>NC_090926.1:23957500-33957500 GCF_040938575.1 Ambystoma mexicanum
TCCGGTTAGTAATATGCTTAAATTCAGCATGTCGCCATGTCTGATCTGAGGCCGTAGTCAGGGGAGTAAAGGGGGGGGGGGGAGCACAAAGCTCGGGACAGCTGGCCTCGGGCCCGTACGGGGGTTTGCCCCAGCCCTGTCCCAACCTGCGGGCGAAGCCCACATGGTGGCAAGGCCCGCGCTCCATGGCCATCCTGCGCCGGCAGCCGCGGGACACTAGACAGCCACGTGCCCCAGGGTAGGGGGGGGTGTGGCAGGCTTTTTTCAGGCCCACTGGCACCACATCCTGGACGCACTGGCCACCCGGCCCTCCCGAAAACCTGCATGAGGCGAGGAAACTGGGGAGGCTGGGACACACCAGCAATGAGCCTGCGCACCAGATCCAGGGATCCTGCGACGGTGCTGATCGGTGTCTGACCTTAGGAGGACAAAGGGAACGGGGTCCCTGCGACAGCCCCAGCCACGCCCCTGAGAAGGAACCCCAGGGCAATTGATGTACAAGCAACCCTCAGACAGGCGTAGCCCCGGGTGGAACCTGGGGCCGCATGGTGGGTTTGAAGTGTTGATCAATGTGTCCTGCAATTCACACTAATTCTCGCAGCTACTGCGTTATTCATCGACGCGCAAGCCGAGTGATCCACCGCCAAGAGTCACAGGCAACTTTTGTTTTTGTTCCAGGCATCAGCCTGACCCTGCCAGTGCAGGAGAGGCCAGGGGGAGGCAGTGCTATCTGTGGCGAGACAGCCCAGCACCCTGTCTAGCTCGGCCAAGGCCATTGTGGTCTAAAAAAATAATAATCCAGGCACTCAGCCCGGGAAACCTGCCCGCCGCTGCAGCAGCACGGCACTTCCCAGGGGGATGGAGGCAGGTCGCTCTGCCACCAGCCCACCCGGCCCGATCCACTCAATCTTCCCCGACCCCTGCTGCTCCCCTTGGGGGAAAGCTGGAGGACAGACAGCGAGGCGGGCCAGAGACAGCACAGGCAGGGGGTCGGGTGGGACCGCTAGTCTTCAAAGCCCAGCCTGGCCGCACAGGGCCGAGCTCCAGGGACCTGGGAAAGAGGGACGGTGACCCGCTGTGCCAGCAGACCTGGCTGTTGCTTGCCCACAGATGTAGGTGGCTGGAACTTCAACGCTGCCCGTCAAGTAAGCCTGCTGTGCCATGGAGAGCTGTCCAGTTTTCCTCGGCTCCCCCCACTCGGGTGCTTCCCTGGTGACCGGGGTTCGCCCACCAATGCCCACCCGCTGGAGGGTCAGAGAGAAGTGCAGGCCCCCGGTGCATGGTTGGGTACCTCCCCAGCCGGTTAACCCAACCCTGCCAGGCGACCCCGTCCATCTGCTGGGTCGCAGACCCCCCTACGGTGGAAGGGAATCCCCGCTCTCCGGCATCTGCTTGCCCACGCATTCCGGACCGCTCTGCAAGAGGTGCCCCGGGCTGTGGGAGTGCACGTCTCGGATGCAACCGAGGTCTCCCCGCGGATCTCCCTCCGGCTGCTCCACTGTTCATGATCCTGCATGCCCCTACTCACAACCAAATACCCCAGCCCTACATGTCCCAATTCACACTCAAATGCCCCATTTCTCCTTCCAAACACATGTTCGATATTCTAATGCCACCATCCCTCCCTACGAACCCACACAGACACCAACATCCGTCTCTCCATACCTACACCAAGAAGCTCCACCTCTCAGAACCACACCCATATGCTTCACCGCTACCTCCAGACTCACTCAGATGGCGTCATCCACCCTGTCGCTATACCCACACCCGATTACCCCATCCCTTCGACACACACATGCTCCCACCCCTCCCATAAACCAACATCCTTCTCTCTAGACATACATACCCCATCCCTCCATTGACACCCAGATGCCCCCTTCCTTCCCAACAGTGCTCCAGCCCCCACTCAGACCACATGCTCCATCATTCCCTGACATGCCCCATCTCTCCATTCCAGATCAACAATGCCCCACTCCGAACCAGACTCCACCAAGATGCTCAATCCCTTCCTCAAGACCCATACAATGATGCTGCCTCCTCCCTCCACACAGCAAGATGCCCCTATCCCTCCCCTGACGAGTGATCACCCATCCCTCCCTCTAGACCCACACTAATGTGTTCTATGCCTCCCATCACACCCACAACAATGTCCCCATCCCTCCCGACCCACACCGATGTGCCCCATCCCTCCCTCTGAAGCCACACCAAGATGCCCCATGCCACCCACACCAGGATGCCCCAATCCGCCCTCCAGACCTGCACCACTGTGTTCCCATCCCTCCCTCCAGACCCACACCACTGTGCCCCTTTCCCTCCCTCCAGGCAGAAACCTGTGCAGTTCCCTTAGGGACCATTGCAAAAGGCTTAAGACTACAGGTGTTGGCAGTAAACCCAATTGGTAGCAGTCTGTACCACCCAGATTTACCTGGTAGCTGTGGCTGAGCAGCCAGACTTCTCTCAAGAAGAGTTAGACAGTATATAGAGTATACAAGATAGGTACCAAAATACAGTAGCACAAGCAAACACTGACCAGAGCTTTGGTATCAAAGTATATAATTATTTATTTAAAGACACACTTATAGAAACACTCCAGCATTATTATTGTAAGCAAGTTCAAAACACAGTCACTATTAATATATATATACATCCCTTATTCCTTATTAGACAAGTCTTAGTTAACACTACTTATTTTCAGACAGAGGTGAGCGCTTAACTGAAGATGGCACTTCAATAAGTTATCAAAAAAGGGAGGGAAAAAGCAGAAATTAGAAAAGCACACAACACTAATACTTTAGAAGCACCCAGCAAGGCAGGAAAGTCAAAGGCTACTTGTGAGCAAAAAAGTTCAGAGGCCAGGCTCCCTCATAGAGAGAGCAGAGCACCAATGCGCCCAAGATCACACAGTTTAAGAGGCTTGAAAAAGTCTTGCAGAGAGTTCAAAAAGGCATTAGTTCAGCTCAGCAAAGTTCAGTTAGCCAGCCTAGGGTCAGCCCAGGTAGTAAGTCGAGGATTTAATAGACACCTCGCACAGACCGTTGTAAGGGAGGCTAGGCGGACACAGTACCTTTAAGATGGAGAGGATCCTCCAGTGAGGGCAGTTGTTCCTGGCAGCGGGTGCAAGTCGCGGCATCGTCCAGAGGAAGAGAAGATCTCGACGTGGAGGAAAGCTGAAGGTCGTTGCACTGCCAGGGAAGAAACCAGCCGCAGAGTTCTCCGGTTAAAAGGTACTACCCTTTTATTCGCGGTAGTGGTAAATCGTGGTATCTCGGTTGCCGGGGTGCTTGGCACAGGCAAGGCGGCCACGAGATGATCCGGGAAGGCAAAAAGGCGGGCAAACTGGTTATCCCCACCAGTCAAAGGAAGAAGACTCTTCGGAATGAAGATCTTTTCTGTCGTCGGGAAAAGTGGTGAGACGGTTCAGCAGGGCTCCACCGGTGGTGTTGTCATTGCAGGTCGGCTCAGCTTCTTCCTCTTCGGATTCTTTAGGTCCTGTGGCGACTTCTGAAGTTCCAGTCCCCAAAGCCCTGCTTTTATGCAGAAAACCCCCATTTATCAGTCCTAGCTGTCACTCAAACATGCTAAGTAATGAGCCGGGCGGCTCACCACTGGGCCAATCATACAAGAGTGCAACTTGAGTTGCCGAGGCAACTCAGTCCAGGGTGCCTAAACCCCCCTCCTACACAACCTGTAGACCCAGACAGAGTGGCACCACTTTTGGGGCTTCTGTGTAGAAGCCCGCCAAAAAAAAGAACAAAGGGCTCGACTTGGTTTGGAGTTACAGAGGCGAACACAAATGCCATTTTAAAACCGAGACCTGGCAAAAAGACCCAACCGGGGAATAAATATTAAATAAATAACCCGGCGGTATCTTTAACATTGCAACAAAAAGTGGTGCGTTTAAAATGAAAAATCCCATAGAAAATATTCTGGTGGAATATTTTGCGTGGTAACCACTGCCACCAGCCAGAAACTCGACGAGGGGGGACTGCACAGTGCCCCCTCGAAACACAGACCCAGGGGCAATCTAATTACCCCTACCAGTACTTCCACAGTATGATGGTTTGTACTGGTTCTGTTCCCAATTTAAGACTAGTAAAGTCAATGGTGACTTTACATGCCCTTGGAGACAGTAGCCAGTCCCAGGGTATGGAGTCTATGTTTGGGGGTCACTATGACACCCCTGTGTTACTGCACTGAGGGTGCTGTGTAACACACTTACCAAAAACCACATGAAACCCTATGAAGTAAAAGACCCCATTGCCCATAAAACACATTACAAAGTCAAAGGATATCTCAAATCATGTCTAAGAGTGAGAGAAAAAGAGTCTCACTCTTAGCAGGAGAAAAAAATAAACCCCAAAAATCCAGCAAAGCTGCTGGGGGACTCACTAGGTTTGGGAAATTAGCCTTAACAGAGAATTCTCCCTAACACATACCTGCACCTCTGTGCCCCTATCCCTCCCTCCAGACCTGCACCACTGTGCCCCTATCCCTCCCTCCAGACCTGCACCACTGTGTCCCTATCCCTCCCTCCAGACCCGCACCACTGTGCCCCCATCCCGCCCTCCAGACCTGCACCACTGTGACCCTATCCCTCCCTCCGGACCCGCACCACTGTGTCCCTATCCCTCCCTCCAGACCCGCACCACTGTGTCCCTATCCCTCCCTCCACACCCGCAACAATGTGCCCCAACCCTCCCTCCAGACCTACACCACTGTCTCCCTATCCCTTCCTCCAGACCCAGACCATTATATCCCTATCCCTCCCTCCAGACCCGCACCACTGTGTCCCTATCCCTCCCTCCAGACCCAAGCTGAACATTATTTTTAAAGTAAATGTAATTTTCCGCTCCTCGTCTCAACCTGGAGTCTTGCCGGAACGTTCACGGTATCCCGAAGAAAATACAAGTTGTATTCTCAGCCAGCCAAGAGCACACTCTTAGCAGGAGAAAAAAATAAACCCCAAAAATCCAGCAAAGCTGCTGGGGGACTCACTAGGTTTTGGAAATTAGCCTTAACAGAGAATTCTCCCTAACACATACCTGCACCACTGTGCCCCTATCCCTCCCTCCAGACCTGCACCACTGTGTCCCTATCCCTCCCTCCAGACCCACACCACTGTGTCCCTATCCCTCCCTGCAGACCCGCACCACTGTGTCCCTATCCCTCCCTCCAGACCGCTACCACTGTGTCCCTATCCCTCCCTCCAGACCTGCAGCACTGTGTCCCTTTCCCTCCCTCCAGAACCACACTGTGCCCCGATCCCTCCCAGTAGACCTGCACCACTGTGCCCCTATCCCTCCCTCCAGACCCACACCACTGTGCCTGTATCCCTCCCTCCAGACCCGCACCACTGTGCCCCCATCCATATCTCTCGCCAGACCCGCACCACTGTGCCCCCATCCCGCCCTCCAGACCTGCACCACTGTGACCCTATCCCTCCCTCCAGACCCACACCACTGTGTCCCTATCCCTCCCTCCAGACCCACACCACTGTGCCCCAACCCTCCCTCCAGACACGCACCAATGTGCCCCAACCCTCCCTCCAGACCTACACCACTGTCTCCCTATCCCTTCCTCCAGACCATTATATCCCTATCCCTCCCTCCAGACCCGCACCACTGTGTCCCTATCCCTCCCTCCACACCCAAGCTGAACATTATTTTTAAAGTAAATGTAATTTTCCGATCCTCGTCTCAACCTGGAGTCTTGCCGGAACGTTCACGGTATCCCGAAGAAAATGCAAGTTGTATTCTCAGCCAGCCAAGAGCACACTCTTAGCAGGAGAAAAGAATAAACCCCAAAAATCCAGCAAAGCTGCTGGGGGACTCACCAGGTTTTGGAAATTAGCCATAACAGAGAATTTTCCCTAACACATACCTGCACCACTGTGCCCCTATCCCTCCCTCCAGACCTGCACCACTGTGTCCCTATCCCTCCCTCCAGACCCACACCACTGTGTCCCTATCCCTCCCTCCAGACCCGCACCACTGTGTCCCTATCCCTCCCTCCAGACCTGTACCACTGTGCCCCGATCCCTCCCAGTAGACCTGCACCACTGTGCCCTATCCCTCCCTGCAGACCCACACCACTGTGTCCCTATCCCTCCCTCCAGACCTGCAGCAGTGTCCCTTTCCCTCCCTCCAGAACCACACTGTGCCCCGATCCCTCCCAGTAGACCTGCACCACTGTGCCCCTATCCCTCCCTGCAGACCCACACCACTGTGCCTGTATCCCTCCCTCCAGACCCGCACCACTGTGCCCCCATCTATATCTCTCGCCAGACCCGCACCACTGTGCCCCCATCCCGCCCTCCAGACCTGCACCACTGTGACCCTATCCCTCCCTCCAGACCCACACCACTGTGTCCCTATCCCTCCCTCCAGACCCACACCACTGTGCCCCAACCCTCCCTCCAGACCCCACCAATGTGCCCCAACCCTCCATCCAGACCTGCACCACTGTGTCCCTATCCCTCCCTCCACACCCAAGCTGAACATTATTTTTAAAGTAAATGTAATTTTCCGCTCCTCGTCTCAACCTGGAGTCTTGCCGGAACGTTCACGGTATCCCGAAGAAAATGCAAGCTGTATTCTCAGCCAGCCAAGGGCACACTCTTAGCAGGAGAAAAGAATAAACCCCAAAAATCCAGCAAAGCTGCTGGGGGACTCACTAGGTTTTGGAAATTAGCCTTAACAGAGAATTCTCCCTAACACATACCTGCACCACTGTGCCCCTATCCCTCCCTCTAGACCTGCACCACTGTGTCCCTATCCCTCCCTCCAGACCCACACCACTGTCCCTAACCCTCCCTCCAGACCCGCACCGTGTCCCTATCCCTCCCTCCAGACCTGTACCACTGTGCCCCGATCCCTCCCAGTAGACCTGCACCACTGTGCCCTATCCCTCCCTGCAGACCCACACCACTGTGCCTGTATCCCTCCCTCCAGACCCGCACCACTATGCCCCCATCCATACCTCTCGCCAGACCCGCACCACTGTGCCCCCATCCCGCCCTCCAGACCTGCACCACTGTGACCCTATCCCTCCCTCCAGACCCGCACCACTGTGACCCTATCCCTCCCTCCAGACCCACACCACTGTCTCCCTATCCCTTCCTCCAGACCCAGACCATTATATCCCTATCCCTCCCTCCAGACCCGCACCACTGTGTCCATAGCTCTCAACTCACCCGCTTTTGGCGGGTGTCACCCGCCTTAAAAGCAGATGAATCAACCGCCAAGTCCCTCATACGCCCATTCACTTCTATGGGCCTCTCACCCGCCAAAAAGAAAAGTGTTTTCACCCGCCTTGCTGACAAAAAAGGTTGAGAGCTATGCTGTGTCCCTATCCCTCCCTCCAGACCCAAGCTGAACATTATTTTTAAAGTAAATGTAATTTTCCGCTCCTCGTCTCAACCTGGAGTCTTGCCGGAACGTTCACGTATCCCGAAGAAAATGCAAGTTGTATTCTCAGCCAGCCAAGAGCACACGGATTGCTGCTGCCCTTGCAGCCTGGAAGCCAAGAGCACACGGACTGCTGCTGCCCTGGAAGGCAAGAGCACACGGATTGCTGCTGCCTTGGAGGCCAAAAGCACACAGGAGCCTGCTGCCCTGGAAGCTAAGAGCACACGACTGCTGCTGCCTGGAAGCCAAGAGCACACGTGCTGCCTGGAAGTCAAGAGCACACAGACTGCTGCTGCTCTTGCAGTCTGGGAGCCAGTGCCTTCGGTTAGCATATGAGATTGCCCTAGGCCACGCTACATAACACCTTCCCTGTTCCCGCTCTGAAAAATGAGGAGGGACGGACGCTCCATGGTTTTGTAGAAACGTTCCCGATATCCCAAAGAAAATGTCCACTTGCACCGGCTACCACAGCCTTCGCGCTTCCCGAATCCCGCTCAGGCTCAGCGCTCACTGAAACTGCTTCGGAGTCCGGAAACGCTTCATTGCTCCGGAAAAAACGCAAAGATGATGTAGGAAGTCACGTGAAGAAGAATGGGCGGGCGGTTGCTAAGGTCCGTTTCTCGGATGGGAACTATTCGGCGTACGCTAGGATCTACTCGCAGAGCAGTTTGCGAACGGTCTGAGGAACAAAAGGCGGGAAAGTTGCCTCCGACATGAGCGAGACATTTCTTTTTTTCCCACACGTTACTTCGCATTATGCCACAGTATGTCCCAGGCAGAACAGCTGCCATTTTTCTGTTTTGTAATTTGTTTTTAATAACGTCACTGTTATGTGTTCTAAAATGTGGTTTAATCCATATGCCAACCTTTTTGCAGCATATGAGAGCGAAAGTATCAGCAAAAGCGGTAGAATTATGTTCCCATTGGAATGCGTTGGGGTAAGAATTATTTTAAGATGGAGAAAGATTAAAATAGCAAGATTTTAAATCGAAAAATCGCGAGTCTCTCAGTCTCACCGAAACATACCTCACAAGCCACCCGCTTTTGGCCAGTGTCACCTGTCAGAGAAAGTGTCCACAGTCACCCGCCAAGCTCCTTATCCAGGGGTCAAAGTGTATGAAAAGAAGTAGTGGGTGTAAATCGGGGTCAATATGGAGTTCAAATGAGTGACAGTTCAGGTTTATACAGGGGTCTACTGTACAGATTGGACTTTGGTGATTTAAATGAGCTATATCTAAGCCTTCTGTAATTTTTCAGGCCCAGTGCTTTGATACTTTCATCAGGGTGGCAGAACAGTACTATGATTCCCATATTTTTATCAAGCAAATCTGGGCCACCCTAAAACCATGGGTCACTAAAATATTTATGAGCCGCAATCTACTCAACCCCCCTATTTTCCACTCATTCCCGCCTCTGCTGTTGTGCTCTTGACCGCATGCAATTATAATTCGGCAAGTGAAATAACGGACACGACACTCGTACGTCTGCTAGGCTTCTCCTTTATTTCTTGACTGCCCTTTTCCCGCGGTAACCCCTCCCTCCATACCACGTGGGACGCAGCCCACTCTTTATCGTCACGGAAAGAGGACTGTTCCTCCTGACGTATAACGGCCATAGAGATAGGACATTACATCTTCCCCCTCCTTGAACAAACACTTCACTGGTGTTCAGTTAAGTTCTTCAATCCATCTTATGGGTCTACGAATGACCCTCTTGGATGGGCTACGTACCGATGGGGCTGATGTTGCCAGTGTACTGTCACTTTCGCTGCCACTATCATCCGCATCTCTTTCCTCCTCCCTGTAGCTAGAGTCGGTGACATTTTAGTTTCCTGTCTGTGCTCACAATGCGTGTCGTAGCGGCTTGCCTTGTGCTTTTGAGCTCTTTTTGCGTGCTGGTAATGACTGTGCACGTGGTGGGCCTTTGATGTGCTTCCCGCTTTTTAACGGCTTGCCATGTACTTTCCAGCCCCTTCTCCGTGCACTGAAGCTGTTGCACGTATGGTAGGCCTCTGATGCCCTCCTCGCGCTGTGCCTGCGTCAATGTGGGTTAAAATCTCAAGTGCGTGCATTACCCGCTGAGCGCCACGTGTAATACGCGGCTCTGTGAGCACCGCGTGTAACACGCGGCATGCGTGACACGTGGGTCGGCGGTTCCTTTCCGGCTTATGTCTGCGGCGCGGGCGGAGGCTCTTACTTGCGTGTGTCGGGGTCTCGCGGGCTTCGCGGGTGGCGCCAGATCAGGCAGTCAAGCGCCTGGGTTCACACGCCGCCAGCAGTCAGGGCTACTGCTTTAGACGTGCTCCGGCAGCAGATTAATCCTCGTCGCCATTGTTGTGCTCTTGACCGCATGCAATTATAATTCGGCAAGTGAAATAACGGACACGACACTCGTACGTCTGCTAGGCTTCTCCTTTATTTCTTGACTGCCCTTTTCCCGCGGTAACCCCTCCCTCCATACCACGTGGGACGCAGCCCACTCTTTATCGTCACGGAAAGAGGACTGTTCCTCCTGACGTATAACGGCCATAGAGATAGGACATTACATCTGCCTGCCCACAATACCTCCTCCTGTGAACTCTTTCTTTCTCGCTTTAATCGAGACTTACCATCAGGCTTTGTATTCAAAGTGTTTGTTCAAAGCAGTCTTCTTAGAGTTAATGACTTCATTGGAGTTATAAACATGCTACTGGTGCAATAAAAATGTCAATCAGACCTGCCTTCAGCCACTGGATTTATAAACACTGCCAATGTTTTTAACAGGACTTCAGTGAAGGACACTAAAAGCCACTGAAGTGCATTTTTGGGTTGTGCATACGTTTTAAGCTTTGGCCAGTCACTGCTATTAGATTCCCAGGTACTCGCACGATTTTCCACCTGCTACCAACAATGGGTAGTTAATACCACTATGGCTGTACCTGGCAAGATCAAGAGACACTCTCTCTACCCCACCCTACCTGCCACTTTCTCTACCCCACACACCCTACCTCACACCCCCTACCTCCCACTCTACCAACCTCCCACTCTATTCTCTACCCCCACCCAACCACCCTACCTCCCACTCTCTCCACCCCCACCCACCCTACCTCCCACTCTCTCTACCCCACCCACCCTACCTCCGACTCTCTCTCTACCCCCACCCACCCAATCTACCTCTCACTCTCTCTACCCCCACCCACCCTGCCTCACACTCTCTAACGTCACCCACCCACCCTACCTCTCACTCTACCCCCACCCACCCTACCTCTCACACTCTCTGCCCCCACCCACCCTACCTCCCACTCTACCCCACCCACCACACCCCCACCCTAACCCCCATTCGCTCCACCCCACCCAGCCTAACCCCCACTCGCTCCACCCTCACCCACCCTAACCCTCACTCTCTACCTCCACCCACCCTACCCTGTACTCTCTCGACCCCCATTCTCTACACCCTCATTACCACAGACTCTCTCTACCCCCCACCGAACCCCCACTCTCTCTACACCTCCAACCCCCACTCCCTCTAACCCTAGCCACCCTAACCCCCACTCTCTCTACCCCCACCCTACCCCCCTCTCCCTACACCGACCCTACCCCCCACTCTACCCCCATCTTCCCACCCTACCCCCCACACTATACCCCCACCCACCACCCCACCCACATTCTCTACCCCCACCCACCCTGCCCCCAAACTCTCTACCCCCACTCTCTCTACCCCACCCCCACTCTCCCCACCACCAACCCACCACACCCCCACTCTCTCTACCCCCACACTACCCCCAAGTTCTACCCCCACCCACCCTACCCCGCTCTCTCTACATCCACCCATCCTACCCCCACTCTATCCCACCCTCTCCCCCACTCTCTACCCCCACCACCCTACCCCTCACTCTCTACCCCCACACTCCCTACCCCCACTCTACACCCTCCCTACTCCCCAAGTTCTAGCCAACCCCACCTTACCCCCAGTCGCTACACCCAACCTACCCATCTCTACCCCCACCCACTGTACCACCCACTATCTACACCCAGCTGACCCCCCACTCTCTACCCCCACCCACCCTACCCCCCACTCCCTAACCCCACCCACCCTACCCCACTCTCTACCCACCAACCTCCATACCCCCCACTCTCTACTCCCACTCTACCCCTACCCACACTCCCACCCCACTCTCTACTGCCACCCACCCTCCCTACCCCACTCTCTACCCCATCCACCCTCCCTACCCCCACTCTACCTCCACCCACCCTCCCTACCCCCCACTCTCTACCCCCACCCACCCTCCCTACCCCCCACTCTACCTCCACCCACCCTACCCCCACTCTCTCTACCCCAACCACCCTACACCCACGCTTTCTACGCCCACCCACCCTACCCACACTCTCTCTACCCTCACCCACCCTAACCCCCACTGTACCCCACCCACCCCCCACTCCCTACCCCCATTCTCCAACCCTCTCCCCCCACTCTCTACCCCACCATCCTACCCCCCATTCTCTACTCCCACCCTCCCTAACCCCACTCTCTACACCCTCCCTACCCCCCAAGCTCTACCCCCACCCACCCTACCCCCCCACTCTCTACGCCCACCCACCCTACCCCCCACTCTCTACCGCCACCCTCCATACCGCCCACTCTCTACCCCAGTCTCTCTCCCCCACCCACCGTACACCCACTTTCTCTACACCCACCCTACCCCCACTCTTTTCCCACCCTACACCCCCTCTCTCTAGCCCCACCCACCCTATGCATCACTCTCTCTAACCCCACCCACCCTATCCCCTTACTCTCTCTACCTCTACCCACCCAACCCCCCCACCCTACCCCCCCACCCAGCCACCCTACCCCCCACTCTCTACCTCCACCCACCCTACCCTCCACTCTCTACCCCCACCCACCCTACCTCCACTCTCTACCCCCTCCATCCATCCACCCTACCCCACTCTCTACCCCCACTCTCTCTACCCCAACCCACACTACCCCCCACTCTCTCTACCCCCACCCACCCTATCCCCACTCGCTCTACCCCCACCCCTTCACTCTCTCTACCCCCACCCACACTAGCCCCACTCTCTCTACCCCCACCCTCTCTACCCCCACCCACCCTACACCCACTCTCTCTACCCATACCCTCACTCTTTCTGCAACCACCTACCTCAGCCCCACTCTCTACACCCACCCAACCCACCACTCGCTCTACACCTACCAAATCCCCCACTCTCCCTACACCCACCCACCCTACTCCCCACCCACCGAGTTCCCACTCTCTCTACCACCACCCTCCCTACTCCCCACTCTCTATACTCCCACTTTCTCTACACCCACCCTACCCCCACTCTCTATGCCCACCCACCCTACACTCCCCTCTCTCTATCCCCACCCACCCTATGCATCACTCTCTAACCCCACCCACCCTATCCCCACTCGCTCTACCCCCACCCCTTCACTCTCTCTACCCCCACCCACACTAGCCCCACTCTCTCTACCCCCACCCTCTCTAGCCCCACCCACCCTACACCCACTCTCTCTACCCATACCCTCACTCTTTCTGCAACCACCTACCTCAGCCCCACTCTCTCTACACCCACCCAACCCCCCACTCGCTCTACACCCACCAAATGCCCCACTCTCCCTACACCCACCCACCCTACTCCCCACCCACCGAGTTCCCACTCTCTCTACCACCACCCTCCCTACTCCCCACTCTCTATACTCCCACTTTCTCTACATCCACCCTACCCCCACTCTCTATGCCCACCCACCCTACACCCCCCTCTCTCTATCCCCACCCACCCTATGTATCACTCTCTAACCCCACCCACCCTATCCCCTTACTCTCTCTACCTCTACCCACCCACCCTACCCCCCACCCAGCCACCCTACCCCCCACTCTCTACCTCCACCCACCCTACCCTCCACTCTCTACCCCCACCCACCCTACCTCCACTCTCTAACCAGCTCCATCCATCCACCCTACCCCACTCTCTACCCTCACTCTCTCTACCCCAACCCACACTACCCCCACTCTCTCTACCCCCACCCACCCTATCCCCACTCGCTCTACCCCCACCCCTTCACGCTCTACCCCCACCCACACTAGCCCCACTCTCTCTACCCCCACCCACCCTACACCCACTCTCTCTACCCATACCCTCACTCTTTCTGCAACCGCCTACCTCACCCCCACTCTCTCTACACCCACCCAACCCCCCACTCGCTCTACACCCACCAAATCCCCCACTCTCCCTACACCCACCCACCCTACTCCCCACCCACCCGAGTTCCCACTCTCTCTACCACCACCCTCTCTACTCCCCACTCTCTATACTCCCACCCGTCTCCCCACTCTCCCTACCCCCATGGGAGATAGGTGCCCAAGGCCAGGGACATCACCCCTGACTATCCTGGAGCTCTGGCTGACCTGTGTTACAGCTTCTGTCTCCGGAAAGGACAGGAACCCGGCCGGGGCTCCCTAGGACTAGGGTAGGGTGGGTGGGGTAGAGAGTGGGGGGCATGAGGGTAGAAAGTGGGGGGTAGAGGGGTAGAGCCTGGGGGTATGGTGGGTGGGTGCTTGTAGAGCGTGGGGGGTATAGCGTGGGGGGTAGCTCCCCACTCTACCCCCACCTACCCTACCCCCTCTCTCTACCCCCACCCACACTACCGCCCATTCTCTACCCCACCCCCCACTCTCTACCGCCCAACCACCCACCGTACCCCCTACTCTCTACTCCCACTCTTTACCCCCACTCTCCTTACCGTGCACTCTCTACCCCCAATAGATTCTAGGGTGATTCACGCAAGTCAGACCTCTGTGGATTCCTACGGCTGTCTTCTTTTGAGAAATGCACGGGTTCCCCGATTTCCTTGGTGGCTGCGACACCCCAGACCCAAATCTGTAGGTTATCCACAAGATCAAAATCCTAAAGATGTCCTCTTCCCAAACCCTTTGGGATACCAGTGGTTTAGCCTTTTCACGTTGCGCCCAGGTAGATGCACCCACACATGTGAGCTACTGTTTTCGTTGGGACACCTGGTGGAATGTGGGAAGGTAGGACATGTGTTGTTGCCGGCGTGTTTCTGTGGTTTCCTGGTGGCAAATGTCTGAAAAATGTAGGAGGTTTTCCCCAAATGTTTGACTTTGATGGTCATTGTGGGTAATACATTCTAGGGCGATTCACGCAAGTCAGACCTCTTTGGATTCCCACGGGTGTCTTCTTTTCAGAAATGCATGGGGTTCCCGTTTTCCTTGGTGGCTGTGACACCCCAGGCCCAAATCTTCATGTTGTCCACAAGACCAAAAGCCAAAAAATGTCCTCTTCTCAAACCCTTTGGGATACCAGTGGTTTAGCCTTTTCCTTTTGCACTCAGGTCGGTGCACCCACACATGTGAGTTACCGTTTTCATCGGGACACCTGTGGGAATTTGGGAAGGTAGGACATGTGTTGGTGCCGGTGTGCTTCAGTGGTTTCCTGGTGGCAAATGTATGAAAAGTGAGTTTATTTCCCCTACATTGTGGACTTTGGCGGGCATTGTGGGTAATAAACTCTAGGGCGATTTGCGCAAGTCAGACCTTTGTGGATTCCCACGGGTGTCTTCTATTCAGAAAGGCATGGGGTTCCCGGTTTTCCTTGGTGGCTGCGACACCCCAAGCCCAAATCTGTGGTTTGTCCACAAAGCCAAATCCAGTCTTCCCCCAGGGCGTTTGATGTACCAGTGGTTTAGCCTTCTCCCTTTGCGCCCAGGTAGGTGCACCCACACATGTGAGGTACCGTTTTTGTCGGGACACCTGTGGGAATGTGAGAAGGTAGGACATTGGTTGTTTTCTCTTCGTTTTGATAATGTTTTCAAACATTTCATTTCCCAAATGTAACCTACATTTAGTTGCTGCTTTAGGAACTGTACGCTTTTGTAACCTGCACAAGTCACCTATCCTTCTAAAGGTCTGACTGTGCCTTTTCAAAAAATGTATGCTTGCCATTCCTCACATTTGTTTTAGTTATTTTCAAATGCTAAGTACGTCTGTTTAGGCCATCACCATAAGAATCCTGTGTACCATGGCTCAGTTTTTGTCTGGTAATGCTTGTTTTGTGAAACATTATGACAAATCTGTGATTTCCTAACTAGAAGAGACGGCGGAATGCAGCAGTGCATTGCTTTTCTTAATATTCACAGAAGCAATTAGCTTACAGATCCAAACATGTCCAGCACATACATTTTCTCTGTCATTTTTCCAATATTTTCCCAAACGATGGCAATTTTACCTACATAGTTGTTGCCTGACCTGCGCAAATAACCCCTTCCTAAACTTGGAATTTTGTCTAGTTTTCAGAAATGTATGCATTTCTGTCTTCCCATTTAGCTTTCCTACCCTCTTCTTCCATTCCGTCGACCCATGTCTTATTGGAAAAAAGGGAAACATCGCCTACCTGTCACAAAACCGATGGTAACCTTATAAAAATATGTTTTTTTTGTTTCCACTCAACATGTTCTTGAAAGCCTAGAATATCGCGAATTCAGAACAGCAAACCATTTGTTCCTAGTTCTTACAAGGAAAAAAACCACAGGCTTCTTTGTACATCATTTTATTGGCATTTTCTGAAAAAACACAAAATGTGCTCTCTTCTTTGTTATTTTCTCCCACCCCCATACAGCAAACTAGGATTCCTTAGTGGTGTTATGACCACAAATTTGGCCGAGATATATCATGTAACAAAAAAGTTACAAGGGATTGAATGCCGACATACCGAAACCGCCAAAAAATGTCTCAGCAATGGGAGGTAAAACCCTCAGCAGTCAAGGGGTTAAACAAGCATGTTTGTTATTTACCCTTCGTTTGCTAATTTGCCTTGAAAGAGTCAATTTTGAGTTGCCGACCACAAGACCAAGCTGAAAAACAGCATTGTGAAACTCTATAAACCAAGCAGTTTACTCTTCCACTTTAGGAAACAGATATAGATATCTTCAAATAGAATCCAAGTTCTGAATGTAAAACATATTACAAATTCCATTAAAAAAGAAAGGGAAGATAAATGATATTTTACAATATTCTATCTATACCTCTGGTCCATGTGTCTCTTCAATTTCGACCGCTTCAGTAGTACATTAATTGTACCTAACAAATTCAACAAACATAGTCCAATTGTTAAACAATTGATGTAAAAACCTTTGATCTCACAAAGTATATCTTGAGAAAGTTATTTTAATGATTGTCGACCTTACAATATAAATGTTGAAAAAAGATATGGTTAATCGTAATGCAATTTTTACATTCTTATTAATATAAAGTTGAACACTGTGTATGTGTGATGTTTTAAAAAGACATATTTTAAATTGTACCTGATAACCTTCGGAGATGTCACAGGCAGTTGGTGTGAGATCATCCTGCAAAACATAGTGAGTGAATTCTTGACACATAAAGTAGTTCGCATTGTAATGTTTATCTTGAATCTATTCAGCTTTGGCTAGGCAGCTAAAGGTTAGTAACAAAAACATAAATCTTTCGTGTAGTGAAAGGTTACATATATTTTAGTTAAAAAGTGCATTTTTGTGATGGTTTACCTTCACTGTTGCATGTGTGTGGGCGATAAATACAGCACGGTTGTTGATTTTGTGTTTTGAAATTTGCTGACAGTAATGAACATTTTCAAAAAGTAACACTTATCTTAATTTAAAAAATATATATTATTAATCAACAACTACTAATATAGCTCAATACATTCTCAATTGTCATATGTCATCCTCCAGACCAGTTGCAATAGAAAATAGTATGTTGATGAAGTTCTAGCATCCCCTATATCAAAGTAATTGTTATATTAAGGATGTAAAAGTGTCATTAAAAAAACATTACATGCAAAAGATGGTCGATATTGAGATACAGTCCTACATGCCACTTTGTATCAATAGCTAATATGATACATAACAATGTTTAAAGTTGAACTTGATCATATACATGTATTGTGTAGTTGCATTTGAAGGATAAGTATAAAAAAATTACTTGTAAGCAGAGTGAGGTTGCAGTTGACTCCGGAATAGAGGTCGATGTTGAATCTCAGTCCTTTATTCAATGTATATATTCATAATAGTGTTCAATAGAAAATGTACATGAGTATTATACTTTAGACCACATCAAACTCTCTAAAATAAGTTTACGTACATGTCCGTTGGCCCAGCCGTTTGGCTGTTTGACGTGTTTGTGTGTTCCTCCGTGGTAACGGTCTGTACTTCCATCAGTGTGTCTACGTAAAGCAACACATGGTAATTAACAGATTTAACAAAAACTATTTTTAAAGGACACACAAAGTAGTCTAAAGTGAAACATTTATAAACTACAGTACATTGTGTCGCAAAGGAAACTTGTGTAATAAAATATCAATGGAAATATTCCCCAAAAACTTGAAACCGTTCATCATGTTACCTTTTCACACACTATTTCAATAGATTGAGTGATCATTTAGAAGACATATGTATACAGACCAATTTAGTACATAGCAATATACATACAAAATTCATCCTCCACTACTCATCGGAGCCAGTGTGTGCCGAAATTCAGTTGGAACTGCATTGGGAAGTAATTTGCAAAGGAGTCTGGGGCGATGCTTTTTAGTGTACTTTGATGGTTCATACATATCTGAGAGATGTTCATGCTGCAGAACCAGAATCGATTGCCCCTCACGTCTTCAAGACATCCTTGGCTCTGCTTTTAATCTTGGACACTGGAAATCCTCAGTTCAACAACAGTGTTCTTATTAAATTTAATTAATTTGGAAATACATGCATCACTGTGCCATGTGTTTTGACCTGGCTGATATTAGGGCAACCAAAAACAATACACAAAGGCATTCTTGGATTGTATTTAAGACCTGTTAAACAAATATAAATACATATTACAATTAATAAAGTATCACAGAGAGTAAATCAACCATCACATAGCTTTGATAGTAAACTTTAAAAACATTTATTATTATTTATTTATTTGTATTTAGTCCAAAAACATTTACAAACATAAAAACAAGTTATTTCATCTCTTAGGTTCACAATGCACATTATTTTCCATAAAAGAAGTTCCGCAAATTAGATCTATTTAAGGACTTCACCAGGCAATTATATCTCATCTAGAAGGTGCAGACAATTTATGATGCCATTAGTTTGGCTTAAAATCTTTAAAACATTTAAATTAGTAAAATGTCCCACTCATCATTAGTAATACAAATTAAAAGAGATAAAAGGGGGGGCGTGGCTCGGTGCCGGAGCACGAGGCATGGCTCCTCACTAGCTTCTATCCCAGACAAGACAACCTACAGAATTACAGCAGCAGAAAGTACGTGGTTTTCCCTGAAAAAGCACACCAGGCTGGGGGAAAGTACTGCCCCTGCAGAGCCTCCCCAATGCCACTGCCCAACAAGCTGAGGAGTACTCGCCACGCCATAAATCGGATGACACACAAGTTCAAGAACCCACAAGGAGACGGGGCACTGGGACCTCTGCAGCAATAAGGTACAGCCACCCACCACCACTGCCCCAGGGGGCCTGCTCACTCTCCAGAATTGCATTATAGGACCAGGGCTATGACGGGAGGCACCCACTGAGGATCAGGGTGTCTGGGTCTCCAGCCAACACCCAAGTGTGTTGCCCCAAATGAAAAGAGGCTTGTAACAAACCAAAATCTAGCCCCTGCCTCAACAGGTTTCCACCTAAGTTGCCGGCACAAGAAAGTAACATGCAAGGAAGGCAAGTGCAGTGAGCACCATACTGCCAGGGGCCTGGCACGACCCACCTCATCGAAAGGTACTCAAGGCCTTAGGGGAAAAACAACACACCTAACCACCCAGAGCCACGTGGGTGAAGGACCTCTTCTCCCAGCACCAAAGGGAGAAATGGGGAGCAATTTGCGGTACCATTATTAGCGCCTTCCCCATTCCCATCGAGCCCTATGGGGCCTCAATGGGGAAGGGCCCTGGTGAATGGGGAATTACCGGTCCCGCCAACCTTGGAATGGACCGGTAATTGCTCCATTCACCAGGGCGGAGTCGGTAGAGTTTTGGAGGCAGCCATGGCGCTAATAGCTCCATGGCTACCTCCAACCTCGTAATGAGGCCCAATGTGTTTCAAAGCGCTTCAAGGCAAGGGAGGCAACAAGGGAAAATACAATGACATTCTTACAGGCCAAGAACAGTAAGGATGTGAAATTAACCATCATACTCGGCCTGACAACATTTCAGAAGACATAGATAAGGAAGGGATGGGGAGAGTGGGAAGGAAATGTAAACAGACAGGCGACTACGCCACTAGGCCTGATGAAAGGTGAGGGAGAGGGGTGCAGAAAGGTAGAGGAGGAACAAAATAAGCGACTATCGTACTAGGCCTGACGACATTTCAGATAGTTCTGGGGCAGGGTGAGGGAAACAAATAAGGGGAGGGGGGAGGAGACAGACGCGGTTGCTATCATACTAGGTCCAGGGACAATTCTGATAGAGCAAGTGCATAGAAGAAAGTAAGGGGAGGCGGGGATGAGGTAGGAAAAGGGAGAAGGGAGAGGAGAGAACAGAGAGTAAGCAGTCATAAAGAGTGGAGAAGCAAGAGGGTAGAGCGAATACAATTGCAGAAGTCAGTAGTAACACATAATATTGCAAGCCTGGATACAAGATGAAGATGGGAACAGCATGAGTCAGGGCCACCATGAGAAAGGGTGATGCACTGTGAATCAATGAAGTCCATAAAAGTCAAATCCAGCATTGGCCACAAGACGGCGATGGTGAAACCAGAATGTATCTGGACAGACTCCTGCAGAAATAGGCTGGAGGGGGAGGGGGAGCAGGGTAGAAGAATCAAGCAAAACAGGCAACAACTGTGCGAGAAGGGCGGGGCCACATGGGAACATCACAGGGGGACCAGAGGGGTGGAGATGGCCTGTGGGTACAGAGGGAGGAAACACATGTTGGTGCATGCTTACCTGCTGTATGAGAGGGTTCAGGCCCCGGATCCTGCTGGTCTGAACAGTTCCAAACAGAAATTGCCCTTTTCTTCGACTGCCCTTCGTTTTGGACGCCCGGGCAAGACACGCCCTTGATCTAAGAGTTAAGAGCAGGAAGGAAAAGGCGGTGTTAAGAAGGTGGGTGGTGCTTAGGCCAGGTGACCAAGTTCCACTTGCAACTGCTCCCCATCTGCAAAGGAAAAGAGGCTGGAGGGCTCCTTAAGTAGGGAAAATAGCAGCAACCAGGAAGGCACCAGGTGTGCGCGGCTTTCTAAGTGGGGAAAAAGAGCGGCAACCAGGAAGGCACCTGGTGGGCGGGGCTTAGGCCAGGTGACCAAGATCCACTTGCACCTGCTTCCCATTTGCAAAGGGAAAGAAGCTGGAAGGATCTTTAAGTAGGGAAAAGAGCGGCAACCAGGAAGGCACCAGGTGGGCGGGCTTAGGCCAGCTGCGCAAGATCCACTTGCACCTGCTCCCCATCTGCAAAGGAAAAGAGGGAATGGGGATGCCGGAAGCACTGGTGCTTGCCGGAAAGTCTGTGGACGGGTGCCGTCCCGCCCGCCAGGTCAGACCTGGCGGGCGGGCTGGACGGCAGTCCCCCGCTGACTCTTGAGTGTGCCGGTCCGGTAACAACAGTGCCGGTAGGCTTACCAGCACCATTGTTACCGGACCGGCACACGCGTAATGAGGCCCATAGTTTGGCGGTGCAACTATCACACCCTTTCACATGGCTGGCCGACACTAATCTACCCCGGTGGAAACAAATAGAAGAACATTGGTGTCCGTCCACCCTACCACACCTCACATCTCGCAGGGCTCCGGCTATAGGGGATCACTGGGGCCACTCACCACATTTTGGAATAATCCAAACTTCACTCCCGGACTCGAACAAGGGGCGGCAGGGTTCAACAATTGCTGCAAGGGGGGCTTGAGGCAAATTAAGGACTTCTACACCAATGGAGCACCACTCTCTTTCGAAGAAAGAAAAATGAAATTCCAAATCCCAGAAACCGAAAGATTCCGCTATGCCCAACTCAGGCACTGGATGTCACAACACAACACTAGAACGCATGGGAGCAGAGAACTTAACCAGCTGGAACTCAAATTAACATCAACGGCCCCGAAGGGGGAAAACATCAACCCTATACATATAGAGAATTGTGACCCCATTCAGAAGAGAAGTATATGCTCAAATGGGAGAGGGACCTAGGGAGAGAACTAGAAATGGAAGAATGGGGGCGCATTTGGACCCACATGCACAAAGCCTCAAAATGCGTTATGAACAAGGAGGGGACGGTGAAAGTATGCTACAGGTGGTATGTCACAGCAGAAATCCTGAACAAATGCAATCCGGGACATTCCCCACTCTGTTGGAGAGGATGTGCAGAAACAGGATCACTATTCCACCTTTTATGGTCTTGCCCAAATTCAATACTATTTTGGAAAGAGGTCTTGATCCAAGATTCAACAAGAAAGAGGTGGAGGGAAAAAGAACCAACAAGCAGACCCTCTAACTACAAGGGGAAACCCTTTAAACGTCAAACACAGAGCTTGTGGTTTAAAACTGTCCTCCCTTCTCAGAGAGAGAGAGACTTCACCACCTTCTGTCCCTTCAATTTGACATAAGAAGATGCTTTTCACTACAACCGTTTGTAAAAAATATACACATTTTAATGTTCAATCAATACAGTTCTTTTAATACAATTTTTTATAAATCCTCATGTCCTGCCGCAAATGAATCAATCAGGCTAGAACATCACAACCGCCAACTAATAAACACAAACTTTTCTACATATCCATAACAATCCAATTCATTGTTAACCTAAAGTGACTTGTGCTCTGCAACATGTACACAATGGACATATCTCAATACACACACCACTCATTCTCTCATACCAATCATGCTGTTTATATTGTGTCAACTACACCTTCAATATAAAATGAAATAAATAGTCACTGTGCCCATCATGTTTCTTTCCAACTCTAAACAATTGACTTACTGCTTGGAAATTGTTCAGGGGCTAAGAAAAAAGTTTGGTCATATCTGCCAGAGCTTCATTGCATGGACAAACAAGACAAAATGCGGTTTACAAGTTAATTTCCCTTACATAGTGAGTCCCTCAACAGCTTTGCTGGATTTCTGGGGTTTATTTTTTCCACCTGGGAAAGAGTGTGAACCTTTTTCCCACTCTTACATGTGTTTTGCCATGTGTATTTCTAATGTTTATGTGATCTTGAGCTCTGGAACTACACCACTCCACGAGCCCCACTGTTTGTGTGTGTTACACAGCACCTTCAGTGCAGTGACACAGGGTTGTCTTTGAGACTTCCCACTGACTCAATTTTTCTGGGGCTGACTACTGTCCCCCAGAAACATGTAAAGTTGCCATTAACATTATATAGTCACTTTAAAACTACAGACCCAGTACACCCCATTTTAAACAGAGTATTGGAAAGGGTTAGTTCCTATCCCTTTTTGTCTGTGCCTCTCTGAACTTTACTTTGCTCTCTTAACACTAAGACTTGGCTGGTGGCAGTGGTATCTACCCTATCTTTTCTACCACGATTATATTGTCGTAGTCGCCTGGTCCAGCGCAGAAGTAGCACAAACTCCTACCCCCCCTTAGCAGTTTTGGCACCTGGGACTTAAAGCACACAGGGCACCGCAACCACCACAGGGAAAGAGGGTTCGGGTCCACGGGTTGGATGGGTACGGGATAGTAGGATCACCGATTGAGGTTTAGGAAGAAGTCATGGATAGGCAGGGGATATTGGGGAAAACATGCTCCTGGCCTCTTGTTGACTGTTGATAGGTTACACCCAACGGCGCTCTCATGCATTCACATACACATGCATTCACTGCTGGGAGCTCTTTACTCAGTTATACTCCACTGAGATTGACTTGTGTGCTGGACTTCTTGACACAGATTCAGAAGCCTGCACCCCTAGTGACACTTAACACTTCAGTGCCTTTCACATTAACACATAATAAATCATGGACACTTACTGCAGTGCCTCTACATGAGCCATGGGCACTTACTGCAGTGCCTCTACATGAACCATGGGCACTTACTGCAGTGCCTTCTGCCTCAACTCACAATGTGGTATAGACGCCTAGCGCAGTGCTCTCTGCACTGTTACAACACATGCACAAGGATCTGGTTTTGTGCTGGCCCAGCGCCAGTTACAAATGCACATTCAGGCAATTATATAGCAAAAGATAAAAGCATTTAGCTTCATTGATTTGCCAGAAGTCCGGTTTTGTCTCTGGCTCCTGCGGTGCCTTGGAAACCGTGAGCTGCGTCTGCCAAATGAGAATGTATTAGTTTGCGTATTGTATATAACGCGGTCTCAACTGTGATTAGCTCACACGCATTCTCCCATGCAATAAGTAACATGCGGTTTAGGTTCCATGAGTATCCCATGTGCCTGGTGCCCAACTGCGCTTTGGGATCTGTTCAACAATCGAGTGCCTCCCAGGCTTGAACCCCCCTCGCTACCATGCAGTTAGTAAGTCTGTGTCGGGTGTTCGGATTCCCACAAGGTAAGTAATATCAGGCGTTCGGGTTCCCAAACAAGGAATAGTACTTAGCTTTCATGTCGCAGGGCCGCTGCGTTTGGATCTAGGCGAGGAATGGCCCTGAGTAAGGTTTTGCCTTCTCGGAGCTTCTTCAGGATGCGTACGCCCGCGATGAAGTCGAGCGCGAACAGAGTTTTGCTGCTTGCGCATGCGTGATCCCGGTTCGTTTCCCACGTTGTTTTCAGGCCCTGTGTGCCTGTTCCTTGGTGTGCTGCTCCCAGGGATGCTGGGTATTGTAGTTTTGAGGCTGGAACTTGCTTCTGCCGCCTCATTAGTCCAGCAGATGCCATCCTTTCCCATCTAGTTTTCCTGCAAGAGGGACAGAGATGGCATCTGCTGAGTAAATAGGTTGCTATCCAGGTGGCAGCCACGCTTGGCCCCTGATTTGCTCTGACATATATTATATAAACGTGGTACTGTTTTAGGCTATTATATTAGCCTCGAACTTAAACCCGCTTGACCAAATACTTTTTATTTCGGCTCCGGTTGGGTTTTATTGCCATTTCTTTTTGTTAAAGTCCTTCTTGTGTTTTACTTTGCGCGGCAAACCAGGTTTGCCTTCTTTGTTCACCGTCATTTGCCGGCCTTCTACAGAGAAGCCCTCCTTCTGGTGCCTGGGTGTCTAGGTGGGCTGAATGTGGGGTAGGGGTGTAGTCACCCCTGCACAGGGTCTCCTTGGAAACCCAAGTTGCACTTTGTCTTGATTGGCTGAGGTGGTTGTCCGGGCCAGACAACCCCCCTGCTGAGTGATTGACAGCCAGGCTGAGTGAATGGGGGATTTTGGCATAAAAGGCAGGCCTCTTGGGCTGGAAGTCAGAGTCTCCACAGGAACTGCAAAGCACCGAAGAGAAGCGGAGAATAAGATGGCTGCTGAAACTAACCGAGTCTCGGTGAAGCCCTGCTGCAGTCCTGAGCTATCTACCCTTTAACGACAAGAGAAGATCCAGCCCGGAGTCTTCTTCCTTTGAGCCTGGTGGGATCAACCAGCTCACCTTCCACAGGCAGAGGATCCTCTTCTTGGTCGAAATCGCTGCACACAGCTGTAGTGGTCCGAATAGCCATCTGAAGAGCCTCTCCTGTTTTAAAGGAGTGCACCTTTTATTCACCGTTGCTTTTGCTGCTGCTGGCTTCATCCCTGGGTAGTGCAGATCGCTCCAGACGTCCTCCTTCTTGTCCCCATGACTGAATCTTCAGGAACCGTGAGTCTGCTGGAACTACCAGGAACAATTGCCGTGGCACCAGCTTTTCTTCATATGAATAAGGTACTGTGTCCGACCTCGAGGAACTAGGGTGAACCCTTTTCTCCTCACCAAAAGCTTGTCCTTATCTTCCTTCTCTCTTATAACTTTTGCTTCCTCTTATGACAATATCCAAGTACTCCTGGCAATCTCGAATCATGAACTGTTCTAATCTTGTGATCCTCAACAACAGGAACCCTGTTCCATTGACACTGGTGCAGGCCTATTGACTTTTATCTACGTTTTAGGAAGTGTCTCTTGATTCTATCTGCCTTGACAAAAGTATTGCCTATGATTTTTATCCCCAACTCTCTTGTGTTAATTCATGTGCTAAGTGTGTTTGACTTCGGTAACATTTCTCCTCGCGGGTATGCCTTTCTTTAGTAAGACCGAACTGTCATTACTGTCAAAAAGTGATTGCGTATTAACCCACAGTAACGTCTTTGTTTTACAACACCGGTCTGTCAGATCCAAAGGTACTTACCTTGAATTGTTCTGCACAAGGGGAATTGGTTGTGTGTAGTGTATTTTAAATACGGTTTTAATTTAATAGAAGTGAAGTGTTTTGTGAACAGATGGTCTAAAAATAAATGTACACATTTTATTGGTTTTTACAACAAACAAAACATAACCTTCACTCCTGACATTTTCAGTTACAAGCTTTTTAGCATGTTGTGTGTTACTGTCTTCTCCCCCTCACCCCCTTTAACTCAAGCTTCCACCTCCGTTCTCCGGGCTTCCCTTCTCTTGGGGTTGATCCCCTTTCCTGTTCTTGGGCATGTCACATTCACTGGAGTTGGCATGAGAGGATTGGTCTCCATGCTATCAGAGGTCCCACTTCATCCTCCTCCCCCCTGTTGTCTGCCTCGTACCATGCTACTGTCTCGGCGTCTGCCCATTTCAGAAGATCACTCCACCATACCTCCAATCTGGGTCTATAGGCTGCTTTCCAGCCCATGGCTATTCTCCTTTTGGCTAGAATGTAGGCCAGGTCCTTGAGTGTGCATACGTGTTTCAGGTTGCGTGGTCTAGTAAATTCCCCCATCATGCATGCCCACACGGATTCCACATAACAAAGGGGGTCCTGGGAGACTCTCTGCCAGACATGAGTCCTGGTTTACAAGAGCCTTACCCAGAGTCTTTAGCTCTCTACCTTTCACAGAGGACAAATATCCTAAACACATCAGTCTTTGTCCTGCCGTTGGGCAGTCCAGCACCAAAATGCTAGGCAATTCTCCTCTGAACAAGAGTACCAACAGCAACCCCAGACACGTGTTTCGGTCTGGTTGAACCTCATCAGTACGGTGTAGCAGTGCCTCTCTAAGAATAGTGAGCAAGGGATCCACGTCTGGATTCCCCTAATAATTTAGGGTGAAACCCAAAGTCACTTGAAATATGCAAATAACAAGGGGGGTCCTGGGAGACTCTCTGCCAGACATGAGTCCTGGTTTACAAGAGCCTTACCCAGAGTCTTTAGCTCACTACCTTTGACAGAGGAGAAATATCCTAAACACATCAGTCTTTGTCCTGCCGTGGGGCAGTCCAGCACCGCAATTCTAGGCAATTCTCCTATGAACAAGAGTACCAACAGCAACCCCAGACACGTGTTTCAGTCTGGTTGAACCTCATCAGTAGGGTGTAGCTGTGCCTCTCTAAGAATAGTGAGCAAGGGGTCCACGTCTGGATTCCCCTAGTAATTTAGGGTGAAACCCAAAGTTACTTGAAATATGCAAATAACAAGGGGGTTCCTGGGAGACTCTCTGCCACATCCAGCTTGATTCCCTTTCCTAATAGGCCTAGCTTGATTTCATCCCAGAATTTTCCCACCTCCGGGCACGGCCAGAACATATGGATCATCCCGGCGTCCACCTCCCAGCACTTGGGGCATTTTTGTACTTCTGTAACCCCGAATCTGGCAATCTTCTGAGGAGTCATGTACGCCATATGCGTGACATATAGCTGTATCTGTTGTAGCCTCGCATTCCTGGACACCTTTTTGTGGTATCTCTGAGCTCTTTCCCACTGCCCATCTAGCATAGGTTCTCCCGCTTCCTCCTCCCAGTCCCATCTCAGTTGGAGCAGCTCTTTACCCACTCTGGACATCACCAGTTCGTAAATCTGGGTGTTTCATGCCCTCCCTCCGAGATATCATACATCGTTTCTATGGCAGTATCAGGTTGTTCTGCTAGTGCTATTTCGGACCACTTTTCTTTCACCCGTTTAACTATTCTGGTATATGTAATATGTTGCCCCGTATGTATCCCAGTTTCATCCACTATTGTTTGGAATTCCAGTGCCTTGCCCTCTTGCCATATGTCTCCCAGGGTCGCTGGGCCCACCGACTCCCAGTATTTGCGGATTCCTTTCCTCAGTTGCTCACCCACCCTGCATAGCGCCACAAGTGGCGCCTGCGGGGAGCATGGAGCCGGGATTCCCATAACTCGACATGCTTTGTGCCACGTCTTCCAGCCCAGTTACAACAATCTCGATCGCCCATGCATCTCTGGTTTGGGTAGCCATATCAGTTCTCTTAGGAAGTAAGGGTCTCATTCACCCCTCAACAATCTAGATTCTGCTGTCTCATCTTCCGACAGCCACCTAGCTACGTATTGTAACTGCGCCGCCAGGTGGTATATCTCGTAGTTCGGCAGATTTATGCCCCCTCTGTCATACGTATTCTGTAATTTCCAAAGGGCCACTCTGTTTCTGGAATTGTGCCACAGGAAGCCCCTGCATAAGCTCTGGAGTTTAATAATAAAGCGTTTGGGCAACATTTGTGGAATATTTGCGAACAAATGTAGTAGCCTAGGCAGGACCACCATCTTGAACAAGGCCGCCCTTCCCACCATGGCTAGGGGGAGCTTTGCCCAGAACCCCATGCTGTTCTTGATACCTTCTACTGCCCTTTCCTTATTGTATTTCTGCTTGTCTGCAATCGTATGATATATGTTAATCCCCAGGTATTTGAATGTCCTGGCCTGCCAGGCTATCTGCAAGATGGGTAAGTTCTCCTGCGGGACTCCTCTATACCTCCCCAGGGGGAACATGCACTATTTTTTGGGGTTCACCGCTCTGCCCGATAAAATCGCGTGGCGCTCCATCACCTTCAAGATGTATTGCAAGTTTTCCTCTGGGAACTGCAAGTATAACAGCATATTATCTACATACAATGATATCAGGTGCGATCCTCCCCTAGTGTGGACCCCTATTTCTTTGTACTGCTGTCTCAGGCAGATCGCTAGTGGTTCTAGTGCCAGAATGTACAGCATCGGATACCATGGGCAGCCCTGTCTCGTACCTCTGCTGAGTTGCCATTTGTCTGAGATTATTGCTCCCGTCTTGACCCTGGCTGTTGGGGAGCAATACACCATTTTCACCCACCGCAGGTACCTTGGTCCCATCCCGTATTCTTTGAAGGCCGCCATCATCCAAGGCCACCTTACAGAGTCGAAGGCTTTCACTGCATCTAGCGAGACTACTGCTATTTCACATGGGTTGCCCTCTGCCTGTTCTATAATATGGTGGAGCCTCCTGTGGTTATCAGATATGCTTCTACCTGGGACATATCCAGTTTGATCGGGGTGTATGAGTCTATTTATTACCCGTTTAAGTCTATTCGCCAGCACAGATGTGAGAATTTTGCTGTCTTGGTTTAGCATGGATAGTGGTCTGTACGACCCACAGTCTGTGCTTGGCTTGTCAGGTTTAAGGAGTGGAATAATTACAGCCTCCCTCAGAGATTCCGGCAGTTCCCCTTTCTCTTATGCCTCGTTTGACATTGCCATTAGCGGGGGGAGCACCTCTTGTCTATATGTTTTGTAGAATTCACTGGGGAGCCTGTCTGTTCCAGGGGCTTTGCTCGTGGGTAAATGCATTACTACTGCCTCTAATTCTTCTATTGTGATTGGGGCATCTAGGCTAACCCCTATCTTCCTCACTCAGTTTAGGTAGTCCAATGTCTTCTAGCGTCTCCTGGGTCTCTTGCTCTGTCTTCATAGAGGTGTTTAGAGAATCTAAGGAATCTCTCGTTCACCCCCTCCTGAGTGTTCCAGACTTGGCCCTCTGCTCCCGTTATCTCCCTAATTACTGTTCTCGGTGTCTCGTTCTTGTATAGCCATGCAAGCAGCCTCCCTGGTTTGTCTCCCCCTGCGTGTTGTTTTTCAATGTATTTTTTATAGTTCAAGTTGCATAACCTCTCCCAGAGCCGAGCAAATGCCTGTTGTAATTGGTCCACGCATTCGGCGTCCTCCTGTGAGGTAACCCCTCTTTTCATAAGTGCTTCTAATGTCTTTTCCATCTCCTGTAGCTCTCGCACTATGCCCCTTGGAGCCCTGCAGATTTGGATATGGCCACCCCCCTCACTACCACCTTAAAGGCCTCCCATAGGGTACCCTCTGACTTCACGCTTCCTGTATTATTTTCGAAATACCCAATTATCTACTCCCTTAGTTCCTCCCAAAATGCGGTGTCCTTCAATGCCTCGGCTGTAAGCCTCCACGTTGGGATCCTGGCTCTGGGGGGCTGATGTCACCACGTCAGTACCAGAGGGGAGTGGTCCGATAATATTCTCGCCTTATATTCTGAGCCCGTCATTTCCCCCACAAGTACCGGAGTGGGGTACATGTAATCTAGTCTTGTGTACAGATTGTGTGGGGCAGCATAGTGTGAGTAGTGCCTATCCTGCGGATGTTGCTGCCTCCATATGTCTTCCAGCCCATAGTCTCTCAACAGGGCCTGTAGCATTTTCGCTGCGGGGTGGGTTTATCTAGTTTAGTGTCTGATCTGTCCATTTTGGGGTTCAGCGTACAATTGAAGTCCCTCCTCCCCCATATAACTGCTCCTCCTATGTGGGGACTGATCTTACTATATAATGGGCCTCATTACGACCCTGGCGCTAAGCGCAAAACGATGGCGGTAAACGATTACCGCCATCGTTTTCCGCTAGGGCCGATTACGACCCCTGACCGTTAACTACGATGCCACTAGCGGCATCGTAGACAACGCTGCCGCTAACTGCGCCAAGGGCGCGTGCACGCGATCTCCCACACCGTAACTAGCGCCATGGCGGTAAGGTACGCGAATGCCGACCCAAGCGGACATGCACCTTACGCCATCACCCAGCCCGTAAAGTACCTTACCGCCATGGCGCTAACAACGCCATCGCGAATCAACCGCAAAGGGACAAGTCAAGTGAATGCAGCTGCCACAGGTGCACAGAAACAGCACAGGTGAAGGCAATACAGACACAGGAAGCACAAAAAGAGCACACCCCACCCCCGCCCACACCCAGTCACACACCACAATGCTACCGATAGGACTAGCAATGTTGGGGCTGGAGGACCTGATAGCAATGCGAGTGCTACAACAGCAACTACAACAACAACAACAACAACTACAACAACAACAACAACAGGCTGCACAGAGGAGACGCAGGAGGAGAAGGAGGGCAAGGCAGGCCCAGCATGCCCCACCAGCACAGCCAGTGCTACCACGCAGGCAGCCCCCAATCCCACGCGTCAGACCCAACCCATTCAACCTCACCGCTGAGCAGATCCACACCCTGTATCGACTGGACCGGGACACCATCACCACCATCGTGGACATGATACACAACGACATTGCCAGCATGATTGAAACACCCACCGCCACCCCCCCCCCTACTGAAGGTAGTGTCCGTGCTCCACTTCCTGGCCACAGGCACCTACCAGCACACAGTAGGGCACTTGCATGGCATATCACAACCATCGTTTTCGCGTACACTGACGCAAGTGCTGGATGCACTCCTCAAGCACACAGATGACCACATCTCACTACCACGGACCGCCCAGGAGATTGCCAACACCAAAGTGGGTTTCCATGCACTAGCTGGCATACCTGGTTGCATCGGTGCCATCGACTGCACCCATGTGGAATTGACGGTCCCACGTGCCCAGGAGGTACCGTACCGGAACCGCAAACAATTTCACTCAATCAACGTGCAAATGGTCTGTGACTCCAACAGTATCTTCACACATTGTTGTGCCCGATTCCCCGGATCAACCCATGATTCATTTGTCCTGAGGAACTCTACATTACCACGCTACATGGAGCAACAGGCAGGGCCCAGAACCTGGCTACTCGGTGAGTCCAATGTCATGGGCATTGAAATGTGAAGTGGGTGTGTAATTGACATACCAATGCAGGGGGGGGAATGATGCATGCTCCAACTGGCGGGAAGGGGGGGGAATGATGCATGCTCCAACTGGCGGGAAGGGGGGGGGAATGATGCATGCTCCAACTGGCGGGAAGGGGGGGGGAATGATGCATGCTCCAACTGGCGGGAAGGGGGGGGGAATGATGCATGCTCCAACTGGCTGCGACTAGCATTAGCCACAACACACCCTGAGGCAGCACTCACGTCACCTGACACCTGGATACATGAGGCCTGACCTAAGAAGACCTGACATGTCAATGAAGGTGTCACCCAACCCTGACACAACCACCTACAAGTGCATTGACCATACCGTGACCACATACACTCCAAAGTAATGTACGTCCATGCACGTCACCAACAGCTCCTACAGAAAGGCCTGTTCCCCATGACTGTGCCCAAAGGAGGCACATGATGGACTGGAAGAACAATGCACCAAAACACAGACAGCAAGGCCCACAGACTGTCCCCATGGGCAACAGTCTTGTTCACTGGGGTAATGATGAGCCAGACTGCATTCCCGCTATCATGTGAATGCAACCCTCACGGGACACGTGCCAGGTCACCTACAGAAACAGCCTGAACGGACACAGTGGATCGGCACTCACAAGGCACATGTCACCCCTGCATACCTCGTGCCTTGGAATTCAGAAGCGGCACATGTGAGACATGTGGCACACTCTGTGAAAGTCGATTATAGAGGTATATCCAATAGACGCTCCATAAAGTTGCACCTAGGAATGTGCCCAATAGCCTCTAGATAACTGAATTTAGAAGTGTGCCCAATAGCCTCTCTATGGAAAATAGTATTCAGAAAACCGCCCATTAGCCTCTCGTGGGAAAATGATTTTTGTAGTTTGCCCGGTACCCTCTCTGGGAAAAGTTGCATTAATAAATGTGCACATTGAAAGAGCATATAACCCATCAAATCACACCACCACGCTTACTCTCTCCTTTACATCACCACTCAACTAGAACACAGAGATACTATGACACCATTCAGTATAACTGTTCCCATACTAACACCGCTTACTCCACATCAATCTATGTAAACACTGCTGGTTTCACACCCCCAGCCAGGCGTTTTCCTCAGGCCTAACGCAGCCACATCCGTCCTGGATAAATCCTGCCTGAACGGACACATTATCCTGATCTCTCAACCACCACATGTGCCGCTAAGAAGCAGCTATTACACAAGTACCGCACGAGCTGCACACATACCCGCTGCTCACACGCACCTTTTGACTCTCCCTACTCTCTCTGTTGATCAGGACTTCGGTTCCCAAGGACGTTCAACCTACCAGCGCCTTCAGACCATACCAATGGTATATAAGGCGCTATATAAGTGCAAAATAACAATAACAATAACAATATAGCGGTTGCACGGTGTGAAACCAGTAGCACAGAAGAAACAGCTGCAAAATCAATGTTCAATGCAAATCATGGTGGCATTACATGTACATCACTCAAGCTCATCCCTGACGCATACATTCTTGCCCACATACAGGTGATGCAGGCTATCCCCTGAAGAGGTGGCTCCTTACACCAGTCCGAAACCCACAGAACCAGCATGAGGAGGACTTCAACCGTGCCCATTCCCGTACGCGTGTAGTGATCGAGCAAGCTTTTGGCCTACTGAAGGCACGTTTCCGCTGCATCAGCAGGTCTGGCGGGGCACTCCTGTACCGGCATGAGAAGGTTGCAATGGTTGTCATGGCATGTGTCATGCTACACAATATGTGCGTCAGAAGAAATGTGCCCCTGCCCCCTGACGTAGATTTGCTACCACCTGACGATGAGGATGATGAGGGTGGGGATGGGGCACCACCTCAAGGAGGCAGCGATGCACAGGAGGGGCGTGTCATGCGTCAGACTCTCATTGACCAATGCTTCTAGCACACACAGCGTTTGCGTGTCACATGGAGACGGCACTCGGCGCACTGTGTGTGTGTGGGACATGCACACTGTGGACTCTACAACAATGTAGCACATGGACGCAATAAAGATGTCAACACATTTGGTTTGTGGTAATGATAAATGTGTATTGCAACAGTGAAATCTTGTGACACACCCCCTCCCCCCTCCCACCTCCCCCCTGAACACCCCAACACACCCCCTCCCCCCTCCCACCTCCCCCCTGAACACCCCAACACACCCCTCCCCCCTCCCACCTCCCCCCTGAACACCCCAACACACCCCCTCCCCCCTGAACACCCCAACACACCCCCTCCCCCCTCCCACCTCCCCCCTGAACACCCCAACACACCCCCTCCCCCCTCCCACCTCCCCCCTGAACACCCCAACAATGGTGCAGTAGTGTCCATGCTACAAGGTGCGGAGTAGTCCTGCTGAACTGGCAAGTCAAGGATGTGTATCCCCTCCCATGGCCCCTGGGGCACCCCTGGCCGTGCTGCGGAGAGTGCGCCCAGATCTACGGACGGGGCTGCTCTGTGCTGAGCTGGTGGTTGATGAGGCTCCACGCCCCACATCCGGTCGCATGTCCCTGATGGTGTGCACAAGTTCACTGAGTACATTGCGCACAGCCGCTAGCTCAGTGCATATACTCCTTGTGGAGTTCTCTATGGCAGCTGTGACACGGTCAGCTGACCGCTCCATGGCATCCCTTGGCCCACCACACTGTGCCACATGTGCATTGAGGAGGTCAGACAGTTGTTGCTGCCGTGTTGCAATGTCCTGTAGTGCCTGCTGGTTCTGCTGGCCTATGGCCAGTGCCATTTGCATCTCCGGTGCGATGCCCACCTCAGGCTGGGGGGATGGGATGGCTGGCCATTCGTCGGAGTCGGACTGCCCCTGTGTGGCATCCGCCTGCAGGGGGCTTAGGGAAATTGTGGGGGAATGTGGATGGGCAGTGGGCCCTTCTACATCAATGTCCTCAATGCTGGCTGGTAAGAGAGAGGGGCGAGAGTGCACAGCTTACTTTCTTGATAGTGTATTTCGTTTCCAATGGAATGTTATTTTGTAAATAAATATGTTAATGGGGTGCAGCCCACTATCATGTGCCACCGTGTTGGGCACAGAAAATGAACATGGAGAAAAAGAGACCGAGGCAAAAGTGCCTTCGGTGTGGGCCGCACACCCTTGATTCCCACTAAGGGTTAATCGATTTCTTTTGTGATCGTTATTCAGTTAATAAAATCCAACTTCAATCGTAATTCACAGATATGTATATTTTTTAATTTTTCAATTGCTGTGTTTATAAAGCTCATAAAAAATTGTGCTTAATTGGTTAAACTTCACCAAAAAAGCTAATTATCTCAGTTGAGGCAAAACAGAAAACCCATCTGGCTAATGCATTTCGGATTGTATCCTTCGTCAGAGCCAGGTTAGTACTACACACATAATAATGCATTATAGGTGGATATAGAAGGTTTACAATGTTTAAATTAATAATTGTTCCGTACATCATGTGTAACAACCAGATATTCAAGAATTAATAACCAAAACAATCATAATAAACAAAACAATCATAATAAACAAACAGGGCGCCCACAAGGACAAACAAATATTTAACAAAAAAGTGAGATTGGAGAAAGGAGAAAAAACAAACAATTGTAGACAGTAAAAATACAATATTTGCACAGATAATGATATTGCTCTATAATTCAAACAATTAATGTTGCATACTGACACACAGGTTAGTGAAATGTTTAACTAGCCACAGGTATTCTCACACAATATAGTATGACTATCAACACTCTGGCACAATAAGCACACGCTGCTTAACTTTACCTTTAAGCACCATAGTCACCAAAAAGGCTTAATCGGCAATTCTAGCACGCAGTTGATTAGTCCCATTAATTGTTTGAATTATAGAGCAATATCATTATCTGTGCAAATATTGTATTTTTACTGTCTACAATCATGTATACTTACTTGTTTGTTTTTTCTCCTTTCTCCAATCTCACTTTTTTGTTAAATATTTGTTTGTCCTTGTGGGCGCCCTGTTTGTTTATTATGATTGTTTTGGTTATTAATTCTTGAATATCTGGTTGTTACACATGATGTACGGAACAATTATTAATTTAAACATTGTAAACCTTCTAAATCCACCTATAATGCATTATTATGTGTGTAGTACTAACCTGGCTCTGACGAAGGATACAATCCGAAATGCATTAGCCAGATGGGTTTTCTGTTTTGCCTCAACTGAGATAATTAGCTTTTTTGGTGAAGTTTAACCAATTAAGCACAATTTTTTATGAGCTTTATAAACACAGCAATTGAAAAATTAAAAAATATACATATCTGTGAATTACGATTGAAGTTGGATTTTATTAACTGAATAACGATCACAAAAGAAATCGATTAACCCTTAGTGGGAATCAAGGGTGTGCGGCCCACACCGAAGGCACTTTTGCCTCGGTCTCTTTTTCCTCAATGCTGGCTGGCCCGCTGTCAGAGTCTGCCGCTATGGCTGCACTCTCCCCAAGGGTGCTGCTTGCGGCAGAGGCTGTCCCCTCAGTGGCCACAACTAGTGGCATGTCTGCTGCTGCTGCTGTGTCTGTGTCAGCAGTAGTGGGGGCTGGCACTTGCCTGTCCTCTACCCCAGGCAGGGTTGGTGGCTGCCGGTGGGTTCCCTTCCGGAGGGCTGGGGTGGATGCCTGCGGCCTGGCCATTCTGGAGGAACAGGATGCGGTGTTGCCCTCTTCCTGGGGCTCTGTGTCGGAATCTGTGGTGGAGCAAAGGAGGGATGTGTTATTGATGGGTCCGCGGACATTGGACGTGCATTAGGGGATGACATGTATGCAGTCGGTGCATGCAGCGCATTTCATACAGGTTTGGTGGCTTTTGTGTGGAGGTAGCATGGTGCTATATGTGTTCCAGCAGTTAGGGTGTGCATGCTGCTTGTTTGCAGGGTGGTGTTGGGATGTGTCTGTGCACGTTCGCCTGTCGATGTGTTGCATGTGCACTATGGGGCAACTGGGTACTTCGCACAGTGGGGCTTTGTTGAGTGTGGCATGCATAGCTCTGGCCACCTACCTGCGTCTCCTGGGGTCGGCACTCCTCTCTCCATGGCTCCGACACCTTCAATGCTCTCCATCCCTATGGTGGATGCGCATATTTCCTCCCACGCCTGGAGCTTGATAGGTGATTCTGAGCCTCCGCCAGTTGACATGGCTAGGTTGCGGTTAGCCGAAATGATGCTACGGACACGGAGCCTCAGATCATCCCACCGCTTGCGGCACTGCTGGGCTGTGCGGGGTGCGGCCCCCACTGCACTCACTCACTGTGCCACTAGGGCCCATATCGCCTTCTTCTTCATGATAGCCGCCCTTGTCATCTGTGTCGAGAATACGACTTCCGCATTCTCTTGCAGGGTCTCTGCCAGCATGTTGAGTTCCTCCTTGGTGAAGCGGTCTTGGCGCTGCCTGTCACATGCCTTTTTGACAACTTTGGGCATGTTGGATGTGGTTTTGGGGTGGGTGATGGGTGTGGATGGTTATGGGGGCCGGATGAGCTATGGTAGTGGAGGATGGCGATGGATTGTGTTTTTAAAGATGGCCGCCATGCCATTTCCCGTTCCTGCGCGATGGCGCTATTTCCGCTTCCGCCTATTTACGGTGACCGCTAACTGCGGTGACCGCTAAGTACGGTGACCGCTATGGTGTGCTTGGCGGTAGTGCTCCATGGACGGTGTGCGATGGCGGTAAGGGCCGTTTTTGGCCCATTAGCGCCATGGCGTACTTTACATTACCGCCATGGCGTAAAGCACGTGCCCGATGGGTCGGTATTAGGTGCTATTTACGTCTTCGCTACTCGGCGTTAACGTAATTTACGCCATGGCGGTAATTTACGGAACTTACCGCCAGGGTCGTAATGAGGCCCAATGTCTTGAAATAGGCCACTGTATCTTGATTTGGGGCATATGTGTTTATGATGCACAATTCTCTATTCTCTAGCAGCCCCCGGATCGCTACCATCCTCCCATCCGGCTCCACCGTGGTCTGTAGCATTTGGCAGGGCACGTGTGGCGCTACCCATATGATTACTCCCCTGGCGTATGCAGAATACGTCGCTCCTATGGTAGTCCCTCTCCACCTTTTCTTTACCAGCTCCTGTTTCTCTTTGGTGAGGTGGGTTTCTTGTAGTAGGGCTATGTCCACTTTTTACCTTCTCATCATTACCTGGTTTCTCTTCAAGTATCTGTTGAGTCCTCTGACGTTCCAAGTTACTATTCTAAGGTCTCCCATTATTGTTCGTATCCCGTCCCTCCTCCCTCTCTCCTCGTCCTTCGCTCCGGGTGTACTTGGCGTGAATCATGCGCTGAGTCGCCTGGGTGTAAGCTTGTTCCCTAACAACTACCCCTACAACCCAAACCTTATACACTACAAACCCCCCAACGCTCCCCCCACCCGCCTCCCTCCCCGTCCCCAATTGTAGCCCAGCTCCATCCCTGGATCTCAGGCCTTCCCGCATCTAGTCCTACCCTGTATATCGGTGCTAGGAACACAGCAGGAGGTTGCTGCACTACTAACAACCTAACTAGTCTATCTAGTTTGGTGTGAGATGGGTCTTCTGTGCCTCCTGTTTTCAGCCCACCGCCTGTACGTACTAACTTCTCCCAAGCTTATGCAGAGCTATATTCAAGTCCCATTGTCATTTTATATACAGCACCTCAGTGTTCCGGGCCGATGCTTCACTTCTCGTCTGTGCTCTCGCGTTGATCCTTCGCCTCCTGCAAGCCATTCTGTTCATCCTGCCATTCCATAGCTTCTTCCGGGGTCTCGAAGAACCACGCCTTGTGTTTATGAAAGACTTTAAGTTTTTCAGGATGCATCAGCATGTATTTGAAGCCCGCTTCCCGCAATCTCCTCTTTACTGCTTCAAAGTTTAGTCGGCATCTTTGCACCTGGAGCGTGTAGCATACCCGGGTATGCTGTTATTGCCGCAGATGCCCTCCTTATTGTTCCCCCTTTGCGAAAGTACTCCAGGATTCTTTCCCTATCCCGGTAATTTAGTATTTTGGCGATGATCGGTCTCGGCGGTGCTTCCGGGGCCGGTCTCGGTGTCAATGCGCGGTGGGCTCTCTCTACTGCGAATCCTTGGGAGAGTGCTCCTCCTTCGATCTCTTGCAGCAACATGGTTTCTATGTAGTTTGTGGGGTTTGGACCTTTCTCGCCTTCTGGGAGCCCTATTATACGTACATTGTTCCTCCGGCCCTCGGCCTCCTCCGCCCTGCTTTCCAAGTTGCTCACTTGTTGGTGCAGTGTGTGGATCTGTGAGGCGTTCGCCTTGCAGGTGGTAGTGTTTGACTGAACTTCTTTTTCCAGCTCGCTTGTGCGTTCAGCTATCACTTTGACGTCTTGTCCCAGTAGGTTGACGTCCACTTGCACTGCATCGATCTTGAATTCAAGAGACATCTTGAGGTTTGCCATGGCTGCTTCCACTTTAGTTTCCCACGTGACCTTTAAGTCTGCTATTGCCTCCAGGATCTGTCGTTCACTTCTCGTCGGTCCTGTATCAGTCTGTGGGCTCCTCTCCTTGTTGCTGATGCCATCTGTTGATTGCCATGTCCTGGTATATTCGTCCATGGTGGGCTGCTTCCCTTTCGATTTGGGTTGTTTGGAAGGCATCTCAGCGCTTCTAGGATGGTCCCCACTGCTCTCTAGAGTGTGAGTGTGTGTTATGCGAGCCGCGCAGGCTCAGTGCCTCCTGGCTTTTGTACCGAAGGGCCAGTAGTCGAGCCAATGACGGACAGAGTGTCTGCCCAGGTGTTCTAGTTTTGTTGTGGTGAAGCAGTCCTCTGCTCCACAGTAGTTACTTCTCTTGGTCCGCCTCCGTATTGCGTGGTGATTGCACCTCGCTTTGTTTCTCCTGACCAAGCTCCAACTAGGCTCTTTGTTCTGGGACGGCTCTTTAGGGTGGGCTTCTTTCTAGGCCTGATAAAACAAACGCGGCATAGAGTCTTACTGGTGATTTTCTGCCGCTACACCTGCGCAGGCTGCACGTCTTTCCGGCAAGCGTTTTGAGGCGACATTTGGGCAAGTTCACGCTTCTTTCCACTGCTTCACTCCTCCTCCCCGCACCCCGGGCTGCGCAGTCCGGGGTATCAAGAGCAACCTTGTGGCCTCAGTTCGTGCCCCCAGCATTTGTTTCACTGCGTCCTCAGCCACACACACTCACGCCTGCTGACTCCTCTCCTTTGTTCAGCCAGGTCGCGTATTGAGATTATGCTTGTGGCATGTCTTTCTTGTCCCTAATCACTTCCCTTGCCGGGTTCTGCCTCTTACTCCGGTGCTGTATGTTTTAATTGGGGTCACTTATCTCTATGTGCTCGCTCTGATGTTATCTCAAACATCTGAGTTATATCTTCAGTGTTGCGCATCCCATGCCGCACCTCTTACCTCAGCCATAGGTCTGTTTACATGGCTTGCCCACTGCCTTCTCCTTATGAGCATCCAGGGGCTATTCGGGATCAACCAGGGATACCAGGAGGCACTGCCTATCACCTGGCGAGTTAGCCACGCCCTCCTTGTGCCCGGACAGTTATATGCATTTCCCGGCCTCTGTATGCTGGTCTGAGCCGACCGTTATTACGGACATAAAATATCCTTTGCCCTGTGCAGTCAGTCCTTTGTGTGTTCTCAGAGGCAGTAGGCTTCTCCTCGCAATCAGATCTGCGTCCGTGGATGGATTAATTAGCCAGTACCATGCGTTGGCTGTCCTTCAAATGCCCATCGTACTGAATTCCCTGTTGCAAGGACATCCATTTGCTTTGTATCCTGTGCTCCGGACCTCGCGTGACATCAGTTCTTATTTACAAGTTCAAGTATTAGCTCCGTACTTCCCTGGTATGTTCCCGGCTGTCGGCAACTGTATCTCTTCCCTACATCAGTTTCACAGCTCGCGTTCCCTCCTGTGTAGTCGGAGTCATAGCAGCCAACTTTTCGCAATGCTCTATGTTCGGGCTAGTCCTTCTCCGCATTCATGTTTTTGGAAGCGTCGGAACCACCTGGCATACTGATTGTGTGCCTTCTGAACAAGGAGCTCGCCATGTCTCCCCCTCCTCTGCCAGCTTACTTACGTTCCTGGCTGTTCATACGGGTGTGCTCATTGCCGCGTCTGGGCTGGCAGCACCACATGCATTCCGGACCTTGTAGAATCCTCGCTGCGTTGTAGAGGCTCTGCCTCTTATATCGAGGCGAGCCCCAGCATCCCCCTGGGGCTCGCGTATCGGCTGGCTGTAGGCCGCCAATCGCCTTTGTCACACTTTGGGGTTAGGGTTTCGTTCTTGGGCTGTGCACGCCTCATTGCTGGGGCTCGCTCTGCCTTGCCCTTTGCCCTCCGCCTATGCTCCCCGAGGCGTCAGCTCCGCGGAGGATTGTGTGCCCGATACTCCTGGTTCTCGTACGGCTCGCTCATGCAGCCACCATTACCATCCGTTTCGGGCGTTGCATGGTCCGGCTCGACCTCTTGTCTGGCTCGCTGGCATTGTCCTTTGTTGCTATAGAGCAGGCGCCACCTTGCCTACTCCTCCGCTCTGCCATTCCGCATTTATTCTCGCCGTATTTGCTGTTACACACCCCGTTTCAGTCTGAGAGTGTACTCTCCTTGTTCCTCATATATTCACCCATCTGTGGCTGCATTCATATTTCCAGTGCTTCGGTCCAGGCATGTGTGCGTAGAAGGATACTGCAGGATCAGCAGTAGACTCGAAGAACCACGTTTTAGCTCATGGCTGCTTGGCCACGCCCCCTTGTATTTTTTAACCAGAAACCTTGAGTCAGTGTTTGCTTGAGTCACAGTAATTGTAGTCCTTTGTGTAATCTCTACTACTGCTCATTTGCTCTTGAGATAAGTCTGGCTGCTCCGCTACTGCTACCACTCTAACTGTATAGTAGAGGCTTGTACCAAAGGTGAAATTGTACTACCACCTGTAGTCTTAATCTTGTGTAGTGGTCCCTAAGGACACTGCCCAGGATTCTGCCTAACACCAGAGTCCTTGTTCAATAGGCTCAAGTTGCCCTGCGTTATGTGCAAGGAAAAAGTGTCTCCCCCCTAAAAGGGAACAGTAAACAAAATAGAAATGTAGTGTTCTATTCTTTGGTTTCTAATTATAGAAACATCTTAGACAACTATTATCTAATAGGGGAAGTCTAGATTATTGGTTTGACAGTCTCGCGACTTGGATCCATATCTCTTAGTGGGTTCCCTTACCCTCAAATCAGGCGGTCAGGCAAGGTACCTTCAAATACATGGGTGACTTGGATATCTCTTCTACCAATCTTGGGTGAGAATAACCCCCCTTGGACTTCTTGGATTGCAGTAGGTCCGTGGGCGGCTATAACCGTGAGTTAAGGTGTGTCTATAGTGCCTAAAACCTAGAGTAGGTCATGTCTACACGGTTCCACACTCACCGTTTATCCATTGCCGGAGGGGTTCCACAGGGTGTTGGAGAATTTGATTCCTTTACTGGGGTTTGAACGTTCTGCGGAGCAATTGCAACCAGAGTAGCTCTGCTTGTTTGGCTGTCACTGTGGGAGAAGTGGAGAAATCAACATTAAATGCGGGTCTGAAGCTGTTCGTCCCTCAGTTTGGCCTCTCTAGTCTATTGTTCTCAGCCATGGGTGTCATAAACTATGGTGCTCCCGTTTTTGCAAACTTAATCAAGTAGCGAGTCCTTCTCTGGGAAATCCTCCAGGTATTACAGGCTAGGCTTCACTCGTAGTGCCCTCTGCCGGGTTTCTGTTTCACAGTATGGTCCTATAATCGAGAAAACAGTGGCCCTTTAGTACGTGGGCTCAAGCTGATTCATGCTTACTTTTAATATCTCTAAGGTCCTAACTGCTCCAGTTTTTACCATTTGAGTGTACACGCTATATGCACAGCCTGTGGTCATGGATCGGGTTCACCGGCTAACGCCCTCGTGTGGAGTCCGAAATGAGACGGATGCTTTCACTCATTGCTGCGCGGTACGTCAACGGAGGGGATGGATTAAAGCTCCTCATCTGTCTGCATTACCAAATGTAAGGAAAGATATACAACTTTACCAACATTCGAAAATAGATTTGCATCACTCTCATTTAAAGGTGATCCCGACTCGTATCCCGTTATTAACGTTTCGTACACATTTTCGTTTCGTACACATTACATGGAACCTTACCGTTGGTCTCCGTTGTATTTCCAACGGGTGTCCGATTGCTTGAGTGTCACGGACGTTCTCCTCCTCCATCTACATTCAGGGCGCGTGTTGCCGTATTTATATCCAGGCGCCCCGCCTTAATTACTTCTAAATGGTTTTCAGCTGGGTGTCCTATTTACCTCGTCCTCCGTATTACTCTATTTGTGTAAAGTAAGGAAACGGCCCGTGTTAAAGGCATTAATGGTAGCGCCCCTGTAGTGTGGAAAAACTGTCCCTTTATTTTCGCTCGTTGTTACTGTATAAGGTGCATCTGAGTGTGCCAACCTGGACCGCCCCTGCTCCCAAAACGTCCCAACAGCACGAGAAACGGCCCAGAAGTCTAGTTCACTGTGGTAAGTGTTATTCACAACTTCCCGTCATCTAGAGAGTGGTCTAGGAAAGAGGTCTTGAACCAGATCAAGTCAATCACGGGATTGACAATACCATGGGATCGGAGGATTGTATTATTGGGCGACATGGGCGGGGGGACATTCCCACTCAAGGCTTACCTGCCGGACTTGCTACCCACCTCCTCACCACAGCTAAAATCTATTTCACCCGGCTATGGAAGAATCCTGAAGGTCCATCAATCACCATGTGGTGGGCAAAATGCTGGGACACAGCAGTGGCAGAGAAAATAAGAGCGTCTCGGCTGGGTGTCAAGGGGAGTTTTAACACCTGGACCCCTTATCTTGACTATGCAGAACAAGTCCCGGGGACAGTGTGACAACCACCAGTATTTTGATAGTGTACATTGAACTCTTAGGGCCCGATTCATGGAATTATTTGCACGTAAAATAGGGGAGTTGGGCGCGAAATCGCGCGCAAGTGCCCGTTTGTTGATTCATGGAACATAATGCGCAGGGTTTACCAGGGACTTGCCAGGAATCCACTCCCGTCCAAAACGTTACTGCGACACCACAAACGCCTTGCGCAAGACTCCAAACGAAGGCCCGCTTGTGTCTGCGCAGTCACCTAAAAAGGGGGCGGAACACGTGGAATGGGGAACAACAAGCGAAAATATGGGCGTAATGAGGGATGTACAACAGTAAAATCCTTGCAAAGCCCATACGCGCGCTAAAACCCATACTCATGGAATTGAACAGGGCTCGCAGAAAAATACATGCAAATCCTGAAACACGTACGGCACGGGATAGCTGGCGTAAACGTCAATGCGCACACAGACAAATAGACACCAATGACAAACATTTTCACCTCCACAGGGGACAGTGCCTACTCTCTGAGCAGCTACATGATGATGCCAATACGGAACCCTGCCACACCGCCCCAGGTAAGATACAACACAGCCCATATTGCAACTCGGGCCATAGTGGAGGCCACATTCAGAGTGCTCAAGTCACGTTTCCACTCCCTTGACCACTCTGGTGGTGAGTTGCTATATGCACCACCACTAGTGTGCAGGATCATTGTGGCAGCATGTGTTCTGCACAATGTAGCAACACGGCGTGGCGTACCTGTGGACATAGTGGTGCCCCCACATCCCCAACCACATGCACGCCGCTTGTGCATGGCAGGACAAAGGTCACGTGGCGAGGCTGCCCGTACACAGCTTGTGGCTACATTTTTCACCTAAAATCCAACTTCTGTGGAGTGCACACAGCCCTGGCACATTCCAGGTGCCATTCAATGATGACAAAGGGCCAATCATCTGTGCCCACCAAACCACCCTGTGAATGTGTCCCGGGAAATGCAGCATTGTGTACATCCCTTATAACTAAAACTAATTTAATTTTGGGTTTCCAAAAGAAACACATAGAAGAGGGAGTATACCACTACCACCATGCCAAACTAGACATAAAATCGCCTGTGTGTCACATAAACTGTCCCATATGTCATGTAAACTTATCACCAGACTGTGCCATGGTATGTAATGTCAAAGGAGATATATAAATGGGCATTAAATAATACAAGTGTCTTAAAGCGCTCAACGATGTATGGAACAAGTACAAAAATAATACCTGCTCATAGACATCCATAATATTCTGGACAGGAATAATAATTGCATACTATACTATACTATTAACAGTGGATGTAATAGTGAATCTGTCAGACAGTGATTTATCATATTTTCACAAGGGCATCAATGTGCCATCATGCAGGGACCGAGGACAGGGTGGAATAGAAAGACACCGTACCTGCATGGTGCAATCAGAAGGAGCAAGTGCACAGATGTTTAGAGGGGTGTGGTATTTGGAGGGTGGTAACAAGTTCAGGGGTGGCTCAAGTGCAACTAGTCAGTGGATGCTCGGGTAAGTGCAGAGAGATGCAACTCTCTCGGGTCATTCCCTAAGTACAGTGATGATGACACTAGTCCAAGTCATGAAGGCAACTGCCCCACACATTTCTCGGGTTGACAGGGGCGTGTAAAACCTTGAGACATATCAAGCCGACAGTCTTCAAGCAGCAAGGACAAATGGAATGGAGAGAGTGAGAGAGGAGAGGGATTGCTTAGCAGGGAAGAGGGAGAGAGAAGGAAGAGTAGAAGATGAGAAAAAGAGGGGGGCAGGATGGGTATCCCAGAGGTTGTCCCCTGCTGACGATAAACATTCCCTGGAAAACATCTCCATCAATAATTGCCTCAACTGAAGAAGATTGGAGTAACATGATGAAATGGTTCTGGAGGGACAGCATTGAGGAATCAACATTAGCAGATAGGGAGTAAGCAGGCCTCACAAATCACAGTGCACAATGCATACTTCCTATGACTCGACGCTGTCTGCCACGGCTAGCCAGTGGAGAACAATCAGTGGCAGACAGATGTGGTCCCCGGCCTTGACGTCAAGCATAATACTTGCGGTCTTGTGCCGAATGAATTACACAGGGTGTCGATTAGAAGCATGGAGTTCGTGCAATAGGCAGTAGCAGTAGTGCAGCCTGGAGAGTAACCCAGCACGTGTAACATTGCACCTCTGTGTGATGTTGTGGAAGTGTACATTAACTGTGTGCATCAAGACCTGCAAGTCAGACTCCTTCACAATCACACGAATATGTGGCAGTAATGGAAGGGGGTAGTTGAACATTAAGGCAACATTCCTGCCTTGGATTGAGTGTGCAGGGAGTGAGAAAATGTAGGAAGGACTGAGTCAATGGCAGAAGTAGGCTGCAGTGAAGTCAATGGGGACATGCACATTTGTAAATGGTACACAAGCCAAGGTCATTTTGAGGGCACCAGTCCAGGATGGCTGTGTGGCTGACATGGTGAATAAGGGTGCCAGTGTGTCACTAGGAACAGTGCTGAAGAGTACTCTGTCCTCATCATAGCACATTAACCATAATGAAAATGTTTCAACTATGCGTTACATCAGGCAAATGTACATGTCAAAGATGAATGGAAAAGGAATGGACACCTGCATGATGCCACAGGTGGTGGCTGAAGTACGGCAGAAGAAAGGACACAGTATGGGGGTTTCATGTAATATATTTTCAGGCATGACATAAGCAAGTCCACTGTCCGTTCATGGATCATCAAAATGAGGATGGAATGCATCGCTGTGTGAAAAGCAAATGAGACATCAAGGATGATGAGGACAGCAGGGCATTATGAATGGAGGTATGCCATGTGACCCTAGTGACTGTTGCTCCGGACTGTTACAATGCACACTGGTGTAGACGTAAATCCACAAGAATGCCCTTATGGGCCTACATTTGTGTGTACCCACTTTGCTAGCAGTTTCTCCCGGAAGGCTATCAAGCTATTCACCAGTATGTTGGTGGTCAGGAAGGCTGTGCATATGTCATATTAGCAATGTTGTGCAGAAGTGAGTGCCTGATGGAGGATTGAAACTAAACACCAGTAAAGGAGAGTATGCATAGATCAGCAAGAGCATTGGACCTAGAGGAGAAGTTTGCAATGATGGTTCTGTAGGAGCAGCTGTACACCAATAGATGATGTCAACCTCATGTGCATGCATGGTGTTCATGTGTATGTGTATAAGATGCGACTGTGACTGGAGGGGGCTGCCTGCAGCGTGTGGTCACAGATTATGGGGGCTCTGGTGGGGGTGTCCCGTCTGGTGGGGCCTGCCTGCAGGGTGGGGTCACTTGGGGTGGGGGTGACCCGTGTGGAGGGGGCTGCCTGCAGGGTGAGTTCACGGGTGATGGGGGCTGGGGTATCCCTTGTGGAGGGGGCTGTCTGCAGGGTGTGGTCACGGGTGATGGGGGCTTGGGTATCCCATGTGGAGGGGGCTGCCTGCAGGGTGTGGTCACGGGGGATGGAGGCTGGGGTGTCTTGTCTGGAGGGCGCTGCATGCCGCAGATTGCGTGGTGCAGATGCACAATTTGGCTGGGGTGCGGCCGGGGATCGCAGGGTGTTTTCGCACAATTACACTGGGGTGCGTCCAGGGATCGCGTAGTGTTTTCGCACTATTTGGCTGGGGTGCAGTCGGGGATCGCGGGGTGTTTTCACGTGATTATGCTAGGGTGCGGCCAGGGATCGCGTGGTGTTTTCGCGTGATTTGGCTGGGGTGCTGCCAGTTATCGCGTGGTGTTTTCGCACAATTACGCTGCGGTGCGGCCGGAGATCACAGGGTGTTTTCACAGGATGTGGCTGGGATGTGGCCCGGGATCGCAGGGTGTTTTTGCGTGATTATGCGAGGTGCGTCCGGGGATCGCAGGGTGTTTTCACTCGGATTACGCTGGGGTGTGGCCGCGGTTCGCAGGGTGTTTTTGTCCGATTTTGCTGGGGTTTGGCCAGGGATCGCGGGGTGTTTTTGTGCAATTACGCTGGGGTGTGGCCGGGTATCGCTGGATGTTTTCGTGCAATCTGGCTGGAGTGCTGCCAGGGATTGCGGGTTGTTTTTGCGCAATTACGCTGGGGTGCGGCCGGTGATCCCCATGTGTTTTACACACGATTTGGCCCAGGCGCAGCTGGGGATTGCGGGGTGTTTTCCCGCTGTTTGGCTGGGGTGCGGCCAGGGATCGCAGGGCGTTTTTGCAAGATTACGCTGAGGTGTGGCCGGGGACTGCGGGGTCTTTTTGCGCGATTGTGCTGGGGTGGCCGGGGATCGCTGGGTGTTTTTGTGCAATTATGCTGCGGTGCGGCCAGTGATCGCGGGGTGTTTTTGCGCAATTATGCTGGGTTGTGGCTGGGGTTCGCGGGGTGTTTTCGTGCAATTATACTGGGGTGTCGCCGGGGATTGCGAGGTGTTGGCGCGCGATTTGGCTGGTGAAGGGGCAGGCCTTGCGTGGGAGGGCACGCGTTTTCTATGGGGTGCACCCGAGGATAGTGGGGTGTTTCCGCGCTGTTTAGCTGGGGGTTTGTATGCTGGCCCAGGGATGGCGCGGAGGCTTGCGCCGTGTTAGGCATTTCACTTGCTTTTTGCTGTGCGTAGGGGGCTTTACTCATGCAGCTTGCTGTTATTGTGTGACGGCTACTGATGCCTCTGGGAATCCATGAATATGTGTGCCGCGCAAAGATTTCTCTGCGCCACGGCTGGCGCAGACTCCTGCTCAGCACGCGGCCCTTGCGCCTGTGAATCGGGCCTTTGATCTCTTCCCTATCCTCCGACCCATGACAATAGAACTGTTCAATATTGGAAACTCAGTAAATGCACTGCCCGATGTTATTGTTGTTTTCTCACATTACTAAGTCGTACCTGCATGTGTACTCCGATTTGACCCCATTGTTGTATTAAAAAAACATTAAAATATATTGTTTGAAATAAAAAAAAAGGAGAGACCGCTAAGGGGCGCAGGCGAAATGGTCACCTAAATTCGCACCTCCCTTGACAACTGAGAAATAATGACAGCGTACTGCGGCTGAACTGAGCAATTAGTTGACATGGATGCACCGGAGGATGAGTGAAGGCACGGGGCACATGTCGAAAAAACTTTGGGTGAGTGAGACCAGCAGGAATCGCAGCGCGGTCAGTGCAACATAGATCATTGCAGCGGCTTACCAGCTCCAGGGCTCCCGGTCATGAAAGTCGGCCTCGATGTTTAGCAGGAAGCTACTGCTGGGCAAATCAGATCAGAGCGGACCACCCAGGCAATCTCACCCTGCGTCGGGCAGAAAGCAAATGCAGACAAACAAGCATCCGTGAAGTGCAGAGAAAGCCAAGCAATGACAGCACCTCACCGGTCATATATCAGGGTAAAGCCACAGCCCAGCGGGAAACAAGTCAGAGGACCCGCAAGGCTATTAACCACTTAACTACATACTTGGGCCAATACGTTGAAGTCCTTCTCAGGTCGTTATGTGCAAGCCATCAACACCATGGCGGACATCAAAGAGATGTATTTGAGAGGCAGCCGTGAGTAAACAGGCGAGAGACATCCAAGCGAAGTGGCTCCCGCTACATACTTCACCGCTCCCTAGAATTCACGAGCTACCCCCATAAAGAGAACTGTGGTGAAGTGCTGAATGTGAGATACAAACACAGGGGAAGGGGAAGGCGCCATGGGCCCATGTATGCATATGAAAAGAGGCGTTGAGGCACTCGCACCTTGCTGAAACATATTATCAATGGCAATGGTCTAATACCTTACTGAGAAGCGACAAAGAAATAGCCACGTTTGCCATCCAAATGAAAAGTGAGCTTGACCAAGCGACGCATCTCTAATCACCTTGCAACCATCTCTTTAGGCGCTTCACAAACCACTGGAAGACAACACAGAGGGTTGCTTCCTTTGCCTTGGACCAACAACCCATTAACCATTGGCGTCAACCCAACTTAGCCAGTGATTCAGAAAAACTGCAAGCTGGACACCAACATGAAGTCCACCCTGCAAGCGTTTCGTCACAGTACCGCCAACATGGAGGAGCCACTTCAATCAGCTAAGGCGAAGACCAAGATGCCTCAACAAAAGCATATGTTCGATTGCTCCTTGAAGAAATCAGAGCAATGAAAACCAGCATCTCTGCATCGATAACCGCAGTCCAGACAAGGGTCTGCCCACTGGAAGACAGGATTGCGGCAGTCGAAAATTTGCAGCAATCCTCTGCCGTTGCAGAAATAAATTGAAAGCCGCTTCCTAGACTTAGAACAGAAGGAAGCAGATCTCGCAGCGAAAATCGATAATCTCGAAAACCGAGAGAGAAGCGCGAATATAAGGATAACTGGCTTAAACGATTCCCCAGGGGAGACCCCACAAACAGTGGAAAAGCAGGTCAGGAAGCTTGTTGAATCTCTCTTCGATGTACCGCCTACTACAGCAATAGAGTTCGACAGAATCCATAGGGGAGGAGGCCCCCGCAACAGCCCAAGATCGGTAATTGCAAAATGCCACCATTTGTATTTGGAACCACTTTTGGTGGCAATGAGGGAGGCTCCGGGGTGTCCCCTTTGGGGGGCAGCAGCATAAGGTGGCCACATTCGCGGATTACATGTTACTCTCATTGACGGACCCAAGAAAGTCCATTGGGGCGTGTATGGCGCTCTTAACCAAATTTGGGGAGGTTTCAGGCCTAAAGATTAATCTTCAGAAATCTGAAGTGTTAAATCTTTCGTTGGAGGGAGTGGAGGCCACAGCCCTGAGGGAGTCTTCACCTTTTAAGTGGAGCCCGGGAGGGATATGGTATCTAGGGATCAAGGTTACTCCTCAATTATCAGGTTGGTTTGGGGCACACTATCCTCCCCTTTTGACCACAATTAAAAAGGATCTGAGGAAGTGGAGTTCTCTAAGATTATCGTGGCTTGGCCGGGGCGCGGTGCTGAAAATGGTGATCCTCCTGCGGCAGCTCTATCTGTTCCATTGGCTATCCCGGCTAGCTTCTTTAGGGAACTGAACAGGGCAGCTAATGCATTTATCTGGGACGGCAAAAAGACGCACTTGGCTAAGCGACTGTTGACTGCATCAAGAGGGAGGGGAGGACTGGCTTTGCCAGATTTCCGACGCTATTATGAGGCGGCACAGCTGCGGGTAATTAGGGAGTGGTTCCCAGCAGATTATATTAAGCACTGGGTTAAGATGGATAGAGCGGTGGCTCGGCACCATCTAGGTGAGGTACTGTGGCTTCCGCGTAGGCTTAGACCGGCGCATATCTATATGGGATGAGCTGTGAGGAAATTGGGGATTACCACGTTCCCGTCACCATTCACCCCCCTCTTTAATAATGGGGATTTTACTCTGGGGTTGGAAAAGGGGGCTTTCCAGCAGTGGGAGGAAGGGGGATGTAGGGTCATTAGGGATCCGTTTTGTAATCAGCAAGTAAAATCCTTCGAGGACTGTAAATGGGAATTTGGTGTAGGCGAGGGGGAAAGGCTCCGGTATTTCCAACTCTGACATTGGGTGATGTCTACGGAGATTCGTACAGCGGCAACTTGTGAGTTGACTCCTTTTGAGAGCTATTTACTGACACATGGGGGATCCAGGGGGTTGATTTCGGATCTTTATAGGTTGCTAGAGGTGATGGGCCCGATCACTAAATGGACATATATGCTCAGCTGGGAGGAGATGATTGGTGAGGTGAGGTGGTGGAATGGGAGGAGTGGGTGAGACTCTGGAGGCTGATTCCGAAGGTGGCTAGGGCTGTTCTACTTCAGGAGGCCTGGTATAAGTATCTGCTTGGTTGCCATTACACGCCGGCCCGTCTGCATGCAATTTACCCAGGGGTTTCAAATAGGTGTTGGAGAGGCTGTGGCGAAGAGGGGACAGTAACTCATATTTGGTGGGATTGTCCGGCTACCAAGTCTTTCTGGGTGGTTGTCACGCAGGCTCTGACCCAGGCCCTGGGGGAAGGTGTGGGCCAGGACCCTCGGGTGATTCTCTTGGGCAGAGGTCTGGAATCGGGGGAGGGTGGGATGAGAGTGGGACAACGCAGAGCTCGAATAGTCTTCATATTGGCTGCGATTGCCCTTATTGCCCAGAGGTGGAAAAGCCCTGAGATTCCGATGGAACAAGACTGGTTGAGGAAAATGTGGGAAATACTGTCTTTAGAATGGGCCACATTTGCAGCTAACAATAAATTGGGGGATTTTGCAGTGGAATGGGGAGAGACTTTGGACAACTTGAAGGGGGACGTTCGGGAACAATGGCGACCACAGAGACTTAAGTTGCTAGATTTTCAAGCCGGATGAGCTATGTTTGAGGGGTGGCGGGGCGTGGGTGGGGATAGGGGGATAGGGGGGAGCGAGAGTTTTGGGAGTTTTGGGAGTGTTGCTACTTTGAGGGACATTGGATTGCAGGGATTCCATGGGGACGAGGGAAGGGTAGGGGAGGGGTAAGGGACTTGGGGGTGTTGAATTGTTTTGCAGTTTCCTGTTGTAAAATGTATAAAACTCCTCAATAAAAATTTTAAAAAAAATGCCACCATTACAAACAGAAAGCGGACATTGTAGACAAAGCAAGAAGCCGAGAGGCAATTGACTTTGAAGGATCAAAAATACAGATTTACCAAGATCTATCCTTAATCACTCTACAAAAGAGGAGAGACTGTGCTCAATTATCATCATGGCTAAGAGATAAAGGGATTAGATATCTTTGGGGTTTCCCGTTTTCATTGAATTTCAAAAGCAGAGGAGAAGATTACAGAGTAACAAGCTGCGAGGAAGCAACAGGAGAACTTCCTTGGGTGAAAATAGAAATTCTGCTCACTTAAAGGGAGCACGTGTCGAGCGCTTACCTAGATGGGGCGAGGCAAACGGGCCAAGGAAGTACTGTAGGTTTCATACCCCGTGAAGTGAATATCTTGGTTCTGAAATCGTGAGATCCAATAGCGATCCGCTCACATCGAAGTCGTAATTGATGGAAAAAACAATCTTCCCCAAAGCTGACAGGCACCCAAGCGCATCCACTAAGCAGAGTCTTCCTATCAGACTTCTCCAGCTAGGACTCAAGAGACCTACACAAGGATAGCCCACACACGTCGCAACTGATTATGGTATCAATGCTCCCGGGACAGCAAGGAAACACCTGGGAGTGGCCCTAGTTTTTTCTTTAGGGCATCTCTTTGTTCGTTCTTATAACTATGTTATTGTTAAATGTGTTTTTTCCATGGGTTGAATGGGGGGTAATGGTGTACAAAGGATTGGGGAAACACATACTCAAGCAGGCTTAAACTCTGGAATTGGCCATTTGGGCAAACACAATGTTCATCACTAACCAACAGCTCGACATTGAACAGCTCACTTTCGACGTCCATTGCGTCCAGAAGCAAATATTGGACCAGAGATGGGGGTTAGCAAAACAGTTTGGTGTGGCTCATTGAAAGTGAAAGGACTCAACTCACCTCAAAAACACTTGATGCTCTTGAGGGAGTTCAAGCAATCAAACTTAGAAATACTATGTATACAGGAAACCAAATACAAACAGAGGGAAGAATACCCGCTTAGCGGCAAACATCTGGGTGTCGTTGTCTGGGCTTCCAACACAATTAAATAAACAGGGATGGGCATATTATATAAAGCCTCCTTGGGTCTTTTGGTCACTCGCATATTCAGACACAAAGAAGGCAGATACATCGCTGTCACTCAATGGGAATGGGGACCATGGTGCTGGTGCTTCCGTGAAACCCTGCGGGCGGGTGCTTGTTCCGCCTACCAGGTCTGACTGTAGCAGGCGGGACGACACCCGCCTGCAGGGTCGTACTGTGCCAGTCCGGTAACGACAGTGCCTGTAGGCTTACCAGCACCGTTGTTACCAGACTGGCACAGTTGTAATGAGGCCTTATGTATTAATAGAGGAGAGGCATGTACACAAAATAGTATCCGCCAGTATAGCAGTCGTAGATTGGTCGGACCATGATATGGCCGTTCTAACCCTAGATGCAGGACCCACCAAGCCTCCATCATGTAGATGGCGGTCCAATGATACTCTTTACAGAGACTTTCTCGTTTGAGAACAATTATGGGATCTGATTGGTAAATACTTCACAATCAACGATAATGGGGAAACAACACTCATTGCGGTTTGGGAAGCAGCAAAAGCGACCTGGAGGGGGGTGTTGATAGCTGAAGGAACAGCAAACTAAGGGTCTGCCTGTTGAGGGAAACAGCGCTGAGGCAGGAAATGAAGGCCAAAGAAGCATTGTTATATAGTCAAAACAATCTGCTGAGAACAAAGTCCAATACATGGAAGAGCTCCGGAAAGAACTTGGTGGAAAGGGAAAGTCTTGACTCAGCTCTGTTTTTTAAAACAAAAATACTTTGAGAAAGGAGACAAAACCCACTCCATGCTAGCTGCCAAACTGAGGGTGCAAAGGGCAGACAGGGCGGTTTCAGAAATTAAAACCCTGTCTGGGATCCCACTACTTACTCCTCTAGAGATAATGCAACGCTTTACACAATTCTATGCTGCATTGTACGCCTCAGAGGCTCAAAACGATCCCAACGGTAATGACCAATACCTAGCAGATCTACCATTGAAATCAGTCACCCCGGAAGAATCTGAGGTACTCTATGGACCAATCAGCAACATTTAGATGCTGCAGGCAATAGCTAAACTCAAGGCCGGGTCAACTCCCGGGCAAGATGGATATACTCCAGCCTTTTATAAAACCTTTGGGCAATCTCTGACCCCATTTTTAGCAAAGCTGTACAACGACATACTAGTAACAGGGGAAGCACCATCTTCTTTCACCCAAGACAGAATCATGCTTCTTCCTAAAGAAGGGAAAGACTCATATTGCCCAATCTCACTGATCAATGTGGATGCAAAAATGTATGCAAGCATCCAAGCATTGAGCCTTGGGAGTATTTTACTGAGGCTCATACACAGCAGCCAGACGAGGAATGTCCAGGAAAGACAGGGCTCAGATAGCATCCGTAAAACTCTAGACCTCATAGCTAGTCTAAACAAAGATGACCTAGACCCTAGCTTGCTGTCCATTAACGCCGAAAAGACGTTCGACAGAGTGGAATGGCCCTTCTTGAGCGCAGTACTCACAAAAGTAGTCCTAGCCGGGCAGTGGGCCACTGGAGCACTAGCGTTATACAAGAACACGTCAGCGCAAGTGGTAGTAAATGGGGTTGCATCAGGGATCTTCCAATTGAGCAGGGGCACACGACATTGATGTCCCCTGTCCCCTTTGCTATTCGTGTTAGTCGTCGAACCATTAGCACAAGCAATTCTTCAAAATACTGACATCAAAGACCTACTACGATATGGTAAGGAATACAAATTGGCTATTTTTGCGGACGACATCCTTGCATATCTAACTGCCCCTGATGTTTCAGTCCCAGTATTATTGCGAACAATCACTGATTATGGCCAGCACTCTGGGTTTCGAATGAACATACAGAAGACCACGGCCATGCCATTATCATCAAATAGTTCCCGAGTATGATATAACATGCAACAACACAGTATTCAAATAAATGTAATGGGTATTAAATACCTGGATGTAACACTCACCAGCCAATTAAGTGATCTGTATGAGAAAAATTATCCCCAACTATGGGCAAATATTACTCAAGGGAAAAATGACCTTGTCCTGGGCGGCACGCATTACAACGATCAAAACGAACATGCCCCCAGACTGCTACTCATGTTTCAATCTCTACCCGTTAAAATCCCAGATGTCGTTTTGACCAAGATGAAAAGAGAACTCCTCGCCTTTCTCTGGGCAGGCCAGAGACACAGGATTGCATACAAATCCCTTATGCTCCCGAAAACGGAGGGTGGGACAAGCTATCCAGATATATACAAATATTATAAAGCGGCCCAGTTTAGGATAATAGTGGACCATTTGAGAGAAAACAAGGAGAAACAATGGTTCACATTGGAAAACAGACTTTTTGCCACAGTCAGCTATGGGTCCCACAAAGGTAAACACCCCAGAAAAATTGGGACTCACCCCATTCTGGCAGTGTTCTGGGCTTTGTGGCAAACAGCACAGACATGAGAGGACTTAATTTGTGGCCCTCCCTGTTGAACTGTATATGGGCCTCCCCAATAAGGGACTTAATGACAGACCTAGGGCTCTTCCGTACATTGTATGAGGCTGGATTAATCAAAGCGGCACAAATGTGGCACAAAGGTAAAAGGATATCTAAAAGTGAGTTAGAACCAGTGTTGCACTTGCATGATATCCCCCCTCTCATTTATCTGCAACTTCGTTGAGCCCTATCAGAGCAATGCTGGAATGACAAGCTGAAAAGACCTCTAACTCCCTTTGAACACATCCTAGATTCACATACTAGCACAAAAGGCTTAGTCTTGCAACTATATGCAACGTTATCTGACTAATGGACACCGGCCCACGCCGCAAGCTCACTGGGAAAGGGATCTTGAACTGCAGAGCAAACCTGACATTTGGTCCACACTGTACAGGTCTGTATGGTCCTCAACGATAGCGATGCAATATAAAATGTTGAATTGTCGGCTTTTACTTCGTGGGCATCTAACACCATTCCATCTCTCGAAAAGGGGATGAGCCAATCATAAAATTAGTACCCACCTAAACTGTGAGAAATAGTTACAGTTCGAGCCTCAGCTCGTTCTTTTTGGACAGGACTGCAACATTACCACTACTAATAAGGTGCCACATTGTGCAGCAGAGGCAAGGTACCATATTGCACCTCCAATGAAATTACTGCCGATATCCATGTACTGTTGTTGTCCCACTGGTTAAGCATTTTGTCCGGTCTCCAGACCAAAGGGCTAAGGGGTGGGGAGAGGGAAAAGGGAAACAGTTTGTTCCTGTTTTGTTTTCCTTTATTCTCTTCTCAATCGCTTATCCGAACTTGCACTAACCGCAAAGATGCACCAGGAAAAATCTAATTCTTACTGTCAGAGATTTGTATAATTCACGACTCAATAGCATGGTTGTATCTCCTCTTTGCAAGATTGGGTATAGTGGGATAATGTGCCCACAAAATGTGAAGTTGTTTGTTTAAGTTTACGCTGTTGTAAAAATAATACAGTTCAATTTAAAAGGAACTATTAGTGCAATCAATCAATTCCGTAAGCCTTTCTCTGTACGGTAGCAAGGGGGGGATAGTTACCCTAAACATAATCAATTATCCTTGGGTAATAATTTCACAACTATGCACCAAAGTCGGTACAAGGATAGTTGTACACTTTCACTCTCCGTATTAAGGCAAAAATGATAAAATGTGTAATTTTTTATAGAATCATAGTCATACACAACCAACCATTGTGGTCATAATAGCCGGTCCCAATGTTTTGCACTGAGTAAATAAGTGTTTAGCTGTCTCAAGAGTGCACAGAGTTTTACATATGCGGCAGATCCTGTGCTGAAGCGGGATCTTGATCAGGGCACCACAAAATATTAGCAAAGGGAATTGGTTTGTCCTTAGTCTCAGTATACAATTTCGTACCACTGGGCTGGGGCACTGTCTCAAATAACTTTGAGCTCCCAAAAACAGATGGGTAACATTTGAGACATGTGAATATGTACTCAGTGTAGATAGCTGCATATAATTATTTGACCAGTCCCATTTCTTCAGTTTACTTTTAAATAGCTGTTGAAGGATGACAAGTCGAAAGTCTCGTTTGAAATCAGGGAACCAACCAATATTCTCATGCAGCCTAACAATTAGGCTGTTAAATTCCTCTCTTTTAGACTTTTTACTTATACCTTGAGCGGGCCCCAGCAAAGCAAGTAATTGGCATTTTGGCTTTGAGTTAATCTTAAAATGGAACAACCCCTGCTTAATCATCGCCTGGACCTTTAATGAGATGAACCCCAATTCTAATCTGAGGTATTCAACAGGGGTCGAGGGATGTCATTTTAATATTCGCTTCCAAAAATAACCCTTAATTTTCTCAAACCAGTGCAAATCACCCATGGCCTAAGGCCTCTAAGCCATAAAGTACATAGGGCAAAGACACTGGCTGTAGAGGGTCATTATCCCCTTGAGAGAATAACCTGCAGTTTGGTTTGCAAACGTTTCGATCAGATGGGCCATGTGTCTTGCCTTTATAATTTTGGCCTCTTTTTTATGGATATATGATCTGTTAGTACTCATTTCCAGCCCCAAATAGGGGTACCTTCCCACAATATCAAACACCCCCAAACTGATGGTGAAGTCTGGGCACTTAACCTTCTTAGGCGCAACCACCTTTACCTTTGTTTTGTCCATGTTGAAACTTAGGTCATTTTCAACAGCATAGTTTACCAAAGTATCAAACATGGCCCTCGCTCCACTGTAAGTGTACTTAAACAATACCAAGTCGTCAGCATATATCATGCAAGGTATTGCCCAACCACCTATTCTTGGGCAACAACCAACTACTTGGGTGAATTGCGAGGGTAGGTCAGACATATAGATGTTATAGAAAATGCGTGCCAGAATACTGCCCTGTTTTACCCCCCTATAAGTGATAACTAGGGCGTTCCAACCACCCTGGTCATCCAATCGCATGTGCGCTTGTGTATTAAAATGAAGGCCCTTAAGTACATTCATGAGCCATTGGGGGTGCCCCCAGTTTTACATATTAAACCCTAGCTTGTCGCGGCACACCCCATCAAAGGCCGCCCAGAAGTCTACGGAGATGGTATACAATGTGGACCCCGACGGGCGACGTGGCTTCTCTAAACAATGTATCCATGATCCTTAGGTTATGTGAGATACAACACCCTGGGCGAAAACCCGTCTACGTACAATTCAGTAATTGTGCCTCATCAACCGAATTCAGCAAAGTCCTATGGGCAAATGTAGAAAATATTTTTCCTGTGACATCTAGCAGAGGCAGCAATCTGTAGTCAGCCCCTAAAGATCAATCACCTTTTTCATAAACCGATACTAACACAGACTGCTGCCAAGAGGTCGGGATTTCCTGTGTTGCACACACTTGGTCAAATAAGATTTTTAAGATAGAAGCCCACTTGGGTGGATTCTGCTTCAATACAGCACTGGCAAGGTCATTTGGCCCAGGGGCCCTGGAGTTTTTAAGGTTCATAATCGTAGTTTATATTTCTTCCTCCCGAATTATCAGTGGCCAACCCCTGGTCAGAAATAGAGGGGAGGAGGCCCAAACAGGAGAGCCTCCGTTCCCCTTTATATAACTGATCCACTCAGGGTCAAGGATAGGGTTTAAGATGTTTTCCCTACTATCCCCTTTAGCCCTAGATAACATTACCCAAATATTGCCTCTCCTGAGTACCGAGATCATGCTTTGCCAATGAGTATTTTTTATAGAACACTTCCAGCACTTAGCCAACTCTGGTAGTTCCTAATGCGTTTGACCCGTCTTATCTTCTCGTGCGCCGTTCATCTACAGCCTTGCACTGCTCTAATTTCCCTATGCATAAGTCTCTTATCATTGCGGATGGCACTATCAAATTTGTTGTTAGTTTTGTTATAAACCAGCAGGTACCTCTTTTAACAAGAGCCTACTTTAGGTAGCCATGCTTCAAACTCATTACAACAGAGTGCATCCAGGGACTTAATATCGTCTCCGGTGAGGTCAGAGACATCCTTCCCACATTTTGGAGATTTCTGGCAGGCCATTGGATTCGGTTCCCGGCATGGTTGATCTGTAAACCGGAGCAACCATGATAGTCCTGCGTATTAAGCTGTAGATTAATAGTAAGCGCCAGAATATCGTGGTCAATACGATCATTAGAAATCACACAGAGATCCTGAGTAGCCGTGAGACAAGCCTTGTTCCCAAACAAATAGTCAAGGGTTGCCTGGCTATTATTCCCAGCCCAAGTATATTGGCCCGGTATATCCCCCCTGGTTCTACCATTCATCATGGTGAGGTCCCACTGCCTCAAGAAGGTAACACATTGTTTTCCCTTATTATTACCTTTCCCCTGTCACATCACACACTGTTTAGCCACATTATAATAGGCAGCACACTGTAATTCATCTAAACATCTTGCATTAAGATCCCCACCAAACAAAATGGGGCAATCCCCATCACATCACCTACTGTCAAAACTACTTCCAGGAGTAATTTTGCTTCCTCCAAGCATTTGGTGCGAGGAGGGATATACAGGTCTATGACCAACATCCTCCAATTGGCCGCCTCTTTATCTGACCACAGCTTTACAGCTTGGACGTTACATCCAGTCATAGGCATCATCACTTGGCATGAGCTTATGTTGTGGCTTACTCCTTTAATGAGCACCCCAAAAGGCATGCCCTTGGGGCCTTTGTTAGCCATAGTTTGGTAGAGGTGGAAGCCCTTAACTTGTAGGGGCAGTCGAGCCAAGTCTCCTGTAATAAAAAAACAAAATATTGTAATTGGCCAGTATATGAATATAACCCTCAGGATGCAAAAGGTGGCTAGGCCCCTGAGTATTCCAACTTGCTACCCTTAGAGGTCAATTCCCCCCAAGGAACACATGGAGTCTCCTTCTTCTGATTCGGAGGAACCCAATACACTGTTTCAAGTCTGGGTTGGGTGTGCGAACAAGCAGGTTGGTTTAAATGAGGGCCGTTTGAACTGCCACACCACCGGGGCACAGCCAGGCGGTCCAGCCTCCTAGGATGCGTCACAGGATTGTATAGATTGGGGGACCAGAGCTTACTAGTGGGTCACAGCATACTAATAGTTTCAAAACTAGGGTATACAGGGCATCCACACTGGCACACAACAAAGAAACCACCACAGGTGAAGCAACACGTAACAGGACCCAGTTAGTACTACTATCCCACTTCGGAAGTTTAAGTTGGAGCATGTCTGAAAAAGTATTCAAGGATAGCCAAGGGATCATGGCCCAAGGTCGGAGGAGGTTTGTCCTCTTAAGAAATGGGCTCAAGTCAGAAGAATGGTTCTCTTCAATTTTCACTAGTAGGCCCGGCTTCATGAGGCCGTTTACCACGTTGTCAGTTCCAGGGGTGTAGGAGCCACTTCCCCTAGACGATTTATAGGTATTAGGTATTGCAGCCATGAATAACTTTGCATCAGAGGCCCGTCGGGTTGTAGCTTGGCAGTTTAGGCCTTCACTCGCCATCAGGGCCATATCAGCTGCATACCGATCATGGCCTTGGGGTTTTGTGGAAATAGAGTACTTAGTGTTTGGACACTGCATTGTCAATACCCCAGGACTGTCATTATTGTTTGTTTTTATCTTTCGTGGTCCAATGCCTTCCATGGTGGTAATCGAGGTGGGTCTGGGCTTTGGGAGGGCCCATCTGTGCACGGGCCCCTGCAGAATCACGGTACCCTGGTTCCATGGGCTTGCACTTTCTTCATTGTTTTAGATTTATTAGGTGCGTGTACGCCATCAGTCCTTGGGGGCCTGAAGGGCCTGTCCCACCCACTAGGCAAAGTTACAGGAGAATGATACGTTGGCTTGTTTGGGGCGGCACCCCCCTCTGCTCCCTCCTCGTGGTATCAGGATTGACTACTGAGTGAAAGGACTTTTCCATCATGGAAATCTCAGCACACAACGCCTCCAATGCGTCTTCTTCATTCTGGGCTGCAATTGTTACTGAATCTTCAGAACTCCAAGAGATCTCAGACTCATCAGTGGAAACAAAGATCCTGGAGCCCAGACCTTCTATCGCCCCAGCCTCCATCCGTGCTGCCCGCATGTCTGTAGGGCTTTGTGGGACCCCGTGAGATGGAAAAACTGGGTCCTCACGATCAATGACTGTAACAATGACTGTGGGTTTGGGCCCGGACAGTGGGCCCCCGTAGCTTCCAGGACCTTGGACATTGGCAATTTCAGATCACGGTGGTCCGTGGCCAAAACAGAGCAGAGGGCATCAGAGCTTAAAATGTTGACAGCATAACCTTTAAGTAGTGAATAGGCATGCCAGTCCTGTGTGTGTGTTTTCCGGGTCACAATGCAATGTCGTGTTCTCTGGCTCATGGTTTGTGTTAGCATCAGATTCCAAATCTGTGGCCAGTGCCTCGAGGTTAGGGCTATTAGATAAGTTGCCCGTCAGGGTATCACTGTTCGTGGGTGCACATGCCTTGAGGGAATTGCGTTGTAGAGACCTGCATAGGTTCAACAAGGAACCATTATTATCTAGGCAGTGGGTAGAACAGGACAAATGCATTTTATTTCCATTGGGCATACTGGCGTGTGAGTTAGTTATTGTAGGGAGACTCACCTTCGTACCTCGCTGCATAAGATGTAAATCAGAGTTTAATAGCGGGTCTGATACACTATTGCTTTCCAATTGAGCAGAGGCACTAGGCAATCCTAGGAAACATCCTGTGATCCTTGAATGTGTAGTGGTCAGGACACAGCCATTGAGACCACAGTCTTTTTTCCCCTTTTTGGTTTTCGGGGCATCTTTCTGGGATTTACGGGTATGTGTTGGGGTCCTAGATCGTTACCCCTTCCATGCGTTTTCACTGCGCAGGCCCACTATATACATAGACTTTAACTTCATAGTGTAAGTATGTAGACCACAGGCAACAGTCAGCGAGGCGAGGTGGCAGGGTATGTGTAAAGTGGCAGAGAGTATGTAACTTAGAACGGCACCTCCCGGCCCCTCAACAGACCAACATTAATTTTTTACAGGCCGCTTGCACTCGCCTCAACCACCAGGCTCAAAGGGGCATGGCCCCGCAGTCACCCGGTGGAAAGCTGATGGTAAGTCCAGTGCCAAGAGGCAACAGTGAGGATTTTCCAGGGCGTGGAAACAAACTCACAACCAAAGGTGGATTCATGAGTTTTGATATGTTGTTTACTAGAGTTCAAATAGATCAGTGGGCTTTTGAAGCCTGTGTTCCAGCACGGCTTGTCAACCCCAGAACAAACAGACAAGAACTCAGCCCTCCGTACTAAAAGTACTGTAGTCCACAGCTGGCCAAAGTTAGCAATGAAGAAATGCTGACTGCCGACTGCTCACTTAGAGCCACACTTCGCTCCATCATGGCACAGGGATGTCATTTCACCAAAATGCCAGGGGTAGCGAAAGTAACATCACATGACCCTTGACCTCTGGTGACATCACTGGAAGTGAGGTCATTTGACCCCACCGCCAAGTGACATCACAGGAAGCGATGGAACACAACCTTTCAACCCTTGACAAAACAGGAAGTGACATCACATAGCATTGTTTCTAAGTACACTACGAAATATATGGTTACGATATCGCTGTAAAGTGAAACATATTTCATACAAGAATGGATCACCATATGTATTGTTAATATCAGTGTGTATAGTCCCATATTACTAAATTCCTATGAATGCAAGCAGACGTCCTGGGCCAAAAGATAATTATGTATTATTGTATAGTACTTACGCTTAAGTGCTTCATATAGAACAAACATACATACAATATCACCCAACCTGTGTCAGTACACCTTTATCAACCTCAGCAGGATGAAAGGCTGTGTTGACCTTGCCAGGAGTGGAACCTGCAACCTACAGATCATATACACATTGCAGCAGCGAGCTCTCAACCCACTCAGCTATCTTACTGGCTATAGTTATCACAAAACCAGCCACTCTAGAAACAAAGAGCCACATGCTACTGGTCACAGCCCAGGAGCCTCAATTTAAAAAAAGAAAAAAGTGTTAAAAAATCTTTTTTTTTTAGGGGTAGCAAGGGAGACCACAGGGGTAGCAAGGGAGACCTCAGGGGTCGCAACTGCGACCCCTGGCGACCACTAAATGACGTCCCTGTCGTGGCGTTCAAATTAGAAAGAAATCATACCTTCTCTCTATCCTCTTGATTCTGAGACTGTTCAGACAGTTGAAAAATTGCTCTCTTATTCTGATAGCTCCATGTTGACCAAGACAACTTTGGTTCTTATATATCATGTCTCTTCCCACAAGACCTTCACTGTTACTTCTGTAGGCTAGCAATCTTCTCAGTCGGCAGATGGGACAACTGCTGAACCCTTCCTATCAATCAGGGAATTTAGCACCATGGTTCCTGAGAAGTTGATGATGTGACATTTGGCCTTCTTGCAATTGTGGCAAGCCAGAAGAAGGACTCGGACCAGAGGACATGACATGTCTGACTTTAGTTTTATTTAAATGAAAAGGAAACTGCTGACTGACTTCTACTAAAAGGCAGTTCCCTTCCTAAGCAAACTAATCTAAGATGCTTGTACAAAATAAAAATAGTCCTCGGACCAAACCGGTCCACAAAACTGATCCAAACACTACAGTTTGAGTGCCCAGCATTCCTGATTCTTCCCAAACATGTCTCTAGCTGTCTCAGGAGTCCCTACTGAGTCTGGATCCAGTGGTTAGAAGTAAACAAAAGTTCCACCCAAAGAAAACAGATCTTGCCAGCCTTTCCAAAGTTTGTCAGAATTCCCCAAAGTTTGAAAAACATCTGAAGTTCCTAGAAAAACAAAATGTCCAAACTTTTTTAGGTGAGGGATATTTCCCTGATCCCTTTCCACCAACTTGGTCCATCTCTCCACACATTGACCACATTTTGGGTGTATCTGTGCTCCAGTGATATATGATTGCACTCTGCTTCCTGTTGCCCTGTGACTTTTTGGGGGCCCCAAAACCCAATATCTCACTTATTTCTTTAGGGTACCTTTGAATCCTCCCTGCTTCTGGTTCTCTTTGTTTTCTTGGGCCCTTCTGACCCTTCTCGAGGTTCATGCTGCTTGGGTTTCTCGGGTTCCCTTAACACTTTTCCTTGTCTCTGTCTTTCTCTCTCTTCCCTTAGGTCCCTGTGACCTTTGAATGGGGCCAGAGTAGTCTTTCCCTCTTTTCCACTCGTTCTCTCTTCTCATCTCCTCCCTCTGATGTGGACAACCCACGTACCTGCTGTGTTGCTGTGCTTGCTCCAGTGAGAGTCTGTCTCGTAAATGTCGGCAGCACTCTCCTTCATCGTTGCACTCAGTGTCTGTTCCCGGGCACCTGGCCCACCACGTCCTGCATGTGGTCACGCCTCCAGGTCCAGTTTGCTCTGTGCGGTCTCTGCCTCTCTGGCCTCGTACACTTCCTTGTCCGGCATACATTGTCTCCCTCTGGCATCTCCACCTTCTGCGCTGAAGCTGGTTTCAGCTGGTTTGCGGGGCTCCTCCCCATGCCGATGTTCTCACGTCTGAGACTCGCCTCTGCACTGGGTTTTCCCTCCTCCATTCAAGGGTTATTCTTGCTCTATTATTGAGAAGGGACCTATTGTTCACCACAGGTTGTCAAGCATGTTGAAAGTTCAGCATTACCTTGAGCCAAACACATAGTTGTATCAGAATTTCTTACTGCCAAATAGGCAGATAATACCTTTGGTATACAGAGTTCCCCCTGGGAATGGGAGTCCTTGTCCCCTAAACAGGAGTCACTCCCAGCGACGTTTCGCTTTCCCAAACCCCAACTGTAACGCTTACCTTAGACTCCTCGGGGACACCACGTGATATTCTGAAACTTCTCAGGGTGCGCAGTTGTCTGTTGTTCACTACCCCAACGGGACTCTCTTTCTATACCACAGAAAACAAATCACAACACGAGAACAATTGGAATGCGTCCTAACGTAGGGAAAATATTATAGGTCAAAAAATCCCAGCAACTGTATTGCTCCATTACCTTAGTTGGTGAATTGGTTAGCCCTCCATCCTGCTTCTGCGCAGGGGTGCGTGTTCTGAAGAAGGGCTAGATTAGGAGTGAACAAAACAAGCGGAGAAGGACAGCCCTATATGGAATGTAGGGTGTTGAGAAAATGCCTAATGGTGAGGTGGAAAAACATTCAACCTATTCCAACAACACAACTGTGACTGGAGAGGTAAGGTTATTCTCCGGTTCTCCTGGAACTACCTCAAAAGTGCTATTCCTGACAATTCCCGGCCAGAAATAATATTGCTAACGAATTCCTTGCAAGAAACACTCTAATGTGTCTAAAACTGAACGTGCGCGAACATGTAACTTTTAAGGCACCTTCATGTGTAGAATTCGTGTACCTAACTGTGACAGAAAAAACGGAACACCTCTGTTCCTAGAAACAAAATCTCCACACTAAACCCCCCCCAGCTCCGTAATACTAGGCGAAGAAAACATACACTTGCCCTTGGAAAACGAATGCAAGCAGAGGGGATAATCAGTGGAGACAGCTAATGATGTAAATGATACTTGCTGTGGAAAGGAGACAGAACAGGGAAGAGTGTCTCGAAAACTCCTCACAGACGAAACGCCAAAAGGAATGCGTCTCCCGCCAACTCCTCACTGACAAAAGCCAACTCCTCACAGAGCTCACGGAATAGTAGTAGCGGAATGGCACGGGAAAACAATGACTATGGCACTAAACAGGGGGTATGTATGAATCACAAGGGAACTGAGGAATTCCTGTCAGAGGGATGAACCGCGGTAAGCGTCCGCTGAACACAGCTGAAGACGCGAAGCGCCGTTGAACAAAGGGGAGGGGCTTAAGTACTCCAGAGTGACAGAAAACTAGACCGCTTGCCCAATCTAGGGCTGTAACATCAGGCGGCCATGTTGGTTGATGAGGAAGAGCCCTAGTAGCATAGCCCAACCCTACCTATCCTTGACCAGGAATTGTAAGCGGCCACCCAGGAAATTTTGGAAATTCCTTTGAGGGGGGACCCAGTAGTCATGACAGTATTCCCCCCCAATGCCCCTCCTAAACTGAAATTCCCCCTCCCTGGTTTGGTCGGGTGGTTGCGGTGAAAGATTCTGAGTAACCTAGGGGCATGAACATTCTCGCAGGGTTCCCAAGTTCTGTCTTGAGGGCCATAACCCTTCCAATCCACTAAGTAGAATAGCTTATTACGCACAATCTTGGAATCTAAGATGGCCTTGACTTCATATTCTAGCTGGTCATTTTCCACAACCAAAGGGGCTGGTGCTTCGGAAATTCGTGTGTTTGGATAGACAGGTTTTAAAAGAGATACGTGAAATACCTAATGGATTTTCATGGTTTTTGGAAGGGTTAACTTCATGGCCACGGGATTGATGATTTTTTCAATGGCAAAAGGTCCCAGGAAGCGGGGAAGGAATTTTCTAGATCCCTTCAAGGTCAGATTTCGAGTGGCTAACCAAACCAAATTTCCCACCTTATACTCTGGTGCAACACATCTCTTGTCATCAGCAAATTTCTTCTGGGATTCTTTAGCCACAGATAATAATTGTTCTCGAGCTTGAGCTATGGCAGTTGCAATTTTTTCATGCAGAGATTTTACTGCTGGCATTTCCATCGGTTCAGGTGGATCGTAAGCTGAGGTACGTGGATGTCGACCATGCAAGGTGTAAAAAGGACTCAAACCAGTGGAGGAATGGACAGAATTGTTATATGCATATTCAGTTATCCACAAAACGTTTAGCCAGGTGTCTTCTAGTTGGTGTAACATACATCTAAGGTACTGTTCCAAGGTTTGATTGGTTCGCTCAGTTTGACCGTCAGTTTGTGGATGATGACTGGTGGACAAACGTACATCTATTTTAGCCAACTCGCAACATTTTCTCCAAAACTTAGAGACAAATTGGCTTCCTCGATCAGAGATTATCACCGTAGGAAAGCCATGCAACTTCACAATATTCTCCAAAAAGGTTTTTGCCAGCACTGAGGCTGACGGCAATCCTTTCAATGCGATAAAATGTGCCATCTTGGAGAACAAGCCCACCACCACCATGATCGTGTCAAACCCTTCACAAGGAGGCAAATCGGTGATGAAGTCCATGGAGATGGTGTGCCAGGGGGTTGGTGGCACACTCAAAGGAAGAAGTAAGCCAGCAGGTTTCTTTTTTTGATTTTTGTTTTGAGCGCAGTTACCACAAGTTTTCAAATGTTGAATGATATCCTTTCTCCAAGTACGTCACCAATATGACCTCTTAACCTTCTCCATGGTCTTTGTGATTCCGGGTTGACCTTCCAAAAGCGCATCATGATAGTTTGTAACCATTTTTTCTTGTAGTTGGGGCGTGGGCAAGTACAACCGTTCCTGATAAAAAGGAAGGCCCTCCTGCACTGTAAAACCTTCTCCTCTGGATTCCCAGTTCAACAATTCGTCCTGCGTAAGGTGGGTTCGAATTTCCTTTCTTAATTCTTCAAAGGCAGAGTCTGTTGTGTTCATTACTCCTAGGATCTTTTCTCCAGAAATTATCTCCACAGGATTCACCGGTACATAGGCTTCTTCCCCATTACCAATTCGAGATAAGGCATCAGCCTTTCCATTTCGCACTCCTGGTCTGAAGGTAATAACGAAGTCATATTCAGCGAGAAAGAGAGCCCATCGTAACTGTCTTGAAGATTGTGCCTCCGGTGAGCGTAAGTATTGCAAATTCCGATGGTCGGTGAAGATGGTCACAGTGTGTCGTGCGCCCAGCAAGTGATGCCTCCATTCCTTCAAGGCACAAATTATAGCCAAAAACTCCTTATCCGTAATGGTGTAATTCAATTCGGCAGCAAAGAACTTCTTTGACCAAAAGGCTACTGGGTGCAATTCTTGGGTGCCAGGATCACGCTGAGACAACACAGCTCCCATAGCTACATTTGAAGCATCAGTCTCAACTACGAAAGGATGATCGGGTCTCGGATGTTGGAGAACAGGTGCAGCAGTAAATTGCTCCTTTAGTTTCTTAAATGCTTCATCCGCTTCATTGGTCCATTCGAATTTCCTGTTTTTTCTAAGTAGTGAGGTGATAGGATGAACTAGGCGAGAGAAATCAGAAACAAACCGCCTATAGAAATTTGCAAATCCCAGAAAACTCTGGATTCCTTTGACAGAAGTTGGAGCGGGCCAAGGCAGGATGGCATCAACTTTTCTGTTATCCATTTTGATTCCACTTGAAGATAGAATGAACCCCAAGAATTCAATTTCGGGGACATGAAAATGACACTTCTCCAATTTCACATACAGAGAATTTTCTTTGAGCCTTTGAAGCACCGATGTCACGTGCTTAACATGATCTGCCAGGTTTGCAGAGAAAATTAGAATGTCATCCACATAGACCACCACACAGATGTCCAGTAGTTCTCTAAAGATATCATTCATAAAGGACTGAAAAGCAGCAGGAGCATTGCAAAGCCCGAAGGGCATGACTTGATATTCGAAGAGCCTGAATCGCGTTCGAAAAGCGGTTTTCCACTCCTCACCTTTCTTAATGCGAATGAGATGATAGGCACCTCTAAGATCAAGCTTGGTGAATATTTGTGCCTGCTTCACCTGATCCAGCAAAGTCGAAATAAGGGGAAGAGGATAGCGGTTCTTCACGGTGATTTGATTCAGTGCTCTGTAATCTATGCAGGTTCGCAAATCGCCTTCCTTCTTGGGCACAAAAAAAAGAGGAGATGCCACCGGTGACTTGGACGGTCTGATAAACCCATTGGCCAGGTATTGATCCAGATAAGACTTCCGATGAGCATTTTCTTTTTCAGTGAGGGCATAAATTCTGCTGCAAGGAAGCTGAGCCCCTGGAATGAGATCGATTTGACAGTCATAAGGTCTGTGTGGGGGAAAAATTTCCGCCTGTCGTTCTTCTTGAAAAATATCCTGGAATTTTTTGTACTCTACTGGTAACGAACCTATGAGACCTAAGGTAGTGTTGCTAGTTATCTCAGGCTGCCTGACGTTTTCCGAACCTTCTGCAGAAAAACACATACTCTGGCATTTGGAGTTAAACGTCAATGTCCGGGAACACCAATCGATCACAGGGTTATGCTTCTCCAACCAAGGTATCCCCAAGATGATCTGGAATTGAGGAGCTTGAATCAGGTCAAAAGAGATCCTCTCCCTGTGTCCTTCCTGGCAAAGCATCATAAGGGGGTCAGTGCACTGGGTTACGGGACCTGACACCAAAGGTGTGCCATCCACCCCGGAAACATTTTCAGCTTCTAACTTATTCCTCAAAGGGAATCCCAATTTACTAGCCAGATGTTGATCCATGTAGTTGCCAATGGCCCCACAATCTATGTATGCAACTAATGCATGCCTCTCAGTGGGGTTCTTCTGGCAAAAAAGGACTATAGGACACACGAAGTGTGAGGTCGCTGCAAGCTTTTCCATGCTCGACAAGCGGACCTCTAGACTTGTCGGGCACTGGAGTTTTCCGCCGTCTGTTCTTTTTTATCCGGATTAATTCCTCCTAAAGGCTTCCGTGAAGGTTTTACTGGACAATCCTTTAAAAAGTGACCAGCCTTGCCACAATACAAACACAACTGCAGTTGTCTCTTCTCTCTCTCTGCTTGGGATATAGGGCCTCGAATACCGCCCAACTGCATGGGTTCATTGTGAACTTGAATCCTGACTTCGACACTGGTTCCCTTGAACAGACTACAAAGGGTTGATTGTCCTGACGAGCTTGATCCGTTCTCCTATCCTGAAGACGATGATCCAACTGGATTGTCAGATCTATGAATTCTGTGATACATTCAGGTGGATTGACAACTTGAGCAAGAACATCCTTCAGCTCATTGTGCAGACCACGATAAAACAACGTCACTCTCTTTTCTGTAGGCCAATTAGTTTCTGCCACTAATCGATTAAAAGTGGCTACATATGCAAGCAGCTCCTGATTGCCCTGCTTAAGTGACAGTAACTCATTGTCCAATGCCTGGCCTTGTGAATGACGAGCAAACAGTTTCTCTAACTCTCGTTGGAATTCTGAAAAGTTCTGTAACACGGGATCATCCCGATTAACCAAAGGAATGGACCAATCAGCTGCATGACCACCTAAATAAGACAACACGAAGGCAACCTTTGATTGGTCGGTGGAGAACAAGCCAGGTCTGCACAGAAAATGTAGTCTACACTGATTTAAAAACACTGCAAACCTTTTTGGGTCCCCCGTGAATCGTTCGGGAGGAGCCAAGGGAATATTTCCTGGAATCACCACTTGGACTGGAACTGGGGGCGATGTTGATGAGGAAGCTTGGGCATTACCTTGGGGAAGGGGAACCTGTCCCGCCTGATTCTGTAATAATTGGCGAGCCAATTCTTCAGTTCGTTCCCTATTGATTCCCAGTTCCCTTCTAAGAGCACCGGTTTCGGTCCGGGCTGCATGGACTTCAGCTCTAAGTTCTCCCAGTAGTTGAGCTAACTGGTCTACCTCTGAAGTTCCCATGATGCCCAGGCGGAGTATTTTTTTTATGGTGGCTTCGCGTTCTTTAACGCTTACCTTAGACTCCTCGGGGACACCACATGATATTCTGAAACTTCTCAGGGTGCGCAGTTGTCTGTTGTTCACTACCCCAACGGGACTCTCTTTCATACCACAGAAAACAAATCACAACACGAGAACAATTAGAATGCGTCCTAACGTAGGGCAAATATTATAGGTCAAAAAATCCCAGCAACTGTATTGCTCAATTACCTTAGTTGGTGATTTGGTTAGCTCTCCATCCTGCTTCTGCGCAGGGGTGCGTGTTCTTAAGAAGGGCTAGATTAGGAGTGAACAAAACAAGGGGAGAAGGACAGCCCTATATGGAATGTAGGGTGTTGAGAAAATGCCTAATGGTGAGGTGGAAAAACATTCAACCTATTCCAACAACACAACTGTGACTGGAGAGGTAAGGTTATTCTTCGGTTCTCCTGGAACTACCTCAAAAGTGCTATTCCTGACAATTCCCGGCCAGAAATAATATTGCTAACGAATTCCTTGCAAGAAACACTCTAATGTGTCTAAAACGTGCGCGAACATGTAACTTTTAAGGCACCTTCATGTGTAGAATTTGTGTACCTAACTGTGACAGAAAAACGGAACACCTCTGTTCCTAGAAACAAAATCTCCACACTAAACCCCCCCCCAGCTCCGTAATACTAGGCGAAGAAAACATCCACTTGCCCTTGGAAAACGAATGCAAGCAGAGCGGATAATCAGTGGAGACAGCTAATGAGGTAAATGATACTTGCTGTGGAAAGGAGACAGAACAGGGAAGAGTGTCTCGAAAACTCCTCACAGACGAAACGGCAAAAGGAATGTGTCTCCCGCCAACTCCTCACTGACAAAAGCCAACTCCTCACAGAGCTCACGGAATAGTAGTAGCGGAATGGCACGGGAAAACAATGACCATGGCACTAAAGAGGGGGTATCTATGAATCACAAGGGAACTGAGGAATTCCTGTCAGAGGGATGAACCGCGGTAAGCGTCCGCTGAACACAGCTGAAGACGCGAAGCGCCATTGAACAAAGGGGAGGGGCTTAAGTACTCCAGAGTGACAGAAAACTAGACCGCTTGCCCAATCTAGGGTTGTAACATCAGGCGGCCATGTTGGTTGATGAGGAAGAGCCCTAGTAGCATAGCCCAACCCTACCTATCCTTGACCAGGAATTGTAAGCGGCCACCTTGGAAATTTTGGAAATTCTTTTGCGGGGAGACCCAGTAGTCATGACACCAACGGAGGGTTTTGCTGAGCGGAATCACCTGTCTAGCCTCAAAACGGCTCAGGAAATCTACATTCCCTTGTTCTTTTCCTTTCCGATGTTCCACAGAAAAACAAAAAAGTTGTATGTCCTAACACCACCTCATAACTTGGGCATTGGAATTCTTCCTGAGACTCATCCAGGTTAGGGGTGAAGGTCAGTCACTAGTCAGCAATTTACTCCTTGTCAAATAGTAGTGATGATTGACAACTGCCCACTTGATGGCTAGGGCTTCCAGCTGTACAGTGGCATATGCCTGTCCCATAAGAAGCAATTTCCTGCTGATATACACGATGGGATGTTCCAATCCGTCATATTCCTGGGAAAGTACTGTCCCCAAGCCCACTTGGAGACGTCCGTTTGCAGTATAAACTCCTAGTTGAAGTCGGGCATCTTAAACACATGTTCTTGACAAAGTACTTATTTCAGGCCTTCAAAACTTCTCTGATCTGCCTTTCCCCAGATACGTTTTTGTGTTTGTGATTCTTTTTAATGTATTAACTTATCAGTGATTCTGGCGGCCAGTGTAGAGTAGTTGGGGATAAACTGCTTGTAATAACCTGTCGGTCTCAGGAAAGCTTAGAGGTCTCGTTTGGTCTTGGGGACAATTGTTAACTGGACTGCTTTGACCTCCTCAGCTTGAGGCAGAATGTACCCATTCCCCACAAAGAATCCTAGATATGCCACCACTGATTGAGCTAGGTGACACTTCTTAGGGTTAGCACAAAGGCCTTGCTTTCGAAAACGCACCAGTGATTTTGTAGAGATGGTGCATATGTTCGGGCCTGGTGTTGCTATGAATGACAATATCATCAAGGTAGGCACCTGCAAAATTGGAGTATGGTTGAAGTATCTTGTCCATTAATCTCTGGAATGTGGCGGGGGCCCCATGTGGCCCACAGGGTAGGCCTTTAAACTGAAAGAGTTCCTGTGGCATAGAAAAATATTTTTTCTCCCTGTCAAGATAGATTCAGGAGCACGTTCCAGTATCCTTTAATTAAATCTAATGTGGATATATATCAGGTTTATCCTAATTTCTCAATAAGCTGATCTGTCCAGGACAAGGGATGATTATCAAAACTAGAGATCAAATTAAGCTTTCCAAAATCAATGTAGAATCTCTATCTCCCATTGGATTTTGCCACCAAAACTATGGGGGAGGACCAGAGACTCTCAGAGTGTTGAATTATGTTTACCTTAAGCATGACTGAAAGCTCTACCTCAATGATCTTTCTCCGGGCCTCAGGAATCCTGTAGGTTTTTAAATTCAGAATGTGTCCCGGCCCATTATGAATAAAATGGAAACAATATCGTACCCTACTGGGTTCTTCTGAGAACACACCGGAAACTGTTTCAAAAGATCCTGGCGGTCTTCCTGTTGAGAAAGAGCCAGGTTTTTAGGCATTAACTGTACCTCTTGTTTCTGGTCAGTCAAGAGAGTGGCCATGGTAACGGTAGTATTCTCTAAGGGGTCGATCTTACATTCCTTTAAGAGATTAATATGGTACATTTGCATTTTTTGGTGTCGGTCTGGCTAAGCGACTACATCGTTTAGGGAGCCTTTTCTTTCTATGCTCTTATAAGGCCCATACCATTTTGAGACCAAGGACCAGGCTACAGCCTGTTTATCGTTGAGAGCTTTTTGGTGTTTTTGTGCTGTAGTTAGATGATATTTAAATATGTCTCGTACTACAGCCATTTCGGTCTTAAGCTCCTGGGTGATTTGGGAGAAAGATAGCATTTTCGAAGGGGGAATAATCCAAGGATGCCTGGGGTGTTTTTTTAACAGCAAAAGAGCCCAGGGAGTCATTACGTCCCAAATACGGCCATCATTCTCTACTAACTTATGGAAAATCTTCTTGAGAGTCTGATTAAATTGCTTCACAAACCCATCTTCCTGAGGGTGGTATACCGAGGTTCATAGGATCTTAATCTGTAGGATCTCCTTTACCTCTTGCATGATCTTGGACATAAAGGTGATGCCTTGATCTGTAAGGATCTCCTTGGGGAACCGTAAGGGAGTAAATGCTTTAGTATTTGTTGACTGGTGTTATTCCTTAGTGAAAACGCTTCTGGTTACTGAGTAGCATAGTCAACTATTACTAAAATAAATGTATTCTCCAGCTTGAATGTCTCTGGTGTTACTACAATTTCCATAGCTATGTGGGAGAATGGAATCTCAATCATAGTGAGGTTTTTTTTGGGGGGCACGGTGTACTGGTGTGGTTGTGGTATTTTGGCATATTTCACATGCTACAACATATTTATTTACATCCATGTACCCTCCTGGTCAATATAAATCGAGGAACTACCTGATTTTTGGTCTTCCCTATCCCCTGGTGAGCTGCCGTAAAATGAGAATGGGCTAATTCCTGTTTTGTTCCTGTTTTGTTTTCCTTTATTCTCTTCTCATCACTTATCCGAACTTGCACTAACCGCAAAGATGCACTAGGAAGAGTCTAATTCTTATTGTCAGTATTGTCAGAGATTTGTTATAATTCACGACTCAATAGCATGGTTGTATCTCCTCTTTGCAAGATTGGGTATAGTGGAATAATGTGCCCACAAAATGTGAAGTTGTTTGTTTAAGTTTACGCTGTTGTAAAAATAATACAATTCAATTTATAAGGAACTATTAGTGCAATCAATCAATTCCGTAAGCCTTTCTCTGTACGGTAGCAAATGGGGATAGTTACCCTAAACATAATCAGTTATCCTTGGGTAATGATTTCACAACTATGCACCAAAGTCGGTACAAGGCTCACTCACCGTATTAAGGCAAAAATTATAAAATGCGTAATTTTTTATAGAATCATAGTCATACACAACCAACCATTGTGGTCATAATAGCCGGTCCCAATGTTTTGCACTGAGTAAATAAGTGTTTAGCTGTCTCAAGAGTGCCCAGAGTTTTACATATGCGGCAGATCCTGTGCTGAAGCGGGATCTTGATCAGGGCACCACAAAATATTAGCAAAGGGAATTGGTTTGTCCTTCGTCTCAGTATAAAATATCGGACCACTGGGCTGGGGCACTGTCTCAAATAACTTTGAGCTTCCAAAAACGGATGGGTAACATTTGAGACATGTGAATATGTACTCAGTGTAGAGAGGTGCATATAATTATTTGACCAGTCCCATTTCTTCAGTTTTCTTTTAAGTAGCTGTTGAAGGATGACAAGTCGAAAGTCTCGTTTGAAATCAGGGAACCAACCAATATTCTCATGCAGCCTAACAATTAGGCTGTTAAATTCCTCTCCTTTCGACTTTTTACTTATACCTTGAGCGGGCCCCAGCAAAGCAAGTAATTGGCATTTTGGCTTTGAGTTAATCTTAAAATGGAACAACCCCTGCTTAATCATCGCCTGGACCTTTAATGAGATGAACCCCAATTTTAACCTGAGGTATTCAACAGGGGTCAAGGGATGTCATTTTAATATTCGCTTCCAAAAATAACCCTTGATTTTCTCAAACCAGTGCAAATCACTCATGGCCTAAGGCCTCTAAGCCATAAAGTACCATAGGGCAAAGACACTGGCTGTAGAGGGTCATTATCCCCTCGAGAGAATAACCTGCAGTTTGGTTTGCAAACGTTTCGATCAGATGGGCCATGTGTCTTGCCTTTATAATTTTGGCCTCTTTTTTATGGATATATGATCTGTTAGTACTCATTTCCAGCCCCAAATGGGGGTACCTTCCCACAATATCAAACACCCCCAAACTGATGGTGAAGTCTGGGCACTTAACCTTCTTAGGCGCAACCACCTTTACCTTTGTTTTGTCCATGTTGAAACTTAGGTCATTTTAAACAGCATAGTTTAGCAAAGTATCAAACATGGCCCTCGCTCCACTGTAAGTGTACTTAAACAATACCAAGTCGTCAGCATATATCATGCAAGGTATTGCCCAACCAACTATTCTTGGGCAACAACCAACTACTTGGGTGAATTGCGAGGGTAGGTCAGACATATAGATGTTATAGAAAATGCGTGCCAGAGTACTGCCCTGTTTTACCCCCCTATAAGTGATAACTAGGGCGTTCAAACCACCCTGGTCATCCAATCGCATGCGCGCTTGTGTATTAAAATACACAAGCGCGCATGCGGTTTTACATATTAAACTGTAGCTTGTCGAGGCACACCCCATCAAAGGCCACCCAGAAGTCTACGGAGATGGTATACAATGTGGACCCCGCCGGGCGACGTGGCTTCTCTAAACAATGTATCCATGATCATTAGGTTATGTGAGGTACAACACGCTGGGCGAAAACCCGTCTACGTACAATTTAGTAATTGTGCCTCATCAACCGAATTCAGCAAAGTCCTATGGGCAAATGTAGAAAAGATTTTTCCTGTGACATCTAGCAGAGGCAGCAGTCTGTAGTCAGCCGGCAATGATCAATCACCTTTTTCATAAACCGGTACTAACACAGACTGCTGCTAAGAGGTCGGGATTTCCTGTGTTGCACACACTTGGTCAAATAAGATTTTTAAGATAGAAGCCCACTTGGGTGGATTGTGCTTCAATACAGCATTGGCAAGGCCATTTGGCCCAGGGGCCCTGGAGTTTTTAAGGTTCATAATCGTAGTTTATATTTCTTCCTCCCGAATTATCAGTGGCCAACCCCTGGTCAGAAATAGAGGGGAGGAGGCCCAAACAGGAGAGCCTCCGTTCCCCTTTATATAACTGATCCACTCAGGGTCCAGGATAGGGTTTAAGATGTTTTCCCTACTATCCCCTTTAGCCCTAGATAACATTACCCAAATATTGCCTCTCCTGAGTACCGAGATCATGCTTTGCCAATGAGTATTTTTTATAGAACACTTCCAGCACTTAGCCAACTCCTCTGGTAGTTCCTAATGCGTTTGACCCATCTTATCTTCTCGTGCGCCGTTCATCTACAGCCTTGCACTGCTCTAATTTCCCTATGCATAAGTCTCTTATCATTGCGGATGGCACTATCAAATTTGTTGTTAGTCTTGTTATAAACCAGCAGGTTACCTCTTTGGACAAGAGCCTACTTTAGCTAGGCATGCTCCAAACTCGTTACAACAGAGTGCATCCAGGGACTTAATAGCGTCTCCGGTGAGGTCAGAGACATGCTTCCCACATTTTGGAGATTTCTGGCAGGCCATTGGATTCAGTTCCCGGCATGGTTGATCTGTAAACCGGAGCAATCATGATAGTCCTGCGCATTAAGCTGTAGATTAATAGTAAGCGCCAGAATATCGTGGTCAATACGGTCATTAGAAATCACACTGAGATCCTGGGTAGCCGTGAGACAAGCCTTGTTCCCAAACAAATAGTCAAGGGTTGCCTGGCTATTATTCCCGGCCCAACTATATTGGCCCGGTATATCCCCCCTGGTTCTACCATTCATCATGGTGAGGTCCCAGTGCCTCAAGAAGGTAACACATTGTTTTCCCTTATTATTACTTTTCCCCTGTCGCATCACACACTGTTTAGTCACATTATAATAGGCAGCACACTGTAATTCATCTAAACATCTTGCATTAAGATCCCCACCAAACAAAATGGGGCAATCCCCATCACATCACCTACTGTCAAAACTACTTCCAGGAGTATTTTTGCTTCCTCCAAGCATTTGGTGCGAGGAGGGATATACAGGTCTATGACCAACATCCTCCAATTGGCCGCCTCTTTATCTGACCACAGCTTGACAGCTTGGACGTTACATCCAGTCGTAGGCATCATCAGTTGGCATGAGCTTATGTTGTGGCTTACTCCTTTAATGAGCACCCCAAAAGGCATGCCCTTGGGGCCTTTGTTAGCCATAATTTAGTAGAGGTGGAAACCCTTAACTTGTAGGGGCAGTCGAGCCAAGTCTCCTGTAATAAAAAAACAAAATATTGTAATTGGCCAGTTTATGAATAGAACCCTCAGGATGCTAAAGGTGGCTAGGCCTCTGAGTATTCCAACTTGCTACCCTTAGAGGTCAATTCCCCCCAAGGAACACACTTGGAGTCTCCTTCTTCTGATTCGGAGGAACCCAATACACTGTTTCAAGGCTGGGTTGGGTGTGCGAACAAGCAGGTTGGTTTAAATGAGGGCCGTTTGAACTGCCACACCACCGGGGCACAGCCAGGCGGTCCAGCCTCCGAGGATGCGTCACAGGATTGTATAGATTGGGGGGCCCAGAGCTTACCAGTGGGTCACAGCATACTAATAGTTTCAAGACTAGAGTATACAGGGCATCCACACTGGCACACAACAAAGAAACCACCACAGGTGAAGCAAAACGTAACAGGACCCAGTTAGTACTACTATCCCACTTCGGAAGTTTAAGTTGGAGCATGTCTGGAAAAGTATTCAAGGATAGCCAAGGGATCATGGCCCAAGGTTGGAGGAGGTTTGTCCTCTTAAGAAATGGGCTCAAGTCAGAAGAATGGTTCTCTTCAATTTTCACTAGTAGGCCCGGCTTCATGAGGCCGTTTACCACGTTGTCAGTTCCAGGGGTGTAGGAGCCACTTCCCCTAGACGATTTATAGGTATTAGGTATTGCAGCCATGAATAACTTTGCATTAGAGGCCCGTCGGGTTGTAGCTTGGCGGTTTAGGCCTTCACTCGCCATCAGGGCCATATCAGCTGCATACCGATCATGGCCTTTGGGTTTTTTGGAAATAGGGTACTTAGTGTTTGGACACTGCATTGCCAATACCCCAGGACTGTCATTATCGTTTGTTTTTATCTTTCGTGGTCCAATGCCTTCCATGGTGGTAATCGAGGTGGCTCTGGGCTTTGGGAGGGCCCATCTGTGCACGGGCCCCTGCAGAATCACGGTACCCTGGTTCCATGGGCTTGCACTTTCTTCATTGTTTTAGATTTATTAGGTGCTTGTACGCCATCAGTCGTTGGGGGCTGAAGGGCCTTTCCCACCCACTAGGCAAAGTTACAGGAGAATGATACGTTGGCTTGTTTGGGGTGCCACCCCCCTCTGCTCCCTCCTCGTGGTATTAGGATTGAGTACTGAGTGAAAGGACTTTTCCATCATGGAAATCTCAGCACACAACGCCTCCAATGCGTCTTCTTCATTCTGGGCTGCAATTGATACTGAATCTTCAGACCTCCAAGAGATCTCAGACTCATCAGTGGAAACAAGGATCCTGGAGCCCAGACCTTCAATCGCCCCAGCCTCCATCCGTGCTGCCCGCATGTCTGCAGGGCTTTGTGGGACCCCGTGAGATGGAAAAACTGGGTCCTCACGATCAATGACTGTAACAATGACTGTGGGTTTGGGCCCGGACAGTGGGCCCCCGTAGCTTCCAGGACCTTGGACATTGGAATATTCAGATCACGGTGGTCCTTGGCCAAAACAGAGCAGAGGGCAAACAGAGCTTAAAATGTTGCCAGCGTAACCTTTAAGTAGTGAATAGGCAGTCCCGTGTGTGTGTGTGTGTTCCGGGTTACAATGCAATGTCGTGTTCTCTGTCTCATGGTTTGTGTTAGCATCAGATTCCAAATCTGTGGCCAGTGCCTCGAGGTTAGGGCTATTAGATGAGTTGCCCATCAGGGTATCACTGTTCGTGGGGGCACATGCCTTGAGGGAATTGCGTTGTAGAGACCTGCATAGGTTCAACAAGGAACCATTATTATCTAGGGAGTGGGTAGAACAGGACAAATGCATGTTATTTCCACTGGGCATACTGGCGTGTGAGTTAGTTATTGTAGGGAGACTCACCTTCGTACCCCGCTGCATAAGATGTAAATCAGAGTTTAATAGCGGGTCTGATACACTATTGCTTTCCAATTGAGTAGAGGCACTAGGCAATCCTAGGAAACATCCTGAGATCCTTGAATGTGTAGTGGTCGGGACACAGCCATTGAGACCACAGTATTTTTTCCCCTTTTTGGTTTTCGGGGCATCTTTCTGGGATTTACGGGTATGTGTTGGGGTCCTAGATCGTTTCCCCTTCCATGCGTTGTCACTGCGCAGGCCCACTCTATCCATAGACTTTAACTTCATGGTGTAAGTATGTAGACTACAGGCAGCAGTCAGCGAGGCCAGGTGGCAGGGTATGTGTAAAGTGGCAGAGAGTATGTAACTTAGAACGGCACCTCCCGGCCCCTCAACAGACCAACATTAATTTTTTACAGGCTGCTTGCACTCGACTCAACCACCAGGCTCAAAGGGGCATGGCCCCGCAGTCACCCGGTGGAAAGCTGATGGTAAGTCCAGTGCCAAGGGGGAACAGTGAGGATTTTCCAGGGCGTGGAAACAAACTCACAACCAAAGGTGGATTAATGAGTTTCGATATGTTGTTTACTATAGTTCAAATAGATCAGTGGGCTATCGAAGCCTGCGTGTCCAGCACAGCTTGTCAACCCCAGAAAAAACAGACAAGAACTCAGCCCTCCGTACTAAAAGTACTGTAGTCCACAGCTGGCCAAAGTTAGCAATGAAGAAATGCTGACTGCCGACTGCTCACTTAGAGCCACACTTCGCTCCATCATGGCGCATGGATGTCATTTCACCAAAATGCCAGTGGTAGTGAAGGTAACATCACATGACCCTTGACCTCTGGTGACATCACTGGAAGTGAGGTCATTTGACCCCACCCCCAAGTGACATCACAGGAAGCGATGGAACACAACCTTTCAACCCTTGACAAAACAGGAAGTGACATCACATAGCATTGTTTCTAAGTACACTACGAAATACATGGTTACGATATTGCTGTAAAGTGAAACACATTTCATACAAGAATGGATCACCATATGTATTGTTAATATCAGTGTGTATAGTTCCATATTACTAAATTACTGTGAATGCAAGCAGACGTCCAGGGCCAAAAGATAATTATGTATTATTGTATTGCACTTACGCTTAAGTTCTTCATATAGAACAAACATACATACAATATCACCCAACCTGTGTCAGTACTCCTTTATCAACCTCAGCAGGATGAAAGGCTGTGTTGACCTTGCCAGGAGTGGAACCTGCAACCTACAGATAATATACACATTGCAGCAGCGAGCGTTCAACCCACTCAGCTATCTTACTGGCTATAGTTATCACAAAACCAGCCACTCTAGAAACAAAGAGCCACATGCTGCTGGTCACAGCCCAGGAGCCTCAATTTAAAAAAAGAAAAAAGTGTTGAAAAAATCTTTTTTTTGTATAGGGGTAGCAAGGGAGACCACAGGGGTAGCAAGGGAGACCTCAGGGGTCGCAGCTGCGACCCCTGGCGACCACTAAATGACGTCCCTGTCATGGCATTCAAATTAGTCAGAAATCATACCTTCTCTCTATCCTCTTGATTCTGAGACAGTTCAGACAGTTGAAAAATTGCTCTCTTATTCTGATAGCTCCACGTTGACCAAGTAAACTTTGGTTCTCATATATCATGTCTCTTCCCAGAAGGCCTTCACTGTTACTTCTCTAGGATAGCAATCTTCTCAGTCGGCAGATGGGACAACTGCTGAACCCTTCCTGTCAATCAGGGAATTTAGCACCATGGTTCCTGAGAAGTTGATGATGTGACATTTGGCCTTCTTGCAATTGTGGCAAGCCAGAAGAAGGACTCGGACCAGAGGACATGACATGTCTGACTTTAGTTTTATTTAAATGAAAAGGAAACTCCTTACTGACTTCTACTAAAAGGCAGTTCCCTTCCTAAGCAAACTAATCTAAGATGCTTGTACAAAATAAAAATAGTCCTCGGACCAAACCGGTCCACAAAACTGGTCCAAACACTACAGGTTGAGTGCCCAGCATTCCTGATTCTTCCCAAAAATGTCTCTGGCTGTCTCAGGAGTCCCTACTGAGTCTGGATCGAGTGGTTAGAAGTAAACAAAAGTTCCACCCAAAGAAAACAGATCTTGCCAGCCTTTCCAAAGTTCCTCAGAATTCCCCAAAGTTTGAAAAACATCTGAAGTTCCTAGAAAAACAAAATGTCCAAACCTTTTTAGGTGAGGGATATTTCCCTGATCCCTTTCCACCAACTTGGTCCATCTCTCCGCACTTTGACCACATTTTGGGTGTATCTGTGCTCCAGTGATATATGCTTGCACTCTGCTTCCTGTTGCCCTGTGACTTTTTGGGGGCCCCAAAACCCAATATCTCACTTATTTCTTTAGGGTACCTTTGAATCCTCCCTGCTTCTGGTTCTCTTTGTTTTCTTGGGCCCCTCTGACCCTTCTCGAGGTTCATGCTGCTTGGGTTTCTCGGGCTCCCTTAAAACTTTTCCTTGTCTCTTTCTTTCTCTCTCTTCCCTCAGGTCCCTGTGACCCTTGAATGGGGCCAGAGTAGTCTTTCCCTCTTTTCCACTCGTTCTCTCTTCTCATCTCCTCCCTCCGATATGGACAACCCGCGTACCTGCTGTGTTGCTGTGCTTGCTCCAGTGAGAGTCTGTCTCGTAAATGTCAGCAGCACTCTCCTTCATCGTTGCACTCAGTGTCTGTTGCTGGGCGCCTGGCCCACCACGTCCTGCATGTGGTCACGCCTCCAGGTCCAGTTTGCTCTGTGCGGTCTCTGCCTCTCTGGCCTTGTACACTTCCTTGTCCGGCATACATTGTCTCCCTCTGGCATCTCCACCTTCTGCGCTGAAGCCGTTTTCAGCTGGTTTGCGGGGCTCCTCCCCATGCCGATGTTTTCACGTCTGAGACTCGCCTCTGCACTGGGTTTTCCCTCCTCCATTCAAGGGTTATTCTTGCTCTATTATTGAGAAGGGACCTATTGTTCACCACAGGTTGTCAAGCATATTGAAAGTTCAGCATTACCTTGAGCCAAACACATAGTTGTATCAGAATTTCTTACTGCCAAATAGGCAGATAATACCTTTGGTATACAGAGTTCCCCCTGGGAATGGGAGTCCTTGTCCCCTAAAGAGGAGTCACTCCAAGCAACGTTTCGCTTTCCCAAACCCCAACGGAGGGTTTTGCTGAGCGGAATCACCTGCCTAGACTCAAAACGGCTCAGTAAAATCTACATTCCCTTGTTCTTTTCCTTTCCGATGTTCCACAGAAAAACAAACAAGTTGTATGTCCTAACACCACCTCATAACTTGGGCAATGGAATTCTTCCTGAGACTCATCCAGGTTAGGGGTGAAGGTCAGTCACTAGTCAGCAACTTACTCATTGTCAAATAGTAGTGATGATTGACAACTGCCCACTTGATGGCTAGGGCTTCCAGCTTTACAGTGGCATATGCCTGTCCCATAAGAAGCAATTTCCTGCTGATATACAGGATGGGATGTTCCAATCCGTCATATTCCTGGGAAAGTACTGTCCCCAAGCCCACTTGGAGACGTCCGTTTGCAGTATAAATTCCTAGTTGAAGTCGGGCATCTTAAACACATGTTCTTGACAAAGTACTTATTTCAGGCCTTCAAAACTTCTCTGATCTGCCTTTCCCCAGATACGTTTTTGTGGTTGTGATTCTTTTTAATGTATTAACTTATCAGTGATTCTGGCGGCCAGTGTAGAGTAGTTGGGGATAAACTGCTTGTAATAACCTGTCGGTCTCAGGAAAGTTTAGAGGTCTCGTTTGGTCTTGGGGACAATTGTTAACTGGACTGCTTTGACCTCCTCAGCTTGAGGCAGAATTAACCCATTCCCCACAAAGAATCCTAGATATGCCACCACTGATTGAGCTTGGTGACACTTCCTAGGGTTAGCACAAAGGCCTGCTTTCGAAAACACACCATTGATTTTGTAGAGATGGTGCATATGTTCGGGCCTGGTGTTGCTATGAATGACAATATCATCAAGGTAGGCACCTGCAAAATTGGAGTATGGTTGAAGTATCTTGTCCATTAATCTCTGGAATGTGGCGGGGGCCCCATCTGGCCCACAGGGAAGGACTTTAAACTGGAGGAGGTCCGGTGGCATAGAAAAAGCTTTTTTCTCCCTGTCAAGATAGATTCAGGGGCAAGTTCCAGTATCCTTTAATTAAATATAATGTGGATATATATCAGGTTTATCCTAATTTCTCAATAAGCTGATCTGTCCAGGACAAGGGATGATTATCAAAACTAGAGATCAAATTAAGCTTTCCAAAATCAATGTAGAATCTCTATCTCCCATTGTATTTTGCCATCAAAACTATGGGGGCGGACCAGAGACACTCAGAGGGTTGAATTATGTTTACCTTAAGCATGACTGAAAGCTCTACCTCAATGATCTTTCTCCGGGCCTCAGGAATCCTGTAGGTTTTTAAATTCAGAATTTGTCCCGGCACATTATGAATAAAATGGAAACAATATCGTACCCTACTGGGTTCTTCTGAGAACACACCGGAAACTGTTTCAAAAGATCCTGGCGGTCTTCCTGTTGAGAAAGAGCCAAGTTTTCAGGCATTAACTGAACCTCTTGTTTCTGGTCAGTCAAGAGAGTGGCCATGGTAACGGTAGTATTCTCTAGGGGGTCGATCTTACATTCCTTTAAGAGATTAATATGGTACATTTGCATTTTTTGCTGTCGGTCTGGCTAAGCGACTACATCGTTTAGGGAGCCTTTTCTTTCTATGCTCTTATAAGGCCCATACCATTTTGAGACCAAGGACCGGGCTACAGCCTGTTTATCATTCAGTGCTTTTTGGTGTTTTTGTGCTGTAGTTAGATGATATTTAAAAATGTCTCGGACTGCAGCCATTTCGGTCTTAAGCTCCTGGGTGATTTGGGAGAAAGATAGCATTTTCGAAGGGGGAATAACCCAAGGATGCCTGGGGTGTTTTCTTAACGCAAAAGAGCCCAGGGAGTCATTGCGTCCCAAATACGGCCATCATTCTCTACTAACTTATGGAAAATCTTCTTGAGAGTCTGATTAAATTGCTTCACAAACCCATCTGTCTGAGGGTGGTATACCGAGGTTCGTAGGATCTTAATCTGTAGGATCTCCTTTACCTCTTGCATGATCTTGGACATAAAGGTGATGCCTTGATCTGTAAGGATCTCCTTGGGGAACCGTAAGGGAGTAAATGCTTTAGTATTTGTTGACTGGTGTTATTCCTTAGTGAAAACGCTTCTGGTTACTGAGTAGCATGGTCAACTATTACTAAAATAAATGTATTCTCCAGCTTGAATGTCTCTGGTGATACTACAATTTCCATAGCTATGTGGGAGAATGGAATCTCAATCATAGTGAGGGTTTTTTGGGGGGCATGGTGTACTGGTGTGGTTGTAGTATTTTGGCATATTTCACATGCTACAACATATTTATTTACATCCATCTACCCTCCTGGTCAATATAAATCGAGGAACTACCTGATTTTTGGTCTTCCCTATCCCCTGGTGAGCTGCCGTAAAATGAGAATGGGCTAATTCCAAGACTATTTGCAGATGACTCCGGGGAATTACTAGCTGAGTTCTGGGAAAGCCATCTCTTTCGGTATCTCCCCAACATAACAAGCCCTTCCTAATGAAAAAAAAGGTCTGGCCTGACTTCGACCCTACTCCTCTGAGTTGACTCGCCCAAAGGCTTCAATGAGAACAAGGCAACTTCTTTGATGAAAGTCCAGATCAGGTAAGGGTGGAAGACCATCAGACTCTATTCTAGAGAGCGGAGTAATGGAAGTGTTAGCCTCTCCAAAGCCTTGGACCCTCTCAGGGTATCGGATAGTTCCTCAACCTCTTGGGGAACAGGCATTAAGGGCATTACGGCCTGTTCCAATATCCCTTGTGCCACTGCATCTCCTATCTTAACTGTATAGGGGTCAGATCATGTAAAATAATCTGAATCTCCCTTCTGTAGTCAGGATCTACCACTCCCGCTGCAACATCTAAGGAGTGTTGCCACGCTGAGCAACATCTAAGGAGTGTTGCCACGCTGGGCCTGATTTTGCTGCTAGTCGAATATAAGTCCTGGGAGGAGTGAAAATGCTGACCCTTGTGGGTATCAAGCTTCTTTCTGGGGGATATATGGACTTTGTCTGTACTGAATAGGTCAAACCATATGGATTGTGGGGTAACCTGTCTGGGAAGTTTGACGTTTGAGCGTAGAAATCGAACTAACATGGGCCCTATCCTTGCATCAGCTGGTACTGATGCCACTCTGACACCATATGTGGCAAGCCAGAAGAAGGACTCGGACCAGAGAATATTTTTGACTGTAGTTCTATTAAAACTAAAAGAAAATGCCTCATTGTCTATACAATTAAGGTGCTCGTCTACTGTCCAAAATAAAAATATTTCTCAGTCCAAACCTATCCACTAAACTGGGCCTACCACTTAGCAAAAATGTGAAAGAAATAGGTTCAGCGTCCTGCAATCTTGGTTCTTCACAAAGGTATCTCGGGCTGTCCAAAGAGTCTCACCTGGGTCTCACTTAGTTCTTAAGGGTTACTATGACCCTTCTCTGCTTATGGTTGTCTTAGTTTTCTTGGGACACCGTTATCCTTCTCGAGGTTTATGCTGCTCAGGTTTGTTGGGCTTCTGTAACCATTTTCCTCTTCGAATGGATTGTGTCCTCCCACGTATTCCTCATCTTTGATATTCAATATCCAGCTTCAGCTGCTTCGGAATTCTTTTCCCAGCAGAGGGCACTCTGCGTCGATGCAGTCGACTCGATGTCCCTCGAGGGCCTCCGTCTCCAGGGTGATGTCATCGAAGGTATATATAGCACGCAGAGCGCCCATTGGCTTCAGTTTTGTTTTTCTAAGTAAGCTTACACTTAGAGAAACTACGCCGCGCTACTATTGTTCATACGTGAAAATGTCTTCATCCTCGACACCTACTACCCCGAAGACCGGGTTCAAGGAGTGACAGGACTGCGGCTCCAAGATGTCGATAACCGACACACATACAGTTTGTTTGTGGTGTCTCAGTGTGGAGCACAAGACCTCGGCCTGCTCGAAATGGCAGTCGATGACTGGAAAAGCTCTGAAGGAGGGAAAGGGGAAATTGGCAGTAGGTAGAAAACCCAAGAAATTCCCATCGACTACCCCATCGAAAAAACCTTCGGATGAGCTTAGAGGCGACTCTCCTCGAAGGAAGATGGTAAAAAGGTCCAGGTTGAGGAGTAGCTCCGACCACTTCTCATCGTCGTCGATGAATTCGAAAAAGATGCACCACAGGTCGACCTCTTTGACTTTGTCATCAGACTCCCCTACTGAGAGAGCTATATCTTGTCCCACAAAGACCTCCACTCCTGCCGAATGGGAAGCATTTAGATTAGAAATGCTAAAAATATTTCAGAAGTAAAAACCTCGACAAGCCATGCTCCTACCACACCTTCTAAAGCCGATAAGGAAAGGGCTCAAGCCAAATCCCACGCGCCCTCAAGCCCGGGACGAAGGCCAGATCCTCATTGAGAGCCATCGAGGCCTTGACGCAATGAGAAATCATCGAAGGATCCTTCGAGCCGTAAGTCAAAGCATAAGTCCAGATCGAGGTCATTGACGCCATTGACGCGAGCTGTGCCTTAGACACCAGCTCCGCCCTTGACACCGGCAGCGCCATCAACGCCAGCCATGTCATCGACACCAATGACACCTTCGACACCATCGAAGCCTTCGATGCTGACGAAGCTGAAAACGACTTCCGTAAAAATATCGTCGACTCCTCGAGCATCGAGTTCAACATTTCTGAAGCCTTCGATGCCCATCCCAGATAAGACTTATACTCCTTTAACAAGACAGGATTATTTCAAATCACTTACCTCAATTTATGAGGAAAAGGAGTCATGGGATAACAATGCACCATTTGTGCTACAATATGGTACACCAAATGTGCCTGAGAGTTTTATTTCAGAGGAGTAAAGATTAAAAGATCAGCCAGTGGATTGGACACTTCACCAGAGCTAGATGTTCGTAAACCCGAAGCTGGTGAGCATGCAGATGCATCATATATACATTTAATGTCTAAGGTTGTAGATTACTTGGGATGGAGTAGACCTTCTCTCCCATTTGAGCAGGATGATCTAACAGACATCCTTCATAAGGGTCCGCGAATGGATCCCATTTTACCATTCCACACTGCTCTTCAAAAAATGGTGGCAGCAAATTGGGAAACGCCAGAGTCAAGTCAGGCAGTAAACAAAAACCTGACTAGAAAATACCACCCATCTAGTAGTGACACCAACTACTTGTCAAAACACCCCACGCCTCAAAGTCGGGTGGTGCAGGCAGCTGCGGCAACTTCAAAATAAGCAGCTTCCCCTACCATCCCTCCAGATAGGGTTGACAAGAGAGTAGATGCATGGGCAAGGAAAGTATTTTCTGCAGGGAGCATGGCTCCTAAATCGGCCAACTCCACATATGCCTTAGCAAAGTTCTCATTCACTCGGATTCTAAGCTATTGTTAGAGACAGCAAAGAAGCCATGTGCAAGTCTCTTCAGTTGGGTCTGGATTCTGCTGACAGCATCAGCAGATCCATGGCAACACGCACCATAATACGCAGATTTGCGTGGTTAAGGAAGTCGGGATTTGCGCCGGATGTGTAATCCAGACTCCTTAACATGCCTTTTGACAGGTCTCAACTTTTTTGGCAGCAAGGCTGACGAAAACCTTGAGAAGTTGCAGACCTCAAAGGCAGCAGCCAAATCCTTAGTTGTCGCCATTAGGCAGCCTCAGCCCTTTCGCCCCTAGTGGACAGCCTTGGAGGAGTAGATCTTTTGGCTACTACTCCTCAGTTGGAAGAGCGAGAGGAATGGCTGGTCAACAAGGCCAAAGAAGATTCCCTTGTGGTTGACGAGGGAGAGGTGCAAAGCCTGCTCAAGCAGGGGCTTCCTTACCAACAGCATCTGCTTCAGCCGCCTCAAAACCTCTCTGAGGTCTTGAGCCATCAAACACCAGTGAAAGGCAGGCTGTCTCAGCATCTGAAAGAATGGTGAGACATTACTTCGGATGCTTGGGCATTGGAAACCATAGCCCAATGTTACTGCCTTCCCTTCATTCAGAGACCTCTGAACCATTTACCGGGTAGCCATTCTTTGAGGGTTCCAGATCCGCTCCTTGTGCAGGAAATGTTGACCCTGCTAGAGAAAGGTGCTATAGAACCAGTGCCTGTAGCAGAGAGGAACAAAGGATGGTACCCTCCATATTTCCTAATCCCCAAAAAGGACGGAGAACTGAGACCCATCTTGGACTTGAGATACTTGAACAAGTTCCTCAGGAAGGACAAGTTCAAGATGGTCACACTTTCTCATATCCTTCAGGCACACCAACTCCAGGATTGGATGGTGCCATTGAAACTTCAGGATGCTTATTTTCATGTGCCAATCCATCTGAAGCACACAAAGTACCTGAGGTTCGCCGTTGGCGGTTCTCATGATCAGTTTTGAGTTCTGCCTTTCGGGCTGACCTCCGCCCCAGGCTTTTCACCAAGCTGCTGGCGGTGGTAGCAGCGAGTCTCAGGAGAAGAGGGGATTCACGTCTACACATACCTGGATGATTGGCTGATCGGGGCTCTTTCTCCCGAACAAGCACTGGATCATCTCAACGTCACCTACCACTCTCTTCACAGTCTGGGCTTTTCCCTCAATTACAAGAAGTCCCATATGACACCATCTCAAAATCTCCAATTCATCGGAGCAGCGCTGAATACATCCTTGGGAAAGAGTTTGCCACCCGAGGTGAGGGCTCAAGACATTCTGCAGATGGTCTCCACATTTCAGAGTGCCCAGCGTCTTCCAGCCGTCTATTTTTTGAGGCTGCTCGGCTCATGGCATCGTGCATTTTTCTGGTGCCAGAGGCTCGCCTGAGAATGAGATCCCTTCAATGGGCTCTCAGGACTCAATGGTCTTGGTTCTCGGGCAACATGTCTGACCTACTTCAGGTTCCAAGATGGGTCGCACAGGATATTCTGTGGTCGGCCTACGAGGACAATATTCTGAATGGAGAACTTTTTTGGCATCCATGGCTGGAGATAATTGTAGTGACGGACGCCTTACTCATGGGGTGGGGAGCCCACGCCAACAATCTGACAATCAGCTGTCATTGGTCTCCATCGAAGTCCAAACTACACATCAATCTTTTGGAGCTGAGGGGAATCAGACTTGCGTAGAAGGCCTTTCTGCCCTCTGTACGGGGAAAGAATATCTTGAAAATTACAGACAACACAGTTGCCATGTACTACCTCAACAAGAGAGTAGGTGTTGGCGAATCCCTCAATTAGGTGTTGGAGAACCGCTCAATTTGATCTGTTCATGACCAGTGTCAACTGGAAGTGCAAACTGTACTGCTCCATGGAATTTCCCCCAAGAGGAGCTCTAGGAGACACGTTCATGGTGGACTCAAAGTTTCCACTCCTATACGCGTTTCCACCAGTCCCCGTCATCCTCACGTGATTAGGAGGTTCAGACAGTTCGGGAAACGCATGATCCTCACTGCCCCGGATTTGACCAGGAGGACGTGGTGCCCAGAACTTCTGGACATGTTCATCTGGCCTCCAATTCGTCTTCCACAAAGAGAGGTCCTTCTCTCTCTCTCTCGCTTTAGAGAGGAGGGTTGGGTTCTCCATCCAGAGGACAAGCCTCTCAGCCTTCACGCATGGTTCCTGAGAGGCTGAGATACAAGGATTGGGACCTCCTGGATGACGTAAGGGAGATTTTGCTTTCGGCCAGAAGGCCAGCAACAAAGTCTGTGTACCGTTGATGTTGGAACAGATTTTGCAGCTGGTGCAAGGACAAGAATGTAGACCCTTTACTATGCAAAACACCAAAAGTATTATCTTTTCCACTATACCTAGCCAATCTGGGGCTCCAGGTTGGAACAATTAAGGGCTATTTGGCAGCGCTATCCATCTTTCAGCGCATTGTCTGCGGAATCCTCATATTTGAAGATCCCACTGGTAACACCATTTCTGAAGGGACTCACCAATGTGTTCCCCCCATCTCCATTCCAGGTTCCAGTTTGCGATCTTAACTTGGTATTAAAATGTCTTATGTGTGCACCATTTCAACCTCTATATTCATGTCCATTAAGGTTGCTAACGTTTAAAACCATTTTATTGGTAGCACTAACGTAAGCCCGTAGAGTGAGTGAATAGCAGGCACTATCATCTAAACCACCCGTTACTATGTTCCACAAGGATAAGGTTGTCCTGAGTGTTAAGCCTTCATTTTTACCTAAAATCATTTCAGATTTTCATGTAGGACAGACAATGTATTGCCCACTTTCTATCCTGCACCTCATCCTGGCAAAGAGGAGGAGGGTTTGCACAGATTGGATCCACATAGAGCTCTAAGCTTCTACATATCTAGATTATCCAAACTTTGTATAGATGATCAGCTTTTTATAAGCTACACAGGTCAGAAACTGGTTTAGTCTGTGACAAAGCAGACCTAATCCAGATGGATCATTCTAGCAATTGCAGAATGCTACAGGCTGGCGGGCAAAGAGCCTCCAGAAGGCTTAAGGGTCCATTCCACCAGGGACATGGCTACCTCTACAGCTCTGCAAAGGTGTGTCGCTGTCAAAAACATTTGTGAGGCGGCTACGTTGTCTACTATACACATGTTCACAAAGCATTACTACCTCGATTCTTCCCTTGGTCAGGATGGAAGCTTTGGAAAATCTGTCCTCCACTTGGGTAATTTAAACCATTGAGAACATTCTTACTCCCTCCACCAAAACAAACACTGCTTTGGGAGTCTATCAAAGATAAGAAATACGTGGCAGGACACAATCCATTTGAAGAACAAGTTACTTAAACCTGGTAACGTTCTTTCGACTGGATGTTCCTCCCATGTATTCCTCATCATCCTCCCAGCCTACCCCACAGTACAGTTTCCCATTCTATTACAGCTTTCGCTCGTTCAAAGCTTAGTACGGACAAACCTGTGGTTATGCGGGTAGATTATACTGAAAGGAAAAACAAAACTGAAGCCAACGTGCGCTGCGTGTGCTATACATACCTTTGATGACATCACCTTTGAGACTGAGGCCCTCGAGGGACATCGAGTCGGCTGCATCGACGAACAGTATCCCCTGCCAAATGTTTTTTTCCAAAGCAGCTGAAGCTGGATATCGAATATCAAAGATGAGGAATACACGGGAGGAACATCCTGTCGAAAGAACGTTACCAGGGATAAGTAACTTGTTCATCTCGTTCTCTCTCTTCTCTCAGGTCCAAGTGATCCTTGGATGGGGCTAGTGTATTCCTCCCCTCTTCCCTGCTCATTCTCTCTTCCCTTCTCCTCCCTCCGACCTAGGCAATCCACGTTCCTGCTGTGTTATGGTGCTTGCTCCAGTGAGGTCCGTCTCCTATGCTATGGCAGCAATCTCCACCGCTAGCCGCTCATGGCTTCTGGATGCTAGCCAGCTTCGCTTTCCCCTCATCTCTCTCTCTCTCTCTCTCTCTCTCTCTCTCTCTCTCTCTTTCTTTATCTCTCTCTCTCTCTCTCTCTCTCTCTCTCTCTCTCTCTCTCTCTCTCACGCTTGCTCTCGGTTTGAGAGTGGAGGACCCAGTCCTCCCTTCGGCCCACCACGTTCTGTATGTGGTCGCGCCTCCAGGTCCAGTTTGCTCCATGCAGCCTCTGCATCTCTAGCCTTGTGCTCTTTCTCGTCTGACGTAGGGCGTCTCCCACAGGCGTATGCCTCCATCCATGCTGCAGCCAGCTCCGCTGGTCTGCGTGACTCCTCCTCTTGCTGACATTTTCATGTCTGAGACTCGCCTCGATTTTTGGGTTTCCCCTGCTCCATTCAACGGTTGTTGGCCCTTTATTTTTGCTCTGGTATTCAGAAGGGGCCTAGTGTTCACCACAGGTTGCCAAGGATGTGGAATGTTCAGCATTACCTTGAGCCAAACAGTTGTAGTGCCAGTATTTCTTACTCCCATGAAGGCTGATAATACTTTGGGTATAGGGAGTTCCCCATCGGAATGGGGGTCCTTGTCCCCTAAAGCGCAGTCACTCCTAGCAAAGTCCCTCTTTCCCAAACCCCTAGGGAGGCTTTTGCTGAACCGGCTCACCTCCCTTGCCTCAAAGGGGGTGGCTCCCCCTAGAGAGGAATGGACGAAGTCTACAGATTCTTCACACAGTCCAATATGGACATTTGTCAAGGGCTTGCAAATCCTTCATGAGGGCACTATATTGCAGCAAATGGAGAAGGTTCTGCTGTTCTTTTATGTTAGACAGAGAGTTAAACCTCATCAAACCATCTTTGGATAAGGTTTTGTTCTTTCAGTCCTTGAAAGATCAGGGCTAAAAATAGTTACCTGCAGAACGTTGCTGGCAGCTATCTTGGTATACTACAACTCATAGGACCTGTGTCTTCCATCTGTAATCCAATTATAAAAAGGCATTTTAGGGCCTTCAGCGTCTGTTCCCTCGGATGAATGCACTTTTTACATCCTGGGATTTCAACGTGGTGCTTAATGCATTAGCTCACAAACCATTCCAGCGTATGGCTTCAGTCGTTTCGATTTTCAATTTCCTGGAAAACAGTATTTCTAGTAGCGATCAATCCAGCTATCAAGGTTAGCCGTTTGCAGGCATTGTTAGATAAGGAACCGTTTACTTTGTCGCTGTGTCGCACGCCCAGCTTTCCTTTCCAACATTTTCGGAGACTTCCATAAATTAAGAAAATGTGTTTGCCACATTTTTTACGAATCCTTTTACAGAAACAGAGAGTGTTCTTCATTGCCTCAACATCAGAAGAAAACTCACATTTTACCTTGGATGATAGGAACAGTTCAGCAACTCTGATTGGCCCTTCATTACTTATGCTCAGCCAACTAAAGTTAAATAGGTTTCTAGCTCTATCATTGCAAGATGAATTGTGATTTGCATCGTAGAATCCTAAACATGTCAGGGAAAGAACCCACCTGAAGGTCTTCAGGCACACTCTGTAAGAGCAAAGGTTGCCTCATTGGTCTTCCAGGAGTTGGTCTCCATTGACATTTTGTATATTACCACTACACAGGCCCGTATTTCTACCTTCTGCAAGATGCATTATCTGGTCCTTAGCTCTATAGCTCATGCTAGGTTCAGACAAACAGTTCTCCAACAACCTCTCTGGGTAAAATACTATTCCATCCGACCATAAACTATTGCGCTGTATAAATCTCCCTTAAATATGGATGAAGCGGACTGGACATTAGAGTATGTGAAATTAAGTGACCATAACCTCTATGACGCGTTTAGTCGATAGTGTGCTTTGCTCCACGTGCCCTCCATCCATGCCCTCTTTTATCACCTGTTTTCATCCTGGCCTATGCAGTCAAATATACTGATAGTTGGAGCCATTGGGTGGGCCATTTTAAGCAGCATTACCATCCATGCGTGTCAACCAGTTCCAATTCAGATTTTTTTTTTTAATGCTGACAAAAGACCCAGTTTCCTTCGCCATGCGGGGACATCCCACATGTATGGAGGAAAGGGGACTGTAGGCTAGCAGTATAATAGTCACTACAGTGGGTAACTTTTACATTCAGGGAGTTGCAGTCCTGGAATGATCAGGGAAAAAGCAAAACTACAAGTCCTATAATACAAAGAAGCAAGTAGGATTGGGTGAGCGAATCTGGACTGACCTAAGGCAACAGCAATGTTTGGCCACTATCTTCATGTAAGTATGCTTTCCTCCTATATTCTCTCAGTGAGGAGACTCATGCACAGACTGTGTTGGTAAAGATGATATTAGAGTATAAACATTTCAAAATATCCTTATATCTATGGAACTTATATTTACACTCAATAATGGATCACTGCACTGTATACCAATTGACCTCTCATTGTGCTTTAACCACCGTATTGGCTGGAGATCTACAAAAGAAAACAAAGTAGCTTTAACCTTTCTTGTATCACCTCCTCCAAAGGGTTACTTATCTCCATACATGACCAAAAAAACATAAAACAGTGCTGTTTTGCATCACCTCTCCAATCTGTATGTATATGTATTGTTTGCATTTTAAAGTGTCTGAGGGGCCATGCAAATGGCAGCGGTGCACATTTTAAATCTCGGTAACATATCTTCACATTATAGAGGTACCAACTGAATCTTGTTCATGATATATAAAACCTTAAATAATACAAAATAAAAGTTCCATTGAATGTGCAGAAAATGTGTTTTCATCCTTCTTATGGTTTTAATTTGTGATCATTTGGGATTTTATTCAAGGTTGTCTGCCAACAAATATGCATATTCTTTCTCTTTCAGATCTGATTCTGCCTCACCAGCTCAGTGAACCCATAAAGCTGAGAGAAGTTTGCTGCCCCACTGGGACACCATCTTAGAGAATTTCCACACCCTACCACTCTGACAGAGTTGATAGAGCTTTTCACCTATCTGTTTTGCCATGAAAGCGATTGAGGACCAGGTGGTGGAGGAGGAGGCAGGCATTCAAGATGATGAGGTAAGGTTGAGCCGATAGACTGCTTAACTTCTCCAGCACTAACTCTCTTATAGATTCACATGCTCTGAATAATTCCCTGTGTTCAGACTGAGAATCCTTGGCATTAGTATAGCAATGTAAAAAATAATAACAGTTTTAATATACAGCCTATCACCCTCATTTTGGTCCTTTATGCCCCTGACCAATGAGGGCTGGTGCCTTAACCTCCACCCCTTGGAGGCCATCTCCAGATTCTTACTGCACGTCATGTGCATGGGAGTCCTCTGTTTTCCTCACTACCATTTCTCCCTTTTAGGTGAGGAACATTTTCAAGATGTGCACGGTTTGGGCAGTGCTTTAAAGAAAAGGTTTTTGCAGACACCTTTCTTTCTTCAGGCTGCTGGATTCTTTCACTTCCTTTTTCCATTGAGAGAAGCCTTTCCTCACACTTTGTGGCTGACATCACAGCCTCTCCATGCCTAGCAAAGGCTGGAAAATCTCTCTACAAGGAATGTTGCGAGCGCCACAAGCAAAATGTGTTCCTCAAGGACCCTCCCAAATTCAGCTTTTATAGTCTGCACCCAGATCAAATCAAAGAAGCTTGCAGAGTTTGTAGGAAGTTCTCCCAGAAGAACCTCCAGCACAGAAGGAGATGCCTGCTGCTCTTCCGCAGTGAAGATGAGGTACACTCTTCATGTGAGGAGTCCTCTCGTACTAAACTTGGGAGCCTTAAGTGTGGTGGGTTTAAGGGCAGACATTCCTCAAACAAGAGGGCACATTCTGAGGACAGGGGCTCTCAGGGGGAAGGGCAAACGGGTCAGACCAACCTAGTTCCTCTGTTAACTCTTTTAAGCCCTTTTTAGACCTCACCTTCTCTAAAAGTGCCCAACCAGATTTGGAAGTATCTGGAGACCCTAAAGCTCTGTTGAGTAACGAAAAGCCATCAGGCCTATCAACAATCGTAAAACAGTCAACAAGCTCATACATGAGACTGCCGTTGACAGGTGGCTTGTCCATGGCAGTGACTGCATTGGCCTTGATTAAGTCCCCAGCTATGCACGCCAATCCATTTCTCCATCAACATCAAAATAGGAGCCTGTTCCTGGTGCTCTCTGACCTGTCAATGTGGGTGTTGGGCGCTCATCATCAGCGACATCCAAGTTGATGATTCAGTCCTTGTCAACGCTTGATCAACCATCATCAGGTCATGCTACCCAGCTGTTCAAACACACACATACAGTCCTTGTTGCCATCTGCCTCCTCACCCATGGACAGTACAGCTGCTTCATCTTCAGTGATGGAGAAGCCGATGCACTGTACCTCCATTGGATGTAGGCTACATTACTGATTTTACCAGTGGCAGACTACTTCATTTTCAAATTCGGACTAATTCTGGATTTCATTTCAACACCACCTCAAAGAACCCTTCTGCAGCTTTAACAGCAGTAGTCAGATCCCCTGCAAGATCAAGTACACCAAATAATGCACAAACATGCCATACAGCCTGTACCAAAACAGCAAAGGGTGCAAGGACTTTACTCACATTATTTCCTCGCCACGAAAAAGAACAGGAAATGGCAGCCAATATTGGTTCTCAGAGAAGCCAACAGGCACATCATAAAACTGTTGTTTCAGATGACCACACTTCAAAAAGCGATATTCTGTCTAAGAAAGTTAGATCTCTTCACCACCATCGATTTACAGCATGACTATTTCAACATCCCCATCCGGCTGTCACGCAGGAAATATCTTCAGTTCACGGCCAACAACAAACACTGCCAATTAATGGGCGTTCCATTCGGCATCGACCTCGCACCCAGGGTGTTTACAAAGTGCCTTGCTCCAGTGGCCACTTGGATAAGATGACAAGTCCTCAGGGTATAACCTTACCTAACCGACTGGCTGGTCAAAGCACCATCTCGCCACCAGGCTGCTAGACAGACCCATCTCTCCTTACATATTTTGGAAGACTAAGGCTTTGCAGTAGTCAGCCACAAGAAGTCTATGCTGCAAACAACAGAGACCATCACCTTTCTGGGGACAGCATACATTCTACCATACCAAGAGTGCAACCCCCAGAGGAGAGACAGCTGGCACTTCTAGCAAAGGATCCTTGACTCAACAAAAGGAACTCCTGCATAGCAAGTGTTTTTCTCTCTCTCCTGGACGCCATGCCTTTGTGCATTTTGCTGGTTCCACTGCTGCACTGCCATCACTTGACACATCTGTGCAATCTTTATATTAAATGCTTTTAGCGAATGTGTGCCAACTAATAGTATTAACACACACAAAACACACACACAAATCATGATCCATATGTGTGATATATGCTGATTTGGCATGGTACAAGTTGCACTTGTGTGTCTGGTTCAGGAGTTCTTAACGAGGGCTTGCGGCCAAGTTCTATACTAGCTTAACATTTATGTTGTACTAAATTCATCCTTGCTCGCTGTTGCTGCTTCCAGGTTTGCCCAATTGGCACACACCGTGCACAAACAGTCTCCCATAATTACGACTACCGTTCTGCCTTGCCTTATGCATTCAAGCAATCGGCAGGCAAGGCCCCCCTGTTAGACTCTCTCTCCATTGCCTGGAAGTCTATTTCCACATAAGATAAATCCTTACTATCTTTCTTTTCACTAATGTAGGATGAAGCCTGGAGGGACAGACTGTGCGTGGGCTAGTGATTGGGGGCTGATAAAAAAAGTTTTCCCGGACCCTGGACTCTGCTGCATTGCATTGTTACATCATCTGTTCCCTGGCTTTGTGCAGTTTGAACACGGTGGCAAGATACTCAACGGGCATGACAAATGCTGTAATTGGCTATTTCACTTTCTTTTGGTTATTTTTGCGGCTCAGCAACAGGGGACGGAAGTGGTTAGTCCATTAAAGGGAAATACAACTGGCTGCCTTACTATATAATATAAAATAATATAAATGTCCCAGCCGATGACTTTGCGGATGCCACCTCTCCTTTGAAATCATTTCCAACTGCCTGTGAAATTGCGGTGAGTTACTTGCAAAATTGATTACTGTCTCCATCCAGCCTTGATAGAGTTTTTGTTTATTTAGCATTTCTTTGGGGTTTCTTTGCCGTTTTTCGGCACTCGCCGACGCTTCCACAGTCTCCCCAGGTCCTCTTTTTGGTTCCCACTTCCCGCCTGCCCACGAATGCTGATTGGGTTTTAAGCCCTCCAGTAAACCCCCACAAGGGACTAGTCAGATCGCTTTGAGAATTGTCAGGCATTTCCATCCACCTGCAAAATCGCAATGAGTTACTTGCAAAATTGTTTGCTGCCTCCATCCAGCCTTGATAGTGTGCATTTATTATGCATTTTTTGAGGGTTTCCTTGCCGTTTTTTGGCACTCGCCGACACATCCCCGGGCTCCTTTTTTGTTTTCGACATTTTTGGATTCGACTTTTTGCATTCGACATTATGACTGGCTACCATTTGTATTAGTGGGCCAATCTTTCTTTTGACCCATCTGTGTTGGTGAGCCAGCCATATCTTGCTTTTAGACCATTGTGTTGGTGAGCCAAGTCTTGCATTTGGCCCATCTGTGTTAGGGAGCAATATCTCGCATTTGGACCATTTGTGTTAGGGAGCAATAGCTTGCATTTAGCCCATTTGTGCTAGTGAAGGCACACCCCTGCATGCTCACAACAGAAAAAATACACCCCGATAAGGAAAAAGGCACAAGACATGATTGCAAGGATGCCAAGTATTTATTTCTAAAAAATAGAAATTTATCAGCAAAGAACTCTGCTGCCGCTGAACGTTCTGAGTTCCATAGGCACGTGCAGTACATTATAAGCACAAACAACGTCACTAATGATGTAAACATATATAGTACAATTCTACAATACGGATTGGAGGAGCCCTATACATGTGGGGCATGCTCCATATGGGATGCCAGGCCATTTGTTCATCTTCATCTGTCCATCTCCATCCACGTGGACGCTGCTGGGCTTGTCATCCGCGGTGAGCTGACCTAACAATTAATTAGCTACTCTGACAAACAATGTTATTCTATCGTTGTAACAATGCACCTGGCAGATACAGGGATGAGCTTGGGGGGAGAGCCAAGGTCATACTAACTCACATGCTTTACTCGCTCCCAGAAAGATCAGCAACTCCAAGGTCCTCCACCTTAGCTTTAGGCTATAATTCTGATGCTACCCTACACCTCGCTGCACAAATCACATGACCCATTTCTGAAGGCGCGATAGCCTTGCCTTCTGATCTTAGTGATCGATCGAGGGGTGTGAAAGGCGTATGGTTGGTGGTCTGGGTTAGGATGGTGCTGTGGCATGCGGGGGTCATGGGAAGAAAGCATGAAAAAGCTGTATTTCTCATGTGAGGATCTTTGGGTGCAAGAGGGCCTGTTTCGTGGGATGGTACTGCCAAAGACACTCTGCTCCCTTCTCATGACCTTACAAGGCTCATTCTTCCCAGCGCGCGAGGGCCTGTAGTTTTCTGAATAATGGAGGATGTTGTGTATCTCTGAAACCTGACCATGGTGGGGGTAGTGTTTGCGCTCATGAAAGGGGCCTGATACTAACACCCAAAAATGCTGTTCCCCGCCCTTGCGCTTATATTCTAAGATCCGGCTAGTTTGGGGATTGTTGAACCCTTGCTCAGTGTCGTTAGCCAGCTGTATTAGTTTCCAGCAGACAATCTGCAGACAGTTAGCATTGGCAGCAGCTTGCACATCGTTCTGTAACAAGGATGCAAATAAAGTCGCTGCTTTGGTGATGAGCCAGTATTCGTCTGCCTCCGTGCCTTTCTCGAAAAAATAAGAATGTGCAGAATCGTATTGCAATGTTCGTTGGCCCTTACAGATACTGTTCCAGCACTGTAAAAACAAAGTTCATATATTTCTTCTGTGTGCACTTTAACCGGTTTCTACATTGCTTCAGTCCATTTTAGTTTTGTGATGTGTTCAGTCCAGAAGGGTGCACATGATGCTTCCACCCGGGCCATGCAGCTGACTGTTGTTACTTGCCATTTGTCATTTGTGTATTTCAGTCCTTGTATCACGAGGTAAGGACTCTTCAGGCATTTGCTACCTTTTGAATTTTTGTCGCATTGCAGGCTATCGGGATCAACAAGTTTGAGGCTTACGTTGTGTGCCTGAAAAGTGCCCCTTAGCCTACATAGCGCAAGATGTACTAGACATTGTGCCTCTAGAATTGGTACTTCCTGTGGCACTAGGACCTTGGGTGCCCCTGACGCATGCGGTATGAACAATCATACATAGCAACTGCCATTCATTTTGTTCCTCTCCACCGAGCTCATGTCCGTATTCCAACTATTAGACATTTCTGGGTGACGCACATCTTCTATGGCGTCATACTTTGCCCTTCATGCTTGTCTTTTTGTATGTTTGGGTGCACCGATATATCCATTAATAACACTACTAATATTATTTACATGGGTAAAGTTTGTGTTATAAAAAGCATTAGAAAATCTTGAAACATGTAGGGACCCAGCAGTATATTCTAACAATCCAGTGCAAGGGGGTACATTGTCATGTACAGAACTGTTAGCCTGTTGGTGGGTCAAGTTGGGCCTTCGGGAAAATAAATTCTCAGTTTCAATTGGCTGTGTGTTTGATGTATTATTTACAGTAAGGCTGTAATTTCTTCCTCTACCCCCACAACACCCTCTTTTGTATGTCCCTATAATGTAAAAGACACCCCTAAATAAATCCCTAAAACATACATTAAAATAGCAAATATACCTGCTATAAAATGCATTGCAAACATATATGAATACGCAAACCTAGCCATAATACTATAGTTAAATAATTTTTTCTAATGTATAATGAGTGATTAGAGAGCGCTGCTTTCATCTTCTTTAAAATCTGAAAGGCATAACGTATGCACATAAAAACAGAGAGAGAGGTAGAGAAAGAGAGAGAGAGAGGGAGATAGAGAAAGAGAGGTAGAGAGATGGGGGACAGAGGAAGAGAGGTAGTGAGATAGAGAGGGGAGGAAAGAGAGATGGAGACAGAAAGAGGGCAAGAGAGTGCCCTCCTGTGCCAATGTAACTTTTTTAGGAGATGTGCGTGTGCACGTGTTTGGTTGGGAAGGGGGACAGCTGAAATTTGAATGCCGGCAGTGGAAAGGGAAATCTGGGGCTGTTCCACCTGCGGACAAAGGACTGCATGTAGACAAGTTCTCCTGGCAGCAGCGGTTGAGTCGGTTGGGAATGTAAGGAAGGCATGGTATCAACAATAGACAGACACAAGTGATCACAGTTCAATGGTGTTTATTAAACTTTATAGGTAGGGTGGAAAAACGCCTAATCTAAACCTAAATCTAAGACGGGAGCAAGCTACGATCAGGAATCAGTCGTGTAGTCAGCTGTGGCGCCTTGCACGTCTTCTGATCGGGAAGGTGCAATCTGTCAGGAAATACATATAAGTGCTTGTGTTAGAGTTGTTAAAAAGAATTTGTCGCCTAAAACAGCTGCTGTCCTATGTGCGTCTGATGCTCTCCTAGTGGGGGATATTGGTGTGTGAATGTGGCGACCAGTTACCACCTCATGGGGTGACACATGGTGGTCTTTGCTGGGCTGTGTTCACAAACTAAACAGTGCCACGGTTAAGCAATGCACCCAGTTTTTCTTCAATGTGGTGCAAAGTTTAGATAGCTTACATTTGAGGAGTCTGTTGATCATCTCCACAGCTCTGTTGGCGTAGCTTAGTTTTGAGGAGTCCGTTGATCCTCTCCACAACTCTGTTGGCCTTGGTGTGATAAATCATACACATCCAGTGTTTAATGACAAGTAGTGCAGCTCTCTCCTTAAACAATTAATTGAAAAAATGTGTGCCTTTATCTGACCTTAATACCACACATGCCACATCAGGGGGAACACTTTGGCTGCTCATTTGGCATCCGGATGTGCTCCAAGGACCTGCCTACACCCAACGTGAGAAGGGGCAGACGACAATGATCAGATACAGAGACCCGCTGCATCTTTTGCCCATATCCGCGTAGTCGATATGCAATTCGCGCAACGGCCCAGTGTGGTGGGGCAGAGTGCCTTTCAGTGTTCTTTTTTTTCCAATACATTTTTATTAGCATTTGAATGAACCAAGAACAGAAATCCCTCTTGTCCCTCTGTCCCTCCCTCCCCCCCGTTTCCCCCTCTCCCCCTCGAAAACATACAGGTTTGGCAACAGAGCAGGTTAAAGAGATAAATCAGGTACATTGTTCTCATGAATACAGCCCAGTAGCCCCGCATCCCAGGTAAAGTGATCTCGAAGAGAACAGAATGTAAGCCTTCACAAGTCCAGTTCATCTTGAGGTTGTACAATGCCCAATAGTTCCATGGCCTTGGGGCACCATGCTCGGCGGGCTCCGGCCTTTAAAAATGTCAACAGGTTTGCCCATTCTGAATTAAATCGCCTGTGAGACCCCTGGATCGAGTAGGTAAGCCATTCCATTGCCACCAGAGCCCAAAGCTTCGCTACCCACTCGTGTTCCTGTGGAGGGTCCTTTGACTAATGCTTCTGACATCATCATTATCGTGTACAATTTGCGGTCCACTCTGGTTGGCAGCGTTGTGAGCACAATATTAAGGCCTAGCAAGTCCCGCGCCCTGCTACCTCCCTGTGGGATCTCCACCACCTGGGCGATTGCCCGCTGAATTAAAGACCAGAAGGGACCAATTTTTGGGCATTCCCACCAAATGTGCGCCCAAGAGCCCACTGTGCCACATTCCCTCCAACAATAAACAGAGATCTTGGGGTATATTTTATTTAACCTGAGAGGGGTTAGATGCCATCTCAGTACCAGCTTCAGCCAAATCTCACAAATTTGGAGAGATTTTGATAGTTTCGGGATTTGGGACCACAGTTTAATCCATTGCTGTTCTTCTATGCCCTCGTTTAGATCCTGCGCCCATTTGCTCATATAAGCTCCGGAGTGTACAATTTCCTCCCATTTTATGAGTTTATAAATGGACGAGACCACCCCTCTATCACCCGTATCCGTATCGAGGTACTTCTCGAACTGGGTAAGGGATCGAGACCCCGCTTGTCTTACTAAAGGATGGGAGATCCAATGTCTAATCTGAAGATAGGAAAACCTCTGTTTCTCCCCCACCCTTTTCAGTGTTCTTAATGTCATACCTGTGCTGAAACTCTGGCACGTGGTGCATTTAATAACCATACTTGTCAAGTGTTCCTGAATGTTTGGAATGAAGCAAACCTCTTTATATCAGCAGCAATATGGTGTTTGGAGCTGTGGGAGGGGTGATGGAGTTGATCAAATGCTAGTATCAACAGTTTGTGTGGTATCACTGGTTTTCCTGTACATTCCTGCCTCCACAATAAATCAGTAGGGGATTGATTGCACCCTCTTGTTACCCACAACTGCTTTTCCTCTTCTCAGGCCCTTCCTTGTAATTCAGTAATTTGTGCTTTGGCAGGGCTCTTTTTGAGACAGGTGGTTGGTTAGTGGTGGGCGTTGTGACAACATTCCCCGCCACAGTTGGTATTGATATTGATATTTTATTTCTATCGTGCTCATACACAAGTATTTCAGAGCGTGCCAAGGCAAGGGGGGGAGAACAGGGGAGAACAAAACACTGATCTTACTAGGCCCAGTGACATTGAGATTGTGCAAGTGCATGGGAGAAGGGGAGGGAAAAAGTGCAAGGAAGGGGGGAGAAGTGGAAAGTGCAGAGCAAAGGGAGAACAGAATACATAATAATAATAAATAAATAAATAATAAAAGCAACAAAAGTGGTAGTGCAGCCAGCAAGTGGCAAGTGCTGTGTTTAAGGCAGCAGACAGGGTAGGACAGATAAGATACAGACCCCAGTGCAAGGGGTGGCCCGGAGGCAGTGCGGGAGGGTGGCAAGGTGAGCAGGAACCTGGGCCCGGAGGACAGAGGGTGACCAGGTGCATGGTGCCAAGAGAGAACAGATCAGCAGGGGAGAGGGGGGGGCGAAGGCAGAAGCAAAGAGGAAAGTCTTGAGGTGCTTCCGGAACCGGAGATGGTTCTCCTCAAGTTTTATAGTGGCAGGGAGGCTCTTCCAGAGGGAGGCCCCAGCCGAAGACAGAGATTTACCGCCAGCTTGTTTCTTTGAAAAACGACTCACCCTGAGGGAGGTAGAGGTAGAGGAGTGAAGAGCTCGAGAGGGGAGGTATTTGCGGAGGGGTAGCTGAAGGTATTTTGGACCCAGGCCTCAGAAAGCCTTCTGGACAATGCAGAGGGTTTTGAATGTAATTCTTGCATCGACTGGGAGCCAATGGAGAGATTTCAGAGCTGGGGAGTTATAATCCCATGGCTTGAGGCCAAGGAGAAGTCTCGCAGTCTTATTCTGGATTAGTTGCAGAGGGCGGAGAGTAGAGGCAGGTAGATTTAGAAAGAGGCTGTTACAATAGTCCAACCTAGAGACAACCAGAGCTTGGTAGACCATGAGCTTCTTGGGGAAGGAGAAGAAAGGCAGAGTACCTCTGAGGAGGTGCAGTAGGAAGTTTGACTTTTTAGAGACATCAGAGACAAAGATGACCCAAGGTTCTTAGCCTCGCAGGTGGGGGTAGGAGGAGGGCCAATGGAGGCTGACCAAAGAGTGAGGGGAAAGGATGGAGAAGGTGTGCCGATGAGGAGGATCTCAGTGTTCCTGGCATTCAGACAAAGATCATTGGTGAAATACCAATCTTGAATTTCAGTAAGGCAATCAGAGATGAGAGAGGGAGAGGAGGTGGCCAAGGGCAGCCTGAAAATGAGTTGAGTATCGTCAGCATAGCACTGGAAATTTTAGCAGAAAATGGAAATGCAGTGTGCGACAATTGCCAGGTATTGGTTGAAAAGCCAGGGCGAGAGGTTAGACCTATGGGGAACACCCCAGGTAGAGAGGGAGATAGATGATAGGATAGGAAGGACCGCAGTATGACCTGGGAGGGTCAATCAGAGAGGAAAGAGGAAAGCCAGGCCAGAGCCTGATCGGTGATACCCAGGTTATCACGGAGACGGTTGAGCAGGATGGTATGGTTGACTGTGTCAAAGGCAGAAGAGCGATCGAGTAGGATGAGGACAGAGGGAATGTTAGAGTCAAGGCTGGAGAGCAGATCTTCACAGATGTTCAGGAGAGCAGTTTCCGTGCTTCTGGCAGCTCTGAAGTCAGACTGGTGGTCATGGAGACAGCCAACAGAGTCGGAGTGAAGATTAAGCTGGAAGATGGACAGCTTTTCCAGGAGTTTGCCCAGAAAGGGAGTAATGGAAATTGGGCGATAGTTAGCGGACAGGAAGGATCAGCTGTGGGTTTCTTGAGAAGAGGATACACAAGGGAGTGCCTGAGAGGGGAGGGGAAGGATCCTGAGGCAAAGGAGTGGTTGCAAAAATCGGCAAGGTCCGGAGCGAGGGTGTCAATGAGGTCCTTGATGGTTTTAGAGGAATAGGAATGAACCTGTTTTGACAAGGCTTTCATAGATCAGACTTGTCTAGCGACCTCATCAGGGGAGAAAAGAGGAAAGGACGAGAACGGGGGGGGCTGAAGGAGGGTCAGCAAGCACAGATGGAGAGGGGGCGGAGGCAAAGGGGAGGAGAGGGTGGTGGACAGGATGTCCTGTGTTTTTGAGAAACTGTGAGAGGCAAGGGCATTGCAGAGAGCCTGGGAGGCAACAGGAGGGGTAGAGACTGCATCAGGGTTGACCAGCTCCTTGCAGATTTTAAAGAGTTCGGCCGAGTTTTTAGATGCCGCTGACACACATGCTTGAATTTGGACTCTCTTCTTGGTGAAGACAGAGAGTCGGTATTGCCTTTGGAGTAGGCGACAGGACAGTTTGTTAGAGGATGAGCAAGAAACCCTGCATTTCCTCTCAGCTGCCCTACACTTATGTTTAAGTGTAGCTAGGTCGGAGTCATACCAGGAACTGCACTTGGCTTTGGACTTCAAACGGATCCTCATGACAGGGGCAAGAGCATCAAGAGTATCAGAAATAGAAGAGTATGTCACAAGTCTCTCCCTTTCTCACCTGTTTTTGTTGTTTGTTTGAGACCTTCTTTGGTGACTTCTTTCGCACGGTCTGGGATTTTTATAAACCCGTGTGCTGGTCTTCGGATTCCAGCGTGAGGATGACAATCCAACTCCAGGATACGTTCAGATGTCCAGGTCAGAGACCAGGAAGGCACAATGTCTGTGCTCGGAGAGACGGAACACCGTGACCCGAGCGCGGGCGAAAATCCAGGACGTTTCGGAGGTAAGAATTGAGGAAAAGAAAGAAGGAAGGGGGATTCAAGGAACCGGGAAACAGGATTCAGAAGAAAGCCTGAGCGAACTTCGGCAACACACGTCCAACTACAGCAAGTGGTAGCGTTGAGACACGCAGAGCCGCGGGGGCGTGTCTGTTTAGTAGAACGTAGAGCGTGGAGCGCAAGGACTGGCAAGCAGCGTTCCGTATCAGGCGGCCATGTTGGAAGGATTACTGCATTCAATCCCCTATGGGTCAGGGACCACGAAGTCCAGAAGGGACATAGGCGACGGTTCATGACAGTATGCCTCCTCTGAAGCCCAGCTCCACTGGGTTTGCCTGGATGTATAAGATGGTATCTTCGAATCAGCCTGGGGGCATTCATGTTTGACACGGGTTCCCAGGTGCGCTCACTGGGAGGATAACCTTTCCCTTCGACCAAATATTGTAATTGACCATGTCGGTACCGGGAGTCACAGATTCTGGAGACCTCATATTTGAGTTGGTCATTGACGATCACTGGGGTAGATCTTGGAGCAGTTTGTGAGGACTGAACATATGGTTTTAACAGAGAGGTGTGGAAGACTGGATGGATCATTTTCCAAGATTCTGGTAGTTGGAGTCGAAAGGCCACTGGATTGACAATTTCTTTTATAGAAAAAGGCCGTAATACCTGGGAGCCAATTTATTTGGTTGTAGGTGATGGGGAAGGAGTTTCGAGGATAACCAGACTTTATCGCCTACTGAATAGGAAAGCCCAGGTCTTCTTTTGGAGTCAGCATAATGTTTAACGTCTCTTCGGGCCTTTTCCAGGTGTTCCTTAGCTTCTTTGTGCACATTAATTAGTGTTTCAATCCAGGAATCAACCGCAGGAACTGGGGTAGGGTGTGGAAGAATGGACAGTAAGACTGAAGGATGAAATCCTTGACTACAGAAGAAAGGACTGGTTTTGATAGCTGAATGATCCAAATTGTTATATGCGAATTCGGCCACAGGTATTAAGAGTGACCAATCATCCTGGACCTTGGAGGCAAAACAACGAAAATACTGTTCCAGGGTTTGGTTTACTCGTTCAGTGGCTCCATTGGTCTGTGTGTGATAACCCGAAGACAAGGCACGTTGGATTCCCAGTATTCGACATAACTGTTTACAGAACTGGGATATGTACTGGGGTCCTCCGTCAGAAATGATCTTGGAAGGTAGCTCATGAAGCCGGAATATGTGTTCCAGGAAAATTCCCGCAAATTCAGATGAAGATGGCAGTTTGTATAAGGTTGTAAAATGAGCCATATGAGTGAACAAATCAATGGTAACCATTATAGTTGTGTAGCCCCTGGAAGAGGGTAGCTCCAGGATAAAATCTGTGGCAATGATTTCCCAGGGTCTTGTTGGTATTGCTGGTTGGAGCAGGAGACCTGCTGGTCTTTTATTATCATGTTTGTTCTGATTGCAGACTGCACATGTCTGGATATGGATCTTGATATCATCCTTCATCTTTGGCCACCAAAACTGTCTTTGTATTAGATGGAGAGTGTTGGTGATGCCACGGTGTCCTGAATGGAAAGTATCATGACATAGGCTTGTGATCTTTTGTCTCAGTCCAGGAGTGGGAATGATCAAGCGATTGTCCTTGAACAGGTATCCGTCCTTTGTTTTGAGATTCCATTGATTGTTTCTCTTGAACTCCTTCCAAGGTTCAGAGGACTGGGTTTGAATTCGAATATCCTCCAGGAGGGTAATTGCTTGGGCAACAAATATTGTGTGGGGAAACATTTTAGGAAAGGTCCGATCTTCAAGGGGTTCATAATCAGGACGTCTGGATAAGGCATCTGCTATACTGTTATGTGTTCCAGGGACATGATGGATTTGAAATTGGTATTGGGCAAAAAAGAAGGCCCAACGGGCTTGACAACTGTTTCTACATTCTAGGGATTGCAGGACTTGAAGATTCCGATGGTCCGTGCAGACTTGTACCGGGTGTTTGGCTCCCAAAAGAAGATGACGCCAATCAGTGAAGACTTGACGGATGGCTAGCAATTCCTTTTCCAGGACGGAATAATGAGTTTCACTGGGGGTCAAGGCTCGAGAGAGATAGGCGATGGGGTATTCTAACTTGTCGCCAAGTTCCTGTTTCAGGACTGCCCCAATGGCGTAGTTGGAGGCATCAGTTTCGACAAGAAAAGGTCGATCAATGTCGGGTTGAGCCAGGATGGGAGCTTGTGTGAACTCCGATTTCAACCGTAGGAACGCCGAATCTTGGGATGAGGTCCACCAACAAGGGGTATCTTTCTTTAACAATGTAACAATAGGATGCACAATCTCAGAAAATGCTGGTATAAATTTCCGGTAGAAGTTAGCAAGCCCTAAAAAGGATTGAATTTGTTTCACAGTGGTTGGAACAGGCCAGGATAGAATGGAATCAACTTTTGAGGGGTCCATTCCAATTCCCTTTGGGCTGAGAACGAATCCGAGATAGTGAACAGTTGATACATGGAAAAGACACTTCTCGGGTTTAGCAGGAGCTTATGTTCACGTAGACGTTGTAAGACTGTCTTAACGTGCTTTTCATGTTTCAGGTGGTCCTTGGAGTATATCAGTATGTCTTCCAGATATACAATGACGAAGAGGAACAGCATATCAGAACACACCCGATCTATAAAACGTTGGAAAATTGCTGCGGCATTAGCAAGTCCAAAGGGCATAACCAAGTATTCAAAGTGGCCAAAGGGTGTTCTAAAGGCTGTTTTACATTCGTTACCTTCCTTTCTACGAATAAGATGGTAGGCACCCCTGAGATCTAATTTTGTGAAGACGACTGCACCTCTGACTGCTTCCAGGATGTCCGAGATGAGAGGCAATGGGTAACGATCCTTGAGAGTACACTGGTTTAAACCACGGTAGTCTAGGCATGGTCTGAGCTCCTTGGAATCCTTCTTGGGGACGAAAAATAGAGACGCGCCCGCCGGGGACTTGGATGGTAGTATAGTTCCATTTTCCAAGTGGTGGAAGAGCTTGAACAATGGCTGTCGAGAATACATCTGTGTAAGCCTGATAGGCCCTGGGAATCCGGATGATGTTAGAAACAGTGACTGGATTTTGCTAAGTTTCTTGAGAGTCTACAGGAGACCTTGGTAAGGTATCTAGGGATAAGCAGTGGGACATACAATGTTGCGAACCAAGAAACAAGGAGCCAGCGGCCCAATTGATGTAGGGGTTATGCTTTTGTAACCAGGGCATGCCTAGAAACATTGGCTAGTGGGCCGATCTTATGATGTCGAATTTAATCCTCTCTTGATGATGGTTTATAGAAAGTAGGATCTTTTTAGTTTGAAGGGTTATGGGGCCCGAAGACAGGGGTCTCCCATCAATAGCCTCTACCGGTTGCATTGTCTCTCGAGTTTCATGTGGAATGTTGTGAGTAGTGACCCAATCATAATCTATGAATATGCCCATGGCTCCGCAATCCACTAATGCCAGGATGGGGTAAGATTCTTTCTTGGAAGGCAATCGGAATGCCTGTAGAATCACAAGATTATTTTGTCCAGGAGAGTTCAAGGATGGAATTGATGTGGAGCAGACATCTCTCTCCCGAAACTGTGCCCCATCTAGGATCGGGAGCTGGCATTTCCCGAACGCTGCGGAGGAGCAATAGGGCACTCTCTCACGAGATGTTTATCGGAGGCGCAATACATGCACAGACCAGTGTGAATCCGGCGCATTCTTTCTTGTGGAGTAATGGGTCCACGGAAGGCCCCCAGTTGCATGGGTTCTGTTTCTGAGGTTGGAGAAGCTGTGGGCTCTGGTCTGGATGGGTGGTCTGTGGCAGCCTTTTGGAAGGTTGACTTAGACTTCTTTTTCTCCGCCTTTCTTTCCTGGATTCGAAAGTCGATTTGCAAGGAAAGGTCCATGAGACCCTGGAAGGAGTTTGGGCGAGCTACCCAGGCTAACTCCTGCTTTATTTCTTCATTCAGGCCTCTTCGGAAGAGGGTGAAGCTGGCTCCTTGAGACCAATCAGCTTCCTTCACAAGTTGTTTAAAGCGGGTCACATAGGTAAGCATATCCTGGGATCCTTGTTGAAATTCAAGCAAACGTTCTTGAGCGCTGTAAACCTGCTCTGGGCGATCAAACATGGCTTTTAGGGCTTCCACGAACCCATCATATTTATCCAGGAGGGCGTCGCTCGAATTGACTATGGGGGTTGCCCAGCTCAAGGCGTTGCCAGTGAGGTGTGATATCATGAACCCCACCTTTGTTCTAGGAGTAGAAAAGTAGTTGGGTTTGAAGGTGAAGTGTACCAAACATGAATCAAGGAAGGCATGGAGGGTCTTTGAAGAACCATCAAATTTGTCCACTACTCCTCCCAATAACACGCTTTCCTTAGTTGCAGAGTCACGTGACAAGACTAGCTGTTTTAATGCAGCATTCTCAGCCTTAGGGTTCTGGACTTCTGTGGTTAGTTCCTGCATGCCTCGCATGAGGTCTTGAACCGCAGCTTCCATCTCTGTGTCTGTATCGTTTTTTAGGAGTCTCAATCTGTCACAAGTCTCTCCCCTTCTCACCTGTTTTTGTTGTTTGTTTGAGACCTTCTTTGGTGACTTCTTTCGCACGGTTCGGGATTTGTATAAACCCGTGTGCTGGTCTTCGGATTCCAGCGTGAGGATGATAATCCAACTCCAGGATACGTTTAGATGTCCAGGACGGAGACCAGGAAGGCACAATGTCCGAGCTCGGAGACACGGAACGCCGTGACCCGAGCGCGAGCGAAAATCCACAAAGTTTCGGAGGTAAGAATTGAGGAAAAGAAGGAAGGGAGGGGGATTCAAGGAACCGGGAAACAGGATTCAGAACAAAGCCCCGAGCGAACTTCGGCAACACACGTCCAACTACAGCAAGCGGTAGCATTGAGACGCGCAGAGCCGCGGGGGCGTGTCTGTTTAGTAGAACGTAGAGCATGGAGCGCAAGGACTGGCAAGCAGCGTTCTGTATCAGGTGGCCATGTTGGAAGGATCACTGCATTCAATCCCCTATGGGTCAGGGACCACAAAGTCCAGAAGGGACGTAGGCGACGGTTCATGACAGTGTAGAGAAGGGACAGGGCTGTGTCCAGGTGTGAGCCAGCCAGAGGAGAAGGGGGGAGAAAAGGTGGCAGCGAAAGCCTCAACTGACATGCGCTTCATGGGCCGGATGTCCAAGAAGGTAGGTGGCAGTGTTGGGGTAGGCTTGGCTTGGGGGGAAGAGAGTCAGAGATGAGAGGAAAGGAGGCAGTGGTCAGTCCAGGAGAGTGGAGTAGTCAGAGGGATAGAGAGGGGGAGGTCGGAGGTGATCAAGACATCAAGTGTATGACCTGCAGAATGCGTCGGGCCAGAGGGGAGGATAGAGAGAGAGAGGGAATCGCAGAGGTCGCGAAAGAGCAAAGATGAGGGACAGGGAGAATCAAGGTGGATGTTGAGGTCACCAAGGAAAAGGAGTTGAGTGGTTGAGGCCAGGAGGTAGGAGGAGAGGTCAGCCCACTCAAAGAGAAAAGAGGTAATTTGACCAAGGGGCCGATGGAGAGTAGCAACAGTAAGAGAGTGGCTAGGAGAGATTGAGAGCATGCAGACAAGGCATTCGAAAGAGGCGTAGATCTGAGTGGGAATGATAGTGGCAAGAATCCACTCAGGAAAGATCAGGGCTACATCACCTCCAGGCCTGGTGGATCTGGGTGCGGAGAGGATCTTGTAGCCACCAGGGAGGAGAGTGTCAAAGCTTGTGACAGAGCTGGCCGTGAACCATGTCTCCGTAAGACCGAGGACATCAAGGTCAAGTTCTTCGAGCAGGTTTCAGATGTCAGAGGAGTGTTTGACAGCAGAGCGAGAGTTGAGAGTGGCAAGATGCAGAAGGTTGCCAACCTTAAAGACCTTCCGGGGAGGGATCCAAATCAGAGGTAAGCCATGTGGAGGAGTGGAGGTAGCCTGAAGTGGGACAGAGGAGGAGGGAGGAGTGGGCAAAGTAGTCAAGGTATGAGAGGAAGGGACAGCTAGAGATGAAAGGAAGTTGATGAGGCGAGGGAAACGCCTATCGAAGAGGAGGAGATTAGCCTGAGGACCTTGGACCCTGACATTGCCATTAAGATAGACATTAATGATGACTCTGAAGGAGTCAAAGGAATCCATGAGGACTTCCCAGCGAGTGCCACCGTTAATGGGAGAGGAGGAGACAGGACAGAGCACAGAATCATATGCAGGGTCCATAGATCCGGCGAAGGAACGACAAAGAGGATGTCAGTGAGGGTCTCTCTGGAAGAGGCGCTACAATAGGTATCAGCGATAGATAGGGAGACTAGGGTTAGAGGCCACGATATCCTTTTTAAACTTCTTCTTTCCAGACTTAGTGAGAAGGGAAGGATAGTTGATTGAGAAGCAGTTGGAGTAGATGGGAGAAACAGAAAGCACCATGGGTGGGAAGAGAGAGGAGGCAGAAGGAGGAGTATGCAAGTACAGCGGTATGGAACAGTCACTGGGCTAGCAGGTTACAATCAATGGACAACGTTAAATGCAAAATACATCCAAGTTTGACTTTCAAGTTAAATGCAAAATACACCCAAGTTTGACTTTCAAGTTACATGTAAGGCCATGTTGTTAAGGAAATGAAGTGGGAGTAAGATATTAAAGGAGAGTACAGAAACAACTTAATTTAGTACATAACAGGGAGAGCTGAGAGTACAGGCAGAGATTAGGGCAAAGGGCAGTCATGAGGAGGTAACTAACCCTTGCAGAGTGAGGAAAGAGAATTATGGTAGTCTAGTAGTCCAGGGATAGCAACCTCAAGGAGGGTTGGGCGGTGGTAGAGGTCTCATGTAGCGGCCTGTCAGCGGACAGGGCAGCTGACAGGGGCCTTAGAAGTGGGCCATGGGAAGGGGTGGGCCGGCTGAAGCCTGCCGGACCACCATTGGCCAATATGATACTGCAGGTAACCAATAGGCAGGCAGAAAGGAGTTCCTGGAGGCCACATGGAGCCTTTAGTGTCTGGGAGATATCTACTGTGTATGTGCGGCACATTTAATGACCGCCTCTACAGAGGGCTGCAAGAGTGCCAACTTTAGCTTGTCCAATAACTGCAATACATGCTATATTTGCGACCCATTCGCCCTCCTAAAGACCCCCTTTTCCACCTTGAAAGCCCGAGATTGCACTGTTGTGGTGACATATGCTGAATCAGAATAAATCATCACATGACATCCTTGCGATGACTGCAGCGCTTCGATGAGCGCAATGAGCTCTGCTGCCTGTGCTGAATAATGCATTGGCAGTCTCTTTAGAATCAATATCTCATATCTACCGTCCACTAGGCGTACCACTGCTGCGCCAGGATGGACTGTGACACCTGCTGGCCACAGAAGAAGCAGTGCTCTGGTGCAACGCAGCGTTGCCGGTGTGCTCCATCAGATGTGGAAGTACAACTGACATTGAGGAAAACACTGCGACGATCAGAAGGTCCAGCCCCTCACGTTATTAACATGCAAGGGAACGCTGAGGAAATACAGCAGTGAAGTGGCACACATCAGTGGAAAGAAACAATTCACAGAGATGTTGCAGAGAAGGAAGGAACACAAACCTAAGGTGTGAGGAGAATATATGTGGCAGTGGTGGGGTAGGTGCCAACAGTGTGGAAGTTTGTTAAGTGACCAGTTAGAATAGATACTGAAGAGGAGGGAGGCAAGAATTATTTGTTGACTGTGACGCAGACTGTGAGTCTCCTCCTGGTATTTCTGCCAACATAAAGTTCTCCCACGTTCTCATGGGAGTTGTGGAAAGGACTGTTTGAGGCGTATGTGGAGGTTCAGGAAGCCGGGTTACTTTGCCCCACAAAGAAACTAGTGATGCTTAAAAACTCCCTGGGTCCAGAGGGTGCGAGGCTACTAAAGCATCTCAGTCCAGGTCCTTATGAATTAATATGTAAGCGGTGTGAGGGACAAGGTACTACCAAGCAGTGCAAAAAAAGAGGAATTCAACATTTTTCTGATGGTTCCATTCACTGGTGTTTTGCCGGTTACAGATGTGGTAATGAAGGGCATTTTGCAAGAATGCAAGAAACATGGGAATTTCACGTAAACATGTCGTAAACATGTCGTAGGAGAGAGAAGATCAGAATACATCTGGTCTCTGATTAATAATATAAAGAAGACCAGTATTAAGGGGACATAGTGTTGATGGTGAGGGGTGGTGAGAAGGACGAGGGATGTCCACAACCTTGGTGTACAGTAAAGTGTATTGGCAGACTCAGGGTCTAAGCATACGTTTCTGCCAAAGCCCACATCTGATAATTCACTATCCCGCAAGACGGAAGGAGGGAGAGTTTGGTGTGTGTCTTACATTAATTCAATTAGGTGGCTGCTAAAAGGCTTTTTCAGCTTGATGCATCTTTTTATTTGTGCACAATACTTAATCCTTATATAGGTGTGAGTTCTAATGATGAGTGTCAGGGAGGCACTCCTGCATATATCATCTCAGTATACTTTCCGTGTTCAACTAAAGCCGATTATACTTTTCTGGGGTTTGTTACCTGGCAGCTCATTGAGTACAACCAACCCAATCAGTCATGTATGTTTCATAGATCAGCAGCTCGTGAGGTGGGCATGTTCAGGTGCCACCTCTCCCTGCTTTTCAAAGCAGCCTCCTTGGGCCTGGAACTCCTTGCCCCAAGAGCAGTGATCTTCCTGGGACTCTTCTGTCCCTTGTTCAGTTGATTCAAGGAGAGTCAGCATAGTAGTGGGAAAGCTATGACACCAAGAAGGGTTGGGGATCCATGTGGTTATTGTTGTAGGTGTGCTGTTGAGCACCTGGACTCTGGTGTTGTGTATTCGTTAGCCACAGAAAGGAAACATGTGGATGACTCTGGCACCAGGCTTCTGACATCAAACGTGTATTTTATTATTTGTCTTATTTAGGTTTTAATTTCAACCAGAAGCGTCCTATATACTACAAGGAAGCAGTAGAAGCAGTTCCAATTCTAGGAGCCGTAACTGAGATACTGGAAATATGTGCATGCTGCTAGGATGTGTGTTGCAGGGTTAAGGCGTGCAGTCATGAATGGGTGACAGATTACAACATAAAGGCATTTATTTTTAAACTTGTTTATTGGCATTTAGAGATAACAACGGTACAGTCAGGTGTTCCTTTAAGCAACAGTACCAAGCATAATTTAATTTACAGTACTTGCTGTCCGCCAATACATTAAACATATAACAGATTTTAACAACAAAACAAACCTCTTCTGCATGCATGCAAGCTAGGTCATAGCCAAAGCAGTGGTGTGGTCAGTACTGGGTGTGAGGGCCATCTAGGGATCCATTACCTTATGCGGGTCAGGGCTCATATTCATACTTAGCATGGGGGCACCAGGGTTCCAGAGGAGGTGAGGAGAGTGGCGAGTTCAAAGAGAGGGCGTAACACAGCAATTAGCGGAGGGGCGTTCAAGGATGCTTATCGTACGAGGGGTGAAACATGTCCCAGATTAACGTCTTCCAGGATTCATATGCTCCCCCTGGAGTTGCGTCCAGGCTCTGCGTTGAACTAAACCACACCAAGGTCTCCAGCTCAGCCCGGGTTTCAAAATCCTTGTGCCATCGGGAGAACTGTGGCCCCCCAGCTGACTTCCAGCTCATGGCAACACATTGTTTAGCAAGGATGCACGCCATGTCCATAAACTTGATAACATGCTTGTGCTTGTTGTTCCTCGGAAAGGCTCCCAGCAAACACTCCTTGGGGTTCCAAGTGTATCTTGTAATCCCAGCCCTTCTACATTTCTGCTCAATTCGAGCCAAGAAGCCCTGCGTTTTCGTGCAACTCCAAAACATATGAATCAAAGCAGCACCATCCCCTCCATACCAGGGGCATTTTGGTTATTTGTTTCTATTAAATTTGGCCACTCTGTTGGGTGTCATGTAGGTGCGGTACAGTACTTTCGGTTGGATTAGTATAAAGCAAAGGTTCCTAGAGACTTATCAGGGGTAACTGAGTATGCGGTTCCACTCCCGTTCACCAATATCTTGCCCAAGGTCTGACTGCCAGTGCGATTTCAACCTTGCACTTTGAGGGTTGGGTCTATTGGTCAGATTACCGTGCAACCTGGATACTGGGCATCAGCCATCCCCCAGAGAATACATTAAAGCCAGCAACTGGGTCTCTTACGGTTCTTCAAGCCACCCAGGCCCGCAAGAATTACCCTCTGGGCAACCAAGTCTGATCAGATATGGCATCCAATTCTTTGTATTTACCATTCTCAAACATGTCACCCCAAGTGGAGAGCCCCAGCCCTCCTACTTTCGGCCACCACTAACGCGTCCTTATTCCTACATGCATCCGCCACTATTGGGACATCAGGCGAGTAGGGAGCCTCAATCTTCAATAATTTCAGTGTCTGACACAACACCATCCTGCTCAGGTTGACCAGTAAGAGTGAGGAGCCAAGGCAGCCCTGTGGTAGCCACATCAGCTCCCTAAGGTGGACCGGGGCCACCAGCTGTTGTAGCAGTGGGGACACGAATGTAACTTCATCCGATAGCCACTTTGCAGCGAAACTGAGTTGCGTCGCCAAGTAGTACCGTTCTAAATTCGGAAGTTGCACACACCCTTCCTTATAAGGTAGGTATAGAGTTGTGAGGGCGATCCTGTGACGCGCGGCACCCCATACGAATCCCCTGATCAATGATTTCAGCAAGCGAAAGAAGGAGACAGGGCTATAATGATGTATGTTGATAAAGAAATACAGAAATCTAGGCAGGACAATCATTTTCTTGATCGCTACCCTGCCCAACAGTGACAGTGGGAGCTTGGACCAGAATGCCATCGACTTCTTCAGACCTTTCACCACCCCAACTGTATTCCGAGTGTGCATATCCGCCAGCATGTGCATAATATGTACCCCCAGGTATTTAAAGGAGCCCAAATTCCACGAGAGTCCCAATTCCGGCAGCGCATTGTCCTCACCCCCTCTGAGCCCTGCCAGTGGGGATACCCAGGACTTCTCCCTACTGGAGGAGATCCCATAGAATTTAGCAAAGTTATCCAATACCTCCATGATTAATGGTAGATTAACCTCCGGTTCCCCCACATACAGGAGGATGTCATCAGCGTATAGTGGTACCAAATGTGCGATGCCCCCCAACCCGAACACCCGCTTCCAGGAATTCTTGGTGCAGGTAAACTGCTACAGGCTCCAACACCAATACCTACAGCATGGGTGATAGTGAACACCGCTGCCGCTTTCCCCTTTGTATATCCCAGCTCCCTGACACTTGTCTCCTAGACTTGACTCTTGCAGTCGGGGATGCATAAAGAATCTTTACCCAACGCCTGAACCGCTCACCAAACCCAAATTCTTGCAGTACTGCAAACAGCCATTCCAAGTAAAGCAAATGAAACGCTTTAATCGCGTCTAGTGACACCACTCCCCATCTCTCGGGGGACTTGTTGGTCTGTGCTATAATATGTTGCAAACGTTGCAGATTAAGTGCTGTACTCCGACCCGGGATAAAGCCTGTCTGATCGCTATGTATCAGACTCACAATCACCTTACGTAACTGCCCTGCCAGTATCGTAGTTAATATTTTCATATCGTAGTTTAGCATGGCTAAGGGTCGATAGGATTCACATCTCTCATTGGGTTTACCTGGCTTGGCAATTGGGACTACCAGAGTTTCTTGCATGCTTGCCGGCAGCACGCCCTTAGTGTAGGCTTCCTCAAAGACTTTAAGCAGCACCGGGGGTACTGTCGAGTTATATGTTTTATAAAATTCAGGGGGAATTACATAACTGCCAGGCGTTTTACTACTAGCAACCAAGGCAATTGCAGCGCTCACTTCATCCACCGTTATGGGCTTGTCTAATGCAGCCTGCTGTTTTATTTCCAGTTTGGGTACCCCAATATAAGATAAGACCTTCATCACATCTTCTAGAGGAACCTGTTCCTCATGACTGTATAGTTTGGAGTAGTAGTCAGCAAAGATGTTATTCATCTCGAGCTGTGTTCTGCATACATTCCCGTCCTTACCCAAAAGTTCAGTGGTCAAATGTTTAGGGTGTTCCCTCTTACAGAGCCATAACAAAAGCCTACCCGGTCCATCCCCCTCAGCACGCGCCCTTGTAGTTCTAGCCATCTAATCAAATTTAGATAGCCTTTCCCACGCTTCAAGGCAGCAATACCTAGTTTCGGCCAACCTCAATTAATTTGGGTGCTGTCCCAGGTTCAGGGCCTCCTTAACTTGGATTTCATCTTCTAGCTTTTCCAGTTCAGCCCTCAACGTTTTGCGGATACCTCCCGCACTAGCTATAACATCACACCTCACCACCACTTTCAGGGTTTCCCACACCATACTGCACTCTTTGACGCTACCCACATTCTGCTCTAGAAAGTCTACCAGAGTCTCCTGCAGTTTATCCTTAAAGATTCCGTCCGACAATGCTTCTGTCAGCATGCGCCACATTGGAATGGGGGGGGTCTAGAGCCTCTCAAGTTTTATGTTACCATTAGCGGAGAGTGGTCCGATATTGTTCTGCCAAGGTACACTGCATCGCCTATGTCAGGCATCAGACTCCACCCCACAAATACGTAGTCAATTCTAGTGAACAGGGCGTGGGGTGAAGAGTAAAAAGAGTGGGCACGTCGATGTGATCTATGTAACCACGCAGGATGAGGTACCTCCCATTCACATACGCATCCACCTCCAGTAGCCAGAATGGCACAGAGGCTATCCAGGTGAACACCCCTCTAGAGTACTGAGTATACCACTCCGTACCCCTTGCCCCCAGCGTTCACATAACCCTTCCAGGTCCTCAGCTGTCAGGTGGGTCTCCTGCAGCAGGGCAATAGCTATCTTCTTAAGTTTTAAGAAGGATTTGACCCTATTCCTTCATAGGTACGTGCCCAACTCCTGCACGTTCCAGGTTAGTAATTTAACAGAACCCATTTTACATCCATCCATATACCAGACAATGCCCCAGGTCCATCACCCCCCTTTGAGACCGAAATCCAAACCCCAAGACCTGCACCCCCATCCGGCTCCCAGACCCCACTCCCCCTCCCGACCAGAAACACCATGCGTTCGATCTGTGTGCTAAAGTGTGTGGAGAACACAAAACCATTAACCAAACAAACCAAACAATGTGCATTCGGCCAGCAGTTGCATGATGTGTACAGTGCTCAGACGTACTCGTACTGCTAAGGCCCATCCAGACCACTGTGTAACAAATAGTAGGTGTCAGCAACAGGCCAACACCAACCAGTTCGCAGGGCCAACCTAGTGCCCAGCAGTGGGTGATCGAACGTAGCTCCCGTCGTTTGCAGAAACGGCGTATTCTGGCAGAGTTTCTCTGTGTTCTCTGTCTAGGACCGCCAGAGGCATATGGTCGGGCACATCAAGTGCGCCATTCAGTCACCAAGAATGTCCCTACTCAGTGAAAGCGCTCCATGTGTCAGGTGTTGGGTCACTCTCCTCCGGCCAAGTTGTTTTGTTCCAGCCACATGTTGGCTGCCGCAGGGTTCTCCAGGAAGTGCACCCTGCCCTTGTATATAATTTTGTGTCTAGCCAGATACATGGGCATGTATTTGATGTTAAGATGCTTAAGTCTCGCCTTGATTGGAACAAAAGAATTCCTGGCCCTCTGGACCGCTGGCGTGTAGTCCGGAACGATGGCTATTTTGGAGTTGTCTCACTGGATCACTCTTCCTTCCCTGGAATACTTCAGGATCACCTCCCTATTTTGAAAGTTCAGGATTTTCATGATTACTGGTCTGGGATGAGAGCCGGATGGGGGCCTCTTCTGCAACGACCGGTGAGCCCGCTCAACTGCGAATCCTTGAGACAGGTTCCCAGGTCCCACTTCTTGTTGCATTAGATTCTCGACATACTGGGTGGGATTCGAGCCCTCCAGGCCCTCGGGAAGCACAAGCAGCCTGACGTTATTCCGACGCGCTCTCCCTTCCGCATCTTCAGCTCGCAGCTCCAAGGCATTGTTTCTTCTCTCCTGTTCCCAGACTCGGCTTTCCAAATCCTTTGTAGACTCTTGTGTTTCTTTTAGCTCTGTCTCAGCAGACGTGACTCTTTCAGCTATATTGCGGATGTCCTGTTGCAGCAGTTGAATGTCCACTTTGACCTCATCTATCTTTGTTTCCACTGAGGATCTCAAAGCCGCTATTGCCGCCAACACCAGGTCCTCTTGGGTACTCGTGCCTGGAGTTCGCACTTCTGCCTGCGGTGATGACGCACTATGCGCCGGATCTCAAGACTTTCCAGCATTGTTGAATGAGTCCATAATTGTGGTTTTATTCTTGCCTTTAGTGGGGGACATGCTTTACGTGGGGGTGCAGCAGGCCGTAGCCTGAGTCCTGATTTCCAGTCCACCTGCAGCAACCTATGCAGCCAACTAGCCCCGGGTGTCTGTGTGAGGCCACTGCCCTCCTGTGCCTCAACCAGTGGTCTCCGTTTTCCACTCCCAACACCCAGCTAGCTCGATGACAGCCAAACAGCAAGCACTGCCCAGTGCCCTTTTCTCTTCTTGTGGTGACTGTGAGTGCTCTCTCAGTGATCTCCAAGGTGTTCGCCTTCTGCGAGGTGCTAAAACCCTCTCTCTGATCCCCTCAGTGCCAGCCCAAGAAGCCGGCCGCCTCCACAAGCTGTATGCGACCAGGGTCTGGCGCGCACCAGAAATGAACCAAGCAAGCAAGGGTGGGGCAGCCCCTATTAGTGTCCGGGACGTGTGATGGCAGCAAGTGCCCAAGTCCCAGGGCCCTGAAGTTACTGTGCCAGCTGCCCAGGCCACAGAGCAACTACTCTTCCAGTTCACAACTCCTACAGCTGGCCACAGTCCTAATGCAATGCCAGGCAGCCCCCTCCACGTGTGTCCTGAGCCAGCTAACCCAGCTTCTGTGTGAAGGTCAGCCGACTCCCAATGCCAGCCCCCAGCCACTGGCAGGTGCTCGTTTAGGCCTCAGCACCCACCAAGTTAATGTCCACATGCTTGACCTGCTCAGCAGTCAATTCCCCAGGGGGCCACTACTTCAGGGGGCACAGGCAGCTAGAATCTTCCCCCTACCTGAGTTTCCTCTGTGCCTTTGCTGTGTTGGAGAGCGTTGTCGCTCACCAGAGCCGCTTCATGGGACCCAGGACAATGTGTGATGGCCCCCGCCGTATCCAGGTCTTCCCCTCCTGGTCACAAAACGTTCCCACTGTGGGCCAAGACGCCGTTGTACTCCGAGCGAGTCTCCTCTTGTCGTTGCTCCTCTACTTTAAATCCATTAGCTGCTCCTTGACCTTGAGCTCCTGGCACGTTTCCTTCACTTTGATTTTGTGGGACTGAGCATCAAGCATCAAGCGTTCCTATGCAGGAACCTTTATTGGAAGGCACCTCTTCTTTGCTCAGGACGAGCTTACCGAAAACGTGAAATCCGCAGAGTTACCTCAGGGTGTCATGCCTGCGCCATGGGCGCATACATTGGCGATCAATATGGACTAATTGTTATTCATTTATCTGCGGAGAACTCTTGGATCAACCGTTGTTCACTTTTTGGACCTTGTTTCGCATTTGCGAGACTTTGGTGCTTTTTTATTTTTCCCAACAAACTACACTTACCACAATGCACTTGACTATAACTATCTATTCCTGGACATTCCTATTCATGATCATCGGAACTACAATGCCCAGAAGCCCTAGGGATCAGCTCTGCTTCCACCAGCTCAGGAACAGAGAGGGAGGAGGCAGATTGTATGCAGGTGTGCTGATCCAGGTGCGGCCAATTAGCCTGCCTCTGTGCTGGGCAGGGCGGTATAAAAGCTGCTGCCTGCAGGGGCTCAGTCTCTTGCATTAAGAGTCCTTCCAGCACCTTTTTGCTTCGAGCTACGAATTTTTGTATGCTGTTCCTGCTTACTCCTGCTTTTGATCCAGTGCCCTGCCGGGCTTTCTGCATTGCAGCCGATCACGCTCTGCTGCCTTCTACCTTCCGCCCTGGCCCTTCTGGGCTCCCTGCCTCAGCCCTGCTCCTCTGGGCGTCCTGCCTTGCAGCCTGCTACACCCTGCTGCCTACAGCCCTAGCCTTTTGGGCTCCCTGCCTCAGCCCTGCTCCTCTGGGCGTCCTGCCTTGCAGCCTGCTACACCCTGCTGCCTACAGCCCTAGCCTTTTGGGCTCCCTGTCTCACAGCCCTACTCCTCTGTGCGTCCTGCCTTGCAGCCTGCTACACCCTGCTGCTAACAGCCCTAGCCTTTTGGGCTCCCTGCCTTGCAGTCTGCATCTCTCTGCTGCTTACAGCCCTTGTCCTCTGGAACCCCTGTCTTGCAGCTTGCTACACCCCTCTGCCTTCAGCCCTTGTCCTTTGGGCTCCTTGCCTACAGCCCTTGTCCTTTGGGCTCCTTGCCTTGCAGCCTGCTTCACTCTGCTGCCTACAGCCCTTTTTCTCTGGGCTCCCTTCGTTACAGCCCTGCTCCTTTGGGCTTGCTCCTTGCTGTCCTGCTCCTCTGAGCTCTCTACCTTGCACCCTACAGTCCTCTGCAATCCACAACAGTTTACCTGCATTTATTACTTTCAGTTATTGCAGCCCCCCGGTTTCCTGACTGCTGCTCCCTTGCTTTCTTTCTCGTTTTCAACCCTCAGTTCTTTATCCCTGTCCAATTCAGTTATACTGCTTTCCTTTCATTTCCTTCTGCTAGTTTGCTCATCGACTTCCCTTTTCCTGGATTTGTCTGTTATTGTCTTCTCTTGTATCGTTTGTAGACCCCCTTGTACAGGGCTTGTCTGTTGGTTTCCGGCAGGCAACCTCTGCCCCTTCCCTTGTCTAGATTCTGTGTTACAGACACCCACAGCTGTTGTTCCCAGCCATGAACAAACAGCGTGGGCCTCTGTTATAGCAAACTGTGCAGAAGGCTAGAGTTTTTCCTAAGGTCCGTGGAACACTCTTCCCCATATCTGCATACATCCCAAGAGGGAATCCATTCTGTTGTACCTTATTTCCTTGCTACTCTTGCCTACTCTTTGTTCTCTTTTACTTTCAGCTGTGTGTGTACTTATCTGTCCACCTTACTTCGGCACAACCACCCAAACCCTACCTGGGTGTCCTGTGCCACTCTTAACAGAGTGCCATCCGTGACACAGGGTACAGTACTTGTCATGCTTATTTGTAATATTGTCCGCCATGCAGTAGATCCTTTGCTGTGTTAAGAGCTCCTTTTTCTCAGAGATAGAGGAGAAGCCAGGTCCATCCTGCATCGGGCAGCTTGCAGCTTGTGCAGGACTTTTTACTCTCCTACCGGTCGTCAGCTAAAGCCTCTGCGAGGCGCCAGTGACCCAACAGTCTGCTCTGGGTCTGCTTCATGACTGCACGCCGCAGCACACCTGAATTAAATGACCCATCAGCTAGGGCTTTTGCGGCCCGACACAGCCCCCTAGGTTCATTCACTCGCGAGCCACAGTCTGCTCACTCTGATGACTGGGTGCTGCGTGTTTCGGCACGGTGCACCTCGCTCCAGCCTTCGCAGGCCTGTAATCTGGGGGCTGGAGAGCCAGGCAGCCCCCAGCATATAGTCCGATCCTGGCTCCACTCCGCTCCGCCAGATCCACGGAGACTGCTATGCTGCACGGCTGCTATTCCGCCACTCCTCCACTTCCTTAATTCAGCACAGTGTCGTCCACCATGTTCTTCCACACGGGCCCGCAGTTCCAGACGCTGTAACTCCTTGTTCGTGGTCCGTTTTCGAATCAGACAATGGAGCACAGGAGGGTTTAAGTTTCCCCCATGGTCCGCTGGTAATGCTTTTGTGCACGGCTGCCAACCACCGCCAAATTACAGGATCAATGAGGGATCTGCAGGGGTCCTGTACAGTTTCACAGCCTCAACGCATGGTCCAGGCTATGCCCCTCAATTACAACATAAAGGCATACTTAAACATTCTATACATTAAGCATTCAGACCACACTTTCACAATTACTTATTTCCATTGAGTGAGAGAATTGGGGATGGGTGGGAACGCAACTTCACTGGCAAGCAGCTTGACTTTCATCCTAGTGTGAAATACCTCCACCGACTGGACTGTCTTGATGTCTGTTGTGGCATTGTTTCTAGAGTGTTGAGGTAGAAGAGAGATATGTCAGTAAAAGGAGGAATTATTAAGGTCAGCAGTAGATCTCTTTGGGATCGGTATGACTGGAGTCACCTTGAGCAAGCTGGGAAGATGCCAGCTGATAGAGATAGGTTAAAAGGGAGGAGAGGGGAGAGCAGGCGCGTTTTCTGATTGTTTCAGGAGCAAAAGGGTCGATAGGAGCACAGGATAGATTTGCTGAGCAGCAGATGTTCACATCAGCAGTGCAGGTAAGAGAGAAGTGTGATAGGGAACAGAGGGTGGACGATGGTAGCAGAAAGATAGGGTGATGGAGTACAGACTGATGTGCAGAGATACTGTGCCTCGTGTTTTGGTGATTTTAGAGGTGAAGTAGGTGGAATAGTTAACAACAGAGAGGGAGGAGAACATGGATTTGAGTGTGGGAGAGCAAGTAAAGCCTGGAGGATGCAGCCAGCTTGCAGTGGCGAGAGAGGATATGAGGTTGACATAGTTGAAATAGTAGGAAGAATAATCGGAGTCTAGGGCAGTGGTGAGTGCAAGGAGATAGTCGTTGTAGGTAGTGTGTAGAGCAGGGCAGCGGGATTTGCGCCAGCTAGTAGCATAGGGGAAGACGTATGGTTGTCTTCAGATGTTGGATGGCTAGGAAGATCTGAGGATGAAGACAGGGCAAGAGGGAATGAATCAGTGATGTAGGTATGTGGAGCGCAAAGTGAGTAACCATGGCTGTGTGGAATTCTACAGAGGCGAGTTTGAAAGAATATTGATTATTCCTATGAATTGACAAAGTTGTAATTCTATTAATAGCATGGAGGTGAGTATTATGAACTTCTCTTTTCATTTTATTTATACAGCAGCAAGAAAAAACAATTGAATTGAAATCATTTAGGAACAACTGCTCCCAGAATTCAAGTCCATTCCCGTCCCTCTTCTCCTCCAATCAACGATGAGTGTCTATAATATCCCTGGGCCAGCCTGGTATCTGCCTCTTTTCGCTGGCGACCGCTACACATCACAGCTGATCTCCTGGCACCAAGCCACCAACATGGCGGATCGCTCCTGGTAACTTCATCCACAGGTCTTAGTAGAAAGTCTGGCCCTCCTAAATCCCTGCATCTGAGAGGAAAGACACACAACCAAATGATCATTGGGTGGGTGCCAGGGAGAAATAGTACTCGTCTCTGTGCCATTAATAGAATCACGACAGTCCTTCTAATCCAAGGACTAATCAGTGTTTTACAGCATGGCACAAAGGATCCTATAACGCACAGTTCACAGTCATGACAACACAGTCATTCAAGCTTGCACAACAGGTTTGCAGTAAAACGTGTAAAATGTTGTAACATTAGCCCAATCAGCTGCCCTAAGGATGTCTTCTACTCTGGCCCCAACCCAAAAGGCCTTCTAATCCATTAGACCCCTAAATTGAATGAGCTCCAAACATCTCTGTTTCAACCCAAGCCTCCCTCATCACTGTTTCCACCCATCTAGCTAAGGTCAGGTAGTAAAACTGGGCAAACGGTTTCTGGAGGACACAACAATGCTCCAGAGAACTTCCTCAAAGCAATAAGGTCTACTCATAACACTTAAGACATTGCACAAAACACAATTGTGGATTATTTGGAAATGCTGGAAAATCAACGACCTTTGATGCTTTGGCAACCCGAGATCCAAAAAATACTTCAATGTCCAATGCTTGTACGTCTTCCACCCCTCGAAATGTGACGAGGCACATAAGTGTGACCAGTTTCATGGAAAGCTGTTTGAGGGATAACTGGGTGTTTGAAGGCCAACGTTTGAAAAAAATTCAAGACCAAATTTACATGCCAAAGACGGGGAGGAAGTGGGTCGGAGGTGCCGAAATTGGAATCCGCTCAAGTAATCGACAAAACAAGGGGTGTTCACCAACTGGAAACCCACCCACCAGATCATGATATGTGGACACTGCTGACCAGTACATATTGACCCTCCAATAGTGTGAGGAACCTGAGGGCATCCTGACTTCTTCTCCCCTTTTATCCTCTGCTCAGGTGGCCAGGGAAAGGCCATCGCTTTTGGATCCTGACCCTTGGGGTGGATATGCGAGGGAGGGTCACCTGGGTGGAGGGAACTTGGGGAGTGGAGAGAGAACGTCCTTAGGTGAGACATGGTATCCCCCAAACCCTAATCAAAATGAAACCTCTGTCCCAACAGCCTTTGTAGATTACTGTCAGCCTTTCCTCTTTTCTTCCTTACAAACTGCCCCTCAGAAATGCCATTTTTATACTGGGACAAGGAAGAGATCAACTAGGAGGACAGCTCCTCATTTGGGTGGGATAAACACCTATCAGCCTCCTCTTGTTAATGCAGAAAGTTATCAGCCAAGTACCAAAATGAGAATGAGACAACATAGAGCTATGACCACTTTCTTTTTTCTTTTTTTTTTACCATTTAAAGTTTGAGTCATATTCAGCAATGCACCCATTACCATAACATTGGTGCCATAACAAGTCAGAGTTGTAAGTATTAAAATTGGTTTATTTTTCATTAATAAGATCATATCTGACTCTAGCATCACGCTAATAAAATATTGTCCCATAACTGACAGGTTTTTCAGCAATTTAAACAAATTCTATCTAAAATCACACATCAAATAAAGGATAAAGTAAAAGAAAACAAAACAAATTCATAAATACATCCACATATATTGTTTATGAGTATATAGTGAGGTATGGCTTGTCGATTAGGTCTCATGTGGGTTGTACGGGGGTAAAGCAGCTTATTCTGCTTACTACAGTAGTGAGAAGGAGGACTCTCGTGGGGCTTGTGGTGAATGTTAGGATTATCAGAGTCATTTGCAAATGTGATCAATGGGGCCCAATCCGGCAAAAATGTTGACATTTCACCCCGCATTGCTGCTTCAATTTTGGACATGGCAATCACATACCACATTCTGGCCCACCATTCTTTTATTCTCAGAATTTATTGTGATTTCCAGTGTTGTGCAATTACTAAGCATGTCGCTACTAGGAAAAAGGTTATTAGTCTGGAGCTTTTGGCTCCTAACTTGTAGTGCCCCTGTGTGTCATTTCTCATACCATCGGAGCAATAGCTTAAAGCTATTTTCTCTGAGGTGAACAGCTTGAGAAGTCTTGTTGGCTCTCGTCCAAATATTGAACCACGTGAGATCCTCTATAGATCTCCCTACATCCTCTTCCCACCTGGACATATAAGCATTTGGGGATTTAAATATGAATCCATTTAAAACCTTATAAAGAGTTGCTAACTTGGCTCTCAGGGGCTCACCAATGAACAAATCTTCAAAAAGAGTAGTCTCACGTTTCCCCAGGGATGCCACTTGTGGTTGATTTGCTCAGTGGTGAAGTTTTAGATACTCAAACCTACCCCTCTCTTCTACCATGTAGGCCTGTCTGCACTTTTCAAATGAGAGAGGGTGATTATCCCTGTACAGCTGGCTCAGTGTGTGTAGGCCCCCCTCTTCCAGCAAATAAATGGGCCCCTGTCTAATCCCAGGAGAAACTCCTTGTTGTCCCAGAGACCTGTGCTAGGCAAGGGAAACGTCGTCACTGCATATTTGCGTGCAGTTTTGTCCCAATATTCTAATGTGGCTCTGGAGGTTAAAAGACCCCGCTCACCTCTCTTATGGACCCTTGGAGAAGCCCAACATGTTTTGTGTAAAGTCGTTCTCATGACTCTCTGTTCAATATTCACCCAGTGTTTATTTTCATGTGCCGGGGGCGCCTTCCAACTCTCTAGAACCAGCACCAGTTGGGCCGCATATAAATAACTTTCGATGTCAGGCACAGCTAGGCTCCCTGCCCATTTGGACACCAACAATGTACGTCTAGCCACTCTTGGCCTCTTTCGGGACCATATAAAATGAAATACCTGCAATTGTAGTTACTCCAAGGCCAGTCTTGGTATCCAGATTGGCAATGCTTGGAACACATACAGTAAGCATGATAATAGGGTAATCTTGAAAGCTGTTATCTTGCCAAACAAGGAGATTTCAGACCGCCCCATCTTACTAAATCCTGTGTGGCCTTAGAGAAAAGTGGCATAATATTGGCTGTATGAAGGTCTGCATACCTTGCTGTCAAGTTCATCCCTAGATATTTCAAAGTCTGTGGAGCCCATGAGAAGGGGGAAGCTCCCCTCAAATGTGGAACCACTACTGGTGGCTCTGAAATATTAAGTATCCTTTATTTTGTTAAATTAATTTTAAATCCTGAGACCGCACAGAATCGTTCCAATAATGAAACGATGTGTGGTAATGTGGTTCTGGAATTTTGCATATAAACGAGGACGTCTGCGTACAACGGCAGTTTATGTTGGTGGCCCGCTATTTCCAACCCCTAATATTTCCAGATATGCATGCCATACAGGGTAACGGTTCCATAGACAGAGCGAACAATAATGTGGACAGCGGACACCCCTGGCATGTTCCTCTATATAAATGCACTGGATTAGAGTATCCCATTTACTTTAATCTTCGTAGATGGTAATTTTAATCTGGCCAATAGCAACTTGCATAAACACAGGCCTAGTCGCAACCCCTCCAGGACCTTAGACAGATCCAATCAAAGCGGTCAAACTCTTTTTCGGCGTCAATTGAGAGTGAAGTCATTGCTTGCTTATGTTTTTATGCGCAGGCTGAAAAATCAATTGTACGCCGAATATTGTCATATGTTCGGCGTCCAGGTATGAACCCTGTTTAGTCTGCCGTCAACAATTCTAGCAGGATTACGGCCAGCCTCGTGGCCAACACCTTTAAATAGATTTGAGAGTCATAGTTGAGAATTGCGATCAGTCGCAAGGATGAGCACTAGGTGGGATCCTTATCCGGTTTAGCGAGTAGAGTCAGAGTCGATTCCCCCATAGAAGGTGTGATCGAGCTCATCTCAGCGAAGGAGTTAAACAGGTCTGCCCTACTGGGGGAAAGGATTGCCGAGAATTCTTTGTAGAAAGCGGCCGTAAAAAGCCATCAGGCACTGGTGCTTTGTTGCCTGGAAGGGATAGAATGGCGTATGCTACTTCTTCCGTTGTAATACGTACATCTAGGGATTGTCTCTGCTCATCTGTAACTTGAGGAAGCCGGGCTTCTCGAATTAATGCCTCTTGTGTGAACTTGCAGATGGGTCCGCAGCAAATAGCTCGGAGTAGTATTGGGATAGAATTTGTATTTTCACGATTCAATAGTATGTAGCAGCCTCCACTATCCTGCAAAGACCCTATAACAGTGCTATCTCGCTGGGTCTGGAGTTTGTAGGCTAGCATCCGGGACGCTTTATTGGACGTGCCAAAGTAGAAGTGCTTCGTCTGAACAATTTATGTGAGATGTCGACCGCCCACAGTGCCTTCATCTTGGCCCTGGCTACCTGGAGCTGCCGATATGTTTTGTCTCTGCTCAGCTCGGACTCTCGGTGGATTGTAGCTTTTTATAGGCCGTGGCTATTGTAGTGATAAACAGTACCCGCACCTCCCTGGGATCCAGCCCTTTGTGCAAAGTAAATCACTCCTAATTACCTTCCCACACAAATAAGGTTTAAGACGCACGATGAACTCAGTCTGGAAAAAAGGCAATCACACAGAATATATGATGCTTGCATTTATTATCTACAGTGTCTAATGAGAACTAAGCAGCAATTTACAATAATGTGGAAATTGAAAAGTGCAAGCTATATAATGCCAATTATCAATCACAGACGAATATGCAATTATTTGGTCTTACGCTCCTAATGAAATGTAGATGAAGGTACGATCTGATCACACCCAGGACCCTCGCCGCTACAGGTGCCCGGCACTCCTCGGAAGAGGAGGGGAGGACTGGCCAAGCCCCCACAGTCCTACACCAGAGCGGGGATGTGATGCTAGGAGTCTCGGCCCAGATAGTGCACAGCTGGTCGTCCAGGCACTGTTCTTCTTGATACGCACGTCTTTCCAACAGCCCAGGATGAGTCCTCCCTTCCCTGGTCTGTCATGCATGCTGGACGCTACGCTCGTAGAACAGCTAGACCGTTCTACTCCAAATGGAGGTTATTCGATACGTTACCGGGAAAACGACGTTTGCACTTTTCACGTCGCTAACTTCACGTGACTTTTGCTTCGTCACGTGAACTACGGTATTACGTATTTAAGCAGCGTAGAAACTTCACTCGCTGCTTCTGATCGTCTATATTGGCGTTGTGTAGCTGAAACCTCTGATCTGCATCCTGGCATATTTCTACAGCTACTTTTGGGCCTTCGATAGCGTGTGTTCCGCCACACGCTGATTCCTGGAGCTATCCCTTCGCGTGATAATTCACACGCGTTCTCTGTCTTCAAGCGTGGCTGGTCCGGACTGCGGGAATCCTGCCCGCGTGTAATTTCACACGCTCACGCTGTCTCTAAACGTGGCTGTTCCGGACTGCGGGAACACCGCCCGCGTGTTATTCCACACGCGCTCTCTGTCTTCAAGCGCGCCTGGCTAAGGCTGCGTAAATCCTGCCCGCGTGTAAAATCCACACGCGCTCTTTGTCTTCAAGTGCGGCTGGCCAAGGCTGCGTGAATCCTGCCCGCGTGTAAAATCCACACGCGCTCTTTGTCTTCAAATGCGGCTGGCCAAGGCTGCGTGAATCATGCCCGCGTGTAAAATCCACACGCGCTCTTTGTCTTCAAGTGCGGCTGGCCAAGGCTGCGTGAATCCTGCCCGCGTGTAAATCCACACGCGCTCTTTGTCTTCACACGCGGCTGGCCCAGGCTGCGCGAATCCTGCCCGCGTGTAAAATCCACACGCGCTCTTTGTCTTCAAGTGCGGCTGGCCACGGCTGCGTGAATCCTGCCCGCGTGTTAATCCACACGCGCTCTTTGTCTTCACACGCGGCTGGCCCAGGCTGCGCGAATCCTGCCCGCGTGTAAAATCCACACGCGCACGTTGTCTTCAAACGTTATTTTCTTCGCGGCTGTTTATAACCGCGTGTACTTCTAACTCCTGCATCTGTGGAATTAACAGAAGGATTGATCCCTATAGTGGGAAGGAAGCCTTTCAAGGATTATTGGAAGTGACATTGAACTGAACTTTGGACGCTATCCTGTGGTGAATTCAACCCGTATCTAGCGTGAGCCTCGTTCCGTTCGGGATAAGTCTCCCTTACTAATTTTCCCTTCCTTGTCGTTTGTTCTTCATTCAAATCCATCAAGAGACTTCTGGATTATTCTACCCAAATATAAAGGTCCGTGTGAACATTCCTGTCATTATCTAATTCATCATACTCAGGTTGGAGCAGTTATTCATGATACTTTAATTTGTCCTAGGCTGGATTACTATACCTTACCCTCGCCCTTTCCAGTGATCCATCGCTCTGCCTGTTTTATCAGCCAGAGGGTTGTATCATTTGGAAGGTCTTTTATTGACTTCACGACTCTCAAATCGTGTGAACAGGGATCCGGAAGACCCTACCTCCTGTATCCTTTTGAGTATTGTATCCTTTTCAGTTAATACTTTGGTACACTCTGACAGAATCAGAAGCCATGGAGGGTACGGATCCTTTAACTGTTTTGACACAGTTGATCAACGATTTGAGAAATGAAATGGTTACAGCACAGGACATGTTACGGCACCGTATGGACGTTATGCAAGACGCCCTACATGGTAGTCCTCAGGGAGCACAGGCGCCGATGGCTACTGCATCTGGGTCTGGGACTACGGCACCCCCACAGGAAACTATTAATGTGGTTATGCCCACTCAGTTTCCTTTGGCCCCTCCGGAAAGGTTCACGGGTGATCCCAAAACCTATAGAACCTTTGTAAATCAGTGCCGGCTCCATTTTCTTTGCCGTCCTACATCTTTTCCTGATCTAACCACAAAAGCAGCCTTCGTGCTTTCCCATTTAGGGGGCACAGCCGCTGCTTGGGCTAACCCTTTGTTGGAAACAAATAGCCCTTTGTTGTATGATTGTGACGATCTTTTGACTGCTATGAGTAAAGTCTTTGACATGCGTTACTCTACTCAAGCCACAGATTTAGAGTTGCTTAACCTACAACAGGGCAGCCAAACCCTTATGTCTTACGTTGCCCGGTTCAATCAACTGACGGCGGAAACCCAATGGCCTGACAGCAAGAAAACGGCTGTCTTCTACAAGGGTCTTTCTGAAGAACTGAAAGATGCCTTATCTACAGTTCCTGTGGTTCCTACGGGTTTCCCAGAGCTGCTCGATTTGGTCCTACAAATCGACGCCCGAAGGAATGCTCGAAAGGGAGAGAAAAAGCCCTTCATGCCAGTCTCGGGGCGGTCAGAGACACCAGCAGTCATCTCTAACGACCCTGAACCCATGCAGATAGGCGCCGTGAGAGGCCGATTGTCCAATGCAGAACGGGAGAACCGAAGAAAAAACCACTTGTGTATGTTCTGTGGTTCTTCCGAGCATTTATTGGCAACATGTCCTAAAAAACCCATCAAGCGTGCGGGAAACGCCAAAACTCGACATTAGCAGGAGTCCCTATGTCGAGTGTTTCATCGGACTCCAGTACCATTCCTAAACATGCGCCTGTAATAGTTCAGGTGACGTTACGTTGTGATGAGCGAGAAGTGGTTTCCAAGGCCATGGTTGATTCTGGAGCCACCAGCAATTACATAGACATCACTTATGCCAAGAACTGTTCCTTACCCCTTGTAAACAAAAAAAGACCTGAAACGGTGAACACCGTGGACGGATCTGTTTTGATTTCTGGTATGGTAACCCAGGAGACGGTACCTGTTCAGATGACGTTATCAAATAACCATTCAGAAGAGATCTTCTTCGATGTTATTGCTGCTCCGCAGTATGAGATCATACTTGGTCTTGCATGGTTAACCCTTCATAATCCTGCTGTTGACTGGGTTTCGGGATCGCTCCAATATCCTTCGACTCATTGCAATGAACATTGCTTTACCAGTCAGGAGGTGTCAAATAAACAACAAATATTGGCCTCTATGGTGGAGGATTCTACGATCAGCGTTGTACATCAATGCGACAATATCATACCATGCGAATACGCTGATTATGCTGATGTCTTTGATAAAGGCCAGGCAGAACAATTACCTCCTCATCGACAGTACGACTGTCCTATCGAATTGATTCCTGGTGCCAAAATTCCTACAGGCCGTGTTTATTCATTAACACCTAAAGAAGATGTCGTGTTAAAAGAATACATTGACAAAGCGCTAGCAATGGGCTTTATACGGCCCTCACAATCTCCTGCTGCATCTCCTCTATTCTTTGTTCCTAAGAAAGAGGGAGATCTCAGACCATGCATTGATTATAGGGCACTTAATGATATCACCATCAAAAACCAATACCCCTTACCACTAATAAACGTTCTGTTGGATCAGTTAGGCACTTCCAGTTATTTCACCAAATTGGACTTGCGAGGTGCATACAATTTGGTTCGCATTCGTGAAGGCGACGAATGGAAGACCGCTTTTAAGACACGGTATGGTCTTTACGAATATTTGGTGATGCCTTTTGGTCTGTGCAATGCTCCCGCCACATTTCAATTCTTCATGAATGATATATTCAGAGACATAATGGACCAATTTGTGGTTGTCTATCTGGACGACATTTTGATCTACTCATCATCTTTATCGGAACACGTCAGACATGTTTCTACAGTCCTACAAAGACTTAGGGAGAACCATCTTTATGTGAAAGCCGAAAAATGTGTCTTTCATTCACAGGAAGTGGAATTCCTTGGTTACGACATTACCAATCTAGGTGCTCGAATGAGTCGTTCCAAGGTAAAGGCCGTCTTGAATTGGCCGATTCCGCATAATGTCAAGTCTCTACAGTCTTTCTTGGGCTTTGCGAATTTCTATCGCAGATTTATCCATTCCTTTTCCAAAACAGTAGCTCCTTTGACGACTTTAACTAGTTCCAAAGTTCCTTTCTGTTGGAACCAACATGCCCAAGCAGCATTCGAAAAGCTGAAGGAAGCATTTACCACTGCACCCGTGCTTCAACATCCGGATCCTGATCGCCAGTTTGTCGTTGAAGCGGATGCATCCAGTGTCGCTATTGGTGCAGTGCTCTCACAAGTTTGCACAGAAACCAAGGAGGAACACCCAGTGGCTTTCTTCTCTCGCAAACTCACCTCATATGAACGGAACTACACCGTTACTGAGCGGGAACTACTGGCTATCAAAGATGCTTTCCGAGAATGGCGTCATCATCTTCTTGGGGCCAAACAACAGGTGTTGGTGTACTCTGACCATAGAAATCTCCAAGCATTCAAATCCATGAAATGCCTTACGGCCCGTCAGGCCAGATGGCATGTCTTTTTTGCCCAATACGATTTCCAGGTCACCTATCGTCCTGCCCGAGAACATGTTAAGTCGGACGCTTTGTCCCGCATGAGTAAAGAGGCGCAGGAAGAAAAACAAGTACAGATTCAGCTGTTGGCAGATCATGTAATTTGTAGTTGTTCGGTTCAACCATCCCTAAAAACCGAAATACAAGAGTGGGTAAAAAATCATCCACAAGTAGTCCAGGATATGAATCTGGACGTGCATAACGGTTTACCATTCACACAAGGAGTACTTTACCTACCAACTCCTTCAATGCGGAATAAAGCCCTCAAATGGAATCATGATTCCTTGATTGCAGCCCATCCTGGACAGAAGAAAACACTGGATCTGCTCAAAAGGTGGTGCTGGTGGCCATCCATGGCAAAAGATGTTATAAACTATGTATCTTCTTGTTCTGTATGTATCCAATGTAAAAATACTCCTGGTAAACCAGTGGGCTTACTCCAGTCCCTACCTGTCCCTAACAAACCATGGGACATGATATCTATGGACTTTGTGGTAGAACTCCCCCCAAATCAGGGATATGATACCATATGGGTCGTAGTGGATTATTTCACTAAATTGGCTCTATTTATTCCCTGTATTGGTTTACCAACTGCTACTGTTCTGGCTGAGCTATTCATCCAACATATATTTTGTTTCTTTGGTCTACCATCAGTAATCATTACTGACAGGGGCTCGCAGTTTGCGTCACGCTTTTGGAGAGCTTTAACCTCTGCATTACTAATTGATGATAGAATGTCCAGTGCTTATCATCCTCAAACCGACGGACAGACTGAAAGGGTCAATTGTACTATGGAACAATATCTGCGGTGTCTGTGTTTGCAATACCAATCGGATTGGCTCACGGTACTGCCGGCGGCTGAATTCGCCTATAACAACTCTTATCATAGTGCCATAGGCACTTCACCGTTCTATGTTCTCTATGGACAACACCCCCGATCAATACCTCTGGATTCCGGTCTATCCTTGGACACGCCTGCCGCAGGCCGTACTCTTCGTGATCTGAAAAGATTACAAAGAAAGGTGAAGCAGCAATTGGAGCAGGCTAAACGACGTGACAAGTTCTATGCCGATGCTCATAGAGTATCCGCACCTATCTATAAGGCTGGTATGAAAGTCTGGCTATCCACTAAGAACTTAAGAATTCCAGGCAAAAAGAAATTGTTGCCTAGATACATCGGTCCGTATGTAGTGCTCCATGTTCTTAATCCTGCTGCTGTACGTCTGGCTTTGCCACAACGATGGCGGGTGCATCCTGTATTCCACGTCTCACTCATTAAGCCATTCTCTGAAGCTACTAGACTGCCTGTACGGCCTGTTGCTATTTCTGTGCGGGGGTCTGATGAATACGAGGTACAAGACATACTGGATATGAAACTCCGTTCTGGTAGACCATATTATCTGGTGGATTGGAAGGGCTATGGTCCCGAAGATAGGTCCTGGGAACCTCTTTCCAATATTCATGCTCCTGCTTTATTGAAGCGCTTTCACACAAGAAGGGGAGAGGTTGTCCCTTTGGGGGATGGCACTGTCATGCATGCTGGACGCTACGCTCGTAGAACAGCTAGACCGTTCTACTCCAAATGGAGGTTATTCGATACGTTACCGGGAAAACGACGTTTGCACTTTTCACGTCGCTAACTTCACGTGACTTTTGCTTCGTCACGTGAACTACGGTATTACGTATTTAAGCAGCGTAGAAACTTCACTCGCTGCTTCTGATCGTCTATATTGGCGTTGTGTAGCTGAAACCTCTGATCTGCATCCTGGCATATTTCTACAGCTACTTTTGGGCCTTCGATAGCGTGTGTTCCGCCACACGCTGATTCCTGGAGCTATCCCTTCGCGTGATAATTCACACGCGTTCTCTGTCTTCAAGCGTGGCTGGTCCGGACTGCGGGAATCCTGCCCGCGTGTAATTTCACACGCTCACGCTGTCTCTAAACGCGGCTGTTCCGGACTGCGGGAACACTGCCCGCGTGTTATTCCACACGCGCTCTCTGTCTTCAAGCGCGCCTGGCTAAGGCTGCGTAAATCCTGCCCGTGTGTAAAATCCACACGCGCTCTTTGTCTTCAAGTGCGGCTGGCCAAGGCTGCGTGAATCCTGCCCGCGTGTAAAATCCACACGCGCTCTTTGTCTTCAAATGCGGCTGGCCAAGGCTGCGTGAATCATGCCCGCGTGTAAAATCCACACGCGCTCTTTGTCTTCAAGTGCGGCTGGCCAAGGCTGCGTGAATCCTGCCCGCGTGTAAATCCACACGCGCTCTTTGTCTTCACACGCGGCTGGCCCAGGCTGCGCGAATCCTGCCCGCGTGTAAAATCCACACGCGCTCTTTGTCTTCAAGTGCGGCTGGCCACGGCTGCGTGAATCCTGCCCGCGTGTTAATCCACACGCGCTCTTTGTCTTCACACGCGGCTGGCCCAGGCTGCGCGAATCCTGCCCGCGTGTAAAATCCACACGCGCACGTTGTCTTCAAACGTTATTTTCTTCGCGGCTGTTTATAACCGCGTGTACTTCTAACTCCTGCATCTGTGGAATTAACAGAAGGATTGATCCCTATAGTGGGAAGGAAGCCTTTCAAGGATTATTGGAAGTGACATTGAACTGAACTTTGGACGCTATCCTGTGGTGAATTCAACCCGTATCTAGCGTGAGCCTCGTTCCGTTCGGGATAAGTCTCCCTTACTAATTTTCCCTTCCTTGTCGTTTGTTCTTCATTCAAATCCATCAAGAGACTTCTGGATTATTTTACCCAAATATAAAGGTCAGTGTGAACATTCCTGTCATTATCTAATTCATCATACTCAGGTTGGAGCAGTTATTCATGATACTTTAATTTGTCCTAGGCTGGATTACTATACCTTACCCTCGCCCTTTCCAGTGATCCATCGCTCTGCCTGTTTTATCAGCCAGAGGGTTGTATCATTTGGAAGGTCTTTTATTGACTTCACGACTATCAAATCGTGTGAACAGGGATCCGGAAGACCCTACCTCCTGTATCCTTTTGAGTATTGTATCCTTTTCAGTTAATACTTTGGTACACGCTGACATGGTCCAAGTTTAGTTCTCTTATTAGGAGCTGCACGTCAATCATCATGACATGTCAGCTCTTCGAGAAGCTTCTAGGCTCACCCTTCCGGGCAGTAAACATGTTTTCGCTTGGAAAGTTACAAGACTGGAAACAGCCAGTCTTGGCTCCCAGGCTTCGGGCACTGTGTTTTGAGAAGATCTGACATTCTTGCCTTATCAGTGCACCTGACTCACAGAGCGAAGACGAGCAAAACTGTGCCTGGCTCCCAAGGGCTGCATAGAGCCTCTTGCAAATGCTAGATGTTTTATGTCTTCAGAAAAGGCCTTCGCAATTAACCCCTTGCAAGCATGCAGGCTCACCCAGTTCGAGAGGCCTGGTTGATGTCAGCATTTTCCTCCACGCTTCGAATAGGCTCTAATACACACAAGATAGCTCAGTGGGTTAGTGCAAATGCAGGTTACTGCAAGCGCCTAGCAGCTTATCACGACAGCTATACTAATCAGTCCCCCCCCTTAAAGTGGGTTTAAAAGCCTCCCATACCCTGAAAGTACTGTGTAATCCTTTCCACAGTGTCAGAGCATATGACTGGGTCTGTCAGTAACAAATCGTTCAACCTCCATCCTATGGACGTTCTGTGTCCCAAACCATAACCATCTAGTTGTACCGTGATAGGGGAGTGATCTGATACCAGGGCTACCTCTATAGTGGCTGCTGATGTCCAAGGCAATAAAGAATGAGACACCAAGAAATAGTAAATTCTGCAATAGGTAAAATGCACGTGAGAAGTGGGAATAGTCCTGGTGCTGGGGATGAAGGTTCCGCCACCCATCAATCAGGTTCATGTCGGCCATGGCCCGTTTGAGTGGAACTGCACTTGTTATGTCAGCGGAAGACTCAGAGCAAGACCTGTCCAAGCTACTATCCATCACTAAATTAAAATCCCCTCCTATTACCAACTCCCCTTGTTGGAATTGTGCTATTTGAGGAAACAAATGGGTGTAGAACTGATCTTGATGTTGATTGGGACCATACACTGACACCACCGTGAGGGCTCACCCAGCTATGCGCAAAATTACCCCAATATATCTGGTCAGGGTGCCTCGCACCACCTTCACTTGTTAAAAGTGTAAGGACTTAATTATTGAGATGGCTACTCCCGCTTTCTTAGTTGCTGAGGAGGGAGCCAGCGTGACCTCAGTCTCATCTCGTTGCAACAGATGAGTCTCTTGGAGCAGGGCAATGTCTGCATTGAGCTCTACTAATTTGGAGAGAACCCCTTTCCTTTTCCTCAGGGCGTTTAACCGCTGGGCATTTATGGAGACCATTTTTTATATCAGACATTGTGGTAGTTTAGGTGAGTCTCAAGTGCCGCTGGCAGTCTTGCCCGCCACCCAGGGTCCTCCCCGTCAGACAAGAAGCAATTTAGCTTTTTGGTCCTGCAATACTCATCCCTCACATGAGGATATCGTATAGTGTTCCAGTTTTTCGGCCAAATAACACCTCCCTTTACAAGACTAGATGTATAACAAAACACCAAAAATAAAAAATAAAACCAAGAATAGAATAACCCTGTGTGGGGTCAACATCAAGCAATCTGCTTGCCAAAGGGCATGTACTCCCTGTGCCCCTTTAAGTATAAATGATTGCAAATTAAACAGCTTGCTGCAGCCTTTACAAATACTTTAATTGGTACCTAGCTACTTAGCATCATAGTTCCAAAGTGTTGAAATACCCATGTTCACCATGGGGCTCCTACGGGAGCTAAATTGACTTAGATCACCAACCTCGCTGTTCAATCTGGAGCCTCTGTATCTCTGCTCCTTTTTCTTTTGTCCATAGAGGACCTCCGACGTTCTTGGCGTCTACTCTTCCTTGACTTTGATTGCGACCATTGGGCTGCAGAGGTCTCAGAGGCATGATCATCTGGCAGGTGTATATCCACCTCTGGGATCTTCCACCGCCGCCTTGAGAGGTGTGAATTCATGTTGGGCTCCATCTATCTGGACCATAATTCGGAATGGGTTGCCCCAATTATTCCATTTACGAGAGCCAGCAGGTCAGCAGTTTACAGTTGGTACTTGGTTGATAGTTTCATCTAGCGCCTTTACCGTATTGTCCTCTTTGGGAGAAGAATATGGCTTTTCCCCTAGGCTGCTGGCAATACTCCTGATACGTCAGAGTATACTGGCATGAGTGTCTGTAATTGCCCCTGAGGAAACTAGCAGCTGGAAGATTTTCTTCAAGGAGGATAGTGCTCTATCCAGTGTAGTAAAGGTAGAGACAAACTTTCCAATATCCTTCACGGATAAGTCTCCAAAGAGCACCTCCTCTGCTTCTCCTTGACCCAGAGCCTCTACCTGGCCCACCAACTTGAGGTTAATCTTCATCAGCATCCCTTTCCTGCATTCTTGAATAATGGATGCATGTCTCCTTTAAGACAAACCGCCTGTTGGGCCCAACCAGAGGCAACTTTAGGATTTAATGGGTCCCCAGTAACACAGCTTCTTCTGCCATGTCTATTATTTTGAGGACTGGACCCGCAATATTTAACAATCGGTCTTGGTGAGTAGCCCTTGCCCTTTTGTCCATTTTTGAGTCATATTTCCCATATCGGTAAAAGAATGCAGCTAGCTTAGGGTTCATATTAGGGACTATATGATTTTTCCCCTCCATCACAGGTTTAGGGCATTCCGCTCAAATTTTCCTTCTGGCCCCTCTCTACAGCTTCCGGCGCAAAAAGTATTGTGCAAACCACTCCACATGCGGTAGCACAAACAATTCGGAGGAATTTACTTGCGTTAATCCAAACAAGTTAATCATAGGTTCCCCCATATGGTCAGCCACACAGAGGTGGGTGGTTCCTCACCAGTAAGGTCAACCCATTCATCCCCTGGAGATTCACTGGGACAAAGGACTAGTGAAGGGGGGTCTGCATCACCCAAGGACGGCTCCACCAATCCCCCATGGAGAAAGAATCTTGGGCGTCCAGTCGTGCCCTCTTGTGCAGACATATTCCGTCCCCTCTGCCTGGAGTCCCAACTGGTGTACTTAAGTCACCACCCATTGACATGCCGGAATACATCACAGTCCTGGGAATACTGGATTGGTGTCTTGTCAGCCATCTCTGTCAACTGGCTGTCCTGGATAAAATGTATTTATTTATATTTATTTTAATTTTTGTAACGCGCCAACATGCCCGCGGGCCTCAGGGCGCACACAGAACAAAACGGGACGAACATAATGGGGTGTCTATTCCCACATCGTCCTGCCATAAGTCTTCATCAGCCAGATCTTATTTCACAGCCGTTGCCACTGATTTTCCAAAACTCACAGCTATCTGCCATGGCTTCCTTGATGGCACTGCTAACCCCAGGCATTTCAGAACGCTAACAGGCCTGGGCTACTGTGCTGGATACAAGGGTAGAAAGGTCTGTCTGCCATTATGCAGAACTAATAGGAGCCTTGGTCTGTGAAGGCCTTTTGCAGCCTTTCTATCCTTGAGGGATGCCATATTGCCCATTGACCTCTGTCCTAGCATTCTGGCAGGTCCAGCCGCTCTTACAGAAACCCTTTGCATGGGTATTTGGAAAACAAAGTCCCTTTTTGAAGTTGTTACAGCCACCTCCCCCCAAACGCCCTTGCTGGATCCTTTCCTCTAATGGGATGCTGCCGTCAGCTGCAATCCCAGAGAGCACTGAGTGGAGACCAGCTACCTGTTGGTTTTTATGCTGCGGTTACAAATCCCTGCCCTATCATAGCAGGGATTACATGGGCTCGCCGAACTCATGCTGGCGCAGCGCTGTGCCGAGATGAACACCCACTACAGGGGACCGGCCTACCCGCCGGTAATCAAACACACAGGCACCTTGTGTGTAAATAAACAAATGCTGAACAAAGCCAAATTTGTGAAGGGAGAGCAAATAATACTTATCTGTGGGAGCACCAAGAAAAGAGGCTAATAGCAGGAAGGCCAGGGAATATTTATGTGATACTCTCATGGATTGGAGGAGAAGAGGGAAGGCATGAATTTATGAATGCTGGGAGCAGTAGTTCCTAAAAGATATCAATGAAATCGTTTTTTTCTGGCCTCCATGCCATGCCTTAGAATCAGCAAGTGGGGGAGGGGGAGAGATAGTTTACAGGGAGACCTCTCTTGGTTAAGATTAGGGACCTTAGAGTCATGCTGAAATGTTCCTTTTATAGAGAGATGAAGTAGGGGCAAGACAGAGTGGTGGGGGTGGATATTGTGAAATTAGTGCGTTTCCCGAGTGTGAGGTGTTAACAGAAAAGTCTGTGAGGAGGATATGCCGCTGAGATTTAGCAGGTTTACAGTGATTGCAGATTGTATTGATTGACTGCCAGTGGAACATCTTGCTGCACCATCTACAAGGCTGTCACTGTGAAGTCGCCAAGCTACCTCACTTAGAAACGCATGATCCCCAGAGGCCTACGATACACCAGAAGTAAGGACATGTGAAGACTTGAACTCCACCAGTGCAGTAAGGAAAAAATAGGGGGCAGGTCTTCTCTGTCTATGCCCCAAGACTCTGGAACCTCCTCCATATCAACTTCTAGCTCGCCCCCTCTCTTCTACAGTTCAGGAATGAGCTAACACTACTCTTCAAGGCATTTCTCCTCCCCAACAACTGGGGGAATATATGTCCACTCCCCGCCATACCTGAGACTCAATCATGAACATGGTTCCCTTCCCCTGGTAAGTTGTAGATCCATTGTTCACAATTGCCCTCCCTCCTCTTTTTTTGATTCCTCACTCCCTTGTTTCTCTGCTCCCTAACCTTGCTCTCCCCCCCATGATTGTAAAGCACTCTGTCGGTCCCGAAGGTTGGCCAGCGCTAAAGTAATACCCTAATAATAATAATAATATTGGGTTGTGTTTAAAAGCCTCTAGATGGTCCACATGGCCTTGAATAAAAAAACAGAAATTTAGTAAAAGATGCATGTGCGTGCCTTTTTGTGCTTTTGAGCATAGAGCTAAAGGCATGCACTTGTTGTGTGCACATATGAGGGTTCCTTAATTACAAAATTGTTATTTCTACGATAATTAGGAAAGTGGGTATATGTGTAAAAAAAAAGCTAGTGGCAAAACAACAAAGCTGAAAACACCAAATTCATTTCATCTAATATTTCTGTATTTTTGCAGATTTTCTCTGGATAAATAGATGGGGGGTTTGGTTAGGGAATAAAAAAAGGGTGGGGGTATTGTCATGATGCCTACCCCCGGGGACCCAGACCACGTCCAGCAACCCCGGAAGCAGGCATCAAGTTATCCTAAGCAAGCCCAACAACCCCTGCTAGGGGCTATTTGGGTCCAGTCCTGGCGCCTATGGCGCCAGGCTCATATGGAGAGTCAGTCCTGGCGCCAGAGGCGCCAGGCTCATAGATATGTTCCCGCCGCACTCCGGCACCTAAGGAGAAGACAAGAACAGCAAGGTGAGCCAAGGGAATACACAGAGGAATATTAGTTACCCTCCCATAGACTTACCTGATTTTACCACCGGGGGTACTATTCCTCTTCACGGGTCGGCGCAGCTTCCACTGCATCTTTGCCGAACCCCGGCCCCTAAGGGGAAACAAAAGGACAGCAAGGTGAAACAAAGGGACTAACAAGGGGAACCCTCCTCACCACAATAGATTTACCTGATTTTACCGCCGGAGGTATTATTCCCCAAGACTTCATACTTTCTCTCAGCACCTGAATAAGGGAGAAAGCAACAGGTTACATATTGACATTATTTTATCGAACTGTGTTGGAAAATACAAATTCTTACCAGAATACTACCGATTGCCACGAGGAACTCTTCATTAGATTCAAGCTGCAACCTGCAAGGAATCGGACAAGAGTGAAAGTCAGGCATTTGAACTCTTACGAACTTTATACTTACGGCGTCTTGCTGGGAATCTCGGAGTCAATATTGTTCTGGAACTCACCAATTCCTTCGAGCCAGTGAAGCAACTGGTTATCAACGCGCCCCAGCGCTCAATGCAGGATGGAGAGCTCATCTTTTCAAACCATCAGGTGAGACTATAAGAGGGTACATCAAAGGTGATCTGTGGGGAGAACAGCGGGGGTGGGGGGATTTTCGCTCAACTCCACGGGTAGTTAATTCCCTTTCTCCATTTGCAGAAGAATATTCCTACGAGCCAAGCAAACAAAGCTAGTTGGGCCAGTCCAGTCCGTCATCTCGGCCCTACGCGTCACATTGGTGGAGACCGCAGCTGTCCAGTTCCGATCGACGCCTCTGTGGGAGCCAGGTGAACATAACAGAACGCGAAGCCTACCCACAAATTCCCACCCGGGCGTTATGGATACCTCAGAGACTGACCACTTGGCCCAATTACTAGGGGAACTGAGGGCTGAAGCGCATTCCGCCCGTCAAGAAACCAATGCTCTTAGGAGAGAACTGATTTTGTCAAAGGAGGGAACTGATGACCTTGCTAGGCAACTATTGCAAAGCCAGGCTGGAAAAGCACCCCTACCTGGTTCTGGGGGAAATCCAGCTCCTGTGTTATCGAGTAACCCTGTGCAAATAAACCTACCAGGAAATATTCCATTAGCTCCACCCGAACGCTTTGCCGGAGATCCCAAAAGGTTTGCCGTGTTTCTGAACCAATGCCGCTTGCACTTTTTATGCAGACCTGGAGCCTTCCCAAACGATCAAGCCAAGGTAGCCTTTGTATTGTCATATCTCAGCGGCAGTGCAGCTGATTGGTCAATTCCACTAGTTACTCAGGGTGACCCAATTCTTCGGGATTTTCAGGGCTTTCAAACGAGCATGGAAAGACTATTTGCCCGGCACTCCCAAGGACAGGCCCTGGATAACGAACTTTTGTCCCTACGACAGGGTAACCAGAACCTTCTATCCTACATCACAACCTTTAATAGGTTGATAGTGGAAACTGGATGGCCTGAGGTAAAACGAATCACGTTATTTCATCGAGGGCTTCGAGGAGAACTCAATGATGTCTTGGCTCAAGTCGTGAACCCACCTCAAGACTGCGCTGAATATATAGACTTAGTGGTCCAGTTAGATCACAGACTTCAGAACAGAAAGGCTGATCGAGCCAAGTTTGAGAATCGGGTGTTGGTCAAAACCCACGCTAACCCCAAAGGAGCAGATGCTTCAGAACCCATGCAAATCTGAGGGGTTAAAGGATCCTTAACCCAGAAGGAAAGAGAAAGGAGACGGCAAATGCAATTGTGTCTATATTGTGGGACTTCTGGGCATTTTCTAAGGGATTGCCCTGTAAAACCACCCAAGAAGGTAGTAGGAGCTGCTGATAAAAGCCATATGGAGTCAGACTCGGGAAACGACCACGCCCGACATGCATAGAGGTCCGCTTGCCAAGCTTGAAGAAGGATACTCAGACCTCCCATTTCATCATACCAATGGTCCTCGCAGATCCAGGGCAGCCATCGCATATGCATGCAGTAAGGGCATACATTGATAGCGGGACCATAGGAAACTATGTGGACTATGAATTGGCTTCCAGGATGAATCTACATCTCTGCCGAAAAACCACCTCAGATGTCATCACCACAGTCGATGGAACTGAAATTGCCTCTGGGCCTGTAACTCATTCCACCGCAGAGATGACACTATTGGACCAGGATGGGCATCAATAGACTATTGTGTTTGATCAAATCAAAGCCCCACAGTTCCAAATAATACTGGGGATACCTTGGTTGGAAACACATAATCCTTGTATTGATTGGCGAGAGAAGAGAATAACCTTCCCGGATTGTGCACAAACCTGTTACTCAAAGAAAAGTCAGAACGCAGGCCTGGCCACAGTAACCACAGCAGTCATGCAACTACCTCCAGAATACCAAGAATTCCAGGATGTCTTCCAAAAAGAACAGCCAAAAACCTTTCCTCCTCACAGATCGTACGATTGTCAAATCGATCTCATACCCGGTGCACAACCCCCTTGCAGCAGGATCCATGCCCTTACGGAACCTGAGAATCTTCACCTATGACAATACTTAGACCAGTACCTTGCCAATGGCTTTATTCACCCATCCAAGTCCCCTGCATCTTCAGCTTTTTTCTTCGTGCCCAAAAAGGAAGGTCACATCAGAACGTGCATAGACTACCGCGCATTGAACCAGATAACTGTTAAGAACCGATACCCATTGCCTCTGATCCCTGAACTACTAGGCCAAGTGAAGGACGCTTGTATATACACTAAATTAGATCTCCGGGGGGCATACCATCTGGTACGTGTAAAAGAAGGCGACAAATGGAAGACTGCTTTCCGCACTAAGTATGGGTTATTCGATTACCAGGTGATGCCTTTCGGGTTGTGCAATGCACCAGCAGCCTTCCGACACTTCATGAACGATGTCCTTTGTGAACTCATTGACGTTTGTGTTGTCGTATATATCGATGATATTCTAGTATACTCCTCTTCAGAATCTGACCATGTGAAGCACGTCCGAGCAGTCCTTAAAAAATTGCGTCAGCACAAACTATATGCAAAACTGGAAAAATGTGTTTTTCATGCCACAGAAGTTGAATTCCTTGGGTTTATCCTGACCCCAAAGGGTGTCCGAATGGACTCACGAAATGTGGACGCAATCCTTAAGTGGCCATCACCAAGTTCAGTTAAAGGAGTTCAGAGCATGCTCGGCTTTGCCAATTTCTACCGCAGATTCATCCCGGATTTTTCACATCCCATCACAGCACTCTTGCGAAAAAATAAACGCTTTATGTGGACTGAAGAAGCTGAAAATGCCTTCCAAGAGCTGAAAGCGAAATTCACATCTGCACCTGTATTAAAGCCCCCGCGCCCTGAACTTCCATGCATAGTGGAAACTGATGCATCCAGTCTAGCCATGGGATCTGTCCTGTCTCAAAAGGACCCTGAAACTGGCCAGCTTCATCCAGTAGCATTTTGGTCCAGAAAGTTCTCGCCACCCGAGTTAAACTATGCGGTTACCGACAAGGAGTTATTAGCCATTAAATCTGCCTTCAAGGCTTGGCGGCACTATCTTCTCGGTGCCAGGCATACCATTACTGTCATCACCGATCACCGGAACTTACAGTATTTAAAGACAGCCAAGGCCCAATCGTCACGTCAACTCCGATGGGCGTTGTTCTTTGCCGAGTTCGATTTCGTGATAACCTATCGACCAGGTTGTAAGAATGGTAAAGCAGACGCCTTATCCCGAATAGGGATGGGAGAGGCAGAAGTGAACCCAGAACCAGTACCTATAATTTCCGAACAAAGAATTCTTGGCATGACTACTCTACAGACACTAGAGGACATTCAGGTAAATATCCAGCAAATCTTTGATCCTACAGCCCTGCAGGACTGGGTAAAAAAAGGCCTGGACTACTCTGTCACCAATGATCTGCCTTATTACCAAGGGCGGCTATTTCTGCCACAAAAGGAACTACAAGAGCTAGTCATTTCCCGTTATCATGATACCCTAATGGAGGGGCACCCAGGTATTGCAAAACGGAAGCTAAAATTAAAAGACAATTCTGGTGGCCCACCTGGCGAAAGGATATTAAATCATTTGTGATGTCTTGTGGCATTTGCGCCCAAAACAAAAGTCAAAAGAAAAAACCAGCTGGACTCTTACAACCTTTAGACATTCCGCCTACACCATGGCACATCTTATCGTTAGACTTTATTACTGATCTACCCCCATGCAATGGATTTAACACCATTCTAGTTATTGTGGATCTTTTTTCCAAGATGGCCCACTTTATTCCTTTAAAGGGATTACCTTCAGCTTCAATCCTGGCCAAGGAGTTCCTCGAAAACATTGTTCGCATACACGGATTTCCGTCCATATTGGTCTCTGACGGGGGCAGTCAATTCATTTCACTTTTTTGGAAAAAATGCTGTCAATTGGCGCAAATCGATGTGATGTTATCGACCAGTCACCACCCCCAGACCGATGGTGAAATGGAGAGGACCAACCAGACTCTCGAACAATACCTGCGTTGTATGTTACATCAGACTGAGAGTAATTGGAAAGACATTCTTTGGATCGCCGAATATGCATACAATAATTCAGTACACTCTGTAACTGGACAAAGCCCCTTTTATACCTTATATGGGCACCATCCTCGAACCTCAGACCTTGACTCACCCCAACACTTAGAAATGCCCGCAGTGGACCATCTGCACGCTACGATTACACAAGCCTTTAAGGAAGCAACTACACATTTAAAACAGGCGAAAGAAAAATACAAGAAAGATGCTGATCGGCATAGAAGTGATACTCCACAATACCAGATAGGGGACCAAGTATGGTTAGCCACAAAACATATACCTCTAAAGGGAACACGGACCTTTAACCCCAGATATTTGGGACCTTACTCTATTAAGGCCATTATTAACCCGGTGGCTGTCAAGTTGGACTTACCTGCTAATATGCAAATTCACCCCGTCTTTCATGTGTCACTTTTGAAGCCAGTGCAACCAGGGTCAAGACTAGCCAAGCCACCAGACCCTATCCTTGTAGACGGAGAACCCAAATTTGAAGTTAAGAACATCCTGGACTCCAAGCTGATAAAGTCAAAACTCTTTTATTTAATCGACTGGAAAGGTTACGGACCACAGGAAAGGTCATGGGAACCTAGTGACCATGTTCATGCACCCCGATTGGTGAAAAAATTCCACTGAAATTTCCCAGACAAACCGAAACCACAGGGAAGAACGACTTTAGGAAGGGCCTTGGGGGGGAGTGCTGTCATGATGCCTACCCCCGGGGACCCAGACCACGTACAGCAACCCCGGAAGCAGGCATCAAGTTATCCTAAGCAAGCCCAAGAACCCCTGCTAGGGGCTATTTGGGCCCAGTCCTGGCGCCTATGGCGCCAGGCTCATATGGAGAGTCAGTCCTGGCGCCATAGGCGCCAGGCTCATAGATTAAAACTTACCTGATGCAGACCATGCTGCAAGAGCTCCAAGCCAAAAGAGGCTTGGAAAGGACTACTTTACTTAGGGACTATTTTTTACTTGTGCGGGGCTGGGGAGGAATACTTACCTGGGACTACTTTGGAGGCTATTTAAACCACGCCCGAAGAGCAGCACACGCTTCGCGTTATTCTGCAACCAGCAGCGTAACGCTCACCGTGCCTGCAAGTCTGCATCCAGCCTTCTGCCACGCCCGCCTCGAGTTTGGAGCTCCTAGAAAAAGGGAGAAAGAAGTAGAAAAGGTTAGAACAAGAGCAATACCTTTAATCCTTACCTGAATTCCCGATCCATCGCGCCTTCGAGCTGGAAGAAAGAAGTTATTTTATGCGTGTTGCCTCGCCTGCTGCAGCGCCGCGCTGAACTCACCGGCCTTTGCAGCATCTTCACATTCCACTGCATCCTCCTGTATGTTCCCGCCGCACTCCGGCACCTAAGGAGAAGACATGAACAGCAAGGTGAGCCAAGGGAATACACAGAGGAATATTAGTTACCCTCCCATACACTTACCTGATTTTACCACCGGGGGTACTATTCCTCTTCACGGGTCGGCGCAGCTTCCACTGCATCTTCGCTGAACCCCGGCCCCTAAGGGGAAACAAAAGGACAGCAAGGTGAAACCAAGGGACTAACAAGGGGAACCCTCCTCACCACAATAGACTTACCTGATTTTACCGCCGGAGGTATTATTCCCCAAGACTTCATACTTTCTCTCAGCGCCTAAATAAGGGAGAAAGCAACAGGTTACATATTGACATTATTTTATCGAACTGTGTTGGAAAATACAAATCCTTACCAGAATACTACCGGTTGCCACGAGGAACTTTTCATTAGGATCAAGCTGCAACCTGCAAGGAATCGGACAAGAGTGAAAGTCAGGCATTTGAACTCTTACGAACTTTATACTTACGGCGTCTTGCCGGGAATCTCGGAGTCAATATTGTTCTGGAACTCACCAATTCCTTCGAGCCAGTGAAGCAACTGGTTATCAACGCGCCCCTGCCCTCAATGCAGGATGGAGAGCTCATCTTTTCAAACCATCAGGTGAGACTATAAGAGGGGACATCAAAGGTGATCTGTGGGGAGAACAGCGGGGGTGGGCGGATTTACGCTCAACTCCATGGGTGGTTAATTCCCTTTCTCCATTTGCAGAAGAATATTCCTACGGGCCAAGCAAACAAAGCTAGTCCAGTCCGTCATCTCGGCCCTACACGTCACATTGGTGGAGACCACAGCTTTCCAGTTCCGATCGATGCCTCTGTGGGAGCCAGGTGAGCGTAACAGGTATTTGAGGGGGTGGCTATGGGGAGTCTCCCCCACATTAAAAAAGGAAAAAGTGCCAAAAAACAAACAAAACATTTTCAGAATTAGAAGAAAATAAATGTTGTTTTCAGTCTAATTATTTTCTCTCCGTGTTTTAACATAGATCCAGGAAAGTGCATTTCAGTTAAGGCTGCAGATTATTTTACAAACAAAAAATTGTATGTTTATCTCAAGTCTTACAGAATTGTTTGTTTGTTCCCTTAACCCGAATCCAAAGAGAGACTGGAAGACAGGGCTAGATTTTGACAGGCTGGAGGAGGGCCGCCCAGGGGGAGGCACAACCCATCCCAAATCCCACACCAGCTAACCCCCATCCTATTTACCATATCTGAGTCCCATTAGACCAGAGGGGTGCTGCAAGGAGGGCTCAAAGCCTTATAGAAAACAAAAGGGCTCAGATAGTAGTTGCTGGACCCAGGAAGAAAAGTTAATTCAGAGCACGCTGGAGAGGTGAAGGGAAGAAGCTGGAGAAGGGGCTGTAGAAGGAGCCAGAGAAGTGGCTGGGAGCGTGGGGAGAGCAGGAGACAGGTGGCTGAATGATAGAGCCAGAAAACAGGGGGAGGCAGGAAACATGAGGCTTCGGGGAGGACCCTCGAGGCTAGCTAAAGACAGACCATGAATGTGGGGAATCAAGAGCTCTAGTGAACAGGAAAGACAAATGTTATTGAGGTTGCAGGGGATTTACCCATGGAGCCAGGAGGAGAAGGGCCAAAAGGAGTGGAGGGAAGAAGGTGCCCAAAGGGATGACGTAGGTGGGAACATTGGAAGTGAATTTTGGAATCTTACTTGTTATGAGAGAAGTACCCAGAGGGGTGAGGAAGGTGTCCAAGGGGGTGAAAGAGATGCAAGGAAATTAGAGAACCTGAATAGTTTTAATGGTGTTGCCCAAAGGGGTTAAGGAGGTGGGAAGGAGAATAGACAGTTGGTGTGAAAACATTGTGGTGATGGTTGATAAGGTAAGAACAGGCGATAGAGGAAAGTGAATCAGTATGGGCAGAGGAATTGGTAAAAGGTAGAAGAGTGAAGAAGCTCATGAAGGTGAAAGGAGAGGTGACAGAAACAAGTGAAGGTTAAACTTGGGGTAACTTCAAGGAGGCAAAGGAGACGGTAGTGTAATGAACTGGAGAGGTGAAATCAGGGTCCGTTAAGGCACTAGGGAAGGAGGTAGTACAAAGAAAAAGAACTGAGAGGTTGAATTTGCGGACCAGTAAAGAAATAGCGGAGTCGTTAGTAGAAAGAGGTGTGGAGTAAAAGTTGGGTGAATATGAAGTAGTGGACCCGAAGTGGCACCAAGTACGGATCTAACACCTGGGACTAAGAAATAAAGAAGAACTGTGGGGAACAAAAAGCAGGAGCGCTTAAAACTCAGTTCTGAGACCAAACGAGAAGAGACACAAAGAACTCGGGGAATCGGTGCACAACCCCATAAACCTGTCACTGAGAATTAATGAGCAAATACCTCAATGGAAATAGGGTGTAGGAACTCCTTAAAACCTGGGATCATAAGATCACTATTTATTGTGTTAATTTGATGGGGGACACCCGGCCCCCAACTTACTGAGAATTATGGAACATTTTGTTAGAACGCTTTACTATCCCAGGATAAACCTTCTTTTGCCCACTGGTCCCTTAGCACTACCCCATTGTGGAGAATAACCAGCCTGAGTTTAGTTCAGACCCTACATGTTTATGTTGGTCATGAGTTGTACACATTAGTTAATAAAAGCCTGAGGTAAGTGTTTCCCATGTCTTGCCTCTTTGTTGATTAATGTCCCTTTTGTGACACAAGTAACATTACCTCTTTCGAGGGAACACATGATATAGGCTAAGAGAATGGCGATCTTGCTGTTGCAGAGCTCCAAAATGATTTAATAATGCTCCACGCAGTTGTGCTTAAAGTATTTTACGGTTATGCCCTGGTATTGTTTTGTGGGGGGGGGGGGTATCACAGATGCATGACTAAAGATATAAGAGCGTAAGAAAAGTATATGCTTTACTGAAAAGAATGATAGTTAATGTTCACTATTGTTCCTCTTTGGCAGGAATCCTTTTTCCAGGACATTGACATGTTACAGAAGCATGGCATTGTGAGTATACAAGAATGAATGCCCCCCTCACCTGCTTAAAGTCACTGCAGCAGAAAATATGTGTAATTACCTTTTATGGCGCTCAAGCTGTTAGTTACTCTATTGTGGGAGATAAATTGATTGCTAGATAGATCAATAGATGCATTAGATATAGAGATGGGTAGATAGTTTTTATGATGAGGCTGATTTCCACTTTATCTTTCCACCTCTGTAATGGCATGAACGGATGGAAAATAATTGTTTGGAGGGTTGCCCAGGACAATGCCAGTGTTATGATTTATTCACAATCTTCTATCCCTCAAACTTCAGTTTTGTTTTAATCACCGTAATTGGGAAGGGTATGCAGAGATATGGTGAAGCTTGATGTGCCTAGAGATCCAAGCTACACCTCACTGATGATGCCCATTGTGGAGGACCAGAAGAAGGACACAGAGGCTGTGAAAACATGTTAAGCATGATTTTTATTCTAAAGTAAAATAAGGCCTATCTCTCCCTATATCTATGGGGTGTTCCCTAGCTATTTCTATAACTAAGGTTCTCGTCAGTCAGGATGAATGTCCAAGAACAAGTCTGTCCACTGTCCAAATGTACCAGATACTCTGCCACTAATGTAAATAACGACAGGAGAATGACTCCCTTCTCCTGGTTGTTGTGTTTTGTCACAGGGTTTTCTATGTTCTTTTGTTCCACTCAATAGACCATATGCATATAGTCTCTTTTTATCTTCTGGTTTAAGTAACTCTTGTAGGGGACTGATAGTCTTCCTCTCTCCTTTTATGTCAACAATCTTACTTTTGTATAAAGTTCCTTCTCGCTTTCTTGTCGGGTTTTAGTCTCTCTTCTTAGAGTGCTTGTCATGTATGAGCTTTGTTTGTCTGGTCTCTTGGGTGTTTATTTCCCAAATATCTGTATTTATTATGTTCTCTTACTCATCTTCGGGACCTGGGCTAACTTTTCACTTTTTATTTTTTTTATTTTTTATGTTTTATCGGTTTAAAATAAATTTACCTTTAACATCATTACATAAATACAAAAAGAAAACATAAGAAAATACACAGTGAAATATTTCATTTGATGTGAACAAGAAAAAAGAGAAAAAACGAATTTCAAGAATTCAAACGATAAAGAAACTTTAAAAAAAAGTAATATAACATATTATTTATAAGAATCAATGTCAATATTCAGGGCTCTAATAAAATTAGTAACAGCCACCACAAGAGAGGTAGTTGAACCAGACAAACAATAGTTCCATGTTGATTCATTACCTCCACTAAAGAACAGGTGCTGAAACCTTTTAAAAGCATTACATCTGGGTCCTTGAACAGCTGTCCATAGAGTAACAAATGTTTAATTGTTTCCGGATGATCTTTATTTTGGCAAAACCTACAAAACGCAAACTCTTCTTTCTCCACTCCATACTGTACCAAGACCTCTTTAGTGTGAACCAAATTCCATCGACACCTAAGAAAAAGACGACGCATACCCCTGTCAGGGTAGATCGATAAGAAAGGGGTTAAAGTACCCCGCTTCTTATGGTCCCCCCGCTAGGGACACATCGAGGTATGCTGATGAAAACCATTCACTGTGTGGACCCAATCAAGGTTGGATAATGAATGCTTTACCTTGGACAGATCCCCTATCAATTCAGCTATTAAGGTGGAACAAAACACATAAAGTTCTTGCAATACCACAGAACCCTTTTCCTTGCAAATTTCTTTAAGATCCGCAAATAAAGAGCCTTCAGTAGAAACAAGGATTTACCTGTATAGTGAAAGATACCTCCACTGAGCCCTAGCTTTTAATGAGATCAGACCAAGCTCGTAGCAAATTGCTAAGAGTGGTAGTGAGCCAGGAATGCACCACACTTTCCTCCAAATGAGGGCCTCAAGGATATATAGTAAACTGTAGATAGATCATGAACTTCGATTCTGTATAAGATCTTCGGCACAATTTCCCCTTCATTAATACTAATACAAGGTAGAAGGGAACATCTACCATAACGGGAATCAATTCTGTGCAACTGATTAGACAGTGCGATTGCTCATGATCTCAACCAAGATCGAAGCACAGTTTTATTATTTTTAGCATTAATAAAGAAGCCCAGATAAAGGAGGGAGTCAATTGTGGCCACAGGGTTCCACATGTATCCACCACCGAAAAGTAACTTTCTTTTTGGAACTTGACAAATGCATCACTTTAGTCTTCGAAGAGTTAATCGACAAAGAATGGACCTCAACAAAGTTAGAGAGACTCTCAAGCAGGCGTTGCAGACCTATCGGTGTTGAATCAAAATTAAAAAATCATTAGCATAGGCCAGCCATAGAAGTATCAACTTTTGGAGTTTCAGGGTTACTAATGCTTTGAGTTGCAGATATTCTCCAATGTCGGCCATATGCAAGTTGAATAAACAAGGGGCTAAAATACAGCCCTGCCTGACCCCCCTTGAGGTGGAAATCGGGTAAAACAGCAAATCATGAGGATTTAGACGAACTTGTATGGAAGAGTGATCGTATAAGCCGATTATTAGCCTCAACAAACTGTGGGAAATATCCCATTTGTACATTTTATGCCCTAATAGGTTGCGATCTGCTACATCAAAGGCAGCTGCTTCCCTTCCCAGAGGCAAGGTGTTGTAAACATTTAATCATCAAACCATTGAGTGAGGTACCCATATTCTTTCTGAAGCAAATTTGACATTTTTTGACTCTTCCTGATATTATAGACCAAGATTCTACAAGCTGAAGCAAGATACCAGCAAAAACCTTGCTATCTGCATCGAGAATCGCTATATACCTATAATTACAAGGATCTGATCTAATGCGCCGCTTATAGATGGGCACAACGTGTGCTTGAGACCAGGCAGGCGGGAAATGCTCCAACCGTATCACATTGGTAAATAGATATGTTAGAATACATGCCCAGATCGTCGGGTCTGATTTAAATAGATAGTTAGAAAGATTATTTAGCCCCGGAGCTCTGGAAGAACTAATCCTGTTAATTATCTCCAAAACAACCTTGCAGTTGATAACGATGTTATGAGTCCTGTTGCCAAAATGGGAGACAACAGACAATTCTGGAGCAAGCCTATCCGTTACATGTCATTATAATTAATCAAAAACAGGGTGGTATTTAATAAAGAGACTTTTACAACGCAATCAATTTTTATAAGATTGCTGAATTTTCCAAATCTGAGCGTGTTTCTCCAGATCCGAGAACGCTCTATTATTCTGGGTCTGCCTAACAGAGCCGTCTCGTCTCTTTTTTTCCAAAACCTGGGACCATGAAATTCGCTTTCCCCCAATATTTATGAGGATATTCGTCAGACCATGATGGTGGTAATTCCTAAGATTGCTGAATACAATCAAAATGTACAGATAACAGGGAATGATCACTATAGTATGTGCTTGTTATTACCAGCCCAGAGCATTTCTCAAAAAGCCAGCTACCCACAAAGACATAGTCGATGATTGAGTGGGCGGCCCTATTGGTCCAAGTGGGCCGAGGAGGAATATCTCTGGAAACGGGCCCAAGCCTGTTAACCCTACAAGCCATCTTCTCCCATTCACCAATTTGAGATGTTGCTGACTAATCCCATCCCCCATGTCCGGCAGGATATTACATCGAATACAGTCAGAGTTCAGGTCTCCCGCCAAAAGAACATGCGCCCAGGGAATCTGTTAGACCACTCATTAATAAATGACATTATAAGATCAAGTTCTTCATTTAGGGAGCTGAAGCCAGAATGCCAATACACATTGAGTATCAGTAGATTTAAACACTGCCTCCTCCGAATCTCAAAGTATATAGCCAAAATTCCAAAGCTAATGTCAAAAGAGGCCACCCCATAACCTCAGTAAAAGTCTCCGTAGGGGCGACCCAGATCCCCTTGCCGCACTTCCTGACAATACACAGCATAACCATCAAGAGAATGGGAAGAGCTTAACCAGGTTTCCTGAAGGATAATCATTTTGTGATTCCTAAGCTCTTGGCATAGCTCAATGTTGTTTAAAAGATGGTTATGCCCACGCATATTCAAACAGACGAGTGAAAAAAACGAGAGTTGCAAGGAATGGAAGAGAGAGATTGCTTCAGCATAGTATGTGTTCGATGCACCCAGCAACCAAGACCAATATCGACTCTCCCAAGAAGCCAGAATCACTCTCTTCAGAGAGATAACTTGTTCATCCAAGACTGTGACTTCACCCAATGTTTTTGCTGAATTCACAGCAATCAATTGCCTCCTGTCAGTTGTATTACCCTCCCCCAAAGACCTATTGTCAATAAAAGGCAAGAGGTCAAAGCCTAGCATTCTAAGGTTGTCACATTCTTTTAAGATTATATCATACACAATTTTAGACTTCACATATATAAGTGCACAGTCCGTTCTGTGAAAGTCTATAAAGTCAGTCCTTTCCAAATCCTTAGAAGCTATATGAGTCAATGCAGGAATCTCCTTCAGAAGGATTAATAGGTTTCTATGGCTTAGCCCAACAGGTCGAGGATCAGGAATAACACTTTCAATTAGAATCATGAAGGGGTGGGTTAAGGCAAGGTCATCACTGCGCCCACAAGAATTCAAAGAGCCAAGTTCACTCGGACTCCGCGGGCCAGTTGGAAACCGCTCATATGAACTGCCTTGCTGTTTGCTATTTCCATAAAGGTCATGCGAGACACCTGAATCAACAAAAGAAGAACCTGTATTAGAAGCAAGTAGTCGGCTTATAAGGGCCATAGGTTGAGGGGACTGTGCTGAACCCCTTTAATGAACCAGTATTGATGGGTGCACAGTTCAATCCTTGGCCCTGAAAAAACAATGGGGCTTGAGTATTCGTTAAGGCCCTGTTGTAAAGTGACTTCCAGGCTTCTTGGGATTACTTATATGTTTATTACAAGTACTTAAGTCACAGTTACATGAAGTTATATACATAAGTGGACAGGACATAACACTGGCTCCCATCACCCAGGCTGGGGAGCTCTAACTGGCTGGGTGTGGAATCCTTGGGTAAACATTCCGAAATTCACAAGGCAACACTCCACATGACATCACCAGCTTTCACATGCACATCACAACACATCTCCTTCCTTTACTGATAAACATTACAAACACACTCAGGCACGATATAACACATCTTCCTTTACTGATTCACACTGCACCCAAACAGACACATCAAATAGACACAACATATCTCCTTTCTTCTCAAACGTCAACACACACAGACAAGCACACCACAGCATATTCCCCTCCTTTCCACATCCATCACCAGCATGGGGAATATCAATTCTTAGGGACACTCTCCCTACTTCTGTAGGCCACTAACCCTACACACCCACCTACACCTTCAAGCATCTGGGGTGATATCTCCAATCGCACTGGTGGATACGCTACCTCCAAATACTCTAGCAGATTCGCTACACGCTACCTAAAAATACTCTTGCGGAGGCGCTACCTCCAATCACACTGGCGGAGGCGCTACCTCCAATTACTCAGGCAGAGGCGCTACCTCCAAATACTCTGGCAGGGCGCTACCAAATGACACAAGCAGAAGCGCTACCTACACATACTCTGGCGGGGCCCTACCCCCAATTACACAGGCGGAGGCGCTACCTTCAATTACTCAGGCGGATGTGCTACCTCCAACTACACTGGGGCCCTGGCGGGGCGCTACCCAATTACACTGGCGGAGGCGCTACCTCCAAATACTTTGGCGGAGGCGTTACTTCCAATTACACTGGCAGAGGCGCTACCTCCAAATACTCTGGCGGAGGCGCTACTTCCAATTACACTGGCGGAGGCGCTACCTCCAAATACACTGGCAGAGGCGCTACCTCTAATCACACTGGTGAAGGCGCTACCTCCAAATACTCAGGCGGAGGCGCCACCTCCAATGACACTGGCGGAGGCGCTCCCTCCAAATACTCTGGCGGAGACGCTACCTCCAATCACACTGGCGGAGGTGCTACCTTCAACTACTCTGGTGGAGGTGCTACCTCCTATTACACTGGCGGAGGCGCTGCCTCCAAATACACTGGCAGAGGCTCCACCTCCAACTTCACTGGTGGAGGCACTACCTCCAAATACTCTGGCGGAGGCACTACCTCCAATCACACTGGCAGAGGCGCTACCTCCAACTACTCTGGCGGAGGCGCTACCTCCTATTACTCTGGCAGAGGCACTACCTCCAATTATTCTGGCGGAGGCGCTACCTCCAAAAATACTTTCATGCTCCTCATGTGGGAGGCGCTACCTCCACTGTACTCACAGAAGTGCTACCTCCACTATAGTCACGGAGGCGCTACCTCCTCACTTCATTGTAGCACATCCACAGGCTGCACACACTATGGGTGCTGCCCCATTTCACATCTTCTCTGACTCACTCTTGCTCTCACCTCACTTCACCCATTACACTATTTCATAACATCCCAAACCTTGCATCTCTCTAAAACCTGCCTTTTAATGGAGAGTGGTACTCCGCATTAATCTCCTAATCTACACACATAAAGCCACACTGGAACAATGAGGGAACATGAATGCATCTTATTATGGAGCGATGAAAACTCACATAAATCCTCACTGTTATGCTTGTAAATGTTACCTCCCAACTCACATACATTCTCACTACAATGCTTGAAAGGGAAGTAGAGTATGCTTGGAGGCGCTACCTCCCAGCAACACCTGTGGTATTCCACAACTCCTGTAGTATTCCTAACCACACACACCTCTAACAAAACCAAATGGGCACGCAGGCTCACCACCTTTACCCTGCACAACTGGATGTACTACCGTCCAGACCGCTGTGGCACACTCACCACATTTTTCTAGTTTAATGGCGGCGCTACCACCCATACAGCTGTGGTTTCACTCAACCACACTCATACTTACATATGCACTGGAGTCGCTACCTCCAAACCTGTGTGGCACTTTCACCCACATACAATACATATTCTGGGTGCTACCCAACACTCGACCTCTTTGACTCTTAGCAAAACACATGTTTTACCCATGTGCACCCATTTCATACATGAGTCACATAAAACAACATTTTGCATTACCATTTTGCAAAAATTACCATCCTAATAATCCATGTTGCACAATATATATACTTCTTTTCTCACCATTAAAGCAATAGTAAACTATATAATTACATTTCCTAAAATCCTTGGCAAGTTTATGTACCACCCTGCATCTTTGTGGCACTCACCCACAATCACTCTGATAAACTATGTTCTTGCACCTCTGTGGCACTCACCCACAAACACTTGTGTCTACACTGCCTAACAACTCAAATTCATAGTGACATTTGCGTACACAGCCCTTATGGCGTAACCAAGAAATTATGTGCATTTATTCCTGCATGTCCATGTTGGCTGCAGCCTACCCTGCAATCCCTCAATGGTTTCTCCAACCTCTCTCCCACCCTGCTACTGATTTGCACACATCTATGCATATTGTGCATGTTCAGAATGTCCAAATGAGTCCTTTTGAACCTGAAATTCCTCAAATGTGTTAAATCTAATAAATGTAACTTTTAACCGCATTTCCTGCACGCATATATCCACACAAAAACTTCTCATGCCCCTCCCATGCTTGTCAATCCTTAATCTGTTACAAAACTCTGTTGGTACCACAAACTTAATGCATACGCATATTGTGCATGTTCAGAATGTCCAAACGAGTCCTTTTGAACCTAAAATTCCTCAAAAGTGTTAAATCCAATACATTTTAGATTTGAACCTCAATTCCTGCACGCATATATCCACACACAAACTTCTTGTGCACCTCCCATGCTTGTCAATCTTAATCTGTTACAAAACTAGGTTGGTAACACAAACTTAATGCAAAAACAGTTAAAGGATACACGTTGCTGCTCCTGAATGTCCAACGTTATCTTCTGAAAGACCAGATTCGTGACCATCATAATCACTGAAACATAAAATGATACACTGCAGCCATTACTTCAAATGCGGTCCTTGTGCCTCCTCTGCAGTCGCAGCACCTTGATGCACCATAACCCAAATTTGTCGCATTCCCTTCACCAGGAACGACACTCATGATGACAATAATGACATCCTTGATAAATCCTATAGTGGAATTCGGATTTCCTACTGCGCTCTTATTCCTGTCTGATTTTCTGACTCACCGACGTGCTCAGCAGCGCTCTACATCTTTCAGCTGGATAATACCCATAAAATGGTAGGCACACTGTGAAGATGATTCGTAAGGGGGTCTCTCCTCTCACCCCACAACGCACTTCTTATTCACTTATCTTACGGCCCAATGCCTTCAGCTCTCCTTTTCCTGTGCACGGCAATGCATGTCGCCGGGTTCTTTCCTCATAACATCATTTTTTTTATTCTTCATCCTGCCTCGGTTAATGACTTTGGCTACCGGCTGGAATCTGTCATGGTGAGTGCATTCTAATATGAACATAATGCAGTTGTAAAGTGACTTCCAGGCTTCTTGGGATTACTTATATGTTTATTACAAGTACTTAAGTCACAGTTACATGAAGTTATATACATAAGTGGACAGGACATAACACTGGCTCCCATCACCCAGGCTGGGGAGCTCTAACTGGCTGGGTGTGGAATCCTTGGGTAAACATTCTGACATTCACAAGGCAACACTCCACATGACATCACCAGCTTTCACATGCACATCACAACAGCACTATGCATAGATGTAGATAAAGTCAGAGAGGTCTTAGTTGCATCCGATACTATTGGGCAATCAATTCCATTTTCTATTGCCATCTCCAAAACAGTGTTTAATGCTTCTGTTCCAGGAGCCGGTGTTCTGATGCTTATCGTTGGCACTTCCACCGAAGATGCCTCCAAATCAGATGAATTTCTAGGGGAACTAGGCCCAGAAGTAGTATGCAAAGCATTCGCCAAAGCTGCCTTCAATGCCGGCTGTACAAAAAGAGAACGTAAAAATTGGTGCACAGCCTGCTCATTTTGCTGTTCATAGGTCATATTTTTAGGTTTCTTAGCCTGTGAGGCTCGCTTTCTGCGACAAGTTGGAGGATTTAAGGGCAATGAGGCCTCTATGAAAGCAGTTTTCAAAACGTCTACAACAATTTCATCATCTACACAAATGACTCTGCAGATAATATAGGGTCCACATGATGTAATAGCAAGGTCTCAATTGGTGCAGCAAGCAAATGTCGGGGGCCAGACAAAGAATTGCAGGCATGAAAGGTGGAGGGAACTATCGGATGTGACACAACAGATGTTAGAGGCACCCTATCGAGCATGGAAACCGGTGTCACATCACCATATGTGAGATCAACAGCGCGAAACTGAATATGCCCGACTCCAACTTGATTGCGATGGTCAAACAATGTATCATTAATAGCAGAACTCTTGGCAGTTTGAATTTCTGTGGAGGCTTTCTTGTGAGAAAATAAACATTATTTTGCTACCACATGCAGATTGTGATCAAACTTAAATAGTAATGACTAGCAAAACTGTATTGCATTTAGTTTTTCTCTGCAGCCCCTCGTAGAGAAAAACCAATATGCAGAGCACTTGGCTGATTTTAATGAAAAGCCCATCTTAACCTTCACTTGATCCATCCTCAAGCTTTCTCAATACCACCGAAAGCCGTCATGGAGGTGGTGAAGTCGGCGAGGAATCCTAGTAGGAAAAAAGACTCAAGAGTTGTTCCGATTGTGATTAGGTAAATTAGACATCAACGACAGGTCCGGAGGAGTGTCAACAGGACTTAAATCAATAGAAGCCGTATGCGTAGTTCGGAGGAAAGACTGCAGTACTGAGCCAATTAAACGTTCAACCAGAGCAGACCTTTCAGAGGGAGAGGAAGCAAAGGTGCTTACAGAAATCGAACTAGCCCGAGAGACAGGAACAGTCTTTCTGGACAATTACTTCCATAGTTCCGAAGCAGGGGGAAAGAACGATGAACTCTTCGTATTTGTTAGATTCATCCACTGCAAATCGCTGGGCAATTAGGGCTCCGTAGCCATCTCTGATAGCACCAAAGAAGAGCCCTCCCGTGGAGAGGGAGGGAGGGATAATCTCACTGCTGCAGCTTACATTTCGGCGTCCGAAATCAAATGAGGTGAAAATGACATCTACAATGGCACTGATGTATAAGCAAAATGTATCTTCAGGCAGCAGCAGCAAGTCCTGCTACACTGCCCGGTGAACGCAAACGAACAGCCATGTAAAGAGTTACAATGTCACTCACCAAAGTGTAAAGCAAGTTGTCCAATAGCGCAGTTACGAATGGGCTGGAGTTGAGCTCCAACGATCCAAAAGCTCCAAACACTCAAAAACAAACAGCGTTGCACACCGTGCATGCTCCGCGTCGGTGTTGAGTTTTTATAATGAAAGCTGCTCCTCCAATGTAGTAAGGACTGCGAACACACTCAAAGGACTGCTTGCAAACATTTGCAGGTACTGTTTCCACACGAACACACAGCGCCACAATAGGTTTTAAACTCTACTTATTTCTCACGCTGCTTTCCATGAACATGGTTCTCATTCCACAACTTATTTACAAAGTTTTTCTCTATTATATTCTCTTTCTCATCTTTGGGACCTGGGATGCTTTTTTCCTTTTCCCAAGGCAACGAGTTGTCAACTCTATTCCTCTCCCACTTTGTGTATTTCAAGTAACAATGTGTTTCATGAACCCGGCTCTCATTGCTCGGCTTATTTCCAATACTTTTCTCATTTGCCTCGGACGAGTTATGTCAGAGTTATAATGAGTCCCTCTTAACTGTCTGGTAATCCCATTTCCTGTATTACCTACTATTCCTAGGGGCAAAGGCACTGGTACCGGTAAGGTCTTGTACTTTCTTTCTGCTTCTTCCTGGCTCGGTTGCTCCCTTGTCGTGCCATTTGGTTCAGATTTTTTTCGTTCTCGCCTTCCGAATCTAACTTGCTCTGTATCTTGGGGGGTTTCAGCACTGTTCTGCGGGCAGACAGCCCACCACCGTTACTGACTGTGTGGTCATGCCACCGTAGAAATCTCTCTTCAGTCACGCTGTGTTTTCCTCGGCTCTCACATGCCGGCCTCCCGATGTCTTTGGCTTTGGGTCAGAGCTTGACTTACTTACAGCAGAGGGGGCTTCCCCTGGTACTCTCTGCTTTCTGGCTTGTCTGGGCTTCTCGCCCTCTCTCTTTTCATATCATCCCTTTCGGCATCCTGGGCACAGTCCATCGGAGGGACTGATTTAAAGGGATATGGCTTCATTACGAGTCCGGCGGTACCCGTGCCGGAAAAACCGGCAGGCTGCCGCCAGACCCAAAATACCATTCCGCCTCCGTCGTTGCCGGAATCACCGGGCATTACAACCCCGGTGACCCGGTAATTCCGGAGGCGGAATTCCGTAAATTCCCATTCCCATGGAGTCCAATACAATGGAAACACTGGTTCCGTCTATGACGGAGCCAGTGTTTCCATTTACTCCTGCTAGGTCAGACCTGTGACACCTCCCGCCTACAGAACTCGGAATCAGCCGGTCCGGAAACAATAGTGGCGGCGGATGTACCGCCACCGTTGTTACCGGACCGGCAGACTCTAAATAAGGCCGAGAGCCTTCGTTTTCTGTTGTGGATAGCATACGTTCACTTCATCTTTATGGAATTGATAAGGTTCCTTTATGCTAGACAAATCCATATAGGCCATCACTTTGAGGGCATCGGGGAGTTCCTCACTGGAACGGGAGTCCCTGTCCCCAAGGGGGGAGTCTCTCTCTGTGAGGTCCTACTTGCCTCAGTGAGGTCCCACTTGCCTGCAGAGCAGATTCACCTCCCAAGCCTCATGTGGGGGGTGAGGGGGCTCCCCCTTGGCGAGAAGGTACAAATCCCCTCAATTCCACACACTATGGAGGCAGAATGTATCTGGGGTTAACCTAGCAGTTCATGCTGGACTGGGTGTAACCAAACTTGATTTGCAGATGGTCTGTTTTCTTCTGCAATGGCATATCAGGCTGAAAAATAATATTTTGGAATGTTGAAGAGAGCAATGCCAGTGGATATGATTCCGTCAGAACCTTCCATCCATCACTCTTCAGTTTTGTTATGTTGGTGCCTGTACTGTTGTTAATGTTTTGTGGCATTGTTTCTAGTATGATATGAACACGTTTTCCTCTGTTACCTTTCAACACATCCAGGAAAGTTCACCTAATTTTGGATAAAATGTGGTTTGAGAAGATACACGCACATTTTGTGAAATTTGATGACCACTTTCATGTTTAAATTTGATTCATTTAAGATTTTGTGTGGTATTTTCCCAAGAACCCCAAAATAATAAATGCTTTAGGGAAGAAATACCTCAACATTTTCTGCTTTTTCTGAGAATTTCAGTTACCTTTTGGGAGAACAAGTCCAAAAATGACATGCCTGAAAATTGTCATTCCAGATGTTGTGGAAGTCAGAATATGTCAATCTTTAAAACATTGAAAGTAAATGACTTCCATATTAAAAACAAGAAGTCCATATTTGGGTAATGCTAGGGCAACATTTCTTTTTGGGGGATTTGCTGTCTCTTTTTGGTGCCTCAAAACTTTGTTTTTGCTCCCTATTTTTGTAGGATCTCTGACCTCTATTTGTGGACAGAGGGACTTATACTGACGTTCCCCTGCCACTGCAGCCCTTTTTTGAATATATTGGGTGCAACCCTTTTTTGAATATATCGGGGCTCATTTCGAGTTTGGCAGAGCTGTAAAAAAGTGGTGGTGATTCCATTAGTGCCACTTTTTGACAGTAACGGAATTGGCGCTGTTTTTACCACTCTGCCAAATCCCGGGTTTGGCTTTAAAGTGTAAGTCCTCCACTTTAAAGCCCTCATCAGGGTTTTCTATGCCTCACAATCCAAGCAGTAGCAGTGACACGATCCTGCACAAAAGGGGGAAGTCCCCATTCAATTCATAATCTCCAAATGTATTTTAATTCCTACGGGGTCTTTGACCAACCCAAATGAACTTGACCCTAATGGAAAGCCCCTGAAAGGGCCGGCCAAAGTCAGGCTCATAAAATTCCAAACATCAATAAAATGCAATCCGAATTATCCACTAACTCACACTTTCTCTGTAAGTTAGAGATGAAAGATTTTTCATGCCTGTTCAAGTTCAGGAACAGTGTGACTTACTGGTTCTCATAGATACAGGGTCCCAAGCGACCCTGATATGCCAAGAGGTGCTTGAGGCTCTTCACCAAGGAAGGGAGAACAATCACTGTGTTACCTTCAAACCTCTCCTTGGAGAGCTGCACAGTTTTGATGGGAAGCAAATCCCAGTAGATGGGGTTGCTGAATTAGAAATCAAATAGGGCAACACCAACGCACCCATCCAGTGATAGTCATGGCTCCTCAGAGCACACCTGTGTTACTGGGAAACTATTTACTTCTGAGTCTTTTGCCTCTGATAGATTGTGCGAACCATAACCTCTGGACCCAGAATTGCTGCCCAATCAAATTAAAAAGAAGTACTAACCATGTCAGTTTAAATGCTGCCGCCTGCCAATTGATTACAAAACAACCTGACTGAGTAGTTATTCACTTCTAAACACAGAAAATTCTTAACATCACTATCATATCTGTGAAAAAACCTGATGCAAGAGAAGGGACTTCCACAGACCTTTGAGAATTAATCTTCCTCCAAACAATGAGTGGTTCTCCACTTTGGTGCGAAGCACACTGAAGTTGTATCCACAGCAGACCTTCAGTGAGGACCAAGAACAATCAGATGATTACTCAGAAAACAGAATCAGCAGTTTAATTCCTCTACAAAGAAAAGGTGAACGTGTAATCTTCCCTATTCAGCTCAATGAAGATAAGGAAACAGTTCTCTCCAATGTTTGCTTCACTCAAGAAAGGAGTTTCACCAGAGAAAGATTACTGAGGAAATTAGGAAAGTGTCCGAAGATTCCCACATTTAATCTTATTTATAAATGGTGATCTGGAATTGGTACAATGGATTCAAAATGCATGATTACCAGCAGGTGCATGCTGGAGATCCCAATTGGAAATTAAAAGATACATCATAATTGATGGGTCATTAGAGAAGTCATTTCTGATTTTTATATCAGCAATGACATATTACATGGATTTACAAATAATTTGGATCTTATTAATACCAATGTCTAGTACAGATTCGAGGGAAACCCAATGAACTTCAATGATCTAGAAAAGGTATTTAGGTCAGCTCAGTTGCTACCTTATGCTGGAGAAGTTCAAATCAAAGGAGAAGTTGTTATTGCAAGAAATAATATGACAAAACACATTGCCAGTAAAAATGTGAAAAGGACAGACCTTGCTTAATGAAGAAGCATATATTCATTTGAATAATATTCTTCAGCAACAGGGCCTGTACATACATCCAACTCGATTAGTAGACCTCAATGATGAAACAATCTGAATACTGGTTGATAACAAAGACCCCCAGTGCATCATTGTATTCCCAGATACCACCATTGGAATGGTTGTTGATTCTAAACACTTCTCCATGGATTTAGCCAATCCTAAAATTGTTCCCATAACAGATGATTGTTATGACAATACTGATGGCAACAGACCAGAAACTCTTTACAATCGACAAGAGGGGACGTTTAAGGTGTACTCCATGTGCTCTTATGGAGTGGAGGATGTTACCTGTGGGAAGCTGAAAGATGAGAAAGTGTTAAATTCACTAGTAACTACCTCACCCTAAGGAATCAACTGCCCAGGTAGATGCCATAAACAAAGACCTCTCTACTCAACTAGAAGATACCTCAGAAATAGCCACCGCAGAAATATTTCCAGGCTTCCATCAGATGGTTGAGGAACAGATCAGTATGGCTGATGCATGTGGGACAGAAGAGCAGAAACAAAAATGAATAGATATTTATGGATTTTCTGAAATTGATTTTTGTGCATTCATGTGATTGTGGACATGTGTCTTTTCACTATGCATCCATACCTACTGACCCATATATATGTGGCACCATTATTTGTAAGCCAATACTGGTTAGATCTAGCATCCATGGAATCACCCAGAGAGATTTTGAAGAATTTGGAATAACATGGGATTATTCGACCCATCCACAGTACCTTTAATAATCCAGTACGAGGAATATTGAAACGCAATGGATTATGGGTACTCTGTGCCGACCTAAGGGAACAGAAGAAGAGGGTACACATGTCACAGTGGCCTCTTCCTTATATTGATCTGGGCCTTGGACAGAACCAAGGTTCGAAAGTATATACTGCCCTTGATTTGACTAATGGATATTGAACTGTGTCTGTGTGCCATGAACACCTATATGATCTTGTCTTTACTTTTGGGGGGCAGCAGTATGTGTGGACGAGAACTCCCTTTGGTTATATTAATAGTGGACATTAATTAAATATATTCCTACATAGGGCCATGCCTGACTTTGTAGAAAGATGAACTTTGGCTTATGTAGATGACCTATTAATCAATAGTAAAACTGTTGAAGAACACCTTGGGAAATGCAGGTGGAAAGCTATCGCTCAGAAAGCACTGTGGTGTAGAACTAAAGTAAACCTTCTGGGACATGAAATCACAGCCAAGGGTCTTAATTCTCAGAAGAAGTAGGTTGAGGCTCTACTCAAATTAAAGAACCCTACAAATATCCATGAATTATATATATTAGGATTGACAAACTACAGTCGTTAAATCATACACGATTACACAGAGATCACCCAACTATTGGTCTATCTTTTGTAGGCAGGGGTCAAGTGGGAGTGGGTGTTTGCAGTGCTCCATGTAAGATTTGGAGGTGGGAGTATTCTACTCTTTTATTTTTAAACTTTGAGAGTAAATGTGATTTCGAGGGAGTAAAAATTAGTTTTCTACTTCACAAGAGTAAAACATATTTAACATCCAGCTGACGCATGCAAAAAGTTAAAACTGTATGGAAATCATTATCATGCGGCATCGGTCAAAATCATCATAGAACCGCATGTTCAATGCCAATGTACAAGTTCCCTCCCTGTTGCCCCGTGGGTGCTTTGTGACGGAAGTTACTTTCTGCTTAAGCGTCTAACAAGCAAACAAAAAAACTAAACTAAATGAGGCAATAGGGGAAGAATAAAGGCCACAATCACCTTATAGCTAAACGGCAAGCCAATAGAGCAGGCGGACACCTATGATTATCTCGGTTTAAGTGTCAGAAAGTATTGTAAGTGGACCGCTCAAGTTGCCAAAGCCAATCTGACCATGGCAAAAGATAGTGGAGCCATTGCAAGGTTCGCCCGGGGGCTATTGGAGTCTCCATTGAAGCAAATAATCTACAGGCCAGGCAGGCAGCCCAGTGCAGACCTGAATTTAGGGCAATGTCAATTGTGGCAACCTTACAGTCATTGAAAATACATTTTTAAAGAATATATTGTGTCTGCCTATTAGCACCCCCATTTGCCTCTTTATTTGGAGTAAGACTTGCAGAGGATTGATTTGTTATGCAAGTCAAAACCTGTGTATTATTAGGCCAGGATATGGACAACAGCTAAGCTTCATAGGTTTAGAGACGCAGTAAGGGATGTTATGGCTCATTCGGCAGGGGGGCGGTGCTTTCTCTCGCCTTGTTTGTGAAAATTAAGAAACAACTTGAGGCCATTGGGATGAGCTCATGTTGGATGCACCATGAGTCAATGAGCAATATGACAAAGTATGTATTCAAAAGAGCACTTAAGGAGAACTCTGAGACCACTTTTATGAGTTTGGTTGGTCAAATGTCTAGCTTGAGAACTGTGAGGAAAATCAGATAACATGCACAAATAAAATACCAGCTGGTGCAGGCTCTGACAATATCAGGCAGAAAGTCCATATGAAGGGTTAATCAGGCTGTCAAAAGGAGGGAGTAATGGACAAGCCAGTGCACCAATCAGACGTCAGCTGATATTGTTTTCTCTCTGCGTTGTGTTGCCAGGAAACGCTGCCGGAGTATTTGAAGTCCGACAGTTACGAATGGGCTTACTGAGGAGCTGTACGTGTGATGTTGAAGGAAGATAAATACAGTTGCGCCGTTGCACTGAGTTCCTGTTAGTACGGCGAGTGAATGTTATAATCGCCACATAGTTTGAAGTCTGAAACCCTGAAGCCGTAGGGTTCATGTTTGCGGATTGAAGGAGAGGAAACCAACGTATTACGAAGACGCGTTAAACGCCCGAAAACCGTGTCGCTTCGCATGAAGGTGAGAGGGGAAGCGATGTGTATCTGAGATCACGTCGGGTACGAAGCGCGTACCGGAGGGGCAGAGCTTGAATCGATCAGCTGCTGTGCATCGACCCGAAGCAAAGGAGAGGAATCGTTGCTCCTGAGAGATCAGCTGATCTTGTAAACTGCGGCACAGCGGTTCACTGCAGGTCTACAAGGACGAAGGCAACGTCTCTGTTTGTCAAGACTTGATGGTCGTGTAGACGATGAAACCTCCGTCCCCAAGTACCACACGAGCAACAGAAAAAATACTGCTCGTTTCGTCCTTGAAGCCACATGTGAAGAGTGCCGTCAACCAGAAGCAGGAACGCCGGATGGACCCCCTGACCACTGCAAGGCAAAAGGTTAGGTGAAACAATGAACTCAATCTTAATCAGTGTAAGCAATATAACCTAAAAAGGGGCTTCCCCAGTATAGATGACAGGAGACCCAAAGGAAAATGATGGGGAGTGCGGTGGCTGGCAAGGATGGTAACCTGGATGGCACTCTATGAGATGATAGCACCTGATGCAGGAGAAACAGGACCAGAAATCAGGACAAACGAGGAATCCAAAACAATCCAATGAGTAATCCGAGGACAGAAGGGTAGCAATCCTAGTCAGAACAGGAGGAATCCAAATCAATCCAATAAGCATTTCGAGGTCAGAAGGGTAGCAAGCCTAGTTAGAACAGGAGGGCAGTCCAAAAGTAGTTCCAGGTACACAACCGAGGTCGAGTCCGATTAATCACAGAGTCCAAGCAAAGGTACCAGGGAGGATCGAAGAAGAAGTCCAAATGCAGTCCGTGGTCGAGAAGAAACAATAGCAGGATAATCTGTAGAACGCCAAACAGGACGAAATGAAGTCAGCTGTGAAGCGTTTGATGCCGGTTAGCGCGTTCCTTTTGATTGCAGGGAAAGGTCACGTGATGCAATCACGTGAACGCTGTTCTCGTCACGTGACCGTGCTCCATTAATCACGTGACTACGGCTCCTTCGTGCGCGACGAGCATTCTGTGATTTGTTATACCGGACATGTGTTCCGGTCACGTGGAGCGTTGCGCGACGAACACAACGAGCCCCGCGGCACCGGCGCTGCAAGAACCCAGCAGCAAGCCGCCAGGGCAATCGCCAGCGTGCATAAAGGGAACGTTGTTGCTACAAATGCATCAGGTGCCAATCAGTATTACCTCCTTGCCGGCAGACCTGTGGGGGTATGTGCATTCTAATCAGTTTGGGGTCCTGGGGTTGTTGTTGGGTGCCAAACGGGGCTGTAGGGGTTGGGACTACCGTGGACGTGACACTGTTACAGAAGAAGGTACGTGAAAGTATGAGACAAGAGCGAGGTGAGAGAACGGATAAAGGAGATTAGAGAGTAATGTGAGATAAAGATTTGCAATGAAACCAGAAACGACGTTGTCGGCGGAAAGTTAAAGATAGACTGTGTAAGAAAAGAGAATAGAGTTACAAAAGACATAAGCAATTAACAAACAGCAAAAGAACTACATAAAGAGAAGTTAGCAACAAGAGAATAAAAGGTCACGTGTGGAAAATAATATTCGAGGGAGAAAGACAAGACAGAGAGTACAGTAAAAGGAAGGGAAAAGAGAAAGTAAAGTCTGTCATTTGATTCGTGTTGAAGAGAGGTTAATAATAACAAGCCAGAAGAACTTCATTGAAGAGTTGAACTGAATTATAACAGTGACTAATACATATAAACATATAAACAAAATACTTGTTAAAGAGAAGGTGAAACCAATTGGATGAGATACTTACCGGAGAGTCTCTTATTAAGAATAGATTGAAGAGATCTCTTAAGTCAAGAGCAGCTGAACAGAAACAAGACGTATCCTTTTTCCTAAGAGAGAGAGAGAGACAAGAAAGTTAATGTTAATAAAAGTTATTACTGAAGCAGTTATACCATACATTTCCAGTGTCCGTGTACTTATTTATAAATCTACAGTAGCCACAGCTTACGTTAACAGAGACTAACTACTTACCTTAAATTAAGTTTAGTTCTGATTCCCTACCTTTCAGACACTTATGTTTATTGGTGAAGGTAGTGCCTTATTGACATACACATCTTTGCATTGGAACTATGCTACAGCCGAAATAATGTGGTTTTCAGGCTTGGAAGTTACTAGTTATCTTGCTTGTTTTAATGTTCCTGCATGGCAATTCAAGCATACTAGTTTACCACAGTCCTCTGTGATATTTAAATCCTGTGATGGCTGAAGTGTTAACAGACTACTCAAAACTTCTGTTTTCAAATTTCTATATTCTTGGAATGTCTGTGGTGCAGATTCAGCGACAAGCACCAGTATTTTCGAATTCAGCACTTTAGGAACAGGGTTGGGGTATTCACCTTGATTAGTATACAGCCACTCATAGTCTCTGGGACCTTATTGTAGTCCTTAGTCAACATTTCTTGGTCCAGGTCTTTATTCGGTGATGCAGAATGAACAGTGGCCCTTCTGGATCCTCATACCAGGTGACACCATGTCACTACCCTTTCATCGTTTGACAGGTGTCTGGAATTACACATGGCAGAAACTGCTAGACCCCATGAAATTCAACTTCCCCCTTCGGTGAAGACTTTAATGGACATTCTCTTGGGGTTCACAGTGTCTCCTCATTCCTGTTTTTGTCATTTTCCTGTTCCTTGGTCTGCCTCCATTTTCGGCAGGGGGCGGGGGGGTGCTTTCTCTCCCCTAGTTTGTGAAAATTAAGAAACAACTTGAGGCCATTGGGATGAGCTCATGTTGGATGAACCATGGGTCAATGAGCAATATGACAAAGTATGTATTCAAAAGAGCACTTAAGGAGAACTCTGAGACCACTGTTATGAGTTTGGTTGGTCAAATGTCTAGCTTGAGAACATACTGGGAATACAAGTTAGCATTCCAATACGAGGAGTATATGGAATCAAGTGGGTCCTAAATTCAGGAGAATGCTATGCATTAAACTGCAATTAGGTATTTTACCTGTAATACGTTTATGTAAGCAGTGAAATAGTAAAGAATCTAATGTTTGCCCACAGTACCTCGATATTAGGATTACCTGAAACCAATGTTCCCTCTAATTATTTTTCTTTAAATGCGGAAATGGTTGACTTTCATGCATACATAATTTTCCATGTGCACAACTCACTAATGAGTTAATTCACTTTGTGAGCATGCACAGTTAGTGAGCTATCATCCGTGAAGAAAGTTTGGAAGCGAATTTCCACACCCAACCACTGTAATCCTTTATAAATGAGTGTAAAAGGTGCATCCTAAACCCTTTTCCTAAACATATAGGCTACAAAAAAACAAATATTTCATATATGGTTATAAAGAGTGTTCATCAACCAGTCCAAGACTTCAATGTCTGCCACAGAATTGAGCAACAGTACTCCAATGCAGAGACAAATAAGTGTACACAAAAGCATTGTATGCTCAGTATAAACAAATGGTTTAGTTGTGGCTATTAATTTGTCGACACTGCTCAGAGACACTGCAGAATTTGGTCATTGGGTAAAAACCTCATATGTATTACAAAAAACAAATATCACTTATCATAACTGAGGTGGATGTCAACTAATTCATACAGGATACAATGTTTGCAAAAGGAATAATGACAACTAAAAGGAATGTGTCAGAAAACATGTCAATAGGAGTTCATGTGCCACTTTAATGGAGTAATTCAAGAGCCAGGAGAACATGCCTCTCATAATTAGTGTACGGATGATAACTAAATCAGAATAACTGCTCCACAGAATATTAGGATCAGACATCCTTGCTCCTCGGATAACCATCAACATTATATTGTTCTGTGAAGAGAGCTGTGACAACAATTATTCAAAATCAACCTTTCAGCTAAGAGGCATATATACATCATCAATTTTTGCTCCATAAAAACAGGAAAATGTGTTCAATAAAATGCAAAACAATTAACATGAAGGAGTCTACCACCTGCTTCTACCCACAAAGCTCCATTGATATTTTCGATTCAGGGTCCAGCATAGCAGTTGCATAGGAAGGAACTCCAATAATATTTCTGCCCAATCTCAAGAGACATTCTAAAGGGAAAGAACGTTTAAGAAGTATAAAGTATCCATACTGGCAAAGCTAGGTCCTTTAGTACTCCCTGAGAAATCATTTGATTGCAAGTAGGGTGTAAAATCTTCTCAGAGCCCTGCTTGTAACCTTGACATAGAAAGTGAAATGGCAGGGCACATAATATAGCCTCTAGTGTTGCCCACCCTTCTTCACCACAGCCTACAAAAAAATTCAACAAGAACCTTACTGAGGTTTCTTATGGGGCCGTTGAAGAAAATTACATATATTTGCCTGTTTAAGTTAATAGTAGCAATATGATATGATATGATATTATATGGCATTTATAACGCGCCTATACACAAGTGTTTCAAGGATCGACGAGGCAAGGGTGGGGGACCAGAGGGAAGACAGAGACAACGATCCTACTAGGCCAGGCGTCATTCAGATCACACAAGTGCATGGGAAGGGGGAAAGGGGAAGGGGGAAAGTGCGGGGGGAGAGGGAGGGAACAGTGCAGTACATGGGATAATAGAATAAACAATAAGTAAAAGTACAGCCAGATGGTGGCAAGTGCAAGGGTAAGTGCAGACATCAGGTGTCAAGTGCTGGTAGTGGGATTTTAGGGATACAGAAAACAGTGCCCAAGTGCGGGGTTGCCAGGAAGGCAGTGCAGGTGTGCGACTGGAGAGGGCAGGGACCTGGGCCCGAGATCAGAGGGTGGCCAGGTAACCAGTGCAGTTTCAGCCAGGAAAGTCAGCAGGGGAGAGGAGGAGAAAAAGCAGAAGCAAAGAGAAAGGTTTTGAGGTGCTTCCGGAACGGCAGATGATTCTCCTCAAGTTTCAGGGAGGCAGGGAGGCTGTTCCAGAGGGAGGCCCCAGCCGAAGAAAGAGATCTACCACCAACTCGTTGCTTGGAGAAGCGACTGACCCTGACGGAGTTAGAGGCGGTTGAGCGAAGCGCTCGAGAAGAAAGATATTTAGGAAGAGAGAGTTGAAGGTATTGAGGCCCCAGGCTCAGGTTTTGAACTTAATCCTTGCAGCCACTAGGAGCCAGTGCAGAGATTTCAGTCCTGGAGAGATACGATCCCTGGGCTTGAGGCCAAGGACACGTCTCGCAGTCCTGTTCTGGATGAGTTGCAGAGGGCGGAGAGTAGAAGCAGGCAGATTTAGAAAAAGGCTGTTGCAATAGTCCCACTTAGAGAGAACCAGAGCTCTAGAGGCAGTGAGCTTCTGGGGGAAGGAGAGGACAGGAAGAATACCTCTGAGGAGGTGCAGCTGGTAGTCTGACTTCTAAGAGACATCAGAGATGTGAGTAGGGAAGGTGAGTGTGGAGTCGAAGATGACCCCGAGATTTCTAGCCTCAAAGGTGGGAGCAGGAAGCGGGCCAAGAGAGGCCTGCTAGAGAGTGACAGCAAAGGAGGGATTGGGTGTACTGATGAGGAGAATCTCAGTCTTACTGGCATTAAGGCAGAGATCATTGGCGGCACACCACTCCTGGCTGGCGGACAGAAAATGAGCTGAGTGTCATCCGCATTGCACTGGAAGTTGGGGCAGAGCGCGGCAAGAAGTGCCACGTACTTGTTGAACAGCCAGGGAGAGAGGTTAGACCCCTGGGGAACACCACAGGTAGAGCTAGAGGAGAGGAAGGACCCAAGTTGAATCTGGGAGGGTCGATCAAAGAGGAAAGAAGTCAGCCACGCCAGGGCCTGACCGGTGATACCGAGGATGGCATGGTTGACCCTGTCAAAGGCAGAAGAGAGATCAGGTAAAATGAGGACACGGGGGTTTTTGGAATCAAGGTTGGAGAGCAGGGCTTTTTGGATGTTCAGGAGAGCAGTTTCCAGGCTTCTGGCAGCTGTGAAGCCAGACTGATGATCATGGAGATAACCAACAAATTCAGTGTGAAGATTGAGCTGGGAGATGGCCAGCTTTTCCAGAAGTTTGCCCAGGAAAGGAGTGATGGAGATTGGGCGATAGTTAGCTGGGCAGGAGGGGTTCGGCAGAGGGTTTCTTAAGAAGAGGGTGCACAAGGGAGTGCTTCAGGGGGGAATGGAAGACTCCAGTGGCAAAGGAGTGGTTGCAGAAGTCAGCCAGAATAGGAGCCAGGGAGTCAATGTGGTCCTTGATGGTTTTAGAGGAACAGGGATGAACCTGTTTTGAGGAGACGTTCATAGATCAGACTTGTCTAGAAACCTTGTCTGGGGAGAACATGGGAAAGGCAGAGAAGGAGGGAGGAGAGGTGGCTGAAGAATGGCCAGAGGAAGAGCAGGGAGTAGAGAGAGGAAGGGGAAGGGAGGAGAGAGAGGACAGGATGTCCTGCGTTTTAGAGATTAAATGAGAAGCCATGGCCGTGCAGAGGGCCTGGGAAGGGACAGGAGAGGTAGAGACTGCGGCAGGATTGGCCAGTTCTTTGCAGATTTTAAAGAGTTCAACCGAGTTGTTAGATGCCGCAGAGATGGATGAGAGCTCTCTTTTTGGTGAGGAGAGAGAGCCGGTATTGCTTTTGGAGCAGGCGGCAGGCTACTTTGTCAGAGGATGTACCAAAAGCACGCCATTTCCTCTCAGCCACCCTGCAGTTGCGTTTGAGGGTGACAAGGTCTGAGGCGTACCAGGAGTTGCACTTGGCTTTGGGTTTCAGGTGGATCCTGATGACAGGGGCAAGAACATCGAGAGTTCCAGATATAGCAGAGTGGAGCATGGAAAGGGCTGTGTCAGGGTGTGAGTCAGCCAAAGGGGGGGGGGGTCAGAAAGTGGCAGTGAAAGCCTGAACTCACAGACTCTTCATGGGTCGGATGACCGAGAAGGTGGGTGGCAGTGATGGAGTTGGCTTGGCCTGAGGGGTAGAGAGGGTAAGCTGGGAGCAAAGGAGAAAGTGATCACTCCAGGAGAGAGGAGTGGGTAGAGGGATAGAAATGGGAAGGTCTGAGGAGATCAGAACATCCAGAGGGTGCCCTGCAGAGTGAGTCGGACCATAGGGGAGACTAGCGAGTGAGAGAGTGTCGCAAAGGTCACAAAAGAGTCCAGAGGAAGGACAGGAAGCATCCAGGTGGATGTTGAAGTCTCCAAGAAGGAGGAGGAGTTGAGTGGTCGAGACCAGGAGGAAAGAAGAGAGGTCCGCCCACTCAGAGAGAAAGGAGTAGATCTGACCAGGTGGCCGATAGATAGTAGCCACAGTAAGGGAATGGCTAGGAGAGAGAGATATCTTGCAGACAAGGCATTCTAAAGAGGAGGAGGCCTGCATAGGAATGACAGAGGCAGGAATCCACTCGGGGAAGATCAAGGCTACACCCCCTCTGGAATGGTTGGACGTGGGCGCGGAGAGGATCTTGTAGCCGTCAGGGAAGAGAGTGTCAAAGCTTGTGACAGAGCTGGGCGTGAACCATGTCCCGGTGAAACCAAGGACATCGAGGTCAAGATCCTCCAGAAGGTGGCAGATGTTGGAGGAGTGTTTGACAGCTGAGCGACAGTTTAGAGTGGCAATATGAAGAAGGTTGCCATCCTTAAAAGACTTCTGAGGAGGGTACAAATCAGAGGTACACCCTTCGGAGATGTAGAAGAAGCCCGAGGTGGGGGCAAAAAAGGAAGGAGGAGAGGGCAAGGAAGTCGTGGAGGGGGGAGAAGGGACAGCAGGAGAAGAAAGGGAATTGATGAGGCGAGGGAAGCATCTATCGAAGAGGAGAAGGTTGGCATGAGGGCCTTGGACCAAGACGGTACAATTCACATACACATTAATGATGACCTTAGAGGAGTGGAAGGAGGCCAGGAGGGCCTCCCATTGTCATGATTTACAAATGTTACGAACGAGCTAAGGCAGGTGTGCCACAGATTAGACCACTTCACTCACTGTGCATACGGTGAATACGAAGTAAACGGTTGCACATGCTGCAAAGGCTAGTGTCAAAAGACAAAGTTAAGGCATCTGCTGTAGCCGATATATTGCCATTGATGAATAACGCTTGTGGTTTCGGCTAAGAAGCAAGCGCAGAGCTTCCTAACCACAGAATAGTAGCCTCTTGTCTTCAACGACTTAATGCCTTGAAAATACATGATCATAGTAATAAGCTATGGATGTTCTTTGAGAAAAAAACACGCATTCACACACAATGCTAGCGTGGCTTTCATAAGACAGAATAAAGATTTTCAATAATAACTTACTAGAAAGTCTTAATTCTATTAAAGACACAGAGGCGAGCATTATGCTTCTCTTTCTTTATTTAAATATTTAAAGAAAGCTCAGCAGCAAGATATTTTTCTCTGTGCACCTGAGTGCCATAGATCATATGTATGTAGAAAGGTGCACAGAAAAATATGCAACAATAAAAACCAACAAGAAAACATCATAATATGTCCTTCAAGTCCTGAAACAACATAAAACTTCTTTTCCCAGGAGGCCTCTGGAAAGTTCAATACGAGGCCACCAACATGTGACCTGGATCCTCCAATGAGTGCCTAAGTCCCCACATAAACAGCCTTGAATATGATGCCACTTCCTCTTTCGAAGCTACAAACTTGTCCGATAGAAGAATTGAAACTGAAGCCATCTCATAGCAGAAGAGAGAAATGTGCTGTGGATTAGGCGGATTTGTCTGTTGACGCTGTCAAGAGAGAGATAGAGAATTCAAGTTAGTTCATGTATATTGCAACCCTAGTTCCCTTAGAGGAGTGGGAGAGAAAATACATTGGCCCTCATTACGACCCTGGCGTTAACCAATGGCGCTATTAGGTTAACGGCGGTAATTTACCGGATCCGCCATGGTGACATGGGGAATAACCGCCCCATTCCAAGGTTGGCGGGGCGGTAATTCCCCATTTACCATTGGCCCTTCCCCATTCCCATTTTTGCCCCATAGGGCTCAATGGGAATGGGGAAGGCGGTAATAACGGTACCGCATTGTACCGTAATCACCTTCAAGGTCCCTTTGTGGGTCCCTACCTTAACGGCTGGTAAAGACCAGCCGTTAAGGTCGGGACCCGCAAAGGGACCTCGTAATCAGGCGTTAAGGGATTACCGGTACCGGTACCGTTAACAGTACCGGTAATCCCTTAACGCCAGGGTCGTAATGAGGGACATTGTTTTATTTTGAGGAGCAGTCATGCATTCAAAATCATGTAACAATTTTAGCAATGTACATATATAATCATCATGCGTGATACAATTCTTAATTTTCACTACCAGAAGTAGAATTTGCCAAACCAGACCCAGGGGAACATGCTGAGACCCCCTTACAGAACTTTAATGGCCAGAATAATAGAATTCATGGGTTGGTCTACACCTTCACCTTCTTTTCAACAAGATGATCTTACAGACATTTTAATTAAAGGACCACAGGAAGATCCTGTGGTTCCATTTCATGCTGCATTGCAGAGGAAAATATCGGCCAACTGGGAAACTCCTGAGGTTATCCCGGCAGTTAACAAAAAACTATCTGCCAAATATAGGGTATCTGCTTCTGACCCTGAATATCTGTCCAAACATCCAACTCCAGAGAGTCTGGTTGTTCAAGCAGCAACTTCATCGAACAGTAGATCTGCATACCCTACTGTTCCACAAGACAGGGATGATAAGAGATTTGACGCTATGTCAAAAAAGGTATTTTCTGCGTGTAGCATGGCGCTTAAATCCATTAATGCTACTTGTAAGCTCGCAAGGTTCAGTCATACACTTTGGGAGTGTGCTTCATCAGCGGCTGACTGCCTCCCGGAAGGAGAAGAAAGGGAAGCTTTTCTGAACATCATTAAAGAAGGTAAAGTGCAATGTGCGAATCCCTTCAAACTGGCAGGGCAGGGCAGGGCCATGGCGGCAAGTACTACAATCCGCAGATTGCGTGGTTGCGAAAGTCTGGTTTTGCTCCAGATGTACAGGCTAGACTTTTGAATATGCCCTTTGATGGCTCTTCTTTATTTGGTAAGAAGGCTGATGACAGCCTAGAGAAGTTACAAACATCCAAGGCAGCAGCAAAATCCCTTGGAGCTGCAATCCGTCAAACTCCCTATCGCCCCTCAGGAACGCTTTTGGAGAGGTAGGTCCTTTCGTTTTTATTCCACATTCGGAAAAGGCAGAGGACAGCCGGCTCAGAGAGGCCAAAAAAGATTTACCCGAGGTGGACGGGTTAAAAGTACAAAAGCCGCAGCAGGTGCCTCTAAACCACTCTGAGGACTCTCCTCACAAGACACCAGTAGGGGGCAGGTTAACTCAACATCTGATGGAATGGCAGGCTATTACGTCAGATGCTTGGGCATTGGAGACAGTTGCCCAAGGTTACTGCCTGCCTTTTCTACACACCCCTCAGAGTCACCCACCGGGGAACAACTCTTTGAAGTTTCCAGATCTGCTCCTTTTGCAGGAGATTCTAGACCTGCTGGAGAAAGGTGCCATAGAACCGGTACCTGTAGCGGAGAGCAACAAGGGTCGGTACTCCCCCTACTTCCTGATACTGAAGAAGGACGGAGGACTTGGACCTATCTTGGACTTACGAGAATTGAACAAGTTCCTCAGGAAGGACAAGTCAAGATGGTAACTCTCTCTCAGATCCTTCTGGCCCTCTGGCTTCAGGACTGGCTGGTATCTCTGGACCTTCAGGATGCCTATTTCCATGTGCCAATCCATCTCAAACACAGGAAATACCTGAGGTTCGCAATTGGCAACTCTCATTATCAATTTCGAGTTCTGCCACTTGGGCTGACCTCCGCCCCGAGGGTTTTCACCAAGCTAATGTCAGTAGTGGCTGCAAGTCTAAGGAGGGAAGGGAGTCACATCTACCCCTACCTAGACGATTAGTTGATCAGAGCTGTATCTTTGGAACAAGCTCAGATTCAACTAGATTATGTCTTCCACTTCCTTCACAAACTAGGCTTCTCCCTCAATTTAAAGTCACAGATGATACCATCACAGAGACTCCAGTTCATCAGAGCGGTCCTGGACACTTCCCTGGGGAAAGCCTCGCCACCAGAGGTGAGGGCTCAAGATATTCTGCAGATGGTCACCAAGTTTCAAAATGCCCAACGTCTCCCAGCCTTCGACTTTTTGAGGTTGCTAGGCCTCATGGCATCCTGCATCTTCCTTGTGCCAGAGGCTCGCCTGAGAATGAGATCTCTCCAGTGGGCACTAAGAACTCAGTGGTCGCAATTCTCAGGAAGAATGACAGATTTCCTTCAGGTTCCGGACAAAGTGGCTCGAGACCTTCAGTGGTGGGCCTGTCGGGAGAACATTTTGAAAGGAGAACTGTTTTGGCAACCATGGCCAGAGATAACAGTAGTCACGGATGCCTCACTCACGGGGTGGGGAGCCCATGCCAACGACTTGACCATCAGCGGTCGTTGGTCTCCATCGGAGTCCAGACTACATATCAACCTGTTGGAGCTGAGAGCTATCAGACTAGCGCTGAAGGCTTTTCTGCCATCTGTACAAGGGAAAAATGTCCTAATAATGACGGAAAATACAGTGGCCATGCACTACCTCAACAAAAGAGGAGGCGTAGGATCACTGCCACTGTGCAGAGAGGCGATGCAGCTCTGGTTTTGGGCAATTCAAGAAGGAATCTCTCTATCAGCAGTTCACTTAGCCGGAGAGGAGAACTTGACAGCGGACGCTCTGAGCAGGCAGAGCACAGTCTCTCATGAGTGGGAGATAGCTCAGGAAGTCCTTCGAGAGATCTTCGCCCTTTGGGGAACCCCTCAAGTGGATCTGTTCACCACCAGTATCAACAGGAAGTCCAATCAGTTTTGGTCTAGGGAATTTCCCCCGAGAGGAGCTCTAGGGGACGCGTTCGTGGTACGCGTTTCCTCCAGTCCCTGTCATTCCTCAGATGATCAGGAGGTTGAGAAGATTCCAGAAAACTATGATCCTAATTGCCCCAGACTGGGCCAGGAGAATGTGGTACCCGGAACTTCTGGACATGTCCATCTGCCCTCCGATTCGTCTTCCACACAGGGAGGATCTTCTCTCGCAGAAGGGAGGTGAAGTTCTCCATCCAGACATCAGAACCCTCAACCTTCACGCTTGGTTTCTGAAAGGTTGAGATACAAGGATTGGGACCTCCCAGATGACGTTATGGAGGTGTTGCTTTCAGCCAAAAGGCCAGCAACAAAGACTTTATACCGCTGCCGTTGGAACAAATTTTGCAGCTGGTGTAGAGAAAAGAATATTGAACCCTTTTCATGTGGTACACCAATGGTGTTATCTTTTCTACTCCATTTGGCGAATTCAGGTCTTCAAGTTGGTACGATCAAGGGCTACCTCGCAGCGCTATCGATCTTTAAGCGCACTGCGGAGGAGCCATCATATTTCAAATTACCCCTAGTAATACAATTTCTGAAGGGGTTAACTAATGTCTATCCCCCAAGACCGTTCCAAGTTCCCTTATGGGACTTAAATTTAGTCTTACATTTCCTGATGGGTACTCCTTTTGAACCACTCCACTCTTGTTTGTTAAGATTTCTTACCCTTAAAACTGTCTTATTAGTGGCTTTGACATCTGCCAGGAGGGTGAGCGAATTACAAGCCCTATCTTGTAAACCCCCTCATACAATTTTTCACAAAGACAAAGTTGTCCTACAAGTGAAGCCTAATTTCCTCCCAAAGGTAGTTTCTGAATTCCACATCACTCAGAAGATAACCTTACCTTCATTCTATCCTCCTCCCCATCCTGGGAAAGAGGAGGAGAGGCTACATAGGCAGGATCCAAGGCGAGCCTTGAGTTTTTATATCAGCAGACTTGCTAGGATTAGGCAAGCAGACCAACTGTTCATAGGTTACACAGGGCACAAATTAGGATTGCCAATCACAAAACAGACCATTTCCAGATGGATTATTTTAGCCATTCTAGAATGTTACGAATTGGCAGGGAAAGAGCCCCCTCAAAATCTTAGACCTCATTCAACCAGGGGTATTGCAGCCTCTTCGGCCCTCCAAAGAGGGGTACTGATTCGAGACATATGTGCGGCTGCCACATGGTCGTCCGCACATACCTTTACAAAATTCTATAATCTGGATTCCTCCTCTAGCCAAGAGACTAGATTTGGCAAAGCTGTGTTACACTCTGTTCATTCTTAAAGGGGAATATGGCAATTTTACTCCCACCTCCATTTACACACCATTGCTATGGGAGTCTATCAAGATAAGGAATACGTCGGAGGCACAATCCCTTCGAAGAACAAGTTACTTCTTACCTTGTAACGTTCTTTCGATGGGATGTTCCTCCGACGTATTCCTTATTGCCCCTCCCATCCATCCCCTCAGTAAAACTTTGCTTGTGGTTGCAGCTTACGCTGCTTCAAGGTCAATAACCAATTCATGCACAGCTACTCTTAAACTTCAAAACGGAACTGAGCAATGGATGCTGCGTGAGTCTATTTATACGTTGACGCGCAGCGCCCTCTATTGAAAACATTTTCCGAGGCCAGCAAGCTGGAAGTGATCTATTATCAAGATAAGCAATATGTCGGAGGAACATCCCATCGAAAGAACGTTACAAGGTAAGAAGTAACTTGTTCTTCTCTTTTGAGTCTTTTTTCTTGGTAGGGAGTTCTCTTGTAGGTGCTCCTCCATGTTGTCCAGGCGATGCTGAATAGGCAGGAGCATTTCTGATACAGCTCTTTTGATACTGGTCTCCACTGTAGAACCCAGCACCTTTTCCAGGCTGTTTGCCATTCCACTTCATCTATTTCATAAGTATCTTCCTCATATTGAGACCAATCCTGGCCATCCTGAGGGAAGTACTGGGCTGGCATATTTATAAATTGCACCTTTCTGTTCTCCCTTATCTTTTTTTTAAATGTTTTAATTATAAATATATAAATATATTCTTATATATTATAATTATTTATTCATTCTTTGCTTGTGGGCACAGACCGCCTTCTCTCAAGCCCACTGTTAATACTATGGGGAGCTTCTGTATAGCCCTGATCCAATGGGCAATGTTCATTTCTTTAAGATGTCTCTCCCCCATTTTTCTTTTTTTTTAAAAAGCATATAGAGTTCAAAATGAAGTCCTGTATGAAAAATCAGCTTCTGGCACTCGCGATTGCAAAATCCGTTATGAAACGTAACGGAAATGTGCTCGCGAGCACCAGAAAGCTGAAAAAGGCACCTGATAGAGCAGGAGCTCCCTCTGGTGACCACGGGCGGTGCCGCGGTCAAACGGAGGTTGAAACTGCTGCTTCCTCGGGCTCTGGCAACTCAAGCCGAGTTGGGGAAGCGAGCGGAGTACACGCGTGAGGGTTCGTGAAGGCGGACCCTGGCGTTCTAAACATACGCGGCTTATGAAAGCAGGAAAATGTAATTGAAAACCGCGCAGTACTCTCCGACGCCAGCAGGAAGCAGCCGGCGTGAGAGAGGGGCTATACTCATGGAAGCTGAGGACGCGTAATGCGTCTGTCAGATAAACATAAAGAAGAGATTAACTCTTTAAAAAATGTGCGCGTACGCTAACGCTGAAACAAGGCATAAAATGTGAAAACAGCTATGTAAATGAAATACAAACAGATAAAAATACAGTTCTAGAATATGATGCACTTATCTCTTGCTGTGAGCAGCAAAGAAAGAGGAAGTGGCATCATATTCAAGACTGTTTATGTGGGGACTTAGGCACTCATTGGGGGATCCAGGTCACATGTTGGTGGCCTCGTATTGAACTTTCCACAGGCCTCCTGGGAAATGAAGTTTTATGTTGTTTCAGGACTTGAAGGACGTATTATGATGTTTTCTTGTTGGTTTTTATTGTTACATATTTTTCTGTGCACCTTTTCTACGTACACATGATCTATGGCACTCAGGTGCACAGAGAAAAATATCTTGCTGCTGAGCTTTCTTTAAATATTTAAATAAAGAAAGAGAATCATTATGGGAGCCTCCGGTCTTGACATAGAATCAGACACTAACTGTAAAAACTCACAGGCACTTGCCGTTAGGGTCAGCTAAAGGTGAATAATTCTTTCCCCTTTCAAACAGGAGAAAGCCAACCACAAGTAACAGCTTCCTGTTTTAAGATAAGCTCGTAGGAGTTAAGATGCTTCTGCGCTGATGAAAAGTCAAAGGCAGGAAACACAATACCAAAATAGAAAATACGCGGTTAGAGTGGCTGAAGACAAGTGTAGCTGTTTCCCTCTGAAGAAAGGCATTCACTAGAATGAGGCTTTAAAGGTGTCAACGAGCGAATGACATGCTTTGCTCTTGTCCCTACACGGAGCACATTCACTGTAAGGTAAAATATCAAGAAGCAAAGACATCATCTTTCACTTGAGTTCTCACAAAGGTAAATAATGTGTGCACTGCAAACCGAAGCACAAGAGCAGATTCAGACTCTAGACTTTCTCTCCAGATCGAGGAAGTGACGCACATAGTAAATGTAGGCTAAGTCACGGGTATTAATATAAAAGCACAACAGACTAAGGCTAGAGAGATTCCGCAGCAGGCAGCAGGCAGACCACGAGATCGTTGGGGGTTGGGAAGAGCAGTCGATATCAGGTCAGAGCAGCAAGCCCAGAAAACCGTGAGATTCAAGTGTGTTGGTTGAGACTCTCTTGCATGTTAGACTGACGGCGTGTTTTATTATGTCACTCGACTCCTGATCACACCATAGTATAGCTTAGACAAACATAACATGCATTCCATGATTGCTCAAGCTGGTGTTTCAGAATTATGAATTGTACTTTATCTTTGTTAAATGCAAATCATGTTTATAGCTTATGCGACAATGCTGGTTCTCTATCTGACACTATGCTACGTTTTTACTGCGTTAATCATAGCAGGTGTAATGATGATCAAATCTGGTAGAGATCAGAAATTATATTAAATATATTGACTTGCTACCTTCCAGTGTCAGCTTCATATTTTTGAGTAATGCTTCAAAATGAGGTCTCTCTGAGTCAAAATGAACTACACACTATTCTCTGGCTGAATTTTGGTCAATTATGACAAGAGGTGCAAACACTCAGGGATACTGTCAAAGGACTAGGCCGGAACCCATGAGGCGCCTCTCATCACAACTTAAGACTTTTGATTCTGTGCCCACACCACACAGCCCTACCTGGGGTCGAGGGGGGCGGGCAGGGAATCACGCCCTAAGGGGCAATTAAGTCAGATGGCACCCCAATAAGATGCAATGTTTTAAAGATGACCAGAGCATTACTACTATTTAAATAACCTCATGTCCCAGTCACTGGAGAAGGACAGGGCAGAAGTGTGTTTTTCTTTCTAAAAAAACCTTTTTTTTAAATTTAGAGGTTAGAGTGCGTACAGGAGATGGCGCACAATTAAATCAATATTCCCATCCATTGCAGAATGGCTGTATATGATTGGCTGAGAGCTGTCCAGTGTTATGCAATAAACACAAATTGTACAGTAGCAGTGGCACAACTTGGTGGACTACCAGCAGATTCACTCTTTACTTACTTAAAGACCCCAGATAACAGGACAAATAATGTATATGCAACTCTCCTAGTGAGAGGAGACTTAGACACCATTCAGCATCGCCCATATCAGTATCCTGAATTAGCTCTTACACATACAAATCATGTCAACTGGTTTGGAGGTAATCTAGTTTACCCAGAAACAGGTGCAAGGCATGGCTCACTAGCTACACCCAATCTGTCACTAGAATTCTTAGCTCGGTTTCATCCAAACCGTGGAGGTCCGTTCTTGCAAGTTGACTACCAGTTGTTAGCCACCCACTTTGACACAGTGCAAAACATCGCACTGCAATATGCAGCTCAGCAGGGTATAGCACCTGCGCAGCAACCTCAAGGACAGATGGATGCAGGTGGGGTGCAACTACAGACATTGAGAATAATATTGGATCCTGTCCATCCAAGAATGAAGACATTTCCAAGTGGTATTCAGAAAAAATAGGACACTTGCAAGCTGCTTATCCACAAGTAACTCCCCAGCAGAGACACAGGGCCCTAGCTATGTTTCTTCCATCTGGCTGCACACCGCCTCTAGCAAGCTGTGACAGCTGGATCTCAATCTATAGCTGGCTTTATTTACAGCTGATAGGCACACCATCCATCACATCACTAGCACTGATACTAGCTGACATCATGGGAACACAAGGCGCGGCCGCAGCCATGAATATAGGCCTCTCTATAGCATGTAACAATTATCAAATGGTTGAGAGCATAATCCTACCCTTATTAAAAGGAGAGCCTGCAAGGTTAGAAGTCCATAGAAAATTGTCCCAATTAAATGAGCAAGAAAAAAGGGAGCAATTTGGAGACATAGGGCCTCATCACGACTTTGGCGGTAACCCTTAAATCCAGCGGTAGCGCTATTACCGCCGGATTTAAGGGTCCGCCAAATCAGGACTTCGGTGGATTTCGCCCCAGCTCTGAGCTGGGGGGAAATCCGCTGAAAATTCGCGCTATTACCGCCGGCGGGAAATCCGCCGCCGGTAAGAGCGCGAAAATTACCATTGAGCCCAATAGGGAATGGGGCATTCCCGAATCGGCTCAATTGGGAATGGGGATTAACATTACCGCCAAACTCATGATCCGGCACTATTAGTGCCGGGGAGTTCGGCGGTAGGGCTATTACCGCCGGCGGTAATACCGCCGGAGTTACCGCCAAACTCGTGATCAGGCCCATAGTGACATCCACCTATCAATCATTGGGCAGGGATAACTTGGGCAGAAGACCAGCAGACACACATAAAAAGGGTAACAAGGATCTTAAGCCAGATAAGGACACAAACGATGAAGGGAGATCCTCGAAAGGACGGGGTTCATTCCAGGGTAAAAAGGGCAATGAGCCACAGAGGCGGCAACTGTCACCCATAGAGGAAGAAAGATATCCAGAGCATGGGCATAAAAATGAGAAATCTGCAGGAGATAGGCAGAGCCCGCAGTGGCAAGGTAACAACAGGGGTAGACGGTCCTGGGGTCAGACTGGGGGCCAGTCCCATTTTAGACCTACTGACTATGATTTTAGAGACAGGAAACACAAGAAAAGTCCCCAGAAGTACGGCATTGATGAGAGCCCATCTCCTTCCCAAGAGGCACGAACACCAGACCGTTCTAAGGCCGAGGGGAAGGAAGTGAAGGTTGAGAAAAACACACTGCAGCACTACAGGTTTCACAGAATGCAGAGTCCACACACTCATCGCATCATTCTCAAGACTAAGCGACACACGGATTGGATTGAAGTCCTATTAGACTCTGGGTCTGACATTTTCATATTTGAATGCAGCCACAAGGCACTATTGGAGCACACAAGGGCACACAGGAATGCACAGATCACTACTCCCACTGGGCAGACATCGTCAGGCACATAATGAAGAGTGTATTTTGTGACAATTCAGCTAGAAGGCGAACACCCCAAAAAGATTGAAGCACTATTTTGGTCACAGCTACACATTCAATATAAAGGGCTGTTAGCATTTCAAGACTGGCCACCTTTGTATGTAAAGCAAGCACCAAGGGGTGAAGAAGTGGTAATGCCTGCCTTTTCAAAAGAGGTGAGTGGGGAACTAATGCAAAAATATGCAAGAAAATGGTCAGCGCTGGCAGCAGGCAGCTGTTTAAAAATCATGTAGGGCACGATAAAGGATGGCCAGCACACGTGATTCCAGTGCTGAAACCACCCCCGCCACAAAGGCAGTATCCAGTTAAACCACATGCAGTTGCCCACATGCAAACCATATTAGACCAGCTAATGGACCAGGGAGTAATCACAAAGCAAGCTAGCCCACATAACAGTCCGGTACTCCCAGTTTTAAAACCTGATGGTACCTGCCGTTTTATTGTGGATTTTTGAATTTTGAATGCACATTGTAAAACAGAGGCCGTCCAGAACCAACATAGTTCTGGATTGCTAGCCAACTTACACAGATGCAAATATAAAACAAACGTTGATCTAGGCAATGGGTATTTCACACAACCTTTAAGTGTAGAAAGCCAGAAATACACTGCATTCACTTTTAAGGGAACTCATTTCCAGTTCACTAGAATAATGCAGGGGTATATAAATTCACCTAGCACATTCTCAAGCAGAATACAGAGCTTACTTGCAGACATCCCTAATTGTTGGCAGTATGTAGATGATATTTATATCACCCATGAGAATCTCAGTGAACACTTGCAACAAGTGGACAGAGTCATTCATACGTTGGCTGTAAAAGGATACCTAATCAATTTAAAAAAATCAAGAATAGCTCATCGTTAGGTTACCTTTCTGGGATTCACTCTTTCAGATGAGGGCAGGGGGTTATCAGCAGATTTTCTTGAAAAGTGTGCCAATATAAGACCGCCCACTATGCTTAGACAATTACAGGCCATTATAGGGCTGTTACATTTTGGCAGATCGTATGTTTCTAATTTTGCTGAGCTAGTGAAACCATTGTATGCTTTGATAAAACCAAATTTCAAGGCAGCTTACTGGCTGCCAGAACACACTTGTATTCTGCACCAGGTATATTCATTAATGACTCACACTGGTCCTTTGCAGGACAGGAATACAGATAAAGACTTAGAGATGAACCTTGTGGTGGGAGACAATGCTTTCAAATACACAGTGTGCAATCTAGGGGAGACTAAACCACTTGCATATAAGTCACATGTATATTCCACACCTGAGTTAAAATTTACACCTCAGGAGACATATTCTGGCTTCAGTTTAGGTGATTATTCAGAAAGAGAGACCGCTGGCAGCAAATAGAACCATACACATAAACACACCTCTAGCTCAACTAGAAGCTGTCACAAAAGCTAGCGTCCGAAATGCAAAAGCATTACACACTAGATGGATTCAATGGTCAGCATCTCAACATGCTCCAAAGTACCATTATAAGGCAGAATTGCAAAGACAGTAGATTGAGTTGGACAATGGACACAGAGACAGACATCTCACGGCCTGACATACCATTGTTTGATTTTTCCAGGTGATTTACTCAGATGGGTCAGCTATCCCAGCAGTGGGGACACACTCTAAGTATGCTGCCGCATGCCCAGCAGTCGTAGGATGCTTCACACATGAAGAAGAGTTTATACATACTGATATTGCAACCAAGCACCTGAGAGTCATGTCTGCCCAGACTGCTGAATTGCATGGGTTACTACTTGCATTGCGCCAAGCAGATTCAGGGAAGCCCACTCTAGTAGTTTCAGATTCAGATTACATTGTCAGGGCTTATAACACTGACTTGCATTGGTGGATACAAAATGACTTCAAAGACATTAGGCATAAAAATATGCTTCCATGTACCTCTGGAAGCAGGTGTGGGATCTTAAACAGACTTGCCCTTTTCTATGGGTAATGCACACAAGAGCACATACCAAGGGGCACATTCATAGCACTGGCAATGCATTGGCCGATAAATATGCCAAAGAGCACACAGTGAGAAAAACAATAGCAGCCATAACTCGCTCAGCGACTGCAATGGATGAGGAAATAAAAGAGGCTTGTTTAGGTATTGTACCTAGGCCAAAAGGTTTCCCCAGTAATTATATGTATGACATTGAAGATAATAGAGCAATAGTCACAATCCCTATGAAAAAAGGGGATCCTGTTCAAAGATTAATACCAAATAGAGCAGACAGGGAAAAGCTGATTGCAGCCACACACGCTGGACTTGCATCTACCCATTTTGGGGTGAGTGCAACTGCACTGCTGCTCCTTGATTGCTTCTGGTGGCCAGGGCTTCTACAACAGGTGAAAATATATATTGCAAACTGTGACACATGTATACAGACAACTGTCGACGACAGCAAGAAACCTAAGGAGGTTCCTTTGAGAAAGGCAGCCTCACCCTTTGAGATCCAATATATGGACCATATAGGCCCACTACCAGCAGTTAACAAATATAAGTACATTCTAGTAATAGTAGATTATTGCACTAGGTTTACCTGGATGATTCCTCAAAAGAAAGCAGACTGCAAATCAGTCATACAACAACTCAAACATTCCATGCTGACAATGGTCCAACTTTTTTGGGGCAATCCCTGAAGAAGGCGTTGGAGGCATGGGGAACAGAGATGCATTTCTCGCACCCATTTTCCCAGATATCGAACGGAATTGTGGAGAGGGCAAACCAGTCTGTAAAAATGGCCTTGACTAAAAGCATTCTATCATTGGGAGGGAACTGGCTAGACCATGTGCCATTAGTGATCAGGAGTGTGAATAATTTACCACGCCAGTCTTTATGCAATGGTAAGACCCCATTTGAACTCTTGTTTGGGAGAAAGATGTATATGCCTGACCTGCATGCTCTTCCCAGCCCCATACCCTGGAACGAGCCACTTCTGGCGACAACGCTGCTGAGGGAATCCCTCCAGGTGGAAGCTGCTGAGGCCAGTCCTGAGAACACTCTCAAAGCAGGAGATTGGGTCCTAGAAAAGATCCAGGACAAGACTCCATTTGGCCCTTCTTACAGACCAGCAGTGCAAGTAATCAGAGTGAAAGGGTCCAGGACTGCCATCCTACCCACAATACCACCTAAGACAGGTACTAGGCAAGTTTCTGTGGACCACCTAAAACCTGTGCCAAATGGTTTCCGCAATGTTTCCATGGAACCTCCCTCTTCCAAGTGAGGAGCCCACGGAAGATGAAGAAATGGAGATCCGGCAAATGATGATGATAGGTGTGCAAGATGGGGAAGAATACTGTGTCCAGTCAAATGTTTGAATACATAGGAGGTCATTACGACCCAGGCGGTAAGTACACCAACTTTACCACCATGGTGTAAACTATGTTTACACCATGGTGGATGGCGGATTTACCGCCCCATTCCAAGGTGAGTGGGGCGGTAAATCCCCATTTCCCATTTACCCTTCCCCATTCCCATTTTTGCCCCAGAGGGCATAATGGGAGTGGGGAAGGCGCTAATTACGGCACTGTAAATTACGGTGCCGTAATTAGCACCAAGGCGGTTTAGCGCCATGGATTTTTATGCCTGCTAAAAGCAGCCGTTAAAATTGGAATCAGGCGTTAAGGGTTAACGACGGCGTTAACCCTTAACGCCTGGGTCGTAATGACCTCCATAGTTTCGAAATACAATACTTTCGAAACAAAAGGATGGAAAAAAAAATGTTCAAATGCATTTTTTTTAAATGTAATTTCTTTTGTGTTTCGTGTAGTAAAAATAGTGTTTTTTCCCCCAAAAAACGAGGGTTTGGGTGGGGACCCCAGGGACACCCACCCCCAAAAAAAATTCCAATGCTTTTGATTCGAAACTGTTGTATTTCGATACTATGACTGTCGAAACTTTGACTATGAACCGAAGAATACGCCACTCTTGATTACACGTCCACAATTCAGGAAAGTACTGCAAGTTTGCCAATTTGGAAACAGAAAGCCTTCCAAGTTGCTAAAGTGATGAAAGAATTCTTTTGGACAGACTTCCTAAAACGGTGTTATAAACTACTGGCAGTGTACTTCCTCCTACTGTGGTTCAGCCTCATTTTATTCTTCATCTCACTGACTTGCATCTTCTGAGCAAGGTTTCCACTCCACCTGTAAGCAAAGAAGTTGTTCTAAAGCCTTGAACTTCTTCACACATGTTAGAGAAAAGAGAGCTCCCAGAGCCAGAAACTCCAGTCTCAATACAAATGTTTCCTCTAACTATGGGTCACGTGTGGATGCCATCATTCAAGACCTATAATTGCCCAGCAAAACAGCTACAAGTCCAAACCTTTTCTGTGATTGATGAATCCAGATTGTTTACACCCAGTAACCCTGTGTCTGGAACATACAGAGAACTGTTAAGAACTAGGCTTCAAACATTTGCACAACATGCATTATTTGATGTGTTTGATGATTTGGAGGATCTCCATGAAATAGGGTCCCATATGTGTTATGTGCGATATTACAATGCCTTTTCACTTGTCAAACGTGAACCAATTCTGTGGCCTGAATACACATTCTGGGAACATTGTGCAGTGCCTTTCCAAACTGATAGTCCTGAATTCAAACACAGTTCCCATATATTTCACTGAGACCTTATCAAGCAGTGGATTACAGGTTTAAAAATCAGTACAAAATCCCTCCGGAGCCACATGATTCACAACATATTGGGCCTCATTCCGAGTACGGCGCTAACCAATGGCGCTATTAACGCCTTGGTTGACGCCGTACCCGGACCGGCAGCGCCTTGGTGGATGGCGGAATCACCGCCCCATTCCAAGGTTGGCGGGGCGGTAATTCCCCATTCACCAAGGCTCTTCCCCATTCCCAAATGAGCCCCCATAGGGCTCAATGGGAATGGGGAAGATGCAAATAACGGTGACCGTTCATTACGGTCACCGTTATATGCTTGGAGGCCCCTTTGCGCCCTCGACTTTAACACCTGCTCAAAGCAGGCGTTAAGGGCGAGGGCGCAGAGGGAACTCGTAGTATGGCGGTAAGGGAATACCGCGACCGGTCTCGTTACCGGTGGCCGCTATCCCTTACCGCCATACTCGGAATGAGGCCCATTATGTTGCAGATTCAGTCATCTTTGACAGAGAATACTTTGCAAACATGACTGAACAAACATGGCGGGGAACTGTCCCTCTATGGTCTACTTGGGGTCAAAGGATATGGCAAATTAAAGGAGTTCACACGTTAGATATGGCTTGTAGGTTCCCACATTTAATGTATTTCTTAAATTACACGTAGTTCCAAACCACTTGCAGTAATAGGAACCTGAGTTTCTACCCTGAATGGGAGAAAACAGAAGGTGAGTTCTGGAGTGCGTCCTATAGAGAAGCAAAAGAACGCAATGGCACCAAGCATATTACTTATCCATCAGGGGGACCTGTGTTATGGACGGTTCAATCAAATGAATGCAATAAAAGAAAAGCAGGATTTACAGAGACCATATGTAGGGTCCATAGGTCTGGTGAGGGAACGACAAAGAGGATGTCTGTGAAAGTTTGCCTGGAGGAGGCACTGGTATAGGTGTTAGCAATAGGGAGGCCTGGATTGGAGACCAGGATGTCCTTTGTACCAGATTTAGTGAGGAGAGCAGGATAGTCGATAGAGAAGCAGTTAGAGAAGATTGGGGAGACAGAGACCACCATAGAGTAGGAAGGAAGAGGAGAGAAGAGGAAGGGAGAGGGAATGGGAGAACACTAGGGAAGGAAACATGGCAGGGTGCAAGCAGACGAGACAGAGAGAGGCGAGACAAGTTGGCAATTGGACAAGACGACAGGCACTCAGATTTTAAGTACTTTCACAGTGCAATTCTTTAAAACAGGAGAAAAACACACCTAAGTTTGAGAGTCTGCTATGTGGACAGGAGTATGCAGGGTAGCGTGCGGCTCTAGACCTGGTTGATGGCTGGCAACTGGCTTCCCCTGCGGACACCTGCAGACACAACCAGGAGCTGCCTCTATGGGAGCTGCCCTTTGCCTAGGGGCCCTTAGCCGTGGGGGCTGCGGGGCAGGTTCTGTAGTTTCAGTAATGAAAGAGGGGGCAGCCAATCAGGGTGGTGGGTGGGCTGGAAGGCAGGAGGAAGGGAGGGGAACAAACACAAGGAAACACAGAGGGGAGAATGAAACGAGGGAGCAGGGGACACAAAGGAAAAACCAACAAAAAATCAAAAAGGCCCAAGGAGGTTCTCACCAGCACAATGAGGTTGTCTGCAGTCACCCGCTCAGCCAAGGTGGAATGGCGAGCGCGGTATGCTGTGGGAGTGTTACAGTACCCAGGTAATCACTGTGGCCAATCATGGTGGTGGGCGGGCTAGAAGGCGGGAGGGAGAGAGGGGAACAAACACAAGGAAACACGGAGGGGAGAATGGAACGAGGGGGTAGGGGACACAAAGGAAAAAGCAACAAAAAATCAAAAAGGCCCAAGGAGGGTCTCACCAGCACAATGAGGTTACCTGCAGTCACCCGCTCAGCCAAGGTGGAATGGCGAGCGTGGTGTGCTGCGGATTGAGATTGAGTGCCTTCTTCTGTGACTAGGGGATGCTCAAGGCAATAAACGCAGAACATGTGATTATATTGGCAAGCCCTCAACAGCTGAGCAGAAAGAAACAGAACGTGCCATTCCATTTCATAGAAGGTTACTAGAGATTCCTTCAGTTTAGCAAACAAACACATTTCCCTCACTATACTGTACTGTACTACCGAAGCATACGACTTGGTTTTTGAAAGTTGCTGATGACTTCTTCATCCTCCTGTGCCCTCCCTTCCAAACCCACTTGTGCTCGTACCTCTCCTCGGCTCCTGGGCTAGCTCTCAATACTGGCTGACAGGGCTTTGTAAAAAGTGAGGAATTGTAGCAGTAAAAACACTCACTGTGATATTTGCATAACCACAATACTTTGCAAGCAAAACATATTTAAAGCCTCGCCATGATATTATGTGCAGTTTAACAAAATGGAACAATTCTGCATGTACACAATTATTTTGCAGTGCATGCAACACACCCTGGCCTAATATTGTTCTGTAGGATAATACAAGTGCTTAGTGAAACCGTTTTTCTATAGCAGCTAGTTACCATATAATTTGTTATGGTCTATGCTCAATGCAAGTCTGAAAACTTGGAAAGGATGCAGACTGTGTGAAAGCATTCTAGCTGTCTGAATATCCGTTTTTCTAATACTATGTACGAGTAATGCCGGGCATAGCCATACCCATTATCCCTTGCAGCCAAGTAAATGATATTGCAATCTTGCTCTCCACCTATAGGGTAATGTTAGCAGTGCTGAAGTAGGAGACACTGAGCATGACATTTGCCTACTCAAAATCCTTAAAGGGTAAATTAGTATTTGAATGCTATATTGCGCTCAAAGCCTGTGTGTGACATATGTACAAAAGCGTAGGGAGCATGGGATGAGGTTACACATCCAAGTAGCCTTCTTACTTACAGTCAGTATCCGATACTTGAGCTGACAGTTCGATTACATAGTGTGGATGATACTTTTGCTAAGAAACATGAGTAACAGAAATTCTGGTGCTTGATTGTTATTCATATTACACCAAACATAAGACAGGTGGATGTAGGTACAAGTCTGGTAACCTTTCGCAGAGCCACAGTAGGCACATTCAAGGTTGCCCGGTAATGTATAAATGTGGACATGGGGGAGGTTGGAGTCATAAGGTACAAGTGTGATAGTCAAGTATAGGAGTCCTGGGTGGGGAGGCAAGGTTCTTTGATTAATGTGTGCAGGCATAGCTTAGTAAGATCTTATGTTCAAAGAGCTACTTTTTCATGCTTGTTTGATGGTGTATTCTCTATTTCAGGTTTTTAAGGCCATGCTTGCGTAGTAGGGTAATGTAAATAGGCTGGACCAGAATATCAAGACTAGTTAGCACAATTTAGCTTTATTTGGAGAGAAAACAAATGTCAGGTAACTGCTGTGGCTTGTACCATATTTTTTTTATTTTTTTATTTAAAATGATATGTTTGGTTTTACAAACTAATAACATTTCTAAAGTAAAACTTTGCAACTAAATTTCAAGATCGTACAGTTTACTGTCATTGTGGCTCGATATCCAAAATTAGATGACTGTCAAAATTAGGTGTTTATCATGTCCTCTTAGTAGGTGTGCCCATCTTTCTTGTGTATTCATTTGTTTTTGAGATATTTGGAAAATGTCTTTGTACAAGTCTCTTTTTTCTTTTAAAGCCGTACAAACCCACCATGATTAGATGGAAAAGTGTTTCACATTCTCTGCCTTACGAAATCGACAGTCAGAAGTCTTATTATCTGATTTTTTTTATCAATGTTAAATAGTCACGGGTCGGTAGAATGTTTAGACGAAAGCGCAATAACAGATCCCGAATAATACGGTCCGGAAAACAAGCTAAGTAGGCCGGGAGTTCATGAAGAGCCCTTGCTTCCGTTTCACATTTTAGGGAGCGATATTTAGTTTGTTCAGCAATTGTTTTGATCCAGTCATTTCGCAGAATTTTGCACTCTGCGTATTGTGGTCTATTTAATAGCATGTCTTCCGTGATCTCTTCGTCTTGCATTCTTCGCTTGATCTCAGAAGTCCAGTGGTAGAGAGCTGTGACATGTAAGGCTTGTTTTTTTTCTTTGAGTATTTCAAGTGATGGAATTAGATCTTGACAAATTATTTTTCTATAGAGATCCATTTGTTTCCAAAGAACTATAGATTGTAGTGATTGGAGAGTTAATTCAAAACGGATTCTTGGCATAGGAAATGTTGTAGGAAGGGCTAGTGTTTTCCTTCAGAATATAGCCTCGTAGAGGGGCCACTTTATTATTTGTGGACTGATCAGTGTTTCACTGGCGTAAATAAAGATAGGAACCACTTTTTGTTTATATAAGGCAATTGTTGATTTTATTGAATATGTTACAAACTTAAGGTGAAAGAAGCAACCTTGTCGGGCAAGAGATCTTGCTTTTCTCTCGATGTGATCTTTCCATTCTTGTTGATTTGGGGAGGGATTTATCATTGAACCTAGATATTTGATTGACTTGATTGTTTCAATCGGTTTGCCTTCTAGTTGTAGCTTTAGGTTTTGTTGGCTCTTATATTTTTGGGTCGAGAGTTTCCTTAGCTTGGTTTTATTGGTGTTTATTTGCAGCTCATTTTCTCTCATGAATTTTTCGACTTTGTCTAAAGTCTTTTGTAAGCCTGTCACAGTTTTATCCATAACAATGATATCATCAGCATATATTAGGGTTTGGATCGGTTCGTTATTTATCTTTGGAGGATTCGCGGATGTATCTTGGATCCTTTCCACAAAATCAGAAGTATACAGATTATATAGGCAGGCGGCCAAAGGGCACCCTTGCTGCAAGCCGTTCCAGGTAGAGATTGGTTTTGTTACTACGCCGTCTTTAGTTAATCGTACTTGAATTGGAGTATAGTTGTTTTATTGGGTTGAGAATGGACGGAGGGCAGTACCATGCTGCTAATTTCTTCTACAGTTTTTGTCTGTTGACAGAGTCGAATGCCATTTTTAAGTCTATAAAGATAGCATATACCTGTTGTTTCTTAATAGTTGCTTCATATTTTATCATACTCAACAGCAGTAGGTTGACGCTTGTTCCTATTTTGTTGACAAATCCAGTTTGTATTTTTTCTTGCTTACCATTGGACGTTGCCCATATGTTGAGTTTTTTTAAGAGGTATCCCACGAACAATTTTCCTAATGGGTCTAGGAGCGCTATGGGTCTATAGTTCTCCGGATTTTTTCTATCGCCAGTTTTATATATAGCAATAAGGATTGCTAGGGTGTAGGTTTGTGGAATTTCTTGTGTTCTTCCAATGAGAATGAGAAGTTGAGCAAAGAAGGCAGCCCATTCTTCAGGTGCTGATTTTAGATTAGCATTAGATAGACCGTCAGGTCCTGGTGCTCGAGATGGATTAAGAGACGCAATGGTTTTTATAAGGTCTTCTCTTTCCCAGCTTAGGTCCCACAGTTGATCTCCATTCTCAACTTGTATAGGCAAAATATCTGAATTTGTTTTGTATAGGTTAGTGAAGTGTTCAGTCCATACTTGAGCTTCTACTTCTTGGATCATGTTTGATGCTTTTGAATTTTCATTTAGAAGTGACCATAGTTGTCGTGTGTTTTTCTGTTTAAGGGCCACTAAAATTGCTTCTGCATCATTTTGTTGCATTAGGGATTTAATTGATTTTATTGAGTTTGAATATTTCCGTTTTTCTTTTTTTATTTCAGCTGCAACGTTTGGTGTTTTCTGCTTTTTTAATAGGCGTTTTCATTTGTGAAGACGTTTTTTCATCAGCTTAATCTCAATATTGAAATGGTGGGTGTGATTGATTTTTTTTTTTTTGGCTTGCCATGCCTTCATAGTGGTTGATGGTAATTCTCTAAGATCCACTGGAGTAGTGAAGCTTCAAATTTTGACACTAGTCTAGCCATTTGGTGTTTTTTTATTCAAAGTTTTTTCAGACCATTGTTCAATTCAAGATCTGGTAGGATTGTTCGTGGAATGTGAATTTGTAGTGTGTTCCATGTTATTGATAATTGGTGATGATCACTATTAGAATGTGGAGAATTAGCAGTTGTTGTAATACATTTTCGTATCCCTGAAATTGTCAATGATGGAGGTGGATTTTTCTCGTGTCCAAGTTGGAGGGGGCAGACCATGGCTGTTTAGTGGTTGGTCCGTCAAGGTTAGGTTTCGAATGGTAACGTCTTTGATCCATCTTCTTGCTCTTGGAGATAACATGTGGGAATCTAATTTCGTACCTTCTCTACTGTATAGATGCATATTCAAATCTCCAGCAATGATGAACTCTGCCTGATTATGAGAACTGGCGATTGTGTCAAATTCGTCACATATTCAGTCTATGAATTTATTATCGTTCATTGCTGTTGGATTCCAATAGATGTTGAAGATAGTTAGATGGATTGTTTCAAGATTCCGTCCAGACTCAGTTGTGGAAGTCGGCATACGGATGGTAATATATTGAGCCCAGGAGTGGATATTTTTCTTTGCTGTTATTGACCAATTAGGATCGATTTTTATCAGAATCATCATTCCAGAGTTAGTTCTACCTTGTTGTGAAGTGATCGCTCGATTCTTATAGGTAGTAAATCCTTCGCAGATAACTTCATCTGCCAGCCAGGTTTCCTGGAGACATATTATATCCATTTCTGCCAAGTTGGCCGATCCTTTGTCGAAAAGGTGTTTGTAACCTCTGGAGTTCCAAGAACATAGGATAGCCCTACTCGATGGGTATCCCTTACATGTTGATTGTTATAAGTAGGTCTTTATTCGGGGGCTCGGAGTTTCGTCTAGTGCATTTACATTTCTTTTGTTCTGGGGGTTGAGGTTCGAGTCACGCCATGCTTCTTGTGTTTTGTGTGCCACGTGTGAGTTTGACTGGGTATTTCTATATGTCTCTAGAACTGATTTGAGCTAATTGTGGAATAACGTTAAATAGACGCAAGATGTTTGATCTATTCATGATTAATGGATCAGCAGGGTTTGCAATATTTGCAGATAAAGATAATCTAAATACATTAGATGCTTTCAACGGATCGACAAAGTTTGGTTTGATAAGTGGTGTTTCATCTTGCGCAGACAGGATGTCAAAAGTCTTTGAACCTTTTAGCGGTTCTGGTAAAGACCAAAATTCATCATTTGACACAGTTGAATACACAAAAGAAATATTAGTTGATGTATTCTGGTTAATTGAGATCATCTCAGAGGTTTCTGAAGATGTTTCATAGCATTCATCTAACACTATCAATAGATCATCTTGTGGGTCTATGGAATTAGCGTTGAGTGCGTGGGGGTGAACGGGAGTTCCGATATGGGTAGCAGCCCGAGACTTTATCGATTGAGTTGGTGTCTTTTGATTAATCACAGCTAGTAATGCATCGAGTGGTTTGTCCTCCGGATGAAGTAGAATTTCATGTCATTGGTTTGGATTAGTCGTTGTTTCTCTAGTTGGAAGTCTTAATTCAGCATATTCTCGGTAAGGACGGTTTGAAGCATAGTGATTTTTGGTAAGATGAGTTCTTTTTGATGTTGTAGGTGCAGCTTGTGAGAGAGACTTTTGGTCCGATTGAATTTTTCTCAAGAACGCTCGAGAACCTGTCTGGGTTTTTTAAAATTCTTTTTTTCGACATAGATTGGTTTCCCACATGGCCTAGTTTCTTTAGGTCGAAAATATCAAAGGGAGTACATAGTGCAGGTTCAGCATTAGCAAGGCTCGATGATGACGGTAGGTACAATGGTCCTAAAAGATGAGGTTGAATTTCATATTGGGTAGTCTGGTCTAGTTTAGTTATAGCTACCTGCACTGAAATCTCAGTTTGGGTTTGTGTAATAGGTTGTTCTGGTTGAATGCTCATTTGAAGTTGCTTTTTTACCTTGTCGTCCATGAGTTTCTTTGTGATTATTGTTACCGTGTCCATCAGATTCTGTTTGTCGGCCCAGTCTACTCTTGCAATTTCCGCAAGGCGGCTTTGCCATGTCCTGGAAGTTTCTGCTTCATAGTTTAATCGCTCTTGTATAGTTCCTATGAAGCCTTCTAGTTGAGTTTGCTTAGTCAAGATCATGGCTAGCAGTGTTGCTTGATCTTTGGTTGTGTCTACCATTGCTTCTTGAATTTTTAGGAAAGTTACCATTGCTACTGATAACACTGCTACTAGCGTGTTCTGAAGATCAAGCATCATATTTGGGATTCTTTCAGGAGTGTCTGATCTATTATCCAAGGGTTTGTTTATCTTGAGTGGGAGAGAAGATTCTAACTCTAGGTTTTTGTTGTCAACCGGAGTAGTCTTTGGGTCTTGAGTAGTTTTTGGAGAAGTTTTTGGAGTCACGTAGTTTTCCATAATTGCAATAGGCGTGGATGTATTAGTTGTTGCCTCTGGTTTGTTGCTAGACGTCCCACCGAAAACTTCTGTTCTTTTTTCTTGAGAATCCATGATTGCGTCTATTTCTGTTATGTCGAGAGATAGGCGAGCTATGCGGGTAGACAGTGATTTGGTTTTATAGCATTGTGGGGAGTCTAGAGGATAGTACATTGATTGCCATTGTTGTTTGGCCGTTCGTGCTCTTTCTTGCAGACTTGGAGTGAAAAGAAAATCATCATGGATAATTTGAAGCTTTTTTTCGCTTTGTAATTGAGAATGCACCGGTAAGGAAAGTGCTCGATTTGAGAGTTCAGAGGATATTGTATTGGTAGTGGGTTGAATAGCCAGCCAGTTTAGGTGACGTGATCCGTTGACTTTCTTGTTCCGATGTATCGGAAAAGTCTCGTGGCTTAGAGAGATGGGATGCTGAAATGTCAAAAGTTGGTGATAATTGAGTGTCTCTCCATTGTCGGGGAATTGAGAGGGACTGAAAATCGAGAGACAAAGGGTTCCTTGCTGCAGATTTCGTATTTGCAGAATTCAGTGTTGGTTTCAGTAAAGGTAGCACTTGGTCTCCCGGTCGACATATTGACGGAGCTCTGTCCGTAGTGGATATCGTAAGAGGCTTGTCCTTCTTTTTTGCCTTCGCGGTTGCATGCAGGATAGCAGCTAGGTCTGCCGTCTTTTTTGTAGGTATTGCTTGGATCTCGCGCAGAGTTTATATGTAAATCCAAGAGATTGGTGCCTTTAGTTGCAGTTGCTAATGACTCTTCAAGTTTGTCTTGTAGGCGTGTACGGGGCTTAATGGAGTCCATAATGAGTCTATTAGTAGATTGTTTAAGCGTGAGGGTATTCTGTATGTGTGAGAGAGTTTATGGAAATAATGAAATAACACTACGAAGACAGTCACTTACCGTGCATCCAGCCGGAAACAGCAGTAAACAGTGCAAGTCAGACGCCCTTGACTCCTCAGCCGGCTTCACGCCTGTCTTGATATGGGCAAAATCTTCCTCGGGGCCAGCCCTTTGAGAGCAAAAAATACCCAAATCAGCCCAAAATACAGGTTCTATTGTGCTGAGCAGTGATCTCATGCTAGTGACAAATGACACCTTTCAATAAGTTTTAGTATTTATTCTAAACAGTGAATTTCATATACATTTGGGATTCAAGTTAGAGAAGATTACAAAGCACAAAACTTAGAGAAATGCAAAATATAGAGAAACATAGAACTTAGATAAACATAAAGAAACATAGAGAAACACAGTCTTACGCCCCTTCAATCAGCACTGGGAGACCCTGGCCCTCATAAGCTAGCTGTAACAAGCCCCGCTCAGAGGACAGAGCTGAAGGAGTGCCGTCAGAGTTCCAAAATTCCGGGCACTTGATCTTGCACGAACCAAGTCCACAGGACGATCTCCCACCCGAGTCATGTGAGCATGTGTATTTTATAATCTCGTGCTGCCCGTCCGTGACGCACAGTTCCAGAACTTTCCCTGTGCAAAATATAGGCTGGCTCATGGAAAAAACCCAGCTCTGTTAATTTCCACTGTGCTTCTTCTGAGCCCCTCCCTGGCCCATCTGCGCGAAAGCTGAGGAATGTCTTATCAGTTCCTTCCCAGAGAAAAGGAAGATTAGCTTGGGGCCATGCAGGGCTACCGTTAGTGAGGCAGAATATTCTAAGGGAAGCAGGGATGTATTAACCCCATCTGCAAGCTCTAAAAGGCATGCACTCATAGCTTAGTGTTCATAGCGCTTAAGACTGGCTATCTAAGCGCTATATAGGTGCCATAATGTTCCAAACACTCCAATATTGTCTATTAGCCTACAGAGCTGGGGCCCTCTCCCTGCCTGTCTATCAACAATGCATAATGTGACCTATCACTCATACTAGGCCTGCATATTCCTTGTAGCTCACTATTGCATAATGGAAGTGCTACAACAGACTACTGTCAGCATTTTGGCACATACTTTGAATACACTATTGGCTTTCAGCAGCTAATGCTGTCATCTAAAGCCCTGATTGGCAAGGTTGCAATTTTGTGTATCACTACATTCCACCCCTATTCAACGTGTGTGCGACAAATGCTGACTAATACACATCAATATAGTATTTAGTGCAGTGATAAAGACCTTGGGGCTTTGCAAGAGGTTTAAGCAAACTATCTTCTAGCGGTTAGTTAGCATGGCATGCAAGGTTAGTAAAAAACACTACCTAAACAAAAATGTACACAAAGTGAACAGTGACATATACCCTTGCCAAAACTTGGCCTACACAAAAATACTTACACAAAGTGAACATGGGCATTTACCCTAGCCAAAACCTGGCCTACACAACAATACCTAAATAATTATTGTATAACTGATTGTCAGTTAAAAAAAAAACAGCATGCAGTTAGAATGTCAAGGCAATCCAGTGTAGTCTAATCTACAATGCACTATTGCATTTATGTATGGTTACCAATTCTAAAACCTGGCAGCCTTTCACTCTCAGGGCCTACCCTCCCCCTGATCCCAGGGCATTCAAACGTGACTATGGGCTGTGTGATTAGACACTTCCCCCATGCATGTGGAACCCAACCAGAAACCATCTAATTTCGTGAATAAGGTGAACCCGTGTGCACCAGGTTATCTAAATAAAAACAATTCTACTAATTTACATCAAGCATGGCATGTGTTATTCATGCAATCAAAAGCAAGCAATTTAATCCATATGTATGCTGGTAACTGTAGCTCTGCGTGCCAGTGTGTGGAGGATGGTCGCCCCCACTCAGTAAAAAGCCAACACCTGCTGATTAAACAATGTTTGCCATACAATGCATCGTGTGTATTTAGCAGTCTTGTTGACCTGCTTTATGGCAGAAAAAATGTCTTCATACCTAAAATTCTGCCATCTTCAGTGGTTGCCAATACTTGTAGCAGTGTTGGGCGTATCAATGGGCCCCACTAGACCAGAAGTTCTATAGCAGAGCTGGCATCAGAACCCATAGTGGCTAGCTTATTGTGCACAGTTTCTATGTCACAAGCATATAAAGCTCCTGCAATTAATGAATCTAGCTCCCTAGCTACGCGCACTCTAGTGATGGACCATAGAAATGGACTCCATTTGTAGCAGCTTGGTAGTACTAAGGAAACATTGCCTCATGATAAATCTATGTCTAAGTGTATCACTGTAATAATAGAGGTGTGCATTACCAGTCTACAATTTACATGTTGCTTACTACTGGAAAATCTAACATGTTCACAGTGTCTACCTATTGTGACTTGGAGAATACCCTTCTTCAAGTGGGATATCTACCATATACAATATTAGTTTTAGCCACAAACACCATACTACCCTCCGGCAGTGGCTGTTTCATCACACCATTGTGTAAAATGCATTTAGTCAAGTTATAGTCCATAAAATCTTGGCGAGAACACTCGCTGCAGTTCTTGGTCAGAAAAACATCACATTAAACAAATTTAAACAAATCGTTGTATCCATTCACTGAAACATTTGGGCCTATGACTTCATAGACACCAGTCATATGAGTCAGTGACAAAAGATGTCTGACAATGTGCCAGGCCAGTACGCTAGCAATTCCATGTGGATACTCATTTGTAGCGCTTTTCCAAAGAATTATTCCAAATGTCTACAATCAAAAGGTGACTCTTTGCATTAGTGTGCTGGAGACAGCTGTCCCCACAAAAACATGAAACTGGTTGGTTTAACAAAAACCGTGTCACACACTGTGTCATAAAATCAAACATCAAGTCAGTCATGGTTTCATTTACCTGCCTTAAGCTGGCTGTAAAGTATCCAGTGTTTCAAAGGTTACCATCTCAAATTACAGCTCACACACTTGGCAGCATTACTTCAATTAAGGATCTTAACCTACGCACAGGTGACTTTGATGTGCGCACTCATCCTATCTCAAAATAAATTACACTCCTGCTTGCATATTTCTGCTGCCCCAACAATTCATAAATCATTTTCCTGCCTACGTGCAACGTAGAAGTTTTTTTTTTTTCAAAAAGCAAAACATCTCTGGTTAAAGCAATTCAGTTGGAAGAGCAAAACCATTTCGTTTTTTCAGATTCATCTCAAAAAGTGCATTTAAAAACCATTTTTCAATGTGTTAGCATTCAAGTGCTGTGTCACACAGCTGTTTGTGGTGCATGATGTCACAGTCCACAACTCATTGTCCATAGTCCTTTAAACAAGAAAGGCAAGACATGTCAATCAAGTTATTTCCAGCAACTGAATCATTTGAATGTGTAGCATCAAATATTTGATAATTAGCCAAGTCTGCACCATGCCAGTTCAGCAAAAGTTATTACTCTGTTGGACACCTTTCGCAGGTTGCAGAACAAATGTCCTCATAGGTCATGCATGCTAGCAGCATTGAGTGCGGTGCCGGACACGTTTAAAGTTGACTCGCTTTCTCTGAGCACAGTTTGCTTGACTGATCAGTGTCACCCACAAATTGAATACATCTACATCTGTCAATTGCGCGCTATTGTCTTGCTTTTTTGCCTAGGCAAAATACAAACAGAAATGTTAGGATGCCATTAAAAGTACAATGTCATTATTCATCAATATCAGCTTATCCACCCCTTCCCTGAACACCACCCCCATCTTCAGAAGTCTCACCAGGTAACTACACACTTTATCATTGCTACTGCAATTATTTATCACCCTTCTGCATGTTTCTGGGGGATTATTTACACTCAACCATACGGGGTGTAACTGCCTAATCACAAACTCATTTGTGCAATGCGATCATAGTTGGTCAATGGTACCTCAGACTGATCTGTGCTTTTACAAAAGCCATATAATAAGTACCCAGGTCGCACAATGCTTTTCTTTTTCACCAAAGTGATCACAAATGCCAGGCGCCAACTTGCTTCCAGTGTCTCATGATCTTTATTTAGTTTGCCCTGCTGGCATCACTCCATTTTTCAAAGGTAAAGTCTTTCAGTCCAATACCGCCTGCAGTTGTACAAGCAGCTTTGTTTATTTTTCTCCATACAGCTAGTGTCTTTCAAGCCTCTGGTTTTTCACTTGTCATTTTCTCAAAGGGTGTTTGCTGAGTTCTTGGACCACCCCTTTGAGCGCGATAGTCTAAGTCAGTTTCTTTTGTTGCTTCATCAAATCATTCATTCTTGCACTAAGCCGTGAGGCTTCTGGATCATGGCTAATGTGCAGTGTTCATGTTGTACTCCAAAGCCCCGCTCTGCATGTTGTCTCTTGCAAAACGGCTAAGCGCTTTTTGTCAGTTTTGCTTCCATCTGGAATGCCATAATGTCTTTGTCAGTTACTCCAGCCCTGGCAATGTAGCTTGCATTTTGCCAGCTGTGTATTTTCTCTTCTCAAAGCGCCTAGAGGTTTCTTCTCCAGTGCACAGCGCTTTACTTCAGTTCACATTACATGGAGCACTGGGATGCAGCTTGCACAGCAATAGCGTTTCAATTCACATCACATCACATGGTGCATGGGAATGCGGTTTGCATGGCAATGTCTGTTGGAATGGGCAGCTGTCTTTTCTTAGCCCATTCACAGATGCACAGGTTCCCCAAATGTTCAGATGTGATGTGCCCGTCTGCCATCCTGCATGCAGCCTTTGTTTTCCTTCCAGTGTTACTGGGCAAATTCTTTACTTCTGATCAGCATTTCTGTCTTTGCACCCCCTCTCCTCAGTTTTTTGCTCACGCTGCGGTGTCTCTCACAGGGGATGGAATGCAGGAATGTCATTGTTTATCTTTCGCGCAGCAAGCTTATCTCTTTGCCTATAACTCTTAAACTGTGGCGGCTTCAATGGAAAGGCACTCGTTTCAGACAGTTCATCCAGATTAACTCTTTCTTGCACTGCTTTTGTTTGCCTTCCTGCACCTCGCCCAAGACAGCTTCAAGGCACAAGCTCTGCACACACAGCAAGACTCTTATTTTCAAAAGAGGCACTTCCTCTTCTCATCAGATTCTACTCCATGTAATTTAGCAAAATGTCAAAGCGTCTTTTAGCCTGTTTTAAACTGATTAATGTCTCATTTAAAAGCATACGTTTTTTTTTCTCTCCTTTTTCCTCGTAACCTTGTAGTTTGGCTTCACGAGCTCACTCCAATGCAATGTGCGATCTTTCAAAAGAACCCGCAACCCACTAAATCTTTGTGCTGTCTTATCACACACAGATTTTTCATTCTGTTGTACCATTGCCAGAATATAATCACTTATTTCAGTGCATTTAAAAAATGCCATGTTTAGTGCAGCTCCCTGCACGGTTCTTTCCTGCAAGAACAACCCACACTCTATACTGCTTGTGGGCTGTTAAATGTGTCAACAACATTTTTCACCATGTATCACAGTCAACAGGTCACTATCTCCAAACATGCATCACTTATAAGGCAACAGTACAAGTCCATGGCATAGCGTGGGAACAGTCAAAAATACTGCAGGGGCAATTTAGAGGCAATTTAGAAAAATATAAATTGTTTTTTCCCCCCAAACCATCGCAAACTGATTCTGCAATTTCAAATCAACACACAAAAGTCGAAAATCCAAATAACATTCACTCACTTTCTTTTTTTAAGTGAGTCTCTCACCCATTATAAGCATGGCACAGCTTAAAATGCAATATAGTCATTTTAGTGTGTTTCCTTTAAACAGAATGTACCACCACTAGCACATGGAATTTACAGTTGCCAAAAGAAAAACAAACCCTTTAGGCTCTCAGCACAGATGTTACTCTTTCTCCTAAGCACGGCTCATTCCCCACGTTATTTTTTCAGGAATGTCAACACTTCAAAAGCATACATCAAAAAGCGAACCTTCGCATCCGAACATTACAGCCCCCCACTCGCTAGCACACTGGGGCTGAGTCAATGGTTAAATTACTATTCACAATTTGCATGTCAAATCCTTGCAACTATTTTTCCCTGCCCTCATGACAGAATAGAGTTGAGAACTCCGTCTCACTTTGCATTTCAAATTACAACTTTAAACTGGGGAAACCGCATGATAAAATTCTTTCCTAATTGAACATACATCTTTCTTGACCATTCATCGGAGCGCTTTAAACAAAGCCATTTCCCGCTTGTTTATCGCCTTGTACTCCCTGGCTCCATTCCCAAGCAATAAGTCAGTCACGACTGATTTACTGAAGGGAGTCTTAACCACACAAGCTATCGGCCAAGGCAAGCCGACACAACATTGCTGTCTTTTGAAGTCTCAGAGCTGCAGTGAGACCACCAAGGAAATGCGACAGCCTGCTCCTCACTCTACACTGTGTTCTCTCACACAATTTGTCATTTCACAGCAAGGCACTGCTCTGCACAAATCCCACCCTGCCACCAAATGTCTTGATATGGGCAAAATCTTCCTCGGGGCCAGCCCTTTGAGAGCAAAAAATACCCAATTCAGCCCAAAATAAAGGTTCTATTGTGCTGAGCAGTGATCTCATGCTAGTGACAAATGACACCTTTCAATAAGTTTTAGTATTTATTCTAAACAGTGAATTTCATATACATTTGGGATTCAAGTTAGGGAAGATTACAAAGCACAAAACCTAGAGAAATGCAAAATATAGAGAAACATAGAACTTAGATAAACATAAAGAAACATAGAGAAACACAGTCTTACGCCCCTTCAATCAGCACTGGGAGACCCTGGCCCTCATAAGCTAGCTGTAACAAGCCCCGCTCAGAGGACAGAGCTGAAGGAGTGCCGTCAGAGTTCCAAAATTCCGGGCACTTGATCTTGCACGAACCAAGTCCACAGGACGATCTCCCACCGAGTCATGTGAGCATGTGTATTTTATAATCTCGTGCTGCCCGTCCGTGACGCACAGTTCCAGAACTTTCCCTGTGCAAAATATAGGCTGGCTCATGGAAAAAACCCAGCTCTGTTAATTTCCACTGTGCTTCTTCTGAGCCCCTCCCTGGCCCATCTGCGCGAAAGCTGAGGAATGTCTTATCAGTGCCTTCCCAGAGAAAAGGAAGATTAGCTTGGGGCCATGCAGGGCTACCGTTAGTGAGGCAGAATATTCTAAGGGAAGCAGGGATGTATTAACCCCATCTGCAAGCTCTAAAAGGCATGCACTCATAGCTTAGTGTTCATAGCGCTTAAGACTGGCTATCTAAGGCTATATAGGTGCCATAATGTTCCAAACACTCCAATATTGTCTATTAGCTTACAGAGCTGGGGCCCTCTCCCTGCCTGTCTATCAACAATGCATAATGTGACCTATCACTCATACTAGGCCTGCATATTCCTTGTAGCTCACTACTTCATAATTGAAGTGCTACAACAGACTACTGTCAGCATTTTGGCACATACTTTGAATACACTATTGGCTTTCAGCAGCTAATGCTGTCATCTAAAGCCCTGATTGGCAAGGTTGCAATTTTGTGTATCACTACAACGCCGCACGGGTCAAGCCGTCGCAGTTTTATACGCCTCTTCCTGTGGGCGTGGTTTGGCACTGACAAACAGCTGATGAATGAAGATCGCGCTCACCTTCGAACTGCAACTGGGTCCTCCCAGCTGATTTACGCGAGTTGGAGCGGCAATCAGCTACGCAGGTTCATAAACAGAGCGGGTATTGTTGAATGGCACAGAGCGGGCTCTTTCAGTAAATCAATTAGGATAGTAGATCCAGCCGAACAGCAGTAAACAGTGCAAGTCAGGCGCCCTTGACTCCTCAGTGGGCCATATTAATTCTTGAGAAGGTGGGAATTGTCTGTGTGCGCTGCTAAAATTCTTATGGGCGGCACCCAGAAGAAAACTGGGCAAGCGCACATATGCACAGCTTAAAGGAAACACTGACTGAAACCATTGTTCATAGCCAGATATATCCGTACGACAGTCCAAGCTATGTTACTATGTTACTATGCCGCCAGTCAGGAGATAGTGTAGCAGTTCATTCAGTCTGCAATTATCTCAGCAGAGCATGGAGGCGGAGGTCAAGCAAACTTAGATAAGTGGGAGATTGTTGACCTAGCCTGTTCTGTGCACTCTCTAGAGATGCTTGGTACTATCCCACAAAGTCTGTTATTCACACCTGCACTTTATAAAGGGTAATGGCATGTTGAGAATTTACTGCAAAGAGATCATATTTCTACTTACAGGAAGGTAGTACAGATCGGTATTATATTTGTCTTTATGCATGGATATTGTGCACATGTATTAATGCACTTTACATCTAATGAATGTAGGTTTAGTTTAATAGACTATAGATTTGTATTTTTTTTAATTGATACAGTTGATTTAAAATCAACTTTTCAATATTTTCTGATACAATTTATAAACAAATGTATACTTCGCAATCACTATTCATACTTATCAATACATTGGGCCTCATTACACGGTAGGCGCTAAAAAATGTGATTTACCGTCATGGCGCCATTAGCGTGTCCGCCATCGTAGGAGACCGCTAATAGCGTCACATTACGAGTTAGCGGACACGCGCATAGGGCCATGACGGTAAATGACCCCACCGCCATGGCGGAAAAGCACCTTACCGGCTCCGACCAAAGTGCTGATAGCACCTCCGCCCTCATGCTGCACGCTATTAGCGGCCACCGCTGTTAGCGGTCACTGCTATTAGCGGTCACTGCTATTAGCGGTCACCGTAAAACACCGGAACCGGAAATAGCGTCATCGCACCGGAACGGGAAAGAGCCCGGCGGCCATCTTTAAAAACACAATCCATTGCCATCCCTTGCACTCAGGACCTGCAGCAACACCACGACTGGCAAAACCACATCCCAGAAGAACAAACAATGCCCAAGGCCCTAAAGAAAGCCGATGCGCGCCAGCGCAAAGAACGCTTCTCAAATGAGGAATTGAAAATGCTGGCAGACACCCTGGCTGCAAATGCAGATGTAGTGTTCGCTAGCGACATGCGGCGCCCGGCACTCCTGAGAAAAAAGGAAATCTGGGCTGAGGTGGCGCAGAAAGTCAGTGCGGTGGGCTCCACCCCCCGCACCGTAAAGGACGTGCGCAAGCGGTGGGATGATCTGCGCCTCCGTGTACGCAGCATTTTATCGGCCAACAGGAATCTGGCCATGGGCACAGGAGGCGGAGGTGGATCCCCGATGAAGATGCAGGAGTGGGAGGAGACATGTGCCAGCACCATTGGCATAGAATCCATCGAGGGAGTGGGCCGAATGGAGTGTGGTGTGGCAACAACGTCAGACGGAGGTGAGTGACCACGCAAGACACAGCAATGCCAAGCATGAGTCCCTCCCCTAAATGTGAATTGGGAATCAGCTAATGGATGGGGTCATCACACACACATGTACACAACCCTGCATATATGCCCTGCACATCCCCACACAACCACATGCATGCAGCACCTCACACACGTGTCACCCTGACACATGTCCGGATGACCCACCCATCTGGCCAACAACCTGCAGGCCCAAAGTAGATGTCCAAATCCAAAGAACTGCAGCAACAACAACATATGCATGATGCACGTTGACCCATCACTGATGTTATCCCTGTCTTGCTCCCCCACAGGGTCACAATCTGACAGTGAGGAGCTGGACGCTGCAACGCAGGCCCCACCACCCAAAAAGCAGGCCAAGGGAAAGGATGCAGGCACCAGGCCCAGTACATCGAGGGGCACTGGGATATCTGGAGTGGCCCAGCGTACAAAAGCCACCCACGCAACGACCACACCAAGGGTCGAAATGCCATCCGACACTGTGGCAGCACCCCCACCACCCACCCCCACCACTCAGGAGCCAGTGCCAGAAGGCACGCCGTCCGCAGCCAATAGCTCCGTTGGGGAAGCAGCAGCCACGGCACCTATGAGTGATGTGGACGACCCATGTCCGACACCGGAAGGGCAGCGTACACCCAGCCCCCAGCTGTCCCCACTCCACAGCCCATGCAACACATCCAATGGCAACATCCATGAGGTGCATGCCGGAGATGCAATGGATGGGTCATTCAGTCCCGTGGCGAGCTCACCTGATGTCGGCCACATGCAGCAAGCTGCGCCGAGGAGTAACAGGGGCAGGGCCGCAGACGACACCATGAGCCTGATACGCCAGCGCCAGGAGGAGCTCAATGCCCTGGTTGCCCGGCAAGTGAGCGAGGCTGCCTCGACCAGGGAGGAGATCCGGGGGTTGTCAAGGGACATGAAAGCTGCCATGGACAGCAACACGACGCGCCTATGTGAGGAGATGGCCGCTGTGAGGCAGGTCCTAACGCGCATTGCTGAGGCGATGGAGAGCATGCGTCACTCACAGGGAGCAGATCAACCAGCCACGCCCTCGTCTACTAGCTCTGACCAGACAACCATCCTGCGCAGGTCCAGCCGGTCCTTGCGGCGGTCAGACTCACAACCCCCCAATGGTGGTAGTGGAGGAGGGAAGTAGGGCCAGCCTGTCCCTGTTGACACTTGGGAACTAATGCAGCACTGATGTGCACACCATGTTCGGTGGAGTTGTGGGGGAAGGGGGGTGAGGGTGTTTGGGGGAGTTGTGGGGGGAGGGGGGTGAGGGTGTTTGGGGGAGTTGTGGGGGGAGGGGGGTGAGGGTGTTTTGGGTGGAGGGTACATGCACGTTTGAATGTCATAATGCTCAATACAGACGTAATGGCATGGATAATCACATGACTCGACATTGATAATTGTGTATGTGTGTTTTATTGTTGAAGGGTGCACTGTGATTATGTCCTCCATACACCCCGTGCCCTGAGCTGAACACCAATTGCACCCTCCTAATCCATGTGCATCAGAAACAATGGTCTATCAGGTGCTGCCGCACAGCACGTCCCTCATGGGCATCGCCACCTGCATGACCTGCAGCCCCCTCTCCTCCATCCTCATCCCCGTCATCATCCTCAGACGGTGGTCGCAGTTCTATGTCAGGGGGCATTGGCACATTCCGTCTGATACACATATTGTGAAGCATGACACATGCCATGGTGATCTTGGCCACCTTCTCATGCCCGTACAGGAGTGCCCCGCCCGACCTGCTGAGGCACCGGAAGCGTTCCTTCAATAGGCCGAATGTCTGCTCGATCACCACGCGGGTACGGGTGTGTGCATGATTGTAGTCCTCTTCGTGCCTGTTCTGTGGGTTCCGCACAGGGGTAAGGAGCCACCTCTTCAGGGGATAACCTGCATCACCTGCATGGGTGCAACAATGGGTATGTGTAAGTGTCTACATAATGTGGAGCGTGCACATGTCACACAAACAAACATTGCATATTCAACGACATCCACTGATCCAAGCACGCATGGCAATCAGGGTAACTGCAATGTGGGAAGGTGAGGTGGTCCTTGCAAGTGGACATGCACCATGCATGCATACAGCAGGGATTGCCATGTCCCGCCAGAGTTTAAGTGATTTGTGTTTCCTGGCCCTGGCAACGTTAGTGCCACACTGCTAGTACACTGCCATTCCTTAGTTGATGTCCCCATGCTGTTTGATGGCAATTCTGTGGTGGGGTACGGGTGTGCCTCACCACAATGGCTACAGGGGATCCATTTGTATGCACTCATGTGCGCGGACCATTTCTGATGTAGTTCAGCGTACATTTCAGTTGTGATTTTGATATGCATGTTGCTGATTTGTGTAATGGGGGAATGGTGTGTTGTGCGGTGTGCATGTTGTTTGGAATGGCCTGTTTGGCGTAATGGATTGATATGTTTGCCGTGGCACTCACTTCCGGCATGTGGTTTTGTCTCTGGTCCATTGTGGGCTGCCTCACTGTACAGTGATGCAAATATGTATGTCCATTCTTCTCATGACACAAGTTCACGCACAGTTGGAGTATGCATCTCCCCCCCCCCCATTCACGGCCAGTTGGAGTATGCATCTCCCCCCCCCACTCACAATCCACATCACACTGACATGTGGTCAGCCTGCTACTCACCAAGTAGCCACGAACGTTGTCCAGCATGTCGCTCCATGTATCGTGGTATTGTCGAGTTCCGCAGGACCATTGCATCATGGGTTGAACCGGGATATCGGGCACAGCAATGTGTGATGATCTTATTGGAGTCACATACCATTTGGACGTTGATGGAGTGGTATTGCTTTCTGTTACGGTACACTACCTCATTGGCATGTGGGACCAGCAGTTCTACATGGGTACAGTCGATGGCCCCGATGCAACTTGGGATGCCTGCCAGTGAATGGAAGCCAACTTTGGTGTTGGAGATCTCCTGGGCAGTCCGTGGCATGTATATGTGTTGACTTGTGTGCTGCAGGAGGGCATCGAGCACCTGGTTCAGTGTGCGTGAGAATACTGGTTGTGATATGCCATGCATCTGACCTACCGTATGCTGGTAGGTGCCTGTGGCCAAGAAGTGGAGCACTGTTACTACCTTCAGTAGAGGGGGGATGGCAGTACGGATGTCAATGAGACTCACAATGTCGTTGTATATCATGTCTACTATGGTGGTGATGGTATCCCAGTCCAGACGGTACAGGGTGTGTATCTGCTCAGGGGTTAGGTTGACTGGACTGGCTCTGATCCTGGGAATTGGTGGCTGCCTCTGTGGTATCACTAGGTGCACTGGTGGTGCTTGCTGCGCCTGTCTTGCCCTCCTCCTCCTCCTCCTGCGTCTCCTCTGTGCTGCCTGTTGTTGTAGCTGCTGCACAGCAATCATGTCCTCTAGCCCATGTAATGCTGCTAGTATTGCATCCATCTTGGTGTGGGAATGGGTGTGGGGAGGGGTGTGGTGTGCTCTTTTGTGCTGCCAGTCTCCATTGCCTCCACCTGTGCTGATTTTGTCCACCTGTGGCAGGTTGGAACTCTGCTGTGCTCTTTTAACGTGTGGTTCGCGATGCCGGTATTAGCGCCTTGCCGGTAAGGGTTCTTTGGGTCTAGTACATGCCGGTATTGCCATGTACGCATGGCTCGTGATGCCGTGATATTAGCGCTATGCCGCTATTTCCGGTCTGAGGGGCCGCGCGCTCACGGACTTGCCGCTAATAGTGCCACCGTACTTTGCGGTGCCGCTAATAGCGGTATGTCCGGGTCGTGATTGGGGAGGGGATTTACCGATATCGGTAATCCCTTACCGGTAACGGTATGTCCCTACCGCCTACCGTGTAATGAGGCCCATAGTTTCTAAAAGAGGAGAAAAAATTAAAAATATATATATTCTTCATTTAAACATTTAGACATAATAAAAGAAAGATAATGTTCCAGCAGTAATAGTTCAGCTGAAAAACACATATTTGCTTCAGATTGTTCATTAACTAAACATGTTTAATGAAAAATGTTGTAGAAATAATCCACTACCTTTCTGAATTCAAGTCCATTTTTCTTTAAAAATTCACAATTGAATAGCTCACTGCTTTACTTTCTGTGTGGAACAATCTTAACCATAATTCATCTCCAGTTCAAATTCCAATACCGTTAAAATGTTCCTTTAAATAATATGTTCTGAAGTCAGATAGAGCAGTACATTCTGTCATTAAGTGTTTCAGTGTTTCATTCTGTTGAAAACAGAAGCAATATACATTCTTTTCTACAAATATAGATTTCCATCAACAGCTAATTTCATTGGTATGCCACAGGTTTAACCGAAAACGCATGAAGTCTGATCTATAGGATAAACATGATGATTTTAACAGATACAGTTGGAGCACACCGTATTTCTTCAGAGCAAATGGATTTGACTGGAAGTCTTTATATAACATACACGCCTCCCTAGTCTTAATCCAAACGATCTGCCATATCTTTATCTTTGCTTTATCAGTATTCGTCAGTAAAAGTCATTCGATATATCAGCCTCTAATAAAAAGGTTTGTATAGACGTTCTCCATTGAATAATACATTTCTGTGAGGAGGTTTTCATATAGTTTGCTAGTATTGACAGCAGATCTTTTGATTGTCTCGGCACTTGACATTTCTGATATAGTGCACATATCCTCCATTTGTACATTGCATATAGAGACAAAAGGCCTAATTCATATCGCACAACTGCCATGGGCTGGGAGTTGGGCAATTGCAGAACTGACCTGCAGTATTTAGCTTCAATTTTTTGCCAGAACATATTAGAATTCTCTAATTTGGACTCAACACCATAAAGTATAACTGCCATAACTTTTTGTTTATAATAGGTCACAATAGGGACTATCGGAACATTTTCCATATCTGGCATTTATAATTTTCGATTGGGAAATAGCAGTTGTTAGTTTCCCTCTCAATTTTTGTTCATATGGTAGATCTTTTAGATTATTATTTATGTTTAGACCCAAATAGGTATACTCATCAACTACTGGAAGTACTTGTTTCTGAAGGTGCCAAGATCTCAATGTATGCCTTTTTCCCACCCAGCCAAATTGTACTACTTCAGTCTTCAAGGAGTTTATGGTCAAACTGTTTCTCTGTGCATAAGTGCTTAAAGCATTTAATAATAACTGTAACCCTCGCTGAGTTTTTGATATTAAAACTAAATCATCCGCGTAGAGTAACCACTTTATCGGAATTTCACCCAGTTTCGGAGAATCTGAAATAACATCCCTGAAACTCTGCCCCATGTCAGAGATATAAAAGTTAAATAAAGACAAAGCAAAAGTACAGCCTTGTTTCAGCCCTTTTGCAGTGTTTATCGGGCTAGTTAGTAATCCAGCTGTATTTGAGTGAATTTGCACTAAGGTTCCATTATGTAATTGATTTATGTAGTTTATAAGAAACTCAGGGCTTTGCGCATCAATCAGTTTCTTCATTAAAAGTTCTCTGAGTACAGAGTCGAATGCGATACGGAAATCTACAAAGGACATGTATAACGATTGTTTACTGTGTAGTTCATTAGCTTTTAGGATGTTAATGACTAGTAGATTTATATTTGTCCCGGATCCTGCTATAAAGTCAGTTTGAAAGGGGTCTCTCGGTTACTTCTCATTTAGCCATAGATTAAACTCTTTCAACAATAGACCTGTGAAGATTTTTCCTGGAGTATCCAACAGGGCAATTGGTCTATACGCTGCTGGATCTGACCTGTAACCTTTTTTGAATAATGGAATAAATATATATGTCCTCCATGAAGATGGTATAATTCCTACGCGAAGGATCTTGTTAAAGATTAAGTACAAGATATCAGCCCAGATTTCAGGATTAGATTGCAAGACCACATTAGATAAGCCGTCTGGCCCAGAGCTCGAGATGAGCTTAATCTACAAATAGATTGTACAAGATCTGCTCTCTGTATTTTAAAGTGATGTTTCAGCAACATATGGTCAAGGTTGGTTAAGCAAGAAGGAAAAGGAGACTGTTGCAAGTTTTCATAATACTGGACCCATCGATGTTCTGGAACTGCATTGATTTGTATGACAGCTTGGGTTTTATTTGTAGCCTTATTTGATAATTGTCATATTCCAGCTGAGGATTTAGAGGCAATTTGACCCAACATTTGTTCTGCATCTTTCTGGGTCAGTAGATATTTCCTTGCTCTTATCCAATTCCTATACTCACATTTCAAATGCCTTATTGCTTTTTGGTTGGTTACTGATGGTGTTTTCCTAAAAATTTAGATTTTCCTTTTTAGCTGATTCTTTCTTAGTTTAAGCTGCATATCAAAAACGTGAGTATGCTTAAATATGACTTTATTATCAATCATCTTAGATTCATTAAACGATTGCATAGCAGTTGTATAAATGTCATTATCATTGCAATCCTCACACAATTTCTTTTAAAATATTTTTTTTTTCAAACTTTGTTTATTCGGTTTTCATGTAATAGTTAACAAGAAATCAAAAACAAACTTCAATCATAACATCCCCCCACCTCTTTTTTTTATGATTAGGTCCAACATTTATGACAGAGACCCAGGTTTTTGGCCCTGCTGGGGGTCTATATTGTTTTGATGTCAGCAAGTTTGAGTTCATATACAGGGTTCGGCAGCACCTACTCACCCACCCCCCGGGTCGCTTCTACCCTTGCCCCCCCTTTGTTCTGTTAGTTATGTTCCCAGAGCTTTGTTTACATGTCCCGCTCCTGCCCAGAGTCCCTCCTGGCTCTCTCTCAAGTGAAGGAGCACGAATGAGTTGGGTCGACCAAGTGGGCGTCTTCTCATGGTCTGGACCAGGTTCGGAAGGGTCAGATGTATTCCTCCAGGATTTCCCCGAAGTGGTGGCCTCTGTTGGGGTTGGAGAGCATTTGTCTCTTATAGGCCGCATGCTCTAGTCGACACATTTTGGAGAGTGTTTTTGACCATTCGGCAGCTGTCAGTGGCAGGGCTGTTTTCCAGTGTACGATCAGGAGTTTCCTCGCTGAGAACATGATGACGGAGATCAGTTTGCTAGTCAGCGAGTCCTGGTCCCAGTCTGTGCCATCGTCTCCCAGCACCACAGCACCAGCGCTAGTGAGGTAAAGGGGACGTCAGCTCCTTCTATGCCGTTTAGTGTATGATATAACTGTTGCCAATATGTGGCAACGCAGGGACAGGACCAGAGTACGTGGCCCATGGTCCCGAAGCCTTTGCAGTCCCTCCAGCACTGGTTCATAGACCGGATTCCCATTTTGTGCAGCTTTTCGGGGGTGTAGTATAGTCACTGTAGTATTCTGAATTGAGTTTCTCTATTCTTGAGATTGAGGGAGACCTTTGGGACCGCTGCAAAGCTTCTTTGGATGTGCTCACTGGGGTGTCTAGGTGCTCCGTCCAGGCTGCCGCCAATGCGTTTAGTCTGTGAAGGTTATTTGGGATGGCCATCAGATGAAAGGTGCGTATGCGTGGGAAAGCATTGGTGTTGTGATCCATTTATTTCTCGCACGGTATGGAGGGCTGTAGTCTGGATTCTAGTGGGGTATGTTGGAGTATCGACGCTTGGATAGAGTGATAATGTAGCCAGTCGTCCGGCCCCAGACCCAGCTTAATTCGGGCCTCCGGGAATGTCGCGAGTACTCCCTCTTCTAGGATGTCCATTAGTCGAACATTAGCCCATGTGATTGCTTGCCGGTGGTGTAGTGTCTGCTCCGCTCCAGAGGACAGGATCAACCTTATACTGGCCTAGGCCGGTGGGTATTTCGCCTGTGCCCCCTGCGCCGCTCGGAGCCTGTGCCACTGTTGGAGGGTAGGTCTTAATATGGGGTGCGTCTTGATGCAGCTTGGGAGCTTGTGTAGTGCAGTCGCCATGATTTCGATGGGGCCATTATGAACAGCTCCATGTTGTGCCAGCTGGTGCCTTCATTCATATTGAGCCATCGTTTCTTCCATACCAGTTGTGCTGCTTGACAGTATGCCTTGAGAGAGGGAACCGCCATCCATCCCCGAGAATTTGTGAGCTTGTAGGATTGTGAGTCGGACGAAGGCTTTCTTGCCCCTCCCGATGAATTTACTGATGGCTTTGTTTGTTTCTTTGAACATACGTGCTGTCAGTGCAATTGGTACCGTCATTGCGATATATTTCAGTTTAGGGAAAGAGTTCATTTTGAGGGTATCTATCCTCCCTGACTGCAAGAGTGTCAGTGTATCCCATCTCTCAAGGTCTCTTCAAATGTTATCCAGGACCTTGGGGTAATTAAGATCTCTGAGTTCCGTTATTGATGCGCTTATTCGGATCCCTAGGTATTTCAAGGAATGTGGTTGGAGCGTGAATGGTGCGACTCCTCCGGGGTCCCAGGGTATGTCACGCCGGAGAGGCATTACTTCGGTTTTATTCCAGTTCACTTTGTAGACCACCATTGGGCCTATCTTTTGCAGTAGGGACCAAACATAGGGGAGTGTATCCGGGCAGTTGCTGACGTAGATTAAGAAACTTGAAACTTTATGCTCTTCTGGGCCCTGACGGATTCCCGCCCATGCTGGGTCTGTGCGCATCTTTATTGCCAGTGGTTCAATGGACAGAGCGTATGAGAGCGGCGATAATGGGCAGCCTTGGCGCGTGCCCGATTGTAGCGTGAATTCTTCCGATGCCACTCCGTTTGTGATCACTGTTTGATTAGCTGTATCAATCTGGAGGGAAAGCTGTATTTTTGGAGAGCTCTGAACATGAATTCCCATTGCACCTTATCGAATGCTTTCTCAGCATCTACCGCGATGATAGCATTGAGGGGGTTCTCTCTTCCCAGCGATTATATGCAGTAGTCTGCTGATGTTATCTCCGGTGTGTCGTCCTTTTATGAAACCTGTCTGATCTTTGTGGACAAGTAGTGGCATGAAATTATCTATTCTTTGGGCCAGGCACTTGCCAGAATTTTGGCGCCCAAGTTTATTAGCGAAATTGGTCTGTAGGACCCACACAGTTCTGGGTCTTTCTCATTTTTATTCAATACTATTATGTTAGCACCTTACATAGATTAGGGTAGGCGTTTGCGGGTTAGTGCTTCTTCAAAGACCTCAGCTAGATTCGGGGTGATTTTGTCCGTTAGGCATTTGTAGAGGTCTATCTATATATTCCGTCCCCCCCGGACAGGGACTGTATAGCTCGATTGATTTCTTCAGGTGTAATGGGTGCATCTAGAGTTGCTGGTTGATCCGCTGTGATACAGGTTAAGGGCACCGACTCTAGAAATGTTTCTATTTGTTGAGGCTTGCATGAGTCTGTGTCGGAGTATAGCTTGCGATAGAATTTAGCAAACCTGGCGTTTATACGGTCATCCCCCTCTATCAGCATGTTGGTGTCATCCCTGATGGCTGTGATTAGCTGAGTGGCTTGGCGTTGTTTGAGGGCAAGTGTCATTTTCCGTAGGGTCTGTCGCCCTCCAAGTAGTAATTTTGTGCCCAGCTATTGTATGCCTTCTGTGCTCTGTCACTGGTAATTTGCTTGATCTCGCTCCTTATTTTCACTATAAGGGGTCGGAGCATTTGATCCTGTGTTGCTTTGTGTCTTCCCTCCAGCATCTTAAGCTCCCTCGTTAGAATGGTCTCCCGCCCCCATCCCTTAGTTTTGTGGGCCCATCGCGAGATGCACTGCCCCCTGATGAATGACTTGAAGGCGTCCAAGCATCTATAGGGTGTATATTCCGGAGTTAGGTTGTCTGTCCAGAAGTTATCTGTGTCATCCGTCAGGTGTTCCACTATGTCAGGGTATTGTAGCATTCTGAGATTTAGGCGCCAAGATGGGGGCTTCCGGGGCGTTTCTGGGAGTGTAAGGCAGAGTAAGATCAGGGCATGATCTGAGATGGTTGTGAAGGATTCCAATCGGGTGTCACACTCCGAACCAGAACCTACGCCCTCAGCCTTAGATATAGCACGTGATTAGAATGCTTTTTCTTTAATTTCAACAAATTCAAATTGAGCCGATACCCGACCCGTCTTTTACCCCCTTTTACAAATACCCTGGGTCACAATGGACCATGAACCAGGTTAGAAAATAAGGTAAAGACAAAGGGGTCAAGATGGGGTATGCTATGTGTTACTATGGGAGGGGGAAATACTCACAATCGGCACTTGAGTTTGGAAATTAGGACAGCCAATGGAGTTCTGGGCTCAAAGGGTTCTCGTTACCGGATAGCAGGCTCTCCTGGCATAAGACAGCTGGGCAAAGGTCTGGTCACGGCACAGCAACGCCTCAGCTGGATGGAGCGGGTAAGCAGGGCAAGCAGGCGACACTGGAGAATCCCAAAGCGGGCTCAGCCACCTTTCCCATTTCTCCCTGAAGTTAGTGGGATTTTGTTATGGGGTTTTGGTGCTGAAGGGAAGTTCTGCCTGGATAGGAAGGCTTGGGTCATCTATCCCTTTTCTGGCAGTGGGGTCTGGAATCTTGCACAGTGAAGGTGGGATAACTGGATACGCAGGCACTGGAAATTCAGAAGCGAGTGTGTAGAGTTCTGCCAGGCTCCCTTATTTATAAGGCATGGTGACATCATAGAATGATATGGTCGGGCAGGCTTAAGCTAGGCACCCCCTTTAAGAACTGTATTGGCCAGGGCTGACTGTTGCCGCCTTGCTGTCAGCTGGTTGGACTTTTAGAGACATGACATCAGCTTTATGATATGGCTTTACAATGCCTACGATCATCCCACAGTTACTTTAGCTAAAATCTAGTTTTGACATAAATGGCACATTTTTACAGTTGTGGCATCTTAACAAATGTGTCACATCCCGTTCTTGTTGGAAATTGCCATGGCGTTTATATGAGGGCTCTTCAACACACAGAACCCACTAGACTACAATTCCCATCCTCCTGCTATGTTAGTCACATGACACGCACGCACCACGTTGCCGTGTCTTCCGAAGACCGTATTTAATACTGTCTGTTAGAGTGCCCAGCGCTCCTAAACTGTGTTAGTTTCGAGCGTTGTTTCCTGACTCCTGTTTGATCTTGAATCCTGTGCTGAATCCAAGCCTTCGCCCCTGCCCTTTCCTTCCTGTTTCCGACGCCCGCCCCTCTTCGGCTGATTTCCCCGGAATCCTTGTCCTCGGCTTGCATCTCGACCTCCACTTGTTAAAGTCCTCTGACTGTGACGCTTTTTTCACTCGAGCACGATATTAAAGGAACTAGCGTGAAGTAACGCTTATTTCCTTTGCCTAATTTCGTTTGCTTCAACAATCATTTTTGGCACTGTTTAATTTGGACGCTTTGCTGAATTCTCTTGAAGTTATTTCTGGGTACTTCTTGGACGCTTTGCTGAATCTACAATTGGATTGCTTTGGACATTTTGGGACGCTTTGCTGAGTCTATTTTGGAACACTGTGGACATCTTCTTGGGACGCTTTGCTGCACTGAGGTCCTGAGGCACAGGTGCACTTCTCCTTCATCGTTGTTATAAGAATTCCCCTCTGTGTCCATTACTAGTAGGTTACTGGTACAATTTTGCTACGGAACAGGTAAGAGTGGGTACTTGGGGTTGTTGTTTGCTGTTAATTCGGCAATACCTGGCTGCATTCTGAACGTCTGCTCTGTTCTTCCCTCCTTTAGCTCTGCTGAGTCTGCTCCTGCCTTTTCACTCAAGCCCTCAGCCCTACAGGTGAAATAGATTCATTGTAGGCTGAGCTCTTGGGGGGGAAGTCTTTGGCATATCACGTTAGAGACTTTCGTGTTCGAAGACAGAAGGATACTTTCCATAACTGGGAGAGTGATATCTGCGACAACTGGGATACCATACCTAGTTTGTGACAAAATGACATAGGCATATCACATATTTTATGCAGAGCATGGCAGTCCCACCCTCATGTCTGTAGGACGTTGTTTCGCCTGTCTAATAGTTTTTCGTGATTTTCAGTGATAAATATTCAACCTAAAATTCTATGGGTCTCATTACGACCCTGGCGGAATTCGAAAAACGATGGCGGAAATGTAATACCGCCATCGAATACCGCCCGTTGCGATTATGACCCGTCACCGTAAAGTACGATGCCATTAGCGACACCGTAGTGAACGCCAACGCTAACTGCACCAAGTACGCGCACGCGCGCCTTGCAAAACCGTAATTTCCGCCATGGCGCAACGGTACGTGAATTCTGACCCTAGCGGACATTTACTTAACGCCATCAAGCATGGCGGAAAGTACCATTCCGCCATGGTGAGAATTACGGCATCGCGAACCAACCGTAAATGGCCCTACTGAGTGCCTGTACTCCACTCCCTGCCCACATTGCACAACTCCTCGTAGGCGCAATGTAGTCACACTATGCAACCAGTGAAATGTACAAGTCACCCATGCATGCCAACGAACAAATGCATGCAGGGGCTCCAAGTGCCTTGCGAGTGGCCATCCATATTTGGCATGTCACCATTGCCGTACTGATGCAGCACAGGCATTTGAAGGTTCAAGTACACCAAAATGAACTGAAATATTCCATGAGACTAAACAACAATAGTCCCCCATCGCTTGCCACCAGTGTAAATCAACATTCAAAGCAGTATCCTGAGGGAGACTGCACCAGCCCGTACTCTTGCCAGTAGACAAACCAACCATCAGCATAAGCATGTACCACACAAGTTGGCAGAGTGACTGAGCAGCCAGGCTCATCTCAAGAGGGGCCAATGGGAGCTGTAGGGCACAGATGGCACGAATACAGAAGCAATTCCAATGGACCTGACCTCAGTCTCCCTCCAAGAAACGCACGCAAACACAGGCACCTGTGACCAGCCATTTTCTGATAATCCCATCATTCCACCAATCCACCTGGCTGACCGGCATCTGTTGCACAAAAGCTAATCCCCCGCCCCTGAGCATGACATCATAAAAACAGTCATAATGGCAGCCCCTATCCCTGACCTTACTGGGCTTCGTAGGCAAACGCGGCCAGTACAGTACCACACAACTCTACTCAGAAGCCGGAACCCAATGCAGATCATCTCACAATACATCGCGCCACAAATCGGAATATGCTACATTACTAGCAAAGAATAACGCTACACGGTTAATATCTGAATATAAATTTAATGCACATCAAAATCACCAAGCCCATACAGCTATTTGCTCATAAACTCCCAAATAATTTCATTACTGTGGGCTGCACCCGCAATGAATGACCAGCTTCTTCTTGTGTGACGTCCTGTTCCTTCATGGTACACAGGGGCTACATTTACGTTCAAAAAGGCAACATGGAAGCGCCTAGAACCGCAGGGCCGTCCCATGAAGTAGGCACTAGTCCAGCTGAAAGGTTAATATGTTGCTCCTAGCCACTAGTACTGCGTAAGGGCATGTGGCCCATTGGCGATTGTCCCATACGATCGTAATGGTGCTCCACTGATTAACTCGAAGCTGCAGGTGTCGACTGTAAAAGCCATCTGCAGGAGTGGCGTACAGATGGCAGCGGCAAAAGGGGAGGAGATACCTGTCACCCAAATGAAAAAAAAAATAAATAATATGGGCATCCGAACTTCATATGTATTACTCACTTCATTCAACACACTAAATCTACAACCATATGCATGCTAGCCCACTCAAAAGGATTAATTTCACCCAAAAATCACTTGCGAATCATAACGATATAAATCGAGGTGAATACACTATTACAAACGAGTGTTTGTGTGCATGCGTCTGTGAAAACAGAATCCATTAGATGGGATTAGTAACGTGCATAGACACAAGTGTTTGAAGGCGCGTCGAGACAGGGAGGGTTCAACAAGGGCAGATAGACGATGGTCCCACTATGGCAGCTTTGCATCACATAGCGCAGGGGAAGGGGATAGATTCCAAAAAGCCATGTACATGGCAAACTCTCAATTAAATCATCTGTCCATGCATCCATTCATCATTCGCTCATCCCGGTATAAGAACGCCTGAATATTTACTCACATAACATTTGAAATTTCCATTGAGTCTGTGCGTAATGCAGTCTGCAAAATCCACTGTGCTCCTGCCCGGATTTCTTGTGTAGTGAAGTAACATGTATTTGGGAACGTCCTGCCTTATCGTCCACTACGCTATTGCGCATCCCATTCAATTCATATCAATCATTGCATTCTCGTCATGGGCCCTGTCCCAAGGACATTCAACAATAGAACGTTATATTTCCAGTCAGACCTGTGGGCGTCTCCTCGCCGCTAGTTGAAAACCAAAAGCGCTGTCCTTCGAATTCCTCATTTGCAACATCACGTCGAAAAGGCATCTGTGAACACTTGAATTCACAAATACATCTATGTAGTGCGGCTGTGTGTGAAAATGGTAACTGGCTTCAATCACTAATGGCACTCCCCGCCCGTCGGTGAACGTCGGTACAGTGCTGCATGAGGGTCCACCGTTGATCGAGTACTACATTCCACTGACCCTTCACAAGTTTGTTCGCGACTGCAAATATAGTATGTGAAACAATGGGACCATAGCAGAATTAACATATAAACCAATATTTCACTGCCATCGGGATTAAATACATGATTGTAATTGCAAGATGCCATGCGTCAAATTGCAGCGTTGTGTGCGGGACGTGCTCGCCCAAAAGTCATTGCAGCTGGCACAGGTGGAATGAATCACCACAGGTGGAGGCTATACAGCCTGAAAACACATAAATTGCACACCCAACCCCCTCCCACAACCACACCCACTCCAAAATGCTACCGACAGTTCTAGCGATGTTGGGCCTGGGGGACCTGATAGCACTGCAAGTACTCCAACTTCAAGAAGAAGACGAACACCAACTACTACAACAACCGGCCGCACAGAGGAGACGCAGGAGGAAGAGGAGGGCAAGGCAGGGGCAGCAAGGCCCACCAGCACAGCCACTACCACCACGCAGGCAGCCCGCAATCCCACGCCTCCGAGCTAATCCGTTCAACCTCACTGCTGAGCAGATCCACACCCTCTACCGTTTGGACCGGGACACCATAACCGCCATTGTCAACATGACACACGCTGACCTTGTCAGCATGATAGATAGCCCAACCGCCATCCCACCCCTACTGAAGGTGGTGTCTGTACTCCACTTCCTGGCCACAGGCACCTACCAGCACACAGTCGGACAGTTGCATGGCATTTCACAGCCACTATTGTCACGGACACTATTCCAAGTGCTTGATGCCCTCCTGAAGCACACAGACGACTACATCTCTTTACCACGCTCGGAGCAGGAGATTACAAACACAAAAGTGGGATTCCATGCACTTGGCGGCATACCGGGTTGCATTGGTGCCATCGACTGCACCCATGTGGAATTGGTTGTCCCACATGCCATGGAGGTCCAGTACCGCAACCGGAAACAATATCATTCTATCAATGTACAAATGGTGTGTGACTCCAACAGGATCTTTACACATTGTTGTGCCCGATTTCCAGGATCAACCCATGATTCTATGGTCTTGAGGAACTCTACAATACCACGCTACATGGAGCGACACGCAGGGCACCGATCCTGGCTACTCGGTGAGTCTCATTTAATGCATGAGAATGTGGGGTAGGTGATGCGTCAATGACCTGGCAGGAAGGGGGGGGATGCGTACGTAGCAATGTCATTCCACAAACATCCTTTATTGTCCACATACAGGTGATGCCGGGTATCCACTGAAGAGATGGCTCCTTACACCAATCCGGAACCCACAGAACCAGCATGAGGAGGACTACAACCATGCCCACTCACGTACCCGTGTAGTCATAGAACAGGCATTCGGCCTACTGAAGGCTCGTTTCCGCTGCCTCAGCAGGTCTGGCGGGGCACTCCTGTACCGCCATGAGAAGGTTGCAAAGATGGTCATGGCATGTGTCATGCTACACAACATGTGCGTACGTAGAAATGTGGCCATGCCCCCTGACGCAGAACTGCAAGCACCTGAAGATGGTCATGATGAGGGTGGGGATGTGGCAGCACCTCAAGGAGTCCGCGAGGCACAGGAGGCCCGTGAAATTCATCAGAATCTCATAGATGCATGCTTCTAGCACTCACGCCTGGTGGCTGTTACATGGACACGGGACTTGTGGCACTGTGTGTGTCTGGAACATGCACAATGTGGACTGTACGCCAAGAAAGGCCTCGTACACAAAGATCAATGTCCACACATCTCATTGGATGAATATGAAGAAATGTATAGCAAATGTGAAATGATATTACACACCCAATCGACCCGCCACCCAAAAAAGCCCAACACACCCCCTCCACCCTCCTACCTCCCCCCCGAACACCAGTGTCCAAAGATGCTCATTGTCAGTGGGCAGACGCTATTGCAAGCCCCCTCTCCGGGTATCAGGGGCACCCCTGCCTGTGGAGCGCAGGTTCCTCCCAGATCTACGTTGGGGGCTGCCCTGGACGGAACTTGCAACGGATGATGTCTCTGCCTGCTCACGTCCATGCATGTCCCTAAGGGTTTGTGAGAGCTCAGTGAGCACACAGCGCACAGCGGCAAGTTCACCACATACGTCTTTGGACGTCGCATGCAGTTCCCCCCTCAGGCTCTCGGTGCTTCTCTCCATTTGTCCCCTCAGGCTCTCGGTGCCACCCTCCATTTGTGCCCTTAGTGTCTCGGTACTTCGCTCCATTTCTGCCCTAAGTGTCTCAGTAGATGTTTCAATGGCTGCCTTAGAACCCCCACATTCAGCAGCATGCTCCTTGAGGAGCGTGGCCAGTTGCTGCTGTTGCACAATCATCTGCTCGAGGGACTGTTGCCTCTGCTGGGCCATGCCCATTTGCGGTGGTGTCACAGAGGGGCTGATCACCTCATGTTGCCTTGCCACAGGCCTTGTGGGGGTTGGCCAGTCGTCGTCTTGTGGGTGCCCCTGCGTGGTTTCCTCATGGTGTACGGGATGAAACAACCAGGGGGATTGTGACAGGTCATGGATGGGTCTTACATCGACAGCACCGTTTTCTGTGTCGGAGCATGCTGGCATGAAAGCAGTGTCACCTATGGTGCTGCTGCCACCAGAAGCAGTGCCTTCTGTGGCATCCATTGGGGGGACCTGTGGTGCTGCTGTTGTGGACATGCTGGCTGCTGGGGTGCATGTTGAAGTCCCCTCCAGTGTGCTGCCACTTGATTTGTGCTGCTGCCGTGTCTTGATCCGTGCAGCTGAGGTGGAGGGTCTTTGGCCGTTGGTCTTGGCCCTCTTTGCAGGTGTGCTGGTAGGGGTGTCCTGAAGCTCGTCGTTTGAATCGGACCCTGTGGTGGAGTAAAGGAGGGCGAGCGTTATTTATGGGTCTGTGGAAATTGGAATGGCAATGTATCACATGCATTGGGGTGGTACCTGAGGGTGATTTGGGTCAGGGCCTTGGAGGTGGTCTCATTTTTGTGTGGATTGAGGATGCAGTTATTTTGCAGCCTGCAGTTAGGGTGTGCATGCTGCACATGTAGAGGGTGTTTTTTGGATTTCTACTTATTTATGTATTTAATCTGACTTTTAAAGGGCGCTATCATGGCAATGTATGTGGACGTTCTCCTGGACATGTGTTTCTATTGCACTATGGGGACACATGGTACTTCACATGATTGGACATTGTGGATTTAGCATTGTTTTATTTGGGCCACCTACCTGATTCTTCGGATGTCTGCACTCCTTTCTCCATCCCTCCGACTCCCTCTATGCTCTCCATTCCAATGGTGGAGGCACAGATTTCTTCCCAGGGGGTCAACTTGATGGGTGATTCCGATCCTCCCCCGGTAGCTGTGGCAATGTTTCGGTTGGCAGAAAGTATGCTCCGGACGCGTATCCGCAAGTCGTCCCATCGCTTTCTGCATTGCTGTGGGTTGCGGGGTGCGGTCCCCACCGCACTTACCGGCTGTGCCACCAGGGCCCATATGGCCTTCTTGTTCGCAAGTGCCGTCCTGGTCATTTGCGTCGAGAAGACGATGGCAGCATTCTCCTGGAGGGTCTCTGTGAGCACGGTGAGTTCCTCATGGGAGAAGTGGACCTGCCGCTTGCGATCGCACGCTTTTTTAGCAACTTTTCCCATATTTATTTTTTTAGCTGGGGTGGCTAACGGGTTGGGATGTGTCTCAGGGTCGGATTTTTGATGGTTGTGTTGGGATTCTGATTTTATAGGTGTACGGCGTGCTGTTTCCCGTTCCGGCCCCATGTTTTTACTTCCGTTTCCGTATATTTACGGTGACCGTAATTTGCGCTGACCGCTCATTACGGTGACCGCTAAGATGGGTGGCGGAATTGCACCTAGGGCGGCGTACGACGGCGGTAAGGGGCGTTTTGGGGTCATTTCCGCCATCGCAGACTTTGCACTTCCGCCATGGCGTAATGCTCGTGCCCGATGGGTCAGAATTAGCCGGACTTTACTCCATCGTGCAATGGCGGAAACGCTATTTACGCTATGGCGGTCATGTCAGTTACTTTCCGCCAGGGTCGTAATGAGGGCCTATAACTTTATACATGGGTATAGATTATCATAATGCATGTAAGTATTGAATTTCACAGTGGCATCATGTCCACTTTCCTCAAACCGTCCAATTCTCTGCCACGTCTTAAAAATTAAAAACCACAAAATTACATTTACACTGTTAACTTTTTACATTCCTGCGAAGTCCTGTTGCAAAGATAAAAGTCTTAAAAATGTATCAATAAATAAGTCTTTACAGTCAAAATGGTCAGCATTGTTCACCATATAAGGGCATAGTTCCAAGGCTGCTCTTGAGTTGGCTTTGAATCTCCCAGTAGAAGTCGCAGGGACATGTGATTTCCTATTTCACATGTCTGTGTCCCAGAATCTCTGTTGGAAGAGCCTTCAGCCCAGACAAAAGTCTGGTGAGCCTGTGATATGCGGCCTTCTGGCCCATTCAAAGTTTTCCAAGGTAGAAATTATCACCCATGTGTCCTAGAATCTATTGTGGCTCCTTCTTTCGGGGTTAGGCCACTCCTGCAGTCAGCCAAATGTCCCTTGAGCAATGGCAGAAACCTGTTTGGCTAGTTTTCAGAAGGCAGCCCATGTTTTTATTTCTTATTTTATTTTGTTTTGTTTTAAATCAAAAGCAAGGGCAAAACAGAAGCTGATGCAGGAAGGTTTTGAATTAATCATAACCACGGGCAAAGCTCTGGACAACCCTACAGACCATCGTTTTTCAGCCTGCCAAGCCATTACAGAAGGGGAAAAACCATAAGCAAATGCCAGTGGTACAGATTCATTCAAAACCTTCACCCATCACTTTTGTGGTCACAGTTTGTCTCACTATGTGAGAGAGGGTATGCCCAGACGTGGGTCCCTTGCTCGCTGCGCCATAGGGAACCAAGCTGCACCTCACCGAGGAGGCCCAACAAGGCCGAAACATGTCTGGGGTTGCTTGTGTTTTCGTGCAGAGGGGACCTGGCCTAGCAGTTCGGGCTGGACTGCTACCATTGGTGGCAGTACCTGACTGATTTGCATATGGCTGGACCCCTTTTGCAATGGCGCAGACGGGCTAAAAAACGGTGGTGTGGAAGGTTGCCCAGAGTAATGCCAGTGGTACAGATTCATTCAAAACCTTCCACCCATCCCTTTTGTGGTCACCCTTAAATCAAAAGCAAGCCTGTTGAATAAAACATCCCATATATGTTTCCCAGCAAAACCCCCCTTTACATTGCTAGGCCAAAAGAAGGCCTTCTTTCAACATTACACTTTTAAAACAGACATTTTTCCTTATTTACAAAAGTGCATTTTAACACATGGTGAAGTCTGCTCGGCTGACCATTTCAAAAGGTTTTCTCTCAGAATTGCCCACATTGTTTCGCAGCCCTAGTCAGTTTCACTTATACAACAATCCGTTTTAAGACACAGGTCCATTGAAATTGACATAGGCCCAGAGGGCCAGAGTCTCTTTTGCAGCATTAATATTTGACATTTTATAACTCAAAAATCAAGCGTTTTCCAGTGCGACTGAAAATAAAGCTCCTGATTTCTCAGATTTGGCTGCCACAGCCTGTCATTCTGGTAAAATGTTGTATTTTGCTGGATCACAATCTGGATATGGGTGGGCATGGCAGGGCCTCATTGATGAAAGCAGTGTGATGTTAGACCAAATGGAAAGAGCGTCAGGGCACCATAATTATAAAAGCCAAATATTTCCTTTTTCATGGGGAATGTGGATCAAGCAGCAACGCAGTGTGCCCCTTTGTTCCATCCTGCCCAATGGTGCTTGGCAAAACAGTGCCGCCATAATTTTGTAGCTGTAAAACACAGTTTTGATGTGTGGCAATGGTGCTCCAAGGAGCCAGCGCAGCCATTTTGCTGTTGACTGCAGAAGCACAGGTTGGTTATGGATGGGAATTCTGCTGAGTGGGTCAAAGTTGCCCATAAATTCCCCCGACTCGTCTGAGATCCTTGTCGAGGGAGAGTAGGGCAAAGTGGGGTTCATCAGGTGGAGTCTTTCCATCAGGAAACGGTACGCCACGATCCTCCCGCTATCTCTCGTTGGAGTGTGGAATGATACCCACAGCTTTCCCCTAGGTCTTTCTTTGTGGTGTGGAGCGACACCCCCAGATTTTCTTCGATCTCTCCTTTCCAGGTCCCCGGGGAGGTCCTCCTTGGTCTATGAAGGGCGCAATCAGTACGAATCTATTGAATAAATAAGAACCGGTTACTACATTTTCCCACTGACTGCCTTCCAAGAAGGTTGACAGCAGTGGAACACACATGCATTGCAATAATAACAGTACTTTGATGATAAAGACAAATTAATTTTTGAGAATCCCTTTTGTCCTGACAATGAAGAAAAATACTCCCTGTTAATTAATCATACCTATAAACCTATCTGTTCCCTTCTGGTTCTTTTTCTTGTTCTTATGCACCAGATGTCTCCTCTATTTGATTTTCTCTTGGCTCCTCAATTTGCTGCAAAGTGTGCCTAGGGTGACAACTCTTTATCTTATTAATATGGTCCCATTTTTCTTCTGTCAGCTCTCCTTTGGGGATGCGGATTCTGTAGGCGACAGGTGAAATTTGATCTACAATTTCAAAAGGACAGTGGCAGCTCTGTAAAAATGTTCGCTCCCCGGTCTGGTTCCTTATGAAATTGTACAAGTAGACCCTGGGCCTCATTACGAGTTTGCCGGTACAGTAACAACGGTATCGGTAAGCTTGCCGGTACCGTTGTTACCATACCGGCAAACTACGAGTTCTGTTCGCAGGTGCCTTTGCAGCCACCAGGTCTGAACTGGTGGCCGTACTGGCACCTGCGAGCAGAACATGACAGTAGCACTGGTACTGTTATTAACGGTACCAGTGCTACCACCTTCCCCATTCCCATTGAGTCCTATGGGGCTCAAATGGGAATGGGGAAGAATTTTTTCTGGCGCCCTGAAATGGGCAATTACCGTGTCCGGCATGGTCGTAATGACCCAGTAATTGCCCTTTTCTGGGTGCCGGAAACAAAATGAATACCGGCGGCAGCCGTGCCTGTGCGACAGGCATGGCTACCGCCAGCCTCGTAATGAGGCCCACTGTCTCCTACTTGGTATTCCTTTTTGGTTGTTTTTAAGTCATGTTGAGTCTTCATCCCCACTGCAGATTTTTCCAGATTCTGCTGAGCGTACGCAAAAGCATGTTGAATGTGTTTTCTTAAATTCTCAACATACTCATGTGTTGTGGAGGCGTTTATCAGTGTCTGCTCTTGTGTTCTGTAGAGCAGATGCTGAGGTAGCACCATCCTTCACCCAGTCATTAGTTCAAATGGAGACATCTTGGTCGCAGAAGATGGGGTAGATCTGATGGCCATCACGACAAGCGGTAATCAGATGTCCCAACTTGGCCCAGAGTCTGCCACAAACTTTTTTAGAATGCTCACAATTGTTTTGTTGTACCCCTCAACTCCCCCACTAGAGGACTGGCGGTATGCAATGTGAAATTTCCTTTTTACCCCAAGTATCTCCCACATCTTTGTCATCACCTCGCTGGTGAAGTGACTACCTCGGTCCGACTCAATCCTTTGGGGAAGGCCAAAATGCGAGAAGATGTGGTTGATCATCAGGGCAGCTGCTGTTTCTGCCTTGCAATTTGGGGCCGGAGACATTTCACCCATTTGGTAAACAAGCATGTTACGGTTAACATGTACTTATTCCCCCTAGAGGAGCGAATCACGGGTCAGATGAAATCTACTTGTAAATCTGACCAAGGCAGTGTCATCCCCCTCTTCTGGAGGGGAGCTCGGGGTGTGAGTAAAGTTGGCTGAAATTGTGCACACACAAGACACCCCTTCAAATATTGGTCGAGGTCCTGCCCCATGTGTGGCCAGTATGGAACCTCCCGCAAGATTTCTAGAGTAGTATGAAACCCCTGATGACCGGCTGTGGCCATGTCATGGGTGTGACTTAGCATCAGGCTTCCGAATGAGGTAGCTACCACCCATTGGTCACAGCAAGAGATGGATCTCCTGACCAACAAACCGTCTTGGATTCTGAACATTTTTGGACACCTCATCAAAACTATGAGGTCCTCTTTCCCAATTTAATCAGTGTCCGTCAGGGGAAAGTTCTCTGGATCCTCAATGTGTTGATAACATTTCCCAATAATTGGATCCCCTTTTTGTGCTGTAATTAAATCAGCATCTGGGGTCTCCTTACTCCACTAGGCAATTGGGAGTTCATTGTGAGCATCTGTCTGGGACCTAGTGACAGCAGTGACTTGGATTTCCCCCAACAGGGACTCGATCTCAAGGAGATCCCCCTGGATGGCTCCAGTTTTGGCCAGCTGATCAGCTAGGTCGTTTTCAGTTTTGTCTGGCCCCTCTATTCTGGAATGACCCTTGATCTTCTTCCAATAGATGGTCATCCCATTAGAGGTGACCAGATCATCAATATTTTGTATTACCTTTCCATGTTTAAGCAGTTTGTTATTAGCACATAGCATGCCTCTGGTTTTCCAATTAAACAGGTGCTGAACGGCCTGATGAACTGCCATGAACTCCGCCACCTGACTACTACGGGGACCGATTTTGTACCAAGCGGATGGTCCTAGGGCATCATTCACCCAGGCATTCCCAACGCCGGCCACCAGTTCCTTTTCCTCGTTGTTGTCAACATGGTAGGAGCACCCATCCACATAAACTGTGGGCATTCCCTGGCACTTGTATTCTTCATAGACTTTGTGCGGGGAATTCAGGTACGCCTCCATGTTGTCCTGGGTGTTAAGACTTTCGTCCTCGAGACAGTTTTCTCTGGCAGTTTTTTCATGTAAGTCAGCCAGACCTTGCGCGAGGGGACTCTTCTTGTTTTCACCAAATCTGACCTCCACAGGAAAGCCTTGCATTGACAGAATTCAGGAAGTAATTCTGGAATTACTCACATTTACGGCCCGGATTCTGTCACTTTGGAGGTATTGCAGAGGCTGGTGTGGAGTCTCCACTATGATGTGTTCCCCCTGGATGAACGGGCGGTAATTCTTCAATGCCCACACCATTGCCAGGAGTGCCTTCTCACAATCGTTGAATTTTTCCACCACAGTGGGTAAAGTCTTACTTGCATAGGAGATGACTTTATTGACCTTGTCATGCTTTTGATATAATACTGCTGTCAAGCATGTATTAGAGAACCCCGTCTCCAAGAAGAACTCCTTGTTTTTGACAGGGTAAGCTAGACAAGGCGCTTGTGAGAGACTTCTTTTGAGTTGCTTTACTGCCTTGGCTTGTTCTGGACCCCACTCCTGCTTGACCCCCCCTTCAACAGATGGATCAGGAGTACTGTGATCTCTGCGTAATCCTCAATGAACGTCCTATTGTAATTAGTCAGTCCAAGGAGGCTTCTTAGCTCACGCAAAGTTGCAGGGTCTTTTAGTTTTAGTTATCTCATGCCCCAAGAAGTTGACACGGGTCCTGCACCATTGTGCCTTCTGGAAGGACAATTTTTCTCCGGCAACCCTCAACTGGGTTAGAACATAACAGATTTCCACTATGTGTTCCTCCACAGTTAAGCTTTTTATCAAGACATCATCCACATAGGCCAGGTTACCCCTTTCACCCAAGTCGGGCATGGCCTTATGTAGGAAGATGTTGAATTTGTTGCCAGAGTTTATGTATTCAAAGGGAGTCCGGGTCCACGTGTACTGCTGCCCCCCGAAGGTAAAGGCCAGCTTCTATTGGTCCTCTTTACTGACGGGCACGGTCCAGTACCCATTCATTTGTCAGGTCAATGGCAGTGTATACCTTTGACCCCTGTATCTGGGCCAGTCCTTGGTATGGGAGAGGCCATTGGGCCATGTGGACCCGTTTATTTAGTTCCCTAAGGTCTGCGCAGAGTCTCCATTGGCCATTTGGTTTTAAAATACCCAGCACTGGATTATTAAAGGTGCTGTGGACTGGACGAATTATCCCACGGGACTCAAGGTTTTTGATGATTTCCGTCAGGGACTCCATAGATGCGAGAGGCAAGCGATATTGCTTCACAAACACAGGAGTCATTCCAGGGTCCGTGGGAATTTTTGTAGTATGGATTTCGGTGCGACCACAGTCGTACGAGTCCACAGCAAAGAGATCTTGAAAATCTAAGAACACCTGTTTCAACTTTTGCTTTTGCTCCGGCATCTCACAGGCATCAGCTATGTTGACCCGCTCTTCAACAATATGCCTGAAGCCTGGAAAGACTTCAGGTTTTGCTATCTCAGCGGCCTCCTCCAGTTGGGTGGAGAGGTCTCTGGTTAGAGTATTGACCTCGACAGAGGGTTTCAGCTAGGAGAGGCAGTCATTGTGGACCTGGAATAACACCTAATCCTGCCTGATGTCACAGGTCACCTCTTCCTTCCCGTAAGGGCAGGAAGAGTACACCAGGAAATTCCCCCCTTGCCGGGTCCTGTCCTGTCCTGTAAGTCATTGTCACCGTCTTTGTCAAAACAGTCATTGAGGATTGGTCCTATCAGTTCATTTCCTAGATCCATGGAAAAATGTTGGTCATCAACCGCCATTCCAGTAATGGTGCCTGCGCCCAGAGTGATACTCCCGAGGTCGTTGTTATCCACCACTATTGGAATGGTGTTGCATTCTACATTGACTAATGGGGTTGACTTTAACCCCAACCCCTGCTTTTGGAGATGGGCAGTGAGGTTTACATATGTGTCAGGATTTTGCAGTTTCTGTCCTCTTTTAATTTTGAATTCAAGTGGGAATTGTCGGGTCCGTCCTGGGATGGTGACCTCCTCTCCAATTTGAACTTCAACTGCATACGGCAGCAATTGGGCTGACCAAAATGTTTTTTCAGAATCATCAAAGCCCATGGGGTTGCCCCCTAGTTGGGACCAGGCTTGGTAATTTATCAGGTCCAAATTAATGGCAAACCGATTGAGAATGTCACTGCCTAAATAAAATGCAGCAGGGACATCTCGTTTGACCCAACAATTATGTTCTATGCTTTTGTTACCTATGGACATTTTGATCATACACCTGTTAGGCAGGAGATGTTTGGAATTGGTAGTTTTCAGGCCCATTTCCCACTTATCGATCAATTTAAATGTGGGAATGGCTGGATCTTTTGGTAGTTTCCTGAACATGGCTTTGCTGATGAAGCTCTTTCCGTTGTTCACGCACACTCGGGCGAGAACAGACTACTTCCCCTCATGTAACTGAATAGGGATGAACAACTGTTCTCTAATTTTCTGAATATCAGCTAACTTTGAGCTGGTTTCTCATCACTTTTGACTATCGAATTGGGGTTTTCAGATTGTGAATCAGTATAAAATGTCAAAGTATTTCCTTCCAGTCTGGAATGCCACTTAAAACTGGAAGGAAGGTTGAGTTCCCATCACCAGTTTGTTGTCCTACAGCAATTAGTCATGTCAGGTATTTGATTATTCTGGAAATGAAACTCAATATGATCAGATTTTTGCTCAACCATGTGGTGCGTGCCATTTAAACTAACATGGTTGACAATCTGTTTTAATTTTATTGGCTGGTTAGTCTGAGTCCAGAGGACCTTGTTCACACAGTCTATTAGGGGGGACAACCTGCGCAGGATGTCATTCCCTAGTACCCTCTGGAGTCACAACTGGGTGTTTCACCTTATGTCGCCCCATTTTGATTTCCAAATCCGCAGTCCCCTCGACAGGAATTTCATTCCCGTCAAAGTTCTGGAGTTGTCCAGGAGGAAGGGTGAGAGGGATCTGGTGTCTCTCCCCCCTTCCTGAATTTATCTGATCATAGGCCCTTTTTGACAGAAGATGGGCTTGGGATCTAGTGTCCACCAGTGCTAAAAGTGGGCATTGCCCTTGCACTTGATCTCCCCTCTTTTTCCTCAAGCGGGCAAATGTAATGTGCATTTTGGGCAAGCTGGGTGGTCAATTTCTTTATTTTAGACTCTGACACAGTGGCATTTTGGATTATTTGCTGTGTCAGAGTATGGGAAGCTGTAATAAAAATGTGGCATCCTGAAATAGTGGAGATTTTGGAATTCCCTGTTTCCCTTAGCTCTGTGCTGCCCCGGCTTACAATTTGTGGGGAGGATCCCTCCATTACTATTTTTTCTCAGGATGACCATTCTGAGGTTTAGGGATGGGTGACTCTGAATCAGTCCCCACACCCATCCAGTCTTCATTTAGATCTCTTGGGACCAATTTTTCTTTGGGAGGATTTCCCCCGTCCCAGAAGGAGAAGATTTCTTTCCCAGAATCCTCTAAGTATTCTTCCCCCTAAAACTGGAGGACACTCACCTCCTCCACAAAATGGGCCTTTTTACTGTCTTTGTTTCTCATACCCACCCTCCGTTCCCTGGGTTGCAGATTTTCGGGGGCAAGAGGTTTTTGTTCCGTTTCCTCGTTGTCCAGGGGCTTTTCCCGGGTGAGGAAGGAAGCCTCCTCTAGGGCCTTACACCCCCCTTTCCTCCCGTGCCTCTTCCTTTGGAACCAGTGAATTTCCGAGATTCTCTCCCCATCATTGTTCTGGGGTGCCAGACCCTTGGTTTGTGGGGTTCTGAGCCGCCATGTTCATCTGAGGGTTCTACTGAGCCCTCAACATGCGACCCAGATCTGTGTGAAGTTCTGGACCTGGCTCTCCAGCTGGGACACCCGTTCAGGCTGGTACGGGGGTCTCTGTTCATATCTACGTGGTTTACGGGAAGGGTAACTATACCTTCTCCGAGAGTACCCTAGGAATTGCGGATTTTGGCAACCCTCCACCCTTGGCCTCCACTCTCCCAGATTGGGTTGTCTTGTTTCCTGAAACCGGGAAAAGGGGGGTTGTCCTGCAGGTTGGGGTTTTGTGGATACCGGGGAACGAAACTTAACCCAGGATTTGGGGGATTAGTGCCCTTTTGAGGGAGGTTAGGAGGTACGTTTCCTGGGGGGTACTTACCTGGCGGGACCCCCCGAAACCCCCTTGGGCTGGGGGAGTCCATACATACCCCATGATAGGTTGGTTGCCCTTGTGTCTGGAACTTACATAATCAGGAGGGTTAGGGGTCCCATTGGTGGGACTACCTCCCTGACCACCTGTTTCTGATTGGCCTGAAGGCCTTCTTGGCCTCTGGTTTTGCTGGTTTGGGATTGGTGCATTTTTAGTCTCCCCCATTTCTAGGTCCAAAATGGGGGCAACCTTCACCTCCGCCACCTTAGCAACAGCAGGGGTGTTGGCTGGTTTGGGGTTTTTGGTCTGATTTTTATTTTCTGCAGGTTTTTGTACTTCATATATCTGGGTAGCCTGCTCTATTACCCAGTCCAGAGATCTTTTATCATTGAAATCCCTCACGAGCTGAGTCATAATGTATTTTGGGAGCGTATGAAAGTAGGCAGTGATAAACTCTCTGCTATCCGTGTGCACCCTCCTGGTGGTTCGGGCAAAGGCGCATTTTAATTCCTGCACAAACTCTCATGGGGCCTGGTCTTCCCCACTTGTAGATTGTAGGCTGCTTTGCGAGCCTCTTGGGAGTTTTTATAGGTGGAAACGTGCTTCAAGATGGCCGCCTTGTAGGTGGACCATCTTGAATGCTTTTGGTCTTGCAGTTCAGCAAAGAAGCTGGAGTATTCTGGAGAGAATGTCCATTTGGCATAATCTATACAGAGCTGGCTATCTTTTATGTGAAATGTGTCCATCATTTGTTCATAGAGTTCCAAATGCTCCCAGACAGAATACTTTGCTTTTTTATTGTACAGTGTCATGAAATTCCTGATGGCCTTGATTTGCCTAATGGGGTCTTTCACCAGAACTCTTTTTGGTTTATCTGCCTTCTTTTGCCGCGTCGCCAGAGTCCCTTCACCCTCAGACTCAGAGGCATTGCTATTTGAGGTCCCCTTATGATCAACTAGGCGCTCCCTGATTCTGTGAGCTTGAGAGGGGCCTGAAGAATGGTGGGGCCTAGTTTCTTCTCCCCTGTGGCGCACAGGAGAGTAGTCTTCCGACTCCTCCCTGCTTCCAGGGTTGGTTGAGTATTCCCCCACTGTCCTGATTGGGTTGAGGTCTTCAGGATGCTCTTTTTGGCTCTCTTTTCCTGTTGTTTTTGTGCAAATCGAACCAACTGATACCTTTGGAGGTAGTGATTCTGCAGATCGAATTCCCTGACTTTCTCCTCATAGGAGGTTTCTGGGTCAGAGACATCAGCCATTATATTTTTGTATCTATCCAGGGATGCCCTTCTATCGATTTCTGGGGGGCACTGACCTGTCAGCTCCATCATGCTAGGCCTATTTAATTCTGATAGCCCCATGGTTTCTGGCTCATGTGAAACGGTAGCCATGAAGTCAGCAGTGCACAAAGTATTAAATGGGTTGGAGTCCCTCAGTACACAGGTCATCATACTATGATCAGGGGTTGCCCTGTCCATCTCTACCTGTTCGGGGTCCCTCCAGTTTGGATTAGATCTAGGATACTCTTTCTCCAACCTCGCTAGTTTTTCCTTCTCCGCCCCTATCTCTTGATAATATACAAAGATCTGAGTCTTTTGCTCGGCTATCAGGGCTTTACTGGCCTCTATGACCAGCTCTTGAGCTGCCACTTGCTTGTGGAGCCCATCTTTCATCTCACAGAGGGCCTTGTTAACTCTTTGTGCTGCCTGTATAGTTTGGGAACACTGTGCCAATTTTTGTTGCAGGAGACTCACCTCCTGAGTTTGTGCATTTTTAATTTGGGTGTTCTCTTCCAGAGCACCTTCTACCCGTCGGGTGTGCTCCAATAACTTTTTCTGTTTTGAGTTCATTTAGTTTCTGGAGGGCCAGCTCACTTTCCTGTAAACCTGTTTTTAAATTGCTTATTTCTTGACATAGGGCATCTTTCTCCTGATTTAGGGTGCCCCTCTGTTCAGCCAGGTCATCCCTTTGTTGCTTGATGGTATTTGATTTCTGGCGCTCTTGATCAAATTCTGCTTTGGAGTGGAGTTCTTTAATAATACGTTTATTATTCTCCTCTTCCAACCTTTTGACCTGATCTTGCAGCATGGTTATTTGTCCTGAGCAGCCCCTGTTATATGTTAATTGTTGAGTCAGCTTCTGTTGACTCTCTTCCAGACAGTCAACCTTTTCCTGACACTCTATTTTTAATGCATCTAATTGGGCCTCTTGGTCTACATTATTCTGCTGTTGGCGAGCCAAGTCCTCTGTGAATTTTTTAATGTAAGTTTCAGATTCTGCCTCAGAATCATGGCTCTTTTGCAATTTTTGTTCTGCTAATTTTAGTTCAGTCTGGATTTTAGTTAAGAGTTCAGATTGTTTTTGCGCAAGAGTTCTATTTTCCCCATGCTTTTCCCACATCACTCCCATATGGAGATACATGTAGGCCGCGATTCTGACAATTTTAATCTGCTCCTCTTTAATTTTCGAAGTCATGTATAACTCAGTCAAAGCTTGGTGTAATAGGCCACCATCCTGCCACATGTTCATGTTCATGGCGGCGACCTGTTGCACCATTTCTTCTAGCCAGACTTTTTCATCTTGCTCTGGCCATTCCCCCCTGACAAATAATTTGTGCAGAAGGTGCTCCATAGATTTATTGATCAGTACGACATCCTTTCATCGCGGGATGTTTTTTCGTGGGGTTTTTTAGCGCAAATTTTATGGCGAAAAAACTCATTGGATTGTTTGGGGGGGTTAGAAAAATAGATAAATTGGGTGTGGGTATTCTGGAATATGTAAAAAATTAAAGGTGAGTTTTTTTGTAAAAAAACCGTGGTAAAAAACCTGCAAAAAAACATCCCGCGATGAAATGACATGGAACCTGTTGATCTCTACTGTGGCCATTTTGGAAAGTTTTCTTTCTTTAATAATTTATTTCTATAGGGTAATCTGTATTCTGTTGCTTTTTGTCTATTTTTAGGGTTGATTTAGCTTTAATTTTATGCACAGGCCTGGTACTTAGGATTTTTGTTTTGGGGAGGCGCTTCTACAGCGTAACACAATGTTCCAGCCACACAAAGTATTACTACCTTGAAGGTTAGCCTGCTGTGTTAAGCTGTCACGGGTGAATAAACAAACCCAATACCTGGCACCAGCCCCCAATTTGTGAAGGATTCCAATCAAGCGTCACACACCGGACCAGGACCTATGCCCTCAGCCTTAGATATAGCGCGCAATTAGAATGATTTTCTTTAATTTCAACAAATTCAAATTGAGCCGATACCCGACCCGTCTCACCACCCCTTTTACAAATACCCCAGGTCACAATGGACCATGAAACAGGCCGGTGGTTGGTAACACAATATTTATTTATTTTAATTTCAAAGAAAATCACACCATTTTTATATTGGGCAACAATCACCACAGGGAAATAATGTTACGCTCACCTGGTATCCACGGGGACGCCACCCAGCCAGTTGGTCGCTGGTATCCTTCTCAGTGATTCCTTGGTATGGTTCTCGGTGGAAGTTCCGCCTGGAAATACAGGAGGGCTGTGTTTAGGACTGGCCGACCAAGGTAAGTTTTCCCCCCACCTCCCGTATGACTTCAGCCCCTCTGGGCTCTCTTCTCACCTTGTTGTAGAAGTTGGCGTGCTCTCCGTCCTGCTTTCTGGGCAGGGGCGCGTTGTCTTTCGTGGGCGTGTGCGGTCCAGTTACTTCACTGACAGCGGCCCAAGTAATGTCTTTCAGGTAGGTCCCACTGCTGTTTATTGAATGGTTATTCTTACATGCCTTTCTCTGTTTGATAATGTCTCTTTTTATCTCCCTTAGATGTGCGGAGCGTCCGCGTGTCGAACTGGCTAAGCTGGACCTCGCCGGTAAATGATGGCGCACAATAAGCGCCGCTATGATGCGGTAAGTAAGCGCTTTGCGCTGCGCTGCGATGTCTTGTCTTTGCTGACCTGTGTTTTCTCCCTTTTTCGTAGGTCGCGATGTGCTCCCAGCACGTGTGGATTCCCAGAGCGATGCCGGCTGAAAGGCGATCAGCCAGGTAAGTCTTTTAAGCAATTTGTGGTTGACATGGCTCTAATACATCCTTTAATGATGTCTTTTCTTCCTTTTTCAGGTCCTTTGGTTCTGGGCGGGTGGTTTAAATAGCCTCTGCAAAGTAGTCCAGGTAAAGTAGTCCCTAGGCCACCACACCCAAAACACTATACCGCATAGCTTGGAACTTAGGAATCAAGCTATGTGGATGTCTCCATGTTGGATGAAAGCCTAAATAAAGTAGTTCCCTGAGCAGATGTCTTTCGCTGTGTATGAGCCTGGCGCCAATGGTGCCAGGACTGGCCCCAAGATGGCCTGAGACGTGGATGCCAGGCCTTATTTGAGATCCGAGTCCTGATTCCACCTGGCCAATGGGCTTGCCAGTGGGGATCAGGGCTGAGGGTCGTGACAACACTCCCCCCAAGGCCCCTCTCACGGTGTTTATCCTGTCTGGTTCAGGTTTAGTTGGGAATTTCCGATGAAACTTCCTGATCAGACGTGGTGCGTGGATGTTCTCACTGGGCTCCCAGGATCTATCTTGGGGTCCAAATCCCTTCCAGTCGACGAGATAATATAACTTGGCTCTAGAGTATTTAGAGTCCAGGATGCCTTGGACTTTGAATTCAGGTTCTCCATCAATAAGTATGGGTTTTGGTGGTGTCTCAATTTGTGTACCGGGTTGCATTGGTTTTAAGAGGGACACATGAAATACCGGATGGATTTGTAGATTAGGTGGTAAGTCCAATTTGACGGCTGCCGGGTTGATAATTGCCTTGATGGTATAGGGTCCTAAGTATCGTGGATGGAAGGTCCGGGTCCCTTTGATGGGTACAAATTTGGCAGCTTACCAAACCTTGTCTCCCACTTGATAGTCGGGGGCCTTTTTCCAACGTTGGTTGGCAAAGTGCTTTTGCTTTTCCTTAGCATGAATGAGATGTTCCTTCGCCTTTCTGAAAGCCTGAGTGATGGTTGTGTGGACAGTCTTTACTGCAGGCATTTCCAAGCTGGTTGGAAGGTCGAGTTCCAAGGTACGTGGATGCCTGCCATACAGGGTTTAAAAAGGTGTTTGTCCTGTGCTAGAATGTACGGAATTGTTGTATATATACTCGGCTATCCAAAGTAAGTCTTTCCAATCTCTTAATTCATGGTGCAGCATGCACCATAAATATTGCTCGAGGGTCTGATTGGTCCTCTCGGTTTGGCCGTCCGTTTGGGGATGGTGACTGGTAGATAACCAGACGTCAATCTGCGCCACTGCACAACATTTTCTCCAAAAGTTGGATACAAACTGGCTGCCTCGATCAGAGACCAGAACTCATGGGAAACCATGTAGCTTAACAATGTCCTCCAGAAACACTTTCGCTAAGGTGGATGCGTCTGGGAGGCCTTTGAGAGGAATAAAGTGTGCCATTTTAGAGAATAAGTCCACAACTACAAGAATGGTGTTAAACCCTTGACTGGGAGGCAGATCAGTGATAAAGTCAAGGGAAAGAGTGTGCCATGGAGCGGGAGGAATGTCCAATGGTTGTAGGAGACCTGATGGTTTTTGTTTTTGTGATTTATTTTATGCGCAGACACCACAAGACTGAATATACTGGACAACGTCCGTACGCCAGGTAGGCCACCAAAAGTTCTGTTTCACTTTAGCTAAGGTTTTGGCGATCCCAGGGTGTCCTTCGATCAGAGAGTCATGATAATCTGAAATAATATGCTGCTTTAATTCCTTCTTTGGTACATATAGCCGGACTCTAAAGAAGGGCAATTGATCCTTGATGCAATATTGTTCTCCTTGAGTTTGCCATGCGAGGAAAGCATCAGGGTCCATCGCCCGTCGAATTTCGTTTCGTAATTCTGCTTGTGTTAAGGCTATCGTGATACCCAAGAGTTTGTTTTCAGGTATGATGGGTACCGGGTCTGGGGTTGTATATACCGTTTCATTGATGCCCATACAAGATAAGGCATCAGCCTTTCCATTCTTGACCCCTGGTCCAAACGTGATTACATAGTCATATTCGGCGAAGAAATGGCCCACCGCAAATGGCGCGAGGACTGGCCTTGGCTGTTTTGAGATATTGCAGGTTTTGGTGGTCTGTGATGACTGTAATGGTGTGTCTAGCCCCCAGAAGATAGTGTCGCCACGCTTTGAAACGGATTTGATGACCAGGAGTTCTTTGTCCGTGATGGTGTAATTAATCTCCGGAGGTGAGAACTTTTTTGACCAGAAGGCCACAGGATGCAGCTGGCCAGTTTCTGGATCCCTCTGTGAAAGGACAGCTGCCATTGCCATACTGGAAGCATCAGTTTCTACGAGATAAGGGAGGTCTGGACGAGGATGTTGCAGGATTGGGGCAGAGCTAAATCTTCGTTTCAGTTCCTGAAAAGCTTTTTCCGCTTCTTTGGTCCAAGCAAACATTTTATTGTTTTTTCGTAGCAGTACAGTGATCGGGTGCACAACCTGAGAGAAGTCTGGGATAAACCGGCGGTAGAAGTTCGCAAAGCCCAGCATGCTCTGTATCCCTTTCTGAGACGTTGGTGATGGCCATTTTAGAATGGCGTCTACTTTGTGTACGTCCATTCTGATGCCTCCTGGCGTAAGGATGAAACCAAGAAACTCTACTTCGGTGATGTGAAAAAAGCATTTCTCAAGCTTTGCATATAAACGATGTTGATGGAGCTTGGTGAGGACTGAACAAACGTGCCTGATATGATCTTGTTTCGAGGCTGAGTACATTAAGATGTCATCTATGTACACTAAGGCACAAACGTCAATCAATTCTCTCAAGACGTCATTCATGAAATATTGAAACGCTGCGGGAGTGTTGCACAACCCGAAAGGCATGACTTGATATTCATACAAGCCATATTTGGTACGGAAAGCGGTTTTCCACTCATCTCCGCTTCTGACTCAGACCAGGTGGTATGCTCCTCGAAGGTCCAATTTGGTATAAATCTGGGCATCTTTGACTTGGTCCAGCATTTCAGGGATAAGTGGCAAGGGGTAGCGGTGCTTCACAGTGATCTGGTTTATTGCGCGATAATCAATATAGGTTCTCAAGTCCCCTTCTTTCTTCGGTACGAAGAACAAAGGACTGGGTGCCGGGGACTTTGATGGGCGGATAAATCCGTTTGCAAGGTACTGGTCTAAATAGGATTGTAAATGAAGGTTTTCTGGTTCGGTGAGAGCGTAGATCCTGCCGCAAGGAATTTGTGCACCAGGAACAAGGTCAATCTGACAGTCATATGGCCTGTGCGGCGGCAATGTGTTAGCCTGGTCCTTTTGGAATACGTCCTGAAAATCATGGTATTCCTTTGGCAAGGTATTAGTTACTCCTAGGGTAGATAATGCTTTTCTGGGAGTCTTGGAGATACAGAAGTCGGGTTCCGGCTCTGGATAATAGCAGGCTGGAGAGCAGTCGCCGGGGAAGGTTAATTTCCGTGGTTACTCCAGCTGTGCACTGGGTTACTGGTCCAGAGGCGATTTCTGTCCCATCCACGGTAGTTACCTTGTCCCTGGTTGACTTGGAACATAAAGGAAGCCCTATCTCTGCTGCCAGCTCTTGATCAATATAATTGCCAACTGCTCCGCTGTCGATGTACGCTTCTACGGCATGCATCTTTGACGACCGTTGGTGGTTTATTAAGATCACTGGTATTGCAAAGTGCAAGGTCAGTGGCTCTTTCTTCTCACTCGACAAACTGACCTCTACGGTTCCTGAGCTTGGTAGTTTTCCGATTCCTTAACTTCATCCTTTTCTATGGTCCGACTGTTCTCTTTGGGGGTTTTACTGGGCAGTCCTTCAGGAAATGTCCTGGTTTTCCACAATATAAACCAAGTTGTTGTTGACTTCTTTTATCCCGCTCTTGTTTTGTTAATGAAGGTCGTATCCCTCCAATCTGCATGGGTTCTACAGCGTTTTCTGGCACCCGTGGTGCGTTGTCCCTTGATCAAACAAAAACCACGCGAGAGTCTGTTTTGGACCGGTCTGCTTTTCGGTCCTGCAACCGGTGATCTAGCTGCACAACCAGATTTATGAATTCGGTACAGTCTCTGTGGGGATCAACTACCTGGCCTAAGACGTCCTTTAATTCGCCCCGCAAGCCTCGATGGAATAACGTGGTTCTTTTGTTTTCTGGCCACCTGGCTTCGGTGTTGCGATATGGCCCTCGCGTGCAGCTCGGCGGGGGCGTAAGCCGCTGACGGGCAGCCTTCTGTGCCGCCTCTCTGACTCGGGGGCTGTTGTCGTCTGCCGGTCTCGTCTGGCCGCTCTGGTCTAGGTCAGGGGAACCTCCGGTCCAATGGGGCGATTAGTGCCTCGGCTATAGCTAGTTTCTCTCACCGCCCAGTGGCACGGCTGATGTGATCTGGGGCAGATCAGGATCCCCGTCTCACGGTCTGGGTTGTTTGCACCATTTTTCGAGCGGGCCGGCCATGGTGCCGCAACGGTCTGGTGTTCAGCTGCTTATTACTCCATCTCCGCTGCACCGATCAGCTTCAGGCTTTCCGTATTTGCTGTCGCTCTGTTCCACAAGACTTTCTCCTCTCCTTAAAGCGATTATATGCGTTTTACGGGGCAGAGAGCCGTTGCGATCGTCTACACTAGCGGGAGCTCTCTCAAGTTGCTGCCATCTTGTTCAGGCTCTCTAGCACCCCCCCTTTCTTTTTTAATGTTGAATGTAACATTGATAAGGTCTTTGTTGACCATTTTATCCTGGCTCTTCCATCATTTATCAGGATTGTACCTGGATTTTTAATTGCATGCATGGGAGTAGAAAGACAAGGCCACGACCATGTTAAGCGAAGCTGCTTATGATCACTATGGATTTTGTGGTTTATTTCCAATCTATCACATTTCGTCATAAATACATAGTCACAATAAATAAAATATAGCATGGCTTCTTGCATTCCTCTCTGCCAAGTTGATTTTGCAGGAATATCCCCAGGTAGAGTCCCATTTAACATTACGAAGGACCTTTCCTCCATAATACTGTTCCATCTATTTTTAACAGTTTGTTCAGGGCCATTCTCAGTCTCAATAATGTGTGTGTTACATTTTGATCCAAAGCAACAGCTTGTAAGGCAGTCTCAACTTGCTCAAAAAAGGCATGTACAGATAGACTTGCACGCCCCCAATATACATTCAATAAGGCAATCACCAAATCTTGTTTAGTAATCCTAACTATCCGAACATAGCAACTTCATGATAGCCAGGCCTCCAATTTAATGCCTTTTTTATTTTTTTGTGGTCACTAAAAGCCCCACCATTGGCCTCCAACGAATTGGAATTTCGGCTGGTATCATGATCATATCATAGTCATCCCACATGGGTATGATGGTCAACCATTATTCCTGAATGGCCACAATATCATAACGTTCTAAGTTATTCGTTTCTGAATTTAGCAAATGCTGATGGCCTCTAGTATTCCATGATACCAAATTACATTTCTAATTTTCTCGGGATTGTTATGCTCGAGATAGCAAATTATTTTGTGGATTTTTTGTCAATTTTGTCATTTGATTGATAATCTTTGCATTAAGCATTTCCTGTTCTTTAAAAAAAGGATAGCATTTATACAATTTTGGTGATTGCCTTTCAAATTCTGAGTGTACTGAAATAACAAGAAACCCAATTCATTCAAAGTCTCTCTTTCTTTAAGCAATACATCCAATACCACCCCTGATTTAATTGAGATACGAGCCATCGTTAGATCCTTATTGTCAAGAAATCCAACCCTATCAACATCTATTGATGTGATGTTTCTGAAATTGGGAATTTCATTGAAGATATTTAAGATGATCGCCCTATTTAGGTCACACTGTGGAAATGGGCTGTGTCTACAGCACATTATCAGATGATGACTATTACTATTTTGAACTAATTTATTAGCTCGAGCTAGTTGAGGTTCTTGTCTTTGTTTTATAGAGCTTGAGCGAGCATGCTGATTTCCATTTTTCTTTTCATTCAAGGTGTTCTTCAATCTCCCAGTTGAATCTGATGAATTCATTCTGTGGGACTCAGGACCATTGGGGACAAGATTGTATCCAGTGCTTATATATTCGGGTTCACAGGCACGCTGTTCATTTGGAGTTACATGTGGTTTGAACGAGACTGCTTTCAGCATTGATTCTTGATTTAAAATAGTATATAGTGCCATACATTTTTTTATCTCTTGTCGCATTGACTCAATAGTTGGAAATATTTGAGGATTAGATGCATCCGTTATTGGTGAAGAGTCACGTTTTATTCCCTGCAAACCATTTGTTTTTTGCTCATTTCTATTATTGTGATCTGTACTTTTCATTCCTGTCTCCTGTTGACTCATTGTATGTGACATGCTCATATGGACAGCCTCATAATTCCGATGTTTTTCAGGGTATTGCTTTTGATGAAGACAGTACAGGCATAGCCATTTTCATCACAGAATCTTGACTCATGACATTATAGCCTGCTAGGTTTTTTTTTAATCTCTTCACGCATTACCTCCATAGTTGGAATTGTGTGAAAATCCATGTCTGTGGTCATTTGATGGTTTAAGATAGATGATCCAGTACCTTCATTGTTTTTTACAGGAAAAATAGTTTCGGTTAATGCTATAGAAGCATTCATTTTAGCTGCTGATTGATTGGACTGAAAGTAGGAAGCTATGGATTTACATATTTCCTCCCGCAGTTCTTCTATTGTGGGAGCTCTTTCCAATGTCGCATTTGTTGTAGATAATTCAATATTTCTCTAGTTTTCAGTATTGGGCAACACAACGTCATCTTTTCTGTTGATCAGATCCGTTTCATCACCCTTTCCGTTAGATGTTGACTTAATACTTGTTAAGCTTTTTGATTTAGATGTCAAAAAAATTGGAGCAATCTTGATAGAGGGTTTAGATGGTTTCAGAAAAATTGGGGCAATCTTTAACTGTGTTTTTATCGGTTCCGTTTGGCACCCCACTGTAAGCTTTGGAGCTTCTCCATTCTTAACGGCCTCATTATCATGGGTTTCTCTCTCTTCCACATTTTTACTTTTTCTCTTTCTTTTCCCAGATATTTCAGCTTGTCTTCTTTTCAGTTTACGAATAAATCAATTAGTGTCTCCTGACTTATCCTTGCCTTTTTTGGATTTACAGTGTCTTTGCCATGGTCATCAACCACTTTGACTACTTTAGGTACAGGATTCAATATTTGTTTCTTAGATTTTTCCTGTTTTTTCTTCATCTCACCATTAGACTTTTTAGCTCTTTTTGATGGTTCATCACTAAGTTCTATTATAGTAATTGACTCTGCCTCCATCCCATTGTTCGCCTGAGGTAAACCTCCTCGCTCTCAACCAATTGGGCTAGGCAGATAAATTCGGCCATCATTGACGCTTAGAGAGGAGTGTCTTCCAGGTCTTGATTATTCATTGTTATTTGGGCACACTTACAATTTTTCGTTATTTGTTCTTGTCGTATGGTGCCTTCAATCTGTAGAACATTTCGATTTAATTGGCCATGTCAACCCTGGAGTCTTCCCATTTCGATGGTAAGACTTCCAATTTTTGTGATTGAATCTTAAATTGTTGTTGGATTTCCACTAAGGTCTCTTTTATTGATTTTCAGGCTACTAGAGCCGTGTCATTAATCTCTAGATCCTTAGTGATTTCCAATAAGTGCCCCAAATGTAATCGAACTTCGGACCGAATGTCTTCAAAAATGTTCACAAGTGTATTCAAAACAAAGTTAAGCACTATCATGGACGACGTATTTGGTTGGTCACGTTGAGGATTTTTTTTGTCATTCCTTTCCTCACTTCCATCAACATTTTGCTCTTTCCTATCAACTTTGTCTTGATAATTCTTGGCCACTCTGGACACCTCTAATAGGGCTGAGATGGCGTTCAGGTCAAAGGATGAGTCTAAATTTGGTAAGACATCAGAATTCACAAGGGCTTGATCTGATAAATCTATAGTTTGTTCATCCTGGACCACACTCCTTAATGGGTATGTAGTTGACATGTGTCTGTCCTCCTCCACCTTTCCACTTCTACTTAATCCTCTTGGGTCTTGATCACGTGGAAAATAATTCAGAATATTTTTTTTGATGGAGGTCGCCGTTAGGGTATTGTTTCTGTTTGGTGGTGTATTTTGTTTGGGCAGATCACGTTTTGGTGTGGAAGCCTCTATATCTCTCTCAACAGAGGTGAACGATTGGGGTAACCCAGACCCTGATGGTAACTGTTCGTCGTTGGGAAAAATACTTTGCCTCCCAAAAAAACTAGCTTTATTTTTTCCTAAGGGCAGTGATTTAAATAAATATAGTTCTATTAACTGAGGGCAGGTTGTGTCCCCTCAAAGCTGAGTCCTCTATTTCTGGGGCTTGTAAGTCCATTCCTGCCGAGGTGCTCTGTAGATTATAGCTCTTCATCCTATTAGCCTCAGCCTTGGTCTCAGTCTCAGTCGAGGTGAGTTACGTGAGTAGGTTCCGGCTCTAACGCTCCTCGGTTAAAGATAAACTACCCACAAAGATGCACAAGTTCCTGTTTCAACAATAGCAGTTAGATGAAGATAATTATACGTTCGGACGGGTCTAAGGCTAAACGCCTGCAGTCCCTGCCAAATCAAAGGCACTTTCTTTCGCACGCAATAGTCTTTTTTTAAAGGTAAATCATTAATTTCCAAAAGTAGAAGAACCAGATAGTGACTTCACGCTTGAAAATTTCCTGTTTCAACAATAACAGTTAAATGAAGATAATTTCACGTTTGGATGGGTCAAAGGCTAAACGCCTGCAGTCCCTGCCAAACCAAAGACACTTTCTTTCACGCGCAGTAGTCTTTTTGAAAAGTAAATCATAGATTTCCAAAAGTAGAGGAACTAGAAAGTGACTTCACGCTAGAATGGGTCATAGGAAACTCGCCCGCAGTCCCCGCCAAGCCGGTAACACCTTTCTTTACATGCATTTAATTCCTGAATCCTGGTCAGTTCTTACCGTTAGTTTCCAAGTCTTTTTTAGAACTTCCTGCGTTCTAGGAGTCTTTACATGTCCCGTCGTCCCAAAGACCACAAGACTCTGCCTCCGACGCTGCGGCCGCTCTGTGGCGGAAGGAGGACTTTGAATGCTAATGCCAAACAAAGTAGAAAGAGGACTGTCAGCAAGCTGGATGCACAGGGTGAGTTGCAGGTAACAGGTTCAACCACAAGACTCTGCCTCCGACTCCGCGGCCGCTCTGTGGCGGGAGGAGGACTTTGAATCCTAGGGCCAAACAAAGTAGAAAGAGGACTATCAGCAAGATGGATACACAGGGTGAGTTGCAGGTAACAGGTTCCACCACAAGACTCTGTCTCCGACTCCGCGCAGATTGTATTTTTGTATTATAACCTTATTCTGTGACAAATGAGTTGGTGGCATGTGACTGATTTGATTGATTGCATTTTTAGTTTATCAAGCTAAATGTGGAGATTTGATTTGTACTGAATTTAATTTTTTTGTAGCTAATTTTAATACTTTAATTCTATGGATGCTGTATTTAAATATGCTGTGTTGTTCACTGTTTTATTATGCTGCATTTATTTTGTATTTGTGCTTTCTGCTCCCTCGCACTTCTTGTTACTGCACTTGCATGATCCAAATGTCTCAAGGTCTAGTAGGACCGTTATTGTTATCTTCTCCCTTGTCCGCGTCCCCTCCCCATTTTTGTCTTGTTGCGCCTCCAAACACCATTTGATGTAAAGACGCCTTAAACATATCCAATAAATAAATAAAATATGGTTGAAATAACAAAATAAAGCAGAATTAATTAATTGATTGAAGTGATTTTCCCTTTTTTCATGGAGTTCTGACACAGAGACACGATCTTGTTCTGTATTCCTACCGTCAGTCACTCTGCTTTGCGGTGTGGTCCTAAAGGAGTTCATTTGTGGCAACATCAGCTTCACAAACGACCAGGACCAGTTCAGATGGTTACAATTGTTGAGTAACTGAACAAGACATGGCCATAGCCCCCATTAGAAGGGTAAAACCCCCTAGAGAGTACTTTGAACCCGCTACTATCTGTGTGTCAGATTTGGCGGCATCAGTCATACAACTGGACTCCTGTACATATTTGTACATATTTGTCAGGAATAGCAGCATTTCTAAATTCTGATTGCTCTGCTTTTTTCTTTTTCAAATCTGTTGGCAAAGAGACATTTTATATCGTAAAGCTTTACTCTTGCATACCCCTCCACAACTGGTGTTGTACCTTGACATTGTTCTGTCTTCTCTGAGGATTCAGATTTTTGTACCTATTGTCTCAATTAGTCTGCAAACGGTTATGTATAAGACTGCCTTTTTGTTGCCATTACGTCATGTGAGGGGTCAGAAATGAGAGGCGGACACAAAGGTATAGTTTTCTCAGTTTCAGACATGTTCATTAAACAGAAATAATTTGGATGAATGCCTCTCTATCCCTATCCTAAAGAGAGCTTCCCTGCTTAGGAATGTAAAACTAAAGATCCGTATATGTCAAGTAATTAAACTTATAAAACTGTTGTTGTGTCCAAAACATTATAATCTGCCCCTCACACTAGAAATGAACAAATAAGAGTTTAAGTAAATGTCTGTGACTTAGATTGGCAAAAAAGTGTTCATAATCAAAAGTAAATGAGTAAATCCAATAGAATAGTCTTTTCCAGGGAGAAACCCTTGGATCTTGAGGGTTGTTCCCTTCCCCTGGTCTTTTAGGCAGAAAGGAGTCTCTTTCAAACAACAGTTCATTTCATTCTTTAAATTAGGCTCAGAAAGTTCTTGTGTAACAGTCAACTCTTTCTTGGTTTCTTTGTACTGAATACACAAAAGGGTTTCATAACATTCATCTTCTTATTTTTTTTATAGAGGAGTAACAAGAGTTCTTATTCAGATTAGAAATTCCACACAAGAGTTTATTTAACTTCTTCTGTACTTGGGTGGAGTAAATGATGTGCTTCTTCATCAGGAATCCTCTTGAAAACTCTTCAGATTTCCTGGTGTACTCCCCTGACAGGTATCTTGTCCCAATTCAACTTCACAACTTCAAACGGTTAATGGCTCTACTCACCAAGACCTCCTTCCGTTGCTTTCTAGATTCCCTGGTTTACTTCTCTGCCAGGTATTTTGCAACATGGTTACATTCCCTTTTTACAACTTAAAAGGACTTCCTGGTGTACTTCCCTGCCTGGTATCTTCCCACAGTTTTAAACTTCTTAGTTCATTCTGTGTGAGTTTTTGTTTTAAATGCAATACAAAGATTAAATCAAACAAATTGCCTGGTCTATTTGGCGGCCAAGGCTTCCTTTTTACATTTTTGGCGGATCTCCTGGTATACTCCCCTGCCAGGTATCCTTTTATGGGTTTTTCAGATCCCCTAGTGTACTCTTCTGCCAGGTATCTTCCTACAATTTTAAAGGTTGTATTCAGTTCCAAATGGAAGGTATATTTGGTTACCAGGACTTCCTTGATGGTCTTCTTAGATCCCCTGGTACCTTGTCATAATGTTTTACAACGTTCTATACTTTTGGTGGATTGCCAGGTATACTCACCTGCCAGGAATCCTTCTCTGGGGTCCTGCAGATCGCCTCGTATACTTCTATGCCAGGGATCACCAGCACCCCACAAATGTCAACTGCCTCAGCGTACTTCTTTCACCAGGACTTCTTTTCAATTTCACTGTCCTTTAAGTATGCCACAGTTGTATCAGTTCACTGTGTTTCTATTTGCTTGTTCTATGTTTCCCCACACTGATTTCTCATACATGAGGACTTGTCAAGTTTTGTCGCAGTTTTTATCTCATTGGTGTTTATTTGCTTAGGGTAACACTTGCTCCAACTTTCCCTGCATTGACATCTCATACATGGGACTTGTTCAAATGTTGTCACTGCACTTTATTTGGTCGGTATTCAAATGTTCTTAATTCATTTACTTGTGTACATGCCTGTTGGTATGCCCCGGGGTCCACAATGCCTCTGGGCAGACTCACCGGTACTTTGCAGCATTACCAATGCGTAGTGGGTCTCTGCAAGGAAGCTTCCTCTGTGGGACGGCCTTCTGTCCACTGCAGATCTTCCTCAAGCATTCCTTTCAGCTTTGTGCTCTCCCGCCGGCTTCTCACTGTGACCTGGACTGGAGAGTGCTGCTTTTCAGCACGGCCGTATCTGCAAGCCCTTCTCTGCTGCTCTGGACACTCCAGTGGTCCGTTCAAATGTGCCAGCTGCATCTCACCTTCCTTCTCACCACACCGTTATGTGATTCTCCTGTTTGCGAGCTGCCGCATAGTTGTCCCTGTTCTCTTGACTTCTTTTGGTGCGGTTCTCTCCCATTCTGCTTTCACTTTGAGTGTGGATGTCATTTTTAAATTTCTCACACACTTGTGACCTAACCAAACAACTAGTTTGCACAGCCACCTTTGAATTTCCTACAATCTGCATCAACTCCTCTTCCTCGTCTCGGTAATTGAGGCTTTATGGGAGTTGAAGTCTCTAAAGTTTAGGGGATTTCTAAAATAATGTTGATTAGGAGTTGTACTTGGAAAAACACCGGAAACACAAGATGTTATGTTTGTATTGTATATGTTGGAGGTAGGAATGGGGTTTTGACTAGAATGGCACTATGCATCACAAGTTTGGTTGTCATAGGGGTTTTCAGGAGAAAGGGAGGAATACTGCGTTTCTTCCATTGGTGTCCCTCACCACCTTCCACCGGGAAATCATATCCTTCCGCATGAGCCTGTCTCATGTTACCACCCCAGGGTCAGGATCGTGTAGCGGCTGCCGTCCCCTGGTCACATGGGAGGAGGTAATCGCTGGGAATTAGTGATGCTTAGCAAAGCCTTTTCTGAACTTTCACAGAGACAAGATGGTGCTCTATACCCACCCTTCCTTTCTGCCAAAGGTGTTGTTGAAGTTTCACATCAATAAAGAGATTTGTTTGCCTGTTTTCTTTTCTACTCCGGACACTGAAACTGAAAGGACTCTGTGCAACCTTGATGTATGATGTAGGAAAACCCCAAAATTCTACTTGAACTGGATGAAAGCTATCAGGAAATATAAGAATCACTTCTTCACTTACAGTGTTTTTTTTCCTGAACACAGGCTGCTAATACAACCATCACTTCATGGTTAGTGTCTTGTATCCTGGAGCCATACAAGCTGAGAACGGTTGAACCTACGGAGGGTAGTCACACTGACCTGGTTAGAGTGAAAGCTGCCTCTGTAACATTTGCAATATTTGCAAGGTGAAAATGTGGGCTAGTCCCATGCTTCTGGAAGCTTTCGTCAATGGGTCCAAGCTCGTGAACTGTCCCCCAGTTTGGCCAACCTGTCTCATGGATAGTTTTGGATAACTTGGATTTCTCCTACCATCCTCCCATTTTCTGGAGGTTGTTCTGCATTCTCCCATAAGAATGGAGGAAATGGTCTGGCACATAGGAGCTAGTAATATTTACTCACTGTAGTATTTACTGTACTTCTAGTACATAGGCCTCTTTCTTTCATACTGCCCTCATGACATCCCTCTAGTAAGATACTCGGTGATATTTTTGCTGATGAAAGCACTGACAGTTGGGTAGGCAGTGTGCAATAAGAGAGGTCCTTTATCATAGGCATGGCTGCATGTATGCATGTGCCTAACATTGTTTTGTTTAAATCAGTGCTGCTTCACTTCATGCTTTGGTCATGACTCTGGGGACAATATCCCATAAGCATGACAGCAAGAGGACTATGGACGTAAAATACAATTTTCACTTTCCCCAAGAACCTCAATATTTGATTGTTTGCCTCCCTCTGTTCTTTTTTGTGTGCATGCTGTAATTTAGTTTAACATAAGATAAGGTAACAGCCTCCACTCAAACTTCTAAGCTTGGGCTTTAATAGCTATTATCATATCGCACTAGGGTAAGTGCTTCAGGCTCATCCAAAGGAAAGATGTTCCATTCGTTTAACTGAAGTGGCAGAAGTGCCAAGAACAGAGCAATTTCTATGCCATACATTGTTTACCTTCTCACTCGTTCTTCTTTACCCAGTGTTGTACTGCCCACAGCAATTTCAAATGTTTTATATCCTCCGTTGCTCAAGGTATTGTATCGCAGACTGACAGTTTTGTCGTAGTTGTCCAACATTGTGTTGCACTGATCTTCCATTGCCCAAGGTGCATATTCTACGTCTGAAAGACAGTATGGTCTGATGTTGTTGATGCTGCTTCCATTTGCTTGGATGTTCTACTGATAATTCCAATTGTTATCTATTGTTGTCATTTACACTAACTTCACCTGAAGTGTTCTCTTTATGTGTTATTGCAAGAGTAGAATGTGGCTGACATAAAGAAACTTAAGTCTGTGGGAATTTGCACAGTGAAAGGAATTCAGATGACCACAAAGAAGGCACTATGCAACATCAAGGGGCTGTCGGAAGCCAAGGTGGACAAAATTAAGGAGGCAGTGAACAAGCTCATTGTAAGTAAACAGAGAGCACCAGACTGTGCAGACTTCTTTAGTTGCCATGTAATGTAGCACTGTATTGAAACTATGGAGTCATGCTGTTAGAATTGTGTGGCTTGGCCTCATCGCAGTTCTCCTTTCCAATTAGATATGGGTGACCTTTCCCTGAAGCCACTTTGCTGTCTCAATCCCACACACAGAGGAATGTGATATGACACATGCATAAGAGCCCTAACTGGAGGGAAAACCACACAGTAGAAAATAACTCCACCGCAGAAGACCATCAGTAAACAGTCTTAGGACCAGTCCATCAAAGCCAACGCAAGGTTTCACAGCACAACCAACATGGAGATGAAATAAAAGAAATCGCTTCAGTGAATTTCTTTCCTGATATCTCATATACTGTGAGCTTACCACCTGACCGAAAAGGAAGTGAGGACTGGCCATGACTACCATCGTCTCTTCAAAGCTATTTAACTATAGAGAATGCAACGTTATAAAAGCAGGCATTTTTTAAAGGAACATAAACCTATAATATCAGAAGCCTCGACAATACACGAGTCACCACTGCAAGCCTTAGTGCCAGGATCTAAGAACTTGAGAACCATAGCCTCTTCTCCAACCGATATATTTGTTACAAAGATCATGCTGAAAATTGCAGCTAGTCTGTTCTTGGTGCAGCAGGCCACCATTATGGCCCTGAATCATGCCACTCCCCTGACATTGATTTCTGCACTGTTTGCGTGCTGCTGCTTAGGCCAAATGCATAAATACATTCTTGGTGTATCAGAGTACCATGTTATGCTGGGAAAGACATAATTTATGTCGCTGCAAGCTTAGAACTGAAACCAGTAATCTTTCCTTTAGGACTAGCCTAAAATGCATACTTTTTCCATAGAGCACCACCATCCTCGAAAAAGAGAATACCCTGCCATGGCTAATTATTTTGGATGAAATGAAATGGCATCTACCAAACAAGGTAGTTCCTATCCAATACCCTTAGAGCACCCCAGATATCCTCTGATGGCTATCACTGTTTCTGACTATAAAATACCCTGCTATGCATATTTTAGGTCTCTACACAGAAAAATGATGAATTCAAGAACTTTGAATGTATTATCACCACTGGCAATTGCACTGGTCAACTGTGTTATTACACAAGTGGAAAGCCATATGAAAATGAGGTTTCATCCCAGCCCTAGAGGTGTAATTGAGGTGAGCTTGTAGATCACATCCCTTCTGCGTGAGACAACAATCTACACTACAAATGGTTTGGCTTTGTTGGGTGTCTTCAGTGAAGTGTAATATGGGATCATGCACACAACAACGTCCGGCATACCTGTGCCAATTGAGGGGACTGTTCAACACTGAAGAGTGATGGATGGAAATGATTTGAATAATTCATTACCTTGGTCATTTGCTCTGGGGAGCCTTCCCGTGTATTGTTTTAAGCATGCCGTGCTATTACAGAGCTATTTTCAAACCAGGCATTGGTATTCTGTTTGATACAATTTCAAGATACTGATTTTGCTGTGTGTGGCAGGAATGTTTAGAGTGTGCCCTAAATTTCTGAGCATATTAGCGCTAAAGTACAAGAAAAACAAGATAAACATTGTTGACAACAAAGACTTATCCAGGAGTACTAAACAAGGACCAACAAGGGAACAGGGTTAGTGCAAAATTTCCCTCACTGTGGGAAACATTTCTTGATTGTCAACTTTTGGATTGTAGGGGTCCGATGAGCAAAGGCTTGAGGAAAATTACACTTCACATATGTTTAATCAAATAAATTAGAAGGACCTTGGATAGCACCAGGGTTAAGCACTGGGCTCATTCAGCATGTGTTTACTCATGCTCTTAGACGGGTTGTATACTAATTGACCTTTTCTCAATTGACCTCGGGAGAATTGCCCTAATTTAGAAGGTCAATTAGGACATATATGCGGGGGGAATCCCCCGCAACCCCCACCCAATCCAAACCCCCCCTGCAATCCCCCACCCAATCCCCTTATATTATTTATAATCCAAAACCAACCCAATACATATATAAAATAACTCAAATAATATAAAGGTCAATTGTGCAGAAGGTCAATTAGGACCACTATAATTAGGTAAATTGTGCAAATGATCAATTCCAAAAGGTCAATTTGGGTAATGCCCTTCCCACAGGTCTGAGTCACAGCTAAAATTGACATTTTTCTCTGGTTAGCAGATTCAGTCAGTAACTTAGAAATGGTGCTACAGTGCTTGAATATCCCTAGGTGACTGACGTAAAATAAAGTGTATTAATTAATATGACATCTTATCTAAAAGAGTTGTCTTTTCAAATTTCTTAACTTGGGAGGAAGACGTCTGTGGATATTTTACTTGCTCCCTAAATTCCCAATTGTTATACATTGAGCAAAAAGGATTTTTAGTGGAAATATAGAAATGAAGTAGTCCTAGATGAGCCAAAGAATACATCAGAAAATCTGACTGTGTCTTCCACAGCGAAAAGGAGCACTACCAACTCCATGTAGGGCACAAGGTAGTGCTGTGAACAAACACATGCCAGTAGTTATGCAAACACAAACAAGAAAGGCAATAGAGGAAATGAAGTGAAATGCCACGTTGCTGACTTTAGAATTAGATGATCTGGATCCTAACCTGAACATCCCTTCTTGATCAAGGTGGCTTCTAAACTGGGCAAATCACTTATCTCCCTGTGAATGTGTTCCCTTACCTTCAAAATGTTTTGGTTTCGCCCAAGTAAATAATCAAATGTCCTTAATGTACATTAATGGTAAAACATGTTAGATGTGGAAGCTTAACTTTTGGATCAGTCACGTCTAAGGGTATTACCCAAATTGACCTTTTACAATTGACCTTTTGCACAATTGACCTAATTTTAGTGGTCCTAATTGACCTTCTGCACAGTTGACCTTTATATTATTTTAGTTATTTTATATATGTATTGGGTTGGTTTTGGATTATAAATAATATAAGGGGATTGGGTGGGGCGGTGCAGGGGGTTTTGGATTGGGTGGGGGCTGCAGGGGGTTTCCCCTCGCATATATGTCCTAATTGACCTTCTAAATTAGGTCAATTCTCCCGAGGTCAATTCTCCCAAGGTCAATTGTGAAAAGGTCAATTAGTATACAACCGTGGAAAGTAGGCTTTGTACAGATCTCTTTTTCAGGCACAAAAGCCCACTTATTTTCTTTCTGGGTTTGGAACTGGTGACTTGAAAGTCACACACATCTCTTCAGTAGACTCATTAGACATCTGAGTCATCTAACTGTAACTGGATCATATAATAAGCAGGCTGCTCAAATCTCTACAACAGGCACATTAATATGCAGAGAAATATTATTGGGATTGGAAACTGTAAAACACTGTGATTTTCATGAAGTGTGCAGTCATTATTGTTTTGTTAGGTCTAGTGGACTTCTGTTTATGATTCTCAAATGTATGCACAAACACCTCCATCCATTGCTGTAATCATGTCCAAGACAAATCTGTTCTGAAGAGTCATCATTCTTATGGCTCTCATCTCTTCTCTGATAGCATTGAATGTGTTTATAGTTGTGTTAATTGTCTGCAGCAATTCCTGGTGATCTGTAGCCATTTTGTAATTGCTCCAACCTGGATTCTCGGCATGAAAATCAACGTGAACACTAAAGAAGTCTGGCTGAACAATCTGTGTTCATAGGGGATAGAGTCAAAAGCTTCTATTGATTTGGCTGAGAAATAGTTTTCTGTCTTTATCCTCTTTATCATCTCCACAGATCTCTTTGTCCTCATGTGAGCATCTGCTTTTGGAAAACTGTTGAGGCTTAGATCACTCTTTGGAATTACCAATGCTGGAACATTTAACAATGTGCATATCCCCCCCAATCCTTGGGTAACTTCATGCATGCCTTGGATCCACAAGCCCAATAATGATCCATGATCACTGCTGTCCCAATGTTCATTCCTGGAGCTTAAAATATTCTCCCACAGTTTGGTTCTCTCCAACTTTTCTTGTGGCATTGTTTCTGAAGCACAGCTTCCAAAGGCACTATCTGCAAGGGTTCTCCTCTGTCTTCGACCCATGTCAGTAGCTTAGCAAGTTTCGACCATGGAGGCTTACACAACTTCTGTGCATTCTCAATAGTTGGTTGGTAGTGACCCATTATCACCCAATCTCTGCAGATCACTACACCTTCTTTCCAGCCATCTGGTGATAACACAGTTCCCCAAATCTGCATCTGGTCTCTGTTCTTCCATCAACGAATATCTTCTGCAGTTTTTCCTGGAACTAGCAGTTTTTTTATTTACTTCCCATCTGATTCCAGCTCCTTTTATGCCAGGTTTTTCGTATCTGATCACATGATTCTTAGTATGGGCTTTTTTCTTGTCTTTGTGTCTTGGATATAGTTATCTTCATCTGGATCTGTGCATTCAGTTGCCCTTTTGAGATAGGCTGTTCGACCCATGAACTGGCCTCTCGTGCTACAGAATGTTAGATGTAATATGCAGTGTGCAGTCAGAACATCTATTTCAATGGCTATAAAGATCTTAGATTTCCCCATACTGTATGGCATTCCCCCTTCAAAGGTCTTCTTCCTACTTCTTTCATATGCTGATACCATATGTTATTTCCCAAGTGAGCTGTGCTGTCCAGGTAATCATTGAATTCAAAATTATCTTCTTGAGTGCTTCTTATAGGTCTCATTCTTCTCATGTGACCTTCCATAATTGTGTCATGAAGTGTGTTAGCGTAGCCCCTTCTGACTGGATCAATTACAGGAACATTTATCAGTGCTCCCTGAGTAGGAGAAAGTTCAGCAAGTTTCATCCTCTCAACATACCATTTAGGCGTGAAAATGTCTCGCAAAAGCTCCATGTGTGTCTGTCTTCTCTGGACTATCTTTGGGTCATTTATCACAGGAACAGGTGTGCTTGCATGCATTACTTGTATAGGCTCACCTTCTAACAACCTCTTGTCTTGCCTGTCTTGCCAAGCCTGTTTCTTGTGTTCAAACAGAGTTTCTAAGACACTTGTTGCATGTGAATGATTATTAGTGACACTTATCTCAAGTGCAGGCAATTTTTCATCTTTCCTTGGGACAGGAATAACTACATAGGGTCTTGGCTGCCTAGTAGTTGCCACGATTACACCTTCCTTCTCAGGAAGATTCACATGAGTCTTAGCTCCATGTACATCAAGGTAGTACGATGTCAGTACTGTCAGTGAAAGCATTATGATTATGAACACAAAGCAAGCGTAAATAACCCAAATGTATGCCAGTTTTCAGCATCTACTTCGTGGACAATGTCGACGTCTCCCTGCATCTGGAATTATTATATTACTGTTGACACTCCCCATTTTGCCTAAGGAAGGAAAAAGTAATCTTTAACACATCAGCATTACATACTGCTTCTGGAAGCTGCTGTCTTGACATCAGCAATTTCGTCCTTGATCTGCTGTCTGCCTTCTGGATGATAAGAACAAACTCCTGATGTCTCCCTGGAACAGTTTTTAACCAGACGAAATGTAGGTGCCTCTCCAGCAAGAAGAAACAGCTCTCAGTATGTTTAGACAAGTTCAACGACATACACTAGCTCCCAGTCCACTCCTCGAATCTGCCTTAGACCAGACAACATGATGAACTTCTTTCAGCATGAAACAAGAGTCTTTCTTTATCAGCAACCTCTCAATCTGTCCCTGGAAGGAAAGCTTCACTCTGATCTCAGATTTCTCGCAGCATAAGCATTCACTTGCAGTATGACGCCCCTTAAGATTTCATTCAATGCTGCAGTGTTTTGTGCATCCCTTAGGAACGTGTGCACATCTGTGTGTCTTCCAACAATATGTGGGTATTCTTCAACCAGACGATAGAAAACCCTACTGACAAGCTTGTGAAAATCATCAGTGGATAGGAGAATTTGTCCTTTCCCTCTAGCAGCTGCAAAACTTGCTCGATGATTGCTGCGAGTAGTCTTCTTACAATGGGACCATTCTTAGGATCTTGCAGGAAAACACAAATATTAGAACTTCTCCCCACAATAGCCGGATAAGAGCGCAGAACAAAGAGAAGAACTTCAAATACGATCCTTGAAACGTTGTCATTGGATAACACCATTGGCAAATCCAAACAGGAAATCAGTATGAAATGAATCAGGATACTGTACTTTTTTCCAATTGTCAAAAATGAACTCAGAATTTGGCATATTTCTCTTCTTATCAAGGCTTTAAAGTATGCCTCAGTCCAAAGTCTAACAAGCGCCTGTGGCTTTAAAAACAAAATATTTTAATTTCACCCGGAAATGACAGTGCAGAGTGTTCGCATCAACATCCCTTAACCCTTTCAGAGATGGCTGACTGCAGGCGGCGGGACTTCTTCCACAATGAAAGGGCTGTTGAAGCGGGGTTCGTCCCACTTCTTCATTCTGTGATTCCGGATTATGAATGCATCTCCAGAGAATAGTTGGGGTACACAATGTTTTTGAACACTACTTGTTGAAGCATCTCCTACTGTGTTTTGTACTGCCCCACACCCTTTTCGCCGTAGCTGACCTGAAATGACAGAGATACTTGAAGTCATATACATAAGATACTCACGTAGCTCCATTTCTAACAGTTCTGCGGTAGGCTGAGCATCACTTCTAACTCTGGATGGAGGCGTGAGGGGTGTCCTCATCCGTCTCCCTGTCACTATCTCATGGGGGGTGAGATGGTGGTCCGAACCTGGTTGGTACCGCAATGCATATAATGACAGTGGTAGGCAATCCAACCACCCTTTCTTCAAGGTAAGCTTCAACTTGGCTATCCTCTCTTTAAGCAAGCCGTTGAGCGGTTCACAGATTCCATTTCCTTGTGGATGATAAACCAAAGAAAACGTGTGCTTTATACCAAGCAACAAGTTAATCTGTTCAAATGTTTGGGCCATTATCTGACCTCATTACTTCACATACTCCCCATCTGAATTTGGCTGCACAGGTAGCATCTTGATGTGTACACGGACCAGCCTCAATACATCTTGAAAAGGGACAAACTACTACATTCATGTATCTACATCTATTACATACTCCCCTAACTGTGCGCAGTGTATGCCCAGCCGTATATTTTTGACACACGATGCAATTCACTACATAGAATGCAACATGCTCTAACAAATTTGGTACGAACCAATACTCTGCAATAGTTGCAGCGAGGTTCTCTCTAGTTGTGTGCGCAGGGTAGTGTAGCTGTTCCAGCACCACCCTTAATAAAGCTACAGACATTATCGGTTTACCAGTGCTGTCTTGTCACCACAATGCTTCAGAGGGGTTTAAAGAACACACTCTTTGCGTCCACAAATCCTTCTCGTCTTGAGGTGCTTCCTCCTGAATTTCCATAAGCTGCGTTTTAGACAAATCACTATATTTTTCAGACACATCCATCATCATCACAACCATTTTCTCACATAAATCAGGCGTTTCAAAGGTCATTATATTTTCTGAACGTGCAGCGAGTTTTGCTTCATCGTCTGCTGCTATCCACGTGAGATAAAGTCTGCCCTTTTAGTATGTGCTGCGCATTTAACGACCTTGATAGCCACTGGGAGTTGCAGTGCCTTAATAAGCCTATCCAATAAGGCGGCGTGCTACACTGGCGTGCCATCTGCTCAGAGGTATCCCCTCCTTTTCCAACGTGCTAACCCTGCCAGCACTGTTGACATCACATAGGCAGAGTCACTGTACACTGTTAATTCCTGGTCTGCATGATTCTCAAGCGTGACTATCAGCGCCACTAGGTCAGCATAATTAGGAATCCTTAAAATTGGAGCTGTGCAAATCGCTTTTTTCAACTCGTCAAATGCTCCTTCCGTTTCCTCAGTCCACACGATTTTTTCCTGTGTTGCATGTGCTTTCTTCAAAGCCTGCAATAAAGGCCTCATATATGAGCTGTAGTCAAAGTTCCATGCTCTGACATAGTTACATAATCCCAGAAATCTTTCCATGTGTTTTATCGTGTGTGGCTTAGCAGTTTTTAAAATAGCCTCAGCTCTCTCAGGAGTAACCTTCTTTCTTTCATGTGAAATCAATTGGCCAATGTATAACACTTCTTGTTGACAATACTGTAACTTCTCTTTGTCAACCTTATATCCTTTGTCAGCAAGTGTAATCATCATCTGAACAGAATCGCATCTGCACTCTTCCTCTGAAGTGCTGCATACTAAAATGTCATCTACGTATTGCAACACAACACTTTCTAAAGCAATATTGCTCAAGTCCATCTGCAGGACTCTATTGAAAATTGATGGAGACTCACAATACCCTTGAGGCAAACCCGTGCTTTTCAATTTAGTCTGTCGGAACGTGAATGACGTCAGATCCTTCGAATCTTTGTGCAATGGGATTGAGAAAAACGCATTTTTCAAATCAATCACAGTGAAACATTGTGCTCCAACAGGTATATTACATAAGGTTTATCGGCCTTAAATCTTGAATAAGTCTCCAAGACCTCCCTTTCCCTTTTTTCACGGGATAAATTGCTGTATTACAAGGTCTCTCTGACGTCACTAAGATACCCTGATTCATCATGGCGGAAATCGTCTCAAAAATACCTCCATCTGCCTCTCGAGACATGGGATACTGTCGTGCTATAGGTAACATTACTCCTGGTTTCAATGTAATCTTTACTTCTCCCACCCCCTTTAACAGGCCTATATCATAGCGGCCGGTGGTCCATAATGAAGCTGGCACTTTTGCCATGTCTTCATCAAAATACTCAAGATGATTTTGTGCTAGCATAATTTTCTGAGGCACCTCTTGTTTGATTGCTCTCATCCAGTAAGTAATACTTATTTCAAATATCACTTCGTCATCAGATGGATGATCTCCAAATAGATCATCATCAGTGACGTAAGTCAATCTGTAACCTTCCCCGATGGCAATTACTGCACACCATCGTCTGTCCTTGTCATCATTCTCATCAAGCAAAGCCATTTCACCTCGCACTATGGCTGCTTGCAGCTCTAAGGGAAAAACTTGCCTCTCTTCTTCACGCATAGCTATTTTCTGCCTAAACAGAAATTCATCAGGTATTCTCATTGTTCTGCTTACTAGGCCTTGCAGCCATGTCAATAAAATGCGCACTCCATAATGAAAAACGTCTGGTTCTAAAGGTGTTGCTCTCATGGCTATTTGTCCTGAAAATGCCATAATAAATTTGCTCACGTTTAAATAATGCATTCCTGGTGTTGAACACACTATGCCTTCATCAGTAAACGAGATTGTGATATTCAACTTTGTCATTAAATCTCGACCCAATATATTGACAGGTGTCTGCCTCAAATATAGCAAAGGCACCTTCATTATATTGTATTGTTGTATTGTTTATTTATTTGAATAATGTGCCGGGCCGTCAGGCATCTGGGCGCCTGCAAAAGTTTAGGTTACAGGTATATAAGGAAGATAAAAGTACAGTACAGGATAGGATGGCGAAACAGAGATAATTACAGTTGACATGAGTGTGCAGTATAAATATGGGTTACAGGTGCATAGGCAAAGATAAAAATACAATAAAGTATAAGACAAAATACAGAGACAATTACGGTCAGCTGAATGTACAGGATAAATACAGAGTGTACATATATACAAAGCCAGGGTACGGGCCTCAGAGGTCATTGGTGTGCCACCAATGTTTAACATTAGTCTTGAAGGCGGGGAGGGAGGGTAAAGCTCTAAAGGAGTCTGGTATAGAGTTCCAGAGTTGAGCTGCCAAGACTGGAAAGCTGGATCCTCCTGTTTTATTAAGTTTGGAGTTGGGGACTCTGATGCTGTTAGAGTGTGCCTTTCTAATGGGTCGTTCTGAAGTATGTTTGATGAACCTTTCAGTCAGCTATATGGGCGCTTTGTTATTGATGCATTTGTATGTCAGGTTTAGTGATTTATATTTAATTCTGTCTTTAATGGCTAGCCAGTTGATTGAATGTCTTTCGTGCGAGATATGTTGACCTTTAGGGATCCCTAGTGCCATTCTTAGAGCATTGTTTTGGGGGGTTTGGAGTTTGTTGGTATTATGGTTGTTGTTGCCCAGATAGAGTGCATTACAGTAATCCAGTTTGGATAGGATTAGAGCCCGAGCAATGGTAATGCAGCTGTCTGTGGTCAAGAATGGTTTCCATGCATGGATCAGTTTGCATGTGTAACTAGTTGCAGATGCTGTGGCGTTTACTTGCTTTTTCAGGTTGAGTGCTGAGTCCAGGTAAAAACCTAAGGTTTTTACTTCCTTTGCGACTTTAATTTCGATGCCATCAATGGTAATGGAGTTGTATTGAGTAGGGAGTTTGCTAAGGGCCTCATTACGACCCTGGCGGAATCCGAAAAACGATGGCGGAAATGCAATCCCGCCATCGAATACCGCCCTTTGCGATTATGACCCGTCACCGTAAAGTACAATGCCATCAGCGACACCGTAGTGAACGCCAACGCTAACTGCACCAAGTACGCGCATGCGCGCCCTGCAAAACCATAAATTCCGCCATGGCGCAACGGTACGCGAATGCCGACCCCAGCGGACATCCACATAACGCCATCAAGCATGGCGGAAAGTACCATTCCGCCATGGCGAGAACTACGGCATCGCGAACCAACCGTAAATGGCCCTACTGAGTGCCTGTACTCCACTACCTGGCCACATAGCACAACTCCCCGTAGGCGCAATGTAGTCACACCATGCAACCAGTGAAATGAACAAGTCCCCCATCGCATGCCACCAGCGTAAATCATCATGCAAAGCAGTAACCTGAGGGAGACCGCACCAGCCCTGTACACTTGCCAGTTGCCAAACCAACCATCAGCACAAGCACGTACCACACAACTGTACCCAGAAGCCGGAACCCAATGCAGATCACCCCACAATACATCGCGCCACAAATCGGGATATGCCACATTACCAGCAAAGAATAACGCCACACGGGCAATATCTGAATATAAATTTAATGCACATCCAAATCACCAAGCCCATACAGCCATTCGAACATAAACTCCCAACTGATTATCATTACTGTGGGCTGCATCCGCAATAAATGACCAGCTGCCCCTTGTGTGACGCCCTGTACCCTCATGGCACACAGGGGCTACATCAACGTCCAAAAAGGCAACATGGAAGCGCCCAGGACCGCAGGGCCGTCCCATGAAGTAGGCACTAGTCCAGCTGGAAGGTAGGTATGCTGCTCCTAGCCACTAGTACTGCGTAAGGACATGTGGCCCATTGGCGATCGTCCCATAAGACCGTAATGGAGCTCCACTGATTAACCCGAAGCTGCAGGTGTCGACTGAAGAAGCCATCTGCAGGAGTGGCGTACAGATGGCAGCGGCAGAAGGGGAGGAGATACCTGTCACCCGAACGAAAAAGAAAATGGCATGGGCATCCGAACTCCATACGAATAACTCACTACATGCAACACACTAAACATACAACCATATGCATGCTAGCCCACCCAAAAGGACCAACTCCACCCGAAAATCACTTGCGAATCATAACGACATAAATCGAGGTGAATACACTATCACAAACGAGTGTCTGTGTGCATGCGCCTGTCAGAACAGGATCCATCAGATGGGATTATGAACGTGCATAGACACAAGTGATTGAAGGCGCGTCGAGACAGGGAGGGTTCAACAAGGGCAGACAGACGATGGTCCCACTATGGCAGCTTTGCATCACATAGCGCAGGGGAAGGGGACAGATTCCAAATAGCCATGTACATGGCAGACTCCCAATTAAATCATCTGTCCATGCATCCATCCATCCATCATTCCCTCATCCCGGTATGAAAACGCCAGAATATCTACTCACATGACATTAGAAATTTCCATTGAGTCTGTGCGTAATGCAGCCTGCAAAATCCACTGTGCCCCTGCCCGGATTCCCAGTGTAGTGAAGTTACATGTATTTGGGAACGTCCTGCCTAATCGTCCACTACGCTATTGCGCATCCCATACAATTCATATCAATCATTGCATACCCGTCATGGGCCCTGTCCCAAGGACATTCAACAATAGAACGTTATATTCCCAGTCAGACCTGTGGGCGTCTCCACGCCGCTAGTTGAAACCCGAAAGCGCTGTCCTTCGAATTCCTAATTTGCAACATCACGTCGATAAGGCATCTGTGTACGCTTATATTCACAAATTCATCTATGTAGTGCGGCTGTGTGTGAAAATGGCAACTGGCCTCAATCAGTAATGGGACTCCCCTCCCGTCGGTGAACGTCGGTACAGTGCTGCATGAGGGTCCACCGTTGATCGAGTACTACATTCCACTGACCCTTCAGAAGTCTGCTCGCGAATGCTAATATAGTATGTGGAACAATGGGACAATAGCAGAATCAACAAATAAACCAATATGCCACTGCCATCTGGATTGAAAACATGAATGTAAATGCAAGATGCCATGCGTCGGATTGCAGCGTTGTGTGCGGGACGTGCTCGCACGAAAGGCATCGCAGCTGACACAGGTGGAATGAATCACCACAGGTGAAGGCTATACAGCCTGAACACACATAAATTGCACACCCAACCCCCTCCCCCAACCACACCCACTCCAGAATGCTACCGGCAGGACTAGCGATGTTGGGCCTGGGGGACCTGATTGCACTGCAAGTACTCCAACTGCAGGAAGAAGACGAATGCCAACTACTCCAACAACCGGCAGCACAGAGGAGACGCAGGAGGAGGAGGAGGCGGAGGAGGGCAAGGCAGGGGCAGCAAGGCCCACCAGCACAGCCACCACCACCACCACGCAGGCAGCCCGCAATCCCACGCCTCCGAGCTAATCCGTTCAACCTCACAGCTGAGCAGATCCACACCCTCTACCGCTTGGACCGGGACACCATAGCCGCCATTGTCAACATGACACACGCCGACCTTGTCAGCATGATAGATAGCCCAACCGCCATCCCACCCCTACTGAAGGTGGTGTCTGTACTCCACTTCCTGGCCACAGGCACCTACCAGCACACAGTCGGACAGTTGCATGGCATCTCACAGCCACTATTTTCACGGACACTATTCCAAGTGCTTGATGCCCTCCTGAAGCACTCAGACGACTACATCACTTTACCACGCTCGGAACAGGAGATTACAAACGCCAAAGTGGGATTCCATGCACTTGGCGGCATACCGGGTTGCATTGGTGCCATCGACTGCACCCATGTGGAATTGGTTGTCCCACATGCCATGGAGGTCCAGTACCGCAACCGGAAACAATATCATTCTATCAATGTACAAATGGTGTGTGACTACAACAGGATCTTTACACATTGTTGTGCACGATTTCCAGGATCAACCCATGATTCTATGGTCTTGCGGAACTCTAGGATACCACGCTACATGGAGCGACACGCAGGGCACCGATCCTGGCTACTCGGTGAGTCTCATTCAATGCATGAGAATGTGGGGTAGGTGATGCGTGAATGACCTGGCAGGAAGGGGGTGGGATGCGTACGTAGCAATGACATTCCACAAACATCCTTTGTTGTCCACATACAGGTGATGCCGGGTATCCACTGAAGAGATGGTTCCTTACACCAATCCGGAACCCACAGAACCAGCATGAGGAGGACTACAACCATGCCCACTCACGTACCCGTGTGGTCATAGAACAGGCATTCGGCCTACTGAAGGCTCGTTTCCGCTGCCTCAGCAGGTCTGGCGGGGCACTCCTGTACCGCCATGAGAAGGTTGCAAAGATGGTCATGGCATGTGTCATGCTACACAACATGTGCGTACGTAGGAATGTGGCCATGCCCCCCGACGCAGAACTGCAAGCACCTGAAGATGGTCATGATGAGGGCGGGGATGTGGCAGCACCTCAAGGAGTCCGCGAGTCACAGGAGGCCCGTGAGATTCGTCAGAGTATCATAGATGCATGCTTCTAGCACTCACGCCTGGTGGCTGTTACATGGACACGGGACTTGTGGCACTGTGTGTGTCTGGGACATGCACATTGTGGACTGTACGCAAAGATAGGCCTCGTACACAAAGATCAATGTCCACACATCTCATTGGATGATTGTGAAGAATTGTATTGCATATGTGAAATGACATTACACACCCAATCGACCCGCCACCCAATGAAGCCCAACACACCCTCTACACCCTCCCACCTCCCCCCCGAACACCAGTGTCCACAGATGCTCATTGTCAGTGGGCAGACGCTATTGCAAGCCCCCTCTCCGGGTATCAGGGGCACCCCTGCCTGTAGAGCGCCGGGTCCTCCCAGATCTACGTTGGGGGCTGCCCTGGACGGAACTTGCAACGGATGATGTCTCTGCCTGCTCACGTCCATGCATGTCCCTAAGGGTTTGTGAGAGCTCAGTGAGCACACGGCGCACAGCGGCAAGTTCACCACATACGTCTTTGGACGTCGCATGCAGTTCCCCCCTCAGGCTCTCGGTGCTTCTCTCCATTTGTCCCCTCAGGCTCTCGGTGCTTCTCTCCATCTGTTCCCTCAGGCCCTCGGTACTTCGCTCCATTTCTGCCCTGAGTGTCTCAGTAGATGTTTCAATGGCTGCCTTAGAACCCCCACATTCAGCAGCATGCTCCTTGAGGAGCGTGGCCAGTTGCTGCTGTTGCACGATCATGTGCTCGAGGGACTGTTGCCTCTGCTGGGCCATGCCCATTTGCGGTGGTGTCACAGAGGGGCTGGACGCCTCATGTTGCCTTGCCACAGGCCTTGTGGGGGTTTGCCAGTCGTCTTGTGGGTGCCCCTGCGTGGTTTCCTCATGGTGTACGGGATGATACAAACAGGGGGATTGTGACAGGTCATGGATGGGTCCTACGTCGACAGCACCGTTTTCTGTGTCGGAGCATGCTGGCATGAATGCAGTGTCACCTATGGTGCTGCTGCCACCAGAGCCAGTGCCTTCTGTGGCATCCGTTGGGGGGACCTGTGGTGCTGCTGTTGTGGACATGCTGGCTGCTGGGGTGCCTGTTGGAGTCCCCTCCAGTGTGCTGCCACTTGATTTGTGCTGCTGCCGTGTCTTGATCCGTGCAGCTGAGGTGGAGGGTCTTTGGCCGTTGGTCTTGGCCCTCTTTGCAGGTGTGCTGGTAGGGGTATCCTGGAGCTCGTCGTTTGAATCGGACCCTGTGGTGGAGTAGAGGAGGGCGAGCGTTATTCATGGGTCTGTGGTAATTGTAATGGCATTGTATCACATGCATTGGGGTGGTACCTGAGGGTGATTTGGGTCAGGGCCTTGGAGGTGGTCTCATTTTAGTGTGGATTGGGGATGCAGTTATTTTGCAGTCTGCAGTTAGGGTGTGCATGCTGCACATGTGGAGTGTGTTTTTGGGGTTTTTAATTATTTATGTATTCATTCTGACTTTTAAAGGGCGCTGTCATGGCGATGTATGTGGTCGTTCTCCTGGACATGTGTTCCTATTGCACTATGGGGACACAGGTACTTCACATGGTTGGTAATTGTGGATTTAGCATAGTTTTATTTGGGCCACCTACCTGATTCTTCGGATGTCTGCACTCCTTTCTCCATCCCTCCGACTCCCTCTATGCTCTCCATTCCAATGGTGGAGGCACAGATTTCTTCCCAGGGGGTCAACTTGATGGGTGATTCCGATCCTCCCCTGCTGGCTGTGGCAATGTTCCGGTTGGCAGAGAGTATGCTCCGGACGCGTATCCGTAGGTCTTCCCATCGCTTCCTGCATTGCTGTGGGTTGCGGGGTGCGGTCCCCACCGCACTTACCCGCTGTGCCACCAGGGCCCATATGGCCTTCTTGTTCGCAAGTGCCGTCCTCGTCATTTGCGTCGAGAAGACGACGGCAGCATGCTCCTGGAGGGTCTCCGTGAGCACGGTGAGTTCCTCATGGGAGAAGTGGACCTGCCGCTTGCGGTCGCACGCTTTTTTAGCTACTTTTCCCATATTTGTTTTTTAATCTGGGCTGGCTGACGGGTTGGGATGTGTCTCAGGGTCGGAGTTTTAATGGTTGTGTGGGGGTTCTGTTTTATGGGTGTACGGTGTGCTGTTTCCCGTTCCGGCCCCATGTATTTGCTTCCGTTTCCGTATATTTACGGTGACCGTAGTTTGCGCCGGCCGCTCATTCCGGTGACCGCTGAGATGGGTGGCGGTATTGCACCTAGGGCAGCGTACGACGGCGGTAAGGGGCGTTTTGGGGTCATTTCCGCCGTCGCGGACTTTGCACTTCCGCCATGGCGTGATGCTCGTGCCCGATGGGTCGGAATCAGCCGCACTTTACTCCTTCGTGCAGTGGCGGAAACGCTGTTTGCGCTATGGCGGTCATGTCAGTTACTTTCCGCCAGGGTCGTAATGAGGGCCTAAGTCTATTAGTGGACCCAATGATTAGCAGTTTGGTCTTTTCATCGTTAAGACATAGGCCATGGGTAGCCATCCAGGTTTGTATGATTTGGTACATTTTGTTGATTAGGCCTACGTCTTTGTCATAGTCCCACTGTATGGGGATGAGGATCTGGTTGTTGTCAGCATAGTTGGTGTATGAAATACCCAGATTGTCAAGTATGTCAAAGAGAGGCTTTGTAAATATATTATACAAAGTTGGGGAAACGCATGATCCCTGCGGTACTCCACATGTAATAGGTACTGGGCCTGCTGATGAGGAAGGCGAAGCGACTCTTATAGTTCTATTGTCTAAGAAAGAGTTTATCCATGTGGAAGCCTCTTTGGATAAGCTGGCGGCAGATTTAAGGTGGTTGCATAAGACTTTATGGTCAACCAAGTCAAATGTGGCCAAGAGGTCTAAGAGTAGGAGAATGGAGATTTTTCCTTTGTCTGTCCGGTTGGTCAGTTGGTTCTTGAGGTCAAGTAAGGCCGTCTCTGTTCCGTGTCTGGGTCTGAAACCGGATTGTCGGGTACCTAATAGGTTATTGATCTCCAGATAAGATTGGATCTGGAGATAGGCAGCTCTGTCTAGGATTTTAAGAAGAAACGGTACTGTCATTATTGGCCTGTAGTTGGTTTGGATGCTGGGGTCTAAATTAGGTTTCTTTAAGAGGGGTAGTACCCAGGCATCTTTGAGGTTGGTGGGAACAGAACAGGAATCTAAAGATGAGTTAATGAAAGTGGTGACGACCAAGTCACAGTGAAGGTTTGAGAGATCTGATGATGTTTTCTGCCTCAGTGGTTGAGATGGGCTTGAATTTAAATTGGTTGGGTGGTTTAGTTTGATTGTTGGTAAGTTCTTGCAAGATAGTTTCTTGGGTAGCAAGAGCGATCTTGTGAAGCGTGGATTTTTTGGCTAGAATTTTATCTTGGAGCATTGTTATTTTGTTGCAGAGGGCGTTTTGTATGTTAGTACACCAGATTTTGTTTTTGGTGCATGTGTCAATAAGGGCAATGGGGGATTCTAATTCTCTGAGTATAGAGAAGATTTCCTTGGTGCTTGAGTTGGCTTTTTTAATTCTGTCATTGAAGGTTTCTTTTTTAGTTTGTATGATTTCTTTTTTGTATTTGTCTGCAAGTGAGGTGAAGTGAATCTTGTTCTGGGACGACGGGTTCTTTTTCCAGCTAGTTTCTGCCTGTTTTTTTTCTTTGCGAAGGGCTTTTAGACTAGGGGTAAACCAAGTGCTGAGATGAGCTATCTGTTTTTCTTTGCTCAGTTTTAGTGGAGCAATGATGTCTATAGCTGAGTTAATAGTATTGTTATACAGATCAGCCAGTTCATTGGTATCATTAGGGAGGTCTGTATGATTAATGATCGGTTGAATCAGTGGTAAGAGGTTGGCAATAGTAATGTTCTTTTTGCATCTGGTTAAGGCTGGCGGAGCCATTGGTTTAGTTACGTTAGTTTGGAGGCTGACTTGGGTAGTGAACGAGATCAGATAATGGTCTGTCCATATGCAAGGTTCGGAGGTATTGATGCACAAGGTACAATTAATATCTGCTATCCAGTCTAAGGTACGGCCTTTAGTGTGGGTGGGTCCTGAGTTTCTGATAGTGAGGACAGCTTCGGCAATAGTGTTTGCTAGGTAGTGGCATTGTGTTCTTTATGGTCGTTAAGGCCCAAGTTAAAATCACCAAGTATGATGATTTGGGACCCAGGTTTGATGTTGGTGTTCAGAAGAGATGTTATATCTTCTTCAAATGAGCCTACTAGGCCTGGGGGTCTGTAGACCACATGTATGGTGATGGTGCGGGACGGAGATATCCCCATCTTGACTGACAGTAACTCAGCTGATGAGAGTGGTAAAGGTTCTATCTCTTTGATAGCTAGGTCTGATTTGTAGATGAAGGCTAGGCCACCCCCTTTGTTTCTCTATCTCTTCTAAAGATTGTGAAGTTGTCTGGGACAGCTAGAGCGATGGCAGGCCCTGCTGCTTTATGGAGCCATATCTCGGTGACTGCTAGGAAGTCTAGTTGGTTACAAGTAATAATGTCGGCAATTTCAGAGACATGTGCCACGAGGGATCGAGTGTTGATGAGGGCTCCTTTAATTTTATGATTTTCTGTGGTTAGACTTTTGTTGGTGGTGGTGGTGGTTTTCACGGCACTATGAATGTTGGGCTTGCATTTGGTGTCGGGAGTAGGTTCAGATGTAGGTAGATTATGAGGGGACTCCTTCAAAAGTGAGAGACTATGCCCTTTTGTGTGGGTGGATAGGGGCTTGGTAAGTCTAGAGCCAACTCTGGTTCCTCCATTTGGTAGTGCATAGCTGGTTAGGAATAGATTTGTTGGTGGTTCGTAGAACCCCTTGGGGTTCCGAAGGTTGTTGCATAAAGTCAATTCTAATGCCAGCTGTCTTTAAGCTCAGACTAATTGGACGAGGAGTTGTCAGGCAAGTATTTGGATTATTAGGTAACAAGCCAATAGCCATTAGATGTGGTAGGAAGGTAGTTGGCGAGATACTTTGGGCAGGGGGTAGCTTGGTGGCCATGGATACATTTAAATGGCACAAGGGAGCTGCCATGGTGTTGAAGGGGAAGGTGGTCAGGCTGAGAAGAAAGCTTGTGATGATGATCAAAGGTAGTAGCATATCTAGTTTTAGGTTTAGGCAATAAGTAGTGCAATACAGTAGTCTTGCTTCTGTGAGGTTTACTATGTGCGGTTGCTGTACGGCCGTTAATATTGAGTAGTAGTATGGCAGATACAGAGAAAGCACAGAGATGCGAAAAACGCAAGGTGTAGTTGGGAGCTTTCCTAGTACAGTGAGCCGTGAGGTGTGCCAGTTCAGTACAGGCTAACCTGCTACATAGGTGCTATGGTGGGCTAGTAGGGTTGGATATAATTGGTTAAGAGGCAGCAGGGTAGTGATGTGAAACAAATAAATGCAATCGTTTTTACATAATGCATGCAGAAACAAATAAATGCAATCGTTTTTACATAATGCAAGCAGATACATGTAGTAGGTTAGCAAACAGGTGTAAATATAACCACTGGGCACAATGGCAGTCCTGTAATTACAATCAGATAGGCGAGTAAAAAGTAAATCACATGATTAAGGCGAAGTTAGCAGTCTAAGTGAAAGAGGTAAGGCATGGCCGCACGATAGTGATCGAGGACAAGGATGCGGAATCGATCCGGGTGCAGATCGATTCCAGTAATGAAAATATTCTCGAGATACTAGGAAAAGGCCAATAAGTCATTAGTGTTGGAGGAAAGTGATTGCAGAACGTAAGTAGAGGCACAATCAGGGATTTAAGTGCCTGGCACCAGGTCGAATGATTGCTCTACACGCCGTACTTAGGGATAGATATTATGAATGAGGATATGTGGCGTACTTCAGACCGTAGGGTCAGGTGTTTGTGGCTGCAGCAAGATATGCAGGTTGGTTGCAAGTTTAACGCAACGGTACAATGTTACGTAGTAGAGGCTGTAGTACAGTTGGTTTAACAAGCAGGCGAACAATGCAACCGTAAGGTCAGGCAAGCAGTATTAGGTAGATTAAAGTTCTCCACTATAAGCCGCTGATATGACAATAGTACATGTGCTACAAAGTACATTTAAATCAGCAAGTTACTTCGGAAGGGACGGCAGGTCTGTTGGCTTGATCATGGACAGAACGTGTAAATTGCGCAGAAAGAAAAACGTTACCATGAGCAGTAGGTCGGTCTGTCTTTGTGGCGGGGTACAGGGTGGCTGGCCCCTCGGTCCCGCCAGGCCACGGACAGGCAGAAGACAGGCTCTAGCCTTAAGAGGTGGGCCTTTAGAGGAACTGGCCGGCTAAAGCCATCCGGTCGCTTCCTTCTGTATACATTGGGAAATCAGCCAATCGGGTTGATTCTGAGGCTCACAGCCACAGTTGCTTAGCAACTGGATATGAGCCGCGGGCGGCGGCGATCTTAGTTACTTTGCACGTGTTTTCTACGGCAGATGAGGCGAATTTCGGCGGCATCGGTTGTCCGAATCAAGTAGGCAGCAGGTATATGAACCGAAGAGGGGCACTGCTCTAACAACACAAGTTATTGGCCCTCATTACGACCCTTGCGGAAACCGACTGACCGGAGCGCCACAGCGTAAATAGCGTTTCCGCCATTGCACGAAGGAGCAAAGTGCGGCCCATTCCGACCCATCGGGCACGAGCACCACGCCACGGCGGAAGTGCAAAGTCCGCGATGGCGGAAATGACCCCAAAACGGCCCACACCGCCGCCGTACGGCGCCCTAGGTGCAATACCGCCACCCCTCTTAGCGGTCACCGCAGTGTGCGCCTACCGGAAAGTACGGTGACCGGAAATATACGGAAACGGAAGTAAAAACATGGGCCCGGAACGGGAAACATCCCGGCGTACACCTATAAAACCACTAAAACCACACAACCACTAAAATCACTACCCTGAAACACACCCCAACCCGTCACCCACCCTAGCGAAACCAAGACAAATGGGAAAAGTAGCGAAGAAAGCGTGCGACCGCAAGCGGCAGGTCCACTTCTCCCGCGAGGAACTCACCGTGCTAACAGAGACCCTCCAGGAGAATGCTGCCGTCGTCTTCTCCACGCAAATGACCAGAACGGCACTTGCAAACAAGAAGACCATATGGGCTCTGGTGGCACAGCGGGTAAGTGCGGTGGGGACCGCACCCCGCACCCCACAGCAATGCCGCAAGCGATGGGACGACCTGCGGATACGCGTCCGCAGCATACTCTCTGCCAACCGCAACATTGCCACAGCCACCGGGGGAGGTCCTGAATCACCCATCAAGTTGACCCCCTGGGAAGAAATCTGTGCCTCCACCATCGGAATGGAGAGCATAGAGGGAGTCGGAGGGATGGAGAAAGGAGTGCAGACATCCGAAGATTCAGGTAGGTGGGCCAGATAAAACAATGCCAAATCCACACAGTCCATCCATGTGAAGTACCATGCGTCCACATAGTGCAACAGAAACACATGTCCAGGAGAACGGCCACACACATCGGCCTGATAGCGCACGTTAAAACCCACAATAAATACATAAATAATTAAAAACCCCTAATACACGCACTACACGTGCAGCAGGCACACCCTAACTGCAGGCTGCCAAACAACTGCACCCTCACTCCACACACAAATCAAAGCACCTCCAAGGACCCGACCCAAATCACCCTCAGGTACCACCCCAGAGCATGTGATACAATGCCATTCCAATTCCCACAGACCCATCATTAACCCTCGCCCTCCTTTACTCCACCACAGGGTCCGATCCAAACGACGAGCTACAGGACACCCCTACCAGCACACCTGCAAAGAGGGCCAAGACCAACGGCCAGAGACCCTCCACCTCAGCTGCACGCATCAAGACACGGCAGCAGCACAAATCAGGTGGCAGCACAGAGGAGGGAACATCAACAGGCACCCCAGCAGCCAGCATGCCCACAACACCACCACCACAGGTCCCCCCAATGGATGCCACAGAAGGCACTGCCTCTGGTGGCAGCAGCACCATAGGTGACACCCCATTGATGGCAGCATGCTCCGACACAGAAAACGGGGATGTCGAAGTCAGATCCATCCATGACCTGTCCCAATCCCCCTGTCTGTCCCATCCCGTACAACATGAGGATACCACGCAGGGGCACCCACAAGACAACGACTGGCCATCCCCCACAAGCCCTGTGGCAAGGCAACATGAGGACAACAGCCCCTCTGTGACACCCCCGCAAATGGGCATGGCCCAGCAGAGGCAACAGTCCCTCGACCAGTTAATCGTGCAACAGCAGCAAATGGCCACGCTCCTCAAGGACCATGCCGATGAATGTGGGGTCACTAAGGCAGACATAGAAACATCAACTGAGACACTTAGGGCAGAAATGGAGAGAGGCACAGAGACGCTGAGGGCACAAATGGAGAGTAGCACCGAGAGCCTGAGAGTCCAAATGGAGAGAAGCACCGAGAGCCTGAGGGGGGAACTGCATGCGACGTCCAAAGACGTATGTGCCGAACTTGCCGCAGTGCGCCGTGTGCTCACTGAGCTCTCGCAAACCCTTAGGGACATGCATGGACGTGAGCAGGCAGACACATCATCCGTTGCAAGTTCCGTCCAGGGCAGCCCCCAACGTAGATCTGGAAGGAACCTGCGCTCCACAGGCAGGGGTGCCCCTGATACCCGCAGAGGGGGCTTGCAATAGCGACAGCCCACTGACAATGAGCATCTTTGGACACTGGGGTTCGTGGGGGAGGTAGGAGGGTGGAGGGGGTGTGTTGGGCTCACTTGGGTGGCGGGTCGATAGGGTGTTCAACATGACATCACATATGCCATAAAAAGTGCACGATCAACCAATGAGATGTGTGGACATTGATTTCTGTGTACTAGGCCATCATAGGCGTACAGTCCATATTGTGCATGTCCCAGACACGCACAGTGCCACGAGTCCCGTGTCCATGTATCAGCCACCAGGCGTGAGTGCTAGAAGCATACATCAATGAGATGCTGACGAATGTCACGGGCCTCCGGTGCCTCGCAGACTCCATGAGGTGCTGCCACATCCCCACCCTCATCATGACCATCATCATGTGCTTGCAGTTCTGCGTCAGGGGGCATGGGCACATTTCTACGTACGCACATGTTGTGGAGCATGACACATGCCATGACCATCTTTGCAACCTTCTCATGGCGGTACAGGAGTGCCCCGCCAGACCTGCTGAGGCAGCGGAAACGAGTCTTCACTAGGCCGAATGCCTGTTCAATGACTACACGGGTACGTGAGTGGGCATGGTTGTAGTCCTCCTCATGCTGGTCCCGTGGGTTCCGGACTGGTGTGAGGAGCCATCTCTTCAGTGGATATCCAGCATCACCTGTATGTGGACGAGAAACGTATGATGTGGAATGCCATTGCTACGTACGCACACCCCCCCCCTTCCTGCCAGGTCATTGCCAAATCACATTCCCCACATAATCATGCATGTAATGAGACTCACCGAGTAGCCAGGATCTGTTCCCTGCGTGTCGCTCCATGTAGCGTGGTATTGTAGAGTTCCTCAAGACCATAGAATCATGGGTTGATCCAGGGAATCGGGCACAACAATGTGTAATGATCCTGTTGGAGTCACACACCATTTGTACATTCAGGGAATGAAATTGTTTTCTGTTGCGGTACTGGGCCTCCATGGCATGTGGGACGACCAATTCCACATGGGTGCAGTCGATGGCACCAATGCAACCCGGTATGCCGGCAAGTGCATGGAATCCCACTTTTGTGTTGGTAATTTCCTGCTCCGAGCGTGGTAGAGAGATGTAGTCGTCTGCGTGCTGCAGGAGGGCATCGAGCACTTGCAATAGTGTCCGTGAGAACAGTGGCTGAGAAATGCCATGCAACTGTCCGACTGTGTGCTGGTAGGTGCCTGTGGCCAGGAAGTGGAGTACAGACACCACCTTCAGTAGGGGTGGGATGGCGGTTGGGCTATCTATCATGCTGACAAGGTCAGCCTGTGTCATGTCCACAATGGCGGTTATGGTGTCCCGGTCCAAACGGTAGAGGGTGTGGATCTGCTCATCAGTGAGGTTGAACGGATGTGCTCGGAGGCGTGGGATTGCGGGCTGCCTGCGTGGTGGTAGTGGCTGTGCTGGCGGCCCTTGCTGGCCCTGCCTTGGCCTCCTCCTCCTCCTGCGTCTCCTTCGTGCGGCCGGTAGCAGTTGGTGTTCGTCTTCTTCTTGGAGTTGGAGTAGTTGCAGTGCTATCAGGTCCCCCAGGGCCAACATCGCGAGTCCTGCCGGTAGCATTTCGGTGTGGTTGTGGGAGGAGACTGGCTGTGCAATTTATGTGTTTTCAGGCTGTATGGCCTCCACCTGTGGTGATTAATTCCACCTGTGCAAGCTGCTCTCCCCTTTGGCCGAGCACGTCCCGCGCACAACGCTGCAAATCTGGGAATGGCATCTTGCTATTGCAATCATGTATTTATACCCGATGGCCGTGTAACATTGGTTGACATGTTCATTCTGCTGTGGTCCCATTGTTGCACATACTATCTGTGCAGTCGCGAACAGACTTGTGAAGGGTCAGTGGAACGTAGTACTCGAGTAACGGTGGGCCCTCATGCATCACTGTACCGAGTTGCAATGACGGGCGGGGCGTCCCATTGGTGGGTGAAGGCAGTTGCCATTTTCACACACAGCCGCACTCGATGGAATAATTAGTGATTTCAAACGGCCACAGATGCCTTTTCGGCGTGATGTTGCAAATGTGGAATTCGAAGGGCGGCGCTTTCGGTTTCCAGCTAGCGGCGAGGAGATGCCCACAGGTCTGACTGCAAATATAACGTTCTGTTGTTCAATGTCCTTGAGACAGGGCCCATGGCGAGGAAGCAATGATTGATATGAATAGTTTGGGATACGCAATTGCTACGTGGGCGATGAGGCCGGCCGTTCCCACATACATGTTACTTCACAACACTGGAATTACGGGCTGGGGCACTGTGGATTTTGCAGGCTGCATAACGCACAGACTCAATGGATGTTTCTAATGTTATGTGAGTAATTATTCAGGCGTTTTGATTCCGGGATGAGGGAATGATGAATGGATGCATGGGCAGGTGATTTGATACAGAGTTTGCCATGTACAGGGCTTCTTGGGATCTATCCGCCTCCCCTACGCTATGTGATGCAGGGCTGCCATGGTGGGACCATCGTCTATCTGGCCTTGTTGAGCCCTCCCTGTCTCGACACGCCCTCAGACACTTGTGTCCATGCACATTAACATTCCCATCTGATGGATTCTGTTTTGACAGACGCATGCACAGGTACACTCGTTTGTGATGGTGTTTGCACCTCGATATAGATGGTTAGGAGTCGCAAGTGGTTTTGGGGTGGTGATGATCCTTTGGAGTGGGCTAGCATGCATATGGCTGTGGATTTCGTGTGATCATTGAAGTGAGTTGTTGGAATGTAGTTCTGATGGCCATTCTGTTCTTTTTCTTTTCTTTTGGTTGACAGGTATCTCCTCCCCTTTTGCCACTGCCATCTGTATGCCACTCCTGCAGATGGGTTTTACTCCCGACACCTGCTGCTTCGTGTTAATCAGTGGAGCAGCATTACGATCTTATGGGACGATCGCCAATGGCCCACATGCCCTTACGCAGTACTGGTGGCTCGGAGCAACATTTCGGCCTTTCAGCTGGACTAGTGCCTCCCCATTGGGACGGCCCTGCGGTTCTGTGCGCTTCCATGTTGCCTTTTCGTACGTGAATGTGGCTCTGTGTACCATGAGGGAACAGGACGACACACAAGTAGTGGCTGGTCATTTCTTGCGGATGCAGCCCACAATGGTGATTGGTGTTTAGGAGTTCATGGCCTGATGGCTGTATGGGCTTGGTGACTTTGATGTGCATTAAATTTCTATTCTGATTTGGCCCGTGTAGTGTTTTTCTTTGCAAGTGATGTGGCATATGCCTATTTGGGGGGCGATGTATTGTGAGGAGATCTGCATTGGGTTCCAGCTTCGGAGTTTAGTTGCGTGGTACTGTACTGGGCGCGTTTGCCTACTAAGCCCGTGAGGTCAGGGATGGGGGCTGCCAATATGACAGTTTGAATGTTGTCATGCTCAGGGGCGGGGGATTGGGTTTTGTGTAACAGATGCCGGTCAGCCAGGTGGACTGGTGGAATGATGTGATTCTCGGAATATGGCTGGTCACAGGTGCCTGTGTTTGCGTGCGTTTCTCGGTGGGGGACTGTGGTCATGTCCATTGGGATGGCTTCTGTATTCGTGCCATCTGTGCCCTGCAGCTCCCATTGGCCCCTCTTGTGTTTCTTTTGTTCGTTGCCATGCATGGGTGACTTGTACATTTCAATGGTTGCATTGTGGCTTCATTGCACCTACGGGGAGTTGTACTTTGTGGGCAGGGAGAAGTGTACAGGCACTCAGTGGGGCCGTTTACGGTTGATTCGCGATGCCGTACTTCTCACCATGGCGGAATGGTACATTACGCCATGCCTGATGGCGTTAGGTACATGTCCGCTAGGGTCGGAATTGGCGTACCGTTGCGCCATGTTGGTGTTTGCGGTTTCGCATGGCGCGCGCGCGCGTGCTTGGTGCAGTTAGCGTTGGCGTTCACTACGGTGTCGCTAATGGCTTCGTACTTTGCGGTGACGGGTCATAGTCGCACCGAGCGCTATTCGATGGCGGTATTGCATTTCCGCCATCGTTTTCCGATTTCCGCAAGGGTCGTAATGAGGGCCATTGTGTGTTTTTCCAGGTTGGTCAATGTCGTCAGTGATGCAGCTCGCTTCTCCTGAAGCAGCCTGGATTGCTTGGGGCAGGGCACCTGCCCTCCTGGGAAGGATCATGACCTGGACAGGCAGAAGACAGGCTCTAGCCTTAAGAGGAGGGCCTTAGGAGGAAGTGGCCGGCTAAAGCCATCCGGTCACTTCCTTACGTATATATGGGGAAATCAGCCAATAGGGTTGATTCTGAGGCAGGGCTGCTGCCCTCCTGGTAAGGATCGTGAACTGGGAAGGATCGTGAACTGTCGCATTCTCCTATAGATACTGGTAATGCATCACTGAAAGGAACTCTACTTGTGGCTCCTGAAAAACCTTGAGTATTCACATTGAAAACCTTCCCTCTCGTATACATGAGCATGTTGTACCCATGTCTACTAAAAACGAAAAGCCTTTGCTTCCTATATTGAAGTCTACCCTCGGTTCCTCGTAAGGTTTCAGCGTCACAGATAGTATTGAACACATCAAGTCTCCCAGTGAGCTGTCCTATTATGATATGATATGATAAGGCATTTGTAACGCGCCTATACACAAGTGTTTCAAGGCGCAACGAGGCAGGGAGGGGGGAACAAGGGGAAGACAGACAACGATCCTACTAGGCCAGGTGTCATTCAGACCGCGCAAGTGCAGGGGTAGGGGGAAGGGAAAAAGTGCAAGGGGAAGGGGGAGGGGGGGAGTGCAGTACAAATACGTAGAATAGAAATAAAATAATAAATAAATAGGGCCAGCTGGTGGCAAGTGCAAGGTAAGTGCAGACAAGTGCTGGGGGGGGCTGTAGTGATACAAAGACAGTCCCGCAGTGCAGGGGTTGCCAGGGAGGCAGTGCAAGTGAAGAGTGACTGGGCCCAGGACCGAGGTCGGTGAGAGTGGCCCAGTTGCAGAATCAGTGCAGTATTGCTGAAGAATTTAGCAGGGGAGAGAGAAAGCAGAAGTGAAGAGGAAGGTTTTGAGGTGCTTCCGGAACCGGAGATGGTTCTCCTCAAGTTTCAGGGAGGCAGGAAGGCTGTTCCAGAGGGAGGCCCCTGCCGCGGAGAGAGATCTACCCCCAGCTCGTTGCTTCGAGAAGCGGCTGACCCTGAGGGAGTTGGAGACGGATGAGCGTAGGGCTCGGGAAGGAAGATATTTAGGAAGAGAGAGTTGAAGGTATTTAGGCCCCAGGCCCCAGAAGGCCTTGTGGACAATGCAGAGGGTTTTGAACTTAATCCTCGCAGCCACTGGGAGCCAGTGTAGAGATTTCAGTCCTGGAGAGATACGGTCCCTGGGCTTGAGGCCAAGGACAAGTCTCTCAGTTCTGTTCTATTGTGGGTACAGCCTCATTCCGTTACCTGTAAAAGGATTTCCTCCATCGACAGTGACACCCCCTACTCTAGGAGTCATTAACTGTCCTGTACTTGTGCTCTGCTGAATCTGCATGGGCGAGTGCTGCGACTGCCCTTGTGGCGGAGCCACTGCTACCTGCTGCGTTTGCAAGCCTTGCTGTACTCTCGGCGCTTGAAGCTGCTGCATCGTTTGATTCTGAGCAATCCCATCGCCACTCTTCTGTGAATACGCAGGCAGGTTTGAAGTCCCCCCTCTTAAAAACTGGCTGTTTTGCATGAATCCTTGACTTATACACATACGAGCAAAATGCCCTGTCATCCCACATGTCCAACATTTATGTGGCCTCCTAATCTGCCCATCCTGCATGTTTTGACCGTCAATTTCTGCATATTTTGAAACGCATCTTGATTGTTCTGAAAGCTTCCCTTATTATTCTGCCAACTCCCTTGATTATTCTGAAAACCTCTTCCTGGAAACCTCCCCTTCCTCGCGGAGTAAACCCTTAATTACGCTGATCAAACTGCCTTTGGTTATTTACCTGTGGCATATTTGCAATCTGCTGTGAATTCGATCCATCTACACTAGTCAACATTGCCCCTTCAATGGCATACTTAGACAATTTCTTCTGCACTAACTTCACCTCTTCGCTTTACTGAGCATCGTCTTTTTTGCGATTCTTTTCCTGCAAGAGTCTGCAGTAATGCGCAGTGGTCAGCTGAATCTCTGACCACGGTTTGGCTTCTATACCCACTAATTTCTTGACCTGCTTCTCTACAAGGTCTGGCAGCCCTTGGCACAATATATGATAGAACACAGGTATAGATTGTCCCCAAGATTCGTGCGTCTCCAAGGACCACTGTTCCTGAAAATTCTGAATATAAACAAGCGGATCATCTCCGTCCTGCATCTTTTTCATCGTTATAGCTCCCATATCGGACGTGTCTGGATACAGTACTTTAAGCGCTTTCCAGACTGCCGCTCTACAGTTATTGAACGGCGCTCTGTCATGAGCAGTGTTAACTGTAGTAACACCGGCATATCCTGCCCTCGTCCACACGTCATCAGCTCCCTCGCCAAGTATGGCGATCAGGAGACCCTTAATGTCCCTTATAGCTAACGTGTTTCCTCCCATCATTTTTTCTAACTCATGTATCCACTTCCCAGCGCCAGAAGTTAAACTCAGGAGTTTACACCTTAAATTATCCTTATCCATCTGGGGCCACAGTATATAGTGCGGTCTGTCCCCTCCCTTTTCCAATAAGGGGAACTTTGATGCCCCAAACTTATTATCATCTCTCATCATTTGTCTGTCCAACGCAGGGACAATATTCCCACATCGTCTTCTTCCTGGTAGCGATCTTAATCGGTTCACATAAAGCGGTGACGCCCCCCTCTCACCATGGAGTCGCCCTTTATGTCGGTCTGACTATGTCAATGGTTCTGGCGCCCTAGTTACAGGTGCGTTTAAATCTGACCATCTGACTTCTTTCTCCATTGAAAAACATCCCTCAGGACCACATACATTCCCTCTCTCTTCACCATGGAAGGTATCTCTATCTTCATCTGACATTTCCTGTGCCCAACTCGTGCAACTTCTCTCCTCATCATCTCTGTTCAAAGTCAGTCTATCTAGAAACAACTCCTTTTTGCCTCTTACTACATGAGGCTCCCTCTGTGTCATATAGCTGAGTGCTCTCAAGTCGATAATTTTTTCCCTTCCCCTTTAAATCTTTCTGAGCTTTCATGTCATGATATACTTTATCGATCGCTTCCCCAATGCTCCTAGAGCCAAACTCGTCTTCTGGATTTACTCTTTTGATGGGCTTGGTAATGACTCATATTCTGGGAAGAATTCCTCTATATCCTCCCATGCTACTTGTGGTTCAGGATCTCTTATCTCCTTTTCCAGGTGATCGAGATAGCATGCTCTCTGTCTCCTTTTTCGTTCCATATCATCGTCAAATTCTCTTTGTTTCCTTGCTTCCTCTCTGACTCTGTCTTCCTCTCTTTTCTTCATATCCCTTCTCTCGTTCGCTCTGCGTATCTCCTCATCCTTTCGTCTCTATATTCTCTTATCCCTTAACTTCTGTTCTTCCTCTTATATTCTTTTTCGTTCTAGCCTTTCCTGCTCATCCATTGCTCTCTGTCTGTTATCTCGTTTTCTTTGCTCTTATGCTCTCTCTTGTTTTCTTGACTGCTCTTCTTGATATAATTGCTCTTTTCTTTGCCTATCCTTCCTTTCCCTCCTTCTTCTTTCAATCGTTCCTCCCTTTCTTTATCTTTTTTATCTTGCTTGTCTTGATCTTTCCTTCGTCTTACATCCTTATGCCTTTACCATCGAGTTTGAGCAAAATCTGGCCACCCATCCATTTGTTCTGTAAGAGCGCTATGTCATCAGCTTTGTCTTTTTCTCCCTTCCATCATTTTATTTCTCTTCCTATATCTAGAGATGTACTTGCTCATTCACCTCTCTCTTTATCCCGTCCCTCCTTGTCTCTTGGGACTTTATTGATTGCATCTCTCTCAGTATCTTTGTCTGGACCCTCGTCACTTCTTTGCATGGGTGACTCATATGCCGGGTTGCTATACCCTGTCACTGCCTTACGTTCTCTGAATGGGTATAAACCATCGTCTTTCTTGCTCTCATCTTCTATTTCAACTAGGGCGGGGGGACCAGAGCGCTCTGCACCCCCCTCTTTGCATACATTAAGTATCCAATCTACAGGAGACGGTTCATCTCGCTCCTCCTAGTACATTTTCCAGAGCTCTAAACTCTCTAGGCGCTTGTCTAGCTTTTTCCCAGTATATGCTGCATGCAAATGTGTCGTCATATGTTGCAGGACTGCCTTCGATAGTGACCCTCCTTGTGGCCACGGCATAAACATTTTATCCGCGGCTCCTTTTACCCATTCTGCACTGTACTGGCTAAGCTTAGGTGCATGTTTCGGCAACTGCTTGCAGAGATGTATAAGTGGAGTAATATCCTCCATTCTCAACTCGTCTACTCTTAACCTGTTTGACACTCGCATATTTTTAATCACAGATTTAAAAAGTATGTTTCAGAAAAATAATACAATATGAGCAAGCACCAATCGTCGCAAGCTCCAATCCCTTTGGTCACAATTTTTACTTTAATCTTGCTAGAAAAGAACCATCAAGTTCAAATTTTAAAAACGATCAATTTTTTTCTGTTTATGACGTCATCCTTTTTCAAAACCACATAAAACAAACAGACAAATTCGACTGGTCACATAAATCTCCTACGATCTTCTCTTAAGACTAATCTTGCCCTCTAAAATACTTCACACAAAGTGTAAATTACCCCTTTAGATTCGCCTTTAATCAAATCCGTTTTCTACATGTTCCGCTACGGGACTCTGGGTTCAAATGTCTCTAAGGGAGTGATTCAAGTTCAGGGAGGGCTGCAATCGTGCCCCAACACTTCTGCAGAGAGCAGGTGAGCATAACAGAACGCAAAGCCTCTAATACTCTCTGCCTGGGCGTTATGGAAACTTCAGAAACAGATCAGTTAGCCCTCTTACTAGGGGAATTACGGGGTGAAGTACATGCTTCAAGACAGGAAACCAATGCATTACGAAGGGATCTTATTGTAACTCAAGAATGAACTGACAAATTGGCAAGACAAATGCTACAAGCACAAGCAGGACAGGTTCCACTGCCTGGAGTGACCGATTCTTCTAATTCTTCCACACCACAACAATCAACACCGGTTCAGGTGGTTCTTCCAGGAGCAGTGCCTCTAGCCCCTCCCGAACGCTTCATCAGCGACCCAAACAAGTTTGCTGTATTTATGAACCAATGTCGCCTTCATTTCTTGTGCAGACCAGGAGCCTTTCCTAATGACCAAGCCAAAGTAGCGTTTGTACTCTCGTATTTCAGAGGTAGTGCAGTGGACTGGTCTATACCTTTGGTAAATCAAGATGACCCTTTACTCTGGAACTTTGGGAATTTCCAATATGAGATGGAGAAATTGTTTGCCCGTCATACTCAAGGACAAGCTCTGGACAACGAGTTGTTGTCACTCAAGACAAGGGAGTCAAGAACTATTAACCTGTATTGCAACCTTCAGTCGTCTCAAAGCCCAGACCAACCAGCCAGAAAAGAAGAGGACTACGCTCTTTTACTGAGGGTTACGCGGAGAACTTAAGGATGTGTTGGCGCAAGTGGTGAATCACCTTGAGAGGTGTGCGGACTACATAGACCTGACGGTGCAACTCGATCATAGGTTGCAGAATTTGAAAATGGATCGAGCTAGATCAGAGGGACAGTCAGTTTACGTACGACCTCGTGAGAATCAGACTAAACCACATGAAACAGTCTGAGCCAATGCAAATTGGTGGATTACGAAGTCCCCTTACTAAAGCAGAAAGGGTTAAAAAGAAGACAACAACAGCTTTCATTATATTGTGGACAAGTAGGTCACTTCCTCCGTGACTGCCTGGTAAAACCACCCAAGAAAACGGTTGGGTCAACAGACAAAACTGATGAAGAAGAAGAACAGAGCTCGGAAAATGCCAGTGCCCGGCAAGTGTAGGGGTCCGCTTGTCGAGCATGAAAAAGGAATCCGTACAGACCTCACATCTAGTCCTTCCAGTGATTTTGGTGAATCACAAGCACCCATCAAAAATACAAGCCTTGGAGGCATATACTGATTGCGGAGCTGTGGGTAACTACATTGACCAAGATTTGTCTCTCTCCGAATAGGCCTTCCTCTCCGACAGAAGCAGAAATCGGAAAACGTCACTGCTGTGGATGGTTCTCAGCTATCATCCGGCCTGGTGACACAATACACAGAGAATGTCAAGCTTCTGAGTCAGGACGGGCATCAAGAGGACATTACTTTCGATCTCATTGGTGCTTCTCAGTTCCAGATGATATTGGGAATGCCCTGGCTGGAGACCCACAATCCTAGGATCGACTAGTGAAAACGAGTTCTGACATTTCCTTATGATTGTGCCGCCACATGTTACAAAAAAGATTACACCAATCTGAAACCGAAGAAAGGAATTGTGTTGGGCCTCATCAGCTCCTTACCGCTTGAATACCAAGATTACCAGGATGTCTTCAAAAAAGAGCAAGCCAAAGTTCTGCCCCCGTACAGACCCTACGATTGTCAAATAGATCTTGTACCCGGAGCCCAGATCCCTTGCAGCCGAATTTACGCTCTGACAGAACAGGAAAATCAGCATCTTAGAACTTACCTGGATCAGTACCTGGCGAACGGTTTCATTCGCCCGTCCAAGTCACCTCCCTCCTCACCCTTATTCTTCATGCCTAAAAAGCAGGGGGACTTAAGAACTTGCATCGACTATAGAGCCATCAATCAGATCACAGTAAAAAATCGATATCCTTTACCACTTATACCAGAGCTCCTGGGCCAAGTAAAACATGCTCAAATCTACACAAAACTGGATTTAAGAGGAGCATACCATCTTGTAAGAGTAAAAGAGAGAGACAAGTGGAAAACAACCATTCCGCACGAAGTATGGTATCTTTGAATACCAGGTCATACCCTTCGGGCTATGCAATGCCCCCGCGCCGTTCCAATTCTTTATGAATGATGCACTCTGTGAACTACTGGACGTTTGCGCTCTTGTTTACATTGATGACATTCTTATCTACTCAAATTCCATGGAAGAACATGTAGGCCATGTACGGGCAGTCTTAGAGAAGCTTCGACAACACCAATTGTATACCGAGGTCGAGTTTCTCAGTTTCATGCTCCCACCACAAGGCGTACATATGGATACAGGAAAGGTGGATGCAATCCTCCAATGGCCCTCACCAACATTCACGAAAGGAGTGCAAAGCGTGCTCGGATTCGCCCACTTTTACCATCAGTTTATACCTGGGTTTTCACAAACTGGACATCCAATTACCTCCTTGTTAAAGAAAAATCAAAAGTTCCATTGGTCGACAGAAGCTGAAGGAGCCTTCCAGAAGTTGAAACAAGCATTCACTAAAGCACCAGTCCTTCGAAACCCACGACCAGACCTACCTTACATAGTTGAGACAGATGCTTCAAAAATAGCCATGGGAGCAGTATTGTCACAACGAGACCCTAAAACAGGACAACTACTCACTGTCGCATTCTGGTCCCGCAAATGTTCAGCCCCCGAGTTGAACTACGCAATCACAGATAAGGAATTATTGGCGATTAAAGCAGCATTCAAGGCCTGGAGACATTACCTTCTTGGGGCAAGATATACGGTCACTAACATCACGGACCACCGTAACTTGCAAAACTTGAAAACCGCCAAAGTACAGAATACGATTTTACTATCACTTATAGACCTGGAGAACGCAATGGGAAAGCAGACGCTCTATCACGTATGAGTGAAGAAGAGGCTTTTACAGCATCCAACCCCGTGGCCATAATTCCCGAGGAAAGGATTCAAACCAGAATAGCTGCCACCAGGTGTGTGGATGACCAAAGAACCAGTTTGCAATCCCCGATGGATCAATCAACACAACATGATTGGCTGTTAAAAGGTGACCAGTACACGATCAAAGACAATCTACCATATTTCCAAGGACGATTATATGTCCAAGACCAAGAACTGCAAAAGCAAATCATCACAAATTACCATGATTCATTAGTGGAAGGACACCGAGGAATAGCCAAAACTCAGGCTAAGGTAAAACAAAACTACTGGTGGCCAACCTGGCAAAAAGACATCACCCAATTTATTGAAACCTGCGGTGTCTGTGCACACCACAAGTCTCAGAAACAGAACCCCGCTGGCTTAGTACATCCCCTAACAGTACCGCCAGCACCTTGGCATATCCTGTCGATAGACTTCATCACGGATCTTCCACCCTGCAATGGATACAATACCATATTAGTCGTTCTGGATTTATTCTCCAAAATGGCCCATTTCATCCTCTCTGAAGGGACTCCCAACTGCGTCAACTCTCGCTTCTGTGTTCCTGGAGCAAATTGTTTGATTGCATGGTCTTCCATCGATATTAGTATCTGATCGCAGAACTCAATTTGTTTCTGCCTTTTAGAGAATGTGTTGTATGATTGCCAAAATCGATCTCCGGTTGTCCACAAGCAATCACCCTCAAACTGATGGGCAAACTGAACGAACCAACCAAACTTTAGAGCAATATCTCAGGTGTATCTCAGGTGTATGTTGCAACAGTCCGAGTATTCTTGGAAAAATATACTCTGGATAGCTGAGTATGCATACAACAACTCAGTTCACACAAGCACAGGGCAAACTCCATTCTGCACTGTGCATGGAAGACATCCCAGGACATCAGTATTTGATTCACCCGATACCCTGGAAATGCCAGCTATAAAAAACTTGCATAGAACCATCACTCAGGTTCTTAAGGAGGCGACAGAGCATCTGACCAAGGCTAAGGAAAGACAAAAACTGTTTGTTGATCGTCATCAGAAGGAAGCTCCCACCTACCAGATTGGCAGGTGTGGTTAGCATCCAAATATATTCCCCTGAAGGGGCCAAGAGCTTTCTGCCCCAGATACCTGGACCCCTATACTATAAACTCTATAATCAATCCTGTCGTCATGAAATTGGAGTTACCATCTCACATGAATATTCACCCCTTATTTCATGTCTCTCTCCTCAAATCAATGAAATCCAATACACGGCTTAGTGCTCTGAAGTAATAGATGGAGAACCAGAATATGAAGTCAAATCCATCCTGGACTCCAAGCTGGTTCGATCAAAATTGTATTACCTAATTGACTGGAAAGGTTACGGACCTCAAGACCGAACTTGGGAACCCAGTGAACACGTCCATGCTCTGCGTTTAATCAGACAGTTCCATCGCAATAATCCCACCAAACCAGGACTGGGAGGAGAACCACCCTTGAGAGGGGCCTTGAGGGGGAGTGCTGTCATGGTCATGAAGTCAGGGGCACAGGCATGCAGGGGTCGCATGCACAGGAGACCTGGGTGGACACTGTCCTGGCGCCTTTGGCGCCAGGCTCATGAACAAAAGTAAACAAGAACATCCATTTAACGCCAAAAAGCTTTTATTATGGTCATAGCACTTCAGATGCATTAACCTTGAACATTCCATCCATTAAGCAGGATGCATTAACCTTGAACATTCCATCCATTAAGCAGCCCCACATGCATTCTTGGTTGTGGCTGCTAATGGATTGCCTTTGCACGTGCTCACTCTCTAGGAGTGGCAGGCTGTGGCTGGTAAACCGGCCCTAATGAGCGTGCCCGCGATCTCAGCCATATAAGCTGCCCCGATCCTCTAGACAGACGCTTTGCGTTATTCTGCACTTGCAAGCAGCGTAACGCTCACCGTTGCCTGAGGTCAAACTTACCTTTGAAGTTCCTGCTTAGTGGGCATCCTGCTTCCTGCCCGCATACTTACCTTACCAACTGGGGGAAGCTGTCTTACCTGTACATCTCTTCGGCGAACCAAGTATTCATCTTTACACTTTCCGGGATGCCGAAATCTTCATCTTGGCACCGCAGCACGACACGCTCCATCGTCGACAGCAGCAACAGAAGACAAGGTTAGACATCGAAAAAACAGTCAATTTAAGGTTGCGCTTCGCAATACCTTGCGCTTTTCCTTAAACCATCACTTACCTGCTGTCGAACATTGCGGTAGCATCCATCTTCCATCCGGCCGCGTCTTTCGTCACACAACTGCATTGAGACCGCATTTCCATCTAAGGGAAGAAAACAGAAGAGAGACATTATTGCGGGCATAAATAGGAGCAACATATAAAGACATTAAACAGAACGAACAGCATCACAAGAGCTCAAGAAAGACTTACCAATCATAAGGAGAAGCATAGTCACAGCTGGACTGGACTAATCTTTATTAGGGATCAGTGAAGGAACTAGATCCCATTCTTCTGCCAGAAGTAGCAGGACGGAGAGCTTATCTTTCATAATTCATAGGAGCAGTATCACCACGTACCACTGCTCAAAGCTTTTCTACTGAGGTAGAGACCTGAAGGTGGTGATTCAAGTTCAGGGAGAGCTGCAACCGTGCCCGAACGCCTCCGCAGTGACCAGGTCAGCGTAACACCTTCAGAGCTCTGAGAAATTTAGGGAGTGAGAATCACGGTCTGCCTTTGGGCGTAGGTGTGATCATTTCGTTCGTCCAACTTCATGCTTCCATGTGACTGGATACCATGGAATGGAGCCTTTTCATGTATTTAATACTATTTTTTAATAAACCTCTGACGTTTTCCTTGTTATGTTCATGCCTTCTGAACAGGAGTTTTGTTCTTTCACACGATTTTGTATTCAATGTCAGATAAGACCGTAGCTTCTTGGCTCGTCCAGCCTCATCTGCTGAGATTCACTTTGTAATTCATTTTGATTTTTAACTGCAACACACGAGAAATGAGGCCTTCTTGCTACTGTCCAGCACTGCTATAATGCGTAGTGGAAACATCCATCCTTTACTTGTCCATATGCATATATATATATATGTTGGCGCTTGCCGCAATCTATTCACTACAAATCTAGCCTCAAGATTACTTTGTCTGCTTGTGTTTCTTTTGCATCTGTACACATGTAAAATGACTTGATATCTTCATCTGTTTCTGTGGCATAAGTTTCTTCATCTTGATCCCAAGATGTCACTTATCCTTGATACTTTTGTGATGCCCTATAGAATATCTGCATTCTCTGGTCTCTGCATCTCTTCTATGTACGTCATCTCTGCTCTGTGAGACGTTTACTGGCAATGTTTGGCGTCTTTACCATTCGTCCTTGCCGTTTATTGGCTCTGCTTCTTCAGGGATTTCATTCAAATGGTCATCATATGTTCTTGTATGTAGCTATGGTTTTCTCAATGGGTAATTGCCTCCCAGATTCTTTTAGGTATTGGTACTTTCACTGGTATGTCATAGAGTCCATACTCTGCTCTTTGTTGATTCAACTGTTCTGTGTATGTCACATACTCTGGTTTCCAGCATACAGGTAAAAGGGGCCGGACGGTTGAGGTAGGGGTACTTGGCTCCTCCTCTACAGCCCCAACACTGGGCAGAGGCAGTTCTTACATGAAGCAATGGGAGAGCTACTTGGCCGGGCGATGGGCCTATTGCTATTGGGGGGGCTTCAATATGTGGGCAGACCGGGCCATAGATCATAGTGGGGTGCAGGACCTTGTGGGTGCTGGAGCAGGGCCGCAGGATGGAGGACTCATGGGATACATGCTGGATCAGGGGCTGACAGATGTATGGAGGGAATGTCATCCTGTGCAACAGGTTATACATTTTTCTCCCACGTTCATGTATCCTGAACAAGGATTGATTACTGGTTTTTGCACCAGCGTCACATCAGCAGGGTCACCAGTAGCGATCACTCGCTCGTTAGTTGGTCAGACCATGATATGGTGATCATGGGCATAGCACTGACAGGACTGCGGGCCCGGGAATCATTGTGGAGGTGCAACAACATTCTGCTGAAGGACATTGTCTTTGTGAAAGAAATGCAAGAGGCGATTGAAGAGTTCTTCCAGTTGAATGATACAGAGGAGGTGGAGTTGGGCATGACATGGGACGTGGCCAAGGCCACATGGCGTTGTCTCATTATTCGAGATGGGGCAGCCAAGAAGAAGACTCAGACCTTAGAGGCTGAAAAATTAAGAGGGGAGATTCGTAAGCTTGAGCTGTCTGAGGGCAAAGGGGAAAGGGAGAAGGAGGAAGACCTGGGTCTGACAAGGGAAAAGTGTCAGGAGCTGAGAGAATTGGAGATAGGGAAGGTGATTGCCGGCTTACAATTTCTGAAACTGAAATATTACAAAAAAGGGGGACAAGGCCGGCGCCTTACTGGTGGCCAGGCTTAGGGGTCAATGGGCCAAGAGATGGGAGGCTGGGGTCCGGAACCCTGATGGGCAACTATGTTCCCTCGCTGTAGAGGTGGCACCGGAATTTGCTGCATTCTATTAACAACTTTATGGAAGGGAGGGGGAGACCGATGAAGAGGAACAACATAGATATCTGAGGGAAATGTCTCTGCCGAATCTTCAAGGTATTGAAAAGGTGGAGATGGAAAGGTGTATCACCCAGGAGGAAGTATTAAAGGCAATTGGGACTTAAAAAATTGGGATAGGCTCTGGGGGAAGACTGATATACGGTTGGGTTTTACAAGACCTTTGCAGGACCCCTCGCCCTACACTTGGCAAAATTATTTAATCATACATTAATCATACCCTGACCACGGGAGGGCCCCCCCTTTCAGGAGGGCGCTAATAACAGTAATACCGAAAGCGGGCAGAGACCTAGCAAGTTGTAAATCTTATCGCCCCATTTCCCTACTTAATGTTGACACGAAAATCTTCACCAGAGTACTAGCCACGCGGATGTAGGGCATCATGCCAAAATTCATAAACTAAAATCAGGTGGGGTTCATCCAGGGTACGTAGGGGGCCGACACCTTGCGCAAGACACTGTACTTGATGGAGGCCTTGTGGGGAGGGAGGGGAACCCTGCGTTGGTGGCCCTCAATGCCAAGAAGGCTTTCGACCGGGTTTACCAGTGTTTCCTAGATGGATTCCTACAGAAATGTGGGTTTGGGGACCGGATCTTGAGACGGATACGGGCACTATACGTAGCCCCGGTGGCGCAGGTGACCGTAAATGGGCGACTGTCCAGGCCTTTTGAATTGCAGAGCGGGACAAGACATAGGGCAGAGTGGGGATGAGGAGCATGGATGCACCGGCACCGTTTGTAACGGTGCCGGTGCATCCATGTGTTTCCCTCGCGGGAGCCGCACAGCCCACCAGGTCAGACCTGGCGGGCTGTCAGGGACCCGCGAGGGAAACTCGGAATAAGGCGGTACAGTATGGACGGTGCCGGTGCCATACCGGGACCGTCCATACCGTACCGCTAGGGTCGTAATGAGACCCAATGTCTTCACCAAACCTTATTTAACTTCGAAATGTCATAGTTTGTGCCGATTCTGCATTTATTTGCTACATGGGTAATTTTTACATTGCAATGTGTTTTTTTCTCCTTCTTTACCAGTAGTTGCTACATACAAACACATTTTTTTTTATTTTTCTGACTGTGGATTTTGTACTTATTCAATTTTCAAGAACTATGGCAACAATACAGCCCTACCAGTACAAGCCTGAATATTCAGAAGAGGAATTCATTGAAAGAGAAAAATGCAGAAACGATGGGGAATCGGACGATAGTTGGGAAGATGAATCACCGCAGCCTGAGTCTAGTCGCATGGAAGATGTTTTAAACTGGTGTACCTGCAATCGTTGCAAGGTCATGCCAACCAAAGTTGCTGCCGAGAAAACTCTGGATGCTCGGCCTACATAGCCGAAGAAGGCACACCACTATGCGTTACCGAGCTCCATGACTTCAGGGCAGTCTGCCTCACAAGGTCTGTGTTGTGGATTATGATGGTGCTAATGCACGAACTTCGCGCAACAGTTTGCCCTCGGAATCCAAGTAACGAGTAAGCATACTCTAGATTTGATGTAATTTTGACCACTGAGACGACTAACATTTCATGTTGTTCTCCTACATTGTTGTAACTTCGACCACTGACAAATTAATTCAGTCTGTAAATTGAATACATTTCTCACACTTATTGCAAATTAGAGTGTTCATCGCTTACGTGTCTTTCACTTTTGACTAAAAAACAATATTCCTCTATGGCCCGAACCGTTTTGGTTTGAATGGGTGTTCACTTTTGTAATGGGTCGATACTTCAAAGAACAAGTACATTTTTTTCAGAAAGCTACTTTTCTAAGGTCAACTATGCCATTGAATTTAGGATGCATTTTCAAGTACATTGGTACACTTATCTGGTTCATTCAATTACAATATTTCTGTTTCTCTTTCACAGGTGGTACAGGCTGGTGGCCTACCGTTAGTTTACATGGTGGCTTCATGGGAGGCTTGGATTCCGCGTTCGACAAGCGATACCTGCCTGTTTCGTTTGAGCCATTCGTGCCAGAATCCCCAGGGACAGGATACAGTACAGGGGATTTTTAAACACTGTGCCGCAACCTTATGCATACAATTTGTAGTTCGATTATGCCATCAACATCACCAAACTAAATAAAATACAAATGACCATATACAAATAGTTGTTTGAATTTTTCAGTGAGTTAAGAGCACGCCCAATGGTCTATGAGGGTCACAAAAGAATGGTTGATGCCCTTTTGCGCTTGCCTCATGCCCATCCATCCCCCCTCCAGTTTAAATGGCAGTTCACACCTATGACCATGCGCTACCGAGGGGGCTAGGTGGGAGGGAATGCTCAAGGTGCCAAACACCATGTACACTTCAAAGGGATCTTCCGCATGGTGACCATTATGCACATGGCCCCCCTGACCTAGTGTCTCCAGGCACCCCTTTCAAGACCCCGTCCCTGAAATCAACATAACTTTGTGTCCCTTGAGCAGTGTTCCGGCACTTTAGCTCTCGCCTCGTCCACATCGATCCCCCTCCATCCTCAGTATCAATGACAGTTTGCACCTGTGGCTATGCACTCGCGAGGGGGCTGGGTGGGTGGGAACATTCCAGTTGCCGAACACCATGTGCACCACAAAGGGTTCTTTCGCCCAGGGACCATTGTTCACATGGCCTCCCCAGACCTGCTGTCTCCAGACTCCCCTTTCAAGATCCAGTCCCTTCCATCAACAGATGTCTCTGTCCCTGGACTGTCTTCCGGGCCTATTGCGCTCGCCTCGTCCCCCCCTCCATCCCCAGTATCAATGGCAGTTCGCACCTGTGGCCGTGCTCTCGCAAGGGGACTCGGTGGATGTGAACGTTCAAGGTGCCAAACACCATGTACACTTCAAAGGGATCTTCCACACCATGACCATTGTGCACATGGACCCTCCAGACCTGGTATCTCCAGACAGCCCTTTCAAGTCCATCCATTCCCTCCCTCCCTAGTGTCGATGGCAGTTTACACCTAAGATGATGCGCTCGCAAGGCAGCTGGGTGGACGCTCAAGGTGTGACAAGCTGTGGTGGATTAGCTAGCCTCTGTGTAGCATTGAAAATATACATTATGCATCATACAACAATATGCAGACACTTTGTGTTTGTGTTGCAAATAAAAGTCAGTGACTTTTATTAAACATAACAATAATAAACCAAACATGATTACTGTGTTTATTTCGCAAATCAACAGGTGTGCAGCGTTATCATAATTCTGTACTTTTTGGGCACTTGGACCCTGAAAAAGGAACTTGCCCTCCTTAGCTCACCAAGTGCCCCCATTGTGGGCTCTCAGTTCTGTGTGCTTCAGACCTGCATCTTGTCTGGTGAGCACTCTTGCACTTGCTGGCCGCATCCCCTCCCTCCCTAGTGTCGATGGCAGTTTACCCCTAAGATGATGCGCTCGCAAGGCAGCTGGGTGGACGCTCAAGGTGTGACAAGCTGTGGTGGATTAGCTAGCCTCTGTGTAGCATTGAAAATATACATTATGCATCGTGCAACAAGATGCAGACACTTTGTGTTTGTGTTGCAAATAAAAGTCAGTGACCTTTATTAAACAACAATAATAAACCAAACATGATTACTGTGTTTATTTCGCAAATCAACAGGTGTGCAGCGTTATCATAATTCTGTACTTTTTGGGCACTTGGACCCTGAAAAAGGAACTTGCCCTCCTGAGCTCACCAAGTGCCCCCATTGTGGGCTCTCAGTTCTGTGTGCTTCAGACCTGCATCTTGTCTGGTGAGCACGCTTGCACTTGCTGGCCGCATCCAGGGCCACTCGGATTCCCCGAAAAGACCCTTGCTCTCCTACAGCTCTATTTGCATCCACTTGTTGCTAGTATGTTTAAAACCCCTGTATGGAATAATTCCATCCCATTTACTGATAGATGTGTTCCATTTTTGTAGAAATGCTCTGGGTCTCAATAGACTATGCTCCCACCTGTATGTGATTGTGTTTTTAAATGGTAGTTTGCTTCTTGTCTCTTCAGTCCACTTTCCTGTCCTACCCACAAAGGAATGTCCCACGATACATGCTGATTTGTAGGGTTTTTCTTTATCTGTTTAAAGATATTGCTTATGTTAGCTCTGGTCTTATAGATCTTGTGAAATAATTTGATTTCCAACCTCCTATCTTGTTGACTACTTGTGACCCCATGCCTCCAAGCCATTCTGATGTGGCTACCCTCAAAGAGTGTGTCCCATATTCTGTGATATCCGTTGTCCACATGGCCAGGCCAGACCCAGTGTCTCCAGACTCCCCTCTTCAAGACCCTGTCACTGCAATCAACATATGTTTTTGTCCGTTGAGCAGTGTTCCGGGCCTTTTGCGCTCACCTCGTCACCATGCATCCTCCTCCCCAGTATCAATGGCAGTTGGCACCTACGAACAGGGTCGTAGTGGGCCTTGGGCACCAATGAAAACGTGGCCCACAGTTCGAAGTCGCTATTCATTCCTTTTTGGACACTGTTTGAATAGTACCCACAGGGGAGAATTTTGATGAAAAGGTGATGCAAATTGTGCATTTAAAAAACATATATTCACCCACAGTGTTCACTACTTCTAGCCACATATTGAAGTAACTCATCAAACCGGCCCACATTGCCCAAAAACGTTGGGCACTTTGATAAAAAAAGAATGGCCCACAAAAGCATTTTGGGTTTGTGATTCAGCCGTGGCAGTATTGCCCAATAGGCAGTACGAGCAGGCCTATGCCTGTGCGCTCGCAAAGGGTGCTAGCTGGGTGGGTATGGCAGATGTAAAACATTGCATCGAGACTGAGTGGGTGTGAACGAACACGTCACACATTCACATAGACACCCACCTTTCTAAGCCTTTTTATACACCTTGACATTTACCAGGAGAACATCTCTGCAATACACAAGGTATATCGTCATCGAGCTACCAGTTCCCCAGCTACCTGTTCCACGGCTATTTGTTCCCCGGCTTGCTGAATCAGCTCATTTGTTCATTCAAGTAAGGGTAAGTCACCTAATTGGTTTTGTATGTTCATCGATCTCTGCTCTGAAAGTTTCAATCGATTTCCACCTAATGTACACAGTATTCTAATTTTCCTTTATCTCAAAGACTTCACCATTATCGATTGTCTGATGTATTTTGTTCTTGGTAAATAGCACATTGCATCACTGTGCATTGTAACAGAATGGAATGTTTCCTGCTCCATGTTTGAAAGCATGTTTTCTTTTGGTGCTTGAAAATTCATTCAATGGACCAGTAATATGTTACAATTTGTGGTATAACAATCAGTTCTGGCAAACGTGATTGCTGTGTAAATTAGACTAGCTTACACAGGTTTTCTTTCTGTATTTAAGCTGCGTAATAGTTGCTTTATTCACATTCATAAAGTATTAATATGTAATAATTGATGATATTTTTTTGACAGATCTTACAGACTTTTCAAGAATGCCTTCATGTATCGTTTTCGGTTGCCCTTCTGTGAGCTATGTCAAAACTCCAGGCACAGTCCTGCATATATTCCCAAAGGATATCGATTTAATAAGAAGATGGATTACAAATTGCAGATTTTCAGTGGACGAGGTTGAAAGTAGAACCCAGGCTGTCTTGGGAGACGTGAGGACCAATCGATTCCGTGTCTGCAGCCTGCACTTTACCGACAATATGTACGAACAATCAAAGTACACAAAAAAGCGTTGACCCAGAATTCTTGTTAAGTTGCTTCCAAATGCAATTCTGACTCAATTTCGGCACACGCTGGCCTACATGAGTAGTGGACGATGAATTTGTTATGTTTGTTGGTATATAGGACAGTGGTCTGTATAAATATGTCTTCTCAATGATCTCTCAATTAATTTAAAATAATGTATTGAAAAGGTAACTACATGGATAGTTTTCAGTGTTTATTTCCATCAATGTTGTATACTCACGTTTCCCTTGTTACCAGAATTACCCAACTATTAAAATGTTTCACTTTAGACTACTTTCTCTAGACCCGCTTTCGGGGCACTCAAATAAATCAGTAAAATGTGACCCTTAGTAAAAAACTGCCATAGTGCCCTTTAAAAGTCACCCAATGTTTTCTAACTGTGTTGGTTGACATGTTTTTCTTTACGCAGAGCTCACTGATGAAAGCACAGACCCTGACCAGTGACAAAACCACCGACACGTCTAGTATCCCAATGGTGAGCCCAACCGAGATGCACAAAGTGATATTCTAGAGCGTTGGATGTGGCCACATTTCTAATACTGTACAGTAGAGTATTGTGTGTGGTAACACTTGTCTAAGAGTAATTTGTGGTTTGTTACTGTGTGCGCTCATTGTGGGCTTCCGATCAGTCTCATCCCTCGTGAGACTTAGTCTTGACCGTGTGCCAAGCTACCTAGATTGGTCTGGATTGTACAGAAAGTTCCCCTGTTTCACTAAATCGAGGGTGGCCTCCTAAATTTCTGCCCATCAGGTCAGAGTTAAGAAATCCATCTTAACACCCTCCTCCTGCACTTGTACACCCATCGGCTCCTTCTTCCATCCCCTATGCACTAGCAGGGCCGATCGGCACAAGGCCTAGTCAGACCATGAATGTAACTTACCGTTTCAGAATTATTTTTTACCAACCTGCATTCCCATTTCGGCTTGTGGCGCTTTGAAATAGAATTTTGTTGTAGAATGTGCGGTACAAATGTTCACCTTGTGCATCGTGTAGCAACTTGACATGATAATAAACACACTGGAGACCTATTTAATATGAGCATTCAATGTCACCATGTCTCTCATGATGGTAGAGAGGGCTGTTTCAGGTGCGCAAGGGAGCATGAACAGACATGCATGAAGTATAGTAAGAGCCGTGCAATATATGCCAGAAGTGTAAGTAGCAAACAAATGTTTCAAGAGCAGAAAAGGGACATAGTATGATGGGCAGTTGGTATATAGCACACTAGGAGTAGGGGTATGCTTTTTTGCCATGAAACAGTGCTGGACAAGGGAGAGGTGGGGTTTCGATTTAATTTTCTTACATAGATGATATATCCCCGGAGGTAACAGCAACACATAATTTTTTGGATTGTTCTTATGTCCCTGTCGCGAAATATATTTTACATAGCTGTTTGTAACTGTCCTTGGTTTTCTGAACCACTTGCCCGAAGCTGCGTCTTGTCCAATTTCTTTTTTTTGTGGCATTCTTCCCCAAAATCGAAACCTACCCGTCTCTGGCTTTAATCACTGAAAACAGGCTGCTATTGTTATTTGGCCTTGAGCGAAAGCCAGTAACTGTTCGAAGGACACAATGTGTCGAATACCCACAAAATATGATAACATGTACTATATTGAAAGTGTACATATGTAAATGTAGTTTCCATTTCTGCAATCTGTCGTTCGGAGTGGTTATTCACCGTGACATGGAGAGAATGGAACTTCCTGAAATTATGTAACCTCAACTATATATAATGTTTGTGCGATTAAAAACGGCATGTGTGCTGTACTCATAATGACTAATTCAGCGACGTGCGTTTGTGTGATTTGACCAAAAGAATTGACATAGTAAGTTATGTTATGTTGAATTATATTTATACTGCGCACTATAAAAAACAGAGTGCGTAACTCACGGTTTGTTTATCTATGTTGTACTGATTGTTATTTGTGTATTGTTTAAAGAGGTATGAATAAAGGTATGACTTTTTTGGACGTATTGCTTAGTGGCATTGCCCACCAATGTATTCTGTGCAGAGTTATGGGTTGTTAGATGTACCATATTGTTATGATTATTCTTCGAAGACCCGCAACCACAACCTGTATGCAGGATAATGATATCTACACCACTTTGTCGTGTGGAATATCCTGGTGTGCTGTCACTGTTGCATCTTTGTGCACCATAAAGTGGGAGTTGGTGGAGGGGTGGGGGCTGAACCTTTTCCATGGGCACTTGGTTCTCTTTTCGATCACTAAACTTACTGCTTCCATTAAAATGCCATCTGTCTCTGGTTCAACAGAAAATGTTACTATCTCTGTCTTTATTTTCTGGTAGGGCCCGCTGTGTGAAGCGGGTGCATCTAGTTCTCCATACCATTGGGAGCTATACCTACTTCACAGCGCTAAACTTTCATGCAAGACGCGGTCTCAACTACTCCCCCATGTTGTCATGACTGTTCAGTCTGTGCGGTTTGTGTTTATGATTAGGTTTCATCCGGGTTTTAATGATATGGTAACTTGTTATATTCGATTACAGAATGGCTACTAAAATATATTCTTTTATTATGTTCTCTCCACAGCTATATTGTACCATTCTGCGCATGCCATAGTTTCCAGATACTGTCAGATGGGTTCTTCAATCAACATTGGCGGATTATCATCAACGGTGCTTATTTGATAACCGTTATGTGGGATGACCGACAGGGACCAATCTCCCCTTTGGCGGTACAAGCAATAAGGAGCAACCTGTCAGTGTTTATGATGTAAAAACGTTCTGAAGCGAAAGTGTTGCGCTTGAAAGTGCAAATAATTGGAGTACAGGGATTGATTGATCGCTGATCGCAAGCAGCGTATCATGAGGAAGTTATAAAGAACATTCAAAGCATGCGATGTCCGCTAGCTACTACTTGTATTGCAAAAAGATATGGTTCATTTCGTGGACTTAATCTTCTCTTATGAGCGTTCTTTGCAAAATAAAAGCACTTGTTACATTGCAGACTATGGATGTTTTTTTAAAAATAAATGTTTTGCTCTCCTATTTGGAACCAGAAAGAAAAGTTATGCGCTGTGAGAGGATGTATGTGTTTATCTTCATGGTTCTGCGTTTAGTAACGTTATGGCGTAAGTGATGACGTGGCACGTTTAGCAATGCTAGCCAAGAACGTCATGAAAATATGTGGAGCATATCATTTGATAACACATTTTATTACATTTTGTACAATAGAACAACAACATACCAAACCTTAGTTATAAGACTTCGCATACAGGTGACAGAGTAGCACGGATAAGAATATTTAGATATAAGCAACCGTAGAGATACCAATAATGTTAATATATTGGACGGTAAGATAGCTGGCAGGTAGTGCATCGTGGTACAGTTCAAGACCTCACAGAGGATGATATTAGCGGGTGTAGGCCTTGTACATTTTTACAACAATACAGTTTGGCAATATTATACCAGAGTTATATAGTCTGTTCCCATTTTCCCCAGATCTTATCTGCTTTGCCCGGGCAGCCTCTAGCTTGGTAGACTCGGCGCTCCATCAGGATGGCTGCATCCACGTCCGTTATCCAGTGATCATATTTTGGGGTGTTTTCTGAGCCCCACAATTGTGCAATGTTCCTTTTAGCAATTCCTGTGGCTGTTGAAACAAGTAATTTTTCAAATCGTGACAATTCTACTGTATCAGCGATGCCCAATAGCAGGAGTTTGGGCTCCGTTGGAATCGGGCATATGGCCCTGGAGAGTCTCGCGCTGCATTTATGCCAGAAGCGTTGTATGCGTGTGCATTGCCAGAGGATATGGTAGAAGGATCCTTCTTCTTGTCTACAACGTAGGCAATTGGGATCGGATGTTCTGCCTCTTTTGAAAAGGGCTATTCGAGGATAGTATATCCTGTGGAGAATCTTAAGTTGTACTAATCTAATGCGTGCTGAGATTGCGCATTCTCTAGGATACATCAGGATTTCAATCCAGTCTTCAGGTAATATGGGGCCAATATCAATTTCCCATTTCGCCTTCAGATTCAATAGTTCCTTTGTGGCAAATGAAGAAATAGCATTGTACATGGTAGATGTAACTTTATTACTCACGCTATCAACAACTATATTTCTTTCTATTGGCGTGCATTCTGGCATGTCCACAAGTTGGGTCCTGTGCAAGGCAAGTGCATGCTGCAGTTGCCCGTAATGGTATTGTTCAGTCTCTGGGAGGCCATGTGCGGTAGCGAGCTCAGGGAACTCTATCAATCGGTCATTCACGATTATCTGTTGGATTGTCTGTATATCAGCTGCAGCCCAGTTTGGCCATTTCGGGAGATCGACAAGGTTCGGGAGCCGAGCATTGTTCCATATGGGTTGGACTGGGGTAATTTTGTTGTCCCAACCTAAGTGTTTATGTACTTGCTTCCATACCAAGGCTGTGTGTACTGCTATCGTGCATTCGGGCGGGCGGGTTTGTTTACAGTAGAGGCTTTCGAGAGGGGACATACCGTGTCTCGCTGCTAGCTCTGCTCTTATGTGTGGGATGGTCGGGTCTCCGTGTAATATGTCATTGACTGTTGCCATCTGCGTCGCCCAATAATAGATCTGGATATTTGGGAGTCCAATTCCCCCCTCCCAAACCGAGCGCTGGAGAGTTGAGAGGGCAATTCTCGGCCGTTTCCCACCCCACAGGATTATCCGTGTTGTGGTATCTATTCTGTAGAATTCCGCAGTGGGAACATGTAGGGGGGCATTCTGGAGAATGTATAAGAAGCGGGGTAGGGTCAACATCTTGAAGAGTGCTGCCCTTCCGAGCAGTGTCAGTGGTAGCGTCTGCCAGTGGACTACGTCTTGCTCATATCTTTTAATAACTGGATGTAGGTTTTGCTTTATATATCTATCCAGCCCATTGGTTATTAGAATGCCCAAGTATCGGAACTGATTGGTTTCAACCTTATATGGGGAGCCGGATGCCGGTATGCAGTCCACCCCTTTAACTGGGAACAATACGGATTTAGACCAATTTACTTTGAGTCCGCTAAAGGTTCCGTAATCTATTAGGAGTTGTGTGACCACAGAGCAGGAGGACGCTGGGTCGCCCAAGTATATTAGGAGATCGTCTGCATAGAGGGATACTCTATCTTCCCAATTCGGGCCCCATCTGAAGCCAGACCACGTGTTGGTGTCTCGCAGGAGGACTGCTAATGGTTCTATTATTAGTGCGAAAAGCATTGCCGAAAGTGGGCAACCTTGTCTGGTTCCCTTGCCTAATCGGATGATGCGCGACGGCCACACATTTACTCTAACTTCGGCCAGTGGATTATTATATAGGAGTTGTACCCATCGTATGAACGGTTCCCCGAATTGCATCTTACGCATTATGGCCCACAGTGCTTCCCAATGAACAGAATCGAATGCTTTCTCAAAGTCTATGGCCAACAGAGCCAGGGAGTGTTGTAGGGCCGGTGCTCTCTCCAGTGCGAGATGCAATCTACGAATGTTCATTCTGGTTGACCTCTGGGGCATGAAGCCACATTGGTCCGGATGGATCAAAGATGTAATAACTACTTGTAATCTATTGGCTAATATTTTAGCTAGTATTTTAGCTTCACTATTAATGAGGGATATGGGTCGATAGGAGGTGCATTCTTCTGGGGGCTTATCCTTTTTGGGAATTACTATGATGGTGGCCTTGCGGAGATCTGTTGGGAGCTCACCATGTTTTAGGGAGTATTCAAACATATTGAGCAGGTGAGGGGGTATATTCAGATGGTTTAGCTTTTTCCAGATGTCAACTGGAAACCCGTTTGGGCCTGGGGTCTTGCCTGCTTGGAGTTGCCCAATGGCAGTTGATATTTCAGTCGTAGTGATTTTGCTGTCTAGAGCGGAGATTTGATCTGTGGTGAGTGTTGGGAAGGCAATATTGGTTAGTATAGTAGTATCTACGACAATGCTGGGGAGTTTGTACAGGTCCTCATAGAACTCGGCAAAGCGTTCTGCAATCTCTGCATCGGTGTGAACTAAGTTTGCGTTTAGAGTTCTAATATGATTCACCTTCTGTTGTCCTTGGTCTCGTTTTTCGAGCCACGCAAGCATTTTGCCTGCCTTGTCTCCTGTCTCATATACACGTGCCTTCATTGCAGCGTGTGCTTTCCTAGCACAATCCAATGACAGATTGTGCAGCTTTTTCCGTGCCAGCAATAGGGCCCTATTCGTCTCCGGGGTGACACTGGCGATGTGTTCCAGTTCTTTGGATACGACCGCACTCTCCGCCTCGATGATTTTTTCACGGTGTTTCTTTTTTTTATGGGACGTCCATGATATAATTTCTCCTCGAAGAACTGGTTTATACGCCTCCCACAATGTAATGGGGTTGTCCACCGAATCTGCATTAAGTTCGAAATAATCGGAGGTGGTTGTCTCCATTATCTCCTGAAATTCTGGGAAGCCTAGGTAGTAGGAGTTCAACCGCCATGAGGGTGGCGGTCGTGGTCTTTCCGTTTCCAATTCAAGCAGGAGTGGGGAATGGTCGGAGATTCCTCGAGGGAGGAAGGATGCACTGCTTAGTTTGTGAATAGATTGATGTGGGAGGAAGAAATAATCTATCCTAGACATCGAGGCATGGGCCCCCGAGTGGAAGGAGTACTGCCGTATCTGAGCATGAAGGGCTCTCCACGCATCATATAGGCCCATTGCTGACACAAAGGAAGCCAATCTAGTCGTGGTGGCCGGGTTCCTGGCCCTCAGGTGTGTACGGTCTAGGGTATAATCCATGACCTCGTTGAAGTCACCTCCAATCACCATTGTGTCTGCAAGTCCCGTTGCCACGATGGGGGTAATTTCGTTTAACAGGTCGTTCAGGAGAGCTGGGGGGGAGTATACTGCCATGAGTGTCAGTGTTTGATTCCATAGCGTTGCTTGAATGTACACATATCGGCCTCCTGTGTCTTGCATTGTGTTCGTGATTGCTAGAGGAAGCCTCTTGTGAACTAGTATAAGGACTCCCCTCGCACCCATAGAGAAGCCAGCGTGCACCGCAGTGCGGTGGTTTGATCTTTGGAAGAATTTGCATATGTTTCCGGCTAGGTGCGTTTCGGTCAGCATGGCTATATCTGGGGAGTGTCTGTTTAGATGCTGGAGGACCAGGCGTCTTTTGATGCTATTACCTAATCCGTTCACATTCCATACCAGGAGTTTGAGTTTTCTTTGGTTTGGAGTGTTCTCAGCTGCCATTGTTGTTCTGGGGTTTGTTTTCACAGGTGGATCTCCTCGGTCGTATACCTGTTATATCCATCACGCTCAGTCTGCGTAGCGTATCCGTCTTGCCTCTGTATGCTGAACAATGAATACATATAATAAACCCAACTCCCCCCTCCCCATACTCCACACACAACTGAAGCATCTGTCGACCCAGTGTTTAACCTTTAAACAAATTAACTGTAAACTACATCGAACTGCCCTGTGACAATCCGAGTCCAGAGCACAGGTGTGCCAGGTGTTGTGTCACTGAGAGCGACACAGGGCAGGGCAGTGGAGCTCCGCTATGAGGCGCTTCGAGTTTGCTTTATGCCCGGTGGGAGGGGGACCGCCGTTTGGGTGGCCGCCAGCCGGGGTTGCCGTCATCGACACTTTGCGGTGTACGAAGCGGCACTTTGGGGTATATTGGTAGTGATGTGGACGTCCAGGATCTTGGCGATGTTTACTGCGCTCCCTCATGTTGGGGGATTCCAATCTGCAGTTGTTGTTGTTGCGGTTCATGTTCAGGTGGTCGCTCAGGATGAGGCCTATTCCGTTCTCCTCTCCGTCTCCCGTCGGTACTCCAGTCGCCTTCAATATGCCTTTCAGCCCAACTCCACGCCTCTCTTGGATCAGCAAAGTGTACTGTTGTATTTTTGTGAAATATCTTAAGTTGGGCGGGGAATACGAGCCCGTATTAGACTCCCATTGATTGGAGGCGTTTTTTGAGGGGGTCAAAAGATTGACGCGCTTTCTGAACTTCTCTGGTGAAGTCGGGGAAAAAGGCAATTCTTGATCCATTGTACGTAATATTTCCTTTAGACCTCGCCAGCTGCAGTACTGTATCTCTATCTCTATAGTTTAGGAACCTTGCTATGACTGTACGGGGCGGTGCTCCCGGTGTGATCTTGCCGGTGGGAATACGGTGGGCACGCTCAATGGAAAAGAACTTGGAGAAGGATTGTACGTCATATATGTCTGCGAGCCACCCCTCCAGGAAGAGCTCCATACAGTCTCCTTCTGCCTTTTCTGGAAGGCCGAGAATACGGACATTGTTGCGCCTTGATCTGCCCTCACTATCATCTCCTCTTGCTTCCAGGAGCTTTATTCCTGCCATCATGCCAGCCATCTGGCGGTTAACTCCATGGAGGTTGTCCTCAGTCTCAGAGATCCGCATCTCCGCCTCCCCAGTGCGTGAGGTTAGCTTCTGGAGGTCATGCCTTAGCAAGGATACGTCCGCACCTATACTGTCCATCTTTTTCTCCATGGAAGTTCTAGAGCTGGCAATGGCGCCCATAATGTCTCTGAGGGAGATATTCTCTTCCATGCTATCCGAGTCTTGTTGTAGTGGTCTTTCTGGGGAACGAGATATTGGTGTAGTTGCATATTGTTCAATCCTGCTTTGTGTGGAGGTCTTTCTGGGTCTGTCTTTCCCCATTGCAGGTGTTTTGGTGAAGTGGCTTTGCAGGTCCAAGATCTACCCGGGAGGGGAGGCCCGCTGGAAGGCAGGGAGACAGGTATTGCTGAAGGGCAGGGAGATTCCGGTATGATTGGTCCGCTCTTTCAACTCTATGCAGTAGGGATGTTTACAATTCCGCGGTGCGTGTCGGGGACAATTTACTCACTGCGATTTCGTGGGAGTTGGTTCCAGTATCTCTCACAGTGGTGTATGGGCGTTCTATAAGTGCGCGCAGGGAGGGCAGTGATGCTTGTTTTTTCGAAGCTGCGTTTATCGGTTCGAGAAAACGGCGTTTGCCAAGCAGAGGAGGCACCGGGATAGCAATCATGCAGGGCCCCGCAGCAACCGCGTGGTTTGTTTTGTTCAACGCCTTCTGATGTGTAGACAAGATAGCCTGGGCTTATTCGGGGTTAATGGCCATTCAGAGTGTGGCCTTTATTCATGTATGTCCGGGCAGTGTCACACAGGATGACCGGGTTCTATCCCACGTCCTCGATGCTCCCAGCGCCACCAGGGTCGCCGGCGAGTTGGGCCGGAGTTGGCCTTGAAGCTCTTGGGGTGCTCCTTGCGGCACGGGGCACCCGCGTTGTTTTGCAGCTTTACTGCCGTGTTGCCTGCGGCTTATGTGGGGAACACCAGGGCCCGCCTCGGGCCGCGTTGGTCCAAGCCGCCCGTGTGCCACTCGCCAGGGGACAAGGATCAGTTCTCCCTCCCTCCCCTCTCCTTACCGGCGTAGTATTGTCCGCAGCCGGGGAGGCCGTGCAGGCGCTCTACGAGGAGCGGAGCGCCCACATCTGCAGCACAGGGGCTGCGGCCCGGGCCGGATTCCGCCTCGCGTTGGCCCTTTCCGAGGAAGGGGGATCGGGGGGGCTCTCTGGCGTTTTCCTACACGTCCGATGAGATGGTCCCCGGGCTGTGTACCCCGCACGCTCGCCGGCAGCCGCCCAGTTCCGTTGCCGCCCAGGCGCGGCGGGAGGAGCGCTCGTCACCGCCGCGGACAGTCGGTGTAGCCCCGCAGCTGGAGAGGCGGGCGAGTGCCGGCTCGAGGTAGTTGATTTGCTTTCCGGAGCCGATGGGTGGGTGATTGCACGCCGCTCGTTCTCTCCTGGGCCTGCTGCAGCTCCAGGCCTCGCGATCTCCGCCTCTCCGCCTCTCATGTCCTCAGGCGGCCATCTTGGTCACCCACCACGATCTGTTGTCTGTGATCTCCGCGGGGTGTATCTCACAAAGCTCGCACTGAATCTGATCCGGGATGTTCTGGATCGAAGCAGCAAGGTTTCGGACGTCTCTACGATATTTTGGGGACTCCGCAGTTGTATTTTAGTCGCAGGATGAATGGAGGATTGGGCTGGCGGCCGGGAGCGGCGAGGGATCACGTCCTTATCTTACGCCCGCTGGCCACGCCCCCCGGAGCATATCATTTGGACTAGTGAGTCAGTTTGTGTCAGGAATCCAGACGGAGTTCCCGTTCCTAGATCACGTTAATAATTAAAATTTGGCACTTATATAGCGCTACGGATCTTCAGGTATCTGATCGCTGCTTATTATTACCCATGGTGTGGTGCTCATTTATCGACCTCGGAAGGATGAAAGGCTGGTTTGGCCCCGCCGGGATTCGAACCTGAGTTAGCAGGCTCTGCACGGATGTCAAAGCGAGCGCTCTACTCGCTGTGCCAGTTAACCGATGTTCCCTGCTAAACAATGAATCTCATGCTCAGAAACCATACACACGGACACGCTTACTGTCTCTCCATAACAGAATCAGATATTGCTCACCACACAGTAGCACTCGTTATGCGACACATCCAGTGCTATCCCCTACAAGGAAACACATTGGATGGTAAGTGTTGGCAGTTGCCATGGAAATTGTGGCATTCACACTAACTCTACCGCTACGTCACACGCACGCTGCAGGTCAAGTGATTTTATAGCTTTTATGCACCTCCTGAATAACTGGTTTTCTGATCTACTGCCTGTTTTCCTGGCTTCCCTTCTTTGCTTTCCTGATCTGCTCCGTTCACCTCAGAAGTACGTACTCTGGTTTCCTTCGGACTCAGAATACTGCTCACGACCTGCCTAAAGTTTGCTCCCTCTTGAACTGTGTTGCCTGTCCAATTGCCGACTCGAAATTGCTCTACAAGGACTGCTTTTGTCTCACCCTTTGGATTTATATTGCCTGCCCCGTTGCCAACTCGGACTGCATACACAGATTGCCATTGCTTCCCGGATTCATTGTTGCCGCTCTCGCTGCTGAACTGTTTCTTCTTGTAAACATTTACTGAGTAAGCCCGGAAGCCTTACTCCTCGCATCAGCCCCGTATGGACTAGAGACTGCCTGCGTACGTTGGCGGAGGCTCGAGGAGCATCCTCGTTTGATCGTGTTCTGGGCTATCAAGGACTTCCTTGACATTAGGCGTATGCGTGCTGTTGGACATAGTCCCTCCACCTTGTTTCTGCTTCCTGGGCTTACTCCTTAGTGTTAACTCTACTGCAACACCTAAAGGACCGTTTTCATCCACTTGCATGGTAAGATTACATCCACCACCTCTTTCTCTTGAACCTGATTCACACACCCTCTTCTTCCACGCTAGGGTTTTGTTATCATTGTGTTTCTAGATACATCAGGTGCTCTCTGTCTGTATACTGGAAGGAAACCGATTGCCCCAAGACAGTATGGTGGCATATCCTTGTTACCACTTCTTCCAGTTACAGGTTGCTTTGGTTTTGCACCGTGTATATTATTGCATTGCCAGAGAAAGGTTTGTTCTTTAAGATTTTACATTTTTATTTTTATTAGGTTTTGAAAAACACAATACACAACACTTGCATTTCAGTTGAAACATATCAAGATTGGAGACCTGCAACCCACCCCTCCCATCCCGCGAACGTAATAACATGAAGTTATAAACCGAGTTTTCATTCCCCCCCTCCTCCCTTCCCCTGGAACATTGTCCCTCGCTTTGATTGGCTCTTTTCCTTGTTCATGTCCTCTATCCTAGCGTGCATGGTTTTGGTGAACACATTCAGAGTTAGTAACTGTCCACTGTGTAGCGGTAATGGAAATGGTGTCGTTCTCTGATGGCCTTCAGGCGGTTCTCTCCGGTATGGGCCTCACAGTGTCTTTGTAGTTGTACACACAAGGATAGACAAACTGTCATGTCCCCTCAGATGGTTCATGTGAAGTAATGCCAATATACATATTCACAAAGTCGTTCCACAGTGTTTCATATCGTGCAGCCTTCCCGTGGAGGGATGCTGTGATTCTCTCCATTGCACAGATATTCGTGGCGACCGTGACCCATTCTTTATTACTCGGGAGGGATTCAGCTTTCCACCTAATGGACAAGCCCTCGCCGCCAGGAGCAGCTGGGCCACTATTCCAGTTAACCTTCTCGTCTTACCTTCACACTCTTCCAAGCCAAATAAGATTAAAAAGGGTGATACCTCTCGGGAGATCCCATCAAGCTGCCTAATCCTCCCCAGAACCTCGTCCCAGTACACCTTCACAAGGGGGCACCCCCACCACATATGCCAGTAGTTGGCCTTCTCACCGCATTGACGCCTGCACATGGGACTAGCCGACTGGAACATTTTGGAAAGCCTATCAGGGTCATACTTGCCACCTGTGGAGGAGTTTGATGGCATGCAATTTGTATTGAGCCGCTATGGATGTCTGCGAGGCCCCTCTGCAGATCTTCGTCCATAATTCTGAGTGTAATTCCAATTAGCTCCCACCTTTCCCTCAGTTGGGCAGTGGACCCCTTCCCTGCCTCTATCAGTGTGTTGTACATGGACGAAGATCAAGTTTTTGGTTTCTGTCGTAGTATCAAGTAATTTCTCAAACGGGGTGAGGTCTCGCTGTATCTTCTCCTTCCATTCACTCCTCGTGAGAACCCCTTTCAGTTGCAGGTAGGAGAAAACTGATATTGGGTGTATCCCTGGGGAGACTCCTCGAGTTCGGTGATCGTAAGGAAGTGTCCCCCTCACCAAAGCTGTCCCACCCTTTCGAGTCCTGCTTCGGACCATGTGTCATGATACCTACCCCCGGGGACCCAGACCACGTCCAGCAACCCCGGAAGCAGGCATCAAGTTATCCTAAGCAAACCCAACAACCCCTGCTAGGGGCTATTTGGATCCAGTCCTGGCGCCTATGTCGAGTCATTCCTGGCGCCAGAGGCGCCAGGCTCATAGATTAAAACTTACCTGATGCAGACCATGCTGCAAACTTACCTGATGCAGACCATGCTGCAAGAGCTCCAAGCCAAAAGAGGCTTGGAAGGGACTACTTTACTTTGGGACTATTTTTTACTCGGGCGGAGTTGGGGAGGAATACTTACCTGGGACTACTTTGGAGGCTATTTAAACCACGCCCGAAGAGCAGCACACGCTTCGTGTTATTCTGCATCCAGCAGCGTAACGCTCACCGTGCCTGCAAGTCTGCATCCAGCCTTCTGCCACGCCCGCCTCGAGTTTGGAGCTCCTAGAAAAAGGGAGAAAGAAGGAGAAAAGGTTAGAACAAGAGCAATACCTTTAATCCTTACCTGAATTCCCGATCCATCGCGCCTTCGAGCTGGAAGAAAGAGGTTATTATATGCGCGTCGCCTCGCCTGCTGCAGCACCCGCTGAACTCACCGGCCTTCTCAGCATCTTCACATGCCACCGCATCCTCCTGCATGTTCCCGCCGCACTCCGGCACCTAAGGAGAAGACAAGAACAGCAAGGTGAGCCAAGGGAATACACAGAGGAATATTAGTTACCCCCCCCATAGACTTACCTGATTTTACCACCGGGGGTACTATTCCTCTTCACGGGTCGGCGCAGCTTCCACTGCATCTTCGCCGAACCCCGGCCCCTAAGGGGAAACAAAAGGACAGCAAGGTGAAACAAAGGGACTAACAAGGGGAACCCTCCTCACCACAATAGACTTACCTGATTTTACCGCCGGAGGTATTATTCCCTAAGACTTCATACTTTCTCTCAGCGCCTGAATAAGGGAGAAAGCAACAGGTTACATATTGACATTATTTTATCGAACTGTGTTAGAAAATACAAATCCTTACCAGAATACTACCGGTTGCCACGAGGAACTCTTCATTAGGGTCAAGCTGCAACCTGCAAGGAATCGGACAAGAGTGAAAGTCAGGCATTTGAACTCTTACGAACTTTATACTTACGGCGTCTTGCTGGGAATCTCGGAGTCAATATTGTTCTGGAATTCATCAATTCCTTCGAGCCAGTGAAACAACTGGTTAGCAACGCGCCCCTGCGCTTAATGCAGGATGGAGCTCATCTTTTTTCAAACCATCAGGTGAGAGTATAAGAGGGGACATAAAAAGCGTTCTGTGGGGAGAACAGCCGGGGTGGGGGGATTTACGCTCGACTCCACGGGTGGTTAATTCCCTTTCTCCATTTGCAGAAGAATATTCCTACGGGCCAAGCAAACAAAGCTAGGTGGGCCAGTCCAGTCCGTCATCTCGGGCCTACGCGTCACATTGGTGGAGACCGCAGCTGTCCAGTTCCGATCGACGCCTCTGTGGGAGCCAGGTGAGCGTAACACCATGTCTGGAACCGGTCAAGGTTAGGGATCTCCTCACGGACTCCCGTAGCCCATGTATGGCTCAGAAGGGATGGCCATGTGGTTATTCCTCGCATATCCAACCCTTCCCTCCATATCTCCCATAACCTGCCCAGTATTGGGTGATTCCGGAGCCTTCTGACCAATAGCCAGTGGCTGGTGCTAGGTTATGATTATCAAGATGCACCCACTGCAACTCTGTATGCCCTCACAAGTGGGGGACCATAACCCTTAGCTGGACGGCCTGATAATATTTTTGAGGTCGGGAAGACCCACTCCCCCTTTTTCCTTAGGTAAGACAAGGGTATCCTAGGCTATCCTTGCCTTTTTCCCCTGCCATAAGAACTTTAGGATGGCTCTTTTTGTTTCTCTGAAGAATGTCTCATGAAGTTGCAGCGGAAGCATCTGGAACGGATAAAGAAATCTCGGGAGGCACACCATCTTCACTGCGTTGAGCCTTCCGATCCAAGATTTCGTGAGGTTCTGCCACTTATTTAAATCTGCATGGAAACTGGCTATGAGGCTGGGGTAATTGGCTTCATATAGTTTAAGTTCCGCATTAAGTCTATCCCTAAGTAGCGGAGGGTGGTGCTGCCAATTTCAAGGCCAAGAGTAGTGGCTAACCTGTTGTAGGTTTCTGGGTTAGGCTCTTGTAGTGGGAATAATATTGATTTGGATCTATTGATTTTAAAACCAGAGAGTGCTCTGTAGCTCTCTATAAGTTGTATGGCCCTTGGTATCGACGTCATGGGGTTTTTTATACTTAGGAGGATATCGTCAGTGTAAAGAGCAACCTTATATTCCTTCCCATTCACCTGCAGGCCCTCAACCCGCTGATCCACTCTAAGCATCTGAGCGAGGGGCTCCAGGGAAAGTGTAAACAGTGTCACTGAAAGGGGGCAGCCCTGTCTTGTGCCTCTCTCCAGATGAAACCACCTCGAGGACTCGTAATTGGCAACTACTGATGCTTTGGGAGAAGTATATACTGCTTTGACCCCTTTCCTAAATGTATGACCAAGTCCCACTTTTTCTAGCACCGCCTCTAGGAAGCCCCACTCCACCCTGTCAAACGCTTTTTCTGTGTCCACTGACAGGAGAGCAGGGCCCCCCGCCATTTTCGCAGACTCATGAATTAAATGTAGTGTCTTGCGCATGGTGTCAGCTCCCTGCCTCCCTAAAATGAATCCTACCTGGTCAGAGTGTATCAGTCGGGCATATGGACGTCGAGTCTGGCAGCCAGTACTCGTGTATAGATTTTAGCGTTGATGTTCAGCAATGAGATCGGGCGGTAGGACCCACAAAGATTAGGATTTCTGCCTTCCTTGGGGATCAACGAAATGAGTGCCTCCGAGAAGGAGTCAGGAGCTACCCCCGTCAGAAGGATGTCGTTAAATAGATCTGCCATAAAGAGGAGTAAAGAGGATATGAACTTCTTATAGAAGCCGGCAGTATATCCATCATTGCCAGGCGCTTTCCCCATCGGTAGCCTCTTAATCGCCTTTTCGATCTCATCACTTGTAATTGGGGCATCTAATAATTCCATGTCCTCATTAGAGAGCTGTGGCATGTCCACCCCTTGCAAATATTGGCCTATTTCCGTTTGTTCACGTAACGTTTCCGATTTGCATAAGCTCTCATAGAACTTTGCGAACGTCTCTAGGATTTCCTCTGGGTCTTTTGTTAACACACCCTCCTGCCTCTCTATGCTGCAAATCGCTTTTTTGAATGGATTGTGTCCTCCCACGTATTCCTCATCTTGTGATAATTCGTTATCTCCAGCTTTGCTGCTTCGGCAAAAAAATTTCTTGGCAGAGGGCGCTGTGCTCGAGGTCGTGGCGTTGATAGTCCTTCGACGGACTCGGTACTCTGTCGACGTCACCAATGGTATAAATAGCTCGAGCCGCGCCCGTTGCTTTAGTTCCGGTTTTCCGATCGCTTCGCTATCGAGAACGGCGCGCTTCTATTTTCTGTGAAGAAAATGTCGTCATCTTCAACTCCTTCGACACCCAAGACGGGGTTCAAGAAGTGTGTAGATTGTGGATCTAAAATATCGATCACCGATCCCCACCGGATTTGTCTCTGGTGTCTCGGTTCCAGTCACCGAACCGACGACTGCGGGTCCTGTCAATCCATGACCGAGAAAGCTCTTCGTGAGAGGAGAGGTAAACTGTCGGTGGGGAGGGAAGCCTCTAAGAAGGCTATGTCAAAAAGACATAAGAAAGCGAATGATTCGAAGGAATCGGATCGCCAAAGGCACTCAAAGAGATCTCGATCTAGGAGTAGATCGAGACACTCTTCGTCATCATCTAAAAAAATGAAGAGGAGACATAGATCTCCCTCATCATCATCTTCTTCTTCAGAGTCGACCGAAGAAATTCGATGTCCGACTAAATCGGATTCTCCCAGTAAGAGGGAAGAATTCCGCAAAAAGATGATGGAGGTTTTCGAGAATGCGGCCCGACCCCCTCGAAAGACCCTCGAAAAAGCCATAATCCTAAAGTCGCTCCATTGGACGACAAAGGGAAGTCCAAGCCTACCATGGCAAAGACCAGTAGCGTCGAGGAATCTAAAAGACCTCGAGTCAACGTAAATCCGTTGAAGACTCTTTGAGAGTCGAGCACTTCTCCAGTGCCATGCAAAAAACATAAGCTGTCGAAGACTTTGACGACTTCGTCGACGCCCTCGGCGTCGATAATTTCAACTCCAAAACCAAAAACATCCTCGACGCCAGTATCGAAGTCATCTTCGAAGACCCCTTCGACAATTTCGAAGGATTTATCAATTCCTTTGACGCGGATAGTAGAGGAAGAAAGGAGATTCACTCCATTGCCCAGATCAGAGTTTTTCAAGTCTATGTTAGCAATTTATGAAGAATCTGCTTCAGAAGAGAACAAAGTTACTCCTCTTGGAGTTTCTTATGGTACAAGACAAGTTCCTGAGGAAATTATTGATCAGGAATCTAGAATTAGAGACCTGAGTGATACTCTACATTCTGCCAGTGGAATTGACACATCCCCAGAGTTCGCCAGACCTGATCCTGCAGAGCATGCAGATGCTGGGTACAGGGGTCTTCTGACCAGGGTAATTGAGTATATGGGTTGAGGTAATACTTCACCCATTTTTTAACAAGATGACATGACGGATATAATCGTCAAGGGACCTCAGAAAGATCCTGTTCTCCCTTTCCACAAGGCCCTTCAAAGGACTGTGGAGAAAAACTGGGAGAAACCAGAGAGTATTGCTGCTGCAGATAGCACTTTTCCAAAAGAATATAGACCAGCTGGAACGGATCCTGAATATTTGAATAAACATCCGACTCCAGAGAGTTTAGTCATTCAGGCAGCATCCACTTCAAAACAAACTGCTTATCAAACTATCCCTCCAGATAAAGAGGATAAAAAAGTTGATGCCTGGGCACGTAAAGTTTTCACGTCAGGCAGTATGGCACTTAAGTCGGAAAATGTCACCAGTACCCTAGCCAGGTTTACCCATACCCTGTGGGACTGTATTTCGGCGGCGGCTGATCATATTCCGGAAGGCGAGGAAAGGGAAGGCTTCTTGAATATAGTTAAAGACGGGAAGGAGTCAATGGGGGAATGTCTTCAGTCTGGACTGGATACTGCTGATAGTATCAGCAGATCCATGTCTGCAAGCGTTGTGCTATGCAGATTTGCGTGGTTGAGGAAGTCGGGGTTTGCACCAGACGTCCAAGCTAGACTCCTCAACACACCCGTTGATGGCTCGAGGCTCTTTGGCAGAAAGGCTGATGAAAGCCTAGAAAACCTTCAGACCTCGAAAGCGGCAGCTAAATCACTTAGTGCCTCTTTGCGCCAGCCTCTAAAACCCTATTCTGGCTCATCTTCCTGGAGGGGTCGTTCTTTTCGATACTACTCCTCTTTTGGTAGAGAAAGAGGACAGGCTTCTCAAAGGGGCAAAATAAACTTCCCTCGTGGAGCACGAGGAAGAGGTGCAAAATCAGTCTCAGGTGCGGCATCTGTTCCCTCAGCCACTCCTGCAGCCGCCTCCAAATCCCTCTGAGACCTTGTTGCACAAAACACCAGTGGGAGGCAGGATCTCTCAGCATCTGAAGTAATGGCGGGGCATTACCTCAGATGCTTGGGCACTGGAAACAGTAGCCCAAGGTTACTGCCTCCCCTTCCAAAAAAGGCCTCAGAATCATCCACCGGGAGCCAACTCTGCCAAAATTACGGACCCGCTCCTGTTGCAGGAAATTTTAACCCTGCTAGAGAAAGGTGCTATAGAACTGGTACCTGTAGCCGAGAGGAACAGGTGTTGGTACTCCCCATATTTTCTCATCCCAAAAAAGGACGGAGGACTGAGACCCATCTTGGACTTGAGAAACTTGAACAAGTTCCTCAGGAAGGACAAGTTCAAGATGGTTACTCTTTCTCAGATCCTTCAGGCTCTCCAACTCCAAGATTGGTTTTTTATCATTGGACCTTCAGGATGCTTACTTTCATGTGCCAATTCATCCAAAGCACAGAAAGTACCTGAGGTTCGAGATTGGCAATTCTCATTATCACTTTCGAGTTCTGCCATTCGGGTTGACCTCCGCCCAGAGGGTTTTCACCAAACTGTTGGCGGTTGTGGCAGCAAGTCTCAGGAGAGGGGGCATTCACATCTACCCCTACCTGGACGATTGGTTGATCAGAGCAAGTTCTCTAGAACAAGCTCAGGAACATCTTTCGATCACCTGCCACTTCCTCCACAAATTGGGCTTCTCCCTCAATTTCAAGAAGTCCCACATGATACCATCCCAGAAGCTCCAGTTTATCGAAGCAGTCTTGGACACTTCCTCTGGAAAAGCCTCGCCTCCCGAGGTGAGAGCTCTCCACATCCAGCAGATGATAACAAAATTCCAGAATGCCCAACGTCTACCGGCCTTCGATTTTCTCAGGTTGCTTGGCCTCATGGCATCCTGCATTTTCCTAGTACCAGAGGCCAAGTTGAGAATGAGATCCCTTCAATGGGCACTCAGAACTCCGTGGTCCCAGTTCTCAGGGAATATGTCGGATCTTCTGCAAGTCCCGAGCGCAGTTGCTCAGGATCTTCTATGGTGGGCTTGCAACAACAACATTCTCAAGGGAGAGTCTTTTTGGCAACCATGGCCGAAGATAACAGTAGTGAGGGACGCCTCACTCACGGGGTGGGAGCACACACCAACGATCTGACAATCAGCGGTCGTTGGTCTCCATCGGAGTCCAAACTACACATCAACCTTTTGGAGCTGAGGGTAATCAAACTAGCTCTGAAGGCCTTCTGCCCTCTGTACAGATAAAGAATGTCCTGATAATGACGGACAACACGGTGGCCATGTACTACCTCAACAAAAGAGGAGGAGTAGGGTCACTACCACTGTGCAGAGAGGCAATGCAGCTATGGTTCTGGGCAATACGAGAAGGAATCTCTCTATCAGCAATTCACCTAGCCGGAGAGAAGAACACGGCAGCAGACGCTCTGAGCAGGCAGAGCACGGTCTCTCACGAGTGGGAGATAGCTCAGGAAGTCCTTCTGGAGATCTTCGCCCTTTGGGGAACCCCTCAAGTGGATCTGTTCGCCACTGCGATCAACCGGAAGTGCGATCAGTACTGCTCAAGTGAATTTCCTCAAAGAGGAGCTCTGGGAGACGCATTCGTAGTGGAGTGGAAGTTTCCACTGCTGTACGTGTTTCCCCTAGTCCCTGTGATTCCTCAAGTAATCAGGAGGTTGAGAAAGTTCAGGAAAACCATGATCCTAATTGCCCCGGATTGGGCCAGGAGGACGTGGTACCGGGACCTTCTGGACATGTACATCTGCCCTCCAATACGTCTTCCGCAAAGAGAGGATCTTCTCTCGCAAGAGAAAGGTCGGGTTCTCCATCCAGAGGTCAAGACACTCAACCTTCACGCATGCTTTCTGGGAGGTTGAGATACAAGGATTGGGATCTTCCAAATGACGTAATGGAAATCTTGCTTTCGGCCACAAGACCAGCAACAAAATCTTTGTACCGATGTCGCTGGAACAGGTTTCGTAACTGGTGCAAAGACAAGGATGTGGACCCTTTTCAGTGTGGCACCCCAATGGTGCTTTCTTTTCTATTACATCTAGCTAATATGGGGCTCCAGATAGGAACAATCAAAGGATACCTTGCTGCGCTGTCCATTTTCAAGCGCTCCTCGGAAGAGGTTTCATATTTCAAAATACCGTTAATCATTCAATTCTTAAAAGGGCTTACTAATGTATACCCTCCAGTACCTTTTCATGTACCAACTTGGGATTTAAATTTAGTACTAAAATTCTTGACTTGCATACCTTTTGATCCTCTGCATTCATGTCCATTGAGGTGTTTAACTCTAAAAACTGTCCTTCTTGTGGCCCTATCATCAGCCCGCAGGGTTAGTGAACTTCAGGCTCTCTCATGCAAACCACCATATACTATTTTTTATAAGGATAAGGTAGTCCTTAAAGTTAAACCTTTTTCTTACCAAAAGTAGTCTCGGACTTCCATTTGTCACAAAAAATAGTACTACCATCTTTTTATCCTCCTCCTCATCTGGGCAAGGAAGAGGAGAGATTACACAGACTAGATCCCAAGAGGGCTCTTAGTTTTTACATCTCAAGGATGGCTAAATTGAGACAAGATGACCAACTATTCGTGGGTTATACTGGTCATAAATTAGGCTTATCTGTAACAAAACAGACCATTTCCCGCTGGATCATATTAGCCATAGTTGAATGCTACAGATTAGCGGGAAAAGAACCACCAGATGGGCTTCGTGTCCATTCTACAAGGGGAATGGCTACTTCTGCGGCTCTAAAGAGGGGAGTCCCGGCAGCAGATATTTGTGCAGCTGCAACCTGGAAAACAATGCATACTTTTGTTAAACATTATTGTTTGGATACTGCCTCGTCTAATGAGGGTTTATTTGCCAAGGCAGTTCTGCATTCTGTCCACGAAAACTGAAATTAGTACTCCCGCCTCCAAAATTTCTACTGCTATGGGAGCCTATCACAAGATGAGGAATACGTGGGAGGACACAATCCATTTGAAGAACAAGTTACTTACCAACTGTAACGTTCTTTCGACTGGATGTTCCTCCCACGTATTCCTCATCGACCCTCCCATCCTACCCCACAGTACAGTTTACGTTTTCTTACACTTTCCTCTCACAAAGAATGTATCGGTCATGGGGCACGCCTGGGTGTTCCTCCTATATGTGTCATCGAAAAAACAGAACTGAAGCAACGGGCGCGGCTCGAGCTATTTATACAATTGGTGACGTCGACAGAGTACGGAGTCCGTCGAGGGACAATCCACGCCACGACCTCGAGCAGAGTGCCCTCTGGCGAGACACATTTTTTCCGAAGCAGCGAAGCTGGAGATAACGAATTATCACAAGATGAGGAATACGTGGGAGGAACATCCAGTCGAAAGAACGCTACAGTTGGTAAGTAACTTGTTCTTCTCTTTCCATTGCGGCACAGGAAAAGGGCAGCAATGTCACATCTGGCACCATGTGGACATAGAACAGACGTGGCAGCTAAGTTTATTATTATGTTTTTGTGGGTGAGAGTGGGGAAAGTAGGGAGCAGGGGGGAGCCTGAGGAAGCAACTGTCAAACTCTCAGAATGTGGAATTGTATTTGAAGATGCTGCCCACATTCCCAGCATCCCAATTGGTCCTCACACCCACCCTTGTTGCTAATGTTTCTTTATTGCAATTATTGTTTCATGCAATGTTTTTTTTTCAAATGTTGTGAGTCTATCTTGGAGAATCATTAGTTACTAGTTAGTTATTGTTCGGTTTGCAGGATTTCCCATCCAGGTAAATTGGCATATTTCAAGTATATGAATCTGTAAATGGCACTAATACTGGAAAACTGCAATTACAAGTAAATAAATCATAGATCATATGGCAGTCTAAACAATTAGATTATTTTCTCACGTTTGTTTTCACAGGAGCCAGGGTTCCTGACAGCCTTTGAGTACAGCGAGAAGAGGAAGATGGTGTTCCACATTACAACAGGAAGCCAGGATTTTGAGTAACTCAGTGTTATTACCCCTCTAGTCTTTATCATTTGTGGATTTGTCTAATACCTCTATCTCACCAAGAGTACCTACTTTCTCATATAGTTCTTATGCTTATGGTAGCCAAGTCCAGATACTCACCGTAGAAGTAATAGACATCAGCTTAGTTTATCCTGTTTGTCTTTCAGCAAACTACTGGGTGGTGGCATTGAAAGCATGGCGATTACCGAAACGTTCGGAGGTGAGTCATTTACTTGGGTAAATGTAGGGCATTTGCTCTTTTAGGAGAGGCTTACAAATGTAGCTCCCTAAGATTGGACATGGTTCATGGGCTTTTTTGAATATGCACAATGCTAAGTACTAATACCCTTGAGCCATTTGAACCTCTAATGTTGTAATGTTGCTACCCCCAAACAAATCTAAGTTCTGCCCCCTAGCCCTTAATTGATATGATATGATAGGTTATTTATAACGCACTTAATACCCAGAGGTTTCTAAGCGCGGACCCAGGGATCGAACCTGTGTTGCTCCATGTCGTCTTGCTTCTAAGGCGAGCACGTTGCCTCTGAGCTATCCTTCTGAGACCAAACTATGCCAGCATAACCCTAGATATGTTCTGTGCTTACTGGGGCAGACTGCCTTAGATAAGCTTTTGCTCACTCTACATATAGTAACCAGGGTTTGAGCAGCATGCCCTTAGTGACACAGAACGCAGCGCTTCCCCTAGCTTTAATATATAGAACCGAAGTAAACTGTCTTAGCATCCTGGAGCTCTACACTTTGCTACCTTTAACATTTAGGACTTGTCCAGCCTATTCCCAGTGAGTTTTACCCTTCTACAAACTTTATTTTTTTAAATGCTTAGCAGTGCTAACATTTCTTAATTACTGAAACAAAGATGTATGTCTCATCCTTAGTGCTAACAAAATAGTACTGAGGGTGTAACATGAACATCCTTTGCACCAGAAGTGTTATCCGTGTCAGAAACTAAGTCTGTTAAGGTGGAACCAAATTCTTTGGGAGCACCTGCCAAACCATGTCACCATGGCAAAAGGCACAGCCTAGACAACCTAGCCCTCAAACTGACACAACCTCTGAGTGGTTGATTCATCGTTGGAATTTCCAGAATTTCTTGTTACTTCCACAGAGGCTAAAAAAGAGCATCAGCCAAATTGAACTTCAATTCCTTGGCAGTAGACCACAATCACCCTTCAATCGGCATCCATTGAACCCAATTCTTGGTCTGCTACTGTAGTCTTTCATACAGAACACTGAGAGAAGACATACAGTGCTCTGGTCCCTGACCACCTGTTTTTCTGAAACTATCCGCCACTAATTTCTTTATTGCATTAGAGGTAAAGAAAAGGGTTCCCAATTTTGCAGAAAGAAAGACGTAGAATCGTCTCTACATGTAAAAAGGAATGCATAATAACTATAGCAACAAAAAGAATCACCAGTTCAATTGACATTTTAGGCAGGTATTATTGTTCCTTACCAGAGCCTTTAGAGGGAATGGTAGACTATCTCTGATGACAATAAAAGAAAGATATGTTTGATTTTGGGAAAGTTAGCACTGTTGCAAATCACTGTTAGTATGTCCAAGGATGTTGCAAATTATTCTACTAATAGTTACTACCGTTAAGATTGTGCCTTGGATAAATTTGATTAGTCTAAAAGTCAATGCCCAGTACAAGACCTTACTTCTGCCTTTGTCTAGTGAGTTTCTTTGATCTTTTGGAATCTGTGGGAATTGAACCCAAAAAAAGACTATAAGCCTCCTTCCACTACTTTAATGTTCATAATGCTGAATATTCCCTCCTGCATGTGCGGAGTCTGTTGTTTTAATCGTAAATTGATAAAAAGTAATTCCAACTGTAAAAAAAATCCTTATACATTTAAACTAATCTTGCAAAAAAAATAGTAGAGCCAATTTAAAATCACTTCTTTCCCTAAATTATTTGTTTGTTTTTTGTATAAAGTTGAAATAATAAGCAGTAGGAATCATATTTGGAATCTCAATATGTAATAACCGGTGCGGCTTATGTTTGGAGGGAAGCCCTACGCTTGATTGCTGTTTGATGTACCTTGTTGTACCCTGATTATTTATTTTGATATATATGCCATGTATTAATAAATTATTAATCAATCTGGAGCTGTACTTTTATAGTTGTATGATACTATCAACAGTTTTATGGAATTTTAGCAAGTTCAATTACAATGTTTAATCCTTGTATATTTTAAGTGTTTTATTTGTATTAAATATGTGTAAAAGGTTTGTAATGAACCAATAAGCACAATAAAATTCAGTCAGTCAAACAAGTTTATTCGGTTGTATAAAGCAACCATTAAACGACAAGTAGACACAATTATTACACTAATTCAAATTACAAAAATCTTAAAATTACACTTCCATGAGAAAAAATAGTTAAAAACATTGGCGGAAGCAGCATACAAATACATTTGGCAGTTAGGCGGTTGCCTCGACATGAACTACATTAAAAGTTGTTTTAGTGAAGATTAGTTTAAAAAGACAATACAAAATACTTTAACCCAGTACAGGTACTATAGAGTTTTCTTACGGGCCCTCGCCACCTTGCAGTTTCACAATGCGATTTCTGAAATACATCGCTCTTTTCAGAAACGTCAAAAGAGCCCACGCAGTGTAGACTGATTCAGCGCTCAGGAGAAACACAAGAGCAGCCCTGTGTGTGCGGATCGTTGACTTCTTAAGGGCAGGAATCAGAGACATTTTACGTATGCCTGCATACCCTATACAGAAGAATAACAAATGAGAGAGATCCTCTCTATCATGTCCACAAACCGGGCAACCCGCTGAGTCAGAAAAACCCTTCCATTTATAGGTGTTGCCTTGCAACCGAAGGCAATCGAACCGTGCCCTTGTAATCAGCCACCTGTCCCTTTTTAACGTACTCCAAAGCAAGTAAGGTTGAATTCCCGTTAGACAACTAATACTTGAGTGAAATTCACCTTTGCTATGGCCACGCTCTAGCAGAGTTCTTTTGCTTGCTATGCTTTTACCCAGCAAGGCTTTGTACACAGACCCCTCACTTTTGGTCAAAATAGTATCAGGTGGAAAAAGGGCGCCTAAGTTGGCTTCACCCAGAATTGAGAAAACATACGCAAGCCATGGAATTTTTTTCCAGCCACCTTTACCCAACACGGTACGAATAATAGTATGGCACAAGGAAGCTTGCTCGTTAGCCCACAGCCTGACCCAAAATAAAAGAGGGGCCAACGCCCACTGATCTTCCCAAAACTCCACACCCAACTCCCTATGGACGGCTATTCCAGATACACTGGACGGGAGCCCAAGCAGATTTTTAAAGAATTTGTTCTCCTTACTCTGTATTTCCCCTGTATTCTGGAAACCCCAGATAGCTGCGCCATAGAGGGTGGAAGCCACAGTTTGAGTACCATAGATCTTAAGGATCACATCCAAAGGCCGGCCCCTGCACTTCGACATAAATCTAAAAATTCCACCTATCTGTTGACTCATCTTAATAGATTGTTTGGTCACGTGGTCTTTACCATTTAAGGCCTCCGAAAAACTTATTCCAAGGTAATCAAAAGTCCTAACTCTAGGAATAATTTTGTCTGCACAAAGCATGGGTTTCATGGGCACAGGACGTTTTCTGCCAACGCACGCCATTACTGCCGATTTCTTAGGATTGATTTTTAGGCCCAGATTATCCATAAACCTTGAATAAGCATTAATCAGTATCTGTAGGGCCCTAGGTGTTCTTGCAAGAAGGACAGTGTCATCAGCATAGGCCAATACTGGAAACCCCCTTCCTCCCAAAACTAAAAAATCGGCCAATACTCCAATCAGGTCCTGTGAGAGGCCATTAATATAAAGGCAGAAGCAGATGGGGGCCAGCACGCAGCCCTGCCTCACACCGCACCCCACCTGGAAACATGCCGTACAATGCCCCCCAGAGCCACTTCGTACACAGGCCTCATTATTTGTATGGAGGTCAACCAAAGCCTGTAAGATTTCCCCTGGGCACCCTAAGGACCCAAGCACTGCCCAGAGCTTAGCTCTATCTACTTTATCAAAGGCAGTGCTTAAGTCCATAAAGGCTAGATAAACAGCCTCGCCCCTACCAAACACAGTATTAGCCACCAATAAATACAGGTTAAGACTTTGTTCTATGGTGCCTACTCCAGGACGAAACCCAAATTGGATGTCAGAGAGAACTGGCTGTGCCCCAAGCCAGGCTTCTATACGGGCCAGCAATATTCTCCCAAAAATTTTAAACGATGAATCTAGTAGGGAAATAGGTCTATAAGCACCGGGGCTAGACAAGTCTCCCTTTTTAAAAATGGGGAATATTATTGCCCTCTTCCACGAGGAAGGATATTTCCTCGATTTGAGACAAGCATTGAATGCCACAGTCAGAAGTGGGGCCCACAGGTCAACTGGGTCCTGGAACAAATCTGAGGGTATCATATCCGGGCCAGGGGCGCGGTTGTGTGCTTGGAGCCTGATTGCCTTAGCAGTCTCCTCCACTTCAAACATCAGACAGGGGCCGCTAAAGTCTGACGCGGCCTCTAAATGTTCAGATCCAAATAGACTACCAAAATGCGCCAACCATGCCCCTTCTTCCACATGGGTGCCACTCCCCACGTTGGACCACCAACCATCCGGACCACTTTTTACAAATGCCCAAAAAGCCTTCTGGTCCCTCTTTATGGCGGCATTCAAAAAACCTTCCCAGGCTCCCTGTTCTAACTCCCTTTTCCTTCTCTTTAACTCCTGTTGGTAGGTTTTCCTATCTTGTGCAATCTTCGATCTAGAACTAAATGGGTCCTTAAGGGTTCTCAGCAGCGATTTCTTTGCATTTTTGCAGGCTTCATCAAACCATCCTTTCTTTAATATTTGACCATTGGACTTGATAGTTTTAGAGAATTTTGAGGTTAGTGCAGCCAATAATTCTACAAATTTCTCTACAATTATATGTGCAGATTGATGATTGCCCAATATGTCCAGCACAAGCGAGTTATTCTCCCTTAAGGAAACATGATGTAACCCCTCCTCTAAGATGGTACCCCATTTAATTCTTCTGGAACCTGAGAGTACCCCCAGCCGCGGGCTGGGGGCTATGACCAGAGATTCCCGTTCCCCCAACAGACCCATTAGCGTAAGACAGATGGGCAGATGGTCACTATGAGTATCCGCCTGCACCTCAAAACTCACAACACATTCCCAGAGGTTTACTGAAATACAAAAGTAATCAATAGTGGAACAGCCTTGATGGTTCTTGAACGTTCCCTCCCCTGGGATGTCCGGGGCCTTTCGACCATTAACAATACGGAACCCCCATTCCAACAGCCAGGAGTTAAACTGAAGACCCTTCGGGCAAACTCTTGCATCTCTCATACACCTGGGCGGGATGTTTTCTACCAGATCCTCAAGGGGGTCAAGAGCGCCCTGGTCCAGCCCCCCCCCCATTTTTAGATTAAAATCCCCCCCCCAGATGCAGGAGGTGAACTTCCTGCCTTCCTTGGACAAGAGGTTCTCAATGAACCTCATGACCTTGGGCAGTCGCTCCAGATCAGAAAGGTGAGGGCTATTATAAAAATTGATAATGCAGATTACCTTCCCCATCCTAGTTGTTAGGGAAGCAACCTGCAAAAAATCCAGCCCAGTTGGGATCAACTCAATTCCACATTCCAGCGCACCCTTGATCAAGATGCACAAACCACCAAAGAGTCTACCTCTCGTCTTTTTGTTGGCTGGGATATCGAACGAGATAAAACCATCTAAATGTGGGGGTTCTAGGGCCCAAGTTTCTTGAAGTAGGACTATAGAGTTAGCTTGAAGAAGTTCCATCACTGGACCCAGCTTTAATTTCCTCGTTGCGCCTGCTATGTTCCAAGAAAGTAGGCGCAATTGCTGATTATCTATGGCCAAACTCCTATGGGATGCTAAGGGGGTCAACACCATTGCCCCATCCTCAGTTACAGCCTCTTGTCAATCCACGTCCTCACACGACGTCAGGATCTCGAAATGATTTTCCAGAGGCAAGGGTGTTGGAACAATTTCTGCCGGGGCTTTACGCTGACCCTTTTTGGATAAGGTTGTGCTCCAACCGTCCAGGGGGCTATTAGACGGTGACTTTCTGTCCAGGCTAATAATAGGGTTTCCAAAACCTCCGGCCTGCCTGCTACCTGAGAATGGGGTCGGCAACTTCCTTCCCCCAACAGGGACATAGAAATAATCCAAGGGAAATAATTTACTGGACAGTTTGGAACCATTGGGTTTAAGGCCCCGGGCTAGATTGGTATTCAAGAGATAATCCGTAATCTGAGCATCAGAAAAGGTGATTACCACACAGTCTCCCCGTAGATTCTTAGGTCTATTTCCCACCCATCCCACACGCCTGGCCATACGAATCATTTTGGGATCGATCTTGGGTCCCATCAGATTCGAATTGACCCGGTGCGAGGCCTTATTCATCAGGGAATGAGTGGACTCAAAACTTCCAGTTGGCAGCCCGGGCAGACCAGTAATAATCCCTACAAGGGGGACCGCTTCCGGGGGTAGGTTCAGGATTGTATTGGTCCCTATCCCACTCCCCGGCCCCTTTTCACATTCCATTTTTCTAGGTTCGTCACTCTCCCCATCCCTTACAGGCCCATTTAAATTCTTGTTAGCCCCTGGAATATCATCCTGATCTTCAATGATCACCACCTCCTGACTGCACCTTAGCGGAGATATAACTTTCTTACCATTAGAGGCGGTTTTCCTCGGTAAAGGGGCGGTTGGTGGACACTTACATCGCCAGTCCTCTGGGCCCCTTTCCTCAACAATAACAGCCAAGTCAGACAATTTAAGAGATATTGCCCTAATGGAGTCATCCATAATAGCCAAGGTGGTCAAAACCCCTTCTTTAAGCCCCTTTAAAGAGTTTAACATCAACTGTAAAGGCTTAAGCTTCTCCTCCAGTAAGGCCTCCAACCATTCTTTGTCGCCCTCGCTGGCGACAGAACAGTCTAGCGACCCAGATTCCCTTTGCGCCAAAATCCTACCATTAATACTGGGTCCCCCCTCCACGGGGTGCGTTGATTGCGACAGTAAATGAGGAGGCGTCACCAGACCAAAGACAGGCGCATCCCCCCTAGACACCACATCCCTATCTACAATCCCCTGTCCCTGCAAGTCCGCCAAACCCAATCCCTCGCCCCTGGGAACAACCTCTCTAGAGGCAGGTTCAACCGCATTCATACAATTAACTATTTTATTTGCCATGGCATCCATATAAAAGTCCAACGATCTCTGGGAAGGTGTTACACCATCTTTCGGAAGGGATTTAGCTTTAGTTACTGTTTTTGGGGGTTTGGTGGTATGGGAAGAAGTGACGTTTTTAAGTTTTTTCGCCCTTTTGCTAACCACCCCAGCGCCAGCCCCAACCCCTCCTTCTCCAGCTTTCCTCTTCCCCATAGATAATATGGATTAGAAACTTAAATGGAAAATGTTAGGCGGGGAACAAAGAAAACCGGGCAAGCCAGTATAAGCCGAAAGTAGAATAACGGTGAGAGATGAGGGGGAGAGAAAAGAGAAAATCTCGCAGCCCCCTCACACTCTCTACAAAATTAAGCACTAAATACTATATAATACTAAATGATGTTAAAAGAAAATTATGCTCTAATAAAAAGCCCCATATAAAATATATATATAAATATGGGAATATAAAATGGGTTAAATACAGCAAATATTATACAGACATTAAGACCATGGAATAAAAATAATTACGAACATTCACAATTGATAAGTATAAAAGCGGTAGGTGGTAAAAGAACCATGCACGAATGGGGATAGGGGTAAATAAAGACCCCCCTTACATGAGTCAAAGGCAGACAGTAGCAGTCAATGGTGGGTGATTATAGCCCAACTTTTTTTTTTTTCTTTTCTTCCTCCTTCCTTCTCCAAGTCAGGAGCAGAGTCAGCTATAAATCAAGGTTTCCAAAGATAGATATGGGTGACTGCAAGCAAAGCTTGTGAAAACAAAGGCAGGGGTTATAAAACCGGTCCAAATTCAGGGGAGCAAACCAGTGCACTGGACAAAAAGTCACTGGAGCTGGGGGGCGGGGAACGCCCGACAGCTCAAGGAGCTGCCGTAGTCCGTCTCTCCCCCCCCACCCCTCCAGCAGGCCTTGGAAAATGGGCAAACAAAAACACAAGATTTGACCGCAAACAGCTGCGGCAGAAGCCGTACCTTGCGTGCGTGCAGGTTTCAATGAAGCCGTAGGCAGAGGGCTGGGGTTGACAGAGCAGTTCAAGGCAGCACCAGCGGCAGATGTAAACTGCCTCCCCACAAAGGACACCAAGGACTCTGCGGACTCCGCGCGCTCCGCGCTGCCGAGGGTTTTCGTGCCTGAAGGCCCGCCTCCTCCTTCGCCGGCCAAGAAAGTTAACCCCTTGCAGGGACGCACACAGGGAAGCTCGTGGACAGGGCTTCCCAGACACCAAGGACTCTGCGGACTCCGCGCGCTCCGCGCTGCCGAGGGTTTTCGTGCCTGAAGGCCCGCCTCCTCCTTCGCCGGCCAAGAAAGTTAACCCCTTGCAGGGACGCACACAGGGAAGCTCGTGGACAGGGCTTCCCAGACACCAAGGACTCTGCGGACTCCGCGCGCTCCGCGCTGCCGAGGGTTTTCGTGCCTGAAGGCCCGCCTCCTCCTTCGCCGGCCAAGAAAGTTAACCCCTTGCAGGGACGCACACAGGGAAGCTCGTGGACAGGGCTTCCCAGACACCAAGGACTCTGCGGACTCCGCGCGCTCCGCGCTGCCGAGGGTTTTCGTGCCTGAAGGCCCGCCTCCTCCTTCGCCGGCCAAGAAAGTTAACCCCTTGCAGGGACGCACACAGGGAAGCTCGTGGACAGGGCTTCCCAGACACCAAGGACTCTGCGGACTCCGCGCGCTCCGCGCTGCCGAGGGTTTTCATGCCTGAAGGCCCGCCTCCTCCTTCGCCGGCCAAGAAAGTTAACCCCTTGCAGGGACGCACACAGGGAAGCTCGTGGACAGGGCTTCCCAGACACCAAGGACTCTGCGGACTCCGCGCGCTCCGCGCTGCCGAGGGTTTTCGTGCCTGAAGGCCCGCCTCCTCCTTCGCCGGCCAAGAAAGTTAACCCCTTGCAGGGACGCACACAGGGAAGCTCGTGGACAGGGCTTCCCAGACACCAAGGACTCTGCGAAAAGGTTTGTAATGAACCAATAAGCACAATAAAATTAAAACAAATATATCTCTCTCTCTATATATATATATATATATATATATATATATATATATATATATATATATGTATATATATATATATATATATATATATATATATTACACAGCCTGCAGTAGTGGCCGTGTAGTTATGGGTAAGTTGCTAAACCCATCAGAAGACCACTTATTCGGCGGCTTATAACTTCGCTCCCCCTGGAGGAATCCTTGCCAAACCTTGCAAAAAAAGTATATGGCCCGCTCTGAATTTTTTCAGCAAGTTTGGTAAGGTTTTGTGCAGGGGGTGGGGGGGAATATATAGGCGGGTCCCAAATTTTTTTTTTTTCCATAGACTGAATGGGCGAAAACTTTGTGCACGGCTACAGCCGAATGGCTGTACCGATTTGCACCAAATTTACGGCAGGAGCGGGGCCTTGGGGCAGAAAGCAGGCTTTTGTGTCTTTGGTGGAAATCCGACCAGTACTTTTGTTGCAAAGAACTGAAATGTATATCTAAAAAAATTAGTGATATCTGGCTCCCATTTCCCTGTTCGCTCCGCCGACAGAAGGCTCATTGGCTTGCAGTACGCCGTGGTGTCGGCGAACTGTGGACGCAGCTGGTGGTTCGCTGGAGGGAAGCATGCTGTGCGTCAAAGTTTTTGGGAAACGCTGCCATGTACCGTAAGGGTTTGCAAAACATGGTTTGCAGGATCGGAAGGGTAAAAGAGGGGATGAAAAGTTTGGGGGAGTGAAAAGTGGAAAATACAATATATTTGTTTAGGTCGAAGAACACAGTTGTGTGCGAGTGGTGTACGCGAGCACTGCAGCAATTTTGCCAAGCCGGAATGGTTTGAAAAACCTGGTTTGCAGGATTGGGTGGGCGAAAGAGGGCATGAAAAGGTTGGGGGAGTGAAAAGCGGAAAATATGATAAATTTGTTTAGGTCAAAGAAGAGGGTGGTGTGCGAGGGGTGTACGCGAGAAATGCAGCAATTTGCAGGTAGCTCCTCAGGCGACCTTCTGTGGTGACTGCATGGACGCTCCATTGGGAATGCAGACTGCATTGCAGATGATGCGAAGACATTGACAATGTATTATGCTGTTGGCTACGGGTTTCGGTGCTTATGTTGTCTTTGTGGGTTTCCATTGTGTTGTGGCGGTGGGTAGGGGTGTCGGTGGCAGTGGTAGGTTTGGCAAGTACGGTACGTGGGCAAATGTTCCCATGCTTGCCTCCAATGGCGTGTAGTGGTTGTGGGCAAGGGCTAGGCTCTTGGGTGCATGGGCGGAGGCCGTAGGCTCCCGCAATAACCCAAGAGGCTAGGGCTTAGGCAGCCTTGCTTCAGGGAGGGTAGTAAGACTTTGCCACATGGAAGGATTGTTTACCATCACAGTTTTGCGATATGCACCATTCACGCAGCTACTCACATATACTTCATTGGCGGGTAGCTGCACAGGCGACTATCATTCTTTGGTGAGTGCAGTCAGACTCCATTGGGGATGAGGAGTGCTTTGGAGGCACTATGAGGATATTTGCATCGGTGTATTATGTTGTGTTGTGCCTGCAAAGCACCTACTGCCTTGTGTGTATGGCTAAGGCCCTTGGAGGTAACAGTACGGCCACTGGTTGGATGTAGGTTTGAGAATTTTGTCTTGTTTGGGTTCATTACTATATCCATAGGTACCTGTAGTCAGGAAAGCTACGTGGCCCCATGATCCCATGCATGTCTCTATTGCCTTGTAGTGGGTGTGCCCAAGGATTAGGCTGTTGGGTGCATGGGCGGAAGCCTCGGGCACAACCCCCGCAAGGCAATGCGGCTATGTCTGGGAGCACACTGCTATAGGTATGTGCATTACACACATATGTATAAAGATTGGATTCATTTTGCCTTAACTCATTTATATTATAACCATACATTCTTACATCCCACACACGTTTAAATATGTAAGTATCCACGTTTGTAGGATACTTTGTGGAGGACATGTTAGACTTCCTACAGCAGCAGTGGTGAGACATGCCAGTATTTCCCTTTGGAATGGTGTGGCCGTCAACAGAGCCTTGCTTCAGGGAGTGTAGTAAGACATTGGGACATGTAAGGATTTTTTTACAATCACACTTTTGAAATATGGACCATTTACGCAGCTCCTCACACATAAATCATTGTCGGGTACCTGCACCTTCACAGCCCATTGGGGATGGGGAGAGTATTGCAGATGATATCGGGATATTTCCATTTGGTGTACTATGTTGTGTTGGGAGTGGCAACCCCCTACTGCCTTGTGTGCATGGCTCGGGCCCTTGGAAATAACAGTCTGGCCCACTGGTTGAAAGTAGGTTTCAGAATGTTGCCTTATTTGGGTCCATTCCTATACTGATATGTAACTCTAGCGTACACTCTTGAAAGTATGCATCTCTCCTGTGGGTGGTCACCATTACAGAATGGGTGTGGAGGACATTTTTCAGTTGGTAAACCACCAGAGGTGGCATGCAGTGCCTGCACTTGCATATGGTGTATGTCATTGGGCTTGTTGCTGTTCTCGGACTGACATGCCACCATTTCTGTTTGGTATGGTGGGCCCCTGATAATACTCTGTGCTTTGAGAGTGAAGAAAGACATTGCGACATGGCACGCGTTACTAAGCAGCACACATTTAAAGTATAGATAATGTACAGACCGACCCACATAGATTTGCACTGAACAAAACCACTTACGCCAATAAGTCCCGCTATATACAGGACAGCAGGGCATCTGACTGTTAGCTTTCTTTTGCATACTTCATGAGATGGCCAACAAACGCGGTTGGCGTTCCTATTGTGTGCAATTCCAATGTGTGCATCGCTTCCATTACCTATACGTGTGTACACGATACACCATTCCAACAGGCACTGGCATAGCTGACTTCAGTTGTGGAGAATCGTTGTGTGTGCACTCCAGGTATTTTCGTTACGTGCGTGCCAAGCATAGCGCACTCTGTCATATGAGCACCTTGCTCCGGAAAGGAGCAACATAAACAAATGCAAAAGAACACATGCGCACACAGAGCATATAGGTCCAGAACATTCCCATACTTTACAACCAACACTGTGAATTGTTGCAAGAGCTTTACTTTGCTACAGAATAATCACGAGAATGTGTAAGGTAGCTGCTATCACCGCTCTTTTATTTTGCAAACAAAATCCAGTGTGCAATGCCGTCTGTGCACTTCTGTACTTTTGTTGTCGTCTGGCAAAGTGGAAAAAGGAATAATGTATGGTCCTTGGTCGCCCGTGTGGAAGAAGGCATTTTATTTGCAAGGTAAAGAAGGTACCAGTTGTTGCCTCTGTGATGCCTTATACTAAAAACGTTTGCAGGTTGGTTCGTATAGCCGGAACCGCAAATGGACATACAGGCCCATATCGGTCAGCCAAGATAACAACAACTGAAAACACATCGCTTATGGTAATCTTGATATGCTTGGTCCACCACCCGTCTGTTGGAAGGTGGAAGGAGTGATATGCGCAGTAAGGTGCCAGGTATCTAAGAAGAAACAGGAATAAGAATAGCTGTAAGTAGGCATTATTAGTGGCAGTGAACAGGACAAGAGTTTGCGGGAAGGATGTCGTAATAAGTGGCTGCCTCATGGACCATGTAGTATGTGTTATTGAGTAGCGTCATATGTTAGCCCACTGCTTTGCTCTCTGTTTTGTACGTGATACTGTCCTTGTACTGCTGCACACAAGTGAAATGTCTTTGAAACGTTCCCACCAGACGCTCCTTGCATGTGTTTCCTTTTTATAAAAAATGACAGTGCTAGCGAGTGTTCTTAGACCCCAATGTCTCTGTGTGTGTCGAAAAGGAAAAAAGTTTTTAAAAAAACCTCATGGGGGTCCCTTTGGATTGCAGGAGAATGCAGGAACTGTTTAGCTAAAACTTGCAACATTGCAATGTGACCTGTCCAAGTTTGTGTGCTGGTTGACTGCTGCGTGCACCTCTGGCCGTTATTACTTTGAATACAATGAGGGTGGGTAGAACTGGTAATTGTGAGAAAGGGCATAGTAAAGACAAAACAGGTAATGTAGCATTGCACGAGTGAGCATAAGCAGTGCTGTTTCACAGCACGAATTGCGTTCCATTTTCATCTTGTCCTTTGTGTCTGGAAATTTCAGGGGCTGGGCTAGAACGGCAAGAAAATTAAGTACAATCACAGTTGCAATGTACGGGGAATGGTGTAGACACGGCACTGTAGGGGCGCGTGAATACTGCCATCACAAACCTCTGTACAATGCACACAGAAAAAGTGTGCGGTAAAGTAAATTCATAATTATGCATACAGAACTGCAGCCTAATACATTTTAATGCTAATACACATGTGATGTAAAGTTGTAGTTACATAACTTCATCAATTTACATGCTTGTTTTGGGTGCATGATAAATTGCAGTGTACAGCGCATTGAATCTTTGCAAACTACCTCTGTTGCACATGGGCAGAGCAACTGCAGTATAAGTTATCTCTCCTTTTTTTCTACAATTCCATAAAATGTCTGCCCTTGGCGCTAATCATGCTTCCCACTCAAGGCTGTTTTGCAATGAGCATTTGTCCTGTTGAACGAGAGGTATGTTAGGTTTTGCTTTCCGCAGATGATGCTGGAAAGAAATAAGGATCCAAGCGGCAACGTGTTTCGATTGTACCATGCACTTCTGAATGTTGGTAGTGTCATTACGGTGAAGTTAGTACGACGTATAAGGAGAAATGTTGGTGACGTACACATGCTGCACTGAATGCACAGATGGCAAAATACATAAAATGTACATTTACAGTCCCTAGGGAACATTTATATGTGCAGTGTGTTACGAGGCAATGGTGGACGATGGCAGACAGTGTGTGCCCTGGATCAGTGTATGTGGGTGGCTGGGCCATTGTACGCAGTTTGGTGTCTTGCAGCATGAACATGTTTGGGACTGTAATTAGTTGTGGGCAGGGTCTACAATATTGAGTGCTTGGCTGGAGCCCGTACACTGTACTGAGTGTAGTGAAGCGTGTAGGGCGTAGCCACAAGCTGCGTAGTGTTTTATAGGTGTACATTGCAAATTGTGCACTCTAGCACCTAACCGTCTGTCCCTTTTTCCACATGGATGGAAACGGTTGCCCGACACTGCAGTGCTTCTCTTTTACACACTTTCCCCTCTTTTTTCCCTTTAATTTTTTAACTCTTAACCCTGGCCTTTGGCTCTTCCATCTCATGTCGGAGTCTGCAGGGTTCTCTGGGTGCGCTTCCTGCGACAGTCCTATCGTAGTGTTGGACCTGCACACATTCTGTGCAGAATGCCTCAGTGCCGAACACTGGTGGGACGGGTGCGTCGCTTGTGATGCACTTACTCCCAGTGCGTTAAATAATCATCTCCAGTGCTGGACAGAGATTTTTTTCAGGTCCACTCCGGCGCACTTGAAGTCATTCGTGGTTAAGGCGACATAAGCAGGAAAGATAAGTGCTTCTTTATCCTCTAGATCACCTTAGCAGAGTTTGTCCTATCGAAAGGCTTTCTCTGCTGAGAGTAGTCAGTCCACTAACTCTTCAGCAAATGCTTCTCAATGCACCAGGGATTTCCCCAAGGCCTGTTGGGCTATTTCTGTGGGCCCGTACTCGTAGGGGTGTAAAATATCCCAGGGCTTCTACCGGCCAAGTCGCTGAGGGTACTTTTAGCTCTTGTATCAGGCCTAGGCCTCAGGGGATGCCTTTAAGTAGTGTGACTACAAGAGCCCAGGACTCCAAGGAACACAGGCCCACGAGCACCCGCTCTTCTTCCGCTGTGCTTCAACTGAGAGTTCATATGAAACTACGCGAAAGGGCTCTACTCCGGACAAAGGTTTCCTGTGCACCCCAGAAATGCAACGTCTTTGCACCCTCCAAAAAATGGCTACCTGACGTGAGGAGACAGCCCTACATCTCTTTATGCGGTTCTTCACCCTCAGAGATGACAGCTGGTCCCAATGGATAACAATATCTTAGCAGCCCTGTAAGATTCCCACCAACGGTCTCGAGGCATGAATTCATTCCAGTCTACAATGGTCATCCTTGTAGACTACGGGGTGTATGGCATATCCCCATCTTCTTCAGCATTCGGGTATTCGGACAGATCAGGTGCCATCATCATCCCCGACACCACCTCTTCCACAGACTCAAGGTGAGCCTGGTAAGGATAAACTTATTTTCCAGATGCATGGGCCTCATGAGGTCTAATCAGATCACTAACCTACTTAAGACCCTCTTTAAAGAAGTGTCACCTACTGCAACCCCTTTGGTGAGGACTTCGCCCACACCTGGGCCTTCTCAAACACCATCATAAATAACTATACCTCCTCATGATTCTTCTGCTCTCCCGATCCCAGGAGAAGCTTCTAGGGTACCAACCCCATCTCCTGTGGATCCTTCACCTGATAATGTGTTGCAGGTTCCAATGCTTGTAGGGGCTTCTCCTGTTTTGCCATAGCACCCTATACAAGTGGAAACATAAAATTAAGCAGAAGAGGAGGACTTTACCTCGCCAGCAAAGTCTCATACCCCAGTACTGAATACGGGGGTGGGAGGGTAGTGGCTGAAGTGTTGGCAATGCAATCCGCAGGATTTTCAGGTATTCTATTCCAAAAGGAAGTTCTCGCATTTGCCACCAAAACATGTTGTGCCTTGCCACAAATACAGAAATCGAAGCCAGGTGTAGACAAGTTTCCATGGACTCTCCTCAGCTATCATTTCTTTCTTCTGTGGTGGCGGTTGTATGCTGCCTTTTTCCCTGCACTTTTGCACTCCGCAGTGCGAAGTGAGTAAACAGGTATCTTTTACTTTTCATTGCGCCGCTTGCCATGCTTGCAATGAAAGCCTCCCTGACATGTGAGCACGTCAGGGAGGGTGTCATTGTAATTGAACACACTCTCTGTGTACAATTGATCCAAATGGGATTCGCATAAAGCAGGCGGACCCCATAGGGATCTCCAGCCGTTGCGTCGGCATGAAATTCCATGCCGGTGCAGATGCTGGAGCATTGTATGGCAGAGAGGAAGGGGGCAGCGAAAACACAAGTTGCGTTTCGCCCCTCCTCTCCACCATACAAATGATTGAAAATGAGCTGTGGTGTGAAGGCAAGGTTGTTAAAGTCTTACGCAATGCGTGTATGCTTTGCATTCACGTTACAGCTCAATAGCAAATGAGCCCCATACAGTTGATATATGGCATTTGCATGTTCCAACTGCTTCTGAGTCTTTTTGAGTCAATAAGTGGCGAATGAACTATGCCCATAAATTGCGAGGCAGCTTCACGTAGAAGTCTCTTTAAAAGCAGTTAGTGCCACACAAGTTCTCAAAAATAGGGACGGCATGTCAAGATTAGTTTAACACCAGTGCATCGCTCATCAGCATTCATATTGAGGCATGGGGATTTTTGAGAAATCCATTTTGATTGGATCCACGTTGCCTGAATTATATTCTCTGCTTGCAGTATTAGTGCATATTGATAGACATTCCCTGAACAGAGATTTGCAGAATTGATAGCAGTATACCATACGATTCACTGTGTGTTTTTGTTTTTATCTAGTCATTAGGCACATGTCAAGAATATATTAGCTAGTGTGACGAATCAGGATTATTCGCCCCTTCTCCCCTGGGGGGAAGCCACCCTCTTTGTGGCTAGGGAGTTGAGCCCGCTCTGTAAGACCCTTCCCAGCGGTCTGGGCAAGTGCGACCTCACTGGGACAAGTACTCTCATTACCACAAGGCGCTCCATATACAAGCAACACTATTTGCCTATATGGGATTGCCTTCGGTAACAAGTAATGTGCCTTCCTTTTGTTTGGCTACAGGTAATGCTGGATCAAATATGATGCATGGAGGAAAAGGGAATGCCCCTTTGAGCTTGAACTCTTATGTAACCGGGGCGCATCGATCAGAGAGGAGATAGAGTCATACGCAGGGGAAGCCCTCTGACATAGCACCTCTTTGGTCGGGCAGAGCATTGTGTGTATCAGCGGAGCCTGTGGCAATCCGAGAAAGACGCCAGAGGCCCGGTTCAGCATACAGCAGGGAAGACAGTGTCAGGATAGAGGGATGGAGAACGTCCGACGTGATGGCGTGACCATGGACAAGCCGTGGTCGGTCTGGGGCCCGGCCAACAACACAGAGACCAGAGGAAACAGGAGAAACAGAATTTCCTGTCGGCAACCCTACGTCAGGCACAACCAACACCGCGACATGCCGAGAGCGAGTCCGCTGTGAAACCGAGAGAGAAGAGACGGAGAGTCGAGGAAACCGACCTCTATGAATGCCAAGTCCTGAAAAACCATCCGCGTTGAGAGAAGGTACCGGGGTGGAACAGAGAAGGGAGAGGCAACCGGCACCACACACACTCATTGGAATCAACCGCAAAGTTTATTGGGAAACATTGATAAACTTACCAAGTATACTTGCTGGTGAACACTGGAATGCATTACCAAGAAACTGTGCAAAGCACACTGAAGTAAGTCCAAGTATCAATCTGAAGAATCTAAGAAAGAGAGAGCGGAACCCAATAAAGAGGCCCCAGGAGTGGTGGTACCAAACCATGAGCGCCTTGAAACACTTGTGTATAGGCACGTTATAAATGCCATATCATATCATCGTAAAGGGTATGTCAAACCCCAACCGAAGGAGAGTTGACTGTAAAGATTCTGAAGGACTAAAAGGAGGATGATGAACTGTAAGAGAGTACATTGAGAAAAACGGTAAGGAGAATATCGAGGACGTTGATAGGTCTCGCACCCTCTGGAGTACCAGACCTATGAACATATACCAGGAGCTGCAGAAGCTCATGAAAAAGACACTGTTTATGAGGAGTACTAGTCTCAATTGACTTGTTTCCAGTCGCCTTATCGGACTTGTTACATTTGGACGAACCCTGCAATAAAGCTCTGAGACATCTGGCTAAAGGGAAGGTGCCAGAAGATATATATTTTGTCAATTTTCTAGTTATTAGTACAAGTGGTAGGGTCAGATAGAAGTAGGTTTTTGGACTGAGGAAATTTTTCTTTGGACCTTTGGCAACAGATGAGCACCCTCAGTTTTGTTAGGTAAGGAACATCCCTCTAGCAATAGAGCAAGATAGGCATTTTCCTTATTGTTTAAATTAAACACTTAAAATGTCCAGCGTGTGTCGGACTCCTTCTGACCTGCCACACTAGTCTTTAAGAGTATTAAGGGTTAGTACATGGTCTTCGAAGGACATTATCACAGACTGGTGGTAAACTATTTACAGGCCTTGTTTAGTTATGATAAACTTTTTTTAATCACATTTTTAAATTTGCAATTGAAACATAATGAACAACAATGTACAAATATGTGGATTGGAATGCAATCAAGAAACACAGATGAGATTTCTTAGGCTTGCATCCATTGTTGTGCTGCTTTTATTCTTGCCTTTACAATGGAATAAATTAATCCAAAATCATTTGCCCTATTATAAAGCGTGGTCATGTTGTTTTAAGTGATTTGTGCAATTAGCACATTGGTTTACTAAACAGGGTGTTCATTTAGCTCAGTAAAGTCAATAACAAATATTGCCTTTTATGCTTCATGACTAGACATAGAAAACGGTTTGCTTAAGTGCTAAAGTTGCACTCTAGCCCAAATTCTAGCTTCATCTACAAAAATGTTTGTGATTTACTCCTCAATTAATTGGTCTAATTCACACCTCCATAACTATATTAAAATGATCAGCCCATCCAAGTGATTTGGGCCTCTATTCAAAGAACGACCACGCAGGTTTGCTTTGGTTGCCCTCGAAACCTTCCCAGGCAGACATCAACTTTCGGAGGAGTAAAACAGGATTTCTTACTTGCTCCAGTCTTGTTTTGTTTATACATAAATGATGTAATCCCCCAAGACCCATTCCCATGTTGCTTTACACTAACAATTCGGTTCTCATCACTAGGACGTCTAAAGCCTTAAAAGCTCAGCTGAATGCAGTTTCCAGTTACTGCAAATGGAATTCTTTAGTCATCAACAACGCAAAGTCGAAACTGCTGCACCGAAGAAAGCTGAGGCAGTAGCTAGAGCCCTAATAAAGTTTGTTAGGAAGCATGACAACTATATAGGGACGGACGTTGACACGCTCTATCAAGCAACACATGGAAGCACTGTAGGGGGCTGGACAGAAACATCACGAGAATTGGCATCTGTAAGAATAAATTCTGGAAGCAGCATCCTGTATCTGCTGCAGGACTTTCCGACTTTGGCATTGCACGCAGATTTAGGTTATTTCTCACAAGAAAGAAGGGTGGCAGATTCACCGCCAAGATATGCAGTTGAAGAGACTAACATTGTCTTCAACAAATCTGATGGATATGGCATGGAAGGAACATTTCACTCAATCCTGCATATCCAAATATAGGAAACAATTGATGGAAGAACTAACCCTAGTTAGCAATTGCATTGCTCAGGCAATTGGAAACAAAGCAATATATGCAGAATAATTACCTAATGGCCGGGCAAGCAGTGCACCTAAGTACTCTTACCTTGGCTGACAAATATGGGGTGAATCCTTACCAGCAACCATATTTGAGAACCCTATCAAAACCAAATGAAAGTCGCCTCTTTGCCTTGTCGAGAGCAGACAACCTAGCAATAGCCAACAATATGAGGAGATGGAACCACTCAGCTGATTCAAACTATAAGGGTTGCAATATGGAGGCCGATACTCTCACACATTTTCTGCTTGATGTCCAGGTTATAACATTATAAGAAAAAAACAAAAATCACCCCTCTTTTAGAGAGGGAAGGGCTGTTGGAGGGCAAAAATGCATCACTGATGCTTCGAATGGATTGTGTCCTCCCACGTATTCCTCATCTTAGATATATCCTTACCTTCAGCTTTGCTGCTTTGGAAATGTTTTCTCTCTCCACCAGAGGGCCCTCCACTCGAGGCGGTGGTGTCGATGTCCCTCAGCGGCATTCGTCGAGCGCCGACGTCATCCGCTGTATAAATGCCTTGAGCGCGCCCGTTGGCTTCAGTTCCGTTTTTCCGTTAGCTTCGCTTCGGATCGAGATGAACAGCGCTTCAGTTCAAACGATTATGTCGTCTTCATCAAACCCTTCCACACCGAAAACTGGTTTTAAGAAATGCCAGAAATGTGGGAGAAAGATGTCGCTGACTGACCCTCATCGAAATTGCCTCTGGTGCCTCGGTTCTGACCATCGTATTGATGACTGCGGTTCTTGTCAGTCGATGACCCATAAGGCCTTAAAAGAAAGAAGAGGTAAACTGGGGGTGGGCGAGGAATCCTCAAAGTTTTCTTCGAGAGGGAGGAAAGACTCGGCTGAGTCTTCAGCAAAACATCATAAAAAATCTAGGTCGAGGAGTAGATCCAGGAAGTCCCCTTCTTCTTCATCTAAAAAGGCGAAGAAAAGACGACACCGGTGTACCTCTTCCTCTTCCTCAACGTCATCTGAGGAAGTTATAACATGTCCGACAAGACATGACTCCCCTAAAAAGTGGGAAGCTTTCAGAGCATCTATATTAAAACATTTTGAGAACACGTCCCAGACCCCCTCAAAAATGTCTGATGAAGACCATGCCCCTAAGCACAAAAAAAAGTGACAGGGGAAGGTCCAAGACGAGAAAATCCGAAAAAAATTGTCGAGGGTGTCATCCAGGGAATCTTCCCAAACACCTAAAAAGAAAAGCCTTCCGATGCATAAATCAGAGGTAGAACACAAGAAAAAGCCGTTAGATTCTTATACGTCATCAAAGTCCTTGTCCAAAACATATCCAAACCCTCCATCGAAGGCGGTTGAACACAAGGGGTCGATGGCCCAAACTAAAAAGGTTACGTCGAGTACACAATCGACGATATCGAAGGCTCCTTCGACAGTGTCGATGGTCTCGACAACTCCTTCGACGACATTGACGATTCCTTCGAAGTCATCGAAAACGACCTCGACAACATCGAAGGTAGTAGCTACAACATCGATGCCACAATGCTTCTGTCGATGTCGACACCCATTACAATGGTGAAATCAACACCAATGTTAAAACCCATGCTACCTGAAAAGGTGTTTCACCCAGAAAGTAGACATGATTTTTTTAAGACCATGTCATCTATATATGAAGGAATGTTGTCAGGAGAGGAGGAAGAAGAAGAAGAAGAGGTTTCATCTGCTGGTGTTCAATTTGGTACAAGACAAGTCCCTGAGGAATTAATTGATCCTCAATCTAAGATGCAAGATCTATATAAGTGCTTGCAATCAGCAAGTGGTCTAGATACTTCTCCAGAATATGAATTTGAAAAACCTGACCCAGCAGGACATGCAGATGCAGGTTATAGAAAATTAATGAACAGGGTTACGGAATTCATGGGATGGGGTAGAAATTCACCTGTCTATCAGGATGATGACATGACTGATATCCTGTCAGGAGGACCTCAGCCAGACCCCATACTTCCATGTCATATAGCTTTACAAAGGAGAGTTAATACTGCTTGGGAAAAACCTGAAACTATTCCAGCAGTAAATAAGAAATATGTGTCAAAATATAGACCTTGTCTCTCTGATTCAGAGTATTTAAGTAAACACCCATCTCCATAAAGTCTGGTAGTTCAAGCAGCCACATCGACTAGGAATGCTGCATACCCTACTGTTCCCCCTGATAGAGTTGATAAAAAGATTGATGCATGGTCTCGAAAGATTTTTACATCAGGGAGCATGGCTCTAAAATCCACAAATGTATCTTGCACCCTGGCGAGATTTACATATACCCTGTGGGACTGCATGTCAGCGGCAGCTCAACACATCCCGGAAGGTGAGGAACGTGATGGGTTCCTATCCATAGTAAGGGATGGTAAGGAGGCTTCGGTGGAATGCCTACAAGCATGTTTGGACACAGCTGACAGTATCAGTAGGTCCATGGCATCTAGCGCAGTGCTACACAGATTTGCGTGGCTGAGAAAGTCAGGTTTTGTACTGCATGTGTAATCCAGACTTCTTAATATGCCATTTGATGGCTCAAGGTTGTTTGGCAGCAAGGCGGATGAAAGTTTGAAGAAGCTGCAGACCTCCAAGGCAGAGGCAAAATCACTCAGTGCCGCTATAAGACAACCTGAACAACGTCCCTACACAGGCTCATCTTCCTGGAGGGGTCGTCCCTTTCGATTTTATTCCTCATTTGGGAAAGGAAGAGGACAGGCCAGTCAAAGAGGACAAAAGAGATTTCCTCGGCAGCGAGGAAGAGGTGCTAGATCTGCCCCAGCAGTGGCATCTATCCCTTCAGCCACTGCTGCAGCTGCCGCAAAACCACTCGGAGGTTTTGATCCACAAGACCCCAGTGGGAGGCAGGATCTCACAGCATCTAGAGGAATGGTTGGGCATTACCTCAGATGCTTAGGCTCTGGAAACAGTATCCCAAGGTTACTGCCTTCCTTTTCAAAAGAAACCTCAGAATCACCCACCGGGATACAACTCTGCCAAAAATCCAGACCCGCTCCTTTTGCAGGAAGTTTTAACCCTGCTACAGAAAGGTGCAATAGAACATGTACCTGTAGCGGAGAGGAACAAGGGTTGGAATTCCCCATATTTCCTCATACCAAAAAAGGATGGAGGATTGAGACCCATTTTGGACTTGAGAGACTTTAACAAGTTCCTCAGGAAGGACAAGTTCAAGATGGTTACACTTTCTCAGATCCTTCCGGCTCTCCAACTTCAAGACTGGTTGGTATCATTGGACCTTCAGCATGCTTACTTTCATGTGCCAATACATCTCAAGCACAGAAAATACCTGAGGTTTACGATTGGCAATTCTCACTATCAGTTTCGAGTTCTGCCATTCGGGTTGACCTCCGCCCCGAGAGTTTTCACCAAGTTGATGATGGTGGTGGCAGCGAGTTTCAGAAGAGGGGGCATTCACGTCTACCTCTATCTGGACGATTGGATGATCACGGCACGTTCTCCAGAACAAGCCCAGGAACATCTGTCCAAGACTTGCCACTTCCTTCACAAACTAGGGTTTTCTCTGAATTTAAAGAACTCAAACATGATACCATCACAGAAGCTCCAGTTTATCGGAGCAGTCCTGGATACTTGTTCGGGCAAAGCCTCGCCCCCCGAAGAGAGAGCTCACCACATTCTGCAGATGGTAATAAAATTCCAGAATGCCCAGTATCTACCGGCCTTTGATTTTCTCAGGTTGCTCGTTCTCATGGCATCCTGCATTTTTCGGGTGCCAGAAGCCAGATTGAGGATGATATCCCTTCAATGGGCCCTCAGAACTCAGTGGTCCCAATTTTCGGGGGAAATGTCAGATCTTTTACAAGTTCCAACCAGGGTAGTACAGGATCTACAATGGTCGGCTTGCAAGGAACATATCCTCAGGGGAGAATCCTTTTGGCAACCATGGCCGGAGATAATAGTAGTAACGGACGCCTTACTCACAGAGTGGGGAGCTCACACCAACGAGTTGACAATCAGCAGTCGTTGGTCTCCATCGGATTCCAAACTACACATCAACCTATTAGAGCTGAGGGCAATCAGAATAGCGCTGAAGGCCTTCTTGCCCTGGTTGCGGGGAAAGAATGTCCTGATAATGACGGACAACACAGTGGCCATGTACTACCTCAACAAGAGAGGAGGAGTAGGGTCACTGCCACTGTGCAGAGAAGCAATGCAGCTCTGGTTCTGGGCAATACAAGAAGGGATCTCTCTATCGGCAATTTACCTAGCCGGAAAGCAAAACAGATTGGCAGACGCTCTGAGCAGGCAGAGCACAGTCTCCCGCGAGTGGGAACTAGCTCAGGAAGTCCTTCAAGAGATCTTCGCCCTTTGGGGAACCCCACAAGTGGATCTGTTCGCGACCATTGCCGACAGGAAGTGCAACTGTACTGCTCAAGGGAATTTCCCCCGAGTGGAGCTCTAGGAGACGCATTCGTAGTGGATTGGTAGTTTCCACTTCTGTATGCGTTCCCTCCAGTCCCTGTGATCCCTCAGGTAATCAGGAGGTTGAGAAAGTTCAGGAAACCCATGATCCTAATTGCCCCGGATTGGGCCAGGAGAACGTGTTACCCGGACCTTCTGGACATGTCCATCTGCCCTCTAATACGTCTTCCAAAAAGGGAAGACCTTCTCTCGCAAGAGGGAGGTCACGTTCTCCATCCAGAGGTCAACATACTCAACCTTCACGCATGGCTTCTGCGAGGTTGAGATACAAGGATTGGGACAGCAACTAAATCTCTGTACCGGTGTCGTTGGAACAAGTTCAGTAACTGGTGCAGGGATAAGAATGTGGACCCATTTCAGTGTAATATTCCTACAATATTATCTTTTCTATTACATTTGGCTAATCTGGGGCTCCAGGTTAGTACGATAAAAGGATACTTAGCAGCGCTATCCATTTTCAAGCGCTCGTCAGAGGAGGAATCTTACTTTAAGATACCTTTAATAACCCAATTCTTAAAAGGTCTAAATAATGTGTTTCCTCCAATACCTTTTCAAGTTCCTGTGTGGGATTTAAACTTGGTACTAAAAATCCTCACATGTGTGCCATTTGAGCCTTTATACTCTTGTCCATTAAGGCGTCTTACTCTAAAAACAATACTTCTAATTGCATTGACATTAGCCCGCATGGTAAGTGAGTTGCAGGCACTTTCTAGTAGTCCTCCTCACACCATTTTTTATAAAGATAAAGTTGTCCTTAGGGTCAAACCTTCTTTTTTGCCTAAAATCGTCTCAGATTTTCACCTGTCACAAAAAATAATACTACCTACTTTTCTACCCTCCTCCTCACACAAGTAAGGAAGAGGAACGGCTTCATAGATTAGATCCTAGCAGAGCTCTTAGCTTTTATATTTGAAGATTGGCAAAAATACATCAGTGTGACCAACTTTTTGTGGGATACACTGGCCGTAAATTAGGACTAGCTGTAACCAAGCAAACATTATCTAGATGGATAATCTTAGCTATAACAAAATGTTATAGATTGGCTGGGAAAGATCCCCCCGATGGGTTGAGAGCTCATTCAACTAGTGGCATGGCAACTTCAACAGCACTTCAAAGGGGTGTCCCTGTACAAGATATTTGTGCAGCAGCCACATGGTCATCTATGCACACTTTTATAAAACATTATGCTCTGCACTCAACTGCCTCTGAAGGAGGTCTAATTGCTAAATTAGTACTTCATTCTGTACATGACTGAAAAGTTTTTGTACTCTCACCTCCAATTCAAAACTGCTTTGGGAGTCTATCTAAGATGAGGAATGTGTGGGAGGACACAAGCCATTTGAAGAACAAGTTACTTACCAACTGTAACGTTCTTTCGATTGGATGTTCCTCCCACGTATGCCACATCGACCCTCCCAGCCTACCCCCCCAGTACAGTTTATGTGCTTTACACTCTAAATTCTTTTAAAACTTGGGTCAAAAGAGGCACACCTTTAACTACAATCCATGGGCTTTAATACACGAAAAAACATAACTGAGGCCAACGGGCGCGCTCGAGGCATTTATACAGTGGATGACATCGGCACTCGACGGATGCCGCCGAGGGACATCGACACCGCCGCCTCGAGTGGAGCGCCCTCTGGTGGAGAGAGAAAAAATTTCCGAAGCAGCAAAGCTGAAGGTAAGGATATAGCTAAAATGAGGAATACGTGGGAGGAACATCCAATCGAAAGTACGTTACAGTTGGTAAGTAACTTGTTCTTCTCTTGGGGAACTTTGATGCAATCATCACTAAGGTGACGGCTGTTTATTTTAATTGGTGCCTGGAAAAAAAGTGAGAAATGTCACAAGGGTTGGGAGATCGAGTCTGCCTGTGCAACTGCATCTCCCCTGATACAAGTCCCTTAGCAGGGAGAGGGAATGTTGAATCAGCAAACTTGTGCCATATATTGAGAAATGATGTACTAAGCCAAACTGTATTTCTTATATAGTTAGATGATTATCTCAATGGGTCTACAGCATGTGGCCAAGAGGAGGGTGATCTTCACCAGGTAACCTACTTGTGAAGTAAATGTTAGCTAGTAACTCGATGGCATCTGTGCACAGATAGGGGATTTATTTAGTAAGGTGTAGTAGTATTGATAAATTGGTCAACAATTGAAAATAGTTTTTTGATAAAAATGTATTAATTGCAATTAGCTTGTGCCAATACTTGTGCACGTGTTTCGTCTATACTTCGGCTTTATCAAGGCTTTTACAGTATAAGAAACATTTGAAATATAGACATCATAAATTGATTTGTTAGTGTATAGCCAACTTAGGATTCATAGAGAACCTCCTGGGTTTAAAAAGATTACATGTTATAAATAGACGCAAAAAGGAGAGGAAGAGAGAAGGGGTGACGAGTTAGGGAGAGACAAGGGAAAAGGGGCATAAAAACACATTAGTTATTCAGTATTATACAGATTATGTCAAAAAACAATATGATTAATATTTATTACTGGTATTGTTTAGAAAGATTTAACGTGCTCTTGTATCTCATTTCGGGTCTTTATTATTTTTTATTGGTTTTTTAGAACGCACTTAATACCCGAGTTCATTCTGTAAGCGCGGATCCGATGTGGTCTTGCTTCCAAAACCAGCATGTTGCCCCTGTGCTTTCCTCCGTTCACAGGGCATCTGTGCACAGATATAGGATGTATTTAGTAAGGTGTAGTGGTATTGGTAAATTGGTCAACAATTGAAAAGAGTTTTTCAATAAAAATATATTCATTACAAATTTGAATTAAAGTTAAACATTTGCCTGAGTATCAGTAAACTTATAACCACTGATACCTCATATATCTTGAAAATACCAAGGATTCCAACGTGTTGGCATGGCACATTTGTTTGTACGCAAAAACTCTAGTTATGGCAACTGAATACGTAGACAAGTCCAATTTAATATCAATTTATATGACTTGTGTTATGGTTTCCTAACTTCTTGGAAGAAATGAATATGTAGTATTATATATGTTGATTTTCATGTTGTCATCATTTGGGGATGAAATAGTAAAGTGGTATATATAAAGGATTACCATTGTGCTAATATGTGCTACTAAGTAGGGCCTGAAATTAATAGAAAAATAAGTATACAAAAATAATAACACTCACCTATCCAAGGGCCTCATCACAAGTTGGGCGGAGCAGTAAAAATGCGGCGGTAATATTACCGCCACAATTACCGCTCCACCCAACTATAGGTTGGGTGGAAATCTGGAGATTTACCTCCAATTTTGAGGTGGAGGGCAAGCAGGCCACTTTCCACCCATTTTCGACGCTATTAGCGCCACTGTGATAGCACTGAAAATGCCCCATTGGGTTCAATGGACCCAATATCAATAGGGATTTACCGCCCCACGGCAACTCGGGATCCGGCGTTAATAGCACCAGACCGAGTTGCAGTAACGCTATTTGCGTTGGGCGGATTAACTGCCAGGATACTGCAAACTTGTGATCAGCTCCGAGTCATTAAATTGCCAGGCAGAGTCTAGTTTGATCGATTCCATGGTTCTCCAATGTTAGTTTCAATGTGGCGTTCTCAAATACCTATAATATAGGAATAGTTGCGATCATATTAAGTCTCATATGTAGATCCTATTTAGTCCCTCTGGTCAAATATAGTATAGGAATATTACTGTAGGTTACTTAAGTAAGGCGTGATGTTTCAGGATCTTTCTTAAAAAATGTGTGGCGTTCCACGTGTGCTTGCGGTTGCCGCTGCCAATTTGAAATGTATATATTGATGTATATGTGTGAAACATATATGTGTGAGGTCACAGCGTACATAACTTTTGTGGCGTTGTAAACAATGTGAGTGCTGGGACACTTGTCATTCTGTGTAGTTTGACGTGACAAAATTATGCAAGTGATGAGATGTACTGGCCCACCTCACTTGCACCCAAAAAGGGTTGAGAATGTAGTTCATTGTGTACTTCCCAATATATAAAGGATGTAATGCCATTTTCACTGTCTTCAGGGAACATGATGACCTTCTCTCTCCCTATTTTCGTGGGATATCTTGTCCCTCTCACTGTGGAAGCGCTATAGAACCCTTGTCACTATCCGCAAGGAATATATTGCCCCTCCTGCTGTACAGCAGCTTAGGTTCCTTTTTTAGCTTCAGGCTTGCCACCTTCAGGTTCCACATTGCTCTTTGCTGACTGCAGCAATGTGATCAGAAGGGCAACTTCTGCAAGGACCCTCCGTGCTTCCCTGTCTGCCAACTCTTAAAATCACTCTAAAGCCGTCCTATTTGCTGACAGCTCATAGGTTGGATCTCTCAGCCTGGTGCACTCCACCTATGGGAACACTGCCTCTCTTACCTCAGTCCCTTTGCTCTTTTTGCAGGCTTGGTTGCCATATGATGTATTGCATTGTCCCATTGGTTCTTGACTGACTGCCCCTGTAAGGAGAATTTACATAGGCTAATTGGCCCCTCAAGTAACTTACACCAACTGCTGTTGGCCTGCGGCTTGGCGAGCATATAAGCATTACGTCATTTTAGATTCAGGCGAAAGTCGCACCTTCACTGGCCAACTACGCACTGGTTTCTGATGGTTATTTTGCAGCTCTGGTGTCTCTGTGTGTCGGTCATATGCTTGTGTTTGCCGGCGCTCTTGCAAATCCATGGATCTGGGTAAGTGTTTGTGGGAGCCATGATGGATTTGAAGGGCCCACAGCCTCTATGTCCATTTCGTATCTTTTTGGTGAGCAGGGGTGGCTCTATTTGTCAGTGCTGGTTCATGCAGCACTTCCAGCAGATCTTGCCCAGTAAGGGTTAGTGTGGAGACGGAATCACGCGAGAGGTGGGGCCAGAGAGGACATTGCGCAACTCCAAGGCGCATGCGCGAGCGCGCAAATGTGCCAAGGAGACAGCGCGTGGAGAGTGCATCGCGGAGAGGCACTCCGGCGCCCCTCCTTCCTAAGAGGCATAGCCTGCCAGCTGTAATAATACAGCCCAACTGCAGAACCTTTAACTTATATTTTCTTTTATTGTGTTATGGCCAAACCATGACTTCTCACACGACATTTAATACATTTAGATACTATAATAATTATTTGATAAAACATTAAGAACATTATACATTACTAAAATGTAGCAAGTTTTTGGTAATAAAATCCCTGACTTTTTGGCTGCAGACTTTACCGGTGGAAATAAAACATAAGTCCTACTTTTATTTCCACTCGCTCCTCCAGCACGCTCCCACGAGGCTATAAAAGCCCCAGCCTGTAGGCCAGCGGTGCGGAGAGTGCAGCAAGTGTTTGGTGTTCAGTGGGCGAAGTGGCTGATGGCTTGAAGGATCTATTCATCGTAGCAGCACAGGACCTTGACAGGACTGGGAGTTGTCCTCCTGCCTATGGCACATCGTGAGTACTACGTGGCCTGCTATCTCTCCTACCTTAACTCTTTCTGGCACCATGGGTGGAGCTATTAGCGGCAAGCATAACTGGGGACCGATCCCTTATCTACTGTGGACATATAAAGTGCCGGCCCTTGCCCTCTTTGCTCGGATTTTGAATATCACTAAAAGAGAGCGGTGGATAATCGACACACAGGACATACTATTTATAAGTAAGAGATTAAGTTATGGGATCGATCTCTGGAGGTGCGCTAGTCACCACTCTAATAATTACCTTGCAATTTCAGAAGTTTGGGTGAGTTCCTTGGCAGCGAGAATCAACCAACTCCGTCAAACTTCCCACAAAGCCTGTGTTATGAAATGGTTAAATGAAATGGTTCGGGAGAGTGTCTCGCGCTCAAAGTCCAATTCTTATTCAATTAATACATAAACAGTTTGTGATGAGTTGTGTTTATTCTTCCATGATTGAAAAAGCAGCCAAAAAACAGCCGACATGTGTTTCGACCCATGGTCGTTGTCAAGGCTATACAAATACAAATTAAGCATATAATATGTATTCCACAAAATAGTCAGTCCCATTGGACATATCAAATCATAACAAATGTCAACATAGTCAAAACGTGACAAGAGCATTTTGCAATAAAACAATAATAGACCATACTGTGTTGAAGTCACACGTCAGGCTAGGGATGGAGAGATGACATCAATTATAGATGGAAATTAAAGAAAATGAACAGAAAAATGGTACAAATCCATTAATTCAGTATTTAAGAGTATTGCAAAATATCACTTCTAGAGAGTAGTCCTTAAATGTTGAGTCATAGTCCTGATACTAAGAAAACACCTGGTGCAAAAAGTGCTCAAATATCCCCCTCAGGGGTTCTGAGTGAAAAGGTCCCTCTTCATATATCTTGCATGCGACCATGAATGAACATGCACACCAGTAACCCACACGTAATGCTGCATCTTGTATTGAAATAGTGTAATTGGATTAGCCTAACGTAGTGCAGCAGGGTAATTAAAATCGTCCATTCCAGCTCACCCTAGATTAATTCCATGTCATGATTGTCCAATTGTGGAGAATGAACTGTGGTCTTCCAGAAAAGATATGTCATTGAATTTTACAGCAACCTTTCCGTAAATCCAAAACCATGCAGGTACTGGAAATAAATAGTGGTTTGGAAATTATGAATAAGTACATAAGAGGGTATTATGGATTATACAATTTTAATTAACTGTCCTGGTGATGTGAGACATCTAAAGAAACTAAAGGTCCTTACCTTGAACAATATTATGCCCTAAATGTCTGATTCGCTGTATCTCGAAGTACAAGGCATCAAATTAGGCACACCATTTGTGGTCACTGTTATGTTGAAATCCCTAAGAATACATTTAGATTAATTAGAATGGGCTGATTGTAGAACAACTGTTCTTAATCATTGAGAAATATTGATATCTATGGTATCACTACTCATAAATGAAAATTGAGATATCAGGAAAGCGCCAGTAATATGTGAATAAGTGATGTATTCATTCTCACAATCCTAACTTATGAGGACCCAAAGAATATGAGAGGGCCGGCATCCCCAAATTAAGTAAAAACACAATTATGGAAATAAGCAAATCTCCATTTTAACTTAATAATGGGTTAAAATCCCAAGACCAATCTTCATGATTATGGCAGGACAGCTGTCCTGCAGGCAGTTCCTCTCGATGTTCGAGCAAGGTTGTAATTGCGACACTCTCTGCCAATTCAAAATGGCCCCCGAAACGTCATGGCGTAACGTGATGCGTGACGTCATTGTAAACATATAGGCACCCGCTACATCATTGCCTTTGAGAGATTATTCAGGCACATACTGTGGGCAAGGCCTGGACATTAAGGGTTGCTGGCTGGCGTAGGTTGCAATCTGCAGAGATTACATTGGCAGTAGCTTCCGCCAAGATGGCCCCCAGTGCAGGATGTCTGGCAGAAACCAAGATGGCCCCTGGAAAACCAAGTCATAAGAGTCCATGGTGGTCTAGTGGTGCTCAGCGTTTTCTCCGGCTGAAGCTGCAAGCAGTGTGATGCTTGCCTTCCGATCCAGCCTCCATGTGTCACGGCTCCAGCATTGCAGTCCCTCCTGTTTACCTGATTTGAATTCCGGAGTCGTCCGACACGTAGAAAGCTTACCGCGGCTGCTCTCTGTTTCATCTACGCTCCTCTGCAGTGGTCCGCAACGCCTGGGAGAAGAACAAGAATGCAACTAAGCAATAAACAGTGATCAGGCTGTTCCCAGCATTCTCCCTCATCGGCTTACCTCTGACAGCTGTCCACTGCCATCCATTATTGATCTTCGCATCAGGGAGGCGTTCCAGCGCCGCAGCAACCTGGAAGGGAGCAAAGAAGAGACAAGTTAATAATGCTCGGCACAAAGCATTTTGCATATCAGGGGAAATACATAGCAAGCTATTTAAAAGGACTTGTTAACCAAGGAAGAGACGTTTAGAAACACGCCTTGCTCAGCACTATGCTTCAAGGTTTAGACATATGGAAACAGGTGAGGACATTTTTAAAGCATTAAACAACGTGCTCTGACGCTGTTGGGAAGAGCATCGTAGTGCGCAAAGAAAGGACACTACTCACAGGCATTGTGCGCCGCAGCAGGACTGGGCCACCACTCTTAGTGAAGTAACTGGAGACAGATGCCCGTTTGAAGTACCAGTGCACCGCTTTTATAATACAGGTGTGCAGGATTCCTTGCACAGCCAGCCAGTATACTCTGGGAGGATAGGGGTGGCGGGCGGAGAGCAAAAGGACACAGTGGCTTGCCCTTTCCTCATGATTTACCCATTAGTCATCCAGAGGGTCCAGCACACCAAAGCCACCACATTGAGGACCACCAAATCACTCCCAACCACACTGTGCGCTGGGCCCTTAGCCTATCAGCGGAACAGTGGCAAGGGAGTGGCTTGGATTAAGCAACATATCACCAAGGATCAACGCCCCGGCGATCTGGACCAGGCACTCCTGCAGAGCACCAGATGTAAGCGTTACACGTAGATTGGGGCTATCGGCCCCGGCTTTTGCCTCCTATACAAGGGGTATAAGGAAAAAATACTACGGGTGGTTTATGCGATGGAGGTCTTCCAATCCTAACACGAGTTGGCAACAAATGATCATGGCACTTCGAAGTGACTGTCCTAAGAAGATCTGGGGGAAGTTGGCTATGGCAAAAGGGAATGGTAAGAAACTCATACTGAACCCCATACAGGAATCGGTTTCGGTGAGGTATCTGGGGGACAGTGGCAGTGAAAACATCTTGTCTTCCCATCCAGACTATATGATTGGATGGCCCTTGACATTTAGTGAAGCCGATATTAGAAGTACTATCCTTAAACTTAAAAATTCTAGGGCCCCAGGCCCCAATGGCCTGGCCAAAACTGTATTAAAACAGAACCCTTCGTAGTGGGCCAGGATATTGAAGCTGTTGTTCGATAACTTATGTAAGTCACAGAATATTCCTGTGTCGTGGCAGCATTCTCTGCTCCTACCTGTATATAAGAAAGGCGACCGTATGTTGCTGGAGAACTACAGACTGCTGACACTATTAGATGTGACAGGAAAAATATTTTCGAACTTTGTCTTGAGGGCCCTACAGGACTGGGTGGAGGAACCCAAATTCTGCAATTTATGCAGACTAGCTTTCGGACAGGCTGCTGCACGACACACCACCTTAGGGTATTGGATTCATTGATACGGGGGACACATGGTCCAGGTGGGCAGACACTTTACTTGACCTTTGTCGATTTTAAAGCAGTGTTTGATGGGGTTAAGTATGTAACACTATGGGGAAAGCTGCTAAAATGGAGGTGCCCACTGTGACTTGTGAATATATTGACAGGCCTCCACCAGAATACCCAGGCCTGGGTCTGTTTGACTGAGGACGGGGCTGTCACTGCCCCAGTTAAGATTGGCAAGGGGGTAAAGCAGGGATGCACACTTGCACCGCTGCTGTACAATTTATACATGTCCGACTTGCTGTGCAGCTTGTTACTAGTTACAGGTTGTTGTCCAAAAAGAAGAGGGCGATCCAAACCATGCATGCTTTATGCTGATGATTTAGTTGTGCTAAACCATACATATTGTGGAGCTAAAGCTATGTTTTCCACCCTGAACAATTATGCAATTGAAAAAGAGCTGAAGATTAATATGGGGAAGACAAAAGTATAGGTTGTTTCCGCTAAAAAGGTGAAGTGCCCTAGTTTTAACACCACCTGGGGTAAGGTGGAATACATCGAGACATATCTTTATCTGGGTCTCAATATGAATTGTAGTAAAACCTATAAGTACATAGTTGTAGCCAAGAAAGCAAAGGCCCTACATATGGCACAGTTGATATATCGTTTTGTGAGAAACACAGCAGGGTTCTCATGGGAGGGATCATAATATTGTATAAACAATGTTTTTATGCCATGGTGTTGTACGGGATTGCGGCCCTGGCTATGAGATACCTGACATGGCTGGACATTATAGAGGGGCGGTTTTGGAAACGGATACTGAGGCTTAGTGCTTCTACAACAATGCAATACATTCAGCTAGCGGTGGGCTTGGTCTTGCTAAAAGGCAAGTTGTTGATTCGGCGAGGCCTACTGCATCTGAAAATCCACTCTAAACCTAAGTGCCAACTGCTTGTCCTACTAGGACATAGTGGTAACTTCCCACATGTTTGCAGGGACGATGGCTTTGAGAACCTTGTAGCCATACTATATAGGAGCATTGGATGGAGCCCCAATTACACCAGGGGAACAAACTACAAAACATTAAAGCATATTTTTAAAGGTAAAGCCAAAGAGTGGGATTGGACCACCAATTACACCCACTTGGCGACCCTACGTAGCTATTCCTACGTCTCAGGAGTGACGCACAACTATCTTCAACCGCAGAGATATGTGAGGCAGTGCCCGAACCCTTCAGTACTGTATTTTCACGTGAGGCTGCGTTTCAATCCATTGCCAGTATATGTCTCTACTGGTGCCCCATTTGGGGGTTCCTTTAAATGACAGGTGCTGTCGCATCTGTAAAATCCTGGGAAAAGTGGAGACTGCTAAAGACCTTTTTACAGAATGTCCAGCCTTGGGAGTTGAATAAATGACAATCCTTGGTAGAATGGTCCATTCTTATGAGTCAATCAGGGACGCTTTCTGGAATTACTGCCTGAATACAGATACCAAAAGTGTACACATTGCCTTGTATAACCTATGGTGTACTATTAAAAAGTGTCTACATAAGGGAAGATGAGTTACAAGGAATTCTAGTAGATTTTACAATGGACATTGGCATGTCTGAAGTTCCATTAACTATACTATTCTTAAATTGACTGGTTTTATTGTACCTATTTATAACAGGTTTTAAAATGTATAAACTGGATGTACCATGCATCTGGAAAACTATGTGTTAGCCAGGGACATGTGATTTAGATTTTAACTTTTTATTTGATTTCTAGTCCTAAAATACCATGTAACATACAGCTGACTATTGTGTTGGGTATAGCACCGAAGGCCATATAGGGACAGTATAGGCATGTGTTAGGGGATAGGTTGCCCTTGTCAGCTGGTCTGAAGAGCTTTACCCCTAAGAGGCCTTTGAGACTTTGTAATATGAAAATTGAGGTTGAAATTTGCAACTGGAAATTAGATGGACCTACATGCTATAGATGGAACCTGTGTACTTTTACATATGTTTTATAATGTGTTCATAACGTGTCAATATCGATATATAATGTGTACATTTTTAAAGTCTTTTGGAACTAAATCAATCATTATAATAAATTACTAAAATACATACACATTTCTTTAAAACAGATCAATAAAAAATCACCAAAACTGTCAATTAAACGTTCCCTAAAATAATCAGATGTTTTCTAAAATCTTTCCTAAGTTTTCCAAATAAAACTATCATGTAAAACATTTCATTTGTATTTAACACATTTTTGGTCCAACAAGTATCTATTTCATCACAGAACGATGGTGCAATTCCTAATTCATGAAGCATCTTCCCTATTTCACTAGTTACAAATATTTCATTTACCACGTTTATTTGATTCCACACATCCTCAATACAAACATAATTCTTTTGCTGGAAGAAACACCCTAAGTATTTCATTCTTGCATCCTTCAGGTTTGGGCATTCTACAACAATATGCTTAAGGGTTTGGATGACATTTTGATTTTTGCAGAACAAACAGTTTATGTTTAAATCCTGACCCTTAGAGCGAGCATGTAGAATTTCCCCCATGGGCAACCGATTGAACCTGAAGCGTAGAAATTGACTTCTAACAATAGAACAAGGAAATTGGTCGAGATATTTAGGAAGCATGCCCAGAGGTTTGTTCAAATATGAGAAAGTTGAATAAATTGTATAGGTGCATACTCTTATCTTTTCTATCCAATCCATGGTCTTAATATTTATTTTAACAAAGTTTGGATTTTCAACCAAATCAATGTGTCCTCCCACAGTGATATAATATATTACTGGTTTTAGAGTACAGGATATTCAATAAATTGGAAGATTTGTTATTCAGTTCCATTTGGAGGCACTCATATAATGAATTTACAATAGGTGAGTATAATTTACTCATTAGTGAGAGAATTCGCCACTGGACCCAGAATTCGAGCAATGAAAGTCCCAGCTCATATCTCAGTGATGCCATGGGGATTGAGGATGACAGGACTAAAAACTTCTTCCAGATCCTGCCCTCAAATCTCTCCTACGGCAAACCAAGTGATAAAACGTCAATCTTCATGCCATATAGTATTTTTGGGATTACCTTTCCTATATAAACTCCAATCAACGATTTAATGGAGAATTTCCAGAATTTACAATAGATTCTCTTCTTTTGATGTATCAGCTGGTCAATTTTCTTTTCAATCCTCTTCATAATTATTTCCTTACTTGAATGCGCTACCAAATAAAGACCAAAATAAATAACCTTGCTCATAACTTCGATCTTAATACCACGAGGAGCCATTTAAATTTAGCTTTTTTCTCCCATTTTCACTAAAGTGAATTATGCAGTATTTGTTTAAGATAATTACTTCATTTTTTCTTAGCATACACACTCATGGTCACTAGACGTTGTAAAGCAAGCCAATTTGTTGATAGACCACCAGTTTTTGAGTTAACTAATGATACGTCTAACAGTGCTTCCTGCAAGTCCGATAAGTAAAGGTTAAAAGGCAAGGATTAAGTATACGCCCTTGGCGTAGCCCCTTTGTATTAGGTATGGATTCTCATACATTTCCCTCTGTACCAATTCTGATTTTTATCCTAGTGTCTTCATTGATAAATTCCAGAATTGATAACAGAGAAGAGGGTATTTTCCATTTCTTCAGTTTACGCCCCAAAAAGTGTCTTTAACAACCTATCCAACAGTTTGCCCACATTTCTTTATTTAGTTTCAATGTGGCATTCGCCAGCCCCTTTAGCCCTGCAGCCCTAGAGGATGATGCATTCCAAATCACTCGCTCTATGTCTTCTCTATCAAATTGGAGTTCCCAATCCACCTGGTTTGAGCAGCCTTTGCATGGTTTCGTTTCACCACTAATTTTTTGCCAGTTTAAGTGCCAGTCTGCCTCACTGACCCCCCAAACTTGCAAGTTGATTTGAGGATTACATAAATTATTGATTATTTCCTAAAAATTACGTGCATCATTTTTGCATAGCTTATTCAGCATTAATTCACCATTTTTTTGTACCATCATGTATTTATGATTTTTTTATCCAGTTTTTATAACTTCACCTTTTTTGTGTGTAACCAGCAACATCCATATGATTTAGCAAAAGTTGTTGCAATTGCTGCCGATAGATTTCTTTCCTTGCCCATACTTCCCTGTCAGATCTATGGTTGCGGGTAGCTCTAGGTGACTGTAGATCTTTAGGCATTTCTTGCTCCCGCATACCTACTATGTACAAACAAAGGACGTGGCTATGGGGGCCAAGTATGCCCCACCTTTGGCCAATTTGTTCATGGCCCAATATGAAGATGAACATGGGTATGTTGAGAATGTTTGTTCCCAGTGTATCGTCCTGTGGAGACGGTACATTGATGATATTTTCATTGTATAAAAGGGCAGTGCAGAACTGTTTTTGGAAGGCACCAATTATTTGAATCGCAACACTTTTGGTTTGAAACTGAGCGGTACTAGCAGCAATTTGAGTATTGATTTCTTGGATATGCATATATATGTTAATGAAGGGGAGATTGAAACTACTACGTTTCGCAAGCCTTCAGAAGTCAACTCCATTTTGCATGGTAAGAGTTGTCACCGCAAATCCACAGTGGATAATTTTCCTGTAGACTAATTCTACAGAGCACGTAGGAACTGTAGTGAAGAGACTACATTTATGACAGAATGTGCTATCTTGAATGAAAGATTCAAATCAAGGGACTATTTTAAGGATGTGATTAAAGCGTTGCAATCAGAAATTGAGAACATGACCAGACATAGTATGATTTCACCAACAGTGGGGTGGGGAATTAAAAACCAAGAGGGGTTTAGCCATTATTACCCAGTACTCGGCAGACCGCTCTCTATTGTATAAATTGGTGCGCAAGCATTGGCATTTACTGTTAATGGATTTGGATATTTAGGAATTTATCCCAGGTAAACCACAATTAACTTTTACACCTACTATCAGGAACCAATTGTGTCCTTCTTTTATAGACATCACTCAGAATCAACCGGGACAGAGCAGTGACTGGTTGTGTGCTAATCGGGGCTTTCGAAATAAATGCGGTACATGCAAGCGTGCACATAAGGACCGTGCAACTTTCCTTTCTGATACAGGCATAGCCTACAGGATTAAGTAAGTTATAAATTGCAGATCGGGATTTGTGGGATATGCTATAATCTGCATATGTAGCAAGATGTACATTGGCAGCACTATCAGACAGCTCGGGATTCGCATCCGGAAACACCTGGCTAGTCTGAGCAGTCAAGATTCGAGGCTTCCATTGGCCAACCATTGGCAAACATGTCACCAAATGGGTAACAAGGGTGACAATATATTTATTGGCTTAAAGAAAGTCAGTGCTGGGAAACGTGGGCCAACCTCACATTGACCCTGAGGCGTATAGAAAAAAAATGCATACGTCTCTTTCGTTGTACTAGGAAAGGTCTCAACACAGAACATGAAATGCAAGTTTTATTGTAGACCATACATTTGTTTTTTCAAAGATTTCTGATAAACAATTGGTATTGACGGATACATTCAGATGTATTATACACATGTTTACTGTACCAAGTTTGATGTGCTCTTATGAATCTAGTAGCTCATTCAATCTGTTACCCTGCAATTATATATTATGATGGATATGTACTAATGCATTGGTTTCTCTGTAATCTTCTAATATAATGAATATGTAATAATGTATCTGTGTCTAGTAGAGCACTAGGACCATATTGATGATTACCATTGTTAAAGGTTTGACAAATCTAGACATACATGCATTGCGAATAATGTGTTTGATTATGGGCAATGTGTTAACGCGGCGTGGCTCAAAAATTAAGACTGAAAGTTGGTGTATCCAATTACAAGGGCTCTTTGCATAAAAGACCCGTTATAGGTCAACTGATTGTATCTTAACATGCACTGCAAATAATTACTGAGATGGACTGTGGTAGCACTGTTGATGGTGAAGCAGCTAGAGAGCAAGGACAATTAGTAATTCAGAAACAGTTTATTTCATTAAGTATATGGAAGTTATTTCTTCTTAGACTTACGATCCCAAAGTACTTTAAAGATTAATTATATCCACCAATCCGTTTTCTAGAGTATGCCTTGCTCCGTAATGTGCAGCACTTGTTATTTTCCATGTTAGTGGACACCGGGGTCTTTGACGATGAACTCACATCAAATAACTTTTATGAATTTTCTTGCAAGCAATTATTTGATTTTTTGATGTGGCTCCAATTTAATTGCCAGTAGCCACTAAGGGTTTGTGTTTACAATGGGCGTAGAAATAACTATATACGGGATCTGGGTATTTTTCGGCACGTAACACCACTCCAATATGGCGGATCTGGTCTCAGGGGATGGGATACAGGCATTAGTTTCCCATCAACGCTCAAATTGGGTAATCTCAATGGCGCGGGTTGCGCAAAGGGCTGCTACCTAATAGGACATCTGCTCGCATTAGCATGGTACGTATTATGTGCACTCCACGATACTGGGGCTCCCTCACTAACTGCACTATGCTGAACTTCATTATGCGTCCCCCGTTTCTACTGTTTTGTTAGCGACAACTATTGACTTAGGTTACTGTGTTTTTTGCACTGATATATGACTACAATCTTTGTGTTACTTCAACTCCATATTGTGGATTTCTTCCTTATTGTAGGAGGTAAAGACTAGTTATAGTATTGGGCAATTTGTTTGGTGTTATCTTGAAAGAAATCGAGATACACACAGATATATATTAAGTTCACCTCTGTTATATGTTCAGCCAATTGGCATTTAATTTGGATTGAAAGCATATGATTCTGCTAATGATTTGTGATATATTTCCAGGTAAGTACACGGATGTGTGCATGGCTTGTTTCTCTCTCACTATGGGCTTTTGGTTTGCGAGGCTTATACTACACAGAGGCCATTAGCAGCTATTTGATCTTAAAGCAGCTTTATCGGGCAACAGATTTATGACATTATCAATTTGCACATTTGGGAGATTTTGCACATTTGGGAGATTTTTTTTTTATCGGATGCATGCGATGGCAGGCATTAGTTGGTGATCTAAATTGACAGTGGGCTGTTTGCCGTATATGATAATTTGGGGACTCTTTTGCATGTTTGCTTGTCTCAGGTGACTCACAGCACTGTAACTGCATGGCCTTTCTAGTGCATTTATGCACATGGTAATGACACGCACTTTGTAGCAAGCTTTACAATTTAAGGTTCATGTTCAGTGGACATATTAATTTGTTGTCCCTTGTTAGTAATCTTTTTTTTTTTATCCTGTTTCTGTCGTTTTGGAAATTTGGTATGTATTTTTTATTTACTGATTTATGCATTATTTGCTACTGTTTGATACAATTTATGTTTTTTTAATACTCCTACGTCCCATCCCCTTCCTCCATACTTTTGGGACATTCTGTTCTGTGGGACGGGACCGGAGCACTTTTTGTAAAAAAAGCATAAAATTGAAAAATGTGTCCTTCTTCTCTTTATACGCAGGGTACCGCACACGGCTGTAACCCCACCCTTCTTGGCTCTGCCCCACGCATCGCCCTTCAGTCCTTCAGACAATGCGGTATCCATGTTTTACGTCAACAAGCAGGGGGGTACCAGGTCACCTCCTCTTGAAGATCTAGCCATTCAGATTTTGGAATGGGCCATTCAGCACAGTGTTTGGCTGTTGGCGGTACCCATTCCGAGCCAGCTGAATGTAACGGCAGATTCTCTCAGTCGGCGAGCGGTGGTCAGCAACGAGTGGGAGCTGAACACGGAGACCCTCTACGACCTCTTTCGCCATTGGGACCTCCTCGAACAGGAAACTTCCTTTTTATGCTTCCAAGAACGGGCTCGGAGCCTCTTCCCTGGGGGATGCTCTCGAGATTCCGTGGCACAATATGAGGGCCTACGCCTTCCTGCCTCTTCCTCTGATTCATTGGGCGCTGTGCAAGCTCATGAAGAAGTCGAATTGCACTCTCCTGTTCATAGCCCTGTGGTGACCAGCAGATTCGGATTTTTGGAGCTTCAGCATCTGTCAGTCTGCTCGCCGATCAGGCTTCCGCTGATTCCCAACCTGCTTCAGCAGAGTGATCAGCAGACGTGGCACCCCTCCCCACAATCATTCAGCTTGGCGGCCTGGTGCCTGAGTTCAAATCTTTAGAAAGATTCAATTTGTCTGCGGATAATATGCGTATCATCCAGGCGGCAAGAAAACCTTTTGACCAGGTTTCAGTACAGGAGCAAATGGCTCAGTTTCTGTCACTGGTGTTTAGCAAAAAAGCTAGACCCTAGAGAAGCTGCCATCGACACGGTGCTGTCCTTCATTTCTCATCTGGCAGCTTCGGGCATGCATGTCTTGTCTTGCAGGACTTATTTGTTGGCTATTGCCGCTTACCTGTGGTCGGACACTTGTTCTTTTTCTTTGACAAAACCTGTCATTAAAAGGCACTGCAGGTCTATTGCATCTGCATCCACCTGTGCGTAACCCGCATCCTAAGTGGGATCTGAATGTGGTTCTTACTGCTTTATGCCATAAACCCTTTGAGGCCATGGCTACGGTGGATTTGAAATTCCTTTAATGGAAAATGGCTTTTCTGATTGCAGTGATTTCGTCAAGGCGTGTAAGTGAGCTTCAAGCCTTGTCGGTAGAACATCCATTCCTCACATTTCACAAGGATAAGGTTGTCCTCCGGACCAATCCTTCTTTCCTTCCAAAGGTGGTATCCGATTTTCATCTGAACCAGTCTATTTCCTTACAGGTTTTCTTCCCAGAACCGGCCTCAGATGCCGAGAGGGTTCTGCATAATTTGGATGTAGGGCGAGCTCTTAAGTTTTATTTGGACAGAACATCTAATCTTCTGAGCTCTTCCCAGCTCTTGGTGACCTTCGGTGACCCGATAGGAAAGCCGGCCTCGAAAGCAACTATCTCCCGATGGATTGCTTCCTGTATCTCTGAGGCGTATACCATTCAGGGCATTCAGCCTTCCGAAGGGAATTCATGCCCATCTTGTGCGGGGCAAGGCAGCTGCTATTGCCTTCCAAAAATATGTTCCCTGGGAAACCATTGCCAAAGCAGCTACGTGGGCTTCCCCCTCAGCTTTTGTGAAACATTACTGTTTAGACCTGAGCTCTAGGGCTGATGCTCAGTTTGGGCAAGCTGTTCTCAAAAACCTCTTTCAGTAAAGGAGTTCATCCACCTGTTATCCTGGAAGGAGTGCTTGGTAATCTCCCAAAAGTATGGAGGAAAGGGGACGGGACGTAGGAGTATAACAAAGTTACTCATCGTAGTGACTACCTTACTCCTAGTCCATAGTCCCCTTTCCTTCATACGCCCGCCCGCTGTCGCCTCTAATAAGTATCCTCTATTATTTCTTAAATGGTCTCAGACCTGGCGATAGAAAAGGACTGAAGGGCGATGCGTGGGGCGGAGCTAAGGAGGGCGGGGTTACGGCCACGTGCGGTACCCCGCGTAAAAAGAGAAGGACACATTTTTCAATTTGATGCTTTTTTACAAAAAGTGCTCCGGTCCCGTCCAACAGGACGGAATGTCCCAAAAGTATGGAGAAAGGGGACTATGGACTAGGGATAAGGTAGTCACTATGGTGAGTAACTTTGTTATTTTTTGCAATTTGTATCTTGTATGATATATGATTTCATTTGTATGTGGATGTTTGGCAGCCTCTATGTTCGAAACAAATGTTGGCTGTAAACTTTGTGTTCATGAGACTGAGGCAACAATCAGTCTAATTTGGAATAAACCACTTTCGAACAAACCATTTCGGAATTGCAAAAGAATATATATTATTTCTTTGAATGTCTTTGGAGCGTGCACGACAGCTCGACCATATCATTTTCCTAATATACTCAATATATGCTCTAGTGATTCTCTCTAGGGCAGATATTTCACTCCGTAGTCTTAACACATTTTTTCTATTTAGTACAATGTCGAGCTCAAGATGTGGGATCTTTCCTACTTCTCCAGCATTGGATCTTTCATAGATTCACATGCTTGAATATTCCCAGCCGTCAGACTGGGAATCCTCTGTAATTTAAGTTATAAAAATAATAATATAAAACTTCTTCCTTACGAAGAAAAACTACACCCATAGAGCCCCATAGGCCCTGTGTAGCCCTTGACTTGTGGAGTCCACCTACCTCCTTATGTCCTTTTAGGCCCCAACCAATGAGGTGGCAGGGCTTAGGCCCCACCCCAGTCAGCCATCTTCAGATTTTGAACCGTGAAGGCTAGTAACTGATGACTGACTGGAGAGGGAGCAGCCTCTCCCCAGGGGAGGAGGGTGGGCGCATGTGAATCTATGAAAGATACCAATGCTGGAGAAATGCTGTTACAGATGAATAATTAAGACTTCTCCAGCATTGGACCTTTCATAGATTCACATGCTAGAATAGAATACCAAGCAGTTAATTACAATCCAACATGTCTGATAGCCGGAAGGTTTCCAATGTATGTGCATGCACTATAGATATATAGCTTGTGTAACATACTTATAGCGTACAAAGTACGGCTATCAGAAAATACATGCAATGGGACGGTGGGAACTAACGAGTAAAAGTTAAGGAACAAAAGGCTGCTCCTACCTTAAGTGAATAAGTGCTGAAGCACTGCTTGTCCTAGTGCTGTTTCCCTTCTGCTGTCTTCTTCCAAGCAGTAATGCCGGGCAAACGTTTGGAGAGTGTTCAAGGTGGCTGCCCGGCAGGTGTCCTTCAAAAACACCCCTCCCTGGAACGCTGTTCAGGCCGCCATCGCTCTGGTGGAGTACGCTGTGGGTGTGACTGGAAGAGGGTTATTTCTGATTTCATGACAGTCAGTAATGCAACTGGAGACTCAATGTGCCAGACTTTGTTTTGATATGCATTGACCCTTGGTTCGTCCTGCAAAGATGACGAAAAGTCTAGTTGAAGTCCTGAAATCTTTTGTTCTTTCAATGTAGAAGTTAAGTGTCCTTGCCACATCTAGTGAATGTAGTGTCAGTTCGGCTCCGGTTGTGTGGTCGCCAAAGAAAGTGGGCAAAACAATTATTTCCGCTAAAATGGATTCAGATATGACCTTTTGAATGAATTTAGGGTGAGGCTGAAGAATGACCCTGTCCATGTGAACATTTGTGAACGGTGGCTCGGTGGACAGTGCTTGTAGTTCCCCAATGCGCCTGGCTGAGGTTATAGCTACCAAGAAGGCTGTTTTCCAAGATAAAAACTTTGTGTCACACATGTGAATTGGCTCATAGGGCACTCTCATTAGCATGGCTAAGACTGTGTTAAGACTCCAGCTGGGAGCAATTTTCCTTTGTCTCGGAAAAAAGAACGCAATAGCCCTCTAATGAAAGCTTTGACTGCCGGGTTTGCCACTAGAGAGAGTTGATGAGGCCTGGTGGTACAAGCGGAGATGGCCGAGAGATGGACCTTGATGGAAGAAATTGCCAAACCACTCCTTGCTAGTTGTAGAAGGTAAAATGTGTTCTGTAGATGCCAAGAGGGGATCTGGGCCAGCTTCCAAACACCAGGATCTGAACCGTTTCCATTTTTTAGCATATGTCTGTCTGGTGGACGGAGCCCTGGCGGCTTGCAGTATGCCTCAGCATTCTGGATTTAGAACAAGGTTGTGGAATTTTCACTGCTGAGGAGCCAGCCCCACAGGGATGAACTGGCCGGGTTATGGTGAAGGAGCTCACCCCTGTGCTGCGACAACAGGTGTGGGTGAGGCTGGAGGTGAGATGGCTTCTCCAGTGCTAGTTGAAGGAGTGCAGGGTACCAAATCTGGCATGCCCACATTGGTGCTATCAGTATCATTGTGCAGGGTTTTCGTTCATCCTGCACAGCACCAGTAGGATCACAGGTGTCAGATGAAGCCGTAAAGATCAAACATCCTGGACAGACTATCTCTGTCTCCCATTTCCCAATTCAAAGGTTCGGCACCATCTTCTTTAGTCAATTCTCTAGTAATTGGTTCAGCTAGAGTATGGGATGCCACATGTTAGGATTGGCATTATTTTTGACTTTAGAATTAATGATCCCTGACTTGTCGTCCAAACTAGGAGTACTCTTACTTGTACATTTGCAGTAATTAAATATGGCAGCCCATTGATCTTTTACCGTCGTCTGCCCAGAGCTCTCTCCTTGCTCAACTGGACCTTTAAGAGCATTACTCCTCAATTTCCTATTTTCTATCGCCAGTGTATTTCTATTAAATGTTTGCAATTTATTTTTACCTCCAACTTCTCTAATTTGTTCATTTTCTCTATCATTAATAATTATAGAGTTTTGGGTGGCTTTGCTCTGACTTAATAGAGCCTCTTTCTTTCTCTGTTCTTCCTCAGAGATTGAATGTAAACCATCATTCACAGGACCATTCATAGAAGCTGGATGTGTAAAGACTGTTACCTGCCCTAGCCGATAGCTGATTTTTCTGTGTCACCTGTTCTACTATTTGTTGTTTCTTTTTTAGTGGACGGTTTTGCATAGCACTAGACTGATATTTGGTTCCTTCAGTAATTTCCTTACTCATCGTGACCCTTCCCGAGAGCTGAATTATGCTGCCCGGTTTCTTTTTAGGGGCACAGTTTGTTCCATTGTTTGTCAGGTTAGTTAAATCAACACAGATTGTGCAGCAGCGAGATGAAGAAGTCATGAGCCTCTTCGGCTCCCGCGACCGCAGCCAAAATCCTGCTTTAAAACGCCTGAGTCCTGACTTCTGCGAGACCTGTCTACATCCCTGCCGAGCAGCAGGCATCCTGTGCACAAAAGAAGGGCAGAACGGTGTAAATCGCTCCCGTATAAGGGGACGTGTGGCAAGGAGAGAGCGGAGCGGGCCACCGACCTGCGTGAATCCAACATGGCCGCCTGATCGAGGCTATACTACGCACTGGACCCGGAGACCAGAACGTCACTGCTGGAGGACCTAGACCGCTGTCGGAGAGAGAACACGGTCTTGCGGGCGTTCCAGAGGCGGCTTGGGCCCCAGGCGGCGACCACAGGGGGAGGCGATCGGTGGCGGTGAGGAGGTGAGTCCGCTCCCCCCTCCAGAATACCCTGCGTAGACGCCAATCGCGGGGTTGAGCGGTCGTGTCCCGAGACCGGCGCCCCCAAGGAGAGAACGGAGCCAGGCGGTGCCGCGGAGGAGCCCGGTCCTGCAGTGCTTTGCGCTGCCCCGCCTGACCACCCAACAGCGGAGAAGAAGAGCACGGCTGCCGAGACGGCTGTGCCGGTGAGTGGTCCCCCCAATGTGACCTTCTTCCAGCCTAGATCTCTCTACTCCAGCAGGAGTACATCGGCTGACCTGCCTCCGACGGGATCGGGGAGCAGACTGGAAAGAAGGACCCGGGCGTGAGGCGCAGGCAGCCAGGGCCCTCTCCGGCCACAAGCCCGGGACGCACAGCCCCAGCGGATAAAACGCACACTGCCCTCGAGGCAACCCAGGGGGACGGGTCGGAAAGCCTGTTTGTGCAACTATTGCCCACGCCTTGGACCACGCTGTGGAGGGTGGAAGTCTGGGCCGCTGTAGACTTAACCCGGCTACTACAACTTAATCAAGGCCCGGAAGGAACCCACTTGACAGTGAATCATTTGCAAAAGGGCACCATCAGCCATGGCGCCATTATAACTGCAGCTAAGCCCCAAGGGCAAAGACAAACAGAAGGGGGCACGCAGTAACAACTCGGGGGAACAGCGGAACAACCACCACCGCGCTGATTCGCCTCCCAACAGAGGACAATCAAACCCCCCCCCCCCCCTCAGCGACATTGGAGCACCACCTGGGGCTGGGTAACTGCGGGACAGAGATCAGAGTAACGCGCGCTGCTTCTCAACGTTCTCCTGGGACACCACCCGAGGCACCCAGCCACTGGAGGGGTTTGGGGGTGAGGCGAGTAACAGTACAGGCAACAGAAGGACCTGGGTGGGGACCACCACCGATCCGGGGCTGGCGTCTGGGGGCAGAACCACAATTTACCCCCCGCCTTAGAATTGGTGAGACCCCACAGGGGGGACATTGGGCTATCAGGTGGAGTTCGAGATCCAACGAGACCCTTGGCAGGAATACTGTTATATAACCATGACTGTCGGACCGGGTGGCGACCATGGGCAAAGAGAAGACGAAGAAGCCCACTATGCAGAACAGGATTGAACAGTACACTGTGCCCTCGTCACAACATGCTGATCTGCAACCGCAGCAATCCGAAGAGATGGATGCCGTACACACGCTTTCCCTTAAAGACGTCATGGCTGCCATTCCGGACTCCCGCTCGTCTATGAAGCAGAAGATAGACCGAATAAGCCTAGATGTCTCCCTCCTCAGACATGATCTGCAGAAATTGTCCGCACGCACTGGGGAAGCAGAGCAACGCATTTCGACTACAGAAGATGGGCTACACAATGTGCAACAACAATTCCATGGCGTCGCGGCCACACTTAAGACTCTGGAGGCCAGGGTGGAGGAAGGCGAAGGAAGATCCAGGCGGAACAACGTCCGTATACTCGGCATCCCCGAGAAAGAGGAGGGGCCCTGCATGGAACTCTTCCTGGAACAATTACTAAAATACCTGTTCGGCCCGCACTCCTTCTCAAAAATTTTCTCTATTGAGAGAGCACATCGTATGCCCGCAGGCAGGCAACTGCCCGGCGCTCCTCCACGCAGAGTGATAGCGAGGTTCTTAAACTACCGAGACCGAGATGCACTCTTACAACTTGCAAGAACCAAGGGCACGATTACCTTCAATGGGTCTAGACTGGCCTTTTTTCCCGACTCCACGAAAGAAGTACAGAAGGCGAGGCAATCCTTTGGGAAACTTAAGAGACAAACATTGGGAGTCAAATACGGCCTGCTCTTCCCTGTACAATTGAAAATTGTCCATAAAGGCACAACGGTCCACTTTGATGATCCCGGTGAGGCGTGGCGCTGGGCGGACTAGCACATTGAAGGGGACTGGTCCACACCCCGAAGCAATAGCAATAAAAATAGAAACCCCAGACCACCACCGGAGCAGCGTTGCATGCTGGACCAGCCACCGCTGCCGGATCCACCAGTGAACGGAGGAGACGACTTCCACCTTGACTCCTGCTGAGGGCTCTACCTCCTGGCTGGCATGCAACCACCTTATGGACAACACCAAAGGCGTTTGACATACCTAAAATGCGGTAAGAGGAGGATTGCCACCCTCCCATTTGGGTTTTTGAAAAGAAAAATCCCCCCAACTTTTCTAGTTGAACTTTAATAAGGGCTGTTAAAGCTGACACTCCACCTTTTTTGATTGTCAGCAATGTTCGGGCGACAGGTACTTCATGTTGGGGAGGAGTATAGGGAGGGGAAGGGGAGTGTTAGTTGGGGAAGGTTTCTTGTTACCCCAGGATCAGCCTTCCCCGGTAGTTATCAGGGGATGGTAGGGTTCCTGGCCAGTTGGGATCGTATCACGCACAGGCAGCGCTTCAGCCGTCAATCTTTGTCCATTTTGCACCATACCACCACACACCGGGGCTGCACCCCCGCGGGCTATCTGCCCGCCCCTCCGATAATCCTGTTTGATGCCACCTGATCAATCTCAATCACCCATGACCACGCGCCCCAGATCCCTTAGGGTCCTCACCTGGAACGTGAACGGGATGGGCTCCACGATTAAAAGACGCCTGGTTAAGCAGCTACTGTCCAGACACTCCCCCGATGTGGCCCTACTTACTGAAACACCTTGCGGGGGCACACTGTAACTTCTTTCTGCGAACCAACTATAGGACCGCTTTCCATGCGGGATACACCATGGAGTCCAGAGGCACCCTTATTCTTATACATAAACGTGTCCCATTTGCCTCGCAGGTACTAGAACAGGACCCTCGGGTCGATACGTGATGGTCCTGGGGACACTCTGGGGGGAAACATTTGGGTTTGTCTCCATTTACTCCCCACCTGGATTGGGGCAGGAACTTCTCGATGACCTGACCACCCTTATGGGCAACCATCACCCGGATAAGTGGTTTCTGGGTGGCGATTTTAACCATGTTATGTGTAACACCTTAGACCGCTCCCACCTCAGACAACGCAACCCGAACCTTCCCACGAAACTGTCCAATTTTTGTGTCTGCACTGGGTCTTTGTGATGTATGGCGGGAACTGCACCTGGGAACCAGAAGTTATTTGTTCCACTACAGGGCCCATGGCTCCCTCTCCAGGCTTGACTACCTATTCGTCCCGCACACGGATCTTTTTAGAATACTCTCGGCATACTTGCTCCGCCGGGGAATCTCGGACCACTCACCTCTGCTGAGTCACAGCTCCAGGTAATAACCCCCCCTAGAACGTGGTGGCTGAATACCTACTATCTGGGCTGCCCGGAACTGGTTGACCGCCTCACGGAAGCCTCGACTGAGTACTTCGATATTAACGATACTGGTGAGCATGACCCGATAGTGTTATGGGAGGCCTATAAAACCGTGCTGTGGGGTGAAATAATCTCCTGGACAGCAAATAGGAGAAAGGAGAGGCTCCGGAAGATGGTTGAGGCAGAGGCGGAGGTGATCCACCGAGAGAATGAACATACCCTCGACCCTACCCCACAGACCCACACGTCCCTTAAACGTGCCACTGAATACCTCCGAAATCTCATGTTGGATAAAGCTAAGCAGGCCCACTGGGAATCCAGAGCTAGGATATATGAGCTGGGGGACAAAGCGGGGAAGATGCTGGCTTGGTTGGAAAAGAGAGACGAGGGACATCGCTGTGTTCGGGAGATCATCACCCCGCAGGGAGAGATTTGTCGGTCAGATGCCGACATAGCGGAAGCTTTTGCCCAATTTTATGCTACACTATACCATGCCCCAACTCTGCCGCTAGACCCGACCCTCCTTGACAACGTGGTAGTCCCCATCCTGTTGGTGCAACAAAGGGAGATGGTGGACTCTGATCTTTCAGAGGCTGAAATAGTAGAAGCTCTTGGCCAACTGCAACCGGGGAAAACCTCAGGCCCAAATGGGTTCCCGATTTAAATCTGGCAGAAACTACGGGGTAATAACACAGCGCCTCCCCTGCATCAGATGTTGTTGGCCGCCCGGGAACGGGGCTCCCTCCCAGATGATCTGTGCAAGGCCACCATAGTGGTTATCCCCAAACCTCATAAACCCCAGGAGCAATGTGCCTCTTATAGGCCGATCTCGCTAATTAACGGCGAAGCCAAGGTCCTGGCCAAACTCTTAGCTAACCGGCTCCAACCAGTAGCGAATACATTGATACATCCGGACCAGTGTGGCTTTATGCCTCATAAATCAACCCGAATTAATCTGCGTCGACTTCACCTTGCACTGGAACGGGCTCCCATCCTCAGTACACCATTGGCCCTGTTAGCGATTGATTTCGAAAAGGCATTCGATTCAATCCGATGGGACAGCCTCTGGGAAATCATGACCCGTATGGGGTTTGGAGAAGGCTTTCTAGGTTGGGTAAAATTGCTATACACAAATATCCAGGCAGAAGTCAAAGTGAACGGGTGGGCCTCCCGATCCTTTCCCTTAGGCAGAGGCACACGACAGGGGTGTCCCCTTTCCCTCCTCCTCTTTGCCCTCGCGATTGAACCGCTGGCATTGTGGCTTCACCAGAGCGGGGCATGGACGGGATTTAGATGGCCCGAGGGACACGAAGACCACATTTCTCTCTATGCTGATGACCTCTTGCTATACCTGGCCGATACAATTCGGAGCTGCCCCATAGTAACCCAAATACTGGTCACCTACGGGGAATTCAGCAGGTTGAGAATTAACTGGAAGAAATCCGTACTCTTCCCGGTTAAAGGGGGGGGGACAAGCCAACCTACCAAGCTGTACATACCGGTTTGAAAGGCAGGGCTTTAAGTACTTGGGGATCTGGATAACATCTGACCTTACTAAATATGCAATGCATAACCTCCAACCGATTATGGATAGGTTTGTTAATGACGTCCACCACTGGAAACTTCTCCCCCTGACCCTCATGGGGAGAGCCTCACTTTTTAAAATGATGTCACTTCCAAGATTCCTTTATGTCCTCCAGAACGCCCCGCTCACGATCCCCACCTCTGAATTCAACCATATAGAAACCCTCCTCAGGGAACTCATCTGGGGGGGGAGGCCAATCGCGTGTGGCACTAAGCACTTTGCCGAGGTCGGTGTGGGAAGGGGTCAATGATCTGCTACACGGAGACCGGGCATTACCTCACATCAGGGCCAAAGTGGAATCCATGCAGGGCACAGAACCATTACAGGTGCTATGCCAGTCTCCACGGCGGCCTCCCCTGCCCACAATCAAGGTCCATATCACCACTATCTGTAGACAGGCACACGTGTTGTTGGGTGGGGAAATAAAATAACTGCAGCGCAACCTTTATGGCAAAATAGCAACCTGAAGGAAACTGAGAAACTTGAACCGTGGCCACATAGGGTAAGAGCGGGAATTCTGAGGGTTGAAGATATCCTGAAAGATGGGAAACTAACCTCATTTGAGGACATGCAGTGCAAATTCCAACTGCCCATAACCGAACAATATCACTTTATTCAGCTGACCCATGCCCTGTGAACCCATATACCCCCAGAAGACACGATCCCCGATTTCACACCGATAGAACGCAATATGCTGCCTGCGTATATCCCTAGCAAATGCACATCTACTCTTTATAACGCCATCACATACTTTGCTACCCACGAACTATCGAGACCAAAGACCAAATGGGAAAGAGATGTGGGTGAACTAGATCCAGAGGACTGGATCCAGGTCTTAATGTACCCGCGGGAGGTGGCCATTTCCTCTAGACTCAGATTGGTGCAACTCAAAATCCTGCATAGAGTATACTACCCCCAAACCACTTTATATGGCTGGAAGAGGGCAACACATCCGAACTGTCTTCGTTGTGGAGACGAGGAAGGCACCTTCTATCACATCCTGTGGTCATGCCCCCGGATCCGCGCCTACTGGAGTGCTTGTTGTACGGAACTGTCCAGGGCACTCACTTGTCCTATTGAACTGGACCCAAGGGTCCTAATTCTGGGCGTGCCAGATGAGTCAGTCTCTAACAAATGGTAAAAACTGTTATTGAACACTGCAACGACCCTGATGAAGGCAAACATGGGGAGGGCCAGACCCCCGACACTGTAACAATGGATACTTGTTATGGACTCATGTGCCATGATGGAACACCGGGTCTATGGCGCAAGAGGATGTCCGAACAAAGCATCTAAAATATGGGGGAAATGGGAAGAGACTGGACCTTGACAACCAGGGACAGTGATGATCACTGCATGAACAGATGGAGGGTGGGACGGAGGGAGGGCGGCTCATGGTGATTGGCGACACTAATGACATTATGTGGACTTTTGATTGAAGGAGCTCTTCCTGGAGTGCTTTCTTTTTTGTTTCTTTGTTATCGCCCCCTTGTCTGGTGGCTGTCTTGTTTATGTCATAAAATACAATAAAAATGTAAAAAAATCAACACAGATTGTTTCTATTCGGCAAGCTATCTCAGTTTGTTTTAAAGATGACACCTCAACTATTCCATGCTTTTCCTTCTCAAAGTCAGATTTCATATAATCAATATCTGTTTCAACCATATCTTGCATGTGCACATTACAGAGGAATTTTCTTGAGTCATTATTAAGTTGGTTACGTCACCCATTCTTAGATTTGTTTGAGACTTTTTTGGTGGTTGACCCTGCATCCCCATCTCAACCCTCATAGGGTTGACCATGACTTCCTTATTAGGTTGAGGAGCCATGGCCACTATCACATTGGCCAGGACTTCCTCATTAAGCTTAGAAACCATGGCTGCAATCGTGGCAATTGCATCTGTTCCCACTTGCTTATTATGCTACGGTGTGACTATTGATTTGATGATAAGACCCAATTGCTCAGAATATCACTTTTTAATTGTTTTTTGTTTGTTGTAAATTAAGTTTTTTTTTTTTTTTTTTAACAAAGCAGGAACCACAGTGAAGCAAACATTTTGAGATTTTGAGGAATCTGACAATCACCGTTACAGTCGTATTTATTTGAAAACAACCGTGCCCGGTTCCCTCCCACCCCCCACATCCCTATACACCCCCCCCCCCCCCATCATATCTTTGGGTCACATAAGAACAGCCAGTCTTGCAAAGTACAGGAACCACTGTAAGGAGCACAGTAAACATAAAAAACGTCTATGCTCCTAGGAGTTTGGCACCACGCTCGAGGCACCACTTGCCCGGGCCCCTGTAGGTATTGTGAAACTTCAACCATTCACATTCTATTGCCGCACTTCCCCATGTATCGCAACCATGATCTTTTCCATGAGGTATATGTCTTTTGCTTTCGCAACCCATTCACCCAGCCTTGGGAGGTGCGCTCTTTTCCAGTTTCTAGCCAGGCAGGCCCTGGCTGCGAGCAGCAAAACGTGTACCATATGGGGCAGTGTTCTCCAATGATCGTCATCTCTCTCCAAGCCAAATAGTATCAACATTGGGTCCAATCCCTAGGCCACCCCTTCAACTTCTTTAATCCAACTCCGCCCAAAAGACCTGGACCCCTCGGCACCCCCACCACATGTGACAGAAATCTGCCCTTTCCCCACATCCGTGCCAACACTGGGGGCTCACATCTGGGAACATTTTGGACAGCCTTAACAGGTCGTATTGCCATCTATGCAGCAGCTTAATTCCATGAAGTTTGAATTGGCAGGCCTCTGAGGTCTTGAAGGCCCTCCTGCACATCAATTTCCACAAAACGTTGTCCAGTTGCCACCCCAGCTCCCTTTCCCACTTCCGTCGGAGTCCCTCAACTACATTCTTCCTCACCCCCACCAACTCCCATATAGTAAAGAAATGAGTCCCTTCATATCCGTGTGGGCCTCAAGTAGAGAAAGACCGGCAGCTTACGCACATTTAGAGCCATTTCAAGGTCCTGGATCCCCACAAAGCAGCCATTCGACCACAACTGACCCACCCTAGCCAGCCCTGCTTAAAACCATCCCTGGTATCTCCCGGGTTCAGGGATATCATCCCTTATCGGTCGGGGCCAGATGTGGCTCACTGGTGAGGACCAGAAAGTGACCCCCCACATAGCAAAACCCCCTCTCCAGACTTCCCACTAGACCCCAATATCAGGTGCTCCCTGATTCTCCTGGGGACCCTTTCTCTCGGGACCCATAATCACTCCCCCACTGTGGCGGTGCATAAATGTTGATTCTCCAAGAAGACCCACTGTTTATCTGCATCTTCCCGAAGGTGTGGCACCATTGCCCTCAATCGGGAGGCCTTATAATAAAGGGTTAAATCCGGGAAACCCCCTCGCCCGTTGTTCCTTATGTAATACCAATGTGTCGTATGACACTCAAGGCTTTTGTCCCTGCCAGAGAAAGCTTACATGCGGCCCTTGGCCTCTCTCAGAAGCTCCTCTGGGCCCTTCACCGGCTCTTCACCGGTAACATTGGGAATAGGTATAGTATCCTTAGAAGGAAGTTCATTTTCAAAGCATTTAGCCGCCCCATCAATGAGATGTTATACTTCCCACATTCAACCATTTCACCATACAATTTGTTCAATAAGGGAGGAAAGTTTGCCCCACTGAGGTCACTCAAAGCCCTTTTAATGTTGATACCCAGATACCGAATGCTCTCCTCTTGAATGTCCATCCCCAAATCCCTGAGTGCCTCCACATCCCTCAAACCTTCTACAGCAAATGGGAACAGAACAGACTTCTGGCGGTTCACTCTAAAGCCCGAGAGGGACCGATATTCCTCAATTAAAGTCATTGCTGCTGGGACTGAGCTCAATGGGTTTTTTAGATGTAGGAGGACATCATCCGTGTAGAGCCCCAGCTTTAACTCCCTCCCCCCAACCTTGATGCCCTCAACTTGAGGCACCTCCCTCAACTTCTCTGCCAGCGGTTCCATGGAAAGGGTGGATAAAAGGGGGGACAATGGGCACCCCTGTCTGGTTCCCCGCTGTAACTTCAGGGCCCTTGAAAGCCTAAATGTTGACCGTTACCCTCGCCATGGGGGAGGAGTATAGTGCCTGAATTCCATTCATCATCCTACACCCAAACCTATATTTCCATAGGACCCTGTAGAGAAAATCCCACCCACTCTATCAAAAGCCTTCTCGACATCTAGGGATAGCAATACAGGATTACCCCCCTTGTTTCCAGCCTGGTCAATCAGATGTAGCGTCTTCCGGAGTGTATCTGCCCCCTGCCTCCCCCTAATGAAACCGATCTGGTCAGAGTTGATCAATCACGGCATGACTCCATACATTCTTGAAGTCATGACTCTTGTGAAAACCTTCGCGTCTACTTTTATGAGTGATATGGGCCGATAGGACTTACAGTTCCTGCAATCCCTCCGTTCCTGCAGGACCAGCTCATTAGCAAAGGTCTTAAAGAAGCCCATCGTGTATCCGTCATCACCCAGTGCTTTCCCTATCTTCATCCCATGGACCGCCTTCAGTACCCCCTCCAGCTCCTCCATCTCACCCCTAGTCAAAGACGGCAGGAGAATTCCCTGTAGGCACTGCTCCACTTGACAGTCGCCCACCACTGTGTCCTGTTCATACAGCTCCCCATAGAACGGAATAAATGTGTCCAATACTCCCATCGTAGTTGTGTAGAGCCCCCCTTTAGCATCCTCAATCGCCCCTCCACCCCCCAACGGTCAGCCCGTTGGCCCCTTAACCTGGATGCCAACATGGCATCTGCTTTGTCCCCTTTTTCATTGTAGCCTTGTACATTTATTTTAGAAAATATTAGAGTATGTGCTGTTTCTGCTTCTCTAATATTATCGTATAATTCCACAGAAGCGCTCAATATCGAATTCTGGGCTTGAAATAGAGGGTCGATGATAATTTTATTTGTTCATCAGCTTTCCTTAGGGTATGGTGCATCGCCCTTACTTCACTGATATTTTCTTCAGGTGCAATATTACTTGTGGAAAGAAACTCTAACAGTTGGGATGAGTATCCAGGGGTTACCTCACAGTTAACGGATGATACATTTGCCTCCGCAACCTGTGTGTTTCTTTTTTTTCCTGCATAGACGCTCGTTTTATATAGATCCTTCCCAACAGAAAAACCTGTATCCAGGCACAGACAGCTAATATTTCCCACCCCATTCAAAATGCTGATGTCTGTCAGGTTTCCAGCACTTTCGGTGCAACAAGCCCTTAATGGATAGGATTATCTAACCTCAGTGGTAGAACCTGCCTGTGGGTAAAAATCCATGATCTTTCGCCCTGCCACAAGTTTTACAATCATCAGATTAGGTTGTTTTAACAACAATGTTTTTTTTTCTACTGCCTTTTCCAGATTTTGGACGCTGTGCCTACTCTTTTTGCAGGCCCAAATCAGTACGAATTGTTTGAACCAATGTGTCTTCTACCTCATCAGCGTCTGCAGAAGACAAGCCAACTGAAGGTTGGTGTTCTTGGGATAGTACAGACACTTTGTACTCATGTTGTGGTCTAATTCGCCCCACTTTAGTCATCAATTTCTGAGAATCCGCCAGCACTTTACTGGAAGCCTTTTGGTGTTTGTTTTGAGTCATTGCAGGGCACATCGTATTTATCTTCCCCACAAACTTTATAAGTATTTAAGTATTTAAATAAAAAACGTAAAACGATTTTATTGTTAACCAATAGCTTTTGGTTAACACTAGTGTAGCCCCACTCCTTCTGAGTGAACTACTTATTGAGAGCTCGAAGGCACAAGGCCCGCAGTCACTCTCTACTTCTCAAAAACAAACTGTGTACTGACAATGAAAGGCACAAGGCCAAGAGTCACTCTACTTCAAAAGAAGAGTGCCGAAAATGAATAGTTTACAGTACAATCAGTACAATTATCAAAACATCAATGCACCATTTTGATACGTGCCCTCCTCTGTGCTGAGAATAAAGAGAGCTCAAAGGCACCTGGCCCGCAGTCACTCTCTAAATAACAGGAAATGCACTATCATCTCGCTATCAGTGCATTTCATGTTATTTAGAGAGTACAATCAAAGATACCAGCATAGATCCAGTCTCACTAGACAGTCTATACAATTTTTGTCGTCTTTGTGGAGTGCCATTTAGAGTTATTGAAAGAGTTGTTGAGAGTTCAAAGGCTCTAGGCACGCAGTCACTCGATTACATTCACAGTTTTCACTTTCTATTCTCACAAGGTGTTCGAGCAGTGAACTAGAGACACTAGAAGCACTAGACCAGAAGTTGCACCCAGTCAGTCAATTAGTATACAAAGGGTCGTTTGAGTCCTACTGAAGTACAACTGGGCTGTACCATCAAAGCCGTGCCTTTCTGTTCTGTTTTCCTATGATGATTCAGTGCGAGTACAAAAAAAGATTCATGGTAAATGCTCAGCACACTTTTCCTTCAGAAAATAAAATAAACGGCTTTTCACTCTCTCGTAGGTGGCCGACAGGGTGTTTATTTTTTTCAGGAAAGTGCAGTGAGTACAAATACGATGGAGTTTCAAGAGCAAGTTTCAAGAGAGCAACCCCCCAGAGACTCTCCCACACTCTCACAGTTCTCGCCACTCAATTAAAAAAACTTGAATAACGTGGGCACACATATAAACGTGTACAATGCAATCTGACAACGTTACTGGAATAAGTTCAAAGGAGAAAGTATTCAAGTCCCCCCTGTCCAGCAAGCAGATGTGCTCCAGCTATTCGACCCGATTTAGTTAAAAAGTTCAAATGTTTACAGATAGTTAGCTCTCGGCATGACCCGTTGGGAGATAAAGAAACGAGCTTCAAAGTTATTTTTTAGCTCACTGCGACCTAGGAGCAATGTCACGTAGAATCTGTATGCACCTTACCAACTGGTCTGGTCTTCCAGCTCTCCGCAGGCCACTCTCGTGCTACGCTTCCCAAGTATGGCGTGTTTAAGGTAAGCTTTGATTGTGCAGCTGCAGGGACCACCGCTTCAATGGAGATGAACAAAACATTCAAAAAATGCTCCAGACACGGGTACTGGCCACATAGACCACTCTATCGCCACTCTCCCTAGTAAATAGTTATTTGCACAAGCAGATTAAATCAGTTCCAAGATTCGCTGTGTGAAGTCACATTTGATTATACAACATAATTGGCAACAAGGAGTGCAGAGCGACTTCCGCACATTCAGGATGCAAGGAGCGACACCACCCCGAGCATTCCTGCAGTCTCCAGGTAGGCCTACCATTTCGTGGCCTCAATGGAAGCCTTTATTCATCACTTATCTGGACGCATTGGGGAGTACGCACTAATCCCCAGCTAGAAAGCGAGCCATGCTGTTAAATGCCATGGGGTGGAGGGACAGAGAATATCTGCTGGACTGAAGCCTGACACCGTCAAGGATGACTCTGATGTTGTGTTCAAAAAAGGCAACAGGCTCATTGTCAAGTGGTTCTCCAACAAAGAAAACACTGTACTACACAGGATTACATTTTACTGCAGTACACAAGAATCATCTGAGTTGGTGGACGGCCACGTCACCAGGATGAGAGTATTGGCTGCTTTGTGTGATTTTAGTAATAGCACAGAGAACATGATTTGCGACATGTTTGTTGTTCATACCAACTCGAGGAAGGTGCAGGATAAGTTCATATTAGAAAAGCAGCTGGTGCTTGACCAGGAGGTTCGAATTGCCAGAGCTGTTCAAGAAACTTCAAGCAGGGACAAAGAAATGGCAGAAAGTACACAAGCGACCGAGGTACATGCCATCCAGTACAAGGGAAGAAAAGAGTCCATGGAGCGATGGCAGAGATGAGAGAAGTGGAAGAAGAGAACTCGTTAAATGCCACAGGTGCACTAGCACACGCCATCTGGTGAGTGATAAGGATTGTCTGGCCAGGAGCTAAGAATTCCACATGGCGATTGCCCGCAAGCGGCGCAGTCAGAAAATCACATTGATTGAAGTGAGCAGTGACACAGGAATAAATGAGTCCTCTGAGGAAGACAGGCCGACCATCATCATGATCAACAGCTCCACCGCGAGGAGTGAAAAGCTGCACTGCGTGATCAGAGTGGACAGTACTGAAACCAGAGTGATGGTTGACTCAGGGACAATTTGACCATACTGCTGATCCGCACATATAAAGACATGGTTGGCCAAAGCATGGTTGAGGTCCAAAAATAAAAAACAGAAACACAGTGTTTGGTGGTACCTCGGTTCACCTGTTGGGTTACATTAATGGTACGATCGAGTTGAAAGGTAGGAAGACAAACACAAGAGTTTACTTCTGAAAAGAAGGTTTAGCTGTGTTGGGGTGGGATGACCAGACAAATTAAATTTGATCCGAGCGCTGAAGATCAAGTTCTCTCAGTGGCAGTAGGAAGAGCTTCGGTATTGAGGAATTCCCAAGATTTAAATTTTTTTCTAATTCAAGTTGTTATTAGAACTGTTTTTCATAACAAAAACAACGGGGAAAGGCCAAACACGGGCCGCTACGTAATCGCCTACAGTATTGGCACATTCCTCTTCCCCTCAACCCTTGCCCCCTACCCCATTCACGCACCCTCCTCCACCCCGGTATGAGAAGCTTCATACTTCCTGTCTGTGCGTCTTCGTCCCAACCCTGCTCCCCCACCTCTTGCCTCCAAGCAACGTGCGCAAATTTAAAAGTGTAATGATCTTGGGCGTGCCAAACCAATAAATGTTTCTTCCGCGGTTACCTTATTGAGCGAGGGGCAAACCTCCCCTCCAAGCACCTCTCACCCATGCAGACACCTCCCGTCCATACCTGCTAGAGGTCTCACCCTGATACATATCAGGCACAGAAACCACTCCATTCATATGCTAACCCCATACTGCTCCCATGGAAGGCGGCTGTAATTCTTTCCATAAAATAGATGTTATTGGCTCTGTTGACCCATTCTATTTTCCCTGGCAGGAACATCCTCTTCCAACCCGTAGCCCGGAAAACCCTGGCCGCAAGCAGGAGAAAATGGGCCCGGTGCGACAACCCCCTGCATTCCCCGTCCACCAACTCCACCCCAAAAAGCATCAACATCGTAGTTTGGTCCCGGGTGACACCGTCAATCTCCTTAATCCAACTCAGCACTTGCATCCAGAAAGATTGCACCCGCTCACAGTCCCACCACATATGCAAATACATAGTTCTCTTACCACATTCATGCCAGCAGAGCGAGCTCCCCCCAGAGAACATGACAGAGAGACGCGCCGGGTCATACTGCCACCTATGCAATAATTGTATCCCATGGAACTTGTATTGGCAGGCAATCAATGTTTTAAACGCTCTAGCACACATCATCCCCCACACCTGCGAGTCTAGATCCATCCCCATATCCCTTTCCCATCTATTTCTGAATTCCCAAGATTATTCTTAGATGAACCAGGAAAAATCAAAAAGTACCTACATAAGATCAGGCTCTGACAGAACACAGTACTAGTTAAACATAAAGTGAGACCAGTGCAAAGCCACAGCAAGACATGTGTTACAGGCACAACTAGATAAAATGATCAAGGAGTGCACCATAGAACTGGTAGAGTCGCCTGAATGGCTGAGACCAATGGTACTAATCAAGAAACAGCTCTCAAATGATCTAAGAGTGTGCATTGACTTACACAGTTTAAACCTAGAGGTGATAATGGATAGTTACCCCCTTCCGAGCATCAACAAACGTATTCTGATGGAGACAAAATGCGAGATGCTTACCATCAGATCTGTCTACACAAAGAATCGAGACCCTTGACCACATTTATCATTCTGTTCGGCACGTTCCAGATCACCAGAATGCCATTTCGGTTGTCCTCAGATACGTGAGCATTCCAAAGAATGATGGACGTGTTGTTGTGCAACATTGGTAACATGTCATATTTCCAATAGGACATTCTCATATATGCAGAAGATACAGAAACACCTGACCTCGTTTTGAGGAAAGTACTCTTCAAATTGCAAGATGCAGGGGTAAGGCTGCGGTATGAAAAATGTGTAATCAGGGCAAAGGAAGCAGAGTACTTGGGGTACAGAATATCAAGAGAAGGAGTCAGTCCCAAGAAGTACCTACTGCAGGCCATAGTGAAAGCACCAACCAACAAGCAAGAACTAAGATCTTTCTTAGGGCTGACAGAATATTTCACCAAATTTGTGCCTCGGTTTTCAGAGTTGACGTCACCCCTAAGAGAAATTTTAAAGAATGGAGCTGAATATGAGTGGCAACAAGAACAGATAAGTGCGTTCAAGGAAGTGAAAGAAAAAATAATAGGTACACCATGTCTACGACCGTTTAACCCCATTACTACAGATGCCAGAGCGTATGGTTTGGGAGCTACCCTGACCCAGAAGAAGGGCGACACTGAACATGTTGGAGCATATGCGTCCAAGGCGGTGTCAGATGCTGAGAAGAATTATTAAACAGTAGAAAAAAAAATGTTAGCTGTCATGATCCCTACCCCTAACCCTCATAGGCAAGTCACTGGAGCCAGGTTACGATCTCCCACTATGGCCTCAAAGGCCTTGCCATCTCATCAAAGACTCTCCTGGAGTCAGTCCTGGCACCTTTAGCGCCAGGCTCATACTCAATGTGAAGAAAACATGGGGGCCTGGACTGCTTAATGGGCTTTTGTTCAACATAGAGGATCCAACATAGCTCAGTTCCAAGAACTGTGCTATGTGGTCTAGTGTTTTGGGTGTGGTCGGGCCTTGGGATACCTGGGGCTATATAAGCCATGCCCAGGCAGAGGAACATGCTTCGCGTTACTCTGCGGTTAGCAGCGTGACGCTCACTGTGTTCAGTTCGGTCTCCTGAGTTCCTTGCCTGCTTTATCCTGGAGCCACGCCTGAAAGAACAAGAACCTCGTTAATACGACAATTACCTGTGAGTAGTGTCCTGTCTTCAATCCATCGCTTACCCGCTCCAGAGAACACCAGCATCTTGGCGCCGCATCCTTATCCAGAACACCGCCACCTGGAAAGAAGAGAGCGAAAATAGCATTAGTAAGCGTTTATTTATTCCAATTCAAGAACAGCAAAAACCATAAGACTCTTACCTGATTCAAGTGTCTCTCGGTCAGCATCCATTCCGGAACATCACAGCGACCTACAAGAGGGGAGACACAGGTTAGCACAACAAAAGACGAGATAGCGCTGCGCATTGCGCATTCACTCACCGCCTCGTGCTCAACTCCAATCAGCACGACAACGCCAATAATCTCTTCCCACACCTAGAGGAAGAAGCGTAGATATTACTAAAAAAGAAAAAGACAAGGGACAAGAGAGAGGAAGAAGAGACAGAATATCAAGACTACAAAACAGCAAAACCTACCTTAACGAGCTGGAGTCACAGCAGGTCTGGACTCGAACAGGGCCTGTACCAGTGAAGCAACTAGGTTGCGACGCGTCCGCACCAGCTACGCGCCCCTGCACCGAGAAGCAGGACTGAGAGCGCATCGTACAAAAAAGCAAGGTGAGGAAAAGATCTAAGGGAAGGTTTGGTTTTCAAGGGAGGCGGGAGCCAGTCAGCAAGAGACAGTTAAGTTTTGAATCCGATATTCCTGTATTATAGGCCCAATCCTCAGCTGAACCAATATTCAGGGAGGGGTTCGAGAGTGCGAGTGGTCCAACCAGGGCTGAGTGACATCCCCGTGGATATCAGGTGAGCGTTACATTAGCATGTGCCTGGGCTGTCAAATACTTCAGGACATATGTCTGGCGCACAAAATTCAATCTCATCACCGACACAAACCGTTGATACACATGTTAAGCCCAGGGGGGACAAAAACGTCAACTCCCAGACTAGCACGCATAGCAGCAAAATTGCAAGAATACACATATGAAATAGGACACATAGTACAAGCTGACTGCATGTCAAGGCTTGCTGAACATAGAGACACAACAACCTTCCTAAAAGAGAGTGTGGTGGCGTCAATAGGAGACAAAAGGAGACAGCGAAGCGTACATGAAGATGAGCAAAAACCATTGTAGGGAAGAGTCAACCAAAGATGCCACAATTAAGAGAATAACCGAGAGGGTCTGGAAAGGATGGCCCAATGAGAGGACTATTCCAAGAGTTAAGATCATTCTGGAAAGTAGCCGATGAAATATATAAATCCAACAGACTATTAATCCGAGGCAATCAGGTTATCCCGCCTTTAGGCATGAGGAAAATAATTCTATGCAGAACCCGATCTGGAAAACTGGGGAGCAAAATGACAACGTTGGGTGAGGGACTCATACTGGTGGCCGGCATGGATCACGACATTTGAGTGATGATGGAGAGATGTCAGGAATGCTTTAAAGGTGACAAGTGACTGAAAGTAAGACAAAAACCACTAATTCCGATAGAAATACCAGAGGGAGTGTGCCACAAATTGGGACTAGATTTCATTGGACCATTAGAAGCCATGTCGCCAGATCATCGATATGGGGTGGTCTATTTGTCTAAATGGGTGAAGGCGGAATTCCTACTGGATATCACCAGAGCAACTGTTATTGATGTTCGCATTGCAGTGTTCCAAAGAGAGGGCCTACCCAAAGAGATAGTTACGTACAACGGCATCCAACTAGTATCCCGCGAAATGGAGAAATGTATGCGGGACAACAATATCATCACCAGGCCAATGGACTGGTTGAAAGAACCAATAGGTTCATCAAAGGAGCACTAGAATTAGCCACGGCTTCAGGCATGGACCCCTACAAGACTGTAAAGGAGGCTATTGCTACTCATCTCCTCCCATCACATGGTACAACAAACATGCCACCATTTCACATGGTACTGGGAAGAAGAGCGGCGTCTGCGCTTGTACCTCCATGGTTAACCAAAGGGAGGAAGAATGATGTGAATATGGAGGATGTTGTGTGGAGAATAAGTGATGGGCGAAGGGCAGCTCAGAGAACAGAAGTACTGGAAGGGGGCATAGTTACAATTTACGAGATTTGGTATTGGGCCCTAGATATGGAACCTTCCTTGCAAAGCTCTGTTGTTTGCTGTAATGTCCTTCACGTCAGTGCGAAATCACAGGATGTGTTTGTTGAGGTGAAGCCCACACCTCTTTGGTAGCGTGACCTGGGAGTATCCTGGATACCTTGGTGTTGGTTTGTTGTGGCACGGTGTGGAAAATCCATTTGTGTAAAAACAAGCGAACAGCGAAGTATCCAGGATACTCCCAGATCATCCCACAAGGACTAAGCCACAGGGTCAAGATTCAGCAAACCCATCAGAGTGATGCAAAAAGGCACTAATCATGTTTGTACACAAGATGACAAAAGGTGGAACTTGGAAATGATTGCCATATTTGAGAGAAGACCCAGTGAGTCAAGAGAATCCAGTATAAGGGAATGGACGTCACAAGTGGGCAATAGGGCAGTAGCGACAGACAACCAAGGTGATGACAATTTGTTGGAACTTACCAATGAGACTGATGGAAATAGAGTCAGCATGAGAGGCGAGGAAGAGCTACAAGGTCAATGGAACATCTCGAGGGCAAGGAATAACAGTGAAGAAAGATCAAACCCATTTGTCACCCAACATCATGGACCACATTGTGAGAGATGCAGGCCAGTGAGGTATGAAGATTGTGTGATGGAGTGGGACCACGCTGCTCAATGAAAGGAGTTATGTGGAGATGGAGTCTTGCGAGAGGTGGGGCCAGTGAGGACATCGCAAGACACCAGGCATGAACGTGCTAAGGACACAGAGCGCAGGGAGTGCGGCACGGAGATGCAATCTGGTGCTCCTCCTTCCTGAGAGGCATAACGTGGCCTGCCAGCTGTAAGAACACAACCGAACTTTAAAGACTTTACTGGACATTAAGGACAGTGAGGTAATAGTTATTTGCATGAGTAGATTAAACCAGTTCCAATATTCCCCATTTGAAATCTCATGTGATTATACAACAATTAGAGACAGGTTATCAGCTCCTCAATAGGTTCACCTGGACTAAAGCTGTTATCTGAGATAATGCAGGCTATGCATATGCCTTGCAATGCCACCGCTCCAGAGACTACATTCTGCTCTTTGGCTCCAGCTATAGCCCATCTTTGTTACTGCTCCGTCTCCTGTCTCCTCACACTTGTGTCATGGGCCTCTATATACACTCCCCCTGCAGCCAGGTACCTCTACCACTGTGCTCCTTACAACGGCCAGTCACTCTACCCTCCGCCAACTTGTCTTCATCTGTTCTGCTCAAGGCATGCTCCTGCCTCAACTTTCTGTCAAGTGCTTTCTCCCTCACCCCTCAATCAGGCTCCATTGGAAATGTCAACACTGTTTGTTCCCTGCTCACATCGCTCTGTTCCTTTCCTGGTGGCTGCCGGCCCCTCTCAGTCTCAGCTCAGTGTGCCTACTGGTCCCTGAAAGCCATTGTGTGGTGAACCCTCTGTTTGCTTTACTCCCTGCTACTGTATACGGCACATCAAGTTCCACAGCATCTCTGCACTGCCTCATGAATCAGGCTACTCAAAACCCTTTGTGAGGACTTTGAGGCCTCATGAATCAGGCTACTCAAAACCCTTTGCCAGCATTTCATACCAAGCCTCTGTCGAACACATACATTCCGTATATTAGTAGGCACACCTGCCGAACGAGGTGAGCACCTCTTTTCCATATTATCACACCATACTTCTACAACCCAGTTCCCTTTCCTCCATACTTTTGGGAGTTCCCGTGGAGCGGGATGGGCCAGAGCCATAGCAAGCCCAAGCATGCCTCACCTTTAAGAATTTAAATAGAGAGTGGGAACGGGCCACCTTCGTATAGTGTCCCATGCTTTGAGCTCTGACTCCTGCCCTCTTGCTAGACTAGCTTGCCTGGGCTGCTGAGCCCCCTCCAAGCCCTGTTAGGATAAGAGGAAACTAACTTTGTCACAGTACTTTTTCATTGAATTAGTAAACAACTTGTCCACCTTCCCTCTGGAATCAGAAAATGAAAAGCCACTTGTCACATGCCTGCAGCAGCCTCAACACACCTTTAAAAAGCTCTGCTGGAGCCCGTAGCGAGTGGCAGAAGGGCGGGTGTTTGTAGCTGTTGCGTGAAGTCTGCCAATTGTCACATGACTGCAGCAGCCTCAACGCCCCTTTAAAAAGCTCAGCTGAAACCATGGCGAAGCCCGTGTGGCACAGTGGTCGAAGTGGGCGGGAGTAGTGCCACTCCAGTTTTTAAAAAAGTGTTATTGTTGCTACACTTTTATTTTAAAAAGAAACCATTCCAGAATGGTTTAGTTTTAAAATAAAAGTGTAGGAAGAAGTTGAAACTTGTACTTCAGTCACTGCACTGAACATTTCCTTAAAAATCAGGTGCATTTGGGAAACTTGCACTTCAGTCACTGCACTGAACATTCCCTTAAACATTGGGTGCATTTGTTTGGGGATTTGGGTTGTGTGTGGGAGGTCATGGCGATGGGGTTTGTGGGGAGCTCCGGCAGGCCATCAGGGAACACAGTTCTACTAGTTCTTTGCGTACACTTCCACCATTGGGCAGACATGCCTTCAGCATCCTCAACACACCTTTACAAAGGTTACCTGGAGCCCATAGCGTGAAGCCCGTGTGGCAGAAGGGCGGATGTTTGCAGCCATTGGTGTTCGCAACAGCTGAAAGGTAAATACACCGATGTGGGTTCACTCAGTGCCCCAAATTAGTTTGGTGCTTTGAGCTGCCTATCTGTTGTGGCCATATAAATTATCACACTGAGCCGGAGATTGAGTTAGTGTTATTTATTTTGCACAACACATGTAATTTTGTTTAACCCATAAATCATCTCTCAGTGCATGCATGCAGTGCAGTAATTGGTGGTATTATCAATTTGGGTACTGCTGGCAGTCTCTGTATTTATGGTAGTGTGTGGGCCCTTGATCAGAAGGTTGCATGAGAGAGCGTTGGGCAGCCTGCCTCTCTGTGGCTTGCCTCAGCTCCAAATGCTCTGAGCGGGAAGCTCCGTTGCAATCTCGCGGTTGGTCCTGCAAGACTTCCCACGGGACTTTGTGAGGGGCCTTTACTCTACATACCTCCTTTTGTTGGACACAGTTTGTCTCACTCCATCATGTAGTCCGTGTACCTTCCTGGTCTTCTTCTTTCTCTCTGTGGTCGGTTGCTCTCTGCATTCTCTTCTCGCAGTGTTGCAACCCCTTCACTGGTTCTCTCATGTCTCACCACATTTCATTTGGGACTGGCTTCTACTTGGAAGGGTGTCCCTAGGTCCTCTGTCTATGCATTTCCAGACTGTTCTCTTGTGGTCAGGTTCTCTTTGACCAAGCTCTCATCTTGACTTCTGTGCTCTTGTGTTACAGGACAGAATGTTTCTTCTGTCCCCATTTCGTACAGTGCTACCCTCTCGTATGTGGGTTGTCCCTCGCTGCACCACTGTCAATGGTTTGCTGAACTTGGACCCAGTCTCAGGATCTCTATGCACCATTTTAATCTTTATCAGATCTCCTTCCCGAACTGTGTTTTGTTGAGGCTTTTCCTTTTGTCACTATATCTCTTCATGTTTTCTTTGCTCTTCTTAACTCACAACACCAATTCTTCCATGTCCACCCTTTCAGCCTCTCTCACACTCGCCAACCATGGCGGGACCAGTGTGGAGGCCGCCCTGCATCCTCTGAGGAGGTGGAACAGCAATATACTTGTGACCCCATTGGGGGTGAGGCGATGAGCTGCTATGGCTTCCTTCACTGTGCTGAGCGGGTCAAGTCTCGCTGCTTTGGCTAACTGTAAGGCTCCCTTAATGAACCTGTTGGTGCATTCCACCAACCCATTTGCTTGTGGGTGATATAAGGCTGCTTTGATTTGCTTGACATTGTTCTCCTTCAGGAAATTGTCCATATCTCTGGTTATGAATTGCACTCCGTTGTCGGTGACCAGTTCTCTGGGCAATCCTTCTCTCTAAAAGATGTTTTTTAGGAACTGAATCACTGTGGTTGACGTTATGTTGGGTACAAATTCGACTTCTACCCATTTGGATAAGTAGTCCACTAACACTATGCCATACTTGCTTCCGGGTTCCATGAGTTCTAGCAGGCCTATGAAGTCCAAGCCCAATTTTTGCCACACTCCTTCTGGCACTTCTGTGGGGTGTAGTGGCGCTTGTCTTACTTTGAGTCGCCTGTCGCTATTCACACACTCATGACACCGCTCCGTCATGGTCCTTATTTCCAAGTCCCTACCTGGCCACCAATACGCTTCTCTGACTCTCCTTCTCATCATGTTTTTTCCAAGATGACCGGCGTGAGCCCTGCATATGATGGTTCTTCTCATAGGTATGGGTGGGATCACTTGGTCGCCTCTCATGAGCATCTCCTCATTTTCGATTATTTCATCAGACACTTTCCAATAGGGACGCAAACCCTCTGGGATGGACCTCTCATCGGGCCACCCTTTCCTGACCCATTCTGTGATTTTGGTAGTGGCATCATCTTTGGCTGCTTCTTCTTTACAGTGTCTTCTCACTCATTTCGAGGAATTCCCTACTCCTCAGGTCGGTGAGTGATGGGACGACACATTCATCCTGTAGGAAACTGGTTTCTGTATCTTTGCGGTGCGGGAATCTGGACAAACAGTCCGCCTGGGAATTCTTCCACCCCGCAATGTGCTGTATCTTATACATATATTCTTGCAGCTTGGCTGCGATGCGAACAAGGCGAGGTGTCGCTGTGCGGGTCCCTCCCGGGCTCAGTAGATGCACTAGGGGTTTGTGATCAGTAACCAGCAGAAATGTAGTACCCCAGACGTATGTGCGGAAGTAATCCTACAGCCCATGCACATGCTAACACTTTTCAATGGTGGAGTCATTTTTTTCTGCTTGTGATAGAGCCTTGGAGGCGAACACAATAATATGTTCTTCGCCGCCATTCTTTTGCGTGAGGGTTGCTCCTATGCCATACGCAATGGCATCCGTGGTAATCATGGTTTTCCATTGAGGATTGAAAGGTTGCAGACAGGGTGCACGCGTTTTCCCTCTTTAACATCTTCAAATGCATTGGCTTGTTCTGCCTTCCATTGGTATTCTGCGCCTTTCTTCAGTAATTCTCTCATTGGAGAAGTCTCTGAAAAAATGTGGTAAAAACTTTGCGTAGTATTCGGATCCTCCCAAAAATGATCTCAGTTCTTCTTTACTGTTTGGGGAGACGCCTTCACGGTGGATTGCAGTAGTCTTTCTTGGGACTGATACCTGCCTTGGAAATGGTGTAGCCCAGATATTCTACTTCGTCTGCCTGCAGTACGCACTTGTTATAGCGTAGTCGCACTCCTGCTTCTTGCAGTTTTGCCAACACTTTACAGAGAGCTGTGTCATGTGTCTCCTTTTCTTCTGCATATTTAATATGTCATCCTGAAAGTAAGAGACATTTCCAATGTTTTTCAACAAGGAGTCCATCAAGCGTTGGAACGCAGCGGCCTCTGAGGACATCCTAAAAGGCATTCTGGTGAATTGATACGTCCCAAATGGGGTTATGAACGCCGTGAGGGGTCTGGATTCTCGATGTAAGGTGATCTGGTGGTAGGCGTCCCTCATGTCTAATTCCGAAAAGACTTTTGCCTCCTTCATCAGCAAAATCAGTTAATTTTGCTTGGTAAGGGGTAACTGTCTGCCACCACCTCCATATTTAGGCTGCGTAAGTCGATGCATGTCGCAAAAGTCCCCGGTGATCTGTTTCTTTACGAGGACCACTGGGCTGAGCCATTCTGCGGACTCCACCGTCTCTATGGTTCTTTCTGATAGCATCTTGTTGAGCTTTTCTTGTAGTGCAACTCTCGCCATCGTCGGCACAGGCCTGACCATATGCTTAACTGGTACTGCTCCCTGTTTTAATTTTATCTTGTGCACATAGTTTTTGATGCAGCCAGGCGTGTCTGAAAACAATTCCGGGAATTCATCTTTGGTGATTGGCACGGCATTTTTGTTTATAGACAGGACTTGTCCTTCCACGCTGGGGTCGAACCTGATTTGAAGTTTGGCCTGGTCATCCCAACCCAATACTGGTGGTCCTTTTTCTGCGAGATACCCTTTGGTTTTGGTGACCTTGCTTTTGAATTCCACCATTGCTCTGATGTACCCCAGAAGATTCACACTGGCACCTCTGTACGCCGTGGGACTAATGTTTGTTTTATACAATTCTATTCTTTCTCTTCCCACCATGCTTTTGTACAAGTTCAACGGTATACTAGTGAGATCGCAACCCGAGTCTGCCATCACTCTAGTTTCATGGCCATTGACTTTAATGGTGCAGTGGGGCTTTTCCCTCTGATTCGTGCCGCTGTTCACCATGAGAACTGTGGCGCATGCTTCTTCATCTGAGAAGGCCTCATCTCTGCCCTCTTTACTCTGGATTGTTGTCACAGTCTTCCTCGCTTTCCATGTGCACACTGATGCAAAATGGCCATACCTTCTGCATTTCGAGCATTCTTTATTCCTTGCTGGGCATTCTCTGCTACTGGCTAGGTGGCTTCTACTGGCGCATCTGTGGCACTTCAACGGTTCACGTTTCACTGCTGCGCCATCTCTGGTTTTGCATTGTCCTCTGTCTCTTCTGCCTCTGGATTGCACCCACTGTTCTTCTGGTGCATGCGCAGCAATTCCCCACTCTTTGCGCCTGCAGGACGTCTCTTCTACTGCCCTCGCAATCTGGATTGCTTTGTCCAACACTATTTCCTTTTCAAGAATAAATTTGTCTTGTACCTTTCTGTTGTTCGTGTGGACTATGAGCATGTCACAGATTCTTTCCTCTGATGTTGCTCCAAATGCACACAACGCAGCCAGTTCTCCTAACTTGAATACGTAATCGTCCACAGGTTCTGCCGGTTCTTGCTTTCCACCATAGAATCTGATTCTGTCTAGTAAAACGTTTTCTTTACATGAGAATCTCCTGGCTATTCTCCTTTTTGCTTCTTGATAGGCATCATCACCATCTCCTGTCGGGACTTCTGGGTTCAGGCCTGCAAAAGTCCTTTGTCCTTCCACGTCCAGCGCATTAAGCAACATGGCCTTCTTGTGCGCCGCTGGATATCCTGTTCCACCCATGGCTGCCAAGTAAGTTATGAAACAAAGGCTCCCATTGGAGCCATGGAATGGCTGGCTTGCCTGGGACTTGCAGGAACGGTGGTGGTCGTGTTGCTCCTTGCATCGTAAGGCAGTCGGGCCAGTCCGATCCTCGTCGCCAATTATGTTGTCACCGTATAGATGATCACACTGAGCAGGAGATTGAGTTAGTGTGAAAAACTCAAATGAGCTAACTGAATGAACAGTTGTCCTCTTTTTTGATAGGTGCTCATGGGGGAGGACACAATATCAAGAGCAAAAGAGGGGAAAGGTCCCGCCGAGCTACCTCTGGATGTCGACACTGGACCTGACAAAGCTTTGTGACAACTTATGTGCTTATGACCACATCTTTATCAACACATGTAAAAAGATGAGAAGAACGGTGGTTACCAAAAAATATATTATTATTTTATTTTATGATTACTTATAAGTTAAAAAAGACCAGCAGGTCACATTTACAAATGGAAAACAACATAAAACAGAATTAATAGGAAGACTAATCTGACTATTACAAAGTCCCCATATATATTGTGTGACACAATATATATGGGGACTTTGTAAATAGTCGGATTTGAACTGTATATTGCTAAGTCACCCTTGTGTTACTAACATCACCTGAAAACTAATGTATTCAAGGAGTGAACACTAGGACAAAACAAGTGTTAAACAAATTGTCTTCTTATTAATTCTGTTTTATGTTGTTTTCAATGTGCAAATGTGACCTGCTGGTCTTTTTTAACTTATGAGTAATCATAAAATAAAATAATATATTTTTTGGTAACCACCGTTCTTCTCATCTTTTTACATGTGTTGATAAAGATGTGGTCATAAGCACATACATTGTCACAAAGCTTTGTCACCTCCAGTGTCGACATCCAGAGGTAGCTCGGCGGGACCTTTCCCCTCTTTTGCTCCGGAGATTGAGTTAGTGTTATTTATTTAGCACAACACATGTAACTCTGCTTAACCCATAAATTATCTCTCAGCATGCAGTGCAGTAATTCGTGGTATTATCAATTTGGGTCCTGTTGGCAGTCTCTGTATTTATGGTAGCGTTTGGCCCCTTCATTAGGAGGTTGCATGGGAGAGCGTTGGGCAGCCTGCCTCCCTGTGGCTTGCCTCAGCTCCAAATGCTGTGAGCGGGAAGCTCTGTTGCAATCTTGCGGGTGGTCACGTGAGACTTGCCACAGGACTATGTGAGGGTGCTTTACTCTACACTATCAACATGGAGGAAGGGACCTGTAGGCGTATGAGATTTTTGTTTCAATATAGTGCTCATGGTGAGCTCGACCTTTAAGATAGATTTGATATTGCCAAGTCTTAGATGGGATCCAGTTTCGAACTTGTGTAAAGAAGTGCCTGGTTTTTAAAGGCAGATTTGACATCTGCTAAGCCCTTCGTTTGGACCCAGTTACTATTACTGAAGCATTTGTATTGCCATTGTGAACAGCATTAATGCTGTAGCTGACAGTCAAATCCAAGTACATTTCTGCTCCGATTTAAGACTATGCCATACTCTTAAAATGTTTTTACCGGCAGCTCCCTCGCTGTGGGCAGTACGTTTGGAGCACAGTTCAGTTTTTTTAATGTTAAGTGAACAACCGTGAGTTTCTTCTTGAAAGAAAAGTTGTCTGATTACTCCCATGCACTCACTCTTGCAAGGGGGCAAGGGGGAGGGAGACACGGACTAAGACTGCCCCTCGAGCTAATCAAGCGTGTCTTGCCCACCGATTAGTAAAGTTTGTGAAGGGTGCTGTATCGCGGTGTTGTGTTTACATCGACTCGTCCATTTGTATATTTAGCAATCTTTCGTTTTTTTGTTTGCTGTTTTTAGCTAGGATAGATGAATAAAAGTTTTAAAGCAAGTGACATGTCACACTATTTTACACTGCTGGAACAGAAGGATATTGGAGGGAACCTGACTATTAGTCTCCCTTACATTGCTTGTGTTAGTCACTTTCGGCCTCATTACGAGTTTGGCGATAAGAGGTAAACTTGGTGGTAACGCCAAATTACAAGTTTGGGCCTGGAGTGGAGGATTTGCCTCCAGGAAAATCATGGAGGTAAATCCTCCAACTTACCGCCGAAAAAATCGACAGAATCGGCGTAATTCTGCAGCGGTAATTCCGCCCAAAAATCAGCATTGAGTCCAATGGACTCAAATTAAATGGGGAATTATAATGCCACCACCACTTGTAAACCAAGTGGCGGTAACAGTAATTCGTTTGGGTGGTATTCCGGCAGATTTACTGCCGGGATACCGCCAGACTGGTAATGAGGCTAGTGTTTTATCTTTAATTTGGGGGAGCGTTCGTTTAGTAAGTTGTATAATTATTGTATATTGCCATCTGTATTTTTGCTTTTGCATATTACATAGTGCTGCTTTTTATATAGGTTTAGCAATTGTATTTTATATATTGCTTTTGTATTTGTGTATTCTGTTAATTGTACATGCCTTTTAGTGCTGCACTTTGTTGTAATCTGCTGCACCAAAGAAGGCCAAGAAAAAAGCTAATCAGTAATAGGGACGGGTGACAGCAAAAAAAGTTTATAAGCTGTTTGAGTCTATCGAAGAGGTGAATGTATTGATCACAGAATTTAGGATTTGCTGGCTGCGTTAGAGGTGAAAACCTAGGGATCAAAGGGTTGAGGCCTAGAAGGGGCTAAAAATACAAAGAAGGAACATTTGGGTAAGGGGGCTATGCCCAACTATGTGGTGGACATGGATGATCTAACCCCAGGCGAGGTAGTTCAGACAGTAAAAGAGGGCACAAGTGTGGGAAATGTAAGTGCCCGATGTAACTCCTCTTTTGAGAAAGGAGGTTCAGAAAGATTAATTAGATGTGCTTGAGGTGGGGAAAATGATTGACTAATTGGGTGGGAGTAACTTCCAAATACCGACCTCAGCCGTGGGGGGCAGAAGCTCCACCGTTTGCAACATTATTGAAGTGTATGAGCGCTGTGGGGGGTGCAGGTCTAGTCCTCCATCTCAATTAGGCCCTATAATAAGAACTAAAGACCAAACTAGTCCGTTTATATTGGATTCTTCATGTACCCATGAAGCAATGGAGGTGATAGAAAAAACGGCTGAAATAGTAATAAAATACAGATATTTACTGTAGCAAACGAACGCTGGAGCAAAGTAATGAATGTACAGTATCCATGCACCCTTGAGCTTTGCACCCACCTTTCACAACTGCTCCAATTTAGCACAAGGTAAAATCCCTTCACTCTTTAATAGAGGAGCTAGTGCAAGCCCTGCGAGCTTTCACAAGGGAATCTAGTAAGGGTAATAAAGGTATTTCCCCAGCCCCTGCACCGTTTACAGAGGCACAGTTAGTTTCTAGGGCCATCGGATGTGGTAGGCTGGTCAAGTTTTGAACTCAGGTAGCTCTCTTATGATAGTGCAAGCTGCAATTGAGAAATATGCAAGGAAGCACTCTCCCCAATGTCTAAAACAAGAAGTAAGATCATTGCTCATGCTAACTATTGTTACTTCTATCGTTCCTACTTCCAGCAGTAACCCTCTGATTCCCCATTTGTGAAATGCTTCGAATCATGTTATACCAGGTGGAAGCCCTGTACCTGGTAAATGTCCCAAAGCTTACTGGGAGGGTCACTGATGGAACTGAGTTGCTTAAAAACAAATGTACACATTCGTTCCGAGTAAGAAAGGCTGCTATTCTGTGATTAGAAGCAATATTAAACAAGTGGAGCGATGTCCGGACCCGTTGGTGAAAGACAAGTATTACTTAAGGATTTCCTTCTATAATAGGGACATGGCTTACAATATCTTGGCCATCGATTTTAGAACCATGCCCCTCCTGGCCTGGAAATACAGGTAAGGGGCATGCTAACCTGTCCAGTAGGCCCGTTAGCTAAGGATGGCATTGGTAATTCTCAATTAGATCGCTGAGATCTTGCCCCTCCTGTGGAGCCAACCCCGCAACGAGCTAGTCACCCAGTCACTTTCCCAGTGCACCCGCTGAATTCTGGTAGGGAAACGGGGGAGCTTAGTGTGTTGTCCTGGAATGTTTCTGGACTTGGAAGCCTTAGGAGTGATCATAACTCGGGTACATTTGTCAGTGGTCATGATATTATTCGTTTCCAGGAAACCTGGGCTTTAACAGCTATGACATTGGAAGGCTATGCAAACTGTGCGATTCCAGCAGGCAAGCCTGAGAGGTCAAGGGAGTGGCCTGTGGGGGTTTAATTATTTGGGTGAGAAGCAAATTAAATGTTGAGCTTGAAATCCTCCCCAATTCCAATGTGGATTTACTGTGCTGAGTGTTCAGAAAAGTGGTTGTAAAACTTTTTTTTGGCTAATGTTTACAACAGACCGCATGGTAAATATGCCATGCAGACTATTAGACTTTTAAGTGGTATTACAAAATTGGAAACTAGCTACTATGAACCCCGGGATTGCGCTCATAGTCTGGGATTTTAACCTGCAAATGGACCCGCAGTTTGAGTATTGGAATGCCTAAAGAAGAAAGATGAGATCTGGAATGTCCCGACTTTGGTCCCACCAAAAGTGGCCAGACAGTACAATATGCATTTGAGTCGGCCACAACAATGTTTAGGATGGGGGTTAGAGCTTGCAATGGTCGTGTGGTGGGGGATGTCCCGCCGGCTCATACTTTTGGAAGTGGCTTATTGAGAGTAATATCGCTTATATATTTTTGTATTTACCTAATTAGGAGGGAGTGAAATCATTTACTATTATTAGCTGACCGGAAAGTGACAATTTCCCACTCGGCTTGTCCTCAAGTATACGGCCCTGGTACTGTTACTAAGTGGCCCAATTGACTGGACCAGGTTACCTTGCTCGAACAATAGAAGGCGGCTAAAATGGGATTCTCTTGATCATGGTTTGATCATAACTAGCTTTTTTGCTGAGGCTGTTCCTTATATAGAAGTGTTTGCCCCGGGCATACCAAATGATGTACTCTCAGAATTACATTTTAAAATTATGGGTATTCTTAGCACCAATTGACTATGTCCCTCAAGCAAATCAGAGGTATGCCCAGAAATAGGCCCCGAATGGGCTGGTTTAACTCTGATTGCAGGGGAAAAGAAAACTGCCCTGCTAAAAAATATTAAATCAACAGACGCGCTGGCAATTGAGCAGCAACCCCTGTTAAGCAAAGAGTAGAAGGAACTTTTAGTGCAAAAGAAAAAAAGCACATACGTTTTCGAGATGGGAACACATGAAGGATGCTGTTAAGAATACGGACCAATGAGCCTTCTGGAAACTGGCTTACTTGGGTGAAAGCGATGAATGCTCAGCGTTTGAATTTGCCGTTTCCCCCTGATAGCTGGCATGGCCACTTCTCTCTGTTGTGTAAGGAAGAAAGGTTATATAGGAGCGATGGGGGCAGAAATTACATATTTTTGGACTCTCAGATAGTGAATAGCGATTGTTTTATTTTCACTCCAAAAGGAGTGAGAGACACGATTCAAGCCTAGACGGGGGGCAAAGCGCGGGGCCCAAACAAGGTCTCAGCGGATTTGTTTGGATATGAATCAAGCTATTGGGCCCCGTATCTATTTACTTTTGAATTCTTTTTATAGAGCCCATAGAGTGCCTCCCTCCTGGCGAGAGGCAGAGATTGCCCTGATCTTCAAGAAGAAGGATAGGGCTGATCCAGGCAACTATCGCGTTATTTCCCTTCTTGGTGCAATTGACAAAATCTTTAGCAAAATGCTTCTGGAGGGCCTGGAGCAGTAAGCTTTTGAGACGCACAGCATCAGTAATGCACAAGCTGGGTTCAGGAGCGGCATGAGCACCACTGAGCAGGCCTTTAGGCTCTATGTGCCTCATTACGAGTTTGCCGGTAACCCACCGGTAGTACAGGCGGGTTACCAGCAAACTTGCCTTACCGTTACTGGTGCCCGATATCCTGTTGTTATCAGGATATTACGTGTGCCAGCAACGGCGGTAAATTCCCATTCTATGGAGTCCCGTAAGACTCCATGGGATGGGAACTACAGTGCCTGTGATTCAGTAATTTTTCTGCTAGTAGGGGCCTGAACTCCCAGCATGTCAGACCTGCCGTTAGGTCACTGCCCCTACCAGGCAGACTCTGAGTGAGCCCGTGCAGTAAAAATGCCAGAGCCGGTAGTACGAGCATTTTTCTGGCATTTGTCCGGGACCTGCTTACCCGTAATAAGACCCTATGGGCCTCATTGCAAGTTTGGCGGTAGCCTTGCCGGTAAAACCCTCAGGTTGCCGCTGAACTTGCAAATTTTACCAGTGCCCGGAAATGGGCAATTACTGGGTCATTACGGCCCCACCGGACCCGGTATTTCCCATTCCCGGGCGCCGGTAACAAATGCTCCCCATTCCCATTTGAGCCCCATAGGGCTCTATGGGAATGGGGAGGCCGGATGCACCGGCACCATTCAGAATGGTGCCGGTGCATCCTACATGCTCTGCTCGTGGGTGCCAGCCCGCCCGCCAGGTCCGACCTGGCGGGCGAAAAGGCACCCACAAGCAGAACTCGTAGTTTGCCGGTGCGGTACCGGCAAGCTTACCAGTATCATAGCTACCGGACCGGCAAACTTGTAATGAGGCCATATGTCTTTATAGAAAAATATGTAAACTTAAGGAAAGGGATACTATACCTGGTGTTCATAGACTTAAAAAACACTTTTGATTGTATCCCCCGAAGCGAACTATGGAACACATTACGGGAAAAGAACATTCCAGAGACCCTACTAAATGCCATTTTGCTGCTTTATACCGACAATGTAGCAGCTGTTAGAACAGGATTGGATAAAAGGTGCACTGAGGAATTCAAGGTCAAGAAGGGGGTGAGACAAAGCTGTGTGTTGGCTCCCACTTCTTCTCTATCCATCTTAATGATGTGGTTGAATGCCTTGATATTGAAAATGCTGATGTGCCCAAGTTAACAGGCTAGAGGGTCAGTATTATGATAAATGCTCATGATGCTGTACCTATCGCAAGAACTCAAAGTGGTTTGAAGAAATTAGTCAGAGCATTTACCGATTTCTGTGACGGAAAGGGTCCCACGGTAAACACCGGCAAAACAAAAGTGATGCACTGTGGGAAGAATTTGGGTAACTCCACTAAGTTGTCTCAATTTGGGGGTGCGTGCTTGAGGAGGTTTCTATATTTGACTGTCTCGGCTTCCGGTTTGTGAGTACTGGGAGCTGGGATAATAAGGGGCAAAAATCACAGCTCTCTCTAATATGAACATCCGCAGTGGTTGATGACTGTGCCAGGAAATTTGGTAATAATGCTGTTTATCCTGCTCTTGAGCTGTAAAGAGCACAAGGAGTGGTTGCTGCTTGCTATGGGGCAGAATTGTGGGGCTTTTGTGAACTGGGGAAGCTGACCATGGGTGAAAACACTTTTCTGAAAAATCTTTTGGTCCCGAAGAGTAGCCCGAACAACCTGATCTATGTAAAATTAGATTTCAGGAGTGTTGGGGATATCGGGCTGATAAAGCCATTGTGGTTTTGTGTCCAAATCTGCCAGAAAGATGAATTAGTGTGCTATTGAGTGTCCCTAAGGATCTAATGGCTTGTGAGGTGGCACACACATTACCCTGGTTGGTCCATGTTAGATCCTTACTTGGATTTGGGCCATATTTGATTCAGGCCATGGGATGTAGCTGGGAATGCACAAGAACTTATTAGGAGAGCATTCTGGGACCGAGTAGCCTCTCTACGATTGACTGTCTTAAACTGGTTGCAGGCTGGAGTTTCTGTTGCATAAAACTGTGTGGGGCAGTGAAAGTTATTTGTTGGATTTTGTGAACCCAATGGCACGTGCCTTGTATATGAAGCTGAGATTTAATAATCTATCATTATCCCTGTTAATTGATATTTGGTATAAAACAGGAGACACTTGCTGCCAATTCTGCCCAACTGTTGTAGAAGGTGTACAGCATTTTTTATCCTTGTTATTCTAGGATAAAGATGGGAAACTTAACATTGGGGGTCATTACGAGGTTGGAGGTAAGGGAAAAACGATGCCGGTAAAGGATTACCTGCATCGCTTACCGCTACGGGCTATTCTGACCAACCAGACCGCTATTTGCGGCACCGTAAAGTACGATGCCGTAAATAGTGGTCTAGGGTCGCGCGCGCGGCACACCATGCCGATAGCACACCCACACACCACACCCCCTCCCATTCCAAGATGATACCAATAGTAGTAGCACTACTGGAGCTGGAGGCCCTGCTTGCAAGGCAGCAACAACAACAACAACAGCAACAACAACAGCCCCCACCACAGAGGATACACAGGAGGAGAAGGGGGGTGAGACAGGCCCAGCATGCCCCACCAGTGCAGCCACCATTACCACGCTGGCAGCCCCCAATTCCTCGCATCAGACCCACCCACTACAACCTAACACCAGAGCAGATCCACACACTGTATGGGCATGACCGTGACACCATCACCACCATAGTGGACCTGATACATGACGACAAAGCGAGCCTCATAGAAATAAGCACCGCCATCCCCCCTCCACTGAAGGTAGTGTCTGTGCTCCCCTTCCTTGCCACAGGCACCTACCAGCACACAGTGGGGCACATGCATGGCATATCACAACCCTTATTTACCCGGATACTGAACCAAGTGCTGGATGCCCTCCTCAAGCACACAAGGGACTACATATCACTACCACGGACTCCACCGGAGATATGCAATACAAAAGTTGCCTTCCATGCACTGGCAGGCATGCCTAATTGTATAGGTGCCCTCGACTGCACCCACGTGGAGTTGTTGGTCCCGCATGCCATGGAGGTGGCGTATCGCAACCGCAAGCAATACCACTCCATCAACATGCAGATGGTATGCAACGCAAGCAAGTTCATCACACATTGCTGTGCCCGTTATCCAGGATCAACTCATGACTCTTTGGCCCTGCGGAACAGCCTGCCACAACGCTACATGGAGCGACATGCTGGACGACGTGCCTGGCTACTTGGTGAGTTGCCTGACTGGCCCCTGGCAGTGCATCGGGGTCATGAGGTGGGTGCCTGCATACTCTAGCTGGGTCGGAAGGGGGGGATGCATACACCACCTGGGTGGAAATGATGACGCCAGTGCACGATGAGCACCTCACCGAACACTGTGCCCCAGACCCAGTGAAACGGCACATGACTACCAAATCCCACAGTGATGAAGTAAGGCCGACACCTAACACTACATGACCAACAGGTGACCAGGCCACATCCCACAGCACATGCACTACTCATCGGCAGCCCCCACACACCGTAAGGGCATCTAGCAATATGCACTGCATATGCACTATGTCGCTGCCTCCAGCATATCACCACACAGGACAGTCATCCCTGGGAGTGCATTGATGTGAGCCAAACAGGGATACCACAGCGTGTCACTGGTACTGCACACCCATAGGAGTGCTGTAAGTCACCATAGCATGGATCAGTGCAGAATGACGAATATGCTACTAACTACAGCCAACACTCCCTACTGCCAAATCTCACTGAACACAGCACTTCAATGATATTACCCCAAGACTGCTGCATGCATATACGATGCATGTTCTACAAGATGTGAGTGCACACCATAAACCATTTTGAAGATGCTACCCCCTCCATCATTCCATTGCACAGGATACATAGCAGGGCCAGGAATGGGGTCAATGCATCCAGGGACATATGCGTATGGGCAGAAATTACCTGCTTCCATGTAAGACTATTCCAGTTGTCCACCATGAATGTACATACACTTACCTTCATTCCCCTCTCATGCAGGTGATGGTGGCTATCCCTTGATGCCGTGGCTCATAACCCCTGTCTGAAACCCACAGAACAGGCATGAGGAGGACTACAATCATTCCCATACCCGTACACGTGTGGTGATTAAGCAGGCCTTTGGCCTGTTGAAGGCATGATTTCGTTGCCTCAGCCGGTCGGGTGGGGCACCCATCTACAGCCATGAGAAGGTGTCCAAGATCCCCATGGCATGTGTAATGCTGCACAATATGTGCATCCGTTGGAACGTGCCCCTGTCCCCTGACATAGGACTGCTACCACCAGATGATGATGAAGGGTAGGAGGAGGAAGAAGGAGCAGGACAGCACCATGGTGCCGATGCACAGGAGGGACGTGCCGTGCAGCAAGCATTGATTGGACAATATTACTGACACACAAGTCAGCAGAGGGTGTCATGACATGAGGACATGGGGCACTGGGTGTGGGGATACATGTACACTATGCACTGTCAAATATAAAAAGACACGTGCGCCATGATGAATGTCCACACTGGTTTACCTTTGCAACACAAACTGTGTATTGAAATTGAAAATGCCTAAGTGAATAACAAACCCTCCACCATCCCACCCCCCTCTCCCTCTCCCCCAACTCTCCCACACCCCTCCCCATCCCCCTCCCCCGAACTGCCCCCTCACCCCTGTCCCCTCCCCCCCAACTCCCCAACACTAGTCCCATGGTGTCCACGTAGGCCACATGTGGCTGGTAGGCAAGTTACTCCGCGCTCCCGGGGCCAGGGGGAGGCATGTCCCGGCGGCGCTGGGAACGGAGTGACCAATGCAGTGGGCTCATCTGTGTCGAGTTACTGGTCGACGGGGTGTCCTCATGCTCGGCCTGTTGTGAAGGACGTGCAGCCTCCAGGGCATCGGCAATGCGGCTGAGGAGTTCGCATAGACGGTTGGTGCTGTCCGTCACCACCTGCCGCATTGCCCTTAATTCCTCCCGCCACTCCTCCCTGCCCTGCCGATTGTCCTGGATCAGCTCGGTGATGAGGGCGGTGAACTGCGCTGCACGCTGTGCATCAGCCGATGGTGTGTTGTCCCTGCAGGGGATTGTGCTGCCATGACCTGCCAGGCCTTCACCTGGGGGACTGGGCACAGGACTGGCTTGTTCCTGTGATGGTCCACAGGCACATTGGCCAGGTGTGTCTGTCTCGCCCGAGTCGCTGTATGACACCTGTGGGTAGAAGCTGGCCTCTGGGGTGTCGACGACTGAAAATGTGTCCTCCTCTGCCGCTCCACAGGTGGAAAAGGGGCTGTCTACAGATTCCAGGGGGGCCGTGGCTGCCACCTCCCCAGCCACGCTTGACTCCTCAGACCTTGGCGTTTCAGATGTTCCTGGCGCCAATGCAGGGAGGGGTGGGGGTGGTGCACCCTCCATGGGCCTTGCAGGAGCCGGTGTTGCGCTTCCAGGTGTGCTCTTCCTGGGTGGGATGCGGCGGACCCTGCCTTTGCCCCTGGAGGTGGTGGGACAGCTGGTCCCGTGGTCCTCGCTGTCATGCTCACTGCCTGTGGGGGTGGAAGAGAGGGACGGCATGAGTGATGATTTGAGAGGCAACTTTCATACATGGCTACAATCACATATTCAGTCTTTTGGGGGTTATGGGCATTTGGGTATGCAACGGCACTACATTCATTTAATGGGTGGGATATGCATGCAGGTGTCGGTGTCACTTATGTTGGCTGGATACTGTGCTGTCTGACTGGCACACTGTCCACAACAACTGCCCAGTGTGCCCAATGGGATAGGCCACTTCGTGCAGTATGTGTAATGTGCGTTAAGCCCTTGCACTTGGAACTTGCTTGGGTCGCTGTTGCTTCGGCATGAATTTAAGGGGGGGGGCACCATGTCGTGACTCCTTGGCCAGACCTTTCAAGTGTATGTCATGGCATTGGCATTGGCAGTGTTGACTTTGGACACTCACCTCCGTCAGCGGTCGACGTTGCCACACAATCCATGTTGCCGACCCCTTCAATTGATTCTTGGCCGATCAAGCAGGCACACGTCTCCTCCCATGGCATCAGTTTAATGGGGGAACTTGGGCCCCCTCCAGTCTCCTGGGCCTGCCTGCGGTTTGCCGAGAGTATGCTCCGCACCTTCAGCCGCAGGTCGTCCCACCGCTTGCGGCAGTCCTTGGGGTTGAGGGGGGTGTTGCTGACTGCGCTCACCCTCTGGCCCACTAGTGACCAAATGTTTTTCTTCTTGAGCACCGGCCCTCTCCGCATGTCTCCGCTGAAGACGATGTTGGCGTGCTCCTGGAGGGTGTCCACTATCATCTGCAGTTCCTCAGGGCTGAAGCGCTCCTTGCGGAGCCGGTCTGCTCCCTTCTTGGGTGCTTTTGACATTCCTGGTGCTTCTGTTAGGCTTTTCCAAGATTCACAATGGTCCCAGGGGTCCTGCAAGGTGAGGATGGCAATGGATTGTGTTTTTAAAGATGGCCGCCGCGCTCCTTCCCGTTCCTGTGCGATGACGCTATTTCCGGTTCCGCTATTTAGCGGTGGCCGTAATTTACAGCCACCGTTATTTACAGTCACCGCTATTGCCGCTTTACTCTATGGCGGTAGTGTTATCTACGGTGTGCTTCATGCCGGTAAGGGCTTTTTGGGGCCCTTTTGCGGCATGGCGCTAGGTACATTACCGGCATGGCGCAAAGCTCGTGCCCGCAATGTCGTAATAGGCCGCTTTTAGCGGTCTATTACTATCTCGGACACAGTATTTGCTCCATGCCGGTAATGAACGGTACTTACTTCCAAACTCGTAATAAGGCCCATTGTGTCTAAACAATTATGGTGTACGCTCTTAGCACACCACTGAGTTTCTGTGCAATCTCAGACTACCTATTAAAAGCCTGGAGAAGAAGGAAAAACAAAATGTGATCAATAGTATGATGTGCCCCTATATGTTAATGTAACCTTGTTTTATAAATATTCAATTTTTTTTATAATAATGCTGACATTACAAGTGTGCTGGTCTGGAAATAATGCCAGTAATTCCAGACCGGGACACTTCAATTTTGCCAGTGGGGGCCACGGATCTCCCAGCAGGCCTGGCTGATGATAGATCAGGCCCCCACCGGCAAATAAATGTCTGAATAATCGGCACTGCTCATACCGTTGCCGGTGATTTAGACAATCCGAAGCCATGGAGACCTGACTTCATGGGAATTGGAATTTACCGGCAGAGACGGTAAGGATGCCGGCAAACTTGAAATGAGGTCCTATAGTGGACATAAAGGACAAGACACCAAAAGTGAGAGACAAAAGAGCAACCATGTGGAAGAGAAAGAACAGTAGATGATCCTAAAAATTATTCAGATGCAAGCATGTTTTCGAAATTCCTCTTGAGACAAATGTGCCCATCCGTGAAACATAGAATCATTTGCTCCAAAAAACATTACATTCTTTTTGCTTGTTTTAACATTGGAACATTTATTCCCTCTAAAAAACGTCAACTGTCGATGGAAAGGCAGGCGGATGAGGCATATTAGATCTAGTGCAGCTACTCTAAATAATGTACAATATTTCACGGGCTGTTAAATTACTTTCTTTAAAGCCTTCACAAAAGCCGCCAGTGTCTGTTTCAGTGTTGTGCTGATTGATTGTGAACACCTTTGGCAGCTTCGCTGTGCACTTTGTTGCTATTAGGATTCTGCTGCTATGCTTTATTGTGGGCTCAGGAGCAGAGCACAGATCACTGAAATGTAACACAGCCAATCTTTGCACATCGGCATAGAATATACATGCTTTCAATTATCCAAACAAATACATCTGAATTAATACATGCACACCGGATAGTAAGCAGCACGATGGGATTGATGGGCTAAAATTGGTTGCATGCAATCCAGGAAGGGAAAAAGAGACAAATTATGCTTCCCTTTTTTTTATTATTTATTGTTGTTTTGGTTAGCACTGAACCTTTCACAATACAAAATTGTGCACATAGGATAGATAAATAAATAAAATGTTCTACTCGTCTATATTTCATGAAACATTTTGTACTGAAATCATCAGTACCTCCCAAAATGTTGTTAATGCAATAAAAAGCAAAATCCGTTCTCCCTACCATAATGTAGACAAAAACGAAGTACTCCATAACAACAAATAAATGTTATGTACAAAACGCTAAAAGTAAAACATAATTCTTAGTTCCATTACACTCTGTACTGTTTCTGGGTTTCTTTTGTATTCCACACAAAACCTACAAAAGAGATTTTTCCTGGTTACACCTAGTCGAGCTCAAACAGTTCTTCCAAGTGCCTCAATGAAATGCTTTCCAAACAGCAAGAACAGCCTAACTTCATGTCTACTAGGAGAGTGAAACAAATACTGTTGTAGGTTGCCATATTTTGGCATATTTAGATCAAAATCAAACAAGCTTTCTTAGATTGTACATAAAGATAATTTTAATTTCTATCGCACTCAAACACTTTATTTCTTACATAATGCACCACTTAGAAAATGTATATCTTCTGATATTCTATGTTCCTTTAAAAAACAGTCACATTGAGCCAGGAATTAATTCATTTTTTTATTTTATTTTTTATTTAAGTTGCACGGTAGACAATGGGCCTCATTACGACATTGGAGGTAGCCCTGCCGCTATTTGTGGCATGGCTACCCCCATTCCGGGTACCGGGTACTGGGTCCGGGCTCCCTGAATGGGGAAATACCGGGCCATTCCGACCTTGGAGGGCCCGGTATTTCCCCATTCAAGGAACCCGGACCCAGTGCATCCCCATTCCCATTTGAGCCCCCATAGGGCTCAATGGGAATGGCGAGCAGGGTAACAACGGGCCCGTTAATGACGGGCCCGTTGTTAGCATGCTGGCCCGCTCGCGGGACCCGCTAAGGACGTCTGGTAAAACCAGGCGTCCTTAGCGGGTCCCGCGGGCGGACCTCGTAATGAGGCAGTAGGGGGTTAATGGGGCCGGCAGCTCTACCGGCCCTGTTAACCCCCTACCTCCTTCCTTGTAATGAGGCTCAATATTGAACAAGAAATAATGGTTTCACATTAACGCAGATAGTGTGATACATGCTGGTTACAGACACTGTACAAAAAGTACTCACAACATTTCATATTGCTCAGGTATCGACAGAACCCCCCCCCCCCCATATATCTCTTGGTTTATTAGAGCTGAGGGGTAGGCCGCGGTACACTCCCTCCTGTTCGTTTGCCCACACCATGTCCTGTATCCATTCCTCTTTTGTGGGAGGTGTCTCCCTCTTCATTCTCATCAAGATGGTACGCTTGGCCAGAAGCAGTCCAATATTTATAAGCTTGTGATTAACTGTATTCATTTTGAGTACACATTCCAATATAAACACAGATTGGTCCCAATTTACAGGTTGCTCCTCCATATCTTCTAATGCCCTACAGATCCCACACCAATAAGAGAGTTTCCCACATAACCACAACATATGTGTCAGATCTGCCTCTGTGCTTCGGCACCTAGGGCATCTGCCCGTGTGTGTTGGGTACATTGTCATCAAATGTGCTGGGGTGAGGTGTATCCTGTTCAGTATTTTAAAGTGGATTAACCGGAATCTGGAATTGAGTGGCACCTGCTTGGTATGATTGCATAGAGGAGACCAGTGAGAGTCTGAGAACTTGACTTCCAGGTCTCTTTCCCACTCCACCTTATTGTCCGGCAGCAGCAACCTTCTTGTTTCCATTGCTATTTTATAGAACCCAGAGGCAGTTTTCCTGGGTGTTCCGGTGGAGGCTATATAGTTCAGACAGGGATGTGACTCAGGCTCGTGCGGCACTCCCTCCCACGGTGCCGCCACAGCCAACCTAAGTCTAAGATATTGTAACTTCCGGAGTGGAGAGTCAGCAACCTGCGATTTAACCTCCTCCCATGACCTGAATATGCCGTTATGGTACAAGTCCCCAAATCGCATAACACGCGCCTCCCACCAGTATGTGGAAAGTGCAATGTCTGTTGAGGGAGTCAAGTAGGGCGCGTCCCAGATCGACATTTGTGGGGGCTATACAGTACCGCACCATGAGGGTGTTGTGTCAGCTTCGCCCAAGCCTGCTGCGTAGCCAGTCTAGGGTTCAGGTGGTCACTATTCCCCACGCCCCTATCGCTATCCGGTGTAGTATTGCGGCCTTAGGTTTCCCCTGTGTCTCTAGCTCAGAAAAAGAGGTATGCAGCGCCTCTGTTATCCAGTGCATGGTGTATTGTGCTTTGGCTGATAGGTAGTATACCTCAAAATCTGGTGCAGCAAGCCCCCCTCTCTCATATGTTTGTGTAAGACGACGACAGTTGGCCCGCACATTGCCCCTCCACACGAAGGCTGATCAGGCTGCAGATATCTTCTTGAAGAAGGGTCTGCCTGGCCACTGCGCTATCGTACTGAAGAGGTAGAACACCTTGGGCAGTAATATCATTTTAACCAGTGCTACCCGGCCCATGAGTGAGATAGGGAGATGGTTCCACCGGTCTAGCTTAGTGCATAGTGCTGTGGTCAGTGCTTTGTAATTGAAGGCATAAACTAAGCTAGCAGTGCATGCCACCTCCACCCCCAGGTATTTAATCTGTTGTGGAGACCAGCGTAGACCACATAGGTCACTTGGGGGGGGACATGCCGTCTGTCAGTAGGAACATTTGTGACGTAGTTATATTCAATATCAGGCCAGAATGTCTACCGAACTCCAGCACTCCGTGGAGGTATTTCTCAGGGTCTCTGACAAATAACAGAATGTCATTGGCGTACAGAGTGATCAGTTCCTTATGCCCAGCTATGGGGATACCCGCTCTGGCATGCCGCCTCCTCATGAAGTCAGCTAATGGCTCGATTACGAGAGCGAATAACAACCGGGAGAGCGGGCATCCGTCTAGTTCCACCTGCAAGCCTCAACACCTCAGACTATTCACCAGTACCCTAGCATGCAGCTGTGTGTATAAGAGTCTCACCCACTTAATAAAGTTAGGACCAAACCCGTAGTTATGGAGCACCCTAAATGGAAACAGCCAGTACACCCTGTCAAAGGCCTTCCTCATGTCCAGGGATATGGCGACTCCCTTATAATTCTTTGGGACCCCAGCTAGCACACCATAGAGCCTGCGTATGTTAGAAGCTGTCGATCTCCCAAGTACGAACCCCGCTTGGTCCTCGTGGACCATGTATGGCATCACTGCGTTGAGTCGGAAAGCTAGAACCTTGGCAAAGATTTTCACATCAGTGTTAATGAGGGATAGCGGTCGATAGGATTCGCAGTCCTCTGGGGGCTTCCCGGGCTTCAGGAGCAGGGTTATGACAGCTTCGCGCATAGATTCAGGGAGAATGCCGGTGTCCAAGGCTTCAGTCCATACTGCCAGGAGGCGGGGTGCCAATACTTCCTCGAACTTGTTGTAGAGTTCAGCTCCGAGCCTGTCAGATCCCTGTGCCTTCCTCCCAGGGAGGTCTTTAATCGCGGGCTTAACTTCGACAAGCGTTATGGGGGTGTCTAGAATATTGCGCATTTCTTCCGACAATAATGTCGTAGGTATCACGGGCAGGTGTTCGCCAATCTTGTTCTCAGTAGCTGTCATGATCACTGGCCCTACCAATAATGGCCTTTCCCCTTGCACCTACCCTAGTGTAGTAGCAGGCACATATGTACGCAGCCCAGGGTTTCCAAGGCACCACTGGGGTTCTTGGACCAGGTTGAGAAAGAACAAAAAGAGTTGGGCCCAAGCTTGGCATGCCTGGCACCACATTTCTTATTTATCAGGTGACTATGCCCTGCCACTTCTTATTCCTCCAACATGGAGGCAGAATAAACCAAGCAGCACTTAAATGCTGCAGGACTGCCTTTGGGTGTGGCTGTCTCTGCCTTTTGGGTGGGGCTGGGCATGCTTAGTCATTGGGTGGGGCTGGGTGGTTGGCTATTTAAGCCACACCCAGGCAAGGGTTCCCTGCTTCACGTCATTCTGCCATTGCAGCGTGACGCTTACCGGCCTTGCTCCTGCTCTCCGGACCTGAAAGAAGAAAGAAACAGCTGTTAGACATTTACGGACCCGATCTCCGATCCTCGGCAGCAGTCACCTGGTTATCCTTGTGTCAATCTTGGCAGCAACGCTTCTTGGCATCTCGGCTTTTCGACTCCTCTGTCGCTGCTCCTGCTGGAAAGAGAAACGAAACAAGAAAACAGTTAGTAAGTGGAATTACCGCGCAAGGTAGCAGCGTTATGAACAGTATTACCATCACGCATACCATTAAGGCAGCATTGAAGAAGGTGAAAGCAGCATTGTGCTTGGGGAAAAGCAGCGCTTCAGAAAGCACCAGCACAGCACCTTCAACGCCTGCAGCTGCTAGACGATCCACAACAGAGCATCACGCACCAAAGGGGCAGCGCTCTGCATCAAGACACTCTACAGAGCACCGAGCATAGAAGGAACAGGGCACAGCCAGGACGCTGTGTGCCCTGAAGCAAAACTGCTCAGAACTCTTACACGGAAAAAGGACACAAGTGCATACAGCACAGTGTGCACATCCAAACTGAACTTTAAAAGCACCCTTTACAGACAATTATCTATGCCGCAAGGTGAAAGGACACTGATCCACGTCGCAGCATGCCTGGGCTGGATATAGACCACCACAGTCAGTGATGTAACTGACCCTACACCTATTGCGCCCCTGTTCAAGAAGTAGCATGAAGGAGAGCTTTTCTTCCCAATACATCAGGTCAGCGGTGACCATGGAAGGTGGGAACCCGGGGGGAGGGGTACAGGGTGGAGGGAGAAGCCCTATCCACCACTCTCATTAACTCAGTATTGTGTATTCCTTTTAGGATCACCCCCAGGGGTTCAGTTCCACCGGAGGGTCCTGACACATACACCACACGGAAGAGGTTTCCTGGTGCCCCGGCAGAGCTAAGGTGAGCGTTACAGTAGCTTCACTCTGGGGTGAGTATAGGCTCCTGTAGAATTCATAGAACCCCCCGCGGACCTCATATGCCTTATTGACCACCACGGCGTCTCGCCTGGCAATACATGGGATGGATACATTGCCCTTTTCGATGCAGACCAGTCGTGCCAGGAGTTTGCCTGGCCTTTCCTGTTCGCCGTATCTGTGAGCCGCCATAGGTCTGTCAAGGTAGCGTAGGTCTCTGTCAGCAGCGTCACAGAAACGGTCTAGCTATGTTTGGATCTCAGCAGTGATCTGGGGGATGGAGTAGCCAGATATTCTGCCTGTTATCGGGTGATAGTTACTTCCCTTCTCTTGAGTTTCTGCCTAATGTTCCGCAGCACTCTGAATTCAGTGGACATCGCTATAACTCTTATATAGACTTTGAATGCTTGCCATAGGGTACTTTGCTCGGTAACCGAGCCGTTTTAATGTCAAAGAAATCCAAAATATGTTGTGTCATATTCGTTTTGAACACAGGGTCCAGAAGTGAGGTGGGTTTGAAGCACCATTGCGCCCCCTAGGCACACCTTCGGGTATGTCTATAGTGAGCATCACAGGGGAGTGGTCTGACAATGTCCTGGGGAGGATCCGAGCTCCAGTCACCCACGCCATAGCAGTGTCAGACTGTAACTATAGGTCCATGCGGGAATGCATATCATGCACTGAGGAATAAAACGTGAAGTGCTTGCGTACCCCATGCAGTGTATGCCAGTCGTACCTCAGGGCCAGATCAGTTATGTGTATGTGCATCATGCAAGCCGCGCCAGACAGGGATCTGGGAGTGGAAGAGGTGCCGTATAGATCAATATCAAATATTGTGTTGAAATCACCCCCGCAGAGTATCTGTGCCAGAGGATAATCAGCACATTTTTGAAATAGCAGGTCGTAAAAGCGGGGGTCGTCTATATTGCTACCATAGACATTTATTAGTAACACTTCCGCTGTCCCCAGTCTCCCATGCACCATTGCATATCTACCTTGTTCATCGATTTCGTATGTATAGTGCGTGAAAAGGAGTGTTTTGTGTATTAAGATCATAACCCCTCTGGCATTGGTGGAGTAGGAGGTATAATAGCGGTGCTCACCCCAGAACTTACACGCTTGGTACTCTTGGAAGTGTGTTTCTTGCAGATAGAGAATCTGTGCCCCTTGTCGATTCGCATATGCAGCCACCTTACGTGCTTTCACTGCGTGTCCCAGGCCCCGGACGTTCCATCTCATTAGCTTAATTCCATTGTGTCTGCCCTCAGCCATCGCCCTTTATGTAACAAGATGCGTGAGTCGTCAATTTGTGTCTGTGTATACTGTGACCATTACCTGTAACAGTTTATCTGTGCAATTTGTTAACATTTTCACTTGCAGCCATACCCTTCTCCTCCTCCCTCATAGTACCCCAAACTTCGACTATGTTGCCCCTTGCCCCACTAACCCCCTATCCCCCTCAACTAACATACCTAAACTATACACTCACATTGGGGTCTACTGTTTCCTAGGCGAACGTGAGTACCGGCTATTTGTTTCACATGAATGAGACCACGGCTCACCGCCGTAACAGTGTTGCCTTATGTTTCTAACACACATTATGAATACCGTCTGGTGGTATGGGTTACAGTTCACATCATATCTGATTATGGTCAGCAACTTTTTCTGATATGTCTTCAGCAACCTCTGCATGCTCAACAAACTAACTACAGGTCGCTGGTATATGTCAAAGGCAGGAATACAGTGTTGGCAGGGATGGGATTCTGTGAAGATACAGTCCGTCCGGCTGTTATGCCGCTACAATCTCAGGCTGCACCCCGGGCAAGGGGATATTAGTTTCCACAAACGATGCAGCCTCCTCCGGAAATGTGAAGAAATAGTTCTTATTCTTAAACTGGAATCGCAGTCTTGTGGGGTACAACATAGCATACTGGACCTGGCGTTCCCTAAGTAGTTTCTCACTCCTAGAAATGTCTACCTCTCTTGTTGGACCATTAAAGGAAAATTTGTATCACATCGAAACCCAGCCGGATCTCCCTCTTGTGCCTGGCCGCCCTTAGTACCAGGTCCCTATCCCTGTAGTTCATCAATTGAGCGATGATAGGTCTGGGAGAGGCGCCAGGCTTAGGCTTCACAGCCAGTGATCTGTGTGCTCGCGCAACTGCAAACATCTGGGACCACCCAGGATCGCCTACCGTGGTTTTCAGGAAGGCCTCCACCACTTGCTCCATAGGCCCTTTCAGGGCATCCTCGGGTAGCCCGATTATGCGTATATTGTTCCTCCTAGATCTTGCTTCCAGATCCTCACAATTCATTTTGACTGTACCCAAGTCTTTTGCCATGGCTGTCACAGTACTTTGCAGGTTTTCCACTGTGTCCTCCACCGTACCATTCTGCGACTCAGCTTCCGTGATACGTTGCCTTGTTTTTTCCATCTGTGTTCGCATAATATTAATGTTTGTTAATGCCGTCCAATTTGTTGTTCATGGCTGCGAAGCCCTGTTGCATTGTGGTGATAACTCCCTGCAGGTCCATGGTTGGTGGGGATTCCGCCATGTCCATGCTGCTAGTAGGTGCGGCTGGGTGCACGTTAGCTTGGGAGCAGGTGTCGTAAATCGTACAATCGTGCCACTTTTTTTGTTGGGCAGCCTCTTGGGCATTATCGTGTTCGTTGGGGCGAGTGGGATGAATTCGCTATTGTGGAGAGTCGTATCCACTCATTGTCGCATGTGACTTGGAGGGCACCACCGTTCCACAGTGTGCCCTTTCACGCCCTATGCGGGCGGTGTGCTATTCACTGGGATCCGTGATCAGCACTGTATGTCTGAGGGCCCAGAAACCAGCTCCAGCAGATAAATGTCCCAGACCGAGGGTTGAGCCAAGCAGTTTATATATTCACTCAAGTGGAACAGGTTCCATTTGAGTGTGTGGGTGATACCCACTCTGCGGTCTGCCCTACAACTGTAACTTACAATGTTACTCCAGCAGCTTTAACTAGGCTCACACACACAGAGGATTTACAATTCGTTCCTTCCCAGGGGTCTCCCTCTTCGGTGAGCGCATGTGTGTGCTGCGCTAGGGGAACTCACTTCAAGCGTAGTGACATTATACGGCAGTAATTATGCGTAAACCAGTCTTTGGGATGAGGCCACATGTGTTGACTGCTCCTGCAGCTCTATGCCCTGATGTAACACTGCCAACTCTGTGCTGGGTGTTCCGTAGAGACCTGCAGGGTTGCATGTTTCACCCCAGAGTCCTGACCAGGGGGAGGGGGTCCCCTTAACTCATGTGCAGGGTTGAGCTGGGAGGGACAAGTGGTTCCTCGCAGCGCGCGGTATCTGGCCGCGTGATGGCAAGGGAACAGGGCTGCTGCATCCTGTCCCCGTTACAAAATATAGTCTGCTGTGCAGGGCGAGCCATGTTCGAAGGTCCCCACCATCACGGTTTCCTCTTTTGCTCGGGGGATTGTTGCTATTCCAGTAGGGAGCTTCCAGGCGTCTTGCGGCTTAGCTCCAGTGACCCCCGCGGCCTGACGTGGATTCCTCCTATGTTCTGGTGTAGCGCAATGCTTCAGCAGGGCGCTACCAGGCGTCCCGCAATGCCACACAAGAGAGCCCGGGGGCTCATTGTGGGCCCCCTCACCGCAAGCAGTGTGTTGCACCGGTCCTGTGACCGAATCGTGGGATCAGGAGCAGGGGTCCAAGAGGGCTACACAGTGGTGCGTTTCTGATGGATTGCAGCCCACCCCAACCACGATTCCGGGGATCGCACCTCCCCGCCCACAGTAATGGGGTATTCGGATGGTGCCGCACTGGGCCGTCCCTCTGCGTCCTCAGCCACACGGCAGCATTGTCGGGTCGGGGCTCACAGTTCAGTGTCTTACGTTCGTTGCAGTCACGGAGCGCAGCTCCACTCCTCTAATGCACTGAAGTACGCCTACTTCCGGGAGCTTCCAGCGCGGGCCCAGTGGGTAGCAAGATGTAACGTCATGTTACTCCGGCATTATAGGATAAATCTTTACGAAGATCGGGCATCTCATTGACCAAAGGTTCATGCTGCTTTCTGTGCAATTTGGCGGTAAACCGGAGATCTTAAGACAGTCTCAGAAGGTCCCCCATGGAGCTCACGCAGAGTTCTGCATGCGGCTCTGCGCTCAACAGAGCTCCCCCCCACCCCAAGGAATTAATTTCAATAATTACAAGAGCCCAAACGTACTTGTTCGGCTCATACAACAAATATTTTATAGTTAGTATTTTTTCTAATATGCTCTTTTGAATGGATTGTGTCCTCCCACGTATTCCTCATATTTTCATAATATCTTTCCAGCTTCAGCTGCTTCAGAAATGTTTTCTCAGCAGAGGGCGCTGTGTGCTGTCTCATCGAATCAATGTCCCTCGAGGGTCTCCGTTCGACTGTCGACGTCATCATCAGTATAAGTAGGGCATGCAATGCCTGTTGGCTTCAGTTCCGTTTTTCTGAGCATTCGCTTTGAAGAATTACGGCGCACTTCAGTTCTTCATGAACTTCGTCACTAATTAGCTCCATCAACGCCTAGGACGGGCTTCAAGAAATGCCAAGACTGTGGATCCTGACCCTTCATGCAGGCAATTGATGAGCAAGGTGTTTGCGTTTTTGGGTTGGAGTAGGCCTGCTCCATCATTTGAGCAGGATGATCTAACTGATATACTGGATCAAGGTCATCATAGAGATCCAATTTTACCTTTTCATATTGCCCTCCAAAAAAGGGTCACATATATAATTGGGGAAACACCAGAAACTGCAGCTGCAGTAAATAAAAATATCTCAAGAAAATATATGCCATCCAGCAGTGACCCAGAATATCTGGCAAAACACCCGACACCAGATAATTTGGTGATTCAGGCAGCCACGTCCATGAAGCAATCTGCATACCCTTCTATCCCTCCTGATAGGCATGACAAGCGAGTGGATGCTTGGGCCCGAAAAATATTTACTGCTGGAAGTATGCCTTTGAAATCAACTAACACTACTTGTGCTGTGTCAAAATTTACATTTACCCTGTGGGATTGCGTAGCTATGGGGGCTGACCACATCCAGGAAGGAGAAGAAAGAGGCGGCCTACTGGCTATCATCAAGGATGGTAAGGATGTAATGTGTGAATGCCTCCAGTCAGGTCTGGATACTGCAGATAGCATTAGCAGATACATGGCAACTAGTAACGTGCTGCGCAGGTTTTCGTTGTTGAGGAAGTCTGGATTTGCCCCGGATGTACAAGCCAGACACCTCAATATGTCTTTTGACGGCTCAAGGCTGTTTGGCAGCAAGGCTGATGAAAGTCTGGAAAAGCTGCAGACCTCGAAAGCGGTGGCTAAATCGTAGTGCTGCCATGAGACAGCTTCAACATTCCTACCCTAGTGCATCATCTTGGAGGGGTAAGTCCTTTCTATTCTACTCCTCAGTTGGAAGAGGGCGAGGACAGGCTAGTCATAGAGGTCAAAGAAGATTCCCTCGTGGTGGATGAGAAAGAGGTACTAAATCAGCCCAAGCAGCAGCAGCTTTGCCTTCAGCCGCTGCTTCAGCCGCCTAAATACCACTCTGAGACTTTAGCCCACATGATACCAGTGGGAGGCAGACCATCTCAGCATCTGCAATAATGGCGGGGCATTACTTCAGATGCTTGGGCACTGGAAACTGTAGCCCAAGGTTACTGCCTCCCTTTTCTAAAAAGGCCTTGGGATCATCCACCGGGGAACAGCTCTTTCAAAATTCCAGATCTGCTCCTTGTGCAGGAAATGGTGAACCTGCTATAGAAAGGTGCAATAAAACCAGTACCTGTGGCAGAGAGGAACAAGCGTTGGTACACCCTGTACTTTCTAATTCCCAAAAAGGATCGAGTATTGAGACCCACCTTGGACTTAAGAAACTTGAACAAGTTCTTCAGGAAGGACAAGTTCAAGATGGTTACCCTTTCTCAGATCCTTCAGACCATCCAACTCCAGGATTGGATGGTATCATTGGATCTTCAGGACGCTTACTTTCATGTGCCTATCCATCACAAGCACAGAAGGTACCTGAGGTTCGCGGTTTTCAGTTCTCATTATCAATTTTGAGTTCTACCATTCAGGCTGCCCTCCGCCCCGAGGCCTTTCACCAAGTAAATGGCGGTTGTGGCAGCAAGTCTCAGGACAGGGGGGATTCACGTCTACCCCTGCCTCGACGATTGGTTGATCAGGGCAACATCTCAGTGTAACCTGCTACTCTCTCCACAGACTGGGCTTCTCCCTCAATTACATCACAAAGACTCCAATTTATCAGGGTGATACTGGATACAACCTTGGGGAAAGCCTCACCGACCAAGGTGAGGGCTCAACGCATTCTCCAGATGGTCACCAAATTCAAGAGTGCCCAGCGTCTCCCGGCCTTGGATTTTTTGAGGTTGCTCGACCTCATGGTATCGTGCATTTCTCTGGTGCCAGAGGCTCACCTGAGAATGAGATCCCTCCCATGGGCTCTCATGACTCAAGGGTCCCAATTCTCAGGCAGGATGTCAGACCTGATTTAGTTTCCAAACAGAATCGCACAGGATCTCCTATGGTGGACCTTTAAGGACAATATTCTGAAGGGAGAACCTTTTTGGCAACCATGGCCAGAGATCAGTACTTACAGACACCTCAGTCACGGGGTGGGGAGCCCATGCCAACAATCTGACAATCAGCGATGGTTGGAGTCCTAACTGCACATTAACCTATTGGCAATCAGACTAGCGCTTAAGGCCTTCCTGCCCTCTGTTCGTGGATAACATTTCCTGATAATGACGGACAACACAGTGGCTATGTACTACCTCAACAAGAGAGGAGACGTAGGGTCACTATGTAAAGACCGGAGGGGGGTCTGTACTTCCGCTCTCTATTTGGTAGAGCAGAGACACAGAGACCCCTGCCAAGATTCTCTATTACGGTAGCAATGGACGAGAAATCAAAGCCTAGCTTCTCGAGAGGTGATGCAAGCTGGTTCTTAAGTACAGTGTAGTCCCCGAGCACCCACGAAGGAATGTCCACACACTGTATCGGTTAAAACACAGTCTTTATATAATTAATATTCAAAGTCATATGCACGATCACGATAACTCACTTTGTACTCGGAAAATCAACAATGGTAAATATGTACAATTCTAAAGTGGCACCACTAACGTTATTAGATCCCATTAAAGTGCATTTGCAAAAAATGAGGAACCTTTAAGGTGGGTAATCCTTTGGTCGGACCTCAGCGCCCTTAAGTGTGTTTTTGTTGTATGGGTTTCCTTATTCCTGGTCGCATGAAGTAGTAACAACGGAGTACTTGGTTCCTCAACTCCGTTTGGTCGAAAAGAAAAGCTTTGCAGTTACTTTAACATATAGCCCATGTGCCCACGTTTTTCTGAGAAAAAAAACTCATGACTCCTTTCCCAGTTTTCCAATGCAGGTTTATGTTTCTGGTTTTGACTTTTTGCAAATAGCAGTGCCCTTTGTGATAACACGTGTTTCGACGGTATCTCCGTCTGGCTTATTATTTTACAAATTCACAAAGTCATAAAGAAATATATACCATTCACATTTCATGGTGTATACAGTTTTAACACGCATTTATGTCTAAATGATGAGAAAACCGAAATCCTGCTCCTCGGATCCAATACCAATCTCAAAAAACTCAGCTCCAACTATAAGGCCTTCAACATTGATGGCAATACCATCACAGTGGCCAAAACAGTGAAAACACTAGGCTTTCACCTTGATGCAACCATGTCACTAAAAAAACAAGTCAACTCACTAGCATCCTCCACCGCCTACACATGCAAGCTAATTAGGGCATGTAGAGCCTTCCTCACCCAAACTAGCTGCATCATCATAGCCAACGCCCTAATACTATCCAGACTGGACTATTGCAACGCCATGTACCTAGGAGCCAACAAATGCATAACCAACAAACTACAGACACTACAAAACAACGCTCTCAGAACAGCCCTCAACCTACCCTCTAAGGAACACATCTCCAACAAAAGAAGAGAACACAAATGGCTTAAAATCCATGACCGCATCTCCCTCAAAACGGCATCACTCACCCACAAATGCTTAAACAACGCAGCCCCCCCCTATCTCGCATCCAGAATAAAGAAAAAAACGTCCACCCGCCCCACCAGATCGATCAATTCCTACTGCCTGCAGGTACCCAATTTCAGACAAAAGAAAACCGGCGGCAGCAGCTTCCCTGTCCTGGCAGCCCAACACTGGAACGCCCTCCCACTCCACATTAGGACAGACCAATCCTACTATAGCTTCAGGCGAAACACCCTCACTTGGCTGCGGGCCAATGATCCTCACGACTAACCCTGCCATCTAATCTGATCATGCCAATGCTATAACCTGACTACCATGCACAGCCTTAAATTTGTAAATATGTAAATGCAACCGAACTGCTCCTACGCACAGTATTAATATGTACATTTGTAAACCTTCGCTCAATTATATGTATATATGCACATCCCACACAATGTAACTGTAAATGCAATGCACTTTTTCTCATGCCTATCTTATTCTGTAACCAAGCTTTTAAGTAATCCTATCTTCCTGACCTCTGTTGCGCCCTGTTACCTCTGGGTTTTGCGCGCTATACTAAATAAATAAACAAATAAACAAACAAACATTTACAAGTGCAAAGTAGTCAAACACACCCATAGTGCATATTTTTGTAATTTTAAACAACCAATACAAAAAATACAAAAGAACCCCATTCAAGAAGATTGGCCGTTGAGGGAGGGGTAAAGGGTAGGAGTGTTAGGGAATAGTAGAAGGAACATCGAAAAGAAAATAATAAAATTAAAAAATTGAAAAATTGCATTAGTTAAAAAACCTTATCATTGTAGGCATTCATCTCATACATTAATTTCTTGTATCTTTCCATTTACTTGATCATCTTTAGAATGCATAGTTCAAATGGTATTGGGGTTTTGGAGCTTACCCAATGGTACTTGTCCACGTTTCTACCTCTGTCTCTTGTGTCAAGTCACGGGTTAAATCCCAAGCTGATTGAAAAGATATATATATAATGAATATCAATGCAATTCAAATGTCTTCTGTGAATCCAAAGCGGCTACTGTGTCCTTCATGGTTTCCCCATGTTTTTAGGCAGCTTAATAAGTATTGGGGCGCTAGAAAGCGCTCACTTTTTTTGTAAAACATACACATAACTAAAAGATCCATTATGTTGTCATTTTGGTGGCTAAACTGTCCTTTAATGTTTCCCCTTTGTTTGTGAAAAAACGAATTCAATAGCATGGCGACACTACGAGAGCGCTTAAATGATTCAAATTGTATTCTCTGTGTCCGTAATGACATCATTGTTATAACACGAGCAAAACACGTGTCTGCTCATGTGTAACGGTCAAAGAAGTGCCTCTGGAGCCCCACATCTGAACCGTTGACCCCAGGGTCCGGCTTCAAAAAGTGTTGCGATTGTGGGAAGAAAATGTAATTGACGGATCCTCACAGGATCTGTTTGTGGTGCCTGGGATCGGAGCATCACTGTTCGGTCTGCGAGGACTGTATGTCCATGACGGCGAAAGCCTTGAAGGAGCGTAAGGAGAAGCTAGAAAGAGGTAAGACTCTTAAAACTTCTACTCCTTCGAAAGTTTCCTTGGCAAAGTCGAGACATTCGTCTCCTCGCCGAGATCGAAACACTCGAAAAATAGGCGTTGTAGATCTCCCTCTTCTTCGTCTTCTTCTGTTTCCCTGGAAAGGGTCACCTGCCCGATGAAACACAGCTCTTCAGCTAAATGGGAGGAATTCCGTAAGAAAATGCTTAGCGTCTTCGAGAAAGCGGCCTCGACCCCCTCGGAGAGAGACGGCTAAAGGTGATACCCTGGGTGAAAGACCCGAAAAATCAAAACGCCGCAAGTCATTGCACCTGGCGAAAGAAACTGCCCGAGAGCGTCATGAACCCTCGAGTAAAGGCAGTAAGACCGGGTCATCGACGCCGTTATCGAAGGTTTCTTCTACTCATAAATCTGCGTCATCGACGCCTTTATCGAAGGATCCGTCGATGCATAAATCGGTTGCATCGACACCGTCTTCGACGCCACTGTTAACTCCGATAAAAGACAGACCTACTACTGTCACTACATCTCAGTCAATAGAGGTGCCAAGGACTTCGACCATGACCTCAAGGATGCCGTCGACAACTTCGACGACTTCGAGTAGGATTCCGATCCTCTCTTCAAACTTTTTTGATGCCTTTTTCGGGTTTGTCGAAGACTTTGACTTCCACGTCGACAACTTCGACGTTTTCTCAACCGGTGACAACAAATCTGGCCCCTTCTTCTCTAGAAATGGGTTTTAAGCCATACCCTAGGTCTGATTATTTTAGAGCTTTGTCCTCTATATATGAGGAAAGGGAGGATTCTGACCATGAGAGACCCTTTGGGTTGCAAAGGACCACAACACCCATACCAGAGGAATTTATCTCTGAAGAGAACAGGTTAAAGGATCTTCAAGACTCCTTTCATGTGGCAAGTGGTTTAGATACTTCTCCAGAAGTAGAATTTGCTAAACCAGCCCTGGGGAGCATGCTGAGACCCCTTATAGGGTTCTGAGGGCCAGAATAATAGAGTTCATGGGGTGGTCTACACCTTCACCTTCTTTTCAGCAGGATGACCTTACTGACATTTTAGTTAAAGGTCCACAGGAAGATCCTGTTGTTCCTTTTCATACTGCACTGTAAAGAAAAATCTCTGCTAAATGGGGAAACTCCTGAAGTTATCCTGGCAGTTAACAAGAAACTATCTGCGAAAAACAGGGTATCTGCTTCAGACCCTGAATATTTGAGCAAACATCCAACTCCAGAGAGTTTGCTAGTACAAGCAGCAACTTCATCGAACAGTAGATCTGCATACCCTACTATTCCACAAGACAGGGATATTAAAAGGTTTGACGCTATGTCAAAAAAGTATTTTCGGCATGTAGCATAGCGCTTAAATCTATTAACGCCACTTGCACGCTTGCAAGATTCAGCCATACACTTTGGGAGTGTGCTTCATCTGCGGCTGATTGTCTCCCGGAAGGAGAGGAAAGGGAAGCATTTTTAAACATCATTAAAGATGAGAAAGATGCAATGTGCGAGTCCCTTCAAACTGGCATTGATTCTGCTGACAGTATCATCAGGGACATGGCGGTAAGTACTACAATCCGCAGATTTGTGTGGTTGCGAAAGTCTGGTTTTGCTCCAGATGTACAGGCCAGACTTTTGAATATGCCCTTTGGCGGCACTTCTTTATTTGGTAAGAAGGCTGATGACAGCTTGGAGAAGTTACAAACATCTAAGGCAGCAGCGAAATCTCATGGAGCTGCAATCCATCAGACTCCGAATCGCCCCTCAGGAACCTCCTGGAGGGGTAGGTCCTTTTGCTTTTACTCCGCATTCGGAAAAGGCAGAGGACAGCCAGCTCAAAGGGGCCAAAAACGATTCACCCGTGGTGGACAGGTTAAAGGTACAAAAGCCGCAGCAGCAGGTGCCTCTTTACCCTTGGCATCTGCGTCAGCTGCTTCTAAACCCCTCTGAGGTTTCTCCTCACAAGACACCAGTAGGGGGCAGGTTAACTCAACATCTGGCGGAATGGCAGGCTACTACGTCAGATGCTTGGGCATTGGAGACAGTTGCCCAAGGTTACTGCCTGCCTTTTCTACACACCCCTCAGAGTCATCCACCGGGGAACAACTCTTTGAAGTTTCCAGATCTGCTCCTTCTGCAGGAGATTCTAGACCTGCTAGAGAAAGGTGCCATAGAACCGGTACATGCAGCGGAGAGGAACAAGGGTTGGTATTCCCCCTACTTCCTAGTACCGAAGAAGGACGGAGGACTGAGACCCATCTTGGACTTACGAGAATTGAACAAATTCCTCAGGAAGGACAAGTTCAAGATGGTAACTCTCTCTCAGATCCTTCAGGCCCTCCAGCTTCAGGACTGGCTGGTATCTCTAGACCTTCAGGATGCTTATTTCCATGTGCCAATCCATCTCAAACAAAGGAAATACCTGAGGTTCGCAATTGGCAACTCTCACTATCAATTTCGAGTTCTGCCATTTGGGCTGACCTCCGCTCCGAGGGTCTTCACAAGCTAATGTCGGTAGTGGCTGCAAGTCTAAGGAGGGAAGGGATCCACGTCTACCCCTACGTGGACGATTGGTTGATCAGAGCAGTATCTTCGGAACAAGCTCAGATCCAGCTAGATTATGTCTGCCACTTCCTTCACAAACTGGGCTTCTCCCTCAATTTAAAGAAGTCACAGATGATACCATAACAGAGACTCCTGTTCATTGGAGCGGTCCTGGAAACTTCCCTGGGGAAAGCCTCGACAGCAGAGGTGAGGGCTCAAGATATTCTGCAGATGGTCACCAAGTTTCAAAATGCCCAACGTCTTCCAGCCTTCGACATTTTGAGGTTGCTAGGCATCATGGCATCCTGCATCTTTCTAGTGCAAGAGGCTCGCCTGAGAATGAGATCCCTCCAGTGGGCATTAAGAACCCAATGGTCACAATTCTCAGGAAGAATGACAGATCTCCTTCAGGTCCCGGACAGAGTGTCTCGAGACCTTCGATGGTGGGCCTGTTGGGAGAACATTTTGAAAGGAGAACAGTTTTGGCAACCATGGCCGGAGATAACAGTAGTCACGGATGCCTCACTCACGGGGTGGTGAGCCCATGCCAACGTCTTGATCATCAGCGGTCGTTGGTCTCCATCAGAGTCCAGACTACATATCAACCTGTTGGAGCTGAGAGCTATCAGACTAGCGATGAAGGCTTTTCTGCCATCTGTACAAGGGAAAAATGTCCTAATAATGACGGACAACACAGTGGCCATGCACTACCTCAACAAAAGAGGAGGCGTAGGATCACTGCCACTGTGCAGAGAGGCGATGCAGCTCTGGTTTTGGGCAATTCAAGAAGAAATCTCTCTATCGGCAGTTCACTTAGCCGGAGAGAAGAACTTGACAGCGGAAGCTCTGAGCAGGCAGAGCACAGTCTCCCACGAGTGGGAGCTAGCTCAGGAAGTCCTTCAAGAGATTTTCGCCCTTTGGGGAACCCCTCAAGTGGATCTGTTTGCCACCAGTATCAACAGGAAGTGCGATCAGTTTTGTTCAAGGGAATTTCCCCCGAGAGGAGCTCTAGAGGACGCGTTTGTAGTGGACTGGAAGTTTCCACTTCTGTACGCGTTTCCTCCAGTCCTTGTCATTCCTCCGATGATCAGGAGGTTGAGAAGTAACTGGAAAACTATGATCCTAATTGCCCCAGATTGGGCCAGGAGAACGTGGTACCTGGACCTTCTGGACATGTCCATCTGCCCTCCGATTCGTCTTCCGCACAGAGAGGATCTTCTCTCGCAGAAGGGAGGTCAGGTTCTCCATCCAGACATCAGAACCCTCAACCTTCATGCTTGATTTCTGAAAGGTTGAGATACAAGGATTGGGACCTCCCGGATGACGTCATGGAGGTGTTGCTTTCGGCTAGAAGGCCAGCAACAAAGACTTTATACCGCTGCCGTTCGAACAGGTTTTGCAGCTGGTGTAGAGAAAAGAATATCGAGCCCTTGTCATGCGGTACACCAATGATGTTATCTTTTTTGCTCTATTTGGCGAATTCAGGTCTTCAAGTTGGTACGATCAAGGGCTACCTCGCAGCGCTGTCAATCTTCAAGCACACTGCGGAGGAGCTATCATATTTCAAATCACCCATAGTAATCCAATTTCTGAAGGGGTTAACTAATGTCTATCCCCCAAAGCCGTTCCAAGTTCCCTTGTGGGACTTAAATCTAGTCTTAAATTTCCTTATGGGTACTCCCTTTGAACCTCTCCATTTTTGTTCATTAAGATTTCTCACCCTTAAAACAGCCTTACTAGTGGCTCTAACATCTGCCAGAAGAGAGTGCGAATTACAAGCTTTATCTTGCAAACCTCCTCATACAATTTTTCACAAAGACAAAGTTGTCTTACAAGTGAAGCCTAATTTCCTCCCAAAGGTAGTCTCTGAATTCCACATCACTCAGAAGATAACCTTACCTTCATTCTATCCTCCTGCCCATCCAGGGAAAGAGGAAGAAAGGCTACATAGGCTGGATCCAAGGCGTGCCTTGAGTTTTTATATCAGCAGACTTGCTAGGATAAGGCAAGCAGACCAACTGTTTATAGGTTATGCAGGACACAAATTAGGATTGCCAATCACAAAACAGACCATTTCAAGATGGATTATTTTAGCCATTCTACAATGCTACAAATTGGCAGAGAAAGAACCCCCTCAACACCTTAGGGCTCATTCAACCAGGGGTATCGCAGCCTCTTCGGCTCTCCAAAGAGGGGTACCGATTCGGGACATATGTGCGGCTGCCACATGGTCGTCCGCACATACCTTTACAAAATTCTACAATCTGGATTCCTCCTCTAGCAAGGAGACAATATTTGGCAAAGCTATGTTGCACTCTCTTCATTCTTAAAGGGAAATATTCCAATTTTATTCCCACCTTACCTTGTAACGTTCTTTCGATGGGATGTTCCTCCGACCTATTCCTTATCGCCCCTCCCATCCATCCCACAGTAAAACTTCCCTTGTAGCTGCAGTTTACGCTCCTTCAAGGTCAATAACCAATTCATGCACAGCTAAATTTCAAGCTTCAAAACGGAACTGAGCAACGGTCGCTGCGCGAGTCCATTTATATGCACAATGACGTCGGCGCTGAGACGGTGGCTGTCGAGGAACACCAGCTCGAGGGACGTCGACGCGCAGCGCCCTCTACTGAAAACATTTCTGATTCTGAGGCTAGCAAGCTGGGCTGTAATCTATTATCAAGATAAGGAATACGTCGGAGGAACATCCCATCGAAAGAACGTTACAAGGTAAGAAGTAACTTGTTCTTCTCTCGCGAGAGGAGGTTTACGTTCTCCATTCAGAGTTCAAGACACTCAACCTTCACCATGGTTTCTGAGAGGTTGAGATATAGGGATCAGATGACGTAATAGAGATCTTGCTTTCGGCCAGAAGGCCAGCAACACAATATTTGTACCGCTGCTGTTGGAACAAGTTCAGCAGCTGGTGCAGGGAACAGAATGTGGATCCTTTTCTGTGTGACACCTATGGTGCTATCTTTTTTGTTGCATTTAGTGAATCTGGGGCTCCAGATTGGAACAATTAAAGGTTATCTGGCAGCGCTTTCAATTTTTATGTGCTCTTCGGAGGAGTCATATTTTAAAATCCCTCTGATTAATCTATTTCTAAAGGGTCTTACTAATGTATTTCCACCAATTCCATTCCAAGTGCCTATATGGGATCTCAATCTGGTATTAACATTTCTAACATGCATTCCTTTTGAACCAATACGTGAATGCCCATTTATTTATTTATAATGCGCCGACATCCCACAGGCATCAGGACGCAACAAAAACTCACAAGCACAACATATTGAACGGGACAGTGGACAGCATGTTCACCAGCTCAGCAGGTAACTGCGGATAAAGGAAAGAGAAGGTCTAGAAGTTACCTGAAAAGATGTGTTTTCAGTTTTTTTTTAAATATGCAAAGATTAGACATGGCTCTAATAGCAACCGGTAGGGTATTCCAGAAGGAAGCCACAATGGCCAGTAAAGACCTGCCAAGACCCCTGTTTTTGCGAACCTAACTCCTTGCACCTGTGCAAGAGAGGAAGATAGCAGAGTCCCCTTGGGTTGGTAGGTGGGACCAAAGCTTTTGAGGTATTCACAAGCTTTTCCATAGAGGGAATGATGAACTAATGTGCCAATTTTAAACTGGATGCTCTCCTGCACCGGGAGCCAGTGGAGATCCTTCCTAAAATTGGATAAGTGTGACTTTCTATGGATGTTCAAGGCCACACGAATTGCGTCATTATGGATAACCTGGCAAGCCGGGATGTTAGATTTCTAGGCTGCGCAGAGTAAGGTGTTAGAATAATCTAACCTAGACAAGATGGTGGCTTGTGCTATGGTCTCTGAGTCCTTTTCCTTCGAGAAAAGGTTGAATGGTCCCGAGAAGCCTTAAATGGTAGTTACAAGTCCAACAGAGGTATTACACCTGGGCGTCAGAATTCAGCAAAGCCTCCAAAAAGACCCGATGGGTTTTAACCTTTGAGTGAGTCTTGATGTTGTTACCTTGTGTCACAAAGTTGTCATAAGAGGGGTCCAATTTGGAACGAGCCTGGGGAGAGCCAAAGACAAGAAGCTCAGTTTTATTGCCATTGAGACACAGCAAATTTGTGGACATCCATCTCTCAATGGCATTATATATATTATTCAGAGTACCGGAGTCCTTGGCGTAATCCCCAGACAACTCAATGACCAGCTGTGTGTCATCGACGTAGTAAGTGAAAAATACTCCCAGCTCTTCTAATAGTGTACAGAACAAAAGTATGTACAGATTGAAAAGAAGGGGAGAGATGGAAGCTCCTTGAGGGACACCATACTCAGTAGGCGAGGTAGAGGAGGAGACTGAGCCCCATTGGATTTTAGATTTGCTATTTGACAAAAAAGAGTGGATCCAATTCACTGAATCGGGAGAGCAGGCACCCTGATGTCGTAGGCACAGAAGCAACGCTCGTGGCCGACAAGGTCAAAAGCCGCGGACAGATCTAAAAGGATCAGCATCCCGGCTTTCCCCTTCTCCAAGATTTTCAGTAGGTGGGATTGGAGATCCACTAGGGCAGTTTCCGTACTAAAAGAGGGGCGAAACCCTGATTGTCGGCTGTGGAGGTTTTTATTGAGTTCCGTAAAGGCTTGTAATTGAGCGGTGGCTAGCTTGTCCAGCATTTTCAATAGAAATTAGCTATTGGGAATAGGCCTGAGATTGCAGGGCTCGGTAAGGTCCAGGTTCAGTTTCTTATCGATTGGAGTAATGGGGACTTTCTTAAGTCCCATGGGGACTTGACTGTCTCTAAACGATGCATGTAAGCTGGTAAGGAAAGGTGCAAACAAGTCTTTGTGCTCCCAGATTAATTTAGGGGGCAGAAGGTTGAAATGACAAGAAATCGGGTGCATAGACGAGAGCGTGTTGGTCATGTCTTCAAGAGTGATTGGAGAAAAAGAGAACCCGGTAAATTCCCGCTTTTTTCTGTCAGATCGGTGGACACTTCTGCTGCTGGACTGTCTTGCCCTGGGCTAGTAGAATTCGGTCCCTGGCAGTGCAGATTTTATCTTTAAAAGCCTCATCTGTTCCAGAGCAATGTTGGTCTGTGGCTATAAATGGGGCATCAGAAGCTTTAGGGTTTTCAAGGGTATTTAGTATCTCGAAGAGTTTCCCGTTAAGAATGTAAACTTTAAAAACTGTCTTACTAATAGCAATAAGGTCAGCCCGCAGGGTAAGCGAGTTGCAGGCACTTTCCTGTAAGCCCCACACACTGTTTTCTATAAAGACAAGGTTGTTCTGAATGTGAAACCTTCTTTTCTACCACAAGTAGTCTCTGACTTTCATTGTCACAAAACATCATTTTGCCATCTTTCTACCCTCCTCCTCATCCTGGAAAAGAGGAAGAAAGATTACATAGGCCGGACCCAACAAGGGCTTTCAGTTTTTATATATCAAAAATGTCGAAATTCGTTTGAATGACCAATTATTAATTAGCTATACAGGTTGTAAATTGGGTTTAGCTGTGACAAAACAGACCCTATGCAGATAGATTATTCTGGCAATTGGGGAATGTTACAGGTTAGCGGGTAAAGACCCGCCGGAAGGTTTGAGAGCACATTCCACACGGGGCATGGCAAATTCTGCTGCTCTTCAGAGAGGTGTTCCAGTAAAAGACATATGTGCAGCGGCCACTTGGTCATCTGTTCACACTTTTGTGAAACATTATTTATCATTATTTATATATTATTTAAAAATGTATAAAGCGCAAACTAAGGCCCAAAGGCGTCTGCCTGGATTCATCCTCCTGTCAAGAAGGACAATTTTGGAAGGCGGTCCTTCATTCAGTCCATGATAACATTTAAGGACGAAATAAAATTCATACTCCCACCACCAAAATTATTAATGCTTTAGGAGTCTCTCAAAAAATGAGGAATGCGTGGGAAGACACAATCCACTCGAAAAACAAGTTACTTACCTGTGGTAACGTTCTTTCGATTGGGTGTTCCCCCATGTATTTCTCATTGCCCCTCTCAGCCGACCCCACTGTAGAATTGACGTGTCTATACACTTTATGCTTTCTTGGAGTCTATGGTATGCCTTGTAATTCCTCTATGAGAGGGGGAAAGCAGAACTGAAGTCAACTGGTGCTCCGTGCGCTAGTTATAACGATGATGACGTTGACAGTCGAACCGAGGCCCGCGAGGAACATCGATTTGACGAGACAGAACACAGCGCCCTCTGTTGAGAAACAGTTTCCGAAGCAGCAGAAGCTGGAAAGATATTATCAAAAGATGAGGAATACGTGGGAGGAACATCGAAAGAACATTACCACAGGTTAGTAACGTGTTCTTCTACATAAGGTTAATTTCCTAATGATGGCCAAAGCTTACAGTTATGGCCTCTATGATGGTACAATGAGACAGCCCTAACAATCAGCGCTAGATTTGTCCATCTAATGTATCCAACCAATCATAAACGGGCTCCCATCTATATCCGTCACATATGAAATAGTGGGGATTAATTTCTCTTTGTACAGCTGCAGCAATGGTTGCGACATGTAACCCCCAAACGGAAGATCAAAGCTCTAAAAAGCCAATATTAATGCTTTTATTTCATTCTTTGGCAGATTCATCACTTGTTTTTCCTATCTGGAGTTTGTTATTAACTATCTCAGGTATACACATTATTTTACTTCTCAAAGGGGATGTTTATTAGGGTGCCAAACAAATTTCATATATCTCGTTTTCCTCATAAAATCACATTATTTTAGTTTTATTGTTGTTCATCTCCAAATGATTCTCTGCAGCTAATTCCCGCATTTTATTGAAGCAACGCTGCATCTCAATAGGCTTCATGTCAAATATTTTAAAAAAACATCTGCATAAAAATAGACTGGGGATCTTACCAGGACCTATCCTCTGTGGATAATTATTCATCTCTTGAAATGTCTTCTACATACAAATGGACAAAGTTGGTGATAAATCACACCCCGGTTTTAAAACTCTAAGTCGAATGTCCTTGGAATATAAGCTCTCCAAAGAAAGCCATTTATAGATCTTCCCATTCCTTTCTAAAACAAGTTATTTCGAGAGTGCATCCCTATCCTCAATTCAAGTATTATTCTCACTCAAAAGCAATGCAGAGATTACTTTACTGAGAAATTGATTAGTGATATTGTCCTGTAATTATGAGGATTTTGAAGTTTACACTTTGTATAAATATATATTATGAGTGCTCGTCTCCAAGAGAGCAGTATTTAAGAACTCTCTATTTACTTTCCGAATGAGTGAACACACTGATTTGAACATAATTCCGCTAAATGTTTTGACACTATATTCCTCAGACCATCTAGCACGCAAGCATGCAAATAACACCGGGAATGGCAATATTAAGGTTCTCACTAATACAAGCATATCTATCACACTACACATTAAACCTTAGCTCACACTACACACACTACTTTACAACACTTGATTTTAAATATTAGATATCTCACATCAGTGCATAAAGAAAGGTAGTCTTCAGAAGTAGTGGTGTAGTGTGAGTCAAGGTTTAATTTGTAATCTGATGGATTTTGTTTTTGTATTAGGGAAATTCTTCATTTTTACTGTGTGTTTTTACTTTAATGTTGGCATTCCCAACATTTGTAGACCATCTTTTTATAGGTAATAAGCTTAAGTCTTTTCAAAAGCTTCTAGAGGTGGAGCTAGCCGAGTCTTTATGAACATTGATAACGGTACCAATGATGGAAAACCTGGATTACAAGTCAGCAACTTCTCTATCTTTCCATAGTGTTTGTTTTTTCCTCATTTCTTTCTAGTCTCTTCATCTCCCATTGTAATGGGAAACCTAGCTATTACATACACTGTTTAACAATATAAAAAATTACTCCTCAACACTATGTGAAACAAAATAAACTGACCATAACTCTGAATGTGGTACAGCTCAAAAATTAAGTGTTGTTCTTGGAAATGTGACAAGCCTGCACTTTGCAAGTTAGAATCATGTGGCGGGGTCATCTCAACCTTTTTTCCTTCCGAGGACAATACATTAACTATCATTAAATTGATTAATCTAACACGTATTTAATGGAAAAATGATGGAGAGCTAGAATTAAAAATATGTAACTTTTACTTAATTCGAAAAATCTTGATGGGAAGTAGAGTTGCAAGTAAGTATCCTTTGCTTTTTATATGCATACACTATCTAAACCTATACATATATATGTATGAATCTTTAATCTTCTTTTACACCTTGGCAGAATTAGAACTCTCTTAAAACAACTGCTCTTATTTTAGCCCAATTATTCTTCAACTCTCCCTGGAGTTTTGTCTTATCACCCCAAAGGTTTGTTTGGACCATACCATTCAATCTTCCTTCTGGTTCAAGGGTTGAACAAAAGACTTTTTGTATATCATAGTCTAACTTTGCTACATCTGTTTCCCACTTATTTGGGCTTCACACCAAACTAATGTTCTATTTATTTCTAGAATTCCGAACCGGCAAAACCCAGCTATCTCACACACTATGTGGTAAGTATAGCCTGAACTGAAACTTTAAATCTGACACCAGGTTTCTGGGATCATCCATAGAGTTTGAGGCATGGACATATTTGTTATGTTGGTAACTAAAGGGGACTTAAGGGTCGATGTGATGTTCTTTTTCTTTACAGGAGACTTGCGCTGTTATATATGATTCTGCTCTCAATCTTGCAAGGAACGTGGTCTTCTGGTGTACCAGTTTCTTCACCAATTGCGCATGACTTTGATACATATCCCTAGAATTATCCCAAGTCGTTTACCTGATCCATGCAATCGCTTTCAATGTAGGTATTTTGGGGGTATCTTTGGAGGTCGGAACAAACCCTGGCCATATACATATTGTTCTGATCAATGTGTTTTGGCTTCCCTCCCACTGTGAAATTGCTGTTATATTGGGGATCTTGGAAGAACTGCTGGTAACCACTAAAATCGAACTACCGAATTTGGAAGTGATAATGGTGGGAAAATTTAACTCACATTGTTTGCCTTGGACTGTAGCACTGGATAAGGAATAGGATCCCACATGTTTGTCTGTACAACTACAGATTGAACAGGGTAGATATTGGAGGGAGTTGTGGGTACACTGTGGGAGATATACCTGTGAAATTCACCTGGCACAGAAAATAATCTTGCTCTTGGCTGGACTATGTGGCTGGACTTGGGGGGGCTTACGTCAGGCTACAAACTCTTTAGAGCTAATTAGTAGCCTGGTGAGTGATCACCATATAGTCAGCCTGAACCTTAACTTAAAAATCAGAAATCTAAAAACGAGTTGTAAAAACATTGTAATAAACACCCATACGAATAGGGCCAGTTGGGACCAGGGAAGTATGAAGACCCTTAAGGGGCTGATGAGAAATCTTTGGAACACTACCACGCTGCCGGAAAAAATGTACGAATTGCGAGTGGAAAACTTCCCTACATTTATTATGGAAAAGGTGGGTAACACAGGGATCAAAGTAAGGGCAATGTGTTCTAATCGTCCTAACGTATATATGTGAAGGAAGTTCAATTGACGAAAAGGAAGATGCGTAGGAAGAGCAACGAAGTAAGTATGGTTCCCTAGATGAGACTGCAAACATTTTTGCAATGAAGAAAGAAAACAATCCTATACAAATTGGATTAAAAGCCATAGGTGGCTGCTTGCTCAAAGGGATGGGGAAAAAATGCTTGAGGTGGTGCTGAAAAGAAATACAAAACATTTCTGGAATATCATTAGTCAAAGAAAAGAGAATGAGAATATCGATATGATAAATCCTAGTCAGGAGGATGATTGGGAGAGATACTTCTCCGAACAGTAAAAAGGTGAAAGATGTGTAATGCCCACAGGGATGTGTAGTAAGGGATGGGATCTGGATATTTCCGCCCAACATCTCGAAACGATAATAAAGGCTGCCTCCAACTCTCGAGTCCAGGCCTGAATGGCTTGTGTAATTTAATTATGAAGCAGGACCCGGAACTATGGTCAAACATGTTAAATATACTGTTTAGAAATGTTCTAGCTACCCATAGCATTCCTCTTTCTTGGTCTACCTCAGTAATCGGCCCGATATACAAGAAGGGAAGTCGCCTTGAGCCTGCAAACTATTGGCCTATAGCGCTAATGGACATTGAAAACAAAGTATTCACAAGATGTATTTTGAAAGAATTGGAAAAGTGGTGTAGAGACACAGAGAGACTTTCCAAATTCTAGACTGGCTTCAGTAGGACTACGGGAACAGACACAAGTGGTCTGCCTATACAATCATTCATTGACGAGGCATTAAGGGAAGGAAAGGATCCACTGTATGTGGCAAGTCTAGATCTGAGTTTGGCCTTTGACACTGTTGATAGAGCAAGACTCTGGGAAAAGCTTTCAAAGTGTGGGATACCTGCCTACATGCTGGAGATTTTCATTGAACTGCATTGAGACACAGTGATAAAAGTACGGTTGAACATGACCAGAGAGGTCTTGAACCCCAAAATCACGAGCAGGGCACTGAGGCCGGGTTGTGTCTTGGCCCCAAACCTTTTTAACGTATATATCTTGGATCTGGGTGACCATCTGAGAGAAGCCTCGTTTGCAGCTCCCAAGATAAATGAGGAAAGATGTTTTTGGGTGGCCTGCACAGATGATATCTTGCTATGAATAGAGCTGCAGTAGGTCTGCAAAGACTTCTGTTACGTCTTAAGACTATGGGCCTCATTACTAATGTGGCGGCCACGGAATGAACGGTGCCGGTAAGGGACCAGCACCGTACATTCCGGGCCGCCACATTATGAGTTCTGCAGCAGGTCCTGCTCTGGACGCCTGGCCAGACCAGACGTGCAGTTCGGGACCCGCTAGCAGTCCAGGATGCTAACAACGGGCCCGTCATTAATGAGGTGTTATTAGAACTACTACTAGTTAACCCCCGGAGAGGTAAAGGGACACATTCTAGCTAAAGACTGCATATTGATAGCTGAAGCTAGGACAAGGTATGGCCCTTACAAAAGACCCCAAAAAAAGGGGAACCCTCTTGAAATACCTTAAACGGTGTCCCGACAGACGCTATAGAAATACAGTCATGAGGTCCAGATTCAACCTACTGCACAATGGCGAGGTGCTATCAATTCGAGGCCAAAGGGAGGGTGCAATATGTATATTTTGTGGGTATTCCTTAAAAACGTTAAAACATTTGTTGATTTCTTGTCCTTTACTGCAGAAGACCAGAGAAGAACTATTTAATAGATTTGTTTACGACATTGGCTCCCTGAATGCTGAACATTTTTTGGAGGTATATCCTACAAGGCACTCCATCGATTGTATTAATGTGCGTAGTTCACTTTTTAAAGAAAGCAATGATTATATGATATTTTAAAATGGTATGTGTAATAAGATGGAGGATTTCTCAATCATGAGTGGTGATAAACCTGGATTCTAGTTAACATTGTGTTTAATTTATAATTCACTACTCTTCCCCCCACTTTATTATTGAATATTAATGTATTTTTAATGTGTTATGAAATTGAATTATCAAATGTATTTATGTGATATATAAGGTTTTGAACAAAACCAATTTAAATAAAAAATGTTTTAACTTTCAAACATGTTTTTTGTAAAACCCCAAACAGAAAACAATGAAGGAAACCATTTTTTTTTAAAAAACACAGTCCCCAGAAAGGCTGAATGCACATAATCTTTATACAGCCAGATTGGCTCACATGGCCCCACAAAGCTTGGCACCCAGGGAGTCGTCTTAGTTCTGTTTAGTTCTGTTTTGTCTTGGCACAAATGGGCGTGTTTTAGCTCAAACTTGTGGGCAATAAAAGGCTACAGAAAGGAGATAGCATGCAAGAGGATTTGAAGCAGGATATTTGGTTGGCATAGAAACTGTTAATGCTTTTAGCATGCATTACTACATCACAGAATATTTGTGTGTATTGCTGTTCACCAGGCAAAGTAAATACATCCAATCACATAGCCTTGTATTTTATGGACAGTCTTTCATCCTAGTCTATCATTTCAGCGTAATCCCTTGTCTAAATTTTTCATCCAAACCCAAGCCTCTCATCCTCGTCTCTCAACCTAGTCTCTCATCTTGCTACTAGTCTCTTGTCTTAGTCATATGCCAGTTGTAGTCTCTTGCCATAGTCTTTCCCCCTACATTCTTATTCTAGTTGCAGTTGCTTATCCTAGTCCTAGACCAGTCCTAATCCTCCGTCCTATCCTAGTCCCAGACACAGGGTGTGTTTTCCACCGTATAACCAATGGGCATTTATTTCACTAAATGTGTACCAGTCGGCATATTTTCTTTTGCCAGCATATCTCAGAACAGGCAAAAATTACAAAAGAAAACTGCATAGCCTGTCCCCAGAAAAAGCACAGCCCTAGTCTTGATCCTTGTCGCGGTTCTAGTTCTTATCATAGTTCATATCACAGTCTGAGTTGTGACAGTCCTAGTACATGTCCCAGTTAGTACACACATCCTAGTCATATCCCTCATCACAGTCCCAATCCTCATAACACTTCAAGTCCTTGTCACAGTCCTAGTCCTCACCGTAGCCTTCATCACAGTCCCAGTCCTCGTCACTGTCTCAGTCCTCGCAACAGTCCCAGTCCTCACCACAGTCCCAGAATTCATCATAGTCCCAGCCCTTATCACAGTCCTGGTGCTCATCACAGTCCTAATCCTCAGTCAAAGCCCTAGCCACAACACTCAATGACTTATTTATTGGGTATTTATAATGCACCTATACAGCAAAAGGTGTATCAAATTGCAACAAGACTGGGGAGTGGGGGGGAGGGGGAGGCAGGGATGAAGAAAAACAAAAACGGTCATATTAGGCCTTGTGCCATTCAGATGGTGCAGTAACAAGAAGTGCGGAGGAGAGGTGAGGGGGGTGCCAGTCAGAGCGGAAAGCCCTAATGCAAGGAGGGAAAAGAAGTGCAGGTCGGAGTGGCGAGCGCACAAAAAGCTAGCAGAAGGGTAGAAAAGGGGCCATGGGTTAGGCGAGTGCAAAGGGGAGGCCAGGTGGACAAGTGCCAAGGAATGCAGAAAGTGCAGGGGAAAGAAGGTCCATGTGCTAAGTGCGAGGAACAGTACTGGATGGACTCAAGTGGTGGGAGCCCAGCCAGTCTAATGCAGGGGGAACAAACCCGGTTGGGCAAGTGTAGGTGGGAGGGGGGGTTCTGGGGAGACCAAGTGCCAGGGTAGACTAGTTGAGGAGATCCTTGTGCCCTGTATGAATCAGAAGGAAACCAGGCAGCCGGTAAATATGAGGCCGAAAGGGACATTAGCAGAGGAGGGGCGAGGGAAGAAGGAAGAGAAAAGGAGGTTCTTGAGAAGCTTCCAGAACTTAAGGAAAGCCGGCTGAAGTATGAGAGGGGCAGGGAGGCCATTCCAGAGATAGGCACCTCTTGAAGGGTAAAAGCACTGTTAGCCAAGGACGCAAACCTGAAGTTTGCTGTTATTCATAGATTCCTTATTTGATAGACAGCGCACATCCACCAGTTTGTCAGCCGCTCGGAGCGTTCGCCTAAAAGCGCTGCGGATAATCGGGAGCAGCACTAATTTGTGTCCTTTTCAGAGGCCCGACTTCCCAGGGCAGTTCCTGAAGGATGAAAGCATGACAGCATTACCCCACCGCCCCTCTTCGAGACAATTTGCGGCGCAGAGACTTGTGGGTGGTTGGGTGTGTTTCAGAGTGTCATCCCACGGCCAGTGGTTTATTCAATGTGTATGTTCATGTGGTCGTTTTGTGTGTGTGGAACATGTGGCCACCTGCAGCCACATTTCCGACCACCTGCTTGTGAAGTATCAGGCCTGACGTGTGAGTGCAGAAGCTAGTGCATGTGGCGACCCGGAAGAATATAAAGGAAGCATCCATGGAAGTTGGGTGATCAGCCATCAACAAAACACAAACATCCCACGGACAGGGTTCCTTTCACCACAAGGCAACTAGGCTGGGCAGTACAGACTGATTTTTAGCCAGCGCCGTGGTCCGAGGTGTGTCTTCATGTTACCTACATTGTCCATTCCATTCGGGAGATGTGTTAGGAAAGATTTTATCCATGTGTAATTTTCCCTCCATTTGTGGACCCCCCAAACATTTTCTTTTGTGTGGCTATCCTATCCTGACTTTTACCAGTGGAGCACAGCCTTCAGCTGCACTCCCCCAGGCTTTTGCTCACTTGTTGTGGGGAAACTGCCATGTCCTTCAGACTGTCAGTACTGGGAAACTGTCTCCGACTATGTTGCCATTTCTTGGTAACTTTTTAAGAGTGCACAATGTATCTTCCAGTGCCGTGCGCTGGGGTGCTTTTTGTTTTATGGCCCTAGACACCCGCAAAGGATTTTTTGGTGATTGTACAAGTGTGTCTGGGACGAACTGGTGGCAGCAGTTACTTTTTAAATGTGTTTTACTTCTTTTTACAGGATCACATTGCATTTATCGCGTTTGGTTCAAGACTGTGGCCAGGTCCGAAAATGGCTGAAGCACAAAGTCTTTTATTCGGTCCCATGGCCATTTTGTCCCTTGCCTTTCCCCAGGTCGAGTGACCCGGGTTTTCCTTATTTTTGGCATCCGGCCTCCTGTGAAAACAGATCTCTTTCGCAGGCTTCTGCATGTCACGTGTGTGCCCAGGAAGCGGGTTGGGACTGTCTGGTCCCAATACACACTATTGGTGCCAGGATGTCTGGAGTGTCTGAGTGACTGGGACCACCGTGGGCCGTGATTGATCCACGACTGGGATGCCTGCATGAAAGCAGATCTTCAATTGGAAGTCCTTGATTTTGGCGCAAAGCTAATCTTGGATAAGAGAAGGGGCTCTGCATCCATGCCAGGTCGATCACCTGAGTTCTGCCCAAATTCCAGAAGGAGCCAAGTATCCTGCAACAAAGAAACAGACTTGTGTTACTGCCAGAGATGCATTGGAAGGTTTACCACCTTTCGCCCTCTGCTGTCCCATCGGACTCCTGTTTTCTTGATCGATCAAGAAGGCCTGCAAGGGCGCTTTGCCCTTTTGGAGTAGTGAGAGCCACTACTCTCAGCGCCCCAAGCTTACCCACCGAAGCAGCCCTTTCAGAATTGTTCCTGGGCCATCCAGTGAACTGTCTAGCTCTACCCCCAGGTATCCAGCAGAACTGCCGCCATTTCGGGTTGCTTGTTGTCCCCTGCCCTCGCCTGTCAAATTTCGTAGGTCTTCCGCCTCTGGGTCGCAAATTAGGAGAGTGTGTAATGCTGCATACATCTGTGATTCCCGCTTCACTACCTCTTGGTGACGGTCGCTTTAGGTACCTTAATGACTTGCCCTCCTGTGCCTTGAAGCCTGCTGCATCAGAATTTTATTTGTATCTCCTTCAGAAACTGAGAAAAGGCAATTGTCCCGTCACAGACGATCTTTCTATCCCACAGCCGCTGAGAGCCAATGCGCTGCAAAACTGAAGGACTCAAACCTACTAGCGACCCCAACTAAACTGGCCAAATTTGGTCCAGAATGTGCCGAGGATCAGTGAGTACTTGCATCACTTACCGGTGACCCCTGGCACAACCGATCTCTTTTAAGCATGAATATCCCTGAAAAGGTATTCACTTTTGGCTGGGTTAGCCCATGCTCTATAGCTATTCCCATCTTTTGAAAACTACTCTGCCACCAAGTGCAGACAGACCCTACTCCAATAGTGGGAACCAAATCTTCATCACCTCAAGCCCCTTCCTGACTCGCTACAGATCCCTCAAGAAGACCTGTTTTTTGTTCTACCTCTGCGATCGTGCGTTTTTACGCACAACTGTACTGTTAAGCACAAGGCTCACCAGTTCTTAGGGCTGGACTGCGAAAGTTAGGGAACGACTCCTAAAGAATTTTCTAATGCTCCTTGTGTGTTAACTCACCCATACCCTTACACGTTGTGGTTGCGTTTTATTCCCTTGCCGCATTAGAAAACATTGTGTGTATGTATATATATATATATATATATATATATATATAACTTAGTATAGGAATTGTGTGGTAACTGTTTTTATATAACTGAAGTTTACCTGTGTCAATTGGTCTGGCCGACAATAGATGTATAGATATTTTTGACATACACTTGTCTAAGAGTAATCTGTGGATCGTTACTGTGTGTGCTCATTGTGGGCTTCCATTCACTCTCACCCCTCCTGAGACTTGGGCCTCATCACGAATTCGTCTGTATTTCCGGCTGTAATACCGCCGACTGTAATAGCCCTAGCACCGACCGGTCCGGTGGTATTACCACCGGATCACGGGTTGGGCCTTAACGGTAAATCCCCATTCCTGATTGGGTCCATTGAATCCAATGGGGAATTTTCGGTGCTAATACTGCGGGCTAATACAGCCGGCTGTAATACAGCCGAAAACAGGGATTTTCACCTCCAGAAAAAAGCTGGAGGTAAAACAGCCGATTTAGCGCCCAACTCGTGATAGGGCCAGCCCTTAAATGCGGCGTTAATACCGTTACAACCGCATTTAAGGGCTACAGCCCAACTCGTGATGAGGCCCTTGACCGCCTGCCAAGCTAACTAGATTGGTCTGGTTTGTCCAGAAGGTTCCTCTGTTTCACTAAATGAGGGCGGCCTTCTAAACATCTGCCCACCAGGTCAGAGTTTAGAAATCCATCTTAATAAGATGCTAGTCCAGTCCTAGTTTTAACTTTGCATTCTGAGACTTGTAGTGCTGTCTTTTTAATGGGGTAACTCCAGGACTACGAGTTTATTTATTTATATACAGGAGGAACAATGCTCTTTTGGTTACAATAGATAAAAGAAATGAGATTTGACGAGAAGCAGTCAACTTCTTACAATGGGGTGAGTTTGAGGGACATTCTGATCTGGTTGTGGAGGGGAGTAAATGGAATAATCACTGGGGGCAATACCTAAGTGGACATACAAAGATTAGGGATAACCAACATTGGATATTTTAAGTGCAAGTCCCAGAATCCAAAGTGACCGACTGCCCTGAACTGTCTTCATGTATCTGCAGTTGAATGGGGGTTTGGGGTGATGGAAAGGGAGCTGTGCTGGGCTCGCCCAGTTTCCAGTAGAGAGTGGAGCAACTACCTACCATGTTTCATGGCTGTGTCAGCTGAGAGTGGAGCAAATACCACACACTCGGCAAAGGCCAGCAGAGAGTGATGCAAATACTGCACACTTGGCAAGGGCCAGCCAAGAGTGAAGCAAATACCACACACTCGGCAAGGGCCTGCAGAGAGTGGTGTAAATACCACACACTTGGCAAGGGCCAGCATGGAGTGGAGCAAATGCCACGCTCAGGGCTAACCCGAACAGCCAGGTATCATAGGCAGGAAAACAGGGTGAACCTACAGGCACCTGTAACTCACAGTGTGCTTTGACCCCTGACTTCTCTGGCAGCATTGCGCTGGACCGGGAAGCCCGGGAGTGGTGTGTGTCCAGGCTGGGTTCTTCTGAGAGTTATCAGCATAATCTGCCTTTCCTAGCCATTTCCAACTAGGCTGCAGTACCTTCTCCTGTTAAATGAGGGCATCAGGGTGCTCTTCACTTTCCCAAGTGTGTAGAGTCAGGTTACCAGAAGAGAACAGGGCCTTGGGGATAGCTTTATAAAAAAGGTCTTCCCACCAGTAAATAGATATGTATTCTAATGTAGCACGTGTATGCACTTAGAAGAAATTGTGTAGGTTAGCATATGCATTAAATGGGATGAACTGTGAAGGCTAGCACATGTAATGCACTAGAGGAAATTGGGAACGTAGCACATCTATTACACTCAGAAGATCTGTGAAGGTTAGATGTATTTGAGGGCGGGCAGTGTGCTGCACTTAGATGGACTTGGGAGCGGGCACGTTTATAATGTTGGCCTGTCTATTGCGCTCAAAGATTTATGATTATAACCTATCCATCACACTTAGAAGATCTATAAGTTAGCCATTGCAACACAAAGATTTATAAAAGTACCCTTGATATTGCACTGATGCCTGAAGGTAGCCCACTATAGATATATAGTAAGACTAGAAGGGTAGCCTGTCTATTGCGTTTAGAGAATCCTATGATCCTAAGATAGCCTGTCTGTTCACGCCTTGAAGATGTACTAAGATAGCCAGTCTATTGCGCTAGGAAGGCTTTGAGGGTAATCTGTCCATAGTGCCTGGAAGAGTTTATGAGGGTACCCTCTCTCTTCACACAGCGAGATCAAAGATAAGCTCCATCTGAGCTTAAGGTATGTATATCGCACAAATTCGGTGGACATCTGCCGCAGGAACGGCTATCCATTCACACACATTAGAATGCAGCTACGACTACGACAAATTCGGTCTAGCTTGTCACTCATCAGGCCTAGTCCTCGTTACAGTCCTAGTCCTAATACTTGTCACTATAACAGTCCTAGCCCCCTCACAGTCACAGTTTCCCTTACAGATCTAGTTCTCATCAAAGTACTAGTCACGGTCACAGAACACATCACAGTCCTAATCTTTGTCAGTTCAGTCATATTTCTCATCACAGTCCAAGCCTCACCAATGTCCTATTCCTTCTCACATTCCTAGCCCTCGTCACAATCCTAGTCACCAGCCCTCCTCTTCATCCCAGTCCTCTTCACAGTCGTATTTCTAGTCCTAATCCTCATAAGGCTACATTCTTTGTCACACTCCACTCATCATCACAAGCCTTGTCTACATCACAGTTACAAGTCCTAGCCCTTGTCACAGTACTAGTCCTTGTCACAATCCTAGTTCTTGTCCCAGTCCTAGACTTACTCCTTGTTACAGTCGTTGTCCTCTTCAAAGTCCAAGTCACAGTTCTAGTCCTTGTCAGTCTCCTAGTCCTCATCACAGTCCACATTGTAGTCATAGTCCTTGTCAAAGTCCTAGTCCTGGTCAGTCATCATCACAGACCTTGTCTGGTCCTAGTCCTCCTCTCCATCCTAGTCCTCTTTGCACTTCTTGCCCTACTCCTTGCCACAGTACGAGACCTCATCAGTCCTCATGTCAGGACTATTCCTCCTCACAGGCATATGCCTAGTCTTCATCACAGTCCTTCTCCTTATCAGTACTAGCCCTCATAGTCCTTATTCCTGTCCTCATCAAGTTCTAGATTACATCACAGTCCTAGTCCTTGACCTCATCAGTCCTAGCACTTGTCTACCCTAGTCCTTCTCTAGTCCTAGTGCTAGGCCTCATCACAGGCCAAGCCATAGTACTCATCACAGGCCTTGCTGTCATCAGCCCTAGTCTGTGTCACAGACCTAGTCCTCATCCGTTTTTGTCCTGTCTTCATCAAAATCCTAATCCGTATCCTCATTACATCCATAGTCCTCGTTATAATCATAGTCTCGTCACTTTCGCAGTCCTAGTCCTCATCAGTCACAGTCTTAATTCTCGTCTATCATAGTCCTAATCTTTGTCACAGTTCTTGTCCTCGTCACATTGATTTTTTAAAAATGTTTATCAAGAGATCATAGCATGAAATAATTTGTGCATACCATGTGTACGTGTGCAAGATACAGTAAGAACTTCACAGATGAAGTTTATAGTCCAAAAATATTCCAAGTTTTATTTAAAGTTTTTAAGAAACTCTGCAAAGCACACAATCCCCCCACCCCCACCCCTCTTTCTGAGTGACAGGCTTGCAGCATATCCTAGAATTAGTCCACATATTCACAACAGGCCATCTTACTCATGGGTGCCAGGTTCAAAGTGTATTGGTGGGAACCAAATATTGACATGAAATCACCAAAATAACAGGGTAGCGGAATTAACATTACATGCTCTTTAACCCTAATAACATCACATGAAGAGATGCCATGTGATCTCCCTTTACACTCCCTTCAAAAGAATATAGTATGTAGCAAAACTTGAAAGCACCAAACTACATGGGAAATAAACCTGAGAATATGTGAGGAATCTGTATAGAAACATATTAGGCAAAGTATTCAGATTCACCATGAAAGAGTAAGAGCTCGATGAAAAATGCATACCTGGAAAATGAATACAAGGCAATACAGCAAAGAAGTTGACTTAATACCGCTCCGTGATTTTCTGCAGTCCATTGTCCAATGCAAGCGAGAGAAACAACAGTGTTTATGTTAAAATAAGTGAATCTCACTGATTTAACATGAATAACTATTTGAAAACTTGCCATACCCGGTGAAAAAACATACTTCCACATATCATTTAAAGATATATTAGTGTGGTGTGTTCAGATATGTGCAAAAGCATATATTTTTAACATGCAATACAATGACAATAGCATCACTATTGGTCATGGGTCAAGGGACCTGCTGTAGAGATGTGTGTGATCTCTCATTCATAAGTTAGAATCATAGTAGAACTACATAGTGTTTCGTCTTTCTGAGGTCCATCAAACAATGAAAATTAATTCAAGTGATAATAACACCTATTAATGCCATGTAGAGCCAATGAACACTTAGAACTTGATAACAGTTGGAACCCATTTGTCCCCATGCACCTGTAAAAGGCACACTTCTCACAAACTGACATCATTTGAAATCAATTTCTCATAGTCATGGGTAAACAAGAAAGGCAGACCCCGGTCTACTGGGTAATGAACTACTGCCAGGGTTGTATTTTAGGTCTGTGGGGCAAAAGTTGAGAAGGTGCTGCAAAGTGCCATGTTTAAACCACTGCTTCTTGATTGCATGAGGCAAGGCGGTAGATTGTAGTGGGCATATCTCTACCATGCAGGCTCTTTATCTAGCTTGTAGGAATTCTTGCTTCCACAGCTCTCACTCCTGACGTGGTTCTCTTTTGTAATATGTAAACGTTTTTTAGGCTGCTGCTTTTCTGGTATTATTGAACGGAAGTCATCATATTGCAAACATTCAAGCCTACCTTACAGTGTGTGTGAATCTTTAAGGAGTATATTCATCTGGACTAAATATATCACAATATGCTGTCCTCGCGGATTACACTAACTAGCATGACTGAATGCAGCTGGCATCAAAGGGGTGGCTAATGAGGATTGATCCGAGCCAGAAACAATGTTTCAAGGTGTGACCTTCCCCTCCCATTGAAACTTATGTGTTCCTTTGAGTATAAGAGAACGGTGCATAGAGGGGATGGGGGTTCACTTGAGTCGGACTCTCGAGTTGCCGTTGGTTCTGTTTTGTTATTGCTTTTACTAATAAATTGTTCACCGATCCACCCGAATCGTGAGTGGCAATTTTTCCATTGCAAGATTTTTGCCGTAAGACGTGGCATTCCCGCTGCTCTGCAGCCCGGTCCAAGTCCCGCCAGGTACACTTCCTGGTAATTTTATTTATTTATTTTCATTTATTGGACAATTGTATAGCACCTATACACAGGTATTACCAGGCGCCAAAAGACAAAAAGGGGCAGGGGGAGCATGGGTTATTTTTGTCTTGTGACAATCCTACCGTGCAAGTACATGAACGAGGCGATAAGTGCAAGTGGTAGGGGGTTGGCCCCATGTGTGAGGGCTGGCAAGTGCTGGTTGGGGCGAGGTGGCAAGTGCCAGGGGAAAGAGGAGGGGAGGGGAGGAGGAGTGCAGTGGACAGGAGGACTAAGTTGGGATAGTCCAGGAAAGGGAGCCCAAGGGCAAGTGCTGGCAGAGGATGCAGCGGGGGGGACTGGTGGAGGGTGGTCTGGCCCTTGTATGACTCTGAAGGGAACAGGCCCAAGTCCAGCGGCAGATGCAGAGTTTAGCATGGGAGGGGGAGAGGGAAGGAAGGTCTTGAGAAGTTTCCAGAACTTAAGAAGATCCGGTTCAAGTCTGAGTGGGGTGGGGGGGCTGTTCCAGAGGCAGGCGCCAGCCGAGGAGAGGGATCTACCTCCCACTCTCTGTGTGGAGAAACATTTGACCTGCAGAGAGTTGGCACCAGAAGACTGAAAGGCTCTGGCTGGGAGGTATTTTGGGAGATAAAGCTGGATGTAGAGAAGCCCCAGACAGCCTTGTGGATGATGCAGACGGTCTTGAATTTGAACCTTGCAGTCATCGGGAGCGAGTGGAGAGATTTTAGGGCTGGAGAGATGCGGTCCCTGGGCTTGCGGCCTAGGAGAAGTCTTGCAGTCCTATTCAGGATTAGTTGGAGGGGGCGAAGGGAGGAAAGAGGAAGGTTGAGGAAGAGGCTATTGCAGTAGTCAAGCTTAGAGAGAACCAGGGAGACATTGAGCTTCTGGGGGAAGGTGAGGAAAGGTAGAATGCCTCTGAGGAGATGAAGTGGAAAATTAGGCTTTTTGGCAAAGTCCGTGATGTGTGGAGAGAAGGAGAGAGAGGAGTCAAAGATGATCCCAAAGTTTTTTGCCTCACAAGTGGGTGAGGGGAGGGAACCCAAGGAGTCAGGACAGAGAGTGAGGGGGAAAGTAGTCGCAGGAGTGCCAATGAAGAGGATCTCTGTCTTGCTGGCATTGCGGAAGAGATCATTGGCAGAGCACCATGCCTGAATAGCAGTCAGACAGTCAGGTATGAGGGAGGAAGAGGAGGAGGAGGTGGTAGGGAAAGCAGCCGGAAACAGAGCTGTGTAACACTGGAAACTAGGGGAGTAGGTGGCGATCAGGTGGGCCAGAGGGGGCCAGGTACATGTTGAAGAGCCATGGTGATATTATAGAGCCCTGAGGACCGCCACAGGTAGAGAATGAGGTGGAGGAGAGACAAGGACTAATTTGCACATGAGAGGGTTTGTTCGAGAGGAAAGAGGTAAGCCACACCAGGGCCGCCCTATGCCTAAGGTATCACAGAGACAATTTATGAGAATGGAGTGGTTGACTGTGTCAAAAGCAGAGGAAAGATCAAGGAGGATCACAACAGAAGGAGTGTTAGAGCCCAGATTAGAGAATAGGTCTTCTTGTGTATTCAGGAGAGCAGTTTCAGTGCCTCTGGCTGCCCTGAAACCAGACTGGCGGTCATGGAGGCAGCCAGCCAATTCATTGTGGAGGGTCAGTTGGGGGATGACCAGCTTCTCCATGAGATTGCCCAAGAAAGGGGTGATAGAGATAGGTTGATAGTTAGCTGGGCAAGAGGGGTCAGCAGACAGCTTTTTTAAGAGGGGGTACACAAGAGAGGGTTTGAGGGAAAGAGCCGGTGGCAAAAGAGTGGTTGCAGAGGTCAGCCACGGCAGGGGCGAGAGTGTCGAGGTTGCCCTTGATGGTTCTGGAGGAGCAGGATAGCACCTGTTTAGAGGAGACTTTCATAGAATGGACTACTCTAGACACCCCATCTGGTGCAATGGGAGAGAGCGAGGAGAGTATGGGGGGCAGAGAGGAGCCAAAAGAGAAGAGAGGAGGTGGGGAGGAGGAGCAGAGGACAGGATGTAAAGAGTTTGAGGAAAAGTGGGAGGCCAGTGCTGAGCATAAGGCCTGGGAGGGAGGAGGACAAGAGGAGACTGCGGTAGGATTGGCGAGTTCCTTGCACATTTTAAAGAGTTCAGCTGTGTTATTGATTGCTCCAGAGATGCAAGCTTGGACATGGGCTCTTTACTTGGAGCAGGTGGGAAGACTGTATTGCCTTTGGAGTAGACGGCAGGCCAGTTTGTCTGGGGATGAGTTAGATGTCTGCCATTTCTGCTCTGCCGGTTTGCGCTTTCGTTTCAAAGCAGCTAAGTCAGAGTCATACCAAGAGTTGCATTTGGTGGCAGGCTTCATGCGGATCCTCGTGACAGGGGCAAGGATGTCCAGGGTGTTAGTGATAGAGAGAAGAATGTTAGGTAGGACAGAGTCAGAAGGAGAGTCCAAAGAAGGGGACGGGGAAGGGATGGAGGAAGAAGAAAAAGCAGCGGCTGACACAAGCTTCATCAGTTGAATGAGAAGGAGACTGGCAGTGTGGGGGGGGGAGACTAGGGACAGGGTAGGTCAAGGAAGGAAGGGAGGAGAGAGTGGTCAGACCAGGAGAGAGGGGTGGTGAGGGGGTTGGAAAGAGATATGTCTGTAGAGATGAGAGCATCCAAGGTGTACCCTGAAAAATGGGTTGGGCCATAGGGGAGTATAGTGAGAGAGAGAGAGAGCGTTGCATAGGTCACAGAAGAGAGCATTGGCCACACCAGGGGAGTCAAGATGCATTTTGAAGTCCCCAAGGAAGATAGGTTTGGGGGAGGAGGCAAGCAGAGAGGAGGAGAGGTCGGCCCATTCAGAAAGGAAGAGGGCGAAAGGACTGGGGGGATCTGTAGATGGTAACGAAAGTAACAGAGAAAGAAGGGGAGACAGACAGCCTGCAGACTAGGCTTTCAAAGGAAGAGTAGGATTGAGTGGGGAGGATGGAGGCAGGAGCCCACCCAGGGAAGATCAGAGCCTCTCCACCACCAGATCGGCAGGGTCTGGGGTTGGACGTGATTGTGTAGCCCTCAGGAAGAAGAGTGTCAAAAGCAGTGAAGGACATGGCCTTGAACCATGTCTCAGTGAGGGCGAGGACATCAAGGTCTTCAATGAGGTGACAGATGTCAGAGGAATGTTTAATAGCAGAGCGAGAATTGAGGGTAGCTAAGTGAAGCTGGTGCCCCTCTTTAAAAAATGTGTGCGTGGGGTACATGGGTGTGGTGCTACCCTAGGGTAGTGATGGGGGGTGAGGGGTGAGGGAAGGAGGGGTGGAAGAAGAGGGTGGCAATTTGAATAGGGAAGGAAGACGCCTGTCCGGAAGGAGAAGGTTGGGCTGAGAGTTCTGGGTCATGATAGCGCCACTGTGATAGACATTAATGGTGCATTTGGAAGATGCGAAGTGAGCCAAGAGCACTTTCCATCTAGTACTGCCAGTAATGGGTGAGGAGGAGAAAGGACAGAGGACAGAGACCATATGGGGGAGTCCATAGGTTAGTTGAGGGAACAGCAAAGAGGATGTCAGTGATAGTCTGTATGGAGGAAGCATTGATGTAGGTGTCTGTGATGGGCAGACCAGTGTTGGATCTTAGGAGTGCCTATTTTAGTTTCTTCCAGACTTTGTGAGAGAGGGAGAGTAGGAGATGAAGAAACAGAAAAGATAGGGGGAGACAGAGAGCACCATGGGGGCAGGTAACAAGAGGGGGGATCAGAGGATAGCGGGGAGAGGGTCAGTGGCACTATGCAACAGTAGAATCACCCAGGCGGCCAAGCGGACAGAAAACAATGGGTGCGCTGTAAGTGCCCAGATTTACAGATCAATGACAGGATTGTAAACATGCCTAAATTCCAATTTTGCAGAAAAAGACTTTAAAGCATACAAAAGGAAATGGCTGCACAGATGGAAGCAGAGAGTTTGGAAAGGTTAAGGTATTGGTCTTTTGGGACAGGGAATACAGAGAGCAGTAGAGGAGCCGTCTTTACGAGGCATAATATGGAGGTAATGCTAGATTAGAAGTTACAGATAGGCAGTGGGGAACTTAATAGGGCAGTGCGTAGTCCCTTCGATATAGCTATATTCCAAAGAAAGAAAGAGCTACGAATAAATCGACACGCACAGCATATTTAACATTAACAACCAAGTACAAAAATTGGGTCAGACAACATTGTAGGTCTCTTCATAGTGCAAATTGTAAATCTATATTTAATCTTCTCCATTCTAACAATAATAAAAATTGTTGGTCTTTTTTTAGGTACTTCTTGCCAGGGCTTACTGTACAGGAGCTTAACCCCATCGCTGAGGTATCCTAGATATCCTATTTGGGATCTCTATATTATGATTCCACTATAGAGCTTTTTCCATCTTTATCTATTCTCTCTTTGAATTGAAACTATTACAAGGCTTTGAAGCCGATGCTATTAAAATGGTAATCAAAAATCTAAAAACATCTAGGGCTCCTGGCCCCCACGCTGTGCCCAGTGTAGTGTTTAAATAAAATCCATCTCGTTAGGTGGGGATACTGACCCAATGGTTTGGTAAGATCTTAGCATCGGGCCAGATTCCTGATAGCTGGAGGGAGTCTATTTTAGTCTCTGTTTACAAAAAGGGTAGATAAGCCGAACCTTCCAAATATAGACTTTTAGCGATGCTCGACACTAGCCAAGATTTTTGCTACACTCTTAATAAAAAAAACTCAATAAACGGGCAGAAAATACAGGTCATTTGCATAAGTGTCAAACTGGCTTCTGGAAGTTTCATAGTACAATACATAATAATTGTGTGTTGCAATATCTATTGCGGATACAAACTTTTGCAAACAAAAACTTTATTTATGTTACGTAGACTTCTCCAAGGCATTCGACACAGTATCTCGCTAGAAACTTGGCTTAAACTTGCGAAAATGGGGACTTGGCCCTGTATTATTGTACTTTATTAAGGTGTTATATAGTGATACAGTGGTATCACTACATCTATCTCAAGAAGGGGAGCTAACACGTCAGATCAAGACTAATGTTGGATTAAAACAGGGATACGTGCTCACACCCCTGTTATACTAATATATATATTATATATATATATATATATGATGCCCCTCCTCGTATTGGAGGACATTTAGGCCCTCATTACGACCCCGGCGGTAAGCGAAAAACGATGCCGGTAAATGATTACCGGCATCGTTTTCTGCTAGGTCCGATTATGACCCGTGAAAGTGCTATTAGCGGCATCGTAGTTAACGGTGCCGCTAACTGCACCAAGGTCGCGCGCACGCGACCTTCCACGCCGTAAATACTGGCATCGCGCAAAGGTAAGCGAATCACGAACCAAGCGGACATGCACTTAACGCCATCACAAAGGCCTTTAAGTACCTTACCGCCATGGTGCTAATTCCGCCATCGCGAACCAACCGTAAATGGCCATGTGCAGTGTATCCAGCTGCCACAGGTGCACAGAATCAGCACAGGTGGAGGCAATACAGACTCACCAAGTACAAAAAGAGCACACCCCACCCCTTCCCACACCCAGTCACACTCCACAATGATTCCAATAGGACTAGCAATGTTGGGGCTGGAGGACCTGATTGCAATGCAAGCGCTACAACTACAACAACAACAACAACAACAGGCAGCACAGAGGAGACGCAGGAGGAGAAGGAGGGCAAGGCAGGGCCAGCAAGCCCCACCAGCACAGCCAGTGCCACCACGCAGGCAGCCCCCAATCCCACGCATCAGAGCCAGTCCATTCAACCTCACCGCTGAGCAGATCCACACCCTGTACCGTTTGGACCGGGACACCATCACCACCATCGTGGACATGATACACAACGACATCGTCAGCATGATAGAAACACCCACTGCCATCCCACCCCTACTGAAGGTAGTGTCCGTGATCCACTTCCTGGCCACAGGCACCTACCAGCACAAGGGTGGGGGAATTGCATGGCATATCACAACCATTATTCTCATGTACACTGATCCAAGTGCTTGATGCCCTCCTCAAGCACACAGACGACCACATCTCATTTCCACGGTCTGCCCAGGAGATTGCAAACACCAAAGTGGGTTTCCATGCACTAGCCGGCATACCTGGTTGCATTGGTGCCATCGACTGCACCCATGTGGAATTGGTGGTCCCACATGCCATGGAGGTACCGTACCGCAACCGTAAACTATTTCACTCAATCAACGTGCAAATGGTCTGTGACTCCAACAGGATCATCACACATTGTTGTGCCCGATCCCCCGGATCAACCCATGATTCAATGGTCCTGCGTAACTCCACAATACCACGCATGGACGTGGAAATGTGAAGTGGGTAGGTGATCGACGTACCAATGCATACTTTACCTGGCTGAAAGGGGGGAAGGAATGATGCATACTTTACCTGGCTGAAAGGGGGGGGATGATGTATACTTTACCTGGCTGAAAGGGCGGGGGAATGATGCATACTTTACCTGGCTGAAAGGGGGGGGAATGATGCATACTTTACCTGGCTGAAAGGGGGGGGAATGATGCATACATTACCTGGCTGCGAGTAGCAGAGTCAATGGATCAGCACAAACGTCAGCTGACACCTGTACACATAATGCCCGATGTAAGCAGCCCTACCATGTGAATGAAGGTGTGTCCCAACCATGACACAACCGTCTGCAAGTGCATTGACTTCAACGTAATGCACCTACATGCACGGCACCAAACACCATCAACTGAAAGGCCTGTCCCCCATAACTGCGCACAAAGGAGGCACATGACGGACAGAAACATCAATACACCATTACACAGACACCAAGGCACCAAAAATGTCCCTATCAACATCAGTAGTGCTCATTGGGGTCATCATGAGGCTGACAGCAATGTTGCCATAATGTGAGCGTTGATATCACAGGACACGTGCCAGGTCACCAAAACAAACGCCATGAACGAACACAGTGGATGGGCACTCACAAGGCACTTGACCCCCTGCACACATTGGTTGTTGGCATGCAAAACAGTCCATGAGAGCAATACACATATACCGGTCACATAGTGTGAATCCATTTGTGCATGTAAAATTGGTACGAAGTAAAAGTCGAATGCATGCCATGGTGGCACATCATGTTTGGTATTTGATGTCATGACTGACACATACATTGTTGCCCACATACAGGTGATGCAGGCTATCCCCTGAAGAGGTGGCTCCTTACACCAGTCCGGAACCCACAGAACCAGCACGAGGAGGACTTCAACCGTGCACATACACGTACCCGTGTGGTGATTGAGCAGGCATTCGGCCTACTGAAGGCACGTTTTCGCTGCCTCAGCAGGTCTGGTGGGGCACTCCTGTACTGCCATGAGAAGGTTGTAAAGATCGTCATGGCATGTGTCATGCTACACAATATGTGCATCAGACGAAATGTGGCCATGCCCCCTGACGCTGAACTGCAACCACCTGACGATGAGGATGAGGAGGGTGGGGATGGGGCAGCACCTCAGGGAGGCAGCGATGCACAGGATGGGCGTGAAATGCGTCAAAATATCATTAACCAATGCTTCTAGCACACACGGCTGGTGTGTGTAACATGGAGACGGCACTTGGGGCACTGTGTGTGTCTGGAACATGCACACTGTGGACTGTACACCAATAAAGCACACATACGCAATGAGCAATGTCCACACATTTGATTTGTGCAAAAGGGAAAAGTGTATTGGAAATGTGAATTGGTTTAACACACCCACTCCCCCCTCCCCCCTGAACTCCCCAACACACCCACTCCCCCCTCCCCTCTCCCCGCTGAACTCCCCAACACACCCACTCCCCCCTCCCCCCTGAACTCCCCAACACAACCACTCCCCCCTCCCCCCTGAACTCCCCAACACACCCACTCCCCCCTAACCCCTGAACTCCCTGCAAAGGTGTGAGGATGCCTGTGATGAAGTGGCTAATGTTGCATTTTTCCACTGGGTGGCCACTATTGGCAGCCCCCTCTCCCGGCCCCCGGGTCACCCCTGCCTGAGCTCCGCAGGTTCCTGCCCGATCGGCGGACGGGGCTGCTTGGGGTGGAACTTGCAGCGGAGGAGGTACCTGGCTGCTCATTGGGACGCATGTCCCTAATTGACTGAACTAGCTCAGAGAGCACGTGCCGCACCGCAGCGAGTTCAGCACAGATGTCCTTTGTGGAGCACTGTATTGCAGCCTTCACAGTCTCTGCGCATTGCTGCATTCCTGCCCTTGCACCCCCACATTCTGCCACATGCTCAGTCAGAAGTGAGGAGAGTTGGTGCTGCCGTGTGATAATCTCCTCCAACGACTGTTGATTTTTCTGGGCCATGGATATTGGCAGTGGTGTTTCCATTGGGCTGCTCGCCTCCTGCACATCTTGCACTGAGCATGGAGAGCCTGGACAAGACTCAACATCTGATTGCCCCTGTGTGGCATCTTCATGCTGGCTGCTTTGGGACAGGTAGGGGGAATGAGGGTGGGCAGTGGGGGGTCCTACAACGATCTCCTCATCAATCCATGCATCACTGTCAGAGGAAGCTGCAATGGCAGCAATTTCCCCGATTGTGCTGCTTCCTGCAGACACAGTCCCTTCTGTGGCCACCAGTTGGTGTATGTCTGCTGCTGCTGCTGGTACCGTGCTGCTTGCTGTGGTGCCTGTCAGTGCCCTGTCCTGTGTTTTTCCCACAGATTTTGTCTGCTGTGGGTGTTTGGTCTGCACAGCAGCGGTGGAGGGTTGGTGTGCTGGCACTGCGGTCCTGGCCTTCTTGGCAGGTGTGGTGGCAGTAGTGTCTTCCTCGTCGAGGTCGGAATGGGAGCCTGTGGTGGAGCAAAGGAGGGAAAGTGTTATTGATGGGTCTGCGGACATTGAGCGGGCATTGTGATGACTGCCATCATTTTGAATACTAGATGCTGCACATTGGAGGCTGGGACATACAGGTTGTCTCCCTTTTGTGTGGAAGTAGCATGGAGGTATGTGGGTGCCTACAGTTAGGGTGTGCATACTGCATGTGTACAAGGTGGAGGTCAGAAATGGCTGTAGGCAGTCTTCTGCTGATGTGTTGCATTAACACTATTAGGCAACATTGTGCTTCACATGAATATGGACTTCTGTGACTTTTGCATGGCTTGATTTGAGGCACCTACCTGCATCGCCTGATGTCGGGGCTCCTCTCTCCATTTCTCCTACCCCCTCGATGCACTCGATGCCGATTATACTGGCACAGATTTCCTCCCAGGGCTGCAATTTTATTGGGGACTCTGATCCTCCACTGGTTGCCATGCCCATGTTCCTGTTGGCGGACAGGATGCTCCTAACGCAGAGCCGGAGATCATCCCACCGCTTACGGCACTGTCTCACGTTGCGGGGTGCTGTTCCCACTGCACTGACCCGCTGTGCAACTAGGGCCCATATGGCCTTCTTCTGTGCAATTGCTGGTGTGGTCATTTGGGTGGAAAAGACTACAGCAGCGTTTTCCTGGAGTGTCTCCGCCAACATGTTCAGCTCCTCCCTGCTGAAACGGTCCTGCCGCTGGCGATCACAACTTTTCATGACAACTTTAGGCATTTTCTCGAAGGGTAGATGTAGCTGATGTTTTCTGCCGGTTCTCAGGGTCAGATGTCCACTGGTTGCGGAGGATGCCAATGGATTGTGTTTTTGAAGATGGCCGCCGTGCTCTTTCCCGTTCTGCCGCGATGACGCAACTTCCGGTTCCGCTTATTTACGGTCACCGCTAATTGCGGTCACCGCTGATTGCGGTCACCGCTAATATCGGTGGGAGGGGTGGCGGTGGTGCACCTTGCGCGGCATACGATGCTGGTAGGTGCCATTTTGGGGGCGTTACCGGCATGGCGCAGTTTACATTACCGGCATGGCGCAATGCTCGTGCCCGATGGGTCGTAATGTGCCGCTTTTTACGGCTTCAGGCCAGCACGGACACGTTAGTTGCGCCATGCCGGTAATGTACATTACTTACCGCCGGGGTCGTAATGAAGGCTTTAATCCCTTAACTAATGTACTTGGACGATACGATACTTCTCCAGCATGGGGTCTGGCATGGATTCACATGCTCATGAATATTCCCCGTCGTCAGGCTGGGAATCCTTGGTAAAGAAAAAATCAGTTTCAGTTTCGTTTCTGAACTGTCTTTCTCCTAATAACCAATCACTGGTCTCTGGGTCATACTGCCCCCAGGCAATGACTGCCCTGTACCTAAGCCCCTCCTCTGGCAGCCATCTTCAGATTGGCGCAGTTTACATTACCGGCATGGCGCAATGCTCGTGCCCGATGGGTCGTAATGTGCCGCTTTTTACGGCTTCAGGCCAGCACGGACACGTTAGTTGCGCCATGCCGGTAATGTACATTACTTACCGCCGGGGTCGTAATGAAGGCTTTAATCCCTTAACTAATGTACTTGGACGATACGATACTTCTCCAGCATGGGGTCTGGCATGGATTCACATGCTCATGAATATTCCCCGTCGTCAGGCTGGGAATCCTTGGTAAAGAAAAAATCAGTTTCAGTTTCGTTTCTGAACTGTTTTTCTCCTAATAACCAATCACTGGTCTCTGGGTCATACTGCCCCCAGGCAATGACTGCCCTCTACCTAAGCCCCTCCTCTGGCAGCCATCTTCAGATTTTTACCACACGTTCAAGTGTTGGGAGTCCTCGTGCTATAGCTCTCGAGATTTTACTGCATTTTGCGATTTTAAGTGTTTAATCTCATTTTTTCGGTCAGTCGAGCCTCAAGCTCCACCGTTTCTACTTCCGATCAACGGGGACCCGTTTCGGAATTTTCTACGGCCCTCAAGGGCAAAGTTTTCATCGAGTTCCTCTTCTTGGAGGATTCCAGAAGATCTGAGGCCTTCTCCGTGGACATGGCCCAGGACAATGGAAACACGACGCCCGGATCCAAGCTGTTCAGGAACTGCCCTGGATGCGGATTGCAGAATGTCTTCAAGGAGGACAAGCATTCTAGATGCCTCTACTGCCTTCCCGAAGACAAAACGCACGTGGAGAAGGGCTGTGCGTTTTGCAAGAACATGTCGGAGTGGACCATGAGGGATCGGCGTACCCGCCTCACCAACTGGCTGGAAGGGAAGAGCCCAGCGGTAGGTGAGAAGAAGAAGAGGTCTGAGCAGGCTTCTAAAACCTTTGAGGGTGATCCGGTGATGGGGGCCCAACAAAAGGCAAAGCACTGCGAGTCCGCGGGCACCGGGAGCGCCGAACGGTCGGGCTCCTCGGCTGCCAGGCAGGGCACACTTTCACCGACGCCATCAACCACGAGCCAATGCTCTGGCTCGGGGAAGAGGAAATCGGAGAACCTGGGGAAACTTCGGGAGAAGTCCCGGTCGATCCCGACAGAGACAGCCGAGGGGGAGCGAGGTGGTGACCCTTCCCCCAAGGTGAAGGCCTCAAGCGCGCCCAAAGTCATGAAGGTCTTGATTCACCCGGCTAAGGCCTCTATCGAGGGAATCGTGGCGGCCCTTGCGAAGCCTGTGGAGGCTACCCGATTGGAGGCAACCTTGGGGCCCAGAGTTTCCCTGCCACCGCTGAGGGAATCCTCTTTTCAGCCCATTGATAAGACCCCCGTGAGAACCCCGGTGGAAAAAGAGGGGGTGCCAGTGGCCATCACGGACACGGATACTGCCTCTGAAGAGGAGCTGGCTGGAGTCGTGAAGATCCTGAACAAAAGGTTTGAGGAGGTCCGGTCCCACGGGAGGGATCCCGACGAGGCGGACGAAGAGAGCGACGGTGGTGCCGACGAGGTTCCTGTGGAGGATTCCACTTCCCAACTGTCGCGCCTGTCGCAGCCGGTGCCTGGACCACAGGACGACTCAGGAGCGATCTTGATGGCGATCCAGGCCTTATGCACGGAGATAAGGACGAGGTTGCCCTTACCCCCAACGGACGATCCAGCGGAGCATGGCCCGTCAGGGAGCCCTCCAAGCAAGTGGAGGAGAGTTCACCCCTCTCCCCCTGCCCTTCCATCCTTCGCGGCCCTCACAGCCTTCTTCTCCTTCCTCTGATCTTAGGGAGGACACAGGAACAGAGACGGCCACGACGGGGACGGATGACGACGGTGGTGACGACAGGATGGGCCTTCCATCACCACCTCCTCAGGCCTCCCCGCCTGACGAAATTGGCACCTTCCACGCCATGATCGCCAGGGCATCCAAGCTCTTCCAGCTCTCCCCCGAAGAACAGAAGAACGAAGGCTTCCTCTATCAACGGCGTGAGGCCAAGAGGAAGACGGTCCTTGCGGTCCCGTTACTTGACGACATCTGGGACTAGGGTGCCATGGGCCACAATAATAAACATATTATTCCAGTGTTGGGAAGGGCTCAGGAACTAATGACAATTAGCACCAAGAAGATACAAGCCACAAAAAACAAAATAATTTTGTACAAAAGGCTGTTGTGTCCTTTCTGCAGGAGAAACAGCCCAAGGACCACATCTCCCAAGCACCCCTGGGCCAAGAACTACATGTTGAAGCCCACGTCGGGCGGGGCACGGGCGCGCATGCGCACGCGTTCAATAAGAGCACGGGGCTTGTGCTCAGGACAGCAACCAGAGAAGACGTGTTCTCCGGAGCTCTGAGCAAGGGGAAGCTCACGAGGGGCCACGCCCCATGCAACCTCCATCCGGGCCCCTCAAGCCATACAGATAAGTACCGCAGACAATCAGCAGCGTAAGCCGATCTGGGGGAAGGCGCGCAGCGCAGTGCAGAACACTAGAGAGTCAGAGAACACCACCAGCAACGGCGGTCAGGGGCACGCGCAGGGGGGCTCTGCCCAACCTCCTCATGTTCCCCCCCTGCTCCAGCAAAGCTAAGTTTTGAATATTAACGCCATAAGTGCCTGCAATTGACCTACGCGCAACTATAGAAAAACATGCAGCGCATAGTTGGGCATGTTTAACCCACTAACAACCATCTAGATTTTACCACGAGTTGTTGCTGCGCAGAAACCTTTGGGCAATAGCGGACGCGGAGCCACGCGGGGCAGTCATCCGCTCGTAAAGGGAAAAACCCCACATAACTTTTGAGCAATAAAAGACGCGGAGCCACGCGCGGCTGCAATCCGCTCGTAAAACCTTTGGGGCAACACGATTTGGGCAATAGCGGACGCGGAGCCACGCGCGGCTGCAAACCGCTCGTAAAGGGGCATATTAACTGCTGCATGTACTAAACTAATGAGCACTGGAGGGTGCATGAACTTCTAGTGCAAGAGTGAGTGAATGTCAGCATTCAGTGTGTGAAGTAACACGCAGATCGTAATTCCCACTCTCTTTTCAGCATAACACTGCTCCGGATTCCGGACCTGAGAGTGGCAGGCAGGAGGCCAGCACTCACCCCTTGAGATAAGTCCCTTTCTGGTTATAAGCCTAGTTGTGGGGTCTGGGGGGAAATGTGTATGTTGTGAATATCTATGTCTGTAAATGCCAGTTATTGCTTTGTGTTATCCAATGTCCCCTTCCCTGGCCACCTCCCCTCTCCCAGCCCTCTTTCCGGTTACCCTAACTACTGAACCTATCCAACCATCGAGATCCTAACCCTCTTTCCCCGCCCAGGTCGCGGATGCTTGTGTAAGTCTAACTTGCAGGCGCCAAGACCCTGGAGGGGTAGGTTGGTTCGTGCCACTCCTGAGCCTGGAAGCTGAAGCCGTGACAGAAGCACAAGCCCAAGTGTCACCGGCTCCCGAGTGGTACGACCCAACCAGTCATGGAGGAACTCACCAAGGTCCTGCAGAATTTGCAGGCTGAGCTTGCTGCCACTAGACAAGATTACGCGGTGTTGGCCACTCAGGTGCGCAGTCTATCTGCCCAAACTTCCCCCCTTCCTGATGGTGCAGCGACGCCTACTCCGGTCCAGGTACATGTAACTCCCGAACACATGGTTCCCTTGGCTCCCCCGGAAAGGTATGGGGGGGATCCTCAGAAATATCAGACCTTCCTCACACAATGTAAACTTCATTTCTTGACCAAACCTGCAGCGTTTCGATCAACCCACGCTAGAACAGCTTTTGTCATTTTGTATTTGACAGGGGACGCAGCAGCTTGGGCAAATCCATTAATACAAAGGGATGATGCAGTTTTGTATGACTGGGAAGACTTCCAGAATGAGTTCGGAAAGATATTTGATCGTAGGGCGGCTACAATGTGCAAAGATTGGGAGTTGCTAACCTTGCGTCAAGGGAATAAAGAATTGGTGACATACGTCAACCAGTTTAGCCGCTTGGTTGCAGAGGCAGAATGGCCTTGAGAAAAACAAATGTCCCTTTTTTATCAGGGACTGAGAGAAGAGCTAAAAGATCTCATAGCTCAAGTTGATCCACAGCCGCTCAATTGCCCAGCAATGATCGATTTAGCCTTGCGATTAGATCACCGGCAGGCAGAGCGCCGGGGAGATAGGAAACGCGGGGACTCAAGACCAATAGCACGGTTAGATCAGTTCCGTGGGCCACGCCCTACGGGCCCGTCTGAAAAGACGTCTGGAGACGAACCCATGCAAATAGGCTCGACCAGAGGTCCTCTTACTAAGGAGGAAAAAGAGCTCCGACGTAAGGAGGGGCTCAGTATGTATTGTGGCTCAGCAGGACATTTTGTAAAGGAGTGTTCCACCAAACCCAAGGCACAGGGAAATGTATTGGCTCGACAGTAGTAGGGGTGATACGGTCGAGCCAAGTGGCAGAAGATGCCCCAGCAGTTAAGTTTGCTAATTTTGCTCCACATATAACCTTGACAGGTACCCTAGGTTTTCTCAATCAGAGGGTCTCCGTGGCTTTGCTGTTGGACTCAGGGGCCGCGGGCAACTTTATTGACATACCATTTGCGCTTAAGCTAGGAGTACCCTTAAGTCAAAAGACCTCCGCAGAGGTGGTACGAGCAGTTGACGGTACTGCATTAAGTTCTGGACTTATTACACAGTGTACTCAAACGCTGTCGTTATGCTGCCAACAATGTCATATAGAAAATATTCAGTTTGATCTAATTGCAGCCCCTCCGTTTGGGATCATTCTAGGTTTACCCTGGTTGATTAAACACGATCCACAGGTGCGATGGTCTAAGGGAGAAGTCTCCCTAACCTCTCCATATTGCTTGGAGCATTGTATTGTCTCTAAGAAGGTTGACAAGCCTGTTCAAAGCTCTGAAAATAGTGTTTGTGCCATATTCGTCGAAGAACCCGATCTGAGGTCTTTGCCTCCAGAATACCTCGAGTACAGGGATGTATTTAGCAAGCAAGCAGTTGAAACTCTGCCACCTCACAGGCCATTTGACTGCCGAATTGATTTTGAGCCATGGGCGGTTTTGCCTTGTAGTAGGGTTTACGCCCTCACAAAAGCTGAAACCATCCATTTAAAGAACTATATAGACACTAACTTAAAGAATGGATTTATTAGGCCATCTAATTCACCGGTCTCGTCTCCACTCTTCTTCATACCTAAGAAGACCGGAGACTTGAGAACATGTATAGATTATCGCGGGGTAAATCGTATAACCATCAAGAACCGATACCCTTTACCTCTGATACCGGTTCTATTAGACCAAGTCCGCAAGGCTAAGATTTATACTAAGCTGGATCTCCGAGGAGCATATCACCTGGTGCGGGTAAGAACCGGTGATGAATGGAAAACGGCCTTCAGAACCAAATTCGGGCTCTATGAGTACCAAGTGATGCTGTTTGGTTTGTGCAACGCTCCCGCAGCTTTCCAGCACTTCTTAGACGAGGTTTTGCAAGGATATTTGGACATGTTCGCGGTGGTCTATATAGACGACATCTTGATATATTCTAATAACATGCAAGAACACATAAAACATGTAAGGGCAGTACTCCAACGGCTTCGAGAACATCGTTTGTTCGCAAAAATAGAGAAATGCGAATTCCATTGTACTACAGTAGAATTCCTGGGATATTTTTTGACACCCTCTGGTGTTCAAATGGACCAGCGAAAAGTACAAGCTGTCCTAGATTGGCCGGCCCCTACCACTGTGAAGGAAGTACAGACATTCCTGGGATTTGCGAATTTTTATCGCAGGTTTATAAAAAACTTCTCGGAGTTGGTCACCCCCATTACAACCTTGCTTAAAAAGGGGAAGACATTCCAGTGGGATGAGACTGCAGAACAAGGATTTCAAAAGCGAAAGCACGCCTTCACTTCAGCCCCAGTTCTAAGGTACCCGGATCTGGCGTCGCCTTTCGTGGTTGAGACTGATGCCTCCAGTTACGCCTTGGGAGCCGTCTTATCTCAACGGGATGGATCAACAGGGTTATTACACCCAGTTGCATATTACTCTCGGAAACTGCTTCCGGCTGAAATAAACTATACCATAGCAGACCGAGAATTATTGGCCGTGAAGGTAGCTTTCGAGGAGTGGCGCCATTATCTTCTGGGCGCTCACCATAACAGTGATCACAGATCATAGAAATCTACAGTTCATTAAAACTCCAAAAACCCTCAGTCCCCGACAGTTGCGCTGGGCGCTTTATTTTGCGGATTTTGACTTCCTCATAACGTATCGTCCAGGATCAGACAATGGTAAAGCTGACCTGTTGTCACAATACCCTGAAAATGAGATAAGAAACAACAAAGAAATACGTCCAATAATCCCTGCAGCTCGAATTGTCGGGTTAGTAGGTCGGCCCAATATCTTTGAGGACGTACTCCACGCCATGTCTACCCAGGAGTTGAATGAGTGGTGTTCTCGAGGTTCTCAACACACCTTAGTGAAGGGTCTCCCGTATTATGCCTCTGCTTTGTACTTACCAACAACGACCCTCAGGGAAGAGGTTATGAGTTGGTGTCATGACGCTCCCACTGCAGGACATCCAGGTATAGCTAAAACACAACAAAATGTGGCACGTCATTACTGGTGGCCTACCTTACACCGGGACGTTCGACTCTATGTAACCAAATGTAGCACTTGCAGTAGACAAAAGGCCAGTCATCAGAAACCTGCCGGCTTTCTACAACCACTGCCTTCTCCACCGACTCCATGGCATACGATTACCATGGATCTGATTGTGGATCTACCACCCATTCAAAAATACACCTCGATTCTAGTCGTGGTTGATTCTTTAACCAAAATGGGTCATTTTATCCCATGTCGGGGTGTCCCCACTGCCGGAGAATTGGCAGAATTATTTCTGCACAACATAGTACGACTCCACGGTTTACCAACGCGAGTCATTACAGATCACGGGCCGCAATTCACTTCACGCTTTTGGCGAGCCTTTTGCCAACTAATTGGCATGGAGGTGAGTTTGTCTTCAGGGTACCATCCAGAAACAGATGGACAGACAGAGAAAGTAAATCAGGGGCTTGAACAGTACCTCCGCTGTTACACCACCACCTCTGAATCATCGTGGGTGGAATATGTCTGGTTGGCTGAAATCGCCTACAATAATTCAGTACACTGCTCCACAGGGTACACGCCATACTATGGAGTCTACGGCTACCATCCCAGGGTCTTGCCCACCGTTGCTAATGTACCCCAGGAAAATGTACCCACGCTGTTAGGGTTGCATTCACATGCACGCCAGGTTTGGACAAACATACAACAAAACTTAAATAAAGCCAAACAAACTTATAAGGCCTATGCAGACAAAAAAAGACGTGATAGCCCCCAGTATAAACCAGGAGATTGAGTTTGGCTTTCCACGCACCACATTCGAATGACAGGGCCCCGTAAATTACAGCCCCGATTCATTGGACCATTTACCATAACCGCTGTGATCAATCCGGTGGCAGTAAGACTCAGGTTACATAGCAAAATGAAGATCCACCCAACCGTTCATGTATCATTGCTTAAGCCCGCCCTACCAACTATCCGTACTATAAAACCACCACCTATTATGGTGCAAGGACATCCGGAGTATGAAGTGCGGGCTATTTTGAACTCGCAACACCGGAAAGATGGGCTATATTACCTCATTGACTGGGTAGGGTACGGCCCGGAGGATCGATCTTGGGAATCTGCTAGGGATGTTCATGCACCACGACTGGTCAAAGCATTCCATCGTAACCATCCAACTAAACCTAAGCCCAGATCCTCCTGTGCGGGGGGGAGTACTGTCATGGGCCACAATAATAAACATAGTATTCCAGTGTTGGGAAGGGCTCAGGAACTAATGACAATTAGCACCAAGAAGATACAAGCCACAAAAAACAAAATACTTTTGTACAAAAGGCTGTTGTGTCCTTTCTGCAGGAGAAACAGCCCAAGGACCACATCTCCCAAGCACCCCTGGGCCAAGAACTACATGTTGAAGCCCACGTCAGGCGGGGCACGCGCGCGCATGCGCACGCGTTCAACAAGAGCACGGGGCTTGTGCTCAGGACAGCAACCAGAGAAGACGTGTTCTCCGGAGCTCCGAGCAAGGGGAAGCTCACGAGGGGCCACGCCCCATGCAACCTCCACCCGGGCCCCTACAGATAAGTACCGCAGACAATCAGCAGCGTAAGCCGATCTGGGGGAAGGCGCGCAGCGCAGTGCAGAACACTAGAGAGTCAGAGAACACCACCAGCAACGGCGGTCAGGGGCACGCGCAGGGGGGCTCCGCCCAACCTCCTCATGTTCCCCCCCTGCTCCAGCAAAGCTAAGTCTTGAATATTAATGCCATAAGTGCCTGCAATTGACCTACGCGCAACTATAGAAAAACATGCAGCGCATAGTTGGGCATGTTTAACCCACTAACAACCATCTAGATTTTACCACGAGTTGTTGCTGCGCAGAAACCTTTGGGCAATAGCGGACGCGGAGCCACGCGCGGCAGTCATCCGCTCGTAAAGGGAAAAACCCCACATAACTTTTGAGCAATAAAAGACGCGGAGCCACGCGCGGCTGCAATCCGCTCGTAAAACCTTTGGGGCAACACGATTTGGGCAATAGCGGACGCGGAGCCATGCGCGGCTGCAATCCGCTCGTAAAGGGGCATATTAACTGCTGCATGTACTAAACTAATGAGCACTGGAGGGTGCATGAACTTCTAGTGAAAGAGTGAGTGAATGTCAGCATTCAGTGTGTGAAGTAACACACAGATCATAATTCCCACTCTCTTTTCAGCATAACACTGCTCCGGATTCCGGACCTGAGAGTGCGCAGGCAGGAGGCCAGCACTCACCCCTTGAGATAAGTCCCTTTCTGGTTATAAGCTTAGTTGTGGGGTCTGGGGGGAAATGTGCATGTTGTGAATATCTATGTCTGTAAATGCCAGTTATTGCTTTGTGTTATCCAATGTCCCCTTCACTGACCACCTCCCCTCTCCCAGCCCTCTTTCCGGTTACCCTAACTACTGAACCTATCCAACCAGCCCTCTTTCCGGTTACCCTAACTACTGAACCTATCCAACCATCGAGATCCTAACCCTCTTTCCCCGCCCGGGTCGCGGAAGCTTGGGTAAGTCTAACTTGCAGGCGCCAAGACCCTGGAGGGGTAGGTTGGTTCGTGCCACTCCTGAGCCTGGAAGCTGAAGCCGTGACATAGGGGCTGTCACTCCTGAAGAACCCATCCACGACCCCTGCCAAGAGAGACCGGTACGAGAAGAAGTACCGGGTCCCGGATTCCGCCCCCTTGTGCCTTAGGGCGCAGCCGACCCTGGATTTGGTCGTCTCGGTGGCGGCCAAGAAGAAATTGGCGGGGGCGACGGCTTCAACTTCAACCTCCCCGCCGGACAGCGAGGTGAAGAAACTGGACGCCATGGGACGACGGGTCATCTCGTCGGCGGCGACGACGATTAAAGCGGCCAACGCCCTTGCGATTGTGGCCCGCTACGACAGGGAGCTGTGGTTTAAGATTGCTCCTCTGCTGGACTTCCTTCCGGACGACAAGAGGGCGGAGGCCCTCGAGATCTTGCAGGAAGGCGAGGTGGCATCGGACCACACCATAACGGTGGCCACGGGCATTGCTGATGCCGGTTTTCGACAGTTGGGCAACGATGTTTGCCTTCGACGGTTGGCTCAAGGCAACCGATTTCCGCCAGGACGTGCAAACCAGAGTTTTGGACATGCCCTTCAACGGGAACAACCTGTTTGGCAAGACAGTGGACGAGTCACTGCAGGCCATCAAGGCCGACACGGAGACGGCTCGGGCCTTGGGAGTTTTGCAGCAACGACGGCCGCTCTTTCGGTACTCCGGAGGCAAGCAAGGTGCCTCCAAAGGATTCAGCGGCGGCTCCTCGACTTACTGTCTGGCGTCAAGGAGGCCAAGGCGGCAAGGCCGCTGCCAAGCAGGACTGAACCGGCCATTGCGTCGGGCCCCCACCTGAGCACCCCGGTGGGAGGTTGGCTGGCGAAGTTCATCAGGGTGTAGGAGTCCATCTCCACCAACCGATGGGTGCTGGATGCCCTGGCCCGTGGACACACTCTCGAGTTTCTAAAAAGGTGCCCCCGCATCCCTCCGGTGGCCAGGAAGGAAAACTAAGTCCCTCAACTGCTGCTGGAAGTAAGGGTGATGCTGAAGAAAGGAGCTATCAAGCTCGTCCCAAAGAGGCTACGGGGCTCCGGGGTGTACTCACGATACTTCTGCGTAAGAAAGAAGACCGGCGGTTGGCGACCCATCCTGGACCTTTGTCGTTTAAACAAGTATATCAAGGCCCAGAAGTTCCGGATGGGCACCCTCCAGCACGTGCTGGGGCAGCTGGAGGAAGGCGACTTCCTGTCGTTGCTGGACTTGGAGGATGCCTACTTTCACATCCCCATTCTAAAAGAACATTGAATGTTTCTCAGATTCGTAGTCCAAGGGCGGCACTACCAGTTCAAGGCCCTTCCTTTCGGATTTCGCCTGCAGGGGATCCACGTCTACCTGGACGATTGGCTCATCCGAGCAAGGACAAGAGAACTCGCCGTCTGACACACAGCAAAGACCGTCCAACTGCTCACGGATCTGGGATTTTCCATCAACTCTGTCGGAGGAAAGGACGAAAGCCATCCTGGGCAAGGTGCAGCAGCTGTTGGCCATGGACGTGGCCAGGGTGAGGTCCATCAAGTCCCTGCTCGGCATGATGTCCTCATGCATCTACCTAGTGCGCCTGTGCAGGCTGCGGATGCGTCCACTGCAAGAGTTCCTCGACGCCCGTTGGATGCAAGCGATGGGCAGCTTCGAAGACAGGATCTCGCTCTACGAGACCTTCCGCCAAGTGATCCGGTGACGTGGAACCCGCGCGCATCTGGCAGCGGGTACGGACTTCCAAACCCTGGTATATCAGGAGACGGTGATGACGGATGGCTCCCTGGAGGGGTAGGAGCGCACACAGGAGATCTCCACGCAAGAAGCCTTTGGCTCCCGGAGGAGAGGTCACTTCACATCAACGTCCTGGAGCTCTGGGCCGTGGTCTGGGCCCTCAGGTCATTCCTCCCATCCCTCAAGGGCAAGGTGGTGAGGATCTTCACCGGCAACACCACCACGATGTTCTACATCCGGAAGCAGGGAGGTACCAGATCCCCAGCCCTATCCAAGGAGGCCCAGGATCTGCGGCACTGGGCTGTCGCCCAGGGGATGTTTCTGGTACCCTTCCACCTGGCAGGAATAAACAACACCATCGCCGACTCGCTCAGCAGGGAGCTGCGCTCGTGCCATGAGTGGGAGCTGCGGCAGGATCAAGTGGATCTACTATTCCAACGATGGGGCAATCCCCAGATCGACCTATTCGCGACGGCGACGAACGCCAAGTGCCAGAGGTTCGCCAGCAGGTTTCCCCAGCCGGGGAGCATGGGCGATGCCTTCTCAGGGACGGCCTGTTCCTGTATGCGTTCCCACCGTTGCCGTTGCTGCTGCGACTCATCAACCAACTCAGACGGTCCTGGTGCAGGATGATCCTCGTCGCACCGGCGTGGCCGAGACAGATCTGGTTCCCGGACCTTCTGGACATGTCAGCGTCCCCCCCAGTCAAACTGCCGACGGACGCAGATCTCCTCATCAGAGAAGGAGGCGCCATCCTCCACCACGACCCGGGGTCGCTGAACTTGCAGGCCTGGCTTCTGCAGCACTAGAGTTTGGAGGGTACGATATCCCGGTGGACTCAAGGAGGTCCTTGCAAAGGCCAGGGCGTCCTCAACTCTCAAGTGCTATGGACACAAATGGAAGAGGTTTTCTGTCTGGTGCCGGGCACAGAAGATTAACCCTCTGCGGATTACGGCCCCTCAAGTGCTGCCGTACTTGCTATCGCTGGCCAAGGAGTGGCTGGCCCATGCCTCCATCAAGATCCATCTGGCTGCTATCTCACGCTGCACCAGAACTGTGGGGCGCTCATTCCTGTGCTCCCATCGCCCGGTGAAGGAATTCATGAAGGAACTATTCCGATAGTTCCCACCGGTGAAGGCTCAGGTTCAAACGTGGGAGCTCAACGTGGTGCTGACCAGGCTCATGGGGCCTCCATTCGATCCTCTGCATTCGGCACCATTGAAGTTCCTGTCGTGGAAAACAGCGTTTCTTGTGGCCATCACCTCTGCACGACGAGTGGGAGAGATCCAGGCCCTCTCCTGCAAGCCCCCATACCTGACTTTCCACGTGATGAGGGTGGTGCTGAGGACGCACCGCTTCTTCATGCCCAAAATGCCGTCGGACTTCCATCTCAACGAGCCCTTGGTGGTACCTGTTTTCTTCCCGTCGCCTTCGTCGCCGGCCGAGAGGCATTTACAATCGCTGGATGTAGCTAGAGCGCTGAAGTTCTACGTGGACCGCATGAAGAGTTTTCGGAAGACTTCACAGCTGTTTGTGAACTTTGGACCTGTGAACCAAGGGAAGGCCCTCTCGAAGGCTTCCATTTCCAGGTGGCTCTTCGGCTGTATCATGCACTGTCACCGGTTGGCAAACCGACCTTTGCCCGGCCGTCCGAGAGCCCATTCGACCAGAGCGATCGCTGCTACCACGGCTGTGGGCTGTATGACCCAGATCAGTGATTGGTTACTACTAAGAAAGACAGATCAGAAACGAAACTGATACTGATTTTTTCTTTACCGAGGATTCCCAGCCTGACGACGGGGAATATTCATGAGCATGTGAATCCATGCCAGACCCATGCTGGAGAACAACAGTTACAGGTAAGTAACTTGTTCCTTCTCCAGCATGGATCTAGCATGGATTCACATGCGAACCCTCCCTCCTACCCCTCTGCGGCTCTTCTCTTGGTCCTACTGCCACTTTACGTGCTACCAAATCTGAAGATGGCTGCCAGAGGAGGGGCTTAGGTAGAGGGCAGTCATTGGCTGGGGGCAGTATGACCCAGAGACCAGTGATTGGTTATTAGGAGAAAGACAGTTCAGAAACGAAACTGAAACTGATTTATTCTTTACCGAGGATTCCCAGCCTGACGACGGGGAATATTCATGAGCATGTGACCCATGCTGGAGAACAACAGTTACAGGTAAGTAACTTGTTCCTTATGGACCATACACCAATTGGTCTTCAGCGTATCATCGAAGCGTTGGCTAGATATGCTAGTAAAAATAAACTGTCCTTTCGTTCTTCTAAAACAAAAATCATGGTGATTGATAATAGAGTTACAAATTTAGGATCTTTTATATGGAAAATGTATGATTCCATACTTGAAGTGAATGATCACTATATATATCTATGATTTCCGATCAGTGCCTCTCCAACCAACTCATATTATGGTGATTATATCACCGCCCCTGCCCCGTATTCTTACGAAATGTTATATAATAAAGCGATACATCACTACTGCAGGTGGTAATAATATGGAAGGTGCTATAAAAATATATCAAACCAACATTATACCTGCACCAACATATGGACTCGAATAACTCTGAGAGATATGTGGGATTTTTGGACAAGTTGGAAGGGAAAATCCTTAGATCAATGTGTAATGTACCTAAAGGAACTCCGGTAGAAGCCCTTCGTTGCGAATTGGGCTTTTGTTCTCTTTGTGCCCATTGGCTACTAAAGCGATGCAAACTTTACTGTTCCTTATTACTCAGAATGACTGATGATAATGCATTAATGGGCCTTGTGGCATCTAGATTACATATAGATACTCTTAATCCTTTTTACGGTACTTGCAAAATAACATCTATGAACAATGCAGTAGCATTAATTTTGCAATAAAGGAGATACTTCAAATGCCGGATTATGTGAAGCAGCTGAAGAGGAAGACCTGGACATGGGATAGAGCTGATTCGATCCAAAAACTCAAGGCAGTATTTTGAATATACCAAACAGGGTTTCACCATAGATGGCCCCTGTTCTTATCTACTTAAGCCATGCAATGGAAGGATGAGAGCATTTATTATCTTTCTTCGTTTAAACATTCTCCCCACATACGAATATACCGGTGGTTGGATGGTCATCCCATTTAAAGAACGAATGTGTAGATTGTGTCAAAACTATGTAAATACAAATCGGCATATATTGACACAATGTTTGTTGTTGAAGGTGCAATATGGTAGGGCATATGCCTCACTTGTCACTGATATTGGAAACATTAAAGAAAACCAATTTTGGAGCACTTTATATGGTGCAACATCGCTGATTATCACAGGTCCAGGCTTTTATGTGTGGAAGGAGGCTGCAAGACTCCTCCTGGGTTATTGATTGATGTTATCAGAGATGCTTCTCTTAGCTGAGACCTGTAAACTAATAGACTGGTTTGGATTTGGTCTTATATAGGCTATTAATTGAAATATTTAATTATTTTGTATTATTGATGAATTGTTGATGTAGTTTGACTATGTTGTCGTTTTTTTATATTGATAATTGTGAAGTTGATAATGTAATATTTACTGTTGATAATGATTGTAAACAGTATTGTATTGTAATATTAATTGTGTGCTTAAGGTTTTAGTAATTTTAACCAAATGCACAATAAAAAAAGAAATCTTAAGATAAACTCCAATTTTTGTCTGCCCCGTGTGCTGTAGTAGGGCATGAGATTTCTGCTGGGGAAAGACATTTGTCCCAGAATCGAATTGCAGCGATCCAGAAAGTCCTTAAGCCCCAGACCAAGAAGCAGATGAGAGGGTTCATCAGGATGGTCAGTTACTGCAGAGAGTGGGTTCCATAATACGTGGCCATAGTTAAGACCCTACAGAACCTCATGCACGAAACCCTCCCACCCGCTCTCCACCACCCGCTCTCCACCCAGAGTCCCTACCATGGTCTCAGGAAGCAGAAAATGCCTTTGTCATCATTAGGCAAGCACTTGCAACGGCTCTGGCTTTAGGTCTCCCAAATTATAGTAAGCCATTTGTCTTGTTTTGCGACAAGCGCAGTTGGTTTGCTCAAGGTGTTTTTGCTCAGTTACACAAGCACCGGCCTGTCTCCTACCACAGCATAGTTCTAGATCCAGTAGATGCCGGACTCAGTTTGTCTCCCAGCCGTTGCCACTGCTGCCCTGTTGATAAAAAAAACGTACTCGTTGGTCAAAGGTTATCCTGTCACGACTGTAGTTCCCCATGCTGTATTGCCCATATTGCTTAAGGGAAAGACACAGCATCTGTCAAATTCTTGTTTCACCCGATATGAAATGCTGCTCAATTCCGCTGCCAATGTAACCCTGTTCAGCTCTGAATATTGCTTCTTTGCTACCAACCCCAGAGGATGGGGAGCTGCATGACAGTCAGGTTGTCATAGAGACCCTCTTGTCAACCCGTGTTGATCTGTCTGATGTACCTTTGTTGAATCCTGACGTTATCCTTTTATTGAATAATCTTGTATCCGTGTTCTGGGAAACGGGGACCTGCTTTCGGGATATTCTGTATGCACCCCCATGCTGTTCTAGAAGCATATCGATGACCTATGGCAAAATCAGCAGAAGTTGCCAAACTTGTGGCTCTGGCTTCAGATAGGTCAGCCACAATCTATACCAACTCCAGGTACGCCCTGGGGTGGTCCACAATTTCAGTGTTTTATGGAAGCAACGTGGATATTTAACCTCCACAGGCACCCCAATATTAAATGGAAAATATGTGTTAGCTCTGTTGAATGCATTGTTACTCCCTGCAGCGATAGCCATAGTGAAATGTAAAGGGTGCAACCCCTCGCAGTCATTTACAACGCAAGGAAACACTTTATCTGACGGTGCAGCTCGCTGAGCAGCATTGAAAGGGCTCCTGACTCCTAAGGAATGTCTTGTTTGTGTTGCACTTCCACGGTCACCTATCCTTTCCCTTTCCAGTCTGGTGATTCTCCAAGATCAAACTCCAGAGGCTGAAAAGGTGACCTTGACTCAATGTAGGTGTAGCTTGGGAGAAGGCTCCCTTTTGGTGTTACCCAAGCAGCCGCTTGGTGGTACCCAAGGTAGTGCTCCCCTAGCTGGACCGTGAAGCTCATGGCGTGGCTCATTCAGGTGAAAATGCTAGGATTGTCATGTTACATCGAGATTGCATGGCTCCGGATATAGCCTCTATGGCCCAGAGTTGTTGTGAAAATTGTGTGACATGTTCAACATATAACATCAGGAGAGTGGTGCATACAAATCTGTCTGCATGTCCTGTACCAAGCGGTCAATTCAAATGGATTGTGTCCTCCAACGTATTCCTCATCTTTGACATGTAATGTCAAGCTTCAGCTGCTTCGGAAAACGATTTTGGCAGAGGGCGCCGTGCATCGATGGCATCAAGTCGATGTCCGTCGAAGGCCTCCGTCGAGAGTGACGTGACGTCAGTGACGTCAGAGAGGATATATGTAGCACGCGCGGTGCCCCTTTGGCCTCAGTTCCTTTTTTCCACAAACAGCATTTTCTTAGTGTGAAACTCGGCGCGCCTCATATTGTGGCTTTTGTTACTTCGAGCGATTGTCTTAAAACTCGACAATTATGTCTTCTTCATCTACACCGTCGACACCAAAGTCAGTTTTTAAAAAGTGCGCAGATTGCGGTTCGAAGATGTCCCTAACTGACCTGCATCAAATCTGCCTGTGGTGCCTCGGGGATGACCACGATACTACCACTTGTTCCAAGTGTCAGTCCATGACGGGAAGCCTTGAGGGAACGGAAGGGGAAACTCAGGGTAGGCAAAACACCCAAATCCCCCAAGGCCCGACCTGCTTGGCCTTCGAACGATGAGTAAGAAGGCCAAGTGTTCCAGGTCTACGAGTCGTTCCCGCCACTCATCGTCATCTTCAACTTCTTTGTCAAAGGATTGCATGCCCTTCGAAAAAGTCCACCCCAGCAGAATGGGAAGCTTTCCGTGTGGAAATGCTAAAAATATTCGAGAAACAAAGCCGTGCTCTGACCGAGCCTTCTAAGGAAGCCAGAAAGGAGAAGTCTCTGCCTAAAACTTGCGCGCCATTGAGCCCGGGTAAAAGGCATGATCCTCATTGAGAGGCCTCGAGGCCTTGATCTGAGGAATCGAAGTATCACTCGAGACATGGGGAGAGGTTGAGGTCCTTGACGCCTTCGAAACCTTCGAGGCCATTGTTGCCGATGATGCCAATCAGGCCCTTTACCCCTGTTAAGCTTTCAATGCCATCGACACCACTGTCGACATTGACGCCGAAACCGTCAATGTCAGCTGTGCCAATTTTGCCAGCTAAACCAAGTGACCTTCCTAAAAAGGCACTGTCTAAGAAAACGTCGACGACTTTGACGTCGTCGAAACCTCTGGTTTCAAAACCAGAAAAAATATATACTCCTCTCCCGAAGAAGGACTTTCTCAAGTCCCTAATTTCCATTTTTGAGGAGGAAGAGCATTTAGATTATGAAGATGCCCCCTTTGGGCTTCAATACGGTACACCTAATGTGACTGAATGCCTTATTTCAGAGGAAAGCAGAATGCAGGAACTATATGATCATTTGCACAATGCAAGTGGAATTGACACCTCTCCAGAGTTGGAGTTCGGAAAACCAGAACCAGGGGAGCATGCTGACTCCTCTTACAGGCAGCTCATGTATAAGGTTGACGAATACTTGGGTTGGTCTAGGCCTCCAGCACCCTATGACCAAGATGATTTAACTAACATCTATCAAACAGCGATCATGTCAAGCGGAACTAGACTCAAATGAATACATAAATGTTCAACAGGCTTCAATGGAACAGTAAAGACAAAAAACACTCAATCAGACCCAAGCTAAAGAAACATTTGTGTAAAATAATCATTTTTTTTTAAATTAACAAATAGATAAAAGGCCTATTAAATCTATGATGGCGCATAATGCATATTGGGTCTTGTCAATATGAATAAAGTGCATGCAGATTAAAGTGCTAAACTTGTGATAGCCCATAATAGATATTGGGTCTATTTAGTATGGATAAAGTGCATATAAGTTAAAAATGCTAATAACGCCCTTGGGTAAACCTACCAAAAAGGTCTACAGTACACACACACAGTTGGGAAGCCGGATCCCAGATTCGAGTGAAGGGGATCACGCAAAGAGGGGACCAGTGTTCACAAATGTGTCTGTGAAAGATTATTTCAAACTATATGTGAAATGCATTCAATCAAATAATGCATTATTGCAAAATAAACAAAAGTACACAATTCAATAAGATGGGGTGCTGTGTGTCAACTACACTAGTCTAGGGACCAGCAGAGTAGTTATAATGTAGGAAGTCAAACCTAGCAATATTTTTTACATAGCACTGGTAGTTTCGACAGAGAAATACTTTTAACTGGATTCCAATTGATGCCCGTCTTCTTTAGGACAGCGCACTCCATTGTGTTGAGCGCCACTTGATATGAATGGATTCAAGTACAACAAATTGTTAAGATAAATGTTTGGCAGACAAGATATTAGATAAATATTTGTCAACCTTAAAAAGAAAAAAGACAAATAAACACGCTAAAACTAGGTCTGAGTGAGTCTAAACTAAAAAACGTGCTCCAAATTCAAAAGTACAGAAGAACATTAGTGTAAATAGGGAGAATGATAGATACCATTTTCTCAATCAGAAAGGAACCAACATCATATGATTGCTCTAATGACGTATCAGCCAAACAGCAAACAGACCCCAATTAGTGAGTCTGTGGAGACACAATACAAGGACATTTGCTTAGACTGGGAACAAATTTCCTAGTTGCTGACTGTGAAGTAAGGTGACTACTCGTGCTCTTACGGCTTGTTCGCCTGGCACATCCTAGCCGTGAATTAAAATATCAATCTCACCTGTGTAAGGTGCGCAAAACGGTCACTTTTGGTAGACTCAAAGAGAAATAGCTCCATTAAGAAGTTCATGTCGATATAGAAAACTCCATGTTCAAAATGTGCCCCAATGGATGCCGTCATACTGCGCTATGTTCACAACACTGTATGCCAAAAAACAACAAACCAGAAAGGAAAATAAGTTTGTTGAGTATCCAAAGAATAACCAACATGAATAAAATATCAGCCTGTAGGGTTCGGTGGGGTGGGCTGCCTCGGTTCCCTCATAAATGTGCAAGCTCGCCTGTGCCTAATGTTGAATCGCCTTGATGGGGTGACAAAATTAATTAGCTGCAGTGCCCGTATAGCTGTGTTGCCAGTATGTCTATAACGGTGTATTGCATCATTACTAGTCTGCTAGATCGTGGGTCTCCTGCGACCTCTAAACGCCAGGTCGTAAAGTTATAATAGATGCTAATCCAGTCTTTTAAGCAGACTAATTCAATTAGACGGCGCGTTCGATCGAGACGAACGAGATTCAAAAATGCGCAGAATCTTACTAGCCATATGCAGTGATGTTTTGGAAATCAGAGCCTCCGCTTGAGCTCGCGTGTCCAGCCACATACCCGGCCACATACCCCGCTCCCCCGAATTCATTAAAGAAAGGTACCACGTATTGTATTAATGTTTCCCTAAAGGACCTATAAAACTCTGAGGTGAATCCATCCGGACCTGTAGACTTGTTGAGGGGTAGTGATGCTATGGCCCTACGCACCTCATCTGTTGTGATGTCTTGTTCCAGAGCTTCTCTCTCCTGCTCTGTTATTTCTTTTATTACACATTAGTCTATATATCCCTCTTGTCTTTGCTCCAGTGGATCTTTCGAGCTATAGAGCTCAATGTAGTATATAGTGAATTATCCAGCAATATCAGCTGTATTCGTACTCACACCCACCCCCCCTTCCACTCTTATTTTTAGTATGGTTTTGGCTTCTCTTCCCTTCTCAGCATCCTAGCTAGAAGCCTTTCCGTTTTGTTTGCTTTAATGTAATATTTTTGTTTAAGCAATAGTATGGAACGTTCTGCCACCCTGGCCAGTATTATTTCCTATTGACCCCTTATGGCCCTATATTCCTTTCTTGTTTCCCCGCTCGCTCCCACTCCCATCTGGCCCATTCCCTTCTTCAATTATTCTTCCAGGTCTTTTTCAACGTGACTAGTTTCTCTGTGCCTACGTGCCTTACTAGCGATGATGTTCCCCCTAATCGTTGCCTTGAACGCATCTCACCTCGTCTGCAGGGATGTGTCCCTACAGGTATTGTCCCTGAAGAAGCCCTCGATCCCCTCCCTATTCTCCTCCCTTACAGTGTCGTCCTTAAACAGGAATGCAGGGTATCTCCATTTCCACAGTCCTAAAGGTCCTGTTCTCCTTCTGATTGTAAGATTCATGAGTGCATGATCTGACAAGGTTATTGCCCCCACCTCTATATCTGAAACCCGACTCGGAATTACCATACGTAATCTATCCTAGATGACGAGCAATGAGCATCTGAGAAGAATGTAAACCCATCCTTATCCCCTTCCTTTTCCCTCCAAACGTCCACCCATACAAGCCTATCAATTTTCTTTACCAGTTCTTTCGAGTGTTTGCCGTGTGCACCAAGGATTTTCCTTCTCCTATCCTTTTCTGGATCCCAATCCAGGTTAAAGTCCCCCGTCAAGACTATAGGGCCCTTAGCAAATCTTTCCAATTTGGCCAGTGATTTTTGGATAAAGCCATCTTGTCTTGTGTTGGGTGCGTAGATCGTAGCTATCGTATACCCCTCCATCCTCCCCTTCAAATTCAGCGCTAGTAATCTCCACTGGATGTCCCTCTCGATATTTGCGACTGTGAGGTCAAGACTGTTCCGGCGGGCTATCAACAGTTCACGCTTCTTGCTCTTAACATTTGATTGGTCAATTTGATGGAAGCCCCATATTCCCATTCTATCTCTGTCCCGGCTATTTACATGGGTCTCTTGTAAAGTTATTATGTCTGGCCCCTCCCTCCGTAAATATCTTTTCAATTTCTTCCTTTTCACAGGGGAATTTATCCCATTGATGTTCAAGGAGATGATGCTTAACCTACTATGTTTATCCATTATCTTGGGGGTAGCACTGAATGTGCTGCCTCATAGGATCTTGTTCGGACCCCCTCCTTTCTCCCCCACCCACTTTCCTTCTTCCTCTCCCTACCCCTTCCCCTTCAATGGGTGAGCTCAACCAGCCTCTAGCCCTCCCCCTGCCCCCCGGATCGCCCTCTCGAGGATTGAACCCCCTTACTACTCCCTGCTTGTGCATCTGCGGGTTCTGCGAAACCCATTCTAGATTCCATCCCCCACCATCCCCATCCTCCCGGAATCATCAATGTAGTCCCTATTGGTTTCCCTCCCCAGGCTTGCGCTCCGATTAGCCCCTTGTACCTCTTAGTCTGTTTCAGCAGGTTGTGTCCTTTGCAGGAAGGTTCCCCCTCTCCTGCTGTTTTCAGAGTGGCGGACCTTTGAGTTGAGGTTGATATCCACCATTCTTACTTCTTTTAGGTCTCGCCATTGACCACTCCCAACTCTTGAGTTTGCTCTGGCCTTTTGCTGGGGGATCCGCTGGGCGCTGTTCCTCTTCTTCAATTCCTAAAATTCATACTCCTTCATAGGACGCTATACGATGGTGCTTCCCTTGCCACTCAAAGACCAAACCAAACGGGAAAGTCCAGTGATATCGAATGTCCTGATCTCGGAGTGCGATCGGGACTGGGGCAATTTTTCTTCTTTTGGACAGTGTTGTCTGGGACAATTCCTGGAAGAGGAGTATGTTGGCACCGTTGTAGGTTATCTGTTTTGCCTTCCTCGACATTAGCAAAATCTTTTCCTTCGTTGTGTAGTCGTGCAGGGCTGCCAGGATATCCCTTGGCCTTGCTCCCGGATCTGTTCTTCAGGGCCCCACTCTATGGACTCTGTTAAATCTTGCTACTGACAGATCCTCTGCTTCCAAGGTGTCTACGAAGATGCTTTTGATCGCTACCATGAGATCTTTGTCTAGGACCTCCTCAGGAAGGCACTTAATTTGAATGTTCGATCTCCTAGACCTATTTTCTAGGTCTTCAGCCTGCAGTTCAAGTTTGTGGGTCTCGTTTGCCAGTTGTTCCACCAAAGTTTCTGTTCTCCTTGATTCTTCTGTCAGTTCTTGGATTGCTCTCTCATTGGTGTCCACCCTTTCTATCATTTTGTTCACATCCCGTTTTATGTCCTGCAGAGCCGTCGACAAATCTTCTCTCATTTTGTCCATTTGTCTTTGGACCGTGTCTGCAATTTTGTCACCAAAGTCATTAAAGTACTGCTTAAGAAGCGACTGCATCACAGTTTGATCTTGGCCTTCTTGTGGTTGGGGTCCCCCGTAATCCGTTTGGTCCTTTCTCTGTTGCGCCACTCTGGGAGAGTTAGCTTCCTTGCCCCACATCTTCTGCAAGTTGCTCTCTTGGGGCTTCCTGGTCCTCTTCAAAGGTGTTGGTGGCTCCTTTCCCCTATTTTTGGACATACATATTCACCGCCGGTAGCAAACTCCTTTCTGGTAGACCTCCTCCTCCTCCCCTTTTCTTCTGCTGTGTGCTGGTCTTTTTTAGGGCGTTTCATCTGTACTCCTTATGTAGAGGGAATGGCATGCACAACCCTACTTTTCTGGGGCCTAGTTGATGTTGTAGCAGTTTATCACGATTGTTATATGCAACGTTCCTGGGATTTCCTGCAGAGAAAGGCCCACTTTTCTTGCTGGGAAAGAACACTGGGATTTCTCTCCACCTGGCCGGTTGCGGACCAATGTATGCCACTCCAAAGTTGTGGCCGAGTATAGGGTGGGAGAGCCAAGTCCGCTGCGGGCCTGATGTTGCCCTATCTGCCTGCCACCAAGCCTAACTTCAATCACTCCCTACTTGCGGCCTTCTTAGCCTTTTATGGGCTCTCTCCCCTTCTCGCCTCCTTCACTGATGATCCAGACTGCTCACTTCCCAGGGCCATGGGGCTGGCCAGGTATGCTTAGTCCCCCTGGTGGGGCTCTATTCGTCCTCCTTCCTCCCCTGCAGACACTCTATTGCTTCCTGAGTCTCCGCGCCCTCTTCCGCTTACTGCCAGGTCTTCACCAGAACTTCTGGTCCGGGGGAGGCAACCCGCTGGAGCTCTCCCTCTGTTCTTTTGCCAGCTCCGGTGTCATGGCCACGCCCTCTGCACTTCCCTCGCTGCTGCTTCTTCTCGCTTCAGGGCAGCCAGCTACATCCGTACCGCAGGGTCCTAGGGTCACTTATCTCCGCTCCACTGCACTCATGAGTGGGCCAGCCGCTGGAGGACTGCGTTGGATTCCATCAGTTTCCAATGTCGCTCTTTTCTTCGGGGGCGAAGAATGCAAGCCCCCACCTGTTCGCCCCTTATCTCTGCAATACAAAACGCCTGGGGAGGGTGGCAGGAGGAAGGTTTTGCTCTCCTCCTCTTAATGCTTTCGTGTACTCCTGGCTCTCACATTCCAACTAAATGTGACAGGGAGGACGGCGCTTATAGACTGCCCCTCCCCAGAATATACAGTTCGAAGGGATTGTGTCCTCTGACGTATTCCTTATCTTTGATAATACGTTTTCAGCTTGCTGCCCTCGGAAATTTTTTCTGTAGAGGGCGCTGCGCGTCGACGTCCGCCGAGTCGATGTCCCTCGACGGCCACCGTATCGGCGCCGACGTCATCATGCCCATAAATAGCCACGCGCTTGCGTCCTTTGCTCAGTTCTGTTTTTCCGCGCTTCGTGGGGCCTCGGAACGTCGTTGCTCAGTTCAGTCAGGATAACTACTATATCTACTCGAATAATACCTACTCGTTCTCGATGGCATCTTCATCGGAACCGACGATGCCGCGATCCGGCTTCAAGAAATGTCGAGACTGCGGTAAAAAAATGTCGATAACGGATCCACACAGGATCTGCTTGTGGTGCTTGGGATCCGTGCACCATTGTTCGGAGTGTGAGGACTGCATGTCCATAATGGCGAAAGCCTTGAAGGAGCGCAAGGGGAAGCTCGAGAGAGGTAAGTCAGTCATAACCTCCTCAAAGGTTTCTTCGGCTGTGTCGAGGCATTCGTCTCCTCGCCGTCGAAAACATTCCCATTCTAGATCTTGAAGTAGCTCCCACCATTCGTCGAGATCAAGACACTCAAAAAAGAGACGTCCCAGAAAGGGTCTCCTGTCCCACAAAACACAGCTCTCAAGTTGAGTGGGAGGAATTCAGAAAGAAAATGTAAGCGTCTTTGAGAACGCGGCCTCGACCCCCTCGAAGACAGCTGAGGGTGATACCCCAAGTGAAAAACTCAAAAAATAATTTGTTTCCAGTTCGTCTCCACACGATAAGTGAGCGGGAACCGCCAGGCTGTCACTGCCTGTTTCCTCGGCTCCCAGCGCTGCTGGGTTTAGTCCGGGAAAGTGTTGCCGCTGTTCCCTCTCACGGTGGTGATTCCACCATTTCTCCCCTTCTTCCCGTTCCTCCCTTTCCTCCCGTTCACACATACACTCAAATAAAACAGGAAAGTATCTTGCATTTCTTCTGTTTTCCCTTTGAAAGAAATGTTCACAGGTTCCTTCTCTTCCAAGTATTTAATTTGCTTCCTTTACAATCATGTGCCTTTGGTCTGTCTGCCAATAGTGTTCCCAGTGTTCCTGCTTCACTTGCACGGACTCACCAGTTCTTGCTGGCATAACTTCTTCTTCTTGTGGCAAGACAGTGGCAGTTGTTCAGCGTTTCTTCACATCTCGCTGCCATCGTTCCTCGACTTCTCTGCCCCTTGCGGTTCCTGCTGGGCCCTTCTGCTTTGTGTCAGGCTATGGTAAAGCAAACGCTGCCAAAAAAATCAAAACGCCGCGAGTCGCAGCACCCGGTGAAACATTCCACCCGCGAGCGCCACGAGCCATCGGGTAAGAAGGCACCATCTTCGATGCCGTCGTCGAAGATTCCTTCGACGCACGGATTGACGCCGTTGTCAAAGGGTTCCTCGACGCATCGGTCGATCGACTCGACGCCATCGTCGACGCCGACATCGACGCCGATGAAAGAGAAGACCAAGGCCACTCCACAGCCAACGGTGATTCCAAGGGCCTCTGGCACGACGCTGAGACAGTCGTCGATGTCCTCGAGTAGGAACCTGATCCTCGAGTTCTTCGAGACCCCTTCCAGTTTTTTCGACACCGTTCTCGGCGCCTTCGAAGCCTGTCACATCAGCGTGGACGACATCAACGTTTTCTCGCCCAATAATGACGAGTTTGACTCCTTCTGCCTTACAGATGGGTTTTACACCATTTCAGAGGTCAGAGTACCCTGGACTATCTTCAATTTATGAAGAGGGGGAAGATTCTGACCAGGAAACATTTGGGTTACAGAGGACCACACTGCCTATTTCAGAGGATTTCACCTCTGAGGAAAGAAGGCTGAAGGACCTACAAGAGTCACTACATGAGGCAAGTGGGCTGGACACTTCCCCAGAAGTGGAATTTGTTAAACCAGACCCAGGGGAACATGCCGAAACACCCTATAGAACCCTTATGGCAAGAATTATTGAATTTATGGGTTGGTCTGCGCCTTCACCTGTTTTTCAACAGGATGACTTAACAGACATATTAGACAAAGGTCCACAGGAGGACCCTGTGGTCCCCTTCCATGCAGCCTTACAAAGGAAAATTACATCTAATTGGGAAACTCCTGAAGTTATCCCTGCAGTCAATAAAAGATTGTCAGCCATGTATAGGGTAGCGGCTGCTGACCCTGAATACTTATCAAAACACCCGACTCCAGAGAGCCTGGTGGTTCAAGCGGCAACTTCATCTAGCAGTAGGACCGCTTACCCTACTGTCCCACAAGATAGAGATGACAAGAGGTACGATTCTATGGCGAAGAAAGTCTTCTCTGCTTGTAGTATGGCATTGAAATCCATCAACGCCACCTGTACGCTCGCCAGGTTCAGTCACACACTATTGGAGTGTGCTTCATCAGCGGCTGACTGCATACCCGAAGGAGAGGAAAAGGAAGCCTTCCTTAACATTTTTAAAGATGGCAAAGATGCCATGTGCGAATCACTTCAAACTGGCATCGATTCCGCTGACAGTATCAGCAGGGCCATGGCGGCAAGTACAACAGTCCGCAGGCATGCGTGGTTGCGAAAGTCTGGCTTTGCTCCAGATGTACAGGACAGACTTTTGAATATGCCCTTTGACGGCTCTTCACTATTCGGGAAAAAGGCTGATGACAGTCTGGAAAAGTTGCAGACTTCTAAAGCAGCAGCAAAATCTTTAGGAGCTGCTATCCGCCAAACTCCTTTTCGCCCCTCAGGAATCTCTGGGAGAGGAAAGTCCTTTCGCTATTATTCCGCATTTGGGAAAGGCAGAGGACAGCCGGCTCAAAGAGGCCAAAGGAGATCCACCCGAGGTGGACGGGTCAAAAGTACTAAGGCCGCAGCAGCAGCAGGTGCCTCTTTACCCTCAGCATCTGCATCAGCCGCCCCCAAACCACTCTGAGGCCTTTCCACACAATACACCTGTAGGGGGCAGGTTAACTCACCATCTGACGGAATGGCAGGCTATAATGTCAGATGCTTGGGCATTGGAGACAGTTGCCCAGGGTTACTGCCTACCCTTTCTACACATCCCTCAGAGTCATCCACCGGGGAACAGCTCTCTAAAAGTTCCAGATCCGCTCCTCTTGCAGGAAATTATAGACCTGCTAGAGAAAGGTGCCATAGAACCGGTACCTGTAGCGGACAGGAACAGACAACAGCGGACAGGAACAGGGGCTGGTACTCCCCCTACTTTCTCATACCAAAGAAGGACGGAGGACTGAGACCCATCCTGGACTTACGAGAATTGAACAAGTTCCTCAGGAAGGACAAGTTCAAAATGGTAACTCTCTCACAGATCCTTCAGGCCCTCCAGCTCCAGGACTGGCTGGTATCTCTGGACCTTCAGGATGCTTATTTCCATATGCCAATCCATCTCAAACACAGGAAATACCTGAGGTTCGCAATTGGTGACTCTCATTATCAATTTCGAGTTCTGCCATTTGGGCTGACCTCCGCCCCGAGGGTCTTCACCAAGCTGATGTCGGTAGTGGCGGCGAGTCTAAGGAGGGAAGGGATCCACGTCTACCCCTATCTGGACGATTGGCTGATCAGGGCTGTATCTTCGAAACAGGCCCATGCCCAGCTAGATTATGTCTGCCACTTCCTTCACAGACTGGGCTTCTCCCTCAATTTAAAGAAGTCACAGATGATACCATCACAGAGACTCCAGTTCATTGGAGCGGTCCTGGACACTTCCCTGAGAAAAGCCTCACCACCAGAGGTGAGGGCTCAAGATATTCTACAGATGGTCACCAAGTTTCAAAATGCCCAACGTCTCCCAGCCTTCGACTTTTTGAGGTTGCTAGGCCTCATGGCATCCTGCATCTTCCTTGTGCCAGAGGCTCGCCTGAGAATGAGATCTCTTCAGTGGGCACTGAGAAGTCAGTGGTCGCAATTCTCAGGGAGAATGACAGATCTCCTCCGGATTCCGGACAAGGTAGCCCGCGACCTTCAATGGTGGGCCTATCCAGAGAACATCTTGAAAGGAGAACTGTTTTGGCAACCATGGCCAGAGATAACAGTAGTCACAGACGCCTCACTCACAGGGTGGGGAGCCCATGCCAACGACTTGACCATCAGCGGTCGTTGGTCTCCATCGGAGTCCAGACTACACATCAACCTATTGGAGCTGAGAGCGATCAGACTAGCGCTGAAAGCTTTCCTGCCATCAGTACAGGGGAGAAATGTCCTGATAATGACGGACAACACGGTGGCCATGCACTACCTCAACAAAAGAGGAGGCGTAGGATCACTGCCGCTGTGCAGAGAGGCGATGCAGCTCTGGTTTTGGGCAATCCAAGAAGGAATCTCTCTATCGGCAGTCCACCTAGCCGGAGAGAAGAACTTGACAGCGGACGCTCTGAGCAGGCAGAGCACAGTCTCCCACGAATGGGAGCTATCTCAGGAAGTCCTTCAAAAGATCTTCGCCCTTTGGGGAACCCCTCAGGTGGATCTTTTCGCCACAAGCACCAACAGGAAGTGCGATTTGTTCTGTTCAAGGGAATTTCCCCCGAGAGGAGCTCTAGGAGACGCGTTTGTAGTGGACTGGGAGTTTCCACTCCTTTACGCGTTCCCACCAGTCCCTGTTATTCCTCAAATGATCAGGAGGTTGAGAAGATTCCGGAAAACCATGATCCTAATTGCCCCGGATTGGGCCAGGAGAACGTGGTACCCGGACCTTCTAGATATGTCCATCTGTCCTCCAATCTGTCTTCCACTCAAAGAGAATCTTCTCTCGCAGAAGGGAGGTCAGGTTCTCCATCCAGACACCAGAACCCTCAACCTTCACGCTTGGCTTCTGAAAGGGTGAGGTACAAGGATTGGGATCTCCCTGATGACGTCATGGAGGTGTTGCTTTCGGCCAGAAGGCCAGCAACAAAGTCTTTATACCGCTGCCGTTGGAACAAATTTTGCAGCTGGTGTAGGGAAGAGAATATCGACCCTTTTTCATGTGGTACACCAACGGTGTTATCGTTTCTACTCTACTTGGCAAACTCAGGCCTTCAAGTTGGCACTGTAAAAGGCTATCTCGCAGCACTTTCTATCTTCAAGCGCACTGCGGAGGAACCATCGTATTTCAAACTTCCTCTAGTGGTACAATTTCTCAAGGGATTAACTAATGTTTATCCTCCAAAACCATTCCAAGTTCCCTTATGGGACTTAAATTTAGTCTTAAACTTCCTAATGGGCACTCCATTTGAACCACTTCACTCTTGTGCGCTGAGATTTCTCACGCTTAAAACTGTCCTATTGGTAGCACTAACATCTGCTAGGAGGGTGAGCTAGCTACATGCTCTCTCCTGTAAACCCCCACATACAATCTTCCACAAGGACAAAGTTGTCCTACAGGTGAAGCCTAATTTCCTCCCAAAGGTGGTTTCTGAATTTCATATTACTCAGAAAATTACCTTACCTTCGTTCTACCCTCGTCCCCATCCGGGTAAAGAGGAGGAAAGGCTACATAGGCTGGACCCAATGCGAGCTCTCAGCTTTTACATCAGCAGAATGGCTAGGATCAGGCAAGCAGACCAACTGTTTGTAGGATACTCAGGTCACAAGTTGGGACTACCCATAACAAAACAAACCATCTCCAGGTGGATTATTTTGGCCATTCTGGAATGTTACAAACTGGCAGGGAAAGAGCCACCCCAAAATCTCAGGGCTCATTCAACCAGGGGTATCGCAGCCTCTTCGGCTCTCCAAAGAGGGGTACCGGTCCGAGACATATGTGCGTCTGCCACATGGTCGTCCGCACATACATTCACAAAATTTTACAATCTGGATTCCTCCACTACTCAAGAGACCAGATTTGGCAAGGCCGTATTACATTCGGTCCATCCCTAAAGGGATACATAACATTCTCACTCCCACCTCCAATTACATGCCACTGCTATGGGAGTCTATCAAAGATAAGGAATACGTTGGAGGACACAATCCCTTCGAAGAACAAGTTACTTCTTACCTTGTAACGTTCTTTCGACGGGATGTTCCTCCGACGTATTCCTTATCGCCCCTCCCATCCATCCCTGCAGTGATACTTCCCTTTTGGTTGCAGCTTACGCTCCTTCAAGGTCAATAACCAAATCAGGCATGACTTTTCTTATGCTACAAAACGGAACTGAGCAACGGACGCAGCGCGTGGCTATTTATGGGCATGATGACGTCGGCGCCGATACGGTGGCCGTCGAGGGACATCGACTCGGCGGACGTCGACGCGCAGCGCCCTCTACAGGAAAAATTTCCGAGGCGAGCAAGCTGGAAACATATTATCAAAGATAAGGAATACGTCGGAGGAACATCCCGTCGAAAGAACGTTACAAGGTAAGAAGTAACTTGTTCGTCTATGGGTTTGTCATGCAGTGAGCATAGGAAAATGTGTGCGAATTAGCCCCACACATTTTCCGAGGTTGGTCTACCATCATTCAATTTCTTTAAAAATATCAAAAATGCCCCGGCGAGTGCACACCCACTGTGTGGATGGTCGAATTCCTCACAGGGATGTTCCTGTCTTCTTTCCACCTAGCAGCCATCCACAACTCCAGAGCCAATTCCCTCAGCTGGAACTCCGCTCCTGGCAAGAGTGGGCCCTTCTCCACTTTCAAGTTATAGGCACATTACTAACATGGTGGACATAGACCGGCTTAACACCTGGGCAAATTCAAATTGTCTTGACTTTGCAAGGGCATGCCTGCAACCAGGTTGCCTGGGTGACGCCTTTGTGATTACATGGACAAGCAAGTTCCTCTCATACCTATAGTCTGGTACACATTCATGCAATGACGGTGCAGACTGACTTTGGTGGCCCCTGCGTGGGTCTGTGTTAATTTTCATTGCTCCTTGCTCTTTCATCAGCACCGCCATGTCCAGCTCCCACAAGTTTTCAACCTCCTTTCCAGGCACTAGGGAGCAGTCTGTGTTAATGACCTATCCTCACTCCACCTTACTGCCTGGGTACTACTTCCTTTTAGTTCGGCCAGGTATATATGCCCTAGGACGGCAGAGCCATCTTGGTGAAAGCTTGAGCTCCGACTGCCATTTCTTGCTACTACTGCAAGTGGAACTGTTTCAGAGTTTGTGATGTGCTACATATGTTCTCTTGACAGCTGGTTTCCTCTTTACTCAATAAAGCACTGCTCCTGCTTAAGAAAACAAGGCATGGGTCATCCTTTTTCAGTCTCGACATAGGACAGACATCAAATTCCTGTCAGGGAAAATAGCTTTTTTGGTGGTTTTCTGTCTGCATTTTCCTTTTCTTCAACTGGCCTCTTCCCATTCAGCCTAAGGCACTTTTGACTAGAGCTGTCGGGTTTACCACAGCCTTCCTTTCCGGTGGCCTGCTCATGGACATCTGCAGGGCATCAAGGTGGAGGTGCTTTCAAACCATCACCAGGTTCTGCTGTGTCGACATGACAGAGTAGTCCTGAATTCAGCCGGCTGTCCTGTGACATCTGTTTATCTGAGCTCTGCTTTGTCCTCAATGTGTGCCGTTTCCTCCTCCCAGCGTGGCGTTCCATTCATGGAGATCTGGGTGTACTGCTATATAATCTATACAAACAAGCATGTGAATCTATGAAAGATCCAATGCTGGACAAGGAATGCGTTACTTACCTGTAAGTCCTGTGCTCCAGCATTGGTATCTTTCATAGATTCACATGCAGCCCTACCTCCTAACTCACAGATGGCTCATCTTGACTTGTTTTGGCACTATGATGTCCATTATGAGAATCTGAAGGTGGCCTCCAGGGGTGGAGCGATAGGCGGCATTGCACATTGGCTGAAGGGTAAATGGTCCAAAGCACCACTGAGAGAACGCTAAAGTGACTGCCGTGTTTTTCTTCATCTCAAATGAAACTGCTTTAATATTACCGATTCCTGCTCTGACAACAGGGAATAGGAATATTCAAACAAGCTCCAGGTAAGTAACTTATTCCTTATCTTGTATCCAGGCCTCGAGTGCAGTCAAGCACGCTGACAGGTTCTGCTAAAGTTTGAGAGAGGATATTTTGAGGGAGAATGGTGTGAAGGCAGGGAATTCAAGGTTTTAGCAATAAAGCAGGTCCATTATAGATTTCATATACATGTTAAAGAGGAGAGGGGAGTGCCCTGGCAGACTCTGTGTAGGACTGAAGAGTTAGAGGAGGTCAGTTTGTAGTTTGCCAGAAAGGCCAGAGTAGGGACAGATGCCTTAAACGTCTTCTCAAGCCTTTCTGAAGCTTGGAAAGATTCAGTGTTGAAGGTCCACAGTGTCCAAAGCGGTTTATAGTGATAATACCGAAATACAAAATCTCGAAAAAAAAAATCTCGAGTTCAAAATCTCGAAAAAAAAAATCTCGAATTTTTTTTTTAATACGTTTTTATCTCGAAATGGGGGGGTTCCCCCCAACCCCCCTTTTTTCTATTTTTTTTTATTTTAACCCTTTTTTTTACTTACCTGACCCCAAAAACACATATAACTAAATAAATAAATAATTCGAGATTTTTGTTTTTCGAGATTTTGGATTCGATATTTTTGCAGTTCGAGATTTTGTTTTCGGTTTTTTGACTGACCACCGTCCAAAGCAGCAGATAGTTTGAGTAGCAATTCACCTTCCCTTCCTCTTTTCCTACCACTCCCACATTCAGGCTGGGGAATTCCCAATCTATTTGTGCAAAAACCTCTGTAACTGACCACTATGATTCTCATCCTCACCCCCTGCCCCTCATGCAGCTCCAGGCATCAAAGAGACATGGATCACCCCCCATGATTTTGCTATCCTTGCTGCATTACACACTGGCTCAGCCAACAACCTCCCTGGCTCTTCTAAATAAGATGGGTTAGTCTTAAGATCACCAAGGCACACCCTTCTGCCCCCTTCCACTTTCTGACCTTCCACAACTTTACTTTGAATTCACAACTTCCCTTTGTTAGCACAGAGCTCAATATTCTTTGTCAAAAAAGCGTAGTTCCGTCTTGGCAGTTGAACCCGTCGTGTAGTAGACGAGTTCTTTCTGCCAATATACCTGTCAGAGGAGTCAAGAAATAACCCCTGACAGATCTATTAACCCAAAGATGGATGGACGCCACAGGAACCGCCAGTCTGCAAAGGAAGTCACAATTAATACCAGCAAAACATCAATAACAACCAATTTAGGACACAAGAGTAGAAGGCAATACCTGAATGACTAGCAGGAAGTTGCTATATGAATACAGGTACTTGAGACGTCTAACCTAGAAGAACAGTAGAGCAGTTAGACACTAATAAATGAACTAACTAATTTCCTTCATGAAGACTCAACATAGAATGCTCTTACCATATGCAGTATTACTTGCAGGTCCGTGAAGAAAGATGAAGCCAGGAGACCACAGGTAAGTTCAGGAGACCACCTATCAACCGCCGGCCCGAGGATGCCTAATTAGTCCCAATTCACAGTTCCTGTTGATGATAAAGAGTTCAGGGATCCACCTATCAACAGCCGGCACAAGGACGCCTAAGTAGCAACAAGAAGCGTCTCTAGTCCATACGCCGGATGGGATGGCTGTATTTGAGTCCGCGGAAGGAAGAAAGTCTGAGCTCCGTCAGTGAATGAGTCGCAGATCCAAGGCGAGTCAAGGAAAACGGTCCGGGTCAGCAACGATGCAGGTAAGACAGAGACGAGTGGCTTGAGCAGTAGCAGGTCAGGGACAATTCCAAGGGTCAAAAACAGCGTGAGCAAACAGGAGCCAAATCGCAAAGCAGGGACAGGTCGAGTAACTTTTAGAGGTCGTAGGAATCCGGAAAACAAGTAGACAAGAAGGGCAAACCAAGAGTTCCAAGAAAACAGGCCGGGGTCAAGATATCCAAGGGTCAAGAGTGTCACAATAAGCACTAGGCTACAGAATACAAATTCCCAAGTCTGATCAACCGGACCATAGCCCTTCCAGTCCACCAGAAAGTACCTCTTCCCTCTGACCGTTTTAGCATCAAGGATGGCATTGACCTCATATTCCTGAGAACCCTGGACCATGAGAGGCGGAGGACAAGCAGGCAATCTAGTACCCTGTGTACAAGGCTTCAGTAACGATATATGGAACACCGGATGCGTCCTCCAAGACAAAGGCAGCTCCAGTCTGACTGCCACCGGATTGACCAGAGCCTGGACCGTGAATGGACCCACAAAACGAGGTAGGAGACACCTACGGCCAGGTATACGAAGGTTCCTCATGGACAACCACACCTTAGTACCAGGTAGATACTTGTGTATTGACGAAAGATCACGCAGACAACCCTGCACCGCATGGTTCATTGTATCCAGAGCGGTGTCCAAGGGAAGGGTACGTGGGTTCTGGCCATATAAGGCATAGAACGGAATAGTAGTACCAGTGGATGCATGGATATAATTATTGTATGCGAATTCAGCGTATATGGGAACCGAAAGCCAGGATTTTTGATATTGCAGGGTGAGACAGCACAGATATTGCTCAAGCGTGGCATTAAGGCGTTCCGTCTGACCATCTGTTTGCAGATGGTATGCCCTGGAATAACGGTTGTCAATGCCTATGGAGGTCGTGAGGTGTTTCCAAAATCGGGAGGTAAATTGAGCACCACGGTCAGACACAATGATATCCGGAAGACCAAAAGAGCGAAAAACATTGTGCAGGAACAAATCTGCAAGAGCAGGAGCCGTAGGTAACCCCTGACAAGGCATGAACAAAGCTAGTTTGGAAAAGAAATCCAAAACCACCCATATAGTGTCAAATCCCTTCACGGGGGGCAACTCCACAATGAAGTCCATGGATATCATTGACTTCAAGGACGATCAGGTACCGGTAATGGTTGCAACAGGCCCACAGGTTTCGATGTAGAACCCTTACATTGGGCACATATTGAACATGAAGAAATGTAGGACCACACATCCGGGTCATGTAAGGCCACCAACACTAGCGTCACAACAATTCCAAGGTCTTTTTCCTGCCCGGATGGGCAGCTAACAGTGAGTCATGACACCACTGCATGGCTGTGCGCCGAGTAGCTAGATCGGGGTGAAATAGGTGACCCTGTACGTAAGGCAAGGAACGGATGACATCCATGTTATATTCCTGTATTTCGTTGGGTCCCTTCGCTACCCATTCCTGAATGGAAGGCACCAACGACGCCTGTAACGTACAGGTGCAGACCACTCGATTATCCTGAAGAATGGTACCTCCCCAGGAACAAGGCGATGCACCATGTAGTCTCGAGAGAACATCTGCTTTCGAATTCATTGGTCCAGGGCGATAGGTGAGCTTGAAATTGTACATAGAGAAGAATTCATGCCACCTGGCATGACGAGCAGTGGTACACTCTAAGGACTGTAAAGCTGATAAGTTCCTATGGTCACTGTTTACGTGCACTGAAGAAGCAGTACCAAGCAAGTGGTGTCTCCAGACAGTGAACGCATCCCTGACTGCTAACAACTCCTGTTCCGTAACTGTATAGTTCTGCTCATAGGGAGTAAGCTTTCGCTAGTGATAGGCTACAGGATGCAGTAATCCAGTATCTTTGCACAGTTGCGATAGGATGGCCCCCACTGCGACCTCAGAAGCGTCGGCCTCTACAAAATAAGGTTGTCCTGGATCCGGATGATGCAACACCAGCGCTGTGGTAAAGGCTTGCTTTAAGGCATCAAAAGCCTGTTGAGCCTCCAAGCTCCAGGCAAAAAGGCGCTTGTTACTGTAACGCTCACCTGATTCTCGCAGAGGCGCCGGTCTTGACTGGGCGACTACCGTATCTTCAAAGGTGATGTGTAGCACCCGGTTGGCTCTTTGGGCTGGACCTCTGTGCACTGTATGCCTGACTTCAAGAGTAAGATGTCTGCAGACAGAAAATATGGGATTAATGAACTGGGGTTATTGGGGTGTCCCTATCTCTTTCCTTTTTTGCTCTCCTGTAGACCCCCAAAGGTTAACGCTCTCACCTTAGGTAAGTGAATGCCGAGCTCTCCATCTGCCTCGGGGCAGGGTGCTGTAACCAGTTTCTTCACTGGATCGGTAGCGCAGGCCTCTTGACTTCAGAGGACTGCTGTCCGTCGTTTACTGCACGAACGGTAAGTTTCGAGTAATTCTATTGTCTTTAAAGTCTTTAGCAATGATGTCTCTTGTTTTGCAGGTTCCGGCGATGGCGGATGACGGGCTGAAGTGAGTTGAAGATGGAGTCCGTGTGATGAATAGAAGCGCCTGGAAGCACGTAAGTAAGCGCTTGTTGCCTGATTCACGATGCGCTCTAACTGTCTTTTATTTTGCAGGTACGAGTTCGGAGCGGCTGCAGGGTGCTGGAATACCCACTGGGGTTGATGTGGAAAGGAGTAATGGCACGTGAGTATTAAAGTTCCCCAATGTCTTTAAACGCACCTTGTTTTGTCTTTCAGATGCAGGATGTAGCGCCGAAGGCCTCCGGAGCGTGCGAAGAGTCGGTAAGCTTTTGTCTTTCAGATGCCGGAATGCAGTGTGAAGACCTCCGGAGCGCACGAAGAGTAGGTAAGCCTTTGTCTTTCAGATGCCGGAATGCTAACCTGTTCTTTCTTGTCTTTATAGGTGTTGCTGAAGACTGGATTCAGGATGGTAAGCCTTTTTCCTTAGGCCCAGGATCCGATGCAGAAGACACGATGAGCGTTCTGCTGCAGAGGATGCAGAATAACGCAAAGCAAGATTCATCCACCGGGTGTGGTTTAAATAGCCTCCTGTAGTGCTTAGGTGTCTCCTTCCACAGCCACGCCTAGGTAAGAAATGAGTTCCTGCTTTCCAGAAGAGTTCCAGTGTTCTGAATCTAGGGAGTGGCTCCTGCCCCACCCAACAGGAAAAGTAGTTCCAAACAGAAGAGGATCAGAGGCTCAGCTGGCAGGCAAGTAAGCAGCATGGTCTGCTGCAGGTAAGTCCACCCAAGCATTATGAGCCCGGCGCTTCCAGCGCTGGGACTGGGCATATTTATGAGCCTGGTGCCACTGGCGCCAGGACTGGGTCCAAAAGGTCCCAATTGGGACTGGTTGGCCCTCGGAACCTGGGTAATGGATCTGCTTCCAAGGGAGTTGGGAAAACCCTGACCTTTTGGAAGCAGAGATCATGACAGTACCCCCCCTCAAGGCCCCTCCCAAACCGGGCTTCTCCAGGGGTTTTGGCTTGTCAGGAAATGTTCGGTGAAATCTTTTGATTAGGCGAGGAGCGTGGACATATTCAGCAGGTTCCCAGGATCTTTCTTGGGGGCCGAAGCCTTTCCAGTCAATTAGGTAAAATAGTTTAGATTTGGAGATCTTGGAGTCCAGAATGCTTTTGACTTCAAACTCGAGTTCTCCATCAACTAGGATGGGTTTTGGAGATTTAGTTAGTCGGGTTTGAGGTTGCACGGGTTTTAATAGAGAGACGTGGAAGACCGGATGTATCTTCATGTGAGGGGGCAAGTCCAACTTGACCGCTACTGGGTTTACTATGGTAGTGATGGAATAGGGACCAAGGTATCTTGGGTTGAATGTGCGTGGCCCTTTTAGAGGTAGATATTTGGTGGATAACCAGACTTGGTCCCCTACTTGATATTGAGGGGCTTCCTTCCGATGTTGATCTGCTCCTTTCTTGTATTGTTCTTTAGCCCTTTGAAGGTGAGAAACAGCTTCCTTAAAGGCTTGGGTGATTGTAGAATGCAGGTAGTCTACTGCTGGTGTTTCAAGATCTTGGAGGGGATCCAACTCCGAGGTTCGAGGGTGACTGCCGTACAAAAGAAAAAACGGTGTTTTCCCAGTTCCCGAATGGACAGAGTTATTGTAGGCATATTCGGCTATCCAAAGGATGTCTTTCCAAGTTTTTTCAGTTTGTTGCAGCATGCAGCGTAAATACTGTTCCAGAGTTTGATTGGTCCTCTCGGTTTGTCCGTCGGTCTGAGGGTGGTGACTGGTCGATAGTCTCACATCAATTTGAGCCGACCGACAGCAACTTCGCCAAAAATGAGAAATAAATTGACTACCTCGATCCGAAATTAGAACCGAAGGAAAACCGTGTAGTCGGACGATGTTTTCGAGAAATTCTCGGGCCAGAGTTGCTGCTGTTGGCAAGCCTTTGAGCGGAATGAAATGCGCCATCTTGGAGAATAAGTCCACGATTACTAGAATCGTATTGTATCCGGAGCATGGAGGTAGATCGGTGATGAAGTCCATAGAAAGCGTATGCCAAGGGCGAGGTGGGATGTCAATAGGGCGTAAGAGGCCTGCTGGTCTTTCCTTTTGACTCTTGTTTTGGGCGCATACTCCACAGGACATTATAAAGTCTCTGATATCTTTTTTCCAAGACGGCCACCAGAAGTAGCGCTTGATCTTTTCTGAGGTCTTGGCCATACCGGGATGACCTTCCATTAAAGAATCGTGATAACAGGAGATTACTTTTTTCTGTAAATCTGTGCTGGGTAGGTATAATCGTTCTTGAAAATACAATAAGTTGTCCTTTACTGCAAAGTCCTTTCCCTGCAGATGCCAATTCTGTATGTCTGCTGGAGTTACAAGTTGCCTGGCTTTATCCTTAACTTCCTCTATGGATTCTGTGGCGATTACACCCAGAATTCTTTGTTCGGGAATGATTGGTACAGGTTTAGGGTTGATCAAGTGTTCTTCCACTCCCATCCGAGAAAGGGCATCAGCTTTACCGTTCTTTGTACCAGGTCGATAGGTAATTATGAAGTCAAACTCGGCAAAGAATAATGCCCAACGGAGTTGTCTAGAGGATTGGGCTTTTGCGGTTTTCAAATATTGCAGGTTTCGGTGATCCGTAATCACAGTAACGGTGTGTCGGGCCCCCAGCAGATAATGCCGCCAAGCCTTAAAGGCAGACTTGATAGCCAGAAGTTCCTTGTCAGTAATCGTGTAATTGATTTCAGGAGGCGAGAATTTGCGGGACCAAAATGCCACGGGATGCAACTGATTGGTTACCGGGTCCTTTTGTGATAGAACTGCCCCCATGGCAAGTCTTGAAGCATCAGTTTCCACGATGTAGGGGAGTTCGGGGCGAGGGTGTTTTAAGATTGGTGCAGAGATAAATTTAGTCTTCAAATCCTGGAAAGCTTGTTCCGCCTCGGTAGACCATTCAAAACGTTTGTTTTTCTTTAACAAGGCAGTGATGGGCTGGACTATTCGAGAGAATTCGGGGATAAACCTGCGGTAAAAGTTAGCAAAGCCTAACATGCTTTGCACACCTTTTACAGAGGATGGTGATGGCCATTTGAGAACTGCATCGACCTTCTTTGAATCCATACGTACTCCGCCAGGTGATAATATGAATCCCAAGAATTCAACTTCAGTCACGTTGAAAACACATTTTTCCAACTTAGCGAAAAGTTTGTGTTGACGCAATCTTTCGAGGACCATTTTCACGTGTTTCCGATGTTCAGATTCCGATGAAGAATAAACGAGGATGTCGTCAATGTAAACAACAACACACACATCTATGAGCTCTCTGAGGACATCGTTCATAAAATATTGAAAGGCGGCCGGGGCATTGCAAAGTCCGAAGGGCATGACCTGATATTCAAATAGCCCATACTTGGTGCGGAAGGCAGTCTTCCATTCATCGCCCTCTTTTACTCGTACCAAGTGGTAAGCTCCTCTAAGATCCAGCTTTGTATATATGCATGCTTTTCTGACTTGGTCCAGGAGTTCAGGGATCAATGGTAACGGATATCTATTCTTAACGGTGATCTGGTTCAGGGAGCGATAGTCGATACAAGTTCTAAGGTCTCCTTCCTTTTTTGGAACGAAGAACAAAGCTGAAGAAGCAGGGGACTTGGAAGGACGAATAAACCCATTCGCCAGGTATTGATCCAGGTATTGTCGAAGGTGAAGGTTCTCAGGCTCGGTGAGGGCATAAATTCTACTACAAGGAGGAGTAGATCCAGGTATCAGGTCTATCTGGCAGTCATAAGACCTATGAGGAGGTAGAGTGTTAGCCTGATCTTTCCGGAAAACATCTTGGTATTCAAGGTATTCGGGAGGTAACTGGGGAGTCTCTGAAGAAATTGCTGCCAGTGCAACACCAGGTGGAGGGTGACAAGTAGAGACACATTCTGGAAACTGGACCGTTCTTGCTCGCCAATCGATCAGAGGATTGTGTTTCTCTAACCAAGGTATTCCTAGAATAATCTGAAACTGAGGGGCCTTGATCACATCGAACACGATCTTCTCATGGTTTTCATCTTGACTTACTAGCGTCACCTCTTGAGTGGTATGCGTTACTGGCCCGGAGGCTATCTCCGTACCATCCACTGTAGTAATGACGTCCTTTACAGCCTTGGGACAAAGAGTTAGATTCATCCTCAAAACCATTTCATGATCCACATAATTGCCGATGGCACCGCTGTCGACGTAAGCTTCAATTGCATGTAATCGATCCGGATTATCAGGGCTAATGAGGACCATAGGTATCACGAAATGCGAGGTCACGGAACTGGTTTTCACGCTCGGCAAGAGGACCTCTATTCTTGTCGGGCGAGGTCGTTTCCCTGCTCAGAGTTTGTAACTTTGGTAACTGCAGCTCCTACTGCCTTCTTGGCAGGTTTCACCGGACAGTCTCGAAGAAAGTGCCCTGAGTTTCCGCAATATAGGCATAATTGCAACTGTTTTCTCCTTTCCCGCTCCTTTTGTGTTAGAGGACCTTTCAGACCCCCAATTTGCATGGGTTCTCCGGAGTCTACTCCTTTGGAAGGAGTTGGCGGTTTGGAAAATACTCGAGCATCAAACTTGGAACGGTCGGCCTTCCTGTTCTGCAGTCTATGATCTATTTGAACGACCAAGTCTATATAATCCGAACAGTCTTGTGGGGGATTCACTACTTGGGCTAAAAAGTCTTTGAGCTCTCCACGTAGACCTCTGTAAAACAGCGTAATCCTTTTGTCCTCAGGCCATTGAGTTTCCACTATTAGTCTATTGAAAGATGCAATATAAGCCAAAAGGTCTTGATTACCCTGTCGCAACGAAAGAAGCTCATTGTCCAAGGCCTGCCCCTGTGAATGTCTTGCGAACAGTTTTTCCATACTAAGCTGAAAGGCTTGAAAATCATGGAGAACCGGATCATCTTGATTAACCAGAGGGATCGACCAGTCTGCCGCATTGCCACTAAGGTACGAAAGTACAAAAGCTACTTTAGCTTGATCAGTTGGAAAGGCTGCTGGCCGGCATAAGAAGTGCAACCGGCACTGATTGATAAATACTGCAAACCTCTTTGGGTCACCAGAAAATCGTTCGGGCGGAGCCAGAGGTACATTCCCAGGTAGGTTGATCTGCACTGGATTCATAGAGGATGTTGAAGGAAGATTTGCCCCTGATGCGGGTAACGGGGTTTGTCCGGCTTGTGACTGTAGCAATTGTCTAGCAAGACCGTCTGTTCCCTCCTTGGAAATAATTAGTTCCCTTCTTAGAGCATTAGTTTCCTGACGAGCTGCATGCACTTCTGCCCTTAGTTCCCCAAGTAACCGGGCTAGGTGGTCAGTATCCGAGGTTTCCATAGCGCCTGGGCGAGAGTTTTGCGGTAGGCTTTGCGTTCTGTAACGCTCACCTGATTCTCGCAGAGGCGCCGGTCTTGACTGGGCGACTACCGTATCTTCAAAGGTGATGTGTAGCACCCGGTTGGCGCTTTGGGCTGGACCTCTGTGCACTGTATGCCTGACTTCAAGAGTAAGATGTCTGCAGACAGAAAATATGGGATTAATGAACTGGGGTTATTGGGGTGTCCCTATCTCTTTCCTTTTTTGCTCTCCTGTAGACCCCCAAAGGTTAACGCTCTCACCTTAGGTAAGTGAATGCCGAGCTCTCCATCTGCCTCGGGGCAGGGTGCTGTAACCAGTTTCTTCACTGGATCGGTAGCGCAGGCCTCTTGACTTCAGAAGACTGCTGTCCGTCGTTTACTGCACGAACGGTAAGTTTCGAGTAATTCTATTGTCTTTAAAGTCTTTAGCAATGATGTCTCTTGTTTTGCAGGTTCCGGCGATGGCGGATGACGGGCTGAAGTGAGTTGAAGATGGAGTCCGTGTGATGAATAGAAGCGCCTGGAAGCACGTAAGTAAGCGCTTGTTGCCTGCTTCACGATGCGCTCTAACTGTCTTTTATTTTGCAGGTACGAGTTTGGAGCGGCTGCAGGGTGCTGGAATACCCACTGGGGTTGATGTGGAAAGGAGTAATGGCACGTAAGTATTAAAGTTCCCCAATGTCTTTAAACGCACCTTGTTTTGTCTTTCAGATGCAGGATGTAGCGCCGAAGGCCTCCGGAGCGTGCGAAGAGTCGGTAAGCTTTTGTCTTTCAGATGCCGGAATGCAGTGTGAAGACCTCCGGAGCGCACGAAGAGTAGGTAAGCCTTTGTCTTTCAGATGCCGGAATGCTAACCTGTTCTTTCTTGTCTTTATAGGTGTTGCTGAAGACTGGATTCAGGATGGTAAGCCTTTTTCCTTAGGCCCAGGATCCGATGCAGAAGACACGATGAGCGTTCTGCTGCAGAGGATGCAGAATAACGCAAAGCAAGATTCATCCACCGGGTGTGGTTTAAATAGCCTCCTGTAGTGCTTAGGTGTCTCCTTCCACAGCCACACCTAGGTAAGAAATGAGTTCCTGCTTTCCAGAAGAGTTCCAGTGTTCTGAATCTAGGGAGTGGCTCCTGCCCCACCCAACAGGAAAAGTAGTTCCAAACAGAAGAGGATCAGAGGCTCAGCTGGCAGGCAAGTAAGCAGCATGGTCTGCTGCAGGTAAGTCCACCCAAGCATTATGAGCCCGGCGCTTCCAGCGCTGGGACTGGGCATATTTATGAGCCTGGTGCCACTGGCGCCAGGACTGGGTCCAAAAGGTCCCAATTGGGACTGGTTGGCCCTCGGAACCTGGGTAATGGATCTGCTTCCAAGGGAGTTGGGAAAACCCTGACCTTTTGGAAGCAGAGATCATGACAGTTACTAGTCAGGGCGGTCAATGGGGCCACTGTCTCAGAGAAAGAGCGGATGAATCGACGGTAGAAATTGGCAAAGCCAAGGAAGGATTGTAAGTTCTTAACTGTAGTGGGAACGGGCCAATCCAAAACAGCTTTGACCTTGGCATTGCTCATCTTGATGCCAGCACTGGTTATGTCATAACCAAGGAATTCCACTTCTTGAACGTGAAACACATTTTTTTCCAGTTTGGCATATAGTCGATTTTCCCTTAAACGCTGAAGGACAGCAGATACATGGTTCATGTGTTCTTCATAAAACGAGGAATACACCAGTATTTCCTCCAAATATACGACAGCATAGCGATCCAACATGTCGCTCAAAACATCATTGATGAACCTTTGGAATGTAGCAGGAGCATTACACAACCCGAACGGCATAACAAGGTATTCAAAAAGGCTGTATTTGGTCTTGAATGCCGTTTTCCATTCGTCGCCTTTCCTCATCCTCACCAGGGTGTACGCCCCACGCAAATCGAGCTTGGTAAAGAACTCAGAGGTACCCAACTGATCCAAAAGGACAGAGATTAGTGGGATCGGGTATTGATTCCATATGGTGACCGCGTTCAATTCACGGTAATCCATACAGGGCCGCAAATCCCCCTCCTTCTTGGGCACTAAGAACAGAGGAGAAGTGGCTGGGGAACGAGATGGACGAATGAAGCCGTTCTCTAAGGCCTTGTCAAGGTATTCCTTAAGAATGATGTTTTCTCTCTGGGTAAGGGAGTAAACGCGTCCCGGGGGTATTCTAGCTCCCTCCACCAGATCAATGGGTAAATCATAAGGGCGGTGCGGAGGAAGCGACTCGGCCCCTACTTTTTCGAGAACATCCCTGAAAGCCTCATACTCCTTAGGAAGAGAAGTAGTGAGAGCCCTGATTACTGCAGCTGAATTCAACAAGGAAGAGCATGGACCACAGGGCTCTTTCTGTGCTGATAGACAGTGACTTTTACAATATTCCGAAGAAAACATGACCAAACCGGTTTGCCAGTCCACAAGAGGATTGTCTTACCAACCATGGTAGACCCAAGATGAGCTTAAATTGAGGGGCTGCGATAACATCAAAATGTATGAGTTCAGTATGTCCCGACATCATTGTCATGGTAAGATCAATGGTACATTCGGTGACCAAACCTGAAAGTAGGGTGGTGCCATCAACCGCATTGACCACCTCAGGGTGTTCCTTAGGAACAGCAGGGATTTTCCACTGACGCAGATACTGTACATCAATGTAGTTCCCTGTGGCACCTGAGTCCAAGACTGCATGAACAGGCCATGGTTCGCCGAAAGGATATGCCAAAGTGGCTTATAAGACAAAAGGAAAAGAACAACAGGAACCCTGATTTGAACTGCTCGGGAATGGGGCTCCCTCTATTGCCGAGCTCTGGCTTTTCCCGATTTCTGAGGTTTTTTAGGACATTGTCTTAAGAAATGTTTTGAGGAACCACAATAAAAGCACAGATTGCTTTTCCTACGGTGCTCTCTTTCCTCTGAAGAAAAGGGACCGGGAACTGCCCCAATATGCATGGGTTCTTCATTGCCCGGACCTGGAGCATTAGTTGTGACTGAAACAGGGATAGGGCCTCGCTTCTTCCCTTTCCTTTCAGCTCTCCGGGTGTCTATCTGCAAGATAAGGTCCAACAGTTCCGGGAACGTAGAGGGCACCACTGGTACGGTAGCTAACACGTCTTTCAGAGTATCATACAAACCTTTATAAAACAAGGCAGCCTTCTTCTAATCAGGCCAATCTGCCTCGGCCACCAACTGATTAAACTTGGCCAAATAATAAAAGGATAGAAGTTCCAAATCAGTGGCCTGGGTCTTGTATCTGGTATCGAATACTCGTGACATGGCCTCGATCAATGCGTCACAGTCATGAAGAAGGTTACTTCCTTGCTTGAGTAACAGAATAGCCCAAATGGCTGCACTTTCACCCAAATATGACAATACAAAAGCCGCCTTCAGGAAACGAGGAAGGACGACACAAGAAGTGTAACCGACATTGATTAATGAAGGTTCTGTAGGTCTAAGGGTCACCATGGAAGCGCTCCGGCGGAGCCAGAGGGAACTGAGCAGCGAGAACCACAGGAACGTTTTCCTGCCTAGCAGAGGAAGCCCCTGAAGCGGCAGTCTGAACGGGGATACTACCGGTGGCACTCGCCCCAATGGATTGCATGCCAGCCCGTATTTCATGGATATTAAGTTGGGTGGCCTCATGGGCTGCCGTCACATCGGCTCTCAAATCAGCCACAAGTTGGGCTAGGGCGGCCAGGGGGTCACTTGTAGGGCCATCATAAGGCTTCTGAATATGTTAGCACTGAGCTCAATATTCTTTTCCAAAAAGCGTAGTTCCGTCTTGGCAGTTGAACCCGTCGTGTAGTAGACGAGTTCTTTCCGCCAATATACCTGTCAGAGGAGTCAAGAAATACCCCAGATCTATTAACCAAAAGATGGATGGACGCCACAGGAACCGCCAGCCTGCAAAGGAAGTCACAATTAATACCAGCAAAACATCAATAACAACCAATTTAGGACACAAGAGTAGAAGGCAATACCTGAATGACTAGCAGGAAGGTGCTATATGAATACAGGTAATTGAGACGTCTAACCTAGAAGAACACCAGAGCAGTTAGACTCTAATAAATGAACTAACTAATTTCCTCCATGAAGACTCAACATAGAACGCTCTTACCATATGCAGTATTACTTGCAGGTTTGTGAAGAAAAATGAAGCCAGGAGACCACAGGTAAGTCCAGGAGACCACCTATCAACCGCTGGCACGAGGATGCCTAAATAGTACCAATTCACAGTTCCCGTTGATGATAAAGAGTTCAGGGATCCACCTACCAACCACCAGCACGAGGACGCCTAAGTAGCAACACGAAGGACGCCTAAGTAGCAACACGAAGCGTCTCTAGTTCATACGCCGGATGGGATGGCTGTACTTGAGTCTGCGGAAGGAATAAAGTCCGAGATCCGTCAGTGAATGAGTCCACAGATCCAAGGCGAGTCGAGGAAAATGGTCCGGGTCAGCAATGATGCAGGTAAGACAGGGACGAGTGGCTTGAGCAGTAGCAGGTTGGGGACAATTCCAAGGGTCACAAACAGCGTGAGCAAACAGGAGCCAAATCGCAAAGCAGGGACAGGTCAAGTAACTTTCAGAAGTCGTAGGAATCCGGAAAACAAGTAGACTAGAAGGGCAAACCAAGAGTTCAAAGAAAATAGCCCGGGGTCAAGATATCCAAGGGTCAAGAATGTCACAATAAGCACTAGGCTATAGAATACAAATTCAGAAGCGAAGCGCCAAGTTCAAACGGGGCATAAATACAAAGAACGCCGGTCACGTGATCCGAAAAACGGAGCTCAGCATGAGAAGACACATGATCCTAGAAACGCAGAGCGTCCGCGTTTCCAGGGCATCCCCCCAGTGCTGTCGGAAGGAATAGCAGCGTACTGAATGATTACGGATACGATCTCTGTGGGAATGTGTCTGTATTCCATGAGGTAAATGAAGGTTTTGTTTGGGAATAGAGTGTGGAATAGGCGCCGTTTCTGGACACCGAGCTCTGGATCTAACAAAATATCTGATCCCCCTTCGCTTCCTGACACCCTTCTCCTTCCTCCCACCACTTCCACTGTCACTCCTTCCTCCCTACCTTTCCCTATGTTCTGGCACCAACCACAGGACTGCAAACCTCTCCTGCTCCCCGCTAACCCGTTTACCCCACAAACGATCAAGGAGCTTGCACCCTTTACTTGCTCTTAACTTTCCATACACTTCGGTTTGATGATGTGTGTTCGTTTTTGAAGGTTTCTTGTGTTTTCTCTTAAAAGGGTGCTTTGGTACTTGTTAATTTTTATCTGCCATTTGTTGAGGAAGGTGTGAGGTCACGTAGTGTTGTTCATTAAGGGGTGTTTTGATCATTATGTTCATTTTGATGTGTCATTCGTTGAGAAGGTGTAAGGTTGTGAAATGTTAGCAGCATTGTGTCGCTTTTCATTGTTAACAGCTGCTAGAAGGTTATGAAAGAATGTTTTAATATCAAAATGGGTTTTAACTTGGTATTTTAGAGTTGTTTACTTTTTATATTCGTACTTGTATTTGTGCTTTTGTTTTTACTTTTGTTGCTTAATGAAATGAATTTGAAATAAAGAGTATTTTGACTGATTGCAGGAAATCCACTCTTTCCGTGCTGTGCTCTGTGAGTGATGTAGGCTGCTTTCAAAGTGAATATTTTCCTCACTGATAGCCATTGTAGGCTTATCTGGGCTGTGTTTGTGCCCCCGCAACCCCTTTTATTCTTAGTAGAAGTCTTTCCGCTGTGCTTCGAAGAGTTGCCGTTTTTTGGTGAGGTAGTCAGGCATTCCTAGATATAGGCTGTTTGCATAGTCTGTTCTTGATAGTGTCAGTGAGATTATGGTGAAGGTGCAGTGTGGGAAGTTTAGGTATGGAAAGATGCATGGAATTGAGCATCGGTGGTAGATGCATTTTCTCACTATTGTGTTGACCTGTGGTTCTAGTGCGAGTCCATTGTCCATGATTATTCACAGATTTTGTATTACTGTTGAGGTTTCTGGTCTTATTCCATTTACGGTGGCCAAGGGATGGAAGTTAGATTAATGAAAGTCAGATAGTGGAACCTTTCATTTTGACTAGAAGTCTTATGTTCCTGTAAAATAAATCCTATCTTACTGTTTGCCATCATAATTATAAGAAACCTGACAACGATTCAGGTAAGCTTTAGTCAACCTAATAATACCAGAGAGAGTTCTCAGAGTAGAGGTTCTATAGTGAACACGGGGATCCTACATTTCATTTTTGTAATTTGACAGATTTGAAGCTCAGATTGGACGAATGATTTAATCTTCGACACGACGTTCCAATTAATTAGGAACTATCGAAAGGACCGCACCCAAGACCGGATAAGGTACATTTTTTGCCTTATCCTAGTCTGACAGTTTGTTCTGTCTATAGGGTGCTTAGCATTGATAGCTTACCCTATATTTATGCTTTATCAACAGCCCCTCCAATTTTGAGTTGAAATATCCTTCACTACAAGACAAAGTTCCACATCAACAACAGTCATTGTGACCATTTCTTCCATCCTCCTGAAGAATGTTCCATAACAATCCAGAGAACAGAAACATGTTGAGTTCTATGTTCTAGTATTTGTTGTATTAGAATGCCATCGTAATCATATTAACACTGCTACCATTGGAATGAACACCAGTAGTCCAATGCTGTTTCTAGATTGATTGATCATATATGTATTTCAGAGTCCTATTGATAAGGATAATCTGTCACAAGACTATTATATTTTTCATAACGTTTTTATGTATGTACTTTATATTACAGTTTTGTTTTTAATATTAATTTTTGAATGCAATTGATATATTTTTTATACACCACATACCTTTGGTTGGACTGGTGGATATCCATCTACCTATTATAATTCATATTGTTAAACGTTATACCTCCATAAACTAGGTAGGGATATCACTATCTGTATAGTGAAACTTTTGGGATTCTCCTAACTATTTGAGCAGCTGAGAGTATCACTGCTAAGATTGTCAAATACATTCTTAGTATTTAAGGTAATAAGATCCTGTATAAAGTTTGCACTGAAAATTCCACAATATTTCATATGGTATGGGGCCTATACAGTGCCACTTTCTTCCAATGTATGCCTTTTACCTTTATGGGACTGGGCGTAGAATTAAGTTTTGGTTTTGTTTAGGTAGTAGCCAGAAATCTTTGAAACCTCTTGGATAATCACTTCTATATTATATCCTTTGGGAACATTTGACAACACAATACTGTAGAGAAAAGGTTTCAAGTCTCAAAGGAACACTGGAAGAAATAGTAAGAAAATCTACTGCAATCAAGCAACTTTCAGATGGGCCCAATTTCTGGATATGAGATTCTATCACACAAAAAAGATGAGCTAGCAAATAATTGAGTTTTGAATGCTAATTATATGATGAGTCAAAAATGATGAATTGTTTAGTGGCAGGACATTTTGGGTGCCAAGCTTTGTTTTCTTGAACGTATTCCTGAAAGCAGCCCGAGCCCTGTGAACAGAAGCTTTTGCTTTGGAGAGCCTGTTAAGCAGGGTCCTGCACTGTGTTGAAGTTAATCCCAACTATCATATGTGAGCCACCAACCCCCAAGATGGTTTCAGTGACAGAATTCTAGAATATCGGGTAGTCTCTCATGAAGCTATAAATAAACATTAGCATTTGTCATGTCCAAGCTGCATATAGAAACCTTAGCATGCAGAATTCTCCCATTTTGGGACAAGCCTAGATCCTTATCCCCAATCCTCTGCCTATAGGTTTTGCTACCCAATTATTTTTATTATGAGCTTGACAAGCTAGAACAATGTCTATAAACCATTACGTTTTTTCTCCTCTCACGCTTTAAAATGAGTTTCTTAAATGAGAATGGTATCAGCTCACGTATGTCGGTGGAAAGAATTGTGTGTTAGGATGATCAAATCCCTTGGCATTCAGTAACAAAACCTTAATTCCTTGAGTAGCCATTTTGAAGACAAGTCATATTGCAAGAATGATAAAGAGGTAGATGTACAAGAAGAGTTCCTTCAGCTGAATCATACCTGCATATCCCCTGGTTTCTACAACAATAGAACTAGACCTAGACACACTGAAACAAAAAAGAAGCAGAAAATAGAAAGAGGTTACCACAACACTAGCCCCTATGGTAAGCATCAATCACGCCTCTGCTCGTCAGTGACTCCACTAATATGATTACATAACTGCCATACATCAACTTCACTGGCTGCTCTTACAAGCTTGTAGAGAACTGCGTCAAATACAAAGCTTTTACAATGCACATGCCTTCATTCCTTGCAGATCAACTCACTGTCTCTGGTGGCCAGTGCATCAACAGAAGCCAAGGTCTGTCTAGAGTAGAGCAGCAGAAAAATGAACCAGGAATGAAGGATTAATGATCTCTGCCCCAAGACTCAAACCTCCTCTCCATTAATTTCAGAATCAATACCAACCTCATGCAACTCTGAAAAGAAATCAAGAACCTCCTCTTTAAGGAGAACCTTCTTCACACCACATAAGGTATATACCCAAATTCATCCATACAAGTATGCCTCCCAACAATCACCCTTTATAAATCACCCCTGTGTTTCACACCACACTCATTCTGAGCACTCTTATGTGTTCCTCACTAATTGTTAATGTTGATTATTGCCCCCCAAATGCTATGCTGCTAATAAATGCTATGTTGTAAAGACAGTTACCTTATTTAACAATATAATGTATGACTGTAACAACTACCGATGCACAATGCTCCATCGCTAACCAGAGCCATGTACACGCTTAATAAATATTAGTAAATTATAAAATGAAAAGGTCCTGAAAAGGACTAAGACACACGACTGCAAGAAACAGGCTTGTTCTTCTCAACTTGTGTGATCCAGATTGTTGAAAAACAGTAATTCAATTAAAAAGATTCAACTGAATGTAGATAAATAGTACAACCTACAAAACTTATCAACATTGTTAGTAATTAGCATATATCAAGTGCTCACTCATGAACATCTGTAAGGTTAGCAAAGTTGGCATGTATTGTGACTATAAGATCTGAAGTAATGTAATGGTGGATTATTAGAGGAAACCAGATAATACTACAGAAATAATAGATCAGAAACAAGAACCTGTATCAACAAACATTTGGTACTGTAAGGACATGTTAACAAAGCATGTGGGTTACACAAATTGATAAAGATGTACGCAAGGAACCAACTTTGATATGTAAGCTAAGTCTATCACGATGCACCATCGTAGCCACTACAACAATGTGCACCTAACAATAAATTGGGGTACATTACAACCAACAGTAATCTTCAACTTAGAACTTGGGGGCTTCACACAGAATTAACGGGCAGTTCAATTGACACAGCATGATTTTGATCAAGGACGTTATTCACATCCACTGGTTTGAAGAAGGCATTGAAAATCTCATTCAGGCAGACTTTCATTATAAATGGATTTTCAGGGTGACATTTCTAGCTAAACTGTGGAAGCGTAGGATCCAGTTCCAAGAATTTCTTTCTTATGCAGTCTCTCTGGCAAAATCTACTTTAGATCCATTTACAATGAGATTTGAAATGTATCTAACTGCTATCCTTATTTCAATAAGATAATGACAACTTATAAAAGGCTTTAAAAGGCATAACTTGGGAAGGATTGGGCAAGTTTCTTTTTGTAAGGAATGCCATGAGCTGTGCCTATCTCAAATGGATCTAATAATGTAATCATGATCAAGTTTGAGATCAGCTTCCCTACATACCTTCTTCAATCGAAGCCCTCAACAGTTTCAGGATGTTACAAGTGGATATGGCTGGTGTAAATGGAGAAGCAGCAACACATTATGTGGGTACATGAGGAGCTGATACACACGTGAGCACAGAAAAGTGTGCAATTTATAAAAATGTTCAGTGTTTGTGGGTTGGTGAAGTAGTGAGGATGCCTTTTTACAAGGATTCTTTAGATGGAACTTGGAGGAACTCCTCTGAAATCCGTAAGTGATAACTGTCTAACACTGCTTATTGATGTAATTTTGTGCAATTGTGACTTCACTTAAGCGAATATGAGGTATTTGGTTGCTTAAGGTGATGTCTTTATCTTTGTGTCGGGTGCCTAACTCAGTGTTACCTCAACCATATAATTTGCAAACCAAATATGGCAATGAGCCTAATGTAACGGACAGAATCAGTATGCTGACGTCTAAATTGTCTTTTCAGGAGAAAGTGTCTGTGCAAGATCTTTAACCCAACCTCCAGTGCAATGGGGTTGATGGTGGAATGGGGGGCATTTTTTGGTGTGAAGCAGAGCTATCAGAATATACTGCAGAATGGGAGGAAAAAAAGTCATACTTTTTGAGTAAAGAAGCGGTTCAACCAAGTTAGTAAAAAGAGAGGGCTGGATACCAAGAGGAACTGAATTGAGCACACTTTCCCTGAATGTAGGGACGATTGGAAATGAGAAACCTGAACTAAGCTCTTTTTTCAGAATCCTGGAACATTTGGAGAAGCCAAACAAGGAGTTAAGGAACATATGTACATGTTCTACCCCAGCCCTAGGCACTTTTAAAGCACTAAAGTTGGCATTGCAATCTCTCACCCACTGATATGATAAATGAGTGAAGTAAAAAATCATACAGAGATTTTAGAACATATATATTGTAAGTGAAATACCTAGAACTGAAAAATTAAATCAGTCTCCTCCCTAACATGTTTACAGATAAATATGGCTCTGGGATCGAAATGTTGTTGAACTTAACAGACACATGTATACTATTGAGCCACAAAAGGAGCCCCCAAATTCATTAAGTGTGGTGCCTATTTTAGATTCTTCCTATTGCTTCGATACATTTCTACCAGGCTTACACTTAAGAGATTTCAAGGGAGCTCCTAGGTAGGCTTCACCATACAAGGTTTAGATATCTGTATTGAGAGTTCACATGGAGGAAATTAGTGCTCAACAACAAATACTTGTGGTATGATTCAAAAAAATAAGCAATTTAGAGAGCCAATAAAAAGCAATGGAGGAAAATGCCAGGAAAAGGGCCAGAAAGAGATTATGCAAGGATGCAAATAATGTATTATTAGTAGGGAAGAAACATGATCTATTGTGCAAGATCAAGCTGGTACGTATTAGCGGGTTTCAAGCAGGAAGCTAGAGAGGAAAGAAAACTCAAATAATAATAAAAAAGTAGCCTGTCTTTAAAGCCCAGGACGTTAGGTCAATTTGGGCCACATTACAGAATAATCAAGCAATAGTGTCAGTCAATTATGGGATTATAAAATCAACTCAGGGGCACTAGAAGATAACTGCTGTCGATGAAGAGCAAGATGAAGCAGAATGCAAAAAGCATTTCAATTTCAGTGACGGGGCACAACACAAGGGATTCAAAATGTTGAACCTAAAATATTAATTTCTGATAGTCTAGACCCGTTACAAAGAAGCATGCATATATTTGATATGATTACTAGAGCTCCCTCTGAAAGCTATGATACCTATTGGCCTAGAGGACATTGCCAGATTCCGTACCATTACATAGGCCGCACATCCTCCAAATCTTTCAAGTAATTCCGAGCCTGAGGGTATTGTCCTTTACTGACACAGGGCACTAGATACATGTTGGAGTATGTCGTTTTGGGGTGAACTGGGAGGTAATAAACACATAACAGAAACAGGGTACATACCAGGCTGATCTTTGTGGAGACAGGTAGTCACAGGAACTGTAGCGGCAGGAGCTGGCTGAAAGCAAAGCAACACAGAGACAGAGAAGGCAAACAAATATGCTGGGTAACGTGGATTATTCATAATAAAGGGTGTACTGGAGTATGAATATGGGTCTCCAGGAAGATTAGGGCAAGCCCTTGTCATTGTTACCAGCAGATTGCTCTTAACAACAATCATGCAGCGGCATCATGATAGAAAGTGCTGATGAGAGGGTTGTACTCAGTGGGCCTCATTAGGAGTCCGGCGGTAACCATGCCTGAAATTCCGGCAGGTTACTGCTGGACTCGTATTACCATTCCGCCTCTGTGATTCCCGGAATTACCGGGGCATTGCGACCCCGGTGACCCGGGAATTCCGGAGGCGGAATCCGGTAAATCCCCATACCCATTGAGTCCCATGGGACTCAATGGGGATGGGGGAAGTGATGGTGCCGGTGTTTCCACGTCCGCCTGCAGGCGGGCGGTGTTAAACCCGCCAGGTCAGACCTAGCGGGAATGACACCTCCCATCTGCAGAATTTGAGATCACCCGATCTGGAAACAACGGTGGCGGCGGGTTTACCGCCACCATTATTTTCGGACCGGGTGACTCGTAATGAGGCCCAGTGTAAGGGTAAAGCTGGAGACCATATAATGAGACAGGTGAGACTCTAACGAACTTGACTAAGGCAACAGAAGTCTATCCCTTATCAGATCTTAATGGAGACCAACCCAGGGATCACACTGTATACAGATATAGCGCTGAGTCATAGCAGTGAACCAATTTGTAATCAAGACGGAAAAGCAGAGTGGATATAAATAACCAAGTACAGGCGGGGTCAATTCTAGTAAACCTCTGCATCAATTTGTTCCCCTAGTTGCAGAGTGCAAGAACGTTTTGAGATGTGCAATTAGAAGAATTAAAAGTAGTAACATGGATATTCATGCAAAGTAGCATGCTATAAAAAGTGAGACATATAATTATCAAATTTGGATGATCAGCCACCGTTGTATTTTATTGCAAAATGGTGGAGTGAAAATATTAGAGATTCTGGATCTAAAGAACAGCTCGAATTTCAGGCAGATGATTAATGGGATGAAGAGCTGTCAGGCTTTGGCACAGTTAAACCCTGTATCAGAGTTTATTTGGATTCAACATTTTGAGAGAATTTATAAGAAAGGGGATTTAAAGCTGTGTATAATTCACTGAGAGCCGATGGATTTATCTGATTGGTCTATACACTTTACTCATGAGATAATACATAAAGCAGCTAGTTCAACAAGAGCTGCAGGTCCTAATAATTTAACCAATCACATTTTTAAGGCTGCCCTGAGAAGTGGGGCGACATTTTATTTATTTTATTCTATCAGTTGTTTGCCAGGACATAGGCAACCTATAGGCAACGTATTGCAACATCTTTCGTACTCCCTATTTTTAAACGTGGTGATCGTAGTAACCCGACTAAATATAGGCCCATAATGTTCATGGACGCCGATAGCAAATTATTTACATCATTGCTATTAAAACATTTAGACGCATGGTCAGTGGAAGCAGGTTTCTTGAAGAAACCCCAGGTAGGATTTAGGAGACAGCAAGGCAGCTCCATTAATAGTTTTATTTTGAGATGCCTAAAAGGATCTTACTTGGGGGACAAGTGTATGACCAATTCTTTTTAGCATCCGTTGACTCTGTAGTACCTGCTGTGGTGTAAATTTGTGAAGTGGGGAGTTCCATCGGGACTACTGAGATTACTTATACTTTTGCATGAGAATATGAATATTCAGATTAGGCTTGATTATCAGGGCTCTCTGGCATGATGCCTACCCCCAGGCATCCGGATCGAATCCATCAGCCCCGGCAGCAGGCATCCAGATACTCATTTAAACCCCAACAGCCCCGGCTGGGGGCTGTTTGGATTCAGTCCTGGCGCCTTAGGCGCCAGGCTCATCATAGAAATCAGTCCTGGTGCCCTAGGTGCCAGGCTCATAGACTTTACTTACCTTATGCAGACCATGCTGCAAATGAGTCCAAGCCAACGTGAGGTCTGGATGGGACTATTTTATTGCAGGGACTATTTTTTACTCAGGTGTGGTTCTGGGGAACTTCTTACCTGGGACTACTTTGCAGGCTATTTAAACCACGCCCGAACAGCAGCTCATGCTTCGTGTTATTCTGCATCCAGCAGCGTAACGCTCACCGTGTCTGCAAGTCAGCATCCAGTCTTCTGCCACGCCCGCCTCGAATCCGGAGCTCCTAGACAAAAGGAAAAGAAAGGAGAAGAGGTTAGATCACGGACATTATTTGATTCCTTACCTGATTCCGGACCCAGCACATCTCCGAGCCTGGAAAGGACATTATTTCAGCACGCGTCGCTTCGCCAGCAGCAGCGCCGCGTTATACTCACCAGTCCACCGCATCTTTCAACTCGGCGCTGCCTCCATCATTTTCTTCGTCGAAACCCAGCACCTGGGGGGAAAACAAAAGGAATAACAAGGTGAGCCGAGAAAACCGACAAAGACAATCTCTTTGCCACAGTAGGCTTACCTGCTTTACCACCGGAGGTATTATCCTTTAATTCGCCGCATCTTTCTATGCCGCACCTATAAAGGGAGAGAAAACAGCAAGTTAAAATCATGCAACTTTTACCGGACAGTGTTTGGTAATGCAGACTCTTACCTGAACGCCATCAGCAGCCTCCAGGCAATATTCTTTTGGACCCAGCTGCAACCTAACGAGGGAATGGACCAAGAGTGAACATCGGACATATTGAACTCTTTGAACTTTATAGACACTGGAGTCAATATTCCTCCGGAACTCCTCCAGTACCTTCAAACCAGTGAAATAACTGGTATCTACGCACCCCTGCATGCCATGCAGGATGGAGAGCTCATCATTTAAAAACATAAGGTGAGGTTACCAAGAGGGGATATCGGAGGTGATTAGTGGGGAGACCGAGAACAGTTGGGGGGGCCATCACTAAAGTCCAGAGGTGGCTAAATCCCTTTCTCCACTTGCAGGAGAATACTTCTACGAGTCAAGCAGACAAGATTAGGTGGGCCAGTCCAGACTGTCATCTCTTCACTACGCATCACGTTGGTGGAGACCGCAGCTGTCCGGGTCCGATCGACGCCCCTGTGGGAACCAGGTGAGCGTAACACTCTCTTTCAAAACAAATATGTACTGTCCCAGGTTTGAGGCATGGTTGTATATATCGAGGAAGAGCTGTCTTTGTCCACCTTTGCATCCCCCAAGATATTGTGCTTTATATATTATTGGGCGTGTGTGCGCAGTATGTCTTGTGCTTGCTGACTTGCCAGCTGCTTTACCTGAGCTCCTCGACCTTGCATCAAGGAGTCTGCCTTCTATTTTATTGCTGCCTGGAGGGGGACCAGAACTCTCAAAAACACACTCGGAGCGCAGAGCGCGCGTAGTTTGTACGCAGTGTGTGTCTTGTATCTTCAGTGTCGGCAGTGTCGACAGAGGAAGGAGCCTGGTTTTACTGTTGATGGGATTCTTCTTGTTTAAAGTACCGGATGTCGCTTGATATCCTGCACACACCAACATCTTTGGTGCCAGGATGTGGTCTTCTTAAGTCCAACCCAAGCCCCAGAAGGTGAGTGCATCCACCTAAATTGAGGATCCGATCACTAACCGAATCATCAAATTGGTGAATAGTGACTTTGCCGCTCACATATATGTTATTGACATGATGCCTGCTAACCAAACTCATCATCAGATAAAATAACATTGATACAAGAACCTAACAGATTAGAGGGAAGTGGTGCTGAAAGCACTCATGTGGAGAGTGTTGAGGGCCTGGGTCTTGTCAATTTGGATGGACTCTCTTACATAATCTTATGCAGAAACCTCGTAATACTGCTCTCTAGCCCACTGCAGCAACCTCACCTGCCAATAAGGGAGCAGGGTGGAGTTTGTAGTAAGGAATTTCTCCCTTCCGACCTCAATTCTTCTACCCCTCATGAAATGGCCAAAATAAAACAAGACGGTACAGAGACGGACTTTGAGTCAAATGAAATTCCGAACTCTGTAAAATGAGTGCAGTCCATTGGATCGTATACTTAGCAGAGTAAGCTCACCGTTTGACTCTCCACTAGCAGCTGATCTTATCCATTAAGGCCAAACGTTGAACAACTTGCAAGCAGCGCCTGGGGCCGGTGAAGGCCAATATTCATCTCTGATTGCTGGTCTTTCTCGTGACATTAAGGATATAAATATGCATATCAAGCTATAAGAAAAACGGTAAAAGGTCTATGTCTAGACACTGCCACTTTTGCTGATCCCCCTGTTTTGGAGTCCTTATCGGGAACCCCTAGGATTCAGGTGTGCCTTCGGTCCAACCTATTCCATCTCAAAAGCTATCCTACGGGGGATGGGCCACTCCCCCGGTGCATCACAAATCGTCCACCTCTTTTGCAAATGAATTGGAAAATAGTCTTTCCGCCGAACTGAGAAATCAAAGTACAAGTACGAAGCTCATTTATCAGCAGTTTTGCAATTGCAAACTAATATAATGGGGGCTTTAACCATTTCTATGGCTCCCTTCTCCAAACTGTATGAATCGCTCAATGATGTGTTGAAAGATCAAACTACCCTCTTGGCCATGATGCACTCTAAATTGATATTTTTGGAAAGCTTTGTTAATAATGTTTACAATAGACTGGACAAAGAAGCGGAAATTTCAGCCATATGGTAGAATAGATTATGTGATCTAGGAAGGTGCGAGGAGTTAGAACAAAACACTCTGATGGCTGCATTCTTGGAAGACTGCAAATGGATGAGGTCCCAATATAAAAATTCAAATACGACCCTGAAGAAGCCTATCGAGAAATCAGAACAAACACCACAATCGCAGCTAAAATACCCAGAAAATTTGAGATCTGTAAAAGTTAACAGCTCAATATTACCTATAGCGGTAGCAGCAGTAGACTTGACCTCGTCTACTGTGGCGGAAGTAGTGAAGCAGTCAAAGACCTCTGGGGCGGTAGTGGGGGAGATAGCTAATGACGAGACCCAGCACAAAACGGAGATACGTTATTTGGCCAACGGACCTCTGACTCTGGTATTTCTCGGGTCTCTCGCCGCAACACAGGTCATAGAGCCAATGAAATATAGCTCCATTAAATCTCTTCCAATATTTGAAAAACAGGGGTGACGGGAGCCAGCAAAAAGGAAAAGACCAAAATGGTATCTTGTAGACCCAAGTCTAATGGGTCCAGAGGCTTCATAAGAAATTCTCAATGGAAGTCCTCAATGGAACATAAACAGAATGAGCGCCGATTGGGTCTAAATTTCTCTAATAGACCTGCTGTTGCTCCCTCGCTTCCTCCGCTTGAGCAGTACACAGACAATTATGATCCTCCAAGACCCAGTGACTCATGTCTGACCACGCTGTTAGAGAACGTCAGTACTTACGAGGACGAGGATGTGTGGGAGTTTTCTGGACCTTCGGAACCTCCTGTCCAAGGCCAAAGGTGGCTGCAGCTTGATAGTTAACACTGGGCGGCACTTACGGACCTCCCTACCCCACCCCATACACCTGACTAACTAGTGGGAGACTGGCTGAGAAAAGACAAATGTTGATAACTTTTAGAGACTTGAACAAAACAAGTTAGCTCTATATAGGAAGACTAAGTCTCCAGATACAGAGACTTTGAACTGCAAGGTCCTACATCAAACTAGTTATGCTAATAGTCCAGTGAGTCAGAATGTGCCCCAAAATTCAGATAATTTGATTATGTTGGAGCAACTATTTCCAGCAAACGATAACATAATCCTTAATCGGAGAAACGTCCTGAAACTGTTACACCATATCCCAAAACTGAGATACATCAACTCAGAGGATATTAGGGTGGTTTAGTTTGTAAACGAAAAACAGATGGATTGTGTCATTCTCCATCTATACTCTGGATTGATAAAATCTACCCTACTTGAAGCAGGACGTGATATGTTGCCTCTGAGATTGGAACTAACTGAATACAACGAAGTAACTAGGAAAAGACCGGAGGCAAACATTCCAGCACTTAATAAGGGTTGATAAATGTGGAGTTGTGCCTCAGAATCAAAGCCGATAACACCATGCATATTCTATGCCTACAGGAGACATGATTAAGATCAAACCCTAGTTGTGAGGGTTACAAGTGCTAGCTGAACCCGGCCAAAAAAGATCTTGTGGGTACACCATGCTCCAGTCTATTGACCCTCATAAAAATAGTAAAGGGGTTTGTGGTGCTGGAGACCTGTAAACCTAATATCTTTGTTCAAATGTTGATTCCGGAAAGACTGGAGAACTGGTGCGAAGGTGTATCCATTGTTGTGATATTTAACCTATACTGGAACATGGCTATATGTGATGAGGATGTTTTTATGGACTCTGTAATGTGGCTGATTGACGAGGCTTATACTATTTGTTATAACCTGCAAATTATTATATGTGGAGACCTAAATGTGAAACGTTTGGACAATCAGGGGAGATTGCTTATGAAAAATACATTGCCATAGAAAGATACATGTTGGCTAGATGAGTCTGCTGAACGGGGGCTCCACATGTTGAATGGTCAAACTAAGGGAGACATCCCTGGCCATTTCACATGGGCCAGGGGTATCCAGAATGCCTGTTTAGATTACCGTTTTGTCTGATTTAACATCATGTGCTCAGTTGACCTGTTCATGGTGGTTCCTGTGGTAACAAGTGATCATAACATGTTAGATCTGAGGTGTGAAGGAGCTGTCATCCCACCTAAAATAATGCAACATACAACCACTGTCATCGATCTCCCAGGGGAGAAATAGACTAAGGATAAAACCTATGGAAATCCCAAGTTTAACAGATAAATTGGGCAAACATTTGTCAGGAGCAAAACCAGGGCTTGAATATGCATTGCTTGTAAACAACTTCATGGATATTTGACCTGTTTATGGAGCTTTGGAATTTAAGCCTTTGTATATTTACAATTTTCAGGTGGTGGAGGCTAAAAATCTCCTCCACTGGGATTTAAGGAAACGTAGGCGTCGGGCATATGATGATTGGGAGTCCCTAGTGTTAGGAAAGATTTCCCTTAGGTGCAATTTTCCCTCCATTTGTGAACTCCCCAAACTTGTTGCTTTTGTTTGGCTTACCCAAGCTGACTTTTTCCAGTGGAGTACAGCCTTCAGCTGCACCCACCCATCTGGGCTTTCGCTCATTTGTTATGGGGAAACTGACACGTCCTTCAGGCTAACAGTAGTGCAAAACTATGTTTGCATTAGTCTTCGACTATATTGCCATTTTTTGGTAACTTTTTATCTATGTGCCAAGTACCTTCCGGTACCGTGGATAGGGGTCCTATTGTTTTATGGCCTTAGCCACCCTCCAAGGATTTTTTGGTGTTGGTACAAGTGTGCCTAGGATGAACTGGTGGCAGCAGTTTACTTTTTATTTTTACTTTTTTTTTATGGACCATACCACGTTTACCGTGTTTGACCCAAGACTGTGTACAGTGCCTAAAATGGCCATGCCACAAAGTCTTTTGTTCTGTCCTTTGGCCTTTTTGTCCCTTTGCCTTCCCCCAGGTCGAGAGACCCGGGTATTCCTTATTTGGGCATGCAGCCTCCTGCAAAAACGCATTTTCCTCGGGCTCCTGCATGTCACGTGTGCTAGTGCCCAGGAAGCAGGTTGGGACTGTTTGGTCCCAATCCACACCACTGGTGCCAGTATGTCTGGTAGTCCTGAATGACTGGAACCACCACGGGCCATGATTGGCCCACGTCTGGCGTGCATGCATGAGAGCAGATATTACATTGGCTATCTGAGATTTGAGCGTGAACCGAATCTTGGATAAGAGATGGGGCTCTGCATCCATTCCAGGTCGATCAATTGAAGTTCACACCGAACTACAGAAGGAGGCAAGTATCCTTAACGAAAGAGCAGACTCGAGGAACCGCTGGTGACGTGCTAGGAATGTTTGGCACCCTTGCCCGCTGTTGTCCCGTCGGACCCCTGATTTTGATTTGTACCAAGAAGGCCTGCAAGGTGGCTTCGCCCCCTTGGAGTAGTGGGAACAACTACTCTCGGCACCTCCTACTTACCCTCGCAAAGAGCACCTTTGAAAGTGGTTGTGGGCCATCCAGTGAACTGTCCATCTCGAAACCAGGGTTTCGCACAGGAATGCTGCCGTCCTGAGTTGAGACTCGAGACTTTGGGAATCGTTTACTTGTGATCCCTCTCCCTTGGTCCTAACTCCACTGGGTCGCAATTTATGAGAGTGCGCCAAGCTGTGAGCATTTGCAGTCCCTGTGTCGCCCTGCTGTGGGGACTGTCTCTGTAAGTGCCTGCAGACCGGTATTACCCGAATTGCTCGAGTACAATTGTCCGAATGATACAATTGACCTAATTACAGCAATCCAAATTGACCTTCTGCACAATTGGCCGTATGGTCATTTTTATATATATAATGGGTTTGGTTGGGGTAGTAATAATATAAGGGGATTGGGTGGGGGGTTGGGCTAGGGGTTGGATTGGTTGCGGAGCTGCAGGGGGTTTCCCCCCGCATATATATCCTAATTGTCCGTTTCAATTGTGCAGAAGGTCAATTGTCATTCGAACAATTCTTATACAACCTGCAGCCCTGCCCCACCATGTCCTGAGACGTGCTGCACCAGAGCTATCCTTCTCCTTTCTTCGAGAGCTAAGAAAAGGCTACTGTCCCACCACGAACGATCGTCCCGTCCCACAGCCACTGAGAGCCAGAGCGTCCTGAAACTGAACGGTTGAAGCCTACGAGTGAAGTGGGCTAGACTGCCAAAGTTTGGTCCGGACTGTGTTGAGGGTCAGTGAGCACTTTCATCACTTACCGGTGTCCCCTGGCACATCCATCTGTTTTTACGCACATGAATCCCTTAAAAGATACTCAACTTGGATGGACTAGCCTGAGATCCCCAGCTATTCCCAAACTCCGATAGTTGCTCTATCTGCAAGGGTCGACCCTCCTCTAGGAATAGGACTTTATCCTTCATCACATCAAGCCCCTTCCTGAGCAGCTACAGCTCCCTGAAGAGAACCCGCTTTTCACTTTACGCACGACCGCACGTTGTTAACGCACTACTGTACATTGAGCGCAAGGCTCCTCACTTCTTTGGGCTGGACTACATAAGTTAGGGATTGACTACGAAGAACTGCCTAATTTGATATCTGTATTGAACTTACCCCTTTCTGTTGAAGTTGTGGTTATTTTCTCCCCTTTCATCAGCATTGGGCTAAATGCATTTTTGTATATATGTTTCATAGTGAATAAGCGTTTGTGGTAACTGTTTTCTTGATAACTGTGGTTTCATCAGGTTTTTGTTATAAAGGCCTATAATAAATGTATTTTTGATAAACATCTGTCTACGGGTAGTCGGTGGAGTTTTACTGTGTGCTCATTGTGGGCTTCCGATCGCTCTCACCCCTCCTGAGACTTAGCCTTGACCACCTGCCAAGCTACCATAGATTGGTCTGGTTTGTCCAGAAGGTTCCCCAGTTCCACTAAACTAGGGTGGCCTCCTAAACCTCTGCCCACCAGGTCAGAGTTTAGAAATCCATCTTAACACTTAGCTAAAAAACATAGGCAAAAATACATAAACAGGCGGATTGCAACCAGGGTGCAAAGAGCACAGCATGACGCAGAACACATGCTTAACACTATCTGCAAAAGCAACACGAAAATCCTCTGGGAACTGATAAACAATGATGGCATATTTCAGCCTGCATTGCAATCAAACCAGGTTTGAGAGGATAATGGATAGCTCATGTCACAGCCCTCTTCACAGTGACCTCGCATAGAGAAAGGAAAGAAGATTGTATGGCCCCTAAAAGATGGTCCTTTGACTTTAACCAAGAGGACATAGAAGATCTGATTAAGAAATTAAACTCTTTGTGGACTCCTGGACCCGATGGGCTGACTAACTCTATGCTAAAAGAAGCTGCCATACCCTGGGCCGAGCTCATCACCCTACTTTTCAAACATATCATGCCAATAGAACAATTCCTTGTTCATGGAAATCGGCAATGATAGTTCCAATCTTTAAAAAGGGTGATAGGGAAGATCCTAGAAACTATCACCCCATAGCCCTGTTGAATATCATGGCCAAAATGTTTGCATTTACTATGTGATTTGAATAGGTGGGTGTTTAATTCTGGCCGATTAGATCCTAGGCAATCTGGTTTTTTGAACGGGGTGGGAACCAGTTTAAATCTCTTCCTGCTGAACTCATTGAAATTGAATGCAGTAAGAGCCAATTCCAGTTATTATTTGGCCTCTATTGATTTAGAGCAGGCATTTGAAAGTGCCAACAGGGAGAGACTGTGGGGGAAACTCCATAGCTAGGGATACCCACCCGACATGGTAGATGCAATAAGGGCCCTGTACTCCAGAACCTCAATTGAGGTCAGAATGACAATGCAGGGGGCTGTAACTAGGAAAATTAACACCTACAAAGGGCTAAAATAAGGCTGGCCGGTAGCCCCCGTACTGTTCAATCTCTATATCTCTGACTTGCTGGATTCACAGAACTCTATCTTATCTTTCCCTCCGAAGCTTCAAGGCTGCCCTACTCCCTGGATTTTCTACGCTGACGACCTGGTCTTTACTGGCCAAACCCCAATTGGTCTATAGTGTAGGCTAAATCAGTTTATGGCCTACAAAATAGAAAATGATCTTACAGTAAACATCAACAAATCATATATTTTGATATTAACATCAGCTCAAAGGGGGATCTTAAAAAGAAAAATTAGTCAAATCAATTGGACATTGGGAGGATATAGAGAACCTGTAGTGAATTCAGTCACACACCTGGGACTACTGGTTAATTATCGTATAAATGAGAGACCCCGGTAATTCTCAGAACCAAAATGAAGAGGTTGGCGGCTCGGGGGGCGGCCCTGCATAAACGCTATGGGAAATACGCAGTCATCCCGGTCTTAACTTTCTATAAGCAGAAGGTGGCCCTGTTGCTAACATATGGAGCTGAAGCCATGATAAGTCTGACTTGGCAAACGTGGGGAATTTTAGAAGGGTGGTTCTGGAGACGAGTTCTGAGATTACCTAAGAACCTACCAGTAGCAATGATCCAGTTAGGGCTCCAATCTATGGAGTCTATGGTACTGTGGAAATCTATCTCCTTCTTCAGGAAGTGTATTATGTCTATCACCTTCCTCCTTTGAGATCCCGAGGAACACTAACAAAGAGAGACCGGATTGGCTCTTGGAAAAATGGCAAAAGAAATGTAGAGGTTGGCTAGAATCTCTGGATACATATGTAGAGGTTCTGATAACTGTTACGCTCACCTGGTCTCTGCGGAGGCATGGGGACACGGTGGCAGCCCTCCCTGAACTTGAATCACCCCCTTCAGGCCTCTCCCTCAGTAGAAAAGCTGTGAGCGGTGGTCCGTGGTGATACTGCTCCCGCGTGGAGATAGCAGTGTGTGAGTGCGCCAATCTGTGATTGTTGTACCTCTCTAACCCTTCACCCCAAAGTACGGTTTCTGTGAGCATACGCTGGCCCATAAAGCTCACCTGTGAATTATGGAAGATAAGCTCTCTGTCCTGCTACTTCGGCAGGGACGCTTCGAATGGGATCTAGTTCCTTCACTGATCCCTGATAAGGATTAGTCCATTCCAGCTGCGACTATGCTTCTCCTTATGATTGGTTAGTCTTTCTTGAGCTCTTGTGATGCTGTTCGTTCTGTTTAATGTCTTTATATGTTGTTCCTATTTATGCCCGCAATAATGTATCTCTTCTGTTTTCTTCCCTTAGATGGAAATGCGGCCTCAATGTAGCTGTGAGACGCGAGACGCGGCCGGATGGAAGATGGATGCTACCGCAATGTTCGACAGCAGGTAAGTGATGGTTTAAGGAAAAGTGCAAAGTATGGTGAAGTGCAACGTTAAACTGACTGTTTTTTCGATGTCTAACCTTGTCTTCTCTTTTTCCTTGCAAGCGCTGCTGTCGACGATGGAGCGCGTCGTGCTGCGGTGGCAAGATGAAGATATCGGCGTTCCGGAAAGTGTAAAGATGAATACTTGGTTAGCCAAAGAGATGTACAGGTAAGAACAGCTTCCCCCAGTTGGTAAGTATGCTGGCAGGAAGCAGGATGTCCAGGAAGCAGGATCTTCAAAGGTTAGTCTGACCTCTGGCAACGGTGAGCGTTACGCTCCTTGCAAGTGCCGAATGGTGTCCAGTCATTTGGTCGACTACAAACTGGTCGACTGCAATTTGGTCGACGTCATTTGGTCGACCAAATGACTGGCAACCGTGCAGAATAACTCAAAGCGTCTGCCTTGAGGATCGGGGCAGCTTATATAGCTGAGATCGTGGGCATGCCCATTAGGGCCGGCTACCAGCTACACCCTGCCACTCCTAGAGAGTGAGCACTTGCGAAGGCAATCCATTAGCAGCCACACCCAAGAATACACTTGGGGCTGCTTAATGGATGGAATGTTCAAGGCTATTGCATCCTGCCTAATGGATAGAATGTTCAAGGTTAATGCATCTGAAGTGCTATGTCCATAATAAAAGCTTTTTGGTGTTAAATGGATGTTCTTGTTTTCTTTTGTTCATGAGCCTGGCGCCAAAGGTGCCAGGACAGTGTCCACCCAGGTCTCCTGTACATGCGACCCCTGTATGATGCCTGTGCCCCTGACTTCATGACCATGACAATAACGAACCCGCCCAAAGTTTAAAATAAAATAAAAACTTCAAGACTGGATAGTCACTCCGGATAAAAGATCCAGTTATAGACTATCCTTGTATCTTACTTTTGAATCAAGGTCGGTGAACCAACTGCTGATGTATTTATCCAAATTTCCATTTCCCTTGTACTGGGATATGTTTGAGATTTTGTTTAAATATCTTATCAACAAGAGAAGTACAACATGTCCTGAAGCAGCCATCAGAACCTGTTTTTAGATTCTGTGAGATATCTGATACCACTGAATCATTATATCATCAGATGGTGGTGTGTGGGGAATTCTGAGACGAGAACCCGGTATCTGGATCACTTTGTCAATGAGGTAAAGACTTTATCGGCACAGGAATATTGGGAGAGACTTACAGGCCGATTCATGGAAATACAGTCAAAAGTATCGCACGCGGCTGGCGCAGAGTGTTCCCGTGCGAATGTCTGCGGCAGCCGCGTGCGATAAAATCCATTTCAGCGCACATCGTATTCATGGATTAATCCTCCAAAACAAGCCGTGGCGCAGAGTATCGCAGCGACCCTGCAGCAGCGCCAGTTACGCCCCCAAGAACGCCCTCGCGCAAGGAAAAGCCATCAAGATCGCAAAACCATCGCAAAGGGCTGCGCCAACCCTGTACCAGTGCGAGAAGCAACACACGCGACCTGGGGGAGCGTGTGCGTGTAATTCAGGGGTGAGCGAGAAGTTCCACACGCGATTGGCCTGGGCGCGTGTATTTCAGGGGCTCGCGGGTGCTTCCACACGCGATCGGGCCTGGGGGGAGCGTGTGCGTGTAATTCAGGGGTGCGCGAGAAGTTCCACACGCGATTGGCCTGGGCACGTGTATTTCAGGGGCTCGCGGGTGCTTCCACACGCGATCGGGCCTGGGGGGAGCGTGTGCGTGTATTCCAGGGGTGCGCGAGGAGTTTTACACGCGTTAGGGCTGGGTGCGTGTATTGCAGGGGTGCGCAAGAAGTGTTACACGCGTTAGGGCTGGGTGCGTGTATTACAGGGGATCGCGAGTAATACTACACGCGAATGGGCTGGGTGCGTGTATTACAGGCGAGCGCGAGAAGTCCTACACGCGATTGGCCTGGGCGCGTGTATTCCAGGGGCTCGCGGGTGGATTCACACGCGATTGGGCTGCGTGCGTGTATTTCAGGGGTGCGCGGGAAGTTCCACACGCGATTGGCCTGGGCGCGTGTATTCCAGGGGCTCGTGGGTGGTTTCACACGCGATTGGCCTGGGCGCGTGTATTCCAGGGGCTCGCGGGTGGATTCACACGCGATTGGGCTGCGTGCGTGTATTTCAGGGGTGCGCGGGAAGTTCCACACGCGATTGGCCTGGGCGCGTGTATTCCAGGGGCTCGCGGGTGGATTCACACGCGATTGGGCTGCGTGCGTGTATTTCAGGGGTGCGCGGGAAGTTCCACACGCGATTGGGCTGCGTGCGTGTAATTCAGGGGTGCGCGGGAAGTTCCACACGCGATTGGCCTGTGCGCGTGTATTCCAGGGGCTTGCGGGTGGATTCACACGCGATTGGGCTGCGTGTGTGTATTTCAGGGGTGCGCGGGAAGTTCCACACGCGATTGGGCTGCGTGCGTGTATTCCAGGGGCTCGCGGGTGGTTTCACACGCGATTGGCCTGGGCGCGTGTATTCCAGGGGCTCGCGGGTGGATTCACACGCGATTGGGCTGCGTGCGTGTATTTCAGGGGTGCGCGGGAAGTTCCACACGCGATTGGGCTGCGTGCGTGTAATTCAGGGGTGCGCGGGAAGTTCCACACGCGATTGGCCTGGGCGCGTGTATTCCAGGGGCTCGCGGGTGGATTCACACGCGATTGGGCTGCGTGCGTGTATTTCAGGGGTGCGCGGGAAGTTCCACACGCGATTGGGCTGCGTGCGTGTAATTCAGGGGTGCGCGGGAAGTTCCACACGCGATTGGCCTGGGCGCATGTATTCCAGGGGCTCGCGGGTGGATTCACACGCGATTGGGCTGCGTGCGTGTATTTCAGGGGTGCGCGGGAAGTTCCACACGCGTTTGGGCTGCGTGCGTGTAATTCAGGGGTGCGCGGGAAGTTCCACACGCGATTGGCCTGGGCGCGTGTATTCCAGGGGCTCGCGGGTGGTTTCACACGCGATTGGGCTGCGTGCGTGTATTTCAGGGGTGCGCGGGAAGTTCCACACGCGATTGGGCTGCGTGCGTGTAATTCAGGGGTGCGCGGGAAGTTCCACACGCGATTGGCCTGGGCGCGTGTATTCCAGGGGCTCGCGGGTGGTTTCACACGCGATTGGGCTGCGTGCGTGTATTTCAGGGGTGCCGGGGAGTCCTACATGTGATTTGCCAGTGTGGGTCCTCCCAGGTGTTCCCTGTACACCCTCCACGGCCCCTGCAGGCAGCCCACACCACATGGGACTACCCTGCATCCCTGGTCATGTCCCGCAGGCAGCCCACCCAACATGGGCATGCCCCCCAGCAAAGGCACATGTCTCCTTGCACAAATAATCACCAACTCATGTTCCCCACCACCCCCCAGCAGTGCAGGGGCACCCACCACCAGGCCCCCACCCATGTTCCCCACCCCCCAGCACTGTGGGGCACCTGCCAGCAGGCCCCCACCCATGTCCAACTCATGTTCCCCACCACCCCCACCCCCCAGCACTGTGGGGCACCTGCCAGCAGGCCCCCACCCATGTCCAACACATGTCTCCCACCACCCCCACCCCCCAGCACTGTGGGGCACCTGCCAGCAGGCCCCCACCCATGTCCAACTCATGTTCCCCACCACCCCCACCCCCCAGCACTGTGGGGCACCTGCCAGCAGGCCCCCACCCATGTCCAACACATGTCTCCCACCACCCCCACCCCCCAGTACTGTGGGGCACCTGCCAGCAGGCCCCCACCCATGTCCAACTCATGTTCGCCACCACCCCCACCCCCCAGCACTGTGGGGCACCTGCCAGCAGGCCCCCACCCATGTCCAACTCATGTTCCCCACCACCCCCACCCCCCAGCACTGTGGGGCACCTGCCAGCAGGCCCCCACCCATGTCCAACTCATGTTCCCCACCACCCCCACCCCCCAGCACTGTGGGGCACCTGCCAGCAGGCCCCCACCCATGTCCAACACATGTCTCCCACCACCCCCACCCCCCAGCACTGTGGGGCACCTGCCAGCAGGCCCCCACCCATGTCCAACTCATGTTCCCCACCACCCCCACCCCCCAGCACTGTGGGGCACCTGCCAGCAGGCCCCCAACCATGTCCCCCTGCCCCCAGGTCCTGACGATACACAATCATGGCAGTAATGGGCAGCATACCCAGCACAAACACCCAGCCAAGGATTGCATCCACCCACATAGCAAATGCAATTACATGATACAACCCCAATGGCAAGTATGTAAATGAACACATGTCCGTCACACACACATACACAATGGGTGCAAGTGAATGTCAAAACCCATATCATGACATGCATGAAACAAATGAGAAAATACCACAAAAGAAAGTTATAAAAACATGTATTCTCGAAGAAAATGAAGTAAACTAATCAAACATACAACAATGGGGATAACAAAATAAATTGTCCATGTCCGAAAAGTAATGTAATAATCCAAAAAACAAAGGAATCCAAAAACTAATGTTGTCCAAAGCAAAATCATGGTGAAAAAAAATAAGGAAAAACCATTGCCTCATGGTGAACACAAATATAAATCAAAAAAATGTATTTTAAAAAATCCAACTATACACAAGAATATTCCAGGGTCCATGAGCCCAACACTATAAATGAAGCCTACTACTACCTAATAATAAAACTATATACAGAAAAGTGGCCATTGTCCGAGCGGTCCAAATAAATCTCAAAAAATAAAGGAAACCTAACACTAACTAACTAAAGAACTATATACAATGGCAGCGGGCAAGTCCTGCGGCTCACTCTGTGATGTTGCCGGCCAGGGCATCATCGAACTCCATGTCGATGTCCTGGAGGCGGGACTCTGTCCTGGCCCCGAGGTCTCGCAGGGATAACCCCATGTTCACCTCAAACTCCCTGCGAGCTTCCTCGAGGCACTCAGCCCGCCTCAACGCTCGACGCATGGAGAACTCCGCCCTGACCATGGTGAGCCGCTCCTCTTCCGCCCGCTGCCGCTCCGCACCTATCCGCTGGACCAACTGCTCCCACACGGAAGACACTACCATCCCAGGGTTCTCCTGCCCTCCGGCCGATGCCTGCCCCTCTGATCTTGATGGCCCCGAGCCATGATGCCTCCCACGTCGAGCCTGCTGCTGCCTCCGACGCCACTGCCTCTGCCAGCACAACGGCATCCAGGCTGATGGAAACCACCGACGCCGTCGTGCACGTGCCCTGCCCGATGATGCTGTCACATCCTCCATCTGCTGGGGTCCAGTTGCTGTGTTGTCCACCCCTGCTGGACCTCTGACTCCCGACTGTGGCAGGGATGGGATCCCCACCGAGCTGGCTGCATTGGTCAGGGCAGGTCCACAGGGGGCCCTGGTGGCATCTGGGCCGGAAGACGGCAAGGAGAACGACTGGCGTATAGTCTCCACAGAGGAGGAGAGGGCCGCCAGATTGGCCGACACATGCAGGAAACCCCCGAACATGGCCGATCCCAATTGGGCCACGTCGGCACGGTGCTCTTCGTGATGACGTGCATGCTCCTCCTGGAAAGCACGCACGGCATCACGAATCACAGCCGTGCGCATCGCGACCCCAATCAGGACCTTCTCCACACGGCCAGGGGTCCCCTCGTCCGCAGGTGGAGGGGAGTCAGATGACATGGACATCCCCTCTACCTGCGGACGGGCCTGGGACGGGGCATCCCTGCTGGTGCAAGGTGGTGCATCCACAGGTTCAGGGACAGCGACATGCACAGGCCCCTCCACGGTGACCTGTGCTGCCTCCTGCCCCTGCCCCTGGACTGCACCACTTGCACCAGCAGGGATGCCCCCACCAGGCCCCATGTGCGCCTCAGTGGCAGCCTCCTCCTCCTCTGTGGAAACCACCAACCTGGATGGCTCCTCGCCGTCTACCGCCGTAGCAGGCCCCTGTGGGGGCTCAACCACCCCTTCCGCTGCAGCCGTGGGGGCATCCCCGCCGCCTTGCTCCACAGCGCCGTCTCCGCCCTCTCCTTCACTAGCCGCTGCGTAGAGGGAGACATAGAACACAAGCATCAGGGTACTGTACAATGGTCCCCTAGACAGGAAGCAATAGCAGATGAGTGCCACTGTCAAAGTACACTTCCATCATGTCACGCCACAACACATGTGTCAGTCCAGGCAAAAAACACACAGTGACAGTCATGGTGCGTGCCATGGACATTTAAATACATGTCCAATGGACTCTCGGATCATACAATGTAATGGGACTCACATGCATCATGGGTCATGCCTATCACATGCACACACTTCACCTCAGTCACATCCATCTGGCCCCGTACACCCCAATCACAGTGCATACAAGGATGACTAGGCTGCATCAGTGAATCTGTACATTGTCACAGACATGTGTCATGCATCCATGGCACTCACAAGTCACAGACACGCAGGTCAGGCACACAGACATGGATACCACATATGTATCTGGCATCGGCACCCATCCCTCGCCCCCACCCATGTCCAGGAACAGAGACTGCCTTGCTCTCATGTGTGCAATCTGCACAGGGCTCCCCATGTCGCATTCAAACACATGCAACAACCGTGCGGTTCACACATTACAGGTCGCACATGCATTCCCATGATGTCCCTGCACACATACATGCGTACATGGCCTATGTCACACATGCAGGCAAGTATCAGACTACCAGCACACTGCAACATGCCCTGTCTCACACAGCAATGCTTGGCCACTTACCGCTCAACTCCAGACGGGTCTCCCTCTCAAGGACCTGGGCGTGGAGCGCTGGGTGTACGCGTTCCAGGACCCTCAACTGGATGGAACTCATGCGGCCCCGGCTCCCCTCCACGAGGTGCCGGGCCTTCATGAGGGTCCTGGACCTCAAGTCCTCCCAGCGCTTCTTGACCTTCTGGATGGTGCGGGTTGCCACCCCCTCCGCGTTGTTGGCAACCACACAGTCGGCCCAGATCCTCTCCCGTCCTTCCCTGTTGGCGCGGGACGATCCGAAGAGGGCATCATACTGCCCCAGGACTTGCTCCACCAGGACACCAACTTCGGTGGCAGTGAAGCTGGTGCCCCTCTGGCCGGGGGTTGCCACTGGTGTCAGATGTAGATGTGCCCGACATGGCAACCCCAGGGGCAGGAGTGGGTGGGCAACTGGGTCCTGGGGCTGGGCTGTGGAGCGATGTTATTCGAGTCGGGAGTCTTCTGTACCAGCAGGGGTGGACACAGCAACTGGACCCCTGCAGATGGCTGATGTGCAGGCACCAAATGGCAGGGCACGGTGGCAGCAGGCAGGCAGGCAGGCAGCAGCAGGTGGCACGTGGGAGGCTGCTCGGGGCACTGGGGGGCAGTGATTCGGCCTTCTGGGCAGGAGCGTGGTCTTCCGTGTGTTTTCGCGTGGCCAGCTTGATACGGAGTGATTTGGCACGTGAAAATCCTGCACGTCAGCGTGAAATTCGAGGAAAGGGCCCTAGCGCTTAAGCGCGTCAGCACGCGTACGCAATTTCATTGGACCAAAGGCCCTTACAGCGTAAGCGCGTCTGTGCAGTTTCGCGCACGGGCGTTGCCCTGGCAGGGCTTCTCTGTACGTGCTTTTCGTGCGGTGCGTGTGTTTTCCATCCGTTGGGGTTCACTCGCTATTACTTCGCAGCGGGTGTTGGCTACGCGTTCTTCTACATGCATGGCATACGGTGAGTGGTACCCCGCTCCCCCCCAGGCCCCATCGCGTGTGAAACCACCCGCAGGCCCCTGAAATACACGCACCCCGCTCCCCCAGGCCCCATCGCGTGTGAAACCACCCGCAGGCCCCTGAAATACACGCACCCCGCTCCCCCAGGCCCCATCGCGTGTGTAACCACCCGCAGGCCCCTGAAATAAACGCACCCCGCTCCCCCAGGCCCCATCGCGTGTGAAACCACCCGCAGGCCCCTGAAATACACGCACCCCGCTCCCCCAGGCCCCATCGCGTGTGTAACCACCCGCAGGCCCCTGAAATACATGCACCCTGCTCCCCCAGGCCCCATCGCGTGTGAAACCACCCGCAGGCCCCTGAAATACATGCACCCCGCTCCCCCAGGCCCCATCGCGTGTGTAACCACCTGCAGGCCCCTGAAATACACGCACCCCGCTCCCCCAGGCCCCATCGCGTGTGAAACCACGCGCAGGCCCCTGAAATACACGCACCCTGCTCCCCCAGGCCCCATCGCGTGTGTTACTTCTCGCGCACCCCTGATATACACGCACCCAGCCAAATGCGTGTGAATCTTCTCGCGCACCCCTGAAATGCACGCACACGCTCCCCCAGGCCCGATCGCGTGTGAATCTTCTCGCGCATCCCTGAAATACACGCGCCCAGGCCCCATCGCGTGTGAAAACACCCGCAGGCCCCTGAAATACACGCACCCCTCTCCCCCAGGCCCCATCGTGTGTGAAACCACCCGCAGGCCCCTGAAATACACGCACCCCGCTCCCCCAGGCCCCATCGCGTGTGAAACCACCCGCAGGCCCCTGAAATACACGCACCCCGCTCCCCCAGGCCCCATCGCGTGTGAAACCACCCGCAGGCCCCTGAAATACACGCACCCCGCTCCCCCAGGCCCCATCGCGTGTGAAACCACCCGCAGGCCCCTGAAATACACGCACCCCGCTTCCCCAGGCCCCATCGTGTGTGTTACTTCTCGCGCACCCCTGATATACACGCACCCAGCCAAAACGCGTGTGAATCTTCTCGCGCACCCCTGAAATGCACGCACACGCTCCCCCAGGACCGATCGCGTGTGAATCTTCTCGCGCACCCCTGAAATAGACGCGCCCAGGACAATCGCGTGTGAAAACACCTGCGAGCCCCTGAAATACACGCACACGCTCCCCCAGGCCCGATCGCGTGTGAATCTTCTCGCGCACCCCTGAAATACATGCGCCCAGGACAATCGCGTGTGGAAACACCCGCGAGCCCCTGAAATACACGCACACGCTCCCCCAGGCCCGATCGTGTGTGAATCTTCTCGCGCACCCCTGAAATACACGCGCCCAGGACAATCGCGTGTGAAAACACCCGCGAGCCCCTGAAATACACGCACACGCCCCCCCAGGCCCGATCGCGTGTGAATCTTCTCGCGCACCCCTGAAATACACGCGCCCAGGACAATCGCGTGTGGAAACACCCGCGAGCCCCTGAAATACACGCGCCCAGGCCAATCGCGTGTGGAACTTCACGCGCACCCCTGGAATACACGCACACGCTCCCCCAGGCCCGATCGCGTGTGGGCCTTCTCGCGCGTGTAGGACTTTGGCGCACATTTTTTTCCTGCGCAGGGACGCTACCGCCTGCTTTCGTGTGGCGGACATGTATCGGCCTGTGCGCGTCTTTGGCCGTGCGCTGTTTTTCCCTATTCGATTCCATGAATATGTGTTGTAGGCGAGCGTGTGGGCGTTCTGCGCACTTGCCTCCTGTACTTCTCCCGTGACGCCCACATTTTCACGAGTTGTTCTCCATTCTGCGTGTGACGCCCCGTGTTACGCCTACTTTTGTTCTGTGCGCCGCGCTATGTGCGAATTCGCTGTGGCCTTATCGCACGGCGTTCGATGACCTGTGCGCCAGCGTGCGCCACGCACTTTCTCAGCGCACATCCCACATTTCGCGCGTGCCCGTGCTTCCATGAATGGATGTGCGCTGTTTTCTGTGCGATTTTCTGCGATTTTTTCTGTGTCACTGCGATTCGCACGTTTTCGCACGCGTGCGCCGGTTTTTCCGCGCACATTATTTCCATGAATCGGCCTGTGAATTGGGGAGAATCAGAGATTGATTTTAGCAGCCATGAAATTCATAGAAGAAATTTTAAATATTGCAACTGAATAATGTAGTTGTGTGGCAGGGATAATGCTCCTGTCTCATGACTCTGGTGGATGGTGTGTGACCTGTGTTTTTGGACATCTATTTAAGCATGGCGGTGGATATTGTGCCTGTACCCCTTGGAAGTATTTTGCCTTTGCTGTTGGGACGCGGGCATTACAGTGTTGGGCCAATATTTTAGATATGATGCTCCTACGTTAGTGATGTGTCTCTATAGGGGCTGTGTGAGGGTTAGTTGGGACAAAATATGGCTGTGATTGGGTGTGGAAGCTGTAGGTGGGTGTTCACGGTAGCTTTTCCTAGTAGATATGCGTGTATCATGAAAGTGATGAGGTCATTGGGATTTTCGGCCTAGTGGAGAAGTGAAATCTGGGGTGGTTGGTTTACACAGGATAGATATGGTATGCACTGTTACTGGCTTAGTTTGAAGGAACGTAGGGATTGCGTCACATTGGAAGGTATTGATATATCTGACATCTTTTGCGAGGTGGGGCTTCTGTGATCAAGATTCTACGAATTTGCGTTTAGGCTAGCGTATTTGTTTCCTTCGAAATACTACGACTTAAGGAGGGCAAGTTGGTGTTTTAGGAGGCTTCGGGGTCTGAAGTTAGTGATCCGAGCTGTTGTTTTATATGTAATTCAGGATTGGTCTAGTTGTGTTTGGATATTTATGATTGCGCTTTGCGCTCTACATTTTAGGTAAATTTTAGGGTGGGGATGGGAGATTCAGATTTGTTTTCTTCTTGCGTTTTCGGTGTCAGTTGTGACATTGTTCTTGCTTGTTGACTTGCTGCTGTATCTGTCCAGTGGGCCATCTACTTGTAACTACCTACCACCAGTCTGTCCTGGTGGTCTAATGCCCAATTGGGGCTCATGCTCTATCTTCTATCTTTTCTTTCTTCTCTTCTTTCTCTTTTTCCTTATTCTGTTCTTTGACTGTATTTTCATACATGGTATACTATATCAAAACTTGAACATCACCATGGGGACTAGAACTGTGGACCATCTCAAAATTGTCTCGTGGAATGTTAATGGACTCAATAATGTAGTGAAATGATCCAAAATACTGTCTTCTCTACGCTCAAACTCATGTGACGTTGCTTTTCTTCAAGAAACGCACTTGGAGGCTCCTGAAGCTGAAAAGTTAAAGAGAGGTTGGATTGGGGATACCTTCTTTTCTACCCATTCTTCCAGCAGGATAGGTGTTTCAATACTCATAAGGAAGAATTTACCTTTGTCAGTGGTTGCAAGCAGAGGAGATACAGAGGGCAGAGTGATATGTGTGTTAGTGAAAGTTCAAGATGTGAACATTCTCCTATGCAATGTATATGCACCTATCTCGGATGATCCCATGTTTCTTCATGAAGTGGCTCATTTGCTGCAAGGTTTCCACGTAGACTCTATTATAATAGGAGGGGATTTCAACCAAGTGATGGACTCTGCACTGGACCGATCTAATGGGGACTGTACCAGAACTCCACGCAAATGCAAAAGGTCCTTGGAGAGCTTAATAAAGGAATTCAATCTGGTTGATGTTTGGCGATTGGAGCACCCGTCAGACAGAGATTATAGTTTTCATTCTCCGTGTCACGATACACATTCTCGGATTGATTTCTTCTTGACCTCTGGGCAGGTGACTTCAAGCTGTTATGACACAGATATTGGTCTCATTGCCTTATCTGATCATGCACCTGTGTCTCTGTGACTGTCCTTACGGCACTCCTTCATCAAATCCTCGAGATGGAGAATGAACTCAAATATTCTAAAGAATGATCAGATCAGGACTGAGGTAGCGGAGGAGATTGATAATTTCATTCAGATCAATAATACTGGGGATGTCCGGGTCTCAGTTGTTTGGGAAGCGATGAAGTGCTTTGCTCGTGGACTGTTGATTTCAAAAACTGGGAGGGAGAGGAAGTTCAGAGCAAAAGAGATTCAGAGACTTTCCTCTGAAGCAAAGCACCTGGATGTCCTCTTTGCGGCTAGCAAAGACGAAACAACTAAAGCTGCATTGCGGAAGGCTAAGTATGAGCTCAACAAACTCATTTTCAGCCAAGTTGAACATGCTCTTTTTAGACAAAAGATTAATTATTTTGAGAATGGTGAGAAAGAATGAAGACTATTGGCATATAGACCAAAGATAGCTGAAAGTGACCGCTTTATAACGGCCATCAGAGACCAGGATAATAAACTGGAGATGCAACAAAGAGGTATAAACAATTTATTCCGTGGTTTTTATGAAAGACTCTATGAATCTGAACTGACTTGTGGGAATATGGAGATTGAGAGCTTCCTTGATTCCCATATTTCCTCTCGCCTGACAACTGAGGAGGCAGCCGGCCTTGAGGGAAGTGTGGAGGTGGATGGTATTCGTCTGGCTATTTCGAAGCTGTCTATAGGCAAGTCGCCTGGCACTGATGGTCTACCTAATGAGTTTTATAAAGTCCTCCCTGATTCCGCACTACAGCTCTTGTGTGAAGTTTTCAATGATGCCTTTGAGTCCGGTACACTGCCGGGAACTATGAGGCATGCGTCGATTACGGTGTTGAAGAAAAAGGACAGATCTGCTACCAGCTGTGAGAACTATCGGCCGATCAGTCTGATAAATTGTGACTGCAAAATACTGGCTAAAATCCTGTCAGTACGGCTGGAGAAGGTCATTCTGATTCTGATACACGAGAACCAGGTTGGTTTTGTCTCCGGAAGAGCGATGGCTGATAATATGAGGCGTCTACTGTTGACCATCGAAAAGGGGCATAATCAGTCTGTTGCTAGTGCGCTCATCTCGCTGGACGCTGAAAAGGCATTTGATCGTGTGGAGTGGAACTTTTTATTTGCATGCCTGCGGAAAATGAATATTGGGCAAGATTTCATAGGTTGGGTTAAGCTATTATACAATAACCCTATGGCAAGTGTGTTGACGAATGGACTCATTTCGGAAAATTTTGCACTTCATCGTGGTACAAGACAAGGCTGCCAGCTATCACCTCTCCTGTTCATTGTGTCTATGGAGCCGCTTGCGGGCAGACTCGAGCCTTCAACCGATAATTGGAAATGACCGGGATAATCTGGTCTGGTTGTATGCGGACGACTTATTGCTTGCTCTTCAGGACCCTGCTGGTGGTATTTCTTGCCTGATGCAGCGAGATGTTCATTCCTTCTCTGTGGTTCAGGTTATAAAGTTAATTGGAGTAAATCTGAGATCTTGCCAATTAATGCCCTGTGTGTGCGGCATGCAAGTGCTCATTTTCATTTTCGCTGGTGTGCTGAAAAATTGAAATATCTTGGTGTGTGGCTTGGTGCTGATATAATGAAACTGCCAACATTGAACTTTGCATGACTCCTTCCGATTATCAAATCAGATCTGCAGAGGTGGAGTCTTTTGAAGTTATCAACCTGGGGGAGAATTAACTGTATTAAAATGAACCTGGCGTATCAAATAAACTACATCTTAAGTTTGCTCCCTATTAAGATCCCAGGAAACATTTTCAAAGCGGTCAATAGAGTTATACAAAACTTTCTTTGGGACGGGAAACCTCCAAGGCTCGCAATTTGGAAACTTCAACTCCCATTATATCTAGGGGGATGAATTTGCCTAACTTTCTAGACTATCATCTATCGTTCACCACTCGCCATTTGTGCAGGGTTGTTGGGTATTCCCGTGAGCAGTCTGTACGGTCTGACCTAACATTATGGAAGTGTGGTGCGGTTTCTCAGCTAGACCCAGGAGCCCTGTTAACTACTAAGAGATGCAAGTCGAGAAACTCTAGTGCACTAACCTCGTTCTTGCAGGACTGTTGGTGTGCGCTTTCGAAATGTATGGGTAGTGATCCCTACTTGCATCCAGATGCCTCCCTATGGAACAACCCAGCTTTGAAGTATCGGGGTAAAACTCTCTTCTGGGCAGAATGGTTTCTGGCTGGTATTAAATACTTTAAGGATTTGTTTGTGGAGGGTAATTGGATCCCATACGCCCAACTTGGCCAGAAATATGACATGACAAGCTGCTCCTATATAGAATATCGGAAATTGAAACTTATAAATTTCAGCCTGTGTTGAGGTGTTGCAACTGGAAGTTCAAAGTGCAGCTTGGACAGCTCTAGTTGTATGCTCTGGTGTATCCCACCCTGCTGCCACCATGTATGGTATCATAAACGCTACTTTGAAAGGGGATGCAGGATTGCCGGCAGTTTGGACAGGGGAACTAGGAGAGGAGGTCGACATAAACTGTTGGCAGAGATGCTGTGGGAACATTCGTCTGGTAAGCTTGGACTGGGGCCTCCGTGCATCCCAAACGAAACTACTGTTTAGGGCGTTCTGAACACCAGAGAAGTTGTATAGGAGGGGGCTTCTGGATGACGATCTCGGCTGGAAGTGTAAATGTTCAAGTGGCTCTCTTGGTCACTTGCACTGGTCTTGTTTCAAGACAATGCAGTTCTGGGAAAATGTCTGTGAAAGATTGAGCTTAGTTTTGCAAATTGCCATTCCCGTGACTGCCTCACTGCTCATTCTGGGTGATGTTTCCCAGCTGTAGGAAATTGACTTTGGTAAGAAAGTTTGGCTGCTGCGCGCATGCATGGTTGCTAAAAAGTTTATACTGAGGTCCTGGAAATCGAGTACTTCCTTTAATATTGATGATTGGGTGGAAGAACTTCTTACAATTTCAACGGATGAAAAAGCCATTTACAAGCAAAAAAATGAACTAGACACATTTTGGGACATTTGGAGCTATTTTCTTGATGTTTATGGTTAACTTTGAACTTTACCTCAGGGACAATGCATCCCTAATGATGATGTTTGTTGTTATGTATAATTGCCTGTATTTTCATGCCATGGACTTGATGAGTTCCTGTGTCTGCTGTATGGTTTATTGTGAATGTTGTTTTCAATACTGAATTTTGGTATTTCTTCCTTTCCTCTCCCCTTATTTTTCCTCTGCTCTCTCTTTTCTGTATGATGCATCCGGTTGGTTACTGATGAGCTGTTTAGTATGTTTTACCTTTAATTGACTTTTTATATGATTAATTGATCACCATTAGTCTTGTTTCCGCTCTTGTACTTTTTGTGATAATAACAATTTTAATTCAAAATTAAATAGGCTGGAAATACTAACGATTAAATCTTTTATGGGAAATGTTTTTTATGTGTCTTTTTGGAAGGAATTGTGGAAGGTTATAATAAACCAAATGATTTCATGTTATTCAAAGGTGCTTAGCGTGGACTTCAATGCTTATTAACAGCATTATCACTTTATTCCAAAAACATTTCTTTAGTAATCAACTCCACTAAAACAAAGATATGAAACACTTGTGTATAGGCGCGTTACAAATGCCATATCATATCATATCATATCACTTTACTTCTGCAAGACGTATGGCTAATTATGCTTGGTTTTGAAAAGTATGGGTTTTTTAAATTAGGGGTTAGTGGAAATTGTATCTATTAAGGGTTTCCAATTTTTAATAAACCTCATAAAATGCACATTTTGGAATTTTTAAAACCAAGCTGAATGTCTTGGCAGGCAAATGTGCGCAATTAACAACAAATTTGGTAAATTATCAATGTTGGTGGTTATTCGTTTTTATGAAGGTAAAGTTGTACCCAAACCTTTATATCAAGCTGATGTAATGCAATCTTGTGTGTGTGGAAAATTAGATTTGGAAGCCTTGATTTGGGGGAAAGTTTTAAAATTACCATCTTGCCTACCTATAACAGCAATAAAATACGATTTGGGAATGAAGTCTTCAGTGGCTAGGGCCCATTGGGAATATCTGTCCCTGCTGTATACATTTCTTTGTCCACCTGCAAATTCTTTATATTGTGATGTTGAACAGCTGATCCGTGACAAGAAGGGTATAACAGTTAGTAACAAGGTGAAGTTTTGTTCTGGCATATTATGTAATCTGGGATTCACTGTTGATGATCTTCCAGCAAATTTAATTACTATTATCCAGACACTCTATGCTGAGGATTGGAGGCTCACGATTGACAAGATTCATAGCTATGACTCTTTGGCACATTTATAAAATGATCACAAGAAACGTGGTACCTTATTAGCATATTTAAATCTGTTTCCAAATAAGAAAGATCGAGTAAATTTCATGCGATTGCTATAACTCGTGACCTACACGTGAAATCTTAATTAGAAGAAATGTGTGGCCTAGAGACAATGGCAGTTGTAGGTTTTGGAAAAATCCATCTACTACTGAAGCTTAATTTATTGCCCGGTTTTATTTATAAAACTGATTTTCTTGATTGAGTTGAATATTAGGATGAAACAATCCCTGCATGGATGCCTGGCTTCCACTGTAGGCTGTACCACTCCTATATTACTTGGAGATTCCCTCGTTTCATCCCCAGGCAGGTTTTGGAAACTGAAGTTTATAACATCATTAAAGGCATGAAGCCTAGATCCTGCAAGAGTGATATCTGCCTGGCAGATATTTTTAAAGCATCATTAGATGTTTTACTTCCTTTAATTACCCAGCTGGTTAATTCTTCATCTCTAGCACCTACCATCCCTGCTACACTGACGGAAGCTTGGATTACTCCACACTTAAAAAAAAAGTCGTTGGACCCTGCAGTGGCGAACTATCATCCAATAGCTAATGTTCCATTCCTTCTGATGATATTGGATCGTATTTGCTATATTCAGGTCCAGGAATTTCTTGAGACAAATAGCCTCGACAGTCAGGCTTCCCCGCCAAGCATGGCATTGAGACTGCTCTGCTTGATCATAGATCCAGCATTTCTGGAATTATAGAAAGCAGTAATACAGCTCTGCATATGTTGCTGGCTCTCTCAGCGGCATTTGACCTAGTTGACCATAAAATACTTATTAAGCAGCTTTTGTAGGTAGCTAACTTTTCCCAGGAAGCAGCGGCTTGGGTTGACTCATCTTAGGGTGATCGTACCACCAGGGCTTTTGCTGATGACTTCATGGCCAATCATGTTCTATTACCATGTGGTGTCCCGCAGGGTTCATGCCTATCACTGATGCTGTATAATATCTACACGTTCCACCTCTTTGATCTCCTTGTTGAGCAGGGTGTTCGCCAAACGAACTATGCAGATGATACCCCGGTTCTTGTGCAACTCACAGGTGACCATGTTACTAATACTGAGACGATCAACACCATTTATTCCTCCTTTTAGGCTTGGATTGCAGCTAATTCCCTGACCGTCAATGACAGCAAGACTGGGCTTTTGATTCTTGGTTTAGGCCCCTGCTTACAATTACTTGATTTGAGGTATAAGCAATTTGTGATCGCTAACTATCATTCCTGTGGTTGGCTGTGTTAAAACATTAGGCACATAGCTTGACTCCCAGATGACCATGCAGAGGGTATCCAGTCCTTTAATCGAAAAATGTTTAATCTAAACATTTTCCATCAAATATTTTCTAACTAAAAAATGTTCATCAAATGCATTTTTGTCTGGGGTAAAGGGTTAATTTTGTTTGCAAAATGTTTGGGGTGGGTTTTTAAGGGTCCCAAACCCGGGGTTGCGCCCCCCCCCCCAAAAAGTGCATTCGATGAAAATGTTTTCGTTAGAACATTTTCAATGGAAAAAATGTTTAGATGAAAAGACATGGAACCCAAGAAGAGGCATGTGAACTACTTATGATCCTCAGGCTCTTACACACTCAAACCATTATGGTAAATTAGGCCATACGTATCTGAAAAAACAGGACCATTATTACCTGTGCACTTGTTAATTTGAGATTAGACTATTGTAATAGACTTTTTGCTGGTGTCTCCATTACCAATATTCAAAAGCTTCAAACCGTTTACAATGGTGCTATCAGCGAAATTCATGATTTAAAAGGAAGAGAGCATATCACCCCTTCCAAGAAAGCACTCAATTGGGCTTCCTGTTAGGCACCAGATCTTGCATAAAATTATGCATTTAGCTCACAAATGTAGGACTGGGATGGCTCTGCCTCATCTCTCCACAGGTCTTCAGACAGCCTTGATGAGAAGTATCCTACGTTCAAATGATGCCAACAAACTTTAGCAACCATGTTTTAAGCTTCAGAAATATGGTCTCACAATGTTGGAGACTGTGGCGCCAACTGCCTGGAACTCTCTACCAGTTGGCCTCCTGTTTATAGGAATATCATGAAACATAAAGCATTAGTCATTGGAAAGGAAGTCGGTCACTGCCAACTTAGTGAATACATGGTTTAGGAAACTCAGTGCACTAGTCACAGACACAGGCAAGACGTGGTAGCAGGTAATATTATCCCCACCAATAATATTGCCATATATATGGTGGTCGGGAACAACCATAGGCGATATTATTAGTGGGGATAGTTTTGGGGGTAAATGGGTGTCCCCATTGTATGGCAATATTTTTTGGGGGCTATTAACACATCGAACCAAAGACGTTGCTGCAAACTCAGCAAATACGTGGTTCAGAAAACAAAGTATACTAAAGAGCAGGTACTTAAACTATGGACAGAAGTCTAATAAGTAAAGCATAAAACCTTGATTGCAATGCAACATGGGGTGGGAGCAGCCTTGTCAGAAACAAGTATGAGCTGTGGGAGTGGGTGCTCACAGCAAAATAAGGTTTTGAAGAAAGTCAGAAAAGCAGCACAAATACCTTCAGAAAGGGGACTAGCTTTAACAGCAAACAGGTCAGAAGGTCAACAGGTGCTACAGCAGATGGGATTCAGTAGCCAAAAGCAAGATAGCATGGAAAGGTTCAAAAGCTGCATACATCACGAGCTCCAGGTAAAGGCAGTTGATAGAACATTTGCTAATCCTCAGAGTGAGCTTATGAAGCCGTCTCAGCCCAGAGCCCAACATGGTGGAGCTGATTGTGGCCTGAGGCAGCTGTGTCCAATTAAGCCCAGTCCAGGCTTCAGTAGATTGAAGCAGTGGGTCTAATTAAGGCCTCTCCCTCTCTTGGTAATCTAGCCTACAGGAGCTTGTAACAGGTGAATGAAATCAGGGTCTCCAACTCATAGCAGTGTGTTGCAAGTGAATGCATTTAGCATGCCACCACCAGCCCCTTTTCCTCTTGGACAGCATACCTCTACCAGAATGCATCAGCTAGTTTAACCCAAACCTGGAATGGCAGGAGTAGTTTGGTCCAAAGCTGCAGCAGTAAAACAGGTAAATGAATGCCATGAGCAGTAAAACAGGTAAATGAATGCCATGCCAGTTTGTGGGCTTTAACATGGTAGTTGATCTATGAACAAAGTCTGTGAATGGGTGCATACAGTGGAACGGGGTAGGAGGCAGGTAGATTCCTAACAGTATCTCCTCTCAATGGACACCTCCGGGCGTTCAAAAAGAAAACCAAGTCTATGAATTGTTTCTTGCTGCAGTAGCTGTAGCAGGGGCTGAAGTACTCCAATGTCCAGGGAATCGTTTTATAATCTTTCAATTTAGTGCTTTGATCAAGAAATGCTGCGGGATGATTTAGTGAACTGGAAAAATCATCAACTCACAAGATACATCAAAAAGCCTGGCAGGTGCACTGGAATGTGGTTTCTTAGTGACTACTTTCGTAGATGCTGGGACAGACAAAACAAACATTGGATTCAGGGTGCTCTTAGGATACTGATGTTGTGAAGGCGACTCCATATGCAGAGCAACAGGTTTAATTTCAGAAAGCTGTAGCAAACCGGTGCAGTCTTCATGTATTTCAGAAAGTACACACAGTTTCGGTGCCACTAAAATCGGCCGTTTGGATGGCATTACTTCAGCTGACATGGGGATTTCAATTAGCAGAATGTCGTGTTGTACTTTGATACCACACTCATGCAGTTTTTGCCGACAGGCTCAGAGTCTTCATGTACCAAGGGCAGGAGGTACAGCTGAATGAAAGCATAGTGGAAGATCAGCCAAAGTGTTTTCACAGATAAGGAGTGCAAGTACCTCTTTCTACTAATTCAGATGTCCCAACAAAATAACACTAATAACAGTACTGAGCATAAGGTTTACAAACACAGAATCTGCTACGAAGTGTTCATTCATGATAATGGGTATGTTTTTGCATTCAGCTCGATCTTCATTAAGTACTTAGGGTTTTACTTCAATCTTGGCCATGGGAATTACCTCAGATCATGAACGGGACTCTGGCATTGGCATGAACGCACAATCCAGATTCATGTCACAAGCAGGAACAAGTCTTGAAACAGCCTTTTGTAAAACAGGTGGATGGACTGACTATTGTTTTGTAGACTGGGGTAAGGGTTGTGCTGTAATCCCTTGAAAGGTTAGTTGCATTGCTGGCAGTGTGCAAGGCAGGACAGGAGACTGGCTTTGGAACTAAGGAAGGGGTTATGCCAGCGGGCATGATTGTAGCTAGAGTAGGACCAGGCTCCTGAATTAGATTCAATTCAGAGCCTACAGAAGTGGCTGAAGTGATAGCAGAGGTAGACTTAACAGGCAACAGAACAGGCATTTCAAAGTGTCTGACAGGTGAGGTACAAGTGAGGTCTGGAAATAATACATCATAGTTAGAGGAATCCTGGCTGGCATCGTGAGCAGGAATAGAAGAGTGTTTTAGGCCAACCTGTAGCTGGTAATCATGTTATTCCTTCAACACTTTTAACTGCTCCAATGATCTTTCTATGACATTGTGCGATCTTGTTGGAATCCGAATGTCCTCCATAGTTATAGAGAGAATATCTGGTGCAGATTAACATGGTTTATCTAAAGAGGAAATATATCCCTCACTTTCATTTAGCAAATGCAGGATGACAGTCACTATATAAATCCATGGCTTGCATCTTTATAGGAAATAGCTTTTACATGGAGTTTTCCTGATCAAAGTCATCTTCCGGGGATTTAGCTGCACTTTGTTTACCAGAATCACGCTTGGCATGAGATCCAGGAGTGGGTGTTTTGAGTGTCAGTGTATGCATGTGGTACAGAACAAAGTTTAGTGGCATTTGAAGAAACATTACAACAAGGGACTGGTTTATCCTTTAAATATACAGTGCCAACATAAAGCCTCTTGGGAGTTGATAAATGGTGGGTGCCCCTACACACCGAACAGTTACAGGTTCTTTTTTTTACAGTTTTACCAGGCTTGTCAATAGTTGGGAGTATTTTCACATGATTATACATTGGTGCCTCCCAACCAGCCCTTATGTTGGAGTGGCTTTCCAGTGACTTAGTCAAATACTTATTTTGTTCCTGTAACTGTTCTACTGACATCAATTCATGGTCCGCAGAAAACACAGAACCCCATTCCAAAGTATTGCGATTGGCAGAAATCACTGAAAAGTATTTGGCACAGAGATACCCATTCTCTCTAAGGGGGGGGTGTTAATTTGTAATTTCTTTGTGGAGACAGGTAGTCACAGGAACTGTAGGGGCAGCAGCTGGCTGAAAGCAAAGTGACAAAGAGACAAAGAGAAGGCAGGCAAATATATTAAGTAATATGGATTGATCAGAATAAAGGTTGTGCTGGAATATAAGGGGTCTCCAGGGAAATTATGGAAAGCAGCAAATGTAGTGATAAACAGAACCCGCACCCCCTGGGATCCAGCCCTTTGTGCAAAGTAAATCACTCCTAATTACCTTCCCATACAAGTAAGGTTTATGACGCACGATGAACTCAGTCTGGAAGATAGCCAATCACACAGAATATATGATGCTTGCATTTATTATCTACAGTGTCTAATGAGAACTAAGCAGCAATTTACAATAATATGGAAATAGAGAGTGCAAGCTGTATAATGCCAATTGTCAATCACAGATGAATATGCAATTATTTTGTCTTACGCTCCTAATAAAATGTAGATGAAGGTACGATCAGATCACACCCGGGACCCTCGCCGCTACAGGTGCCCGGCACTCCTCGGGAGAGGAGGGGAGGACTGGCCAAGCCCCCACAGTCCTACACCAGAGCGGGGGTGTGATGCTAGGAGTCTCGGCCGAGGTAGTGCACAGCTGGTCGTCCAGGCACTGTTCCTCTTGGTACGTGTGTCTCACCAACAGCCCAGGATGAGTCCCTACCTCACTGGTCCAAGTATAGTTCTCTTATTAGGGGCTGCACGTCAATCATCATGACGTATCAGCTCTTCGATAAGCTTCTAGGCTCAACCTTCCGGGCAGTAAACATGTTTTCGCTTGGAAAGTTACAAGACTGGAAACAGCCAGTCTTGGCTCCCAGGCTTCATGCACTGTGTTTTGAGAAGATCTGACATTCTTGCCTTATCAGTGCACCTGACTCGCAGAGCGAAGACGAGCAAAGCTGTGCAAAGCTGTGCCGGGCTCCCAAGGGCTGCGTAGAGCCTCTTGCAAATGCTAGATGTTTTATGTCTTCAGGAAAGGCCTTTGTAATTAACCCCTTACAAGAATGCAGGCTCACCCAGTTTGAGAGGCCTGGTTGATGTCAGCATTTTCCTCCACGCTTCGAATAGGCTCTAATACACACAAGATAGCTCAGTGGGTTAGTGCAAGTGCAGGTTACTGCAAGCGCCTAGCAGCTTATCACGACATTCCACCCCTTTCGAAGTGAGGCCTGAAAATGCTGACTCAGTTCCACGATTTGGAAGCATGTACGGTGTGCTGTAGGCCGATTAAGTGTTTCTCTAGCGCAGTCATTCTAGTATAAAGGAAAGACATTCTGCGCAAGAGCCCAATGAAAATGATAAGGATGAATATTAGGGAAATCAGCAACCACAGCAATGGATGCAGTATTATATTAAGCAGCTTAGTGGAGGAGGGAGACCATCCAGTGAATACATCCCACCAGTGGTGAGTAGTAACTGATTGCAGATGGTCAGCAGTTTTGATTAATTGGTTCCTGTCTATTATCAGCTTGCACTCTGCAGAAATAACCGAGGTAGCTAGCGTCTGGAAATCTTTCCAAGCAGTTTGGTCAAATTGTCTAATAGCTTGAAGCCGGGCAGTAATCGCCCCATAGGGTAGAGTCCAGTTAAGCAAATGCATGCAGAGTAGTGTGAGACCACTGGGTTAAAGAATATAAGGTATGAGTAACAATGTCTAAGATAGTCACAACCTGATCTACGCAAAATACTTGAGGATTCCCTAATAGCTTATAATTGTTAATAAGCAAGGAATGATTAGTAACTACGCAAGCTTTATGCTGATCTATCTGGAAGATGTCAGTCCCATTAATGTGATATTGCATCCAGGTGCACTCCACCGCTACGGGATGCATGCATGGGTCCGGAACCCTCCCAGTTAGGGGACAAACCCACCCCTGATCCCAGGGCATGCAGGTGTGACTATGGATGGTGTAGTTTTGGCTGTCTAACCATTCCCCTCGTATTTGCGGAACCCACCAGGAACCATTGATTTTCATAGGCAATACTATAAAAGGACACCATATTTCTAAAGCATAAGCGGTCCTACTAACTTGCATTAACGCATGGCATGTGTTATTCATGCAATCAAAAGCAAGCGGTTTAATCCATATGTTTGCTGGTAACTGTAGCTCTGTGTGCCAGTGGGTTGAAGATAGTTGCCCCCATTCGGAGCGGAAAACCAACACCTGCTGATTTAGCAAAGTTTGCCATAGAATGCATCATGTGTCTTTAGCAGTCTTGTTGACCTGCCCTGAGGCAGAGAAAATGTCTTTATAGCTGAAATTCTGCCACTTCTAGTGGTTGCCAATACTTGTAGCAGTGTTGCGCAGGGTAGGTCTTATCAATGGGTCCCACTGGGCCAGAAGCTTTATAGCGGCACTGGCATCAGAACCCATAGTGGCTAACTTATTGCGCACAGTTTCTATGTCAAAAGCATTTAAAGCCCTCGTTCCCACTCCCGAATGCACCTGCAATCAATGAATCTAACCCCCTAGCTACGCGCAATTTGGTGATGGGCCATAGAAATTGACTCCATTTATAGCAGCTTGGTAGTACTAAGGAAACATTGCCTCGTGACAAATCTATGTCTAAGTGTACCTCTGTAATGATAGACGCGTGCATCACATGTCTGCAATTTAAATGTTGTCTTACTACTGGAAAATCTAGCATGTTCACAGTTTCTACTTTGTGTGATTTGAAAAACACCATCCTCCAAGTGGGATGCCTACCATATACAATATTTGTTTTTGATACAAACACCATACTACCATCTGGTAGAGGCTGTTTCAACGTACAATTGTATGAAAGGCATTTGGTCAAGTTATAGTCCAGAAAATCTTGGCGAGTACACTCGCTGCAGTTCTTGGGGCAGAAGAAACATGAAACATCAAACAAATTATTTGATCTATTCACTGAAACGTTTGGGCCTAAGATTTCATAAGCACCAGTCATATGAGTTAGTGACAAAAGGTGTCCGACAATGTGCCAATCTAGAACTCTTGCAGTTCCATGTGGATACTCATTTGTAACGCTTTTCTCACAGGTTACGGTGAGGTTGTAGTTATCACGCAGGACTGGAGCATCAGGTGTAGTGCATGCGATTCTCAGAGTCCATGTAGCGTCTTGCATCAACCCATTCTTTACAGAGAAAGCGTTGGCTTGGCAGGCCAGGAGCACCCACAGCAAGGTAAATCCCATCCCCTTCCTACTGCTCTACGTTCGTGGTGTGAGCCTAGTAGCGGGAATATAAACAGGCACGTCAGAATTATGCAAAAGTACAACATAAGTACTTCCAACACCTTGACTTAACACTTCCCCAGCCTCAGGCTTTTTGTTAGGATGGTGCACCCACACCTTTTTCCCAGTGCTACCAAAGCCTCCTTCCCCCCTCAATGTAGTGTCTGGGGATTGCTTGCTCTCTACCACTAGGGGAACAACTGCTTGCTCACAAATCAATTGTGCAATTCGGTCATATTTGGTTAATGGTACTGCAGATGCACCAGCATTATGTAAAAGTACCGAAACAGTCCCTCTATAATCAGGATCAATCACACCTCCCAATATGTCAATGCCTTGTTTCGCCAGGCTGGATCGTGCAGCAATGCGTCCATAAGTGCCAGCCGGCAATTTGATGCCAATACCCAGCGAGATGGATTTGGTTTGCCCCGCCGGTATAACATAATCTTCACAGGTAGACAGATCAAGTCCAATGCTGCCTGCAGTGGCTTGCACAGGCAGCTTAGCTTCTTTGTCGGTTTTCCACACAACAAGAATCTTTGTGGATTCCACTTTCTCACTTGTCAGTCTCACAAAGGGTGTCTGGCGGTTTCCCAGTGGACGATTGTTCAGTTCAAACAGCGCTTGTGCCAGGTGTTTGGACCACCCCTTGAGAGTGTGAGTCTTAGTCAGCTTCTTTATTTGTTGCTTGAGCAGCCCATTGCTACGTTCCACCAGAGCAGAGGATTCTGGGTACCGGCTGATGTGCAGTGTCCTATTTATGCCTTGCTCTAGTGCCCAGTCCTGCAAATTGTGTCCAGCAAAATGGCTGCCTTGGTCTGATTGGTTTCATCCGGGATGCCATAGTGTTTGATGAGGTAGTCCATGCCTTGCAAGGTAGCCCGTTGATCTGCATGGGCGACTGGATAAGCTAATAGCAGTCCAGAGTATGTGTCTACCATGGTCAACACATAATGCTTTCCATTCTCGGGCGGTAAAGGGCCAATGTAGTTAACTTGCCATACGCTAGCAGCTCTTTCACCTCTTCTCAAAGGGCCTTGAGGCTTCCTCTCCAGAGGGTAGTGCTTCACTTCGCAGCACACAGAACATTGGGAGGCAGCTTGTCTGGCTTGATCCATGGTAATGGGCAATTGTCTCCTTTTTGCCCATTGATAAGTTCCTGTTTGCCCTAGATGCCCTGAGGTTTGGTGTGCCCAATCCGCCATCCCTTGCAACACCTCAGCTTCTTGCGGTGTTGTCACTGGGCAAATCTTTGCCATTTGGTCCACTTCATTGTTGAACAGGGCAGCCAGTGAGGTGTCGGGGGGCACGTGTGCATCGACATGCCCAATGCAGATTTTGCACCTCTCACCTTTGCACTACATCTCTTCCCAGATGTCTGGCCCTCCCCAGATCGGAGTGTTCTTGATCTGCCAGCCGTCTCTTCTCCATGCCCAATGTGTCAGGCCTTGATATGTGGCCCAACTGTCAGTGTATATGTATGCAGTCTCTGTTTCCTTCACCTGTTCAATCACGGAGGCCATCGCCTGCAGTTCAGCATATTGACTTGATCCTCCCACACCTTCTCTCATTAGCAGTGTTTCTCGGTGGGGCTGGAATGCAACAGCTTGCCAGTGTCTTTGCCCTTTATCATACTTTGCGGTGCCGTCCGTGAACCATGGAGACTTTTGTTCTTCCTCTGCCAATGTATCATAGGCGGGTGCGACTTTGAAGGGAGATTCTGGCAACGCCACAGGGGTGTTTGGTTCAGGCATCGCTTCCAGATCTACTGCATCCAGCATTTGTTCTTGCAGTCTGGAAACCCCTGTGCGGTCAGCTTTCGCACGTTGCTGTAAATACCATTTCCATTTGACATGAGTGGCGTCTTGTGCTCTGCCACTTTTCCCGCTTGCAGCAGTGTCGCGCACCCAGCCCATGATCGGAATTTCTGTGCAAATTGTCACTGGTTGCTCGCCTGTGATTCTTTCAGTCTCAACTAGAGCCCAGTACACTGCAGCAACTTGTTTCTCAAGCGGAGTGTATCTTGTCATAGGATCTGTGAGCTTCCTTGACCAGAACCCTTGCGGCATTCTTTTCTGTCCTTGCTTTTGCCACAAGCTCCACACAGCCACGTCATTGTAGACAAGAATTTCCAGTTCAAAAGGATCAGTTTTTGTCATGGGCCCCAGCGTGAAGTAATTTTGCAACGCGTCCTTAGCCTGTTGGAAGGAAGCCTGTTGCTCTAGGCCCCATGTAAAGTCATGTTTCTTTCTGGTGACTTTGTAAATGGGTTTCAGTATCAGGCTTAAATGAGGTATGTGATTTCTCCAAAAACCCATTAACCCAATGAATCTTTGCGCCTCTTTTTTATCTGCTGGTGGAGCCATCTGCTGAACCATATCAATTACCGGGTCGGGAATTTTCTTAACTGACCCAGACCAGATTGCACCTAGAAACTTCACCTCTTGGGCAGGCCCCTGTACCTTTTGGGGATTTATGGCCCACCCCCGATTTTGCATGTGTGTGATCAACCTTTCAGCAGCTTTTTCTACATGTTCTTTCTCAGCACTGGTCAGCATGATGTCATCAATGTAATGAGCAATATACACATCATCCAAATGCACCATCTTTAAGTCTCTGGCAATCAATCCATAACACAGAGTGGGACTATGCAAATACCCCTGGTGCAATTTAGTAAAGGTAAATTGTCTGTCTCCCCAAGTGATAGCAAATTGGTCTTGTGATTCAGTGTCAATATCAATGGAGAAAAATGCATTGGCCAGGTCAAGGACCACATGCCATTCACCCACTTCTTTCGTAAGGTTTTCAATCAGAGTGATGATGTCTGGCACCGCCGCAGCTAAGGGCGGCACCTTCTTGTTCAAAATGCGGTAATCAATCGTCAGACGCCACGCCCCATCTGGGCGGCGGACAGGTCAGATCGGCGAGTTGAATGGGCTGACTGCCGGCCTCATTATGCCAGCTTTCACCAATGACTCAATAGTTTCACCAATCTCTTTATGTCCTCCTGGCAACCGGTACTGTTTCACGCACACTGGCTCAGCAGGAGGAGGTAAATGCAAGGGGGACCATTTGGCATGCCCAACCACAACAGGGTTAACAACTCTCACATGGATTTTTCGATTGCCAAAAACAAATTCACCTAAATCTGTAGTCACACTTTTGCCCAACAATACATCCATGCCAAGGATGTACTCCGGTATATCTGCAATCAAAACATTTGCTGTGAAAGGCAATCCCTCGCCAATTGACATTTTTACATTAAAGGCTTTTGCAACAGTTTCTGCTCCCCCATAACCATTGACCAAAACTCTGGGACCAGATAATTTACTGGGATTGCCATTCAGAATGGTTACCTCAGCTCCTGTGTTTAATAGAGCCAAGACATGTTTTACTTTCTCATCCAAATACAATGTAAGTGGCACAAAAGGGCGTCTGTCTCTGGGACTAGTTCTCTTTATTAACCGTACCTCAAAGACAGAGCCGGCCCTTCAATCAAAAATGGGGTCTGGGACCTCCCACTTGTCCTTTGCCAAATCAGGGTATCCTTTTGCTTGCACTTTGGGCTTCAACACCTCTTCTTCAGAGGGTGCAGAGGGCTTAGTTTTTCCCGATCCCTGTTTTTTCAATTTCTTCCATTTCTCAAGCAGCACAGGTGTGGGTTTACCATCTATCTCTTCCCTAGGAATTCCCGCTTTTAGCAGGTCCCCCCACATTTGTCTGCGCGTGACCTCAACAGTGTCAGTTTTCTCTTTAGACTTTACATTTTTGCCACGCTTTTTCTCTGAATCATTACTAGCAGCCACTAGGCGCGCTGCTTTACGCACATCCAGCCCTTCTAATTGCCCTAGCAGAAGTGCCACTTCACCAATGGCTTTGCCTTGCGCAGGACCCAGCAATGAAAGCAATGCGCCCTTCATGTGACTCGGTGCATTTCTTAACAAACTTGCGCGCATGCCAGCTGTAAACAACTCCATGTCAGGCCCTGCAAAATTTGCACTGTACAGTGCACACTGTAAACCCATCTCTCTAAGCTGATCTGTTGCTTCAGTTCGGCCCAAATCTCTTCCATATCCATTGGACTCCCATACAAATTTAATAGGGCAGTCTGGAGCCAATTAAACAAGGAATGAGAGCCTTGCTGCCCGAAAGCGCAGCGCGCACTATCTATCCCAACATTACATTAGTAGTGAGTGAACCCATATTTAACAGTTCTTCTGGGGTTAAGAAAATACTATCGGCACCCGTGTCCTAGAGGCGAAGGTACCACTTCAGAAGTGCTTCACCTGGCCTCTGTCTAAATAATTTAGCAATCTCTAAAAGCTCTGTCTGTGTATAATTGCAGACAATCCTAGTATTCTGAATATTTGTACCGCCAGCTTGGCCTTTTGACTTGTTAGTGATTAACGGCCACGCTGGATAAACACATTTCTTTGGAGCACATTCCAGCTCCTCTTCGTCAGAACAATCTAACTCTGCAAGCCTGACTTCAACAGATTCATTCCAGTTATATGCTTGCTCAGTTTCGCTGTCACTGACTTCACCCGACCATAAATTTGGGTCCCAGTTATCTTTCCTAATTAGCGCGCGAATCCTTATCTTTGACGGATTGCCCCTCCGTTGTCTGCGCTTGAGCGTGGCTACACGCACAGCTAAAGAGGCACACGTGTCCTCCATTTGATCAGCCCGCTTAACGGACGATTCAAGGGTCTCTCTCATAATGATTTGTTGCTCCTGGAGCAGGGAAATCTCATCTGTTAGTTTGCGAATCTGCGCCTCTTTAAGCAATTCATTCTCATGCACCTTTATGAGCGCCTGCAGGAACAACCAGCCTATGTTTCCTGCTGCCTTTAGCTCCCTTCTGCATTTCCCAAGCTGTAAACTCTCCAAGCACTCACTAATTACCGCCGGGGAAACATCATTTTCAAGCATGTCCCATACCCTCAGTGCCGAGTACCGATGCAAAATATCTGCCATACCCGACCAAGCATTTGATGCTGGCCATCCTGGAATGTGACAGAGTGCACTATCTTCCCCATTGCATTCATCTTTTGCATGTTTTTTCCAGAGAGGCATTGTGCTCGTAAACCCTGCTCACAGCGCCAAATGTAGTGATAAACAGAACCCACACCCCCTGGGATCCAGCCCTTTGTGCAAAGTAAATCACTCCTAATTACCTTCCCATACAAGTAAGGTTTATGACGCACGATGAACTCAGTCTGGAAGAAAGCCAATCACACAGAATATATGATGCTTGCATTTATTATCTACAGTGTCTAATGAGAACTAAGCAGCAATTTACAATAATATGGAAATAGAAAGTGCAAGCTGTATAATGCCAATTGTTAATCACAGATGAATATGCAATTATTTTGTCTTACGCTCCTAATAAAATGTAGATGAAGGTACGATCAGATCACACCCGGGACCCTCGCCGCTACAGGTGCCCGGCACTCCTCGGGAGAGGAGGGGAGGACTGGCAAAGCCCCCACAGTCCTACACCAGAGCGGGGGTGTGATGCTAGGAGTCTCGGCCCAGATAGTGCACAGCTGGTCGTCCAGGCACTGTACCTCTTGGTATGCGCATCTCACCAATAGCCCAGGATGAGTCCCTACCTCACTGGTCCAAGTATAGTTCTCTTATTAGGGGCTGCACGTCAATCATCATGACGTATCAGCTCTTCGAGAAGCTTCTAGGCTCACCCTTCCGGGCAGTAAACATGTTTTCGCTTGGAAAGTTACAAGACTGGAAACAGCCAGTCTTGGCTCCCAGGCTTCGTACACTGTGTTTTGAGAAGATCTGACATTCTTGCCTTATCAGTGCACCTGACTCGCAGAGGGAAGACGAGCAAAGCTGTGCAAAGCTGTGCCTGGCTCCCAAGGGCTGCATAGAGCCTCTTGCAAATGTTAGATGTTTTATGTCTTCAGGAAAGGCCTTCGCAATTAACCCCTTACAAGCATGCAGGCTCACCCAGTTCGAGAGGCCTGGTTGATGTCAGCATTTTCCTCCACGCTTCGAATAGGCTCTAATACACACAAGATAGCTCAGTGGGTTAGTGCAAGTGCAGGTTACTGCAAGCGCCTAGTAGCTTATCACGACAGCATATTACTCTGAACAATCATGCAGCAACGTCATGGATCAGATGTGCTGATATCATGGTTTTACTCTGTGTAAAGGTAAAGGTGGAGACCAAATACTGAGACAGGTGAGACTCCAATGAACTAGACTAAGGCAACACAAGTCTTTCCCTTACCAGATCTTAACGGAGACCAATTCCGGGGTCACACTGTATGCAGATACAGAGCTAAAACACAACAGTGGACCAATTTGTAATCAAGATTGAAAAGCACAGTGGATAGACATAAAGACATAAGCAAGTACAGGATAGGCAGAGATGAAAAGCAAAGAGCAGAAACTGTAGACAGGATGTATGTGGAAATTATACAAGCACTATTTTTATTTTTTTTTTTGTATATGGTTTACATATGAAACCTTTACATTCATATTTAATCAATAAAACAACACAGATAATAAACCATGGAAAGTGAAAAGATTAGGAGGTATAAAACATTTCAGTACAGTACAAAACGGTTTTAACATCGATTCAATACATATTAATTTAAAAAGGGAGGTACATAGTTCATTATATGATTGTAGGAAAGGCAATTCCAGATAGCCCAAATTTGTTTGTAGAATAGCCGGGATAACAGTGTAGCAGCGGGAAGAATAAAAAAACCGCCTAAAGAGAGGAGAGCCCATCACAGATAGCCATCCGGGACAGCCCAAGGCACTCTCAAGACAAAACGGGGCCCAGTTCCAGGGATTTATGAAACTGGCCACTGCTAGACCTTCCGACACATTATTGACTAAAATACATCTAGACCATATATAGTCATCATATCCCAAGAGCCCTAAAACACGAAATCTCCTCAGATTAAAGTTCCTATTTTTTGTTAGTTCAGTGCATTCTAGGAGCAGATGACGTGCAGTTTCTAGGACCCCTATCCTATTGCAGAATCTGCATAGGCTGTTGGAATCATCAATCATATTCCTTCTCTTCAGTACCTCCTTGGTTAATAGTGAGTTCCACCTAAGTTTCAGGAGGAGGGAACAATAGTACCGATTGGGGAATTGAAACATCATAAATGATGGAGTTCCTCTTTTTCTATGTTCCTCTTTGATGTTACTCATAGAAGGGTACGAGTGAAGGCGTTCAATCGTATTGGTCCAGTCTAGAGTGTATAAAAGTGTCTTAACCTTATCTGGGTTGGTCATAAGTGTTTCCCTATCAGTAGAGATTTCGGCAAGAGTTCTATCACGTAGGACCTTACATTTATTCAGATACTCATTCCCAGCAGTACCATGCTTGGAAAAAGGGAAGGTCCTCAAATCCCCATTTAAAGAGTCACTTATGGGGCAGAGGAGTGAGCCACAGGGCCCTGGCTCTGAGAGAGACCAGTCCCAGTTCGTATCTAATGGCTACCACCGGGATGCTATTAGAGACCTTCAAAACCTTTCTTCAAATGATGCCTTCTATGGTGTCCCAGTATGGATAAATATCTTTATAGTGTAGCTCCATACCATATAGCAGTTTAGGGACAACCTTCCCCTCATAAAAATCTACCACTGGCTTTACCGAGAATCTACCATATTTTCTGTCTAACTGGATCATTTGAATGGCAAGCAGGATTGCCTTATGTTTAATAACCAATTTTAACTCGGAGACTGATGGTTGTGCTAGGACTGGAAATCCTAGATAGACAATTTTTTGTGTTCTCAGAATAGATTTCCCCTCTATTTTCCAATCTGAGTGTTTGGTCTTTTTCCCTTTGGAGGTCACCAGAATACGGGTTTTATTGGGATTAATCTTTAGTCCATTAAATTCAGCATATTCTTGAAATTTGTTGATCAACCGTTGCAGCCCAATTTTAGTATGGTCAAACAAGAGGAAGTCGTCGGCGAAGGCCAACCATGAGAATCTAAGGGCCCCCAATTTGGCACTCACCAGCCCTGCTTCAGACAGGAATTCCCCTAGGTCTGCCAAGTAGAGATTAAAAAGGCAGAGAGCCAGAGAGCAACCATGTCGAACCCCTATCCAGGTTTTAATTTTTCTGGACAGAGCCTGACGTGGATCCCAGAGTTTTCATAAATGGCCATTATCAGATTCAAAAGTCCGATCAGAATGCCCCACTTTTTGAGTTTGGCCCAAAGTCGACCTGTAATGACCGAGTCAAAAGCTGTTGACAGGTCAATAGAGGCGACGTATAGAGTTCCCCCGTATTTGCTCCAGGTGGAAGACTGGAGGGCCGTCATAATCAGACCATTTAGGTTTGTAGAGTGGCCCATCCTAAATCCAGTTTGGCATTTATTGAGAATGTGGTTCTTTGTAATCCAATCATTAAGATGGGAAAGCAGCAGAGAGGACAAAAGCTTGCAATCATCATCGATCAGTAAGATGGGTCGGTAGTTTTTGGCCAGCTTTCTATCCCCTCTCTTAAATATGGGAACAATATGGGCGGTCTGCCAAGTAGGGGGGATAATACCAGTAGCTACCACATTATTATAAAGCTTGGTCAGAATGTGGGCCCACATTTCAGGCTGCCCTTTGAAGGTATTATTTGTAAGTCCATTGGGCCCAGGTGCCCTGGAATTTTTGTATTTCCGAATAAGTAAGAGTACCTCTTCATATTCTATAGTAGGTTCCCAAGACATATTCTTGGGCCCTCCTGAATCAAATGCATGGCATTCCTTGTACTCATATTTAAAAGATCAGAAAAAAAGATGACCCATTCAGCCTCCGAAACCCCATTCAGTTAGTTAGCAGACAAGACAGGGTTTTGTCCATTAATTTAGCCCCAAAAGCCCCTAAAATCTTTTTTTACAAGAATATTAAGCATCAACTCTGCGTCATCTTGTAACATACGTTTTTTTTTTGGAAATACAAAAATTCTTGTATTTCTGCCTGATCGCCTTACACAGCACATTTATATGTGTTTGCTCAACCGGGTGTTTGCTCAACCTTTAGTTTCCGGGTCTCTCTAAGCAGCTTCTGGACCTTAGCCTTTTCTATGGCCACATCTTTGTTGTAGGTATGAGGATGCGATTTCTTGTGTGTACCCTTTATTAGGGAGTACTGGGCTCTACAAAAAGGTCTTTCAAAAAATCATCATAACCTAAGCCGGTGAGGGCCACTAATTTTCATTGATAGGAAGAGGAGTTCAAGAACTCCAATTTTCGAATGAGAAGATTAATATTTGCAGGGGACCATCGAACCCCACTACCCTGTCCTAACGTTCTTAACTTGGTAGGACTCCCTAGGAGTGTTTTTCCAACAGAGAGAGGGAGAGAGACCCCCACTGTACCATGGTCACTCCAATTATTAAAAGTCACCTTCACTTCCGAGGCTAGGGGTGCCCATGTTTCATCCAAAAAGAAATAATCCAAGGTTGATGAGGAAGCTCCCCTTCGCCACGTTGGAGACGGGGGCGGCGAGACTGATCATGATAGGTGTTTAGGCAGGTCAAACCAACAGATTCTAGGCAGAGGTTCCACAGTCTACCCCAAGAGTGTTTGTGACCCCTTGCTAGGGGGTGTCCTGGAACCTCTCCTAGGTCCCCCTCCTCCAACTCCGAACTGGAAAAGCAGTCTGAGTTTAGATCTCCTGCAAGGATGACCAACCCAAGGCTGTGCAAATTTCTCCAGTCCAGAATCATTTCCGTAATTTTTGCTAGGAAATCCTCTAATGTAGCTATTCCCGGATGCCAATAATTATTGATAAAAAGACTAGTAAGATGCTCTTCATTAAGAGCGACGTTAACTGCCAGGATTCCCAAAGGCGTATCCAGGGTGATCGTGGATAAAAGTCCTAGAGTAGATTTTATACCAATAAGCAGGCCCCCTGAAGGTCTCCCCCCTTCACTAGGTTTGGCATTTTGTGAGATGATTTCATACCCATCCAACGAAGGATTAGAGAGAAGCCATGTCTCTTGGAGAAAAACACATTCAGTGTTTTTTAGCATAGCGACTGTGTCAACATTGCTAAACAAATGGTAGTTCGCCCTAGTATTCCAGGAGAGGAAGCTCAAAGCAAAGACCTGGAGTAACAACCTCACAGTAGCAGGACTGCCCCCATGACTTTTAATACCACAGCGCAGATGTAACTTTGGCTCAGTCCCTAGTGTCCCCATAGTTTCCTCTAGGGAGATGCCTCCGTTGGTCTTGTAGCGGTCTCTCTGGATGATAAACCATTGTCAGATTTCCCCAATAATCATTATCTCTAATGGATTTAGGGGGGGTATGTTCACCCTTCGCTATTTCAATATTAAATCCCAATTCTCTCAGCCCAGTCGATTGTCCCATAACTAAATCTAGGACCACTCTTGACTTGAGGACAATATTGGTTTGGTCGGTTCTTCCCTTAATAGGGAAGAGTATCCTCTCTAAATCATAAGTGGACACCAAAGCCAATGCTGGTAGGTGCCCAAAGATTTTAAGGATATTCCCACGGTTTAAACATATTGGCATATCGGCCCCCCAGAGGCTCGTTAGCTGTAGGATGTCCACTGCATTGGAGTCTAACAATTGTACAGGGTTATCTACCCTGTCTCTATTTGGTTGTTCATTCTCTACTTGATGGGAATCCCGCCCCCTTGCACCTCTCAATATCGTCCCCTTCTGTAGGTTAACTGGGCCTAAAGGTTTTCTATCTTGGTCAGCGAAGGATCTCGGTGTTATGGTTTTTTGGTGGGAGTAGTTCAAATTATTTGGGACATAGAGATCTCCCATAAGCTTAAGGCCTATTTGCTGATCTTTTAGATCAGAACGGAGGTCCTTTAAGTGTACCCTGGATATATATTTGGCATGTCCATTTACCGGAACCGGGTGCATGTCATCCTTGATCTGTGGGATAGGGCCAGGATTGTTTAAGGAACTTTCCTACGGTATAGGTTTAATAGTATATATTTCCCTGTAAAAGTTGTTTCGCTGAAACAATATTAATGAATACAGGTTTATTACTGGGTGATGGTTACATGTTGTCTATAGAGACTGGGTTAGTAAGGAGGACCTCCTTCAGAGCCGGAGCAAGGCAATGGGCGCCTTCTACGGGCCTGGTCTGCAGATAAGTATCTATAGGTGCCCTCTCTAGTGGGAGGCTCAGTTGTTCACCTAGAGATCCTTCAGTCACTTGATCCATCATACCCCCCTCTACCGAGGTATTGGGGGGGCTGCCTTTTTCCCAGCTATAGGAGTTTTCAGGACTGGAGGGACTTCCTCTAAGTTGTTGGCGTCTTTGTACTCTGCCTGCGCTACCCCCTTTTTCTCTGACTTGGTAGTACCCAAGCCAGCAGTACCATAATCCCGAGGAGGAATTTCCTTCAAGTACTTGGGACCCTCCACAGTGTTAATAGGGAGAGGGATTTCTTTCAAAGGGAGTTCCTTCGGGAATACCACATTTTTAAAGTATTTATTAGTGATTCAGTTAATTATACTTATTTTTTTTGTTTTATTTATTTGTTTCAAGTGCTATTTACCAATCACACAATCCTTTTTAATCGGGGTGTCTTCTTTAGTAAGATCCACCACCTCAGAGTTCTTACTGTTGTTTGGTAACCCTATTTGCCCAGGAGTGTTAGCCTATTTAAGTACTTGAGGATGCTGTGGGGCTAAAATTGGTACTGAGTTAGTTACCGGGACGTATGCCTCAGACCTCGAGGAGTGACAGGATGGCTGCACAGAGTGGCCGTTAGGCTCTAACAGTTTCTTTGGCACCTTGTCCTGGGGGACTAACCAGACTGCCTATGGGGATAGAAGGTGATAAGGGCAGAGGGGTGTGTGGTTTAGGTGATACGTTTTTCTCCATCATTAAACTCATCAGATATTCACATCTATCTTTACCTTGTAGCTTGGAGTGGATTTCAGAGAGCATTTGAGAATGCAACCTTACTTCTTCCCAGATGTTGTCATATAAGCTGACGAAGGAGCTAAGGACCATGTTCAATGCTGAGACTGTTGATTGCGTGAGCCTGATCCTTTCGTCAACTTCCCTTAGCGTATGGTGTAGCATAGGCTCTCCTAGATTATCGTTTGTGCAATCAGGAAGAAGGCCCCTTTCCCTTAGCCAATTTTGCTTTGCAGTATGTTCATTAATAAAATTGGTAAGGTCCGAGGGGGATCCCATATAGGAGGCATCACCGGTTTGTTCATTGACGCTGTTCGTTTCAGATACTTTAGGGTCAAGGTTACTCTCAGCCAATGCTTTATCAGTACATTCGATGATATTAATATCATTGATCCAATTATGTGAAATTTCCTCAACCTCCAATTCTTTTTACCACTTCGGTAAGGTGCGTATAATCTAAACTAGCCACTGCTAGCGAAGAGGGCACTGATTTTATATCTGTACTAGTGGCCGTTCTTTTCCCAAAGTAGTTGGAATGTTTTTAGCAGGTTCTCCTGTTTTATTACTATGGAGCTTATATTTAGGGGTAGTCCGTGGAGGTTAAATCATTGGGGTTTTAAATAGGCTGTCTACATGGGGAGATACCAGTGCGGGTGCCTTTTTACCTGGAAGGGAGTTCCCCTGGGCTTCTTTTCCCCCTTTACATGTAGAGCCCGGGGTTAGGTCTGGTATCTTGTGGTAGGGTAAAACGGGTGCCATACTCTCTTGAGAGACCAGGGCTGCATCAACTTACCCTCTTGGTCAGGGCGGATTGGTGTAGGTGGCATAATTCTATCCCCAGGTAGTGGGGTATTGTTTTTGTAGTCTCCCCATCAGGGAGATAGGTAACATAGGACCAGACTGCCGGGAATTAAGGCCATATAGGTTAGGTATACCCTCCCCCCTATCTGGAAGAAGTTCCCCATTTACATCCAACTCTTTGGCCCGAGTCTCACCCAAACCTTTAGTTAAAGTAGCCACTAGTCGGTCTTCTTGGGGTGCAATAGAGAATATTTCTTTCCCCTTATATATACAGTTATCATATTTGCGTCCCCAGGGGTAAAGCCTAGGTTTATCTTTTTTATCAGATTGTCCTGGGAGTAAACCTGCGCCTGTGTAGTGGGGAGCTCTTTAATGGAATCCCCTAAATGTGCGGTAAATTCTTCAGATCCCCCTTTGGGGGCAATCCTAACATCAGTTACTAGATCATTCTTTACCACCTTATCCGCATTCTCATTGCGAGAATCCATACTAGTAGAGGCCCCCTCCTTAGTGGCCTCCAAGGCTGTCTGACTCCACAGTCCTTTCGGGACATTTAAAAGAACTCCACAATGTCAAAATGTAAACCAAATGGGCAGGGGACTAAGTAGGGTATCAAAGCCTAAAAACCCCAAGATAACCAATAAGTTAGCACCCTAAGGCCAAGTGCCCACTCAACAGTAGGCCTGAACAAATCAGATTTCAAAAGATAAGAGGATAATTAAATATACAATATATTAAATATGTTTTGAATCTTCAATAATCAAGCATATGCTGCAAGTGTAGAAAAAATCATCGATACTAGAATAGCAGACCACATATGTCAAAACCAGATAAAAATATTCAGTAAAAGTAGTCCTAAAGCAGGGGAGAATCAGATTGCAGCCCCTAAAAAAGAAATGCACGATAAGTTATGAAAGTTGATCTTGGGCGGAGAGAGGATCTCACAGCTCCCGCAGGGAAATCAGAGAACAAAGTCGCTTTCCAGTATTGAATAAATTAGATTAAAGCATTGATGTAGAAAGGGAACTGGGCGAGGCACGCCCGACAGCTTAAGTAGCTGCCAGAGTCTGACTCTCCCCCCTCGCCCAGTAACCTTAGTTCCGCAGAGTATGTGTGCCGAGCGGAAAGGAAGTCCTTAGAGACTGAAGGTTACTGGCTCTACTACCCACCCGTATTCCAGTAAATATACAGGCACCACAAGGCGTTAATAGGCCGAGGTTTTGCTTCTTCCAGGGATTCCAAACTGTGGTGCGGGCGTAGCAGGGGCTGAATTTACTTGAACACACTGGTTACTAATAGAGGGAGAGCGGAGCGCCTCCCGTCGAACAGCCAAACAGCAGCTCCTTGCCCTTCACTCCTGCCGGGCTTAACGCTGCAAGGGTAATGGCCAGGTACCTTTATTTCCAAAGTAAAAGTGGGCGGGGCCAAGCGCTGTCAGGTTGAGGCTCCACAAAGGATTAGGGCAGCAGATTTCCGGGCTGCAAAGGTGGCGTTCAGGGACAAGAGGCAATTTTCTCAAGTTCAAAAGATACTACGAGCACAGGAAGCCTGGCACCTTTATTTCCAAAGTAAAAGTGGGCGGGGCCAAGCGCTGTCAGCTTGAGGCTCCACAAAGGATTAGGGCAGCAGATTTCCGGGCTGCAAATGCGGCGTTCACGGACACCAGGCAATTTTCTCAAGTTCAAAAGATACTACGAGCAGAGGAAGCCTGGCACCTTTATTTCCAAAGTAAAAGTGGGCGGGCCAAGCGCCGTCAGGTTGAGGCTCCACAAAGGATTAGGGCAGCAGATTTCCAGGCTGCAAATGCCGCGTTCAGGGACACCAGGCAATTTTCTCAAGTTCAAAAGATACTAGCACTATTTAGAAGGCACACGTGAATGATGGCATAGAGAAAATCATGGACCAAGAATCAGAACAGGTATCATGGATTTAGGCAAGGAAAGTTGCCACACAAACTTGGAAACTTAGCGTTCTAGAAATATCATGAAACATAAATCATTAGTCGTAAGAAAGGCAGTCGTTCACTTCCAACTTAGTGAATAGATGGTTCAGGAAACTTAGTCCACTAGGCATAGACAAGATAATAAGCTGCTGCCAACTGTGATAAACCTGAAGGTGTCTCACCCACTAATCCCCGGGGATCTGTCATCCAGGGGTCCAGGACACGCCCAACGCTATTGGATCCAGTTCCTAGGGGTGGACCAGTGCGAGAGGATCACCAGGATGAGTGGTCCTCGGGGAGTGGAAGTGGGACACCCGCGAGTGAGACGCAGTACCCCCTTTCCTATAACACCTTTTCACCATCCCCCATAGGATATTCAGATGTTCTACACCACTCCCCCTTTTCCAACCTGAACACTTTCATACACTGTGACAGACAACGGACTAACGCCTGAGCCGTTTACCTGACATGTCCCAAAACAAGGGTCAGGCAATTGATAAAACTACGCACACCTGACGGCCCGTTCCCTTCCTCACAGGGATAAAAGGCGGAGCACAAAAGCACACTTCGAGCAAGGCCGAACGTACGAAGAAGCATCTATTCCGGAATGGCAGTTCAAACGGAGGAGAAAGGCTGAGAGACCTGGAGGGACGAAGAGGAGGGAATTGCCCTTTCCCTTTTCAACTCAGACCTGCAAAGCCTCCGAAAGGGAAATCTTAAGACCTGGAAGTCCAGCTGCCATGTGGTGTAACAGGTGTCACATGGGGCCCTCCCGTGCTGATAGCCAAAGCGGGGAGAAGCACTTTCTGCGGTTGTGCTGTCCTTGACTCCCGAGACGAGAAACTCCCAAGAGTTGTGCACAGCCGTTGAGTCGGAGAAGACAGATAGTAAAACTGAACTGTGCTGGGCTGAATGTTGCAGGCGGCAACCTTATCGAACAAGAACTTGTGTAATTGAATGTTAAAAGAAACCCTAGTAAAAGGTTCAGAAGCAGAGTGATCAGGCGTTGCAGGGGCGCTCATTCGAAGGACTCTCACTGAACCCCTTTTGGGTTGTTTTGTTGAAACTACCAAGACGAAGAGGCCTTAGGAGAGGTTAGTGTAGAGTGCCAAAGTGGTCCTACGAGGGTGTAGCAAAACCCCTCGTACCCTCGAAAGTCTTTGGCACATGGGAGAAAACTGATTGAACTGTGAAAATGGCAAATGGGATGTCTGCAAATTGAGGGTGAATAGTGATATACCCGTGAACATTGTGACGACAAGTGTGAACCCGGCTGATGGATGTCCACAATGGATAGTTGGTGAAAAGGACATTGAGACTGTTAAGTGATACGTTTTGAGTGAAAGGCTGTAGTGAACCCGATTGGGTGAGGCTCATGTTGCAAGAAGGATCAGAGCCCGGCTGAGGGGTATCCAAGAGGCAAAGAACGGTCGCCCAACGTAAAAAGATTGCCAAGGAACTTTTGTTTGTTTATTGTTTTTGGTACAGCTGGCCTTCTAAGGCAAGAGACTTTTTCAGGAAAGAGACTGGGCCCCAGAAGGTCCTGGCATAGTTGATAAGAACTGTAACCTCGTGCTGGCGAGGACCAGAAGTGTGCTATGTTCAAAGGTCCTGCCTTGTCCCGTGCTAAAAACGCGATGAAGAGAGACCCAGCCATACCATCGTGACTTATCATTTGGTGAACACTTCTTTCTTTTCTTGAGAACATTATCCCACACCATTTTTTAACTTAGTTTTAAGGATTGGCAATAGGTTTTTTAGTATAGGCCCTTTTTATTTGACAAGATGCCACTAGGACTGCTTTATTATTATTTAATGGTCGTAGCTTGCTCCCATCTTAGATTTAGGTTTAGATTAGGCGCTTTTCTCACCCATTATACAGTTTCATAAACACCCTTGAACTGTGATCACTTGTCTGTCTTTACTGTTGCCACCACGAGTTTCTTACACAACTCAGCGAATATGTGGTTCATGAAACTCAGTGGACTAGTCACAGACAAGAAGTCGCTGCAAATTCAGCTAATTCATGGTTCAGAAAACTAAGTACACTTAAGAGCAGGTAATGAAAGTATGGCAAGCAACATAGGTGCAGTGGCAGCTTTGCCAGAAACAAGGCCAGTCTGTGAGCCGGTGGGGCTGAGGGGCTGCTCACGGCAAAACAAGTGTTTGAAAAAAGGCAGCACAAATACCTTCTGAAAAACGATTAGCTTTAACAGCAAACGGTACAGAAGGTCCAAAGCAGCTACAGAAGGTAGGATTCAGTAGCCAAAAGCAAGATAGTATGGAATGGTTCAAACATTGAATAAAGCAGGAACTCCAGCTAGAGGCAGTTGATAGAACACTTGCTCATCCTCAGAGTGAGCTTATGAAGCCCCCCCAGCCCACAGCCCAACAGGGTGGAGCTGAGGCAGCTGTGTCCAATTACACCCAGTCCAGGCTTCAGTAGCTTGCAGCTCTGGTTTCTAATTATGGCCTCTCCCTCTCTTGGTAACCTAGCTGCACAAGCTTGTAACAGGTGAATCCAATCAGGGTCTCTCCAGCTCGCAGCAGCTTCTTGCAAGTGAATGAATTTAGTATTGCTCCCCTACACCTTTGCATCCTGGACAGTATACATCTACCAAAATGAATCAGCTGGTAACCCAACGTTTTTGGTCAAATTTGCCGCTAAAACAGGCAATTTAATGCCATGGCTGTTTGTGGGTTTTAACATGGTAGTTATGCTATGAAAAAAGTTTATGAATGGGTGCATACAGTGGTACTGGGTAACAGGAGGGTAGATTCCTAATAGCCTCATTATGTACTTAAAATCTCCTGCAATGGCTAAGATTGTCTTAGCTGAAATTGATGTCTTATTAACAATGGGCCTATAGTTTATGAGCAACATCAAAAGGGAATTGGGGCCTGGGGCCTCAATACCTTCAACTCTCTCTTCCTAAATATCTTCCTTCTCAAGCTCTTCGCTCATCCGCCTCCAAATCCCTCCAGGTCAGTCGCTGCTCCAAGCAAGAGGTTGGCAGTAGATCTCCTTCTTCGGCTGGGGCCTCCCTCTGGAATAGCCTCCCTGCCTCACAGAAACTTGAGGAGAATCATCTCTGGTTCCGGAAGCACCTCAAAACCTTTCTCTTTGCCTCTGCCTTTTCTCCCCCTCTCCCTTGCTCCCTTCCTCCCTGCTGACTTCCTGGCTGAAAGCAAATCTGCACTGGTTACATCGCCACCCTCTGATCTCGGGCCCAGGTCCCCTCACCCGCCAGTCGCACACCTGCACTACCTTGCTGGCAACCCCTGCACTGGGGACTGTTTTTTCTTCTGTCTCCCTACAGTCCCACTTCCAGCACTTGACACCTGTTCGTCAGCACTTACCCTTGCCCTTGTCACCTATTGGCCGTACTTTTGCCTATTGTTATTTATTCTTTATCCCATGTACTGCACTGTCCCCTCCCCCTTGCCCTTGCACTCTCACCCTTCCCCCTGTCCCTTGCACTTGCGCGATCTGAATGACACCTGGCCTAGTAGGATCATTGTCTGTCTTCCTTCTATCCCCCCTTGCCTCGTCGCGCCTTGAAACACTTGTGTATAGGCGCATTATAAATGCCATATCATATCAATTCTAAAAGCGTCCTCCCGTTAATTCTGTATTAGAATGCTGGAATGGTAAGAGACTGTTAGCAAAAGAAAAAGTGTCAAAAAAGTAGTAGGTATTGACTATGCATTGAGTGAAAATGCACAAATCGTATAGTAAGCAATGCAAAGAATAGGCTTGACTGCCTGGTTTTCTCAAATCGGGCATACACAGAGAATAGTAAATGGCGTATATATGTCAAGATGCATTCCCTGATCACCATAGGCTTTACTAATTTCCTTAAGGAGGGAGACTTAAAGGGCTTGTTACGAAAACATGACAGTTACATTTTACAGACCGTGTGGTTTACCAAAACATCTCATAACGATGGATTCACTAGAATCCGCAAGCAAAGCTCCTGTGGACCACCCGAAAGGGGGACTAATGATAGCTGCTAGGAGCCACCTAAATGTAGCTCGGCAGATTAAGGAAGGAGTCAGTGGGAATGCATTGACAGCTAGATTAAAATAAGCATATCTCAGGGAAGAAGTTCAATATTTGATTATGGATGTTAGTGCAGAATTAACACTAACTATTTACGCTGCCTTTTGAAATTCAGAAAAATAGAAAGGGACCGATTCTGAAGGGAAAGTATTTATAGCACGAGATTTAAATGACAAATACCCTGGCTTTTGCAATGATGATAATTTTAAAGATGTGGTTATTATAAAAGCTATTCAGGTGGTGCAAGAAGGCCATACCACAGACTTCCTTCAGCGACCGCCATTGCAGCTTCTTCGATCAAACAATACACATCTCATAGCCTTTCTGGTGGCTATCACCTCAGCCAGGCACATTGGGGAGAGGCAGGCCCTATCAGTCGATCCGCTCTTTTCCATCTTCCACAAGGATAGGGTCCTTCCCTAAAGTGATATCAGAAGCTACATTGTCTGAGCGGAAAGTATTACCCACCTTTTTCGGCAATCATGCGACTGCAGCTGAACAGGCACTGCATTCCTTGGACGATTCATGCAGAGGACGAAAGACTTTAGATCTTCAACAAGACTTTTTGTCACCTCTGCAGGCCGTAACAAAGGACGATGTATCTCCAAACAAGGTCTACGCCACTGGGTGTCGAGCTGTATCACCCACTGTCATCAGATATAAGGCGATCCACAACGTCTCAACTGACAGCACACTCCACCAGAGGAAGAGCAGCATTGCCAGTATTCCAAGCGGGAGTGTCTTTGAAAGATATATGTCGAGTAGCCACATGGAGCACGCTCCACACGTTTGCCATTGCTGCTTGGAGGAAGATACCAGAAGGGAAACGGCAGGTAGGAGCTGCCTATATATCCCTCCTTCCCTATACTCATTGTTTCCTAACATGTGTTTTCGAAGGGATTGTGTCCTCCGATGTATTCCTTATCTTCAATAAATCCACTTCCAGCTTGCTGCCTCGGAAAGCATTTTCACAATAGAGGGCGCTGCGCGTCAACGTCCCTCGAGTCGGTGTCCCTCGAAGGCCCCCGTATCGGCGCTGACGTCACCATGAGTACAAATAGTCTCACACAGCGTCCGTTGCACAATTCCGTTTTTCTGCACTTCGTGAGCCTCGGAGACATAACGCTCGGTTCCTTTCTTTGAAAAAAATCTTCATCATTCTTTGAAAATCTAAGTGGCATCTTCATCCGAACCATCAACTCCACGATCCGGTTTTAAAAAATGTCGAGACTGTGGAAAGAAGATGTCTCTAACAGATCCTCAGAGGATCAGAGCATCAGTGTTCAGAGTGTGAGGACTGCATGTCCATGACGGCGAAAGCCTTAAAGGAGCGTAAGGGGAAGTTAGAAAGAGGTAAGGCTGTTAAAACCTCTACCCCTTCAAAAGTTTCATCGGCTGAGTCGAGACATTCGTCTCCTCGCCGTCAAAAGAAACATTCCCGATCGAGATCTCGAAGCGGTTCCCATCATTCTTTGAGATCGAGACACTCTAAGAAGAGGCGCCATAGATCTCCCTCTTCTTCCTCAAGTTCCCCGGAAAGGGTCACCAGCCCCACAAAACACAGCTCTCTGGCTAAGTGGGAAGAATTTTGTAAAAAAATGCTTAGGGTCTTCGAGAAAGAGGCCTCGACGCCCTCGGAGATGCCTAGAGGTGATACCCTGGGTGAAAGACCCGAAAAACAAAAACTCTGCGAGTCGTTGAACCCGGCGAGCAAAAATACTTGAGAGCATCATGAACCCTCAAGTAAAGTCAAAACATCATTGGATAAAACGGCGTCATCGACGCCATTGTCGAAGGGACCTTCGACGCACAAATCTGTTTCATCGATGCCGTCTTCGACACCGCCGTCGACTCCAATGAAAGATAAGCCTAAAACATCTACTACGCCACGGGCACCAGAGGTGTCGAAAGCCCCGACCATGACGTTGAGAGTGGCGTCGACAATCTCAACGACGCTGAGTAGGATTCCGATCCTCTCGAGTTCATCAAGTCCTTTTTCGAACGTTTTCGATGCCTTTTACAGGTTTATCGAAGCCTACAACGTCCACGTCGACAACCACGACGTTTTCACAAGCAGTACCCACAAATTTGGCTCCTTTCTCTTTTGAAATGGGTTTTACTCCCTATCCAAGATCTGATTACTTCTGAGCTTTATCCTCTATATATGAGGAAGGGGAGGACTCTGACAATGAGAGACCTTTTGGACTACAAAGAACAACAGTACCCATTCCAGAGGAATTAATTTCTGAAGAAAACAGATTGAAAGATCTACAAGAGTCTCTACAGGAGGCCAGTGGTATAGATACCTCTCCAGAGGCAGAATTTGCTAGACCAGAACCTGGAGAACATGCAGAGATACCTTACAGGGCCCTTATGGCTAGAATAATGCAATTTATGGGGTGGACTACACCTGCACCCTCTTTTCAGCAAGATGACCTTACTGATATATTAGATAAAGGACCCCAAGAGGATCCCATCGTCCCTTTTCATGCTGCACTGCAAAGGAAAATATCTGCAAATTGGGAGACTCCTGAAGTTATCCCTGCAGTAAATAAAAAACTCTCTGCTAAATACAGAGTGTCAGCTTCAGATCCTGAATATCTAAGCAAGCATCCAACTCCAGAGAGTCTAGTTGTGCACGCAGCAAATTCATCTAGCAGTAAGTCGGCATACCCCACCATTCCACAAGACAGGGATGTCAAAAGATTTGACGCCATGTCAAAAAATGTTTTTCCGGCATGCAGTATGGCGCTTAAATCTATCAACGCCACTTGCACGCTAGCAAGATTCAGCCACTGAAGAAGTCGAAGAACAAGTTACTTACCAAACTGGTAACGTTCTTGCGATGGGATGTTCCTCCGGTGTATTCCTTATCGCCCCTCCCATCCTTCCGCGCAGTAAAACTTTCCTTGTAGTTGCAGCTTACGCTCCTTCAAGGTTATTAACCAATTCATGCAAAGCAAAACAACATCTCAAAACGGAACTGAGCAACGGACGCTGCGCAAGACTATTTGTACTCATGGTGACGTTGGTGCCGATACGGGGGCCTTCGAGGGACACCGACTCGAGGGACGCGACGCGCAGCGTCCTCTACTGTGAATTTTTTTTCTGAGGCCAGCAAGCTGGAAGTGGATCAAAGATAAGGAATACGTCGGAGGAACATCCCATCAAAAGAACGTTACCGGTTTGGTAAGTAACTTGTTCTTCTGTGCAATCGCGATGTTTATATAGAGAAAGACTCATATTTTTCACAGACACATCATTTGGTTTTACTGATTGGTGTTCGATTCAAGCATGTGAATCTATGAAAGATCCAATGCTGGAGATGTCTTTGTTACTCACCTGTAACTGTATTTCTCCAGCATTGGTATCTTTCATTGATTCATATGTGCCCGCCCTCCTCCCTGGGGAGTGCAGTTCCGTGTCCAGTCAGTCATCACTCATCAGCCTACACGGTTCAAAATCTGCAGATGGCTGCCTGGGGTGGAGCTTAAGCCCTGCCACCTCATTGGTTGGGGTCTAAAAGGACCAATGGAGTTGGAGGGACTAGACACATGAATGGGTACACAGGCCCTATGAGTATCATTTTTCTAAGGAAATGTTTATTTTAATTATACGTTTTAAATTACTGAGGATTCCCTGTCTGACGACAGAGAATATGCAAGCATGTGAATCTTTGAAAGATACCAATGCCGGAGAAATACTGTTAGAGGTAAGTAACAAATTTACTTCTTCAAAAGAAACACTTTAGTCAGGATAGCTCAAAAATAAATACCTTCTGCAATACAACAGTTCATCATGACAGGGTGATGGAGTTAACATGTTCCATCACAACCACAATACTTTAAATCATCTTCTTTCCTGGTATACTCGCCTGCCAGGACTACCTACTATTGGTCCCTTTGCTGGTTCACTTGCCTGCCAGGATAAAACTCCTACTAGTACAATTGTACTCTGTGGTAATACTGGTTCAGAAACTCTGCATGCCTGTATTCTGAGCGAGGAGGCTTGAACAACAACTGCTTTTCTCTTGACTTTTCACAAAATGGGGTGCAGCTCTTCCCAAATTGGTATTCCATAAAAGGGAGGGTACCTCGTTACTGTCTCTGTAATATTCTTGTATTGCCTTTTGGCTGTAGGCAATGCAGGTTAAAGTTATCTCTCAGTTGATCTTGCATGCAAGGAGGGCTTTTCTCATTCAGCCTCTGTTTTATACTTTTGCAAACTCTTGGCTGCTGAGAATATGTGTTACAATGGTTTATTATCTTTCTTCAGTGGCTCTGGCAGTGCGAGTTACTATTGTCCCATAATTGGTATGCTTCGTTAGGTGAGTGGCACCCAGTTTGCCTTACTATCTTTCTTCTGCAGCTTTGGCAATATGGGTTACAGTGGTCCCCTAATTGGTATCCCTGGTTAGGAGAGTTGAACCCAGTCTGTCTTATTTCATGTTTCGGTATTCAAAATCATTACTTTCACTTAGCGGTCGCTTTCAGAGTTCCCCGGGGTCACCTGCTTCAGGCCAACTCACTGGTTTGCCTTGGGGTCTCCTTCTGACTCGCGGGTGTTGTTGCAGAGTTCTTCTGTTCCTACTACGCGCCTGTCCACTCGTGTCTGACCGCTGCAGTGTGTGCAGTCCTTCAAAGGAGCTCTGTCAGCTCTGTGTGCTCTCTGGTGTAACTTCTGTGCCGGAGCACTTCACGGCATGTCAGGAGCTTGTCTCACCCACAGTGTAGCTTCCTTCAGAGTCCCTTCCTGCTGCGCATTCTCTGCACGATCAAGGTTCCTCTGCTTCAACAGCGCCTTCCACACGTAGTCCTGCTGCTGCCACTACTGCACAATCAGCATATCCTTCTACCGCTACCTGCACCTGAAACTCATTTAGACATTTAAAGTTCCAGCACAGGTGCTTTGTGCCACAACTAGACCATTCATTATGCTTCATCGCCTCTGTAGCTCTCGTCCCAGTACCACAAGCATTATGGGACTTTAAGTCCATAATGTTTCTGTTATTTTTAGGATTAATTAACTGAGAGTTGTCAACTTTAGTGGAGTTCATTAAAAGAGTTGGTGTTTTGCCCTTGTGGTTTGGACCCCTATATAAGGCAGAATCATAACCATAGACAATATTATGCCTCCCTATATAGGGCTGATGAAATTGTTTCCGAGTTGGAAATTAATAATTATCTCTGTTCAATAGACATCCCAAGTCTGAATGAGCGTGAAAGATTAGATCTCGATGCGGCAATAACAGTAAAGGAAATTGAAAGTTCAATAAATGCATCAGCAAATGTTTAATGTCATGGCCTTGATGGATTCCCAATGTTCAGTCAGATCCTGGCCTTTTCCTTGCAAAATTGTATACAGAGATCGTGCATAATGAGGCGGTTGCTGAGTCAATGCAGACTGTGTTAATAACGGTAATTCCGAAACCAGGTAAAGATCCCTCGCTATGTAAGAACTATCGCTATGTAAGAACTATCGCCTTATTTCACTTTTGTATGTTGATGTAAAGCTCTTAGCAGAAATATTCGCTAGAAGATTAAATGGGTTGCTTCCGAAACTGGTTCATAAAAATCAGACAGGTTTTGTAAGCAGAAGGAATAGTTATGATAATTGACGGGAATTGTTAGATATTATTTACCTAAAGAGACATTCTGCAGATGCATATGCAGCGGTCCGTATTGATGCGGAAAAGGCTTTTGACAAGTTAAGTTGGGTTTTCTTACGTCAAGTCTTGTCTAAAGTAAATTGTGGACCACATTCCCTTCAACTTTTTGGAGCCTTATATAGTGGTCCAAAGGCGGCTGTAGCCATTAAAGCTTGTCGATCAGAATGTTTCAGGATTCAAAAAGGGACTTGTCAGGTCAGCCCCTTGTCTCCATTGTTTGATTTATTCATTGAACCACTTTCCTTCATGCTCAGAAATCATCCAGGTATAATGGGCATTCAGTTTGGAGACTACGGGCCTCATTAGGACTCCAGCGCTAAACCATGGGGCTAATAGCACCATGGTCCATGCCGGAGTCCGCCATGGCGGAATGGGGAATTACCACCCCATTCCGAGGTTGGTGGGGCTGTAATTCCCCATGCCGCCATGGCCCTTCCCCATTCCCATTTTTGCCCCATAGGGCTCAATGGGAATGGGGAAGGCGCTAATTACGGTACCACAAATTGCGGTACCGTAATTAGCACCAAGGTCCCTTTGCGGGTCCCTACTTTAACGGCTGATAAAACCAGCCGTTAAGGTCGGGTCCTGCAAAGGGACCTCGTAATTAGGCGCTAGGTGTTTAACGGCGCCGCAGCCTTTTACGGCGCCGTTAAACACATAGCGCCTGGGTCATAATGAGGCCCTACATCTCAAAAGTCCTCTTGTATGCAGATGACCTTTTGGTCTTAATTTCAAATCCACAGCGCTCATATCTGGAACTTCTTTTGACATTACAGGAATTTGGTAGTTTCTCTAATTATAAAGTGAATGTCACAAAGACTCTAATTTTCCCAATCTTCCTTTCATGTCATAGGGGGTTATTTGATGTGGACTGAACAGTGTGGGCTGACTCAGGTCTTAAGTACTTGGGTATTCATGTCAATAGAGATACTGAGTCACTACTTGTGAATAATATTCGCCTGAAAATTGCGGAAATTGATGGACTCGGCTGTAAATGGGAGAAATTAATCCTGACACTGTGGGGCAAAGTCAACGTAGTTAAAATGACTTTACTCCCAAAACTATTATATGTTTTAGTATGCTCCCTCTACCGCTTTCAAATAATCTACTTTTGAACATTAATAAGTCCTTTAATAGATTTGTGTGGGGGGAAGGAGACCGTGCCTAAATCCCAAAGGATGTCCTTCAAAGACCAGTGCATCTCGGTGGTTTTGATTATCCCGACATAAAACGTTAACACACCATATTTACGTTATGTACATTGCATCACTGGATTGCGACTGACCAAATTAACTGTGCAGGCTGGGTTAGAATTGAGAGAGAGTCTGTCTCGCCCACACCACTAGATGTTATTCTGTTTGCGTACAAAAGGTTGCCGGTTGGTACGACTCCACCTTTCATGAAACATCTTGTGAAAGAATGGCGTAGATGTATTGAGATTCGAGATGAGAAGTACCTACTGAGTGCAGGCTCTAGTTTGTGGAAAGATCCGCCTGCGAAACAAGGTAACTATGATTTGTTGTGGATTTCATGGCAAAAAGCAGGTATCTGAAGAATTGGACAGGTGCATGATGGTTAGAGTATGGTTGACTTTGAATTCTTGCGCTTTAAATATAAGATGAAAGCAATAGAAATCTGCCATCAGAATGTACTGTGGGACTTCTTTGCTGTTATTTTTTCACCAATGAATGCTACAATGCATACTCCTCCAGCAATCTTACTCCTCTCTGAGACCATGCTCTCTCTGCATCCACTTTATACAAATTTGCTACTCCTTCTACGTTTAAATAAACAGCACAATGCGGTAGAGGAAATTGGGATTCGGACCTGAGTTGTTTGTTGTCGGATATTGAATGGAACCGCATATGTGCAGGTCTAATTATATGCAAACGTTTATTTAGAACTGCGGTATACAAGGCAGAGGATTAACCACTAACTGTATTGGTCTCCTTGGAAGATGAGGTTGAGTAAGTTGTGCAATAAGGATGTTTGTTGGAACTGTAAAAAAGGTGGGCACCACGTTCCTTAAGTTGTGGTTGTGTAGAAAGATCCAGCTATTCTGGGATGGTGTTTTCCAGAGAATGGACCTGGTCTTGGGTCTATCTCTTCCAAGAGACCCACTGCTTAATGTGTTGGGCTTATTTCCTTCAGATATTGTACTGACTAGTTGTAAACTATTCTGGACATATAGAGCCTTTTTTCTTGCTAAGAGACATATTCTGAAGTTCTGGAAGAGTGATACTTCCTCCTGTGTTGATGATTGATTGCAGAGTTTGTCTCTTCTGTCGAGGAGGGAGAACGAGTCCTTTAATGCTAAAGATCAACATCATAAATGTGAGATGATGTGGGGGGCGTTCAATTACCTTTATGCTTAGTTGTTTTAATCACAGAATTTTTATTTTATTCTCTTTTTTTAAAAAAAGGTTTTTTATTTTTTATTTTCTCTTTATCTGTATTTCTCTATTCTTTTATTCACCTCACTTCCCACCTTCTCTCTGTCATTTTCCTTTGTAGATTGGACTGTTATGATTAATAAGTGTTATATTTTACATTAGAATTATTGTATTGTTGACTCATTGTTTATGTAAGTGTCAAAAGAATAAATACAACTTGGAAAAAAAGAAGTTGTGATATTAACCTCTTGACCCCTCCAATCAACCACCTTTATGCTGGTTGTACTTTGGGTAGTTCTAGAAGAGAGATCCTTACATTGACAGCATGCCATTAGATATTTAGTTATGTGAGGAATCTCATCCTCAGAAGAGGCTGAATATCGCGTCTCTGCTAGCAAAGTTACCACTTCCACCTGACAGCCGTCTCCTCCCATGTGATCCTTCCTCATGTTACAACCTCCAGGGTTAGGAGTATGTAACAGCTCTCTTCCCCTGACCACATGGGAGGAGACTTTAGGTTGAGGTTTAGTGATGACTCTGCAGGATTCATCACACAGGCCATGTGTCTAGGGGAATGGGTTTAGATAAGGTGTGGCCAATCGGTCCAGGGATTATTGAGGGGTATTCACATGTTCTATAGGTGGTAGCCAACGAGGGGGGTGGGATAACATTGTAAAGTATGTATGCAGATTCATATGTCTCTGCTATATAACCTGTAAGTTCTTGGTGTGTAAAGAGCTCTGTGTCAGTTGGTTCTACGGGACCATCTGAGACCTTTTTGTATGTAATAAAGCTTGTTTTCCCTTGCAAGAAGTGCAGTGATTATTTGGCCCTTTTGGATTGTTTTTACCATTCAGTTTTTGGGTTGCTGTTTCTCTTTACAGAATCCTCCTGTGCCAGAAGCTTAGAGTTTCTTGGGGCGTATCTTGAATCCAGCTGGAGGAAGAAGTTCTGCTGCTGCAACTCTTCACAAGATCCAAAGGCTGCTGTGCTGATTCGAGGATTAATCAAGAGAGGACCTGGACAGGCGACCTATTCCCGTAGGCGCGAGCGGACATCATGCAACTGCTGGTCTTCACCCAAAGTGTCCTGTAAGCCAGTCCTGAAGGCCTGCCATGCTGCAGAGGTATCTTTGTGGGACCAGAAGAAGAGTTACTGGACATCCTGATCCCAAGAAGTCCACCAGCATCGTCCTGTGTCAGGAGGCTGCCCTGACCAGAAGAAAACCAGATTGATGCCTATTGTCAAGAAGAGGGGGTTAATACTCTCCGCTAATAGTGTAACGTTTATTGGTACCTACCAAGACAATACCCATCCATTGCTTAATCATGAAACTTACCTCTATTTATGCTACCGGCCAATACTTTCTCATGCTCCTATGTTTCTGTATATATGTCATTATGTAAAATGTAACTATGCAACACGTAACCTATATATCTGTACTTGTATATATGCGACCTTCCAATCTCTTACTTAACCTATGTGTAATTGTACATATGTAACATGGTAAATTTCAAAAATTTAAATGTAATTATGCAACTTGTAAGCCAAGCACCCAGATGCCTCAGCGCTGGGAGTGCTCTACAAATAAATAAACTAAACTAAACAACCAACTGAAGAAATCTTCAAGTAGCATTGCAGACACAACATCTGTCCACTTTTTCATGGCTGAGGAAGTCCAGTGTCGCCGCCCGCAGAGAAGTGCCCGCCGGTGACTTTCCCTTCATTCTGAACAGAAGAACGAGTCTCGAGGGTCCAAACTTGGTGGTGGCCCGAAGAGAAGTTCAGTGTTTGAGTCCAAGTCACAAGAAGCCATCCTGTCATCCTGTGGCTGTAGCACCGAACAACCAAATGGCGGTCAACGACGAAAATCAAAGGACTCATCCTCCCCTCCCAAGCCTTGTTGAGGTCCAGAGTGAGTTTCAGCTTTGTGGGACATCCACAGCCGGCTTAGCAACCAGACCAGGAAACCACCATGACAGACCTTCACTGCTGCCTTTCCGGCACTTCTTGGTTCCATTCTCCTGCTCGACAGCAACAACCCAGTGACTTCTTCTTCAAGAGAGAATTCATCCTCATGTGGCATCGTCGAGTAAAACGGAGAGGCTCCACAACTTCGCCTCCCAGGGCATCCAAGATACTGTGATGAGGAAGAAGGGCTTCCCACCCTCTGGGTACATCCAAGGGTCTCAGATTCGTATTGGGCTCGGCTCTCCCGTTGCTTTCCAGGTACTTTGGGGTGGTGGGTCTGTAGAACCAAAAGCAGACAATTAATGAACACTTAAGGACTGGGCATGGACATAAAAACTAAGTATAACTCACCTGTTATTGCAGGTTGTCCAAGTGGAGGGATGGGGGTGGATCTTCACACCGAATTGCATTTTACCCAGGAAAGTATTCTGCCAATATTCTAGAGTAATCTGTCTGCACTTCTACAACTGCGGTTTTAAAGTTAAATACTGTTTAGTAATTTCTGTGCATTTTATTCCAATACCAAATGCATTATTACTGAAACTAAGTATAACTATGATACCACATAGTATTATACATATTGTGCTAACTATTGAAGTAGAGTGTGTTGAGTACAAAGTGAGTCTTATTTATTTTTATACGTTCATCTAAACCTTATGTTATTTAATAAAAGAACTTTGGTAGCATATTACATTGTGTGTAGACATTCCTTTGTGGGGGTTTGGCGATTCAATGTACCATAAAAATCAGCTTGCATCACCTCCTTTGAGTCTCAGCTTTGGTTGCTCATTCACTACTATCATTTGAGAGCCTTGGCTGGGGTCTGGAGAAAGAAAGGCATGTATTACTACTACCTGCCAACCCTTAGTGCACTCCCAAGGGAATATAATCCCAAAATGTGTTAATGTTGCAGGCACGTGAGCTATAATGGGATCCTCACTGCTTGCAGTTCTGAGTTTAACTGAGAATATCGATTTCTTTTCTCTAGGTTTTAAGTTAATGAGGTAAATAAGGTAAATATTATTTACCTTAAAATAAAAATGTATTTAATTTACTCATTGCCAAGCAGTTGTGTTTTCCTTTTTTGATTCACTTCCCAGAGTTTCACAATGCGTATATCAGTTCTTTGATGTAAAACAATACAACTTTGGGTGAAGTAGAAAGACCCATCATGGGTTGTTTTAATCAAAATATATAATTTTACTTTCAAAATCTATCAAAATATATAATTTGTACAATTTTTACGAAACCTTATTGTTAGATACACTCTAAACCATAAGATTCTTTTTCATACATAAATTCACAAAATCCCTTTTTAGGTAACAACAAAAATGCAGTCAAACAAATTTCTTGGTTAAAGTCACCAAACCAAAATATTATCAAGATTTGTCAATTTGTTGCCAACGCGTTTCGGACTTTTCTGACAGTCCATCTTCAGGGCTAATGATACTATTTGTTCCAACAATGCATATGTTCTTGAATTCAATTCCTACGGTAAAAACATATAGACAGTATTTCACTATTAGTGTTTCAAAACTTGTTCAAAATTAGAAAACTCAACAGTAAAAAATTATGACTTGAAATGTTACATATCAGACAATTCAAAAGGTTACTCTTAACGCACCTTCTTCTAATGCCACTGGCACCTTGCTTACTGATTCTTGGACAACCTCTTGTTGGTAGGTATAGCTGCACCTAATCTGCTCTGGATATGGACAATCTTACTTCATGGAAGATTCTTCTCAAAAAGTTTCTAGAAAAAACAACAGGGGAAAATAGTTGTGTGCTTAGTGTGTTTGTCTCCGGAGTGTGTTTATAAATAATCAAAGTAAACCGCTATGTGTTGGGGAGGTAAAACAAGGGGGAATTCAAGAACATATGCATTGTTGGAACAAATAGTATCATTAGCCCTGAAGATGGACTGTCAGAAAAGTCCGAAACGCGTTGGCAACAAATTGACAAATCTTGATACTATTTTGGTTTGGTGACTTTAACCAAGAAATTTGTTTGACTGCATTTTTGTTGTTACCTAAAAAGGGATTTTGTGAATTTATGTATGAAAAAGAATCTTATGGTTTAGAGTGTATCTAACAATAAGGTTTCGTAAAAATTGTACAAATTATATATTTTGATAGATTTTGAAAGTAAAATTATATATTTTGATTAAAACAACCCATGATGGGTCTTTCTACTTCACCCAAAGTTGCATTGTTTTACATCAAAGAACTGATATACGCATTGTGAAACTCTGTGAAGTGAATCAGAAAAGGAAAACACAACTGCTTGACAATGAGTAAATTAAATACATTTTTATTTTAAGGTAAATAATATTTACCTTATTTACCTCATTAACTTAAAACCTAGAGAAAAGAAATCGATATTCTCAGTTAAACTCAGAACTGCAAGCAGTGAGGATCCAATTATAGCTCACGTGCCTGCAACATTAACACATTTTGGGATTATATTCCCTTGGGAGTGCACTAAGGGTTGGCAGGTACATGCCTTTCTTTCTCCAGTTTCTTTACCAGTCCCGAGTGGCCCGTGACATTAGCCCTGGTGCACCTGAAATCTTAACTACACTAAAATAAATAATAAATGGAAATTTCTGCTATCTGGAAATATTAGAAATGTACAAGTAACCTACAGTAGTGCCTCCTCCTCACTTCCTCACAAGCCTTGGCTGGGGTGCCTCTGTGCCTCTACCCCAACCACATAGTGGGTAGTACCACAGACACCCCTACCAGTCTTTACACATATACCCCTACCTAGACAATTGGCTAATAAGGGGATCCACGAGGTAAGAGGTGTCTCAGGCAATGCAACAAACTGTGTACGCTCTGACGAGCCCGGGGTTCTCCATCAAATACACCAAATCCTACATGGTACCCTGCAAAAATATATAGGGCCTCATTACACGGTAGGCGGTGGACCAAGGTGCTATTAGCACCTTGGTCCATGCTGGTAAAATACCGGCACCGCCTTGGTGGAAAGGGGAATTACCGCCCTATTCCAAGGTTGGTGGGGCGGTAATTCCCCCTTCCCCCATTGCCCTTCCCCATTCCCATTTTTGCCCCATAGGGCTCTATGGGGAAGGCGCTAATTATGGTGCCGCAAATTGCGATACCGTAATTAGCTCCCTGGTCCCTTTGCGGGTTGGTTTTTAACGCCTGCAAAAAGCAGGCGTTAAATTCTCCAACCCGCAAAGGGATCTCGTAGTAAGGCGGTAAGGGTTTACCGGTACCGGTAAAATACCGGTACCAGTAAACCCTTACCGCCTACCGTGTAATGAGGCCCATAGTTTTCTTGGGAGTGCAATTCTCAACCAGGAACTCGTTAGCCAGACTGTCACTGGAGAGAGTCCATTCCTCGACTGCTAGTCGCATTCTGGCCAAATAAGTGGCTTTCCGCCAGGCGGTGAATGCAGCTCCTAGGAACAATGTCATTGTGCATACACCTAGTCCCGGATTGCAGACTATAACATTCCCTCTGTCCTCATCCTCCTCGATCTCTCTTCTGCCTTCGACACGGTCAACCATACCATCCTGCTCAACCGTCTCTGTGGAAACCTGGGTATCACTGATCAGGCTCTGGCCTGGCTGACCTCTTTCCTCTCAGATCAACCCTCCCAGGTCCAACTTGGGTCCTTCCTTTCATCTATCTTCCTCTCTACCTGTGGTGTTCCCCAGGGGTCTAACCTCTCGCCCTGGCTTTCCAACCAATACCTGGCAACTCTCGCCCACTGCATTGCCACTTTCTGCTCAAATTTCCAGTGCTACGCTGACGACACTCAACTCATTTTCAGGCTGCCCTCTGCCACCTCCTCTCCCTGTCTCATCTCTGATTGCCAAACTGCCATTCAGGATTGGTGTGCCGCCAATGTTCTTTGTCTGAATGCCAGCAAGACAGAGATCCTCCTCATTGGCACACCTTCACCATCCTTTCCCCTCACTCTCTGGCCGGCCTCCCTTGGCCCTCCTCCTACCCCCACCTGCGAGGCTAAGAACCCCAGGGTCATCTTTGACTCCACCCTTTCCTTCTCCACACACATCTCTGAGGTCTCTAAAAAGTCAAATTTCCGACTGCTCCTCATCAGAGGTACTCTGCCTTTCCTTTCCTTCCCCCAGAAGCTCATGGTATCCAAAGCTCTGGTTCTCTCTAGCTTGGACTATTGTAACAACCTCTTTCTAAATCTACCTGCCTCTACTCTCTGCCCTCTGCAACTAATCCAAAACAGAACTGCGAGACTTGTCCTTGCCCTCAAGCCCTGGGATTGTATATCTCCAGCTCTGACATCTCTCCATTGGCTCCCAGTGGATGCAAGGATTAAATTCAAAACCCTCTGCATTGTCCACAAGGCTTTCTGGGGCCTGTGTCCAAAATACCTTTAACTATCCCTCCACAAATACCTCCCCTCTCGAGCTCTTCGCTCCTCTACCTCCAACTCCCTCAGGGTCAGTCGTTTTTCAAAGGAACGAGCTGGGGGCAGATCTTTGTCTTCGGCTGGGGCCTCCCTCTGGAACAGCCTCCCTGCCACTCTAAAACTTGAGGAGAACCATCTCCGGTTCCGGAAGCACCTCAAGACCTTCCTCTTTTCTTCTGCCTTTGCTCCCCCTCTCCCCTGCTGATCTGTTCTCTCTTGGCACCGTGCACCGGGCCACCCTCTGTCCTTCGGGTCCAGGTACCTGCCCACCCTGCCACCCTCCCGCACTGCCTCCGGCCCACCCCTTGCACTGGGGTCTGTATCTGTACCCATACAGCCCCCCTTTTTCTTCCTGCACTTATCAGACCTACCCTGCCTGCTGCCTTAAACCTAGCACTTGCAAATTGCTGGCTGCACTACCACTGTTTGTTCCCTCTATTATTTATTTATTGTTATTTATCTGTTTCTCCTCTGCTTTGCACTTTCCACTCCTCCCCCCTTCCATGCACTTTTCCCCTCCCCCTCTCCCATGCACCTGCGCGTTCTCAATGTCACTGGGCCTAGTAAGATCGCTGTTTTGTTCTCCCCTGTTTCCCCTCCCTTGCCTTGTCGCATTCTAAAACACTTGTGTACGAGCGCGATAGAAATAAAATATCATATCATATCATATATGACACTGCTGCAAGAGTTTCTTGCAGAAAGGCGGTCACACCTGAATGGGACCTGGAACTGAGTGCAACTCACAGTGCTCTTAGCCCACCAGCTGCAGTGGTGGAAGACCCCTCACCACGTAACCAAGGGGATCCTCTTCTAAGAAGCACCCCAGACAAACTCTGGTAACAGATGCATCCTTTACAGGTTGGGGCGCACACGTAGGCGAGTTGTTTGTAAAGGGGCAATGGACGGAGGAAGAAGCAAAGCTACATATCAATGTCCTGGAGTTGAAGGTAGTGGCCTGAGCGCTCTGTACCTTTCAACCTGTTCTCAAGGGGTCGGTAGTGAGAATCCTAATGGCCAATTCTATCACTATGCATTACATAAGGAAACAGGGTGGTACCTCATACAGAACTCTGTCGGGGGAGGCAGAGAGGCTATGGCACTGGAACAACACTAACTGCATTGCACTGCAGGCCTTTCCCCTACCAGGGATGCAGAACACAATCACAGACTGAGCAGAGCGACAGACCGGTGTCACAAGTGGGAGTTATCTGACAAACAGCTGACAGGGGTGTTCAAACAATGGGACACACCCACCATAGGCCTGTTTGCAACACAGACCAACAAGAAATGTCAAACCTTCACCAGCAGGTACCGGCAGGAAGGGTTGCTTTGAGACGCGTTCTCGCTCGACCTGGAATGCTATGTTCACTTACGCTTCCCCCCAATCCCCGTCATAGACAGAGTCGTCCAAATGATGATGATGTATCCTTGTCGAATTATTCTGGTGGCTTCAGTATGGCCTAGGCAAGCATGGTTCTGGATCTCTCCACCTGTCAGAGGAGCGACCAATTCCAATAGAGGGTTCTCTAGAACTGTTGTCACAAAACAACGGAAACATCTTCCGTCACGATCCAGCATCCCTAAAGCTCAAAGCATGGCTCCTGACTTCGGCAAATAGAAATGCCGTAGGACTGCGGGAAGATCCTGCACACGGCAAGGGTAGATTGAACCAATAAATCCTACGCTCATAAATTGACCGGTTTATGTAAATGTTGTGATCAACAGCAGCGTGATCCACTGCAGATAACCCACCTTTTGCCATCTGAAGAAGGTATGGCAGAAGGTTTTGTGGTGTTGTCACATTCATCAAACAGTGTGCATATCTAGCAAGGATTTCTAGGTATAAAAGAAGAAAAGGGTGTGCTGCTCCATACAGTGAATGGATTAGGAAGCACTTCATGAGGGGCTTGTTACGAACCTACCCACCAACTAAAATGCCTCTGCCACAGTGGAGTCTTAATACAGTGCTGTCAGCACTCATGAAACTTCCTTTTGAACCAAAGGCTATGGTGCATATTAAGTATGTCTCCTGGAACGTGGCGTTCCTGGTGGCGGTCACCTCATTCAGAAGGAATTCAAAGCTGCAAGCGATGCCTGTTAAACAACCATACATATGGTTTACAAAAGATAAAGTGATCCTAAGGACGATTACGAACTTCATCCCTGAGGTGCCAACGGATCCACATGCAATCTACGATTGTTCGGCCAGCTTTCTTCCCTACTCCATCGTCAGAGGCAGAGATAGCCCTACTCTCCCTGGATCTAAGAAGGGCAATTAAGTTTTACTTGGATAGAACAAGTTCATTCAGACACTGTTCTCCGGCATTGGTATCTTTCATGCATTCACATGCGTCCACCATCCACCGCAGGTATAAAGGCTACAGTATAGGTAGTCCCTCTGGGGTTAGAATTTGAAGATGGCCTTCAAATTCTGAAACAGAAAATAAACAATGATTGCGGAGTAATTTGGGCAGAAATGTTACATGAGTGGAGGCCAGCTATGCTCAAGGGTAGGCAAGAGGGCGATACCCTGAGTAATTAGATCTGGTCCAATGGGAAAACAAGTTCCACTATGATTATATTTTACACAAGTCACTAAATTGCAAATTAAGGTCAAAAAAAGCAATCAAGCAAATGTATCTTGGAAACTGCTGTTGGGTGGTAAATTGAATCCCAGTTAGCGCCAGTGGGTAGGATACAAGTTAAAAAAAAAAATAGTATAACTTCGTCATCCAAACATTTGCAGATTTTCCAAGAAAAAAGTTAAAACGTTCTACTGACTCCCATTTGATACATAAATGAAAGATAACTCACAAGCACTAGAGTTGTCTCTGCAATTGTGAAACAAACAGAACAGATAGGTCTAGTGATAAAAAAAGAGACACATGTGTAAACAACTAAAAGTTATTAACACACAAGAATACCCATATTAGAGTGTAATAAAGCAGACTAGAGCTAAAATGAAGCGGCACTACAAAACCTGGACTAAGGTAGATTAACAGTGACTCAATGGTCTAATATGCATATGATCTTAAAAGACCATAGTATTAAAACCTTTTGGGGCCCGATTTATTTTCAGGTAACTAACATACCCTGATGCACTTAAATTCTATTTCGAATGGATTGTTTCCTCCCACCTATTCCTCATCTTTGACACTTGTTGTCCAGCTGCAGCTGCTTCAGAATTTATTTTATCGGCAGAGGGCGCTGTGCGTCGATGGCATCGAGTCGATGTCCCTCGAAGGCCTCCATCAAGGATGATGTCATCGAAGTCATATATAGCACGTGCCACGACCCGTTGGCCTCAGTTCTGTTTTTCTGTGACAGCGATAGCTTTGAGTGAAATTCAGCGCACCTCATCTTGTGACGTCTTTGTTACAATCACCTCTCGATAAGGTCTTCATCATCGACACCGACGACTCCGAAGTCCGGTTACAAGAAGTGTCGGGATTGCGGGTCGAAAATGTCATTCACTGACCGGCACCATATCTGTTTGTGGTGCCTCGGAGGGGACCACGACACCTCCGACTGTTCGAAATGCCAGTCCTTGACTTGAAAGGAAAATCCTTGAGGCAACGGAAGGGGGATCTGAAGTCAGGCAAAATCCCTAAAACATCTCCTACCCGATCCGCGAAACCTTCGACCGACGAGTCGAGAGGCGACCCCTCGGAGGAAGAAGGCCAAGCGATCCAGGTCGACGAGTGGCTCACACCACTCTTCTTCGTCCTCAAAGGAATCGAAGAGAAGGCACTGTAGGTTGACTTCGTCGTCGGACGTTTCCCCCAATAGGGTTGCTTGCCATACTAAGAAGTTTACTCTGGCCGAGTTGGAAGCCTTCAGGGCTGAAATGCTAAAGATTTTTGAGAAACAACAGAGCCATGTTCCTACCGAGCCTTCGAAAAGAAGCCGGAAAGGAAAGGTCTCGTCCAAAATCCCACGCACCCTTGAGCCCGGGAAAAACGCCGCATTGTGAGCCTTCAAGGCCTCGAGGATCACACAAAACACAAGGAAAAGTTGAGGTCACCATCAACACCATCGATGCCGAAGCATTCAACGCTAGCCACGGCATATTTGACAGCTGAGCTGTCAGTGCCGAGCACCCCTCCTAAGCCGGTGCCGATAAAGAAAGCATTGGCGACTTCGATGATGTCGAAGCCAATTATTGCAAAACCAGACAAAATATATGCTCCACTACCTAAAAAGGATTTCTTTAAATCTCTTACTTCGACTTTTGAAGGATAGAAGCGGTCTGAGGATGATGATGCCCCATTTGGCTTACAGTACGGAACTCCCAATGTACTAGAGAGTTTTTTTTCTGAGGAGTCCAGAATGAAGGACATGTATGACAACTTGCAAACAGCAAGTGGGGTAGATACCTCGCCGAACTTGAATTTGGAAAACCAGAGGCTGGGGAGCATGCGGATGCATCCTACAGGCAGCTCATGTCGAAGGTGGTGGAATACATGGGTTGGAGTAGGCCTCCATCGCCTTATGAGCAGTACGTTGAGATGATCCAGGACTTGTTCGCGAGAACGCGCCCTGATCAGTCAATCATCCAGGTGGGGTAGGCATGAATCCCCTCTCTCCTTAGATTCGCTGCCACTACCGCCATCAGTTTGGTGAAAACCCTTGAGGCGTAGGTCAGCCCGAATGGTACAACTTGAAATTGATCATGAGAACCGCCAACCGCGAACCTCAGGTATTTTCTGTGCTTGAGATGGATTGGCACATGAAAATATGCATCCTGACGGTCCAATGACACCAACCAATCCTGGAGTTGGAGGGCCTGAATGATCTGAGAAAGTGTGACCATATTGAACTTGTTCTTCCTGAGGAACTTGTTCAAGTCCAAGAGGGGTCTCAGTCCTCTGTCATTCTTGGGTATCAAATAAATATGGGGAGTACCATCCCTTGTTCCTCTCTGCTACACGCACTGGTTCTATAGCAGGAAGCCAGTAACCGTGGGCTACAGTTTCCAGAGCCCCAGCATCTGAAGTAATGTCTCACCATTCTTCCAGATGTTGAGACAGTCTGTCCCCCACTGGTGAACTGTGACTAAAGACCTCATAGTGGTTTTGCAGCGGCTGATGCAGAGGCCAATCTTTTGTACGTCCACAATCTGATCCTGTTTTGCCTTTCCATATGGCTTTGCAGAAAAGGGTGGCAAGGAACTGGGAGACTCTGGAGTCCAATCCGGCAGTTGATAAGAACTTGACTAAGAAATACTGCCCTTCCAGTAGTGACCCTGACTACCTGTCAAAACACCCCACTCCGGAGAGTTTGGTGGTGCAGACAGATATGGCTATTTCCAAACAAGCGGCGTACCTTACCATCCCTCCTGAAAGGGACGACAAGTGTGTAGATGGATGGGCGTGGAAGGTATTTTCAGCAGGGAGCATGGAACTAAAATCTGCCAACTCCACTTGTGCCCTCGCAAAGTTTTCGTACACTCTATGGGATTGTATTTCCATGGCAGCAGAGCACATTCCCCAAGGGGATGATAGAGACGGCTTCTTAGCTATTATTAGAGATGGCAAAGAGGCCATGTGCGAGTCTCTTCAATCAGGTTTGGATTCTGCAGATAGCATCAGCAGAACCATGGCTACAAGCACCGCTATGCGCCGATTTGCGTGGTTGAGAAAGTCGGGTTTTGCACCTGATGTGCAATCTAGACTTCTCAACATGCCTTTTGACGGGTCTCACCTTTTTGGCAACAAGGCTGATGAGAGCTTTGAGAAGTTGCAGACCTCAAAGGCAGCAGCCAAATCTTTAGGCGCTGCTATTGGGCAACCTCAGCCTTTTCGTCCTAGTGGGCAATCTTAGAGTGGTAGATCTTTTCGCTACTACTGCTCGGTTGGACGGGCGAGAGGAATGGCCAGTCAAAGAGGCCAGCAAAGATTTCCTTGTGGTGGACGAGGTAGAGGTGCAAAGCGAGCTCAAGCAGCAGCCTCCTTACCATTGGCCTCTGCATCAGCTGCTGCAAAACTACCATGAGGTCTTAAGTCACAGTTCACCAGTGGGGGACAGACTGTCTCAACATCTGGAAGAATGGCGAGACATTACTTCAGATGCTGGGGCTCTGGAAACTGTAGCCCACGGGTACTGCCTTCCTGCTATAGAAGCAGTGCCTGTAGCAGAGAGGAACAAGGGATGGTACTCCCCATATTTATTTGATATCCAAGAAGGACGGAGGACTGAGACCCCTCTTGGATTTGAGATACTTGAACAAGTTCCTCAGGAAGAACAAGTTCAATATGGTCACACTTTCTCAGATCATTCAGGCCCTCCAACTCCAGGGAGAAGACTTTTGGCAGCCATCATAGGAGATTACAGTAGTGACGGACACCTTTCTCACAGGGTGGGGAGCCCATGCCAACGATCTGACAGTCAGCGGTCATTGGTCTCCATCATAGTCCAAACTACATATCAATCTTTTGGAGCTGAGGGCAATCAGACTAGCGCTGAAGGCCTTTCTGCCCTCTGTATGGGGAAAGAAGGTCCTGATAATGACGGACAACACAGTGGCCATGTACTACCTCAACAAGAGAGGAGGTGTAGGGTCATTACCGCTGTGCAGAGAGGCAATGCAGCTCTGGTACTTGGCAATTCAAGAAGGAATCTCCCTATCGGCAGGTCACCTAGCCGGAGAGAAGAACACGGCGGCGGACCCTCTGAGCAAGCAGAGCACAGTCTCCCACGAGTGGGAACTAGCTCAGGATGTCCTTCAAGCGATCTTCACCCTTTGGGGAACCCCTCAGGTAGATCAGTTTGCGACCGAGGTCAACCGGAAGTGCAAAAGATATTGCTCCAGGGAATTTCCCCCAAGAGGAGCTCTCGGAGACGCTTTTGTATTGGACTGGGAGTTTCCACTCCTGTATACGTTTCCTCCAGTCCCCGTCATTCCTCATGTAATCAGGAGGTTGAGAAGGTTCGGGAAACACATGATGCCAATTGCCCCGGATTGGGCTGGGAAGACTTGGTACCCGGACCTTCTGGACACGTCAATCTTTCCGCCGATGCGTCTTCCACAAAGAGAGGACCTTCTCTCGTGAGAGGAAGGTCGAGTTCTCATCCAGAGGTCAAGACTCTCAACCTTCACGCTTGGTTTCTGAAAGGCTGAGATATAAAGATTGGGACCTCCCGGATGATGTAATGGAGGTGTTGCTTTCGGACAGAAGGCCAGCAACAAAGTCTTTGTACCATTGCCATTGGAATAGATTCGGCAACTGGTGCAAGGAAAAGAATGTAGATCCTTTTCTATGTAAAACACTGGATGTTTTATCCTTTCTTCTATCCTTAGCTAATCTGGGGCTCCAGACTGGTCCCATTAAAGGCTACTTGGCGGCGCTGTCCTTTTTTAAGCACTCATCAGAGGAATGTTCCTATTTCAAAATGCCATTGATGACTCAATATTTGAAGGGGCTCACTAATGTGTTCCCTCCATCTCCTTTCCAGGTTCCGGTTTGGTCCTTTGAGGTTATTAACCTTTAAAACCATCCTATAGGTAGCTCTGACATAAGCCCGTAGAGTGAGCGAGTTGCAGGCACTTTCATCCAAGCCACCCTTTACCATCTTCCACAAGGATTGGGTTGTTTTAAGAGTCAAACCTTCTTTTTTGCCCAAAATCATTTCTGATTTTCATTTAGGTCAGAACATTGTTCTACTTTCTTTCCATCCTCCACCTCATCCTGATAAGGAGGAAAGACTACATAGGTTAGCCCCTCAGAGAGCGTTAAGCATTTACATTTCAAGAATGTCTAAGTTACCAATTGATGACCAACTCTTCATCGGATATACAGGACACAAGCTGGGTTAGGCTATTACCAAACAGACCTTATCTAGATGGATAGTTCTGGCAATATTGGAATGTTACAGGCTGGCAGGAAAAGGCCCTCCTGAAGGTTTACTTGGGAGGACAGAATCCATTCGAACAACAAGTTCTTCGAATGAACAAGTTACTTACCCCTGGTTACATTCTTTCGACTGGATGTTCCTCTCACGTATTCCTCATCGCCCTCCGAACCTAACCCTGAGTAGAATTTCATGTGCTATTACAGCTTCCGTTCCATCAAGGCTGAGTACAGTCACTCCCGTGTTTACGGGTATCTCTGCTGCAAGAGGAGGAAAAGCAGAATTTAGGCCAACAGGCGCTGCGCGTGCTATATATGCCTTAGATGACATCTTACTCGACGGAGCCCTTCGAGGGACATCGACTCGACGCCATCGACGCACAGCACCCCCTGCCGAAAAAAGATTTCCGAAGCAGCTGTAATATACTTATCAATTGGTTAGCCCATGGTGATTTTTTACCACGCACAGGTAGGCTTACAGAGAGGTTTCCTGGGTATGTGGAACCATCAATTGAGAAATAAACTAAGTTAATTTGTTCCTACCATATTTGGTATCCTGACCGCTGGCTGAAGTGCAATGATCAAGAGTGTAGCATGTAGGCTGAAGCACAGTATGTGGCGCTTTGACACAGGGTGCTGGAGACAACAATTGGGAATGGAGCCAGATCATAAAGGTAAAGGAGGGGGCATGGGAATGTGAGGGGTGTGGGAGGCGTGGCAGAGGGAGCAGAAAGAATGACTTTGCTGGGGTTGGCTGGGGTTGGCTTTACTGGGCGGCCATCTGCAACATCACTTTTTTAACCGCAACATTTAGATTTCAATCTGGTTTATAATGTTCTTTGTCTACTTCTTTTCTCCCATTCTGTCTTAATTTATCCCACTCATCTTTTTGTCTATTTTATCTTCACAGTGACAGCCCAGCTCCCAGGAACAGATGGGTACTCAGGGGGAAAAGTTATTTTCATCGACACAGAAAATACTTTGTATCCACTCATTGTTTGATTTGAAAATATATATGTACATGTGCAAAATGTTTCACCATGCCTGCTTTAACTGAGAAATAGCAGTACTCCTCCATTCAATTGCAAGTACAGCAATCATGCTAAAAAGTGAAAACTCTTTACCTTTTAAAATAAATGTTCTGGTTATGGTAGAAAGCACCTTTTGTGCACCTTGTGTGCTTACCCTTGTTCTTTGAGCAAGCTGATCTATTCCTGTTGGACTATTTTTAGAATCTGAATTCTTCAGTAAGGGATTCCCCATTTTTATAATCTTACAGTCACTCTCAACTCCAGACTGGATCCCAGCATGTTTAAAAAGTACTTATTTCATTGTTTTACTAAAGAAAACACAATTAATGCTTTGTCAGATCAGGATTTCTGGATCAGTCCAGTAGATCTTGTTTTGTACGTGTTGTTGTATTTTGACATCAACCTCGTATGTTGTTTCCAAATATGTATTTTATTTTTTTGCAGAAGCATTTCCTGTGTAGGTTTTTTAGTGTGGCCAACTAGCAGTTTCACAATATACCACATATTCCAGGCCTGTGCAAACTAGTACTAAAGCTGTGACTTTGGGCCACTTCCCACAAGATTTTCCCTTTTGCATCTCACCTGTCAGGACTCCTCAATATACAGGAATACTAAATGCAGGGCTATGGACTATAGAATCGCCTGCGCCCGGTCTGCAATTATTTGGGTTTAATATCAGATTAACTCCTGCAGCATGTGCTTGGGTAGGGACCTACACCCTGAGGGTCCAAATAAAACCATGAAAAGTGACCAAATACCCAAGACAGATATGCGCGTGAAATAGGTGCGGTAAACAAAAAGTATGATTTAATATGTCAACTGGAGTATTTAAAAAGAGATGAAAAACATCAATGCAGGTTGAACCTGCATAAGTAAATTAAAACATTTACAATTAATTGCCGTTCTTTGGAAGCTGTACATCTTCATTTCGATAACACATTGCATTGAAAAAGACCCATGGCCAGAAAACATGTGTCGACTGTTCTTTGTAAATGCTTTAATTTACTTATGCAGGCTCCACCTGCATTGATGCTTTTCTTCTCTTTTTGAATACTCCAGTTAGATGAAAAATGAAATCATACCTTTTGTTTACCACACTTATTCCATGCGCATAGTTGTCTTCGGTATTTGGCCGGTCTCCTCAATATACAGGAAAATTCCTTGAGCTTTTAGACTCATTGACCTCAAGAATCTGACCTTTCTCCTTAGAAAGCTAATATGATGGATCAAATCTTCTAATCTTTGGGCTCACTCACATAGACCTTGTTGTGACATCAACCAACAACAAATGCCTTCTCTATTCCTGGATTCGCATAAGGATGCTGTCTATGGGGATGCATTTCTTCTTCTGTGGGATGGACATTTCCGTTATGCATATAACCTCCATCTTGTGGCAAAGTGATCCACTAATTGAATGCATGATTATGCAGCATGATTGTGGTGGCCCTGATGTGGCCTAACAGGTTCTGGTTCTCAGACCTAATGAATTTAAAAGTAAGCCGACATGGCCTTCGATTCTGGTCCAATCTATTGTCTCAGAAAGCGGTCTTGTTCTTCATCCTTCCTCGCAGTTGATGTCATTAGCCATCCGTTAAAGTCATGACCTTTGATCATCTAGGATTATGAGACAACTCTTCCGTGTCCAGTTCGCTAGAGTAACAATTTCAGATAGCGTCAAATGAGTGCACACCTGGCTTTGTGACAATGGTACAACAGCCAGATCCCTTTAAGAATATAATCCCAAAGCCACATTTTTCACATTTTAAAAAAAAGAAAATTCCACAAGATGGAATCAGCAGCCTGAAAGAACTAATAGGGGAAAGAGGTTTAGAGATGTGGAGAGCAAAGCACAAAGTTCAAATGATCCAGAAGTATGAAAGGTGGCATATGTTGACCAATTGTGGTTAAAGCATTTTGCAAATATCTTCTCATCAATTTTATTAATGATAGGTGCCTGTGTGAACAGCCGTTCACTGGCTCCTTCCCTGGCTTCAGAAGAAGCATAACAATACCTCCTCTCCTCGACATGGAAAAGTACCCCACAATGAATGCCTCTTACCACACCTCTAGCAGTTTACGTACCTGCAACTGGCTAAAATCTCTTATAAAACGTAACAGTGTGGCCATCAAGCCCAGGGAAAACAGCCATAGGGAGGCCCTCCACTGCGAGATTTTCCAGAACAGCGATTAGGTCTTCACGTTCTACTGCAATGGTAGCTTTGAATGAATGCATTTATATCCCTGACAAGAGGTTTCAATATATTCACATGTAGAAAGGCACTTAAAGAAGGCCTTATAGCTGTCAGATGGGGGAGAACATATACAACAAGCTGCATCATGGTTAGCCAGAATCAGAGGTCTAAAATACTGTTTGAAACAACCAAGCTGGCACCTGCTCAAGCCGCTAACCCTTCCTCTATCCGCTTACCATGCCAAGCCTATTAAGGAATTTTGCTACTTGCTGTGCCACCTGCATGAACTTTCCCAATTTTCTGTTAATGTCATGTAGCTGGACCAAAACATCTTCCAAATAATATTTCCTCTCAAGACCACAGACACCATTTTCTGCAAACCCCCTAATGTACACGTTAGAAGAATCCCATGGTACAGACCAGAGGGGAACAGAAACTGTATTACGTTCAAAGTACTGAACTATTTATGACCTGATCTCGCCATTGAATGGTACGTAAGAGACAGGGGCTTAAAGGTCCAATGATATGCTTATTTATTTATTGATAATATGTATATAACAGTTCAGTTTTACATATTTTTTTTATCAGTACATCACATAAAATAACTTGCTAAAATATATACATCTCTTAGATGTCACAAGTTCAATGCACATTTAATAGTATAAAATATCCTTAGACAGGTCTTTTAAAATTACTAAAATCATCACATAAAATTTCATTAAGTAGAAAATTTAATTTGCGTCGTTTCCTTCCACTAACTTCACCCACACACTGTGCATATCAAACATAAACATGGAGTTATCGTATTTCATCAGAAATTGACTACGTATTGTTTGTAAACTTTCACACTCACATAAAATATGGTATGCTGATTCAAGAACATTAATACCACAGAGACGACAAAATCTAAGTTCGGGGGGAATTCCCACTCGCGCCCCTAGTATTTCCAATACCTCACATGAATTAAATTTAAACAACAGGCACCATCGAATGGTAGAGCAATTAGGGTATGACATCTGGTATTTAGGTTTCATCGTCCTCATTCTGATATATTCTATAAATGTTCCACTGTTCGATTTAGTTGCCAGATTTACTATTCTTTGTTCTCTATTTCACAAATCAGTTTTTTCAATTTATTTTTTATCTGGGCTACAGAGTATAGCAGCCAGCAGTGAGTCTCATTTTTGATCACTTTAATGCAATTTAATCTCCATCTGTCTATTGTTTTAAAATCCATTTTGGAGTCTATTCCCTTGTATTGCTCCATCATTCGTACCATAAAGGTATCATTTGTAAGTCATGTAAGTTTTGCATAAAGTATGGCAGAGGACAGTTGTACTTTGCTTCTTATACTTAGTATTTCGCATTCTAGCATCATGTATTCATATGGTAGTGTTTTTGGCATTCGCAGCAATATCCTTAGCATCTTGGCTTCAAATTTATCAATATTGTTGCCAAATTTGCTGCTCTAGATTTCTGCACCATAAATCAAACATGAAACGATTTTGGCTAAATATAGTTTCACAAATATTGCGACAGAGTAAGTACTCTGATTGCCTATAAACTTGCTCAATTCCATAGTTGCAGTCATACATTTCCTTTTAGTTTCTATCCAGTGTTTCTTCCATGTAAGCTTGTCGTCTATGATAACTCCTAGGTATTTGTATTAGTGAACTACTTATATCCGTTGTTGATTAGGTGTCCACCCACCAGTGTATCTCTTCTTCTTAGCTGACTGTACTTCGAACTTCATAATTTTAGTCTTGCTAATGTTCACAACGACGTTATTAGCATATGTGTACTTTTCGAGTTCATTAAGTTTTACCTGCAGTCCTTTAGGCGTATAATCAAGCAAAATAAGATTGTCTGCATATCCCAGCCATCTTAGCATTAGATTGCCTAACTTAATGTCATTCATGTAAGTAATGTTGACATTTTTGAGGAAATCAGCGAGATATAAGTTAAACAGGGTAGCAGCTAGAGTACACCCCTGTTTTACACCACGTAAGGTCTGGATGTTTTCTGATAGTTGCCCTTCAGCATCTAGCCGTATTCTGACCGAGGTATCTCTATACAGTAGTTGGATCATATAAAGAAGTCCTCTTTGTATCTTCCATTGTTCTAATTTGGCCCAAAGTTTGCTGCATGCTATCGTATCGAAGGCTGCAGAAAAGTCTATGTATGCGACATACAAAGGCAGCCTTTGATTTTTCCATGAATATTCTACCGCATTAACTAGAATGGCTATGTTATGGGCTGTGGATGACCCACAGCCCATATGAAAGAATGAAAGGTGGCATATGTTGCCCAATTTTGTGGGCAAAGCATTTTGCAAATATCTTCTCATCAATTTTATTAATGATAGGTGCCTGTGTGAACAGCCGTTCACTGGCTCCTTCCCTGGCTTCAGAAGAAGCATAACAATGCCTCCTCTCCTCGACATGGAAAGGTACCCCACAATGAATGCCTCTTACCACACCTCTAGCAGTTTACGTACCTGCAACTGGCCAAATCTCTTATAAAACGTAACAGTGTGGCCATCAAGCCCAGGGAAAACAGCCATAGGGAGGCCCTCCACTGCGAGATTTTCCAGAACAGCGATTAGGTCTTCACGTTCTACTGCAATGGTAGCTTTGCATTAATGCATTTACATCCCTGACAAGAGGTTTTCAATATATTCACAGGTAGAAAGGCACTTAAAGAAGGCCTTATAGCTGTCAGATGGGGGAGAACATCTACAACAAGCTGCATCATGGTTAGCTAGGATCAGAGGTCTAAAATACTGTTTGAAACAACCAAGCTGGCACCTGCTCATGGCGTTAACCCTTCCTCTATCCGCTTACCATGCCAAGCCTATTAAGGAATTTTGCTACTTGCTGTGCCACCTGCATGAACTTTCCCAATTTTTTGTTAATGTCATGTAGCTGGACCAGAACATCTTCCAAATAATATTTCCTCTCAAGGCACAGACACCATTTTCTGCAAACCCCCCTAATGTACACGTTAGAAGAATCCCATGGTGCAGACCAGAGGGGATCAGAACCTGCATTACGTTCAAAGTACTGAACTATTTATGACCTGATCTCGCCATTGAATGCTACGTAAGAGACAGGGGCTTAAAGGTCCAATGATATGCTTATTTATTTATTGATAATATGTATATAACAGTTCAGTTTTACATTTTTTTTTTTATCAGTACATCACATAAAATACTTGCTAAAATATATACATCTCTTAGATGTATCTTTTTAAAATACATATCACAAATTCAATGCACATTTAATAGTATAAAATATCCTTAGACAGGTCTTTTAAAATTACTAAAATCATCACATAAAATTTCATTAAGTAGAAAATTTAATTTGCGTTGTTTCCTTCCACTAACTTCACCCACACACTGTGCATATCGCACATAAACATGGAGTTATCGTATTTCATCAGAAATTGACTACGTATTGTTTGTAAACCTTCACACTCACATAAAATATGGTATGCTGATTCAAGAACATTAATACTACAGAGACGACAAAATCTAAGTTTGCGGGGAATTCCCACTTGCGCCCCTAGTTTTTCTAATACCTCACATGAATTAAATTTAAACAACAGGTACCATCGAATGGTAGAGCAATTAGGGTATGACATCTGGTATTTAGGTTTCATCGTCCTCATTCTGATATATTCTATAAATGTTCCACTGTTCGATTTAGTTGCCAGATTTACTATTCTTTGTTCTCTATCTATTTCACAAATCAGTTTTTTCAATTTATTTTTTATCTGGGCTACAGAGTATAGCAGCCAGCAGTGAGTCTCATTTTTGATCAGTTTGATGTAATTTAATCTCCATCTGTCTATTGTTTTAAAATCCATTTAGGAGTCTATTCCCTTGTATTGATCCATCATTCGTACCATAAATGTATCATTTGCAAGTCATGTAAGTTTCGGATTAAATATGGCAGAGAACAGTTGTACTTTGCTTCTTATACTTAGTATTTCGCATTCTAGCATCATGTATACATATGGTAGTGTTTTTGGCATTCGCAGCAATATCCTTAGCATCTTGGCTTCAAATTTATCAATATTGTTGCCAAATTTGCTGCTCCAGATTTCTGCACCATAAATCAAACATGAAACAATTTTGGCTGAATATAGTTTCACAACTGTTGCGACAGAGTAAGTACCCTGATTGCCTATAAACTTGCTCAATGCCATAGTTGCAGTCATACATTTCCTTTTAGTTTCTATCCAGTGTTTCTTCCATGTAAGCTTGTCGTCTATGATAACTCCTAGGTATTTGTATTCGTGAACTACTTATATCCGTTGTTGATTAAGTGTCCACCCACCAGTGTATATGTTCTTCTTAGCTGACTGTACTTCGAACTTCATAATTTTAGTCTTGCTAATGTTCACAACGAGGTTATTAGCATATGCGTACTTTTCGAGTTCATTAAGTTTTACCTGTAGTCCTTTAGGCGTATAATCAAGCAAAATAAGATTGTCTGCATATCCCAGCCATCTTAGCATTAGATTGCCTAACTTAATGTCATTCATGTTAGTAATGTTGACATTTTTGAGGAAATCAGCGAGATATAAGTTAAACAGGGTAGCAGCTAGAGTACACCCCTGTTTTACACCACGTAAGGTCTGGATGTTTCCTGATAGTTGCCCTTCAGCATCTAGCCGTATTCTGACCGAGGTATCTCTATACAGTAGTTGGATCATATAAAGAGTCCTCTTGGTATCTTCCATTGTTCTAATTTGGCCCAAAGTTTGCTGCGTGCTATCGTATCGAAGGCTGCAGAAAAGTCTATGTATGCGACATACACAGGCAGCCTTCGATTCTTCCATGAATATTATACCGCATTAACTAGAATGGCTATGTTATGGGCTGTGGATGACCCACATCTAAAACCCGATTTATACTCAGGTAGGATTTTACACCTGGTTATCCACTGGTTTAGTTCTTCTAGCAAAACTTTAAAGAAGATTTTACCGGGTATATCTAGCATCGCTAGCATCCTGTAATTACTAGGTTCTTTGCGGTCACCCTTTTTATGTATAGTAAGTATAATGCTTTTCTTCCATGTATTAGGGATCATCCCATGTACTCCTATCCATTGAAAAACAATGTATAGGACCTTAGCCCATTTTTCAGGGGATTTCTGTAATAAAGCATTACAGGTGTTATCTGGGCCAGCTACTCTGGACTTTGGTAGTTTTCTTATAATTTTGGTTAGCGAATCAACTGTAAAATGACCTTTCCATTCAGTTTTTACGGGTTTGTGATCAGTTTCCTCTTCCGCTAGCCTACCAATTGTATTAGTAACATGGGTGAGCCACCTGTTTTCAGATACACAATTAATCGGGATTTTTCTCATTAATAATATCCCACATCATTTTACTGTTCTTTTGGTTAGATGCATCGGCTAGCGAGCGCCACGTCTCTTCCTTTTTTCCTTTTAAGTGGTATTTCAGCCATCTTATATATTCAATCTTAAGGCAACGTATCTTATTTGTTGCTTGTTCGTCTTTCTTTTTAATACAGCTACGTATATCTTTCCGTAAGAATTTCCTTTTTAATTGTATTGTTTTGTCAAATTTCTTCTTGTGGTCTAGATTCCATCTTTCATTGATTGTCTTATATTTTCGTTTATCGCTAATGGATTCTCTGACCTTTTCTGTTAATTGATCAAACATATGTTGTTATTATTATTATGGTGTCTTTCACTTGCCCTAACTATTTCAACAAATAGGTCTAACAGGGGTTGGACTATGGTATTACCCTTCTCGATGTTTTTAGGATTCCATTGTATTCTATTCCCTGCTATGTTTACTCTAATCTGCCCGTTATTTTGGTATTTATCACTCTGTGGAGTTTTGCTAGTTAGTAGAAGGTACAGGGGGAGATGATCACTTTCATCTCTGCATCCTACAGCCATGTCTTTAACCCATGTCCATGCCTTTTTATTCACTATCATATAGTCTATTGTGCTCATGCTAGTTCCCGATATCCGTGTCGCATTCATCTCCCAGTCTCCAGGCATGTTACCATTCAGGACTACCAGTTCAAATTTGTTTAGCAACTTTATCCAGTCTTTTGCATTTTTATCAAGGTTTTGGGTAATGGGTTCTGACAACATTTCCTCTATGGCCACCTCAGTTTTATAATTTATTCTTACATTTAGATCACTAACAATGATCAGCGGTAGGGTGTTACCCACTTCAGTAAGAATTTTCGTAAGTGTGGCAAAATTTTCTTTGCTAAATTTGGCTTCAGGAGGGTTATATATATTTATAAAGACAAAAGTATCAATTACTAGTGTCTTACATGATACCAATATAGCTAATACCATCTTAGTGGATTCAGGGTGTCTGACGCCTTCCCAAGGTTGCTTGATTGAGATTAGAAGCTCGCCTTTAGGTCTACCTCTCACGCCTTGGGTGGCAGAACTTTGGTATGCACTTTGCTCAAAGACTACCAAGGTTTTTTCTGCAATTAATGGAGAATGGTCCAAAAGTGTTTAGGGTAACAATGTGCTATTGGTGAAGTCGGTGGGTTGCACAACAGATCTGTGTAAGAGAGCATGCTATGTACTATAGAATAATATGATTTCTCTTGGGCTCAGAGTGGCGGAACTGCCAAGCATCCACTAAGATGAAAAAATAAAAGCACATAAACTGCAATAACGTTTTGTGCAGTAGAAGACAATACTCTGGGACTTGTGCCTGATCTGTCATGTTTTACATTTAAGATCATGTTGCATTCAACTGGTCAGAGCATATATGTGCCTAGAAAAGTGATATTTCTCTGCTGTGGTGGAGAGAAACAGAGATCATGCATCTTTGGTCAATAAGTGTTGATTAATTTGAGTTGGTAACTGTTGATAAAGCTTCACACTATAGAAAATCTCCCTTGTTCTTCTGTATCTACTGTGTCAGACAAGTATGAGAGGGATTTATACACAGATGTAAACACCACCTTGCGCCCTAACAGAACAAGGTATAGAACCTCGCATTCCCAGAGTGTAGATCAAAACTTTTATTGGGTTGATGTATTGCGTCTAATCTTTTGCCATAAGTAGGTTTTTCTGATCGATTCTCCCTCTCACAACTTCGTTCTTGGTGCTTATTCCATTCACCTAAATCCGATAGTTGTCTAATTGCATCAACAACCTCATCAGTGTCTTTTCCAGTCATTCCTAACAACGTCATTATAAAATGTTTGTATGCGAGAGGGGCTGTGCGTATAAGTGAATTTCTAGCTGAGACAGACAAATGTATAATATACCCATATGTTCGGGAGTATCAAGATGAATAGCCTCCTTCATAGCATGTTCCCATATCCTTTGAATAGCTTCCTTCACGGTATACCAGTTTTTATCATTAATCGGCCAGTCCGACGTAAATTGGATATTTGTGATTACATCCCTGTGCAGCCAATTGCAAACGAGATAATTGTCCGTCATCACCATTATGATCACGAGAAGGACCTGCACGCAGGGTCTCCTGAATTTGAACATCATTAGAGAAAGGCAAAAACCTAGCAGAATCTGTTGTATCTACTAGAGTGCCCTACTAGATTTACCCGACCTCTGTTTTAATCTATTGATAATTTCACCAATTTCTTGTTGTGACTAATCTTCAAGGGCGGTTTTATCTATAACACCGCCCCCTGGATTCAATAGATGGCAACCCATTTTCCTACGAATTATGGGATTAACTGTCACTTCTTTATATATAGGTTTCGCTTTTGGTATAGGATCTGATGTATTAGACTCACTTCTTGTAGTAGTACTATCAAAAACATCACCATCCCATTTAACAGAATCCCAGTTAACATCTGCGGCAGCAATTACTGTCGCTACCTTACGCAAATTAACCCTGCCTCTTCTTTTACGGTATTTATATTGTGCGACTCTAACCGCAGCACGTTCAGCCACAACTTGATATTTATCTGCTTTATCTTGATATAACTTCAATTGAAGCTCTTGCATCAAAGCAATATGTTTTTCAGCAGCTAATTCTTTTTCTAACTTTTGCACCGAACCATGTAATTCTACATTTAGTTGATGCATTTTTCTGAAAGCATGCAATAAAATCCATCCCCTTCGTCCGAGAGCTTCGTCCGAGAGCTAAACACTACTTCCCCTTCTCCATGGGGACCACTTGTAAGCATTTAATTAATTAATCCGGACTTGCTTCTCCTATGCTAGTATTCCATGTTTCACTCAATCCCACACCACATGCCCAAGTCTGTGCAATTTTATCATAAGGGCTTTTTGACCATCCCGGGATCGTTACTTCTGGGCAATCTCCGCCAGCGGAGCTACTCTTCTTTTTAAACAAAGAACCCATAACAATAAAATGGATGTTTCACGTCCCACACGTTAAAAACAATACACACGTTTTTCCCCCAAAAAAATTCTCCACTTTTTCCTTTTCTACCGTTCTGAGTCCAATATCATAAACCTTAATTTATCAACAAGATTCTTTGGCATCCATTTTAGCACAAAGATCCTGCTTACAGCGCCAATTGTGTATTGCGTCTATTTGACTATAAGGGAAGAACACCAACACTTACGTCTCTCCAGCTCCTTCTCGCAATAACAAATAATTGGACTCAGACTAGCAGAAGAGATACACACACACCATATAAGGTTATAAAAAATGGCTCAATATATATGCGGCTAGATAGATTAGAATATAATTGTCATCACCGTGATCCAGGAAGAAGAGAAAAAAATCCTCTTGGCCACCAAACAGCACTGCTTAGTCCCTCAGCAGGTAGGCAAAGAGATCGATATGGTCTACGGGGTCTGAAGCGGAGCGTCCTCCCTATCAGTGAGACTGCAACACCTGGGGTTCAACATCCAACAACCACCTTTCCGTGATGCCCTCTCCTATATGGGGTATCCCCCCCTTACAAACTGCGTTCTGCCCTCAACCGAAAGGCAGATCACAGGTCGAAGGGACAAAGGATGGAAATATCCACTTGAAAGTGGAAAAATCCTGCGCTTCTCTACTTGCATGCATTTCCAGACCTCTTATCGTGCAGCTGCAGCGCGCTCCAACTCCCCTTCTGTATTCGTCCTTCACTGGACAATACAATAACTATACTCTGTAGTCAGTCCACTTGCAAAATATCTATGTGACCTTGCTCTGCTTTCCCTGCTACTTGTTCATTCTGTGAGGCCTGCGGAAGCGCAGACCTTATTAATGCAATGGTAGATAAGTATTCAAAATGGCTGTGCATCAACGCCATGTTATTCTGGCTCGCATTTTACACACTAGCATTACCGTTGACCAAACAGAAGGAATTTGGGCATTATAGTTATGTTGACTCCCCATTGATTAAGGAATGCTGCCCCCTTTGTGGATTATGGGTGTGATTGTTCAGCCCTCACACGTTCCAGCTAAGAGATTACTTCTAGTAACCATATCCTAGGAGTAGCAGATGGCAGGAATAGTGATGTGCAGCTACGGGGCCATCAGCAGTTACTTCAGAGCTCTGAACAATTTGGTGTATGACCATCATTCATATGCAATGCATTTTTTACTATTTCCACCAAACCCAGCCCTCCACTATCCACACTGCAAACTCATACCTTAGAGTGATAAATCACACACTCAAGCTGCAAGTGATAATCAGCTTCTGAAGCCAAGGAGATGTAGGCACGCACCAGCGGACACCATCAATAGCCCAACCCATGAACAGCCCACCTCTAGTCCCTCTAGCGTCACATGCTGTGTAATTGTAAGGATGATCTGCTACATCACTTATCATATAGTAATATTTTGCTGCACAACAGCATTAATAATGGTGGCCTAACAGTAATGATAGATATGCATCAGATGTACAAACAGCAAAAGAAGACAAAGATAGTATGCCGTAGAAAAAAGAAAACAGCCATTCCCATATGTAACCTGGTGCAAGGACCCAGAGATAAACTCATCTGGTACACATGATCAATTAAAGAATAGCATGAATTATAAGGTACTGTTGAGCAATATCACATTCCAAAAATAGTGAAGGAGACAACAGATAAGTCTCAGTGGTTTATCAGCCTTCACTGATACACCCTTATGAGTGTCCATCTTTAGGTCTGTGCCCACTAGGCGACCTAGGACTTTGGTCCAACAAGCCAAAGAACATGAAGAAGTAGACCTTTTATCAAGGATCCCCTTAAAGTGTGCAGAGAATGGAATGACATTTCTGGGTCAGGTATCAGAGACTTTTCATGAGAGCTACAAAAGAGCCACAAGGGTTCTGCATATCAGAAGTAAAGTCTGCACAGTTTAATATCTTTGACCCCGGATAATCAAAGCTGTCTGCTTCACTGACAGTATGGAGAATCAGTTAATGGACATTGTATGTAGGCAGGAATGCTACGATTGCTCTCGCAGGCTGGCCCCGCTTGCGAGATAAAGCCACAATCGATGTAGTCTTTCAATCTGAAACTGTTGGAAGGTTTATCCAGAATTTCCTTGGAGGAACTGTAGGATTACCATTTCCATGTTTGTGATGGAATGAACTGACGAAGGTATAGTATATATAGGTTGTTTTTATACGATCTAGCTTCCAGGTACTCCTGTACGGTCTTTAAATCTTGTATATATTTTTTTTAATTGGTTGAGTGTTTGGGTTAAGGTGATCTAGCCCCCAGGTCCTGATTCTTGGCAAGTAGGCTGAGAACATCAAACATAATTTTGTCAATGATTGGTTGAGTGTTTAAGTCTCACTCCTCTATAGTGCTGATCCTGTTTTCAGTTTCAGTTACTCAAACCCTATTGAGCTTTGATTGCAAATATTTCATCTTCAAACACCAGCCTATTGAACCTGGTGCACACTGGTATGACTCCAAACTGAATTTCTTTATGCATAATATGGAGATCTGTGGCGGTCTGCAGTGGTTTCACCTCCACACTTTTTATAGTGAACTGTATAGTTGTTGCAATTTGATTGCCACACCATTAGATATCTGTATCTATCTTTACTCTTACTATATATGCCATGGATAGGAGGAAGGAGAGTAAGAGTGCAAGGAACCCAACAAGGTTATCCTCTTTCACCTTTACTTTTCATTATTGCATTAGAACCCCTGCTTAAATCATTTAGGCACAACAACACAATAAAAGGCATAGAATTTTTCAAAAACAAATTTAAAGTGGCAGCCTAAGCAGACTGTATTATCTTATTTTTCTCTGAAGTCGAATCTTCTCTTCCAGCTCTTCTCCAAATAGAGTAAAATAATGCAGCAGTTTTGGTTTATACACTGAATACCCTAACGTTTAAATTAAGCACTAATATACATTGTGCAAAAGGTATGATCAAGGACAATGGGATGAAATGGCAGCTCAGACAAGTAAAATTGACGTGTTCTCTTTAAGCCTCCTCTTGACTGGAGACCTTAATTCTACATTCATTGTAGATAGAATTATATCTATTGCTGAGACATGGTCACACACATTTAATTTATCTCATAGTGGGGTTGAATGGTAACCACACAAAATATACTATCTGATTATAATTTATAAACTATACTTTAAGTATGCTTCCAGTTAGATACTCCAGGTGTTTCTTTAAATCAATAGATCCAATCCTGGCTTATCTCTTATGCTTCAGCAATAACATGAGAATAGCCATAAATAAATTACAAGATAAAAGAAATGGTGATTAAATATTGTACAGTTGTACAATTACCAAATGGGTTGCGTCACAGCAGAGTGTAGCAGCTGGCTTGCTGGCCACAAGCAAATCCAAATTTGCCTTGTTTGGCTTTTAGCTGAGAGAGAACTAGTACAGTCACTAAAAATATTCAACCGTTTATGTCAACAAATAATAACTTGGAAGACAACTATGGCCTCTTAGATAGTAAACAAGAACTCTTTAAAGTAGATTACATTTTTCACAAAAAGGATGAAAAAAACTCATTACACTGTTCTTGTAACAACCAAGGCATTTAATTGTCCTTAATCTATGAATGCCCACCCATGTATTGTCCATGTGTGACTGTTCCAATTACTCTCCTCCACAACCTGGTCAGAATGTCACTGAAACTCACCCCTCAAATCTGAAATCGTATCTATTGTAAATTATTTTGTGATCAAAAGAGAATTGCCTATATATAAATATGAAGTATATATAAATATAAATAGAAAAAAACACTCATTTGAAAACATGGCATAATGTGGATATTCCACTAGTAAAAGGCAATGAACAATGTTTTTTAGACAGATAAAACAGAAACACACTTTTCCCCTTTCTGTAAATTCATAGGACTGATAGATTGCCCATCTAAAACACACGCCAGAACCGACACACCTGAACTAATTTGACTTTAACTTATGTAAATATAAATGGCCAAACAGCCTCCACAATATATAAAGTGATAAATTCAAACCCTCAAAAATCAATTACTGAACATGCAAAGATTTAATAACCATGTTGCCACTCACCAACACCCCCACCCCTCAAGTAGATGATTCTAAATAGCCTATGATTTGGAGGTTCCCTACTTAGAAATGTTTTCTGCAATCATTTCCCAATCATGTTTCTTTACGATTCACCAAATAGCGTTGATACTACTAAATACACACAGATTATGTCTCAAAGATACAATGCCTTGTTGGCACTGCCTTAAGGAGAGTGGGACGTAGGTAGCACATATGTTCTTTTACTGTGAGAAAATATGTCCTTTTTGGTAAGAAGTAGAAAAAGAAATCTGAGATATATTCCAGATAAACCTCCAACTTCTTGCATAAAGTGCTTGCCTGGAAGTTTTTGTTACCCAAACTTCATTGACACACATCTACAGCGAGGCCCTTAGCATTGACATTTTATTGCCCATTGTGATTAAGACCACCATCTCTGTTGGAAAAAGTATTGATTCACTTGCAACATACATGGAGGGCATGGGTACGTCCCTCAAAAATTGTATGGAACTGGAATTTGATAAAAATACAAATCTTGAGAAATGTGATATTTTGACCCCACTAAATACATGTATCTCTTTATTTATTTTATTTATTTATAATTTTTATAGCGCAAAACCAATGACCCTAAGGCTTAAGGGCGCTAACAACAAACAAAACAAATAAGACGTTAGCAAAGAGAGAGGTCAAGGATAATGAAAGTTTTGCCAGAAGGGAGGATCTCAGACGAAGGAAAAGGAGATTAATGAAACAGATAGGTCTTAAGTCCTTTCCTAAACACCCTGTTAGAGCTTTCATTTCTAAGTTTAAGTGGAAGTTTATTCCATGCAATGGGAGCCGCAGAATAGAAGGCTCCACTCTTTGCCTGAGATAATCTGCATTTAGGAATGACAAGTTGAGAGAGACCATTAGATCTGAGACTATAGTTACTGGTCTTAGGTTTAAGTTCTTCTTTAAGGTAGTTGGGACCAGAATCTGTCAGGCAGTTGAAGGAGATGGACAAAAGGCGAAAGAGGATACGTTCCTTAATAGGGAGCCAGTGAAGTTCCCTTCTATATAGAGACATGTGGTCTGATCTTTTTTTGTCCATGACAACCCTGACCGCATTATTCTGCACTACCTGTAGTCTATTCACTTCACATTTTGGAAGACCAATGAGAAGACTGCTGCAATAGTCTATCCTAGAGCTAATCAAAGCACGGGCCAACATCTCTCGACTAGTTTGAGAGAGGAAGGGGCGTGCATGAGAAAGTAATTTAATGTAGTATGAGGACAAGGAGACCAAATTACTGACCTGGGCTTTCATACTCAGATTACAGTCCAGGTAAATCCCCAATGTCTTAACCTTTTTCTTGGTCTTTATGACACAGTTGTCAATCACAAGCTGGGAGTATAAATCTTCCAATCTGTGAACTTTCGGATCAGTACCCACAAGCATAAGTTCAGTCTTGTTGGTATTAAGAGCCAATCCATTAACGCACATCAACTCTGGATGAGCGAATATATCTGGTTGATTTTAGTTTCATCATCCGAGAAGATGCCCGTAAGAGGAATGATACACTGGGTATCATCAGTGTAATTAGTGAACTCAATGTCATTATTGTCCAAAAAATCAAGAAAGGGAATCGTAAAGATGTTATAGAAAATTGGCGAAAGACAAGCTCCCTGCGGGACTCCTTGGGGTTAGCTTCTGCAATGTTGCTGCTCACTCGCCATTGGCGCCCCATAAGAAAGGAGGTAACCCAGGTGGCCGCCGAGGTCGAAAAACCTCCCACCCCCTCAGCCTGGCGGCAGATAAATCAAGCAACATCAGCATACAGGGGCTACCCTTGTCCATATGGCGAAGGAGCCTGGATTTTAAATCCAGCAAAGCAGTCTCATTACCGTGTTTTTTCCCGAAAACCAGATTGTCTCTTATTTAGAATATCATTAGTTCTTAGATGGGAGAGTAGTTGGGTGTACGCAACTCTATTGAGAATTTTCAGTAAAAAAGGTGAGTTGGAAATAGGACGATAGTTCAGAGGATCGTCCGGAGAGAGATCAGGTTTTTTTAGAAGAGGAGTTACCCAAGAATGTTTAATACAAGAGGGAACAACACTATCTCTGAAAGATGCGTTAACAAACTTGCAGAGAGTAGGGATCAGGGAGGAAGCACAGGCTTTTATTGTAAGTGCCGGACATACGTCACCCTTATAGTTAGATGGTTTAAGGTTATTAATACTGTAAGGTCGGCCTCTGAGATGGGCTTACATGAGAACAGTTCTTCATTATTGCAGCATTTACCAGGGGTCGCCGGAACTTTGGTGCCCCTAGATGATAGAATGGCTTTGGCTTCGGCGATACCTCCATTAATTCTGATGAGTTTAGCGTCCATAGCCTCCTGTATTTGATTACACCATTTGGTGTCTTTAACAATAGGAACAATAACTCTCATTAGCTTAAATGTGCAGCACTTCAATAGTTACAATCGCTATTGGGCTCTTAATCAATTCTTCAAATTCAATAAAATATCTGAAAACTTATATTGAAAATGCACATCAAAATTAAATGACAGAGCAATGTCCTGTCCCCATATTCTCTAATTTGTTTCTCTCTTTTTGCTTTTCACCACCTGTTTGGTATCTAACTCAGTCTTTGTACTTCAACATCTCCATTTGTTCTCTAACTCTATCCTTCATATTCAACACCTATGATTGATTGCTCTCCAACTGTGCCTTTGCTCTTCAAACATCCTGTCTTATATGAGGCTGTTAAGCCAACAAATCATGGCAAAACCTACTCTAAACCTTTGTTCACCTTCTTGTCCTTTCCTAGTCTAACACTTTCCTCAAAGTCTTTCTTTTACACAATGTATTTAATCAAGAGCCCAAAACATAATCCACTGGATGAGCCGGGAATATGTACTTGACCAAGATCACTGCATACAATCCAACAGAGTAGCGGGGAACACAACCATAAACTATAAACTTTTTTTCCATAACAAACACTGTGCCACAGTACACACAGGATTGGCACCCGCCAATTCATAAACCTATTCATATGTACCTTCCATAAAGATTCTGGGTCACTTATAACAATACACTCTGCTTCTTATATCACTGGGAATTCAAAGGCATGGCACGGAGTCTCTTATTATGCACTTCTTTTTTATTATTAAACACCAGCAAAACAAAATGAGAACATATAAGAATATTGCTCCCACAAACCAAAATGTGTACCCCTCTGTTTCTGTCCTCCAACCAGTGTCCAGTCTAGTCCTATAAGGCCTTTGTGGAACTCATCCTCTTTTCTTGCTGCTCATGCAGCCTATATAAGTATTCTGCAAGCATTTATAATCCATATATAGGATTATTTTAGTTACCTTTTGCTGTGTCTGGGGATCGTGCAGGCCTGCATATGTAGGTAGGTCACAGTCACTGCTGCGGTGTGGGTTGTTGGGCCCTCCAGGTCATCGCCATAATAGTGTTGGTTGTCTTCAATGCTTGCATCATAGCCCTCTCCCCTTTTATTTCTCTTTTTGTTTGTTCTAGCCTTTTTTCTCCTCCCAGTGTTACATTATTCATGTTGAGTAAAGGACCTGTGTTGGAGTGGTTTGGCCAAAGGAGTAGAAAGAGGACAGGCAAAGTGTTTAGTGAGATGTTTGGAGCCACGCCAGCTCTCTACTCCAAGGGGGGATTTTTTAATACAAGTAGCTTTGATATTTTTTCCCACAATCTGGGGGGTATGCCCGGAAAGGAGAAAAAACAACAAAGCATTCCCTAGAGTCAGCGCCTGTGGGTTCTTTCCAGTCGTAAAATAAGTTAGCCACCTTTAGTAAGGACTCTGTAGCCTAGGCATGTGATTTCAGTTTTGGCGAACCTGTGGGGTCAGCCATTAAGGAATTTATGGCCTACATGGCCATTAGATTTTGTGAGTCGGTCGCTGCAGTGAAACAAGGGTTGGCTGGTCCAAATAATGATGGCACGGGCAATACACTTGACGATGTGGGGCTTTCTTCAGTACCGAGCAAGGCTATGTGCAAATGGCTCCATGTTCAGACATATGATAATCGAAACATGGGTTTGTCTATGCAGTCCAGAATACCCAGGACTAGTATGCATTCGGGAGCACCTTTGGTAGGTGACTCAGGTTCACCATGTGTGCCCCCGGGTATAGGGGATGACCATTATCCACGCAAGGGGGCAAGGTTCAGAAGCCTAGGCTCATCGTCTGGGAGCGATGAATGGGATCTGTTATGGTAGGAGTCTGCAACCTGCGGTTCTCCAGATGTTTTGGACTATAACTCCAATCCCTAACTATTGACCATGCTGGCCAGGGCTGAGGGGCGATGCAATCCAAACATCTGGAGAGCCAAAGGTTGCAGATCCCTTATAGCATGATACTGAATCGCCTCCTTTGATTTTCCTGATACCTTTGTATAGCAGGAGATTGGATGGATTTGATGTTGGGTGGCCCATCTACTTCAGTAACAGACCATAGAGGTGAGACAATTTTTTAACATTTTTTATTGAAGCACCTTAATTCTTCAAATTGGTACGTCTTGCTGTCTGTTGAGAGATTTGCCCAATTCTTTTTATGTAAGAAGCTGGACCTTAATTCCAGAAAGAAAATGAGAGCAGAATGCCCAAAACATCTCATGTCAGGCAAGCAGCGCATGGTGCCAAGCATTGCCCCAAGTAAGCCAGCTATGAGAAGGATGTATCAAAGGCAGCAGATAAGGCCTGGCCCACCTGCCAGCCAAGGCTTTTAACACCATTGGGCCAGTCCTGAAAATATTAGACCTTGCAGAGGAGACCCACGTCATGAGGGAGCCATTGGACCACAAGGTTATATCAGGTTTGGCCCAGAGGCATTATGTTTTTAAGGGATACAAATGTTTCCATGATTCAGGAATGCTGTAAGGGCATTCTAATAAAAGTGAATCCAAAATTGATTGGACTGACTTAAGCCCCTACCCTAACAGATTCCGAATAGGTCCTGTTTGGCGAAGAATCTGACAGGGAGATTGGCAAATTTGTGTCAACGTTTAACTCCCTTGACAAAGGCCAGACTTTGCAGAGGATTTTTCAACGCCTAGTCTCTGAACAGACCAGCCGTTCCAGGGGCTGTTCAGTTGACTGAGCATGGGCGGCAAGACGTAACAGTTTTAGAGCCTTCCAAAAGTTATTTCCGAATCCCCAAGGTTTTTAACAACAAAGGACCGGGACTCTCTTTTTTCCACAAAGAGGACAATGAGGCAGGAGCTCAGGGATCCCTTTCACAAGTGCCCATAGCGGGCCAGATGCAATATTTATTGGCAAATTGGATTTTGGTTTCCGCAGATCTCTTATTAGATACGGTCAGGGGATATCACATAGAATTTCTCACGATGCCTCAACAAGTAAATCCACTTGGCCTGCTCAGGTTTGATCGTGCACAGGTGCGGGTGGTGCCTCAGAAAATAGAGCAGTTTTGGAAAAACAGGCAATAGAGCTCTGGAGGCCACATCCATCCAATTTCCTCACCTATATCGTCTTTATCTGAAAGAAAGACTGCTCGTTTCTGCCGGTTTTCAATCTGCGATCATTAAATGAATATGTTCTCTATTGGCACTTCAAGATGGAGACAATTGTATTGTTACGTGATCTATTGAGGCCAAGCACCTCGTATGTTTGCTAGGATCGCAACAATGCCTACCTGATCATTCCCATTGCAGCCAGACACAGACAGTTTCTCAGTTTCCATGGGCATTCAGTTTTTCCTCTGTGCCCTTTGGTTTGTCGTTTGCTCCTTATTGTTTTTCAAAATCTTTGCAACCAGTAGTAGGTTTCTAAAGTCTGAGAGGGGTCAGATTACTGACAATTATAATGGCACAGTCTGAGGAAGTGTTTTTGGAAAACCTCTGTCTCAAGGTCAATTTGCTAACCTCGCTCAAAATTCAGTTTTGGGGTTTTGTGATAGATTGTGTTTCTTCTACCCTTTGGCTTCCCAGGAAGAAAATACACAACATAAGAGAGAAATGTGCCGCTCTCTGTGAGCGAGTGTACTATCCATTGGATAGATAGCCAGGACCGTGGGTCTGTTGTCGGTTTCAATTCACATGATATTTCTTGCCCCCCTGCATTATATGACACTGCAAAGATTGAAGATTCAAAGGTTCTGTGAAGGCACAGAGTATGCCGATTCGGTGTGGTTTTCTTCAGAAGCACTTGACAAGTTACGACAGTGGCGCCATCATATATAAGCATGGAATGTATGAGTGATTTTCAGAACTGTTCAAGGTTTTATCTTGGAATCCGCTGCCAGTCTTCTTTAGCTTCTAATTGCGTTCCTGTTTCTATTGGCAATTTTCCCTGATGTCCTTTGAGGCCCACAAGGGAAACCCCATCCTCCTGTTTTGAAATGGTCTCTGTGGACAAATCGCCTGAGTGACGAATCCAAAGAATTTGTCCCTTCTACCCAAGGGTGAGCCACCACCTTTGAGACTAGGGGACAAGGCAAACCGTGTCACTGGGGTGACCCTGCCTCTGGGGACAACAAATGCACAAAGAACAATCCCACCCCACCTCCATTTACGTCTAAGTACTCAATGTTTATTGGTTACATGGGGGTTGAACAAGGTAACCATGTTCAGGGCCCCTTTAGTATGGAGGCTGTGATTTCTGACCTGTACTTGTTACCACCTTGTGCTGAAGAACAGGACAAATGGCATCATAATTTGCCTTCAAGGGAGGAACTCAAATACCACTGGATGTCAACAACAAGAAACAGCCAGAATGTGAGAAACTCTGACCTGCATGACCATGCAGACATTTAAGCCCCTCCCTCACAGGGAGAAGGGACAGCCGTGTTGTTAAAGTGGTGGGCAGAGACTCCAGGAAGCCTGTGGAATGCTGCCGCTTGGAGACCGGCAGAGGCCCCATAGAGCCCGGTATCGTTGTAGCTGGGGGGGCCAAGGTCCCACCAGGAGCAGCGGGTTGCCTGACAAGATGTTCAGAGTCTGTCTGTCCGGAATGGGGCCAGCAACGAGAAAGATGTAACCGCGCAGACCACAACCAAGTCTGAACCATACAACTGCAATGACTGGAGACGCCAAAGGCACAGAAACACACCACTGCTGGAGGAGAGGTACAGAAGGTTGTGCCAAGAAAGGGCGGCGGGGTCACAGCAAAGCCCATACTGGGCCACAAATCAGCATAACCCACAATGGGGTAGAGGGGCTGAGCAGGCCCATAGCCCATGCAGGGCTCAACATAAGAATACCACAGGAGGGATTGAGCAAAGCAAGTTACAGAGCAGGGCTGAACTGGCCCATAGCCCTAGCAAGGATGAACATAAGAATACCCCAGCAGGGGTTGCACAAAGCAGGATACCAAGCAGGGCTCAGTAGCCCTGTAGCCCAGTCAGGGTTTGAGCGAGGAGTACCCCAGGAGGGGTTGAAGAAAGCAAATTACTGAGCAGGGCTGAACGGGCTGGTAGCCCAAACTGTGTTAATGATAAGAATACCCCAGGAGAGGTTGAACAGAGCAAACTACGGAGAAGGGCTGAACAGGTCCACATCCCAAGCAGGGTTAATCATATAAGTATTCCAGGAAGAATTGATGGAAGCAAGCTACCAAACACGGTTGAGCATGCTTGTAACCCCCCCTGGTTTGAGAAGCCACTTACCCCATGAGGAACTGAACGAAAGGACTCGCCGAACAGGACTGACCAAGTCCGAGGCAGATCCGAGGCTTAGGAGATGAAACATTCAGATAAGACAAGGAGCGAACTTTGTTTATTTTGCAACTGCCAATCATTATAGATCTGGAAGAGATTCCCCAGGAAATGGGGTAAAGTAAAGTCTGTGTGGAGTATATGACCAGGACATTGGGCCTCATTATAGGTTTGCCGGTCTGGAAACAAGGGTTCCGGTAAGCTCACTGCCACTCTTGTTTCTGGATTGGAAAACTCTGAGTCCGTCTGCTGTGGCCGCTGTGCCTGACAGGTCTGACCCTGCCGGATGCAGCACACACGGTAGGCAGACCGTCACAGAAGCACTGGCACCGTTAGCAACAGTGCTGGTGCTTCCATGTCCCAACTCCCATAAAGTCCTATGGGACTCTATGGGAATGGGGACTTACATTTTACCGGCGCCTGACTTCCCGGGCTGCTGAAATTGGAATCTCCCAGTGGCACCGGGAAGTCATGCGCTGGTAAAATTGTACGAGTCTGGCGGCAACCTGCCGGTAACACCGGCAGGATTACCGCTGAACTCGTAATGAGGCCCATTGTCTTGACCTAAAAGAAAGCTAGGAGACATTTTGTTTTGTTGTAATGTTTTGACACATGAACCAGAAAGGAGGAAGATTGTAAGAACTCTTGGGAGGGGGTAAAAAAACAGCCTTCTCTCAAGTGTAGGTTTTCTTTCCTTTCTAAGTGATAGGCTAGTTGGTCGGTTAGAATAGATTAGGACGGAGAACAGTTTTTATTTGTGAAATATCCTGACAAGCACCCGTTTGTTGTTTTGTATGGTAGGGACCCCTCAGAGAAATACGGTTAGTAGAGGTCTTCTTCAATTTTTCAATGAAGATCATTGTTGATCCATGCCCACTTGTCTGTCACCTATGTCCGATTTACCCCACCTGCCTGATATCGAAGCACGTTGGGCCCTGCAAGGCCTTTGTAACTCAGCTACAGCTTTCATCAAAAGCTCACGGGCCCCTACTATCCTTTGATCTTAAAAGTCAACATGGCAAGCCTGGGTGCGCTGATGTTCTTGAGGGGGCTTGGATCCCTGTCTGGCCTATGTGGTAGTAGTGGTAAACATCATGGTTGCATTGGCTGGCTCAGCATCTTATCAGACAGTGGCCCTCATTACGAGTTCGGCCGGTAGCCATGCCGCTGTTGGCGGCATGGCTGCCGCCGAAATCGCCTCCGTGTCCGGGTCCTCGGAATGAGGACTTACCGGGCCATTCCGAGTTCGGATGGCCCGGTAATTCCTCCCTCAGGGACCCGGTCACGGTCCTTCCCCATTCCCATTCAGCCCTCATAGGGCTGAATGGAATGGGAGAGGGAGCAAACAACGGGCCATAACGAGATGGCCCGTTGTTTGCTCCCTCTTCCACTCGCGGGACCCGGTAAGCACGCCTGGTTTTCCCAGGCATGCTTAACGTGTCCCGCGAGGGGACCTCGTAATGTGGCGGAATGTGTTGAACAGCGCCGTCACCTTTTACGGCGCCGTTTAACCCGTTCCGCCAGGGTCGTAATGAGGCCCAGTGAATTTGTATCAATTTGCAATCTCAACTTAAATAGGATGGGTTCCCAGTGGAGGATCATCCTTTGATATGTCGGCTCTTGGAGGGCATTCGAGTCTGGGTGCCTCTAGTTTTGCGGTATTCCTTTGTGTTTTTGAAAGGTGGCCCCCAATGCTCAGTTAACTCTGAAATAGTTATTGACTAAATTGGTCACTCTAATGTGTGTGGTTGCCTTTCGACGAATGGCTGACTTTCACGCCCTGGAATTAAAAAGTTGAGTATTTACTACTTCGTCTGGTGTGTCGTTTTATTTGTATCCTCGCACAAAGACTGCATCTAAGGTCATTGATTTCCCTGCTTTTCCTTACAACCCACATTTGTGTTTAGTTCAATGATGTGGTGTAGCACAAAAGCGGCAACAAAAGCACGGCCCCCGCCACACTCTGTGCTGGCCTGGACCACCATGCATGCGCAATGCACTTGATGATCAAAGTATGGGGCGTGGCCAGCCACCGGCAAGATGGCTGCCTAAGACTAATCTCTCTGCTCTCTTTGACTAAATAAGAAATTACTATTATGGACCGTTTATATAATTAATTCCTACACTGTGTTGGTAGGGGATTCACTGTTTATGGCTCTGTGATTCATTTGAACTTTATTTTAAAATTAACAGTGCTCCAGAGTCTCTTAGCCCCGCCCCTTGTGGTACCAGAGGCCGTGCCTCTTGTGACCGAACCACTCTGCTGCATTTCGTCCCAGTGTTCGCTTACTCTACCGCCTGTTGCAATCGCTTGGACCACAGCTGGAAAGTTTTAGAAGAATTTCCTGTTGTTGAGAGAGAGAGGGGGCGCAGATATTGGCCTCAATGCTAATTCGCCGGTGTCCACAATGACACCCCACATCCTTCTCTGTGATAATCCTGTTGCGTAACGTCAAACCCAACTCTGTTGCTTCATTTTACTTCATTTGGGCCTACTCTTTACTGACACCTAATGCCAATAATCGTTATTGCAACTACCAATACCTCATATACAGTGTTACTATCGCTCAAAACACTTCATCTTTACCTATTATCTGAAAGAGCACATATTTTATCATGGCAATTACCAAAGAAGAACCGGGTTAACCCATATCATCTAATGACATCTCCACTTTAAATATAGGCATGGATACAATTTTAAATTAACTATCCAATATGCAATCATCTATATCTATGTCAGATACCCGCTCACTATCTATGCAAGAATAGTTTCACTTCTTTAAAAATGAAATGAAAGTAATTTCAGGCAAATTAAATGAAGCAGAGGAATGCATTTCCTTTGCTGGGGATAGAATTGAGGGTTTAAAGCACATGCAGCAAAGAGTTTTTCAACTGGAAAGTGAGGTTATAAACTTATCTTCCTTAGATAATTCCATTAATCTACAAGAAATTCAAAAAGCTATCCTCGATCTTAAAATTGGTAAGGCCCCCGACCCAGATGGTTACCCAATTGATCTTTATTGATCCTTCTCTGAACAACTGTACCCTAAACTTCTCGAGTTGTATGATAATTTCTTTGCGCAAGATCAGAGTGTTAGCACTTTTGGTGAAGCCTTTTTTATTCTGTTCTCCAAATCAGACAAAGATCCTTCATTAGCTAAAATGTATCGTCCTATTTCCGTTATCAATTCGGACTCAAATATTTTCTAAAATTCTAGATAACACATTAGAACCTTTTATTCCCAAAAGTGTAGATATAGATCAATCAGGTTTTTTTTTTTTTTAAACTTGATTTAATGCTCGTGGTACAAAACATTGCAACAACATCACATATTGCATATCTCTGAAACAGCAACATTCAGTTCAGTTTAACAACAGATTACACAGCATTACTGACTAGCCACTTCATTGGGTCCTGCCGGGCTGTTACCGGCTGAGTCTGTTTCGCATAAATATATTCTGAGCGGGGCCCAAATGTCCTTAGGTTTACATGAGTTCGGGAGTGAAATTACATAGTGTTCCTCACATTCATTTACGTAAATCAATTCTTTAAAGAAGTGGCTCACTTGTGGTGCCTGTGCGCTCTTCCACTTTAGCAGAATGCACTTTTTGGCCACTGCGCATGCAATGTTAAAGAGTCTTCTTGTCAACTCTGACTGTTTTCCAATATCCCCAAACAGATATTTCTGCGGTGTAAGGTATGCCGGTATCCGAGTTACTTCCTCCAACATGCTTGCTACCTCGCCCCAGAATACTTGTATATTAGGACAGTTCCAATACATGTGCATCGAGTCAGCCTGATCAGCTCCACATTTCTGACAGACACCGGGACCGTTATCTGTAAACTTGGCAACTTTTTTGGGGGTATAGTGCAGTTTGTTCAATATCTTAAATTGGATCAGCCTGAGGCCTGCATTCAGGGACACTCTCTTGGTCAATTCGCAGTACCTCACCCAGGTACTGTCATTTATACATACCCCCAGATCTGCTTCCCAGGAGGCCTTTATTTCATTTACCGTCGAGGCATTAGCCTGCACGGCCGCATATAGCCCCAAAACACTTGTTCCCGATCGGGTTGATAGGGCCAACAGACACGGGTGTGGTGGGGGTTCATCAGGGAACATTGGCCATCTGGCCTTAAAAGCCATTCTCATTCTATAATATTGTAATATCATCAATTGGTCACTCCCCATCCCTATTTTAAATTCTTCCAGCGTTATAAATTTACCATTAGGGAAAATGTCTCTGATTTTAAATTCCTCCTCCGGGTCCCATTTGTTTTGTATACTTGGATCATATGTGGGTGTTATGCCGGGGAAGTTCCAGAACGGGGCTTCAGCATAGTAAGGTGTCTCTACTCCAAGCCTATGGTAGAGCCTGTACCAGGCCTGCACTGTTGCACTGACTGGATCAAATGGGCACTTGTCTCTGTGTTTTCTATCGAAGATGATTGACCTTATATCAGTTGGGCGTGCAGAGTGTTTTTCTAAACAGATGTGGGGTGAGGTGTCTTGCTCATCATACCAGTGCTCAACGAACTGAGCCTGTGCAACTAGATAATACAATTCGAAATCAGGAGCTGCTATTCCACCGTTGCTGTACGGTTCCACCATTTTTTCCCACTTCATCCTGGCCGTCCCCCGGCACCAGACAAACTCCACCGCCATGGATCTAAGCGTGTCGAAGAAGTGCCTACCAGGCCAGATCGGTACATTAGTAAATATATACAGGATTTTCCGGAGAATTACCATTTTTAGTATAGCTATCCGACCAATAAGTGAGATGGGAAGTTTAGCCCAGAACTGAAGTTTCGTGGCAATCGTACCTAATAAAGATTCGTGGTTGTTCAAGAGTAGGGATGTTTTGTCTCCTGACACAATTACCCCCAGGTATCTTATCTTGTCCGGGGACCACTGCAGGCCGTGTGTGTGGTTTGGACATCTAGTAGCTGGGGTCAGGGGGAAGATTTCAGATTTCGAATGATTTGTTTTATATCCCGAATATTGTGTGAATTTGTGCATTGCCTCCATCGTTGGACCCAGGTGTATGTCCGGTTCGCGAATGTATAATAGGGCATCGTCTGCATATAGGGATATTGATTGGGTCAAACCCGCCATCCGTATCCCCCTCTGTCCCTGATGTTCTCTGATAGCTGCTGCAGCTGGTTCCATAGTCAGGGCAAATAGTATGGGGGAAAAAGGGCAGCCCTGTCTCGTACCCCTCCCCAGCTTGAACCATTCTGACATGGTGCGATTGGTCAATACCCTAGCACCCGGATTGGTGTATAGTATCTTTACACATTTCAGGAAGTAAGGGCCAAGCCCAAATTTCTCAAGTACCATGAATAGATATGTCCATGACACAGAATCAAATGTCTTTTCGGCATCCAGAGACACAGCCACTGCCTGGGCCTCTGGTTTAATCTGGGCCATGACCCCAACAACCTACGCAGATTGAGTGCTGTCGATCTAGTGGGGATGAATCTGCATTGGTACGGGTGTATCAGCACTGGCATTTGTGGCAGGAGTCTAGCGGCTAGAATCTTTGCAAATATCTTGGCGTCACAATTTATAAGGGACAGGGGCCGGTACGAGGACATCTCATTGGGGGGTCGCCTGGGTTTGGGGAGTACTGTGATGATGGCCTCTCTCATGGACACTGGGAGCGTCCCTACCTCTATGGCCTCCTCCCACACAGATAGCAGTATCGGGGCAAGCTCCTCGCTGAGCTCCTTGTATAATTCAATCCCTAGACCGTCTGAACCAGGAGCCTTACCGTTGGCTAGTGATTTAATCGCTTCCTTTATTTCTTCAGTAGTGAGGGGCTGGTCTAACAACAGCTTGTTTTCTGCTGACATTCTCGGGAGCGTAATGGTGTCCAAGTATGTCCCGATATCATTTGGTGTTTTCGAATCATGGTTAGCATATAATTCTGTATAAAAATGGGAGAATTCTTTATTTATACCCTCCTCGCTTGTTGTTATTGTGCCGTCTCTCGCTATTACACTAGAGATTGGGGCGTGGTATCTTTCAGATTTAAGTAGGTTGGCTAGGGTGCGCCCCGCCTTATTTCCCTCACCATACCGGCGAGCCCTGACCGGGGTGGCCATATATAACAGTTCCCTGGTAGCCAATTTATTGAATTCCTGTAAATTGCTATTTATGTCTGCAAGGGTGCTCTCTGCATGCAAGGAAGTATATTGTTGCTCTAATTCCCCCAGTCGTTTCTCCACCTCCGTCAGTTCCCCCCTGACCCCCCTCAGCATTCCCATTGATTTGGAGATTAGGATACCCCTCACCCATGCCTTAAATGTCTCCCACAGAGTAGCGGGGCTATTTACTGAGCCCTTATTAGTTTCAAGAAAAAATTCAACCTCAGTGTGTAATTCCTCCGCCACCGCAGGGTCCCCGAGGATGTTGGGGGGCATCCTCCATCTTCTGACCGGGGGTCTAAGGTCACCCAGTGCCATGTCTAGCAATATAGGGGAATGATCTGAAAGGGTGCGGAGGTATATTTCACTGCCAGCAACATTGCACATAAGAGACTCAGACACTAGCCAGTAATCAATGCAGGACTCAGTATCATGCACAGAGGAGTAAAAAGAATACTGTCTTTTTTGGGGGTGTAGTGTTCTCCAGGCATCTACTAGCAACAATTGCGACATAATTTGTTTCACAGTGTCAGCCGTTTTTGTGGGATTTCTGCATGCGGAAGTGGATCGATCTAGGTTTGTGTCTAATATAGTATTAAAGTCTCCTCCCCACAGTATTCGCTCGTGGCCACATACACCAATCTCATGAATTACATTTGTGTAAAACTCAGGGTCGTCTACATTTGGTCCATATGTGTTCACCAAAATCAGTTCTTCCCCTGCAATGTTCCCCCACACTATAACGTATCGACCCAGCGGGTCTATTTTACTTCTCCCCTCTTGAAACCGAACGGATGGATGAATGAGGACAAGTACTCCACGTGCCCTAAAGGAGTATTCTGTACAGTATCTATGCTTACCCCATCCTTTCAAGAGTTCGGTATTGACCTTCTGGAGCGCATGCGTTTCCTGTAACATAACAATCTGAGGGTGATGGCGAGTGACATAGGCACCTACTTTATTCAGCTTGGCTCGGTTGTTCAGTCCACGTACATTCCACGTAGGTAGTTTCAGTTTAAGCCCTCGGGCCGTTCTAGCAGGATTAGCCATGTCTGTATGTCCATTTTGCACTTCAGAACTTGCTGTTGCTTAGGAGAGTACCATGTGTTGCAATGCCACCACTTTTCATAACTTGAGGGACTCCTCCAACTGAGTCATGTTCCCTTAACTTCCCTCCCCTCTCCCCACACCGCTCAACTGAGCTGATCATTCCATAATATTTCTGCCCCCCACCCACATCATCTACCCCAACTTGACGATGCTGCCCAGTAACGTACTTTTCTCCTTAAACTTGTGGAGCTTTCCTGAGGGTCTCCTGTTGCATGCACTTGGCGCTTCCTGACGGAGGCTCTCGGCTTGGTTCACTGTAAGGTTTTCATCCAGTTCGTCTGTATTCCAAAGTTTTCCTTTCTCTGGGCGTCAGAACGTCGGTGTCTGCCGCTAATAGGGAGTCTCCCCATCCGTTCTCGGTTCTTTCCCCCAGTCGGGGCCTGAGGATGTACTCCGATTAGTCTGCCGAATCCGGTATTCCATCATTCAGTCGTGGTCTGGCGCTTTGGTCGACCACACGGTCTCTGGGAGGTAAGGGAATGGATGCTGAGATATGCCATGGCTTCTGTGGGGCTTTCATAAAAATGGGCTCTCCCGTCATGTTGAATTCTTAATTTCGCTGGGAAGATGAGGGCATATGGTATGTTACGAATTCGTAGTTCTTTCTTAACTAGTTCATAAGACCGCCTCTGTGCCTGTATGGTAGCGGAAAAGTCCGGATATATGTGGATTCTGTTATGTTCGAAAAGTAGAGTACCTTTCTCCCTGGACAGTCTGAGTATCACGTCCCTGTCTCTGTAGTTGAGGAGACGTGCAATTATGGTGCGGGGGGGTGCCCCGGGTTTCGGCAGTGGCGCCAACGTGCGGTGAGCCCTTTCCACAAGGAAATTATCGTAAAAGGAATCTGATCCTAGGATGTTTGTCAAAAGGATTTCCACTTGCCTCTCCATGTCGCCCTTGCCGAAAGTTTCTGCAACTCCGACAATCCGGATATTATTTCTCTGAGATCTTGACTCTAAATCTTCGCACTTATTTTGAGTTTTCCATAGCTCTGTCTGGAGGTGGGCTATGTCGGGACCATGTTGTAATATTGTATCTTCGTTGGTGCTTATCCTGCTCTCTGCTTCCGTGACGCGCACACTCTCTTTTTCTACTCGGGCTTTAAGGGACCCAATTGTTGCGACTATATCGTCCAATTTGACGTTGACCGCCATGAAGTCATTCTGGACCAGTGTTGACAGACGGTCCAAGGGATCTTCCACTTGTTTTTAATTTTCCTGTGGCGCCTCTTCGGCCGCCCTATGTGGCTGGGAGCTGGCGAAGATATCCATCGGACCTGTCTTTCTCCCCCCCGTGCCCTTCTTCTCGGTACGTCCCATGTATTATGGTGTGCAATCCCTGAGTGGACTGTGTCCTCCCACATAGTATAGGCTTACGTGTAGATGTTTTTAAGTGGGCAATAGGGCGGGTATTGTGACAGAGATGGTCTACCACACACTTTCCAGCCTCCGGGTGTTCAGTTATCTTTATGTTTCTTCCACAGGGCTAGGGTCTTCACTGGGTTTACCCCGATTATTTGTTCACATATGCAGTCTTCGAATGGCTCATAGCAGAGTGTCCCTCTCGCTCCACTAAGGATTAATGAGTTACTGGCTGACGGGAGCCGCCAACCCTTGTCTGCGCACAGTTGAATGTTAATAGAGCATCCGTCCCTTCACCTCGAAAGTTCTACTGGTGTCCCATTGGGTGGGGCTCGCTGAGTGCCGGGGGGAAGGGGGGAAACACGGATTCCGCGTTCCCTTTTTTTTTCCCTGGCAGCCCCAGGCTCCAGCCACCCAGTGACCGCAATATCAGTGGCCCCCGTTGCACTTCAAGGTATGTGTTGGGCGATGCCTTTTATCTAATGCAGCCCGATTGTTGACCTGTGGTATTTATCCTCCCCCCTGCCTTTCCATAAGGATTATGGTGTAGAATGGGCAGTTTTCATTGGGGGGGAGGAGGGTCCGTTCGGTCTGCTCCACTTACTTAATTAGGGTGTTGTGACATGACCATGTGTTTCCACGCCGTTCTTCCGTGTTCTCCTCCAACCGTGTGGCGGCCGGGAGAGCCGTGTGCCGCCCTCGCGGCTTCTCAGCCGCTTCCTCGTTTCCAGCCGCAGCAGCCGCGGCCGCCAGTCGCTCTCGGCGGCCGCAGCAGCGCAGCCGTGGATGCTGGTTAATTCCGGCGGCAGCAGCCGTACGGGTATTGGTGCACTTCGTTTCGTGGTCTCCAGCGCTGCAGAGCTTCCCAGCTGTGTTCTTCTTTGGTTGTGGGTAGCGCGGCACAGGATCACCGCTTCGCTCCTCCCCCGCTGCGACCCGCTCCTCTCAGCAGACCTCGGGCCCGCAGTGGATATGCTGTGGAGCCGGTGGCCGGCCACGGCCGAGCCTTCCGACCGCTTGGGCGCCTCCAGGCGATTCTCGCAGGTTCCTTCGGATGAACAGACACGATTTTTTGAGCGTTTGTTCCCACGGTCTTCTGCCACAGAGTTTTCCGTCTTATACACTTATACACTTAGATGACGATTCTAAAAGGATATATTTGACAAAGGATTGTTGGTGAAACCGGAGCTCTCCTTTCAGGCGGCCATTTTGGTCGTGCGCAACAGCGCCCCCCATCAATCAGGTTTTTAATAGCCCCACTTAATCTCTCCCATTTTCTTCAAACTACCTACTGGACGGGTATTGAAAAGCGTCCTTTATTACACTTTTTCTAAATCACTTGGAATAAACTGCTGGATGTATCTCATGATATGGTAGATATAAATAATATGTTCCTTTGATTTAATAAACATATACCAATTAAATTGAACCTTACTATTTTTCAAAGATGGTACTCTGCTGGTATATTTCAAATTAATCACATATTTTATATTTTTGTAGCTATTCCATTTCCACAGCTGCACCTTCATTTTAATCTTATAGATTCTGATTTTGACGTTTATACCACACGTATTAATTCTATTTCCAAAGCCTTACCTATTGTTTTTCAAAGAACCCCCTCTAGATCTATGTTATTAATGATGAATACATCATCTACCAAGGCAGCCAAACTATATTTGTTTCTGAATCTAACAAATGATAGTAATATTTTGAATACCAGTACTATCAAATAATGGGAGAATGATTGGAATATACATCCATCTCCTGACGTATGGGAAAAATGTAGAAACAATATTATACTTCTTCTGTTACAGCCAGTCTTACACAATCACATTTTTTTCATACTACATAGAGCTTATTTAACTCAAGCAAGAAATCCAACATTCAAATACTACTACTAATCTTTGTTGGTCATGCCAAACTCCCCACGCTGACTTTGTCCATTCAATTTTCAAATATTTGTTTTTGCTTTTTGGAGGAAAATATGAAAGTGTTTGCAAACTATATTTAATTTTCAAGAACCATTAACTTTGTATAACTTAATGATTAGTACCCTGGTCAAGCCTTATATGGACATAATCTTCTTTCCTAGCATATTTAATTTTTTATTTATATTGGTTTCCATCTTATTGCATCTAACTGGAAAAATGCCGATAATTTATCTTATAAGATGTGGTGCAATTCCATATGTTCCTTTCGTAGAATTGAAAAAATACATGCTTACTCCAGTGGGACACCTTCTAAATTAATTAATAAATGGGATGCATTTACTGAATATCTTGGTAATAGTTAAACATTATTGTTGATATTTGATTTATATCCCTCGCCTCTTTCTTTCCTATTGTCTCTTTGTTCGTCTTGTCTGTCTCCCCCTGTATGTCTTATCATATTCATTAATTGTCTTGAATATTTCTCATGACAAAGTTTATTACTACCTATTAACTCATTATTCAATGTTATGGTTATTTCAAACCTGTTCTTATATTTAATGTATCAGAATTATTTGTATAATTGAAGTGTGATCTCAATATGTTTATTTCTGGATTTAATCTATATTACAAATGAATAAAAATAATTTAACAGGAAGTTGAAAGTATGTGTTTTAATCAAACTTTAACCCTGCCACCTAGCATAGAAACAAGGGGGTTGTGGCTGGCTTCTGTGTCCTAATTGACAATGGGGATCCTGGGAGTCCCTCTGCCAGACATTAGTCCTGGCTACGAGGGACTTACCCAGAGTCTTTATCTCACTATCTTTCACAGAGAAGAAATATCCCAAACATATCAGTCTTTGTCCTGCCCTGCGGCAGTCCAGCACCGAAATGCTAGGCAATTCTCCTCTGAACAAGAGTACCAACAGCATCCCCAGACACGTGTTTAAGTCTGGTTGGACCTCATCAGTAGGGAGGAGCTGTGCCTCTCTAAGAATAGTGAGCAAGGGGTCCACGTCTGGATTCCCCTAGTAACTTAGGGTGAGACCCAAAGTTACTTAAATATGCAAATTGACAAGGGGGGTCCTGGGAGTCCCTTTGCCAGACATTAGTCATGGTTACGAGGGACTTACCCAGAGTCTTTAGCTCACTATCTTTCACAGAGAAGAAATATCCCAAACATATCAGTCTTTGTCCTGCCCTGGGGCAGTCCAGCACCGAAATGCTAGGCAATTCTCCTCTGAACAAGAGTACCAACAGCATCCCCAGACACGTGTTTCGGTCTGGTTTGACCTCATCAGTAGGGAGGAGCTGTGCCTCTCTAAGAATAGTGAGCAAGGTGACACCCAAATGTACAAGACAACTCTGCGTGGGCAGTAATATTATGCACAATAATGATACCATAAGAAAACATGTTCATGATGACTTTGACATTATAGGCTAGTAACCCCCATATGCAAACATTCTTTTGTTGGCTTTGCCCTTAATGCTGTAGACCCTCAGGACAATGATGAGAGGGCCTGAATTGTAGAAAACAAAACCTTATTGCAAATGCAAAATAATGGCTAGGATAGTCAGCCAGTCTTGTGAGACTGAAAAGCTGAGAACTCGCCCCACCCACATCAGACAGTAGTATTTAAAGCCAAAACCCACAAAATTAGAATACATTTGTATACAATGTAAACCTTATTTGTAAATATATTCTAAACATCCTAATGGCTCCTGCCTATATAAAAACCTAAGTCATCATAATGTTGGTTAGTACTTTGCCCTATTCTGATTGGTTAGTACAATAACATGTTACATTTAGATGTGCATCCCCCGCAGATTACATAATCATGCTCAGTCAGTACAAAGAGCAAAATCTGCCATCCCCAGCAATAAACCAAATACAACGCCATTTTTCTCCGTGAGAGAAGGTATCTTGCCATCCTGTGCTACCCCCCACACCTGCAGCTCTCCCACGTTAAAGCCTGTCCTATTTACTATTGCATACTTGTCTGGTTATGCCAAGGACGAAAACCATGATTGCATTGTGTGCTCGACTCCCTTGGGAAGGATTTCATGAGAAAGTGTAACAGAGGCCTGACTATTAGAATAATAGCTACAATTTTTGCTGACAGGCCACCCAGTCACAAACACAGCAGCCCGAAGACTCTCTTGGATGCAACAGAAACTAAACCTAATTCAACATGGAAGAGACACTAAAATAAAATGGCTGAAGGCTCTTAATATAATGGTTAATATTTGCGCTGCTAGCTTACTCTGCCGCGTACTTGGCAGTGCATGGACTCTTAATAGCAGTCCCTTAGTCTATATTTTCTCTTATATTTAGGACATTGCACCCCCATATTAGCATTCCCCCCTCTAGTTGATTAATCAAATACACCATCTTTCTCTTTCATCGTATCAAAAGGAGTCTTTGGTACCCACACTTTCATCACATTTTTCAAATTCCCTTTGTATTCTTCTGGGCTGCAGGGCATAAAACAACCCCCATCTCCGGTAGAATCCACATAGCATTTAAAAATAGTTCTCCGGATCATGAGGGCAGTAAAACTGTGTTCCTGGGGAACCAATTGGGTGACATATTTCAACCATTCAAGGCTTTTCTTAGTGAGTCCAGGGTTAAGTGTGTGTGTCCTTCAGAAGGGGAGTGTCATCAATAGGTTTTATTGTGAGAGACATCATAGGCATTACCTTACCCATCATTCCTACACAGCTCTTCGGTGGCCGTGCTACAGACCAGGAGGTCATCCACATACTAAATCACTGTGCTCTGTGTTTGTACGTTTTCTAGGTCCATTTGCAATACCCTTGGGGCAAATGAGTGTGTTAAAATCTTTGGCCCCTGTAGGTAAATGCTGTAAGTGGCTAGGACTCAGGGTGTAATGGGATGAAGAAAAATGCACTGTTGAGATCTATGACAGTAAAATAGGTAGCTTCTGTGGGTATGTTATACAAGATGGTGGCGGGATTGGAGACGACTGGGAACTCTGCTTCTACAATATTTGTCAGTGGGCATAAATCCTGCACCATCCTCCAAGTTGACCTTTTCACTTTTTCACAGGATAAATAGCCGTGTTACATGAGGATTCTGATGGCTGTTTTATGCCCTGCATCCATAAGGCCTCTAAGGTTGAGTAAATACCTTCCTCTGCTTCCCTTGATAAGGGGTACTGTTTGACTGGGGGCAAAACTGCACCTGGTTTTAGTTTAATGCAAACCGCCCGTATGATTTTTAGCAGCCCTCCATCATTTGGGCCACTGGTCCACAACTGACTGGGCACCTTGCCTTGTCTAGGTCCTTCTGTATGTATGACGATAATGTGTTGGCCAAGTGCAGGGTGTGCAGCACTTCTGTGTTTTCCACTACTACCTGGCAGGGAATGGAGGGTTCAAATGCCATCTACCCTTCAGTCTTGAGGGTCTTCGAACAGCCGTTTATCGGACACATCCCTCAATCACTGTAACGCTCACCTGATTCCCGTAGAGGCGCCGGTCTTGACTGGGCGTATACCGTATCTTCAAAGGTGATGTGTAACACACGGCTGGCTCTTTGGGCTGGACCTCTGTGCACTGTATGTCTGACTCGAAGGGTAAGATGTCTGCAGATAGAAAATATGGGATTAATGAACTGGGTTATTGAATGTCTCTCTCTTCTTCCCTTTCTCTTCTCCTGTAGAACCCCAAGGTTAACGCTCTCACCTTAGGTAAGTGAACGCCGTGCTCTCCATCTGCCTCGGGGCAGGGTGCTGTAACCAGTTTCTTCACTGGATAAGGGGAGCAGGCCTCTTGACTTCAGAGGACTGCTGTCCGTCGTTTACTGCACGAACGGTAAGTTTTGAGTAATTCTAATGTCTTTAAAAGTCTTTAGTAATGATGTCTCTTGTTTTTGCAGGGTTCCGGCGATGGCGGATGACGGGCTGAAGTGAGTTGAAGATGGAGCCCGTGTGATGAATGGAAGCGCCTGGAAGCACGTAAGTAAGCGCTTGTTGCCTGCTTCACGATGCGCTCTAACTGTCTTTTATTTTGCAGGTACAAGTTCGGAGCGGCTGCAGGGTGCCGGAATACCCACTGGGTTAGATGTGGAAAGGAGTAATGGCACGTGAGTATTAAAGTTCTCCAATGTCTTTAAACGCACCTTTGTTTTGTCTTTCAGATGCGGGATGCAGCACCGAAGGCCTCCGGAGCGTGCGAAGAGCTGGTAAGCTTTTGTCTTTCAGATGCTGGAATGCAGTGCGAAGACCCCCGGAGCGCACGAAGACTAGGTAAGCCTTTGTCTTTCAGATACCGGAATGCAGCGCGAGGCGTTGGTGACAGCCGATGGACCAGGTAAGTGAAGCGCTGTCACTGAAGACCGTAATGCTAACCTGTTCTTTCTTGTCTTTATAGGTGTTGCTGAAGACTGGATTCAGGATGGTAAGCCTTTTTCCTTAGGCCCAGCATCAGATGCAGAAGACACGATGAGCGTTCTGCTGCAGAGGATGCAGAATAACGCAAAGCAAGATTCATCCATCGGGTGTGGTTTAAATAGCCTCCTGTAGTGCTTAGGTGTCTCCTTCCACAGCCACGCCTAGATAAGAAAAGAGTTCCTGCTTTCCAGAAGAGTTCCAGTGTTCTGAACCTAGGGAGTGGCTCCTGCCCCACCCAACAGGAAAAGTAGTTCCAAACAGAAGAGGATCAGAGGCTCAACTGGCAGGCAAGTAAGCAGCATGGTCTGCTGCAGGTAAGTCCACCCAAGCATTATGAGCCCGGCGCTTCCAGCGCTGGGACTGGGCATATTTATGAGCCTGGTGCCACTGGCGCCAGGACTGGGTCCAAAAGGTCCCAATTGGGACTGGTTGGCACTCGGAACCTGGGTTATGGATCTGCTTCCAAGGGAGTTGGGAAAACCCTGACCTTTTGGAAGCAGAGATCATGACAGTACCCCCCCTCAAGGCCCCTCCCAAACCGGGCTTCTCCGGGGGTTTTGGCTTGTCAGGAAATGTTCGGTGAAATCTTTTGATTAGGCGAGGAGCGTGGACATATTCAGCAGGTTCCCAGGATCTCTCTTGGGGGCCGTAGCCTTTCCAGTCAATTAGGTAAAATAGTTTAGATTTGGAGATCTTGGAGTCCAGAATGCTTTTGACTTCAAACTCGAGTTCTCCATCAACTAGGATGGGTTTTGGAGATTTAGTTAGTCGGGTTTGAGGTTGCATGGGTTTTAATAGAGAGACGTGGAAGACCGGATGTATCTTCATGTGCGGGGGCAAGTCCAACTTGACCGCTACTGGGTTTACTATGGTAGTGATGGAATAGGGACCAAGGTATCTTGGGTTGAATGTGCGTGGCCCTTTTAGAGGTAGATATTTGGTGGATAACCAGACTTGATCCCCTACTTGATATTGAGGGGCTTCCTTCCGATGTTGATCTGCTCCTTTCTTGTATTGTTCTTTAGCCCTTTGAAGGTGAGAAACAGCTTCCTTAAAGGCTTGGGTGATTGTAGAATGCAGGTAGTCTACTGCTGGTGTTTCAAGATCTTGGAGGGGATCCAACTCCGAGGTTCGAGGGTGACTGCCGTATAAAAGAAAAAACGGGGTTTTCCCAGTTCCCGAATGGACAGAGTTATTGTAGGCATATTCGGCTATCCAAAGGATGTCTTTCCAAGTTTTTTCAGTTTGTTGCAGCATGCAGCGTAAATACTGTTCCAGAGTTTGATTGGTCCTCTCGGTTTGTCTGTCGGTTTGAGGGTGGTGACTGGTCGATAGTCTCACATCAATTTGAGCCGACCGACAGCAACTTCGCCAAAAATGAGAAATAAATTGACTACCTCGATCCGAAATTAGAACCGAAGGAAAACCGTGCAGTGCGACGATGTTTTAGAGAAATTCTCGGGCCAGAGTTGCTGCTGTTGGCAAGCCTTTGAGCGGAATGAAATGCGCCATCTTGGAGAATAAGTCCACGATTACTAGAATCGTATTATATCCGGAGCATGGAGGTAGATCGGTGATGAAGTCCATAGAAAGCGTATGCCAAGGGCGAGGTGGGATGTCAATAGGGCGTAAGAGGCCTGCTGGTCTTTCCTTTTGACTCTTGTTTTGGGCGCATACTCCACAGGACATTATAAAGTCTCTGATATCTTTTTTCCAAGACGGCCACCAGAAGTAGCGCTTGATCTTTTCTGAGGTCTTGGCCATACCGCGATGTCCTTCCATTAAAGAATCGTGATAACAAGAGATTACTTTTTTCTGTAAATCTGTGCTGGGCAGGTATAATCGTTCTTGGAAATACAATAAGTTGTCCTTTACTGCAAAGTCCTTTCCCTGCAGATGCCAATTCTGTATGTCTGCTGGAGTTACAAGTTGCCTGGCTTTATCCTTAACTTCCTCTATGGATTGTGTGGCGATTACACCCAGAATTCTTTGTTCGGGAATGATTGGTACAGGTTTAGGGTTGATCAAGTGTTCTTCCACTCCCATCCGAGAAAGGGCATCAGCTTTACCGTTTTTTGTACCAGGTCGATAGGTAATTATGAAGTCAAACTCGGCAAAGAATAATGCCCAACGGAGTTGTCTAGAGGATTGGGCTTTTGCGGTTTTCAAATATTGCAGGTTTCGGTGATCCGTAATCACAGTAACAGTGTGTCGGGCCCCCAGCAGATAATGCCGCCAAGCCTTAAAGGCAGACTTGATAGCCAGAAGTTCCTTGTCAGTAATCGTGTAATTGATTTCAGGAGGCGAGAATTTGCGGGACCAAAATGCCACGGGATGCAACTGATTGGTTACCGGGTCCTTTTGTGATAGAACTGCCCCCGTGGCAAGGCTTGAAGCATCAGTTTCCACGATGTAGGGGAGTTCGGGGCGAGGGTGTTTTAAGATTGGTGCAGAGATAAATTTAGTCTTCAAATCCTGGAAAGCTTGTTCCGCCTCGGTAGACCATTCAAAACGTTTGTTTTTCTTTAATAAGGCAGTGATGGGCTGGACTATTAGAGAAAATTCGGGGATAAACCTGCGGTAAAAGTTAGCGAAGCCTAACATGCTTTGCACACCTTTTACGGAGGATGGTGATGGCCATTTGAGAACTGCGTCGACCTTCTTTGAATCCATACGCACTCCGCCAGGTGATAATATGAATCCCAAGAATTCAACTTCAGTCACGTTGAAAACACATTTTTCCAACTTAGCGAAAAGTTTGTGTTGACGCAATCTTTCGAGGACCATCTTCACGTGTTTCCGATGTTCAGATTCCGATGAAGAATAAACGAGGATGTCGTCAATGTAAACAACAACACACACATCTATGAGCTCTCTGAGGACATCGTTCATAAAATATTGAAAGGCGGCCGGGGCATTGCAAAGTCCGAAGGGCATGACCTGATATTCAAATAGCCCATATTTGGTGCGGAAGGCCGTCTTCCATTCATCGCCCTCTTTTACTCGTACCAAGTGGTAGGCTCCTCTAAGATCCAGCTTTGTATATATGCATGCTTTTCTGACTTGGTCCAGGAGTTCAGGGATCAAAGGTAACGGATATCTATTCTTGACGGTGATCTGGTTCAGGGAGCGATAATCTATACAAGTTCTAAGGTCTCCTTCCTTTTTTGGAACGAAGAACAAAGCTGAAGAAGCAGGGGACTTGGAAGGACGAATAAACCCATTTGCCAGGTATTGATCCAGGTATTGTCGAAGGTGAAGGTTCTCAGGCTCGGTGAGGGCATAAATTCTACTACAAGGAGGAGTAGATCCAGGTATCAGGTCTATCTGGCAGTCATAAGACCTATGAGGAGGTAGAGAGTTAGCCTGGTCCTTCCGGAAAACATCTTGGTATTCTAGGTATTCGGGAGGTAACTGGGGAGTCTCTGAAGAAATTGCTGCCAGTGCAACAACAGGTGGAGGGTGATAAGTAGAGACACATTCTGGAAACTGGACCGTTCTTGCTCGCCAATCGATCAGAGGATTGTGTTTCTCTAACCAAGGTATTCCTAGAATAATCTGAAACTGAGGAGCCTTGATCACATCGAACACGATCTTCTCATGGTGTCCATCTTGACTTACTAGCGTCACTTCTTGAGTGGTATGCGTTACTGGTCCGGAGGCTATCTCCGTTCCATCCACCGTAGTAATGACGTCCTTTACAGCCTTGGGACAAAGAGTTAGATTCATCCTCAAAACCATTTCATGATCCACATAATTGCCGATGGCACCGCTGTCGACGTAAGCTTCAATTGCATGTAATCGATCCGGATTATCAGGGCTAATGAGGACCATAGGTATCACGAAATGCGAGGTCACGGAACTGGTTTTCACGCTCGGCAAGAGGACCTCTATTCTTGTCGGGCGAGGTCGTTTCCCTGCTCAGAGTTTGTAACTTTGGTAACTGCAGCTCCTACTGCCTTCTTGGCAGGTTTCACCGGACAGTCTCGAAGAAAGTGCCCTGAGTTTCCGCAATAGAGGCATAATTGCAACTGTTTTCTCCTTTCCCGCTCCTTTTGTGTTAGAGGACATTTCAGGCCCCCTATTTGCATGGGTTCCCCGGAGTCTACTCCTTTGGAAGGAGTTGGCGGTTTGGAAAATACTCGAGCATCAAACTTGGAACGATCGGCCTTCCTGTTCTGCAGTCTGTGATCTATTTGAACGACTAAGTCTATATAGTCCGAACAATCTTGTGGGGGATTCACTACTTGGGCTAACACATCTTTGAGCTCTCCACGTAGACCTCTATAAAACAGCGTAATCCTTTTGTCCTCAGGCCATTGAGTTTCCACTATCAGTCTGTTGAAAGACGCAATATAAGCCAAAAGGTCTTGATTACCTTGTCGCAACGAAAGAAGCTCATTGTCCAAGGCCTGCCCCTGTGAATGTCTTGCGAACAGTTTTTCCATACTGAGCTGAAAAGCTTGAAAATCATGGAGGACCGGATCATCTTGATTTACTAGAGGGATCGACCAGTCTGCCGCATTGCCACTAAGGTACGAAAGCACGAAAGCTACTTTAGCTTGATCAGTTGGAAATGCTGCTGGCCGGCATAAGAAATGCAACCGGCACTGATTGATAAATACTGCAAACCTCTTTGGGTCACCAGAAAATCGTTCGGGCGGAGCCAGAGGTACATTCCCAGGTAAGTTGATCTGCACTGGATTCATAGAGGATGTAGAAGGAAGATTTCCCCCAGATGCGGGTAACGGGGTCTGTCCGGCTTGTGACTGTAGCAATTGTCTAGCGAGATCATCTGTTCGCTCCTTGGAAATAATCAGTTCCCTTCTTAGAGCGTTCGTTTCCTGACGGGCTGCATGCACTTCTGCCCTTAGTTCCCCAAGTAACTGGGCTAGCTGGTCGGTATCCGAGGTTTCCATAGCGCCTGGACGGGAGTTTTGCGGTAGGCTTTGCGTTCTGTAACGCTCACCTGATTCCCGTAGAGGCGCCGGTCTTGACTGGGCGTATACCGTATCTTCAAAGGTGATGTGTAACACACGGCTGGCTCTTTGGGCTGGACCTCTGTGCACTGTATGTCTGACTCGAAGGGTAAGATGTCTGCAGATAGAAAATATGGGATTAATGAACTGGGTTATTGAATGTCTCTCTCTTCTTCCCTTTCTCTTCTCCTGTAGAACCCCAAGGTTAACGCTCTCACCTTAGGTAAGTGAACGCCGTGCTCTCCATCTGCCTCGGGGCAGGGTGCTGTAACCAGTTTCTTCACTGGATAAGGGGAGCAGGCCTCTTGACTTCAGAGGACTGCTGTCCGTCGTTTACTGCACAAACGGTAAGTTTCGAGTAATTCTAATGTCTCTAAAAGTCTTTAGTAATGATGTCTCTTGTTTTTGCAGGGTTCCGGCGATGGCGGATGACGGGCTGAAGTGAGTTGAAGATGGAGCCCGTGTGATGAATGGAAGCGCCTGGAAGCACGTAAGTAAGCGCTTGTTGCCTGCTTCACGATGCGCTCTAACTGTCTTTTATTTTGCAGGTACAAGTTCGGAGCGGCTGCAGGGTGCCGGAATACCCACTGGGTTAGATGTGGAAAGGAGTAATGGCACGTGAGTATTAAAGTTCTCCAATGTCTTTAAACGCACCTTTGTTTTGTCTTTCAGATGCGGGATGCAGCGCCGAAGGCCTCCGGAGCGTGCGAAGAGCTGGTAAGCTTTTGTCTTTCAGATGCCGGAATGCAGTGCGAAGACCCCCGGAGCGCACGAAGAGTAGGTAAGCCTTTGTCTTTCAGATACCGGAATGCAGCGCGAGGCGTTGGTGACAGCCGATGGACCAGGTAAGTGAAGCGCTGTCACTGAAGACCGTAATGCTAACCTGTTCTTTCTTGTCTTTATAGGTGTTGCTGAAGACTGGATTCAGGATGGTAAGCCTTTTTCCTTAGGCCCAGCATCAGATGCAGAAGACACGATGAGCGTTCTGCTGCAGAGGATGCAGAATAACGCAAAGCAAGATTCATCCATCGGGTGTGGTTTAAATAGCCTCCTGTAGTGCTTAGGTGTCTCCTTCCACAGCCACGCCTAGATAAGAAAAGAGTTCCTGCTTTCCAGAAGAGTTCCAGTGTTCTGAACCTAGGGAGTGGCTCCTGCCCCACCCAACAGGAAAAGTAGTTCCAAACAGAAGAGGATCAGAGGCTCAACTGGCAGGCAAGTAAGCAGCATGGTCTGCTGCAGGTAAGTCCACCCAAGCATTATGAGCCCGGCGCTTCCAGCGCTGGGACTGGGCATATTTATGAGCCTGGTGCCACTGGCGCCAGGACTGGGTCCAAAAGGTCCCAATTGGGACTGGTTGGCACTCGGAACCTGGGTTATGGATCTGCTTCCAAGGGAGTTGGGAAAACCCTGACCTTTTGGAAGCAGAGATCATGACAATCACTGTGTTGGGTCAATGCATAAAACTGTGCGTCATTCAAGATCCTCCCCATCCAAAACAGACAGAATCACAATGTCTGCCTTGGTAATGACTGCTTGCAAATATATCTTAATAATAGTCCCGGGTGCCCATTGGACAGATGGTTGACATAGGAACTATACACATACACACAAGATTTGGACCTTAATCCTTGGCACCCAACCTAACACGATTGTTACCCATAGAGGAACAAATCTAGCTGGAGTAGTACGCCTTGCAGGGCGATGTGGCCACAGAGTGCTTGTAGTACTGCGACAGCCCTGGCGTGGTACCTGCCTGAAGTGGAGCACACTATACCCTCCTCTTGGAACGAAATGGTCATGTTCAACTTGCTTATGCTATCCCTAATTAGGAGATTAACTGTGGTGTCCAGTGAATACAATAAAGGGGCTTATATCTTTTGTGTGCCTATGGTGATATGTAAGTCTTCAGTGAAAGGAACCGATTTGACAGCCCCAGAAATCCTGTGTCCATTACTTTGTCCAACATGGGGTATGCCCTTTCCTTAATATAGAATTTGGTTGCTCCTGTGTTGACCAAAAAAAGAGTATGTCCAATCCCCTATTTTCACTGCTACTCAGGGTTCCTGTTCCGGGTCGGTAGTTACTGATAGTACTGGGCACGCCAATGCTCTCTGTGGGCTGTCCTATTGAGGATAACTGTTCGATCTTGGCAGGGGGAAAGGATTGCCTCCTAACACCCCTGTTCCTGTGTAGTCAGTGACTGTGCCTTGGGGCAGGGAGTTTTTATCCCATGGTTGGGCATGGGGCTGGGTAAGATTTCATGCCTGCGGCCTGATTTGTTGTATGGAACCTAGGGCATAAGGGTCGAATTGGGGTTGTGGATTAGAAGCTGGGCGGTAGGCTGGGGTGTTATAGTTGAATGGCATGGTCGGTGTGCTCCTGCAGTCTTGTGCAAAATTTGCCATCTTACATCTAGACCAACATTGTGGTCCTGATCGGGCCACATGTTTCCCATACCCCCCCTGTAAAAACTCCTCTCCCTCTCTGGAAACCTCCCACTCCTCTCCCAATATCTCTAGGCCCTTCTACCCACACCTGTTTAGGGGCGTGTTCAGACTGTCCTTACATAGTGTTAGTTATTACTGCACCTTCCATGCTCAGCTTTGCTAGTTTCTTCTGTACCAACATTGCTTCTGTGTTTGTTCTGCCCGCTCCTTATCCTTCTCCTGTCTCTGCTGACAGTAGTGTGTGATGTGTGCCTGTATCTCGGGCCATGATTTAGCTTCCATCCCAACTACCTTATTTAAATCTGCCTGTACTTCCGAAGGGAGCCCCTTGCATAGCACATGATGAAACACGACAATGGCCCTCATTATAAGGGTGGCGGCCACGGTATGAATGGAGCCGGTAAGGCACCGGCACCGCTCATACCGTGCCGCCACATTATAAGTTCTGCTCGCAGGATCCTGACAGCCCGCCAGGTCCCAGCCCCCACCGCAACCCTCGCCAAGTAATAACATTCATCAAGTTGGCTTTGCCCAATAATAACAATAACACATCCATGCTCCAATGCTCCTTGCCTGGGCACCAGCCATGCGTGCACCATTCATAGCCATTCACCCACCAGCCACTCATCCAGTAGTGACTAGTGAATTATTGGAGGGTCATAAACATTTCCTACAAATACGCCAGAGCGACCAAGCATAGCAAGGGAGCCCGAACCAACCAAAGCGAGTTCGGGGAGAGGTGTTTCTCCCTCCTTCCCCTTCGTAATTGTGTTGGCTAATTGGTTAAAATGGTGCATTATACCACACACTTTCTGTGAAAAAAATGGGTAAAAAGCCAGACAGTTTGCAACTGGTTTTGTAGGGTAACTACAATCCAAAAATCCAATAGATGCAGTTCACCAACAGTACACTGGAGCATTTCCCAACACGTTTTCATGATGCCTTTAACCACAAAAGTGGTGGTTGCTGAGGATCGGGGTTTGCTAGGGGGAAGAGATGTGGGCGGCAATTGGTCTGAACACTGGGGGTGGAGAGGGTTCTGCCACTGAAAAGCCCTGTTGAGGACCCACACCTCTGCTCACAACAGAATGTATGACAAGGAAAGGGATAGATGCCGCAGGCAGTCAAAACGGAGGGGGGAAGGATAGGGTACTGCCACTAACCAACCCTATTAACAAAGCTTCTCCTTCTCCATACTCCTCTCAAACTCTGAATCATACACAACCATACTTCTACAGCACTGCAAACCGTACGCATTTCACGCCACCACAACAACGAAACAAACCACAAGGGGGCCCTCCTTGCAAGTTAGCTGCTCTGGTAATAGTGTGCTGGTAGCACTGTGTACCGGCAGTATTACCGGGCTGCACAATTCTGAGACAGAATGCCGGTAACACCGGCATCGAAAGATGGTCCCAGAGGCACAGACAACGGAATTACCAGCAACCCCCAAAACACATGCCAGAATCACTGGCACCACAGAGCCATCAGCCTATTACAACCATGGTATCACTGGTGCTACTGGCATACAAATGCCGGTAGCACTGGGAAAACCATGCCAGAAACACCGTCATCGCAGACCAAGCATTAAATGGCTGCAGGTGTCCCCAAATAGGCCAGAGGGGCACCCATTCCCCCTGGGTGTACCCAATACTACAGGAACACTAGAAAAGGACCACACCCAGAACACTCCACCAACACAACCATGCTACCTCTCTCAGTGGTGGCAATAGACATGTGGGTTGTGCAGGCTGCAGTGCAGCTGAATGGGCTGGAGCAGCACCAATGCTGGCAGGAGGCCAGGAAGAGGAGGAGGAGGATGATGAGGATGATGGCTGGGATGCAAATGGTGAGGTGGAGGCAAGCAGTCATACCCTGCACAAGGGTCACACCCTGGACCCTGGCAAATGGGCAGATACATACCCTGTACCGTCTAGACAGGGAGACAATACAAGAACTACTGAGCCTAATTCAGGGCGACATAGGGAACAGTATCGGCATCCAGACAGCCATACCAGCTGGTGTCAGTCCTGCATTTCCTAGCCACAGGCACTTTCCAGCACTCCGTGGGCCAGCTGCATGGCATATCGCAGCCCGCCTTCTCCAGAGTGCTGGTGCAGGCACTAGAAGCCCTTCTGTCCCATGTGGGCCAGCACACCGCCCTTCCAACCACCCTGGCACAGGTAAATGCCACCAAGGGCTGCTTTTACGCGCTTGCAGGAATGCCAAATGCGCTCGGAGCATGGGAATGCACAAATGTGGAGCTGATGCCCTCACACGCCACAGAGGAGGTGTACAGGAACAGCAAGCGGTACCATTCCCTAAACGTACAGATGACCTGTGACACTGAACTCACCATCACGCATTGCTGCACACGGTTCCCTGAGTCAACCCACGACTCCATGATTCTGCGGAACAGCAGCCTGCCCGCATACATGGCACGATACAGTGGACAAAGTACCTGGATGTTGGGTGAGTACATGGACAAGTACACACACATTGCTGCATGGTGCACAGGCAAGGGTGATGGGGCATGACATGATAGGTTATTTATAACACGCTTAATACCCAGAGGTCTCTAAGCACAGACCTGGGGATTGAACCTGTGGTGCTCCGTGTAGTCTTGCTTCCAAGGCAAGCACATTGCCCCTGAGCTATCCTCCGAGATAATGCATAAACCACAATCATCAGAGGGTATGACCAGTGCATATCCAAAAGACAGTCCACGAAGCACAGGTGTAACACGAGAATGTTGCTGTGTCAGTCAGTGGCAAGTACAAACATCGACCTTGAGGAATCAAACTGGCAACACACTACAGGTACCAGAATGCAACACAGCCATTCCCATAAATCCACACCTGCAGTATACCATCCCACCCAGGCCAATGAAGGCATGACCTAGCAAGGTGCATGCATGCACAGATGGTCTCATGTGTGTCATGTGGTGTGTGCAGACTCTGTGCGGACGGTGGTGTGGCTATTAGCATGGCACACCATGGGGATATGCATGCTGAGATTGTTGGTGGCTATTGCATTCCCACCCACATAAATCCACCCCCGGTTGTACAACACATTCCGGTACGGATGACAGACAATTGCTGTCACAGGGTGCCTCACAGTGCATGACTCACATACTTACCATGGTACTGGATGCACAGTGTATCAGGGTGTCAAACAACGTGCCGTTACAATGTCAGCCCGGCAACATGCATGCCATTGCTTACCTTGTGTCCATCCCCCTTGCAAGTGATTTTGGATATCCACTGCTGCCCTGGCTCATGACTTCGCTGAGGGATCCACAGTCGCCAGAGGACGTGGCATACAACCGTGCCCATGTACAAACGTTTGGACTCCTAAAGGGATGTTTCATGTGCTTACACCGGTCAGGAAGGGCACTTATATACAGGCCAGAGAAGGTGGGGCAGATAGTCCCGGCCTGTGCAATGTTGCATAATATCTGCATAAGGAGAAACATACCCCTGCCCCCAGACCTCAAAATGCCACCACCTGAGGGGGGAGATGATGATGGTGGTGGTGCTGGCGAGGCAGCACCAGCCAAGCATAGGCACATGCACATGGATGCCAGGGACGGGCGTATTGTACGACAAGAAATCATAGACAACTACTTCTGAGGTCCTCTCACTGTGCACCACACATGATATGACACTATGGCCTTGATTTGAAACCTCTGAGAAAAACCACCTATGAGTTAAAAGTCCAATGACATTTATGGACTCCAACTCCCATAACTACTCGGGTACTGAGACGAGGAGGAGGAGGAGGGAGTTTGTGAAAAATGACAGGTGCTCGAAGTACAACATGCAGGCTAGTTGTTTTTCCAAGTCTTCCGTGTGTGGGACATTTAAAGATGGCAACCGCACTAGTGAATCAAGCAGTGCAGAAGAGGATGTAAATCCCATATTGAGGCTCACGGACCCTGGGCACCCAGATCGGGCAACTGGACAGAGAAGGACACTGGGACAGGAGGAGAGACGCTGCGTACGAGCAAGGAGGGTCATGTTTCTACTGGCTGGGAGCCGTGCAGAAGCACCTGGACGTGCGACCACTTGAAAAGGCAACATTCTCCCATCCGGGCCAAGAAGGAAAGCCAACATGTGACTGCGAAGCCACGCAGGACGCTGGAACAACATCCACACGCACCAAAGCGGAAAGCAGGTAAAGAAGTTACACCACAGCAGTGTGAGCAGGATCGGAGATGAGGGAGGAACCAATGAGTCTGCCCAAAGCAGCTGGCGACCATGGGACGTTCCGACAAGCGTGTCAGCAAGAGTTTAATTGGCACAAGATTGCTGATGCAGAAAGAAGTTTGTTTGAATGCAGTCAAGACAAAGTACAAATTCTACACCCAATAAAAAGAATGTTTGAATGCTGACAAGGCAAAGTACAAAGGCAAAACCCAATCAATTATAAAGGTATTTTTTTTCTTTTTTCATTTGTAAAGCGCCTAAGCCTGGGGGCATCCAGGTGCTGTTGCATGGCCAGTTACACTTATTGCGGAGGCAAGGGAAGTGCAGATATATACATTTATACATCCATCTTACCTGTAGAGTTCTCCTGAGGCAACAGTGTTTAGACAAGCAGACACTTTTTCAATGCTTTCTAGAGTCTTGTAAACTGTGCTTGTATTAAATGATAAATGATTTGTTATTTATATAGCGCCTTAAGCCAAAGCGCTTTACAGAAAACATATTTACATACATTTTTCATCCATTGCATAACGAATTAGATTCACTCCAAGAAAAAGGAAAAGAAAGATAAAGAAAAAAAGAATTATACAAAAACTGTATAATATTGTCTTTTATCAATGTTGAGATTAAATGTTTTGTATTTGTATTTTTACTTATTGTGTTGTGCTAATACGAATGCTGAATTGTATATGGATGAGTGCACTAGGACAGCTTGTCTGCTTGATGGATGTGAATGAGTAGTCACCTAGTCCTTCGTGTTTTGTCATAGTTGTGATTTTACCTGCATTGAATTGTTGCTCTAAATAAATATTTTTTATACATTTATAAATAATTATTTCCTCTGGATCTTCTCTTCAGTAAATTGTTAGAGGGCTGATAGTAGAGCATTTGGATCACCTGCATCTTGCTGATGTTCTGCTTTGAGGTGCCAGCGTAGAGGATGTTGCAGTAGTTAAGCCTTGAGCAATAGTGAGGCAGCTGGTTGGCGTGAGGAATTGTCTGGCTGCATTGATCAATTTGGATGTGTGGGCAGCTGAGGAGATGATAGAATTCACTTGTCTTGTTAGTGATAGGGTGGCTGTTACTGAATTTCTGGTTTAAACAAGAAGTGCAGTGCAGTGAACAACCAAGGGAGCTGTTATCTAAAGAGACATTTTCGCCATCATATATAAGAATCCAGGGGAAGGGGATCAACCTCTGGATCCAAGGGTCTTTACCTTGGAGAACATTTTCGTTGCAGTCATACTTTTTGTTTTGAACACGTTATATATATTTCCTTGCATCGTTTTGTGTTTTGTTTTTAGTGTAAGGGTCAGAATAGGATGTTTTAGGGCACAAGGCCAGTTTTAGTTAACGACTACCTGACACAGACAGGTTCTTGGTTTTTAGTTCATAGGCAGGCAAACCCCTCTTGAGCATAGGGCGAGAGAGATATTTTTCCAACCCATTTTCTTTCAATACATTTCTTCGAATGGATTGTGTCCTCCCATGTATTCCTCATCTTTACATATCTTCCCTTCCAGCTTTAGCTGCTTTGGAAAGAAATGTTCAGCAGAGATCGCTGTGCGTCGATGCGGTCGACTCGATGTCCCTTGAGGACCTCCGTCTCGAGGTCGACGTCATCTCTGGTATACATAGCACACATAGTGCCCGTTAACTTCGAGAATTATGGTGCGCTTCGGTTTCCTCAGAAACTGCGACATATCGAGAAATGCCCTCGTCATCGACCCAGACGACTGGGTTTAAAAAGTGCCATGATGTCTATCACAGATCCCCATAGGGAGTATCTGTGGGCCTTGGTGTTGAGCACAGGATGGCTGACTGTGGGTCTTGCCAGTCCATGACAGGTAAGGGATTGAAGGAGTGTAAGGGGAAGTTAGCAGCAGGTAGGCCCGCAAGAAAATCCCCCTCGACAACACCGTCAAAAAGGTGCTCATCTGACGAGTCGAGAGGCAACTCTCCTCGGAGGAAAAGGTCCAAAAAACGCTACCGTTCAAGGAGCAGTTCGCACCATTCCTCGTCTTCATCGAGAAAGATGCAGAAAAGGTGCCATAGGTCTCCTTCAACTTCCTCTGATTCCTCGCCTGAGAGCAAATAGCCTGCCCAAGTGAGTAACCGACTCCTGCTGAATGGGAGGTGTTCAGGCAACAAATGCTGGTAATCTTTGAGAATGTCAGCTCCGGCCCGCTCGAAGGAGAAAACAAGAAGCCATGCTCCTGTTGTACCGTCAAAAGCCGACAAGCAAAGGGCTAAGGCCAAATCCTGCATGCCCTCGAGCCTGGGAGACAAGCCTGAGACTCCTGGAGGACTGTCACGATCTCGACTCGACAGCAGGAACAGTCCTAGTCCTCGTCCGTCAAAGACTCCATCGAGTCGGTGTGTCGAGCCCCTTGAGGGTTCCATTGACGCCAAAATGGTCGACGCCATCAGCGTCAAAGCCATCAACGCCATCAGAATCAAAGTCATCAACGTCATCAGTGTCGAAGTCACTGACGCCATTACCAACAAAACCTTTGATTGCTTCGAAGGAGGTTGAGAAAACCAACAAACCACTCCCTAGGAAAAAAGATTTCAAGTCCTTATCCTCCATTTATGAGGAACATGAACCATCCAACCAGGATACTCCTCCATTTGGATTAGTGTTTTGAACACCCAATGTTCCTAAGGCCCTCATTTCGGAGGAGTCCAGAATAAAAGACCTTTATGAGAACCTACAGTCAGCAAGTGGCATAGACACATCGCCAGAGTTGGAATTCAGCAAGTCAGACCCAGCGGAGCATGCAGATGCTTCATATAGACAACTTATGATTGACTTTTTGGGATGTGGCAGACCTGCTCCTCCATTTGAACAGGATGATCTTTCTGATAATCTTGATAAGGGTCCTCAGACGGACCCTGTACTACCTTTTCATATTGCCCTACAGAAGAGGCATAAGGCAAGTTGGGAGGCACCGGAAACAAGTCACAAAACCTCACCAAAAAGTACAGGCCCTCAAGTAGTGATCCAGACTACTTGTCTAAACACCCAACACCACAGACCCTAGTAGTTCAGTCAGCTACATCAACATCAAAGCAAGCAGCATATCCAACCATACCGCTAGATAAGGACGATAAGCATTTCGACGCAATGGCAAAAAAGGTGTTTTCTGCCAGAAGCATGGCACTAAAATCAGCTAATGCCACTTGGGCTCTAGCGAAATTCTCGTTCACCTTGTGGGACTGCCTTTCCATGGTGGCTGAAAACATTCCCAAAGGGGAAGAGAGAGACATTGTAATGAGACGGAAAGGAGGAAATGTGTGAGTTTTTCCAGACAGGCTAGGACTCAGACAGAATCAGCAGAGCCATGGCGGCAAGCACAGTGATACGCACATTTGTGTGGTTGAGGAAGTCGGGATTTGCACAGTACATGCAGTCCAGACTCCACAACATGCCCTTTGACAGCACTCAGCTGTTTAGCAGCAAGCCAGACGAGAGCCTGAAGAAGCTGCAGACCTCGAAGGCGGTAGCCAAATCGCTTGGCGCCACTATCAGACAGCCACATCCGTCACACCCCAGTGGACCTGCTCGGAGGGGTAGGTCCTTTCGTTACTACTCCTCTTTTGGTAGAGCTGGAGGACTGGCCGGTCAAAGGGGCCAAAGAAAGTTCCCTTGTGGTGGATGGGGGAGAGGTGCCAAGTCTGCCCAAGCAATGGCTACTTTATCCTCAGCTGCTGCTTCAGCCGCCTCAAAACATCTCTGAGGCCTTAATCCACAAAACCCTGGTGGTGTCAGAATCTGCAAGAATGGCAGGGCATTACTTCAGATGTATGGCCATTGGAAACAGTTGCCAGGGTTACTGCTTCCCCTTTTTTAGAAGGCCTCAGGTTCATCCACTGGGCAGCCAGTCGTTCAAAGTCCTGGATCCATTCCTTTTGCAGGAAATGTCGAGCCTGCTAGAGAAAGGTGCTGTAGAACCAGTACCTATGACGGTGAGAAACAAAGGGTGGTACTCTCGCTATTTCCTAATCCCCAAAAAGGACAGGGGATTGAGACCCATCTTGGACTTGAGATCCTTGAACAAGTTCCTCACCAAGGGCATGTTCAAGATGGTCACTCTTTCTCAGATCCTTCAGGTCCTCCGGCTCCGGGATTGGATGTTGTCATTGGACCGCCAGGATGCTTACCTTCATGTGCCTATCCATCACAAGCACATAAAGTATCTGAGGTTCACCGTTGGCGGTTCTCACTATCAGTTTCGAGTTCTGCCTTTCGGGCTGACCTCTGTCCCTGAGGGTTTTCACCAAGTTGATGGCGGTGGTGGCAGCGAGTCTCAGGAGAGTGTCAATTCATGCCTACCCCTACCTGGACGATTGGCTGATCAGGGCCTGTTCTCCCGAACAGGCCTTGAAACACCTCTGCGTAACCTGCCACACTGAAAAAGAAATACACAACTGTAAGGGGGAGAAAAAAACAGCCTAGCACAATAGGGCTTAGGAGGAAATTAGGCTATCGCCTGGGAACAGACAGAAAGGGGGAACCAGATGGGCACAACTAAAAAGGAACACAAGCACACCCAAATGGATCCCTTACCACTGTCAATAATAATATGCTTGGGAAGCAAGGTTGAAAGGAAGCAAAGCTCATCAGATTGTGGCTGTGCAAACAATGATGCAGCCAATGACAGAGAAAAGCAATTAACATAAAGTTCATACGCAAGAAATTGGGGAGGACTCGCGAAGAAATAAAACATATGCATGTCAGCTCTGGTCAGTGCAAGGAACACAAGAGCAAGTGGGGGGAGCAAATCAAAAGGAAAACGTAATTCACCTTAGAAAACCCCCCAAAACAACAGAGCTCACCAGGAACTGCTGCCATGTACAATTGTCAGGGTGCAATCCTTAAAATGATCAAAAATGGCTACTCCCCTGAAAATGCTTTACTACTTCCAGTGCAGCCTTGGCAATAGGGTGAGCCTTACCTCTTGGACTAATAACCTTAAGTATTACATTTGAGGTCTACCACCATCTTCTTCTTCCTCCCACTACTCATTTCTTATAAATTCTCCAATCTCTCCTAAATCTATTCTTTTTGCCTCTAATCCTCACACTGTCCAAGAACATGAAGACATCCCTGATGCACCAGCTGCAGGCTCAAAGTCTGAAATGGAAGGCTGGGTCTCTGAGGTTGAGGCAGCTGCTATATCGTGGCAAGGGTGGGTGAACAAAAGTGGAAAGTTGCAACCACGTATCATCTCCATATCCTGCTACTGCATCATCTACAAGGCTTTCGCTCTGAAGTCCCCAAGCAACTTCAATGGGAAACTCAGAATCTTTGGAGGCCTAAGATCCACCAGAAGTAAGGACATGTGCAGACTTCAACTCAGAAGACAGTCTTTCTCTTCCACATCCACAACAGACTTGCACCTTTTCTTGAGGAATGGCTCCTCCCTAACATCTAGGCCCACACATTCCCGACTCCCGCCCCTAGCTGACATTATGTGATCTTCTCCCCACCGTTTCCTCCGATGGTTGCTTGTAGCTAGGTCAGCACTCAATAATTACCATCATAAGAATAATAATAGTAATATGTTTTGTCCATGAGAGGCTACCTTATTAGTTAGATCGTGTATCTTCACCAGTAAGACAACGTCTTGTGGCTATTACCAGATAAAAGAGAAGATCAGCTCAGGATTTCTTGATTACTGTAATGAATGCTGTATATGCTCAACATGAAATCCCGTTGTGCACCTGGCAAGCTGTGTGCCCTGTAGTTCTAGGTTTTGGAAGGAAGCTTGCATATTGGCCAGCCACCCTCTTGAATATCTCTATAGATCGTTCTCAGCAGTGGATTGCTGAAATTCCTATTCTCTCTTTCCTGCTGCAGCAGGAGGGGTTCCCCCTTCTGTACACGAGTGTCAGGGTCGGTGCTGAGCTTTGAGGTGGTAGGGAGATTGTAAAACCGTGTTTTGCTGCATGGGGTCTGATGTTAGTATTTCTATTGTTGATTTCATTGAAGGGTGTGGCTGCATGTTATTCTCCCTCCTTTGTGCTTCCAGATCTGAGGGAATCATTAGCTTTTTTCTCCCCACACTGGTAGAGTGGGAAATAAGTGGGCTGCTCTCTGGTTCCAATCTATGATGGGGGAGTGGGGCAATCTCCCCATGAGTGTCCTCTTTGGTGAATGGAAAGTACTTATTTGAGGTACTCAGGCCCTCCCCCATAGTCTTTCCAGCCCCAAATCTGTACTTTTTTAGTCTGCATTTTTTTAGTCTGTTAGTCTGTTCCGGTAGTTCTCCTATGAGTGATTTGTTAGCCGGGTCTGTATAACCAAGGTTTGGTTGATGTTCTCCTGCCTCCTTCCTGACCTGACCAGGGTTTCTATATAGCCTCTTCCTTCTGAATCTGTAGCTGACTCTCCTGGATCAAGGCTAGGTTTTTCCTCTGACACCAAAAGAACTTCTAGGAAATGTAGTCCTTGAATGTTGGGTTTTCCAAAATAGGAAGGGTAACATGGCCTCAAAATACACCTTTCTGGGTTATAGCTGGCTCCGTAGACATAAGCCAATCATGCCCAGGCCCATGTGACAATGGCTAAAATGTCACTTTGGCACAGTACATATGTGACGATGATCACAAGGTATTTTTTTTTTCACTTAAAACAACCAACTATCTAGTAATTCCTCAAAGGTTTGATGATAATATTTCCCCCTGTGAAGGCTTCTACTCCAACTTGAAAAAATATATTGCATGCTCATTTGACCTTTGTTCTGATGAGTTAAAGTTTGTATCCCGATAGACGGTGTTCTTAGTAGCCATAACATGCGCACAAAGGGCCCGATTCTCAAATATGAGCGAAGAGGGTGCACATTTTTCATTTGCACTCATTGCTGAAATGCGCAACAGGCTCCCAGTCCATCCTGGTTTGTGGGATTTAAATGTTATTGTGACAGCTGTGGTCTAAACCACAGCTGTCACACTTAAATATAATCATGACAGGGTCAGAAATGAGCCTGCCATGATTTGCATCTCTCCCTGTGACTGTGCGTAACAGGCGCTGGGGAATTACCCTAATTTCTGGGCATTTAAAATCGCATCCCGTTTGTGAATTCAGGATGCGCTTTTAAATGCGAAGAAACGCCCCCTTATTTTTGCAAACATTTTAATTGGGCTTTTTCAGATGCCCTTTGTGAACTGTGCTTCGCCTTTTTTTGGTGCGAGATCCTCACTTGCGCCAAAAAAAGTGTTGAGAATCTGGCCCAGGGAGTATGCGAGAGTTGTACCTTTTCTGTGAATGAACCCTTAATAAAATGCGGAATGGATAAGGTCCCTCGCCTCACACTCGCAAAATTCATATAGAAAATTGTATCAGTATTTCACAGAGTATGTTTGCCAGTTTTTTCCCAGGACCCTATGACTCCAAGAGAGAAAGGGCTTAATATTTAACATGAAATGGATGCGTCACTATTCTAATAGCAGAACTAAAGAATTACAACGTTTTGTTGCCTATGGCTCAACGAAGAAAAAACTTAGGTGTGCTTTTTTGTGTGTTGGGCTATGTTACTTTTTTTTATTAAGAAGACACCTTTAAAACCTTGTCACTACACACTTTACAAGAGGAAAGGGTATGATAGTATGTTTTCACGCAAATATGCCACTTACAAGCCACATGAATATTATTGAAAATCTTTTGTCACTTTACTGCGAGAATACTGATTTCAGAGCAGAAATATATGCGGCCGGGCTACTTTAACACCTATTGGAATGGCAAGTTATCTTTGTACACTCCTGTAAATAAAGTTTGCCTCGTAATCTATTCAAACAAGCAAGTGAATCCATTAAAAGTTCAAATGCTGGAGAAAAATAAAGTTACTTCCCTCAAAGGGGCTTCGTCTGGTAAGATAGTTGAATCCAGTTGAAGGAGTTCACTGTATGAACATCTGCACATTTGTGCTTTTTCACACATATTGACCCCACATCAGAGGTGAATATTGCAGTCACGACACTTAGGGCCAAGTGGATTTCTGTGCCTTTCACTTCAATGTGCGGTGAGCGTACAGCGATTTGCATCATCAGAACCGGGCAGGTTTGGAGAAAAGTGCGCAAAGTCATTTCTATGCTTTTGGGCGACCTTTGCCCCATTCAGAATAAGGGTGAAAATGTGGTTCCCCAGCATAGATATATTTTATATATTTACTGCAATCCTACCAACCACCATTCAGAGGGACATTTAATAATACCTATATGTGTTCAGAATCTGTTGCTGGTTGCATTAAGAGAAAGCCCTACAGAGCATGAAAATTGGCTAACGTTATATAATTTATTTGCTGAGGACTGGATCTGACATGTAATATTCAAACACGCATGTTAATTTATAAAATATACCAATTCTGTAGAATTAAACATACAAGCAAGTAATATATTTTTACTTACCATTATGATAGTATTCCTTGCCACCTCTTATTGTAGAAAAATATGATCTCGAAGCACCCTGTCTATTGACATTTTATGGAGAAATAGATTTAGCTACTAGAAACCATTTGACATATCATACAGCTGTGCATGCATGCCCAGCTACCGTTATAAAACTGCTTCCAGCTGGAATGGAATGCATCCAAACCACTGTCCTGCCGCAATAACATCCAATGATTCTGTTGGAATGGGGTCTAAAGACTACCTGTAAAAAAGTGAGTATGTGGAGTAGCTTGTACCAACTCCAACTCTTGCCACGAATCTTTGTGCACACAAGAATGGCCCAGCTTCTGAAGGCTAGGCAAAGTGAGGTAGGTGTTAAGGGATTGGCTGGAAGAATGAGGGGGAGTAGTGTGATGGCTGTGCTACCCTAATTTACAGAATTTCAATGTTTTCTCTGCTTTTGTTCTTGATCACCTTCCTTAACTCTACAATACCAAAGTCGACCAGACCGCCTGCGAGATATTGCTGACCGCTTCAGTGTGGACCACGATGCTGTGCTGGACAACGTGCTATATGCACGCGCATATACCAGTAAGACAGTGTGGCGGCAACAGCATATTGTATGTGGCCAGCTATTGGGTGCTTTTTGTTAGGAGCTATTGTACATGATGCATTTGTGTAAGGGACAGTATCCTTTAACTGTGTGTACACTGGCATTAATGTATACATGCGTGTACATCACCAAGGTACAATAGTGCTGGAAAGATCGAACATGAGCGTTGGATATATTCCAGTACCTCCTTGTTCGTTCTCCTCATCACAGAACTTATTCTATGAGATGAATCCTCACAGTGCTTCACAAGCCCCATAAAATAATATTTTTGTCTTCCCATTTTTTTAAAGTCCTCCCCTATGATATTTAAAAAAGTACCTTTGACTCTTTGCAACTTCCTGGTTTTGTCTGTCTCCACTGGAGTCAGGTTCACACGTGCTCGTCTCCAGCCTGTCACAGGTAAGTAGTATTGTGCTATTTGTTGCAAATATATTGTTCTTCCCTTTTAGATGTACCATGACTACTTGGGCCACCAGATTGGGTGCAATATGCACTCAGGCATGGGTGACTCATACCATAATGAGGGCTCGTCACAGCATGTCTGTAATTACCTTATTTCTAAAGAATATACTGTAACTGCTAGGCAAGCCATGTGACTGAAAAGTGGGGTATAGCTACTCTAGCCCTGATTTGTGTGAGATTTCTGGAATGGGTTTATTGCTGGGTAAACCTTAGCCTGACCCCTGACCCCATTCCAATTTCCTTTCAATGATCTAGGAGGGTTATATGTGAAATAGGGTGGTCAGTCAAAAGGCCGAAAAAAAAATATCGAATGACAAAAATATCAAAAAAAAAATCTCGAAAAAAAATGTTTTTATTTATTCATTTATATGTATTTTTGGGTTCAGGTAAGTAAAAAAAAGGGGTAAAATAAAACAAAAATGAAAAAAGCGGGGTTGGGGGGGAACCCCCCATTTTGAAAAAAACGTATTGAAAAAAAAATGCGTTTTTTTTTTTTTTTTTTTTTTTTTTCGAGATTTTTTTGGTCTTTTCACTATAAACCGTGAAATAGATGTACTCAGAGACAGGCACTGCTGGGCACACGAGTTCTCCTGCACTTCATGTCGATCTTGTAGATCTTTCTCATCCAAAAACAGGCACTCCATGGCACTTCTACAGAATTGGATCTTTCATAGATTTTAATGCATTGAATAATTCCCTGTCATTAGGCTAGGAATCCTCAGTTACATATCTGTCCATTGTTATGATAAAGAAAAAAGCAGTAACTACTACAGCTTATCTAATTAATTTTGGGTCATGTTCCCTTTGGCCAATGAGATGTTAAGTGCTCAGCCCTTCCTTCCCTTGGAGGTCATGTTCCGATTCTTACAGCACATTATGCTGAGAGAAGTCCTCCACCTTCACTTAAGGGAAAGAACAAGATCTACATGGAAATCTCAATTTGCAACATACATTTTTTTCTCTATTGGTCAGATAATTCAACTAGGGGATAATTTATTTGCTTTTCTCCTTTTTCTCTCTGTGCTGAGAAATGAATTAACAGGGAATTGGTCTCTTTTTTTAATTACTGCTTTTGGCTAATTCAATCCTTTTGCATATCACAGCATAAAATTACAACGTATACAAAAACAAAGAATAAAATTGTTCTAAACATTAGCACATTCTTAAACACAATAAAACACTCAATTAAAATATAGCATTTGTAATAATACATATTCAATCAAATACATTTCAATCAAGGCCTTGCAACCTCTTAAGACAGCCTAGTTTTAACTATTGCCTAAATATGATAGGCCACAGCAACCGCAGTCAAAGGTTCAAGAGAGTGGATCATGGACCAGAACTGATCCGATTCATAACCCCCCCCCCATTGTGCGATACACCGATCATATCCCTTAATATAGAACATCTTTAGGCCAGGGCATCCAGTCAGGATATGCCTACAAGACTCAATCTCCACCCCACAAATACAGCATAGCCTCTGTTCTCTAGGTTCCTTGACACAAGTCCCTGTAACCTCAAGTACTGGCAGAATTTTCAGCCGGAAATATAACATAAAATGCTGCCAAAGGTAGGCTGCAATATTTTACAAGATAGCTACTAGGTTTACACCAGGAATTACCCTGCTTTACAAACACGAGGTATCACTTACGTGGTGTCAATGCATCGATAGTCGTTACCCAGTCCCACAATAATGATCTTTTCCTTAACTCAAGCAGGAAGACATCAAGCTCAGACATTTCCTCAACTTGAAGGCCAATGGCTTTTGGATGATTAGATACTATGTTTGTCAGACTCTGATTAGCTGAATTACCAGGTCTAAACTTGCCATGGGCCCCAAGTAGCAGAAACATGTATTTGAGGTTTCAACAGATTTTAATTCAAGAGTGTTCATTAATAATTTGGTGCACCTCAACTTCCAAAGCGTGGCAAGCAAGGTGAATCCCAACTCCATTATTAATACCTCAATTGGTCTCTTTCCACACTGAATCGCCCTGGGCTCAAGCACTACTAATGTCTCAAGGAGACAAAACATCAAGGAAATCCCTCTTCAGGAATTGTGCTACTTTTGGTTTAAGAATGCGGATGAAAGAGAAAGACATATCTGTAGACTGTATTTGCTGCTTTAATCCCCATCATATCATGGAAGATTTTGAGGAATGTCAGAGCTTTGGCTTTAGCACAAAAATGCATAGAGACATGTATAGGTGCCTGGTATGTTAGCTAAAAGAAGGAAAATACCCTACATCTGAGGCAGAGTCTTCCAGGAGTGTGGGTTTGCCCTCCTTCAAGGGAAACATACATCCAAGTCAAAAATTATCCAGATCTAAAGAAACGCCTACAAATGGTAATAAAATTGTGAAATACGCTGAACTAACCAGTGCTCAAGGGGCATAGCCCTCCCTTCAGTGCCAGAAACCTCAGGGCCCTGACAACCTAGAAACCTCCACAATGCAGATGGAAATTCTGCCGTTAACAGCCTTGTCTACGGCTGGAAAACCGAAGACATTGCAGGTGTTGACTACAGCACCATTGACGTGTGAGAAAGAACGTGGCGCAGCCGACAAGTAGCATCATACAAGCAAAATAAACGTTGTTATTTGCCCAATGACAATTAATTGAGGAGAGACCCGCTGTCGTCAACGATCTGATCACAAATGATACCTTTGATTAATTGGTGGAAATGGAAGTTAGCTCTTCACACCTAGTCTCAGCATTACAAGGCCCTCGAGAGGCCCCACCACTTTCCAAACGCAGAACTCCTCCATCTGCATCTTAAACACGTTAGAGCGATCAAAAATCAGGACGCGACATATCCTATGGCGAAACACTTTGAAGAAAAACACAGTGGTAAACTGGATGGCCTCTCATTTTTTGGTATCCATAGGGTTGTTCTCGGACCGAGACGTGGTGACAGGGAACAGTTATTACGACAATAAGAAACAAGATACATCATAGACTTTGAAAGTAAAAATCCCAGAGGACATAATGTGGACAAAGATCTGCATACCTTTTTAGCTGTATAAACAGGATGTTGATGAAACCATACTCATCTTTTGTATAAGATTTGTATCTCTCCCTTCCCAGTTAATTTTATTTTCTTTGCACTATTGTCTCTCTTTTATTGACCCAGTTGTCCAACTTCCATCAGATACCTAATATCCACTGGGGACTGTTGCTCTGTAGACTGCGTATACATATAGTTCTTTGACAAATTAACTTTTTTAGAAATGTGGCCACAATACGTCATTAAGTTGTAATATTTGCATTGTTAGTGTTTTCTTTCCCCACTTTTTTCACTTTTTAAATTACACTCGATTGATTTTAAAGAATGTCCACCCTTAGGCATTAGACCTTACATTACAATTGATAAGAGGATTGGGTAAAAATAACAGAATGGACATAGACCTTGCCAGCACATAGTGTACTATTGCAGTGATCAGTACACATGGCAATAGTTTGCACCACAGCGTGTAAATATTTCCACTGGACATATGTATTAGACATCCATCCTACAGGTTAATCACATCGGTCGTGTTGATTTACACTATGTACCGTTAGTTGACTGCCAGATCACGTTCAAAACATCACAATCACCCAATTTACAAATCTATTTTTAGCGAATTTGTACGTCATGCTGCTGGGCACTTAGCACTTTATAGTTAGCCTTTTACTTCTTTAGGCACTGATTCCATCAACCGGACTGCAAGCCTAAACTACTTAATTTTATGATATGTATTCCAAACATATACCGCACTTTAGCAATATAGGTTTTGTTTGATGGTAAACATGAAGCACATGCGAATAGTATGTCGGCTGACAGGGAACTGACCCTCTAGATTAAGCCATGCGATGATAGATATAATGCTCCATACAGAACCTTTACAGACTAGGGTGACCCAGTAGATACACAGAACCTAAGCTCGTTGACCTATTTCTATCTACGTGGACATAGAGAAAACATGCCTTATTTGGACCTTTAAAGATGGCCACATCCCAACATGTCTCATGTATGGGCTGTTCGACATTTGGAGGCACATATTCCAACGCAGAAACAGACATAGGACTGTGTCCATTCTGACATTAGGTAAACCCTTTTCACTTTTCTCGAACCTTGCACATTAGAACGGTGACGGTGTTTGTTACATCTAAAAAGGCACCAATTTGCCTATTCTTTAGCTTGAGCAAACCGTTTTATATCGTCCTACTTCCTGTTAGTAAAAATAAGTTCTGTATGGGAAGTGGTGACTGTATTGTCTTTGTGTTGTCGGAATAGGAATCTATCCTCTTCCTTTTGTTTGTGTCATTTTAACCCTAGCAACCCAGGGTCAGTGTGACAATCAATGGGTTATTAAAGAATTGTCTATCCCATTAGATGCCACACGAGTCTCTAAAGAGGAAGAATTTATCCTCTTTACCCTCCCTGGAGTGCTTCTTCTTTTACTTGTAGCCTCTTCCGATCTAAACTAATCTGGAGGAGAGTGGTATCGGACTTACAAGGCTGAATGTATTACACATCATAGAAGTTGGTAATTTCATTCTTATTCTGTCACTATAAGACAGGCGTTGTATCACCGCAACCTAGTTGAGAGTGCACTGTAGGCAGGGATAGTATCTCTTTTTTTTGCTCTATCCTTCTGTCTTCTGTCACAGCCCTGTTACCCACTCTATTAGTAATAATCAGAGTCCATACCACAGTAACTCTTGGGTTTGGTTTTACCAACAGTAGCTCTCTTGGGTCCCTTTTTCGGCTGCTAATAACTTATAACACAGATGTGTGTTTCCTACCCCCGCAGTTACCCTGGCTGATGACACATGTGAGGATCCCTGGTACACCACAGGAGGCCCAGAGGAGGACCATGAAATGTATTGAGCACACCTTTGGATTGCTGAAAGCCAGATTCAGGTGCATCCACCAAACAGGTGGTGCCCTCATGTACAGCCCTGAGAAAGTTGGTAAAACCGTAGTCATATGTGCTATGTTGCACAACATGTGCATACAAAGGTACATGCAAATGCCTCTAGATGAGGACCATTCCTTGATGAGGAAGACGTTGCAGGTGAATACAGAGCACCACAGGACATACATGGGCAGGCGAGGGAAGGCCGAATGGTCGACAGGACCTCATGGACAATTCTATTTTACTTAGCACATATACACCTCTGACGTCACTGAAGATTCACTGAATGCACATGTAGCACCACCATGGAATAAACACTGTACAAATGATGAAGACTCAACAATGATTTATTTTCAGATTAACTAACCCTGATCCCCAACTCCATCATCCACCCCACACCCTGATCCCCAACTCCATCACCCACCCCATACCCTGATCTCCAACTCCATCACCCACCCACACCCTGATCCCCAACTCATCACCCATACCCTCAGTCTGTCCCATGTTCTGCACACTAGCGCTTCCTTTGCCCACTTTTTGCGCAGGCAGGGGAGCACGGGACGTGCAGCGCTGTGAGCGCCTCAGTAAGGGGCTAGCCAACGACACCTCAGTAGGGCTAGGAGACACCTAACTGACTGGCACACTAACCCGAAGGTGTTCCATGGTCATATTAATTCCCTTGGCATAGTGAGGCTGAGATCTGTTCTGCAAGTTCCCTCACACTCTGTCTTATGAAGCTGTTGCTTGCATTGCAAGTCACTGTACTCCGGCACAGCCGATCAATGGATCTGGACACCACCTTGCAGCCCTGTGGTTGACATCACACATGGCCTGTGAATGGCCCAATTGCTGTTGTACAATGGCGTGCATTTATGCCTGCCGTTCCTCCATTCTCTCCAGTCACTCCCAAATGACCTGCAATGTGGGGCCCGGCACTGTCTGAGGAGATTGTCATGGGCCTAGACCCACATTTTGGGATACATGGCCTGACTGCTCTGCCTGGCCATCTGAGTAGTCGTCTTGCTGGAAGTGGAGGGCACACCGAGATGACAAGGGGGAGGACCTGATGGGCGAGAGGCGGTGCAGGGAGGAGGATTCGGGTGAAAATTATCTCACAGGTGAATATGGTGGACTGGAGGTGGAAGAGGATGACTCTGATGGCACGTTGGCAGCGGGTGCAGTGGGCTGGGCACATGGCTCGTGTTGTCACCACTTGGGCCAGTTTGTGGTTCTCCTGTGGTCCCAGCAGTGGTGGGGGGTGCCCCTGTTGTGGGTGGAGCTGCAGACTAACTAATTGCCCGAGTAAGTCTTTCAATTGTATCCGGTGTGCCTGTGGCCATAGAGGTGGATGGCACTGTTGCCTTGAATGTTTTTTGGGGACTACACTCCAACTTGTGGCTGAGGCATGGCCTGTGGCTTTGTGGCGCCTGTTGGTGCTGGTGTTGTCGAGGCACTGGCACCTTCCGAGGGTTCCTGGGTGTCTTGTGTGCCTGCTGGGAGACATGAAAATGTGTGTCAATACCTTGATGGAAACGTGTATGGTGAGTTGTCATGTACTGTCGCATGTACTATGGAGTCACAGGGTGACTGACATCATGTGACTGACAGTATGGCAGGTTACTGCATTGATTTATGCACATGCATATGGTCAGTGTTGGAGCTGTGCCTTGCTTGGACTGTGCAGTCCTGTGCATCACTGACCTACAGGGTCACATGTGCACATGTAGGGCAGGGCATATGTTGCTTGCGTATCCTGTAGTACTGTCGGCTGAGGGATGCCCTGTTAGTTGTGGTGGAGTCACGTAGACATGATGATGGACACCATTGTCTCGATGCGTGCCTTGCAGCTACTGGTCATTTGCAGTGGTTATTAGTCTGAGACACACCTCCAGGGGTATTTCCTGCTTGACATGCGCTATGTGTTTGGTAGCATGCTTGCTGTGGTGTCTGTGCATGGGAGACCGGTGTGCGGGCAAGAGGGGGTTGTGATGTGCAATGCAGATGTGCATCAGTCCTTGTTACTTGCAGTTCAATCATAGTAGTTGCCTATGTCATGCACTTGTCATCCTGCTTGGTTGGAATGCAAGGGGGATCATGGCTTCAATTACTCATGTTGTTATGGCCTGCAGTGTCAAATGGATGAGCCATGCATTATCAGGGTTGACGTCACCTGGATGCATGGCAGTTTGTGTATGTGTACATGCCATCAGGGTTGTTCTGCAATGGGCACATCCACTCATGTACTCAGAGGTTCTCCCTGGCTGCTGGCTATTATCTCAGCCGAGTCCACACTCTCCAGGCCCACCATGTGGAGGATGCCACTGACCATCTCCTCCCATGGGGTCAACTGTAGGGGATTAACTGTTCCTCCACTTGTGGCAGCCGTCTCCCTACATTGGTTTCAGATGAGGCTGCGGACTCTGGACTTGAGGTTGTTCCACCTCTTTTGTATGTCCTCCACCTTCTCCAGCATGGGGTCTGGCATGGATTCACATGCTCATGAATATTCCCCGTCGTCAGGCTGGGAATCCTCGGTAAAGAAAAAAATCAGTATCAGTTTGGCTTCTGATCTGTCTTTCTTAGTAGTAACCAATCACTGATCTCTGGGTCACACTGCCCAGAGCCAATGACTGTCCTCTCCCTAAGCCCCTCCCGTGGCAGCCATCCTCAGATTTTTACCGCATGTTCAAGTGTTGGGAGTCCTCGTGCTTTAGCTCTCGAGCTTGCTGCGTTTTCGCGCTTTTTTGAAAGAGATTTTCTCATTTTCCGGTTAATCGGAGCCTCAAGCTCCACCGTTTCTCCATCCGATCAATGGGGACCCGTTTTGGATTTTCTACGCCCCTCAAGGGTGAAGTTTTCGTCGAGTTACGCTTCTTGGAGGAGTCCAGAAGTTTCTGAGGCCTACACGGACGTGGCCCAGGAGAAAGGAAGCTTGACGCCCGGAAAGCTGTTCAGGGTTTGTCCTGGATGCCAGCTACAGAATGTGTTCAAGGAGGACGAGCATTCAAAATGCCTCTACTGCCTTCATGAAGACAAAACGCACGTGGAGAAGGACTGTGCGTTTTGCGGGAACATGTCGGAGCGGACCATGAAGGATCGACATCTTCGCCTCTCTAACTGGCTGGACGGGAAGAGCCCGTCAGGTGAGAAGAAGTCGTCCTGTGAGGGCCCCCCCTGGCGACGGGTGCCCAACAGAAGGCAAAGCACCGCGAGTCCGCGGGCACCGGGAGCGCCGAACGGTCGGGCTCCTCGGCTGCCAGGCAGGGCACATCCTCTCCGGCGCCATCAACCACGAGCCACCGCTCTGGCTCGGGGAAGAGGAAAGCCGAGACCCCGGCGAAGCTTCTGGAGAGGCCCCGGTCGGGCTCGAAGGATCCGGCCGAGGGGAAGCGAGGCGGTGACCCTCCCCCCTAGGTGAAGGCCACAGGCCCACAGAAGGTGGTGAAAGCCTTGATTCACCCGGCTAAGGCCTCTATCGAGGAAGTCGCGGCAGCCCTGACACAGCCTGTGGAGGCTACATCAGTGGAGGCGACCTCGGGGCCCAGAGTTTCCCTGCCACTGCAGAGGGAAGCCTCTTTCAGGCCAATCTAGAAGACCCCCGTGAAGACCCCGGCGGAAAAAGAGGGGGGGCGGTGGCCATCGTGAATACGGACACGACCTCCGAGGAGGAGCTGGTTGAAATCTTGGAGGGCCTCAACGAGGGCGTTGAGGAGGCCCGGCCCCACGGGAAGGATCTCGACGAAGAGGACGACGAGAGCGACGGCGGTGCCGACGAGTTTCCAAGTCAACCGTCGCTTCCGGAGCCGCAGGACAACTTGGCGGCCATTTTGTTGGCAATACAATCCTTATGTACAGAGATAAGGACGAGATTGCCCCTACCTCCGATGGAGAAGCTGGAGCCAGGCCCGACGGAGGAGCCAGAGCCAGGCCCGTCGGGAAGTCCCCCAAGCAAGAGGAGACGGACGCATCCAGCCCCGCCTTTTCAGCCTGCTCGGCCTGCTCAACCTTTGTCCCCGTCCCTGGGATGACACGGGAACGGATACGGCCACGGCCACGACGGGCACGGATGACGACGGCGGTGACAACGGGACGGATCTCCCATCGCCTCCGACTTGGGCATTCCCGCCCAACGAGATTGGGTCCTTCCACGCTATGATTGCCAGGGCATCCAAGCTTTTCCAGCTCTGCCCCGAAGAGAAAAAGGAGGGGTTCCTTTACCAACGGCGCGAGGCCAAGAGGAAGACGGTCCTCGCCGTGCTTCTGCTGGATGACATCTGGGACGAGGGACGAGCCCTTCTCAAGAACCCATCTACGACGCCTGCTAAGAGGGATCGGTACGAGAAGAAGTACCGGGTCCCCGATGAGCCCCCCCTGTGCCTTAGGGCGCAACCGACCCCTGACTCGGTTGTCTCAGCGGCGGGCAAGAAGAAAGTGGGGGGGCTTCGGCCTCAACGTCAACTTCCCCGCCGGACGCCGAAGGAAAGAAGCTGGATGCGATGGGACGATGAGTTATCTCGTCGGCGGCAACAACGATTAAGGCGGCCAACGCCCTTGCGATCGTGGCCCGCTACGACAGGGAGTTGTCGTACAAGATCGCCCCCCTGTTGGACTTCCTACCGGACGACAAGAGGGCGGAGGCCCTGGAGATCTTGCAGGAAGGTGAGGTGGCGTTGGATTTCTGCCAGTATGTACAAACCAAGGTGTTGGACATGCCTTTCGACGGAAACGACCTGTTTGGGAAAACAGTGGATGAGTCCCTCCAAGCCATGAAGGCGGACACGGAGATGGCTCGGGCCCTAGGAGTTCTCCAGCAACGACGGCCGTCCTTTCGGAACTCCGGAGGCAAGCAAGGTGCCTCCAAGGGATTCGACAGTGGCTCCTCTACGTACCGCCAGTCAGCCCACTCCTGGTCGCAAGAAACCTATAGGGGATGGGGCAAGTCGGGTGGATCTCGTCGTCATCGCCAGGTAGGCCAAGGAGGCAAGGGGTCCTCCAAGCAAGACTGAACCGACCGTGGCGTCGGGCCCCCACCGAAGCACCCCGGTGGGAGGCCGGCTGGCGAAGTTCGTCAGCGTGTGGGAGTCCATCTCCACCGACCATTGGGTGCTGGACGCCTGGCCTAGGGTGTCAGAATCAAACTCCAGATCTCCCTCTTCTTCTTCTAACTCCAACCCTCCGTCCACCTCCTCACCTGTGGCGATGGATCCCCTGGGCGGTTCCAATCTTTTCTTCCACCAAGCAGTTTTTTTTGATGGAGGATAGGGCCTACCCCGGGAGGAAGCCACCCTGACCTGCTACAACAAGGTCTAGAAGTGGCTTCTCTGCCGGAGCAAGCTATATGGGGGAAAAAGCCTGATGGCATAAAAAACCCCCGGCGAAGTTGTGCTGAGTGGATCCCAGAAGATATGGAAGGCAGAAGTATAGTGAAACTCCAGAATAGTAAGTCCGACGAGAATGGACGGGAAAGAAATCTTCACGGAGAAAAGGGGCGGAGCCCAGGACAGAAAACGGGAACCAAAGAGAGACAAGGTAAGACAACGAGAACAAACAATGGGAGGTACGGGAAAACAGATGCACCGGCTAGGAGAGCCGTAAACAGCGCTACAAACAGAAAGATGGGAGAGAGAACAGAGAAAACTAGCGTCTCACCCGGAGCCTGACGCGAGAGGGTTGCAACGCGTAGGCTTCCGGGTGTGACGGAAAGAAATAGGCGTGCCGAAGCAAGCGCTGCGGAACAACTAGACCGCTAAACATAGTGTGTGGTATAACGTGAAGGGGTGACTAATGGCGGCCCAGTCTCCACCGCGACCATATCCCCCAACATTGGCGGCGCATGACAGTATGCCCCCTTCTAGACCTGGACCACCCAGGCTTGCCAGGGTGGAATCGATGGAATCTCTGGGTAAGGAGGGGGGCATGAACAAAAGACCTCGGTTCCCAGGAATCCTCCGAACGAGGATATCCCTTCCAAGCCACCAGATATTCCAGTCTTCCCTTGCTAAATCTGGAATCTCTGATGTGGGAGACCTCATATTCATTGGGAATCGGTTTGGGATCCGAAGGAAGATGTAGGTTTCTCTTTCTGGGGGTATTGGGATCAGCCGAGCGTAAGAGAGAGGAATGGAAGACAGGATGAATGCGTCGCATATCTTTGGGAAGACTGAGCCTGAAGGCTACAGGGTTTATCCTCTGTGTGATTTTAAACGGCCCCATGTAACGGGGGGACAATTTTGTAGGATGCAACCAACGAGGTAGGTATCTTGTGGATAGCCATACATGATCCCCTTCCTTCCATAGGGGACACGGCTGGCGATGTTGGTCGGCTTGTACCTTATACCTTTCCCTTGCTGAGGACAAACTAATCAGGGCGCTCTTTTGGGCATATGAGATATCAGCTAATGTGGACTCAATAGAGGGTATGTTGGTCGGGGAACTGAGTAAGGGGAGAATTCCTCGGGGATGGAGCCCATAGGTACAAAAAAAAGGACTGAGGTTAGTAGCCGAATGCACAGAATTGTTATAGGCAAATTCGGCGGTGGGCAGAAGGGATACCCAGTTGTCCTGGTGGCGATTTATATAGCATCTTAGATACTGTTCTATGGTGGCGTTTAGTCGTTCGGTTTGGCCATTGGTCTGGGGATGAAACCCCGAGGAAAGAGCTCTGTTAACCTTTATGCAATGGCACAAGGCTGTCCAAAAACGAGAGGTGAACTGACTCCCCCTATCAGAAATGATCTTATCAGGGAGTCCATGTAATCGGAATATGTCCTTAAGAAATACCTCGGCCAATTCCGGTGCAGTGGGAACACCAGCTAAAGGGGAAAAATGGGCCAACTTTGAGAAAGAGTCAACAGTAACCATGAGACAGGTATACCCCTGAGATACGGGTAATTCCACAATAAAATCCATCGAGATAAGAGACCAAGGACGTGATGGTGTTTCCGGTTGTTCTAGCAGCCCCAATGGTCTACATACCGAAACCTTGCTTTGCGCACAGACCGGACAGGCCTTACAGTACATCTTGACATCCTTATACATAGAGGGCCAAAAGAACGTACGAGAAACTAGCTCCAAGGTGCCCTTTTGTCCTCGGTGTCCGACCGTGACATGGTCGTGACACCATCCCATAACCTTCATGCGCAACGCTTGTGTGGGAATGAACAATTTCTGTTTGTACCAAAGGAGCCCCCCTGACCTTGTTATCTCTTGTCTCTTTTTTGGAGGTAAGATGACTTCCATACCCTCCGTGGTTGCTGTTTTTACCTCCTCAAGGAATGTCGATATGACACCCACAATCCTATTACGGGGAATAAGTACTTCTGCCGGAGAAGTGGCACCCATCCCTGGGGAATTACGCCGAGAAAGGGCGTCGGCGAGACCGTTCTGGGAGCCTGGGATGTAGGTTATGACAAAGTCATATTGACTGAAGAAGTGCGCCCATCGTGCTTGTCTGGAATTTATGCATTCCATCCCTCTAAGGACCTTCAAGTTTTTATGGTCAGTACGCAGAGTGAAGGGTGATGCGCTACCCTGCAGCAGGTGTCTCCACTCCTCACAGGCCGTCTTAAGTGCTAAGAGTTCCTTCTCTATAACCGAATAGTTCTTTTGACTCACCGACAAGGTTTTTGAGAGATAGGCCACTGGGTGCTCAATTCCCTGGTGTTCTTGTAATAACACAGCTCCCAAAGCTTCAGCGGAGGCATCGGCCTCGACTACAAACGGTAGAGTTTGATCCGGTTGGCGAAGGACTGGAGCAGAGCAAAACAATTTCTTCAATAGCTCAAAAGCGTTGTCGGCCTGGTCAGTCCAAGCAAATGGGCCAGCTTCCTTCTTGAGTAAAGCCGTAATAGGCAATACCGTTTGAGAGAAATGACCGATAAATTTTCTGTAGAAGTTCGTCAAACCTAGGAATCGTTGGACATCCTTCAGTGAGGTAGGTGTGGGCCATTTCAGTATGGCAGATACCTTTCCGGGATCCATAGAGACACCATCCTTAGATAGTATAAAACCCAGATAGGAGATTGTGCTGGTCTTGAAAATACACTTCTCTGGTTTAACCAGGAGGGAGTTGGCTTGAAGGCGATCTAATATGCTTCGTAGGTGTTGGTCGTGTTCTTGTGGGGATCGAGAAAATATCAGGATGTCATCCAAGTATACTACTGTAAAGATAAAGAGGACTTCAGAGAACAGGCGATCCATAAAGCGCTGAAAAACAGCCGGTGCATTCACTAAGCCAAAAGGCATAACTCGATACTCATAGAGACCAAAAGGTGTACGGAATGCCGTTTTCCATTCATCACCCTCGCGTATCCGGAGAAGATGATATGCACTTCTTAGGTCCAGTTTAGAAAAGATGGTGGCCCCCTGTACTGCCTCCAGAATGTCTGCAATGAGTGGCATAGGGTATCTGTCCCTTATTGTGACCTTATTGAGGCCCCGGTAATCAATGCAAGGCCTCAATTCTGTAGAATCGCGCTTGGGGATAAAAAATAATGGGGCCCCTGCGGGAGATCTGGAAGGCCGGATCAATCCGTTAGTCAGGTGGGAGTCCAAGTATCTACGTAGAGCTACCTTCTCGGTGAGAGATAGCGGAAACATCCGCCCGAAGGGGACTAATGCGTCTTGTGTGAGTTCTATGGCACAGTCCTCTGGACGATGTGGGGGCAGTTCTAATATCGTCTTGTCAACAAAGACTTCGTGAAATTCCTCCAATTCAGTTGGAATGCAACAGACCTCGCACTTAGTGGTGGATTCAGGCGCGAGGACCTTCACTACTTCCTGTGACCGGTGTGGTATACAGAGTTCCTTACAGAATCCTGATTCAAAGGTAATAGTATTCCTGAACCAATCAATCGAGGGGTTGTGCCTTCTCAGCCATGGGATACCCAGTATGACTGGAAAGTGGGCTGCTCGAATAAGATCGAATGTCATTTGTTCTGTATGATGTTGGATCACCACAGTGAGTGGTTCTGTTGTATGAGTGATGGGACCAGAGGAAAGCGGGGTCCCATCAACGCCTTCTACCTTCTGAGCATCCTCACGCCGAACCAAAGGAATACCTTGTTGATCAGCCCAAATGGTGTCCATAAAGACTCCAGCAGCACCACAGTCAATGAGGGCTAGCGTGGTTAACTTCTTGGTGGAGATTTGTATCTGTAAGGACACTACCATCAAACGAGAGTCCATGGTATCTCCTTGGGGGTTAACCGCCAAGGTTACATAGGGGCGAGAAGACATACCTCGGAAACCTGCCCCCTTTAGTTCCGAGGTCTGTCGTTTCCCGGTGTACGGGGAGGAACCGCTGGGCATTTTCGTAGTAGATGCGTATCCGATCCACAATACAAACAGAGACCAGTGTCTCGCCTTCTTCTACGTTCTTCAGGTGTTAACGGGGCTCTTGCGGCGCCTATCTGCATGGGTTCTTCTTTGCTTGATGCTAAGGGTAACAGATGAGAAGGGGTTCCTGAAGAGGGTGAGTTGACTGGGATGCGCAACTTTCGTCTTTCGGTCCGCCGTTCGCTGAGACGGAATTCTATCTGGAGGGCTATGGACATCATATCCGATAGAGAGGTGGGAAGTGCCAAACGAGCCAGCTCGTCCTTTAATTCTTCTCTTAAGCCACGACGAAATATCGTAAATTGCACATGTTCCGGCCATCCGGCCTCAATCGCTAGGCGTTTGAAGGACGAAATATAGGTCCTGAGATCGCTGGTGCCCTGCTGAACGTCTAGCAGTTCTTCAGCCGCTATGTGAGTTATCTCGGCCTGTTCGAAGGTCTGTTTAAACAAGGTAACAAAGGCACCATAGTCCTGGAGTATCGGATTGTTACTGGTTACTAGTGGGGAAGCCCAGGCCAGGGCGTTTCCTATTAAATTTGATATAACAAACCCCACCTTGGTATGAGCGCTGGCGAAGGTATGAGGACGAAAGGCAAAGTAAATGGCACAAGATTCGAGAAATTCCTTGAGACGTCTTGGCGAACCATCGTATTTACCCGAGGACAAAGACATGGGAGGGAGATCGGTCTCCCTAGATTCTCGAGCCGTGATCATTTGTCTTAATGCTGCATTTTCAGCCTTGACGTTCTGTAATTCAACGTTCATTCCTTGTACAGCTTGAATCAGCTCTTGCAGCTGTTCGGGGGTAGCCATAGTTTCTTTCTGGCGTTGCAATCTGTCAGAATCAAACTCCAGATCTCCCTCTTCTTCTTCTAACTCCAACCCTCCGTCCACCTCCTCACCTGTGGCGATGGATCCCCTGGGCGGTTCCAATCTTTTCTTCCACCAAGCAGTTTTTTTTGATGGAGGATAGGGCCTACCCCGGGAGGAAGCCACCCTGACCTGCTACAACAAGGTCTAGAAGTGGCTTCTCTGCCGGAGCAAGCTATATGGGGGAAAAAGCCTGATGGCATAAAAAACCCCCGGCGAAGTTGTGCTGAGTGGATCCCAGAAGATATGGAAGGCAGAAGTATAGTGAAACTCCAGAATAGTAAGTCCGACGAGAATGGACGGGAAAGAAATCTTCACGGAGAAAAGGGGCGGAGCCCAGGACAGAAAACGGGAACCAAAGAGAGACAAGGTAAGACAACGAGAACAAACAATGGGAGGTACGGGAAAACAGATGCACCGGCTAGGAGAGCCGTAAACAGCGCTACAAACAGAAAGATGGGAGAGAGAACAGAGAAAACTAGCGTCTCACCCGGAGCCTGACGCGAGAGGGTTGCAACGCGTAGGCTTCCGGGTGTGACGGAAAGAAATAGGCGTGCCGAAGCAAGCGCTGCGGAACAACTAGACCGCTAAACATAGTGTGTGGTATAACGTGAAGGGGTGACTAATGGCGGCCCAGTCTCCACCGCGACCATATCCCCCAACATTGGCGGCGCATGACATAGGGACACGCCCTTGAGTTTCTAAAAAAGTGCCCCCGAATTCCTCCTGTGGCCAGGAAGGCAAACCACATCCCTCAACTACTACTGGAGGTAAGGGCGATGCTCAAGAAAGGTGCCATCGAGCTCGCCCCGAAGAGGCTCCGGGGCTCCGGAATATACTCAAGGTACTTCCTCGTGAAAAAGAAGACAGGAGGATGGCGGCCCATCCTGGACCTGCGACGACTGAACAAGTACATCAAGGCACAGAAGTTACGGTTGGTCACCCTCCAGCACGTGCTGGGACACCTGGAGGAGGGCGATTTCCTGTCGTTGTTGTATTTGGAGGATGCATACTTCCACATCCCCATTCTAAAAGGACACCGAAAGTTCCTCAGGTTCGTGGTCCAAGGACAGCACTACCAGTTCAAGGCCCTTCCGTTCGGATTGAAGTCGGCACCCAGGGTTTGCCTGCAGGGGATCCACGTCTACCCCTACCTGGACAATTGGCTCATCCGTGCAGGGACAAGGGAGCTCGCCGTAGAACACACAGCGAAGACCGTCCAGCTGCTCACGGACCTGGGGTTCTCCATCAACTTCCCGAAATCCCACCTGGTCCCCTCGCAAGTCGCACTGTTTCTGGGAGCCAAGCTGGACACAGTGGCGCGTCTGGCCTCGCCGTCGGAGGAAAGGAAAAAGGCCATCCTGGGCAAGGTGCAGCGTCTGCTGGCCACGGACGTGGCCAAGGTGAGGTCCATCAAGTCCCTCTTCGGGATGATGTCCTCTTGCATATATCTTGTGCGCCTGTGCAGGCTTCGGATGCGCCCTCTACAGGAGTAACTTGACGCCCGCTGGATCCAAGCGACGGCAGATTCGAGGACAGGATCCCTCTCAACGACACCTTCGACGAGCGATCCGGTGGTGGGGCACTCACGCTCATCTGGCGGCAGGGACAGACTTTCAGACCACGGCCCACCAGGTAACGAAGAAGACGGATGCCTCCCTGGATGGGTGGTGAGCGCACACCGGAGATCTTCATGCGAGAGGCCTCTGGCTCCCGGAGGAGAAGAAGCTTCACAGCAACATCCTGGAGCTCCGTGCAGTGTTCTGGGTCCTCAGATCCTTTCTCCCGTCGCTCAAGGGCAAGGTGATGAGGATCTTCACCGACAACACCACCACGATGTTCTACATTCGGAAACAGGGCGGAACCAGATCCCCTTCCCCTATCCAAGGAAGCCCAGGATCTGTGGCACTGGGCCGTTGCCGAAGGGATGTTTCTGGTGCCGTTTCATCTGGCAGGGATAAAAAACATCATCGCCGACTCACTCAGCAGAGAGCTGCGCTCGTGCCACGATTGGGAACTATGCCAGGATCAAGTGGATCGACTCTTTCAGCGATGGGGCAAACCCCAGATCGACCTGTTCGTGACAGCGACGAACTCCAAATGCCAGAGGTTCGCCAGCAGGTTTCCCCAGCCGAGGAGCATGGGCGATGCCTTCTCGTACCCCTGAGACGGCCTGTTCATATATGCGTACCCTCCGCTGCCGTTGCTGCTCCGACTCATCAACCAGCTCAAGAGGTCATGGTGCAAGATGATCCTCGTCGCACCGGCGTGGCCGAGGCAGATCTGGTTCCCGGACCTTCTGGACTTGTCAGCGTCCCCACCAGTCAAGCTGCCGACGGACGCAGATCTTCTTTCGAGAGAAGGAGGTGCCATCCTTCATCACAACCTGGAGTTGCTGAAGTTGCAGGTCTGGCTCCTGCAGCACTAGAGTTTGGAGGGTACGATATCCCGGCTGACTGCAGAGAGCTTCTTGCAAAGGCCAGTGCGTCCTCAACTCTTAAGTGCTACGGGCATAAGTGGAAGAGGTTCTCTGTCTGGTGCCGTGCACAGAAGATCAACCCTCTATGGATTACAGCACCTCAAGTGTGGCTGGCCAAGGTTGGACTAGCTCACGCTTCCATCAAGATACATCTGGTGGCGATCTCCCGATACACCAGAACTACAGGACGGTCGTCCTTGTGGTCTCATCGACTGGTGAAGGAATTTATGAAAGGACTGTTCCGATCGTTCCCGCCGGTGAAGGCTCCAGCTCCGGCCTGGGAGCTCAACGTGGTGCTGACCAGGCTCATGGGGCCGCCATTCGAGCCTTTGCATTCGGCTCCTTTGAAGTTCCTGTCGTGGAAGACAGCGTTCCTGGTGGCCATCACCTCCGCACGACACGTGGGAGAGATTGAGGCCCTATCCTGCAAGCCCCCATACTTGACTTTTCACAATATGAGGGTGGTGCTGAGGACACACCCCTCCTTCATGCCCAAGGTGCCGTCGGACATCCATCTTAACGAGCCCTTGGTGTTACCAGTTTTCTTCCCGTCGCCTTCGTCGCCGGCCGAGAGGACTTTGCACTCGCTGGATTTAGCTAGAGCGCTTAAGTTCTACGTGGACAGAACGAAGAGTTTTCGGAAGACATCACAGCTGTTTGTGAACTTTGGACCTGTGAACCAGGGGAAGGCTCTCTCGTAGGCTTCCATTTCCAGATGGCTCTCCGGCTGCATCATACACTGTCACTGCTTGGCAAACCGACCGTTGCCCGGCTGTCCGAGAGTCCATTCGACCAGAGCGATCGCTGCTACTACGGCGTTCTTGTCTGGTGTGCCCCTGCTGGACATCTGCAGGGCTGCTACGTGGAGGTCGACGCACACCTTCACGAGATTCTACTGCGTCGACCGGGATTCCGGGGAGGAGTCCAGAGTCAGCCAAGCAGTGCTGCGCAACCTGTTCGCCTGAAGGTGGGCCTAGTGGGGAAATAAGAGTTGCTTAATGTTAAGTTTATGTAATGCTTAATGTTGAGCCTTTTGCCACCTCCCGTGGTTGTACATGTGTGTACTGCTATGTATTCTTATATTCATGAGCATGTGAATCCATGCCAGACCCCATGCTGGAGAAGGAACAAGTTACTTACCTGTAACTGTTGTTCTCCAGCATGGGTCTGGCATGGATTCACATGCGAACCCTCCCTCCTTCCCCGCTTCGGCTCTTCACTTGGTCATACTGCCACTTTACGTGCTACCAAATCTGAGGATGGCTGCCAGGGGAGGGGCTTAGGGAGAGGACAGTCATTGGCTGTGGCCAGTATGACCCAGAGATCAGTGATTGGTTACTACTGAGAAAGACAGATCAGAAACGAAACTGATACTGATTTTTTCTTTACCAAGGATTCCCACCCTGATGACGGGGAATATTCATGAGCATATGAATCCATGGCAGACCCATGCTGGAGAACAACAGTTACAGGTAAGTAACTTGTTCCTTATCTATGTCTGCCTAGATGGTATTCTTGCGCTGCTGGGTTGCCTTCGGATGTTGGGCCCCATAAAGTTCATCAGAGTGTGCCACCACCTGCTCCGCCAGTACTGTGAGCTCATGGTCATTGAATTTTTGTTTCTTCCTCCGCATATCGCAGACCTTAGACTTGCCCTTCCCTGCAGACATGATTTTGATGGCCTCTGAGAATGGATGGCACTCCTACAGGCTGATTTTCAATGGATTTCCAGCGATGATGTTATTTCACGGAGTTAGCTTACTATGTTTTCAGCGATGATTCCGCTAGACGGAATTACTGTAACTGCCACGGTGGGTGTGCGCTCCTGCCATGTTGTGATAAGCTAGAGATTCCGTGACCCACCACGGTGGTAACAGTGATTCTGCAGTGGAGGAATTACTGCCGTTCCACAGCCATACTCGTAATGAGCCCCATTGTAAATGTAATGCTTTTGGTCCTCATTAGAATTAAATCCAAACCTTTTTTTGTGACATTCCTTGCTCTTACTTGCTGTTCCCGGGAAAAAGGTAGAACTGAAGGAAATAGCATTGACGGCTCTGCTTGTACGTACAGGAGACATTACTGGTTTGAAAGGGCACCAATGAGGCGTGATGGGTTTACCAAGGAAATTCACATTTCTCCCTGGTGCCTGTTTAAAAACATCTTGTTTAGAGTGATTGAGGAGGAATTTCAAGAGGACACATATGTGGGTGGAATCATTGTGTCCATCAGAAAGAACATTACGAAAGTTAGACATTGATAATATTGTTCTCACTAAATGTGATGCATGAAATTGATAATTTAGTATGTGATCAATATATTAGTTTGCATTGTCTGCATGCATCTGCAATTAGATTTGCTATGTAACCTTTCTCTGTGTAATGCGTTTTCTTGAGTGTCTTCTTTCAACTTTTAACCAGGCGAGCATCAGATGGAGCTGCTCGATTATGTGGCTGCTAAGTTCCACGAGGAGGCAGGAATCTTCAAGCTCCTGGTAGGTGTCTTGAAAAATATCTACCTTTTCCGCCTTTTAAATCTCTAAATCCCTTCATGTGTGTTTTACGATACAGTCGGAACGCAGCCTAGCATAAACATTTGAGATGCCCTTAACATGCTCCTGTTGCTCTCTCTTAAACTATATGTGCAGCCAGTGCAATGATATTAGACTGCATGTACAAGTTAGAGCCCCTTGCTCTGCTGTACTCCCCTGCCATCCATTATTTAATAGTAACAAGAAGCTTGGTCTTATAAAAGCCACTAACTAAATACTGTTTGCCACAACGATTTCCAGAGCATGGACTCAATGGAGATGGCACAGTTCTCTCTCCCACCTCCCTTTCTGTGCTAACACTACTGTTGCTTTTGCTGAATGAACAACAAAGAACAATAAAGAACAACAAAGAACAGAAAAGATTCAAGGAGAGACGTGTCAGAAAAGATATTGTAGTTTAAACTTTGTTTAATGTGGTTATAGAATTCGTGTATTGCTCCTACAGAAATGTACATGAAACATATGGAGTCTCCCTAGTTGATTGTCACTCTACCTGTATTCTCATGTTCATGATAAAGCTACTTGAAATTGAGAACACTACCCTAATAGGGTTACGTCCGTGACCCCCTCAGTAGTACACCTAAGATGTCTGATATCATTTGATGGTACAACGCAAAGATCCTCATTGCGAGTAATCTACCAGTACATTTGTGGAATTACTGCCAATCTCGGTTACCTTTGCCATCACCTAGTCCTGTGGGATTACCATGAGATCACAATGGGATCACAAGTGCTGGTTAGGCGGTGTAAATCCCCGTTTTTGGAGTCAATAGGACTCCATGGGGTTGTTTAGTGGATTTAACATAAGCAGTATTACCATGCAGTAAATCCTCTGGGTTTTTTAGGTAAGGTGAAGGATGTACCTCCAGTAAAATGGTAGAGGTACATCCTCCACTTTACCTCTGAACCTGTAGTATGCTGGTGCGGCAATGCAGCAGTAAAGTGATGGTAAAAGAATTACTTTACCACCATTTGTACCGGCCATCCGTACTTGCAATGCGACCCAAAGTGCATAGCACTTCAAAGGAAAGATTGACAGGAGCAGAGACTGACACATGTGAGCGCAGCAAAAACAATAAGCATTGGCACGTTGTAAATGTGAATGGTAAGATTTACTATTTTGTAAAGCCACCATAGAACAACAAAGGTTGATCCTCTACATTTGCAAAGCAAACCTATTGCCTTTGCCAATGCTTGTCTGACCTATGGGGGCTTTACAAAAAATAATTGTGCCCTCAAAATGGATACAGCCAAACCTATTTGCTTTGCCAATACATAATTGTGAGGCGATCAACACTGTAAAAAAACAATTAGCTTCGCTTAGTTAAAGGAGTTTTTAGACACTATAAAACATCTGCTCATCAAACGAAAACTATGACTGGTTAGAGTGCCACTGTTAAAACAAGAATTACCCCACACATTCCATAAGAGAAAACCAAGTTACTTTAAAATGCAGTGTTAATTGCTTCATGACCTCCTTGCATGAGACCACTGACTCAAAAAAATCACATTTAGCAATGTTTCATTCCCATTTGGTGTCATGGAAATATGATTATGCAGTAGATTTTATATGTGCTATTCCAAGTTGGAAGGCAAAAAAATAAATACCTGCATCAAAACATTAATTGGCAAGTTCAATTTCCCATGCTCCTCTCCTAGGGGTTACAGGCACATTTTGACAAATGTTTCTGAACCTTAGAAGGCCATGCATATCAACAGTTGTGAGCAGTGGTGGAACGTTTTCGTGCATTTCTTCGAATCCGATTTCTTCGAATACGTTTTCTTTGAAAACGACTTATGCGAAAAACTATTTCCCAGAGATACACTGTTAAATCTAATTCTGGCTCAAACCGTCACTTCAACTGCTAGCGCACTCTGTGACTGAAAAATAGTCAACTTATAAATATAATGCGTTCACCATGCGGAAATCTATGGATGATGTTCTATTTCGATTTGCTTTTTAAATGTTTGTTTTCACATAAAAACCAAACCTCCAATAAAACAAAGGTAATACAAACATGTCTAACATAGTGTGTATGCACCCAGTAATTGTGCCTCAACCAGTATCCCTTCATGTACACTCATATTTAGCAACCTTGTTCTTGGCATTGGTAAAATACGACAAACCCTACACTCCGTAGTAGCAAATGTGCATTCTGTACGAGTTTCATTTTGAGTGCGTTTTCTCAATCTTAACATTTATAATTTTTTTTAGATTGAGGCAGAGTAATAATAAATGAGGGAGGCTCTTTTTTTAATACATTTTGGGCCTGATTCACAGAGCATTTTTCTATGGGATTGTTCCATTATAAAACCTTTCTGTGAATCAGGCCCTATATTTTTAGAAGTCTCTCACACGCTCTCTCCTTGGTGGGAAAGTATGCAGCAGTAATTACCTGCTTCTCCTTGTGAATCCTGCTCATTTAGATATAATTAGAAAAATGACTTGTGGTGAAGTGTTAAGACGCCTCAATCTGGTGTTCACTAATAGCAGACAAGCATAGAGGCCATGTATTTTGTGAAAGGCATTTTTTAAATGGTATATGGGTTAAAAATGTGTTTCCTTATTTCTCCAGCATTGGATCTTTCATAGATTCAGATGCTTGAATATTCCCTGTCGTCAGACTGCTAATCCTTGGTGATTTAAATAGTATAATTTATTTTAATATATACATTATTTCCATAGAAATATGAGTGTATGAGTGTAAATAGCCCATTATGGTCTATGAGCCATCCACTTGTGTAGTCCTTCCACCTCACTTTGGTCCTTTATGTCCCTAACCAATGAGGTGGCAGGGTTTAAGCTGTGCCCTAGTCAGCCATCTTCAGATTTTTCACCACAGTCTAACAGACAGAGGGAATCCTCCCGCTCTCTGAGCTTTTTGTATATTTTTTCCTGTTAGGTATATTTGTTTTACACAAATTATATCTTTTTGAGATCTCCTTTCAAGAGCTTTCTGCTCTGTGTTTCTGGGCTGAGAATACACTTTATTTCATCAAAAAATCATTGAGTGAAATTCTCTTCAGAACATGGCTGAACTTCCAACTGCCAAGAAGCCTTCCCTGTTCAGGGACTGAACGAGGTGCATGAAAAAACATGTCTACATGAAGGATCCTCATGAGCAATGTAGCTACCCTCATGATATAAATAAATGTGACATTTGCAGGACTTTTTCCAACAAGACCCTGCAGGATAGACACAGAAGACTTCTCCTCCATTTAGAAGCCAAAGGTCTATCATCTGACGAAGAATCTGCCAAGACAGCTGCTGTACATTCTTCCAAACCATCTGAGAGACAAACTTCTAAGAGAAGGGCCTCTTCAGTGGAAAGGAGTGTCTCACCTTCTCACAAAAGTCAAAAGAAGGTGGAAATACCCCCTTTGAAATCTGGGGATCACAAAAAACGGCATCCTGAAGAAAAAACCACCTCCAAAATTAAGGAGGCGGTTAAGCTATCTACGAGCGGTCATAGTAATATAGGCCCATCGACGACCAAGCCGTCGACAAAACCCTTAGTGTCCACGATGACGACACTTCAAACCTCATCGATGACCAAATCCTCATTGTCGAAATCCGCCTCCACAAAACATTTGTCGACGAAGGAGTCCCATCACTCGTCCACGAAGATCCCATCAACAGATAAACACACTCACCCGTCTACGAAGTCATCGTCCACGAAGCCACCATTGACGAAGTCATCATCATCCAAGAAACCACCATCGAAGAAGCCCACAACGGCGCCGTCGATGACAAAGTCAATTCCTTCGTCCACGGAGAAACCAAAACCCAAAACAGACGCCGCAGATGCTACTGTTACACCATCCAATGAAAAAACAGTGCTCCCTTTATCGGTGACTTATGATCCGATAGGAGCACAACTTTCGCCTTTGGGAGAGATGACAGAACTCCCAAACATCATTCTTCAGGAGGAGTTTTCAGACACAGAATTTGTTTGCAGGCAACCTTGCCTCACCCCCAAGGAACATAGTCCACCCTGGCAACCAACTGTGGAGGAACCTGCCGATCGTTACGATCCAGCTCTCATACAGTCGATGCAAAGGATCATTGAAGAATTCAACAGACGTCAAGCGGAAAAGAATAAGTCATCCATACCAACAGAGGTAACACCTCTTCAGAGCATCTCACCTCGGCATAGCACACCTAGAGAGTCTCCTTCCAGGAACAGGCCACTTAAAAGGGCACATTCACCTGAGCCTCCTCGCAGATCCAGGAGCAAAATGCTCAGTGCTTCGCCGACAAGGGTCCCATCTCCTAGACTATCGCCTAGGCCAAGGTCACCTGTTTGAGACCCTACTATTGTGCCTTTAACTGCATCGGTCTCAGACTGGCAAGAGGATCCTTTCCGAGACTTTTCTGACCCAGAGGAAGGGGAGATTACTCATGAGCCTGACACTCATAGCGAATGGGATGATTACATAGTTGAAAAATCCTGAAAGAAAGACTCTCCAGGAGATTCTTCACCACCAGACGATTTGGTATCGTCCCATACCATTATTGGCAAAGCTGCAGACTTGTTCAAGCTTCAAGTCACATCTGAAGAGAAAAAGTCAGTGCTTTATGAGCACAGGGATAAACGCAGAAGGACAGTCACGACTATTCCTCTTCTTGATACCATATGGGAATCTGGGTCAAAGATATTGGCTACGCCTTTATCTACTCCCGCTCTGGTTTCAAGACCGGAAAAGAAATACAAAGCCCCTGACACGGTGCTAGTCTAAGGGAACACACCAAGCCAGATTCTGTCATCACGGTGGCAGCGAGAAAAAAGTTGGCCAATCCTGCATCGCCCTTATCAGCACCTCCTGACAAGGAAGGACGTAAATTAGAGGCCATGCATGGGCAGGAAGGTATCCTCGTCAGCCTCTCTCACCCTCAGAGCGGGTAATGCACTAGCCATGACAGCGCATTTTGACTGCGAGGTATACTTGCGTATGTCTAAACTAATCAGACATTAACCAGCGGATCTCCAGGAAAAAGCCAGATCAATCATAGCAGACGGGGAAGCTACCTCAGATCATATGATTAACACAGCAGTGGACGTGGCGGAATCAGGTTTCAGACAAATGGCTCATGGAACGGAACTGAGGAGACAGGCCTGAATGAGGAATAAAGACGGAGACGGACACAGCTCGAACCATCTGTTCCCTTAAAGATAAGGACAAAAACTGCAGATCTTTTCGTTCATTTTGAGGCTCATCCTCCAAATTCAGAGGCTTCAATCGTCCCTCCTATGGCTAGAAAACACAGGGAAACACCTGCCAGGACAACAGATACCACCAAACCTCTAGCAAGTACTCCCAGAGGGGAAGGCATGGCTCTACCCAGGGCAAGACCCAGGGCAAGCAAAATTGACAGATCATATCTTTCACCTCAATGTCACATCCCGGTGTGGGGAAGAGAAAGCTGATTTCGAGTGGATTGTGTCCTCCAACGTGTTCCTCATCTTAGATGTATTCCATCCAGTTTTGCTGCTCTTCGGAAATTTTTTCGGCAGAGGGCGCTGTGCGTCGATGTCGTCGAGTCGATAGTCCCTCGAGGGCCTCCGTCGGGGGTGACGTCATCGGGTGTGTAAGTAGCACACGCGGCGCCCGTTGGCCTCAGTTCCGTTTTTCCGCAGGCGGCTCGAGTTCTATCAGGAAATATAATATTACGAGAAGAAATTATGTCTTCGTCATCGACGCCGACCACGAGCCCGAGATCGGGTTTTAAGAAATGCACGTCATGCGGCTCAAAAATGGCGATCACGGACCCGCACCACAAGTGTTTGTGGTGTCACGGGGAAGGCCACGACATGGAGGCCTGTTCGAAGTGTCAGGCAATGACGGGAAAGGCCTTGCGAGAAAGGAGAGGAAAGCTACAGGTAGGTCGGAAGGATCAGAAAGCCTCTCGCGTTGACTCGAGACCCCACGGGGAAAAATCTCCTCAACGCAAAAGGCATAGATCCAGATCTCGAAGCGATTCTCATCGCTCGTCGTCTTTGTCGAAAAAGTCGAAGAAACGACGCCATAGATCTCCCTCCACCTCGTCATCAGACGAGTCTCCAAAATGAAATGCCCCACAAAACATTTGTCTTTCGAAGAGTGGGAAGCATTTAGGGTCAAAATGATGGAGGTGTTTGAGAAAGCGAAGCCTCGGTCCGCGCCTTCTTCGGAAGCCGGCTGGGAGCGTCATCGCTCCGACACTCGCGTGCCCTCGAGCCCGGGTGATCGTAAAAGGAAGGATAGAGAACCTTCCAGGATGCCGAGCGAAAAACACTCGAGTCGAGTCGACCGCTCGAGGTCACCAACGCCGTCCGAGACCTTCCACACCTCGAAGGGGAAACTGTCGAAGGCCGCCTCGACACCCTCGAAGCAGACCGTCGACGACCACGATGTCATCGACGCCGTTGACGCCTTTACCGACGCCAAAACCTTCGGCACCAAAGGCTTCAACCAAGCCAGGGCAGCTAGAAAAGGAGAAGGAGAAAACTGCAAGACATGTATCTTCTTCAAAATCTAGTATTACACCTCCTCCTCCTCCTCTCCCAGAGAAGGTTTTCAAGCCTCTCCCTAGGAAGGAGATTTTCAAATCCTTGACCTCAATTTTTGAGGATCAGGAGAGATCCGAAGAGGAAGATGTACCTTTTGTGTTGGCACCCAAACTGTCCCAGAATGCTTAATATCGGAAGAAAGCAGGATGAAGGATTTCGTGGAGTCCTTACATAATGCAAGTGGCATTGATACCTCTCCTGAGAATGATTTTGGAAGACCAGATCCAGGAGAGCATGCCAGTCCAACTTATCGTCAATTAATGACAAAGGTGGTAAACTACTTGGGATGGGCTAAACCAACAGCCCAATTTGTTCAGGACGATTTGACAGACATATTGGACCATGGTCCCACTGAAGACCCATTTTTACCTTTTCATGTAGCCTTACAAAACAGGGTGGCCAAGAATTGGGAAACTCCGGATTCTATTCCTCCGGTGAATAAATCCCTAGCATCAAAATACCGCCCAGCCATTAGCGACTCCGGCTATCTGTCAAAACATCCAACGCCTGAGAGTTTGGTCATACAGGCAGCCACAGCTTCCAACAAACTTGCGTACCCGTCTCTCCCTCCAGACCGGGACGATAAGCGTGTGGATGGTTGGGCACGGAAGGCATTTTCAGCCGGGAGCATGGCATTAAAATCTGCAAACTCCACATGTGCCTTGGCAAAATTTTTGTACACTCTGTGGGAGTGAATCGCAATGGCGGCGGAGCTGTCATGATGCCTACTCCCGGAGAACCAGTCCAGGACCAGCGTCCCCGGAAGCAGACATCATGTTCCCGGGGAAAAGGCCAGCAACACCTAGTAGGGGCCCTTTGGACACTGTCCTGGCGCCTTTGGCGCCAGGCTCATTTTGGACCTCAGTCCTGGCGCCATAGGCGCCAGGCTCATAAAGGGAGTGTTTATGTGAATTTACCTGATGCAGACCGTGCTGCCAGATCCAGACCTCTTTGAGGCCTGAAGGGACTATTTTACCTGTGGGACTATTTTGCCACTCGGACGTGGCCGGGGAAGAATACGTATCTGGAACTACTTTGGGGGCTATTTAAGCCACGCCCAGACAGCAGCTCACGCTTCGCGTTGTTCTGCACCTAACAGCTGGACGCTCACCGTGTCTGCTCCTGCATCCTGACTCCAGCCACGCCCGCCTCCATTCTGGAACACTTGAAAGGAAAGAAGAGAAGGGAAAAGGTGAACAGAAGAACATTACCTGCTTCTACCCAGAGTCCGGAGTCATCACGCCGGCGATCCTAAGGGAGGACATTTATTTTAAAAACGCATTGCGTTGCTCGCTGCAGCGCCGCGTTCCACTCACCTGTTCACGAGGCATCTCTGTGCTCCTTAGCGACCATCTGCACGATCCGCCGCATACCTGCGCCTAAGGGGGAAGAGAAGAACAAAAGGTGAGCAAAAGGTACATATTGAGGAAAGCCAGATTTTCGCCATAAGACTTACCTGATTATTGTTGGGAGAATCTTTCCTCATCTTGGGTCGGCGCCGCTTCTTCGGCAGTACCGTACCCCGGCCCCTATGGGGAAAAAAGACACACGCATTAGTGGGTGAATATAAGGACATTAAAGGAACCACCCATCATAAACTCACCTGAGTTTACCTTCGGTGAATTGTTTCCTCTATCTTCACTCAGCACCTGTGATAAAAGGGATAAGAGACGGACTACTGAATATAAAGGCAAATAGAAAAGGAGGCCAACTCTTGAACTTTTACAACAGTATACTTACGGCACCTTGCCAGGAAAGTCAAGTAAGCTTGGATCCTCACCAATCCGAACACCAGTGAAGTAACTGGATATAATCGCACCCCTGCACCAGAAGCAGGATGGAGAGCTTGTCCTTTCAAACCTTAAGGTGAGAGTTAACAGGGAATTTCGGAGGTGGTCTGAGGAGAGTGAAAGAGGGAAGTGGGAGGCCGACGCGCTACTCCGCAGGTAGTTAATCCCCTTTCTCCATCCGCAGAAGGATTCTCCTGCGAGTTAGACAAGCGAGATTTGGGGATCCTGTCCAGTCGGTCTTCCGAGTTCTGTGCATCACCTTAGAAGAGGCCGCAGCAATCCAGACCTGGTCAGCGTCTCCGTGGGAGTCAGGAGAGCGTTACAGAACGCAAAGCCTTCCTACAATTTCCCACCCAGGCGCTATGGAGACTTCCGAGACTGATCAGTTGGCCCACCTATTGGGGGAATTACGGGCCGAAGTGCATTCCGCTCGTCTGGAGACTAACGCTCTCAGGAGAGAACTAATTGTATCTAAGGAACAAACTGATGACCTTGCCAGGCAGCTATTGCAAGGTCAGGCTAGACAAACTCCCCTACCAGGTTCAGGGGGTATTCCCGCCCCAGTGGTTTCAAGTAACCCAGTGCAGATTAATCTACCTGGAACTATGCCGTTGGCCCCACCTGAACGTTTTGCCGGGGACCCCAAAAGATTCGCCGTATTCATGAATCAATGCCGATTGCACTTCCTCTGCAGACCTGGGGCCTTTCCTAACGACCAAACCAAAGTAGCTTTTGTATTATCATATCTCAGCGGCTGTGCTGCCGATTGGTCAGTTCCACTGGTTACTCAAGATGAGCCAATACTCGGGGATTTTCAAGGCTTTCAGACACGCATGGAAAGATTATTTGCTCGGCACTCTCAGGGACAGGCCCTGGACAACGAACTTCTGTCCCTACGACAGGGTAACCAGGATCTCTTAGCCTATATCGCAACCTTCAATAGGTTGGTTGTGGAGACTGGGTGCCCAGAGGATAAAAGAATCACGTTATTTCATCGAGGTCTACGTGGAGAACCTAAGGATGTCCTGGCCCAAGTTGTAAATCTGCCCCAAGACTGCATGGAATATATAGACTTAGTGGTCCAATTAGATCACAGGCTTCAAAACAGAAAGGCAGATCGGTCCAAGTTTGAGACACGGGTGTTGGTCAAGACTCATGTTAACCCCAAGGGTGCCGATGTTTCTGAACCTATGCAAATTGGAGGGGTTAAAGGACCTTTAACTCAAAAAGAACGTGAAAGAAGACAGCAGATGCGATTATGTCTTTATTGTGGGGCTTCTGGACACTTTTTACGAGATTGCCCAGTAAAACCGCCCAAGAAGGCGGTAGGAGCCGTGGATAAGAACCATATGGAACCTGATTCGGGAAACGACCACGCCCGACAAGCGTAGGGGTCCGCTTGCCAAGCCTGAAAACTAACTCTCAGACCTCGCACTTCATCATGCCGATGGTCCTCGTAGATCCGGAACGGCCTGGGCGGTTGCATGCAATAAAGACATACATCGATAGTGGGGCTATAGGAAACTATGTGGATCGTGAATTGGCTTCCAGGATCAACCTCCCTCTTCATCCTAAAACCAGTAAAGAGGTCATCACCACAGTAGATGGAACCGAAATCGCCTCTGGGCCGGTAACACATTCCATTGCAGAGGTGACACTAGTGGGTCAGGACGGGCATCGGGAGGCTGTTGTGTTTGACGTAATCAAGGCTCCACAGTTTCAGGTAATTCTAGGAATCCCTTGGTTAGAAACACATAATCCTCGAATTGACTGGCGAGCGAAGAGGATAACCTTTCCGGATTGTGCACAAAACTGTTATCCAGGAAATCCAAATATAGGCCTGGCTACAGTAACCCCTGCCACTTTGCAAATACCGCCGGAATACCAAGAATTTCAAGACGTCTTCCAAAAGGAACAGGCCAACACTTTACCCCCTCACAGGTCGTACGATTGCCAAATCGATCTGATGCCGGGTGCACAACCCCCTTGTAGCAGGATTTATGCTCTTACTGAACCCGAGAATCTTCATTTGCGACAATATTTAGATCAGTACCTAGCCAATGGTTTCATTCGCCCGTCAAAGTCTCCTGCATCCTCGGCTTTGTTCTTCGTGCCAAAAAAAGAAGGCGACCTCAGAAATTGTATAGACTACCGCGCATTGAACCAGATAACTGTTAAAAACCGTTACCCTTTGCCTCTGATCCCTGAACTTCTTTACCAGGTGAAGGATGCCTGCATATACACCAAGTTAGATCTCCGGGGGGCTTACCATCTGGTGCGAGTAAAGGAAGGCGACGAATGGAAAACTGCCTTCCGCACCAAATATGGACTATTCGAGTACCAGGTGATGCCTTTCGGATTGTGCAACGCACCTGCTGCCTTCCAAAACTTCATGAACGATGTCCTTCGGGAACTCATCAGTGTTTGCGTTGTCGTATATATCGATGACATTCTTGTGTACTCCTCTTCGGAATCTGATCACAAAAAGCACGTCAGGGCAGTTCTTGAGAAATTGCGCCAACACAAACTGTTTGCAAAACTTAAAGTGTGTTTTCCATACCACAGAAGTTGAGTTTTTTGGTTTCATCCTGACACCTAAATGAGTCCGAATGGACTCACGAAAAGTGGATGCCATCCTCAAATGGCCATCGCCTACCTCGGTGAAAGGCATTCAAAGCATGCTTGGCTTTGCCAATTTCTATCGCAGATTTATCCCGGAATTTTCACGTATTGTACAACCCATCACTGCACTCTTGAGGAAAAATAAACGCTTTGAATGGTCTGAGGAAGCCGAACAGGCCTTTCAGGAATTAAAAGCTAAATTTACCTCTGCACCTGTATTGAAACACCCGCGTCCAGATCTCCCATACATAGTCGAAACCGATGCATCCAGCTTAGCCATGGGAGTGGTCCTGTCTCAAAGAGATCCCGAAACTAACCAACTGCACCCTGTAGCATTTTGGTCCAGAAAATTCTCGGCACCTGAGGTCAATTATGCAATCACTGACAAAGAGTTATTAGCCATTAAGTCCGCTTTTAAGGCTTGGAGGCGTTATCTTCTTGGCGCTAGACATACCATCACGGTGATCACTGACCACCGGAACTTACAATATTTGAAAACTGCCAAAGCTCAATCCTCACGTCAGCTCCGATGGGCTTTGTTTTTTGCTGAATTCGATTTTGTAATTACCTACCGTCCTGGCAGCAAGAATGGCAAAGCGGACGCTCTATCCCGAATAGGAATGGGAGAAACAGATACAAACTCAGAACCTGTACCGATAATTCCCGAACAAAGAAATCTGGGCATGACCTCTTTACAAACACTGGAAGACATTCAAGCTAGAGTTAAACAACTCCTGGACCCTACAGCCTTGCAGGATTGGATTCAAAAGGGGTCTTACTTTACTGTCAATGATGATCTACCTTACTTCCAAGGACGCTTATTTCTACCACACAAAGAATTACAAGAACTGGTTATTTCTCGTTATCATGATACTCTAATAGAGGGGCACCCAGGTATTGCCAAGACGGAAGAAAAGGTTAAACGACAGTTCTGGTGGCCCTCTTGGCGAAAGGACATTAAATCCTTTGTGATGACATGTGGTGTTTGTGCCCAAAATAAAGGTAAAAAAAAAAGACCAGCCGGCCTTCTTCAACCCTTAGACATTTCACCGGCACCTTGGCACACCTTGTCGCTGGATTTTATTACGGACCTGCCTCCTTGTTATGGATATAACACTATTCTTGTTATTGTGGATTTATTTTCCAAAATGGCCCACTTCATTCCACTAAAAGGTTTACCTTCAGCTTCCGTCCTAGCCAAGGAATTCCTTGAAAATATCGTTTGTTTACATGGATTCCCGTCCATACTAGTCTCTGACCGGGGAAGCCAATTCATTTCCCATTTTTGGAGAAAGTGTTGTCAGCTGGCACAAATCGACGTAAGATTATCAACCAGCCACCACCCTCTGACCGATGGTCAAACTGAGAGGACTAACCAGACCCTTGAACAATATTTATGGTGTATGTTGCATCAATCTGAAAGTATTTGGAAGGATATTCTTTGGATTGCCGAATATGCATACAATAATTCGGTACATTCTGGAACTGGGCTAAGTCCTTTTTATACCTTATATGGGCATCACTCTCGAACCTCAGATCTTGACTCACCTCAAAGCCTCGAAATGCCCGCAGTAGACCATCTGCATTCTACAATAACTCAAGCTTTCAAAGAAGCAACTACACATTTACAGCAAGCCAAGAGAAAATACAAGAAGAATGCTGATCTCCATCGAAGTGAGGCACCTCTATACCAAATAGGAGACCAAGTATGGCTGGCTACCAGACTCTTATCGCTCAAAGGACCTCGAACTTTTAACCCAAAATATTTGGGGCCTTACTCAATTACGGCCATAATCAACCCGGTAGTCGTCAAACTCGACCTACCAGCTAATATGCGGATTCACCCTGTTTTTCATGTATCACTTTTGAAACCAGTACAACCTGGAACCCGATTAATCAAGCCACCAGAACCTTTCCAAATAAATGGAGAACCTGAATTCGAGGTGAAGAACATTTTAGATTCCAAGGTGTCAAAGTCAAAACTTTTCTATCTAATAGATTGGAAAGGATACAGGCCTCAGGAAAGGTCTTGGGAACCTAGTGTCACGACTCGCTCCCTTCGCTCCCGTTCCCACCAATTGGGGGCATGATTTGGGGTTTATTCCCTACTGGACCTTTCCTCCGAACCTTATGCTACAGTGCTGTGATGAATTGGGAGCGCTAAATCCCTATTTTCCAAGCTACTTCCCTTCCGGATCCATTCCAGGTTTTTGGCAGCCAGCATGCTTCTTTAACCAAATGACTATGCTTCCCAGAATGCCTGGCCCACTGCTCCACCTCCACCCTTGCAGGACAAGGTTGGGTGGAGGATAGGTAACAGCTGTGGCTGCAGGTGCAGCAATCAGCACACCTGAGGCGTGTGCTCGTTAAGCAGCTTTAAAAGCCTCAGTCTTACTTCAGTCCAGCGCTGGTCATCGTTTGCAGTGTTCCTGTTGTGACTAGTCCCTTGTTCCTTGTTCCTTGCCTTTGTACCTAGTTCCTAGCTCCTGTTTTCTTGTTCCTCCGCCCTGAATCTCGGATTCATGCGCTAATTGATTTCTGCTCCCTTGATTCCCTTTTTGTCTTCCTCTGTTTGCAGGCAGCATTTCTCAGTGCTTTCCCCTTTTAGATGCAGCCCAGTTTGTATGTGTTCTATATTTCTTTGACTCTGTCCTTTGCTGCTGTAAACCCGTATGCCTTAGCCTTCCTCTTAGATTAGCTTCCTGTCTTTTCCTTGGAGGGGTAGGGAGAAGTTTGCATTGGTTATTTCGTTTTTCCCTGCTCCTGATCCTTACTTTCTATTGGGATCCATTCCATGTTTTCCATTGCACTTCTGCAATTATTTCCCATTTGATTATTAGGTGTGGTGTGCGGTTGTAGCTAGCTCCTGTGTGAATGCTTATGTTTTCCTCACTAATTTGTAATCACTATTCCAATTTAGGTAATTAGTTTTCCTCCCATTGCTGTTCTAGCCTTTCTGGGTCCCAGTTTCATCAACAGGATTCGTGGGCTAGCTGACATTCAAGAGGTTTATCTCGTCCTCGTGAGTACAGTTCTTTAGTTCCCTTATTTAATACCATCAAGAGTGTTAGTTCACAGATCCTGTCATTGCTTGCCCTCCACGTGGGTTTAGCGCTGTCAGTACCTGTAACAGCAATTGGGGGTAAGGCGCTTGCCGACTTTCCTCGCGGTCAGGTGCTTACCCCACATCCCTTTTCATATATTGGTTTTGTTGTCACACTCTATTTGCACTCCTGGGTTCTAGCATACATGAGTCGTTGTTCCTGTGTGCACGTAGTTTAATTCGAAGCTATTCACTGTGTGTTTTAGTGGACATTTCCCTTGCCATATTCGCTGCCTTTGTACTCACCTGACTAATCCTGACAGAATGACCAGCCCAAAATTCCCATTGAATATGGCAAGTTTAAGAAAGAAAGGCAGCAAGGCCTCTAACAAGTTTGTACAGAAAGCTTCCCCTACATTTACCCGTGACAATCAAATCACTAGTCCTGACTTAAATGAACTACTTGTCACGAATGGGCATTTACGTGCAAAGTATTTTTCCCATAGGATGGCACATCCTACATTGCCTGATCCTAGTTCTATCTTTTGTTTTGATCCCGATTCTATGTCAGCGCAAGCCTTAGCCGCAGAAAACAACACACTGTTAGACTTATTATACAAGAGTACCTCTGTTGTTGAACCCCATGATTCCAGTTGTGCTTCACCTCAGATAGAACAGTTTCATGGTACAAACATAAAGAATGGAGGGGTTCCTTGCATAACTTCTGTTTTCTACCCTCAGTCTAAAGCATACTCCTTTGCACAGGTACATACTGTAGTCCCTAATGCCAAGAGGTCTAATGTCAATAGTTTGCTTAAGGGAAACACAGACCTAGTTGGTAAGAGAAACTATAAATCACAAAACCTGCAAGTAGTAGAGGACAATGTACAATCGGTGCACATCCAGATTGCTAGTGCAGGATCCAGCCCTGATGCCACTATGCCTCCCCCTGTGCCTACTGATAGTGATGTACAGTTAATGCAGGGCATGCTAAGAGCTAAGCTTGAAGAGTTAAGACAAGAATTCATTTCTTTACAAGAGGAGAATAAAACCTTGCACTCTTTACTGAATACACCTCAGACTTTATCTGTTGATGTTGAGGAAGTGAACACTGTTCAGCCCCTGAGTGCAGAGACTTTGGTAAACCATGATATTTGTCAATATGTTAGATCTATTGGGAGTGAAGGTCTTTCGTCTAGCATAGCCCTTAATCTGGGCACAGTTTCTAACAATTGTTTTGCTGTTTGTCAGGGATTGCAGTTAGCTGAAGATTTACAAGCCACTCCTTTACCTAAAATTTCCTGTGTAGCAGTTTGTCATAATTCTGAGCTAGCACACATACAAGCTTCTGATTTCCAAACACAATCCACAATGGTGGCATACACAGATTCAGTCACTACAGTAGGCTTAGGCCCTGCTCTTGATACAGCTGCTGAGACTGAAGTAGATGTTAAAGCTGATGTGGAAAACGATGTTACCTCTGGGTTCACTCTTCCTTCTGCCAATTCTGATCAATACGAACAGTCAGAGACAGTACAGATTTCATGTTCTGATGGACTCATTCCACAGTATACAGAACCAAAAAACCGGCAGGCGATTCCTGAACTGTTGATTGTTAATCTGCCTCTTTCAGAAGCTAAAACAGAGGAATGGACAATTGACGAAATCCTGATTAACAGAGACTTTACTATGGTGATTCCACTGGTTGATTTTGACTTCTACAAAGAAAGAGACTCTGTGTCTCCCACTAAAGAAAGGGACTGCAAGGGTACAGCTCAGTGTTTGTTTACTGGTGCCAAGGAGTCTACTGCCCTAAAGGTGCCCTCCATTCCTGAGCCACCAATGTGTCTGTCAACTTCTGAGACTTCTGTCTGTCCTCCTACAACCATTGACTCTTCTATGATCCAATCCACAGCCCTGCAGTCATCTTTGGCACACGTGTCTTCAACCAATGAACCGCTGCCATGTCTGCCATTTACTCAAGAGCCAGTCCCAAAGACCTGGACATGTTTGTATCCAGCAACCGAGATTGCTTCAGCTTGCATGCCTTCAGCCTCAAGGTTTCCCCTGGCCTGCCTGTCTTCAGCTACAGTGACTCATCCTGCAGATCATCCTTCAGCTTTAGAGCCTCCGGTAGTCCATCAAAAGTGCATGTCTTCAGTCCCGGAGTATACTGAGTATTTGCCTTCAGTTCATGAGACGCCAATATCCTGCTTAGCCTCGCTGCCAATATCAGAGGTATACCTGTCTACACCATCAGATCCTGCTGTATTTTCTTCTGCTCCAGCGATTCCTCCTGAATCCCAACCATTTACTGTCGATGAACGTCTAGCTTGCCTTTCTTTTGCTTCAGGAGGAGCACCAGAATGCCTGCCTTTTCCACAAGACGATTCTCCCAACTGCTTCACTTTAGCATCAGAGCCTCCTAAAAATGCAGCATCAGAGTTTGAGACTTTTGCCAGCTCCCGCTTCAGAGTCATCAAGCTGGACCAAGTGGTGAGTCAGAACCACTCACCTGGGTGTGCACAGGGGGTGGTGCAGACCGGCGTATTACCTACAGGACTTGTGCAACAGAATTCCGCCAAGAAGCACCAGTTGGGTGCTAGTAGCCAAAGGAAAGGAATGACTGCGGCAGTTCAAAATGTGTCTGTTATTGCTCCTTCTGCGAGTGTGCCTGAAATACCAAGTACTGCGTCTATCACTCCTATCAGTATGCCAAACGTCCCTGCTGTTGTATCCCACGTGCAACAAGGTGGTTACACGACTGTCACCAGGAGTACCAGCCTTGTACAACCCATTGGACTTTCAGGTCTCCAAGGCGTAGAACATGTGCAGTCAAACCTTAGTCACTTTCAACCACAAGCCTTTTCCCAGATGGATGACAGAAGAAATTCTGAACCTCTACCTCAGCCGCCACCTTCTCTAATGGCTGAACATAAACCTTTCCTGAAGCCAGCAATTTCCTCACCTCCCGCATGTCCACTCTCAGCAGAAAGGCTAACAGGGCTTCTACCATTGTCTAAGGCATGTTGCACCAGCCTGCCTCCCTCCTCAAAGACTTATAAGGGTCCACTCCCAGTGACTGAGCTTCCTGGACCTTCCAACTCTGCTTCAGGTCCTGCAAGTCCTTCATGCCTTTCTTCGAACCATGAGTCTCTTCCTCACCAGAAGCCACTGTTTCCATCAGTACCACCTCCAAAGACAAAGCACTCCTATCATGGAAGTCCATCTGCCTTTGCCCACAGGCCACCATTTCCATCAGTGCCACCTCCAAAGAAAAAGCACTCCCATCATGGAAAGAAGATGTCTTGTGCGGGTGGCGGGCACCCGAAGACGGCCGTAGGAGGGGGTATACTGCCACGACTCGCTCCCTTCGCTCCCGTTCCCACCAATTGGGGGCATGATTTGGGGTTTATTCCCTACTGGACCTTTCCTCCGAACCTTATGCTACAGTGCTGTGATGAATTGGGAGCGCTAAATCCCTATTTTCCAAGCTACTTCCCTTCCGGATCCATTCCAGGTTTTTGGCAGCCAGCATGCTTCTTTAACCAAATGACTATGCTTCCCAGAATGCCTGGCCCACTGCTCCACCTCCACCCTTGCAGGACAAGGTTGGGTGGAGGATAGGTAACAGCTGTGGCTGCAGGTGCAGCAATCAGCACACCTGAGGCGTGTGCTCGTTAAGCAGCTTTAAAAGCCTCAGTCTTACTTCAGTCCAGCGCTGGTCATCGTTTGCAGTGTTCCTGTTGTGACTAGTCCCTTGTTCCTTGTTCCTTGCCTTTGTACCTAGTTCCTAGTTCCTGTTTTCTTGTTCCTCCGCCCTGAATCTCGGATTCATGCGCTAATTGATTTCTGCTCCCTTGATTCCCTTTTTGTCTTCCTCTGTTTGCAGGCAGCATTTCTCAGTGCTTTCCCCTTTTAGATGCAGCCCAGTTTGTCTGTGTTCTATATTTCTTTGACTCTGTCCTTTGCTGCTGTAAACCCGTATGCCTTAGCCTTCCTCTTAGATTAGCTTCCTGTCTTTTCCTTGGAGGGGTAGGGAGAAGTTTGCATTGGTTATTTCGTTTTTCTCTGCTCCTGATCCTTACTTTCTATTGGGATCCATTCCATGTTTTCCATTGCACTTCTGCAATTATTTCCCATTTGATTATTAGGTGTGGTGTGCGGTTGTAGCTAGCTCCTGTGTGAATGCTTATGTTTTCATCACCAATTTGTAATCACTATTCCAACTTAGGTAATTAGTTTTCCTCCCATTGCTGTTCTAGCCTTTCTCGGTCCCAGTTTCATCAACAGGATTCGTGGGCTAGCTGACATTCAAGAGGTTTATCTCGTCCTCGTGAGTACAGTTCTTTAGTTCCCTTATTTAATACCATCAAGAGTGTTAGTTCACAGATCCTGTCATTGCTTGCCCTCCACGTGGGTTTAGCGCTGTCAGTACCTGTAACAGCAATTGGGGGTAAGGCGCTTGCCGACTTTCCTCGCGGTCAGGAGCTTACCCCACATCCCTTTTCATATATTGGTTTTGTTGTCACACTCTATTTGCACTCCTGGGCTCTAGCATACATGAGTCGTTGTTCCTGTGTGCACGTAGTTTAATTCGAAGCTATTCACTGTGTGTTTTAGTGCACATTTCCCTTGCCATATTCGCTGCCTTTGTACTCGCCTGACTAATCCTGACACCTAGTGACCATGTACATACACCTCGGTTAATAAAAAAATTCCACCGGAATTTCACAAACAAACCGAAACCCCCGGAGAGAACAATCTTGGGAGGGTCCTTGGGGGGAGTGCTGTCATGATGCCTACTCCCGGAGAACCAGTCCAGGACCAGCGTCCCCGGAAGCAGACATCATGTTCCCGGGGAAAAGACCAGCAACCCCTAGTAGGGGCCCTTTGGACACTGTCCTGGCGCCTTTGGCGCCAGGCTCATTTTGGACCTCAGTCCTGGCGCCATAGGCACCAGGCTCATAAAGGGAGTGTTTATGTGAACTTACCTGATGCAGACTGTGCTGCCAGATCCAGACCTCTTTGAGGCCTGAAGGGACTATTTTACCTGTGGGACTATTTTGCCACTCGGGCGTGGCCGGGGAAGAATACGTACCTGGAAATACTTTGGGGGCTATTTAAGCCACGCCCAGACAGCAGCTCACGCTTCGCGTTGTTCTGCACCTAGCAGCTGGACGCTCACCGTGTCTGCTCCTGCATCCTGACTCCAGCCACGCCCGCCTCCATCCTGGAACACCTGAAAGGAAAGAAGAGAAGGGAAAAAGTGAACAGAAGAACATTACCTGCTTCTACCCCGAGTCCGGAGTCATCACGCCAGAGATCCTAAGGGAGGATATTTATTTTAAAAACGCATCGCGTTGCTCGCTGCAGCACCGCATTCCACTCACCTGTTCACAAGGCATCTCCGTGCTCCTTAGCGACCATCTGCATGATCCACCGCATACCTGCGCCTAAGGGGGAAGAGAAGAACAAAAGGTGAGCAAAAGGAACATATTGAGGAAAGACAGATTTTCGCCATAAGACTTACCTGATTATTTTTGGGAGAATCTTTCCTCATCTCGGGTCGGCGCCACTTCTTCGGCAGTACCGTACCCCGGCCCCTATGGAGAAAAAAGACACACGCATTAGTGGGTGAATATAAGGACATTAAAGGAACCACCCATCATAAACTCACCTGAGTTTACCTTCGGTGAATTGTTTCCTCTATCTTCACTCAGCACCTGTGATAAAAGGGATAAGAGACGGACTACTGAATATAAAGGCAAATAGAAAAGGAGGCCAACTCTTGAACTTTTACAACAGTATACTTACGGCACCTTGCCAGGAAAGTCAAGTAAGCTTGGATCCTCACCAATCCGAACACCAGTGAAGTAACTGGATATAATCGCACCCCTGCACCAGAAGCAGGATGGAGAGCTTGTCCTTTCAAACCTTAAGGTGAGAGTTAACGGGGAATTTCGGAGGTGGTCTGAGGAGAGTGAAAGAGGGAAGTGGGAGGCCGACGCGCTACTCCGCAGGTAGTTAATCCCCTTTCTCCATCTGCAGAAGGATTCTCCTGCGAGTCAGACAAGCGAGATTTGGGGCTCCTGTCCAGTCGGTCTTCCGAGTTCTGCGCATCACCTTAGAAGAGGCCGCAGCAGTCCAGACCTAGTCAGCGTCTCCGTGGGAGTCAGGTGAGCGTTACAGAGCACATACCAGAAGGGGAAGAAAGGGAAGGTTTCCTAGCCATCGTTAGAGATGGAAAGGAGGCCATGCAGGAATCCCTTCAATCTGGATTGGACACTGCGGATAGTGTAAGCAGGTCCATGGGCACTAGCACGGTAATGCGCAGGTTTGCGTGGTTACGGAAGTCGGGTTTTGCACCGGACGTACAGAACCGCCTCCTGAACATGCCTTTTGACGGGTCTCACCTTTTTGGCAACAAGGCTGACGCGAGCCTTGAGAGGTTGCAGACCTCAAAAGCAGTGGCCAAATCTTTAGGAGCTGTTATTAGGCAACCTCAGCCTTTTCGTGCGCAAGGACAATCATGGAGGGGACGATCCTATCGTTGTTATACCTCATACGGGAAGACGAGAGGAATGGCCAGTCAAAGGGGCCAAAAAAATGCCACTCGTGGTGGACGAGGAAAACGTGCTAAGCCAGCTCCAGCCTCTTTGCCATCAGCGGTTGCAACATCCGCCACAAAACCACTTTGAGGACTTGCACCACAAAACACCTGTAGGAGGCAGGCTGTCGCAGCATCTGCAAGAATGGCGAGCCATTACTTCAGATGTTTGGGCTCTAGAAATAATAGCCCAAGCTATTGCCTTCCTTTTCTAAAGCAACCTCAAAGCAATCCACCAGGGAGACACCCGTTGAAGTTTTCAAATCCGCTCCTACAGCAGGAAGTTCTAACCCTGCTGGAGAAAGGTGCCATAGAACCAGTACCTGCAGCGGAGAGGAACAAGAGTTGGTACTCCCTGTATTTTTTGATCCCCAAAAAGGACGGAGGACTGAGACCCATCTTGGACTTAAGAAGCTTGAACAAGTTCCTCAGGAAGTACAAGTTCAAGATGGTTACTCTTTCTCAGATCCTTCAGGCCCTTCAATTCCAGGACTGGTTGGTGTCATTGGACCTCCAGGATGCTTATTTTCATGTGCCGATTCATCTCAAGCACAGAAAATACCTGAGGTTCGTTGTTGGTGACTCACACTATCAGTTTCGAGTCCTGCCATTCGGGTTGACCTCCGCCCGAGGGTCTTCACCAAGTTAATGATAGTGGTAGCAGCGCACCTCAGGAGAGGGGGGATTCATGTCTACCCCTACCTGGACGATTTGCCGATCAGAGCGTGCTCTGCCGAGCAAGCTTTGGATCATCTGAAAGTCACCTGCCACTTCCTCCACAAACTGGGCTTCTCCCTCAACTTAAAGAAGTCTCAAATGACACCTTCCCAACAGCTTCAATACATAGGAGCTGTATTAGACACATCCTTGGGAAAGAGCTCGCCTCCCAAGACGAGGGCTCAAGACATTCTTCAGATGGTTTAAAAATTCCAAAATGCCCAAAATCTCCAGGTTTACGACTTTCTGCGGTTGCTCGGCCTCATGGCATCCTGCATTTTTCTGGTGCCAGAGGCACGCTTGAGGATGAGATCCCTTCAATGGGCCCTAAAGACTCAGTGGTCGCAGTTCTCGGGTCAAATGACGGATCTGCTTCAGATTCCAAACAAGGTCAGACAAGACCTTCTATGGTGGACCTGTGCAGAGAACATCTTAAAGGGAGAACCCTTTTGGCAACCATGGCCGGAGAGCACAGTAGTGACGGACGCCACACTCCTGGGGTGGGGAGCACATGCCAACGATTTGACAATAAACGGTCGCTGGTCTCCATCGGAGTCCAAACTACATATCAACCTTTTGGAGCTTAGGGCAATCAGACTAGCGCTGAAGGCCTTCCTGCCATCTGTCAGGGGAAAGAATGTCCTGATAATGACGGACAACACAGTGGCCATGCACTACCTAAACAAAAGAAAAGGTGTGGGGTCACTACCCCTGTACAGAGAGGCAATGCAGCTCTGGTATTGGGTGATTCAGGAGGGAATCTCTTTAACTGCAATTCATCTAGCCGCGGAAGAGAATATGACGGCAGATGCTCTGAGCAGGCAGAGCACGGTGTCCGTCCCACGAATGGGAATTGGCTCAGGAAGTCATTCAAGAGATCTTTGCCCTTTGGGGAACCCCTCAGATAGACCTATTCGCAACCAGTACCAACCGAAAGGTGGTCAGTCAAAAGGTCGAAAAAAAAATCTCGAATGTCAATAATCTCGGAACAAAAACCTTGAAAAAAAAGGTTGAATTTATTATTTATTTATATGTATTTTTCGGGTCAGGTAAGTAAAAAAAGGGGTAAAATAAAAAAAATGAAAAAAGGGGGGTTGTGGGGGAACCCCCCATTTCGAAAAAAAACGTATTGAAAAAAAATGCAAAATTTTTTTTTTCGTCATTTTTTTTGACATTTTTTTCGAGATTTTTTATCTCAATCTTTTCACTATAAACCCAACCGAAAATGCGAAAGGTATTGCTCAAGGGAATTCCCCCGAGAGGAGCCCTGGGTGATGCGTTTGTGGTGGATTGGAATTTCCCACTATTGTACGCGTTCCCTCCAATTCCCGTCATTCCTCAAGTCATCAGGAGGCTGAGACGCTTCGGGAACCGCATGATCCTAATTGCTCCAGATTGGGCCAAGAGAACGTGGTATCCGGACCTTCTAGATATGTCCATCTGTCCTCCAGTACGTCTTCCTCAGAGAGAGAACCTTCTCTCTCAAATGGAAGGTCAGGTTCTCCACCCAGAGGTCAGAACACTCAACCTTCATGCTTGGCATCTGAAAGGCTGAGATACAGGGATTGGAACCTTCCAGATGATGTTATGGAGGTGTTGCTTTCGGCAAGTAGGCCAGCAACTAAGTCTCTGTACCGTTGCCGTTGTAAAAAGCTTTGCAACTGGTGCAGGGAAAAGAATGTCGATCCTTTTCTATGTTCTATTCCGGAAGTACTATCTTTCCTTCTGACCCTAGCACATAGAGGTCTGAATATCGGAACAATAAAAGGTTACCTTGCGGCGCTTTCCATCTTCAAGTGCTCATCGGAAGAATGCTCCTACTTCAAAATTCCTTTGATAACACAATTCATAAAAGGTCTCACTAATGTGTTTCCTCCTCACCCATTTCAAGTACCGATTTGGGATCTAAATTTGGTATTAAAATTCTTAATGTATGCCCCTTTTGAGCCTATGCACACGTGTCCATTAAGATTATTAACATGGAAAACAGCATTTTTAGTTGCTCTAACATCAGCAAGAAGAGTGAGCGAATTGCAGGCACTATCTTCTGGGCCACCCTATACTGTGTTCCATAAGGACAGGGTTGTGTTGAGGGTTAAACCATAATCTTTACTGAAGGTAATATCTGATTTTCATTTAAATCAGAAAATTTGTTTTACCCTCATTCTATCCTCCACCTCATCCTTCTAAGGAGGAAGAAAGACTACACAGACTGGACCCAAAAAGAGCTTTAAGCTTTTACATCTCTAGGCTTTCTAGACTTGGAGTGGACAGTCAGTTGTTTATCGGCTACACTGGAAGAAAGCTGGGTCAATCAGTAACAAAACAAACAATTTCGCGCTGGATCGTGCTTTGCATTTCAGAATGCTACAGACTAGCACAAAAAGGCCCACCTGAAGGGTTAAGAGCTCATTCCACCAGAGGCATCGCCTCTTCCACAGCCCTTCAAAGAGGTGTCCCTAAAAGGTCCATTTGCGTAGCAGCAACTTGGTCTTCGCTTCACACCTTCTCAAAATGCTATAACCTGGATGCTTCCCAGTCTAGGGAGCTAACTTTTGGAAAAGCAGTGCTTTACTCTGCCATCTAAGTGCATTTAAAAAAAAAAAAATCTGACCCCTCATCCAGAGGAACTATGCAAAATACTGCTTTGGGAGCCTATCTAAGATGAGGAATACGTTGGAGGACACAATCCACTTGAAGAACAAGTTACTTCTTACCTGGTAACGTTCTTTCGATTGGATGTTCCTCCAACGTATTCCTCATCGCCCTCCCAACCTACCCCTCTGTAGATTTTTTCCGGGTTATTGCCATCTCAAATCTCGCAAGGCTGATACCTGTCTGCCAGCACAATCTACACAGTACAAGATCACAGATACAAAAGAGAGAAAAAACAGAACTGAGGCCAATGGGCGCCGCGCGTGCTACTTATACACCCGATGACGTCACCCTCGACGGAGGCCCTCGAGGGACTATTGACTCGACGACATCGACGCACGGTGCCCTCTGCCGAAAAAAATTCCGAAGAGCAGCAAAGCTGGATGGAACACATCTAAGATCAGGAATACGTTGGAAGAACATCCAATCGAAAGAACGTTACCAGGTAAGAAGTAACTTGTTCTTCGCCATCATTGGCAATCAATAACATCGGACAAGTGGGTGTTGCAGGTGATCCGAAAGGGTCACACTATAGAATTCCTAGATCAACCTCCATCCCTTGCTCCCACACCTTGCAAGGTACATCTTTTAAGACATGTCATGTCTGAGATTCAAAAACTGCTCCTAAAAGCAGCTATCAAACCAGTCCAAGACCAACAGAAGGGAAGAGGTTTTTACTCCCGTTTCTTCCTGATCAAGAAGAAAAACGGTCAGTGGAGACCTATAATGGATCTAAGAGCGCTCAACAAGTTCATCAAGCGCATCAAATTCAAGATGATATCCCTGCAAAGTGTCTTACCTTTGCTAAACCAGCACGACTTCCTGGCCACTCTAAATTTGGAAGACGCCTACTTTCACATTCCCATTCATCCTGCCCACAGACAGTTCCTCAGGTTCACAATAGGGGAGTTACACTTCCAATTCCGTGTTCTCCAGTTCGGCCTAAAGCAGCTCCAGGAGTTTTTACCAAGTGGCTTGCACCTGTAGCGGCAAAACTCAGAAGGACAGGAACAGAAGTCTTCCCATATTTGGACGACTGGTTGATAAGGGCAAGCTCATACAAACTCGCACGCTTGGCAGTTTCGAGAACAATAAAACTCTTAAAAGGGTTAGGTTTTTCCATCAACGAAAAGAAAACCTGCCCAGTGCCCAGCAAAACAGTTCTTTCCCTAGGTGTGGACCTCAACACCTGCATCCCCAGGGTAAGACCCTCGGCGGACAGAATAACAGCTATTCTCCACTTGACCTCATGGTTCCTAAACAGAGCGGCAACCACGGTAACCCTTATAAATCTCTCCTGGGCATGATGTCCTCATGTATATTCCTCATACAAAATTGCAGGCTTCACATGAGACCAATCCAGGAGGCCCTGGACCACCAATGGAAACAGGCACTCGGCTCATGGGAGGATACAGTCCAACTATCGCTGACATTACTCAAAGCACTTTGATGCTGGAAATCATCTCAAAACCTGTCACAGGGAATGCCCTTTCAGGCACCAACATCTACCCTTCTCCTCAGGACAGATGCATCTCTGTCCAGCTGGGGGGCCCATCTAGAGGACCTTCAAACCAAGGGCACATTGTCCGCTCAGGAATCTCAACTACACATTAATGTCTTAGAACTCAGCGCAATACGGTGGGCGCTGAAAGCCTTCCTTCCAGTATTAGCCGGCCAGGTGGTGACCATTCAGACAGACAATACGACCTCCATGCATTACACGAACAAACAAGGAGGCACCAAGTCAGAAATCTTTCTTGTCACAAGACGCTCAACTCCTATGGGCATGGGCACTGCACCACAGAGTACAAAGCAAAGCGGAACATCTCCTGGGAGTGCACAACTTCCTAGTGGACGAACTAAGCAGAGAGTTTACGACTTCTCACGAGTGGGAACTAGACGAGAAGGAAGTCCAACGAATATTTTCCAAATGGGGTCATCCGCAGATCGACCTGTTCTCCACCAAAGCCAACAAAAAATGCCACAAATTTGCCTCCAGGTACCCAGAACATTGGTCAGTAGGAGATGCGGTCTCGGTGGATTGGACAGGGAAATTCCTTTACGCCTTTCCCCCCATCCCTCTCATATCGAGAGTGGTACGCAGACTGAAAGAACAGAATTGTTCAATGATCCTGATAGCTCCGGATTGGGCCCGGCAGATATGGTACTCAACTCTACAAAACCTCCCCTGTTGGCCCCCGATTCACCTCAAAGCTCATCAGGAGCTTTTGACGTAGCAGAACCGCAAGGTTCTCCACCACGACCTAGCAAGCCTATCTCTCAGGGCCTGGTTCCTGAGCACCGAAGATTAATGGATCTAGATCTCCCTGCAGATTGCTGGGATATTATCAAGGCATCTAGAGCTCCTTCAACTCGAACCACCTGTACCCGAAAATGGACTCGTTGCTCCAAGTGGTGTGAAACATCTTCGGTGAACCCTGTCACAGCTACCCTATGTACTGTACTTGGCCAAAGCAGGGTTAGCTATATCCTCTATCAAGGTTCATCTATCGGCCATAGCGGCATATATCACAAACCCAGATAAACAGTCATTGTTCACTCTACTACCTGTTAAGATCTTCCTAAAAGGGCTTGTGTGTACTTTCCCTCCTACACCAACATTGGTGCCATCCTGGAGCCTAAACACGGTACTGACGGCTCTAATGGAACCACCTTACAAGCCTATTCATAGATGCGACATGAAATTCTTATAGTGGAAAACAGCTTTTTTGATAGCCATCACATCTACCAGGAGGATCAGTGAGTTACAAGCTTTATCATCAGAACCTCCTTTCACCTTGTTCCACAAAGGCTGAGTCATTCTGAGAACCCATCCAAAATTTCTTCCCAAAGTTTTGTCAGAGATGACTCTCACGGAGCGCATTGTCCTCCCTACTTTCTTCCAGAATCACACATCTGATGCAGAAAGATCTCTGCTCTCTTCAGATGTGGTGAGAGTCCTAAAGTTTTATCTACAAAGCACTAAGGAGTTTTGCGCCTCCAACAGATTGTGCATTGCTTTCTCTGGCCACACTAAAGTTCAACATATTTCAAAACAAAGTTTGGCACGTTGGGTTTCTCAATGTATCACCCACTGTCATCAATCCAAAGTCGACCCACTCCACTAGAGGGAGGGCAGCTTCAGTGGCTTTTCACGCAGGGGTAGCTTTGAAGGACATTGCAGAGCTCTCTGCACACGTTCGCCAAGCATTACTGCCTGACAGAAGATACCAACAAAGAATCTGCAGTTGGCCAGGCAGTGCTCTGCCATCTCTTTGCATAAGGTAGGATCAGCCTTTCTCACTCCTTTCCCTGGATATGCAACCTTGGTGTTGCTGTATGGCAAAGACTCGCAGATGTTTTCTGCATATCTATCTATATATGATGTGGGCAAGTTTTAACTGCTTGGTATTCTATTCAAGCATCTGAATTTATGAAAGATCCAATGCTGGAGAAGTCTTAGTTACTTACCTGTTAACTGTATTTCTCCAGCATTGGTATCTTTCATAGATTCACATGCGCCCACCCGCCTCCCCTAGAGGCTGCTCCTACGCTCAGCATCCATCATACTGTAGTTTCTACGGTTCAAAATCTGAAGATGGCTGACTGGGGCAGAGCTTAAACCCTGCCACCTCATTGGTTAAGGCCATAGAGGACCAAAGTGAGGTGGAAGGACTACACAAGTGGATGGCTCATAGACCATAATGGGCTATTTACACTCATATTTCTATGGAAATAATGTATATATTTAAAATGTTTAATATTATTTAAATCACTGAGGATTCCCAGTCTGACGACTGGGAATATTCAAGCATCTGAATCTATGAAAGATACCAATGCTGGAGAAATACAGTTACAGGTAAGTAACTAAGACTTCTGTCTATTTGTCCACTTTCTGTGATTTTAACTTCAGTAGCACACGTGTTTTCACTGACCGAAATGGTCAGCTTTAATTTAGCACCATTGTAAGCATTTTCGAAGATATTGCTTTTTCGATGATCTTTACATGTACATTTTTGAATAATTCTCCTATTCGATGAAATATTTTTTGGGAAATCACATACATCCGTGGTGGAAGTGGAGAAAAGTACTCTGGCTACATCCAAAAAGGAGGAAGTGGAATTTTGGGAGGGATGGTGTAGAGGAGGGTCAGGTCGGGTCTTGATGCCTGGTTTGCAACCTGTATTGGCTAGACGATGCCTGGAATAATATGTTATGTTATGTTACTTGACATTTATGTAGCGCCTTATATATCATTGGTATGATCTCAAAGCGCTGGTAGGTTGAACGCCCTCGGGAAACGTAGTTCAAGTCAGTATAGAGGGAGAGAGTCATAAGGTGCGTGGGTGCACCGGATATGTGTGCAGCCGGTGTGGCAGTTGCATGATAACTGCTTCTTAGCGGTAGGTGTGGTGGTTGGGAGGTCGGGTATACGTGTTAATTCTGAAGGGGTTGACTGCGTTAGGCCTGAGGAGACGCTTAAGCTACCGGTGTGTGCTCAGCTAGATGAGTCACACATCTGATGCAGAAAGATCTCTGTATGTGGCGGGTGTTAGTATGAGAACAGCTATACCGAATGTGTCATAGTATTGCTGTGTTCTAGTTGAGTGGTGGTGTATAGGAGAGAGTAAGCGTGGTAGTGTCATATGGTGGTTATCAGTAAGGCGCTTAAGATCGAGCATTCCATCTGTACCATCTATTCTATCAGTTTTATTTACCCTGTCCGTTCATTCCACTTCGTCTGTTCATCCATTTCGTCTGTTTCATCCATTTAATCTACTAGTCCTTCCATCCATTCTATCCACTCAACCCTTCATCCACATGATCTACTCCATCCATTCTGTAGGCCCATTTCATCCTTCCCATCCGTTTAATGTGTTCCATCCGTTCCATCCTTCCTATTCATTCGATCCACTCTGTGTGTTCCACCTACTCCATCAGTTCCACCCACTCAATCCGTTCCATCCGCTCTATCCGTTCCATCCACTCCATCCGTTCCATCCACTCCATCAGTTCCATCCACTCCATCAGTTCCATCTATTCCATCTGTTCCATCCACTCCATCTGTTTCATCCACCCCATTTGTTCTATCCACTCCATCTGTTCCATGCGCCCTATTTGTTCCATCCGCTCTATCCGTTCCATCCGCTCTATCCGTTCCATCCACTCCATCTGTTCCATCCACTTCATCTGTTCCATCCACTCATCCGCTCTATTTGTTCCATCTGCTCTATCCGTTCCATCCACTCCATCTGTTCCATCCACTCCATCTGTTCCATCCACTCCATCTGTTCCATGCATTATATCTGTTCCATCCACTCTACCTGTTCCATCCATTCCATCTGTTCCATCCACTCCATCTCTTCCATCCACTCCATCTACTCTATTTGTTCCATCTGCTCTATCCGTTCCATCTATTGCAACTGTTCAATCCACTCCATCTGTTCCATCCACTCCATCTGTTCCATGCACTCTATCTGTTCCATCCATTCCATCTGTTCCATCCACTCCATCTGTTTCATCAACTCCATCTGTCCTGTCTACTGTATCCGTTTCATCCACTGCATCCGTTCCATTCACTCGATTCTTCCATCTGTTCCATTTGTTAAAACTACTCATCCTTTCCATTTGTTTAATCTGCTAGTTCGTCTCATCCGTTCAGTCCACTCATCTGTTCTAGCCGTTCCATCCCTACCATCCACTCCATCTATTCCTTCCACTCTGTCTGTTCCCTCTACTCATCCGTTCCATCCCCTCCATCCGTTCCATCCCCTCCATCCGTTCCATCCCCTCCATCCGTTCCATCCACTCCTTCCTTTCCATCCACTCCTTCCGTTCCATCTACTCTATCTGTTCCAACCAGTCCATCTGTTCTAGCCACTCCACCCGTTCCATCCACCCCATCCGATCCATCCGTTCCATCCACTCCATCCGTTCCATCCCCTCCATCCGTTCCATCCACTCCTTCCTTTCCATCCACTCCTTCCGTTCCATCTACTCTATCTGTTCCAACCAGTCCATCTGTTCTAGCCACTCCACCCGTTCCATCCACCCCATCCGATCCATCCGTTCCATCCACTCCATCCGTTCCATCCACTCCATCTGTTCCATCCACCCCATCTGTTCCATCCACTCCATCCGTTCCATCCCCTCTACGTGTTTCATCAATTCCATCTACTGCATCCGTTCTATCCACTGCATCCATTCTATCCATTTTATCCATACCATCCACTTCATCCATTCTATCCACTTCATCCATTTCTTTCGTTTCCATCTGCTCCATTTGTTCCAACTTCCATTCGTCCCATCTATTCCTTTTGTTCCATCTATAACATCCGTTCCATTCATTCCAACTAGTATGTCCACTCCGTTCCATCTGTTTCGTCAGTTCCATTCGCTCCGTCTGTTCCATCGCTTCTGGCCAGTGCATCCACTCCAGCTAGCACTCCGTTCCATCGACTCCAGCCAGTACGTCCACTCCTTTCCATCTGTTTCATCTGCTCTATCCGCTCTGTCTGCTCCATCCCCTCCATCCGTTCGTTCTGACAAGTAGACTCAGTCCAACCAGCTCTCCGTTCCATCCGTTCCAATGATTTTAATTCACTCTATCCATTCCATTCACTCAATCTGTTCCATCTGCTCTATCTGTTCCTTCCATTTCATTCGTTCTATCCACTCCATCCACTCAATCCATTCACCCTTTTCATCCATTTCATTCCTTTATCCACTTTATCCATCCACTCCATCCATTCCCTGCATACAATCTAATTTTCCGTTTCGCTTACTTCATCCGTTCTTTATATTTCATTTATTCGTTGTATTTCATGCGTTCCTTACACTTCATCTGTTCAGGATACTTCTTCTATTCCCCTCTTCTTCCGTTCGCTCCAGTACTTCCATTCCATCCAATTCTTCCGTTCCAACCACTTTTTCTGGTCCATCCACTTAATTCCGGTTCCATCCACTTAATTCCAGTTCCATCCACCCCATTCCGGTTCCATGCACCTCATCCGTTCCATCCACCCCATCCGTTCCATCCACTTCATCCATTCCATCCACTTTATCTGTGGATGGAACGGATGAAGTGGAACGGATGAAGTGGATGGAATGGATGAAGTGGGTGGAATGGACGGAACTGATGAAACAGAAGAAGTGGATGGAACGAAAGAAGTGGATGGAATGCAATGTAGTGGGTGGAACCGGAAAGAAGTGGTTTCTGTTTAATGTGGCTCATTATTCTGTTTGTGCTAAGAGTCGATTTTTAAGGGAAGAGCCACGTTTTCAGTAATTTGCAGAAAGACATGAAGTCTTTGGTGAGTCGAATGTGGGGTGGAAGTGAGTTCCACAGAGTGGGGGGCCAAGGCTGAGAATGATGAACCACCTAACGTGGCTGAGTTGGTGTTTGGTATCACTAGGAGCCGGGCAGAGCTTGATCTTAGAGTGTGCAGTGGATGGTAGGGTTTTAGCTTGTTCTGAAGGTATTGAGGTCCGGTTTTATGCATTGCTCGGTGAGAGATGCATAAGGTTTTGAAGGTCACCCTTCGACCAACCGTGAGCCAGTGGAGAGTTTTGAGAGCTGGGGAGGTGTGATCTCTTGGGCCAAGTGCTAGTAGCAGTTTGGCTGCAGCATTTTGTGCTGTTTGTAGTTTAGTCAGGTGGTATGCTTGGACTCCGAGGTAGAGGGAGGTAGCATAGTCGAGTCTTGACATTACAATTGATTGGACCGCAGTGAGTCTGTTGGGAAAGGCGAGGTATGGAAAAATGCGCCTAAGAATTTTGAGGTGGTAGTGGCAGGACTTGGAGACGTTGTTGACTTGGTGCGAGAGGCTTAGGTTACAGTTGAGAGTGCATCCAAGGTTTTTTTACTGAGGTTGAGGTTGTCAGGGGATTGCCCATGGATGATGGCCAGGGTAGAGGGTGCAGAAGAAGTTCGGTGTTGCCACACACCATGATTTCAGTTTTGGTAGGGTTTAAAAGGAGGTGGTTTGTGGTCATCCAGTGATCAATGTCAAGGCGGCAGGCAGCGAAGTCGGGCCGGCAGCTGGGTTTTGAGTTAAGGAGTTTTAGGATTAGTTGGGTGTCGTCGGTGTAGTTGTAGCACAGGATATTGTGCGCATGGATTATTCGTGGGTTGGGTGGACATATAGAGGTTGAACAGGAGGGCTGATAGGCACGCTCCTTTTGGAACTCCGGTATTGACTGGTCGGGCAGCGGCGGCAAAGGAGGAGAGGAGGGTTATTTGGTTCATATTGTTGAGGAAGGATGCTATAAAAATGCCATTAGATTCATCTCTGACAGGAATCCCCAAACGATCAGCGGAGTAACTTTGCTGAAAATGTTGGGGGAACATGACATCTAAATGAAAGGGGCCCCTGCCAAATGAGTGGGACAAAATGTTGTGCTACAAAAATTCAGGGATGGGGTGGCACAAAAACCTGTGTCCCCCCTACAATTATGCCCATACAAACGATATATCAATAAATCAGAAATATTGTATCCATTTGTGCATTCAAACTAAACAAGATAATATTTGACCCAAAGATGCCCTTAAAACACGTTCATTAGTGTTATCTATGACTCACCATTTACACTAAAACACACAGTTACAAACATAACTTAAACATATTGTGATTGCCATTAAATTAGAACTGTGTTGTTAAATGGCGTTTTCCTACAAGCACAGCACAGGAAGTCAATTCAGCTATGAAATGTGACACTTTAATGTAGACAAGCTACAGACTGCTGGACCATACGGGCCCAGATGATTCTAAATTTGGCTCAGGAGAAAGAAAATGCCTCGAGGACGCTTTTCATCCGCCTTTGCACTAAAGGTATGCAGTTAAAAATAAACGAGTGTTACAGTATACCAATGATTTGTATTACACTTTCACCTCTGGTTGCGTGCTAGTTGTCTGGAACACACACAAAGGTCCAATTAACACGTTGTAAATGTTCCTTTAACATCCTCTAAACATCGAGGGCCTGATTCTGAGGTGTGTCCAAGAAGGAGGAACACTTTACTTACAAACAGCATATTCTGATGAAGAAAGAATGTGGTGCAGGGACATGAAAGTTTCAGCTTTTGCATGTGCCTGATGTATGGCTTGACAGCCTTAGCAACTATCAGGAATTCAGGGCAGCCACATGGAATTCTCCTCCCAGCAGCACTGGTTTAGCACAACAAATGGAGTGAAAATGCAGTACCATTGAGGTGCCGTTAAACTCTATTGCACACTTTTTCCCTTTATAAACATGCATTTCTTAGACTGCAGCACCACTTTTCTAGTTTAATGTAAGTTTAAAAAAACGTTCTTAAATTAGAAAAGTGGCAGTCTATTAAGAAATGCTTGCAATGCCACTTTAGCTCATATTTCCCCCACAACGTGCGATTTTAGCAGCATCTTGTCTCCAATATCACCTCAGAATAATGGTGCTGGAAACTGGGGGTGGTGGGAGAATGTCGTATTTCCACACACTTTTTATCATGAGCTCAGAATCAGGCGCGAGTCTGTTTTTATGGAGCATTTGGTGCCTGCATCAGGAACCTGACCTACCGGACAAGTTCTGAGACTTGAAAAGTCTTAAGTCTTAGAACAAGGACTGATTTGTGCCCCACTAGACAGAACAAGGACAAAGTGGCAAGCACTGAGCAGCTGCAAGGAAACGCAAAATAAGAGCCCGGGACAAGATCGACAACTCAAGGCTTCCTGAACGCCTGGGAGTTAACACAAAATGGAAACGATTGCAACACAACACAGCCTAAGATCTCGTTCAAATGGATTACATCAGACACAAATATCTTCCTTTGGGAATTGTGGGATGTAATAACCCCCAGACAAACACTGTTTTTAAGCCAATTGGAAAACTGCAGTTTCCCTACAACTGAATGCAGTACGACTCTCCCATTTGTTGATAACTGCATTCATGGAATGACCCTTTGCCATAGTGTTGAGGAGAGAATGGGTTTGAGTTCTGCCACCCTCTGAACAACATCCTTGCCATTGGCATTCCCTCTTACGAGGTGGATGGCCGCACATGCACGCTGTGTATTGCTCTGCCCTGCAGGTGAATGAATGTATACATACAGCACCACGAATATCATAGACCAAACTCTTCTCTCCACCACAGTGGTCAGATATCTTTTAGCAATACCCATTAATGTTTTTCTGTGTGTATTAACAGTGATTTACACACATTATTCGAGCTTTAAAAGTAATTACTGGGTATGCAGGGCCCATATAAGTAATTGTGGTGACTTGACAGTTTCAACACCATTAAAAATGTGCTGTCAAATCACCATATTTATTTATCACGTATAAGTAATTAAAGTGACTTGACAGCACTTTTAGAAATGGTTATAACACACTTTTAAAATGCACTGTCAACTCATAACTAAGAAATATACACTTGGGGTGAGGGGTGGGGAGTCTTTGCCATTAGCACCCAGGCATGTGAACTGGGGTAGTAATACATTTTTTTAAAGAAATACGTTTCGCATGGTTTGCACGTCTTTGATTCCCACAAAAAAAAACTAAGATGGCCAGATGCACTTAGAAAATTGGTCCCTTTTTTATGTTATTGATGGCGAAAAAGGCGGGCAGGTGCTGGATTGGTATGGTATCCCATGGTTTTTCCGACAGTAATTACTTCGAAGTAATTTACTTCAAAGTAATTACTTCGAAAACACTTCGATTTATATAGGGAGTTGTGGCTTAAGGGGTTAAAAGGAGTGGGGAGGACCTTGGGCTAGGAGTACTAGTGTAGAGGGCCCCCCAAATAAAACATTTGAAGTAATTTTTCCAAGTAATTACCGTTGGCAAAATGACATGGAACAGCTGGATTGAAGTAGAAAGTAAGTAGGGAATGTTAGGTGGCAGTTGAAAGTATATGGTTTAAGGATTGTAGGGGGTGAAGGGAGTGGGTGCGAGGGGTCGATGAGAAGATGAAGGCCCACATGGAATACGTGCAGCCCGTGTTCCTAGCCATTTGACTGCCATCTATCCCTGGTTTCTGGCTACCTATTTATTCCTTCAAATGGGCCGAAATAAATGCAAGCTATTGTTTACATATATAGAACCACACTAACTCACATACTAAAAAGACTTTAGCCATCATTCATTTATGCCTATTATTAATACTGTGGCTCGCATAACAGTTTCGCCTGTATCCCGGGATACCAGCGAAACTGCCTTACCGCCTCCACCGCCCAATATCCCGGTATTGCTGGGATATTACAGGCGGCGGAAACAGCGGTAAATTACCATTCCATAGGACTCTATGGGTTTGGATTGCCTAAATCACCAGTGATTCAGGAATTTCTTTGCTGGTAGGGGCCTGATCGAACGGCAGGTCAAGCCTGGTAGGGGATCTGTGCCCCCCCCCCACCAGCAAATTGTGTTTTGCCGGTCCAGAAAAAATGCTGGTGCTGCAATTACCAGCATTTTTTGCAGCACTTTTTCCAGACCGGCCAGCCCATAATGAGGTCCTATCTGTACAAACTCATGAATCCCTGCCACCATAGGAAATAATGATAACAATACAAAGAACACACACACAATGAAATGCAGCAAAAATGTAGAAAACCATCAACGTATCACACAGGGTGGAAACAAAACAAGCCATTAAAAGAAACCTTCTACACATCTCTCTTCAACTTAAACAGTTCAATTTTCTCTCACTAAATGGCTTACACTATAACATTTCTTTCATCATGATGCACTCATTTTGAATTATGGAGCAGTTGATTGACTCCAGGGTGCCTCTAATATGTATCTTCAAGAACTCTGGAACAGAACTAAACATTCTTTATAGATATCTAAACATTTATGTCATCTATCATTTCATAGCACCATCTCTTCATCTCTATCATGTTCAGATTCTCAACTTTTTTGAGTGAAAGTAATGATATGTAAACTGACATCTGGGTAAGTCGTCTTCCATATTCCCCTGCAAGGATTCCCTATGGAACGAAGAACGCCAGACTTGCATTCTGATGAATACTCGAGTCGGTATGATAAGATGGCAGACATGGAAAAGACTGCATCTAAGAGCCTGCAGCCACACAGCAGCACCATGCCTGCCGATTGGCTGGTGCTAGAATCAATGGGACTGGAGCCCCGGAGCCGGAAGGCAGAGTCGGTGTGAAAATGCATCTATTTTGTGGTATTTTGCATTAGGCTAGGCGCACACATTGAAGTGCGCCATTCAGATTCCATTCAGGTTTCTTTACCCACTTAACGGGTTTTCATTCTGCATGTATAAAATCATCGCAGCCTGAAAGACTGGCAAATGTGTCTCTGCGAGGAATGCTTAGCTAATGCAATTTACCAGCTCGAGCCTTGAACAGGCAGACACAGACGGACAAAGATAATGGGCAATTTGTGTTCCTTCCTGTCTTCTGCTTTCCGAAGCTAGGCGCACGACTCATGTTTATAAAAAATGATGTACCATGCACATTCTAGATAGATTCTAGAGAGGGAAAGCTAATAGAACAAGCAAGCCGAAATGCAGAGTGCCCTTTCTCTCTAAGACAAACATTGATAATGAAGCACAAGGAATGTCTCCTTGTGATGAGAATGTGATGCACTCCTCGCTCTGAGAACAATAAATTGTACAGAGATGACGCAGAAAATTCCCACGTTACGTGGGTCGTAAACTTTGTATTATTTCAGCAACCAAAGCCAATTTGAAGTGTACTTAAGGCTGTGAATTGCTCAATTTATCTATGTTCTCTTGTTATATATTTGTTTTGTGTCTGGTGTGTTCTTCATTTATTTGCAAATGGCGCCCGGACTATGGGGCATCTTCCGATGACGACCCATTGCTTTCCGTGGATGGAGTGTGTGGACCGAGACCAGTGAGTATCGGGGGCCCCCGCTTAGGAGTCTCTGTTTCTCACAGTCTGCTACTCGTGATCTCTGTTCGCCGCTTCGCCCAGAGGCCATCACAGTGAGATTCCCAGACCGTATGCAGCGACTGTGTTTCACTTTTGGGAGACCACCAGCCACAAAGTGTTTAGTTTGAATTGATGGGGGATTGATTTCGTTTTGATCAGGTGAGTTTGTTTCAAACTGGAACTGTTTGGATATTTGTATGGGTAAAATAATTTGCGCAAAATATTTGCCAGGTAATAATCATTGTTTTTGATAAATATGCCTGGTTTCAGTAAGTTGTCGACTTGTTGGGCAATGCTTTGTTGCAAGAGGAGACAGCAGAATGACTTAGAACATAGTCAGTCGGCGCCGCCGGAAGGGTTACCTGCCTACGAGATGGATATAAAATTTGGATTAAGAGCTATAGTTTTTAACAGTATTTGGCATCACCAGACCAGACATGAGGCAGATCTTCAGTGGCCTAAATTGGGAAGTTTTGAAATAAATCGAATACAGTATTTAGAGTCAGTAGTATTGAGGAAGAAAGCGAGACCTGCGGCCTTTGACGTGGTTAGGGATTGGCGGAAAGAAGCCACCCAATGCCTCAATAGTATGGAGAAATTTGCACAAAGACACATTACCCAAGCAGAAAAGTCATTAGCGCATGATCAACAGAAACAAGATTAGGCTATGAGGGGAATGGATAGAGGGTTCCAATTGGAAGTACAGAAAATTTACCCGTCAAAAGAATTGAATGCATCTGATGAATTAATAAACAAACTACTGAATGAAAGCGAACACCTCCTACCGCACTGCCTCCATACGTTCCTCCACCTGCTATGCCAGCACAGCCACCATTACCAGCACCCGACACACACTCTGACGGTTGACCACCACCCACTACCACACGGGATTTACTTTAGCCATTAGTTACTTCTGCTACTTTTGACACACCTCTTGTAGGGCTTAGAGATGAAAGAACTGTGACTCGCAGTGCGGTACCTCTAGCACAGAGAAAGGCTTCACAGAAATGTGCAGAGTTATATATGCAGGACGGCGACGAAACAGCTGCTTCAGGCTCTTTGACAGATCATGGAGGTGTCCCTGAACAAAAGGTATTACTAGAAAAAATTGGACAATACTTAGCTCAGATTTGGGGCCATCACCAGGCCCGGCTCCAGCAGGGGGGCCAAGGGGGCCAGGCCCCCCAGAGCCAGCCTCTGCCCCCCCCCTAGAAAGAAGGCCATGTCAGTGGGGTTGAGGGGCGGATGTCACTGTAAACATTCAGCTGCAACCTCAGAGACATCATTCTGAGAGGCTGAATTGCAGGAGGCATGGCCAGGATTTGTTTTCTTGCCCTAGGCAATGATTTATGCCCCACAGCCATAAAAGTACAAATGACCAGGGAGATGGGGGACCATTCACAGCGCTAAGTGAGACTTATTGAAGCAGGCTGCCTACAACTATTTTCTCAAACCTAAAATCACAATTTTGGTTTCTGTAATTGAAAGTATGTTTATTTTTTTGTGGGAATATAGTGGTTTTTCATTCACATCATGCTTAATAACATGGTTAACTATATCAAACAATAAATGACAGGTAAAGTTGCTTGAACACATATTTCTGCAAAAGGTGCGTCAACTGACTGGGGGGCCCTTACAAATTACATTCAAAGTGTACATTTTGCTGCATTAACTACTTGAGTATAAATAAAAAGATAATGTTGGTAGTAACACAAATGTAATTCTGGAGGGGAGACATGATATGGCATTTATAACGCGCCTATACACAAGTGTTTCAAGGCGCGACGAGGCAAGGGAGGGGAAACAGGGAAGACAGAGACAACGATCCTACTAGGCCCGGTGACATTGAGATTGTGCAAGTGCAGGGGAGTGGGGAAGGGGAAAAAGTGCAGGAGGAAAGGGGAGCGGGCAGTGCAGTACACAGGATAACAGTAAAATAAATAAAGACAATACATAAAAATCCTTCCAGCTGGTGGCATGTGCAGGGTAAGTGCAGACATCAGGAGTCAAGTGCTAGTAGGGGCTGTAGGGATACAGAAATAGTCCCTGAGTGCAAGGGTTGCCTGGGGGGCAGTGCAGATATGCAACTGGCGCGGTTGGGACCTGGGCCTGAGATCAGAGGGTAGTCAGGTAATCAGTGTAATTACAGATTCAGCCAGGAGATAAGCAGGGGAGAGGAGGAGAGAAAGCAGAATCAAAGAGGAAGGTCTCGAGGTGTTTCAGGAACCGGAGATGCTTCTCCTCAAGTTTCAGGGAGGCAGTGAGGCTGTTCCAGAGGGAGGCCCCAGCAGAAGAAAGAGATCTACCACCAAATCGCTGCTTGGAGAAGCGACTAACCCTGAGGGAGTTGGCGGCGGATGAGCAAAGAGCTCGAGAAGGAAGATATTTAGGAAGAGAGAGTTGAAGGTATTCAGGTCCCAGGCCCCAGAAGACCCTGTGGACAATGCAGAGGGTTTTGAACTTAATCATCGCCGCCACTGGGAGCCAGTGCAGAGATTACAGTCCTGGAGAGATACAATCCCAGGGCTTGAGGCCAAGGACAAGTCTCGCAGTTCTGTTTTGAATGAGTTGCAGAGGGCGGAGAGTAGAGGCAGGCAGATTTAGAAAGAGGCTGGTGCAGTAGTCCAGCCTAGAGAGAACCAGAGCTCTGGAGACAGTGAGCTTCTGGGGGAAGGCGAAGAAAGGAAGAATACATCTGAGGAGGTGCAGCTGGTAGTCTGACTTCTTAGAGACGTCATAGATGTGAGGAGAGAAGGAAACTGTGGAGTCGAAGATGACCCCAAGGTTTTTAGCCTCACAGGTGGGAGCAGGAAAAGGGCTAAGAGAGGCTGGCCAGAGAGTGACAGGAAATAATCTCGGTCTTACTGGGATTAAGGCAGAGATCATTGGCGGCACACCACTCCTGGATGGCGGACAGACAGTCGGAGATGAGAGAAGAGGAGGTGGCAGAAGGGAGCCTGAAAATGAGTTGAGGGTCATCCGCATAGCACTGAAAGTTGGGGCAGAGAGAGGCAACTAACAACTAGCCATGTCAATGCCTCACCACCAAAACCTAACCTTTTTAGAACTCTTTGAGCAATCACTATCACAAAGTAACACCAAACATATTACTGTATAGGGCCTGCCAGTCTTATATCTAAGCATTCTTTTGAGTGTTTAATTACTTAATTGCCTCTGTAAATGAGCTGCTGGTGTAGTAAAATTCTCTTCATGTTTGTCTTTAGCCAGTTGATTTTATAAGCAATATATTTGTCAATGCTTCTGTGACTTGCACTGAAGTCCAGTCTTAAACAAGCAACCACAAAGCCAGCAGTTTTGGCTTGTGTATAGGTATTAGCAGACATTTGCCAGGCAATGCCATCATATGCCCAGTTACTGGCACCGTTTTCCAGCTGTTCCCATCTTATGGCCAGGTGGTAACCTTATGGCACTGCCTGGCAAATGCCTATCCATGCCTAATCAAAAGCCCAAGCTGTTGGCTTTGCCAGTGCATGTTGGCTTCTGTCTGTCTCCCTAAGTAAATGTGTATATGCCCAGGTGTGGGTGTTTTGCTTGCTACACCTAGGCAATCAAGCTGCACCTCACTGAGCTGGTCCAACAAGGCCCTACCTAGCTAAGGCTAGGTTGGCAAGTATTGACCAGTTTCAGATCTTCTCATGCATACTTACCAGTGGGGCTCTGACCTAAATAGAATGTATCTTTGTTTGGAAGGTTAGTGTACTCTGCCAGAACGTATCATGATTCAAACTGATAAGTACTGACTTGATAACCTCATTCTGTTTGAGTAACTTTACAGAGTTTGCATGCAAACAGAATATGTCATGTGTGTTGTGGGATTTGTTTGGAAAGTATGATATAAATCCTGGGTGCTGGGTGTTTAGGCAGTGCCGGAAATGAAACATGAACACCTGTAAAATAACAAAAAGAAGAGCGTTTTCTATAATGTTGCTGGCAAAGTATAAAAGGTGTGCATCTTTTATAACTAAAAAGCAGTTATTTAAATATGTTCAAAAGAGTGCAATCAGTGGTGGATTTAACATTTGGACAAGGGACAAATGTCAATGCCCCTCCTCCCCCTGCTCTACTCTCTCCCCTCAAATACAAACAGCATGGCTGATCAGGCCCTACCAGTGATATATTTTCATTTAAATGTGTCTCAGAGGCAGATTATTTACAAGAGGAAGTGATTAGAGATGAGAAAAGGTAAAAAGGCAGTGACAATTGCTGTGGAACTTTCATTTAAAAAAAATATATAGGGTTTTGAGAAGCTATTTAACTGTGATTGTTGGGTGATTAGTAAGTAAGGGGATACAGAACAAGCTGTGTGAAACAATGACCTTGTCATGCATTTCATTTCACTTTGTGTCTGTATGAGATTTTTTGTAAATTCTCATTAATTGCTATGCTGGAGCTTGTAGGCTTCCATTCAGGATGGGGAAAATAAAGCTACAGTCATAGGGGATATTTTTCCAGGTCAAGTGGAGTGGAAGAAGGGACATTAAATGCATGTAGCTCCACTTTTTATGAGCTGCAGAATTTTGTATGATTTGACAGGTGAAGTTGGAGAGCAGATCGGTCTTAACAAGGGCCCCAGTCCAAATCCGATTGGTATTCCACCAGCATGTATATTTACGTTGGCGGAAAACCAATAAATTCCTATGGGACCTGCCTGACTTTTACACCTGGAAAAGTCCAAAGGAATCCATTTTAGATGGCTCCCACAATCGTTAATTGTGGAAGTGATTTACACTTTTCCAGACACATAGTGGTAAAGTAAAGAGCAAAGGTGATTTTCGCCTGTGTTTTACTCTTTACTTTTCCAGTACTTGGTGGAAACAATTAATATTAATGAATAGCCCCTTTTGCAAAAAAGTGCAAACAGATAATTCCGATCTGTGCAATTTAGGATTCAAAACAAAATGCCCCCCTTAATCTTTTCATCAACATGTTTCTAGAATGATGAACACATCAGGTTGGATTATCATGTGACTTGTTCATTTCTAAAGTAATCTGTATACAATCTAGTATTATTTTAGGTATTCAAAGCCAACTTCAACACATATTTGTATCAACTTGACCTCGGAAGTTGTGTGGTCAAGTATCTAAATTTCAGCCTAGGCTCAAATCATGGCTTTGCCACTTGACCAAAGTGTGTGATCCTGGGCATATGTTTTAATTTCACTACGCCTTACTGTTAAAATTGGGTGCCCCTAGAAGTGGTTCAGTTCGCATTATAAGCTATTCCAAAAAGCCTCACTCATGGTTTAATAGGTGGGCAGCACAGAGATTAGGACACATGCACATCTAAAATATCTGGGCCACATTTATTGAACATAATTCTGTCATTCAATAGCAAATCAAAGTAAACACATCAAAGAGTCATCATGGACAATTGCATATTATAACCAGTATGTAAACAGTATGTACCAGACAATGATGTACAGGGGCACACCCCACCATTAGCGATACCAGGAGGCTGCAAACCCCTCAACCAGCACTGTCATCCTCCTGATGCAGCCCTTACAGCCCTAGTACTCCCTTGCACTCTCAACTCAATTAAAATGTGCTGTAAAAATGCAAGAAGAAATAACACTTTGGGGGTCATTACGACCCTGGCGCTAAGGGGTTAACGGCGCCGTAAAAGGCTGCGGCGCCGTTAACCCCCTAGCGCCTAATTACGAGGTCCCTTTGCGGCTCCCGACCTTAACGGCTGGTCTGGACCAGCCGTTGAAGTAGGGACCCGCAAAAGGACCTTGAAGGTAATTACGGTACCGCAATTTGCGGTACCGTAATTACCGCCTTCCCCATTCCCATTGAGCCCTATGGGGCAAAAATGGGAATGGGGAAGGGCCAATGGTGCATGGGGAATTACCGCCCTGCCAACCTTGGAATGGGGTGGTAATTCCCCATTGCACCATGGCAGACTCGTTACAATACCGGCAGCAACCATGGTGCTAATAGCGCCATTGGTTACCGCCGGTGTTGTAATGAGGGCCTTTGTGTTTAAATTGGAATTTTGGACATGCACCATTTGTGGGAGACATTCAGAATGGGGCTAATGTAGGGGTTCAGTTCGAAAGGAGGGGAGAGGAGGTTGTGGAATGGGTGGGTGAAGGGAGGTTTGTATACATGTGAATGTTATTGGAGGATATGTTGTGCTCGAAATATGGTTAAGATCAATAAGACTACCTGTATAGATTATACATGGTAAATTCTGTTCTTGAAATTTAAAGACGTTTGAAAAAAATATAATTTTGTAGGAAACAAAATCTCTTAATCTTTGCTTCAGTATTCTGGGTGGGGGGGTCTTTCTTTCACAACAAGATGGAGGGACCACAAGCATCTCCTCAGAGCCTGCTGGGAGTAGCCACAGAGCTCAGGAAGTTATTGTTGGGCAGACACCATCTGAGATGGTACAAAGACTGGGGGCCTCACTGCTTAGCCATCTCAGAGGTGGAGGAGGAGGAGGAGGAGGCATCAACCTCAATTCTCCCCAGCCAGTCCAGGAAAGGCATGCTGGGTGCTCGTGTGAATAGGTGGGGGGGTATATTGGAACGGTGTTAGAGCAGCTGAAGGAAGGTGACTGGATGGTGAAAGGTGAAGGAGGATCAGATATAACAGAAAGGGGAGAGCAGATGGGAAGGCATGATAGGTAGATTGATGTTGCAACACTATTTTCCTTGCTTCTCTTTTGCTATGTACAGTTTTTTTATAGAGGGATGCAAATGTATTTTTAGGGATATGGAAGACATTTTTTGCTGGATCACAGATTTGGGAAATACTCCTAGATGCAATGGAATGTGGGCCCCCCTCAGCCGAGCCTGCCAATCACACTGATTCCGCCGTACCACAGGAGGTGCCGGATTTGAATTTCTTGTCATGCACTAGAGGCACACTATTGAAAATACAGGAACACATGTCAAAATGATTTACCTTTAAACGGGAGCTAGATCAGCTGCACCAATTAAAATTAGATAGAGATGTACAACAGACATCCTACGTTCAGAAAAGATTTTTAGCCGCACCAAAAATTGTTAGTGAAGAAATGCACATCTGCACGAGAGAAACACTTCGATGGATTACAGATGCCTCTATCTCCCCTATCGACATTCATGACACTTTTAGTCAATATTCATCCTCTATGCAAAGAGAAGTATTACAGGTTATGGTTGAATATTTGCAAGATGAGTTTCTTAAAAAGAAATTATGTTGTCCTGCAAATATTATGGTGATATACAAACGCACGTTTTCTAATGATACTCCGCTAACCTCATTGTCCCTCGACTTAGCTTTGCTCCTTAATAAACGATCTGAGATTCCCACTGTGCAGCTACCCATGAGAGAAGTTCCGCCTACTCTTGTGCCCCAGAAAGAGGAAGCAGCATTAACGGCGCTGCTGCAACCATTAGCCCCGAACACTATATCTCGCAATTTGTACATGTCCCTTTTTCAAGGCAAGAAGTAAACACTCTTAAGCAGTCTATCCCTGACATTAGGAAGAACCGCACAGGGTTCTATAAAGGAGTGGAGTCTGTATTGAACTCGTCGATTTTCACTTTGGGGGACTTAGACCTGTTATTTCCTGTCATCTTGCCGGCAGATTTATGGAAACAGGTCGTAACCAAACTCAAGACTTTGGTGCCCAAGAAAATAATCATTTGGGATAAATTGACTGCATGCATGCAAGGGAAGATAGAGGGAGCGACAGAGTATTTGAACATGTTTGAGCAAGTGTTTTCGGATTTCAGTGGTCAGGATTTGAGTACGGAACCAGGAAAGAGATTGTTTGTTGACAAATTTGTACGCAGGTTATTGCACGACATTCAGTTTCAAATCACGACCTCTGAAAGTGCATGGCAGACTAAGTCGCCATACGAAATTCTACAAATGTCTCAGTATTACGAGAATAGAGTAAACAATGAGAAGGAGAAGATTGAGAAGAAAAAGGTTGACTTAAAAACTAGGGTGCTTTTGCAGCAAATTGCAAGAGGACCACGCGGAAGGAATACTCAACAGAGAGGACAGTTTACCCCACAAATAGGGACTGTGAATGTAAACCAATGTGGCAACTGGAAACAGGAGGGCCACTGAATGGCACAATGTCCAAACCTCTAGCAAAAGGCAAATGGAAAGCCAGGTAGAAGGTCGAGAACATGTAGCAATGGCATGGAAGGACCGAATAGAAATCAGTTTTCCAAAAACCAGCAATATGATAACAGTGCAGGGAATCAAGATGGGCATACTAGAAGCACAAACGTTTCTGACAGCGCTACACACCAATATTTTACTGAAGATTTTACATCCGATGACATTTTGTTTTGCTAGGACAGCCCGAAGCAGGGTCTGGAACCTACTCCTATCTCCGTAGACTAGAAAGGACCGTATGTAGAAATGAAGGTTGAGGATAGGGCGCACACTTTTCTGGTGGACACAGGAGCTCAAAAATGCTCTATTGACCACGCAAAGGTTCCAGATATTCCCCTGTCAAGGCAACAAAATGTATCAGTAGGGTTCTCTGGTACCCCAGTAGTAAGCCCGGTCTCTAAACCAGTGCCGATTTCTTTAGGGCCTTTCACTGACTCATGCCAATTTTTATTGACAACCAACTGCAGTGAAAATCTGCTGTGATTGAATTTGTTGAAAAAATTGCACGTAGAGATTTACTACTCTCCAGATGGAGTGTACTTGACCATTTCTCGCCAGCTGAATTCCACCTCACAATTAATGCCTTTGCCCAGTGAGTTGCACCAGGTACCTACACATTTATGGGCGATAAATGACAATGATGTAGGAATTCTAGATGTTGAACCTGTGCGTATTGTTCTAAAAACCGGCATTACATTGTCCCACATTCCACAGTATAAGGTTTCAGTTGACGGAGAGCAAGCACTTAAAAGTATTTTCTCTGATTTAATACATCAAGGTGTGATAGAAGAAATTTCTGGTAGCGCATGCAATATCCCTGTTTGCCTGTTTACAAGAAAGGAGACAATGCATTACCCTACGATTTTGTTATTGATCTTCTAGCGATTAACAAGAAAGTAGCACCACAGGTTCCCATTGTTCCTAACATCACTACCATTCTGACTATGATTCCCACAAAAACTACGCATTTTTCAGACATTGACTCAAACAATGCTTTTTTTAGCATCCCTATTCACCCAGATAGCAGATACTTGTTTGCTTTCTCCCCTGGGGGATGCTCCTTTACTTTCACACGAATACCGCAAGGGTACACGGAGAGTCCTAGCATTTACAGCAGGGCCCTCAAGGAACAACAAGACATGCTGGAATTACCTTCCATACATTGATGACTTACTTATTGCTGCAGACTCAGAAAGGGCATGCAAGGAGGTCACTATTTTGTTACTAAAGCATCTAGCTGATAATGGTCATAAAGCCTCTTTGAAGAAATGTCAGTATTGTCATCAGGAGGTCGAAGGAGGGAAGGCGCCTTGCACCTGAAAGGATACAAAGCATCTCTGATATGGCGATACCAAATACACAGAAAGAAGTTAGGGCTTTCATCAGAATGGCTTCCTATTGCAGGAATTGGATTCCAAATGTTTCACTTTTGATTATACCTTTGTTGACGTTAACAAGGAAAGACGTACTGTTATCTCTACCTTGGGATACTGATTGTCAAAGCGCTTTTGATCTGCTCAAAACTGAGCTATGTTCCGCACTGGTATTGGGCACACCAAATTATAGCAAGGAGTTTGTGTTGTTTGTGCATGAGAGAGACAAATGTGCTTTGGCGGTTTTGACACAGGAACATGGAGGAAGGAACCGGCCATGCAGCTATTTTTCCTCCACGTTAGACCCTTTTGCATGCGCTTTGCCGAAATGTCTCAAGCTGCGCCCGCTGCCACCGCCTCAGTTAAACAGAGTGGAGGCATGGTTGTGGGTCACTCCTTAACCATGATGATGCCTCACTCGGTAGATGTACTACTGAATAGAACGCAAACTCAGCATCTCACATCTGCCCGGCTCACGAGATACAAGCTTATATTATTTGCCCCCCACATCAAAATTAGGAGATGCTGTTAATTGAATCCAGCCGAACTTTTACCTCCTCTAAAGGAGGACAGTACTAATGACACGACCCAAGATTGTCTTTATGTCACTGAACAAGCCACCAAAGGGAGAATTGATCTTAGTGACACACCCTTGCCATCTCCTGACTGGGAGGATATTTTGTGATGGTTCATGTTTCAAACTCCAGACGGCACTTCTACCGCCGCTTATGCAATTACCACCTTAGACACAATTATTGAAAGCAGGATAATTCCTCACAACTCTGCCCAGGCTGCAGAAATAATTGCCCTGACTAGAGCATGTGAGATATCCCAGGGGCTTGGAGTGAATATTTATACTGACAGTCAATACAACCTTGGGAGATTATGGGCTGAGAAGGGATTTTTAACATCTCATGGTACAAAAATTCAACATGGTCCTTTAATAGTACAACTATCATCAGTATTGGCTCTCCCTAAACAACTAGCCATAATGAAATGAGCAGCACACCAGAGAGTGACTGACGATATTTGGGGGGTGAACGCATTTGCAGACAAAATAGCCAAACAAACTGCCACAGACACGCAATCAAGAATGTATGTGTTGGACTCTGCTAGGTGGGTTGCTGAGACTGGGATGATGGAAGAGGGCATTAGTAGCATGAAAGAAATTCAGGCCGAAGCCACAGCCGAGGAAATTGAACTATGGGGTTCTGACCCAGCAGGGTTAGATAATGATGGTTGTTGGGTTGATCATGAGAGGCAGAGGTGGATGCTGCCCAATGCTTATGTAACAGCTGTAGTTACTACGGCACATGTGCCAGCTCACATTAGTGCCAAAGGTATCTGTAAACATCAAGACTCAGTATGGAGTAATGAGAACATTCCCAAAATTGCAGAACAACTAGTTCAGAACTGTATGATCTGTCTACAACACAACATTGGAAAGGGAACACCAGCACCTAAGGGTAGTTTTGGACCTCCTTCCATGCCATTCGAAGTGATTCATTTTGACTTCATTGAAATGGAACACTGCCAAAATTGCAAGTATGTGTTAATAGTGATATGTGCATTCAGCAAATGGGTTGAGGCTTTCCCTTTGAAAGATAATACTGCCATGTCTACCGCAAAAGTCATGCTAAAAGAGTACTTTCCTAGATGAGGATAACCTAGAGTAATATGGTCCGATAATGGACCTAATTTTATTGCTGCTATCATACTACAGGTATGTGAGGGGCTACAGATTAAGAAGTGTTTCCATTCCGCAAGGCATCCACAGAGTGCCGGGTTAATTGAACGCCATAACTGCACACTTAAGAACAAGCTAGCGAAGGTGTGTGCACACAGCAAACTGAAATGGCCCGACGCCCTACCAGTAGCTTTGTTATCCATGAGAATCACTGCCCAGGTGAGAACCAGACTTTCTCCATATGAGATAGTGATGGGGAGACCTGCAAATGTATGGAACGCCCCCAGGCCTAAGAAATTGTCAGATATCGAATACCCACTATTGTCTGATTACTGTGACCAGTTGACTCTGAATTTGCATTTGATTCACCAACAGGTTTGTGCAGCATTGTCAGATAAATATACGGGTCCTGGTCACCGCATTCAACCTGGTGATAACGTTCTGGTGAAAGATTTTGAACGGAAGTCCAGTCTTTCTGCTCGTTGGAAAGGTCCCTATCTGGTGCTACTGGCTACTCAGATGGCTGTTTGAGAGAAGGGGAAATGAAACCAGTGCCTTTGCCTTTGCCTTATGACAAATGGGAGATGGAGGAGGGCAAAGATCCTGAAAGTAAGTGTGTGCCTTTCAGTGACGGCACATGTCCTGGTCCTGAGCCTAAGCAGCCTGATCGTCCAACACTTTCAACACTTTCTTCGGATATTGATCCTTTATTCACAGATTACTCTGTGCCTGGAGTGACCAGGTACAACCTTCGACCGCAGAATTAGCTAGAGGATGACATTTTGTAGTTAGGAAAGTGTGGTAAGAATACTCCAACCACAAGAAACCAACACAATTCCCTCTATTCACCCCAAAGAAGCAGAAACGCTTGTTTTGGAGGAAGGGGGGCTGGGAGGGGGGGGGGGGCTGGGAAGAAAAGGCTAACAAACATAGATTTGAATACAAGAAGACTAGAAGCAAGATTGGCCATGTGGTCAGGTGCCATTTACGGATGAATTTATAGAGCCTGTTTCAGTGAGGCTTCTTAACGTAAACTGACAGACTACGCCACTGTTTGGGGCACATATAAACAAGGACATGGAAAGTATTGCCACTGGACAATGCACGTCTAAAGGACTATGGTCCACAAGGGACAAATGCATAATCATAATTATTGTAGCATCTATTATGCTCGTACTGATACCTGTATTATGGGTTTTGGAAAGTTCACATCCTCTCAGCATACTGTTACCTTCGGTCAGCTCCACTACCTTGTCTCCTCTCTATATACCCTCACATGCTCTTCATCCCCTTGATCTCAAACACAGGGAGGGTTATCTAAACAACACCCTCATCCATATTATGAATGATAACATGATATCCTAAACAGAAGAAATTGCTAGGTATGTTCTCACCTCCCACAGCATGGTGAGAAAGGTTTAGGTTTGTACATATATCCACTCCCATTGTCAACTGCTTGTTATGCTTCTTTTAGAGCTCTATTTTTTGGTAAATGGAATGATAGTACCACCTGTAACTTTGATAGGACAAACATCAACGAGTTTGATCGACAAGTATTGCTGCCTCTAGGATGCTCTGTCTTTGCTAATAACAGCACAACCAATGCTGCCTCTACCAAATATACGAGATCTCAACCCTACCAATCAATGATATCATTTAGACTGTCACCAGTAGGCAATAGGGAAGCAACTCCACCATCCTACACCATCAACCATGATCCTGATACAGTACTATTTTGTTTAAAGAAAGAAGGTTCCCAGATATATGGGTACATATGACAAATGTATGCACACTGCAACTTTGATACACGAGACAATGCCCTTATACATCGGGGGACCCATTTACTTTGTCTGTAGGAAACGAGCGCATCCATGGTTACCCAAGGATTGGCAGGGAACATGTTACTTAGGGATACTGCTGCCAGGAGTATACATAACATCAACTGCAGAAATACTGAAACATCGCCCTAGGAGAGGGATTGATGATGACACAGCTCTCCAGATATTAGGGGATCTAACAAAATCCATGATTCTATTTTGGGGACAAATAATAAACTCTCGAGATATTAGAAAATTGGCCAGAGTATTAGAGAAAACCATTAATGAAAGGACTGATATAATGTTTAATATGATGTTAGAACAAAGAGCTATTAGATTAGTGGCTCTTCAGTACTGAATGGTCTTAGATGTCATGTTAGCTGAGCGTAGAGGAGTTTGCAAAATGGTCGGGTCAGCATGTTGTGTGTATATACCTGACTTCTCCCCTACTGTGTTCCAAGCTATCAAAAGATTACATACACTGTGTTCTGAAATTCATTTCTATGAAGGAGATTGGAACATTGGGACATGGGCTTGGAATCTATTTAGAACTTGGGGTTGGAAGATATTCTCTGCCCTTGCCATTTTAGTTGGAGTAATCTTGTTCTGTTGCATAGAATGTTTACAAGTTTTAGGTTCTTTACTAGGCAACTGCTGTTCTAGAGCTCTGTAAAAATTGAAACCTGTACCTTATCCCCCTGCTGATATAACTAATGCCATGATCATGCAGGATATGGAAATCAAACAGTTTATGGCTATCAATATATATGATTCTGAAGATTTATGACTTCAATGTGTAAGCTTAGGCTAAAAGTAGGGTTTGTGAAAATGCATCTATTTTGTGGTATTCTGTGTTAGCCTAGGCGAACACATTGAAGTGCGCCATTCAGATTACATTCAGGTTTCTTTGCTCACTTTCTGGGTTTTCATTCTGCATGCAGAAAATCATCGCAGCCTGAAAGGCTGGCAAACGTGTCTCTGCAAGGAATGCTTAGCTAATGCAATTTACTAGCTGGAGCCTTGAACAGGCAGACACAGAGAGACAAAGATAATGGGTAGTTTATGTTCCTTCCTGTTTTCTGCTTTGCGAAGCTAATCGCACGACTCATGTTTAAAACATGATGTACCATGCACGTTCTAGAGAGGGAAAGCTAATTGAACTACCGAGCCGAAATACGAAGTGCCCTTTCCGTCTAAGACAAACATTGATAATGAAGCACAAGGAATATCTCCTTGTGATGAGAACGTAATGAACTCCTCGCTCTGAGATCAGTAAATTGTAAAGAGGTGATGCAGAGCGAGGTACCATGTGTCGCCATAAAAAATGCCCATGTTACGTGGGTTGTAAACTATGTATTATTTCAGACTGTGCGAAATCATAGCTGAACTTGGGTCCGCTTAAAGCGAGAATAAACTCTTGTTATATGTTTGTTTCGTGACTGGACTAGTGTGTTCTTCACTTATTTGCAGTAACTCAGATTTGGGACTTACATCGGCCTCAGCCTAAGGCTACTGCCTGTCTTGGCTTGTCCTGGCCGGACCTGGACACTAGCACCCCCATCCATCTCTTTGCGTGCTCATATCCCGCGATCAAACCGCCCGACCAGTACATTCGCCGGAGCTGTCACCATGCCACTACTACAAGGTAAAGCGCATTCACGGATCTTGCGCTTTGTTTGCATATGTAACACATCTTGCTTATGTGGCATGTCGGAATTCAACCCCTGGTTGCATTCCCTCCTCCCTCCACTCTTCCATGATGCACTGTTAATATCAAAACTGAGAGCAAAAGCCACTCAGAGTCACATACCTCGATAGCTCAAAGTTTAATGTCACACCCCCATTCCCGACTGCAACTATAGACCTCCCTGCCCGCCCCAATCTATAGCGTACAGAACTATGAGGCCAGTGACTACAGCTACACAAACCCCTGACTCCATGCTTGTGCATGTTTCACCCAAACCATCTCAGAGCACCTCTAGTTCACTTCCCCCTAGCACCTACAGCATAGAGAAGTCACTGCTGGCACCCATTTGGCCCAAGAGCTACAATGATGGCCTTCAACTACCTGCATTAGCACCACATCCCACTCTGCCATGTGTCAGATACTCCCCAAACCTACCACCTTTCTTCCACCGCTAGAGCACTCTAGCAGCCACCACACGCCTACTCCCAATGCCGCCCTTACTCCTCCTGGCACTACCATCATATGCACCAACACTACCATGATCCTTCAGGGGTCTCTGCTTGGCCCTCAGTCACAAGCACATCCAGATCCCCTGAGCAACATTGTACTTCAGGAATCACCTCTCCCCAGGGACACCTGGCTCCCTCATTCTATTACCAAAAGTAACACTAGCCTAGGAGTGCGGACTGCAACCTCCCCTAGACAAAAAACTAGTCTGAGGTCTACCCCACAATCCACTTCCACAAGAATCACTTGCCTAGGAGTGCGGACTGCAACCTCCCCATAGACAAAAAACTAGCCTGAGGGATACCCTGCAACCTACTTCGACAAGAAACACTTGCCTAGGATTGTGGACTGCAACCGCCCCCATACAAAAAACTAGCCTGAGGGCTACCCTGCAACAAGAAACACTTGCCTGGTAGTGCGGACTGCAAGCTCCCGTAGACCTAGAACTAGGCTGTTGGCCACCTACAGCACCCACAAACCTGCAAAGCCCATATCCCGACAGGAGAACATGATTGAGGCTCCACCTGGCCTGCATGACAAGCTGGCACCTTCCCTACTGCTACAATGAGTTCTAATTAATGCAAGGTCCATCCCTGCGCATGCCCTCGACATTCAAGACCTCATCACCACCTTAGACCTCGACATCCTAGCAACCACAGAAACTTGGCTACATGCCGCATCTGGTCCTGCCCTCTCTGTTGCCCTTCCACAGGGATACACCATCTTCCGCTCTGACAGAGTGAAGGCCAAAGGCGGAGGAGTAGCACTCATAGCAAGAGACTCATTCCATATTAGAGAAATTAACTTCACCCTGACCGAAAACTACGATATACTGTCAGTCAAATTGACCATTTCAAACTCTGACACCATCACTCTTCACAGCATTTACCGCCCTCCAGGCCCAGTCATGTCCATTGAAGAAAACCTTTTACACACCTTAAGGCACCTACGTTACGCCCTCCTCTAAGTCCATTCCATTCTCCTGGGAGACCTCAACCTAGGATACAATGATCCTAGTGATCAAGCAGCCAACTCTCTATCCAACTCACTTAGTGCTCTTGGCTTTCAACAATGAATCAGCACACCTACGCCCCATCTACTGATACCCCTTTGCCCCCCTCACTTGCCTGCAGCTCCAGAAACTTCACCAAAGAGCACCTTGCCCCTCTGCTCTGCTCACTCTTACCTAAGCCCCCCTTTGCTAAAGACCCTAAAACACTTGCAGACTTATACGTCAAAACCCTAACTACAGCCATTGACACCATTGCCGCTCTTAAGCCACGCAAACTCAAACCATCTGCCCACAAAAACTCGTGGTTCACGCTAGAACTTCAAATGCTCTGCTCTAACAAATGGCTAGCTGAAGCCAACTGGAAGAAATCACCATCAGAACAATCATTACAAAAAGGCCATCCTCTCCACCACATCATCCACCTACAATGCCCACAATGAGAAGGCCAAATCTAACACCAGAGAAATCTTCACTATTTTCAGGGAACTGGAAACCCTCGCCATCCCCTGTCCTCTATAGCCAAAGATCTCTCATGGTGCACCAATATCCAAAACGCCATGCCTACCAGAATTGACTCCTTGCACAGAAAAATTGACTCTAAACAATCCCTGATCAAACCTTCCCAAGCATCACAAACAGCCCTACCCCCCTCCACTATCAACCCTCAAGATCTTCCCAGGTTTTACTTTTCCAATGTCTTAAAAGGTCTCAAACCATCGTGAGGCAAAGGTGACACTTATCAAGGACTGCTCTGATATCCTTGCACCCCTTATCACCTCCTTCATCAACGCCTCCTTCTCCACTGGCACAGTCCCCAACAGCCTCAAGGAAGCTTGGGTACTCCCTCTTATCAAAAAACCTACTCTATATCCTACAATCCCTACCAACTAGCGCCCAATCACTACTGTCTCCTTCCTCCTACAAATCCTGGACAGAACAGCTTATCTGCAAATCAAGCAACACCTTTAAGCCAATCACATCTTTGGCATTCACCAGTCAGGGTTCCGCCCAGTCCACGGGACTGAATCAGCATTACATGACCTTAAGATCCATATTGACGAAATCAGAGATGAGGGCAAACTGGCCCTGCTGCTACTCCTTGATCTATCGGCGGCATTCGACCTGGTGGAACACAAAATCCTGGGTCGCCACATATCCACCTCTGCTAACTTCTCCCCTGAGGCCATAACCTGGATCGCCTCCTTCCTAGGAGACAGATCCATGAGAGTATTCTCTGAAAATGCCAGTGCACCTATTACCTGCGGCGTACCTCAAGGATCTTGTTTATCCCCAACATTGTACAACATATTCACAATACCACTATTTGCCCTCCTGGATTCAATCGATATATATCGTACACAAACTATGCTGACAATACTCAAATTCTCCTCCCCCTCTCCGGCGACTACCTCAAAGACTCTTCCATCCTAAACTCTGTATACTTGACCATCCAGGCTTGGATGACCACACACTGTCTATATGTGAACGACGAAAAGACAGAGTTACATTTGGTGGGGCCCCCTTCAATGATCAAAAGGCTCAATCCACAATTCTCCTCCTTTAAGATTGACAGCATCACTATCCCAATCTCACCTTTTGTCAAAACGCTGGTTGTTCACTTGGATACCACCCTATCCCTCACACAGCATGTCAGCGCCATCACCTCCTGTGCCGCCTACACGACTAAACGTATCAACTCCTCCAAACCCTTCCTATCCCAGACAGCTGCATTGCAATCACTGGAGTCACCATAAGATCTAGGCTTCATTATTGCAATACGCTTTTTGCAGGTACCACGGTCCAAAACATTCGGGAGATGCAGGTCATCCAAAATAATACACTTAGAGCAGCTCATAACATCAAAAAGTTGAACATATCACTGCAGCTCGAATAAAAGTCCACTGGCTACCTATTTGTGAGCAGATCTTCTTCAAAACACTGTCGATCACGCATAGGCAGTGGTTGAAGTGAGCGGGAGCGGTTGGGAGCGCTGCTCCTATACTTTTTTAAATTACCTTTTACAGCTCCTATACTTTTAATTTGAAAAGAAACTGTTCCGGAATGGTTTTGTTTTCAAATAAAAGTGTAGGAAGAAGTTGAAACCTTCACTTTCAGCGCGCTGCACTGAACGTTCCCTTAAACAGCAGGTGCAAATGTTTGGGTGGGTGTATTGTGTGTGGGAGGGGTTGTGGCAATGGGGTTTGTGGGGAGCAGTGGCAGGCCAGCAGGGAACATAGTTCCACTACTTCTTTTCGTACACTTCTACCACTGCGCATAGGTCCCTGTCCAAGGATGGCCCACCCTACCTATCTCAAAAAATCAACACAAAAGGGTCAGCTTCCAGACCTACCAGAGCAGCCTATGCCCACCGCATCATTCAGCCCAAATCCAAAGGGGCCAAAGCTGGAGGTTCCAGCTTCCCGGCCATTGCAGCTAAACACTGGAACATTCTCCCACCTACTCTTAAGGGCTGAGCATTCCGATTGGATTTTCTGAAGAGCCCTAAAAACACTGTTGTTCACTTAAAGTGATCCACAAAGCACAATGTGAAACTCAAAAACGTTGATATCTGATCAACTCTGTATATAACAAATGTATTATATTGTCATTTGAGTAACTGGTCAGCTTAGCATGCTATACACATATAAAAATAAATAATTAAATACATATTCTGAACTTAAAAGGTTTGTGGTTTTGTTTTACGAACAGTAAGTGTTATGTCAAAGCATAAAATGTTCATGTTTTGGGAGGCAAAACCTTCTTCCTTCCTGCTGTGCCTGCAAAACCACCCACGAAATGCAGTTGAATTACATAGAAATGCATCTTAATGCCTTCTGTAAACGGTAGTTATTTGCAGACGAATTTTACATTCAACATCATTTTACAATGGGTGGACGGAGAACTACAAGCGTAAAAGCAAGGCATAATGCTTTTACGCCACCATTTTTTGCACTGCACGATTATGCAGCAATGATGAGACGGTGGAGGGGCACGGAGTGGAGAAAAGATCTCCCCCGTTAAGTCCTCCTCCATCTTGTCCGTGAGCCTTGTTGGACGACTGCATGAGATTTTCACATACGCATACAGTGAATGGATACCTATGGAACCCGCCTCGGTTTTGCACCTGATGAACTAAAAGCACCCTGCAAACCGTATTTGCAGGGAACATTTGCTTTTCCACGCATCAAAGTGGGAAATGGAAAGAATACAAGCCAGTTTGCCCCACTTTTACTCATTCCTCATACACTCCGCCTCGTGGACCTGTAAAATTACAGTGGAACTCATGACACATACCTGCTAACGTTGGTGGTCCCCTGCATGCATTTTATGTATTAACGCTGATTGTTTACAAAATTAAGAGTGAAATGAAAGAGTAAAGGGGATTTCATTTTTATTTAATCTTTGCTTTTGCACTACAATTTGCGAAAGTGGAAAACTGCTCATGTAAGTGCTAATGTGTGGTCCTCTGCATGCGAGTACTAGTTATAATTACATGAGCCTAATTGAATTGTTTATATACTGAGTTATTGAGTGTTTTATTTAAAGACAGCAATATTTATTTACTGTGTGCAGACTGGATGCAAACTAGGCCACCTGAGGCATACTGAGTAACCCAAAGTGAATGTTTGCAGGGACTCATGATTTAGTTTGGTGCATGGGGTCCACCCTTTCAGCAACGCTGATCATTCTTAGGTCACCTCTCCTTGTAAGATCCTCTTCTATTTGGCATCTACTGATTTCTTTTCATGTTTTACCCTAGAAAAACCAATGATAAAATTACTAGCTGTTTACGCCATTTTTCTCCAAAATTGTGCTGTAAAATGCACCATTTCAACACAATTTTAAAACTTTTGTGGGGAGACGCCGCCCCCCCCTCCACCAGAGACTTCCTACATTATTTAGGGCTGCGCTTTGTCCCTCTTGCTAATTTGTGGGAGATGTTAATGCCCCGGCACTAAACATATTCCCTTGCTGCCATTGACTTGGAATCGTTTACAATTGGAGTGCACCCTAAAGGGCTGCCTGCCCTCTTGCACCAAAAGATGCATCTGCCACTGGCATTACACAGCCACGGTAGTGTCTGTGTAGTTATGGTTAAGTTGCTGTTTCCATAGGAAGAGCACTTTTTGGGCGGCTTATAACTCTGCTGTCGCTGGACGAATCCTCACGAAACTTTGCAAAAAAAAGTAAATGGCCCAATCTGAATTGTTTTGCAAAGTTTGGTGATGTTTGGCCCAGGGGGGGGAAAAGTTGTAGGGGGGGTCCCAAAACGTCTTTTTTTCCCATAGACTGAATGGGGGAAAAACTTTGTGCACGCCTACAATCCAAACCGCTGGACGGATTTTCACAAAGTTTGAGGCAGGGGCAGGGCTTGGTCCCGAAAGCGTGCTTTTATAAATTTGGTGACAATCCGTCCAGTAGTTTCCTTTAAAACGATCGAAAAGTATGTCTCTAAAAATTAGCGATATCTATGTCCGCTCCGCGGTCACACTTCCCTTTTCGCTCTGCGAACAGGATACCGATTGGCTAAGGGGCTGACGTCTTGACCGCGGACACGCAACGTCTCTGCCGATTGGCTGCAGTGAGCCGTGATTTGCGTCAGTTCGTTTGGATGCGCCCGACATCTTGGATCCGCCGACAGCACAGCGGCGACCAGAGACGAAATGCTGTTTCCGAAACTGTGTTCATGATGTATTCCCTATGCCCGCCTTGTCCGGAATGTTTGTAAGTACTGAAAATGAGGGGTCTCATAGGATAGTACTTCAGTCCGTGCTGTGCGCGGGCAACTTGAAAGTATTCTAAGGACACGCATGGTGTCAGCGAACATTAAGATTGGGTATATGTCGTACTTAACATTTTTATTAGTATGAGTGTGCTCCTCATTTATACGCCACCAGGGGGGTGATATGCTGCGGTGGTTGTGGCCAGGGCCTACAGTCTTGATTGCATGGCCAAAGGCCATGCACCCAAGATGAAATTGATAGGTAGAGAAACTATAAGGCACTATGGGTGCGATATGCTGTGGTAGTTGTGGCGAGCACCTAGAGTCTTGGGTGCATGGCCGAAGGGCGTGCACCCAAGAACTAAGCTAAAAGCAGTAGCGTTATTAGCCCCAACGGTTTTCATACACTACAAACCCACACCTTCAACTATTTATGCCCTTACACCCAAGCCTCTAGCCTCTGGGCACAACCACTTCAGCATATCACAGCTATAGATACACAAGGCCATGCTCCAAACAACAAAGTTATAAGCACTGCAATTATTTGTCACTGCACACACATACATTAAAATATGTATGGACATACACCCAAGACTCTAGGCCAGGGGTCTCCAACCTTTACATTAGCTAGAGCTACTTGTAGTGGAGGCCAACAGTGGAGAGCTACTAACGGGCGATATCGGGGTGGGGATATTTATAAACCTCAGAATTTTTACCAATATTTTTTTGGCTCGATTATTTCCCCTCTATAAACAGATGGAATAACATATGCCTTCATGAATATATCAAGAACTTCAAAAACCTCTTTGTTGCATTATTTATTTATTAGTAGTTGTCTCAAAAAGACAGATATTTGTTGGACTACCACACAAATATCCTGTAATTTTTGTGCCCCTTCCTTTGCGTTTTATGCAGGCTTTCTACATGCTAGGCACATTATTGTTTTCCAAATGTGCATTTCACACTTACAAATAAAAAAAAAAAGTAATTTCCAATTGAAAAATGTTGCTTGCGTTCACAAGTTTTCTTTGAAATGTTTTTTTTTTGTCAGACACCACACATACTCTGTTATTTGCCAGTAAGATAGCTCAATGGGTTGAGCGCTCGCTGCTGCGATCTGAGCGTGATCTGCAGGTCGCAGGTTAAAATCCCGGCAAGGCCAACTCAGCCTTTCATCCTTCTGAGGTCTATACATGAGTACCAATTTCAGTTGGGTGATATTGCATGTAAATATGTGCTCTGTAAAGCGCTTTGGATTAAGGCGCTATATAAATAACACATCATTATTTGTGTGCCCCTCTGTGTTTTAGCACAAGTTATACTTATAAAGATGTTATATGCTTGCCAAACTGGTTAATCACAAATAAATGCTTCTGTTATGCTGACAGCAGTTTTTAGGAAATTAAACTGTGGGTTCATGGGGGCCAACTTTTGATTTTCACAGGGGCAGAAATATCCCCACGTCAGCCCTGAATATATGCAAGCAACCAGCCCAACCCATACCCTGGCCAAACACATTGTATAGCACTTTTTTTTATAATGCTTTGCAAAATGTCATACGATTAACAACCTGTAGTTTTGAATATATAACATCTCAGCATCGATTTGTCAACCTGCTGAACTACCCTGGTAGGCTTCTACTGTACTGCGTGTCTAAGGATTGCTTAATGTACTAAAAGTGGGTGTACTTGTGTCACGTAAGTGATTTAAAGTGGAAATGTACGGTGTGGAATTTGGAAAGAAACCACCTGAAAGAAATTGCACCATTTTTTAAATATTATTTTGAACATTTCCAGGCGAGCGGCAGTGCTACTGTGATATTTTCATTGTGTGGTCACAATGATCCTGATCCTGCCCCAGCCCCTCCAACATCTCTGGCAAACAAGAGCAGCTTGCTTAAGAAAGACTGTCGTGGGGGCGCACAAGGCCAACTGTGGTACTACAGGTGGCCTGCAGAAGCATAACGTGATACTGGGCCTCATTAGGACCCTGGCGGAGAGGGTTTTACGCCGGCGTAGTGCATGGCGTACCTTTCCGCCGGACTACGAGTTCCCGTAGCGCCATGGTCATTTTTACGCCTGCTTTTTGCAGGCGGTAAAATCCATGGCGCTAAGGGACCTTGTTGTTAATTACGCCACCGTAATTTACGGTGGCGTAATTAACGCCTTCCCCACTCCCATTATACCCTATGGGGCAAGAATGGGAATGGGGAAGGGTAAAATGGGGATTGGGGATTTACCGCCCGCCAAGGTCGGCATGGAGCGGTAAGTCCGCCAACCACCATGGCGTAAACGGACTTTACGCCATGGTGGTAAAGTCACGGCCCTGGCGGATATTTTCCGCCAGGGTCGTAATGAGGCCCACTGACATTTGTCAGTGGATTTACAAGCAGTTCCAAGTGACACAGTAGCCAAGCTCTCTGCCTGCAATTGCAAGTGGCACAGTAGCCAAGCTCTCTGCCTGCAATTGGGCTGACTAGGGTTCGGATCCTGAACACGGAACATGGCTGCAAAAAGCACCATTAAATAATATAATTTAGGATAAATGTTTATTTTTCAGTATCTTCAGCACGGGCGACTGAAAAGGCCCAGGCGAGCTACTAGTCGCCCGTGATCGACTGTTTGGCGACCTCTGCTCTAGGCCCTGGCAACAACCACTGCAGCATATCACAGCTATGCATGCACCCGTATTAACGACCATCAAGGAGGTGGTTGTGGGAAGGACGTACAGTCTTGGATGCATGGCCGAAGGCCATGCACCCAACACCAAACTTGTACGTAGTGCAGTTAAAAGCCACAATTGGTGTGATATGCTGTGGTGGTTGCGGCCAGGACCTAGCGTCTTGGGTGCATGGAAACAAAGCTATAAGCACTGGAGTTAAAGGCCACTATGGTTTCTACATACTGCACACCCATACAATTAAATATCTATGGCTTTACACCCAAGACTGTAGGCTCTGGCCACAACCACTGCAGCATATTACACAGCCACGGTAGTTGCTGTGCATTTACGGTTAAGTTGCTGCTTCCATAGAAAGAGCACTTTTTGGGCGGCTTCCATGTCCACAGACATGTGGCCCCTTTACTGATTGGTTGTGGAACAGCGTGAAGTGCATGAGATTCTTTCGCTGCGGCTGCCATCTATCGTTCTTGTTTTGGTGTACACGGACATCGCCCCTAACACATACAAACGCAGCCAGCATTGCACTTGTTACACTTATGCAACACTGTTTCGGAAGGTGAGCGTTACTGAGGCTGGGATGGACTGTGGCAGCAGGAAGTCAAAAAGTGGTGTTTTCATGTCACCAAAGTCATACGTTACAGTGGCAGTAGATGCTCAATATACGGCGAAAAATCACTCTGTCTGTCTTGCAACGCTTTAACAATACTATTGCTGTGAGACTGGCGTCCTACATTTTAAAATCTGAGACAGCCACCTGCACTATTTGTTGCCAACAGTGGTTCAGCACGTGTATGGGAGTAGCGGTTCTCATGAATGGATTCTAATATGTTGTTGTAAAGTGAGAATGTATTTGCATTCTGAGTAAAGGTCACTTGCTTTGTTTTTTTGGTTTCCAGCACAGTATGGCCACGCATCCAACTGTACCCCATAAGGGTCCATTGTTTTTTTAACTTGAGCTACAGCGAAAAATCAGTAAGAATGAGAGAGTGAAAGTTTGCAACACATACCATTTGATAAGGTTATGTTTTAATAACGTTTGTAAGGCACATGAAATATCACTTCACGAAGATTCTTTGAGCCAAAAACATTGCTGTCTGACTTCACCAAAAGCAATGGAGGCGGTACATATCATGTAAGTTTAATTTTGTCGACTGCGCACCGCACTGAGTTTGAATTTTTATATCACCAGTCCATTATTTTTGACAATATTACTGATGTATTACCTTTCTATGCAGTTGTTATTTTTTTCCCCCTTACCGAGAGTGCAGATTGTCTGTGTTCTCAGGCTATGCGTTCATTCACCCTTGTTGAACGCTAATATTTTCCCTTTAAAATGTCATGTTTGGCCATATCGGTTGCTGTATCACTTTGAACGTTCTGTTGCTCTTTTCTGAAATAACGAGGTGGCATTTGCAAATGCTTGCACATTACTTTTGCAATAGTATCTTTGTGTGTAGTTGTCATTTTTTTAAACTTATAGAGAGTGCAAATTGTTGGCATTTGAAGCCTGTCACTAGCTATACCCATGTTGAAACCTACTATTTACTTAAAAAATTTTGTATGGCAACTTCGATTTTTGTCTTAGTTCCTACGTTCTTTTTGTCTTTTTTTAAATTGTTTGGTAAAGGTTGGTTATTGATACGTGTTTTCTTTAAACTTTCCCGACCAGCTTCTTCCTTCCATACTGTGCATGTCATGGTTTCCAGATGCCGAGTGATGGCTTCTTCAGCCGCCAAATGCAGTTGCTGGTTACCGGCTGCCTGCCCGTAATAATTCTGTGGGATGATCGCGCCGGGCCCACTGTGTCCGTACGCTGAAGTGTCTATTAGGAGTAACATAACATGTTTTACAGTGGTGTAGCCGAAAGGTCATGGCAACATTTTGACAATCATTGAGCAAACAAAGGGGTTGCTTTATCGAAAACGCATAATTTGTGTTTGGAAAAAAAACGTGTGCTTCACCATTAACATTTTCGAGGACGACTGAAGAAACAAATTTATTATGTGATTGAAAATGGGATTACTCTGATGTTCTTGCACAGTTTATTGTGAAATAAAAGTACTTTACAAATTCAAAAATGTTACTGATTCTTTCAAAAACTAGTTTATTACTTCAAAATGTCACGTGCTACATTGTACGTTCCTGTGTGTTCATTTTCAGGTGCTGCTTCACGGCACGTAGGTGCTTATGAGCGCATTTGCCTATGCTGGAGAGGATCGTCAATGAGAAAGGTACTGCATATCACTAGGGATGCTTATGTAAGGGTCAAGGGTGGCCGTTATGCTTTATTGACGTCGGGAGGGTGAGCCTCACGTGGTTCGGCTGGCCTTTTCCGGGTGGGTTGAGAGTCAGGTCAAGTAAGAGATGCGGTTGAAACTAGCTAAGCTGACATGAATACTCATTCTGACATATAATAAACAATGACCATCAATATACCTTTGAGTAAATCTTAGAGGCTTACAAGTTGCACATACATAACTACATTATTTCACATTGGGTCATTCATAAGGTGAAGGGTACTGGGGTCTTACTTTCTGCGATAACCTGAGGACTGGGCTGGTCTGGCACATCTGGAAAAGACGGGGAGTGGAGTGACACGTGTTAGTTTAGGGCAGGATATACCGTGACAGGGGTCTGGGATTATTGGGGGCACTATGGGGTGGTCAGCACTCTGGGGGCCCACTCCTGTTACATCAAGAGAATATCTTAAGAGGGCACAGGGTTACACACGCAGTAATTTTCCAACAGTGAGGGTGAGGGGTGCGGGAGCAGGTTTGTGGAGATGGACAAGCTACAAGGCATGGTTCAGGCTGGTTCACATACAGGACAGTGATCTCAGAGGAAGAATGATATGATACATAATGTTAATTGTTGCAATTAGCTTCAGTGCATCCGTGAGAAAGGGACTCGGGCCACGCAGAAAAGGTGGGGGCGGTTGGTGCTCGCTGTGTGCGGCGCTGCAGAGGGAAGAGGAGACTTCACAGTGCCGGATTGCGGCCTAGTCCAGAGATGGAGTCGAGGGTACACAAAATGGAGTCTGAGTGTGTCTTGCAATAGTCCCACCTCTGCTCCAGCTGAGGCCTTAATCCTCATGGCAGCAGAAGGGCGATGGAGGCGTCCCCCACTAGTGCAAGAGCAATCGTTACATATCGTGTAGAATGTATGGGGGGGCTAATTCGCCCCTTCCTTCCTTACATTCCCCCTTTCGTTACATCTAAAGTAACACATTACCTTTTATCATTGTTTGCATTCCGGTAGTACTCCGCCTCCATTACCGCCTTGTCCCAAGCAGGGGTTCCTTTTATTGGCATCCAGGCCCTGCATACCCCTCGCAAACTTTGGCCTCTTCTAGCATACTCATCAGGGGTGCAGGTCATGTATATTCCCCACATCCCCATCCAGAGCCACCCATACCTCCTTGTACCATTGTAACTCTCTTGGTTCCTTTAGTGTGGTGTGATACACTGCTATCATACGGTATTCGGGAGGATTAGATTCTCCTGTCTGTATTTGGGCATCTTTCATTGTTTGTACCCTTGTCGGTTGCCCCATCGTCATCATCATCATAGTGGAACTAGGAATTGATTTTGCACAACAACAAACCCCTACCTGACACACACAAAAAATTTGTAACAGGAAAATGATGAGAGGGACGAACATTTTCATCATCATGCTGAACGAGGAAGGTATCCAGCTAAAAATGTCATCGAACCAATTGCTGGGGGTGATGCCTCCTTATTTTCTCATCCTTTCACCCAGGTTATGCACCGCCGAGATTACATGGGGCAGGGTCCAGTTGTCCGCATCCGCAGAAGGTACGAATGTACAGCATGCGCTCCCGAATTTTCACCAAACACCGCCGTCCATTGCTGTGAGGAGGTCCAGGACGTACCGGTTTTGCATGGTCATCAACCGCAAGGCGCGAAGTTCCACTTTAATGACATTGAAGTCCTCTTCTGTGTCGTTGGCCAGCTGGACAGTTCCCAGCGCACTATCTGCAGCCATTTTGCGTTTGTTCGCGCCTGGAGTCCTGGCATGAGCAGTGAGGCAAAAAATATTTCTACAGAATGAAAAAGTTTGTACTGATCAGGAATCTCTGCCAGGAGGTTGGACAATTCATTGGAAATGTAATTTGATGATCTTCGCTTGCCGGAAACTTTGTCCTGTAACTCGTCTTCAGACAGGATGTCGTATGTGGAGGGCTCTATGGTTGCTGGATGGGGTGTCGGTGATGTTTCGATTAGCACTTTTGCCCCTTGGACATGGCTCTCCGGGATCACCATCAAGGCTGAGTGTAGCGTCGCCATGGTACAGGTACCTCTCCATGATGGCGGAAGGTGCAGGTACGCTTGTTTGCCACACACCCAGTAAGTGTCCATTAAAGCTGCTGTTCCTTTTCTCATGTCTGGAAGGATGATTGTCTTGTTGCAGAATTTGTTGGAGCCCATTTGTACCTTCCCCTCACCGTGGAAACAAAGTTTGTGCTAGATCTCTTTTTTGTATCTTGATTGGTTTTTCAGGCGCAGTCACCCATGTTAGTTTAGCAATGTGCTGGGACCAGGTTGCAGTGCAAGTTCGTTTGACCCATTGAAAGTTCTCTTCTGTCAGTTCTCGCAATGTTTCAGGTTTGCATGTGATTGTTTCATCTTGCCATTTTTTTTTCCGTGAACATAGTCCCTTTGATGACAATAAATGGTTCTTTCAAGCATATAACTCCTTGAGGTTTGCAGCATTTGTACTGTTACTGTGTGTTCCTGGAAGGTACTTTGTATTCTACATAAGGCTAAATGGATTAGACATTGGGCATCCGACATGGGTATCTCTTGGGGTATGAGTACTTTGGGTGTACCAGAGGCATGGGGTATGAGAGAGCAAACGTAGCAGCTCTCATGTGTTGCTTATTTAGCTGTGGCACTCATGTCTGAGTACCATTTGGTGGTCTGATCCGGGTGGCGGGGGTCTTCAACTTCATCTAACCCCAGACCATGGTATGCATCATAACCTTTCCCTCCCGCCACCCTTTTTCGTCTTTTACCCCTCCCTTGACCATTGTGTAACTTTTTCACCTTCTGATATCTTATAGGAAAAATGTTTGTCCATATCTCATCATTTTGTTCGTTCCCACTCTGCAGAGATTGTGACACTGGGTATAACTCGCGCCACCTACGTGCATTGCTAAGACTAACACCCAGGACATCAAATATACTGGGTATATTAGGGTAACTGGGACATAAGTGCATTTTATCACCATCCGAGGTAGGTTCTTCAGTGGTGTGCATATTTACCTATGGCATTTTCGAACTACCGAACATAGAATAATCAACATCATACTCATTTGATACATTATCAATATCATAACCCATAGCAGTGTATGTAAAAATGGGCGTTTTGACAGTTCAGTTTTTGTGCAGAGTGGTTAAGTTAGCATTCACTGAAGCATTGTGGGTCCAAATAACTTTGAAGCCATCCCAAATGAGACTTGACCCTTCTTGTATCAGGTGTACTCCACCCCCTCCTTTATATCTCCCAATATAAATGACACACTCCAATACAGGCCAAGGCAGAACAACATTACTGAAAAAACGATAGCCACAAAGTAGAGACCACAATCGTAATGATCATTTCTATTACTGCTAGTTTCTACTCTATCACTATCTACATCTGTGGTGTTGTTAGTGAGGGCCCTCCTTTCAGTCATATTTCCACCTGAAGGGGCGATATAAATGGGTTAAGTTCACAAAATAATCAACCTTTTACTTCTTTATTTCAGCAACATATTATTATCATCTTCATTTACATATTTAAACCAAGAATATGAAATGTCAAACATCATGACAGAAGAGAGCGGGGCTGAACTATCTTTGAAGAGACAATGTGCTAAGTGGGAAGTAGCAGAGGGAAAGACACGCTGCGAGGGCGAGAGATGTAGAGAGAGAGAGAGAGAGACAGACAGAAATAGGGATAGGGGTACACAGACAAGGTGAGATATGGCGAGAGGGAAAGAGACAGAGAAAAAGAGGGAGAGAGAGAGAGAGAGAGAGAGAGAACATACAAATATATTTACATTTAAATATAATCATTCTTCAACATTGCTCATACTCTTTTTTTCTGTCTTATCTTCTTCTTTTGCCTTTTACACTTTGTGATCTGTGTTTCCTCTCTAAGTGGTTGCAACTGCCTGACTCTGGTGTTGTTTACTCTGCGGTGTCGTACTTTCATGTGCCTTTCTTACATCTGAAAGGTGCATCCAGTACTTTAAACCCCAAAGTTTTACTGCAGAGGGTGTGCAATAAATTACTTCATAGGGGCCATGAAATCGTGGGGAGTTCCACCTCCGCACGAAACTGCGAACATATACATATTCACCAGGCATTAACTGTCCCGTGTGGCTCTTGGGCGGGTGTGGTTGTCTCAATTTCATTTTCACGAGTGAAGCCAGGTGCTATTTGCCTCGCTATACTCCACACAGCCCGTGTTAGTTGGGTGAGATATTCCTTGAATTCATCCCTTAGCACTGTGGCAGCTTTATGAGCGTCTGATGCTATTCTTACTGGGGATAGTGGCGTAAGAATGTGCCTTCCCGTCACTATTTCGTGCAGGCTCAAATGGTGGTCCTTACTTGGCTGTGTCCGGAGTTAGAACAGTGCTAGGGGCAAGCAATAAACCCAATTTTTCTTAAGTGTGTGACACAGTTTTGTCAATTTACTCTCAAGTAGGCTGTTGATTTTTTCTACGATTCCGTTAGCTTGTGGGTGATAAATCGAACAAAGTTTATGTTTCACTCCCAGCAATGTTGGCACTTCTTTAAAGAGGTCATTTACAAAATGTGTGCTGTTATCCGAGCGGATCACATATCCCCCACCTGGAGAATGCCGCCATTACCAAAAATGTTGCCGCGCACTTGGCGTCTGGGTGTGCACATGGTCCTGCTTCCACCCATCGTGAGAAGGGGCACACTATCACTATGAGGTATCTTGCCCCGTTACATCTTTCTCCCATGTCAGCGTAGTCTATGTGTAGTTCTCGAAATGGCCCTGATGGGCGTGGCAGTGTTCCTCGCAGTGTTCTTAGTGTCATACCCGAATTGTATGTCTGGCAGGTTGTGCATTCTATTGTTAATTTTGTCAAGTGTTCTTGTAAGTTGGGCACAAACCACTCTTCCTGGATGTCTGCAGCAATATGTTGCTTTGTAACGTGTGTTGGAAAATGCAGCTGTTGAAATGCTATTTGTAGCAACTCTATGGGCATTACAACTTTTCCTGTCATCTCTTGTCGCCATATCAAATCTTTAGGTGACTGTTTGCACCCTCGTTTTTCCCATAGCTCCTGCTCTTCAGGTGGTGCGCGCCTCTGGAACTCTATTATCGGTAGTACGGGTGTAGAGTTATACCCTTCCTCCTTATCGTATAGTGCCAGTGTTTTTATTATGCATTCTATTGCTGGAGGGATGTCAAAATATGCGGCTTCTTTCGCAGCAGCGTCTGCTGCTGCATTTCCGAGCAAGATTGCGTCTGTGTTGTTTGTATGTGCCTGGCATTTTACCAAAGCTACTACTGATGGTTCTGCTAATGCCTCAATCAAGTCCTTTAATAGTGTGTGGCAGGGTTTACAGTTTTACAGTTTTACATCTGACGACGTGTACATTTGGGCTTGATATTATTATTTCGTATGCAGTTGCTCTTTGTGTGGTAAGAGTGGATTTTGACCTTTTGAGTATGGCAAACAGTGAGTGCTCACCGTAAAAGTGTTACAGAGAAGCCCATCACTATGGTGGCACTTTTCTCTATTGCGAATACCGCAGCTGTGAGAGCTTGTTCGCATGCGAAATGGCCTTGCATCACTGAATCTAAGGTGCTACTGTAGTAGGCCAATGGCTTGTGGCCTAGTGATGTTTTCTGTGTGAGAACTGCTGACATTAATCTTCAGTTACAGTGTGAAAAGAGATAGAATTCACGATCATAATCAGGGTTCGCTAAAACAGGGGCGTGTGTGATGAGGTCCTGTAATTTGAAGTATTGTGTCATTATTCCTGTGTCCATTTGATAGGTGCGCTGTTCTTTTGCGCTTCTTTTAGTGCTTGGAGGAGGGGGCGGGTGTATGCAGCATAATCTAATATCCACGCACGGTAGTAATTACATGTGCCGAGAAATTTCTGCATGTCCTTCACTGTTTTGGGTATCAATGTGTGACGTATTGCTTTTGCCCTATTTGGTATGATCCTTTTACCGTCTTTTGAAATCAGCTGTCCTAGATACAAAACTTCTGCTAGACAGTATTACAGTTTTCCCTTGTCCAGCTTGTACCCTTTTGTTGCTAACAAGTTCAGTAGTATTATTGAATCTGCTCTACATTGCTCTTCACTTTCGCTGCAAATAAGGAGATTGGCTACATATTGAATTATTGTGTTTTTTACATCAATATTGCCGAGATCTTCGTGCAGAATTCTGTTAAATATGCAGGGACTTTCACTGTACCCCTGGGGTAGTCTGCAATGTTCATATCTGTTTCCCCCTGAGGTAAATGCTGTTAGGTACTGACAACTGGGGTCAAGTGGTATTGAGAAGAATGCATTCTTCGAATCCACAACAGTGAAACACGTGGTATTATTTTTTGGGATGCTGCATAAAATGGATGCAGGGTTTGGCACTAGAGGGAACTCTTTTTGTATGATGTCATTAAGTGGGCGGACATCCTGGATCATCCTCCAAGCCTCACCCCTTGCCTTTTTTATTGGATAAATCGCTGTATTGCATGGAGAATTAGATGGCACAATTATACCTTGTTGTAGTAGTGCACTTATTGTTTCTTGTATTCGCTTTTCTGCTTCTCTGGACAGCGGCTATTGCATCACTCTGGGCGGTATTGCACCTGGCTTTAGTTTAATTTTGATGGGCGTTACTCTGCGCAAGAGTCCGACATCATGGGGCCCTGTTGTCCATAACTCTGGTGGTACCCTTTCCATATATTGATCAAATATGGAAGGTTGTGTACTGACACTTGCCATAAGGGGGTTATGTATCTCTCTGTGTTGGATCATTATGTCACATGGAACACATATTTCCATGAGGCCTTCCATGAGGCATGATTATTACGCTCCCGAGTCCACCATGAAGATGAACTGTTTGTTGCCTATCTCTGCCCCCACCAGTGGTTCCTCTTCTGCACATAGGGTAGTTGATAGGACTGGACACACAAGTGCTTTCTGTGGGCTGTCCTAATTGGGGTATGTATTTGTTCCTGGGACGGAGAAAATGCTGTCTCCAACTACTGCTGTACTGCGGAATGGTGCCGGTGCGCCATTAGCTGTAGTCACGAAAATGTTAGTGTGTGTGTTTCCAATTGTGTTCTGGCGTGCTACTTGTGGTTGTGTACTTTGCTGTTGTGCTTGTTGTCTGTGTTGCATCTGTTGTGGTCCTGACAGGCAATCATTATAATACTGCTCTTGTTGTCCACTACCACCCATTGGCAACCCATAGTGCCTACCTAGATGTGGGTGGCCAAATTGCTGTTAGTTTCCCATGGGAGGGGATCCTTGGTAATACCCCAAAGGTCTCATTCTACATTCTCTGGAAAAATGTCCCCACCTTCCGCAGTTCCAGCAAGACCCTTGGCTCCCTCCCCGCATGCCCTGCCCTCCAGACCCTCTGTTTTCCTGTCCTCCAAATCATCCTCTTTGTCCTCGGTAGCCACCTCGTCCTCTTGCGGGTCTGCCCTGCCTTTGGGGGCCTTCGTACTGCTCCTCTCCTGCCCATTGCTCCTGTCCGTTTGCAGACCAGGTTGCTGCCATCCTTGCTGGTGTACTCCCTGACCTCTCCTCCCCTCCATCCTGTCTTTCCCCGGTTAGGGTTGCGTTAATCACAGCGACCTTCACCAATTTATTCTGAACAAGCTTTGCTTTGTCTGCCAACCTCCTCTGCGCTATTTCTTTTTCTCTCTCTTTGATCCTTCTACAACGGTGTACTATGATGCTCTGAATCTCGGGCCAGCCTTTGGCTTCTATCCCAGTTATTTTGTCCAAGGCCTTCTGCACCTCCACCGGGAGCCCTCTCTTGATAATAAAGTAAAAGAGGGCGGTGGATTGGTCCCAAGCCGTGCCCGTTTCTGATCTCCACAGGTCCTGCACCCGAAGAATGAACTGCGCAGCCTCTTCCTCCTCTCCCATAGTACACTGCATTACTAAATTTAAGTCTGGAGTATCTGGGAATGTTTTCCGCAGTGCATCCCACACTTGGGCCCCTACAATGATAAACGATGACCCATCATGGCAGTCACAATTTATTGTTATTCCCGGAAAACCTGCTTTCACCCACACTCCATCTGCCTGATCTCCCACTGCCGATATTAGCAAACTCTTTACATCCCCTATTGCTAGGGGCACTCCTGCTGTATTCTTTTCAAATGCATGTATCCACTTTCCCGCCCCACATGAGAGTGGAGGGAGGAGTTTCAACAGGTTGTTTTTGTCCATCTGTACCCATGGTATGTAATGGGGTCTCCCTGCTCTTTTGTGTATGAGGGGCATCTGCAGTTTTGCTTTTCCTCCCTTTTTACTCACCTTGACTTTCTTAACCTTACTTAGTGACATGTTTCCTAACCTACTTCTCAGCCTCCCCTGCCATCTTTCCAACCCTCCCCCATCTTCAGGATCCTCTCATAATGGTAGGGATAAAGTTGCTGCTGCCGCCCCCTCTTTATACTCATCTAAATCTCTCCATACTTCATCTATTTCTCTGTCTGAATCTTCGCCTCTGTGCCCCTCGCTTACCTGGCTTCCTGCTGGGTCGTCCCTCACAATTCTTATTGGTCTGTCATTTAAGTGAAAGAAAAACTCTCCTGATTGCCATTCATTTTCTGACCCCTTAGGTATATTGCCTTGTGGTGGTGGTGACGGTGTAGACCCAACCGCTACATTGAGTGGGGTGTCAACCCACTTGCTACGCTGGGTGGCGCTTCCCCTCCCCTGGACAACATTTGTCCCCTGTCACACAAGGCTCTTAATCGTGTCAAGTCCATTTGTGTGCTGGCCAGTTGTCGCTCTAGGTCTCCAGTGAGGTGCGCTACATTTACTGTAGGGGCACTAGTTGGTCCATATACATCACTGGAATCATAGGGCGGTGGTGCTGTAGCTGCAAGGACCCTTCTGCTGGCCATATTTGAGACGATCCCTCTACTTTTTTTTCCGTAACCCATTGGTCGTGGTATTTTTGTATTTGACAAATATGGGCTAATGGTGTGTCTCCTCCCATGGTTCCCTGCCCTACCTTCTTGTTTGCTTGGGTACTGAATGTGTCACACAGTGCAGTTGTGGGAATACTTGTAATTATCCAATTACCACCTTCTGCCCCACATCGGGGTAGACCACAAAAAAATGACCTTTTTACTTACACCTCTTCAGGAACAACAAACATATATATATATATATATATATATATATATATATATATATATATATATATATATTCATTCATTCAATACTCTTTACCTACGATATAATTACATACATACTTTTAGACAGACCAATACATTTAATGTTGACAACATTTAACATGTAACATTTATTATTTCTCCAATCCTCCCTCTACTTTTACCCTATTTTAATTAAATTCGCCCTTAATCTATTCTTTTGTTCACTCCCCTCACCCGAGCCCCCTTGGGCTGTCCTCTACAATAGTTCTATTCACACAGAAAAATAATATTTTAAATTCCTACTCCGAGTCTACTTCATATATGAGACTCCTACGTTTTTATCTCTATTTATTCCCAGCACTGGTCAAGACAATGCTACACAGCGCCGCCTTCTAACCCCCTTCGGATCTAGGATCACATATTCTTTTACTTCTGTATCCACAACCTAATGGCCATATAACGGAAAGAAAAGAGAAAGCCGATCAGTTACACTTGCACAGTCCCTAGGCCCAAAATCTGACTCCCGCTTGTTATTTTATCCTTAACCCTCACACCAGCCACTTCATAGTTTTCCCCTCTTTAAGAATCTCGCAACCGGTACTCACATGTCCGGGGTGATCCGAGAGCCTCCGTTCACGGTCTATCCACAATCGGGGCCGCACCCCAACCAAGCCGTGGCCCGCCTTGGCGAGCAGTCGGATATTCGGAAGGATGACGGTGACCCTTAGAACCTTTCGTTTTGTGCACACACTGGTCAACCGCGGAGGCAATGGTTTTGCTGGGGGCGTCCCGGATCTCGCCGCACGGCACAGGGGCCTCTCTCGGCGCACCTTCTCGATCATGTTGCGGGGGTCACCAAGTGAAAGGGCTCACTCCCCACTTTACCAATATAAACAACACATCCCAGTAGGGAATGAGACCAGGAGAACAGATTGCGAGGTTGCTAAAGTTTATAAAAGATTTGGCATCCAGAGAACTCTGCTGCCCTGTGAGAGCTCTGGCAAACATTACAGTTACAGTGGATTATAAGACCAAAAGGCATCATCAGTGATGTCAACTATACGGGTAACAAATTACAATATGATTGGTTACAAGGCGACGATGCATAGGTGTCTGTAGGTGCTGCTTCTTCAGGATTGGTCACTCCTTTGGTGGGAGAGTGAGCCTCACGTGGTTTGACTGGCCTTGTTCGGGTGGGATGAGAGTCAGATCAAGTAGGAGATGCAGTTGAAACCAGCTAAGCTGGCATGAATACTCATTCTGACATATAATAAACAATGACCATCAATATACCTTTGAGTAAATCTTTGAGGCTTACAAGTTGCACATACATAACTACATAATTTCACATTGGGTCGTTCATAAGTTGAAGGGTGCTGGGGTCTTACTTTCTGCGATAACCTGGGGACTGGGCTGGTCTGGCACATTTGGATGAGACGGGAAGTGACACGTGTTAGTTTAGGGCAGGATATACCGTGACAGAGGTTTGGGTTTATTGGGGGCACTCTGGGGTGGTCAGCACAGTGGGGGCACACTCGTGTTACATCAAGAGAATATCTTAAGAGGGCACAGGGGTACACAAGCAGTAATTTTCCAACAGTGAGGGTGAGGGGTGCGGGAGCAGGTTTGTGGAGATGGACGAACTACAAGGCATGGTTCAGGCTGTACAGTGACACAAGTGGTCATGCTGTTTTGTGCTTACTCTGGTCCTATCCAATGTAGAGGCACCATGTAGCCCCTCCCGGAACACCCCAATACCTTTTGATTGTGAGGGTGCAAGATATCATGGCCTCGTTGCACCTATGGCAATTCGCATCCCCTGCCTCCCTGGGGTTAACTCACACTAAAACATGTGGTCATGCTGTTTTATGTTTAATCTGGTCCCAGCCAATGTAGAAGCACCATGTAGCCCCTCCCGGGAACACCCCCATACCTTTTGATTGTGGGGGTGCAAGATATCATGGCCTGAACGGACCTATGGTAATTCGCATGCCCTACCTCCCTGGGGTTAAATCACACTAACACAAGTGGTCATCCTGTTTTATGTTTAATCTGGTCCCAACCAATGTAGAGTCACCATCTAACCCCTCCCTGGTCACCCCATAACCTTTGATTGTGGGGGGGGCGCAATATATCATGGCTTGAACGCCACTTTGGTAATTCACATCTCCTGCCTCCCTGGAGTTAACTCACACTAACACAATTGGTCATCCTGTTTTATGTTTAATCTGGTTCCAACCAATGTAGAGTCACCATCTAACCCCTCCCTGGACACCCCATACCTTTTGATTGTGGGGGTGCAAGATATCATGGCCTGAATAGACCGACAGTAATTTGCATCCCCTACCTCCCTGGGGTTAACTCACACTAAAACGAGTGGTCATCCTGTTTTATGTTTAATCTGGTCCCAACCAATGTAGAGTCACCATCTAACCCTTCCCTGGACACCCCATACCTTTTGATTGTGGGGGTGCAAGATATCATGGCCTGAACGGACCTATGGTAATTCGCATCCCCTACCTCCCTGGGGTTAACTCACACTAACACAAGTGGTTATCCTGTTTTATGTTTAATCTGGTCCCAACCAACGTAGAGTCACCATCCAACCCGTCCCTGGTCACCCCATAACCTTTGATTGTGGGGGGGGCAATATATCATGGCTTGAACGCCACTATGGTAATTCACATCCCCTGCCTCCCCGGAGTTAACTCACACCAACACAAGTGGTCAACCTGTTTTATGTTTAATCTGGTCCCAACCAATGTAGAGTCACCATCATCTAACCCCTCCCTGGACACCCCATACCTTTTGATTGTGGGGTTGCAAGATATCATGGCCTGATTGCACCTATGGTAATTTGCATCCCCTAATTCTCTTGCAGTAATTCACACTAACACAAGTGGTCATCCTGTTTTTGCGTTTACTCAGGTCCCATCCAATGTATCAGCACCATCTATCTTCTCCCTGGACACCCACATACCTTTTCATTGTGGGGGTGCATGATTTCATGGCCTGGTTGCACCTATGGCAATTCGCATCCCCTGCCTCCCTGGGGTTAGCTCACACTAACACATGTGGTCCTGCTGTTTTATGTTTAATCTGGTCCCAGCCAATGTAGAAGCACCATGTAGCCCCTCCCGGGAACACCCTCATACCTTTTGATTGTGGGGGTGCAAGATATCATGGCCTGAACGGACCTAGGGTAATTCGCATCCCCAACCTCCCTGTGGTTAACTCACACTAACACAAGTGGTCATCCTGTTTTATGTTTGATCTGGTCCCAACCAATGTAGAGTCACCATCTAACCCCTCCCTGGACACCCCATACCTTTTGTTTGTGGGGGTGCAAGATATCATGGCCTGATTGCACCTATGGTAATTCGCATCCCCTGCCTCCCTGGGGTTAACTCACACTACACAAGTGGTCATCCTGTTTTATGTTTAATCTGGTCCCAACCAATGTAGAGTCACCATCTAACCCCTCCCCGGACACCCCATACCTTTTGATTGTGGGGGTGCAAGATATCATGGCCTGAACGGACCTATGGTAATTCGCATCCCCTACCTCCCTGGGGTTAACTCACACTATGGCAAGTGGTCATCCTGTTTTATGTTTAATCTGGTCCCAACCAATGTAGAGTCACCATCTAACCCGTCCCTGGTCACCCCATAACCTTTGATTGTGGGGGGGGGGCGCAATATATCATGGCTTGAACGCCACTATGGTAATTCACATCCCCTGCCTCCCTGGAGTTAACTCACACCAACACAAGTGGTCATCCTGTTTTATGTTTAATCTGGTCCCAACCAATGTAGAGTCACCATCTAACTCCTCCCTGGACACCCCATACCTTTTGATTGTGGGGGTGCAAGATATCATGGCCTGAACGGACCTGTGGTAATTCGCATCCCCTACCTCCCTGGGGTTAACTCACACTAACACAAGTGGTTATCCTGTTTTATGTTTAATCTGGTCCCAACCAATTTAGAGTCACCATCTAACCCATCCCTGGACACCCCATACCTTTTGATTGTGGAGGTGCAAGATATCATGGCCTGATTGCACCTATCGTAATTTGCATCCCCTAATTCTCTTGCAGTAATTCACACTAACACAAGTGGTCATCCTGTTTTTATATTTACCCAGGTCCCATCCAATGTATCAGCCCCATAGATCTCCTCCCTGGACACCCACATACCTTTTCATTGTGGGGGTACATGATTTCATGGCCTGGTTGCACCTATGGCAATTTGCATCCCCTGCCTCCCTGGGGTTAGCTCACACTTACACATGTGGTCATGCTGTTTTATGTTTAATCTGGTCACAGCCAATGTAGAAGCACCATGTAGCCCCTCCCAGGAACACCCCCATACCTTTTGATTGTGGGGGTGCAAGATATCATGGCCTGAAAGGACCTATGGTAATTCGCATCCCCTACCTCCCTTGGGTTAACTCACACTAACGCATGTGGTCATGCTGTTTTATGTTTAATCTGGTCCCAGCCAATGTAGAAGCACCATGTAGCCCCTCCCGGGAACACCCCCATACCTTTTGATTGTGGGGGTGCAAGATATCATGGCCTGAACGGACCTATGGTAATTCGCATCCCCTACCTCCCTGGGGTTAACTCACACTAACACAACTGGTCATCCTGTTTTATGTTTAATCTGGTCCCAACCAATGTAGAGTCACCATCTAACCCCTCCCTGGACACCCCATACCTTTTGATTGTGGGGGTGCAAGATATCATGGCCTGAACCGACCTATGATAATTCGCATCCCCTACCTCCCTGGGGTTAACTCACACTAACACAAGTAGTCATCCTGTTTTATGTTTAATCTGGTCCCAACCAATGTAGAGTCACCATCTAACCCCTCCCTGGACACCCCATACCTTTTGATTGTGGGGGTGCAAGATATCATGGCCTGATTGCACCTATGGTAATTCGCATCCCCTGCCTGCCTGGGGTTAACTCACACTAACACAAGTGGTCATCCTGTTTTATGTTTAATCTGCTCCCAACCAATATAGAGTCACCATCTAACCCCTCCCTGGACACCCCATACCTTTTGATTGTGGGGGTGCAAGATATCATGGCCTGAACAGACCTATGGTAATTCGCATCCCCTACCTCCCTGGGGTTAACTCATACTAACACAAGTGGTCATCCTGTTTTATGTTTAATCTGGTCCCAACCAATGTAGAGTCACCATCTAACCCGTCCCTGGTCACCCCATAACCTTTGATTGTGGGGGGCGCAATATATCATGGCTTGAACGCCACTATGGTAATTCACATCCCCTGCCTCCCTGGAGTTAACTCACACTAACACAAGTGGTCATCCTGTTTTATGTTTAATCTGGTCCCAACCAATGTAGAGTCACCATCTAACCCCTTCCTGGACACCTCATACCTTTTGATTGTGGGGGTCCAAGATATCATGGCCTGATTGCACCTATGGTAATTTGCATCCCCTAATTCTCTTGCAGTAATTCACACTAACACAAGTGATCATCCTGTTTTTGTATTTACTCAGGTCCCATCCAATGTATCAGCACCATCTATCTTCTCCCTGGACACCCACATACCTTTTCATTGTGGGGGTGCAGGATTTCATGGCCTGGTTGCACTTATGGCAATTCGCATCCCCTGCCTCCCTGGGGTTAGCTCACACTAACACATGTGGTCATGCTGTTTTATGTTTAATCTGGTCCCAGCCAATGTAGAAGCACCATGTAGCCCCTGCCGGGAACACCCTCATACCTTTTGATTGGGGGGTGCAAGATATCATGGCCTGAACGGACCTAGGGTAATTCGCATCCCCTACCTCCCTGGGGTTAACTCACATTAACACAAGTGGTCATCCTGTTTTATGTTTAATCTGGTCCCAACCAATGTAGAGTCACCATCTAACACCTCCCTGGACACCCCATATCTTTTGATTGTGGGGGTGCAAGATATCATGGCCTGATTGCACCTATGGTAATTCGCATCCCCTGCCTCCCTGGGGTTAACTCACACTAACACAAGTGGTCATCCTGTTTTATGTTTAATCTGGTCCTAACCAATGTAGAGTCACCATCTAACCCCTCCCTGGACACCCCATAACCTTTGATTGTGGGGGGCGCAATATATCATGGCTTGAACACCACTATGGTAATTCACATCCCCTGCCTCCCTGGAGTTAACTCACACTAACACAAGTGGTCATCCTGTTTTATGTTTAATCTGGTCCCAACCAATGTAGAGTCACCATCTAACCCCTCCCTGGACACCCCATACCTTTTGATTGTGGGGGTGCAAGATATCATGCCCTAAACGGACCTATGGTAATTCGCATCCCCTACCTCCCTGGGGTTAACTCACACTATGGCAAGTGGTCATCCTGTTTTATGTTTAATCTGGTCCCAACCAATGTAGAGTCACCATCTAACCCGTCCCTGGTCACCCCATAACCTTTGATTGTGGGGGGCACAATATATCATGGCTTGACCGCCACTATGGTAATTCACATCCCCTGCCTCCCTGGAGGTAACGCACACTAACACAAGTGGTCATCCTGTTTTATGTTTAATCTGGTCCCAACCAATGTAGAGTCACCATCTAACCCCTCCCTGGATGTTAGGAAAGATTTCATAATTGTAGGTAATTTTCCTTCCATGTGGCAACCCCTAAACTTTTTGCTGTTGTTTTTCACCTTGTTCTTGACTTTGCCAGAGAAGTGCAGCCTTCTGCCGCACTCCTCTGGGCTTTCGCTCCTTTCTTACGGGGAAACTGACATGCCCTTAAAACAGTCAGTACCGGGGAACGCTGTTTCCCGTAGTTTCTTTTATCATGTTGCGGCTTTAGTGCAACATGACACAAGAGGGCACTGTAAGCTAAGTTACAGCTCTCTTGGGTCTCTAGCCTTCTACAGGCCCTAGATACTCTTTTAGGATGGTATTTGATCGGTGCAAGTCATTCAGGGACTGGATGGCAGCGATCGATTTGTTTATTTTGAGCTCCTTTTGGTGTTCTGAGCACGTTTTTCGCACTGAACCCAAAATGGTGGCCTGGCTCCCAAAATGGCCAGACCACGAGGCTCCTTTGTCTTGTCCACTGACCGTCTTGCTCCCTTCACCTTCCCCAGGTCGGGCGACCCGGGGCCTTCCTTATTTGGGCATGTACTTTCCCGCGAAACGTGGTTGCTTTCGCGGGCTTCTACATGTCGTTTGTGTGCCTCCAGGGTGTGGGCTGGGATGTCTGGTCCCAATACACATCCTGGGTGCCAGAGAGTCTGGGGTGGTGTGAATGCCTGGGACCACCGTGGTCCGTGATTGGTCCACGTATGGTATGTGTGTTGATGAGCGGATCTCCCATTGGCTCCCCTCCGTTTTGGCGCGAAGGGAACCGTGGATAAGAGGGAGCTGGAAACACCACTACCATGTCGATCTCCTGAGTTCTCACGAACGAAGGAATACAGGAGCCAAGTATCCTGCAACCAAGAGGCTGGACCGAGGAATCGCTGGTGACCCGCTGAAGGAATCCTCCTTTGCACTGCTGTCGTCCTGTGAAACCCTTTCCTCCTTGGATCGAACCAGAAGGCCTGTACTGGTGCTTCGACCTTTGGAATAGCAGGAACAGCTATTCCCGGCGACTTCATCCTCTCCTGCCAAGTAAGCCTTCGGAAGTGTCTCTGGGCCATCCAGTTGACTGACCAGCTTACAAGGGAGTCCTGCTCTGTAACCACCGCCAGGTTGTGTTGTATTTCGAGTCCTGGTCACTCTCCCACGCATCGTACACTTGGCGTTCCCAAGTCTGAAGGGAGGAGTGTACATTTGGCTTGAATACACACGGCCGCTCCGTTGTCCTGCTGCGGCAACAAACTGTGCTGGTTTCGTCGATTGGGACGTCTTTTTGCTCTACACGACTACGAGGCGTTCCCTGCTCTTCTGAACCTGCCATCTGCTGAAACTAACGTGGAAAAGCCTGGGTCTGCTTGCTTCGGGGACCGGTGAGTAGTTTAGCTAGGATCTGGTCGCCCTCCTGCAGTAGCCCATTGCTTTTCCCTGCTGTGTAAAAACAGCACCCTTTTGACCGTACTCGCGCTCTGCTTCTGCCCGCTGTGGAGGCTGCGCTTGAGTTGCGGAACCTGTTCTCCTTCTGCTGTGCACTAACCCGAACTGCCTGACTTCCTCCGAAGAGCTTCCCCTTTTGCCCGTTGGCACCGGCGTGGCAGGTACTTTGAGCACAAGGCTCCACTCTTCGCAGGGCTCGGACTTCCATCTAGTTAGGTGCCTCTGAAGGCGAACTGAGTCTAAAGCGTTATCGCACTGCCTGTTTTCCTTTCCTTTCAGGTGGACTACATATTTCGTGCTTTAAACGCTTGCGACTGTGTATTTGTATATATATTGTGTTGATATGGTATGTGTTGGTTTAATATTGTGATATTGTGATTTTCTCGCTACGGTCATTGTTTTAAAGGCCTTAAAATAAATGTGTATATATTTTTGATATAACAACTGTTTGGAGTAGTTTGTAAGCGCTCTTGCTTTGTGTGCTCATTGCGGGCTTTCAGTCACCCTCACCCCTCTTGAGACCTAGTCTTGACCGCCGCGATCGCTACCTTGATTGGTCTGGCTTGTCCAGAGGTTACCCTGTTCCAAGTAATTAGGTTGGCCTTCTGAACTTCTGCGCCACCAGGACAGAGTTCAGAAATCCGTCTTAACAAATTGGTGGCAGCGGTGGGATACGACTGAAGGTATCCAGTGTTGCGCTCGAACTAAGTGCCTGCCTTTGGAACCAAGACCACAGGACTGGACCAAGGACTACTAGAGGGTTCAATCACCCCAAGGTCTAACATCTTGTTGACCTCGGTCTTAATATAAGACCGTACTTTATCTGACATCCTGTATCCCCTACTTTTGGTAGGTACACTGTCTCCTGTGTCAATGTTATGTTTGCACCAAGGTGTCAAACCAGGGGACTGTGAAAACAGGGGGGAAAACTGCCTTAGCAAACTTTTCACCTCAGCCTGCTGATCAGAAGTCAGGTGAGGGAAAGAGAATATTCCCCCGAGCTCGCCTACCACTGCGGTGGAGGAAGTTGGTCAATCGCCCGGGCCTGACGAGGAGGTGGCGATGCCTGAAGTATTCGACCCCAACGATCCTCCTGAACTAAAAGACTTGTTAGTTGAAGGAGGTCCTGATAGGGACGAATTCAGTAAAGGCCAACGTGAGTGCCCATCTCTGGAAGGCCTAAGGAGACAGGCCTGCTCCCAGCTTGAGGGTGAACCTCCTGGGAAGCATAGGATTTATTGGGAAGGTGGACTCCTGTATAGTGAGCCCACAGAGTCTACAGAAGGAGACCATAGGAGGTTGGTGGTTCCCCTTGCTGTTAGGCCCTTCCTCCTGCAGTTGGCGCATGAAGTTCCCCTTGCTGGTCACCTTGGTATGAAGAGGACCAAGCAAAGGTTATCCATGCACTTCTACTGGCCCAAGATGGGGGTGCAAGTAGAAAGTCACTGCAGGAGTTGTGCCTCCTGCCAGTTGTCTGGTAAGGTTGGCGCGACAATCCAAGCTCCGTTGGTACCGCTCCCAGTTGTGGGGGTACCATTTGAAAGGGTAGGGATCGACATCGTTGGTCCCCTTGACCCGCAAACATCCTCGGGCAATAGGTTTATCCTGGTGCTGGTCGACCATGCAACCAGGTATCCTGAGGCCATCCCATTGAAAACTGTAACTGCCAAGTCAGTTGCAGAAGCTTTACTCGGCAGATTTACTAGGGTTGGCTTCCCTAAAGAAGTTGTGTCGGATCATGGCAGCAACTTTATGTCGAAGTATAGGCAGGCTATGTGGAAAGAATGTGGGGTCACCTACAGGTTCTCTTCTGCATACCGCCCCCAGACCGATGGTCTGGGGGGGCGTTTCAACAGGACGTTAAAGAGCATGATTGGGGCTCTGGAGGAGCCTCAGAGAAGAAAATGGGATCTTCTTGTTTCATGCTTACTGTTTGCCTACCGAAAGGTACCACAGGAGGGTGTTGGCTTCAGCCCCTTCGAACTTCTGTTCGGTCTTCCCGTACGGGGACCCTTAGCCATCGTCAAAGAGGGATGGGAGATGCCCACTCCCCCTGTTACTACCAATGTAGTTGATTATGTGCTAGGGCTCAGAAAACGGATGGTACTTCTGATGGGCTTGGCCAGTGATAAATTGAAGGCAGGGCAAGCGCTGGTGAAACATTGGTACGACCAGAAAGCTTCCCTCATCAACTTTACACTTGGTCAGCAAGTCCTGATCATGAATCTCATAAGGCCTCGAGCTTTACAGGACAAATGGTCAGGCCCTTACCCAGTGGTGGAGCCCCTGGGTGAGGTTAACTATTCAGTGGACCTTGGAAGGCCTGGACAGGCTCCAAAAGTGTTTCACGGGAATAGGCTGAAGGCTTTCGTCCCAAGCGGCGAAATCGCAGCACTGCTAATGGCTTCAGACGTTGAGGAAGAGGAGTCTGAACCTCTCCCCGACCTGTTCCAAAGCAGTCCTTCAGAAAGCTCTTTTGAGGGTTTCCGAGTGGCCCCTCACCAAAATGGGCAAGGCTTAGTGGTTTGCCTTGGACATGAAGTAGGTGGAGGGAGGAGACAGCCTCTACTCAGTCAGGTACAAGCAGTACAAGACTGGCCTACCCCCACTACGCAAACCCAAGTGAGAGCCTTCTTAGGACTCACGGGGTATTATCACAATTTTGTGGCAGACTATGGCACCATAGCTGCTCCTCTGACTGCCCTCACAACTCCGAAGAAACCCAAGAAGGTAACTTGGACCGACGAGTGTGAGAAGGCCTTCAATGGCTTAAAAGACTCCTTGTGCCAGGCCCCTGTCCTTAGGGCCCCGGATTATCAAAGACCTTTTATCGTGCAGACGGATGCCTCTGACACTGGGATAGAAGCTGTACTATCACAAGTAGATGAGAAGGGTAAGGAACACCCTTTCGGTTTTATTAGTCGCCAGCTTAAGGACAGAGAGCTCAGATGGTCCACGGTAGAGAAAGAATGTTTCTCTGTTGTGTGGGCCCTAAGGAAGCTGAGGCCCTACCTCTATGGGACCCACTTCACTGTGCAGACTGACCATAAGCCGTTAAAGTGGCTAATGAACATGAAGGGGGAGAATCCAAAGTTGCTTAGGTGGTCCATAAGTCTACAAGGCTTCGACTTCACTATTGAGCATAGGCCAGGTGTCCAACATAGCAATGCTAATGGGTTGTCCAGAATGTTTAACCGACCTGAACAAGAGACTCATCCAGGGGTGGATTAGTTCCCCCTGTCCATAGTTTGGGAGGGGCGAGTGTTAGGAAAGATTTCATAATTGTAGGTAATTTTCCTTCCATGTGGCAACCCCTAAACTTTTTGCTGTTGTTTTTCACCTTGTTCTTGACTTTGCCAGAGAAGTGCAGCCTTCTGCCGCACTCCTCTGGGCTTTCGCTCCTTTCTTACGGGGAAACTGACATGCCCTTAAGACAGTCAGTACCGGGGAACGCTGTTTCCCGTAGTTTCTTTTATCATGTTGCGGCTTTAGTGCAACATGACACAAGAGGGCACTGTAAGCTAAGTTACAGCTCTCTTGGGTCTCTAGCCTTCTACAGGCCCTAGATACTCTTTTAGGATGGTATTTGATCGGTGCAAGTCATTCAGGGACTGGAATGGTGGCAGCGATCGATTTGTTTATTTTGAGCTCCTTTTGGCGTTCTGAGCACGTTTTTCGCACTGAACCCAAAATGGTGGCCTGGCTCCCAAAATGGCCAGACCACGAGGCTCCTTTGTCTTGTCCACTGACCGTCTTGCTCCCTTCACCTTCCCCAGGTCGGGCGACCCGGGGCCTTCCTTATTTGGGCATGTACTTTCCCGCGAAACGTGGTTGCTTTCGTGGGCTTCTACATGTCGTTTGTGTGCCTCCAGGGTGTGGGCTGGGATGTCTGGTCCCAATACACATCCTGGGTGCCAGAGAGTCTGAGGTGGTGTGAATGCCTGGGACCACCGTGGTCCGTGATTGGTCCACGTATGGTATGTGTGTTGATGAGCGGATCTCCCATTGGCTCCCCTCCGTTTTGGCGCGAAGGGAACCGTGGATAAGAGGGAGCTGGAAACACCACTACCATGTCGATCTCCTGAGTTCTCACGAACGAAGGAATACAGGAGCCAAGTATCCTGCAACCAAGAGGCTGGACCGAGGAATCGCTGGTGACCCGCTGAAGGAATCCTCCTTTGCACTGCTGTCGTCCTGTGAAACCCTTTCCTCCTTGGATCGAACCAGAAGGCCTGTACTGGTGCTTCGACCTTTGGAATAGCAGGAACAGCTATTCCCGGCGACTTCATCCTCTCCTGCCAAGTAAGCCTTCGGAAGTGTCTCTGGGCCATCCAGTTGACTGACCAGCTTACAAGGGAGTCCTGCTCTGTAACCGCCGCCAGGTTGTGTTGTATTTCGAGTCCTGGTCACTCTCCCACGCTTCGTACACTTGGCGTTCCCAAGTCTGAAGGGAGGAGTGTACATTTGGCTTGAATACACACGGCCGCTCCGTTGTCCTGCTGCGGCAACAAACTGTGCTGGTTTCGTCGATTGGGACGTCTTTTTGCTCTACACGACTACGAGGCGTTCCCTGCTCTTCTGAACCTGCCAGCTGCTGAAACTAACGTGGAGAAGCCTGGGTCTGCTTGCTTCGGGGACCGGTGAGTAGTTTAGCTAGGATCTGGTCGCCCTCCTGCAGTATCCCATTGCTTTTCCCTGCTGTGTAAAAACAGCACCCTTTTGACCGTACTCGCGCTCTGCTTCTGCCCGCTGTGGAGGCTGCGCTTGAGTTGCGGAACCTGTTCTCCTTCTGCTGTGCACTAACCCGAACTGCCTGACTTCCTCCGAAGAGCTTCCCCTTTTGCCCGTTGGCACCGGCGTGGCAGGTACTTTGAGCACAAGGCTCCACTCTTCGCAGGGCTCGGACTTCCATCTAGTTAGGTGCCTCTGAAGGCGAACTGAGTCTAAAGCGTTATCGCACTGCCTGTTTTCCTTTCCTTTCAGGTGGACTACATATTTCGTGCTTTAAACACTTGTGACTGTGTATTTGTATATATATTGTGTTGATATGGTATGTGTTGGTTTAATATTGTGATATTGTGATTTTCTCGCTACGGTCATTGTTTTAAAGGCCTTAAAATAAATGTTTATATATTTTTGATATAACAACTGTTTGGAGTAGTTTGTAAGCGCTCTTGCTTTGTGTGCTCATTGCGGGCTTTCAGTCACCCTCACCCCTCTTGAGACCTAGTCTTGACCGCCGCGATCGCTACCTTGATTGGTCTGGCTTGTCCAGAGGTTACCCTGTTCCAAGTAATTAGGTTGGCCTTCTGAACTTCTGCGCCACCAGGACAGAGTTCAGAAATCCGTCTTAACACTGGACACCCCATACCTTTTGATTGTGGGGGTGCAAGATATCATGGCCTGATTGCACCTATCGTCATTTTCATCCCCTAATTCTCTTGCAGTAATTCATACTAACACAAGTGGTCATCCTGTTTTTATATTTACTCAGGTCCCATCCAATGTATCAGCCCCATATATCTCCTCCCTGGACACCCACATACCTTTTCATTGTGGGGGTGCATGATTTCAATTCCTGGTTGCACCTATGACAATTTGCATCCCCTGCCTCCCTGGGGTTAGCTCACACTTACACATGTGGTCATGCTGTTTTATGTTTAATTTGGTCCCAGCCAATGTAGAAGCACTATGTAGCCCCTCCCGGGAACACCCCCATAACTTTTGATTGTGGGGTTGCAAGATATCATGGCCTGAACGGACCTATGGTAATTCGCATCCCCTACCTCCCTGGGGTTAACTCACACTAACGCATGTGGTCATGCTGTTTTATGTTTAATCTGGTCCCAACCAATGTAGAGTCACCATCTAACCCTTCCCTGGTCACCCCATAAGCTTTGATTGTGGGGGGCGTAATATATCATGGCTTGAACGCCACTATGGTAATTCACATCCCCTGCCTCCCTGGAGTTAACTCACACTAACACAAGTGGTCATCCTGTTTTATGTTTAATCTGGTCCCAACCAATGTAGAGTCACCATCTAACCCCTCCCTGGACACCCCATACCTTTTGATTGTGGGGGTGCAAGATATCATGGCCTGAACCAACCTATGATAATTTGCATCCCCTACCTCCCTGGGGTTAACTCACACTAACACAAGTAGTCATTCTGTTTTATGTTTAATCTGGTCCCAACCAATGTAGAGTCACCATCTAACCCCTCCCTGGACACCCCATACCTTTTGATTGTGGGGGTGCAAGATATCATGTCCTGATTGCACCTATGGTAATTTGCATCCCCTACCTCCCTGGGGTTAACTCAAACTAACACAAGTGGTCATCCTGTTTTACGTTTACTCTGGTCCCAAATGATGTAAGGGCACCATCTAGCCCCTCCCTGGATACCTCCATACCTTTTGATTTTGGGGGTGCAATATATTATGGCCTGAATGCACCTATGGTAATTCGCATCCCCTGCCTCCCTGGGGTTAACTCACACTAACACAAGTGGTCATCCTGTTTATTGTTTAATCTGGTCCCAACCAATGTAGAGACACCATCTAACCCCTCCCTGGACACCCCATACCTTTTGATTGTGGGGGCTGCAAGATATCATGGCCTGAACGGACCTATGGTAATTCGCATCCCCTACCTCCCTGGGGTTAACTCACACTAACACAAGTGGTCATCCTGTTTATGTTTAATATGGTCCCAACCAAAGTAGAGGTGCCATCTAGCCCCTCCCTGGGCACCCCATACCTTTTTATTGTGGGGGTGCAAGATATCATGGCCTGATTGCACCTATGGTAATTTGCATCCCCTAATTCTCTTGCAGTAATTCACACTAACCCAAGTGGTCATCCTGTTTTTATATTTACTCCGGTCCCAACCAATGTATCAGCACCATCTATCTCCTCCCTGGACACCCACATACCTTTTCATTGTGGGGGTGCATGATTTCATGGCCTGAGCACACCTATGGTAATTTACATACCCTGTTTTCATGGGGTAATTCACAGTAACAAGTGGTTATCCTATTTTAGATTTACTCTGGTTCCCCTTAAGCGATGTATATGCATCCCCTAGCCCCTTCCTAGATGCCCCAAAAACGTTTGATCAATGAGGTGCACAGAAGGTTGAACCAAGTGCTGAATAATCTGTGGATGACTTGCGTACACTCTGTGTGGGAGTGGTAACCAGTGACTCCAGAGGGAGCTGTGATTGTGAGTGTATGTGAGATGAGCGGTAGTGTTGTGGTGTGCAGGATGTATAAGAGGGGTAAGTGAAGAGTGTAGATGTCGAAGGAATAGAGGGGGTTTAAGTGGAAAGGAGAACTGAGTGGTAGAGTGAAGGAGTAGTGAGTGGTAGAGAGGGCAAATTATATGCAGGAGTTTTAGAGGGGCATATAAAGTGGTGGAGACTGTCATAGGTGAAGAAGGGGAGCATGAGAGAAAAGAGCGAGGAGTGTGAGAAAATTGAATGGACAGACAAGGAAAGAGGTGGAAGGAGATAGGGAAAAGGGAGAGAGTCGGAGGAGAGAATGGAAAGTGTGGGTAGTAAGAGAAGGTGGGAGGGTAGGGGGTAAGCATTAGGAGAGGTCGAAGACAAAAGTAGAGAGTAAGATCATGGAACGGAGTGAAAGAGTGAGAGGGAGCGAGTATGGCTACCCAGTTCTATTTTTATGCAAAACACATTTCAACAGATTGCTTTTCTCCCGCAGATTCCTCATTAGATAGATATCCATTCCAGTGTCAGCTGCTCGCAATTTTTTTTCGACATGGGGCTTTAGTGCACCTCGACTCGCCCGTCGATCCCTCTTGACTCCAGATGTAATGTTAGTCGCCCTACATATACCGCGTCACTATGCCCCTGTTCCTCAGTTCCTCAGTTTTTTTTTCCACACGCTCAGCATGCTGCTCATCGGTACAACTCACTTTCCCTCGGAGAAATATTATTTTCAACCTATGAATTTTCATCTTATTCAATGCGGTTTCAACATTATGTCTCTCCCAAGGTGTCAGGCTTCAACCGGTGCAAGTACTGTCGTTCCAAGATGTCCATTACAGACCCACACAGTGTCTACGTGTGGTGCCTCGGCATCGGTCACATCAATGAGGACTGCGGTTCTTGCATGAAGATGAACTCGAAATCACTGCGAAGAGGGCTACGAAACTCGCATTAGGTTCACCTCCGTCAAAGTCTCCGGCCTGCTTGACCGCCTGGTCGTCGAAGCTCAATACGGGGGGGCCCACTTCGGCAAAGGATATTAGGCACCATAAAGAAACCAAAAAGTGATCACATTTGCGCAGTCATTCCTTGTTCTCCTCTTCCTATAAAAAGAAATGGTGTCATCGACAAATGTACGATTCTGGTTCCTCTGACGTACGCGTTAAGTCGGCTTCAGGGCCTACATCTAGGACCGAGTGGGAGGTTTTTAAAGAGCAAATGCTCGTCATGTTTAAGAAAGCAGCTGCAGGTACGGGTGACTCCTCAAAGCAGCACACTCCATCTGGTGCCATCTGGTGTGGATCAGTCGGCGTCAATGTCTGACTGATCGTACGTGCCTCAGTGGCGATCTGATTTTTTTCGGCACTATGGCTTTGATTTTCGGTGACAATGATGTCCACGAGCCGTTTGACGTTGATCTTGCAAATTCAGGCAATGGAGGCACATATCTTTCTCAGATGTGGCTGATTTGATAGCCGTGGCAGAGGGGCTTTGAGATGCAAGTGGCTTGGACACTTCCTCTGATGTGGAGACTCAGCAAGCCCACTCATATGGTCAAGCAAGTGCAAAGTATCGTTCCACAATAGACAGGGGAGTGGATGCACTAGGTAGCAGTGCCCCAGCCAGGACTCGGTCAGGATATGAACTGACTGACATTTTGGATGAGGGAGCCCCTACAGAAAAAGCCATGCCTTTCAATATGGCCATTGCTGACCCCATCACCACCTTGTGGCAGAAGTCTTGACCACCATCACCTATGAATTATTTCTTCACGTCGAAGCCCCATACACAACCATGATAATCTGCATTTCCTGCCTTTTAGGGGTTGACCCACAGACAGACAACAGGGTAGCCTGTTTTATATTGATTGGAATCTCAAGATATGTTTTTGAATCATGTAGCACTTCCATGAATTACCCCCACCCATTCTTATTGTTGTGGTTCAATATATTATAGGTTCCTAGCAAAGCCTTACTCTCATTACAGTGATTGGATCATGTCATGCAAAGCAAAAGAAAGCAATGGAATAATGTATGCAGACCTCACCCCCTTACACAAACAACACCTTTGATACCTCAGTCATACTCTGTTCATGGGTGCCACGATAAGAGTTAATAGTAGATAATGGGGCAATGGGTTAGTCATCTGTAGTAAGTGAGATACCGACAAGGTGGTGGACCAATAGAACACCTGCCAAATAAGTCAGGTGTTAAGGGTATTTATTGTAGATGTCAGGCTGGATATGGGGTAAATGAGCTTGGGTACTGAGATTGTTCTCATTCGATCAGATTTTGTGTTACAGCCTGGTATTGGGGGTAGAGCAGGAGCTCTATGTGATTGTGCACAGAAGCACCCACCTCAGAAGAATATTCCCATATCGTGGTACCATTATTAGAGGAGTTGACCAACAAGGGTACCCAATAACCGCCCCCACAGGAATAGGTGTGGAGGGGAAATGCAACAGGGTCTCGGGGACCCTCAAGGCCCCACTGTGCAACTCACAAGGGGATCTTTCAGTTTGAGCAAACTTTCCAAGGTCCCCTGATTGTGTCAGTGAGCTACGCCTCTTCTGGAGCTTCAGACGATGTTTGAACGAAGCCACTTGTACCTTGGGCTCTTGCATGACATAAACTTCCAAAAGGGCATCTCAGAATGTAGAGCCACTAAAAGGGTCTTGGATAACAAGCGGCTGTGTAGATGAAAGAGATGGTGCAGCAGGGGAAATAATGCAGTGGAAAACAAGGGAAAATAAATGGCCTAAGAACACCCCAAAATAAATGTGATCTCATCACTTATGGTTGAATTGCAACTTAGCAAGAAATGTCTGGTCTGTTCCAGCAGAGAGAAGTGACTGATTTTAAGAGTATCATGTATGACCTGAATGATGGCAGTTTCAGTGCCGAAACTAGATTGTTCATCATCAAAAGAGGCTGTGTTAGTTAATCAAATCATGGAGTTGGTTGGCAACTGGCTACTGAAGGATTTCTCCAATTAATAGGAGGCTAAAAATCGGACAGTAGCTTACAAGATTGTCACGGTTCAAGGTACTTTTTTGTAGGAGGGAGGATGAGTCCTGTTTTAGGGTCCTTTGAAAGATGCCTTGTGTGAGTGAGGTATTTACTGATTTAAGGAGGGAGGATAAAGGCATTCCCCTTGATCTTTTAGGATGTGTGACGATCCTTCAGATGGCGTCACTTCTCTCCAGAGGGAAGCCCCTTTCCATGAGGCCAGGGAGGTGTGACCTATAACCGGTAGTCACCCTGGGTGTGGTAACATGCGGGAGGATCTCATGGGGAGGGACTCCATTCCTGGGGATAAGGACGCGAGTCTGAGCTACGCCCCCTTTATCTCCCAACCCCCTGGGCTGATATCAATACCCCAGTTCACTGGATGTATGGTGAAGTCTGAAACAATATGTTATTGTAACATTCCTGACAAATCTATTAAGATAAATACATAGATGAAGAAAAGTCAGAAAATGCAACAGTCAAGCGGGGAGAACACTCCACCAGCTGTAAGCAATTGGACCAATGTTACGCTGTCCCCGCTCCTTAAGCTAAACAGCAAAGAAGGACATTATTCTCGCCACCCGATGATGAGAGTGGACACAAGTGATCTTTGTTGCATTGTGGCCCATCTGGCTGGACCCGAGCAACCGCGGTTTGCAAAGAGGAGGAGAACCTGGCGAGCAAAAGGGCCCCCGACGAGCCTGCAAAGCTGAATGTGGGGCTGGGGGACTATAAAGAGGCAGCAGAGGTGAGCAGCGGGGTGTCTGAAATGTTTGTTGCAGGTCGGTGTGAGGCCAGCATACTGAAAGTGGAGAGAAGCAACAGTGGTGGCATGACCTGTAATGGGTGGATCATTAGGTCCAACAATTGCGCTGAAACCGCAAGTCTAACGTGAAGCCGCATAGGTGACAGCAGTGAGAAGGAGAAAGACTAAGATGGTGGCGTACCCTGTCGTGAGTGGACCAAGCGGCCCAACAACTATGCCGAGACCTTCAAGCATAAGAGTTGGCTGCAGAGAGGACTAAATCGTGGAAGTAAAGTGATAGAAGAAGTGAACCCGCGCCCCCTGGCAAAACCAGTGAAGAGGTTCCCCGGGGAAAGGTAACTGGAACCAAGATAAGTCCGGGAGGAGGCCGGGAAGAGTTGAGACTGTGAAGTATCTTGAGAAAGTAGTTGATTTTTGTCCGCAAATCCCTGCCCAGTTCCACAAACGTGTGGTCCTGGAAAGTCAAGAACACCTATGGGGTCATCTTACTCGTCCCAGTGGGGTCCAATTTCAAGTATCAAAGAACGTAGAAGATATTGACATTTCCGAAAGCGAATTACAAGAGTTGATTTGAAAAAAGCACAACATTGAGCAACTAGCTAGGAGAAGGGAGTCCTTCTCGTATCCCTTCTGAGAACTTTTCGTGGAGCTCGTTTGGTTGCTGGAACTCTTTTTGCTGAACTTTCAAGAACTTTTGTTTGGAAAGACTTTCACATCCAGGAGAAGGGAACCATTCTCCTGGACTCAGAAATTGCTTGAACTTTAGTTATTATTTGGTGTAGCGACAGGGCACGATAGAGGTTTTGACCAAGACAGAACTTTACCATTTGGACACTACGGACACCCTGACAGGCTTCAGTTTAGTTTCTTTAAGTAGGGACACTGCCCATAGAATAGGGATAGATAGGCTTTGCTTTTGGTTAATAAAAGTCTATAGCAATCACTATGGCACCACTTGGTCTGTCTCATCATTCCTTGCCACCACAAATGACAGGGTGGATCATCTTTGTATGCTATGTGGTTGGTTTAAGTGGCATGAGGGCAACGGGAGTGAAGGTGGTCCTGCATTGTGTTATAAGCAGTCCGGTTGAGAACCGAGGGGAACTACGAGTTTGGGGTATGGATCAATTGCCATATGTTATCTTGATGAAAAGGTTGTTCATGGTGTTACACTTTTATTTAGAGTCAGGGATTAAAGGGTCAGGAAGTGGGTTGAGGAGTTTTTGACTGCTGTGAAGAGAGCTTTACTCTTGTTGATGGTGGACAAAATAGTTGATGCGTAATAAGCAGTTTGGGCTTTGACTAGAGACAGGCAAGTACTGCATAAAGCCTTGAAGTTGAGGAGAGCTTTATTCCTCTATGCTTTACAGCAGTTTTTTTGAGTGACTGGATAGTACGGTTATGGTTGGTTATTTCTTCAGTGTACCAGGGGATGGTGAGTTTATCCCTGATGTGAAGCAGTTCAAAGGGGTCATGGGCATAAACCCATTCCATTATAGTTGTTTGAGAGTTAATAAAGGACTGTCAGCATTGGAGGGTGGTGGAGTTAGAGTTGCTAGTTTGTGTCTAGTGCTTCCAAGGGGAAGTCCTCAATGGAGAAACTCAAGGACATGGTCGTTTGACAATGACCCTTGTTGGACGAGACATTAGAAGTAAAGCGGATGAGGTTGGCAGCATGCATGGTCTGTCCAGTCATGTGGGATAGGGTTAAGACAGTGTAGAGGAGGTCCCAAATATGGCATGCACTCCAGTCGCCCATTTTGAAGTACCAGGAACGTTCACACCGAGATATGTGACGTATGATGAGCAAATAAACCAGCAGAGAGCCGCAGGAGGGCTCTGCTCAGTGCCTATCAGAAGAACAATACCTATTGAAGTACCAATAACCAGAAGACAACCATGGACAGTAAGATACCCATTAAGAAAACCCTACCAGTAAATGAAACGAAATGAAGATTGCTTAAACACTGTCCCAGAAGAAACTCAAAAGGCCTTAATTGAAGACGAATGGTGACGACATGAGGGCCTGGACAGACTCACAGATAAAAGAAATGACAACCAAAAGATGACACACAGACGAAACGCCATGAATAAGGATATCGTGAAGTTAGGAGGAGAGACGATGTTGAAATATAAAGAAACTTAAGCCGTAAGCAGGATGAAGACATTCAACCAGCTAACGCCTGTACATATGCTTGTAACCACAAGAAGCTAAGAAAACAGTGCGACTTGCTATGCTTAGTAGAAGAATAGAGTGGCAAGCGCCACCTATACATATCTACTTCAACGAAGCACACTATATAAGTGCGAGTCCACTTTACACAAAAGCAGAATTAACTCAGGTTACTAGGGGTCAAGCAGGACAGGATTCGTATTCAAGCTAAAACGAGAAGAGACGGTTGAATCAAAACTCAGCAAGAGCAACTCGTGCCTCGGAAGTCGAGGTCAGACCAAGAGAAGGAGTGAACAGTAGCTTTGTGGAATCGAAACTTAAGAACAGAACAGTTTATCGCATTAAGGCCGAGATAAGGAGGCCCAGGCAGGTGGCAAGCCGAATAAGAATTAAATGCGCAAATAGAAGGAAAACTAAGTAGATTCACGGTGTGCTAGCACGTGACCAGTCGAGCGAGAAGAGGTGCCTACGCCTGGCTGTCGCCCAAACAGAAGATACCATAACTTTTTCTGACAAGAAGCTACAGTTTCGAGGCTGACCACAGCCAACTAATTGACACATAGGGCCTCATTACACGTTGTGCGGTAATGGAATACCGTTACCCGTAATGATTTACCGGTACCGTTAATTCCCTAAGCAAATCACGACCCGGACCCACCGCTATCTGTGCACCCGTTACTTACGGTGCCACTAATAGCGGCAAGGCCGCGGGCGCGCGACCCACATGCCGGAATTAGCGCCATGGCGCTAATACCAGGCCATCACAAGCCATGCGGACATGGAATTAGCGGCATGTAAAACACCCAAAAACCCCTTACCGGCATGGCGCTAATAACGGCATCGAAAAGCACCCGTTAAGAGACCTGAGCAGTGTACCCATCAACTACAGGTGGACACAATCAGCACAGGTGCATGCAATGGAGACAGGCAGCACAAAAGAGCACACCACACCCCTACCCACACCCCTTCCCACACCAAGATGGCCCCAATAGCAGCAGCATGACATGACAGCCTTGACTACATGATAGCAGTGCAGCACCTACAACAACAGCCAGCACCAGAGGTGAGCCGTAACAGGCACCCATTCCTCACACCATACAGGCGAAGCAGCCATCCACTGAGGAGGTGGCTCCTAACCCCTGTACGTAACCCACAGTACCATCAGGAAGAGGACAACAATATAGTACATCCTTCCAATGACAGTGCTCCGCTGCCTAAGCGGCCTGGGTGTGGCACTCCTGTACGGCCGTGTCAAAGTGGCAAAGACAACCATGGCATGTGTAGAGCATCACAAAATGTGCATATGATGGAATGTGCCTATGCCACTTGAAATTGACATGCAACCACCAGAAGAGTATGATGTGGCTGGGGATGAGTGCGGGTGGAATGCCCCGGCAGGACATGAAACAGGCAGTGCCAAGGAGGCACACGATGTGCATCAGCATCTGATTCTGTAATCTCATCATGCACCAAGGTGAAATAGCATGGACGTAGATGGGAATTGTTGCCCTGGTGCATGTTTCGAGGCCCACAAAGGACCCTGCCCACAATGAATGACACATACACAATAATGGAGACCACGCTTGGGTTTCAAACTCTGAACAGTGTATATTGAACATATTGTGGTACTAAAGTGCATAACACAGACTCCCTAAATACACCCTTACCCCCCCTCCCCCCTCAACACACCCAATCACACCCTTACCCCCCTCCCCCCTCAACACACCCAATCACACCCTTACCCCCCTCCCCCCTCAACACACCCAATCACACCCTAACCCCCCTCCCCCCTCAACACACCCTTACCCCCCTCCCCCCTTAACACTCCCATGTGAGTCTCATGACGTGAATGTGTCCATTGCCACATGTGGCACACGAATCCTGGCGGCCCTATTTGCCAGTGCCTGCATCGTCATCTGGTGGTTGTGAAGCCGTGCGCCGCAGGTTCCGCATAGACCGACGCAGGGGACTAGTCTGGCGTGAACTCCCAGACGAGGAGGAGCCTGGTTCTTCCTGGGCCGTGAGTGGGCACCGACGCTCAATAGCGTCTGCTATGCGGTTCATGCCTGCCGCAGTTGGGCCATTTCACTGCAGATTCGGCTGGTGCATGCCTCCATGCCCTCCCTTGTCTGCTGTGCAAGTGTAGCAATGTCCTCCCTCAGGCGGGCTGTCTCTGCCACATGTTGACCTACTAGGCCACTCATCTCGGTCTGCCTCTGGTAGATGGTCGAGAGGTCATGTCGCATGGTGGGTGCTGGTGGGATGGCTGATGCACCTGGTCCCATTGCACTTGCATCAGGAGAGGATATCTGGGGGCTCCATATCCCTTCAGGGGTGGGTGAATCTCCATGACTACCCGGACCTGAGGAGTACCTCGGGCTTGCCAGTAAGGGGCTTGTTGGTCTGGGGCTATGGCTATCAGCATCAATGGCAGGTGTGTCCTCCTCATCTGAAGGTGGGGCCGTGGCTGCTGCTTCACCCGTTGAGCTGGTGGCAGCAGAGTGCATTCCCTCGATGCTGCCCTCACCTGCTGGCAGACACACTTCCGTGGGTGCCACGACGGGAGCAGCCATGGGCTGTGGATGCATGCAACTGGTGTTCCGGCTGCTTTTGTCCCTGTGGTCATGGACACTCGTCCTGGCTGCCCTTGTGGATGTGGCGGTGTCCCCTGTGGCATCCCTCCTTGCTCTTTTGCTGGATGTGGGAGCAGGTGTGGAAGTGCGTGCCTCCTCAGTGTCAGTGTGTGATCCTGCAAGGGTGAGAAATGTTGACAACCATCAGTAATGGGTCGACCTGCCTTGAGCAAAATGAATATGTCATGCCGTTCTATGCATTCCGGGCTCTTTAGTGTGGATGCAGGTAATGGGGATGTTGGGTGGGTCATGCATGAATGGGTCTGTGTTGTACGGGCATGTGGTGATGCATGCATGTCTGTTTGTGGCTGGAGCCACGGCATTCATATGGACACATGATTGGGGGGAACATCACACTTCACTGTGCATTGTTTGATGCATACACTCACCTCCATCGGACGAAACGGCCACGCCATGCTCCATTTGTCCAACTCCCTCAATGCATTCCACCCCGATGGTTGATGCACATGTCTCCTCCCACTCAGTGAGCTTGATTGGTGATTCACTGCCTCCTCCTGTGCCCGTAGCCAGGTTGCGGTTCACGGATAGAATGTTCCGCACACGGAGCCGGAGGTCATCCCACCTCTTTCGGCAGTCTTTGACTGTGCGGGTTGTGGTGCCTACCGTGCTGACCTTGTGGGCTACCTCTTCCCAGATGGCCTTCTTCTTCACAATGGTCTCCCGACGCATGTCGTTGTTGAAGACGACATGAGCATTGTCTGCTAGTGTCTGCGTTAGCATAAGGAGCTCCTCCTTGCAAAATTTCTCCTTGCGTTGCCGCTCAGACGATTTTTTAACGGCCTTGGGCATCTTCACAGTGTCCTTGGTGTATTTCCCAACGTGGTTCCTGGTAAGGTGTCCTGGATAAGGAGGATGGCAATGGATTGTGTTTTTAAAGATGGCCGCCGTGCTCTTTCCCGTTCCGGTGCGATGACGCTATTTCCAGTTCCGCAATATTACGGTAACCGCTATTAGCGGTGACCGCTAATGGCGGTCACCGACATTTGCGGAAACCGCTATTTGCATGTGGCGGCAGGTCGGAAGTGCTAACAGCGCTTTCGAGGATGCCGTTAAGGGACTTTTTGGGGACTTTTGCGGCATGGCGGTAGGCTCATTACCGGCATGGCGGTAGGCTCGTGCCCGCGATCTCGTAATGGCATGCAATTTGCGGCCTCTTGCGAGGTCGGACACGCTATTTACGCCATGCCGGTAATTAGCAATTTTTACCGCCTACCGTGTAATGAGGCCCATAGTGACTAAAGTACTGATTGATGGAAGGGAGGCCGGGTGAATCTTGGGGCATCCTGCACCTGGTTGACCATTCTGCGTGCTGCTAATTAAAGTGGAGATTTATGCATGGGGTTGAAGCCAACCCAATCACAATGGACCAAATAATCTAGGGTCCTATAGATAGTAAAACCAATGGGACGTCGTACTTTTATTGACATCCACCATAGTCATTTTTGAAGGAAGGGCTTAGACACCCACCTAATAGTGTTTATCCAATCCCCACACTCCGTTACCATATACAGATATAGCACCTATATTTAAGTTACCTTTTCCAACCAATAAAATTGCATGTTAACTTTTGAGTGTTACACGTCAACAATGGCGAGTTTTGGGTATAAATGTTACTGTTTGTATGAAGTTGTTGGGAGTTGAAGCGAGACGGGCTATCGCATCACTGTTGATTTCCACGTTTCCCCGTTTTTTGTACTTGTCATTAAACGGACTCCCCTTTGCCAAACCATTGAGTTGTCCTTATTGATTGGTGTTGGAGTAACAAAACCTGCACCCCATCCACCTCAAGGTGCAGCTATCTCGTCTTAAAGTACTACAGAGCAAACTCTGACTCTATGGGCCTGTCGGAGGTCTCTCTAGTACACTAGTGTATAGGAAGGATGCTGAGGTGACAAGGTGTCGTATATATCCTATGATGTCTGTTGGGTTTAGCATTCATTGTTTTATATCCAGGGGATCCATGAGATAGAGCTTAGAGTCCCTAGTGATGTTAGTGAAGTCACCAAGGAAGATGTTTGCGATTGATGCTGAGGTGATGGCGTCAGAAGTGTTTTAGAGGAGGTGTGTGATAAATCAGATGAAATGTAATTATATCTATATGCAGCACTAGAAGGTGGCAAGAGAGAAGCAATGGGGATTTCATGGCCGTTTAACTGAGCATGGTATAGGTTGAGTCTGATTTGTGGATAACTGGCACACCTCTCCTTACCTTCTCTGTGCGGCCAACATTTTGAATGCTGTACCCCGGTGAGAGGACAACATCAAAGACATTGGTAGAGGGAGTGCCAAGTTTCAGAGATGAATATTGCATTGACTTAGTTTGCGGTGATGAGGTTGGTGTTGTCAACAGCATGGTGGATGGACTGGTTTGAATTAATAAGCATTATGTGGTGAGAGAGCCAGGATAGTGCAGATGATATCCTAACGAGGGAAAGAGAACGTGGCTGAGATTGAGATGATTTGCGGCTCAATGACACGGCAAGAGTTTGTGTCCTCATGAACTTGGGAATGGACTGTGGCTGTTGAAGACACATTGTAATGTCTGCCTGTTGGAAAAGCAGGAGTTTGTCCTGTCCATTCCCTAGCCATTAAAAGCAGGTAATGTTCGTGTCTTTGTCCTTAGCAAAGGATGCCAGCGATGAGGACACCCAGACAAGGCTGGATGTATGGAAGAGCATGCGGCTTGTGATTGGCTGGTGGGCTGGAAGCGACTGGGCTGGCAATCTGAAGAGCACGGCAAGGGAGAAGGAGGCCAGGCCCTTAAGTAGTATCTAACATGTTATGCACAAGGATATCATGTGTTAGCCGAGTCTGTGTGCTCTGTGCCTATCACAGGTACTGATCCTACCCACATCAGTGGATCTGTCTGAACTTTATCACAGGTTGACCATGGAGCCATTGCAAGTCAGTGAGTCGCACTCTTTTTTTATAACTATTACATGTTACGCACAGAGGTTTCTCATGTCAGCAACTCTGTCTGCTATGTGGCTGTCAAAGGGAATGCAAAGAGTTGTCTTGTCAGCAAGCCTGCCTAATCTCTACCAATTATAGATGATACACTCCCACATTAGTGAATCCATCTGCACTTTATCTATCACTGGTTAAACACGGGGGCCCTGACAGGTCAGCAAGTCTGTGGGCCTCATTACGAGTCCGGCAGTAACCGCAGCGGTAAAACCGCCTGAATACCTCCGGACTCGTATTACCATTCCGCCTCCGTGACTCCCGGAATTACCAGGGCATTACAGCCCCGGTGTCCCAGGAGTCACGGAGGCAGAATGGTGTTAATCCCCATTCCCATGGAAATGGGGAAGTGGAAACACCGGCACCATCTGTTTCCATGTCCGCCTGCAGGCGGGAGGTGTTTAACCCGCCAGGTCAGACCTGGCGGGTAGATCACCTCCCGCCTTCAGGACTCGGGATCGGGCGGTCCGGAATCAACAGTGGCGGCGGGTTTACCGCCACTGTTAACTCCGGACTGCCCGACCCGTAATGAGGCCCTGTGTCTTTTCTGTCTATCGCACTATATGCACACAAATATCACAAGTTAGCAAGTCTCTCTGCTATGTACCTATCACAAGTGATGCATAGAGTCACCACACATCAGCAAGTGTGTCTGCAATGTGTTTATCAAAGGTGGTACTCAAAGCCATTAAATGATAGTCTGTCGGCTATGTGCCTATCACCGGTAATATAAAGAACAATCATATGGCAGTGAGTCTGCTATGTGCCTTTCACAGGTGGTGCACAGAGCCATCACACACTAGCAAACCTTTCTTCTATGTATTGTGACAAATCTCAGGGTGTCGTCACTTCTTCCACAGGGGGAGCACCTTCTCATGAGCCCAGGTGGGTGAGTCCACTACCCGATAGTCCCCGAGGGGTTGGTACTCAGCGGGAGGATTGCATGGGGAGAGAGACCAACTATGAGACCAGTGATGAGCCTGGGAGAATGCAGTATCCCCGCCAATCACCTGACCCTAGAACTCTTGCCTACCATGACCCCACCGCTTCTTTAACTTCTCTCTCTCTACACCTTTATCTTCTTACACTATGGCCCTCATTACAACACCGGCGCTAAACCATGGCGCTATTAGCACCATGGTTGGTGCCGGTGTTGTAACGAGTCTGCCATGGCGAAATGGGGAAATACCGCCCCATTCCAAGGTTGGCGGGGCGGTATTTCCCCATTTCACCATGGCCCTTCCCCATTCCCATTTTTGCCCCATAGGGCTAAATGGGAATGGGGAAGGCGGCAATTACGGTACCGTAATTGCCTGCGAGGTCCCTTTGCGGGTCCCTACTTTAACGCCTGGTCCAGACCAGCCGTTCAGGTCGGGTCCCGCGAAGGGACCTTGTAGTAAGGCGCTAAGTGGTTAACAGCGCCGCAGCCTTTTACGGCGCTGTTAACCACTTAGCGCCTGGGTCGTAATGAGGCCCTATGTGTTTTGGTAGACCAACCAAAAAAGAGAGTACTGAGGCGAGGGAGATCCCTATTGAGTCACAGCATCATGGCCCACTCAGTACTGGGACGAGGAGGAGGCACAGAGCAATATAGAGTGCCTATCGATACCAGAACATGCCCTCTAGAGGTTTTTGACAACCGGTCAAGTCAAGACAAGTTAAAAAGGAAGAGGGACTTGACAAAGTGTGAAGCCAGCGCCCTGGAGGAAGCACGAGTCGGAGAACACTCAGGGAAGAAGGAAGACAGACCAGGGAGCCATGGAGCCTGCTGTTGTGCAGAGACCGTGTGGTGTGCAACATGGGAGGCGCTCCTGGCAACCCTGAAGGTCAGCAACTGGGGACAGACAGTCCCGCGCCGACGAGATCAAACCTGGTGCGACAGAGCCAACAAATGCCAGAGAGGAGAGAGGAAGCAGGAGAAGCCCCACCACTGATGGCAGGCATGCAGGAAGCATCAAGAGCATCACGCACCAGAAACCAAGGTACGTTGAAGAGCGGGAGGTGATGGGAGCCCTGTGAACATAACGAAGGCCAATTAAACACAGAACAGAGTCTGGGACCCCTACAGTTCAGAGGTAGATCAAGAAGGAAGAGTTTCTGTGCAGAGGGGACCTGGCTTTGCAGTTGTGGCTGGGGTGCTACCATTGGTGGCAGTACCTGACTGATTTGCATATGGCTGGACCCATTTTGCAATGGTGCAGACATGCTAAAAAACGGTGGAGAGGAAGGTTGCCCAGAGCAATGCCAGTGGTACAGATTCATTCAAAACCTTCTACCCATCACTTTTGTGGTTATAGTTTGTCTCACTATGTGAGCGATGGTATGGCCAGACTTGGGTCCCTTACTAACTGCGCCATAGGGAACCAGTCTGAAACTCACTGAGGAGGCCGAACAAGCCAAGACATGTCTGGCATTGCTTGTGTTTCTGTGCAGAGGGGACACGGCCTAGCAGTACGGGCTGGGCTGCTACCATTGGTGGCAGTACCTGAATGATTTGATTATGTCTGGACCCCTTTTTTGATGGCGCTACGGGCAAAAAAACAATGGTGTGGAAGGTTGTCCAGAGCAATGCCAGTGGTACAGACTCATTGAAAACCTTCAACCCATCACTTTTGTGGTTACAAGAAGGCAGAGTACCTGATCTTACTTGTGCAAGTACTTGGTCAGAAAACAAACTAAGTCAGCCCCTCAAAGCATGAGACTATAAAGAGAACTGGGAGAGCAAAACCTATAAGCATAGTACTTGGCATGCGAGTGAACCAAGTCTTTGTTTGTGTGGAAGCATATGGTAGTGGAGGAAACCAGATCTTCCAGTCAGGGTCGGGGACCCACCACAGCCTGGGAGTGCATCCAGGCTGTTCTTTGTCGCAGCACCTGGTAGGATGATGCTAGGGCTGCCAATCAGGGTCAGGGACCCACCACAGCTTGGGGGAAGTGCATGTAGGCTGTTCTTCTTCATTGCAGAACCTGGTGAGAGGAAACCAAGCCTGCCCATCAGGGCCAGGGGCCCAGAGACAGAAAGGAAACCTGAGTATGGCCAACCAGGGTACAGAGTTTCCCCAACCATTGTTTGAACTTTGTAAGAGACTTGAACTAAGCCGGGGAAGGGAGGCATTCCCTAATAGTTCATGATTGTACTATTGCAGAGCTGTCTTTTGCCCCGGGGAAGGGAGTCATTCTCCTTGGGCAAGAAAATACCCACTTTAATTTAGTTTAAACTCAGAATGTGAGGTACAGAGTAGGATTTTGACATTGGGACATTTACTTTGAACATTTTGACATTAGTATTTCAGTTGAGGCAGGGAATCCCCTCTTAGAGTTAGGGCAAGATAGGGTTTTCTTTTCCTTTTCTATAACCACCACAATGACCCCTCTGTGTTAGAGTCTTGCTTCTTTGCCCTTACAGTATGCACACATTATACACAGAACCATCACCAGTTAGTGAGCCTGTCACCAATGTGCCTATCACAGGTGACACACAGGTTCATCACATAGAATAGTGTATGTCTGCTATGTGCCCATCACAGGTGATACACCACGCTATCAGGTCACTGAGTCGGTCTGCTTTGTGTCTATTATTGGAGATACACAGAGACATCACAGGTCAGCAAGTATGGCTGCTCTGCACCTGTCACATGTTATACACAGAATCATCACATCAATGAGTCTGTCGGCTATGTGCCAATCACACATTATTACAATTGCATACCACATCAGCAAGTCTGTCTGTTATGTGCTTAGAACAGGTGATACACAGAACCAGTGCATCATGTATCAGTGAGTCGGTCTACTCTGTGTCTATCGCATGTTATACACCGAGCCATCACATTGTTAGTGATTCTGTCTGCTTTGTGCCTATCACATGGGCTACACAGAGCAAGGTCAGTGGGTGTGTCTAATATGTACTGTGAGGGCATCATGAAGCAAGACACAGACAACAGACTTAAAGTTCATACAAAAGATATTTATTAACTTAAATATCAGGATGGTTGAAACCCTAACTTGTCCTATACTAAGGTGGGATTTCCCTACCTGAACAAAACGAAGGAAAGTCTCAGTCAAAGAGTTTAACTTAAAAGTCAGTCTGTGTCCAAAACCTATTCTTGCCCTCACAACTAAAACGAAACAATGTGTAGGGATGTTACTAACAGAATAAACAGTGCTTCACTCAAAGTCTGAGCTTTTTCCAGCTCTCAGCCTTCTTTCAGTTTCCCTTTCCCAAGTGCAAGAAAGTTACACAATAAGTCTCAAGCAACACAGTTCCAAATATCCTCTGAGTTCCCTTCCCCAAGTTCCAAGCAACAAAGTTCACAAAGTAAAGAGGTCTTGAGGCTTTGTTCTCAGGGCAACGTGTACAGTTCCTCAAGTCTCGGGGTACACTTCCCTAAGACTTCATCTCCGCCAAGTTTATTTTAGTCTTTTCAAAAGTGCAACAGAACTCAAGGTCAACTGAGTCCTCCTTCTGGTTGGCGTCACCAGTTTATTCACAATGTTTGTCTCTGGTTTGTTTCCCAATTCATTCAGGGCTTACTGGTCTAGGTGCATTTGTCAGACCACACGATTCACTGATCACAGATTGCGCAACCAGGATCCCTAGGTTCTAGGCCACACAGGTTCTTCAGTTCCAGCCCCTGTGTACCAAGTCACTTTGACTTGGTTCCACATTGCTGGTCTCTTGGCTTTATGTGCAAGTTGACACTTTTTTGGCGTCTCCTTGTCAACCTTTTAATTCTGTCACCATGTGTCAAACACCTCTCGCCAGTCTGTGGCCTTGTCGCATTCCATTCATTCATAAAAGTTCACCTTTGCTGGGTTCTATTCCTATCTCACCTTCTGTGGCACTCTTTCACATGTATGCCCTTTTCCTGTAGTTTATTTTCACATGGGCACTTTAATTGTTCTTCAAGGTTTGCTTTGTTCATAAAGTTTTTAAAGCACTCAGTATTGAAGATATCTAGTTTAGGGGTTTCATTCAGTTCAGTATTCAATATACTTCTGTTATGTATTATTTCGCCTTTTCATTCAGTTTGGTGTTTAAAATGCATTTGTGAGGCTTAATTTGATGTTTTCATTCAGTTCTGTACTTACAATGCATTTGTTATGCTCAATTGTAAGTGTTCATGAAGTTCGGTATTTATAATGCACTCATATGTAGTTTCAAGTTTCTGCTCGGTTCGGTATGCAATATGCATATATTGTATTTGTTTCAAAGATTGTTAACAATTCTGGTCTGTTCAGAGCACCCCGGTGCCCAAGTGTTCCCTCTGACACTCACCGGCTGATGGCAGCTCCCTCCGACGGCCCTCACAGTTTCTCTCTAGACATGAGGCCGGCAGGCCTTCTGATGCAATCCCTGCTCGCCCGCCGGGCAGTTTTCCTTTCATTCTGAGGCTTCTCTCCCGATGTGGACGGTGTTCTCTCTCTCCAGGCTTCTCCCACAGCCCCTGCTGCTCGCACTCTGCATTGGAGGCTCCCACACCTGTGCCAAAACACGGCCCACTTGCCTTGGGCCACACAAGTTCTTCAGGGTCTCTGCCTGCGACCTGGTTTCTTCTGCTGGTCTCTCCCACGCAGACTCCCTGTTGTGCTTCTCCGACCCTCATTTTATACACCTGCAACTAGTTAACAGGTTACAGGTGTGTGTCTTTACTTAGGTTTGCCTGATCATGATTAAAGGGACATACCTGACTCTCTGCAGGCATCTACTTCGTCCCAGTACCAGAGTGGCAAAAGGAAGGTATAGGGTTTACTACTCTGTCTACTCTTCCTCGTACCAGAACATTTAACAGTCAAATGTGGGGAAACGAGGGGAGCAGTCTTGTAGTAGCCCATAAAAGTTGGGGGAGGGTTAGGTAGGTCATTTTTAGAGAAAGGGGGATACCATTTCCCTCCTAAGTGTACCCCAATTTTAACCCCTCCCCTTTTCCCCTTCCTCCTGCTGCCTCTAGCATGCATGATTACACTACGGAGGTCTCCATGCAGCACCTCACGTGTTGCGTGGAGTTCCGCCTCTAAGGCCTCATGTGACGCACAGATCTCCTCCCGGGTTGCATAGAGTTCCACATGCAAGGCCTCACATGATGTATGGATCTCCTTCCGGGTTGCATGGAGTCCAGCAGAGATGTTGTGTGTCAGCTTCTCCATCTGCACCATCTGCTGTTCTGCCCGTCTACTGCGGCCCATCTCAAGTGCAGCCAGAGTAGTTTTGAGGGAGGTGTTCCCTTCCCTCAGGGCATCCCTGTGGGCCTCTGCCTCTGCAGCCATGGCTGTGTGCAGAGCCCCAAGTTCAGCCCAACGGTCCCTGTTGGCGGCCAACATGTCCAGCCTGTGCGAGCAGCATGTGGACCACACTGCTTGCTGCTGGAGCTCCATCTGCCTTTCAGGGGGGAGAATGGAATTGGCCACCCTTTCCACCCCCTGAACCATCATCTCACATGATGCCCCCTGTTGCTGTGCAATGGCATACATGGAATTCTCCCACACAGTATTCCCGGGTGGTACACAGCCACCACGTTGCCGGATACCACACCTGTCGGGCCCAAGGATACCTGGCCCGTGCTGCGCTGGCGCTGCCTGTGGCTGCAGGACTGCATTCCTCCCTCGCTGAGCTGCCCCAGGAACAGGAGCAAGTAGTGTGGAGCGTGACCCTACATCCGTAACCACCACAGACGGACATACCAACACTGACTGGCCCCTTGAAAGGTCTACCCCCACTGCAGGGGTGTCGGACAGAACAGCATCCACAGCAGAATCACTCACCTGTGACAGCAGTGAGGGGTCAATTTCTGATTCCGCACCAGAGGCATAGGGTTCCTCAGAGGTGTACTCAGAGACACCTCTGGCCAGGATGGTCTGGAGCACCAATGGATGTTTATGGGCTCCCACCGCATGGCCTCCACTGGTTCCTGGTTGAGGTTCTGAATACTTCACCCCCTCCACCATCTCCTCCTCCTCCACTGCTTCCAGTGCCTCATCACCTGCACAAAATAAAAAGAAGACATGACCACACATGTTAACAGCATAGGCCACACACATAGGTATTACAATGTTGACAGCCAACACATGAAGCAGCCATGTGACACATGACACAAACTCAGGCATGCACGCAGTGCCAATGTAATGGAACAGGACCCTGAAAGCAGACATGGATGCGTGCCAAATGGCCAAATAAGACACGTACTGCATGGTGCATAGCACCTGCATCACACACAAGCTTGTGACTGGCATAGTCCTTCCACAAACATGACAGATGCCAACACACAGATGGCACGTAGGATTGCCATTCCCGAACTGCCAACCAGACCCAGATGGAACCTCGATACTACTGTCCATGAGCCATGTACAATGCATGTCACTTAACATTTAATTGAAATCACTATGATAAAAACACACATGTGTCACAGGCTGCAACAACGCTTGGGTGTTGAAATACAGTGAAGGAAGGCACATGGATTCATCAATGGCAAGTCACTTTGACATGACGCAAGTGAATGGGCATGTGGAGGGGGAGAACAGGGCTCAAAAGTGTGTGGGTGCAGTGCAGTACACGTGTACAGCGTCAACTATCATTGAGAACACAGAGGCAGTAATGTGAATGTCGTCGACTGATGGCAGTGTAATGGCAAGTGCAGTCATTCTGTATAAAGTGTTGGTAGTGGGTTGTAGGGATACAGTAAACCCCACCCCGAAGGGCAGGGGTTGGCTTGGAGGCAGTGCATGGCTCAAAATGTTTGCTCAGAGTACTGTATCGTAGCAGTGTGGGCAGGTGTCGATTGCATTCTTTCAGTCATCTGGGACTACAGCAGGGGAGAGGAGGACAGTAAGCACAACACATGATGAAGCATCAGAAGTGCCCCCAGACCCGGAGAAGCAACAACAGCAGTTGCATAGAGGCAGGGAGGCTGTAACCGAGGGAGGCTTACGCTTGACACAGACGAGAAACCCAAACTAATGGCCATGAGGAGAAACTGACCCTGACTGAGCAGAAACGGGATGATGAAATTCCATGAGAAGGAGGCAAATACTGAAGATGGAGTTAAATGAATGAATTGCCCAGGAACCATATGGACTTGCTGGGAATGCACAGGGTCCAGAAATGAACACTCATAGCCACTGTGGGCCGGTGCCATCAGCACAGTCCGAGTGAGATACCCTGCACCAAGGCCAAAGGACGTTCCACACAGTCCAGGTCTGGAAGAGTTGCAGAGGGAAGAGTGTATATTCACAGAAATTCGGGTACTGCACTTTGCAGTAGTCCGCCATCGGAATCACCAGTCCCATGGGGACAGTGAGCTGCTGGGGGATGGAGAGCTAAGGAAAATGCCTTTGAGGTGGAACGGCTCGCTGGGTGACCACACAGAGACGTCAGCCATGTGACGATAGAAGGTGAGTGTTTAGTGGAAGATAATCACAGGCTATCCGCAACCATTGGTCGCAGCCAGAATAGGGCCAAGAGAGGCTGCACAGATATTGTGATGGAAGGAGGGGGCAGGTGTGGTGATGAGGATTGCCTCTGTGTGCAGGACATGGTTTGTATTCAGTCTGCATGACAACAAGCACATATCAGTCCAACATCACATGGGTCACACATGGCAGTCATGTCAATGTAGCCTGAACTGGCAGACAATCATAACACATCACCCAAGCAACATACACATGGCCTGGACACACACGCATCAGCACTCACCGGACATTGTCTCATAATTTGGAAGCCCTCCCACGCCTTGGCCCTGCTCCACTGCGATAAAATCACCAGCGATCGCCTCATGTGGAGTGAGTTCTTCGTCCTCTGATTGTGTCTCACTGTCAGTCACCAGAGTAGAGGCGAACTTTGCGGCCAGCTTGTCTTTTGCTCAGCGTCGGAGGTCATTCCAATGCTTCATCACATCATCTTCTGTGCACCTCTCATATCCCAAGGCGCTAATATCGTCCGCGATGCACTGCCATTGGGCCCTACGCTGAGCAGGCGTATGTCTACTCCCTGCCGTCACCAGCATGTCGCGGCCGTGTTCCAACACGTAGTCCACAAGCTCGTCCAGTTCCGCATTACAGAAACTTTGCTTTCTTGACGCGTTTAAGGGCTGAGCCGTGTCTGGGGTCCCAGCCTGTTCTGCTGGAGCACGCTTCTTCCTCTTGGGAGCTGGTGTGGACCCTGAGTGGCTTGTGCCGCTCTGGTCAGTAGGGGCTGAAGCGCAGGTGGACTGGCCAATGGAAGCAGGCAATGACATGAGGACCGAAGGTCGGACTGCAGGTATTGGCAGCTGGGTGCTGTTGTCAGGACCCTGCGCCGCACCTTCCTCGGTGCCAAGGGCCAGGACCATCACAGTCCTGGCTGGGTGACTCAGAGCCGGAGTGGTGTCAGCTGCAGCTGCCCCTGCAGCTTCCACACCCTGGCTACTCGGGGCAGCAGATGACACAGCTGCCCCAGATCCACGTGACCTGGTGAAAGCAACCTTCACAACACGTGCCTTGGCCTTCCCGACATGGAAATCGGCCTGTGAGTCATCCTGTGCCTGTTCCGGGACCAATCCAGTCTGGGCTGGCTGACCCTGAGCCGGGGTGGTGTCAGCTGCAGCTTCCCCTGCAGATTCCACACCCTGCCTGCTCTTGACAGCAAATGGCACTGCTTGTCGGGTCTGATGGGTGCTGGGGATGGCAGCAGCAGCATCTCCCTGACCCGCTTGTGGGGGGGCATTGCTGTTCCTGCATGTGCCTGGACACCCTGCCCTCGTGGACCACCCTGGCCACATTGCCCACCGCGGCCACCTTGGCCACCCTGGCCACGTCCCCCATCACGGCCACCTCTGGGAGGTCGCCCAGCTTTGCCTCCTTTACCACTTGTTGCCCTCCCAGTCATGGCACTGATGTACTAGCGCAATAGGAGGTGCAGACAACAATTGTCCTGGGCAATTGGGGTCAAGGGGGCAGGGTTGTGATGGAACAGGTACCCCTGTGCTCCTGCAAGGCTGTATGTGACCCCTGGGGAAAAATAACGGGTCACATAATGCTAAGGCACCCCAAAAACAAACACAACTGTGCACGTAACCCCTCAGTAGCCCACGTGCAATGAAAAAACATCCCGCAGTACGCTGTGGCACCCAGGAACACAAACAATGCATAAGCAGGGAACACGTAGGCTACTGTGTACTCGAAAATGGGGTACGCGACACACAGGGGCAACCACAGTGGGAAAAATGCATGCGTGACTCACCGTCTGCATGGAAAAATGAAGAAAAACACACGTGCATGTGCGCATAGGCAACTCCCCTGCCAAAACAAGAAGTACGCACTGCCACAGTAGTGATCAATTTGCCTGTGAACCCACAAAAAGAAGAATCTCACTCGTCTGTCTCCACGAAAAGCAAGTACAGTGCACTGTTGTCCTACGTGGACCTTTAACCCGTACTGAACGGCAACGCCCAACGTCCAGCACGCGTCACATAACTTACGCGCTTAGGGACTTTCCTCGGATTACACGCTAACGCGCTGTTTCCGCACGTGCGGGTCACTCTGCATCCGGCTGGCCACGCGAAAGCACACGGAAGACCCACGCTCCTGCCCACAAGGCCATTTACCTGCCTCCAACTGCCCCGAGCTGACTCCTAGAGCCATCTGCTGCTGCCAGCCCACTCTGTGTGCCTGCTACTCACGTGCCCTGCATTTTCTTGCCTGCTCTGAAGCCATTGCCAGTGATCCTGTTGCTGTTACCACCTCTGCTGACCCTGAAGACTCCCGGCTGCCATTCCATCACTCCACAGCCCAGCCCCAGGACCACCTGCCCCCCCACTCCTGCCTCAGGGGTTGCCATGTCTGATCCATCTCCATCTGAGGCAAGTGGCAACCCCCCGGCAGAGAGGCAGAGGACTGTCAGCTTCTCTTCCAGAGAAGTTGTCATCCTGGGGGAGCAAGTCCTGGGGCATTATGATGCCCTCTTCATCGGACCATCCCGCGTCGACAAGGAAGGACAGTGTAGGATCTGGGCGGACATCGTGGATGCCATCTACGCGGAGGGGTTGGCACCCTGTGACTACCGACATGTCCGTAAGCGCTGGGAAGACTTCAGGTCCAGGACCCTCAACAAGGCCCAGCGCCTCCTCCAGGATGATGGAGCGAGGCGCCGGGACCGGTTGTCCACCAATGAGATGCGGGTCCTGGAGCGCATTGACCCAGCGCTGCATGCCCAGGTCTTGGATTTGATGCTCCGTCTGGAGTAGACTGGTAAGTGTTCATGTGTTCTTGTCCGCCATAGTGTATGTGTATGTTGACGTGTGGCTGGAGTGTGCAGCTTGGCCAATTGTCTGGCATGCCTCCTGTACAGGTGTATGTGTGCATGCCCCTGACAGTGCTGCATGTGAGTCCATTCAAGCCTGACCCACTTCAATGGTGTCTGTGTTGCAATGCGTGATGAGCACCGGCATGTAACGAGGTGCACATGTTTGCATACCTGTGTCTGGACTGGGGCATGCGAGAGGTGTGACACATGGGTGCTAATGTCACCATCATGGACATGCATGGTGTACATGTGCGTGTGTCTGAGTATTGAGTGTGTGACTGCCCAACCCCATGGATGCATGACACATGAGCATCTCAATGCGTGATTGACTCATGCGGCCCAGTTGTTCCCAAGTGCACTGTGACGGGCGGTCTACATGGCCTGATGCATGACTGTCAGGTGATGTGTGTGTATGTGATGTGCATGTACCATGATGCATGTGAGGTTCAGCCCCTCCTCTGATGTGCTCGCAGTGCCTTGTACATGGATGTGAATGTTTGTTGCACATGGCATGCATGATTGTGCATGTGTGTTGCTTGCACTGACCTGTGTGTTTGGGGGGGGTGATGATGGTGACGTTTGACAGTGCCACTCATGTGCATTTGCTTTGTTCCAAGCAGGCATTTGTTCGGTACACTGATGCTTGTGTTCAATGTCTCCCTATCCACAGCAACAACAGAGGAAGAGGGCGGAGGTGGCGCTGTGGAGCCCCGTGGCAGGGATGCTTCCACCAGGGACCAACGCAAGGCCAGGAGTGAGGACGCAGGTTCCGCATCAGTCATCGGCCGCAGCTGCTGAGGGGAGGCTCAAGAAGGTGAAGTTGGTTGTGGGCTCCTCGGCAGCGGGAGGGACAGGTGAGCCCCCACTGGGGCAATCCGCTGCAGAAGACGGTGGGGAGTCAGCCAGGTTTGTGGTGGACGAGGAGGAGGCCACATCAGCCCAGCACATGGGGCCTGGCAGGGGTGATGAGGTAGGTGCAACTGATGCAATCCAGGGACAGGAGGCAGTTCAGGACACCGTGGAGGGGCCTGTGCCTAATCCTGTCCCTGAAACTGCGCCTGCATCAGTATGCACCTGCGGGCATGCTTCAGGCCAGACCCCTCTGCGGGTAGCGGATGTATCCACGTCAACTGATCTTCCACTACCTGTGGACGAGGCAATTTGTGACAGGGTGGAGCCCATGCTAGCCAGGATCGCGAGGCCGACAGGCTCAATTCGGATTGATGTGCAAGCTTCCAATTGGGGGCTTGCACGTCATCACAAAGAGGTCTGTAGCCTCATGAACTGGCTAGCCCAGCTTGTTGTCGCGAGTTTACTACGTCTGCTGGCCACTCATGCGACCCCCCCCTCCTCCTCTTCCTTCACTGTGCGCCAGTCGTACACCCTGCCGTCTTCCGGCCCAGATAACACCAGGACCCCCTAACACCAGGGCCCCCTGTGGACCTGTCCCAAACACGGCAGCTAGCCTGGTGGAGACCACATCCCTGCCACAGTCGGGAGTCAGACGATCAGCAGAGTTGGTCACCCCAGCAACAGGATCAGTGGAAATGGAGCTAGTGCAGGCATCCTGCAGCAGGGCACGTGCACGACTGCCCCGGGGGTTGTCATCATCCCGGAGGCAGTCTCGGAGGCGCAGGCACAGGGCTTATCGGCGGCAGCAGGCTCAATGTAGAAGGCGACAGGACTCGCGCCCTCAAAATCACAGGGGCAGGTATCGGCCATCGGGCAGGAGGGTAATGTGGACCTTGGAACAAGGATGTCTTCCGTGTTGCAGCAAATTGGCCAGCAAATCGGGGCAGAGCGGCAGCGGGGGCATGACTCACCATGGCCACGGCGGCAAACACCCTGCATCGGGCAGAGAGGCGGGTGGAGTTCCTCGAGGAGACTCGCAGGGAGTTTGAGCGGAGCATGGACGAGGCCCTGCGGGCCCTCAAGGGTAGAGCACAGGCCTGCCTGCGGGAAATAGACACAGAGTTCGATGATGCCCTCGCCGGAACACTTGGGGAAATGGTGAGTTGTAGGACTAGCCCGCTGCCTTTGTAAATTGTTATTTAGTGGTAGGTTTCCTTTATTTTTTTAATGATTTGGAGTTAATGGACTTTGCGCCACATCTTGTGAATAGTTTTTTATCAGGGTTTTTTAGGATGTATATTCGGATTTAGGGATCATGGACCCTTCAGCTTTGTACATAGTTGGACATGTTTTAATTGCAATTGGAAGACAATCATTGGACATAGACCACTTTTTGGAGTTTCAACTTTTTTAATAACACATTTCTTTTTGTTTCAAATTTCATTTTCATTTGCATTCGATTCATTATCATGTTCATGGTTAGCTTTCAGTTGGTGTGATTTTTGGTACTTAATAAATGTTTATTCCTTACAATCAAAGTGGTGTCTGCTCTCAATGGTTTGGTGCATGTGTCACTCTTCATTGGCTCTGTTACGTGTCCCTGCTGTTGAGCAATGTTGGTCATCTGTTTGCAAACATGCATGTGTGTATTTGTGATTCACGTGCCATGGGGCATGTACTGGGGAGTAGGACCAATGGATGGGTGTTGAGTTGCACTGTGAGGGGGGGCAGCGTGTGGTGGCATTTTGGTGGACATTTGCTACATGATTGCATGGTGTACAGATGTGGGGGGCATGAGTCGGGGCCTGCCTGCAGGTTGCCGTCACTGGTGGGGCTGGGGGGACATGAGTCGGAGCCTGCCTGCAGGTTGCCGTCACTGGTGGGGCTGGGGGGACATGAGTCAGGGCCTGCCTGCAGGTTGCCGTCACTGGTGGGGCTGGGGGGACATGAGTCAGGGCCTGCCTGCAGGTTGCCGTCACTGGTGCGGGTGGGGGGACATGAGTCAGGGCCTGCCTGCAGGTTGCCGTCACTGGTGGGGCTGGGGGGACATGAGTCAGGGCCTGCCTGCAGGTTGCCGTCACTGGTGCGGGTGGGGGGACATGAGTTGGGGCCTGCCTGCGGTGTATGGTCACAGGTGATGGGGGGTCCCATGTGGTGTGGGCTGCCTGCAGGTATGGTCACGGGTGATGGGGGGGTCGCTTGTGGTGTGGGCTGCCTGGGGGGTGTGTTCTCGGCTGATGGCAGCACGCGCTGCCCTTTTCACGCGATTTAGCTGGTGCGAGCGGGTTACACAATTTCGCGGGTGTACGCAAGGGTCACAGGTGATGGGGGGGTCCCTTGTGGTGTGGGCTGCCTGCGGGGTATGATCACGGGTGATGGGAGGGTCCCATGTGGTGTGGGCTGCCTGCATATATGGTCACGGGTGATGGGGGGTCCCTTGTGGTGTGGGCTGCCTGCAGGTATGGTCAGGGGTGATTGTGGGGTCCCTTGTGGTGTGGGCTGCCTGCGGCTATGGAATTGGGTGATGGTGGGGTACCTTGTGGTGTGGCTGCCTGAAGTTATGGTCAGGGGTGATGGTGGGATCCCTTGTGGTGTGGGCTGCCTGCGGGTATGGTCACGGGTGGGCTGCCTGTGGGGTATGGTCACAGTGATGGGGGTCCCATGTGGTGTGGGCTGATCACGGGTGATGGTGGGGTCCCTTGTGGTGTGGGCTGCCTGCGGGTATGGTCAGGGGTGATGGTGGGGTCCCTTGTGGTGTGGGCTGCTTGCGGGTATGGTCACAGGTGATGGGGGTCTCTTGTGGTGTGGGTTGCCTGTGGGTATGGTCATGGGTGGGCTGCCTGCGGGTATGGTCACGGGTGATGGGGGGTCCCTTGTGGTGTGGGCTGCCTGCGGGTATGGTCACAGGTGATGGGGGATCCCTTGTGGTGTGGGCTGCCTGCGGGTATGGTCAGGGGTGATTGTGGGGTTCCTTGTGGTGTGGGCTGCCTGCGGCTATGGTAATGGGTGATGGTGGGGTACCTTGTGGTGTGGCTGCCTGCAGTTATGGTCAGGGGTGATGGTGGGATCCCTTGTGGTGTGGGCTGCCTGCGGGTATTGTCACGGGTGGGCTGCCTCCGAGGTATGGTCACGGTGATGGGGGGTCCCATGTGGTGTGGGCTGATCACAGGTGATGGTGGGGTCCCTTGTGGTGTGGGCTGCCTGCGGGTATGGCCAGGGGTGATGGTGGGGTCCCTTGTGGTGTGGGCTGCCTGTGGGTATGGTCATGGGTGGGCAGCCTGCGGGGTATGGTCACGGGTGATGGGGGTCCCGGGTGATGGGGGTCCCTTGTGGTGTGGGCTGCCTGCGGGTGGGTCACGGGTGATGGGGGGTCCCATGGGGTATGGGCTGCCTGCGGGTATGGTCACCGGGTGATAGAGGGGTTCCTTGTGGTGTGGGCTGCCTGCGGGTATGGTCACGGGTGATGGGGGTCCCTGTGGTGTGGGCTGCCTGCGGGTTTGGTCAGGGGTGATGGTGGGATCCCTTGTGGTGTGGGCTGCCTGCGGGTATGGTCAGGGGTGATGGTGGGGTCCCTTGTGGTGTGCACTGCCTGCGGGTATGATCACGGGTGATGGTGGGGTCCCTTGTGGTGTGGGCTGCCTGCGGGTATGGTCACGGGTGATGGTGGGGTACCTTGTGCTGTGGGCTGCCTGCGGGTAGGGTCATGGGTGATGGGGTCCCTTGTGGTGTGGGCTGCCTGCGGGTATGGTCACAGGTGGGCTGCCTGTGGGGTATGTCACGAGTGATGGGGGGTCCCATGTGGTGTGGGTTGCCTGCGGGTATGGTCACGGGTGATGGTGGGGTCCCTTTTGGTATGGGTTGCCTGTGGGTATGGTCAGGGGTGAAGGTGGGGTCCCTTGTGGTGTGGGCTGCCTGCGGGTATGGTCACGGGTGATGGGGGATCCCTTGTGATGTGGGCTGCCTGCGGGTATGGTCACGAGTGATGGGGGATCCCTTGTGGTGTGGGCTACCTGCGGGTATAGTCACGGGTGATAGGGGGATCCCTTGTGTTTTGGGCTGCCTGCGGGGTGTGTTCTCAGCTGATGGCAGCACGCGCAGCCCTTTTCATGCGATTTGGCTGGCGCGAGCGGGGTACCCGAGGGCCTTTTCACGCGATTTGGCTGGCGCGAGCGGGGTAGGCAATTTCACTGGTGTAGGCGATGGCCTTTTCACACAATTTGGCTTGTGCGAGCGGGGTAGGCAATTTCACAGGGGTACGTGGGGGCCTTTTCACACGTTTTGCCTGGCGCAAGCGGGGTACGCAATTTCGCAGGGGTACGCAAGGACCTTTTCACGTGATTTGGCTGGCGCGAGCCGGGTACACTTTTTCATGCGATTACAATGGAGGGGGGCTGTGTGCTGGCCCACGGATGGCGCAGTGCCTTGCGCCGTATTGTCCATTTCACTTGCTTTTTCCTGCGCAAGGGGCGGTGTTGGGGCGTTACTGGCACAGATGGATGTTCACTGCTCCACGGCCGATAATGGCTCGGGAAATCCATGAATACGCGTGGCGCGCAGATGCTGCTTTGTGCCCTAGCTGGCGCAAACTCCCTCTCGGCGCGCGGCGCTACTTCTGCGCTGGCATCTATGAATCGGGCCCATTGTTACCATACCGGCACACTACGAGTCTCCGGGCGTGTGCCGTCCCGCCATCAGGGTCAGACCTGGCGGGCGGAACGGCACCCGCCCACAGACTTTCACGAAAGCAAGAGTTTACTTGCAAAATCCACAAATTGCATAGTAAAGCATCATGACAACATCTAAATACTTATAGCAGCATGTTGAGCCAGCATAATGTCGGTGTACCTTTATTTTTCACATCCTGAATGGAAAACTATAAGATGCAAAAGGCAAAATATCTATGGACTCACTTTATTTTCAGCGCTTTAAGACACACAATAAAAGAGGCTAAAAAACTCACTTTGGTTTGGAGATTTGTCACAAACCTCCAGCGTGGTGTTATGCATGGTTTTAAGAACATTCACCTGAGGACATGAAAGCATACTTTACGTTTTAGGATATCAAGCTATTAGACATTATGGGTGTGAACACATTTTAAAAGTGTGCTTTATTGTGTTGCTCACTTTAACTAACAGATTTGCAAGGTGACTGGTGGTCTTTCATTTGGAAAGTCACCATTATGAATAAGCAAGCCTCGGCTGCCGATGACAAAAGAAAAATAAACGTGTTGTTGGGTTTATTACGCAGACTGTGTGTCTTGGAGGGGCTGTGACACTGTGAACAAACAAAATGGTCCCACTTTCTGATCCTTTTGTTAGCAGCTAACATTTCGTTGCATGCCTGCCCTTTTTATAATATTCTGCATCCCCACAGATGACAGGAATGGGCAGGGGCGGAGCTACAAAGACATCACTGGCCAATCCCAGGAACTGAGCTGTTGGAGGGCGGGCTATGCCGTGTATTTTCTCATTTTTCATTTTTATGCTGTTTGTATGGCTGTAGCCATCTGTGGGTGGGCGGGGCATCCAAGTGAGCGTGGCTCCGAAGATTGCCGAACACTGCCTCCCACAGGCTACCATGGGGATGCAGGATAACATATAACACCGGCACCATGCTCAAGCAGCTTTAGCCTGCGTTTTTGGACTATTTCAATGGTGATTACCATAATATGACATCTATACGTAGTCTTTATCATGCTGCAGGCTGCTGAGGTATGCGCATAGCTGTTTATTACATCATCTGTTATACCCTCCTACATTTCTAACAAGTGGATGTTCGCTTTGCATGTATTGTGTTAACACCATAGCATATACCATCTAGTTACTCTTGTAGTCGGTCAGTGGACCACTCCCATATATCTGGTTTCGCTGCACTCTGCTATTGATTTTACACATTTCCGTGTGTGTTTAATAATTTCTATTACTGGCAGTGCAGTCTTTTAGTTTTGCCTACCTATCAGTGTCTGTAACTGGTGTTATGGGCCGCGAGTGTAGCACTCAGCCATAGCTGGTTTTGACTTCCTCTTCACCTGTCAGGGTGCTCTCTCTAGCATGGTTGGAAAACCCAGAGGTGGCAGGATTCGCAAAGATCAAACTAAAAAAGTCAACATGATGTCCAATACCCCCTCACAAGGCGAAGCTGTACCCAAGGCAGAGGCTATCACACCTGAGTTAATACCCGCACAACAGACAGTGACTGCTACCGAAATGGGAGTAGCACAAGACAATACTGCATAGTAGACTAAGAATTATGCGATTGTTCAAGATATAGCTTTCGCAGACATGTATGCGCAAATGCATACCCCTTTTGACGTTGTACGAAGAACACACTCTTTTCCCCTTCAAGAGGCTCATGACATTGATCTTTCCATCCACCATAATCCATCTCTGACGTTTCAATGCTGGCCCCAGCCGTAATGTCTGAATTGGGGAAAAGAGTGTGCCTTTCTCTAGGAACTTCCACCCTGTGGTGGCTGCTGTTGGGGGCATTGATGATGTACACTTTCACAACAATAGGTATGGGCAGACCAGTGATCCAGATTTCGCCTGCTTAGGAGATGTGCACAGCACATCACAGTTACCTATTCGAATGGCCAGTTCCCCCAATCCCAGTGAGCTAAATGATCTAAAGTTGAACCTTGATTGTACCCAGGCACCCCAGGTCTGCTCTAGTCTATCGCAATCCATACAGGTTCCTTTGAGTACACATGAAGCCTTACCTACTGCTTCTATGAACAACTCGCTTTTATCTCATGATCCTCACAATCCTGAACTACCATTTCCTGTTCTTACGCATATCCTAAATTTGCTGGATAAAGGACATGATATAATGCATTATGAGCATAGAGATTTAAAACTATCCTCATCTAACATTTTAGCAAAATTAAATAAGCTAGAGGGCTTCATGTGCGCACAGGAAACATTATGGCACTTAACGTGTCCAAACCTACTAAATCTTACAAGATGCCATCAAGGTCCCTGGGCTACCAAACTACAGAGATTACTGTGCGTGTGAGGTCAATGCAAACCACCTCCATCGAGGTATCTATAATGCCTTCCAATTGATCTTACGCTCAGGCTCTTACTAACTCGGCAAATACACTTCAAGACATTGAATGTACTGAATCTTGCAAGCTGCGGCTTAATGTAACCACAAACACGGCAAAAATCGAAAAACCTGAAACACTAATGAAAACTTTACAGCTATCATCAAATCATACTCAAGCCAATTGTTGCGTACGCCCACAGGACACAGATATAGAAACTGTCTCCATATGTGATCATCCAGATAGTCCCTCGGCCTTGACCAATTTGGTCGAACAAGAATCAATTGGAATTGCAAGTAGTGAAGCTGCACTTGAGGCTTCTAATGAGTCTATGGAAGGCTGTCCCTCAAAGCAGTTTTTTCACGTAGAGATAAACAGCTTCATCACACACTCACGAGAAGGGACCATATGCAATTGCAGAAAAATGAGTCCTGCAAAAAAGTAAAAAATCGTACTCTTCCTAAGATTAAGGGGCACAACTCGCTCATCAAAAATGCATGTAATCTATTGAATGAAGATTGTGTGCTGGATCTGAACCAACTCAACAAAGAGAGCAAAGAGGCACTCCAAATGAAGGAGGCTGTGCCTAGCACAGCTAATATGTGTGACATAAATAACAAACTCAAAAGTAACAATACAAATAAAAAAGTAAAAAAAGCTTCTATTGAAGTGGGATGCAATGTGGAAGGTGGCTCTCCTGAGCCAGTGGTCGCAATGATATTGCGGCCGTAAAGTTCTCTTCCACCTCACCAGCAGCATGTATAGCCACTAAGCAGACCCAACTTTCCACATTTTACCCGCTCCTTAAGAGCACCAAATCAGGCACTAAATTAGCGTCCTCCAATGAAGGTACCACTCAACACTCTACTCTGCCAAACACTTTGGGGTTAGCCCCACCCACAATAGTAAGTGCTGCAGAAAACCACAATCTTCCACCTGCGCACTCCATAGAGCCTCCACTGAGTGGTATTCATCCTATACCGCCCTCTCAGGACGGGGCAATGGGCACTGCAGCTCATCATGTGCCTCCAATTGAAGGCAGCGAGGAGGGTGCACATCCAGTTGCCACCTCTTTTACTGACTTAATCGCCGACACGTCTAATATTATTGGCTGGCTGAGTGACTCCTCCATCAATGACAGGCGCAGGGTTAATCGTTCTTTTATCCTCCACTCGTTCAACTACATTCCTGAGTTGAGAATTCTTAATTCAGAGGACATTGACTGGGTCACACTCACCCTAATCAATAACAACCTCATGATATGCCAATTCCATTCGGCAATCATCACTAAAATGGTATGGGAGCATAGATTGGATTTCATTCAGTTAGGTTTAACTCTGCACCTATTTAATTCAAAGGAAGCTGCAGTCAGTTTTATTGAGACCTGTGACAATCCACATAAAGAGACAGTTGAATCCGCTTCATCTAATATAACTTTGAATCTTCCTAATGAAGCCCTCATGGCACAGCTTGTATCTTTGTCCTCTGTTATTAAAGACTGGTCATGGCTTGCGCCTTTAACAAATAGTCGTAATGCTGCTAAAGGTTCTATTCCAGTAGCGTAGCCAATGCACACTCACAGTAGCTTTGTGGAATTCTTGCGGATACACTACCCTTTATGCATGGTTAAATTCTACGTCTTTTAAAAACAATCTCTCTATCATTCTGTGTCAAGAAACCATGAAACTTCAAAAATGTCATGTAAATGGCTTCACGTCCTGTTCCGTAATCACAAAAAGCGGCTATGTGGGAAGGCCATATGGGGGCCCGGTCATTCTAGTCAACAACGACATGGATGTTTCTTCCAGAGTAGTGACGCAATTGGATGACATCCTTGCCATAGACCTCACGCTTTGTGGTGTGAATAATGTTTCATATTTAATAATTTGTCTTTACTGGAACCCAGTCAGAAAGTCGTTTGATCAAATGTTTTCACATCTAGAAGCGATTTTTTAAAGACTCCTTTATCAATAACGCGACCTACAGGATTCTTCTCGGCTGTGATTTTAATGCATGTTGTCTCTCTCAAGCTGCTACATTGGGGAATAGGATGTCATCTGAATATGACTCTATATCTAATGTTAGAGGCAAACAATGGATAGACTTCTTAGTTCAATGGGATATCCACTTTTTAGGCACTGACCATCAAGCGCTTCAATTTACGTGGCATAGCGGTACCAAAACATCATGCATAGATTACTTTTCTGTCTCTTTGAATCTGCTCCATTCCTGCAAGCCAGTGGCAACCACTGATCCTCGCCTAGGAAGCCATTTAATTATTTCTACCACAATTGATGAAGTTAGTCCCCTCCTTCAAACCACATCTAATCTTGAACTACTTGAGATTGATCGTTCCTGTCTCTCTGTTCGTTGGAACTCCTATTTGTGTAACAAGCTGATCACTATGATCAACAAAAAGACCCCCTTCCATTATCATGCTCTAACTAATTCATTAAATATTCAACAAACCGAAGACAGGAATAATCGTATAATCAAAGGCATCTTGGAGAAACTCACTGTATTATATGCAACTACCAAATTCCGACATGCCCATTCCCATAACCCTGAGGTGCGTTCTTAAAAACAACATAAAAACAGGCTAGTGAGAGATCTTAAATCACTCAATCTTCTGACTGCACTTTATCTTCATAGGAAAAAAATGATCTGTAACTTGTACAGAAACAAGTGTCACACCATCAGACAGCATCTTTATATCTTAGATAATCAAAAGATTATTCTGAATTTGTGTCGTAATAACAAAAGATCAGTGTGGGCTACCTTAAGAAGAGTATCCTCTAATCGGTCAGATAATTTAACCACATCCATATCTGCAGAAGTGTGGTCTTCATATTTCACAGACAAATTTAAAATGCTGCCTAAAACCAGATTGAATTCTACCTCTTGCCGTTGGTCCATAGCAGATGTAGAATGAGCGATTTCCAGAATAAACTACTCTAAAGCCCCTCGACCTGATGGCATCCCTGCCTGCGTGCTCAAACATGATCCGAGATTTTGGGCCTCTTTGTTAAAGATAAAATTTGATAACATCTATTCCTCAAATAATTTACCTCAATCTTGGCTCACCTCTATTATTATGCAAATCTTTAAAAAGGGTATCCCTGCAGAACCTGTGAATTTTCGTCCAATTACATTGTTGGACGTATCGGTGAAGGTCTTTTCCATTCTGATCCTACGAGAACTAGAAATTCACATAAAACAAAACAACATCTTGTCACGTTTTCATGTCGGCTTCTGCAGACTGATGGGGACTGCCTTAAATGCCACCATTCTAGCCCAGATACTTGCAAGGAGCAAAATGTGTAATTCTGGGCCGGTACATATGGCATCCCTCGATCTGTCTGCGGCGTTCGATTGTGTCATTCGTAACTTGTTATGGAATAAGATGCTTAAATTTGGCTTCCCTTCTCAAATGGTTCTCTTACTGTCTAAATTACATTTGAATACTACCTACTTGGTAAGAGTAAATCAACATGGTGCCCTAACTCAGCCTATCCCAATGTGTGTTGGTGTCAAGCAGGGCTGTAATTAAGCTTCAACGCTGTTTAATTTGTACTTGAGCAATATGGACAAGCTTTGGCATCGAAAGGTCACCTTCCCGGTCAGACTAGGTAAATTACACCTTCATTGGTTGGCCTTCGCCAACGATATTCTCCTCTTCGACAGAACCCCTTTTGGACCCCAGGTTAAATTAGAGCTCTTTGCTGAATATTCACAGAACCTTAATTTGCACTCTAACGCCAGTAAATCCATGATTATTATTTTCAACAGTCTAAAGAAAAAAATATCTTTATTTAAGTGGTCCATTGATGGAATGCATGTTGAGCGTGCAGTATCTGTTAAATATTTGGCATATAACCTATGCGACATGTCATCAGTTGCTATGTGGAAACTTCCTTCACAACAAAGTCAATCCTCTAATATCCCAAATGAAACTGGTTTACAGGAAATATTGTAAACATTCTATGATTACTCTTATTGATTTCTAAATCTTGAAGGTAGATGTGGTTATCCTATATGGATTAGACAAGTGTTTTGAGAATATCAAACCCATCCTTGATCAGTTACAAGGACGGTTATGGAAACAAACCCTTAGGTTAGCGAGCTCATTACCTAATCCAATGTTGCGTCATGAATTGGGGATCCCCGCACTGTCAGCTAGATATAAGTGCAGACTCCTTAATAATTTTTCCAAAATGATCTCTCCTCCAACTAATTCCTTATATGAGGATATTTCCATCATGGTAAAAGAGGGTAGGCCACTGTCAGTAGTGGTGTATCATGACAAAATAAAAAACTTGGTGAAATCAATTGATTCAAATGTTGATGACCTTTGTTTAAGGCCAGCGTATGTAAAAAAAGAAAACTGTATGAAATTGACTGGTGTCAGAGAGTAGAACTTTTAGGGACAAATAATAGCTACAAGGAAGCGGCACGGTTTATCACCAAAAGAATGCCGCACCAGTTTTATCTTATTTGTTTCCCTTCCGACAGGGCTCGGGATCTCTACATACGATTCAAACTGAACCAATTTTCCACCAATGAAAGAATTAAACATTGGCACCCTCACATTCAAGGTGGTTTAAAGGGAGCCTGTCACTTTTGTGACTGTTGTACACAAATAGAAATCCTCAAACATTTGGTAATTTATTGTGAGTATTTTGAAATGCATAGAACTGGAATTTTTGGCAAATGTAATATTGGCATCACTGAACTGTCAAGGGAATGGCTGTGGATCAGATGCATGTGGTGAACTAGTATAACTCTTGTTTTATAATTGACTTGATTATTAGCTATCATCAACAAGGAGCTTTCATGCAAAGTGAATGTATTATAGAGGATACAAGATTGATGTCCTACCTATGTGGTTGGAGTTGTCATCCAATCACTTAAGAACAGCCTTTTATGGCAATTTTAACATTATGAGTGTACAGTGAACATTACTCGTTTACTGACTGAGTAGCTGCACTCACCGTCAGTTGCATGTTAATCAAATTTGTACATTTATTTTACCAGTCACACTGATCAACTGTCAATTTTAAGTGTTCACATTATGTCGAAATGTCTTATTGTCTTACTGCATTAGTAACAATTTCATTTGCTCATTTGCACATTTATTTGCACAAAAGCATATTGAATCATAATGCGTGTGAATATTAGTTGCACATTTGTTATTTGCACAAAAGCATATTGAATCATAATGCGTGTGAATTTTAGTTACAAGGTGTCCGGTGGTAAAAAAGTACGAAATTCACCTTAACTTCTCAATTGTCAACCTTTTAATAATTTGTATGTATTGCTATGTAAAGCTTTGATGAAATTGTATGTTTAAATGTCCATATGATCATGCATAACTTGAACAATTGAACAATTTCGTAAGTTGTAAAAGTTTGTTCATAAAACTAAACACAACTAAATAAAAATAAAAAAGGAGGAATCAGTGGGAAAAACATCCATCAGAAAGAACATTACCGGGTGTGACTAAGGCCATCTTGCTTATATAACCTACTGTTAAATTCCTTTTATTCCGTTTGTTGCTAAACAATAAAAATCTTTGAACAATAATTTATAAAAGTGATCAGCTATGCCTCTGATAATAATGATTTACAGCAATGTTATGTACTATGTTAATGTTTCTGGCTGTGTGCATGTTTGTGCTTGTATTTCCTTTGGTTAATTTCTCTATTTCTCTTCCTTGATAACAGGTCATTGACTCCATCATGGCCCTCTTCCGTGTGGATTTCAGTGGTCGTGGCGAGCTTGCTGAGCGACAGCAGAAGCTGGCGCAGATGCTGGCCCGCCTGCAGAAAATCTCAGAAGGTAGGTAACGGAAATGGTGAATGGAGTGTGAAACAGGGCAAACGTGAGAGGGAGATGGGGAGAATCAGGGGCCTGCATAGCACATAGATTATACTTACAAAAAACCTCTTCTGGCTAGGATTGAGATATCTGCTGAAGTCTGAAATTCCCCAGCGAGGAATTGTCATGTGATGGGCATAATGATGGGAAAAATATTGATTTATTTCCAACTAATAGTTAGCCTACAAAATATTAACATTGTTTTGTTTGCCAAGCCTACGTACCTTGTTTCTCAACAGTGCAGTTCAGCCTCTAAATGCATTTGAATGTTGACAGAACTAAACCAATATGACAGCACTGCCCCCTAGCACAGGTTTGCACTGAAAATAGAGTTAAGGGGATCCTGTACTATGAACACTAGACAGGTTACATGCCATCAATGTCCCCAAAGGTCTATTTTTAATTGGTGTCTGAGTCCAGGATTGACTACTTAGATCATGTGGTAATAAGGTAGAAGAACATTAGACCAATCAGGCCTACCTCTACTAAGGTGACAGTGCTTAATGTGGCTCAAATCTTGACTAAGCAGAGAACTAGGTCCCTGGCATTGCATCCAATAACTCTTCTAAAATCAAGAACACTGCCAAGATCTGTACACCATGGACAGTGTGTACACCTGAAATGGCTCTAGAATGCATTTTAGTGAAGCGTAAGGAATAACTCAAGGTGTCTTTATATATAAAAGACTGCAAAGACTCCGGAGCGAGCCGTGAATAATAATTTCTTTTCTTTTTTAAACAGATGTGCTGCGTTATGGTATGGGGCTCCTGGGCGGGCGGGCTCGCATCTGCTGTCCTGTTGCAATTTGTGTAATACAAAGCGGACTGAGGTGGGAATAAGGTCTGGATGGTGGCAGGGGTCACTGAGTGAACAAAATAAATCGTACATGAAAAGGTGGATGATGCAGATATCCGTGCGGCCAAGGGTGGCTGTGGGCAGTATAGACTGAAAAGAGATGGCATGCAGTAATCCTCAATAACAGTGGGCTACGTTGCTGAAAAACGTGCATACCTGCGCATGGTTCTGAAGGAAGCATCAGCCTCCAGGGAGAGGGACCTCCCCATCCATAACCTCAGATAGGGCTGAAGAGAACGTGGAACAGGCCCACAGTTGCAGAGTCCTCCCCTGATAAAAAAGCATCATAGGACAAGCGGCGGCGGCGCGACCACACCGCAACAGGACCCTCCAGGGCCCTCACAGGTGTTCTCAACAAAGGGGGAGGACTGCACACAGCTAAACAGCCTGGCAGGATTAAGTGAGCTTACTGGGTGAACCGCTGCACTCTCCCTACACAGGCTATAAAAAGCCCACAAGCATCCCATAGCGTACTGGGCGTAAGAGAACTGGGCCAGGAAGCTGTGGAGCCTCACGGCTCCCATTGTACGGAGCGGAGAGGCAAGGGCAGGACCAGCAAAGTAGGCGAGTACAAGTGACCTGCTATAATTGAGAAAAGTCATGCACGGATTGAAGCACAGCTCAAGCAGCTAATCCTACACAGAGAGAACTCTGCCCACCACAGCACGCCAAGTTGCACGGCGACAAGAGGCTGAGGCAACGCTAACGCACAGGACTCCCTGATCCTGCCACCCGACAACCAGTGGGAATTGGTGGCCACAAGACAAGGGCAGCCTCTTCAGAACCGGAGACGCCAGGTACCCATACTGGAATAGTGCAGTAGAATGGTGACCAAAGGAGGCAAGACTAAACACAAGCAGACCACACTAGAAACTTTTACCATTTACCAAGGATCCAGCAAACCGCCAAGATGAGGACAATTGGGATAAAGACAAGGGACAGGCGCAGGGTATCAACAGATCCTAGCAGCCATAGCAGCGCTTCAAGCAACGCTAGACGTGGTGGGCATCGATGTGGGGCTGCACCACCAGGATGTTAGAGCCCTAGCAGAATGCACCGGGACCCTGCAGGTGCAAGTAAATGGGAATACGGAAGCAAGAGGGCAGATGACGAAGGACGTAGACATCCTCCTGCAGAAGGTTAAACTGCTGGAAGACCGAGCAAAAGAAGCGGAAGGCCGGGCACGGAGGAATAACACTAGGATTGTAGGGCTACCTGAGGGAACAGAAGGATCTGATCCTACATCTTACGTGGAGAACATGCTGCTGTAAGAAATTGGGGCAGGTGAATTGACACAAGCATTCATGATTGAAAGAGCACACCGCTACCTTATTAGACGGCCACCACCAGGGGCTCCGCCGAGACACATGATAGCTAAGGTGTTGAACTATAAGGACCAGGAGAAGATCCAGGCCTTTTCCAGGTCAGGAGGGATGATACACAGAGCGTCAGCAAACATCTCTGTATACCCTGACTAAACGTTTCAGGTTCAGAAGAAAAGAGCTCAATATATTGTGATTAAGGCCAGACTTAGGAAAGTGGGGATGAAGTATATGTTAAAATATCCAGCAAAACTGAAAGTCACACAATGGCAAAGCCCTTTTCTTCAAAACACTGATGGACACACAAGAATAGATGGATAACACTCAGATGCCGGACACAGTAGAGCAAAACTAACATTCATAGACATGAGGAAATCGCCCCTGACAGGCTGTGGAAGCAGAATTGAAAATGAACAGATAGACATGAAAGTGCAGGACGATGCCCAAGCTAGATAATCATTGAGAAGATAAGCAATACTGGAGCGATAAGATATGACATAGAAGTAGCAGGAGTGAAACAGTGAGTCATGGAAACCTGGAGCGGGAATGCTAAGTGCAGACTCACTACCCCCCTGAGAAATAGTTTAGGGCCATTATACAGGGCCCACCTGTAGGGCACCAGGAGACTAGTCTAGCGCCAGGTTGAATGGAGCAGAAACGGGAGAGTCCTAGCTCGCTTAGCAAAGCTGGGCATGTTGGGTTTGAGTTTGGTTTGGAGTGGGCTTTGGGGGGGGTATTAAAGGGGAGCCTGGCACGCATGATCTGTAGTTGCATCGAACTACTGCTGATGCTAGCATTAGGCTGGCAACCTCATTGATGTCCCAACCATGGTATTGCAATGGCAGACACGTCAGAATTATGACATGGAATGTCAGGGAACTTAACAATTACGTGAAACGTAGAGGAGTGAGCATGTATATCAAGAGGAACAAAATAGGAATAGCGAATACCATTTAAAGTGCTGGCCAAAAAGATGGATGTTGAGGGTAGAATGGTTATGTTACATTGGATGCTAGAGAACAGAGAAATATGTATTGTGAACACCTCTGCCCCGAACCATGACACCACATTGTTTTTTGATCATTGTATGCAAGGCTGGGATAATACAGAGGCGGGACCCTGATTTGTTGGGGTGGAGGGGCTTTAACTACCATAGACCCAACAATGGACAGATCGGATCATAAACACAAGCGCCCGTGCCCTCTGGCCAAGGGGTTACACTCGCTCCTTAGGCATTTTCAGTTGCTGGGCCTATGGAGGGCGGGCGGAACATGGGGAAGAAAGGGGATACTCACATTACTCAGCCCCACATAAGGTATATGCTAGAATCGATTACGTGTTCGCTAGTGCGGAACATGGCAATGACTTCTCAGAGGCAGAATATTTGGCCTGGGTCTTGTCGGACCACTCCCCGCTTGTGGTGCGATGGCGAGTGCACGCTCCGAGACCGTCCATACCCATGTGGAGTTTGCGGAGCGAAGCACTGTTGGATGAATCATTTGCCAAGCATATCCAGAAGAGTACAATTGAGTTTATCAAAGTCAACGATGGGAGCGTACAAAAGGTGGGTACGGTCTGGGAGGCGTACAAGATGGTTATAAGGGGGGAAATGATAGCAGAATCGGGAGGTGTGCAAAAAACCATTATCAACGACCTCAAGAACACAGAGGAGAAGTTGATGGTGCTGGAAAAGGGATCTAAGACGAATAAAGAGCATGTAGACGAAGTGATAAGACTGAAACAGGCATGCTTGGCACAGTCGGACAGGCTGGGGAAGTTTAACTATGCCAAATACCTAGAGAGAAGCCATGCACAAGGCCACAAACCTGGTAGAATGTTGGCCTGGCTGTATACACGCCAAGATGCTAGATCCCCCATATGTTCCATTCAGAATGAAGACTGAGATGAAATAAATACGCAGGTCACATAAATTAGGTGTTCTCTGAGTGGTGGGTGGGGACGACGACTTACAAGAAGTTCTTGACCTCATGACCTTGCCCCGCTTAGATGCACTTCAAGCGGAGTCATTAGAGGCACCCATAACCCTGGATGAGGTTGTGGCCACGATTAGAACGTTGCCCACAGGTAAAGCGTCAGGCACGGATGGGCTCCCCAGTGAATTTTCCAAAGTCTTTGCTGAAACGCTGGCGCCACTGCTGGCCAAAGTGTACAACGAATCACATGCAGAAAATATGATGAGAGGCCTTGATAATCCCGCTACTTAAACCGCATAAAGTAAGTACAGATTGCGGTTCCTATAGGCCGTTATTGCTGCTGAACCAGGATATTAAGATTCTCACAGCGATTTTGGCCAACAGACTCTGCAAGGTAATACATGTCCTGATCCATCCAGATCAGACTGGCTATGTGCTGGTGAGGAATATTACAGAGAACCTCAGGAGACTGCACCAGGTGATCTACAGAACAGCAGGTCACTCTGCATAATGTGCAGTGGCCTCACTGGATGCAACCAAGGCATTTGATTCAGTACACTGGAATTGGCTGTATGCTACAATGGTAAGGATGGGGATTGGGCCGCAATACATGAGATGGGTACAGTTGATGAGTCCGAACTGGGAGCATGTATTCAGACAAATTGCAGCAGTAGAGAGGCATGAGACAGGGCTGTCCAATGTCTCCAATGCTGTATATTATAGCGGCTGAACCCATGGCTGCGTACTGGAGGCAGGAATACGGTGACGCGGGTATAGACATAGGGGGGACAAAGCATGTGGTGTCTATGTACGCAGATGACACGCTGCTGTACTTATGCAACCCAGAGCGGCGCTGCTCAAAATGGTGGCTCTGCCGAGACTCGTGCATTGTTTTGGAAACGTCCTGTACAACGTCCCAAGGACATTCTTCAGAGAGTTGGACAAAATGTGCAGAGGAGTTTTGTGGCGGGAAGGGAGGAATAGGGTGGCTTTGAGCACACTAAAAATACCATATGACCACAGAGGCCTCAGATTACCAAATTTAGAGTTATACTACTTGGCATGTCAACTGCAATATGTGATGCAATGGATGACCGATGACCCTACAGCGGAAATGGCACTGCTGTAGCTGGTAGTACAAGGGAGATACCTTAGAGACCTCCTTTGGATTCCCCCACGGGAACAAACAGGTTATGTGTGTGAAAAAGGGCCTATGGAGCAATAGGGCTTGCAGATCCGATCTCGCCACAGATACCGATAGCAGCAATTCTACAGGGCAGACCGGTCAGCAGGACAATTATGCGATCAAGATGGGAAGAGTGTGGCATAGCCACTATGGGGGACTTGAGGAGTGAAAATGTGCTGATGACATTTGCGGAACTGCAGGAGACCACGGGCATTTATGAGGGCCAATTCCTGCTGCACAACACAGTGATGAGGGTGCTACAAACCAGATGGCCGAATAGCAAGGATGAGACTATTGAAAGAATAGAAGTCGAGACACTGTATGCCGTGGTGAAGGGAGGCCACGCGATCTCTAGGAGCTATGGGGTATTAATAGAGTGCAACTCTAGAACAGACTTGAAGTGCAAGGATAGATGGCAAAAGGAATTGGGGAGGATGTTTGAAGAGCGTGAATGGGAAAAGATAACTATGTTCCATAAGAAAGTATACAGGAATGCTAGACTACAGCTAATACAATTATATATTACCCAACAAGCTTACCTTACACCCGCTGTGATTGCGACTTTTAGAGGTGCGAATAGACAAGAATGTCCTAGGTGCAAGTTAGAAAATGCGGGCCTTTTACACATGTTTTGGGGATGCCCTATAGTGCAAGGAGTCTGGAGGGGGTGGCACAAAAAGTGGCCCAGGTTGGCATAGCGATAGATATCCAAACCCCAGATGCCTGCATGCTTAACAGATTTAATAGAAGTAAGACGTCAGAAGGACAGACCATTGAATAAACTTAAAGAGTTAATATACATATTAGCCAAACGCAGCATTGCTATGAGATGGAAGCCGAGCATAGATGGATGGTGGAGGGCGTTAGAAAAATGGTCCACAGCAGAAACTGGGGCGTGGGAAAAGTCACTGAGTGAACAAAAAGCTGTTTTGGGGAATAGATATTCAAAGATGGATAGCGTTAACTGTGACCTTGTTTACATGCAATAGTGACGAGGATGCCACTCAGGCTGAATCGGGAGTATTCGGGAGTAGATGCTGTATGATTAGTGATGTGTAATGTGACAAGTAATGTGCTGGCTGAGTTGGGAGGAGGAGGTGTTATGGTTGGTTAGATGGTAATAGACGAACATGGAAATGATAAGCTGTACAATATGGTGAGATGGTTTTTGTTTATTGTTAAGGGAAAATGAAAATATGTAATAAAAACCATTAAAAAAACTCTAGGTGTCTGCGATATAGCGGATAGAGAAAAGGATATAGCGGATAGAGAAAAGGAATACAGAATGTCATTGAGCTTGCGCAGAGAGGAATACAATTAGACATCTAAGGTGTCATTATTATTATTATTATTTTTAAAAAAAAGATTTTATTAATTTCCACCATCAACATATAACTTGCACTCCCGACATTTACAGTTACATGTGTATCACAATATGCATTACATGTTTGTCTCAAATGTCTTCCCCCTTCCCTCCCCCTTCCCTCCCCCATAAACTCGAGCACTTCCCCTTGTACCTCCGGTTTCTGTTGCTCAGGGTCACTCCTCCTCTTGATTCCCGAGCAGGTCCTCGTCACTGGGGTCACTTCGGGTGCACCCATGCAGCGAGGATATCATTTGTCTCCATTCCATCAGTGGTCCCAATTCTTCACCCTCCACTTTGCTAGCCGTCTCGTACCATGCCATTGACTCTGCGTCTGCACATTTAAGGAGGTCCTCCCACCACCTCTCCACTCTAGGTCTGTAAGCGGCTTTCCATCTCATGACGATTCTCCTCTTGCCCAGGATGTATGCTAAGTCTTTGAGTATGCATACATGTTTGAAATTACGTGGCCTGGTAAATCCCCCTAGCATGCATGCCCATATGGATTCTGTGTCTAATTTAATCCCCTTCTCGGAGAGCTTGAGTTTAACTTCCCCCAAAACTTCCCAACCTCTGGGCATGCCCAGAACATGTGGATCATCCCGGCTCTCTCCTCTCCACACATTTTTGTACCCCTGTACTTCCAAATTTCGCTATCATGTGGGGGGACATATATGCTCGATGAGTGACAAATAGTTGGATTTGTTGTAACCTGGCATTTCTAGACACCTTCTTGTGGTATCTCTGGGCCCTCTCCCGTTGCCCGTCTTGCATGGCTTCTCCTGCATCCTCCTCCCAATCCCGCCTTAGTTTGAGCAACTCTTTTGCCCCTCTTGACATAGCTAGTTCATATATCCTGGATATTTCATGCCCCCCCCTCCTAGATGTCATACATTGTTTCGATAGCCATGTCTGGTAGCTCTGACAGCACAATTTCAGACAATGTTTCTTTCACTTTTTTGACTATTCTGTTATATGTGATTTGCTGTCCTAGCTGTACCCGGTTCTGTCTACTATTTTTTGGAAATCTATGGCCTCCCCTTCCTGCCAGATGTCCCCCAGGGTGGCTAGGCCCACTGGCTCCCAATATTTCAGGATCATTCTCCGGAGTTGGACGTCTTCTCCGCATAGCGCCACGAGTGGTGCCTGTGGGGAGCACGGGCCGGGCCACCCATGGACCGGCACGCTTTGTGCCAGACCTCCCAGCCCAGTGTCAGCAATCTTGGTCTCCCCCTCATCTCTGATTTGGGTAGCCATATTAGTTCTCGTAAAAAATAAGGGGCGCTCTCCTCTATCAGCAGCCTGGATTCTGCCATCTCGTCTTCCGCCAGCCACCTGGCTACATATTGTAGTTGCACCGCTAAGTGGTATATCTCGAGGTTTGGTAGCTTAATCCCCCCTCTATCATATGCGTTCTGTCGTTTCCACAGGGCCACTCTGTTTCTTGTGTTATGCCACAGGAAGCCCCTGAACAGGCTGTGCAGTTTAGTAAAGAAGCGCCTGGGCACCATGTATGGGATGTTTGTAAAGAAGTGCAGTAGCCTGGGCAAGACCACCATCTTCAGCAGGGCCGCCCTCCCTACCATAGCCAGGGGTAATTTGGCCCAGAATTGCATGCTATTTTTAACGCCTTCCACAGCTTTCTCTGTATTGTGTTTGTGCTCAGCCGCTGCCGTATGATAGATGTTAATCCACAGGTATCTAAATGTTTCGGTCTGCCAAGCTATCTGCAGAGTGGGCAGGTTTGTCTGTGGAATGCCTTTGTATCTGTCCAAGGGAAACATGGTTGATTTGTTGGGGTTGACCATTATCCCGGAGAAGGCCGCATAGCATTCCATCACTTCTAAGATGTATTGCAGGTTCTCCTCCTGGTAGCGCATGCATATAAGCATATAATCTGCATATAGCGATATTAGGTGCGGCCCCCCTTTGGTGCACACCCCTATCTCACTGTACTGTTGTCTGAGGTAGATAGCCAGGGGCTCGAGTGCTAGTATATACAGCATTGGTGACCATGGACAGTCCTGCCTCGTACCTCTGCTTAATTGCCAACTCTCCGATATGATCTTCCCCGTTCTTACTCTGGCTGTGGGGGAGCTATAAAGCATCTTCACCCACCGCAAGTAACCAGGTCCCATCCCGAATTCCTTTAGAGCCGCCACCAGCCATGGCCATCGGACCGAGTCAAATGCCTTGACTACGTCCAATGAGACTACTGCTATTTCGTCTGGGTCACCCTCTGTCTGCTCTATAATATGATGGAGCCTCCTATGGTTGTCGGATATGCTCCTACCCGGAACATATCCTGTTTGGTCTGGGTGTATTAGTTTGTTTATCGTTGGCTTAAGTCTATTAGCGAGTACTGTCGTAAGGATCTTACTGTCTTGGTTCAGCATCGACAGTGGTCTGTACGACCCGCAGTTCGCGCTGGGCTTGCCTGGCTTAAGGAGGGGGATGATCATCGCCTCTCTCAGGGATTCCGGCAGTCTTCCAATCTCATATGCCTCGTTCAACATGGCCAGAAGCGGGGGAAGGATCTCTTGTCTGTATGTTTTATAAAACTTGCTGGGGAGCCCATCCATGCCTGGGGCTTTGCACGTGGGTAGATGCGTCACCACTGCCTCTAAGTCCTCCAGCGTAACTGGGGCTTCTAAGTTCTCTCTGTCTTCTGTGCTTAGTTGGGGCAATCCTATATCTTCTAGGACCTCATGAGTTTCGCTTTCCATGTCCTCCCCCACGTCTGCATAGAGGTGTTTGTAAAATTCGAGGAATCTCTTGTTCACTGTTTCTTGTGTATTGCAGACCTGTCCCGCCTCCCCCACTATCTCCCTAATTGCAGGTCTATGTTCCTCGTTTTTATATAGCCACGCTAGCAGTCTCCCTGGTTTGTCCCCACCGGCATGTTGCCGTTCAATATATTTCTTACAATTCAGATTACTGAGCCTGTTCCACAGCTCTCAGCCCGCCAATTGCAGCTGGCTCGCCGCTTCCGCTTGTTCCTGCGAGGTCCCCTCTTTCTCCATTATTATTTCCAATCTCTTTTCAATATCCTGCAACTCCCGCTCTATATCTCTCTGGAGCCTTTTAGATTTGGAAATGGCCGCCCCCCCTGATTACCACCTTGAAGGCCTCCCACAGGGTCCCTTCCAATTCCACGCTCCCTGTGTTAAGTTCAAAATAGCTAATTTTCTCCTCCCGAAGGTCCTCTCGGAATGAACCGTCTCTCAGGGCCTCAGCTCTGAGTCTCCATGTGGGGACTCTGGCTCTCGGGGGCTGATGCCTTCACTCCAGGACCATGGGGAAGTGGTCCGACAGTATTCTGGCTTTGTATTCTGAGCCCACCACCTCCCTAGTTATTGCGGGGGTGGTGAACATATAATCCAACCTCGTGTATAGATTATGTGGGGCCGTGTAGTGAGAGTAGTGTCTTGCTGTCGGGTGCTGCTGCCTCCATGTGTCTTCAAACCCAAAATTCCTCAGGAGGGCCCGTAGAGCTCTCGCTGCGGGTGTGGGTTTGTCAAATTTCGTGTCAGATCTTTCTAGTTTAGGGTCCAACGTACAGTTAAAATCCCCCCTCCCCAGATGACCAATTTGTTTGCGAGTGGGCTAATCTTCCCATATAGCGTTTTGTAATAAGTCACAGTATCTTGGTTAGGGGCGTATGTATTTATGATGCTTATTTCCCTGTTTTCCAAGAGTCCCCGAAGTGCCACCATCCTCCCATCTGGCTCCACCACTGTCTGTAGTATCTGAAGAGGAACCTGAGGTGCAACCCATATAATCACCCCCCTGGCATATGCTGATAGGTGGCACCCACAGTAGTGCCCTTCCACATTTTTTTAATTACCTCCTGTTTCTCCTTCGTGAGGTGGGTCTCTTGCAACAGGGCTATATCTATATTTTTCCTTCTCAGATATATCATCAATTTATTTCTCTTCAGATAGGTATTGAGCCCCCTGACATTCCAGGTTATCATTCTAAGGTCACACATCCCCTTTTCGGTCTCTCCTCCTTTCCCTCCCTCCGGTGTTCCCAGCCCGAGAATGCTCATCCTGGATTATGCACGGAGACGCGCTGGTGCATGCTCGTTCCCTAACCAGTACCACTACAAACTCCACAACTCCCTCTCCTCCCCCCTCCCAACCCCAACAATTGCCCAGCTCCATCCCTGGATCACAGGCAATCCCGCATTTGGTCCCGTCGAGCTACACCGGTACCGGGCACCCAGCAGGAGGTTACCGGACTACTGGTACCGAACTAACCTATCTAAGGGGGTCTGAGGTCGGGTGCTCTTCTACTCCCTGTCATGCATCATCATACTCTGCCTTCCCATTATCTAGCACGACTATAATCAAGTCCCATTGATGCATCTTTATACAGCACCTTGCTCGCCGGGTCGCTGTGTCATTTCTCCGCACTGCTTCCTTTCTGGTCTTCCTTTCCTTTCGGGCAATTTTGCGCATCCAGCCAATCCGCCGCCTCCTCTGGGGTGTCAAAAAACAGTGTTCTGTTCTTGTGAAATATCTTCAGTCTCGCTGGGTACATCAGCATGTACCTGTGGCCCGATTCCCGTAGCCTCCTCTTAACTGCACCAAACTTGAGTCTCCTTCGTTGTACCTGAAGGGTATAGTAAGAGAATGCTGTTATTGAGGCGGATGCCCTCTGGATTGTGTCTCCCTTGCGGAAGTTTTCCAGTATCCGTTCCCTGTCGCGGTAGTTGAATATTTTAACGATTATAGGTCTCAGGGGTGTCCCGGGGGGGGCTCCTTGCCAGGGCTCTGTGCGTCCTCTCCACCGCAAATCCCTGAGTCAGTGTGTCCCCTTCAATCTCTTGCAGGAACAGGGATTCAACGTACTCCGTGGGGTTCGCCCCCTCTTCTCCTTCAGGAAGCCCCACAATGCGTATGTTGTTCCTTTGCGCTCTTCCTTCTACCTCTTCAGCTCTGCTCTCCAGGTTGCCCACCTGCTGTCGCAACGTGTGGATCTCCGAGGCGTATGAGGCGCAAGCCGCTGTGTTGGCCTCTACTCCTTTCTCCAGTTCTCCTGTGCGGTTGGCTATTGCGTCACATCTTGTCTGAGGAGGTTCAGGTCTATTTGCACTGCGTCTATTTTGGATTCCAGTGCCACCTACAGCGTGGACATGGCGGCTTCAAGTTTCGTTTCCCACGCCGCCTTCAGGTCCGCTATGGCTTCCAGGATCTGCCAGTCGTCCCTCGCTGGTGATACGTCGAGTTGGGCGCTTCTGTCCTTGCTCCTGGCACCCTCTGTTAGTTGCGGGGTCTTTGCGTAGTCATCCATTGTGGGCTGTTTCCCTTTGGTTTTGTTGAGCTTGGTCGTCATGTTTAACGCTATGCTGAGGAGGGGAGCCCTCTGTCCCGGGCACGGCGGTGAATTGCCACTGTCAGGGGCCCAGCCTCGTGAGTGTGGGTGGCCCAGTGGTTAGTTTCCGAGGAAATGGTCTTCTTCGGGCATGCTCAACTTAATACCTTTCAGGGCAGTCCCATCGCTTCACAGCGGCCGATGTGGAAGGCGTCAGGTTGTATTGTGCCCCCTGCCCCACCTCTCTGCACCCTAGTTGGTGTCACCCCCGGCGGTATCACCCACAGGGGCAACCCTGGTACAATGCCCCATGTGGGCTGTGTGCGTCAAAGCCTCCCCCTTCCTTGTCTGCGGAGGTATGCTTCGACCTGTATTGAAAGGGGCACTTAGGGGTCCCTCGCAATATGGAAACAAGGCAATAACCATACACGAAAGGATGCGCCAGACACGAGGTTCAAATTCCCAATGCTAGGGTTTATTGCAAGCAAAATAGATCCCAATTGGCCAACTGTGGTCTCATGCCCCGCGACGTGTATTCTCTAGACCTCGAGGGACGCAAGAGAGCGAATTACGTACATCAGTTACATATATACAAAATGCATATCATGCAATCGGCTATGTCATGTTTAACACCCCCCTTTTATTGAGTTCCTTTGAACTCGGGATGACGATGGACATTTCCGACGAGTATGACAATTATGACACTTTCGATGTCTATTCTAGTAACAATGTGCAATTTAGAAAGTGCAGAGGCATCTTCTAGTTGTTGAACAGAACAGGGTGCTTCTGTTCTTGGAAGCAAGCTGCACACGGGGGAAGAGTCACATTCCAAGCTTTGCTATCTATGAGGTGCTATTCGTGTCCTGGGAGCCGACACGCTCTAAAGGGTTTTGTGAAGGGGGGCCGTAAGAAGAGCATAATTCAAGCCTTTAGCTGCTTTATTCTAACATATTCTACCACAGTACGAGACTGGCTGGCAGCTGTGAAATGATTAAATGCCCTGCAGCTCTCCCTCAAGGCTACAGAGAGGGAGCGTGGGCATTCCTTTCTGGGCTGCTCATGAGTAGTTTCAACGAACTCCTCAGTACCGCGGCCTTGCCCTTTCATATTCAGACAACAATGTTAACAGTTGAGCAGAGTAAGCAGAATTCGCAAGAATTGCAAGCTGCAAAGCAGTTTAGACAGAAAGCAATGAGCAATGGTTAACAAGCAAAATGGCGATTCTTGCTACGTTTAAAATGGCCGCTTGTTAGTCAAGCATAGCAGTCTGTATTTCTATAATTCTGTGCATAAGATGGTTGGCCTTCGGCCATCAAGATACGTCTATCAACCAAATGAAGGGTATTCATTTTTCCAGATTGACAGTATAGGCGCAGGATCTGTATGGCTGACAGTCTTTGCCCGGGTGAACAAGAACGTGGCACCACTGGGCTTCCTTCAGAGCCCTAGTTTCTTCTGCTTTCGTGGTTTCCTTAGGCAGGTATGGCCTCCCGGCTCTGAAATCCAGCAGGGCCTCCTTGTGCCGGCTCCTGTGTGCCCACAGCCAGATTTATTGTGTCACTTGTGTTATTTGCCCCATGGCAGGCCGCCATAGGGGTTGCATAGTCTTTTGTGGCCTGGGGGGTTGTTTCATCCAGCCAGTGTCCTCTCTCTGCTTACCCCTATTGGTGGAGTAGTGGGGGTATCCGCGCTGTAGTGCTTGGGCCGCACCAGGGGCTAGGCGGTGCACGCCTCGCTTCCCGCAAGGCTCCTCAGGTCCCACACACCCCCCGTGAGCAAACGTTGCCCTGCATGGGGAGGGCGGTTAATCCTGTGCCCTGGACAATGCCACCGGCTGGAGCCCAGGGTCCCGTGTTGCGTCAGCGGTCCCCAGCCCACCCTTAGCAGCGTTAGCCGCTGGCGCTGCCCTGCGCCCTTCCTCCTTCTTACGTTCTCCGGTGTCCACTATCCTTACCGGACATGGCAACGTCCCCGAAGTGCTCTGCTCACTGGTACGGGGAGTGTGCTGTGGGGTGGCGGTTCTTAGCAATATCCCCAGTCTGCGCATCCCCTTTAAGGCTACGGGGCACAGACTGCCTCAGTCGCCCCAAACAAAGGCACCGCCCGACATCATCACCCCACTCACATCGGGGTCGTTCTGGGCTTGGAAGTGTCCCAGGCGCCGGATCTTTGCCTGCCTTGCGCGTCTCAGCTGTAGTGCGGTGCGGTCCCCGTGCGGGAGTTCCTCGCCGTCGGGTCTGTGGTATGCTGCCGCAGGGCGCCTCTACCCCTCACCGCCCCCCTTCCGAGTCCTTTTTCTTCAAGGGCACAGCGGCCATTTTGGGCAGCGCTCCTCGGGTCCATAAAAGAAATTAAGACCTCAATTAAATTCTTGTGCATTATGCGGTTATCGTATCTGTTGCGCGCATTGCGCGCCGCTCGCCTTCCCCTGCAGAATCCTATATTCTGGGCAAGGATTTTGCGGCAGGGAATGAAGGTATCAGCCGGATGTGAGTCGGATCGGCAGGAGCTCCAGAGTCTCCCAGCATCCTACATGGCCGGCTAGCCACGCCCCGTAGGTGTCATTATTTAAGTCATATTAAAGAAAACGTTTTTAAGATGTTTCCGGAAGATCAAAAGGTTTGATTATTTCAAATCCACACTGGTAGGGTATTCCAAATTCTGGTCACCTGGACCACAAAAGAGTGGGCCCCCCTGCCTTTCTTTCTGATATCTAGGTATGGTAACTTTCCCATCATGATTGGGCCTTAAAGATCGAGAGGAAGTATGCAGGCTTAACTTAGAGGCAAGAGCATTAGAGTTTGGGTATTGGGGGCTAGACACATGCTCTTAAATATAATCCAATTTCTTACAGGAAGCCAATGCGAGTTCAATGCTGGGGTTATCTGATCAAATTATTTGTATTTCAGTAATGTTTTGGCTGCAGCATTTTGCTCTCTCTGCAGACGTGAGATCAGACATTCATTACAATGACCTAGTGTGAGAAGGATAGAAACGGGAGAATATGTTTTATTTTCCTGATCAGAAAGAAACAAGACTTTATAACAGCCACTATTTGGCTGTTCAGCATTTATTTATTTATTTATTTTATGGTGGGATTTTTTTTAAATTGAGACTGTATAACAATAACAGTATAACATTAAATCCCACTGCCCCTCCCCCCTGTCCAGCTCGACCCATGTGTCCAGTAAGCCCCTCCACCTTTTCCAGATTTACCGTAGGCCAGGTTCCTCACTACCCAGTTTCGGTGTCCCAAGGACTGTGCCTGTTTGGTCACTCAGATCTTGCGTTGGTATAAGAGCTGGACCCCCTCCTCCTCTCTTTACTTCCTCCCCTGATCTCCCTACCTTCTTCCCAACTCTAGTCCTGCTCAGGGAGGAAGATCATCCAGGGAGGTTTGCAGATCGTTCTACAGGATATTCGAGGCCAGCCCCTTATTTTCGCCCCCAATTCATTCACTATCCTCTGTTCTACTGCCACCCACCTTTGCGTATCTGCCTCCCACTGCGCCAAGATTGGGCCCCTGGGGCATTTCCATGAGATTGTTAGCCTCCTCCTCGCAAGGATCAGCAAGAGGGCAGCCATTCTCTTACTTTGGCTTTTCTGATTCCCGCCGGTTACCACCCCCTGCAAGCATATTTTGGGTGAGCAGTCCATCTGACTTTCTAGCAGTGTATTGTTCTTCAGCATTACCCTCTGCCAGTAGTCCGCAGTTATCAGGCATGGTCATACCATGTGCCAGAAAACGGGCGCGTGTTGACCACAGCGCAGGCATTGGTGTGAGAGATTTTGATGCATCATATGTAATTTTAGCGGTGTGAGATATGTGCGATGTAAAAAATTAAATTGGACCAGCTTGAACCGTGCGTTCCTGGAGACTTTCCCCACAGTCATACATATTTTACGCCATTCTGCCTCCCCGAAAGTGACTCCCAGGTCCTGTTCCCACTTCTCCTTAATGCTAAGCTACTGGAGGATTCTAATACTTTGCAATGCTTGATACAGTCTAGAGATTGCTCTCCTCTATTCCCTACACGATTTCCTGCAGGCCAGGGGTATTTGTTTTTGTTTGTGGTATTCCCGTCCATTTAGCTGACAGCGTGCTCATCAACCTTGCATCATTCAGGAATGTCCATAATGATATTTGGTGCTGCTCCGCAAAATTGCGGAAGGGTAGTAAAGTTCCTCCTTCGAATAGGTCACCCAGTGTCTGACACCCCTCTCTTGCACACTTTGCATCACCCATGTTTTTTTACGACCTCAGCGTTAATTTATTGTTAACGGCATTGATTAGTTCTTGACTACAGATTTTGGCTCGGGACATTACCAATTATATTTGGCCGGCACAATGGCGTCCAGGTATTCGGTTTCTAATTCATTTGAATGATTTCAGTTTTATCAGTGTTTGACATGTATTTAGTCAGTTTGAGTGATATTCCAAGCCATGAACAAATGCTTTACTGCGAGTACAAAGTCATATTTTTAAACACTTTAATGTGAGCACAAAGTAATTTTTCCTAACTGCGAGCACTGTTTTGGAGTCCATTGAATTACATTCACAATAAAGAATTTGGTTGCCTGGGATGTGTGCCAATTTTTATCAATGTTATGGAACACTTGGAAGGAAAGTGTAAACAAAGTTGCAGACAATCTTGTAAGTGTGCCTAGTGTCTGGGTACTAGTAAACAAAACTCAAATAGCAACTCATTTAGAAATGACAATGAATTAATGAGTTACAGCACTTCCGGGTACTCATAAGTGGTTGAAAGGTAACAGCAATATACTGTCGGCTTTGCTCTAGACATAAACAAGCAATGTACTCCAGTAAAATTCTGACTGTATAAGGATGACCTCAGTAGCTGTTTTGTTCTTAATGCTGATTGGTAGAAAGTGACCTCAGAAGTGTTTTGGTCCGTATGCTGATTGGTAGAAGGTGGGCTGGGCAGTGGGCTATAACTATATAAAGGGTGGCTTCAGGGTGCAGAATCAGCAGATAAGCTAGACCTGAAGAGGCTGGCTGATAAGGCACAAGTGGAAGACATGAGGCTGGAGGACCAAGAGCAGAGTGGAAAGTTCCTTCATTCAAGCCAATGCAGAAGGGAGGTGGGATGTTCCTCCTTTTCCTGGCTGGATTTTTGAAGCCCCTGAAGTTGCATTATTGGGCCTTATTTGTTTTCTGAGCCAACCTGTAATTTCTTGGGAAGGACTACCTTTTCAAGAGGCTACTGTGCTCCCACCTCCATTCATCTCCCTACCTTCTATCTTTTAAATAGTAGTGAGTATGAATGTTTTACCTATATTTTAATATCACATTGGAAAGGAGAAGAGTTATTGAGCATTGAGTGGCACATCATTTTATGAGCAGTCTAGCGAGATCTGATGAGGTAGACAGTTACCTTTGAAGGGGCTAATATGTTTTTGAAATGAATGCTTGATCTTTAGTAGACATATAAACAGGTCATTAATACAATGATAGCTGCTTAATCGTTAGTGACTGTTTGCATATTGTTTTGTGTGTAGTGACTATAATGCTAGTAATGTTTCTTTATTACTTATTGGAAGCAAGATGACATGGAGCAACACAGGTTCGATCCCCGGGTCCGCGCCTAGAAACCTCTGGGTATTAAGCGTGTTATAAATAACATATCATATCATATCATAACGTGACATTAGTAAGCCTCCTGTGTGGATGACTGAGAGTAGTCGTCCAGAGCAAGGGCTTGTTGCTTGCTTTCTTTACTGATGCCAGGTGACAGGCACATGTTTTTCCCTACTCCTACAACAGAGCCCCTGCTGGGGGTCTTGGACACTCCCCTGGGAGTAGAGGAAAGGCTCTGGAAGTAGGGGTGATAAGAATCACATCAGGTTTATCTTTAAGACAAGTCTCTGTTCTTGACAGACAATTGTCATCTCCTTCCTTGAGGTCGACCAGAAGCTGGGTATTGTCTGCGTAATTACAGATGACAACGCCTGATTGGTGTAGGATTTTCATTAGAGGTTGGAGATAAAGATTAGAATGGATGGGTGACAAGGCTGAAGCCTGTGAGACCCGAAATTCCAGTTGGTGGTCCTGGGAGAAGGACAGTCATAGGTGTATTTGTTGGGACCAGTCTGTTATGAAAGATTGAATCCATTTAAGAACATTGTCTTGAATACCAATATTATAAAGCCTGTCAAGTAGAATGTAATGGTCGAACGCGTCGAGCGCCGCTGACAGGTCTAGCAGAATTAAAGTATTTGTGCCATCATTATCGGTTTTCTTTCTTAGATGGCCCAGAACTGAGGTGGTAATTGCTCGGTGTTATCTAATGGTCTGAAGCCCATTTAGGCATTATCTAAAAGTTCCAGATTTTCAACATAGTTTTAGATCTTGGTTACTGAAACCCTTTCTAATTGTTTAGAGAGAAACGGGAGTTGTGATATGGGTCCAAAAATTGCATCGATCCGTAGAATCCAAGCATTTGTTTTTAGCAGTGGTTTAATCACTGCGCATTTCCAAATGTCGGGGACAAAGTCCTGAGGAAAGAGACACATTGAAGAGGTATAATGTGTCCTCAAGGAAGAGTGGACTAAGCTCAAGTTCAGCTCTGCGAGGAACTATGTTAATTGGAGACCTATAGCATTCAGCAGAAGAAAAAAGGCGTACACGTTGATAACTAAATCAGTAAAAGAAGTATAAATGATTAACTGGTGTAGTCTTTTATGCATATTTAGGATGTAGAGAGCAGCTAGAGTTAGTAATGGTGGTAAGAAAGAACGTTCCTAATTTGTTCAGTTTTATGGGTAAAGTGGGCCTCTAGTTGTTCAACCAGTAATTGTGATGGTATTATTGTGGAAGTGTCGGTTTCATTGCAGATCTCATTGATTACTGCAAATACCATCTTAGAGGGAATGAAGAATACAAGTTCCTAATGGACAGTTCTCCCTGCGCTAAATAATAATCTTTATCTCCTTTATAGTGCTATTTCTCAATCCACCAGTAGACTGCACGGGTGTGTTGCGGTTCTGACCTGTTAGGACTGTACGCAACAACAAAAAACACCTATTGCAAAAACAACCCTAGTGCGCCAAACATCATTGTTGCAGACAAATTAACTTCATATGTGCTCACATATAGCAATCCTGAGAGCTAACAGAAATTGGTCAAATGTCCATATAGCATAAACCCCATTTTAGACAGAAACAATTCCATAATCTAAAGAAAAGAACCAATTGTCATGGGAAGATGGTTTCTTCTTAATGAATACATTGCATTCACTTGGTCCAGAAAATGAATTCTCCAAAACAATCTACTTGTTCCAAACTGTGCTCATCCAAATAAGCCAACACGTGTTTCACATAGCGCCCACCTTTAATTCAGTGGAGGCTAAGGAGCTTCTTCATGGCTATAACATGATGTATTCATCTATTAAAAAAATATATATCATATGACATGCAGTTAATCACCCAAACACAACCAAGCTTTGTACAGTTTCACATATCTATAATCTGAGAACCATAACCTGTATACAAAAGTCACCATTGGTCATTATTAGTAAACAACCCTCTTGTATACGTCTGTTTTCAAGACATTACTACAACATTTCTTGTTAATATTGTCATTTACCACCTTGAGGCCTGATATCCTTTCATTGGTATCTCTATTGTGCCCTGAGCATGCTATGGCATTCTCATTTTAAACAATCCTTTTACCCCACGTTCATTCTTGGATACTCACCCACAGTGATGAACAATAAGTCATGCGTTGCATATTTATCCTCCAACTTGTTCTGAATAAAGGCTGATTCAGAGCCTTAATCTGAAATGAATGCAAAACATGATTTCATGTTGCAGAATGACTGCTCTTTGATAGGAGTATTGGTGTACATGTATGGCTAGATTACCTGAACACTGCTATAACTTCACTGACATGCATCTGCCTCTTCCCTCATGTACCCAATGGTTCGAAGCATAGGTAATGCAGAATCTATGGAAATACATAGAAAACATTAACTCACATGCTGATCTACCACTGACATAATATGTAGCTAACATGCTAATAGTATTCTGTCACCCTAGTCACCCACACCTACCTTCAAACGGAATGTAATCCTGTGTTGAGAACCAGCCTTTCGGCATGCATCGGCATTTTCCTTTTGCAGAAGACCGTAATTCAGGTACCTTTATTTAGCCTGTTTGGTGTTCGCCATCTTCGAATGGTGCGAACTGAGCAAAACCTCCTTGGTAATCCCTCCCTTATTGACATTGCAGTTTCCACAAGAACATGAACTTATCACTATTTAGAAAGGGAATGAGGTGTAATTCTCAATGCCCCAATCTTCCTCTAAAAACAAGAGCAAATCTCATGTCGCACCCAAAGAGAATCTAATCTTAATTATGGTACTATGAAGTTATAGCGCGCCGGCACTGGCAGCCATAGTCCAATGTCTTTCCTTCCAAGGAAATCAGAATGTGTTTGCCAAATGTAGAAATGCTAATATTATAACAAAGCCCTACAAGCTTTGGCCATCCATTACAAAGAATGCTAAGAATAGTATTAGCGTTACCTTATCACAACTAAAAAATAAGTATGATTCCCTTAAAATGTATCGCACCTTGCAACTCTCTTGATAATGCCCAATTAGTATTAATCCACATTGGTCTGCAGTTCACAATAATTAATAAGAATTTAAAAAACCTTGATCATGTTACTCTGCGATAATGGTGAAAGACAAAGTATTGCGCTATCTCCTCCTCTTTGATATTAACTGTCAACAGTAATTACAGCCACTCTATAAACTACAGGGGAGGGACAATGTATTGTGCTCCCTCCCCCCTGATTACTAATATCTGTCAAAAATAATGACAGAAACTGTGTGAGCTGTCTTTTCCAACCCCCAAGCCAGGTCCTGTGTGTGACGCAGTTATGTTATGTTAAGAAAACCTTTACAGCGCGCAGCGACCCGAGTGTATCATGGCGCTAGAGAGATAAAGCGAGACAAGCAAAGCCAAGCCACACAGGGCTAGAACAGATAGGTTTTAACGGCCTTTCTAAATGACAGATGGTTAGATAGGTCTTTAATGGACACAGGGAGCTTGTTCCATAATTGAGCCGCAGAGATGGAAAAGGCACGGCCCCCAATCTGTGCACGGCGGAATGATGGAACGCATAACAGTTTAGAAGAGGCAGAATGCAAACAGCATTTCGGATAGTAGCGTGTGAACTTAGTGTAGATATAGTCTGCACCCAGGACATGTAATGCCCGATGGACAATGCATAATGCTTTGAATTTCACCCGCTGGGCCACTGGGAGCCAGTGCAAGGTGCACAAGATAGGAGAGATGTGAGCTCCATACAGTGTACCTGTGGCAATCCGCGCAGCTAGATTTTGAAGACGCTGGAGCTGCAGGATCAGCCCCTTGGGTTGGGCCAAATAGAGAGAGTAGCAAAGCCTACCACCAAGACCTCAGGCTTGTTTCCATTCAATTTAAGGCAATTGTTCTTCATCCACTCCCCCACGGCAGCCAGGCACCTCTGAAGGCACAACGACACCTTAGCCCGATCAAGGTCTAAACGGATCAGGATCTGGGTGTCATCAGCATAAGAGTAGCACCTGACGCCGAAGGAGCAGATGAGACACACAAGAGCCCAGATGTATATGTTAAAACGAATCGGAGACATGGGGGAACCCTGTAGCACCCCTCAGGTCAAATTGCAGGGGGCTGATCGAAAGGGGGGCACACGGTCAGACAGGAACGAAGAGAACCAGGCTAATACCTGCCCAGATATCCCCATCTGCGCAAGGCGGGACAACAGGATGGGGTGGTCCACCGTGTCAAATGCTGCAGACAGACCTAACAAAATTAGGGCACCAACCCCTCCTGAGTCCACAAGCCTAGCCATATCGTCCTGTACCGATACAAGAACACTCTCAGTGCCCCTGCCAGGTCTGAAACCAGACTGAACAGGGTCCATGAGGGAGGAGGACTTAAGATATGTGGACAATAGAGGGGAAACTAGGGACTCCAAAATTTTAGTGAGAACGGGAAGCAGAGAGATGGGACGAAAGTTGGATAGGACGGAAGGATTCAGTGAAGGCTTTTTTTAAAAGAGGGATAACCAAAGCAGATTTTCTTTTTTTTAAACTTGTTTATTTTAAATCAGCACACAGATGACAATAATATGAGTGACAATATACAAAGCATTACCTCCAGCTCAAATTACCAGCATTTCCTATGTCCCTCCCTTGCCCCCTCCTGGATCAGCTTTACTAGCAATCTGGTTTGGTGAGGCTAGACACCAGCTGTTCACCTTCTGGGTGAAGGGCCCTTGCGATCAGACGTGGTGTGTGAGTCAGCGCCGGAAAGGTCTGGTCATAGTCCAGGAAAGGCGCCCAAGTGTTCTAGAAGCGGTGAAAGAGGCCAGCTTTGGCTGCAGTGATTTTCTCGGCTATCAGAATGTTCCCGAACTTTATCCACCAGAGAGTCATCAGGGGGCCTTCAGCAGAGTTCCAAGTGCGTGCCACAGTAATATTTGCAGGCAGCAAGAGTTGAGTTATGAGGGCAGCCCTCCGGCCAGTTCTCGGGTAGGAGCCCGGACTCGGGACTCCCAGAAGGATAGATTCAGGTTCTAGAAGGATCGTAGCTTGAGTGATATCTTTTATTGTAGCAATACATTGGGACCAGAACTCCCTCACCTCGGCATATACACCACATGTGAAAGGAGGATCCTGGGAGTCCGCAGCGGCGCCAACATTGGGGGTCCAGGGCGCAGTGAAAGTGGTGCAAAATGAACGGGGGTAGTACCAACGTAGGAGCAACATGTGAGCGCACTCCCTGTTGGTGATGCAAAGGGAGGACAAGTGCGTCCTCGAACAGATGACCACCCAGGTCTGGGCCTCTATAGTGTGCCCCAGGTCTCTCATTGTGACATATAAGAGGCCCTAGCGGTGAGAGAGTTTTCTTGCCGTAACTTGAAGAGGGTGGAGATTTCCCCTCGTGTTGGCAAGTCTTTCACAGTGAGTTCAAGGGGACTGTGGGCTTGTAGCACTGCTGATCGGGTCAGCGGATGGGAGCACCAGTGTCAGAGTTGCGAGTAGGTGAACCTGTCTGTTTCTGCTAATCGGAAGGCTGCTTTGCATTGCTCAAAAGAGCGCGGGAGGCCTTTCCTCGAAGAGTTGACCAGGGGATTCAAGGCCTCCCGCAACCCAGTTCTGAAAGTTCGAAGGGCAGGATCCCGGTGAAAAGGCCGGATTATGAAAAATTGGGGAGGAGGGGCCCAGCCCCCTCGGGATGCCCTTATGTTTCAGGGCCCAATCCCAGGCCTTCACAGTATGTTTAGTGGAAGACAACGTTCCTGGCCAGGTCCGGCGCAGGAGTGGGGGGACATATGAGAGAAAGCGCAGGGTAGGGGGCAGGCGAGACTGTTCTATCTCCACCCATTTTGGGCGCCCCGAAGTAATGACCCAAGCCTGAATGTGGGCCAGCTGAGCTGCTATCTGATAGTTCCGGAGGTCGGGGACCCCCAGTCCACCTAGTCTGGAGCTGCCCATTATAGACCTCTGGGGGATTCGCGATTTCTTACCCCTCCAGATAAACATGAACATCTTCCTTTGCAGACGCCGCAGCAGCGGCAGATGGATTGTGGTGGGCAAGGATGACCAGGCATAGAGGAACCGTGGAAGGAGGTTAATTTTGCAGGTGGTGATGCGGCCTAGAAGTGAAATTTCCTGCGAGAGCCAGCGGTTAAGATCTTTGTCCAGCTCTTCGACAAGTGGGGAGAAGTTTGCCTGGTAGACGTCTCCTGAGTGGGCAGGAATCTGGACCCCAAGATAGGGAATGGCCTTTTCACTCCATTGTATTGGGCACTGCGTTTCTTGTGATTCCCATTCCCGCGGTCCCAACCCAATCCCCATGGCCACCGATTTCCCAAAGTTAATGGTAAAGCCTGCTACCCTCCCAAACCTGTGAATCTCGGGAAGGGCCGACTTCAGTGTATCGGAGATGTCAGTAATAGACAATAGCACATCCTCGGCATAGAGTGCGATCTTGTGCTGGGAGGGGCCCACTTGGAGGCCTTTAATTCATGAGTTTAGGCGGATGTGTTGGGCGAGGGGTTCCATGGCTAGGGCAAAAAGCAGGGGAGACAGGGGGCACCCCTGCCTGGTTCCACAGGTCAAAGGAATCTGGTCAGATAGGAGGCCGTTGACTCTAAGTAGAGTCTTAGGGGACTGATAGTTAGCTAGCACCAGCTTTTGGAAAGTTGGGCCAAAGTAGAAGGTTTCAAAGGAGAGACGCAGGAATGCCCAGTCCTCTCTGTCAAAGGCTTTGGTTGTGTCTAGGGCCAATAAAGCAAGCTGCCGCGAATCCTGGTTTGCGATGTCTATTAGGTTCAGAGCTATGCAAAAGTTGTCCCCAGTCGACCTGTGCATTGTAAATCCCGTCTGATCCGAGTCTATAATGTCAGGGAGGACGGCTGCCAAGCGATTTGCCAGGATTTTCAAATACATGTTGGCGTCAAGATTTAGTAGTGAGATGGGCCTGTATGAGCTATTATCCCTGGGGTCTTTCCCAGGCGTAAGAATGAGGACTGTGATTGATTCCTGCATAGAGGGGGTGATGGATCTCGAACTAGCGAAATAATTGAAAAGGGTTGTCAAGGGAGCTACAAGTTGGAGGCAGAAGATTTTATAAAACCGTGTTGAGTAGCCATCTGGGCCCGGGGCTCTGGCTTTGAGACTCTTAATGGCTGCGTCGGCTTCCTCACCTGAAATAGCGGCCTCAGGGCTCTCCCTCAGTGTCCTTGAGGCGAGGAAGAGCAGCACCTTGCAGGTAGTATCGTTGTTCTTCTTGGTTCCTCGGGGATGCCGTCATTATTTCGGAGAGGTGGGCGACAGCAAGTCGTATTTTGTCCTGTTCTGCGAATTGGACTATGCATTGAGGGTCGCGTAGGCCCAGGATAGTGTTTCGTTTCTTTGCTTTGGCGAGTTTATTCCCCTTGTAACTTTTGGCATAGTGCCCTTGCTTGGTTTTAGCTAACAGGCATGCTGTAGCCTCAGCATAGTGTGCCTCCAGCCTTTTTCACGTGGCCTGTAGGGCCCGATAGGATTTTGGGGACCAGCCTTTCCGTTTGTGGGTGGCCCCAGCCTCGTGGACCTCGTTCTCTAGGACTATGCAGGATTGCCGCCTACGTTTGTAAAAGGCTGCTCCTTGGGCGATCAGTTCTTCTCTCACCACAGCTTTCATAGCGTCTCAGGTGTTAGCTGGGGACGTGTCCTCGTTCAGGTTTTCCCTGAAGAAATTTTGATTGACTTAGCTATAGAGTCTCTTACTGACATATCGTTTAAGACAGGGTCATACAGGTTCCATCAGCGTCGGGGCGGGGGGATCGGGATCATGGGCTTGGAGCGTCAATGCAACTGGAGCATGATCGGAAAGCACCCTGGGGCCAATGGTAATGTCGTCAGTGAAGGCTAGGATTTGGGGGGAGGCCAGCAGGAGGTCAATCCGGTAGAAGGTTCTGTGTACATATGAGTAGAAGGATAAGTCCTTTTCATTGGGATAGATCACTCTCCATGTGTCCACTACATCTAGAGTACGAAGTAGATGAAGAAGGCTAGTAGCTAGTCTCGAGTCCCTGGGGGTCTAAGGATGTGACCTATCCTTGAGCGGATCGGCGACCCCATTGAAGTCTCCTCCGATGACGGTTTGGCCTTTGATGAATGGAAGGAGAGATTCTTCCAAGTCCCTGTAAAATCCCTCTTTGTTGTCGTTTGCAGCATAGGCTGAGAAGAGGGAGTAGAGTGGGCCAAAGATGAGGCATTTTACTGTGATGAAGTGGTCTTATTCCTCTTGCGAAGAGTATCGCCGTGCCCCCTTTCTTAGTGCCATTGGAGGCCAAGACTTGCAGTGGAAAAAATCTGCTGCGTGGATGGGTGAAGTCCGCTGGGATTAAATGAGTCTCCTGCAGAAAAACCACAGAGGCTTCCCCATCCTGCAAGCATTGTAGCGTGGATTTCCTTTTTGGGGGGGAATTCAGGCCTCTGACATTTAACGTGACAAACTTCAGTTTCTGGTGCGGACAGAGTGCATCCTGGATTTCTGTGGATCCCAGGGTTGGGGGTTGGGCAGAGCAGCGGAGATCAGCCATTGTTCGGAGGTGCGTTCAGAATTAGGTCATCATGTGGCTAGGGTTTTACCAGTAGCCTCCAACGGGAGGGCAAGGCTTCCAACATAGACCTCCAACGGGAGGTCAAGACATGAACTTGGGGAGCCGATTTAATTCCATCAGAATTTCCCCTTGCCAACAGGGCTATAACGGTCGACAAAGGTTGAGTTCCACTCCAAGGGAAATACTGTGGCATGCACCTTGGAGTTGGGCCTTGGCCGCATAAGGCCTGCAGCGTAGCTCTTGGTATGCCATGTTCCAACGCTGTCTATTCTTCAGGCGGGCCGCAGGTGTTCATTTTATCTTCCGGTTCCTTTGTTCTCTTGACCAGGATGAATGCCTCGGTTTGGGGAGAGACTTGTCTGGCTCACACCCAGTGGGGTCAGTTGTTGGGTCATTTGCACCCCCGGGAGAATCAGGGCGTAGGATCGCTGCAGCATCATCGAGGTGGCTAATCGTTCGGAGGGCTCTGTTATGGGAGAACTTCAGGATCGTTGGGAATAGCCATCAATATTGAATTTGGTGGTCTTGGAGAAAGAGCGTAAAGGGCCCTTCTTTTCTGCAACATCAGGAGGGAGAGATCTTGGTAGATTTGGAGTGGGGAGCCTTGGAATGTTAATTCGTCGCTGGATCGTCCTATTGCAGATATGGCTTCCTTAGTGGTATAGAAATGGACTCTCATTATTATTTCTAGGGTGGGGGGGGGTCTGAGTACACCCCTCGTCGCGGGCATAGCCTGTGGGTGAGATCCAGCATAGGTTGCGACTTAGCCAAGTGCGGCAGCAGCAATTGGAAAATATCGGCCACATATTCAGCCAGGTCCTTATCTGGGACTGAGGAGGGGACCCCACGTATACGTAACCTGTTGCGGCAGGCCTTATTTTCAAGGTCCTCCTGTTTGTATTCGAGGATCTCGCTTTTATTAAGAAGAGCTTGAATTGAACGTTGCACTTCCACAAGAGTTGTTGCATGCTCTTGGATCAGGTCCTCCGCCTCCCCCAACCTTTACTCAGTGTCTGTGACCCTCTTGTCCGTTTGCTCGAGCTTAGCAGTGAGCTCTGACATGCACAACCTGAATTCTGCTTAGATGTCAGACATAAAGGCTTGGATATCCTCTTTAGTTGCCAGGATCCCTCTGTCCTCTGGGAGCTTTTGGGGCTCAGCTTTCTTTCCACTGTCTGGTGAAAGTAACATGGTGGTAATATTCACGTTCTTGGCAGGTTTAAGGTGCTTGGCCATCTCTTCGGAACCCGTCAGGGGACACCTGTGCAAGCTCGGGGGTAGGATCGCCGGAATTGGACCACCAGTAGCGTGGAGATGATGTTTGGAAGGAGGGTCAGGGGTGCGTCTAAATTTTGAGTGAGACATAAGGGTCCCCGTAGGATCTCAGCTGGGCAGGGCCCTCGGCCGGTGGAGAGCTAGGCTGGAGGAGCAGGGGGGAAGGCCTCCAGGGTTTCACTGGGAAATGTGCTTGTGTCAATGCGATTAGCAGAGAGGTATCTGGACTGGAATCCACTTTGAATTTATGGCGTCTATGGTCCAGCCAACGTGGAGTTGGGGGCTGTGAGGTATTAAGAGCAAGATGAGGCCCAGACTTGGTGCTTTCCGCAGGAGGGTGCTGTGTAAGGGTCTGTCCTGCAGGCTCAGGGCAAAACTTGGGGACCTTAATTTGTGTGGATCCGGTCCAGGCCTGTAATTTCTGGGAGGGAGTGAGGCCGTGGGACAAGGTGCCCCAGAAGACAATTGCCCCTGGGAGCCGCTGAGATGCTGAAGTGCCCCCTACCGTATCAGGCCACCACGGAGGAACTGGGTTAAAGCGGAAGTTGAGGAGACCTGAGAGGAGGCAGAGTGCTGTGTCTGTGGTGGGCACCCCTCCGGTGGGGGCCCGGGAAGGACGCAGCAGGCACGGAGGAGCAGGGACAGGCTGGAGGGGCAGCAGCACATGTTCCAGGAAGGTTGCTGGCAAATGCTGCTCCTCGAGTGGAAGCGCAGCCGGCGAGGAGGTCGTGCCAGGTGGCGGTCCGCGTTGACGTGTGCCCCCGGGTACCTTTTCAACAGGGTTGGCAGCTGAGCGGCAAGGGTCGCGTGTCTCTTGCACTGGGCGTCCAGCGGACCGGGCGGAGGGCCAACGCGGAACGCACAGGGAGTATTTCTCTGCCAAACTCCTAAAGGATCGCCAAAGTCTGTTCTAACTCAGTGGTAGCGGCTGGCAACGCCTCTGGAGGGCTCCGCCGACACGTCAGTAGCGATGGCGTCTTCTCCTAGGGGGGGGCACCATTGGAAGCAGCCCACGACAGCTCAGAGGGCTGGATCTTTGAAGGGTCTCCGGCGGAGCTTCTTCAGCGCCGCACCAGCAGCTGGACCGCAATCGCTGGTTGGCGACGCCGAGGGACGTTGGTGAGGAGGAGCGAATTCCATGGGTTAGAGGCCTCCCGTTACTGTCCCAGCGCTGTTGGTATCTGCTGGGGAGCTGCTGTGATGGGTCCACCATGGCCCATCTGCCACTTTGGATTCTCTTGGCGGCCGATGCCGGCAAGATTACTCGCCGTGTTACAGGGCTCCAACAAGCGTTAGGGGCTCAATCTGCCACCATCTGAGCCCCTGGCGTTCCGCTAGCAGCTGCAGGCATTTGTACTGTGGAAGAACAGCAGGAACTTCATAATTTTGAAGAAGGCTGCGGATATGATATGATATTTTATTTGTATCGCGCTCGTACACAAGTGTTTCAGAGCGCGACTAGGCAAGGGAGGAGAACAAGGGAGGACACAGCACAACATAAAAACGATCTTACTAGTGTCATTGACAGTGACATTGAGAACGCGCAAGTGCACGGGAAAGGGAAAAGGGAAAACGTGCATGGAAGGGGGAGAGTGGAAAGTGCAGAAGCCGAGGAGCGCAGATAAATAAAATAAATAGAAAATTGAGGCAAACTGTGGTAGTGCAGCCAGCAAGTGGCAAGTGCTGTGTTTAAGGCAGCAGACTGGGTAAGTCTGAATAAGTGCAGAAAAAGAAGAAAAATGAGGGGGAGCTGTATAGGTACAGATACAGTCCCCAGTGCAAGGGGTGGCCAGGAGGCAGTGCAGGAAGGTGGCAGGGTGAGCAGCTACCTGGGCCCAGGGGACAGAGGGTGGCCAGGTGCACAGTGCCAAGAGAGCAGATCAGCAGGGGAGAAGGGGAGCGAAGGCAGAAGCAAACAGGAAGGTTTTGAGGTGCTTCTGGAACCGGAGATGGTTCTCCTCAAGTTTTAGAGTGGCAGGGAGGCTGTTCCAGAGAGAGGCCCCAGCCGAAGATAGAGATCTACCCCCAGCTTGTTTCTTTGAAAAACGACTGACCCCGAGGGAGTTAGAGGTAGAGGAGCAAAGAGCTCGAGAGGAGAGGTATTTGCGGAGGGATAGCTCAAGGTATTTTGGACCCAGGCCCCAGAAAGCCTTGTGGACAATGCATAGGGTTTTGAATTTAATCCTTGCATCTACTGGGAGCCAGTGGAGAGATTTCAAAGCTGGAGAGATACGATCCCAGGGCTTGAGGCCAAGGACAAGTCTTGCAGTCCTGTTCTTGATAAGTTGTAGAGGGCGGAGAGTAGATGCAGGTAGATTTAGAAAGAGGCTGTTACAATAGTCCAAGCTAGAGAGAACCAGAGCTTGGGATACCATGAGCTTCTGGTGGAAGGAGAGGAAAGGCAGAATACCTCTGAGGAGGTGCAGTCAGAAGTTTGACTTTTTAGAGACATCAGAGATATGGGCCGAGAAGGAAAGTGTGGAGTCAAAGATGACGCCAAGGTTCTTAGCCTCGCAGGTAGGGGTAGGAGGAGGGCCAAGGGAGGCCAGCCAGAGAGTGAGGGAAAAGGATGGAGATGGTGTGCCGATGAGGAGGATCTCCGTCTTGCTGGCATTCAGACAAAGATCATTGGCGGCACACCAAGATGCCATTAGAAGAGCTGCCACATCGCTGGCGCTCCTGGCCACGCCCACCAAAGTAGATTTAGATATACCCCGACTGGCAAGAATGGTTAGTAGCAGCTGTGATTTCCACCAGAAGGTCAGGGGAAATCTTCTTCATAATAGGTAAAGGTACTGCGTCCGATGGAGCGCATGATTTTAACGTAAGAATTGCCGTCAACACACTCTACTGGGAGAACATGGGAAAAGATTACCATTTTGACCCCCCAACCGGGCTCTGAGATTCAGGCGGGTGATTTGCGCCAGTAGTGGCACCAAAAGCCAACGAGATGTTAGTCCAAATGGTCTCTATTTTAGCCACAAAAAATTGCGACAATGCATTGCAAAGTTCTTGAGTAGGATAGACAGTGGGAATCAGTGTAGCAGTGGATGTGAGAGACTTAACAGCAGAGAAGAGGGCTTTGGGTTGACACAGGGCAGATTCGATTTGCCTTGTGAAATATTGTTCCTTGGCGGTATAAGCGACAGAGCAGGCCTTATATTGTGTTTTGAGATTGGGGTTGTAGGCTTTGCGCCATTTACGCTCTGCCTGCATAGGTTTAAGCTGAGCGGTGTTCAGCACGTCGGAGAGCCATGGCTCAGAGGGGAGTCTACGAGGCTGAATAAAGCACAGAGGTGCCATAAAATCTGCTGCCACTGCCAGTGCCTGAGATAGAAGGGCAAAAGAGGTGACAGGCGCCAACTTGCACTTGGCCGCAACTGAGTTGGCCATACCTTGAACATCTGCATCATGCCAAGAGCGGAGCCAGATTTCATCGGGGACAGCCTTAGGCAGAGCTCCTACAGCTTCCAGCTTGCAGGTCACCAACAAATGGTCAGACCAAAGTACTGGCTCAGCTGCGCGAAATCCCAATAAGGATTTCTTAGCCAGAATAAGTTCTAAAGTGTTGCCTAGTTTATGGGTGTGGCCTACCACATGTTGATATAAATCTAATTCTAGCAGACTGGCAAAAAAAGACCTGGGGGTGTAGGCTGATTAAATTTGAGATTGAAATCCCCAAGTACAATCAAATGGGCATGGAGTTAAGAAATCACCAAATAGTTCAGGGAAGATCCCATAAGGGCCAGGGGCACAATAAATGAGCAAAATGTGACAGCTACAAGCCAGTGAAACAACCCTCCTAAAAAGCAGGGCCTCCATTGCTAACTGATGAGAGCAGCTGAGCTGAGAGATAACAAGCTCAGTTCTAAAGATCGCTGCAATCCCACCTCCAATCTGGGTGGGAGGGGTGATGAGTATGATTAAGTCGGTAGTCAGAGGGGATGGCTTGTAACAGGGCCGTTGCAGAGGTGACCTGAAGCCATGTCTTGGTAATGGACAGTAGGGCCAGCCGGCGGTCGGCTAACAGATGATAAATGTCATCTGCGTGTGCAAGTAGGGAGCGGCTATTCAATAGCAGCAATGAAAGGCCGGTCGCACTATCCTCCGAGGTCAGACTAGGCATAAAAGGAGGGGTGCTAACAGAACAGTCAGTGTCACTCCAGACGTGAGGGAATTGAGTGTCCACTGGGGCTAACATGAGTAGGTGGTTTCTAGGATAATATATGGGCCCATCCTTACAGTCCTTGGCACGGATGGACACAGATGGGCTTGCCCTTAGCGCACCTTCGACGCGCTGGCGGTCGCTATGGCACATAAATTCTGGAAGCGAAGAGGGAGGTGAATTTGAGCCCGCCCCCTCACAGAAGGAGAGAGAGGACTAACCGTGAAAACGGCGTCCAGACACAGATTCGTACGTTACCACAGTGATATGCACAATTTAAAGTAAATATTACACATAAAAGTACTGGCAGAGTGAAGCACAATTGTAGAATAAAAATGTTAGCAGGATAAAATGACACTAGGCACCATATATGGGCATGTCTAACGAGTGGCTTTATAATAGCAATTTGGCAGCGTGACTGCCAGAAAAGCCTTACCTCTTGGAGAAGATCACAGCTACGCTGCACTAAATGCCGGAGGCGAAGAGGGAGGCGAATTCGAGCCCGCTCCCTCACAGAAGGAGAGAGAGGGCTAACCATGAAAACAGCACCCAGACACAGATTCGTACGTTACCACAATGATATGCACAATTTAAAAGTAAATACTACAATTAAAAGTACGGGCAGAGTGAAGCACAATTGTAGAATAAAAATATTAGCAGCACAAAATTACACTAGGCAGTGATAGTGAAATGTGGCACAACACTCAAAATGTCCTTATTGTACTAGTGCCAGTATGCCGAAGGGACAATACACAACCTAACACCACTTCCAAATCTAAATATTAAGAATCTAATACATTACTTGTTTCCGTCTCACTATTACATATATTACATATCCATGTGTCAAACTGTATTTAACATGTCCGCTTGTATGACCTTATTATGCTTTGTTTAAACCTGAGAAAATATTCAGTGCGTGGTCCGAGTTGGGACCAATTGTGATGGCTCTAAAATAAAAGATCAGCCGTATTTAACCTGTATTCTTCATTGCTTTTGTTATCCTTTAGATTTCTCCCCGCTGCTTACAATGACTACTTACAGGGTAGGAAGAGATTCAAATAGGAAAGCACTATTCAAATGGATTGTGTCATCCCACATATTCCTCATCTTTGATATTCGATATCCATCTTCTTCGGAAAATCTTTTTTTTTCTGGCTATGGGCGCTGTGCATTGATGCAGTCGGCTCGGTGCCCCTCTAGGGTCTCCATCTCGGGGATGATGTCATTGAAGGTATATATTGCACGGGCAGCACCCTTTGGCTTCAGTTCTGTTTTCTCTGAGTAAGCTTGCGCTTCGAGAAACTACAGCACGCTTCTTTTGTTCTAAACAAGATAATCTCTTCTTCCTCGCCACATACTACCCCAAAGACAAGGTTCAAGAAGTGTCGGGACTGTGATTCTAAGAAGTCGTTAACCGACCCACACTGTGTTTGTCTGTGGTGTCTGGGGTGGAGCATAAGACCTTGACCTGCTCCAAATGCCAGTCAATGACCGGAAAGGCTCTGAAGGAGCAAAAGGGGAAATTGGTGGTAGGTAAAAAAAAACAAAAACCCCATTGACTCCCCCGTCAAACCTTCTTCAGACGAGCCGAGAGGCGACTCTCATAGGAAGACTGTTAAAATATCAAGGTCGAGGAGTGGCTCCTACCACTCCTCATCACCGTCGAGGAAGTCGAAAAAGAGGCACTATCGTTCGCCTTCTTCGACTTTGTCGTCAAACACCTCCCCTGAGAGGGCATCTTGTCCCACGAAAAGCTCCACACCTGCTGAATGGGAAGCATTTAGATCTGAATGCTAAAAATATTTCAAAAGCAAAATCCTTCGTCAAGCCATGTTCCTCCCGCACCTTCCAAAGAAGCCAGTAAGGAAAGGTCTCGAGCCAAATCATGCACGCCCTCGAGCCGAGGGCGAAGGCCAGATACTCATTGAGAGCCGTCGAATCCTCGACACAATGACAAGTCCTCGAAGGATCCTTTGAGCCGTAAATCCAAACATAAGTCGAGGTCATCAACACCATCGACGCCATTGACGCCAGCTGCGCCTTCGACGCCAGCTGGCCCTCGACGCCAGCTTCGCCATCGATGCCAGCCACTCCATTGACGCTGGCTGCGCCATCAAAGCCAGCCGTGTGGTCGACACCAGTTGCGCCTTCAAAACCAATGGCCCCATCAAAGACAAAAAAGATTTTGACGACTCCTTGAGCGTCGGGTTCACAGTTTCTTAAGCCTTCTATTCCAGACAAGACCTATATTCCTTTAGCAAGGAAAGATTATTTAAAATCTCTCACCTCAATTTATGAGGAAAATGAGTCATCAGACAACGATGCGCCTTTTGGTCTTCAATTTGGTAGACCAAATGTGCCTACGAGCTTTATTTTGGAAGAGCCTAGATTGAAAGATTTGTATGATAATATGCAAACGGCCAGTGGGATAGACACCTCACAAGACCTGGATTTTCATAGACCTGAAGCTGGTGAGCATGTAGATGCTTCAGATAGACAACTAATGTCTACAGTTGTAGACTATTTGGGGTGGAGTAGGCCTACCCTCCTCTTTGAACAGGATGATCTGACGGACATCCTTGATAAGGGTCTGCAATTGGATCCTATTTTACCATTTCATATCACTCTCGAAAAAAGGGGGACAGAATATTGGGAAACGCCAGAGACTAATCCAGCAGTAAACAAAAACCTGACCAAATAATACCGCCCTTCCAGTAGTGACCCCGACTACATGTCACAACACCCCACTCCAGAGAGTCTGGTGGTACAGGCAGCTGCCGCAACTTCCAAGCAGGCAGCTTATCCAACTATCCCTCCAGATAGGGTTGACAAGATAGTAGATGGATGGGCAAGAAAAGTATTTTCTGCAGGGAGCATGGTTCTTAAATCAGCCAACTCAACATGTGCCCTAGCAAAATTCTCATTTACTCTATGGAACTGTATTTCCATGGAGGCAGAGTACATTCCAGAGGGGGAGGAAAGAGACACGTTCTTGGCTATTGTTAGAGACGGCAAAGAAGCCATGTGTTAGTCTCTTCAATCGGGTCTGGATTCTGCTGACAGCATCAGCAGAGCCATGGCAACAAGCACCATACTACGCAGATTTGCGTGGTTGAGGAAGTCAGGATTTGCACCGGATGTGCAATCCAGGCTCCTCAACATGCCTTTTGACGGGTTTCACCTTTTTGGCAACAAGGCTAACGAAAGCCTTGAGAAGTTGCAGACCTCAAAGGCGGCAGCCAAATCCTTAGGTGCCGCTATTAGGCAGCCACAGCCTTTTCACCCCAGTGGACAGCCTTGGAGGGGTAGATCTTTTTGCTAGTACTCCTCAGAGCGAGAAGAATGGCTGGTCAAAGAGGCCAAAGAAGATTACCTCGTGGTGGACAAGGTAGAGGTACAAAGTCTGCTCAAGCAGGGGCATCCTTACCAACAGCCACTACATCAGCCACTTAAAACCTCTCTGAGGTCTTGAGTCACAAAACACAAGTGGGAGGCAGGCTGCCTCCGCATCTGAAAGAATGGCGAGACATTACTTTGGATGCTTGGGCATTGGAAACCATAGCCCACAGTTACTGCCTTCCCTTCATTCAGAGACCTCAGAACCATCCACCGGGGAGCCACTCTTTGAGGGTTCCAGATCTGCTCCTTGTGCAGGAAAGTTTGACCCTGCTAGAGAAAGGTGCTATAGAACTGGTGCCTGTAGCGGAAAGGAACAAGGGATGGTCCTCACCTTATTTCCTAATACCCAAGAAGGATGGAGGACTGAGACGCATTTTGGATTTGAGATACCGCAACAACAAACACACCACACAGACCCTCACACAACAGCACACAACGGACTCTGACCGGATACCACACCAAAAGCTCAGCGAACGGTGTTAACCAAACTGAAGCTGCCAATAGCACATCACAGCTCCCTTGCTCCTCACCAAACTTTGTGCTACTAACATGCACTAACCTACCCCCTTTTCTTTCAGATCCGCCAGAGCGCCAGGGGACCACTCCAGTGGTGATAGTGTACGGTACAAATATCCTTGAACATTAAAATTAACATACTTGAACAAGTTCCTCAGGAAGGACAAATTCAATATGGTCTGATCCTTCAGGCCCTCCAACGCCAGGATTGGATAGTGTCATTGGACCTTCAGGATGCTTACTTTCACATACATGAAGATTAAAACCAAGATTCATCGGAAGAATCACGATCTGGCAGGATAGTGCACCGGATTGACTGTGAGACTAAGAAGAAAGAAAGGGGAAGAAAAGCTAATACCCTTGAGAATAGTGCTGAAAATAATTTTCCTAGTCACCATACCTGGCGGAAGAGGACGCCAGGTTGACTAGGAAGAGACTGAAAGAAACAAGGCGAAGAGAAACATACCCCTTGACTTTTGGATAGCCAAGAAAGACTTAAGAAAAAATAAATATTCATTGGAAAAAGGCAGAAACCAAGGGAATGGGAAGCAAGCCCCTTGATGTTTATGGGCATTTTAGAAAAGCCAAGAGAAAGGATGCCCTCTCTTGGCTGTGTGAGAATTTGACAACCTCGCGGGACAAGGTTGTCCATCTTTTTGTAAGTTGTTTTGTTGCACCAATTTTTGGAACTTTACTTTATGAAATGGAGAAGAACTTTGGCCATTGATCTGAAGAAGATTCCCTTGCACATTATTTTGAGTTATTAGTGTTAGTGTTGGAAATAGTTTTTTTGACACGACTGTGGACTGTGTTTTGTTTGACATCCTGACAGATTCCTTAGACTATTATTTCAATGCAGGGAAACCTCTCCTAGTACTCGGGACAGGAAGACATTTCCCCAACCCTTATTTTGTTTTAAATAAAAGTTTATAGCAATTAACATGACACCACTGTGCCAATCTCTTACTTCTACACCATCGCAGCATACATTTTGAAAATCGTTTTTTGAGAGCCAGCTCCAAACTAGATATTTTGGAGGAAATGTTAGATGGTTCAAAAATCTGTTTTGAGCATACCGCCATTTATTTTCCCGCATAGAAAAAGTTTTTTTTTAATCGAATACACATAACACAAAAACTGCTGGACGGATTTGCACCAAATAAGATACAAGTTGGGCACAAAGCGTCAGACATTCCTTTACTGGTTTACTGTAAATACATCTAGTAGTAAAAATGCTAATGGAGAAGGGGGTGCCTCAGGTCCAAATATCTTCCATGGTGCATTGCAGCAGTGAGACTTTTTTGTCTGAAAGTGTGCGCTTACCACAGGAATACCTCAGTAAGTCAAAAAAGAAAAGTGCTGAAAACAAGATTTGAAGGGAGCAATCTATGGTATCACATTAGGGTAGAGGGGGGGAGGGGGAAGAGGATCACACTTGTAGTTGGAAAGTTTGGGGCGGCTGGGGGATGCATTTTGTGTCAGCACGTTTTCATCTTACTGTGGCAGTCCCACAGGATTCCCACAGATACATGCGGAAACGCCACAAGGCGCACACAGAAAAAAATGTCATGGGTACATACGAGTGAAAGGGGATGATAGTAGAGCGTCGGGGAGCATTTACATGGTGGGGCAGATGGGGAGAATGAAGGAGGGTGCACCTGGAGAGTGAGTATTGGGAAGACATTTAAATTGTCTAGCATTTTCCCATTAGTGGTAATCAGCAAATGATGAATTTCCCAGGATACTTTAATAGTGTGTGGGATATTGTAAATGGGGCAGTGGCCTACAGTCTTCTTTGCCCACTTTTTGCAACGTAAATATTGGGCATGGACAAAGGCCAGGGATGTCATTTCACCAAAATGCCTGGGGTAGTGGAAGTGACATCATACAACCCTTGACCTCTGATGACATCAAAGGAAGTGATTTTATCCCACCCCGAAGTGATATCACGGTAAACAATTGAACACGACCTTTCACCCCTTGACAAAACAGGAAGTGGCATCACATAGCATTGTTCCTAAATGCACTACGAAAAATATGGTTACGATATCACTACTATGTGATATACATTTCATACAAGACTGGAGTGCCATGTGTATCATTAAGATCAGTGTGTATAGGCCCATATTACCAAATTACTGTGACGTCCATGGCCAAGTGATAATGATGTGTTAGTATATACATACAATATCACCCGACCAGTGTTGGTACTCATTTATCGACTTCAGAAGGATGAAAGTCTGAGTTGAGGTGTTTAAGAACAGACTAAATCAGTGACACACCCCCCGAAGTGTTCCTGAAATAAACCTTTAATCAGTCCAGCAATTATTGTATAGAATTCCAGAAAAACAAATTATTTGGTATTCCTATTGTTTCTACGTTAGGGTACTGGTGAAAGTGTTAGACTTGTGGAACGCCTGATATATATATTTTTTTAAAGAGGCCTGAACAAGAAAGCCAGCCACTCCAGAATGACAGAGCCACATGGTGCTGGCCACAGCCCAGGAGTTTGCATGTAAAAAAATTAAGTGTTTTTTATTTTTTTTAAACTTTTTTTAGGGGCGACCCCTAAATGACGTTCCTGACAACTGCCATGTACGGTGGTATCCTGTTAGTTACTAGGCATGGGGATATGTGCCACGCCTGTAGGCCAGTTGGCATCAGTCTTTTTTTTTTTAACATGTTTTTATGGCGTTTTTAAAGTAGTATCAACTGTGGGACTTGATATTGTCCCATTTCCCTCCAAACATCCCCACTCCCTGCCCTCCCCCACCAGTCATCAAAGGAGAAGCTTGTCTAGTTCTTAGTGTCCATCGTGTTGTACCCTCATGTAAACATGGCCAGGATTCTGATTCTATGTGGGCACCATTGCAGCATAAAGTCACTTTGCAGGTATTCTATCACCGGCCCGCAATCTGTATGGAGGTTTTGTCGGGGCCCTTGTAGGTTATACGTAATGCGCTCCAATGCTATGAATTGCCAGACTCGCTGTAGCCATTCTAACGTATCTGGCGGTGATTTCTGTTTCCATCTTTGAGCTATTGTTAGCCAGGCGGCAATCAGGAGACCCATAAAATTCCTCTTCTGGATCTTCTTCAACGTTCTGTCTCGGGGGTGCCAAAGCCTCCCAACCACACATCTTCTTTTATTAATTCTGCCCCTTTAAACATCCCTTGCATTGGCGTTTTATCTCCGACCAGAAGCTTTGCAGATTTGGGCAGTCCCACCAAATATGTCTCCAGGTGCCCTCCTCGTTGCAGCCTCGCCAGCAAACGTTTTGTTTCATGTTGTACATTCGTTGCAGTCTTTCTGGGGTGTAATGCCATTGGATCATTATATTTGCCCAAGTTTCTCTTTGCTGGATCGCCTGAGTCCATTTGGGAATGATTTGCCAGATGTATTCCCTTTGGCCTCTCGTGATCTCCCTCCCCAGCGTTTTTTCCCATCTAATCATATATGGCCATTTTGTGTCTTCTGCTGGGACATTTATGTGTTTGTATAGAGTTGACACAAATTTTTTGTCTCCCGTGTGAGACATTATATATGATTCGAATGGGGTTAGATCTCTCAGTGCCGCCTGCCTTATCCTTGGTGTAGAGAGCCAGTGATGGAGTTGATCATATTGGGATCTTTCTTTTTCCGTGAGGCTGAGTAGTGAGTGGCATTCCATGAAGGATCTTATCTGCTGGTCTTCGTACATATCCCAAACTTTAGTGCAGTTCGAGTCAACCCATTTTTTAAACTTTCCTTTTTCTGTGCCGGATTTGAATTCCGAGTTATCAAACAACGGCATAAAGGGGGCAAATTAATTGACAGTGTTTCTTTTTTTTACCGCTCTATCCCAGTTGTTGAGGGCCGCGCTCATGATCTCGCTGATCCTGAGGTTTGGGTGTCTGTGTTCAGGGCTGGTCCACAATAGTTGTTGGAGGTTTTTCCTTGCCACTGCCCTGTCTTGTACCGCCCATATCTTCTGAGATTTGTTGGGAATCCATTCTTTCAAGACCCACAATTGGGCCGCCTCATAGTATTTCCTGAAGTGTGGTAGTGCCATGCATCCTTCCGACTTCGGGCCGTGAGCGCTATGCTGGAGAGTCTCTGGGTTTTGTTCAGCAGCCAAATGTATTTGTTGACCATTTTGACTAGTGCTTTGAAGAACGTGGGTGGGATTCTGATTGGAAGTACCTGAAAGTGATACAATAATCTGGGTAGTACCGCCATTTTTATCACTGTTATTCTGCCCCACCAGGACGTCGAGAGAGGGGTCTACTTGTCTAAGTCCTTTCTCTAACAAGTGCGGGTAGTTCCCAGCGTAGAGGGCTTTAATTGTGCTGGTGAGGGTGACCCCCAGGTATTTGAGACCTTCCTCCGCCACTCAGAGTTTTAACTCTCCTGCGCACTTCTGTATTTCCTGTTTGTCTCCGGCCAATAGCATTAGCTCTGATTTCTGTCTGTTTATCTTCAAGCCCGAAACTCGGCCAAATTCCTCTATTGTTTGTATTGGTGGGGGCATTGTGTCTACCAGATCCGCTAGGACCATCAGCATATCGTCCGCATAGGCTGCTGTTTTATGGTATATGCCTCCCATTGCGATGCCTTTAATGTCGGGTGAGTTTCTTATGATCATCAGCAGCAGCTCCAAGAAGATGGTGTATAGGAGTGGGGAGAGGGGGCACCCCTGTTTGGCGCCTCTTTCGATTCTTATTATGTCTGAGAGTTCCCAGTTCAACGCAATTATGGCTGTTGGTGTGTTATAATTAGCCCTTATCATGTCGATATATGTGTCACCCAGGTCATACTTCTCCAGCGTCCGGAAGAGCATGGACCACTCCACGCAGTCAAATGCTTTTTCCGCGTCTATTGCCAATAGGGCAGCTGGGGTGTTTGTGATTCCTATTTTCTCAATCAGGTGGGTAATTCTTCTGATGTTGTCGTGTGTTGTTCTGTTAGAAATGAATCCTGATTGGTGTATCAATTTCGGGAGTAGGGGGGTGAGTCTATTGGCTAGGACTTTGGTGTATAGTTGGCATCAAGGTGTATCAGTGCTTTGGGTCGGTATGCACTTGGCGATTCTGGGTTCCTTCCTTTCTTATGGAAGACCAATATTTTTGCCTCGTTCATGGACTTCGTGATGTTTGCGGTGTCTTTAAAGGTGTTAAAGAGTTCAGTGAGGACCAGGCTTAGCTTTCCCTCGTAGGTTTTGTAAAAAGAGGCCGTGTAGCCGTCAGGGCCCGGGGCTTTGTTTATAGGCAGATCTCTTATCGCCTTTTCAACTTCCTCTATAGTTATCTGCGCATTGAGTGCCGTTTTCTCCTCTGGTGTGATGGTTGGGAGTTTCATGTCTTTTAGGTATTTTATTTGGTCTCTCTCTGTAGGTTTGTCCGATGTGTATAGTTCTTGGTAGAAGTCTCTAAATATTTCTTTGATGGCCTTCGATTGGGTTCTCACTTGGTTATTGGAGTCTCTCAGAGACTGTACAGTTTGTCTTTGTTGTTTGCCTTTCAGCTGCCTCGCCAGTACTTTATCTGCTTTGTTGGCTTTCATGGCATACCAATGTTTCAGGTGGAGAAGTTGGGTCTCTGCTCTCTTGGTTCAGATCGCCTCCAACTGTCCCTGTATATGTCTATATGCTCTCTTCAGTTTCTGGCTATGTTTAATAGTCATTTCATCTCTAATCTTCCCTAGGTTGATTTCGAGCTCTTCTTCCCATTTACTGGATTGCCTATCTTTCTGTGCTTTTAGGGCGATCAAGTGACCCCTCATGACCGCCTTGAAGGCTTCCCATAATATGACCTTGGTCACGTCTGTGGTATTGTTTTGGTCGAAGTACTCTTTTATATGGTCTCTGATTGATTCCTTCATCACTGGGTCCTGCATGACATCTCTGGGCAGAGTCCATTGCCAGAGGCCGGATCATTTACGGATGGCCAGTAGTGAGATCCAGATTGGGGCATGATCTGATATCGAGATGGGGCCTGTCTCCACCTCCTGAATCTCTCCCAGTAGGCTCACTGGCGCCCAGAATAATTGATTCTGGAGCTTCTGCCATGTACCCGGGAGTGGTATGTGAATCCCGGTGATGGGCCTCTAAGTTTCCGCCAAACATCTATTAGTGCTCGTTTTTGCATTGTATTCCTTAATGACTGTCGGGGAGCCCTGTGATGCGTGGTTGGGGTTCGATCTGTCTTTCCTTGGAATCCAGGCCATGTTAAGGTCCCCTGCCAAAATCATCTCTTCTTGTGAGAAGCTTTCCAATTTGTGAAGGGTGTCCTTTAAGAATCCGTCCTGGGCCGTATTGGGGGCGTAGACCGTTACAAGTGTTAGAGGGCGGTTCTCAATTTTAATTTTTACCGCCAAGAATCTCCCTTGCTTGTCTTCCAGGGTATCACGAATTTGGACGTTGAGAGAGTCGGCAAAGGCAATTAGTGCCCCCTTTTTTTTTCTTTTCCACATCATTTGCATGTATTATCCTTTTAAAGCCTTTCAGTCGGATTTTCCCCTTATCTTTTTTCTGTATTTCTGTCTCTTGCAGCATTACAATATCGTATTTCCCCTGCCGTAGTTGGTGTTTGACTTTTTTCCTTTTGACTGGGGAGTTTAATCCTCGGATGTTGTGTGTTAGAATCTTCAGCCCCATCCTGTTGTGTGTTCATCTTTACTTTGTGGACTTCTTATTGTTGGAATGCCGTGGATGCTTCCCTTCGTGCCGGTGGGTTTCCCTCCCTCCTGTTGAGTTCGCCTCTTATCTTTCCCTTTTGTCAGTTCCTTTCCCCCTACGTGGGCCCAACCCCCCCCCTTTCCCTTGTAACTTCCCTGGGCCCTGTGATCGCTTGGGCATATTGCCCTTCGCGCCATGCCCTCTCAAACTGAGTGGTAACTATGGCGTGAGGAGTCCTAAACCTCACTAAACGTCTCCTAGGATTCCCTGCAATGCCAGCTCACCACAGCTAAGTGTCGCCGGCGGCCGCCTTTTTATTGCTGAATTTTTGATGGAAGACCGGCGGTCATTGTTCTGTGTCCATCCAGTGGATGTGGCCATTATTTATGCCCCGTAGCTTCAGTGGCCCGTCTCGATTTTGCATTCACTGTAGTCCAGCCTCTTGGGGTCCTTTTCCCTTGCAGTGGTTCCCTGCCATTGCTCTGTGACCCCCTCCTTCTCCTGTAAATTCAGGATCCGTTCTCCTTCCTCGCTCATGGTGATCCTATGCTGCTTACCTTCCCACGTGAATAGCAGTCCGAAGGGGAACGTCCATTTATACCGTACTTGTTTTGCCGTCAATTCTTTTGTTATTTATGACATCTCCCTGCGTTTCCGCAGGGTGGATTGTGCCAAGTCTTGGTATAGTTGGTATAGTTGAATTTCTGACCCATTCATTCTGATGTGATCCATTGTTTGGGCCTTCTCCTTTTGAGGGTAGGATGCCATTGCTATCAGCACATCTCTGGGGCGGGCTCCTGGTTCTCCCCTGCAGCGTGGGCCCAATCTGTGAATCCTATCGACCTGGATCACTGTTTCGTCCTCCTCTTCAAGATATCTCGGAACACCTGTTGGACTTCTTGCTTGAGGTCCTTGTCTTCCACTGACTCTGCCATGTTTTTGATCCGAATATTGGATCTGCGTGCCCGATTTTCTAAGTCTTCACATTGGGCTTCTAGATCTTGGGAGAGTCTTGCCAATCTTTACTGTGCTTCCACGACTTGTTGTGTCTCTTCGTCTAGGTTCTGAACCGTCTTCTCTAGAATGTCTGTTCATTCTTCTATGTTCCCTATGTCTGTTTTCAGCTCCTGGATCGCCAGTTTAATTTCTCCCTTCATGGACTCGAATTGGGAGTGCATAGAGGGCATGAATTGTTCTTGGAATTCTTTAAACCATTCCTTCATATCTTCTTTGGTAGTCATGTCTGTGCTATCTTTGTCTCCTTAGCCTCCTCTCCCTTTCTCGTTCTGTGCGGTAATTTTCTGGTTCGTAGGCGTGTTCGCACACCAGAGACGGTCCAAATTCTGATCTGGTTTCAACTTGTTCAATGTGGCTTGTGTTTGCCTGCCCCTAGATTTGGACATCTGTGCTGTTTCCGTGTCGATTTGGACTATCTGCTCTGGAAGTTCCACGGGGCGCGGCTATGGCCACTAACTGCTTCCCTGTGTTGGATTTTTCTCCCCGTAGCCTGAATTCCTTTCTTAAGTTGTTTGTTGCTCCCTTCCTGTGATTGCCGTAACTGGGATGGTGTGTTTTGGGATGAAATGGTCCCTGGCAATTGGCCCCTCTTCTTTTCCTCTTATTTGAGCTTGTACGTGGTTGGAGATGGCTTTGTCTCTTTCCAGTAGCTAGATGTAGAGGCTCGCCGTGAAACCTCTACTTCTGCTTAACTGTATGGTATTGGGGAGGGGGGCGTCTCTTCCCGCAAAGTACGAGTAGTTGTGCCCGCAGCAGTATGGGATGTGATGCGGATTTATATGTTCAGGGAGAGTTCTTCCGGTATTTCGTACGTGTCCTTGTGGATAATGGGGGGAGGTGGGCCTTGCCTCCCCGGGCGCCCGCTGGGGCTGTTATGGCACTTTGGCACCAATGGTGTGTCACCCTGGGGGCTTTCTCGATTGCCCCTATAGTCCTTTTCACTGGATTCAAGGGCAATGTTATGATGTATATGGGGGAAGGGGGAATCCTCTTCCCCGGCCCTCCGTGTGTGCCCCGAGGTGTTGACGCTGCTTGGATGGGCCCCCCCTCGCCCTCTCATAACCTCTTCTGTGAATCCACTGTTGTTTAATTTGGGCTCATGCAGGGCACCGGGCAACCCCTCACTCCCTCCGTCTCCCGGCGCCTCCTCTGGGATCGGCACTGCTGGGCCTGTCGCGTTTTGCACAGCCTCTGACTGCTAGCCTCCCCTGTGGATGCTGGTGGGGGAGGCGGGGCACCAGGGACAAGGGCTCACCTCACGTAGTCGCTCCGCTTCTCCTTTCACCTCGTCTCCTGTGGAGCTGTTCGGGCGCGCTCTCCCTCCGAGGCTCGCAGCCGCGGCATCAGGTGTGCGGCCCGGAAGGCATCCTCTCACTGCGGGATGGCAGGCGCTCCCCAGGCTGACCGCTGCCTGTCGGGAGCTCCGAAACTTCCTGGCCCTCACTGCAGGTGGGGCTTCTGGCCTCTCCGCTGGGTTCCAATTCCTGCAGCGCGGGCTCTCACCTTGGCGGGCGCTGGGGGTGGGGGTCTCGCTCTTCCGGGTAGGGGAGCTTGTCTTGACGGAATGGGTGCCACCCTTCCCCGGGGTTGCGCCCAGGTCTCGCTCCTTGACGGCTAAGAGCGCGGGCTCCGCTGGATGGACAGTGTCACTTTCCACACTCCCCTGCGGCCACGGCACTTCTTAATTAACCAGCTTTATGGTGCGGCCACACGCTGGCAGACGGAGCTCAGCTCACGCACGTCTGTCCAGCATGGCCGCCATTTTGGAATGGCATCAGTCTTTTTTAGTATTTGGTGCAACATGGTGTAAGGCTGCAGAAGTATAAGTCGGGCACAGTGATGGCACATTTTTTCGCTAAGTCTTTTATTAACACAAAAAGATTGGGAAAATGCCTCTCTATCCCTAAATACTATGAGGGTTTTCCCTGCCTCAAAGCAAACTAATTAAAATGTTTGGAAGTCTGAAAGTAAAAAATCTGTCACCGTCATGTCAAAAACCTACTTCTGTCCGTAACACTTACACTCTAAGAAAACCGTGCAAGGGTGTTCTTTACTAAAAGAAACAGTGTTCTTGGTGTTCTCAATAAACAGAAAGGTTCCCAGGTTTGCTGGTAGTAAGGTGATGAAAGAAATGTTCAAAACCACAAAGTTCCAAGTCTGGGGTAACACTTTTTTGCACTAGACTTATTCTTCTATCAAGATGCTGAATCACAGACACGGTAAAGTCACATTTCTAGTCTTTATATCATATTGACTAAGGATCCCTTTCCCCCAAGGTCCGTCACATAGCTTTCCCTTTATGCCGCTGGTTTCTTCATCTCCAATTGGGAAACAGACAAAAAGTCTACATTGTCTTGCACTTTACCCTTCCGGTTTTCTACCTGAAAGCAATATGGTTGCAGATGAAGAAACCAGCGCATAATTCTGCGGGGGTTAGTGTCTTTATGGAGGCTCAGTTATAGGATTCACTTTATTATTCCCAGGGTCTTTGTACCCCTGGTTTCCAAGCTTCTTTGTGGGTGTGAGTCCTGGACTTGCAAAGGTGTTTTGGCATCTTCTCTTGTCAAACTGGGTAATTCTGAATAAATGTCTTTTTCACAGAATCCCAGACCCTCTTCTCTTTAGACCTTGGTTTTTGCTATGGGTACGGGTCCCAGATTCGCACAGCGGCATTACTCCCCCTTGGTTCACTCTCCTGCCAAGTGAGCAACTGGTTTTGATTCTCTTACAGGACCCAGACCCTCTCTTTTGGGGGTCGGTCCGAGACACGCACAGTGGCGTTACTCCCCTTTGGTTCACTTTCCTGCCACGTAGGTAACTGTCTTTGATTCTGTTTTCGTGTCCCAGCCCCTCTCTTTTTTTTATTTCGTAGTTTTACTCTCGAGCTTCCCCAGTCCTCTAACAACTTCTGGTAAACCCATGTACCTGTTCTCTTCTTCTTGAACGGTACCAGCATTTTCCCAGTCTCTCTGTTGCTTGCTAAGGCTCTTGACAGCTTTTTAAAAAGAGGTGGGCTCTGCAGCGGTTCGGGCGGTGTCTCTCTTTTCCCGGTTGCATGTCCTACATTGCAAGTCATTCACCAGAGCTCGGGCAGCCTTGAGGCAAGTAATGGCACCAACGCACTTGGTCCTTCAAACTTGGACCTTCATCGGCCTTTCCTCTACCTCGCTTGGTGGCTTCCCTTTTGGCTTTTCTCTGCTCGCTTCGTGCAGGGAACCCGTTGTGCCTTCTCGGAAACCCATTCTCTCGAGGCCCGTTCTCAGGAGGCTTGTCACCCTCTACCATTGACTGCTTGTTTGTTTGTTCCCTCCTTTCCCCCACTAGCCCAATTATACATTCTAATTTCAGCACCAATTGAAATTGTTTCTTGCTGTGCTTCAAACTGATTGTTTTGCTGTTTCTTAATGCCTTGCTTAAAATTCGATTTTAGGTGTGCTTTACATCTGTGCATCCTCCATTTTCTACTGCTTTGTTATGTTTGGGGATAAATCGAGGCATTCCCAGGCTGCAGGCTTTTACCTGATTGTCATTCTGCTTGCTTGGCCCTTCTTACAGCAATCAACCCTTGTGTCCTTGGTTCCTTTATTGTTTCTGTTTTACTTGCCTCCTCTTACCCAGCCTCCTTCTGTCCAGCACTTGCACGTTCAGTATGTTTAGGACACTACAATCGTTGTGTTGGTCTTCACCCTTCCCCTCTTGCACGCCCCTTCTCCCTCCTCCCATTCCTTAGCACTTCCACCTGGCTGGGCTCTCTCCTTAGCCCCACCGCCAAATGCCCTTAGTCCATCCGAGCCATGGAGTAGGAGCTGCCTGGATCGAGGCCCTTCGCCCTCCCTGCCCTGCACTTTCCACCAGAGCATCGAGCTCCATCAAGTAGGTGGACCCACTGTCCGTGTTACGAAGAGAGGGCACTCCCCGTGCTGCGTGCTCTACAATCTGAGCCCTGATTGACTATGTGCCGTGCTGTGTGCTCTACCATCTGAGCCCTGATTGACTATATATCCTTGCTGTGTTCTCTACCATCTGAGCCCTGATTGAATATGTATCCATGCTGTGTGCTCTACCATCTGAGCCCTGATTGACTATTTATCCTTGCTGTGTGCTCTACCATTTGAGCCCTGATTGTGTATGTATCCGTGCTGTGCACTCTACCATCTGAGCCCTGATTTACTATGTATCCGTGTTGTGTGCTCTACCATCTGAGCCCCTTTGTGAACCTCCTATGCTTGCCTGATGTAGCCCCACGTATGATGAGGCGAGGCTTTGCCAGTCTGTACACTTGCACCTATCTTGTCCTTATGATGTATGCATGCCTGGTGTAGCGCCCCATAACACGAGGCAAGCCTCTGCCATTCTGTACGCTTGCACCTATCTTGTCCTTATGATGTATACATGCCTGATGTAGCCCCCCCCGTAACATGAGGCGAGGGTTTTCCAGTCTGTACACTTGCACCTATCTTGTCTTTATGATGCACGCATGCCTGATATAGCCCCCCGTAACTTGAGGTGAGGCATGTATCCCAATGCGTATGTTGTACCTATGAACTGTGACAGGCACTTACTGTAATTAGCACCTAGATGCCTCAGGGTTTTGTGTGCTGAAATAAATAAAATAAATAAAGGTACTTTACAAAGACTGGGCATTTTTCTTCGATTACGCAATGGAAACTTATAACTGGTTGGATCCGAAGGGCATAGCGCAGCTCCATACGAGTCAGAATAATTGATTACATGCGCTTCATCGCTGGGATCAATAACCCTATTGGCTAGGTCCCTGAAACGGCATCAGTGCTCAATGAGGCCGTGCACAAACTTAGAGCTATGACTTAAGAGAAATCACTAACCAAGACTCCAACATAGAGAAAGGGAGTACCAGACCTAACTTGACCAGATCAGTCCAGCGCCTGCCTTTGGGCACTTATCGAAGGACTAGACAGGTCTGAGCGAAAAGAGAAACTCTGTCTAATCACTTGAGATCGGCAAACATTTCAACCTCACAGAGATTGACACAGCGGGACAATTCTATCGACAAAAAGCAAGACATAGATTCAAGGAGCGGCACAAGCTCTAACCAATATAATGAATATGGAAACAGCGCCCCAAGAGCAAGGAGGAACGAACATCCAAGTGAGATTAGGTTCAAACAGTCCACTCATCAAATCAAAGACAAAGGAACTTCATTATCTACTCGTACCCGGAGCAAGTAGAACAAGTTCTGCACGGCCACCTGCCAAACTGGAACATCACTATAGAACAAGACTTATTAAGGAGCAGACAGAAGGAGGCATATAACTATTCACGTCATAGTCAAAAAGAAAAAGAGCAAAGAAGTTGGGCTTCGTTACCAGAAACCTTGACAGCCCATCAAAGATCGTAGCCACCAAAACTGCTAACAAGGCAGAAAAACAAGCCAATGAAAACATCACAGGGAGAAACACCAACTCATTTGACTATGGGATCATGCATCACACAAGGTTTCACCCATCTAACAGCTAGATCTGACGTTAATCTCGGATCCTTTGATCTCCTCTGCCTCCAGGAGATGTGGCTTCTAAGAAACCGACAATTGATGGCTTTGAAATTGCCTTTGCTTCAGCTATTCAAGGCCCACTGGGGAGACCCTGTGCGGGTTTGCTTCCTCCTATGCGCTCTTGCAGTGGGCTACACCTGGAAAAAATCACCCTGAACAATGCCTTCATATTGGCATCTCTGATTTCGTGGAAACCAAGCCTCGCACACAAGGACTTAACCAAATCCAAGCTTTACTTGTTTATCAACATATATTGGAACCCGAAAGTCCTAATGGAAGCACTTATTAGGTCCAAAATGGAACAACTAATTGACGACATTGCACACGCAAACAAAATTGATTACATCATAATATGCGGGGTTCTAAATGCCACTGTACTAAACCTTAATTTGAATAAGGTGGCCCTGTTTGGTACCTCCAGCGACAAAGTGGGAATCGTCAGATCGACAGTCTCAAACTCATACCAGAGAGGAAAACTGTGGGCGGCATACATGGATGGAATAGACCTACACAATCTGCGTGCTTTAAAGCCCTTAACAACGCCTATCATTCCCACTTGGGAACAAGACGATCGTAAAGCCGTCCTGGACCACATATATGTATCCAGAGACTTCTTAGCTAAGGTCTCATTGTTCAAGGTGGTAATGACAATAAGCAGTGACCACAACCTTCTGATGGCCGTCTGGACCTTTCCAGAAACTCAAGACACCAGCAGAAGGAAAGTCATGGCGCCTAAAATAGACTCCAACAAAGCAGGCACACGATTGAGACTTAACCCCGAATCCATAAAGGCAATAACAAAACAATATCTAAAGGCAACCGTAGAAGACACAGCGAAATTAAGAACAGCAAAAACAGATTATTGCCCTCTGTTGATTGCTTATCAACAAGTAAGGAAAAACCCTACAGCTTACAAGAAGCATCAACACACCACAAACAAGCTGTTGACGGAAAAAAGGAAAGAAATGCAAAAGGAATTTAGGAGAGCTAAAACCTCTCCTTCATTGATCAATGAAGAAGCAGCTAGGAAAGCCACGAGGAGTTACAAACACTGGTTAAAGTCATACAAAATCAACCTTTATCAAGGCGATTCAGAAAAAATGCTGAGTACCCTCAACGGGAAACAACCTAAAGCTTTCTGGGCGCAAATAGATTCCAAGGGGAAGACCACGCAGGACGCTCTGTTAAACAGCGTCGGCGAGAAGCACTTGGTATCTCATTTCGCCAAACTGTTTGCACCGATCACAGATACAAACCTGAATTCTCCAATTGAGTCACAACGTTGGGACGTAAGACAAGACAAAACTGAAAGTTAAACAACTCCCGAGCTCTGGGGCCGGACGGGATTTCTAACCTGGACTTAAAACCCAACACCGAATCCTGTGGTGACCTAATTGTACAAATATTCAAGAACTGTCCCACTTCTTCCACTTTCCCCAAATCTTGGAAGACAGCCAATGTCGTCCCAATCTATGAAAAGCTGAACAAGGGTGAACCAAACAACTACCGCCTAATTGCCCTACTGGACACAATTGGAAAAAAAATTCAGATCCTTCTTACTAGACAAATTCCAAAAGTGGGCTGTACATTCCGAAGGTCACAACCCTTTTCAAACCGGTTTCATCAAGAACATAAGAACGACGGCAAATATAATGCTGCTGAGCATTTTAAAAGCAAATGTGATGAAGGGCAGTTGCAAATTATTCCTGGCATTCGTTGATCTCTCACAAGCATTTGACATGGTCAATAGGGAAAAACTTTGGTCAAAATTAAAGAACTGGAAGTGTCCAACTGCAATCCTTAATCCGATAAAAGAACTACACACCGGAACATCCATGAGAGTGCGCCTGAATGGCGCCAGCCAGCTCTCTGAAGCCATTCCAACGTAGAGAGGTGTAAAACAAGGATGCCCGCTGGCGCCGGCCTTGTACAACGCATACATAGGAGATTATCAGCTCTGGGTAAAAACGATCAGAGCATTTCCACCCTCTGTGGGGAAAGAAAAGATAAGTAGAATGTTGTACGGGGATGACATTTTCTTGATTGATCAAACCCCAGTAGGCCTCCAACGAAAATTTGACGGTCTCCTGGCCTACTTGCAGTCGAATGACTTGAAGATCAACCCCACCAAAACTAAAGTGATGACCCTCGAGAAAACCATGAAAAGAAAGGAAAAAATGAAATGGCATGTAGCAGGTGAACATCTGGAAAAAGTGAAGACCTTCAGATATTTGGGGTCACAATCAACGCCAACCGTCTAGAACTACCGATGCAAGCAGCGCTATTAGTCAAAACCAAAAGCTTGACAACTCAGACACGGATTCTGGACATAAAATGTGTCTGATTCTCGTTAAAAGCAGCAATAAACTTTTACAAGGCCAAGGCTGTACCAGCGATTGTTTATGGAGCCGAAGCTATGCCATCAATACCACAACACATCTGGTCTAAACTGGAAGGCCATTTTTGGAGGAAAGTACTAATGCTGCCTCAATCTACACACATGGCCTCTATCCGAAGGGAACTAAGCCTGACATCCTTAAAAGGAACAGTGGATCTGAATGGATTGATGCTATACAGAAAGATAAGACTCTCAACTCAAAAAATACACGAGATAATCCTTGACGTAATAAATGCAGGGACCAACAAAATTCTGACAACATGGGTAAGCAAGAATTGCCTACTCTTGGAGGAAATAGGAAGCTCTCTGGTCAAACTGGAATCCAACCCAAACAAAAAAGCAAAAAAACTCAAAGACAAACCGGATAACAACCCTGGAAACTGCTGCAAAAAACAAACTAACTACTCACCTTCGGAACAACACTCAAAAAGTAAATGAACACATGGGATACCTGCTGAAATTCCCAAGCAAAAAAATTAGATCAACTAACTTCAGGGCAAAAAACTAATGAAGTAATTGCAACCAGAGGCATTTAAAAAAATAGTATTTGTCAGGTTCTGCAACCAGCTGGACACCATTGAGACACCTCCTCCTAACATGTACAGGCCTGAGAACAAAAAGAAGGGCCCATATGGGCAACCTGTTTAGGAACACAAGCAATCTTGAAGAAGAATACTGGTGGAACCATCTGATGAGTGGTAAAAATCTAAAACAGTAATTGCAGTTGGGCAATACCTTCAGAGTATTGATTTAAGTTCCAGAGAAAGTCTGACTCCTTAAAAAAATTTATTTCCACGCACTTCCAGGATACAGTTATTCTGTGGAAAAGTCAGACAGATCAAAATAAACACAAACATAAACGCATTAAGGATGATGAACACGACTTGTAAAAATGTACACAAAAATACAGTTAAACCAAGTATAAAAATATATATATATATATATATATCGATGCCACCAATCTTGACCCACCTCGTGAAGATCCCTGCCCACCACTAATGCAGTATAAGGTAACCCCTCTTTTCCATGCAAGGTCGCATTATCGTACTTCATTGACAGAGACTCGTAGCCTGAGCAGCAACAGCTTTTTACCTATCTGTAACCACCACAGCTATCACTTTGCAACCTGCGCTGCTGTTACACTCAACCGACTTGATCTGGTCACTCTGGAGCTGACACTCCTTCCACTGCAGGCGTTGGACCACACATTGTCATAGCCTACGCTGTACTTGTATGAGAAAACCCTGTGTAACCTGGAGGTAAAGGAGTACTGAAATATTACCCCAGAAAGATGCAATCAACTTGATTATCTAAATAACGTTTTCTAATCTACGGGGGCTCCAGGTGCAGGAACAAAATCCTTCATAGACAGATGGCTTACTTCTTGCATCCAACACTACTGTTTGCTACATGGTTATCTCCTCCTTAGTCTATGTGTGCTCATTCAACCAGAGCTAAAGTAACATTAGATGCATATTTGTTAAATCTGTTCAGCATGCATTTAAGAAATTCACCTTCCTTTTTGCAGGTAATATGCTATAGATGCATCTTCAAAATAAAGTAATGATCCTCATTTTGGCCAGGAAGTCCTTCGAAATTTGTTTGACTTCAGCACTGTCTGTCTGATGTTGCTTTTTCTTCCTCTCTTTTTTATTCTCAGTATGCAGGGATTCTGCCCACACTTTGGGAATAGGAAAGAGCCAGGACCTAGGAGGAGGATACAATTACCTGTATAGTATAGTGGCATCATTATATTTCAATTCCAAAGCTTTAACCTATGCACAACATCCTCACACCAGCCCTTCTGTCATCACACTGGTCTCACCTTATTGGCAAGTTCAAAGGAAATTGGAAAGAGAGTATCCCTAAGCAGGGGAAGCATTTTCCAATCGTTCTAGCACGCTGGCAAAGCCCCCACATTTTGGGAAAATGTAAAGGCCACGATCTAGGAGTAACTGAATTCCATAATTGTAACACTAACCTTTGGCATAGGCATGTGATAATTTCACATATTATTATTATAGGGCACACGAATAACCTGGAAACAGCCTGACTAGAAATTGGCATATTTCCCTATCTAAGACTACAGTGATCATAATAAGGATGCAAGAAGGAATGTAAAGCCCTTTGTAGGGATACAGAAGTGTACACAACCCATAGAAAAAGTACCCGATAACCATAAGCATGTAGGACATTTATGTGATTTAACATGCATTACATTTTCTTTTCTGCAGAATACAATGTAGCAGTGTTTGTGACAAACCAGATGACGGCCGATCCAGGAGCGGCCATGAGGTAACTACTTGCATCTGTTGATATGGGTAATGAGATTTGGGACACAAAAAGTCTTTGGCCCAAGTCCCTCACTAGTGAGTACAAGAAGGTGCATTGCTCACACTCTGTTGCTGTGCTAGATTCCACCATAGAGAAGAGTGCTGCGTCTGGCGACTCTAAAAGCTGTTTTAGAGACACAGTAGCAGGTTTACCTGTGCTTTGCGCAGTAATTCCTAGCTCAGTCCTAGTTTGAAGTTTATTTAATGAACTAAACCAATGCTTCTTTGTAGACAATATTGCTAGTCTTCCCTGTAGGATCTAGTGCAAAGAAATGGTCTTTGTTTCTAACTCTGGAGCAAGCCACATGAAGCTGACCATGAGAAAAGCATGAATCCCGTAAATCAGTCCCAGCTACTTAGAGTTGGAGCGTTGAGATTGCACAGCAACATTATTGGTGTCCCGATCTACAGCCAAGGCTGCAGTGACTGCAACATAAGTGCTGTATGTGTAGGGCTGAAGTGTGTAAACTCGAAGTTCCGTTCCCTTACGTGTACGGCTGAAGCATGTTAGCTTTGTATAGTTGAGATGGCATACATTTGTCAACTTCTGTGGGAAATGAAGTTTCTTTAATTATCATACAAGATTTGCCACATTGTGATGGACAACATCATTGTGGACACTATTGAAGAGACATGCACCACTTCCTATCACCCTCATTACTACAAATGCACTGTTTTGTGTCAGCCGCATGACTTCAAAAGTGAGTGCCGCTAATGTCAGCTAGAATGCTGATAGTGTTGAAAGTTTAGGAGCAATGAACTGCTGAAGTTTTCATAAACTGTTTATCTTTACGAACAATGAACGTAGAGCTACCGTAGAAGTACAGTGCGAAGAGCCATATGGCAGGTGTAAGCACTGCTGGCCGCTTTTAAAAAAAAGGTATATTTTATACATGTTACATTGTCTACACCATGCAACCTACCCACATGCCACATTTCAGGTTTGTAGCATGTTGAAAATTATGCTGAACATTTCGAACAGACACACACACACACACACACACAAGGATTCCAGACTGTTTAAAAAAAAGAAAATTTGAAAAATAAATATTTTACACTTATTACATTGTCAACACCATAGAAGCTAACCTTATGCCAGATTGTAGGTTTGTAGCATGTTGGGAAGTATGCTGAACATTTCAAACAGACACACACACATACACAAGCATTGCAGCCCGCTTAAAATAAACCGCTTAAAAAACGAAATAATTAGAAAAATGTATATTTTATACTTTTCTCCATTGTCTACATAATGGAACCTATCCACATGTCAAATTTCACCTTTGTAGCATGTTGGGAAGTATTCTAACAGACACACACACACATCCACAAATGTCCCCTTTATATATAGAGAGATTGATTGATCAAGGAAGCGCCCATCCAGTGGCACATTCCAGGTGTCACCCTCATGGATGATGGAGCTATTGTACTGATACTCTAGTACATGGGACTGGTGTAATTCAAATCCCTGTACCAGGGAAGATCAAATGTGTTGTATGCATACTCTGTTGCAAGGGGTGCTTGTGCTGTGGTACCTCCCACTCCCCTTGGAGTTGTGGAAGGTCACATAGCAATGTTCTGCTGGTGAAGGCCTGCACAGTGGTGCACTCTACCTAATTGGCTGCAGGCTATGGCAGCTGTTTCCCTCACTGGGTGTTCTCAACCTGTGGTGTATTCAGAGACCTTTACAGTCAGATCCATACATTTAAAATGCCAGCCTTGTATCTGTCTCTAGATCGTTGGGTTCAATTCAATCTCAGGTAGCTGGTTGCCTTTAAGTTGTCATGTGCATTTTCTGAATGAGTTCCAGTCTGTTTTTAGTGTATTACCATGTACTGTTTCCTTACAACCGTTGGGTAAATCAAACATGCTCTTCTTACAGCAGTGCCTGCATGGCTATGTGTCTACATCATGACATTGCCATTAATGTTCATGAACATCAAATATCTGCCTGTGCGCTTGCGTATCTCAGAAAACCTTTCGAGAAAAACCCTCACCTTTTTAACCAATTGAAACAATACAAGTTTATCTCGCTAACAATTTCACTTTCATCAACCTTGTCTTCCAGCTTCCAGGCCGACCCGAAGAAGCCCATCGGTGGTCACATTCTTGCCCATGCATCCACAACTCGGATCAGCCTACGAAAAGGGAGGGGTGAGCTGCGTATTGCCAAGATTTATGACAGGTACCCTTCCTTGTCTCTGCAAATCTTCATTTCAATCAGTAATGCCAAGCTCTAACAATATATCGTCAAAGAACCCTTTACAGTGTCACCGTCAGAATTCGCTCGATTGTGACTAGAGGATTTGGTAAACAATTGCCATGAATAACAGTAGTCTTACTCCCTGGTCTTTTTAGTCGTACAATTAAGTCTCATCCTCATAGGCTCAACAGGATATACCAGAGAATGTATCTAAGCACTAACACTTAGTTTAAAAGTTTATGATTAGAAGCCTGATAATAGTGAATCTACCCACGCCATTCCCAAGGTCCAGCACTACCGATCACACCTGCCTCCTCTCAAGTTATTCCTATTTTCCCTGATTCAGCAGAAGGATGTGTGAAGATTTTCAGGAGATTTCACCTCAGAGCAGGATGGCTTTAATACAATATTGAAAAATGTATTTGAAATATGTATGTGCAGTTTAACATAGCACATAGTAATGTAAATGGTATCGTATAATAAAATCCATATCAGAAAAAGAGATATAAAGAGTGCAAACGGTTACGGAAAGGACAGGAATAGAGGGTGACAGGAAAAGAGAGAATTGGAGGAAGCAGAAAGCGAGAGAGATGGAGAAAGAGAGTTTTATATGCTTTTCTGGTCGCAGTGCAGCCACGTCGAAAGGTAGATAACCAAATCTGTGGAATTGTATACTTTAGATTTGGATGTGTAGTGACTGTGGGGTTTTATTATACAGCATGTGCTTCTTCTGATCTTTGGAGTTATAACAACGTAAGGGGGTTTGGTAAGAAGGCCATATTTGTCCAGTTTATTCAGTTTTTCTTTAACCTTAAGCTGCTATCTTTACCATCAGCAAATGTAACAGTCCCACAATGAGAATAAGAAATATTCATGTATTTTCCTGTTGCACATAATTGATTTAATCGCTATCAAGATCAGAAGGTGCAAAAGAAGCATATGATTAGTTGCTTCCTCCATATTTGAAGCAAATGTGCTTGGGCTGGCAATCGCCACATTTATCAGAATCTCTTTTTTAATATCTTTTTGAGCTCTGAGCAGGCTCATCAGGCCCAAAGAGGCTTGATGTGAGGACAGTGATACAGCATGACAGTGAGATTACCCGTTTCTAATGCATTGTGTCCTCCCACAGATTCCTCATTTTAGCATATCTTCCTGCAGCAGCAGATTTCAGAAATGTTTTGCCACCAGTGTGCGGCGTGCAGTATTGGAATTGAAGTCCCTCAGATCCTCATCTTAGACATATCTTCATGGAGCAGCAGATTTCAGAAAGGTTTTTGATACCAGGGGGCGGCATGCAGCATTGGCTTTGAGGTCCTTCAGCACTCTTTCCCTCAGGGTGTGACGTCAGCATCGATACATACATCCTCCAGTGCTCCCTGTGCCCTCAGTTCTTTTTTTCTCTGCAGGCCACTACACGCTTAACAGAACTTTGTACCTCAGAAAATTCCAAAAATCTTGTCTAAATTCGACAAAATATGGAAACCGAAGCATACCGGCTTAAAGAAATTTGAGGATCATGACACCAAGAGATGGCTGATTGTGGCACATGACAGTCGATGACGCCGAAGGCAATGAAGGAGAGAAAATTAAAGCTGGATCTCTGGTGTTATTCTTCGAAGTCGCCTAGTATCACTCCCTCTAAAAGAAAGTCCCTTGAGCAGAAAGGCTCCAAGTCGACCCAAAGGTTATTGGAAACAGCCAGAAAAAGGCTGAAAAAACATAAGAAAATATCTCATTTCCGAAGCGACTCCTATCACTTCTCCTCATCCTCACCGAAAAAGAAGAGGAGATACAGGCATTCCTCGATGGACTCCTTGCCAGACAGACACGTAAGATACCCATGAAAATCTGCCTCGACAGAGAATTTGGAAGAATTCCGGCAAAAAATGGTGGATGTGTTTAATAAAGCAGCCACCTCAGCCTCCAAATTCGAGTAAGAAAAAAAATGCTGATACCACCACGTATGACAAGACTGACAGGGAATCTGAAAAAAAAACATTTTGCGTGCCGAAAAAAATCCAGGTCTGAAGTTGATATCAAAAAGCCTTTGAATGGTGTCGACACCCTCGACAGTCGTGGATGCCACATCATTCTTCGATGCTACACCCGTGGTGCCAGTCTTTAACGTCGAGATATGCTCATCAGTCGAGGAAAAAGATTACATGAGCTCCCTCTAAAACATCTTCTATGAGGAAGGAGACCCTATACCTTTTGGATTTCAGCCACTTAGGCCCTCAACTCCTCCAGAAGAAATGTTCTCAGACGATGATGCCATGGCAGACTTAAATAATGCTGGGGGGCTTGGCACCCCTCCTGAGGTGGGATTCTCCTAACAGGACCCATATGCCCATCCTAACGCCTCCTACAGGAGGATCATGAGAAAGGTCTCAGAGGCCCTTGGGTAGCGTCCACCAGTTAAAGGTGTCACAGAGTATGACCTGACGAACCTAGTGTACAAAGATCTCTCAAAGGAGCCAGTCCTCCCTTTCCACTTTGACTCTTCCATCAGGGACCCATTACTTGAGCTGTGGAGGAAGCCCTACTCGGCACAAGCAGTTCTTAATAACCGACCTAGTGAAATAGTATACGCTGGAGGGAACAGATCCGACTTTTTGATCAAGGCACCCCAAACCAGAGAGCCTGGTAGTGCAGGTGTCAATATGAGGTAACAGAGCTAGTGCTTACTGCCTGAATAGGGATGATAAAAAAAAAACAATTCCCTTTTTAAAATGGTTTTTGCATCAGGGAGCAGGACTCTGAAAGCCATCAATGCTTTGTGTGCCCCGGCTGGATACACCCACACCTTATGGCATTTAATTCCAGAAGCAGGGAAGTGCATTCCAGAAGGAGAAACGAGAGATATGTTTGTCAACATTGTTTCTGATGGTAAAAAAGTAATGGGTGAAGCACTCCAGTCAGAACTGGAAGCTTTTGACTGTTTTGGCAGAGCAATGAGCACAAGCTCAGTTACACAGAGATTCTCATGGCTTAGGAACTTTGGCTTTGCACCAGATGTGCGGGCAGGGCTAATGGACATGTCATTTGATGGTGTAAACCTGTTCAGGCCTAAAACTGATGATAGCCTAAAAGCTGCAGGCCTCAAAAGCAGTGGCTAGTTCTTCAGGTGCTATACGACAGTAACTAACCTCACCAGCAAGGTTAGAGGGGCAAATCTTTTCAGTTGTATGGTTCCTTTAGCCGAAAAGGACAAGCACCCAGAGACAGGGTCAATGGCAATTTGTGAAACCTTCAAGAGGTAAATGGGGTAAATCTGCTCAAGCTGCATCCTCCTCCATCAGGGGCAACAGGCGCACCAAAACCACTTTGAAAAATGTTCCCTTGTTTTCAAGCCTGATTCACTCCGCAGGGTATCCTCTGGATGTTCTTATCTCTTCAGGCCTTTCCCTCTCTATCCCTTGCACCACTCCTCTCTCCTGGAGTGATCACTTTCTCCTTTCCTCCCAGCTCACTCTCTCTACCCCTCAGGGCAAGCCAACTCCAGAATTGCCACCTACCTTCTCGGTTATATGACCCATGAAGCGTGTGTCAGTTGAGGCTTTCACTGCCACTTTCTCACCCCTCTCCCCCTTCTGCTGACTCACACACTGACACAGCCCTCCCTATGCTCCACTCTGCTATATGTGATACTTTTGATGTTCTTGCCCCTGTCATGAGGATCTGCTTGAAGCCTAAAGACAAGTGCAACTCCTGGTACGACTCAGACCTCGTCACCCTTAAACGCAAGTGCAGGGTGGCTGAGAGGAAATGGCGTGCTTCCTGTACATCCTCTTACAAACCGGCCTGCTGCCTTCTCCAGAGGCAATACCGGCTCTCTGTCCGCACGAAGAAGAGAGCCCTCATTCAAACGCGCGTCTCTGCGGCATCCAACAACTGTGCCAAATTCTTTAAAATCTGCAAGGAGCTGGCCAAATCCTGCTGCAGTCTCTACCTCTCCTGTCCCCTCCCAGGCCCTCTGCTCAGCTCTGGCTTCTCATTTCATCTATAAAACTCAGGACATCCTGTCCTCTCTCTCTTCCTCTCCTCCTCCTTCTACCCCCTGCTCTTCCTCTGGCCCTCCTGTGGCCACCTCTCCTCCCTCCTTCTCTGCCTTTCCCTTGTTCTCCCCAGACGAGGTTTATAGACAAGTCCGATCTATGAAAGTCTTGTCAAAACAGGTTCTCCCCAGTTCCTCTAAAACCATCAAGGACCACATTGACACCCTGGCTCCTGATTTGGCCGATTTCTGCAACCACTCCTTCACCACTGGAGTCTTCCCTTCCCCCCTGAAGCACTCCCTTGTGCACCCTCTTCTTAAGAAACCCTCAGCACACCCCTCCTTCCCTGCTAACTACCGCCCAATCTCCATCACTCCTTTCCTGGGCAAACTCCTGGAAAAGCTGGCCATCTCCGAGCTTAATCTTCACACTGAATGGGTTGGTTGTCTCCATGACCATCAGTCTGGCTTCAGAGCTTCCAGAAGCACGGAAACTGCTCTCATGAACATCCGTGAAGACCTGCTCTCAAACCTTGACTCCAACACCCTGTGTCCTCATCTTACTTGATCTATCTTCTGCCTTTGAAACGGTCAACCATGCCATCCTGCTCAACCGTCTCCGTGATAACCTGGGTATCACCGATCAGGCCCTGGCTTGGCTGACTTATTTCCTCTCTGATCGACCCTCCCAGGTCCAACTTGGGTCCTTCCTGACCTCTATCTCAGTCTCTACCTGTGGTGTTTCCCAGGGGTCTAACCTCTCTCCCTGGCTGTTCAACAGATACCTAGCACTTCTTGCCCACCGCCTTGCCGTATCAGCGTGGTTTCCAGGTTTATAATATTGTGGTACATGAACTTGAACTATATCCTCACGCCAGAGTGAGTGCCCCTTGCAACCAGGGGTCAAGTCCTAAAAAACAAAAGTGGGGGAGACTCATTGACAAAGGCAATGGGATTTGATGTCACCAGACATTAGCATATCACTGTGAAATAGGCAAATTTTATTCAAATGGCTTTGCATAACCATATAAATTGCAGAGGACAAACGGCAGTTACCTTTCATAAAATCAACAAACACACACAAAACCAAGAGAGGATATTTTGATCTAGTAGTGTTTTGAAAACGTTAAAAGGTGTGCATGTTTTAAACTCCAAGAACCAATACCAATATTTTCCCTGGAACATGCAGTACCAAAATGTGACATTTCACATTTAGTTGTTTGTTATTTTTCATCAGTTTATAAAGTGCAGTGGTAAAGTGCCCTGTCTGCGAACTGGACGACTGCATTTCGAGCCCCGAGGTTGGTGCTAATTCATAAATTCATAGAAGACCGTCAATGTTTCTCTTTTTACAAACGGCCTGTAAAATTCTCAGGAGTACAGCATCCGCCCTCGTGGGTGTACTCCGTCCACCCGTGTGTACCCTAGACTTGAGCCCTGCTTGCAACATGGAGCAGACGTATTCCAATACATTTTTAGTAAGTCAGCAGAATCTAGTATAGTCTACAGTTCTAACTGGGCTCAGGAAGTAAAGCGTAATGTTACTAAGGCACAAATGCGCATAGACAGTAATATAGAGTGTTGCTAATTCAATATCTAATTCGGAATAATATATTGGCATCATTCAGTCAGTAAATCAAACAATGATGATTCAAACATAAATAGTGTTGGAAAAAACAACATTTTTAGACCACCAGGGTCTTTTTCAAAGCTGATGAGTACAAAATAACAATTAAAAGCCAAATAAAACCTATTTAAAACATTTGGGTGTGCATACTAACAAAAAGATATGAGTGCTAACATGTACCCAATTATAAAGTTGAACAACCACATGAAAGTAAATAATGACATTGGGGGTCATTACGACCTTGGCGGTAAGGGGTTAACGGCACCGGTAATGGTGCCGGAGCCGTCAACCCCTTACCGCCCCATTACGAGTCTGCTCGCGGGACCCGCAAAGGGCGCCTGGTAAAGCGGTATTGCTGGGCCCGTTGTTAGCTCCCTCCCCATTCCCATTGAGCCCTATGGGGGCTTGAATGGGAATGGGGATGTACCGGGTCCGGGTTCCTTGAATGAGGAATTACCGGGTCCTCCAAGGTTGGAATGGCTCGGTAATTCCTCATTCAAGGAACCCGGACCCGGTACCCGGTAAGGGGGTAACCAAGCCGCAAATTGCGGCATGGTTACCTCCAAGGTCATAATTGTCAACAGATCAAATACAAATAAAAAAATGTAGTTAGGCTCAGTAAAGGTAATGTCCATTGGTATGGTTTCCCTAGACATTTGTGCTAGTCTTCTTGTGAATTACCTTAAGTGAGTATATTAGGTAAAAATCCTTATGATAAGAATTAGTCCTTAGTGCTTCAGATAAAGTCTGGGATTCTCGCCCATTATTCTATTGTAGTTGTGAATATCTAAAAGAACAAAACACATTTTAATTCTAAATCCAAGAAAAAATGTCTGTATTTAAAGTGCACGGGGACCAACCTCCTACATCTATTATATTTTGGATGTATTCATCCAAGCCGTGTTCGGCTGGTTGGCGCCCCACATGTTAGAATCGCAGGCGCCATTTTGTTTCTTTGTTTATAGCTATGTGATAACGTCACACGTAATCCTTCTGCGGTTCAATATCTTAAAATTTGGATACGCAATTGAGATAAAGCGACATGGTGTAGTGCTAAGCATGCATATATGTATATTCTGAATTACAGTAAGCTAACATGGATTCTATATTATTATCGGGTCATCTGATTGAAATGATTGAGAGTTTTATTGAAAATACCAAAAATACCAAATTCATACTTGGGAGGTTTGTGCACAACTGGAAACAATGCCTAAATCGTGAACACATATAGATCTAAGTGCAATATTCAGCGCAATGTGTGTCTATCACTGTAATTAAAAAAGGGCAAAATGTTTGCACAATCACTATTGTCAATATATGGTGGATTAATCAATCTATTCAATTGTAGAGAACATGTCTTATTATGGGTCCAAGGTGTAGTGGTATACATATGTCCAGTAGAGTATTGAAGATTGTTCTTTTATACCAATTTTTTGTCTTACTGACTGATTGATGTCAATATATTATTCAGAATTAGATTCTGAATTAGCAACACTATGGGCCTCATTGCACGGTAGGCGGTAAAGGTTTACCAGTACTGGTATTTTACCGGTACCGGTAAATCCTTAACGCCTTACTACGAGGTCCCTTTGCGGGTTGGGGAATTTAACGCCTGCTTTTTGCAGGCGTTAAAAACCAACCCGCAAAGGGACCCAGGGAGCTAATTACGGTACCGCAATTTGCGGTGCCGTAATTAGCGCCTTCCCCATTCCCATTATGCCCTATGGGGCAAAAATGGTAATGGGGAAGGGCAATGGTGGAAGGGGGAATTACCGCCCCGCCAACCTTGGAATGGGGTGGTAATTCCCCTTTCCACCAAGGCGGTGCCGGTATTTTACCAGCATGAACCATGGCGCTAATAGTGCCATGGTTCTCCGCCTACCGTGTAATGAGGCCCTATGTATAGTTGTCTATGCGAGATTGTACCTTAGTGACATGACGTTTTACTGTCTCTAATTGTGACAAAGGGCATTGTAACATGTTTGCTAATGCACTCACTGCAAATACAGTTACATTGAACCTGGCGCAGGCTCAGTTTTGATTAATGTTATTGGTCTAATTTCTACACACTGAAGCCGTCTCCCTGAGGGAGGCGGTACATCTCGCTTGACTCAGCTAAAGCGGAAGTACATAGGAAGCAGGCAGTCTATGAAGCTGCTGTTTCTTGCATCTTACCTGGAGTACAACTACATAGTCAGTGCCTCATAATTCAATATGGCAAACAGAAGTGAGGCTTTGATTTATGAGTAAGGCATATAGGAGCATTGCTCAAACAGCAGCATAAGTATAGTTTCCACCAGAGGGCCAAACTCGGGAATACGTCTACCACACTTGCCACCTCTTACACAAACTGGGCTTTTCCCTCAACTTCAAGAAGTCTCAGGTGACACCCACGCAAATACTCCAGTTCGTCAGGCGGCACTGGGCTCCTCCTTGGGGAAGGATTTTTCTCCCAAGGACAGGGTTTAGACACCCAGCTGATGGTCTTCAGATTTCAGAATGCCCTGCACTGTCGGTCTTGGATTTCCTAAAGTTGTTGGGTCTCATGGCATCTTCCTAGTGCTGCAGGCCCGACTGAGAATGAGGTCACCCCAGTGGACCCTAAGATCTCCGGTGTCACAATTCTCAGGCAGCATGGCAGACCTGATTCAGGGCCTGAACATGGTCTTGCACAATCTTTTGTGGTGGGACATCAGAGATAATTTGTTGGCTGGAGAACCATTTTGGCAACCGTGGCTGGAAGTAACTGTGGTTACAATGCTTCCCTAAAAGGCTGGGGCGCACACCTGAATGAGCTGACAGTGAGCAGTTTATGGTTCCCTGCAGAGAAGAAACTTAATATAAACTTGTCAGATCTGAGGACCATCAGACTGGCCCTGATGGCCATCAATATAGAGGAAAACTGTCCTCATTATGACGGACAACACACTGACCATGCACTACCTCAACAAGAAAGGGGGCAAAGGGTCACTACCACTGTGCATGGAGGCAATGCAGCTTTGGTTTTGGATGTTACATAACAAACTCTCCTTGCCAGCTATTCACTTTACCAGGAAGGAGAACAAAAGGCAGGATTCAGTCTCCCATGAATGGGAGATGTGCCAGGAAGTCCTTTCAGAGATCTTCACCCTCTGGAGAACTCTGCAAGTAGATCTATTTGTGTCTAATTTCCACAGGAAGTGCGACCTGTTCTGCTCCAGGGAATTGTGTGTTCATAGTGGACTGTAATTTTCCACTTCTATACGTGTTCAAACCAATTCCCTTCATCCCTCATGTCATCAGAGGTTGAAAAGGTTTGGGACAACAATAATCCTGATCTGCCAGACTGGGCCAGGAGGACGTGGTACCTGGACCTTCGGGACATGACCATCTAATCTACCCTGCACAACGCCTTCTTCGGAGAGTGGACTTACTCACATAATAAGAAGGCCTGGTACTCCATCCCATCATCAACACCCTCAGTCTCCATACTTGACTACTGAGAGGTTAAGATATAGAGACTGGGATCTTCTGGAAGACATCATGGAAGTGTTGCTTTTTAGCAAGGGGGCCCTATACCGTAAGAAATTATGCAGGTGGTGCAGAGCAAAATCCTGGGGCCCTCTCTACAAGTAGGGCCAAATGTGGAAAATTAATAAACGTTTACCACTGTGCCAAATTAGAGGCTGAGAAAACGGCGCTAAATCTGCAAGCAGAATTAGCCTTGGCTGAATTACTGCTTGCATAATTACTGCAGAAAATCAACAGAATTAGCTCCAGCGGTAATTCCGCCAGCGGAATTAGCATCATGAATATAAATAGTAATTCCACCACATTACCAAGCATGGGTGGTAATTCTGCATAAAACACAGAGCAGGCATCCAGGTGATTAAATGAATCTGTGCCAATAATTGCCACCAAAAGGGTATTTAAGGTTCACAATTTCCCCAAACACACGTCCAAGCAATATGCAGCCAAAACCAGATATGAACTTTGGTATACACAACCTGCTACTGTTAATTGAGCTCCAGCGGCATGCAAGATCGCAGCAGGGAAGTATCCAGGCAACACAAAGGCGGAAGAGATGTGTGTTGCAGATGATACCCGTATCACATGTCCCTCCTTCCCCCTGCACACTGACTGACAAACTATTAGTTTCACTGTAGTTTCACTGTATCACTGTATCACCTTGACCGGCACACCATTGCTGGACTGCTGACCCTGATTAAGGCCGATCTTCAGAGCACCATCACCAGCAGAGATGCCATCCCACCCCTACAGAAGCTGATGTCCATCCTCCACTTCTGTGCCATGAGCACATTCCATAACACTGTAGGGATGCTGCATGGCAGGTCCCAGGCAGCATTCTCCAAAGTGCTGGAGCAAGTGTTTCATGAGGCATGCCCATTAGCACATCTCCCTGTCCACCACTCAGGCCCAAGTGCATGCTGCAAAGGCAGGGTTCTACACCATTGCCTAGTGCCCAGTGTCATTGCAGCACTGCAATGCATACTTCCGGATGTGCTGCAGGGTGAGGGTTATGGCCGTGAAACATTGCATTAGTCACAGACATGTGAAGCACCTCGCACAGCATCTCGCACTGCCTTGGAGTGGCCCAGTTTTTCCTGGGCAATGTGTTCTATCCACTCCTGTCACTGCTCAATCTGTGTGAGCCACTCCCAGATGGTGTCTAGCGTGTGTTGCAGAACTGGGCTTGGAGGCACGCGGCGGTGCCTTCCCTCAGAGCCGGTAGCCTGTGAACCACCTGCATAGTCATCCTATGGAGGTGAGTGTCAATGCAATGCACAGCAAGGTGATAAGGAGGGTGATAAGGGGGAGGGACATGTATGCAGAGGTGAGATGCTAGGAAGGGGAGTGGAGCCCCTCCAGCTGTGGCTCACTGGGGAAGCTGCATGGGTTTGGTCAGTGGTGCCTTACACAGGTGGAGCAATGTAGGCAGGTAAGGTGTTGGTGTCCTGCACAGTGGGCTGGCCAATAGCGCTATTACTGTCTGAGGTGGGGTCGGTGGCTTGCACCCCAGCCTCAGTGCCAACAGTAGTGGGAGGTGCTTCTGCACGTTACCCTATGGCCGCTGTGGGTGCCACAACCATAGGAGGTGTGCTTGTGCCCCCAGAGGTGGCTGCAGCAGTGCTCTTGGGGAGCGACGTCCTGGAGTTGTCCTTGTGGCCACAGCTATTTGGCTTCCTGGGGGCTGCATCACTGGACAGTGCAGCATGTGCTGGCACTATAGTGGCACTGGCAGAAGCAGCGTGGCAGATGTGCTGGGCCCTTCCATGGCCTCCTCGCTGTCCTGTGTGCCTCTAGGAAGACATGGAACATGGCATGATTACCATTGTAGTTATGTTGGGTGTAATTTCAAGCAGTTTTGCAGTCAGGTACTAGTAATACGTGGGGAACAGGGTGCGCAGGTCCCCAAAGGGACTTGTTTGAATGGTAGGCACTGTTAAAGCTGATTGTGTTAGTGGTTGATTGTATTACTGTAGGTATGGGAATGTGTATCCAGGTTGACATGGGCCCATGTTGTGTTGCAATAAGTTGTGCTATCGCCTGTGAGGTGTACTTCCACCCATCTTAGTGCAGTATGACGTTTCGGGAAAACACACTGTGCATATAGAGACCTTGCTGCTACTGATCTGTTGCACATGTTCTTTGTGGGGACAACCCACCAACAGCTGTTGAATTTGCATTTTCTAGGTGGGAGCTCTTTGGTTGACATGTGTTGTGGAAGCGTGGGTGTGGTGCGTACAGCCAACACTGGTTGATGATGAATCATTGGAGGTCATTCCGAGTTGGGCGGTAGCCATGGTGCTATTAGCACCATGGCTGTCTCCTAAACCGGGTCCAGTTCCGGTCTGGTTCAATGGGGACTTACCGGGTCATTCCGACCCTGGAGGACCCGGTAAGTCCCCATTCAACCAACCATTCCCCATTCCCATTTGAGCCCCCATAGGGCTCAATGGGAATGGGGAAGGTGCTAATAACTGGCTCACGAATAGCAGGCCCGTTATTAGCGGCCTGGTCCCTTAGCGGGACCCGTAAAGGACGTGTGGTTCACACGTCCTTTACGGTTCCCGCTAATGGACCTCAGAATTGGGCGGTATGGGGTTTTTTCGGCACCGGTCTCCTTACCGGTGCCCGATATCTCTTACCGCCCAACTCAGAATGACCCCCATTGTCGGTGTAGGATATTTGCTTCTGATGTTTCTGATGTTTGTTCTACATGAACTGTCTCCTCCTTCTCTAGGGTGGCCCTTTTGGGGGTTATCACCTGCCATGCCTCCGACTGTACAGTTCTGTGGTGCTCAATGTGTTGATTGTGCATGTTTATTTCCTGCCCCATGCTCTGTAGGGTGACTACAAGTATGTGGGATGACATTCAATTGGGATTGGTGGAAAATGAGCCGACGGGTCATTCAAGTACTCACCAGGGTCTTCCTGGCTACCGGCCCAGACCTCTGCCACTCCTACACACTCTAGGCACACCACGTGGAGTATGATGCTCACATCCTCTTCCTGGGTGTGAGATCTTGGGTCAGCCCTATCTCAAGCTGAAGGCCACAAAAGGCTCCTCTGGGAACACCAATCAGGAAGAAATCACCTTATCCCAGCAACACCTGGGACAGTATGAGAGAGACCAACCACTGATGGACTAGGCAATCAGGTGACAAGAGTGTGTGTCATCCCTTCTGGTTTTTGGCTTCACTTTCTGTCTGGAACTTCACTTCCAGTGGCCATTTTGGATTGGTGACATCAGGTCCATCCACCATCATGGATTGGTGACATCACTTCCTGTGTCCATCTTGGATCTGTGACATCACTTCTGCAGCCATCTTGGATCAGCCCTATCTCCAGCTGAAGGCCACAAGAGGCTCCTCTGGGAACACCAATCAGGAAGAAGTTGTCATCCTAGCAACACAAGGGACAATATCAGGGAGACTAACCACTGATGGACAAGGTGACAAGAGCACATGTCATCCCTTCTGGACTTCCTAGGGGCGCCTAGCCAGGCGCATCCCAGTTAAGGGAGGAACAGTGAAGGGTGAAGACCAGCCATTGACCAGCCTCTTTGCCTCCTCACCTACGAGCCTTTGCTTTGCTGTGTCCTGCTACTTGTCTGTAAGTACCTTACATTGCTTCTTCTCAGCTGCACCCTCGCAAAGTACTTCTCATGCTATCGCTTCCTTTCCCATCTACTTTTCTCTTCACTCTCCTCTACTCAGAACCATCTCAACCCACTTTCCATCCCTATCATCTCTCCTCGATTCCACCTCTCTTCTCACTCCACTATTCTTTCTATTCACAAAACCTACCCCAACCCCAACTTTCATTACACATCCTCTTCTTGCATTTACCGCCAGCACCTCTTTACTTCTCAGACTCAACGTCGCTATGCTTCTACATCTCACATTCTTTCTATTGCTCTTTGGAATGCACAGTCTGTCTGCAATAAAACCTTTACCTCTGACCTCTACTTTTTTCATCCTCCTTCTCTTGACCTCATTACCCTTACTGAAACCTGGAGCTCGCCCTCTGATTCGGCAGCAACCCTTGCTGCCCTTCATGACTCTGCCTACACATTTCACACACTGTCCCTGTCCTACTGGAAGGGGTTGTGGTGTAGGACTGTTTTCATCCTCCAAACTTCCTGTTTCTCCTACTCCCCTATCTCCTTCCAATTCTCCCTCATTCAAATATACTACCTCCACAATCAATACCCCCTATGGCATACATATTATCTCTCTTTACTGGCTGCCTGGTCCGCTAGGTCAATTCTTCGACCACCTCTCCTAACTAATTGACTCTCTCCCTCCCGATCACCACATCATTATTATTGTTGACTTCGACCTCCCCTCTCTCTCTCTGTTCTATCCACTGACCAACTCTTCTACTTAATCAGTCACTCTTGTCTGTCCACTCTCTGCCCACCCATTCAGATGGAAACTCCCTTGACCATATTCTCATCTCCTCTCAACTCTCCACCTCAAATATCTCTAATGTGCCTTTTTCCTCTGATTCTTGCCTCAATCTCCACTCCTGCTTCTTCCTCACTCTCTTCCATCTACTACAACTATTACTAAGCACGTTTCCATCCTCCAAACTCCCTGACTTCCTCTATGACCAATACCACTCTCTCTCCCCCTACGTTGAATTCACCTTTCCATCCACTGAAGAAGCCTTCACTGACTTTAACACTGCTCTACATGCTCCCTTCTCCTCTTACTACCCTCTTACTACACCCACTCCTAAATCCTCCCCCCCCCACGGCCCTGGATTACACCTCTCATTCACATCTGAAAACAGTGCGTAAAAAGCTTTGCACTTGCCAAAGGTTAAGACACTCCTCTGACCTCCAACTCTATCTCACTGATCTTCAAAACGATTCCTCTGCTCTTGACTCCGCCAAACATCACTTCTATCTCTCTCTCATTTCGTCTCTATCCCCCAAACCTAGGCTCCTCCAAAAATCCCTCAACTCAATTCTATCACCTCCTAAACCCACTGCCATCTCCTCTTTCTGCAATTGATTCTGCTCTCTAATTTGCGTCTAAAATGTCTACCATTAACAATACCCTCGCTAATTATCTTCTATTCCTCCTCCTGCTCACTTTTCTCCACCATTCCTATGTCTTCCTTAGCCAAAAGTCCTCAACTTCGTGGTTCGCTGTTAGGCAGAATTATATGCAGTACCCTTTGGGAACACTACACACAATTAAGACTACAAGTGACAGTACAATTTCACCTTTGGTACAAGCCTGTACTACACGTGTAGTGGTAGCAGTAGCAGAGCAGCCAGACATATTGCAAGAGTAAGTGAGCAGTACAAATGGTTACACAAAGGACAGCAATTACTATGGTTCAGGCAAACACTGACAAAAGGTTTCTAAGTAAAATAATATATATTTATTTACTCTACAGGTGTATAACATTTCACTATTATAAGCAAGTTAAAAATCACAATCATAAATACACCACACCACTTCCCTTAAATTTCAGACAAGTTAGGCTCACAAAATGAAGTGGGAGCAAAATGGCACTCCAGCAATTTAAAAGGGAGGGAAAGACAAAGTTATTAGAAATTAGGCAAAATCAACAGGTAAGTAATCAGGGCAACTGAACAAGAGAGACTACAAGGTTAAAATCAGATAGAAAAGGCTTAAGGCCAAAGTCAATGGTGCAAAAGTCTTTTGCTCAAGATAATAGGTTCAATGTAGTTCGCAGTAAAGTTTGTGGCACAGATTCCGGACGAGGTTGGTTGGAAGAAAAGTTAGTTCAAAGAGAAGAGAAGGACAAGATTGGAGAAAGATTTCATACACTTTCACTGCGGTTGAACGAAACGGACAACCGAATTTGCGCAGTACCTTAAAACGGAGAGGGAGCTGTAGCTGAGGTGGACGTTCCTGGTGGTTCCTGCAGGCTCACGGTTCCGCGACTGTCGGACTGACACGAAGTAGGAAGACTGGAGGGTCCTGCGCCACCCAGCGAAGAAACCAGCAGCAGAGCAAAACAACAAATAAAAGGTGCGCTCCTTAAAACCCAAGCAGGGTCCGACCTTCCTGGCTATCCAGCCCACTGTAGCTCTGTACAGCAAATTCGACCAGAGGAGGGGTCCTGGCTTGCAGTTTTGGGCAAATTGGTTGGTCCCACCAGCTCAAGGGAAGAAGTTTCCTGGAGGATCTTCTCTGTCATCGGATTTGGAGATTCGGACCTGCAGCAGGGCTTCACCGGGCAGTTCAGTCGTGGTAGGGGTCCTCTTCTTCCAGTTCCTCGTTGGTTCTTTCGTTCTAGTGGCGACTCTGCTCTTCCAGTCCCAGAGACCTGCTTTTTATGTAGTTTCCCCCCATTCATACAGCCTGGCTGTCAATCACACAGCAGGCTGGCTGGCCTGGCAAGGCCAGTCCCCTTAGCCAATCAGACAAGAGTGCGTCTTTGGTTACTAAGGCAACCCATGGCAGGGGTCCGAAGATCCCTCCCTCACATCCTGCCTACCTAGACTATCAGGCGCCTTAAGGAGGGCTTCTGTGCAGAAGCCTGCGAAAAGACGGCAAACAAAGGAATCACCCCAGTTTGGGGTGTAGATTAAAACACGAGAAAGACTTTAACAAAAAGAAATGGCAAAAAAACCCAGCCGGAACCAAAATAAAATGTATTTGGTCAGGGGTGTTTATTTTTCGAGACTACTATAATAGCCTAAAACAATACCACGTTTATATAATATAATCCCGGTAGAAAAGTTAGGGTAGATACCACTGCCACCAGCCAAGTCTTCAAGTTAAGGGAGTGAACCCAGGCTCCAAGAGGCACAGACAAAAAGGGATAAGAGTTAACCCTTTGCAGTACTCCATGTAAGATGGGGTGTACTGGGCCTGCAATTTAAAGTGACTACATAAAGTTAATGGCAACTTTACATGTTTCTGGGGGACAGTAGTCATCCCCAGAAAAATGGAGTCAGGGGGAAGTCTCAAAGACAACCCTGTGTCACTGCGCTGAAGGTGCTGTGGTACACACACAAAAAGTGGTGCACATGGAGTAGGTGAGGCTCCAATGCCCAGGATCACACAAACAGTGAAAACACACACAGCAAAACACTTGTAAGAGTAGGAAAAAGGCTCACACTCTTACCAGGTGAAAAAAATAAACCCTAGAAATCCAGCAAAGCTGCTGAGTGACTCATTAGGTAAGGGGAATCAGCCATTTATGGAGAATTCTCCCTAACATTCACACACCTTTCAAACTTTTCTTGCTTTACCTCTACCTCCTCTGCCCGTTGGCAGATTGGCTGGCTATCTATGAAACAAAGGGCTAAATACAAACTTCTCATCATCTTCAAAGCTATTGTCATGCCGCCGTCTTTTGGTGGTCGCTGGCGGCTATGGAAGGCTTGGCGTTGGCGGCGCCATTAGACTGTTCCGTGTTTTTTCCTTTCACTTCCTGGTTTGACGGTCTAGTCTTTTCCCTTGTTTTTGTATTTAGCCACGCCCTCTCCTGGGCTCTGTGCGTTGCAACTTTGTTTCCTTTGCCTTGTTGCCGTGCTACGTTGTTTCAGTGCCTTTTTCTTGTTGTCCTTTCCGCTGTGTCTAACGCGGATCCCTTCCTCGTAGTTTTACTCCTCCTCCCTTTCTCTTCCCTGCCTTCCCGTCTTTACGGTTCTCTTACCTTACGGGGTTCATTTCCTTTCCTTCGTTTCTCCCGGATAACGTTCCTGGTTCCTGGCGGTGCTTCCTTCCAGTCCCTCGCACTGCTCCTTGTTCAGTACCAGCATCTCCAGACTCTCCGGCTACTGCTGCTCCGAGAGACGTACTATCACTTCACCTGCTCCTGCTTTTACCTGCTATCCCGGACATTATTGGTCATCACTTCCTGAACAGCATCAAGTACCAGCTACATCCGTAGAGAGGTTTTTTTTAAGCGGCTGCTTTTTTTCCTCTCATATTGGTTCCCGCGGGACGGGGGCCGGCTGCTTCCCTGTCTATCAGGGAATCAGGGTGGCTTCTTCCCGCGGACGGCCGTATCTCTTCACAAAAAAGAAGAAGCCCAAGATCAAGACCTCCAGACGAGAATCCGTGCTGGAAGAGACAGGTGAGGAGAAAGGGGAGGTGGACCTTGACTGTTCAGATTTGGAAGATAATCCGCTTGTTCCCAGCATTTGTGACAGTTTGCAACGCCAGAAAGAGATTGCAATGACTACCCCGGAACAGGTCCAAGAGCTGCTTACAGCAATGCAGAATGTGACATTAGAATTACAGGCTGTGAAGGCCGAAAACGCTGCTCTGAGACAGCGAGTCGACCACTTCGAACAGTCCCGGAGTGATCTACCTCCCATGCCTTTAGCCTGCGGTAAATATGATGGTTCACCTACTAGATTTAAAGAATTCATGGAGGCTTGCATAATCTATTTCACCTTCAGACCTCAGACATATGCCTCAGATGCAGCCCGCATAGGTTTTCTGATTTCTAACCTTACGGGTAACGCTCTTTCCTGGGCTGCTCTGCTTGTGAGCAGTGCGAGCCCGTTACTACACGATTACGCCGGGTTCACCGCCCAGTTCAAATTGGCCTTTGAAAGGCAAGAGATTGCGGTAGTCGCCAGTGAACAGTTACTGGATATTCGACAGGGAAATTCAGATCTTCTGTCCTACATCTCCCACTTTTAACGGGTGGCTGCAGACGCAGGCTGGCAAGAGAACGCTCAGTACACCATTTTTCGTCGAGGATTGAGGGAAGACCTTAAAGACGAATTGGCAAGGGTAACCAGACCCGCTACTTTAACCGACTTGTGGTCTACAGTGGTACAGCTGGATTTCCGCCTCTCAGAACGGCGGTCTGAACGTCGAAAACAGCGTGGATTTCCTGCTACGCCTGATCCTGGGATTACCTCTCCTTCTCCTACCTGTTTGTCGAAAGAGGAGCCAATGCAGATTGGAACTACTCGAGGGCCACTTACCTCGAAAGAAAAAAGAAGACGCAGGGAGAACAACCTGTGTATGTATTGCGGATCCAACCAACACCTTCTTAGAGACTGTCCTAATGTACCACCAAGACGATCGGGAAACGCCATTCCTCGGAGCTAGTAGGGACAAGTTACCGATGGGGATTTCCTGGTCCCTTTGTTTCTTTATCAGTAACACCAATGATTACCACAGAAGACAACCGTCTTATGGTAGTTGGAGTTGAGTTATGCATCTCTCAGCAGTCGTATGAGGTTCTGGCGCTACTGGACTGCGGCGCTGCTGGTTGCTTTATGGACTTGGTTTGGGCGGACAAGGCCGGCATTCGCCGTTTGCAGAAAGACGAGGACCAAAAGGTGGAAGGAGTAGATTGTAGACCTCTCAGCTCGGGTCTTATCACCCATACCACACCTCCTATGCAGATGAAGATCCTACATCACAACGAAACCATTCAATTCGACCTAATCCGAGCAGCACATTTTCCAGTGATCCTGGGAGTCTCTTGGCTTCGGAAGCATAACCCGATCATTGATTGGACAAGGAATCAACTGTCATTTACTTCAACATATTGTCGTCAGTCATGTTCTTCGCAGACCCTGCATACTTCTGTCCGCATTATTCCTGATTTAACCTCCAGTTCAGATGTGTTGAAGGTAAACAGCCTCCCCAAAGAATATCTCCGCTATCAGGAGGTGTTTAAGGACGACGGCCCTCAGGAGTTACCTCCTCATAGACCAGAAGATTGTCAGATCATTCTCCAGCCCAACGCTGTTGTTCCTTTTGGGCGTATGTTTTCTCTTTCCCTCAAGGAAAAGAAGGCTCTCAAGGAATATCTGGATTCTAATTCACATCATGGCCTGATCCGACCTTCATTCTCTCCCGCTGGGGCTTCACTTTTTTTTGTTCCAAAAAAAGGTTCCAATGAACTTCGTCCTTGTATCGATTATAGGGGCCTAAACCAAGTCACACTTAGGGATAGGTATCCCATGCCTCTGATCGGAGATATTCTGGAAGCAGTTCAAGGGGCGAAAATCTTTTCTAAGATCGATTTAAGAAGAGCCTAACACCTTTTGCGGATTCGATCAGGTGATGAATGGAAAACTGCCTTTCGCACTCCCTTCGGACACTACGAGTATTGTGTCATGCCTTTTGGCCTAGTCAACGCTCCATCGATATTTCAAAGATTCATGGACCGCATCTTTTCTGATCTACTTTTTCATTGTGCTGTCGTCTATCTTGACGACATACTGGTTTATTCTAAAGACGCTCAACTCCATTCTGATCACCTCCACCAAGTCCTTCAAAGACTGCAAGACAACCTACTTAAGGTCAATGCTGATAAGTGCATTTTTCAAGCTTCTGAGGTAAACTATCTTGGCTTTATCTTGTCTTCGGAAGGGATCCGCATGGATCCCGCTAAGATCGACGCCATACTGCAATGGCCTACACCCCATTCCATCAAAGACGTCCAAAGGTTTCTAGGGCTAGCTAATTTTTACCGCAAATTCATCCAAGGTTTCTCAGATCGAGTTCTTCCCATTACAAAGCTATTAAAAAAGTCTTCAATGCCCTTTGTCTGGTCTTCTGAGGCAAGCTGAGTTTTCCAACGACTTAAGGAGGAATTCTGCTCTGCCCCGGTACTTCATCAACCAGACCAAAATCTAAGATTCATTGTGGAGACTGATGCCTCCTCTGCGGCGATTGGTGCAGCTCTTCTACAGGAACATGAAGGTTTGGAATATCCTGTTGCCTACATGTCCAAGACACTGAATGACAGCCAGACACACTATTCGGTGATAGAAAAGAACTCCTGGCCATGAAATCCACATGCGAAGAATGGAGACATCTCCTACAAGGGGCTAACCACCCCTTTGAAATCAGAACTGACCACAAGAATCTGAAAGTTCTGCAAAAGATGGAATGTGTCAACTCCCGTCAGGCTCGTTGGGCACATTTTTTTTCCCAATATGATTTCACATTGACCTACTTGCCAGGATCCAAGAACATCCTAGCTGATGCCCTCTCTAGAAGGCCTTATCCAGACAGGTCTCAGAAGGAATTCCCTAGTCTCATGCTTCCTGAAGTCAAGATAATCTGTTCAGTGGAGTCTTTCTTGGAAAGGGTCCGCAAGGCCACACGGTCCACCTCTCCTCTCTCAAAGGACATATCCATTCATGATGGTTTATGTTTTAAGCAACAGCGATTACTTCTGCCAGACAGATTCACCCGTCAGTCGGCTTTAAAGTGGTGTCACGATGATCCAGCGGCAGGCCACAGAGGTGTTAAAAACACTTTGGAATTGCTTCATCGTAGGTTCTGGTGGCCCGGTATGGCCAAAGAAGTTTCAACCTACGTCAAGTCATGTCCTATATGCTGTCGATCCAAACATTGCACTCAAAAATCGATTGGTTTTCTCCAACAACAGGACCTTCCCAAGAGACCTTGGAGCCTTATTTCCACAGATTTTATTGTGGATCTGCCACCCTCGGAAGGTTGTTCATGCATCATGGTAACTGTCGACTGCTTCACTAAGATGGCACATTTCACTCCCTTGGCTGGTCTTCCCACTGCCGCCGAAATGGCGGCTGTTTTTGCCAGAGAAATATTTCGTTTACATGGTACTCCGGACAAGATCATTTCTGACAGAGGTTCTCAGTATACTTCAAGGTTCTGGAAGGAGCTTTGTGATAGACTGGGGATAGAACGTGCCTTATCATCTGGCTTCCACCCGCAGACTAACGGGCAGACTGAAAGAACCAATGCCACGCTGGAGCAGTATCTTAGGTGCTTCACGAATGCCCAACAGGATAATTGGGTTAGTCTGTTGGTCACCGCGGAATTTGCTTATAACAATGCCGAACACAGTGCCACTGGTCTCAGTCCTTTCTTTTGTTCCTATGGTTTCCATCCCAGCTTTATTCCTTCTCTCTCCTTCCCCCCTTCCACCACTCCATCTGTGGATGCCCTACTTACCAGTATCTCGGGGGCTCACAAGTCTGCCGCAGGCTGTTTGCGGGCAAGCAGTCTTCGGTATCGATCAAACTGCAATCTTAAGCGCCTGCCCGTTCCAGCATGGTGGAGGGGCACCAGGGTCTGGTTGTCTACCAGGTTTTTGCCTCGCTGGCTTCGCCCCTCCAAACTGTCTCCCCGGTACCTGGGTCCTTTTCCTATACTTCGCCAGATCAACCCGGTGGCTTTCCGCCTCCTGTTGCCCAAACACATGCGCCGTCTCCATCCTGTGTTTCATTCCTCTCTCCTGAGGGAGTGCAAGGGTGATCCCTACCATCGCCCTCTGCCACGGGACCCGGACCCCAAGGTGGTTCCTCCCGATGAGTATGAGGTGGCCTCCGTTCGTGACTCCCGCTATCGGCGGGGTTGGTTGGAGTATCTTATCCACTGGAAAGGGTATCCTCACTCGGAGGACTCCTGGGAACCGGTGTCTCATGTACACGCTCCGGCGTTGGTTCAGTGATTTCACCGCCTGTTCCTGGGTAAGCCGGGGGGGGTGTCTCTTGGGGGGGGCATACTGTCATGCCGCCGTCTTTTGGTGGTCGCTGGCGGCTATGGAAGGCTTGGTGTTGGCGGCGCCATTAGACTGTTCCGTGTTTTTTCCTTTCACTTCCTGGTTTGACGGTCTAGTCTTTTCCCTTGTTTTTGTATTTAGCCACGCCCTCTCCTGGGCTCTGTGCGTTGCAACTTTGTTTCCTTTGCCTTGTTGCCGTGCTACGTTGTTTCCGTGCCTTTTTCTTGTTGTCTTTTCCGCTGTGTCTATCGCGGATCCCTTCCTCGTAGTTTTACTCCTCCTCCCTTTCTCTTCCCTGCCTTCCCGTCTTTACGGTTCTCTTACCTTACGGGGTTCATTTCCTTTCCTTCGTTTCTCCCGGATAACGTTCCTGGTTCCTGGCGGTGCTTCCTTCCAGTCCCTCGCACTGCTCCTTGTTCAGTACCAGCATCTCCAGACTCTCCGGCTACTGCTGCACCGAGAGACGTACTATCACTTCACCTGCTCCTGCTTTTACCTGCTATCCCGGACATTATTGGTCATCACTTCCTGAACAGCATCAAGTACCAGCTACATCCGTAGAGAGGTTTTTTTTAAGCGGCTGCTTTTTTTCCTCTCATATTGGTTCCCGCGGGACGGGGGCCGGCTGCTTCCCTGTCTATCAGGGAATCAGGGTGGCTTCTTCCCGCGGACGGCCGTATCTCTTCACAAAAAAGAAGAAGCCCAAGATCAAGACCTCCAGACGAGAATCCGTGGTGGAAGAGACAGGTGAGGAGAAAGGGGAGGTGGACCTTGACTGTTCAGATTTGGAAGATAATCCGCTTGTTCCCAGCAGTGACAGCTATCCATGGACTCACCCCACCCTACCTATCTGCTCATTTCACTCCCTCCTCTCCTCCTGGCTTGTTAAGATCATCCTCAACTCACCTCCTTGCCACCACTCATGTCCCCTGTGCTTCCTTTCATTTCCACTCTCTCTCTCTCCTCGCTCCCCTACTCTGAAAGCCTCTTCCTCGCCCTCTCTGTGCTACTCCAAATCTACCACTATTTAAATCCAACCTCAAAGCTCTCCTGTATAAAGAACCTGTTCCCTAGCACTCTACGGTACTGCATCACCCTGTTTTGCTCTCTTACTACCCTTTATGGAAAACCCTACAGAACTTTTCCATCAACCCTCCATCCTTAATTCAGGACTTTCTCCACCATCCAGTTCCTATATCATTCTGTCCTGTTCTCTTCCTTGGTTTATGTTTCCACCTTCCCCTGCAACATCTGGTTTTCATGTCACATTCTCTCACCCCATTGTAAAGGACCCATGTCCGGTGCTCTGTTATCAATGTCAAATACTGTATGCGTTTATGTGCCAAAAATGAATTGCTTTCTCTGTGATTTTTTATTATTATTATTATTATCTTTATTGTTTTTTTAAACCTTTACAAAATTTATCTTGAATGAATTACTTTACAAAACATGTAAAACATAGAATAACAATAGATTAACAAGCACTTAATACATACTCATAAAATACTTCATTACCATGTACAAATAATTCATATTATTAATCCATTCATGAAATCTTATATAAAATTCAAACATCACAAATTACACATTACATCTTTAAAAAACTTTCAGATTAAAACAATACAGTGTGCAATAATTCATCTTTAAGTAATTCATAAAAGATCGCAAATAACCCTAAAAAATTAATTAACGCGTATTTTCAAAACAATCGAATTACCGTGAAGAATCTCATACCAAATGTTGTCTCTGTTCACCCTGGAGATGCAGTTAGAAATTTTAAGAAATATTCAATTCTTTGTTTCAGCAAACTTGAACATATCAGTAACAAATGTAAAAGTGACTCCTTAATTCCAGGTACCTTACAGTGCCTGCAAGTTTTAAAATCTGCTACATTTTTAGCTCCAATACTTTGGATCTCAAAGGTGTTCATTACATTAAAGCGAAATCTCATTGTTGAGTTACGAAAGGCTCTGGAAGGATATTTTTCCAAATATTTTTCTGGAGCTACTTTCCATTTCCAAAAGGATATCAATTGTGAATACAGTGGGGAATTTAAAATCACCACATTATTTTCAAGCCAATCAAACGCTTTTATCAATTCTTTAAACTTACGTGGATTTTTTAATAAGATTCTCAATTGAAAGGCCCAGATCAAATACATTTTTTTTCACAAACACTTTTTAGATTTTCATAAATACACTCTCCAGGTCATTCCCCAAGCAATGCTACAATGTGTTATTTCCTGAAACAAGACACTTACACAATAACGATAATTTCTTCCAAGATACAGCACTTGTTAAAGATGTCAAACCCAACTCATAGCGTAACATTTCCATGGGTATGCATTTCGGGATATGACTTAGTACCTTTCTCCACACACACGCTTCAATAGATTTCAGATAAGATAACAGATTGTCAAAGCAAAACTCGAGCCCATATGTCAGTCGTGGAATGGCTTTGGTACGGTAGAACAGGATACATGGACTCAATGTGAATTTCCCATATTTTCTTTCTATAGTTTTCATCTGGTTAGCAAAGAGCATATGAACTGGTGAAAGTATATCCCAAATATCTCAACACCGATTGATTTTTTAACTTTATACCACCACAAAACATTACTAAAGAGCCTTGTTTCAGTGGTTTTGTACCAGTATGAAATATCACTGTTTTGATTGGGTTTATCAGCAATTTTCTTTCATTAATAAAATCTTAAAAAGAGGCCATCATCCTCTGCAAACCAACCTTAGTACCATCAAACAACAAAAATGTGTCTGTATATGCAACCCACTTTATAATTGTACTACCTATTTTTGGGGAAACTAAACCACTTGAGTCCAGAATTTTACCAACCTGGCATACATAAAGATTGAAAAGAGTAGCTGCCAATCTACATCCCTGACGCAAACCATTGTTAGTCATAATTTACTCGGATAACAAAACTCTGTCATTTAGACGTACCCTTATAACTGTATCAGAATATAGCATTATTATCAGCTCTAAAAGACCCTTGTCAATTCCCAGATCATGAAGTGTCTTCCAGAGTAAGCACCTGTCTACCATGTCAAAAGCCATGGATAAATCCATTGATGCCATGTATAGAGAATTGTTAGCTTTATTTCTTGCCTTACTTTGCAGACTCGCAACAATTAAACCACCCACATCTGTTCCTATAGAGTGCCTGAAGCCTATTTGTCTTATGTCCAAAATGTTGTTAAATTCAATCCATATGTTTAATTCATCCAGGACAATTGCTGTAAAAAAATTTGATTCGACCTCAGACAACATAATTAGGTGATAGTTTAAAGGGCTAAGACAATTGCCTTTTTTAAATATTAATATAACATATGACAATTTCCAGGATGGTGGAATCCGCTTCTCCCTTAAAATCCCATTGAACATACAGTTCAATAGACCAGCCCACAGTGCAACATTGTGTTTCAGTGTAATATAAGATAATTTATTTGGACCTGGTGTAGCTGAGGTCTTAGGCTTTTTTAATATGTTGCGACATATTTTTTATTGAGATATCCAATTTCCATACCCGATTACTATTGTAATTAGCCATCATGTAATGCTCAGGACGTTTGTACAAATTCTCAAAATATTTCACCCACACATTTTCTGCTATAGGGTTCATTGTATGCTGCAATTGTGTGATATTTTCGTGTCATTGGCCCTTTCTAGCATTTGAGATATGTATTCCTTGAAATCATCGCCTGAATATGTTACCAATTTCCATTCAAGCGAATGAGACATGAAATCCTGATTTAACATAGCGTTAACTTTTACTAGATTATAACGGGTCCACTTTACCCTATTGCCAGCTACATTCATTTCAACATTCACTTCACATGTAGCCACATCCTTTTTTTGTTTAAGCCATGGAAAATTTGTTGATATCATTGCGTGATCGCTTTCATCAAGTCTGTGAACTTTTGGTTACCTCATGGACATCCCTTAAATTGTCTGGGGATTACGTTTTGTTTTCAACAGATTGCACAGATTGGGGACACACTATCTTTTTATCAGAGAGCCCGGATTTGTGGTCAACCGCTTGAGCAGTAGCACATGTCGATGACTTTCCAACTTTATTACCTTGCATACTACTGGTTGTGTTATAGTCGCGGTCGAGACATGGGGACCAATGGGTCGGCATTGACTGTGGTAACTGGAGTATTAGGTCTAGATGGAGCATCTGGATTTTTAAAGATATCAAATATATCTTGAACTCCTCTTTCCAAGGCACGCAAATTGCTGTCAACCCTATCAGAGGTTACTTTATTCTTCATTACCTCTGAGAGCGTGGAGGTGCCCTCACTATATTCAGTTGGTATTAAATTGCTGCTGTCTTCTGTAGTATCAGCCTCCCTTTTACTAGATGGAGCGATAGTTGGAAGGGCATTATTAATGATGGATTCAAGAGCCTTCCATCCCTTAACGCAAACCTGTCTTTCAGACCAGGCATCGCATATATCGACATTTCTCATAAATTTCCGGGTAGAGGTGTTAATTCCCTTCGCAATTTTAGCCTGTTTTTTTTCTTTGTTTTTTCTCTTTTCTCTTAGATATTTTCTCAACAGATACAAAAGTATCATCATCACTTATGATAGTTACACCAATCGGTTTCAGAATACCGTCATTTGTGTCGTGTATAACTTTTTCTTGAATTGATTCTACTATAGCCCCTAGGGTAACACAGCTAAAAGTACTCTCCAAACAATCACCTGAAGACAACGTGTTAACCGTTGCATCCCTACTATTTGTTGGTGCTTTATGCGTTTCTTTAACAGCTATCGCACATGTTTTTGCAAGTACAACATCACACACAGATGAGGATTCTTTCATATTAGATGCAGCCTCAATGTGTATTTTACTTAACAGCTCGTTAATTAGCTATGGCAGAGATATGAATGCCAGCACCATTTCATTTAACAACCTTGAATGTGTTTTCAGTTCTATCAACAATAGGGATTGCCCTTCAGAGTAGGAAGCATCAGACACACATTCGTTTTTATTAATAGAATGCACCTGCTCTGCATTGGCTTCGTTGTCCACACTTTTATCCAGGTGCTGCAAGTTAGGCAGAATCCTGTGCAGTGCCCTTAGGGACCACTACACACAATTAAGACTGCAGGTGGTGATACAAGTTTTACCTTTGGTACAAGCTTGTACTACTATGTCATAGTGGTAGCAGTGGCGGAGCAGCCAGGCTTATCTCAAGAGTATATGAGCAGTAGCAGAGATTACACAAATGGACAACAATTACTGTGACTCAAGCAAACACTGACTCATGGTTTCAGGTAGAAAAATATAACTACATTTATTTTTAAACCATTCGTTATAAACACAACACTTCTATTAAACTTCAATAAAAAAAACACACGTTAAATATACTACAACTAACCAATTCACTTTGTACAGTAGGTCTCAAGGTACGTACCCTGTGTTGGAATGAACCAGTGTTAGGCACAAAAACACGTTACCGCGGATATGAATGCGATCACTTTTTGACAGTTCGGTCTACTAAACAAACGCGTATCCGTGACATGAAATGCTACTGGGGTAAAAACACACTTAGCACCTGAGGTACCCAGAGGGAGTTGGAGGCAAAAATCACAGGCAATATTTTGGTTAGGCAGGCAGAATCAAGAAACACTCAGAGACAGGAGTTCAAAAGTCAAAGGGCCGGAGCCAGGGTCGAAAGACACCAGGTGCCAGTTGTCGAAGATCACAAGGTCTAACAGTTCACGTTTCCACAGAGCCAAAAGCACTTCGATATTGTCAATGTTCGGAAGCAAAAGTTATAAGAAGGAGGGAAGACACGGTCAAGCCTTGAAAATGAAGAAAAAGGGATTCACCCCGTTTCCTCAACAGAACACAGTACCTTGTTCCAATGGTGCGGCTGGTGCCCTGGCAGTTGTTCCTGTTGTTTTCCCGCAGACCCACGATTCCTGGAGCTTCATCGAGAAGGGAGGACGTCTGAAGGGGATCTGCACCACAAAGGGATGAGGCCGGCAGCAGCGACACGGAATGAAAGGTGCGCTCCTTAAAAACAAGAGAGGCTCTTCAGGTGACTATCCGGACCACTACAGCAGTGTGCAGCGATTTTGACCACGGAAGAGGATCCTCTGGCTGTAGAAGATGAGCTGGTTATCCCCACCAAGCTTAAGGGAAGAAGACTCCGGATTGGATCTTCTCTGAGTCGTTGAAGGGCAGATGGCTCAGGACTGCAGCAGGGCTCCACCGGGACTGGGTAGTTGCAGCAGCCGTCATTCTCTCCGCTTCTCTTCGGTTCCTTGTAGTTACAGTGGCGACTCTCTAACTTCTAGCCCAAGAGACCTGCCTTTTATGCGAAAAAACCTCATTCACGCAGCCTGGCTGTCAATCACCCAGCAGGGGGGTTGTCCAGCCCGGAGAACTACCCTGGCGCCAATCATGACAAAGTGCGACTTCTGGGCAGAAGCCCGCCAAAAGACAGTGAACAAAGAAGACAAACCTAGTTTGCTGCGCAAAGTAAAACACAAGAAGGACTTTAACAAAAAGAAATGGTGAATAAACCCCACCGGAGCCAAAAGAAAGACGATTTGGTGAAGAGGGTTTATGTTCGAGGCTAATACAATAGCCAAGAACAGTACCACGTTTATCGAATATAATCACGGTAGAAAAGTTAGTGTAGATACCACTGCCACTAGCCAAGTCTAAATGTTAAAAGAGCGAAACAATGCTCTAGGAGGTACAGATAAAAAAGGGATATAAGTTAACCCTTTCCAGTACTCCATGGAAGATGGGGTGTACTGGATCTGTGGTAGATTGACTAAGTAAAGTTAATGGTAACTTTACCCTTTTCTGGGGGACAGTAGTCGCCTCAGAAATGGAGTCGAGGGAAGTCTCAAAGACAACCCTGTGCCACGGCACTGAAGGTGCTGTGTGACACACACAAAGAAGGGGGCTACTGAAGTGGTTTACTTCAGAGTCCACAATCACAAAAACAGATGGAAACACATAACAAAACACAGGTAAGAGTGGGGAAAAAGCTCTCACTCTTACCAGGTGGAAAAAAATAAACTGCTGGGGGACTCACTAGGTGAGGGAAATTAGCCATAAATGAGAATTCTCCCTAACACTGCGACAGAGCCAACAGCGAGCTCTTACCTGAATAAAAAATCTGTGGAGGATCAACAAACGGATAACACTCTTTCTCAGTCTTGTCAACGTTATATGCTGAGGCATCAGCTTGAATCACCCCATGCATGTTACCTGCATGTTACCGTCTTCCGCAAACAGTGATTGAGAACTTTCAGAGATTTGAACAGTGCTAGCATCTATATTAGAATCTTCATTCATTCTCTGTTCCATTGAACATTGTTGAGCAAATTCTATAAATTCCTCTGCTAAATAAGGTGAGTCTGAAAAAGACGCAGCAGTAGCACGTGCAACGCTCATTCTAGTAGCCATTTCATTAACAAATGTCGCAGGCGCAAGATATTGTTTACTTTTCACAGTTTTTTTCAAACTCATGTTTAGCAGGTTTAGCAGGTTACTCACTAACAAGTAGCAGCCAGTTGCCTTCTAATCAGCTACAGATTTCACAAGCACACAATGATTAACTGAAGCATGGAAAATACGGGACTTAAACCAGAATCATATACAACCTTTATCAGAACGCTAAAACAGAGACCAAATTACCTGGCAGTCCTAACAGCCCCACACATCTCATAACGGCTCTCTACAAAGAGTCATAGGGCATTAAATGTATATTTCAAATTAGGCACCCCAGAATTCAGCGATGTTTCGCACATGGATCAACTTATACAAACAACTGGCTTTGTATTACACCTCTGCACATACAACATAACATCTCTTATTTAGCTTGTTCTGGTAACATTCAGCACCTTCCGCCTTCACAATACACTAGCTGAAGTGCATTGTGACTAACGGTAAGTGACTAGATCCTTGCAAAGCTTTTAAATATAAATAACTCTAATGCCCGTTGTTATTCTTTTAGCCACATCACATATGGACACTCGTACAAATACTTAAGGCAATAAATATGTGCTGTCTTCAAGTTAGAATGCGGCAAAATGATTCGTTTCAAATAACCCGCTTCAGGTGTGAAGTTAAGCGGATCTTGATAAACAATTAACACACTTGCCCCTAAATTCCAAAGTTGTAGCTGTAAATTTTGCGCTGTGACCATGCGCCCCCACACTTTGTAAAAACAATTACGAGATTAGTGCAGCATTTAGCATTTAACGTAGCCACTCGTTTTTCCTTTTTTTTCTATTTAGTTTGTGTTGAGGGCGAATTCCTCATAAATACCTCTGTGTTTCGTGCGACCTCCGGAAAATTGATCTCTTAAGGCTGTAAAGGGGCCAGGAGTGAGACGCTTATTTGCGTCCCACCGCAGGACACCTGCAGCATCCTTCACCTTCACTATTCCATACGTGCCTGCTGAAAATAGCGGATACGACAGATTTCCCTCAGCCCCCCGCCCCCGGCTAACTGGCACTTCCTGGCAGAAAATAAAGGTTTTTAACTGCGTATAAGTACTTCATTAGGTGATTATGTATATTTAAAGTGAGTACTTATCGGTCCTTTGGTAAGCTAAGAGGCTCAACCTAGCAGCAGAAAGGTACTTTCAAAGTAAATTTTTTCAGTTCGAAGTCACGGATCCCTGGTCCTTCGTCAAGTCTCACACCAGGCTAACAGGCACTTCCTGGCACTTCCTTGACTTTTTATAAATAAATAAATATTTCTGCAGCATAAATATTTCTGAGTTGAAGGGGTGCCACTGTTCGTTCACTAGTCGCTGCTTTCTCCGTACGGCAACTAGCGCGGGGACACTGGCTTTGAGGTCATTCCACCTATTCCTGAGGTCCTCACAGTCCCGTGGCACAGTACCCACAGTCACCACCTTGTCCCGGATCTCACTCCAGATAGCATTTTCCCAGTCCATTCTGGTGGTCTTTCAATTTTGTGCACCATAGAGCTCTTCTGAGTGTACCACCATCTTCTCAACAAGCACAGTGAGCCCTGTCTCGCTGAACTTTGGCTTCTGAAGCCACACTTCAGACACCTTGCCTTTTCCTTTGCATCCTGACATATTTTTGTCAAATTTAAGGTTCAGATGGCACTTCCAAAATGGTGATTTTGAGTGGATTGAAGTTTTAAAGATGGCCGCCGGCAAACTTCCTATTTGCAGCATGACGTTTTTCCACTCTGTGCTGATTCCGTCGGCAGAATTACCGTTTGTTAATTCCGCCGAAATTGGCAGATTTAACACAGTAATTTCACCCAACAGAATTACTGTTACTGCCGATGGGTGGTGGGTTAACTAAAAATATTATGCTGAGATGGTAGATGCATAAGCTTTCGAGGTCCCAGAGACTATTTCATCAGATGGTGGTCACACGATAGAATTGTGTAACCATCATCTGATTAAGTCATCTCTGGGACCTCGAAAGCTTATGCATCTACCATCTCAGCATAATATTTAGTGGTAGTGTTGAACAATCAGGACCTAATATTTTTATTCTGGATTTTAGATCTATGTTCAGAGATCCATGTGGTTATAGTGCAGGTTGTCATGCCTATGTACCAGAAATTGCAAGGGCAAATGAAAACATACTGAATTTTTGGTTTGCCATGTGGTGAATTGCTTGATTGAGCATTGAGATGTAGTACCACCGTCCCAACTGTACATTTTCATGCAGCCACTGTGTATCATGTAGATTCACAAACGAGACAGTAAAATGAACACACAACAATGTTTATTGGTCAGTCAAGCAATTCACCACATGCCATACCAAACATTTTATATTTGCTATCATTTGCCCCTGCAATCTCTGGTACATAGGCATGAAAACCTGCACAATAACCACATGGATCTCTGAACATAGATCTAAAATCCAGAATACAAATATTAGGTACTGATTGTTGAACACTACCAGGAACATATACACAATGACAATGATTTGAGTTGGTTCATTATTAAGACCATACGCCCAGACATAAGCAACATTTCTACAGCCAACAGGCACGTTAAACTAGACCAACAGTGGATTCACAGATTAAATACCCGCAGCACAGGCCTCAATGACTGCATACCCTGGGCAACACTGTTACCTAGAAAATCATTTAACTGACATTTACCCTTTCAACTGCCTCCACGGTACTGCCTTGTAGACAATTACGTTACTGACCCGGTAGCTTCCATTCTCCCGAGATGGCCACTGCACGGCCCCACTGATAGAACCCTGCAACAACAGACTAATGTATATTAGCACCTCCTCTTCCCAGAGAAGGCCACAGAGCCCTCTGCTCGGTAGCAGGAACCAGTAAATCTGCGAGTGCATACCACTCGAGACACACACTGCAACAGCAATGCCAGTGCTCTTCCAACAGCACGGCGCACCGCATAGGTGATTTCCATCACCCAGACACGAGCAAACAGCCGCACGTGAGGCAACTTAAGTGAAGAGGCAACACTTCCTCCATTCACAAATAACAACTCAGCAAGCTGTCATACTCCATGCATTTGAAGTGACCTTACCACACACCCCTTTTTGCTCCTTCTCTCTACAGCACAACAAGATGAACTATTAACTGAGGGCATACATTGCCCGGGACTGGTTTAGGTTCTTTTCCTATGACATCTGTGTTACCAATGGCCAAGTCCAACTTGGCCCCATCATAAATAGATTTACTTTTCACTCCTTCCATTTTTCTTTATTGCACCACATAGGACTGGGACCCCCACCTGGATTGCTTACCACACACCCAAGATTCTATTTATGGGAACAGGCAAACGATCTAGCTGGAGGTCACTTCTTGAACCACAACTAGAATTAATGTCTCTCTGAAACAGGTATCCGCTAATTAATTTTCAGTATGCACTGTAGGGGTGTTATACACTTATATTCCAAAATAAGTAATTTTATACTGATAAAGGACATATTCACGTCTCCACAGAGAAGTCCATCCCCCCAGCATCACCTATTAATTTTTTTTTTTTTTATTTGATTTAATTGTATAGAACAATTTCTACAAAATTGAAGAGGTGTAAAACAAAGAAAAGAGAAGTTTCCACGTTAACTGTTCCAAGTTCCCCATCGTCATTCTTTGTCCTGCGCCCCAAACATCTCGCCTGCGAGGCTCCGTCAGATCAATTCTTTTTCAATTCGAGTTCAGGTTCGGAGTCAGGGTCAAATTCAGCTTCCCCCCAGGAGGAGATGAAATAGGGACGCCCGGCTGGCAAACCAGCCCCCTCTTAACTGCCATCAGGTGAGCAGTTTTAACTCTCAGAAGAAGCCCACCACCGCAATCACCCAAGTAGTCTTTTCCCCACTTAGAAGGCGACACCACCATTCCTCTTCATCATAGATATATAGATTTTTGAACAAGTGTCCCAGATGTCTCTGGCGGGGGCCCGTGACTCCTAAGCAGTTTAGCAGTAGGTGTTTTATGGTTTCTGCCATCTCTAACTTTCTACAGAATCTGCAGGTTTCATCCGGAGCCAGTTTTCTTCGGAATAGAACTTCTCTTGTGTGAAGAATGTTCAGGCGGATTCTTAAGAAGTTCGCCCTAAGATTCGCATCTGGCACTTTCACCAAGTAAGACTTAAGTTCGTTCACTTTAGTCAGTTGTAGAGGCAGATCAGTGAACAAATTCGAAGCGGCTGCTTTTTCCAGTGTATCAATCCAATCTTGGTGTAGTAGACGCAATTTGACCTTAGAAGGGTTGTAAATTAATTCGTCTTTAGAACTTCCAACACCCTTCAGAATTGCATCGATCTTTGCCACCCATTTTGTTAGCATTTTGCATGATCCCGACTGAATTTCTTGATGGATTTCTTGCACAATCAAAAGAGGGCTTGGGAGTAAAGACTTTCGGAATAGCATGGCTTCGTTACGGGTCACAATGGAGGTCAGCGATTGTAGAGAAAGTTCCCTTCTTATTAACACCATTGGTAGCGAGTCAGGGAGATTAAGGACCTTTCTCCAATAGAATCCTTCCAGTTTTAACCAAAAGGATGTTGGAAGGTTTGGTAGAGCTTCTGCCCCGTAGGTGAGTGTTGGGATCACTTTAGACTTATAGAACGTCACCACTGGCGCCATCGTGAATTTTCCATATTTTTTCAATACTGCTCGGGATTGTGAAATGAGTAGTCTCGCTTTGGACATGATGCTCTCCTGCATCATTGTTTCCTTACTGTTCTTGTTGATAATAACGCCCATGTATTTGAAGCTATCCACCAGTTCAAGTTTGGTGTTATTTATCGCCCATGTGAATTTCTCCAACTTCCTTTCGTTTCCGCCCAGAGTCATGATCTTAGTCTTTTCCAAGTTCATCAAGAGGTTGTTTTCCTTCAGATAGGAGTCGAGGTTGTTTATCTGCCTCTGGAGGCCGATCGGAGTAACATCGAAGAGGATTATATCGTCCGCATATAATAGGCGTGAGATTTTGCTGGATCCCAGTGTTGGGGGGAACATCCGGACTTTTGTTTCGTGCTCTTTAAAATCGGCCGTGTATGCGTTGTACAGGGCGGGGGCTAAGGGACATCCCTGCTTTACCCCTCTTTCCGTCTTCATCCAGGAAGATAGCAGGCCTTGGTTGTTTAACCGAACACATATTGTAGTTCCCGTGTACAAGGCCTTTATGGGCTCCAGTATCCTTGGGGGACAGGCGTGAAGTTGTAATTTTGCCCAGAGACGTTGCCTGTCTACCCGATCGAAGGCCTGCACCAGATCAATGAATGCCATGTAGATCTTCGGGCTGCCCTCGAACACTTTAGCTTTAAGTGTGCTCACCGCCAAGATGTTAACCGTAGTTCCGACATTTTTCACGAAACCCGCCTGGAAAGGGTCCGACAGGCCAGTCACGGAGATCCAATTACTAAAATTATCCAGGATTAGGGCACCAAAGAGCTTTCCTATGGAATCAAGTAGAGCGATAGGGCGGTAGTGTGAAGGGTTATCTTTAGCTCCCTTTTTGAAAATGGGGACCAGAATCGCTTTTTTCCATGACGAAGGAATGGTCGAGAGTCTAACGCAATTTGAGAAGACCTCCTTGATGAAGAGTGCCCAGAATTCCAATTTGGTTTTTATATCAAAATTGGTTATTCCGTCGGGGCCTGCCGCTCTGGATCCATTGAGATGTAATATTTTCCCTTTGATTGTGTTCAGGTCCAGAGGGATTTCCCACCGGTCCCCAGAGCTGGGGGCCTTGCTCTCTTTTTTTTCTCTTTGACTCCATACAGTTTTTCAAAGTGGGATAGCCATGTTTTTTCACCAATTGAATTTTGCAGTGCCTGGTTCACTACTTTAGAATTACCCTTAATCAGTGACCAGAAGTCGCGTGCCTTATGGCCACTGATAGCGCGCAGCATATTCTCCGCGTCAGCTTGGGCCCTATTTGCTTTTGTTAACTTCAACCAGGTTTTCTAGGTTTTTACTGCCTTAATAGCTTCAACCTTCTTACTTAAGGATGTTGTTTTTGCGGCCTCCCGTTGCAATTTTCTGACCTCCTTTCTTCGTGCAACTAGCTGTTCATTGTAAGTATGGAGTGGGACCTTGTTTTCTTGCTTCAACGCTCCTTTTTTCCGATGGTACACTGTCAGAAGGGGCTAGTATTCGATCCGACTTTCCGGGCATAAATGGGCAACCAGCGATCGTGCCTTATATTGGGTGGTTATGTTGGCAATGGCTACTTCTGACAGTCTCAGCCTTATCCCGCTCTGATTTACTTCCAGGTTCTGAGCGTCGTAAACCGCCTCTCTTCTCCGTGAATACCACGAGAAGGTGAGCAAGTTATGGTCGCTATGTTGCGTCCTGGTAATTGTAAAGGTTATGAGCAATGGCAATAGGCTTCTCGAAACCTGTATGTAGTCTATAATTGCCGCTTGATCCTCTCTCTCCCAAGTTGGGATGGCTTTGAGCTTCTTCACATCCTTTTGCTTGAGGATGTACATCTCTCTTGCATTTAGAAGGTTGTGCCACATGTTATTTCTACTTTGGAACACTTTGGAGTGGAAGGTTAGATCAGTATTCAGGTCTCCGGTGATGATCACGTCGCTGGAGGTGGATGTTATCAGAAAGTCGTCTATTAGAGTCTCGATTTGAGCGAGGAAATAGTCGTTGGTCACTCGCTTTGGGTTCCAGTAGACGTTGATCAAAAGAATCTCTGCACTTTGATTCGGCTCCGAAGAACCTACATTCTTTTCCCACTCCAAGAGCGTCGCCAGAATGAATTCTGAGGCCAAAAGTATCTTTGACAATGATAAGCCAGAGCCCACTCTTATGGCAGTAATAAGGCCAGATCTCGGTCTGCCCCTCTCGCTTCTTTGAGCCGGTGAATGTGCCATTTGGAAACCGTCTAAAGTGGGTGGCTCAATTAGCCAAGTTTCCTGCAGACATAAGCGTCGAAACTCCCAAAGTTAACGTCTGATGTGACAGTTAAGTGAGCAAAGCCTCTGGTATTCCACGATCCTAGTTTCAACGATGCTTCTGGGGGTTCCGTAGAAGCCCGTGCCTTCCTGAAGGAATCGCCGGAATGCCCCTCTGGTGGCTACTGCCTTCTGATTTGGGATTTCTGGGAGTGCCTGCTATAAATTGTTCCCTCTGCAACTGGGTCAATTTTTCCCGATAAGCTTCTGCCGTGCTTCGTTGTCTCATCTGTTTTATCAATGCGTTGGAAGATTCTATGAGTTACATTACATGTCGGGTGTGATGCCGGTGAGAGATCCCTCTCCGAACTCACTCTCCTATTCGCATCCCGTCGAGTGTTCAGAATATTAGATTTGCGCCGGATCCGGTTTTCGACATATTTACTGGGAGCTTGTTCCCCGGTAGGAATCCTGTACAGCAGAGAGCCTCGATCAGGTTCCTGCTGTCTAGATCGATGATAAGACCACTCCTGCGGGGGCACAGACGGTGTTTTGCCCTCCCTCGCATTTGACAGATCGAAGCCAAGATTGTACAATTTGTCTCTTGCTTTCCAGATTTGTTCTTGAATATAATTCGATCCTATGTGTAGGAACGAACTATCTTTTCTTCCGTTAGGATTCGGTTCCAGGATTTTTATGTCTTTTGTAACATCGATATGAGACAACCGGCTCTCCTGAAACAGTTTGAATAGAGCTTTGCGGTTCAGTGTCCAACTACCCTGTCTATCATGTATTCTTTGCAAATTAAAAGTTCTTGTCGTCGTATTCCTTTGTCTAGGCGGAGGAGAGTGGTTAGAACGGGTGGCTACGTCAACCCGCCGGCCTGGTGATCCCGACGGAGCATGAGCCCTGGTTCTATACTGGCGTTTGGGTTCGTCAATTGATGGGCTCCTATCCCTTTTTCTGTCATGTTGGACCCAAGGGTTCTTCTCCCCTGGAGAGCGCGATCTTAGCTGAGGGTCTCGGGGGTGGACTTCGCCTTGATTTCTCCCCTGAAGCCCCTTACCCCGCAATTGTCCCAAGTTCCTACTTGCTCTTTTTTGTGGCAAAGTAGTTTTTTCCAACGCACGCGGCGAGGACGAGGGAGAATCAAGAAGCAGAGCCTTTGATTTCGGTTCCTCTGCTTCTCTGTTTTCGCGACTTTCCGTTTTTTTTCTTTTTTGATTCAGCGCTTGCGGAATTTCTGATTCTGAGTCCTCGACCGTGTAGGTACTCATGTTCATTAGGTCAAGTGAATTCCAAGAATCATCTTGCGACCTCTCTGGACTCCGTAAGGCCTTCTGCGTCTTATCCGAGGGTTTTAGTTTGAAGACTTGGCGATTTTGTATTGGTGGGGTAGGTTTCTCTTGGTTACTTTGACCTCTGCTCTCTGTTTTGTCTTTTTGTGCGGGCTGTTGAGGGGGCTTATGTTTCGAAGCCTTCTTGCCCTTACAGACCGGTTCACTCTGGCCTTTGTGTTGGAATATTTCAAAGGTAGATGGGATTTTCATTTTGGCGAAGTCTATTGGTTTCGCGACTGATTGGATCGCTGCACTTTCTGGGAGGGCAAATGCAACTGATCCATTTTTCCTTCCTGGTTTACCAGTCGATTCATTCAAAGACTGGCCCCCCTTTGAGCGGAGTTCCGTCTGTGTTGCACTTTTCGCCAAAGGTAGTGGTCTGTCAGTGGGCCAAGTGCCCACCTCTATCTCCCGGCCGGGCTCGAGACCTTGATTAGTCTTGGGGGATTCTCTCGAGCAAGGCCGATCGATCAGTTGTGTCCCCTGCACGTTTTCTGTCCTGTTTCCAGAGCACGAGTGGTCGGTTGGTAGCTGGTCCACTACCAGGGATTTGCTCCCCCACTCGAACTTTCCATGTCGTCGCCTTTGTGCTGTTGAGAGGCTGTAATGAACCCCTCTAGGAAATTCAGTTTGGTGTGCATATGTGCGATCAGAGTGGTTTGATCTTTTAAAGTATCGCTGATGGCTTCATATAATTTCCCAAATGGTGCCAGCGCGATAGTGACTGTAGCTAGAATAGACATAAGATCCTCTTTTTGCGAGGGAGTTTCAGGCACTTGGCTAGGAGGAGGTTCGCCTTGATAACTGAGGGGCGTCGGAGAGCCCCGTTCTTTGGGGTGGCTCGGATTTACCTCGTACGGAGGGCCCACCCCTCTAATGTGCGGTTCCAAGCTGCACTCCAAAGATCAGGGAAAAAAGGGGACGGACCTTTTGGGCAGCGCAGGGGGGCCATTAACCGGAGCCAGGGGCGGGTGTGGCTCTCCCACTAGGGTTCCTGACAGCCCCAATCCCTCTGCTTGTTTGTTAATGGAGCGCGGGGTGCCAGTAACCAAAGTGGCACTTCCCAAGGTCCCCCTTCCAGCGTCTAACTCGGTATGCGGCTGAGTTGAAACAGTCGTCTTGTCCAACAGATCACAAGTTCCAGCACCATTAACCGGTTGTGGTGTGTCCCTCCCCGTTACAGCTTCTGATCCCGTCTGTATTAAATTTGGACTCCGACTCGCTTGAGCGGTTAAGTGTGAAGCACTATTAGCCGCTTTCTCTAAGGATGCGGTCATCTTAACAGGGAAGTTCAGGGTTGAGGGGGGTATGGCTCTATCTTCAACTATGGCCAAAAGCTCTGCATCTGATACATCTTGGTATCCTTCACCCTCCGTTCGTATCTTTTTCCCAAAGAACTCTTTCAGCGTTGACATGCAATGAGGGATAAGATGTTTTTTACCCCTCCCCTGTCCACTTTTATACGGGGGTTTGGCCCTCACCGTTCTACGAGAGGACATCTTTTGAGAGCCTCCCGAAAGTTTCGGCAAGTTGCCCGGAATCTCATTGGCATTTGCTGTTGCATCAACCACACCGAGTAAGGGTGGGGGGGATGTACTGGGTAGAAATGGATGTTTTTTCGCTGGGCTGGAGCTGGGCTTCGGAGTTCCCGACTGAGAGCGGGGAGCAAGGGGTAGGGTACCCCCCTCTTCCAGGGCAGTCCCCACAATCTCCAACCCCCGATGTTCGTCCCTTCCCTCCTCACCAGCAAGTTCGAACAGCAATTGGGGGGAGGAAGATGGGGCGACTAGTCCCGGAGGTGTTCTTAAATCCTCCACTGCCGCCGCTCCCTCTGTGTTGTGTATCATGATCACTACTGACTCCCCCGGGAGTGAGGGCGGGATTGGGTCTGTCCGGGATATTTTCCTGCCGCCCTTGTGCGTTGCTTGCTCCGTGAGGGAGTCCAAAAAGCAGGACGGAGACTGGCTCCCCCCCCCCCTCCACGTTCCGTATAGGGGTCGTGGGCTGCTCGGACGTGGCCTCTTGCGCTTCCTCCCCAAACAGTGGGAACAACTCCGGGTTTGACGGGCTTCCCCTCCCTGTTTCTGGACCTTGGGCTTCCGTATTGGGTAGAGGGGAGGGGAGTGTGTAGGTAGACGCGGGGCTCGTCGTTATTAAGATGACCTCTTGAGGGATAGTTTGATCGTGTTCTGTAGTCGGCACTATCAGAGATGGTGAGCCCTCCAAGCCCAAGGATTCAATCGGGGGAAACATGAAGTCACTTACTTCGTTAAGCTCCGCTGGGCGATTTGTATTTGCCTGAATCATTTTGCTCGCGTGTTTAATGCGGGAAATCCGTTGAAGCCTCTGAGTAGCCAACTGCTCCACGCTTTCCGGCGAGGTTACATGGTCCTTGTTATGGGACGGCGGCTGGCGAGGTTTGCCGTTTCTTAGCAAGCGCTTGTCCAGGTCTTCCAACCCAGGTTTCCGCTTTACGGAATCGTCCAGAGCCGCCATCCGCCTGAGGAGCAGTGGCTCTTTATGAAAGAAGTCTCAGAGTTGGATCAGAGTTGGATCAGCACGCGGTCACGCGGGCCCGCGGACTGCTGACTGCCCTTGTCAGTCCCTTCGCGGTCTGCTTCGCGGAAGACTGAGGGTATGTAGAATGGAGGGCTCGGGACACGCCTCTGAGCACACGCCTCCACTGATGAAGCTGGAAAAAATACTCGAACTCCAGCACAGCGTGCTGGTACTGCTGACTGCCCTTGTCAGTCCCTTCGCGGTCCGCTTCGCGGAAGACTGAGGGTATGTAGAATGGAGGGCTCGGGACACGCCTCTGAGCACACGCCTCCACTGATGAAGCTGGAAAAAATACTCGAACTCCAGCACAGCGTGCTGGTACTGCTGACTGCCCTTGTCAGTCCCTTGTACCTATTAATTCATAATGGAGTTGCTGCCTCTACACTGTCACGTCCTGATGAAGGCTGGGCTTTCCCCCTACTATGACCCATCTAGCCGAAACTCAAGCATCTTGAGTCGGGGTCATTCTTAAGATTTCAATCATACATTACTGTTTCTCCAGCATTGGATCTTTCATGGATTCACATGCTTTGAATATTCCCCTCCTACAGGCTTGCAATCCTCGGTAATGTTAATATTATAACATATAGTAAAGCTTTTTAGGCTCACTTTAGTAGCCCATCTTTGTCCTTTTGGGTGTCTTATGCCCCAGCCAAAGGGGCGTCAAGTATCTACCTCCACCCAGGAGGCCATCTTCAGATTCGAACCGCACATCATGCTGAGGAGTCCTCTGGGCCATTTCTCCTGAGAGAACCTTAATGATTGAAAAAGAATACCTTGGAAAGGGAAGATATTTCAAGCATGCTCATCTCTTTACCGATTAGTGGGGTTCCCCCATGGATATGTAAGATAAAAAGAAAGCACTGTTAAAAGCATGCCAAACATGTGGAATTAAAAATGTGTATGAAGGTGATAGACATGCTGAATGCATCTACTGCCTTTACCCAAACCACATACAAGAAGATTGTGAGATTTGTGATACTTTTAGCACTAATCCCCCAAAGACAGGAAAAGAAGATTGGTTAAATGAGGGTAAATACCCTCCTTCTGAGTCTGGATCCTCCAAAAGTGTAGTGGCTCACAAAGCTGACAGACCCCATCCCCCAAAAAGGGCTAGATCTAAGGAAAAGCTGGCATCCTATTCTAAGAAGAAAAAGGGTCAAATATCCAATAAGTCCAGCCGTCTGTCAATGACATCCCCGTCCACGAAAACGCTGTCAGTGGAAACTAGGGAGGACATGAGAAAGGTACTGTCACCGATGGGAGTTCAAGTTTCTAAACCGTCTACAACAGCCTTGTCGATGTAAAAAAGTATGTCCTCGTCAACTATCAAATCACCAATAACCCCATAGACAAAAATAAGCAAACCCTTGTCTGCAACATCAACGATGGCCCAGTTGATAATAAAACCAACCTCATCTGAACAACAACAAGCTTGACGGTGAAGGACTCTTCGACAGAAACTCCATTAGCTAAAACCCAGTCTATGACAATTCCACCTATAAAGATAGTGACTATGGGAGCACTGACGACGACAATTCTGTCACAAGCGGTACACAAAATATCACCTACTACAACTCAGTCCCCAATGGGAACTTCCTCGTCGATGACCAAGACGAGTACAGAGAAAAGAGAGACAACCTTGTTCACACTGACAGTCTTGTCCATGGAGGCAAGGGGAAAACTCACTATTGACAATAAAAAAATAAATAAATCATCAAACGGAACACCAAAAACACAAAAATCACGGGCAAAGCGGCCACTGACAACATCGTTAGGTGAAGATTTTACAAAACAGGAAGAAGCCAGTGAGCTTTCGGTGGGAGAATCAAAACCAGCAAGGGCTGACACTGAGCGGCCTAAAATGATAAAAATTCTGCTTAAACCTTTACAACTCTCCATAACTGCAAGAAGGGAGCCATCACTACTCAGTACTGCCAGAACAAATACTAGAACACCATATAGATGTGGAGTTTGAGCAGGGTTATTCGCCTCAGTTCTCAGAGGATGAGCAGTATTCAAGCCTGAGTTCACAGTCTCCACATAGAAGACCACTACACTCACCAATATCAATGCATTCACCGAGAATATCGGCACCAATTTTCCAATTAAGACGTCCTCTCTCAGCCAATCGGGCTGCCACTGGTACTCACTGACCAAATCATCAATCCGCAGGCATTACTCTCTCTTTAAATACTAGCCTTACTACAGTCTCTAGTACAGCAGCTAGTCAAAAGGCTGCTATCAATACAAGACACATCGTACGAAGAGGGCCCCTTCCACAATTCCTCCACATCCCGTTAGGGAGAGGGGAAAGCTGTCGGCAGGAGAAGAAAGAGACCGGATAGATGACACGCCTCCCAGACAAAATAAGTCATCTCCAAGACAGACTCCCGTCAGACCTTTAGTACCCCTACAGAAGGCTACGTCAAGAAGCCCAATAAGAACCTGAGGTTCGCCCCCACCAAGGCCGGCAGACTTCCCATACGAGCAAGAGGATTGAGGACTACAGACATCAGAGACGGACGACAACAATCAAGATATGGACACTACCTCTACCCGCTCCCCACACCAGAATGATTGGGAGGAGGGAGATACAAGATTACACCCAGTCCCTGATGAATCAACTAAACAGTCTCCGCCAGACGAGGTGGGAGCGTTTCACGCCATCATGCTGAAGGCATGTGAAGAATTCAAGCTTGTTCCATCAGAGCAGGAAAAAGACTGTTTCGTGTTTGAACTAATGCATAAAAGAAGGAAAACGGTGATGCCAACTCCTATTTTAGATCATGTATGGGAAGAGAGCTTATTACTAATGAAAACACCATTCTCTGAGCCGGCACTAAAATCATGACTGGAAAAGAAAGTTAGAGCGCCGGATGTGTCACCTAAATGCTTGACATCTCAGCCCACCCCCAAGTCTGTTGTCTCGGTGGTGGGAGGGCGAAAGGCAAACACACAAGGCTCAAGTCCTACCAGATAATGACAGCAGAAAACAATATGAGTTTGGGAAGAAGATCTTGGCTACAGATATGACCGGAAATGTGCAGCAGGATGGCGCCACTATTAGACCATCTCCCAAAGGATAAGCGCAAACAGGCTATAGGCATCCTGCATGAGGGAGAAGAGGCATCTAATCATGCCATCAATATTGCCGTTGATTTATCAGATACAAGATTTAAGCAGGTCAACAACAGAGTGGTGTTAAGATAACGAGCATGGTTAAAATGCACTGATTTCAAGCAAGATGTGCAAACAAATGTTTTGGACATGCCGTTTGAGGGTGACCAGCTTTTTGGACCCAAGATAGATGCTGCATTAAAGGCAATAAAAACGGACACGGACCCAGCAAGATATTTAACCACTTTGCACGTTCGCCACACTTTTCGTTCCTTCCGGGGGGCCTCAGGACGCTCAACAACTACTAGCAGAGAAAATAGGTCATACCAAAGAGTATCTTCATACTCTCAAAGTTGCTCCTAAGGAAACAGGAAGTCCTATCCCCATAAACAAAAAGAATGCAAGGCAGTGCCAAAAAGGCATCAGACATCAAGAGGCATGCAACAGAACAACGCCTGACTTGCACCGCTTCCAAGCCCCCACAATCATGCAATAAGAACAAGTGGGAGGTGTGAGAAACCTAAGGGTATTCTACCATGCAGATCCGAGAATCCTACATTCAGGTGGCTAGGGGAGGGCCATTGCTTTTGGATCACAGCCCTGGGGGTGGACAAGCGAGGGAGGATGACCTGGGTTGGGTAGACCGGGGCTGTTTTGGGGGGAGTGCCCTAATGGAGACGCGGTATTCCTACTGAATAAAGGAGAATGAGGAAGTCCCAGATGCCTTCTTGGGTTATGTAAGGAACTCATGGTGGCAACAGTAAAGACAGACACAAGTGATCACAGTTCAAGGGTGTTTATTAAACTGTATAAAAGGGTGAGTGAGAAAAACGCGTAATCTAAACCTAAATCTAAGATGGGAGCAAGCTTCGACATGCAAATAATAACACAGTCCTAGTGGTGTCTTGTCAAATAAAAAGGGCCTACACTAAAATACCTATTGCCAGTAATTATCACTAAGCTACAAAAATTAGTGTGGGATGGTGTTCACAAGAAAAGAAAGAACTGTTCACAAAAAGATAAGTCACGATGGTATGGCGAGGTCTCCCTTCCTCATGTTTTCTAGCACAGGACAAGGCGGGTCCTCTTGAGAACAGCACACAAGTGGGCTTTTCCAACGCAAGGCTACTGTTCCTCTCAGCGATATCAAGATCTTTGGTGGTCAAGTCTCTTTACACAAAGTCTTTTGCTCCGAAAGCCTGATGTATCGAAATAACAAAATAAAACATTGCTCTTCGTAACCTTTTACAATGGGCGATAACTCTTCACCCGGGATCCCCCTCAACCGGGTTCCGATACTCCTTCACTGTTAGCCTCCCTCTGTCGGGTTCATTACGGCTTCTTTACTCCTAATACTTTCACCTGTAGTATTCAGAAGTTGCAATGTCCTTTCAAACAATCTTTCAAGGTGGGCTTCCCTCAACCGGGTTCACACTTGCCAACACAATGTTCACCCCAATTCGCAAGGCATCCCTCAGTCGGGTTTACGTTTGCCTTTGCTTTTTATTGACATTATTCAAGTCTGGACTTTGACCCCCAGTCAGGCTTTCCCCTAAATCCCCCAGTCAAGCTTTCCTTTTGGTTGTGGGTCAAAGACTTTCGACTGTACAAGGGGTTTTACTCGACCCTTGTATGACCACTTTGACCTCTTACGATGGGCTCTCCTAGGACCTTCTGTTATCTGTAGTTTTAACAAAAGGGGACCAAGCAGAGTCTTTCAAATAAGCGCCCACGTGGCGCCGGACCACTCTGCAGTGGTCTCCTTTTTCACAGTAGTTCAGTGACACACAAGGGGCCTCATTACGACCGAGGCGGAATGGGTTTAACAGCGCTGGTAAAGGTGCCGAGTCCGTTAAACCCATTCCGCCCTATTACGAGGTTCCCTTGCGGGACCCGCTCTGGACATCTGGTCAGACCAGATGTCCTTTGCGGGTCCCGCGAGGGGACCAGGGAGCTAACAACGGCCTGTTATTAATGGGCCCGTTGTTAACTCCCTCCCCATTCCCATTTGAGCCCCATGGGGGCTCAAATGGGAATGGGGATGTGTTCCCTGAATGGGGAAATACCGGGTCCTCCAAGGTTGGAATGGCCCGGTATTTCCCCATTCAGGGACCACGTACCCGGACCCGAGTTTGGAGGCAGCCATGCCCTTATTAAGGGCATTGCTGCCTCCAAACTCGTAATGAGGCCCAAGTTCTTTGTTCAAATGCTCTTTCATCTATTATCAGGTTACCATTTGCAACTTTGGCTCAGCACAGCTCGGTCCACTATCGGGTCTCTCTCTGACTCACCGGTTGTGTTGAACTCCTGGGCGTTTCTTGTCTTGGGAGTCAATAATGGTACCACGGTAGCAAGCGCCTATCTCTGCATTGACTATCAGCATAGGAGGTTCTCGTGCACCATTGGCATCTGTCACGCCAGCTGTAGTTCCCGGTTTTACGGTTCCTTTCACAGAGGTTTTGCAAAGCCTGGTTCGAAAAGGTCAATGGCACTTCCCTCCTTGTCATCCTCTACGGTCTCATCGCCTTTCTCCTCCTCTTAAATTGCTATCCTGGACTAGCCGCCTCTCCGTGTGTGTTGCCTTGCTTGTAGTGTGTTCTCGTGCTCCACCTTTTATCCCTGTGGGGAAGGTGCAATGGCCGTCAGGTGTGTGTGGTTATTATCAATTGCCTGACTCTGCCTAACCCGTGTGTTGGGACATGTCAGGTAAACGGCTCTGGTGTTAGTCCATTGTTTTCCAAGGTGTAAAAAAGTGTTTGTGTAGCAAAAGGGGCTGTGGGGTAGAACTTCTGAATATCCTACGGGGTAGGATGTGGAAGAGTTGTTATATGGAAGGGGGTACCGTGTCTCACCCGTCGGTGTCCCACTTTCTCTCTTGAGGATCCCTCATCCAGGTGATCATCTCTCACTGGTCCATCCCAAGGAACTGGATCCAATAACGATGGCTGTGTCCTGGGCACCTAGATGACAGATCCCCGGGCACTAGTCAGTGAGATTCCTTCAGGTTTCTCACAGTTATCATGGTTCCCATAACCCAAATCCAAGTGACAAAATTCTTAGATCTTGTTCTACTCATCCTGGCCCTAGAACGAGAAGGGAAGGAGTTGAATACCCAAGAGGGAAAGGGAAGAAGGCCCCAGTAACAGAGCCAGAGCTCTGGAAAAAAGGTTCAGTTATTATATTCCAACTATAAAGAAGCGCATTTAGAACCTTGCATTTATGACCCATCCATAGGTGTAAAAGGATAACCTCCTGTTGTCGGGTGGGCAACATGGGAGATTTTCTTCTTATCCTTATCAATATCCCGATAAGATGCTCAAGACACCATCTATATCATGGTTCCCACTTAAACCTTTTTCCTTAAACTCAAGGGGGCGTTTACAATCACCTCTCATCTCCCTCTCCCGAATCTTGAGAAATACTGAAACGAGGAGGAGGCCACTGGAATCCATGAAGATTACCCCTAAGAATAACATGGGGAAAGCAAGGGCAACTGACTGTAGGAAACACTCACATTGTCCTTTTGATAGAGTCAGGCAGAGTCAGGCACCCAATACTGAGTGTTTGCACCTGACTCCATTTAATAAGCTGGTTCCCTATATAAGATGCGGTCATGATCTGGTGAATGAGCGAGCTGGGGAAGCACGGAGGACCTGAGAAGCTGAGATCTGCAGGAAGAAGGCTACGGAGGTGCGTTGCGTGCTGGAACGCTGGCCTGGTGTGTAGAGCGGGCTGCAGCGTGTTGGAGGAGCAGTGCCTACTGCAAGCCAGAGGAAGGCAGCTGGGACCCTGCTGGCAGAGTCTGTGCGAGTGCTCGTTCCCTTAGGCCGTGAGCCGGGCCCAAGGGTGTCAGAGGGGCAGGTGGTGAGACCCTGACGTCGGCCAACAGCATCCCGATGAAACCACTCGCCTGCGCTGCGCTACCCGGTGAGTTTTGCATGAGAGCATGCGGGTGGCTGGAGCGGGGAAACGAAGGAGAGCAAGAGCTAAAAGCAGATTTGAAAGTGGCATGAAGCGAAAACCAGAAAGCACTAATAGTAAGCAAGAAAGTAAAAGGAAGAAAGCAGTGCAAAGGTAAAGATGTGCAGTAGTGGCACAGAAGCAAAAAGGACAGAAAGCAAGCAGAGCTGAAAGCGGGCAAGCAGCCCGAAACAAAAGCTGAAAGTAAAGTCGGGCAAGTGGCCCAAGATGAGGACAGAAAGCAAGCAGAACTGAAATCGGGCAAGCGGCCCAAAACAAAAGTGCAAAGTAAGTTGAAAGTAAAGTCAGGCAAGTGGCCCAAGAGGAGCAAAGCAGATAGCAAGAAGCACAGTGAAAGAAAGGAAAGTGAGAGAGTGCACGAGAGGGTCACGAGAGGACAGGTGACTCAGGAGAAGAGGAGTGAATGAAATAAAAAGTGCAGGCGCACAACCAAAGCAGGAAGGTGCAAGAGGCACAAAAATAAAGTGAGAGAAACAAAAGCCAAGAGAGGGGAAACAGGGTCAGAGTGGTCGCGCCTAGGAAAAGTCAAGAGCCTGGCGTTCTGTTCTTAAAAGTCTCTGGTCCTACCCCAAGAAGAAACAGTGCATGAAAGAACTGTTGAGTAAAACATATTCCAAGAGGGATGTATGTTTAACAATTGAAACTTTAAGAAATCAGAATACATCCCGATAAAGAGTGACTTTGTGTTTAAGAGTTGAAAGGGACCTGAGCTTGGGGAAGGGAACCTCAAGTGGGTTGAAGACTTGACATTTTGGTTGTGTTGTTAAGAGGTTTGAAGCTTGGGGAAGTGAACCCCCAGAAGCTTACAGAAGGACGGTGATACATTTTTCTTTTTATGGTATTTTGAAGTTTGACCAAACTAAAACGTGGGGAAGGGAACCCCAGAGAACTTAAGAACTTTGTTAACTACAAGAGGCCTAAAAAGAATGTCCTAGAAACAGCTCTAATGTTTGACAGTGACCAAGCAGCACCTGGTAAGAAGACCACCTAGAACCAACCCTGGTTCCCATTTCTGTTGAACTTCTTATTTTTGAAAGACTCCCTATCACATTTTTGCATAGAGTGACACTATTAGACGATGGCCATTAGAAACATCAGTTAAGGGAACTGTCCCTTTAGAGTTAGAGCCAGTTAGGCATCACACCAACCCAAAAGCCTTAGAAAATAAAGGTTTTCGAACTAACCCTTTTGAGTCTGTGTCTCTCTTGATACAATGCTTGTCTCACAGAGGCAAATTGCAATGCCACCTGCAACAATGGAAGCAACAATGGAAGCAAATCACTACATACAAAAGGGCCATGTACGTGAATTCAGCAAAGCACCTCCTCCAGCTCCGGCGCATGCTCAACACCAACTGTACTTACGGATTCTACAAAGCGAGGTAAAAAAACTGCTATTCAAGACTGCCATCAAAACGGTTCCAAGACAACAATGGGGAAAAGGGATGTATTCCAGGTTCTTCGTGGTCCGAACGCCAGACAAATCATGGAGACCAATTCTAGACCTGAGAGGCCTAAACAAATCTGTCAAAAAACAGAAATTCAAGATTATTACCCTGACCGATGTCATAAAAGCAGTACAGGAAGGAGAGTTCTTAGCATCATTGGATGTCAAAGATGCATATTTTTACATTACCATTCACCAAACCCACAGGAGATTCCTAAGGTTTGTTGTGGGAACCAACCATTATCAGTTCAAAGTACTACCGTTTGGGCTATGATAAGCTCTTAGTACATTCACCAAGTATCTGGCACCGTTGGCCGCATTTCTAAGGAGGGAGGGGTACCATGTGTTTCCCTACCTCGATGACTGGTTGATCAGGGCACCCTCATACACGAAACACAGGTCGCTGTGCAACACGTGGGCCGCATTCTGTCACTCCTCGGCTATACAATCAACTCAGACAAATCCTGTTTCACACCATCAAACACCTTGGTGTTTGAAGGGGCGCAATTCAACACCATCAAAGAGTGGATTTGCCTCTCCCAGGAAAGGATGCTTTCAATTCCTCTTCTGAAATAATTCTACCCAGTGTGAGGAAGGCATGTTATCAACAGTTAGACAGACACAAGTGACCACAGTTCAAGGGTGTTTATTGAACTTCAACAAGGGTATGATAAACACCTATTTAATCCAAAATCTACAGATGGGAGCAAGCTACGACCATCAAATAATAATAATGCAGTCCTAGTGGTGTCTTGTCAAAATAAAAGGGCCTATACTAAAAAACCTATTGCCAGTCCTTACCTCGAAATACAAATAGTGTGGGGGTAGTGTTTATGAAAAAGAAAGGAGTGATCACAAAAATATGTCAAGATGTTCAGGCCGTTGGCCTCCCTTCCCCATGTTTTCAGCACGCGACAAGGCGGTTCACTCGAGCATAGAACAATCTCTGACTTCTTCGACACAAGGATACAGTTCAATAACTAGCATCAGGGCCTTCTGTGCCCAAGTCTCTTTCCTTATCAAAGTCTCTTGATTCAGAGGGCCTGATGTACCAAAACAAATTAAAAGTTATTTTCCAAGTAAGGTGTGCCGGTTGTGTGACCTGTAATGGGTGGACTGTGTGGTCCGACAACTGCACCTAGACCGAGTACACCCACCTAAGAAGAGCCACTACTTGAATGAACCAAGGGAACGTATGTGAATTGAGATATAGGAGCTGAACTTTACTGAATGAGAACCAAACCTGAAGAAGCTGGAAAGTGTCACACACATTTGAATTATTTTGGAATTTTTAGAGACTTGAAAGCTTGGGGAAGGGAACCCCTCTTTGATTACGTGAACTATTTGAACCTTGGGGAAGGGAAACCCCCTTTACACCCTAAAGCTGGAAGAAGCTCTGAACTTTCGGTTGCACACTTTTCATTTGACGCTAACATCCCTACACGTATAGATTTAGATGTGAGGGCAAGTATAGGTTTTGGACACCAACAGACATTTTGCTTGGACTTCTTGACACAGACTATCATTAGTTTTAGTTAGGTAGTAAAATCCCACCTTAGCATAGGGCAAGATAGGTCTTTTCCCAAACTCTTAAGTTAATAAAAGTTTGAAACTTAAACGCTATTCAGTTGTCTGTGTCTAGTTCATGATGCCTTCAGACCTTTGCAAAAGAAAATGCCTCCAGAGTGGAGCCTGAATACTGTCCTAGCAGCAGTAATGAAGTCACCATTCGAGCCAATGGCTACTACGTACATCAGATATGTATCTTGGAAGACAGCGTTCTTGGTAGCAGTCACGTCCTGCATGATCAAGCCGCCTTATCTATGCTTTGACAGAACCAAGGTTGTGCTAAAGCCAAATCCAGGTTTTATTCCTAAAATGCTCTCGGAGTTCCACCTCCAATCAGAAGTAATCCTACTAGTGTTCCTTGCAAAACCTACTACTCCAGCAGAGCAGGCACTTAATTCGCTGGATCTTCGCTGGAAGAACAGGAGTTATAGGTAAGCAACATACTCCTACTCCAGCATTAGATCTTTCATGCATTCACATACTTTGAATAGAGTACACAGCAGTTGTAAATAATGAACAGGAGGATGTAGGGGAGAAAGGCGTACCTTATTGAAACAGGCATTGTAGGATGGCTCTCCCGACACTTGCCTCTGCTTCCCATTGCTTTTGTGTAAAGTTCCACTGCTTCAATAAAGTATCTCCAGAAATTGAACTGTCTCACATTATTGTTCTCGTAAACAACAAATGTCTTGATCAGGATTATGTCACAATCTTTGGATTAACAAAAAAAATATTCCAACTCCTCCTGGAGTAAGACCAAGGTTCACCTTTGTAATAACATCAAATGTCCTTGTTGGGTCGGTTTACTTCATCTTGACTTCAGAAAGAATTATAACTTTTCTTCAACAGGTTTTCACAAGTCTTCTTTAAATGGCACAAATCAATATGAGTTGTTTATGTTAGAGCCACAGTTCAGCACTTGCATCAACTAGTACATGGCTTATGCCTCTGCCATACTCTTTTGGGCAATGGCCCTTATTACGACCCTGGAGTTAAGGGTTGAACGGCGCCGTAAAAGGTGTGGGCGCCGTTAAATCCTCAACGCCTGATTACGAGGTCCCTTTGCGGCTCCCGACCTTAACGGCTGGTCTGGACCAGCCGTTAAAGTAGGGACCCCAAAGGGACTTTCGAGGTAATTGCGGTACCGCAATTTGCGGTACCGTAATTACCGCCTTCCCCAGTCCCATTGAGCCCTATGGGGCAAAAATGGGAATGGGGAAGGGCCAATGGTAAATGGGGAATTACAGCCCCGCAACCTTGGAATGGGGTGGTAATTCCCCATTTACCATTGGCGGAATCGGTAAGTTACCGGCATTAACCATGGCGCTATTAGCGCCATTGGTTAACGCCGGAGTCGTAATGAGGGCCAATGTCTCTTGCTCTACGGGTTTCCCCGCCTGCCTGTCTACTTCTTCAAGAACAAGAACAGAAAAGTGCTTCAGTGGTAACTTCCAAACAACAACTTCATTAGACCTCTTCAACATCAATCTTTAAACATATTGTGTGGGGAAAAAAAGAAACCACATTGTGCTCTTCAAGACTTCTTGGCAACTATGCTCCTCTCTCTCTGGATAATCTACTCCAAAAAGACAGCCTATTTACCATCTTTCTTTTCCCTTTTCAGCAACAAAGATTGATTAAAAGAAAGTCTGTCTAGAAACTCATTGTTGCGCAATCCTTCAAATACATGGCAAGCTTTAGTGCATAAAAGGCATGTTAAGACGGCCCCCACGGTGCCTGAAAAGAGACTTCCAAGATGGCCACAGGTGGGGGTTAAGATTTGTGAGCTATTAGTAGCTGTGCAGTGTTGTGTGTGCTCCCAGCTGAAAAACCTCCTCCATGTGGGAGTCGAGTGCTTAGCATTTTTTGCAGTCCTGCCCAGATGCTTATTGTGCTTTTGCAGTATTCATGCCTGCAGCATCTGCCGTTAGAAATTTGCACCTGGGGGAGGAAAAGACAAGAAGACTTCAGTAAGTGTTTCGCATTGTACATTTCGCAAAGCACCTACGAAAACATATATTTTCAAGCAATGAAGAACCAGTAGCCTTTATTTTTCTGTCAGCAGTAAAAGTTAGTCATTTCATGTAAGAGCCACGTTCGGTAGCATGTCTTCAGAAGGAAGCTGTTACATTCATGCTCATGCTGCACAAGCCGCGTGGTTCACCGGCATGCACGAGACTCTGCAGCCGTCCTCATTACATTGTTGCCTTCCTGTGAGATTTATTGATTAAGGACAAGTGAGGCGGTAAGGGGTTAGCAGCGCCAGTAAAGGTGCCGGAGCCGTCAACCCCTCACCGCCTCATTACGAGTCTGCTCGATGGGAACCGGCTAAGTACGCCTGGTTTTACCAGGCGCCCTTAGCGGGTCCCGCAAGAAGGCCAGGGTGCTAACAACGGGCCCGTTATTAACGGGCCCGTTGTTATCACCCTCCCCATTCACATTGAGCCCTATAGGGGCTGGAATGGGAATGGGGAAGGGTTACTCGAAATAGGAATTACCGGGCCATCCAAGGTCGGAATGGCCCGGTAATTCCTCATTCGAGGAACCCGGACCCGGTACCTGGTAAGGGGATAGGCATGCCACTAATAGCGGCATGGCTTCATCCTAACTTGTAATGACCCCTAGTTTTTCTCTGCTGCTCTTGCAGGGTTACATTGTATCTCATCATCATCAGCGGCTTTCTGCTCATCAATTACCATTTACATGAACAAAGTGAAGGAACTTAACCTACCTACTTTTTGCCGCAACTCTTATTCAGCTGCATTCCAGTCCTTCATTAGATTTCTGCAAATGAAAAGTGGAAAGAAGAGACATTTGTGTATTCAGTTAAAACTACAGACTTTCAGGAAATCATAGGAAATTTAAGGCACTTTTCTACATTGTTTAACAAGAGATGGATTACTTCAGACTGCAATAAACAGAGTATTTTACCTGAAGAAAGGAAGATATTTTGGGCACCATTTTTCCTCATTTACCTGGGAACTGCATTACAGTCAGCAATATCAGCAGCTAGAATTCAAGATTATTATTGTGGTAAGCATTGCTTATATAATAGACCATAAGAGGTTAAAACAAGCAGCATTAATGAGTTCATGACAAGTACATCCCCTAAAATATTATTCTCTTATTTGTCCACAGGGGAGACCATTTCCAAGAATACAGGAACACAAGCACTGCATTTTCGAGTCTCACACACAAGTAATCCTATCTGTTTAGGGCTAAGAGTGAGTGTGCATTAGGTTGTGCCACACACCCTTGTTTCGTTAAGAGGTTGGGGACTATCTTCTCAGCTTCAAGGCGCTAGGAATCCACAGACATGGTAAGTCTTCATTCGTCCCTGCAAGACACCAGGTAAGCGTTACACAGTGTCACTTTTCTCCTGACTTGGCTTTGGCAATGTATGTTGTGACAGGGACAGCTCTGTGGCCCTGTCAGAAGGGAGGGGAGACCACTCTACCCCCACTGGTGTCTGTGTGTGGGTAGGCCCCCACCCACCTCTCCTTATCTGCAGCGACAGTGGCCTCCGGGCCACAACTGCAAAATACCTGCAACCAGGAGATAGCAGCAGCATCCCTTTTACAGGGTGCCGCCAAGCTTCACAACACCGGCAAGGGACTGATATGATATGATATCTTATTTATATCGCGCTCATACACAGGTGTTTCAGAGCACGACCAGGCAAAGGGAGGCGAACAGGGGAGAACAAAACAACAATCTTACTATGCCCAGTGACATTGAGAGCACGCAAGTGCATGGGAAAGGGAAAAGGGGGAAAGTGCATAGAGGGCGGGAGAAATTGGATAGTGCGCAACATAGGACAGAGCAAAATAAATAATAATAAGTCAAATAAAAATAAATAAATAAATGAGATACACAATAGTAGTTCAGCCGGAAAGTGGCAAAGTGCTAGGTAAGTCAGATAGGGTGAATCTGATAAGTGCAGAAAAAGCGTGGGTGGGGGACTGTATGGGTACAGGTACAGACTCCAGTGCAAGGGGTGTCCCGGAGGCAGTGCATTGGGGTGGCAGGGTGAGCAGGTACCTGGGCCCGAAGGACAGAGGGTGGCCAGGTGCACAGTGCTAAGAGATAAAGTAAGTCAGCAGGGGAGAAGAGGTGCAAAGGCAGAAGAGGAAGGCCTTGAAGTGCTTCCGGAACCGTAGATGGTTCTCCTCAAGTTTCAAGGTGGCAGGGAGGCTGTTCCAGAGGGAGGCCCCGGCCGAAGATAGAGATCTACCCCCAGCTTGTTTCTTTGAAAAACGACTGACCCTGAGGGAGTTAGAAGTAGAAGAGCGAAGGGCTGAAGAGGGGATGTATTTACAGAGGGTAATTGAAGGTATTTTGGGCCCAGGCCCCAGAAAGCCTTGTGGACAATGCAGAGGGATTTTAAATGTAATCCTTGCATTCACTGGGAGCCAACGAAGGGATTTCAGAGCTGGAGAGATACGATCCCAAGGCATGAGGCCAAGGGCAAGTCTTGCAGTTCTGTTCTGGATTAGTTGTAAAGGGCGGAGAGTGGAGGCAGGTAGATTTAGAAAGAGGCTGTTACAGAAGTCCAACCTAGAAAGAATCAGCGCTTGGGAGACAGTGAGCTTCTGAGGGAAGGAGAGGAAAGGCAGAGTACCTCTGAGGAGGTGCACTAAGAAGTATGACTTTTTAGAGACGTCAGAGATGTGTGCGGAGAAGGAAAGTGAGGAGTCAAAGATGGCCCAGAGGTTCTTAGCCTTGCAGGTAGGAGCAGGAGGAGGGCCAAGAGATGCCGGCCAGAGAGTGAGGGGTAAGGATGGTGAAGGTGTACTGATGAGGAGGATCTCAGTCTTGTTGGCTTTTAAACAAAGATCATTGGCGGCACACCAATTTTGAATGGCAATTAGGCAGTCAGAGAAAAGGGAAGGATCGGAGGTGGCTGAAGGAAGCTTGAAAATAAGTTGGTGTCATCAGCATAGCACTGGAAATTTGAGCAGAAAAGGGAAATGCAGTAGACGAGAGTTGCCAGGTATTGGTTGAAAAGCCAGGGCGAGAGGTTAGACCCCTGGGGGACACAACAGATAGATGAGTGAGATAGAAGATAGGAAAGACCCTAGTTGTACCTGGGAGGGTCGATCAGAGAGGAAAAAGGTCAGCCAGGCCGGAGCCTGATCGGTTATACCCAGGTTGTCACGGAGACGATTGAGCAGGATGGTATGGTTGACCGTGTCGAAAGCAGAGGAGAGATTGAGTAGGATAAGGACAGAGGGGATGTTAGAGTCAAGGTTGGAGAGCAGGTCTTCACTGATATTCAAGAGAGCAGTTTACGGGCTTCTGGCAGCTCTGAAGGCAGATTGGTGCTCGTTGAGGGAGCCAATAGAATCAGAGTGAAGGTTAAGCTGAGAGATGGCAAGCTTTTCCAGGAGCTTACCCAAAAAGGGAGTGATGGAGATTGGGCAATAGTTAGCGGGCAAGAAGGATCAGCTTTGGGTTTCTTGAGGAGAGAATGCACAAGGGAGTGCTTCAGAGGGGAGGGGAAAGATCCAGAGGCAAAGGAGAGGTTGCAGAAATCAGCAAGGGCCGGAGCGAGGGTATCAATGTGGTCCTTAATGGTTTTAGAGGAACAGGGATGGACTTATTTTGATGAGGCTTTCATAGATCGGACTTGTCTAGCGACCTTATTGGGGGAGAAAAGAGGAAAGGAGGAGAAAGAGGGAGGGGGTGTTGCTGAAGTTAGGTTGGCAAGAAGAGAAGAAGAGGGAAGAGGAGGGGGAGTGGAGGAGAGGGTGGACAAGATGTCCTGGGTTTCAGAGATAAAGTGAGAAGCAAGGGCATTGCAAAGAGTCTGGGAGGCGAGAGGAGAGGTGGAGACTGCAGAGGGTTGGCCAGTTCCTTGCAGATTTAAAAAAGTTTGGCCGAGTTGTTAGAAGCCGCAGAGATACGGTCTTGAATGTAGACTTGCTTCTTGTTGCGTACATTGATCTGTATTGCCTTTGGAGAAGGCGGCAGGCCAGTTTGTCAGGGGATGAGCAGAAGCCCTCCATTTCCTCTCTCTCGCCTTACACTTACGTTTAAGTGTAGCTAGGTCAGAGTCATGCCAAGAGTTGCACTTGGCTTTGGGCTTCAAACAGATCCTCATGACAGGGGCAAGAGCATCAAGAGTAGCAGAGATAGAGGAGTGGACAAGAGACCGGGCTGTGTCAGGGTGTGAGTCAGACTGGGGTGGAGGGGAGAAGGTGGCAGCGAAAGCCTCGACTGACACACGCTTCATGGGCCGGATGTCCGAGAAGGTGGGTGGCAATCTTGAGTTAGTCTTGGCTTCAGGGGCGGAGATGGAAAGATGAGAGGAGAGGAGGTAGTGATCACTCCAGGAGAGAGGAGTGGTGAGGGGAGTAGATAGGGGGAGGCCAGAGGAGATCAAGACATCAAGTGTGTGGCCAGCAGAAAGTGTCAGGCCGGAGGGGAGGATGGAGAGGCAGAGTGAATCACAGAGGTCACAAAAGTGCGCAGAAGAGGAGCAGGGAGAATCCAGATGGATGTTGAGGTCAGCAAGGAGGAAGAGTTGGGTGGTAGAGGCAAGGAGGGAGGAGGAAAGGTCTGCCCACTCAGAGAGAAAAGAGGTTATTTGACCATGGGATGGGGAGCTCATCTGCAGGATCTTTCAGTTGGCTGTCTGTGGGAAGACCTGGAGAAGTCCAACATCAACTTGCTGGCGCTCAGGGTAGTTTGCCTGTCACTGCATCCTTTTAACCATCAATCAGAGGTTCAACTCACAGACATCACCACCACCATGCACTGCAACAATAAGATGGGCGGTGTGGGGTCACTTAAGCTATGTAGGGAGGCCACGCTATTGTGGTTTTGGGTGATCAAGAATAGGGTGTCGGTGACAGCATCACACATTGTCGGCACTCTACTCCGGCGGACTCACTGAGTCAACTCACAGGTCTTTCACATGAGTGAGAGTTAAACAAGGAGAATGTGAAGCAGATTTTCTCCATTTGGGGGAACCAGTTTGAACAAAGTGTGCAGGAACTTCTGCTCCCGGGGGTTTCCAGTTGGTGACTCCCTGGATGATGCATTGATGAGACCCTGCAAGTTCGACCTAGTGTATGCCTTTCCAACATTTCCACTGATTCCTTTAGTGCTGTTGAAGTTGAAACATGGATGTGACTTGGGTGTTGCCAGGGATAGCATTTGCTACCCAAAAGTCCTTGCTACCCTGCCATTTTCTCGGCTATCTCTGTCAGTGGCAGTTAGAAATAGTTGACTCTCAGAGCCATGATGCAGTTCAATACAGAGAGGAATTAGGATACTCTACAATCATTTAAAAACACAAAAGAAAATGAATGTTTGAAATGCTAAATGCCAGAACATGCTGCTTTGATTAAAAGCTGCTCTTTTTCAAAGTTCTTGCATATGGAGCAGAATAAGTCTAATGGACTCCTGCGTATTGTTTTTGTTTTTAACATGATGGCAGGGAATTTATATTTTCGAAGATTAAGAAAGCAATACAATGATTAAAGGCCATCACTATTCATGTACTGTTTTCTAGGAACTAGGAAGATGCTATTAACTGTCTTGACAAAAAATTCTGCAATTGTCCCAGATCGTTGCAGTCTAGAACCTGTAGTTATGCATTTATAAAAAGGAAAATAAAATGACTTGTACTATAATGTAAAGAAAAAATGACAAGTGCTTAGACATGGTCATACTAAGCCATGTAGAGCTATGAAAAAGGTTGCATTATGTTTAGCCTACCTAAATGCTTTGCATTGAGGCACATCCTGTAAATGTAAGAGGGGTTTGGCGTGCAGCTCAGGCTGCACTAGTGCAAAGGAAGTACACTTGGCATAAGACCTGCAAGGAGCAGTGCAGTCCTACCTCCATCTCCGTGGTTGCACTGCCTATTACAACTACCACTTCTGAGTATGAGCCTGGGTTCCACAGCAGGATGGCTGCCGCTGCGTCCCCCACATTGCTGGGAGATTCCCTGCCTGTGTCTCGCTACATCCAGCCATGTCAATGGGTAAGGTCTGCAGCATTAGGGGAGCCGGAAGGCGAAGCCGGCTGGGCCTGCTTCCGAAGGCTGGTTCCAAAGGCCTAGGACCCCTGTCTTAGGGCTGGCTGAGGCACCGGAATGCCGCTATTAGCTGCTGTCCTGCTCGGGAGGCATACCTGTACCTTCTTCACCCTCGCGTGTTCCAGTCTTAGCAAGCATGATGTCTCTGCCGCCTTTCCCCATATGTTTTCCTATGATTGCGAGCTTCAATGGGTGTGACCTCATTGCTCTACATCACTCAAAGGTAAGAAGAGCACTGTCGCTGCAAGGCACTCTTCTAAACATGTGCATGCCAATTTCTTTAACGCCTGCCTTCTTGTTCCACCCCTGACTCTACCTGCCGATGCAGCCCCCTGTCATACAGGGCGAGGCTTTCCAGTTGATGCTCGCTGCCTCTCTGCACCACCATTACTCTTACATCCTAAGCGCCCTGCACACCGGCCCGCCACATATGTCCAAGGGTGGTGTGCCTCCACCAAGGAGCGCTCTCTGGTCTGTGAAGCCAACAAACACTTTCCAATGGCATTTGAGTGCGGCTGTGTCTAGCCCTCGATTAACCGCCTCCACTGTCTTTTGGTATTTGACTGCCCTCTGTTCCATACTGACAACGTTAGCCCCTTCCTCTCCATAGATGACTACTAGCTCTGCACATGTTATGCAATCTATTTACAATACACCTGCTTAGTTGAATCTACAGCTTTGTGTGGCTTAACCTGTGCACTTGCATTGTCTATAACTGCATACTTGATGTTGTATTTCACCAACCAGTAACAGCATGCCTGATGTATCCAGTCTGTGTACCCGCACCTATTTTTACTCATATGCCTGTCTGCATGCCTGATGTAGCCCCCATACCATGAGGTGTGCCTTCGCCAGTCCTGTACTCGCACCTATTTTGACTCACATGCATAATGTAGCCCACCGTACCATGAGGTGTGGCTTTGCCAGTCCTGTACTTGCACCTATTTTGACTCACATACCTGTCTGCATGCCTGAAGTAGCCCCCGTACCATGAGGTGTGGCTTTTCCTGTCTTCTACTCGCACTTATTTTTACTCATTTGTCTGTCTGTATACCTGATGGAGCCCACCGTACCCTGAGGTATGGCTTTTCCAGTCTTGTACTCGCACTTATTTTTACTAATTTGCCTGTCTGATTGCTTGATGTAGCCCTCATACCGTGAGGTGTGGCTCTGCCAGTTTGTGTACTCACACATACTCTGTCTGTAACCATATACTTAATCATGCACTTCACTAATGTACTATACACTTTCTGTAACTAGGGCCTAGATGCCTCTGGGCTTTGTGTGCTGAAATGAATGCAATAAATAAAAACCAAAACCTGAGCATGGGAGATGTATTTTGGATAGGATGACTTCATAAAATTGGCATGTGAGTCATACGATGGCAGTACCTATTCATATGAGGCTGTATTGGCACATTATTTCCCTGACCCATGATTGTTCTGATGGGTATTTATAATGGCACATTAGGACTGCACCTATGGCATGTCAAGGCAGTACCCAACTAATATATTGAAGTGGCGAAGTGCTGTTTCTGCTGATGACTCTACTGGGCAGGGGTGCCTGGTGTGTGCTGTGTGCTCTGTGGAGCAGCTTGAACTCGGAATGAAGCTCTGCTCTGAGGAGCTAGGACACCTACGAGGAGTCTGCCCTCTGTTTCTACTGTGGACCACGGGCAACGACACCAGGAAGAGGAAGCAGAGTATAAAACAGCAGACACGCGTGAAGCACGCAAAGGGCTGTTTCTGCTGGTGACTCTACTGGGCAGACGTGCATATTGTGTGCTGTGTGCTCTGTGGAGCAGGGTAGGACTCGGAATTAAAGGTCTGATGCGAGGTAGTAAGAAAACGATGAGTAGTCCGACCTCTGTTTCTACTGTGGATCACGGGAGACAGCACCAGGAAGAGGAAGCAGAGTATAAAACAGCAGGCACGTGTGAAGCATGCAAAGTGCTGTTTACGTTGTTTCTGTGGGCGACCTTTGGACAGGGGTAAGATGTAAGACTCTGTTATGTTCTGTCCATGGCACTGCAGGGCCCGGGGACAGAATGTTCGAGGCCGCGGAGGTAGGCCTCTGCTGCGCAGCTTCCGGCAGGAGCTAATGAGACACACACACACGTATCAGGTTGCGATGCCCCGGAACTGCCTCCTCCTCGCGGTTGGCAGGGCTTTTATTCAGACGCCCTGCCTCACTGCGTTGCGGGACGCAGGGCGGATACAACATTCCTCCTTGATTTTAACTTAACTCAAATTTAACAAAACACATGTCACATACATTTTCAATACTCTACTTCAACTGGGGGGGGGCTCCCCTCATAGAGTTCTCCAGGCGGGGTCTCACCACACATAGTCTATGAGCCGAGCTGGCGGCCTGGTGGCGCTTCTCAAGCCATATCACCCACCCCTGGAACTGGGACCCACAGTCTCATTGGGTGTCTTACCTTCCGTGTCCGGCTCACCCATCTCTGGTTCATTCCACAGCTCCCACATTCGGTCATCTGCTTCTTCTCCGCCTTGCGGGTGCTCCGGTTCTTCATTATTCAACAGGTGGCCAGCGTCTTCTTGGGGGCATTCCCCATCAGTCCATAGGTTTTTTGACACGGCCTTAAAACCATGACGCATTTTGTGTCACTTGTCGGTGTCCTCTTTGTACGGTTATCATGGTTCCTTGTCTCTTGCTGATCGTCCATGGTACAGCTTCATAGCGAGAGTCTAATTTGGATTTCGTCGGGTTCCGTAGCATGACCACTTGGTCCCCCACCCGGTGGTTGGATTGTTTCGCCCTTCTCTTGGCACTCATGTGCGCATTGGCTCCCTGTCAAGGAACTGAAGTAGTTGGATCCTGCAGGAGTGAAGCTGGCCCACCAAACCCCCTAAGCCTGCCTGCTCAACAATCTAACTTTATAAAACTATTGGCCAGGCAAACCCAAGGGGAACGGGGAATGGAGAAAACAACAAAAGACAAGAACTCCCACTGCAGGTACTTCAGACTTTCCTCACTGGAACTTTGAACTCATTAGGGTTCCTAAAAGAAAAATACACCTTTTAAAACATATTGGGCCTCATTACACGGACGGCGGTAAGGGTTTACCGGTACCGGTATTTTACCGGTACCGGTAAAACCTTACCGCCTTACTACGAGGTCCCTTTGCGGTTTGGGGAATTTAATGCCTGCTTTTTGCAGGCGTTAAAAACCAACCCGCAAAGGGACCAGGGAGCTAATTACGGTACCGCAATTTGCGGTGCCGTAATTAGCACCTTCCCCATTCCCATTATGCCCTATGGGGCAAAAATGGGAATGGGGAAGGGCAATGGGGGAATTACCGCCCCACCAACCTTGGAATAGGGCGGTAATTCCCCTTTCCACCAAGGCGGTGCCGGTATTTTACCGCCATCCGTGTAATGAGGCCCATTGTCTTTCTATCGTCCATCTGATGTTTTCTCACTGACAATTGATTTTAATTACCTGTAGCCTAAGCTTGCATTGCCATTAGGCTGCTTCTAGGGACATGTAAGATGACTGTGGTACTCTCAATACTTTATCTTCAACTTGGTTAACTTCTCCCTTGATCTCATTACTTCTTGAATCCTTTAATTATTTTCCACAAAAAAAAACAACATTGTGATTAATGGTAATACCTTACTGGCTATAGTGAATGATGACTTTTATCTTCTTATTCTAAATTACCTGCTGTATTTTCGTTGTAGCCCTTATTACATTCAGCTAGAAGGTATTTTCCAAAATAGACTGCTGCGAGTTCTTCTAAATAATGTCTTAGTAAAATTCTGGTCAGCTGCTCTCACTTGCCCTTCTGCGTGGACGAACACTCGTCAGATAAGCTACTTGAAACTGACACCTTCTCGTTCGCGCTGTGTATACTACTCAAATTATGTCTCTGGTTGTTATTTATATATATTTTGAAGCTGCCGATAACTGTGGAAAGTTTAAATCTGCTCATCAAACAAACACTGAGTAACAACATATACTTCTCATAGGATCTTGTTCGTACAATGAGCAACGAAGAAAACTGAACCAAGAGCGTTGGAAGTCCACAAAATGGGCGAACGCACGCGCAATGTCGCAGGGTCCTTTCTTCTAATGTCCGGGCTCGCTCGTAGATAAATACAATCCGCGCTGGGAAAAATTTGTACGGAGAACCACTATAAACTGTTAGTTCTTTGTTTTAGGATTGTTATGTACATTAGTAACGCGACGGTAGCGATCCGCACGCCTTGTTAATATAATACAATTATTTACATCAAAGAATAAATCGCTAATGTCTTTTGGTGTATTTCCTTAAGGAACTTGTTTATTCTTCAAAATTAATATTGAAACTCAAAATTAATATAATACATTCAAAACACGTTTCTCCTAAGACTTCAGTTGAGCTCAGTTCCACAGTCCATACTTTGAATATTTCACAATAGGGAATTCACTTAGCTCAGTTCTTGAAAGATGTGCAAAGAACTCTGCAACTTCAGCTTCCTGGTTTACGCTGGAAATTCTTCCACTTTAATTTTCTGCTTCCTTGTTCTTGACTCTAAACTTACAACTAGAGATTCTACTATCTTAATTATACTTTTACTGTATTTTTTACAGAGCTAAGGAAAACATGACCTACTCTAATGAATACTTTAATTAAAGGCAGTTTAGAACTAATTAGAACATTCCAAATGACAACACAATGCTGCCTGCTGTGAACTAAACCAATCACTGCTGGCTAGGTGTTCCACCATCTTGACTTGGGAGCTTTTCCTCTTTCTATAATGAAAGTGAGTTAAAGAAAACTGAGTAAGTCTAAAAAAGAAAATGAAAATGAAATCTTTTAATTCTCTACCCAGGGCTTGTACAATACTTAACTAACCCCCTTTTCTACCTTTCCTAAAATTATATTTAAACAGCCTTTTCTCATAGAGCCCTTGCCAATGTGAGATACAAAATGTGAAAACCTGACAGTACCCCCCACCCCCGTAAAGCCCTGTCCCAGGGCCTGGCCTAAAAGGTTGTAGGCGATGAAATCTTTTGATTAATCTAGGGGCATAAACATCCTCACTTCTAACCCAAGATCTTTCTTCAGGACCGTACCCTTTCCAATCCACAAAATATTGCAAATGACCTCGAACAATTCGAGATTCCAAAATAGCTTGAACCTCATATTCACTATCATCATCAGAAAATGCTGGAACAGGTACTTCCATTAATCTAGTGTCACTTCTACACGGATTCAACAATCTGACATGAAATGTGGGGTGTATCTTCATACTAGAGGGTAACTTCAACTTCACCGTAACCGGGGAAAATACCTTTTCAACTACAAATGGCCCAATAAAACGAGGACTAAATTTGTTCTTTCCCTTCAGAGCTAGATTCTTGGTGGATAGCCATACCTTATCTCCTTCCTGATAGCTTGGAGCCTCTCTACGTTTCCTATCAGCAAATTTCTTGTAACTCAATTTACTTACTTTTAAAGCTCGAGCTGCCTTCTCCAAATTCTGTCCCATAGTTCTTATCCTACACTCAACATCAGGAACCTCCACATCTTCTAGAATTACCCCTCTCAAAAAGCGTGGGTGAAATCCTTGATTTACAAAAAATGATGACATTGAAGTAGAATCCTTTTCGGTGTTATTATAACAAAATTCTGCCAACCACAACAATTCCACCCAACTGTGATCTGAACCTAAATAACAGCGAATGTACTTTTCTAACTCCTGGTTCACCCTTTCTGTTTGACTATTCCCCTCGGGATGATAACTAGTTGTTAAATTTATTTCAATTCCCAATTCCTTACAAAAAGCCTTCCAAAACCTTCAGACAAACTGTGCTCCTCCATCTGAAATCACTTGACTAGGCAAACCATGAAGTTTCACCACATTCTGCAAAAAGGCTTGTGCTAAAGATATAGCAGTGGCAGTACCCTTGATAGGAATTAAATGACCTGCCTTGGAGAAAACATCTACCACCACTAAAATGGTTGAACAACCCTTGTCAGATGGTAAATCTACAATGTAATCCATAGAGACAGTGTGCCATGGACGAGGTGGAATTGGCAAAGGTACTAATAAACCAGCAGCCTTTTGATGGTCGGGTTTTGCTTGAATACAAACTTCACAAGTTCTAACATAATTTTCTGTGTCTTCACGCATCTTCTCCCACCAAAATTCTCTTCGAAGAAGTTCTAAAGTTTTCTTAACTCCTGGATGACCCGCTAATGGTGAATCATGGCAATTCCTCAACGCCTCTTCCTGTAATTCCTCCGAAGGAAGATACAACTTATCATCTACATAAGGCAAATCTTCCTTAATCCTGTGTACAGGATCACCTGTTTCCCATTCCTCCAATTCTTCCTTAGATAGTAACCGATGAATATGTTCTCGAAAATCAATTTCCTTATGCACTTCACCCACTATAAAATTCTTCTCAGACAAGAGTGACACTGGAACACAATCTTCAGACTTTAAACTTCCAGGGAAGCATTGAGAAAGGGCATCAGCCTTTCCATTCAATCGTCCTGGTTTAAACGTAATTACAAAATCAAATTCTGCAGAAAACAGTGACCAACGAAGTTGTCTTGGAGTCAAGGTCTTGGCGGAACGAAGAAACGTTAAGTTTCGATAATCCGTTAAAACTGTAACTCAATGACGTCCACCCAAAAGATAATGTCTCCATTCTTCGAACGCTAACTTGATGGCCAAAAGCTCTCTGTCTGTAATTGTATAATAGAAAAGAATGCTACCGGATGAAGTTGTCCTGTTCTTGGATGACGTTGTGATAAAACTGCTCCCATGGCACAATCAGAAGCTTCTGCCTCTACAAAAAAAGGTTGACTCACATCTGGATGTAATAGAATTGGCCCAGAAGTACATTTTTCTTTGAGAAATTTAAAAGCATTTTCCGCCTCTTCACTCCATACAAACTTCATTCCTTTTTTCAACAATTTGGTAATAGGGGAAACCACCTGAGAAATGTTTTGAATAAATCGACGATAAAAATGTGCAAATCCAATAAAGCATTGAATATCTTTTACAGACCCAGGTTGAGGCCAATCCCAAACTGCTCTTATTTTACTTGAATCCATCTCAAGACCTTCTGGTGATAACACAAAGCCTAAAAACTCCACACTATCTGTGTGAAACTGGCTTTTTTCCAGTTTTGCAAATCAATGATTTCACTAAAACCTTCTTTACATGTTCCACATGTTGTTGTTCTTCTTTAGAAAAAATCAATATGTCATCAATGTACACCACGACAAATATATCTAAATATTCACGAAGGACCTGATTTATAAAAAATTGAAATGCCGCTGGAGCGTTGCAGAGGCCAAATGGCATCACCTGGTACTCAAATAGTCCACATCGTGTTCTAAACGCGGTTTTCCACTCATCTCCTTCACGAACACGAACCAGGTGATAGGCCCCTCGTAAATCCAATTTCGTGAAAATCTTAGCTCCCTGAATCCTATCTAACAGCACTGATATTAAGGGTAATGGATAGCGATTCATGATAGTGATTTTATTCAGAGCCTGGTAATCTATACAAGTTCTCAGAGTTTTATCTTTCTTTGGGACCAAAAACAATGGAGAGGCTGGTGGTGGTTGAGAATGTCTAATAAAGCCTTTAGCAAGATTTTCCTCCAAATATTCCTTTAAAAACTCGTTCTCTTTCTCAGTAAGAGCATATATTCGTCCACAAGGAATTGGTGCTCCAACTTCAAGATCAATCTTGCAATCAAATTCTCTATGAGGTGGTAATTCATTTGCTTCTTTCTTGTCAAATACATTTTGAAAATCTTTATAACACTCTGGTAGGACTCCGACTGCTGCTCCCACTATATGTTCTCTAAGTAACCCAGTAGCTAAACACACTCCAATAGATTGAGGAATGCCCTGCTGATCTTCCTCTGTAGCCCTCACCAAACATTGTTCTTTACAAAAGTCTGATTTAAACTCTACAGTTCTTCTTCCCCAATCTATCAGTGGATTATGTAATGAAAGCCACGGCATGCCTAAAATAATCAATAACTGTGGTGCATCTATTAACTCAAACTCAATCTCCTCACAATGCTCATTCCCAATTTTCATCTCTAATTTAGCGGTCATTTGAGTTATCAATCCAGAGGTGAGTAGAGATCTATCTACTGCTCTTACTTGCTCAGGTATTCCCTTTTTAACCACTGGAATCCCCAATCTACCCGCCAAACCAATATAAAAAAAATCCCTGTTGCCCCTGAATCAATCACACATGGTCCACCACACTTTGGCTTACCTTCCCAAGAAAAGGATACATTTAATGTGATGTAAGGAACAGCTGTCTGGACTGTATTCGCCACCTATTGACCTTTTCCGGAGAATGGTTGAATTCGTTTTGGGGTACGAAGACATTTCCATACAAAATTAGTATTTTCACCACAATATAAACACAAGTTTTCCTTCCTTCTTCTGTCCTTTTCTTCCTTGGTCAAAGGAGGCCTAACTGAATTCACTACATCATTCCGCGAAGAACCCCTAACATCTTTTACCACTTGTTCTGTTCTAGGACCTTCACTCCTGAACCTAACTCTATTTTCAGAAAAATGTCTTTGCTTTTCCAGTCTCCGCTCACCCAATCTCGTATCTAATTGCATTACCAGATTTATTAGATCTTCACATGAAACGGGTCTCTCAACTATATTTGATAAAGCATCCTTCAACTCATCGCGTAGGCCTCTATAAAAAATTGAAGCTCTTTTTTCTTCGGGCCATCCACTTTCTAACACTAGCCCCCTAAACTGGGTGATATAAGATATTAACTCTCGATTTCCCTGACGTAACTCTAAAGGTTCCCCATCTACACTCTGGGAATGTGTTCTTCTATCAAACATCTTTCTGAAGACCTTCTTAAACTCTGACCAACTATGTAACTCTTCAGCTCTCCGCTCTACATAAGGCACTGACCAGGCTGCTGCTTCTCCCGTTAGATAAGAGATTAAAAAAGCTACTCTGGAAGTTTCAGTAGGGAATGCCTCTGGCCTGCACAAAAAGTGCAGTTCACATTGCATTAAGAATGATTTGAATTTCCTAAAATCTCCTTCAAATCTTTCTGGGGGTGCCAAAGGGGTAGATACTACTGCTCCTTCACCTAAGGTTTTTACTCCTCTTCCCTTTTCTGAAACTACTCTATCTACTTTTATGTCTCCTTCTTCAGGATACAACAGGGGTGGTTCTTTATCAAAATCAAAACTTAAACCTGAGGATTTAGCTGAGTCACTCTTTCTTACTTGACTATTCAACTCCTCCATTTTAACACCCAAGGACAATGTCTCTTTTCTAGTCTCCCTTAGTTCTGCCTTAACTTCTAATAAAATCTTTTCCAAGACTACCAAACTCAACCCTGACTCGGGGTCCATCTTCACCTGAGCTGTCACAAGGTGTGGTGAGGCCCCCTTATGATGTTTTGCACTGGGCCAGCAAACAGGAGACGGAAGAAATCTCACCTTGAGTTTATCTGTGGAGGAACCCAAAGATGGTTTATTGCTACAACTGCAAATCAACTGCAGCAAAGTTATATTTCTATACTGATGAAAGGTTTATGCCAGAGCAACTTTTGTATCGTAAGCAAATATATATTTAGGATGGCATGACGGCATGTGGTGCGTGACGCAAGCATTAAGAAGTGCTCTGTCCATGTGTGCGCATTAAAAAACACATACATGTGTACATGCTCGGTCATCCCTCTCATGGCTTGATTTGAAAGTAATGTTCTATCCTTAACTTGCTCATGTTGTTGTCATCTGTGCGCTGGTTTAAAATAAACATGTTAAAAAAAAAACACACATCATACACAATGATGGACAGATGATGTATAGTGGAGGTTGGTGAATTTTTGAACTGAAGAGACTTAAATGTTGGTGCCAATTATGCGGGATCGACAGAGCTCAATGAGGAAGCCCAAACCAAACAAGGGTTGCTTGAAGGGGTTTCTCACTCCCAAGAACACGTTTGAAACATGGGTTTAAAATTGGTTTTATATGGTAGAACATGGAAAAACCCAATAGTTGCAAGTAACCAACCGTGCCCGGGAACAGTTTCAATTCATTTCATGCTGCCATTGCCCACAACATATGCCAGTATAAAGATATATTCATGCTGGCTGTTCCCATGTATGTCCATGCATGCTGCACCAACATATGCCATTATTGCACTATAAGCATTCCCAGACAGTAAAATTGCCATACCACAGAATGTATACCAAGGCTGGCAGTGCACCATAAGTGTTGTTACTGGCTAAACTGGTCTACATTCAATGTGGTCCAGTTTAGCCACTTAGTAATATTTATGTTTGCTTTGCCCTTGATGCACAGTCCTGTGCATCAAGGGTAAAGCAAAACAAGCATTAGTAATGCTAACAGTATGTGATTTCGGGTAGGCATGGGCAAGGGACTGCTGTATTGGTATTAACTCGCTATTGATGGTCGCAGGTGCAAAATGGTTTCAGCACCTGTGCCTCTAATAGTGCCTGGAAAATGCCTAATCTGTATGCACAAGCCAAAACTGTTGGCTTTGCCAATGCATGTTTTTAACAGGACTTCAGTGAAGGACACACATAGTGCTTTTGAATCGAGTGGCTGAGGCAGACCCAGTGAACACATTTCATTACACCAGTGGCGTGTTTACAACTCCAAATAAGTCATTACTTCTCAGACGCCTCCTTTGAGAAAAAAACATGCAGGCACTTGGAGTGCAAAGTTTGATGGTAAGGCTTGATTAAAGCCAGTTCCAAGAGTTCCCATGAGGAGGTATTTTGAGAGGGGGGTCAGGAACTGGGTTGGAATATCCATAGGGATTTGCATGGCTATGGGCAGTCAATGGGTGGGCAAACAACCAAACCACACCTTCAAGTTTTGTGTCCCACCTCATATGCCTTTTCTCCCTATCTGTACCCCATGCTGTCATTGGGCGTGATCTTCCCGGATCTAGGATCTGGCAGAAAATATCTCCCCAGATCTCCAAGATGGCTGGCTCTACAATCTGGTAAATCTCTGTGCACTATACATTTATTTAGAATGCTGTGGTACATTCATTTTTAAACTATGTTAGGCAAGGATACAAACCGTGGTCTCTAGGGTCAGAAGTGAGACTTTGTGCCACAAGACCACTTGAAGGTCTGAGCAGGACCCCTGTGAAATCCCTTGTCAATGTTGCACTGTACTGGAAATACTGATGTGCATTTTAAGGGGTGCAAATTTTGTACTTTGCTAACATTATAAAAAATGGGGCTATTTTCCAGGTGTTCATGATAAATATGATGATAGGCTAAAAGGCAAATGTTTATGGGGGTGACTAAAAATACCTGCCCTACACCCTCCCAATCAGGGATGGCATCAGGGCCTTTCAATCATTTTAAAGGAAAGGTGCCTCATGGGGGCCCCAGCAACTACCCCATATTGCCAGTCAGTAGTCTTTGTAACACAGCAATATATTCCTTTTCTGTTTTTGTTCTGGGGCTTAAAATGTGCTGAATTTCCTGGAACCCTTTCAGCTGTCAAGTCCTATGCAATTTACAGAAGTGTTATCACCTCATTGCCTCCTAACACTGGAGACTACACATCAGCCACTTGCTGGCAAAGAAGGGTTTAAGGCTCTTGAGTGGGATTTTAGTGTTTAAGCTCCTTGCTGGATGGCCTTCTTGTGATAATCAGTGACTACCTTATCTTTGGTGCAATTGTAATGTATGCACCCACAGGGGTGCCTCAAATTGTTTTTGCTCTAAGTATGGGGCCCCCTAACCATCATGTTGAAATGGTCCCCAATGCATCTTCAGCCGGGCCTGCTCCCAATCCTCTCCTTGCTGGGCCCGCCCCCTTCTCCTGTGCTGCCACAGTAAAACAAAGTACATTTCTACCACTGTCTGTTTTCCAATGCAAGAGTTTTGGCTTATTGGTGGCAGTGCCACCTAATATCCCAAACTAAAAAGAATTCAATGCCCCCATGCATAAATGCACTGGCTCGCAGGGCTGCTAAATGTAGGGGTGGGGACTAGCACACACACTTACATACATCACTTTCACCCCTTGCATTCAACCATCAGTCACGCTGCGGGCCACTAAATTTAGTGGTGAGGGTTTGCACACACACTCACATATAACACTTTCACCCATGCATTCATTCACCAGTCACACAACTCCATGCAAGCACGCATAAATAAAACCAAACACAGCACTGACACAAAGATAATCAGCATCATACATGTGCACATTCATACTCATATGCATACAAATTTAATGTAAATACACATACACATATATACACACACACATATGTATATATATATATATACACAACACACACACACACACACACACACACACACACATATATACACATTGGGCCTCATTACGACCCAGGCGGTAATCTTCCGTCATTACCGCCATGGCGTAATGAGCATTTACGCCGTGGGCCGATGGCGTAAAGAGCGCCACATTACGACCCATCGCGCACGAGCATTACGCCATGGCGGAAAAGGCCCCTACCGGCATCGTAAAGCGAGCAAGGTGCACTTCCGCCACCGTAAGTAGCGGCCACCGTAATTAGCGGCCACCGTAATTAGCGGCCACCGTAATTTGCGGTGGCCGTAAAAAGCAGAACCGAAAATAGCGTCATTGTGCCGGAACGGGAAACAGCACGTCGGCCATCTTTAAAAACACAATCCATTGCCATCCTACCGAACAACACCAGATCCAACCCTGACACCTGTCCCAACCAATCACCCACCCATCCAAATACCCAAAAATGCCTAAAGCTGTTAAGAAGGCATGTGACCGCCAGCGCCAGGAAAGATTCAGCCGGGAGGAACTCTGCATGCTTGCGGAGACCCTGCAAGACAACGCAGCTGTCGTTTTCTCCCCGGAAATGACCAGGACAGCGATAGGGAAAAAGAAGGCCATCTGGGCCCTGGTGGCCGAGCGCATCAGCGCGGTGGGGACCGTACCCCGCACCCCACAGCAGTGCAGGAAGCGCTGGGACGACCTTCGCATACGGGTCAGAGCCGTCATCTCTGCGAACCGCAACCTTGCCCTGGGTACCGGTGGAGGGTCGGAATCCCCACTAAAACTCCAACCGTGGGAGGAGATTTGTGCAACCACGATTGGCATGGAAGCCATTGAAGGCGTCGAAGGGATGGAAAGGGGAGCTCCGACATCAGGCGATGAAGGTAGGTGCCTCAAACAAGACATGCCATAGTCACTGCAGTCCATTCATGTGTAGCACAAGGTTGCCCTAGAGTGTAAATGCAACACATTTCCACACTGCCCATAGCCACATGCGAGCACCACCCTGTATACACTGCTGGCACCCGCATACCTGCATCCACATTCCACACTAAAAGGAGACAACCTGCATGGCCCTGCCTGAAATCTGCCTCATCTACTGACCAGAATAATGTCTATCATTGTCATTCCAAAGTCCGCAGACCCATCAATAACGCCCTCCCTCCTTTGCTCCACCACAGGCACAGATTCACACCCCGAGGACCAGGACACCCCTGCGACGAAGAGAGCCAAGAAGGCCAATAATACCGTCTCTGCACCCTCAACCTCAGCTGCAGTGAGGCAGACCCCACAACAAGCAGGACCCACTGCAAGCATACCGGACGTCCCACCGGCAAGCACCCCTGTAGTCAGCAGGCCAGCAGCAGCTGCTCCACCTCTACCAACATTGCCTGCCACAGAAGGCACCGGGTCAGCGGCCAGCAGCAACATGGGTGAGACAGCTGCAATAGCTGCGTGTTCAGACTCAGACATTGAGGAGCACGAAGTCAGAAGCCCCACTGATCTACTACATTCCCCCTGTTTGTCAGACGCCAGCCCCCATGAGGATCACACACAGGGGCACACAGAGGTAGAGGAGTGGCCTTCTACCCCATGCCCAGTCCTCAGTCCACAGGAGGGGAGCAGCCCCTCCATCACACCACCAGCACTGGCCATGGGCCAGCAGGGGCAGCAGTCCCTCGAGGACATCACAGAACGGCAGCAACAACTGTCCACGATGCTGGCTGAGCATGCCGCGGAATGTGTGGGGGCTAGGGCAACCATTGAACAGGCCACGGAGACCCTAAGGGCCGAAGTAGCGCAGAGCACTGCCACCCTGAGGGATGCCATGCAGGCCATGTCCAGGGACATCTGTGCTGAACTTGCTGGCTTGCGCCGTGCGCTCACTGAGCTCACCTACACCCTACAGGACGTGCATGCACGGGGGCAGGCAGGGACATCCTCCACTGCCAGTTCTGCACAGAGCAGCCCCGTCCGACGTTCCGGACGTAACCTGCGCTCCACAGCCAGGGGTGCCCCGGGGGCCAGGAGAGGGGGCTTGTAACAGCCTGTGGCAACTGTCACAGGCATCTGTTGACACCTACATGGGGTGTGCAGGGGGGAGGGGGGAGGGGGTGTGTTGGGGTGTGCAGGGGGAGGGGGGTGTGTTGGGGTGTGCAGGGGGGAGGGGGGAGGGGGTGTGTTGGGGTGTGCAGGGGGGAGGGGGGAGGGGGTGTGTTGGGCTGTGCAGGGGGAGGGGGTGTGTTGGGGTGTGGAGGGGGGAGGGGGGAGGGGGGGTGTCACGACGTTTCATAGTTTAAATACACTTTTTTCTTTCCCAAAATGAAATGTGTGGACATTTTCATTGCGTATGTGTGCTTTATTGGTGTACAGTCCACAGTGTGCATGTCCCAGAGACACACAGTGCCCCAAGTGCAGTCGCCATGTGATTCACACCAGCCGTGTGTGCTACAAGCAGTGGTCGATGATACTTTGGCGCATTGCACTCCCCTCCTGTGCGTCGCCTCCTCCATGGGGTGCCGCCCCATCTGCACCCTCCTCATCCTCATCGTCAGGTGGTTGCAGTTCTGCGTCAGGGGGCAGGGGCACATTCCGTCTGACGCACATATTGTGTAGCATGACACATGCCATGACGATCTTTGCCACCTTCTCATGGTGGTACAGGAGTGCCACACCAGACCTGCTGAGGCTTCGGAACCGTGCCTTCAATAGGCCGAATGTCTGCTCTATGACCACACGAGTACGTGTATGTGCACGGTTGAAGTCCTCCTCGTGCTGGTTCTGCGGGTACCGGACTGGTGTAAGGAGCCACCTCTTCAGGGGATAGCCTGCATCACCTGTATGTAGGCGAGAATGTATGTGTCAGTCATGTCGTCTGATCAAGGACATGATGTGCCACCATGGCTTGCATCCAACTGTTACTTCGGCTCACTTCTACATGCACTAATTGATTCACACAATGCAATCAGTATATGCTCATGGCTCCCATGGCCTGTTTTGCATGCCATCACCCAATGTATGCAGAGGGGTTCAGTGCATTGTGAGTGCCCATCCTCTGTCTCCGTTCTCTGTGTTACTCACAGCCAGGTGGAGTATGCATCATTCCCCCCCCCTTTCAGCCAGGTGGAGTATGCATCATTCCCCCCCCCTTTCAGCCAGGTGGAGTATGCATCATTCCCCCCCCCTTTCAGCCAGGTGGAGTATGCATCATCCCCCCCCCCTTTCAGCCAGGTGGAGTATGCATCATTCCCTCCCCCTTTCAGCCAGGTGGAGTATGCATCATTCCCCCCCTTTCAGCCAGGTGGAGTATGCATCATCCCCCCCCCTTTCAGCCAGGTGGAGTATGCATCATTCCCCCCCCCCTTTCAGCCAGGTGGAGTATGCATCGGTACGTCATTCACCTGCCCACTTCCATGACATTGGACTCACCGAGTAGCCAGGATCTTGGGCCTGCATGTCGCTCCATGTAGCATGGTATTGTGGAGTTCCTCAGGACCATAGAATCATGGGTTTATCCGGGGAATCGGGCACAACAATGTGTGATGATCTTGTTGGAGTCACAGACCATTTGCACGTTGATTGAGTGGAACTGTTTCCGGTTGCGGTACGGTACCTCCATGGCACGTGGAACCACCAATTCCACATGGGTGCAGTCGATGGCATCAATGCAACCGGGTATGCCGGCTAGTGCATGGAAACCCACTTTGGTGTTTGCAATGTCCTGGGCAGTCCGTGGTAATGAGATGTGGTCGTCTGTGTGCTTGAGGAAGGCATCGAGCACTTGGATGAGTGTTCGTGAGAATAATGGTTGTGAAATGCCATGCAAGTGCCCCACTGTGTGCTGGTAGGTGCCTGTGGCCAGGAAGTGGAGTACAGACACTACCTTCAGTAGGGGGGGGATGGCGGTTGGAGTTTCTATCATGCTGACGATGTCGTTGTGTATCATGTCTACGATGGCGGTGATGGTGTCCCGGTCCAAACGGTACAGGGTGTGGATCTGCTCAGCAGTGAGGTTGAATGGATTGGCTCTGATGCGTGGGATTGGGGGCTGCCTGCGTGGTGGCACTGGCTGTGCTGGTGGGGCTTGCTGGGCCTGCCTTGCCCTCCTTCTCCTCCTGCGTCTCCTCTGTGCTGCCTGTTGTTGTTGTTGCTGTTGTAGCACATGCATTGCTATCAGGTCCTCCAGCCCCAACATTGCTAGTCGTATTGGTATCATTGTGGAGTGTGACTGGGTGTGGGAAGGGGTGGGGTGTGCTCTTTTTGTACTTCCTGAGTCTGTATTGCCTTCACCTGTGCTGTTTCTGTGCACCTGTGGCAGCTGCATTCACTTTACATGGCCCTTTACGGTTGGTTCGTGATGGCGTAATTAGCACCATGGCGGTAAGGTACTTAACGGGCTGGGTGATGGCGTTAGGTGCATGTCCGCTTGGGTCGGCATTTGCGTACCTTTCCGCCATGGCGCTAAGTACGGTGTGGCCGGTCGCGTGCGCGCACCCTTAGCACAGTTAGCGGCAGCGTTAACTACGATGCCGCTAATGGCATCGTAGTTAACGGTCACGGGTCATGATCGGACCTGGCGGAAAACGATGGCGGTAACCATTTACCGCCATCGTTTTTCACTTAGCGCCAGGGTCGTAATGAGGCCCATTGTATTGAAAATAAAAACTTACCATACCCTTTAAAAGTGCCTGAACACCCACGGGACCCTTCACTCGGAGACATTGAAACGCTGACTGACAGAGTGGAGGACCTTTCCTGTCAGTCAGTGTGTCCACGTTGCGTGTTTCTGCAACATGAACACGCTGACTGACAGGAGAGGAGTCCTCTCTTGTCATTCAGCGTGTCGACGCTGTCTGTGCAATAATGGGAGTCGGCAGAGCTCACTTAGGAGCCCTGTTGTCTCCTATTATTTAGCTGTTTATTGCGGGACCAAAAGGCTCCGCAACAAACATCAAAATCATTGCAGGGTCTGACAGGAGGCAGCAAATTCCCCCATCTGAATAAAGAATATGGGAGGACTGTGCTGCCTTCTACTCGGGAGGGAGCCACGAGGCCCCTCCCAAGTGCGAGGCCTGGGGCAGTTTGCCCCTCCTGCACCCCCCTCATGACGGCCCTGATCTTCACTCAGTCAGGATCAAATACTTGGGCCTTTCATTCTGTCAAGGAACTGAAGTAGTTGGATCCTGCAGGAGTGAAGCTGGCCCACCAAACCCCCTAAGCCTGCCTGCTCAACAATCCAACTTTATAAAACTATTGGCCAGGCAACCCAAGGGAAAAGGGGAATGGAGAAAACAACAAAAGACAAGAACTCCCACTCCGGGTACTTCAGACTTTCCTCACTGGAACTTTCAACTCAGTAGGGTTCCTAAAAGAAAAATACACCTTTTAAAACATATTGTCTTTCTATCGTCCATCTGATGTTTTCTCACTGACTATTGATTCTAATTACCTGTAGCCTACACTTGCATTGCCATTAGGCTGCTTCTAGGGACATGTAAGACGACTGTGGTACTCTCAATACTTTATCTTCAACTTGTCTATCTTCTCCCTTGATCTCATTACTTCTTGAATCCTTTAATTATTTTCCAAAAAAAACAACATTGTGATTAATGGTAATACCTTACTGGCTAGAGTGAATGATAACTTTTATCTTCTTATTCTAAATTACCTGCTGTATTTTCGTTGTAGCCCTTATTACATTCAGCTAGAAAGTATTTTCCAAAATAGACTGCTGCAAGTTCTTCTAAATAATGTCTTAGTAAAATTCTGGTCAGCTGCTCTCACTTGCCCTTCTGCATGGACGAACACTCGTCAGATAAGCTACTTGAAACTGACACCTTCTCGTTCGCGCTGTGTATACTACTCAAAGTATGTCTCAAGTTGTTATTTATATATATTTTGAAGCTGCCGATAACAGTGGAAAGTTTAAATCTGCTCATCAAACAAACACTGAGTAACAACATATACTTCTCATAGGATCTTGTTCGTAAAATAAGCAACGAAGAAAACTGAACGAAGAGCGTTGGAAGTCCACAAAATGGCTGCGACGCACGCGGGACGTCGGAGGGTCCTTTCTTCTAATGTCGACGCTCGCTCGTAGATAAATACAATACGCGTCGGGAAAAATTTGTACGGAGAACCACTATAAACTGTTAGTTCTTTGTTTTAGGATTGTTATGTACATTAGTAACGCGACGGTAGCGATCCGCACGCCTTGTTAATATAATACAATTATTTACATCAAAGAATAAATCGCTAATGTCTTTTGGTGTATTTCCTTAAGGAACTTGTTTACTCTTCAAAATTAATATTGAAACTCAAAATTAATATAATACATTCAAAACAGGTTTTTCCTAAAACTTCAATTGAGCTCAGGTCCACAGTCCATACTTTGAATATTTCACAATAGGGAATTGATTTAGCTCAGTCCTTGAAAGATGTGCAAAGAACTCTGCAACTTCAGCTTCCTGGTTTACACTGGAAATTCTTCCACTTTAATTTTCTGCTTCCTTGTTCTTGACTCTAAACTTACAACTAGAGATTCTACTATCTTAATTATACGTTTACTGTATTTTTCACAGAGCTAAGGAAAACATGACCTACTATAATGAATACTTTAATGAAAGGCAGTTTAGAACTAATTAGAACATTCCAAATGACAACACAATGCTGCCTGCTGTGAACTAAACCAATCACTGCTGGCTAGGTGTTACACCATCTTGACCTGGGAGCTTTTCCTCTTTCTATAATGAAAGTGAGTTAAAGAAAATTGAGTAAGTCTAGAAAAGAAAATGAAAATGAAACCTTTTAATTCTCTACCCAGGACTTGTACAATACTTAACTAACCCCCTTTTCTACCTTTCCTAAAATTATATTTAACACAGCCTTTTCTCATAGAGCCCTTGCCAATGTGAGATACAAAATGTGAAAACCTGACACTCCCTTCCTCTTCTCTTCTGTTCGTTCGTCATCAATCGTGTCCGGTCTTCTGCTGGGGTGGTGCACTAAAGATGACTTTATGACTGTACCAAACATCAGGTCTGCCGGGGGTACGCCGGTCGTGCTGTGAGGGGTGACCCTATAGTTGCGCAAGAATCGATACAGGTCGACTTGCCAAGGGCTAGCATTTGCTCTTAATAGCCTCAGGACCTTGTTGAGTGTCCTCATGAAACGTTTGATATCCCCATTTGCCTGTGGCCACCTTGGCATGACGTGGTGGTAACGTATGTTCAGTTCTTGCAGGTATTGTTTGAACTCCTCCCCTTGGAAGGGTGAGCCATTGTCACTCTTGATTCTTGTGGGCAGTCCATGTGTCGCAAACATCTTCTCCATTGCAGGGATGACCACCTCTGCTGCCGTGAAGTTTACCTTGTAAATGAAAAACCAGCCAGCGGAATGAATTGAAGATACTCAAACAGGGGGATTGATCTGTGTTGTGACCCTTGGGGGTCCTCCCCCGTTTTGGTGGCCTTTTAGCGGCCTGTTTGAGTATCTTCAATTCATTCCGCTGGCTGGTTTTTCATTTACATTGATCGCTGCTTCCCCTCTGCCAGCGAAGTAGGGGAAACCCACCTCTTTGTTTTGCGGGCCGTGGAGTTTACCACCTCGACTTCGGGGTATCGATCAATGGCCACTAGGAGGTAGAGGTCTTCTCGCAGTTTGCAGAAATCGATGCCTATCTCATCCCACCTACCGAGTCCTCGCACCGCTGACTGAATTGGCTCTGGGTCCGGGGGAGCTCCGGTGATCTGGCATGGTAGACAGGTGTTTATCAGCTCCTCAACTTTCTCGTCTATCTGCGGGAACCACACTCAATGTCGGATGCAAGCTTTTGTCCGTGCCATTCCCTGGTGGCCCTCGTGAGCGAGTGCCACTATTTTGTCCTGGAGGCTTGGTGGGATGATGATTCGATTTCCCCTCAGTAGCAGTCCCTGTTCCGTGATCGACAGGTCCTGCCGTATGGTGAACATCCCTGTGAGGAACGTCTTCGCTTCCGTTGTCCTGTTGTGGGTGTTCTTCATAAAGGATCTCCATTCCCCTGATATAATAGTGTCCTTGATCAGGTCGCAGCACGGGTCCTTGTGCGTTTCTTCTGCGATGTCGTCGATACTGACGGCCTTCGGTCTCATGGTGTGCACCACCTAACAGATATGTTCCTCTGTCTCCTCTGCTACCTGTACTTCCTGCGGAGTCACCGCCCGAGGGTGCCTAGAGAGGAAGTCTGCCAGATTCCCACTTCCCGGCTGATAGGCCAGTTCAAAGTTGTATTGCTGGAGGTGCAGTAGCCATTTTTCAATTCGGGCTGGCGGGTGGGAGGATGTGCCCATGAAGATGGGGAGTAGAGGTTTGTGGTCTGTATATGTTGGGACCCTTCTGCCATACAGGTAGAGATGGAAGTGGCGACACCCCCATAATACGGCTATCGCCTCCTTCTCAATGTGGGAATACCGTTGTTCTGTCGTCGTGAGAGCTCTGGACCTGTATGCAATAGGTCTTTGCTCACCCTCCTTTGTCACCTGTGGGAGGATGGCTCCCAAACCTACAGGGCTGGCATCCACATACAGCTCCGTTGGGAGCGTGGTGTCATAGTACGCCATCTTGGTGTCTGTTGATAGTGACCCTTTGATGTTCTCGAAAGCTTTCTGGCACACTTGCCCCCATTCTCACTTTGCGTTGACCTTGGTGAGTTCACGAAGAGGTTCTGACAGTGTGGCCAAGTTCCGAATGAACCTCCCACAGTACGTGGCCATCCCCAGAAAACTACCGCACCTCAGTCGGCGTGGTGGGTGGGCTTGCAGCCTGAATATCTGCGACCTTCTGGGGGTCTGGTGAGATGCCGGTACTGCTGAATGTGTAGCCAAAAAAAGATATTTCGGTCTTGAGGAATTCACATTTTTCCTTGTGAATGGTTAGGCCCGCTCCGTCCAGTCTGCCAAGGAGCATGTGCAGCCTCTTCAGGTGCTCTTCTCTGCCATTGGCATGGATTAGAATGTCGTCACTCACATTTAGGACACCTTGTATGCCCCTGATGACCTCTTGAATCGTCTGTTGAAAAACCTTGGCAGCTGAAGAGATCCCAAAACTTAGGCGCGTGTACCTTCGCAAGCCAATGTGGGTTGAAAAAGTGGTTATCTATCGGGATTCCCTGTGCAATTTCAGCTGATGGTATCCTGCTTTTAGATCGACCTTAGAGAAGATCTTTGACCCCGTTAGGTCGGCCACAATTTCGTCTAGTGCGGTGTAATGTGGCGCTCCCGCTTGATGGCGGTATTTGGTAGACGCATGTCTATACAGATTCGGACTTTGCCAGGTTGTTTTGGTTTTTTTGTGACAACCATCGGGAAAACCCATGGCATGGGTCCTGTTACTTCTTCTATTATTCCTGCTTTCTCCAGCACTCTGAGTTCTTGTTCCACTTGTTCCCTCATGTGGAATGGTGTCCTCCTGTGTTTTACGGCTTTTGGCTGGACCGACTTGTCAATGTGGAGTCTGATCGACTTTCCTTTCAAATATCCTATGCCTCTCTGCAGGTTGGGATATTTTGCTAGGAGCCTCTCAACTTCTTGTGAATCCTTTATTTCGCAGATGAAAGTTACTAGGCCCAGGTCTTCCGCCGCGTCGCCACTCAGGAGACATTCGATTCCCACGTCTACCACATAGATCTTGGACGGTAGCACGGACTCGCCATGGCTGAGGGTCGTGCGGAATCTGCCAACCACGGGTAATGGATTCTTGCACCCGTATGGGGTGTGGGTTGTTGGGCGGTTGACGACCGGCACACTTTGGCATAGTGGTCTTTCCTGCCACATGCGCCGCAAGTTGTCCCTTGTGCCGGGCAGTTCCTTCGTTCATGTCGCGGTCCACCACACCATTTGCACTTCATGGGCCCCGGGATTCGTGGCTGCCATCTGGCATTCGTGTAATTTGCACCAGACTCATCGCTTGTTGATTGTCGATTGGTGACTTGGGCTACAATGGCCGCCGTGAGGGCGGGCTGTAATTTTTGAAGCGTAGTGCCCAGGTGGGCTGCTCTGGCGTGTGCCAGCTCTCTCTGGCGACCCAATTCAAGAATGCGTGTTAGTGAGATTCCTCTTTCACTCAGTACCATCCTCCTCAGTTTCTCCGATTGGATGCTGTTGATGTGCTGTCTCCGAATTTCTCTCTCAACGTCTGTAAACTCGCAGGATATCGCCAGTTTTCTGAGTGGGGTGTGGTAGGCATCCAAAGTCTCTTCCTCTGCTTGAATAGTAGTGCAAAGTATAAAAGTTTCGTAATCAGGATTGAGTTGTGGGAGGAAGTGGGCTGTCAAGGCGTCCTTCGCTTGCTGGTAAATGTCCTGGCCATCATCGATGGTTAGTGAGTTGAAAATACCAAGCACTTCATCCCCCACATTTAGGCACAGGTGCGATCTCATTTTCCTGGCGGTAGTGATGTCCTTACATTCCATCGCCATTTCAAACTATTGCATCCATAGTTGCCACTGGGGGCCAACTGATGATAGATCAGTAAATGGGTCAAATGGCTCTATCATGACAGAGGAGCCACCTTGTGGACGGGCTTGCGGCGTGGACATCGATAAATTTGCAGCAAGTCTAGACGGCGTGCCAGGCCTGGGGGTGGATGTGCCAGTCGCCATGGCAGGGCTACACTTTCCCCTGACAGGGTCCTCTGCCTCACCTTAGTGCGTGGCTGTAGGGGTCTGTAGTCTTCTTTTGTTAGAATTCAGACGTGCTGGGCCTGGATAGGTCCGTTTCCTTCTCCTAACTGACTGACCATGCCTGTTTGCTGCAATCATCCGTGCCAGATGCGTGTGGGGCCTTCCAGCATTGTGGTGCGTGTGCCTTCTGACTCCCAGGTGTCAGGAGTTCATGGTGGCAGTTCCTTCTGGTCGAGAAGAATTGGAGGTGGCACCTCTGTTGTGCGAAAACGAGTGTGTGATAAAGGAAAAAAAGATTTCCAAAAATGGTCGAATCGCTACTGCGGCGATCAGCTGATTGTGAGTTATGCTCGGGTCTCTCGTCCCTCGTCGCCAGTTTTACGTTCTGTCCGCTGCACCGTGGGTCCCGGGGACAGAACGTTCGAGGCCGCGGAGGAAGGCCTCTGCTGCGCAGCTCCGGCAGGAGCTAATAAGACACACACGCACATATCAGGCTGCGATGCCCCGGAACTGCCTCCTCCTCGCGGGGGTGGGGCTTTTATTCAGACACGGGACGCAGAGCGGATACAACAGACTCTTCTTACTTTTAATGTATACAAGGAGCAAGGACTTGAATCAGAGATTCTGCTGTCTGCTTCCAGCGGTTTGCCAAGTGGAAGACCAACCCCTGCATTGGAAGCCCCGCTGCCGTCTGCAACTATGTCCTATATTCTTAAATCTTGGGACAGAAGATTCGATAATCTTAATGTGGAAGTAAGAGAGATGAGGTCAGTACTAGGGTGGCCAACTGTCCCGTATTTTGCGGGATTCTCCCGTAATTGGGGACTCTGTCCCGCAGTTTGCACAGTGGCTGGGCGGGACACAGGTTATCCCGACTTGCTTTGTTCCCTGGAGTTTGACTTTCGGGAGACAGCAAGTCGGGACAACCTGCCTCCAGTACAGCCACTCTGCAAACTGAAGAGGCCATCTGCACAGCACGGCGCTGCCGCCTGCTGCTTTCACCTAGCTGGGGGAGAGACGTTCTGCGAGTAAGGCTCTGTGTACGTCTGCCCTTGGATCAAGTGCTGTAAAAATCCACATAACATAGCGTACAGTAGCAAAAAAGAACAATTACATACCAAACATAATACAGTTAAACAGGACTCACCAAAACGAAACATAGCATGGTATAACTAGTAATATGATCGAAAAGAAAGTAACATAACCAACCATTACTGATCTATATGCCTGTGCTGTTGGAGTAAGAGCTGGATTCCAGGCCACAGGGTGAATAGAGGTGTGTGAATATAACATATCTTTTTATACAGCACTTTCCCCTGATTCCTCCTGCTTCCAAGTGTTGTAAATAATAGGTTTCACTATTGCCGAATGTAATCGTTCACTCATTATTGTCCTCGGATGGATGAAAGGCTGAGTCAGCCCAGTCGTGATTCGAACTTGTGAAATGATCTCACCGCATATTTAAGGGAACAATTTAACTCATGTGTTCTGCTGGTGTGACTTTTGACCAAAATGTGCACTTGACCTTGCACAGGCGTGGACGCTTCTGCATTCCTCCTTCACAGTAGCAGGAAGGCCTGTGCTTATGGATTTTTGTGATTAAGGGCACGTTATGAGGGCGAGACTGGCATTGTGAATGTGCAGTCACATACTGCTAAACAAAACCATTGAAGTGCAGCAGGCGAGCATGCTGCTCTCACTGTTTCACAGTAACTACATATGGACTTTGCCAGCAGGGCTGCCCAGCCATTCAATAAAAACAGCCCAAATAGAGTACACCAATCTGTATCTGGTATAAAACTCTGCAGCCCTGGCTCCTTTTGAGCCTGCAGGTCGAGCTGCTAACACTCTACACCTGGCTTAATTCAAATGCTAATGCTTTGTTCCTGGGGTCTTGATGGCCATGTTTGCAGTTAAAAAACGCGACCATCACCTCCCAAGGACAAACCATTTGCATTGCAATTAAGCGAGGTGTTAAGAGCCATTAACACATTTAAATTACAAAAGGGACGGGCCAAACGTGAATAATGCTGTGATGTCATCACTACCTTGAGGGCAAGTGTCCCGCAAAAGGATCTCAAAAGAGTTGGCCACCCTAGTCAGTACTGATGGACCGTGGAGCCAAAGTTTGCTTCCTCGAGGGATTTATTGTTGCACTGGGAAAGCCCTTTTGCAGGGGTGGCGGCTCAGGTGAATGGGCTTGGGGCAGGGAATGGAACGCTCACTCTCCCGCACAGCTGCGTGGGATTCATTATTCTTCCCCTCCCCCATCTCATGTCTCCCTTGATCTCAGGGTGGGAGTTGGGGGATCGGGCGCTTTGCTATCTAGTGTTATTACTGACGTATGTGAAGAGCAGGCCAAGATCCCCTTTGTTCAGGATCGGGAGGATGAACTTCCACCAAATACCGACTCCATGTGCATTGAGGATCAAGAGGGGCCGCAGGAGGACAAAATTGAAAAGAATGTGAGTCAAAAAGGGAGCTACCTGGGTTCTCAAAATAGAGATCTCTCCAGCAGAAATAGGGAAAAAGAGCACAAAGAGCCGCAGACTAAAAAGGTGAAAAATATGAAGCCCACTAAAGTTTCAAAAAATTGCAGCTCACAGGAATGTCTGCCTAGAGTGAGAGCCCCAGATGGCTCTGCAGGTACCAGCTCATGTTCAGCCCATGCAGGCCGGTCAGGTCTGTCAAAGAGTGTAGCTGGGAAGGAATTGTCGAAAGATGTCGGCTAATGGGACTGGTAGGCAAGGATATATTTGAACTTTTCTTAACAGGAGATGCTCTGTGGTAGAGGAAGAGGGGCGATCGGAGCAGGCCACCCCAGGGGAGGACGAGAGACTACAGGAATATATGGAAGATTCCTAGCTACTCCTGAGAGAGGGTGTTAGTTTGGCCTCTATGTTAGCAAATCCTGTGACAGTACATAAGGTACTGGACACAACAGAAGTAAAGTATGTTCAGCTACCGATGTTGGTTGAAAATGAGAAAATGCATACTGTATGCTTGGACCAGACCTAAGAGGGATCTGAGAAAAATGGAAGTTATGGTCTTCTGGTCTTGGAACAGATTTTGGATTCGAGTGACTCGCTGATTCTGAATAGAACAAATGTTTTGGATCTGTTTGCCAATATCTTACCACTTAAGAATTACTCTAGAGATATTGCCATTATTGAGTTCCCTGAAGTCTCAACGACAGATCGAATTATACTTCTTATCAAAACCAAATGTATTTAATATCTGTTGTTGAGTGAAGTGGATGCTTTAAGATCTATGGCCTTTGATTTATTTTAAAGGGCCATTCATTTTGTGCGGGTATGGGAGGAGGGGAAATTCCATGGGGTCCCAAGGGAAGGTTTTTATGGCTGGTCTGGAACTAAGTAGGAAAGTAGTGATACAGAAGTAAGGGAACTTGGCCTGTGTAAAAGCGAGTTACTGGCATTGGCTTCCCGGGATGCCTGGCGAATAATCAAACTAAAGGAAGTGTAAGATTTGGCCCATAGGCATCTCAGTTAAAAATAGCAACTGGAATATCAGAGGCTTTAAGCATCAGTTAAGTCAGGAAACATGGATGAGGGATACCCCAGTACTTGATGGATATCAGGTCTTTCATCAGTTAACTAGACAAGTTCTAAGGGGAAGGCCAGTAGGAGGTCTATTGCACTTAATTGTGAAATGGAAAGGGCTCGTATTAGGATTCCCACAGAGCATCGCGGAAACTTAGTCATTTCGGGTATCTCAGTCACAAAAGAGGGGAGTCTGTATAAAGCCCTTTCTACTGTTCAATTTGTACTGGAATCATCTGGTGCCCTCTGAGAAGGATTGTATTGAATGTGTGGAAGATCAGCCCATTGGCTCCCAATAAAGGAGAGGATTATATTCAAAGCCCTGACTCTTACCAATAAATGTATCCACCTCTCTGCACCGACTTACCTATCACAAAGAATTCACTCCACCACATCTGCAAGGCCAACCAGAACACCCTACGCAAACATGCTCACTGTGCCCAGAGTAAAGAGCCAGGGCAGGAGGCGCTAGTTTCCCCTACCTTGCCTCCCTACACTGGAACGCCCTTCCTATGACGCTTCGTGCCAAAGCCTCACTTAGGGCCTTCTGCAAAGCCATAAAACTACTCTGTTCACCTGATCAACACCTCAGTCCCCAGGGACTACTCGCCACATCTCTTGATAAACCTGCAAATGTACCTGCAACTAGCTGACTGTATTAATTTGCTACCAATGTAAAATATGTAAAATGTAAAAAGATTATTTTGTACCTCCCTTCAACTAAGTTCCCTACAAGTAACAGCGCCACGATGCCCATGGGCTGTTTGTGCGCTATACAGATGTAAAAAAAATAAAATAAAAATAAATATTAGTGAGGGATATCCCCCTAACATCATTCTCATGGGTGACTTGAATGGTTACTGAGGGAATGGTTGTAAGAGAGTCGCTGGTGGGAAGGGGGTCAAGGAGCGAAATGCAGAAAGATTTGCCAGCTTCAAAAATGTCCAACCTATTTTTGAACAATACAGGCAACCATCTGTTCTGGCATCCATCATCAATTGCAAAATTGAATAAGACACTATATGGATGACAAGATTCAGAATTGGAGGAGCGGGTTGAGGAATCCCTGTCAGTAGGTAACTTTACACACTTTATAAGAGGGGACAGTCAGGAACTTCAGATTTGGGTGGCTGGGTTCTCAGGCAAAAGTGGGCGATACCGTACATTTGATGGGGTTATTCAAGCAAAGAAAATGTAGTTCTGGGGGGCCTGACTGTTTAAAAAAAAGATTCTCGACCTGCAGAGCATTGGCCAAAAAATGTAAGTAGTTTTTAAAGAATTTGGTCAAATGACAAAGGGGCCGCCTGCTCCAACAAGAGTGGTAGATGATTTTTCAGATCCTAAGGTTTAAAGACACCAAAGAGTTTTTGAGGCTCTTGAATAATAATCCAGATAGACAGGAGTTTGTGCAGGCAAATGGTATATCGGAGGAGGTCTGGATAGAGCACATTCAATTGGCATATGCCCCTGCAGAGGGAGAACAAACGGTAGCACGGCCCAAAAGGTTTGGCGGGGCACTCGCTCTGGATAGATTACAGCTTGCAGAGTTAATTATGGGGGCTAATCCATCTATGGCTGCAGGTCCAGGCGGGATCGCCAACTTTGTAATGAGGGCAGATGCTACCATATGGGCAGACATCCTATTTATCCTGTTTCGGAACATCGTAGTCTGTAAGAAGATACCGGAATCTTGGAAGACTGCTATGTTGGTTCCCATTTTCAGAAAGGAGTGATAGGCGATTACCTACGAACTAAAGGCCTATCGCCCTATTTTACTCATGAAATAAAATCTTTGCATTGTTAGTCCTCGAAGGCCTTAACAATCGGACAAGAGAGGCTGGCTGCTTCGATCAATGACATTCAGGAATTTCAAAAGGGCTTGGGAACCCATATAAATGGCTTAATTCGGAATATGTTAGTGAAGGTTAAAAGGTAGAAAAAAGCCCTCTACATGTAGCATATATAGATCTGTCTTTGGCTATCTATAGGGAGGTGAGAGGTACTTTGCGGGAGAAATTAATAGGTTTGGGTATCCCACAGTCCTTGCTGGAGATAATCATGGCACTGCATGCAGATAGCAAGGTGCAAGTTTGGCTTGATCGCACGGGTAAATTATATGAATCGGTGAGGACTCAACAGAGAGTCAGACAAGGGTGTGCCATGGCTCCAGCCTTATTTAATTCATATCTTTCAGATATGGGGACATGGTTGGCTTCAGTATCCTTCTTTTCACCTAATTTAGGGACCGAAAAGTTTCACTACTTCCTCGATGCTGATGATCTAGCTAGTATTGACCAAACCTCCATTGGCCGACAGCACTCCCTGAACGCGCTAATAATTTATGGATGCACATGGTCTGCAAATATGTATTTATTTTTACATTCATATAAGCGCGCAAAACCCAAAGGCATAAACTGCCAAAATACAAAGGTCATGACAGGTGGGTTCAGAAAGAGGAAAAAGACATTTGGAAAGTGAAAGGTGTGGTCCTCAAACAGATAGATAAGTAAGCCTATTTAGGCTATACAATTTATGGATGCCTGAGTAAAATTATCCATTTAGACACAATGAAGAACAAGTGTGCTAGGTACGCCACTGAGATTAAATGTATTCCATCTAAATTGGGGACATTGGGCCTCATTACGAGGTTGGAGGTAACCATGCCGCAGTTAGCGGCATGGTTACCTCCTTACCGCATACCGGGTCTGGGTTCCTTAAATGAGGACTTACGGGGCCATTCCAATCTTGGAGGACCCGGTAATTCCTCATTCGAGGAACCCGGACCCGGTACATCCCCATTCCCATTCGAGCCCCCATAGGGCTCAATGGGAATGGGGAAGGAGCTAACAACGGGCCCGTTAATAACCCTCTTTGATAGCATCCACAGAGTAGCTGGCTCAGGGTCTGGTCCGACATGGTTATATGTGATTTTACAGCTGGCAAAACATCTAAATACATCTATAAAGACACATTAATACTTCAAAAATAATAACAACATACCTGTTACATCGCCCATGTTATCTACATGCAGATGTATATATCTACTGTTTCTTTAGTCTGTGACTGACATCTTGTGGACCTTTTAAGGGAATCGTACAAAAATGTCACCCTCACAATTACGACAGACGAAAACGCAGACTTTTTTTTTTGGACCCCCCCTTACACCACATATATATGTGGGGGGTATAGAATATAATATTAATATGGCAGAGGGCTGCGGGGGATCTCTAGCCGCATATATATATATATATATATATGCGGCTTTACACCATATATATATATATATATATATATATATATATATATATATATATGGTGTAATGGGGTTTAAAAAAATAAGTCGGCATTTTCGGACGTCGCAATAATCACATAGATCCCCTTTTAAGAATTACAATCCTGGTATTGTTCTTTTTAAATGTCTTTTCACTTTTATCATATTACTTTCTACATACTTGCCTCGCTAAAACCCTTTACGTGGGGACATCCCCTACCCCGAGGTCCACTTATACCTGTCTTTCCTCTTTTTCGTCCACCCCTTTATACTTTTTTTTACTGAAGTCTATTTATTTTTTTCCTTTCTTAAACCCAAACCTGCAATACTAAATTATTGGCAATATTTCGATATTTTTCCATCCTGGCATGGTTTTATACCCTCTTCATTTTAGTATTTCATTATTTTATCCTTTTATTTATTGTGCCTCTATTTTTTCCTGCAATGTAATCACTGGTTACTGTGGAAGATCTGTAGTGGCTAAATACCACTATTTCTGTTACAAGGAGTACATACTGTGGAAAGCCAGAGAAGTGGATACTTTGGAATCGGAAGGGGCCACAGTTAAGATTTTTCAAGACTTATCCTTGACATCATTGCTTAGGTCTGAGGGCATGCGCTGTCGTTGGAGGTATCCTTTCGCCTTGTCTTTTGACAACAGATGCAAACATTATGACATAAAGCAGGGTGAGGAGGCCGAGCAACTTCCCCATGAGATACAAAGGGAAAAGGTCCTGAATGTGCAGGATGGTTAACATCAACCCAGGGAACGATTTAAGAAATCATTTGCACATCCCGGGGGATTCAGGAAAGGGATCTGATCCATAAAGTTTAGGAAATTGTCCTCCTCGCAGATGAAGAACTTGGTCTCTATCCACCAATAAGGAGGAGCGGTGGACTTAGCGGACTTATTTGTTGATCTATAAAATGTGATTTCGTTGGGGGACATGTGAGAATGCTATCCTAGTGGCCCGGTGGTGATTGGGCGTCTTAGTTATGTTTGGTTCTTGACCCTATTAAATTTGTGGTTAAAATGGGTTGTAGAGATAGCGTTTGGGATTCTAACCGAGGGTGGGGGTAAGGGGAAGAAGGGAAGGGGAGTTTATATTTCACACACGCTTGACTGGTTTCATTGCTGGTACACTGGGCAAACACGCATAGGTTCCAAACAGTGATTGGGAATGCACAATATGGATGAGATTAAAGTGGCTTCTGTGAGGAACCAGAGGGCGTCCTCATTATTTTTCGCCATGGAAAATGCCATCACTTTTGGGTGCTGACCCTGGGGGTGGATATGCGAGGGAGGATCACCTGAATTGAGGGAACTTGGGCAGTGGGGAGAGGATGTCCTTAGGTGAGACATGGTATCCCCCATTCCCTTTTCAGAATGAACCCTTGATCCCTCAAGCCTTTGTAGGCTACTGTCAGCCCTTTCCATTTTCTTGCCTCCGAAATGTCCCCCAGTAACACCACCTCAACACTGGGATGAGGAAGAGACCAATTAGTTATTAGTTCAAATAGCCTCAAACACCACTCTGGTACTGAGACGAAGAAGAGGGCTATGGAGGCGTGCCGGTGGAACAGCCAGGCACATCCAGCTAATAGGTTTCAGTATAGTCAGGCAATTGGATTTAATGGCCCACAACAGCTGTCATTTAACAATCCAAATAGGTATAAAAAGCCTTGCCGCACAGAACAAGGAGAGACAGCCTGGAGAGAAGGAACGGGCTGGTGAAAAAGGAGCTGGGACGCCGAAGCCGGTCATTCAGAGTAAGAGTGAGCAGTGCTCTCCGTGGCTGCTGCAAAGGAAGACTGGAGCTAGTGGAAGACAGAAAGCAGAGCGAGGAGTGGAAAGAAACCAAAAGGAGCTGCCGTGTGTAACCGATGAGTGGAAACAGGGAAACACTCATAACGGGGCGATCCAGGAACCTGAAACAAGCACTTTTGAATGCTGAAAGAACTGGAAGCTGTTATAGGCACTTTTGAATGCCGAAACAAGTATTTTTGAATACTAAACGAATTGAAGGACATTATAAGCACTTTTGAATGCTGCACAGAGAAAAAGAAAGTTTTGAGCACTCGCAAGTGGAGTGAAAGAAAGGTGGAGCATGCAGCAGATACCACAGAATGAAATGTCTGAGGCACAAGTGTTGGCAAAGCACATAGAATACCAAGACGGGTGGGGCCGTGGCTTAAGAACCATGGAGAAGGTCGTGATTCCGGGTGCTCCTGTGTATCCTTGATGATCCTGAATAAAAACTGCGGCCACAAGAGCCCATGACTGAAACTGGAGATGCAGGCATATGAAACGACACAGAAAAAAAAGGTGCACAAGGGGCATGGCTCGGATCCGCCATGACTGGTAAGGCTTCCTAGGAGTTCCTGCATGGCCTGCTGCGCCATCACAATCACTGCTGCTCCAGGACCCCGTTATGGAGTGCAAATAATATATGTTGCACATGAACACGTTCCGAGCCCAATTTGCCGTGATTCGGCTCGCTTCACATCTCAGGACCCGCTCGGCTCCAACATGGCGGCAATGAGGCGACCTACAACGGCTTCTCCATGAAGGGGGAGGGGCTGGCGCGCTAATGCTACAGAAGCCGCCTAGCACCCCCAGCTCATCCACCCGCACTGTCGGATCACGTCCGTGACCAGCATCTGCAGCGTCCGATCCACTGTCGGATCTCGTCCGTGACCAGCATCTACGGCGTCCGATCCCTGAGGAGCTCTCACCATGTCACAGCCACGGCTTGAACGCGGAGGCAATCCCCGCCATCGACGCACCCCACGGCGGTGCCGCTGCAGAGCCAGGAGCCGACCTTCTCCCCGGCCCAGACTCCACACCTGAGATTCACAACCCCCTCAAGCTGCATCCCCCTCCTCCCAGAGGTGCTGGAAGTGGGGTCGCGCTCCCGGAGGGGGCCGCGCTCCGAGTGAGCCACGCTCCACCGGCTCCTCGCCTGCACCTACCCAACAGCGCCCCACCAGCGTCCCACTAGCAGCACCTAGCCGCATCAACCCAGCATCCAGATACCTGACTATCACCCCGGGACCTACATTATCATCACTAGAGAGGGGGCCTCACTCCCTGCAACCCACAACAGCTGGCAGACACTCACTGAGCTCATCCAGGCCCACTACGCGGCGGTCCGCCCAGAGTGAAGAGCCTCCACTCGATCGCCCGCCATTCAGCTTCAGCTCCTCAGCACCCAGCACATCGTACCACCGCAGCAGTGATCGCCCGGGTTTCCCGGGCCCTCAACGCCCCCTGAAGAACGCACCAGCACAGGACCTGCGAGGTGAGTAGCGGGAAGGGGCGGGGGGACCCGCTGGAGCCCACCACAACCCATAGCCCTACATCAAGCGGGCTCCAGATCCATACCCTCTTTGAGCACTCCTGGACCGCCCCGGCCAGATTCATCTGGATTCAATCACACCCCAGAGACTCATCCACCCTCCTAGTCACTCCCTCTCCCTTCCGCCCGCCTGGACCCACTAAAACGTACACTGAGGCTCTAGACCTGCAGTAGATCTCCTGAGGCTGTGTCTGACTGGGCAGGAAACTAAGCGAGGGCAACCGAATTCCGATCCTCTGGAGGGACAACAAATACACCGCGCAGAAAACGCAGCCATAGAGACCCAGAAGCATCAAAATGTCAAAAGGCAGCAAAGCATCCAAACAATCAGACATCGTCTCACTAATGGCCAACTCAGCAGCCGAAAGATCTAGGAAGGGGGACCCTCCAGAAGACTCTACCAACAACTCCATACCCACAGCATCCACACCAACCCAAAGCCCCTCCCAAATGGTAACCAAAGCCAACTTGCAAGATCTCCTGTCAGCTCTCACTAAAGAAATACAAAAGAGCACAGAAGAGGTTACCAAGAAGATAACAGTGCTGGACAAACGGGTGGGCAAAGTGGAGCACCGAACGGCCGAACTGGAATCTGAGGTCTGCGACCAAAGATTCGAAGTAGAACAGGACAGGGACCGGATATCAGCCTTAGAGGTGAGATGCAAACTCCTAGAAGCCAAACAGGAGGACGCTGTAAACCGCTCTCGGAGGAATAACATCCGCTTACGGGGCATCCCAACATCCATCACAGACGCAGAACTAAAACACTATGGGCCTCATTACATGGACAGCGGTGGACCAAGGTGCTATTAGCTATTAGCACCTTGGTCCATGCCGGTAAAATACCGGCACCGCCTTGGAGGAAAGGGGAATTACCGCCCTATTCCAAGGTTGGTGGGGCGGTAATTCCCCCTTCCCCCATTGCCCTTCCCCATTCCCATTTTTGCCCCATAGGGCATAATGGGAATGGGGAAGGTGCTAATTACGGCACCGCAAATTGCGTTACCGTAATTAGCTCCCTGGTCCCTTTGCGGGTTGGTTAAAGTCTCCAACCCGCAAAGGGACCTCGTAGTAAGGCGGTAAGGGATAACGGTCACCGGTACCATTAACTGTGACCGTTAACCCTTACCGCCGTCCGTGTAATGAGGCCCAATGTCTCGCTACTCCTCAGGTTCATAATCACACTCCCGGACACCTCACCCCTGGAGCTGGACCGAGTGCATAGAACTTCTCAGAGACGGGAATCCACCTTCCCCCCGGATGTCCTAGTCAGAGTCCACTTTTTCCAACTAAAAGAAGAAATCATGCGCGAGGCGAGACAAATGCGACAAATCATTTCCAGGGAGCCACAATCTCGCTCTATCAGAACTTAGCCGCCGCCACTCTACAAAAACGTAAAACCATGCGACCATTAACGGAATGGCTACGTGAAAAGCAAACACCATACCAATGGGGATTCCCAGCATCGGTCAGATTCAAATGGGACGGGACCCAAAAGCAAATTAACTCCCCAAAAGAAGCAGCAAAATTCATGGGCCTCGGAGGATCGGACGATGGGTCGGGAACAGAAGAACCAGACCACCCCCAGTGGGACAAGCCGTCAAACGGAGAATGGTCAAAAGCTGGCAGGCGACACAGACTACGGGGACCCCCTTAAAGGCCAACAATCTGGGATGACCAATCATCAACAATCTTAGAGGGTCCCGGCTCCCAGGTTCCAGGACTGCATCCCTCGGCGACCAACAAACTCAAGGAGAAGCACACCACTTTCACCGAAAGGGTCTGAGCCATCATACGCACGGGGGCGAAACACACGAAGAACACCACATGTAACAGGTCGACAGTGTGGGAGCAACGTTCGAGCTCCAACATATTCCTTATCGGCGGCCCAGTTGGCCATCATCAAGTGCTTTGAGGCCACCAGTTCCCCAGTGGCAGTAGGATGACTGTTCTCCTACCAGTTCTTTTTAAGGGGGGGGGAATGTTGGGGTTTCAATGGACTCAGGCTATGAAGGGGAGCACGCGCTCCACCAGTACCCGGCCTTACACTGAAGCCAGCAACTCGACGTATCAGCATCAATGTCTTTACAAGCTCAATGCAGCAATCACTCATTTCTATCAAACTCTCGTCCCCGGGGAGGGACCACGGATGGTAGCACCTCCAGCACAAAAACACAAAGACAATGTCTGCCTCCAGCGAAATAATAATCTTCACGTGGAATGTCCAAGGCCTGAACTCCCCACGCAAGCGCAAATCAGTGGAACACAGACTGGGACAATTATCCGGAGACATTGTACTTCTCCAAGAAACCCACCTGCTGCAAGAAGACGAATGCCGGGTGAGATTCAGCAGGTATAAAAGAAGATACTTTGCCTCCTCCAGTCAAAAGAAAAGAGGAGTGGCAATTCTACTAAGTGACAGAATCCCACTGTCAAAGATCACCATAAGAAGAGATCCTGATGGGCGCTCTCTATTCTTAAAGGGCTTTTTCGAAGAACTCCCCATCACCATCGCCTGGATCTATGGCCCCAACACGTCCCAGTCTAACTTCTTATCAAACCTAACGCCATCCATCACAGCATTCCGCGAAGGCCATCTTATCATGGGCGGGGACTTCAACTGCATGCCGGACCCACTAATGGATAAAACGCTAACTCCCAATAACGCTGACTTCACGCAAGCACTATCCATCGCCAAACTGCTCAGAGAAACCAAAACCGTAGACGCATGGAGGTTATTCAACAACGCAGCGAAAGACTATACCCACTACTGCTGGGTCCACAAAGGATTCTCAAGAATAGACCTAATGCTGATCACTGGTGTCCTGTTTCCTTGTCTCAACGCCGCAGAAATCCACACCGGCATGATATCGGATCACGCTCCAGTCTCGGCTACTCTATCCATCTCAGGCCAAATGCACCCTGTCCGAAGAATCAATCTCAAACTATTTCAAGGAAAATACGATGGCGGAATCCCCAATCAATGCCATCTGGGTCGCCATGAAACCAGTCGTCAGGGGCGCACTAATCAGTGCCGGAGCGGAACAGAAAAGAGTCTCAAAGATCATGTCAGACAAACTAGAGGGAGAAGTAAACCAACTAGAAAATGATCTGAAATTGCACAACTCCAGAGAAACAGAGAGAGCCCTGAGGAAAGCAAAAGCCGCACTCGAAATGCACTGCGCCAACCGAACGGCCAAATCCCTAGCGTTTACAAGGCAGTTTTATTACAGTAAAGGGAATAAGGCGAACAGAGTGTTAGCACAAAAACTGAAAAAGATCCGCACCAGGAACAATATCCTTAAACTAAAAGGGGAAGACAGAAATTTGTACTACTCCGAGGCAGAGAAAATCGAAGTCCTGTTGAAACACCATGAATCTGTAATGTCAGGGAATCCCACCACTCTAGACAATCTGCCAGCCTACTTACGCACCACTCCCGCCAATATCACAGCCCAGCTGGAAGCCCTAGAATCCGACATAACTATCGAGGAAATCAAAGTCTCTCAAACACACCGCCCCGGGCCCTGACGGCCTATCCGCAAACTTCTATAAGAAGTATGCCAGAATCCTAGCTCCCCAAATGGCAATCCTATTCAATTCTTTTCTATCCTCGAAGTCAGTTACCAGCTCAGTGGCAGAATCACTCACCGTCCTGCTACACAAACCCGGGAAAGACCCCGAATTAGCTGACTCCTACCGCCCAATCTCACTTCTCAACAACTGTGGCAAAATCTTCGCCAAAGTTCTGGCCAGCAGACTTAAACAATGGAGGCCTCAGGATATCTCATGGTTTGGCCAGATTACCGCCATCAAAATGAACCTACTCCCCAGATGGCTATACCACTGCACAGCACTACCAACACAGATACCAGGTCGAGCCCTGATAGCACCTGATAGCACTACAAATGAAAATCCAAGAATTCGTATGGCGGGGGGGGGGAACCCCGCATCGGCAAACGGATAATGTTGAGTAGGATATCACAGGGCGGTTTGGGAGTTCCAGACCTAGCCAGATACACCCTAGCGGCACAACTATCCCACGCATTTTCATGGGTCCAGGAATCGGAAACACCGAAATGGACACATCTCGAAGAAGCCTGGTGCCCGGTCCCGCCCTCCACACTCCCACACCTACCCAACATACAACCTCAAGCAACTACCGCCCCCTACTAACAACTAGTACAACAATCCGCTGCTGGAAGGCAGCAATACGAAAATGGGGCATCCGCAGCTCTCTGGACCCACTAACCCCCATCTGGAACAACCCTGAATTCTCCCCAGGCATGTCCCCACAAAGCTTCCAACCCTGGATAGAGGGAGGCCTACAAATAACCAGTGATTTTCTAGAAGCAGGAGCACCCATCTCATTCGAAGAGGTGTAAAGCAAAATTTGGGGTTAACGAATGAGAAAGATTCCACTACGCCCAAATCCAGCACTGGCAATCCCACAGGGCGACCAGAGAGTAATGCTCCAGGGAATTAACTGCAATGGAACTATCCCTAACGACTCCCACCAGCAAAAGCAGAACCTCAACCCAATACCAACTCCTAGATAGGACAGACCCATCTAAAAAAGAAAGATACATGCTCGAATGGGAGAAGGACTTGGGCAAGGAAATTGAAATAGAAAACTGGGGGAAAATTTGGGCCAGGCTGCATAAAAGCTCACAATGCATCACAAATAGAGAATGGGGCTATATACTCTGCAACAGGTACTACATAACCCCCGCACAAATCAACCGGGCCAACCCGAACATCTCAAGATCATGCTGGCGCGGGTGCCCGACACCAGGCTCACTTTTCCACATGGTCTGGGCTTGCCCAAAGGCTGAACCCTACTGGAGAGAAGTAATCAAGCATATCAAAGACATTTCGGGCCTCTCCATCCCCTGGGACCCCGGAATCATCCTACTGGGTGACACAGGTGACAGCGCTTTCCCACTCTCTGGCCAAATCCCCCGGCTATGCATGCACCTACTCCTAGCAGGCAAAATCGCAATGGCCCGGGTTTGGAAAGACAAAGAAGGACCCTCAGTGGCACTGTGGTGGGCCAAATGCTGGGACATAGCGGTCGCCGAAAAAAATCACAGCAATCCGAGCTGCCTCTCTGAATAGGGCCTTTAATATCTGGGACCCATTCATGGACTACGCCGGCAAATTCCCAGCTCTCACCAGGAGACCCCCACTAACCAGATGGCTCCAAATGAGCCCGCTCCACTGATCCTCAGCCTTTGGCCACAGCAGCCCGGCACGCCAATTCCCCCCTGACCACCCACCGCGAACAGATCGGGCCATGGTCAACATTGCTCAATACACCAATATGGCCTCTCCATCAACCCCCCCCGCTGCTTTCACCGAGAGTCATTATCACCTTACTATACTTAGCGATTGCTGATCATATGACGTTGTGCTCAATGTATTGCTCATTTGTAAAACCCAATAAAATGTTGTTATGAAAAAAAAGGTGCACCATTTCTGAATGACTAACAGTGCAACCTGGAAGAAGGGGGCGAAGCGGCTCACTGGAAATGATAACAAGATTGCGGCCTGATGGTGACAAAGGATTCCCCAGACGAGCCATCAGGAATAAACAGATATCAGCGTCGGTGCCCTGTCACAGAAGAAAGAGGATCAGACTCCTGCTGGGCGGAAAGGCGTAATCGTGTGGGGTGAAAAGCAGGCTGGCGAGGCAGCACAGCAACGACGTGTGCAAGAGCCCCCGGCGAGACGAGAGTGCGTACCGTGAGATGAGAGCAGGAAGCGAGGGACAGACACCGGACGGTTGGAGCGGTGTGACCTTGCACTGGAGCTCCTAACGCTGTGGGCTGGCACGTCAGATGGAAAATATCAGACAGCGAAAGAAAAAGCCCCGAAACGACACTGTGCAGTAGAGTTCGGAAGATACATGTGTAGCAACATCATGGCTGCCGGAACGCAAAACACTCCGGGGAGGCTGATAACATTGTGACTGCAGGCCGGCTGGCAAGGCTGCGATTGTACAGAACATGAAGGCACAATAGAATGCAACATTGATAGAGACTGCAGCTCAAATGAGATGAACATGCAGAGGGGCAAAACACTGTGTCACTGGGAGGTAGGAGAAGCCCAGAAACGGGAACCCACGCATGCAGAGCAATGGCACCTGGGCATATGAACAGTGGCTGTCCAGAGCAGCTGTGATGAGGAGCTGCGGCTGACAGACGCTGCAGACACAATCGTGTGCTTACATTGTGGCCCGGACCGAAAAGACAGAAGGGGCCAGAAGCCACAGCAACAAGACGGTGCACCTACTCAACACCGGCATCATGCGACCCGTAAAGGAGAAGGCAGGACAGTAGAAAGACCAGAAGTGGAAACAACGGAGGGGTGGAGCAGACAACCTCGGACGGTGCAGGCTGGCATAGAGCAGATGCCGGACACTTAGTCACTTATAAGGCGGCGGCAGGACGTGTCGCAGCCCTGGTTTTTATGCATCAAGCAGCGACGGCACAGTGCCCTGGATGCACTGCTACAAAAGGGTTTCAGCAGAAGCCCAGAGCAATCCAGAATCCGTAGAAGGCCCGCAGCACCCAGTTAAGAGGTGAGCAAGAGAAAGGGTAGAGGGCCGGACAGTGCAGAGACTCATAGGGGGAAAGCTGGCCCTGGTGGCGAGATAAGAAGCAGAGCGAAGCTGGTGGAAGATCAGCTCCACTAGCGCTAAGCAAGCTCGAACCAGAACAAGCAAGTAATCACATCTGGTAGGGCACATACATATGAGGATAACCGTGTGTCAGTCCAGAAAGAATAGACACCCCCTCGATCGTGAGGCACTACACGTTGGCCGAAGACAAACCGCCTCATGTGTTTAGTAATAGAAAGGTGTAGCAAAAGCTTAACGATGGTGCAGCCATTTTAAGGTGACTGAAATCGCCATCTTGTTTTCTTCTTGTTTTCTCTAACGTTGCCATTTTGCCTCATGTAAAACTGCTTTGCTGAAATATTATTCTGCTTCACTGGTGCACAATGCAAGGCCGCGAGTGGCATGTTGAAACATAAAGCAGTAATCCAGACAGAAATGCCCGGTCCCCTACCTCGCATATCCTTGGAGAGTGAGCAGCAAGGCATTCTATTCAGTACAGCAGGTGCCAGCTAGTCTCGGTAAGCACAGTGGAAATACTAGAGCGAACATTAAATGGCTTGAATTATGCTCTTCTTTGCGGCCCCCCTTTCCTGAGCCCAGTAGAGCCCTGAAGAGCAAGTTGACCCCCAGTACACAAATAGAAATGAGGAGATAGCAAGGCCTGGAATGTGTCTCTCCCTACGCACAGCTTGCTTGTAGAAACAGAAGCATTGTGTTCTTTAAAACAAAGACTTATGTCTGTGAGCTTACAAAATTGCAAACTGTTACTAAATGAATGTTCGTAGGTGTCATACTCGTCACCATTGTTAATCATCGTGCCTATTTCAAAGGAAATGCATTAGGGGCGGTATAAGTTGTGACACTACTGATTACTAGATGCTTGTTTTGTATATATGTAACTGTACGAATTTCTCTCTCTTGCGTCCCCCGAGGTCTGGTAGACACACGTCGCGGGGCGTGGGACCAGTTGGCCAATTGAGACTATTTGCTTTGCAATAAACCCTAGATTTTGGGAATACAACCTTGTGTCTGGCGTATCACTTCGTGTGTGGTTATTGTGCCTTGTTTCCATACGCGAGGGTCCCTCAGGGGCCCCTTCAAGATGGCGCCCGAATAGGGACCCTCCCCCACTTGTTCCATCGTGTACGTTGTAAAATAAGGAAGGCTGAGAGAACGGCGAGGACGGGACGATCGAGCCGGGATCAAGATGTGTTTGCAGCGCCCCTGAGAAAGCGATTTGTGACATTCCTTTGCAGATCTGCACACAACTGATCCCTGATCGACGTGCCCGGCCAGAGAACAAGGGGGCGAGGGTCCCGAAACGAGGCAGAGTTAGCCAAGATATGCAGACACAACGTCATTGGTTGCGTCAGTATACGGACGAATTGTGTCTTGAAAAGACAACTTGATTGATCAGGTGAGTCGTGCCCCGATTCAAAAGTGATCCTGATATTGGTTGAGAGTTGATTTTGCAAAATCAAACACCCAGTGTAAGTTTCATTATCCAAGGGTAAGGTTAAAACATGCCTGGGGTATTGTCCACCCTAGTGGGATTTTTCCGCTGCGGCGGACAATCTTTGGAAACTGGCCAGGTCGCGCCACCCAAGGGGTCGCCGGCATATGAGATGTATGTGAAGTATGGTGTGGGAGCGATAATGTTTTGTTAGATTTGGCATAAGCAAACCAGAAAGCAGGAAGATCTTCACTGGCCGAATCATGGGAGTTTTGAAATGACGAGAATAGATCATTTGGAGAAGGTGTTGATGAAAAAGAAAACACGCCCTGCAGTATTTGATATCCTTAGGGACTGGAGAAGGGAAACAATGCTTCGTTGGAAAAGTAGAGAGAAACATGCGTGCAGGCATAAGTCAAAAGCAGAGAGAGCGAAGGAAAAGGAAGAGGAGGAGTGGAATGATAGTTTGAGAAAGTCAAATAGACGCGAGCAATTGAGCATAGAAAAGATATACCCACTACGGGAGTTGCATTCATCAGACGAATGAATAGACACAGACACAAAGCAAGGTCCAAGAAGAGAGACTAAAATGATCACGTCAGTAGCAACTGCTCAGCCCCCTCCTGTTACTCAGCCCCTCCCAATTGACCAAATCCCAGCCCAGCTACACACTGCACAAACAGTGCCTCCCATTAGCCAGTCAGCGCCGCAACAGTCACCTGCCGGTCCTGCTGTCCCATCCGCACCTCCCTCTCAAGACATCGGTTCTGTCCCATCTGCCCTTTCCGTGATTGAATTTGAACTTGTTGATAAAGAGGAAGGGGCTGAACAAAGGGGATGTACGAGAGTAACTCGTAGTGCGATTAGCAAGGAGAGAAAGCGAGAGGTTTAAGAACAGGCCGAAATGTATATAAATGGGAATGATGAAACGTTAGCGATGGCTTCAATATTCGACTTCAGGAGGAGCAACGAAAGACAGGTAGTGTTGGAATGCATGGGGGAATATTTAGTGGCTAGATGGAAACAGTTAACTGGGAAGCTGCTGCCGCAACGACTGTTGGATTTGAATGCATTGGCACGTTGTAGCAGGAGGGATGAAGAGATGGGGGAACATGTAGACCAACTCTTTGAACTCAAGAATGAACTTGACAATGAATATGCTGAAATGTTTGCCACACCTGGGTATAGGAGTAGAGATAAAACTGAAGCGGTAGAGCCCTATAAACAGCGGAGATAATTGTCGTCGTAAAGACAGACAGGCGAACGACTAAAAGTGTGTATACGAGAGGCGTTGAAATGGATTTCAGATCCTAGTATTCCCACAATGGAGATACACAAGATATTTGATGAATACACCTTGCCCATGAAAAGAAAAGCACTGCAGATAATGGCTGAACATCTGATAGACAAAGATATAAATGTGAAGAAAGCCAGCCCCCCCCTGAAATAATAGCAGTATTTAAGAGGGCATTTGAACGCGGAACAGGAGAAACAGCCTTATCACTCGACTTGGGAATATTACTACAGATGAGAGAGGGGGGAGGAACAGTGAGTGCGGTATTTCCCATGAGAGAAGTCCCACCTACCTTCGTGCCAAAAGTAGAGATTCCTGCAACAGGCACTGTAGCGGCGCAGGTAACGCCAGCCCATTATACCGCCCAATATGTACATGTTCCCTTTTCCAGACAGGAAGTGAACAACATAAAACAGACGATTCCCGATATAAGAAAGAATCCTGCAGGATTCTATAAAGAAATAGAGTCCTGTTTTCAGTCATCCGTACTCACTATGGCTGACATAGATTTAATATTTCCAGTAATACTGCCAGCAGACATATGGAAGCAAATAAGAAAAGTGGATGATGCAACGGCCTATGGCGCCACATGGGCGATTTAGTACTAGATGATAGGAATAAAGAGGTGGGAGGGAAACCAGGGCCAAATATGGCGGCATTACCAGCACGAATAATACAGAAATTGAAAGGAATTGTTCCAGAGAAAAGAATTCAATTCGACAAATTGACTGCATGTGTTCATGGTAAGGATGAACTAGCCACAGATTATTTTAATAGATTCGAGGAAGTATTTACAGATTTCAGTGGGCAGGATATAAGCACAGAAGTGGGAAAAAGGCTATTTGTCAATAAATATGTGAGAGGGTTAATACTTCCCATTCAAAACTTAATAATGACATCAGAAAGTGCATGGCAAGCAAAAACGCTGAGTGAAGTACTACATATGGCTCAATATTATGAGAACAGAGTGAACGCTGAGAAAGAGGCGAAGGATAGAACAAATTTAAAGACAAGGGTGCTACTTCAACAGGTAGCGGGACACAATAGAGGTAGAGGAAATGCCCAGGGCAGAGGTAATTTGAACATGCATGGAGGGCCCCTGGGACTGAATCAATGCGCGTATTGCAGAGAGGAAGGTCACTGGTGAGCGCAATGTCCACACTTGCAAAATAGAAATGGGTACAGCCAGAGAAGACAGCATAGGGGGCATCCAGGAGCAAATGGGCATAACAGAAATAACATGCAGCAGCACCAAAATAGTCAAGGGAATGGTGCCCAAAATCAGAACGAAGCTCAGAATCAAACCTCTAATCAAAATCAGAGCCAGCAGAATATGCAAAATGGGAATAGAGGAAGGGGCGGGAACAATTTCGACACTTGTCCGAATGCGTAGTATAATAACAGCAGCGATTACACATCGGATGATGTGTTGTTTCCCCAATAGGACAGCCCAAGACAGGGGTTGGAGCCAGTGTCTACTCCCGTGAATCAGAAAGGACCCTATGTACAAATGAAAGTCGGGAATAGTGAGCACAGATTCCTCGTGGATACGGGGGCACAAAAGTGTTCGATAGACCATCACTTGGTTTCAGAAATACCACTGTCAGGGCGAACGAATATTTCAGTAGGATTCGCAGGCACCCCAGTGATAAATCCAGTGTCCCAACCAGTAGCAGTGACATTAGACCCATTCACTGAATACTGTCCATTCCATTTAACAGAGAACTGTGGGGAGAATTTTTTGGGATTAAATTTATTGAAGAAATTGAGTGCAGTAATCCACTCTACACCAGATGGAGTATTTTTGACCATTTCACCACAGAATGTGCTGGTATCCGAATTTGTGTCTAAACCTTTGCCAGGCAAATTGAGTGAGGTGCCATCTTGTATTTGGGCTATAAATGACAATGATGTTGGATGTTTGAAGATAGAACCAGTGAAAATTGCTTTGAAAGAAGGAGTAATGTTACCGCGCATTCCCCAATAGAAAATCTCAGTAGAAGGAGAGAAAGGATTGAAAAGTATTGTTTCTGATTTGGTAAAATTGGGCGTGATTGAAGAGATTACAGGCAGCACGTGTAACAGTCCCATTCTCCCGGTGTATAAGAAAGGAGGTAATGAGGTACCGTACCGTTTCATAATTGGTCTGCGCGCATTAAACAAGGTGGTAGATCCTCAATTCCCATTAGTCCCAGATGTTACCACGATTTGCAGCTGAGTATTTTAGTGTTATTGACTTGAAGAATGTGTTCTTTAGCATTCCAGTGCACAAGGAAAGCAGATATCTGTTCGCCTTCACGTTAGGAGGACAATCGTTTACATTCACGCGCATTCCACAAGGCTACACAGAAAGTCTGAGTATTTACAGCAGAGCATTGAAAGAACAACTAGATATGCTAGAGTTACCAGCAGGTTGTGTATTGTTACAATATATAGTTGATTTGTTGATCGCGGCAGATACAGAAGAGATTTGTAAAGAGAGTACTGTTTTACTATTAGCACACTTGGCAGCACATGGCCACAAAGCGAGTTTAAAGAACTTGCAATATTCTCGAAAGGAGGTGACTTATTTGGGTAACCTACTTTCGAAAGAAGGGAGAAGACTGACGCCAGAGAGAAAAGAGAGCATTTCTGGTATGCTATTCCAAAAACGCAGAAAGGAGTCAGAGCTATAATAGGCATGGCTTCCTATTGTCGGCAGTGGATTGTGAATTTTGCCCTGATTGTGAAGCCAATGGTGGAGTTGACAAAGAAGGATGTTGTGATGCCTTTGCAGTGGAATGAAGAATGTCAGAGAGCATTTGAGGTGCTCAAAACTGCGTTGTGTTGTGATCCAGTTTTGGGCACACCAAATTTTGATAACATTTTCAGATTGTTTGTACATGAGAGTGAAGGCTGCGCATTGGCTGTTAGGACACAGGAAGAAGGTGGAAGAAATAGGCTATGCGGCTATTTTTCTTCTGCGCTGGACCCTATAGCGTGCGCACTACCATGATGTTTGCGAGGTTTTGCAGCGGCTGCTGCGTCAGTGAAACAAACAGAAGGGATGGTATTGGGGCACACCTTAATTTTGATGGTGCCACATGCCATAGACGTTCTACTCAATAGAACGCAGACGCAACACCTCACCTCTGCTAGATTGACTAGATATGAAATTGTCCTCTTTGCGCCACACATCCAAATTATGAGGTGTAGCGCTTTGAATCCTGCTGAATTAATGCCATTAACCATGGGAAAACTTGATGGGAATGAATCACCTCCCCATGATTGCTTAATGGTTACTGAGGAAGAAACGAAGGTGAGAATTGATTTAACAGATACCCCACAAAAAGAGCCAGATGGAGAGTTGTTTTGTGACGGCTCTTGTTTTAAATTGCCGGATGGCACATCAACTGCTGCTTACGCTATCACCACGTTAAAAAGTATTGTGGAGAATAAAATAATCCCCTACAACTCTGCACAAGCGGCAGAGATAATAGCCTTGACCAGAGCTTCTGAGATTTCTGAATATCTGAGTGTAAACCTCTATACTGACAGCCAATACGCCTTTGGCGTGGTTCACAACTTTGGCCGGCTCTGGGCTGAGAGGGGTTTCCTAACATCACATGGGGCTAGAATACAACATGGCCCTTTTATTGTACGATTGTTGTCTGCACTTACGTGTCCAAAGCACCTGGCAATAGTAAAATGCGAGGCGCATAAAAAAGTAACATGCAAAGTGGGAGAGGGAAACACATTTGCAGACAGAATTGCGAAACAGACTGCCACTGACCTGAATACCAAAATGTTAACAGTACAGTCAGAGGAAGTGCCCTGCATGATAGAGAATGGAATTGCCACTGTCAAAGAGATGCAGGCAGAAGCCACTGCAGATGAAATAAAAGGGTGGGCTGAGGGCTCTGCTGAATTAGATCTGGAGGGTTGCTGGGTAGACAAGAAGAGTAGGAACTGGATGCTGCCCAATTCCTATGTAACTGCAATGGTCACAATGGCCCACAGCCCTACTCATATTTGTGCCAAAAAGATAGTCCAACATTTAGCCACAATATTGGAAAATGCGCACATAAAGAAAAATGCCGAGAGGTTGGTCCAGAATTGTATCACTTGTCTACAACACAATGTGGGGAAGGGAACGGTGACTCCAAGAGGCAGTTTTGGCCCTCCCTCTATGCCTTTTGAGGTAATCCATTTTTTATTGCATAGAGATGGAGAGATGCCAAAACTTGAAGTATGTTCTGGTGGTCATATGTGCATTTAGCAAATGGGTGGAAGCATATCCATTGAAAGACTGCACTGCCATGAGCACCGCGAAAGTAATGTTAAAGGAATACTTCTCCCGTTTTGGCCTGCCCCGTGTCATATGGTCAGACAACTGTCCACATTTTGTGGGCGCAGTAATATTACAGATTTGTGCAGGTCTCCAGATTGATAAGCGATTCCATTGTTCTAGACACCCCATGTCTGCCGGTCTTATTGAACGCCACAACAGTATCTTGAAATCTAAGATAAGCAAGATTTGCGCAGGAAACAAGTTAAGCTGGGTAGATGCATTACCGCTAGCGTTATTGTGCATGCGCACATCTGTGCAGGCAAGAACTGGGCTCTCCCCGTACGAAATCGTTATGGGGAGGCCGGCGAATGTTTGGTGTGCACCTCAGCCAAAAAGGCTGAGGGAACTCGAGTACCCTGTGCTCAGCATTTATTGTAATATTTTAATTCAAAAATTGTGTTTGATTCATCAGCAGGTGCAGGAGGCTTTGCCAATAAGATACACTGGCCCGGGACACGCACTGGAGCCAGGAAACTGAGTGCTAATCAAGAATTTTCAGCGAAAGACATCGTTAGCACCCAGATGCCGTGGGCCCTATCTGATCCTCCTAACTACGCAGACGGCAATTCGGGTGGATGGGAGGAAGGCGTGGATACATGCAACATACGCGAAGAAGGTCCCATCACCGTCTGAAAGACTGATTGATCGAGACGACCAGAAAGAGACAGCGGCCCCAGAAACTAAAGAAACGATTGCCAGTTCTTTGGTACAAAATCTTCCTGATCCTGAAACAAAGCCTGAAAAGATTGCTGTAAAAGAGGAAGGGTAAGGAGTGCCCCAACGTTGTTCAGCAGAATCTGCATCACTGCTGGCAGACGTAGAACGTGTGCCACTTTGGCGGCCACCCTCTTTCATTGCGCCGCAGCCTGAAATGAAAGCTGCATCATCACTGTGGCGCCCACCATCATCTGCTATTGCGCCACAGGCTGACTCCGAGCTGGAGTCTGGAAGTGCATCTGCACTATTCATTGATCACACAATACCAGGAGCAAGGCGATACAATTTGCGGCCTAGGAAGAAGGAGTGATCAAACCTGCATTTCTGTTGATCTTTTTGTTGCCTCTGTTTCCTATTCTCGGATGAAGTAGGAACCGGAAGCCTAGAGGAGAGCAGCATGAGGGTTGTGTAAATCGTACAGCCCAATAAACGAGGCTCCTCGGTGTTAACATAAAATCCATGTGTCCTGAACCCGTGCGAACGAACGGGGCGCACATGGTGCGAAGGCAATTGATAACTGCTCTGGAGTTCTTTGAGCAATGTGCAGACGCACAGAGATCTTGCCCAGTGTGTAGCAATCCAGGCTGCTAAGAACTGGCAGAACAGACTGTTGACATTTATCGAACTTATTGACATTCCAACTAGTGCAACGACGAGAGACATTCACGATGAACACTGCAGAAGAAGAAGGACCGTGAGAGAAAAATGCCGGAACCAGCTTTTGCCCCCTCCTGCACCACTGCTGATAATGAATTAAACATAGCGTATAGAAGGTCACAGAAAGGAAATGGTCGAAAAAATGGTATGCTGAGCTTAACGATAATAATGTGTATAATGAGTATATCGGCCCCAATAATGACAGTATTGGTATTATGGTATTTGGAAGAAATGCACCCATTAGAAATGTTCTTGCCTATGAGAAACATTTCCACCACTGAAAGCCCTGTTCATGTAATTACTTACACTCTGTCCCCAATGGAAGAAAAATATAGGGAAGGTTATGGAAAAAACACATTACTGCAAATATTGAATATGACACATTCAATTTTGAAAAAGAATAACTGTTGGATGTGTGCTCATTTGCCACAACATGGTGGCAAAGGAATAGCTTGGTACGTGCAACCACTAACATTAAGTTGAGTGCATTATATTATGGGAAATGGAATAAAAGTGAAACGGGTCAATTAGATAGCACAAACATGAATGAATTTGAGGAGATAATTATGAGACCCATAGGTTGCTCCATGTTTCATAGAGCACGAATGATATTGCCAAAAGCTATGCCCAAACCAATGCCACATGATAGATTGTTTGTGCCGGAAAAGTCATCTGTATTCATATTTCGTATGAGATCAGAAGGAAATAAAGATGCAGTGCCTTCCTCTTATACGGTAAACTACATCCCACATTCTGTTCCTTTTTGCTTAAAGAAGAAGGGCTCCTATTCAGTAGGGACATTTACTAGATGTATGAATACAGCGATTCTTAATAGGGAAGTAGAACCAGTGTATGTAGGTGACCCTGTATATTTTATATGTGGGGGAAAAAGCGTATCTCAGGTTGCCTAGAAACTGGGGAGGTACTTGTTATTTGGGACTTTTGTTCCCAGGAGTATTTCTTTTAAAAACAACAGACATAGCCAAACTATCTAGATCTAGGCCACGGAGGAGTAATGAAGATGGATTAATAATAGAGGACGTGGCAAAATCATTTATACCATTTTTGGCCCAAGCAATAAATTCCTATAATATACGACAACTATCCAGAATCTTAGAAAAAAGAATAAATGGAACAACAGATATATTATACAACATGACATTAGAGGAGAAAGGGATTAGGTTAATGACACTACAAAATAGAATGGCGCTTGATGTAATCCTGGTTGATCGTGGCAGTGTTTGCATAATCGTGGGATCAGTGTGCTGTGTATTCGTAAACGACTCCTCTCCCACGATTTTTGAAGCGATAAGAAAGCTACATGTCTTGAGCTCTGAACTCCATACCCAAGAAGGGGGATGGGATATAGGCTCCTGGTTCTGGGAGTTATTATATTCGTGGGGATGGTAACTATTTGCGATCCTAGTAGCAGTACTAGGAATATTCATGACATGTTGTTGCTGCATACACTGCCTACCTGTAATATGCACTGAAATAAGTGAAGAGTGTGTACATATGATAGAAAAAGAGAGCACTATTAAATCAAATACTCATGGCAATGATGAATCAAGAGCAGTAAAAGAATTAATGTCAATTTATATTGATGATAATGAAGATGAGACCAGTAGTGTGCAAGATTCAGAATTTGATTCAGATACTCGGTCGGAGGAGGATGCAATGTATGGATGAGGCGTTTGGCATACGGCCAAAAGGAGGGTTTTGTCAGTCCAGAAAGAATAGACACCCCCTCGATCGTGAGGCACTACACTTTGTTGGCCGAAGACCAACCGCCTCATGTGTTTAGTAATAGAAAGGTGTAGCAAAAGCTTAACGATGGTGCGGCCATTTTAAGGTGACTGAAATCGCCATCTTGTTTTCTTCTTGTTTTCTCTAACGTTGCCTTTTTGCCTCATGTAAAACTGCTTTGCTGAAATATTATTCGAGTGGATTATGTCCTCCAACGTATTCCTCATCTTAGATGTATTCCATTCAGCTTTGCTGCTCTTCGGAAATTTTTTCGGCAGAGGGTGCCGAGCGTCAATGTCGTCGAGGCGATGGTCCCTCGAAGGCCTCCGTCGAGGGCGACGTCATCGGGTGTATAAGTAGCACGCGCGGTGCCCGTTGGCCTCAGTTCTGTTTTTCCGCAGTTACGTTGCTTCGGACATTCCGCGCGCCTCGAGTTCTGTCAATAAATATAATATAACGAGAAGTAATTATGTCCTCGTCATCGACGCCGACCACGACCCCGAGATCGGGTTTTAAGAAATGCAAGTCGTGCGGCTCAAAAATGTCGATCATCGACCCGCACCGCGAGTGTTTGTGGTGTGTCGAAGAAGGCCACGACATGGAGGCCTGTTCGAAGTGTCAGGCGATGACGGGGTAGGCCTTGCGAGAAAGGAGAGGAAAGCTACAGGTTGATCGGAAGGATCGAAAAGCTTCTAGCGTCGAGTTGAGACCCCATGGGGAATAATCTCCTCGACGTGAAAGGCATCGATCTAGATCCCGAAGCGATTCTCATCGCTCGTCGTCTTCGTCGAAGAAACGACGCCATAGGTCTCCCTCCACCTCGTCGTCAGACGAGTCTCCGAAAATGAAATGCCCCACAAAACATTCGCCTACCGAAGAGTGGGAAGCATTCAGGGTCAAAATGATGGAGGTGTTTGAAAAGGCAAAGCCTCGGTCCGTGCCTTCTTCGGAAGCCGGCCGGGAGCATCATCGCTCTGACACTCGCGCTCCCTCGAGCCCGGGTGATCGTAAAAGGAAGGATAGGGAACCTTCCAGGACGCCGAGCGATAAACGCTCGAGTCGAGTCGACCGCTCGAGGTCACCGACGCCGTCCGAGACCTATCACACCTCGAAGGGGAAACCGTCGAAGGCCGCCTCGACGCCCTCGAAGCAGACCTTGTCGACGACCACTATGTCATTGACGCCGTTGACGCCTTTATCGACGTCGAAACCCTCGGCGCCAAAGGCTCCAACCAAGCCAGGGCAGCCAGAAAAAGAGAAGGAGAAAGTTACAAAACATGTAATTTCTTCAGAGCCTGGTACTACACCTCTTCCTCCTCCTCTCCCAGAGAAGGCTTTCAAACCTCTCCCTAGGAAGGAGTTTTTCAAATCCTTGACCTCAATTTTTGAGGAACAGGAGAGATCCGAGGAGGAAAATGTATCTTTTGGATTGGAATCTGGCACCCCAAATGTCCCAGAATGCTTGATCTCAGAGGAAAGCAGAATGAGGGATTTGGTGGAGTCTTTACACAATGCAAGTGGCATTGACACCTCTCCTGAGAATGACTTTGGTAGACCAGATACAGGAGAGCATGCCAGTCCATCTTACCGTCATTTAATGACCAAAGTGGTAGATTACTTGGGATGGGTTAGACCACCAGCCCAATTCGTCCAGGATGATTTAACAGACATATTGGACCATGGTCCCACTGAAGACCCAGTACTACCTTTTCATGTAGCCTTACAAAACAGGGTGACCAAGAATTGTGAAACTCCGGATTCTATAACTCTGGTAAATAAATCCCTTGCATCAAAATACCGCCCAGCCAGTAGCGACCCCGGCTATCTGTCAAAACATCCAACTCCCGAGAGTTTTGTCATACAGGCAGCCACAGCTTTCAAAAAACTTGCGTACCCGTCTATCCCTCCTGACATGGACGATAAGCGTGCAGATGGTTGGGCACGGAAGGTATTTTCAGCCGGGAGCATGGCATTAAAATCTGCCAACTCCACATGTGCCTTGGCAACATTTTCTTACACTCTGTGGGAGTGCATCGCAATGGCGGCGGAACACATACCAGAAGGGGAAGAAAGGGAAGGTTTCCTAGCCATTGTTAGAGATGGGAAGGAGGCCATGCAGGAATCCCTTCAATCTGGATTGGACACTGCGGATAGTGTAAGCAGGTTCATGGGCACTAGCACGGTAACGCGCAGGTTTGCGTGGTTACGGAAGTCAGGTTTTGCACCGGACGTACAGAACCGCCTCCTGAACATGCCTTTTGACGGGTCTCACCTTTTTGGCAACAAGGCTGACGAGAGCCTTGAGAGGTTGCAGACCTCAAAAGCAGCGGCCAAATCTTTAGGAGCTGCTATTAGGCAACCTCAGCCTTTTCGTGCGCAAGGGCAATCATGGAGGGGACGACCCTATCGTTATTACACCTCATACGGGAAGACAAGAGGAATGGCCAGTCAAAGGGGCCAAAGAAAGGCCGCTCGAAGCCAGTTCCAGCTGCAGCCTCTTTGCCATCAGCAGCTGCAACATCCGCCACAAAACCACTTTGAGGACTTGCACCACAAAACACCTGTAGGGGGCAGGCTGTCGCAGCATCTGCAAGAATGGCCCAAGGCTATTGCCTTCCTTTTCTAAAGCAACCTCAAAGCAATCCACCAGGGAGACACCCGTTGAAACTTTCAAACCCGCTCCTACAGCAGGAAGTTCTAACCCTGCTGGAGAAAGGTGCTATAGAACCAGTACCTGCAGCGGAGAGGGACAAGGGTTGGTACTCCCCATATTTTTTGATCCCCAAAAAGGACGAAGGACTGAGACCCATCTTGGATTTAAGAAACTTGAACAAGTTCCTCAGAAAGGACAAGTTCAAGATGGTTACTCTTTCTCAGATCCTTCAGGCCCTTCAATTCCAGGACTGGTTGGTGTCATTGGACCTCCAGGATGCTTATTTTCATGTGACGATTCATCTCAAACACAGAAAATACCTGAGATTCGTAGTTGGCGACTCACACTATAAGTTTCGAGTCCTGCCATTCGGGTTGACCTCCGCCCGAGGGTCTTCACCAAGTTAATGGTAGTGGTGGCAGCGCACCTCAGGAGAGGGGGGATTCATGTCTACCCCTACCTGGACTATTAGTTGATCAGAGCGCGCTCTGCCGAGCAAGCACTGGATCATCTGAAAGTCACCTGCCACCTCCTCCACAAACTGGGCTTCTCCCTCAATTTAAAGAAGTCTCAAATGACACCTTCCCAACAGCTTCAGTACATATGAGTTGTATTCGACACATCCTTGGGAAAGAGCTCGCCTCCCAAGACGAGGGCTCAAGACATTCTTCAGATGGTTTCCAAATTCCAAAATGCCCAAAATCTCCAGGCTTACGACTTTTTAAGGTTGCTCGGCCTCATGGCATCCTGCATCTTTCTGGTTCCAGAGGCAGGCTTGAGGATGAGATCCCTTCAATGGGCCCTAAAGACTCAGTGGTCCCAGTTCTCGGGTCAAATGACGGATCTTCTTCAGATACCGAACAAGGTCAGAAAAGACCTTCTATGGTGGACCTGTGCAGAGAACATCCTAAAGGGAGAACCTTTTTGGCAACCATGGCCGGAGATCACAGTAGTGACGGACGCCTCACTCCTGGGGTGGGGAGCAAATGCCAACGATTTGACAATAAACGGTCGTTGGTCTCCATCGGAGTCCAAACTACATATCAACCTTTTGGAGCTGAGGGCAATCAGACTAGCGCTGAAGGCCTTCCTGCCATCTGTCAGGGGAAAGAATGTCCTGACAATGACGGACAACACAGTGGCCATGCACTACCTAAACAAAAGAGGAGGTGTGGGGTCACTACCCCTGTGCAGAGAGGCAATGCAGCTCTGGTATAGGGCGATTCAGGAAGGAATCTCTTTAACGGCAATTCATCAAGCCGGGGAAGAGAATATGACGGCAGATGCTCCAAGCAGGCAGAGCACGGTGTCCCACTAATGGGAATTGGCTCAGGAAGTCATTCAAGAGATCTTCGCCCTTTGGGGAACCCCTCAGGTAGACCTATTCGCAACCAGTACCAACCGAAAATGCAAAATTTATTGCTCAAGGGAATTTCTCCCGAGAGGAGCCCTGGGGGACGCGTTCGTGGTGGATTGTAATTTCCCACTATTGTACGCGTTCCCTCCGATTCCCGTCATTCCTCAGGTCATCAGGAGGCTGAGACAATTCGGAAACCACATGATCCTAATTGCTCCGGATTGGGCCAGGAGAAAGTGGTATCCGGACCTTCTAGATATGTCCATCCGTCCTCCAGTACGTCTTCCAGAGAGAAAGAACCTTCTCTCTCAAATGGAAGGTCAGGTTCTCCACCCAGTGGTCAGAACACTGAACCTTCATGCTTGGTATCTGAAATGCTGAGATACAGGGATTGGAACCTTCCAGATGATGTTATGGAGGTGTTGCTTTCGGCAAGTAGGCCAGCAACTAAGTCTCTGTACCGTTGCCGTTGGAAAAGGTTTTGCAACTAGTGCAGGGAAAAGAATGTCGATCCTTTTCTATGTTCTATTCTGGAAGTACTATCTTTCCTTCTGACCCTAGCACATAGAGGTCTGAATATCGGAACAATAAAAGGTTACCTTGCAGCGCTTTCCATTTTCAAGCGCTCATCGGAAGAATGCTCCTACTTCAAAATTCCTTTGACATCACAATTCTTAAAAAGTCTCACTAATGTGTTTCCTCCTCACCCATTTCAAGTACCGATTTGGGATCTAAATTTAGTCTTACAATTCTTAATGTGTGCCTCTTTTGAGCCTATGCACACGTGTCCATCAAGATTATTAACATGGAAAACAGCCTTTTTAATTGCTCTAAAATCAGCAAGAAGAGTGAGCGAATTCCAGGCACTGTCTTCTGGGCCACCCTATAATGTGTTCCATAAGGACAGAGTTGTATTGAGGGTTAAACCATAATTTTTACCGAAGGTAATATCTGATTTTCATTTAAGTCAGAACATTGTTTTACCCTCATTCTATCCTCCACCTCATCCTTCTAAGGAGGAAGAAAGATTACACAGACTGGACCCAAAAAGAGCTTTAAGCTTTTACATCTCTAGACTTTCTAGGCTTAGAGTGGACAACCAGTTGTTTATAGGCTACACAGGAAGAAAACTGGGTCAATCAGTAACAAAACAGACAATTTCACGCTGGATCGTGCTTTGCATTTCAGAATGCTACAGACTAGCACAAAAAGACCCACCAGAAGGGTTAAGGGCTCATTCCACCAGAGGCATCGCCTCTTCCACAGCCCTTCAGAGAGGTGTCCCAATAAGGTCCATTTGCAAAGCAGCAACTTGGTATTCACTTCACACCTTCTCAAAATTCTATAGCCTGGATGCTTCCCAGTCTAGGGAGCTGACTTTTGGAAAAGCAGTGCTTTATTCCGCCATCTAAAGGCATTGGTGAAAAAATCTGACCCCTCCTCCAGAGAAACTATGCAAAATACTGCTTTGGGAGCCTATCTAAGATGAGGAATACGTTGGACACAATCCACTCGAAGAACAAGTTACTTACCAACTGGTAACATTCTTTCGATTGGATGTTCCTCCAACGTATTCCTCATCGCCCTCCCGACCGACCCCTCTGTAGATTTTTGCCGGGTTATTGCCATCTCAAATCTCACAAGGCTGATACCTGTCTGCCGGCACAATCTACACAGTCCAAGATCACAGATACAAAAGAGGGGAAAAACAGAACTGAGGCCAACGGGCGCCGTGCGTGCTAATTATACACCCGATGACATCGACATCGCCCTCGACGGAGGCCTTCGAGGGACCATCGACTCGATGACATCGACGCATGGCGCTCTCTGCCGAAAAAATTTCCGAAGAGCAGCAAAGCTGGATGGAATACATCTAAGATGAGGAATACGTTGGAGGAACATCCAATCGAAAGAACGTTACCAGTTGGTAAGTAACTTGTTCTTCTGCTTCACTGGTGCACAATGCAAGGCCGCGAGTGGCATGTTGAAACATAACGCAGTAACCCAGATAGAAATGCCCGGTCCCCTCCCTCGCATATCCTTGGAGAGTGAGCAGCAAGGCATTCTAATCAGTACAGCAGGTGCCAGCTAGTCTCGGTAAGCACAGTGGAAATACTAGAGCGAACATTAAATTACTTGAATTATGCTCTTCTTTGCGGCTCCCCTTTCCTGAGCCCGGTAGAGCCCTGAAGAGCAATTTGACCCCCAGTACACGAATAGAAACGAGGAGATAGCAAGGCCTGGAATGTGTCTCTCCCTACGCACAGCTTGCTTGTAGAAACAGAAGCATTGTGTTCTTTAAAACAAAGACTTATGTCTGTGAGATTACAAAATTGCCAACTGTTACTAAATGAATGTTTGAAGCTGTCATACTCGTCACCATTGTCAATCATCGTGCCTAGTTCAAAGGAAATGCAGTAGGGGCGGTATAAGTTGTGACACTACTGATTACTAGATGCTTGTTTTATATATATGTAACTGTTGTACGAATTTCTCTCTCTTGCGTCCCCCGAGGTCTGGTAAACACACGTCGCTGGGCTTGGGACCAGTTGGCCAACTGAGACTATTTGCTTTGCAATAAACCCTAGATTGTGTCTGGCGTATCAGTTCGCGTGTGGTGATTGTGCCTTGTTTCCATACGCGAGGGTCCCTCAGGGGCCCCTTCACGTGAATCAAAAAACACGGGCTGATGACATTTCCCAAGACATTCCAGAGCGGAAGCAAAATCCAGTATAGAACGATGGGGTGCGTTGGAGGAGCATGGCACAAGGTGAATATTGGCGACTTGATAAGATAGGATCACTGCCACCAGACACCAGGACACATCTATAGGAGGGTTCGCCGGCACAGAGGGAGCACCAGGGGCGCTGACACTATAAAGCAGGATGAGAGTCCCCAAGCACGGATAGAACTTGGAGAGGGCGCCAAGAGGAACAGTGGGCTTCGTCATGGATAAAATCCCCCAGGGGCGGGAAGGAAACCCATTGCTGTGAAGGGCAACGGAAGAGAGCCAACCAACAACAAGACCAAAACAGACAAGGAACAGCACCATGTTGGACCCGATAGCAGAATGTGCTGCAATACAGGTGGGGGCGACAATGGCATCCAAGCCAAACAAAATCAAAGGGAAACAGTCCTCAATAGACACATTTACCAAACCTGCACAAACTTCAGGCAGTATGATGATGACAGCATAGGGGACGCCAGGAAGAAGCAATAGCCAGATGCTGGAGGCCACAGCAGAACTGGCGATACTGGAATCTAAAATTGACGCGATCAGCATTAACGTGACCCTTTTAAGGCAGGATGTCAGAGCATTAGCAGAACGTACAGGGGCTTTAGAGAAGGAGGCACAAGTGAATACGAGCAGCTGCAAAGAAAACCCCCAGTAAGTCTTCATACTGCAGCAACAAGTGCAAAATCTTGAGAGCAGAGCAGAGGAAGCGGAAGAGAGAGCAAGGAGAAATAATGTGAGAAATGTGGGGCTTCTGGAAGGGGAAGAAGGACCAAACCCGACAGACTTCATCTAAAACATGTTGCAAGAGATAGCGACCTGGAACGTTAGAGGCTTGAACAGCTACATTAAAAGGAACCGAGTAATGATATATTTGAGATGCCAAAAAGTAGATATAGCCCTCCTACAGGAAACCCACCTAACTAGAGCAAGACAAGATACCATGGCACAGAAGTGGGGAGGGTTAACCTTAGGTTCAACGTATTCAGTTTATGCTAGAGGGGTTTTGATATGGGTGGCACCATTTCAAGTCCTCCAGTCCCTCGTGGAAACAGACGAGAGGATGCTGGTAGTAGTATGGGGAATGGTAGAGAATAAGGAAATATGTATTATTAATTCGTATGCCCCGAATCATGACACGGCAGCCTACTTTAGATCCTTATATTCTAAGATAAGTCTGCACAGAGACCTTAATTGTACGCTGGATCCGTCAATGGACAGATTAGATTACAAATTTGTGCATCCAACCCCTCCCTCCCCCAGTGAAAGCTTTAAACACTTTGTTACACGCATTTAATTTGGCCGATGTGTGGAGACACTGTACCCACAGAGTAGAGTGTACTCCCACTATAATGCTCCTACGAACACCTACACGAGGCTAGGTTACATGTTTGTTGGGGAAGGAAATTTGGGAGAATGTATAAGGGACAAATATAAAGCAAGGGTCCTCTCGGACCATGCCCCTCTGGCAGTTACCCCCAACATGGAGACTGAGGGTTGAGGCACTCAGAGATGTGGGGTTTCGAGAACACCTAAGGGAGGAAGTGAGAGACTATTTCGACTATAACACGGGCAGTGTCAATCTGCAGGTACACTATGGGAGGCCTTTAAAGTGATGGTGAGAGGAGCGGCAATAGCGAAGTCAAAAGGGATGCAAGACGTTATAGTACAGGATTTACAAAAGACAGAAGGGATATTGGAAGCCATAGCACAGACAGGAGGGCGGACGCGAGGGGAGGCACAGTAGGTGTCCCGCCTATAAAAAGAATGTTGGGAACACTGGGATAGGTTAAGCAACCTAAGCTATAGAAAATATGTTGACAGACAACATGCAGGAGACAAGCCAGGGTGATTGTTAGCCTGGCTTTATAGGAGCGAGAGTAAACGGGAGGTAATTAGAGAAATTGTGGGCACAGACAGAGAGTTGTGTGAGACGCAGGAGGGAGTAAATAAATGTTTTAATGATTATTATAAGCGACTGTATGAGGAAGACTCAGAGTGCGATGGGTTGGAAATACAGGAAGCATTATCAGAGATAAATCTACCCAAGCTAAATTTTGAGGAGAGAGACACGCTCGAGGTCCCCATAATGATAGAACTAGAATATGTGATTGAAGAACTACCAACTGGCAAAGCCCTGGGTGAAGATGGGCTTCCCAGTGAATTCTATAAAGAATACAGAACGGAGATCCTAACTCCACTGCTAGCAATGCTTAATGAAGCACTGGACATGGGCAGATTGCCCGAGTCCTTAAGGGAGTCGGTAATTGTCCCCCTCCTTAAACCCAACAAGCCTGATACAGACTGTGACACGTATAGGCCCCTCTCATTATTGAACCAAGATGGGAAGATTCTTACAGCAGTAATGGCACAAAGACTCAAACCAGTTATAGCCAAGCAGATACACCCGGCCAAGATAGGATATGTTACGCATAGAAACATTACCAACAACCTGAGAAGGCTGCACCATATAATAGACTGTTGTGGCATCACTAGATGCAGTCAAGGCGTTTGAATCAGTCAGATGGCCCTGGCTGTTATCAGTGCTGGAAAGGTTCAGAGTGGGGCCCACGTACATGAAGTGGGTGAGATTGCTATATGAGGCACTGATAACTAGGGTCAAGACGGGCATGGCCATCTCAGAACAATGGCAGTTAAGCAAGGGCACAAGGCGAGCATGTATGTGGTCCCTGATGCTCTTTATCCTAGCGTTGGAGCCACTGGCAGCTTGTTTACGAGAGGAATACGGGGAGACGGGCATAGACAGTATCCAGTCATTGCATCGAATTAAATAGCATTGAATGCTTTACCATAGAAAAAAATGCATCAAAAAAAGCATCTAATGCATTGTTTTAAGGTAATGTGTTTATTTTAATTGTAACAGGTTTTAAAGGTTTAAAAAGGGAATCCCCCCAATTAAAAAAAAATGTAAAAAATTCATTTGATGCTTTTTTTTCGATGGTAAGGCATTCAATGCTATTTAATTCGATTCAATGACTATAAACCGCATAGACATACCGGGCGGGAGGCATTTGATTTCATTGTATGCAGATGACATGCTCCTATACTTGCAACATTCTGAAACAAACTTACAATATATCCTAGATGTGATGGATCGATATGCCGCCTTATCGGGCATAACGGTCAACCCACAAAAGTCAAGTCTGTTCCCGTTGGGAGGATACGCTGGAAAGCCAGTGCACACGTTATCAGTGCTGCCAATGAAATGGGAGATAGACAGGTTCTGTTACCTGGGGCTGGACATATATCATGATCCTAAAACAGAACACGCATATAATATGGTTAAAGCCGTGAACAAAATCAAAAAAACTCCATGGGCCTCATTACACGGATGGCGGTAAGGAAATAACGATACCGGTAAGGGATTACCGGGATCCTTAAATTCCCTTGCCGATTATGACCCGGCCAACCGATATTAGCGGCACCGCTAATAACGGTGCCACTAATAGCAGCTAGCCCGCGGGCGTGCGACCCCTCATCCCATAAATAGCAGCATGGCGCTATTAGCACCCAATCACAAGCCATGCGGACGTGCTAATAGCAGCATGGATCAGCCCCCATAATCCCATAACGGCATGGTGTAAATACCGCCATCGCGAACCACCCGTTAAGAGTACTGAGCAGTGTTCCCACCTGCCACAGGTGGACACAATCAGCACAGGTGGAGGCAATGGAGACTGTGGCAGCACAAAAGGAGCACACCACACCCCTTCACACACCTCTTCCCACACCAAGATGGTTCCAATACTAGGAGCATTACATGGGCTGGAGGACATGATTGCATTGCAGCACCAACAACAACAGGCAGCACAGAGGAGACGCAGGAGGAGGAGGAGGAGAAGGGAAAGACAGGCGCAGCAAGCACCACCAGGGCACCTAGTAATACCACAGAGGCAGCCAACAATCCCCAGGATCCGAGCCAGTCCATTTAACCTAACCCCTGAGCAGATACACACCCTGTACCGTCTGGACCGGGATACCATCACCAGCATCGTGGACATGATACACAACGACATTGTGAGCCTCATAGACATCCGAACTGCCATCCCCCCTCTACTGAAGGTGGTGACTGTGCTTCACTTCCTGGCCACAGGCACCTATCAGCATACAGTAGGGCAGATGCATGGCATCTCACAACCAGTATTCTCACGCACGCTCACCATGGTGCTCGATACCCTCCTGAAGCACACAAGTGAACACATATCCATGCCACGGACTGCCCAGGAGATCACAAACACAAAAGTTGGCTTCTATTCACTGGCAGGCATCCCAATTTGCAACGGGGCCATCGACTGTACCCATGTGGAATTGGTGGTCCCACATCACAATGAAGTAGTCTACCGAAATAGAAAGCAATTCCACTCCATCAATGTCCAAATGGTATGTGACTCAAACAAGATAATCACACATTGTTGTGCCCGATATCCCGGATCAACCCATGATTCAATGGTCCTGCAGAACTCAACCATACCACGCTACATGGAGCGACAAGCCGGACAACGTTCGTGGCTACTTGGTGAGTAGCTGGGCAAGCACATGGCAGTGTGATGTGGGGTGTGATTTGGGGGGGAGAGATGCATACTCCAACTGGGTGTGATTGGGGGGGGAGAGATGCATACTCCAACTGGGTGTGATTGGGGGGGGGAAAGATGCATACTCCAACTGGCTGTTGACTGTCATCCGTAGACCAAACGGGCATACAGATGTACGCCAATGTCCATCAGGGAAGGCCACAATGTACTGGAAAAGAACCCAAGAACAATCCAAGATGCCAAATATGACATCCATCCACATCCACATTGCACATCATGCCACACCACATATGACACAAATCAGCAACATGGCGTCAATATAGTAATAGAAAATTAGCACTGCACATCATCAATACAGCAATGCGCCCTTGAGTGCATGCAAAGGGATCACCCCTAGCCATTGCACTGAACCACACCCCTAAACCACCACTGAAGTGATGCTTCACAGCATGGCAACATCGATGTCAGAATGGCAGTACACTAGCAGTGTGGTACCAAATTCGCCTGGGCCAGGGACACCTAAGACCTGTCCTCACCCAGGACATGGCAATGACTGTCGGAGGCATGCATGGGGCATGTCCACTTGCAGGGACGAGCTCACCTTTGCACATTGCAGTTACACAGATCGTCTGCATGCATGCTGGGATTCGTGGATGTCAATCACAATGCAAAGTCGATTAGTGTGATATGTACAGGTCACACTTGAGGTGAACAGTAACAGGTCCTCATTATTCCACCCATGCAGGTGATGTTGGCTATCCCCTGAAGAGGTGGCTCCTTACCCCTGTACAGAACCCACAGAACAGGCACGAAGAGGACTACAATCGTGCCCGTACCCGCGTCGTGATTGAGCAGACATTTGGCCTTTTGAAGACACGGTTCCGGTGCATAAGCAGGTCGGGTGGGGCTCTCCTGTACGGCCATGAGAAGGTGGCCAAGATCACCATGGCATGTGTCATGCTGCACAATATGTGTATCACACGGAATGTGCCACTGCCCCCTGACGTTGAAATGCAACCACCTGATGAGGATGATGATGGTGATGAGGACGGAGGGGACGGGGATGCAGGTCATGCAAGAGGCGATGCCCAGGAGGGACGCGATGTGCGTCAGCATATGATCAACCAAATATTCTGAGACACATGGTTCAACCCTGTAGAATGGATATGGGTATTAGTGCACTGGTGTTTGTGGTGTAGCGCACAATGGGCCCTCTCCCCAATAAAGTACACATACACAATGATGAAGTCCAAGCCTGTGTTTTAACTAGTCACCAGTGTATTGAAGATATAATGAGATGAAAAAATGCATGTCCCCAACTATGCCACCATCCTTCCCCCGCCCACAACACTCCCAAAACACCCTTTCCCCCTCCCCCCACAACACTCCCAAAACACCCTTTCCCCCCACAACAACCCCATGTGTGGCTTGCACAACGTTGGTGTCCTGCTGCACATGTGCCAGCTAGACCCTGCTGTCCCTAATTCCCATTCCCACCACCACCATTAGGAGGTTGGGAGGGTGTGCGCCTCATGGTGTGCAAGGAGCGGCGGCGGGGGCTTGTCTGCCTTGAACTTGCAGAGGATGAGGTGCCTGTTTGTCCCTGTGGTGGTGGTGGGTACTGGCGGTCCATCGCGTCCGCTATGCGCGTGAGGACCTGCCTCAGTTGTACCATCTCCTCGCACAGCCTGTTGGTACAGGCTTCCATCGCCTTCCTCGAGTGCCTAGCATTCTCCGTGACCTCCCCCCTCAGACGGGCAGCCTCATCCACATGCTGGCCAACCAGCGCTGTAATATCCTCCTAGCGCTGCCTGATGGTGGCCAGGTCATGGCAACTGTGTCCAGCTCGTGGTGTGGCTGCTGCACCTTCCTCTATGTCTCGGCCATCAGGTGAGGCCACCTGTGGGCTCCAGCACCCTGCCGTGGTCTCCTCGCCAGACTGGCCATGGATACTGGATTTTGGTGTTGGCCGTGGGCTTGCTTCTGGGGTTCCTGGGGGGCAGGGGGTGTGCATTTGCATGGGGAACTCACTGGGGTCCTCCACGTCAGACATCGGCGCTGTGGCTGCTGCCTCACCAGTTGAACTGTTGGCAGCGGAGGGTGGGCCCTCCGTGGGTGTAACCTGTGTTGGGGGCATCACAGCAGTGGGTGTGGCAATTGTTGCAGTCACAGATTGAGGTCTTGGTGCAGTGGCACTCTTGCTATGTTTGCCCCTCTGCATGTGCTCACTCCTCCCTGTGCCCCTTGATGTGGTGGGGGTGTCCCCTGTCTCCTGTGCCCTGGCTTTTTTCTTGGCAGGGGGAGCCTGAGTCGCTGTGTCCGGTTCTTCGGTGTCGGTCTGTGAGCCTGTGGGGGACAAAGAGGGGGATGGCATTGGTGATGGTTCAACGTGCTTCATGCAGATTCAGTTCATCATGCTGTCCTGTGCATTGGGACTTCATTAGTGGGCATTCAGGTCATGGGGCTGTGCTGTTGAGTGGGTCATCCATGCATGGGTCTGTGTGGCACGTGTCTGTGGTGATGTGTGCATGTGTGTGTGTTGGGGTGTGACACTCACATGTGCAGGGTTGTGTGTATGTATGTTTGTGGCCGCATCCATGAGGTGATTCTGGGCTCACATTTGGGGGGTGCCTCACCATTCACAGTGCATTGTTGCATGTGTACACTCACCTCCATCTGATGTTGTGGCCGCACCACACTCCATGTCCCCGACTCCCTCGATGGATTCTACGCCAATCGTGCTGGCACAGGTCTCCTCCCACTCCTTGAGTTTGATGGGAGAATCAGCGCCACCTCCTGTGGCCATGGCCAGCTTACGGTTAGCAGACAGTATGCTGCGGACCCAGGGGCGGAGATCGTCCCACCGCTTCCTGCACTCCCTAACTTTCAGGGCCACCTCTGCCCAGATGGCCTTTTTTTTAATCAGGGTCTCCCGCCGCATGTCATTAGCAAAGACAACATCAGCGTTTGCTGCAAGGGTCTCCGTCAGCATTATCAGCTCCTCATTAGTGAATTTCTCCTTACGCTGTCGGTCTGCGCCTTTCTTGATTGCCTTTGGCATTGTAAGGGGATCCTTGAGGCTTTGGGATGGCACTGGTGTGGAAACAGGTTCTGGGGGCAGAGGATGGCAATGGATTGTGTTTTTAAAGATGGGCGCCGTGCTCTTTCCCGTTCCTGTGCGATGACGCTATTTCCGGTTCCGCAATTTTACGGTCACCGCTAATAGCGGTGTCCGCTATTAGCATGTTACAGGAGGTCGGAAGTGCTATCCTAAGGGTCTTTTTGGGGTCTTTAGCGCCATGGCGGTAGGGTCATTACCGGCATGGCGCTGTGCTCATGTCCGTGTACTTGTAATGGCACGGAATTAGCGGCCTCTACCCAAGGCGGACACGTTATTAGGGCCGGAATTTAGCGCATAACGTGTAATGAGGCCCCATGTCTTTCTGGGCCAGGTTGCCGTTATCCATGATGCGTCGTGCAGCATTGCTAAAGATGGTGGTGCTGCAGAGGATCCTACATTATATTGCGAATGTCCCGTTTGCGACCCCGAAATAGTTTTTTAAGAAATTACATGGTATATGCGGGAGCTACTTGTGGCATAACTCAAGGTGCAGGGTGACATTGTGGAATCTCCAGAACTCCTAGGGGGGATAAAATTGCCCAATTTTGAGGTATATTTTGTCGCGAGTCAGATGCAATTCGTAACGAGATGCCTGTCGAATGACTAAACGCTGGAATTACGACTATTGCGAACAATGAATACTCCATTCTTCTGGAACAAAGTAATTTGGATAACCGACCTGCGCACGATATTCTAGCCCCTGCTGCTGAGACTAGGGTGGGTGGTGTGGCACAGGGCTTGCCAGTTGATGGGGTATGCGAGACCGTATTCCCCACAGATCCCACTAGTTGCGTTAGAGGGAGTAGATGAACAAGTGAAGTTAAAGGTAAAGAAGTACTGAAATGCCCCTGCAACTAGACGAGACATTGGAGACATTCTATGATGTTTCAGAAGTGGGACATGAAGTCTCACGGATATATGAGATACTGATGTCCAAAGTGGGTAAAGAGTTAGGGCAAACATAGCTGAACTGGGAGGCAGATTTACAGGAACCCATGTCAGAAGCAATGTGGACTAGAGCATTGGGGTACCACATAAAGGTGTCTAGGAACGCACGACTTCAACAGATTCAATTATAAGTGACCCACAGGGCATATCTAACCCCAAACAGAATAGTAAAGTTCAGCCTGGCACCAACACAATCATGAATAATCGAAGGAAACAAATTAGGAAATCTTTCTTTGTTGTTACCAACACAATCATGCCCAATGTTTGGGAAGACTAATGCATATATCATCCATATGTTTTGTGCCTATAGGGAGATTGGCAGATTTTGGGAAGAAGTAGCCCAAGCATTAGTGAAGGCGGATATTACCCTGGATATCGGATCCACCCAGGCTAGACATGTGAGTAAGTTTAAGGATCTGGCATATATACTGGAGAAAAGAAGGATAGCGATGGGATGGAAGGCACAGACTAGGCCTATGGTACAGGTATGGTGGAGGGACCTGTTAAAATGGGCGAATGCAAAAACACTGGTGTGGCAAGAAGCAGTAGTTTGGGCCACAGACGAAGGGAAAGGGGGGTGGACGCCTGGAGGCAGCTGATTGCGGATCTAACCACTTCAACACAGCGCATTAATGGACCAGAGAACAACCCGGTGCAAGAGGGTACGGATACCAGGCGAGCGGATGTGGAATAATTGGGGGTGGTGGTGGAAGAGCTATCCGGTGTGATGTAGTCTGCGGCAGTGGGGGAGGGTGTGGGAGGATGGGGGGTGGAGGGGACAGACAGCTAAGAATCATAATAAAATTGTTTTTAAAAAAAAGAATACCAAGAAGGGTATAAGTTGTGAAACCAAGTATTGATGAAGCTAAAATAGTTCAAGGAATTGCAGGTTAAGAGGAAACCTGTATTGGCAAGAGCCAGAAGAATACAGAAAGAGTGTACAAAGTGCATGGCGGCCAACCAAGCCACAGTGAAGTGTTAGAAGAGTGTCACACTGAGGAAAGAAACAAGCTTCAATGTCAAAGGAAAGCAGTGGACAATTGGTGATGAAAAGCAGCCAGGAAGGTGTATCAGTGGCGTGACCTGTAATAGGTGGGCCATGTGGTCCGACAACTGCGCCTAGACCGAGTGCCCCCCCATTATGGAAAAGCCAATGAAAGTATGCATAACAAAGCTTATGTTTTGCAACAACCTCCTATGTGATTTTGCAGTCATGAGACGGAACTACTTACGTGAACCAGTGAAACATACTGATGGTAAAAGAGCTGGGAAGTGGCTCAATGAATTATCTTGTTTTAAAAATCTGGAAGATTTGAACTCTTGGGGAATGGAACCTCTCGATATCTTGTGAACTGTTTGGAACTTGGGGAAGGGGAGCTGATTACAAGACAGGAGCTGGAAGAAGCTCTGAACTTTATTTTGAACACTATTAATTTTGATGACATCCTTACACATTGTATACAGTTAGTTGGGAGGGCAAGTATAGGTTTTGGACAAAGTCATTTGATTTGTACTTCCTGACTGTGATGCTGGAAATGCATTGGAGGGACAGGGCATCCCTGTTCTTGTTCTGTAGTCCTTTTTCATGTGTGTTCTGTAATATTTTCTGCCCAGGAGTCCATGTGGGTCTCCTAGCAGTGCTGCTCTTCCTATTTTTGGTTTGGTGTAGAGACCCCTGGGATACCCTTATGGCACCCATGGGTGGGAGTACGACTCTGCACTCCTAGTGTATGTTTTTGGGTGCCTGTGTGTGGCCCACAGAGCAGGGTACGGGCTGGTGGCAGCTCTGTGCTGAATTGACAGGTGCCCTGCGCTTCCGCCATTTTGGGATGCCCAGGCCCTGTCATTGGAATCAGTGGATTCCTGATAGGAAACAAGATGGCCCCTGTGGCCTCTTGCTTTCTTTTGCCTGTTACCTTACTTTTCCAGAAGTCCCGGGAAGCTCTGACTCTGTCCCTTCCCCCTGACTGGCTGTTGGGTGGAAGTTCCATATACGGTGTTGTGGGGAAGTCCAGGCCAGACTGGCTGGAGCCTTCCCAATGACTGTATGTTGTGGGTACGCCCGTGGGGTGTGACCTGGGTGAATGGAGTGTGTGACGAATACGTATTCTGTGTTATGGGTGTCTATTATCTGGTGTTTGACACAATGACTGAGACAGCCCTGCCCGAAACTGGCATGAATGCAGCGTGTAGTGCTGAATGGCATAGTGCTCGTCCGAAACCACATTCTGTGTTGTGAGTGTCTGGATGGAGAAGAATGGCCTGAATGCACTGTGAGTCGATTGGCTGCCTGACTGCCTAAATGCCCTTCTGAATGATTGGTTGCCTGAGTGTGACCCAGCAGAGTGAATGGGAGATCAACAGTATATCTGGGGCCTCTCACTGCTAGAAATCATTTAGAAGCTGAAGTTGAAACTGTTGCTTAACTTTGAAGCCCACTGGAAGAAGAAGGATTGCTTCTGCTGTCCTTCGCTAATCTGAAAGTTGCTGTACCTTCAAGAACTGATCCAAGAGAGGACCTGGCTAGGAGACCTCTTCCTGAGCTGCGAGGGACCATCGTGCACCAGCTGATCTTTGCCAAAGCTCCCTGGTAGACAGACCTACGAAAGGCTGCCGACCGGAGAAGGGGGGCAGCTGAGGAGGACGAAGAGAAGCACTGGACAGCCGTCCACCGTCGACGACCACCGTTGCTGACCGGAGCCGCACTGCTCCCTTTGCCTAAAATCATTTGATCCAAGGACTCCCTTGTTCAATCTCGTCGACTGCTTTCGTCCTGCGGAGAAAGTTAAGGCTGCTGACGACCGAGGAGAATCCGCCAGTGGGTTTCCCGCCACCCAAAGACCTCAGAGATGCCGACGAAGCTACTGAAGCCAGCCGTGGTCACGTCCCGTTCGCCGACGCAAGACGCCGACGACCCGAAGCCCTTGCTGGGCCAAAGTTCTTCATTTACTCTTTGCAGGAACAAACACTCATCGTCGAGGTGCACTGCACGCCTTTTCTTCACAGGACTTTCACAAGCTTTCGTCAACAAGCACCGCCAAGATCGAAGCTGCTCCCTCCACGACAACGTTCACCTCTTTCTTCACCGAAACTCGACGACCCGTGGCTCCTGCCTGAAAGGGGGCCTGTCGATGACTCACCGAAAAACTCTACAAAACCAGGTACTTTGGGGCAGTAGAACTTTTGTAGGAAGAGATAAGACTTTAATAGACAATACGTGCACTGGGCTTGTAGTGCATCTTCATTTACAGGTTGCTCAGGTGGGGGGATCTTCATATAGAACTGTGCCTAGGGCTAGGGGCCCAGTATTCTGCCAATTGTCTAACCCACTTGTTTTCCTCCTAAATCTATGGTTGCTATTGTTTTGCTGTGTTGTTTCATATGCTATTTGAACTGAGTACAGTTGATGCATTTTAATGGAATCAGAGTAATCGTGGTACCACCTAGAACTGTATATATTTACCATTTTAGAATTGTCCAAGCACAAAGTGTGTTATCGTGATTGTGTATGTAACCTTGAACCTTATTTATATAAAGACTGTGTTTTAACTAAGATAGTGGGTGCACATTCCTTTGTGGGGCTTGGGGACTACACTGTACTTAAGAACCAGCCTGCATCACCTCCTGAGAAGCTAGGCCTTGATTGCTCGCCACGCTTACCAATATAGAGAATCTTGGCTGGGGTACTCTGTTCCTCTCCTCTACCATATAGAGAGCAGGAATACAGACCCCCCCTGCGGGCTTTACACTGACACAGATTATCCTTTGCTTTCTTTTGGTAGGGAAATCCCAGCTTAGCATAGGGCAAGTTAGGCCTTACTCCATCCTGCCTTTTAAATTACTACAAGCTATTGAGAACCAATCTTGAACCAGTTGTCTGTGTCTACTTCATGATGCCTTCACACTACCCTGAATGTTAAGGGGCACAACTCTCCTCACAAAAGGTCCCTTTTGAGTGGTATGTTTCGTAAACCTCAAGAGACTCACTTTAAGTGGGGGGAGGAGACAAGGCTGAAGGGCAAAGGCATTGGAAAAACATTTTGGGCTTGCACACAAGGGAAAGAAAAAGGGAGGGAGTAGGGATTGCTTTGGCTAAAGAGGTCCAGATAAAGGAGGCCCAGGTCAGGAAGGGGCTGAACCGAATGCTTCTTTTGATCAATGTTTATGTGCACGGTACAAGGATCTCTCTGGCTACCCTAAATACTCACAAGAAGGGCTAGATCAAATTCCTGATGTCGGCCTTCAATATTCTGGAACACTGGGGTGAAGGTCGTAGGTGGGGATTTCAATATGATTGTGAACCCAGTTTGGACTGGAAAACTGGTAGGGGTGAAATACGTAGTGAATACAGTAAAGATCATTTGGAATTTTCTCACCTCTTACAGAATAATTTCTTGGTCAGATGTGATGAGATCTAGAAATAGCCAAGCAGGAGGGAACCCGATTTACACGCTACCATACTGCGCATACAAAAGGATAGATGTCCTTTTAGTGCTTCTAGAGCAACAGCAATATGTTGGTTCCCGAGGGGGTGGAAACGATTGCATGGTTGGACCAAATGGCTGTCATTTGGAAACTTAGGGCATAATGGAAGATGCGCTCTTGGTGGCGGTGAAATGATGTTCTCCTTCGAGACTTGGTCTTCCGGGAATTCTTGGAAAAAGAACTCAGGAGTTACTTTGAGTTGAATGATATGAGTGAGGTTTCAATGAGATATGTGTGGGATGAGGCCAAGCCCCGAGTTATGGTCTTATAGATTGCAGGCTGCTGAAGGACAAAATACATGTATTGAGAACCAAGTTATCAGATGAAGGGGAAGATGCTGAGGCCGTCGTGGAATCCATGCAGGAAAAAAGGCAGGGATTGCATTTGCTCCTCATGGGTGAAGTGCTGAAGAGAATGAGGTATACTAAAAAAAAGTACTACATAAAAGGCAGACTGTGTGGGAACAATCCTGGCCAATAGGAAATGTGAGAGGGGGGCAGCGAGATGAGTGGAACAGATCAGAGATGAGAGAGGAAGACTGGGCATTACCCAGGAGGGGATTCTCCAATGATTCACGGAATTCTATGACAAGTTAAATAGCAATGAGTGTAACAGACAAGGCTGCAATTACGGGTTATCTGGCTCCCATTGCCATTGTTGATCATCTCAGAAAGGGATAGGCTGGAAACTGAAATTAAGAGGTATTAAAGGCTATTGGGCACATCAAACCAGGGCAAGCGCTGGGTGAAGATGGTTTTACCTCAACCTTCTATTAGCAATTTCAGGATATTTTGGCTCCCCGCTTGGCTAAAGTGTTTAATGCTATAAAACACAAGGGGGAGATACCCACTTCCTTCCTTGCTGCATTGATAACCGTGATTCCTAAACCGGGAAAATACCTGGCGCTGTGTTTGACCTACAGACCAATATCGCTGTTCAATGTAGACACCAAATTGTTCCTGACAATCCTGGCATCCAGTCTAGAGCTCGTTTTTCCTAGGTTGGTTCATCCAGACCAATCAGGGTTTGTGCAGAATAGGTAAAGCTTGAACAACCTCAGAAAGACGCATAACTACATCTTCAGTGGTCGCATGGAAGGGGGCCCTTATGCTATATTTAGAGACCGAAAAGGCATTTGACTGTGTTAGCTGGACCTTCATTCAGGCTGTCCTGACAAGAATGGGCATGGGTGCAACATGGATGGAATGGACCAGGGATTTGTATTCCACCCCCACAGCCAGAGGTGCTATGAATGGGGAAGATTCAAGGGTTTTCCCCTTAATGAGAGGAAAGGGACATGGCTGTCCCTTATCCACTCTCCTCTATGCACCAACCATGGGCTGTGGAAGTCTGGGAAAATAGAAAGATCCAGGGTGTCCGGATCGGTCACAAGGAACACAAGCTGAGCCTCTTTACCGATGATACATTACTTTAAGTGAATAAGCCAAGGGAATCTGTCCCGCGTTTGCTTCAGGGTCAATCCACATATGGCATGATGTCTGGATTTAAAATAAACCTGGACAAATCAGTGGCCTTCCCTGCACGATCGATGGGAGGACAAAGACCTTCAGTATATTCAAGAGCTTCTGTTCCAGGTCCATGATGAAAGGTTTCGCTGTCTGGGCATACAGATCCCTGGGGAACCTGGGTGTTTATTTGAGGATAATTATCTTCCTTTATAGACTGCATTAAAGTCAGATATAAATAGGTGTGGGAGACTATATCTCTCCTGAATGACTGCCTGAATTAAATTAAAATGACGATACTCCTTACATTTCTATTTTCATTCCAAATGCTGCCTACTCTTCATTTCTATATGAGGTGAGAGGCGTACTATTAAAATGTTGGTGTGGGGTGCCAAACCCAGGATAGCCTATGGGACCCTTGTTCTTCACAGAGGGGGATAGGATTCTCTGACTTTGAATTATATTTTAAGGCTGCACAACTGAGAGTAATGGTTGATCACCTGGACCAGGAAACAACAAAACAGTGGGTAGTATTGAAGAATGCGATTCTGACACTGGTTACATTGGGTGAATTGCTCTGGGTTTAACATGATGAAATCCTGAGACAGGTTATTGAGCATCCGGTCTTGGGAGTACTGTGGTTCATTTGGAAGGAGGGGAGTTATACTAGGTGGATGACATTGTGGCCTTTCCCCTTGAGCTGCATTTGGGCCCCCCACTGATAGACCTTATCGCAGAACCACTCAACCTCCAGTCCTGGTACGAGGCGGGCTTAAGTAGGGTGGGTCAGCTTTGGAAACATGGCAAGTTTCTATCCCATGACTGTTTAGGAAAGTGCCTCCAGATTAGACCAATACATATATTTCGATTTTTACAACTGAAAGGAGCTCTGTCTGATTTGAGATGGGGTCAATCTCTGCAGAGGACCGACATCCTTTGAAAGGACACTGGTCCTAGGGATGGGTACGAGAGGTCTTATAACTAGTTTCTACAAGGAGCTGCTGATGGCGGAACCGATTGTCTGAATAACTACTAGAGATCAATGGGCTAGAGATTTTGAAATGGATATTCAAGGCAGGCTTTGGTCCACGATGTGCTGTAAGGTCTCGCATTCCACAGTGTCCCTTCAGTATAGAATGCAGGCCGTTAAGCTACTGCACAGATGGCATTACTCTCCCAACAAATTGGCTAGAATGTATTCGATAGTGAATTCTAGCTGTTGGAAATGTGGGCAAGAAAGTGGTCATTATTTTTTATGTGGTAGAAATGTGGCCACATGCAGGTGCTTTGGGTGTTGTCTTGGATAAGAGACTTAGATGGGATTACGAGCACATTCTCACCATTATTGGTACGACTGGGAGTAAGTGATCAAGGCGATGAATAGTAAGACCTCAACCGTATTGCACAAGACCTTCTACTAGCTGCCAGGAGTTGTGTGGAAAAGTTATGGAAGGGAGCCAGGGTCCCGACGAAAAGAGAATGGCTTCACAGAGTGAGGGACATATATAATATGGAACATTTCACACACCTCCTTGATGAGACCAAGTCAGCCATATATGGGATTTGGCTTCCCTTCTTTCACAAATATGGGAAGTAGCCTTTTAGACGCACCTTAGGTCAAGCAATTGAATCAATTTGGAGGAGGATAATTAGTTACATTTGAATCTGTATTTATAGTTGGAACTGTATGCAACTCTAAAGCATATGAGGGTGGGCATTGCCGTTGCAACTAGGTGGGAATTTTTCACACTTGAAAGACCTGGGGGTGACAATGTATCAGTTTAAGATTCACTCAGATAGTGAGTATTTATTTATTGTACTTAGATTGTATGTGAGACTAAGCACTGCTCTTTGCACATGGATTGAATCTAGGGGATAGACATTGTTGTTTGTACAGCTAATCCATTTTTTCCTCTCGCACTCTGCACCTTCGTACTTAGCCGAAGGCACGGCCTCACTCCCGCACACCTCTGCACTCACATATAACACAAACACTATTGCACAATACCTCTGCCATAAGAATGAAGCTACCTTTCATGAAAAAACTTTGAACTGTAGCTACTCTCATCATTTTCTAGACATAACCTTTCCTGCTTAGTTCATAGTATACCTTCTTTCCGCCCATTCACATGCCATTCAGACATGGTGACTAGCAGGGTCTTAGCTACCCTCTCATAACTTTAATGGCCGAAATGCACACACGCATAATAGCACCTGCCAATTTTCCCATATTTTGGACATTGGTCCTCCTGAGGGTGTTCAACCAACAGTGCGTTGGGACTATATTTATGGTCAAAGGCGCTATACAAATGACAACATAAATGAATGAATAATTGCTTTACATGGAAAGGGGGGTTTGGGAGTGAGGGAAACAGGGTTTACCAGTGGAGAGCATCAGGGAAGTTTCCTAATGGTTATTTCTCATTGTATTTTCTGACGCTCTGTAACCGCAATGTTTTGCTTTTGAAAATGGTAAAAGGTAATAAACTTTGATTTTGAAAAAAAAATCCTTGCTCTCTCTGTTATCTGTAACGAGATTTTTCAAGCGTGTTTTTGTAGTCGTTGCACAAAGTCTGATTTAGCATAGATGGTGAGATGAACTGTGAGGGAGCATTGATTTTCATTTGTTTTATGTTTTTTTACGTTTTCTAAAAAAGGTATCAATGCAAACCCTGTTTTTGGAGAATATTCGGGATGATAGATTGGGTTAAAACTGCTGCAGGATTAGGCCATACTAGTGGCCAATGGAGTACAGCCTCAAGAGACCGCTCATCCTCCAGAAAGGGCTGGCCTAGCTCTGTGAGAACAGCATAGTTCGAAATAATCTTATATCTACTTCGGAGCTTGGTGGATCCATATCCTGTGATGCCAGCAAGATTAATGTCATGTGTTCGCACCTTTTATGATGCAATCGATGTCAAATGTGAAATCTCTTCCTGTGATTTCTTCGTGCAAGTAATATAACTTTTGCAACAACAGGCATTTTTGTGAAAGGACATCCCTGAAGCAGAGTGGAATAACCATTATCTACGTTGCTCTAGAATAGGCAAGAGGACATGGGTTCCAGTCATTCTATATTCATAAAATCACACAGACAATTGATACCCTGTTTAATTGCTGGATACATATTAGAGGCATGTTATTGAGGGTGATTCATTAAGTTTCCATGGTTGTAATGCGTATCTGAAAGAATCCCCTACACGGGTCCCTCTAGTAGGAGAACCCAGTTATTCTAGACATGTTGCTTTGCCCTCTGTGGAGGATCCCATGGACGGAAGATCTGCTGACACATGTTTGCAACAGAGGGCTTCACCTCAGTCCCAGGATGCAGTGTCTTCATGCCTGGCTATTGAGAGTTTGAGGAAGAATTGGGATCTCCCAGAGGAAGTCCTTCCCATCCACCAAATCCATATTTGCTCGTCGCTAGCATGAGATGGTGTTGGGCCAGGAAGATTGGCCGAATGTAATTCTCTACCAGCAAAGTTTAGGAGTTTTTACTGTCATTGGCCATTGCATGTCTTAATATTGGTACAGTTAAGGACTATTTAGCTGCCTCCTCGAAACCAGACATAAGATAGCTATTCTGTCTGGCAATTTTTAAAAGCGCCCACTTAACAATTTGTTGTTCGCTTCTGGGACTTTAAATTGCTCCTCACATTTCTAATGGCAGCTACGTTTGAGCCTTTACATTTGTGTCCCTAAAAGCTTCTTTCTTTTAAAGTGGCCTTTTTTAGTGGCAATCATGGCTGAAAGAGTGTCAGAGCTCCAGGCTCCTCTGGCTTCACCTTTCTTGTAGATTTCAAAAGAAAAAGTTAAGCCTTCTTTCTTGCCTAAGTGGTAACAGATGTTCCCCTACCACAAAACATTAATCTTCCGGTAGTTTCTTCTCCTCCACAACCCTCAAAAATAGACAAATGTTTACATAGGACCTAAGCAAGCCTTGACATTTTACTGGTCTTTAACTAAGGAATTTTGCCTCGATAATCAGTTATTCGTAGGATTTGAAGGTCCCAAAAAAGGAGGAGCCATAACTAAACAAACTATTTCACGATGGATTGTTCTCTGTATAAAAGAGTTGGCCTACAAAAAGGTTTCAGTAGTGTTAAAAGCACATTTTACAAAAGACTGGTAGCTCTTTCGGCACCACAAACGGGTGTTCTAATGCAAAACATCTCTCAAGCGGTCACTTGGGCTTCGTTGCACACTTTCATTACCTTGGCGGGTCAAGATGCGAAAGTGTGTAATTCAGTTCTTCAGACATGGCTGGGTTAATGTGCAAATGCTTCAGCTTTTTCACCTCCAGATTTTTCTGGATATAGCTTTGGAAGACTTTCAGAAGATGGATGGAACCATTAGAAGAACAAATTGCTTACCTCTGGTGATTTTCTTTTTGATGGATACGTTAATTCCTTCCCCAGGTCTTCATCGACCAACCGCCTACACCTCCAATCTGAATTGGAATTTTGCAAATTCTTTTCACTTAAATTGTCGAGAGTTCACATGCTGTGCTGCAGTTATGCCATTCCTTGCGTGTGCCCGTACGTCAAGGCCTGTCATGGAGAAAATGGCCGAGGAGTAGTGACAAAATCGAGCATGGAGCCACATGGCTCCTGGTGACTACAGAAACACCTCCCGAAGAAAACTGTATCTGGACTGAATTGCAAAGATGATATTACTGGTGATAAGTGATTTGCTCTTTCTGACAAAAATAAGCACTTATCAGATCCCTAGAAGATTAAAAGAAGTAATACTCTGCCATGAACCTTACCCAGTCCCAGAACCCCTTTTGGAGTGAGGTACTATGGCTGGCTATATGGATACAGTCAAGACTTTCAGCAGGTGAGGTAGGCATTTCCACCCTAGACTATACTCACACTGCACCCACATGATTTAACTTAAGCCTGTACACTTTTTTCCTCTCCGCCGGTTGAATGAATTAAACCCTACAAGTCTATCTCCTTGAAAGGACTACCAGGCTGCCTAACACTAACTCAGACATGATACACCGCAAGCTACAATGCAGAAATATCCACATTTTACAGCACCTTGTTGAATCATGTGAAGCACCCTCCAATAATAGGTGAAGCACAAACCTGTCGACTGCCACACTGTCTTAATCTTAATTCTATGTGTGAAGCACTACAAATAATGTGAATGATTGAATCTTGTATGTTTATTTAATTTTTTTATTTATTGTTATGGCTGAATCTTCAACCTTTCAACATCATTAAAAGCATTAAAATTGAATGATTCCACATTTCATTTAACATTTCATCAATTCTCTTAAATTTCTCGTGATTAAAATAACATAGCATATCATCTTCAATTTATCCTTGTTTTAAATTAGCTTCAATAATTCGAGGTTGATAATCCATTTAGCTATGGCCCTTACATAATTTCAATTAAAAAGATTTTTAAGGTTTTAAATATTCCCTATATCCAGTGCTTCTAAAAATCTAACAGTGGCTAGAACCAGTGGGGCATATTCCCCACAAAAAATCGTTGCCCAGGCATTATCCTCTGCTAAATCTTTGAAATTAATGAAATACTTTTTCAAATATAGTTTCCTTAATACACAAAATTTTGGACACATTGGGCCTCATTCCGCGGTAGGCAGTAAGTAACGGTTCTTACCGACATGGTGCAAATAACGTGTCCGTGTAGTAACTAGCCCGCTAATTGCGTGCCATTATGAGTATGCGGGCACGAGCTTTGCGCCATGCCGGTAAGGACACTACCGCCATGCCGTTAAAGGCCCCAAAAAGTCCCTTAGCGGCATCAAGGAAAGCGCTGATAGCACTTGCGCCACCCATGAATCCGGCATTGGCGGTCACTGCTAAAATCGGTGACCGCTAATAGCAGTGACCGTAAATAAGCGGAACCGGAAGTAGCGTCATCGCACAGGAACGGGAAAGAGCACGGCGGCCATCTTTAAAAACACAATCCATTGCCATCCTCTGCCTCCAGGACCTGCAGCAACACTACAGCTGGCCAAACTTAACCCTACAACGCCTGAGAATGCCCAAGGCCCTAAAGCAAGGTGCAGCGCTCCAGTGCAAGGAACGCTTCTCCAATGAGGAACTGACAATGTTGGCAAACACACTAGCTGCTAACGCAGAAGTTGTTTTTTCGCACGACATGCGGCGTCCCGCACTGATTAAAAAAAAGGAGATCTGGGCAAAGGTGGCACGGAAAGTCAGTGCGGTAGGCTCCACCCCCCGCACTGTAAAGGACATACGCAAGCGGTGGGACAATCTGCGCCTCCGTGTACGGAGCATACTTGCAGCCAACAGGAGCCTGGCCATGGGTACAGGAGGCGGAGGAGGATCCCCAATCAAGATGCAAGAGTGGGAGGAGACATGTGCCAGCACCATTGGCATCGAATCCATTGAGGGAGTGGGTGAAATGGAGCGCGGTGTGCCGTCATCGTCAGACGGCGGTGAGTGTCCACACAAAACACTGCAATGCAAAGCATGAGGTACTCCCCCAAATGTGACCTGGAAATTAGCTAATGGATGGGGCATCACACACACATGTACACAACCCTGCCCATATGCTGTGCACATCCCCACACAACCACATGCATGCAGCACCTCAGACACGTGTCACCCTGACTCATGCCTGTATGACCCACCCATCTGGCTAACAACCTGTATGGCCAAACTTGAAGTCCAAATGCACAGAACTGCAGCAACAACAACATATGCATGATGCACGTTGACCCATCACCAATGCTATCCCTCTCTTGGTCCCCCACAGGCTCACAATCTGACAGTGAGGAACAGGACTCTGCGACGCAGGCCCCAACACCAAAGAAGCAGGCCAAGGGCATGAAAGTAGGCACCAAGCCCAGCACATCGAGGGGCACTGGGAAAACTGGACTGCCGCAGAGGGACAAAGCCACACATGTGCCCACGTCACCAAGGCGTGAAAGGCCGTCCGACAATGTGGTAGCACCCACACCAGCTATACCCACCACGCAAGAGCCAGTTGCAGAAGGATCACTGTCCGCCGCAAACAGCTCGATTGGCGAGGCAGCTGCCACGGCACCCATTTCAGATGTCGAGGAAACGTGCATTACACCCGTGGAACACCACACACCCAGCCCGCAGCAGTCAGCCCAACACAGCCCACGCCCCACATCAAATGCCAGCAGCCATGAGCTGTCTGATGGTGAGTGTGTGGCAGGGAGCTGGAGTCCCATGGAGTCATCACCTGATGGCGGACACATGCCACAAGCTGCGTCAAGAACCATCAAACGCAGGCCCAGAGACCATGGCATCAGCATCATACGACAGCGCCAGGAGGAGCTGACTGCGCTGGTTGGCCAGCATGTGAGCGAGGGTGTCCTGGCGAGGGAGGAGTGCCGGGAACATGCCAAGGGCATTAAACAAGCTATTGAAGCCAGCACCAACCGCATTTGCGACAAATTATCAGCTGTGAGGCAGGTCCTCACCCGCATCGCAGATGCTATGGAGAGCCAGCATCCCGAACAGGGACTGGACCAACCGAGCACCTCCTCCTCTGCCAGCTCAAGGCAGACCAGCCCCCTGCGCAGGTCCATACGGGCCATGCAGCGCACAAACGTGCAACCATCCAATGCTGGTAGAGGAGGTGGGAAGTAGGAGAAGCCTGATGTTGGTGACTCGTGTACACTGATGCTGCACTGAAGTGCAAGCCATGTTTGGGGGCATTGTGAGGGGAAGGGGGAGAGGGTGTTTGGGGGAATTGTGGGGGAGGGGGGAAAGGGTGTTTGGGGTAGTTGTGGGGGGAGGGGAAAAGGGTGTTTGGGGGAGTTTTGGGGGGAGGGGGGAAAGGGTGTTTGGGGTGGAGGGTCCATGCACTTCATAATCTTATAATACTTAATACACCCATTGTGTCATGAAAAATCACATGAGTGGACATTCTTCATTGTGTATGCGTGCTTTATTGCCGGACAGTGACCAGTGTTCTTTTCCCCACAACACCCATTGCCCTGAGTCCCACATCCATTGCATCCTCTTCATCCATGTGTATTAGAAATATTGGTCTTATCAGATGCTGGCGCACAGCACGTCCCTCCTGTGCATCGCCGCCTGCATGACATGCAGCCCCATCTTCTCCCTCCTCATCCTCACCAGGTGGTTGCAGTTCAATGTCAGTGGGCAGAGGCACATTCCGTCTGAGGCACATATTGTGCAGCATGACACATGCCATGGTGATCTTGGCCACTTTCTCATGCCCGTACTGTAGTGCCCCACCCAACTTGCTGAGGCAGCAAAACCGTGTCTTCAAAAGGCCAAATGTATGCTCAATCACCACACGGTACGGGTATGTGCACGATTGTGGTCCTCTTCGTGCCTGTTCTGTGGGTTCCGGACAGAGGTAAGGAGCCACCTCTTCAAGGGATAGCCAGCATCACTTGCATGGGTGCAACAATGGATATGTGTAAGTGATTGCATCAAATGGAACCAGTACCTATCACACACAAGTCAACTTTGATTTGTGGATGACATCCACATATCCCTACATGCATGGAGGTAATAAAAGTAACTGCAATGTGGGAAGGTGATCTAGTCCTTGCAAGTGTTCATGCACTGTGCATGCCTACGGCAGTTGTTGCCATGAACTAGGTGATGTGTAGTCATTCGTATCCTTTGGTCCTGTCAACGTTGGAACCAGACTCCTAGTTATCTGCCATTCCAAACTTGATGTCCCCATGTTGGCATGCAGCACTTCTGTTGTGGTGTTCGGGTGAGTTTCCGTATATTAGCTTCAGGTGATCCCTTTCTATGCACAGTAAGGTCGCATTTCCGTTGTGATGCTGTTCAGCGGACATTTGCATTGGCCATATTGGCAGCATGTTGCTGCATTGTGTTGTGGAGGGTACGGTCTGATGATGTGCAGTGTACATGTGGAGGATATGACATTGTTGCAGTAATGGCTTATTGTCATTGTTGTGTAGTTTACGTCTTGCATATGGTTTTCATGTGTCAGATTCAGTCTGGCCTGCCTTGGGGGACAATGGTGTATTTCAGTATGGGCATTGTTTAGTCTGTCAACAGATCTCACCCAGTTGGAGTACGCATCTCTCACCCCCCCATCACACCCAGTTGGAATATGCATCTCCCCCCCAATCACACCCAGTTGGAGTATGCATCTCTCCCCCCCAATCACCCCCAGTTGGAGTATGCATCTCTCCCCCCCAATCACACCCAGTTGGAGTATGCATCTCTCCCCCCCACCAATCACACCCAGTTGGAGTATGCATCCCCCCCATCACACTCAATTGGAGTATGCATCTCTCCCCCCCAATCACACCCAGTTGAAGTATGCATCTCTCCCCCCCCCAAATCTACTCCCCACATCACACTGCCATGTGCTTGCCATGCTACTCACCGAGTAGCCAGGAACATTGTCCGGCCTGTCACTCCATGTAGCGTGGTATCGTTGAGTTACGCAGGACCATTGAATCATGGGTTGATCCGGGATATCGGGCACAACAATGTTTGATGATCTTGTTAGAGTCACATACCATTTACACGTTGATGGAGTGGTATTGCTTTCGGTTTTGGTGCACTGCTTCCATGGCATGTGGGACCACCAATTCCACATGGGTGCAGTCGAGGGCCCCGATGCAACTTGGGATGCCTGCCAGTGAATGGAAGCCAACTTTGGTGTTAGATATCTCCTGGGCAGTCTGTGGCAGGGGTATGTGTTCACTTGTGTGCTTCAGGAGGGCATCGAGCACCTGGTTCAGCGTGCATGAGAATACTGGTTGTGATATGCCATGCATCTGCCTTACCGTGTGCTGGTAGGTACCTGTGGCCAGGAAGTGGAGCACAGAGACCACCTTCAGTAGAGGGGGGATGGCAGTACGGATGCCTATGAGGCTGACGATGTCGTTGTGTATCATGACCACAATGGTGGTGATGGTATCCCGGTCCAGACGGTACAGGGTGTGGATCTGCTCAGGGGTTAGGTTGAATGGACTGGCTCTGATTCTGGGGATTGGTGGCTGCCTCTGTGGTACAACTGCCTACACTGGTGGGGCATGCTGTGCCTGTCTCGCCCTCCTTCTCCTCCTGCGTCTCCTCTGTGCTACCTGTTGTTGTTGTTGCTGTTGCAATGCAATCATGTCCTCCAGCCCCAGGATTGCTACTAGTATTGGAATCATTTTGGTGTGTGAATGGGTGTGGGAAGGGGTGTGGTGTGCTCCTTTTGTGCTGGCCCAGTCTACATTGCCTCCACCTGTGCTGATTGTGTGCACCTGTGGCAGTTGGGAACACTGCACATGGCCCTTTACGGGTGGTTCGCGATGGCGGTATTTCTGCCATTCCGGTATCCGCTTTTTTGGCCTGATTCATGTCGGTATTTGCATGTCCGCCTGACTTGTGATGTACTCCTATTTCCGCCATGCCGCTATTGCCAGCATGAGGGGTCGCGTGCCCACGCCCATGCCGCTATTAGTGGCACCGTTCTTTGCGGTTTCGCTAATAGCGGGTAGGCGGGTCGTAATAGACCGGAGCGGTTAGCGATGCCGGTAATCCTCTACCGGCATCGTTTTTCCCTTACCTCCTACCTCGTAATGAGGCCCATTGTAATCAAATGTCTAAATGTTTCAGTCTCCTTTCCACAAAATCGACACATTTGTTACCTCTCTTGTCAGCCACAAATTTAGGGGCAGTTTTAAAAATGTCCTCCGGATTTTGTCACATGGGAAACAACTTAAGTACTTTGGCAAAGAGTTCAGTGCTCTACATTCATATACATAATTAGTAATAATCTTTTATTCATAACATTGCTCGATGGTACTACACCAATCAAATCTTCACAACATAATGATGGCCTTCTCAGACCTTTCAATTAAGGTTTTAAGCGAAGTAGTAGCTTCATGCAGTCAATTTAGACCATCCCCCTTCCAACCTGACGTAAGCCCTGGCCGGAGGTCCTTAATCAATGGTCTTATCAGTCAGAGAATAGAATCTTGCTTCCCCATCAGAATTTTTCTCAAAGTCAGAAACTTCCATTTCACAATCACTGACAAAGAAAGCAGGCCCAACTCATATTGTATGATCTGAATTAGGCCCCCTACCTACCCCCTGAAAGTCCTAGGAACTTCTTCCAGAATTGGCCCTCAAACTTGTTCCAATCCAGATTTAGCAAAAATAACTTTACTTCTATAGCATACGTTACCGTTGGGACCACCTTCTGTTTATGAAACAGCAATAATAATCGGACATTTTTGTGCAGAATCAAAAAAATGTGGGAATCTACAATATAAGTTTGTTTCTAAACATAGTTTTTGCCCAGCTATCACTCATCTGGATCCCATCTATACCCATGAACTATCATTAACAGAGAGTTACACATTTTCATGATTGGTGTTTTTATTTTCTACATCACTTTAGGCTTAAAAATCATCACATTTTATTTTTGTGTGTTGATTTTAAACCCATTTGCTTGACAATATAAGTGCAGGCCTCTGGAGACCCACAGCTTTTTGGTCCACAAGGGGGAGATCATCCGCATAGAGAACCAATGGGAGTGGGTAAATCCCCAATTATGGTGGGAAGGTTCTGGCTTTCCTCAGGAAGCTCCCTACGTTTGATATATATAGAGTAAACAAAGCACAGGCTAAAATGCACCCCTTCTTTAATCCATTGGCCATCAGGATAGAATTGGATATTAGTCCTTGGCAATTTTAATCTGACTTCTATAGATGTTTCTGAATGTAACTCTTTTAATAGGACAGCCCCTTTTTTCAAGCTTGAACCGCAATTTAGAGAGATCGACCAAATCAAAAGCTAGTTTAAAATCAATGAATGCCAAGAAAATGGGTTGGCCTGTGCGATAAATGTGCCCCTTTATTTACACTAGAGCTACCAAATTTACTGAAGTTCCCAACCCTGTGACAAATCCTGACTGGAACATATCAAATATTTTCACTTTGTTTACTCAGGCCAATAATTGCTTCAGAATCAGCCTAGCAAAAATCTTGGCCGATACATCGAGCAACGCTATTGGATGGTAATTTAGAGGGTTGTCACGTGCATCCTTCTTAAAAAACGGGTTTAGCACTGACTTTTTCCAAGAGCCGGGGACCCTGCTATCATCCAAAATGATCTTAAACATTAATGGTAGTATATTTGCCCATTCATCCAGGTGGGCTTTCAACATCCTACTTGACATCCCATCAGGGCCGGGTGGTCGTGAGTTGCTTATCTTTACTATAATCATCTTAATGTTCCCACGATTGTGCTGGAGGTACCACTGAATAATGTCCATCTTGTCTTTATCTCTTGGACCTCGGTCGGGGGCCAAAAACAGTGCTTCAAAATGAGCAATCCATACCTCTTTTGGTATCACATTTGCTTGCAAAACCCATTGGTTAGCCATGTTATTGAAATGTAATAAAGCCTATATTGCTGCACTACTTCTGGATGCTAGACCTGCTAGCATTGTTTCAGCCTCTCTTTACCATTAGTACTTTATGCCGTCTGAGCCAGTTTTTTAGTTTCTGTTTGAGGGGCTTATTTGTTTTCAGTCCTCCTTCCCTGGAGTTTAATCTAACCCATCTAATATCGCTTCTGGTTTCCCTCTTTTTTGATTGGACCTCAGCATCAAAATATGTTTATGTGATGGGTCCGAACGCCTCAAGCTGGATTCTTTGAATAGGAACTGGTTTAATAGACTCAGGCACTCTTGTATCTGCTGTGTCTTTTCCCTGAAGAGGTTCTTTAAAACCTCCAGCGATTTACTAGACCAAATAAAACAATTTATTCCCGTTGCTACCATCACATGTCCCCTATATATATCCTTTATATGTGGTGATATCGGGAAGGAACAAGTACTAGTGACCAGATCATGATCACTTTTTGTATACGGAATCACTTTTAAGTCTTCTATCCATCCATATAAATTACTTGATACAAAGAAATTGTTGAGAGTTGTCGGATATAGGCCGCTGGACCATGTGGGACATGGGGGAAATGTCACTTTTCAAAGTGCCATTTACTATCAGGAAATCTCTACTTGTCATTAAATCCATCTAAGCCTTAGTTCTTAACTTTTTTCCCCCTTTTGAATTGGATAGACACTAAATATTCTGGTACCCCACTATCACCATCCATTTAATAGCGGGTCCAGAGCACACAAATCCAATAGGAGCATCACTCCCTTCAAAAACACCTCCATAATTATCCCCAAAGGATTCCAGTACAAATTAAACCGAATGAACCAGGTTCCCTTCTTGTCTCCGTCAACCAGGACAGATGTGATAACTGGGTAAACTCATTTGGGGACAATCATGGATGCAGGTCCAATCCTAGTCTGTATCTACACACCGTTAAGAGGCTTGTATCTTTATGCTGATTCATATTTATATATTCAACTGTACCTGAGTGTTACAATAAGTCATATAAAAATATACAGTGCCCTGGCACCCGAGGGCCATAGGAGTGTTAAGTAAAATAAAATGTGAAAATAGTCACAGATAATGGGGATTTCCACATTTGTATCCACATAAAAATGAGGGAAAGCCCACTTTCAATGCTTGGCTGCAAAAAGCATATCTGCATTTGTTAATAATGAGGAGGATGTGAGGCCCCTTGCAATGACACATTGCTGCCGCTACAGTGAAAACAGCACAACGTGCCATTTGTGGAGGGTCCACTTAATTGTTAATGCAGCCGCTGGTTGTTTGGGAACCTATGGTCTGTTTCTCCGATGATGCAAGTGGGTATGATGCATGAAAAACACAATTGCATGTGCTTCAGTCCCTGATATATACTTGGCTTGGCCAATAGATCCATACTCTCCACAGCTGTGATATTTGCATTCCAGATGAGTAATATTTCCCTTTCTTTTTTACACCTAGCCCAGACATGCCTGAAAATGAAGCAACGTTTGCCATCACAGCCGGAGGAATCGGGGATGCAAAGGAATGAAGAGGGTGCCATGCAGGTAGTGAGGATTAACTCAAGAGAAGACATCAGCAAGTGCTAATAGTCTGGGACTCCTGTACATACACGGTCTTTGAGCGCCCTTTGTTCTTTGTACCATCGCTTGTTATATTACACATAATTAATGTGATTTTATTTGAAATGTTGGATTCCCTCGACTACAACCTTTGATACTTGTGTCATTATTCATCGCTTTACCCAGATGATCAAAATTCAAAAGTCATAGCTCTGATGTCAGATGCTCTGAGCTGTTGAAATTAGCACAGACCCTAGGAGTAGTTTTACTGTGTGAAGAATGTGGGATCTGTGGTATTGGCGAGATCTTTATCACAATTCATAATAACTAGGGCAGTCATGCTGGTCCAGCAGGAACACAGGAAAAAACGTTTCAATATTTATTAAAATCAAAAATAAAATATAAAGTGTGTTATTTTTTATTTATTTTCGAATTGAAAAATATAGAAGAAGGAAATGGTTGGATCAAGGTCACTTCCTGTTTACAGCTACTTTGCAGCCTTGTCCCATCATGTAATGCACCAGAAACAACCTCTCAGTTGGATTAGCGATCACTCACTTCCCTCTTCACTATCCTTGATTATGAAGTATTTCCTACCTAACGACAGAACGGTATTTAAGAAAAAACGTCATACTCACTGAGTGTACTACCGTAGCTCTTGCCAAGGTCAGTCCTCTTTCTGGACCTATAAGAGAGCTTGGATCTGCCCTCTCTGCATAGTTTCTACTTCTGGCAATAGAAATGAAAGGACAAGTCTACAGCTGGGCTTGCAGGTGTGGTGAAGAACAGGCAAAATAAATATAGGAGGTATTACCAGACAGGGGTCACTCATAGATGGCATATGGCAATTCCAACCCCATACTATGCTGGATCTAGGGTTTGGTAGGGAGGAAACAATGGAAAAAGCCACAAGAGCAGCGGTAGTCACTGAGGAAATCATAAACAGATCAAACAAGCAGGCAAGTGTAACTATTTTCTTGAGGGTGATTTCCTTATTGCTGACACTGATTACATCAATAGGATCAGAAAAATCTGCATGGTGGTGTGCTAAGGATTGCTGCTCAGTGAGCTGAAGAGCAGGTGATTTCCACAAATTAGCCCCCAAGATGTCAAAGTGCACCTACAAAACAAACAGAGGGAAGAGAAGGGAATCGACTAGATAATATAGCTCTTGGTGTGAAGATCTGGGACAGGCACAGGAGGGGTGAAGGATTATGACCCAGTGAGATTAAGAGATCATCACATGAGCTACACAGGGGAGAGAAAAGAGGCAGGTCTCCCTCCCCTTATCAAACCAAAGTCAATGGACAGAAGTGCTGAATTACAGGTTAAAGGAATGGTTCGGTCAGAAACATTATTGTCTCTATGGTTCGGCCATGTGTTTTTAACCATAATTCGATCGATCGTACAAACATTTCCTATGCACCTTACCCGAGTTTTCGTCTCTTGAACACAAGCAAAATCAGGCAGCAAGGCGCGGCCATCTTGTGATAATCTTATCACTTGCCGCATCGTCCTGGGTGACCTGCGTTTGCGGCGCTAAATCATATCCCCCGCCCCTGAGCCTGACATCACTAGACGCGTACCGCCCATTTCACAACGCCAAAGCACGTCCCGTGTCAACAATCTCTGCGCCTCAGCTAATGACGTCTGACCATGGAAACGGCAGGAAGCCTCTTTCCTCGATAAGTATAAACAGAGCATTTCACAACACAGAACAGCAGATTTTCTTTTCCATTCCTCTCGCTGTATTTCTTTGAGTATTCTGTGACTCGTTTCTGTGCTCTGGTCAGCTACCTTCGTTGCTTGTAGCCCATGTGAACAGATACCAATACGACTGCTATAAATTATTTTTGTTTCTTTACCACACAATGGCAACAATAATGCCCTACCTGTACGAGCCCGAGTATTCCGAGGAGGAATTACTGGAAAGAGGAAGCTCTGTAAATGATGGGGATTTGGACAACAGTTGGGCAGATATTTCAACAGATGAAGAGCCTGGGCCTAGTCGCATGGATGGTGTTTTCACCTGGAGTACCTGCAATTGGTGCGCGCTAATTTTAACCGAGGTGGAGAACTGCTGCTGCCGAGGAAACTCTGGATGCTTGTCCTACATATCGCAAGGCGATCCACAGCCGCAATGCGTTACTGAGCTGCCAGACTTCACGGCAGTCTGTCCCACACGGTCCGTGTTGAGGATTATGATGGTGCTTATGCACGAACTTCGCGCAACAGTTCGCCCTCATAATCCAAGTAACGAGTAAATATAGTCTGGTTGTGATGTCAGTTAGGCCACTACTATTTCACGGTTGTCCCCTATATTCTCGTAACTTCCAGATATCATTGTCATATCCGTTTAGTCTTCCAATTGTCTATTAATAGTCGCATAAAAGTCATTCAATATTGTGCAGTGTCTAGTTAGCATTTGTCCTGGCAAAAATGCCATTGCATAGAAGAATTGTCATTGACAACTAAGGTTTAATACACTTTTCTTGGTCATTTAAAAACAGATTGTATCTTTCTCTTTCATAGGTGGTACCGCCTGGTGGCCTATCATTCGTACACATGGTGGCTTCATGGGAGGCTTGGACACCGCGCTCGACGAGAAATACCCGCCTGTGTCGTTGGCGCCATTAGACAAACTTTCCCCAGTGATAGCGGTCAATACAGGGGATTTTCCCTCGCTGAGCTGCAACAAGACCTTTACAATGGGCCTCATTACGACCCAGGCGGTAACCATGGCGCTATTAGCGCCATGGTTGCCGCCAGAACCTTACCGATTCCGCCATGGTGAATGGAGCAATTACCGCCCCATTCCAAGGTTGGCGGGGGCGGTAATTCCCCATTCACCAGGGCCCTTCCCCATTCCCATTTTTGCCCCCATAGGGCTCAATGGGAATGGGGAAGGCGGTAATAATGGTACTGCAAATTGCGGGACCGTTATTACCTCCAAAGACCCTTTGCAGGTCCTGTCCTTAATGCCTGGTAAAACCAGGCGTTAAGGGAGGACCCGCAAAGGGACCTCGGAATAGGGCGGTAAGGGATTACCGGCACCAGTGCCCTTACTGGTACCGGTAATCCCTTACCGCCTGGGTCGTAATGAAGCCCAATGTCTAGTATTTTTGTGCCATCAAAATAAGGAACCAAATAAAACACAACATATTTTTTATCAATGGTTGTTTCAGTTTTTAAGTGAATCAAGTGTGTCTCCATTCAGCAGTGTTCCGGTGCCTTGTCTGCACGCCTCCCGGCCCATTCATCCCACCCCCGACTATCAAAGGCAGTTCGCACCAGTGGATGTGCGCTGCCATGGGGTGCTGTCAGGGGCGCGAACGGCCAAGGTGCCAAACGACATGTACACTTCAAAAGGTATCTTACGCGCAGGGGTCATTGTTCACATGGCCTCCTCAGACCCCGTGTCTCCAGGCAGGCTCCCCTGAAGCAGACCGTGCCCCTGCAATCCACTTAAGGTGTCTCCATTCAGCAGTGTTACGGTGCCTTGTCTGCACGCCTCCCGGCCCATCCATCCCATCCCCCACTATCAAAGGCAGTTCGCACCAGTCCAGTGGATGTGCGCTGCCATGGGGTGCTGTCAGGGGCGCGAACGGCCAAGGTGCCAAACAACATGTACACTTCAAGGTATCTTACGCCCAGGGGTCATTGTTCACATGGCCTCCTCAAACCCCGTGTCTCCAGGCAGGCTCCCTTGAAGCAGACTGTGCCCCTACAATCCACATAAGTGTATCTCCATTCAGCAGTGTTCCGGTGCCTTGTCTGCATGCCTCCCGGCCCATCCATCCCACCCCCCACTATCAAAGGCAGTTCGCACCAGTGGATATGCGCTGCCATGGGGTGCTGTCAGGGGCGCGAACGGCCAAGGTGCCAAACAACATGTACACTTCAAAAGGTATCCTACACCCAGGGGCCATTGTTCACATGGCCTCCTCAGACCCTGTGTCTCCAGGCAGGCTCCCCTGAAGCAGACCGTGCCCCTGCAATCCACATAAGTGTGTCTCCATTCAGCAGTGTTCCGGTGCCTTATCTGCACGCCTTCCGGCCCATCCATCCCACCCCTCACTATCAAAGGCAGTTCGCACCAGTGGATGTGCGCTGACATGGGGTGCTGTCAGGGGCGCGAACGGCCAAGGTGCCAAACAACATGTACACTTCAAAAGGTATCTTATGCCCAGGGGTCATTGTTCACATGGCCGCCTCAGACCCCGTGTCTCCAGGCAAGCTCCCATGAAGCAGACCGTGCCCCTGCAATGTACATAATACCACGGCATATACACGTCATTCATTCACAAACACACCCCTTTTTGTTATTCTTTATAAACCACTGGATATTTACCATGAGAACATCTTTGAGCACTGCAAGTCAACTCGTGAACGTGCTACTCTGTGACTGCTTCGAGTGAACTCGTCAGTGTGCTACCTGTGAACATCTCCCTGTTCTTCTGCCACTAATTACTCGCTTGCTGAATCCAACTGTTTGTTCGTCAAGGTAAGGGCATGTATCCTAATCACATCTCCTTCATTTGTAAATTTATATCTATTCCGAAGTATCGAACTGCATTGCTATTGACTTGAGTTTCTTTTGTTATGTTATCGATATATCCATTTTTATCAGTGTCAATTGGCATCGTATTGCATTCTTCGTGGACCGTGTCTATTATATAAGCATGTTTCCTTTTCATGCACGATAGTACATTCAAGAGACAAGTAACATGTTCTGATTTTCAACACATCAATGAATCGCTTCTGCAATTTATCCCGTAATACAGCCGCACACGCTGCACTGGTATTGCTGTGGTGCCCAAAAGAAAGCGTGCAATGAACAATGTATGGTCCAATTCATTCTTTCTCACATGTTTATGCAAAATAATTTTCTAATAATGTTGACCTTTATTTTGCAGAATTTACAACAATGCCTGCATGTTCTATTTTCGGTTGCCCTTCGAAGACCCATGACAAATCCAAAGGCATTACAATGCATGTATTCCCTAAGACTGTTGATCGAATAAGAGAATGGGTCAAATGTTGCGGATATCCACCGGAAGAGCTTGAAAGTAGAGTCAAACAAGTCTTGGAGGACAAGAGGGGTCATCGATACCGCATCTGCAGCCAGCACTTCGACCTGGATTTGTACGACACATCCTTGTACACAAAGAGGAATCAACTGAGAACAACTCGGAAATTGCTCCCAAACGCTATTCCGACTTTATTTGTGAAAATGCCGCCACAAGTGAGTCACGCTTCCGGATTTAGCTTTACGCCTGTATTTCTGGTGTAAATGTCACTTATAGTACTTTCCATATTTATGTGATTGAGTAGCTGTTGAAATAATGACTATTTTGCTAAACATCAGACCTTGTTTTGTAGAACCCACATAGAAAAATGATTTATGGGGACGGATAACTATGCTATATTATGCATTTCAATAAGTGTAATTTTCTCATATTCAGTCTTCTTACATGCCATTTGTAATGTTGGAATTTCTAAATCGAATAATACTTTCCCTTTACCACTCCATGACTATCCACCGAATATGAAGGAACAAGATTCAACATCCATGTCTTGCCGGGAGTCATCAACCACTTTGAGCGCGTATCAGGTAATCGTACCTAGCTATTCTGTTCCAGACTGTTTTTATGCACGGAATTCTAGATAATGTGATCATATTTTTGCAACGTATCATTGCTTTACACAATGTTTAATTCCTACTTTACTACTGATATGTACCTTTGTCGTCTTGTGTGTCCCGTTTCCAATCTTTTCGTCCTTACTAATGCAAGTACTGTGTTTCAGGGAGATGCTGAAGCGTCCACTACAATTACAACATCCCTCTTAGTCGATCCGGTGTCAGAGGTATGGGTCTTCACATTTCAATAGGACGAGATAATCTGATCATATTTTCATATTGTGTAATTGTTTTACACAATGTTTCATTCCTACTTTACTATTGATATGTACCTTTGTCGTCTTTCCAAATTGTGTGTCCAGTTTCCAATCTTTTTGTCCTTACTAATGCAAGCACTGTGTTTCAGGGAGATGCTGAAGCGTCCACTACAATTACAACATCCCTCTTAGTCGATCCAGTGCCAGTGGTATGGGTCTTCATAGCTCAATAGGATGAGATAATCTGATCATATTTTCATATCGTGTAATTGTTTTACACAATGTTTCATTCCTACTTTACTATTGATATGTACCTTTGTCGTCTTTCCAAATTGTGTGTCCAGTTTCCAATCTTTTTCGTCTTTACTAATGCAAGCACTGTGTTTCAGGGAGATGCTGCAACGTCCTCTACAATTACATTATCCCTTGTAGTTGTTCCGGAACCAGACCTTACAGTTGATCCAGAGCCAGAGGTATGCGTACTGACAGTACCATCTAATGAAAGAAAGTCGGTCTAATTATATGTGTAATGCCAATGACTTATTTTAAATGGATACTATTTTTTGTAGGGATGTATACAAGATCTGTATATTGAACCAGAGGAATGTGGATCTGAGTCGGTGCACCAGTTTGCTGATGTTGTAGTAAAGAAGGTTTCAAAGAAAAGAAATAAAAATAAAGTTAGTTATAAACACTTTATATTGTTGGCAATAGTTTTGTGGTAAGGCCTTCATTATATGCTTTTTTTAATGTAAATTGTACAACACTGTATGTTGGATTTACACTGAACATCCCTTTTCCTATCTGTCCTGTAGTTGCCCGATGGAGTACGGACTATGCAGACACAGACAGCGATACAAATGACAGATGCTACTTGCCAAACTGACTTCACCATGGAGGAACTATTCATTGAGGCGCGTCATGTTCACACTCGAGATGCCTATGTCCAATAGCCAGAAAATGAATTTAATAAGACCGGGGATTCTAGCAAAGTGTTCTTGGACCATTGCTACAATGCGCCTGCTCTGCCAGAGGAAGGTGAAATTGAATTTATAGATGATAGTTTAACATTACGAGATGAGCACTTGACAGAATCGACACCCGCCAAAAAAATGCCCCCCAAAAAACAGTGCCCATTGATGTTTTCTCCTATCCATGCTCAAGTAACAGATGTTGAAATGACAGAAACTGAAGCTTCAACACTATTGACCAACGAAACAGACAAAGATATTGACTATAGTATGTCCGGTTTGGCTGATATGTCCACAAAGGTTCAGTCCAAAACAACAGTGTTGCCAGATGACAGTATAATAAAAGAGACCAAATACATAGTATTCGACAGAAGCTTGATGGAGATTATAAAGATGCTGAAATGTGTGCATTCAGTGGGAGGGGAAGTATGTGGAAAGCCATTGGTGAGCGTGACTCGTCTAACACAAGGCAGTAACCTCAAAGTACATGCCACCTGTGAAAAGTCACATAAAGCATTTTCATGGTCCGCTCAACCGATGCTGGGGAAACTGCCAGCTGGCAATCTACTGTGTGGAGCAGCTTTACTTTTCAGTGGCTCTAGTTTCACGAAGTTATCCAGTTTCTTTCAGTTTGTGGGACTACATTTAATTTCTAAAACACAATACTACAAATGGGTTGGCCTGTGCGATAAATGTGCCCCTTTATTTACACTAGAGCTACCAAATTTACTGAAGTTCCCAACCCTGTGACAAATCCTGACCGGAACATATCAAATATTTTCACTTTGTTTACCCAGGCCAATAATTGCTTCAGAATCAGCCTAAAAAAATCTTGGTCGATACATCGAGCAACGCTATTGGATGGTAATTTAGAGGGTTGTCACGTGCACCCTTAAAAAACGGGATTAGCACTGACTTTTTCCAAGAGCCGGGGACCCTGCTATCATCCAAAATTATCTTAAACATTAATGATAGTATATTTGCCCATTCATCCAGGTGAGCTTTCAACATCCTACTTGACATCCCATCAGGGCCGGGTGGTCGTGAGTTGCTTATCTTTACTATAATCATCTTAATGTCCCCACGATTGTGCTGGAGGTACCACTGAATAATGTCCATCTTGTCTTTATCTCTTGGACCTCGGTCGGGGGCCAAAAACAGTGCTTCAAAATGAGCAATCCATACCTCTTTTGGTATCACATTTGCTTGCAAAACCCATTGGTTAGCCATTTTATTAAAATGTAATAAAGCCTACATTGCTGCACTACTTTTGGATGTTAGACCTGCTAGCATTGTTTCAGCCTCTCTTTGCCATTAGTACTTTATGCCCTCTGAGCCAGTTTTTTAGTTTCTGTTTGAGGGGCTTATTTGTTTTCAGTCCTCCTTCCCTGGAGTTTAATCTAACCTATCTAATATCGCTTCTGGTTTCCCTCTTTTTTGATTGGACCTCAGCATCAAAATATGTTTATGTGATGGGTCCGAACGCCTCAAGCTGGATTCTTTGAATAGGAACTGGTTTAATAGACTCGGGCACTCTTGTATCTGCTGTGTCTTTTCCCTGAAGAGGTTATTTAAAACCTCCAGCGATTTACTAGACCAAATAAAAAAATGTATTCCCGTTGCTACCATCGCATGTCCCCCATATATATACTTTAAATGTGGTGATATCGGGAAGGAACAAGTACTAGTGACCAGATCATGATCACTTTTTGTATACGGAATCACTTTTAAGTCTTCTATCCATCCATATAAATTACTTGATACAAAAAAATTGTCGAGAGTTGCTGGATATAGGCCGCTGGACCATGTGGGACATGGGGGAAATGTCACTTTTCAAAGTGCCATTTACTATCAGGAAATCTCTACTTGTCATTAAATCCATCTAAGCCTTAGTTCTTAACTTTTTTCCCCCTTTTGAATTGGATAGACACTAACAGGGTAATTCATAGAATTTCGCAGAAAAGTGTCGCAAGCGGCTGGCGCAGAGTGTCCGCGTGCGATTGTCTGCGGCAGGCACGTGCGCTAAAACCGATTTCCGCGCACAGCGTATTCATGGATTTTAGGCTCCCAAACCAGCCGTGGCGCAGAGAATCGCAGCGACCCCGCAGCAGCGCCAGTAACGCCCCCAAGAACGCCCTCGCGCAAGGAAAAGCCATCAAAATCGCTAAATCATTGCAAAGGGCTGCGCTAACCCTGGACCAGTTCACCGGGCTGGCAAACAGCAAACGCCAAGCGGGGAACGTGTATTTCAGGGGTGCGCGGGAAGTTGCACACGCGATTGACCCCGTGCAAGCAGGGTACGTGTATTTCAGGGGTGCGCGGGAAGTACCACACGCAATTTCATCAGGGTACGTGTATTTCAGGGGTGCGCGGGAAGTTCCACACGCGATTGTCCCAGTGCGAGCAGGGTACGTGTATTCCATGGGTGCGCGGGAAGTTCCACACGCGATTCCAGCAGGGTACGTGTATTTCAGGGGTGCGCGGGAAGTTCCACACGCGAATGGGCCAGTGCGAGCAGGGTACGTGTATTCCATGGGTGCGCGGGAAGTTCCACACGCGATTTCATCAGGGTACGTGTATTCCAGGGGTGCGCGGGAAGTTCCACACGCGAATGGGCCAGTGCGAGCAGGGTACGTGTATTCCATGGGTGCGCGGTAAGTTCCACACACACACACGATTTCAGCAGGGTACGTGTATTTCAGGGGTGCGCGGGAAGTTCCACACGCGAATGGGCCAGTGCGAGCAGGGTACGTGTATTTCAGGGGTGCGAGGAAAGTTCCACATGCAAGCATGGTACGTGTATTTCAGGGGTGCGCGGGAAGTTCCACACACGATTACAGCAGGGTACGTGTATTCCAGGGGTGCGCGGGAAGTTCCACACGCGATTTCAGCAGGGTACGTGTATTCCAGGGGTGCGCAGGAAGTTCCACACGCGATTTCAGCAGGGTACGTGTATTTCAGGGGTGCGCGGGAAGTTCCACACGCGGTATTTCAGGGGTTCTGGGGAGTATTACACGTGAATTGGCCGTGTGGGTCCTCCCAGGTGTACGCTCCACAACCTCCACGGCCCCTGCAGGCAGCCCACACCACGGGGGACCACCCTGCACCCCTGCTCATGTCCCGCAGGCAGCCCATCCACCATGGGCATGCCCCCCAGCCAACCCACATGTCACCTTGCACTACTGATCAACAATGCATGTCTCCCACCACCCCCCAGCAGTGCAGGGGCACCCTCCACCAGGCCCCCACCCATGTCTCCCACCCACCCCCACCCCCCAGCCACCATGGGCAGCCCCCACCAGGCCCCCACTCATGTCTCCCACCACCCCCAGCCACCATGGGCAGCCTCCACCAGGCCTCCACTCATGTCTCCCACCCACCCCCATCCCCCAGCCACCATGGGCAGCCCCCACCAGGCCCCCACTCATGTCTCCCACCCCCCCCCGACCCCCCAGCATCCAGGGGCAGCCTCCACCAGGCCCCCACTCATGTCCCCCTGCACCCCCACCCCCCAGCAGTGCAGGGGCAGCACCACCAGGCCCCCACTCATGTCCCCCTGCACCCCCACCCCCCAGCCACCATGGGCACCCTCCACCAGGCCCCCACTCATGTCTCCCACCACCCCCACCCCCCAGCAGTGCAGGGGCAGCCTCCACCAGGCCCCCACTCATGTCTCCCACCCACCCCCACCCCCCAGCCACCATGGGCACCCTCCACCAGGCCCCCACTCATGTCTCCCACCCACCCCCACCCCCCAGCAGTCCAGGGGCAGCACCACCAGGCCCCCACTCATGTCCCCCTGCACCCCCACCCCCCAGCCACCATGGGCACCCTCCACCAGGCCCCCACTCATGTCTCCCACCCACCCCCACCCCCCAGCCACCATGGGCACCCTCCACCAGGCCCCCACTCATGTCTCCCACCCACCCCCACCCCCCAGCCACCATGGGCACCCTCCACCAGGCCCCCACTCATGTCTCCCACCACCCCCACCCCCCAGCAGTGCAGGGGCAGCACCACCAGGCCCCCACTCATGTCCCCCTGCACCCCCACCCCCCAGCCACCATGGGCAGCCTCCACCAGGCCTCCACTCATGTCTCCCACCCACCCCCACCCCCCAGCAGTGCAGGGGCAGCACCACCAGGCCCCCACTCATGTCTCCCTGCACCCCCACCCCCCAGCCACCATGGGCACCCTCCACCAGGCCCCCACCCATGTCTCCCACCACCCCCACCCCCCAGCAGTGCAGGGGCACCCTCCACCAGGCCCCCACTCATGTCTCCCACCACCCCCACCCCCCAGCAATGCAGGGACAGCACCACCAGGCCCCCACTCATGTCCCCCTGCACCCCCACCCCCCAGCCACCATGGGCAGCCCCCACCAGGCCCCCACTCATGTCTCCCACCCACCCCCACCCCCCAGCCACCATGGGCACCGTCCACCAGGCCCCCACTCATGACTCCCACCCACCCCCACCCCCCAGCCACCATGGGCACCCTCCACCAGGCCCCCACTCATGTCTCCCACCACCCCCACCCCCCAGCAGTGCAGGGGCACCCTCCACCAGGCCCCCACTCATGTCTCCCACCCACCCCCACCCCCCAGCAGTGCAGGGGCAGCACCACCAGGCCCCCACTCATGTCCCCCTGCACCCCCACCCCCCAACCACCATGGGCACCCTCCACCAGGCCCCCACCCATGACTCCCACCACCCCCACCCCCCAACAGTGCAGGGGCACCCTCCACCAGGCCCCCACTCATGTCTCCCACCACCCCCACCCCCCAGCCACCATGGGCACCCTCCACCAGGCCCCCACTCATGTCTCCCACCACCCCCACCTCCCAGCCACCGTGGGCAGCCTCCACCAGGCCTCCACTCATGTCTCCCACCCACCCCCACCCACCAGCAGTGCAGGGGCAGCCTCCACCAGGCCCCCACCCATGTCTCCCACCACCCCACCCCCTAGCAGTGCAGGGGCAGCCTCCACCAGGCCTCCACTCATGTCTCCCACCCACCCCCACCCCCCAGCCGTGCAGGGGCAGCACCACCAGGCCCCCACTCATGTCCCCCTGCACCCCCACCCCCCAGCCACCATGGGCAGCCCCCACCAGGCCCCCACTCATATCTCCCACCACCCCCACCCCCCAGCCACCATGGGCAGCCTCCACCAGGCCTCCACTCATGTCTCCCACCCACCCCCAGCCACCATGGGCAGCCCCCACCAGGCCCCCACTCATGTTTCCCACCCACCCCCACCCCCCAGCCACCATGGGCACCCTCCACCAGGCCCCCACTCATGTCTCCCACCACCCCCACCCCACAGCAGTGCAGGGGCACCCTCCACCAGGCCCCCACTCATGTCTCCCACCACCCCCACCCCCCAGCAGTGCAGGGCCAGCACCACCAGGCCCCCACCCATGTCTCCAACCCCCCAGCCACCATGGGCACCCTCCACCAGGCCCCCACTCATGTCTCCCACCACCCCCACCCCCCAGCAGTGCAGGGGCACCATCCACCAGGCCCCCACTCATGTCTCCCACCACCCCCACCCCCCAGCAGTGCAGGGGCAGCCTCCACCAGGCCTCCACTCATGTCTCCCACCCACCCCCAGCAGTGCAGGGCAGCACCACCAGGCCCCCACTCATGTCTCCCACCCACCCCCACCCCCCAGCAGTGCAGGGGCACCCTCCACCAGGCCCCCACTCATGTTTCCCACCACCCCCACCCCCAGCAGTGCAGGGCCAACACCACCAGGCCCCCACCCATGTCTCCCACCCACCCCCACCCCCCAGCCACCATGGGCACCCTCCACCAGGCCCCCACTCATGTCTCCCACCCACCCCCAGCCACCATGGGCACCCTCCACCAGGCCCCCACTCATGTCTCCCACCACCCCCACCCCCCAGCAGTGCAGGGGCAGCACCACCAGGCCCCCACTAAAGTCCCCCTGCACCCCCACCCCCCAGCCACCATGGGCAGCCTCCACCAGGCCCCCACCCATGTCTCCCACCACCCCCACCCCCCAGCAGTGCAGGGGCACCCTCCACCAAGCCCCCACTCATGTCTCCCACCACCCCCACCCCCCAGCAGTGCAGGGGCAGCACCACCAGGCCCCCACTCATGTCCCCCTGCACCCCCACCCCCCAGCCACCATGGGCACCCTCCACCAGGCCCCCACTCATGTCTCCCACCCACCCCCGCCCCCCAGCCACCATGGGCAGCCCCCACCAGGCCCCCATTCATGTCTCCCACCCACCCCCACCCCCCAGCCACCATGGGCACCCTCCACCAGGCCCCCACTCATGTCTCCCACCACCCCCACCCCCCAGCAGTGCAGGGGCACCCTCCACCAGGCCCCCACTCATATCTCCCACCACCCCCACGCCCAGCAGTGCAGGGCCAGCACCACCAGGCCCCCACCCATGTCTCCCACCCACCCCCACCCCCCAGCCACCATGGGCAGCCCCCACCAGGCCCCCACTCATGTCTCCCCCCACCCCCCAGCCACCATGGGCAGCCCCCACCAGGTCCCCACTCATGTCTCCCACCACCCCCAGCCACCATGGGCAGCCCCCACCAGGCCCCCACTCATGTCTCCCACCACCCCCACCCCCCAGCCACCATGGGCAGCCTCCACCAGGCCTCCACTCATGTCTCCCACCCACCTCCACCCCCCAGCAGTGCAGGGGCAGCCTCCACCAGGCCCCCACCCATATCTCCCACCACCCCCACCCCCCAGCAGTGCAGGGCCAGCACCACCAGGCCCCCACTCATGTCTCCCACCACCCCCACCCCCCAGCAGTGCAGGGGCACCCTCCACCAGGCCCCCACTCATGTCTCCCACCACCCCCACCCCCCAGCAGTGCAGGGCCAGCACCACCAGGCCCCCACCCATGTCTCCCACCCACCCCCAGCCACCATGGGCACCCTCCACCAGGCCCCCACTCATGTCTCCCACCACCCCCACCCCCCAGCAGTGCAGGGGCACCCTCCACCAGGCCCCCACTCATGTCTCTCACCACCCTCACCCCCCAGCAGTGCAGGGGCAGCACCACCAGGCCCCCACTCATGTCCCCCTGCACCCCCACCCCCCAGCCACCATGGGCACCCTCCACCAGGCCCCCACTCATGTCTCCCACCCACCCCCCAGCCACCATGGGCACCCTCCACCAGGCCCCCACTCATGTCTCCCACCACCCCCACCCCCCAGCAGTGCAGGGGCACCCTCCACCAGGCCCCCACTCATGTCTCCCACCCACCCCCCAGCAGTGCAGGGGCAGCACCACCAGGCCCCCACTCATGTCCCCCTGCACCCCCACCCCCCAGCCACCATGGGCACCCTCCACCAGGCCCCCACCCATGTCTCCCACCACCCCCACCCCCCAGCAGTGCAGGGGCACCCTCCACCAGGCCCCCACTCATGTCTCCCACCCACCCCCCAGCCACCATGGGCACCCTCCACCAGGCCCCCACTCATGTCTCCCACCACCCCCACCCCCCAGCCACCATGGGCAGCCTCCACCAGGCCTCCACTCATGTCTCCCACCCACCCCCACCCCCCAGCAGTGCAGGGGCAGCCTCCACCAGGCCCCCACCCATGTCTCCCACCACCCCCACCCCCCAGCAGTGCAGGGGCAGCCTCCACCAGGCCTCCACTCATGTCTCCCACCCACCCCCACCCCCCAGCAGTGCAGGGGCAGCACCACCAGGCCCCCACTCATGTCCCCCTGCACCCCCACCCCCCAGCCACCATGGGCAGCCCCCACCAGGCCCCCACTCATGTCTCCCACCACCCCCACCCCCCAGCCACCATGGGCAGCCTCCACCAGGCCTCCACTCATGTCTCCCACCCACCCCCAGCCACCATAGGCAGCCCCCACAAGGCCCCCACTCATGTCTCCCACCCACCCCCACCCCCCAGCCACCATGGGCACCCTCCACCAGGCCCCCACTCATGTCTCCCACCACCCCCACCCCCCAGCAGTGCAGGGGCACCCTCCACCAGGCCCCCACTCATGTCTCCCACCACCCCCACCCCCCAGCAGTGCAGGGCCAGCACCACCAGGCCCCCACCCATGTCTCCCACCCATCCCCACCCCCCAGCCACCATGGGCAGCCCCCACCAGGCCCCCACTCATGTCTCCCACCACCCCCACCCCCCAGCCACCATGGGCAGCCCCCACCAGGTCCCCACTCATGTCTCCCACCACCCCCACCCCCCAGCCACCATGGGCAGCCCCCACCAGGCCCCCACTCATGTCTCCCACCACCCCCACCCCCCAGCCACCATGGGCAGCCTCCACCAGGCCCCCACCCATGTCTCCCACCACCCCCACCCCCCAGCAGTGCAGGGCCAGCACCACCAGGCCCCCACTCATGTCTCCCACCACCCCCACCCCCCAGCAGTGCAGGGGCACCCTCCACCAGGCCCCCACTCATGTCTCCCCCCACCCCCCAGCCACCATGGGCACCCTCCACCAGGCCCCCACTCATGTCTCCCACCACCCCCACCCCCCAGCCACCATGGGCAGCCTCCACCAGGCCTCCACTCATGTCTCCCACCCACCCCCACCCCCCAGCAGTGCAGGGGCAGCCTCCACCAGGCCCCCACCCATGTCTCCCACCACCCCCACCCCCCAGCAGTGCAGGGGCAGCCTCCACCAGGCCTCCACTCATGTCTCCCACCCACCCCCACCCCCCAGCAGTGCAGGGGCAGCACCACCAGGCCCCCACTCATGTCCCCCTGCACCCCCACCCCCCAGCCACCATGGGCAGCCCCCACCGGGCCCCCACTCATGTCTCCCACCACCCCCACCCCCAGCCACCATGGGCAGCCTCCACCAGGCCTCCACTCATGTCTCCCACCCACCCCCAGCCACCATAGGCAGCCCCCACCAGGCCCCCACTCATGTCCCCCACCCACCCCCACCCCCCAGCCACCATGGGCACCCTCCACCAGGCCCCCACTCATGTCTCCCACCACCCCCACCCCCCAGCAGTGCAGGGGCACCCTCCACCAGGCCCCCACTCATGTCTCCCACCACCCCCACCCCCCAGCCACCATGGGCAGCCCCCACCAGGCCCCCACTCATGTCTCCCACCACCCCCACCCCCCAGCCACCATGGGCAGCCCCCACCAGGTCCCCACTCATGTCTCCCACCACCCCCACCCCCCAGCCACCATGGGCAGCCCCCACCAGGCCCCCACTCATGTCTCCCACCACCCCCACCCCCCAGCCACCATGGGCAGCCTCCACCAGGCCTCCACTCATGTCTCCCACCCACCCCCACCCCCCAGCAGTGCAGGGCCAGCACCACCAGGCCCCCACCCATGTCTCCCACCCACCCCCACCCCCCAGCCACCATGGGCTGCCCCCACCAGGCCCCCACTCATGTCTCCCACCACCCCCACCCCCCAGCCACCATGGGCAGCCCCCATCAGGTCCCCACTCATGTCTCCCACCACCCCCACCCCCCAGCCACCATGGGCAGCCCCCACCAGGCCCCCACTCATGTCTCCCACCACCCCCACCCCCCAGCCACCATGGGCAGCCTCCACCAGGCTTCCACTCATGTCTCCCACCCACCCCCACCCCCCAGCAGTGCAGGGGCAGCCTCCACCAGGCCCCCACCCATGTCTCCCACCACCCCCACCCCCCAGCAGTGCAGGGCCAGCACCACCAGGCCCCCACTCATGTCTCCCACCCCCCAGCAGTGCAGGGGCACCCTCCACCAGGCCCCCACTCATGTCTCCCACCACCCCCACCCCCCAGCAGTGCAGGGCCAGCACCACCAGGCCCCCACCCATGTCTCCCACCCACCCCCACCCCCCAGCCACCATGGGCACCCTCCACCAGGCCCCCACCCATGTCTCCCACCACCCCCACCCCCCAGCAGTGCAGGGGCAGCCTCCACCAGGCCTCCACTCATGTCTCCCACCCACCCCCACCCCCCAGCAGTGCAGGGGCAGCACCACCAGGCCCCCACTCATGTCTCCCACCCACCCCCACCCCCCAGCAGTGCAGGGGCACCCTCCACCAGGCCCCCACTCATGTCCCCCTGCACCCCCACCCCCCAGCCACCATGGGCACCCTCCACCAGGCCCCCACTCATGTCTCCCACCACCCCCAGCCGCCAGCAGTGCAGGGGCACCCTCCACCAGGCCCCCACTCATGTCCCCCTGCACCCCCACCCTCCAGCCACCATGGGCACCCTCCACCAGGCCCCCACTCATGTCTCCCACCCACCCCCACCCCCCAGCCACCACGGGCACCCTCCACCAGGCCCCCACTCATGTCTCCCACCCACCCCCACCCCCCAGCCACCATGGGCACCCTCCACCAGGCCCCCACTCATGTCTCCCACCACCCCCACCCCCCAGCAGTGCAGGGGCACCCTCCACCAGGCCCCCACTCATGTCTCCCCCCACCCCCCAGCCACCATGGGCACCCTCCACCAGGCCCCCACTCATGTCTCCCACCACCCCCACCCCCCAGCCACCATGGGCAGCCTCCACCAGGCCTCCACTCATGTCTCCCACCCACCCCCACCCCCCAGCAGTGCAGGGGCAGCCTCCACCAGGCCCCCACCCATGTCTCCCACCACCCCCACCCCCCAGCAGTGCAGGGGCAGCCTCCACCAGGCCTCCACTCATGTCTCCCACCCACCCCCACCCCCCAGCAGTGCAGGGGCAGCACCACCAGGCCCCCACTCATGTCCCCCTGCACCCCCACCCCCCAGCCACCATGGGCAGCCCCCACCGGGCCCCCACTCATGTCTCCCACCACCCCCACCCCCAGCCACCATGGGCAGCCTCCACCAGGCCTCCACTCATGTCTCCCACCCACCCCCAGCCACCATAGGCAGCCCCCACCAGGCCCCCACTCATGTCCCCCACCCACCCCCACCCCCCAGCCACCATGGGCACCCTCCACCAGGCCCCCACTCATGTCTCCCACCACCCCCACCCCCCAGCAGTGCAGGGGCACCCTCCACCAGGCCCCCACTCATGTCTCCCACCACCCCCACCCCCCAGCCACCATGGGCAGCCCCCACCAGGCCCCCACTCATGTCTCCCACCACCCCCACCCCCCAGCCACCATGGGCAGCCCCCACCAGGTCCCCACTCATGTCTCCCACCACCCCCACCCCCCAGCCACCATGGGCAGCCCCCACCAGGCCCCCACTCATGTCTCCCACCACCCCCACCCCCCAGCCACCATGGGCAGCCTCCACCAGGCCTCCACTCATGTCTCCCACCCACCCCCACCCCCCAGCAGTGCAGGGCCAGCACCACCAGGCCCCCACCCATGTCTCCCACCCACCCCCACCCCCCAGCCACCATGGGCTGCCCCCACCAGGCCCCCACTCATGTCTCCCACCACCCCCACCCCCCAGCCACCATGGGCAGCCCCCATCAGGTCCCCACTCATGTCTCCCACCACCCCCACCCCCCAGCCACCATGGGCAGCCCCCACCAGGCCCCCACTCATGTCTCCCACCACCCCCACCCCCCAGCCACCATGGGCAGCCTCCACCAGGCTTCCACTCATGTCTCCCACCCACCCCCACCCCCCAGCAGTGCAGGGGCAGCCTCCACCAGGCCCCCACCCATGTCTCCCACCACCCCCACCCCCCAGCAGTGCAGGGCCAGCACCACCAGGCCCCCACTCATGTCTCCCACCCCCCAGCAGTGCAGGGGCACCCTCCACCAGGCCCCCACTCATGTCTCCCACCACCCCCACCCCCCAGCAGTGCAGGGCCAGCACCACCAGGCCCCCACCCATGTCTCCCACCCACCCCCACCCCCCAGCCACCATGGGCACCCTCCACCAGGCCCCCACCCATGTCTCCCACCACCCCCACCCCCCAGCAGTGCAGGGGCAGCCTCCACCAGGCCTCCACTCATGTCTCCCACCCACCCCCACCCCCCAGCAGTGCAGGGGCAGCACCACCAGGCCCCCACTCATGTCTCCCACCCACCCCCACCCCCCAGCAGTGCAGGGGCACCCTCCACCAGGCCCCCACTCATGTCCCCCTGCACCCCCACCCCCCAGCCACCATGGGCACCCTCCACCAGGCCCCCACTCATGTCTCCCACCACCCCCAGCCGCCAGCAGTGCAGGGGCACCCTCCACCAGGCCCCCACTCATGTCCCCCTGCACCCCCACCCTCCAGCCACCATGGGCACCCTCCACCAGGCCCCCACTCATGTCTCCCACCCACCCCCACCCCCCAGCCACCACGGGCACCCTCCACCAGGCCCCCACTCATGTCTCCCACCCACCCCCACCCCCCAGCCACCATGGGCACCCTCCACCAGGCCCCCACTCATGTCTCCCACCACCCCCACCCCCCAGCAGTGCAGGGGCACCCTCCACCAGGCCCCCACTCATGTCTCCCACCCACCCCCACCCCCCAGCCACCATGGGCAGCCCCCACCAGGTCCTCACAATCCCCAATCATGTCCGTTATGGTCAGCCTCCACAGCCAAAAAGCCCTACCAAGTAACCCATTCACCCACATGGAAATGGAAATTACATGTTACACCCCCAATGTTCATAAAGCTAATGAACCCATGTCCGTCACACACAATGGTTGCAATTGAATGGGAAAACACCCAACATGACATGCATGAAACCAATGAGATGATACCACACAGTGAAGTATGAAAACAAAAATGTATTTAAAAAAAAAGAATGCAAAAGAAATGAAACAAACTACAATGGGAATGAAAAAAGATAAGCTGCATGTCCGTCTCAACAAATAAAACCACCAAATCCTAATCCAAAATCCAAAGTCAAATGAAAAATAAAATCAATCACATGAAGAACTATGTACAAAACATCCAAGGGTCCATGAGCCCAACTGAACAAAGGAAACCTACAAAAAACCCTAACTAAAATGCAACTATATACAAAAAGTGGAGCAGTGTCCGTCGACTCCAAATCATAAGAACAAACAAAGGAAACCTAAAACTAAAGAACTATATACAAAGGCGGCGGGCAAGTCCAGCGGCTCACTCTGTGGTGTTCCGGGCCAGGGCATCATCGAACTCCTGTTCGATGTCCCGGAGGCGGTCCAGTTCCATGGCCCCGAGGGTCCGCAGGGACGACGCCGTGTCCTCCTCCAACCCCCTGCGGATTGCCTCGAGGCACTCGGCCCGCCTCAGGGCCTTCCGCATGGAGTTCTCCGCCCTGACCATTGTGAGCCGCGCCTCTTCCGCCCGCCGCCGCTCCGCACCTATGGCATGGCCCAACCGCTGCCACACGGAAGACACTCTCTGTCCTGGGTCCTCCTGCCCTCCGGCCGATGCCTGCCCCTCCGATGTCGAAGGCCCCGAGCCTTCATGGCTCCCACCATGTTGCTGCTGCTGCTCTGCCTCTGCCCGTGCACTGCCTCCTGCTGCCTGCACATCCTCCGCCAGTCGTAGATGTGGCCTCCCCTGCTGGACGTCCGACTCCCGACTCTGGCAGGGATGCCTCCTCCACCAGCCTGGCCGCACCGTCAGAGGCAGCTCCACAGGGCACCCAGGTGACTGATGGGTGGGAAGATGGCACAGAGGACGACTGGCGCGTAGGGGGTCCAGTTGAGGAGGGGGTCGGAGCAAGCCCCATCAGACGGAGGAATCCGGCCTGGGTGACCTGTCCCAGCAGGGTGACGTGGTCAACGAGCCATTCGAGATGACGTGCAGTCTCTCCATGAAAAGACTGCAGGTCACCTCGCATGGCCCGTTGACGCAACGCCACACCAGCCAGGACAGGCTCAACCCGGACCTGGATGGCCACGTCCGCAGGCAGAGGAAGGCCAGTTGACGTCAGCTCATCCCCTGCCTGAAAACGGGTCTGGACGTAGGCATCCCTGCTGGTGCAAGATGATGCAGGGACAGGATCGGGGACAGGATTGCACACAGGCACCTCCGCGGCGGCCTGTGCTGCCTCCTGTCCCTGGTCCTGCACTGCAACACTAGCACCAGTGGGATCCCCACCTCCAGACCCCGTCTCTGGTGCTTGCACGGCCTCCTCCTCCACCAAACCCCCCACCAACCTGGATGACTCAGTGCCATCTTCCCCTGTTGGGCCCTGTGGGGTCCCAGCTGCCGCTTCTGCTGCCGAGGAGTCCAACTCCAACCTCCGCCTCTTGGACCTCCCCCCGGCAGCTGCGGCCTGGGACGCGGCACCGGACTCCTCACTCCCCGACGAGATGACAACACGGGAGGGGAGCCGGGCCTTGCGTCTCCGGCTGGCGGTGGGATCCCCGCCGCTGTGCTCCACAGCACCTTCTCCGCCCTCTTCATCAGTTGACGCTGCAGACAGGGAGAAACAAAACACAGCCATCAGGGCACTGTACAATGGACACATACACACATGACAGTTGCACATGAGTGGCATTGGCAAACCTCAGACATGTCATCACAATCCCCAACACACATGTCATTACAACTCGCACACATGAGCCATACCACAGCCATATCGCAACTGCCACCACCATCCCTACACATACAACTGCAAGAGCAGCCAAAGGGGAGCCAGACATCACATGCAACACAGGAAGTGCACCACACATGTACATACACCACCACACTTGCATGCATGTGTACACCTCTGCCAAGTGTCGCAGTGTTCAGACGGGCATCCATGTCACATCTGCCAATCAGGCTTCCACATACCGCTGTCACATGCATCCATGTTGCATCACTGTTGCACCCTTGTCAAATACACACACATGCACATGTACACAGTGCTCATACATGCAGCCGAAAACAACATACATGCGTGACATCACGGACATGTCTACTTACATACACATTCATCCAAACATGTGTGCACACACAACTGCATTTGGCATGCAAGCCTACACACACAAGCACCATCCATGTCTCACACATTACAGCCCTCGCATGTGTCAGCCCCACGGCCCTGTACACCCCCACCCATACTCGACCCCATACAAACAGATGTGCAACCTGCACACTACCGAATAATCACCACACGCACTGCTCACAATCAGGATGCATGTACACTCACCGCTCGACTCCAGACGGGTCTGCTTCTCTAGGACCTGGACGTGGAGCGCTGGGGATATGCGTTCCAGGACCCTCATCTGTTCTTCCGACAAGTGGCCCCGGCGCCCCTTGGCATCCGCTGCCTTCAAGAGGCGCCGGGCCTTGTTCAGGGTCCTGGACCTGTTGTCCTCCCAGCTCTTCCTGACATGTTGTAAGTCCCGGACTGCCACCCCCTCCGCGTTGATGGCAGTCACGATGTCAGTCCAGATCCGAGTCCGTCCTTCCTTGTCGGCGCGGGAACTTCCAAAGAGGGCATCATACTGCCCCAGGACTTGCTCCACCAGGACACCAACTTCGGTGGCACTGAAGCTGGTGCCCCTCTGCCTCTCTGGCCGGGGGTTGTCAGTGGTCACAGATGGTGTTTGCCCCGACATGACAACCCCAGAGGCAGGAGTGGGTGGGCAACTGGGTCCTGGGGCTGGGCTGTGGAGCGATGGAATCCCAGTCGGGAGTCTTCAGTTCCAGCAGGGGTGGTCACAGCAACAGCACCCCTGGCTGATGTGCAGGCAGCAAATGGCAGTGCACGTGGGCAGCAGGCAGTCAGGCAGCAGCAGATGGCAGGTGGGAGCGTGCTCGGGGCTCTGGGGGGCAGTAGTTCGGCCTTCTGGGCATGAGCGTGGTCTTCCGTGTGCTTACGCGTGGCCAGCTTGATACGGAGTGATTTGGCACGTGAAAATCCTGCACGTCAGTGTGAAAATCGAGGAAAGGCCCTTAACGCGTAAGCACGTCAGCACGCATACGCGATTCTATTGGACCAAAGGCACTCAGCGCGTAAGCGCGTCAGCACGCATACGCGATTCTATTGGACCAAAGGCCCTCAGCGCGTAAGCGCGTCTGTGACGTGACCCGCACGGGTGTTTCCCACACAGCACGTGATGACAGAGCACACGTGGAAAGACTGCACGTCAGAGTGTCATCGCGTGTAATTGGACAGCACGTCAGAGTGTCATCGCGTGTAATTGGACAGCACGTCAGAGTGTCATCGCGTGTAATTGGACAGCACGTCAGAGTGTCATCGCGTGTAATTGGACAAAAGTGCGCGTACACGCGCTTGGCCTATGTACGTGTATATCAGGGGTGCGCGGGCACTTACACACGCAAGTACGTCAGCGCACCTGTATCCCGGGGTGCGCGGGAATTTCCACACGCTATTGGACTGGGTACTGGATTTCAGGGGTGCGCGGGTCACACGCTCGCCTACAACACGCGCAACGCATAAATATGCGCGCTAACAAAATAACAAGCTCAGACCCAGGATGAACATACCGTTCCTAGCAGCAGTGGGCGTGGGCTACCAAAGGAGGAGGAGGAGGATAGTCAGGGCCAGAATATTCACACCCAGAACCAGCCTTTTCGGGATGCCTGATGACCAGGTGTATGGGAGGTACAGGTTTCCACCACACATAATACTGGACCTGGTGAGTGAGTGGGAGGATGACCTCACATCACCCACCCTGTGCTCCCAAGCACTCAGCCCCCTGGAGAAGGTCCTCAATGTACTGCACTTCTTAGCCACTGGATCATTTCAGCGGACAAGTGCCATAGTGGGTGGGGTATCACAGGCCACCCAGTCACGCTGCCTACACCAGGTCTTGAACATCATCACTGCACGCCCATCAGTCCGCAGGCACATATACCTGCCCAGAACACCTGCAGAAAGGCATGCTGCCGCCCTGGATTTTTACGGTGTGGCACGATTCCCCAAAGTGCTAGGTGCCATCGACTGCACCCATGTGGCTCTACGTCCCCCCAGGGCATCAGAGCACATCTATAGGAACCGCAAGCACTGGCATTCCATCAACGTGCAGGTAGTATGTAATGCCAAGGGAATCATCACCTCAGTATATGCCAACTATCCCGGGTCCACCCACGACAGCTTCATTTACCGAATGTCCACCCTAAGCCGGGACCTAGAAGCTGGGCGGCATGGCGATACATGGCTGCTTGGTGAGAATGAATGCCACTGCACATGCATGCATGTCAGATACTGAGCAAGGTCACCACCCCACCAATGATACCAATCACCACCTCCACAGGGGACAGTGCCTACCCTCTCAGCCCCCACATGATGACGCCAATTCGGAACCCCACCACGCCACCCCAGGTAAGATATAACACAGCCCACATTACAACCCGGGGCATAGTGGAGCGCACATTCGGAGTGCTAAAGTCACGCTTTCGCTCCCTTGACCGTTCTGGCGGGCAGCTGTTGTACGCTCCCCCAGTAGTGTGCAGGATCATAGTGGCAGCATGTGTCCTGCACAACGTTGCAACACGCCGGGGCCTGGCCGTGGACATGGTGGTGGCCCCACATCCCCAACCACATGCACAGCCGCTGTCATGGGAGGGGAAAGGGCACGGGGGGAGGCAGCCCGTACACAGCTAGTGGCTAATTACTTCACATAGTAATCACACCCCTGTGGAGTGCACACTGCCCTGGCACATTCCATCTGACAATCAATGATGACTCAACCTGACACTGATCCAGAATGTCTGGAGAATCAACCCTGAAAACCATATCAGCCTGAGATTGTTCACCTGGACGTGTTACAATGTGTGCATCCCTACCCACACAGACACCACCAATGCAGTTTTGTGAAGAAACACATCCAAGCAGCTAAAATGAATACCCACTTGCAAAATGCAACAAGAGGACAGTGCCATGTCAGCCAACCCATCCCCAGCACCGCCACACGACACACCGTGCCATGTCATGCCATTTGCAGGTAAACAAAGTAATCCCCACAACATGACACTAGTGTCACAATGTACAGTGTCCCTAATTTAAACTTGCAACACCTGAAATGCTCACAGTAATGCAGGACCAACAACAAACTTGAGCAGGTACTACCATTAACATGACATCACAAATGTAATAAATTAGTAGTCTCACCACCTGGAAATGCCTGCACTCCCACCACTACCAACTGTGCAGTGTTGGCGCCATGTAGAGTAGTAGGTGCACTGCTGCCAACATGGACCCCATCTCCAAACTAGAGGGCCTTGTGTAGACATGAGGAAGGGACCTGCAAATTGGGAGGTAGACACAGATGATGAGTTACACATCAATGCAACATGCAGTGTACAACACAACAGCAATATGCACTAGGAATGTATACACAGTATTGACTAGACTACCCACACATGTAGTGGGAGTCCAATGTCACCATGTACGTCAATGTCACTTGGGCACACCCTTTGCAAGCCCATGGAAACGGGAAGCAGGAGGGGTGTGTGTGACTCAAACCCAAGCATCTGAACCAAATACATGACAAGCCTGCATGTGCCCAGCCACAATGCAGCGTATGCCCACAGGAACCACGGAAGGCAACAAATTGTCCCAAAAATTGGGAAAAATAAATTTAAAAATAAAAATAAAAATAACAATCAAAAATAAAAATAAAAATCAAAAATGGCCATTGATGGGCCCGGGGGGGTTTGGGAGGCCACCCAGGAGGTCCGAGGACAGGGTGCACACCAAAACCCACCTGTGTGGATCCTGGGAAAAAAAAACACCTCCATGGGCTCATGGCCCACACGGCTACCCTATTGTGGGAGTATCACTGCTGTCGCTATTATCACCCTGTGCAGCTGCATCCGGAGGTGGTTGCACTATGGGAGGCAGCCCACGCAAGGCCCTAGTCTGCTCCTCCATGGCTGCAAGCATGCGGGTGTGGTAGGTCTGGTTCTGGAGGATGAGTGTGCGGAGGTCCCCATGCAACAACTCACGGGATGCCCGGACCTCCGCCCTCGTTGCCTGCATCTCAGCTGAGAGCGTACGGGTGAGACGCTCCAGCTGCTGTTCTGTCCTTTGGTGTGTTGAAGCCTCAAGCTAAACAAGAGTCGTCCTGAGATGAAGGAGCTCCTGCCTCAGGGCTTCCCTGTGGCCCTGGGACTCTATGGAGATGGCCTCCTGCAGAGTCGCCAGTGCCGCCCGCCTGTCCCTGTTGGACGCCAACATGTCCTCCCTGTGTGACTGGCAGATGGAGTCGGTTGCCTGCTGTAGTCGCTCCATCAGCCTTTCAGGGGGGACAATGGAAGTGGCCACCCTATCCATGGCCTGAGCCATCATCTCGGATGATGCTGCCTGTTGGGTTGCCATACCGTAAATGGATTGCTCCCATGCGGTATTGCCAGGTGGCGTACGGCCACCACGTCGGCGGGCACCACACCTGTCTGGGGCAAGGCGAAGTGCGCCTTGCTGTGCCGGCACTGCCTGAGGCTGCAGGACTGCATTCCCCCTCTGATCTGCTGGCCCAGGAACAGGATCAGATGTCGCGGTGTGTGACCCTGCATCCGTAACCACCAAAGGCGTAGCTGGCAACACTGACATCCCCATTGAGGGTTCTGACCCTGGTGCAGGTGGGTGGGACAGAACAGAATCCCTCCCTGGAACACTCACCTGCGACGGCACGTAGGTCTCATCATCCGAATCAACACCTGAGTACAGCTCGGGGGAGGTGCAGCCAGAGACACCCCTTGAGAGCACGACCTGCAGCAGTTGTGGGTTCTCACCCACCACCACACCACGTCCCTCACTGGTGGTTGGTCGGCCCTCGGACCCCTCCTGGGTCTGCACCATCTCCACAACCCCAGCAGTATCAGGTGCGTCTTCCCCTACAAAGACATAAAAACAAAGAAATGGAAACAGGCATTAGCACCATGGCACACAATGAGGGCTGAGAAGCAAGAGAACCAGTACTTGATTGACACATGTCCCACATGACTAAAACCCTCCCATGCATGCACCCTCACTGCATATGAAGGGCAGGCAAATGGCACACACTGATGACACCAAGATGGAAGATGAACACATTTTCTGCATGCTGCCTGGCAGTGGCATCACACATTGGCCTGTGATTGGCAGGTGAAACACACATGCCATCACACAGATGGCATGTACCATTGCTATTGAGTGAAGATGGAGAGGAGGGCAGCACCTATTCATTCAGTCCAGTTCCCGCATGTAATAGCTTTTCTAATTCAAACCGGTCAGATTTTTCACCTGGAGCTGCCAGTCCAAAATGGTCCAATTGCACAGGGACATGTGTGAACAAATGATATCCAGGTAACAAAGTCACTCCACTTTACCATAGCCATGTCAGACATGTGATTAGAGGACTGCGAAATGCCTAGTAAAAGTGGTGGAATGCAAACAATCTGCCTGAATGAACAGTGAAAAATAAGCAACAATGTTGTGGCAAGGTGACACTTCAAGGGCAACTGGAGTGCAGTTGGGCTAGATGTCTACTGTTGGCAGAAGGGATACTGCTATGGCCTAATGCAGCTGCGCAGGATGTATTGCATGAAGCACATGGCTGACCCATACGACTCAGGCGCACACACTCTCACCTGGCACACAAACAGAAGCCCTCACACACACACCATGCACATGGATGACACACACATGCATGTGCACTCACCGGACAATGCCTCGTAATCAGGCAGATCTCCCACGCCTTGGATCTGTTCCTCCGTGACGTAGGTCCCAGCGACTGACTCATGTGGAGTGAGTTCCATGTCTACTACTGGAGACCCACCTCCAGTCACTAGAGTTGCGGCATGACTTGAGGCCAGCTTACTCTTTGCCCTGCGCTTTAGGTCATTCCAGCACTTATAGCAATCATTGGCTGTGCGCCTCACGATTCCAAGGGCACTTACGATGTCCGCAACGGTCTGCCAGTGTGCCTGGCGTTGTGCAGGTGTGGTCTTGGATCCTGCAACAATGACCATCTCGTTATCATGTGCGGACACATACTCGACAAGTGCATTCAGTTCGTCATCCATGAAGCTGGGCTTCCTGGATGGGCCGGACTGTGTAGCCGTGTCTGGGGCATCAGCCTGTGCCGGACGAGCACTCTTCCTCTTCCGCTTGGAAGGTGGTGGTGATCCTGAGTGTCCTGCGCCGCTCTGGACACTAGGGGCAGGAGCCCTGGTGGACTCTGTATCAGGAGTGTGGGATTGCACACTCAGCATGGGAGTTGGTGCAGGCATTGGCTCAAGTGTAATGGTGTCAGGGGGAATGTCAGCAGGATGGACTAGGACCGACACTGTCCTGGCTGGGTGTATGAGAGCTGGGGTGGATGGAGCCGCAGCTGCCCCTGCAGCCTCTCCGCCCTGCCTACTTGGGGCAGCAGATGACCTTGCTGCCCCAGATGCACGTGGCATGATGACATCAACGTGCACCAGCGCACGTGTCATAGGCCTGCTGACCTGGAAGTCAGCCATGGAGTCAGCCAGGTCTGGTGCCACAATGGGCTGGTCCAACAAGGGCTGAGCATGGATGGTGTCAGCCATATCAGCCTCAAAGGGAGGGGGGGGGATTATGGGTGCCCTTGACTGGTCCTCCACACATGGGGGGACAGGCTCACCCTGCAAGTAATGACCACGTCCCCTACCGGATCCACCACGGCCACCACTTGTGGCTCTTCCACCTTTGCCACCCTTACGGAATCCTCGCCTCCCAGCCATGGCACTGATGTTAATGTGCGTATGGGAGTGGCTGTAAACTATTGTCCTGGGCAATTGGGGGTCAAAGGGGTTGGGTACCAGATGGTAATTGTACCCTAGTGCTCTAGCAAGGCTGAATGTAACCCCTGGGGAAAGATGACGGGTCACGCTACGCACAGGAGCCCCAAAAAAGGGAGATGACGTGCACGCAACCCCTCCTAGACCACGTGTGCAGAAAGAAAAACCTGCACTACGCTGTGGCACCCAGTAACACAAGAATGAACGTATGCGTGTCACACACAGCCTAGAATGACCTCTGAAGGGGTAGGCTACACACAGGGCAAGAACAGATGTTAGATACGTGCGTGACTCACCGTCTGCCAGGTAAAAGAGCGTGAAAAAGGAGCGCGTTTGGTTGGCAACACCCCCGCCAAAAGAAGATTTGTACGCTGTCTGAGGAGACAGGACAACAGTAGAAGGGAACACTGTTTGAGGGAACAGGCCCAGGTAAACCAGTAAAAGAGAAAAAAGAGAAAAAGCTGTCAGAGGTAACAGGGAATACGAACTTGAAACGCCGTGAAGTAAATCGCGTGTGAAACGACAAGAAGTACAGAATTCACCCACTCGCTCTCCACGAAAAGCACGTACAAGGAAATGGTGTTCTACACGTCCTTTTATGCAGGCCCACACGTCCAGCGTCACTTACGCGGCGTGTACGCGCTAAGGCCATTTCCACCAATTACACGCTTTGTCACTTCTGCGTGTAGGGCCATTTCCACCAATTACACGCTTTGTCACTGCCGCGTGTAGGGCCATTTCCACCAATTACACGCTTTGTCACTGCCGCGTGTACGCGCTAGGCCCATTCCCACCAATTACACGCTTTGACACTCGGACGTGTCTTTCATTTTTTTCACACGCAACATTTTCAAACGTGTGCCCAATTCAACGTGCACGTGACTTCATAGACGCGCATACGCTGCCGACGCGTTTACGCGCTGAGTGCCTTTGGTCCAATAGAATCGCGTATGCGTGCTGATGCGCTTACGCGCTAAGGGCCTTTCCTCGATTTTCACGCTGACGTGCAGGATTTTCACGTGCCAAATCACTCCGTATCAAGCTGGCCACGCGTAAGCACACGGAAGACCACGCTCCTGCCCAGAAGGCCGAACTACTGCCCCCCAGAGCCCCGAGCACGCTCCCACCTGCCATCTGCTGCTGCCTGACTGCCTGCTGCCCACGTGCACTGCCATTTGCTGCCTGCACATCAGCCAGGGGTGCTGTTGCTGTGACCACCCCTGCTGGAACTGAAGACTCCCGACTGGGATTCCATCGCTCCACAGCCCAGCCCCAGGACCCAGTTGCCCACCCACTCCTGCCTCTGGGGTTGTCATGTCGGGGCAAACACCATCTGTGACCACTGACAACCCCCGGCCAGAGAGGCAGAGGGGCACCAGCTTCAGTGCCACCGAAGTTGGTGTCCTGGTGGAGCAAGTCCTGGGGCAGTATGATGCCCTCTTTGGAAGTTCCCGCGCCGACAAGGAAGGACGGACTCGGATCTGGACTGACATCGTGACTGCCATCAACGCGGAGGGGGTGGCAGTCCGGGACTTACAACATGTCAGGAAGCGCTGGGAGGACTACAGGTCCAGGACCCTGAACAAGGCCCGGCGCCTCTTGAAGGCAGCGGATGCCAAGGGGCGCCGGGGCCACTTGTCGGAAGAACAGATGAGGGTCCTGGAACGCATATCCCCAGCGCTCCACATCCAGGTCCTAGAGAAGCAGACCCGTCTGGAGTCGAGCGGTGAGTGTACATGCATCCTGATTGTGAGCAGTGCGTGTGGTGATTATTCGGTAGTGTGCAGGTTGCACATCTGTTTGTATGGGGTCGAGTATGGGTGGGGGTGTACAGGGCCGTGGGGCTGACACATGCGAGGGCTGTAATGTGTGAGACATGGATGGTGCTTGTGTGTGTAGGCTTGCATGCCAAATGCAGTTGTGTGTGCACACATGTTTGGATGAATGTGTATGTAAGTAGACATGTCCGTGATGTCACGCATGTATGTTGTTTTCGGCTGCATGTATGAGCACTGTGTACATGTGCATGTGTGTGTATTTGACAAGGGTGCAACAGTGATGCAACATGGATGCATGTGACAGCGGTATGTGGAAGCCTGATTGGCAGATGTGACATGGATGCCCGTCTGAACACTGCGACACTTGGCAGAGGTGTACACATGCATGCAAGTGTGGTGGTGTATGTACATGTGTGGTGCACTTCCTGTGTTGCATGTGATGTCTGGCTCCCCTTTGGCTGCTCATGCAGTTGTATGTGTAGGGATGGTGGTGGCAGTTGCGATATGGCTGTGGTATGGCTCATGTGTGCGAGTTGTAATGACATGTGTGTTGGGGATTGTGATGACATGTCTGAGGTTTGCCAATGCCACTCATGTGCAACTTTCATGTGTGTATGTGTCCATTGTACAGTGCCCTGATGCCTGTGTTTTGTTTCTCCCTGTCTGCAGCGTCAACTGATGAAGAGGGCAGAGAAGGTGCTGTGGAGCACAGCGGCGGGGATCCCACCGCCAGCAGGAGACGCAAGGCCCGGCTCCCCTCCCGTGTTGTCATCTCGTCGGGGAGTGAGGAGTCCGGTGCCGCGTCCCAGGCCGCAGCTGCTGGGGGGAGGTCCAAGAGGCGGAGGTTGGAGTTGGACTCCTCGGCAGCAGAAGGGGCAGCTGGGACCCCACAGGGCCCAACAGGGGAAGATGGCACGGAGTCATCCAGGTTGGTGGGGGGTTTGGTGGAGGAGGAGGCCGTGCAAGCACCAGAGACGGGGTCTGGAGGTGGGGATCCCACTGGTGCTAGTGGTGCAGTGCAGGACCAGGGACAGGAGGCAGCACAGGCCGCCGCAGAGGTGCCTGTGTGCAATCCTGTCCCCGATCCTGTCCCTGCATCATCTTGCACCAGCAGGGATGCCTACGTCCAGACCCGTTTTCAGGCAGGGGATGAGCTGACGTCAACTGGCCTTCCTCTGCCTGCGGACGTGGCCATCCAGGTCTGGGTTGAGCCTGTCCTGGCTGGTGTGGCGTTGCGTCAACGGGCCATGCGAGGTGACCTGCAGTCTTTTCATGGAGAGACTGCACGTCATCTCGAATGGCTCGTTGACCACGTCAGCCTGCTGGGACAGGTCACCCAGGCCGGATTCCTCCGTCTGATGGGGCTTGCTCCGACCCCCTCCTCAACTGGACCCCCTACGCGCCAGTCGTCCTCTGTGCCATCTTCCCACCCATCAGTCACCTGGGTGCCCTGTGGAGCTGCCTCTGACAGTGCGGCCAGGCTGGTGGAGGAGGCATCCCTGCCACAGTCGGGAGTCGGACGTCCAGCAGGGGTGGCCACATCTACGACTGCACCCCAGCCGGCGGAGGATGTGCAGGCAGCAGGAGGCAGTGCACGGGCAGAGGCAGAGCAGCAGCAGCAGCAACATGGTGGTAGCCATGAAGTCTCGGGGCATTCGACATCGGAGGGGCAGGCATCGGCCGGAGGGCAGGAGGACCCAGGACAGAGAGTGTCTTCCGTGTGGCAGCGGTTGGGCCACGCCATAGGTGCGGAGCGGCAGCGGGCGGAAGAGGCGCGGCTCACAATGGTCAGGGCGGAGAACTCCATGCGGAGGGCCCTGAGGCGGGCCGAGTGCCTCGAGGCAATCCGCAGGGGGTTGGAGGAGGACACGGCGTCGTCCCTGCGGACCCTCGGGGCCATGGAACTGGACCGCCTCCGGGACATCGAACAGGAGTTCGATGATGCCCTGGCCCGGAACACCACGGAGTGAGCCGCTGGACTTGCCCGCCGCCTTTGTATATAGTTCTTTAGTTTTAGGTTTCCTTTGTTTGTTCTTATGATTTGGAGTCGACGGACACTGCTCCACTTTTTGTATATAGTTGCATTTTAGTTAGGGTTTTTTGTAGGTTTCCTTTGTTCAGTTGGGCTCATGGACCCTTGGATGTTTTGTACATAGTTCTTCATGTGATTGATTTTATTTTTCATTTGACTTTGGACAACATTTTTTTGGATTAGGATTTGGTGGTTTTATTTGTTGAGACGGACATGCAGCTTATCTTTTTTTCATTCCCATTGTAGTTTGTTTCATTTCTTTTGCATTCTTTTTTTTAAAATACATTTTTGTTTTCATACTTCACTGTGTGGTATCATCTCATTGGTTTCATGCATGTCATGTTGGGTGTTTTCCCATTCAATTGCAACCATTGTGTGTGACGGACATGGGTTCATTAGCTTTATGAACATTGGGGGTGTAACATGTAATTTCCATTTCCATGTGGGTGAATGGGTTACTTGGTAGGGCTTTTTGGCTGTGGAGGCTGACCATAACGCACATGATTGGGGATTGTGAGGACCTGGTGGGGGCTGCCCATGGTGGCTGGGGGGTGGGGGTGGTGGGAGACATGAGTGGGGGCCTGGTGGGGGCTGCCCATGGTGGCTGGGGGGTGGGGGTGGGTGGGAGACATGGGTGGGGGCCTGGTGGTGCTGGCCCTGCACTGCTGGGGGGTGGGGGTGGTGGGAGACATGAGTGGGGGCCTGGTGGAGGGTGCCCCTGCACTGCTGGGGGGTGGGGGTGGTGGGAGACATGAGTGGGGGCCTGGTGGAGGGTGCCATGGTGGCTGGGGGGTGGGGGTGGGTGGGAGACATGAGTGGGGGCCTGGTGGGGGCTGCCCATGGTGGCTGGGGGGTGGGGGTGGGTGGGAGACATGAGTGGAGGCCTGGTGGAGGCTGCCCATGGTGGCTGGGGGGTGGGGGTGGTGGGAGACATGAGTGGGGGCCTGGTGGGGGCTGCCCATGGTGGCTGGGGGGTGGGGGTGCAGGGGGACATGAGTGGGGGCCTGGTGGTGCTGCCCCTGCACTGCTGGGGGGTGGGGGTGCAGGGGGACATGAGTGGGGGCCTGGTGGAGGGTGCCCCTGCACTGCTGGGGGGTGGGGGAGGGTGGGAGACATGAGTGGGGGCCTGGTGGTGCTGCCCCTGCACTGCTGGGGGGTGGGGGTGGGTGGGAGACATGAGTGGAGGCCTGGTGGAGGCTGCCCCTGCACTGCTGGGGGGTGGGGGTGGTGGGAGACATGAGTGGGGGCCTGGTGGAGGGTGCCCCTGCACTGCTGGGGGGTGGGGGTGGGTGGGAGACATGAGTGGAGGCCTGGTGGAGGCTGCCCCTGCACTGCTGGGGGGTGGGGGTGGTGGGAGACATGAGTGGGGGCCTGGTGGAGGGTGCCCCTGCACTGCTGGGGGGTGGGGGTGGTGGGAGACATGAGTGGGGGCCTGGTGGAGGGTGCCCATGGTGGCTGGGGGGTGGGGGTGGGTGGGAGACATGAGTGGGGGCCTGGTGGGGGCTGCCCATGGTGACTGGGGGGTGGGGGTGGTGGGAGACATGAGTGGGGGCCTGGTGGGGGCTGCCCATGGTGGCTGGGGGGTGGGGGTGCAGTGGGACATGAGTGGGGGCCTGGTGGAGGCTGCCCATGGTGGCTGGGGGGTGGGGGTGGTGGGAGACATGAGTGGGGGCCTGGTGGGGGCTGCCCATGGTGGCTGGGGGGTGGGGGTGCAGGGGGATATGAGTGGGGGCCTGGTGGAGGGTGCCCCTGCACTGCTGGGGGGTGGGGGTGGGTGGGAGACATGAGTGGGGGCCTGGTGGTGCTGCCCCTGCACTGCTGGGGGGTGGGGTGGGTGGGAGACATGAGTGGAGGCCTGGTGGAGGCTGCCCCTGCACTGCTGGGGGGTGGGGTTGGTGGGAGACATGAGTGGGGGCCTGGTGGAGGGTGCCCCTGCACTGCTGGGGGGTGGGTGGGAGACATGAGTGGAGGCCTGGTGGAGGCTGCCCCTGCACTGCTGGGGGGTGGGGGTGGTGGGAGACATGAGTGGGGGCCTGGTGGAGGGTGCCCCTGCACTGCTGGGGGGTGGGGTGGTGGGAGACATGAGTGGGGGCCTGGTGGAGGGTGCCCCTGGATGCTGGGGGGTGGGGGTGCAGGGGGACATGAGTGGGGGCCTGGTGGAGGGTGCCCCTGCACTGCTGGGGGGTGGGGGTGGGTGGGAGACATGAGTGGGGGCCTGGTGGTGCTGCCCCTGCACTGCTGGGGGGTGGGGGTGGGTGGGAGACATGAGTGGAGGCCTGGTGGAGGCTGCCCCTGCACTGCTGGGGGGTGGGGGTGGTGGGAGACATGAGTGGGGGCCTGGTGGAGGGTGCCCCTGCACTGCTGGGGGGTGGGGGTGGGTGGGAGACATGAGTGGAGGCCTGGTGGAGGCTGCCCCTGCACTGCTGGGGGGTGGGGGTGGTGGGAGACATGAGTGGGGGCCTGGTGGAGGGTGCCCCTGCACTGCTGGGGGGTGGGGGTGGTGGGAGACATGAGTGGGGGCCTGGTGGAGGGTGCCCATGGTGGCTGGGGGGTGGGGGTGGGTGGGAGACATGAGTGGGGGCCTGGTGGGGGCTGCCCATGGTGGCTGGGGGGTGGGGGTGGTGGGAGACATGAGTGGGGGCCTGGTGGGGGCTGCCCATGGTGGCTGGGGGGTGGGGGTGCAGTGGGACATGAGTGGGGGCCTGGTGGAGGCTGCCCATGGTGGCTGGGGGGTGGGGGTGGTGGGAGACATGAGTGGGGGCCTGGTGGGGGCTGCCCATGGTGGCTGGGGGGTGGGGGTGCAGGGGGATATGAGTGGGGGCCTGGTGGAGGGTGCCCCTGCACTGCTGGGGGGTGGGGGTGGGTGGGAGACATGAGTGGGGGCCTGGTGGTGCTGCCCCTGCACTGCTGGGGGGTGGGGGTGGGTGGGAGACATGAGTGGAGGCCTGGTGGAGGCTGCCCCTGCACTGCTGGGGGGTGGGGTTGGTGGGAGACATGAGTGGGGGCCTGGTGGAGGGTGCCCCTGCACTGCTGGGGGGTGGGTGGGAGACATGAGTGGAGGCCTGGTGGAGGCTGCCCCTGCACTGCTGGGGGGTGGGGGTGGTGGGAGACATGAGTGGGGGCCTGGTGGAGGGTGCCCCTGCACTGCTGGGGGGTGGGGTGGTGGGAGACATGAGTGTGGGCCTGGTGGAGGGTGCCCCTGGATGCTGGGGGGTGGGGGGGGGTGGGAGACATGAGTGGGGGCCTGGTGGAGGGTGCCCATGGTGGCTGGGGGGTGGGGGTGGGTGGGAGACATGAGTGGAGGCCTGGTGGAGGGTGCCCATGGTGGCTGGGGGGTGGGTGGGAGACATGAGTGGGGGCCTGGTGGAGGGTGCCCATGGTGGCTGGGGGTGGGGGTGGGTGGGAGACATGAGTGGGGGCCTGGTGGAGGGTGCCCATGGTGGCTGGGGGGTGGGGGTGCAGGGGGACATGAGTGGGGGCCTGGTGGTGCTGCCCCTGCACTGCTGGGGGGTGGGGGGGTGGGAGACATGAGTGGAGGCCTGGTGGAGGCTGCCCATGGTGGCTGGGGGGTGGGGGTGGGTGGGAGACATGAGTGGGGGCCTGGTGGAGGGTGCCCATGGTGGCTGGGGGGTGGGGGTGCAGGGGGACATGAGTGGGGGCCTGGTGGTGCTGCCCCTGCACTGCTGGGGGGTGGGGGTGGTGGGAGACATGAATGGGGGCCTGGTGGAGGGTGCCCATGGTGGCTGGGGGGTGGGGTGGGTGGGAGACATGAGTGGGGGCCTGGTGGAGGGTGCCCATGGTGGCTGGGGGGTGGGGGTGCAGGGGGACATGAGTGGGGGCCTGGTGGAGGGTGCCCCTGCACTGCTGGGGGATGGGGGTGGGTGGGAGACATGAGTGAGGGCCTGGTGGTGCTGCCCCTGCACTGCTGGGGGGTGGGGGTGGGTGGGAGACATGAGTGGAGGCCTGGTGGAGGCTGCCCCTGCACTGCTGGGGGGTGGGGGGTGGTGGGAGACATGAGTGGGGGCCTGGTGGAGGGTGCCCCTGCACTGCTGGGGGGTGGGGGGGTGGGAGACATGAGTGGGGTCCTGGTGGGGGCTGCCCATGGTGGCTGGGGGTGGGGGTGGGTGGGAGACATGAGTGGGGGCCTGGTGGAGGGTGCCCATGGTGGCTGGGGGGTGGGGTTGGTGGGAGACATGAGTGGGGGCCTGGTGGAGGGTGCCCCTGCACTGCTGGGGGGTGGTGGTGATAGGGGACATGGGTGGGGGCCTGGTGGAGGCTGCCCCTGCACTGCTGGGGGGTGGGGGTGGTGGGAGACATGAGTGGGGGCCTGGTGGAGGGTGCCCCTGCACTGCTGGGGGGTGGGGGTGGTGGGAGACATGAGTGGGGGCCTGGTGGAGGCTGCCCCTGCACTGCTGGAGGGTGGGGGGGTGGGAGACATGGGTGGGGGCCTGGTGGTGGGTGCCCCTGGTGGCTGGGGGGTGGGGGTGGTGGGAGACATGAGTGGTGGCCTGGTGGAGGCTGCCCCTGGTGGCTGGGGGGTGGGGGTGCTGGGTGACATGAGCAGGTGTGCAGGGTAGTCCCCTGTGGTGTGTGCTGCCTGCAGGGGCCGTGGAGGGTGTACAGGGAATACCTGGGAGCACACAGCCAAATCGCGTGTAGATTTTCACGCGTACCCCTGTCATACACGTGCCCAGCCAAATCGCGTGTGGAACTTCCCGCGCACCCCTGAAATCCACGTACCCGGCCAAATCGCGTGTGGAACTTCCCGCGCACCCCTGTAATCCACGTACACGGCCAAATCGCGTGTGGATCTTCCCGCGCACCCCTGAAATCCGCGTACCCGGCCACATCGCGTGTGGAACTTCCCGCGCACCCCTGAAATCCACGTACCCTGACAAATCGCGTGTGGAACTTCCCACGCACCCCTGTGATCCACGTACACGGCCAAATCGCGTGTGGAACTTCCCGCGCACCCCTGTACTCCACATACATGGCCAAATCGCGTGTGGAACTTCCCGCGCACCCCTGGAATTCACGTACCCTGACAAATCGCGTGTGGAACTTCCCGCGCACCCCTGAAATCCACGTACCCGGCCAAATCACGTGTGGAACTTCCCGCGCACCCCTGAAATCCACGTACCCGGCCAAATCGCGTGTGGAACTTCCCGCGCACCCCTGAAATCCACGTACCCGGCCAAATCGCGTGTGGAAATTCCCGCGCACCCCTGAAATCCACGTACACGGCCAAATCGCGTGTGAGACTTCCCGCGCACCCCGGTATACACGCACACGTATTTTTTGTCAGCGGGTGTCCGTGTTTGTGGGTACCCCTTTGTACGTCATTTGTCCTGGAGGGCCACAGTATAGGACATTCATCATGGCAGTATATAGGTGCTATTTGTTGGCGCACCTTTTGGCGCACATTTCTTACAGGCGCAGAGACGCTACCGCCTGCTTTCTTGTGGCGGTCGTGTTTGTGCCTGTGCGCTGGTTTGAGCGTGCACTTTTTTGCCCTATTCTATTCCATGAATACGTGTTGTAGGCGAGCGTGTGGGCGTTCCGCGCACTTGTGCCCTGTACTTCCACCGTGACGCCCACATTTTGGCAAGTTGTTCCCCATTCCGAGTGTTACGCCCCGTGTTCCGCCTACTTTTGTTGCGTGCGCTGCGCTATGTGCGATTTTCGCTGTGGCCTGTGCGATTTTCGCTGTGACCTGGCGCACGCAGTTAGATGGCCTGTGCGCCAACGTGCGCCGCGCACTTTTTTATCGCACATCCGAAGGTTTTCTCGCGCACGGCCTTCCATGAATCGATGTGCGCTGCTTTTCGTGCGATTTTCGCACTTGCACTGCGATTTTCGCACTTGCACTGCGATTTTCGCTATTCCACTGCGATTCGCACGTTTTTGGCCACTTGCGCCGCGCTAATTATTCCATGAATCGGCTCCTAAATATTCTGGTACCCCACTATCACCTCCATTTAATAGCGGGTCCAAAGCACACAAATCCAATAGGAGCATCACTCCCTTCAAAAACACCTCCATAATTATCCCCAAAGGATTCCAGTACAAATTAAACCGAATGAACCAGGTTCCCTTCTTGTCTCCGTCAACCAGGACAGACGTGATAACTGGGCAAACTCATTTGGGGACAATCATGGATGGAGGTCCAATCCTAGTCTGTTTCTACACACTGTTAAGAGGCTTGTATCTTTCTGCTGATTCATATTTATATATTCAACTGTACCTGAGTGTTACAATAAGTCATATAAAAATATACAGTGCCCTGGCACCCGAGGGCCACAGGAGTGTTAAGTAAAATAAAATGTGAAAATAGTCACAGATAATGGGGATTTCCACATTTGTATCCACATAAAAATGAGGGAAAGCCCACTTTCAATGCTTGGCTGCAACAAGCATATGTGCATTTGGTAATAATGAGGAGGATGTGGGGCCCCTTGCAATGACACATTGCTGCCGCTACAGTGAAAACAGCACAACGTGCCATTTGTGGAGGGACCACTTAATTGTTAATGCAGCCGCTGGTTGTTTGGGGACCTATGGTCTGTTTCTCCGATGATGTAAGTGGGTATGATGCATGAAAAACACAATTGCATGTGCTTCCGTCCCTGATATATACTTGGCTTGGCCAAAAGATCCATACTCTCCACAGCTGTGATATTTGCATTCCAGATGAGTAATATTTCCCTTTCTTTTTTACACCTAGCCCAGACATGCCTGAAAATGAAGCAACGTTTGCCATCACAGCCGGAGGAATCGGGGATGCAAAGGAATGAAGAGGGTGCCATGCAGGTAGTGAGGATTAACTCAAGAGAAGACATCAGCAAGTGCTAATAGTCTGGGACTCCTGTACATACACTGTCTTTGAGCGCCCTTTGTTCTTTGTACCATCTATTGTTATATTACACATAATTAATGTGATTTTATTTGAAATGTTGGATTCCCTCGACTACAACCTTTGATACTTGTGTCATTATTCATCGCTTTACCCAGATGATCAAAATTCAAAAGTCATAGCTCTGATGTCAGATGCTCTGAGCTGTTGAAATTAGCACAGACCCTAGGAGTAGTTTTACTGTGTGAAGAATGTGGGATCTGTGGAATTGGCGAGATCTTTATCACAATTCATAGTAACTAGGGCAGTCATGCTGGTCCAGCAGGAACACAGGAAAAACCGTTTCAATATTTATTAAAATCAAAAATAAAATATAAAGTGTGTTATTTTTATTTATTTTCGAGCTGAAAAATATAGAAGAAGGAAATAGTTGTATCAAGGTCACTTCCTGTTTACAGCTACTTTACAGCCTCGTCCCATCATGTAATGCACCAGAAACAACCTCTCAGTTGGATTAGCGATCACTCACTTCCCTCTTCACTATCCTTGATTATGAAGTATTTCCTACCTAACGACAGAAATGTATTTAAGAAAAAACGTCATACTCACTGAGTGTACTACCGTAGCTCTTGCCAAGGTCAGTCCTCTTTCTGGACCTATAAGAGCGCTTGGATCTGCCCTCTCTGCATAGTTTCTACTTCTGGCAATAGAAATGAAAGGACAAGTCTACAGCTGGGCTTGCAGGTGTGGTGAAGAACAGGCAAAATAAATATAGGAGGCATTACCAGACAGGGGTCACTCATAGATGGCATATGGCAATTCCCACCCCAAACTATGCTGGATCTAGGGTTTGGGAGGGAGGAAACAATGGAAAAAGCCACAAGAGCAGCGGTAGTCACTGAGGAAATCATAAACAGATCAAACAAGCAGGCAAGTGTAACTATTTTCTTGAGGGTGATTTCCTTATTGCTGACACTGAGTACATCAATAGGATCAGAAAAATCTGCATGGCGGTTTGCTAAGGATTGCTGCTCAGTGAGCTCAAGAGCAGGTGATTTCCACAAATTAGCCCCCAAGATGTCAAAGTGCACCTACAAAACAAACAGAGGAAAGAGAAGGGAGTCGACTAGATAATATAGCTCTTGGTGTGAAGATCTGGGACAGGCACAGGAGGGGTGAAGGATTATGACCCAGTGAGATTAAGAGATCATCACATGAGCTACACAAGTGAGAGAAAAGAGGCAGGTCTCCCTCCCCTTATCAAACCAAAGGCAATGGACAGAAGTGCTGAATTACAGGTTAAAGGAGTGGTTCGGTCAGAAACATTATTGTCCCTATGGTTCGACCATGTGTTTTTAACCATAATTCGATCGATCGTACAAACATTTCCTATGCACCTTACCCGAGTTTTCGTCTCTTGAACACAAGCAAAATCAGGCAGCCAGGCGCGGCCATCTTGTGATAATCTTATCACTTGCTGCATCGCCCTGGGTGACCTGCGTTTGCGGCACTAAATCATATCCCCCGCCCCTGAGCCTGACATCACCAGATGCGTACCGCCCATTTCACAACGCCAAAGCACGTCCCGTGTCAACAATCTCTGCGCCTCAGCTAATGACGTGTGACCATGGAAACGGCAGGAAGCCTCTATCCTCGATAAGTATAAACGGAGCATTTCACAACACAGAACAGCAGATTTTCTTTTCCATTCGTCTCGCTGTATTTCTTTGAGTATTCTGTGACTTGTTTCTGTGCTCTGGTCAGCTACCTTCGTTGCTTGTAGCCCGTGTGAACAGAGACCAGTACGACCGCTATAAATTATTTTTGTTTCTTTACCACACAATGGCAACAATAATGCCCTACCTGTACGAGCCCGAGTATTCCGAGGAGGAATTACTGGAAAGAGCAAGCTCTGTAAATGATGGGGATTTGGACAACATTTGGGTGGATGTTTCAACAGATGAAGAACCTGGGCCTAGTCGCATGGACAGTGTTTTCACCTGGAGTACCTGCAATTGGTGCGCGCTAATTCTAACCGAGGTGGAGAACTGCTGCTGCCGAGAAAACTCTGGATGCTTTTCCTACATATCACAGGGCGATCCAAAGCCGCAATGCGTTACTGAGCTGCCAGACTTCACGGCAGTCTGTCCCACACGGTCCCTGTTGAGGATTTTGATGGTGCTTATGCACGAACTTCGCGCAACAGTTCGCCCTCATAATCCAAGTAACGACTAAGTATAGTCTGGTTGTGATGTCAGTTAGGCCACTACTATTTCACGGTTGTCCCCTATATTCTCGTAACTTCCAGATATCATTGTCATATCCGTTTAGTCTTGCAATTCTCTATTAATAGTCGCATAAAAGTCGTTCAATATTGTGCAGTGTCTAGTTAGCATTTGTCCTGGCAAAAATGCCATTGCATAGAAGAATTGTCATTGACAACTAAGGTTTAATATAATACACTTTTCTTGGTCATTTAAAAACAGATTGTATCTTTCTCTTTCATAGGTGGTACGACTGGTGGCCTATCGTTCGTACACATGGTGGCTTCATGGGAGGCTTGGACACCGCGTTCGACGAGTAATACCCGCCTGTGTCGTTGGCGCCATTAGACAAACTTTCCCCAGTGACAGCGGTCAATACAGGGGATTTTCCCGTGCTGAGCTGCAACAAGACCCTTACAATGGGCCTCATTACGACCCAGGCGGTAACCATGGCGCTATTAGTGCCATGGTTGCCGCCGGAACCTTACCGATTCCGCCATGGTGAATGGAGCAATTACCGCCCCATTCCAAGGTTGGCGGGGGCGGTAATTCCCCATTCACCATGGCCTTTCCCCATTCCCATTTTTGCCCCCATAGGGCTCAATGGGAATGGGGAAGGCAGTAATAACGGTACTGCAAATTGCGGTACCGTTATTACCTCCAAAGTCCCTTTGCAGGTCCTGTCCTTAACGCCTGGTAAAACCAGGCGTTAAGGGAGGACCCGCAAAGGGACCTCGGAATAGGGCGGTAAGGGATTACCGGCACCAGTGCCCTTACCGGTACCGCTAATCCCTTACCGCCTGGGTCGTAATGAGGCCCAATGTCTAGTATTTTTGTGCCATCAAAATAAGAAACCAAATAAAACACAACATATTTTTTTATCAATGGTTGTTTCAGTTTTTAAGTGAATCAGGTGTGTCTCCATTCAGCAGTGTTCCGATGCCTTGTCTGCAAGCCTCCCGGCCCATTCATCCCACCCCCCACTATCAAAGGCAGTTCGCACCAGTGGATGTGCGCTGCCATGGGTTGCTGTCAGGGGTGCGAACGGCCAAGGTGCCAAACTACATGTACACTTCAAAAGGTATCTTACGCCCAGGGGTCATTGTTCACATGGCCCCCTCAGACCCCGTGTCTCCAGGCAGCATTCCTTGAAGCAGACCGTGCCCCTGCAATCCACATAAGTGTATCTCCATTCAGCAGTGTTCCGGTGCCTTGTCTGCATGCCTCCCGGCCCATCCATCCCACCCCCCACTATCAAAGGCAGTTCGCACCAGTGGATATGCGCTGCCATGGGGTGCTGTCAGGGGCGCGAACGGCCAAGGAGCCAACATACATGTACACTTCAAAAGGTATCCTACACTCAGGGGACATTGTTCACATGGCCTCCTCAGACCCTGTGTCTCCAGGCAGGCTCCCCTGAAGCAGACCGTGCCCCTGCAATCCACATAAGTGTGTCTCCATTCAGCAGTGTTCTGGTGCCTTATCTGCACGCCTCCCGGCCCATGCATCCCACCCCCCACTATCAAAGGCAGTTCGCACCAGTGGATGTGCGCTGCCATGGGGTGCTGTCAGGGGCGTGACCGGCCAAGGTGCCAAACAACATGTACACTTCAAAAGGTATCTTGCGCCCAGGGGTCATTGTTCACATGGCCTCCTCAGACCCCGTGTCTCCAGGCAAGCTCCCATGAAGTAGACCGTGCCCCTGCAATGTACATAATACCACGACATATACACGTCATTCATTCACAAACACACCCCTTTTTGTTATTCTTTATGAACCACTGGATATTTACCATGAGAACATCTTTGAGCACTGCAAGTCAACTCGTGAACGTGCTACTCTGTGACTGCTTCGAGTGAACTCGTCAGTGTGCTACCTGTGAACATCTCCCTGTTCTCCTGCCACTAATTACTCTGCTTGCTGAATCAAACTGTTTGTTGGTCAAGGTAAGGGCATGTATCCTAATCATATCTCCTTCATTTGTAAATTTCTATCTATTCAGAAGTATCGAACTGCATTGCTATTGACTTGAGTTTCTTTTGTTATGTTATCGATATACCAATTTTTATCAGTGTCAATTGGCATCGTATTGCATTCTTCGTGGACCGTGTCTATAATATAAGCATGTTTCCTTTTCATGCACGATAGTACATGCAAGAGACAAGTAACATGTTCTGATTTTCAACACATCAATGAATCGCTTCTGCAATTTATCCCATAATACAGCCGCACACACTGCACTGGTATTGCTGTGGTACCCAAAAGAAAGCGTGCAATGAACAATGTATGGCCCAATTCATTCTTTCTCACATGTTTATGCAAAATAATGTTCTAATAATGTTGCCCTTTATTTTGCAGAATTTACAACAATGCCTGCATGTTCTATTTTCGGTTGCCCTTCGAAGACCCATGACAAATCCGAAGGCATTTCAATGCATGTATTCCCTAAGACTGTTGATCGAATAAGAGAATGGGTCAAATGTTGCGGATATCCACCGGAAGAGCTTGAAAGTAGAGTCAAACAAGTCTTGGAGGACAAGAGGGGTCGTCGATACCGCATCTGCAGCCTGTACTTCGACCTGGATTTGTACGACACATCCTTGTACACAAAGAGGAATCAACTGAGAACAACTCTGAAATTGCTCCCAAACGCTATTCCGACTTTATTCGTGAAAATGCCGCCACAAGTGAGTTCCGCTTCCGGATTTAGCTTTACGCCTGTATTTCTGGTGTAAATGTCACTTATAGTACTTTCCATATTTATGTGATTGAGTAGCTGTTGAAATAATTACTATTTTGCTAAACATCAGTCCTTGTTTTGTAGAACCCACATAGAAAAATGATTTATGGGGACGGATAACTATGCTATATTATGCATTTCAATAAGTGTAATTTTCTCGTATTCAGTTTTCTTACATGCCATTTGTAATGTTGGAATTTCTAAATCGAATAATTCTTTCCCTTTACCACTCCATGACTATCCACCGAATATGAAGGAAGAAGATTCAACATCCATGTCTTGCCGGGAGTCATCAACCACTTTGAGCGCGTATCAGGTAATCGTACCTACCTATTCTGTTCCAGACTGTTTTTATGCACGGAACTCTAGATAATGTGATCATATTTTCGCAACGTATCATTGCTTTACACAATGTTTCATTCCTACTTTACTATTGATTTGTCGTCTTTCCAAATTGTGTGTCCAGTTTCCAATCTTTTCGTCCTTACTAATGCAAGCACTGTGTTTCAGGGAGATGCTGCAACGTCCTCTACAATTACATTATCCCTTGTAGTTGTTCCGGAACCAGACCTTACAGTTGATCCAGAGCCAGAGGTATGCGTACTGACAGTACCATCTAATGAAAGAAAGTCGGTCTAATTATATGTGTAATGCCAATGACTTATTTAAAATGGATACTATTTTTTGTAGGGATGTATACAAGATCCGTATATTGAACCAGAGGAACGTGGATCTGAGTCGTTGCACCAGTTTGCTGATGTTATAGTAAAGAAGGTTTCAAAGAAAAGAAATAAAAATAAGGTTAGTTATAAACACTTTATATTGTTGGCAATAGTTTTGTGCTAAGGCCTTCATTATATGCTTTTTTTTTTTAATGTAAATTGTACAACACTGTATGTTGGATTTACACTGAACATCCCTTTTCCTATCTGTCCTGTAGTTGCCCGATGGAGTACGGACTATGCAGACACAGACAGCGATACAAATGACCGATGCTACTTGCCAAACTGATTTCACCATGGAGGAACTATTCATTGAGGCGCGTCATGTTCACACTCGAGATGCCTATGTCCAATGGCCAGAAAATGAATTTAATAAGACCGGCGATTCTAGCAAAGTGTTCTTGGACCATTGCTACAATGCACCTGCTCTGCCAGAGGAAGGTGAAATTGAATTTATAGATGATAGTTTAACATTACTAGATGAGCACTTGACAGAATCGACCCCCGCCAAAAAAATGCCCCCCAAAAAATAGTCCCCATTGATGTTTTCTCCTATCCATGCTCAAGTAACAGATGTTGAAATGACAGAAACTGAAGCTTCAACACTATTGACCAACGAAACAGACAAAGATATCGACTATAGTATGTCCGGTTTGGCTGATATGTCCACAAAGGTTCAGTCCGAAACAACAGTGTTGCCAGATGACAGTATAATAAAAGAGACCAAATACATAGTATTCGACAGAAGCTTGATGGAGATTATAAAGATGCTGAAATGTGTGCATTCAGTGGGAGGGGAAGTATGTGGAAAACCATTGGTGAGCGTGACTCGTCTAACACAAGGCAGTGACCTCAAAGTACATGCCACCTGTGAAAAGTCACATAAAGCATTTGCAAATGTCCGCTCAACCGATGCTGGGGAAACTGCCAGCTGGCAATCTACTGTGTGGAGCAGCTTTACTTTTCAGTGGCTCTAGTTTCACGAAGTTATCCAGTTTCTTTCAGTTTGTGGGACTACATTTAATTTCTAAAACACAATACTACAAATACCAACGTGATGATCTATTCCCTGGCATTAGTGATGCTTGGAAAATTGAACAATTGGCTATTCAAAGTACATTCCCTGACAAAGGGTTCAGGCTAGCCGGTGATGGACAGTGTGATAGCCCTGGATTTTCTGCTAAGTACTGCACCTACCATCTTCAGGACGTGGAAAGTAAGAAAATTGTGAGTTTGGTGGTCGTGGAGGTGTCCCAATGTAAATCCTCAGTGGCCATGGAGAAACCTGGTTTTGTAAAATCACTGGAAGATCTACAATCGAGGGGAATGCCAATTGACCTCATAGCCACGGACAGACACGTTTCAATAGCCAAGACAATGAGAGAGCAGTATCCAAATATTAAACATCAATTTGATGTATGGCATGTTGCCAAATCAATCAATAAAAAAAATCTCGGCTGCAGGGAAAAAAAAGGTTTGGAAGGTATTTCGCAATGGTCCCAGTCTTTCAGCAACCATCTTTGGTGGAGCTCCAAAACATGTGATGGGTCTGTGGAAATTCTGGAAAAATGGCGGTCACTAATGCACCACTGTTCCAACGTTCACCACTGGACAGAAAACCAACATTTCCACCAATGTGAACATGGCCCTTTGTCCCCAGAGCAGGCACGGAAGAAGTGGTTGATCCCATCTTCACCTCCACACAAAGCCCTTGAGAAGATTGTGTTTGATAAAACTCTATCAAGAGATCTTAAGGGACTCACAGAATTCTGTCACACAGGAGATTTGGAGGTGTTCCACAATATGTGCCTAAAGTACAGGCCAAAGAGATTGCATTTTGGCATCCAAGGGATGAAATGTAGGACTTTACTTGCGGTATTGGCGCATAACGAGAATGTAGGCCGGGAACAATCTAGGACTGCAGGAAACTTAGGGATGCTTCGCTACACTATGGCCTTTACGAAAAGAAGCAAAAAATGGGTTGTCAAACCAGTATATGAGAAAATGGAATTCGATTTTGTGAAAGATCTTATTGTTAATGTCGTCGAGATGCATAATCATGGAATCGCGCACAAATCTTTTCAGAGCACACATACATTGCCACAAAACATTGCCAGCGTGCCATGTCCACCCAAAACAGAGCTTGTTAAATCGTTCAAATCCCGGTTGAAGTGATTACCGTCTGTTTTTATTTTTGCAAAAAATGTTCTATAAACTGTACAAATAAAGTATGCAATTTTTCTTTTGAAATCTATCCTCTCAGTCCTTTTCTCAAAAATATATTACAATTATTACTATTGCTTTCACATTTAACCGTTTAGTCGAGATACTGTGGGACCTTCATTTTTCGTGTTAATGACCAATGAGTAACAGTGTGTAAGAATATTTGGGTTTTTGCAGTTTACTTGCAATAAAGTTCTGCAAAAAGCTGAATATCTGCTCGTCATACAAAAGGGATTAGACCGAGGCCACAAAACATTCTAGGTATGCAAGAAGTACTGACTGAAAACATGCCATGGGGTAGGAGGCCATGAGATAAGCAGAGGTGGGTCTATCGCTAGACACATTTTGACTCATTTTATGTGTTACATCGACTATAATTTCGGAATAGGGGGCATTCTGCTGTTGGCAATTTTTCCCCTACAGCTCAGCAGTGCCACGAAAAACGAGCATTGACAGCCCCAAATTCCATGTGCCGTGCTTCAAAATTCATGTTCTCATGGATGAGTTGACACGGGATGTTGCGAAGTAAGAATGTATGTTCATTTTGAGTGAAGGACACCAGCTTTGAATTTTTGCCTGGGAGCTGGGAGGCCCACGCGCCCCGTGCACAGTATAAGGTTTTGTTGTTTTTTGACCTTAAGAGGCAGGGACCATTCCGAAAGGGATTGAATTGAAGGGGGCGGTGTAATAACGTATGATATGATGAGGTTGCCCATTCCGAAACTGCACCTAGTTACATATAAGTTCAATTTATGAGAAACATTGACACGAACGGAGGAGTCTGCATTACGGTCTGCAAAGCGCCAAGAGAAGGGAAATGCCGAATATAATGTAAGTTTCGCTTTAGACAATTTCATACCAGAACTAGTCGAAATACGAATACCTGACCGTTATTGCTGGGTCACATTGTACTTGTTCGTTCTGTCTGGCATATTGCAATGAAGTGCTAGTACAACCTTTGTGTGCTGGGCTATCTACCAGGCACATGTGCAGGCCAGCATCGAGACGCATGTAGACCACCACTTGTTTCTCCCTGGCTCTACGCTAATAAATCATTACATTGTTTTTACACCTCGAATTCTGGCCCCAGTTTACGGATTACGTTTAGAGCTCAACATTCTCGAAAGGCACTACCCTCGGAAGCAAATAGCAGAGTACTTTGATATTCCACGTTGTATTCTCTCGGTTCACATTGTGTCACCTATGCGCTAATAAAGAAAATGATTAATTGTAATAAAGATTGGCTACTGAGACACATTTCGATTTTTATCTTTTGCAAACCGGTACATCGTGCCGTTCTGCGATTGTCATTGTATTCCAGACCCCGACCGATGGCTTCTTCAACCGCCAGCTGCAGCTACATGTCAATCACTGGATCTACTTAACCGTATTTTGGGACGACAGACAAGGTCCAATATGTCCGTACGCAGTACCGGCTATTAGGAGCAACATAACTTTTACGGTGGTCTAGTGCCAAGTTGATGCACCAGCCTTGCAATTCACAGAGCGACCGAAGTGCTTCATTTAGACAAAACAAACACCCTGTGTACCCAAAAGGAACAGCGCGTGACTCACAATAAACATTTGCGGATTTATGGAATGAGAGCAAAGAAAAAAATTCAATTTTCTTTGATTATGTCAGACGCCGAATGTTATCGAAACATTTAATGTGAAATAAATGTACTTTACCAATTGTACAGTCTTGCTGTTTCCTTTTAAAGTACAGTTTCATTTTCCTAATTGTGACGCGCTGTGCTGTGAGACGATGTGTGTTGTTTTCCGAGTTCCGCGTCTAGTCGTGTAGGTGACGACTGGGCGCGTTTGGCTACGCTGCCCAGCAACGTCACGGAGAGAGGCTGTCATGATGCCTATCCCCGGGGACACAGACCAAATCCAGCAACCCCGGAAGCAGGCATCAAGTTACCCCAAGCAAGCCCAACAACCCCTGCTAGGGGCTATTTGGGTGCAGTCCTGGAGCCTATGTCGCCAGGCTCATATGGAGAGTCAGTCCTGGCGCCATAGTCGCCAGGCTCATAGATTAAAACTTACCTGATGCAGACCATGCTGCAAACGTACCTGATGCAGACCATGCTGCAAAAGCTCCAAGCCAAAAGAGGCTTGGAAGGGACTATTTTACCTAGGGACTATTTTTTTTACTCGGGTGGGGCTGGGGAGGAATACTTACCTGGGACTACTTTGGAGGCTATTTAAACCACGCCCGAAGAGCAGCACACACTTCGCGTTATTCTGCATCCAGCAGCGTAACGCTCACCGTGCCTGCAAGTCTGCATCCAGTCTTCTGCCACGCCCGCCTCGAGTTTAGAGCTCCTAGAAAAAGGAAGAAAGAAGGAGAAAAGGTTAGAACAAGAGCAATACCTTTGATCCTTACCTGAATTTCCGATCCATCGCGCCTTCGAGCTGGAAGAAAGAAGTTATTTTATGCGCGTCGCCTCGCCTGCTGCAGCACCGCGCTGAACTCACCGGCCTTCGCAGCGCCTTCACATTTCACTGCATCCTCCTGCATGTTCCCGCCGCACTCTGGAATCTAAGGAGAAGACAAGAACAGCAAGGTGAGCCAAGGGAATACCCCCCATAGACTTACCTGATTTTACCACCGGGGGTACTATTCTTCTTCACGGGTCGGCGCGGCTTCCACTGCATCCTAGCCGAACCCCGGCCCCTAAGGGGAAACAAAAGGACAGCAAGGTGAAACAAGGGACTAACAAGGGGAACCCTCCTCACCACAAAAGACTTACCTGATTTTACCGCCGGAGGCATCATTCCCCGAGACTTCATACTTTCTCTCAGCGCCTGAATAAGGGAGAAAGCAACAGGTTACATATGGACATTATTTTATTGAACTGTGTTGGATAATACAAATCCTTACCAGAACATTACCGGTTGCCACGAGGAACTCTTCAGTAAGGTCAAGCTGCAACCTGCAAGGAATCGGACAAGAGTGAAAGTCAGGCATTTGAACTCTTACGAACTACATACTTACGGCGTCTTGCCAGGAATATCAGAGTCAATATTGTCCTGGAACTCACCAATTCCTTCGAGCCACTGAAGCAACTGGTTATCTACGCGCCCCTGCGCTCAATGCAGAATGGAGAGCTCATCTTTTCAAATCATCAGGTGAGACTATAAGAGGGGACACCCAAGGTGATCAGTGGGGAGAACTACGGGGTGGGGGGATTTACGCTCAACTCCACGGGTGGTTAATTCCTTTTCTCCACTTGCAGACAAATATTCCTCCGGGCCAAGCAAACGAAGCTAGGTGGGCCAGTCCAGTCTATCATCTCGGCCCTACGCGTCACATTGGTGGAGATCGCAGCAGTCTAGTCCAGATCGACGCCTCTGTGGGAGCCAGGTGAGCGTAACAGAGGTGGAGAATATAAATGATTTGGTGATGTCAGGCTCAGGGGCGGGGGATATGATTTAGTGCCGCAAACGCAGGTCACCCAGGGCGATGCGGCAATTGATAAGGTTATCACAAGATGGCCGCGACCTGCTGCATGATTTTGCTTGTGTTCAAGAGACGAAAACTCGGGTAAGGTGCATAGGAAATGTTTGTACGATCGATCGAATTATGGTTAAAAGCACATGGCCGACCCAGAGGGACAATAATATTTTTTGACCGAACCATTCCTTTAAAGGACCAAATGCGTCCAAGATGCCAATGGAGGAGAGGGGCCAAGATGCCAATGATCAATACATATATCAAAAGAGGCTAGTACTACACAATATTAGGGAAACACTGGAGTTTTATTCAGGAAAAAGAGAGGGATTTCCTTAGCTGGCATGACATCGTGAGTACTTCACAGGTACAGATTATTAAAACTATTAAACATGTGATAAGCAGAGAATGTCAGGAACCGGAAAAGATAGTATTCTCAAAATACATCTCCAAAAGGTACACTTTACAGGGTAGTGAGCCGGAACTTTATAAAACATCAAAGTTGACACAATGTTACCAAACCTAGTTGAATAATCATCTGTGCCAGTTTGAGGTTTGAGAGAACAGACCAGTAAAAGATGGAAGCCTCAAATCTCATGCTTGAAGCAAGCATTCACCAGTTGTACACAGCCTAGACAATACATTAGACCATCCACAACATGTCTCAAACAATGGATAAGGGGGAAGACTGTAGTGATCCATTGCTACACAAAGAGCAGGCTCAACTAATGTTGAATACAGCTAAGGATACCATCACATGATTAGCAATCTGCATTACAACAGCTGCTAAAGGAAATATATATTGGGGACCGGAAAGCAGCCCACAATCTTCGAGCACAGGGGTATTCCCGTGTGGTCATAGCGAGTGCCTATCTGAAAGCTAGAAGTCTCAATCGGGATGGCATGCTGAGTGATCATTTATCTGCGCAGTCTGCCTCGAATGACGAAGTTCGATTGATACTCACCTTTTGGAATGCCTCCCAACAGATTAGACACATTGTTCAAACGCGCACTGACATATTTTGGGTAAAGACAAGGATCTCTCATTAATTTTTCCAAGTCTTCCTTTTCTTACCTTTAGGAAATCGCCTACAATCAAGGATTAATTGGTGTCTAGTTATTTACCCTATGTTAACACTAAGTGAGCCACAGGTGCATGGTTGTCAAATCAAGCCAAGGGCTTCCACAAGTGTCACAAATGTAAGGTTTGTACCAATGCTATACCTTCCAACACGTATGCTCATCCAGTTCTAGGTGTTACGCGTACTATTCAGCACTTAATTACGTGTAATACTACTCACGTGGTATATGTTTTAAGTTACCCATGTAAAAAATGGTATGTAGGTAGTACGACATGCAAATTGAAAGTACGGATACTCCAATATTTGCTTGCCATTAGAACTGTCGACCATTCATAGCCCATGGCGAAACATTTCTTTGAGCACCTTGAGAGTAATATTGATGAGTTGTCCTTTTTTGGGACTAGACATGTACCTGTGCACCCATCAGGGTTTGATAGAAAACTTAAACTACATCAACTGGAAAAAACATTATTTTGGTCTTGGACACTAAAGCACAGAAAGGTATATAGATGATGAACTGTATACTTTTGTTGGAGTCTAGGAAACATGAGTGGACACAGTTCTGCTTCTTGCCCGTTTTAATATCTTGCTTTCAGTTACATGTGTGTTTTTGCTTATGTGAGGATTTGTCGTATAGTAATTGGGTGTTGCGGTGTTTGATGTATATTAGGCTGTGTTTTTGAGCAGTTTGTTCTATATGCTCTTCCGGTGCAGATGTACATTCTGATTGAATGTTGTGTTGCACTTTGGACCTCAGTTCATCTCATGTGTGTCAATATCATATGTGTTTTGCTGCTAGCACTATGCACTTTATTTAGATCAGGGTCCATTAATGTAGTCACCTTGGATTTTTTTTTTTACAGTTTTCAATGAGTATTTGGTATATTTGATTTTGGCACTGTGTGCATAGATCTGTATACGTGATGTATTTGCACTTTAATATACATCTTGCACATGGCATGTATTGTGTTGCATTAGCACATTACAATATCTGTTATGCACTTTGCACTTTCAAGACTGAGTAGAGACACCGCTCCATCGCTGATGCCCTTTGCGCTTTACATTCAAATCCATTTTATCTGCTTACATTTTGTATTATTATTATTATTATTATGGTATTTATTGAGGGCGGACATAGCTTCGAGAAGCAACAGAGAGCTTTACAGAGGTGTACAACATTACAAATGCATAACGGAGCACTTTTCAGTGGTAACAACAGAACAGATATACAGTGGGGGGTAGGACACAGAGGAGGGGAACAGCTATACCGGGTGGTGGGGATCAAGGGGGGGGGGGCGGCATCTAGCGAGTCAGGTGGTGTGAGGGGTGATGAGATGGCCTAGGTGTTGAGGAGGAGAAACTTCTTGAAGAGGTGGGTCTTGAGTTCTTTTCTGAATTGTAGGAGCGTGGGGTGAGTCTGATGCCAACGGGGAGGAGGTCCCATAGTTTTGGGACGTAGGCAGAGAAGGCTTGTTTTCTGGTCCTTTAGTTTTTGCAGCATGCAGATTTCAAGTCTGCATGTGTCCTGGCTTCTGGTGGTGCACTTTTCGCCGGAGATACTGAGTTTCTCTGTAAGGTAGCTGGGTGACTTGAGGGCGACTGTCTTATAGGTGATGCAGCAAGACTTGAAGGTGATTTGTGCGTGCAGTGGGAGCCAGTGAAGGTTGATGAGGGCCAGGGTGATGTGGTTGTATGTGGGTAGACCCTTGATGAAGCATGCAGCCGCGTGTAGGTCACTTCTCAGGGACATCTGTCCCCCTCCCCCTTTTCTGTCTTCTTGCACCTTGAAACACCATTTGCTGTATAGGTGCATTATGAATACACAATAAATTAAATATTAATTAGTGAGGAGTAGGAATTTGGTCTTGGAGGGGTTGAGCTTCAAGTATACACTGGACATCCAAGATTGGATCAGCGAGAGGCATGTTTTGAGCCTATGGATTTCCTTGATGGAGTTGATCTTGTGGTACTGCAGTGTGCCTTCAGCGTATTGGTGGACGTGGCTGTTGTGTGTGGCTAGGAGGGCTCCCAACAGCTCCATGTATAAATTGAAGATCACTCGGGAGAGGACGGAACCCTGCAGGACTCCTCATGTGACAGGTACCATTGGCGATCGAGAGGAGTCCATCTGAACATACTGCTTGTGGTTGGCAAGGTAGGACTTGGCCCAGCATAGAACAAGGTTGCTGATCCCCATGTGCCAATGCATGGTGTCTGTCAGCGCCTGGTGGTCTACTGTGTCGAAAGTGGATGAGAGGTCGAGCAGAACCAGGAGGCAGGGGTGCCGTCGTCAAGGGCATCATCGACCACCTGCTGTATGGTTAGTGTCTCCGTGCTGCATCTGGGTCTGAATCCGGATTGGTAGGTTTGGAGGAGATTGTTGGTGTTGATGTGTTGCTGCAGTTGTGAGGCTACCACTTTCTCGCTGATCTTACCTAGGAAGGGAAGATGGGTGATGGGGCGATAGTCACCTAGGTTGCTGGGATCCAGAGTGAGGTTCTTTAGTAGAGAGAGGATTTGTCCTGTCATTAGGGTCGATGGGAAGGTGCCTTGAGTTAGGGAGCTGTTGATGATCTCATGTAGCGAAGGAGCGCTTCTGCAGGGAGGGCCTTGAGAATGGATGCTGGGAGGATGTCATCAGTATACGATGTGGCTTTGAGGGCGGCCAGGGTTTCTACCAGGTCCTCAGTCGAGGGTGTGGTGATTTCGCAAGGAGGAACATGAGGTGGGTCTGTGGATGCAGACCTGGTGTCTATGGGCTGGCGAATCTTGCTGATTTTGTCGCTGAAGAAGGTGTTGATAGCGGTGGATTTTTTAATAGAGTGTTGTATGGCAGGGTTGGATAGCGGGTTGGCGCACTGATTTACTGCTTTGGAGAGAGCTCCGCTTTTGTTGTCAGCATCTGCTTCGGTATTCCGATAGTAGGGGCTTTGGCTGTGTTGATTAGTTGTTAGCGGGTTGCTTGGAGTTCCTTGAGGAGCGCCAGGTCGGATGCAGTCCTGGAGCGATGCAAGGTTTTCTCTTGTTTTCTGGTGACTCTTTTGCTGACATTAAGTTCATGCGTGTACCAGGCTGCTAGCGGTTTCGGTTTGCAGGTACGTTTTTTCAGAGGCACGTGTTGGTCGATGGAGGCTGAGAAGGTAGCCTTGAGTGTGCTTTAGTTCGGTTGGGGGTGGTCGGCCCATTTAAGGTTTCAGTTGGCGAGGTCTTCTGTGAAGGCTTCCACTGGGAAGTTCTTTAAGGACCTGAAGGTTTGTCTGCTAGGTTCGGGTGATGGATTCTGCTTTTTTTCCACTGTCTTTTATGTAAGTGATGACAGGATGTTGCATTTGCACTTTAATATTGATCATGCATTTTACATGCATATGTGTTGCGTTTGCACATTGAAATACCTACTATGCACTCTGTACTTTTAGGTCAGAGTAGAGTGGCTGGTCCAGTGTTGGTGCATTTTGCGCTTTCATATTAGATCAATATCTTCCGGTTATTTTTTTATTTTTTCGGGATGATCAGTTTTGCATTTCATGTACGGTCTTTGATGTATATGATGGCAGGATGTCTCATCAAAGTGCCTTTCAGTAAGCACAGCACTTAATCTGTGGGCTTTACAGCTATACCATATTTGTGATAGCCACTATGTGGCGATTTGCGTGTTTATTTGAAAATATGGCTTTACACATAGTACTTAATTAGCCATTACAGTATTGTGGATTTACGCAGCATTATTTTGCCTAGGATGCATGACTGCACTTTACATATGGCATGCCGCGTGAGTCCAATTACTGTTTTCAACGCATTACGGGCTTTGTAGGTGTTGCCGGCATTAATTGTTTGTTGGCGTGCGTATTTCAGTCTTTTTATGGATCGATCACTCGATCACTGGAATGCACAATGGGTATAATCCACATTTTAGGCATACGCGCAAGGCTGTATTATTCACGAGCCATCTATTAACTGGGGTTTAAGGTGTTTGAATATATGTATGTATATGTATTTTTCTTAGAACTATGATGGATGCTGATTTTTCTGCCTGAAACATTGCAACACTCTGATGTTCAGAAATGAAAGTAGGACACCATTTACTTCAATGTTAGTCTGTTTATCGTTGTGTGAACAAGTACATTGTGGTGCGAAATGCGTTACCCTTTACTCGCCTCCCTGAGGCACTGTTTGAATAAAAATGCGTTTAAAACATTCGACATTTTTCGACTTTTTTGTAGAATTGGGAAGGTCACTGGAGTGCTGTCCTGTCACTGTGTGTGAATGTTCTACAAATATGTATTTTAGGGACCGGAAAGCAGACTTTTACCAAATGACCACTTTCCTGCAGAGGCAATTTCTTGGAAATAACATATTTAGGCCCAAGCTTGGGACAAGATGGTCCACACATCATATGAATGTTCAACAGGCCCTAGTACCAGAGAGCTAACGTAAGAAATTCTTCAGAAAAATTAGCATTTCCTAACAGCACAGGCAAGATCTGGATACATTGGTGGGGTAAACCTAATATAACCCAGTCATTGGCCCTGCCTAAGTCACATCAGTCCTGAATATGTACTGAACCTGCACATAGGACTTCTGTTGATGAGCGGTCCATTGGAGAAGGTCCATTGCACCAACCTACTCGCACTACCAGAGCTGCTCATTCCTTCAATTTGACAGTACCTAGATTCAACCTAAAAACAGCGGGAGGAGCCAGTTTCCCAGTACAAGCTGCCAAATGCTGGAATTCCATTCCCATCCCCTTCAGACAGCAACCTTCTTTCATCACCTTCAAAGCCAACATAAAAAGTTGGCTGAGCAGTAAATCATTCCATTAACATGCCTACATCATGTTTACTCACCACTGTCGGACCAAGATTTGGCCCATCATGTGTTCATCATACCTGTCTTTGATTCCTATCTGACTGACCCACCTGTAACCAGGGTCCCTCACTGTGATCACTTCATTGTCTAATATATGCCTGCATTTACTGTATGTAACCTTCAAGTTTCTCAAGCGCCTAGCTACCTCAGGGTTCGGTGCGCGATACAAATAATAAACAAATACAAGATGGTGGTCCCGTTAGCTCCAAAAGCACAAGTAATAGGCGTTTACTCTCATGTTTTCTTTTTGCTCAAGAGCGTGGGCAAGCAGATGAATGCTTACATTTTATTATGGAAACATTACAAAAGGTATTAACTATGCTGCAACTGGGACGGTTTTTATCTTCACTGCACCAGCAGGACACATATCATCATGTTCTGATAGCAAGGTCTAACCAGAAATATCTCTGGTTAGTCATTCTAGGCTGACATTTTCAGTACAGGGACTGAAATCAGCACAGAGAATATTTACAAAACTAGTGGAACCGGTGATAGATTTGCTCATATTTGGATGTCTGGCTAGGCCCCTAAACCCAAAGGGGCAAGTAGTATAAAGTCACAAAATGTGTATCAAGTTCTGAACCAACTGGATTCCCATTTATCAGATTAAATGTGGGAATTTTCTCACCCTTTGTAATTGCCTTAGCAATTCGCTGATGAGGCGTCTTTCTTGATTTAAACAACCTATCGGGGGAACTGGTTCCCTACCTTCATTAAGTTGCATAGGGAGGAATATGAGTTCTCCTCTCCTTTGCATAGTGACAAAACTGCAAATTTTATATGTTGAGTCATCCACCAGTTAACCTTGATCCTTACTGTAAATCAGCCGTGGATAGAATGTGTATTTATTGATACTTATAAAGCACTTTCTCCAAAGCGCTATACAGTAATAGTAAAAATGAAACCATACAATTCAAATGCGAAGGTTGCTAAATTAGAAGCACAGAGATATTAGAGATTAGTAAGAGTAGAGAGGAAGTGAGGTTTGAGATTAGTTCAGAAAATGTGGTAGCAGGGAGAGGCGTGGAAGGGCATTCCGGAGTTTGGCCGCTAGTAGAGAAAAGGATCAGAACTGGGAGGCGGAATATGTGGGTTTCGGGACAGTGAGGATGAAGGTTTCTGTTAGGTTTTTTGTCATGTTTCACTTGGATTCTCTGTGTTCTTTCTCCACAGAATTATCCTCTTTTTCAGATTTGGATTGCTCCTGGGTTTTGACTATTCCTCTCTGTAGGATGAACATATGTGTAGCCCTAGATAGGCATAGAGCCTACATATTGAGGACCAATGAAAGTCTTTGGTTTTGTGGCATCCATTTTTTGCATTCCAGGTGGAAGACTCATATAAGAACTTACTCATGTTCGCTTTGAGATGTGTTTTATAGTATCATTACTGGCACTAGGCACAAAGCAGGCTCTGCCAATATATGACAGTATTCCTATGTAATAAAATACTCCCGTTGGTCTGGCAATTAAAAGTGACAGGCCACAATAAGAAAACATGTCCAAACTGGTTCCAATGTAAGCCAGTCTAGACCCATAAGAATACTTATCATCTTTGCTTCATCGTAGATGCTCAGTTAATAAAAAGTCATGCTACAGTAAGAAATCAGCCTATCCCCCATCCCGATACACTGGCAGGCGCAAGCCGGTGTCTGCACTAAGGCGGAGAACGAAGGCTCCTGTCCTGAGCCTGTCCAGATACGACAGAGGCCAGGGCCGGGAATGCTGCCCATTTGCACTGTGAGTATTTGGCGCAATAACCTTCCTGTTGCTGGTACTCTAACTACCTGGTAAGCACCACTGTGTAATACCTCTAATAACTTTAACTTTGGCAACGGCTACTTCGACGTTCGTAACATTACACGTGCCTAAAAGCGTATGTTGTACACAATTGTGTTTGGAATCTATATTCCCTTATAACAGCGCTACAGCCGTTTCTTTAGTGTGCCAATTTACTGTATTACACTCTTTGGTAATCATCTCTATCACAATCATATTAATCGCATATGCCGCTCAATTTGGCACTCATATTACTGTATGTATACTATCCGATTAATAAGCGTGCACTGATTCAAGTCTACAGTGTGAACTGCGTTGGCACGACCAGCCGTATAGTCTTGCGGCCATCTGCTTGTTAATTGAATGCATTCTGTCACACTGCCCTGTCGCCACCTATAACTATGCCTCTGGTCCTCCTTACTTGTCTGCACCAGCAGCAATTTTAGGGACCGGATTGTGCTTATGTCTCTAGCTGCCCTCTAGCAATCCTAGTTGGCTTTACCTGACTACGCTTAACTGCCTCTAGGTTCGCCGGTACCCATTGAACGATTAGCAGTTCTAATTGTTATCACTCTGCGCCTAATTGTTCTGGACAAATGTATCTGTTTGCATCATCAGTATTTTAATTGCTCTGTCCTGAATTAAAAGTGCCTAACTTGCCCAGTTGCTTACCTAACTGCACCATCTACTAGCCACACTGCAAATGATAAAATGCCTTTGTACTCCTTCCTGCCCCAATGATTGTGCCACTCATCATGTAACTTGTATTCCTGTAATGTGCATCCTTATAATCTTACCATGTCACCCAAACGCAGCCATACCTGTCTGATTAATGCATGCATAACCTATGTTAGATAGTTTACTGCATGACTCTCTGCCCACTCGCCTCACGCCCTTGCTCCTGGTTCTTTTCACGATCCATGCCCATGACCCCCTCAGGTATAACAGCGCCCTGGCAGCAGTGGGGCTAAAGCTCTTCACACTGGCCCCAAGGTCCTTAAAACTCCATCAGAAACATACATGGAGTCAGTTAAAGCAATACCAGTTTTGGACCTTAATCCAACATGGAGGCCTATTACACAGCTCAGTTCTTTAGAACCAAGCCATGCGGTCTAGTGTTTTGGGTGTGGCTAGGCCTGGACTGCTTGGCCTGGAACTACTTTACCTGGGCTATTTAAACCACACCCAAACAGCAGAACATGCTTCGCGTTATTCTGCACTCCTACAGCGTAATGCTCAGCGTGTCCAGCTCCTGCTCATTTGCTTCTCCGGCAGCCGGATCCTGAAGACCTAGATCCGGATTCCATTAATAACCTGCAAGAACAAGAACAGCATTAGCGAGCAAGAACACTTACCTGTGAAGTAACCGGCCTTGAATCCATCCTGCGCTCCGCTTACCTCGCCCATCTCCGGAGTTCGCTGCAACCTGCAAAGGTAAAGAAACAAGAACAGCATTAATAACAATTCTTACCTGGGCAAGCAGCAAGTCCTGGCAGCACCCTGCACTTCTCTTACCTCGCCCGTCTCCGGGTTTCACCGCAACCTGCAAGGGAGAAGGAACAAGGATTCAGGATTAACAAAGCACTTACCTGGGCAAGCAGCGCTTCGATCGCTCGTCACTCCAGAACATCACCGCAAACTGTACAAAGAAGAGAAGAGAACACAGGTTAGCCATTAACACCAATAAACAGTGCAGGGCTCCGCGCATCAATAACTCACTGTGGTCTTCGCCATCGGCGCTGCAACTCTGTGATCGCAACCATCCCTGTGGTTCCTAATGGTCCTGGTGGTCTGTATACCAACTGGATGGTAAGAGTGCGGTTGTTAGAGAGGTGGAGTTTAGCTGTAAGTATCTCAAAGGATTGGTACAATGGAGAAGTAGCAAGTCTGATAGGTAGATTTGTTTTAGAGATAATAGCTAATCCACCGCCTATGGCGTTTGGTCTATCAGCTCTAAGTATCTGGTAACCATCTGGTACAGCTACCATAAGGGTGGGTCCTGCAGCCTCGTGGAGCCAGGTTTCGGTTATGGCGAGCAAGTCCAGGTTTTCATTAGTTAGGGTGTCTGCGATATCAGCGGCATGGGCCACCAGGGATCTGGCATTAATAAGCGACCCTGATAGTGATAGGGTGCTTTTAGGTTTGGTAGTAGGAGGATATTTAGTTGTGATTGTCTTAACTCTTCGGGGGGGTTTTCGGCGTTGTGGCAAGATATGCTGGGGTCATATTATTGGAGCTATATTGCTGTGCACGTTTAGTAGGTAGTTCTATGAACTGGGCAGCATTGCGTATGGGGCATCTGCTGGTATAATTTGTTTTGGGTTCATAGAGGCGGGACAGTCTTGATCTCAGTCTCATGTTTCTGTCCTTAGGTGGGCATGTGGCCAATAAGGCAAAGGCCATTATGGCAAGGAGGCCTAATATAAGTCGGGTTATCTGGGTCTTTGGGATTTTGCTCATGATCATGGACTTGACTGGGATAAGTTATCAAAAGGCGGACTATTTGGAAAGGGATGGACTCGGCCCTAGTAAATAAGATATACCTCCTCGTTCAGGCATGGATGGCATCCCACGGTCTCTGCCTGAATGACGACAAAACGGAGCTACTGATCCTGGGCTCAGAGACGGCCATTAAAAAACTCAACCCCAGCTATGCCTCCTTCAACATCGACAATAATGTCATCAAAGTGATGCCCACAGTTAAAACCCTAGGCTTCTATTTTGACTCTGCACTTACCTTCAAGAAGCAAGTCAACTCATTAGCTTCATCTACAGCATACACTTGCAAACTGATCAGAGCCTGCAGACCATTCCTCTCTGAAACCTGCTTCATTACCCTAGCCAATGCACTTATAATATCCAGATTGGACTACTGTAATGCCTTGTACGCGGGAGCCAATTATTGACAAAATGCAAAGGCTCCAAAATAATGCCCTTAGAGCAGCTCTAAATATCCCGAACAGAGATCACATCTCTACATTTAGAAGAGATGTCCACTGGCTTAAGATCAATGACAGGATCCTCCTTAAAACTCCCTCTCTCACGTCCAAATGTCTGAACAATATAGAGCCACCTTAGCTTGTCGAAAGAATAAACAAGAGAATCACTGCCCACCACATAAGATCTGCCAACGCCCACACTTTAGAGGTCCCCAGATTTAAACGCACTACAGCTGGCGGCTCTAGCTTCCCAGTAATAGCCGGTCAATCCTGGAATGCACTCCCTGTAGATCTCAGAACAGACCAACCTTACTTCACATTTACATGGAAAGTCCTCACCTATATACGGACCAACAATGCCTAAACCTACTGACCTATCAACCCCACAACTTATACCTTGACTTCACCTGCCACCTAATGCCTGTTAGGCCTTACCGCTCTCAATGTATCTGTTACTATTGTACCGCCTGACTGTAATCTTGGAATACCCATATGTGACCACTAGTATCTTTGTAAACTATGTGGCAGTAATCCTGTTTATTTCCTGTATGTACGTACCCATCTACCTTGTAACGAAGCTTTAAGTATACTTGTAATGTTTGCGCCCAGCTACCCGAGGGTTTGGTGCGCTTTATCAAATAAATAAACAAACAAATAAACAAATATACAGGCCGTTACACCAAATCGTCAGTCTAGGGAGGTAATACTACTTATCAAGCTTGCTTTATCAAAGATGACGAGTAATAAATGTCATGCCACAGTAAGCAATGGCTAAACTAGCTGTACCAAAATGCCAGTCTATCCAGGTAATGACGCACATGAACTTAGCTTTGCCCTAAAAAAATAAAGGATGTGTCAAAAATGCTCTAGTGATCCCCAGTCTCCCAGGGCTTTACACACACAAACACACACACAGGCATCCCCTTTCACCCACCCATACATCTCCTCTCACATTAATTCACACTGCATTCACCACACAGGCATGCACCCACCCGCCCAGAACATTCACACACACAATCACATTCATACCCATTCATCCATCAGTCACTCACCCATATACCTTCTCCAGCATTGGATCTTTCATGGATTCACATGCTTAGAATATTCCCCGTCGTCAGACTGGGAACCCTCGGTACACATATATAGTCGTTTTCTATAGGAAAAAACTTCCGACACTTGTGTGTCCTATCCACATCTACGTCCTCTCCGGGGCCGTCCACGGAAGCCCCGTTGGATGTAATGGTATAAAAGGCCCCGCCCCCGCGGGTCCCGTCAGATTTCAACCGTCTCCAAAGATAGTGGGATCTCCTCGCGTAGTCTCTACTGCTAGAATTTGTCAAATTGTCGAACTCCTGTGAGTTTGGGAGTTTTATCGGAATGTCGGGAAAACCTCTATTTCGCCCGTGTGCCACGTGCGGATTGAAGAAGGTTTATGAGGGGGACGGCCATTTAGACTGTATTTATTGCCTCCACCCTCACCACTCGGCAGACCAGTGTGAAATATGTAAGGGTTTTTCCCAGAAAACCCTGAAGGATCGAAACCGACGACTGGTATCCTGGTTAAATGATGGTGCGGGAGCGTACCCTCAGTCTGAGGTGGGCTCTGTGCGCAGCGTGGCCTCGGCGAAAACATCAGGAGCTCCTCGGCGCTCAACTTCGTCGGAGCCTCCGGCTAAGAAGTCACGACCTGTGGAAAAGGACGTTCCACGAAGTCACTCTTCTAAGGATTCTGCTAAAGACTCAAGAAAGACATCTTCGTCAACTTCGTTGAAGAAAGGAAAGGAGAGGCCTAAATCCTCCTCGGGCGATCAACACAGATCAGCCACGAGTAGAGATTCGGAGAAACGCAGGGAGAGCGCTGTGAAGGCGGGACCGCCTAAACCACCTGCAGGCCCAACGTCGACGACGACGATCCAGTCGGTGTCCTCACTGCCTCTGACGCAGTCGATTTCACCCGTCGTCAACCCAGCGACAACCTCGACGACGATGTCCTCGTCGACGGAAGTTCTGGCTTGGAGACCAGAAGTATTTGATGTGGGGTTGCCTGACACATTGCTACAGGAACAGGCAGCGTCAATTGCCTCGAAAGAAGACGACGGCTTCAGAATTGTGAGCCCGGAGGACCTCGGTCTAGGAGCCAGGTTTCCATCAGGAGCAACCTGCTCTCAGGTGTTTACCCAGCCTCCAAGCTCTCAGGCGACCCTGTCCATGGAGGTACTGTCCTCTTTGCACTCGCTGCTGAAATCGCTGGACGAAAGGCTTCCACCTATACCGTCGACACCCCCCGTCGACGAGCCCGGCCCTTCACACCGCCCGACCAAGTCGATCGGGGTTCCAACTACTCCAGCGGTCCAGGAGGAAGGTGAGCTTTCGGACTCCCTATCTGACCACGGGTCAGTGTCAGATATATCCCTCTCACCATCTAGGGATCCATCCTGGGTGTCGGATGTGGAAATGGAAACACCAAAGAGTCCTACTCACCCGTCGCCACCGGACGATATAGGTGCCTTTCATTCTATGATGGAAAAAGCGTGCAAGGAGTTTGGCCTGGTCCAGCAGGAGGAGAAAAAGGACTGTTTTCTCTTTGACCATATGGGCAAGAGTAGACGCTCAATATTTTCAATACCCATTTTAGACCATGTCTGGAAAGAAGGTGTTCAAACCATGCGTCACCCATTTTCTGAGCCGGCTGTCAAAGGCCGCATTGAAAAGAAATTTAAAGTCCCAGACTCTACACCGAAGTGTCTTTCGTCTCAACCTACACCGGACTCGGTGGTGTCGTCGGCGGCGACGAGAAAAGCAAAGGCCCAACATAAATGTTCTACCCCTCCAGATAACGAGGCGAGGCGCCAGGACGTGTTTGGAAAGAAGGTTCTTTCTGTGGGGGCCTCGACAGTGAAAGCAGCTAACTCCCTGGCGATTGTGGCCAGATATGACAGGGAGATGTGGCACAGACTGGCACCTATCCTGGACCACCTCCCGGAAGAACATAGAAGAACGGCGATGTCCCTGGTTCGAGAAGGCGAAGAAGCATCGAATCATGCTATTAATATAGTGGTGGACCTGGCAGATTCGGGTTTTAAACAAATAAATAACGGAGTTGTTCTAAGACGCCAGGCTTGGCTTAAGTGCACCAACTTCAGACCCGAAGTACAGTATAAAGTCTTGCACATGCCCTTTGAAGGTGATCTTCTTTTCGGAGAAAAGGTGGATGAGGCCTTGAAGGGCATGAAGGAGGACTCAGATACAGCACGCTGGTTGGGTTCGCTCCAGAGCGGTAAGCCTTTTCGTTCTTTTCGTCCCTTTAGAGGAGCATCTGGAAACTCAAGATTCTCAGCGACCAGGGATAGATCTTTTGGTAGATCAGCGTATTCTTCCCAGGGATATAGACGCGCCTCTCAGACCTCAAACCGGCGCAGAAACTTCCAGTTTTCCAAGAGACGACCAACTTATTCGTCGTCGACGAGCAAGCAGAAAGACCAGCAATGACGGGAAGCGTACCGTTCTGGGAGGAAGAGTGTCAAGCTGCATCGAGGAATGGGAGACCATCACAACAGATCAGTGGGTTTTGGACACGGTGAGGTACGGGCATTCCCTACTATTCAAATGCAAACCTCCAAAATGTCCACCAATACACCTATCCCAGCCACATCTAAACATCTTGCGGCAGGAAGTAACACTCATGTTACAGAAAGGCGCCATCGAATTAGTCCCTGCATTTCAGAAAGGCCTAGGGGTATACTCACTGTGTTTTGTGGTAAAGAAGCCCAACGGAAAATGGCGCCCTATTCTCGACCTGCGAGACCTCAACAAGACCCTACAGAGTCAAAAATTCAAAATGCTTACACTGCAGGAGGTGATCAAATCCGTCCAAAAGGACGATTTTCTGGCTTCACTAGATCTACAGGACGCCTACTTCCACATTCTGGTGTGTCAAAAACACAGGAGGTTTCTGAGGTTCATGGTAGGTCAGATACACTACCAATTTGCGGTGCTCCCATTTGGTCTAAAGTCCTCCCCAAGAACGTTTACAAAATGTTTAGCACCCGTGGCAGCCTGGCTGCGAAAGAGAGGGCATCATGTATACCCGTACCTCGACGACTGGCTTGTGAGGGGATCCTCCCCAGCGTCGACCAACAACAGCGTACAAGCTACCGTACAACTTCTGCAACGATTGGGGTTCGCAGTGAACTTCGAAAAGTCTTCTCTAAAGCCCTCAAGGAGCTTGAAGCACTTGGGAGCTCAATTCGAAACCCACTCGGGAATAGTGAAACCGTCCCTAGACAGAATATTGAAGATCGAACAACTGACGAGTCAACTTCGCCTACAGAGCACATTTTCTGTGAGAAAATATGTGGCAATCCTGGGTTCCATGGCTTCGTGCCTCCACCTAGTAGCGAACTGCCGATTATTCATGAGGCCTCTACAGGAATTCCTGTCGGACAGATGGAAGCAGGCCACGGGCCGGTGGTCAGACAGTATCCTCGTCGACGACGAGGGTGTCATCAGATCCCTCCAATGGTGGAAAATCTTTCACAACCTGGACAGAGGGGTTCCTCTACAAGAGCCGGAATTTCAGAACACCATCATCACGGATGCCTCCCTGACGGGCTGGGGTGCACACATGAACGATCATCAAAACCAGGGCAGATGGTCTTCGACCGAATCGCACCTACACATCAACGTGCTGGAGCTGAGGGCAGTGAAATGGGCCTTGAAGTCATTCCTTCAAAGGATCAAGAGTAAGAGTGCTGACAGACAACACGACAGCCATGTTCTACTTGATAAAGCAAGGCGGCACCAGATCCAGGACCCTCTCGGCGGAAGCGCAAAAGATCTGGCACTGGGCGTTGAAACACAACATATCCTTAGTGGCTTACCATCTCCCGGGTGTGAAGAATGTGCAAGCGGATTCCCTGAGCAGGACAATGGCTCAAATACACGAGTGGGAGCTGGACACCGGTCAGATACAAATAATCTTCGGAAGGTGGGGGACCCCCTCAATCGACCTCTTCGCAATGAAAGAAAACAGGAAATGCGATCAGTTCGCGAGCAGATGGCCTCAAAAAGAATCCCTGGGGGAAGCGTTCTCGTTTCCTTGGACGGACAAATTCCTGTACGCTTTCCCTCCGTTCCCCCTTATACGGAGGACAATCCAGGGGATTCTCAGGTACAAATGCCGGGTCATTCTAGTGGCCCCGTACTGGCCGAGACAACCATGGTTTTCCGACCTCCTACATCTGTCGTTGGAACGGCCTATAACTCTCCAGAAAGTACCGAACCTACTGTCCAGGGACAAGGGAACGGTGTGGCATCACAATCCGGACAGCCTCAACTTAACAGCATGGCTCCTGACTTCTCAGAGTTTGGCAGCTTGAAAGTCTCGTCGGATTGCCAAAGAATTCTACAGGCGGCTAGGGCCCCTTCGACTAACAAATCATACATATACAAATGGCGAAGGTTCTGTACGTGGTGTCAAACCCAACACGAAATTCAGCCTTTAGAAGTAACCCCTGAACAAATTCTTCCGTATCTTCTTCACCTAGCTGAGAGTGGGCTGTCATCATCGTCCATCAAAGTACACTTGGCGGCCGTTTCAAGGTTTACGAGGAGGAGACAGTCTTCACCATTATTCAGTGACAGACTGGTGAAACATTTCATGAGGGGTCTCTTTAGAACTTTCCCCCCTACGAAACGGTTCCCACCGTCGTGGAGTTTAAATGTGGTGTTGGCTGCCTTAATGAAGCCTCCGTTTGAGCCAATGTCCTCTTCATCCATGCAGTTCCTATCGCGGAAACTGGCTTTCTTAATTGCCATTACATCGGCTAGAAGAATGTCGGAATTACAGGCATTGGTCATAGATCCTCCGTATATGAGATTCTTTAAGGACAAAGTAATTTTATCAACTAACCCTACTTTCATCCCGAAAGTGCCGATAGTCTATCACAAGCACTCGACCCTGGTCCTTCCTACTTTCTTTGCGTCCCCGTCGTCGACGGCGGAAAAAGCCCTTCATACTCTGGATGTCAAAAGGGCGTTAAAATTTTACCTGCAAAGGACGCAGGATATCAGAAGTACCAGACAGCTGTTCATTGCCTATGGCCCGTCGGTGAGAGGAAGGGCAATTTCCAAGCAAGGGCTGGCTCGATGGGTCTCTTCGGCGATTACTTTTAGTCACTCCAAGGCCGGGAGACCCCTACAAGAGTACCCTAGAGCCCATTCCACGAGATCGACAGCCTCCTCCGCGGCTCTATGGGCTGGAATTCCTCTAACAGACATCTGCCAGGCGGCGGCATGGTCTGTTCCACACACATTTACACGCCATTACTGCCTGGAAAGGCAGCAAGCGGATGAGGTACAGATGGGAAGGGCAGTGCTGCGCCGTCTGTTTCAATGAGGTAAGCCAAATACGGTGAAGCTGTTGTCTCTTACCTTGCCTATGTTTGTTTCCTTGATCTTATTTATGTATTATGAATATGTTTATATCTGAAAATATGTTGCTGCTTACACACATATATATATATATATACATATTGGACTGAGAGTGTTTCTTGTAAAAGTAAGTTACATTGCATTCTCACCCCCGTCTTCAATGATACTGCTATACAATCTATTCTAAGCATGTGAATCCATGAAAGATCCAATGCTGGAGAAGGGAGTAGTTTCTTACCTGTAACTCCATTTCTCCAGCATTGGTATCTTTCATGGATTCACATGTGCCCTCTAGCCTCCCCGGATTGCAATGTGTAAGATATGTGCATAAGCAGGTTTCCCTTTTTCTACTTTGGAGGGGCCGAAATCTGACGGGACCCGCGGGGGCGGGGCCTTTTATACCATTACGTCCAACGGGGCTTGCGTGGACGGCCCCGGAGAGGACGTAGATGTGGATAGGACACACAAGTGTCGGAAGTTTTTTCCTATAGAAAACGACTATATATGTGTACCGAGGGTTCCCAGTCTGACGACGGGGAATATTCTAAGCATGTGAATCCATGAAAGATACCAATGCTGGAGAAATGGAGTTACAGGTAAGAAACTACTCCCTTCTCTCACATACACTTACACTGGCTCCCACCTACCCAGAACAACACTTACACACACACATTCCTACTCAGTCACCCACCATTCACTAACCTACCAACCTCTAACGTCCACTTGTCCTGCATTCTCCACACAGGAACACACCCACCCACCCAGAACATTGAAACACACACTATCACATTCCTACTTATTCACCCACCACTCACTGACCCATACAACCTCTCTTGTGTCCACTCACACTGCATTCTCCACACAGACACATACCCTTCCAGAAAATTGAAACACACTACCACATTTATAATAATTCACCCACCAGTCACTCACTCATACATCTTCTCTTACATCCACTTGCACTGCATTATCTACAAAGGCACACACACACAGAAAATTCAAACACCCACACAATCACATTTCATTTCATTCACCCTCCACTCACTGACACATAGCACATACATACACCTGATACGCAATTCACACATGCAATATACACATCACATTTTGAAAAAAACGAAAGCCGTTTTACCTGTTTTTCCAGTTTCAGTCCATCACTCCAGGCCACCATCGGCTCCTCCATGCTGCTCACAAAAAAGAACCTGGAAGCTGGGAGAGCTTCCTGGTTCCTGTATATGAGCTGCAAGGTAGCCGAAGGAGAAGGGGTTGGAGCTGAACATGGCATGTGACACATGCCACATGTCACGGTCAGCTCAAACCCCTACTGAACGCTTCCTTCTCGCACTGCAAGCCCCAGCCCAGCCTTCACCCTAATGGGTGAAGACTGCGCCGGGGCACCCCTAAATAGCGTCCCTGAAAAGCTTCTACATTAGGCACAGCTAGTACTTTTCTGATTTATAAAGGCTAAGTAAAGTGTCTGATATTTCTTTGCATAGTAAATTCTTCCTTTACTATCGTTACAAAAATGACACAAGTCAGTTAGATATGCATCCTCAGATAGGGAGTGTAAAAGGAGAAAATAATGCCTTAATACACTATATACTATAACATTATAGAAACATTGTATAGGAACTATATAATACTTTTTATTCAAAAATGAATTAATACAAAAATAGACAAAGACAAAATATGTATAATTAAAAAGAACAACATGCACACATGTCTGATACCATAAATGCAAAGTGCAATCAGGGCTGTGCAATAAAAAAACATAGCAATTGCAATACTCTTGTTCATATCACCACATAATTGTGCTTAAGTTAATCAAGGAAAAAGACATTGACAATATTCTTGGGGTCTCACACATGTCTGTGTGTTCTTGTTGTAAATTATCTTGAACCCAATGTTGTCGCCCTACATGTTTTCTTCTCTCCTTGTGGAGCTGGGGATATTCTTCAGGGGCCAGAGTCTGTTGGGTGGTGAAATTGACCTAAAAGATTATGAAAATACAAGGTTATGGGGATGTCATAAAATATGCTAAAAATATCATTTTAACATTCATAACCACAGGTAAAACCTAGAAGTATCTTACCAATGCTCGGTGAGTAAATATGCATGTAAAGCAAACGGCCACACTGCTAATGTGTGTCCTGCCTAGATTTTTGCTCCCTGGTTATTTGCACCATATACTGAGAAAGAGAAAAATGTAAATGAAAGAACAATCAGTAAAAAATGAAAGGATCTGACATTGAGTGTGGATAAGTGTATATAAATAACCATACTCACCCAATGGCAGCTCCAGAAACGTGTATCTCTGTGGTGTTGTAGAGCCCATGGTAAATTCTACAGAGGGGGGAAATAAGGAGAGGAAACAAAACACAAACTAAAAACATCCAAATGTCTGTGTAATACGGACCAAGGTCAAATGTAAATTCAAAGGTCATATAACAAATATTGTCTTGACTTACTAGTATTTGGAAACCTGATGATTAAGGAAATGTGCGACCGCTGCCAACTATACATGCAGAGTGGTAGAACTTACCCTGGTCATTTATAGTGTGGATCACTAGTAAAAAAAACGTAAAAACTGCTGCAGCTATTTTGCCGAAAAAAACATAGTTTTGTATTGGACAGATAGATGGGCGCCATATTGGAATGGAGCACAACGTTCTATAAATTAACATGGAAGAAGGGATTGTAAAGGCCCAGAGTAATAATTAATGATGTAGACAGATATAAACAAAACATGAATACCAAAACATTGTATAGATGCAATGAATTAAATAGTACATGAAACGTATGGGGATGCTAACATTCAAATATGAAAAGGCGTACATACAGTGAGGTGTTGGCATTGACATATCAATAAAAAACATTTTTGTGCTGGTAACACACATATTACGGCACAGCATGGATCACTGGTAAAAAAAAACATTGGGGGTCATTATGACCTTGGAGGTAACCATGCCGCAATTTGCGGCATGGTTGCCCCCTTACCGGGTACTGGGTCCGGGTTCCTTGAATGAGGAATTACTGGGCCATTCCAACCTTGGAGGACCTGGTAATTCCTCATTCAAGGAACCCGGACCCTGTGCATCCCCACTCCCATTCGAGCCCGCACAGGGTTTTAGCAGGCGCCCTTTGCGGGTTCCGCGAGCAGAGTCGTAATGGGGCGGTAAGGGGTTGACGGCTACGGCACCATTACTGGCGCCGTTAACCCCTTACCGCCAAGGTCGTAATGACCCCCATTGTCAAAACTGCAGCAGCCTTTTTGCAGAAAAAAAGGTCTCTTTGGATTGGACAAATGGGCACCATATTGGAAAGAAGCACAAAATGATGTAAATGAACATGGAAGGAGGGATTATAAAGGGCCAGAATAATGGTAATTATATAGACAGATATAAACAAAGCATGAATACCAAAACATGATATAAATGCAATGAATTAGATAGTACAGGACAATTGTGGAAATGTTAACATTCAGAAATGAAAAAGTATACATCACTATAGATACAGTGAGATGTTTGTATTGGAATATTAATTAAAACAAAATGTTTATGCTGCTAACACATATGTTAATATGGGTTTAAGAAGGACACACGTTATTTTTACTGTAACAAGTCACAAGTAACCATGGTTACAATGAGGAGGTCATTATTACGTGAAATGCATATAAAATGACGGTCATACACAAAATGTAGAGCAGTTGTTAAACCCAAATTTGCAAAAGAAGTAGAAGGCTTCGAGATGCATGTCTTGAGATATCTCAAACGGATGGAGGTCTAAGATATATTAAAATATGGTCTACAAAGAGGGTTGGACATCTTGCAGAGATATACTGACCTGAATAATCTGGAAATCAATGTTGGGAAGTCGGAAGTCTTAGTATTCCAAAATATGCAGGGTAGAAAAAAGAAGTTGGGCTTCATTACACGGTAGGCGATAATGGTTTACCGGTACCGGTATTTTACCGGTACCGGTAAATCCTTACCGCCTTACTACGAGGTCCCTTTGCAGGTTGGGGAATTTGACGCCAGTGGAGCTAATACGGTACCGCAATTTGCGGTACCGTAATTAGCGCCTTCCCCATTCCCATTAAGCCCTATGGGGCAAAAATTGGAATGGGGAAGGGCAATGGTGGAAGGGGGAATTACCGCCCCGCCAACCTTGGAATGGGGCGGTAATTCCCCTTTCCACCAAGGCGGTGCCGGTATTTTACCGGCATGAACCATGCCGCTAATAGCGCCATGGTTCTCCGCCTACCATGTAATGAGGCCCGTTGTCTGTTGGGGACTGTTGTAGTGAAAGTGACAAAATATCTAGGCATGTATGTAAATTATAACAGAGATGATAATCCCTAGATTTAGGAAATGAGACGAAAAACAATAAGCCTGAGAGCACAGGCCTGAATATTCCACAAAAAATAAGGGAAATTCTCTTTATTTCTGGTGATTGAACTTTACAAGATGAAAGTCATCCCAGTCCTGACATATGGTGCAGAAGCGTCTCTCACAACCACTTGGGAAACGTGGGATCTGCTAGGGAGCTGTTTTTGGAAAAAGATCCTGGGGGTTCCAAACTCCTAACCAATAGCAGCGATCAGATGCGAGTTGGGTTTAGTCTCTATGTATGTGAGAGTTATGTGGAATTCCCTCAATCTTTTCAGGAAATCAATAATGGAAGACAGACCTCCTCAATTTGAGATTTTAAAGAACAAACCTAATATCTATGATGTGGTGTTATCAGCATGCTCTATAAATCGCAAAAGCATATTACAGCACATCAACTCCAGCGAAACACAGTAGTTGAAGACTAATCCAAATAAAACAAAGCGACGACTGTGGTGTGCAGACTGGAATCGAACTGTAAAGCAAACTGAATCGTCTAAATTGGGGTTAGTAGCAAAAACAAACAGCAGACTGCTAAATAGAGTACCTAAATACTTGATGAAATTTTCAGCTCAGAGAAATGTATTTCTCAGGTTCAGGATGAATGTAATTCACGCAAAAGAAGTCCTCTTTGCAAGGAGACAAGAAGGAACTTTATACTCGATGTGCAGATTCTGTTGGGCGCACAAAGAAAACTTGAAACATCGTCTTCTGGGATGTGAGTCTCTTAAAATAGAGAGTACAAAACATTTGGGACACCTAATATTCCGTGCCATGATTGACGCCGAGGAGTGGTGGGAGAGTTTTTACTGTGGTAACGATTTCAAACAACTTTTCGGTTTAGCACATGTTTTAGTAGATATTTTTTCAGACATAAAGGGTCTCATTAAGTGGTAGGCGGTAAGGGATTACCGGCACCCGTAAGGGCACCGGTGCCGGTAATCCCTTACCGGCCTACTACGAGGTCCTGGTTTTACCAGGCGTTATGGAAGGGACCCATTAAGGGACTTCAGAGCTAATCACGGGCCCGCTAAGAGCTGGGGGCTCAAATGGGAATGAGGAATGGTTCCCGGAATGGGGATTTACCAGGTCCTCCAAGGTCAGAATGACCTGGTAAGTCCCTATTCCGGGAACACGGACCCGGAATGCGGTAAGAGGATAGCCATGGCGCTAACAGCGCCATGGCTACCGCCTATCGCGTAATGAGGCCCAAAGACATTTTAAGGACATATAGGGCCTCATTACGCAGTGGGCTCAAACGGATACCAGGCACAGTTAAGGACATCGGTGCCGGTAATCACTTTGCGCCCTATTTCGAGGTCCCTTAGCGGGTCCCTTCCTTAATGCCTGGTTTTACCAGGCGTTATGGACAGGGCCCGTTAAGGGACTTCAGAGCTAATAACGGTACCGCAATTTGCGGTACCGTTATTAGCGCCTTCCCATTGAGACCTATGGAGGCTCAAATGGGAATGGGGAATGGCTTTTTCAATGGGGACTTACCGGTCCCATCAAGGTCAGACTGGACCGGTAAGTCCCCATTGAACGAGGGCGGACACGGTCCCGTTATTGGTGATAGTCATGGCACTAATAGCTAATAGCGCCATGACTAGCACCAACCTTGGAATGCGGGCCATAGTCAGGAGAAGAGAAAAATTGACGGTAGATCACGGAATGCTTTGATGTAAATCTGATTAATATTTTTATGTAATTTGTTGACATGGATTGTGTTTGGTAAAGGTTTGTAATAAACGTTATACACCAATTAAATAAAAAAATTCCAAAAAATAGGTACATTTCTCTAGAAAACAATAAACCAACAGCATGACTTATAAAAAATGTTGCAAACCACAAGTTAGTGTGGTAACAATCCGCAACCATATGCATGTGAATATTGCAAAGTGCCTAACATTATGCAATCTTGTTATTTAACCCTTTAACATGAGATTTAGTCAAGTAGATTAGTCTCTTTTCCATTAAGAAAAAAAGCAATGTTCTACATTTTTGCCTTTGAGGTTGTACACGAGAACTGTCCATGGAAAGTCTGCCTCTTTATGATTCTTTTCCCAAAAGATTGAAACCAAAGAAGATACAGTGTTTCTATTCTTAATGCAGCTCTTAAATTCACACATCCTTGTTTTGACCTTGCGCATAGCCATGCCTATGCATAGTAAATTACACGGGCATACTATTGCATAGATTATTTTACTTGTGTTGCAATTGGTAAGATGTTTTTGTTGACAAGGTTTTCTTAAACCTAAATAAAAAGTGGTGCTAAATTTGGTTCATTTAATGCCAATTCAACTGAATGTTGCAGCAACAGAACGGACCAAAATCCTTTCCCAATATTGTTGTCATATTATTGAGCTACCCATCGTCTGGACAAGACTTCATTAGTAATAGAAATATTAACAAAATACAAATGGGAGGAAGTGGAAGGGAGTGGGAGTCTTCCGGGAGTGCTCCCAAATCTGGCACTAGGACCCAGGGACATGTGCGAGCCATCTTGCTGTACTAATGCTGTAGATGCCAAAATGCTGAGGGCATGGCTATGGCCTCATCACAAGCCCAGCGGTAACTGTGCCGGTAAAACCGGCAGGTTGCTGCCGGATGTACAATATTTACTGCCGCCTGACTTCCCGGTAACACCGGGGTATTATGACCCAGGCGTTCTGAGAAGTCAGGCGCCGGTAAATGTTAATCCCCATTCCCATTTGAGTCCTATAGAAATGAGGATAATGAAAGCACTGGCACGTTATTAACGCTGCCGGTGCTTCCATGAAAGTGCAGTGCAGGTGCTGTTCTGCCCACCAGGTCTGACCATGGTGGGCGGGACGGCACCTGCCCGCAGACTCATAGTATGCCGGTCCAGTAAAAATGATGGCGGTAGGCTTGCCGGCCCTGTGGTAACTGGGCCGGCACACTTGTAATCAGGCACTATGTGTTTGGTGGGTGGTAAAATATCTGCTAATTATTGCTACCAGATGTTTTACTGTACTGCCAAACTACGAGTTTCATTACCCAAACTCTTTTTTTTTACCTCAACACAAAATCAGTACTGCATGCAGTAAACACCAGAACCTATGGAGTCCTACGGGACTCAGAAAATGGGGAATAACAGAAAGATCTACATGACTTGAAATCATGTAAGCTGTCAAGGTACCTGGACCTTCATTACGAGTTTGGCAGTGCAGCAAAAAGAAGTGGTAATTCTGTTACTGTCACTTCCATTGGCAGTAAAGGAATTACTGCTGTTTTTACCACAATGCTGAATTCTGACTTTGACCTTGAACTGGAAGATATATCTGCAGAAATCTTCCAGTTTTGGTGAAAAATTAGTGTATTTTACATGCGGAATTACTGCTTGTGGTAAATCCACCAAATATCCCCATGGAGTCCTATGAATCTGGAATGACACCACCATACCACCACTCGTAATAATATGATAAGCCCACAGGACTAAGTGGTGGTTGCTTTAAAAGATTTCGGCTGTAAATCTTCCGGTCTACCGCCAATTTATCGTCAAACTCATAATGAGGCCTTTACTGTATGCAGTAACATTAAACGATTTTCACCATATTACCATATTACCAGAAGTAATACTGCCAAACTCATAAACAAACACAGCGTCATTAAACAGATCATGACTGCAATACGGAGCGAAGTGGAAGGAAGTGGAAGTCTGCCAGTAGTCCTCACATATCTTCTGGGTGTCCTTCCATACCGGCCTAATGACTTGTGTGAGCCATCTTGCTGCTCTGATGCAGAAGCCAAAATGCTGAAGCCATAATACTACATCTTTGAAACTACCCCACTTTCTCACATCCGTGAAGTGGGAGGAAATGTGAGTCTACTGGGAGTCCTCACATATCCAGCACCAAGATCTGGAAACTTGTGTGGCCATCTTGCTGCGCTGATGCTGCAGACACCAACATACTATGGGGTACAGGTTTGACAGTATTCTGGTGTAAATTGACCGGAATACCAGGAACATTGATTTACCAATACCCCCACTTCATCACAGGGTATTACCACGGGAGGTACTACCTCTGGCAGTAATACCACGATATTACAAGTGGTGATTTGGCGGAGTAAATCCTCAATTTAGGGATTTTTGCTGTTATTATACCACCGTTTTTGGAGGTAAAGTGGTGGAATAACCACCAGCTTGAAGGTGGAGCTAACTCCTTCTCTTTTACTTTACAGAAATTGGCAGTATTGCCATCCAGTAATACCGCCAGAGGTAATTCCGGCAAACTTGTAGTTTAGTGGTGCAAGAAAAACAGAGGTAAACGGAATTACCTCCATGTTTTTCCCCACACCGCCAACTCATAATAAGCCCCTATGTATTTAAACCACCCCCATGGCCGCGGATTGAAATGGGAAGAAGTGAACATTTTCCGGTTGCCCTTGCATATCCAACACTAGGACCCAGGGACTTCTTCCCTGATACTGCAAAGACCTAAATGCTGCATGCATATACAAGTATTGGCAATGGCAACAGTTTTGGATTTTGTGTAGGTATGGGAAAGGCACTTCCCAGGCACTGCTGTAGTGGTATTAACAGGCCATAGATGTTAGCAGGTGAAAATGGTGCGAGTACCTGGACATCTAATAGCGTGCCTGGCAAATGCCTAAATAAGCCAAAACTGTTGGCTTTTCCAATGACTTTATTGAAGGACACGCATAGTGCTTATAAATTCAGTGGCTGAAAGCAGACCTTGTGAAGACATTTATTTCACCAGTAGCCGGTTTACAGCTCCAATTAAGTCTAACTCTCAGAAGACTGCTTTGAAAAAACACTGCCAGGCACTTTGAGTGCAAAGTTTGGCAGTAAATTATAATTGTTCTTTTATAACGCGCTTAATACCTGAGACCAGTTTCTAAGCGGGAGAGTAAAGCTTGATTAAAGCGAGCTCAAATAGTTCCCATTAGGAGGCGCTTTGGACGGGGAAGGGTAGGAACCGGGTGGGATTGGCCACGGAGATTAGCATGGCCATTGCCAGTCGATGGGTGAGCAAATAGCCAAACAACACCTGCAAGCTGTGTGTCCCTCCTCATATGCCATTTCTCCCTATCTGTACGCTTATGCAATAGTTTCAACTTATAGTTGATGCAAGCGCCCCCTAATAGCCCAAACGAAAACAAAAAACACACACACAGAAGCGGAGTCTAGGGGGAATCTGCTGGGAATCATCAAACATCCACCACTAGGGCCAGGGACTCGTGTGGGCCATCTTGCTGCCCTTACGCTGCAGACACCTAAACGCTATGCTTTTTAAAAAAGAAAAACACGCCCCAGAAGTGGAGCGAAGTAGGAGGAGATGGGAGTCTGCCAGCAGTAGTCCCCCGGAGAACACGAAGACTCCTATAGAATGATGACCCTGCCATCTGTTTTGTTCTTGCAGCATGTGAATAGAGATGGTATGTGGTAAGAGTATCAGAATGTAAGCAACATAAGGATTGAAAGTCACCGTTACTGTGGGCACAATACAACAGTGGCATTTTTTGGTGGATTATGACATTGCATGTGTTAATTTTGAAATACAAAACACTGTGCTAAACTCTCTGCTGGCACAATGATGGCAAAATATATCTGTTAAGAACAGATGTGTCAATGAGGTCGCTGTTCAGATGAAATCCTTGCATTAACGATAACAATGGAAAATGAAAGCACTGAGTGCAGGCTTATTCTTGCAAACAGGCTCAGAGCATATGCTGGGATCTCTAAGAGTTAAGCACAAATAAAGTAGAAGGGGCTGCACCATGAATAGCAATGCTTCCCAGGTGAAAGGTAATTAGAACGACAGTTTTTTCAAGGCGATGGCAAGTCAACCCCTTGACAATGGTTAAACACAAGGCGGAGACCTCCCTACCTCCTGCACACATGGGCAAAAGATCTATGGCATTAATGGCTCTTCTCAAAAAAGGAAAGGGCTTGATTTTAGAAATTGAAACACTGCTGCGTGATTTAGATGGAAATACCAAAATGGATTCAGGAGAGAAGAATGGGTTACTGTGCAGTGATCATGGCAAATGTGGACTAAATAATCAAAGTGAGAGATTGGTACAATTCTAACTTTTGGGCAAAATAAAGGCAAAACTGAGGAGCAGATTGATTCAACTCGAATAGAGGCTGTGGGCAAGAACCCAAATTTATTCAGCAGCAAAGCTATGACAGTTGACAAGAGAGACCATAAAATGGTAAATGACCAGCTGGCTGCATTTGAGACTCAACGAAAATGAATCAACAATTGAGTCACGTTTTACAATACCGTTTCAATTCATATTGATTTAGCACTGTTAATCAAACTTGATTATTGCCACCTGCACCCTGAATTGAAGGTGGAAATAGTGGGTGTCTTGTTAAGGGAGGTTCTCTGAAGTTGGAGCTTTGTGAAGCAGGTGACATTTCACCAACCAACATGTTGTTTTCCCTACTAAAGAGGCTATTAGACGTGCAAGCAGGCAATCGGATGTATAGATCCCATTGGCATTAAGGGGGGAAAGGAATCGAACAAAAACACTAACATGGGTGTCAGTGTGATTATTCGATCACAAAGAGACAGAGAGAAGTTGGAGGCTTCCCCCAAATAAGGAATCCACATCTTAATCACTATGTTTCGAGAGATGGTGACATAAATCTGCTGTAAATTCTGTGCTAATTTGAAAAGTTAAGTAGAGGAACAAATGAAAATAATAGTACAGCTCACAAATAAGGTATAGCGCTTATGAAAGAGCAATTCTCAAAATGGAACTCCATAAGTAATGTACTTTGCTTCAATCAATGCAGGAAGGAGTGGGCTTGCATCTGGAACGACAGTCAAAAAGGGAAAAGGAGTGATCAAACAAGCTAAAAGGAGTTGGCAATTCAAAGGGTAACCAAAGTGACGTGCAGATATGCATCGACAAGATTGAAATTAGAAAAATCACAAACACCCCGATTTGCATAAGGAAGGCAGAAAAATAAAAGAGACAATCAGTAGATTGAATACAATTAATTTAGTATAATCCACCTCTCATGGCTTTGCCTACATGATTATCGAATGCTACAAGAGGGCAAGATGCTAAAGAAAGCTACAACTGAGAGCATGGCCAAATATATATATGATAAATGTGAAGAAAGGAAGCCACAAGACAAAAGAGGAACTTAAAATAAATGTATGCATTGGTTAAGATCTGAAAAGGGATTTTATTAAATAATAGTAGAGGACATTATCACAGTTAAGTGTCTCCCACAGCTAGGGTTCTCTTCAAATGACTGAATTTGATTATATCTCCAAAATAACTATCGAGTGGAAGACATGTTGTCAATTGAATATTGCATGCTGCCACCAAAGTGTTCAGCAATACGACGTAAAGGTTTTTGCATAATACAACACACGAAATTAATTGATACCTGTGGGAGGAAAGCTAAAGGGAAGAGGGAGGAGCCATGCTCTTGCTAAAGGGTACATCATTCATATGGAGTAAGCACGGTACAACCCTCAAGAAGTGGGCCACTTGAGAAACAGATCAATGAAATGACAGAGGGTGATGTGATGAATCCTGCTGAGTCATCACAAAATCCCAGCCTAAAGTCCCCTCCCATGTGGCCAGGGAAAGACAGCCGCTACCTGATCCTAACCCCTGGAGAGTGTTATCAGGAGGGAGGATCACATGGGAGGAGAAGGCTGTCAAGGGAAGGTTGTGACTAGCAGGAGAGATGCAGTGTACATCCTCTTTTGAGGATGAGGGTTCCCTAGCGCCTGAATATTTAATGGCATGTTGTCACCGTAGGGCTCCCTCTCCCAGACTTACCCAAGGTGCCAATTATGAGAACCCTTTTTATGAACATGAAAATGATATATATAATGGTCAGGGAGTTAGGGGGCGTTGCCTGGAGTTTATGGTGTGAAGAGGCAGAGACGCTGAGCTTTGGCCGAGGCGCCGTATCCTAATCCTTTTTCGATGGTCCTAAGAACACCAGCTACGGGGGTGGTGGAAGCAGAGCCCATCACGGTGCAGCAGATCAACAAAAGAATCGGACCTGCCGCGCGCAAGTAATCCCACTCGATCCAATCCCCCGTACCTCTGGATGCATCCAAGATGGCGGGCGATCTCTGAAATCGGCGCCGTCCAAGCCAGAGTCGCTGGACGCCTCCACCTTAAGAGGCGGGCACCTGCAGCAGATCCAGGGGAACCGCCGAAGCCGGAGGGTAGTCCACCCTCCCACGTGAATATAAGCAGACTCATGCTGGCACCCATGTCCAGAGAACCTCACCAGTAAACGAGCAGTCACTGAGCACCCGATCCAGAGGAAGAGGAAAGCCCTGATAAGCGAACCCAGAGGAAGAGTGGACGACTCTGGCACTAGGGACCTGCGGGAGCATTCACTGGAGCTGCGAGAGACCACAAGCGAGAGTCCCACCCGCAATGAGGAGCGCTGCAGAGAGGAGGGACGCTCCCTTGAGGGCTGAGGGGAAGCTGATCCTACGGCACTACATAGCCCTGATAAGCCAACAAGTGCATTCTCTCCCACACAGCCTGCGAGCCGCCAGCCCCGGTGAAGAGAGCGCAAGCACACCAGAGGTGAGAAGGGTGCGGGGCGGGCACACAGACAGCGCAGGCGCTGGGGCAGTCACATCAGCTAAAGCACTGGCATGCACCATCTGCACAGTGGAGACCCCCCCCCAAGAATTAACCAGGCGAACATAGACATTGGGCCCCAAGCGGCCCCAAGCGAGCACCAGTTCCCCACAGTGGGAGCTCCACATAGCACATTGAGGCGCTGGATAATTCACTGTAACGCCCAAAAATCTGAACCACAGGAGCCAGATGGCAGTAAGATTAGCCCCTATACAAGCAAAGGCCTCCACAAAATTAGGACAGGGACACACGCCAAGACCTGAAATCCTGTGCACGGACCAATATTGAAAACCAGAGCACACTGCCTCCGAACTAAACTGTGCACCAAATCACTGAAACCCCACCATGTCCTCCAGAAACAAGGGGAAGTCAACCACCATGGACACGTATGTCACTACCAAGGCACAGGCCCCAACTCAATCCCCCTCCTCAACTCCCAAACTCTCGCAGGCAAAAGAAGGAGAATCCAAAGACAGCCAAATGCTGGAAGCTATAGCATCATTGCGAACATTTATAGACACAAAGATCGACAAATTCAAATCTGACATGCAATTTATGCGCCAGGATGCCCGGAATCTAATCGAGAGAGTGACAAATGTTGAGACAAATCTACAGGAAACAGCGGAAGACACCGTAGACCTAAAGGCTAGAGTGGCAGACCTGGAGAAGAAAGTGGCCACACTTGAGGCAAGATCCGAGGAGGCAGAAGGGCGCGCTAGATGGGGCAATGTCAGAATACTAGGGGTGCCAGAAGGAACCGAAGGCTCGAACCCAACGGCTTACATAGAGGCCCTGCTACAACAGGAGATAGGCGCTGGGAAACTAACACAAGGCTTCGCAGTAGAAAGGGCACATAGATCCCTCCAGAAGAAACCCCCGCCAGGCTCACATCCTCGCCCCGTAATCGCCAAGATACTTAATTTTCAGGCCAGAGAAACCATTTTGAAATATTCCAGGGAGGGAGGAATCATAGAACGCGACAACTCCAAAATAGCCATTTATCCTGATTACACTCCAAATGTTCAAAGGGCGAGAAACTCATTCGTGCCAATTAAAGCAAGGCTCTGACAATTAAATCTGAAATATATGCTACTCTACCCATCAAGACTGAAAGTCATTTCAAAGGTCGTGCGATATTTCTAGAGACTCCGGCAGCCGCCAATGTGTGGATGGAACATAATAACCTGGCAGACGGCAAAGACACTTCTTCCCTAGAAGGCTGAGGTAAAACACAAAGCAACACATGAGATGAGTGACCACCCTCTAACCCGTACCCCCAATGCAAACAAAATGCAACCAAGAACCACAAACGTAATTTTCAAAACAGATTGCAAACGGATACGGCCCTCGCTCGGCCTCCCACCAGGCACACAGCACAACCCCCACAAACAGACTGGTACAGGCCAGTTTCCTGTAAGACCCCGCTCGTGCCCGATAACCGAGATGGGTCCAGACAACGTGAGAGCGCCTGAGCACCGCAAGAAAAATGCAGTCGCTAGGCGCACCAGTTCCAGTTATGTTAACTGCTTTGTTTGTTACACTGTCTTCAAACTACTAAAACCAGAGAGGCGCAGGGCAGGACAACCTCAAGACCCGAAACCAAAAAGACCCAGGAACCTAGATGAGAGACCCTCCAGCTGGAAGCAGAGACCACATCGGAACCCCAATGGGGGCCGAAAAGATAAACCCATTACACCAACAAAATGGCAACACAACTTAAGGTGATGACATGGAATGTGAGGGGGATGGGCTCGTATCTACGTAGGAATCGGATTCAATCCTATCTCCGCATAAAGAAAGTCTCGATTGTGATGCTCCAGGAGACCCACCTCACGGAAAAAAACCACGTCCAAACTATCCGAACGATGGGGCGGACTTGGAAGAGGGGCGCCTTACTCCAAATACGCACGAGGAGTCTTCACGTGGGTGAATCCTAACGTACCATTCCAACTATTGGGATTAGAGGCCAACAAGGAAGGCAGGTACCTAATAATGTGGGGAACAATTGAACACATTAAGATATGCCTGGTGAACTCCTACTTTCCACAACACGGAATACCCACCCATCTCAACGCACTATATGCTAAGATACCACACCACCGAGAAGGGATCTTCACATGGGGAGGCGACTTCAATTGTGTCAGAAACGGAACCACCGACAGATCCGAGCCACCCCAACAACCAAACAACGTCGCTACACAAGCGCTGAACAACACAATTGACCACTTGAACCTGGTGGACATCTGGAGAGAACACCACCCCACGGAGAGAAGCTACTTTTATTACTCATCCCGCATAAGATACACACAAGGATAGATTACCTGTTCATCGACAGGGAACAACTTCCGCTAGCAGAGTCCACAGCATACCTAGGCAGGTCAATCTCTGATCATTCACCCCTACTCATTCAGTGGAAACTCAGGGGGCCTAGGCCGCCGATCCCGATGTGGAGAATGCCCACCACAGCACTCACCGACCACAAGTTCAGAGAAGATCTCGGCACTAAACTGGAGGACTACATAGACACCAACAAAGGCACTGTAGCAAGCTGGGACACACTATGGGAAGCCATGAAAGTGGTGACATGAGGTGAAGCTATAGCAGGAGTGGGAGGCTTTCAGAAGCAACTGAAAAGAGAACTAGAGGAAAAGGAAGCGGAAATAACACATCTGGAAACCAACACCAATGCCACAGCAGAGGTGGAGGCGAAGCTGAAGGAAATCCGAGAAGAATGCCAATCGGCCTGGGAAAGATTAGTCAAATTTGACTTTGCAACATATACTACCAGGGCACACAAAGAAGCCGACAAGCCAGGTAGACTGCTGGCCTGGCTGTGTAAGCGTGAACACCCAAGACATCTCCCAACCAAAATCACAGACGAAAGTGGAAGAACGCACAGGACACAACAAGACATCAATAACACATTTGCGGAATTCTACTCCAAATTGTACACCCACAACAAACAAGTACCCAGGGAGGAAATCAAGGCCACCCTAGAAGAAATAGGGCTTCCGAAACTGACCGCCGAACAAAGGGAGGCATTAGACGTAGGGATAACTCCAGAAGACGTGACGGAAGCAATCAGATTACTTGCCACGTGTAAGGCCCCCGGCAGCGACGGCCTTCCACCTGAATTCTATAAAGCTTATGAAGCAACTCTCACCCCAATATTGCACAAGGTTTTCCTGGAGGCATACGAGACTGGGATCCTGCCCAATACCATGAAGGAAACAATCATAATCCCTATGCTTAAACCAAACAAACCAGCCAACGATTGTGATTCCTATCACCCATTAGCGATGTTGAACTACGATAGTAAGATCCTAACTACTATACTGGCCAAAAGGCTTGCGAGAGTGGTGAAAACCCTAATCCATGGAGACCAGAATGGTTTTGTTCCAGGACGCAACACCACAGCCAACCTGAGGAGGCTTCAACACATCATGGCGGAAACCCTCACAAGAGATGAAGACCTGGCAGTACTCTCGCTAGATGCCATCAAGCCCTTCGATTCCATATTTTGGGAGTGGCTGGTCGAAGTCCTGAGGGAATTTGGTTTCGGAGAAGGCTCTGTGAGATGGGTCAAGGTACTATACAATGCGCCTGTAGCCAGAGTGAAAACTGGTGGCACAATGTCAAAACCCTGGGCGATACAGAGAGGTACCAGGCAAGGATGCCCGCTATCGCCGATGTTATACATCTTAGGCCTCGAGCCGATAGCTATTTACTTTAGAAAGCAGTACTTTGATGCAGGTATAAAACTGGGCAATGAGCACTCTATCATATCATTGTACGCGGATGACATACTTCTATACCTGAAAGACCCACAAGACAACGCACAATTGCATTAGACATCCTCGACAACTGTACACTCTACTCTGGGATTAGATTCAGCAGGCAGAAATCTTGCGCATTTCCACTGGCTAGACTCAGGGACTTGGAGGAGACTGACCTGCCTGAAATCGGGATAAAGTGGCAACCTGAAATGTTCCGATATTTGGGGGTCAATATGAAGCACATTCCAGGGTTTACACATGAATGTAACACAGAAGCTGTAATGAGAGGGCTGCGTAGATCCATGAAATTTTGGTCAAAGCCCCCACTATCGATGATGGGTAGAGCACCTATTATCAAAATGATAGTCCTCCCACGATTCCTGTACTACTTCGTAAATATCTGCCATTACATTAGACCACCTTTCTTCAGGAAACTAGAGGTACTAATCAAGGACTTTCTATGTGGACCATCCATGCACAAACTTCCTCTAGCAATCCTTACACTACTATGCAAAGAAGGTGGGATCCAACTCCCCGACCTTCAGATGTACTACCTGGCGGCACAGCTCAGCCATGTGACGAGATGGTTTCCAGACGAACCAACCGCCGAGATGGAACTACTGCGACAAACACCCTCCTCGCTGTTCCCTAAGGAGATACTATGGAACCCAATGATTCAAACGCAAGATGTCCCTATGATCGCAAAATTAGGCAGGCAGATATGGTCCAAAACCTGCTCTACGACGCACCTGAAACACCCCTATTCGCCCCAACACCCCCATACTGGCAGACGCGTGCAAAACTCGGACAGACCTCCCAGTGATGAGAAGCTGGGAAAGAGTCGGGATCTACGCATTGGGAGACATGTTTGAGGACGGCAAATTCAGGGACTTCTAATCACTACAAGCACTAGAGGGACTCCCGAGTGGCCAGTTCTTGTGGTACCAACGAGTCAAACAGATTGCCAAAAAGAAATGGAGCGAATGGCCTGAGGAACCCACCCCAGACCCTCTCCTACAGAAGATGCACAACCTCACAGACAGCTGGAAACCAGTGACCCGGCTCTACAGCCGACTGATGGACAAACCCAACCCCAGAAGTGCAGCGCTGAAGGAAAATGGGAATCGGACTTGGAAGTTACGTTGACCGAGGAAGAGTGGGAAAGAGCATTACTTTACCCCAAAGAAGTGTCCAGAAACATCAGATTTAGGCAAATACAACTAAATGTCCTACATAGGACCTACATGACCCCACAGAGAGTGGCCAGCTTTAACAAACAGGCCTCCTTACAATGTCCCTGGTGTGGCAATGACCATGCAGATCTGATCCACATGTTCTGGACCTGCAGCAGGACAATGACATTTTGGGCCAGGGTAAAACAAACCTGCACAGATGCGGGGATAACCAGATACAAATGGGTCCCAAAAGAGTGCCTACAAGGCACACATCCCAGAGTAAGCAAGTACAGACACGTTGTCAAACTGATGGACATATCCTGCATCCTGGCAAAGGGAGCCATTGCAATGGCATGGAAATCACGAGGGGGCCCGAGACATGAACGCTGCATCAGAGAGTTGGAGAGATGGACCGAAGCAGAAACCAAGGCCTAGCAGGAAGGGGCCACTATAGGGGAAGAAGGCACAAACTACACTCTCGAATCATGGAAAGCCCTCCTGAGAGATATACACTTCGCTGCTGACCACAAGCCTCCATGATTTGCAAACCCCCCCCCAACAAGTTCAAAGAAACACTCAACCAAATCATCAGTGGTAACCCTCACAAGATCCCCCAATACCCGAACTGTTAGTCCTCTACGCCCTCTGCCCATATCGAAGAATAAAGACAATATGCAATAACCTAAAGACAGTTCCGGTTAATTGTTTATCTCATTGTTATTTGTTAATTGTTGTTAGTTACATAAAAGGGAAATACATTTTGCTATGCCTAAAGCATGTCACAGGATGAGACCTAATTGTATGCCTACGAGCAAATGACAATAAAATAATTTACAGATAAAAATAAGGGTCAGGGAGTTAATATTACTACCTCTAGTAGTTATGATTCTACATTGTGTTTGGATTATAGACCCAAGAGAAAACCATCACTTCCTTGGAAATCCTCCCTTAAACATACATCCGATAAATCACCCAAACAGATTGGATTAAAAAATGAGAAAACAAATAAGAACATTATGGAATTCAAGTCCCATAATGTTCTTTGTACTGAGACGAGGAAGAGGGGTCCAGAGTTAGTAAACTATGATGAACAGTCTAGTTGTAATGATCCACACGTGAGCGGGATCTTTAAACATTTAAAGGCCTTTCAGGTGTGGGCAAAAAAGGAGCAGCAGGGAGAAGCAGAAGATTCTGGACACCGTGCAGAAAACGTGGCAGAGGTCGGGATTGCTAGTTTATGCAGAGGACATGCAGCAGGAAGAGGTAATGAAGCCAGCTACCCCAAGGGACAGAGAACCTCTCTGTGTCCTGTGACCTGCACCAGTGTAAGGTTTTCACCGGAGACCGTATAGCGCTGTGAAAGCTCCAGTGACAGCATGAGCAGCAGAAGACTTACAGGAGCTGCCAAACTCTGAGGAGTTCCTGATGAACGAACGAAGAAGCAGTACCAGATAGTCAGAAGGAGACGCAAGGACATACCAGTGAGTTGGCCTGATGCAGGTGACCCCGGGGCGCTCTGAATGAGACTGCTAGGCAATAATAAACATTTTGAATACTGAACATATAAATTAAAGCAAATTGGGCGCAACTCTCCCATTAAGAGATGTCAAATAGGGGAATATTGTAAACTGCATTGCCAAAGCCAAACAATGGTATTAATGCGTACGTCGCAGCACTCGTAGGCTTCATCCCTGGTGGCTGTTCCTCTTTGAGGGCATCCAATACACTGTGAAGATCATTTTATGTCCCAACTACCTTAATTTTGCATGCATTGTCAAACACCAGGTGTTTCGTTCTAAGGACAAGCCTGTGACCCGCTGCTCTCACCCCATTGAGCTGCGAGCGCTTGAGCCGTACTTGTGCATTATTTGTTATCCCAACTCACTAACATTAACATAACCCTCGTCACGACAAAATTAAGAATGGGAAAAACATTGCAGTTGCTTCAGAATTAATTGTGGTAATACACGTTTTTGCAAACCAGCATCAAAAAGAGAGAGTAAATTGCGAATAAGAAACGCCCACGCCATTTAGATTTTATCAAAAGTGTGTTTGTTTTAGTCCTTTAGATATTTCCTGCTGGAGGTGTTCCCTACGGGCAAGCGCCTGTATGCAATATCAGCGCAGTTCTCCACAGTCCGCTCCCCTAGACCTAACCTCTTATGCAGTGATTTGCTCCATTCCCCCACTCTCTCCCCAATTCTCATAATAGGTTTATAAATCTTCCTATGCACAACAAACATCATGGATCGGTGCTATCAAATAACTGACATCCACATAAGTAATTGCATTGTATTACAGGTACCCCTACGCTATTGCTGCACTAATGCCAGTGCAGCAAGACAGATGCCCCTGCAAGGTACATACCCCATAATGGGGAGCAGAACTAAAGCTGGGGCTACGGCTGCCCATTCTCCCGAGCTAAAGCAAATGTGCTGCTCATGAGCTATCTTCCCGACACTGCTCGAACTTGTGTGCATGTCGGGTCTTGCAAAACATGGCGTGCTACCGAAAATTCAAACGGGGTAGCTCGACCCGCACATATACCAACAAACATGCCCGCTCAGAAAGCAGTCTCCTTAGTTACTGCACCTCCGTATCAAATGGCCGGACTGCAAGCCCCTTAGCTACTATTCAAACAGTGTCACAAAAGGAACGAATAGCCATTTGTAACTGTGGGCCACTTTTTCATTGGTGCCCAAGACACTTTTATGGCCCAGTCTGTCATGTTGGCATGCAAGGCCTGTTAGCCTCATTGTGTGGGAGGGACTTAAATGGGGTGTGGGGTGGAGAAGGGAAGTGACAGGGTTAGAGCGGAAGGGGCAGTGACAATGAATAAAGAGATGTGAGCTGTCGAAACATCTTGTCTCCTCTGTTTTAGAAGGCCAGACCCGTAGCATGGGCGGTGGGCCATCCATCGTTTGGGGACCCAGCGCATACAGAGAAGGGCTGAAGAGTCCAAACCTTGCACTGGCGACGAAGATGGGCAAGCGGATCCCCGCTCCCACATGGGCACGGGCGAAGCGCGCCAGTTGAGGGAGAAGCCGTGCCGCGCCCGCTTGATGCGCCCTGATGGCAGCAGTGCATCCGGTAGGCGGATCGGCCTGAAAATCACTCTGCCGCACCCCTGTCCTACACCCAGGCAACGGCTGTGACATTCACAAACAAAGCAGCCTGCAGCAGTCTCCGTGGGGAGCAGGCCATGCCCCCCGTGACACGATCATGTGGTAGAGGGCAACAGCAACACTCTGGGCATTCCCTCACCTGTACAAGGCTAGGCACGTGTGCACGAGCAAGGTCTCCACGCACAGCAAACAAGGCACATGCCAGGACAGCGGGAATGAGTGTTGACAATCCCCACTGCCAACCCTAACAATAAAGGGCACAGTTTTCCTATTTAAGGCCCGTTTTGGCCCACAACAAGCACTGGGTGTAGGAGCGCCCGCCAATAGACCATGATGGGTGCACAACGACACGCTCAGAAGCACCGCCCAGAAGCACCACAAGGGGCCCCACGACAGCATGTGACTGAGAGGCTGAGTGACCATGCCGGGGGAAGACATCGCAACCACTGTCCCTGCGCGCCCCTCAGAGACATTCCACATGGCTCAGAGTGAAACCATTCCATGGCAGGTGCTGGTGGCGTTCGATCTGACTGACACTAGTAATCTGGGCCCGAGGTGGGTCAGTTGGTCAAAAGATTTCAAAGTATATATAAGAGCAATGGAATATATGGGTGAAGAGAGAAAGAAGAACCTGCTAACCTTGGCTGTGGGGGTGGCTGTCCGCGACATCCTATACGAGCTGGTGGATGAAGAGAAAGCAACATTTCAGGAAATACAAGAAGCCCTGGCCACCTATTTTGCCCCGCACACCAACGTCGACTATGACAGCATATATTTCACACAACAACCCAGGAGGTGGGGGGAGACCCTACGCAATTTTGTCATGAGTCTATGCATCCACATGAAACACTGCGCTTTTGACCATTACTCTAATGAGGAGGCACTCAGATTTCAAGTAATATCAGGGTGTGAGTCCTCTGACTTTCACAAAAAACGACTACAAAAACAGAGATGACTGGACAAGATTCTGGCCATGGCCTGATCCGACTCTTTTTCTGTACAAGTTCAGAATATGGGAAAACTGAAAAAAATAAAGACCGGGAGACTGTCCAGAAATTCTTGCCCATGACTGAAGCGAGCCCCATGAAAACAGATTTGACTTGATACTGGTGCAGTTATGAATGCTCCCATGAGGGCACGTGCATCGCCCTGGGACAGAGGTGTGCAGCCTGCGGAGGAGAAGACTACTTCCGGGCAGTATGCAAGAATGCTCCTCAAACCCCACCTCACGCCTCCTTACCGCCCAGAGGCAGGCAAAACACGAGAAATACCACAGGAAGGAACGCAGCAGCCCCCTTGACTCCAGGAGATACAAGCCAGCAGAAGGGGAATACGAGATACCACGAACGGAAACCACAGAAATCACCAGAAAGACAGACATCACGTTGGCCGAGACTAACCTCCGATATGTGGCGGCAGGGTCACAGTCCGGGAGTGACTCATCTGGCTCCTCTGCGGGTTTGTTTGTTTGTTTGTTTGTTTTATTACTTGTATTGTGCACCAGACCCTAGGGTTTTAGGGCGCATTGCATAAGATCACCCCTCACAGCTTGGTTACATGTAGAAATATACATTTACATCAGGCAGTTAGGTTACATACAGACAAATTATATACAAATTATATACATGCAGAATTTATACATGCATAAAGTGCAGGCTATGGGCTCAGAGCAGGCACAGGGAACTGGGTAGTTAGTATGTGGAAGTCAGAGAACGAATAGACAGTGAGGTGGCCAGCGTTGGCATGTATACAGTGTAGTGGGCCAGTGGTCTAGGTGCCATAAGTCGATTTAGTGATCAGCGTCTTTAAATCGCAGAATAACGCTCCGACTGAATTTTTGGTATGAATGTTCAGCTCTCAGTGGGGCGGTTAGCGAATTCCACAGTTGAGCCGCCTTGACCTGGAAGCTGCTGCCTCCCACTCTGGTCAATTTAAATCTAGGGATCAAGAGGCATGTCGAATTAGAAAGTCTGGTTGCTCTGGTCTCAGGTTTTGTGGTGATTCTTTCTGAAAGGTAACGAGGTGCTGCATTGTTCATGCATTTAGGTGTAAGAGAGGCAACTTTTAGTTTAATTTTGTCATGGGTGGACAGCCAGTTGTTGGCTCTTCTTGTCTCAGATATGTGTTCTCTCCTACCAATTCCCAAAGCTGCTCTAAGAGCATTGTTTTGCAGAAATTGGATTTTCTTGATAGTTTGTTTGTTAGATCCTATGTACAAGGCATTGCAGTAGTCGAGCTTGGATAAGATAAGTGCTCTGGCAAGGGTAATACAGCTAGTGTCAGAGAGGAAGGCTTTGCCTGCTTTGATCAGTTTGCAGGTGTAGGCCATGGCTGAGGCCATGGCGTTCACCTGTTTGTTGAATGGAGAGTAGAGTCCAGGTAAAATCCCAAGGTTTTTACCTAGTTAGCAACGGTAATGATATTTTGGTCTATGTTGAATGCTAAGTAATTGGGACTCCATTTTTTAAGGGATGGTGGGGTGCCCAAGATAATGATCTCTGTCTTGTCATCATTCAGGCATAGTCCGTGGGTAGCCATCCATGCCTGAATGATGAGATATACCCTATTCACCAAGGCCAAATCCTTGTCGTAATCACCAATAAGAGGTAGGAGGATCTGAGTATCATCTGCATAATTTGTGTAGGTGATACCCAGATGATCCAGATAATCAAAAAGGGGATTGGTAAAAATGTTATATAGGGTAGGATAGACGCAAGATCCTTGGGGCATTCCGCAAGTGATAGGGATAGGGTCAGCTGCCACCATAGGTGAGAAACTCTCATGGTCCGATTGCTTAGAAGGATTGTATCCACGCTATGGCTTCTGTTGAGAAGTATGCCGCTGAGTTCAAATGACTGCATAAAACCCGATGATCGACCAAGCCAAAAGCAGTCGATAGGCCCAGGAGGAGTAGAAGGGCTGGCTGCTCTTTGTCCCTGTGTTGATCAATCTGGGCCTTCAAATCTATTAGTGCGGTTTCAGTCCCATGCTGAGGGCGAAAGCCTGATTGCCTTACTCCTAATAGAGAGTTGGATTCCAAGTATTTTTGGATTTGTAAATAGGCCATTTTGTGTCAAGGATTTTCAAAAGAAATGGCACAGTGGTAATCGGTCGGTAGTTAGTTGGAATCAGGGGGTCTGAAGTCTGTTTTTTCAGTAATGGGAGCACCCATGAGTCCTTGAGGTTAGATGGGATGGTATTAGACGCAAATGACACGTTTAGTTTTGTGATAAAGGGGGCCAGGTCTCTGGCCGCATCCTTTATGAGTTGAGCAGGACATTGGTCACCCTGACAATAAGAGTGTTTGAGAGATAATATAGTCTTTTCAGTTTCCATTATAGTGACTTTGGAGAATTTAAAGCGAAGAGGTGGGACCGTATTATTAGATGAAACTGGAGGGGTTCTGATCGGCGTATTGCTGCTTAGTGAAGCTTTTTTCTTAGAAATGTTTACTTGAAGGGTGGATTTATTTGCTAGTGCTTGCTGTATGTTCGAACACCAAAGTTTGTCCTTTATACAGTTGTCTGGCACTGGGATGGGCGCTTCTAGCTCTTTGAGGATGGCAAAGAGCTCCTTCATACTTGAATTCGCTTGGGCTATTCTGGCATTATACGTTTCACGTTTGGCTAAGAGAATTTCCTTTTTGTATAGGGCTGTAATGGTGCTTAGATTGGTTTTATTATCTTCAGACGGATGTAATATCTCGCATTGCCTTTTTTTAGTACGTAGTTTTTTTAAATGTGGTGCATACCATGAGTTAAGATGGGCCTTGGGTTTACTTTGTCTTAATTTGAGTGGCGCTATTGAGTATAGGGAGGAAGTCATGACCTGACTGTATTCATCAACCAGTACATCAGGTCCCACATTTTCCAGGATAGCATTGAAAGTCGGGAGGATGAGTGGAAGTAGGTTGTCACAGGTAATGTTCTTTGTGTTCCAGGTAGGAATAGGTAGGGCTGATGATATAGGCATGGAGATGGGTTTTTTGGTGTCTATGGAGAAGGATATGAGGTGATGGTCTGACCAAATCTGAGGAGATATGGAGAAGATCATGACATTGCAGTTGTGGTCTGCCACCTAGTCCAGTGTTCTTCCTTTAACATGTGTTGGGTGGAGCACTTTTTGGGTGAAGCCTTGTTCTGATAGGATGTTTGCCACACTTGAGGCATGTATATCTTTCGAGTCATTATAACCTAAGTTAAAGTCTCCTAGTAGTAAGACTTGGGAGGAATTTTTTAGGTTGTTGGCTACAATATAGGCTATGTCATCCTCAAACATTCCGATAGGGCCTGGAGGTCTGTAAATCAGATGGATCGTCAAGGTCTGGGAACTATTTAAGTTAAGTTTGGCTGTCAGCTTCTCGCAAGTTTTAATGTCAGAGGTGGGCACTAGTCTTATCAGTAGATTGTCTCTAACTATGAGAGCGATACCTCCTCCATGGGTGTCCACTCTGTCAGATCTTAAGATGCTATATCCGTTGGGAATTGCTAGTGAAAGGGCGGGTCCTGCAGCGGCATGAAGCCAGGATTCAGTAATCGCTAGGAAGTCGAGGTGTTCAATGTGGATGATGTCTGCTAGCCCTGTTGCATAGGGTGACCATGGATATCACATTGATTAGAGCGCCCTTGAGATTATTGTTAGGTGAGGCTGATATTGGGGAGCGCGTAGCATTTCGGGTTTTAGTGGTGGAGTGGTTGGGGGCAGTGGGTATGGGCTGGCTTTTAGTTTTGGTAATGGGCGAGGCCGGGCTATAGTTGGTCTAATGTTAGTGGTGACAAGGGTTCTGGCTAATGGTTCATAAAGTTGTCTAGTCTCGCACGGAGTCTAGCATTTCTATTGGTAGTGGTGCACGGTTGGGCATTCAATAAAGATTCTTGCATACTGAGTTTTATAGGCTTTGGGTTACTTGTAGGAAAGGGTAGTCGGGCCATGGTGAGGTTTTTGGTGATGTAGTGGTGGTAGTCTACCAGTGTGATCCCTAAGCACGCACTAATTGTCGCAATAATGAGGAATAGCGGCAGACTCCCTAGGAGGTGTATGTTAAAGGTATGTGTGTTATTAAAGGAGAGAGACTTCGATACTAGCGACACGAAGGATGTATAAAGCTATCAATAGTGGGTATGAAACCACGACTACTTTGATAACCTAAAGGAGACTTGCTTCCATGAAGGCGGTAGTTGAGAGTGGCGTGGTGTCCTTCGGTGAGCACTATGTTGTTGGCTCAATGCTAACAACCATATGAGCAGTCGGAGTCAGCATGGAAGCGTGAGAAGTTTCACTGCCTGTCTGTGCAAGGCTATAATATAGGGCAAGTGGGTTGAGCAATCTCAACAGAAGAGAATAATACGCGGGGTTGCAAGTGGCAGGTGGCAATTAGATCAGGTCTAGTAACGTAGGGATAACGAGGCTTCACTAGACATCAATACCATCCAATATATACAGTGCAGAACTCAAGTAAGGGTGCTGATGGCTGCCTAAAGAGGGCCCGACCTCACAAGAGGTATGACCAGATTAATGTAGCGATCTAATGGAAACAGTTATAGCAACATTACATTGCAGTAGATATTGCACAAGTTCGTTTGGCAAAGCATTTGTAACACATGTATTAGCATATGTAGTCACGGTCTTACAATATACTTGGTACACAAATAATACAATTAACATACCAAAGCGTAAACGTATAATTATGGATTTGGTCGGCTCTGTGCCACAACAGTGCGCTTTTTGGTATAACATGACTGAGTATGCAGATAATACAGGACCTGAGAGTTTGGGGTGGTATTGTTTGTTAGCCCATTACTCGGTTTGCTAGTAGAGGCACATTAGCCCAACAAGAGAAGGTTAGTGCAGTGGCTGTAAGTCAATGGCCTATATCGGGGTAGACTGCTAGCACAGTTACATGCAGAATTTACCAGACATTTGCATACAGGATAGTCAGGCTATTAATAAAGATGTGGAAAACAAGGTTTAATTTGATTTTAAAAATATACATGTGTGCATTTTAACCCTAATTTTGCCGTGATTTCGGGCAGAGTGTAAGTCTTGTGAAGCTATTCACGGACTTCACTTCCCAGAATCACGAGCGCAGGACGCGCTGCGAGCTCGTCATCCACCCCCGACAGAGCCCTTAACTGGCTCGCGTCAGCGCGAAGCCTGTTTAGGCCTGTTTGCGGCCTGGATTCGGCAAACAGCGAGAAACGCTGTCCGTGGAGGGCGCGGGGCAGGGTAATCTGACTGAGATAAGACCTAGAAGATGGACAGAGATAAAACTAAAGTAAGTTACACTGCTACACAGTTAAAATCCTGGAATAATGAGCAGGGTCAACTAGTCCTGAGAAGCTTAAATAAAATACGGGAGCATGGATTGGGAAAAGGTGCCCAGATGATACGGGAGGAGGAGGACATTATTATAAAAGTGGCCTCGTTGAATGCACGCTCAGCAGTGGCACACGCTGTGGAGGTGGGAGAACTAATTCAAGAGCTGGTCTTGGAGCTCATATGTTTGACAGAAACATGGTTCACGGAAGGGTCCCAAACGGTATTTCATAAGTTGGTACTTGAGAACTATATTATCCAAATTATTAATAGAGAGGACAGGAGAGAAGGGGGCATTGCGATAATTTATAAGTCAGCTATGAATATCTCACATTTGGAGAGAGTGGACTGGAGTGGCAATACTCAGTTTGGGTAATTTTCAATCGTTTTGAATATCTCACATTTGGAGGGAGTGGACTGGAGTGGTAATACTCAGTTTGGGGAATTTTCAATCTTTTTGAGCCATACTCAAGCAATAAAGGTGTTGCTGGGGTATACACCACCCGGACCGTTACAGAACTTTTTGGGAACATTAGATGCTCACCTCACCTTAATGGGGAGTAAACACAAAGAGCTATTATGTATAGGGGATTGGAATATATAGTTGGAGAATGACAACATCCACCCCAATTCAGGCACCCTGATGGAACTTCTGGACAACCATGATCTAGAGGCCATCACCAGGGAATCCTCACATAATAAGGGCCATTGCCTAGATCTCCTAGCAGTAAGAGGAGAAGCTGTACAATTTCGTGAGACTATCCCGCTACTGTGGTCAGACCACTGCCTGCAACTTTTTTGACATTAGGGGAACAAAACCACAAAAAGGGAAAGGACGGGAGGACATGCCAGCATGGAGTCGGAAGGCGATGTACTTGGAAAGAATCCCTGGGGAGGAAGTGGAGAGCCGATTGGCAAACCCTGAGCTCCCTTGTGAGGAGATTTTTAACAAAGGATCAAGCATGCACCGCTAAAATTAAAAGTCACAAAAAAATATAAATCTTGGTTTGGACCAGCATTGGGCCTAATGCGTAAACAGGTACGCCAGGCCAATAAGCTATGGAGGGTTTCCAAACTGGATAGAAATGCAGAAAAGGTGAGAGGCTGCTCAAAAGAATATAAAACAGCCCTGTTTGTGGCAAAAAAAGAATTTCTCCAAAGAGAAATTAAACAAGCAGGAAACCAAGCCAGAACACTATTTGAGGTAGTGGCAAGGTTTAGGAATCCAAAATGCATGGCAGTACCCTCTGCTGACACCCAAGAACAAGCTAATAAGTTCAATAACTTTTTTGAACAAAGAATTGTGGATATCCAAAAGAGTATCTCTGAAGTGAGGAGCGCGTAAAACTGGGAAGAAGCCCAAGAAGAGGCAGAAGTAGAAATAACCAGGGAGATAATGAGAGCTTTGGCTTTCAAACTATTGATAAGGAAATAGTGTGAGCCTTAATACTCCAATTAAAACCCACAAGGGACCTGGCATTCCCTATGCCAGCATGCACTGCCATACGTCTGGCAGCAAACCTTACTCCTTTTTTAACTACCTTCATAAACAAATCTTTAATGGAGGGTTATGTCCCAAGCGCCCTGAAGGGAGCACTAGTGAGACCCCTACTAAAGAAACCCAATTCGGACCCCACGGTTTAAATAAATTATTGTCCAGTTGCCAACCTGTGTTGGCCGACTAAGATCCTGGAAAAAGTTGTCTGTAACCAATTCCAGCAGTTTGTAGATAATAAAGGTCTCCTGGATGAATACCAATCGGGGTTTCGCCCAAACCACGGAACTGAGACCGCCTTATTGGCGGTCCAGGATGATCTACTGGAAGCTGCAGATAGGGGAGTCCCCACAATATTATTGATGCTGGACCTATGTGCGGCGTTTGATACGATTGACCATAAGATCATCCTCCAACGTATTGGGAAAAGTGGGAGAGCTTCGAAAGTAGTGGTGGATTGGTTTGGCTCCTTCTTGCAGGATAGAACCCAGCAGGTGACACTAGGAGCTTTTCTCTCAATGTTAATATGGCTGAGATGCAGAGTACCTAAGGGCTCAGCGCTCTTGCCATTGATTTTTAATCTCTATATCCGTCCACTATTTGATATATTGAGGAAACACAGACTAAGATTCCACTCCTACGCTGACGACACGCAGATTTACATGGAGACAGAAAATCTGGCCGAAGCATTTGAAAGGATTGACCTGTGCATGCAAGGCATAAAAAATGGATGGCATGTAATCAGCTGCACCTCAATGCAGCCAAACAGAAGTAATATTATTTGGACTGGAGAAAAAAAGGCGAGGCGAAGAACAAAATATAACACTGCGAATCCTGGGTGAAGAAATCCCGTTCTCAAAGAAAGTTAGAAACCTGGGGTGCATATGGCAGGAAAACCTGGCCAGTGAAGCCCAGGTAGGGGCCACAGTAAAAGTCGTATACTACTCCCTGCATATGCTTAGAAATGTACTCCCCTTCATAGCAACCGAAGACCACGCTGTGGTCGTAGGGGCATTGACAAATTCTCATCTTGACTACTGTAATAGTCTGATGACGGGGTTCCCAGTGAAAGAGATGATGAGACTTCTGAGCGGCCAGAATGCGGCAGTTAGGCTAATCGCCCATCTGAGGAAAAGGGACCATGTCTCAGCATCACGGAAAGCCCTTCACTGGCTTATGGTGGAGGATCGAGTTAAGTTCAAGGTGGCATGCCTTATGTACAAATGCTTCTATGAACTTGCACCTAAATATCCGAGTGCTAGAATCCACCACTATCAGCCAACCAGAGATCTCCAGTCTGGAGACAAACTACTGATGGTTACCCCTCGGACTAAACTGATCTCGAAGGGGGACAGGAGGTTGTCTGTGTTTGGCCCTAAGTTATGGAACCAACTACCAATGGCCATACGGTCATGCCCATTGCTAGAAGGCTTTAGAAAGGAACTTAAAACCTTCTTATTTAAGATCCAAAGAGGTAGGGGCGAGAACAGTGTCTTACAGCTAAAGAATGAATTGTTGTTAACATCTGCGCCCGAATGCGGTTTAGTCTGCCTGGTGCCCATAAGAAATAACCAAAATCAAAATCAAGAGGTTATTCCGTAACAGTGGGAAGATAGCATACTTGTGAATACCTAGATACCGGTTAGCAACGGAAGAGGACTGAAGAGGGCTGGTCGCATTGTACTGGGTTAGAAGGGTGAATTGGAGCTGAGACGTTTGGAAGTCCGGCGGCTAGTGATTAAGATATGCACGCCACACGGTGGGGCATAAAGTGGAAGCGTTCAAGTAGGGTAGTCTAAAGGCGCTTCAGCCGGTAAGTACTGCTTAGTTGAGATGCTGTAGCCGGCGAGTGAGACGCTCGGTTTAGGAGTGGGTTATTACAAGGGTGTTTACATAAATTTCTGAACGCTAATGTAGATAAAAGGTACTTACATCTGTGGCCCAAACTGGCTCCAGACAGGTTCACGACAGACCCTTTGGCTTTGCCCTTCGGCGCTGACTTCCGCGCCGTGGCTTCCACCTGATGGTGGGGGTGTGGACTATATAAGTTGACGAACAGCTAATCACAGCCTTAGCAGGGTCCAAGGCCTTTTCACGGCCGGCAGGAAGCGAAACTGGTGGCGGCCATTAACTACGTTGCAAATGATGGTGGCCCATAGGAAATTCAGTGGGTCGGGTGAAGGAATTCCGTTGTCTCAGGTTAATGAAGCATGGCACAGAACGTCAAGGCAGATGCAGATTGATGAAGGTGTGCACATAAATATAGTACACGTTGTTGGCAGCGTTGCTCCGTGGGAAGAATTCCTTCCGTTGCAGCTCCGTGCTGTAGGATGGGGAAAGGGGGCTCCTGCCCGCTCCTCTCGAGGTCTCTCGGGACTGGATGAGAAGAAAGAGCTCACGACAGGCCCTTTGGCTTTGCCCTTCGGCACTGACTTCCGCGCGGCGGCTTCCGCCTGGCGGTGGGGGTGTGGACTGGATAAGTTGGCCAACAGCTAATCACAACCTTAGCAGGGTCCAAGGCTTTTTCACGGCCGGTAGGAAGCGAAACTGGTGGCGGCCATTAACCGCGTTGCAAACGATGGTGGCCCATAGGAAATTCAGTGGGTCGGGTGAGGGAATTCCGTTGCCTCAAGTTAATGAAGCATGGCACACAACGTCAAGGCAGATGCAGGTTGATGAAGGTGTGCACATAAATATAGTACACGTTGTTGGCAGCATTGCTCTGTGGGAAGAATTCCTTCCGTAGCAGCTCTGTGCTGTAGGAGGGGGAGAGGGGGCTCCTGCCCGCTCCACTCGAGGTCTCAGGGACTTTACTTGATTTTATTTATTTATTGTTCACTAATAGGAGCTTATACAATTAGCAGAACTGTTTCAAAGCGCCCACAGGGCAAACAGGGTAGGGGCATGGAAAGGTAATACAGCAAGGATAAATAATTGCATTAATAGTACACAAATAATGAGAATAAAGGGAGGGAGAAACAAACCTAGTATGCCTTGTGAGTGTTCTGAATGTGCAAGTGCATTGGGGGTGGGGGAGGGATAAGGTGCTTAGAAGCTCATGGTGAAGTGATCAGGGTAAGTGGTAAGAGGAAAAGAACGTAAGTATATAACGTAAGTGCAACCATCCATGGGTGGGGTGAGCCAAGTAAGTGCAGCAGAAGACAGCGGCTGGGATGAGCAATGTCGGCAGTCAAGGCCCGGGGAAACATAAGGGGCTTTTTTTTTCTTCTTCTCCTGCAACTTGAGCGCGTGGGTCGCCTCCACCCTCTGCACAACCTTGGGTGCACCGGAGATTCTACATGCTTTCTGTTAATCATTTTTCCTGAACTGTGGGAGCGCGATCAGCGGTGCTATCTGCTCGCTTGCACCTTTGTTGGTGAGTTGGATGTTACTTTGTGTGTGGTGCACTGCATCATTGTGCGCTGCACCTCTACTATCAGGCTTTGGAGCCGTACCCATTGGCAAGTTGTTTGTTTGTAATGGCCGCCCCCTTTCTCAGTACTGGAGTGCCTCTGAGGGTTGCCATGGGGCGATGTAAACATGGCTTCTGCTTGGCCTGTTACTCTTCATCCCGCCAATGAGATGACGGCAGGCGTAAAGTCGGCCCCCAACTCTAAGGCCCACACCTCAAGGCCCTGTCTGCTCCCTGTCAACTGCCTTGGTGTTTACCCTGCACCCCACATGAATCCACTGTGGCCTTGCCACATTCTTCTGGGCAACTGAAACAATTTGTGACACTTTGGGCTAGTTGCCTCTACTTTTTAAAAAACGTCTCCTACTTTGAACAGGTCCGCTACAGGTGGCTTTTTCCAACAGCGCTACAATTCACCTATAAAGGCACTCTACTAAGAATCAGCCACCTAGAGGACGCCGCGCAAATAATGCATCCACTTTCACCTGGGACGACCCCTCCGGGGATCTCCGAAGGTATCATCGAGGAGGACCCGGTGCCCCCGCCAAAAGAAAAACGGAACACATGGACTAAGGTCCCGAGGGACAGAAGGAAGAAATGATCGCGCTCTGCAGAATGGCGATGGAACAGGAGGCCGGGAAGCAAATTTACTGGATATTGAGATCCCGCAACCGCGTACAGCTAGGATCCGGCTTGACGCGACCCCCACTCCTCTTCAGCCCCGGTCCTCCATGACCCCGGCATGACGCCATACACTGAAACCCCGCAAAAACATCATCAGACATCCACCGCAGTGGGCCTCTCCCCCCACAGCTCCTGCCCACTTCCGAGGAAGGTTACACCTACGGATCCTTGGAATGCCAGCTATAGTCTGGGCACAAGTTTCAGCCATGTTGGCTGTCTTCGGTTATTTGGCCCAGTTGGCCTGGGGTGGCACCGGCCCTACAATGCCGGCCCCCCCACCAGTTAACTCCCGGCCTCCCTGTTGGAGTCAGGGACTAAAAACCCAAGAGCAGGACAACAACTACTCCTTTCCCTGTGAACAATGGCTGACCTCAATTCAACCTATACCTCTCACCTGAACTCACCATAGACCGCCCGCTCCTACTCAGGACCAGAGCACTTTGAAAATCATCTCCCTCAACGTCAAGGGGCTGAATTCCTACCCCCAAATGTAAATCCATCCTACAGAAGCTCCAGGACGAGGAGGCGGCAGTGGCCTTGCTCCAGGAGACCCATCTTTTACCAGCGGACTTCGGGCGCCTGTGCTCCCAACAATTTCCTAAACAATTCATCGCTTCAGGGGGCAGCAAGAAAGGAGGCACAGCAGTCCTCTTTGAGAAGGGGCTAAACCCCCAGGTTCTGGAAACTAAACTTTGCCCGGAGGGAAGATTTGCGGCTGTGAAGTGTCTCCTGCTGAACCAGTTATACACGTTCATCTCGGTATACGCCCCGAATACGGGACAAGTCACTTTCTACGAGGCCCTGTCCACCACCCTGGTCCCCTTTACGGAGGGCCAGATCGTGATGAGCGGGGACTTCAACGGAGTCCCAGACCCCTCGAAGGACAAGTCACACTCGGCCTCCTATGGAGACACCGCCGTGCCCCTAGGCTTGCTACGATTATTCAGGACCCTGGAAGTGGTTGACTCATGCGGGTGCTGAACCCCTCGGAAACGGACTTCACCTTCTACTCTTATGTCCATAGAACCTTTTCTAGGATCGACCTCCTGCTGACATCACCACAGATTCTCGCCTTCACAAATGAGGTGTCCATTGGATCAAGAATACTGTCATATCACGCCCCGGTAACCCTGGAGATCCGCGCTTATGACCCAACCCCCACTGCTCGCCGCAAATGGTCACTGCATGACCCATTGCTGAACGATATGTCAATCAGGGATGCTATAGCAACATCAATCTCAAACTTCTTCCAGGAAAACCCCAATCAAGACACCTCCCCGGCCAATACCTGGGACGCCATGAAGGCGGTCATCCGTGGGGAGCTAATAGCCCGCGGGGTGGCATAACACAGGAGCCGAAGGCAAACTGGTATGGCTCTTGAGAAAGACCTCCGAGAAGTGGAGGCGAGGCACAAAGAAAAAGGTTGGTCCCCCAAAATACAACGAGCACTCCGGATGGCGCGGATGAAGATTGAGGCGCACTATGCCGAACACACGGCACATCTGTTAGCGAAAACCAAGCAATTCTACTATGTCAGGAACAACAAAGCAAACAAGTTAATGTTAGCAAAACCCGCCAAAATCAAGAAGAACAACATCATTATCGGACTGCGTGACCCCCAGGGCACGACCCAATACTCTGACTACGACTACGACCGAACATCTTATAAAAGTAATGTCTGCACAGCCACGCAGCCGGCAAAAGCAGACAGAATATCTGCAGAAGGCCACCCTTACGCAGCTGAAGCCCTTAGCCCGAGATACTCTGGACGCGCCAATCTCAGCAGAGGAGGCCGAAGAGGCCAAAAAATCCGTCAAATCCAGAGCCCTGGACCAGACGGATACACCACTAGATTCTACAAAATCTTCCTGCATCAACTATTACCACCCTTGATGCATCTCTTTAACTCCTTTCGAAGCATGGGCACTATAACTCCCTCCATGCAAGAATCTATTACAATCCTTTTGCCTAAACCTGGGGGGACCCAACAAATCCGGCCTCCTACAGACCCATTGCATTACTGAACATCGATGCCAACATCTACTCGAAGGTCCTAGCAACGCGCCTTTCCCGCATCTTGCCTGATATAATCCACCCAGACCAGACCAGATTTATTAGAAACAGAGCAACAAGCGACAACATTCGTAGAACTCTAGATCTGGTGGACCTGGCTACTCGAAACTCCCAAGGCTTGGCACTGCTAGCCCTTGACGCCACCAAGGCGTTCGATAAAGTAGACTGGACCTTTATGAACCTCACCCTGGAGGCCTTTGGCTTTTCGGACCGGATTTCCACACCATGGTCCTGGCGAATTACAGATCCCCGAAGACCCTTCTTAGAATTAATGGCAATCTCTCCTCCCCCATCCCTCTAACCAGTGGAACCAGGCAGGATGCTCACTTTCTCCACTCTTATTTGCCTTGGTTATGGAGCCCTTCGCCCAAAGAATTAGACTAAACGACTCTATCAGGGGGCTCCAGGTTGGATCCTCCCAACACAAAGTGGCCCTATTTGCGGACGACATCTTATTCACCGTCTCACAGCCCTCTCTTTCTCTCAAACGTGCTTTGGCTGAGAGAAAGGACTATGAAAGAGTTACCGGCTTCTCTATTAACTTTAACAAATCTACAGCTCTTGGGATAGGCCTGACTCCGTCGGAGAAGGCGACCCTGACACCGCTTTGTCCCATTCATTGGAAAACTATGGCAATCCCCTACCTGGGGGTCCAAATTCCGGCAAACACAAGGGAGGTCTACTGCATGAACTTCCCCCTCTCTTTAAGGAACTGGCAGATGACCTGAAGCAATGGAAATTACAGGAAATCTCGTTAATGTGCCGTATCACTGCCTGTAAAATGAACCTTCTCCCAAGATTCCTGTATGCTTGCTCCTCACTCCCGGTGCCTATCCCTCCTCTGGCTCTTCGGGACCTCCATAGGAACATGCTGCGCTTTATCTGGCGGGGGAAAAACCCAGAATCCCCCTGAGAATAATGTTGGGGAACGCCAGGCTGGGCGGTCTAGGAGTACCCGACCTACAAGGCTACCAGATGGCAACACAATTGGCAATCACCCAAGCCTGGCGAATATCCTCTGACCGCCCTAGGTGGGTGGAACTCGAACAATCTCGCCTGACCCTCCCCCTGCGCTTCCTCCCTCACATCCCGCCACCTATGCGACAGACAGAGAAACTACTGCTTGCCACCAGACACCGTGGACACATGGGATCATGCGCTAAAGAAAAAAGGGGTCCCCAGAGGACTGAGCCCTTCATCGCCAATTTTTCTCAACCCAACTTTTTCACCGGGTTTGAACCCCCGGAACTTTAAGAACTGGATCGCGGGGGGCCTGGAATCACTGAAGTAACTGTATGAAGGAGGGGCACCGCGCACGTTCACACAATGCAAGGAGACCTTTCACCTGCACGAGACCGACAGGTTTTCCTACATTCAGCTTCGCCACTGGTGCTCCCACCCGCAGACTCGTCTTGCAACAGTCTGCCGCCTACAGCACTGGAACTAACCCTGATGGACCTTCCGGCCCGAGGTAAGATCTCGGCTTCCAAGCGGACTTCCTCACACCTAAAACCCGTGCCATGGCACAGTGGGAGGCGGACCTGGGTCATCCTATAGAGGACCAGACCTGGACAGATATATGGTCCTGGGCGCACTCCTCCTCAGCCTGTATCACCAACAGAGAGTGTGCTTACAAAATATTGTTGCGCTGGTACTACTCCCCCCGAGGCTCCACCACATAAACAGTTCCCTGGATCCGGCATACTGGAGACAATGTGGACACACAGGGTCTTTCTTCCACATGTGGTGGACATGCCCACAAGCCCAAAAATTTTGGAAACAATGCCTGAATATCATTGAAGATATTACCCAAACGACGCTCCCCCTAGAGCCTGAACCTATTTTGCTGGGCACCCCAAACCCGGGAATATATTCGAGGACAGGGCTCAAAGCCAAGCTCCTATCCCAATGCCTTCTAGCAGGAAGAATAACAATCGCCCGCTCCTGGAAAGCCAGAGAGGGACCTCTCCTGCCCTTATGGTGGACCAAAATGTGGGATATCCTCATCGCAGAAAAGGTGACGGCGGCGAAGGCAGGGACTCTCCATCGCTTTCAGAACGTTTGGGGCCCATTCCTTGACTATGAACAAAAATTCCCGGCTCTCACATACAAGCCCCAACAAACTAAGCGGATTTTGGATAGCGGAGACACCTCCGAGAGGGGATGCGAGGCGTAAGGGGAAAGAGGGGGAGCACCAACCCCCCGGATCGTAACCCGGGTGGGCATGCGGGATCGGGATGGGGATGGGGATGGGGAGGGCAGGGGTAGAGTGTTTATAATGTGATTAAAGGTGTCCGGAAGGCCACAGTAATGTACAACTTTATATGTTTCCTGCCTTGTTCAAAATAAACATATTTAAAAAAAGAAAATAAAAAAAAACACCTCCTACCAGCCTGACTGTCACTCCCTCACTCTGTCTCACCTGGACTCCCAGTCTTAATACCTCTAGCAGTGCCCTTTGGCTGCATTGTGTTTCATTCTGTTCTGCTAAATTTCAAACTTAGCTGTGCCCAGTGGCTGCACTGTGTTTCATTCTGTCCAGCCTCGTTTCGAACTTAGCTGTGCCTAGTGGCTGCATTGTGTTTCATTCTGTTCTGCTAAATTTCGAACTTCTGTGCCCAGTGGCTGCATTGTGTTTCATTCTGTTCTGCTAAATTTCGAACTTAGCTGTGCCAAGTGGCTGCATTGTGTTTCATTCTGTTCTGCTAAATTTTGAACTTAGCTGTGCCCAGTGGCCGCATTGTTTCATTCTGTTACGTTGTAAATGACACCATTACAATTACTCAGCACACTATTAATGAATAACTACAAGACAGTCTGTTCTGCATCCTTGATCCTTTAATCTCGTTCTCTAACTGCCAACCTTTCTCTTCCCCGCCCCTTCCCCTGTCCCCATTCCATTCCTTTTCCGAGCCTACACTCTGCCACATTCCACATTCTATTCGGCCACAACACATTCTGTTCTGCTACATTTCGAACTTAGCTGTGCCCAGTGGCCGCATTGTGTTTCATTCTGTTCTGCTACATTTCGAACTTAGCTGTGCCCAGTGGCTGCATTCTGTTTCATTCTGTTCTGGTACATTTCAAACTTAGCTGTGCCCAGTGGCCGCATTGTGTTTCATTCTGTTCAGCTAAATTTCGAACTTGCTGTACCCATTGGTGCATTGTGTTTCATACTGTTTGAACAAAGCTGTGCCCGGTGGCTGCATTGTGTCTCATTCTGTCCTGCTGTTCCTGTTTTATTCTGTCTCTTCTGCTTGTCCCACCCCTTGTGTTCTCCCCCAGTGTCTACACCCCACTGTCTGCTCTTCTCTCATTCCCCATCCACACCCCTCTCTCTCCTCTTTCCCCATCTCCACATCACACATGGTTCTCTCTGTTTCTCCTATCTTCTCCAACTGTTTCACTATCGACTATCCTACCCTTCTCACTAAGTCTGGTATGAAGAAGTTTAAAAAGGATATCCTGGTCTCCAACCCTGGCCTCCCTATCGCTGACACCTACAATAGCGCTTCCTCCAGACAGACCTTCACCAACATCCTCTTTGTCGTTCCTTTGCCAGACCTATGGACTCATCATATGGTATCTGTGCTCTGGACCCTTCATATGGTCCCTGTGCTCTCTCCTTTCTCTTCCTCACCCATTAATGGTGGCACCCGTTGGGAGGCCCTCTTGGATTCCTTTCACTCCCCTATGGTCATCATTAATGTTTCCCTTAATGGCACCATCTTGGTACAAGGCCCTCAGGCCAACTTCCTCCTCTTTGACAGACATTTCCCACGACTTATCAATTTCCTTTCCTCTCCAGCTGTGCCTTCACTCCCTTCTTCGGCTTCCTTGCATCCACCCTCTGCCACCTCTTCCTCCTCCTCACCTACCTTGCCCTCTCCTATCTCCTCTGCCCTGCATCGGGCTCCTTCGTTGCCTTCGCAGGGAGTAAATAGGGTTTGTACCCCTCCTCGGAAGTCGTTCAAGGATGGCAACCAACCTTCTCCACCTCACCACTCTTAATTCTCGCTCAGCTGTCAAACACTCCTCTGACATCTGCCATCTCCTGGAAGAACTTGACCTTGATGTCCTTGGTCTCACCGAGAGATGGTTCACGGCCAGCTCTGTCACAAGCTTTGACACTCTCCTTCCTGATGGCCACAAGATCCTCTCCACGCCCAGAAACAACCGTTCCGGTGGGGGTGTAGCTTTGATCTTGCTGGAGTGGATCCCTGCCTCTATCATTCCTATGCAGGCCTACTACTCCAATGAATGCCTGGTTTGTAGGCTTTCTCTCTCTCCTGGTCCCTCTCTCATAGTGGCTACTATCTACCAGCCACCTGGTCAGATCACCTCCATCCTCTCCGAGTGGGCAGACCTCTCTTCCTCCCTCCTGGCCTCAACCACTTAACTCCTCCTCCTGGGAGACTTCAACATCCATCTGGATGTTTCCTATCCCACCACAGAACTCTTTCACAACCTTTGCGACTCTCTCTCTCTCTATTCTTCCCTCTGGCCCGACTCCCTCTGCAGGGCACACTCTTGATGTTCTGATCTCCTCAGACCGCCCCCTGTCTAATCCTCTCACCATTCCTCTCTCCTGAAGTGACCACTTTCTCCTCTCCTATCATCTCTTTCTCACTACTCCCCAGCCCAATCCTACCCCCAAACTGCTACCCACATTCTCAGTCATTCAACCTATGAAGCGTGTGTCAGTTAAGGCTTTTGCTGCATCTTCCCCTCCCCCTTCTGCACCTCTGGCTGACTCACAACCTGACACAGCCCTCTCCATGCTCCACTCTGCCATCTCTGATTTTCTTGATGTACTTGCCCCTGTCATGAGGATCTGCACGAAGCCTAAAATCAAGTGCAACTTCTGGTATGACTGACTTCGTCACCCTTAAATGCAAGTGTAGGGTGGCTGAGAGGAAATGGTTAGCATCTTGTACATCCTCTGACAAACTGGCCTGCCATCTGCTCCAAAGGCAATAACGACTCTCTGTCCTCACTAAGAAGAGAGCTCACATTCAAGCCTGTGCTTCTGAGGCATGTATCAACTCGGCCAAACTCTTTAAAATCTGCAAGGAGCTGGCCAATCCTGTCGCAGTCTCTCTTCTGCGTTTGACTTGGTCAACCATGCCATCCTGCTCAACAGGCTCTGTGATAATCTGGATATCACTGATCGTGCTCTGGCCTGGCTGACTTCTTTCCTATCTGACCGACCCTCCCAGGTCCAACTTGGGTCCTTCCTCTCCGCTATCACTCTTTCCACCGGTGGTGTTCCCCAGGGGTCTAACCTTTCTCCCCGGTTGTTCAACCAATACCTGGCACCTCTCGTCCACCACTTTGCTGCTCTCTGCTCCAGCTTCCAGTGATATGGGGATGACACCCAGCTAGCCTTCAGGCTCCCCTCTGCCGCCTCTTATCCTTCTCTCATTCCTGACTGTCTGTCTGCAATTCAGGAGTGGTGCACCACCAATGATTTCTGCCTGAATGCCAGTAAGACAGAGATCCTCCTCATTGGCACACCTGCACCCCTCTTTCCTGCTCCTACCTGTGAGGCTAAGAACCTCAGGGTTATCTTGAACTCCACACTCTCCTTCTCTCCTCACATTTCCAATGTCTCTAAGAAATCAAAATACCATCTGCACATCCTCAGAGGTATTCGTCCTTTCCTCTCCTTCCCCCAAAAGCTCACTATCTCCAGAGCTCTGGTTCTCTCTAGATTTGCCTATTGTAACAGCCTCTTTTTAAATCTACCCGCCTCTACTCTCCGTCCTCTGCAACTCATGCAGAACAGGACTGCAAGACTTGTCTTTGACCTCAAGCCCAGGGATCGTATCTCTACAGCATTGAAATCTCTCCATTGGCTCCCAGTGGCTGCAAGGATCCAATTCAAGACTCTTTGCATTGTCGACAAGGCCTTCTGGTACCTGGGACCAAAATACCTCCAGCTTTCTCTTTAAAAGTATCTTCGTTCTCGAGCTCTTCGCTCCTCCACCTCCAGCTCCCTGGGGGTCAGTCGCTTATTTAAGCAACAAGTTGGGGCCGGTCTCTCTCTTAGGGCCGGCGCCTCCCTCTGGAACAGCCTCCATGCTTCTCTGAAAACACGAGCAGAATCATCTCCAGTTCCGGAAGCAGCTCAAGACTTTCCTCTTTACTTCTGCCTTCCATCTTCCACGTCCCTGCTGATTTCCTGTCTGATATTGCACTGGTTACCTGGCTACCCTCTGAATCACAGCCCCAGATCCCTGCCCTCCCAGTTGCACACTTGCACTGCCGCCTGGCAACCCTGCACTTGCGGCTGTATCTGCAACCCTACAGTCCCCCTACATGCACTTATCTAACACTTGTCTGCACTTAACCACTGCATTGCCACCTGTTGGCTGCACTCTTTTTTTTAATGTCTTGATCCTATGTCTCACACTTCTCCCCCCTCCTTCCACTGGCACTTTTCCCCTTGCCTCTCCCCTGCACTTGTGTGATCTCAATGTCACTTGGCCTCGTAAGATCATTGTCTTGTCCTCCCTTGTTCTCCTCCCTTGCCTTGTCGCGCCTTGCAACACTTGTGTATAGGCACACTATAAATAAAATATTGTATCAAGGGCCCTGCACATCAGTCACGCTGCTGTGAGATTAGCAGGGAAGAGAGGAGGAGACGGAAGAGGTAAAGAGAAAGGTCTTGAGGTTTTTTTTGGAACACAAGGAAGTCTTGCTCAAGAAGCAGGGGGAGAAGGAGGATGTTCCACAGGAGGGAAACAGCCGAGGAAAGTGATCACCCACCAGCTCTCTGTTTAGCAAAGCGCTTAACCCGCAAGGAGTTGGTGCCAGAGGAACAGAGGAGTCTAGAAGGAGAGTATTTGGTCAGGAAGCGTTGACGATACAGTGGCCCCTGGCCCCAGATCGCCTTATGTATGATACAGAGGGATTTCAATTTAATCTGTGCTGAGACCTGGAGTCAGTGAAGGCTTTGTAGGGCAGGAGAGATGTGGTCCGTGGGTTTGAGGCCAAGGATAAGTCTTGCTGCCCTATTCTGGGTTAGCTGGAGGGGTCGCATGGTGGAGGAAGGAAGATTAAGGAGGAGGCTATTACAGTAGTCTAGCCTGGAGAGAACCATCTAGAAGACATCTACCCGTATGGGTCAGACACCCCACTCCCATGTAAGGGCGTATTCACCACTGTGTGCACACACAAATCACACATGCCACGCATACAACTGCATGTTTTGTCCATGACGGCCAACAGTGGATGCATTCTAAGTTTCAAAACAGCAATAGACATGGGGCTGGTGCATATCCTGTACCGCATTGTGGTACATAAGTGCATAGCCCTGGACAGGGACATGGTCAAAATGTTCCTGAACCTATTCAAAGGTTTAGCAAAGCTTAGGAACTGTAATGTCCGGCTACACATCGACCCCACGGTCAAACTGGTCATACAACATTACAGGGGAAACCCCATCAACATCCAGAAGCAAGTCGAGGAGGAGCTCTGCCGGCTGCTGGACCTCTACATCATTGAACGGGCAAGTGGCCCGACGTCCTGGGTCTTTCCAATAGTTCTAGTGCCAAAGAAATCATCAGAGGGATCCATCCGTTTGTGTGTGTACATGCGCATGCCGAACAAAGCTATCCAGAGGGAATGACACCAGGCACCCCTGGATCACTGACATGATCCACCTCCTGAATGGTGCCACCATATTCTCCAAGCTCAACCTCAACAAGGGCTACCACCAACTAGAGCTGGCGCCTGAATCCCGCTACATCACTACTTTTGTTATGCACATGGGTCTGTTTCTCTACAAGCGACTTAATTTTAGTATATCATTGGCGGCGGAAATATTCCAAGAAGAGATACATCAGTTCATAAAGCACATACCAAATTGCTTGAATTATAGCGATGACATTCTAGTCTTCGGCAAATCCCCCGGCAAGCACGATGACACGCTGCGCTGCGTCTGTCTTGCGCTGCAGGCAGCGAGAGTAACATTGAACAAGGACAAATGTGAATTTCGGAAACACAGGCTGGCATTTTTGGGACAAATTGTCTCAAAAAAGGCGATGAGACCTGACCCAGAAAAGGTGGCCGCCCTGATGGAAACATCCAGGCCAACCACTATTTCAGACCTAAGATCCTTCCTGGGGCTGGCCAGCTACTGTTCCAGATACCTGGAAAATTACGCCACTATCAGTGCACCACTCTGTGACCTCACCAAGGAGGGACAAGAGTTAATCTGATCGCTGGAGTGTCAGGCCAGTTTTGAGGACATACATTCAAAGATCACATCAGCAGCAGACATGGCCTACTTTATCTCTACTAAAGACACAAAAGACATGGTAGACGCCAGTCGGGCCGGACTTGGAGCCATTTTGTCACAATTTGACTCGAAGACACCCCACAACAAACCGGTGGTTTCATCCGCGAGCCACAGCCTCACCAACACGAAACAGAGATATGCCCCTGCTGAGAAGGAAAGCCTGGCGGTTGTCTGGGCTTGCGAGTATTTCCATCTCTTCCTATACGGCAAAGCCTTTACCATTATCACCGACCACCAAGCCCTGCTCACGATCTTTGGAAATCCAGAAGCCAGGTCTGAAATAGTGGTTGGCCTGGATGTTTCCATCAGGGAAGCCAGGTCTGAAATAGTGGTTGGCCTGGATGTTTCCATCAGGGCGGCCACCTTTTCCGGGACCGATCGCATTGCACGTTGGGGTTTGCGTCGGCAGGATTACAAATTCACTATACAGCACAGGCCGGGGAAAGATAAAAACCCAGCAGACTACCTGTCGCGCCGCCTGAGGGGGTCAGCCCGGCAGGAACAATCGATAGTGGAAAAATGCCTGAACTGTCATCCAACAAATGAAGCCATTCCCCATTGAGTGGACGACACTTCAACAAGAGTCAGAAGCTGATCCTGCCCTCTCCACAATAACCCACTGCCTTCGGGCATGACGGATAAAACATACTGACGACATGGCCAAACACCTGGATCAGCCCGGCCAAGGCGAAGTTCAGAGCTTGTGCCTCGTCCAAGAGGAACTCACTGTCACAGAAGATCACACCACCCTCAAAAGCTGCAAGATCATACTACCCAGGTCACTTTGCCAGGGGGTCATTGATCTCACCCATGAGGGTCACTGGGGAGTTGCATCTCCAATCAAATGCTCTGCCCAGAAGGTCTGGTTCCCCCAGCTGGATAACAGAATGGAGGCTGCACTGCAGAATTGCACCATATTCAGGGTAGTAGCTCCTCCACCAAAGCCTCACCCATTACAGATGTCGGCCTTGCCAGGTGGCATCTGGGAAGAATTAGCAATTGATTTCTTTGGACCGATGTGAGATAGATCATACATACTAGTGTTAATTGATGAATATTCCAGGTTCCCAGAGGTCCAAATCCTACCTTCCACCAGAGCCACAGCGGTCATCCTGGCCCTGGGCAGGATTTTCACAGCATACGGCATAACAAAGACTATCAAATCTGACAATGGGCTGCCTTTCAAGAGCCAAGACTTTGCGAATTCTGCGGGCTACACAGGATTCAAGCATTGCAAGATTACACCCCTCTGGCCTCAAGCCAATGGCATGGCTAACCGTTTCATGTCCAGCATTAAGAGGAAGCTGCAGATAGCTCAGGTCAAGTGGAAGCTGTTTGAACAAGTCCTATATCAATTCTTGCGAGAGTACAGGCACATGCCATACTGCTCCACAGGCGAATGCCCGGCCAACCTTATGTTTGGCCGTAGAGTCAGAACACAGCTCCCTCAGAACCCGGTGGAAGGGGAATCGTGCAACAAGGATGGTGACATGAGGGCAGAGATCATTATCTTTCCGGACTTCAATAACCCAGAAGATGCAGGTCTTGCTGGACTTTGGGAAGAGAATCTAATCAACGGTTCCAAAGTCATGTTAGAATTATTGATTGAATATGCCGAGAGAGAGCATAAGAGAATAACCTCAGCTATAGACATAATTAAAGAAGACATAGAAGAAAGCAGTGCTCCAGCAAGTTCAAAAGACAAGAATTACAAAATAATGTATGAGATACTTAGAGCTCACCAAGATAAGGTAGAAATACGCAAATGCGGCAAATTGTTAAGAGGGCACTCTCTCTAACTGATATATGTTAATAAATCACAAACTAAACGCAAAAGAATAATTGTGTGGACCATACCTACTATGCACAACTAAAGTGAATGGAAGGAATTTCTTTGACCCAGTGCACTAGCGCCAACATGGTCATACAGACGGTCAAGCTAAATCCCTGTACAATCAAAAGACTTTGATCTACAAGCACTGTGAAAGAAAGGGAAGTGAAACCCACAGAAAAAGTGAACATTGAGAAACCAAGGGAATTGACTCCCGTTAGTCAAGAGGGGTCCGAGCTCGACCGAGGGAGATCCAGGGGTGAAGCCATCACCCAAAGTTGCTTCATAAAGGAACTGTGATAGGCAGAAGTTAAAGAAATGGCAAGGGTGAACCCGAAGGAGGGATGCCAGAGATTACGCTATCGCCCAAGTACTAGCAGTCAAGAGATGTCTGAGCCCGGTGGAGGGAGATCCAGGGGTGAAGCCATCACCCGAGTACAGACAGTCAAGAGGGGTCCTAGCTGGCAGAGGGAGATCCAGGGGTAAAGCTATCATCCTAGGTTCACGAAAAGAACTGATATAAAATGTAGGACCACGACTGAGAAAGGTCAGCCCAGAAGAGGGAGACCCAGGGGGGTAGCAAACACCCTATCTGTACTATGGATTACAATTGAGAAGGGTCAGTCCAGAAGAGGGAGACCCGGAGGTGAAGATGTCACCCTATCGGAATTGTGAAGTACGACACAAAAAAGGTTAGCCCAGAAGGGGGGACCAAGGGGTGAATCCATCACCCATACGGAACTTTGGAAACAAATTTGTTAAAGGAACGTATGTTTTGTTGTTTGAACACGTCAGGCCCTCGAAGGCAAGAGTCTTTCAGGTGAAACGAGACTTGGCCATCGACGCCCCTGATTACGGAAAGCTTGAAGGTTAAAGCTGAACTATCATCTCATACAAGAAAAGCCAGACAGTGTGTCCTGAGAGCTGCCATTGGATCTGTCGTCCCGTGCTGGAAATGCCAGAGACCGTACTGTGCTCCAAGCGCCCATCTTACCCTGTGTCCAAAACGTGGGGAAGGGAGATCCAGACTACTGCATCCTGACATATTATTTGAGAACACTTCTTTCTTTCTTGAGAAATATGCTACACCCCTTTATGTATTAGTTGTGATGCTTGGCAATAAGTTTTCTTACTATAGCCCCGTTTTTACTTGACTTGACACCACTAGGACTGCCTTATTTTCATTTGATGATCGACCTCTGTCCCCATCTTAGATCTAGGTTTAAATAAGACGTTTTTTCAACCTGCATACCACTTTCATTGTTCAATAAACACCCCTGAACTGTGATCACTTGTGTCTGTCTTGCTTGTTGTCACCATGAGTTTCTCGCACCTGTCTTAAAATGAAGATGCTACAATAAAGGATTATGCTTTACTTTGGCAATCCAGCCGGTTGATTTTGTGGGGTCCTTGGAATGTATATATTTGATTACTGTTATGTAGGATAATTTCTAAGTAGGGATAAGTGTAGAGTTTGGTGTAAGTACTAAGGGGTATGTTATGCAGGTTTAAAAGTTAAGTAGGGTTAGGAAATTATATATTTGGTCATTGATTAAGAAGGGATTAGAAGGGAGGAACCCTGGTGTGAGGTAGCAGGACAGTGTGGCCATCTGCCTCAGGCCTCCTTGCGAGATGGGACCATTCACAGAGGCCATCCTCTGGGCTCACACTCCCCGGGGGGTTAGGAGGGTGGTGGTGGTATCCATGGGAACTGTCCCTGCTCCGAGGAAGAGTACACCCTTGCAAGGATCAGGGCCGGAAAACAGGGGCTACATAAAGGCAAAAACAAACAGTGTAATCCATGCAAACTGAAGACTATTTGATGTGTCAGAAGAATGATCACCAACTTATCTACATCTTAGGTATTTCTACCATCCACTTGCAACCTGATTGTTGCTTCGGAAAATGATGGAATTCTGCTATTTGGTGTGGATTGTTGATCCAGAAACAGTGGTCTCACGAAAGAAAGGTTCTAAACAACGGGTGTGAGAAAATCGTATGGTTAAGTGCATCATACGTCATACAGAGTGCGTAGAGTGTTTGGTGTAGACACTGCAACATTGTATTGCTGTTCGGGACCCCTGCTGGAGACGTGATCACAGAAGTCTGTCCTTGCTTTTTGTCATGCTCTCAGCTTTAAAAAATCAGCTGACAAACGGAGCGACGCAGAGTGCGTCGAGTGTTTGGTGTTTGGCGAGTGGCCAGTGGTCGGCCTGGCTTCACCTGCTCCTCCTCCCTTCCCTTGCTCATGGCCCCCTCCACTGATCTACATGGTGTATCCCGGTAAGGCATATTGTTTGTACTGTTTGTAACTGGTGGACTGAGACAGCGGGTCCATCACATTAACTGTCTTCTAGCAGAGTGCGACTGCAGGCTTGAAGCCTTTGAGCTCTCTGCTTCTACCTTGTATATCCCTACAACAATTGACCTGGTTGGGCTCTTTTCTCACTAATTACAACTCGCCTTATTTCCCCTAGGCCGGGGAAAGCTGTTAGACGTGGGAAAATGCCGGTCTCCCGCGGCAAGAAACCCTATTGGCTTCGCTCATCAAAAAATCACACGGACACTGCTGAATTCCCCACAAATAGGGATGCAGAGTCCAGAAAGGGGGCAAGCTTACTAGAGAAGCAGACCCTTCCTACAGGCCCACTGGATGCATTCTTCAGGGCGAAACCTGTGTGCCAAGACATGGAGACATGCCCCCTGGATGCGCCAGTGTTTGTTCCTGAGGCAGACAATAGCTATCACCCTCTGGACCTTGATAACGATTCCCTCCAGCAATTGTGCTATGCCTTACAGGATCGTTCTACAGCATTCACAGGCAGCAGGGGTAAAGAAATACTGACTCCCACAGAACTGTCTGACTTGCCGATCCCTGGAGAACAGGAAGCCAATAATAATACTGCACTGCCAACTATTGCCCGGTTTGAGGCGCAGGTGCCAGCAGACACAGCAACATTGGTTTCAGTCTTGGAGGTCCCTGAGAAGGACCTCGGGGGCTATCCCCCGGCTGCGCCAGTGGTGGATACAAGACTCTCTGCAAGTCCAAATCTTGTATTTGATTCTGTTGTGCCTGCAAGTGACTCTTTGCAATATGACTTCAGTACCCATGATACAACCAGTACAGCCCAAAGTAACGGAATCTTGAATTTTGCAGTAAAAATCCCGTTAAAGCTGTGTGGCACCATACACGAAGATCTTAAATTACAGGGGGCAGCCATCTCGCTGCTACATAAACATCTGATTTTTCTTGAAAAGGCACTGATCCCATTATCGGTCATTATCGGTCCCCCGGAGAGAAAACTCTAATAAACAATCATCGCCCAGCCAGGAGTTATCTATTCATATTGTCTCTGACTCGCTGGAAGTGCCTAAAGCTGTGACAACCACCTTGCCTACAAAGATAAACGCAGGGACTGGAAAAGTAACCCTCTCCAGGAGACAGGTGAGATTGGCAAAGAGGCAGGCTCCTCATATATCCCCAGACCTGCCCCTTCTAGGGGATAAACTGCCTGGTGCAGCCCAACCTCTGAATTCTAGATTGCGGCCTTGCAACACTAACATCTCAAAGAAGCAAAGAAAACGTGCTGCACAGCGTAAAAGGCGATCTGCCCAGACAGTGGGTACTCTTACTAGTTGGTTGATAGAAGAGGATCCCCAGAATCCTACCCCCTCGGTAGTTGAGCCAAATAGTCCCATTTTGGGCACTGAGTGGAGGAAGCCGGTGCAGCCTACATTACCACGTGTACATCCTCCGCCTAATGCTATGCCCAGCCCAGACACCCTTGAGCTAAAGTCTCCCCTTGCTGCAGTTTTGGATCCAAAATCTATAATTATAGCGCCAGCTCGGGGGTCCAAAGGAACTCGGCAGTTAAATCGACCCTCTCTTTTGGCTTTGCTCAATAAGATCCCCTCGCTTAGAATTTTGAATTCCAATGATTTTGACATCGTGGAACCTCTATGTGTTCTTGGGTCTACAGCCACTAAGCTACATTGCAGCTTACCGGAAACCACTGCACTAATTAGGCATAAAGCTTCATTGGATTATCTGGGCTACGCCCTAGACTTACCAGTTACTAAGGAGGTGACCAGTGGGGGCTGTGTTAAATGTAACTGCGCCTAAGAAGCTCAAGAAGTTGCTATTCCAAAGCAGCTTCCTACAAAGTCTGAGGCTGGGTGTAGTGATGCTCAGGGATGGGAGTGGTTAAAGTCCATGATTGCCTCAAAAACAGTTTCGGAGTTAAATTGATCGATTTCTAGTTGGAACACTAGAGGCTTCAGCCATTGGCTAAATGGTGATACCTTTCTGAACTTGCTGTCGCCTCATGATGTGTTCATGCTACAAGACACGTGGTGTACTTTTGACATTGAGTTTGATGGGTACACAACCTTCCAGGTCAAGGCCACCAAGTGAACAGGGGCGCCCGAAGGGTGGACTACTGATTGATGTTAGGTCGTCTTTCAACCCGAGAATAGTCCATCAAGCTGTCACTCGGGGCAGCCTTCTGGCATTTCAGGTGTCCCCTCCAGGTGAGTGGGGAAGCTGCCGGGACATATTAATAATATGTGTGTATGACCCTCCTGGTGAAATCATGACGGAGAATATTATCGACCAACTTGATTCCCTACTCACTACCTGGCAAGTCTCATCTGACGACTGTTCGGTCATCGAGGGTGGGGATTGGAATGGTAGAGTAGTGGATGAAGGAGGTTGTGGGGTCTTTGACAATGTCCTGGACTATTGTAGCATGCCTCTCAAAAAATCTAATAGAAAGGGGAGGTTGTGGTTAGATCTGCTTAAAGAGTGGAATTGTACGGTCCTAAACGGGTGCCCAAAGGGTGACCATCCCGGGCAGATGACTTGGGCTGCTGGTTCCAAGAAGGCCACCTTGGACTACATGGCAACCTCTGATTCTGTATTGGAGTATGTTATGCGATTACAAATGGAACAAAATATCTAAAGTGATCATGCTTTGGTTGTACTCATTATGTCTGGTGCAGAAGGGCCAGGGGAATTGTGCCCCTGCAGGGATGTTATTCCTAACATCGCAGGGAACAGGATCTGTTGGTCTCAAAAGAATAGTGAGAGGGTGTATTCACTTGCTTTTCCACCGGGTTTGTAGCATAAACTGGGCTCTCTGGGGTAAAAACCCAGAGGCCATTGAAGACTGGATTGAGGGCCTGTCCTTGAGTTTTTTCAGGGGTAGACCAGTACCAAATATTAAATGGGGGAGTAAGGGAAGACCCACCTTTGATATAAATATCTGTGATCGCAAACGCCAATTGAGACGTGAAATTAGAGCATGTGAAGGGGAAGTTTGCCATACGGGAAACATATACCAGTTAATTACCCATATAAAGCTCTTTAAAAGCCAGTATCACACTTGGCTCCATCAGTATCGTAAAGCCCAGCAAAGAGGGCAGTGGCAAAAGTTCATCCAGACTCTGTGCAGTAGAGACACACGGAAAATCTGGCAAATCCTCTCAAGGGCAGGGGGTGAACCGACTCCGAAAATCGTGAATCCTATTTCAGCTGAACAGTGGGTGGACTTTGTTAAGAACAAGTTTTACAAGATCTCCGCCTGTGCCATTTGATTGATTGAACATCCAGATCCTTGGCCGCTCCCTATGAGCTTCAAATTTGGGAAACAAGCCATCATTAACATCAAGACGTCAAATGCTCCATCCCGAACGGCTTAGCAAATTCAGTCTTGAAAAAATACCCAAACAACTGGGCCCAGGTACTACTGACTCTCTATTCCAGGGTCTGCAGGACTTGCTCTATACCCTCGACATGGCAAAGGTCGGTCCGCATACCGGTCCACAAGAAGGGGGACCGGAAGGAGGTTACCAACTACCGCCTTCTGTCCATGTTGAACATGACAGGCAAGATCTTTGCGACACTGGTAGTTAGAGAGTTGGAGGCCGGGGTGGTTGCTAACCAAGTGCTTAACTTTGCCCAGACTGGATTCAGACCAGGATCCAGTACCACGCATAACATTAGAGTCTTGGACTCATTAATTAACTCCACTCTGAGTAATAAAGCAGGCACTCTATACGTAGTCTTCGTAGATTTTACCAGCGCTTTTGACCAGGTAGTGAGAGAAAGGCTTTGGTCTAAGCTTGCCAGTCTTATATGTCCCACCTGGATAATGCAGATCTTAAAAGCACTGCATAGTGAGAACAGTACCAGGGTCAGACTCAATAATGCAGGCACAGTGACGGAACCCATAAGTATCAACATGGGAGTTAAGCAGGGATGCGTGGCGGCTCCCATGCTATATAATCTTTGTATCTCGGATCGCCTCTGACGCATGGGGTTAAAGTCTAACTGTCCACCTAAGCTATGGAACTCTCCCATCACAGGCATGCTGTATGCAGATGACCTGAGATTGTTCGACAGAACTCTGTCGGGCATCAAGAGCATGCTAGAGGAACTTTCACAGTATGCCTCCGAGCTGGGACTTACCATCAATCTAGGGAAGACCAAGTTAATGTTGATTACCAGAAAGGGACCAAGACAATCTGAAATTGAAACCAGCCTGGGCACGATAGAATTTGCTGATTCTTATCGGGCCTGGAATTTGACGTATCATCCAATTATGATCGGATAATCGCACAAAAAAAAGAGGCGAGCTAAACTGCTGACGCTACAGGCCTGCAAATTTGCCAAGGGGCATTCAGGGTACAGTATGGCCGGCATTGTTAAGTTGTATCAACAGTGTTTTGTGCCGGCCTTGCTTTATGGTCTGGAAGCTCTGGCTATGCAGGACCTGAATTGGCTCAACATTTTAGAGGGCCATTATTGGCGGGCAGTATTAGGCTTAGGCTCGGCCTGTTCCATGCAATATCTGATGCTTGAATTAGGTTTCACCTCTTTAAGAGGAATGGCCCTGCATGCCTGGGGTGTTTTTTACTTGAAATCGTGTACCTCACCTGTGTGCAAATTGCTTGACGTAGTGGGAAACAATCACAACTCAGAAAAGGTCCCACGTGGGGATAATTTTAAACATCTAAATGAATCCTATTTTTTGGAGATTGGTTGGATCCACGCCTCAAAGAGAATGCAACCATATGCCCACCTGGAAAAAATCTTTTGTATCTAAGCTAAACCGATGGGATTGGTGTGAACATTATTCCCACTTAGCAAAACTGAAAGAGTACGAGGCAGTGTCTCATGTAGTGCACAGGTACAGGAGGACACAACCTTATCTACTCCTGTGTCTGGATCCGGACGTAAGGGATTTTTTGTTAAGGTTGCGTAATAACCAATTACAGGTCCTTGCCATTAAGGGTCCCCAACAGGGCTTGGCATTAAAGGATAGGTCCTGTCATATCTGTGGGAGATCTGATGCCTTGGAGACCGCCAGACATGTACTCACTTCTTGCCCTAAATTGGGATCATTATATATGAGTATGCTGGGAAAATTGGTTCATTGCTATGAGGCTATCCTTGGAGATCCATTTTGGGACTACTGTCTTAATTCAAATACCATATCATCTCATTTTGCTCTGTTTAGAGTATGGACACATGTCAGGAATTTACTGCCGAACTAATGCTAATGCTATTAACTGCGTGACTCTGTTTTAGTATTTCATTATGTTGTTTTGAATTCTTATTCTATTTGTGTTTCTGTTGTTGTCTGATGTTTTGATCTATTGCTCTGTGACAGTGTTGCGAGATCTGTTGATTTAGTGTATTGGTTATGTAATATGTGTTGATATATCTGTTGTATTTTATATCTTGTGTAAAGTTCAAATTTTGGACTAAAACACAATAAAGATTATTATTATCATTATTAAGAAGAACAAGTGCTTGTTTAGGGGTGTGCTGGTCTCCTAGATAATAGAGAGCATTTAGGGGTGCATTGCATTCTTATGGATAGTCAGCATCTCTTGATAAGGGTTCATAGGCAGGTGGATTAGGCTTATGTCAAGGATTTCTGATGTGACCAGATGACGCTTTACCCAGGGGTTAAAAAATTGTGATAAGAGGCTGAACTTACCCTCCCAAAAGCTGATAAAGTTTCCACCTGCTTCGCTGATGTCCCTAGCTGGATGCAAAAGTGTCATTACAATCTTAATGTGGTAAAGGCATGGATCTTGCAGCTTGCACTTACAGATCTGTAACATATAGTAGTATTCTTTACATCAATGGTGGATAAGTTACCAGCTCTGTATATCAAAGCTTGCACCCGAGTGCACTGTTTGGTCATAAACTGGATTTTAAGACAGAGGTTCCCCAGGTGGCCATTGCCTAGAAATACCAATTCAAATGAGCCTACAGGCTAACACCGTTTTAGTTACACACCATAACTGGTTCATTAGAACATGTTTAACGTCTTGGATTAATATCACATATGTTATGCTCCTGCTGATATATGGATACACATTTTAAAGTCTTCACATGCTGTTCACTGGCTGCCCATAGGTAAGAGGATCAGCTTTAAAGCTTTGTGCATTGTTCATCAGCCATTTTATAAGGCTGGCCAGCATTTAGGCATGCTAAATTCAGCCCCTATGTTGCAGCACGCTGCCTTCGGTCTTTGGGGGGCTTACGTATCTCGGTCCCCCTATTTAACGGTCCCGAATCAGGGGTTGTTCTTATTCCGTTACTGCTGTAAGGCTTTGGAATTCTCGTCCCTTTACTCTTCGTGTTATCCGGGACCACCTGTCCTTCTGCTGTGCACTGAAGACGTTTCTGTTTTCGTGTTTCTCTTTTCGCTGCCTGTGCATTCCATCTTTCTTAGGCCATGTTGCCCTCACTGGTGTAGGCTGAGCTTTACGAGTGGTATAACACAGCAGTAAGTTGGTTGGATAGCATAAAGCAATGTCTGCATCAGTGTTGAATACCACCTTTTAGAAAATAGAACCTTCCATTCTCCCACATCTGACACTCTAGGGTAATAGACTCACGATATCCTGACTGCAATCAGGGCAATTCCATATCCTTGCTATATTAATTAGATATATCAATATCCCCAGCAGATACATGAAGAATAAAGTGGCAGATGCGGGTAGGAACCTATCAACACCCATAATCCCACATATGTTAAATAGGTATATCAATGGCCCCACCCGATACCTTCAGAATATGGTGCCCAGAATGTATAAACACCCACAATCGCACATAAATCAAAGAGGTATGTCAGTGTTCTCACTAGATACATGCAGCATACTGGGCCAGGTATATGTGAGAGCATGTTTATATCCATAATCCCCCTTATGTTCAATAGGTATATACATGGTCCCCTCGGATAAATGCAGAGTACTTGGCCAGGTCCATGTAGGAACCCATAAACACCCACAATCCCCCATATATCAAATCGGTGTATCAATGTCCCCACCAGATGCATGCAGGATATGGTGCCAGGTTCCTGTAAGAACACATGAACACCCATAATCCTACATACGTTAAATAGGTATATATATCAATGTCCCTACCAGATACATGCAGGCTACGGTGCCTACAGTGCCAGGTACCTGTAAGAACCCATAAACACCCACAATCCCCCATATATCAAATAGGTATATCAATGTACTCACCAGATACATGGAGAGTCATGTGTCAGGTACCCGTAAGAACCTACAAACACCCATAATTCCCCATTCATTAAAGAGGTATACCAGTGTCCTCACCAGATATATGCTGAGTCGTTTGCCAGGTACCTGTAGGAACCTATAAACACCCATAAGGACATGTCCATTCAACATCTTTAAACCCTAACGTGCATGCCTTATTTTCAAGTTGAAATATGTAAAAAGAATAACTGCTCATGTGCAATTGCTCTTGGAGGTGCTCCGGCAAGATACTAGGCGAAGAGTTACACATTTAAGCATGTCAAGTAATACATTTAATTATAAACATCACAGTCATTCAACATCCTTCAACAGCTAAGCATGCCAAGTAAGGCAAAATAAAGCACATTTCCCAAGTGTGTAACTTGATATTTAGTAAATTGCAAGTGCTTCATTATATGACTTTGTTCCAGCAATGAAATAGTTAAAGAAGTTGTGATCGTCGGAAGCTGGCAGCTTCACTGTATAACTTTTTTTCCAGCAATGAAATAAAAGAAACTCGTGATTGCCACACGCTGGCACAGCTACTGCTTCATTGTAGAACTTTTTTCCAGCAATTAAATAGTTAAAGACACGTGTAATTGTCAGAAGCTGGCACAGCTTCTGTTTCACTGTATGACTTTGTTGACCACCAATGAAATAATTAAACAAACTTGTGATTGTCACACCTTCATGTGAAGTAAACAGGAATAATGACAATGAGAAACCAACAGTAAGTAAAACCTCAGCCCGTCCAAAAGTGTCCTAACACTGCCACCTTGAGGCAACATAGTGAAATACAGGCAATCATCCCATCATCGCCGCTAGGCCTTTTAGAAAGTTCCCCTTTGGCAGCCACCCAATCAGTGCTTGCTGCCACATTTAAACTTTTCCAGACATTTTCTCGGGTTCTTGTTTAGGTATGGATTGGAATTTGAATTCAAAGTGATTGATTCAAAGTTGCATCCAGACACCAATTACACATATAGCTGGCAACTGCAGCCCTCACTCTCTAAGGCAAGACGAGGCCATGACCGTGCATCGCAAAATCAGTATTCCACTCACTCTCACAAGATAGAACACTAGGTTGTTGGACTTGAAACTGAATTTACAAGAGGGTTGCTTTTAGGGACACCCATGGGATGCAGCAGGCCTCAAGCCTTGTGCCGCATAGCCCTCCCCCCCCCCCACATCCCCAGTGGTAGAGATGCAAGCCTCATTGGCCTGACAGAATGCTGGACAAAGTTACAGACAGGAAGGTCACATACTCTTCCCCAGTATAAGAGAGCCCAAGTCGTCATAGAAGACGTGCATGCTGCCTGCTACTGCCGTTTTGTCCAGATATTTGTGTTTAGGGAAAGTTTGTATTTTCGTCTTGGCAGCTGGTTTGCCCATTTCTTTAAAGTATTTTCAAAGCTGCTAACTACCTGTTGCATTTTCTATTCCTCGCAAAAATATATTATCCTTATTGTAATAAATATTTATACAATCCACAGAATATTGCTGCTTGGTTACAGCTAGACCTGGAGTCCGATTCGAACACACAACACTGCCAGCTGCTAGCATGTGCAGAGTCCCAGCAGCAATCGCCATAAACTGTCCCCGAGACGTTCCCTCAGTCCCCCGAGTGAGCACCTGGTGCCACATGTACGCTGTGAACGCAAGACATGCAGGGAAGAAGCACGCTGCCGGTTAAAGCAGGACAGCCAGCACCTGACTGCCAAAGTAATACTCTCTGATTATAAATGACTATTAGTTTGCCGCCACTGTAGTGTTAGGGTGTGATCATACATTAAAGAAGCAGTAAGCCCAGTGTGCATTACGCGCTTATGAGGGTTGCAGGCCTCAATCACTGGCGCTGATACGTCATACATAAAAATGTGCGTTCATTTTTATGTTGCTAAAATGCTCTTTGAGTTTATACAAAGCACGAAGTATCTTACATTGGTGTTATTTGCCCTCCTATCCGTTCTCACAGGTGCTCTCAGCCCTCATGGGTGACTTCAGGGCTGGCTGAAGATGCACGGAGGTTCCTGGTGCAAAACCCCCACCCCCCGCCCATCCCCACATCCCCCTCACCTCTCCCGAGGCAACTGTTTGGTGCATACATTATAATGAAGATGCTTCCTAATGTTATGTTATGTAAATATTTTTCAATTCATAATATTCCAATTACTTTCTGCTAAAGGGTAAAAAAAAACGTTCTGCTAAAAGGCAAAATAATTTTAAATATTTCCAATTCAGCGTTGCATATCAATTAATCTCCGAATAACATAAAGAATGTCCAGTAATTCATCAACCATTTGTCTATTCTCTAGGTTAACATTTTGCCCTCTAGTTTTTCCCAAAAATATATTAGAGCGAAAGTTAATTTCAGTTCAGCTCCCTCTGCGAACGCAAGCCACCACTCTTCGCCATATTGAGAGGGTCTTTTTGATATTCCTGATCCTAGATGCAGAGTCCTCTCTTCCCGCAATTCTTTGCAGTATAACACTAGATGTTTTAGTGTTTCTTTCTCTGTTTACAGAATCTGCAGCATTCTTCTAGATCTTTTTCTTTCTTTCTTATATTCGTTATTGCTTTTGTTTGAAACAGGTTCATCCTAAACTTTACGAACATTTGCCTTTTTTTGTTACACGGAAACTTTTGTAAGTAATTAGGAAGGGTATTAATTGCACGCGCCTCTGGAGCAGTTTTATCAATACATCTGTGTAGAGTTCTTCGCTCTTGATTTTCGCACCAATCCAGAGACCATAGCTTTTTTTTCACTGCATTCGGATTTTGGATTAGTGTCTCTGGTTCAGCCTGCAGTTGTTTCAAAAGGATTGCGCACTTTAATTTCCAACTGCTCAATATTGAGGCATCCAAGTGTTTTGGGTTGCTACTTAAGATCCGGTATTGGGGAAGGTCGTCCGCTCCCAAGACTTTCATGTAAATAGATAACATGTTCCATATGACTTTTGCATTGATTGAAATCAGACCGAGCTCAAATCTGATAAAAGCGGTTGGAGTCCCTCTAGGGAGTGCTAATACTTTGCTCCAGAATGTATTTTCAAACCATGGCCAGATCTAAGCCGGACATCCTAGCATTGCTTCAGCACCAAAACATAGAGCCGGAATAAGCTTTGCCTTGTAGAATTCGACTACAGGTTTTATCGACAATTTTCCAAATTTCTTATTCAGGGTATATCCTTGAGCTGTCAGAGATTTACATTTTCGTCTATTTTCCAAGCGAATTTCTTCAACTTGCTTGCCCCCACTAAGTTTTGCAGAACTAATATCTCGGTTTTTAGTGGATTTATCACCAAAGCATTTGCCTCAGTATATTCCTTCAATGCTGTCGGTTTTCTCTGTAAACCGATAGGTGTTACATCAAGTATTTCAATGTCATCAGCATAGAGGATGTATCCCAGACTGTTTCCGTTTATTTTTGGATAGAATGATTTTATAGTTTCAAAGGCTCTACCAATGTCTGAAATAAAAGTGCTGAATAAAGTTGCTCCCAGAGGGCATCCCTGCTTCACACCTCTAGTGGTCTTAATTTCTGAGGACAGGGTTCCTAGTTGGTCCAGTCTGACTGTTATCGTTGTCTGGGAGTACAATTCTCTGATAGCGGCAAGCAGGCTAGCTGGACAACCCCAGTTTGTAAGTTTGTTCCATAATAGCTCACGATCTATTGAATCGAACGCATGAGCTAAATCTACAAAGGCTAAGTATATTTTTGTTTTTGTTCTTATTGCTTCCATCTTTAGCAGGTTGATTAGCAGTAGATTTAGACTGCAAGCAACTCCTTTGACGAACCCAGTTTGTCGTTGATCGGCGATTTCTGCCACTTTTATCCAGTTTGTCAATTGTATTAATAGCTGTGTCGCAAAGATTTTCCCTACGACATCTAAAAGGGCAATTGGCCTATAATTTTTAGGATCAGTTCTTACTCCTTTCTTAAATATAGGTACAATTATAGCCGATTTCCAAGATTCTGGTATTCGTTTTTTAGCGATAATCTTCCTGAACAACGTGAAACAGAATTCGGCCCACTCTTCTGGATGAAGTTTTAACATCTGGCTTGTGAGCCCATCGGGGCCGGGGGCTCTTGACGAGCTTAATCGTTTGATGTTATCCAAGATGTCTGACTTGTCTATTGATAAGTCCCATTCTCTTAGTATTTTTTGCTCATGTTGTTGATTAGGCATGCTTTTCACAAACAACTTTCCGAAATGCTCTACCCAGTCGGCTTCTGTTACCGCATTATTTTGTATGGCATTTTGGGGCACAGCCATGTTGTTGATTACTTCCCAAAATGAGCAAGCATTTTTGGTTGTCAAAATGTGTAACATTTTTTCTGCATCATTCTGTATCATGATGCTTTTGTGCGAACGAAGCCACTTTTTATAGGAGTTTTGTACTTCTATTTTCTGTTTAGTGTAATTAGATTCTACATTTGTAGGTAAGAGCCTGATAATTATTCTCATTTCACGTTGTTTTTCTACTACCTCTTTGTCGTACACGTGTGTATTTTAGAAATGTTTGATCTTACTCTCCTTTTCAATTTCTGTGTACATTTGGAGCCAAGTTGAATATTCAAATATGTCTACATTGTCGTATGGGTTCTCCTCTAGCATTAGTTCCGCCATTGTAAAGATGTGAGTTTCTTTGAGTCTCAGTCGATTTCTCCCAGGATTTGTTGTTATGGTATGGTTCCATCGCTGTTCTTTTTTACTTGTTAGTCTTAAGTGAGTGATTTTAACCAAATCATGATCACTATGTTGCATCTCAATTACATTTAAGTCAATTATGTTAGTTGTCAAATTTCATGAAGCATAGAAGTAATCAAGAGTACTTTCATATTTTTCATTTCGCCATGTTGGTTTAGGCGGAATGTCTCCTTTCAGGTTCCCAATTAGTCTCATCATACCTCGAACTTCCATCTCCTCAGCCCATGTGGCTATCAACCGATTTTTTTTTGCCGAGGGTTTGGAACTTGATGGATCTCTGAGTTTTTGGACCCCCAGCCATTCCATATTAAGATCTCCACAGAGTATAATTTAAGGATTGTTCTCACTAGATAGAATTGAGTCTATTAAGTCACCCACTGCGTCCAAATATAGCGAGTCATCTGAGGCGTCGTGCTGCCAATATAGATTAATTACGTGAAGATTTATGATATTTCCACCTACATTCTCTTCCTCGGTGGTTATGATAACATATTGAATATATGGTGAGAGGTTTATTGTTTTTAATATTCTCATGCCCATGCTTCTTTTAACAAGTGTTAGCAAGCCGGCCATTGGTCTACCTTCAGTATGCTTAATTGCCAGATTCCAAGCTACTTCATAGCCTTCTACCGTTGGCTGGTTTATGAGCCACGTTTCTTGTAGGCAAATTATCTGCAAATTTCCAAATTTACTTAGGCTATTACTCAACAAATGCATGAATCCTCTCGTATTCCATGTCCCCATCAAAGTTTTATGAGAACTGGTTATTTTCTGGCATTACTTCTTTTGTTGATTGTTCAGTGAGGCAGCTACCCAGCTCCACTGTTTATTATCATCCTCTTTAGTTTCCGTTTTTTCGCCGGATCTTTGATTGTGTTCACTTTGTTTTTTGCATGCAAATGTGATCTTAATCTGTTTCTTCTGTTCAACCTTGCTTCCGTCCTTACTCAAGTCAGGTGTTTAGAATGGGCCCATCCTCAGAAGGTCTGATTCTTTCTGATGGATCTCTGGGTTTTTGGACCCCCAGGCATTCCATATTAAGATCTCTACAGAGTATGAGTTTGAGGTTATGTCCTGCTGCTTATTTTTCTTCTGTGCAGGCTTTTTTGGATTTATAAATGGGACCCTCTTGTCTTCTCTCCATAGTTCTTTCCCGTCTTCCAGCCTCAGAGAATCACTTTGTTTGTTGTTTCTTGGCACTTTTTCACTTCTTGAATCATCATTTAAGGGCATTATGTTGCTGTGTTTTAGATCAAACTCTTTGACCTGCGGATGTACAGTGCTTTTTTCCAATCTATTGTTGCATACAGCCCATCTTTCATCCAAAGTCAAGCGCTTTTTTGGTTCAGATATTTGCTCTTCTGATCCTTCACTTGGTACAGTCTTTTTATTTTCCTTCTCTGGAGTAACCGCTGTAGTGCAAATTCTTTTTTCTGACTCGTCATTATTGAGGTGCCACTCTAGCATCATTTGTGCTTCCGGATCATCTTCCTCTTCGAATGATGAGTTGCAGCTGTTTGAGTCATAGGTAGACAGGTTTGCCAGGTCCTCTATTATTTTTCCTTCATCAACCTCTGAGTCATCAGGAATGATTTTGATTTTTTCTTCCTATTTTTGATTCTCCTCTGAAGTCTCAGGTACTCCAGGCACAGATTGCATATTGGAGCTCGGATTCTGGTAACTTGTAGCAGTTTGAATCATTACATTCAGAGATTTGATGTTTCGCAAGAATTTACAGGAATTTTTAGCGTTTACTTTCTTTTTGTTTGGCATATTTTTCGTCTTCTTTATTTGTTTTTTAGGTAGGTTTCCTTTCTCTCCACCTTTAAGAGGGTTCTCCCTTTTATTTTTATCGAAGATGGCAAACATTTCATTTTTATCTACTGTTTTCTCTTGATGTCGTGCCTCATCAGGACGCGCAGTCCCCATAATACTCTCTGCGTTAGCTGACGTTGAGGGTTGACCATCTCTCACTTCGTCTTCTAGACTACCGCTAGGTTGAGGCTCTTTTCCTCTCTGTTCCGGCGCAAAAGTATTTTCAGGCTGTTTACTCATCATCTTCTCATCTCAGTCTGTTAAGTCCACAAGGGGCCGAGATGAGGGAGATAGAGCATATTTGTTATACATTATACAATTCTCTGGTTTTTCAGTTATTTGGTTCGTAAGCATATCCTTGTTTTCAATTCTCATTCTGTTTGCCATGTTATTTTCTCTTATTATTTCTGTTGAACTCCCGCCAATCTCTTTTACTTGTGTTGGCTTTTCTTCTTCCATTGTGTGTTGCTTTTTCAAAATTGCTAGAGCCTCATATGCTAATTCGGCAAAAAGCCTTTTATTATCAGCGCTATTTTTTAGTTGTTCCTTTACTTGCGCAACAAAAACCTCATTGTACAACTGGTCATTAGAGCGATGGATTTTGTCCTCTTGATGTGCTTGCTCTATCTTTGTTAATTTTGTATTCGCTGTAGCCATTATGGAGATTTGTTCACCTAGACTCTCGTTTAGATGTTCATAAATTTTATCAAGGGCGCAACAGTTATTGTTAAGGCTGAAATGATGTTTGGTCTCAATTGATTTATCACATGCTCTACCAATTCGAAGCAATCTGATTGCGGATCTCTCTGGCCTTTTGAAGAATCATAACTCTTTCGATCGATCTGTCTCCGTACTTTGGGATATTCTCTTTCAGCAATCGAGGAGTCGGTATCAGTACTGCTCTCATCGATTGTATCCATAGCATCCGATTTCGCATTTGCACTGTACAGACTTCTTCTTTTTTTTATAACATTTCCACCTACAGGTGTATTTTTATATCTAGAAAGGCGGCATCTATTTTGGCTTTCGCGCTTCTGTGAGCAGGCTCCTGCAATTGGACTTGAGCTAGACCCAATCCTTCTGCGTTTGTTCGGGCCGTAAGAATCTTCGTACTTTCTTTGTTTACTCATAGATTTTTCCCTGTACTTTCTGCTTCCTGTATTTCCCAAGTCTTTTAACATCAAGGGATCATTATCAGATTTTTCAGGCACTCAGTGGTTCCTCGATTGAGCTGCAGGAGCTGCAAACTTTGCATTCATGTTTTTTAAGTCCGCAATCAATTTGTCAGCCAAAAACAGTGAGTTCCTACTTTCTGTAGGTGACAATTCCGGTAAGTACACCGCCGATTTGATCACATGGCAATCACCAAAAATCTGCTCATTCGCTGTCACAAAGACTTCACTTTCAGGTTCTACATGGGGGTTTAGGTGGTAGGCAGATTGTATTTGAATGACCTCATCGGCTTCTGTTCTTGGTTTTCCTTCTAAACATGCAGCTGGTAATGAACATAGCGGTGCGGACAGGTCAGCTGTAGGGACATTTTTTGTCTCATCATACTTTTTCACGTTATTGCATGAATTCTTGTTGTTGTTTTGCAACACTCGCCATGTAAGCACTCGCAATGATGGCGGAGATATTCTCAGGGTAGGTATCAACACAGCTTGGTGCCGTTCCTCGCCAAACCTGGCGTTCAGCAGTGTGGTATTTTGGCAGTATTCCATCGGCATTTGAGTTGCCTTTATTTGATTAGTATTCATTTTTTCATGATTGCAAGCCCCTCCACATTTACAGGATTGGCTTACATCTCTATCCCTGAGGTCAAGAGTCACTCCGGAAGTACTTTCTTTATTTTCTTGCATCTCATCTGAGTCTTTTATGAGCTCCTCACCCCCATAATCACTGAGGCCACTGCGGTCACAGGAGAGTTCAGACACAGCAGCCGGCCCGTCGCGAGCGCACACCAACCGCTCACCTCCAGCAACTCCCCCCTTCAGCTGAGCTGAACGCGCCTTTAGGGCGACTGCGATCACATCATTCCTCAGCCCAACATCCAGTCTCCCGCCCACACCTGCATCTGGGTGGTTGAAGCAGCCAAACATTACAGTCAGTGTCCCCTACGCATCCCTGCGCTCGCAGAGCGGCGGGCGTGTCCGGAGCAGTGTGTGGGCGGGAGACTGTATGATCCGGAGCAGTGTGTGGTGTTGGGCAAATGGAACCGGGGGGAGGAGAGGTCCTCTTCTCGCATGTTTTTAATGAAAGTGTTCTGTATACTCGTTAAGCTGCATAAAAGGACGTTCTTACTGTCTTTCTCCTCATTTCTCACTTCCTCCATACGGCACCCTGCAGGAGCGGACTGTAATCGCCTCGACCGCGATCGAGTCAGCGGCGAGGTAGGACTTATCGCTCGTAGGGGAGCTGGTTCCATTACCACAGCTTCTGAGTGTTTAGAAGGCTCCGGGTCTTCACAACCGGCGCAACCAGAGCCAAACAGCAGAAAAACAGCACTCTAAACAACAAGTGCACCGCCCTTTACTCCGCGGCCGGGCTTTTGCATTTATATAGTGCCTTATGTACCATTAGTATAGTCTGAAGACGCTGGTAGGTTAAACGCCCTCGGGAACCGAAGTTCAAGTCAGTAGAGAGAGTCAGAGGTGCGTGTGAGCACCGGATATGTGTTTATGGTTGAGGGCGCAGAACATGAGCCCCACTTTGAACTTCATTACTCCCTAAGCATATTCCCTGCCCCATACCAAAGAATTGAAATCGGGGTAAAACATGTCAGGGCAAGTTAACACCTTGAGGTCGGTACTTTGCCAGCAGAAGCAACATTTAAAGTGGCATAGCCTTTAGTTTGAGAAGACTGGTGCCTCCCCAGGGAATATGTGCATACTATTAGCATTCCTAGAAGAGGGCTTAAAGCTATAGATCATCACGAGACAGAAGGGGAGTTGAAATCTTAAAATCTGTTTAGCACACTCGGCCTGGGTCATATATTTACAGAATGAGGGCAATTTACTCACAATTTGATTTGCTCACATCCGAGCGAGAACTCATGAATTCTGCTAACATTTCCAAATAACTTTTTTTTTAAAAAAATAACCTTTTTGCATCCAAGGTATACAGAGCCTACTCTGCTGGGAATCCGAAAGAATACGGGCGCAACGAGTATGATCTAAATGAAAACGAACTCATTTTGGAAAGGAGCACGATTTAGTCCTCAGCACCATATTGTCTTTGAAAAAGGTTTGTAGAAGAGATAGGACTTGCATTTCTCCATAATAAGTGCCACATTCCATGGCAAATACTTGCAAACACATGAATGCATGAGTAGACTCATCAATCTTGACTCAACACTGAGTTCCCATGCTAGAGCTGACCTTCAAATTGAAGGAAAGATGCAAAGCAGGTATCACAAAAAAAAACGTATTTGACACTGTCCAGTGCAAAATCTGCTTTCTTTATCTTATAGTTACAGGCAAGTTAACTCTTACGGAAATAAACTGCAGGCCTTACTTAGCCCCCATCAGCAGGCCTGGTCAAATGTCATTAGGAGGCCAATGAATGTGATGCAACCAAGATCAGAACCTGTTTCTCTTCTTTGCATAAGCAGGACTTGGGGGAATAACACCTATTTGAGGAATTACCTCCGTACAGTGCTGATCCAGATTTAGGTGGGCAAAACTTGATTAATAGACACAGGATTGCGATTCAGCTCCTTGCCTTGCTGCCTTGGCAGAAGATTGCGGCAATGAGGCAACAGGGGATGCGGCTGTAGAGTTGGTTGTAGGAAGTGTGTGTACCATGGGTGTGTTGCCACCAACTTTGGATACACCAGAGGGCTCTACAGGAGGATGTCTACATCTTGCCTATTAAATGGTTAATCAAGGGAATGGCAGGAAAAGTGTAAAGAAGTAATCTGACAAGTTCATTGAAAGGGATATTCTAAAATATCTGTATAGTGGAGACTGGAGGTGATGAACCAGAATTTTTGTTGTCTGCAGTTACGAAAAAAAAGATTTCTCGATACTCCATTTTTGGAAAGGCAACTCCAGTTGATAATAATCCATCCTCTATCTGTGATATAATGTTATGGCTCCACTTAAGAAGGATTACATGCTACTAGCAGCTGTACCCCTGCTCCGCACAGTCATTCCTACTTCAGTCGTAGTGTGAAGTTTATTCAAGGTTTTTGTCTCAGGCAGATAGCTCAGGAGCAACGTGCCCGCCTTGGAAGCAAGACATCACGGAGCACCACAGGTTTGATCCCCAGGTCCGCACTTAGAAACCTCTGGGTATTAAGCGTGTTATAAATAACCTATTGTATATCAATGCACGAATATATATGATGATGTTGCATGGTTGTTTGCATTACCCAAATGTCAACACGTGGAGGTGACCATGCGTCGTTCCTTCTGGTGAGTTTGATTTGTCCCGGCAGGCCTTGCTGGCTACTGCTGTGTTTGAGAATTGTATTCTATGGTGAGTTATGCTTAGTTTAATTTGTACCGACAGGCCCCCTTTCACTATTGCCGTAAGTGGTATACTGTTATCGCTAAACCATTGCCTTTTTGTACACAATATTGCTAGTCTTCCTGTAGGAGCTATTGTGAACAAATTGTCTTTCTTACTAACTCTGGAGCAGGCCACATAAAGCTGACCATAAGAAAAGCATGAATCCCATAAAACGGTTCTAGCTACTTTGAATGACTGTCCCTGAGCTTTGTTAATGGTCATTGCCAAAAAGGGTTTAACGCGGAACTGCAGGCGCTTGAACTGAAAAGGGCAATCACTAGGAATAAGTGGTATGCAAAAAGAAAATTAGGCAAAGGTACATTTATACTTTTTACATTGTCTACACCATGGAACTTACACACATGCCAAATTTCAGGGTTGTAACATGTTGGGAGGTATGCTGAACATTTCGAACAGACACACACAAATATCCACACATTTCCCTTTTATATACATAGAGATCTTGTTTTCCTGCCCAGTGAATGGATGACAATTGCATGTGATATGTACCTGCCCACATCAACAATGCCTGAACATCTCGTAATAAATGAAGGGATTTGATTAGCCATAGTTTCTGACTATAGCCCATTTCTTCTGTATTGGGTGTATGTATAGTCGCCTACTCTCTGTATAGGCCCTGAACTGGAGAATGGCTTGAGAGGAGTCCCCAATCCTGACATACAAGTGTCCTTCTTTATAGCTATAGTCTTGTGAAACGGTATCAGTTTGACATGATGAGGTTTGTAGAGCCAACATGGCAATGGTGGTCATTTTCCCCCAAAGCGAATACTGCATGGAGGGGACCGGGTTGGTTTGCACTTATGTGAAAAAAGGACCTTTCATGCAATATTCATCATTTCGAAAACGTAGTGTAAAACAGATGTGCACAACCTGGCAGTTACAGGTTTTGCACATTCGTGTTTCACTGTGTGTAAGAAAAAGTGTAAATGCCTCTCACAAATAACGATTGCGGGAGGCATTTACAATGTTAGCATAGAGAATTCATCTGTTTTAACCAGGTGAAAAAATCAAGTGGCTTCCATAGGAATCCATTGGTTTAATGACAGCATTGACATACATGCTGTGTTTAAACAATGTGGTATTTTGAAGTGGAGCAGTGGAGGATGACAGAAGGGGTTTGTCCATTGTGTGCCCCTACACTGCTTCAATGACAATTTTTTATTTAATGGAAATTGCTTGCAGGGGACCACCATTAACAATTAACGTGCTTGTTGTTGGGTCCTATGCATGCAAATTTCCATTTTTCAAGGCATAGTTAAAAAGTGAAGAGTACAACCATGCGAAATGGTCTTTACTCTTTACTTTTATGCTCCATCTTGTAAAAAAGTAAACGGCACCTGCAAATGACGCATCGCAGCCAGCGTTTACGAATGAATTTCTTGGAATCCGCCTGCTCTATGGCAGGTGCTAATACGAGGTGGATTTCATAGGAATACATTCATTTTATGCCTACATGAAAATTGTATGCAGCTATAAAACGTAGTCTCTTCAAAGGTAGAGGAGGAAGGTGGAGATGCAAACTCTGCTTTGTGCGCCTCATTCACATTGGAAGTGGATGAAAATAGAATGCAGCACAAAATGAAGAAGTAAAGGCTTTGCACCTTGCTTTTACGCTTTCCTTTTACGCTCCAGTCCTTTTCAAAATGATCCCCAAAGAAAATCCCCAGATTGGAAAAATAGGTGTAAGGATGCCTAACACACCCAAGAACCTGTTCTACTCTTCGAGACGAGGCAAGTAATGAACCATGAAAGTGTGAACAAACGTACAGATTTCCAAAATAGGGATGTTAATCAAAAGAGGCATATTAGCCCTCTTGCTTCCTTCTAGTGGAATGAACCTTCTGTTACCTGGGAGAGGTCCTTTTGCTGTCTGGTACCAAAGAAACACACGACTATGTATATAGCTTCAGATTGCTTAGAGATGGTATTAGCTGTCCTGACCACCCCAGGAAACCCTGGCTTGACCACCCCAGGTTTGACAAACACGTGCTTAAACCGCTTAATCATTTCGTCCTCACCAGATAATATGTTAAGGGTCTCTTTACATCAAGTGTATGAAGAGCTCTCTCTGTTGGGGTAGAAGGGTCTCAGAAAAAAAGATGCAAATAAATTGTTGCATGTGAAAATCAGACACAACCTCAGGTTAGAGGAAGTTATCTACTCTTACAGCCACCTAATCACTGTGAAAAACCAGTTTTATGTCATTTCATCGTGGAATGTTTTTCTGCAGGCTTTTTTACCACAGATTTTTTAACGAAAAAAATCATCACATTTTTCATTTTTTTATTGGGGGGTTCCCTCCCCTATCCCCCCCATCCCCTTTAATTGTTTATATTTCCCCAAACACCCACACCCAATATATTTATTTTTCAACCCCCCCAGGCAAAAAAATCGCATTAAAAAACCCTGTGAGAAAACCTCCCACGATGAAAGGACGTCGTATCGAAAAACCATGTTAAGTCTGTCAATGCACAAAACCTGTATTTCACGTGATGGCTACCAAATGGCCACTTTAAAGGACAAATACTAACTGCCTAGTGCACAATCTTAAAGCAGAACCCATTCATTTAGCTAGCAAACTATTTATCTTCCATGGGGAAGAGGGACATAGAATTGGGGGACAATATATATATATTTTTTTAACAACTTTATTTATTTCGGTTACAGCATTAAACGTACATTAATCACAATCTATATATGTGAGGCATGATCAGTTCCCCCTCACAGTGGCTTCTCCCCCGTCTACCCCCTGGTCTGTGGTGCTCTGATGGGCTGGGGATTCGTCGGGGCTTCGGGGGCCCAGAAAGCTCAACACCAGGTGGGGTTGGAAAGTTAATGCTGGGGATCGGGTATGGTAGTCCAGTACTGGGGCCCAGCAGTCGGTGAAGTGGTGGAGAGCCCCCTCCCTAGCAGTCGTGACCTTCTCCGCCACCAGAATCTCCCAAACCTTTATTCACCAGAGGGCCAATAGAGGGCCCTCCTGTGATTTCCACTTCCGTGCCACTGTGATCTTGACTGCTAGCAGCAGATGTGTAAGCAGTTAAGCAGAGCGTCCTGTTTTAGGATAGCAGTCTGGGCTTGCCACTCCGAGGAGGATCACCTCCAGGTCCATCGGCAGTTTGCGCTGGGTAATGTCCTCACTGGTCCATAGGATCTCCTTCCAGAAGGATTGCACTGTCGGGCATCCCCACCACATGTGGAAAAAGGATCCCCGCTGGCCACAATGCCTCCAGCAGCTCGGGTCTATATCTGTGTTGCAGGCAAACTGGGGAGTAGTACCAGCGGTGGAGGAGCTTTAGGGCGCATTCCTTGTTCGTAACGTATCTGGAGGTCGAGTTGATCCTAGTCCATATCTCTACCCATGTCTGGTCTTCGATGGGGTGTCCCAGGTCCGCTTCCCATCCGGACATGTATGGGGGTCTGACTTTTAACATATCCTCCTGGAGGAGGCAATACAGTTTGGTGATCCGTCCCGGGCATGTGCCTTCCCCCAGCGCATGTTCAAGGCGGTGGAGGTCCTGGGTGGCCCCTAGGTGGACCGTAGGCTGCGGGATCCAGTGGCGCAGTTGGGCATATGCAAACCTCTCACTTTCCATCAGCTGAAAGCGATCTTTGCATTCCTCAAAGCTGAGCGGATTGTTGCCCTTGTAGAGTTGAGAGAGGGATCAGAGGCCCCCTGCAGTCCATCGGCTAAAGCATGCTGGCTCCATTCCTGGTGTGAAGTCAGGGTTCCAGATGACCAGAGAGAGCGGGCTCAGACCCCTGGGCAACTTCTTCCTCCGCCGGGCCCATTTCCACGCCTCAAGGGTTGCTTCGGTGCTCGATAACATCTGTAGTCCGTGGCTCCAGCGGGCCCCTGGGATATGTGGTAGGGAGTGTAGTTGTGGCTGACATCTAGTTTGCTCGATATGGGTCCATTTCGGGGGAGCTTCCAGGTCCACCCAGGTGGCTGCACTCTCTAGTTGGGCCCCCAAGAAATAGTTCATAAGGTTGGGAGCCCGAAGCTGCCCCATTTCGCTTCCCCAGTCATGACTTTCATGGGTATTCTAGCCCTGCGCCCCCTCCAGACAAATGTCTCGAGCTTCCTCTGTAGTTGCTCCAAAGCCTGTTTCGGGGAGGGGAACTGGGAGAGCGGAGCACAGGTATAGCAGTCTAGGAAGGAAGTTCATTTTGCATGCTGTGACCCGTCCCAGTAGGGAGATTTCTTGGCTATCCCAGCGTTGGAGGTCATTCTCCAGTTTCTTTAATAGGGGGGGAAGTTAGCTGTGTACAGCTGTTTCGGGTCCGCTGTGAGGCGTATTCCCAGGTAGGCCGATGAGGTGGTGCTCCATGTTAGCAGGCACTGTGCCTGGAGGGTGGCTATGAGGGGAGCGCCCAAGTTGACGCTCAGTGCCTCAGATTTGGAGTAGTTCACCTGGAATCTTGCCACTCGTTCGAACACCTCCAGCTCAGTTAGGACGGCGGGCAAGGAAGATTGACAGTTGGTGATGGACATCATCAAATCGTCGGCGTACAAGGAGATCTTGAACCGCTCACCGTTAACGTCCAGCCCGGCGATGTTGTCGTTGGATTGCGTCCTTTGGCCGAATGGTTCCATGACCAGGGCAAAGATCAGCGGGGATAGCGAACATCCTTGACTCGTCCCGCACAAGAGCTGGATCGGAGTCAAGGTCTTCTGGTTCAGTCTGAGTGATGTTTTCAGTGCTTTGTAATTAGCTAGTACCGTTTTTTCAGAATGTAGGGCCAAACTGGAATGCCTCCAATGTGAGGCGCATGAAGTTCCAGTCCACCCTATCGAAGGCTTTAGTGGCATCCAGGGTTAAGACTGCCAGGCTCTGTTGATCTTGGGTCACAACTTCTATGAGATTGAGCGCTTGGCGGCTGTTGTGCATAGTGCTTCTCCCTTTGATGAACCCCGCCTGGTCTTGATCTATGATAGATGGTAGGACTTGCGCTAACCTGTTCGCCAATACCTTTGTATGCGTTGGAGTCCACATTAAGTAGTGATGTCGGTCTATAAAATGAGCATTCTTTTGGGTCTTTGCCAGGTTTCAGTAGCATGATTGTAGTGGACTCTTGCATAGAGGGAGCTAGAGTACTTGTGTTCCGAAAGGAGTTAAAGAGCTCTGTCATTGGGCGCAGAAGCAGGGGGTGAAAGAGTTTATAAAACTTTGGTGGGAAGCCGTCTGGACCAGGGGCCCTGGGTTTCAGGGATTTTAGTATTTCTTCCACCTCTTCGGTCATGATTGGGACTTCCAGGGCAGATCTGTCCATTTCTGAGAGATGTGGTAGCCGGGCGCCTGCTATGAATTGTTCTTGGAGGGCCTGCGGCTGAGGTCAGGATGTCAACCAGATGGGCTGCTGCAACTTGTAGTTTTGCTACTTCTCCATACAAAGTTCTACCCTTTGGGTCTTTCAATGCAATAATGTGGTTCCGTTGGTGGGTTTTGGCTAATTTGCTCATCAGATTTCTATTAGCTTTTTTGCCATTCACATAGTAGCTCTGCTTGGTCCGAAGCAGGGACTGGGCTGTATCCTCGGCGTAGTGAGCTTCCAATTTCGTGCGAGCTAGACTCACCATTTTGGCCGCTTTGGGTGACCATTTCTTCTTTAGGGTCGCATCTGCCTCTGCCATCTCCTCCTCTAGCTGGTTTCTACTTATGGTTCGCCTCCTCTTATATGCGGCGGCCTGGGCTATCAATTCCCCCCTAATTACGACCTTCATGGCTTCCCATCTGGTTGCTGTGGAAGAGAGGTCGGGGGGGTTTTCCTTAAAATAATTGTTGATCGCTGTGGATATTGCGTCGCGCACCACCATGTCATGTAACATTGGTTCATATAGGGACCATCTGCGTCTTTCCGGGGGGTCTGGGTCAAAGATCCTTGCAGTGAGGAGTATTGGGGCATGGTCAGACAAAACCCTTGTGCCGATTTCCACTTCATCCGTGAACTGCAGGAGCTACGGGCTAGCTAGAATCAGGTCTATTCAAGATGAGAAGCGGTGGACGTGGGAGAAGAATGAGTAGTCTGCTGTGTCCGGGTGGAGGATCCTCTAGGTGTCCACCACACCCAGCGTTTTGAACAGGTGACAGAGGCCCAGAGCAATCCTGAAGTCCCTGATTGAAGGAGCGGCTGTCCAGTAAGGGGTTGGGAACCCCAGTGAAGTCCCCACCCAGGACCACCTGGCCCTCAAGGAAGGGGAGGAGAGTGGACTCCAGGTCTGCGTAGAAGTCCTCCTGACTGTCGTTTGGTGCGTAGACCGCGATCAGTGTGTGGAGTTAGCCATAGAGAGCCCCTTAATCGCTACGAATCTGCCATCGGGCTCTGCAGAGCCCCCTTCTCCTTAAAGGGAGTGCCTTTCGCCAGCAGGATCGCTGTGCCTCCTTTCTTGCTGGGGCCCGAGGCCAGGCATTGTGTTGGGAACTCTCGGCATCTCAGCCTAGCGAAGTCCTCGGCTAAGAGATGAGTCTCCTGGAGGAACCCCACCAAGGCCTGAAGGTCATGTAGGCGTCGGAGGGTGGACTTACGTTTAGTGGGAGAGTTCAGACCCCCAACATTCAATGAGATGTAGAGTAGCTTAGTGTGTGCTGGGGGTGAGGTCTGCAGATTGCCTTTAGTAATCAGGTGGGTGGTGGGGGGGGAGTTAGCCCTGTGCTCAGGGGAGTCCTCCAGTGGAGAGATGTTGATGTAGGTCAGCTGCAACCAGGTTTTAACTTTGTCCAAATCCGGGCCAACCGTGGCCCAACAGCCAAGAGGGCTGAGGGAGATCCCAGCCCAACAAGAGGAAAAGAAAAAACAAAAATTAACCAAACTGGCCCTGGTGGGCCTCGGGCCAGAGTGACTGTCCATCCACTCGGCTGGGGCATTACGTGGGACACCCGGGTGCCAAGAGTGCAGGTTCTGGCATGGAGAGATGATGGTCGGTTACTAATCGTGTGCGGTGGGGGGTTTCCCTCCTTTTGGAACTTTCATCCAGCGGCTGTGCTGAGGCTTCGGCGTTGAGTTGTGTAGTTTGTCTGCCGGGGAGGTAGTTATATCTTCCTCAGGTGTCGAGGGCTCCCCCCCATGATGCCGCAGGCTTCCTCAAGGGCGTGGATTACCCTCATCTGGCCTTCAAATGCGAACTGGAGCGAGGCCGGGTAGAGCCCCCGATATTTGATCTTTTAATCCTGCAGGAAAGTTGTTAGTGGCCAAAGGGCTCTCCGCCGTTGGACTGTGGGGGCGGCTAGGTCCGGGAAAAGCTGTATGGTGGCTCCCTGGTATGTAAGGTCACCTTGTGAGCTGCTTGCCATCATAATCTCGTGTTTCGTGGTGAAAAAGTGGATCTGGTGATCACTTCAGGGCTGGCGGCCGTCGGGGCACTTCTGCAACCTCGCTGTCTATGAGTGCAGTCCAGCAGAAGCAGTCACTTATCACAGTCTGGGAGGAGAGTCTGGAAGAGATCCCTGATGTAGGCAGGGAGGGCTTGGTCTGAGATCGAGGCGGGGATGTTGTTCCTGCGGGCCCTGTTTTCCAGGTCCTCCAGTTTGCGGTGCATACTTTCTGAGCTGTCCTCCAGAGACTGGATTTTCCATTGCAGCTCTGCAATCTGCGCCGTGTGTTCCAGGACTTGGTCTTCTATGTCCTTGACCCTATGTTCCACCTCCTCAACGCGGTTGTCCAGGCCTTCTATCTTGGTCGTAACCTTCGCCATGTAGTTGCGCAATTCCACTTTGATGTCGGCTAGGAGGCCCTGGATATGTCCTTTGTAGCCCAATGTCCCTGGACCCTTGTGGGTGAGGAGGGTTGGGCCGAGGGGGGGTCCAGCTGTTTGGGTTTCTTCCTCAAGTGCAGTAGATTGGCTATGTCCGCTGATTTCGGACCCTTGTGCTTAGACATCTTGGTGACTGGGTCTCTGTCTGCTCGGGTAGGTGTTGTCCGTGGGCTGTTGTTGGGGGGGGGAATACTATGGGGTGGGCTGATGTCAGGTGGGCCACCCTCTTCGCCTTAGCTGGGTGCGCAGGTCTCCGTAAGGTGTCTTGGTAGGCTACCCTACCTTGTCAGTGGAGGCTGTCTGGTCACCGTTGGTGGAGAGCGCAGTGTCTCCTGGGGCTGTCTGCTGTGTGGATCAGGTTTCCCTCTGCCAGATTGCCAGGTGGGCGTCGGGGTCTGGATCGTCTTCAGGGCCAGGATGGCCCAGGCTGGAGAGGTGGGTTAGGGTTGGGGCCGTGCCACTGCAAGCTTTTGCTGGCATCTGCCGGGGGAGAGGGGCTCCTGAGATGTCTTGCTGGGTCCACAGGGACCAAGGTGAGGGGGGCCCTGAGGGGCTGTCACTGCAGGCGGAGGGGTTCAGGGTCGGGCCACCTCAGGCCTCCCCCGGCAGGTGCTGGGGCCGGTGGGCCCGCCGCAGGCAGAAAGGCGGGGTGCAGGTATTAGGAGGCCGGTTCTGGCTGATGTAGGGCCCGCAGTGGAGGGCGGGCGGGCCGAGGACCCCCTGCTGCACTGCAAGGCCCCGGTGGTGTGTGGCGAGGGAAGGGACTCCCAATATGTCCTGTTGGGTCCGCGAGGACCACGGTGAAGGGGGGGCCCAGAGGAATTGTTGCTGCGGGTGGAGAGAATCCTTAGTCGGGTCGTCTCAGGCCTCCTCTGGCAGGTGTTGGAGCCGGCGGGCCCACTGCTGGCAGAGAGATAGGGCACAGGTCGGAAGGAGGGCCGGCTCCGGGAGCTGTTGGGCCTGTGGTGAAGGGCAGGCAGGCCGAGGACGCCCTGCGGCACCTCAAGGTTCCAGAGATCACAGGTTGGAGCGCAGGGCTGGGGCCGTGGCTGCGCCTCTGCAGCTTAGATGGTGCGTGGTGGGGGCTCCCAATGCATTTTGTTGGGTCCGCAGGGGCCGTGGTGAAGGGGGCCCAGCGAGGGCTGTCACTGTCCCACGGCAGGTGTTGGGGCCGGCGGGCAGTTTCTGGTAGAGAGGTGGGTCGCAAATCAGGAGGAGGACCGGCTCTGGGTGATGTTGGGCCCGCAGTGGAGGGTGGGCGGGCCGAGGTCCCCTCTGTGACGCCACTAGGCCCCGGAGCTCACAGGGTGAAGGAGCTGCTCGAGGTCCCACACTGCTGGACCCCAGATTCGCTGGGCCGCCGCAGCCCTCCGGTGCTTCTCCTCCCCAGGAGCGGCTGTCCCCACTGTCACCGGCTGCCGGACGGTGGGCCGGGTTGACCATGGTGGCCGCTCCACTGATGTTGCTGCAGCTCCAAGGGCTCACCGCTCTGCAGCTGTTGTCCGCGTTGGCAGGCTGGATGGGGGGCTGTGTGGATTTTGCTCACGCTGCTGGGACCCATTCCGATGCCCTGGGTCTTTGTCCCCCTGCGGCCGCCATTTTGGGCAATGCGTCCCTGGCGGGGTCTCCACAACCAGGCAAACCTGGGCTACACCGCTCCGATGCTGGCCCAGAGTCGGACTGCAGCTTCCTGGAGTGTTCCGCTGCTTGTTAGACTCTCTACATGCCGAAGTGTAAGCTATTTGATGGGCATATAGTGGCAGGAAGACCGGGTGTCCCACAGAGCTCTTAGTGAGGTATCCGCATCGTCGGAGCTTCAAGCCACGCCCCCATCAATATATTTTTAAGACCTTCTAAAAATTCTAATCAGAAATCTGAAACACAATTCCAAGGGTTCTATTCTATACGTTTTTCTCTATTCAAAGTTCTGAGGATGTTATTTCTCCTTTTTAGTTTGGGCTATTAGGCATCGCCAAAACCTTTGTATTGGAGTGCAGATAGGGAGGAATGACGGATGAAGAATATGAGGAGGGACACAGAGTCTGTAGGAGTTGTTTGGTTATGTGCCCACCCATGGCCTGCCCATGCTAATCCCTATCGCCATTCCTGCATCTGCCTGCCCAAAAAGCCCCCTCATGGAAACTCGGTGAGCTCGCTTTAACAACGCCTTTTACAAAGCCTTACCATCAGGCTTTGCATTCAAAGTGTCTACCAGTGTTTGTTCAAAGCAGTCTTCTGAGAGTTAATGACTTAATTGGAGTTGTAAACACGCTACTGGTAAACATAAAAATGTCTTACAAGGCCTGCCTTCGACCACTTGATTTATAAGCACTCTGCGTGTCCTTCACCGAAGTCCTATTAAAACAAACATTGAAAAAAGCCACAATGTTTGCCTTGTGCATACGTTTGAAGCATTTGCCAGGCACTGCTATTAGATGCCCCGGTACTCACTTCATTTTGCACCTGCTACCAACAATGTGTAGTTAATAACACTACGGCAGTGCATTTCCCATGCCTACACAAAAGCCCAAACTATTGCCAATGGTTGTTTAAATTATGTCTTGGTATTCAAGGTAAATGACTGGTTAAAAATTGGGTTTCCGCAGGCTGCATCTGTTACATGTGCATTTTATTGTCCATCGCATTGCTGATTTGTTCAATATGAATGCCTTGATAGAGAAGCAGCCACCCAAAGACCATTTAGGCCAAGTGACACTATTCGGCTTTTCTTTTGGTAATTAATTGTTCTTGTGTCACGCTTTAAACATTGCACCAACTCTTTGTGCATATGTGATTAGAGAAATACCATCTGTAATTTTTTTATCAAGCTAGTGCTAGGATTTCTTGTTTTAATTATGTTTGCCTTGGATATTCTTACTGAATTTGATGTAATTAAATATTGTGGTGAGTCAGGGAGACTCACGATCCTTACTATGGGGGAACTTAGTCGGAGGGTGCTCGGGTGGTCCCGCTCTGCCCTTGTGTGAACCTTGTTGGGTGTGGGATTCTCTAGGCTCTATTCTTACCCCGAGACACGGTGGATGCCTAACCAATCAACCTCAAGGGAGAAGACGCATAAAGAGAACTGCAAATTCTGCTACCATACAAGACTTTTGGCCGCATGGGTCAATGGGCTGTAGCTAGCCAGCTTAAGAATGTGAAACAGGATGACAGCCACAGATCAAGCAAACCAACAGCAGAGGCTCATCCCTGTATGTGCTTAGCTCGTCGCAGAGACATGCGTGTCCACTGACTGGGCATATGGAGAAAATCATGATAGGGCCGGAGCCTGCAAACCTTCTTAAAGCCACGCCTGGGGTTAAAAAGGTAACAACCGTAGGCCCAAATGCTCATTCAATAAGAGATAACATTCTTCCAGACCAATCGGAACAGAGAAACCTAGGAGGCCGGGAAAGGGCTAATCAGGAGTCCACTTACAAGAAAGCCCACAGCCTCAAGGGTGTAAAAGAAGCTATCAAGGCAGTCACTTGGTGACTTGGAAACGTAACGGGAGACCTACCGTTACTCCCTGCCAGGGAGAATGCTGCTTGACTCAAGAACAGTTTACCAGAAAAAGTTGGTAGATCCTGGTACTATAGCACTGAGACAGGGGGACACCATACCTGGGAGAAGATTACATTATTGTTGAAGATGTTGAGACAAAGACTCTGGCATCTGCGGGCTACGTGCGGAAAGCCCTATGACAGATGCCTGTTGCCAGTCTGAGTTCATTGAGAGTACTCACAGCCTGGAGTGTGAAGGAGAAATCTGTAACTTGAGACAGTAAGACCTGGTCGTGAGGACGCAAGGAGAAAGCTGGGGCCTGTGAGAGAAGCAGGGTGAGGGGGAACCAGAAACCTGAAAAAGACCTGATCGACTGAGGCAACCCCTCAGTGTTGTGAGCACTCTTGAGGTAGGGAGACGGGATTCCATGTCATTTCATTGCGGGATGTTTTTTCGCTGGGTTTTTTATAGGGGGGAATTTTTTATTTTTGAGGGGGTTCTCCCTCCAACGCCCCATACATTTTTTATATACTCCCGAACACCCACACCCAATGTATATAGTTTTCTAACCCCCCAAAACAATTAGATGAGGTTTATTTGGCAAAAGATTTGCGGTAAAACCCCCGCGATGAAAGGATGTTGTACCGGGAGATGGAGAGCCTGTGCTGTTTTTGATTATTTTATAGCAAAGGGATTGACATCATCGTGATAGGCTCTGGAATGTTCAGTTGGCCGGAACTTTGGACTTTGTGTTGCTTAGTCCAGGGTAAGCCAGTGGGTTGAAAGGACTGCTTAAAGTTAGGTTTTGGCAGAGCCGGCTCGTCCATTATGGGCCAAAGGGTGCAACCCGCTGCCGTCGCTCATTATAGACAAGCAAAAGCCAGTCAAATGAAAAAAGACTGAGCACCACCAAAGCTGCCGCAAGCTCGGCTGCTTTTACCGTCAAAGGGAAACACGGTTTCCCTTTAAGAGTTTCAGTTCCCTCGCGTGCATGCCCAATGGGCCATGCAAGGTCAGGGGCGTTTTGTTTCCACAACTTTACAAAGCCCATTGGTGATACAGGCTGGGCAACTGCAGGCCTAAATGTACATAGGGGGTGCTCCTTCACCTCCTCGTATATTTAGGTCTCCCTGAGCTGCACCAAGGAGGTGCTCTGGCTCCACCATGAATGCCCTCAGGAACCGGAATGCTCTCTCTGCTTCCTGGTTCCAATTGTGCACTGTGCTGGGGCCAGAAGGCCATCTTGGCAGGCACAGCCTGGACCAGGGCTGCAGGTCATAAAAGAAATGCATTTGTGAAAGTATGTACGTGTTTATGTGTGCGTGCATGTAAGTCTTTGTATCTGTAAGTGTGCGCAAGTCAATGAGTGTTCACTGTATGTGTGCGAGTAAAACAAGGGAAATGAATGGATGTATGAATGTGTGTGTGAATGAGGGAAATTAATGGATGTATCAACATGTGTGTTCTGGGTTGTGGGCCTCTAATTGTGGGTGGGGGGGCCTGTCCATTTGTGCCACCGCTGCCAGGACATGTTTTTCTTACTGTGGCATGGCATTTTGTACTGGGAATCGAGGGCATAGCAAACATTATCTGTGTTATTATGTGGCTAGACTGGCCCACATATTTTCATTGCTGCATGTTATTTTCTACTGGAAATTGGAGGTAAAGCAAACATGAAAGAGTTATTACGTGGCTAGACTGACCTACATTGATGGTGCCGGTGTGGATATATTTTCTTACTGTGGCATTGCATTTTTTACTGGTCATCATGGGCAAAGCAAACATGATAGTTTTACATGGCTACATTGGCCTATGTTATTGGAGCCAGTCTGGTTATATTTCCTTACTGTGGCATGACATTTTCTACTGGCAAAGCCAACAGGAATATGTTCTCACGTGGGGATACTGGCAAATACTGGCAGAGCCAGCATGGCCATGTATTTTCCTATAGTATCATTACTATCATTGGGCGCAAAGCAAACCAGATTATGTTCTTATATGGAAATACTTGCAAATATTGGTGCAGCCAGCATGGACGTATATGGGCACAACCAGCATGAAAATGTTTGTGGGAAAGGGCAACATAAAATGTGTTGGAAAAGGCTCATGTGCACGGTTGGTAACGTGCAGCTATTGGAATGTGTTCATGTGGTACCCCACAAAAAGGACTGCCAACTGTGTGGCTTTTTATTCAGTTCAGCACGTGCTGTAAAATGTATTATTTTTTAAATGTTCTCCGGGAAGAAACAGCCAAACACCCCTTGGTTGTTTTGTCCTCCCTCACTATGCTCAGTTGCTCCTGCATACTCGTGGGAAACATTAGCACCCCTCCAATAAAAAATGTCACCAGCTGCCAGTTGGTTTTGGAACATTCTGGGTGACCATCTTGTTGAAACTTTTGTTTTTAATAGTGTACGGCATCCCTGGAGGGGCAAGTACTGCGTATGAGTAGGTTTGGATTAAACACCACGTTCAAGGTTGGGACCCCCTCGCTTTGCGTTAGCCGATCCCTGTCCCATTGTTCATAGCCATTCCTTTTTTATTTTTAGTCATTTCTTCTAGCTTCTATAGGCGTTTTGCAAACCACATCCTGAGACTATCTTCAAATGAAGAGTAGAGGTGTTACGGCACTAGGGTCTGAGTCCACTTAAGTTATACTAGGATACTTTTGGGTGAGTTCATTTGAAAACATTAATTATACTGATTAGCTGAGAGATCAGGGGTTGTGGAGGTGTTGCCCACACCTCTTTTTGGGATTAGTGATTGTTTGTTTCCAGATATCTTGCACATGAAACAAAGAGGAAAGCTTATTTCTTATATTGTTGTTTGCAAACAATGTATTGGTCTATCTGGTTGGCCTTGAGCTCCTTGATCAGCACGTCCGGATGGCACTGGTGGCGTTATGACGCCCTAACGCCCAACATTCTACAGCCTATCAAGACCAGCAGTGGAAGGCATCCACTCCAGAGGTCAAAACACGTGTCGGCTGACCAATTAAATCACGCTATCAATAAAGAGCACAATTGTTTACAAACAACAATATAAGAAATACACTTTCCTCTTTGTTTCATGCACAAGATATTTGGGAACAATCAATCACTTATCTTCAAATAAAGGCTTGGTAGAACACACACTTTGCTTTGCATCACTTGTATCCTTGCTGGCTTACACACAATATGCTATGTGATTTATTTCTTTAAATCTGTGCTCTTTACTGTCAGAAACTTGTTTTGGATTCATGTTATATAGGCTGAGATATATTGACATTTAGTTGAATGTTAAATGCTCAGGTAACTTCATTAACGGTGCATCAATTAGCGTGCGCTATTAAGGTATTCGAAGGGTGCTATATTTTCTTTGTACTGAAAGTGATATTGGCACAAGCACTGGTGAGGCCATGCCCGGTTAACAAGATCTTCGTTGCTCTGGATTCTTTGAACGTTTGTTTCACTCTGAATAAATAAATGCATCTGACCAGTTAATCAACAGTGCATTTGCCAATACATTTATTGCAAAGTTTGAGCTTTTGTATTTTTGGTCATTGCAAAAAAATCCATCTCTGGCGAGCTTCATATGGAGAACACATTTACTAGAATGTCATAGTACAGAACGTATCTAGACCTGCTTAAGAAGTTGGCGTGGATATTTTGTACTATTGGCAGACTACTACCACCGACAAGCTCCTGTTTAGGAGCCCACACCAGATTGAGTGAGCTTCCCTCAAGACGATAATGGACCTCATCCCACGTGGCTTGTTCAGCTATTACATGGCGGTCTTACTGTCCATTTGGGAAAGTTGCTGTTATTGATGTTAGGAAGGACTTCTAGTGCCAGATGGTCTGGTCTAATATGGTAGGTTCTCTTACCCTGACCAAGTACCCAGCATCTTCAGCTGAGCCATATGTCCTCCTCAGACCTCTGTCGATACATCAATCACGATATGGTGTGTATTGGGTAACCGGAAGGGTGCTATATGAAATTGGTTGCACCCTTGACACCACCAAACTCACAGAATCAGATGCTTTTTTCCTTAAGGATCAGATATTGTTCCCCTGATTCCCTCAAATGTGACCACATATCCCCCATGCATTCCTCACAAGCACTCATAGCAAGCCAGACTTGAGGGATTATGCAAGTGAGGGAAGCCATTCATGACAGGAGAGGTGATATCTCTCTTGCTAACAGTTTACGGAATTTTCAACAGAAGGCCCTCCTTTCCATATTTAACAAAGTCTCTACACCAAAAGATAAACTTGGGGGGTGGGAGCCAGAAAATGAACGCAATTTACCATTCCAGGCACAATAAAACAGCTTTTGGATTGGTAACTTATCATCCAAGCCAGCCTGCAATAAGCTAAAGTAACTCCTGCCATGTGTTTCACTCATCAGCTCGTCCAGGCAGGAGTTTAGCAGCCAGTACACATGGAAATAAAATTCTCAGAAGGACAGGTCGATACATAAATATGTAAAACCAGGAGATAAACTCTGGGTAAATTCCCATTTTAGGTAGCGAGCACCCTGAGTGAGAAGCATAAGTCACACCAAGGGTATCCTATTGTACCTGCTCCCGACATTTTGGCAAAAACGTTGAACATTTGATTAGTAAAAAAAGAAGTATCCATGCCGAGCCAGAAAATGACAGCAATTTACCATGCAAGGCACAATATGGCAGCTTTTGGACTGGTAAAATATCATCCAAGCCAACCTGTAACAAGGTAATGCAACTCCTGACACGGGGTTCTCACTCAGAGATCATCAAAAGGCCATAACTAGTCCAGGCAGGAGCAGAGCAGTCAGTAGGCAAGAAAAGAAAAGGCTCTTCGCTTCCCCAACCTGCTCGTATGGAGCTTTCTTACTGGGTGGGAAGCGCTTCAATACCTATCCAGCTTTCTAGCCAGATGGCGACGCCGGATGGACCTGATGCATAAGGCTGACGCTCAAGGCACCCCCCCCCCCACCTGGGCCTTTTACATTACATTTGCACAGCAGGACCAGCAGGGCAGGCTGGCTATTTCCATTCTTGCCGCTCTGCCTGCTGGTGCTGCTCCTACCGGCGTGTGGGAGCTGGAACACCACCCCATCATGGCCGCCGACATTGACCTCCTCCAGCCAAGCTTCCTCGCTTCCCCAGCCTGCTACTATGGAGCTTTCTTACTGGATGGGAAGCGCTTGAATACCTATCCAGCTCTCTAGCCGGATGGACACGCCGGATGGACCCGACGCATAAGGCCAACACTCAAGGCTTCCCCCCCGGTCTGGGCCTTTTATATTACATTTGTACTGCAGCACCAGCAGGGCAGGCTGTCTATTTCCATACTTGCCACTCTGCCTGCTGTTGCTGCTCCTACCGGCGTGTGGGAGCTGGATCACCACCCCATCATGGCCGCCGACATTGACCTCCTCCAGCCAAGCTTTCTTGCTTCCCCAGCCCACTCTTATGGAGCTTTCTTACTGGCTGGGAAGCACTTCAATACCTATCCAGCTATCTAGCCGGATGGGGATGTCAGATGGACCCGACGCATAAGGCTGACGCTCAAGGTTTCTCCCCCTGTCTGGGCCGGTCCGGGGGTGGACGGCACACCGGACCCTGTCTCATCGTCTGGCCATTAATCTTGACCCACTTTGTGATGATACCCTGCCCGCTTCAAATGGACTACAAGGCAACCTGCTTCCATGTAAGTTTCCATGACCTCACTGCATAGCCAGAGTTTTATTGTATCCTGCGCGGCAACAGCTATTTATCTAGTCACAACCACCGTAGCTACAACTTTGCATCATGCGCAGCGTTTATATTCAACCTATCTGCTCCACTGATCTTGACCCTTTGCAACCGATACTCCTACTACAACCATCAGCTCACGCGTATCCTTCGTTCTACTTGCGCTGCACCTATAATCTTTCTCATTCACATTGCTACTACTGGACTCGATGCCCAGCACCCTCGGCTATCCTTGTACTTTAACCACCTCTTACCTTTTGTTTTGGACATATTCCATGCCGCGCTGCACCTGTACTTAACACACATGTACATCTGATTTGGACAGAGTGTACTTTGCAGCCCACACCATAGCCTACCCGTAATTGGATGCGTTGATGTGGCCTCATCGTCTCTCCAAACAATGCACCTAATAATTCTGCACCTTTCCTGCGGTTACTCGCATCCTGGTTGCAGCCACCTCAGTACAGAGGGCCAGGCTCACCATTCTACGTACCTGGACTTCACCGCAACATGACCACCCAAACTACATTCCCTGTTGCAGTTGCCTTGTAGCTTTTCAGGTTAGGTTCTCCCACAGATGCACCTGAACATTACCGAATCGTGACCATGCGTAACTGTATGCTTTGATGCACTCACCTTTCTAACATGAGGGTAGGCTTCCCAATTGGTCTTCCTAGACACTACCGTATTGTGACCTTGTAACTGCATGCCTTGATGTAGCCGCCTTGTAACCTGAGGGCTAGGCTTTCCAATGCATGTACTTGGACTTTTCTGCACTGTTAAAGCACTGTAACCATATTCTAAAGCAAAAAGCGCCCCAATGCCTTCGGGTTCGGTGCACTATATAAATGTCAAAATAAATAAAAACAGGGTGATGCATAAAATATGCAAAACAGTAGGGAAACTCGAGGTGACTTCCCATGTTAGGTGGCGAGCATACAGAGTGAGACACACCAGTCATAATGTCCAAGCTTTCGGATCTGTAATTATTGTTAATCCTATACCTGCTGTCGCAATTATTAATCCACTGTTAGTCGATCAGAATATCTAATGCTCTACTTGCGCATTAGTTTTGCTATCCCTGCCTGATGCGAATTGTTGCTTACTGTTCCTGGTGTAAATATTGGAAATCCCTTGACTGTAGTCGGGGGTCTGTGCTCCGACAAGGGCAGTGATATGGGTCTTATTGGCGAATGCACATGAGAACAAGCATTGGCAATGACAACAATGTGGGCCTATGTGTGGGCATGGGAAAGGGACTTGCTAGGCACGGCCGTAGTTCTATTAACAGGCCATTGATGTTAGCCGGTGCAAATACCTGGGCATCTAATAGCACTGCCTTCTAAATGCATAATAATTATACAAAAGCCAAAACTGTTGGCTTTACAATGCTCGCTTTTAACAGGACATCAGTGAAGGACATGCATAGAGCTTATAAATCGAGTGGCTGAAGGCAGACCTGGCGAAGACATTTTTATTACAGCAGTGGCGTATTTATAGCACCAATTAAGTCATTTACTCTCTGAAGACTGCTTTGAAAAAATAGTGGCAGGTACTTCAGTGCAACGTTTGATGCAAGGCTTGATTAAAGTGAGCTCAAAGAGTTGCCATTAGGAGGTGTTTTGAGTGGGAACGGGTAGGAACTGAGTGGGATTGGCCATAGGAATTAGAATGGCCAGTCAACGGGTGGGCAAATAGCCAAACAACAACTACAAGCTTTGTGTCCCTTCTCACAAGCTATTTCTCCATATCTGTACTGTAAGGCAATAGAGTTTCGGCCTATAGGTTGCACCTAATATCCCAAACTAAAAATGTCCTAAAAATGCTGAGCTTGCAACCTAATTAAAGATGCTGCATTAACATTGGCTATGCCCACTGTTAGGGAGAATTCTCATTTCTGTGCTAATTCCCTTCAACCTTAGAGACCACCAGCTCTTTTGCTGGATTTAGGACTTTTTAATTTTAACCCTGGAGTGAATGAGACCTTTTTCTCACTCTCTCGTGTGTTTTTAAATGATTTGGATTTTGTGTTTTCACTGTTTTTTTTTAGTCTGACATACTCCATAGGCATCTGCTTTTTGTATGGTGACACACAACACCTTCAGTGGAGTGTCACAGAGAAATCCTTTAAGATTTCTCATAAGGTTTAACTACCTTTTCTTGTGTGAACTACAGTTCCCAAGAATAGTAAAGTGAAATTGACTTTACTTACCTTTTCTCTTTGTAGGTCCAGCACACACTATTTTATGTAGAGTGCTGGGCGGGGTTACCTAGTAGCCCCTCATCCTACATTCTCATGTAATATTTTGATGTTACCCTCACTACTTTAAATGGCTGGTGGCATTAGTTTAATTTTTCATACCATTGTGCTTTTCTAGCACAGGCTGAACCCTCAGCTGCAGTACAGCACCCATTGGTGACCATTTAGTCAAAATAGCCCACGTCTTCTGTTTTCGCCATTTTCTGTTTGTGAGCTTCTTCTTGAGTTTTACTCTGTGCGTTGAGACGTTTCACACCTTGGTTTATCTTGCCTTTGGCTGGCTTCAGCACTGAAGCCCGCCCCTGGCTCCAGTGTGTCTGGAAATACAGGATGTGAGGGAGTGTCCCGAAACTCCCCTGTCCTTTGTCTCTAGGAATGCCTGAATGCAACTAGTCCTGATTGGCTGGCGGGCTGTCCTTCCAGGACAGCCACCCTGCTGTGTGATTGGCAGCCTAGGCTGTGGATGAATGGAAGAAACCTGCTTAAAAGGTGAGGGTTTTGGGGCTAGAGGCAGAGTCTACCACAGGGAGAAACACCCGATGAAGAAAACGTGAACAAAACTTGCTGCAACCTCCTGGACCTTTGAATTGCCCGGTGAAGCCCTGCTGCTGTGCTGAACTCCTTTTTCACCTCGATAGAGAAGCTCCGGACAGAACGACTTCTCCCCTTGGGTTAGTGGGACCAACTAACCCTGAGTCGAACTCCACTGGACTACCATCCCCGACTGGGTGTGCTTCTTTGTTGCTGTGAGAGCCCAATGCCAGGGGTCCAGTGTCCGTAGTCGAGTACAAAGTCTGCCGTGGAAAAAAATCCAGCTAGAAGCTGCAGGAGACTCCTAAGGACCATCCGGAAGCAGGACCTCCAGATCCAGAGTCCCCTCACCAGAGTACAGGACCGAGGGAGCAAAGAGAGTCCAATCGGTATCCAAGATCCACAACGGTGCTGTTTGCTAAGCATTGAAACTGCGAAGTGCCGCTGAACCAGAAAGAACCCGTAGCTGCCGACGACCTCCCAAGTGCCACTGCAGGAGCCCTCTAGATGTCCTCCTTGTCCCCACGACTGAGGCTCTGGAACAAGGGTTTGCACCGCAGCAGCAAGACAGAATCCAGCTGGACCACTCTTCTTCATTCCAGAGGTACTGTTTTGGTTTGGGGTACTTGCCTCATTGCTTTTTAGCCGTGCTCTTCTCAGTTGGGAATTGCATTGGCTTACTTTTTAGAGTTGATCTCAACTCTCTTCTCACAGCTTGTGACCCCACAAGGGATTTTTCTAACAAACTAACTTTTTGCAAGACTATGATCTAATAATTGCAACATAGACTGTGTCCCAAATGACTTTAGCTGTCCTGGCTCCCTGAAGATTCTTCTAGTCCATTGACTTTGATATTGTTTGTCCCTCATAGGCGATAGCTTGTTTTATACGGTTACTGCTGGGAAAGGCTTATCTAGATTTCATTGCAAGATTTAGTTGTCCTCACATATACTGAGAAACTGTCTAACCTTTTTCCTTCCCTATCCTTTCCTTTCTGCAACCTCAGAATCTGCAGAGATATATAAATGCCATTACTGTCCTTGTGATTGAAGTCACCTCAGGGTGTAGGAATTGTGTAAGAAGCATCTCCAAAGATTATACACTAACTTGTTTTGATTCTGGGAAGCAATTTTAAAGTATATTTACATTGTTACAAGGAATGGTCTTTTTAAAGAATCCTTATTTAAAAATGTATGTTAATTAAATAAATAACTATTTATAACTGAAACCTTGAGTCTAAGTGTTACTTGGCGACTTGTATTTACAGATTTCATTTGTACAGCTCTACAGCTCACATTTACCCCTCTTGAGATAGGCCTGGCTGTTCAGTCACACTACCAACTTGTGTAGTACAGACCTATGCCAAAAGGTGGGTTACCTAATACCAAGCAGATAAGTGTTGTGTAGTCTCACACAGTGTGACTACATCAATTCTTACCCAACACCCACTTTCAGAGTGACCCAATACTTTGTCTCAAAATGGGAAATATTTCACAATGATCCATTGTTAGTGGGAAATGCAGTTTGATAAGATTTTTCAGTGTTGCCAAAAACCAATACAAACAACATAGTCATCTTTCAAGGACTTTTTACCACCGCAGAACACTTATCAAAGACATTTTACTTCAAGTGTCAGAAAAAGGCACGTGGAGAAAAAAAGAATAACATATTCCCATTAAGGCTACAAAAATGACTCTGCAAGAAAAATGATGGAACTGTCAAACAAAGCCAGAAATTAATTTTCCGAAAAAAAGAAACCCCTTAAAGCTTGAGTAGTGCTCCAAGATCCAAACTGCGCTTCAAATACCAGTGAGATGCATGATGGAAGGCTGCTGCAGCCTTACTCCTTGAAGGTGCAGTGTTTTTTGTTTACTTTGGCATGAGAGCATATCTACTGTGAAGGTGTGGGATCAACAGAAAACTTGAGATTCAGGTTCAAGTTAAACAATTGTATTGTGCACAAGGGAGGGTTGGATGTCAGGATAAAAGGATGGAAAAGGTAACCACAATAAAGGATGGCCTCTCCGGCAGATATGTTGCTAAGGGGAGGGTGAGGGTTGGCGGCTGAGGCGGCTAAAGCCCCGGGTCTTTTGGTTGTAGCCCCGGATAGAAGCTCAGGGGCTACAAACAAAAGCCTAGCTAGTGCCGATATCTCGACATTAGAGAAGCTCCAGATCTTTTCTAGACCTAGCAACACACCTGCTCTCCGACTTCACAAAGTAGACAGTGCTTAGTATGGTAAGGAACACACAGAACCATGTGAGAAGGGTAGGAGAATTGGCTCCTGGATTTTCTATTGAAAAAAGTGGACCCTGGCAGGAAAAGAGCAAAGGGTTACACTTTTAAGGATACCTGAATGCTTACTTCTTGGAGGGGTACGGGATAGGCTCTACTCCTACAGGGTCTAGGGTTATCCCACTACAACCCAAAAGGGAGAGCTCCAGAAGAATAGGGTCAGGAAGGAGCAACGACCAAAATGTGTTTGCAATGGGTATTTCTTTAGATAGGACTAAAGGGTTATAGTCCAAATTCCCTAATTCCACAATGCCAAAATTAAAAAATTCCCTTGTCTTTAGTAGGGCTTAGTGCTCCAAATCATGAGGTTCCTAATCTCAAAACAGTTCCAGGAATATAGCGTCTAGCTCTCCTCTTTCTCCCTGGATAGTTATGGCTCAGCTGTTATTATGCCCAGACCCTGGGTAGCCTTCATAGGCTCCCGAGGATCGTTGTCCCATATGCCTTCCAGCAAGATTTATTAACCTCACCTTACCTTAAGGGATAGCCAAGACTTTAACCAGAAGGAATTTCTCCAACACAGCCTGGTCCTTATCATACTAAAGCTATTCTTATCCAGCAGTCAAGTGTCACCCTTCTGGGATTTATCCCAAACCAGGCCCAGTCTTTTTGCCTCCTTCTGGATCACTGGCTTCAGCTTGGTTCTGGGCCATAGCCCAGTATGTTGTGGCTATTTGATTTCTTCTCATCTCCACCCATATCAACTCTCCAGATTGTCATTCCACCTTCACTTTCCAGTTACCCCCGTCTCCTTTTATATTGAGTTATCTGTTTGGAATATCCAAATATCGCTAAGGATTGAGCCTTTGTCTTCTACTTCGCTCATCAAAGGCGTCCACCTTTGTTTCCTCTGCCTTTTATTTGACTATGGCTTTGGCAGATATCTATTCACCTGTCTTTTGGTCTCCGCTTCAATCCTCTTCCTTAGCTGCATTTCTTGTCTCCAGCTTTTAGTCTAAAGGTTTTACAATCAGTCTCTCTTACCTGGGCCTTACAATCAGTCCCTTCTCCAGGAGTAAAAATTTACCATTTCACTCCAGGTCTTACCATCTGCTGAGGAATCTTCCCCTCCTCGCTGGGTCTTGCAATCAGTTCTTCCACTTCTGGTCTTACAGCCAGGCCAGCAACCTTCACCTCTGTTCCAGCAATCTCCTTCCTCATTAAAACCACAACTCACCATCTCTGAACCACAAAACTCCCTTCCAATCGTGTAATGGGAGCTGTCCCTTGGTGCTTGAACTGACTAACTTCCCGCTGATTGGCCACGGGGTTCCCAACCAACTCTGGGCATGCTCCATAGCTGGGATTCTTTGTAGTTCTGAGTTCATGGTGAAGCTGCCATCTTGGAACTCACTTCAGTCTTTGTTTGTTGCCGTCAGGGAAGGAGCTGCTCGTTTGTTCCCATCTCAGGTTCAGGAGTTTTCTTTCTCTGAATTTCGTTTTGGTGACCTGTGTCAAACAGCTCAAAGCATGCATTAAGCATTACTCCTTTGCTGATAATGGAGGCTGCAGCTGCAGGTGATTCTGTCTCCTTTGGGCTGGCAATTGTGAGGGAGAAAAGATTTCTTTCCTCTGCAGTGTTCTTGGTAGAGTGGGAAGGACGCGGGGCTCTGTCTGTGTGTCCATTAACTGCATGGGTGTGAACTGGGCTTTCTGCTGCTACTTTGGATAGCAAATGGCGAGAGGTGTGTGTTCCCCAAGACTGCCCACTTTGGGGGCTTGAAAACACTCCTATGGGATACCCCAGTCTGCCCCACTATCTTCCTGATCCCAAATCTGTGTTTTGCTAGTCAGATCTAGGTTTTCCTCTATTGAGAAAGAGGGATTATGGCAGATGAACAATATAACTTACCCCTGGTAACGTTTTTTCAACTGGATGTTGCTCCCACGTAGTCCTCATCTTTGATATATTTGTATCTCGTCAGCTTTGTTGCTTTGGAAAAAAATATTTCTTGGCAGATGGTGCTGTGCACAATGTGGTGGCGTCGATGTCCCTCGAGGGCTGCCGTAGAGTGTCGATGTCATCAGACGTATGAATAGCTTGTGCAGAGCCTGTTGGCTTCAGTTCTGTTTTTTCGTTCCATCAATGGAGGAACTAACCAGGCGTACCCCAGACCAAAAGCTCTGAGGTAACGCAAAGTGTAAATCATGTAAATTGTACGGTGGGGAAGGCTGGCAGGGCCAATGAGGAATATGTGGGAGGAACATCAAGACAAAAATAAGGTTGTTTTTTCGAATGGATTGTGTCCTCCCACGTATTCGTCATCTTTGATAAACTCCCAAAGCAGTGACAATTTGGAGGAGGGAGTACTATTTAGATTAATCGTGAATGGAATGAAGGACTGCCTTAGCAAAAAGACTTCCATGAGTGGAAGAGGAGTCCAAGCACTAATGCTTAACAAATGGATGAATGTACGATCAAGTCACCACAGAGCAGATGTCAATTATAGGAAAACCCTTTGGAGAGCCACAGAAGTTGCCATGCCCTCGTGGAATGAGCTTGAAGCTCTTCTGGTGGGTCTTTGCCCACTAAACTGTAGCATTCACCAATAGCCAGTGTAATCCACCAGGATATGGTTTGTTTAGTTACTGCAAGTCCCAATTAAGGGCCGGTATATCCCACAAATAGTTGATCATCATGGCAAAATTCTGCCATTCTTTTACAAACTTTATTTACTTTTCAAGAGCTCATGTCACAAACACACATGTGGGACACAATATCCATGATTCTTGTCATTGTTTTCCTTACCAGTTCCCATCTCCATTTTACAAGGGCTCATGAGTATAACAGTTATAACCCACCCCCGCCCATCCCCCTTCTTGCCATTATAACTTTTCGGTATTTGGTCAAAGCAAAGCGTCTGTACTCAAAACGTTCAAGAGTGTGGTGGAATAATCCATTCACATGGGGCTTGAGAATCGAGACCCTGCGGAGGATCTTAGGTTTGAAGTACATTTGTTCCCTGTCCCCATAAATTCATGGAAAGGCATCCACATATTCAGTTATTTCGGGTAGGAGCCATATGCCAGTGCTGTCACCTTCTCCATTGCCATCAATCCTCATAGTCTCACCCACCACATAGCCACCACCGGCCCTTGCTTGTTTTTCCACGCCTGCACCAGGGTGAGTCTAGCTGCACTCAGCATGCGAATGATGCGGGTGGCTCTATTTCCTGTGTTTGCATAGATTTCTACCGCCTCCCCCAGCAGAACCACTGCTGGGTCGAGAGGCAGCTGCATCCCCACCACTTACATATTCCATATCCCTTAATGAGGTACCAATGCATCACCAGCACTTCAAAACCCCATGGGATTCTCAATCTTTCTTGACAATAGTGGTAATATGTTAGGGAGAATTCTCTGTTTAGGCTGAATTTCCTAACCTAGTGAGTCCCCCAGCAGCTTTGCTGGATTTCTGGAGTTGTTTTTTTTCTCCTGCCAAGAGTGAGACACTTTTTTCCCACTCTTGGACATGATTTATGGTTTTCCTTTGAATGTTAATGTGTTTCATGGGCTATGGGGCCTTTTACTACATAGGGTCTCACATGTTTTTGTATGTGCGTTACACAGCACCCTCCGTGCAGTAACACCGGGGTGTCATAGTGACCCCCCACCATAGATTCCATACCCTGGGACCGACTACTGTCTCCCAGGGCATGTAAAGTCACCATTGGCTTTACTAGTCCCAAATTACTAACAGAACCAGTACAAACCATCATATTGTGGACGTACCGGTAGGGGCAATTTGATTGCCCCTGGGGCTGTTATTCAAGGGGGCACTGTCCCGTCCCCCCTCATCGAGTTTTGGCTGGTGGCAGTGGATACTACTTTTTATATTCAACCGCGAATATATCTCTATGGGATTTTCCCATTGTTCGAGGCTAATACTTTGTAACATAGCCTCTAACATACCACCGGTTTATTTATTTAATATTAATTCACCGGTTGGTATTTTCTGACAGAACTCGGTTTTAAAATGGCGTTTGTGTTCGCCTCTGTAACTCCAAACCAAAGGTCGAGCCCTTTGTTCCACTTTTTGGCGGGCTTCTCCACAGAAGCCTCCAAAAGTGGTGCCACTCTGTCTGGGTACCACAGGGGGTGTGGGAGGGGGTTTAGGCACCCTGGACTGAGTTACCTTGGTAACTCAAGTCGCACTCTTGTGTGATTGGCCCAAGTGGTGAGCCGGCCAGCTCACCACTTAGCATGTTTGATTGACAGCTAGGCTGAGTGAATGGGGGTGTGCTGCATAAAAGCAGGGCTTTTTGGGACTGGAACTTCAGAAGTCGCCACTGGGCCTGAAAATCCGACGAGGGAGAAGCTGAGCTGGCCCGCTATGACGACACCACCGGTGGAGCCCTGCTATACTGACTCACCACTTCCCAACGACAGAGGAGATCTCCCGGCTGGAGAGTCTTCTTCCCCTGACTGGTGGGCACAACCAGTTTACCTTCTTTGCTCGCATCCCAGGACGTCTTGTGGTTGAATTGCCCGTGCCAAGCACCCCGGCAACCGGATAGCCACTTACCACTGGACCGCGAATAAAAGGACCGCTCCTTTTAATTGAGAACTCCGCGGCTGGTTTCTTCCCTGGCAGTGCAACGGACTCCTGCTTTCCTCCCCGATGAGATCCTCTCTTCCTCCGGACGAAGCACCAACTTGCACCCACTGCCAAGAACAACTGCCCCCGCTGGAGCGTTCTCGCCATTTTAAGGTACTGCGTCCGCCCGGCCTCCCTTTCTAAAGATTGCTACAAAATAACAATAATCCCTTAACCTTCTGGACTGGGCTGGCCGCCTTGACCATCTAACTGGTCCCTTTCTTTTTGTTCCAACTCTTTCTGAACTTATTGCGAGACTTTTGGGCACTTTGAACCGTGTGACCTTGGACACATTTCGACCGGAGCCCCTTAAAGTGGGTCCGGCCTTGTTAACTTTGACTTTACGGTTTTAACCTGCCTTCTTCTCCTACTGTGTTCTTCCGAATGTGTTGGGATCTGTTTCTATCTTTGCTCTGCCTTTCTCTCCCTTTTAAACCGATTGATTAGAGTGCCATCTTCGTTAAGCGCTCACCGCTGTCTGAAAATAAGTGTTGCTTTACTTAAGACTTGTCTAACTAATCGTTGGAGGGAGTGTATATCTTTTAGTGACCGTGTTTTTGAACTGCTTGATATTAGTGCCAGTGTGTTTAACTAGATGTGTTTTTAAACTAATAATTATATCTCTTTTACACCAAGCTCTGGTCAGTGTTTGCTTGTTCTACTGTGTTCTTTTGACCTATTGTGAATACTCTGTATACTGCCTAACTCTTCTTGAAGAAGTCTGACTGCTCAGCCACAGCTATCAGGTAAATCTGGGTGGTACAGACTGCTACCAGTTGGGTTTACTGCCAACCACCTGTGGTCTTAAATCTTTTGTAGTGGTCCCAGAGGGAACTGCACAGGTTTCTGCCTAACACAATAGCATGTATCTCTGTTTTCTGAGGCGCAAAGAACCTCGCACAACATGTAATATATATGTACACATTATTTCTTCTAAATATCTCAGTATTAATCACAAAATGGCACTGTATGGTGAATATAAAATGAAAACATCGCAATTAAACGTCTTCAATCTTTCATTCTGGCTCAATTATCGCTTAATCATACACAACAAGCAAACCAAAAGGAAAGACAGCGTTTGCTGATTTTGCAAATTCACAACAAGCATTTTTTGTTTGTAAGGATTCAAAGATTTTCTTGGCTGTTTAACGAGTATGAACCTATCTTTGTAAGGCAATTGAGAGCTGTAAATCAGTAGGCGTTACAGGCATTCATTATATGGTTCAGCTCGGGTGGGGTAGAGGGGGGGTGTTAAGGTTCCTTAAAACATAGCACTAATTAGTACACTACTATTTAGATGGACAAAGCTTATTTCCCGTTTTTGGATGTGTGCTACTTTAGCGGTTTACAGTGAAGTTCAAAGACTATGGGCATTCAATTTAAAGGACAACAACATGCAGAGGCCCGCCAAAGCGAGTGATTATGAGGGCCATCTCAGATGCACACATCTTGGTTATGCATAAAGCAAAGAAGAACATTTATTGCCCCTCATCTGCACTTTCATTCATAGTATAGTAGCTGTGTGAAGCATTGCTCTTTCACATGCATCACCATCCTCCAACATTAGTGGAAATGCATGTTTTCAATTTGAATGAAAAGTAAGGCATGCATTTTATTTAAAATACTGACGTACTTGTGAAAAGCTGCATATTTATTATGAATATATCGCCCAAGCTGCTGGAAACCCATAATCCCAGTTGATCCTTTAGAGTTCTACATGCACTAAGTGCATTACCGCCTAATATAATTCATGGCAGAGTACTGCCTACCACATTATTATGGACAGTATGATGGCATTAATGTCAGAGAGCAATTAACTTATCTACTGTCACAGCCATATATTCACAAAGATGACATCCAAATAAATCAAAACCTTCCTTTCTTTATGTAGTTTATGGGCAATTATTTCTGAGGTTAAAAAATCCAAATCAGACTTTTGTTCGACAACTTCCGTTTTGCCGCAGACATTGTTTTTAGGTGGCATCAAAGTGGGCATCCAAAAATATCGTATGCCACTTTGGATCTTTAACAGAGAAAAACTGTTTTTTTGGACATGGCCACCATATATACACCATATATATAGAGCCGAACACATCTCTGAAGAAATCCTCCAAAAATATAGTTATACCTCAACATACGTCCAATGCAGCTTTATAAAGAAACGGTGCCAACACTCTTTTTTTTCTAACATCCTTTTCTGCAATGTATATTAAATTAGTTTTTCAGATCACCCATCTGTAATATCGAACATTATTTTTCTTGCAAGTGTTTCTTTTCCCTAGCTTTGTATGAAGTGGTATCTATACAGATTTGTAGTTGAACAAGAGTGTTCTTAAGGCCAGTGTGATCCAGTGGACATTTATCACACCCTATACAACGCCTTCGCGGGTGCAAGCCAGCCAGCTGACCGTAATGTGTAAAATAGCGTCAAGAAACTCGTCGTCAAAACCCAGCGTACAAATAACGTTATTCAAACTCTGTGATACGGTAAGAAAGAGCCACGCTACAAGTTCGGCCACTTGTTAAACATTTCTAAAGTGAAAGCGCAAGAGGTAGGCAAGAGGGTTAAACTCCGCCCGCCAGGGATTACAGAAGACCTCTGTCTTTGGAAACTATCGGCAGCCGAACATTGCCAGATATCGTAGCAGGGAGTTAGGGGTGAGCCTGCTTAACACTCGGAGAGACAGAAGCGAAGGGCCAAGGCCGAGGCCGTTCATCTGTGCCTTTGGTAGTATCCAGAGACACGGGGGATCAGTGACACAACAAAGCTTTAAAAATCAAAGCAAAGTAAAGAAAAGTGATCTGCCCTCGTAAAGTAGAGACTGCGGGCTGTGCGCATTTGATCTACATAGGGGTTATTTCTATGAGACCTCGTAAGGTAGAGACTGCGGGCTGTGCACCTTTGATCTACACAGGGGTTATTTCGTTCAAACCTCGTAAGGTAGAGACTGCGGGCTGTGCGCCTTTGATCTACAAGGGGGGTACATAGGGTCAGGGGAGCCGACTTATGAATTTCCTGGGTGGGGGGGGGGGCCCAAATACAGGAAGGGACATCACTGGCAGTTATATGACCGCAAATTTGCATGTAGTCGCCAACTTGGTGAAACGGCGCGCGGGGGCGGGTGTTGGTGCGCGCAGCACAGAACAGTGGAAACATTGGCTAGCATGCACTGCATATACTAAAGTCAAGAAAGAAGGAGATTTAAGCATTCGAGTTGCATTCCAGTAAGACATCACTGCCCCTACCCCACGGCTCTATAATCGTCCAGCAACACAACTAGGATGGGAGAACGAAATGCTTGCTAAACAGAAGGTACAGCTGCAAGGTGGCGTACCACCACCAAAAAAAAAGTTCCCAATTCAAGGGAAACGAGAAGTAAAGACGTTTCCCGATTAAAAACTACCAAGCAAGACGTGTGTGGTGCCATAGTTAAGTAAAACATCAACAATTCAAACATCCAATAGTGCTGCTGTAGATTGGCCAGCCACAAGTGAAATTTGCTAAGATGTTACCTCTGGGTAACCAGATAGAGTTAGGGATGCAGCTTGATCTTAAACCTTTTAGTGGACACATCAGATGTGCTGCTGAAGTATAATGCAATCCTGGCTGAAGTATAATGCAATCCTGGCTGAAGTATAATGCAATCAAGTGTGGTTTCAGACTTGGGGGGGGGGAAGAGTGTTAACTGCTTTTAACATTGTAGTTTACCAGAAATTCTGGTAAAGTAGTGTACAATGTTAAAAAGCAGTTACCCAGGCTCACCCTGAACCCAGGTGATTTTTGGGACTGATGGAATCACTCGCATCTAAATGTTGTAGCCATGGTTGTCTCCATGTTTTAAAAACTCCCACTTTCCGGGGTTTCAACATTCATTTGAAACACCCCTTATTCAAGAAATGAAGGAGTCAGTAAAAAAGCCAATTCTGAAAAGCCTATTTCGCACAAGTAGTAAGACCCAAAGTGTAAGAGCGACTGTATAGCAGACCATGCCAATGTAGGATACTCTAGGATTACCTTCAGTCAAAATTCACCCACTGCGATGTTCCTACATTCAGATTGCAGAGTAGTGTCCGACTGAACCTCAATCAGCTCTTCCTGGGCATCAAATGGATGATGCACCACCTCCTCTGCCAGAAATGTCTGCATCACCCAGTCATTAATGCCAGCATTTACTTCAGGGATGTATTCATCAAAGCTGGACCTTAATGTTGCTAGGTGGCCTGCCCAGCTCCAACTGTTCTTTTGCAAACGTCTAGCTTCCTCTTGAAGGCAAATACTTTTTTATTCAATCTTTCCTCTGTGTTCCCATGTCCACAGGAATGCCCCCAAAGGTGGGATTGGGAGTTTCTGGGGTGGTGAGTTCTAGTGGTCTTAGTTTCCTTTATAAAATACACAAATCACATAGTATGTCAACCAGACAATGTATCATTGTGTACAGCTTAAAGGGGGCCACCTGACCCAAAGCAGCACACTAGTAGATGTATTTTGGAACAATCAACATTGTAAACCCACCTCTAGTTTAGATTGTAAAGAGCGCTTGTGCTGCAATTACAAGCACCCAGTTAATAAAGTCCAGACTTAAAACACTTGATCAGCATTCAGTGAGTAAAATAACCTTATAAAAATAAAATGCAGCTTTGCATAAAATTACAGAGAATTTTGGGATTATGGGGGTAATACCACTGAAATCCACCATGGAGTCCTATGGACTCCAATTAATGGGGACTAACACTGCCTATCACCACTTGTAATCCGGCAGTAATACCGCCAGACCAAGTGGCAGTAATGGTAGTACAGTTTGGTGGTATCTCGGCAGATTTACAGGCCACACAGAGACATCACCTCTCTCCAAGTTGTCTTTTATTGTAAAGTGGATTACCAGGTTTCAGACCTGTAAAATACCGTCTCCTCAGGTGACTCAGACCCCCACCATTCCATCCTACATAAACTTGATGCCCCCAGGCTGTTCTTCTAGTCTACTTTTATTCTACCCATGTAGATCCAGGAACGTCATACTCCTGTTACTTTCATGGATTATTTTACTTCCTGTTCCTTAAAGCCAGGGGTCTTAAACATGTGGCTCTCCAGATGTTTTGGACTACGACTCCTATGATCCATCACAATTGACTATGCTGGCTGGGGCTGATGAGCATTGTAGTCCAACGCATCTGCAGAGCTAAAGGTTGCAGAACCTGGCGTCCAAGCAGAGGCCTGGAACTCCATACTGCCACAAGCACCTTATCATTTGACTCTGGCTTTGAAATAGAGACTTTATGCCGGCCCTTTACCCACAAACACTGGTTGTTAATATTATACCTTGGAGCTGCACGCATTAATAGCACTACTGCAAGAAACGTTCAGGACGGGCGGTAAAAAGACTTCTGTGGGTCTTATGCGGCCTATGAGTTCACAGGGTTTGGTTGACCCGGGAATAGCACTTGAGGCATGGAGTTGGGACAGGATGGCAGGATAGCTGCTGGCAACCTTTCAGGCGGCAACCGTAAAGCCATGAAGAGGGAGCAGAGATGTGCAGTGCTTCTTTGCCCCCCTGATTCTCTGATTTGTCAGAGCTACATTTTCAAAGCCTCTCTCTGAATGGAGCATGAGTGCATTCATCTCTCAGTTGACTCATGCAGTTATTGTTCTGTCTGTGTCTTTCATTTGTTATAAAACAGCACCCAAGGTTGGTGGCTCTCAGGGGGTAGGGAGCCTGGGACGCTCCAAGGACAATGAACTGGCAGCCAGGGGGTTTTAGCAATGCGCTACTTTTGTGAACAAAATGAACCCCCAAAAAATCTTTTTTTTGTGACTGCACCAGTAAATCATCAAGAATCGATGACTGGGAGAGAGGCTGCAGGAGAGCGATTCCCCCCTAATTTGTATGGTACAGTAGCACAGATAGGAGAAAGAGGTTGGTTGGCTCTCGACTTACATCTACCTGTTCAGTAGCACACCTGGGAGTGGGTAGTTGAACTGGCTTTGGGGTCCCCGTTTCTCTGTGATAGCATACTCTTGAGGGCATACTTTTATAATGAACATTTAATTGCAACTGCATGTGTATACCAAATATGTTCTAGCACTTCTGTGACACTTGGGCAGTTCCACACCACTGCTGCCACCCAGGGTTGGACTGGGACAAGAAATAGGCCCGGTCACCCAAAAAAAAGTGGCCCACCCCTCGCCTCAAAAAAGTGGCCCACCACTCGCCTCCCGACACTTGACCTCTGATGATATCACCAGAAGTAATGTAATTTGACCCCACACCAAAGTGACATCCCGGGAAGCGATGAAACACAACCTTTCACCCCTTGACAAAATAGGAAGTGGCATCAAATAGCATTGTTCCTCAGTAAACTACACTACGAAAAATATGGTTATGATTTCGCTAAGGTGATATACATTTCATACAAGAATGGATCACCATACGTATCATTAATATCTGTGTGTAAAGATCCATATTGTCAAAATACTGTGACTCCAAGCAGACGTCCAAGGCCACATGATAATATGGTATTATATAGCACTTACCCTTAAGCTATTTTTTATAGAACAAATATGCATACAATATCACCCAACCTGTGTTGGTACTTATATCGACCCAAGAAGGATGTAAAGTTTTTGAAAAATAAAAAATGAAAAAATAAATTAGAAAAAAATGAATTTTTCTGATTTTTTTTTTTCTCCAAGCCGGCCTAAGCATGGCCTGAAACCGGCCCTTACTCCCCAGGGACAATTTCGGCCCAGCCAGGGGCCAATCTGACCCTGCTGCCACCACCCATAGTGTGACAGAGGCCGGGCCTTTGTGGGGCCTCAGGCTCCATTAGGAGCCTATTCATGAAGACAAAAAAAGCACACACATTCTTTTGCCAGGATGACCATCATCGCGGCAAAAGAAGGTGTGCGCTTTTTCTTTTGTCTTCATTAATAGGCTCCTAATGGAGCCTGAGACCTCACAAAGGCCCGGCCCCTGTCGCACTAAGCATGTGTGGCAGGGGCCGTGGATCTGGTTGCTGCTTGTTAATGAAGCAACAGCCCGACCCTTTGGTCATTTATCCTTTTTTTTTTCTTCAAACTGTGGATGCACGCCCCCCCTGGGCATGAGGGTGCGGCCCACCAGAGGGGCGCGCACCACAGTCTGAATACCGCTGCGCCTAAGCCCTCCCCTCCAGGACCATACACCAATGAGTCCTAGAGTGGAGGGCTTAATCGCACATTTTCGCGATTATACCCGGCCGGAGAGAAGTGATGCAGTATCGATGGAAAGGGCCATCGATGCTGCATCACTTCTCTCTGGCTGGAGGGGGGCTCAGCCCCGGCTTGAATTTGCCGGGGGGGGCTCGGGCCCTGGATCCCCCCCGTACTCGGCACCCCTGCATAGGGTGCTACGTACCAAACTAGATAAGAGATTTTTGGCCTGTGATTTTTGTTTCTAGAATCACAAACGTCAAGTCACTTAAATTGAAGGCATGGTCTAGGTAAAATTTTTATTGTCCCTACGGGTCGGCCATATTTTTTTAAGCCCAAGTGGCTCGATTTTAGAAAACTTCCCTATGGACCTTACCCGAGTTTTCGTCCATTAAACGCACGTGAAAACAAGCACCAGGGAGCCGCCATTTTCTGATAATCCTATCTTTTCCCCGATCGCCCTAGCTGACCTGCTTTTGCGGCACTAAATCAATTCCCCCGCCCCTGAGCCTGTCATCAGCAGACTCGTACTGCCCATTTCCCAACGCCAAAGCACGTTTCGTGTCAACATTCGCTGCCCTTCAGCTAATGACGTGTCGCCATGGAAATGGCAGGACGCCTCTTTCCTCAATAAGTATAAACAGACCGTTTCACAACACACAGCAGCAGATTTTCGATTCCATTCCTCTTTCTGTGTTACTTTGAGTATTCTGTGACTCGTTTCAGTGCTCTGGTCAGCTACCTCGCTGCTTGTAGCCCGTGTGAACAGATACCAGTACCACCGCTATAAATTATTTTAGTTTGTTTAACACACAATCGCTACAATAATGCCCTACATGTACGAGCCTGAGTATACCGAGGAGGAACTACTGTAAAGGGAAGCATGCAAAAACGATGGGGATTCGGACGGCAGTTGGCAGGACGAATCAACAGATGAAGAGCCTGGGCCTAGTCGAATGGACAGCGTCTCCACCTGGTGCACATGCAATCGGTGCGAGCTAATGCCAACTGAGGACGAGAACTGCTGCTGCCGAGAAAACTCGGGATGCCTGGCCTACATTTCGAAAGGCGAGCCACGACCGCAATGTATCACCGAGCTGCCAGACTTCAAGGCAGCCTGCCTCACACGGGCCGTGTTGAGAATAATAGTGGTGCTTATGCACGAACTTCGCGCAACTGTTCGTCCTCGTAATCCAAGTATCGAGTAAGTATACTCTGCTTGTCATGCCACTCCTATTTCATGTTCTTCTACTATATCCAAAATTACATCTACATATCATTGTAACGCATGTAAGTCGTTCAATAGTGTGCATTGTCTAGCATGTATCCTGGTCATATTTCACAGATTTTTAAATTTCTATCTATTTGCAAGTAGAGTACCCAATAGTGCTATGTTCATTGGTCTCATTGCTATTGACTTGAATTTCCATTGCTATGCTATCAATAGATCTATTTATTTTCATCTGTGTCAATTGTCATCGAATTGCATCCTTCGGGGGTCCAGTCTATGATGTAAGCATGTTTCCTTCTCGTGCAATACAGAACATCCAAGGGATGAGTCACATGTTCAGTTTTTAGTCACATCATTTATACATTTCTGCAATTTATGCAAATACTAAGCCGCACATAATGAACTGGTATTTTTCCTGCGACCAAAACAAACCTTGCATTGATCATTGTATGATTCATTTACTTTTGTATCAAATCTTTATTCTTGAAGATTGTATAATAATGTCGATATTTACTTTTCAGATTTATCAACAATGCCTGCCTGTTCGATTAGCGGTTGCCCTTCGAAGACCCATGCTAAATCTGAAGGCACTACAATGCATGTATTCCCGAAAACTGTTGATCGAATAAGAGAATGGGTCAGACATTGCAGATATCCACTGGATGAGCTGGAAAGTAGAGTCCAACAAGTCTTACAGGACAAGAGGGGTGATCGATACCGCATCTGCAGCCGGCACTTTTCCTTGGACATGTACACAACATCTTGGGAAACAAAGAAGAATAAACGGCGAAAGACACAGAAATTGCTCGAAAACGCTATTCCCACTCTATTCGTTCACATTTCGCCACCGGTGAGTCAAGTGTCCGGATTTAGCTTTAGGCCTTGGGGTAGTGTGTAGGTATCCGAACGGATTAATTGATATTGTGGCTGTTCTATCCCTTGTAATAATTTCTATATTGATATGATTGTATAGTTTTTTGAATAATGACATTTACCAATATATTCTTTTTCGATTTCATAACCCACAAACGCAATGTATATATATGGGAACAGGGAACTGTGCTGTATTGAGCATTTTACAAGTATTCTGTCGCCTTACATGGCTATTTTTAATATTGGCATTTTATTATCAATCATTAATTTACCATTACAACTTCTTGACTATCCCTTGAATCTGAAGCAAGAACATTCTACATCCTTGACGTGGTCGCAGTTATCAACCACTTCTAACGCATATCAAGTAATCTTACTAGGCTAATCCGCTACAGACCTGTTTTATGCATGTCAAGTGATATTTTTATTTTATCGTGTAATCATTTTACCGAATGTTTGGTTAGTGCTTTCCAATTGATATACACCTTAGTTATCGTCCACTGGCGTTTGTTTTCGGTTATAATTAGTGTTATCCATACTAATGCAAGTACTGTCTTTCAGGGAGATGCTGAAGCGTCCGCCACATCTACAACATTTCTAGATGTTCTTCAACAGCAGGAGGTCTGGATACTGACAGCTCCATCGAGCGTCATCATCAGAGCTGGAATTCTTGTCACTTGATTGTTCTACACAATGTTTCATTCGTGGTTAGCCGTTGATATGTACCTGTGCTGTCGACCCCAGGTGTGTGTTATGTTTTCACTATTGTAATCCTCACTAATGCAAGTACTATGTTTCAGGCAGTTGATGGAGCGTCAACCCCTGCACTTGATGCAGAGCCTGACATTCAAGTAATTCCAGGGAAGTGGAAGCGGGACCATGCGTATACGAATCGGCGCAACAGCTTTCGGAAGTGCGCACTACATTTGCAACATCCATAGATATTCTTCAGCAGCACGAGGTATGGATAATGACAGCTCCATCATGCGTGATCATATAACGTGATTCCATTTGCTATACTTTCTTCCCTATTAACGCAAGTGCTGTGTTTCAGGGAGACGACGGAGCTTCCACCACAATCACAACATCTCATTTAGATGATGCAGATGTAAAGGAATCGTTGAAATAAGTCGATGAAATGTGATCATATTTGGATTTTCCTTGATTCTTTTGGACAATGCATCATTTGTGGTTATCTCTTTATATGTACCTGTGACGTCGACCCCAAGTGTGTGTTGTGTTTCCAATATTGAAAAGCATACTAATGCAAGTACTATGTTTCAGGGAGATGCGGATGCCTCCTCTCCAATACAACCATTCATGGCAGTCCATGCAGAGCCAGAGGTATGGATACTGACAGTTCCATCGAAATAGATCATCACTGATCGAATACTTGTCGTTTGATTGTTGCACACAATGTTTAAATCGTGTTTGGCTATTGAGATGTACCTGTGTGTTCGTCCTCACGTGTGTTTTATGCTAACAATATTTTGATACATAGTAATGAAAGTACTATGTTTCAGGGAGACGATGGAGCTTCATTCCGTGCTGTCTATGTGGATACAGAAAATATAGTCGTTGCAGCGCAAGAGGAAGGGAGGACATGCGGAAACTAATCGGAGCTACAGCGTGCAGATGTTGAAGGTCGAGTCAAAAAAGTTGCAAAGAAAAAAAAACAAAAAAAGGTTAGTTACAACCAGTTAATAACTCTAAAAAAATGTTTGTGCTGGGGACTATTTTATGTTTTTTTCCAGTCAATTCTACTACACTCAATCTTGTGTTTAAACTGAACATCCCTTTTCCAATCTCTCCTCCAGTTACCCGTGGGTGTCAGAACTATACACACACAGACTGTGAAGCGAATGAGAGATGTGGCTTGCCAGATCGTGTACACTATGGAGGAACTATTAATTGAGGCGAGGCGTGTTCAGGCTCGAGATGCTCATGTCCAATGGCCAGAACATGAATTAACTGTGTTTGGAGACTACAGCAAAGTTGCATTGGACCATAGCTACAGTGCGACCGCACCACCACAAGAAGATGTTATTGAATGTATTGAAGATAGCTCTGAAGTAGTTGCAGATCAATTTACACAATCTACACCCGCCAAAAATTTGCCACCAAAAAACCTGTCGACATTGTTGTGTTCTCCCAGCAATGTTGAAGTAATAGATGTTGAAATGACAGAAAATGAAGCAGCCGCAGCATCCATAGACGCATCAGAACTTGATATCAGCGATATTACTTTCCAATGTGTTGAAATCTCCACAACGTCAAAGGCCGAAACAACGTTGACGCAGGATGACAGTCTAATGAAAGAGAGCAAATACATTGTATTCGACAGTTGTTTGATGGAAATTATAAGTATGCTGAAATGTGTGCATTCCATTAGAGGGAAAGTATGTGGGAAGCCATTGATTAATGTGACTCGTCAAATAAAAGGCAGTAATGTCAAAATAAATGCCGCCTGTAGATTAAATCATAGGTTCTTATGGTCTGCACAACCGATGCTGGGGAAACTGCCAGCAGGCAATCTACTGTGTGCAGCTGCATCACTTTTTAGTGGCTCCAGTTTTAGAAAGTTAGAGGCTTTCTTTCAGTTTGTGGGACTCCATTTCATTTCTAAAGCGCTGTACTACATATACCAACGTGATTATCTGTTTCCGGCCATTAGTGATGCTTGGAAAATTGAACAATTGTCTCTAGCAAGTACATTCGAAGGCAAACGATTCAGGCTAGCCAGCGATGGACAGTGCGACAGCCCTGGATTTTCTGCCAAGTACTGCACCTACCACTTGCAGGACATGGATAGTAAGAAAATTGTGAGTTCGGTAGTCGTGCAGGTAACACAATGTACATCCTCAGTGGCCATGGAGAAACTAGGTTTTATAAAATCAGTGGAATATCTACAATCGAGGGGAATGCACATCGACCTCATAGCCAGGGATAGACACGTTTCAATTGCCAAGACAATGAGAGAGCAGTTCCCACATATTAAACATCAATTTGACGTATGGCATCTTGCTAAATCAATCAATAAGAAAATCTCGGCTGCAGGGGAAAAAAAAAGGTTTTGAAAGTATTTTGCAGTGGTCACATTCTATCACCAACCATCTTTGGTGGAGCTCAAAAACTTGTGAGGGGTCAGTGGAAATACTACTTGAAAAATGGCGGACACTGATGCACCACTGTACCAACGTTCACCGCTGGACAGCAAATGAACATTTCCACCAATGTGAACATGGTCCTTTGTCCCCAGAGGAGGCACGAAAGAAGAAGTGGTTGATTCCATCTTCACCGACACACAAAGCCATTGAGAAGATTGTTTTCGACAAAACTCTATCAAGAGATTTGAGAGGACTGACAGAATTCTGTCACACAGGAGATTTGGAGGTGTTCCACAATATGTGCCTAAAGTACAGGCCAAAGCGCTTGCATTTTAGCTTTCGGGGCATGAAACATCGCACTCTACTAGCGGTCTTGGCCCATAACAGCAATGTCGGACGTGAACAATCTAGGACTAGGGGTAAAGTAAGGATGCCTCGCTACACTAAGGTGTTTTCAAAACGAAGTAAGCAATGGGTGATCAAACCAGTCTATGATGAAATGCAGTTCGACTTTGTGAAAGGCCTTATTGTTGCTGTGTTAGAGAAGCACAGATATGGCATTTTGGACGTTTCTGTGCAGAGCAGTGATCCATTGCCACCGAACATTGCGACTGTGCCATGCCCACCCGAAGCACAGCTGATTGTGAAGTACAAATCCCGGTTTAAATAATTGCAATTCGATTGTCTTTTTGTAAATAAATGTTATTGTACAGTGTACCTGTAAACCTAACCCCTACCTTCACCATCATGGATGGCGAACAAGCTGGGTGTCATCTTTGAATTCTCTCTAGTCACCTCACATATGTGTATGTATATATTTTTCTCATGTCTCATCTCGTGTAAATGTAAATGCTGCGCACTGTTAACGGAGGGGAGGCTTGCGTATTGCAAATAATAAAACAAACAAACAATAAATCTCACTTTTAACTCAACTCCTGTGGTACTTTATACTTTCCCTGACCTTCCGCCAAAAATTAAATGTCTCAATTTGGGCTGCAAAGCTTGCAGACAACGGGGACAAAATTGGGGCACTTAGAACGCGCCAGCCAAGCGGGCCGTGGCATTTGGGAGAGAAGCCAGTTCGCATTTGCACATTGAGGCGCACTATATAGACGGATTCTAAACTTCAAGTTCTCACAGATGCCTATACTACGTGATGTTGCAAATAAAGAATGCAAAGGACAGCACCCAGATGAGGCCCACAAGTCACACTGGAAGTATAAGGGTCTATTGTTTTTTTACCTTGAGACAGGGACCATGCGAAAGAACTACATTTGAAGGGAGTGCGCAATAACGTAAGAGACGATAAGGCAGAAAATTCAGAAACTAGACCGAGTTTCAGTTTTAGGTTAGTATACGAAAAATCATTGTCAAGAGCACGGTCCGTTTTACAGACTGCATTACGAAGAGACACAATGGAAATTTCAAATATAATGTAAGTAAATCTTTACACGCTTTTATACCGGAATGAAGATTTAATGAATGGATGCATGAATAAATGAATGAATGAAGAGCTAGGAAAAGCAAGTAAAACTGTTCGTAGTGGGCACATGGGCATGCAGGTCCACTGGTCTCACCGATCTCGGTCCTTGGCCCAGCCACTTTTCCCTGCACTACGGGACTGTCTCTGTATCCTTCAGCCCCTTCTCCCGGCATTTACCTTGCACTTGCCACTAGCTGGCCCTATTATTTAATTTGTATTCAACTAACCATGTACAGCCCTTCCCCATGCGCGATCAGAAAGACACCTGGCCTAGTAGGATCGTTGTCTGTCTGCCCTTGTTCCCCACCTGCCTCGTCACGCCTAGAAACACTTCAGTATAGGCGCGTTACAAATGCCATGTCATATATCATATCATTCCTCACGCATGTAGACTAACTGTCGTTTATCATTGTGTGTTGGCCTCGATTTATCTCGTTACTTTTCGCATTGATTTTAGAGACGAACATACTCCATTGAACTATCCTTGCAAGCAAATAGTTTCTGATCGGCCGTAATAAATAAAATGAGTAATATTAATGAAGTTCGGCTAGAGAGACTAATTATAATTTTTTTGATTTCATAACAGGTATTTGATCCCTTTCTGCCACTGCCATCTGTTTGAGACACCGGCGGATGGATTCTTCAGCAGACACCTGCAGCTTCGTGTCAACAACTGGAGCACGATCACCATATTATGGGACGATCGCCAAGGGCCCACATGCCCTTACGCTGTACTAGTGGCTAGAAGCAATATATCAACCTTTAGGCTGGACTTGTGCCTAGTTGATGGAACAGCCCTGCGGTTCACCGTGCTTCCAAAGTGATTCTTTTTACGAAAATGAAGACCCTGTGTACCATAAAGGAACAGAAAGTGACTCAAAATGAAACGGAACAGTTATTGCGGATACAGATAAAAGAAAATAAATGGCTTCCGGAGTTCATAAGGCAATTGCTGAATATTCTCTAAACATTGAATGTCAAATAAATGTACTTTACCAAATGTACCATGTTGCTGTTTCATTTTAAAGTACAGTTTCATATTCCCAATTGTGGCGCGCTGTGTTGTGAGTTGATCTGTGTTGGTTTCCGGGTTTTGTGTGGAGTCGCGCAGAAGAAGACTGGGCGCGTTTGCCTACGCAGCACAGTAACGTCATGGGGAAAGGCGGGGAATATGAATGTTTTGATAATGTCAGGCTCAGGGGCGGGGGAATTGATTTAGTGCCGCAAAAGCAGGTCAGCCAGGGCGATCGGGGAAAAGATAGGATTATCAGAAAATGGCGGCTCCCTGGTGCTTGTTTTCGCATACGTTTAATGGTCCATAGGAAAGTTTTCTAAAATCGAACCACTTAGGCTTAAAAAAACATGGCCGACCCGTAGGGACAATAAACATTTTTACTAGACCATGCCTTTAAGTGGAAGACCAGACCTGCACAAGTACTGATCCCAGATAGATTCTGAGACAAAAACTGCAGGCCTAGGCCTTTGATCTGTCCAAGGATTCAAGTAAGGTAAGCAAGCCATTTGCTGACATGTCCCATCAGGGACTCAGAAGCTAATTGAACGTGGATGCTGTGTCTGTACGGCTCCAGGACCCCACAGGGTGCTCAAGAAGCTTGACAATAGGTAAGAGGCCACACTCCTCGCCAAATTTCACTCCCTCTCCATTACCCCCATTCACTTCCTTGCTAACCTGTTGCTGTTCTCTCTCCCCTCTTTTCCTCCTATATTGAATGATTATTTTGTCACTTCAAATGTATGTACCATGTAACCTTCAATAATGTGCTATCACCTTTTCACCTCACTTGAACACCACTTCACACGAACCTATATACTCCATGTAACAAATGTCATGAACCACATGTTTTTTTTAATATTCTCCAGCTTTGATAAAGACCCTATGGGTCGAAACACGTGTCGGCTGACAAACAAGACGTACAATTAACGTCTAGTGTATATGACACTTATCAATGTAATATGAGAAGAAATTCACCACTATCACTAATAAAAACGAAACTGTATCGCACTAACCACAGTGTTAGAATTATTATTGTAACCATAGAAGCAAGATAGCCAGGAGAAAACTTCCATAAATTACTTATCAACCTGGGGTACTGGATAAACCCCAACAACTCATGTGATCTTGCAAATATCAGAACAATTTATTAGACTCCGATTAGAGCAGAGCTCAGCACAGGCTGCTTCCACACCTAGAGCCAACCACGACCCTATCTGACTTAATAGCCTGCCATTCTGTAAGATGTTGAGTTAACTTGCCCCCTACAGGTGTTTTGTGTGGAAAGACGTCAGAGTGGTTTGGGGGCGGCTGATGCAGGTGCCGAGGATAAAGAGGCACCTGCTGCTGCTGCGGCCTTAGTACTTTTGACCCGTCCACCTCAGGTGGATCTCCTTTGGCCTCTTTCAGCTGGCTGTCCTCTGCCTTTCCCGAATGCGGAATAATAGCGAAAGGACTTTCCTCTCCCAGAGGTTCCTGAGGGGCGAAAAGGAGTTTGGTGGATTGCAGCTCCTTAAGATTTTGCTGCTGCTTTAGATGTTTGCAACTTTTCCAGACTGTCATCAGCCTTTTTACCGAATAAAGAAGAGCCGTAAAAGGGCATATTCAAATGTCTGGCCTGTACATCTGGAGCAAAGCCAGACTTTCGCAACCACGTATGCCTGCGGATTGTGGTACTTGCCTCTATGGCCCTGCTGATACTGTCAGCGGAATCGATGCCAGTTTGAAGAGATTCACACATGGCATCTTTGCCATCTTTAATGATGTTAAGGAAGGCTTCCCTTTCCTCTCCTTCCGGTATGCAGTCAGCCGCTGATGAAGCACACTCCCACAGTGTGTGACTGAACCTGGCGAGCGTACAAGTGGCGTTGATGGACTTCAACGCCATACTACAAGCAGAAAATACTTTTTTTGCCATAGGATCGTACCTTTTGTCATCTCTATCCTGTGGGACAGTAGGGTAAGCGGATCTGCTGCTTGATGAAGTTTCCGCTTGAACCACCAGACTCTCTGGAGTCGGGTGTTTTGATAAATATTCAGGGTCAGCCGCAGCTACCCTATACTTGGCTGACAATCTTTTATTGACTGCAGGGATAACCTCAGGAGTTTCCCAATTTGATGAAATCTTCTTTTGTAAGGCTGCATGGAAGGGGACCACAGGATCCTCCTGTGGACCTTTGTCTAGTATGTCTGTAAGGTCATCCTGTTGAAAAACAGGTGAAGGCGCAGACCAACCCATGAATTCAATAATCCTTGCCATCAGGTTTCTATAGGGGGTTTCGGCATGTTCCCCTGGGTCTGGTTTGACAAATTCCACTTCTGGGGAAGTGTCCAGCCCACTTGCCTCATGTAATGATTCCTGTAGGTCTTTCAACCTTCTTTCCTCAGAGGTAAAATCCTCTGAAATAGGTGGTGTGGTCCTCTGTAGCCCAAAGGGTCTTTCCTGTTCAGAATCCTCCCCTTCTTCATAGAATGAAGATAATCTGGGGTACTCTGACCTCGGAAATGGTGTAAAACCCATTTCTAAGGCAGAAGGAGCCAAACTCGTCATTATTGGGCGAGAAAACGTCGATGTCGTCGACGCTGATGTGAAAGGCTTCGAAGGCGCCAAGGAAGGCGTTGAGAAAACTGGAAGAGGCCTCGAAGAACTCAAGAGGATTGGGATCCTATTGGAGGATGTCGACGACGTTCTCGGCGGCGTGCCGGAGGCTCTTGGTATAACCGTTGGCTGTGAAGTAGCCGTGGTTTTCTCTTTTATCGGCGTTGATGTCGGCATTCGATCGACCGATGCGTCGAAGAACCCTTCGACAACGGCGTCGATGGCGCCGATCCATGCGTCGAAGGGATCTTCGACGACGGCGAAGATGGTGCCTTCTTACCCGCTGGCTCGTGGCGCTCTCAGGTGGACTCTTTCGCCGGGTGTAACGTCTCACGGCGTTTTGATTTTTTGGGGTTTTCACCCAGGGTATCACCCTCAGCTGTCTTTGAGGGGGTCGAGACCGCTTTCTCGAAGACGCTTAGCATTTTCTTCCTGAATTCTTCCCACTCAGCCTGAGAGCTGTGTTTTGTGGGGCAGGAGACCCTTTCTGGGGAAACAGAAGATGAAGAGGAAGGGGATCTTCGACGTCCCTTCTTTGAGTGCCTAGATCTGGACGAGTGGTGGGAGCTACTTCGAGACCTAGAATGGGAATGCTTTCGACGGCGAGGAGACTAATGCCTCGACCGAAGAAACTTTCGAGGAGGTTTTGACTGACTTACCTCTCTCGAGCTTCCCCTTGCGCTCCTTCAAGGCCTTTGCCGTCATGGGCATGCAGTCCTCACACTCCGAACAATGGTGCTCGACTCCCAAGCACCACAAGCAGATCCTGTGAGGATCCGTTATTGACATTTTCTTTCCGCAGTCTCGACATTTTTTGAAGCCGGACCGCAGAGTCGTCGGTTCGGATGAAGAAGCCATCGAGAACGAGTTGGTTTTATCGAGTAAATATAAGAGGTTTATCTGACTGAACTGAGCAACGATATTCTGAGGCCCCACGAACCACGGAACTGAGCAACGGAAGCCGTGCGTGGCTATTTATGGGCATGGTGACGTCGGCGCCGCTACGGTGGCTGTCGAGGGACATCGACTCGGCGGACATCGACGCGCATGCTCCCTCTACAGAGAAAAAATTTCAGAGGCCAGCAAGCTGGAGACGAATTATCAAAGATAAGGAATACGTCGGAGGACACAATCCCTTCGAAAGGAAAGGTGGATGTGACACCTCATGCCCAAAACCTGGAGAGCAAGGATTCCCTAATCATGAATTATTTAAGTATGATCGAATATGCAGACTCAATACTCGTCGATACAAAGCAACCACCCCTCAGGGCATAATCATAAACAAGGCTGTGAAAACTGTAGAGGTTGTGGTAGAAATTCATCTAGGGAACGTGGAGCATCAGGGTCCGCCTCGAGGCTTAGCAACAAAACCTGCACCATGTGTAGGTGTGTCTGTGGAGTCTGAGTGCAGTATTGATCGCTGTAAAGGAAAACCCCAAGTGTGTGAATAGTCAAACATTTTCTATGGGAAACAGTATAATCCAACAAACCAGCGATGCATATTTTTCGGGGTCTCCTACTGACTTGACTAAATCATAGACAAGGAGTTGCCCAGTGGCTCAGGCGAGGATAGTCTGAAATTTCCTTCGCCCAAAGCAAGATTACATTTGGATGAGATGGATTAATTAGACGTACACCACACATTGAGAGAAGTGGATGAAAGAATCAGACTGACCCACCCTACAATATCAGCTCTGAATGTTGTGTCAAGACAGTTTGTGTCATCTTATGACAACATCTGGGCTAAAGTAAAAGCATACACTCTGATGTTATCATATGTTAACTACAAAGAGGATGAACGGGGGGGGGTTGTCTTGTACTAATAGGGAAGGAAAAAGAATGTCCAATATAGACAAGAGAAGTAGTGAGTGATGAGGGTGTAAGATTGACAGAAAGCAACCAGGAGCAGAGTCTTATGATCATAGAGAACCACCCTATAGTAAATCCAGCTGAGAAAGGGGTGGGAATTACTGTACCAATTACAAAAGAGGGCTGGTTTAGCACTGAAGACACAGCAAGGGGAGAGAATATTCTACATGAATCGGAAGGTGACATACTTAGAAGAGTGGGGCAGAAAGCACCAGGTATTCCTGCATAAAATAATCATCAGCAGAGGACAACTAAAAATAAAAAAGCACAGAAAAAGAGAAATACGTCCTTAAGAGCATTCACAAGGAATCTTTATATGGCAGATGTGTGGGAGAAAGGAAAACATTTACAAAGGGTGGTAAACCTCATCAGAGGCAGTTATAATTGAAGAGAGAGTGGATGCTACTAGGCCAAGGAATAACTGGCAGAGCCTGAGTGGGAATCACCAAAGGGAAATGACGTCTGGAGGAAAGTTGGGGGGGGGACGTTCAGAAGGTGGTAAGTGGTAAGGAAAAGGGTGATTGGGTGGAGGAAGACCTGGTGACTGGAGTGAGCCCAATGACCAAGGCGGGTGGGGGAAGGGAAGTTGTAGGAATGGTCATAAGTGAGGGTAAAAAAGTGATTGGGGAAAGAATAATGTTGGGTCGACAGCCAAATGAAAAGTTGTAAAATGCTGATGCAACAACACAGCTAGATCTGGGGGACTTTGAGTTGAGCGTGACTCCAATTGACAAGCAGGAGCAGCCGATCTTGCCATCAAAAAGGATGGCAGCACAGGCAAGTTTGCTCAAGATAAATGGTCTGGGGAAAAGGTTAACCAAGTCAGTTGAAACACAGGTTGTTACTCAGGCAGTATGCTTTGGAAGGACAGGGTTGATAAATGAAGACGGGGCACGAGAGGGGCCGGCATTAGAGAAAGTGAGAAAAGGGTGTATGAGATTGGGAGTGCCCTAGGAGGAAGGTGGGATGAATCGAAAAGACCTTGGGGACGAGGAGATCCGGTACAAATGGATCAGGACATCTGGATAGAAAAGGATACCTGGTTGGGAAAGTTGTATGTGCCAGAAAACTCCATCGTTGACATTAAAAACATGAAATCCGCCACCACCGTTCTTTCCGGACCGGCTGATTAAGAATCCTGCAGGCGGGAGGTGTCACTCCCGCCAGGTCCGACCTGGTGGGTTTAACACCACCCGCCTGCAGACGGACATGGAAACACCGGCACCATTACAGCATGGTGCCGGTGTTTCCACTTCCCCATTCCCATGGAGTCCTATTGGACTCCATGGGAATGGGGATTAACAGAATTCCGCCTCTGGAATTACCGGGTCACTGGGGTTGTAATGCCCGGTGATTCCGGCAATCACGGAGGAGGAATGATAATACGAGTCCGGCGGTAACCTGCTGGAATTTCCGGCACGGTTACCGCCGGACTCGTAATGAGGCCCAAAGAGTCAAGGCAGTCGGTGGACCAACAGATGGGGGGTGTATTTCTGGGAGTCTAAAGGTGTGGTGGAGGTTCAATGCCAGAGTAGATCGGAAAGTTTGACAGGGCAGCTGAAAGTGAGAAACTGAAAACAATGGGTTTCGATATAATGCAGGTCGATGATCAAGAGGGTACAGGGGAGCATTTTTGGAAGACAAATGAACTAAAAATCAATTTGGACAGTCTAGGGAGACATTGCAAGTGGGTGGTCACTGATAAGGGTATGAAGGAATTGAAGAAGGTGGGATGGGAGAGGATCACGTCCTTTCTATGGGAAGAAAACTTGGCATAATGATTACAATGATAAGCAAGATCTTAGGCAAGCCCCTAGAGATAAGGTATTGCCCAAAAGCAGTCGAGAGCAAGAACCCTTGAAGCTCATATCTTGAAATTTTAGGGGCCATGGGAAATTACAAACAAATGTTGATTTGGTCACACTACTGAGGGCGTATCTAATCCTCCTTCAGGAAACCTAACTCATGGAGGCCCTGGTGTAAGACGGTTATGAGGTAACCTTCCAGTCAGCTAAACCTAGCTGTGGAGGGCGCCCATCAGGAGGTTTGCTAGTTGCGGTACGGACAACACTGGGCCTGACCAAGGTGGATACTTTGATGCTCCCATTTGGGGCTCTGGCAGTTGCCTTGCATAGTGATGCATTAAAAAGTAATCTGCTGGGGGATTCGAAGATGGCCGCTAGCACTAGGTAGACGTGCTGACAGCATGCTCTTGGCCCCGGCGACACAGAGGTGCCCACCACTCCTTTCGTTTACTGAGGGGGGACACATGGACCCCCCAGCAAAGAAAGGAACAGCCGGAGGGGAAACCGACCACTGGAGACAGCTTCTTGTCCCCCAGTGAGTGCCGCGTCAGCCCAACGGCTCGGGCGGGCCGAGGCTCCCGACTGCCGCACCGAGTGAAGCAGCCTTGAGAAGAAAGAAAGAAGAGGAGGAGAGCCGCCAGGGGAGACCACAGCGATACGGAGATACGTGGAGGCCCCACCAGCAAGCCGAAAATGGGTGCTCTGTGGTGTGGAGGGCCCCCCAGCGTACAGACAAGGCAGCGACTCCCGCGCGGGACCCCGGAGGAGGCGGGGTGCCCAAAAGAAGGAGGGCGCAGAGAGTGGGAGACACAGGGTCTCGGAGACCCGGATCCGGAGCCTCGGGGTGGAGAGGCCTTCTTGGGGTTGGCCCGCTCACGGACCCGGCGGATTGTGTGGACCGGAGCGGAGAGGAGAGGAGGAGCCGCGGGGTGGCGGAGTGGAGCGGCCGCACCCATGCCCTGGACCGGAGGAAAGGACGCTCTGCCTCGGGGCCTGCAGGGGAGCCGGTAAGTGGGGATAAGCTGCGCCGACGGGGGAGCTGTTATAGAGTGGACCCCACAAGCAAAAGCGTGGGGGGGGACCAAGGCACCCCTGAAGGGCTTACTTAGTGGACACCTACAACCCCACCAGGGACTTGGCACAAGAACGGGGGCGACAGAGGAGACTGAGTGTCCTCCCACCCCCCAGGGAGAATTGAGCTTGAGGTGGCAAATCAAGCCAAGGATCAGCAGCGGGTGGCAGCAATCCATGAGCTGCCCCTGCTGGGGCACAACTGACACCGAAGCAGCCCTGAGGAGTGGGGGAAATCGCTGACACTGAAACCCTCCACATTAGAACCCCGGCTGGGACACGGTTCAAGGGGGTGAATCTGGAGGAGGCAGAGCCCACTTAAGGAGGTGGAAGGCGAGAAGTGAAAACGGGGAGAGCACCTAATGATTAAGAGGCCCTACCAGGAACGGGGAAAGGGTGTAAACCTCCAGAAGAATATTGGGAGCCCTAGTGAGTCCTGGAGGGCCTGGTGAGGAGAGCAGAACATCCACCCCAGAGGCTCCCACAGGGAGAAAAGGTCCAGCAGGATCAAGAGGTGTAACAATGTACGTGAAACAAAAGGGAAAGGGTGGAAACGTCCCACAAAACCCAGGGGGACGCCCCAGGAACACTCCCTAACATCTGGTCCTCGCAGGATAGCAGGGAGATGGCCAAAGCCACGCCCGAGGGGAGCCACATCGGGAGAGGGGGGCGCGCAGACCCCAATGTCAAGCCAGGACTTTAGGGGAGAAATGCTGACCCTACAGCACTGTCTGTCCAAAACATGTCAAGAGCAATTTCGGTTGATGAGATCAGATCTCAATTTAGCCTTGAGGGACATCAGACAAGACATGAGACAACTGGGGGAAGAGGACGGTCCTCCTGGAAAGAGGAATACAGGAAATGGACAAAGAAACAACAGCTAACAGCAAAGCTATTGAAAGACTCGACATAGCAACACGGAACCTCAAAATCCAGGTAGAGGATATGGAAAATAGGTCCCGTAGGATCAACATTAGGGTGAAAATACTGGCGGAAACGGTCACAGACAAGGACTTAAAGGAGGTGACCCAGACAATCTTCACGGTGATCCTGGGAGAATCGCCGCCTGATAGGGTGGAACTGGACCGCATTCACAGGGTGGGGAGGACAGTGAAGGGGCCGGCTGCAAGACCAAGGGACGTACTGGCAGCATTTACCAGATACGCTCAAAAAGAGGCAGTCCTCAAGGCGGCAAGGAAACAGGAACTGATCATGTACAAAGACCACCGAATAGCGTTATTCCAAGTCCTGGCAGGCAGCACGCTGGTGAAGAGAAGATTGATGGGCCCAGTGCTAAAGACACTCAATGAGAGAGGAATTTGTTACAAATGGACCTTCCCATTCGGTTTGGTGTTCGATTGGGAGGGGACCCAGAAGCGCATCACATCAGCACGAGAAGGAGCGAGTATCCTACAAATTGATCTGGATGAGGTTGCTACGTGGGAAGGAGGACAGTCCGCGGACAATAGGCCGAGGGAATGGACAACGGTGGGAGAGAAAAGGAGAAGGGGGACAAGATGGACCAAACTGCCGTCAAAAGACAGGAGCAAGGCGCCAGCTGGGGAAATGGATCTGGCAGACCGGGAGGAGTCATAAATGAAACCGGCATTTTAGGGGTGGTGGGCCTCTAAAGGTGGTAATAGAGCACAGTGGGGAGAGCAACCATTTGAGAATCAATAAGGGCGAGGGAGCCCTAGATAGGAGAGGTGGGGAACAGGGGAGGGCAAGTCCCTCCAGTGAGGGAGAGGGTGTTGAGGGAGAGGTAGAGGGAGGCAGAGCGGGGGAGGGAGGGCCGATAGGGGAGGATGCGGATTTCACACAGGAAATGTGGCACAGAAGGCAGACGTCCGGGGTCTACTAGTTGACAAAAGGTGAGATCAAGGGGGCGAGATCGAGCAGAAGGAGCGTGAGGGGCACTCACAAGAGAGAGGGACTGAGGGCCATAACAAGCTGGGAGTAAACACATGTTGATACCCGTTCAAGTGTTTAGCACATAACGTCAGGGGGCTTAATACCCCCCTCAAAGGAAGAAATTGGAACAATTTGCAAGGAAAGAGGGCCCAGACCTTCTGGGGCTGCAGGAAACACACCTTGGCAAAAAGACCAGGGGCGCCTAAAGCTGCGAGGGTTTAATCAGATATTGCATGCCTCCGGGAGGAGCAGATCCGGGGGAGTAGCCTTAGCCATCAGAAACTCAGTTGACTTTAGGGTCGCTGAAACTATAAGGGATAAGGAGGGTAGGTATATTGTAGTTAAAGGGACCTATCAAGACAACCAATATACCTTGGCAGTAGTGTAGGCACCTAACACAGGCCAGGAGCAATTTTTGAGGCGGGTTCTGGGAGTACTGGAAGTTAAGGCATGGGGGCAAATAGTGTTACTGGGGGACCTCAACATAGCTTGGGACAGGGGACAGGATAGGTCCGGGGACTCTGAGGGGAGGGGGAGCAGTGATGTCTGCAGAACTTAAAGATAGAATTGGGGGTGTAGGGCTAAGGGATGTATGGCAGGAACAGAAAAAAAAGTGAAAAGGGCTACACCTTCCTATCGGGGGTTCATGGGTCGCAGTCTAGAATAGACTATATCTGGGTGTCAACGGGTCTGATGGGCTGGATTGGAGAGGTCAAGACCATTGGCATAGCTGACCATAAGGTGGTATCCATGCTCATGGACTTGGGGTGCAGTGAAAGAGGGGTGTGGGGATGGAGATACCCAAAGTTCCTTCTTAGAGACCCAGTAATCAGAGAAGAAATTGAAGGGAAGATTGGGGACATATTCGCACAAAATAAGAGGGGGGACACGAGTGAAGAGACAAGGTGGGATGCCTTCAAGGACACACTCAGGGGAAAGCTGATAGCAGCAAGGGCACAGAGGGAAAAACAGTTGAAGGTATTGGAAGAACAGCTAGAGGCGGAGGTGGAGACAGGAAGGAAAAGGACGGGAAAAACCCCGACTAGGGCCTCCATGAGGGAGTACAGGAGAGCATTAGGGCAGCTGGAGATCCTCCGGATGAAAAAAGCTGAAGGGGCACTCCTTAAAGTTTGTCAAAAATATTACGCTAAAGCCAATAAGGTCGATGCACTCCTTGCGCGCCTCCTGAGAGGGGCGAAATCTAGGAATGCAATTACAGCTCTTAACACAGGCACAGGGGAACAGTCATACGTGTGAGAGAGATACAGGAAACACTGGCTGAATTTTACAAATCCCTATACACATCACAGAGCCCACAGGCCCACTTACAGGCACAGTTCCTGGAAAAGGTGAGGTTGGGAAAAGTTGGGAGGGAGTCACTAGAATTCCTCAGCAGGGAGATCACAGAAGAAGTAGTATGAGGGGTGATTCGCGACCTACCATCAAACAAGGTTGCGGGCCCGGATTGTTATACTGCAGCCTTTTATAAAACGTTTGCAGCAGAGTTAGCTCCACATCTGACGTCCCTGATTAACACCATCAGGCTAACAGGGAGAATAACCCCGTCTATGGAAGAAACTAGGCTAACATTGATTCTCAAGCCTAACAAGGACCCTGAGGATAAGACGTCATACAGACCCATTACATTGATAAATATGGATGCCAAGATCTATATGAAGATCCTGGCAAATAGGCTGGAGCCCTTCCTCCCAGAGCTGATCCACACGGATCAGGGGGGCTTTATAAAAGGTCGACAGACAGCGGATAACATCAGGAGGGTGGCCCACATGGTGGAAAAAGCCCAGCAGACGGACACTCCTGCGGTCCTGTTCTCATTAGACGCAGAAAAGGTGTTTGATCGCGTGGAGTGGTCCTTCCTGTTCAGGGTCATGCAGAAGATGGGATTGGGGGGGGGGTGGTTCTTGAAAATGGTGCAGGCCAACTATCAAACACCATCCACGAGGACAGCAGTGAATGGGGTGATGTCAAGACCGTTTAAGTTGAGTAGGGGCACAAAACAGGGCTGCTCTCTGTCCCCAATGTTATATGCAATTTATTTGGAACCACTCCTGCAGGCAATAAGGGAAATGGGAGCGATACAGGGCATTCCATTTGGGGGGACCGCTCAGAAGGTGGCAGCATTTGCAGACAATATGTTGCTTACCCTGAAGGGGAAGGTCTCGGGCCTAAAGATCAACGTGGGCAAATCAGAACTCCTGAATCTGACCTTGAAAGCAGGGAATCGTGACTCACTGAGGACAGCTACCTCCTTTGTATTGAGTCTGGGGGGAATTAGCTATCTAGGGTTAAAAATCACAGCAACTCTTGAGGGCTGGTATGCCGCCAATTACCCCACTGCTGAAGGATATCAAGCTCGATTTCCATAGGTGGAAGAACCTACGGGTCTCGTACATGGGTCGGGTAGGGGCAGTTAAAATGGCCACGCTCCCTCGCTTGTTGCATCTTTTCCAAGCAATCCCCCAGGCGATACCAACAAGTTTCTTTAGGGAATTAAGAGGGATAACCAATGAGTTTTTGTGGGAAGGGAAAAAAGCGAGAATTAGTAGACAAGTTATTGATGGCACCCAGACAGGAGGGAGGGCTGGCCCTGCCGAACTTACAACAGTATTTTGAGGCTACGCAGCTGCGGGTAATTAGAGAATGGCTCCAGGAAGGGGAAACTATGCAAAATAAACAATGGGTGAAAATGGACAGAGCAGTCGTACATTATAACTTGGCAGAGGTTTTATGACTCCCGAAGCAGCATAAGCCTAAGCATCTATATGAGAGCATCATATCTAAATTAGTGGCGGACAATTGGGATAAACTGGTAAGAACCAAGGGAATCACAACCTTCCCCTCCCCCTTCACACCTATATTCAACAACAGTGATTTTACACCAGGGCTAGAACAAGGGGCATTCAAGCAATGGCAGGAAGGGGGTTGCAAAAAGCTGGGGGTATGTTCCGGGACGGAGAGGTACTCTCATTCGAGGACTGTAAGAGAAAACTCGGGGTAAAGGCTTAGGTATGCTCAGATACGGCATTGGGTTCTGAACCCTGGAAACAAACAGGCAGCGACCAGGAATACGATACAGTTTGAAAAGTTCCTCTTATCCAATAACGGGTCGAAGGGGCTAATATCAAACCTCTACAGAATCCTAGATAGCGCACTACCCAGACAACATTGGCCATATATGCGGGGATGGGAACGGATCATGGGGAGGGAGACCAGAAGTGAGGAATAGGAGAGACTATGGAGGAAGATCTCCAAACTAGCAAGAGCATCCCAACTACAAGAGGGGTGGTATAAGATACTGTTTGGCTGGCACTCCACACTCGCCCATCTCCATAAGATATACCCAGAGACCTCGGGTGTCTGTTGGAGGGGGTATGGGATGGAAGGCACGGCAGAGCACATTTGGTGGAGATGCCTAAAAATAGAACCTTTCTGGCAAGAGGTGCAAAAGGCACAGGAACAGGGGGTAATAGACCACCGGAGCAAATCATACTAGGAGTCAGAGGAGATGCCGGGGAGGGGGAACCCAGAACTTGTGGTTCTCACGCTCACAGCTATGACAGTAATAGCGCAGAGGTGAAAAAGTACAGAGGTACCCATGGTACAAGACTGGTTACGGAAAATATGGGAAATTGTGGCTCTTGAGTGGGCAACGTATGCTATATATGATAAGCTTCAAACCTTTGCAAGGGATTGGGGAGAAACTTTGGCCTTCCTCAGAGACGATTTCCAGATTGGGTGGTGCCCCCAGTGCCTAAGACTACTGGACTAACAGTGAACCTCAGCGAATGGTCCATGAAATTAATGGACCAAGGACAATGTGGAAACTGCCTCCGGGGGTAGGAAGGAGGGAGGGGATGTTGGGTGGAATGAGTTCATATTTTGTAAAACTAATAAGATTTATAAAAAATTTCAAAAAAAGTAATCTGCTTATAAATATATATTGGCAGTCAGGGACAGCAAATTTAGAGGAATTTCTGTCCCAAATATCGGACTGCATTATACAGTGGCGCGAGAGGATGGAGAGAGGTAATATTATAGTCTCGGGCATCCTGAATGCAAATTGCTTAACCCCAAAAGACATCAGAGATGGTATGGAAAGAAACAACCCAAAACAAACTGCTGGCAGAAAATGGATTGGGATGCCGAAATCAGTGGGCTTGTCAGTGTAGAGGGACTCCTTTGATGGGGAAAAGAGTTGATCGCACACATGGCATAGGGGCTCCCAAACTTCTTCTATTCATTATATCTGTACAGACTTTGAATTCTTAGAGAAATGCAGTGATTTCAAAATGATTTATTTATTTGCATTTTTAAAGCGTTCACACAGCCCGGAGGCATTGAGGCGCCGTTACAGAATTTGAATTTTCTTAGTTGCATATTTATAATGCGCTTAAATACCCAGAGTTTTCTAAGCGTGGACCCGGGGATCGAACCTGTGTTGCTTCATGTCGTCTTGCTTCCAAGGCGAGCACGTTGCCAATGAGCTATCCTCCCGGGACATTATGAGTGAATGTAGCAATCATTGCATGTTAAGGGCGGATTTTGCGGTTAGAAATACTATACCCAATTCAAGGGGCCCTAGGGACTTGTTTTCTAATGTCAAGGGGAACAGACTTGGGGTGATAAAAAACCACACAGGTCTAATAGGTTATATGGGGATCATTTATGGCCAGTCAGAACTGGAATGGAAAATTACAGTTTTTTGTAAAGAGGCATTTGATGGACTCCTTAATAAATTCCATCAGGAGAGAGATCATAATGGAAGAAAGACTATCAGTCAGACAAAGAACTCCATCAAGCATGTCTTTGACGAGGACTTGGCGTAGGTAAAAAAAGAGGATGAAAAAGGAGCTGAGAATGGTCAGAAATTGGCAACTTGAGGGGGCAGCCTATTCTAAAAAGGTGAAGTGTATAAAACAAACGTATAGAAACGACTGTAAAAGTAGGATGACTATGCAGCAGAGGGAGCTGAATCTATGTTGAATGCCCTGATCAAGAAAGATGCTCGAGTTTTCTGGCAGTTGGTAAATTCGGGTGATATGGAACACTCCATTAAACAGGGGAATGCCGTGTCAGAGCAGCAATGGGAAGCCTTCTTTGAAGAGCTGTATGGGAGTAAGGAGAAGACTCAGAGAGACTGAGGATGTAGAAACTGTAGGATGGGTGGATGAGAGATCTCTGCCAATTGAGACGGAGGAGATTATGGCCTTGATTAGGGCATGTAGTAACTCCGGAGCAGCAGGTCCGAATGGGCCGTCTAACACTTTATTTAAGGCTGATACAGTAATCTGGGGAAGATCTTGACAATCAGATTCAGAGGTATTATAAGATCTGGGGTTTATCCATCGTCCTGGGAACTGGCTAATGTAGTTCCTATCTATAAACTGGGACCCAGAAATGACCACATGAACTATAGACCTATATCGCTGATTGACGCTGATTGCAAATTATTTTCAACAGAACAGTAATCTTGGCCCATTTAAGTGAATGGGTTAGGGATTCCAATAGGCTATCAATGCTCCATTTAGAAAGGGCCACTCAACTTCCCTCAGTGCATTAGTTCTAAGAATCCACCAGCAGTCTGCTTGGGCTTTGAAACACATTGTGTATAGGCGCTATATAAATAGACGATCATATCATATCATTATCATATCAAAGGAAGGGTCGGTTTTTGTAGCCTCCATAGATTTATCCAATGCGTTTGACAGAGTTGTCCATAAGATACACTGGTCCAAGTTGCATGACTGGGGGTTGCCTGACGATTTATTGAAGATACTAAGAAAACTACAAAGCAACTCCGCTATTACAATAAGATTAAAGAAGGGGATATATCCAGGCATTTTTAAGTAAAAAGGGGCATTCGTCAGGGCTGCATTTTGGCCCTGTGTATCTTCAATTTGTACGTCTCAGTGGCCTGGAAACACCTGGAGAAGTGTGGTTTTGTTACACCAAAAATGGGTAACATGAGAGTTCCGCGGCTATATTACGCGGATGACTTCGTTCTTTTTGATGTTACAAAAAAGGTTCTGCAATGAATCATGAACGGGAGTGAGCTGAGTGTCAGGTGTGTCGGAAGGACGTTGCTCATTGTGTGAACTGTGTTCACAATTGGATTATACGTGGCTGCTGGCTGCTGTGCACCGTGTTCTTCTTAAAGAATTACAACTGCTGGCTAAGGACTACAACTCCAAACAACCTCTGCTGTAGTGGACGCCCAGCTCCTCCTCCAGCCATGCTCGCTTCTGCAACAAAAACTGCCCCTAAAGCGAAGCGTAGCAGAGTGAGCTGAGTGTCAGTTGTGTCGGAAGGACGTTGGTCATTGTGTGAACTGTGTTCACAATTGGATTATACACGGCTGCGGGCTGCTGTGCACCGTGTTCTTCTTAAAGAATTACAACTGCTGGCTAAGGGCTACAACTACAAACAACCTCTGCTGCAGTGGACGCCCAGCTCCTCCTCCAGCCACGCTCGCTTCTGCAACAAAACCTGCCCCTCAAGCGAAGCGTAGTGGAGTGAGCCGAGTGTCAGGTGTCTGGTGGCTCGGTGTGAGGAGGGGCGACGCCACTGAGCCTAATCCACTGCAGGCGTGATTCTGGTGAGCCTTTGGACGATTACAGGTGAGCTGATACACGCAACACTTATTGAAGCTAAGGGCTTTTGCCTCCTGGGCTAAGAACGCTGTTGCCCTTGCTTTCACTTCTCTCGCTTGACTGTGACTGCGGGGCTAGGCCGTTTGATCAGTCGAGCGAAACGTACAAACGCACAAATCAAAACGGCAGCGCCTGTGGGGCCATACCCTTTGAATTACTATTTCTTACAAGGGGCTCATTAAGTGTAAATGGTCTTGAATCTTTACACACTGACATCTAACATGCCTCTGACTTTAAGAACATCAAGCACGTCACTTACTCTAAAGTCCACCCAGTACGTTGCTCATCAACTAGTGCTTTAAAATGCAAAATGGGGGACTCTGCTCTTGACTCTGGGTAGAAGAAAGTTTGTGCTGGGGACATACGTGAATTTTGCAAACCCATGTGTTTGACCTCTTTTGGTGTGAAAGAAGAGGAATTGAACTGCATTGTCTATCCACCCTGTCGGTTCTCCTGTGAAAACCTTGTAGAGCAGGTCGATTACTGACACGCAATTATTGGAGGTAGAAGCACAGTCCGAACCGGTATTGTCAAATCATTTTGCACAGTTGAACTCTAAGGAACTGCGACCTGGAAATGACGAGGACTGTGCCGCCACTCCTGCTGTTATCCCTGTGCCTAATCTTGGCGGCAGCTCCGAACTGTCGGTGCACAATACTAGTGCAAATGTCGCAACCCCTCTGTCTACCTTCTTTCCACCTAAGTGCATAGAGCACTGTAACGTCTGTATTGGAGATATTGCCTTAATTGCCTCATCCTCTTCTATTTGTACACATGACAACAGCTTGTATCAATCTCCGAGTCTATTTGATGACTCTAACAAAACGGTAATCTTGTTATTGGCAGCATTGCCCATGGAGGGCCCAGTGCCAAGGAGATGGAGTGAACTATCGACTCCCATCCAAAACCCATTGACTTTACCACCATCCAATTTATTGAAATTCCTATACAGGCTATGCACATGACAATTACCACATTTAAAATCTCAGCTCAAGCAAAACAAATGGTTTGATTTATTAGTGAGATGGATGAGTGACAATATGCTACAAAGTGCAAATCACCTGAGCAAAAAAACACCAGTCAATTGTAGGACGGAGCATGTGTTGGCCCATGATGCTTCTATTCAAATGCCTATTGTTATTGATTGTAATATTGGGTCGGAAGAGCCCCCAGTGTGTGAAAAGTCACTCGTCTTGTGTTTGGAAAATAAGATTGATTTGCCAGTTGATGCTGATAATTTGTGTGTGGATAAGTCAGGAAGCGACATTTCAAATCAGATTGTGATCAGTCCCTGCTCGCAAATTGTGGTAGTCGACAAATTAGTGACTGGTCAAGAACTTGACAAACCTACAATGGATCAAAGTTTGGGGATGCCTGCAGTTTCTGGAGAGCAGTCTGAGCAAAGCAAAAAAATACCTTATAAGCTATTTCAAAATAAAACAGGCTCCACACGAAGGATTGAGAAATTATGCATGACCAAAAAATAAATAAATAAATAAATAAATAAAATCGAAGAATCAAACAGCTCCTTCTTTTTAATCCAGAGCTGATCTCAAACAATTGTTAAAATGTTTGATCCCGCAAGTGAACGCTGGGTCTAAACTGAAAACAACTAGCCATAAAAAAAGTTCCCAGTACACTTGCAAATACAATACAGGATGACCATAATGTATCAATGATCAAAGACTATCAACTATTGAACAAACTTATAATGACTATTTCTGATGCAAAATCGAGCTCTGTTGACACTCCGGATGCTGCTATAGCTAGCACTGTTGATACTCCAGATGCTGAGAAGGTGAGCACTGTAGAGACTCAGGATGCTGCGATAGTGAGCTCCGTTGAGACGTCAGGTGTTGTGAAAGTGAGCTCTATTGGAACTTCGAATGTTATTATAACATCCAATCACATTCAAAAAGGAGCGATAGCTCCACTTCAGGAGGTCAGTCATAATTTTGTCCTGACAGACATTCGAGAGCAAATTGAGCGTTCTATTGAACATTATATCGAATTACAACGATCAAGTGCAAATATTAATTCTGAACAGCCACATATACCTGTGGCGAATCAGGGTCCTCATATATTAGCACAGTCTCATCAACTAACTAATGTTGAGAACATCTACTGTAACAGATCCGATGCACTCATCGGCAGTGCGCTATAATCAGGAAGTAGATAGACTAATTCCAATGTATGCAGTGTCTCATGCACAGGCAATAAGAGAAGTGAACAGACCTTTGGTGGACCTCCGATTGATTCAAACTGATGCATGTCAATTTAGCATGAATGGGGCAAAGCAAAGAGAGTTTCCTGCAAATTGTGAATCTCCATGTCCTCATGATAATATATCTAAGTATACTAATTCGGAAATCCATCCTAAATTTCAGGAGGCACAAGGACACACTAACTACCAAATTGACAATCAAATTGCTAAAGCGGTGCAAAGCTATTTTGACCGCAATCAGCTAGTGCATGCTTCTTCGAATCAGAACCCAGTTGCAAATTCACTGTCCAAGAAGCCACCTATCAAGTTGGGACATGTGGCCAATTCTCATTCACACGATGTAAACACTACTGAAAGAGTAAAGGAAATTCCTAAAGTGTTGAAAAAGCAAGCCAAAATCAACATGGTCAATAAAAAACGTACCAATTTCTATCGTTTTATTCTCAAACGTCATCCTGCACCTTTCACTGCTTACACAATGAATAGAATGAGTATTCTGGCAATTTTTAATGAGATCAGTGCGCTAAGAAGCATAACCATCTGCGGATATTGACCAAGTCGATTTTGTCCAGAGCAACGATAATTCGATTGCCAGAATATGGCTACAGTCCCATTTTGTAAGAAACGCCTTGTGGCAGGCTAGGATGGATATCTTTGCACTGGGTTTTGTCTTAGCTGTTGATCCATTTATTCTTGATACAGAGGACAATCTAATCTTGGCAAGTAATGTTAAAAACCCAGAGTGAAAATGCAAAACAACATTTATGGAGTGAGACACCGAAGCAATGATAAAGCATTTCAGTTCCTCCCCTCGGATAAGGCTAATTCTAGTCCAGATTCATAACCAAGAATTGAAAAAAGCAAAAATGTGATCTCAACAATTAGTTGGAACACATGTGGAAATTCCCATCTCTTTGGCGGAAGTGCTGACTTTTTGGCCATTTATGATGTTATTTTACAGGAGACGTGATTAAAGGAAAAGCCAGTCTGGGAAGATCATTCTATAATGTTCCATCCTGCCAAATCTTCTACCCAGGTGCGTCCTTCGTCTGGTATGCTAGTAGCAATTAAAAACAATAGGGATTGGTATCTAACTTGGTGGGCTGTCCCAAACCCCTACTTACTACGCTTAGACACCCCGGCGGAATAGTGGCAATTTTGAACATATATCGTAATCCAATGGGGATGTCGAATGACAACTTTTTGTGTGATCTGGAGTGCTTACTCAATGTAGTCTCTGAATCCTCTGATATAACCAACACTATTTCATGAGAGATTTAAATCTACAGATTCTCCCGGAAAATAATCCAAAACATAATCTCGCCTGTGAAAAAATGGCTTCTTTTAGCACAAAATAGAGGACTCTATATATTCAATGGTGAATCTACATCAATACTTGATTATGCATTTGTTGACTTAAGCACGTTTGAGGTAGCTTTGAGTTTCAGCATAATACTTCAGGAGTTCAGTCACCACAATATGTTAAATCTTGTGTGGTCAGTTAATTCTGGGGTTGACAATAATCGCCTTGACTTTCCTCAAATCATGACAGCAAATAACGCACAAATGGGTTTAAAATGGAACCCTCAATCGTTATTAGCTTTTCATAAACATGTGGTGAATGGTTATCATGATGGTATAGCTGCAACTAATGACTACACCACTTATTTACACAGCTGTCGTGAGAAGATACTATCTCGTTCCCAAGTACAATTCCAGCCGCGGCATGAATTTGATCCTTTAGTACAATCCAACAAGGCCCTGCTGCGCAGAGATAAAAAGCTTGTGCTGCCTCTAAATGTGCTAATAAACATGAGCGGATAAATGCTCTGCAATATCAATATCGAAACTGGCTACGAAGCCATCAAATACATTTGTTGCAAGTGGACGGCGAAAGCATGTTGGGAAGCATTCGATCTAAAAATTCAGCTCAAATTTGGGCACTTATGAATATTGCAAACAATTTAACTCAAAAATCAGTCCAGATAATTGCCGTTAGCGAGAACGATTGGGTAGTGCATTTTTCTACTCTATACCAAAGTCCGAAGGGGAGGGGGATTTATGATTCCACTGAAGCTTCCAACTATGATGGTCTCATCATTGATGAGGAGGATATTCTTTTGGAAATTAGAAAACTTAATAATTCCTGTGCCGCAGGCCCAGATGGGCTTAGCAGCTATGTGTTTAAGCAAAATGCTGAAGTGTGGTCTAAGATCTTACATAAAATCTTTACCAGATTTTAGTTACTAATAAGATCCCCTCCTCTTGGCTTTCCACAATAATTGTTTGAATCTTTAAAAGCAGAGATCGGTCTGTGGCTAATAACTATAGGCCGATCTCTCTTTTGGATGCTCCCGGCAAGCTATTTTCTAAATTTATACTGAGAGACTTCAACAACTGGACCCGAACTGAAGGCACTAGAGACCCCTTTCAAACAGGCTTTACATCTGGGATGGGAACCTGTGTCAATCTGAAGACTTCATCATCAATTATCTTCAGTCATCAAATAAGGAAGCAAGCGCTGTACATGGCATTCATAGATTTAAAAGCAGCTTTCAATTCCATCACAAGGGAATTATTGATCCATAAATTAATTCAACGAAGCTGCCAGAGTAACATAATTTCCCTCATTAAAGCTCTGCATGTCAATAATACTACTCAAGTGAGACTGTCCGCTGATGGTAAACTTTCGGCACCAATCTCAGTACATCGTGGGGTGTGACAAGGATGCACACTAGCATCCGCTATCTTTAATTTTTTTTTTTATTTCTGATGTTGGTGGTGCATTTCAAAACACTCACTGATCCTTCGAAATTGGCCCAGAAAAAAATACCTTTTCTAATGTATGCGGATGATTTAGTCATTTTATCTAAAACACCTAGAGGGCTCCAGAATGCATTGAATGCGCTTGCCTTATACACCCAAGACAATTACTTGATCATTAATCTTGATAAAACAAAGGTCATGGTATTCAATGTATTGGGCAAGCGTAGACTTAAACAAAAAATGTGGACCCTCAGGGAGCAAAAGTTGCAAGTGGTTCGAATGTATACCTATTTGGGCGTCCAAATAACCAGCCAAGGTGTGGCTGAATTGTATAAACAACTTCTGATTGATAAGGTCAACACAGCCAAAAACCAAAAGTTGATTATTCAATGGAGATATGGCAAATTTTCAGCTGTCCCAGCGTTGACTTTTTATCAGCAGAAAGCCACACCAATTCCATTATACGCTGCTGAAGCCAGACCCATCTTGACCAAAGAGTTCTGGTCCTTGTTAGAGGGGAAACGTTGGCGTGGAGTTCTCAATTTACCAAACTGCACACCGCTTCCATTAATACGCTATGGACTTGGTCTAATTTCGTTGTACAGTAGATACACCTGCACGCGATAGCGTTATTTAGAAAGTGAATATTGGCCATTGGTATGAGTTCTGTTTTGGGTTTTCTGGCAGATTACGTGTTTTCGTCAACTGACTTGTTCATAAGTAAATGGCGATCTCATGAGGTCCAGGCGATGGCTTGGATAGATGTTTCTTTAACAGTTTCGCTTCAAAATCCAATGCAAGTAAAAACTAAACTTTGCCATGGACTGGGCTAATACGTGTGAACAGTGTGCAAAATATTGTGACTGTGATCTAGAAGTGTATGGATCCAAAAAACACAGTATACCAGAGGCCTATTTGATACAATCTCAGTCTACTGCTCAACGAAATTACTTTCTATGGCTAAGACTAAATCTGTGGCCCACAAGACAGGTCCTGATGCGCAGAAAGATCAATAATGAATCCTTGAATCTATGTCGCTTTTGCCTAGAGGATACAAAAAGAGAAGATTTACAGCATCTATAGACTGAGTGCAAGGCACTCTTAGTGCAGTGCCAACAGCACTTTAAAGCAATTGATGAAGTCAAAACATCTACTACTTTGTAGCAAATGATCTACTCTGGCTATTCTGTTAAAGTGAGAATTCGAGCCTTGGCGCTGTTGTATGGTCTCAAACTTCAGGAGAATACTGGGGCACTTGCTGAAGAAGCTTAAAGTTGTCATCAAGGATTCAAATCTTTGCTTACTTTCTTTTCTTTTATATATAGGTGAATGTATATATGCTGTGGTATTTATAGTGATTGTCCTCATAATTGGTAATAACTATTATCTGTTAATATTGTAAAGTTGATATTTTTAGCTACAATATAAACATTTTAAAAAAGAAGTATGCTGAAGAAAATGGGTTAAAAATTAAATCCAGCCAAGACTAAGATTTTGCACTTCTCTAGAGGAAGGAAAAGAGAGAATATTTCTTGGTTCTTAGAGGAGCGTAAACCCAGATGCTCGGAGGATATGACATATCTGAGCTTTGACATTTTCGCACACCCATCTAAGGGAAATATCTGGGATGGGTTGAAAGCCAAGGCGGAGGCTTTAACTATTCAATTAATAAAATTGGATGGAAATTCAGTAGATTTTCAATCAAACCAGCCATCCAATTTTATGAGGGGAAAATTGTAGTCAAGTTGGTGTATGGGGAAGAAGTGTTGGAGGTGTCTCACGGAAAGGCTGGAGTCCCTTGAAGCCCTAATCTGGAGGTGGTGCTTGAAACTTCCTAATTCAATCACAATGCCAGCAATACGGTTTGAATTAGAGCTTTTAATTGCTTAAGGCACGAGTCAACTGGAAAAAACTGTGTTTGCCGGCTAAAACAGTTGACCCTATGGACCCTATTACACTTTATGCGCAATATAAAAAACATCTCGTTTTAATGAAGCCTCTAGGCAAGAAGGAAGACGTCCTATGTATCCTAGAAAAGGAGTGTCGGCATGTTATGGATGAGTTGGGGTTAGACATGGGCTTGCTGTTAAAAAATCCTGGAAAAGTTAAGAAATCCCTTTTTGATAAAGACTGGTGTGACATTGTGGGATGTTTCCATGCGTACCCCTCTCCAAGCCATCTGTCAACAGAACACAAACCCAGGGGAACCATTTAATTCATTATGTACCAATTTCTGAATAGAATCATGCACAATCAACTCCTTAGACTAAGGAGGAACAGATTATACTCCAAGGAAATCCTTTTGAAGCATGGATGTCTAAGTGAGCAGAATAGTGAATGCAGGTTCTGAGCGTAGTGTTGAAACAATTAGACACATGATCATAGACTGCTTGTCTTTGGCAGAAGCTAGAAAGACACGTGAGTAAATTTTGCAGTAATTGGAGTGTCTTGCCGGTAGATAAAGTATGGCAACAATGTGTCTGTATTAATAGCACAAAAGATGGTCTGGAGATTGCAGCTTTTCTGAAATCCTTGGAGGTATTAAAGATGAAACCTTTCTGAAACATGATAGGTTGAGGGGTTTTAAGGTAAATGGAGAATGTGAATGAAAAACCTTAGAATATTAAGTGACATTTTATGAGATTCTTCTTTTTTTATGGGGTAGCAGAATTAATAGTCATGCGTTGTGTTCTGTTTTTTTAATTCTTTCCTTTTCTTTCCCGTGTTTATCTTTATTAAGAAAACTGCATTGTGATTTCTGTTCAGCTTCTGTTTTGTATGCAATTGTAAAGGTTTATTTTAAACCACGCCAATAAAAGAATTAAAAAGTTGAACAAAACCTTTGACATGTAGACTAATGTAATCAAATGTTTGTTCAAGTCTATGTTCTGGATAGTTTCACTCTTGATCAAACATAAAATGACAAATGTGCATGCATCTTCATCTTTTTGGCATGAAATTAATTCCTCCTGTGAATAGCATAAATGGCTTAACTTCCCTTGCTTCAAAAGCATTCAATAGCCCTGCAATGCTCTCCCCCAACTCTCAAACAATCTAGCTAACAGTGACATAGTAAACTGTTGGCTAAAATGTATTGGCGCGAGAAGAGTAGGAATACCGGATTCATTTTTATGGCAGCATAGAGTTTTAGCGATGGAATAGTAATATTGGTTAGTCCCTCTAACCTTCTTTTGCACCTAGGTGCGTTGCCTCAAGGCTTTCCGAATAGGTGCTCCTCATACAAGTAGATAGGCACAGCAATTGTGGTTTAGTTTGATAAAAGTAGCATGCAATGAAATGGACCTACAGCAGACAACTCCAACGGTCACTTTCCAATTGGAAAAGAAGATTGTTGAGAGAAAGGTATATTGCGACAGTAGAAATGCAAATATGGAGAGGTAAGGAGTTTAGTACAATTAAGCTCACTGTAAATGTAAGGAAGGACACTGGTTTTTTGAACCATAACAGGTGGTTAGGTCTCTAAACATAGTAGCTCTGTGCACTGCATGCAACTGTTGTAACCCTGTTCAGAACAAAGATGCAATGGCAAACGCACACTGATCATGGGCAGCAGAGAGCAGCACCAGATGCTGATTTGCATGTGTCTTGTGCAGTCACCAGCAGTCAAAGTAAGCTCATGGCAGTGTGATTGGCCCAGCCAGGACGCCGAGAAGCATGCCTCTCGTGACAAGCCCTGTAAATGGGGACACTCAAGGATGAGGGGAGCACATACCATTGATAGCTACACTTACATGCAAAGGCAGGGTCACGCATCCGCTCAGACAAAGAAAGTTCACCTGGGCTGTAACATGCACACACAGCTGGGTAGCAATTTGAATGGGTGGACATTTAATCAAAACATGGAACGACCTGCGAGTGCCACTCTAAATGCCTGTAACATTAAGCAAAATGCACCTGCAGGCATCCTATAGGCACTCCTTTATTAAAACACTAATAAGGCAGGTGCAATAATGAACGAGTACGGCGTCCGGGATCATGGTGCAGAAAAGCTTGCTAACAGTTAAACTACAAGTTTCTTTGGAAAGTCTGTCCAGAAAGTAGTCTCTGCTGCACCCCAAACCCTCACCATCCTTGCCTGTACTTCTTACCAAAGAAGAGCGACTCAGCTGGGTTCCCTCAAAGTGACTATGTCAGTGAAAAGATGCTCCTCATACAAGTGGACTGGGAAAAATGTGGGTCTGTTTACATAAAAGTAGCATTCCACGAAATTGAACCAACCTGGAGAGTTCTATAGTTTTCAGCAGACTGTTTCAATTGCCACCCCCAGAACCATAACAGTGATTCCTTAGATACAGTGTGAGAATGATCAGCATTCCACTTCCTGAAGCGGAAGACTGCGTGATTTCTTTCACATTTCAAAAATACCTCAAGAACTGTCTGACTTGCTTATGTACCATTCCCAGATTATTCTTAGTTGAGATGAATGGTTTATCAGAGAAAACAAGGAAACGCTGGGCATCTACATGACTTAAAGAGTTTCAATACGGCCACTCCAATCCTCAAAACATACTTCATCAAGCTATTCTGATCATTTCTTACCTGCACTCAACACTGGTATCCAAATCTTTATTATTAAAATATTGCATTGTTTGGAAGATCTCAACCCTTTGACATTAAGTGACAAAACTACTATCATTGTTCCATCTTTTTCCATCATCTGTGTTCTTCGTGCAACTTGAGTATCCCTGTCACCACCCACACCCCTTGAATATTAAACTTCACAAAACTGAACCTGGCCTATAGGAAGTAGTCCATTCTATCAGAATACTTGCACCCTCCCCAATAACAATACCAATTCCCGTAGCTAACCAAGCACCAGCAGTAGGTCTCTAGATGTTGCTGCACCAGCATCAGCACAACCAAGATTCCATCCATCCTTCCACTGCAGTTTTGTTTCTGGAGGTTAAGTTTAAAATATGTTAGTCCCTTCTTGGATGAGGTTGTGTGATGCCTCTTGCCTTTCCTTTGAATCTTGCTAAGGAAATGTAAAGCCACATCTTATGTCTGGTTTGATTAGCTGCTCAATGATTGATTTAACTGGTCTTTTCAGCAGGGTGCACTGCTCCACATCCTCAAGTAGGGTGATCTACCTTGCTGGACACTGCAGTCGACTGTTCGGTTTTGGTCGCATTCTATGCACTGAGTCAATGGGTATTCCCTAGTCAAAAACTAGGCCAATTATTACCTCAAGATTTCCAAACTGTATATTATTCCTTTCTGGTAGTTTCCCAAAACTGTGTTCCTCAGGTTCCTAAAATCTAATATTTATCTGGGTCCTTTTGCACACAAGCTTTTTGTCTAAACTTTCTCTATCCTGTTTCTCAATTGCACAATGTCCATTTAATTTCTCGAATTCCCTCAGTTAACTAGAACATCAGTTAGATTTCTGTTTCAAACGTCATTTCCATTCCTTTGGCAAGCTTGCCAGACAATTGTTTAACTTTCCTTTCATCAAAAAATTGTCACTTGTCTGTTTCCATGCCATCTTGTTCACCCAATAACGGGATCATTACTGGACTTGGTGTTTCAGCGAATTGCCATCCTGAAAAACTGACATGTTTCCAGCCCTCGAGGCCTGGAGTTGGACAACCTTGAGACAATACATCAATGAATTTTACATTGACCTTCTGAGTTCCACCCATTTGTGCAGTAACACTATCACTGGTTCACCTCGTTTAACCACCCACACATGAATCTTCTAGAGTCCCCTCAATTTGATTTGTTGGCTTTGCTTTTCAGTTTTTGCATGGCACACTTAATCCTTCTTCTCTTCCAATGGTTAGACCCGGTCGTGAAACTTTGACTGGAAGGGGTCATCTTCTTCAAATTAATTTCCTAGAGGCTTGGAAGGAGAGAGTGTGACAGCCTAAGCAAATTGACTGTTTCTGACTGTATCAACTTTATCACCAGCTCTACTTTCTTTCAGCCCCCGAGTATTTCCAACCCTAGTATTTATCACTTCGCCGAACAAACCACTGCAGAGTTACACCCTCCTACCAGCTTTTTCTGTGAGCGTCAACCACATTCTCCACCATCTGAAGTTAGCACTAGTCACTGATCTTACCTCCTTAGCTCACTGTGCTGATTTCCTTGTTTTGCCTATTGCATAGGTATCCTCAAACAAATGCTTCGGGCAAGACACTAAGTGTTACAACCCTTTCCTTACTTTACAGCCAATGTCCTCTTTCCTCTGAGTGTGGATGGACAGCACTAGGTCAACCTCTTGCACTATTTTCATCAAGTCTTCAACCGCGCTGCTATAGCCTTTTCTCTGGGAAGAGAGTATGATATCTTAGTAATGAGTTAATGCATAAAGCCACTCACTGTACTTAATACGGACACAGAAGGCACACTTTTGGTGCTATGCTGTCTGTTGTCTGTGCCTCCGTCAATGTAGGAGTCTAATTAGCAATTCACTTCCCCGCTTGCCATTTTGATCAAAGTATAGGAGCGAAGGCACTGTCAAAGCAGAACAGATTTCTATTTCTAGAAGGTTATTTATCTCCACAAAATGATTTTTCAGAGACTTGAGGAATTTACCAGTGGTGAGGAAAGCCACAATGTTCAGGACTCGGATGAACTCTTCTTATGCGATTCTGCGCAACTGTGCATTATAGCCAGCACCCTATGCTTCACCTCATCCCAGCATGATTTATTTAAGAAACCTGATTGGGATGTGAAATAAGGAGGACCTTTTTGCTGCCTTCCTGAAAGAGGACAAGTTAAAGCCACTGGAGTCATCTAATGTTGGAGGTACAGATACCAATGCAGCAGGCAGTCAGGAAATATTGGGTAGACTGTCACATTGGAGCAATAGTACCATTATACAAAAGAAATTCCCTTGGGCTCTTATGCTTTCCCCAATTACGATTACAAACGCAATAATAATTTGCAAATCAAACAATGTATTGTTACATTGACGAAAACAATGCTTTTTTGATGATCTGCTAACCTCTCAATAGACTAAAAAAACATAACCTTGTCTTGTTGGCTTACATTATGTAACAGCCCATTATTCCACCAATCTCAGTTGATTAAAGTAGCAAAGTCAACATATGTTGAGAGATCGACCCCCAAATACTGAATTTCACAATAAATGCTGATGCAGTGCCGAAATCACTACTGCTGCTCAGAAGTCCATCAACGCCGTTTTCACTTCCTAGAAAGGTTCTCTTCGGTGCCTCCTCCACATATTGTTGCTATAGAAGTTGGCATTATGTGGTGTTCATCCTTGAGCTGTCAAAGACAGGGTCCTCATTGATCAAGCAACTGCTGCACAAACCAAAAGAGAGAAGGGAAAGAATAAAGTTAACTTATGAACTGTTATAAGCCATAATCTTTGTACAAGTACTTCCTATTTGTATAGATTATAAAAGAAGGTCTGACTTCTTTGATCACATAGGAGCCTAATTTTGTCAAATTTTCGAGCTAGCAGAAGTATGCAGACAGAAGTTAGGCATCATGGAGTAATATTGAAAAAGGTGAAGGAGAATTGACTTATCTGTAATATTAATTTTCTAGTGAGCATGGTGCCAGAATTCAAAATCCTACAATATTTATCTGTTACTAGGCTGTATTCCACAACATATAATGCTGAAATAAATTACAAAAGTATACTGAATACAAAATATTTAAACTCTTCCAAATCATAATAGGCAAGAATGTGCTACAACTGCCTGGATAACGGGGCTTAGTTTCTTTAATGTCAGTCCGCTGTCTAGCTATTCCTAGACTGCACATAATCATGAAAGTCAGAGAAGTTCTTTTTTTAAGGTCACATGCATGTGCAATATTTGGGTTTAACAATGGGTGCTTAGGTGTGGATATAGAAAGCATGACTTGTGAGTCTGAGTCCCATAACCTGATGAATAACTTGCAGTAACCTAATTCTCCTGCCAGATTTCCGATATTTTTAAGCTTTACAATATTTTTTATAGTAGCCCTAGAGGAAAGAATATCACAGTGATCCTACATGAAGTGATTTCTTTTTTTTGCTTTTAGTGATTTATTATGGTTGAACAAAGCCAAAGAGCACATGAATGTTTCACATAGCAGACAGACATTCTGTCTAATGATTGATCTAAATCTTGACCAAAAAAAGAACAAAAAGTAGAAACCAGAACAGCAACTCGCATATGAATAATCGCCAAATCTATGCCGTACTCCCTGAAACCTAATCTCCCTGCCACATTGTCAGCAAACAGCTCTTTCAATAGCATATGTACTAATGCCATTATTGTTAGGGAGAATTCTCACCCAAGTGCTAAATTCCCTCTACCTTAGAGCCCTCCACCTCTTTTGCTATATTTTGGGACTTTGAACTTTTCATTTTCAATGTGTTTTCTGTGGATATGGTGTTTTTAGACAAACTCCAAAGGCATCATCATTTTCTTGTGTGTCACACAGCACCTTCAGTGCAGTGGCTGTCGTGAGGTATAAAGTGCCACCTTTGCCAATTAGGGCTTTAGACGACTGCATTAGCAGCTGAAAAACCAATAGTTTATTCAAAGTATGTGCTAAATGCTGAAAGTGAAGTATGGTAGCGCCTCATTACACTTTAGTGAGCTACAAGGAATATGCTGGCTTAGTAGGACTTGTATTGGAGTGTTTGGAGCATTATGGCACTTATATAGCGCTTAGATATCCAATCTTTGAAGCGCTATGGACACTAAGCTATGAGTGCAGGCCTGGTAGAGCTTGCTCACTTGCTCACATGGGGCTAATTGATCTCGGCTTCTCTTAAAATATTCTGTTTCTTGCAACTGTAGTTCTGCATATCTTCGTAAACAAATCCTCTTTCCCTGATAAGGCCTGGCACGGCCTTGCCCACACGCTGATAAGACACATTCCAGTGCTTTCGCAGATAGGACTCCAAGCGAGGGGTACAAGCACGGATCATCTCAGAGAGAGCTGGGTTTTTCCATGGGCAAACCTATATTTTGCACAGGGAAAGTTCTGGAACTGTGCGTCATGCTGATTGACGGCACGAGAGCACAAAAGGTGCACGCACACAGAAGTGGGGGGAGATTTATCTGCAGACCGACTGTGTGCCCGGAACTGGCTCTTTGCGGCACCTGGCGGCGCCGTTATCTGAGCGGGGCTGGCAAAAGTTAGCTTAAGATGACCAATGGTCTCCAGCGCTGATTAATGATACCATTTCTACGGGCGTAAGACTGTATTTCTCTAAGTTTTGTGTTTCTCTACGTTTTGTGATTCCTCTAATGAGTTTTGTACTCTTCTACCACATTGCTGCTCAATTTACTGTTTCTATTATATTATGCTTTTTGTCTAATAAATGCTACATTTATACCAACGGTGTCATTTCACTAGCATGAGTTCACTGTCTGGCACGATAGGACCTGTATTTTGGGCTGAGTTGGGTGATTCATGCTAATAAGGGCTGGTCCCGAGGAAGATTTTCCCCTTTTCAAGACATTTGGTGGCAAGCTTTGGTGGGATCGTGCAGAGCCGTGCCTTGCTATGAAATGACAATTGTGTGAGAGAACACAGTGCAGATTTAGGAGCAGGCTGTCACATTTCCTTGGTCATCTCACTGCAGCTCTGAGACGTCAAAAATGACAGCACTTGTGTCGGCCTGCCGCGGCCGATAGCTTGTGTGGTTACGATTTTCCCCTTCAGTAAATCAGTTGTGGCTGACTTACTGCTTGGGAATGAAGCCAGGGAGCAGAAAGCAATGAGCAAGCGGGAAATGGTTTGTTCAAAGTGCTCCGATGAATGGTGAAGAAGGATTTATATTCAATTAGGGAAGAATTTTTTCATGCAGTTTCCCTTGACAAAGTTGTAATTTGGATTGCAAAGTGAGACGAAAGTTCTCGCTCTATTTTGGCATGAGGGCAGAGAAAAAAAAAAGGTTGCAAGTATTTGACATGCAAATTGTGAATAGTGATTTAAACATTGTGATTCAGCCCCAATGTGCTAGCGAGTGGGGGTACTGTAATGTAAGGAGGCGAAAGTTCGCCTTTTTAAATTTATTTTTTCGAAGTATTAACATTCCTCAAGATAACGTGAGAATGAGTCGAGGTTAGCAGAAAGAGTAACTGTTGAAAGATTTGAAGTCATTTTTGTCAAATGTAAATTCCATGAGCTGGTGGTGCATTCTGTTTAAGGGAACACACTAAATTGCCTGCATTGCATTTTAGCTGTGCCGAGTTTACAATGGGTGAAAGACTCACAAAAAAAGTGAGTGAATGGCATTGGCATTTGAATTTTGATTTGTGCATTGATTTAAAATTGCAAAATCAATTTGCAATGGTTTGGGGGAGAAAGAAAATGTATATGTTCTAAATTGCCCCAAGAGTATGTGAATGTTCCCACGCTATGCCATGGATTTGCTGCTAAAGACAAAGTAATGTTGCTATTAAGTGATGTATGTTTTGGAAATTATTGTGACATGTTGACTGTGATACATGGTGAAAAAGTTGTTGACAAATGAACAGCCCACAAGCAATACAGAGTGTGGGTTATTCATGCAGGAATCGTGCAGGGAGCTGCACTAAAAATGACATTTTTAAATGCACTATGATTTGGCGCTGTAAAGGAAATAATTGGTTTTGGTTTGGCAATGGTCCAACATATTGAAAAATCCGTGCGTGATAAGACAGCACAAAGCTTCAGTGGGTTGAGGGTTCTTTTGAAAGATCGCACATTGCATTGGAGTGAGTTTGTGAAGCCAAACTACAAGGTTATGAGGAAAGAATATGCTTTTAAATGGGACATTGATCAGCAGCCTGCCTTCAAACAGGCTAAAAAACGCTTTGCAGAATTACATGGAGTTGAATCTGATGACAAAAAAAGTGCCTATTTTGAAAATGAGAGTCCATGTCGGCTTGCTGTGCAGAGCTTGTGGCTTGAAGATAACTTGCACAGACATTCCTGTCATGGGCTGGCTGCGTGAAATGACTGTGGGAGGAAGGCAGAAAAGCAAAGAATGCCACTCCTGTCCAGTAAAATGGTGTTTTCAACAGCGCACAGAGGCTGGCAGATATGGGAGCTTTTATGAGTTGCTGGTCCAGCGCAGAAAACAGTTATCTGGATGATCTGTCTGAAACAAGTGCCTTCCATTGAAGCCGCCCCAGCTTATGAGTTATAGGCCTAAGAGCAAAGAGACAAGCTTGCCGCGTGCGTATGGGCTGCCATGTGCACAGGAAAGATAAACAATGACCAGCAGTCGCATTCCATCGCCTGTAAGAGACAATGTCAATGAGCAAAGAAAGAGGTGGGGCGCAAGCCAGAATGCTGAAACTGAACTGAAGTGCGTGAGAAGATGAAAAAAGAGCACTATCTACCTTAAACATGCCGATGTACGCATGCTTTCTGACACTGGCATGCAATAACAGAGCTTATCAGAGGCAAGGGATTTGCCCAGTATCAACACTGGAAGAAAAAGAATTGCTGCATGCAAATGGCAGACTGGGCTCATCGCGCATCTGAACATTTGGGGAAACTGTGCACCTATGAATGGGCTAAGAAAAGACAGCTGTCCATTTCAAGAGACATTGCCGTGCAAGCTGCATACCAGTGCCCTATGTGGTGTGAAGTAAAGTGCTGTACACTGGAGAAGAAACCTCTAGGCGCTTTAAGAAGTGAAAATACACAGCCAGCAAAATGCAAGCTACATTGCCAGGGCTGGAGAAACTGACAAAGACATTATGGCATTCCAGATGGAAGCAAAACTGACAAAGGTAGCCGTTTTGCAAGAAACATGTAGAACTGAGTATAACATGAACACTGCACATTAGCCATGATCCAGAAGCCTCACGGCTTAGTGCAAGAATGAATGATGTGTTGAAGCAAATAAAGAACATGATTCAGACTATCGCTCTCAAGGGATGGCCCAAGAAATCAGCAGACACCTTTTGGGAAACTGACAAGTGGAAAACCAGAAGCTTTAAAGACACTGGCTGTATTGGAGAACTGGAAAAAATAAACGAAGCTGCTTGTGCAACTGCAGGCGGTATTACACTGAAAGACTTTACCTTTGAAATATGGAGTGATGCCAGCAGGGCAACCTAAATTAAGATCATGAAACACTGAAAGAAGTTGGCGCTTGGCGCCTGGCATTCGTGATCGCTTTGGTGACAAAGAAAAGCATTGATCCATTGAGAAGTGTGACTTGGGTACTTATTATATTGCTTTTGTAAAATCACAGATCAATCTGAGGTACCACTGACCAACTATGTTCGCATTGAACAAATGAGTTTGTGATTATGCAGTTACACCCTGTATGGTTGAGTGCAAATAAGCCCCCAGTAACACACAGGAGGGTGACAAATAATTGTGGTATCAATGATAAATTGTGTAGTTACCTGATGAGACTTCTGAAGGCGGGGGTGGTGTTAAGAGAAGGGGTGGATAACACTGATATTGTACTTTTGATGAAATCCTAACATTTCTACTTGTATTTTGCCTAGGCAAAAAACCAAGACAGTAGAGTGCCATGATCAGGGTAGACGTGTGCAATTTGCGGGTGATTCTGATCAGTCAAGCAGACGCATTCTCAGAGAAAGCGGGTCACTGCGGGGTGCTATGTGAACTTTGAACCTGTCCTGCACCGCACTCAATGCTGCTAACGTGCGTGACGCGTGAGGACATTTGTTCTGCAATCTGTGAGAAGTGTCCAACAAAGTAATAACTTTTCCAGAACTGTCACGGTGCGGACTTGGGATATTGTCAAACATTTGATGCTGCACATTCAAATGATTCAGTTGACAGTTGTAATAACCTGGTTGATATGTTTTGACTTTCTTGTTTAAAGGACTGTGGACAATGGGTTGTGGACTGACATCATGCACCACAAACCGCTGTGGGAAACAGCACTTGAAAAAAAATGGTTTTTAAATGCATTTTGAGATGAATCTGTGAAAAACGAAATGTTTTGCTCTTTCAACAGAATTGCTTTAACCAGAGTTTTTTTTTGAAAATTACTACGTTGCACGTAGCCGAGAGAGTGTTTATGAATTGTGGGGGCAGCAGAGTTATGCGAGCAGGAGCATAATATATTTTGAGATAAAAGGAGTGCGCACACCAAAGTTAGATGTGCGTATGTTAAGGTTCTTGATTTGAAGAAATGCTGCCAAGTATATGAGCTCTAATTTGAGATGGTAACATTTGAAACACGAGGATACTTTTACAACCAGCCTTAAGGCGGGTAAATGAAACCATGACTGACTTGATACTATGACACATTGTGTGAACACGGTTTTTGCCAACCAACAAGTTTCATGTTTCTGTGGGGACGGCTGTCTCCAGCACACTGATGCAAAGAGTCACATTTTGATTGTAGACATTAAGAGTAATTCATTTGATTTTTTCTTTTGATTGCTAGTGCAATATTGAGTTTCGATGCCAATTAGTAGAATTGTTTTTATTTAGAAAAGCCTGGTGCCCATGTGTTCATCTTGCTCATGAAATTAGATGGTTTTTGGTTGGTTTCCACATACATGGGGGAAGTGTCTAATCAAACAGCCCATGGTCACGTTTGAATGCCCTGGGATCAGGGGGGTGGGTAGGCCCTTAGAGTGGAAGGATGCCAGGTTTAGAGTTGGTACCATACATAAATGCAATAGCGCATTGTAGATTAGACTACACCAGATTGCCTTGATATTTTAACTGCATGCTGCTTTTTAACTGACGATCAGTTTTATGATAATTGTTTAGGTATTTTTGTGTAGGCCAGGTTTTGGCTAGGGTAAATGTCCCTGTTCACTTTGTGTACATTTTTGTTTAGGTAGTGTTTTTATTAACCTTGCATGCCACGCTGACTAACTGCTAGAAGATAGTTTGCTTAAACCTTTTGCAAAGCCCCCAGGTCTTTAACTACCTCATTTATCACTACATACCATGTTGATGGGTATTAGCCAGCATTGTCGCCCACACTTTGAAAAGGGGTGGAATGTCGTGAGATACAAAGTGCCAAATTCGCCAATTAGGGCTTTAGACGACTGCATTAGCAGCTGAAAAACCAATAGTTTATTCAAACTATGTGCTAAATGCTGAAAGTAATGTATGGTAGCGCCTCCATTACGCTTTAGTGAGCTACAAGTAATATGCAGGACTAGTAGGGGTGGTAGATCACATCATGCATTGTGCATAGACAGGCAGGGAGGAGGCCCCAGTGTAGTAGCCAATAGAGACTTGTATTGGAGTGTTTGGAGCATTCTGTTTCTTGCAACTGTAGCTCTGCATAGCTTCGTAAACAAATCCTCTTTGCCTGAGAAGGCCTGGTACGGCCTTGCCCACACACTGATAAGACACATTCCAGTGCTTTCGCAGACAGGACTCCAAGTGAGGGGTGCGAGCATGGAGCATCTCAAAGAGAGCTGGGTTTTTCCATGGGCAAACCTATATTTTGCACAGGGAAAGTTCTGGAACTGTGCGTCATGTTGATTGACGGCACGAGAGCACAAAAAGTGCACGCACCCAGAACTGGGGGGAGATTCATCCGCGGACCAAGTGTGTGCCCGGAACAGGCTCTTTGCGGCACCTGGCAGTGCTGTTATCTGAGGGGGGCTGGCAACAGTTAGTTTAAGATGACCAGGGTCTCCAGCTGATTAATGATACCATCTCTAGGGGCGTAAGACTGTTTCTAAGTTTTGTGTTTCTCTACAATTTGTGATTCTTCCAATGAGTTTTGTACTCTTCTACCACATTGCTGCTAAATTTACTGTTTCTATTATATTATGCTTTTTGTCTAATAAATGCTACATTTATACTAACGGTGTAATTTCACTAGCATGAGTTCACTGCTTGGCACGATAGGACCTGTATTTTGGGCTGAATTGGGCGATTCATGCTAATAAGGGCTGGTCCCGAGTAAGATTTTCCCTTTTTCAAGACATTGGCACAGGGATGTCTTTCAGACTTCCCAAGGTTTAAATACCTTCTCTGGGACTGACTACTGTCTTCCAGAGCATGTAAAGTTAAATTGACTTTACCAGTCTTTTTAACTGTACAGACCCAGCACACACTATCTTCCTATAGAGTGCTGGAAGGGTTGCCTAGCATCCCCTATGTCTAAACACTCATTTAACAGTCAAATGTTACCCTTTTCTACTTGAAATGGCTGTTGGCAGTGGTTTTTAACAAACTACCATGATTTTTCCCGACCGTGAACACCGGTAGCTACAAATCGGGTCAGCCATGTTTTTCAATATGGCGCCCAAGACCCATCTGTAAAAACAGACTCCAGTCGACTTTTTTCGCTGTTTCTTTTAGTAAGGTCCTTGGTGTGTTTAACTCTGCGCGCCAAACCAGGTTTGTTTATTTGTTTGTTTTGTTTTTATTACTTATATTGCGCACCAGACCCAGGGGTAACCGGGCGCATTTTATAAGACAGCTCGAAGCTTAGTTACAAGATCACATGGCAAATAGAGCACCAAGAATAATATACAACAAAATAAACAGGAATATACAGCAAGTATAAAGTGTAAAAGCATGTATTTACAGTCCTAAACAGATTGGTCCCTTTGTTTGTTGGCCTTTGGCGGGCTTCAGTGCTGAAGCCCTACTCTGGCGCCTGAGTGTCTGGAGTGGACAGGATGTGAACGACGTGCCCGAAACTCCCTGTGCTTAGTCTCCTAGGAGACCTGAATGCACTCTGGCGTGATTGGCCGGTTGGCTGTTCGGCAAGGACAACCACCCTGCTGTGTGAGTGACAGCCAGGCTGGAATGAACGGGGGAAAACTGTTTAAAAGCAGGCCTCTGGGACTTGGAAAGCAGAGTTGACCACTGGAACGAGAGAACAGAAAACGAGCTGAAGGAAGACGACTGCTGCAACTCCTGGTCCACCGGTGAAGCCCTGCTGCAGGTGCGAATTGCCTGAAACTCCGTTGACAGAGAAGCCCTTCAAGGTTGACTTCTTCCCTTGAGTTTGGTGGGAACAACCAACTCGCAAGTCACCTGGACACTGTCTCTATACTGGTCGAATTTTCTTCACAGTGCTTTTGCAAACCGGAGAGCCAGTGAGGAGGATACCAGCTTGTGGTCTTTACGGCACTCACACCTTAAACCAACGTTTTGCCAAGCTTGTGGCCTTTTCCCTGGCCAGTGCAGGAACCTCCTGACATCCTCTTTCTTGTCCCCACAACTGAAGCACAGGAACAGCGAGATCTGCAGGAACTTCCAGGAACAACTGTCTCAGCTACAGCTCTTCTTCACTAAAAAGGTACTGCGCAATCGCGGTCAGGAAATCCTTTCTGTCGCGGTGAAAGTTTGTGAAACTTTCCCAACTTTGAAGGCTTTTCCTTCCCTAAAACGACATCTAACCTTTCATCTGACCAACTACTTCTAAAAACCGTGGCAAACACTTAACCGTTTTCTACCAGAACTGTGCTATCCTATCCAAGACTCTGAACCATTGACTTTGGCCCAGGCCTATCGAATTGAATTGCTGGTTGTAATGAACCGAAACTATATGCCCTACCTCAGAAAGTATTTGTGCTTTGATTCTTTTAACTTTGTCTTTTTCCCCCTTTGTAAAGTAACTGAAGTGACATTTTGCTCCCACTTCAGGGGAGCTGAACTTGTTCAGAAACTGATTGTGTATTGTAGTATATTAGATTGTGATATTGAGCTGCTCTTGCTAGTGGAATGTTTTCCAACTGACTGCGTAAATAAATGTATATTCTTTTACCAAGAAACCTTGAGTAGGTGTTTGTTTGATCCACTGTGATTGCTAGTCCTTTGTGTAACCTCTTGTACTGCTCACTTTACTCTTGAGATAAGTCTGGCTGCTCAGCTACTGCTACCACATTACTGTGTAGTACAGGCTTGTACCACAGGTGTAAATGTACTTACACTAGTGGTGTTAATTATGTGTAGTGTTCCCAAAGGGTACTGCATGTGATTCTGCCTAACAATTATCAATGCAGTCTCCCACATCCAGGGCATTTCCACTTCCTCAATACCTCTTTTTCTTTCATGGTCACCCTCCTTAGTCAGGCCACATTTAACACTATGTAGCCGAGACATTGGACTAACCTCTTCAGTTTTAACCTGTCCTAGATCTCCTTCTCTTCATATGCTATATGGGTTTTTAATCAATGCTCAATCTCTAGATAGTTGCCGTTTAGGTGTGTTTGTTCTATTACTTGCACATGACACTGATATAGGCTCTATCACGGAAACATGGATCTCTGACAGCTCTGCCCCTGACCTTATTGAAGACCTGCATCCAGACTATGGATCATCCATGCTGATCGAATGGCAACCTACCTTGGTGGAGGAGTCGCTTTTTTACATAAGCAACATCTACAATGCGCTTGCATAACCATCTCGTCTTGTAGGGGGATAGAATATCTGCTAGTTTCTTTTCCCCCCCCACCCAGAAACTATATGTATTGACCATATATCGTCCACCAAGTACTGATCCTCAGTTTGTAGAGACTTTTGCAGACTGGATGGCGGATTTGCAGCTGAAATACCCTTCCCTTTATGTTACGGGAGATTTTAACTTTTGGCCTGACGATCATTCTGATCTTCATGGCCATAGATTAGTTGGCTCATTGGCAGACCAGCAGCTGTTCCAACATGTGACTGGAAACACACACTAAGGGCCACATGCTTGACCTCATCTTTGCTACAGGGAAGTCAGTTATTGTGCATGCCTGCCTACCGGTGGTGTGGTTTGACCACTCTTAGAGCCTTTTACAATAACTCTATCCTCACTTCCTCTATTGGATAGTTAGGCAAACAACCTAAGATGCTCCTGTCGGAAAGTGGATACTATAACTCTTTCCTCATTAATCTAGTCTTACTTTGATGGTCTGTGCTTAGTCCAGACTCAATCCATCCTAGAAGAAGCTTTTGCAGCTGGAGCCGATGAGCTGGTCCCCCTCAAAATAGGAAATTCCAGACAGAAAAAATCTGCATCCTAGTTCATGGACTCTACGCTCTTCTAGACCTTTTTATAGATGGGTTGAGAGAGTCTGGCACTCTTGAGTATCGTGACGAGGACAGAATTGTGATGAAGTATCGCCTACAATATCAGAGAAATTAAAGCAACTTTTTCGGCTAGGATTTCACGAGCTCAAAATCAGTCCAAAGAGATGTTCTCAGTAGTGAGAGAACTTTCTTCTTCTAGCATGATGTCTTCCAATGTGCTTCCTTCGCAGACTCTTTGTGACACTCTCACACTTTTTTGTGTGAGAAGATTATGAACATTCAGATAGATATTCCGATACAGACTGCGGCAACACCAGCACCTGTTATTTCATTGCCATCTCTTGGTCTTTCGACCAATCAGGCAACTGTCTCGACATTTGGCCCTGTCACTAATGATCAGATTCACAAAATCATTCTTCAGTTGAAATCTTGCTCACCATTTGATCCTATTCAGCTGGATGTTCTTAAGAATGTCAGTGGCGTGATTTCACCCTTGATCATGTTAACTGTTATTTTTTCTTTTTTGCTTGGGAAAATTCCCTCTACTTTGAAACATGACATAGTGACACTGTTGCTAAAGAAGCCAACTCTTGACTCTACGCTCCCATTCAACTTCTGCCCCATTTCCCTCCTCAAATTCCTTATGAAAGTGATGGAGGCTGTTGTGACACCACAACTACATACTTTCTTCGAGGAAGCTGCAGTCCTACATCCCCACCAATCAGGCTTCCGTCCCCTGATGGGAACGGAGGCAGTGTTGGTGTCGGTGATCAATGATTTGGCTAGAAAGAGGCCAGGATGAGGTGGGCGTTCTTATTCTAGTAGACCTCTACGCAGCGTCCAACACTATTGATCATACTACCTTGTATCAGCGCTTCAAGGAGGTCGAAATTACTGGTGCAGCACTGGAGTGGTTTACATCTTATTAGCCTGCTCCCAAATGTTATCTCTTGCCCTGTTCAGATCAGCTCCTGTGACCCTGTCTTGTGGAGTTCCACACGGATCTGCAATCTCGCCCCTGCTGTCTAATCTCTATGTTCACCCTTTGGCTGATGGGATACAAAATCATGGCTGACAATTTTATGAATATGCCGATGACACCCAACTCATTCTTCGAGTTGTTTCCAATCTCAAGCAAGCGGCATTTTGCCTACAAGGGTGTCTAGCAGACATTGGTGTCTGGATGAGCCAAAACTGGCACAAGCTGAATGAAAATAAGACTGATGTACTGGTAGTTGGCCCCCCACTTGCCCGGGCTATGAATTTTGGCCCCCTCTTTGGGTAACCTCCCCTCACCCGTTGAATCAGTAAAAGATGTAGCAGTAAAGATCTCTGCCACCCTTTCCCGATTTACAGATTAGTCCCAGATGTATCTGTTTTTTAAGCTGGGAACTTTAACCTCTTAAGTGCCAATGACATTACGTTTGCAGTGCCAAGGATGAGATAGCTCGTCCTTTTTGGCACTTTGTTTTATGCGGTTCCTTCTCACGGCCCAGGGGTTGGATTATCTTCAGTTTCACGTCAGCATGCGTATGCGTGCTGACATGAAACTGAAATAATTTTCACTGCAGCAGCCATTTTCTGCATTTTATTTTCACAGAGCGCTCGATACGCACCCAGCAATGCCACTAGACCACCAGGGACCTGTTTGTGACGTGGGGAGGAGAGGGGGCTGCTTACTATACAAGCAGCCCTCTTCACCCTGGCCCCCAAAGCATGGGGACACACATATTGGGTCCCCTGGGGGAAGATAAGTGCCCATATGCCCCCAGGGGAAAGAAAAAATAAAAATAAATATTATTGGGTGGGGGTCCCACTAGAGCACCAGGGTTTATCAGGTGGTTAAATGATGATGAATACCACTTCTTGAAGAATGCTCACCCAATAACCCCGCTAATCTACTTCAACCCTAAAAGTCATAAAACCCTAATAGACCCTCCAGGATTTCAAATTGGAAGGGCCACAAGATCTGGGAACAAACAGAGGGGGAGACCGAGAGGCAAGAATTTGAACAACTAAAAATATTCAATATTTCAGCTAGAAGCCTCACCCAGAAGGAAATATCAGTCCTATCATTAGGACTATCTTATAGCCCAACCTACACCTATGATTACACATCTGCCAGAATAGATCTCTTCAAATTTACACAAAAACTGAAGCTCACCAAGTTTTCCTCCACACAAGTTGGGCACAAAACACAGAAGAAAGACTCTGATACAGAAATTGCCTCCATTCTATCAGAGAATGATTTGGCCACCTTAATCTGTATAGATGAACTGCAGTCTAATCCCAATTCTGTTGATATACACACAGAAACCATGGACGACAACATACTGGCGGAACAATATGGTATTAACACCAATATGAGTTGCTTTAGTAAATTCAAGCCAAAATCAGTTTTCTGCCCAAATATAGAATGCAGTCCAATAGATGTTTTTGAAAAACTGGTGATGAAAGATCTTAAAGGCCTGTCCGGCTCTGTTAACATGGGATCTAAAAACCTTAATCCCACACAAATAAAAGCCCTGCAAACATTGAAAAATGATCATAACATAGTCATTCGACCCTCGGATAAAGGAGGGAGCATAGTTGTCATGGATAGTAGCAGCTATGTCAAAGAAGCAAACAGACAACTTAGTGACACTTCTTGTTATGAACTAGCGGACAAATCGATTTTGGGGATCACCAATAGAAAATATTATGAATTGCTGTTCCATTGGTGTGAAGAAGAATTGTTAAATGATGATGAATACCACTTCTTGAAGAATGCTCACCCAATAACCCCGCTAATCTACTCCAACCCTAAAATTCATAAAACCCTAATAGACCCTCCAGGACGCCCAATAGTGCCTCAAATGGGAGCCTTCTGGAAAATACCTCCAAATTCCTTGATCATTTCCTCCAGCCATTTGTGCTAATCCTAAACTCATACATTCGGGACACATCAGACCTCCTGTCAACATTAAATGAGGTCAATTGGGAGCCTAATTATTTTCTGGTCTCCTTAGATGTAGTGTCCCTTTATACGGCTATACAGCACCAACATGGTTTAAATGCATGCCGTCACTTTCTGGATAGCAGATCTGTTAGCTACCGCCAACACAATAAGATGTTGATGGATATGTTGAAATTCTGCCTGGAACACAATTTTTTCCTCTATAATGATGTAATTTATAGACAAACCCAGGGCACAGCAATGGGGTCCTGTATGGCGCCAATTTACGCCAATCTTTATATGGGTTGGTGGGAAACGACAGTGGCATGGAGTGAGGAGCTGGAAGAGTTTACCAAACACATAGTCATGTGGTATCGATTTATCGATGATTCGTTCCTGATATGGGATGGAACAGAAAAAGAATTAGAAAAGTACATCATTATTCTGAATTCAAACGCATTAAATTTGAAGCTAACGAGCACCATCAGTAAAAACACATTGGTATTTTTGGATGTTTCCTTGCAAATTGAGCAAAACCAACTCATTACCACTCTGTATAGGAAGGACACCAGTTTTAACTCCACGCTCCATGCTCGCGGTCACCACCCTACAGCTCTCAAAAAATCTATACCCTAGGGGGAATTCCTTAGGGCGAAAAAGAGTATGTAGTAATGAGGCAGATTTCCAAAAAGAAGCCAAAAATATTGGCAACAGATTTGTGAACAGAGGATGCTCGAAAAGTACAGTGACAAAATGTTTTATTAATGCTGAAAAACAATCAAGAACAGATCTCTTCAAACCACATCCTAAATCAAAAAATGAAACGATAAGATTTATAATAGGCTACAACCAGCAAGCTAAACACATCAGGGCTATCATGCACAGACATTGGAACATATTAACCACTGACAGAGACCTGTGTAAAGTATTGGAACAGAGACCCAGTGTGACTTTTCGCAAAGCTCCGACATTGAAAAATATACTGGCACCGAGCACTGTAATAACCGAGGTTTCTTCATCGAGCTGGTTTCCTAACAAATATGAATATGTAGGTTTCAAAAAATGCGGCAAATGCAAAATGTGCAAATATGTCTCGAGAAATTCTCCAATCAGTGCCAATGGGCAAGAATGGAAGTATAAGCACAAAATAACCTGTCTTACAAAGTTTGTGGTTTATGCAATAACATGCAGCAGTGGGTTACACTATATAGGATCTACTATTGGCCCGCTAAAACTGCATATTTTACAACATTACAGAGCCATAAAAAATGGAGATCAGACATACCCTTTAGCGCTACACTTTGGTGAGAAACACAATAAAAATACATCAGAGATGAGTTTTGTAGGTTTAGCACATACACCACAACACAATAGGTTGGGCAATAGGGAACTCAAATTGCGCCAACTAGAAGCCAAGCTAATCTGTAGGTTTGATACCTTAAAATCTAACGGTTTAAAAGAGTTATATGTCTTTTTATATGACTAATTAGGTGCTAGAAGCTATTTACATCAGTGATTGTTCCCTACTTCAGTGCAATGTCTGTTATCTGTGTTACACGTTCCTTCTGCATACCACTTATTTTAGAAAGTAACCTCATAATGTATTCAGGTTGGTTTCTGGTGAGGACAGAACACATGGACAGTGTTTTTAAAACTGATTTTAAGCTGGGTCAACATGTAGTGATCTGATGTTTCTTCTTTTCAGTTATGTTTCTATGAATTTATATACACATGTATCACTTTGCACTTTAAGAATTAATCAAATGCACATGTCACTTTATATGACAGGCAGAATGTTCATCTATTCTAAAGATGGTATAATTGATCACTCAGTGAAATACTGCCCAGTATCAGTATGCCGTTTGCATAGTGTTGGGAGATAGGGAGTAAGTGGGCAGAGATATATGAGGTATCCCTAGAGAGAGAGAATCCTGCATGCTATGTCTTTCAATTGATAATGCTCACAGATGACTGGGTATCCTTAGAGACAGAGAGAACTCTGTTTGCTATTTCTGTCGAATCTCGGTGCTCTCAGAGTAGCATAAATAACCTTTTTAGATAAAGCCATCAATTTGGACACTTGTCCGAATAACTTCAAATCATGCTGCTTTAATCTTGCACTAGCACTTTATTAATACACTGAGGTATCATCTATTCATGGTACTGTATTACTCCATATGGGATGAAAGGCGTCTGTATTTCTGTCTGAATTTGCTTCAATCCCCAATATATGCACTTGCATTTTTCTGGCGAGTTAGGGACTAGTAGGTCCAACATGCATTGCGCCTAACCCGTCATTGATTGAGTACACTTGCTACATAGATGAAGATTCCCTTCCTTTCATGCATTGTGCGGCCTGGCATTACTGATATTGGGCTGTAGCCGCTGTATTCGTTTTTTCTGCACTCGCCCCTTCATGCGGATTGTTTGCCACACCGCGGAGAATGTTTCTCGCACAGTGAGGCAACAAATATTGCAATTGCGCACTGGCGCGAGATCTCGTCATTGAGTTGATATACATTTTTTCTCGCTCAGGCATGGCATGTTTGACTCCCCCTGTTTCTGCTATCTACACGCACTAGTTCAATTTCAAATAATGTATTTTATCTTCATATATTTACACTTACGGTCTATTAGACCTTAGTCACTCCAAGATGGTGGATTTTCCGTCATGCGGAACCATAGAGTTCTTTTTCAGTCAAATTTGAACTGTGTATCATGTGACGCGTGAGTAACAGTTGGGAGAAGCACGTGACATGGCCTAGGAGTTAATATAAACACGAGAACACACTAGTTGGGAGCAACTACAAGCCTGAGGAAGATCGCGAGTCGTGCGGAACGCGTGGCGTTTTTCCACCCGTTGGGGTGAGTGGTGCCTTATGCCTGGTCTGACTAGGTATTGGTATGTATGCTTTTTATGATGTTTTGCACAACTTTTGATAAAATAAAGGAAAATAATTTTTAACTTAGTAAATGGTCGTGAGTGCTTGGGCAAGTTTTGGCTAAAGTTGGAGGTGTTGTTCATCTGCCTACCTGTACCTTTTTCCTGGCAGCCTTTTGCAATTTTTTGAGCCCAGCCCGCTCTAGCCCAACAGCACCAGCTCAATAATGAGGCAGAGCAAAGTCAGGGGCTGACAAATGTTTTCCCATTTATATATGTGGGGATAGGGGGAGGGCCATCAGGAATCTTGGTACATGCCCCCCCAAGCATGGGACAGTACGTTTTGAACACCCTGAGGGCAGATGGGCACAGTAATTTTGCATTCTGCCTGTAGGGTAGGGCCAAAACAAAAAAAATCTATGTTGTTGGTGGGGGGGCACTCTAAACCACCAGCGACATACATAATGAAAAGGGGGTGGCCCTCTCCTCCACCCCAAATGGATGTGGGGGCTCTCATGTAGCCTTCCCTGGGGGCAGATCTGCCCCTTGGAAGGGGCACATGACCACCAGGGATAGCTTGAAAGGAGGGCCTTGATCAGAGAGTAGTAGTTGTGATTTGTTTTTGCTGGGGTTACCATAGGTAACAAATGTTTTTGTTTAGTTTACAGCTTTTTCTACACAAGCAGTTGCAACGTTATGAGAGTACTGATTTTTATTATTCTACAGTTAGGGCCCATTGTCAGTGGGGTGAGAGGGACTGGGGCTGGATTGTTGGTGGTGTGGGCAGGAATGGGCCGTCTGGGGAGGTATTTTGATGGGCTGTGACACTATTGCATGGTCAGGCCACAAATTGTCCCGCATGCCAGTGTAAAATTGGTGTTTATCAGGGAGCGGCTGTCTCCCATGTGGGTTGACCATCCGCAAGCCCAGGCTGCACCTCTGGCTGTGCTGAGTTACAGATGTCACCTCTGGGGAGGAATGGGGATTCTGCCGAGGCTCCCTGGGACTGCTGCTGCACTTGGGTATGGTCAACCCACATGGGAGACAGGTGCCCAAGGCCAGGTACGTCCCCAAGCCCAGCGGTGGTTCCCAGGAGGCCCGGGACATTCCCTGTTTCCCAGAGGGAGAAGCTGTAACGCAAGCCAGCCAGAATACCAGGATGGTTGGGGATCATGTACCTGGCCTTGGGCACCCGTCTCCCATTGTGGTTTTTTTGGCCAAATTTCAGACTTTTCCAGGGATTGTGGGTAATACATTCTGGGGCGATTTGTGCAATGTCAGACCTGTGTGGTTTCCCTAGGGGGCCTTGCCTTCGGAAATGCATGGGGTTCCCCGTTTTCCTTGGTGGCTTCGACACCCTAGGCCCAAATCTGTAGGTTGTCCACATGAGCAAAATCCCGCAAAATCTGCTCTACTGAAAGACTTAGGGTTACCAGAGGTTTAGCCTTTTCCCTTTGCGCCCAGGTAGGTGCAACCACGCATGTGATGTACCGTTTTCGTTGGAACACCTGTGGGAACAAGGGAAGGTAGGACATGTGTTGGCGGCGTTCGGGGGGTGGACAGAGCGAAATGTCTGAAAATGGTGGTTCTTTTGGCAAATTTCTGACTTTGCCGGGGATTGTGGGTAATATATTCTGGGGCGATCCGCGCAAGTCAGACCTCTGGATTCCCACGGGTGTCCTCTTTCCGTTAATGCATGGGGTTCTCTGTTTTCCTTGGTGGCTGCAACGCCCCAGGCCCAAATCTGTAAGGTTTGTTCACAAGAGCAACATTCCTCAAAATCTGCTCTGCCGAAAGACTTGGGGTTACCAGTGGTTTAGCCTTTTCCCTTTGCACCCAGGTAGGTGCACCCACACATGTGAGGTGCCGTTTTCGTTGGGAAACCTGTGGGTACGCAGGAAGGTACAAAATGTGTTGTGTTAACATGGTTTTCATAAAGTTTCGACACATTTGCTGCTGCACTTTGTCACACAACCCTTTCCTTTCCCAAATGTGACCTAAATTTAGTCGCTGCTTTAGGCCCTATACACTTTTGTATCCTGTACAAGTCACCTACCCTTCAAAAGGTCTGCCTGTGCTCTTTCAAAAAATGTATGCTTCCTCACCACATTTGTTTTCTTTATTTACACATGCCAAGTACGTTTGTTTAGGTTGTAAGCATAAAAATCCTGTGTACCATGGCTCAGTTTTTGCCTTGTGGTATTGTTTGTTTTGTGAAACACTACAAAAAAATGTGATTTCCTAACTGGAAGAGTCAGGGGAATGTAGCGGAGCATTGTTTTTCTCAAAATTCACAGAAGCCATTGCCTTACCGGGCCAACTATGTCCACCACATACCTTTTTTTCAGTCATTTTCCCGATTTTTCCCCAAACTATGGAATCTTTCCCCACATAGTTGTTGCCTGACCTGCGCAAATCACCCCTTCCTAAACTTGGAATTTTGTCTACTTTTCAGAAATGTGTGCCTTTCTGTCTTCCCATTCAACTTTCCTACCCTTCTCTTCCATTCCGTCCACGCATGTCCTATTGGAAAAAAAGGCCAAAATCGCAAACCTCTCACAAAACGGCTGGTAACTATATCAAAATATTTTTTTTGGTTTCCACTCAACCTGTTCACGAAAGCCTGGACAATAGGGAATTCAGCACAGCAAACCATTTGTTCCTAGCACTTACAAGGAAAAAAACCACAGGGTTCTTTGTACATAATTTTATTGGCATTTTCTGAAAAAAACCCAAAATGTTCTCCCATTTTGGTTATTTTCTCTCACCCTCCTACAGCAAACTAGGATGACCACCTACATGTGGGAAAAAAGGGGCCAAATTTGGCTGAGATATCTCATGTAACAAAAACGTTACAAGGTATTGAAATGCGACATCACCAAAAAAGCCCCGGGATGTCGTCACTGCTTCCATAGGGGGAGCCCCTCCCCATGAGGCCAGGGAGGTAAGACAGCTACTCGATAGTCCACATGAGGGTGGTACTCAGTGGGTGGGTCTCATGGGAGGGGAAAACCCCTATGGGACCAGTGACTACTATTGCGGGAGAATGAGGTATGGAACAAGTTACTTACCTGTAACTATTGTCCTCCAGCATGGGTCTAGCATGGATTCACATGCTCATGAATATCTCGGGTAAAGAAAAAACAGTTTCACTTTCACTTACAAACTGTCTTTCTCCTCTAAACCAATCACTGCACTCTGGGTCATACTGCCCCCAGCCAATGACTGCCCTTTTCCCTAAGCCCCGCCTCTGGCAGCCATCTTTAGATTTGGTAGCACGTAAAGTGGCAGTATGACCAAGAAGAGCTGCAGAGGGGCAAGAGGGAGAGTTTACATGTGAATCCATGCCAGACCCATGCTGGAGAACAATAGTTACAAGTAAGTAACTTGTTCCTCCTCCAGCATGGGGTCTGGCATGGATTCACATGCTCATGAATAAAGAATGCATATCAGTACAACATTACACAACCACAGGAGGTGGCAAGGTTTAACCAAAGCAAATACTCTTACCTCCGGAACAGGCTCACCTTCGAACTGCTAAGCTGACCCTGGACTCCTCTCTGGAATCCCTGTTGACGCAGTAAAATCTTGTGAATGTGTGCTTTGACCTCCACATAGCAGACCTGCAGATGTCCAGCATGGGTGGAAAGGGCTCTCGGACGGCCGAGCAGCAGCCGGTTCGCCAACCAATGGCATTGTGTGATGCAACCGTAGAGCCACCTGGAGATGGAAACCTTGGACAAGGCCTTCCCATGGTTCACAGGACCAAAGATCATGAACAGTTGAGACGTCTTCCGAAAACTTTGTGCGTGCCAAGTAGAACTTCAGAGCATGAGCAACGTCCAGCGAGTGCAAAGTCCTCTCAGCCAGTGACAAAGGTTTTGGAAAGTACACAGGCACCACCAAAGGCTCGCTGAGGTGGCATTCCGACGCAACCTTTGGCATAAAGGACCACCATTGATTTGTGAAAAGTCTGCAAGATAGGGATCTCACCCATCCTCCTGGAAGAGGTGATGGCCACGAGGAAAGCCATTTTCCACGAGAGGAATTTGAGAGGGGCCTGATGCATAGGCTCGAAGGGGGCCCCCATGAGTCTCGTCAGCACCACGTTGAGTTCCCACGCTGGGGCAGGAGCCTTCACCGGTGGGAAACATCGAAACAGTCCTTTGAGGAACTCCTTGACAAGACGATTGGATCAAAGAGAAGATCGTCCTGGAGAGCTGGTGTAGCAGGAGATAGCTGCCAGACGCACCTTGATAGAGGCGTGCACCAGCCCCGCCTTGGCCAGGGTCAACAAGAAGAACGAGTTACTTCTTACCTTGTAACGTTCTTTCGACGGGATGTTCCTCCGACGTATTCCTCATCTTAGATATCTCCTTCCAGCTCTGCTGGCCTCTGAACATTTTTCTCTAGAGGGCGCTGCGCGTCGACGTCCTCCGAGTCGATGTCCCTTGACAGCTGCCTATAAAGGCCGCGCGCAGCGTCCGTTGCTCAGTTCCGTTTTGTAGCCCACAATAATTCTTTCTGGACTAGACTAATCACCCTGAAGCAACAAGGGAAGTAGAACTGAGGGGATGGATGGGAGGGTCGATGAGGAATACGTCGGAGGAACATCCCGTCGAAAGAATGTTACAAGGTAAGAAGTAACTTGTTCTTCGAAGGGATTGTGCCCTCCGACGTATTCCTCATCTTAGATAGGCTCCCATAGCAGTATTCTATTATTGGAGGAGGGAGTACTGACTTCACGCTGTCTTCTATTGATGAATAGAATGCAGTACAGCCCTTCCAAACCTAGTCTCTTGACTGGAGGAGGAATCCAAGTTGTAAAATCGTGTAAAGGTATGGACAGACGACCATGTAGCGGCCACACAGATGTCTTTAACCGGCACACCTCTTTTGAGGGCCGATGAAGCTGCAATACCTCTGGTCGAATGAGCCCTAAGGTTTTGAGGGGGCTCTTTCCCTGCCAGTTTATAACATTCCAGAATGGCTAGAATGATCCATCTGGAAATGGTCTGCTTAGTTATTGGTAACCCCAGCTTGTGACCTGTGTAACCTACAAACAGCTGGTCTGCCTGTCTTATCCTGGCTAGTCTACTGATGTAAAAACTTAAAGCCCTTCTAGGGTCTAGCCTGTGTAACCTCTCTTCCTCTTTCCCCGGATGAGGAGGAGGATAGAAAGATGGTAGGGTAATCTTCTGAGTGATATGGAATTCAGAAACCACCTTTGGGAGGAAATTAGGCTTCACTTGCAGGACAACTTTGTCTTTGTGAAAGATTGTGTGAGGGGGTTTACAAGAAAGAGCTTGTAATTCGCTCACCCTTCTAGCAGATGTAAGTGCTATTAATAAAACAGTTTTAAGGGTAAGTAATCTTAACGAACAAGAATGGAGTGGTTCGAAAGGTGTGCCCATCAGGAAAGTTAGGACTAAGTTTAAATCCCATAGGGGAATTTGGAATGGTCTTGGGGGATAAACATTGGTTAACCCCTTTAGAAACTGTATTACCAAGGGTAACTTGAAATCGGATGGTTCTTCCGCAGTGCCCTTAAAGATGGATAGCGCTGCGAGATAGCCCTTAATGGTACCAACTTGAAGGCCTGAATTCGCCAAATATAGTAGGAAGGACAAAACCATTGGTGTACCACATGAAAAAGGGTCAATATTCTGTTCTCTACACCAGCTGCAAAATCTGTTCCAACGGCAGCGGTATAAAGACTTTGTTGCTGGCCTCCTTGCCGAAAGCAACACCTCCATAACATCATCAGGGAGGTCCCAATCCTTGTACCTCAGCCTTTCAGAAGCCAAGCGTGAAAGTTGAGGGTTTTGATGTCTGGATGGAGAACCTGACCTCCCTTCTGTGAGAGTAGGTTCTCTCTGAGTGGAAGTCAAATTGGAGGGCAGATGGACAAGTCTAGAAGGTCCGGGTACCACGTTCTCCTGGCCCAATCCGGGGCAATTAGGATCATGGTTCTCCGGAATCTTCTCAACCTCCTGATCATTTGAGGAATGACAGGGACCGGTGGGAACGCGTACAGAAGCGGAAACTCCCAGTCCACTATGAACGCGTCTCCCAGAGCTCCTCTCGGGGGAAATTCCCTTGAGCAGAACAGATCGCAATTCCTGTTGAGGCTGGTGGCGAACAGATCCACCTGAGGGGTTCCCCAAAGGGCGAAGATCTCTTGAAGGACTTCCTGAGCTAGTTCCCACTCGTGGGAGACTGCTCTGCCTGCTCAGAGCGTCCGCTGTCAAGTTCTTCTCTCCGGCTAGGTGAACTGCCGATAGAGAGATTCCTTCTTGGATTGCCCAAAACCAGAGCTGCATCGCCTCTCTGCACAGGGGTAGTGATCCTACGCCTCCTCTTTTGTTAAGGTAATGCATGGCCACCGTGTTGTCCGTCATTATCAGGACGTTTTTCCCTTGTACAGCTGGCAGGAACGCCTTCAGCGCAAGTCTGATGGCTCTCAGCTCTAACAGGTTGATATGTAGTCTGGACTCTGATGGAGACCAACGACCGCTGATGGTCAAGTCGTTGGCGTGGGCTCCCCACCCCGTGAGTGAGGCATCCGTGACTACTGTTATCTCCGGCCAGGGTTGCCAAAAATGTTCTCCTTTCAGAATGTTCTCCCGACAGGCCCACCACTGAAGGTCTCGAGCCACCCTGTCGGGAACCTGAAGAAGATCTGTCATTCTCCCTGAGAATTGTGACCACTGAGTTCTCAGTGCCCACTGGAGGGATCTCATTCTCAGGCGAGCCTCTGGCACTAGGAAAATGCAGGATGCCATGAGGCCTAGCAACCTCAAAAAGTCGAAGGCTGGGAGACGTTGGGCATCTTGGAACTTGGTAACCATCTGTAGAATATCTTGAGCCCTCACCTCTGGTGGCGAGGCTTTTCCCAGGGAAGTGTCCAGGATCGCTCCTATGAACTGGAGTCTCTGCGATGGTATCATTTGTGACTTCTTTAAATTGAGGGAGAATCCCAGTCTGTGAAGGGAGTGGCAAACGTGATTTAGGTGGATCTGAGCTTGTTCCGAAGAAACAGCCCTGATCAACCAATCGTCCAGGTAGGGGTAGACGTGAATCCCTTCCCTCCTTAGACTTGCCGGCACTACCGACATTAACTTGGTGAAGATCCTTGGGGCGGAGGTCAGCCCAAATGGCAGCCCTCGAAATTGATAGTGAGAGTTGCCAATTGCGAACCTCAGGTATTTCCTGTGTTTGAGATGGATAGGCACATGGAAATAAGCGTCCTGAAGGTCCAGAGATACCAACCAGTCCTGGAACTGAAGGGCCTGGAGGATCTGAGAAAGAGTGACCATCTTGAATTTGTCTTTCCTGAGGAATTTGTTCAATTCTCGCAAGTCCAAGATGGGTCTCAGTCCTCCGTCTTTCTTTGGAATGAGAAAGTAAGGGGAGTACTAGCCCTTGTTCCTCTCCGCTACAGGTACCGGTTCTATGGCACCTTTCTCTAGCAGGTCCAAAATTTCCTGCAAGAGGAGCGGATCTGGAGCTTTCTGAGAGCTGATCCCCGGTGGATGACTCTGAGGTATGCGTAGGAAAGGCAGGCAGTAACTTTGGGCAACTGTTTCCAATGCCCAAGCATCTGACGTGATAGCCTGCCATACCGCCAGATGTTGAGTCAACCTGCCTCCTACAGGTGTCCTGTGAGGGAAGTCCTCAGAGTGGTTTTGGGGCGGCTGATGCAGATGCCGATGGTAAAGAGGCACCTGCTGTTGCTGCGGCTTTTGAATATCTACCCCGTCCACCTCGGGTAGTTCTTCTTTGTCCCCTTTGAGCCGGTCGTCCTCTACCTCTTCCGAATGCGGAGTAGAAGCAAAAGGTCTTGCCCCTCGCAGAGGTTCCTGTGGGACGAAAAGGAGTCTGACGGATTGCAGCGCCTAGGGATTTTGCTGCTGCTTTTGAAGTTTGCAGTTTCTCTAAACTGTCATCCGCCTTTTTCCCGAACAAAGAAGAGCCATCGAATGGCATGTTCAAGAGCCTGGCCTGCACATCTGGGGCAAAACCAGACTTTCTCAACCAAGCGAATCTCCTGGTTGTTGTACTTGCCGCCATTGCTCTGCTGATACTGTCAGCCGAATCAATGCCCGTCTGGAGGGATTTGCACATAGCGTCTTTACCGTCCTGTATGATATTCAGGAACGCCTCCCTTTCTTCTCCCTCCGGGATGCAGTCAGCCGCTGTAGAAGCACACTCCCAAAGTGTATGGCTGAATCTAGCAAGGGTGCAAAGTAGCATTAACAGATTTTAACGCCATGCTACATGCCGAAAAAACTTTCTTTGCCATAGCATCATATTTTTTATCGTCCCTGTCCTGTGGGACGGTAGGATAAGCCGTCTTGACATCGGTAGATGCTGCCTGTACCACCAGACTTTCTGGGGATGGGTGTTTTGACAAAAACTCTGGGTCTGTAGAAGATACCCTGGATTTTGTAGACAGTTTTTTATTTACTGCCGGGACGACATCTGGGGTTTCCCAGTTCGTCATAATCTTCCTCTGAAGAGCTTTATGAAAAGGCACCACAGGATCCTCCTGTGGGCCTTTGTCAAGAATATCCGTGAGGTCATCTTGTTGGAAAGATTGTGAAGGTGCAGACCACCCCATAAACTCTGTGATCCTGGCCATTAAGGCTCTATAGGGGGTTTCAGCATGCTCCCTCGGGTCTGGCCTAGCAAACTCCACCTCAGGGGAAGTGTCTAACCCACTTGCCTCATGTAAGGAATCATGAAGATCCTTTAACCTGCGTTCTTCAGATGAAAATTCCTCTCTAATTGGGGTTACAGGTCCCTGCAACTCAAATGTGTCTTCCTGTTCAGACAATTCACCCTCTTCCATAATTGAGGACATAGTTCTCAATTGTTCTGAACTCATAAAGGGTGTAAACCCCATTTCCAAGGCAGAGGGTGCCAAACTTGTCATAATCGGCCTCGAAAACGTCAATGTCGCCGACGTCGAAGGTTTCGAGCGTGGTGTCGAAAACAAAGGCGGAGGCCTCGATGACCTCGACAGAATTGGGATTCTGCTCGACAATCTCAACGCCATCATCATCGAGGACCTGGGGATAGTCACTGGGTGTGTCGTAACCGTGACTTTTCTTGGCGTCGACGCCGGTGTCGAAGCTGGCGTCGAGTCGACAGACCCGTGTGTCGAAGGTCCCTTCGACAACGGCGTCGAAGACACCGACCTCGGCGTCGACGGAACCTTCGAGGAAGGTTTGGAGGTCATAGTCCTACTCGAGGGTTCGAGACGCGCTCGAGAGGTTTCCTTCGCCGGGTACTGTGACTCGCGGCGTTCTTGACCTTCGGGTCTTTCGACCAGAGCATTGCTCTCGGCAGTCTTCGAGGGGGTCGAGGCCGCTTTCTCGAAGACGCTCATCATATTTTTGCGGAATTCCTCCCATTCAGCCCGGGAACTATGTTTCGTGGGGCAAGGGATTCTCTTTGGCGAAACAGAAGAAGAGGAAGACGGAGAAGGGGATCTTTGACGTCTCCTCTTCGAGTCCTTCGATCTAGAGGAGTGATGGGACCCACTCCGAGACCTGGAGCGAGAATGGTGACGAGGAGACGAATGTCTCGACTTCGTTGATGAAGAAGAAGCTTTAAAAGTCTTACCTTTCTCCAGCTTCCCCCTACGCTCCTTCAGGGCCTTAGCTGTCATGGACATACAGTCCTCGCACTCCGAAAAATGGTGTTCAGCTCCCAAACACCACAGACAAACTCTGTGAGGGTCAGTCAGCGACATCTTTTTCCCACAATCTCGTCATTTTTTGAAGCCGGATCGAGGAGTTGTCGGTTCCGACGAAGAAGCCATCGAGTACGGATCGAATAACTCGAGGTAAATAGGATTAACCTGACAAAACTGAGCAACGGTATTCAGAGGCACTGAGTAAGCGCGGAAAAACGGAACTGAGCAACGGACGCTGCGCGCGGCCTTTATAGGCAGGATGACGTCGACGTCGATACGGCGGCTGTCGAGGGACATCGACTCGGAGGACGTCGACGCGCAGCGCCCTCTAGAGAAAAATTTTCCAAGGCCAGCAGAGCTGGATGGAAATATCTAAGATGAGGAATACGTCGGAGGACACAATCCCTTCGAATGGGAGAATCTGCGGGGCCGTGACCCACGGAGGGTTGATGATGCTCTGTCCTTGGCAAGGACCTCCCTGCAGTCCGCGGGCAACTCGTATCCTGTATCCACTTGTATCCTCTGAACTCTAGGACTGCAGGAGCCAAGCCCTCAGGTTCAGCGATTCTGGCTTGCGGTGCAGGATTGCACCTCCTTCTCTGGTGAGCAGATCCGCGACCACCAGCAGCTTGACCAGAGTCGACGTTGACAGGCTGAAAAATTATAAATTACTCAACGTAGTGACTAACGTACTTTTAGTCCTTAGTTCCCTTTCCTCCAATGTTTTGTATTGGTTTGCTTCCTTATTGAGTATGTATACATCAGAATAGTTTGATTGGAGTATGCTTTATGTAGAAGTAGTACAAGGCTTTGGACAGCGATTTTAGTGGTTCATAGATAAAATGAGAAGAGAAACAAAATCAGGCGTGTTATCAACTCTGATACTGCATTTTCTTTTGGTTTCTTTGAGGCACATCGGAAGCAATGAGACTGGCCTACAGCTGAAACACCCATGCCAAGAGAAGTCTGTCATGCGCTACTCACGCTTGCCGTTTTGGCGGCTATGGAGTACCTGGCGACTATGCCGCCGTTAGAATGTTCCACACTTTAACTTTCCATTTCCTGCTTTGTCGCATTAGTGTTTTCTGTTCTCCGTCTCTGCTTCCATATATAGCCACGCCTTTTTTCCCAGCTCGGCGCGTTGCAACCCCCTTAGCTTTCCGCCTCCGGGTTAATGTGCTAGTACTAGCTACGTTCTTCCTTGCTACTGTTTTTGTTTTGCTAGTTGTTTCGCCTTTTCCAGATGTCTGCCCTTCACAGGTCTCGTCCCGCTCTGCGCTTCTGCTCCCCTCTGGCTGCTCCGCTCTGTCTCCGTTCTCACCTGGTCTTGGCCGCAGCGTTCCCGTCCTGTTCTCTCGCTTTCCCTCTCTCTCTCCCTCCCTCTCTCAATCATCCCTACCTACCTTCCTGTTTTCTTGCCCTCGCGACTCTCCCTCTGTACTTTCCGGTTCTCTTGTCTCCGCAGTACCTCTCTCCTGGCAGGGCACCGCTGTCCACTGCCTGTTGTCAACTACGGCTCGGGTTTTCAGCGGTTCACGTTGAACCTGCTCTGAGACACCCCGGTCCTTGTGACAGTTCTACGGGCCATGTTGCCGCTGCCTAGGTTCTTTTTCTTCCTTTCCCGGGTAGGAAGTGAGCTATTGGATTCTCGATCTTTTTCCAGTTGGACTTCTTGCCACTGTGTGTGGGTCACCTATTCACGGAACCTCGGCTGCTACCAACTACAAGTAAAAGGGGGCGTTACTTACCTAACAGAGCGCCCTCCGGCGTAGAACCATCTAAGACAGGCCATCAGAGAGGTTTTTTCAGCCTTAGGCTTTTTCCTCTCGCTGGCGCTCTCGGGAGGGGGTCCTTTGTCTGCCCTTTCCACCAAGGTGGCAGTGTGGCTTCCACCCAAGGGCGGCCATATCTCTTCAGAAAAAAGAAACAGAGACCTAAAAGAAGGGTCGACCACAGGAATCCACATCCAAAGACACAGGTGAGGAGGAGGGGGATCTGGAATTGAGCAACTATCAAGAAGAGAAAGCCCAATCTGACAGTTTGCAACGCCCAAACATAACCACAATGGCTACCGCTGAGCAAGTACCGGAACTGCTCAATGCTGTGCAAGGTCTCTCTCAAGAGGTACAAGCCCTCAAGGCAGAGAACTCCACCCTCCGGCAGGTGGTAGCCAACAGAGACCAGCCAAGAACCAAACTCCCTCCTATGTCTCTGGCTTCCGGAAAGTTTGATGGATCAACCCGCAGGTTTAAGGAGTTTATGGAGGCTTGTATAATACATTTCACATTCCGTCCTCAAACGTACGACTCTGATCAGGCATGCATAGGATTCTTAAGCTCAAACCTGAATGGGAATGCCTGGGCCACCCCACTGGTAACCAGTGCCAGTCCCCTACTACAGAATTATAGTGGTTTCACAGCACGGTTTAAAGAGGCAATCGAGAGACAGGAGTCTGCACAAGTCGCCAGTGAAGAACTTTTGGATATACGCCAAGGCACTTGCAACCTTTTGACATATATCTCTATGTTCAAGCGAGTTGCCTCAGAAACTGGATGGCCAGAGAATGCTCAGTATATTATTTTCAGGCGAGGACTCCAACAGGAATTGAAAGACGTGCTGGCTCGGGCACCACGACCCGCAACTTTGTCTGATCTACTGTCCATCGGTCTACAGATAGACTTCCTTCTCTCTGAGAGACGCTCCGAGCGGAGGAAAGGTTGCAGTCCTCTGTTCCACGCGGAACAATCAATCCCGGCACCCTCCTCACCTCGACAATCCAAAGAAGAGCCAATGCAGATAGGAACTACTCGAGGTCCACTCACTTCAGAAGAATGCAAGAGGCTTAAGGATAACAACCAGTGCATGTATTGCAGCTCTGATAAACACCTGAGAGACTGTCCTGAAGTCCCACCTCGTCGGCCGGGAAACACCCACCCTCGGAAATAGCCGGGACGAGCTTCCGAGGGGGGTGCCCAGTCCCTACATTTCGATGTCAGTTGTCTACACTACCTCCACAGATGACAACCGTCTGATGGTGGTGGCCGTCCAGTTAAACATGAAACAAAGGAACATCGATGTATTGGCCCTAGCCGATTGTGGAGCAGCAGGTTGTTTCATGAACATTGTTTGGGCCAACAAGACGGGCATCGATCGCCTGGCAAAGGATGAGGACCAAAAAGTCAAAGGGGTTGATGGCAAGCCCCTGAGTTCCGGCCTTATCACTCAAACCATGACTACATTAACCATGACAGTGCTGCAACACACCGAGACCATACAGTTTGACTTCATCCGGGCAGCTCATTTCCCTGTCATACTCGGGGTATCATGGTTACGCAAGCACAATCCTGCAATCCACTGGAAAAAGGACCAGGTGGCCTTTACTTCTGACTACTGCCTTAAGTCCTGCCTATCAGGAGCCCACTATGCTACCGTCAGGACTGTAGCTGATCCTTCGCCTCAACAGTCGACCCTAGGGGTTCACGCCATTCCTACCGATCTATGTGAGTTCAGTGAAGTCTTCCTGGATAAAGACCCCCAGGAATTGCCACCACATTGACCCGAAGACTGCGCCATCAACCTTGTTCCGGATGCCCTTATCCCTTTTGTGCGAATGTTTTCTCTCTCCCTTAAAAAGGAGGTTGTCCTCAGGAAGTATCCGGATTCTAACCTGCTCAATGGGCTTATCCTACCTTCCCGTTCCCCAGCCAGGGCTTCTCTATTCTTCGTCCCAAAAGGGGATACTCAAGAACTAAGGCCCTTGTATAGACTACTGAGGACTCAACCAAGTAACTATCCGAGACAGATACCCCAGGCCTCTCATCAAGGTCGTTCTAGAGGGGGTACAGGGCACAGTGGTGTTTTCCAAGCTGGACTTACGACGTGCTTACCATCTGCTACGTGTCCATTCGGGGGACGAATGGAAGACCACCTTTCGAACCCCGTTCGGACACTACGAGTACAGAGTAATGCCATTCGGCCTGGTCAACGCTCCTTCCATTTTGCAAAGCTTCATGGACCGCCTGTTCTCGGATCTTCTCTTTCATTGTGCCAATATCTACCCCAACGATACATTGGTTTAATCTACCTACCGGGAACTCCATAAAGAAGACCACCGACAAGTACTCCATCGTCTCAAGGACAACCGCCTGCTGGTAAACCCAGAGAAGTGCGTCTTTCAGGCTTCGACCGTGCCCTACCTGGGATTCATTCTGTCTGAATGACAGAGTTGAAATGAACCCCAGAAAGGTAGAAGCGATTCTCAAGTGGCCCGCTCCAGGCTCAGTCAAAGAGGTTAAAAGATTTTTAGGCCTGGCCAACTTTTACTGCAAGTTCATCACAGGATTCTCTGAGACCGTGCTACCCATAACCTCTGTGTTGAAGAAATCTTCGTCCTGGTTTCTTTGGACAAGAGGCAGACAAGGCCTTTCACCGATTGAAAAGATCGTTCTGTTAGGCACCAGTATTACGTCTGCCCGACCAAGGGCGGCTGTTCATAGTAGAGGCTGATGCTTCTGCTGCAGCATTAGGTGCAGCCTTGCTGCAGGAATTTGACGGGGTTGAACATCCAGTGGCATATGTTTCCAAAATGCTTACTTCCAATCAAGCTAACTACTCCGTCATCGAAAAAGAGTTGCTTGCCATGAAGACCGCATGTGAAGAGTGGCGTCATCTCCTGCAAGGAGCAGCTCATCCCTTCAGTCTCCGAACTGACCATAAGAATCTCAAAGTGATCCAACAAATGGAGTGCGTCAACTCCCGCCAGGCCACATGGGCGAATTTCTTCTGCCGATTCGACTTTATCCTAACCTACTTACCTGGAACAAAGAATGTACTAGCTGACGTGCTTTCCAGGATGCCCACCCGTGGTCTTTCTCCTGATCACCGACCGGATCTGGTATTCCCTCGGAATAGGATAATAAGTCCAGTATTCTCCTTTCTCGAAGAGGTCAGAGAAGCCATGAATCTCATGCAGTCACCTCCTAAGACTAAACCCCAGGACATCACGCACAAGCAGGATGGTTTTTATTACATCAACCACCGCTTGTTTTTGCCTAACCACAAATCCAGGCTTTCCGCACACAAATGGTGCCATGACGACCCAGTGGCCAGCCATCAGGGAGTTCTGGACACCATCAAACTCCTCAGTAGACAATTCTGGTGGCCTGGTTTATCCAAGGAGGTTACCAACTACGTTAGTGCTTGTCCCATCTGCTGCCATGCCAAATATAGCACACAGAAACCTGCAGGTTTGTTGCAGCAGGACCCACCACCGACTAAACCTTGGAGCGTGCTCACCACTGACTTTATCGTGGAGCTTCCGCTGTCGGAGGGCTGTTCCTGTATTTTGGTTACAGTGGATACCTTTACCAAGATGGCTCACTTCTCTCCCCTTGCGTGTTTTCCCACTGCAGCCGAGATGGCATCAGTCTTCACTAGAGACATCTTGCGCCTCCATGGTTTGCCGGAAAAGATAATCTCTGACAGGGGTAGCCAGGACACCTCACGCTTCTGGAAGGTGCTCAGCGAAAGACTAGGCGTAGAGAGAGCAATGTCCTTGGGGTATTACCCCCAGAAAAACAAACAGACCGAACGAACGGTTGAATGCCTCACTGGAACAGTACCTTCGTTGCTATGTTAACCACCAACAGGACAACTGGGTCGCTTTACTACCAACTGCAGAGTTTTCATATAACGACTCCGGACACAGTGACACCAAGCTGAGTCCTTTTTACTGTACCTACTGTTATCACCCCGCTCTTATTATCTCAAAATACACGGGCCTCCCTGATACCCTCAGTAGATGCTGTTCTTTCCAATATCTCCAAAGCACACAGGATTGCCAAAGAAGGTTTCCAAGACTGTCAGCTCATATATGATTTGCAGGTTAATCCACAGTGTCAGCCATCTCCCATGTGGACAAGGGGAACCAAGGTATGGCTCTCTATGAAATACTTGCCTCGCTGGGTACAACCCTCAACTGTCCCCAAGATATCTGTGGCCATTCAACATCCTTGACCGGATTAACCCGGTAGCCTACGTCTACAATTGCCTAGACACATGAGACGCATCCATCCTGTGTTTTCCATTCCTCATTGCTGAAGGAATATCATGAAGACACATTTCGTCGACCCATACCGAGAATTCCTGTAGTGGCTGACAATACTTCTGAGGAATAGGAATTGGCGGGCATTGGGGATTCCAGATACAGGAAAGGACGTCTCAAATATCTGGTGCACTGGCAGGGCTATTCCCATTTGGAGGACTCTTGGGAGCCTGTTTCTCATCTACATGCGCCCAGACTAGTTCAGAGGTTTCACCGTTGTCATCCTGCAAGCCAGGTGGGACGCCCCTCGGATGGGGGAATACTGTCATGCGCTACTCACGCTTGCAGTCTTGGCGGCTATGGAGTACCTGGCGACTACGCCGCCATTAGAATGTTCAACACTTTAACTTTCCATTTCCTGTTTTGTCGCTCTAGTATTTTCTGTTCTCTGTCTCTGCTTCTGTATATAGCCATGCCTTTTTTCCCGACTCGGCGCGTTGCAACCCCCTTAGCTTTCCGCATCCTAGTTAATGCGCTAGTGCTAGCTACGTTCTTCCTTGCTACTATTTTTGTTTTGCTAGTTGTTTCGTCTTTTCCAGATTTCTGTCCTTCACAGGTCTCGTCCCGCTCTGCGCCTCTGCTCCCCTCCGGCTGCTCCGCTCTGTCTCCGTTCTCGCCCGGTCTCAGCCGCGGGGTTCCCATCCGGTTCTCTCCCTTTCCCTCTGCCTCTCTCTCTCCCTCTACCATCCCGACCTACCTTCCCGTTTTCTTGCCCTCGCGGCTCTCCCTCTGTACTTTCCGGTTCTCGTCTCCGCAGTACGTCTCTCCTGGTGGGGTACCGCTGCCCACTGCCTGTTGTCAGCTACGGCTCGGGTTTTCAGCGGTTCACGTTGCACCTGCTCTGAGACACCCCGGTCCTTGTGACAGTTCTACGGCCCATCTTGCCACTGCCTAGGTTCTTTTTCTTCTGTTCTCAGGAGGAAGTGAGCTAATGGATTCCCGATCTTCTTCCAGTTGGACTTCTTGCCACTTTGTGTGGATCACCTATTCACGGAACCTCGGCTGCTACCAATTACAAGTAAAAGGGGGCGTTCCTTACCTGACAGAGCGCCCTCTGGCGTAGAACCATCTAAGACTGACCATCAGAGGTTTTTTCAGCCTCAGGCTTTTTCCTCTCACTGGCGCTCTCGGGAGGGGGTCCTTTGTCCGCCCTTTCCACCAAGGCGGCAGAGTGGCTTCCACCCGAGGGCGGCCATATCTCTTTAGAAAAAAGAAACACAGAGATCGAAGAAAGAAGGGTCGACCACAGGAATCCACATCCAAAGACACAGGTGAGGAGGAGGGGGATCTTGAATTGAGCAACTATCAAGAAGAGAAAGCCCAACCTGACAAAGTCGCAGAGCTGAGCTGTGGAACTCGTATTGCCTCAGGCTGCCTGGGCCATTTCATGAGCCTCTCCTGAGAAGTACATAGCGGACGACACTGCTGGCTCAAATCCCAAAGCTGCCTCCCAAATAGGAGGGTGAAAGCCTTTCACAACTGCAGGCTATACTCGTTCCCCTTTTTCTCCGAAATTGACCTTTTTTGTCATTATACATGCTTATATGTGTTGTTTCATGGGAGGAGAATGGGTTTAGCCACTCCATTTGTATACAAGGATGAGCAAGGCCTGGGAGGGGCAGAGCAGTGAGCAGCCCTCCCACGCACTGGTGTGTTTGCATTACAGCCCATTTCTCTCTACTTCTGGTCTCCTGTGTATTATTTGTGTCCGAGTGAGTGCCTGAGGTGTTGTGGGGGAGCAGGCCGAGCCTCTAACATCTGGGCACCTGCACCAATACAAGCATGACCAGTCAACTTCCAAAACTCAAGACCTCGAAAATCATGCCTTCACCATCGGGACCAACTTTGACATCAGAAATACTAACGCTGAGGGATCATTTACTCAACATCGATAACTTCAACTCTATTAATCTCAAAATAGGCAGCTACATCATGAAGAAGACAGCAAGGAAGGCTATAGCAAAACAGAATGCTACTTAGTCCCATCGGCCTAAGGACCACAAGAAGAGATCCAAGCCAAGGCCAAGTTCCATTCATAGCCCATTCTCCTTACACTCCAAGGGATCATTCTCCAACCACCAGTGATTGGAATGAGTATTCTCTCTGATGTCCAGATTCCAGACCCTTCCGCACAGTCTCTCAGTGACAGATGATATGCCTAACTTTTTTGGTCAGGACAACAAAGGGCAGCTGTGAAGCTGAATGTTTTTCTGTGCATCTGAAGACTCTGCGAGAGGTCATGTTTGTGCTGGGGAGTGGACTGCTGAAAGAGTAATGCTTATTGGTGATCTATGGATTTCAGTTGGAATGCTGGATGTGGTAAGGATATGCCAGTGTACCTGTATCTAGATTTGATTCGGATTTTGATACAGTTGCATAGCGCACTTAAACTTAATCGTATCTAGTTGCAAATTGGAAAGGGTCAAAAGCGCATAAGAAACAACAAAACATTTGCTACAGGGGAATGAATCAAATCAGAATACCAGTCTCAACATTGAATTCCCACCCATGTATTACCTGAACAGGTGGGTTTTAAGGCCTTGCCAAATTGAAAGAGATTTGAGGGCGCGAATCTCCAATTTTAGTCCATACACTCCAAATATGTGGTCTCCCCTGGATACATAGTTGGAGGGTGGAATTTCCAGCAGCAATTTGTCATTTGACCGAAGCCAACAGGTTGATTGATAAATAGGACAGGCCAGATTGTTTACGCATTTAAAAATTAAGCACAGGATTTAAAATCGATTCTGTCCTTTACGGCGAGCCAGTGTAAAGATCGCCGTGAGTTACAGATAAAGGAGGATTTCCTTACTCTAAATATCAGTCTCACAGCCACATTTTGTGCTTTTTGCAGACGGTGGACTTGTGTGAGTGGGATAGCTGCAAGAAGGCAGTTACAATAATCAAGTTGGGAGTTCACCAGAACTCCAACCACCACTGCATTGTCATCCGCTGGAATAAACGGGAGAGCCCGTCGCAGGAGGCGCAAGGTACCGAACACTGATTGTACCTTAGCGCTGACCTGGGCTTCGCTCCCCAGATTTTCCTGCCATGTGCAGCCCAGAATTTTTATTTTAGGGGAAAACAGTAGGTCAGAGCCCAAGAAGCAGGGAGGGTGTGGACGTCTGCTCAGGTCGAGAAGATATTTGGGCCAAACAATGCTAATTCTGTTTTGCTGGCATTCAATTGAAGCCAGTTAGAGGACATCCGCCCCCTGACTTCCTCCAAACATCGTTCAACCTCTGCGAAAGGACTCATCCACATTCCCTATTTTGATGAACACCTGGGTTACATCTGCATAGGAGTGGAAGTTGACCTAATAACTCCTCAGTATATCCATCAGGGGGCGCAGGTAAAGATTAAAAAGAAGGGGGGGATAACAAGGATCCCTGAGGGACTCTGCAGTCCTGTGAAAGGGGATACGAAATAAACCCTCCCAGTCTCACCTGTTGCTTGCGATCTGAAAGGAAAGAGTCAAAGCGGTTGATGGCTTGGTCGGAGATGTTTCCGGTCTCTCTGATAAGGTAGATAGCTTACCTGCTTTACTGGTACCCATCTGAAACTAAGAGGAATAACGCATCTTTCTTCTTACAGTCTGACAATTGGAGAGTTCTTCTAGCACCTATTACATTACAGATTTTGATAAGCTTAAACCAATGTGCTGTGGGACAGCCTTCAGATGGCCACTGCCCCCCACCCAAAAGTAAACACGAATATACTCCTCCTGCACCTGTGAGACTTAGGCTACTTGGGCCCTCTTCCTGCAGCTGGTGTAGCCTTTCATTGATATAGGGCTTGCACTGTTTGCTATCTTGCGGACCTTAACTAGTTGTGCACCTTGCTTAAACAAGAAAGCAAGTTGAGAGGTGCTACTACGATAGGGTCTGCATTGTCGACCCCACTATTGCCCTTAACTATTCCAGCAACGCTGAATTTGGATGGTACAGTGCTTATTGTTGCTGTGTTTTGGGTCTGCACTGTGATGGTCTACAGGTCGAGGCTGCGCAAAAGGAAGGGGTGCTGTTGCGTGGTATCAGAGTGCTGCACACCTGGGCGACCGATACCATAATGATGACCTCTCCAAGTGGTTATGTGGGCTTGATTCCTCCAAAGTGTGTGGGAGTTGATGTGTGTCCCCAGTGTTGAGGAGAACATAATGTGCAAATCCTGGTGCACAGAACAATATGAAAAAATGTACTTACCTTTAAAAACTGTTCTCCAGCATTGATATCTTTCATAGATTCACATGATGTTGAATATTCCCCATCATAAGGCTGGATATCTTTGGAGTAATGGGAAGAAATTACTGAATTTAATTTACCGACCTTACAAAAAGACCAAAAACACATACCACCAAAAGTTTGAACTACCAAATGTTTGAACTTTTTGTGGTATGTGTTTTGGTGGGTCGGTAAATAAAATAAAAAAAGCCGTGCCACACCCCGCTCACTATAGTATACAGTATAGTGAGCGGGGTGTTGCGGGGAACACCCCTGCCGCTCACCCGAGCAAAAAAAAAAAAAAAAAAATGAAATGGACCCTGCAGCACTGGTTTCTGATCACGGAAGTGAAAGGGAACCGGCGCCGCAGGGACCAGCGCGTCAGAAGGAAAGGTAAGTAGGGGTGTGTTGCAGGTGTGAGTGAGGGTGTGTGTTTGAATCTGTGTGATTTTCAATGGATGTCCACATGGAAAATGTACGAACATTTTTGTGTTACGTACATTTCCCATGCGGACATTTCCGTTGCGGACCATTCCGCAATGGTAAAATCACACAGATCCTCTTTGGACATTTATTTTATTCTAATTTTTTGTTCAGCGCTGGCCCTTCCCAGAGGGTCTCGGGAACACCTTACATGGTTCAAAGGTTGAACAAGGTGGGAGGTCAAATAGAGGTTACAAAATACTTTCATGATAGGATAGGACGATTAAGAAAGACAAGTGGTAGCAGGGGAGGAGGGTAATGTGTGGAGAAACAGCTGAGTCTCTGACTGAAAGCGGTGCAGGTTCAGTTCTCATGTGAAGAGGTAGGGTGTTCCATGTTCTGGGTGCCCACTGGGTAAATGCTTGTTTTTGGTTGCATGCTAGTTTGCAGAGTGGAATGTGTAGCAGATGCTGGCCTATTTGTCTGGTCTTTGTGTGGGTGATGGGTTTGAGAATTCTTGTGAAGGTAAGATGGTGTTTTATGGTAGATGGTTTTGAATACAGAGGAACCATGTTTGCTTCAAATCAAATGGTCCAGGATGTTGCCAGCTATGTGTCTGGGGTGGGTGATGAGTTGTGTGAGGTCATAGAGTGGGTGAGGACAATATTTAGTATGATGTTTCTGCCTGGATGCGAAATATCAGGGTTGAGGTTGCCAATGTAGATGTTGATGCAGGAGGAGTTGTGGTTGTTAGTTGTGGTGCCAGACCTGTGTGGAATCTGGGATTGTGTGTTGCGGGAGGTTTGGGGGGAGATTAGGTGGATACAGGTGAAGTGTGGGTATGGTGGAGGGAGAGCAAGTGAGAGAGTGCTACAAAAGAAGTGTATGGGGGCCGGGGATTAGTAAGTGTGAGGGAATCTATATGAAAGATGGCAATGCAATGCCACAACTTTATTGTGTGGATGGTCTCTGTGGTGGATGAGATATTGTGGGGTAAGCACATCATGGAGAACAGGTGTGTGGAGTTTTTAATTAAAAAAAAATGTATTTACTTGTTTCAATTGATTTACAATTTTTACAACACAGTTTACTAAGAAATCATCCACTGCTTCATTTCCAGGAGCTTAAATAATATTTGCAGGTCTGTTTGAGGATTTCTTCCCTGTTTCCACCATCCCCTGTTTCGGGTCTTTCAGTTTTCTGGTTAAATAGTACTCTCTCCTGGTTATCAAAACACAATGGGCCTCATTACAGGTTTGGTGGTAGCCTTGCCGGTAAAACTGGCAGGCTGCCGCCAAACTTGTGAATTTTTCCAGCCCCTGGCAATGGGGAAATACGGGGCCATTACAACACTGGCAGACTCTGTATTTCCCCATTGCCAGGGACCAGACACTTTTACTCCCCATTCCCATTGAGCCGGATAGGGCTGACCGACCTGGCGGGTGAAAAGGCACCTGTGCGCAGAACTCATAATTTGCTGGTCCGGTACCGTAGTTATCGGACCAGCAAACTTGCAATGAGGCCCAATGTGTTTGAAATAAGATTCCACCGAAATCACTAATGACGTTCTTTCTCCACACATCAGACGGATCCAACAATCTTCTGTGTAGACTCCAGTAGTTTCTGAAACAAAGCTAAAATGCTCCACCCATAATTTTTCTCCTACGTTATTCTGTAGGGAGTCGTTGGTCTCCTTGGCTGTTGCTTTTATTAGGGCCCAAAAGTGTCTCGATTTACTGCCACAAATTGCTCTAAGCATTTGTTCAGACTCTACTTGATACATTTGGAGTCAGTGGTCTATCAGCCAGCTTTTGTATGCCTTTGCCACACACTTAGCCTTTTCTATGTCTTCCTTGCTGTTGGTCTTCACTGCCATGCGCCTAACCGCCCTTAGTTCCCTCCTTTTGCCAACCAGGAGTCTGTCATAAGTGTGTAAATTTGGTTTTCGGGTATCTTTTGTTGCATTTCTTTGAGTAGCAAGCTGTCAGTCGGGGCTGGTAATCGACCACTGGATCACTTAAACCAATGTTACCGAGATCGGAGATGGCTGTGTATTTCCTTGTTAGATTTTTTATGGAATTTGCAGATAGTCTTAGATGAGTTCCGCCGTTACATTCCTCCACTTCAGCCATCATTTTGCTTCTTGGTGCTCTCTCGATCTTCCATGTTGTTATTAGCAGGTTATGATCGCTATGTTTTGTTCGTATTACTTTGAAAGAGGTAATCAAAGGGAGGAGTTCTCTGGACACGAAGATGTAGTCAATAATGGTGTTTTGCCCATCCCTCTCCCAAGTCGGTATCAATGGTGTATTTTGCTCTGACGTCGTGTGGAGCTTATGGAGATCAAGAGAGTCCATCAAAGATGACCATATGATTTCTCTATCGACTGTAGCTGGATGCTTTTTTAATCGATTTTTTTCTCCTGAATGTTTTGGGCAGGTTTGTTTTGGGCAGGTTGCGTTTAGGTCGCCACAGAGGATTGTGTACTTTGGTTGGTAATCTGTGTACAACTCATCAATTACATTTACAGCCATCGTAAGGAATGTCTCATTGCTCATGGTCAGCGGATTCCAGTATGTGTTAATGATCGTCATGATGTCTCCCGAGTTGTCGTCTGCTCAAGTTTCCTGGGGTCTCCATTTCGTGAGTAGAACTTGAAGATTGATTTGAAGTTAAGAGTCGTATTGAAATGTATTTCACTACCAGATTTTAAAGCCGTTATAAGGCCCGAAGTTGGACAGTCTTTAGAGCCCTTTAGGACAGGTGAAATGAAGATTTTGTAGCCATCCAGATGAGTTTTTTTTCCCATGAGCCATGTCTCTTGGAGACACAAGATGTCGAAGTCTCCAAGGTTGACGTCACTAGGCGCTGTCAGGTGGTGTTAATAAACTTGCCATTGGGGACTGTGCTTCCAAGTTGTGCTTTTTTGGCTGGCAAGTTTGAAAATCAGTGGATGGCTAGCTCCGAGATTGATTTGCAAGGGCCTCCAGAATCCAGGCCCACATTTGCTGGTCTTGCTCTTTTAGCCTTTTGGGGGAGTTGCTAGTTGATTCCTTTTGATGGGCCACAGCAAAGTCCGGATTAAAGGTCACCTTCAATTTCGGAAGTGGGCCTCTTGGTTCTCGACCTATATTTAAGGGGTTTTTATAGGATTTCAATCCCCTTCTCTTTTCTCCTGAGTCTCCGTCCTCCTGGTTCCGTAAATTTTCCCTAATCCATTTGTTTTCCATCATCAGAGTTTTATATAATGGAACGTCGGCGGGGGGCTAGTTCTCTGCATACCCTTTTATTTTTATGTTGTGCCGTATTATCGTCAGGTTTACTTTCCGTTAGGTTGAACCCGAGCATCAGGAGGCTCTCTGCAACGTCTAACAGCATAACCTTTACCACCGGTGAGGAAATGGGAAGATAGACACTGTCCATCTGACCCCTAATCCCGAAGTTTGACAATTTTCAAGTCTTCAGAACAGAGTGGCCGAAGGTTTGGAATGCAGTGTAGTAAGGTTATAATAGATTTTCTATTCAGTATTAGCTCATCCCCCTTGTCCCAAATTTGTTCCAACTTAAAAGTATGGAAGCTCTTGTCCTTTCGATTAAATGAGCGATCACCTTCCCTATGATAGTTCGTCCTTTCGTGTTTCATTGGGACATGGCCAGGTGGCTTTGATGCGTCAACTGTCGGTTCTTCTCCCTCTATGGTTGCGATTCAAGGGCATTGGATCCCTGCCGTGGTTACAGAAACTCTTCTTGAAGGCCTTTGGTTTGTCAGCTCCAACACCCCATGCCCCTGGACGGACCACAAACCTCTTACACTTCTACATCCCCACTGGAACCAAAGCACAACCTACAAAACAATGTCCGCCAGAACTGGCAAGATCCTCCAGGCAACTCACAAAGGAAAGGCTCATCCCCCTCCTAGAAGCAGCACAAGCATTTAAACCACCCTTCTCCACTGGCCCGGTGGTACTAGCAGACCTATACAAAAGACTATAAATTCAGCCATAGCCTCTATTGCACCCCTTCTGCCAAAGGAAAACAAAAAACATGCTAACTCATGGTTCTCTCAAGAGCTACTTGACCTCGGAGCCAATAAAAGAGAGGCCCCGTCTCTGCGGAAATCCCACCCCTCCCCCTCCTCTGTAGTGGCCTACAAAACTCTCACGTCCCAGTACAAAAAAGAAATCACGACAGCCAAATCATCATATAACTCCAGAATAGACACTGCTAAGTCTGAATCCAGGGAACTATTCGCAATCTACAAGGAGCTGGCATTGCCGCCAACCAACAACCAAGAAACAGTCAAAGATGAAGCATGGTGCAACTCCATTCAAAATGCCATGTTAAACAAATTAAAGAAAAACAAGAACAAAATTAAAGCCCACCGCAAAGCACTAAAACTAACTCTCTCCCCACAGCCAAAAATCACAAAAACAATCACACAAAAGAATACCAACCATTCTCCTTCCGAGAGGTGACCGAATCAGAAGTCATAGCGCTCATGAAAGGTATCAAACCCTCCTCATGCAAGAGAGAACAAACCCTCCTCATGCAAGGGAGACACCTGCCCGGCGACCCTGATCAAAGAATGCACAGAACCTCTAGCCCCATTCCTAATGGCTTTCATCAACGCCTCACTATCATCAGGGGTCGTACCAGCCCCCCTCAAGGAATCCTGGGTACGCCCGCTCCTAAAAAAACCCTCACTTGACCCAGACCAACCTAACAACTACAGACCGATAACAACCGTCCCTTTCCTGCTAAAAATATTAGATAAAGCAGCATATCTACAGATACAACAACACCTTGAAAACAACAACATCCTTGGCAAAAGGCAATCTGGTATCCGGCCACACCATGGGACCGAGACAGCCCTATTAGATCTAAAAATGCAGCTTCAGCAAACCATGGACCAGGGAAAACCCGCCCTGCTTCTGTTCCTTGACCTCTCCGCTGCCTTCGACCTGGTGGATCACAAGCTCCTATGCAAACACCTCAAAAATGCAGCACAATTCTCCCAACAAGCCACCACCTGGGTCACATCCTTCCTTGAAGGTAGGCTCATGAGAGTCTTCTCTGATCAGGACTGCGCATCCCCCACTCCCATCTAATGCGGAATTCCACAGGGATCATGCACATCACCCACCCTCTACAATATCTTCAGCCTCCCCCTGTTCAACGACCTTCATGATCACAACATAGCCTACACCAACTATGCTGAGGACACTCAGGTCCTCCTCCCTCTCACTGGCTCATATGAACAGGATGCAGCCACCCTCAACAAGATCTACGCCATCATCCAGGCCTGGATGGCAGCAAATGGTCTCTGTCTCAATGGAGATAAGACAGAAATACTCCTAGTAGGTCCCAAACAAGTCCTCAACAAACTTGACAGCAAATACGCTTACTTCAATATAGACAACACTACAATCACCACTGCAGCTGCGGCAAAAACCCTAGGAGTCTACCTAGATGCCTCACTCTGCATGTCCCACCAAGTAAACGCGATCGCATCCTCTGTGGCACTATCTACCAAGATCATTAATGCCGTCAAGCCTTACCTCTCCCCCAAAAACTGCCTAGCCATTGTAAGAGCCAGAGTAGGAGCTAAACTTGACTACTGCAACGTTCTATTACTAGGCACATCCTCCAAAAACTTTTAAAAAAACTCGACACAAAACAAGGCACTAAGGTCATCCCTCAACATCCCTAAAAGGGAACACATAACCCAAGCCCGACGAAACGCTCACTGGCTCCCTGTAAGGGAGAGCATACTTTTTAAATCACGCACGCATACCTATCCCAAACAGCCCCACCATACCTGTCAGAAGCCATCCACAGAGACAGCTCTACCAGACCCAAACAGACCCAACACTGCAACCAACTCTCTGTCCAAACCTACAAAAGACTAAAAGCTGGTGGGTCCAGCTTCGCAGTACTATCCCCCAAGAACTGGAACGCACTACCACCTGCTCTCAGAAAAGAACCCTCAATCTCCTCCTTCCGGAAAGCTCTCAAAACACAACTCTTCCAATAATTATATAAGGATGTCTCACCCTAACACTAGACCTGTCTCTACCACTCTGGTTCTAGGAGAATGTTGCAATCCACTTACCACTGTAAACGCAATTTGTACCCCCTGCACTAACCTAGCATCCATGCTGTACTGTACATTGTATACTAAACCACCTATGTAAAAACCATCACCGGACTGGGCCAACCCCCCCCGAATTCAATGTATGCTGATGAATGTAATATAATGTACATTTTAAATGTAAATATAAACTGTACCAAAAGCAAGTATCCATGTAACAGCGCCACGATGCCCCCGGGCCGATGGTGCTTTATAAATCCAAATAAATAGATAAATATGTTGGTCACTCTGGTGAGTAACACTTAATTACTCCTGCGTCCCGTGCCCTTTCCTCCATCCTGTATGGGCGACTACCACTGATACAACTGACCTGGGGAGGAGAGCTTGACACTCTAGGAAAACAGGTTATGAAGGACAGGCTGGCCGACCGCTGTATCAGCCCGCCCTGGCACTGGTAGCCAGACAGTAATGCTTGCAGAAGGGCGATGGGGTGGCCCATGTCGGTGCCTGATCACCTGCCATGGTATGTGATGCTGGAAAGCAACAGCCTTTGCCTTGTTCCTGATTGCGTGAGCGTGCATGCCCGTTGGGGATTCCTTGAGCTGAGCTTTGTATGCCTCTTGGATGGATGCAATCATCCATCTAGCTATTGAAGCTTTGGACGCTTGATGTCCAGGTCTTGCCACGCTAAAAGGGACAAACAAGGCGTCCATCTTGCTAAAGCCCTTGGTTTTGGCAAGATAGAATTTCAGTGTTCTTCTGACATTTAAGCATTGGAGAACCTTCTCAGCATCTTCCTTGGGGTTTGGGGTTTCATTAATGTGGATGAGGAGACAACCTTTGGGAGGAACCTGGGGTGAGTGCAAAGCATGACCTTGTCCCGATGAAACATGGTAGAGGGCTCGGAAGCCACCAGGTCCTGAATTTTGATATCTCTGCAAGCTGAGGTAAGGCCCACTAGTAGTGATGTCGTGAGCATGACCAATCTGATGTCAACTGTGGCCAGAGGCTCAAATGGTTTGTGCACTAAGGCGCTGAGTAAAACGTTAAGGTCCCAGACTAGGTGCGGGCGTCGGACAGCCGGGAAAAGCCTGGTTAACCCCACCAGATGTCTTTTCACCACTGGGTTGGCGGATGAGAAAGCAAACTTGTCTGAGTTCCTGTATGTGCCTATATCTGCTAGGTATGTCCGGCAGGTGTCGACCTGAACCCCTGATCTGGCTAGGTATGCCGAAAAGACAACACCTGGTCCAGCGTGCAAGTTAGCGGGTCCATTCCTCTTTCCTTGGACCAGAAGCAGAATCTGGTCCATTTGCTTTTGTATTGTTTATGAGTAGCCTGACCCCTGGCATGATTTCCAAGTTGTCCCAAGACAGCTGGAGATGTTGAAGAGTTACGTGCTCAGGTACCAGGCTGCTAGGGCTAGCCTCACCGGAGAGGAGTCCCGCCCCCCCCCCCACCTGCTGAGCCAGAAGCAGGCCCTTCCCCAACGGTAGAGGTACCTCTCGCTGGGCTGACAGCTGACGAAGGTCTGAGAACCAGGAGCCAGTGCAGAGATCTTCAGTCCTGGAGAGATACGATCCGTGAGGCCAAAGACAAGTCTTGCAGTACTGTTCTGGATGAGTTGCAGAGGGTGGAGAGTAGAGGCAGGCAGAAGAATTTTAAAAAAATAGTCCAGCCTAGAGAGAACCAGAGCTCTGGAGACAGTGAGCTTCTGGGGCAAGGAGAGGAAAGGAAGAATACCTCTGAGGAGGTGCAGCTGGTAGTGTGACTTTTTAGAGATGTCAGAGATGTGAGGAGAGAAGGAGAGAGTGGAGTCAAAGATGAGCAGGAGGAGGGCCAAGAAAGGCCGGCCAGAGAGTGACAGGAAAGGAGGGAGCAGGTGTGCCGATGAGGAGAATCTCAGTCTTACTGGCATTAAGGCAGTGATCGTTGGCGGCACACCACTCCTGGATAGCAGTCAGAGATGAGAGAAGGAGAAGAGGTGGCTGAAGTTAGCCTGAAAATGAGCTGAGTATCATCCGCATAGCACTGAAAGTTGGGGCAGAGAGCGGCAGTGCGGTGGGCAAGAAGTGCCAGGTATTGGTTGAACAACCAGGGAGAGAGGTTAGACCTCTGGGGGACACCACAGGTAGAGAGAGAGATAGAGGAGAGGAAGCACCCAAGTTGGACTTGGGAGGGTCGATCAGAGAGGAAAGAGGTCAGCCACGCCAAGGCCTGACCGGTGATACCCAGGTTACCACGGAGATGGTTGAGTAGGATGGCATTGTTGACTGTGTCAAAGGCAGAAGAGAGATTAAATAAGATGAGGACACAGGGGGTGTTGGAATCAAGGTTGGAGAGCAGGTCTTCAATGATGTTCAGGAGAGCAAATGGGCTGCTATCCCTCCAACCGTAAAGTAGCATCCAGCAAATATTCAAAGGATTGTTGTTACTTTGTTAACACTCTGAAATGCACACACAGTTGGAGAACATCAAAATAAATGTGAGGTTAGCTTTGATCAGAACAATTTACAGGCAGAGCCAGGCATATAGTATCATCTCCCTGTTATGGAAGCACATGACAAGTCCCTGTATCTGGCTTGGTGTGTATGTCTGTGTTTTTAGCCATACAAGAGCCCCTGGTGTCCTATGGAGAAAAAACCCAGAATTCACCCGAGGTTTCTATTTCTTTACAACAAAATGTTGACACTTCTTGCAAGCAGCACAGTTATAAAAAAAATCTCGAAACAGGATGTAAAGCAAAGCTTATTGTAGAACGCATGTAACTCTAGTCATAGGCACTGAAGAGGCGAAAACCAGTTAGACTCGGACCCCTTTAACTGACCAAATCAACATCTCTTTGCTGTCAATAGACCAGTACACCGCTGTAAGAAGGGCCGGCAGCTGTAAGCAGTGTTTGGTAAAGACGACAGAGCAATTTGATGAAAGGAGTGAGAGAGAAAAAATCCCTGAGCAAGAAATATATTAATAAACAGACAAGAACACTTCTATAAAATGTGGTTTCTATTTTACAAATCCTGAAGTAAACCTAGGAAAGTTCAACAGTGCAGAATGTTTTGGGAGCAGAAAAGCCACACACTGGGGGAGGGGACTCACCAGTAAAAACAGTTGTCAGTAACTGCTCTCTTATCTGGATACCTTCCTCGCTGTCATCAGGTGGTGCTTCTCTCAGTGGTATCTCCAGCGAAGAAGACAGAACCTCATTGGCATTCACCTGCATCCCAGAACGTAGGGCTAAATTGTGCAACATGCAGCAGGCCAGGATGATCTGGCAGGCAGTGTCTGGGCTGTACTGCAGTGCCCCACCACCACTGTGATCTAGGCACCTAAGCCGGCACTTTAGGATTCCAAGTGTTCGTTGCATCACAGAGCGGGTCAAGCTGTGCGTCTTGTTGTAGGCTTGCTGGGCGGGGCTACAGGGCTCTGCAAATGGCGTCAATATCCATGGCCTTAAGGAATATGCAGTGTCACCTGAAAAAAATGTGGAAATAAATACGTATGCTCACCATTGGGAGGGTACAAGGGAGAACTAGGCTAGTGAAAGTTTAGATGGGCTCTGTAGCAGAAAAGATGTCAGTTACCTGCGTTTGTTTTGGTAGCTAACAAAAGGCAATTTTCTCTTTCAGAAGCAAAGAGCAAACACGAGAAAAGCACTGCCCAGACAATTCGAATTACTTTTTAAAAATTCTAAATAAAAGCATACTATTCAAGTGAAAACAAATGCAATCCATAAAGAGCTAAACGCATCTGTATAAACCCCCTCATTTCATTTTTAGTAAAGGCAGGACATTTCACCAATGCAAAACTGAATGCATCAGTAGAAGAATTCAAGGATGGAAATACATACGCATTCACCCCACCCGTGTTCTTAATGTCTAATTGTCAATTGCGTGCTTTGACACCAAGAATCTCTTCAAGACTTCCCATTTTTGTTTGGTGATTATGGAGTACAGGGAAGATCTTGCGGCCACCATCGAGACAGCAAGGCGGTCGATGTACCTGGGGAATTTCATGTTGACATAGTCGTTAGTTCAACCTCTGATTGTCCTAAACCCCTTCCGAGCCCTCTTTGCAAGCATGCCACCTAGATCCGTTGTCAGCAGACCACAGCAAAATGTCCCGTTAAGACACAGATTGAGCACTGGACAGAAATGAAAATTTCATAATGGGCAGATCTGCCACAACAGAAACTGTGGTATTCTGCATTGGTCCAATTATCTTTACTTTCACTGACATCAGTTTCCTTTTTCATTATATTGACTTGTCTGGCTCATGCTAAGCTGTTCTCGTGGGAAGTTTTTTGCAATTGCTAGAGAGTCAGCTAGCGACGGGTGAATACACATCCAAAGGCGTTCTTGGACTGTGGATTTTTTTTAATGTGAATTGTTATTTGGTCCCTAATTAGTTCATCTGTTATGTCCCTGCCAAATTTACAGAAAATAGCTAGTGTGCGAACGAGTTTTTTTACTCCTCTTTGACCTTTTCTCTCCATATTACTAGTATTTCACACGGTTGTTGTTTTTAACTATGTAACATTCATAAACGTCATTTAATTTCTTCCTGCTAATTTGCATATTATCTCCCTGTCTTTGCTATTGTTCTGTCCTTCTAACTGGATTCCCTGATCAGTTTAATTCTCTCCATTCCATTTAGAACTCTATTTGCCTTTACCCAACATACCTTTATAATACCTTCTCTCTCACTCCGTTGTCTTCCCCTTGATTCAAATCTTCTCTCTCATTTACTGTGTATCGTTTTTAAGAGTGTATACATCTCCCGGGGGTCTGCGAAGAACTAGATCGGTTTGGGCGAGTGGCCGGGCTGAAAGTAAACACAAATAAATCGGAGATTCTCGGTTCCAATTTCAATCTCCACAGAGCAGCAGATTAAGGAGGCCTACGCCTTTAGATGGCCAAGAGAAAGCATTAGGTACTTGGGGGTTCATCTCACCAAAACCGTAGCAGGACCGTTTCGGGCAAACTACCTCCCTTTGTTAGAGAGAATCAAATCGAAGCTGGTCGATTGGGGGCCGCTTTCCATCTCGTGGTTGGGTGCATCAATGTGTTAAAGATGGTGGTGTAGCCACAGATGATTTATCATTTCGTGGCCCTGCCAGTGGAAATCCCAAGTACCTTTTTCAAAGCTCTCCATAGGGTTACTAGTTGCTTCGTTTGGAACAATAAACACCCGAGATTATCCGCATCTCTCATGAAAGCGCCAACTGCCCAGGGGGAATCAGACTTCAGGGCCTACTATATTGCGGCACAAATCCAGGTCATCAGGGATTGGCAAACGATGACGGGGCAAATTATGGCGGCCGATGGACAGGGCGGTGGTCGCTGGGACGCTAAAGGGAATGCTTTGGAAACCAAGGGTGGACAGAACTCCCCAAATGTACGCTAGCAAGATCACCTCGACCATAGTAGAGGCCTGGGATACTGCAGTTAGATGGGCTCACATCACAACCTTTCCTTCTCCATACACGCCCCTATTTGAAAACCCACAGTTCTCTCCGAGCTGCAGAACCGCGACCTTTGAGGTCTGGATGGAGGGGGGGTTGCCGGATGGTGCAGGACATGTACTGTGAGGCGAAGTCAAAGACTTCGAGCGGTGCAAGGTGGAATTTGGGTTGGAGGAGAAACACCGGTACGGATATATTCAGCTGAGACACTGGCTATCCCACCTGGAGATGAAGAAGGCTGGGCCTCGTCCGCTAACCCGATTTGAAAAATATCTAGACACGCACATAGGAGATAGCGGGCTGATGGGCGGCATATACAAACACATAAAGAAGGGGCAAGCCTCCCAGAATAGAACATATATGAGGAAATGGGAGGCAGACATGGGCACCGAGATAGGAGTTAGGGGGTGGCAATCCATGTGGACGCAAATCCCAAAGTTAACCAGGTCCCTCCAGATACGAGAGACATGGCTGAAGCTGATGGTTCAGTGACATCTGACCCCGGTCAGGCTGAATAAGATGTACCTACACTCCACTCAGCTATGCTGGAGAGGGTGTGGTGAGATAGGCACCTGGGCCCACACTTGGCGGGAATGCCCAGCACTCGACACATTCTGGACATTCATACGACAGGCAGTGGTACAGGTCCTGGACAGCGTGGGGGGGGGGGGGAGAAATCGGGGGCTCGACTGGTTATGCCTGAACGAGGCACTGGCAGATATTGACAAGAAACCTCGCCGCAAGGTATATATATCATCATGATGATGGCGGCAGCTTCGGTGCTTGCGCGTAAATAGAAGAAGAAAGATCCCCCGCAAGATCATGAGTGGATCGCCAAAATGTGGTTGTGGGTCGCTATGGAATGGCTCACATATTCAATACAGGGGGACCACTTGAAATCTGCAACGGACTGGTCAGCCCTTTTAACATTTCTAAAGGAGGGAGCCTGCAGGGCTTGGTGCCCCAAAGCCATGTCACTCCTGGCCATCATAGCTCTCCAATAAGAGTCTGACCCATGCTAGAAGGGCTCAAGGCAAGGACGGAGGAAAATACTCAGGGGGATAAGGACACAGGACTCACCAAGGCTACAAAAGAAACACTAGAGAGAGGGGTAAAACTCATGGTCAACTCCTGGATTGAGGGGGGGAGGGACAGAGGGTCGGAGGTGTGGGGTTGTTCAAATGGTTGATTGTTTGATGAAAAATGTTAATAAAAACCAAGTTGAAAAAAAGAGTGTATACAGATGTTCTCATTATTTATCTTTTCTTGTTCCTAAACTATGAACCTGCTCAATCTATATTCTGAGTCCCACTTCTTCTCATTGTTACAAAACCCACTTGTGGCCAGTGACAATTTGGGTCCTCCTCACTTTTTTCCCCTAAACATTGCCATTCGTTATCTTTGTTTGTTACGTCCATCTTCTCCCTCTATTGCTCTTTTTCGCCTAAAATTTTCTTTCCACTTCATCTTAAACTGTTCTGGTCATTGTTACAAGGTAATGAGTAATGTAAACTTACAATCTTATTTGTTCCATGCTTTAAAATTCAATAAATACAAATACTTAAATGAGCAATGTGCATTGTTATGTATATTTTTAAATCTCATTTTAGTCTAGGTGTGTGTACACCGTGTTGCATTTGCAGGCATTCTAGGTCTTAGCTGCTTGTTTCCTCACTTGAAGTTTACTTAAAATTGCACCAATATTCAGGGGTGCCAGAAGCCAGGTTAAAAAAAAAGCATTGGCGCATTTTAAGTATATCTTTTTTAATGCCCAAATGTTGGCAGGTATGCGATTAATGACAGGCTGCACTGAACTAAGTGTACAAGTAGTAATAGATGTTGCTAGGAGGTCATTGAAGCCAGTGCAGCTTTAAGGACTCTAGGTAACATCCAACTCACGGCCCACTCTAGAGCAAACACGATGCCCACAAAAGGTAGGAAAACAGAAGTGTTAATTTATATAAGAGAGAGAACAAGGGGAAGGTTGAAAAGCATTCATATGCTGCCTCTAGATGTTTCTCATATACTATTAGAATGTGTACATTTCCTCATGGACCAGGAACAGCAGGCTGCCCGATTGGCCCCTTGATCTCTGATCAGTGGGAGACATTGTTCCTCATTCATTGATTGGAGCATCCTCTACTTGTACACACCAGTCAAATTAAACACCTATTCTAGAACTGGCAGCAGTAATGGTAGCAGCTTAAAAGCTTTGTTCCTGCCACCCTGAAGACCCTGGATTATATAAATAAGAGGCATGGCAGACTCAATTGAAATGGAAGAACCAAAGAGGGGGTAGGAGAGGAAACCTGTACTAAAATTCATAAAGATTCTCAACCATCAAAAAGGATCAGAAACGAAAACACAGGAAAAGGACCAAGTCCAATCCCAGCTGCTTGCGCTGAAGGGCAAACCACAGAAGATTACCTTATGGAAATAATGCATGGGGTGCACCCATCTATATGCAAGATTAAACAGACAGTAGTGGAGATGAAACAAGAGCATGCCTTAGTCAAGAAACGCACCAAAGAGCTGGAAAATACGGTCTCTGGTACAGAAGACCGGATTTAAATACTGGAAAGAAAAGTGGCTAATTTAACCCTACTTCTAGACACAGCATATAAGAAGATAGCTGAACAAGACAATTTCTCCAGGAGTTCCAATATTCAGGATTTCGGGAAGGTATAGAAAAAGATCACCACATGGATTTACACCCGCCCCTCCCCTCAACCCCGTCTGGAGATAGAAAGCCACTGGAGATAGAAAGGGCACACTGCACTCTGGCTCCAAAACCAGGTCAGTCCCCTTGAGCTTTAATAGTTAATCTGCTGAGATTTGCAGTAAAGAGATGCTAATGAGTAAGCTCAGAGACATGCGTAAAGCAAAGTGGGGCAGGGAACTGCACAATAATGTTTTTGAATGACTATGGCAAGGAAATTATATCTCAAAAGGAGAAATGTTTGCAGAGGCAAAACAGATGGCTAAGAGCAAAAACATCTAATACTATATGCTATACACAGTCACCCTGAAGGTAACTGTCGAAGGAGTCAAACATTCATTTGTGGAATAACGTAAAGCCAAAAGATTCCTGATAGACATGAAACCTGCCAACACAAAGCATGGTAAATCATGTGAAGCACAGGTAGATTTTGAGAAAGGAATGGGAATTAAATGTAATTTATTTATTGTTCTTAGTAAGTACCCGCTTATTAATTCTAGAGACTTGACTAATTGAAGATATTAGGTTAAAATGGTGTCCAAGGGCCGCAACCATGGCGTTGATGGACCGCAGCTCTGTACCGAGGTCCTTTCCTCTAGATTACGGTTGGATTTGTTGGCATGATGAGACGTAGGTAATGTCTCTGGGACAAATTGTATTCTGCTCCACAGGAATACAAGGATGAGTAGGGGTAAAATGGCCCGTCAGCCCTCACACTTCTAGAAATCAAAACACAATGCAATCATAAATGTAAAAACAGTCTTTTGTGATAATGTGGGCCGAGGGAAGGTTATGCGCTCAAAAGGGGTGTGAAGGTGAGCCAGTAGTGATCCAAACACCACAGTGCCACATTACAAAAAATAAAGACATTGTCTAATCAAGGCTCTCTAAAGATATATATACACTTTAGTTAAACACACCATCTGCAAGTAAAACAAATAGATGCAATTGTACAAAAACCCACCCCAAAGGAAGAATAGAGAATATGTAACAGAAAGGAGAAAGTAGCAGTTGTAGATCCAGGGATGGTAGGTAATTTACTAGTGACAACATGGATATATTGGATGAAAACAGGAGCGATCGCGACCTAACCAGTCTCGAGGGTCCAAGTGGAACGAGGGGGGCAGTTCAGAGTGAACAGGACCTGGTTCAGTTCTGCGCGGGCTAACAAAGTCAGACCTGGTGTCCAATGTAGATGCAAGCGGATCAAGCTCAGTTCGGGCACGTTGGATCGTGTGGGTCCAAGTAGCAAGCTGTCATGCCTTACCTTACTTTCTGCCACAGTGCCTGGTGTTTTAGGACCCTTTGAGGTCTTCACCGGGTTTGTGCTGCTCGCACTGTTTTGCCTCCTTCAAGATGATGGCTGGTACGCACTGGGTTCCCATTCCATGATGGCGGCATTTCCGGTTCCGGGCTTACAGATTGCAATAGCAGCATTTAAGCTTGGCGCTTGGATTGGTAAAATGTACCTTATTGCAGTTGTTTCTGCTGCCTACCCCGTTTTGCTCCGGTCTTCGCCACTTCACAGGATTTCCTCTTCCTTCCTGATCCATGCCCTTTGATTCCACCTCCATTCCTCTGGCCTCCTGCTCTGGTTCTTCTTGTATCCCTATCTGTTGTCCCTTACTCTTTGAGAGACTCCAGTACCTGTGATAGCTGCCAGCCGTCTTCTCCTAGTGCTGTGACCATTGCTGTTGACAGACTTTTCATCATAGTTCTTTTTACTACTGGGTTCCACCCCCCCACCCCCTTTGGATGCTGTCCCTGGAGCTACCAACCCAGTCAGAGCCATTCTGCAGGAAGGTTGCTACATCGGATGGCAGACCTTATTAAGGCAAAAAGAAAAAGGCAATAAAGGTAAGTCCTACCGTTGACAGAAAAAGACGCCTTAAAAACTAAGGAACCTCTTGCTGTTGGACATGATCCATAATGAAAGCTTCTTGGGGCTGTACAGAATGTTATTGCAGAAGTACAGAATCTACGTCAAGAAAATGCCTTCAAACGCCAAATAGTTTCCAATCGAGGGGCTGTGCATATGGATCCACCACTTGGGCTATTGCCTGTGGAAACTTTGATGGTGATCCTAAACTATTAACCAAATATTTCGAATGCCTGTATGAGTCAATTCACATTTAAGCCTCTTCAGTTCTCCACTGATTGTTCCAAGGTTGGGTTTGCCATATCCCACTTCACTGGTAGTGCTTTAGGTTGGGCATCCTCGTTTGTAACAGCACTGAGTTCTTTATTAGACCAATTTGATGATTTTATCCTAGAGATGAAAAGGATGTTTGGAGATCCTGAGCTTACTTGTACCGCTCAGGAGAAGTTAATGGATTGTCATCAAGGTTCCTCTTCATTCCACAGCTATGTGACCTGATTCTAACAACTTGTTGATGAAAAAAGGTGGCCGGAAGAAGCCAGGTTTACATTTTTCAGAATGGAACTTAACAATGAGTTGAAAGACGAGCTGGCTAGAGTTCCTAGTCCGGCCACTTTTCACAATCTTCTCACCATGGTTCTGCAATTAGAATACTAATTGCATGAAAGAAGAGCTGAAAAATGGCGAACACAGGCTAATCCTTTAAGTACAGTTCCTCATCTTACTACTAAAACGGAGTCCGATCAATAAGCTCCAGAGCCTGGTATGCAGTTAGGTGCTGCCTGAGGGCCACTCTCCTTAGAGGAGTGAACCTGGCGGAGAGACCATGGTCTTTGTATGCACTGTGGTTCTGCCGGTCATATCAGCCTCGAATGTCCTATAGCCCCTCGGAGGAAACAGGGAACCACCTTCACCTCCCAACCATAAAGAGGACTGTGGTTTGGGAGAAAGTGTTGGGTTCCCAACTTCAAGACCAGCTCACCTCATGTAGAGTAACTCAGTCAGCACCCACTAGTTGATTAGTTATTGGAATTTCTCTTGAATGAGAAAACAGTGTTCTCTCCTCATTTTTAGCTTTGATGGACTGGAGCGGCCAGTGTATTTATGGATGACTCATGGGCCCTTCATTACCAACTACCCAGACCGAAGCCATGGCAGTCGAAGGAGTCGATTTAAGGGTTAGTGGTAGAACACTCCAAACCATTGGCCATGACCTTCGTCAACCATGTGGAAAGTCTTCCTCATCAAAACAGTGCATTTTCCTGTGATACTTGGCATTCCCTGGTTACACCAACATTACCCTTACATTAAATGGGCGTCAGAAACGCTGTTCCTTGGAACTGAGTATTGTGTACACCATTGAATCTCAAAAGAAAATCGTGAATTACCAGTTATTCATCAGTTGCCAAATCAAAACTCTCATTTGTTGTCTACTCTTTGTTCGATACCAATTCAATATTCAGATTTCAAGGATGTGTTTTCCAAAAGTCTTTTAAGGTCTCTTCCACCTCATAGACCATTTGATTGTGCCAAAGAAACCCAGCCTGGTTCCTGGATTCCCTTTGGTAGGATGTTCATTTTGCCAGAGCCTGAAAAGAAGGCCTTGAAAGAATGCCTAGAAACCAACTTAAAGAATGGCTGTATCACTACCTCCAAATCTTCTGCGGGTGCTTGATTTTTTTGTACTGAAGAAGGGAACCTCTGAATTACGTCCTTGTCAGGATTAGCAGGGACTCAGCAACCGTCCCATCAAGGACAATCATCCTCTACCTTTAATTGCAGACATCCTTGCAGCCCTTGAAAATGTCAAAATGTTCACAAAACTAGACTTATGGGGTGCATTCTATTTGGTATGAATTAGAAAAGGCGCCAAATGGAAAACAGCATTTCGTACCCCTTGCAGGCATTTAAACTATAGGGTTATGCCCTTTGGGCTCACCAATGCCCCGGCTATTTTTCAGAGGGATCACATTGTTTCAGCAATTCTCTATCTTACTGTCGTCATTTTCCTGGATGATATACTGATTTACTCTTCAGCTCCTCAAGATCATGTGAATCATGCACGAGAAGTGCCCGATCACCCTACATCCTCTGAACACATCATCCCTAAACTACTGGCTGTGGACATATTGCTTTTTTTGTTTTTGAAGTTAGTGAAGCTACCAAGATCACAGATGTTTCTAAACCTTGGTGTAAACAACCCCTTTCATCTTCAACAGGAATAGCTATGCCCGTTTCTTCAAAACAGGTTGTTTATCCCCTCAGTCACACTATGTAATCAGGTTCTTCGGTTATGTCATGATAACCCAGTGGCTGGGCATCGAGGAGCTTTATCTTTTTTTAACACTTTCTTTTATTGTGTTTTCATAAGTGATCATAAAAATACAACTTAACAAAATAAGTACACAGTGTTCATAAGTAAAATAAAATAATAATACAATGACCCTGTACACTCATTACATTCCCTAACACCACTCTGTGCCCGGTATCTCCAAACCCACTTAAGACTCCCCGTACCTTGCAAAACCTATATCCCTCACCTTCTCTCCCTCATCTTCAAACCCATCATTCATTCCTTCTATCACCTTTGTCCATCTCCCCACACACTGCTGCCAAGAATGTTCGTAACGTGACCCAGATTTCCTCCGGTCTGCTTCTGGCCGGCAGCAATGTGGCATATTGTGTCTCTTTTGCCTCAAACTCCACCATACATCTCAGCCAGTGCTCAAATGTGGATGCTCGTCCCCAACCCCAGGCCTTAGCTATCAATGAGCGTGTCACCACAGAAGTTATTTTGCGCATTGACCTTCCTCTTCAAACACTGCAAACAGCCACGCTAAGGGAGACTCCAGTAACGCGTTCCGATAGCATTTTTCCCATAGATTGACTAATCCGCTTCCACAAGGCATTCACTGCACCGCAATCCCATAAAGTCTGCTGGGTTATAATGACACCTGCTACAAGATATAGAAGGGTAATACTTGGGCAATATGATCCGAGGAGGGGGGCAATGCCCCAACAGCCATAGTTCGAAGCATGAGCGAAGGCTTATGGCAGCCATTAAAACCAATGGAGAAAAAAAGTTAACAAAAGAAAATGGCCGCCATAGAATGGGTGAAGGGACTCGGGACGCTCTTTGCATGGCGGACACTCCGGGATGCCGCGGCGGAGAAGCAGAGGCTTCAGAGCCTTGTCGACGAGGTAAGGCCTGGGCGAGGGCCAATGAGCTTTCTTGTAACAAGCTCATTGACCCTCTCCCAGTACTACTCTGTAATGATGTATGATACATTAGATGGAGAAATCTCAAATGGATTAGCCTGAACCTATTATTTAGGGAAATTCGTCTAGTCTGTAGACATGCCACATTCCATTGGTGATCTGTAATCCTAGTCTTCAATGCAACATCTGATTTTTCCCTAGCCCTGTTCCCCATTCCATCCTTAGGGTTTTTATCATTTTATATACAGTGATGAGGCAAGTTTCGTGAACCAGGGAGGTGCCACTACATATTGTGCTATAATGAAATTGAGGCGCTTTATCAACTAAAATGTTACCTGAACAATATATTTTGTGGCCTTCTTGGGCCAAAAATGTTCTACGATATGTGTCCACCTGTGCCATTTGCGCTCAGTCAAAGCCATCTCATCGGCCATTGATTGATTGATTATTTTATTTCTATTGCGCTCGTACACAAGTGTTTCCAATAATGATCTCAGACCCAAATAACCAGACAGACCCAAGAAATATGGCAAAGTACTACTTTATTGTCAGCTCAAAATAAAGTAGGGCAATCTGGCGAACTACTAACTGTAGTCAATGCACTCACACTTAGGTTTCGATTATACAGAGGCTTTATATCTCAATGTACGTCAGCTATGACATCATCCTACGTGGCAAACTGTAAAACCAATTGAAGGGAGGGATTGGTTAAGGGAAGATATATATCTGTATATCATATAAGTATTCCTCCTTATCTATTAGGACCTTGAACCACCTCTAAATATGTGTAATACAGATTATAGCAGAACAACAGCAGTGGGCTGGCCTGTGCGACATTGTATAGCATGTTGCTACATAGACCCTTTGATTGGTTGGCATTCTCTCCCAACCATGGACTTTCGGCTTGTTAGCAGCACATAAGCAAAGTGAAACCCAGGTGCAGAGAGCAACGTCAGACTAATACCCACTTGCCCAATTAGTCCATCATCTCTCATCGGTCAGGCCCTAAGCCAAGGCTTCTTCTTTATGGTTGACCTTGCAGCCTGTTTTCTGTTCTGGTCAAGGAAGTGTAGGTACATTATTATCTTCGTCTGGAGCTTAATTAGTCTTGCATTTGTATTTTATTTATTTGTAAAGCGCACCAAGCCCTAAGGCATCTGTGCGCATTTCTTACGTATACATACGTTAAATAGTTACGTAGTTACATACAGGTTAGTGAAATACTACAGATGCAGTAAAGTGCCAGACAGGAGTGCAGGCAAATAAAAACATTTTCTCTCCACTTGTTTAAGTCTCTTGCGTGAAGAGCCACATTTTTGCATTTTTCCTGGATATATGGTATGAAGGTTCTGTTCTTAAAGTTGTGGGTAGAGTGTTCCACAGTTTAGCTGATAGTACAGGAAAGCTACTACCTCCTGTAGTTTGAACCTAGGGATCTTGAGGCAGTGTGACTGTGCAGTCTGGTAGGACGATCTGAAGTGTTGCGTGAGAAATTGTTGGTCAAGCATCTTGGTGCTAGATTCGCGAGTCACTTATGTGTGAGGGACAGGGTTTTGAATGCAATCCTTTGAATGACAGATAGCCAGTTCAGCGTCCGTCTTGATTCGGATATGTGTTGAGATCTGGGGATGTTCAACGCCGATCTGATGGCGTTGTTTTGTAATACTTGCATCTTTTTTATGTTCCGTTGGTTAGTTCCCACGTAGAGCGCATTACAATATTCTAGTTTTGATCGGACTAATGCTCTGGCTATGGATATGCAATTAGCTGTGGTTAGGAACGGTCTACAAGCAGTAATTAATTTGCAGGTGTAAGCTCTAGAGGAGGCTGTCGCATTGATTTGTCTTGATAAAGTTAGTGCAGAGTCAATATAGATGCCTAATGTTTTCATGTCCTTAGAGAGCTTAATGATGTTACCATCAATGTTGAAGGAGTTAAACTGTCCATCTAATATATTGAGTTTTGTTTGGGAACCTAAGAGGAGTAACTCTGTCTTATCATCGTTTAGACAGAGTTTGTGCTTAGCCATCCAGGCTTGAATGATAAGGTATAGGTCATTGAGTGCTTTTGCATCAGAAGTGTAGTATCCGGTGAAGGGGATGAGTATTTGGATGTCAGCATATTTAGTGTAGGTGACACCCAAATAGTCAAGGTCATCGAACAAAGGCTTTGTGAACACATTATATGAGGTTAGAGATACGCAGGGTCCTTGGGGGACTGCACACGAGACTGGAGCTGGCTCAGCAGAAAGTGCAAAGACCCTCATCGATCTGTTATCAAGGAATGACTGGATCCAAGCATTAGCTTTATCAGAGAAAAGTGCAGCTGAGTTTAGATGATTTACAGAGGACTATGTGATTTATTAAGTCAAATGCAGCCGACAGGTCTAATAATAGAAGGAGGTCAATTTTGACTTTGTCTTTTAGATCTTCAATTTGAGTCTTGTTTCTGACTTCTGAATCACGTGTGAGGAGACCACGATTTTGTCAATTTCAAACTTCTATTTACTGCTATTTGATTTAATTGTGCTGGGTGGTATTACTCCTTTTGGCCTCGGGAGACTTGATCACTCCACCTTGCATATGCATTTCACATCCTTGATTGTCCAATGCTTGGAATTTACAGAGGTTTTCTTATTTGCTTAATCTAAGAGAAATGTGTTACGTACATGGCTTATCCTCTTGACTCCCTTTGTGCCTTTCAATTATCCCTTGATGTGGCATTCTTGATCCCAAGCCAATTGACTCCTCTTTGTTCCTCACACAAAGCTATTTTTCCAGCATCTCCTGACTCTGCAGCTCTGGTCAGTCTCTGAGGTAGCTTGATTGGTTTCAACACAAGTCTGACATCCATCCGTTTCTCATGACCGCCTTAGCCACGTAATATTTTCTTCTGCAGCAAGCTTCTATATGTTTCAGCTACCTTGCGTTTCTACGTATGTACATTCACTTAATCTCTTCTCACTTATTCTTTAGAGCATATGATGTCTTTGTATTCTATTACATGTTTTGCTTACCACTCCAGTTACATCTTTATCCTTTAAGTATTTGCATATTGTTTCAGTGCGTCATCATGTCTTTCCTTCATGACGTCACTCTGCCCACATCCGATTTCACTTATAGCCCTTCTATGTCCAATGGTGTATGCAGACATTCTTCCACCCTTTCAATGTGAGGTCACATTAGATACAGTTGTCTGTGTGCATATCGTCTCTCATACACTATGCGGTATTGGGACAATGCTTGGTGTCCCACATAGGAGTCTTCTCCTGCTATTCCAATATGATGGAGGTGAGGGGGCAGGAGCTAGAGATGACATGTCTGTCTGCTCCTTTACAGGCTCCCTTTGGGAAAGCTTTGTCAAGACCAAGTGACTTCATGACCATGGTTGACAGGATCAACAGATTTAATTACCCCTTCCAATGAATGTACGGCTATTATGGTCACTGTGGATTCAAACACTAAAATGGCAAATTGTTCTGCTTTTCCAAAACTACCGACAACTAGTGAAAAGGGTCAGGTGTTCTTACAGGACATATTCCGCTTACATGGTCTCCCTCGTAAAATTATCTCTGAGTGAGGTTCTCAATTTGTTTCAAAGTTCTGGTTTTGCTTGTGTAGATCCTTGAAAATAGAACAAGCCATGTCCTCTGGTTACCATCCACAAATGAATGGCCAAACCGAACAATTGAACCAGTCCTTGGGGCAGTATTTACGCTGTTTTACATTTACTGCTCAGAACGACTGGGACTCTCTATTGGCAATTGCAGATTTTTGGTATAACAACTCTAATAACACTGCCATTCGGATGAGCCCTTTCCTTTGAACTTATGGATTTCATGCCAGGGCCTTTCTCATTACCGCTGGCAAAGAAGGAACAAGTTACTTGGGGGCATGGGGTCTGGCATGGATTCACATGCTCATGAATATAAGAATACATAGCAGTACACGCATGCACAACCACGGGAGGTGGCAAGGCTCAACATTAAGCATTACAAAAACTCAACATTGAGCAACTCTTACCTCCTCACCAGGCCCACCTTCATGCGACCAGGTTGCACAGCACTGCTTGGCCGACTCTGGACTCCTCCCTGGAATCCCGGTAGAATTTCGTGAAGGTGTGCATTGACCTCCACGTAACAGCCCTGCAATGTCCAGCAGAGGCACACCAGACAAGAACGCCTTAGTAGCAGCGATCGCTCTGGTCAAATGGGCTCTCGGACGACCGGGCAACGGTCGGTTTGCCAACCGATGACAGATGCAGCCGGAGAGCCATCTGGAAATGGAAGCCTTTGAGAGGGCCTTCCCTTGATTCACCGGTCCAAAGTTCACAAAAAGCTGTGATGTCTTCCGAAAACTCTTTGTGCGGTCCACATAGAACTTCAGCGCTCTAGCTACATCCAGCGAGTGCAAAGTCCTCTCGGCCGGCGAAGGAGGAGACAGGAAGAAAACTGGCAACACCAAGGGCTCGTTGAGGTGGAAGTCCGACGGCACCTTGGGCATAAAGGAGGGGTGCGTCCTCAGCACCACCCTCGTCCTGTGGAAAGTCAAGTATGGAGGTTTGCAGGAAAGGGCCTGGATCTCTCCCACTCATCATGCGGAGGTGATGGCCACAGGGAATGCTGTTTTCCACGACAGATATTTCAACGGTGCCGAATGCAGAGGCTCGAATGTCGGCCTCATGAGCCTGGTCAGCAGCACGTTGAGCTCCCACGCTGGGGCTGGAGCCTTCACCGGCGGAAACGATCGGAACAGTCCCTTCATAAATTCCTTCACCAGCGATGAGACCACAGGGATGACCGTCCCGTAGTTCTGGTGTAACGGGAAATCGCTGCAAGATGGATCTTGATGGAAGCATGAGCTAGCCCCGCCTTGGCCAGCGACAGCAGGTACGGCAGCACTTGAGGGGCCGTAACTCGCAGAGGGTTGATCTTCTGTGCACAGCACCAAACAGAGAACCTCTTCCACTTGTGTCCGTAGCACTTTAGAGTTGAGGACGCCCTGGCCTTTGCAAGCACCTCCTTGCAGTCGCCGGGATATTGTACCCTCCAAACTCCAGTGCTGCAGGAGCCAGGCCTGCAAGATCAGCGACTCTGGGTCGTGATGGAGTATGGCGCCTCCTTCTCAGGAGAGAAGATCTGCGTCCGTCGACAGTTTGACTGGTGGGGACGCTGACAAGTCCAGAAGGTCCGGGAACCAGATCGGTCTTGGACACGCCGGTGCGACGAGGATCATCCTGCACCAGGACCTCTTGAGTTGGTTGACGAGTCGCAGTAGCAACGGCAACGGAGGGAACACATACAGGAACAGGCCGTTCCAGGGGAGCGAGAAAGCATCGCCCATGCTCCTCGGCTGGGGAAACCTGCTGGCGAACCTCTGGCACTTGGAGTTTGTCGCCGTCGCAAACAGGTCGCTCTGGGGTTTGCCCCATCGTTGGAAGAGTTGATCCACTTGGTCCTGACGTAGTTCCCACTCGTGGCACGAGCGCAGCTCCCTGCTGAGTGAATCGGCGATGGTGTTTTTTATCCCTGCCAGATGAAAGGGTACCAGAAATATCCCCTGGGCCACAGCCCAATGCCACAGACCCTGGGCTTCCTTGGATAGGGCTGGGGATCTGGTTCCTCCCTGCTTCCGGATGTAAAACATTGTGGTGGTGTTGTCGGTGAAGATCCTCACCACCTTGCCCTTGAGGGATGGGAGAAACAACCTGAGGGCCCAGAACACTGCTCGGAGTTCCAGGATGTTGATGTGGAGTGGCCTTTCCTCCGGGAGCCAAAGGCGTTTCACGTGAAGATCTCCGGTGTGCGCTCCCCACCCTTCCAGGGAGGTATCTGTCGTCACCTGGTGTGCTGGGGTCTGAAAGTCTGTGCCCGCTGCGAGATGCGCGTAGTTGCCCCACCACTGAATAGCTTGGCGGAAAACTTTGTTGAGCGGGATCTTGTCCTCGAAACTGCCCGCCACTTGCATCCAACGGGCGTCGAGGAACTCCTGTAGGAGACGCATCCGAAGCCTGCATAGGCACACCAGGTAGATGCATGAGGACATCATCCCGAGAAGGGACTTGATGGACCTCTCCCTGGCCACGTCCGTGGCCAGCAAATGCTGCACCTTGCCCAGGATGGCCTTCGTCGTTTATTCCGACGGCGAGGCCAATCACGCTACTATCTCGAGCCTGGCTACCAGAAACAGTGCGACCTGCGACGGAACCAGGTGGGATTTGGGGAAGTTGATGGAGAATCCCAGGTCTGTGAGCAGCTGGACGGTCTTCGCTGTGTGCTCGACGGCGAGCTCCCTTGTTCTTGCTCGGATGAGCCAAGCCTCCAGGTAGGGGTAGACGTGGATCCCATGCAGGCGCAGCCGCGCCGCCACTGGTGCCAGGCACTTGGTGAATACCCTGGGCGCCAACTTCAATCCGAATGGGAGGGCCTTGAATTGGTAGTGCCGTCCTTGGACTACGAACCTGAGAAACTTTCAGTGTCCTTTTAGAATGGGGATGTGAAAGTACGCATCCTCCAAATCCGACAACGATAGGAAGTCAACTTCCTCCAGCTGGCCCAGCACGTGCTGGAGGGTGACCATCCGGAACTTCTGTGCCTTGATGCATTTGTTTAATCGATGCAGGTCCAGGATGGGACGCCATCCTCCTGTCTTCTTTCTGACAAGGAAGTATCTGGAGTACACTCCGGAGCCCCAGAGCCTCTTTGGGACGAGCTCGATGGCTCCTTTTTTGAGCATCGCCCTTACTTCCAACAGCAGTTTAGGGACGTGGTTCTCCTTCCTGGCCACGCAAGGAATGCGGGGGCACTTTTTTAGAAATTCGAGAGTGTGCCCGTGGGCCAGGGCATCCAGCACCCAGCGGTCGGAGGAGATGGACACCCACACGCTGACGAAGTTCACCAGCCGGCCTCCCAGCGGGGTGCTCAGCTGGGGGCCCGACGCTACGGCCAGTTCAGTCTTGCTTGGCAGAGGCCTTGCCGCCTTGTCCTCCCTGGCGACGATGGCGAGATCCAACTGACTTGCCTCGTCCTCTGTAGGCCTCTTGCGACGAGGAGGGGGCTGCTCGCCGGTACGTCGAGGAGCCACCGACGAATCCTTTGGAGGCAACTTGCTTGCCTCCGGAGTTCCGAAAGGGCAGCCGTCGTTGCTGCAAAACTCCCAAGGCCCGAGCCGTCTCCGTCGGTCTTGATGGCCTGAAGTGACTCATCCACTGTTTGTCCAAACAGGTTATTCCCGTCAAAGGGCATGTCCAAAACTCTGGTTTGCACGTCCTGGCGGAAATCTGTTGCCTTGAGCCATCCCCGCCGTCGAAGGCAAACGCTGTTGTCCAACTGGCGGAAACCGGTGTCAGCAATGTCCGTGGCTACCTTTATGGCATGGTCCGACGCCACCTCACCTTCCTGTAGGATCGCCAGGGCCTCTGCCCTCTTGTCATCCGGTAGGAAGTCCAACAGGGGGGCAATCTTGTATCATAACTCCCTGTCGTAGCGGGCCTCAATCGCTAGGGCATTGGCCGCCTTAATCATCGTTGCTGCAGACGAGATGACTCGTCGTCCCATGGCATCCAGTTTCTTTCCCTCGCCATCCGGTGGGGAAGTTGAAGCCGATGCCCCTGCTGCTTTCTTCTTGGCCGCCGCCGAGACAACCGAATCCTGGGTCGGATGTGCCCTAAGGCACAAAGGGGCGGTATCAGGGACCCGGTACTTCTTTTTGTACCGGTCCTTCTTAGCAGGCCTAGTGGACGGGTTCTTCAGAAGAGCAAGTCCCTCGTCCCAGATGTCATCCAGCAACGGCACTGCAAGGACCATCTTCCTCTTGGCCTTGCGCCATTGGTAGAGGAAGCCTTCCTTCGTGGCGGTATCCGTTCCCATGACATCCCCAGGGACAGGGGAAGGAGATAAAGGCTGAGAGGGCCGTGAGGGCTGGAAAGACAGGGGTGAATGAACTCTCCTCCTCTTGTTTGGAGGGCTTCCCGACGGGCCCGGTTCTGCTGGGTCGTCCGTTGAGGGTAGGGGCAATCTCGTCCTTATCTCCGTGCATAAGATTTGGATTGCCATCAAAATGGCCACCGAGTTGCGAGGGGTGCGATGGTTGCTCCTCCTCCACGGGAGCCTCGTCGGCGCCACCATCGCTCTCTTTGTCCTCCTGGTCATGATTGCTCCCGTGGGGCCGGACCTCCTCAAACTTCTTGTTGAGGCCCTCCACGACTTCAACCAGCTCCTCCTTGGAGGCTGTATCCGTGTCCGTAACGGCCACCACCCCCCCTCTTTTTCCACTGGGGTCTTCACGGGGGTCTTCTCGATGGGCTGAAAAGAGGATTCCCTCCGTGGTGGCAGGGAAACTGTGGGCCCTGAGGTTGCCTCCACTGGGGTAGCCTCCACAGGCTTCGCCAGGGCCGTCGTGACTACCTCGATAGAGGCCTTAGCCGGGTGAATCAAGGCCTTCACCACCTTGTGCGCGCTTGAGGCCTTCACCTTGGGGGGAGGGTCACGGCATCGCTCCCCCTCGGCTGGTTCCTTCGAGATCGACCGGGGCCTCTCCAGAAGCTTAGCCGGGTTCTCGGATTTTCTCTTCCCCGAACCAGAGCGTTGGCTCGTGGTTGATGGCGCCAGTGAAGGTGTGCCCTGCCTGGCAGCCGAGCAGCCCGACCGTTCGGCGCTCCCGGTGCCCACGGACTCGCAGTGCTTTGCCTTTTGTTGGGCCCCCGTCGCCAGAGCGCCCTCACAGGACTCAGAAGACCTCTCGGACTTCTTCTTCTTCTCACCTGCTGGGCTCTTTCTTCCAGCCAGTTGGCGAGACGGGTCCGACGATCCCTCATAGTCCGATCCGTCATGTTCATGCAAAACGCACAGTCCTTCTCCACGTGCGTTTTGTCTTCGTGAAGGCAGTAGAGGCATCTAGAATGCTCGTCCTCCTTGAACACATTCTGTAACCCGCATCCAGGGCAGTTCCTAAACAGCTTGGATCCGGGTGTCAAGCTTTCCTTCTCCTGGGCTATGTCCACTAGGTAGGCCTCAGAAACTTCTGGAATCCTCCAAGAAGTGTAACTTGACGAAAACTTCACCCTTGAGGGGCGTAGAAAATTCCGAAATGGGTCCCCGTTGATCGGAAGTAGAAACGGTGGAGCTTGAGGCTCGACTGACCAGAAAAATGATATAAAACTCTTTGAAAATACGCAAAACGCAGTAAAAGCTCGAGAGCTATAGCACGAGAACTCCCAACACTTGAACGTGCGGTACAAATCGGAGGATGGCTGCCAGGGGCGGGGCTTAGGGAGAGGGGAGTCATTGGCTGGGGGCAGTATGACCCAGAGACCAGTGATTGGTTACTATCAAGAAAGGCAGATCAGAAACGAAACTGATACTGATTTTGTCTTTACCAAGGATTCCCAGCTTGACGGGGAATATTCATGAGCATGTGAATCCATGCCAGACCCTATGCTGGAGAAACTCCTCTTCCTTCTCTGGATGCACATTTCAGTAGAATACATGAGGCTCACCAATCTGCAATTCGGAGTTTGGATGCCTCTAAATTGCAATACGTTTCAAGCTCATAAAAAGCGATTGGAAGCGCCCAATTACTAACCTCGGGATAAGGTCTGGTTAGCCTCTAGTTTCTTCCACGTCATTTGCTACCTTCAAAATTGTCTCCAAAGTTCTTTGGGCTCTTTCTGGTTTTACGGCAGATCTATTCTGTGACGTATTGTATCTGTCTGTCGGATCGATGGAAGAAAATTCACCCAATTTTCCACTACTAGTTACCGAAGCCTTTCATTGCACGGACTGCAGGATAGCCTCCTCCTCAACTACAGCCCTCAGCAGGTGGCTCTCTCAGATGAATATGAAGTTGCTGGTATATGGGACTCTCAGTATGGACGTGGGTGACTTCAATATCTGATTGATTGGAAGGGCTTCCTCGCTTGTGATCATACCTGGGGACCTGCTTCCTATAACCGTGCTCCCCGTTTGGTCACTAGAACTCTATTCCACCATTGGATTCCTGGATCATGGACGGGGGTATACAGTCATGCCTTACCTTACCTTCCGCCGCCGTGGCTGGCATTTTAGGGCCCTTTGGGGTCTTCTTCTAGTTTGTACGGCTCGTACTGTTTTGCCACCTTCAAGATGGCAGCTGGAACGCACTGGGTTCCCATTCCATGATGCCGGCATTTGCAGTTCCTGTCTTACGAATCGCAATACTGGCATTTATGCTTGGCACTAGGATCTGTAAAATGCTCCTTATTGGGTTTGGTTTCTGCTGCCTAACCCGTTTTGCTCTGGTTTTCGCTACTTTACTGAATTTCCTCCTGTTCCATGCCCTTTAATTCTGGCTCCATCCTTCCTGCTCCGGTCCTACTTGTACCCCTATCTGTTGCTCCTTACTCTTTGCGAGACACCAGTACCTGTGATTGCTGCCAGCCGTCTTCTCCCATTACTGTGACAATTGCTGTTGAAGACTTTTCATCAGAGATTTCTTTTTTTACCACTGGGTTTTTTCCCCTCTTGTTTGGCTGCTGGCGCCGGAGCTACCAACCCAGTCGGAGCCATTCCGCGGGAAGGTTGCTTCGTCGGACGGCAGACCTTATTTCGGCAAAAAGAAAACAAAGGCAGTTGAGGTAAGGCCTGACATTGACACAAGCAGGCATTGAGTATGGGGCAAACGGATGTGCTCTGTGCGATAGAAGGGTGGCTCTCAAGGATACAGATTAGAGCGGTCCCAGGAACGCTTTGCAGCTCACCAGATCAAGACAGGCTTTAGTCCCCGGGAGGGGTCAATGAGTGACTCTCCAGCTGTTTGAGTCGGTGGGCATCGAAGTGGTGATCCTAGGAGTGTCGATGTGTGAAAGTGCGATCAATGAGGCGGCAGTTCAAGAGCTCGCTGGGTCAAGCTGTGATTGCAACCCCGATAGAGTTAGCGTGTGACTCTTCAGTGATTCGGTTCAAGTCTCAGAGTTGAACAGTTGCTTCGGGCCTAGCAGGTGACAAGCTTTAGCTAGGATACAATGCAGTGTTGAGCTGGTTCAAAGTGCAAGCAAGTTCGAAGTGGTGGAGCAGCGCAGAAACCTGCCCTGGCAACTTCCCTCTTCTTCCAGGTGCGGCGAACATGGAGCAACCGGTTTGGTGCAGTAGAACAGGGATCTTCGACTGGTCTGGTTCTCCGGTTGCTAAGAAGCCCACTCAGGGAGACTCGAGAATAGGATGGTTCGTTCAGAGTCGGCTCTCCCAGCTCAGGAGATTCTGGTGTAGAGCGGTAGGTTCTAATCCACAGCAAAGGTCACTCCCGATGTGCCCTTGGAGTGGATAGACAGAAAACAGATTTTTCTTCTGTCTTCGATGCAACTTTCCCAAAGGAAGTCCAGTGAGATCTTCAGAAAAAATCTGCAGCCTTAAAGGATCTGAGAGGACCCGAGTGACTAAAAGAAGGGGGTTGGGGAGGGAGACCCCTTCTTTTAAATGCCTAAGTTATCAGGTGATTGGACTAAAGCGAACCTGCTTTATGGTCCAATCCCTGCTCTTGAACGGATTGGAGTTTGCGCATCTGATGTCACACTCAAAGTGCTTTGCTCCAGAGGAAGAGGAGGGACAGAAAGGAGGGAGAGGAACAGCGAGAATCAAGACGATAGAAGTCTTCTTCCATTAACAAGAGTCCTCCTGCCTATTATAATTCCGCCCCCATCCCTTCTCAATGAGAATAAAGAGTTTTAGAGATGCAGCACCCTGGTGTCAGGCTACTCCTTTTGAATGGGTGTGCTCCTTTGATGCCCAGGACAGATGCCTGCTGTGCGGCTGTCTCAAGCAGAGGGTGTTACCTACCCTCACACAGACAACGTCGTCCTCCAGGCTTTTGTCCTGCCATTTGGCGGGCTACACCCGACTGTCACGACTGTGCCATCGGCACACAAATTGGCACCCATTGTGGACTATTTGGGACTCATTCATCTCTATAATCCTCGCTGGACTATACCTATTGATATTGTTGTCTTTACTTTCCCTTTGGAAGTACCTTATTTAATTTCAAAAACTACATGTCCCATAATGCATTCCCATTCCCTGGCTATTCCTATGCAGCAGTCTTAGAACTACAATCACCAGAAGCCTTAGAGATCAGCGCTGTGTTCACTTTTCCAGGACCAGAGAGGAAGGAGGCCAATTACCTTCAGGTGTGCTGCTCCAGGTGCTAATTAGCCTGCTTCAGCACAGGGCAGGTCAGTATTTAATCAGCTGCCTGCAGGAGCACACGTCTCTTGCACTGAGTTCACTACTTTGTTGCTTTGATCCTTGGATTTCTGATGTGTCCTGTTGTTTCCAGAACCTGCTCCTGTTCCAGAGCCTTGTGCTCCCTGCCATGCATCCTTGCTACTCTGCCTTCACTCCCCTGCCTTTTGCCCTGCACCTCTGTGCTTCCTACACTGCTGCCCTCCTCCCCTGCTTGTAGCCCCTTGCTCTTTAACACTAATTATCGTGTTCCATAATTGCAGTTCCTTGTTTAGTGCTCATTACCATCTGTCTTCAGTCCTGCCCTTGTTATCCCACTTTAGAGCTAGTTTCCTTGTTATCAGTCTTTGGTCTTGCCCTTCTTATCCCACTCCAGAGTTACTCTTCCTTGTTATCAGTCTGCAGTTTCCAGTCTCCTTACCCCTGTACTCAGATTCTAGTTCCCTTGCTTTCCTTCTTTCTTCCAGTTCTCTGTCCTGAACCTTGCTGACTTTGACTTCTTTTTCCCCCCTGGATATTTCTGTTACAGTTCTTGTCATCACTTTTTTGCCTTGTGTAATTCCTTTGTTCATAGTTTGTCTGCTGGGTTTCCAGCAGGCAATCTCTGCCCCTTTCCTTTGTCGCGTTTCAGTTTTATACCTTGTATCAATTGTGTGCTGGTTCCTGTTTCAGGAGGCAGTCTTTGTTCAATTCCTGCTGGACCCGTATAGGCTTCAGTCTTGTGAGAAAAACTGTTTCCTTGTTCGTGCCTTACGGGCCAGACACAGAGCCCCACTGCTGCTCCTCCTTTCCATGAGAATTCAGAGTGGAACCTTGAAATAGGAACCCGCTCAGAAGGCTGGAGTTTCCCTGGTTCTGTGGGAAACTTCCCCCCATTCTATTTTATTTATTGAATTAGATATATTTAAAGCCACAAGGCTTTATATATCACAAAACATACATCATATACAAGTAATCAGACACAAAACTAAAATTACACAGTTCTTAAATACAAAAAGCAACTACACATTAAAATACATTATTCAATACATTTTAAAATCGCCACAATCTTTACATAATTCAGTAATATGCATCATGTCAATAGCATTATTAAAAGATTTAAAAGATTTAGTTCCTATCACAGTCAAGCTTTCACATTTCATAATTAAGTGATAAAGTGACTCAAACATCATTCCCACATAAACGACTCATTTCATGTGGAATACCAACAGTATCTCCTTTGGTAGCTAACGCTTCTGTCATATTAAATTTCATTAGAAGATATGTACGAAAAGTACTGGTACTAGGATATGCTTCAATATATTTTGGAGGCATTGTTCTGGTTAAATACTCTTCGAGATATGGACCACTATTTGACTTTGCGGCAATATTAATTACATTTTGCTCATTCCAACAATCAAACACTTTCTTTTTTATATATCCTTTTAGTGTGACAATCATTAGCAAACCTGGAGTACACTCAGGCAACCATTTTCTATAAGTTCTTTGTAGTATGCCAAGGGTACCAACGAGCATCATGCCTTATAAACGGAGATACGCTTGCACATACGGTACAATAATCGTGTCATTTGCTAAAGTAACCGCCTTTTCATAGCTCAGTACACATTGGCATGTATAAGCACACCAAATACCTTTAATAGCAAACTCCAGATATAAATATTCAATACTAAGATTGCATGGTAACCGGAATAGCTTTCTCAAGATTTTTGACTCAAGTACTACCATGCGTTTAACAAAGGAGTGGCCCCATATTTCTGCTGCATACAGAATCATAGACCGTATTTTGGGCAAATATATACTTACAACAGAGATGGCACAATAGCCACTGTTTCGACCAATAAATATACTTAGTGCATTCGTAGACGCAATACACCGATTCTGCAGTGCGGACCAATGGGATTCCCATTTTAGCTTCTCATCGACAATGATGCCGAGATATTTATATAATATTACTTGTTCCAAATTTTTTGATCTAGGTTCCACAAATATGTCTTTGGTCTTCGTTTTTTAGAGAAGACCATAATTTTGCTTTTGTCTATATTGATGGTCAAACCATTTGTGGCAGAATAAGCCACCAACAAATCAAGCATAAGTTGGAAGCCAGCTGGAGTATAGTCAATAACAGATCGTCCGCATAGGCAAGCCATCCAACAATTACACCATTTACTTTCACAGGATTGGCATTGGCTAGATTAAAGGCATTCATCATATCGGACATTTAAAGATTGAAAAGTATTGCCGCTATCATGCATCCTTGCTTTACCCCACAGTGGGTAGAAGTATTTTTCGATAACCGTCCTGCTGCATTGAGTCTTATTCTCACTGAAGTGTCGGTTTGAAGTATCATCAACATTCGCAGTAAACCTTGTGGGATTCCCCAAGAGTAGAGTTTATGCCACAATTTATTGCGTAGGATAGTGTCAAATGCAGTGGAGAAATCTATATAGGCACAATATACATATAGCAGATGTTAATATTAGTAAGTTATGTGTGGTGCTTGATTTGTCACGAAAGCCAATTTGATTGCCTGGTAATATGTTGGAGGTGGCAATCCATACATTCAACTCTTGGAGCAGAAACTTAGTAAAAGTTTTGGATGAAACATCAAGCATTGCCAACATTCTAAAGTTTGCAGGATTGTCCCATGATCCTTTTTTATGTACCGTTAGAATATGGCTTGTTTGCCATGAGGGGGGATTCACACCTGACCTACCAACTTGTTTAAATAACAGCAATAACACCTGACCCCATAAGATAGGTCGTTTTTTTTATAACTAGATTACACACACCATCAGGACCTGCCGCCCGAGAGTTTTTCAATTTATCTATGATCTTAATGATATCTAGGACAGATACATTGCAATCCCATATAGCTTGCGGCAATGAAAAAATGGTATTGAGTGTTCATTTTTGCCCAGTGTCTCTTTAATATAAAGGGCCCAGGTGTCCTCTGAAATGCAATTAATCGATAGATCTCGCTTTTTATGTTTTCGAAGAAGGTGCCAAATGTCTTGGTTATTATTGGACATGGCTAATATAGCGATTTTTTTTTCCATAGGTGTATTTCAGTTTCTCTTTTATGTATCCTAATCCACTTTCTATATTGCAATTTAAGTGTTTTAATATGAGATGCAACTGCTTGATCAGAAGGTGCATGAGCACATGGCATCACTGCCATTCGAATTGCATTGCAAAGCTGCTTTTTTGCTGCACTGATTATTTTATCGTTGCCCGCCCTACACGTTATCAACATATTTGTTCGTTCACCGGCAGATTTATACTGCCTACGTTTACATATATGGTCACGAATGTTCTACATAAGCAGGCTGAATTTGGACAGGATAGTCCTTGGAGACATAAGACCTGAGACACCTTCCTCAATAAACACAGGTAATAGATCAGAAACAGCCATAGCTACATTCTCTAGATTACGATTTTGTCCACACAATTCTGTTTTTTCCTTCATTCACATGAATCATCCCATTTTCATCATAATCAATTCCAACATCACATTTACCCGGAAGTGAAAATAAAATGCATATTGGAAAGTGATCACTTTCTTCACGTTCCACAATACCCATATCTTTAATGGAATGAAAGCCCAAATTGTTAGTAAAAATGTAATCTAGGAATGCAGCTGATCTTCGTTCAACCCTGGTGTATTTCATCATGGCGTCACCTGGAGTCAGACCATTTAATTTCACTAAACAATGGCTATTTGTAAGAGCAGCCCATTTACGGCCTTGCCTATTGGATTCCTGGGTAGTAGTTGAGCTTGTCAACCCAACATTAGTTTCAGGATTATTACTAAGGGTACCAATTTTTGCATTCAAGTCACCTAGTAGCCAGATTGGATGGCGATGAGTATACTTCTCAAGTACAGTATCGACAGTATGCACATTTTCGATAGTGTTTACCATGTTGGGTGGATCATAGACATTGATAACTATAATGTCTACTAGTAGCCAGGTTATTTTAGCAACTAACACATACTGGGTGGACAAGAGGAGCTTTGTGATCATCCAGGGGGATTGTACCGATATCAGAAGACCTCCTTTAGGGCGGCCATAAGGGCCTTTGGTAGCTACTTGATGAACATTACTTCTAGCATCCAGTTGAATCTCGCTTAGCAACCAAGTTTCTTGAAGTGCGACTACATTGAAAATCGACAGATATTCAATGAGGCCGCCCGCCTCAAGCAGATGTGAATGACCTCTCGTATTCCATGAGTACAACAAATGTAGAGAATTCAGTCAATTACGGGACTCTGCAAAGTGGGATTTAAAAGACAATGGTAGCCATTGCCAATATCCTTCTGGGATGCTATCAGGACTACCGTTGACCACTTGCTTAACAGTGGAGTTACTTATGGATGGAACAGATGGACCTTCTCCACAAAGTACCATTGGCTCTTGTTCCATATTTGGACGGACAGGGACACTTTGGGCAGTAAGAGTAGGTTTTTGCTGTACTAGATTGATTCGTAGTTTCACAGCAAGTATCATTACTTTATGTATCTCATACCCCATCCGTAGCAAATCAACCTCATTGCTTAGTACACAATTCAGAGAGCCCTCTGACTCAAAACATATGTTAGAGATATATTTGTTAATTATCTCTAACTGATCAACGATACAGATATCATTGGAGGTAATTACCCACAGAGGCACAATACTCCGGATCGCTGAACGATTCAACGGAGATGGAGAGTTGTCCATATGCACTTGGGTAATTTGTAGGGCAGGCAACATACCAACCGTAGATTTTTCCTTTAAACAACTACCGGATGTCGCATTGCCAGATGCATGGGTACTGAAGAATTCTGGCAATGTCATTTGCAGAGATGCTGCTGCAGCGCCATTGTTTTGGGCATGCACATCCACACATAGCTGCTTCATCGCTGGTGTGTTAATCTCAACTATGTGTGCTTCAGATTCATCAGGCACACATTATATCATTTATGGCATCGGTATTAGTGGTGTTACCGTGCCGTGATATTGCCTTAATTTTGGCCCCCACTTGTTCGCAGATGTTTTCATCATCATTGCTTATAGCTAATGGCGTCGTAGTTGCACCATTATCACTATTACTGATGACGTTTGAATTAACATGCAGGGACATTTTCTTTTTTACATTTCTCTTACTATACATAATGGCTTGATGAACACTCAGGGGTTTTCTTTTAGCAGAGATTTGCTTCTTCCCCAAGTTCAAATCAACACTTTTCTTTATTTGCTTTTACTGGAATAGTTGCCTGTAATTGTGGACACTTGCTTGAGCATTCTTTGCAACATAAATCTTTTAGTCTAGAGTGGATTAGCAAAGATTGCAAGTCGATTTTGGTTTCTAAGTGGGAACACTTCTCAAGCAGCATTGTAAGTAGATTTTCAAGGGCATTAAACATTTCATCCGAATTCATACTTGTATCTGCGTCAATTTCATTGACACTCTCCCCATCAACAGTAATCACATTACTCGTTGGACATACCATCTTTGCAGGATTTCCATTTGAGGTAAAGCTAAATACTGGAGGTATACTAGAATTATACTCAGATGATTGCTTCAGAACCTTTTCTTTGACATTAGACGCAGGGACTAAGGCCATCTTAGAGGGAGGGGTAAAAAACATAGGAGTAGCAACAGCTTCAACTAGGGACAATTCAGGGTCAATTCCCATATACTCAATGTCTATTTCATCGAGCGCAGAATTCGATATATATCAATAACACTTCCAGTTTGGCTATTAGGGTCCCTATGCACTATTGCAGCAGTGTTTCTGATGTCATATGATTCACTTTTGCCATGTCGCGGACACAACTCAGCATCAGCAATCGGTGATTGCATGACAAGGGGTAAGAAGACATTTGCTTTAGGGTCAAGAAAGCTCGGGATGGAAATAATATCAGCAATAGATTCCTTATGAATTACATTAGAACAGTCTTTCGGTACATCTGTGGGACCACATAGAACATCACATAACAATTTTGTACTGACACAACCCAACTCACTAGCCATCTCAGAGGCTAGGTCGGCAGATGCTAAGTTGAGGGAAACAGTCTCATCAACAGCTGCATCTACTTTGGTACATTGCATTTTTCCAAAATAGTCATTGATCGAGTTCCCTTGAATTATGCCTTTTTTTTGGGCGAGTGATGATTTTGGGAACGCAAATGTGACGATTGCGCAAATATTTATGCATTGCTAATTCCTTATCATAGTCATCCATGCTATTGACTCAGTCAAAATAATGCACTGATAGTCACAATAAATAATACAATAAATAACACAATAGAACAAGACTTGATAAAGGTGGTTGATAATGTAGAAATCTGAAGCAGTACCAATGGGTAATTAGTAGTAGATTTAAATGATAAAAAGGAGATACTAGTCCACAGCCCCTAAATGCGCCTGCACACCCAGCACATTAAAACCAAACAGGATTAAAATAAATCGAGTTTACAGTGAGCAATAGTATAGCAATGCTCATACACTCAAACTCATGAAGAACAGTGTTGCAACAACAGACAATGTGCTTACCTAGTTCCTGATACCATCAATATCACCAGGAAGCACTTGCCGTGTTAACTTCACTGCTCCACTATGAGAGCACTATGATAGCAGCAATGGCACATCGACCATTTTCACACACGAGGTGCAGAAAGAAAGAAAGGGCAGCTCGTAGCCCGCGTTGCCTCTCTCTGCAACAAGGCTAATAACGGCAGGGAGACGGCGGTCTATAGGGGCTGAGGGCACCAGTAACGAGCATAAAAATAAAACAAATAAACAAATGAAGAAACGCGCTAACACGCTGTACGCTGCACGCTTGCTCGCTAGCCGAGCAGCAGAACAGCAAAACAGCCACTTGCAGAGCCACTTCAGGAGCGCGCGCGCAGGAGCGCGGCTGGCTCAATTTAATGACAAAGTGGGCGCGGCCGGCGAAGCTGTATCCACGGGAGGTGAAGGAGAGAGTTCCCAGCCAAAACAGCCACTTGCAGAGCCACTTCAGGAGCGTGCGTTTCTGTGTACATCTCAAAAGGGAACCTAACGGGTTTTGTTTTACTTGTACTCCCTGCCATTTTCTGTTCACTGCCTTTATTGCCTGTCCTTTCTTGTCTGCAGGACTTCTTGCACTCCTACTTGTGTACTTTTCTCCCTTTGGCTTTGTGGGCACGTCTCTTCCCGCAAGCCCCTTGACACGAACGGGCCAGAATACACATCACCTTCCAAAGCAGAGTTGACTCACAAGAGCTGACACGTGCAATATCAATTGGAATGTGGCAACAGTGATTATAAGTAGCACCATCCGTTATGCCTAAACTCAGGGATAGCTTTATTTTAGAGATTATCCTGCAACCATCATGGGCTACTTATGATCGTCGTTTGGGTACTGGGGTGCATATCTTATATGCCGCCCCTGCGCGGCACAGCCTTTTCTGTCACATGGGCAGCTGTGACTGCTGGACCTGCTCAGTGCCACAGGTAGAGCAGGCCTCAGGATACTGATGCAGCAGGCCACAGAGACATACTATGCTTTTGGCATGAAGATGTTGAAAGGGGAATCTGATCACCAGACTACCCTTTCTGAAATTAAACTACCCACATTATTGTATTATTCAATAAAAATCAAAAAGCCAAGGCTTTGCACCCTTGCCAGATGGCCATTCCTCACACTATGGCCAGGAAGTGAAGATGGGGGGAGAGATGGAACGACTCTGTGCACCCGGTTGCCGCAAGAATGTACATCAGGAAAAGAGGACACAGTGAGTGGATAGAATCAGTGGGAAAAAATATGTATTTGCCACTCTATCTGGTACCGTTACGGCTAAAACAATTTGTGCAGAGCAATCAGAGAAGCATGACATTGATAACAAAGGAAGATTTCACAGTGGACACAATGGTATCCATTGAAGAAAAAAAATCTTTTTTTAAAAATAAAATAAAAATAAAGTGGGAGAAAATGCCAAATTAGGCACTGAAAACAAAAACATAAATGTCGAGTAAGGGGCTCGGGTTTTGCCGGGGTGACAATGGGTGGCGGGGTACAAAAAGAAGAAAAAAAAAGCCACCCTAGGGCAGAGGTTCTGCCTCTCAATGGGGAGGCAGAACTCACATTGTAGGGATAGAGCCGTGTAGAGGAGCATCAGGTAAGTCGGCCGCAGATGTAAGTATGGATGGTAGGGGGGGGAGGAGGGTGGTGGATAGCAGGTGGGAGTTGATGTGCGTGATTATTTTGTAACAGCATTTCGAATTCGTCATTTTCAAATTCGACATTTTCGGTTACGAAATAATCATGTACATCCGGTCACGACCACCCTCCCCCCCCCCCCAACATGGTAATTTTTTATCAAAGCAACCGTGTTAATGAACATTGGGACTAAACTGACGCAGGATGATGAGATCTACAGGTGACCTTATAGGAGCGATTCCGAATTCTCACTGTCCATATCTGCTTGTGTCAGGCTCCAGGTAAATGTGAATCTCCTTCTTAATCGGATCAGGGGACTCCCTTTGTGGTATATAATGCTGGATTTAGAAACGTAAATGATAAAAGAGATTCCTTCATCTTCTTGGTGACATTCTTTAATGGCGCAAGCAGTACCTTCTTTACAACTGAAGTGGCAGAGTCAGAAGCCGATGCATTTCGGGCTTTCAGATACATCATCAGAGCTAGATCTGCCTGCTGGGGTTTCTCTCTCTGCTTTCCGCTCACTGCACAGCATGAGGCTTATTGGCCCAACCCTCCTCTTTCCATTCCCCAAGCCCACCCTTCCAGCTGGGGATTGGCCTGTGTTGGGGTCACATGACCAGAAGAGGTCTGTGGTCCAAGAGCTACTCGCTCGCACACCAGGCCCCTGAGCCCATTTTCAACAGCTGCTCGGAGCAGATTCCTCCCTTTGGGTTAGAATAATAATTTTACTTGGCTCCTCTGGGGTTTTTTTCTCTGCTTGACGCTCCCTGCATAGCATGGGGCCGATTGGCCCAGCCCTCCTCGCTCCCTTCTCCCGCCCCTTTCCAGCTGGGGATTGACCTGTGTTGGGGTCACATGACCAGAAGAGGTCCATGGTCCAAGAGCTACTCGCTCGCACACCAGGTCCCTGAGCCCATTTTGAACTGTTGCTCGGAGCGGATTCCTCCCTTTGGGTAAGAATAATAATTTGACTTGGCTTCTCTGGGTTTCTTTCTATGCTTCCCGCTCCCTGCACGGCATGGGGCTCATCGGCCCAACCCTTCTCTCTCCACTCCCTCCGCCCGCCCTTCCAGCTGTGGATTGGCCTGTTTTGGGGGCACATGACCAGAAGAGGATTACATTACCAAGGTTCCCCCAGGGTAGCCTTGCCCTGGCTGCAAGCTAAAGGCCACAAGGCAAAGGGCAGCTCCCTTTCGATCATCTTCGACTCTCTGTTCGCCAAAGGACACCTGAAGGAACAACCTACAGGTACAATGCTAGTACAGTGGTATGGGTGGAAAACCCTGCCACTCCTAAATTACTACCACCAGCCTAATACTGTTTATATGCACTGTACTCTTTAGTTTGCCATTTTATTGTTCTTAGTAGAATAGTGCAGGTTAGTACATGTATTATGCTTAGAATTGTGTAGGTTATCCAAGGCATAAATTAGTTTCCAAAAAGTGATAGTTGGCTAATTAACATTTTTTTGATTAACAAACAGACCCATTTAATTAGCAATTTTGTACTAATATTGTTAATGTCACCAGAAGTTATTTGTGCACAAGACATGAAATGAACAATACAGCAGTTTTGCTTACAGCTGAAACAAGACATTGAAAGGAGACAGGGCTTACAAATTCTTTAAACTTCAGCTAGATCTGCAGGTCGGGTAACTTAATTTACCTATCCAATCTAAGAGAAACACACTCGACCCATAGCAACGGAGGACAACCAATTAAACATGTGATTTCTGTAAAATGGTGCATGTCACTAAAAATCCACTCTATGTTTGGCACACTGTTGCCACACAGAGGCCGGCCATGGACAGGGAAACCTTTATTTGACAATTACTGCAAACAAAGTAAATGTTAAATGCAAGTTTCAAACATCTCTTGCAAATGCTACTCGCCCTTCATAAAATCTACTGCTCTATGCGAGTGGGCGAAAAGACTTTGTGAGCCATAGATGAGGGTCTGTCAAATGTAAAATGTTAGCTGCATGATTGGACACAAATAGATATGATAAAAAGGCTCTGAAAACAGTTTGTCCAGCGGTCTCCTGTGGGTGGTAATATATAATATAATCATAGAGCAAAGTGAATTCTGGAGGCTAACTACTTTGCTTAGCTTTGTGTATTCATTATGTAAGAGGAAAGAAAGACTACACAGGGTGGATTGCATAGCATGCAGCGAACTGGGCAAACTAGGTGGAATATTGTAGTTTGTGGTCATCTCACTTTCAGGGTACCTGGAATAAAGCACCTGGGTGATGATATAGAATGTCAAGTAGTATGGGTTCGCTGATGGGTTGAGCACCAGTTGCAAGATGTATGCAACCTGGAAGTTACTAGGTTTGCCATCAAAAGCATTTGATCGTGTGATCATGTACATTTTCAAAAGTGTTCCCTCGTCAATATGATGCATCTTCCGCAACAAAATGAAATATAATTGACTCTAACCTAAACTTTACTTTAAATCATGGAGATCATGCAGTGTTTTACAGTGTCAATACTGTAATTATATAACAACTTACATTTTAGGAATGGAATTGCATGACTGTCTTTTTTTAAAAAAGTTGACATATACTGGTCTTTGCCAGATAAGACATAGAAAGCTTAATACAAGTATATCCAGATTGCTTCTGTTTTACAATTATTTGAAAAGAAAAAGAAATTCTTGCGCAGCTCTCCCACCCATGCCTTTGGCACTTAAGAGTGGAGGAGTTGACTACTGCTACACTTTCCATTAGCACTTCAAGTGAACAGGGAAAGAGGGTGAAGAGAGCACCGAGGGCAAGTGAGGAATCCAGGGTGAGCTGTGCTTTCATTGAAGAGGGCAACTTAAATAGCTAACTTTGCTGCACAAGTGTCCTTTTGACTAACAAACCTACAGAATGCCATAGCAAATTGCTACATGACACTGCTTATTTTATGCCTTGGTTATCCAATATATTGCTCTTGGAGAAGAATGTAGCCAGTGCAGTATTTCTGGGTGAATGATGAATGTAGCAAAAGCACTAAGGCATTGATTAGATCATAGCCAATGCATTTAAAACTGTTGCACTCCATGCTTATGGAACTTCAGCCGCAGTCACGGCCGCAGTCACAGCCGCATCCCAGCATGCATTCACCTCCATATACCAGACTAAACACAAAGAACTTCTCTGTTATTACAATGCAGCTATGAGCTATGACAAACAAATGTGAACTAGCTGGACACATAATGAGTCTCTTGCAACAGAATGCAGCAACAACCTACAACAATTCAGTCTAGCTGGACACATAACAAGTCTCTTGCACACGCGCACTCTCTTGTCCACCTCTTAGCAGCCATCCACATGCCTGACCATCATGGGTAGCTTATTGGAGCTCGGCCAGCCCACCAAACTCCCTTTCCTGGCAAATGCACACATGCATTCTATTCCTCCTGACAATTTTCCTGTATCTGGGGTTTCAGTCCCCCGAGCACACTCACTACTGTGACAACCTAGGTATCTATCGCCCCATTACCTATCTTCCCTTCCTAGATAAGATCGAGAAAGTGGTCGCCGTGCAACTGAAGCAACACATCAACACCAACAATCTCATCCAAACCTACCAATCTGTGTTCAAACCCAGATGCAGCATGGAGACGGCAACCATACAGGTGGTCCACAACATCCTTGATGGTGCCCCCCTGCTTCCCGGTTCTACTCAACCTCTTGGCCGCTTTCGACACAGTAGACCACCAGGCACACAAAGACACCATACATCGGCACATGGGGATCAGCGACCTTGTCCTGTGCTAGTTCAAGTCCTACCTCACCAACTGCTAGCAGTTTGTTCAGATGGACTCCTCCAGAGCACCAATGCTACCCGTCACCTGTGGAGTCCCGCAGGGTTCCATCCTCTCCCCAGTGATCTTCAATCTATCCATGGTGTCTCTGGGAGCACTCAGAGCCTCCAGGATATTGCGGCATGAAATATTTTGTGGCTTAAAAAATGCATATTTTGCAGCACAGAATTGAATTTTGCGGGGCCTCTTAATCTGGCAAAAATAATATAAGAAATGCAAATTTGTGTGGCAAAACTTGCATTTTTTATGTCGCGAAATATTTCATGCCACAATATCATGGAGGGTCTGCCTCCTATGATACAATTAACTCACAAAGTAACTGTCAACAAACACATAAGACTGTCCCTATTCAGAAGCACACCCTGACCCTGCCAGGGCAAGCTCTTCCTAGAGAAAACAGTGGTGTGCCGCCTATCTACTGAGTCAATCTCATTGTAGTCCTTTGTGTTGGTGCCTAGACAGAACATGTAACAAGGACAACAAATTGCCTGCAGCGCCTGGCACATAACAGCTGCTTCCCAGGGCTATATTCATTAGTAGAGCACTTGAGGTGTGGCACTCTGAAAACAGCCTCGTGCCACTCCACCAGACACCATCGAGGTGGCCCTTTTGTCAGAAAGGAAAGATAACATTTCTGGGATCTATGGGTACTCCCCTCAGCTCACACCCACTTTCCTCTCCCTCTACTATCCAGACTTATGTCTACTGCTGGGCATTAAGGAAGCCCTTATAGTGGATAGTGCTAAAATCTAACGGTTAAGTAAGAAATAAACATAGAGACTGCTCATAAAACAGTTTGACACAGGAACAGTGTCTAGGAACTGAGAATTCACCTCGGTGTTCCACTTCTCTTTCTCTCCCCAGAGGATGGAGGCACTGCCTGATCCGCCAAAGCGGATTTCCCACGGAGCGACACCCAAGATAAACTACCTGGTCCTGAAGAAGATGACCCTAATCGCATCGGCCATCGAAACCGGTCGACCATAGGTTCATGAGCCCTCTCAGGACCATGACGATATTCCAATCGGTCAAATGGAACACGCTAAAAAAGTAAGGTGCCCTAGTTAGGCTCATTGCCACTAGGGGCTCCCACGTTTCTGTGTGGGGGTTGCTGTTTTAGTTATCCATTACTAGGTCTGTTGTTATGGAGGTCTCAACTTAATTGGTGATGAAACAGTATAGAGAAATTCCTACAAGAAGTAACCTCAAATACAAAATAAACTAGAGCATATGATCTAATGCTACCATTCTCTACCATTACCTGTACTGGTGTTTTCTTAATTGTTTGTGATCAATGTCAATGTGGTTTCTAGACAAGGGAAAGATCTCTTGCTATCTCATTTAGATAGGCGGCACATCACCGTTTTCTCTAGGGAGAGCTTGCACGGGCAGGGTCAGGGTATGCTTCTGAATAGGGACAGTCTTTATGTGCTTGGTTAACAGTTACTTTGTGAGTTAATCTGATCTCAGATATATACTCCATTGCCTGTTTTTCTGTGATAAAATATGCTGACCATAAAGGGAGGAATGTAATAGAAGCATATCACGCTTGTACCTTTGCCCTACGTGATTTTTGGGTCTGCCTCCTAGCCACACACATCCAAATCCACCAATACGCGAATGGCACACAGCTATACCTCAAGATTGACTCCATCAAGGACATCCACAGGCTCAAACCATGCCTCTCGCTGATCCAGTCTTGGATGTCCAGTGCATACTTGAAGCTCAACCCTTCCAAGACTGAATTCCTACACCTTACCAAGAACACCGGACATCCAGACAAACAGACCTCGCTATCAACCAGGAGCCCTAAGGGCTTCACACCCAAACTCACCTCCTGAGCCAAGTCCCTCGGGTCCCACATCGACAAACACCTTTCCTTCAAGACACACATGGCTAAGAGACAGCTGGGTATCAGCTCTCCCTCCTGTGGAACATCAAGCCCTTCCTCCCTCCGGAGAGCTTTAGATCTACTATTCAAGCACTGGTCCTATCCCACTTGCATGGGGACAATACCCTCCTCAAAGGCCTCTTTTTGTCCTCCCTTGTTCCCCTGAGAAGCTCAAGATTACTATTTTAATATAAAAAAGGATTAAGGGGACTACTTGTAGTAGAAAATATAGACAGTAGACAATGTGCTTATAATTTAAAGAGCCTTGGCCCCCCTGGACCTCCCTTGGGCCCCCTAGGGGGGCCAGCCTCTAGGTAGGGGGCCCCAGAAACAATATTTTTACTCAAGGGGGCTTGGTATGAAAAGGTCTGAATACTACTGGTCTACACAGATACAACCATTACACCACAGCCCTAATCAATCTTCACTGGCTCCCACTGTGCGCATAAATCACCTTAAAGTCTTGCTGCATCATCTATAAGGTAATCACCCCCAAATCACCCAGCTACCTTGCGGAGAAACTCAGCCTCTCCGGCAGACAGCGCACCACCAGAAGCAAGGACACGTGCAAACTTGAAATCTGCTGCTGCAAAAATGAAAGGACCAGAAAACAAACTTTCTCTGCTTACGCCCGAAGACTGTGGAACCTCCTCCCAGTCAGCATCAGACTTGCCCCCACGCTGCAACAATTCAGAAAATTACTCAAGACCCAGCTCTTCAAGAAGTCTCTTCTCAAAATCTACGCCATCACATCACCTCCCCGAGCCACCCAACTCACTAGACGCCATCCACCCCTCTCCTCCCCGCCAAGCTGTACAGCTGTACCCCTCCTCTGTATCCAGTCCCCGCTGTCTATCTGTTCTGTTGTTAGATCTCCATTATGCATCTGTACTGTTGTTGTATTTCTCTGTAAAGCGCTCCGTTGTGCATCTGTATTGGTGTATACATTTGTAAAGTGCTCCATTGCTTCTCGAGGCTAGGTCCACGCTCAATAAATACCATAATAATCCTACTACATGTGTATACAGTGGATTATACCTTATATAGCCTGCCTGGAGTACTCAGTGCAAAGATAAGTCTTCTCAACAAGAAGACCTTTCCTCCAAAGAAAGATCAGTGTTTAAGAGCATAGGCTTCTGACTCTGCCACCTCAGATGTAAAGAAAGCATGCCTTGTGCCATCAAAGAATGTCACCAAGAATATCTCTATTTTATCATTACGTTTGTTTGAACTGCAGTATTATAGACTACAAAGGGAGTCATCAAATCTGAGGACGAACATCATCAGCTTAGTCTTACGGTTCTGTTTCCTGTAATTGTGCATTTCAGGCCTCTGGTACATACTGGATTACTTTCTTATAATTTGTTCTTGAGACACAGTGGTGCCCGCTCACAAAATAAACATTGTAATCTCTTTGTATGAAACAACTATGAAATGACGCCAAGCGAGCTGACAAGCGAAACTCGAGTGTAGCAACATCACCAACCAAGTGAAACCCAAATTCCTATTTTTATGAGGCCTAGGATAAACAACCAGTGTAACTGGTATAGTATAATAAATGCTAAATAGCCCGGAGTGCTTTTACGTTCCGTGGCATGCTGCAGTAGCCATAAGCAAGTTTAGAGTTCCGTTACCCAGGGTAACGCAAGTCAGTATGCACGCACCAAAGAACCTGAGCCTAGTTCCGGGGCCCCTGATGGAGGAACCCAAAGCTCAGCAGTATAGGTTGCATCTGGTGAGCCAATAGTATGTTTTTGATAAGGAGGGCTGCGGTTTGTTAACAATCGACTAAGTGCTATGAATACAGAATAAAGAGACAAAGAAGGAAGAGGTCGACATACACACCTAATTATTGGGAGAGGTTTCTCATTTTTCTTTTTTAACATAACTTTTTATTTGCATTTTTAAACATAACAGTTCAACTTTGGTCGTTACCCTCCTCCCCCTCTGCTCCGGTGAAGGCCAGTAAGCAAAGAGTGTGTCCTTGGGCCGCTCTGTTCCTCAGCGTTAGAGGACAGTTGCCATGCACATCCCCCCTGATCCAAGCCCAGTCGCGCCTCCCGACTCCTTTCCTCCCTCTGAGCTCAGTCTACTATGCCGAGGAGACGCATTTTCCTCGGACACCAGGTCCCCTTTGATCCTGTTTGTAGGAAGTCCAGTACTCTCGGCCAATCTATTCGAAAGGTTCAATGCTCTCCATGAAGGGAGTATGTAAGCCATTCTAGGACCGCAAAGTTCCAAACCTTTCCACCCATTCGTGTTCTGTTGGGGGATCCTTGGACTTCCGCTTTTGGGCCAATGCTAACGCCCATGCCATTGTCAAAATTGCATAAACTTTGCAGTCTGCTCTCGAAGGGAGGTCCTCCAATGTCCCATCGATGCCCAGCATTGCCAGGCCTCTATTGCCTCCAGCCTTTACCCCCAGTATGTGAGCTATCGCTTGTTGTATGCCCCCCAGTACTCATTCATTTTATGGCAGTGCCACCATATGTTGGTCCCTCCATCCAGCATTCCCTCCAACAATATTTCTATTCCCTTGGGTACATTTTGTGGAATCATGTTGGAGTTAGGTGCCACTGGAAAATGAGTTTGATCCAGATTTCTCGTATTTGCAGGGATCTCTTGAGCTTAGGGATGCTTGACCACATTTGTGCACACTCGGTTTCCTCTATGTTGTGCCCTGTGGACTGTTCCCATCTTTTCATGTATGAACTTTGAGCCGGTTTCTTGGTTGATTTTATGTACTCATATATCGATGCCACCACCCTCCTGACTACGGGGTCAGTGGTCCGATATTTTTCAAAAGGGGTTAATTGGCAGGTCCCTGCTTCTTTCATGGTGGGGTGGTAAAGCCAAGGTCTTATTTGTGTGTAGCGTTATCACTCCACTTCCCCTAAATCAAAGTCCGTTTTATATTGGGTAAATTGTTTCGCTCTAGTATCTTTCAACATGTGTCTGATTCTTTGGCATCCCCAAATTGGGTGAATTGCCGGTTGTCAAATATCAGGGTGAATGGGGACGCGTTGGAGGTGATGTGCGCCTGCTTAATGGCCACATCTCACGCGTCTCCAAATTGGGCGAATATTGTACTGCTGTACATCTGGGTCGGTCTAGCCGCCTTGGGTTTCCAGAGTATCGTTCCCAGGTTTTTGCCTGCTACGGCCCTGTCCATTGGCCTCCAGATCTTACCCTGATCATCGTTCAACCAGTCCTGTATAACTCTAATCTGGGCTGCCAGGTAATAGGTTTTAAAGCCTGATTCACCCAGACCTCCTCTGGATGTGGGCATCTTCATTACCCTAGTAGCTACCCTCTGTGTTCTATTATTCCAGAGAAATCTGCTGGTGATTTTTTGGTTGGTCCTAAATAGGGCAGACAGTATGTGGACTAGGAGGGGCGAAAAATAGTATAGTAACTGGGGAAGTATTACAATCTTTAGCACATTTATACGGCCCAGTAGTGTGATCGATACGAAGCCCGAATCTATCAGTTTGGTTTTAAGGTTTTCTACCGGGGGGAGGGGTAGTTTGCTTGATACAATTCCTGTAAGAATTTGGTAAATTTAATCTCCAGGTAGGTTATGGTTCGTTCCGCCCATCTGTAAGGGGAGCCCTTTTTGAGTTCCTGTTCTACTTCGTTCGAGAGTGTGAGGTTAAGAACCTCAGATTTATGAGGGTTTATTTTTAGACCTGCCACCTCCATTAATTGGTTAAGTTCGTCTTCTATTGCCTCCAGCGAGAGATCGGGTCGAGAGATTGTCAGGAGCATGTCATCCGCAAAGTCGGAAAATGTTTGTGTTGTCCCCCCGAACGTAATTCCCCTAGTTATTTGCTCTCACCGCCGCCAGGAAGGGTTCTAGGTGAATTGCACTAAGTATATGCAATTATTCTATCAGAATTGTCCCTTGACCTAGTATGATAGCAACGTTTGTCTCCTCCCCCTGCCATACTTGTTCTCCTTCCCCATTCCAACACTATCTGAAATGTCGTCAGGCCTAGTGCGATAGTTGCTTGTTTTGTTCCTCCCCCTCCTTCTCATCCCTTCACCCTCTTCGCTTGTAAAATTCCAGCTCAATCCTGCTGTACAAAGAAAACCAGGTCGTCCATCATCAGGTCTCCTTACGATGATTAAAATCAATCCAAACTGGAGCTTAGTAGACACCATAAACATCAACCCATGGATCCAAGTAACAACTCTAAAGATCAACAACGACAATAGCCATCAATCTCAATTCAATCATAATAGCCTTTTCCTTAGAACTATTGTGATTATAAATGTTTACTGGAATCCAGTGGCCATAAATGACAACTTTTTAGATGGAGTATTTCTGACCATTGACAAACTTGTTGTTAAGCGCCAGAACATCGGCATAATAATCTGTGGAGACCTTACCATTCATATGTACACTCACAATGGTCAACACATTCCTTTTGATAATATTTCTTTAAGAGCTCAGCGATGGACCAAAGAAATAACCACCAGAAATGTGGTCCTAACAGGAAAGGTGTCTGCAATCATTGACTATATTTATTTATCTCTTGGTCTTAACAACCTAATAGTCAAATCTGAGACTATTCCATCCAGGAAGAGTGACCATCAAATGTTATTAATCTGTGGTGTAGGTTTGCTCGAACAAAGCCTGAATCTTCCGATACCGCCGATGGAAATCATAGGAACAAATGCCAGACTAAGAATAAGCTCAAAACAATCAATACATCTCCTGAAGTCTTTTCATCAACTTCTATCAAAGACACAGATAAGTTGAATTATGATTGGCTATTGACCCCTTTCTGGATAAAAGGAAACCTACGAGGAGAAACTTTACACCAACAACATTATAATCCGGAGCTGGCAGCCAAAAAGAAAACCTTGCGACAGGAACTGTGTAGATGGAGGAAAAATCTTGTCCCAGAAAATATACAAAAGATGAAAAGAGCTAAACAAATCTAATCCAATTGGAAAAAAACATATGCAATGACTCTCCAACAATCAGATGCGGAAGCCATCTTAGCGACATTCAAAAATAAAGATTTGAGAAATCTGTGGAACCTTCTTAACAACAATGCCCAACAACAGCATAAATTGATGTCCAATGTGCCTGAAAATAAATAGATTTCCCAATTTTTGAACCTATACAAAATCCGTACCTCAGACACTCATCTAACGGAATGCCCGATCTCGAAACAATTGACACTTATATGGGACAAAAAAGATTTTTGGGAGATGATCAACAAGCTTAATGCTTCACGATCTCAGGGCCCCTATGGCCTGTCCAACGCCACCCTGAATCAGCACCCAGATAGTTGGGCAACCTTGATGGATCACCTGCTGACATTAATCAACAGACTAAAGCAGATACCCTCTACCTGGAAAAGGGCTACGTTGATTCCAATCTTTAAACAAGTGGCAAGAGACGAACCGACAACCTACAGACCTATTGCCATTCTGGATCCCTTAGGCAAACTGTTCGCTATGTATTTGTTACAAAAACTCACTGCGTGGGCTGATTAAACAAACTTATTTGATCATCAACAAACTGTCATGATGCCTACCCCCGGAGCACCAGGACAGGCCCAGCACCCCCGGGAGCAGCCATCATGCCCTCGGGTAAAAGCCCAGCGGCCCCTAATAGGGGCTCTTTGGACTTTGTCCTGGCGCCAGGCTCATGTTGGACATCAGTCCTGGCGCCATAGGCGCCAGGCTCATAAAAGAGGGTGTTTGGTGCACTTACCTGACGCAGACCATGCTGCATGAAGCCTCAAGCCAAATGAGGCTTAGGAGGGACTATTTTATCAAAGGAACTATTTTACTTGGGTGGGGAACGTGGAAGAATACTTACCTGGAACTTCTTCCAAGGCTATTTAAACCACGCCCGGACTGCCACAAGTGCTTCGCGTTGCTCTGCATCTAGCAGCTGAACGCTCACCGTGCCTGCTCCTGCATCTTGCCTCCAGCCACGCCCGCCTCGATCTTGGGATACCTGAAAGGAAGGAAGGGAAGAGAAAAGGTGAAAACCAAGAACTTAATCTAATTTCCTACCTGTGTCCGGAACCATCACGCCAGCGATCCTGAAGATAGACATTCTTTAAAAGCATCGCGCTACTTGTTGCAGCGCCTCGCATCACTCACCTGCCTCGTGGGCTCTTCACTATCCTCCGCGACCTTCTGGACATTCCGCCACATCTCTGCACCTGCAGGGGAGAGGAAGAGACAAATGGTGAGCAGGAGGAACAAATGAGGAAAGCCTGATTTTCCGTCACAAGACTTACCTGGCCATATTTGACGGAACCACTCCTCATTTCGCGTCGGCGCCACTTCTTGGCCTGCTACCGCACCCCGGCCCCTAAGGGGAAAAAAGAAAGACATTACTAGAGGGATTCAAAGACATTTAAAGGGATCATTTTATCACAAACTCACCTGAGTTTATCTCCGGCAATATCCCTCGAAGCATCACTTCCACTCTGCACCTGAAAATAAGGACAGATCGCAGGTTAAGAAAAGCAAACAAAGAGAAGACTCTACTCTGGAACTTTTTAAACTGCATACTTACGGCATTTCGCCTTCCGAAACCAGTGAAGTAATTGGTCAAATACGCGCCCCTGCACCAGAAGCAGGATGGAGAGCTCATCCATTCAAACATTAAGGTGAGCCTTGATTGGGGATTTCGGAGGTGGTCAGAGAAGAGCAAAGGGGAGGTGGGAAGCAATCACAATACTCTGCAGTCAGTTAATCCCCTTTCTCCACCTACAGAAAGATTTTTCTACGGGCCAGACAAGCCAGATTTGGGGGTCCTGTTCAGTCGGTGTTTCGAATCCTGCGCATCACGCTTGAAGAGGTCACAGCAATCCAGACCAGGTCAGCGCCTCCGTGGGAGCCAGGTGAGCGTTACACAAACGGGATTTACAGAAAGTATCGGAACAAACGTCAACCTCTCGATTCTTAACCTCATAAAACAAGAAGCCCTACAGAACAAAACCCAGGTGTATGCTGCTTTTATAGACCTACATATGGCCTTTGATTCCATAAATAGGGGGAAATTATGGAACAAACTGATGGCATGGAAATACCCCCCCACCCCCGAAATTACTGAACCAATCAAACTTCTTTACTCAAACACCTCAGTTACCATCAGACTTTCCAAAGGAGGCGCCACTACCACCTCAACAAGTACATCGAATGGGCTAAAACCGGGATGCCCCCTTGCTGCAACGCTTTATAACTTATACACTGCAAACTATGCTGCCCATACAAAATACAATGCATTAAACCCCCCCAAAAATAAATTCTGTCCCGCTTCTGCATCTGATGTATGCGGATGATCTCATTTTACTTGAGAAAACAAAAGTGGGACTACAGAAAAACTTGCGAATGATGGGAGAATACATGAAACTGAAGGAATTGCAGATTCATACCAACAAAAACAAAATAATGAAACTAACGAAACAAACAACTAAAAACACCCGACAAATAAAATGTATATTAGAAGATAAAGTTTTTGCGGAAGTACACACCTTTAAATACCTTGGAATCCTACTAAACCAACCCAAAGCTGAAACAGACTGACTGGCCTCTATAGAAGGAACAATGTGTTTGTTAGCAAGACAAGGAGTAGCGCTCGACAGACAATATGGAAAGTTTTCATTTAAACCTATTATCAATGTTCTACAGTCAAAAAATAATTCCCATCATAACATACAGCACTGAAGCTATGATAAATTCAACACAGATAAATTGGCAAAGTATGGTATTATTCACGGCATTCTAGAAGCCTCGTTTTGGCAGAAGATTCTGAAACTTTCGAACAGCTACCCCATGGCCAAGATACGATTCGAAGTGGCATTCCAATCCACTTCAATCCATTGTTCTGAGGAAGCAGCTGGATTTTCTCAGCAAACTAAAAAATAATGATAATATTCCGCGGGAGACTTCTAATACCGTGAATAATACCATACTGAAAGCCTCAAAACTCTCTCTGGAGGTCAGAATGACAACTGAAAACATCTCTACAGAAATGCTCATAAATCATCCACAACGAGCCAGGATAAAGATCCAACAAAATGACTGGATCAAAACATTAGAGGAAAAAACAAGGTACACCATGAATCTTCAATGTACAACAGACATCCGTGTGATTAATGAGCTCCCAAGGTACTTATCACTTTTTCCGGACCCAGATATTCGCAATATGTAAATTAAAATCTGTCTAAATGTCATTCCAACTCGGCATAGATTAGCGATTAACAGACAGATTCCTTTGTCAGAAAAATTTTGCCGATTTTGTCTAGATAAGCAAACTCCCGATATGTTGCACCACATGATCATGAAATGTCCAGCCCTCTCTCAACAGAGAAACTTATTTGGAGGACTTTTCAAGATTTCTGCCCAGAGCGAAGAATGCGACTACAGATGGGACAAGATCCTTAGAGGCCAGGACAGAAAATTAATATACACCATTGTGCAATTCCTTCGCCATATTTTTGCCCATGACAAACAGGAACTAATTAGGTGTTGTTTGCACTTGTCTGAGATATTATGCTTGAAAATGTGAGTTAATTATGAGATTTATTTCTTAAATGACTAAATGAAAAGTTTATGTTTAAACTATATCATTTTAATAAAAATAATAATAATAATAATAATAATAATAATATTTTCCGGCTCTACCATAAATGTCGTCAGGCCTAGTACGGTAGTCGCCTGTCTGTTTCCCATTCCTTCCTATCTGTGTCTTTGCACTTGCTCCATCTGAAATGTCGGTAGGCCAAGTATGATAGTTAATTCACATTCGTGTTGTTCATGGCATGTAAGAATGTCATTATATTTTTCCCTTGTTCCCTCCCTTGCCGTGAAGAGCTTTGAAACATATTTTGTATAGGCGCTATATAAACTATCATATCATATCATAGGTGACAAGGGGCACCCTGGTTTCATTCCACGTTGCACTACTACTGGGTCCGATATCTGGCCGTTTACGGATAATCTGAGCATGGGGTGTTGGTAGTTGGCTCTTACTCTATCCATAAACTTGTTTCCAAAGCCCATCTTTTCTATGGTTGTGAACAGAAATCCCCACTCCACCCCGTCAAAAGCTTTCTCAGCATCTAGGACCATAAGGAGAGCGGGGATTCCTTTCTTGTGCGCCTTTTCAATTAAGTGTGCTATTCTTCTGAAATTATCAGAGGTTTGGTGCCCCCTGACAAACCCAGATTGATCTGGTTGAACCAGGCGGGGAAGGATTTGGTGAAGTCTAGTTGCCAAAAGTTTTGTATAGATTTTGGCATCTACGGTGATTAAGGCGATAGGGCTGTACGATCCGCAATCCGTGGGGTCCTTCCCTTTTTGGGAATAAGGACCACATTTTCCTCTTCCATGGATTGAGTGATGGCTTTATCTGCGTGAAATTGATTAAACAAGTTGGTCAGGTGGGGTACAAGTGTCTCTCTGTGGGTCTTTTAGAACTCAGTGGAGATGCCGTCTGGTCCTGTGGTTTTGTTAATGGGTAGGGCCTTTATCGCATTCTGGATTTCCTCATCGGTTATGTCCTGCTCTAGGGTCTCCCTATCTTCCTCCATTAGTCTCACCAGCTCAATCCTTTGTAGATAAGTCTGCTGTGCCGATGGAGGGGATAATCTGAGCTGAAGAGTCTAGTGTATTATTAGAGCTAGTCTTGTCCCCGCCCACTTGAATTTTTAGTATAGTTTTGTACTTCTCTTCCTTCCTCGAGAGTCTGTCCAGTAACCTATCTGCCTTGTTAGCTGTTATTTTTGCTTCAATGCTATCGCGGTACGTTCCGCTGCCCTGGTTTGTATCAGGTCCAGCTGGCCTTTTATAGCTCTATACTCCCTTTTATTGCGCGCGCTCAGGATCACTGACATGCGTGACATTATCTCCTTTAACTTGGTCTCTAGCTGCATCTCCTCCAGCCTCATTTCCCCGTCTCCTTGCCTTGATGTCACTAATCTGTCCCCTTATTGTTGCCTTGAAGGTATCCCATCTAATCTGCCGGGTCAGGTGTGTCATGCCTGCGCCATGGGCGCATCCATTTACGCTCAATATGGACTATTTGTTTATCATTTATTTACAACAGACTCTTGGATCCATCTATATTTACTTTGGGAACTTTATTTCCCATTTGCGAGACTTTGGTGCCTTATTATTTTTGCCAACAAACTACGCATACCATAATGCACTTGGCTACAAGCATCGATTCCTGGCTGTTCCTATTGGTCATCAGAGGAACTACACCCCCCAGAAGCCCTAGGGATTTGCTCTGCTTCCACCAGCCCAGGAACAGAAAGGGAGGTGGCCGATTGCCTGCAGGTGTGCTTAGCCAGGTGCAACCAATTAGCCTGCCTCTGTGCTGGGCTAGGCAGTATAAAAGGCTGCTGCCTGCAGTGGCTCAGCCTCTTGCATCTGAGAGTCCTTCCTCCACTTTTCGCGTCTTCCTACGGATCTTGTATGCGGTTTACCTTCACTCCTGCTTGGACCCTGCCTTGTTGCTTGCTCCACCCTGCTGCCTCCAGCCATAGCCTTTCAGGCTCCCTGCCTCACAGCCCTGCTCCTCTGGGCTCTCCACACTGCAGCTGATCACGCTCTGCTGCCTTCCAGCCTCCGCCCTTGCCCTGCCGGGCTCTCCACATTGCAGCCGATCACGCTCTGCTGCCTTCCAGCCTCCGCCCTTGCCCTGCGGACCCTCTACATTGCAGCTGATCACGCTCTGCTGCTTTCCAGCCTCAGCCCTTGTACTCTGGGCTCCCTGCCCTGCAGCCTGCCTCACTCCGGCTGCCTTCAGCCCTTGTCTTCTGGGCTCCCTGCTCTGCAGCCTGCCTCACTCCGGCTGCCTTCAGCCCTTGTCTTCTGGGCTCCCTGCTCTGCAGCCTACCTCACTCTGGCTACCTACAGCCCTTGTCCTCTGGGCCTTCCTACTTTGCAGCTTATCACGCTCCGCTGCCTACTACCTACCTTTTCCGCTGGGTTCTCGGCCTAGCAGCCCTCTACAGTCCTCTGCTACCTTCTACATTCAGCGGCCCTGTCCCTCAGCGTTCACTCCTTACTGCCCGGCCCTTACGGGATCCTTGCCATGCAGTCTGCTTTACTCTGCTGCCCTAAGCCCTTTTCCTCTGGGCGTTCTACCTTACAGTCCTACTCCTGTGGACTTACTCATTGCTTTCCTGCTCCTCTGAGCTCTCAACCTTGTTCCTTACTGTCCTCTGCTATCCTATCCTGTTACACGACTTTCCCTTCATTTCCTTCTGCTAGTTTGCTATCACCTCCTTTCCTGGATTTGTCTGTAGTATCTTCTCTTATACTGTTTGTAGACCCTTTTGTACAGAGCTTGACTGTTGGTTCCCATCAGTCAACCTCTGCCCCTTCTCTTGTCTCGTTTCTACATTACAGACACCCATAGCTGCTGTTCCAAGTTATGAGCAAACAGCGTGGGCCTCTGTTATAGCAAACTGTGCAGAAGGCTAGAGTATTTCCAAGGTTCGTGGAATACTCTTTTCCTATATCTGCATTCAGCCCAAGAGGGTATTCATTCTGTATCTTTTCCCTTGCTACTCTTGCCTACTCTTCGTTCTCTTTCCTTTCCGCTGTGTGTGTTCTTGTCTGTCCACTTTATTTGGCACAACCACCCAAACCCTTTCTGGGTGTCCTGTGCCACTCTTAATAGAGTGCCATCCTTGACAGAATGCAAGAGCCAAATATTTCTTGTTCCATTGGCCGGAAAGGCACACACAGAACAAAGATGCTTTCCTTTCGGGTTAAGAAACCTTTGCATAAACCTATGGTTTCCCTAAAGACAGCAAACAAGAACCTTAGTCTAAAGGACAGTCTCGCCTTAGTAAACAAAGATTTACAAGCACAGTACTATACTCACTGGCTAGCTGACCCTTCTTCCATGTACAATTATTATGACATTTGCGACTATGACCCGCAGTCCTCATCTGTTGCGGAGCTACAGCAAGATAATGAATTCTTACATATCTTGTTAAACCAAACAGCGAAAACACTCCTGCGTCTTCTGACAAGCCTTCTAACACCGCAACAGACAAGGATATAGCACTCATTGTGGGAGACTCTAAACCAGAATACGCTGTTGCCAGAGTGATATGCGCAAGATCAGCTTGGCAAGCTCCCCAGAATGCTGGAAACCCTTATTTGACAGGACAAGGCAGTCATTATCCTGAGGTTTGTGCATCTGGTCCTGGGTACAAAAGACCTATACTAACCATCGGTTGTCTTAATGCTTCCACAGTATCTACTAACCACAATAACCCTAAGGTCAGTCTTCCCATTGCTACAACCGAATTTTCTGCCACACCAGCTCCTGAAGCTTTAGATCAAGCTAATGATACTTACCTGCTACACGAACAACTCCTACGCCTTAAAAGAAAGACCGAAGATCTCTATGATGACTTTGTTTATTTGCATTGTAAGAATCTTATGAAGGGACACAAGTCACCAGACCATCTAACACTATGTCCAACACCTGACATCTTATCTTTAGAGATCGACATGATAAGGCCTGGAATTGCCATGCAGAAAAGTATACAGACTTATACCAAGCAGATGGAAGACCTAAATATAGCATATGTATCCCTTCTAAAGACTGACACAGCTCTTTCACCTTCCAGCCACAGAAACTCAGGTTGTTGTACTGACAGAAAAGAATTAACTCCTCTGGTGGGTCAAATCACTCACACAGCCATTACACCACAAAACAAGTGTGGTCTTCTGATTGGAAATCCCTCTGAGTCAAAGGATGGTTCCGCCCTCACCCTTGCCTATTGTCCAGTACTCACACTTACAACCTCTTCTGAAATGACAACGTCAGCTGAAGAGACTGGCGCAATTCACACCGAGCATGCTGAGTTGGCAAGCAGAGCTTGCCAAAGTGTGGCTGTGCTATCAGACAACACTCTTGAGCAATCAACATCTTCAGTTTCTTCGATACCCCCTGAATCGCCAGTAGTTGTGGTACCCGATCTACCAGTAGTTGCAACACCTGAACTGTCTGTAGCTGCTACAGCACCCGAACTTCCAACTGCAATTCATGATCTTCCTGCTGCTGTGGTTCCTAAACTCCCTGCCACATTTGAGACTCCTCAAGTCCCTGCTGCAAATCTTGAGGTTGCTATAGCTACTGTGATTCCTGAAGCTACTGCTAATTCTGATGCTCCCGATGCCCAGATTTCTACTTCCTTCGCAGCTGTGCTCGCTGCAGCAGAATCCTCTGCTACACAACCTGATCCCTCAGCATCTTCTCTTCCTGATCCTACATCCGCCATGCTAACTGTTGCAAAGTCAGCGAAGGGTTTCCCTGTTAAGACTACTGCTCCAGTTGTTCCTGCTGGTGTATCTATAGCACTAAGACTGCCAGACTCTACTCTATCAGTCTCAGGTGCGTTCCAGCCCGCTGGTTCTCTCATGACACCCACACACCCAGTTGCTACAGCCTTGATACTCTCTACAGCCATTCAAGATCTCACTGCTGCTGTAACCTCTGAACTGTCTACTAATCATGGGGAAACCGCCGCTGTGACTCCTGAACTCTCTGCGGCTAACCCTAACGTTGTCATGGCTGCTCTGGATGTCTTGGAAAACCTTCCTAAAGCTACCAACTCTGCTGTACCTATGGCTCCACTTTCCAGCACCATATTGTTGCCCGTCAAAGCAAAATCTATCATGGAGCCTGCAGCAGTTTTTCGCAGTTCCTCTTTTCATGCACACACAGTTGGGGTCTGTGTTCCAAAGACTTTGTCTATTCCGATTGCTACATCAAAGGTTCTGAACATTGGTACTATCTCCGTCATTCAAGACTCTCACCTTGCAACCCGTTTCTGGTGCTTCATGATGTGCCTTTTTGGATTAAGACTCTTGTACGGTGTGACAGACATTCTTTCTATAGGTCGGTCTTCAGGGAGCCTGGAGAGGGGGCTGGAGAGGGGCATAATGTCATGCCTGCGCCATGGGCGCATCCATTTACGCTCAATATGGACTATTTGTTTATCATTTATTTACAACAGACTCTTGGATCCATCTATATTTACTTTGGGAACTTTATTTCCCATTTGCGAGACTTTGGTGCCTTATTATTTTTGCCAACAAACTATGCATACCATAATGCACTTGGCTACAAGCATCGATTCCTGGCTGTTCCTATTGGTCATCCGAGGAACTACACCCCCCAGAAGCCCTAGGGATTTGCTCTGCTTCCACCAGCCCAGGAACAGAAAGGGAGGTGGCCGATTGCCTGCAGGTGTGCTTAGCCAGGTGCAACCAATTAGCCTGCCTCTGTGCTGGGCTACGCATTATAAAAGGCTGCTGCCTGCAGTGGCTCAGCCTCTTGCATCTGAGAGTCCTTCCTCCACCTTTCGCGTCTTCCTACGGATCTTGTATGCTGTTTACCTTCACTCCTGCTTGGACCCTGCCTTGTTGCTTGCTCCACCCTGCTGCCTCCAGCCATAGCCTTACAGGCTCCCTGCCTCACAGCCCTGCTCGTCTGGGCTCTCCACACTGCAGCTGATCACGCTCTGCTGCCTTCCAATCTCCGCCCTTGCCCTGCCGGGCTCTCCACATTGCAGCCGATCACGCTCTGCTGCCTTCCAGCCTCCGCCCTTGCCCTGCCGGGCTCTCCACATTGCAGCCGATCACGCTCTGCTGCCTTCCAGCCTCCGCCCTTGCCCTGCGGACCCTCTACATTGCAGCTGATCACGCTCTGCTGCTTTCCAGCCTCAGCCCTTGTCCTCTGGGCTCCCTGCTCTGCAGCCTACCTCACTCCGGCTGCCTTCAGCCCTTGTCTTCTGGGCTCCCTGCTCTGCAGCCTAACTCACTCTGGCTACCTACAGCCCTTGTCCTCTGGGCCTTCCTACTTTGCAGCTTATCACGCTCCGCTGCCTACTACCTACCTTTTCCGCTGGGTTCTCGGCCTAGCAGCCCTCTACAGTCCTCTGCTACCTTCTACGTTCAGCGGCTCTGTCCCTCAGGGTTCACTCCTTACTGCCCGGCCCTTACGGGATCCTTGCCATGCAGTCTGCTTTACTCTGCTGCCCTAAGCCCTTTTCCTCTGGGCGTTCTACCTTACAGTTCTACTCCTGTGGGCTTACTCATTGCTTTCCTGCTCCTCTGAGCTCTCAACCTTGTTCCTTACTGTCCTCTGCTATCCTATCCTATCCTGTTACACGACTTTCCCTTCATTTCCTTCTGCTAGTTTGCTATCACCTCCTTTCCTGGATTTGTCTGTAGTATCTTCTCTTGTACTGTTTGTAGACCCTTTTGTACAGAGTTTGACTGTTGGTTCCCATCAGTCAACCTCTGCCCCTTCCCTTGTCTTGTTTCTACATTACAGACACCCATAGCTGCTGTTCCAAGTTATGAGCAAACAGCGTGGGCCTCTGTTATAGCAAACTGTGCAGAAGGCTAGAGTATTTCCAAGGTTCGTGGAATACTCTTTTCCTATATCTGCATACACCCCAAGAGGGTATTCATTCTGTATCTTTTCCCTTGCTACTCTTGCCTACTCTTCGTTCTCTTTCCTTTCCGCTGTGTGTGTTCTTGTCTGTCCACTTTATTTGGCACAACCACCCAAACCCTTTCTGGGTGTCCTGTGCCACTGTTAATAGAGTGCCTTCCTTGACAACGTGTTCTGTTCTATTGGTCTCAAAGAAGGACCCTATCCTTTCCGTGATCTCTTTCACCAATAGCTCATCTTTAAACAGGGACGCTGGATAGCACCATTTCGACAAACCCACCGGGCGTCGGTTTCTTTTTAGCTTTACTATGATGGGAGCATGATCCGTCTGTATAATTGTGCCCACCGTGATCCCCAGTGCTCGGCCCAGAAGACTCCTGGATAGCCATATATAATCGATACTAGACTGTGTGCGGTGAACATGCGAGTAAAATGTGTACCCGTCTCCGTCACCCTCCAGCTCCCTCCACACATCTACCAGTGACAGATCTTGCATCTTCTCCCTAAGCTCCCCGGATAGCTTCCCCTGTGCCCATAGAGCTTTTTTTTTTTACTTCTGTCCATAGTTGTGTCCCACGCTATGTTGAAGTCCCCTGTTAAGATAATTGGAGTTCCTGCAAACTGTTTGAGTTTGCTTAGTGCCTTCTGAATAAATGCACCCTGCCCTGTGTCGGGCGTATATAGTAGCAATCGTGTAGGCTTCACCCCTCCCTGTCAGTCCCACTGCCAAGTATCTCCAGTGTTCATCACTTTCGGTTCCAGTCAGCGTCAAGTCCAGGCCGTCTTTCAGCGCCAACCATACTCCCCCTTTATTGGGTTGTGCAGCTTGAAAGAGTCGGGTGTACCTCCAGAACCAGATTCTCCTTCGGTCGCAGGTGTGAACATGAGTTTCCTGTAGGGTTACAATGTCGGGTCGTTCCCTTCTTAGAAATCGCACATATTTTTGCCGTTTGATTGGGGAGTTTAGGCCGTTGACATTTAGGGATAAAAGTATAAGATTATTACTGCCGGCCGTCATCACACGGGGAATAGCTTGATAGAGGTCTGGCTTTTGGTTAGTCTACGCAGACCCCCGTTTGGTCCCTCCTTTCTCTTCCTCTGTCCTCCCCTGCCTTGAGGTCTCTCACCTTCCCAGAACGCCCCCTGACCCCCTCCAGGACCTCTCTGCCCTCTCCGGTCTGGGTGGATTCAACCGGACTCTGGCCCCCCTCCGATTGGTGTCTCGAGGATTGAACCCGTTATTCACCCCAGAAGTGTCATGTGCAGGTTCTCCCAAACCCATTCCAAGATTCCCTCACACCCTCTCCACCCACAGGACCTGGTGTAGACCCTCTGCTGTGCCCTCCCCAGGTGATGTGCGATTGCCTAGGCCCCTACGAAATGCAAGGTAAAACCGAGTTCTTAGTGGGGACTTGTTCGGTCACTCCTCCGCGGACTATCCTTTGAGGAGTGGCTGATATCCCCCTTTTTTGGATCTTTTGGACCTCACTGTGGACCACTCCCAGGGTCTGCGGTTGTTTTGCTGGGGGTCCAGTGGGCGACTGTGGCTGGTGTTCATCTCCGATTCCCAGGAGGCTCTCTCCTTCCTCAAGTGTGGTTATTCTGTGCTGCTTCCCTTGGCAGACGACGAGGCCAAATGGAAAGGTCCATCTGTATCAGACCTCTCTGTCCCTCAGGAACGCTAAGATTGGACCCATTTTCTTTCTCTTGGTGAGGGTTGAGTAGGCTAAGTCCTGAAAGAGGAAGATTTACGTTTCGTTAAATGTAATCTGCTTTGCCTTGAGAAGTATCATTTCTTTGGTTGTGTAGTCCTGCAGAGCTGCCAGGACATCCCTCAGCCTTGCCCCTGGTTCTGGTCTGCGGGGGCCAACCCTCTGGATCCTGTCAAACTTTATCTCTGGGATGGGGTCGGGATCTATGAGCCCTATGAATATATTTTTAATGACTTCTGCCAGATCTGTGTCCAGAGTGTCCTCCGGTAGGCATTTGATGCAGATATTGGACCTCCTGGACCTATTTTCTAGGTCCTCTGCCTGCAGCTCAGGGTTGTGGGTGGTCACCGCCAGGGTCTTCAGCAGTGCGTCCGTCCTGGATCGCCGTTTCATTCGTATCCACCCTTGCTTCTGTTTTGTTTATGTCTCACTTTATTTCTTTCAGCCCCTCCGCTAAATCCCCTCTCAAGACGCCCATTTGTTTTTGAACTGTAGACCAGATATTTTCCCCAAAGTGATTAAAGATCTGCTTGAGCATGGATTGGGTCACTGGGCGCTCTTGCTCTTCGTGCGTGGAGTCATCACCTGTTCCTGAGAGGGTGGGGGGTTGTCATACGTGTTCCCCTGGAGAGGTCCTAGTCTCTGGCCCAGATCTTGATGAGGGGCCACTTGGGGCTTTTTGGGTCCTTTTGGGGCGTATGAAGGCTCTTTCCCCCTTGATGTTGACATGGTCACTGGGGGGGGGACGTGGGTCGAGTTCCTTTGGTTATTCCTAGTCGTTTCCTGGTAGTTACCCCTCAAGTTGCGGGGGTTCAGGAGGGTATGATCCAATCCTTTTGCTATGTGGGTGACCACCCTGTGGCCCAGAAGATGGTCTGGCTCTTTGGTTGTCTTTCCTTGTGCCTAGCCGGGGTCTACTCTTCTGCGTTCATTGGGGTCGCATGTGGACCCCTCCCCCTACCCCCTTCTTCTCCGGGTGCTGGCCGAGATGTGCCTGGGTTGTGTACTGTGCGCACGGGGGCCCAGGGGTGAGTATCCCTGTTTTCATAGGACGCGCGTCTGGGTTTCAGAGGACAATGCACTTGGGGAGTATTCTGCGCAAAGTCTTGTTGTTGGGGCCCTCTCCTAAGGGGGCAGCGGCGGATTGTCTGCTACCCTGACTCCTCTACTGCTTTATCTTGGGGGTTGGCTCATCCAAATGGTGGCCACTCCGTGCTCCAGAGGTGCTCACTCCTGTGGCGAGTCCTGGGTTTGTAGGGGGCTGGTTAGGACTCTGCCCCTTGTGTTGCCAGGCCCAGGCCCTGCCGGCTGCCCCTGCACGGACTGAAGGTCTCTTTCAGGAGGAATGCTGGGTCTGAATGCACTGGCGATATCAAGGTCCCGTGTACTCCAGGGGGAGGATTCACTTCTATTAGGCAACTTTGGCGGGTAGTTCAGGCCGTGGGGTGGATGGCGGGATCCTCCCACCGTTACTCTAATGGGCAAGGGGTTGCAAGGTTATAGTGCTGTGCGTGTTTGTCCGCCCCCTCTTGTTTGCCGGACGTCCCAGTCTCTGCCGTGCGTTGCTCTCTGCCGCAGTGGCTCTGTTGATGAGGGATAGCCCCCTCCGCTTACTCCACCGTGTCGGGCTGCTGGTCAGAGAGGAGGAGCCGCTCTCCGTCCTCGGCTCTGGCTCCTGATTGGGTGCCAGGAGTGCCTTGACTGCTCTGCTAATCTCCCTGGCAGGGAGTCCCGCTCTACACTCGCTGGGGGGGGGAGCGAGGTAGATATCCCTGAGACGTCCCACGGCGTAGCCCTGATGCAGGGGACCGCCTGGGTGCCGCTCGGTGCTGGTTCTCTCCCGCACCTGCTGCAGCTTCTACGTCAGGTGGGTGGTGCACGTTGGAACCGGGCTGTGACGTCCCCCTATTGGTATGCATTCCTGGGGCTCTCGTGATGCGGAGCTCCTCTCGGTCTGCTCCTCCGTTATTGCCATGACAGACAAAGGATCAGCTGCTCACTACTGTATTCCACTGCTCCCCAGGGGAGTATACGGGTTACGCTCGTTCCTGGGAAGGGATTGCTGCAGAATTAATTATCTTGTGTCTGTCCCATGGGGCAGAAAGACGTTGGTCACAGTGCTATCGGCAACGCAGCCATCTTGGAATCAGGTTTCTCTTTTTTAACTAAATAGTTTGGTAAATGATTCAATATTGTTTTACATGAATTCAGATGTGACAAAGGTTTGCTGAATTGGAAGTTAAAGCTCACATACAATCTGGGTAGATAGAGACAGTTTATATTTGGTAGATGGAGTCTGCAATGCCTGACCTTGGTAGCGGGTGGGAAGCAGCAACCGTCCCATTCCACAGAAAGTTCCTGGATATATTTTTGCTTGTTTCATCATTCGCTATTATTGCTATGTATAGAGAAATCGGCATTGAAGTGCGAAATGTACAGGAAACATGAAAAATGTAATACATATTTGTATGACATCTGTTTATCTTCCTTATCCCTCATCAGCCTCAACATGCACATTTGTAGGTCGCCTTAAGAACTCTACAAACTACACATTAGCGCTTTAGCTTGGGTGCTGCAGGTGAGTAGGTGACTAAAATCTGCTGCCCTGACCCCTTTGGGACAGTCTTTACTGTATTGGAGTTTAGATTTGCCTCCAGCAGTCCACGTGCACTGCTGAGCCCCTGCAAACTGCTTCCTTGATCAGCAACGCTTTCCCCTGCCTCCTAGCTTGTCCCCTGGCCCAATTGGCTAATCCTTCTCGCTATAGCGAGATACCAGCTCCAGCACATTACCCCTGCACAACGCTTCAGCTTGGGTGCTGCAGGTGAGTATGTGACTAAAATCTGCTGCCCGACCCCTTTCAGATTATTTTTCTCAAAACTTTATTTATTCACATGCAATCACAATTTACATGCCATTGCCGACATTGTTGCTCCACTGAGTATCTGAAGCTCATTTCTCTATAATCGGACTAGCATTGTTCCAAATGGGGACAGCGATTGTGCATTTGCGTGATTCAGTCCCGCTTCAACTATAACACTTCCGAACTTTTCAAATCCCCTCAATCAGTTCAGGTTTAATATCATTTCATGACCCAGATACAGATGCTCATTCAGCATAACTCACGGCTCTAGTTCTCTTCTTTCCCATTTCATTGCCCCTCAGCTCTGTAGTGTTCTCATTATTGCTGGTCTGTACTACTGACCTTCCTTCTCCTTAAACTCAAAAAAGGATTCTGCACCGATAGAAACCTCTGATACTTGCCATCTTTTAGAGCTCCTACTTTCTCCATGGCCATTACTCCCCAGATGTTGACCCACCAGCACGCTATTATGGGTCCTTCCACGCTTTTCCACCCTTGAGCTAGGGTCATCCTTCGTACCATAAATAAATGGGTAACAAGGGCAGAGTTGTTACCAGATGCTGCGTAAACTCCTTCCACCTCTATCCCCAACATTACTATCTTTGGTGTGTTTGGCAGTTGTTTCCCTGTAACATCTTTTACGTGTCCTAGGACCTCCTTCCAATATACCATAGCCTTGGGGCATGACCGCCGCATATGATATAGGTCTCCTTTGCCACTGCATTGTCTCCAACACGTAGGGGGGTAGTTAGCATTCATTTTATGTTGCAGATGGGGGGACAGATACCATCTGTAACAGATTTTGTATGCCATTTCCTTAATGGCTGTACTTTTAGATGTCGTTTGCGCCCTCCTCCAAATCTGCCCCATTCCTCCTCTGCAATAGATGTACCCAGGTCTTTTCACCAGTTGTCCTTGTATGTGAGCTTATCCTCCCCTTTTGCTTTATCCAACAGCCTATACAACCTCGATAATGCCCTTGTCATCATACCCTGCTGCAGTCTCAGTTCTAACCCTATCAGTGCTCTCGTGCCCACATTCCTGACCACCTTCTGAGATATCCAGTGCCTGATCTGTATATATTTTTATCTCTCCTTTTCCCCAATGCCAAATGCCAAATTTCTGCTTAAATTCTTCGAATAGAAGGGGATTTCCCCCCTGAAAAAATTCCCTTAAGTGCATAGTCTGTGCCTGCGTCCAGTTGTCCCAAAACCTCTTCTACTTGCCTGCGGTAAAATCTGCGTTGTGTGCCATTGGGGTGAGGGGTCATAAACCCGGTGTAATCTACCACCTTCTGAGTGCTCGGTCCCATCCCCGCAGCGATATTTTGGTGGCCTCTAATAATTGTCCCTCAGCCCCTCTGGCCCTTACTCTCAGAGCGTGTAGCGTTCCCAGAGGAATGGATGTTACCCCTTGTTCAAACCCCACCTATTTCATCATCGGTGCTATTTGTGCAGCCAGGATATACCACTCGATATCAGGGACCCCGTCCTCCCAGAATTGGTGGCCTCGTCAAAACGTTACTTTGTATTCTGGGTTTTTTCCCATGCCACACAAAGGCAATTATTTCTTTCTGTAATGCATTGCATATTTTAGGGGGGATAATCCACCGGTAGAGAGCCCACCACATATAAAAGTCGGGGTAGCAGTGTCATTTTAAGTGCCGCGATTTGTGAGAACCAAGAAAGTTCCTGGGCATCCCACCTGTGCAAATTTTCCTTCAGTTGTTTCATTAGGGATGATATATTTGAACCATACAGGCCTTTGTAAATTGTATCCCCAGATATCATATCGCCCCACTTTCCCATTTCAAGGGGTATATTGCACTCAGTTTATTGATCTCACCCATCTCTTCAGTTATATTTATTGCTTTAGATTTAGTATAATTTATGGTGAACCCCGGGATCATGGCGAATTCCTGTAACCTTTCGATTACTTTAGGTAGAGTCTTTAGAATTTTTTTAGGAAGAGCAGAATATGCCACTGGCATATAGCGCGATCTTGTGCATTTCCTCACCACAGGTCACCCCCCCCCTCCCGACTCCTTGATCCTGTCTTATTATTTCCGCTATAGGTTCCATTGTCATGGCGAATATTTGTGGGAACAGGGGACATCCCTGGCGTGTGCCTCTCTGTATTTTGATCTGAACTGATGTTCTCCCATTGACCATGAAGGTCGTAGTTGGCACTTGAAAGTTCGCTAGCACCAGCCTAATGAAGTCGGGTACACAGCCAAATTTCTCCAGGACCAGTTTCAAGTATCCCCAATCTGGACTATCAAAGGCACACCGCGCTTCTAATGCTGCTATGGAAAACCTTTGCCCTGTTCTGATTCCCAGGTCTATGACATCCACTGCCCACCTTATGTTGTCTTGCGTGTGCCTCTCTGTTCTAAAGTCTGCCTGGTCCTCATGAATTATCCCAGGTAGTACCTTTATTAATCTTGCTGCGAGGACTTTAGCGTATAGTTTTGCAACGTGATTAGGCAATGAGATCGGTCGGTAGCTACTGCAGCCTGTGGGATCTTTGCCCAGTTTATGTATTAGTACTCTCACTGATCACCCCATGTCAACTGTGACCTTACCGCTTTTTCTTATATGGTTAAAAAGCTTTGTTAGTGGGCCTACTAATTGGTTTCAAAACGTTTTGTAATATCCGTTTCTGAGCCCATCCGGGCCCGGTGTTTTATTAGGGGGGTAAAGTCGTTATGGCATCACTTATTTCTTGCGCCGTTATGGACCCTGTAAGGTGACATTATCCTCCTTAGTTATCTGGGGTAGGTTACATTTTGGTCCAGGTCTTCATGTTTCCGCAGTCCCTGATGAAATCTCTCCATTATTTTCAGTTTCTCCTCCTCTGATGCACACGGTTCCCCTCTTTCGTATTTGAGCTGGGCAATATAGTTGAGATTTTTGTTTTCGCAACTTGGCGGCTAGAAATCTATTGGCTCCCCCCTCTCACCCACCCCTGAGCGTAATATGTCAGTTTGATGTTTAATAGTGACTGTGCCGTATGGTCTGCTATGTGTGTTTCCAACTGGGCTCTCACTTTCCAGAGTGCTCTCCGCGATTTTTGCGTTTGCTTGCTTTTATGCTGTGTTTCCGCCTCCTGTAGCTCTGTCTCAAGTTTCATCCTGATAAACCCCCTTTCCCGCATGTATGCTGTGGTCTGTGATATGAACTCCCCTCAAACTACCGCTTTTCCCACATCCCAAATTATTACCCAGTCCGTTTCCCCATTGTCATTATCTTTAAAATAGTTATTACCGTCTCCATATGTTCCCTCAGAGCTATGTCTCTCAATATCATTTTGTTCAGCCTCCAGTTCTTACGTGTTTTAATCGTATCTTTTGCCATCTCAACTTGCACTAACAATGGAGCGTGACCCGAGAGATATTTAACTCCTATCAGTAACTTTCCCACCTGGGGCATCAATGTGGCCGAGACTAGTATATCAATTCTTGAGTATCCTCTGTGTACTGCTGAGTAATGGGTGATTCCTTTTCTCATTCATGGAAGAATCTCCACGTTTCTACTACACCCAAATCCCTGAAGAGGTTCCCCGGAGCTTGCCTGTTTCTCCCGTCCGCGATGGTGTGTGGCAATGTTTTATCCAGGGCTGGGTCCATCACACAATTAAAATCTGCACCAATCACTACCTGGCCTTCGCACCCCCTCCCCCCCCAGTTTTTGCAATATCTCCCCAAGGTAAAGGTCCCGTTTCTCATTGGGGGCATATATTGCAACTAGTGTATATAATTGTTCCTCCAGAGTGCCTTTGAGGACCAAGTACCTGCCCTCCCTGTCCCTGTATAAGGCTTGTTTTCTAAATTTCACATTGGCACTCAATAGTATTGCCACGCCTTTGGTCTTTTTCCTGCTTGTTGCATAGTACTGTCTAGGTAATGCCTTGTGGGTCATCCTCTTTTACGTCTGCGGGGAGTAGATGTGTCTCTTGTAAAAAAAGAACTATTGATGCTTGGTCCCTTAGTCTCGCCAATATGGAAAGACGCGTCATCAGCAAGTCTTAAACCCTGTACATTTAGGGTTACAATGTTCAGTTCGGCCATACCCTTTATCTCTGGGAATCTCCAGATATTCAATTTGTCTCTTCCCTCTGCCTTTGCCTTTTCACTTTTCGCATCCTAAACCATACCTCAGTGCTTCCCCATATATCAACTTCAACTTTCCCCCTTCCCCCTCCCCTCTTCTCCCCCCCGCCCCCGCTCCCTGCCCTTTGGCCCAAGGTTCACTAGAACCGCCCCCGGGCCCTTTCTGGCGCGTTGGGTCCCATATATCTCCAAAGTTTCCCTACGCCAGTATACTTCCATACCCAGAGTTAGATTCCAAGGTGCCCCTCTCACCCCTCCCCGCCACGCTTCTCTCGCCTCACAACTACTACTCCTCCTCCTCCCCAGTTCTCCTCCTCCATTCCTGACCCCAGCAGTGGGGCCCACTTTAATACTAATGTCTTACGTACGTTCCTTCTTCCGGGCCTCATTTCGGGTGGGGGCCTGTTAGTGTGGCGTCTTCACCCAGTCTCTTCTTTGTGCCGGTCGACCACTCCCACAGTCTGGACCCCTTCCCTTTCAGGCTGTCCCTCTTTTTATCTTAGGGCCTCTTGTAACCAGGAAGAGGGGGCTCTCCCAGCTTGCTCGTATTCCACATTGCTCCGATCTACGCAATACCACACACGTTCCTTTTGTAAAGGGCAGCCTGCCTCCTGAAGCGTGGGTGATAAGCACCGAACGGTGCCGGGCTTCCCCCTTCTCTGTATAAGCTCGGCTCGTAGATTTACTTGTCTAGAGGCTGCGTGTTGTGCTAGGGATTATGTCACTCCTGCCCCGTGTATGCGCTGCTGGTGTATTTCGGATCGGGCCGCTACGTTCTCCTATTATTGCCTTACTTGGAGTGGGCTGGAGCCCGTTGCCGCCTCTGATCTTGCTGTGTCTGTGGTGGGGGTCGCCACCTCTCCGCCTACTCTCCGTCCCCCTCAGTGTTCTCTCTGTCTTCACACCAGCTCCCGCAGTGTTACTCGGGAGGTCCGTCTGCTCTGCATACCTGTGCTGCCACTGCTTTTTTTTCCCGGCGCGCTACCAGCTCCGCTGACACTGTTGTCCTTCCCCATGGGAATTATACTGCCTGGGGGTTGCAGCGTGACCAGCGATGCACCACACTGCAGGTGCCGTTCGTTCCGCTCATTTCACGGCTTAGTGTTCCACAAGGGTGTCTCTGCGGCGCCTCCTCGTTGCCTTCCTGTTACTCAGGCTACCAGCTGGAGATTCGTAGCAGCTGCAATTTGTCTCACTACCTCGGTCACCGTGCAGTACGCTTTCCAGGGTACAGCAATAGTTAGGAAACTTCAGTCTCTGCAATGCTTATGTCGCCTTAAAGTACCCGCCCAGACGGAGCACAGGAGTCGTACACCCTCACGGACCGGTGGCCATCTTGGAATCCTCCTTTGGGATGTTTTTTACTGTATTTGTGCTTAGATTTGCCACCAACGCTCTGCTGAGCCCCTTTGACCCGCTTCCTGCATCAGCAATGCTTTCTCCCACCCCTGACCCCCGATTGCCTAATCCTTCTCGCTACAGCGAGGTACCAGCTCCAGCACAATATCCCTGCACACTGCTTAAATCCTTCTTTTCAACAAGGGTGTATGCCCTACACTGGTGGGCGAGCCCACCTTCCAAGCAGGGGAGCGTGTGCTGTGTTTTGTGGCCTGACTGACACACTGTGCATTTAATTTGAACATTTTCTACCTCTGCGTTCCAGAGCATCCTCTGGTGAACGCGAGACTCCCCACTTCCTCATCCTTCCCATCTGCCCGCCTCCCTGCACGCCCTCCAACCCAACTGGCTAAAGCTTCCCTTTTCTCACATCCTCCCTGGGCAGCACTCAGCTAAGGGCCCCCAAAGCAAAGGGCAGCTTTCAAAAAAGCAGTTCCAATCCATGTTTGCCCGTGTTTGCGTCGGAAGGCTGCCACCATAAAAAGGTAAGTGATAGGTAGGGGGTACAGCAATTATTGTGAGTAATAGCCCTACCACTCTTAATAGCTTACATAACATAGCACACCCTTGTTAGTCAGCTAGTTTATAGTTTTTCTATCACTGCTGTGTTCCAAATTCAGGCATCTCTCCAATTGGCGTTTGTGTCTCATCTCAAACTTAGGCATGGTTGTGTTCTCAAATCTAGGTTTGGTACCACTATCACTGTCTCTTCTCCCTAGGTGTTTCTACAACTGCTGCTATACTTCAAATCTAGGTGGGTTTTAAAATACTGGTGTGTGTTGCCAAATCTAAGTTTTCTCCCACAACTAAGTGTGTGAGGAATTAGACCATCCACACGGTGGGTGTGCGCTCACATGGCCTTTTTTAAAATTTAAATGAAATTGAATGATGGTAGATCAACCACTGGAAAAAATGTGGGGCTAATCCGCCCACATTTTCCTATGCTCACCGCATGACATACGCATAGACCTGTGTACTCTGGGTGGACATTGCCTATGGGGGCAGTCCCCATCATATTTAGTTGGGATCTGACAGGTGGAGTACACAATGCATCTCCAGAAGGAGTGAGGGCTCAACCTTCCCCCTGCCACGGCCAGCCTAATTAACTAACAAAGACTCCATGGATCCGCCCTGTGGCTGGTGGCAGCATTCACTAATCAGAGTTTAATTCTAACAGCCCCACATGGGGCCTGGGTGCAGAGGCTAACGATGCAGACAGGAAACCTCAACACCCTTTCATATGCACTGTGTCAACCTAAAGCAAGTATTGATTGACAGTGAAATGTCATGTCTGGGACTGTGTGTATTACAGTAGTCATCCCTGACAGGGGAGCCCATTCAGAAAGTACGAGAATGTGGTTTGGGGAGCCAGAGGTCTGGTCCTGCCGCAGCATCAAGGGAGACCTGCCACTTTAATCAGGAACCAGAGAGAGCTCCATTAACAAGGGAGACCCTTTGCTCCACAACAGACAGGAAGATGGGTGAGACTTAGTATAACACGTTTTACCCCTTTACCTTTTCTATTGCAAAGCACTCCGTTTATGACCTCACGCATACAAGAGATTGTTGGTGGGGATCCAGGATTGGTTAATTATGGTAGGCTTGTCTACACCAATTCCTGTGGCCCATTTGGCTTTGAAAGAGGGTTGAGCCCCTCTTTTGAGGGGATCTGACGGCTTGACCAGAAGCAGAAGAAAAAACTGATCATTGGACCTTGGCTGAAGGTACAGTCTGCTGTACATCTTCCACCAGTGAAGGAAGGCCCAGACCTCCAAGAGGGAAGCAAGAGCCCTCCCCTAAACATCTCCCAGGGAACAGAGGGAGATACCGAATCCAGAGGAAGCTCCAGAACCGGGACTCAGCCAGCACACAGCATGCCCTGCTAGGCTCTGCACCAAGCTTCCTAGATGGGAAGTGCCAGAGAGTGTTTGAACCAAACCAAGAACAAGGCAGCTGCCTGCAACACACTCTGCAGCTTTGTGCCGTTCGTCTTAAAGGGGTAGCTCGGTCAGAAAATTATGAGTTACTCACCGAAGTGACTAAAGCCCTTAGTCCCCTTTCCTCCATACTGCATGGACGTCCCTTCTTCCCCTTTAAATTTAGAGGCGCGCAAGGGTGCAGCACTGGGAACATGTGCTACCCTGACTCCGCCCACCAGCGCCACTCCTCAGTCCCCATTGACGCATCAACAATAGTTAAAATTGCCTAATGACACATTATTAGGGGGGAGGATGGTGGGACGTATGGAGGAAAGGGGTGCTAGGGACTTTGTTACTACTGTGAGTAACTCATAATTACTCTTACGTCCCTTCCCTCCATACTGCATGGGCGATTACAAGTGAATGCAGCCCCAGGGTGGAGAGGAGACCCTCCTTAAGCAAATAAGTTCCTTAGAACCGCCTGTCAAGGCCGCGTCCGATTTAGAGCCGGCATCCAAACAGTAGTGCTTACAAAAGGCCGAAGGGGTGGCCCAGGTAGCCGCCCTGCTTATGACTTGCCACGGAACCTGCCACTGGAAGGCGATGTTCGTGGCCTTGGCTCTGACGACGTGAGCTTGCATGATGGATGGCAGTGTCCTGTGCTGCCCCTCATAGGCCTTCTTGATGGCCGCAACCATCAATCGTGCAAAAGAAGCCTTGGGTCCTGTCTAGATAGACTCTCTGAGCCTCGTCCATGGGTCGGCAAAAAAAGTAGGTAAAATTATTTCCTTGTTTAGATGAAAAGGCAGAAGGTACATTAGGTATGAATGCCGGGTGAGTCCGCAGGACCAGCTTGTCCCTGTGGAAAGTAGTGTAAGGTTCTGAGGCCACAAGAGCCTGGATCTTGCCGATTCTGCGAGCGAAGGTAAGTCCCACCAGCAACGCAGTCTTGATGGTGACCAGCCTGATGTCCGCGGACGCCATTGGCTCAAATGGTTTGTGTGCCAGGGCGCCCAGCACCACATTGAGGTCCCAAACGGGATGTGGCCTCTTGATGGGCGGGTAAAGCCTGGACAATCCCGCCAGATGTTTCTTGAAAATCGGGTTGAAAGAGAAGACCTTTTCCTCAGAATTTCTGTAGGCCCCTAAGGCTGATAAGTAGGGGTGACATGTGTCCACCTGGATGCCCGAGTGCACGAGGTGCACCGAGAAGGAGAGCATGTCATCCAGTGTGCACGAAGGGGGGGAGGGTCGATCTGCTTAGAGTCTGCCCAGTGACAGAACCTGCTCCATTTGCTTTGATATTGGCTCCTGGTAGCCTTGCTCCTGGTGCCCTGGATGAACTCCAGGTTAGCCTGTGAGAGGCTCAGGTGCTTGAGGTGATCTGCTCAGGAACAACGCTGCGAGGGCTAACTTCTGAGGCACAGGGTGGAGGACGCTGACTCCCTGGTGGGACAGCAGAGGTGCTGGACCCAACGGAAGGTGAATAGGTGTTCTGTCCGTGAGGCTGAGCAGTTCGGAGAAGCACAGTCTTGCTGGCCACCGAGGAGCTATCAAGATGATGCTGAGGTGACAGGCTTCCTTCATCTTGCGGAGTACCCTGGGATCAGGGGTGTGGGAGGGAAGGCATATGCGGTCATCCCTTCCCATTGAATCTGCAATGCGTCTGCCAGGACGCAAACCGATGGCACTTCCTGTTCTTCCAGGAGGCAAACAGATCCACCTGAGGGTGGCCCCAAGTGTTGAAGACCACCTGCAGCACCTGGCCGTTCAATTGCCATTCACAATTGTCCGCTCCCAGCCTACTGAGCCTTTCCGCTTCCAAGTTGGCTTCCCCCAGGAGGTGGACAGCCGTGAGGTAGAGGTTTTTCAGGGCCCATTCCCACATGCTGACCACTAGGCTGCTGTCATGAACAGATCCCTAGATATGTAACCCACCACCTACTTTCAAAGGATACAAGTTGTAAGGTCAGACCTTAGTAAAGGATACGTGATGTGATTATTCCAACCTGCGGTATTCTGTATCCGATCGCTGATGGACTATCACAGAGAGATGAGAGCAGATCAAAGTAAGACCTTCCAATTGATGAAACTCTCTGTCTGATAATATATTTACAGGCAGAGTGGGTAATCAATGGAAAGGGCAAGGAGTACGAACAACCGACAGGTTGTAGAAAATAAAGAAGACTATGAGCATTCTTTCCAGGATGTCTCAATCTATAACACCCCTTCTGAACCCTAACCTGTTGGCTTAGTCCAAAAACATCCACGGAGAACTCCAGATAAATCCAATTGGAAAACGACTAGGAAGGGGAAGGTTCGTGTGGAAGTTAATCCCGAACGGCACGAGGGTCGCAGTAGTGCCGAGTTGGTGCACCCCTGCATAGCGTCCCAATAGTTATGTGCACTTTGGATATCCACAATAGTTCAATGTACAGAAGAAAATAAAACCCCAAACCTCATCTGGATAACTGTTCCGACGTGAGTAGTAATAGGTAGTTTCAATGCCCTTGGAGAAATAAACAATGAACCATAAACAGAACCGATTTGAGCAAAACCCAAAATGCTGATCATGGAAGAACACTGGAGCGGTTGTCAAACTAATTTGAAAGGATCAGAAGGGTTCGACAGGCAGCTCAGGTAACAGCTTGTTATGAGTAGCCGCCAGAATGAACGCTTACTAGGAGCTCCCGCTTGGGAATGATAGCGGGAGACAGGAGCCAGCAAATTCGGTTCTGAATGCTGAAGGAAAAAGACATCCAGAAAAGCTGGTAAGAATGGTAGGAAAGACTCGAACGAGCCAGAGCTTCAGACTTAAAAGCCACAATGATCAATCAGAAGCAGTGACTAAACGCCAACGTACAACTAAGTACGTGCGATAGAGTCACGTGACAAAGAAAGAACATGTGGTATCTAACGGCGAATCAACTGCTGATGCCGCCTACCAGGAAGTGTATAGAACAATCTCCACCGTGCGTAGAACGGTCTAGTCGTTCTGCGTGCAACGCATACATTCTGTGGGATGATATGTACTGGAGAAGCGTGGACACCACGATGAAGGGACACAGTAGGTGTGACAGTACCATCCCCCAAAGGGACCACCACACCCCTCCTCACATGGAAGCGGCGTAGCAAAACCAGAGCGTGTATATTAGACAGAGGCTCCCATGACCTGTCCTCCGGACCGTATCCCTTCCAATCAACCAGGTAATAGGGCTTCCTGGATCGCAAACGCATATCCAATATGGCCTTGACCTCATACTCTTCTGAGCCCCTTACCGAAACAGATAAAGGTTTGAAGACAGACATGGTTTAATGTGGGAAACATGGAAAGCCGAGTGTACCCGCCAATGGTTAGGTAGATGCAGACAAACAGAAGCTGGATTGATCACATTAGTGATGTCATATGGACCGATGAATCTGGGCAACAGTTTCTGTTTTCTGGGTATCTTTAGATTTCTGGTAGACAGATCGGGACCAGTTTCCTATGGGCATCGGCATATGACTTTGTTCTTTCCTGGGCTCTTAACAAATGTTTCCTGATTCTGGAATGGAGCACTGTGATGTCCCTTATGTTTTGACCCGCAGCGGGTATGTCTTGGTAGAGAACCGGATCCATTGGAATGGATCTGGGATGCTGACCATATAAGGCAAAAAACGCGGAAGTAACCGTTGAGGAAAGTGAGGAATTGTTGTAGACAAATTCGGCTGAGGGTAAAACCGATAACCAGGTGGATTGGAATTGCAAACACAGACAGCGTAGATATTGTTCTAGAGTACCGTTTGTTCTCTCTGTTTGTCCATCTGTTTGTGGATGGTAAGAGCTAGACATTCTGTCATCGATGAGAAAAGCTTTTACGCCAATATGACAACACACTAGTAATCTAGTAAGCAGCAAACAAATAGCGGGACTCACTAACCTGGGCAGCCGATGGGTTCCGAGGGCAACAACACGGATGAAAGGAAAGGTCTCCTGGGAAACTATTCTCTCCCTGCCGATGAGAAATCTCGGCAAGGGAGAAAACACAAAACCCTCCGGGGGGACAAAAAAACCCTGCTGGTACACGAAGGTGGATCTGTTCGGCAGTCGTTTTCCGGTGTTCGGTTTGATTGCGATCGGGAAGCGGACTGTGGGCGTGACTTGTCCGGAGTAGAAAATAAGAGAGGTGAGTATCTGCCCTAGATTGCAAGGTAAGAGCTCTGGATGAATAGATCGTTACTTACTCCAGAGGCGGAGATTAATGAATTCACATATGCTTGGAGCGAAACCCCACAAGTAGCGATCTGCTCAGCCTAAGGGAAAGGGAAGACCTTGTCCGGGAAAACAGAAGTCAGAGATTAGGTAAACAGTGGGAGTTAGGAAAGGACAATGGGAAAAGATTGATGGGAGCTCCCGGGAAACTCACTTCTCAGCGATGGTACAGAGCGCTACAATGGGACGCCTAAATCTGTAGAGAGGATCAATTGGTTGTCTGAGGAGGAGGGAATCTCTAAGGGACAAACCACAGAAAGAAAGAGGTATAAGGAACAGAATCAGAATGAAGGGAAGACAAAGTGAGTAAGTACTAGTTCCTAGGTCCAAACTTACGAAGCGCCGTGCTATGGAGTAGCGACACAAATGCTGGACTTCCTGGTAGCACTATAAGGAATCACGTGATCGCCTCGGAACAAATGCAGGAAACGTACATCCTCTAGACCGTTGCTTGCACTGTCGACTCTTGGGTCGTCGGCCATGTTGGGTCAGCGGGATTGCAGTACAGTACCTACTCGTCGCTGTTGCCAAAGCGACCATCGGCGGAAAGGTGTAACAGTATGTCCCCTCTTACGGGGAGGTGATCCCGGCTTCCCCGGGTGAAGGCGGAAGAATTTCCGAACCAACGAAGGAGCGTGCACCCCTGATGCCAGCTCCCAAGTCCTTATGGCAGGGGAATACCCCTTCCAATCTACTAAGAAATGTAACCGGCCTCGATGGTATCTGGAGTCACAAATGCCTGCCACCTCATATTCTGGTCCGGTATTGGTCATTATAGGTGGGTGATGAGTAACAGGGATGGTTGAAATTGATCTGTCACCGACAATTTGATTTGTGAGAGGTGAAAGACCAGATGGATACGGACCCAAGAGTCAGGTAAAGCCAATCGAACTGCTACAGGACCAACTAATGCTACCACTTTAAAGGGCATGAAATATTTGGGCGATAGTTTGGACGGAACCAAATGTTTCGGGAGAAATCGGGCAGACAACCAGACTGCCTCGCCAACTTGAATGGATGGTAAATCTTGCTGACGACCGTCGGCTACCCTTTAAGCTCGCTCTTGAGCAGCTTGCAAAGTTATTCGGGCGAGCTGCTGTCCCTTATGAATTCTGTCAACAAGTCCGTCTACTCCTGGACAGTTGGAGGAAGATTTAGCGATAGAAGGTTCGAATGATGGATGGAAACCATAAGAGCAGAAAAAGGGACTGGTCTTCAGGGCTGAATGTCTGGCATTGTTGTAAGCGTATTCTGCCAAAGGTAAGAGATCTCCCCAATTGTCTTGAGCAGCTGAAACAAAGAAACATAAATAACCCTCTAACGTTTGGTTGAGGCGCTTAGTTGGTCCATTTGTTTGGGGATGATATCCTGAGCTGAGAGCTCTTTTTATGCCCAACACCTGGCAAATACCCTTCCAGAACTGCGATACATACTGTGGAGCCCGATCAGAAACAATGGTGTCAGGAAGACCATGCCTGGAAAAAATTTCAGATACAAATATTTCAGACATCAAAGCCGCCCCCGGGAGTTTGCTTAGCGGGGTGAAGTGAGCCATCTTCGTAAAATAGTCAATGGTCACCATAATAGTGGTTTATCCAGAAGATAAAGGGAGATCATCAATGAAATCTGTGGATATGACTTGCCATGGTTTGTCCGGAATGGGCATGCAGGTTAGTAGACCAAATGGTGGGTTCCTAGGGGTTTTAGATTGTAAGCAAACAGTACATGCTGATACATAATCATGAACGTCCCTGGGCAAACCCAGCCACCAAAAATGACGTGTCACTAAATCTAGGGTAGTTTGATATCCTCGATGTCCTGCCGCCTTAGAATCAGGACACATAAAAAGTACTTCCCTTTGAAGCATCGGGGTTGGAACAAAAACTTTGTCATTAAAGAAATAGCATTCCTTGTCTCTGGTAAGTGAGTGGGTCTTTGCCAGGTCTTTGCAGATCTGCTCATTGCGGGCTGTCTCTTGTCCGAGTGCCTGTAGAAAATCGGTGATAGATGCCAAAAATCTAGCTTTAGGAAAAAGCAGTTCCGGTTGAAATTTCTTGATAGGAGGATCCTTTCGTGAAAGTGCATCTGCTCAAAGGTTTTGGTTACCTGGAAGGAAAGTGAATTCAATCCGGAATGGTAGGAAGAAGTGGGCCCATCGAGCCTGTCGGATGTTAGTTGTGTGAGCCTGTTGCAGCACCTTTTGGTTGCGATCACTGGTGCAGACTTCTACTGGGTGCACAGAACCAAGCAAAAGATGTCTCCATTCATCAAAAGCCTTTTTGATCGCCAACAATTCCTTCTCAAGGACTGAATAGTTTACTTCCGAGGAAGAGAAGGTTTTAGACAGGTACGCGACTGGCCTTTCTTGCCCCAGATCGTCTTTTTGCAACAGGATGGCTCCTAGGGCATAGTGGAAGGCATCAGTCTCAACAATGAAGGGACGGGATTGATCCGGAGTAAGCAAGAAGGGGGTGGAAGTAAATAGACCCTTGAGTTCAGTAAATGCCTTATGAGCACGATCGTCCCATACAAAGATGTTTCCCTTCTTCAGAAGACTGTTGATGGGAAGAATGATTTTAGAGAACTGGGATGAATTTCCGGTAAAAATTTGTGAATCCCAAAAATCGTTGAACCTCTTTATTATTAGTGGGTGGAGACCAATCCAAAATAGCGGAAACCTTCTGAGGGTCCATCGAAATACCCCGGGCTGATAGAACAAACCCTAAGTAAGTGACCTGTTCCTTGTGGAATTCACACTTTTCTACTTTGCAAAACAGTTGGTTGGCCTTAAGACGATCCAACATTAGATTCACATGTTTGATGTGTTCCTCTAGATTCTGTGAGAACACCAGAATATCGTCCAAGTAGATGATTATATGATGAAGTAGGACGTCAGCGAATAGGTGGTCCATAAATCACTGAAAAACTGCAGGGGCATTCACCAACCCAAATGGCATTACTCGATATTCATAGTGACCGAACGGGGTCCGGAATGCAGTCTTCCATTCATCACCAGGTGCGATGCGAATCAGGTGATAAGCCCCGCTTAAATCCAGTTTGGTATAGAGTGAAGCCCCTCGAACAGCTTCAAGAATGTCCGGGATTAGAGGCATGGGATATTTGTCAGCAGCAGTGACCTTGTTTAACCCTTGATAATCTATACATGGCCTTAATTCTTCTGAATCCTTCTTAGGGATAAAGAATAAGGAGGCTCCTGTCGGCGATTTGGATTCGGTTATCAGACCGTTTTGAAGATTCATTTGGAGATATTCTTTGAGGGCCTTCTTTTCCAGCTGCTATATACATTCGACCAAAGGGTATGGGTTGGTCAGGAAGGAGGTTGATGTGACAATCATCTCTGCGATGAGGAAGTAATTTAGGAAAATCTGATTGGACAAATACTGATTTGAATCTTTGGTGGCATACTGGGATTTCTCCCAACATTCCGATGGAAGGAACTACAGGAACTTCTGTCAACCTTGAAGGGATCTGAATCCCAACAGAGGCTTGAGAAAGGCAGTGGGATACACAATATTCTGAACCGAAGAATAATGTTCCGGCTGCCCAATTTATAAAAGGGATTATGGGTCTTTAACCATGGCAGTCCTAATAGGGTGGGGAAGTGAGCAGTCTTTATCAAATCGAATACCAATATCTCCTTGTGAGTGGCGATCAAGCATGTTAGGGGGGTTGTTTGTTCTCTAATGGGTCCGTAGCTCAGAGGGTACCCGTCTACCCCCTGAATAGGAGTGACACAGGACTTAGCGGATCTGGTTATACCATGTTTAGCAGCCCACTGATCATCCGAGAAATTTCCAGCCGCACCACTGTCTATCAAAGTTGGCACCCCTTGTATCTCCAAGCCTGGTAAGGTGATAATCAGGGAGAGTATCAACATAAAGTGTTCGGACGGGGTGTCTTCCACAGAAGTACCTATTCTCTTTGGGGAACTCTGATTAGTTACTCCTGCCGCAGTTCCCCTTACGGCAGGGTCTTGGCGTTTCCCTGCATTGGATTCCGTGTTCGACGAGGAGGAACAATGGGACAATCCCTGAGTACATGGGAAGAAGCTCTGCAGTACATACATAAACCCTGACTCATCCTTCTTTCTCTCTAGCTAGCTGACAAAGGGCCCCGAGCTATCCCCATCTGCATAGGTTCATCCGCTACCTGAGGTTTGCTTGTAGAAGATTGGGATTCAATAAAGGGTTTATTACTCCTTCCTTTTCTCCTCTCATGGGAGCGCTTGCAGAGGCGGTAATCAACCTGCATGGTAAGCGTGATCATCTCTGCTAAATTTGCTGGCGGAGGCACCTTTGCAATTTCATCTTTTAATTCTTCTAGAAGTCCTCTGCGAAATAAGGTATGAAGACCATCATCCGGCCAACCAGTTTCAGCCGAGAGTTGTTTAAACTGAGTGATGTAATTCATGAGGTCTTTAGTACCCTGTCTTAAATCTAATAGTTTCTCCTGCATGGTGAGCGAGATCTCTTGTCGACTAAACATGGATCGTAAACTATTGGTAAAGGCCGGAAATTAATCCAATATGGCATTCCCCGAAGTTACTAAAGGAGTAGCCCAGGCCAATGCAGGACCCGTCAAATGTGAAATCACATACCCGACCTTATCTTTATCAGTCAGGAAGAAACGGGCCTTAAAAGGTAAATTGAACCGTGCAACTATCAAGGAATTCCTTGAGTTTATGAGGGTCACCATCATACTTGCCAGTGTTTAGAGTAGTTTGGGGGGGGGGGGGGGGGGGGGGGGGAGTCTCAGAAAAAGGCTTGAGCGACCTGTTGCAATTGCGCATTGTCCTGCTTCAGAGATCTCCAAAGACAGACTGCATAGCAGCCATTAACTGCTGCATCTGTTGCTCCATCGGAAGACTGTCAGCCGCCCAGTAGGTAAGAAAGGTAAATTACCTAAATTACCTCATGTATTTTTTTTTTTCCGGGCATCACTAACTGTTACGCCTAGATGACAACACACTAGTAATCTAGTAAGCAGCAAACAAATAGCGCGACTCACTAACCTGCGCAGCCAATGGATTCTGAGGGCAGCAACACGGATGAAAGGCAAGGTCTCCCGGGAAACTCTATTCTCTCCCTGCCGATGAGAAATCTCAGCAAGGGAGAAAACACAACCCCCAGGGAAAACCCTCCGGGGGAAAAAACCCTGCTGGTACACGAAGGTGGATCTGTTCGGCAGTCATCTTTCGGTGTTCGGTTTGATTGTGATCGGGAAGCGGACTGTGGGCGTGACTTGTCCTGAGCAGAAAACAAGAGAGGCGAGTATCTGCCCTAGATTGCAAGGTAAGAGCTCTGGATGAATAGATCGTTACTTACTCCAGAGGCGGAGATTAATGAATTCACATATGCTCGGAGCGAAACCCCACAAGTAGCGGTCTGCTCAGCCTAAGGGAAAGGGAAGACCTTGTCCGGGAAAACAGAAGTCAGAGATTAGATAAACAGTGGGAGTTAGGAAAGGACAATGGGAAAAGATCGATGGGAGCTCCCGGGAAACTCACTTCTCAGCAATGGTACAGAGCGCTACAATGGGATGCCTAAATCTGTAGAGAGGATCAATTGGTAGTCTGAGGAGGAGGGAATCTCTAAGGGACAAACCACAGAAAGAAAGAGGTATAAAGAACAGAATCAGAATGAAGGGAAGGCAAAGTGAGTAAGTAGTAGTTCCTAGGTCCGAACTTATGAAGCGTTGTGCTGTGGAGTAGCGACGCGAATGCTGGACTTCCTGGTAGCACTATAAGGAATCACGTGATCGCCTCGGAACAAATGCAGGAAACGTACATCCTCTAGACCGTTGCTTGCACTGTCGACTCTTGAGTCGTCGGCCATGTTGGGTGAGTGGGATTGCAGTACAGTACCTACTCGTCGCTGTTGCCAAAGCGAGCATCGGCGGAAAGGTGTAACAAAAGCAGAGCTTAACACACTCCAAACCCAGGAAGCAAACTGAGACCCCCCCCTGTCGGTGACAATGGATGGTAAACCAAAAAAAAAATAAAAATAAAAACTGAAAACATGCTGCATAAACAATTCTGCGAGAACAGGAACCGTGGGTAAACCCTTACAGGGAACAAGCAGGGCCAGTTTAGTGAAGTAATCCACCACCACCCATATGGTAGAAAATACCTGAATTTGAGGCAGCTCTATGATGAAATCCATGGATATCATGTACCAAAGGTTGTGAGGTACTGGTCATAACAATCCCATCTGCTTACCAAGGCCGTCCTTGCATTGTGTACATATAGACCAGGATGAAACAATTTGTCACATCTTGTGACATGGAATGCCACCAACATCACCATCTGAGTAGTTCCAGTGTTTTCTTTTGGCCAGGATGTGCAGCAACCACGGAATCGTGGCTCCACCGATGTGCCTTGTATCGAGAGCTCTCCGTAGGTAGAAAGAGAACGCCTTGTATGAAAAGCAAGCCGTTCTGTATATCAAGATTGAGGTTTTGTATCTCATGTGGTTTTTCAGACACCCAATGTTGAATCTCTTGTCTCAGGGAAGGTTGCATTGAGCAGCTGCATATCACATGCTCAGAGAGAACAGAATGGTGTTTTGGATGGGTCTCCTGAACGTCGCTGTTGATACGAGACGTCAGTTTTGGTGTGGAACCGTGAAGGACGATGGATAATGTGAAAGTCAAACTGTGCAAAAAAAAGCATGCCATAGGGCCTGTTGAGCTGAGAGACACTTCATGGTTTTAAATGCCTGTAGGTTGGGATGATCTGAATATACCACCCCTGGGTGTTTAGCCCCCAAAAGATGATGGCGCCGTTCCAGGAACACATCCTTAAGGGCCAGCAACTCCCTCTCGGTGATGGTGTAAGTCTGTTCAGTCAGTTTGCGAGAAAAGAAAGCAATAGGATGTTCTTCCTTGGTATCAATGCATTCCTGGGAAAGGATGGCACCAATCGCAACGCTGGAGGCATCGGCTTCCACGATGAACCGTAGTTCAGTATCAGGATGTTGCAAAACAGGAGCACTGGTAAAAGTCTCTTTTAATGCAAGGAAGGACCTATGTGCGTCTTCATTCCAGCGGAACGCTACTTGGAGCTGGTCAGTGATGTAAGAGGAGCAACCTTCCTGGAAAAAGATCGTATAAAACGACGGTAGAAATGAGCAAATCCTAAAAAGGATTGTAGCATTTTGGTTTTACTGGGTGTAGGCCAGTCTAGTATGGCTTTGACTTTGGAATGTCTCATGCGCACCCCGTGATTAGGAACTCCACTTGTGAGTGGAGCATGCATTTCTCCGCTTTCACAAACAAGTGGTTTTCTCGCAACCTCTCTAGGACTCTCGAAACCTGCTCAATATGCTCCTTGTATGAAGAAGAATAAATCAATACATCATCTAGGTATATGATGACGAACTAGTCTAGGAGATCACTGAAAATGTAATTCATAAAGAACTGAAAGGGAGCACGGGCGTTACATAGCCCAAAGGGCATTAATAGGTATTTGTAAAGACCATACCGCGTCTTGAAAGCAGTCTTCCACTCATCACCTTCTCAAATGCGTACGAGGTTGTACGCTCCGCGTAGGTCAAGTTTGGTAAAAAATAGCTGACGTACCTAGTTGACCCAGGAGCACATTGATTAAAGGCAATGGGTATTGGTTTTTTTACTGTTATTGCATTTAGCGCCCTGTAATCTATGCACGGTCTTAAATCCCCCTCCTACTTTGGGACAAAGAATAGAGGGGATGCAGCAGGTGACTGGGAAGACCGTATGAACCCCATTTTCAACGCCTTGTTTATATACTCTTTCAGGACCACATCCTCTTACCTTGTTAATGAATAAACCCGACCAGTTGGTATTTTAGCCCCGGGTAGCCACTCTAGAGGGCAATCATATTGCCTATGTGGAGGCAATTGTTCTGCCATACCCTTATCGAATATATCTGAAAATGAGACATACTCAGACGGAACCGGGTTGCCACTGGGAAGGAGAGCACCAATGGGCGAGACTCCCTCCATAGAAGCCAATACGGATTTGGCTCTGGTCACTTCCTGTCCTTGAAAGCAGTGTTCATTGCAGAAGGCAGAGGGATATTTAATTTGTCCTGTAACCCAGTCAATGGACGGATTATGCAACGTCAACCATGACAAGCCCAATATAAGTTTGTACTGAGGCGCAGCAATCACATCAAATACCATTTCCTCAGTATGTCCATTAGACAACGCACATGGATGATTTCCTCCGTGACCATACCGGAAGTCAATGCAGAACCGTCTACTGTGTTAACAGTTTCATGGACTGGTTTTACCACTTTGTCGATTGCGTTTGTCTTTACAAAAGTAACATCGATATAGTTGTTTGTGACCCCGGCGTCCACCATTGCTTTGGTGTGGATACAAGTATCGAAGAACAAATGGTGGTGTAAGGATGAAGAGAGCAACTGATAGAAAAAGGCGGAAGGTAATGAGTAAATTCATAATTTTATTTTGTTTAAATTTGAAAAAAAATATTCATGAACATTTTTAATTAATTCATTTTTTTATAATAAAAAACATCCTAAATATCAAGCATTCATACATTCATTCATTCATCTAATAAAGGTCCTAAAACATTTAGTTCAAGTTATTTTACAAAATTTAAGAAAGTGCAAATTCAATTCCATTATTTTGATAATAGTTGTTCACTCCAGACAAAATATCACCAACGCATAAATCAACTGAAATAGAGATCGGAGATGTAAGTATCATCCGACGGGAGTCCGAGGTCGGACCCAGCATACGGACTCCTGCTATTGCCGAGCCTTGGCGTTTCCCAAACGCTTGACTGGCTTTTTAGGACAGTTAACCAACAAATGGTCAGCTGAGCCACAATACATACACAGATTATTTTTCTGACGGTCTTCTATTTCTGCAGAAGATAACTGCCCACGAATAGCCCCAATCTGCATAGGTTCAGGGTTGTTGGACGGAACCATGGGAATTTCTGACCGCGCCAGAGGTGGCATGTTGGGTCTTTTTTCCCCCGTTCTAGCAGATCTCAGTGCATCCATCTGAAGGATGAGGTCCTAGAGTTCCGTGAACCCTGAGGGAACCACGGTTACTGTAGATAATGCGTCTTTTAGTTCCTCTGACAACCGTTTGCAAAAAACAGCCGGTGTTAGGAATAAGGGCTGGAACTGAAGAGTTGAGTGCTCAAATTTGCATATTAAGGACCAGGAGCTGGGGAAAGACTAAAAGACTACATTTCCCAGCAGCACTTGGAAATCGTGTAGTTCTTGCCACGCGCGCATTGCCAGCGGACTCTGATTAAGGCCAGCTTATTAGCAGGCAACGGTGTGAGGGAGGTGTGGCTTACTGATACTATGGTGCAGTTGGCGTCAGAGCAGGGAGGAGAGGCAACGGTGTGAGGGAGGTGTGGCTTACTGATACTATGGTGCGGTTGGCGTCAGAGCAGGGAGGAGAGGTCTGCGCACTTCCCTGCATGCTGGTTTGTGGAATTTGCTGACTGCCCGAATTGATTGCAGCTCGAAGGGGCAAGGACGCTGCTGGGCTGCCTTAACGCAGTGCAATCTTCGTCCTGGAAGTCCTGCGTGGGCTTCCTGGAAGAAGATAAGTACAAGAAGGTTTCAGGAGGGGGTGGGGGGTTGTGCACCCTGATTTGTTATGTTAAACGGTTCGAGGACCCGACTCTGCGCCATTGTATGTGGTGATTACTACAAACTCTGCTAACAAACATGAAGCCGGCACATTAACAGTTACGCATTAAGTACTCACACACAGTTAAGCAATCCGCCGCCCACGAGAGTATCGCTAGTGCCGGGTTGGTGCACTCCTGGATAGCATCCCAATAGTTATGTGCACTTTGGATATCCACAACAGTTCAATGTACAGAAGAAAATAGAACCCCAATCTGGATAACCTTTCAGACGTGAGTAGTAATAGGTAGTTCCAATGCCCTTGGAGAAGTAAACAATGAACCAAAAACAGAACTGATTTGAGCAAAACCCAAAATGCTAATTATGGAAGAACACCGTAGCGGTTGCCAAACTAATTTGAAAGGATTAAGAGGGTTTGACAGGCAGCTCAGGTAACAGCTTGTTATGAGTAGCGCTCTGATAGAACAGACAACAAAAGCAGCGGTCAGGATTTGACCAGGGAATTGCTTACTTGGTGTTTCCCGCTCGGGAAGTTCAGCGAGGAGCAAATGTTCAAGTGTAGAAAGATGCGATCAGGACACCGCCAGAATGAACGCTTACTAGGAGCATCCCGCTTGGGAATGATAGCGGGAGGCAGGAGCCAGCAAATTATGTTCCAATGATGAAGGAAAAAGACGTCCGGAAAAGCTGGTAAGAATGGTAGGAAAGACTCGAACGAGCCAGGGCTTCAGACTTAAACCACAACGATCAATCAGAAGCAGTCACTAAACGCTGACGTACAACTAAGTACGTGCAATAGAGTCACGTGACATCAAAGAAAGAACATGTGGTCTCGAACGGTGAATCAACTGCTGATGCTTCCTACCAGGAAGTGTATCGAACAATCCCCACCGTGTGTAGAACGGTCTAGACGTTCTGTGTGCAACGTGTACATTCTGTGGCATGATATGTACTGGAGAAGCAGGGACACAGTAGGTGCGACAGCTGCACACCGGAGGGGACCTGGAACCCCCCTGCTTGTTGACATAGTACATGCTGGTGGAGTTATCGGTCTGGATAAGGCCTCCAACGAATGGAAGGAAGGCTGAGAGGGCTAGCCAAATGACCCAAAGCTGCAGCCAGTTGATATGTGACTCCTGCCAGGTCCAGACTCCATGGACGGTGTGGCTGTCCAGAGTGGCTCCTCAGCCCTCTAGGGAGTAGACCGTAGTGATGATGGCCTGCGGGGACGGCTGCCGGAAGGGCCTGCCTGTCCACAGGTTGTAGTCCCTGGACTACCACATGAGGTCCGAGTGGAGAGAAGGCGGTATGCTGACCAGCTCCGCTTGGGAGCCCCTCCCGATTCCATGAGGCTGCAAAATGCAGCTGTAGTCTCTCATCCGAAGCCTTGTGTGTGGCACAGCCAGGAGGACCGCTGCCGTGATATCCAGTAGGAGTTGGTACCACCAGGCCGAGGTCACTGCTCTGGAAAGAGGGAGGCAGAGGTTGAGGGTGGATAGGTGAAACATCTCTCAGGACAGCCTGGTTCTTCTTTTGTATGGCGAACAACCTGGAATATAAGCCTAAGCCTATCTCAGAGACTGGCACTTCTTCCACTGCTTGGCTCTCGACAAGCGACCGGATCTCTGCCATCAGAGTTGCCGTCCCAATCTGTGGAAGGGGAGGAGGGAGTAGAGGGAGGTATCGCTAGGCGGTACCCCTTGGATACTACGGTTCTGGCGCCAGAAACACAGGTGACAAGCAAGCCTGCCACTCACTGGCGACACATGGACCTGAAGGGACGAGTCATGCCTTTTTTCCGTCAGGAGGGGGACTGGAAGAAGCCCTTGCACCCCACCTTTTGTTGTTTGCGCCGGTGCCAACTCAGCGAGCGGTCCAGTTGTCTTGACCTCTGTTCCTGGAATTCCCAGAACCCACCAAACGCCTGCTCCTTGTCAGAGCGTTGATGCGACTGGGCGTGGCCTTAATCAGGATAAAGACTTTGCAGTCTGTGAGCTGTTCTTTTTATCTAATTCGTAGTTGGTGCAAGAGGTCAATACCCTTGAACGGAAGGCCCAATATGCAATCCTGAACGTCGGGGTTAACCTTAGTAGCCCGAAGCCAGGTCGTCCTTCACATGTCCGAGGCGATGAAGATGGCCCAGCCAGAGGTATCGATGTGGGCCACTGTGGAATCCATAATGTCATGTGCTCCCAGCTCGGCTTCTCCTAGATCTGCTTTGAAGCATGCCTGGCTCTGCACTGGAAGTTACGTAAGGAAGTCTGCTATTTCTCACCACAACCTCTAGTTAGCGGCTTCCAGCATGGCATCCGCGTTGGCCTGACGCAGGTGCAGTGAGGCATTTGAGTACAGCTTCTTCCCGTACGCCTCCAAGATCTTCTCCTCCTTGCCTAGCAGCACTGAGGATGAGGTCGCCAAGGACGACTGAGGCTTAGAGTAGAGTGACGCTGCAGCGATCAACGTCTGGAGGTGTGTTGATAACAAGAGTGTATCCCCTTCAACCTGTCTATACTTGGCATTGAGGCACCGATTGACAGGTTGGGCTGAGTGTGGCTTGAGCCACCCGTTCTTGGCCAGAGCCACAACGTCTTTCTGCATCAGGATACCCGTTTTGGTAGGGGGGGGGGGGTCATAGGGTGAGGACCTCTGCCAAGACCCCCCTCCTCAGTCTGCTTGACCTCAGATTGAGGAAGGCCCAAATATTCTGCCAAACCTGCAAGCCTGTCATGGAAGGCCTTCGCAGATGATGGCGTGTCAGGGTCCTCCTCCTCGTCTGTGTCCACCAGAGTGTCCGGCTGGTCCGGAACGGGTGGAGGAGTCCTGGGCGTCGTGGGCTGTGGTCTGGAGACTGGAGCCGGAGGCTGGTGTGGAACCACCTGTACTGTGGGAGGCAGGGGAGCCGGAATCATAGGAGCCGGCAGGGGCAGCGGTGGCTGCGCTGGGGCCTGTGGTGCCGGGGCCATGGGAGTAAGATTACGGGCGCTGTTGGAGTGACAGGAGGGAGCAAGTCCCTGACAGCATCCCTCAGGATGGCCCCCATCTGGGGGGTTCGCATCAGTAACAGGAACCTTTCGAAGAAATGGTCTTGGAGGCTGGGGCTATTGACAGAGTGGCTGGGGGCTGCTGTGGCCAGAGCGCACTATCTAGGTAGCAGGGGGAACCTGCCCTGCGCTGCTGATGGATAAACTGTAGGCACCTGGTGTACACCAGTCCCACCTTGAAACTCATTCACCCGCCTGTTCTGTTCCTAAGAGTGGCATCGGACGAGAAGCCATGTTTTCTGGTGAGGCCGCCATTTTGTCGAGCTGCGTGCCACCTGCAAATGTTGTGGAGCGTAGCTAAGCAGCCATGTAAGCAGACGTGTCTCCCTGCAAATCAGTACTATCCTTATATGCACGAGCGTTGAAACCAGAGCACTGGAGAAGGAAAGAGATGCAGACGACGTGGGAATATGCAAGGAACGAGATGTTGACATTCACATGAAGATCCGAGGCGAGGAACACTATCTGCAGTGGATTATACAGATTGAGGAAATCCCGGCAAGAAAGAACCAAAATGGCGGCTGCAACATAAAGGACAATAATGCCCCGAATGCCGGATAGCCAATGGAGTCGCAAGCGATTGATGTGGGAACATATCGGACCACACAGTTGCTAGCCAGTGACTGGGGAAGGCTGCTGAAAAGGGCAGGTCTTGAAGCCCCACGGTTAAGGAGAGCCCAGCGGCGTGGCGACCCCACGGCGCAAGGAAACAAGCACAATTTTGAGGCTATCCAGTGCCACTCTCGCTAGGGGACCGTGTGCAATTGCGGAGCAAGCCTGCGGCAGCGGAGACAGAGGGACGCCCAGGGACAATGACTGCGGGCGGCCGCACAAAGTAATAGAGATAAGAAGCAGAAGCTACAAGGGAGACAAAGCGCCCTGGACCTGCGGCAAACCAAACAGATGATGGCTGCTTAAAAAATGGAACACGCCGGTGAGTCGCACTGAACATCCACGGTGACTGCAACAAGAACGAAGCGGGGACAAAGAACAGGCTGGAGATAAGGCACAGAACCTTCAAGGAAAGGGCATGCAGTCTACCGCTGTCCTGATGCGTGAATGCAGCGTCGTGAGGAATTGACTGGCACACCAGATAGTGTCCTTGTTGAAATCGGGCACAGGGCAACGAAGATGTGGTCTGCCCTATCTGGGTGGCGAGCACTGCTGGACGCTCGCACCCACTGAAAGCAAAAAAGCCCCAGAGGAAAGACCAGACGCAGCACAGCACTGCAGCCATGTACACAGCGCAGCGTATTCGGCCCGTGAGCCGCTGCAGGGGATGCACTGAGAGACATGATCACGGCACCCAGGGAACTATAAGAAATACAGATGGAATGCAGCGGGGCTGAACCACATGCTCAGCTCTTACGTTAAGGTGTAATGTGCCCCTACACATTATAAAGGAGATGGGCCACATAAGAGCGATTCATACCTCTCAGGGAAAAACACAGAGACAAGATATAAATATCAAGCAGCCTCTTTAGCAGCATATGGACGTCTGTTCAAGCACCGGAAATTGCATTTGCCTGACCCAGAGGAGGTACGTGGTAAACATTCGAACAATGTCACTACATGCAAGCCGGGCTGGGAGCGCATGCACACCAACCAGATGTAGGAGTTGTGCTAACGCCCACTAATCTGCTGACGAACCCACATAAGCCAGGGAGCCGTATAACCACACTAGTAGCAAAGGAAGAGACATTGCGGGAGGCAAGGGGAAGATGCAGCAGGGGCAGCCGGGCGCCGTAAGTTGATAAGCGCTGCACATCCAGCACTGAGACCGAACAAGTGGAGCTGCAGCTGTGGACTATTAGAAAGGCAACACCATAGTCTGCCATACGTGTGAGGCCCAGAGCAGAACTGCAACATCACAGCAAGGGCTGGTCGCAACGCCCGGCTATAAAATTGTGGAATCGAACGAGCGCAGGCATAAAGGAAGCAGCTGAAAGAGCGGGGACCCACAGAATCAAGCCAAAAGGACAAAACTAAGTACCTGGATACGAGGCAGGTCATTGACCTCGCTGGCAGGGCTGGGAGCCACTGCAACAGGCCCACAATAGGAGAAACCGAGTAGAAACAAAGCGGGTCTCCCCTTTGGCACTACGAACGCAGAGCAGATGAGGAGTGGCAGCCGTGCTCAACGCCTCACCAGTGCTGACCACGGATGGGGTGCACCAGCAAGATGAAGCCCCTGGGGACAGTACGAACTGGCCCTGACACGGTACAAAGACCTGTCACAGAGTAGCGCCTGGCACAACCGCCGATACGTGTGCAAAGATGGCATCCAAGATGCCCAGAGCCAAAAGGGAATCAGCCCACTTTAGAGGAGTTCGCTAAATCATCACCAGTGGTGGAAGGAGCCAGACCCAAAGGACAGCACACACCACAGGATGAAACTGTAACCCATACTGACAACCAGATACTAGATGCTATAGCGTACTAAAAGTATCCTGGAAGAGCAAGATGTGTGTTGCCATCTTGGAATTGGAGACCTCGCTTGAGTTCAAAATTGACGCAATAAGTGTAGATGTTAATCTGCTGCGACAAGATGTTCGAGCGCTAGCCCAGTGCACAGGGAACTTGGAGAAAGAGGTGAAAGCCACCACAAGCACGTGCTCGACCAATGCCAAAGAAAGCCACACATTGAAACAACAAGTGCATAACCTCGAAAGCAGAGCTGAAGAAGCAGAAGGGCGCGCACGCAGAAACAATGTACGCATTGTGAGACTCCCGGAAGGTGAGGAAGGATCTGACCCGACGAATTACGTCGAGAACATGTTGCTGCAAGAGATAACCAGCGGAGTACTAAGTCAGGGATTTGCGGTAGAAAGAGCGCACATAGCACTGGCCAGGAAACCGCCACCGGGAGCCGCCCCCCCCCCCCCCCCCCCCCCGGGACCAATCATTGCCAAGATACTGAACTACAAAGACAGAGAGAAGGTCTTGGAATATTTCCGCAAAGGGGGGACGATAAGCAGAGCAGCAGCAACCATCACGGCGTACCCAGACTACACCCACCTGGTGCAGAGACAGCGAATGAACTACGTGGCGGTCAAAAGGAGGCTAGGGGAGGCGGACTACAGATGCATGCTGCTGTACCTGGCAAGGATGAAAGTGCTTTACAGAAACGAGGCCCTTTTTTCTTTCGACACACCAGAGGATGTGACGGCATGGCTGGATGCAAGGAACTGCCGGACAGAGTCAGGAGACCAGGCGGAGCGGGCAGCGGAGAAGTGAATTGATATCTTTGCAGCGCCGTACGGGCGGACATATTGATCCTGTGAAGATAAGTACCTTGAGACTAGACTATAACAGAGCACTAGCCCTAGACCCCTGACTAACAATATATATGGGCAAGGTCTGGCCTGGGTTGTGGAACGTATGTAGTGCTCATGTATGGAGATGCATCATAAACTGTAGCTTCAATGCAGGAACGGAGGAGACATATCTTCACCCCCAGTAGTTAGAGTAGTTAGGATACTAGTAGTATAGTATCCCACTGCAGGGTTCTGAGTATCGGCTAAGCCGGAGAAAGGGACTAGATGCAGGGTAGCCTGAGATCCAGGGATGGAGCTGGGCAATTGTTGGTGGACGGGATGGGTGGGGGGGAAATTGGGGGAGTTTCAGTGGTAAACTCGAGTTGGGGGGGGTGGCTAAAGGGGCAACAACAGACTTACAATGATGTACACATGAATGTTGATTGATTGTTTATTGAAAACCAATAATAAAAAAATAATGGTGCCTGGCTCCGGCCTCCTCCCGAACTCTTGGTTGTGGAGCATGAGGCCTACCTGGCACATCAGGTCTGGGCCTAGAAGGCGTGTTGCCCTCGGGATTGTTGTCAGTAGTGCTGCATGTCGGCTCCCCCTCGGACATTGAGCCGGTACTAGGGCGTTGGCTCTTGGGTGTACACCCAGAAAGAGAACCTTGCAGTCCCTCAGCACTGATTCCGGAAGGATCCGACGACCCCTCGGCTGTGAGACCGGTAGCTGGACTAGCCTCGGCGTGTGTGCTGGAAGTAGAACCCGAGAGGTTCCTCCCGCTTGGGCATTTCCTCGGGAAGGAGTCGCCCTTACGGGGTGCTATGGAAAATAGCACCCCACCTTTGGGCCTCAATCTCTGCTTAAAGTTTTTCAAGTCCTCTGGAGGGGACCTCTCGAAGAGCTCTCTCCACCTAGTTACCCTGTTCTTCAGTGCGCGTGGAGTCAGTGCGTCGCACGCGGTACAACCTTGCCAGCTGTGGTCAAGGCCAAGGCAGCGAAGCGAAGACAGAGCGTGGGGGGGGAGGGGTCAGACATAGGGAAGAGCCCCTCGCAGGCTGGGCACCTGCTGAAATCGGCATGTGCCGTGGAGGAGCATAACGCCAGAGGACCAAGTACCTGAATGACAAAGAGAAGACAAAAAGACAGAAGAAGAATTCGGGGAAGAGCGCGTGGTATTACATGGCCGAAGCCAAACCGAGGAGCGCTGGTGAAATCGTCCCGTTCCCGTGGAAAAGGGGACTGAGGGGTGGCTCCGGTGGGCGTAGTCAGGGTAGGGCATGCTGCCAGGGCCGCACGCCTCTAAATTTAAAGGGGAAGAAGGTTTTTTCCTGGTGAAAAAGGTTCTGTCTCACCCGCCCCTCAAGCTGACATCACTAGACACTCAACATGAGCTCCACCAATTTTAATGACCTTAGTGGGCAAAGTAGCCAAACGTACCGTCATCACCAATGTCATAAAGCTATCTAATGCAGAACCAGGAACATAAACACGCATATCCACAAACAGACGCAAAACTTTAGTTTTTCACAAAAATGATCAAAAACGGTTTATTTTGAACAAAACAGCAATAGTCAGGAGCGTAACAAGTACTTTTAATTTTGACATAACGCATGAAAAGAGGTAATGAAGTCCGTGAAAACGCAGGTACATTTTTCCAATAGAGGTTATAGCTAGTGAACTTTGCATGGTTCTCATTTACAGTGATCTTATAATGCAGTTTCCGTTCATCGATCGATTAATCCCAGTCTTTGCATTCTTCACAGTTATCTTCCATCGCCGATTTCTGATCGACGCACATTGCGTTCCACTACGTAGAAGAAATTAGTGGCTTAAACTTGAAATGCAACACTTTCACACCTGCATGTTTTCAGAACCTATAGGCTGCCATGTTGCTCCTTATAACTGCAGCCGCAAAAAGGACAGATTGGTCCCAGATAACAGTCATCACAGATGTGTTGTTGTTGATTGTCCAATTGCGGTTAAAGACACCATCAACCGGTAAACTGTACCGATGACAGGTGCACATCATATAATATAAGTATGGAAAAATCGAGAATGCAAAAATATATTTCAGTACCTAATTCATAATTGTACATACACAGTACATATTTATGTTAACTATCAATTTAAGTTACAATCAAAAAGGTTTAATGTCTATTTGCTGAACATTCATCAGTCACATCACAAAGTAAATCATGTAGCATACAGCACACTTGCCATTATCACTTGCATAAATATTATTTAAAACTTTGCTTATATTGGGTCTTGTGTTTCCATTCTACCTATGTGACGGATGACCAACCGCTTCGGAAAACAAACCTCAGTAATAGAAACTGAACATTCCTACGTAAGCTTTCAATATAGTGAATCTTATCACTTCTTTGTGAATATTCAACACATTTTGGCCTTCAAATTGTTAGTGCGGTGGATTCAAGGACACAGAACAATGCAAACCTTCATCCAGTGTTCACAGTGTGTCGGATGGAGTTTCGTTTTGGGAACACATGCCACAAAATTTAACAATATTAATGGAAAGCTGTGCAGTGAAAAACAAAATATTTCAAGTATCTTACATATGAAAATATTTACTTCCATTTGAACGTTATCAATGCGCCTGGTCCCACAAGATGTAATGTATTCTTTCAAAGATTACCCTAGGTGGGGTGCAGACAGGCTCAGATTTCCCTATACTTCAATAGGGCAATGCTCAAAAAAATAAAATAGGGCTGGCCGTTTCTTTGGACAAAGTGGGCCAATTCTTTTCTGAAATAAACAAAATTTGAATACAAAAGCTGTGGTTTAATATATAGAGATGGCACGGACGGATTGGGAAAGGAAGGGTGGGCGATTTCGCGCCAGGCTGGGTGGACTTTTGTAGCCTGGGCAACGTCTGCAATGAGCAACAATAAATAGAAAAAAAAGTTTACATCACAAAAATTCCGGCATGCCTCGAATTAGTGCAGTTTTGAAAGGCTTACTGGCTTCTGCATGCATCTATTCCAGCAATCATGTTGAGTTCTGCATCGATGCATGCGCGCCTGGTTGGCATCCACAGTAAGATATAAATGTGCAAAGGCTACAGGCGCATTCTCATAGTGCACATTGGCAAGACAAATTCCTTTGCTCGTTATTTCAATGTTGGCTAACACTGCAGCAGATAAACCTTTCGTCTATTGCTATCTCCAGCCACTTAGGTTTCCTACTTTCCAGCAAGGTTAGACTTCATTTATTGGTTATTTGTAAAGCGCCTATGCAAAAAACAGTGTTTCAAGGTGCCACAAGACAAAAAAGGGAGGGGGGGCAGGAAAAAAAAATAAATAAATAACGGCCCTACTAGACCTTGTGTCATTCGGATCATGCAAGAGCAGTAACAAGAAATGCGGATGGGAGGGGGTGGAGGTGTAGGTCAAGGCAGAAGGGAAAATGCTAGGGTGGAAGGGAGGTGCGGGGCAAGAGTAGGTATACAAGTGTGGGGGGAAGCGGGCCAATGGGGCTAGGCAAGTGCTAATAGGAGGCCAGGTGGGCAGGTGCCAATGGAAAGAAGGTTATGAGGACCACGTGCGAAGCATGAGGACGGGGTGGACCAGGCTCAGTGATGCACACCCTGCCAGAGAAAAAGGGCCCAGAAGGGCAAGTGTAGGTTGTGGGGGAGGGGGGATAGGAAGACAGGGTGCTGGGGTATTACTGGGCATGGAGCGCCTGGCGCCCTGTGGAACTCAGAAGGGACCAGGCAGCCAGTCAATGCAACTTAGGGGGAATTAGTAGGGGGGAATGAAGAAGAGAAAAGTTGGGTCTTGAGAATGTTTCCCAGAACTAAAGGCGATCAGGCAGAAGACCGAGAGGGGCAGGGAGGCCAGTACAGAGAGATGATCCCGCCGAGGAAAGAGATCTACCCCAAACTCTCTGCTTGGAGCAGCGTCTGATCTGTCGAGAATTTCAGCTAAATGACCGAAGATCTTTAAAAAGGCAGGGATTTATGGAAAGAGTCGGATGTAGTGGGGTCCCTGGCCCCAGAAAGCCTTGTGGGTGATGCGGAGGGTCTTGAACGTGATCCTCGCAGCCACCGGGAACTAGTGAAGATATTTTTGTGCTGGAGAGATGCAGGCCCTGGGCTTGAGGCCACAGATAATCTTGCAGTCCTAGTCTGCATTAGTGAAAGGGGAGAAGGAAGGATTTAGGCTGAGGAAGAGGCTGTTGCAGTAGTGCAGCCTGGAGAGGACTAGCACTCTGGAGATATTGAGTTTCTGTAGGTCTGCTGCTCCAATTTTCTTCAACTATTGTGAGTTGATTACAAACAGGTCTCGAAATTAGAACTGGATAAGCTGTAATTACAAGCAGTGCCTGGGTATCCAATAGTAACTGGTCACCAGGACCTATCACTATTGAACAAGGAGCTGTTTTATAGCATTACATAAGTTGCATGGGGGCGAGAAGCAAAAGTAGCTCCTGGTGACTATTGGTTTTAAGCTCACCAGTCTCTTCCACATTTGATTTGAGTCACATCGCTGAAATAATCAGACCGACATTTAGTGTTCTAATATAAATCAATTATACTGATGGTAATAAATACACAAATCAACGAAAAACAGAAATGTTAAGGGCTATTTAGTGACGTTACTTCACAAATCGTAATTAATAAAAAAAAACATTAACAATTACATCTCAAGTGACATACGACTGTACAAAAGCTTGTTACTGGCTTTGTTAAACATTGTGGTGAAGAGAGCCATACATCATTTAAATCTTGAAGTCAACCTTTCAACAAGTTCAAGTTTGGGAGGGCAAACCTCTTTTGCAATGTTCTGTGGCATAGACTGGGCCCTGGAAACAAAATATGGAGCTATTCCATGCGTTTTTTCATGGACAGCAAATTCAAAGTCAACTCTTTCACAAATTCCAAATCCATCAGCTGCAAGATTGGCTTTGCCACCCACTGTTTGCTTCTTTTGGTAAACTCCTTTTTGTAATGAGACACCATGAAAATTCCTGCACTTTTTGCTTGTTCCCTACCAACGTTCTCGTTGTGTGCAAGTACAGCCAGTCTTGTTCTGGCCTCCATACCAAAATTCAGCCTTTTAGGCATGTACTTTAGGCACATATTATGCAACGCCTACAAATATCCAGTGTAGCAGAGCTCGGAGTCCCTTCTTGTCTCTTGAAAGTTTTTCGTTGTGCTCAATCTTCTGAAGTGCTGTGCGAGGGGAGCCTGGAACCAACCACCTTTTCTTACGTTCCTGCTCCTTGTTCAATGGTCCATGTGCACATTCATGGAAATACTTGTTTTATGTCCAAGAGTGTATGTTAGGACAATGGTTCATCAATGAATGCCATTTTTCCAACCAGAATATCTACAGATCCATCACATGTTTTGGAGGTCCACCAAAGATGGTTGCTGATAGACTGTGACCAATTTAAAAATATTTTCTGTAGCCTTTTTTTTCTCCACCAGCTGTAATTTATTTTGAAAATGATTTTGTGATGCACCATACATCATATTGATGCTTTATGTCTGGGAACTGCTCTTGCATGGCCTTGTCTAGTGAAACGTGCCTGTCAGTGGTTATCAGGGGTATTTGCATTCCTATGGATTGCAGATCTTGAGTGGATTTAAAGAAATCATATTTTTCCATGCCAGCAGATGATGTACATTTAGATACTTGCACAACAACAAAATTACTATTTTTTGGTTACCATGTCTTGGAAGTGGCAAGTGCAATATTTAGCAGAAAAACCTGGACTGTCACACTGTCCATCACCAGCAAGCCAGAGCCTTTTGCCTTCAAGAGCATTGTCCATGCCTGGCTAATAGCGGGGAAAAAGAAATCCTTCTGATATTTGTAGTACTGTGTTTTTTAAAGGAGTTCCTCAAAGTTGGAAAAACCTGAAATTGTACTGTACGTTGATCCGCTAAACGAAGCAGATGAACAAGGTACATTTCCAGCATGCACTTTCCCAAGTATAGGTTGAGCAGACCATGAAAATAAATTATGGTGGTGTACACAGCTACCCTTGATCCTCAGGTTGGTGTCTTTAACTACACAAGTAAACTTCACCAATGGCTCCTCACAAATGCCCCTATGCAATTTAAGATCATGTTTAATAATTTTCATAATCTCCATCAGGCAGCAGTCGAACACAACTTATTTTGGTTCTTTTAATAGCCAATCGTCGAGAAGAACAGTGGTTTGCGATTCCATGGTGGTGGATAACACCTAAACACTAGGAATTGTGAAGTCCACATCACAAGCACAATCGATGGGTAGAGAAGATGCTTCGGTTTTTTCTGTGTATGATATTTCTAATTTGTCCACCTGTATTGGGGAAACGGGTAACATTTTCGGTTTCTTAGATGGCATTTATACCAGAGGTTGTGGATTGTGTGAGCGGTTCTGCAAGCAATTCTGAAACATCTTCTGTGTTGTCGGTTTCTTCTGGGTGACGTTGTGTGCTGTAACAATGAGCCAGGGTTACTTTCCATGGGTCACTGCTAACATTCAATTCAAATTCCGGCCACTGGACATCGGCATCACAACGCTGAATCTTGCCAGGATCATGCTGAGCCTCAAAATGTAGCTGCTCCCAAGTGGCAACGGTTTTGCAAGCAACATCATTAGTTTGTGTAGTTGTCCGAGTCTTTACGCTCCTCTTCTTTCTGGGCCTCTAATCAAGGAGAATAAAAACATGCTTAATTTATAGCAAATATACAGAATATTTTAATTACAACAAGAAAATGTAATATCAATGAAATAACTGATAGTGTTTAAAAAGAAAAAAGTGGTTTATGTGACTTTGTTTTCCAATGTTCCTTTAAACAGTCAAATTGGATTTGCCGACCACCAGAACAAGCTAAAAACAGCATTTTGAAAATTAAAGAAACCTTGAAATGTACACCTCCACTTAAAGAATCATACATGCATATATAACAAAAATGTTACCATGGAAACCATCGCAAACATTAAATATTACATCACAGTTAACATGGATTACTGATATTTTACAATATATTATGTATACCTCTGTCCATGTGTCTTCAATTTCGACCGCTTCAGTAGTACATTCCTTGTACATACCAAATTCAATGAACATTGATTACATTGTAAACAATTTAATGTTAAAATCTTTGATCTCACAAAGTACATCTTGAGAAAGTGGATTTAATGATTGTCGACCTTACAATATCAGTTAAACTATGTAAAAAGATATGGTTAATCATCCGATTAAAATTTTTTAAAATTAGTATTGTATTTTTGTATTTATTATGTTTTATTTAGCGCATTTCATCAAAGCGCTTTACAGAGAATAGTTAACTGTACATTAAAATAAGCAATGGAAATTGGTGTTCATAGTCAGCCACTTACAATCAAACAGACAACTGAAAAAAAATGCGTTTTTAAAGAAAAGTCGAACAGGGAATAGGAAGTAATGGATCGGAGAGAGAGGAAGAAGGTTCCAGTGAAAGGAGCAAGAAGTTGGAAAGATCAAAAACGGGATTGTGCACAAGGGCTATGATGGACATTAAGTCAAAAGTGACCAGCAGAGCAGAGAGGACGAGAAGGGGAATAGAATGAGAAGAGTGATGCAAGATAGTTAGGGGCAAGACTGTAGAGAGATTTGAAGAAAAGTTGTACTTGAGTTTGAGAGTAAAAAGAAAGCCATCCAAGTGAGGCAAGAGATGAAGAAATGGAGTCCTGATGGGAGTGAAGACAGAGAGCATGGATAGAATAATGATAGATTGATTTAAGAGGAGTAAGACGTGAGGGAGGAAGACCAAAGAAGAGAACAGAGCAGTAAAAAAGTAGAGAAAAGACTAAGGATGATACTAGAAGCTTTGTGGTGTGGAAAGCAAGAAAAGGGCGAATTTTGCATTTAAATGTAGAGATGAAATCAACAGGCATGGGAAGTAAGAGAGATATGGTGAGCGAAGGAAAGATTATCAAAGTAGAGACCAAGACTGCGAGCAGTGGGGGAGATGGGGAGCTAGGAGGGAGGAAAGAAAATGGGAGGAGGAGGAGCCGGGGGGGTGGGAGAACATTAGCGGGAAAGAATAGAACTTCTGTTTTACCAGTGTTCAGAATAAGAAAGTGAGAGGCCGTCGAGGATTTAATGGCAGTAAGGCAGGATGAGAGAGTGTGACGAATGTCAGGGGTCAAAGATGAGAAGGAAAGAAAAAGCTGAGTGTCGTCAGCATAAAATTGTTGAGACTCCAAAAGATGATAATGGGAGCAAGAATGGAGGTGTACAAAGAGAATAGAAAAGGACCAAGAACGTGGACATTAAGTCGTACACTGTGTACACTAACATTTTATAAAGACACCATTGAAAACTGGATCTGACAACCTTCAGAAATGTTGCAGGGAGTATCAACTACAAAACAAATTGATTAAATTGTGGTCCCTTTAATGAGTTGCAATGTTATTTTGTTTCACCGATTCCATTTTTCGCTAAGCAGCTGAAAGTTTATAAACAAAAACATACACCATTCATTTAGTGAAATGGTCTATGTTATTCAGTGACAAAGTTCATTTTTCTGAAGGTTTACTTTCATTGTTGCATGTGTTTCTGTGATAAATACATCAAGGTTGTTGATCTAATGCCTTGCAAATTGCTGGCAGTATTGTAAATTATCAAAAAGATAAGTATCTTACATGTACAAAAGATATTGTTAAGCAATAACTATTAGTATAAATCAATAAGCGATTACTACTCATACCTCATCCTCCAGACCGGTTGCAATCGAAGAATAGTACGTTGTTGAAGTTCCAGGATCAGCCTATATAACAGTAATTGTAATAAAGATGTAACATCAACAACAACAAAAATGACATGTAAAAGATGGTCGATATTGACAAAGAAGCATACAAGCCATTTTGTATCAAAAGCCAATATTATACTTAACGTATTTTGTATAGTCACATCTCAAAGAATATTCAAAAAAATAATTACTTGAAAAGGTGAGTAAGGTTGCTGTTGACTCCGGAATAGTGGTCGATGTAGCATCATGGCCCTTTACTCGATGTATATATTCATACCATAGTTCAATAGAAAATAGACATTAGTATTATGATTTATACCACAAAGGTTTGTGTGCAAGTTGCTACGCCTCGCCGTTCGGACGTTGGACGTGTCTGTGGTTTCCTCCATGGTAACAGTCTGTAATCCCATAAGGGCGGTCTACGTAAATGACAGACATGGTCATTCTTTTTTAAATTACCTTTTTTAAAGGATGCAGTGGGAGGGTGTGTTTGGGCTAAACTATCGGAGTATCCCTAAAGTAGGGATACACAAAGTAATCTAAAGTTCAGAATGTACAAACCGCAGTAAATCGTGCCACGAAGGAAACTTGTGTAATAAAACATCAATGGAAATATTGCCCAAAAACTAAAAACCGTTCGTTATGTTACCTGTTCACAGATTATTTCAATACTTTTGAGTGGTAATTTATAAGGCATATTATACAAGCAAATTTTGAAAATGGTAAACTACATTTAATAATTAATTGTCCAGTACTCACCTGGGTCAGCGTGTACTGAAATTCAGTTGGAACTGCATTGGGAAGTAATTTGCAAATGAGTCTGGGGCAACACTTTTTATTGTACTGCGATTGTTTGTACATATCTGAGAAGTGCATGCTGCAGACGCGAAATCGATTGCTCCTCATGTCATCCAAGACATCCTTGGCTCTGCTTTCAATTTCGGATACTGGAATGCCGCAGCTCAAGAGCCATTTTCTTATTAAATTTAAATCCTTTGGAAATACATGACTTAGCATGGCTCTTATTAGTGCAACCCAAAACGATACAAGAAGCTATTGTTGGATTGTCCCTATGATCTATTAAAGAAATATAAATAAATATTACTATTAAAAAGGTATTGGGGAGTAAATCAATCATATTGCTTTGATAATACAAAATGTACTTAAAAAATGGCACCTAAGCAAACATGCATTGAAAACATACACTACGAAAGCTTACATTTGGAAACAATATGTGCGAACTACAGAGATAAAAATGCATAGGACGGTTCATAATTGTGTAGACTTTTTGAATAAAGTCAAATGTGAATAGGGTGTACATGTAGTGTATATTGCAATAGAAAGTGGCCTAGCAGAGAACATGGACACTGCAGAAAAACAATAGTAAAGGTTGACTAAACGTTACTTGGAAGAACAGATGAGCCAACTCAGCAAGCAAGGAAAAAAGTAGAGAGCTGATGATATCCCTTGTCGCATCAGAGGTTTTCTTGTTAACCGCCACATTGTTCATAAAGGATTACAGAAGTGGGTGTGTATTTGAATATCTGACGTGTTTGTTCACATCCACCAGGCCACTATGACAATGTTTGACGTCCTCAATCCCGCCAGTGCAGCCCCCTTGCGAGAGCACGCCCACATGTGCGAACAGCCATTGATAGCAGATGGGGATGGATGTGGATGATGCAGGTGTAATAGGCCCGGAACACAGTCAAAGTACACAGACATTTGTTGGTTGCAAGGAACAGGTCTTCAAAGGGGATTCTGGAGACACCGGGTCTGGGGTGGCCATGTGGATATGGATGCCCCTGCGAAATAACCCGTTGTGGTGTACATGGTATTCGGTAAGTTGAGCATTCCCATAATCTCAGCCCCACTGCAAGCGCACGCACACAGGTGCGAACTGTCATTGATAGCGGAGGGGGGATGGATGTGGATGAGGCGAGCATGATAGGCCAGTAAACTTGTTAAAGCACACCAATCTTTTACAATGCTCTTAGATGTTTGGGTGCGTTTTATGGACTTCCATAAGATTTCTAACAACTGTTCAGATGAACTAATTTTTTTAATTTAGTTTGGTAAAGTAGATGGCAATGACACTACAAATTAGACTGCTGCTGTCGAGGTACTTTCTGTATAAATCCACAATATTGTCCCTGGTCAACAGGAATTTATCAGGAGTGGCTCGAACCACACAGGTAGGTATTACTCTTCGAGTGCGAAATCCCAGTCTTCCATGAATCCACCATGTAAAAGCACGATATGTCACAAGTCTGTACCACCTGTGTAAGAGATAAGTTTACCGGCTTTAACCAAATAATTGATTTTTATTGTAAGGCATTGTTATGCATTCAAAAGTACCTTTTTGTGCAAAGTACAGTACTTGTGATTTCAAGTAGTGATCAATTAGAAATGTGAAAGCACATTCCAGCCAAAACTGTTTGGGAGATACTTCCAAGTGAAAGAAAAATAATTCTTCAGAAGATAAAGCTATAGACGAACACTTTGGTTTCAGATTAGAATTAGTAATTTATTCAATTTACAGAAATCGTCAGTGATCCATCAAAGTTATATTGATGTAGGCGATCAACATATTACGTTAGCTGTCTAGGTCGTCAAATGAACTTACTCGTTACTTGAATTATGAGGGCAAACTGTACCTCGAGGTTTGTGCATAAGGACCATCGTCATTCGCAACACTGATCTTGTAAGGCAGGTGGCCCTGAAGTCATGCAGCTCAGTAATGCATAACTGTGCTGTGTCTTCTTTGGCAATTAAGGCCAAGCAGCCAGAGTTTTCTTTGCAACAGCAGTTCTCCACCAGAGTAGGTATAAGCTCACAACAATGGCAGGCACACTTCCATGCGACTGGATTCAGGTTCCAGTGATTGATCCTCATGACTTTCATTTGATTCCACATCGTCTCATGTTTCGTTTTTTAAGGATGATCTCTTCTGAATATTCGGGCTCGTAGGTAGGGATGAATTGTTGCCATAGTTCCTGAATAGTGAAGAAGCACAGTGAGGAAAATAAAAACGTGTTTGTATACAGTAAAGAAAAGAGGTTTCCCCATTAACATTCAGTGTTTAAGAAAGACAAACAAAGAAACAGTCACATTACATCGTGAAAAGACAATATTAATAGGCTCAAACTTTAAAAGTTCGCAAGGACATTTGTCCATAATAAAATAAATGAAAAGCAACTACTATAGAGTTAATTCATTTTAGGCAGTATAAGTACCGGTTCTCAGTGTGTCGTACTTGGCAGATAGGTGAACAGTGCAAAAACAAGTCTGGAAAGTTCAAAATGAAAAGCACCGACACAGGAAAAAAACTCCAGCGTTGTGTGATCAAGAAGTTTTTTTTTTTTTTTAAATATACACTTGTCCGGGAATGAGTCTTGACAGTGCCACGGAAACACGTCAATAAATTGTACACCGAGGACGTTGACACGAGACGTGCATTGGCACTGTGAAAATGGGCCTGAGCATCAAGTGAGGTCAGCTTGAGGGGCGGGTGATCTGAATTAGTGCCGCGAGGGAACATGAACTTAGGGCGATGGATCAACGGATAAGATTAGTGCAAGATGGCGGTACCCGATCTGTCATTTTCGTGTGTGTTAAAGTGAGAAAAACTTGGGTAAATTGCATTTGACACTATTTTAATAACGATCGATGTATGCTCTAAAATACATGCCTGATCGATTTGGCCATTAACATTTCTGACCGAACTATCCCTTTAAAGGACAACACAAGCCCAGTAAAGGAGTAAAGATGCTAGGAGGAGTGCATCGACAAGCATCTACCGACTTCCACCTTAAAGGACATTTTCTAGCGAGTTCAACCCCTCGAGCTGCAACCGACTGCACCGCTGACTGTTACGCCGCAGTCGCTAAAGCTATCCGAGAAGCCTCGACCAGTGCTTCAGAACCGCCGACCAGCACTGAGACGATTCCTGACCCCGAGCCGCCATTTAGGCCAGCCTGCAGCCATCCATCCAGCTTTGCTCGCTGAATGGCCTTCCGCCCGATAGCTGTCTTTCGTATTGAACTCTGTTGCAGAGGCGGCAAAGCGCCCTGAAACCGACTCGACCATGTCAAGTATCAAGAACTCCTACGGTACAAGGTACATTGTGGCTCTGTCGCCCTGCTCCTTCTCCTAAGGCCCCTAGTCACATTGTATGACCCACTGCCCCCTTTGTGTTGAAACCAAGTATCCTTGAACTACTGCGATTAATTACTATACCGACTACCCTCCTGTCAGTATCCGGAGTGCATCCCTTTTCCTTCTTTGAAATGGTCTGTCATCTCATATTCTACATGAGCGGGTTGTATTTTGTAGTGTGCTAGAACTGTCTGTTTTGAGAATAATAAAGTAGATACTTTTTTTTAAATACAAGCTGACTAGACAGTCCCTTTTATCATTGGGTAATAACTATTTTCGCAGTGTTGCAACTAACCAACGATCCACAACGTTTTGGAGATAAGCCTGCAGTTCCGTCCATGTTACTAAAATTGGACAAGGTGGTTTACAATTTGCTTGTGTTTCCAATCTGTTAGGATCCCTTCTGGTGTGGGGCTGATTGATGGTTTAGAAACGGATATTCATCCCTGGACTACTCGTTCCCCCGGAAGTTGATTCAGCACACTGTGTCTCCACTCTAGGCGTGTCTGCCACTGCTGCTGTACTTCAAATCTAGGTTTGTTTTAAAATGGTGGTGTGTTCTCAAATCTAGGTTTTCTCACACTACCACTGTGTCTCCACTCTAGGTGCTTCTCATTACTGTCACAATTTGTAATCTAAGCACTTCTCCCTTGGCTGATGCTGTCAAACATGGTGACCTAGCCCCCCCTCTCCCATCCCCCTACACCCCAATCACCAACCTAAGCCCTATTCCAAACACCCCCATGGTTGCCAACACACACTCGAGCTAGGCACACTGATAACCAAGACCACCGTCCCCGCACTTCAACTCTTGTCCATCACAACACCACTCACCCAAAGTCACTCTCCCGCACACGGTCACACACATGTCTCACCATCCAATTTACAAAAAAGGGAAGCTCTCTGGCAGTCCAAACACCAATAAGCACAACATCCCTGCCTATTACTCAACTACCTGTGAGAAACCTGAAGGTGTCTCCCTAGCTGGTCCCCGGGGATGTGTCATCCAGGTGGCCAGGACACAGCCATCGCCATTGGATCCAGTTTCTGGGGGTGGACCAGTGAGGGAGGATCACCTGGCTGGGGATTGGGGGGTGTCGGGGGGCAACAGGAGGACGGGGGCGGGCGGTTAGTCCTCAGGAAGTGGCAATGCGACACCGTCGGGTGAGACGCAGTATCCCCCTTCTTACAACACCTTTTCCCCATCCTACCACATAGGACATTAAAAAAAACACTACCCACACCCCTTTTCAGACACGAACACTTCGCACAACACGCAAGAGAACGGACTAACACCAAAGCCATTTACCCTACGTGTCCCAATACAAGGGTCAGGCAATTGACCAGAATCACACACACCCGATAGCCCTTTCCCTTCCTCACAATGATAAAAGGTGGAGCAAGAGAGGACAGTACGAGCAAGGCAGACCGCACGACGAGACAGCTAATGAAGCCCGGCAGTTCAAGAAGAGGAGAAAGGCGGAGAGAATCGAGAGGGTGACAAGGAGAGAAGTGAACTTGACCTTTCCGACCCAAACCTGCGAGGAAGAAAACAAGCCTGAAAACAATAGCTATGCAGTCTTGCAGCAGATGTCAACGGTAAACAGGGCATGCCTACACCGATAAGCCGGAGCGAGGGAGACTCCTGCTACCGTGGTACCGGCCTGGACTTCAGATAGAGGAAAAGCCAAGCGGTTCATCACAGCCAGTGGGTCGAAGGGAGAACCGTTAAGAACCAGGCTGTGTTGAATGAAAGTCATAAAGTGGCATATGGGGAGAAGTTCAAAGAACAGTAAAATTGTTAAAGGAAGACCAGCTGCAGAGGGGACTGGCGCCATGTGGTTGCTGTCTCGAGAAACCCTGCTTTATATCCTATTGATGAAACTACAGATACCAGAAGGCCGCAGGAGAGCCGCCAAGTCAGGTCTCAGCGGTCATACAGGTGGTCTAGCTAAATTCTTGTACAGTCGAAAGTCTTTCACCGACTGTGTCATGATGCCTACCCCCGGAGCACCAGGCCAGGTCCAGCACCCCCGGAAGCAGGCATCATGCCCTCGGGTAAAAGCCCAGCGGCCCCTTATAGGGGCTCTTTTGACTCAGTCCTGGCGCCTTTGGCGCCAGGCTCATGTTGGACATCAGTCCTGGCGCCATAGGCGCCAGGCCCATAAAGGGAGGTGTTTTGTGCACTTACCTGATGCAGACCATGCTGCTCGCTTCAGGCCTCCCTGAGACCTGAAAGGGACTATTTTTTCATAGGGACTATTTTTTCACTCGGGCGTGGCCAGGGAAGGATACATACCTAGTTGGGGAAGGATACATACCTGGGACTTCTTTGGAGGCTATTTAAGCCACGCCCAGACAGCAGTTCATGCTTCGCGTTGTTCTGCTTCCTGCAGCTTAACGCTCACCGTGTCTGCTCCTGGACTCCAGCAACGCCCGCCTCGAACCTGGAAGACCTGCAAGGAAGGAAGAGAGGAGAAAGGTGAAAACCAAGGACTATTTCAAACTTCTTACCTGCATCTAGAATCTTCTCGCCAGCATCCCTGAAGAAAGACTTCCATTTAAAAGCATCGCGTTGCTTGCTGCAGCGCCACGCTTCACTCACCTGTCCTCGAGACATCTCCCGGCTCCATCGCGGCTGTCAGCATCGGACGCCACATCTCAGCACCTAGGGGAGAGAGGAAGAAACAAAAGGTGAGCAGAAGGAACACAGAAGGAAAGCCTGATTAACAGCCATAATACTTACCGGCTTATCTTCCACATTTCGGGTCGGCGCCGCCCCGTTGGCAGGTACCGTACCCCGGCCCCTATGGGGAAAGGACAAGAGACATTTCTGAGGAATGATAAGAACATTTAGAGGGATTGCCCTCATCACTACTCACCTCGGCAGTTTAACCCCTCGACGCATCGCCTTCATTCTGCACCTGAATAAAGGACAAATCACAGGTTAGAAAGACAACATAAAGGGGGCCTCACTTGAACTTTGAACTTTCATACTTACGGCGCATCGCTCAGGAAAGTCAAGTGGATTTTGCCAGCGCCATTCTGAAAACCAGTGAAGTAACTGGACGAACACGCGCCCCTGCACCAGAAGCAGGATGGAGAGTTCATCCTTCCAAACCATAAGGTGAGCTTAAACCGGGGTTTGGAGGAAGTTAGAGAGGAACGAAGGGGGAAGGGGGAAGGGGGAAAGGGGGGAGCTAGCACACTATTCTGCAGACTGTTAATCCCCTTTCTCATCTGCAGAAGGATATTCCTACGGGCCAGGCAAGCACGATTTGGAGGTTCTGTCCAATCGGTGTTCCGGGTCCTGCGCATCACGCTAGAAGAGGCCACAGCAATCCAGACTAGACCAGTGCCCCCGTAGGAACCAGTTGAGCGTTACAGACTGTTGAGAAACAGAGGGAAGTGAGTCCCACAGACATAGATAAGAGTTAACCCGGTGAAGGGTTACCTGTAAAAAGGTGGCAAAGTCTAAAAGTCCCAAGAAACAGTGTGTTGATAAAAGTGAACCCGGCTGAGGTATGTCCACGGAGACCTGTTTAAAAAGATATAAAGATTTGTGTATACGAGAAAAGCCATAGTGAACCCGGTGGAGGGAGACTGAGAATTGAGAGGGGTCTGCGCCCAGAAGAGGGGGGTCCAGGGATGAAGAATCATCATCCTGAATACAAGTTGAAAAGAACTTTCATTTGTTTGTTGTTTTTCTGACCCTCAAAGGCAAGAGGTTTTTTGTTAAAGAGAGACTTGGCCGTCGAGACTCCTGAGAAGTTAAAACCGGAACAGTCGTCTTGTGCTGAGGAAAGCTCAGGAAGCGTGCTGTTCTCAGAAGCCCCACCTTATTGCGTGATCAAAAAGTTCTTTTCTTTTCTTGAAAACTATCCCACACACCCTTTTTGTATTCGTTGTAAGGACTGCCAATAGGTTTTCTTAGTATAGGCCCTTTTATTTGACAAGACGCCACTAGGACTGCCTTATTTTTGGTTTAGAAGAGTTTTTCCGTTATGAATACAGTTTAATAAACACCCATGAACTGTGATCACTTGTGTCTGTCTTTACTGTTGCCACCATGACTTCCTTACCTACCCCTATCCCACCTACCCTACCAGAAGACCTATTCCCCCAAACCCTCACAAAGCACAGTTTCCAACTCTCAGACCAGATGAGCCCTGTGGCGCTCCAGAAAACATGATCACCCGCCACCAGCACAATCCTCTCACCAACCTTCCAAAAACACTTCAGCCCCCCCACCCCACCCCCAACCATCCCTCTACGTTACAGGCACAACCCCAGGGACCTCATCACATCGCACCTCACCAAACTCTGCATTCCAATGGAGCCCCTCATCTCCGCCACCATCCGATCCCTCACCCACTATCCTGCTCACTTCTGACCCATCCCACACCCTCTCGAAACCCCCCCCCGGCCCAAAATCGGGGAATCACGGAGGCACTGTGACAGCCAAAGCCCACCCCCACTATTCACACCTGCCGCTTTCAGCACAAGCGGCCGAACATTCATTTCCCCTGCCACATCCACACCTCCCCCAACAATCATGCCCATTTCACCATTTTTGGCATTATTTCACCCATGGTAGCCCGCAAGGTCTGCTATGCTCGGACCCAACTTTCCCCTCCAGTCCCGCCTCCCTCGCACTCCCTTCCGGCTCCCATTGGCTGTTTGCACGTGTTGTGCTTGAGGGCCTAGTCCCTCTGCATCTGCGCTTGCCAGGCCATTTCCACCATGGCCCAGGTAAGGGATGCGCTTCTGCTGCCCATGCAGCTTTATTTTTGGCATTATTTCACCCACGGCAGCCCGCAAGGTCTGCAATGCTCGGGCCCAACTTTCCCCTCCAGTCCCGCCTCCCTCACACTCCCCCCAGCTCCCATTGGTCCACCCCTCATTATTCTGGACTTGACCCGGGCAGCCCTCCGCCCGGCAGCCCTTGCGGCTAAGGGCCCGAGGCAAAAGGCGGCTCCTGCACTGGTGGCTCCAAGACATCTCTGCAGGTGTCCGCAGGGGAAGCCAAGGAAGCCAGCAGTCAACAGACACCAATAAAAACTAAAAACTGTAAGTGTGGCATGGGTGGGGTGTAGAGCAATTACTCTACTCCAGAAAGCCCCTGCCACTCTACCTTACCTTTCCATAACGTAGACTACCATAGACTCACACCATGCATACTTATAGAGATTTGTGACCACCAGCCTAAATCTATTCATGGCTGGACTGTAAATGTTGCCTTGCATCCATACGAACATACTTGCCAATGTTAACTAGTGCCAGACCTAGAAGGAACTCTGAAGATTAGCCTGCGTCACATTTAGACAGCTGTAACAATGTTAGCTTATGCCGCACTTAGATGCAATTTTAAACTTTAGCCTGCATCGTATCTAGATAGGATTATGAATGTCAGCATGTGCCACACTTAGATGTAATTCTTAGCTTTAGCCTGCGTCGCATCTAGATAGAAATGTGAATGTTAGCATGCGCCACACCTAAATGAAACTGTGAATGCTACCAAGTGCCACACTTCAATGGAATCACTAGCCTGCCTCACATCTAGATAGGATATTGAAGATTAGCAAGTGCCACACTCAGATTGAATAGTTAATGGTAGCAAGCATCACACCTAGACATAACTACAAGGACAGTAATACCAATTAACCAATCCACTAACAATTTCACCCCTCTGCATACACCTCTTGTACTCGAACCAAACACAACCACAAGCCTACAACACATCAATCCGCACAAACCTCACTACACTGCAACAACAAAAAACCACACATACACTTGCACAACAGCACACAATGACTACCGACCGTAAAACACCCCAAGCCCAGCCAACAGACCCACTGGGCTAAAGCTGCCAACAGCACATCACTACTTTTTCCAGCTTATCCCCACTAACTCATCCCCCCTTCCCTCTTTTTTCAGAGCCGCCAGGGGACAACTTCGGTGGTGATAGTGCACGGTACAAATATCCTTGAACATTAACAAAACCACTTAACCCTTCCACCACCACAAGACCACTGCCCGATACTCCTTTCGCCTTCTCCCAGCGTGGCACGTCTCGAACCATCACCACAACCCCCTTCCTCATCGACCCATCCACCCTCTCGCACACACCTCTAGCACCCAAACGTTCAAGACAGAGAGGCAGTGACCACCACCTCACATCAGCTCTACACACTTCTCCAGCCCTGCATCAGTCTAGTTACTGCACCTTTTCTACCTCCTTCTGCGCAATCCCTATTCTACCTCCACCTAGGATTTCCAGTTCCCTTTTTGAACACAACTTCTCCCCTCGCCACCTCCAACCACATCTCCACCTCACCCTTCCTCTGGGCACCAAACCCCAACAGCAGCAAGCCCCCCACAACCACACACGTCCACTCCACCTGCCAGCGCCTCCTCCGATCCAATCAAAACCTAACATTCCATCCCATCCCATGCCATCCCATGCCAGTCCAGTCCACTCCCAAAGGGCTGTGACAGCAAGCTGCCTCTTCCCTCTCTCGATCCACCTCCCACTCTCTCCGCAACAGAATCCTACCGTTTGACCAACACCACCCCCCCCAGCCACACCAACCAACCCGGTCCCACCAATCACACCATCTGTTCCGGCGACCAATACGATCCCACCAGCACTACACCCCAGTCCTCGCAACACCAGCCACCCTGAGAAGCACTCCCGCCACCTCCCACAAACTCTCCTGCCTCCTTATCAATGCCCACTACGTGACCAAAAAGGACCACAGCATCTATGACCTCCTAACCTCGGACAATCCTGATCTCTTCTTCATCACTGAAACATGGTTCTCGGACGATTTCAAGCCAATAGCACACAAAACATTCCCACAACCTACTCGCTCTCACCCACAATGGACCTTCTAGAGGAGGAGGAGGAGGAGGAGTAGCTATCTTCCACAAACCACACATATCCATCACCTTTTCCGAAACACAGAACTGCACAGCTCACTTTGAATCCCTACTAGTCAGACTCTCTATCCCGTGCATCCGCTCCCATAGCTTCCTTCGCTACTGCAGGCCTCCCAGACACGACAGACATTTTGCCAACACCCTATGCGACTAGGTAGCAGTAACATTAGCCATCTACCCAGCACTCACCTTAATGGGGCTACTTCAATATCTGGTTTAAAGAGCCCAATAACCCCATGACCCAACCCCTGGTCAACAGCCTAGAGGCACTCAACCTTACCCAGCAGATCACAGGACCCACTCACACTGCCGGCCACAGCCTTCATGCCATTTTCAGCACATCCAACCTCATTACCATATTCACCCCTAGACTCCTCATTTGGACAGACCACTCAGCCATACCCTTCTCTCTCCGCTCAACCCACCCGCGCCTCTGAAGGCTTGCTCCATTCCGCAATCTCAGTTCAAGTGCTGGAACAAAGTCAAGATACCAGCTGACCTGGCAGTAGCCCTGCAACATGCCCTCCCCTCACTCCCGCCCACAGATAGATCCCAACACATCAAGTTCTTTGACCCCTGGTTTAACGACTCACTCCTTCCTCTATACCCTCCAGCCCTGCCTCCTCCCGCAGAGTACCAACCCCCAAGTGGTTCACAACCCACCTAAAATCATTCAAAACTCATAACTGCTCCCTCGAGCGCAATTGTCGTACCTTCAGAACCCCTCAAAGCAAATCAGTGTACGCCCACCATCACTGAAACTATAAATCGGAGATCCTAAAGACCAAAAAAAGCCTACTACAATAAAGGAATCATGAGCTGCCACAGGAGCAGAAAAGGACTCCCCAGTATAAACTCAGAATTCCTGAACCCTTCTTGCACCTCTGCCCAGACCACCACCTCGCAACTCCATAAAACAGCCCTAGGTGGAATGCCACCCTCAACGCCAAGCCCTCCAACCTCACCGCACGCCCGAAACCCACTCCTCTAGAAACAACCCTCCTGACCTCGAGACCCCTCGTTTCTGCTCTTTCAACCACATCCCGAGCAAGGAATTAATCAAAATGCTATCTGACATCCGACCCTACGGCTCCTTCTTTGACCCTTGTCCACCTCTCTACTCAAAGAAATATTCAACTCCACGTGTGCAGGAGAACTGGAAAGGGCCACCCTCAATGACTCCATTATCTCCGGCAACTTCCCAGAACCTTTCCAAATCACGCATGTCAAACCCTTTCTAAATAAACCATACTTCGACCCTCTCCAACCAATCAACTACAGGCCCATCTCCAAGAACAGATTTCCGGCAAAGCTCATTGAGCGCACTGCATACTCCCAACTGAAGGGCTTCGCAGAAACTAACAGCCTCCTAGACCCAGCGCATTCAAGTTTCTGTCCTCGCCATGGAATGAAAACCACACCAATTTCTATCTGGGATGAGCTCAAAGTCACTGCCGACTCAGAAGGATGCGTATCACTCCATCTTGACCTCTCGGGAACGTTGGACACTGTTAACCACACAATCCTCCATGACAGATTATGCTCCCTAGGAATCAACTAGAGCGCTTCTTTCCTCACTAACAGACAGCAAATCACCTATCTTCCCCCCCCGCCCACTTTCCTCTCAGCTGAACACCCAAGTGAGCACTGGAGTATCGCAGGGCGCCTGCCTCTCGCCCCTTCTCTTCAACCTTTACATGACTCCTCCGCCCAGGATCATCCGTTCCCACAACCCCATCTGTTATAACTAAGCTGATAACACACAAATCATCCTGAGCTTTCCCAAATGGACCTCCAATCCTCACCCTGACCTTGCAGCTTGTATATTTATATTTATGAATAAAGGGGTGCCTGGTCAAACCCTGGTCCTCCAGGCTAGTAACTATAACAAAACACTATGGACCAGTGGAATAGGGAATGGTGCACATTTCACATTTACTTTTTAATAAATATCAATAAATGTCATTCATTTAGTTCTTATTCATTTTTATTTTTCATCAATACATTAAAAGAATTCGATTTATTAAAAAAAAAAAGATTATTAATCACAAAAATTCAACTCACAATCAGTCATTCCTACCAATCATTCATTATTTTAAAATGTATACATCACATCTAACTAGTTAACCCCTTGGTCAACATTTGATCTATTTCTATTTGTACACTCTCCTCCGGTGGAGGAGACATTTGATCTATTTCTATTTGTACACTCTCCTCCTTTGGAGGAGAGTGTACAAATAGAAATAGATCAAATGTTGACCAAGGGGTTAACTAGTTATTTGTGATGTATACATTTTGAAACTTGCAGCTTGTACTACACACATTCACCTCTGGATGATGAGTAACCATATTCTTCTGAACCCAGGAAAAATGATATAATAATAGTGCGCGGCAACACAGCTCTATTCCCACAACCATCTCCCTGGCCACCGTATCCGACACCCCTGCACCCCCACCCCAACCTCGACAACTGTCAAAAACCATGGCTCCACAATGGACTCTGACCTAACTGTCACACCCCATTAACAACGTATTGAAATCCTGCCACTTCCACCTTAGGCTTCTGAAACGCATCTTCCCATACCTCAATAGACTAGCAGCAATTATGCCCATTGTCATGTCCCGATCGACTATGCAAACTCCCTATACCAGGGTGCTCCAGCCTACCAACTAAACAAACTCCCTGTGCTCAGACGAAGGGATCACATTTCACCTGCTCTCTGCATCCTACACTGGCTCCCAATTGGGGCGAAGGGCCATCTTCAAAATCCTATGCATTACTCACTGAGCTGTGCACAAAGCTAGCCCCAAATACCTACAAGAAAAGATTATGGAGGCCACCAGGGGGCGCACAGGTGATGGCTGCCTGAGCGTCGTGCTCCCGCCGAGGCTGGGCCATTGACGGGGACTGAGCCCCCCCCCCCCGGGCCCCCCAGGCGGATTCACCCGCTCAACCGGAGCTGGCGGGCCCCCCGTGACGCCCCGCCAAGAAGAACGGCACTCGAGCTCCCCCGGGAGCCTGAGATCGGGCCGTGTCGGAGGAGCGGCGAAGAGCACATCAGCGCCAGGAAAGAGGAGCGGCCCGCGGGAGAGCCTTTTGCCGGCGAGCCCGTCCCCCAGCGGCCATCCACCCCCCCGCCCTCGCGGGGGGACCAAAAGATTTCAGGACAGCGGCCCCGGCGGCGGATCCGGGCCTTCACCGCCCCCCCTCCCCCGCGGGCCGTGACGAGCCCGGCGGGGCAGGCCCTAGCAAGCACATTGTGCAAGCCGCCTCGGCCACGGCAACCAGGGGCTGATTGGGGAAGTTCCAGGCCCCGACCCCCCCCCCCCCGCGGAGCAGGAGAGCGGGGTCGGGGTGCGTGGGGGCCGCACAACACCACGCCCCCCCCCCAAAATAACACCCTCAGAGCACAATAACCGCCGGAGCGGAAACGCAACCCCCCCCTCTCTCTCTCGAGGGCTCCCAGAATCGCTCCAGCCATTGAGGACACGCAGAGGGGCCTAGCCCGCCCGCACCAGACTTCTACAGGTGGTGGCCCCTGGGCCCATTCCCAGGGCGTGTGCACGCCTGACACCCCCCTGGAAGGGGAACGTGACCTTAGACGGCGACAGTGGGACGGCGCAGACGGCCACCCCCCCGAAGAGGAACGTCAACATCTCGAAGGAGCCCAGGTGCGAGGCCCCCATCCGGCGCTGGTGGGGCGTGTGCCCGCCTGGGAGCTGCCCCCCCCACGGAAAGACACCAGCCTCCCGTGGGTTTCCCCGGGACAACACAGCCTGGGGACCTCGGGCCGGGTCCTCGAGGAGACTCCCTAAAGCCACCGGACCGCAGCGGTCCACGCAGTGGGCACAGTGGAAGACCGCATGAGCTGGCAAGTGGCACTGGAGGCATATCGCTTCAAGGGAACGGAGCGTGCGGTCAGCGGCCCCACCGACGCTGGGGACATGGCACAGCCGGAGGCCTCAATGCAGTCCACGGCAGCGATGGAAAGGGGATTTGCCTCTATCCTACAGGAAATCAGGGACATGCGTTCGGATATCGCCCAGAAATTCGAAAAGATCGACCAAAGGGTGGACAAGATCGAGGACAGACTCCTGGAAGTGGAAACCAACCAGTCATCAATGGTAGCCCAGGAGGTGCAAACTGAGTTGAGGCTCGCAGCCCTGGAGAAGAGGGACGAGGAAAGGGCTAGACAGATGGATGACTATGAAAACAGGGAAAGGAGAAATAACCTTAGATTTTTTGGGATCCCTGAAACGGAGGGCGAAATGGAGAGAGACTTGACCCGAGTGGAGAGAGACATTATCACACTCTTGTTTTCAGAGGAAATGACCACAGAGCTCACGTTTGACCGAGTGCATAGGGCAGGGGGCAGGCAGGGGGCCCCCGGTCGGTCCTGGCCAGGTTCCACTACTATTCGGAAAAGACTAAGGTGCTCGAGGAAGCAAGGAAGGCAGGGGTGGTGACCTAGAACAGCGCTCGGATCACCATTTATCAGGACCTTTCCGCATACACCCTGGCCAAGCGCAGGATGTGCCGTCCCCCAACGCAGTTACTAAAGGAAAAGGGGGTGCGATACAGGTGGGGGTACCCCTTCTCTCCGGCCTTCGAATATATGGGCCAACGGACAATGCTGATTACAGAAGACGACATAAGGGGAGCCATCCGGGATTACGTGGCGGAGTCTAGCCCCCCGCAGCGGGTCGGAAAAAGGAAGTTCCTGAGGTTTCTCAGAACACAGAGTCCCCTTGAACAGCAAGTATAACGGGGTCAACTGAAGGGACGAAGCAGCGGGGGGCAGGGGAGCTCATACACACGAGCACTGTACTGATTGCCTAGCCGAGGAGGGTAGGCTGGTGTTCTGGCCAAATGCCAGCGATGGCGGAACTATCTGGCTGGACGCCGGGGTGGGGGGAGGGGGGAGTACGAACTAGTTGGGGTTTGTTTGTTGGGGGAAGGGTTTGGGGGGCAGTTGGGGGAACGTTCCGAAAGTGTCCAAAAGGTGAAACAAAGGGAGCAAAGAGGGAGCGATGATGCGATATCATTGGCTAACAGAGAGGAAAACATAGATCATGGCTGATGCCCGTCCGGCCCTGGGTGTGGGTACCCTTAACCTGCGAGGGCTGAACACCCCCACGAAGAGGTCCCTGGTTCGTAGGGAGTTTAGGAGGGCGAAACTGGACCTGCTCTTTCTGCAGGAGACACATTGGGCAAAGGGGAAAGAGCCTAGAATGTGAGGGGGGGGAATTGGGGAGGTCTTTCACGCCTCCCACAAGGCCAAAAAAAGAGGGGTGGCCATATTGGTGGCAAGGGACATGGACTTCGAGAAGGAGGCCATCCAGAGGGACCCCGAGGGTCGGTACCTGATGGTGCGGGGTTCCCTGCAGGGCTCCCCCTTGACTTTAGCAGCAGTGTATAGTCCTAACGAGGGTCAGGCCCAATTCTGGGAAGAGGTAGGAGACAAGCTGAGGCTGTTTGTGCAGGGCCCACTGGTGGTGGGGGCGGATTTTAACATGGTCCTAGACCCAACTATAGACAGAAGACGGGTTGGGCCCCAGAGCCTCAGACCCGCGGATGAAGCCATGGCGCAGAACTTTCAGAGGGTTAATGGGGACCTGGGACTGTCGGATACGATCCCAACCCCCACATCAGGGACCCCCTCCTTTACCTATTACTCAGCCATTCACAACTCGTTCTCGAGAATAGACCACATTTTGGTGGACAAGGTCCTCACTCCATATGTAGCGGGCTATAGGATAGACCCAGTCCCTTGGTCGGACCACGACATGGTCCGAGTCACCTTAGCGATGGGTTGGTGTGAAGAACGTAGAGGGTGCTGGAAATGCAATGATGCCCTATTGAGAGATGAGGCACTCGCCCAGGAGATCCTGGACTCCATAGCGGAGTTCTTTGAGTTTAATGATAACAGAGAGGTGGCCATGCACACACTTTGGAATGCCTTTAAGGCAACCATACGAGGAGTCCTCATATAAATAGGCTCCATGAAGAAGAGGGAGAGGGAGGCCCAGGAGAAAGCCCTGCGGGGTAAAATAGCCTGTCTCCAGCCGGGGGATCCCCAGACCAGGCTTTAGAGCATGACCGGGTGGCTGCACTGGAGGACTACAGGCTCCAACTGAAAGATCTGCTCCTACATAAAACTGAGAGGAGCCTCCTAATGGTAAAACAAAAATACTATGAGAAGGGGGACAAAGCGGATAAGATTCTAGCCTGGAAGCTAAGGGAGGTCCAGAGAAGTAGAAGGGTGAAGGAGGTGAGGGATACCCAGGGGTATCTCGGCCGTGACTCCTCACATGTTGGAGAGGCCTTTTGCCAATATTACAAAACCCTCTACTCCTCGAAGTATGACGGGGACGACACCCAGATAGAGGATTTCTTGAACTCCATACAGATCCCATCCCTTTCGCGTGAGATGGCTGAGGGGTTGGAGGGTCCGGTGACCGAGGATGAGATTGACAAGGTGATAGGTGGGATGAAGGTGGGAACCTCCCCTGGAGATGATGGCTTCTCCGTCTACTTCTATAAAAGATTCCGCTCCGCCCTGGCCCGTTCTTGGCGAGAGTCTTCAACGCTGTGCTGGAGGATGGCATCCTCCCCGAGTCCATGATGGGGGCCTTAATAGCAGTTCTGCCCAAGGAAGGGAGGGACCCCGTGGAATGCTCCTCTTATCGTCCCATATCTCTGTTAAATATCGACGTCAAGATCCTGGCCAAGGTGGTGGGGAGGCGGATGGAGGGAATCATGCCAAAGCTAATCCATGGCGACCAAGTGGGCTTTATAACGGGAAGGCAAGCGTCAGACAATATACGCAAAACAATAGACCTGCTCCACTTTGCCCAAACGTCGGGGTTAAACGCATGTGTCCTCTCCCTGGATTCGGAGAAGGCCTTCGACAGGGTCGAGTGGCGATACATGGGTCTCCTCCTCCAGAGGATGGGCTTCGGGCCTCACATCATGAGCTGGGTGACCGCCCTCTACAGGACCCCCACGTCAAGGGTTCAGGTGAACGGGAGGCTGTCCGAACCATTCCCCCTCTCCCGAGGGACAAGGCAGGGATGCCCTCTCTCCCCCGGATATACGTCCTCACGATGGAGGCATTGGCAATAGCGATTAGAGCTCACCCGGACATCAGGGAGATCAGAAGGGGTGATGTTGAATTCAAACTTTCCCTGTTTGCGGATGACATCTTGGCCTACCTGGTGGACCCTGTGGTATCACTTCCCCCCCATTCCTGGCGCTGGTGGCCTCGTTCGGTCGCTTCTCAGGTCTGAAGATCAACGCCGCAAAATCTGTTCTGCTCCCTATGAGGACACTAGACCCGGGGCTCGATCCTCTGGACTGGTTTCATGGGATTAAGGTGGGAAGGCCGCTGTTCGGTATCTGGGGGTACTCCTCACCAGAGACATATCGAAATTGAGCGCCGCCAACTATGACCCCCATGATGGCAGAGATCAAATTAGATTTGAGGAGATGGGACAAGATGATCCTGTCGTGGTATGGCCGAATGACTGCAATAAAAATGAATATACTACCACGGCTTCTCTACCTTTTCACGGCACTCCCAACTAACATCACAGCGCAGACTTTCAGAGAGCTACAAAAGGGGGTTCGAGACTTTGTGTGGCAGGGGAAAACCCTGAGGATAGGAAGGACCACTTTGACTCTGCCTAGGGAGGAGGGGGAGGGGGGGGGTTTGGGCTCCCGGACTTTCACCTCTACTTTTGTGCCGCCCAACTGCGCGTCCTACTGGAGCATATGAAAGAGGGAATGGGGACGTACTGGTCATACTTGGAAGATATGGATGCCCATCCCCTGAAGGTCCGAGACCTTTTGTGGGCCCCTCGCGGGTCGGTTCCGCAACACTTAAGGTCCCACCCGAGCCTGGGAGTCCTCTGGGACATCTGGAGAGAGGGCCCCCGGACTGCTCACCTCACCACTTGGCCGTCCCCGATGACCTCTCTCTGGGGCCCTCCCCTTAGATTGGAAGGCAGAGGGTTCCGGCACTCTCAGGAATGGTCGGACAAGGGAATGGAATGGGCGGGGCAGCTGTTCAGAGAAGGGGAATTCCTAACCTACGAGGACCTGAGAGACGCTCTCGGAAGAGATTCGCTATCCATCTTCGAATACCTCCGCCTGAAGGGCATCCTCTGCAACCCGACATGGGGCCAGAACCTGAGGAGACAGCTGACCCCCTTCGAGAAACTCCTCGATCTGGCGACCTCAAGGAAGGGGGCGGTGTCCAGCATGTATAAAATCTTAAACACCTACGACCTTCAAGGCAGAAGGAACTTTCATTTGTTTTGGAACAACTTAGCAGGGGAAGAGATTTCCGAGGACTCCTGGGCCAGAATCTTCAAGATAGCATTTCACGGAAATTTGTTTACCTCGGACATGGAGCACAACTTTAAGGTGTTACAGGGGTGGCACAGGGATCCCGCCAAGTTGTCCAGGATGTTCACGGGGGTCTCGCCTAGGTGCCCGAGAGGATGCGGACGGACTGGCACCAGAGGCCACATGTGGTGGCTCTGCCCGAAAGTTCAGGACTACTGGGGTTCAGTGCGGGACTGGATGGCGAAAGTAATAGAAGAACGTTTGCCACTGAATCCCTTAACAATTTTGTTGGGTCTCCCCCCGGAGGAAACAGAGCTGTATCGATACCCTAGGATGTGGGAAACCATGCTGAGGGCAGGCAGAGAGGCCCTTGCTCAGAGGTGGAAAAGCCCCAAGCCCCCCCCCAAAGAGGACTGGCTGCTAAAAGTGAAAAATATGTTCCTGATGGACAAACTGACTGCGATGGTGAACAAAGAAAGTAGCACTTTCCTCACAAACTGGTACGGGGTGCAGCAGTCTTGGGGCTGGGACGTTCACCGATTTTGACGCCAGACTTCCGGCCTGCATGAGCCGGGACTGACCCCGAAAGGTGAGATAATACGCCAGGGAACCCACGACCTGGGGAAAAGCGGCATCTAACCAACAGATGAAAGGCCACAAATCGCATCATCTCCATAGTACAGACGGAGGACTGAACATTGAAATTCTCCCAAGGCAAATACAGGTTTCTGGACACAGGGTAGGGGGGTGGGCAGGGGTTGGGGTGGGGGGGTGAGGGGGCTTTTTCTTTTTTCTTTTTTTCCTTTTTTTTTGGTTTCTGGTTTCTTGACTGAGTTTGTTGTATCTAAAAATGCCAATAAAAACTAAAGTTTAAAAAAAAAGAAAAGATTATGCCTTACTGCCCAACCCGCAGCCTAAGGTTAAGCACTGCCTTCCTTCGAGTGGTCTCTGCCTCCATTTCAGCCAGGTTCCTAGGTTCCGCCTACTCAACCGTGGCGACTACATTGTTGAACTCAGTGCCTACCCTCATTCATCACACCCAAGACTACATGTCTTTCTGGAAAGCACTCAAAACCTCAATTGGCTTTGAATCCATCATTATGGGCAGATAAGAATAACCTGGAGATACGAAACCTGGTTGCCAGTAACAAACTGAATAGAACACTTTGACTTGTTGGCCCCTTACATGTTCAACAATGATGCCTAGTTGCAGATGTGTAGATTGTGCTTACCCTAATACCGGTCTGGAAATTAATGCTCAGGAATCCAAACCCAGGACCTAGTAGTACTCACGCTCTTCCGCTGTGACTGGCCTTAATCTTTCTCTTCCACCAGATATGCACTACGCTCTCTCACCAGGTGATGTCATCTTGATCCGTCTGGAAATCAATGCACAGAACTCCAGACACTGGGCCTAGTAGGACTTACGTTCTTACGCTCCGACTGGGCTTGACCTTTTAGTTACAACATGTATGCACTACGCTCTGAAACCAGGTGATGTCCATCTTTACTTGTCTGGAAAAGAATGCACAGTACGGGGCCTGATCTGGTCTACAGCTAGTATGCAATGTGTTCTCTGATCAGGTGTTGCTTACCTTTATTTGCCTGGAATCAATTACCAGAACTCCACTGCCCGGGGCCTAGAAGCACTTTTTGTTTGTTTATTTTATTTGTATTGCGCACCAGACCCAGGGGTAACCGGGCGCAGAACATAAGGTAATTCAAAGCTTGGTTACAAGATAAAGTTACAGAAGTAGTCAATTAGGGTACACAAGATAAAAGGTAGCCCATTAGCACTTATGCTCTAACATGAGAAATTGACCGGCTTGTGCATATCTGGTGGAAGTACCCGGACAACATTGACCGGCTTTGTCTCACCGTCAAGGTACTACGCTTTTAAGTCAGGAGAGGAATCTGGCAAGACAAGCTGTTGCAAATGACAATGATGTGCTATTGCTTGTTACCAATACTCCAACCATACACTAGACCAAGGACACGCATAGTTCTGGTACACATAATAAGGTCAGGCAGGCACAGCACCAACACCACGGCCTGGCTTGTCGCTGGACTTGCAGGCCCACACTAGACAGAATGTTTACTGGAGAACTAAAGCACCAAACCTCTATAATAGGGAGAAATAGTTACCTCGGCAGGCCCTGAGGGGTAAAAAGGAAAAGGGCACCTCCTTGCATTGCACAGATACCCAAACACACACCAATATGCTGACTCTCTCCTCTGCACCAACAAATAGAACACAGCTATACCCCTCCACTAATTTAGCTTAGCTGTACACAAATATACACCCACCATGAACAACCACGCAGCTATCTCCCACAAAACAGAATCGGCCTAGCTGCACACAATCTCATACAAGCACCTCTGCCAGAATGCAGCGACCCCCATGTCAATTGGCCTTGTTGCACACATACTACTGACCTCACACAACCTCCAAACCACTCCTAGCATTAAAACACAGCTACCCACCACAGAAATTCAGCCCAGCTGCACACACATATATAGTGCACCCAAGCACTACTTGCTACCCTACACTCTCCTCTGACTTGTACTATGGTCCCCAAGGGAGCTCAACCCACATCGTTTTGAGATCATACCAATGATAAGGCGCTATACAAATTACATTGCATCAAGGAATGTCAATGATGTAGAGGTCAAAGCTTGGGGATTGGTCATATATAAATGCACAAATACTGTAACTTGGCATACCTTGGTTGAAATAAGAGATATGGAATATGAGATATAACCCATTGTAAAATGACCAATTATCTGTGGTTCTTAAGTTGGAACGTCACAGGTGTTAACAGTCCCATTAAAGAAGAAAGTCCTTACTTTCTTAATTAAGAAAAAAAGGCGACATTATACTCCTTCAGGAAACTCATCTGCAGTTAGAGCATGCCTATTATATATTAAATAAAACATATGGGAAGGGGATTTCCAGTTGCAATACTGGCAATTTCAGATGGGTAACCATTTTGTTCAAAAAGGACTGCAGATTTTCTGTAGAAAAAGTAATTGATTCAGAAGGGAGATATGATGCTGTTAACATGGTTATAGAAATAAACACCTAGCTCTTTTTAATAGCTATGCACCTAATGTGACCCAGAAATAAAATGTATAGTTTTAAAAGGCATGCAGGTATGGAAATTATATTGGGTAGAGACTTCAATACCACACTAAATAGAATATAAGTTAAGATGGGCGAAGGGTAATTTGTACACAGGGGAAAAGGCAAGGAAGGGTCTTTTAAAATCGTATACATTTGTGGGACCGGATTGACATCTGAATTGCATCAAGGATCCAAGCAATATGCATATCATTCAATACCTCACAAAATGTCAACAATTATGAATCTATGTTTTGTAAGTAGATATGAATCTAGCCGAAATAGGCACTATAATGATCTCCGATGATGGTAGTATTGAAATTACTATAGACAGTTCATCAGAGGAGGTCTAAGCAGAAGGAACCATTGGAGGTTAAAAGGAAACCTTCTGTTATACAAGGAATTCATTAAACACAGAGGGAAACAACACTATACTTAGCATTTTCCGATATATGTCAGGCTGGGATGCTTAATACGTTGCAGAATCATTAGCTATGCATCATATGAGTAAACAAAAAGATGCAGAGTTGCACAGACTGAAGTAGAACTACACACTGACTGACCCTCCTACTCATAATAGAGAAGTAATGACACATTCTAATCTTAATAGAGAGGTAATGACCAATGAAAGGCGCTTCCTTGAATACAAGCTGAAATTAAGATCAGAAGTGGGTTTGTTTTACACTAGGCAAACCTTTTGGGAGCATGGATAAAAGGTGGGCACTTTCCTGGTGATCATTTTAAATAAATCCAGTCAGGAAAAAAGTTGTATGTATTAATGATGCGGACGAAACAATACCGAGGATATATTTGGCTATTTGTGGAGCCTTTAGGAGATTATGAAGATCTGCAGGATGATAGTCAAATTGATAGCTACCGGTGAAACATTATTTGGATCAGGTGCGAACTCCCAGTCTAGACCACAATGACGCAGCTGTAACAGTGCAGGAAATTGTGGATTCGATGGATGCTATGCGTTTGGGGAAGAGCCCAAGTCCAGACGGACTTCCTATTGAGTTTTATAAAACTTTTTGCCTAAAGAGGCTACAGTAACATATGGATATTATTAGGAAAAGGGAAGTTAGTGATTTGATGCAATCTGCACGGATTACAGCTATTCCAAAACCTGTGAAACGTCATACAGTACGTGCTATTAAATACTGATGGGAAACATTTGACAAACCTTTTGCTAGAAGACTGAATAAATCAGAAGGGCTTTGTAAGTAGCCAGAATACATATGACAATATAAGAGAACTGATCAATTATCCTTCTAAATAAGAATTCTCTGGGAGCATGTGTTCAATTAAAATTGATTCTGAAAAATCCTTGGATAGGGTGAACTGTGCCGATTTACTGAAAGTTTTGCTTAAAGCTAATTGTGGTCCACAGATTTTACAACTCATTACGGCTTTATATAGCAGAGCAAAAGCAAAAGTGACAATAAATGGGTTTACAACGGATTCATTTAATATCAAAAGAGGTATACGGCAGGGTTGTTGTCAGGATTTGTGCAGGACACCCAGGTAGGTTTTGGGTAACTGTGCTGATGAAAGGGAGCATGTAAGCGCATACAGCAGGAAGCTAAACAAGAATGAATAATAGGCAAGGTAATTCAGAACGCCGGAACAAGAAGAAAGGACGGATCTCAATGGTGAACAAAAAAGGATGGGACCTATGCACTGGACAAACAATGAGGGATTTCACTAGGGGTGTATACACAGGTTGGACTATAGACTGCCCAGAGATATAAGGGAAGCTCAATGCCTCTGTGTAAGTTACTTTTACAGGTACCACTCCTTGCAAGCCCATGGAAAGACAAAACAGGAGTGGCTTCTGTGTCTGGACACTAGGGCACAAACAAGGAGTGTACATACACGAGACAAGCCAGTATGGGTCCAACCGGAACCTACAGTGGATGCCCTCTGAGGGAACAGAACGCAACACACTGTTACATTTAATTCACTATAGACTACAAGTAAAACAAGACAAGGGAAGGGGAAGAGATTGCCTGCTGGGAGCCCCAGCAGCCAAACTCTGAACAAAGGCATAACAGAAGCACAAGTGAGGGCATCAACGGCAACCTAAATATCCAGGGAAAATTAGGCAGTCAAGAAAGTAAGGATCAGAAGGGGAAAAGCAAGTAGAAAAGAATCAAATTTGCAATAATACAGGAGATTGGAACTGCAGATCGGTAACCGGGAACTGTAACTCTGGACTGGAATAACCAGGGCAGGACTGAAGACAGATAATAGGGAAACTGTAGCTTTGAAGTTGGAATACAAGGACAGGATTGAAGACAGATTACAAGGAATCTGTAGCTCTGAAGTGGGATAACAAGGGCAGGACAGAATGCGGATACATTGGAACGTTGAAGCTAAAGCCAGGAAACAGACTGAAGGAAAAGAAGGAGGAACAGCAGGCAGACAGGGAGCCAGATAATAGGAGGTAGAGAGCAAGGGGCTGCAGACAGGGAATAAGGACTGCAACAGAGGAGCAGGGCTGCAATGCAGGAAGCTCAGAAGAGCGGGGTAGAAGACAGAGGAGAGTAGCAGGCTGCAAGGTAGGGAGCCCAGAGGAGCAGGGGAGAAGGCAGAGAGGATTGGCAGGGCTGGCAGGCAGGCAGGCAGTACCGGGCACTGGAACAGGATCTGACAGCATCGTGGCTCAAGGCAAAAAGGGCTGTAAGCAAACTCAATCCAAGAGACCTGTGCTCCTGCTTAAATACTGCCCTGCCCTGTGCTGAAGCAGGCCAATTAGCAGCACCTGGAGCAGCACACCTGAAGGTCATCTGCCTCCTCCCGCTTTGGTCCTGGGAAGGTGAAAGTAGCACTGATCTCTAAGGCTTCTGGGGATTGTGGTTCCAACACTGATGCATAGGAATAACCAGGACAAGAGAACTGCTGCAAGGTGCATTATGGGAAATTAAGTCCATGTTTTCGGAAATACACATTTCAGAAAGGAAAAGTCAAATAATGATTTATGGGCTTCTCTGAAGATGGTAGAAAATACCCTGCAGGTCTGAAGACAATGCCACCCAGAGACAGAGCTGCAGAAGCATGACAGTTGTCTATTGGCCCCTATATGTTTGATCTCTTCTTAGAGCATCTAGCTGTGTTGATTAGAGAACATCCTAATATTAATGGAATAACAAATGGTAATTGCACTACAAAAATACTACTGTATGCAGATGACCTTTTCATGCTACTATCTGATCTAGAGTGCTCCTTACACAAACTGATGGGAATAGTGAACTCATTTATAAGAGTGTTGGACTGTAAAAGTAAATACTAAAACTCTAATCTTCGGCATTATTTTTTACAAATTTGGTTTACATTAAAATATTACTTTGTAAAATGAATGTTAGTAATTATCATTATGCTTTGTTTGTAAGAGGTGAGATGTCCTACCTAAAGGGATTCATTTTTTTTGTCGCTTTGTTTTGATCAACTCAAAAGGAGACGTTATAACATTTAATCGTTAACTGTCTAGCCTTAGTTTCACAGCGGCAAGTGTATTTTACTAAACTGTTAAATTTGTATAAACCCGCAAATCCCGATGAAATATGGCAGAACATCTTCTTCAGCACATGATATGCAGTAAGAATAGCGATAGTACACTATTTAGAACTACCATATCTAGATGCAAACATAAAAACCATAACATGAAGCAGACATCTTAATACAGATATGTAGCAAGTCTGTATGTATGATCAGAGGGAACTACCAAATTTAATTTTATACCACTTGAAAGTTAATACTTTTATTTCATGATTTGTTTTGATGTAATAGCACATATTAGCGAACATGATTTCTAAATTTGTGAATGTGGAATTTTTTTTAAGTGTTTTTTTCTTAAGTGTTATAAATATTGTAAACATGTTAAATGTTGTAAATGTTTTGTAAAAGTTGGACATTTTGTAAAAATGTTGTAATTTGTAAACATTTTTATTTTTTTGTCTAAGAATGTCGTAATATATTTGAAAGGTTGATTTGTCAGCCAACCAAATAATAATTTTAAAAAATTAATCTTTGTTTCATTATTCCTGCAGATAATGAACTATGAGCCAGTACACTCCTAATTGCTTTATGATAGTTCCTTGGGGTGATCTCCATAAATACCTTATACTCCTACGTCCCGTCACCTTTCCTCCATACTTGTGGGACATTCCGTCCTTTGGGACGGGACCGGAGCACATTTGTCAAAAAGCATACTTTTTTAGTCCTTTTATTTTTACGTGGGGTCACCGCACGTGGCCGTAACCCAGCCCTCGTGAGCTCCGCCCCGCACATCACCCTTCAGTCCTTTTCTCCGTGCGGTTGGGCAGGACACACTAGCATCACCGGGAATATTTTCTTTTTATTCCCTCTGTCCTTCCTTCCTGCTCCGGTTCCATGGTCATCTAGTCCTCCGTCTATGGCAGAGCGTCTGCGATTCGTGTCTTGTCCATCCTGCGAATGCCGTGTCGTGAGAGCGGATCCCTACCGTTGGGACTAGTGTTTTTATTGGGCCTCCCTCTCCGTCCGGGCAATCCAGTGGCATCTTCTTTCGGTGGGAGGAGGTGTTTCAACGTGTTCCTCCACCGCATTTGCAGCTCTTCAGCGATGATAAAAAGAAACGCCCCCGGTAAGTTCTTTACTTTTTAGGGGACTCCTTCCCGGGGTCTTCCAGAACCAGAAGGTGCTCAAGTAGCTCTTCTACCAGGGTTATCCCTGAGGTGTCCCGCAAGGGGCCTAACAGGCGCACCAGAGCTTCCTCCGATGGTCCCCACAGTGGGCCTGCCAAAACTGGACATTCTTCCGAGGTTCCCAGTTTGGTGGCTAAAGTTAGGCCAAGTTCTTCTGTGGCTCTGGATACCGGGGTTAGCCCCGAGGTCTCCATTTCTGGAGCTTTCCACACAGATTCTCGACTCGAGGCCCCTCTTGAGGGAGCTAAATGTACCAGGCTCCACCCTGAGGTTCCCTTTTTGGGATTAAATCTAATACTGACAGAATTGGGGGATCCTCTTCGAGGGTCATGTCGCTGAGGTATATCCCCTCAACCATCCCACGCTCTGGGCTGTGGTGGTACCAGTTCTGTCGAGGGGGCAAAGAAGGGGGTCACGCAGCACAGTCCTTAGAGTACCGGCTCTGCCGAGGTTCCTTCACTGGAGGCTAATTCTGGGGCAATTCCTAAGGTGTCCAGTAAACACCCTAAATCTGCCACTACCGGCTCTACCGAGGGTCCTTGTTTCAAGGCAAAAATGTCACACAAGATCCCCCCCCCCGCCCCCGACTCCACTGAGGAGACCATTGCCTCACTTTCTCCTGTGACGCAGTTCACCTCAGGTGTCGACAAAATGGCGGCTCAACCCCCCCGCGGTCCACAGCGGCCATTTTGCTGAGCAGCTCTTTCCACGCCATGTGGAAAACAAAAACCTGTTCCACCCTTCAGTCGATTGGTGTGCTCAGGCACTGCTGCCTCCTACAGTGTTGCTCCCTCCAGGTTCCGCGCCCCTGATCTATGTGGACCCAATTGGTGGAGGTCCTTCCTGGCAACCATCCTCATTGCGTTCATGGCGGTATGCCCCTTCCGAGCGGCCTCTGCCCACTCCAGCGCCTAGACCTTCATCTGAGGATGTGCTTTTTGGGAGATTTCAGACACTGATGCATTCTGATCCCATGAAGGCGTACTTTAAGGATCTGTTTAGGGAGATGTGTGCCAAACCTCCGGTACCGACTCCGGTTCCAGCAGATCCAACGCAGGCCCTGGTAGTGCCACCTCCTCACCTTTGCCTGCAGGACCCCCTCCACCACTTTCTCCTCTGCCTCCGCTTTCCCCAATAGAAAAGACATCGGGTGGTCTGCCAAACACCACTTTAGGCCTTGACGAGAAACGTGCAGCAGATCACCCTTCTGCTCCCATTTCCCTGGATGAGTACCAGGCGGACCAGGACAGTGATGAGCCACCCCGCTCTATTAGAGAATTTCATGACTGGGTGCTGGATATTATGGCCCTGCTTGACATTCCAGTACCCAAGGCCCCCGCTCTGCAGGAAGGGGTGCTTTCTGGAGCCTTTACTCTATCGCCTCAGGAGCGGACTGCCATGTTCCTCCAGAAGGATGTCTTGGCCGAGGCCCGCAAGGTCTCGTAAAAACCCCATTCCGGCCAGCATCTCAACAAGAGGATTGACACAAGATGCAAGCTTCTTACTTCAGAGGACATATCTTTGTCAGCTTGTTCACTTCCATCATCGACTGTGGTGGCAGCAGCCTCCCTCCAGTCCAAGCCACCCTCTACATCCTCCACGGCAGTGGCCCAAATCCTCTCCAAGGAGGACAAGCTTCTTGACGCCATTGGCAAGAAAGCCTTTTCCAATTTGGCGCTGCAACTTCGTCAGGCTAACAACGAGCTTATCCTGGCAGCGTAATGTCAAGTTGTGGAGGGAGCTGGCCGATTTCCAGGAATGTATTCCTGTGGATAGGCTCAATGATTTCAAACTGGTTTGTCGGGTGCCAGAGTGTTGGCACAGGATCCATTAGAAGCTGTGGCACACCACGTGGATACCTCTGCTCGAGGCCTTATGGTCGTGGTCGACATCTCCTGCCAACTGTGGCTCCATGCTACAAAGTTCTCAAAGGAAGTGCAGGACAAGGTGTGGGATCTTCCTTTTGATGGCAAGGAATTGTTCCACCCCGCCACAGATGAGGAGCTCACAAAGAGTAAGGCGAGCACTCAGACAGCCAAGTCTTAATCGGTCTTGGCGAAGACTCCAGCTAAGGCTCCTTATACACAGAGATCAGGGTCCCAAACTCCGTCCTTCTCTAGAATTAGGGGTTTTCAGGATTGCCGTGCGCACCGATCTGAAGTTCCAGCTGGCGGGCCCCGCCGTAAGCAGCAGCAGCAAGGTGGACGGTTTTTCTCTCAGCCATCAGCCTCCACTCCAGGGACAGGTAGTCTCCCTGCCGACAAATCATCCAAATTATATTTTTTGTCAGTCGCACGAGACTCTGTTGGGAGGACTAATTTCGTTTTATCTGGAGGCGTTGCAGACCATCTCCCAAAACTGATGGTTTTTGTCAATTGCTCGGGCGGGCTACCGCTTGCCCCTCCGCCTTACCCCACCCCTTCAACCTTCCCTTCCAGCAGACTGGGTCGCTCTCCTTCAGAGCAGAGGTACTGAAACTTCTAGACCTCAGAGCGGTGTAGCCCGTTACCCTCAGAGAGCAAGGGGAGGGCTAATACTCCAGTCTGTTCACAGTGCACAAACCCAACCATGCTGGCCTGCGCACTATCCTCGATCTTTCCCACTTCAATCTTTCTCTTCCCCAAGAGAAATTCAAGATGATCACGGCTTGCCAGATAAAATCCTCTCTTCATAAGGGTGACTTGCTCAGCGTCGTAGACCTCCAGGATGCATACATACACATTCAGATTTGGCGCCCGCTTCGAAAATATCTGCCGTTCTCCAAGGGAGCAGAACATTTCCAGTTTCGTGTACTCCCTTTTGGTCTCAGCTCGGCGCTGCGTGTCTTTACGAAGATGATGTCGGTCATCGCAGCATTCCTCAGACTGCAGAGGGTCCATGTTTATCCATACTTGGACGATTGGCTCCTGCGCAGTCCGTGCCCACAGACGGCCTTGACCAATCTTTAGTCCCTCCTTATTTATTTTATTTATTTTTACATTTGTATAGCGCACAAACAGCCCTTGGGCATCGAGACGCTGTTACTTGCGGGGCACTTAGTTACAGGGGATGGTACAGGATGATCATACATATTGCAATAATGTTCCATTTATGCAGTTATTGTCGGGTTACAGGATTTTGCATTTATACAGTTAGGTACTGAATAAGTATACATTTGCAGGTCATACATATTTAAGTGTGCAGATAAGTGCGTACAGAGTTGTTCAGGTGAAGAGCATAGTTTTCAGTGCCTTTCGGAATGCAGTGTGTGAAGCCTCTGCACATAGTGGTGGAGGGAGGGCATTCCATTGTACGGGTGCTAGGTACGGGAAGCTGGCGCCACCTGCTCTAACTCTTTTGATCAAGGGCACATTGAGCATGTTAGAGTAAGGTGTTCTGGTGGGTCTTACGGAGGAGGAGGGGAGAATGCTTTGTGACAAGTAGGCAGGTGCAGAGAGGAGGATGGGTCAGCGGCAATGCTTTGAATAATACACGTTCTTTTATAGGGAGCCAGTGGGCATGGTGCCTGGCAGCCATGATATGTTCGCTTTTGGAGATGCCATAGCTGCACATAGTGAGTTGATCTGGATGATTTGCACGTTTTTTGCCGAGGTGCCTAGGAAGAGAACATTGCAATAGTCTAGCCTTGAGCCAGTAATGGCTCTTGCTACTTTAGTGCAGTTTTCTTTGGATAGGAATGGTCTAGCTGCATTCAGGAGCTTGGCATGGTACGCTGGAGAAGAGGCAAATCGCATTGACTGGCCTACTCATAGACAGGTTAGAGTCCAAGTAAACACCTAATATTTTCACTGATTCCGATACAGGGACTGTGATGGAACCAATGGTGAAGGTGCTGAATTGGACCTTAAGGTTCTTGAATGTGTCGCTGGAGCCAACCAGGAGAAGTTCAGTCTTGTCAGAGTTTAAGCACAGCCCATTGGCGGTCATTCATGTCTGAATGGTGTTATATATGTTGTTGAGGGTTGTGGAGTCTGTGTCATAGTCGCCTGCGAGTGTGAGCAAGATCCGATTATCGTCAGCGTAATTGGTGTAGGAGATACCCAGGGCGTCGACGATGAGGAAGAGGGAACGTGTGAAAACGTTGTAAAGAGTGGGCGAGAGGCAGGAGCCTTTGGGCACTCCGCATAGCATGATGGTGGGGTAAACTGAGGCTAAGTCAGAGAATACTTGCATGGTCCTTCCTTGCAAGAAAGATGTGATCCATGTAGTAGCATTGGGGGAGAATTTGGCCGTAGGAGCAAGGTGGTGGTATAAGAAGTTGTGGTCTACGAGATCAAATGCAGCAGAGAGGTTGAGAAATAGGAGTAAGGCTGGTTTACCTAGGTCTCTGGCACCGTCCATCTGGTTTTTGAGGTCCAGTAGGGCGGTTTCTGTCCCATGCCCAGGTCAGAAACCCGATTGGCGCAGCCCTAGGAGCTTGTGCTCCTCAATGTATTGTTGCACCTGCAGGCAAGCTGCTTTGTGGAACATCTTTGGTAAGAATGGGACAGTGGTAATGGGCCTGTAGTGGTTTGGTTCTGTCGGGTCAAGGGTAGTTTTTTTTGTTTTGTTTTAAAGAGAGGGCGAACCCACGCTTCCTTGAGGCAGGAGGGAACCTTCCCGGTGGCAAAGGAAGCATTGGCATATGCCGTCAGGAATGGGGCGAGGGTAGTGGCACAGTCCTTATTGATTGCAGCTGGGCATATATCGCCTTTACAGTTAGATGGCTTTATAGTTTATGAGGTTAATAATGTCTTGTTCCTGGATGGCTTTGAATGAGAATAGGGGGGGCCGATTGAGGATCAGCAGTGTCTTTGGATGGAACAGTGTTGTGGGTGTGCGTGCTGGATAGTAAATGTTGGGTACTTTGGATTTTCGTTTGGAGGGTGTTAAGTTTGTTGCGCAAGGCAGTTTGAATTTCGTCCACCAAGCCTTGTCCTTGGTGATTTTCTGCGGAGGAGGGGCAGGGGTCTCTAGTTCTCTGAAGATAATAGATCTTTCGAGTTGGATTTAGCCTCCCCGATCCTGGTTTGCAAAAGAGTTGGCTTTAGCGTGAGCGATCGCCTTTTTGTACTCTTTAGAGCAATTGTGGAAGTCATGTTTGTCGGCTTCAGAATGGGTGGTTTGCCAGTCGGATAGGGCTGTCTGTTTTTTGGTACGGAGTGTGAGGAGGTCCGAGGTGAACCAAGCGTTAGTGTGGCTAGTAGGTTTAGCTTTGCAGGGTTTAAGCGGGGCAATGGAGTTGACAGCTGCTGTGATGGCAGTGTCATAGTATAGGGCGAGGGCCTCTGGGTCAGCAGAGCAGGGGGGGGCCTGAAAGCTGGTGCCTGAAGGTAGGGTAGGAGCCTTTCCTTAGTGAGTTTATGTGAGCTTCTGGAGAGTGTGGTGGGTAGGAGGAGAGGGGGGGGGTGCTGTATCTGGTGGTAGGGATGCTGAACATGATAATATGATGGTCAGACCAGAGGGTGGGAGTGTTCCCTGTGATGTGGAGGGGGCAGTTGTGATGGGCTATCCAGTCAAGTGTGCAACCTTGTGTATTTGTGGGGTCAGTGACCTCGTTGTTGAATCCTAGAGCCTCAAGGGCCAAGTTGGGTGATTTGGCAGCTGGGTCCTTGGCATCATGAAGGCCTAGATTGAGGTCACCAAGCAGGATGGCTTTGGTTGTTTTTTTTTTTTTTAAAGTTGTCTGAAAGGAGGTGGGGGAGGGCTGCCTGGAAGTCCCCTATTGGTCCTGGAGGGCGGTAGACGAGATGTAAGGCAATAGTGCTGTGGTGTGAGAGGTTAAGTTTCAATTGGAGGTAGTCACTGTTGTGGTTAATAACTTTGTCAATTCTCCTGATGGGGAGGGAGTCTTTAGCTATGAGGGCTACAGCGCCACCTATGGTAGGGCGGTCTTGCCTGGTGATGGAGTAGCCTGGTGGGAGGGGCAGGGATAACGCAGGACCTGAGGCGTTGTGTAGCCAGGTTTCAGTTACCATAAGGAGGTCCAAATTGTGTGTGGTGATGAGGTCATGAATATCTAATGCGTGTGCATTGATAGAGCGGGCACTGACCAGTGAACACTTGAGGTAAATTTCATGTTGGGGGCTGTAGGTGGTGGCTTAGAGAGGCAGGAGTGGGGGCAGATTCTGGTGGTGGCTAAGGTACTCTTCACATTAGCAGCGTTGGGAATATCTTTGTCAGTAGTAAGGCCATCTTTAGTAGTGGTACTCAATATGGTAGGGGCCAGGCTGGCGGTAGGAAATGTGGTAACAAAACATTTGCAGCAACAACATTTGTATCGGCACTTTTAGCAGTACGGGCTTCATTGGCAGTGGTATTCAATACAGTAGGGGCCAACCTGGTGGTAGGTAGATGTGGCAGGGTGCTATTTGAGATAGTCTCAGATGGCATGGTATTTTTAGGAACTTGTATAGCTAGAACACTGCCAGCAGAATTTGTTAAAGGTAAACATGGAAAACTGGTGGTTACAATGTTAGTTGCAGCAGCAGGTAGCTTGGCGATAAGGACATAGGAAGCCGAGATCTGTTCATCATTCAGCGTGACTTGGGCGGCGGACTAGGCTTGTGAATGGACATAGGAGGGCATTCTGGAGCCCCTTTGTGGTCCAGCGTTGTTGTGACTTCGATTTGTATCATGTTTTCGAGACAGGCTTGCAGGTAGGTTGGGGATATGGGAGGATTCTGGGTGGGGACAGGGGAGAGCAGATTTGGGGAGTGTACAGGTTACGCGTGATGGTCTGAGAGTGCCAGACTTGGATAACATCCTTGCAAATGTGGACCATTGAGAACTCTCGGGTTTGGCTGGGATAAAGTGCTGTGTTTGCAGATGCGTGTTGCTGCAATGCGTAGACGGCGGGAGAGAGGTAGGTGGGGCTGAGTGGGTCCGGGACCGTTGCCTAGTGGCTAGGGCAGTAGATGGGGGGGGACTTAGTGGAGCATCGGACTGTTTACCTTGTTGGTCTGGATGGGTGGGCAGGCAGATGGCAAGCGGCGAGCAGCAAAGAGCTGCAAAGAGCACTGGTGACCTTTCCTCACAGCCTTCCCTGCTCGGCTTCGCCTCTCAGCCCCATCCCCCTGCATTTAAAGCTGGGGGGGCAGGCAGAATGAGGCAGCAAATCGGCACATGGGCCTTACGGCGGGGAGTTTCACGGCCTTCTTTGTTGTGGTTGCCTCCATGGCAACCACGGAGGCCATTTTAGGGGACTTCCGATCCGCAGAACACGCGGCATGATCGATGTGGAACACTCAGAGGTACCAAAATAAACAGCAACAGCTGATCCAGCCTCCAGCTGATCAGTATGGAGTCGTGCTCGCAACGGAGCGGCAAAGAGCACCAGTGGCCTTTCCTCACGGCCTTCCCTGCTCAGCTTCAGCTCCTGCTCCATCTTGGGCTGTTGGTGATTTGGTGGAAATCGTCCATGATGGTCTCTCACGACCTGATCTTCCTAGGTTTCTGTTGTAATACGGTCAGTACCAAGGTGTTCCTAACGGCGGACAGGATTAAAGACCTTTCGAACACTTGTCAACTCTTCCTGCAGTCCTTACACACAACGGCCTGGTAGTTCCAAAGATTGCTGGGTCTCATGCCCTCTTGCATGCTAACTCTACCTCTTGCTTCTCTGAAGATGAAGCACACTCAGCTCTCCGGAGCTGCTGGTCTCAGGCATCGGACACAGATTCCAAGTTAATTCCAGTTCCATCCTACATGACAACGGATCTACAGTGGTGGTCCTCGGCCAACAACCTTTCAGTGGGGGCCTCCTTCCAGGAGCCCTGCCCACAAGACGGTTACAAAAGACTCCTGCCCTCTGGCTGGGATGCGACACTTCGATGTTTTCGACCCGTGCACGCCTCCGGACAGACAGTATCATATCAATTGCCTGGAACTCCTGGCTGCGTTCCTGGCACTCAAAGCCTTTCAACTGTCCATTACCAGCAGGGTAGTCTGTATTCGCACGGAAAATTCTGTGGCAATGTTTTACATCAACAAGCAGGGCGGCACCAAGTCACTGCTCCTTGTGGATCCTGCCATTCAAATCTGGGACTGGGCCATCCAGCACAATGTCTGGCTCCAGGCTTACACATCCTGGGTCACACCAATGTGACAGCTGACTCACTCACCCGTCAGTCGGCAGCCAGCTACGAGTGGAGATGAACAGCGATGTCCTCTCCATCATCTTCCATCAATGGGGTACCCCAAAGGTGGACCTCTTTGCGACTTCTACAAACAGGAAGCTTCCTCTTTATGCATCAAGGGACGGGCTCAGAGCGTCCTCCCTGGGAGACGCCCTCGAGATTCCGTGGGATAACATGAAGGCTTACACTTTTCCTCAACTGCCACTGATTCACCGGTCACTCTGCAAGCTCACGGCTGCATCGAACTGCACTCGCCCGTTCATTGTTCCTTGGTGAATCTATCCAGATTCTGGTTTTCAGAACTTCCGCATCTGTCGATTCTTCCTCCGATCAGATTGAATCTAATACCCGACCTTCACCAGAGCGATCACCAGCTGTGGCACCCCTCCCCTCAATCGTTGAACTTGGAGGCCTGGTGCCTGAATTCAGACCTGTAGCGCAGTTCAATCTGTCCGAAGACAATATGCGCATTATCCAAGCAGCCAGGAACTTTTCTACGAAGGCCCAATATAGGAGCAAATAGCTCCGTTTTTGCCACTGGTGGTTAGCTAAACAGCTCGATCCCAGGCATGCCACTGTCAACAAGGTTCTATCCTTCGTGTCTCATCTGGCATCTTCTGGCATTCATTTTCTGTCTTGCAGGAATTATCTTTCTGCCATTGCGGCTGACCTGTCCACAGATAGCTGTTCTTTTTAATCCAGTCATCAAAAGGCACTTTGCAGGACTTCTGCATCTTTTCCCGCCGGTGCATACTCCTAATCCCAAGTGGGATTTAAATGTGGTTCTCATCGCTTTATGCCATAAGCCGTTTGAACCCATGGCCACTACTGATCTGAAGTACCTTTCTTGGAAGGTAGCTTTTCTGATTGCAATAACATCTGCAAGGCGTGTAAGCGAACAACAAGCGCTTTCTGTGGAACATCCGTTCCACATTTTCCACAAGGATAAGGTTGTGCTTCATACTCCTCCTTCCTTCCTGTCTAAAGTGGTTACTGATGTTCATTCGAACCAATCCATCTCCTTACCAGTCTTCTTCCCGAACCTGGCATCCGATGCCGAGAGACTTCTGCACAATTTGGACGTTAGGTGAGCCGTGAAGTTTTACCTTGATAGAACGAAGGAACTCAGGAGCTTTTCACAACTTTTGTTACGTTCGATGACCCTAAAGGGAAGCCGACTTCTAAAGCATCAATTTCCTGCTGGATTGCCTTGTGTATTTCAGAAGCCTATAATATCCAGGGCCTTCAACCACCAAAGGGCATCCATCTAGTCCGCGGCAAAGCGGCTGCTGTTGCCTTCCAAAAGTATGTTCCTTGGGAGTCCATCGCCAAGGTGGCCAAGTGGACCTCCCCATCAGCTTGCTGCAAGAATTGCTGCTTAGACCGGAGCTTCACGGCTCATGCCCAATTTGGCCAGGCTGTCCTCAAAAACTTGTTTCAGTGAAGGGATTTTCCATCCACCCGTACTACCTCTGGTTGTGCTTGGGAATCTCCCACAAGTATGTAGGAAAGGGGACGTAGGAGTATAACAAAGTTACTCACTGTAGTGACCATCTTACTCCTAGTCCATAGTCCCATTTCCTCCATAAACCTGCCCGTCGTCCCTCTAAAAAATATCCTCTATTATGCTTAAATGGTCTCAGACCTGGCGATAGAAAAGGACTGCAGGGCAATGTGTGGGGCGGAGCCCAGGAGAGTGGTATTATGGCCACTTGCAGTGGCCCCGCGTAAAAATGAGGACAAAAATAAAAAATAAAATGTGATGATTTTTGACAAAAGTGCTCCGGGCCCATCCCGAAGGCTGGAATGTCCTAAAAATATGGAGGAAGAGACTATGGACTAGGAGTAAGATAGTCACTATGATGAGTAACTATGTTAATATATAGCCCTCTTTTTTTTATTATTAATTTTATTGAAATGTATAGAAAACATACAAACAACAAACTTATCAGCATTGTAATCGTAGAACTCATTGCATAGAATCCACACACCATAACCACCCCCAACCTTCACAGAATCTAAAAAGCAAAACAGACCAATTTATTATCACATGTCATCCAAAAACCCACCCCACAGATCATCAAACAATTTCAACTTTTTGTTCCTGCGAAGGATAACCTTCTCAATTCTGGCCACTTGCCTCAAGTCCTCCACCCATTCTAAACAGGTCGGCCTCTCATCACATTTCCATTTTCTCAAAACAATTTTTTTCGCAGAATTTGCAGCCCTAACATTTCTGTGGATAAGTGAGATCTTCCACTTTATCATCCTCACCCAAGATGATAGTGTTATAATCAAAATCCTCTTGCAGCAATAGAACCTCATTAATCTTCTCAGTGACACTCCTCCAAAATGTCCTCAGTTCATAACAGTCCCAGATCAAGTGTTCAAAGGAGCCGACATCATGCTTACACCTCCAACAGGCCTCTGAGTCAATCATCCCTCTCGCATAAAGTCTTTGGGGAGTCCAAAACACCCTATTGAGAATTTTGATTTGGCGGCATTGTTCTCTAAGATTAATGGATGTCAGAGTTACATTTTTACAAAGAAACATCCACCTCTCCACAGTCATATCAGTGCCAAGGACCTCAGACCACTTAGTTAACAACCCCTCTGCTGGCGTGTACTGTTGGCTCAGATTTCTATATACTTTGGACGCCATACCACCTAATGTCTTATATTCAGGTAGCCATAACTACCAAACACCGCCATCAACAGTTCTCTGGTTCCGCAGCAAACCTCTCAATGTTCTGTATTCACCCATTGTACAGTCTCTGAGATCTTTAATTTGTGCAAGTCTTCTATAGCTGATCCATTTGCCGTCTTCCATCAGATCACTCAACCATAGTACACCACTCAGGAGCCAATTCAACCACAATAGCGGCCACCCATTCAGCAAAATACCTGGATTCAACCAGATAGGGATGTAATCATTATCACATACCTTGCGCTTACTTTTCTTCCATAGTTCCCTCCAACAAGTTCTCAGGAATCTTGTCGGCGGAAATGAGCGATAACCAGATCCATCCACCGTGGACAGTATGACCATAGGCGGCAACGGAGAAGAACTACTTGATTCCGCCAGCGTCCAAACAGCCTCCGAATCTTCAATAAATGGAACCAGATTCCTGGCTCCCAAGGCCAAATGATAATTCTCAAAGTCAGGAACCCCCAAACCTCCACAGTCTTGGGGCAGCTGTAATTTCCACAAGCTGAGGCGTGGCTGTTTGTTCTCCCAGAGAAAAGACTGGATTAAACTCTCAATTTTCCTCCAATGGCCCTTCTTCACGTCCAGGGGAAGCACACTGAGCACAAAGTTGATTTGCGGTGTTGATGTCATTTTGATGGCATTCACTCTCCCACAGAGACTCAATTTAAGTGCACTCCATCTCTTCAGGTCCAGCTCCAAAGATTGAATCACATGTGCAATATTGACATCCATTATTTTCGAGACATCATTCGTTAGCCAAATCCCAAGGTATCTCATCTTATTCGGACACCACTTAAAGGGAAAGCCCTGCATCTTCAAAACAGTGCAAGTGGTTGATGCCGGCAGCGCTTCCGACTTGGTCCAATTGATCTTGTATCCAGAAACCTTGTTGAACACATCGAACAACTCCATCAGCGCAGGAATGGAGCTCTCCACATTATGAACCACCACAAGCATGTCATCCGTATACAACCAAACTTTCTGGGAGGCTGCACCAAAGCGTACGCCCTCAATTCTATCCTATTTTCTTATCCTCACAGCCAGCAATTCCATGGCGATCACAAACAGAATCGGCGACAGTGGACAGCCTTGCCTCGTGCCTCTCCCAAGTTAAAAAATGCCCGAGTCCATGCCATTAGTCCGAACACAAGCAGTCGGCCGGGAATACAGCATACTTATCCATCCGATCAAGGTATCTCCAAAACCAAAGCCTTTCAATGTACTTAAAAGATATGTCCATTCAATACGGTCGAAAGCTTTCTCAGCATCCAAGGACAACGTCACCACATCATTATGGTGTTCTTTGCTTTCATATAATGTCAGCAACAATCTTCTCACATTTTCTGAAACATGTCTGCCGTTTACAAAACCAGATTGGCCTACATCTATGATATCCATCAGCGCATTCTCAATCCTCAAAGCTAACGCCTTGGCGAAAATCTTGTTGTCCGTGTTCAATAAGCTGATCGGCCTATAGCTGCCAGTTTCCACTGGTGTTCGTCCCTCCTTCAGAAAAACGGAGATTGAAGCATGTCTTGTTGAACTTGGAAGACATCCATTCCTCAAAGAGGCGCGCAGCATCTCTAGCATCAAAGCAAACACCTCTTCTGGGAAAATTTTAAAAAGTTCAGCTGGTAGCCCATCCGGACCTGGACACTTCCCAGAATTCAGCACATAAGCAGCCAACCTGAGATCCTCCACGTTCAAATCTCTTTCCATACACTCCAAGGATTCCAAACTCACTTTCTTCAGATGGCAGTCATCAATGAATTGACCAATTGTACGCTCAGATAAGTTGATCTCTGAAGAATACAGGGTTTTATAATACGACAGAAATGCCGCATTAATCTCCACAGGATCAAAAGTCACCAACCCATCCCGTCTTTCCATTGCATTGACAGATCTGCCACTGTCCATAACCCTCAACCGATGTGCCAGAAGTCGATCACATTTTTCACCTTTTTCATAGTAGTTGCTTTTGGTTCTAAAAAGCAACCACTCAGCCTTCGAAGAATACAAATCTTCCAATCGTCTCCTTTTCTGCTTCAATATTTTTATAGTCTCATCTGAAAAGTTTTACATATTATTTCTCTCAAGATCCTGAATGTCCACAGTAAGCTTTTTCACTTCTGCATCTCTCATTTCTTTCTTTTTGCTGGACAAACCAATCAACAATCCTCGCATATATAATTTGAAGGCTTCCCACACAAACTCCACCCTGACTTCACCAGTCCAATTCACAGATATAAAGAATCTTGCCTCTTGAACAATTTTGTCCACAATTTCATCGTCGTCCAAGAGGGAGACATTCATCCGCCAGGTGTTAGACCTAGGAACCGGGAAGGTCAATCGCAAGTCTATGGAGATTGGAGCATGGTCCGAAACAAGTATTGATCCGATGTCACCCCTTTGGAATGATTGTGTACAGAGGCCAGAGGTCATAAGGAGGTCAATTCTCGAGTAAGCATTATGCCTTGCAGAGAAGAAAGTATATTGTCTCATAGAAGGGTTTTGCAATCTCCAAACATCTGTGAGGTTCCATTCATCAATTAGTCTCTTTAATGCTGTTCTTTTCAGAGCGTTGGCATTGTCCGCACCCCCCACACTTTTATCAAGTCCAGGTTCTAAAACCACATTGAAGTCCCCTCCCAAAATCACATTAATCGCATTTACATTCTGCAACATTTGCGTTAAAGCTACAAAAAAACTACCATCACCCCCATTCGGAGCATATATTTTGCAGAAACAATACTGAGCATCCTGAATATGTGCAGTGACACACACTATCCTTCCATCCCCATCCTTCACACACTTCACCCCAGTGATCTGGAGATTCTTCCTAAAAAGAATACACACACCCCTAGAACCAGTAGTGAACGATGAACCATAAACATCACCAACCCACTCCTTTTTCCACTTATCTATATCCGCATCCAACAAATGAGTCTCCTGAAGCATCGCGACATCCACCCCCATCTCCCCTAGTTTACTCAAAATCACCTTCCTCTTGACAGCACAATGTGCACCATTCGCATTCCAAGATACCACTCTGAAATTCCTCTGATAAGTGTAAGACATTGCTAGATCCCGTTTCCCAATCCTTGCAATGAATTCACAAGACACAATACTACCTAAACCTATAGTCAAGTAATAAAATAAAAAAACACTCCTGGGCTTGAACCACCCAACCATCCAGAACATCCCTTCCAGCTACACGCTGAACGGGACTACTCCCCCCTCCCTTAGGTCAGCCGAAAGAAAGCCCATAAAGGGTGCCACAGACCACATTTGGTCAAATTCAAATGAAGTTAAAAATACAATTTGGTCTAAACAAATTCCCACAACTCTCCAGCAAATGAAAGCACAAATAAAAGCATTCCTGAATAGATGCAACATCCCCTACTCAAAAACGCTAAATACCACACCCTGTGTCAATCACATGCCTAGACAAAACCTGAATTCTCTTATTATATCCATCAACGAATCACACTAATCCACCTACCGTCACAACCAACAGTTTAAACATCACAAATCCCAACTACTGCGGGCATGCAGAGCAATTGAGCGTGAATCATCACTAGAAAGTGTGAGCAAGTGTACAGAGAGTTGCAAAATACCTGTGTCCCTGCCCTCTTATTTCACCAAGGCCTTCCAGTCTGGATTTATCTATCTGTGACTCCATTCCATATGTTAAAATTGGGATCACATTATTATCAATGGTTTCCACAAATTATTCCCCATATGCACCATTTACTTTTTTCACAGAACTGGACGGATTTTTTGCCTTCGTCTTTCACACTGATGTTTTTTTTTACTGAGAACCTTGAAAAAAAGTATGAAATCCAGGAAAACTATATTCAACAACTATTTCCAGATCATTCCCTTCCAATTCCCACTTAAAAGGATCTTAGTTTCATTTTCTTCGGTCCCATAATAATAATTTGTATTTTTTCGACGTTTAATTCAAGGGTATCATTAAGACAGTAACTACGCACCACTTCTAGGCTATTTTGTAAACAGACTGGGGTATGTGAGGAATCCGGCAGAGTCCTCCCCAAACCCCAGCCTAAAGTCTCCTCCCATGTGGCCAGGGGAAGGCAGCCACTACTTGATCCTTACCCTGGGGGCAGTATTGGGGGAGGATCACATGAGAGGAGACGGCTATCAGGGGGGAAGAGGTTACTCTCCTGGGGGGAGGGGGTGCAGTATTCATCTTCTTCTGGGGATGAGAGTCATATCATTCCCAGATACCTAATGGCACGTTATCAATGTACAAGTCCCTCCCATATAACTACTCTAAGACCAGGTTGTGCAAAATCCTCTAGACAAAATAATGTTTGTGCCTCAGGAGTCCAAGAATTAAATATGAAAACCTTGAATGGTCCTAATTCTGCAATAAGTGAAAGTTCTCACTCTAATGTTAAGTCACAAACTCTTTTCACAACCTCCACTCACTCTAAGAAATCTCAGTTTTGTAAACAGACCAATGCAGTTATGGAATTCAGTACCCATAATGCTTATGGTACTGGGGCGAGGAAGAGGGGCTCTGAGGCAGTGAAGATTCAGAATGCTATTTTACCAAAAGGTGCATTCTAGTTATTACAGACCTTGGCACCTGAGCAGGACATTTAAATCCCAAAATGAAGCACAGCTGCAGGAAGGAGATGAGGAAGAAGATGGAGAAAGCATTGCGGAAGGCATAGCTGAAGCAGAGGCTGTCCAAGGTGAAGGAACTGCTCCAGAGAGGAGAACCCCAGCTGATGCCGCTGCCGAGATAGAAGGTGAGCTTTCTGATCTTGACAAAGGGGGTGGTGTTCTGCGGGAGGATCACCTGGGAGGAGAAAAATCCCAGGGGAATGAGAGGACTTGTGGGATGAGACACAGTATTCATCTTCCTTTAGGGAGTATGGCTTTGCAATGCCAAAGTATCTAATAGCTTGTTGTAATAACCACCTTGCTGTTCCACAAGATACACATGTAAATAGGGCCTTTGGAAAAATAAAACCCCTTCCAAAATGTTTGAGACTTATAAAGCTAAAGACCTCCCTAACACCCAAAGGTACAGTGAAAGGAAATCTATGAATAACGGTATAAAATAATTGCCTTTCCATTTTCAATCAGGTCTGGTGACTAATCCTTATGATATTCCTTTAAAGAACATTATAAAAAGAACAGACTTGGGTTTAAAAGTGAAAATCAAACTCAAAAACCTAACTTTGTCATTAGGGGCTTCAAGTCCCAGAATCCCCCCCCCACATCCCACCCCGCCCCGCCCCACCCCACCCCACCCCACCCCAAGTACTGGGACAAAGAAAATGTCTAAACCGGTACAATGTTGCAGGAGTGGTCAGATCATTCATTCCAATGACCCACACCTGAGGGAGATAGAGGCTTAAAAGTCCCTCCTCAGGTGCAGGCCATAAAAGGAGGAGAGAAGAGCAGAGGAAGCAAGAAACAGAATCATTGTGGCTCATACAGGCAGCCCAGGCAGAAGCTGGAGAAGAGAGAAGACGCAGGGACCACTGTTTGGCAGATATCAGCTCCCGGTCCTGAGAGGGTCGGTGTCTCTCCAAACGAAGTGCAGAGGCTGCGCAGCGGGAAGCTTGCCTCCAGGAGACCCGTTGTGCAGAGGATGTGCAGCGGGAAGCAAAAGCGTGGGAAGCTTTCCTTCCCAGGAAGCTGTCTCAGGTGGCTGGCGTGCACCAGAGCGCCTCAGGAGCAAGAGGGGTTCCAATTGGAGGTGACGCAGGGCACAGACGGACTTAACAGAAGCAGTTTGCCGGGTCGCGAGCAGCCACAGAAGCTGAAGTCCTGCAAACAGCAAGGGGAATAGAGACGCACGTCTTACCTGGTGTGAAGATGGATTTCAGAACTCTGACCTGGTGGCCATAGGTTCAGAAGGCCAGCCTAGTTTCTTCGAACAGGGTAACCTTCTGGACAAGCCAGACCAATCATAGTAGCATTGGCAGTGGTCAAGACTAGGTCTCCAGAGGGTTGTGGGTTATCGAAAGCCCACAATGAGCACACAGTAAACAAAACCACAAATTACTCTCAGTCAGAGAGTCGACTGACTTGGCAGTTACAGTATTTAATGAGATGGCCTCAGGATACCTGGTGGCATGGTCGACCAGCACCAGGAAAAGCCTATTGCCTGACGATGTTTGAGGGTCAAGGGGACCAACAATGTCAATCTCTACCCTTTCAAACGATACCACCACAACTGAGAGTGGTACCAATGGAGCTTGGATTGTTGTGGCACTTTTCCCAGATAACTGGCAGGTGGCACAACTCCTGCAGTGACTTTCTACCTGGACCCCCATCTTGGGCCAGTAGAAGTGTATGGCTAACCTTTGCTTGGTTCTCTTGATGCCAAGGTGACCAGCAAGGGGGACTTAATGCACCAGCTGCAAGAGGAAGGGTCTTATATGAAGGGGAACCACCAACCTCCTATGGTCTCCTTCTGTAGACTCACTGTAGAGTAGACCATCTTCCCAATACATCCTGCGTTTCCCAGGAGGTTCACCCTCAAGCTGGGAGCAGGCCTGTCTCCTTAGGCCTTCCAAAGATGGGCACCCACGTTGGCCCTTATTAAACTCAACCCTATCAGGACCACCTTCTACCAATAAACTTTGAAGTTCAGGATGGTCATGTGGACTAAGAATTTCAGGCAACACCTCTTCCTCATCAGGTTCAGGTGTTTGGCCAACTACCTCAACCTCAGTGGTAGTCGAGTTAGGGGGACTAGTTTCTTTCCCCTCTCTTGTCTTTGACTCCTTCAGCCTTGGGTTTCCCCTTTGGCTTGGGCTTTGCCTTAGTCTTGGCTAAGGCAGCCCTTGTTTGTGACCATGTGCATGGTCTCGCTGCTGTGTCACCCACAAGACCCAAGTCTCTGAGATCATTCCCCAGCAGGACCTTACCTGGGACTTGCCTCTGAATGCTCACTGGGATCCTGACCATTGTAAAATGTATAGTAAGATTGACAGACGTTACTGGGAACTTAAGAGGGGGACTATCCGCTAACTTGGTGGGCATCAGGAGAGCTCTGGCAAGCTCCTCTGGGTTTACCAAAGTGGAATCCACCACAGTTCTGCTGGCCCCACTATCCCTAAGGCAGGAGTATCTACTCCATTGATTAGCATAAAGTAGTGCTGGTTATTGCCTGGAATGCTAGCATAGGCCTGTGGGACTGTAGGCTCCCAGGAACCCAGGGAAACTAGGACTACCTCAGATTCTATCCCACTGGGGAAGGAGTCTGAGGAGAAGGGCGTCCCTGTGCTCTCTTCCTCCTAATAGGAGGGGGAAGGCCAGACCCACAGAGTGGACCCCCAAGATTGATTTTGACCTTACATCTGGGGTCACCCTTCACATGGTCATTTGCTCCACAAGCCACACAAGATCCACTGGGTATTGGGACATGGCTTACTATAACCAGAGTTCTGTCTGGGAGTATAATATACCCTGAACATTCTCTTGGAATTTACCTTTGTTTTTATTTGTGTGGCTCTTTTGGGAGGAAGTTTTTTCAGATACCCCACCCTCCTTATCTTTGTTCTTTTTCCCCTCCGGCTGCTTACCAGGAGTAGTATTGTCCTTATGGGACACTCACAATCCGCTGCACAAGCCAGCTTCTTCAGTTCTATCTCCTTTGAATAGCCAAGTGCTGCTAAGCTCAGGGGAACAAGATGCAAAAATATGTTCAAGGATGAATAAACATATCATACCCTCAAAAGGTGGTGACCTTATAGCCTTCAACCCAGCCAGTCAAGTTGTTCAAGGAATCAGTAACATAGGACTCCCAAGTGTTACCTTCTTGCTTTTTGTACGCTCTAAATCTCAGTATTGAGCAGGAGTCTTCCCAAGCTTTAAGATGAGAGTTTGCTTCAATTTTGCAAAATCTACTCTATCAGTCTTAGACATTTCCATAATGGCACTGCAGCCAGAATGGGGTAGTCGACTGAGCAGCCATGCAATCTTATCAGCATCCACAACCTCTTGGACTTCACAGGCATATACAAATGCAGTCAGCCAATCCTTAATGTAATTCTTCTCATCATACATTCTGAGAAGATATTCAGGAAATCTTGGATGAGAGGAGGACCCATACCCATTTTCCAGAGGAGCCAGTTGTAGCCTAAATATTGGCCAGCTCCAACTGATGATACCTGTCCTTTTGTTTTTCTGCCTGCTCATCTCTCAGCTTTGCCATGTTGAACTCAAGCTCCTTCTGCTTAAACTGCATTTCTCGCTTCTTGAATTCAAGCATGGCTTCAGCATCAGAGCTGACAGCTAAAACTATCCCACCGCTGTACACCAATTTGTTAAGATGGATTTCTGAACTTTGACCGTGGGGGTCAAGGGGTGGGGGGGGTCAGCTTGACAGAAGGCCAGTCTAGTTTCTTGGAACAGGGTAACCTTCTGGACAAGCCAGACCAATGACGGTAGCATTGGCGGTGGTCAAGACTAGGTCTCAGAAGGGGTGAGGGTGATCGAAAGCGCACACACAGTAAACAATACCACAAATTACTCTCAGTCAGGTGTATATCAAAAAAGGTACTTTGTGCACTGATAAAATACTAAAGAATAGCAACAAAGTGAAAGACTAAGAGAAACAAAGTCTCCCAGTACTGACTATCTCAAGGGTATGTCGGTTTCCCCATAACAAAAGGAGCAAAAGCCCAGCAGAGTACAGCAGAAGGATGGGCTTCACTGGCAAAAGTCAGGCTAGGATAGTCCGACAACAGCAAAAAGTTACTGGAAGGAAAATTACCCATAAATGGAAATCTTTCCTAACACCCGGTGAGTACACAAGCTGGCAGTGACCCTGGAGCGCTCCATACCCACTTGCGTGTGCAAGGCAGGCCTTCAGCGATTGAGGACCACTCATGTATGAATGAAAGTAGTTCAGAAAGCATTTTTGAATCTCGAACTATAAAGCACATTTTGATTACCAAACTAGTGAAAAGCAGCAAAAGCTTTATCTAACAAAGCCAAATGACTAACTTCAAACGTGTGAGTCTGTGGTGTGAGAAACTAGAAGGTGTCTCACCAACTAGTCCCCGGGGATCGGTCATCCAGGTGGCCAGGACACGGCCATCACTTTTGGATCCAGTTCCTGGAGGTGCACCAGTGCGGGTGGATCACCTGGCTGAGGGTTCTTCGGGGAGTGGAACTGGGACACCGGATGGTGAGACACGGTATCCCCTTCCTTATAACACCTTTACCCCATCCTACCGAGGAGGATATTTAGGAACTCCAACCCTTTAATACACAAACCCTTTCTCATGGACAGCCCGCTATGAGAGAAAAACAGACTAACACCCGTGCCATATACCCGACATGTCCCAATACAATGGGCAGGCAAGGTCCGGCAATTACTGACCATCACACACCTGACTTCCATAAAGCTCTCCCACACGGATAAAAAGGAAGTGCACACTCTGAGCGAGGCAAAGCACACGAGGAAACAGCAGTTCCAAGATGGCAGTTTAACAATAGGAGAAAGACGGTGAAACAGAAGGGGATTGCAAGAAGGGAAGTTCCCTTGACCTTTTCAACAAGGAACTGTTGCTTTCATGAGTCCTTGAGATTGGAAGGCGTAAGACCAGGAAAACAGGCTGAAGAATCCTGCAGTTTGTGTCGGAGATACCCGGGGCCCTCCTGCGTCACTAATCAATGCAGGGAGAATTAAGCGCTGTGGTACTGCCTTTGCTACAAAAACAAAGCAGCATAATTGAAATCAACCTGTGAGTTGGGGACACCGATACAAGACCGGTCTGTGTTGAAGCCAAGGTGGCAAGCGGCAAAATTGTATGGCTAGCGGTGGAACCAACATTGTTTGAAAAATGTGATAAAAGATGCAAGTAAAGTCGAAAAGGCCGATGAGTGATTGAACTTTGAAACAAAGATAAGATACCTTTGACAGAGTGGTCAGGCGCCACCTTGGTGTTCAATCGAAGTTGTTCAGCTGAAAAGTCAAAAAGTTGTAGAGAATTGTGAATCACAGTGGTCCTGCGACAGATCAAGCCAAACCCTGCGCAAAATTGAAGGGCTTTGATGTTGATACAGTAAAGAACATTTGTTGATAAAGTTGATCCGAGCCCGGCGGAGGGAGATCCGGGGTGAAGCAAAAATCACCCGAGAAAGCTTTGTGTTAAAGTGCTTCTGAGCCCGCCAGAGGGGGAGCCGGGGTGAACTGAAAATCACCCGAGAATGTGTACGTGTAAAATCTTAAGAAGGTGGGTCTGAGCCCAGCAGAGGGGGGCCCGTAGTGAACAGAAAATCACCTGAGAATTTGTATGTGTGAAGCCCCAAGGAGAAAGAAACTTTGTTGCTTGCCGTATTGCATCAGGCCCTCTGAAAAAGAGACGCTGAATGGCAAAGAGAATTTTGCACAGAAGGCCATGATGTTGAATTTTTGAACTGCACCCTCGTGCTAGAGAAGCCAGAGTATGTGCTAAGCTCGCGTGTGCCACCTTGTCCCGTGCTGAAAACGTGGGCAAGGCAAGCCAACGGCTTGAATATCCTGACATATCATTTCTTGAACACTTTTCTTATGCATAATATCGTTTCCCACACTATTTCTATTTAGAAGGATTGGCAATAGGTTTATTAGTATAGGCCCTTTTATTTTGACAAGACACCAGTAGGACCACGTTATTATTATTTGATGGTCGTAGCTTGCTCCCATCTTTAGATTTAGATCAGTGTTTTCCAAACCCAATGAAAGTTCAATAAACACCCTTGAACTGTGATCACTTGCGTCTGTCTTACTGCTTGATACCATGCCTTCCATACTGTGGCAAACCCAGCAACCCAATGGGGCGACATGGTTAAGAATTAATACCTACAAGCATTGCCCAAGCCAAGAGATATTAGAATAAAGGCAAATACAACCCAATATACATTGCCAACAGCAGAAGGAGGGTAATGAAAGATTCATAACCCCATACTTTGTACAACATACGGTAAAAGGTGGTATAAACTCACATTGTCAAAGTCAAGGGAGAAACAAAAAAGACCCCATCCCCGTCACTCTTTAGTTACTTGTGTAGTGGGGAAACAAGAGTGATAAAAAAGGCTGCTCTTCTGGGAAAAGAACATCCAGAAGGAGAGGAGCCTGATTTACAGAAGAGTATTAAAGAGCACCAATGTGAATCTTGTTTTCCCTGAAGAGTTGTTGAAAGTTTAGAAACTGCAATCTGTTGAATACTGTGAAGCTGTTGTGAACCTAGTCAGTTGACCTTAACCACAAAAGGACTGTTCGGGTAGGGGAGTATACCCAGATGGCAAACCGTTGGAGCAGTAGGCCTGGCATGGGAATATACTAGGTGGAAGTTGAAGTGCTTCAAAGTGGTCCTGACAGAGACAATTTACGTTTGTGGTGCTAAAGAAAGAGCTGTGTAAAGCTGTTACAAAGAAGAAATATTTTTCTTTAGAAGTTATCAGTTGTGGCAAAGCATCCTGACCAAGACAATAGTGTTGGTATCGATAGACTGAGAACTTGTTCAAAGAAGAGAAAAAGAGCCTTCTATTTTCTGTGTTGGAACTTTCTGTTGACAAGTTGTTGCAAAACAGGATTTCCTAGTTTTCTTTAGTTGAACTGTGAAGCAGAATCCCATTTAAAACTGGGGAAGGGTAACTCGCCCTGGTTATAAAAAGAGACTGTGGTTACATCACAAATCCAATCACTATTGTTTTGAACTGCCATGCATTGCTTTGTTTATTTTTTGTATGTATAAATGTGAGGGACAGCCATCCTTTGTTAGAGTGTTTCCTTTAGTTTATTTTAGGCAGGTAAATCCTTGCCAGGGTAGGGATAGTGAGGTGTTCATTCATCCTTCTCATTTAATAAAATGGTATTTGTTGAGAAACCTTCACAAATGTGTCCACCTCACATTTCTGACCCCTCACAGTGTGCAGCAGATAGTGGCGTGTGGAGAAGGGGCCCACCTGACGAGGAGAAATGCATCCAATTGACCACACAGCGTGTCGGTGTGAGAGAAGCCGCAGAAGATCAACAGAGCTGCCAGAGCCCCAGGAGACAGACACACAAGCAGGAGAGAAAGCGGGCAGGACGCCAGAGGTCCGCCGGAACAGCTGCCCGCCAGAAGGAGCTGCCAAAGAAAGCCGACGAGTTGGCCAGATGTAAATGCTGACCCTGTGGCGTTCCGCATAAGAAAACGGTTACAACCTTATAATTCTCAATACCGAACCATTAATGAAACTAACAGAAGTGGCATAATTTTGAATACAGAACAATTAAAGAGACAGAGCATAAGTGGCAATCACGCAAGTTCTCGTAGGGTACTACAATTGGGGAAAGCTTATGACCATCATTGCCAACAGCCAAGAGGCTGTGAAACCATACAGAGGCGACAAAGGCGCAACTCTCCCTTTTTGGGATATCAACTGGGGAAACGTGTCAGCCAAACTGCCAACAGTCAAGAGGCTGTCAAGAAATAGTTAAGAGACACTTTGAGCATTATCTTTCTATTTCAAGTTCTCAGTTTGGGGAAAACTGGGACACACATTACCAAATGTCAAGAGACTATAAGAAAAGGCAGTTATTGTTCATCCCTCCATCCAAGAAACATTAGTGTGGAGAATCTTGGAATCCATATTGCCACCAAGTTTGATTGTAGTTGTAGAAGTTTTCTGCCTGGCAGGCAAGTATACCAGTAAAGGAATCGTAGTAGTTAGTCCTGGCAGATGAGTATACGAAGAAAGAAGAAGATATTTTAAGAAGTAGGTTTGTGGCAAAAAGGTGTATTGGAAAGACCTTTGTTAAATCAAAAACGTATTAACCGTATCATTTGTTTGACAAGCTATGGCATCACCAAAAGTAGTTGCAGTGCTATCCTGACAAAAGTAGTTCATCTGAAGACGGTGTAATATGAATCATCATTGTTAGACATTTTGAAAAGAACAATTTATTACATTCCTTGATAGCTCCCTGACCCGGAGCTATCACGGCGCTAGTACGGTACACGAAGGAACAGAAGTAGAAAACAGTTGAAAGGTGAACAGGCCAGGTGAGGTAGAATTAAAAAGCACCCGCTTGAAGTCTTAGTCAGATTTCTTAAAGAGCCAGGTTTTTAGACTTTTTCTAAAGGCAAGGTAAGATGGTTCTTCTTGGGTGTAGAAGAGAAGGGAGTTCCACAGGGTAGGAGCAGTGACAGTGAAGCTGGCTCCCCCTGCTCTCTTTCTGCAGTATCTTGGTATGACTAAGGCCAGGTTGGAGACTGGTCGCAGGCAGCGAGGTTTGGATCTTTTGGAGATGTGCTGGTTGAGGAAGGCAGGAGCAACGTTGTGGACGCATCTGTGGGTCATCAATACGATCTTAAACTCGATGCATGCTTTGATTGGCAGCCAGTGGGCCTCCGGTCTGGCTTGGGAGATGTGGACAGTTCGCTTTAGGCCCCAGGCAGCTAGAAGGGCACTGTTTGAATCAGTTGGAGTTTAGATAGATGTTTGGTGGGCGTGCCTGAGAGAATGGTGTTACAATAATCCAACTTGCTGTCAATGATAGCCTAGCAAGGGTTTGGCAGTTGTTGGAGGACATAAAGGTTCTGTTGAGGTCAATGAGCTTGGTGGTGTAGGCTGAAGAGGCGAGGGCCTTCACATGTTTGTGCATGGATAGCTCTACATATAGATTTTACATGACTAAAAACAGCAGTGATATTGCTGTTGATGGAGAAGGGTGCAAACGCCGGGTTCAGGCGTTTAAGCCGATGTGGGGATCTTGCAATGGGGAGCTCTGTCTTGCCATTGTTCAAGCAGAGATGGTGTTCAGCCATCCATGACTGAATGATGCCATTGACATGGTTATGATCGCGGAGTCAAGGGAGTAGTTTCCAGTTTTAGCAGGATTTCAGTGTTGTCTGCAAAGTTAGTGTAGGGAATACCAAGACTGTCAAGGAGGTCACACAGGGGGTTGGTATACATATTGTATAGGGTGGGTGAAATGCAAGGCCCCCTGAGGGACACCGTAAGGCACGGGAATAGGGTTGGCAGCTTCAGAGTCGGCAAAGACCCTGCAACAGAGCTCACTAAAAAAGGATTTGATCTAGCTGGTGGCTTCACTGGAGAAACTGAACTTAGTGGTGAGGTTCTGGCACCGAATGTCATGGTCGACGAGATCAAAAGGCTGCAGAGAGATCAAGCAGGAGGAGGATGGCGAGTTCTCTGCAGTCGCAAATGCCGTCAAGCTGGATCTTAAGGTCAAAAAGGGTGGCCTCTGTACTGTGTCTAGGTCTGTAGCCAGATTGGTGAGAGTTTTGGTTTAGAACTTGTGTTATGAAAGAAAGACATGTGGAAAACACCAATTGTTTTGAATTGTGAACAAACATTTGTGGAAAAGATATTTGCTGTGTCAAGGGGAAAGACACAGTGGATGGAAGACACTTTTTGTGTTACCTTGAACAGAACTGTGCACAAAGCACTCCTGAATTCATCCAGTGGAAGGGAGCCCAACCCTGGCCACATTGCTTTGTTGAACTAAAGGTTGCCATAGATCCCTTGTATAACGTTGTTGTGTGTATTAATATGAGGGATCGAGACTTTTTGGCCTCTAGGTCACTTTTCTTTAGTTTTAGTTTGCAAGGCAGAGACTTTCTTGTTAGGATAGGGAAATGTAGGCGTTTATCCCACCTTTTTTCATTTAATCAATAGCAAACCTTGAGAAAACGTTACCTTTGTGTCTGCCTCGCACTTCCGACCCCTCACAGATCTTATCAAATAGAATCAGATCATCTGCATATGCAATCCACGAAAATCAATATGACCCTAATGCGGGCGGATAGATAGAGGTCTGTTCTACAAGCAGGTCAAGATAGGTCCTGGGTATAGTGTGTCCTAGAAACCTTTTATCAGACAAGGTTTAGTTCATACCTAGCATTACCAATGTGAATTTTATTACATGGAATGCTTGTGGTTTGGCTCATTTGAAACTTGTGTTAGAGATCTGTGGTTTTTGGTAGTCTGAATAGCGTTATGTTTCAGGAGACTGTCTACCTCACATGAATTGGAGGGGTATTGTACTTTTACTAGGCCAGCAACTAGAGCTAACCCAGGTACACCGAGCGGGGGCTTAGCTGCAGGAGTTGATTCTAATCTCAATGTGAGCTATGAGGTGGTCCATGTCTCAGAAAGGCTTTTGGCGGTAAAATTCACCTTGCATGCATCTACTACATCAATCCTCTTGGTTAACATGTACTGGAATCCTGCTAAAATTATGTTGCAGGAATCCGGCTAAAGTTAAGTTGCAGGTTATTCAATCAGTTTTGGCCAGTCTGTTTGAGTACTGGTTTGTAGGGATACATTACAATTTTGTTATTCTTGGAGGAGACTTCAATTCAAATTGTGCGGAGGGGGCTAAATGTAATATCTGTAATGCCATTCCCCACTCTATCCAGAGAGGGATTATTCGAGGGATGTCTTGGGATCTTTTTCTGAGGGATTGGGAAATGTTTCAGCTAGATGATGAACATCAGAATGATGCCACCAGGTATACGTGGCATAGGGGTAGACTTTTTACTAGGATTGACTATCTCTATTTATCTGGGAACTTGAGGATCGCCTTCTCCATGATCCCAGTTGGGCGATTATTGTATGTTGAGTTGTGTTTTGAATCTTCCATTCCATGCATTGGAATTGAAACCCTCTCTTTCTTGTATCTATGTGGATAGGGGGTGGGGGTGAGAGATTGACTATTAAATGGAATAATGGAATGGGGAAAAAGGTTTACCCAACTCATTCAGGCTAGACTAGAGAAAATAGGCTTGCTATCGAGTCTAGAATGGCCCTCTGGTGAGGGTTCAACTGAGGCATATAATAATGTAATGAAGTGTCTTAAAATATTACCCACTGTAATCTCGCTCAGGACTCTAAAATTTCTTCATATCTTTGATGCTAGATAAAGGACTCAGAGGATTAAGCAGGGGAAAATAATTGCATTACTTAAGAGGCAGGGTCTTCTACTGGCAGAGTATAAGGATGCTAAAGAAAAGGTGTGCCAAACTCATAGGATTGTGTTTAAGTCTGTATATATGAGGGACAACCAATACATGTTGAACAATCTCTATAAATGGCAAGCGGGGGGCATTGTAGGATACAAATATAGGTAGTGTGAGGGATTCACCTATTTTAGGGTCAGTCTGGGTAGAGTTCTATGTGGCCAGATATTCTCGTGTGGCTCCCTTTTGGGATTTGAATGATCATTCTACTGGACAGGTCGGTGAGGGGGAGTGTCTTTGGCTTGAGAAGGATATAGAGTCGGCCATTAAGAAACTGAAACCATCTCGAGCCGCCGGCCCTGATGGGATTCCTCCTTTTGTTCTGAAGAACTATCCTCCATTGTGGGCACCGGTAATGACACCATTGTTTGAGTACATTTTTAAGAGTCATGTAATTCCTAGTTGATACTGATCTTTAAGAATGGCGATCCTCAGAACCCTAAAAACTAAAGACCTATTGCACCGACAGATGCTACAAGTAAGGTGTTTGCACTTCTACTTCTGAGGGATCTGAATTCCTGTATTAATCGCTCGAATGCCCTCTCTAGATTTCAGGTTGGGTTCAGGAAATACATGGGGCCAACTCTTAATGCGACTCTCCTTGCCCATCTACTGTATGGAACTAAGTATAAAAAAATAAGGTCCCATATATATGGCCTCATTGGACATGACAAGTCCAATGACAAGTTAGTGGTATTGTCGCACAATAACCCTTCTGTACCATTACGTCTAACAAAGCAGGGGGTCGCTTTCCAGAAAGATTACAACTAGTATCGGCCTAAAAAAGGGCTGTACACTGGCTCCGACCATATTTATATGTTAGTGACATCGAGTCTTTGTGGCATATTTCCAACATATCTATAGCCAGGCTGGGGAACTTAAGAATACACTGGGTTGCATTTGCTGATGATTTCATCTTTTTTGACAGACCTGTACAGGGTTTACAATATAAAAATTACATCATTTTGGTCAGTACGCACTTGCCAACAATCTGTATCCTGATGGAGCCAAATCTAGTGTCAGTTATCTTTTCAAGTTCTCCCAGGCCTGAGACTATGAATTGGATATTGTGCTCTGAGCGACTGGAACGAGTTACCTCTGAAATATCTGGGGTATAATCGTTACAATACAACTTCTGTGGAGATGTGGAGGTCTATTTTACATGGAAAACGTTGCACCCTTTCTTCACAGATGAAATGTTTCCTCTCTCGAGTATGTACATTTTCTATTCCACCTATATTGAGATTCTACAAGATGAAGATTGAGCCGGGTTTCATAGAAAATCTTGGGGTTCTGGGTCTATCATTGAGTATTTCGAATGCCATTATTCGTCATGAGTTTTGTTTGATATCTTTAAAGGCTTGCTTCTCATGGAGACAGTTGACGAATTATGGCAAGATCATCCAACCGACAGTAAGCTGTTTATATTGTGATCTGAAGCTAATGAGGGATGACTCATTGGAATCGGTCAAGTGCTTTAAAGCTAATATGCTGGATCTTCTGAAGTCAATTAGAGCTTCAGAAAAAGATCTACTGCAGCATCCTGTGAGCATCAAACAAAAACTTTTATGTGTGATATGTTGAATATGCACATTTTCCTCATAGAAAGGACTCTCTCCCCGTGTATCTGAAATGATTTCCATGTAATAAGATGTGAGCGCTCTATATGCGCTTTAGGATGAACCAGCTACATACTCTGGAAAGGACTAAACATTGAAGTCTCAACAGGCACTTTTGCACCTTTGACTTGCAGATTTTGCACTGTGGACGACACTCCGGAAACCTTAAGGCATTTGGGTTACTGTTTGTCTGAATTTGAACTCTTGTTGGGAGGGAAGTAGTCTCCCCCCCACCCACCTGGGCACGACCCAGGTATATAGACCCCATTGAGGCCAAGGGAGGAGAATGCCCCTCCTCCCCTGCATGTGTAAGAACCCCATAATATATAGAAGTAGACGTTTAACACCGCCTGTGTCCTGGCATGGAGACTCCATTTTGCATTAGGCCCCCCGACACCATTTTTTACTAGGCCCAAACACCAGCGCTCTGCGGGCTGTTGGGCTCACATCTCCAGCCTCTCACACAAAGGAGCCAAGTCCTTACACATCAGGCCAGCTCCACACAAGCCTTGTTCCCACAGCAGCGCATCCGCTCCCTGTCCTCTCATGGTTGCAAATCTCTGGTATCATTCTTTCACAGAATGCGCTCTGCGAAGAGCATGGGACAGGACACCGCACAAATGCCCATCCCTCTCCACCAAACTGCCCATGCCTCCTCACCCTCCACCCTCACCAGCCCTGACCTCCCAATTGCTTTTATGATAAGCATATATCCCCCTCGCCTTGACCATTCCAGAACAACAACCATAGGCTTAATCCTAGGTAGCAATATATTCTTCCAAATATCAACACACGTTTGTTCGTATCATGAGGTACCAGGAAGATAAGCAGTAGACCAAGCCCCCCAGGAGAGACACTGGGTGCAGGGGATGCGGTATCAATGAATCCCTGAATGTGGAGGTCGGCATGGCAACATATTATCCCCTCTCTACAAAGGACCCCCTTGCATTTGATGTCCAGGTATCCGCCATTACTCAGTTCCTGTTGTTTAGCTTAGATAGTTCAGTTAGAAAAGTAACACCCACTTGAACTGACCTTCACCGCAACGATGAGCCCAGCTGACCCACGTGCTACAAGATCGACTGTGGGAGCAACGACCAATAGGCGCCTGACATCCCCTATGGAGCAGGCGCATCCACTTGTTTCTCGCCAACCAGCAACCTTGTATCTACTGTAGCCCAAAATCGTCATTGATGATGCAATTGTCTTTTATAATGTGCTGCCCGTGTAATTTTTGGCAGAGCACTCTCGGCAGCAGAGTTGTTTTCTGGCATTTTCTAGATTATTTAAACGTTGTTATCCTTGCAAAACTATCTCTTGGTCTCATTCCCTGACAGGGTGTATTATATTTTATTATTATTGTGACACGTGTATTAGGTGGGTGCCTTCCTTTGGTGACCCCTTAGCGCGATTTCTTTAGTCCCTCCCGCCCCCCATACCTGCAGCAGGATCCAGGACCTCTCCGGAAAGGCTGTGCCCACCTACATCCGACCAGTCCCACAAAACGCGTATGCAGAAGAAAACTGTTCTTATGGGTTCCGGCTTTGCGAATACCCCGCTGCTCGTTGGAGGGAGGTGCCCAGGCACTGTGGGTTAACCGCGAACAGAGGCTCTTGGAAGAACACAGGCATGTGTGTATAAATTGCAAGGATAAACAAATAGTGGGATTTTGGGGAATATAGAGCAGTATGATTGGAGGGAACACGCAGTGGTTGAATGTGAATAAAGAGGGTTGTTATTTGAAGTAAAGCGCTTTTCTTTTTATGGCCCTTTTTGATTTTTTTTATTAGACAAGTGGAGAGATTATAAAGAGGAGATACGGGAACCTACCCAAAAGGGGCTAGATGGTGGCAATGACAATGCACAGTCTCGACCAGTGCAGAGAAAAAACAGAGATAAAAGTAGGACCCACATAAGGTTAGAGGGCTCGGGAAAAAGGAGTGGTTATTATTTTTACTTGTTATTTTAACTATTATTTTCAGTGTTTTTATATCTGTGGAGGGAGGCCCAGGAGGGGGAAACGTGATGGAGATTGAGTGAAAGGAGAAAGGTAGGGGGGATTAAATGTATGTTTTTTTGTTGTGTATGCCTTTGTTTTGGTGGTTAAAAACTGCCCCATGTTTATTTATGTTTAACCATCTCACTCACACACACACACACACACACTTGCGAGCTATATGACAGTGATCTATTGATTGCCTAGAAACAAAGGCCCAGGTATAGAGGGAAGGATAAGGGGGGGAAAAGGGTCCCTACGATTATTCGGAGAACCTTACACCAGAGTATAAAGCGGCCAGCCATGGCGATAGAAACCCAGCTATCCCACATTTGCAAGCACCTCTCCCTGTATAGTGAGCGAATTAAAATGTACCACAGCCACTGGGTGACAGAAACAAAGGGGGAGGGACTATCACACACCTGACCGGAAGGAACCTTAGAGCACCCATCCATGTATCTAACAGCTAAATACAAAGGAAAACAGTTACAAAATAGAAGGGATGTAATAGATCTGTGGCGGATGTCCGAAGAGACTCCCGCCACAAATAACAGGGACAAAGGGGTAGAAACATCAGCAACAGCGGAAGGAAACGCTTGAGAAAAGGAGAAGGGGCCCAAGAAAATCTAACCATTACTCACAAGACCAGCAGACGGATATTAAAATCCAACTTATGTGTCAGGGGGAAGTGAACGAGCCACACTAAGTACAGCTCCAACCCCACCTTATGACCCATCAACCACAACCCCCGGCCACACTGGAGTAAGCACCAGAGACCTTGAGGAGACATTAACCTCCACCTGCACAGAATTGGCTCGATTACGAGCTGTATGTGAAGCAACACGAGGATCAGAGGGAGTTCACCCGAGCCCCAAGTGCCAGCCCTCCCCTACCAGAAGATGAATGGAAATCGGGAGATTTCTTTTTTTTTTTATTACACACTTTATTTTTTTAAGAGTAAACATACAAAGAACAAAACTACAACACATCCATAGCATCATGAATATACATTCAGATTGCAAATGCATAAATCTGATAACCATTCAGTACAGTTCCAAAATCACAGAATAGTAATACTCGATTAATATTTACAAATCTCTTTTTCACAACCAGCGTTTAGGTCCTTGACTCACAAAAGACAACACAACATAGATAGGAACAACCGACAATTTCATATAATATTCATAATAACCCCTTAACAGATATTTACAGAAGATTGACTAACAATTATTAACTGTACAATTAATTGAAGGATCCCCAAATTCGGGAAGGTCCATCTCTCCCCTGTTTCAAAAACATAACTTTCTCATAATTCGATAAGGCTCGAACATCTAAAAGCCATTCATCTACATTTGACTTTGTCCTCGACTTCCAAAGTATTTGCTTTGCCGCCATTACCAAAACCTTATCAATCCAATATGTTCTTATTCTGGCTTCATCCCCTCTGTCCCTGTTAGATAACAAAGTTGTCGAGCAGAAGGTACGCGGAAGAGGCTCTCCCACCACGATGTCTAATCTATGTAAAACTTAATGCCAAAAGGTGGAAACTCTAGAACATGTCCACAGCATATGCATTAGGGTGCCCCCATTCACAACCACAATCCCAACAGGCATCAGAATTCAAAAGCCCTAACTTGGCCATTCTTGAAGGTGTCCAATATAGTCTACAGATAATCCTTTGTCTAACATACCCGAGTCCCAGGTCCATTTTTGTCTGTACCCCTATGCGAAGCAGGTATTCCCATTCCTCCATAGGGATATCCATGCCTAGATCTTCCACCCAAGCCTGACAAAGTTTTTCCCATGCTTCTACATGAGTATTTTCCACTGGCATTAGTTTCATGTACGTAGAAACTGTACACGGAAGAGAGCGAATGATCTCACATACTGAGGGTCTCTCTCTCGGTGTCATCCAACATTCCTTTCTACTAAAAAAACAAAAAAAAAAAAAAAAAAAGTATTCAAAACCTTGTACCGCCCACGTTCCCGACCCCCAATCCCGAAGGATTCCCTCAGGCGATCAAAGGAAATCATGCAATCATTTTCGCAGACGTCGCAAATTTTAAGTATGCCCCTTTTGATCCAGCTCTGCCAGCATGAAGTTTTATTTACTATCTGCAACCCTATGTTATGCCACAAAGATGCGTCATAATGTACCCAAATGTTTTCCCCTCTATTTGTCATAACATTGTGTAATGCCTCTCTAGTTGTACTCATAGTAGGTAGTTTTATTGTAGAATTTGGCATCTTGGACATTGAGTACATATCACTCAGAGCATATGGCGAGAACTGTGCATGTTCAATAACGTGCCAAGTGGGAACATAATTATTAACTTCAGAAAGGGAAAATGTTGACCTTTTTAAGGACAACCCCAGCACAATAATTCATCAGGTTGGGGTACCCAAATCCATCTTCCTTCACAGAACGAATCAAAATATATTTGGGAATCCTCGTCTGTTGCCCTCCCCCCAAAGGAACCCCTTAAAATCTTTATCAATACAAAGGATGACCTTCTTTGCAAACTTCAGGGGGATAGACTGTATAATGTAGAGTACTTTTGGTAGAAGAACCATTTTTATAGCATTAACTTTAGCCCATAGCCCTAGTTTCAAGTGACCCCATTTTAAATATCTTTCCTGATTTTCTCTAATACTTTTGAAATATTATAGTCCGCCATCTTTTTCAAGTCCCTGACCACGTAAACACCCAAATATTTCATTGCACCCACCTCCCATTGACAATTCCATGAGTAGCTAAAATTCCTAGGCTGCCCAACATCTAGAGGGAAGACCACTGTTTTCTCCAAATGTATTTTATGGCCGGATAACAATCCCACTTCCTTAAACATACATCCAAGTTTCTCACATCCTTTAATTGGGTTTGTTAAGATGACAGTCATGCCCTGCGTAACATAAGACTAACTTCATTATCTCCAAATTTAAGTCCGTGGAGACTCCGCTCTTGTCTTATGTATGCAATAAGTGGCTCCAATGCCAAATTAAACAAGGATGGTGACAATGGGCACCCCTGCTTAGTTCCTCTAGACAGATATAATGGAGAAGACATAACACAATTCACCCAGAGCTTGGCACTGATCGATGAATTCAATGCCCTAATAACTTTTATAAATGTGTCTCCAAAACCCTTTTTTTTTTTTTTTTTTAAAGAGTGTCATACAGAAAAGCCCAATTGACTATCAAAGGCTTTTTCAGCATCCATAAAAACGAATATATCCTGAATCTTCGCCTTTGGTAGTTCCATAACATCAGGATTGACAGCACGCCCATACAGGCAGGGCGAGTAGAGCGAGAAGGGGAAACTGATAGTCTGGGGTATGAGAACGTGGGGTCAGTGAGAGACGAGGAGTATTGGAGCGACTTTGACAAAGCGGAACAGGGTGCAGTAGGAGGGATACCACAAGTACAGTGGGCCCCCCAGAGTGGAGGATACATGGGAGGGAAGGCTCAGAAACAGGATGGGGAGCAGGAAGGGAACAGGAGTGAAGGGTGGGAAGGTGAGATCAAAACTACATATGCCCCTCATCCACAAGGGAGCTGAGCGGCCCCATTATGTCCCATGGGCACAGATGGATAAAAACAACCTCCTCAAGTCCTCCCCTCACGCACGGCGGGAAAAAGGATCTATGCCTTTGAGAAAAACACTGCAGGGGTGCCCCTCGCCATAAGAGATATTAAAAGTCTATTGGTGTCCGCAGTAGGTGACCAAGTTGAATCAGTGTGGGTGAAAACAGGTAATCCGGGTGTGACTAAGTAATGATACCCATAACGGGGCATCATTTAATTAATTATGTTCGGGCACAAGTTTGGGATGCACTGCGAAGGACCTTCCCCGATACCCCCGACTTACACTCCATAATACAATGCACTATGGGGGAATGAGGAAGCTGCAGCCAGTTCATTCTCCAGGTCCAAAAGATGTGGTGCGCAGAAACGGGCACCGCGTGGGACCAATCCACCTCCCTATTCTATTTTATTACAAAGAGAGGGTTGCCAAAGGAAGTACAGAAGGCCCTTGACAAGATAGCGGGAATAGAAGCTAAATGGTGGCCTGAGATTCAAAGCATCATAGTGCACCATTGTAGGAGGATCAAAGAGAAAAAAGGAAACTATTCAAGAGGTTAGCCGAGGAAGCGAAACTCGCACAGACAAAGTTAGTGAAGGTTGCAACGGTAACAGCAGCACTGCCCCCGGAGCAGATGGGAGAGGAGGAGGGTATCTCTGGGCCACACACCCAAGAACGGCAGTGGTTCCTACAGAATGCTCCACTTCCCATCCCCCGTTTTTGCATCCATAGATGGCTTTCTCCGGGGGCTACTATGGGGAGGGAAACAGCCCTGCATTGCCCTAAAAACATTGCAGCGATTGGTGTGGGAAGGGGGTATTGGATTGCCATGTCTTCACACATATTACTGGGCAGCACAAACTGGGGTTGTGAACGAATGCTCCACAGAGATCCTGTACTCCCACATATTGGGGCTGAGATGAGCACTGCAATCGCGATTACACCCTTTCAGATACTATACGTCGTAAACAAAATGGCGGGGGGTATGTCGAGGGTGACACTATGCATCCACTGGGTGTGGCAGAAGGCCCACCATCACATTGGGTGGAAGGCTAGACCAATACTGGAGCAACCTTAGTGGCACAATATATACCTCCTCGAAATTCAGAAAATGGGACACTTTATGTCTTGGGAACGACGGGGCATTCACATACTTGCAAACATAGTGCATAACGGACATCTCCTAGACTTTGAGACCCTGTGTGCGAAGTTCGGGATTCAACCTAGCGAACATTACAGACACTTTCAAATGCAACATGCCGCCAACGCCCAATTCCCTAACTTGGGTGACTTTCCCAAATGCTCCCCCCTCGAGACTAATGTTTTCACAGACCTCATCTCAACCAAGGTCACCTCTACGCTGTACGAGGTCTTCAATTCTTTCGGGACCCGGGAGCTGACAAGGCTTAAAGAGAAATGGGAGAGTTAGGCCCACTGGGAGTGGGGAAGAGACAAATCGCAGCTACTTGGGGTTCGGCTGACAAACTATTTAAATCGATGGCCTAATGAGATGGACAGATGTGCGTCCTTGGAAAAACGGATTTACAAAGCCAGAGGATGCCCTATGAAGTATCAGTGGGTCTGGGGAAGATGGGATGGTGGCGAGGATTCCATGCACTCATAGACCCTGAACGTTCATGTCATGCTCCCCCACCCCCCGCCCTTCGTCAACATAATATCCATGTGCTAGCAGAGAATGCTCCATGAAGTGTCATTGCTGGCATACGTCAAGTGACTTTGTAGAAGTTCATGTTTATTGTTGGTACATACATACTATTGAATCAATACACAGGGTTTACAAAAAAAGAAGAATGGCAGCGGTGTGAACAGACAACGGGCAAGGGGAGGAGAGCAACAATACATGGGATCCCAGTGGCAAGGAAGACCCGCAAGAGGACGAGGTGGGTCCGGGGAAACAGAGGGAAGTAGGATTCGGAGGATAGGGCCACAGGGGAGGGAACCAAGGGCAATGCTGGTCATGCAGGAGGTGGGGGCACTTCTCATGGGAATGCCGCAGCAGATAGGGAGGAAGCTACCAATACCACCCGCCTTATTATAATCAACAAAACTAGGGGAACCCCCACCCCGGAAGCCCACAGGGGCCGGCAGAGGGAGCCTATGAGATACTCCTACCCCCAATTGCCACCGCATAAGCCTGGCCCTAACACTTAACGTCACCCCCCTCATGCGATACAGGCACCCCAAAATTGCACCAATCAACAAGCAACGCACAATAGTAAGCCTTTCACCATGGCCCCAAATGGCGCGCCCTCACGTTATCAAGTAGCATGCGTGCTCGGAGGAGACACCTTGTCTTGCCCAGGGACAGACACTTACCCCGACTAGGACAGCCCACAGAGAGCTCTTGCGTATCCAGTACTATCCACTACCTTGCATACAGAAGAGCAACCACTGGTGGGGGGAAGAGATAGGAAACAAACAGTTTATCTTTATGGTGGACTCAGGGGCAGAGAAGTCATGCATTTGTGAAGGTGATTTTCCGTTATCTGGCCAAACTCCAGATACGCAAAGATTCTCTGGGGCTGTGGTCACAATTCCTTATACAGAAGATTTAAACGTTAAGATAGGAGGGAAAATAGTACGAGCCCCTCTACTCTATTGAGAAAATTCACCTGTCAATTTATTGGGAAGAGATTTGCTTAGCAAGCTGAATATGACCATATCATTCACTGAAAGGGATTGTCTGCTCCACCCCTGACATGTGTCCCCTTAGAGCCATGTCATACATGCTGTGGCCAATGAAGTAAAAGTGAGAGGGCAACCAGTGAATCCAGATATGTTTATCTACGGGATTCGAGTACTGACAAAAGCAGTAACTGAACTTACTAATAAGAAATGGAGAGTGGCATCAGATTTTGTCTTATGCCCCGTAGCTACCCCAGAAATGGTTGCTGGCACAATCCTCTACTTAGATCTGGAAGGGGTACAAGTGTTGCCCAAGAGGATTGTAGTCATTGGTACTGATATTCATGGATGCGCTCACAGTGCTATGCATTGACCCCAATATACCATTGCACAAGTTAACTGACAAAGAATTGTGGGCTGACGACAACACTGACGGGAAGATTGTGTTAGAAATAAGCATCCCTTGTGATATCATGGTACAATACAGAAAAGTGCCAAGCCCCCTCATGGCTATAGTCAGCGGGCCACCACCCTTTTGTGACACAGATATGCAACAAGTGCCCTCCCACCTGTGGACCACTAACCCGCAGTATGTGGGATTATTAAGAGAAGTGACCCCTGTAAAAATAACACTCAAGCCAGTAGCGATATTACCCAGAGTGAAACAATACCCCCTATCCAGAGAGGCAGAGGAAGGGATTCAAGAGACATTGCGAGCACTCCTAGAGCAAGGTATAATTGTCCCCTCAAACTCTCCATGCAATTGAGATGTGTACCCCATTAAGAAAGCGACAGGGGGGAGTTGACGTATGATCCGGAAACCTTGCCCCCTCAACGATATTGTCCAAAATGGGTTTCCCCTTGTTCCAAATCCTGCCTCCCTCTTGAGTAGCATTCTAAAACAGGCCACCCCCTTCACTGTAGTGGATTTTTAAAAACGCCTTTTTCTCAGTGCCCCTTGACCCCGAGTCACAGTATCTCACAGCCTTTACCCTGGGGAGAGAAGGTATGAACACCGTCGTTTGCCCCAGGGGCATTACGAAAATCCTAGCATATTCAACAAGATACAGCATGAGGATCTTGGTAATATTCAAGTCCGAGTACCATCATTCAATATGTAAAGAATCTTTTATTCTGCAGCGAAAGCGAGGAAAGCTGTCAGAGAGATTCCATTGCCCTTCTCCAACTTCTTGCACAAAAAGGGTTCGAGAAACAGGTGAAAAACATGCCGGGGAGGTAGTAGTGAGGATGGAGAATATGAAACACGAATTTAAAAAAGGCCTGCCCATGCACTACTCCGCCCAAGCAGCAGAGCTAATAGCGTTGATTGAGGCTCTTCACGTAGCAAAATGGAGCGCAACGACAATATATTCAGACTCAGCATATGTAACCACAACAGTACATGCTGGATTATCGAAATGGAGAAGGAGGGGGTTTAGGAGGGCTGATGGATCCCCAGTGCACCATGCAGAAATATTAAATAAATTGATTGAAGCACTTGCAGAACCCTCTGTAGTAGCAATTGTGAAGTGCCAAGCACATACGCGCAACAAGGACAAACTTTCTTTAGGAAACGCGGCCGCATTTGCGGCGGCCAAAGAAGCAGCGTACCTCCCTATACCCATGAGTGCAGAATGTATCATAACAAGCAAAGACGAAGACACAAAAGCACAATGCACTGCCCGTTGCGCATGTGATAGAGCTGAAAAGTAAAGCCCCACCAACAGAACAAGAAATATGGACAAAAAGAGGGTGTACACAATCACCCACTGTTATGGAGGCAAGTCAGGAATGTTTTCTTACTTGCAAGTAACACGACTGACAGTATATCTGATGCACCAAATAAAATAATACGCTGCCACCCCCTACCATGTTTACAGTTCAGCAAACTACCTCACAACCTAATGTGATGCCTACCTCAATGTTTGATTAAATGTTTTATGTGTTACTCACCCCAGTTCCCAATGCAAAACCATGCTCCAAATACTGATGCACCCCTCCCCTAACTGTACAGTGAACAAACCATAATGCCTACTACCACAAGCACTGCATGTAGTGGCTCCCAGCGCCTCCTCCCCCCGGTGTAGTAGCCTAATGGTCCAGTTTCAAATGTACACCGGTCACTAAGCAACAACGACAAATTATGTAGAAGCTTGGCAGCAAAACAGCAATCACTTTAGCATAACAGTAGAAAAGGAAGGCAAAAGCGTCAGTTTAAGTAGGACACCAGCATGGTCTAGCGTTAGATAAAGTGGAGGACATACGCCATCCTGGGCAATCTAACAGTTGGTACTCCGATATGAGTGCAACAGGAAGGCAAGCGTTCAATGGGCGTTGCTACGTGTGTTCCTCGATACCGCATGCATCCGCGGCACCCAAGGTTTTAGTGCCTCAAGAGGTAAAGTCACAATGCCTCATCCACCTTGCACTATGTAGGATAAAGGGTACCTTTCAGGCACGCAGAGTAAAAATGAAGCTTCTCCCACCGGACAAGAGGAAATGCAAAAAGGGATCAAAGGACACAAACTGTTTCAAAGAACCATTCCTGGCTATAGATGGCACAAGCTTTGCGGAAAACAAATGGCATGAATCAACCTTTATGTTCAAGGCTGAGGGGCTCTGTGGCCTCTCCGATGAAAAGCGTGACGTCTGTAGAAAAACGTGTGCACAGCTATGGACAGAACAGAACAAAAATTGTGGACAAAAAGACGGTGTACACAATCACCCACTGATCTGTTATGAAGACAGGACACAACCGGGAAGGTTGTCATGCCAGTAGAGCTGTTGTATGTGGCATTGGAACAATTTCAATTTCCCACCTACAGTTCAAAATAGCACACATCGGCCGATCTCCATGAAAATTGGTGTATCCCGAACCTCCAAGAATATCTTAGCAAAATGGTGATTGAGTGCACAACGTGTCAAGTGTTCAACTCAGGGATGACCCTAAACCTCTTCGAGGCACCCTGCCCCGCCCAATAGCGCCCTTCCTTGAGTTGCATATAGATTACGCAGACATGGGAGAAAGATGTAATGGCGCCAGATATCTCAATGTGGTGGTGTGTCCCTTCTCTCGATGGGTGGAGGTGGAGCCCTGCGCCCACCCAGATGCAAAGTGTGCCCGCTAAGTTCCTTGTCAGTGAAGTATTCCCCTGGTGGGGGATATGTGAAGTGATAAGGTCAGACAATGGCACTCAATTTGTCAATGACCTGTTCAAAGAGGTCACATCACTGTTGGGAATAAAACAAAAAATGTGTTCGATTTACCACCCGCAAGCAAATGGGATGGTGGAGAAAATATACATCCTCCTAGTAGGTTATCAAAACTAAGCAACTCCCTAAAGAAAAACTGGGTATACTGTCTGCCCCCTAGCACTGTTTCAGCAGCGCACACAGCCTAGCAAGGACCACCACCTGTCGCCTCATGAAATTGTTACTGGCCAACCAACTAATGCAAACGCCATTGTCACCAGTGAGAAGGGCATCTGATGTACACAGAAACGTGTAACGCTCACCTGGTATCCACGGGCACGTCACTCAGCCTGTTCTGACCTCTGACGACCTCGAACCCTTCCCTGGGGTCTACTCGACTGGAGACTGGGCCTGAAACACAGGATTGGTAGAGTTTAACTCCCTATTGTCTCTGTGTGCTTGAACCCCTTCTTCCCCGGGGGCCAACCCTTCCCTTTGATCCACAGCTCACCTTGTTTTCTTGGAAAGTGTGCTCTCTGTCCTGCCTTCAGCGCAGGGGCGTGTCGATTGATGCGGGCTCATTGCTGCCTAGTTACTTCACTGGCAAGAGTCTGACAGGTAAGTATAATGAGTCTTTTGAACAGTTCTCTAACTTCGTTACTTTCCTTCCTTAGATGATGGCCGGCGTCCAGGGATGGCGACGTGCTGCTGAGATGAGAAGCGCTGAAGGTGAGTGAGAGCGCGATGCACGATACGACCCCTGTGTATTTGTATTGGACGGAGTAATTTTTCTGTGTCTTGTAGGTGCCGCTACATTTTCAGCGTGGATGCCGGTTATGAAGAACAAATGCGGTGAGTCAGCGAGGTATGCGGCGCCTCTAGATGTTTCCACGCTAACCTGGAGTATCTTTTCCCTCTTGCAGATGGATGAGAAGTTCCGGAGACAGAGTTCCCCCAGAGCGGCTGGGATTCAGGTAAGCGTTTGAAGCTCGTACAGTCTTTAAAAATAAGCGAAGATTCGCTGAATGCTCACTAATGCCTTTTTTCTGTTCTTTTCCCTAGGAAGCGGCGTGCTGGGATGGGAATGGCACCGCCGAAAATGCCCGCAGAACAGAAGAAGCAAATGAATGATGGGCAGAAGCGCTGCAAGGTAAGGCTGTTCCTAACGGTGTTCTTGTTCTTGCAGGAGCTGAGCGCAGAAGAAAGATGCAGGCCTACTGGAGACTGATCCAAACACGGTGAGTGTCATGCTGCAGGTGCAGAAAACACAAAGCATGTTTCTCAGCCTGGGCATGGCTTAAATAGTCTCTGGGTATCCCAGGTGTCTCTGGGCTGAACCACACCCAAAAGACTAGACTGCACGTGCAGTTCTGGGACCGAAATATGTGGGGGCATCCATCTTGTCCCCATCAAAGCACTACAAGTCCAATCCCCAATGTTATCCTATGGGAGTGAGTGAGTCTGGTGCCACAAGCGCCAAGTGGGTCTTTGGAGGGATTAAGAGGCCCTTGAGGGCCATGTAGGTGATCGTGGCCTGGCTCCAGCCTGACATCTTGGAGGGCTGGGGACATGAGAGGGAGGAATCATAACAATAGGCCAACGTGCTAGGAGATGAATTCAAGGAATATCTCACACGAGCAATACAGTGCATAGCGAAACAAATTGCTCCCCCATTCACAGTGGATAGTGAAACAGACACAAGGACTGCAGCAAAAGATAGCCCAGCACAACCTTTAATGCCAGGAAAGTTAGTGTATGTGCGCAGCTTTGTCAGAAAATGGAATTCTCCAAGGTTCCACGGTCCACATGAAGTAATTTACTGCACCCTACTCACTGTAAAAGTAAAGGGTTGCGGTATTGGATCCATATCTCAGATGTCCAAAAAGCACACAATAGTGTAGCATCAGAGACTCAGGATAACAATCAAACTAACACTGAGGCACCTTGGAGATGACCATGGGTGACTATGTTTCAATTACCTGTAAAATATGAAGCAAAAACACATGTAAATATTTAAGAAGATCTCTCTCTCTCTCGCTATCTCTCTCTCTCTCTCTTTTTCTATAGGTGCAACGATGCTGGAGTCAACGCCACTTAATGAAAGTATTCAGAAAGATAGCAGTATGGATAAAGTGAGTGCAACCCGCTCATACAGTTATCATTGCAGGTTACACTTTAGTGCTATACGGTTGACGCTTTTGATGTTTGGTCTGGGAATATATTGGGGAGCATCTTTATCTGGGGCTCCCATATAAAAGAAGGGGAGGAGGGGGTAAACTGGATGTGGAACAATAATATGTCATTGAATCTAACTACATTACATAAGAATGTAACGAAAGTAACCTCAAATGTTTTCCTGCTTGCAAGTAACACGACTGGTAGTATATCTGATGCACCAGATAATACGCTGCCACCCCCTACCATGTTTACAGTTCAGCAAACTACCTCACAACCTAATGTGATGTCTACCTCAATGTTTGATTAAATGTTTTATGTGTTACTCACCCCAGTTCCCAATGCAAAACCATGCTCCAAATACTGATGCCCCCCAACTGTACAGTGAACAAACCATAATGCCTACCAGCACAAGCACTGCATGTAGTGGCTCCCAGCCCCCGCCCCCGGTGTAGTAGCCCAATGGTCCAGTTTCAAATGTACACCGGTCACTATGCAACAACGACAGATTATGTGGAAGCTTGGCAGGGAAACAGCAATCACTTTTGCATAACAGTAGAAAAAGAAGGCAAACGCGTCAGTATAAGTAGGACGCCTACCATGGTCTAGGGTTAGATAAAGTGGAGGACATACACCATCCTGGGCAATCTAACAGTTAGTACTCGGGTATGAGTGCAACAGGAAGGCGATCAATGGGAGTCGCTACGTGTGTTCCTTGATACCGCATGCATCTGGGGCACCCAAGGTTTTAGTGCCTCAAGAGGTAGAGTCACAATGTCTCATCCACCTTGCACTATGTAGGATAAAGGGTACCCTTCATGCACGCAGAGTGAAAATGAAGCTTCTCCCACCGGACAAGAGGAAATGCAAAAAGGGATCAAAGGACAGAAACTGTTTCAAAGAACCATTCCTGGCTATAGATGGCACAAGCTTTTTTGGAAAACAAATGGCAAGAATCAACCTTTATGTGCAAGGCTGAGGTGCTCTGTGGCCTCTCTGATGAAAACCTTGACTTTATAGAAAAAACATGTGCACAGCTATGGACAGAACACATCACAAAGCTAACGTGGGTCACAGCTCTGGAAAAACCAAATCAAGGTATAGCAAGAAGAAACTTATGAACTTTGTTTCTATGGTGAAGGAAAAACATCTATGGGTTCTAACAAACATTGCAACAGAACCGTCATTGTTAGACAAGATTGTGTGCAGTATCCTTTGAAAGGCTACAGCAATCCTGATCTCCTGGCAATATGAACCCAACCTTTGGTATAAGTCTGTACTACACAGGGTGGTCGTGTGACTGAAGAGCCAGGCTTATCTCAAGAGGGGTCAATGTGAGAAGTAGGGTTGTAGCACAGAGTTTCACAGTGTCAGTTATTCAAATAAACACTTACACGCAAGGTTTCTTGATTAAACATTTATTAATTTAACAGTCAGTTATATAAGCCTTCTTCAGAAGGGAGCACAACATTTAAACACACTCTTAGTTTCTCTAAATCAGATGTTAACCATTGGGGATGGCAACCAGACACTTCCTACACCCTCAGGCGACTTAAATAGATAGGACACTGTGGACATTGATTTATCACTGGTACATTTAGAGCAATACAGAGTTTGGTGTAAAGGTTAGATATGGGAATAAGACAAAGGTTAACAAATAATTCATAAACAGTCAATTACTTTTAAAACCTTCCAATGTCAAGTAAATGTAACCCTTTCCTGAGGGAAAGGTAAAGGCACAGAGTCAGAGGTAAGAAGAGTCTCTCGGGGAGCCAGGACAGCCAATGTTAGTTGAGCACAGTCTAGGGGAGCTGAAGATCTCCTTTGCAGGTAAGTAAAAGTCTTGCAAAGTTTTTGGAAAGTTTTGTAGAAATAAGATTCACTTGAAGGGCCACAAGCTGGGAGGCTTGTGAAAGGCAAAGCTGTAAGCAACTCTGCAAGGGCAACCAAGACAAGTCTCAACTGAGAGCAAGTAAGGCTACACAACAAGAGGCAAGTCCTCTTAGATTTACAGTACCTTTGGTTAGAAGAAATGGTTCCAGCTGGCTTCTGTTCCCGTACAGCTCTGCAGTTACTGGTGTTCTTGGGCCTCAGTCGTGGGGATAAGAGGGAGGCCGTCTGGGGACTCCTGCACTGCAACGGGAAGGTCAGCGGCAGCAATGGGCAAACTTCGATTCAGCTGCACTTCGCGGTTTCAGCTCCTCGCATCTGACAGCAAATAGCAACACTGCGGTTCCCGGATACCACTTCGGACTTTCCTTGCATCTGGGGTCCAGCACTGTGTTGTAGTGGCTCAGGCTTGGTCAGTCCTGCTTCAGGGAAGTCTGGAGGATCTCCCTGACACTTCGGTGCCAGCAGCAGCAGCAGCAGAAGTACAGCCAGGTCCGAGAGGATGTCCAAACAAGTTCACTTTGGGGTTGACTGGTCCCACCAACCCAAGGGGAGAAGTCGTCCTTGCAGGGCTTCTCTAGTCGAAACAAATTCAGAGCTTCAGCACAGCAGCAGGGCTTCACCAGGCAAACTAACGGTCCAGGAGTTGTAAAAGCACATCCATTTTGTATTATAATATTGGCCTAAGCGTACACACATTGAATTGCACCATCACGGTTCCCGAACGCCATCTTGGTAGTTTTGCTCTCTTTACCGAGTTTTCATTCCGAACACAGGAAAGATTCACGAAATCACTGCTTCGAAAGCTTCTCCAACATGCCCCTGCACAGGGATGCTAAATCTGCTGAACACATTGTTTATCTTGGTCTTGGAGCCTTGAAGAACTGGCGCGAACATAGCTAATCAGTAAATTAGGTGCCTTGCTGTCTTCCTGGCTCTCTTGCCCTTTTCCGTAGCTAATTATGAATGTGCAAGCTAGATGATTAAAACAAAGCACAATTCACAGCATATGTAGTCCTAAAAACGAGCTACTGAGTCGAAGTGTAGACTGACCTTTTTGTCCAGAAACAACATAGATAATGTAGCGCGAGGAATGTTACCTTGTGTTAGGAACACAATATAATCCTACACCCCACTCTGCTCTGTTGCCAGACAGTAAATGGTCTACGAGATGACACAGAGTACTCCAGCATTTGTTGCTAGGGTAAAATGCCCACGCCTGTAGGTCATGAACCCTCATTACACGAATTTACCATGTTGTCCAAGTTGTATAAAGTATGCTAGCTTCCCCCATTTCTTGGCTCACCTTCTGTATGCCTGTACACATGCACTGATGAATTTGGGTCAGCTTAAGTGCTAATAAACTGTTTATATATTTGTTTCTCGTGACTTGTGCGTCTTCATTTCTTTGCAGAAGCCTCATATTTTTGGACTAACAGATGGCGCTCAATATGGGGCTCTCCCGATAACAACCCATCGCTTTGCGAGGAGCAAGATCAGTGAGTATCGGGCCCCTGCACGTAGAGACGCGATTCCTCGCAGACTGCTGCTTACGATCACTTCGCCCAGAAGTCGTCAATGCGAGATTCCCAGACTAGAGGCTTTTTGGGAAGACGGCCAGCCACGACGAGGATTTGATTTGATGGGGGATACTTTGATTGAAATCAGGTGAGCCTGTTTCAAACTGACAATTCTTGACATTTGTTTTGGTAAATATTTTACGTGTATAATATTAGCCAGGTAGAACTCCTTTTTCAGACATGCCTGGTTTTTCAGACATGCTCAAGTGGGAAATGGATTCAGGGGCACTGAGGGACTTTGTTCAGAAATCATACCCAGACAATCATGGTGGGGGGCTTATTCCCACAAAAGGATGGAGGAGTCCCAGAGAAAGCTGAATGTAAAAATTGGTACTGTAGTGATACACAAAATTGCAAATTTGCCAATCAGGGCTTTAGATGACAGCATTAGCCGCTGAAAGCCAATAGTTTATTCAAAGTATGTGCCAAAAATGCTGACAGTAGTCTGTTGTAGCACTTCCATTACGCAGTAGTGAGCTACAAGGAATATGCAGGCCTAGTAGGGGTGGTAGGTCACATTATGCATTGTAGATAGACAGGCAGGGCGAAGGCCCCAGCTCTGTAGCTAATAGACATTATTGGAGTGTTTGGAACATTATGGCACCTATATAGCGCTTATATAGCCAATCTTAAGCGCTATGAACACTAAGCTATGAGTGCATGCCTTTTAGAGCTTGCTCACATGGGGTTAATTCATCTCGGCTTCTCTTAGAATATTCTGCTTTTCTAACGGTAGCCCTGCATGGCTTCGTAAACAAATCCTCTTTCTCTGAGAAGGCACTGATAAGACATTCCTGAGCTTTCGCGCAGATGGGCTCCAAATAGGGAGGGGCACAGAAAAGGAGCACAGTGGAAATTCACAGTGTTGGGTTTTTCCATGAGCAAGCCTATATTTTGCACAGGGAAAGTTCTGGAACTGTGCGTCATGGACTGACAGCACGAGATTATAAAAATGCATGCCCACATGACTCAGGTGGGAGATCGATCTGTGGACTTGGTTCGAGCAAGATCAAGTGTCCGGAATTTGTGGCTCTGTCGGCACCCTGCAGCGCTGTCCTCTGAGCGGGGCTTGTTACAGCTATCTTATGAGGGCCAGGGTATCCCAGTGCTGATTGAAGGGGCGTAAGACTGTGTTTCTCTATATTTCTCTAAGTTCTATGTTTTTCTATATTTTGCATTTCTCTAAGTTTTGTGCTTTGTAATCTTCTCTAACTTGAATCCCAAAATGTTGCTGAAATTCACTGTTTAGAATAAATACTAAAACGTTTTGAAGGTGTCATTTGTCACTAGCATGAGTTCACTGCTCGGCACAATAGAACCTGTATTTTGGGCTGAATTGGGTAATTTTTGCTCTAAGGACTGGTCCCGAGGAAGATTTTCCCAATATCAAGACAGGTACATTTTTGGGAAGTAGGGGCATGGGCTAGATTAAGCACACGCTGATTACCTTAAAAAAGCCATGTTGGACAAAGTGCACTTGTCCGAGATCGGGTGAGGGTGATGTTAGCGGATATAAAAAGGATGCTTTAGAAGGAGTGGGCTGCAATGAAACAATGCTGGTGGCGAAAAATTGGGGGAGGTGGTTGTCAAAAAGTGGGAAGGCAGTCACTGAGTTTAATATTAATACACCATTGCCTAGAAGCGAGGGTCCTCCGGGAAGGGAGCACAATTAAAGCAGGTGAGAGGAAACAGGAAACACCCTTGAGGAACTAAGGCCCCCAACCCTCTCAGCCCATGTACATTTTCATTTTGTGGCTGAATATCTCCACAAGCAGTCAGTGCGCAACGTGCCTCCTGCCCCTCTCCCCTCCCGCTTCCTCCCCCAACCCACCTCCCGAGCAACCCGACTGGTTCTCGTAGCATGGTACAACAAGGCCCCTCCACCCGATGGAAGCGGCGAGCCGCCATTGTCCAAGCAGATCCTTGTGGAAGCAGGTGAGTGGAACTAAGGACCCCGACCCTCTCAGCCCATGTACATTTTCATTTTGTGGCTTAATATCTCCACAAACAGTGCGCAACATGCCTCCTGCCCCTCTCCAGCTTCCCGATTCCTCCCCCAACCCGCCTCCTGGACCTTCCGAGCAACCAGATTGGCTCCCGTCCACCTAATAGGCAACCCAACTAGTGCAGCCCACTGCCCGGCAGCCCCTGCGGCAAAGGTCCCAGAGGCAAAGGTCCCAGAGGCAAAGGTCCCAGAGGCAAAGGTCCCAGAGGCAAAGGTCCCAGAGGCAAAGGTCCCAGAGGCAAAGGTCCCAGAGGCAAAGGTCCCAGAGGCGGCTTCAGGAAGTGTCTGCAGGTGTCAGCAGGGGAAGCCAGTGACCTGCCATCAACCAGCAAATTAAGTGTAGCTTGGTTGGGGGGAAATGACTAAGCCCTGCCACTCTACATTACCTTACCTCAAAACTATGAATGTTAGCAAACAACACACTTGGACGGAATTGTGGACATTAACTATCGACACACTTGATGCGACGTAGGCTAATAATTGAAAATTCTGTTCTAGACAGATTTGTGAATGTCAGCATGTGCCACTCAGGCAGAACTGTAAATGTTAGCATGTGCCACACTTGGACAGAAGGTGCATGTCGGCATGTGCCACACTTGGATGGAATTGTGGATGTTGGCATGTGCCGCACTTGGACGGAACTGTAAATGTTGGCAAGCGGCACACTTGGACAGAATAGTAGATGTCAGCATGTGCCACACTGACAAAATGGTAAAGATAGTAAAGATAAGCAATCAACACAATTAGGTAAAATTTCAATATTGGCCTGCGTTGCATCTATACTGATTAGCATGTGCCACATTTAAACAGAGTTGTGAGGGCTGGCCTGCGCCGCATCCGGACGGATTTGTGAATGTTAGCATGTGCCACACTTACATAGAATTAGGAAAGTTATCCTGTGTCACACCTAGACAGAATAGTTATTATTGGCATGTGCCACGTTTTGTGATTATTAGCTTGCTTTGCATCTGGATGGGATTGTGAAGGTTAGCAAGTGCCTCACTTAGATGAAATTGTAAATGTTGGCCTGCCTCACGTCTGGAAGGGATTGCGGGTGTTGGCTAGTGCCGCACCTGGTTAGAGTTGTGAAAATTAACAGGCGACACACTTAGAACTCTGAATATTAGCAAGTGCCTCACTTAGATGGAATTGTAAATGTTGGCCTTCGTCGCATCTCGATTGGATGGGGGGGTTGGCAAGGGCCACACTTGGATAGAATTGTGAGGGTAAGCAAGCGACACACTTAGAGTTGAGAATATTAGCATGTACAACACTAGATGGAGTTGTCAATGTTATCAAGGGCCACACTGGGATAGAATTGTGGATGCTGGCCTGCATCACATATAGATGGATTTATGAATATTAGCAAGTGCATTAAATGCATTGTGAAGCCTGGCCCTCTCTCCCACCCGGCCGATCTCTCACGTCTGGATGTGGCCTCAGTCTCAGTCCATTGTATGTTGAGGCCCATCTATTGCAGAGCCTGTACCTTTCTCCCACTGTGCAGGACTCTCGTATCTGGGGATAGCTTCCGTCTTTGCATGCTGGATGATGAGACGTATTTTACTGTAAAGCCCAGACCTCTCCAACACTTTGCTTTGCACTCAAATCTAGGTATGGCATACACTGTCCATTGTATGCTGAAACAGAGCATACTGTGGGGCCAGGGCCTCTCCCCACCATGTAGGATCCCCGAAATCTAGGCACTTAGGGATACTGTGACGATTAGCTGCAAAACATAACCCATTAACCAAAAAGCTTAAACTTTCTGCATACTTAACTCACTCAAAAAACTCAACCACCTCTCGCACTGCAAGCACTTCACCACACTGCAACACATAAGCCACACCAACAGCACACGAGGACTGACATCGATCCGATACTCGCACCAAAGCTCAACGCACTGTGTATACCGAGCCGAAGCTGCCAACAGAACACCACTCCTCACTATCCTACTCACTCTTCACCTTACTAACCCACCCCGCCTTCTCGTTTACAGATCTGCCAGAGTGCATGGGGACCAACTCCGATGGTGACGGTGCAAATACCTTTAACATTTGTCATCTTGTTGGGCAATGCTTTGTTGCAGAAGAAGACAACCGAATAGTTTGGAACATAGTGAACCGGCGCCACCCGCAGTGTCACCGGCATAGGACATGTATGTCAAGTTTGGTTTAGGAGCTTTAGTGTTCAATAGCATTTGGCATCGTCAAACCAGACATGAACCTGAGCTTCAGTGGCCAGAATCGGGATGTTTTGAGTTGGCTAGAATTCAGCATTTGGAGTCTGTGTTGATGCGCAAGAAAGCGAGGTCCGCTGCATTTGACGTTGTTAGGGATTGGGTAGGAAGCCACCCAACGCCTCAAAAGCAGAGAGAAACACGCACGCAGACATATTACTATTACACAAGCTGGTAAAGCCTTAGTGCATGATCAGCAAAAGCAAGAAGAAGATATTAGGAGTATGGATTAGAAGTGCAGAAAATATACCCATCAACAGATTTGCATGCATCCGATGAATTGATAAATACATTATTGAATGAAAGACGAACGTCTCCTACTGCACCGCCTCCGTATGTGCAGCCACCAACACCTGCACTAGCCACATGTTCTGATGATTTTCCTTTGCATCCTAGTGCACACGACTTACTCTGACTTTCGTTACCGACTGCATCTGCTACTCCACTTCCGACACATGACAATACTGCTAGCGATCACAGAATTGTAACACGTAGCACAATACCGCCAACACAGAAGAGGGTATTGCGGGATTGGGCAGAAAAGTATATAGAAGGGGGTGACGAAACAGTCACGTTGGCTTGTCTACCAGACCATGGGGGTATCCCTGAACAGAAAATATTGATAGAACAAATGGGATTATACTTCGCTGAGGTTTGGGGTGATTTAACGGATTCTATTGTCCCACAAGGATTGCAGGATTAAAATGTCTTATCTTTTACTAGAGATAACACTTATCAAAACTATTTTCCTATAAACATGAACTTGATCATTTGCACCAAATCGCATTAGACGAAGGTACAGAGCAACCATTGCATGTGCAGAAAACATTTTATGCCTCCAACGAAAACAGCTAGTGAAGAAAGGCGCACATGCACGAGAGACGCTCTTAGATGGATCTCAGATGCCGCCATTTCACCGATTGAGGTTCATGACACTTGTGATGCTGGAAATGCATCAGAGGGACAGGGCCTCTGAATCCTTGTCCTTTACTGTTTTTATCGTGTGTTCTGTCGTGTTTTCTGCCCAGGAGTCCATGTGGGACTCCTGGCAGTGCAGCGCTCCCTTTTGGTTTGGTGAACAGAACCATGGGATACCCTTATGGCACCCATGGGTAGGGGTACAACCCTGTGCCCCTAGTGTATGCGTTTGGGCACCTGTGGGTGGCCCACAGAGCAGGGTATGGGCTGGTGGCAGCTCCATGCTGAATTTGACAGGTGCTCTGGGTGTCCTCCATTTTGGGATACCCAGGCCCTGCCATTGGGATCAGTTGATTCCCGATAGGAAACAAGATGGCCCCTGTGGCCTCTTGCTTTCTATTGCCTGTTACCTTGTTTTCCCAAAGTCCTGGGAAGCCCTGACTCTGTCCCTTCCCCCTGACTGGCTGTTGGGCGGAAGTTCCATATATGGTGTTGTTGCGAAGGCCCAGCTAGACTGACTGGAGCTTTCCCAGTGACTGTATGTTGTGGGTACCTCCTGTGGGTGGGACCTGGGTGAATGGAGTGTGTGACCAATATACACTCCTTGTTGTGGTTGTCTGGTTTCTGGCATGAGAGACAAAGACTGAGACAGCCCTGCCCGAAACTGGCCTGAATGCAGTGTGTAGTGTTGAATGGCTGGGTACTTGTCCCAATCCACATTCCTTGTTGTGAGTGTCTGAAAGGGAGGAGTGTGGCCTGAATGCACTGTGTGCCTGATTGGCTGAGTGACTGCATGAATGCCCTTCTGTATGATTGGCTGCTGAGTGTGTGCCAGCAGTGTGGATGAGAGACAGAATAGTATATCTGGGGACCTCTCACCACTGGTAATTGTTCAGAAGCGTTCAGAAGCTGAGTCTCCACTCTAAGAGTAACTGGAACTGCTGATCCTCGACACCCAGCTGGAAGAAGAAGACTTGCTGTTGCACTTGCTTTGACCGATCTGAAAGCTGCCGAATTCGTCGAGGACTGACCCGAGAGAGGACCTGGTAAGGCGCCCTCTTCCCGTGCTCCGAGGGATCATCGAGCACCGCTACATCTTCGCCGAAGCGCCCTGGGAGTCAGACCCTCGAAAGGCTGCCGACCCGAGACGGGACCGCCGATGAGATCGAAGTGAAGCACCCGGACATCGCCGCCGTCGAAGTCCGTTGCTGTCGACCAGGGTTCGCAGGTCTGTGTAACCGCTGGAGGCCCGTCGAAGTTGTGTTGCCCAGCCGTGGGAACCACTTGACGCCGTGCCGCCGACGACCGGAGCCGTCTGCTCCTTGCCTAAGAACATTTGAATCGAAGGACTCCCTCGTCTGCACCGTCGACCGCTTTATCCTGCCGGAGAAAGTCGAGGACGACCAACGCGCCGACGAGTAACCTGCCGGTGGGTTTCCCGCCACCCGAAGACCACAAAGACTCGAACGACTCGACGCCCTTGCTGGGCCCCCGTCTTCACAATCTTTGCAGTCCAGAACAATTGTCATCGAGGTGCCCCGCACGCCTCTGCCTTGCAGGACGCCAACGCTCCGTCGTCGACGAGCACCGCTTGGATCGAAGCTGCCGCCTCATCGACGCCGTTCTACCCTGTTTGTTGTCGGACGTTCGACGCCCTGTGTCTCCCGCTTGAAAGGGAAGGCATTCAAGAAGGGCCGTCGATTCCCCGACGCCGAACGCCGAGTTCCTCGACGGACGTTCGACGCCCCGTGTCTCCCGCTTGAAAGGGAAGGCATTCAAGAAGGGCCGTCGATTCCCCGACGCCGAACGCCGAGTTCCTCGACGGATGTTCGACGCCCCGTGTCTCCCGCTTGAAAGGGAAGGCATTCAAGAAGGGCCGTCGATTCCCCGCCGCCAAACGCCGAGTTCCTCGACGCTTCTCGACGATCCGTGACTCCCGCTTGAAAGGGGGTTGCTCAAGAAGGATCCGTCGACGCCTCTTCGAAGAACTCGACTCCACCAGGTACATTGGGGGAGTAAAAACATTATAGGAGGGAATAAGACTTGCAGAACAATATATGGACTGGGCTTGTGCTATATCTTTATTTTACAGGATGCCCAGGTGGGGGGGGATCTCCACACAGAACTGTGTCTAGTGGTCGGGGCCAGTATTCTGCCTATTGCTCAACCATCTTATTTTCTCTCCTCTCTCTATTGCTGGTTTCACTCTATTGATCTGTGTGACATTGTTACAGTATTGTTGATGCACTTTAATGAGAATACAAAGGGTGGTACCACTTTAGAATTGTATATATTTGCCATTGTTGATTTTCCTAAGTACAAAGTGAGTTATTATGATAAGTGTACATAACCTTGAATATTGATTATATAAAGACTGTGTTCTAACCAATACAGTGTGTGGACATTCCTTTGTGGGGGCTTGGGGACTACACTGTACTTACGAACCAGCCTGCATCACCTCCTGAGAAGCTAGGCCTTGATTGCTCGACCATAGCTACCGAATAGAGAATCTAGGCTGGGGTCCTCTGTGCCTCCCCTCTACCATATAGAGAGCAGAAGTACAGACCACCCCCTACCAGTCTTTACAACACTTTTAGCCAATATTCTTTGCCTATGCAGAGAAAGGTATTACAAGGAATGGTAGAATATTATCAGGATGAACTGAAAAGGAAATTGTGTTGTCCCGCTGATATTATGGTAATTTACAAATGTGCGTTTTCTGCTGACACCGCGCTAACTTAATTGTCACTCGATTTAGCTTTACTTTTAAATAAACTTTCAGAGTCTGCCACTGTACAATTGCCTATGAGTGAGGTTCCTCCAACTCTTGTGCCAAAGGTAGAGCTACCTGGTGTCAATGGAGCAGCTGCCACAAATACTCCAGCACATTATATTTCACAGTTCGTTCATGTTCCGTTTTCACGGCAGGAAGTAAACACCCTAAAGCAGTCTATTCCAGACATTAGAAAGAATTCTACAAAGAAAAAAAATCTATTTTAAATTTGTCGATTTTCACTTTAGGTGATATCGATTTATGTGATTTTGACAGTTTATGGAAGCAGATTAGGACCGTAGATGATGAAGCTGCTACGGGCGATACTTAGGTTTCATTAGAACTAGCTGATAGGTCTAGGAAAACTGGAGAAAAACCGCCTCAGAACACATTAATGTTACTTAACCACATTGTGACTAAACTTAAGACCTTAGTCCCTGAGAAAATAATTAATTTGGGATAAATTAACCGCATGCATGCAAGGGAAGACAGAAAGAGCAACTGAATTTTTCAACGGGTATTTTCAGATTTCAGCGGTCAAGATTTGAGTATGGAACCAGGAAAGATTGATTGTTGACAAATTTGCGCAAGGGTTATTGCCTGACATTCAGTCGCAGACGACTGCTTCTGAAAGTGCATGGTAGGCCAAGTCGCAATCTGAGGTTCTACATATGGCCCAGTATTACAAGAACAGAGTTAACAATGAGAAAGAGAAAATCGAGAAGAAAAAAGGAGATTTGAAAACTAGGGTACTTTTGCAACAGATTGTGAGGATCAAAGGGTGGGAATGCACCAAGAGGCCAGTTCATACTGCAAACAGGGCCTGTTCATAAGAACCAATGCGCATATTATAAACGATAAGGTCACTGGAGGGCACAGTGTCCGACCCTCCAGCAGAGAGCAGCAAATGGTACGATTGGTAGAAGATTGAGAGCATGCAATGGCATGCCCGGTCCGAATAGGAATCAGTTTACCCAGAATCAACATAACTAGCCACAGGATAATAATGCGGGTAATCAGGGAGGCCAGCAACATAATACTGGGAATACGAACACTTTTGACACCAATACGCACTCTTATTATATTGAAGACTTTACATCCGATGATGTTTTGTTTCACTAGGACAGCCCGAAGCAGTATCTGGAACCTATTTCATTCCTGTAGACCAGAAAGGACCCTACGTAGAAATGAAGGTTGGGAATAGGGCGCACGTTTTTCTAGTAGACACTGGAGAACAGAAGTGCTCCATTGATCATCTGCGGGTTGCAGATATCCCACCGTCAGGGCAGAATAATGTTTCCGTAGGGTTTTCTGGTACTCCAGTAGTAAGTTCGGTTTCTCGACCGGTACCAATAGCTTTGGGTTAATTCACTGACTCATGTCCATTTTTATTCACTACGAATTGTGGCGAGAATCTGCTTGCATTAAATTTGTTAAAGAAATTGCATGCATGGATTTATTGCTCACCAGATAGGGTGTACTTGACCATTTCACCCCAGATGAATTCTGCTTCACAATTTATGGATTTGCCTTTACCGAGTGAATTTCAAGAAGTGCCTACGCATTTATGGGCAGTAAACAACAACGATGTAGAGATACTGAATGTTGAGCTTGTACGAATAGTATTGAAATCCGGTATTTCGTTGCCACGCATCCCGTAGTATAAAAGTATCAGTTGAAGGTGAACAATTACTTAAAAGTATTGTCTCCGATTTAATGCATCAAGGTGTTATCAAAGCGATTTCTGGTAGTACATGTAAAAGCCCGGTTTTGCCCGTTTATAAGAAAGGCGAGAATGCTTTACCCTACCATTTTGTTATCGATCTTCGTGCGATTAACAAGGTAGTAGCAACACAGTTTCCCATTGTCCCTGACATCACAACCATTTTAACAATGCTGTCATCGACTTGAAACATTCATTTTTTAGTATACCGATTCACACAGATAGTAGATACTGGTTTGCATTTTCCCTTGGCGGACGCTCTTTTACTTTCACACGCATACCAAAAGGATACACGGAGAGTCCTAGCATTTACAGCAGAGCCCTTAAGGAACAACTCTATGCATGAATTGCCATCCACTTGCACACTGATACAGTATATTGATGACCTACATATGGCTGCCGATTCAGAAAGTGCTTGCAAGGAGGGCACCGTTTTGTTGCTGAAGCATCTAGCTGAGCATGGCCATAAAGCATCTTTGAAGAAGTTCCAATATTGTCAAAATTAGGTCACCTATTTAGGCTCTCTAATGTCGAAGAAGGGTAGGCGCCTCCACGTTAGATCCTGTTGCATGTGCTTTGCCGAAATGTCTCAGGGCTGCAGCTGCCGCCTCAGTGAAACAAAGTGAGGGTATGGTTTTGGGTCGCTCCTTAACCGTGATGGTACCTCACTCAGTAGATGTTCTGTTAAATAGAACACAAATTCAGCATCTCACATCTGCCCGACTCACTGGGTAGGAGTTGATTCTATCTGCAAAAATTAAGAGATGCTGTGCTTTGAATCCGGCTGAACTTTTGCCTCCTTTGAACGAGGACTGCACTAATAATGCATCCCATGACTGCTTGTATGTTAATGAACAGGATACTCAAGGCAGGATCGATCCGAATGATACACCATTGACCTCTCCTGATGGAGTGCTATTCTGTGATGGTTCTTGTTTTAAACTACCTGATGGCACTTCCACTGCTGCCTACGCAATCACCACTTTAGACAAGATTATTGAAAGCAAGAGAATTCCACACAACTCCGCCTAAGCTGCGGAGACAGTTGCCTTGACTAGAGCTTGTGAGATAGCCCAGGGACTTAGTGTATAGTGTAAATGTTTATACTGATGTCAGTACGCCTTTGGAGTAGCTCACAACCTATGGGCAGAAAGGGGATTTTTAACATCTCATGGTACCAGGATTCAGCATGGACCTTTGATAGTTCAATTGTTAGCCACATTAGCCCTTCCCAAACCATCAGCTATAATGAAATGTGCAGCACATCAGAGAGTGACTGACAACTGGAACAGCATATGCATTTGCAGACAAAATAGCAAAACAAACTGCCACAGACCCACACTCACGAATGTATGTGTTAGATTCTGCTAGGTGGGTTGCTGAAACTGGGTTGATGGAGGAGGGCATTAGTAGTGTGAAAGAGATTCAGGCTGAAGCAACAAAGGAAAAGAATGAATGTTGGACTACTGAACCTACAGGGTTGAATAATGAGGGTTGTTGGGTTGACCGCGGGAGACAGAGATGGATGCTGCCCAACGCATATGTAACAGTTGTAGTTACTATGGCACATGGGCCAGCACAAATTAGTCTGAAGAGCATTTGTAAATACTTTGGTACAATAACATTCCCAAAATTGCAGAACGAATCATTCAGAACTGTATTTGTCTGCAACACAACATTGGTAAGGGAACACCAGCACCCAAGGGTCATTTTGGACCTCCCTGTATGCCATTGACTTCATTGAGATGGAGCGTTGCCAAAACTATAAATATGTGTTAGTAATAATATGTGCCTTCAGTAAGTGGGTTGAGGATTTCCCTTTGAGAGATAACACTGCCATGTCCACTGCAAAATTAATGCTGAAAGAGTATTTCCCTAGATTTGGACTACCCAGAGTAATTTGGTCCGATAATAGGCCACACTTCATAGCAGCTATCATACTTCAGGTATGTGAGGCACTACAAATTGATAACGATTTCATTCCGCAAGACCTCCTCAGAGTGCTGGATTGGCAGAACGCCATACCGGTACCCTTACGAACAGATTAGCAAAGGTGTGTGCACATAGTAAACTGAAATGGCCAGACGCTACCGTTAGCATTGCTGTCAATGAGAACAGCAGCTGAGTCAAGAACGGGACTTTCTCCCTACGAAAATTGTTATGGGGAGACCTGCTAATATATGGAATGCACCTAGACCTAGAAAATTGTCAAAGATAGAGTACCCGTTGTTAACCGTTTATTGTGACCAATTGACTCAAAACCTGCATTTGATTCACCAACAGGTTCGAGCAGCTTTGCATGAGAAATATGAAGGACCTGGTCACCGATTTCGACCTGGGGACTTTGTGCTGATAAAGGACTTAGAGAGGAAGTCCTGCCTTGCAGCTTGTTGGAAAGGACCAAATCAGGTACTACTGGCTACTCAGACGGCTGGTCGAGTCGATGGCAAAAAGCATTGGATCCATACAGCGCACCCGATACGAGCGTACTTGCCTTTATCCTACGACCAGTGGGTTAAAGAGGGGGATGATGATCCTGACTCCAAGAGTGTGCCTTTGTACGAGGTCACCCATTCTGATCCTGAACTTAATTTCCAAACTAAGCAACTTGAGAATTCTTCACTTTCTTCAAATTCTGATCCTTTGTTTACAGACCACTCTGTACCTGGAGTCACGAGGTACAATCTTCCACCACAAAAATAGTTAGGGAATTACATTTTTATAGATTAGGAAAGTGTCGTTTGTATACTGCACCCACAAGAAACCAACAACTTTCCCTCCAATCCCCCTAAAGATGGGATGGTTCAAGGAGTTCCAGAGGGGGGCAGGATAAAAAGACAAATAAGAAGACTAGAAGCAAGATCGGCCAAATGGTCAGGTGCCACCCACAGATGAACTTATAAAGCATGTTTCAGTGAGGCTTGTTAACAGACACTGAAAAATATGCCTATATTTGAGGCACGTAGAATCGAGGACATGGAGAGCATTGCCACTGGAAAGCCCATATCTAGAGGGCTATGGTCAACAAAGGAGAAGTTAATAATAATAGCAATTGTAGCCTGTGCTGTAATCACATTGATACCTATATTATGTTACTTGGAGAGTTCACATCCGCTTAGTATACTACTGCCTACTGTCAGCACCTCTTTGTCTCCTCTCTATGTACATTCTCATACTCTTCCACTTGATCTCAAACACAGAAAAGGCTATCATAATAATACACTCATACAGATAATGAATGCTACTCATACAATCTTGAACAAAACAAACTGCTGGATATGTTGTCACCTACCACAACATGGTGAGAAAGGTCTAGGATGGTACATCTATCCACTCCCACTATCAACATGTGTTATGCATTGTTTAGAGCTCTATTCTTTGGTAAGTGGGGCAATAGTACCACTGGTAACTGATGAAACAAACAGCAATGAATTCTACCGACTAGTTCGGTTACCTTTAGGGTGTTCTGTCTTTGGGAATAAAAGTACGACCAATACTGCCTCCACCAAAAGTACTGATGAGCATACTAGACCCCATCAATCAATGATCGCATTAATTCTGCCATAATACACCATAAATCATGATCCGGATATAGTTCCATTCTGTCTTCGGAAAGAAGGTTCCCGGTATATGGGCACATATGATAAATGTGTAAACACTGCAGTTCTGGTAAATGAGAATAGGACATCGGGGGGGAGGGACGATTGACTTTGTATGTGGAAAAGAAGCTTATCCATGGTGGTCTAAAGACAGGAAAGGTATTTGTTATCTGGGGAAACTATTACCAGGAGTTTATGTCATATCCATTGCAGACATACTGAAACATCGCCCTAGGAAGGGAATAGATGATGATACATCTCTCCAGGTATTGAGAGATGTAGCTAACGCCATGGTCCCTTTTTGGGGCTAAATCATAAACTCACAAGATATTAGTAGATTGGCTAGAGTATTAGAAAAAATAATCAATGAAACGACTGACACTGTTCAACATCCTCGGGAGGATAGCTCAGGGGCAACGTGCTCGCCGTGGAAGCAAGAAGACGCGAAGCAACACAGGTTCAATCCCCGGGTCCACGCTTAGAAACCTCTGGGTATTAAGCGCGTTATAAATAACCTATCATATCCTAACATGCCATTGGAACAAAGAGCAATTAGGTTGGTAGCTCTTCAGAATAGGATGGTTTTAGATGTTATGCTAGCTGAACGTGGTGGTGTATGCAAAATGGTTGGGTCAGCGTGTTGTGTGTATGTACCCATCTCCTCCCATACTGTGTTTCAAGCGATCAAACAATTACATATACTGAGATCTGAAGTTCACGTCCCTGAAGGGGATTGGGACATTGAAACATGGGCTTGGAACATGCTTAGAACTTGGAGTTGGAAAATCTTCTCAGCACTATTTTCATTTAGGCGATTCTGTTCTGCTGTTGCTGCAGACAATGCTTGCCTGTTATAGGTTCTGCCCTAGGTAATTGCTGTTCTAGATCTTTAATGAGATTAAAACCTGGTCCTCATCTTCCTGTAAATATGACTAATGCCTTGATCATGCAGGATGTCGCTATCATTTATGGCTATCAATGTATATGACAGTGATGACTCTGGTTGTTCTGATGATGATGATACATCGTCACATAATACTAGCAATGTGTTGGCTTAGGCCAAAAGGAGGGTTTGTAAAAACACATCAATTTTGTATTATAATATTACCTTAAGTGCACACACATTGAACCGTGCCAGCGCGGTTCCCGAACGACATCTTGGTTGTTTTTCTCTCTTTACAGAGTTTTCATTCTGAACGCAGTAAAGATTCACAAAATCACTGCTTCGAAAGCTCCTCCAACAAGCTCTTGCACAGGAATGCTAAATCTGCCGAGCACATTGTTGATCTTTGTCTTAGAGCATTGAAGAACTGGAAGAAACATAGCTAATCTGTAAATTAGGTGCCTTCATTTCTTCCTGGCTCTCTTGTCCTTTTCCGTAGCGGTTAGGCAGAAACCTGTGCAGTTCCCTTAGGGACCACTGCAAAAGGCTTAAGACTACAGGTGTTGGCAGTAAACCCAATTGGTAGCAGTCTGTACCACCCAGATTTAACTGGTAGCTGTGGCTGAGCAGCCAGACTTCTCTCAAGAAGAGTTAGACAGTATCTAGAGTATACAAGATAGGTACCAAAATACAGTAGCACAAGCAAACACTGGCCAGAGCTTTGGTATCAAATATATCATTATTTATTAAAAATACACACTTAGAAACACTCTAGCACTATTATTGTAAGCAAGTTCAAAAACACAGTCACTATTAATATATATACATCCCTTATTCCTTATTAGACAAGTCTTAGTTAACACCACTTATTTCCAGACAGAGGTGAGCGCTTAACTAGAGATGGCACTCCAATAAGTTAAGAAAAAGGGAGGGAAAAGGCAGAAATCAGGAACAGCACACAACACAATATTGTATAAGCACCCAGCAAGGCAGGAAATTCAAAGTCTACTGGTGAGCCAAAGGTTCAGAGGCACGGCTCCCTCTTGGAGAGATTAGGACACCAATAAGCCCAAGATCACACAGTTTAAAAGGCTTGGAAAGTCTTGCAGAGAGTTTAAAAAGGAATCAGTTCAGCTCAGTAAAGTTCAATTAGCCAGCCTAGGGCCAACCCAAGTGGTAAGAAGAGGATTTACGAGACACCCCACACAGACCGTTGCGAGGGAGGCCAGGCGGACACAGTACCTTGAAAGTGGAGAGAATCCTCCAGCGGGGGCAGTTGTTCCGGGCAGTGGATGCAAGTCGCGGCGTCGTCCAGAGGAAGAGAAGATCTCGACGTGGAGGAAAGCTGAAGGTCGTTGCACTGCCAGGGAAGAAACCAGCCGGAGAGTTCTTCGGTTAAAAAAGGCACTACCCTTTTATTCGCGGTAGTGGTAAAACGTGGTATCCCGGTTGCCGGGGTGCTTGGCACAGGCAAGGCGGCCACGAGATGATCCGGGAAGGCGAAAAGGCGGGCAAACTGGTTATCCCCACCGGTCAAAGGAAGAAGACTCCTCTGTCGTTGGAAGAAGTGGTGAGTCGGTTTAGCAGGGCTCCACCGGTGGTGTCGTCGTTGCAGGTCGGCTCAGCTTCTCCCTCTTCGGATTCTTTGGTCCTGTGGCGACGTCTGAAGTCTCAGTCCCCAAAGCCCTGCTTTTATGCAGAAAACCCCCATTCATCAGTCCTAGCTGTCACTCAAACATACTAAGTGGTGAGCCGGGCGGCTCACCACTGGGCCAATCACACAAGAGTGCGAGTTGAGTTGCCGAGGCAACTCGGTCCAGGGTGCCTAAACCCCCTCCCACACCACCTGTGGTACCCAGAGTGGCACCACTTTGGAGGGCTTCTGTGCAGAACCCCGCCACAAAGGGCTCGACTTCGGGTTGGAGTCACAGAAGCGAACACAACCGCCATTTTGGAACCGAGTTCTGGCAAAAAATACCAACCAGTGAATTAATATTAAATAAATAAACCAGCGGTATGTTTGAGGCTGTGTTAAAAAGTATTAGCCGCGAACAATGGGAAAATCCCATAGGAATATATTTGCGGTCGAATATAAAAAGTAGTATCCACTGCCACCAGCCAAATCTCGCTCAGGGGGGACTGGACAGTGCCCCCTCGAACAACAGACCCAGAGGCAATCGAATTGCTCCTACCCGTACGCCCACAATATGATCGTTTGTACTGGTTCTGTTCACAATTTAGGACTAGTAAAGCCAATGGTGACTTTACATGCCCTGGGAGACAGTAGTCAGTCCCAGGGTACGGAGTCTATGTTTGGGGGTCACGATGACACCCCTGTGTTACTGCACGGAGGGTGCTGTGTAACAAACATACCAAAAACACATGAAGCCCTATGGAGTAAAAGACCCCATAGCCCATAACACACATTACAAAGTCAAAGGATATCTCAAATCATGTCTAAGAGTGGGAGAAAAAGAGTCTCACTCTTAGCAGGAGAAAAAAATAAACCCCAAAAATCCAGCAAAGCTGCTGGGGGACTCACTAGGTTTGGGAAATTAGCCTTAACAGAGAATTGTCCCTAACAGTAGCTAATTATGAATGTGCAACCCAGATGATTAAAACAAAGCACAATTCACAGCATATGTAGTCCTAAAAACCGAGCGACTGAGTCGAAGGGCAGACTGACCTTTTTGTCCAGAAACAGAAAATGTAGCATGGGGAATGTTACCTTGTGTTAGGAACATAATATACTCCAACACCCCACTCCGCTCTGTTCCCAGACAGTAAATTGTTTACGTGATGACGCACTGCACTCCAGCATGTGTTGCAATGGTAAAAAACCCATGTCTATAGGTCATGAACCCTCATTACACCAATTTGCCGTGTTGTCCAAGTTGTATAAAGTATGCTCGCCTCCCCCATTTCTTTGCTCACCTTCTTTATGCCTGTAAACATGCATTGATAAATTTGGGACCGCTTAAGCGCTAACAAACTGTTGTTTAATTTGTTCCTTGTGACTGGTGTGTCTTCATTTCTTTGCAGTAGCCTCATATTTCTGGACTAACAGAGTTGCAGCAGGCGTCTCTTCCAAGTTCTTCTTCGGATTCCTTCGTCCAGTGGTCGACTCTGCCTTCCAAGCCAAAAGCCTTGCCTTTTATGCAGGTTTCTCCCATTCATTCCAGCATAGCTGTCAATCACACAGCTGGGTGGCTGTCCTTGCCAGCCAGCCGACCAATCACCTTTGGGTGCATTCCTGTAACCAAGGGGATTAAGCACAGGGAGTTTTAGGCACCTCCCTCTTTTCCTGCCCCTGCCAAACACACTGGAGCCAGAGGCGGGCTTCACTCGTGAATCCCGCCAAAGGCAAAACGGGCAAAAGGACCAAACCTTGTTTGGCGCAGAGTAAATCTTAAGACTGACCTTTCTGACAAGAAATGGCAAAAAAGAAGACCGGGGCCATTTTGACAAAATGGGCATGTATGGGTGCTTTACTGCAGCTGCAAACGCAGCCCACGGTAAAAACACAAACACACAATGGCAGTAAAAAATAAACCAGTGTCACCAGACATTAATTGTAGAAAGGGTAACATAAAATTGTTACATGAGAAACTAGACAAAGGGGATACCAAGTAACCCCTCCAGCACCCTGTGGTAAGATGGTGTGTGCTGGGTCTAGAAAGTTACAAAATGTAAGAGAATGTATTTAAACCTTTGGGAAATCTAAGAGACTTCCCTGTGCCACTGCACTGAAGGTGCTGGGTGTCACAATGCAAAGATGATGCCTATGGAGTTTGTCAGACTCCAAAGTCAAAAGAAACACAGAGTCCAAATCACAGAAAAATACACGAGAGAGTGGGAAAAAGGTCTCAATCCCTCCAGGTTAGAAATTAAAAGTCCTAAAGTCCAGCAAAAGAGCTGGGGGTCTCCAAGGTAGAAGAAAGGAATTAGCACATTTATGAGAATTCTCCCTAACAATCATCATCACAGATCTCAGAAAAGGCACTGCTGAACTAATGGGCTATTACTGGGTTTGCTGCAAAAAGGTCTACTTGCACCTCCCATCATCCTGGAGGGGCTACTGTGCACTTGAAAAACTACATTCTGCGTTGTTGGTGGTACCTGAGGAGCACCTAAAAGGGAGGGAGCTGTGCCCTTAGATGGACAAATGGCACAGGGACGCCACCTACAGCACCACCTTCCATCTTTAGCATACTATCAGAGAATAAGCGGCATGATCACCTGTTCCGAAGAAGGTGCGTCTCAAACTACCTGTCTCAAGAGTCATCTGGCCTCCTGTTGGGGAGGAGGTGGCTCTGTCACACACCCTCGCCATTCCCGCAGTGAATAGATCACATGTAGGCCAAAGGGCAAGAGACCCCCACAGCATGGTATCTTAACAGAGATTTGCATGCATAACATAGCACACAGCACCAACAACACACTCCATTTTGTACTAGAGCAGACACCATCTTTTTACTAGGCCCAGAAATCATCCCTTTGTGAACTCAGCTCTCCCTTCCCCAGCACTTCGCACAGAGAGCCCTGGACATCGCCTCCCCTTGCCATCTCTGCGCGAGCCTTGTTCTCATGGAAGTCCAGCCATTTATTGTTGCAATTGTTTAATATTACATCCACAGAATGTGCTCTCTGCCGAGCGCAAGACAAGAGCAGGCCCCCGGCACAAGTGCCCATCCATCAACACTAAACTCCTCATGCTCTCAACCACCCACTCCGCCAGGCCAGGCCCCACCATTCCTCAACCCCTTACTCTCTTTCATGACAATACCCATCTAACCCCCATGCATGGACGATTCCAGAACACCCACCGTAGACTTAATCCCTTGCAGCAGTGTATTCGTCCCAACCCCAACACATGTCTGTCTGGATTATGAGGCACCAGGGAACATAAATAGATTGTTAGGGAGAATGCTCTCTTTAGGCTGAATTTCCTAACCTAGTGAGTCCCCCAGCAGCTCGGCTGGATTTCTGGAGTTTGTTTTTTCTCCTGCCAAGAGTGAGACTCATTCTCCCACTCTTGGACATGATTTATGGTGTTCTTTTGAGTGTTCATGTGTTTTATGGGCTATGGGGTCTTTTACTCCATAGGGTCTCATGTGTTTTTACTATGCGTGTTACACAGCACCCTCCGTGCAGTGACACCCCACCATAGACTCCATACCCTGGGACTGACTACTGTCTCCCAGGGCATGTAAAGACACCATTGGCTTTACTAGTCCCAAATTATTAACAGAAACCGGTACAAACCATCATATTGTGGACGTACTGGTCGGGGCAATTCGATTGCCCCGGGGTCTGTTAGTCGAGGGGACACGTCTCCGTCCCCCCTGATCGAGTTTTGGCTGGTGGCAGTGGATACTACTTTTTATATTCGACCGCGAATATATCCCTATGGGATTTTCCCATTGTTCGAGGCTACCAACTTTAATTATTTAATTCTCACAGCCTCGAACATACCGCCGGTTTATTTATTTAATATTAATTCGCTGGTTGGTATTTTTTGCCAGGACTCAATTCTAAAATGGCGTTTGTGTTCTCTTCTGCGACTCCAACCCAAGTCGAGCCCTTTGTTCCACTTTTTGGCGGGCTTCTCCACAGACGCCTCCAAAGGTGGTGCCACTCTGTCTGGGTACCACAGGCGGTGTGGGAGGGGGTTTAGGGACCCTGGACTGAGTTACCTTGGTAACTCAAGTCGCACTCGTGTGATTGGCCCAAGTAGTTAGCATGTTTGATTGACAGCTAGGCTGAGTGAATGGGGATGTGCTGCATAAAAGCAGGGCTTTGGGGACTGGAACTTCAGAAGTCGCCACAGGACCTGAGAATCCGACGAGGGAGAAGCTGAGCCGACCTGCCACGACGACACCACCGGTGGAGCCCTGCGGAACCGACTCACCGCTTCCCGACGACAGAGAAGATCTCCCGGTTGGAGAGGCTTCTTCCCCTGACTGGTGGGCACTACCAGTTTACCTTCTTTTCCTCGCATCCCAGGACGTCTTGTGGTCGAATTGCCCGTGCCAAGCACCCCGGCAACACGATAGCCACTTGCCACTGGACCGCGAATAAAAGGACCGCTCCTTTTACCCGAGAACTCCGCGGCTGGTTTCTTCCCTGGCAGTGCAACGGACTCCTGTCTTCCTCCCCGACGAGATCCTCTCTTCTCCCGGACGAAGCACCGACTTGCATCCGCTGCCAAGAACAACTGCCCCCGTTGGAGTATTCTCACCACTTTAAGGTACCGTGTCCACCATGCCTTCCTTTCTAAAGATTGCTACAAGGTAATAATAATCCCTTAACCTTCTGGGCTGGCCGCCTTGACCATTTAACTGGTCCCTTTCTTTGGTCCAACTCTTTCTGAACCTTTTCAAGACTTTTTGTGCGCTTCAACCGTGTGACCTTGGACACATTTCGTTCTGATCCTCTTAAAGTGGATCCGGCCTTCTGAACTCTCTTCAGAGTTTTACTTTGCCTTCCTCTTTTGTTGTGTTCTTGTGAAAGTGTTGGGATCTGTTTCAATTTATACCCTGCTTTTCTCTCCCTTTTTTAAACGAATTATTAGAGTGCCATCTGTGTTAAGCGCTCACCGCTGTCTGAAAATAAGTGGGGCTTTACTTAAGAATTGTCTAATATTCTTTTAAGGGAGTGTATATCTTTTAGTGACCGTGTTTTTGAACTGCTAAACATTAGTCCCTGTGTGTTTTACTAGATGTGGTTTTAAATAAATAATTATATCTCTTTTACACCAAGCTCTGGTCAGTGTTTACTTGTTCTACTGTGTTCTTTTGACCTATTGTGAATACTCTGTATACTGCCTAACTCTTCTTGAGGGAAGCCTGACTGCTCAGCCACAGCTACCAAGTGAATCTGTGTGGTACAGACTGCTACCAAGTGGGTTTACTGGCAAACACCTGTAGTCTTAAAACTTTTTCAGTGGTCCTAGAGGGAACTGCACAGGTTTCTGCCTAACATAGATCAAACCCCCAAGGGGAGACACTTAGGAGCAGGACCCCCGTACCAATAAAGTTCTGAATGTAGAGGTCGGAATGTCCATATATATTAGCCCATCGTTTCGAAATAGCCCCTTCAAGCAATGATTTTAGGTCTGCCATTCTCTTATCAGTTCCTGCTTAGACAGACAGTTAGGAGTAGGTTAGATTTTGAGTTAACCTTCACTGCACAGATGAGCTCAGTTGACCACGTGCACCATGATTGACAGAGAAGCAGCAACCAATGGGGCCCAGGCATCCCATATGGAGTTGGGTTTAGGATAGGTCTCCAGCCAACCCACTATGCCGCTGTGTGTCACTCATGACGCTTGGTGCCTTTTTAATGTGCTGCCCATTTAACTTTTGGCAGAGCGCTCTCGGGCAGCAGATTTCTTTGCTTACACACTTTATTTGATATAAAGTTTGTTATCCTTGCAACTTATCTCTTGGTCTCATTCCCTGACAGGACGTGTTATTATTTTTGTCTATTGTGGAATTATGTGTTTGGGTGCTCACCTTCACTCCTCATACTGATTCCAGATGAATACAAAATGTTTAATTCAGCACAGACATTTTTTGCATCCCTCGTGCCCAGCATCCAAGCAAGAGCATGGCTGCAAATTGTTCGGTAGGAGCTGATCCAGTTGGCGAATGACACTGAAGAAGGATTCAACGTTATCAAGGTGGAATTAAGAGCACTCTGGCTAATGACGATGCAGAACCGGTATGTCCTCGACCTATTCACAGCAAACGAGGGCAGGGTTTTCAAAAAGATCGGGAGATCATGTTGCATGTTCATACCTTCTGCAAACGCTGAAAATGGGACATTATCACACGTGATAGTAGCAGTGCACGAACTTGGCGCAAAAATGAAGAACTACAAAGAGGTGTGGGTGGACTTACATGGGGGGGATGTAGATATATGACCTGTACCCGTGAAGAGTATGCACAACGTGAGGAGAGCTTGAGGAGTGTGTGCATAGCATGGATGTGTCATGCCTCGCTATTCCCTATGGAAAAGGTGCAAACTAAGCCAATAAGTACATTCAGAAACCTCTCCAACATGGAATCCTTATCAGCCTATTACTTTAATCCTCCTTCACCGGTCTTCTTGTTCCCAAAATGGCCACCAGAGTTTCCTTCTTTAAAAGCACTTCCTACCCAAGGCTTGCGGCGTTAATTTAAAATTACTACTGCCAGGAGCTGCTGTTCTATCTCCTGGACGCCCTGCATATGTAAGTGCTCTTGCTACCTAACTTTCTTCCTGCTGCGTTTTCTCCCTTCGCCTTTATCCTTACTGCTCTTTTTCCCCCCAGAGCTATACAAAGATACTGCTCTGTTTCGTTTTGGCAGTATTCATTAATGTTGTGAGGAATCATTCACACAACACTTTTCCAACTCGAACGCTGCTTTGTGTATGCAACCTGCGACGATCCATTTGCCCTTCAGGCAACTCGGCCTTCTCCGTATGAACTCCTTTAATATGCGTCGCTGTGTGAATACTATTCACTCTCGACTTTTCCATTACTGAGCGCCACGTTGCCCTCCAATTGAAGGCAACTTAACAAAGGACTGTTGCCTTCCGGGACAGTCCATTCAACATTGACTGAAACTTCCTGGTATATCTCTCCGAGACTTTTTCAGAGAATATTCTATCATTCTATTCATACTAATTGAGGGAATTCAACCAATACCTGGAATTTGTGCAAAGAAGCATTTACATATAATAATACCGGTCTCTGCTTCCTTATACTCTCTATTGGGCACAGTTCCACCAATTATACTCACGTGCTTCTGCCTTTTCACCCATCATGCAACACGTGCATCAGTCTACAGTCTGGCTATCTACTACAACACAACACGTGCATAAGTCGGTGTACCAACAATAACGGAACACATGCATCACTTGCCTACCTACGAGAAAGCAACACGTGCATCATTCTGCATAGCTACCATAACGCAACTCGTGCATCATATTCTACGAGTGGGTGTTAAGCAAACCACTTCTAAGGTTCCCCTGCCTGCTTGTTGTTCTCATACTCAATTGTCCTTCGTAGCATTTCTTATCTAAAACACCATTTCTCCCTTTCTTTCATATTTGGATACTGAATACAGAACTATCCCAGACTACTTGTCACACATCACTCGGAAGAGCGAGCAGACCGATCTTTGCAATCTTCATCCCTGCTCATCTTTCACCCTTAGTTCACAGGTTTTCTTCCCCTGGAGAGGTTCCCCGGTTCTACCCCTTCCCCCGTCTCCATTTATCAGGGCCAGGGGTAGAATTAGGAAGGCTCCCCATAATCTTCTTGTTGTATCAACAGTCCATCAGGTAAGGGTTCCAACCTTATATTAAACCATTTGCATAGCAGCCCGGCATGGTAGGAGGCAGAACGCAGGGCATCAAATGTAGAAATACTGGGGGAGGGTATTTGTCACTGTAGGAGTAATGAAAGGGGGGGAATGTTGGGAAGCAAGTAGTCTTACCCCCAAGCCTCTAGGCACGACCAAGGTATATAGACTCAATTGAGGCTAAGGGGGGGGGGGGATGCCCCTCCTCCCCTGCACGTGTAAGAACCTCATAATATATAGAAGTAGACGATTAACATCGCCCGTGTCCTGGCATGGAGACTCCATTTTGCATTAGGCCCTGATGCCATTTTTTACTAGGCCCAAACACCACCGCTCTGTGGGGCTAACATCTTCGGCCTCTCGCAAAAAGGAGCCAAGTCCTTAGCACATCAGGCCGGTTCCACACAAACCTTGTTCCCACGGCAGCTCATCCGCTCCCTGTCCTCTCAATGTTGCAAATCTCTAGTATCATTCTTTCACAGAACACGCTCTGCAAAGAGCGTGGGACAGAGCACAGCATGAATGCCCATCCATCTCCACTAAACTGCCATGCCCCCTCACCCTCCACCCTGCCAGGCCAGAGCTCACCAATCCCGACCTCTCAATTCCTTTTATGATGAGCATCTAACCCCCTCACCTTCACCATTCCAGAACACCTACCCTAGGCTTAATCCTGGGTAGCAATATATTCTTAAAAATAACAACACACGCCTGTTCGCATCATGAGGCACCAGGAAGATAGGCAGTAGATTAAGCCCCCCAGGAGAGACACTGGGTGCTGGGGATGCGGCATCAATGAAGCCCTGAATGTGGAGGTCGGCATGCCAATATATTATCCCTCTCTACAAAGGACCCCTTGCATGTGATGTCCAGGTATTCGCCATTGCTCAGTTCCTGTGTTATGCTTAGAGAGTTAGAAATGTAACACCCGCTTGAAATGACCTTCACTGCAACGATGAGCCCAGCTGACCCACATGCTACAAAATCGAGAGGGGGAGCAATGACCAATGGCGCCTGGGACCCCCTATGGAGCAGGCGCATCCATATGTTGTCCGCCAACCAGCAACCTTGCATCTACAGCAGCCCAAAATCGTCATTGATGATGCAATTGTCTTTTATAATGTGCTGCCCGTGTAATTTTTGTTAGGGCGCTCTCGGGCAGCAGAGTTCTTTGCTGGCATTTTCTATATTATACAAACTTTGTTATCCTTGCAAAACTATTGCTTGGTCTCATTCCCTGACGGGGTGCATTATATTTTATTATTATTGGGACACGTGTATTAGGTGGATGCCTTTGTCAATTTTTTTAAAGACTCTATCCACTTGGGTCCTGATTATTCGATTAAATTGTTCATTTTTGTATAATTTTGTAACAATGATATTGGATCAATTGATGTGAATATGTAAGTATGTTTGTTTTGTGTAAGGTTTGCTGTAAATCAACACAATAAAACAAAAATGTTTTAAAAAGGTGGATGTCTGTTCTTTCAAATACATTTTTCAAATCAGCCAAATAATGATAGAAAGAGCAAGAATGCACCCTTGCCGCACACCTCTTTCTGTACACATGTTATCAATAAAATAGCATTGTGGGTTGAATCTTACATGATTAGTTGTACTTTCATGTAATAACATGCCAATCTTGAACAGGCCCAGAGGAATGTTATTATTGTACATATAGTTGTTCACATTTAAAATCAATACACATAAATATTGGAGTTCCCAAACTGTTACGAAACTCAATTTGCTTAAAATTTAATACCTTCAGCTCTTTCGACCAATCATCTAATTTCATTGATAAATATGTCGCAAAATATTTTCCCTGATGTAGCCAAAAGAGAATTCGGTCTATAATTCGGAAGACTTATAGAAATTCTATAAATTGTAACAGTTAAACTCATTGTTCAAGACTGTGGAATTTATAGATCTTTTTATACAATTATTTATAAACAACAGCAAAACATCAACCACTTTTCTAGGTTCATTTTGTAAACTCCCGAACAAATTCTAACAGGACACCCAGCCCTAGAATCTTCCATAGTAAGACCTCATGCCATAGGGGTTCATTTGGAGTACCATGGTCCAACAAGGGTTTTCAATATCTGGGTATCCAAATCAAAAGGGATGATAATCAGCTTCGGACTAATAATATTCAGATAAGGCTTGAACAGATAATTACATTGTGTAGGAATTTAAAAAAACGGAACTTGACACTTGGATGAAAATCAAAACAATTACTCCCCAAGTTATTAGTATGCTTCCACTCATTTCCTGGTAAACGCTTATTGGAAATAAATTAAGCATTTGGCAATTTTGCTATGGGGAGAAGGACTAAAAGGAAGATACCGTTAGTTGTTCTTCAAGGTTCAGTACAAATGGGAGGATTTGGATACCCTAAAATAAAAACAGTATCATACAATATACACCTCGCGCACGTTGCATTACTGGCTTGAGACGGATAAGGAGACAAGTGCCAATTGGGTCCTCGCTCAAAGGAATGCTATTTATACATTTCCGTTGGTTAATATATAACATATGGATAGGAAATTATAGGTTGCAACCACTCCAACAGTGACACATGTAATAAAGGAATATAAGGTTAGCAATCAACATAGAGGTGAAAAATATCTTCCTTGAGAAGACACAAAATCTGGAAAAACCCTGCGTTGACTTTTAACAATCATATGCTTTCTGGCCATCATGGCAATAAGCAGGAATATGGAAGTCAGGCGAAGTATATAATGGTAATACATTTGTTAGACTTCTATTCTTAATGTTCACATATAAGCTGCATGCTCATGAAGCTCAGTGATATCAGCAACTATGCAACCCATTTGAAACTTTGTTTACACCATTGCATCCATAGTCCTCCAACGCTAATACCGTTATCTAAAATTACACAGATGTCAGCTTCTGGGATTTATAAACTTCTCATACCGCCTGCATCAGGAATAATTTATCAACGCGGTAAAGATGCTTGGTAGTCCGATCTGGGACAAACACTAATGGATAGTGGGTGCTGATATCTACTGGGGCTAGTCAATTTAAAATAGATCTGGATTCACGCTACACACATCACTAAACAATGAATTACACTGGTCCCCATGAAAGATGTGGGTATGCAAACTATGTCCCACTAACATAAGTTGGTTCGGTAAAAGGCAAATAGGGACAATGCTACGCATGATCTCGTCCTGCCAAAAGATCCTAGTTTTTTTGGATATTATTCTTTGCATTTATTTAGTGCTAGGTCTTTCTTTCCAGCGTACGACTGTATGTGTGCTGCGACTACTTGCTACGTCTATAAATGTATCAAGTGAAAAATCCAAATGGGTCTATAGGGAGCTTCTATGGACCAAGAAGCATATTTTAAAACATTGCAGAGTGATAACAAACCTACTGTTGAGGTTTGATTACATAGTCTTATGACTATTTCTGCAAGGTAGTTTCTTTTCAAGCAAAAAAGGGAAGATCAGTGACGAAATAGAATGTGGAGTGTCTTTAATTAATTATATGGGTTAAAGTTTTAGTTAGGCGCTGCTCAACTCCCTCCCCTTTTTTAAGTGTAAATAGGTCAATCAAAGCACAATGGAGATGTGTTTTATGAAGTTACGTGTTGTTGATGCTTGTTCTATTATTAACTTTTATGTTGCTGAAAATGAAGAAAAAAAAACGGAACGAAAAATAGCAACTATATCCAAGACTCTCGTCTTTACCTTAATTTGCCATAACGCTTCGACAGAAAAGGGATGCAAATGAGGCATGGCAGATCCAAGTAAGGATGTGAGGAGAGCAGGTTTTGAACAAGTAAAGAATTGACAAATCAAGATAACCCATCATTCTAATCTGGGAACATGTTCACAGTCAACTTGAATATTGTTTTGTCTATCATGATCCATCTGCCTTAGTGAAAAACACCCCCGATCTTAACAATAAGTGAGGCAGAATCGAAATGAATGCATAACAAAAGAGATGGACTAATGAACATCAAGAATACGTTTAGGGCTAAACAGAAACACATTCTGCATCTAAAAAGGAATTGGTAAACTCGCTACTTACCCAAGAGCCACCCATCACCAAACACGTTGTCCTTCAGCTTTAAACAAACAGAGCTATGTTCAAATATAAATGCATCTTGTGTGGAACCTGGGTACTTCACTACAGCGTTGGTGATTAGGTTGTTTGCATCACAGATAAGTTGTATGTTAATGGAGTGGAACATTTTGCTGTTTCTGAAAATGTGTTCTGACTCGCTGGGGGGAGCAATGGCAATGTGGGTACAGTCTACCACACCAATGACATTGGGGAAGCCTGCCAAGTTGTAAAAATCTTCCTTCATGTTGCTCATCTCCATCTTTGTTTTCGGGAAATAAATCACATTCCCTGCCCTTTTCACAATCGCACTTAGTACTTGCTTCAGAACTCTGCAAAAGGTGGGTTGTGAAATGCCCCCAGCTGCCGCCACTGTGCTCTGGTATGACCCAGAAGCTAAAAAATGCAAAGAGCAGAGCAGTTTCACGTGGGCTGGCACGGCATGTGTTCTAGAGGTGGCAGGTTCCAAATCAGGCTTCAGCTCATTTAACAGATCCAAGATGATCTTGCTGCTGAGGTGATAACGCTTCACTATGTCCCCCTCTGTCATATTGAAAATGGTGATCCGGTTTCGAAAGACCCGTTCACCCCTTCTCCGTCTTCGCTCAATAGCCAAATCATGCTCCAATTCAGCCAGCCTACGTCTCCTGATGGCCAAAATAAAAAATGCTGCCATGGTCAGATATGAGAACTGGAAAGACAAAATAGAAATTATGTTCCCAAATATGATGAATAGAGTTAAATATATTCAATGTACCCAATGTCTATTTGGAAGTACATGCTGGAAAAAAAAATGTACCTTTCGCTAGCTAGAGATGACCGCACAAATAAAAAGCATGATTTTCTAGAATACTTGTAGGCTCCCAATTGGAATCCATGTGCAACAGGAATGCTACATTGTGCACCTTAAGGCACCATTAAGGATTTACTAATGCAAAATAAGTCTCCCTTTTGCCCCTTACCACCTGCAAATATCTTGATACCACCATAAAATTCACTGGCAGTATCTTTGCACCTGTTTACAATGTCTTCTTGGCTTTTTCTTACAATACACGCACATCCACTTAAGACAAAGCTTGCCCGTTGTCCAGACCCAAAGGAAACCCAGCTACTTTCTCATAAAACATACTTTTGTCCTCTCTGTGCCTTCTTACGCAAGATTGTTGACACCCACTTTCTTTGTTACACTGATGCGGCACACTTGAATTTTGTTAAGAGAAGGTGTTTCATTGTGATTTTTATTTACCCATTAGTAATTACTGGTGCTTTCGAACACACCAACAGTTGAAGTCTGTTGGAACTCTTCTTATGGCATTTTCCCCCTCCTCTTATAGCACACTGAAGTACTCTTCTGCATGCTTGTGATGCCCTATTCTCATCCGGCATATTGGTATGCCTGGATACTATTTTAAGGCACGGCTATACATAGCTCTCAACTCACACGCTTTTGGTGGGTGTCACCCGCCTTGCAATCTGCTGCTCACCCACCAAGTCCCCTATGCACCCATTCACTTTATATGTATATATAGTTGAGAGCTATGGCTATATACTGGTCAATAATGGCTCACATTAAGTAACTGTCTTTTCTTAGGACTATGTTACTGATTTGCTTTCCTTGCCAAGGTATTCATCTTTAATGGTGGAATCTTTAGCATAGCTGCCAAGTTTCCGAGTTCCATGCAGAATCTTTGAGCCAACCCTTTTTTTTTTTTTTAAATGCACCGCATGCTGGGACTTGTAGGCCCACCTTTGCAATGGGAAAAAGGAAACTACAAGTTCCAGCATGCAAATGGAAGCAAAAAGCAGGACTGGCTCCAGGTGTCACACATGGAATTGGTAAACTCAGCAGGGAGGCTTTAGTAATCCATTTAACACGTTTTGGAAGTTCTTATTTAAGCAATATTATCAGAGCACGGGGGGGGGCGGCATTACCAGGCCAGGCAATACGCCATAACAGGTAGAAGCCCGAGCAAAGCAAGCACTTTACAGAAAGCCTGGGGTATTTCCAGGCACGGTAACGACCCCCTTGCAAGAGTAACATTGCTATTAGTATCCTGGCACGTTGTACCAGGATATAAATAGTGTTTTTTTAAGTTGAGAAAGGACATGTATGCCATTTTTTAATAAAAAAGATGGCCACCATGGATTAGGGAGAAGGCACTATGGTAGTCCCTTCTTCCTTTCCATCGCGTCAGGACACGCTGCAAACAGTACTGTTCCCAGGGCTGGCTCGGGACAAGCAGAAGGTATATGGGGCAGAGATGGCAGGGGGCAAAATGTGTGGAAAATGGGAAAGCGTGGATGAGGTCACGGTTTAGCATTTACCAGTTGCGTCAATAGGGAGTGGTCTGGGGGGCCCAGGCCCCCCCTCTGAATTCCTGGACCGCCACCCAAGGCGAGCAGTGACCCTGTTCTCCGTTTGTGGTGTTATTTGTGACACTCACTAAAGCAAATGTCTGCACATCACACAGAAAATACTCTCCGTTTGTCTCAAATCTAGCAGTGATCTTCGTATGCATTCTGGCATAGGTATGAACATGAGCACAAGCCACTTCTCAGGTGTTCCTGCCCAGCTTCTGCACAGCAACTTCCATAGTGTGCAGAGCAGCTTGCAGCCTCTCCCATCAGAATGTAGCACACAAAACTGTTAATGATGGGCCATTAGTCACTGAATGGTTTCGTGCCTGCATTCTGATAGGAGGGGAGGTGCAGTGGGGTGTGGGTAGTTGGTGTGCACAAAAGCTGCACTGCAAATGTGCTTGTGACGTCAAACATTACTTTTCATAGGCGGCCTCCCCTACTTTTGTCTTTGGCCCCCTCTGTGCCCCTCCTAAATTTGATTCCTGGCGACGTCACTGGCACTTACCTCATTAACGGACAGGGGGATGACTGCCTCCAGCTCTGAGGATGCTGGCAGCTAGGGCTTGAACTTGTGGTAAAGCCCCCGTTCTGAACCTCCTCATTGGCCAGGAGGCCAAGCCCACACCCCCGCCTGGTACCAATATGAAATAATGGCACATGCTCACAAGTAGTGCTTACATGTGACTGGTTTTGTATTTCCGTATGACACTATGCCGTCTAATGCTGCACTCTTGTAATCGGATAACATCTTTTTAAAATATGTCGGCACTCTATTTATACGCAGGCTTACCTGAGCCACACCATGGCAACCATAACAAGAGTGACTTTTTGCTGAGACCTTCCCAAAGCAATAGGTATTCGCGTAGGATTTGGAAAAGCGCGGTTAAAGCCAGCGGACCGTAGAGTAGCGTAGGGAGACTCATTAAAAAAACTCATTAGCAAGCTGTTCAAAAATAGCGTGAGAAGACGGCCATTTTGTAACAACAGACACAAGAAGCGTACCAGTGAAGCCACCAATCCCCAAAAACGGCTCACATAAAAAGCTCTGTAAAAGCAAAAGAATAGAACAACGTCTGCACTCTGCTGGCATCAAGTTATGGACAGCCTCTATGCGTTTTTTAAAGAAACCAAGATTGCAGGACGCCATTTTAGCAAACCATTCACCTACTTTGAACAATTTACGCCCATTGCGTAGCAAGATTAAGCACCGCCTCTCCCTTAAAAACTGTTTACTTTTCAGCTCTACGACATTTGCGTTAACAGAATACTTTAGCACGGATACGCGCTGATGAAGTAGCGCAGCTGGGCGTAGAGAATATTGAAGTGGGCGGTATCTTACAATCTATCACGTTACGTCTGAAACCGGTACCGCCTCACCTAACGAAGATAGCGTAGCGAGGTTTCTTGTGGGAAAAAGACACGCCAAGCCAGCCATTTTGTAGGGCAACGCAGTGGTCGAAACAGCTGTGGATAGGAGCTCTTCAAAGGCGATTATTACTAGGGTCTTACCAGTGAGATTTCGACGGAAGTCTAGCTGTCATCTAGCCGATAGAAGCGAGCGTCCTATCTGACAACATCCCGAAGCTGCCCTCCTGCAATTTTTGTGTTAGAACGCGATTTCGGTTACACTGATTGGGCCGTCGCCAGCATGAGGGGAAGCTTCGGAGACCGGGATCGAGGAGGACGTGATCGTGGAGGGTAAGGATCGAAGGGCTGCGCTTCGAGTAGCGCGTCCAGGCCTATTATTTATTACACTTGTATAGAGTAGCACACACCCAGAGGCATCCGGGTGCTGGAGAGAACAAGTTACATGTAGACCAAAAGAACAAAATATAAAACTAATCTATCCTCTTCCCTTTCCATCATCTAATTTCGTTTTCGCATTTTTTTTTGTTGATCGCAGTTAATTACTGCGCTGTGGTTAAATAGTCACCCCGTATGTGCTTATCTATTCCCAGTATGTGCTTCTCTATTTGTACGCCGGTTCTATATTCACGGCAAGCATACTCTAGAAGCGGCCTTCCTTCACTCCCAATCTGCTCTTTCACCGATTATTACCGCAAATGATCGCATATTGCCATTTAGTTGTTAAAACTTCCTAAACCCAGATTGTCGTATTTAATACAGAATCCCTTTCAAGTAAATTGATTTTTATTTTCGCAGTCGCCGCATATAACTTAAAACATTTCCAAAATGGCCTCTTGGCGTTTTTTTGCCATGTAATCGATGCAGCCGTCTGGGTAGACTAGTATTAAGGCCCGCCTTCCTACTTTGTAGCTGGGGTGTGGCCCGGCTTAAGGCTTTGTGCGTTGATTGGCCGAGAATTTAAGAGGCCTCTTCTCAGTGTTCGTCTTTCAAAGACGCGCAGGCACGTCACGGACTGGAAAAGCTTGCAGAGATGTAAGTTACGGGCTCAAGTTTCACTCACTTTGCATTTTTCCTAAAACGTATTTTCCTTTTTTTTTATGCATCCGTTCTTTAGACGGTTATTTTCACGGCCGCTGCGTTATATTCCTTTCCTTTCTTTAAACTTATTAATGCATGCTCAACAAAATTCCGGAAACCGAATATGTTGCACTGAAAGGCATATTGTTTAGTTTAATACCGGGCTAAGTGAGGATCTGATGATTGCAGATGCGATCCAGAATACAAGTATGGATGTGGCGTTTATCAACTACCTGCTACGGCACTGCTATATGTTATGGGGAAATCATTGTTCTAATCAGAAGGCTAGAGGCTCGTATAGTTATGCATTGCTATTGTAGAAAGATGTGCCATAGCTTAAGGTTGATCGTTGGTGGGCACGTTTTTGAACAATGTGGGAGAGAGCAGAACAGAGGCTTCTTAATGCATTTAAGAATTGGCTGCACAGATGTACTGTTCTGTGTATACTTCCCGTTTACTGAACATGTATCGTATTATCAGGCAGCATGGTAATTATCAGTTTTGCCTTGAGCTGAACACGTGTAATGGGGGGAAGTATGGTATTCACATTAATGAAGAGGAATGGATTATTGATGTATATATTTGCCACGCTAAAAGATAAAATCACTCGGGGCCCAGGGTCCCGATGGACTGGCTAACTGGTCATGAAGAGGGGCGTCGATCTATGTGCTAGGATCCTTTACAAATTGTAATTGAGTTTTGCAGTGTGGGGAAATTTGGGACTACTGGAGAAAATTTATATTGATCCCCCCGTAAGAGATGTCCCAGGGACGTTCCTGCTGATTATGTTACTGTAGTAATGTGTATCGGGGTAGTGGTGACATCATAGGTTCCATGTGTAGAATTGATATTGACACAACAAGTGTTTCAGAGCGCGGCAAGGGAAGGGGAACAGGAGAAACAAACAACAATTTTACTAGGCCCAGTGACACTGAGAACGCGCAAGTGCGTGGTAGAGGGGGGGAGGGAGAAGTGCATGCAAGGGGGAACAAAAGGAGAGTGCGGAGCAAGGAGGGGGAAAAATCCATAAATATTAATAAATAAAAAAGGCAACAAACGGAGGGCGTGCAGCCAGCAAGTGGCAGTGCTGACAGCAGGCTGGGTAGGTCTAGTGCAGGAAGAACAAAACAAAGGGTGAGGGCTGCATGGGTACAGATACAGACCCCAGTACAATGGGTGGCCTAGAGGCAGTGCGGGTGGGAAGAGGAGCCGGTACCTGGGCCCGGAGGAAAGAGGGTGGCCAGGTGCATGGTGCTGAGGGAGAGTAGAATCAGCAGGGGAGAGGGGGGGCAAAGGCAGAAGCAAAGAGGAAGGTCTTTAGGTGCTTCCAGAACCGGAGATGGTTCTCCTCACATTTTAGAGTGGCAGAGAGGCTGTTCCAGAGGGAAGCCCCAGCCGAAGGCCGAGATCTACCCCCAGCTCGTTTCTTTGAGAAACAACTGACCCTGGGGGAGTTTGAGGTAGAGGAGCGGAGTGCTCGAGATGGGAGTTATTTGCGGAGGGATAGCTGAAGTATGTTGGACCCAGGCCCCAGAAAGCCTTGTGGACAATGCAGAGGGTTTTAAATTGAATCCATGCATCCACAGGGAGCCAATGGAGAAATTTCAGAGCTGGAGAGATACGATCCCAGGGCTTGAGGCCAAGGACAAGTCTCGCAGTCCTGTTCTGGATAAGTTGCAAAGGGCGGAGAGTAGAGGTAGGTAGATTAAGAAAGAGGCTGTTGCAATAGTCCAACTTGGAGAGAACCAGGGCTTGGGAGACAGTGAGCTTCTGGGGGAATGAGAGGAAAGGAAGAGTACCTCTGAGGAGGTGCAGTAGGCAGTTTGACTTTTTTGATACATCAGCGATGTGGGCGGAGGAGGACAGTGGACTCAAAGGTGACACCAAGGTTCTTGGCCTCAAAGGTGGGGATAGGAGGAGGGCCAAGAATGTTGGGTGTGCTCGGTTTCGGAATGTTCTTGTTGGGGCAATTGGTGTGTAGCTGCCTGTATGGGTGTCGTCCCGCACGTGTACCTTGGAACCAGGGTGTTTAGCAGACCGATGGACATTAAAGCAAGATGGTACTTTTCTTACCAGTAATCTTCCATCATCACTGGCAATGAGGTTTCAAATGGCAGGTGAGGGGCTACTGATGGGGGTGCAGCAACTGGTGAACACTGCCCCCAGCAAGGTCGGAACACCCAAAGGAGAAGTTCTTAAGGAATCCAGCATTAAGATAGCCCGTGCAGCAGGAAAGAGGAGCGCCTAGCGTACTAGCTGGGGGGGAGCTGTCTTGTGCAGCACCAGCATGCTGTTTATCCAGAGGGGCCTGCACTAGACAAGTGGTGGCTGAGCGCCAGCCTTGGTTCGGAGAGGGGCAGAGTGAACGACCGAGGAGTCTGAGTGCATGCTCCATTGGAGAAGGAAGAAATCGGGCCGTCCCCAGACGGGCGGCAAGTAATGATTGTGCTCCGGTGGTGTCCCACAGGCAAGAGGGACCAGGCCAGCTCTTTGACTGTGCTTTTTCCATTGGATGCGTTCCTGGCGTGAGAAAGAAAGCTTGGGCTCCTGTCGAGAACTTAGTCAAGGATGTTATGATGTCGTCAGGGCGATGGGTGCGCATGTCCTAGATACGTGTCTGGTCGTGGTGTGCGTGCAGCCATTGGCCTGCACACGGCTCTCTGATGGACAAGGGCTCTTTCGTCTGATAAGGGGTGAGGGGTTATCGGCAAGTTCGTCCCTTCTTTTTACAGCAGTGAATGCAACCATGATTTTCGGAGCAGTGCGGTGTCGCAGAGGGTCGGAGTATATTTAATCCTTTTTTTCTTTTCAAATAATTGTAAAACAGATTAGCTTTCTCTGTCAATCCGGCAAAGACAAGTTGTCCACTTTAAAACAAAAAAAAAAAGTCATGCAAGTTGTTATATAATTACAGTATTGCCAGAGTAAAACACTGCATGATCTCCATGATTTAAAGTTTAGGTTAGAGTCAATTATATTTCATTTTGTTGGGGACGATGCATCATATTGACAAGTGAACACTATTGAAAATGTACATGATCAAATGCTTTTGATGGCAAACCTAGTTATGTAACCTGCAGGTTGCATACATCTTGTTTGTTTTATTCATTTACAATGCGCACCAGACCCGGGGGTAAGAGGGCGCATCAGTAAAGGATATGCGAGCCACAGGTTAATTACACATAATCACATAATGCTAGAAATATATACAGGACGTAGCAGTAATACAGTAAATTATATACAGAATATTCTACAGGTATTATATCAGCACGGTGAGGGGAGGGAAGAGGAGGTACTGGCTAGTTGATCGATTGCTTCACATGGTTGATGTAGTTGGATCTGAATTTGAGGTAGGATTTCTCCTCACAAAGTGTGGGGCAGTGGGTTCTATACTTGGGCCCCCGGACGGGGAAGCTGGCGCCTCCAGCCTTATTCAATTTGAATCTAGGGATAAGTATGTTTGTTCACTTCTAATGCGCTCCAAACCCAAAGGTAACAGGTCACAGCAATAAGATAATGCAAAGCTTGCAGAGTTTACAAATTTGTACAAGTTACAGTATAGTGCATAGAATCACAAAATAAATTACACCTAGTGTTGCTGAAGCATTGTTCGACTAGGAATCTAGGAATAGTCTAAGGGAGCCATGGCCTAGGGAAGAGTGGGCCCAAGGGCAGATGTAGAAGATGGGGTGCCTAGGGGTCATTAGAGATGATGTGTTTGATAACTATCTTTCTAAAGTGAAGGTAGGGTTGGTCTACTCTCAAATTTTGTGGCAGTGCATTCCAATGTTTGGCAGCCTTCGCTGGGAAGCTGTTGCCACCAATCGTAATGAGCCTGTATCTAGGTACTACCAGGCAATTGGCGTTACCAGCTCTAGTTGGTCTGATGTTCTTCTAAGTAATTTGTCTGCGAGGTAACTAGGAGCAGCATTGTTTAAGGCTTTGTGGGTCAGTGAAATCATTTTTAGCTGCATTTTGTTATTGGTGGAAAGCCATTTATGTTGGCGTCTAATGGAGGAGAATGGTACTCTTTGTTTATGCCAAGTGCTGCTCTGAAGGCATTATTCTGTAGTGTTTGTAGCCTCTGGATGGTGCTTTTGTTGGCACCGCTGTAAAGGGCATTACAATAGTCAATTCTAGAAAGTATTAAGGCTCTAGCCAGGATCATGCAACTGTCATTAGAAAGGAATGGCTTACCAGCTCCTATTAATTTACAAGTGTAGGCAGTGGTAGAGGCCAGAGATTTTACTTGTTTGTCAAGGGACATTGTGGAGTCAAGGTAGAAGGGTTTTTACTTCCTTGGAAACCTTGAAGATATTTCCATCGATATTGAATGAGGAAAATTCTTGGCCTAGTTTGTTAATGTTGGCATGCATGACCAAGATTATCAACTGTCTTAACATTCGGACATAGGCCATGAGTGGCCATCCATGCCTGGATGATAAGATATACCCTATTCACTAACTCTGTGTCCTTGCTATGATCCATAGAAAGCAGGAGGAGAATCTATGCATCATCTGCATAGTTAGTGTAGGTGATGCCCAGAAGGTCCAAATCATCAAACCAGGGTTTGGTGAAAATATTGTATAGAGTTGGCGAGACACATGAGCCCTGGGGAACACCCCACATGATAGGGGTGGGGTCAGCGGCTGCCGATGGAGAGAATACTCTCATGGTTCTCTCGCTCAGGAATGATTCTATCCATCTGATCGCCTTGGAGAAGTGTCTGCAGAGGACCTTATGGTCCACGAGATCAAGTGCAGCTGAGAGATCGAGTAGGAGCATAAGTGCTGTCTTCTTCCCTTTATCTCTCGGCTCCAATTTGGGTTTTTAAATCAATTTAAAGCAGTTTCCGTCCCGTGTAATGGACTGAAGCCAGATTGTCTAGCTCCATGGAGCTTATGCAGTTCAAGGTATATTTGAATCTGGATGTATACAACTTTATCCAGTATTTTAAGTAGGAATGGTACTGTGGTAATAGGATGGTAATTAGTAGGGATGAGAGGATCTAGTGTCTGCTTCTTAAGGAGTGAGAGCACACAAGAATAAGTTGGCAAGGATAGTACCTGAGGCAAAGGCAGCACTAATCAATTTGGAGATGAATGGTGATAAGTCTCTGGCAGCGTCTTATATTAACTGTGCTGGGCAGATATCACCTTTACAGTTGGAGGGTTTGAGCGAAAGGATAATTTTTTCTATCTCCTAGGGTAGAAATTTAAGTGAAGTGAAATGTTGTTATTGTGTGCCGTAGGGGAGTCATTGGACGGCGCTATATTGGGCAGGTGCTGTAGGTTCACTGTCTTTTTTAGTAATATATATATATTTTTTTTTTTGCTGTACTTTATTTTGGAGCGTGTTTTATTTTATTTAACGCGTGTTGGATATCTGCACACCAGGGCTTGTCCTTAGTACATATCAGGTGTGGATGTTGGTGACTCTAGTTCTTTCAATGTGGAAAAAAGTTCCTTCATGCTAGAGTTAGATTTGGCAATGCGTTCATCGTAAGAATTACGTTTTGCCAGGCAGACTTCGTTTTTCAAGTGCGAGGAGATGGAGGTTAGTTTTACTTTATTTTCATTTGATGGGCATAGTCTCCAAGTGGTTTCACTTTTTCTTTTCAGAAGGCGTAGGTCTCTTAATTGTGGTGTGAACCATTTATTTAGATGAGCTTTGGGTTTGCTTGCTCTGAGTTTAAGAGGGGCGACTTTGTCCATTGTGGTAGGCATGATATTGTTATATTTGCTAGGGTCTAGATTTTCTGGCAGTGCATTTAGAGAAGGTAGGATAAACCCAAGTGAGTGGTCTGACCAAGGTTGAGGTGAAATGGAGGAGATAGTAACTGTACAGTTATAGTCCGCTATCCAATCTAATGTTCTCCCCTTCATATGGGTGGGTTTATTGACTTTTTGAGACAAACCTAGCACATTAATGGTATTAGCTATATTCGTAGCTTGTTTATCCATTGGATCATTAAAGCCGATAATTGTGAAGTGGGTTCGAGGTTGTTGGTGCAAATCCTCCTCAAAGGTACCAGAAGGACCTGGAGGTCTGTATATTAGATGAATAGTAAGCGATTGTGAGTTATTCATCTGGAGTTTGGCAGAAAATTTCACACGATTGCAAGGTTTGAGTAGGGATTAGTCTGAAGGAAAGGCTCATTTTGGAAATAATGGCGATTCCACCGCCTCAGGAGCCATCTCTGTCTTGTCTAGATTTTTTATAGTCATCTGGGATAGCTAACATGAGCGATGTACCAGCCGCATTATGTAGCAAAGTCTGTTATCGCAGGGAAATCCAAATGACCTTCTGTGATTAGATCGGCTATGTCGGGCATGGGCAACGAGCGATCTCGCATTGAGGAGTGCTCCTTTAAGTGATAGTACTTCAATTGCAGTTTTGACCTGGATAGGAGTGGCTGTATTTGTATCAGTAGGCTTATGTCTTACAGTTTGGAGGGTGTTTGTATTGGAGGCAGAGGGTGAAGGTGGCAAGTTGGTATGGTTAGGTTTCATGCTATGCTGGTAGTTTGTCTTCAAATGTATTGGTGATGGGTATCTTCTCAGTGGCTCATACAATTTGGTAAGTCTGGCACGAAGTTTATAATTTTTTTATCAGACGTGGTGCATGGAAGAGAGGCGTGTGCTACTGTCCCTGTGGCACAATGGTGTTTGGATTGGACGGTGGTGGCATTCATAGCTATTTTCGGTAGATTGGCACTTGTGGGGGGAGCTCAGTATGACATTCCTGACTCCTAGTAGCAGAGTGTATCGTGGCAGCCATCATACGGTAGAAAATCATTGAACTTAACATCTTTCACAACTAGGCTGTGGGTATAGTGTGGAGGAAGCGATGCAGAAAGTCAGTCTATCCAGGACATGGATACGATGGGGTGGTAAGGTCAGTATGCAATACAGGTAAGGCACATGAGCCCAAGTCGGAACTAAGAACAATAACCATGTGCCGGGTCGGCGCTGAGAACAAAGAATATGCAATAAAGGTAGGGCACAGGGGCCAAGTCAGAGCCGAGAACAATATGCAATGCAGGCATGGGTCAGGATAAGTGTGTTGGCATTGGGGCTTCTTGAGGGTCTGGATGATCTTCTTTCTACAATTATCTGTTAGATAGGGAGGAGCCACGTTGTTAAAGGCTTTGCGTTTAATGGAGGCAACTTTTAGTAAGATTTTGTCTTTGGTCGACAGCCAGTTGTTAAGCCTTATTGTAATGTGTGATAGTCTAGGGATACTAAGAGCTGCTCTCAAGGCATTATTTTGTGGAATTTGTAATCTATGTAGGATGTATTTGTCGGCCCCACTATATAATGCATTGCAGTATCGAGTCTAGATAGACTGGGAGCTCTAGCTAGTGCTCAACCCATGAGCTTACCCATACTCCTTGACTTTTTATATTATCACCCTGTTGCTTTATTCCAGGTACCCTGAAAGTGAGATGACCACAAACTACAATATTCCGCCTAGTTTGCCCAATTCTCTGCCTGCTACGCAATCCACGCCGAGTAGTCTTTCTTTCATGTTACATAATGAATACACAAAGCGGACTAGATGCTTAAACAACGTAGTTGGCCCCCAGAGCTCACTTTGTTTATGATTGTATTATATATTACCACACTCGGGAGACAGCTGGCCACACTGTTTTCAGAGCCTTTTTATCATATTTATTTGTGTCCATTCATGCAGCTAACTTTTTACATTTGACAGACCCTCATCTATGGCTGTCTTTTCGCCCACTCTCATAGTTAGTAGATTTTGTGAAGGGCGAGTAGCATTCACATTTACAAGAGATGTTTCAAACTTGTATTTAACGTTTACTTTGTTTGCAGTAAATGTCAAATAAGATTCACTGTGCATGGCTGGCCTCTTGTTTAGCAAGTGTGCCAAACCTAAAGTGGATTTTTAGTGACATGCACCATTTTACAGAAATCGCATTTTAAATTGGTTGTCCTCAGTTGCTATGGGTCGTGTACATTTCTCTTAGTTTGGATAGGCATATTAAGGTACCTGACCTGCAGGTCTAGCTGAAGTTTAAAGAATTAGCAAACTCCGTCTCCTCTCGCTAATGTCTTGTTTCAGCTGTAAGCAAAACTGCTTACTGTTCATGTCTTGGGTACAAATAACTGCTGGTGACATTAAAAATATTAGTACAAAATTGCTAATCAAATGGGTCTGCTGATCAAGAGTTTAGCAAACTGCTAATCAATTTTTGAACATTAATTTATGCCTCAGCGTCTCTTTATAGCACCAGCATTCCGCCCATTTGTGACCTTTGTATTCCACAAACTCCCAATAATGCAGGAAAAAGGCAGATATTTAGTTTTACGTATCTGTATGTGTTTGCATATTTCACTAAATTGCCGGCTTTGTTTTTCTATGTAGATTGTGATGGTCGCATGTTTTTCCCGTGCTGATGTTGTGGGGGGTTTTTTTTTTTTTGTATATTTTCTTTCCCACTTAATACATATTAGGGAATCGTAGATCCTTTGAAGAATTTTCATTTGCTGATGGGTTTATTACAAACCCACTTGCCTCGCCTCTTACTAAAAGGAAATTTAAACAGTCTGCCCCTTTCCCTGTGACCTGCAGTTCTCCTTCACACATGCCTCTTTCACTCCCCTACTATGACTAATTCTCTGACAGCTAAGTTTCGTCCTCCTACTCAACCATGGGTCACCCCATACATATGCCCTCGCCGCACACACGTCAGGTCTCAAATTTGAGACTCCTGACCTTACTCGCACTCTACCATCCATTTAGTTACACTAATACTGGGGGCCTATCTGTACTGATGAAGTCTAACCTCTCTTGTGCCCAATTAGACCCTCTTTCTCCTGAGCTAATGATGCCTATTGCCCTTTTAGTGGTCTCTCGCCTCGCTGAACTCTTCAATCTGTCCTTTGGCTCCACTTGCTTTCCCTATATTTTCAAAACAGCCATGTCATCCCTCTTAAAAAAAGCAGTGGGCTGACCCATCACCTTATGTACTACTGTAAAGGGCTTGTCTGCTAAGCATTCCAATCTATAAATCTTAATTCTCCTTGATGGTACTGCTGCATTTGACACTGTCAATCATTCGGATCTCCTTTTTAATACTCTCCGCTTGGGATTCTCGCTTGCGGCCTTGTCTGGATTGAATCCTACCTGGCACCTCACCCTCTGTCTCCTGGAGCAACAACCACCTTTCAACTCACTCAAGGCTGTCTTTGGTCCTCTATGCCTCTGCTCTTGGGGCACTAATTTCCCCCTTTTGGGTTCTTGTAGAAACTTGTGTTAAAACCCAAATCGTCTTCTCTTTTCCCTCTCCCCGGACATCAGAGAAATAGTTCACACAGATTTGTTCAAAGCCAAAAGAAAAGCCTTGCCTCAGTTACCCTCTTAACAACACAGCTGGCCATACCACCTACCTGCACTTAAACATGTTGGTGGTTCTTAATCTCTGTAGGTCAACCCATGTATTGTCCACAGTGACTTTACATTTACTCCCGCCACAAATTGGTCAGAAAGTCACTCAAACTCGCCTCATCAGAAGAGGCTCTCTGCCCCCCATCAAATCTCATCTATTGTACATTTCAGTGATAAAGCGCATTCTTCCCTGTATATAAATAAATCATATACTTGCTTTATAGCCCTCGCTTTGGATCGAATCGTGGGGGGCCTCCACCACCAAAGAAATTTGGCAATCCCGGAGAGCGGTTGCGTAAAAAGAAATGGGACCTGAACGAATTGCCGAAATTCGAGAAAAACTTTTATGTGGAGCATCCAGACGTAGCCCGCATGATGCCCGTAAGTTTGAAATTTATTTTGTCGTTGGTGCCAGGCTGTAAACTGCACATCATCTCTGTCTTGGGAATGTACTTGGTGAGTTATGTATCGTATTTTTGTTTGCAGTATGAAGTTGATGAATTGCGTCGTAAGAAGGAGATCACGGTCAGAGGAAAGGATAGTCCTAAACCGGTTTACAGCTTCCATCACAACAACTTTCCCCGTGAGTATCCTAGCCTGTCAGTCGCCAAACAGGTTTCCATACTGGCTGGTTTGTTCTGGAGTGTACAAGTTCCACGCACGTTGAAGGTCTATATTGAGCAGATCTGCACATAGACAAACACGGATATTAAAAAAAAAAGACCCTTAAATAGGAGTTCAGATATGCAGTTTGTTTGTCAAAAAGCCTAACAAAAGGTCACAGCATCACAAGAGAAGTTAAAATATAGTTCTGAAAGATGAGCCTTAACCGTAATTCTCTTCCCAAGAGTCACTGTAATGCTTTTCTTTAATTGCACACTGTCTTCCCCTAATCTTAGTGCCTCTGCTAAAGTCACTTATAATCTGATGAAACAGTTGAATGTCGTCATTGTTTCCTTACATGTTTTTCACCCTGGTGTATAATGTACCCATCGTGCCTCCTTTTCCATACTGAATTGCGTGTTGGTGGTGGGGTGTGATGCCCAGTGCTGCTGTTACCACACCTTGTGGCTTCATCTCATCGCACATACCTACCCATCTTTTAATTCGGAACATGTCTTGGCATTTTAAGCGGGGCTGGCGGGTGGTGTTTTGGACAAGTAAAATATTGGATAGGTGACTTAACTAGTACTTATTCCTATATGCTGCCACCATTCCTCCATACTTTGAGATTGCCGAGACTAGAAAAGGGGAGAATGTATTAGTCGCTAACAACTAATGTTCATTGGGACTCTGTGTGCCCTTCCCTCATACCTGCAGATCAGGAGATGCGTGCGCGAGGTGGGGGTGCTTTTAGGTCAGCTTCATGTGGTCGGAGCACCAAATCCTAATCCTGTTCCATGTCCCGAACTGCTATCCACTTGCGCGGTGAGTGATGGCATCGCTAATGGCTAAGGAACTGCTACTATCATAGAAGCAGTATCCGATTCTCCGGAGAATCCTAGCACTACTTGCGGCAAACCCAGCACCCGGATCGTCGGGGGCAGGCTGTGTGCAGTGCCCATTTGTGAGGTGGCTGTGAGTCCACGGGGTACTAAATCATGGATATGCTGTAAGGCAGTTGCTGCCACCTTGTTCCACCCCACTCGCCCAGCATCCTCCAGAGATCTGTTGCAGAGCATTCTCTCGACCCTCCTCACGCTGTGTCTGAGATACAGATGATGCTGACGGCACCACTATCGGCACTGACCCTGTTGTCACCAGGGCCGCCACCGCCGAAGAAAAGTAAGCGGCACCCTATGCCACCTCACCAGCCGCCACCGTGGCCCTGAACATTGCGGACACAGGATTCCGCCAGATGGGGAAATAGTTTGTTGTCGTGGTTGGCTTTTGGAAGACAATCGGAAAGGCTGTTGATGAATGTCTTAGGTGATCAAGACTGCGGTGGGCTGTGCCCTGGGCACACTCTAAAGGCTCTGTCAGGAGGGAAGTCTGACAGATGAACTAAGGGTTTTGGCGGAGGTTCGTCATTGTGCCGTCAAACATCCCCCCCCACCCCTTCTTCAACCCAGGAGGCATACCGGGGGTCATTCAAAGGACTTCACTCCCAAGGCGGTACGCCGGCCTTCAAGCAAGATTGAACTTGGTCAGTGCTTGGGGGGAAAAAAACTCCACTGATGGATGGGTGCTAGATGTTCCCGCCCATAGACACACTTTGGAGTTTCAGCGAAGTGTCCGCGGATACCACCAGTGGCCCGGCAGGAACAACACATCCCTCAACTCGGATGTTTCAGCATGTTCTCTGGCTACTGGAAGATGAGGTCTTCTGTTGTCGCTGGATCTAGAGGACACATACTTCCATGACCCCATCCACGAAAACCATTGCATGTTCCTGCGCTTCGTTGTACAAGGGAAGCACTACCAGTTCAAGGCTCTTCCCCCTTAGGATCGAAGTTGGCACCCAGAGTCTGCGTCTACAGGGAGTGGCGGCCCATCTGCATCTACGGGGAATTCATGTGTTCCCTTACCTCGACGACTGGCTCTTCCGAGCCAAGTCAAGGGACCTCACTGTCGATCAACCTGAGCGGACCGAACCGCCTGGCTGCTGACGGATGTAGGATTCTTAGTGAACTATCCGAAGTCCTGCTTGGTTCTGTCTCAGCACGCTGTGTCCAGGGGTCCCCTCGGCGGGGGGGCTATTGGCCATTTTGGGCAAGGTGCAACGGCTGTTGGCACTGAATTGCCACGGTGAGCACCAAGTCGCCGCTCGGCATGTCGTGTATCTACCTGAGAAGGCTCTGCAGGTTGCGGATGCAGCCCCTCCCAGAGTGACTGGGTGCCCTTTTGGATCCAGGTGTCCAGAAGCTTCAAGGACAGGATTGTGCTCAACGAGGAGTTCCATCGAACAATAAGGGGGGGGCACAGACTTGCAAATACCCCTCTCCCCCCCCTCCGTACCAGGACACCATTGATGCTTCATGCTTCCCTAGAGGGCTTGGGGAAGTTACGTGAGGCCTGTGGCTGCCGGTGGAGAATGAGCTTGCATCAATGTTCTGAAACGTCGGGCGGTGTTTTGGGCCCTGAAGTCTTTCCTTTCCTCACTCAAGGACAAAGTGGTCAGGGTTTTCACAGGCAAAACCACCACAATGTTTTATATCAGGAAGCAGGGGGGCACTAGATACCCAATGCTCCCCAGGGAGGTGCAGGACTTATGGCATTGGGCTGTCGCTCAAAGGCTGTTTCTCATTCCTTTTCACCTGGCGGGAGTAAAGAACCCCATCCCTGACTCTGAGCAGGGAACTGCGCTCTTGCCACGAGTGGGAGCTTCGGCATGATCTCTTCCTCAGGTGGGGCAGTCCCCAGATCGATCTGTTTGCGGCGGTGAACACCAAGTGCCCTACCCCTCCCTGTGCCGCCGCTGCTACTACGAGTCATTGGTCACCTTAGCCGGTACTGGTGCAGGATGATGCTTGTGGCTGAAGGCAAATTTGGTACCCGGACCTTCTCAACATGTCGGCGTCCCCTTCAGTCAAGCTACCCGTGGTCGCGGATCTGCTTGCCAGGGAAGGAGGTGCAATCCTGCACCACGACCCAGGATCGCTGAACCTGAAGGCCTGGCTCCTGCAGCATTAGAGTTCAGTGGTTACGAGCTGGGTGCCTGCGGACTGCAGGGGGGTCCTTGCCAGGGCGTCATTGACTGTACGGTCACAAATGGAAGAGTTTTGCGACTTGGTGCCGGTCGCAGAAGATTAACCCTCTGAGGCTCACATTACCCTCCTCCCAAATCCTTCCCTACTTTTTGTCCTGGGTCGGGTGCGCGCCTCCATCAGGGTGCATCTGGCGGTGGTACTAACCCATGGGGATGGGGGGGTCCATTTTGAGCCTATGCATCAAGCTCCTATCCAGTTCTCTTCTTGGAAGACTGCATTCCTTCTGGCCATCACATCTGCAGGTGATTGGGTGAGAGCCAGTCCCTGCCAGCGGCCTAATTTGACTTTCCACGAGACGAGGGTCGTGCTGCGGATGCACCCCTCCATCTCAACGGACCCTTGGTGTTTCCTGTGTTTCTCACCCCAACACCATTGCTGAAAGGACTCTGCACTCGCTGGTTGTGGTTTGAGCACTGAAGTTTTATGTGGCCCGCACAAAGAGTTTCCAGTAGCCTTCTTAGCTTTTGTGAACTTTGGTCCTGTGATTGGAAGGCCTTGTCCAAGGCTTCCATCTCCAGGTGGCTCACCGGCTGCATCATTCAATGTCACCGGTTGGCAAACCGACCGCTGCATGGCCGTCCAAGAGCCCATTCTACCAGAGCTATTGCTGCGACAACTGCGTTCTGGGTGCCCCTGCTGGACATCTGCAAGGCTGCTACGTGGTGGTGTAGGCACACCTTCATGAAATTATACTGCGTCCAGGGTCGGCCAAGCAGTGCTGCATAACCTGTTCGCTTGAAAGTGAGCCTGTTGAGGAGGCAAGATATTGCTTATGTTGAGCCTTGCCACCTCCCGTGGTTGTGTATGTACTGCAATGTATTCTTTAAACATGATTGTGTGACTCCATGCCAGACCCCCTGCTGGAGAAGGAACAAGTTACTTACCTGTAACAGTTGTTCTCCAGCATGGATTCATATGCGAAACCTCCGTCCTGCCCCCCCAGCGGCTCTTCTTGGCCCTACTGCCACTTTATGTGCTACCAAATCTGAAGATGGCAGCCAGCAGAGGGGCTTAGAGAGGGCAATCATTGGCTGGCAGCAGTATGACCCAGAGCACAGTGATTGGTTTATAGGAGAAAGATTGTTTAGAAACGAAAATTAACTGTTTTTTTTTTTCTATTGCCGAGGATTCCCAGCCCGACAGAATATTCATGCGCATGTGAATTCATGCCAGACCCATGCCGGAGAACAACAGTTGCACGCTTTGAATCGGGTTCAACAATGACCTATGCTCAGAAGAAAATTGCATGGAAAATAGTGAAACACATGAGATGGGATGGCGATTCACAAGGTTGCTGGGCTGTTTTTGCCTGTCAAAGCATCAGTTAAAAAAAGGTTGCGTTATCACGGCATCTTGTCCAGGGTGTTTAGAAATGGTGTTCTGGCTGTTGGGTTATTTTTTCGTGGTGCCACCTGTGAGTGGGACAGGGGAGAGGTTTGGGAATAGGGAAGGGTAGGGGGATGTGGGTGACAGATGAGCGGGCAGTATTGCATCCTGGAAGAGCATTAATTGGGCGGTTCGATTTGTAGTACTGCCGGGGTGGCCATTTAGCACCTCAGAAATCAGTTTGCTTAAAACCAAGTTATCAGAGCTACGTTTGGCTCACCAGGCCACAACTGGTGTTTTTAGAAATACTAACCGTTTGAGAATGCAAATAAAGAATTGGGCCTAATCTAGGAAATGTATTAATTTGTATTTCAGCGCTTAAAACCCTGAGGTATAGGTGCTGGTTACATTTTTGAAGTTCAAGAAGATGTTTATGCTTGTGGTCGTACATTTAGTGTGCGTAAACTGTCAGGCCAAACCACCCCTCATGGGACGGGGGGGGCTACTTTGTGCCGCGTAACAGAGTAACTTAGTGTGGAGCATATTTGTGAGCGTCAATATTTTGCAAACCACACAGGAGTCGATGGCATCGGTGCGAGGTGTTCTGCACGGACAGACCCACTTGAGGACAAGGAGTGGGGATACTGTAGCTTTCGCCCCACAATGACTTGGTGTGCAGCGGTGTCTGCGTCACAGTTGGGTAGGATGGACGGTCACTTTCGGGTATGTTCGGAAGCTTACCTCGAGGGGCAGTGGGCCAGTAAAGCTGGTGAACCGAAAGGTGGCGCTTGGGTACCGAGTTCATATGGCATGTACCTTGCGAGCTGAGTTGGTAGCATGGGCACTGTGTGCCCAAGCAATGAAGGCAGGGGTCTGTAGATGCAGCAGACGCCATGATTGCACCGGGCACTAATCGCAGGCAGGGATGGCGTGATGCCTGGCAGAGTATCGGAACATTTAAATATAATTATACATAATCTGCAAAAAGTTTTGCCTCTCCTGTATTGAATTTGCAGTGCTCAGTGTACTCTCTTACGATTCCCTTTTAGCTCCTGCTCACTTAATCCTAATTTTGAACCCTGTACTGTCCTATCTGCTTGTTGTTGTTCCCGGCCAATCCTTCAAATTCCAGGCATGGGGTAATGATTGCCAGGGGCAATTCGGGCTATCCATGATTGCCAGGAGCAATTCGGGCTATCCTTAAAACTTGTAATGTACCCTTGTAGACTACCAATAACTGAACTGTAATGTGTATAGCTTCAAAGGAGATTGTTTGCGTTGGTAACCATTCGTCTTTTATTTTTAAAGAGTATGTGATGAACACACTGATGGAACTGAACTTCACAGAGCCAACCCCCATCCAGTGCCAAGGTTTTCCATTGGCGCTCAGCGGTCGTGACATGGTGGGCATTGCTCAGACGGGCTCTGGCAAGACTTTGGCGGTACGTTCCTTTTGTTAAAATTACTTGCTGTTTGACATGGACGTAGGAGGGGAACGGGTGTTTCTCTGGGGGAGCTGCATAGTGCCAGTACCTTGACCAACAGTGATAATGGAAATTGTGGGACTGCTGGCAGTATCACTAATGTTCAACAATTCAATTTGCAGTATCTCCTGCCAGCAATGGTACACATCAACCATCAGCCATATCTAGAGAGAGGAGACGGGCCTATTGTGAGTATTGTACTGTTTTAGAATGTAATGGGAGTGAATGTTCTGGTTTACTATAATGCTGGGGTATGGAAGCCTACATACGGTGACACATTTTGATGGAATATTTTGCTTTATAGCATAGCTTTTTGATCTAGTTAACCAAGTGGGTGGTGTGCCTGGCTTCAAAAGGTAGCCTTTAAAAGTGAGAGTATACGTAATCCATGTTCAAATTGCTTTGAATATTTTTCCCTGGGTTTTTAGTGCTTGGTACTTGCGCCAACCAGAGAACTAGCTCAGCAAGTGCAGCAAGTGGCTGACGACTATGGCAAAGCTTCTCGGCTGAGGAGCACCTGTATCTATGGAGGAGCTCCAAGAGGACCTCAGATCCGTGACCTTGAGAGAGGTGAGATGGTGGTTAACAATCTTGTTTATAGTCTGCCTGACAAAACACTATTTTTGAGGTAGTGAATTGTTGGTGGTGTACTGGGTCAGAACTGCCCAGCACGTACAGCCTTTTAAGGCCATTGCATTCTCCAACTGCACGCTTGCGAATAGAGTCCAGTGAACATAACCGCTGTTAACCAGCATGATCATGTCTAGTTGCTCTTCATGTTTTGGTTCCCTCACAATCCTCCCCAAATGTCTTTCAGGTGTTGAAATCTGTATTGCTACCCCTGGCCGGCTGATTGACTTCTTGGAGGTGGGGAAGACAAATTTAAAGAGGTGTACCTACCTTGTTTTGGATGAGGCTGACCGAATGTTGGATATGGGCTTTGAGCCTCAAATAAGGAAGATTGTTGACCAGATCCGGGTACGCAGTTTTGGACAACATGGGGCAAATGTGTCTTGAAATTAACTTCTAATTGTTGGTAATGGGCGGGTGGGGTCGTCTGTTACACACACTAGTGTGCTGCAGTGAATCTTTGGGGATGTAACCCAGTGTTTGTTCCCACCAGCCGGACAGGCAGACTTTGATGTGGAGTGCTACCTGGCCAAGGGAGGTGCGACAGCTAGCTGAGGACTTCTTGCGTGACTACGTCCAAATAAATGTAGGCAATCTGGAACTGTCTGCCAACCACAACATCTTGCAGATAGTGGATGTATGCCAGGACAGCGAGAAAGATAACAAGTAAGGAACTGTGTGGAAAGCACAGGGACTTGGGGGGTGCGAGTGTTAACCTGCTTCAGACAAGAGCACTACTCTGGCTTTTGTGTATTTTAGGCAGGTGTATGCGTTTCATCTTCCTGTTGGAATATTGTGTGGTGGACCTGAAAGCACCGAAGAAATGGTGCTCTGCTGTGCCTAACCACTTTTCACATCAAAGAATTAAATTTTGCAGTGTTGCTTCCCTGCAGGCTGATCCAGTTAATGGAGGAGATTATGGCTGAGAAGGAGAACAAGACCATCATCTTTGTGGAAACGAAGCGGCGTTGTGATGAACTCACACGCAGAATGAGACGCGACGGGTGAGTGCAGTGAGCTTGTGTAATTAAATGACCAATTCAACTCATTTTAGGAGTAGAGGGACTCTTCGAGCATTTGGAACATCCAAGGATGAAGAAAGTTAGAATTCAGAATGCAATGATCAGGATAAATGATGCTAGGTGAAGAGGTTTGACTGGATTAGCTAAGGGAAAGGAGTCTTGGTAGTGCATTCTGTATGGCTGTGGGGGGCTTTTTTTATATTGTGTAGGTTGCATGCTTTTGGGTTGGCAGCTATGTTTTCAAGTGGAGGATTGGTGAGGGTCGATGATGTATCCAAGATTAATTAAGGATGTGTGGGTTATGAGTTTCATCTGGGGCGAAGTCTGGTTTGTATGGGAGGGCAGAGTAAGTATTCAGTTGGTGATGAGGGTGTGAAGATCATGACGTTGTGGCTGCTTAGTTTGAGGGATTTATTGTATAGGCGGAACAGAAAAGGGCATGGGTATAATCCTTTTGCAACCCCGATTTGGGCACATTGTCCGTCTCCTGACGGTGAATTAAGGGTGTTGAATTAGTGCCAGATTTTTATCCTGTTGGTTAGGCTGATGTGGTAAACGTAGTCCAACTGCTGAGGGGTCAAGTAGTGCTAGAAGAGCTGACAGGTGTTTGGGCTGCTGTGAAGATTGCCCAGGATGCGATACGTTGCAGTCAGTGCTGTGGCTGGATTAGAAACCTGATTGGAATTAGTTCATGGTTGGGCGTTCACTTGCAACAAAAGCGTTGCATTAGTATTCGCACAGTGTGGGTGTTGAAGCATTGTTTTCCTCACAGTGGGGGGGGGTGTATTTGTTGATGATGACAGTGTATTGCCAAGTTGGTGTTGGAGGTTGATGCAGTCTGAACTGAGGAAGTGTGCATGTTTTGTTTTAGTTGTGGGTTGTGATTTTGTTTTTTCTCAATAGGTGGAATGTGTACCATGGATTGGGGGGGGTCGGGTCCATGGTCTTTGGAGGGCGTGCCTTGTTAGTTTGGAGTTGAAATTGTCATGTAGAGTTGTCTGGGTGGGGAAGTACCCACGTTGAAATTGCCAGTGTAGATGTGTGTACTGGCAGAGCTGTGGTTTTAATGAAATTGGACCATACTTTGCTACAAAATTCCACCCTCTTTCATACTAATTATGGTAGGAATGATTAAGTTGGTGAATCATCTCACGCAGAGTTTTTCCTGTAGGTGGCCAGCTATGTGCATCCATGGAGACAAGAGCCAGCAAGAGCGTGACTGGGTCCTTGCTGGTGAGTTGCAATTTTCAACATGCACGTAATTCAGCACGGGTTCAGATTGGACTAGAAGTTTTAATGGATTAATAGTATTTAACATTTGTCTCATTTGGGTAGTTGTTTGAATAAATATCACACCTATGGGGTTGTGGGCTATTGAAGATAAGGTGCCCAATGGCCAAATCGGGGCATTCATCTTTGATTGCCATGGTCCCTCAGCTTTTTAGCGCTGCTTCTTAATCTACACCAGACCACCTTCCAGGCCTCTTCATTTGGTGGAAAATGCAAATCGGAATGAACGAATTGTTATAAAAATAAAATAACGTAGCAGAGTATTGGTTGTATTACAGTAAATTGCGGTCTTTTAAAGATGTTCTTTTCGGGGAGTATTGAAATTAAAATGTTAATTTATTTTCTTTCCATAGAGTTCAGAACAGGGAAAGCGCCCATTCTAATTGCAACAGATGTGGCTTCTCGTGGCTTAGGTGCGTATCTAGCGTGTCCCATTGCTTTTGGGCGGGGGGGGGGGGTGCTAAATATTTCAAAGCTGTTAACTCTCCAACCCCCATATAGGACATATTTATTTAAGTCGTTTGTAGCAGTCTTGTAGGGTGGGCAGTGACTAGGCATGACCAACCTTTAGGAGGGAGATCAAATGTTCCTACTCTGAACCAGGAAGCGAATACTAGGATTGTTCCCTTTTTAATGCACACGTTCGTTCCCACCTTCCAGTGTGGCACACGTTACTGGAGGGAAAAGTTCCATGTTTATTCTGTTAGTTAACTTGCAGCTGCCATGGGGATTCGGTTGTTTAGAAATTGTTACAATATAGCCTTTAAACTTAGTCTGGCCTTGAGTCGATTCTAAGACTAAAAATACCCATGTTCTCATGATGCCGTGAAATGTGGGTAATTTTATAGAGCAATAAGGGGTCTGCTCCCTGAGATGAAGCATAACCATGTCTGTGGTTTATTCTTACACATGGCCATCCTGTTGCTCCATGAATATAAAATCGCTGCTTTGCGTCTCCCTCCGGGTCATGTCTGGGTCCTGCCTGTGGGACGGAGGACTGAGAGCAGCAATTGGTCTCATCCACTGATCTCTGTTTCTTTTCTTTTGTTTTTTTTTTGTCAAAAGTTTGCCGAGTTCTGGATCGCTTCTCTCTGCATCTTGCCTAGACATGTTTCAAACCCAAATAAAATTGGCTTTTGTACAAGTCCACCCCTCCCCCTCAGTCCTTAACCTCACCCTCCCCCCCTGGACAGGTACAGTCTGTTTCTTTTTACTACATTCTGGCTCATCTTTAAGGGGAGCCTTATGTTGGGCTGCCACAGAACGGATCTCCCTGCAAACAACGTATTTGATCTCCTTGTATCTCACTCCACATCACTAACAAACGACACCTTGCTATAGCATAACCATTCCCCCTGATTACCAAGAGCCTTACGTTCTTGGGGTGGTTTCAATGTGTAGTCTTCCCTTAGTGCATGCTCAGTCTTGATCAGCAGGTAAGTGATCATGCTTGTAGTAAAGATAAAGGCAGGGCGTTGCCCATAACAATGTTACACAACATGCCCCAATTTTTCGCAACGGTTTTGTTCCTTTTAATGTTAAATCTTTCTTTTTTTTTTCTTTTTAACAGGAGCTGTAGACCCCTCTCAGTACAGGGCCTGGGATTGTCTGATTGGAGGGCACTGAAGTTGCTCTCAAGAGTGCGGTGACCGCTCTGACCCTGATGAGGTCTTGTACTGGAGGTGCTTTTTATGGTCTGCAACTCGAGAAATCTTGTCACACGGGGTTTAAAGTGCCTTCTGCCTGCCCTTGGCCCCTGCTACCGAACACAGGCTCTCTGCTGCGCAGGCTACTTGGCCCCGCTCCCCCTTGCTACCCAATTGTGGCAAGAGCCCTCCCCCACCCCTAATTGTATCTGTCCAGTGTTCAGTGATGCCGCCCGTTTCTGTACTGTCGCTGCAGAAGGGCTCGGCAGTAATACTGGATGGGGCAGCAGCAAGCTCGCCTGCAAGCACTGGAGAGGAGGAGTCTCTGCTTGGGCAGCCCTGGCACCGTCAAAAATGACACTGCAGATAGCCACTGGGGCCCGGATTGTGCATCTACCAGGTGCATGCCAAATGGGTAGGTGAACTTTTTTGTTGTGATCTACCTTTCCCTTGTGGCTTGTGTCTGTATGTGTCAGTGCCTGCCCTGCTGGTGCCTGCCCAGATGTTCGTCTCCTGCTTGCCTGACGGAAGCTGCTCTGTGTAGGCAGTCTAATCCTTCAGTCTTGCACTGGCATCAAAACCTTGGATGAGCCTGGAAGATTTTGCATGGGCAGCCAGGATCTCAGCCCGTTGACGCCCCCAGCGGCCACAAAAACCCCCTGCAGTGTCTCCTGTTGTGCCTGCAGCACTACTTGTTTTAATACCGTACAGGTTTTGCTCTACAGGGGTGGAGATGAAATGAGCGAGATGCTCCCGAGTTTAGCTGCTGTTGCTTGGTGCAAACATGTTTGACCTGAGTTAACAGCTACTGCGGTTTAGACACGATAACTGCCCAATTTCCCACCCCAAAATACTGCTGTACACTTTTTTTAAGGAAAAATTGCTTCCATGGTGCTAGATTTTTCATAATTGAACGTAGTTGCACCAAACTTGCCAGGATACTTTGAAAACTTAAGGGCATCTGAACTATTTTGTTCGTTCCAGGGAGTGTGGTGCCATTCATACTAGTTTGAGGTGGCAAGCACTGCTGAATATTGTTACGGGACGGCATCTACCTCCACTGCTTTCAATTCTGTCGAGGCATTTGGCAGTCGCCACTTTAGAGCCAACCCTTGTGACCAAAATGCACATCCTGAGCAAAACAAAAACAACTTGGTAAAGGCAGAATTATCCGAACTGGCAATGTGGCCAGTTGTTGAAAGCTTCGGAACACTTATAAAATGGAAAACTGGAGCGCATCTATTCGACACGCCCGTTCCGAAGGTCTCGTCCCTGAGCTTTGAGCTGCTGGCAGAACTCTAAAAGTCCCTAAAATTTACCCAGGCGTTTTTCCGACCATCCTCTCCACTCATTCCCATGCTTTATTTGCAACCATTTGGAAGAAAGCATTGTCTGGCCAATCCCCGATACCCCTATCTGAATAAACAAATACCCTGGTACGTTAGTACACTCGCACAAGTCGATCGATTCAGAACCAACTCCGCTTGTCGGTCTAATGCAGGCTTCCAATGTCAACGAAGTGGAGCCCTTTCTCTGTAATAAGAAACAGACGTTGCTTCCCTGTCCATTTTTTTTGGAAGTCAAAATATCCTTACAAACGTTTCCCTCCCATTTTGAAATGAGTCTGGGCAATAGATGCTGTTAGGCCCTTTGGGAAGCCATTAATGTTTATCCTCTGAAAGGGAGGGGATAAAAGCGTTGGAGGACCGGATCGATTTTCTTCTCCCGTGACCTGGTTCTCCTGCGCTTGGCATCCTAATGGGCGACAGAGAAGCATCTAGACGAGCGAGCTTGTGGGAGTCTTCTCGCCACGCCATGGACTGTCGATGCATGCTCCCGCTCCAGTGGTCCCGTGTCCCAGAGGGCGAAGTCTTCGAGAGGGGACCGCCATGAGACGGGATCGGCTGCAGCTGTTTCTCACCGCAGGAGGGAGTGTGCATCGGCCTGGTACATGTAATTGACTTCAGTGTATTTGGAGGGTTTTGTGGGAGGCTTAAGGGTTGACAAATAATTTGGTGCGAGGTGTGCGCTTGGACCAGAACACCTTTTGCTAATTTAGGCAGCTGGATTTATTTTTGCAGAACAAGCTAGTGTGCGTGTAGAGTTCAGAAAAGCATATTAAACTGCAATACTATCTCTTTGTGAGCATACTACTTCCTCCCCAGTCGTATCTCACATTACAAATCTCATTGTTTTCAGTTAAGCTGCCAAACGCTAAAAAAAAAAAACGATCTTTGCAAGTAGCCCTTTTTTTAATGGAAACCCAATACTTTGAAGGACTACTGTGCTGTTTTTATCTGATCGAAGCATGTTAACCATTTACGTATCGCACCTGAATGGCGGCAGTTAGATATTCGATCATCTTGCCGGTTTCTGCTGTCCTCATGCTTTGGCAGTTTGGCCTTTCAGAGGCAGAATGACCAGACTGGTTGATTAAGCATCCTAGAATGTTAATGGTCTATTTACCCAGTTATGTTATTGACGGAAGAGTCTGGGCTAATGTTTCTACCGAGCATTTGTACCTTTTACACAATTGGATGCAGTGTCACTTTTTTTGGCATAGAGCAGATTTGGCCTTAACCCTGTTGAGGGGTGGGGCACCACATTGCAGAAAAATGAATGTTTCAGCCCGTTCTGGGCAGTTCAATTTTGCGGTAAGTGAAAGATGGATTACTGTGTGCAGGCTTCCCCAACGCTTGTCTACTCCTGCTTTACTAGTATTCCATGGCTACATGATTTGCTCCTGTTTTGTGTGAAACTTTGAAGGTTTCTCTTAATGGGTGCAATTTACATAAGGATTTTCCTTCACACACCAGGTTGAATATGTGGACGTGGCTAACTCCGCATCTGTATGGAATGCAAGTCTGTTGGGATGGGTTTGTGAATAATTGGTAGATGCCACACCCTAAAGCCGAGGTTACCGCCCTGCCTTTGAGTATTAGCAAATTATTGTACGCCATGGTAATGGAGCTAGGCTCTTGTTGGGGCAAGCCTGAATGTTGCTTTCCGTGCATTCACTGAATTTTCTTTCTCCCTCCATGCTGCTATTTTGTACATGTGCTCCTCTGGTGCACTCGCCCTTTACCTTTGGTCGGTGACTCGCGGCTACAGACGTGGAAGACATCAAGTTTGTTATCAACTACGACTACCCAAATAGCTCGGAGGATTACGTGCACCGGATTGGTCGAACGGCACGCAGCACCAACAAGGGAACGGCTTACACATTCTTTACCCCCGGCAACCTGAAGCAGGCCCGGGAGCTTATAAAAGTGCTGCAAGAGGCTAAACAGGCAATCAACCCTAAACTCATGCAGTTGGTAGACCACGGCCGTGGTGGAGGTGGCGGAGGTATGTTTTAGTTCCCTCTTTCTTCATATTAGTCACAATTAAAACAAATAATCTTTGCCTTCAAGTGCAGTCCTTTTGTCGATTTGATTTTAAATGCATATAGTGTTATATTGCGCCTCACTGGTGGAGAACAGTGTCATTCTAAAAAATGTTTTTGCAAGGTAAAACGTTCACAGAAGTCGGGGCATGGTTATGGAGATGAACTTTTCCTGTACACTATCTTTCTAGACAAAATAAACCATTGACCAAATGTCCGCTTTGACAGGACTGTTTCCGAAAGAATATTATGGCTTATGCAGTGTGCGAATGTGCCAGGTGGTATATACGTATTTGTGAAATCTGCATTTAGTTCCTGTCGGGTTTCACCACCTTTACTAGTCAGATCACTGCCTTAACACTGTAAAATAGGGTAAAATAATGGTGAACGAAGAACATTTTGCTTCATGCCAGTTAACACAAACACGAGTGGTTAAATCTTCGTACAGCTGAGCAGAAAGAGTACCCTTTTATTTGTTTGCAGAATCCCCCCTTTGGCCGCTACTAAACTAGTTACTCTGAAAAGGGGAGAAACCATTTGCTCTGAGCCACCCCTCTTTCTGACAATGCAGTCGGGTTTAAAAACTCGAACTGCAAGACCACTCGTGTGTCTTGAAAAGGGCCAAATCTTCCTCGGGACCAGCCCTTGGGAGCAATAATTACCCAATTCAGCCCAAAATACAGGTTCTATTGTGCCGAGCAGTGAACTCATGCTAGTGACAAATGACACCTTCAATAAGTTTTAGTATTTATTCTAAACAGTGAATTTCATTTACATTTTGGGATTCAAGTTAGAGAAGATTACAAAGCACAAAACTTAGAGAAATGCAAAATATAGAGAAACATAGAACTTAGAAAAACATAGAGAAACAGTCTTACGCCCCTTCAATCAGCACTGGGAGACCCTGGCCCTCATAAGCTAGCTGTAACAAGCCCCGCTCAGAGGACAGCGCTGTAGGGTACCGTCAGAGCTCCAAATTCCGGGCACTTGATCTTGCTCGAACCAAGTCCACAGGTCGATCTCCCACCTGAGTCATGTGGGCATGCATATTTAGCAGTCCATGACGCACAGTTCCAGAATTTCCCTGTGCAAAATATAGGCTTGCTCATGGAAAACCCAACTCTGTGAATTTCCACTGTGCTCCTTTTCTGTGCCCCTCCCTGCTTGGAGCCCATCTGCGCGAAAGCTCAGGAATGTCTTATCAGTGCCTTCTCCGAGAAAGAGGATTTGTTTACGAAGCCTTAGAAAGGCAGAATATTCTAAGAGAAGCCGAGATGAATTAACCCCATGTGAGCAAGCTCTAAAAGGCATGCACTTATAGCTTAGTGTTCATAGCGCTTAAGACTGGCTATCGAAGTGCTATATAGGTGCCATAATGTTCCAAACACTCTAATAATGTCTATTAGCTACAGAGCTGGGGCCTTCGCCCTGCCTGTGTCTATCTACAATGCATAATGTGACCTACCACCCCTACTGGGCCTGCATATTCCTTGTAGCTCACTACTGCATAATGGAAGTGCTACAACAGACTACTGTCAGCATTTTTGGCACATGCTTTGAATAAACTATTGGCTTTCAGCTGCTAATGCTGTCATCTAAAGCCCTGATTGGCAAAGTTGCAATTTTGCTTATCACTACATCATGTTAGCACTATAACACAACGGTACATTTCAACTAGTTGCTTTGTGAAGTAAAATAACTGATTATCTTCACTGTCAATGTGAAATATAGAAAAATGCGGGCAAATACCCTATAGAAGTAATTGAATAACAACGCCACCTAAATCGTTCGTAAATCAGTATTTATCATTTGATATTTGTAATAACGTAGAATGAACCTGTATCCAGAACGCATCTGAATACTTGGTGCTCCACAAAATAAAGCGAGCAGTTAAAAGTGCATGTTTCAGCCCTGAATATTTGTCCCATAGCCGTAGTTACTGTGGTTCCCACTAATTTGACAGTTTAGGGTGCTGGGTGTGCAGAGTCCCGTTCACAATGGAAGTCCACGGTTTGGGCTAATTTCAATATTTATTTTTCATTACGTACTACTTAAATGCAAATAGGTGTTTTTTTTTTTTTTACTATGGGGTATTTACACATGAACCCTTCCACACATGACTGCCTTTCTTTCAGAGTCAAACCTCGCCAAAACCAATGTGGCTGTGACTCTCTTCTTACTGCCTAATTTTGTCATTCTAAAATGCATCTGTCCAGTTGCGTCATCTCGCACAGTAAATTGAAAGCAACTAAGGCATGCCGTGTTGATTGGATCCTAAAGGAGTGCATGACAACTTCTTTACCCAGGCATAAGGTCATGACATTACACACCCCTAGTTTATGGGGCGGGGGGGGGGTTTGGCTTAAAACGTCAAAGTAGCATTTCTCTTGTAATAGGCCTTTTTACTTATGGGGAATGTTATTGTAACATTTACTAACTGGATGGACGTAAATTCTTTCTCATAGGTGGACGTTCCCGCTACCGCAGCATCCCCACATCAAACAACCCCAACATGATGTACCAAGAAGAATGCAATAGACGACTGCGAGGAAAAGATGGAGGTCGAACGGGGGCTAGCGGCTTTAGGGACCGTGATGGAGGCCGGGATCGGGGTGATTCTAGTGCCTTTAATGGGGCAAACCGCAACAATTATGGGGGAATGGGCAACCAGCCAAATCAGTATGGTTACAACCAGGGAACCTATGGGGCTACTGGAACCACTTACGGGTCAAATAACTTTGGGGGCCAAGATTTTAATGCCGGTAATTACAACGCTAACTCGAGCACCAACTCCAATCTCCCGGCCAGTGGGAGAAATATGCCAAACACAGTGCTGCCTCAACAGAGAAATATGCCAAGCACTGTGCCGCCTCAGCAGCCACCGCAACCGCCACAGCAACCACAACAACCACAACCACAGCAACAACAGTTTGGTGTAACTGCCCGTCCGAATGCACCACAACCATTGATGTCCCAGCAGTTTGCCCCACCTCCACCACCAACCCCTGCAATGAACTATATGGGACCGTCGGGCAATTACCAATACCAGCCGCCCCCACCACCCCCTCCGCCCCCTTCCCGCAAATGAAATAGTTCAGGAAAGTTCCTCCCCTAACAAAGGGCAGCCCCCTGTCTTGTTTTATCGCTTTTTTGCCCATGCCATTTAACCTGAAAGTTGCAACCTGGTGTCTTGGACTTCCTGGCATTTTAATTTTTTTTTTTTTCCAGGACAAGGTAGGTAGTTTTTGTTCCCGATAACCCCCGCACCCCCCTTAACCCAGCTGCCAGTGAAACATTGAGCTTGTGAAGCCTCCTTTGTAATGTACAAATACTGAGGGTAAGTTGCTTCTAGTGGCAGTTATAACTGCTTCCTATGTGGCTTCATCTGCCCTTCTCAATAAAAGGAGCCTTTTCTTGCATTTTAGTTCCACAACTTCATGGGGTGCTGAAGGGGGTGCCTAGCATTAACTTGAACTAAAGTGTGTACAAGATTTGGCTGCTTTTTAAATATTTGTCTTGACTACACCTTTGGCTCACTCTACATTCATTTGCCCATCCGTTCGAACTGTACGGTCACTTGCTAAAATGATTGACTGGATCTTTGGTAGTTCTGCTGACAATGTATTCCGAGGTCTAGCTTGTAGCATACTTGAAGGTAATTCTGTATTTTCTACATTAATTGTATCATTCATGTTGCTTTCCTCTTCGCTCAGTGGCAGTTGGTATTTAGACAAGTGATGTGTTTGCGTGATTAGTATAGAAGTCCTGAAATTGAGGCATAGATGATCCTGTACACATCTATCCCCCCACCACCGTTGGATAATCAGCAAGATTGCCTGGAACAACCTTTCATTTTCTAGATACTTAATCTATGCTTAAACTGCAGTTGTTAGAATTTTTTTTTTTTTTTACATAAGAAGGATCTGCTCTGTTCACATTAACACCCCAGCAATTAAATGTTCCAACTGTAAATGATACCTTTTTTATACAACTTTTTCTTTTGTACATATAAATAAACTGGTAAACTTAGCGGTTTGTGTTATCCTCATTATTTCTATTGCGTACATTGTTTTCTCTCATTTGGGGTTTTGTAGTGGTATGTATCATTGCACTTTTTGCTGCTAACTAGACACAACTTAAATTTTTTCCCTTCTTTAAAATACAGGGAATACAGCAGAACCACAGCTTCCTGCCTTGGCTAGAGTTATTGGCGGTTTTAATGAAACGCATTTCATGAAAACTAGTTTTAAGGACCACTAGATCATGTTGGCAATATCGTAAAAATCGGAGCCCTTGTGCATAAGTAACTACTATGGTATTCGCCACATAGACTTGTGAGATGTTGTCCCCAGAAAAGGGGCAGTACCTCGGAATGCATCATATTCAAGTGATCCTTTCATGCCGGACTCCTCACTGGAACACAGGCCCAGAACTATCCAGAGCACCCCCCAAAGCTAACACTGAGCAGTCCCTAGGTTACGCTTTTGCAGCACATAGATTATCTGTAAGAAACTGCTACATGTGTACATTTACAGTAGGGAGAGTTCTTGCCTATAAAGGGTTCTCCGAATTCTCTGGTGTTTGGTCACACTCTGTAACTTAGTCATTATTTGTAACTGAACCAGCTTACCAGATCATTCTTCTGTGCTATTGTAACCACCAGAGTATAGCAGTTGAAAGTTTTCCTTTACTGCAAATCTAGATTTTTCTTAGTTTGATTACCGTTCACATGCATGGGGTTTCCCTGTCCCACGTCCCCATTCAGTATTACACAGGCTGCCAGAGACTTCTATAACCTATGCACGGTTCCCATTCGCATCTACATTAGCACAGCTATGTAGGTCTAAATCTGACCACCGATCCCCACAACTCTTTCAATAAAGAGAGCCTGTAAATGAAGTACTAGCTTGTTGGCACTGATCCCCCCCCCCCTGCATCTCCCCAGAAAGCGGTGGAAAGACTTTATAGGTGGGCCTGCAGACCCCTTGTGTAGATGTTAATGTTAAAGGACATTTGTACCGCGCACTAGCACCACCGGAGTAGTCCCCTGGCAGCTCTGAAAGAGGAGTGGATGTTGAGTTGGTGGGAGGCAGCAGAAAAAGTGCAAGAGAGCAGTGATGTGCTGTTGGCGGCCTCAGCCTGGTGGGTCTGTTGGCTGGGCCTGGGGTGTTTGCGGCCGGTAGTCGTCGTGTACTGTTGTGCAAGACTGTTGTTTTTGTTGTTGCGATGTAGCAAAGTTTGTGCGGTTTGTTGTGCTGTAGGTTTTGGTTGTGTTTGGTTTGGAGTTTGAGAGGTGTATGCAGAAAGGGGGATTGTTAGAAGGGTTGGTTAGTTTGCGTCTCTATCCTGAGTTGAGGCGCTCTGCTTGCGTAGTCTCCGCTAATGCGGCTCTGTCCTAATCTGGGTCCGATCGGCATATACGGTTCCTTACACCTCTGGCCCCCACCTCTAACATGCTCTCTCAAAGCTCCCCTTATCCTCCCTACATACTCCTGTGGCCAGTGCACCTGCCAATGTCAACCTCTCAGGTACTTTGGTGATTGCCAATATCTCGACAATTCCACATCACTGTGGTGCCTGGTGGTAACTAGCGGGCAAAAGTGTTGGTGGGATTGTCTCAGTTGTTGACTCGGTTTCTGTGCTTGCCGCCCGTGTTCCAGTCTATCCGGTGTCACCTGTCCAGGATCCGTGGGGTTGCCCTCTTGGGTCGGATGTCTGTGTCCTTTCCGGTTTAGTCATCCTTTTTCTGTTTTTTTTTTTTTCTTTCAGATTTGGTCTGTGGTGTTGAAGAGCCATGTTTTTAGTGATTTCCTGAATTGTAGGTGATCTTCATCGTTTATGTCTTGGGATGTTCCAGGTTTTTGCATCTAAGTGGTAGAAGGAGGTGCCTCCAAGTTTTTTCTTAAGGTATGGTTTGAGTTCCAAGCAGATTTCGTTGCTTGATCGGAAGGGTCTCGTTGGTTTGTAGACTGTTATTTTCTTTTGTAGGAATTCTTCTCCTTGTCTGTTGATTGCCCTGTGCATTATGCACATTGTTTTGAAGGTGATGCGGTGTTTTACAGGGAGCCAGTGTAGTGTTTTTGGGGCTGGAGTGATGTGGTCTCTTCTGGATAGTTTGAGGAGTAGTCTTGCTGATGCAATTTGTATCCGTTGCATTTTCTTCAGGAGGTATTCTGGTAATCCGAGGTAGAGGCTGTTTGCATAGTAGATTTTTGACATGATTAGGGCGACGATAGTGAGTTTTTTGTGTGTGAAGGAGACTAAAGGTAGAATTCTTCTTGCTGTGTGGAGGAGGAAAAAGCACTTCTCCACTGTTGGCATTTATTTGTGGTTCCAGGGTTAGGGTGTTGTCCATTAGGACTCCCAGATTGTTTTACTATCTTTGATGGTGTTGGTGCGTTTCCCATTTCCGTAGGCCATGCAATGGTGGTTTCATTCTCTTGGTCTTTGGATACGATCATGATTTCTGTCTTTCCTGGGTTGATTTTCAGGTTGTTGGCATCCATCCAGTTGAATACTTTAGACAGTTAGGGTTGAGTGGTTGGCATCGGTATCTTTGATTTTGTAGACGGTCTGAGTGTTATCTACGTAGTTGTAACATGTTATGTTGTATCTTTTGAAGATTCTGATGACCAGAGTCTGATAGATGTAGCGGAGATGGTGAGGATCCTTGTGGCACTCCAGTCGTTAGCTCGTGGAGTGGATTTGAAAGGTTTTATCCATACGTTTTCTGTTCTGTCCGCTACGAATGATTTGGTCCAGCGTAGTGCTGTCTGTTATGCCTGTCTTCTTTTGGTCAGGGTGTCGTGGCAAACTGTGTCAAAGGCTGCGGAGAGGTCGAGCAGAATAAGGGCCGAGGTAGTGTTTGAGTCTGCGTTAGTTTTGAGGTTGTCCCAGATGGATAGTAGTACTGTTAGTAGTACTGTTTCTGTTCCTCTCTCTGGTCTGAAACCGATTTGGATTTGGTCCAACAGGTGGTGTTTTTCTACGTGTTCTTGGGTTAGTTTATATATGTAGGTTTCTAGAAGTTTTGCTGGTTAGGGGATATTGGAAATCGGCCTGTAGTTAGAAAGGTCATCTATGTCACCACTTGTGTTTTTCAAGAGTGGCTTGATGTAGGCTGATTTGAAGATCTTCGGTACAGTCCCTGTTGATAGTGATAGATTTAGAAGGTTTCTGTAGTGTTCTGCTGGCGATCCTTGCGCAAGGATTGATTTGTAGTTGTCTGGGGGACGGGTCCAAGGGAGATTCTGCTTTCTTGCTTCGTTTAATCAGCATTGCGAATGCCTCTGCTGATATTTCAGGAAAGCTTTGGAGTTTGTGCTGTGGTTCCGTGTTAGGTTCGTTGGTTGTGTGTTGTGGTTGGTTGGTCGATTTTGTATGGTTTGTCGGATGTCATTGGTGTTATTTTTTTTATTTTTTTTCTTGAAGTGGTCTGCCAGGTCGTTGCATAGTTTTTCTGAGGGGGTTGGGGTGTTATCGCAGCCTGGTGGGTTTCTCATTTCTTCAATGATGCTGAACATTTCTTTTTGTGTGTTGGTGGCATTGTTGATTATGTCTTCTCTTTGCCTTTTGAACATTTCTTGTATGTGCGGATTTGTTTCTGGTACAGTGTTCCTTTTTCTGGGTTGTATTCTTTCCTCCATTCCAATTCCATCTTTTTGTTTTCCTTTGAGATGGGAATGTTGCCATTTAAACTAGAAGACTAGAATCTAACTTAAGCCTGATTTTGCAGAGGCTGGAGAAGTAACTGGAGGACATCCCATTTGGTGATCCCATCATACAAACTGGTTTTGAGTTTTGTATGGCACTAGAGCTGTGGTTTCCTATATGCTAGAACAATTACTTTCTATTAAAAGCAGTAATTGTCCCGAGTCACCCACTGGAGGGCCAGCACCCCAGCTCGAAGACCGCGGCCTGTGAACAAATCCCTTTCCCTCACACGGATGTGCTCTACAACCCAATTGCACAAGTTTGGGGGTGTGGTGGTTTGAGATCGTAAAGTGTGCTGCACCCAAGACGGCCCCGTTCCCACACTCACTGTACAGGCTGTGACCTGGCTCGTGAAAGGACATTACTGATTTATTTTGCAGCTGACCTTACTCTAATAAAAAGGCAGTTTTTCTAATGGGCATTGCTGATGGGGGGGGGGCGGGGTTACCATGGGTGTGTTCAGAATGCAGCAGGACTGCAAAGTGTGGCTGGGGAGCACCCAGCTGATGGCAGACCATTCGAGTCCGATTTCTACTTTTGACAGCCTGGCAAGAACACAGGCCCACAGTCTGATCCAATCATAGACTGAATCACCTATTTAAAATTACGTGTCTAAGCTTGTTTCCTTATCTATTCACTGCATCCCTACATATGCTGACAAACTTGTTTGGGTATTGGCAACCATACGTTTTCTGCCAATGTCTCCATCTCGGGAGGACTGGAATTATGGCTAGAAGAAAATGCTGAACTAAAACCCTCTGCATACCTTGATTCCCTTGTGAGTATCTTGCTGTTAAAGTGGAATTCGCGCAGGATGCTCCTTTTTTTTTTTTTTATTTTTTTGTCATAGGGGGACCAATCGCCTGCTGCCTAATTTTTTTTCCACTACATTGTTTAAGGAGGAATATCTTGTCTTGCTGCTTCACAAGGTTTTTCACCAAACCCTCAATCTTTTGAGAAGCTCTTCAGATGCTTTGAAACCTAGATGGTAGGCTGCAAATCTCAAATTGTGAAGAGGAATCTGGGCAGAACTATGGCATCGACGAATCTGCCTTCTTCAAACAGGCAAGCCCAACGATCAAGGTCTGTAAAAGGGGACATTTTCAAATTGGTACAAAAATTCATTGGCTTGCGACACCAAACTGAACTCATCGAAACTGACCATCATCCTCCTCCTTCTCTGAGCAAAATCTTAGATTTAGGAAGAGTTTTTTGTTGTTTTATAAATGTCGTCCGCCACCCCCCTCCTGCAATATCACTTGCAAGGTTACAATGTTCCAGTCCCACACCTACACCTCACCCATGGAAAAGCCTAGCAACTTTGGCGTCACATCCTAAAACTTGCATTGATAAGAGATTGTCTACAAACTTAACCCAGGCACAAACTAAATATCAACTGGTTCTTAGCAGTTGCCTCTCGGGTGTGCGCCTAGTGGACAGCATTCTACAGCTTGTTTGAAGGCTGTTTTAGCGCTGCAAAAAGTTGGATTGATTTTTAGTTCAAATATTTGTTGGCCAGAAAAACTGTACACTTGTCCCCAACTAACCATGGCAGTCAACCTGACTCAATGTCTCCACTATAAAAAAGCAATAGTAACGCGCTGCTTCAACCGAAGATCCATTTAGAACATGCTACTCATAGCTTTCCCTCAAAGAACCTTGGTAGTCTTCACTGAGGTACTTTCAAGACTTTATGGCAATAACCTTTAAATAGCTCTAATGGACTGCCTTTTTGAACTGTCTCCAAAGAGTGCAAACCTTAGCAATAAACGGTGCTCTGCAAGAGGTCCTTAAGACTGCATTCATCCATGATGGATTAACATGCGGCATTCGTGAAGCTGCCATGGCCTTGGACAAACGTCAAGGTCACCTTGGTGTACCTGCTTCAAACGGTGACATGCCCATGTTGAGCTGAACATCAAATCAACTTGATTAAAGTTGACGACAAGAAGCTCAGTGAGTAGATTCGCGTTTGTAAAATTAACAGAGAAGGCAAACCCCGAAAGGTAGTTGGCTGCAGCTCAAGTCCCTTTTATTTTTACTATTTTGGATGTGATGGTCAGTAATATTAAATCATCCCCAAAAGATCACACCCCTTCTATCTGCACTTATTTATACTCAAAGGAAAGCTTTTCCTATTCTCCAGCATAGGGTATGGCATGGATTCACATGCTCATGAATATTCCCCGTCGTCAGGCTGGGAATCCTCGGTATAGAAAAAGATCAGTATCCGTTTTGTTTCTGATCTGTCTTTCTTAGTAGTAACCAATCACTGGTCTCTGGGTCATACTGCCCCCAACCAATTACTGCCCTCTCCCTAAGCCCCGCCACTGGCAGTCATCCTCAGATTTTTACTGCACGTTCAAGTGTTGGGAGTCCTCGTGCTGTAGCTCTGAAGCTTTTGCTGTGTTTTCGCACTTTTTTTTCGGGAGATTTTTCTCTATTTTCGGTTAAATAGAGCCTCAAGCTCCACCGTTTCTACATATGATCAAAGGGGATCCGTTTCGGAGTTTTCTACGCCCCTCAAGGATGAAGATTTCATCGAGTTACGCTTTTGGAGGATTCCAGAAGTTCTGAGGCCTACCCCGGACATGGCTCAGGAGAAAGGAAGCTCGACTTCCGGGAAGCTGTTCAGGACCTGCCCTGGATGCCAGCTTCAGAATGTTTTCAAGGAGGTCGAGCATTCGTTAAACCTCTACTGTCTCCATGAGGACAAGACGTACATGGAGAAGGACTGCGCGTTTTGTGGGAACATGTCGGAGCGGACCATGAAGGATCCCCACCTCCGTCTCGCCAACTGGCTGGAAGGGAAGAGCCCGTCGGGCGAGAAGAGGAAAAAGAAGTCAGAGCGGTCTTCTAAGTCCTGTGAGGGTGCCCCGGCGACGGGGGCCCAACATAAGGCTAAGCACCGCAAGTCTGCGGGCACCGAGAGCGCCGAACGGTCGGCTCCTTGGCTGCCAGGCAGCGCACATCCTCCCCGGCGCCATCAACCACGAGCCAATGCTTCGGCTCGGGTAAGAGGAAGTCCGAGAACGCGGCGAAGCTTCTGGAGAGGCCCGGTCGATCTCGAAGATTCCGGCAGAGAGGGAGCGAGGCTCGGGACCCACCCCCCCCAAGGTGAAGGCCACAGGCGTCCAGAAGATGACGATGGCCTTGATTCACCCTGCTAAGACCTCGATTGAGGATGTCGCCGCGGCCCTGGCTCCTCCTGTGGAGGCGCCCTCAGGACCCAGAGTCTCCCTGCCACCATGGAGGGAGTCGTCTTTCAGGCCCATTGAGAAGACCTCCACAAAGTCCTTGTTGGAAAAGGTGGGGGAGTGGCCGGTGGCCATCGTGGATACGGACACGACCTCGATCTCTGAAGAAGAGCTCATCGAAGTTGTGGAAGAGGCCCAGCCCATCGGGAGGGATCCCGACGAGGCCGTCAAGAACGACCGGGTCGCCGACAAGGCTCCTCAAGAGCCATCGCGCCCGTCGTTTCTGGCGCCGCAGGACACTTCGGTGCCCATTTTGTCAGCAATTCAGTCCTTATGTTTGGAGATGAGGACAAGGTTGCCCCTCCCCCCGACGGAGGTACCCGAGCCAGACACGACGGGGGAACCGGAGCCAGGACCTTCGGAAAGTCCACCGCATAAGAGGACGACTAATCCTATGCCACCTCTCCCACCTCTGCGGCCTGCTCTGCCTCTCTTTCTCCCCCCCCCCCCCCCCCCCCCCGGTCTACTACGCACAGGGATGATACAGGCATGGACACGGCTACGACGGGTACAGACGACGGAGGCGACGACGGGACGTGTCCCCCGTCGCCCCCTGTTCGGGTATCCCCGCCGACGAGATTGGATCTTTTCATGCCATGATTTCCAGGGCATCCGAGCTCTTCCAGCTCTGCCCAGAAGAGAAGGAAGGGTTCCTTTACTAACGGCGCGAGGCTAAAAGGAAGACGGTCCTCGCCGTACCGCTTCTTGATGACTTCTGGGATCAGGGGCTCACCCTCCTCAAGAACCCTGCCACGGCACCGGCAAAGAGGGACCGGTACGAGAAGTACCGGGTCCCCGACGCTGCCCCCTTGTGCCTTCGGGCGCAACCCACCCGGGATTCGGTTGTCTCAGTGGCGTCAAAGAAGAAAGCTGGGGGCGCATCGGCCTCGACATCAACTTCCCCGCCGGACGGCGAGGGCAGGAAGTTGGACACGATGGGACGGTGGATCATCTCATCCGCAGCGACGACTATCAAGGCGGCCAACGCCCTGGCTATCGTAGCCTGCTACGACGGGGAGTTGTGGTTCAAAATCACCCCTCTGTGGACTTCCTTCCGGACGCCCTTGAAATCCTTCAGGAGGGTGAGATTGCTTCGGACCACACCATCACGGTGGCAACGGACATCGCCGATGCCGGTTTCCGTCAGTTGGGCAACAGCGTTTGCTTGAGACGAGGATGGCTCAAGGCCACAGATTTCCGCCAGGATGTACAAACCAAGGTTTTGGACATGCCCTTCGACGGGAACAACCTGTTAGGGAAGGTGGTTGATGAGTCCCTTCAGGCCATCAAGACAGACAGACTGCCCGGGCACTGGGAGTGCTCCAACAACGGCGGCCGTCCTTTCGGAGATCCGGAGGCAGACAAGGTGCCTCCAAGGGTTCCAACAGTGGCTCCTCCACGTACCGCCAAGCGGCAAGATCTTCGTCCCAGGAAGCCTACAGGGGACGCGGCAAGTCAGGTGGTGCCCGTCGTCGACGGGGAGGTCAAGGAGGCAAGGCGGCCTCCAAACAAGATTGAACCGACCGTGGGGTCGGGCCCCCGCCGAAGAACCCCGGTGGGAGGCCGGCTGGCGAGGTTCGTCAGCGTGTGGGAGTCCATCTCCACCGACTGTTGGGTGCTGGGCGCCCTGGCCCAAGGGCACGACCTCGAGTTTTAGAAGAAGTGCCCTCGCGTTCCACCCGTGGCCAGGAAGGAAAATCACGTCCCTCAACTACTGTTGGAAGTAAGGGCGATGCTCAAGAAGGGTGCCATCGAGCTCGTCCCAAAGAGGCTTCGGAGGTCTGGAGTTTACTCAAGGTACTTCCTCGTAAAAAAGAAGACCGGAGGATGGCGCCCCATCCTGGACCTACGACGACTGAACAAGTACATCAAGGCACAGAAGTTCCGTATGGTCATCCTCCAGCACGTGCCGGGACAGCTGGAGGAGGGCGATTTCCTGTCGTTGGAGGATGCGTACTTCCACATCCCCATTCTAAAAAGACACCGAAAGTTCCTCAGGTTCGTGGTCCAAGGGCGGCACTACCAGTTCAAGGCCCTCTCGTTCGGATTGAAGTCGGCACCCAGGGTGTTCACCAAGTGCCTCGCACCAGTGGCGGCGCGGCTGCACCTACAGGGATCCACGTCTACCCCTACCTGGACGACTGGCTCATCTGGGCAAGGACAAGGGAGCTCGCTGTGGAGCACACTGCGAAGACCGTCCAGCTGCTCACGGACCTGGGATTCTCCATCAACTTTCCAAAATCCCACTTGGTTCCGTCGCAAGTCTCCCTGTTTCTGGGAGCCAAGCTCGACACAGTGGCGCGGCTGGCCTCACCGTCGGAGGAAAGGACCAGGACCATTCTGGGCAAGGTGCAGCGTCTGCTGGCCACGGACATGGCCAGGGTAAGATCTATCAAATCCCTCCTCGGGATGATGTCCTCCTGCATTTATCTGGTGTGCCTTTGCAGGATTCGGATGCACCACTTACAAGAGTTCCTCGACGCCCGCTGGGTCCAGTCGACAGGCAGCTTCGAGGACAGGATCCCTCTCAACAAGACGTTCCTTCAGGCGATCCAGTGGTGGGGAACCCGCTCCCATCTGTCGGCGGGCACGGACTTTCGGACCCCAGCTCACCAGGTGACTGTGACGACGGACGCCTCCCTGGAAGGTTGGGGAAGTGCACTCCGGAGATCTTCACGCGAGAGGCCTTTGGCTCCCGGAGAAGTCTCTCCACATCAACATCTTGGAGCTCTGCGCAGTGTTCTGGGCCCTCAGGTCCTTTCTTCCGTCCCTCAAGGGCAAGGTGGTGAGGATCTTCACCGACAACACCACCACGATGTTCTACATCCGGAAGCAGGGCGGAACCAGGTCCCCTGCCCTATCCAAGGAAGCCCAGGATCTGTGGCATTGGGCCGTCGCCCAGGGGATGTTTCTGGTGCCTCTTCATCTGGCAGGAATAAAAAACATGATTGCCGACTCACTCAGCAGGAAGCTTCGCTCGTGCCACGAGTGGGAACTATGACAGGATCAGGTGGATCGACTCTTCCAACGATGGGGCGAACCCCAAATCGATCTCTTTGCGACGGTGACGAATTCCAAGTGCCAGAGGTTAGCCAGCAGGCTCCCCCAGCCGAGGAGCATGGGCGATGCTTTCTCGTTCCCCTGGGACGGCCTATTTCTCTTGCGTTCCCTCCACTGCCGTTGCTGCTCCGGCTCATCAACCAGCTCAAGAGGTCCCGGTGCAGGATGATCCTCGTCGCACCGGCGTGGCCGAGACAGATCTGGTTCCCGGACGTTCTGGACTTATCAACGTGCCCACCAGTCAAGCTGCCGACGGACGCAGACCTTTTCTCCAGAGAAAGAGACGGCGTTCTTCACCACAACCCGGAGCCGCTGAACTTGCAGGCCTGGCTCCTGCAGCACTAGAGTTTGGAGGGTACGACATCCCGGCCGACTGCAGAGAGGTTCTTGCAAAGGCCAGGGCGTCCTCAACTCAAGTGCTACGGACATAAATGGAAGAGGTTCTCTGTCTGGTGCCGTGCACAGAAGATTAACCCTCTGCGGATTACGGCCCCTCAAGTACCTCCGTTCCTACTGTCGCTGGCCAAAGCTGGACTGACTCATGTCTCCATCAAAATAGATCTGGCTGCAATCTCCCGATATACCAGGACTACGGGACGGGCGTCCTTGTGGTCTCATCGCCTGGTGAAAGAATTCATGAAGGGACTATTCCGATCATTCCCGCCGGTGAAGGCTCCTGTCCCGGCATGGGAGTTTAATGTGGTGCTGACCTGGCTCATGGGGGGGGGGGGGGGGCCTGATTCGAGCCTATGCATTCGGTGCCTTTGAAGTTCCTGTCAACTTTCCTTGTGGCCATCACCTCCGCACGACGAGTGGGAGAGATCCAGGCCCTATCTTGCGAGCCTCCATACTTGACTTTTCATGACACAAGGGTGGTGCTGAGGACACACCCCTCCTTTATGCCCAAGGTGCTGTCGCACTTCCACCTCAACGAGCCCTTGGTGTTGCCAGTTTTCTTCCCGTCGCCGGCCGAGAGGATGTAGCTAGAGTGCTGAAGTTCTACGTGGATAGCACGAAGAATTTTCGGAAGACGTCACAGCTGTTTGTGAACTTTGGTACTGTGAATCAAGGGAAGGCTCTCTCAAAGACTTCCATTTCCAGATGGCTCTCCGGCTGCATCATGCACTGTCACCGGTTGGCAAACTGACCGCTGCCCGGCCGTCCGAGAGCCCATTCGACCAGAGCGTTCGCTGCTACCACGGCGTTCCTGTCTGGTGTGCCCCTGCTGGACATCTGCAGGGCTGCGACGTGGAGGTCGACACACACCTTCACAAGATTCTACTGTGTCGATCGGGACTCCAGGGAGGAGTCCAGGGTCGGCCAAGCAGTGCTGTGCAACCTGTTTGCCTAAGGTGAGCCTGGTGAGGAGGTAAGAGTTGCTTAATGTTGAGTTAATGTTGCAAATATCTGTCCTCCCAACCAGCCCCAGAGTCGGTGTTGTCGGCGGCTGCGGCGAGAAAAGCAAGGTCCCAGCACAGAGGCCAGGAGACGGGATGCCTTTGCAAAGAAGGTGTTGTCGGTGGGTGCAACAACGGTGAAGGCGGCCAACTCTGGCTATAATGGCCAGGTATGATAGAGATGTGGCACCGGTTGGCACCCATACTACAACATCTCCCAGAAGAACACAGGAAAGTGGCGATGTTACTCGTCCGAGAGAAGAGGCCTCAAATCATTCTATAAACATCGCTGTGGACCTTGCAGAATCAGGGTTTAAGCAAGTCAACAATGGGGTGGTTCTACGGAGACAAGGGTGGCTTAAATGCACCAACTTTTAGACCTGAGGTGCAATACAAGGTGCTGGATATGCCCTTTGAGGGAGACCTGTTTGGCGAAAAGGTGGATGAGGCCTTAAAGGGCATGAAGGAGGGCTCTGACACGGCACATTCTTTGGGTGCCCTCCACAGTGGAAGGCATTTTCGTTCTTTTCGCCCCTTTAGGGGAGCATCAGGGAACTCGCGATTCTCAACATCAAGGGACAGGTCTTTCAATAGGCCGGCGTACTCCTCGCAGGGCTACGGGCTTCTCAAGCCGTGAAACGACGCTGAGACTACCAGACCTCCAGGAAGAAGACGGCTACTCGTCGTTGAGAGGTAAGTAGGCCAAAGAACAGCAATGACGGGCGTCAGAACGTCCTGGGAGGCAGGGTATCGCCTTGTGTCGCTGAATGGGAGCAAATAACCACGGATCAGTGGGTACTGGACAGTGTAAGGTTAGGGCATTCCCTGCAATTCAAAAGCAACCCTCTGCATGTTCCACCAGCGTTTTTGGCTCAACCCCACCTGAGCGTGTTGCAACAGGAGGTGGTGCTTATGCTACAAAAAGGGGCTATAGAATTGGTTCCTGCATCGCAGAGGGGTCGAGGGGTTTAGTCCCGATACTTCGTAGTGAAAAAGCCAAACGGAAAATGGCGTTGCATTGTCTACCTTCGCGACCTCAACAAAACGTTGAAAAGCCTAAAATTCAAGATGCTCACACTCCAGGAAGTGATCCGGTCCGTCCAAGAAGGGGATTTTCTAGCATTGCTGGACCTTCAAGACGTGTACTTCCACATATCAATGCGCCGACGACACAAAGTTCCTAAGGTTTGTGGTAGGACGGACTCAATACCAGTTCAGTACTCCTTTTGGACTAAAATCCTCTCCCAGGATGTTCACGAAATGTTAAGCTCCAGTTGCAGCATGGTTGAGAAAGCAAGGCCATCACGTATACCTGTATCTCGAAGACTGGTTGGTAAGGGGATCCTCCCCTATGGCAACTCAAACAAGTCTGCAAGCCACCATGCAACTTTTACGACAGCTGCGATTTGCAGTAAACTTTGAGAAGTCTTTGTTGACTCCGTCAACAAGCTTAGTGTTCTTGGTGGTGCAGTTTGAAACCCAGTCAGGGTTGGTGAGGCCATCCGTCAAGAGAATCCAGACTCCATCAGCTAGCAAGTCAGTGGAGGATCAATACCAGAGTATCAGTGAGGAAATATGTCGATACTGGGCGCTATGGCGTCGTGCATTCCTCTGGTGAAAAACTGCCGCCTTTTCATGAGGCCAATTCGGGAGTTCCTGGCGTCCCGGTGGACCCAGACCCAAGGACTCTGGTTGGACAAACTGGTCGACGACGAGCTCCTACGAGCTCTTCGATGGTGGCAGAGCTTTCAGAACCTATCCAGGGGGGGTACCCCTGTAGGAACTGGAATTTTGCGTGACCATAGTGACGGACGCGTCGCTGATGGGCTGGGGAGCACACATGGGCACTCTCCAGACGCAAGGTCGATGGTCGCGGAGGGAGTTGCTCCTGCACATCAACGTTCTGGAGTTGAGGGCAGTGCGCTGGGCCCTGAAATCTTTCCTACCAAACATAAAAGGTTCGGTAGTGAGAATATTGACGGACGACACTACAGCAATTCTTTATTTGCGAAAACAAGGAGGCACGGGGTCCAGAACACTTTCCATCGAGGCTCAGAAAGTATGGCAACGGGCTCTGAAGCACGATATAACCGTCGTAGCTCACCATCTCCCTGGAGTAAGGAACGAGCAAGCGAACTTCCTCAGCAGGAAAATGGACCAAATACACGAATGGGAGATGGTCTTCAGTTATCGAAGATCTTCAAGAAGTGGGGACACCCTCCTCTGGATCTCTTTGCAACAAAGGAGAACAAGAAGTGAGAACTGTACGCCAGCAGGTGACCACAGAGGGGCTCACTGGGGGAGGTGTTCTCCTTCCCGTGGACGGACACGTTTCTCTACGCCTTTCCCCCGTTTCCTCTCGTACGGAGAAACCTGCAATGGATTCGCAGATACAGGTGTTGAGTCATCTGAGTGGCTCTGTATTGGCCGAGGCAGGCGTGGGTTTCCGAGCTGCTTCAACTGTCAATAGAGCAGCCGATAACATTTCGGAAAGCCCCAAACCTCCTGTCCCGGGACAAAGGGACAGTGTGGCATCACGACCCGGACAGTCACAATCTCACAGCTTGGCTCCTGACTTTTTGGAGTTTGGTACCGAGTATTTCGTCGGATTGTCGGAGAATCCTGCAGGCCGCACCGGCCCCCTCCACAAACACGTCGTATGCATGCAAGTGGAGGAGATTCTGTGGGTGGTGTCAGTCAGCCGGGATTGCACCCCTTGAATATAACACAGGAACAACTTCTCCCATATCTGCTGCATTTAGCGGAGAGGGGATTGTCTCTTTCGTTGATAAAGGTACACCTGGCGGCCATCTCAAGGTTCACGAGGAAAAGGCAGTCGTCTCCCTTGTTTAGTGATAGGCTGATAAATCACTTCATGAGGGGTCTATTCCGTACATTCCCGCCGATTAAGCGCTTTCCTCCGACTTGGAGTCTTAACTTGGTGTTAGCGGGGCTAATGGAAGCTCCCTTTGAAACGATGGCTTCCTTGTCTATGAAGTTCTTATCGTGGAAGTTGGCTTTTCTAATAGCTATTACGTCAGCTCGACGGCTCTCGGAGATGCAAGCATTGGTCATAGATCCGCCGTACTTGAGGTTCTTTAAGGACAAAGTGGTGCTGCTGTCGACTAATCCTCATTTTATTCCAAAAGTTCTTACTGTTTATCATAAACATTCGACAATTGTTCTACCTATCTTTTTCGCAACTCCGTCGGCAGTGGAAAAAGCCCTCCATACTTTGGACGTGAAGAGAGCTCTGAAACTCTACCTTCATCAGTCTCAGCAAATCAGGACTACGCAACAACTGTTTGTGGTTTATGGTCCGTCGACGAGAGGAAAGGCAATCTCAAAACAAGGACTAGCTAGATGGGTCTCGTCAATGATTGCTTTTTGTCACTACAAGGCGGGGAAACCGCTAGAAGGTCGTCGGAGCTCATTCCACGAGATCAACTTCGTCCTCGGCGGCGCTGTGGGCAGGGATTCCGCTGATGGACATGTGCCAAGCGGCGTCCTGGTCGGTGCCACACAAGTTTACCTGCCATTGCCATTTACCTGCCATAAGGCAACATGCAGACAATGTACAGATGGGAAGAGCCGCCGGCCTCCCCTGAATGCAACGTACATGCTGTATCCCCCCATGCTACTTTGGAGGGGTTAAAATCTGAAGGGAGCCGTGGGGGCGGGGCATTTATACTGCCACATCCTATTGGGGCGTGCGTGAGCAGCCCAATAACGACGTGGATAGGATACAAGTGTCGAAGTTTTCCTATGGAAAAACGGCTTTATAAGTGTACCAAGGGTTCCCAGTCTGATGGGGAATATTCTAAGCATGTGAATCCATAAAAGATACCAATGCTGGAGAAATGGAGTTACAGGTAAGAAACTATTCCCATCTTTCTCCTATAAACCAATCACTGAGCTCTGGGTCATACTGCCACAGCCAATCACTACCCTCTCCCTAATTCCCCTCTGGCAGCCATCTTTAGAGGTTTACTGTGTTGGGAGTCCTTGTTTCGCTCTTAGAGCTTTCTGCATTTTTCGTGCTTTTTTTTTGATCGAGCACACGGGCTCGATTGAATAAAATGTATTATCGCTTCTTCGTCCTACTAACAGGGATTTGTTTGTCTGCATCTTCGATTGCCCCCTCAAGGGCAGAATCTTTGAGTTTTTCGTTTTTTTCTTCGAAGATTACAGAAGGCCATCAGGCCTATGCCGCACGCTATGTCAGAGGAGCAGGACAGGGCTTCCTTCCCTCTTGCAGCTCTGCTTCGACCTGAGGAATGTGTACATGGAGGACACGCATTCCCAGTGCCTCGATGGTCTCCACTTCACGTGCTACCAAATCTTAAGATGGCTGCCAGTGGTGGGGCTTAGGCAGAGGGCAATCATTGGCTGGGGGCAGTATGACCCAGAGCTCAGTGATTGGTTTATAGGAGAAAGACAGTTTGTAAATTAAACTTTTTCTTTTACTGAGGATCCTGAGCATGTGAATCCATGCGAGACCCATCCTGGAGTACAGTTACAGGTAAGTAACTTGTTATATCGTCTTAAATAAGCAGCATTGCGTGTGCATTTCCTTCTTGGTGCATGCCCTTTTTCCATCCCTTGGAAAGTTAGTTGCCTTGGTGTTGGTGACAGCTCAGGTTTCTAGTCTCGTTCAGGACAATTTTATTTCAAAAGGTGCAAACGGCAGTATCAAAACAATGTTAAGGAAGCCAGATCACATTCAATTTAAGCCACCTGGCTCAGATAGTGTGCAGCCCTAGCGAGTGAACTGGTTCCAAAGGTAGATTTCCATTTTTAGATCTTTTTCTTGAGCAAAACAGGGTTCTCAGATTGGGAAGGCTAGTTCTGCAGTCTCGCGAAGAATGACTTGATTTCTTATCTGGGATTTCCTACAGCTTGACACCTCTTCCCTGATTACCTGCAAAGATCTTAACCTCTGCAAAGGTGAACTGGGTGGCCCAAATGTGAAGGTGCAAGTTTGGAATTAATGCGCATACTTGCAGGGAAGTAAATGCTAGCATGTCACATGTTCAACTTCTGGCTCTTGTAAGCCGTTCTGGAGAGCTAGAGTGGAGGGAAGCAGATAGACATTACCTGAATAGTGTGTCTGTATTAGAGAGCAGACCTCCCCGCTTGTAAAATGGGCTTACTTGGCCTCGCAGTTGATTATGGAAGTTGAAGGCCATAACCATCAGATTCACTTGAGCGCCCCAGACACTTGGCAGAGGAGCAACAATTGCACTAACATCTGGAAAGTGGTTGAGAGACCCTACTAGTGTACGGCCAAGAGCAGGATGGAAGGTACACAGCACAATTGCTGCCAACCAGAGAACCATCTAGTGGCAGTCACATCTTTTGGGGGTATGTGGGGGGAGTTGGATTAAGTAAGGCCACTGACAGAATATTCTAGAGCAGCAAGCCCCCCCCCCCCCCCCCGGTACTCTGCTTTTCTGCTTGTATTTGGTGAGATATACTCGGCATGGCAATTTGAGAAAAGGGACTGATAAATATATTGCTGCAGTGTTTGTGCTTTAGAATGATGCTCTACTAACATGCCTTATGATTATTGGTTTTGATTTTGTTATTATAAGTGTTAATATTTTTTGGGTGAATGAAAGTACACCCATTCTCACCTGGCGGCAACCAACTGAAGTGGAACTAGTGCTACAGCCCAATTTCACCTATGATCTCTGATGATGGTGCTTGGGAATGCCCCCTTTTAATGAAATTAACTGTTTTTATTTTTACATGCAACCACACATTTCCTTGGGGTTTTCTGTGGATGTTAATGCTGCTTGGTTAATTTCTATATTAAGTCCATCAGTGGTACACCTTTTAATCTACCTTACTTTTTTCAGTCCATGTCCCTCTGTTAAAAGGCACAGCATTAATTTCATCCCTTATCGGCTGGGGAATGTATTTTTGTCCTGAAATACCTTGTTTATCATGGAATGGTCCATATCCTACCGCCCCATCTCAAACACCAGGTTCCTTGCCAAACTCATTGACCGAACCACCTACACCCAACTAAATGCCTTTGTCGAAGCCGACAATTTCCTAGACCCCCACCCAATCGGGTTTCAGAACCCGTCACAGAACTGAAACCATCCTAACCTCAATCTGGGATGACCTTAAAATGACGGCAGACTCCGCGGGATGCGCCGCGCTAATCCTTCTTGACCTATCCGCCGCCTTTGACACAATCAATCACTCAATCCTCCTAGACCGCCTCCACTCCCTAGGAATTGGTGGAACCGCTCTTAAATGGATAGCTTCATTCCTCAAAGATGGGTACCAAATAACGATACTCTCCACCTATGCCTCCCAAACCCGACCAGTCGACACGGGAGTCCCACAAGGAGCATGCCTATCCGCCCTCCTGTTCAATCTGTACTTGATCACCCTCCCACCAATAATTTGTTCACACAACATCCTGTGTTACAACTACGCCGACGACACAACGAATTCTAAAACGCCTGAACTCAAAACCCAACTCCCGACCTGACTTGGCCTCCTGCCTCCTTGACATAGAACTCTGGATGACCCAAAGCCACCTCTTGTTAAACCCCTCCAAAACGGAAATCATGCTATGCGGCAACTCTGAACTTCTTCCGCACCCACTACCCTGGCCATCCGCTATGGGCAAATCACGGACCCCCTCCAACTCAGTGAAAAATCTTGGATGCACCCTTGACTCTGACCTAACACTCTCGCGCCAAGTCAACATCTCAAAGTCCTGCCACTACCACCTTAAAACCCTTAGGTGCATCTTTCCATATCTCTCCTTTCCCAACAGACTCTCTGTGGTCCAATCAATCGTTATATCAAGACTGGACTACGCAAACCCCCTATACCTCTGAGTCCACGCGTACCAAATTAATAAACTACAAAGGGCACAAAATGCGGCAGCCAAAATGCTACTTGCGCTCGGCCCAAGAGACCACATCTCCCCAGCCCTTAAGACGCTGCACTGGCTTCCCGTAACCCGAAGGGTGACTTTCAAACCCTTATGCATCTCCCATCGAGCACTGCATAAAACCGGACCTCAATATCTTCAATACAAGCTAAAACCCTATCACTCTGCACGCACCCTAAGATCAAGCTCAGCCGGCCTCCTAGTCATACCAAAGACAAACTCAGTCAGGTTAGGCGGTCATTATTCTCAGCCTTGGCCCCCACGCTATGGAACTCACTCCCACCCCACATCCACCTAACTGAGGATTTAATGTCTTTCTGCAAACTGCTGAAAACCTGGCTCTTCCCCTAAAACCAACCCGTACCAAACAAACCCAAACAGACTAACAGCATCTCAATGACCCCAATCCAACAAACTACCTGATGCGAGAAACTGACAGCTAATAACCCCTAATATAGGACAAACAGAATTAAGAGTAAAGTAGATCAAAGCAGTGAAGTGGTTAATAAGAGTAAATCATACGGAAACAGTAAAGAGATTTAAACTCCAGAAATTGACATAATACATGAGGAGTGAACGAAGTGAATGGCGTGGATGAAATAGTTAGAATGGATGAAGCGTGTGGAACAGACGAATGCGCGGAGTGGAAGAATGCATGAGTGGAAGAACAGATGACTATATAGTTCGAATGAGTATGTAGATCGGATGAGTGTATAGAATGGATGAACATGTTGAGCGGATGAGTGCGTAAATACAGAGAAGCGAGTAGAACGCAGGAGTGCGTAGAACAGATGAATGCAGAACGGATGAGCGTAAAGCAGATGAGTGTAGAACAGATGAGTATGTAGAGCAGATGAGTATGTGGAGCGCATGAGTGTGGATAGTGGATGAGTACGGAAGTGCGGAGAGTGTGTAGATCGCTGGAGCAGATGAATGTGCAGACCTCGCGAGTGTACAGAGCGGATTAATATATAGAACAGGATTACTGCGCATTAGCGAAGTACTTTATAAGGCTGTTGGGTGCATATTGCTGTTAAATGCGTGGAAAGCATGAGTGCATAAAGTGGACGCGCGCGGGGAGCTGTTGAGTTCAGGGTGCGGGTGAGTGCAGGGAGCAGGTGATCGCGTAGGGTGGGTAAAAGCGTAGAGTGTAGTGCATGAGAGGGGATAAAGTGGACAAACGCCTAGAGTGTATGAGTTACACAGACCGGGTGAGTGCCTAGAACGAATAAGCATGTAGAATGGATGAGTGCGGAATACATGCATGCGGGGAGTGGATGGATGAGCTGAGCGGAAGAATGTGTAGAGTGGAGGACTGCATAGAACAGACTAGAGGGTAGGGCCGGAAAATATATAGAACAGACGAGTGCATATGAGCGAATATGAAAAAGGGGTACGTAGAGGGGGATGAGTGGCTGGAGCGAACGGACGTGTTGCGTAGAGCAGATGAGTACATAGAATGAATGAATGTAGATTGCATCCAGTACTGATGACTGCGTAGAATGGATGAGTACGTAGAGCTGCTGAATGCGTAGAGCATGGGGCGGACAAGAGTGCATGCGTGTGTTGAGCGGACCGGAGTGTGTGGAGCAGACGGGTGGATAGGAATGCATGGAATGGAGTGCATAGAAATGCGGGACATATATAGTATGGTTTAGAATGCAGAGAATGTTTGAAAGAGCATATAACCCATCATATCGCACCACCACGCTTACTCTCTCCTTTACACCACCACTCAACTGGAACACAGAGCTACGATGACACCATTTGGTATATCTGTTCTCATATCAACATCTGCCGCACACTCCCCATCATTCTAAGTAAACACTGCTGGGTACACACCCCCCAGCCAGGTGTTCTCCTCGGGCCTAACGCAGCCAAATTCGGTCTGGATAAATCCTGCCAGAACGAAGACATACTCCTGATCTCTCAACCACCACACCTACCGCTAAGAAGCAGCTATTACACGAATACCGCACCAGCTGCACACATACCCGGTGCCCACACGCACCTTTGACTCTCTCTCTACTGATTTGAACTTCGGTTCCCAAGGGCGTTCAACCTACCAGCGCCTTCAGACCGTACCAATGGTATATGGCGCTATATAAATGCAAAATAATATAACAAACATATTGCATCAATATTCGCAATCCGGGCCCTAGACAAATTATCTGATGGCAGAGGCTACTGTAATCCGGTCTGAGAACCATATTGGTTTAAACTCGTTTATGTAGTTGAGACCAAGATTTAATCTGAAAACTGTCCCATTTGTTGTTTTTACCCTACCTACTGAACCTAGGCGAAATTAATGTTACTTAAAATTGGTGTCTCGAATGTAGAACATAGCCAGTTATTCATAAATGGTTTGACACTGATCGTAGGAGCAACCAGAATTTAGCCATGCATAGTTTATCCACCATACTAATAATGGGTCACTGCTTTGAATGTAGATCATGCATTTAACCTTTTACTCCATGTCCTGTCCCCTTGCCTCCATCCTGCCTGGGTGTCCCTCGCTAGGGACGGGAAGGGAACCTTTTTCACCAGAAAAAAACTTAAATTTAGTTGCATGTGAGGGAGCGGCCCCGGGAGGATGCGCTCACTTGACTCTGCCACACCGCAGTCCTCTTTTCCGCAGTGACGGGAGCAGACCTGTCTCACCAATGCTGTGGTTGAGGCCTTTGGGTGGCTCGCTCGTAATTCCACGCATGCTAAGTCTTCCCCGGGGATTTGTCCCAATCATTTTATTTTTCCAGCATGGGGTCTGGCATGGATTCACATGCTCATGAATATTCTGTTGTCAGTGTCAAACTTTGAAGGACGAAAGGGTATTGTGCCATCCCCCACTGTGGTTGGCATGGGCGCCTGAATGTTAACCATACAGGTTACCACGTGTCAGCCAAAGGGGGAGGGGGGGGAATGAGGAGTTGGGGAAAGGGTGTGGAAAGATAAAGGGAAGATGGGGAGAGAAACATGCATGTACATAAGTCAAAATTTTATTTAAACCCTGCATCCTAAGCCTAACCTCCAAAAGACCTGGTACCTAACACTCCTACCTGAAATCCTGCCTTTCTGGGTACTCTATTGCATACTAGTAAATACTTATCAACTTAGTTAACATCACTGCATGGGAAACGAGTCCTAACTAACATAACACATGATGCAACATGACATAGGACATAACGCGTGATTAGACTCCAAATACAAACCTGGTTTTGGCAGCAAGCTGTATGGCACACACATGGGAATTCCCTGTGATGAATACTTAAAACACATGGCCCAATGGGCTAGCAAAAGCAACAAACATTACATTTAGCTGTGTTCTTCTGAGAAAAAAAAAACCTAGCACCTCTATTCATGTTAAGTTTAGAAAGAAGGGTCCTTCAGGTCCTAACACCGCACTCGTAGAATGTTGCCCAGCACAAGGACAAATGCGCTCTCCGCTGTGTTCACCAGATACTCGGTGACTAAGAATGTCCTTAATTTTGTTTTGATTATTCATCAGACTTCCTGGTAACCCCCAGACTGAAAGCGCTTACTGGCAACACTAAACCACATAAGAGCCAAAAACTTGTATTTGTAACGTGTCTCCACTTTTTTTTTTTATCATCAAACGCTGCTGGGAGACGTGCCCCTTAGTAGTCCCAAAACCCAATGATGCATGCTTTTCCTCTTGAGTGTCCGGGTGCCTCACGAGGCAACCTGGACTTCGTAGAATGAGGCGAAGTAGATGCCGAAGCTTCTCACTGCCACGGCACGGGATCACACAGCAGCATTCCTCCGGCGTCTCGTAGCCCAGAAAAACTCTGGTCCAAACACTGTGACTGCCCATGCTGCACATCAGTAATTAGCCACACCAGTGCACGGATGGCCAGTGGTTTAGTAAGCCCTCAATGATTGTTTCCAGCTGGCTCGCTGCGCGAATGCGCAATGGACTACACGTTGGGCCCATAGACTGCTGGGAAAGGTAGTTAACAGCCTATTTCCTATAATGCAATCTCCTTCTCTGGCCAACCTTATTTCTGACCGTACCTCCGCTCCCAGGGCTTTTCCCAGGACCTGCTTTATCTGGGTAGAGCCAATGACATTGTCTCACCAATCGGGGAGCATGAACGGAACTGACCGGTTCCCAAGAACAGTCTTCAGGACCATACCCTGCCCATTGAATTGGATACCACAATCTCTGCTGTCTCCACTTCAAATCCAGTATTCTTTGAACCTCGTATTCCGTCTGCCCCCTCTTAAATTACTGGTGGCCTCTGCACACGCGTTCCGGGAGCTGCGGGTTTAAGCAAAGGCACATGGAATACTGGATGTATGTTTAAGGTTGCAGGTAATCGTAATTTGACAGCTGCTGCAGACACTTCACAACCTCATATGGTCCGATTAAACTTGGGTGCAAATTTACAGGGTCCTACCAAAGACTAATTGTGTGTGGATAACCATACTTTGTCCCCCACCTTGTACTGGGGAGCATTGCGTCTTTTCTTGTCTGTATAATTTTTGTAACTGTCTTTGGCCTGGTCTCTTGCCTTCTGTCTGGTCAGACGCAATTGTTTTCTCTCGAAGAACTGGAATGTATTCAGCCTCCAGTAAATTATCAGGCAACATATTCTGCACTTGTCCATGTAAACATTTGTTCGGTGCTATCCCAATGAGGCATGTTCTGCATTATATGTGAAATCTGCTAACCACAACGCTTGAACCCATGAGTTCATGCCATCCTGCAAATAACGCAAATACTGTTCAAGCGTCGGATTGACAGACTCAGTTTGTCCATCAGTCTGTGGATGATAGCTCGTAGATGGAGCACAATTAATTCCTAACATCTAACATAAGGCGCGCCAAAACATAGAAGTAAATTGGGGACCCCTTTCTAATACAATGCTTTGAGGTAACCCGTGTAATCTGACATGTTGCAAAAATAATTCCGTCAGCCTCCCAGCTCCTGGAATTCCTTTACAAGGCACAAAATGTGCTTGCTTGGACAAATAGTCTACCACTACCCAAATAGTGTCATACTGCTCATCAGGAGTTAAGTCGGTAATGAAGTCCATGGAAAAGTCTACACCTTCAGGAGTGGGAAGTGGCTGTAATAGCCCTGCTTTTCTTGCATGGGCTGTCTTGTTTCGTACACAAGTTTCACATCTCTGTATTCAACAGTATCCTGTCTCAATCTTGACCACCAAAAATACCTTTCCAACATGTCTTGTGTTTTTCTTGTACCAGAATGACCAGCTAATGGCGAATTATAACACCACTACATTTTCCCCTGTAATTCCTGAGTAGGCGAGTACAGCTTCCCTGCGTAGTAAGGAAGACCATCATGAAAAGTTTCCAATGGGTTTGTCACTCCCCATTTCAACCTTTCTTGTTTTCTCATCTCTTCCTTTACTTGTCTCCACAATCTCTTGGTAACTGCTCCTACCACCTTCTCTGCAGGAATGATGGTTTTTACTTCTGTTACATTTTCTAGATTTTGCTGCCTTGATAAAGCGTCTGCTTTCCCATTTCTCTTGCCTGGCCTAAAAGTCACCAAGAAGTCAAACTCATTAAAGTATTGCGACCAAAGTAATTGCTGTGGGCTTAGAGTATGTGCTGTTAAAGTACTGATGGATTTTATGATCAGTCACTACCATCACCTGATGCTTAGCCTCCAACAAATCATGCCTCCCCTCCAAAAAAGCCGCTTGAATGGCTAACAGCTCTTTATCTGTAATTGAGTAGTTTTGTTCACAGCTAGTAAGTTTACGAAAATAGAAGACTACTGGGTGCCAAATACCATCCTCTTTTTTTGCGACAACACTGGCCCCACTGCTACATTGGATGCATCTGTTTCCACTTGAAAAGGTTTTACAGGGTTAGAATGTCTCCATACAGGAGCTGAGGTGAATGCTTCCTTTTAACTCTTGAAAAGCCCTTTCCGCTTCCTGATTCCAACAAAAGCTAGTTGCCTTCCTTAACAACTTAGTTATTGGAGTAACAATTTATGAACATTTTTAACTAAACCTTCTATAAAAGTTAGCAACACCCAAAAAGGACTGAATATCCTTGATACTTTGTTTTGTTGGCCATTCAGTGACTGCCTGTATGTACTTTTTTTGGTCCATTACTATGCTTGTAGGAGTCGATATGAATCTGAGAAATTCCACATGCGTGTTATGAAATGCACATTTTTCCAGATTGACATACAACTGATATTCTTGCAACTTCTGCAGAACCACCCTAACATGTTCTATATGTTCTTTTGAAGAATAATAAAGATGTCATCAATGTATACAATCGCAGACATCCAGGAACTCACTCAATACTTCCTGCTTAAAGTACTGTAATGCTGCAGGAGCATTACACAACCCAAACGGCATAACTAAATATTCAAACAAACCAAATTTAGTTCTAAAAGCAGTTTTCCATTCATCACCTTCTTTTACTCAAATCAAATGAAATGCCCCCCTTAAATCCATTTTAAATACACCACTGCTGCCTTTACCTGATCCAACAAAACTGAAATTAAAGGCAAGGTATACCTATTCTTCACTGTCCCCTTATTCAAAGCTTGATAGTCAATGCAGGTTCTGAACGTTCGTTCCTTCTTTGGGACAAAAAACAAGGGCGATGATACTTGAGAGGTAGAATGTCTAATGAAACACTTTTCTAACATGTCATCCAAATATTCTCGTAAATGTTGATTTTCTGTTTCAGTGAGCGTATATATCCTGCTACAAGGTAGTTTGGCCCCAGGTTCTAATTCAATCACACAATCTCCCGTGCTGCACATCAATAATTAGCCACACCAGTGTACGGGCAGCCAGCGGTTTAGTAAGCCCTCAATGATTGTTTCCAGCTGGCTCGCGGCACAAACACGCAATGGACTACATGTTGCCCCATAGACTGCTGGGAAAGGTAGTTCACAGCCTATTTCTCTAATGCAATCTCCTTCTCTGGCCCCAAACCTTATTTCTGACAGTCAGGCTGGGAATCCTCGGTAAAGAGAAAATCAGTTTCACTTCTGAACTGTCTTTCTCCAACAACCAATCACTGGTCTCTGGGGGTCATACTGCCTCCAGCTAATGACATTTTTTTTCCAGCATGTTAAAGTGTTGGGAAGCCTCGTGATTAGCTCTCGGCTTTTTACTGCGTTTTGCATTTTTTTTACTCAATTTTTCAGTCAATCGAGCCTCAAGCTCCATCGACCCATCATCCGATTAATGGGGACCCGTTTTTGGATTTTCCAGCGCTCGTCAAGGGCTGAATTTCGTCAAGTGAAGATTCTTTGAGGCCTACCCGCATGGACATGGCAGAGGAGAAGGAAGACTCAACGCCTCTGTTCAGGATTTGCCCTGGATGTGGCCTACAGAACATCTATTTGGACAAGGACATTCCCTATGCCTCTATTGCCTGCATGCGGACCAAACACACATGGAGGAAGACTGCGTTTTGCAAGGAGTTGGTCCTTCACACCGTGAAGGATCGGCGGAGGTGCCTCACCGAGTGGCTACAGGCCAAGGCCTCTGCTACGGGTGATTCCCGGCAGCAGGCCTCCCTCAGCCACAAGAAGAAATCTGAGCGGTCTTCTAAGATCCTTTGTGGGCGCTCCGGTGATGGGAGCCCACAATAAGGCTAAGCACTGAGAGTCCATGGGCACCATTAGCGCAGTTGCGGCGAGTTCAGTGTCTCCTGCACCTTCAACCACGAGCCAATGCTCAGGTTCGGTGAAGAAGAGTAAGTTGGACCACCTGGCGAGCTTCTGGAGAAGCCGCGGACGTGCAAGGCGGAGAAAGCCAAGGGGGAGCGTGGCGCCTTTTGGTGGGCATTTGCCAGGCACTCCACACCTTGTGTTTTCGGAGATTCGGACGAGGTTGCCCCTTCCGCTGACTGAAGATCCTGCGTCACTGGGGCCATCGGGTGCACCCCCTACCAGTCTCCCCCCGCCCCTCCCTTCCACCGAGGGAGGATACGGACCCGGACGACTACGGTGGGTTAGGAGACCTCCCGCTGCCCAGAGCCTCACCGCCCGACGAGATGGGCTCGTTCCATGCCATGATCTCTCGAACCGGTTTCAGCTGACCCCCGAGGAAAAGGTTTCTTTTACCAACGCCACAAGGCAAAGAGTAAGACCATGCTGTTGATCCCTCTGTTGGACGACATTTGGGATGAGGGGCTGTCCCTTATGAATAACGTGTCTTCGACCCTGGCGAAGAGGTACCAGTATGAAAACAAGTACAGGGCGCCGGACTCTGCACCCAAGTGTTTGAGGTCGCAGCCTTCCCCGGATTTGGTAGTCTTGGCGGCGGCGAGGAAGAAATCTTATGGCTCTGCTGCGTCAACGACCTCTCCCCCTGACAGAGAGAGGAAGAAGTTGAATGCCATGCTACGACAGGGAGCTCTGGTTTAAGATCGCTCCCCTCCTGGACTTTCTTCCCGATGACAAGAGAGCTGGAGCGTTGATCCTGCAGGAGGGTGAAGTGGCATCGGACCATGCCATCACAGTGGCCATGGACATTGCAGACACAGTTCCGCGAAATGGGCAACGGCGTTTGCCTTAGTCGGCGAGGTTGGTTAAGGGCTACCAACTTTTGCCAGGGTGTGCAGTCGAGGGTATTGGACATGCCCTTCGGGGACAATTTCTTTGGCAAAACTGAGGACGAGTCTCTTCAGTCCATCAAGGCAGACACCGAGACGGCTCGTGCCCTGGGCACGCTTCAGCAGCAACGGCTGTTCTTTCAGAATTCCGGCAGTAAACACCAAGTTTCCTCCAAAGGCTTCGGTGGAAGTTCTTTGTCATACCGTCGACCGTCCTGCTCTTCAAGCCAGGGCCCGCAGCAAGACTGAGGTCGCCGTCGTCGACAAAGTCCCCAAGGCGGCGCCTCCACGCGAAGCAAGACTGAACCGGCTGTGAGGTCGGGCTCCCACCTGCGGCCCCCGGTGGGAGGCTGACTGATGAACTTAGTGTGTGGAAGTCCATCTCCACTGACCGTTGGGGGCTGGATGCGCTGGCCCACTGACACACCCTGTAGTTTCAACGAAAGTGTCTGCGCATACCAGTGTCCAGGCAGGAAAACCACGTCCCTCAGCTTCTACTGGAGGTGCGAGCCATCCTGAAGAAGGGCGCGATGGAGCTCGTTCCAAAGAGGCTCCGGAGTGTACTCTCGGTACTTCCTCGTCAATAAGACCGGCGGTTGGAGGCCCATCCTAGACCTCCGCCGTCTGAACAAGTACATCAGATCCCAGAAGTTTCGGATGGTCGCCCTTCAGCACGTGCTGGGACAGCTGGAAGAAGACTGTTCTATTGTCGCTGAACTTGGAGGATGCCTACTTTCACATCCCAATTCACAAGGGACACCACGTGTTTCTGCGCTTTGTGGTTCAAGGGCCTTCCCTTCGGATTAAAGTCGGCACTAAGGGTGGTCACCAAGTGCCTGGCGCCAGTGGCAGTGCGGCTGCATCTACGAGGGATCCACGTTTTCCCTTATCTGGATGGAAATCGAAGGAGATCGCCGTCGCACACACGGCGAAGACCTTCCAGCCGCTGACGGAGCTGGGGTTCTCTGTGAACTATGCAAAATCTTGCTTGGTGCCATCGCAAGACGCAGTGTTTCTGGGGTCTCGGCTCAACAGTGTTGTGCCTGGCGTCTCCGTCGGAGGAGAGGATTGCAGCCATCCTGAACGGCTGTTCACCCTGAAGATCGCAAGGGTGAGGTCCATCAAGATCCTCCTCGGCATGATGTCGTCCTGCATATAACTTATTCGGCTGTGCAGGCTACGTATGCGCCCGCTGCAGGAGTTCCTCGACGCCTGTTGGATTCAGGTGTCTGGAGGACAAGATCCCTCTCGGCGAGAGTTTCCGTTGAGTGATACGGTGGTGGGAGTCCACGCGCATTTGTCGGTGGGCACAGCCTTTCAGACACCACCCCATCAGGAGACTGTCGCAACAGACGCACACCGGAAGCCTCCACGCAAGAAGCCTGTGGCTACTGAGAAGTCGTTGCATATCAACGTACTGGAGCTGCGGGCAGTGTTTTGGGCCCTCAAGTCTTTCCTTGCGTCCCTCGAGGGCAGGGTGATGGTCTTCACGGACAACACAACCACAATGTTCTACATCCGAAAGCACGGGGCACCAGATCCCCAGCACTCTCCAGAGAGGCTATGGCACTGGGCTGTTGCCCAAGGAATGTTCCTCGTCCTGTTTCATCTGGCAGAAGTGAAGAACACAATCGCCGACTCCCTCAGCAGGGAACTGCGTTCTTGGCACGAGTGGGAGTTTTGGCAGGGTCAAGTGGATCTTTTGTTCCGTCGATGGGGCAATCCGCTGATCGATTGGTTTGCGACGGCGATGAACACCAAGTGCTGGCGGTTCGCCAGTAGGTTTCCCCAGCTAGGGAGCATGGGGAATGCATTCTCATTCCCCTGGGATGGCCAGTTTCTGTATGCGTTCCCTCTGTTGCCGTTGCTACTTAATGCAGGATGATCCTCGTCGCACCTGCATGGCCGAGGCAGATCTGGTACCCGGACCTTCTCGACATGTTGGCATCCCATCCAGTCAAGCATCTGGTGGTCGCAGATCTTCTCACCGGGGAAGGAGGAGCAATTTGCTAGAGCATCGTCTATTCTTAAATGCTACGGACATAAATGGAAGAGGTTTGCCGTTTGGTGCTGTACACAGATCATCGACCCTCTACGAGTCACGACTCTGCAAGTGCTGCCGTATTTGCTGTTGGCCAAAGCAGGACTGGCCCATGCCTGCAAGTTCATCTGGTGGCTATCTCCCACTACACCTGATCTCCGGGACGGTTGTCGTTATGGTCGTACCATCTGGTTAAGGAGTTTGTCAATGGACTGTTTCGTTCGTTCCCGCCGGTGAAGGCTCCAGCCCCGGCATAGGAATTAAATGTTGTACTGACTAGGCTCATGGGCCCTCCAATTGAACCTTTGCAGAGGTACTTGTCGTGGAAGATGGCGTTCCTCGTGGCCATCACCTCTGCACGACGAGAGTGTGAGATTCAGGCCCTGTCCTGTAAACCACCTTATTTGACTTTTCACGACACAAGGATGGAGCTGAGGACACACCGCTGCTACATGCCCAAGGTGCCCACCTTCACGAGCCCTTGGTGTTGACTGTATTTTGTCCGACGCCTTAGTCGCCGGCTGAGGGGGCTTTGCACTCGCTGGATGTGGCTAGAGAGCGTGGATTGCACAGTTTCCAGAAGACGTCGCAACTTTTTGTGAACTTTGGTCCTTTGAACCATGGGAAGGCCTTCTCCAAGGGTTCAATTTCCAGGTGGCTCTCCGGCTGCATTGCCCATTGGCAAACTGACAGTTGCCTTGCTGTCCGAGAGCCCATTCGACCAGAGCGATCGCTGCAACTACGGCGTTCCTGTCTGGTGTGTTCCTGCTGGACATCTGAAGGGCTGCTACGTGGAGGTCGACACACACCTTCACAAGATTCTATTGTGTCTACAGGGATTCCAGGGAGGAGTGAAGAGTTGGCCAAGCATTGCTGCGCAACCTGTTCGCTTGAAGGTGAGCCTGGTGAGGAGTTAAGAGATGCTTATTTTGAGCCTTGCTACCTCCCGTGGTTGTGCATGTGTGTACTGCTATGTATTTATGCATGAGCATGTGAATCCATGCCAGACCCCATGCTGGAGAAGGAACAAGTTACTTACTGTTGTTCTACAGCATGGGTTTGGCATGGATTCACATGCAAACCCTCCCACATACCCCTCTGCGGCTCTTCTCTTGGTCCTCTTGGTCCTACTGCCACTTTATGTGCTACCAAATCTGAAGATTGCTGCCAGAGGAGGGGCTTAGGTAGAGGGCATGGCTGGGGCCAGTATGACCCAGAGCTCAGTGATTGCTTGTTAAGAGAAAGACGGTTCAGAAGGGAAATTTTTTTTTTAGTTTTTTTTTTTTTTTTTTTTTTTTTTTGAGGATTCCCAGCCTGACTGGATATTCACGAGCAGACTCGTGCTAGAGAACAGTTACAGGTAAGTAACTTGTTCCTTTTCCAGCATTGGTATCTTTTCGTGGATTCACATGCACCCTCCCGCCTCCCCCCTGAGCGGCTGCTCCAAGGCCTGGCAGCCATCCTATATGCGGTCACTATATGGCTCCAAATCTGAAGGGCTGCCTGGGGTGCAGCTTAAGCGCTGCCACCACATTGGTTTGGTCATAAAGGACCAAAGTGAGGTAGAGGTAATACATAAGTGAATGTCTTAATGGGCAATCCTTATTGACTTTTACTATGGGAAAAATGTTAAATTACATGACATCCACTCCTGTTCTACTTTCCTTATCTAACACGAGACTCTGGGACCAGTGCAGAAGGTTCTGGTCTTGGCTTCCTGAGAGTACTGTGGCCTCAGATTCTGCTTCTGTTCGGAGCCACGCTTCGTTCTTCCTCAGCAGACCCCAGGAGCCTGCTCCATCTTCTAAGAAGAGGTCCCACTAGGGAATGTGGGAAGAGGGAGAGGAAGAAACGTGGCACTCGCTGTCTGCCCAAAATAAGACTCCATGATAAAAGCCTGAATCTATGAAGGCTGCGGTGACTGCTTTGTCAGCGGTTCTGCCCAACGACTCTAGCATCTACAACACACTTACTCACGAGAACCCCATCAACTATCTTGTCTATGGCTGCCAAATGCAGGTAGCCTTCATCCATCCGATTTGACTTTTGTCCACCACGACATCGATTGCCAAGACCTCTGCCTCAGTGACTAAAAAAAAATCTCAGTTGCTGACAGTAACCACTTCAATTATGAAACCACCTGCTGTTTCTTCACCTACTGTCCGACCATGGCCCCATCCATTTCCTCTGGTTGTCCTTGATGCATACGCCATCTGTTTATGCTGATCCTTGTGCTGCTCCTGCTGTCCCTTCCCCTGTGATCTGCAGAACATCTTCGCCTGCTTAAGTTTCTGATCAGGCAGTCCCCATGTTCCCCGCTCTGGTCCTGCTGCCCCTCAACCAGCTCCTGCCCCTAATCAACTGGAAGCAAACTATCACTGGACTTTTTATCTACTCTGCAAGCTCTAGTCAAACCTGCAGTACAGGGTACCTGTGTCACGCCCATGTCTCATGAGGTAACTGCCCCCCTGGATGCCACATCCACTTCTCCATTGGCTCCTCACCCTCCTGTTGATGCCCTCTGAATGAGAGTTTGAGGACGTTGCTTCTCAGGGTGGAGCATCTACTACTACTAAACAGATTAGCTTGATGCCCTCATTCCAGTGGTAGGCCATCTTGATCCACCCATCTGGGATTCCCTGCATGATTAGATTAATATTCTTCATTCTCATGTACAAGGGTGCCAGAATGTTTGATTTGCTTCCAGAGGAACAGCAGAACAAAAGGTTACTGCACAAGTGCAGGGAATGGGCACGAAAGAGGGTTGTCTCTATTTCTGTGACATCTGTAACCACGAAGAGCCCTTTTACTGCCCCTCCAAAAAAAGGACAGGTTTCAAAAGAAATGCAGATCCCAGATAGCGGCCCCAAATGCTTGCAAACCCAACCCAGTTTGGATTCTGTTGTCTCAGCGGCTGCTTGCAAACACTGCCAAATAGTTGGAGGCCAATTCTAGTATTCAACAAATTCATCTGATCTCAGACGTTCAGCACATCTTCAATCTTAAGCAGGGCAATTTCGTGACTTCACTGAATTTGTAGGATGCATACGTCCACGTCCTGATCCATCAGTGCTAAAAAGTTCCTCTGGTTCACAGTGGTAGGCCTGCACTATCAATTCAGCCTGCTACCCTTTGGTGAAACCCCTTGAGGCGGACTTCAGGACAAACGCTTGGTCCTAGTGGAAGCTCACCTTTGATGGGATGACCGGGAGGGCTGCCACACACCTAGACTATTTGATAAGGGCTCATTCCCTTTTTCGGGCCATACGTCACAGCAATGATGCACCGTCTACCCTCGCTGGGATTACAGCAAGTCTAACTTCACCTCTTACCAGCAAATGCTGTTCCTTGGAGTGCAACTGAACACTCTTGCATGGCAACCCTTTCGGCTGAAAGTGTTCTGGACCAAAATACACTCAAACGCAGACAGCGTTGGTCTGTTATTTGAAATCTCTCTTCAGGATATCTTTCTGTATCCCTTTGATATAGCACTGCAGTCATTGGATGAGATCTCTTGCTTTCATCGGGCATCCAAGAACTCAGACCTTCTTGAGCAAATGGGGCGGCAAGTTGTCACTTACATGCCCCTTCTGTGCCCACCAACATTGTCCAGAGTGCACCATTCCAGCCAGGGGCGTAGGAGACACATATAATCTGGGGGGGGGGGCAGGGGATATCTTGGGGACTTTGCTTTATTTATTTATTATGTTTTAGTCAAAGAACTCGACTTTTCACAAAATTAGAATTAAAATAGCATTACATATTAAATTACAAAAATCACTGTATAAAACAAGAGAAAAGAAAAAAACAAGAAAATTAAAGGATGCAGCAGCAAAGAACATGACTTTGTATGTTGCATTTCTGGATTTATCATCTGACTATGAGCTCATGGTAAGTGAGAGGAAATAACAATTACTTTCAGTGGGCCACAGCTAGGATGCCAGCTTGTTAAGAGGCAGATCACCTGTAAGTGGACTCCTGCTATATAAAGGAGTTGCAGCCTTTTCTACCAACTGCAAGTTGCTACTTATTTTGTGTGGTGCAAGTAGACTTGTGTGTCTCTTGGAATGGAAGGAGGGGGGGGGTTCAAAGAAAGAGGAAATCTTGTTTGTACCTCTGAGTAAGCCCTGTTATGGGAGTAGAGGGACCAGGTGTGTAATGTTGTTGCTTTGACTGTCCTCCGGGGGGTACAGCAAATAAGGAGGCTGAGCGATCGCAAGACCACCCCCTTATAAGCTCTCCTGAGGTCTGCGGCCAGATGTGTCGGACCCGGAGGATGATTAGTAGGTGGGGTGTAGGTTGACCCAGAGGGGTGTCCAGAGGGGCAGCCCGCTTTTTTGGGCTGCCCCTCTAGCGCCCCTGCGAGGGCCGGGCCAGCCTCTCGCAATGAGTCTGGTCCCGCTTATTCCATCTCATGCTGCCTTCAGAGCTTAGCCTTTCTTTGCCTTTGTTATTCTGAATGCAGACCTGGACTCTGTTTCTTTCTCGTTTAACATTTGCTGCAAAGCCTGATCTATTAGATTCTCTCGTATGTTACTAGGACGGCAGAGCATGGGTCCTCTGCCCTGCTACATTATTCAAAGAGCCCCTCTTGCCTTTCTTTGCCTCTCCCTTGTCTCACTGCTTGCTTAATACATACCTACTTGCTTGAACACTCAACATATTCTCCCTAGCACAGCAATGACGGCTGCAGTGTGTCTTAACGTCTATTTGTTCCGTATCTTGAATTGGCCTCTTATTTCCGCATTTCTGTCTGCAGGGAAAAGGCATCTGCCAGTCACTGCCATGATGGTTCTACCTGGCCATAAGAGGGCAACAGCTAGCCAATATTGGAAGAACATGGGCATATTATGCCATAGGCTGGCAACTTCCTTCCTAATGCCTACACAAGAGACAACTTTTGCCTTTGTTGCTAACAGTAATTCAGTGGATGAAGAAACGCAAGAACACGCACATTTTTATCACGCCAGGAGCTAATTTCCAGCTGCTATTAAGTGATTACCTTTTAGACTTCTGGCTTTAAATAATGTTAGTATCACCTGGAAAGCACAGAGGTTGCTCAATAGGGTTCCTGGGGCACGAGGGGTACCCTACTCGTGGGCATGGATGATTGGAGTGCATTCTTGCCCTGGTTTGGGACCTGGCCCCTACAGCCATGATGGGGGGAGGGGCCTATTACTTTTGGTTGAACTTACCCTTTGAGGGTGGGCAGACATCGCCTCCTGCTTTAGCCCACTAACCGCTCTGCTTTGCAACTTTGTCACACATACCTGTCAGGTGGCATGTAACTCAATGCTTCTAATGTTATCAGCCCCAGAAGTCTGGAATCCTTTGCCACATCAACTAGGGTACAGGCTTGCTACCTGAGACTTACCAATGTCTGAGTTGACATCTGTCACCCTTTGGGGAAGACAAACGCAGAAAGAGCAGGGCACAGTGCCCTTGTGGGTTTTTCACTCTTCTTCCTCGGGGTGGGCACATTTCTCTACGCAGAGAAAGTGGCACATGCTGGGCAACATTCTCCCACTTTGACAATTTCACCCAAAGAGCGAAATTGGCCATTTGAAATACCTCCGTCGACTTAATATTGCGCAATCCACACTGATGGGTTGAAGTACCTGCTTAACGCAAAATGACAATTAAGGGCATTTGCCAACGCACTCAAGAAGCACAGGACACCCTGTTACCAGCGACATGCCATGCTCACTCATTCTGATTACAAATTGACATTTATCTGGGGTCATGTTAAATGTATTTATTTATTACATGTGTAGCATCACGCAAAACCCCCAAGCATAAAGGCACAAAGTAAACTGCATGGAGTGGAGCACTTCCATTGGCTCACCTTTTTACTTTTCCGCCACAAAATGGAAGATTTTAGCGTAAAAGGCAGGTAAAATCACATTGCTTTTCCACTTTGGAAGAGTGTAAATACCTTGCGCAATTAGCGATTGCAGTCAGAATTTAACAATGGCTTCCTCTGGGATCTGCCCGGTTTTACCAGGTTTCATTTCCAAGCAGATCCCAGAGGAATCCCTTTCCTTATTTCCAGCATGAGAATCCGTGCTGGCAGTAAGGCTGCATTTGTCTGGTGGAGCGGGAAATACGGGGGGTCCTGGTATGTCCACTCGGCTCCCGAACTCTACCCAGAAAATTCGCGAAAATCTGGATAATTAGAAAAAGCATCAGTAATAGTGTTTTCCACCACTTTTTCTGAACCAATTGACCTGGAAAGTGATGTGTTGCATCGGACGCTGTATGCATTCACTCTGCCTATTATCCCACCAGAAGATTAAGCCAGGAAGTGAACACAGATGTTGCATATTCCTGTGCACAATCTGCATTTGGAGCATTAACTAACTGAGCTACCTTACAAATTATTTCTCCTCTGGGGCTTTACCGTCTTAACCCCTTAACTGCCATGGGTATTTCCCCCCAGTGCCAAAGCCTTTTTTTGGTGATTTCGGTATGTCGCCATTCAAACCCTTGTAACTTCTTTGTTACATGAGATATCTCGGCCAAAGTTGGCCCCTTTTTTCCCACATGTAGGCGGTCATAACGCCACCCAGGACTCCTAGTTTGCTGTAGGGGGGTGAGAGAAAATAACCAAAAAGGAGAACATTTGTTTTTTTTTTCAGAAAATGCCAATAAAATGTTGTACAAAGAAGCCTCTGGTGTTTTCCTTGTAAGAGCTAGGAACAAATGGTTTACTCTGCTTGATTCGCCATTTTCCAGGCTTTCAAGAACAGATTGAGTGAAAACCAAAATAACATATTTTGATATGCTAATCAGCCGTTTTGTGAGAGGTAGGCGATTTTGGTGTTTTTTTGTCCAATAGGACATGCATGGACGGAATCAAAGAAAAGGGTTTGAAAGCTGAATGGGAAGCCAGAAAGCCATACATTACTGAAAAGTAGACAATATTCCAAGTTTAGGAAGGGGTGATCTGCGCAGGTCAGGCAACAACAATGTAGGGAAAGATTCCATAGTTTGGGGGGGGGGGAAATCGGGAAAATGACAGAAAAAAAAACACAATTTCCGCACATTTCACACTGGTCACCAACCAACAACACATGGCCTACCTTCCCGCATTCCCATAGGTTTTCAGACGAAAACAGTACATCACATGTGTGGGTGCAGTTACCTGGGTGCAAAGGGAAAAGCCTGAAGCACTGGTAACCCCAAGTCTTTTCGCACAGCAGATTTTCAGGAATTTTGCTCATGTGGACAACCTACAGATTTGGGCCTAGGGTGTCGAAGCCACGAAGGAAAACGGAACCCCATGCAGTTCCAAAAAGAAGACGCCAGTGGGAATCCACAGCGGTCTGACTTGCGCGAATTGCCCCATCATTTATGACCCACAATCCCTGACGATGTCTGGAATTTGGTGGAAAAAACACTATTTTCACTTTGTCTGGGATTGTGGGTAATAAATTCGGGGGCGATTTGCGCAAGTCAGACCTCTGTGGATTCCCAAGGGTGTCTTCTTTTCGGAAATGCATGGGGGTACCCAGTTTTCCTTCCTTCCTTGCTTCAACACCATAGGCCCAAATCTGTAGGTTGTCTTCCCCAAACGCATTTGGGGTTACCAGTGGTTTAGCCTTTTCCCTTTGCGCCCAGGTAGGTGCACCCACACATGTGAAGTACCGTTTATGCCGGGGCACCTGTGGGAACGCGGGAAGGTAGGACATGTGCAGTTGGCAGCGTATTTCGGTGGGTGGAAAGAGGGAAATGTCTGAAAATTGTAGTTTTTTTCACTAAATTTCAGACTTTGCCGGGGACTGTTGGTAATACATTCTGGGGCGATTCGCGCAAGTCAGACCTCTGTGGATTCCCACGGGTGTCCTCTTTTTGGAAATGCATGGTGTTCCCTGTTTTCCTTGATGGCTTCGACACCCTAGGCCCAAATCTGTATGTTGTCCACATGAGCAAAATCTGCTCTGCCGAAAGACTTGGGGTTACCAGCAAGTTAGCCTTTTCCCTTTGCGCCCAGGTAGGTGCACCCACACATGTGAGGTACCATTTTCGTCGGGACACCTGTGGGAACGCAGTATGGTAGGACATGTGTTGTTGGCGATGTGGTTCAGTGGGTGGCCAGAGTGAAATGTCTGAAAATTGTGTTTTTTTTCCACCAATTTTCAGAGACATTTCCCTCTGCCCACCAACCGCAACACGCCGCTAACAACAGATGTCCTACCTTCCCGGGTTCCCATAGGTATCCCGACGAAAACGGTACCTCAAATGTGTGGCTGCACCTACCTCGGCGAAAAGGCTAACCCACTGATAACACCAAGCTTTTCGACAAAGCGGATTTTGCTCATGCGGACAACCTACAGATTTGGGCCTAGGGTTTCGAAGCCACCAAGGAAAACAGAGAACCCCATGCATTTCCAAAAAAGAAGACACCCGTGGGCACCCCCTTTCCACTAAAAACATCCATGGTGGTTTAGTGACACCCACACCCACTCAAAACAAGTTTTAATTTGTTTTGCCTTTTTCCTAGGGGCAGATTGTGCTATCAATCTGCCCACAGGGAGGGCTACATTAGATGCTCCCCATGCATTTGGGATGGGGGGGGAGAGAGCCACCCCCCTTTCCACTAAACTCATCTATGGTGGTTCAGTGGCCCCCCCACACCCACCCAAAACACGTTATAATTTGTTTTATTTTTGTTTTTGCCCCTTTCCTAGGGGCAGATGGGCATATGTGTGTGGCCATCTGCCCCTGGGGTGTAGGGGGGCAAAACATACTGCCCCAAGCTGGGGGGGGGGGTGGTGACTCTGCCAATATTTGCAGTGGCCTCTCCCCTCACCCCAAATGGATGGGGGCATCTCATGTACCCCTTCCTGGGGCAGAAATCTGCCACCAGGGAGGGCTACATAGGGTGCCCCCCATCCACTTAGGGTGGGGGGGGAGAGGGCCACCCCATTGCAAAAATCCCTGGTGACTAGTGGTCACACCCACCCCACCCAAAACTACGTTTTTAAAATAAATTATTTTTTTGTTTTGTTTGCCCCCTACCTTCCCTGAAGGCAGATGATCACCCATCTGCCCCCAGGGTATTGCCCCCATGCTTTGGGGGCCAGGGGGGAGAGGCAGCTTACATAGTAAGCAGCCCCTCCCCCCCCCCACTTCAAAAACAGATCCCTCCAGGACACACCAAACACACATTCTGGGGGGGGCTAAAATGACGTTACACCCCACCCTCCCCCCACTTAAAATTGTGGGGTGGATTTGTCCACCCCATGTCCTACGCCCATGATTCCAGCCTCTGGCACTTAGACACAGTCCCCACCTGCTCATCATTGGAGGAGCTGGGAAGTGCACACCAATCACTACCATGTCATGGGCCTCCATCTGACAAATTTGTGCATATCAATGTTCTCAAGTTCAGTGGTTTTCTGGGCTCAAGTCCTTTCACCTCCATCTTCAGGGGAAGGTGGTTCATGGACAACACCAACACGTTTTACATATAGAAACCAGGCAGCACCCTTTCACCACTCTTCAGTGGGCCCTGGCACACAGCATGTTCCTGTCCCCCTTAAATTGCCAACTCCCCAAGCAGGGAAATGCGCTCCTGCCACAAGTGGAAGCGCCTCAACGTCCAGCTTCATCTCATCTTTCAAGCATGGGTTGTTCTGGAGATGGCCCTCTGCCATCCTGGGGAACGGTAAGTGCAGAGCATTGGCAGGCACATTCCCCCTCCCGTGTCCAAAGCCATGTCTGTGAACTAACCAGTTCCTCTACGCATTCCTGCCATTTCCACTGAGGCCCAGGGTCCTGCATACTTTCAGACGAGGGTGGTACCAACTAATCCTAGTGGCCCTGGCCTGGCCAAGACCATTCTAATTCTGTACCACATATCTGCACCCCTGAACCGTTTGGCTCCTGTCTTCAATCTCCTCTCCAGGGACATGCGAGTGATCTTGCACCACAACATATACCTGCTCAACCTGATGGCCTGGCTCATGCTTTCCTAAAACCTTTGACCTGCTACTATGCTGCAGGATTGCTGTGCCGTTTTAGCAAAAGCTTGCACGCGCTCTTGCTACAAATGGAAGTGTTGTGCAGCCAATCTGGTTGATCCTTTTCGCTTCCTACCTATGGACGTTTTACAATTACTTCTGTCTTTAGCCTGCGGTTGACCTTCAAATTCATCAAAGTCAATCTAGCAGCCAGAAGTCTGGAATCCTTTGCCACATCAACTAGGGTACAGGCTTGCTACCTGAGACTTACCAATGTCTGAGTTGACATCTGTCACCCTGTGGGGAAGACAAACGCAGAAAGAGCAGGGCACAGTGCCCTTGTGGGTTTTTCACACTTCTTCCTCGGGGTGGGCACATTTCTCTCCGCACATGCTGGGCAACATTCTCCCACTTTGACAATTTCACCCAAAGAGCGAAATTGGCCATTTGAAATACCTCCGTCGACTTAATATTGCGCAATCCACACTGATGGGTTGAAGTACCTGCTTAACGCAAAATGACAATGAAGGGCATTTGCCAACGCACTCAAGAAGCACAGGACACCCTGTTACCAGCGACATGCCATGCTCACTCATTCTGATTACAAATTGACATTTATCTGGGGTCATGTTAAATGTATTTATTTATTACATGTGTAGCATCACGCAAAACCCCCAAGCATAAAGGCACAAAGTAAACTGCATGGAGTGGAGCACTTCCATTGGCTCACCTTTTTACTTTTCCGCCACAAAATGGAAGATTTTAGCGTAAAAGGCAGGTAAAATCACATTGCTTTTCCACTTTGGAAGAGTGTAAATACCTTGCGCAATTAGCGATTGCAGTCAGAATTTAACAATGGCTTCCTCTGGAATCTGCCCGGTTTTACCAGGTTTCATTTCCAAGCAGATCCCAGAGGAATCCCTTTCCTTATTTCCAGCATGAGAATCCGTGCTGGCAGTAAGGCTGCATTTGTCTGGTGGAGCGGGAAATACGGGGGGTCCTGGTATGTCCACTCGGCTCCCGAACTCTACCCAGAAAATTCGCGAAAATCTGGATAATTAGAAAAAGCATCAGTAATAGTGTTTTCCACCACTTTTTCTGAACCAATTGACCTGGAAAGTGATGTGTTGCATCGGACGCTTATGCATTCACTCTGCCTATTATCCCACCAGAAGATTAAGCCAGGAAGTGAACACAGATGTTGCATATTCCTGTGCACAATCTGCATTTGGAGCATTAACTAACTGAGCTACCTTACAAATTATTTCTCCTCTGGGGCTTTACCGTCTTAACCCCTTAACTGCCATGGGTATTTCCCCCCAGTGCCAAGGCCTTTTTTGGTGATTTCGGTATGTCGCCATTCAAACCCTTGTAACTTCTTTGTTACATGAGATATCTCGGCCAAAGTTGGCCCCTTTTTTCCCACATGTAGGCGGTCATAACGCCACCCAGGAATCCTAGTTTGCTGTAGGGGGGTGAGAGAAAATAACCAAAAAGGAGAACATTTGGTTTTATTTTCAGAAAATGCCAATAAAATGTTGTACAAAGAAGCCTCTGGTGTTTTCCTTGTAAGAGCTAGGAACAAATGGTTTACTCTGCTTGATTCGCCATTTTCCAGGCTTTCAAGAACAGATTGAGTGAAAACCAAAATAACATATTTTGATATGCTAATCAGCCGTTTTGTGAGAGGTAGGCGATTTTGGTGTTTTTTTGTCCAATAGGACATGCATGGACGGAATCAAAGAAAAGGGTTTGAAAGCTGAATGGGAAGCCAGAAAGCCATACATTACTGAAAAGTAGACAATATTCCAAGTTTAGGAAGGGGTGATTTGCGCAGGTCAGGCAACAACAATGTAGGGAAAGATTCCATAGTTTAGGGGGGGGAAATCGGGAAAATGACAGAAAAAAAACACAATTTCCGCACATTTCACACTGGTCACCAACCAACAACACATGGCCTACCTTCCTGCATTCCCATAGGTTTATAGACGAAAACAGTACATCACATGTGTGGGTGCAGCTACCTGGGTGCAAAGGGAAAAGCCTGAAGCACTGGTAACCCCAAGTCTTTTCGCACAGCAGATTTTCAGGAATTTTGCTCATGTGGACAACCTACAGATTTGGGCCTAGGGTGTCGAAGCCACGAAGGAAAACGGAACCCCATGCAGTTCCAAAAAGAAGACGCCAGTGGGAATCCACAGCGGTCTGACTTGCGCGAATTGCCCCATCATTTATGACCCACAATCCCTGACGATGTCTGAAATTTGGTGGAAAAAACACTATTTTCACTTTGTCTGGGATTGTGGGTAATAAATTCGGGGGCGATTTGCGCAAGTCAGACCTCTGTGGATTCCCAAGGCTGTCTGCTTTTCGGAAATGCATGGGGGTACCCAGTTTTCCTTCCTTCCTTCCTTGCTTCAACACCATAGGCCCAAATCTGTAGGTTGTCTCCCCAAACGCATTTGGGGTTACCAGTGGTTTAGCCTTTTCCCTTTGCGCCCAGGTAGGTGCACCCACACATGTGAAGTACCGTTTATGCCGGGGCACCTGTGGGAACGCGGGAAGGTAGGACATGTGCAGTTGGCAGCGTATTTCGGTGGGTGGAAAGAGGGAAATGTCTGAAAATTGTAGTTTTTTTCACTAAATTTCAGACTTTGCCGGGGACTGTTGGTAATACATGCTGGGGCGATTCGCGCAAGTCAGACCTCTGTGGATTCCCACGGGTGTCCTCTTTTTGGAAATGCATGGTGTTCCCTGTTTTCCTTGGTGGTTTCGACACCCTAGGCCCAAATCTGTATGTTGTCCACATGAGCAAAATCTGCTCTGCCGAAAGGCTTGGGGTTACCAGCAAGTTAGCCTTTTCCCTTTGCGCCCAGGTAGGTGCACCCACACATGTGAGGTACCGTTTTCGTCGGGACACCTGTGGGAACGCAGTATGTTAGGACATGTGTTGTTGGCGATGTGGTTCAGTGGGTGGCCAGAGTGAAAGGTCTGAAATTTGTGTTTTTTTCCACCAATTTTCAGAGACATTTCCCTCTGCCCACCAACCGCAACACGCCGCTAACAACAGATGTCCTACCTTCCCGGGTTCCCATAGGTATCCCGACGAAAACGGTACCTCAAATGTGTGGCTGCACCTACCTCGGCGAAAAGGCTAACCCACTGATAACACCAAGCTTTTCGACAAAGCGGATTTTGCTCATGCGGACAACCTACAGATTTGGGCCTAGGGTTTCAAAGCCACCAAGGAAAACAGAGAACCCCATGCATTTCCAAAAAAGAAGACACCCGTGGGCACCCCCTTTCCACTAAAAACATCCATGGTGGTTTAGTGACACCCACACCCACTCAAAACAAGTTTTAATTTGTTTTGCCTTTTTCCTAGGGGCAGATTGTGCTATCAATCTGCCCACAGGGAGGGCTACATTAGATGCTCCCCATGCATTTGGGATGGAGGGGAGAGAGCCACCCCCTTTCCACTAAACACATCTATGGTGGTTCAGTGGCCCCCCACACCCACCCAAAACACGTTATAATTTGTTTTATTTTTGTTTTTGCCCCTTTCCTAGGGGCAGATGGGCATATGTGTGTGGCCATCTGCCCCTGGGGTGTAGGGGGGCAAAACATACTGCCCCAGGCTGGGGGGGGGTGGTGACTCTGCCAATATTTGCAGTGGCCTCTCCCCTCACCCCAAATGGATGGGGGCATCTCATGTACCCCTTCCTGGGGCAGAAATCTGCCACCAGGGAGGGCTACATAGGGTGCCCCCCATCCACTTAGGGTGGGGGGGGAGAGGGCCACCCCATTGCAAAAATCCCTGGTGACTAGTGGTCACACCCACCCCACCCAAAACTACGTTTTTAAAATAAATGATTTTTTTGTTTTGTTTGCCCCCTCCCTTCCCTGAAGGCAGATGATCACCCATCTGCCCCCAGGGTACTGCCCCCATGCTTTGGGGGCCAGGGGGGAGAGGCAGCTTACATAGTAAGCAGCCCCTCCCCCCCACTTCAAAAACAGATCCCTCCAGGACACACCAAACACACATTCTGGGGGCTAAAATGACGTTACACCCCACCCTCCCCCCACTTAAAATTGTGGGGTGGATTTGTCCACCCCATGTCCTACGCCCATGATTCCAGCCTCTGGCACTTAGACACAGTCCCCACCTGCTCATCATTGGAGGAGCTGGGAAGTGCACACCAATCACTACCATGTCATGGGCCTCTCCATCTGACAAATTTGTGCATATCAATGTTCTCAAGTTCAGAGGTTTTCTGGGCTCAAGTCCTTTCACCTCCATCTTCAGGGGAAGGTGGTTCATGGACAACACCAACACGTTTTACATATAGAAACCAGGCAGCACCCTTTCACCACTCTTCAGTGGGCCCTGGCACACAGCATGTTCCTGTACCCCTTAAATTGCCCACTCCCCAAGCAGGGAAATGCGCTCCTACCACAAGTGGAAGCGCCTCAACGTCCAGCTTCATTTCATCTTTCAAGCATGGGTTGTTCTGGAGATGGCCCTCTGCCATCCTGGGGAACGGTAAGTGCAGAGCATTGGCAGGCACATTCCCCCTCCCGTGTCCAAAGCCATGTCTGTGAACTAACCAGTTCCTCTACGCATTCCTGCCATTTCCACTGAGGCCCAGGGTCCTGCATACTTTCAGACGAGGGTGGTACCAACTAATCCTAGTGGCCCTGGCCTGGCCAAGACCATTCTAATTCTGTACCACATATCTGCACCCCTGAACCGTTTGGCTCCTGTCTTCAATCTCCTCTCCAGGGACATGCGAGTGGTCTTGCACCACAACATATACCTGCTGAACCTGATGGCCTGGCTCATGCTTTCCTAGAACCTTTGACCTGCTACTATGCTGCAGGATTGCTGTGCCGTTTTAGCAAAAGCTTGCACGCGCTCTTGCTACAAATGGAAGTGTTGTGCAGCCAATCTGGTTGATCCTTTTCGCTTCCTACCTATGGACGTTTTACAATTACTTCTGTCTTTAGCCTGCGGTTGACCTTCAAATTCATCAAAGTCAATCTAGCAGCTATTTACTCAAACATTTGCTGCACCAACCCTGTTGTCCTATTCTAGAATTCCTAAATGGTCTTTTCTGGACTTTCTCAACTGTGCGGATGCCGGATCCAGCGTGGGAATTGGATGGTGTTCTTTCCAAACTCTTGGGTCCTCCCTTTGAACCCTTGCATAAGGTGGACATAAAGTTTGTCTTTTGACAAGCTGCTTTTTTTGGGTTGCCATAATTTCTGCCAAGAGTTCTACAAGCCCAAGGTAGTGTTACGGACAAATCTTACCTTCATGCCTAAGGTGCCTTTTGTTTTTCCATCTTAATGAGCCCTTTGTCCTGCTGGTCTTCTTTGCCTCACCCTCTACTCCGGTGGAACACCCTCTGCAATCGCTGGACTTCATGAGGGCTTTGAAGTATTATGTTGCCCATACCAGACAACTCTGCAAGTCCTTTGCTGTTCATGTCCTTCTGTCCCACATATGTGGGTAAAGTGCTGTCCAAGTCCATAATCTCTTGCTGGCTGTCGGCCTGTATATCGTACTGTTACTGCATTGCTAGTGGGCTGCTTCCTAGTTGGCCTCAGGCACATTCCTCGAGGCACTACTGCCTTCCTCTCTGGTGTGTCGCTGTTGGATATCGGCAGGGCGGCCATGTGGAGGTCTGTTAACTCCTTGACAAGATTCTAGTGTGTTGATTGGAATGCCGCAGAGGTCCCTGAATGGCCAAGCAGTGCTTCACAATCCTTAACCTGAGAAGTTTATTTTTCTTCCGTCCTTTTGACTTGTTAATCTATGAAGAATCCAATGAAGTTACTTGTATAGTAGTAATTTATGTTGCCTTTCCCATTTCTATGGGCTCAAAGCGCTGTGTGGTAGGAACTCCTGGTAAAATTCTAAGAGGAGGCTTAAGCTGCATGTGTGCATTTGGCCAAGATTAGGACTTAAGAGGGCTGCCTAGGCTCAAGTAAGCAACCCAAGAGGTCGGCACATGGGTGGGTGCTGACAGAGGACACAACAGAGTGCTACTGCAGGGGACTCTTATTTGTACGCAGCAAGACCAAAATGTGTCCTAGGTTGACACTGTATCCTAAGGCATGAGGTGTTAAAGCAAGTCTGGTGTTTCAGTGTAGAGCGGTTATATGACCAGCTAGACTGAATTTGCCACAGTCATAGCTGCATTCTTGCATGCATGGATGTATAACTGTGCCTGAGGCAGATGTCTACCGAATTGGTGCATTTAGATATACCTTAAGCTCAGATGGAGCTTATCTTTATTGCTGTGTCCGATCTTCTGTTTGAAAGAGAGTCATCTACTTTCGTAGACTTTTCTAGGAGCCTACCCTTAAGTTTACCAAGTTCAATAGACTGGTTGTACTAGACCATCTTCTAGGTGGGATAGCCTACTATAGAAACTAGGCTAATGGAATTCTGCGTGCAATATAAAGGTTACTTTTATAGTCTTACTACATATCTTACACGTTGTACAAACGCTAACCAAAGCAGTCTAGTAAGCACAATATCAAGGATACCTTCAGGTAACCAATGTGCGTTACAATGGCTAACTTAAGCAGTTATAAGTGCAATGTAGGGTTACTGACATATGTCTTCGAGCGTCATGGGCGGGCTAAACATTGTAGGTGTAAATCCTCTAAGTGAACCAAATGTGTAGACCTGCATGTGCTTTCTTCTAGTTGCAATGCCAGGTGTCATGGCCACAGCTCCTGGCCCTGGTACTCGGGGTCTCTGGGCCCCGCCACAGTGTTCCTGCATGGCCCCAAGGGCCCTGCCACAGTGTTCCTCCATGGCCCCAAGGGCCCAATCATGCCCTGGAGTCAGTCCTGGCGCCTTTGGCACCAGGTTCATATTGCAGATGGAGCTTCCAATGGGAAAGGGACAACATGGCTGCCCCCACATGGTTCAGTTCAGAACTGAACCATGTGGTCTAGCATCTAGGGTGTGGTCAGCCCTGAAGGCACCTGGGATACCTGTGGACTATTTAAGCCACGCCTGAGCTGGAGCACGCGCTTCGCATGGCTCTGCACTCGCAGCATGACGTTCACCGTGATCTGTCCTTAGCATTCCAGGCATGCACCTGCAAAGGAGAAAAAAGAGGATCATTATTCATCCTTACCTGCTTGGCGATCCAGCTCCTCGATCTCCCCCAGTATTCCCTTGGAGACTCATCCTCGCTTGAAAGCCGCATCCTGGAGGAGGAAAGAAAAGAACATTAAGCGCTCGCCTTCCTCTTTGAACCATCATTCGGAAGCGCACTTACCTAGCAGAACTCTGATACCTGACGGCGGTCCGGACATCTTCCATTCAAGGTTCCGCATCTTTCTGGCCGTTCTTCATCCAGGAACATCACGGCGGCCTGCAAGAGAAGATTAATACAGGTTGGCCAAACAAAACTCGCATAGCGCCGCGCTCCTCACATTCACTTAGCCCTCTCTATCAGCTCGACGTCTTATTCATCCCTTCTGCACCTACAAGAGCGAAGGAGGACATTAACCAGGGCAATTACAATTACAGACATATCATTTAAGAACTATAGACATACCTCAAGAACAAAGTCGCAGCAGATCTGGACTCTCGGGCCCACGCCAGTGAAGTAACTTGCCAGCAAGGCGCCTATTTCATGACGCACCCCTGCACAGAACTGCAGGACAGAGAGCGAACCTTATCGAAAAAAAACAGGGTGAGGAAAACTCCAAAGGGGTCACTGGGTTCGCACAGCAGGTGGGCCCCCGAGAGAAAGATTGTGGGCTAAACCAGAACTCAGAACTCTAGTCTTCTAGACTAGATCCTTGGCAGCACGAGAACCCGGGGAGGCGAATCCAGGTCGGAGGCAGTCCAACCAAGTCGGGTGGCGTCCCTGTGGATACCGGGTGAGCGTTACATCAGGCTACGTGCATATCTAGGTTGAACCCCATGGCTGTATTTACAGGTATTTGACTATCAAACTGTCAGGTCCAGTACCAAGGTCCTGGAGAAGTGGCAAGCTATCCGGACAGATTTCTAAGCACAGAAGGCTTTAGGTGCATTGGGCCTGTTCTCCCTATGATCTTCAGAGTGCTGGGGATAGGATATCTTCCTAAACATCTACGTGAATGGACAGCTTAACGAAAGGGTGCAACACCCTTCCCACCTCCCAAATCCATCTAAGTGCAGTAAACGGATAACTCCCAACACATCTAACAGACCATCTTATAGATTGCAATGAAAGCACCACCCAGATTCAGCTTTTGTCAGAGTAGTGAAAACCAGTTATACAAATCGGCTAAATGCCAGTAGGTACGACATTTTTGGTAATGAGTGGTGGGGCTTTACTGAAGCACTGTAACGGCTGTACTCCCTGCCCACATCACACATATCAGTCGCTGTAGGTTGTCTGCGCCGACCGTCCCTCAAGAACATGGGCAAACATGGAGTGGAGCGGCTTAGTAGGGAGCTGCCCTTTGCCTTGTGACCCTTAACCGATGGCTGCCTAGGCAAAGCTGCCCTGGAGTCCTCTGATAAGATGGCAGCTTTCCTGGCAAAAGCTACCAATCACAGGCAGAGGCGGCGGGTGGGAAGAGGGCAGCGGAGGGGCTGCAGCCCAAGCAGGAAGGGTGAAAAGGCAAAGGGAAATGGAACAAGATGGGGAAGGGGGAGCACGGAGGGGACGAAAAGGGGGGCTTAGCTCACCAGGACGGCTGCACAGCACCTGCTCACACTCGGCCTGTTGTTGAAAAGACTGTCCTGATCTTGTTGCTCAAAGGAGGTATAGCTTCCTGGAAGAAGCTACCAATTGCGGGCAGGGAAGGTGGTTGGGCGAGAAGAGGGCAGGGAAGCGGTTGCAGTCTGAGCAGAGAGGATGAAAAGAAGGCAGAAAGAGAAATGAAAAGAGAGAAAGAGGGTGAAAGGAAGGCAATGAGCATGGAATTGGATGGGAAGAGAGCAGGGGTAACAGTCTGAGCAGAAAGAGTACTTACCTGTGCTCCTGTTCTCTAGCATTGGCATCTTTCATAGATTCACATGCGACCCTTCCACCTACCCTGCTTGCCTCTTCTCCAGCATGGGGTCTGGCATGTATTCACATGCTCATGAATAGTCACGGTCAGGCTGCGATTCTTTGGTAAAAGAAAGTTTTAGTTTCTAAACACTTTTTCGCCTATAAACCAATCACTGAGCTCTGGGTCATACTGCTTCCAGCCAATGACTGCCATCTACCCAAGCCCTTCCTCTGGCAGCCATCTCCAATCTTTTCAGTCAATTGAGCCAGTGTGCTCCATCGATCATCTTTCCAACTAATGGGGATCTGTTTTTCAGCGCCCCTCAATGGCTGATTTCGTAGAGTGTTCTTCTTGGAGTCTTCCCGAAGATTCTTTAAATTATGCTGTCCTGTGTTAAGAATCAGCCATAAATGCTTAATTTCCTTTTTGAGCTTTTTCAACAACGGTGAATAACTCAAAACTGCCATGATATTATCCTGGGGAGGCGGTTTTGGATGTTGTACCAGAGTTATGCTTCTTGGAATATTGCGGGCTCTCCTGTACATGGACTCAATAATCCTTTTTGGATAACCTCTGTTGGCCAGTTGTTGCTTCAAGTCTCTGCCTTGTTCTTCATAATCTGTTGTCTGTGTACATATTCTTCTATATCGGTGAAATTGTCCGAAAGGCAGGTTATCTTTCAAAGCTTGCGGATGGAACCTGGAATATGTCAGCAGGGAGTGCCTGTCGGTGGATTTCTTATGTACTTTTGAGCACAGTTTTTCTTCAATTACCATGATATTGAGATCCAAGAATTCTTATTTGTGTATTTTTTAGATGTTGGAAAAGGGCCTTATAGTTAAGGTTCCTTTGATGTATTGTGTGTTATCAGTACAAGTTGATAGACTTTTCTAGTGGCTGGCACTACAGTGGCCAATAAAGTTATTACACATTGTCGTGCAGATATAGCCCTAAAAAACACTAAGCACCAGGCATTATCTAATGTAAAATGCCTATTTTTTCTCAAACACTTGGGATTGATTTTTAATTGTATGAACAGGTAGAAGGTCATTTCCATCTTTTTCTCTTTGGCTATTGTTAAATGGTGGAAGGCTTTATGATGGGAATGGCTGGAATACAGGAAAAATAAACAAATATAAAAAACTAGTTTTTACTGCCTCATGTGATAGATGCTAACAGCATACATATTAAATATGTTGAATAGAATCATTCTATAGACCGTGATTTTGTGTTACAATGTATTAAATTTCTCGGTAGAAATGTAAAGTAGACCTCTTGTAGGTCGATTTAGCAATACCCTTAGTGTTTTAGCATTTTTCGTACAACTCTAGGGTTGTTGGGTTTGATTGATTCAGCCAGAAGACCCAGTTGTTTCTAGCTGGGTGTCCTTAATTATAAGGAGCATAGAAAATAATAGCTTCAGTGTATTGTTTGTTGAGCACACAGGATCAGTTCTCCAATTGTCTTCTGTCTTTCCAATTTATGTATACTGTTTAAAGTATTTCATTACATATATCCTTGCAGTTCGGATATAGAAAAATGGCTGAGAATAATTATCTCGCATTTGCTGAAGAGCTGGTTGAGGGCATTCTAGCCAATCCATCAATGTTGAGTGCCGATCTGGCTGTCCACATCATTCCTAACACAGATGAATGGAATGAGATGGAAGTCATCAGGAAGAAAATAATTCGAACTGAACTACATGGGGCCCTAATGATAGAATATTTACGAGCCCATGGCGCTCCGAATGGTCTAATTATACACATAGAACCACGGATCTTTTTGGGCAACTTAGAATTTAGGAAAGATTGGCCGATTTTGGAGCCAACTGGGCCCCCAGGCCCTCAGAGCGTCCCTCTCCCACCCCGCACCCTCTTCCTGTTTCCCGCTCCCCTCCCGCCTCCCAACCCGCCCACCCCCGCTCTGATTGGGCCGTGAGCCCTTCATCACAGGTCCTCCCAGGGCAGCCCTCTGCCCGGCAGCCCCAGCGGCTAAGGGCCCCAAGGCCAAGGGCGGCTCCAGGAAGTGTCAGCAGGTGTCCGCAGGGGAAGCCAAGGAAGCCACCAGACACCGACAAAACTGTAAGTGCTGGCTTGGGTGGGGGGTAGAGCAATTACTCTACTCCAGAAAGCTCCTGCCACTCTCACATACCTTTCAATGGCCTGCAGTCTAATGTTAACCAGCACCATTGCCCTAGAGAACCACACTGATTAGCCTGCCCCTCATCTAGCCAGAAATGTGATTGTTAGCTTATGCCACACTTAGATGGCTTCTCTAATAGCCTCTCTGTGAAAGTAGAATATAGAAGTACATTTAGAAAGTTGAATTCAGAAGTGTACCCAATAGCTGTGAAATGTTGCATTTAGAAGTGCGCCCAATAGCCTCTCTGTGGATAGTTGAATCTAGAAGTACATTTGGAAAGTTACATTTAGAAGTGTACCCAATAGCTGTGAAATGTTGCATTTAGAATTGTGCTCAAGAGCCTCTCTATGAAAAGTTGAATTTAGAAGTGTACCCAATAGCCTCTCTGTGGAAAGTTACATTTAGAAGTGTACCCAATAGCTGTGAAATGTTGCATTTAGAATTGTGCTCAAGAGCCTCTCTATGAAAAGTTGAATTTAGAAATGTGCCCAATAGCCTCTCTGTGGAAAGTTGAATTTAGAAGTGTGCCCAGTAGCTGTGAAATGTTGCATTTAGAATTGTGCTCAATAGCCTCTCTATGAAAAGTTGAATTTAGAAATGTGCCCAATAGCCTCTCTGCGAAAAGTTGAATTTAGAAGTACATTTAGAAAGTCGCATTTAGAAGTGTACCCAACAGCTTCTCTGTAGAAAGTTGAATTTAGAAGTTACCCAATAGCTTCTCTGTGAAAAGTTGAATTCAGAAGTGCACCCAATAGCTGTGAAATGTTGAATTTAGAAATGTGCCCAATAGCCTCTCCGTGAAAGTTGATTTTAGAAATGTGCCCAATAGCCTCTCCGTGAAAGTTGATTTTAGAAATGTGCCCAATAGCCTCTCTATGAAGTTGAATTTAGAAGTGTCCCCAATAGCCTCCCTGTGAATTAGAAGTCTCTGAAAGGGCATGAAACCCATCATATCTCACCAACACGCTGACTCTCTCCTTACATCACCACTCAACTAGAACACAGAGATACTATGACACCATTCGGTATAACTGTTCTCATATCAACATTCGCTGCTCACTCCACATCATTCTAAATAATCACTGCTGGTTACACACCCCCCAGCAAGGCGTTCTCCTCAGGCCTAACGCAGCCACATCCGATCTGGATTAATCCTGCCAGAACGAACACATACTCCTGACCTCTCAACCACCACACCTACCGCTAGAAAGCAGCTATTACACTGATACTGCACGAGCTGTACACATACCTGGTGCTCACACGCACCTTTTTGACTCTCTCTTCTCTCTCTCTACTGATATGAACTTCGGTTCCCAAGGGCGTTCAACCTACCAGCGCCTTCAGACCATACCAATGGTATATAAGGCGCTATATAAATGCAAAATAACAATAACAATATGTAGCCAACAAGTGTACCAGAGACTGGTTGATTCTCATCAACACGGCCAAGAAGGTAACTGAACAACTGATGAAAGAACTTAATGACAAAAGCGATGCCATGAAATTAAAGATCTCTCTGGAACTATACAACACAAAACTTTTGGCTCTGGAAACATCTTTGAAAGAATTTAAGGACTTTAATTTAAATAAGAAGTTGACTAAATTAAAGAAAGACCTGTCAGCATTTTCCCATGAAAAAGTTTACCCGTATGAGCAGATTACTTTACAGATGAAGCTAAACAGGCAAGACGAGACGCTTCACAGTTGAGATTCCAAAACATGCAGAAAGGGAATAATAGAAACAGATCAGGCTCTTCATCTGGGTCATCTAACAGCTCGGGAAATCCCAGAGTACGGTTCAACACCAACCAGGCCCCACCAGCACCCACCAATGCCCCTTTTTTAGGACCACGAGGGGGCAACAGGGGCAATCAGCGATGGCAAGGGCAATCCCCGGGGGTCACTCGCAGCAGAGGACGAGGCCTACAACAGCCAGTGTTTCTTTAGTGGTCAATTTTTCCACATACATACTCACAAAACCGGAAGAGGAAGTCCTACAAAAAGGCCTCTCATTTGTTCCAAAAGCTTATTATGATCCATTCCAAACGTGAATAGAGGTCAGCCAACTTATGAGGAAAATTAGATTGAAAATTCTTTTCGCCGACAATACTCCAGGCAAACAAGATGCTACAGGCCTAAAACCGCCGTCCCAATTCTATCCTCCACACAGTACTAATACAGCAGAGTCCACGACTTTTGAACAAGCTCTGCTTAAGTGCATTAGTAGAATGGAAGAAAATATTCTGTTTAGACATTCAAACTGTAAAAACAATAATTGGCAGCATTAAAAACCCTTGCTGACAATGAAGCCATTGTCATAAAACCAGCAGATAAGGGGGGAGCCACGGTAGTAATGAACAAATCAGATTATGACAATATGGTACAGGCACTCTTACAAGATCCCATGAGTTATCGGAGTCTCCCAGGTAATCCTACCGATCAATTGAAAAATCAAATTCATACTATCATTGAAGAAGCAGAGGCAGAGGAATATATAAGCGCAAAAGAAGCAGCTTTTTTGATGCCAGCACATCCTCGGATACCAGCGTTTTATGCCATTCCCAAGATACATAAAGGTATCATCCCGCCCCCTGGGAGACCCATGGTATCAGGGATACATTCCATCCTTGAACCATTGTCACAAATTGTGGATTACTTCATCAAAGATGAAGTACAAAAAATGAGAGCATACATAAAGGACTCTACAGCCATGCTCAATCTTCTGGACACCTTAATTTTCAATCAAGAAACAGAATGGTTAGTCACCATGGACATAGAGTCGTTGTATACTAAAATACCACAACAAGCCACACGCTCGATGGTTCAACGCCTCTTGGAATCGGGCATAGAACTACACAACACACCACCTGGATTGGTAATTCAACTAGCAGAAATAGCTTTGACAAGAAATTACTTCATTTGTAATGACACTTTTTATCAACAGATATCTGGGACGGCTATGGGGGCTACATTTGCCCCTAGCCTGGCAAATTTGTTTGTTAATGCCTTTGAATGTGATGTCATCTATCCAGCCTCAAACCCTTTCCTTGACAAAATAAAAGTCTGGAAGAGGTATATAGACAACATTTTCATGATTTTCAAAGGGACACAAGCGGAGCTACATGACTTTCATACTTGGTTGAATGTACAAAACCCATTCTTGAAATTTACCTTGGAATTTAGTAAAAAAAACATTCAATTCTTGGATCTCAATATCATGGTAATTGAAGATAAACTGTGCTCAAAAGTACATAAGAAATCCACCGACAGGAACTCCCCGCTGACATATTCCAGTTTCCATCCGCAAGCTTTGAAAGATAACCTGCCTTTCGGACAATTTCTCTGATATAGAAGAATATGTACACAGACAACAGATTATGAAGAACAAGGCAGAGACTTGAAGCAACAACTGGCCAATAGAGGTTATCCAAAAAGGATTATTGATTCCACGTACAGGAGAGCCTGCAATATTCCAAGAAGCATAACTCTGGTACAACATCCAAAACCCCCTCCCAGGATAATATCATGGCAGTTTTGAGTTATTCACCGTTGTTGAATAAACTCAAAAAGGAAATTAGCATTTATGGCCGATTCTTAACACAGGACAGCATAATTTGGATGTACCGAAATTTGCCATCAAGAGGAGGACCAACATCCGGGACAAACTAGTGAAAACTCTTTGTGAAGACAGAGAAACGCATCCGGCAACGATTTGGCACAGCACAACCCCTACAGGACATTCTCCATGTGGTTTGTGTTCCATGTGCCCACAAACGGAGCGCACTAAAGAAATCGACCTAGGGCTACGAACTCCTTGGAAACAACGTCAACTCACCAATTGTAACACTGCAGGAGTTATCTACCTGATGAGATGTCCTTGCAATTTGAAATACGTGGGCATGATGATGAGACCGATTAAGAAACGCATGATTGAACACCGGTCCTGTCTGAGGACTAAAAAATTGACAGCTCCGATGGTGAATCACTTTATAGCCAAAGGACATAGCCCGGAAGACTTCAAATGGACAATAATTGAAAAAATCAAAATCCCGAAACGAGGTGGTAATTACCACAATATTCTCTTCAGGAGGGAACAGAATTGGATATTCAGGTTGAACACACACAGGACAGGATTGAATGAATTTATCCAATGGAATGAACTAGCAGTCCTTCCATCTTAGGTCCATCCCGTTCCAGCTGAGACCCCTTTTCCTTTGTACATCAGTGAGTATTAATATATGGGAAGTGTATGGGGGTTGCATATTCTGCCTGATCCAACCCTCGGTATTGTTTAGTCACAGACATGCCAAAGTACTGGTAAGCAATTATGATGTAAAACGTTAATATGTGTTTTCTGCCAAACAGCATTGTTTAGGGGTGGTCTAGACCTAAACAATATTCGTAACATACAAGCCTGCCCAGTTGCATTCAGGCAACACAACAGAAGAGGTAGTAGGTGACAATAAATGCATATAATCTGGATAACAATACTTTAGCAGCAATGCTACCTTTAATTATGACATTGGCAAGGGATGGGCTTTTAGTACAGGCATTGGACGAAATTAGACAGTAAGCAAGTCCCTTTGTATTCATTAAGAAATGTAATTAATAAACAAAAGATGAAAAGCAGTGTTGCTATACCGAGAATAGTGCTCACAGTAACACTGCAACAAGATTGGGGACACACCGACTCCATCGAGGAGCCCGGGAACACAACTCTTGGTGCATTTATGTCCCCTTTCACCTATTTTTCTAATTTTTCCAATTTTTTAATTCCCAAATTTAGTTCCCCAGTGCCATGTTTTGCATGTCTCCATTCGAGCACACAGGGAGCCGCAAGAGACGCGGCTGCATTTCGGCAGTGTTTCTCACATGAGCCAGGTGCACAAGTCGTAGGCTAACCCAACATGGCTGTCATGATCACTGCTTCCAAGGAGCCAGGACCAGCCCAACGTCCTTGGAAGCAGGCCCCTAACCTTAATCCTAGGCACCAGCCGGTCCCCACTGGGACCTTTTGGACCTTGTCCTGGCGCCGGTGGAGCCAGGCTCATCAATGCCATCGGTCCCGGCACTGGAAGCGCCGGGCTCATAATATATATGAAGATGCTTGGGTGGACTTACCTGCAGCAGACCATGCTGCTTACTTACCAGCTGCATAGGAATCCTCAGTAAACCGGAACTACTTTCTTACCTGGGTGGGGCAAGCTCCACTCCCTGGATACAACACTGGAACTCTTCTGGAACAGGAACTCTTTTCTTACCTAGGCGGGGCCGTGGAGGAAGACGCCTCATCACTCCAAGGCTATTTAAACCACACCCGATTGATGAAACGTGCTTCGCGTTATTCTGCATCTGCAGCAGAACGCTCACCGAGTCTGTTCCAGCTTCTCTTCTTCCGATCCTGAACCTGCAAGAACAATACTTACCACTCCTGTATCCAGTCTTCAGCAGATCCTGCAAGAACAATACTTACCATTCTTGAATCCAGTCTTCAGCAGCACCTGTAAAGATAAGAAACAACAGGTTAGCACGGCAACCTTCACATGCAGCGCATTCATCACCTGATTCATCGGCAGCGACCATTTCTTCACGCTGCATCTCCGCCTGTGAAAACAAAAGCATAGTTATTACTTACCAGCACTCCGTGCATTCCGGATGTTTTCAACGCTGCGACCCAGCATCTGAAATACAAAAGAAAAGACATTAGACAGGTATTTACTTACGCCCTTCGCGCTCGCCACAATAGAACGCCTGCAAATACTCCGGCGTTTTCCAGCAACTCTTCAGCACGAACTCACAGCTGCAAGAGAAAAGAGACAGTTAGAGCGCTTGCAATTACTTACGCATTTCCAAGCGCTTCGTCCCAAGGCTCTGGCTCCAGCTTCGGCTCTCTTCACACCATCTTCTATTCCAAGAGCCCTGCAAAACAAATAGGAGAAAGCATCATATCAAGCCCTGGTCTATATTACGTGCCCACGCACCTAAAGACTATAAGGACTAAAAAGGTGTCCGGAAATTCACCTCTCGTGCAGATAACGGCGGTAGCGATCCTCTGATGTCAAGAGGCCTACGTTTCACCCAGTGAAGGAACTGGCAACGGCACCCTGCACCAGACGCAGATGGAGAGTCCAGCATTCACCTATCTAAGGTGAGCAGGTTGACCTGGGGTCTCTACGGAGAAGCTAGGAAGAGAGAGAGAGGGAGAGAGGGACACTCAACAGCCCAGATCATTAACCCCCATATTCTTTCACCTGCAGAAATCTCACCCTTCGAGTTCGACACACAGTGCGAAGAGGCTCAGCCCCAGAAGCCAATCGAGTCCTGCACATCACTTTTCGAGTCACAGACACCTTCCTGCCTAGACCAGCGCCTCCGTGGGAATCAGGTGAGCGTTACAATGGCTGCCCACAGGGCCAGTGCTAAAATGGCCACTGGACCATAGAGTTCATATGATCCCAGCCGCGCGTCTTGTCCCTATAGCTAGGCAAGCCTAACAGAGCCAAGCAGTAGCAGGACAACGATGCGCGCAGCAGCAAACCGTACATGTAACACGGCTCACCCGCATTCATTTCGGGTAAGTTTTTGCTGTTTAGATTAGTTCCTGGTCTCTTCCCCTCATTGATTCGTCTGGCTGTTCCCCTGAGCGACATAGTGGCTCATTTCACAGACCTGCGTAAACGATTTTGAGACAGTGTCTGGAAGGCAAGCGTTTCCTGATGCAGACTGCATTTTTTGCATTTAGGTTTCGACCAAGAGCTATCCTAACACCCGGAAGTGCAGCAGTTTTTCTACTTGAAGGGCTCCAGCAAGGAGTGTCGGTGGCCTTTCTCTTGGAGCTGGTAAGTTGCTCCAGCCCTCGTAGTATGAAGAAGAGTTATAGCTTTCTCTTTTCTCTTGCATTTATAAACAGTGTTCCCTAGGAGACTAAGGCATCGCCATTGTTTGATTCTCTCCTCTCCGTTTATTTATTTTACAATAGGAGTCTACAGCCTCCCACCTGCCCTGGGCACAGCGAATTAGTGCCAAGGCTAACCAATAAGTGCGGTAAGCCCTTTGCCGCGCTGCACATTGATTACTCACATATGGGTTATAAGGTTTATGACCCAATACACACTTTCTGGCAAGGCAGAATAGATTGGAGCACTCCTGAGCACATTTCCACTCCCCTTTTCCTCTGTTGTATGTAATAACAGGCGTGATTTTGGAAAACAAATTAAAATGTTTTTCAATTAGCAATATAGCCTGGTGATATCTGTATGATACACATCCCAATTATTCCTGCATGGCAATAAACACTAGCATGGGAGTAGTAGGGGCACATTTGAGATCTAGCCTCTCACCTCTTCTTTCTGTGCTGTTTGTCTATAGGAGCAGGAACACACACGAAGGGGAGCAAGTTGCTCACCCACACAGGGTGTTGACACCCCTTGGCTACAAGTAAAGTCCTGATGAAGATGACCTGAAGAAATATGGTTATGAAACCGGTCGACCTCGATATAGTATGAGCTGGCCTCATGCGTTTTTATGATCTGTGTACAGAAACAACTGGTCACAGACGTATCTAAATCAATTTGACCTGTGCTTTATACCGGGTCTAAAACAGATTCTTATTTGTGTATTTTTTAGATGTTGGAAAAAGGACCTTATAGTTAAGGTTCCTTTGATGTATTGTGTGTTATCAGTACAAGTTGATAGACTTTTCTAGTGGCTGGCACTACAGTGACCAATAAAGTTATTACACATTGTCGTGCAGATATAGCCCTAAAAAACTCTAAGCACCAGGCATTATCTAATGTAAAATGCCTATTTTTTCTCAAACACTTGGGATTGATTTTTAATTGTATGAATTGTAAATGTATTAACAGGTAGAAGGTCATTTCCATCTTTTTCTCTTTGGCTATTGTTAAATGGTGGAAGGCTTTATGATGGGAATGGCTGAAATACAGGAAAGATAAACAAATATAAAAAACTAGTTTTTACTGCCTCATGTGATAGATGCTAACAGCATACATATTAAATATGTTGAATAGAATCATTCTTCTATAGACCGTGATTGTGTGTTACAATGTATTAAATTTCTCGGTAGAAATGTAAAGTAGACCTCTTGTAGGTCGATTTAACAATACCCTTAGTGTTATAGCAACTTCCTCGTAAGGCCCATTTTTCGACCTACGACGACTCAACAAATACAAAAGTCCCAGAAGTTCTGGATGCTCACTCTGCAGCACCTGCTCGGCCAGCTGGAGGAGGGGGATTTTCTGTCCTCGTTGGATATGGAGGACTCTTACTTCCACATCCCAAGGAGACCGCAAGTTTTTGCGCTTGGTCATTCAGGGGAAGCATTATCAGTTCGAGGCCCTACCATTCGGGCTAAAGTCGGCACCCAGAGTCAAGTGCTTGGAGCCCATCTGCGACGGCAAGGGATCCACGTTTACCCCTATCTGAACGACTGGCTCTTCCGGGCCAAGTCAAGGGACAGTGCCGTCTAACACACTGAGCGGACGGTCCGTCTTCTGACGGATTTGGGGTTCTCGGTAAACTATGCAAAGTCCTGCTTAACTCCATCGCAGGACGCTGTGTTCCTGGGATCCAAGCTCAACATGGTGCTGTGCCTGCCGTCAGTCAGAGGATAGGATATTGCTATCTTGGGCAAGGTGAAGATCGCCACAGTGAGGACATTCAAGTCGCTACTCGGCATGATGTCGTTGTGCATTTACCTGATTCGAATCTGCAGGTTACGGATGTAGCCTCTACAGGAGTTCCTGGACGCCCGTTTGGTCCCGGTGTCCAGAAGCTTCCAGGACAGGATCTCGCTCAACGAGGAGTTCTGACGAGTGATCAGATGTGGGGCGTGCATACGCTCCAATATCGCCAGGGGCATGGATTTCCAGAGCCCCCGTTACCAGCAGACAGTCACGAACGATGCGTCTCTGTGAAAGATGAGGAGCCCACGCCGGCTGCCTTCACACCAGAAGCCTGTGGCTGCCGGAAGAGAAGACCCTACACATAAACGTACTAGAACTACAGGCAGTGTTTTGGACCCTCGAGTCATTTCTGCCGTCCCTCAAGGACAAGGTGGTGAGGTTCTTCACAGACAATACCATCGCTATGTTTTGCATCCAGAAACAGGGGGGCACCAGATCCCTGGTGCTCTAGTGGAAGGTGCAGGATTTGTGGCACTGGGCTGCTGCCCAGGAGATCTTCCTCATTCCATTCCACCTGGCCAGCAGTAAAGAACACTGTTGCTGACTCATCTCAGCAGGGAGCTACGCTCTTGCCACGAGTGGGAGCTTCGGCAGGACCAAGTGGACAACCTGTTCAACAGATGGGGCAATCACCAGATCAATCAGACAGCGACAAACTCAAAGTGCCGGAGGTTCGCCAGCAGGTTTCCCCAGCCGGGGAGCATGGGGGAGGGCGGGACGCATTCTCATTCCCCTGAAACTTCCTGTTTATGTTGGTTGTCTATGAAAATATCAACATTTTGAGATGTAGCATCGGGCAACTAAGAGCCCGACCTGTAATAATACGTGGAAAGTGATCACTTTCTTCATGAGCCATAATCTTATTTCTCCAGCATGGGGTCTGGCATGGATTCACATGCTCATGAATATTCCCTTCAGACTGGGACTTCTCAGTAAAGAAAAACTCAGTTTTGTTTCTATACTGTCTTTCTCCTAAAAACCAATCGCTGGTCTCTGGGCCGTACTGCCCCCAGCCAATGACTGCCCTCTACCTAAACCCCTCCTCTGGCAGCCATCTTCAGATTTTTACCACACGTTCAAGTGTTGGGAGTCCTCGTGCTATAGCTCTCAAGCTTTTACAGAGTTTTGCTCTATTTTTCGGTCAATCGAGCCTCAAGCTCCATCGATCCGTCAACCGACTAACACGGACCCGTTTTTCAGAACTTTCTGGGCCCCTCAAAGGTGATTTTTCATTGAATTCACTTCTTTGAGGATTCCAGAAGATTCTTGGAGGCCTACACCGCGTGGACATGGCCGAAGATAAAGGGGACTCGACGCCTCTGTTCAGGATCTGCCCAGGATACGGGCTACAGAACATCTTCCTGGACGATGGGCACTCCCTTTGTCTTTACTGCCTACATTCGGACAGCTCACGCGTAGAGGACGACTGTGCGTTCTGCAAGGACATGGCGCCACGCACCATGAAGGACCATTGCAAGCGGCTCGCCGAGTGGCTGCAAACAAAGATCCCGGAGGCAAGGGAGCCCCGGCAACCTACTTCTCCCAAGAGAGAATCTGAGCGGTCTTCTAAGCACTTTGAGGGCACTCCGGTGACAGGGGCCCAACATAAGGCAAAGCACTGCGAGTCTGCGGGCACCGGGAGCGCCGTTGGTATGGGCTCTGTGGCAGACAGGCCGGGTGCAGCATCGCCGACGCCGTCAACCACAAGCCAACGCTCCGGCTCGGCAAAGAAAAGTAAGTAGGACCACCCGGGCAAGCTTCTGGAGAAGGCCCGGTCGACTCTGGAGAAAGCCAAGGGGGAGCGAGGCATCGACCCCCCCCACCCCCCACGGTGAATGCCTTGGAGGCGCCCATGGTCGTGAAGGCCCAGGTTCACCAGGCTAAGGCATCTATTGAAGGGGTGTGGCATCCCTGGCAGGCCGCTGATTTGGTCACAGTGGAGACGACCCCCAAGACCAGAGTTTCCATGCCCACCCGGAGGGAATCCTCTTTCCTGCCCATTGAGAACTCCTGTGAAGACGATGCCGATCTCCCTGAGACCGTCTACCCTGGCCGAGAAGGGGGTTGGGGGCACAGTAGTCCTGCCGGACACGAGGAGGGGCTATCAGGCCTGAAGACAGTGCCTGACAAGGTCGTCGAGGCCAGGTCCTACGGGAGGGGCCCAATGAGGCGGACGTGGAAATCGATGAGGGAACCGACTAGGAGCGGCAGGGCGGCGAGGAACCGGAGGAACCAAGGCCACTGCCGACGCTCACGTCACAACCACTGCCCCTGCCGACAGACATATCAGTGGACATCTTGCAAGCTCTGCACACCCTGTGCTCGGAGATAAGGGCGGGCGATCCAGCGGCGACTGGGCCTTCAGGGGACCCACCACTTAAGCGGAGGCAAGTCCATCCGCCTCCACCTTGCCATCCTTCTCCTCCATCCCCTCCGCCGAGGGACGAGAATGAGTCAGACGGCGACCACGGGTACGAGCGACAATGCAACAGACTTCCTGTCGCCGGCACCCAGGGCTTCGCCAACCGACTAGATCGGCTCTTTCCACGCCATGATCTCTAGGGCCTCTGAGCCATTTCAGCTGAATCCTGAGGAACAGAAGGAGGGATTCCTTTATCAGCGCCGAGAGGCCAAGAGGAAGACTGTGCTCTCGATCCCGCTGTTGGATGACATTTGGGACGAAGGACTGTCCCTCCGGAAGAACCTGTCCTCGGCCCCGACAAAGAGAGACCGGTACGAGGAGAAATACAGGGTGCCAGACTCTGCAGAGTGTCTCAGATCCCAGCCCTCCCCTGACTCGGTGGTCTAGGTGGCGGCGGCCAGGAAGAAATCTGCAGGGTAAGCGGCATCGACTTCCACTTCCCCACGGAACGGCGAGGGAAAGAAGCTAGACGCGATGGGACGATGGGTCATCTTGTAGGTGTCAACGACCATTAAGGCGGCCATCGTGGCCTGCTACGATGTTACGCTCACCTGGTATCCACAGGGACGCCACCCAGCCGTGGTTGGAGGATTTGCACTCTCGAACCCTATCCCGGTCCCTTGGTAAGGCCTCTGGTTAAAGATGGGTCTGCAATATAGGAGAGCTGGATTCGATACCGGGTTGTCTTTGTTTTCCCACCTCCCTTGGCCTCAAGTCCTTCCTCCCCTTTGGGCCCTCTCCTCACCTTAATATTGTGAAAGGTGGATTCTCCGTCCTGCTCCTCGTGGCAGGGGCGCGTAGATGTGGGGGGCGAGCAGCGACCAAGTTACTCACTGGTGCAAGCCCCCCCGTGGGAATCCAGGCCTGCTGCGACTCCATAGGTTTGCTGCTTTACAGTCTTTATATGCAGTTCTTATGTTCCTCTTAGTTCGAATAATAATGTCTTGCTTCTTTCCTTTTAGGTATGGAAAGGTATTTTGGTGTTGTCATGCAGTTTGAAGATGAGCATGGGCCGGTAGGCAAAAGCGCGGTGAGCGGGATGCTGTCCGGTCAGTAATGCGCGATGTGCGGTGCTGTTTCGCCTTTTATATTGCTAACCTGTGTCTTTTCTCTCCTTGCAGGTTGCGATGTTCCTCGCCGAGCGCCATAATGTTCCAGCAATGATGCTGACCAGAAGATGACTACCCAGGTAAGAATTGTGTGGCTTTCTTCATTCGGGAGGAAACGTGAGTAAACGCTTACTAATGCTGTCTTTTTTTCTTTCTCCTCTTTCCATGTTATGGTATTCCAGGATGCATGCGGTGCCGGATGATGGAGTTCATACCTTCAGGTGAGTGGAACTGAAGTCGGCGATGGATTGAAGGCAGGATACTGTTCCAGGTAAGTTTCGTAGTGTTCTTTTTCTCTCTGCAGGTCTTTGGTTTCAGGTAAACTGGCATCAAAGAACTGGACACGGTGAGCATTAGGCTGCCCACAGCAGAATAACACAAAGCATGTTCTGCTTTTTGGGTGTGGTTTAAATAGTCTCAGGTAAAGTAGTCCAGGTAAAGTAGTCCCAGGCCTGCCACACCCAAAAGACTAGACCGCATAGCTCAGTTCCTTGTAAATGAGCTATGTGTGTGCCTCCATGTTGGCTGAAGCCCCCCGCCCCAAGTTAAATAGTCCCAAGTAAATAGTCCCATTCTAATGTTGGTCTTCATGATGGTTATGAGCCTGGCGCCAAAGGGGACAGGACTGACTCCAAGAGAGCCTTGGATGAGGTTTTAAGGCGTTTGACCTGGCCCTAACTGGAAGGCTGACTTGCCGGTGAGGGCCAGGGGCAAGGGTCATGACATACAACAGGGAGCTTTTGGTTTAAAATAGCCCCTCTCCTCGACTGCCTTCCGGACAACAAGAGGGTGGAGGCCCTTGAAATCCTACAAGAAGGCGAGGTGGCATTGGACCATGCCATCACAGTGGCCACAGACATCGCTGACACCAGTTTCCACCAGATGGGCAACAGCGTTTGCCTTCGGCCGCGTGGTTGGCTGAAGGCCACCAATTTCCATCTAGACGCCCAGACAAGGGTACTGGACATGCCCTACGACAGGGACAACTTGTTCTGCAAGAAGGTGGATGAATCTCTGCAAGCCATCAAGGTAGACACAGACGGCTCGTACCTTGGGCACAGCAACGGCCTTCCTTTCGGACCTCCGGAGGCAAGTCCCATGGTGCCTCCAAAGGATTTGGTGGCAACTTCTCATCGTACCATCAACCATCCCGTTCCTTGGCCCAGGAAGCCTGCAGGGGCCGCAGCAAAGCCGGAGGAAATCGTCGTCATCGTCGTTGTCAAGGCCCCCAAAGTGGGTCGTCCATGACGAAGCATCACTGAACCGGCGGGACATCGGTCCCCCATACGAGCACACCGGTGGGAGGCTGGCTGGCGAATTTTATCGGCGTGTGGATGTCCATCTCCACTGACCATTGGGTGCTGGATGCCCTGGCCCAGGGACACACCCTGGAGTTCCAAAGGAAGTGTCCCCGCGTTCCACCAGTGGCCATGCAAGAAAACCACATCCCACAACTGCTCCTAGAGGTACGAGCGATGCTGAGAAAGGGCGCAATAGAACGCGTCCCAAAGAGGCTCTGGTGCTCCAGAGTGTACTCGCGGTGCTTCCTCAGGAAAAAGAGCGGTGGTTGGCGGCCCATCCTGGATCTCCGCCACCTCAACAAATGCATCAAGTTCCAGATGGCCACCCTCAAGCACGTGCTGGGGCAGCTGGAGGGAGGGGACTTCCTGTTGTCATTGGACCTGGAGGATGCTTATTTTCACATCCCCATCCAAAAGGGGCATCAAAAGTTTCTACGCTTTGTGGCCCAGTGGAAACACTATCAATTCAAGACCCTTCCTTTCGGGTTGAAGTCGGCGCCAAGGGTCTTCACCAAGTGCCTGGCACCAGTCGCGGCTGCGCCAGCAGGGGGTCCACATCAACCCCTATCTGGACGATTGGCTCATCCGAGCGAAGTCAAGGGAACTCGCCGTCGAGCACACAGCGAGGACAGTCCGCCTACTCACGGACCTGGGGTTCTCGATAAACTATGCGAAGTGCTGCTTGGTGCCATCGCAGAACGCTCTGTTTCTGGGATCCAGGCTCAACAGGGTCACGTCTGGCTTCACTGTCGGAGGACAGGATAAAGGCCATCCTGGACAAGGTTCAACGGCTGTTGACCATGGAAGTTGCCAGGGTGAGGTCCATCAAGTCCCTACTTGGCATGATGTCGTCATGCATCTACCTTGTTCGGCTGTGCAGGCTGCATATGCGGCCACTGCAAGAGTTCCTCGACGCCCGTTGGATCCAGGTATCGGGAAGCTTCGAGGACAAGATCGCACTCAACGAGACATTAGGTGGTGGGGCGTCCGCACGCACCTAGCGGCGGGCACGGCCTTTCAAACCCCGGCACATCAGGAGACTGACAACGGACGCCTCCCTGGAGGGATGGGGCACGCACACTGGAAATCTCCCATGTTAGAGTCATTTGGCTCCCGGAGAAGTCGTTGCACATCAACTTCCTGGAGCTCCAGGCCGTGTTTTGGGCCCTCATATCCATGGGGAATATTCATGAGCATGTGAATCCATGCCGGACCCATGCTGGAGAACAGTTACAGGTAAGTAACTTGTTCCTTCCTTGGTAACCATTTAATTGGTAGTCATTAAATGGTTTAAGTGTACTTACGGATTTGCCTGATGCACGTGTGTAGCCACCTGGTTGATCGCCCTTACAATATCCACTTAATATGAAAATATTCGTATCCAGCATAGTTTCTGCCCATTACAGGCCCCCTCCCACTTTTTAAAATGTTTATATCTACCTTCTTTTATCTTAGCAGAGTGGTATTGTCTTAGTGGAGTGGTAGAAATGTCCCAAACACTGTTTAGTATGTCGGAGTCCTGTTCCGAATCTGGATATTTAGCATTAAAGTTACCTACTATGAATAACATCATTTTATCTGGGTTGTGTATATTCGTTTCAAATAATGATGTAAACATGTTAATGGTACCAGGTGTCTTAGGTGTTCCAGAAGGGTCATATATGTTAAAGATTAGTAGCTGTGAAAGTGTATCCAACAATACCATGCAGCCAATTAAACCTACTAATAAATATGGAAATGGATTCTTTTGGCCTGCCTTTGGGGCCTTGCTGTGCATGTGAGGCAATAGTAATTCGCCCCTCCATTATCGGGTGAGTTAACCATATCTTGAAGTGTAAAAATGTCCAAGCAACATAGAAAATCAGTCGGTGTCCTTCCAGGAAGTGACTGTCTGCAAGTGTTCCATGTTCTTACTTTGAGGGCACTTTTAATTATGATCTCTAATACTTGACCCAATCGCTTCAGGTAGCCAATTCCACTCAAAACTAGCCAATTGCTCTGCTCTGCGTTGCGTGGCTTGTCTGGGTGCAACGTCACAGATCTTGATCCTGAAGCCCCAGTACTTATAGATCTTTCGTCAAGGCCTTCCCTTCTTCTCACCTTGTTCGGAACGCCTGCATCCGCAGGTGGACCGGAAAAGCTGGCTGCAAAAGATAGCTGTCACTTGAAGAACTTTTGAAGGGGTGGGGCCTACATCACGTGTGTGTCACTCCGGGCCCACATCTTACCCCTACGTTACCAACATTACACACCCAGTTCCTGTTTTCAGCTTACTGGGCGGGTTGGAATTTGTGCTGCACTGCAATTCCCTCCTTTTTGGGGTGTTTCTTTTTGCTGTCCATCCCTTTTTTTCTTGGTGATTGGTTGTTCATTTAAATTTTTTTAATTTGTGGTGCCTCCCTCTATTTATGCAGTATGCGACAGGATTCAAGCAGTGCATCCGTTGCAGAAGAATTTCTCCGCGGCTGATCTCCATCATGCCTGCGTCCACCGTTTGGGTGTACATCACCCGGTGAGTAACGTTTTGTCTTTTACTGTGGGATTCACCCGAGGTCTTTGCGGACTATTCTTCTCCATGTCACAGCTGGGCCGGTACCGAAGACTTCGTTTGGAACAGGAGGGAGGCCGACATCTGTAAGAGGAGGTCGGGGGGGACTGTACCTTCAGATGAGGTATTAGTTTCGGCACCATCCTTCGGTACCTAAGTGAAGACTGCCTCCTCAGTTCTGGGGTCTTGACGGGACCGTTAAGGTGGAATCCCCAGGCGTAATCACCCGAGTACCTCTTGGTGCGAAAGCACTACTACCTCCTAGTGGGAAAGTGTTAGTACTTCCAGGTGGGAAAGGGTCTGACAAGATCCTACCGGTATTCACACCAGACAAAATGACAGTACCAGGAAAACCCTCTTGCCTCAGTCAACCCGAACATGCAAGGGTTCATGCAAAGAGACCCTCGCTTCTGGGGTTGACTCGGTTCTTTCAGTTTCCCCTGTACCTGATAAAGCCAAGTCGGCTTCTGCATGTAAACTTCTGGTACTTTGATACCGAATGACAGTCTTACCCTCTACTACCACAGTTGAGCTCTCAAGCTGCTCGGTACCGAGGAAATCACAGAAGTCCTCTCGTGAGGCATAGGCACTTTCAGTTGAGATCTAGTCCGATGCCAACTTCTCCAAAAAAGCATACCTGGAAGAAATCTCCCGTGGCATCTGTCTTTGACTCAGTACCGAGAGTCAGAAGGATAATTTTGATCAAGGACCACATTGACTCCCTGGCTCCTGCTCTGGCCAACTTCTGCAACCACTCGTTGTCACTGGAGTCTTTCATTCCCCCCCTGAAGCACTCCCTTGTGCACCCTCTTCTTAAGAAACCCTCTGCCATCCCGTCCTGCCTGGCTAACTATCGCCCAGTCTCTATCACTCCTTTCCTGGGCAAACTCTTCAAAAAGCTGGCCATCTCCCAGCTAGATTTTCACACTGAATCTGTTGGTTGTCTCTACGATCATCAGTCTGGCTTCAGAGCTGTTGGAAGCATGGAAACTGCTCTCCTGAAGATCTGTGAAGACCTGCTCTCCAACCTTGATTCCAACACCCCTTGCGTCCTCATTCTACTTGATCTCTCTTCTGCCTTTGACACAGTCAACCATGCCATCCTGCTCAACCGTCTGTGATAACCTGGATATCACAGGTCAGTTCCTGGCGTGGCTGTCTTCTTTCCTCTCTGATCGACCATCCCAGGCGCAACTTGGTCCTTCCTCTCCTCCATCTCTCTCTACCTATGGTGTTTCCAAGGGGTCTGACCTCTCTCCCTGGCTGTTCAACCAATACCTGGCACTTCTTGCCCACCGCATTGCTGCGCTCTGCCCTACCATCCAGTGATCTATTTTATTTATATTTCGCCGATACACAGGTGTTTCAGAGAGCGACCAGGCAAAGGGAGGGGGAGCAGAGGAGAAAAACAAAAAACAAATGATCTTACTAGGCCCAGTGACATTGAGAACGCGCAAGTGCAAGGGAAAGGGAAAGGGGGAAAGTGCAAAGGAAAAAGGGAGGGGGCAAAGAAGTGCAGGCATAGGATAAATAATACGTTGGTGGATAAATAAGTGAACAAATAAGGTGATAAGCGCAGTGATTAGTGCAGCCAGAGAAGGGTGCATGGCAAGTGAGATAGGGTAACATCTAATAAGTGCAGGAGAGGAGTGGGGGACCTGTAAGGGTACAGATAACAGGACCCGGTGCAGGGGTGGCCAGGAGGCAGTGCCGGAGGATGTCCGGGAGGGCAGGTAACTGAGTCAAGGGGGCCCCGTTGGCCGGTGAGGCAGTGCTGAGAAGAGAAGGCAGATCAACAGGGGAGGAGAGTGACAAAGGCAGATGTGAAGAGGAAGGTCTTAAGGAGCTTCCGGAATCGTAGATGGTTTTCCTCCAGTTTCAGGGTGGCAGGGAGGCCGTTCCAAAGGGAGGCTCCGGCCGAGGACAGAGATCTGCCCCCTGCACATTTCTTAGAAAAGCGGCTGACCCTGAGGGAGTTTGAAGTAGAGGAGCCAAGGACTCGAGAAGGGAGGTATTTACGGAGGGATAGTTGAAGGTAATTTGGACCTAGGCTCCAGAAAGCCTTGTGGAGAATGCAAAGGGTTTTAAATTTAACCATTGCATCCACTGGGAGCCAATGGAGGGATTTCAGTGCTGGAGAGATGCGATCCCCAGGGCTTGAGGCCAAGGACAAGTCTCGCAGTTCTGTTCTGGATTAGCTGTAGAGGGCGGAGGGTGGAGGCAGGTAGCTTGAGAAAGAGGCTGTTAGAGTAGTCCAGCTTAGAGAGAATCGGAGCTTGGGAGACAGTGAATTTCTGTGGGAAGGAGAGGAAGGGAAAGGTACCTCTGAGCAGGTGTAGTAAGAAGTTAGATTTTTTGGAGATTTTCAGAGATGTGTGAGGAGAAGGATAGTGTGGAATCAAAGAAGACCCCGAGGTTCTTTGCTTCGCAGTTAGGGTCAGGAGGAGGGCAGAGGGAGGCAGGCCAGAGAGTAAGGGGGAAGGAAGGAGAGGGTGTGCCGATGAGGATCTGTTTTATTAGCATTTAAACAGAGATTGTTGGCGGCACACCAATTTTGAATGGCGATTAGACAGTCAGAGATGAGGGAGGGAGAGGAGGTGGCAGAGGGAAGCCTGAAATGAGTTGTGAGTCGTCAGCATAGCATTGGAAGTTGGAGCAGAAGATGGAAATGCAGTAGGGTTGCCAAGTATTGGTTGAAAAACCAGGGCGAGAGATTAGACCCCTGGGGAACACCTCAGATAGATAGGGAGTTAGAGGAGAGGAAGGACCCAAGTTGTACCTGTGGAGGTCGATCAGAGAGAAAGGAGGTAAGCCAAGCCAGAGCCTGATCAGTGATGCCAATGTTGTCACAGAGACGATTGAGCAGGATGGTGTGATTGACCATATCGAAGGCGAAGGAGAGATCAAGAAGGATAAGTACAGAGGGAATGTTAGAGTCAAGGTTGGAGAGCAGATCTTCACGGATGTTCAGGAGAGCAGTTTCCGTACTTCTGGAAGCTCAGTAGCCAGATTGGTGGTCATGGAGTGAGCCAACAGTCAGAATGAAGGTTGAGATGAGATTGCAAGCTTTTCGAGGAGCTTACCCAGAGAGGGGGTGATGGAACACCCATGCGGACAACACCAGCACATCTTCAGGCTACCTTCAGCCACCTCTTCTCCCTCTCTCATCTCGGACTGTCTGTCCGCCATACAGGAGTGGCGTGCTGCCAATGATCTCTGCCTTGATGTCAGTAAGACAGATTCTCCTCATCGGAACACCTGCTCCCTCCTTTCCTTTCACTCTCTGGCCGGCCTCTCTTGGCCATCTTCCTTCTCCCACCTGTGAGGCTACAAACCTCGGGGCCATCTTTGATTCCTCCACACTCTCCTTCTTGTCTCACATCTGACGTCACTAAGAAGTCACACTACCAGCTTCACCACCTCTCAGGTATTCTTCCTTTCCTCTCCTTGCCCCCGCCCTTGTCCCCCAGAAGCTTACTGTCTCCAGAGCTCTGGTTCTCTCTAGGCTGGACTACTGCAATAGCCTCGTTTTAACCCTGCCTGCCTCTACTATCCGCCCTCTGCAACTCATCCAGAACAGAACTGCGAGACTGGTCCTTGGCCTCAAGCCCAGGGATTGTATCTCTCAAGGACAGAAATCTCTGCACTGGCTCCCAGTGGCTGCGAGGGTTAAGATCAAAACCCTCTGCATTGTCCACAAGGCCTTCTGGGGCCTCTATACCTTCAACTCTCTCTTCCTAAATATCTTGCTTCTCGAGCTCTTTGCTCATCCGCCTCCAACTCCCTCAGTGTCAGTCGCTTCTCCAAGCAACGAGTTGGTGGTAGATCTTTCCTCGGCTGGGGCCTACCTCTGGAACGGCCTCCCTGAAACTTGACGAGAACCATCTCCTGTTCCGGAAACACCTCAAAACCTTTCTCTTTGCTTCTGCTTTTTCTCCTCCTCTCCCCTGCTGACTTCCTGGCTGAAACTGCACTGGTTACCTGGCCACCCTCTGTTCCCGGGCTCATGCCCCCCCCCCCCCTACCACCTCCAAGCACGCCTGCACTGCCTTCCTGGTAACCCCTGCACTTGGAGACTGTTTTCTCTAGCCCTACAGTTCCACTACCAGCACTTGACAACTGATGTCTGCACTTACTCTCACCCTTGCACTTTCCACCAACTGGCCGTACTTCACTTATTGTTTATTATCCTTCACCCCATGTACTTCACTCCCCCCCCTCCCCATGCACTTGCACGATCTGAATGACACCTAGCCTAGTAGGATCGTTGTCGGTCTTCCCACTGTCCCGTCCCCCCACCCCTCCCTTGCCTCGTCACGCCTTGAAACACTTGTGTATAGGCGCGTTATAAATGCCATATCATATACTCCAATTTCTGACTTGGAAGACTTTGATGCTTCCAAATTTGTTACTGTTCCACCGGAACAATGAAATAAGTGACCTCACATTTTTCCACAATTTTCCCCTCAGTCTGAGGACAATTTGCGTCAACCTACTTGGGTACCAGCTCAATCTGGACCACAGCTGGTTATAACCAATATCCAGGTGCCTAGACCTGTGGTTTTTAACATCTATAATCCAAACCAGCAGCCTTAGAGGGCTGACTCTTCTACTTCTCCTTTTAGACTCAAAGACCCTCAACCTAGCACTTCCCAAATGGTGAATGACATCACCAATACAGTGCTTGAAACCATGCATTCTGAGCCCTTAGAGGTTTGGGCTCAACGCATTAAAGACAATGGGCCTCATTACGAGCTTATAGGTTACCTCCAAACTCGCATCCGAGTCCGGCACCTGCGAATGTGCAATTACTTTGCTAGAAATCAAGCAAAGTTGCTGGGGGGGGTCTCAAAAGGTAAGGGAAATTAGTACGTTTTTGAGAATTCTCCCTAACACACCTCAGTCCCTTTTTTCTGCGTCGACGGGAACGTGCCGATTTCACCAGCGCTCCTGGGTTTGGCCCTGCCATGTAATACCACACGCTCGTCCCCGAATTCTTCTTAACTTTGTCTTTTTTCATTTAGGTACTTGGTGCTCGGGCGTCATGCTCCTCCCCGGCGCATGTTGACTTCAGAGTGCTTCAGCAGTTGTCCAGCCTGCGAGGGGCTCTTTCCTACATCCGACCCCCCATGCACTCTGCCACCGCAGCCTTGGCCCCGACCACAGCTGGGAAGGTTGTACCGCGTGCGGCGAACTGACTCCACGCGCACTAAGGAACAGGCTAGCTAGGTGGAGGGAGCTCTTCGAAAGGTCGCCTCCAGAGAGGACTTGAGGAACTTTGTGAGACCGAGATCAAGGCCCAAAGGAGGGCCGTTATTTTCCATCGCACCCCGTAAGGGTGACTCCTTCCCGAGCCAACGCCCAAGTGGGAGGAACCTCTTGGTTTCTGGTACCAGCATACACACACACACACTGAGGCTAGTCCAGCTACCGGTCTCACGGCCAAGGGGGTCTTCAGATACTTCCGGACTCAGTGCTGAGGGACCACAAGGTTCTTTTACCGGGTTTACACCCAAGGGGCTACATCCTAGTACTGTCTAAAATGTCAGAGGGGGGGCCTGCACGCAGCACTACCAGTGACACCGCACCGCCGAGGGCAATATGCCTTCCAGGCATAGGCCCGAGGTGCAGGGTTGGCCTCTTGCTCCACGACCATGAGTCTTTGAGGAGGCTGGGCCCAGGGAGCCAGGCACCACGACTTTAGCATGTGGCACGCAGCTCAACAAAATGGCCACCGTGCCAGACAACATGGACGCTTGTCCGATGCCACTTCTAGGAACAGAGCAGGTGGATGAACTAGTTTCAAGGTGGGACTAGTGTCAACCAGGTACGTGGCTTACAGTTTATCCATCAGCAGCGCAGGATAGGTTCCCCCTGCAGCCTAGGCAGAGTGTGCTCCGACCCCAGCAGGCCCCAGCCACTACAGCAGGAGCTTCTGCCACCTTTTCAGCGTCCAAAGACAGGTTCTTCGAAAGGTTCCTGGCACTGATGCGAACCCCCCAAATGGGGGCCATCCTGCGGGTTGCAGTCAGGGACTTGCTGGCTCCAGTCCCTCCATTGGTGCCCATAGTTATTCCTCCCATGGTTCCGGCGCCACAGGCCCCACCGTAGCCCCTGCGGCCTCTACCAGCTCCTTTGATTCTGGCCTCCCACAGTACAGGCGGTTCCACACTAGCCTCCTCAGCAGCCTCTGGCTCCGGTCTCCACACCGCAGCCCATGGTGCCCATCACTCCTCCACCTGCTCCAGACCAGCCAGCCACTCGGGTGGACACAGACTAGGAGGAATACCCTGACACGCCGGCATCCGCGAAGGCCTTACACGACAGGCTTGCAGGTTTGTCAGAATATTTGGGCCTTCCTCAACCCCAGGTAGAGCAGCCCAAGGAGGGGGTCTTGGCAGAAGTCCTCACCCTAAGACACCCTACCAAGATAGGTATCCTGATGCCGAAGGACGTCGTGGCTCTGGCCAAGAAGGGGTGGTTCAAGCCACACTCGGCACAACCTGTCAATCAGCACCTCAATGCCAAGTAGAGACAGATGGAGGGGGAATGCACTCTTGCTATCGGCGAACCCCGAGCCGCATTTCTTAGTGATCGATCCAGCATCACTCTACTCTAAGCCTCAGTTGTCCTCGGCCACCTCGTCCTCTGCGCTGCTAGGCAAGGAGGAGAAGATCTTAGATACATACCGGAAGAAGCTGTACTCCAAGGCCTTCCTGCATCAGGCCAAAGTTGATGCCATGCTGGCAGCCGCTAACCGGAGACTTTGGTGGGAAATAGTGGACTTCCTTTTGGAACATCCGGTGCAGAGCCAGGCACGCTTCAAGGCAGGTCTAGGAGAAGCCAAGCTGGTAGCGCAGGACATCATGGAGTCCACTGTGGCCCACATTGATACCTCTGGCCGGGCCATCTGCATCACAACTGACATGAGGACGGCCTGATTTAGGGCTACTAGGTTTAACCCCGACGTCCAGGATCGCATATTGGACCTTCAGTTCGAGGATAGTGACTTCTTTCACTCTACCACCGACTAGGAATTGGATAAAAAGAACTGCTCACAAACTGTGTCTTTATGTACCCTGACGAAAGGCCACACACAAGGCGTACACCCAGTCGCTTCAATGCTCCGACAAGGGTTGGTCGTTTGGCGTGTTCCGGGGATTCCAGGAATGAAGGTTGAGACAACCTGACCGCTCGCCGAGTCGGGAACCGGCGCAAGCAGCAAAAATGGGGAGGGGGAAAGCAAGGGCTTCTTCCAGTCCCCCTCATCAGCCTGAGTCATTCCTTCGGGTCCAGTGGGTGGCAGGCGTGCCTCTCATGTGCATTTCTGGTGTCAGAACTTGCGGCCCCCTGGATACTCTGTAGTATCCACAGGGTACCGCCTTAAGATGGCTCCCTCTCCTCCACCCCCACAGATTGGGACAGCAACTCTGTTGGCATAGATCCAGTCGCTCATTGGGAGCCAAGCAGTGGAAGTAGTAACAGCCTCCAAGAGAGGATTAGGCTTCTATTGCAGGATTTCTCACCATCCAAAAGAACCAGGCTGACCTGAGAGTTGTGTTGGACCTATCCACCCTCAACCTCTTCAGAAATTCAAGATGGTTACGCCAGCACTCGTTGCAGAGACACTAGACAACAGAGACTGAATGTGCTCCCTGGATCTGAAGGACGTCTACCTACACGTCCTAATTTGGCAGCCACATCGCTCCTTCCTATGCTTCAAGATCATGGGATGTCATTTCCAGTACAAGGTGCTACCCTTTGGCCTCAACTCAGCCTCCAGGCTATTAACCAGACTCATGAATGAAGTGGCAGCTCTCCTCAGGGCCACCATGTCTACCCGTACCTGGACGACTGACTTGTCAGGGCGAGATGCCCGCAGGGGGGCTACCCACACTTCCTCTGCACTTATGAGCACTCTCCATGACCTGGGGTTTACTATCCACCTCAGGAAGTCTCAGCTGCAACCCACACAGAGCCTCCCCTTCCTGGGCCTCATCTGGGATACAAGCTCTGAGAAGGTCTTTCCCTCAGAGGACAAGATTACGGCCATCAAGAGGGCCACAACACACTTCCTTACCAGAGCAGTGACCTCAGCTTGGTGGTACCATCACTTACTGGGTATCGTGGCAGTGGTCCTCCTGGCCGTGCCACACACGACTCCGAATGAGGAGGTTACAGCTGCACTTTACAGCATCATGGAATCAGGAGAAGGGCTCCCAAATGGAGCTGGTCAGCATAATGCCTTCTCTCCACTTGGACCTCACGTGGGGATCCAGGGACTGCAACCTGCAGACAGGCAAGCCCTTCCAGCCGCCGGCCCCGCAGGTCACCATCACTACGGGCTCCTCCCTAGAGGGCTGGGGAGCCACTCTGGACAGCCACAGTTTCCACAGAGTCTGGACCAGGCAGGAGCAGGAGTCTCGTATCAACTGGCTAGAGCTTGGGGCCAATTGGCTAGCCCTCAGAGCCTTCCTTCTGCTCATCTGGGGCAGGACCGTCATTCTCAAGACTGACAACTCCAGCAGCATGTACTATGTCAACGAGCAGGGTGGGGACCTGGGACCTGGGACCATGTCCCCTCCGCTGTGTAGCCTAGCGGTCAGTATGTGGGAATGGGCCCTGGGGAACATCTACCTCATGGCCGTCCACCTCCCGGGGTAGGCCAACTTGGAATCGGACCGGCTCAGACTGGGAGCAGACAATTACGAATGGCAATTGAACGGCCAGGTGCTGCAGGTGTTCTTCAACACATGGGGCCCTCCGCAGGTGGATCTATTCGCCTCCTGGAAGAACAGGAAGTGCCATCAGTTCGCGTCTTGGCAGGGGCTGGGCCCCGGCTCCCTGGGTGATGTATTGCAGATTCAATGGGAGGGCATGACAGCCTATGCCTTTCCTCCCACACCCCTGATCGTGGTTCTCTGAATTGCTCAGCCTCACGGACAGACCACCCATTCACCTTCCGCTGGGTCCAGCACATCTCCTGTCCCAGCAGAGGGGCAGGGTCCTCCACCCTGCACCTCAGAAGTTAGCCCTCACAGTGTGGTTCCTGAGCAGATCACCCTCAAGCACCAGAGCCTATCGCGGGCTAACCAGGAGATCATTTGGGGCGCCAGGAGCAATGCTACCAGGAGCCAATATAAGAGTAAATGGAGCAGGTTCAGTCACTGGGCAGACTCTAAGGAAATCGACACCCCCCCCCCGTACGTGGATGATGTGCTCTCCTTCTCGGCACATCTCGCGCACTAAGGTGTGCAGGTGGACACATGCCGCTTCCAACTGGCAGCCATAGGGGCCTACAGAAATTTGGATGAGGAAGTCTTCCCCTCTTCCATTTGGCAGGCTTGTCCAGGCTTTACCCGCCCATCAAGAGGCCACACCCTGTGTGGGACCTCAATGTGGCTTTGGGCGCCTTGGCACACAAACCATTCGACCCAATGGTGTCCACGGACATCAGGCTGGTCACCATTAAACAGCTTTGCTAGTGGGACTCGCCTCCGCTCGCAGAGTCAGCGAGATCCAGGCTCTGGTGGCCTCAGAACCCTATACCACTTTCCACAGGGATAAGGTGGTCCTGCAGACTCACCCAGTGTTCCTTCCTAAGGTACCCTCCGCTTTCCATCTAAACGAGGAAATGGTCTTACCTTAGTTCTTCGCTCACCCCAAGGACAAGGCTCAGAGTCTTGCATTATCTGGACGTCGGATGCGCTCTGAAATTCTATCTGGACAGGACTGAGGGCTACTCCAAGTCGGACTCACTTTGTCACTTTTGGGGACTAAGACCCAGTCATCAAGCATCCAAAGAGTCTATTGCACGGTGGATGGTTGAGACCATCAAAGAGGCCTATGAAGGGCAGCACAAGCTGCTGCCAGCCAACATGCACACTCATGTGGTCAGAGCCAAGGTCACAGCCATCGTATTCCAGCAGCAGGTGCTGTGGCAAGTCCGAAGCAGGGCGTCCACTTGGGCCACCCCTTCGGCTTTCTGTAAGCATTACTGTTTGGACACCGCCCCTCGAAAGCAGACGCGGCCTTCGGACAGGTGGTTCTAAGGAACTTATTTGCTTAAGGAGGGTCTCCTCTCCACCCTGGGGCTACAATCAGTTGTAATCACCCATGCTGTATGGAGGAAAGGGGAAAGGGAATTGGACGTAAGAGTCATTATAAGTTACTCATCTTAGTGACTAACTTAGTCGTTGGTCCCCTTTCCTCCATACGTCCCACTATTCCCCCCCCCCAATTATTCTGGTGTCATTAGGCAATATTACATATTGTCGACGCGTCAATGGGGATTGAGGTGTGATGCCGGTGGGCAGAGTCAGGGTAGCGCATGCTTGCAGGGCCGCACCCCTCTAAAGTAAAAGGGGAAGGTGGTTTTTCTGGTGAAAAAGGTCCTCTCTCGTCCCTAGGAAGGGAAGCCCATGCAGTATGGAGGAAGGGGGACTAGGAGTACCTTAGCCACTATGGTGAGTATCTTATAATTTCTCTAGCATTGGGTCTGGCATGGATTCACATGCTCATGAATATTCCCAGTCAGGCTTGGAATCCCCGATAAAAGAAAGTTTCACTTTCGTTTACAAACTGTCTTTCTCCTATAAACCAATCACCGAGTCCTACTGCCCTCTCCCTAAGCCCATCCTCTGACAGCCATCTTCAGATTTTTACTGCATGTCCTTTACCGGAATCCTTGTGTTTCGCTCTTCAAGCTTTCTGTGTTTTTTTTTGCTAAGAAATTCCTATTTTTGTTCGATCAAGTCTGTGTGCTATATATCGCTTCTTCATCTGACTAAGTGGGATAGGTTTGTCAGCATCTTTCATCGCCCCTCAAGGGCAGAATCCTCAAGTGTTTGTTCTTTGTTTCCAGAAGGCCATCGGGCCTACACCGCATGCCGGACCATGTCTGTGGATAAGGACAGGGGTTCCCTCTTGAAGCTCTGCACCAGCTGCGGTTTGAGGAATGTTTTCGTGGAGGACCAGCATTTCCAGTGCCTTTTTGTCATCACGCGATGCACAAGTAGGAAGATCGCAAGATCTGTAGTGGCTTTACCAAGCGCACTATGAAGGATTGGCACATCAGACTGGCGGCGTGGCTTAAAGCCAGGGCCTCTACCCTGTTTGGTTCACATGGGCATGCCTCATCCGTATCTAGTCAGCCAGAGTGGGCTTCTAAGTCCTTTGATGGTGCTCCATCCCAAGACAAGGCTAAGTACCACAAGTCTGCTTCCGTCGGGGTCACTGCGCAAGCATGTCCCACGATGGCCAGGGTGTGATCATCTCCATCGTCCTCAATCTCCAGCCATCGCTCCAGGTTTTCGTCGAAGAGAAAGTCAGCTATCCCAGGGAAGCTGTGGGAGAACCGGAGAAGGCCAAGCAGGACAAGGTGTCCGACTTGCCGGTGAAGGCCCAGGTGATGCAGACTAAATCGCCCTAATATATCGAGCTGTTAGCGGCCGCCCTTTCAAAGGAGAAGGGGGCTGTCCTGGTGCAGGGTACCCCTATGGCAGCCAGAGTGGCTATTCCTCCCAGGCGGGAGGCTTCGGCCAAACCAGTGCAAAAGACCCCGGAAAAGAGTATGCCGGCCCTTAGCCCGAGACAGACTCCTCAGGACCTGAAAAGGGTGGTGGGGTCGTGGAAGAGCTCCAGGGCATGGATATTTCTTCTGCCGAGGAGGACATTGGTTCCGTCCACACCATCCTGGAAGATGTTGGGGATGACTACGACGGAAACGTCAGAGGTAGTCTCCACCAGAGGGGACAACGACTAAGACATCGGCAGGGACGACGACATAGGCGCTGGGCCCAGCAACCCTATTCCCTCGGTACTGCCCAGAGACCTGTTGCAGGACATAATCTCGACCCTCCACATGCTGGAGAAATAGATGAGGATGCAGACACCACCGCCACCGGCGCCATCCCCGTTGCCAACGGGGCTGCCACCAACGAATAAAAGGAAGCAGGCCCCCACCCCATGGGATACAGGGATGGACACAGCGATGACAGACACTGACGGCGACATAGCTCCGCCGCCAAGAGTTACTCCCCTGGATGAAGTGAGCTAATTTCTCTCCATGGTCGGCCATGCCTCGGAATTCATCCAGCTCACGGCGAAGCAGACTGAGGAGGATTCCTTTATCAATGCCGGGAGGAAAATAAGAATACGATTCTGGCCGTGCCCCTCCTGGACGATGTCTGGTACGAGGGCCTAGCCCTGATGAAAAACCCAGCATCGGTCCCCGCGAAAAGACCGGCTGGAGAAGAAATACTGTTTGCCGGAGTCTGCACCGAAATATCTTCGGTTGAAGTCATCCCCAGTCTCGGTGGCTGCTCGAAAGAAGTCACCCAACCTGTCATCCTCAGCCTCCATTCCCCCAGACAGCGAGGGGAAGAAGTTGGATGCCGTGGGTAGAAAGGTCATCTAGAAGGAACAAATACCAAAAAAGGGGGGTTTAGGGGTGCACAGCTCTATCCTGGTAGGGTAGTATGTATTATTTCAGATTGATAATATCGATCTTATAAACTTCAATGTATATGTAATTCCTGTTTCAGGTGCAGGCAGGCTAACGTCACAAGGCCACTTGGGACACAAAATTGAACAAAACCTAAACACTGTATTGGTACCCAGTAAGCCCAAATGCACTCCTAATGGAACCTAAGTTCCAATGTTCATTGGTTGTTACACCTATAGACTTTGGCCCATAAGTGCATGTATTCGCACAAGTAAGTTCCTAAATTCTTCTTTCAAAATGAAAGTGGGTATTACATATGATTTTCAGCAGAAAATTCAGCAAAACATTCAATGAACATTGTGTATTCCAATAGACCGAGTCTACAAGTCACTATTCAACTTATTTTGAGGATTGGTTTTTAATTCTCTAACATTAAACAACAAGACATTTCCAAAGAGAATAATATGTTCTTCAGGTATAGTGTCACATCTCTCTTTGCAAAACATAAACAATGCAGTGTGATCATATCCGTGAATACAAAGTTATTTTAGTGTTTAGAAGATTTGTTAAAGACATCTGTCTCGTGAAATGGTCAACTCCCTCCAGGGAAGCCCTTCGTGTGTGTTACAAATGACCAACGCGTTTCGAATCATAGATCCATCTTCAATGTAGGGGCTTCACTGTTCCTATACATGGTGAGATATTCTAGTGGATCATTTTCTTCTGTTCCTGTGGGAAATTCAAATGAACATCTATTTTAGTCATGGCTAAGCTAAGTAGCGGGGGCAGAAAGACAGGGAAAAAAGACAAGAGGCAAAAGCTACTAACTTCTCCCAGCGTACATGGGCATGTGTCTGTGTATAGACTTTGAATTGCTGCCAAGAGATTTATCGGAATACCAAGTTCAAGTGGGTACTGTATAATTGTTCTCTTGCTATTGAATCAAACACAGTGCACACATCTATAAAGACCAAATACAACTTTTGGTTCCTTAGCTTTATGTACTCATCACAGAATAGTGTTAGCCTAAAGACCTGATCCAGTGGACCAATACCTGCTCTGAAGCTCGCCTGTAAGTGCGAAAAGACTCAGTTTTGGTGCATCCATTCCTCCAATCTTTTTGATAGCAGTTTTCCATAGATCTTAGAGGTAGCATCAATTAAGGAGATTGGCCTATAATTTTGTGGATCGCCTCGGTCCACTGTGTTATATATTCAGACTATTATGGCTCTTCTCCAGGTTAGAGGTAACAACTGGTTGCTAGTTGTACTAGAAAACATTAGCCAAAGAAGAGGCTCCCACACTCTTGGATCTGCGAGTAAATGATCTGCCGGAATTGAGTTGTGCCCAGAGCTTTATTTCATTTATGGTCCAAGATTGCCTCTTCAACCTACTCGAGAGATATGTCTAACACATAATCGATCAATATAAACTCCAATTCAGGCTATTCCAATGATTTAACAGCAGGGACGTCATAAAGTCTACTGATGTGGATATACCCGCAATGTTACGCAATCCACTGTTCGATAATTAGAGAGGACATAGAAGTATTGGCAGAGACTATCTTCCAGAAAGCTTTGATGTCTTTCTTTTGAGTTATTGATTTCAGCTCATCCCATTTCTTTTTTATCAAATGCTAATTTTTATTGTGATACAAATACCTTATATTGTGTTCTGTTTGTTCAACTTTGTTGAAAAATTGCATAAAGAGCTAAAAAAAAAAGTAGCGGGGACAAAAAGACAGGGGAAAAAAGACAAGAGGCAAAAGCCACTAACCTCTCAGAGGGTACTGGTGAGGTCCAAATTTTGACCTAACAAGGATATGGGGAAAAGTAGAAATGGTAAGTATCCGCTAATGTATGTACATGCAACTCTAAATTGAGTGGCGCGATTCAAATGTCACCAGTTCACTCACCTAGTCTTCTGATGGTTATCTCTTGAGGCTGGGAAGCAGCAAAGCACGATTGGCAAAACCCTAGAAAAAGTAAGTACACTCAATGTTCTGTTTGTAGTGAACCCTCAACGGGAAAACTTGGGTCGCCCTAAGTCCGTCAATAAACATGCTAAGTAATATATACTCGTCACAAGCCAACTGACAATTGTCTGGTATATGTTTGGTCATCAGCGAGTAATGAGGCCCTAACAATGTGAGAGGTTGCCCATAGTCTTGGGTGTAAAATCATTGACTACAGACAGCCTGCTGTGAAATTAAGTGCTAATCACAATCCGGACACTAACCTTGAGACAGAGCTTCTTTCGAGCCGACCGCTGCACAGAGCGCGGCGCGACTGAAGGAGGCATTCTATGTTGTCCCGGCAACCCTGCGCATGCGCACGGGGCGGCCAGGAGGTGGCCATCTTTGTGTGGGCACTATGCCGGAGCGTCGTCGTCCTGGAGACCGAAATGGCCGTCCAGTGTAAACAAGCAAATCGCTTGTTGTTTGTGTCACGTATGTCATAAGCAGCACCGGCAGCGCTGCAGGATCCTCGTGGCCATACGAGCTCGAAGGGTATTGTGTAGGAGTGTACAATAAAGATATTAGTTGTGGAAGATGCGCATGGGGCACAACCACGGTTCGATAGAATCCGTGAGGTGCCCCCCTGATGCACCATTGTTGGATATTGGTCAAAATAGGGTTTACGGCCATTATCCGAATAAACCCAACTTCAGTAATCTGCAAAAAACAGGACAACCACCAACTTGAAAACACCTCGTCCGATGCATCTAGTACGGAACTAGAAGTCACCCCAGGCCAGAGCACAGAGGCAACACCAGGACCTTCAGGTAGTGACCAGGCAGCCGAAGTTGCTGCATTTTTTTTTTATAGAAAAAAGCCAATCCGAAGGGGAGAAAAAAGAAGAAATCCACAGAGGAAAAAGAGGAAGAAAATCTAATTGTTAACATTTCATCATATCACCTTTCTAAGATGGAAATACAAGTCCTGAGGAAAGGCCTATCCTTTGGTCCTAAGAACAGCAGCACATTACTGCGAGAAAAGATCGACTTCTTCAAACTGATGCAAAAGTTGAAATTAAAAGTCTTCTTTTATTCTTTAGATGAGGACAACACAGAGAAGGAACCGCACAAATTCCTTGATCTCAGCCCCAAAAGTGAACGAGATGAACCCCCGCATTAAATTTACAACGGAGACAAGCAGGACAACTATCCCCTTTCTGGATGCGGAGGTATATGCGGCTGAGGCTACTCGAGACCAGGATCTATACCAAACAGACCGACAGAAACAGCTTGCTATTCGCCACAAGCTTTCATCCAAAATGAACTGTCGACAGCGTACCCCTTAGCCAATTCCTACGCTATAGAAGGAACATTTCAGAGAACACGGAGTATGAACGTCAATCTTCCACATTGGAAACTAAATTCACAGCAAGAGGCTATGACCCCGTACTGATTACCAATGTAGCAGGGAAAGTCACAAACATAAGATCGGGAAACCTTATTGGTACCTAAACCACAGAAATCTGGAGAACCATTAGTGTATGTCACCACATACTCGATGCAAAGCATGAGAATCAAGAGCCATAAAAAAGAATTGGCCCATGTTGCAATTGGACACAAAGCTGCAACAACTGTTTCCGGAACTCCCGACGTTCGCATATAGAAACAGTAAATCACTAAGTAAGAGTCTGGTGAAAGCCGAGATCCCATCGCCTGGCACATCAATTCAATTTAAGGGCACGATCCCGTGCCACAACTGCCAGCAAAGCAGCAACATTATCAAAGGCAACTATATTACACACCCCCACTCCGGGAAACCCATAATGTTAAGACACTCTTGCACCTGTAATGCCCAGAATGTAATATATGCACTCAAATGTCCATGTGGATTCTACTATGTAGGGATGACAACTAGGAAGGTGAAAACGAGATGGACTGAACACAAGTCTAACATTCGCACCGAGTCAGAAATCACCTGTTGCTATCCACTTCCTAGAAGCACGCTACACTATTGCACAGTTGAAATGTGTCATCCTAGAGCAAGTGACGTCAGGGAGCAGAGGGCGGGGATGTACAACGCAAATTTTCACAACGGGAAATCCTATGGATCGAACTTTTGGACTCATTGAGCCCCCGAGGCATGAACACGGAGTTTGATTTAATGTGTTTTGTGTGAAACTCCGCCTCATAACACTTTTACTTTGGATTGTATATTGTATTTATGCTGCCTTGTGCTTTTCTCAATTATATTTTACTTGATCTTATGCTTGATTTGTAGTTCGATGATTAGTTTGACTCCCCTGTTCGCCTGACAGGAGCCTCCTTCCTTAGCTGGTATCATTTTTAAGCCCTGTGACACAAAGAACGTGGGTAATGTACATGAAGGTCGATGGAGTATTTATGGTACACATATGCTGGATTGCTGTATTACTGTTGTGAAATACTTAATTCCTGTACGGGCTGATCCAAAATGTCAGATCACTTATCACCACAGCAGCGGCTACTGCACGAATCCCAAGAAACCCTATTTTGGCCGATATCCAACAATGGTGCGTCATGGGGGCAGCCCGCGGATTCTGTCGAACCGCGGTTGTGCCCCCAAGCGCATCTTCCACGACTAATATCTTTATTGTATGCTCAGACAATACCATGCAAGCTCGTATGGCCACGAGGATCCTGCAGCGCTGCCGGTGCTGCTTCTGACATACGTGACACATACACATCAAGCGATTCGCTTGTTTACATTGGACAGCCATTTCAGTCTCCAGGACACTGACGCTCCGGCTTAGTGCCCACACAAAGATGGCCACCTCCCGGCCGCCCCGTGCACATGCGCGGGGTTGCCAGGACAACATAGAATGCCTCCTTCAGTCACGCCGCGCTCTGTGCAGCGGTCGGACCGAAAGAAGAAGCTCTGTCTCAAGGTTAGAGTCCTGTCTGTAGTCAATGATTTTACACCCAAGACTATGGGGAACCTCTCACATTGTTAGGGCCTCATTACTCGCTGATGACCAAACATACCAGACAATTGTCCGTTGCCTTGTGATGAGTATATATTACTTAACGTGTTAATTGACCGATTTAGGGCAACGCAAGTTTTCCGTTGAGGGTTCACTACAAACAGAATATTGAGTGTACTTACTTTTTCTAGGGTTTTGCCATTCGTGCTTTGCCGCTTCCCAGTCTCCAGAGATAACCATCAGAAGACTGGGTGAGTGAACTGGTGACATTTTAGAGTTGCATGTACATACATTAGCGGATACTTACCATATCTACTTTTCCCCATATCCTTGTTACGTCAAAATTTGGACCTCACCAGTGCCCTCTGAGAGGTTAGTGGCTTTTGCCTCTTTTGTCTTTTTTCCCCTGTCTTTTTGTCCCCGCTACTTTTTTTTTTAACTCTTTATGCAATTTTTCAACAAAGTTGAACAAACAGAACACAATATAAGGTATTTGTAGCACAAAAAAAATTAGCATTTGATAAAAAGAAATGGGATGAGCTGAAATCAATAACTCAAAAGAAAGACATCAAAGCTTTCTGGAAGATAGTCTCTGCCAATAATTCTATGTCCTCTCTAGTTATCGAACCGTGGATTGCGTAACATTGCGGGTATATCCACATCAGTAGACTTTATGACGTCCCTGCTGTTAAATCATTGGAATAGCCTGAATTGGTGTTTATATTGATCGATTATGTGTTAGACAAATCTCTCGAGTAGGTTGAAGAGGCAATCTTGGACCATAAATGAAATAAAGCTCTGGGCACAACTCAATTCCGGTAGATCATTTACTCGCAGATCCAAGAGTGTGGGAGCCTCTTCTTTGGCTAATGTTTTCTAGTACAACTAGCAACCAGTTGTTACCTCTAACCTGGAGAAGAGCCATAATAGTCTGAATATATAACACAGTGGACCGAGGTGATCCACAAAATTATAGGCCAATCTCCTTAATTGATGCTACCTCTAAGATCTATGGAAAACTGCTATCAAAAAGATTGGAGGAATGGATGCACCAAAACTGAGTCTTTTCGCACTTACAGGCGAGCTTCAGAGCAGGTATTGGTCCACTGGATCAGGTCTTTAGGCTAACACTATTCTGTGATGAGTACATAAAGCTAAGGAACCAAAAGTTGTAATTGGTCTTTATAGATGTGTGCACTGTGTTTGATTCAATAGCAAGAGAACAATTATACAGTACCCACTTGAACTTGGTATTCCGATAAATCTCTTGGCAGCAATTCAAAGTCTATACACAGACACATGCCCATGTACTCTTGGGTAAGGATAGGTGTTTGATAAGGCTTTTCCCTGTGGCTAGAGGCGTAAAGCAGGGCTGTGGTATAGCCCCTACTCTTTTTAGCCTGCATATAAATAACATTGCAGTAGAAATTGAAAATGTAGATATAGATGCCCCACTCTTGGGAGAGGAGAACATAGGATCTCTCCTATATGCCGATGATGCAGTATTGATTATCAAAACAAGGAGGGGTATCCAAAAGACATGGATACATTTGCAGCTCAAGCTCTGATATTGGGTTTGAAAATCAATCTCTCCAAGACAAATCAATGACATGCTCTAAATCCATTGGAAAATCTAACTCAGTCATCCTTCTGAGAAAAGTTGAAGTCGAGAAGGTTGACTGAGTCCATTTAGATGAAAGAGGACGTTGGGGGAAACAGATTGATAAGTCTATATTGAACTTTACGAGATGAGGGGTTCTGCACAATGCTTTCTGAACAGTACAGTGGGAAGGCAACTTCCCAATGCTTGGAGATACTGAGGACATGTACCAACTCTTCGGCGCTCGATAGAGCTGAGATTTGGGGGCACTCAGATCTCTGGAAGTTGGAGCAAAGAGAGATTGGCATCTTCAAGATGTTTTACTTCCGATTACGACACCATCGATATCTCTAAGACTGGAATTAGGGCTTGATGGCGTTTTTTTTTTGGAACATTTTTTATTAAATTCCAGCCAAACAATACAAACCAAACAGGCAGTGCATATATCAACAGATCCATTATACATTATTTACTCCGAGCCACTGCTTCCCCTCTCCCTCCCCCCATTTCGAGCCTGTCCATCTACACATTCGCTATCTGCATCCTGTGGCAGATTCTCTCCCTCCATGGGTTCAGCTGGGTCTTGGATTGACCCAAACAGCTCTGCTATTAATGACTTCCAGGCCATCAGGGGCTCTGTCTCCTCCAACCCCCCGGCATTGCTCGCTTCTTGCCATACTATAGTTTCTGCCTCTGCCCATTTCTGCAAGTCTTTCCACCATACCTCCACCCTCGGTCTATGGAATGTCTTCCATCCCATCGCGATTCTTCTCTTAGCCAGCACATATGCCAGATCTTTTAGTTTGCTCACATGCTTTAGCTTCTTTGATCTTGGGAACCCCCCAACAAACAAGCCCACACCGTGTCTACTACGATCTTGACCTCCTACTCTGCCAGTTTCCGCTGCACTTCTCTCCAGAAGCGTTCAAAGACCGGGCATGACCAGAACATATGCACCATGCCTGCGTTCTCCTCATCACATTTGGGGCATGCCTGCCGTCCTACATTCTCAAACCTCGATATCCTTTGGGGTGTCATGTATGCCCTGTGCGTGATATACAGTTGTATCTGTTTCAATCTTGGGTTTCTGGAAACCTTCTTATGATACCTTTGTGCCCATTCCCACATCCCATCTTCCATCGGGGTTCCTACTTCCGTTTCCCAATCTAGTCTCAGCTGTGTGATCTCTTTCCCCACTTTAAGCATCAACATCTCATATAATCTAGATATCTCATGTCCCCCTTCCGCTATGTCATAGATCTTATCTACGGTGGCATCTGGTCTTCCTCCAACACAGTTTCGGGCCATATTTTCTTAACTCTCTGCACCATTCTATGATATGTAATATACTGGCCCGAACACAACCCTGTTTCATCTCGCAGCCCCTCAAAGGTAATGATTGAGCCCTCCTGCCAAATATCTCCCATGGTTGCTAGCCCAACCGGTTCCCAGTGGTTCCTGATTATCTTCCTTAGCTGTTCATCCGCCCCCGTTAATGCAACCAGTGGTACCTGCGGAGAGCATGGAGATGGGTGCTCCATCATCTTGCATGCCCTGCGCCACATTTTCCACCCCAGCAACATCTTCTTGGGGCGCCCTTTCATTTCTGCCTTGGGTATCCACATCATCTCTTTCAAATAAAAAGGTATACAATCTTGCCCAAACAGCCTGGATTCAGAGGTTTCTTCATCAGAAAGCCATTTAGCAACATACTGCAGTTGGCTCGCTACGTAATAAACCTCATAGTTGGGCAATGTTATCCCCCCCCTTTTCATAAAAATTCTGTAGCTTCCATAATGCCACTTTGTTCCGCGTGCCATGCCACAGGAAATCCCTGCACATACCGTTCAGTTTGGTGAAGAACGTCTTAGGTATAAAATATGGTATGTTCACAAAGTAGTGCAGGAGCCTAGGCAAGACCACCATCTTGAGCATTGCTCCCTGTCCCATCATTGCTAAGGGCAACCTTGCCCAAAATCGCATGCAATTTAAAAATATTTTTATGGCCACCTCCGTGTGGCACCTATGCTCCTCTTCCACTGCGTGGTAAATATCTATCCCTAGGTACCGGATCGTTCTCACCGCCCATGGCAGCTGCAGTACAGGTAACCGCTCCACCGGGATCCCCCTGTACCCGCCCAGTGGGAACATGCTTGACTTCTGGGGGTTCACCGCTATACCGGAAAACCATGCATATCTATCCATTACCTCCAGGATATATTGAAGATTTTCTTCTGGGTGTCTCAAGTACAGCAACATATCATCTGCATATAGGGAGATCAGATGTCGTTCCCCTTTGACCACAATGCCTATTGTATCATATTGTTGTCTCAGGTATATTGCTAGAGGTTCCAGGGCCAGTATGTAGAGCATTGGAGACCACGGACAACCCTATCTGGTGCCCCGGCTGAGCTGCCACCTTTCAGATATCACCGATCCTGTCTTAACTCTGGCCAGCAGCTCCCTATACAGTATTTTCGCCCAACGTACATATCCGGGTCCCGACCCATAACCTTCTAGGGCCGCCATCAGCCATGGCCACTTGACCGAATCGAAGGCCTTTATTGCGTCCAAGGACACAATCGCCATCACACCTGTATTTTCGTTACCACTTTCAATAATGTGTTTGAGTCACCTGTGATTATTAGAAATGTTCCTGCTTGGGACGTAACCCATCTGATCAGGGTGTATTAATCTACTAATTACTCTTTTTAATCTATTTGCCAAGACAGCCGTCAGTATCTTGCTGTCCTGATTCAGCATCGACAGGGGACGATATTAGCTGCAGCTGTGCCCAGGCTTGTTGGGTTTGGGTAGTGGTATTATAATCGCTTTTCTCAGTGATTCTGGCAAACTTCCCGTCTCAAACGCTTTGTCAACATTTCAAACAGTGGGAGGAAAACCTCTTCATTGTATACTTTATAAAATTCGCCTGGGAGTCCATCCGCCCCTGGAGTCTTACTAGTAGGTAACTGTCTCACCACCTCCCCCAGTTCTTCTAGGGTGATTGGTGCATCTAGCTCTTCTTTTTGCTCCTCACTTATCTTGGGCAACCCTATGTCCTCTAATGTTTCTATTATCGTAGCTCTGCTGTTCTTCCCTTCGTCTGCATATAACATCTTATAATAGTCTACAAACTCTTGATTAACTTCCTCTTGGGTGTCCGCTATGCTACCATCCTCCCTTGTAATGGTCCTGATCGTGACTCTGGGGGTTTCGCTCTTATATAATCATGCCAAGAGTCGTCCCGGATTACCCCCTCGACCCCGCGTGCTGCCTCTCTACATATTTTTTATAATTGAGATTACAATTTATCCCAGTCCTCCGCACATTTCTGCTGTAGAATAAGTATCAATTCTCATTTCTCTTTAGTGCCATTTTCACTCCTTAAGGCCTCCTCCAGTTCCACCTCTGTCTCTCGTAGGTCAGCTAAGATCCCACCTTGTAGTCCTTTAGATTTTGCTATGGATGCCCCTCTCATCACAACTTTGAAGGCCTCCCACAGTGTGACTGCCGAATCCACACTCCCAGTATTCACTTCAAAGAAATTTATAATCTCCTCCCTCATGTCTTCTCTAAAAAGGGGGTATCTCAATGCCTCCGCTCGCAGGCGCCATGTCGGAATCCTCGCTCTCGGGGGGCAATATTGCCATCCGACGATCAGGGGCGAGTGGTCCGAAAGAACCCTTGCTATATATTCTATTTGTGTTAACTCTGCCAACACTTCAGGTGTAGTAAAGACGTAATCCAGCCTCTTGTGTAACTGCTGCGGGGCAGAGTAATGTGAGTACTGCCTCTCTAGGGGGTGGCTCATTCTCCATGCGTCTTCTAGACCAAAGTCACTCAACAATGTCTGCAGCGCTTTAGCAGCAGGGGCGGGTTTATCCACCTTCCCATCCGACCTATCTACCCTTGGGTTGAGTACGCAATTAAAGTCCCCTCCCCAAATCACAGCGCTCCCCACACACTTGCTCAAATTAGTACACAATGTCTTAATGTATGCCGCTGTGTTCTGGTTCGGGGCGTATGTATTTACGATGCTTATTTCCCTGTTTTCCACCAATCCGCTCAATGTAGCCAACCTCCCGTCTGTCTCAGCCACCTCTTGTAACCGTTGGAATGGGACATGTGGCGCCACCCAAATAAGCACTCCCCTGGCATAGGCAGAATATGATGAGCTCACCATCACCCCCTTCCACTTCTTAGCAATCGTATCCGTTTTCTCACGTGTCAGGTGAGTCTCTTGCAGCAGCGCAATATCTATCTTTTTCCTGCGCAGGTACAACATGAACTTATTTCTCTTTATATAACTATTTAGCCCTCTTACATTCCATGTTATTATTTGAAGTTCCCCCATGGCTTCTCCAAGTTCCGTTCCACCTCCCACAGGTGCAGTTTAACTCTAAGTTCCATACCCTACGTAGGCTCGTTCCCAAACTTAAACTCCCTTTAACCAAAAAACACACCAAACTCCCCATTCCTCTTCCCTCCCCCCTCCCTTCCCATCCCCAACATACGCCCCCTAAACTGTTGCCCAGCTCCATCCATGGATCTCAGGCTCCCCCCCATCTAGCTCTTTCTGGCAATCGCCTGTACTCGAAGCTCTGCGGGGTGAGGTCGCCCGATTGGCAACCTACTACTACTATCACTATTTCTCGGGGTGTAGGGTGCGTACGTCCAGCCGCTGCTGGTTATTTTGTTCCACCCGCACATTGCTATTCAGCTTGCATATCATGCGAACTGCTATATTCCAGTCCCTTAAATTCGACACAATCATAGGCGTCCCCGCCAAATATCAGCTTTACACAGTCGCACCCATTTTTCTTTTGGTCTCTACCATAGTCTCTACTGGGGTACACAAACTGCGCTATGTCAATATACATGCAGTATCCCAATCCCTTATCGTGTTCTTCCTGAGCCTGCTCCGTGTCTTGTTCCGGGCAACCCTGAAAGTCCAGCCATATCGTTGCTTCTTCGGGGGTGTCGAAAAGGTACAGCCTGCTTTTGTGTATCACTTTCAATTTTGCCGGATATAAAAGCATGTATTTAATTCCGGCCATACGCAACCTCCTTTTGATTGCCACGTAGCTATACCGTTGTCTCTGGACCAACATTGCATAGTCAGGATACACCGTGACGGTGCTCGAGGCCTTTTCAATCGTTCCCCCTTTGCGAAAGTACTCCAGGATCTTCTCGCAATCTTTATAATTCAATATCTTGGCGATTATCGCCCGGGGAGGGGCCCCAGGCTTCGGCTTCCTCATGAGGGCTCTGTGTGCACGCTCCACCGCAAATCCCTGCAAGAGTTTTTCAGCTCCTATTTCTTGAAAAATTAGGTTCTCAACGTAGTCTGTGGGGTTCTGGCCTTCCTCCCCCTCCGGCAGGCCGACCACACAGATATTATTCCTTCTCGCTCTCCCTTCCGCCGCCTCCGCACGGTTTTCTAGGTTGGCCACCTGCTGCTTCAGTACATGGACTTCTTTTGCATTGTTGGTGCTTGTGTCCGTGTTGATTTTCACCGTACTCTCCAGGCTGCTCGTTCTTTCTGCCAACACTCTGACATCTTGTCGCAGCAGGGTGACCTCTGTGCCCACTGCGTCTATTTTGGCCTCCAGGGAAGTGCGCAAGTCTGCCATCGCTGTCCCCCATGAGTCTCTCAGCTCCGTGATAGCCGCTAGTATCTGGTGATTTTCAGTTACTGCAGTGCTTCCCGCTGGTGCTGTCTCACCTTTGGGAGCTATGGTCATAGGAGAGCTCTGCGCCTTGGCGAACGCTTCCATTGTAGGTTGTTTGTTCCTGTTTTTGCTGACGGCCCCTCTACTGGTCATCTTGAAGCTTTAGTTGTGAATCCAGGGCTGCTTAGTCCCCAGTGTATCAGTTCTGGTTTTCTGTTGTGATGCAGCACCAGTGTGTCACTCCACGTCCGGGGCAATTGTCTCAGAGGAGTCCCTGTATTGGCTTGTGTATGTTGGGCTGTTTCATTGAGTGGGTTGTGTCTTCCCACGTTTCAGATCAGCTTGCTGCATCTTGGGAATTGCTCTTTTCTATTATATTGATCCCCCTGCTCTTGGGCTCTGTGCATTCCTTTCATCATTACCTGTCTCCGCACCTGTCACTTTTATGTCCTTATCCCCTAGAGCCCACTCCATATGTCAGATTTATCTGATTCGCCCACTCCATATATTGTGCCTCTCCTTGGCTGCGTCCTTTTTCTGACACCCCTGCCCCTCGGGGTCGTCTGCTTATCCTTCGCCCCGCAGAGAGCCCTCTGCTCCCTGTGTTGCACTTCTGTCTGCCTTTAGGTGCGCAGGTTCACTCCCTTCTGTACCAGCACAATGATATATTGGCGTGTTCACCTGTGGCCTTTGTCAGCCAGCGTCCGTTTCCTCAATGGGCAGCTGTGTGTATCGTTAAGGAGCAGCTGTTTTCGGTCCAGCTGCCCCTACAGCAGGATTCTCGCGTGCCTTCTCCCTCAGCTTGGTCGTCCTGACCTCCTTGTTACAATAGTTACACTGCGCTGCTATAGCGCACTCGCCGTCTCCGCTACAGTGTATCCTCCAATACTGGTGCGCCACTCCTGCTTATATCACGGGGAGAGCGTTCATGCAGCCGCACCTGTTATTTGTATCTCGTGGCGCCCGGCCACTTCGGCTTGCACAATCTGCTCCACGCAATGAAACGCTCGGGGAGTGCGGCCGGCTGCCACTTCAACTTCCCAAACCTCTGCCTTAGGCCTGCCGTGCGCCTCCGCTCAACGTTACTGTGTCAAGATGTGTTTCTCCAGGCACCCCATCAGAGGCCAGCTCCTCGCTCTTTGTAGTCTGCCATTTTGTGTGCGTCCATGCTCGCCCATGTCCTGCACATAAAGAGCTGTATCTTCGGCTCGCTTACTCCAACAAGCTTGCGGTTTAACAATGTTGTGGGACACGCGTTCCGACGCATGTGCTATTATTTCCAGGGACTTTGAAGTTAAAGTGCATTTCGCCGGATCGCCGTCGGATCATATGGAGCTGCTGTGTCGGAGCACGTCCTACTCCATGGCTAGTTAGCCACGCCCCATTTTGTCCCCGCTACTTAGCTTAGCCATGACTAAAATAGATGTTCATTTGAATTTCCCACAGGAACAGAATTAAGAAAGTTACCTACTAGAATATCTCACTATGTATAGAAACAGTGAAGCCCCTACCCTGAAGATGGATCTATGATCCGAAATGCGTTGGTCATTTGTAACACACACGAAGGGCTTCCCTGGAGGGAGTTGACCATTTCACAAGACAGATGCCTTTAACAAATCTTGTAAACACTAAAATAACTTTGTATTCACGGATATGCTCACACTGCATTGTTTGTTTTGCAAAGAGAGATGTGACACTATACCTCAAGAACATATTATTCTCTTTGGAAATGTCATGTTGTTTAATGTTAGAGAATTAAAAACCAATTCTCAAAATAAGTTGAATAGTCACTTGTAGACTCGGTCTATTGGAATACACAATGTTCATTGAATGTTTTGCTGAATGTTCTGCTGAAAATCATGTGTAATACCCACTTTAATTTTGAAAGAAGAATTTAGGAACTTACTTGTGCGAATACATGCCCTTAGGGGCCAGAGTCTATAGGTGTGACAACCAATGAACATTTTAACTTAGGTTCCATTAGGAGTGCATTTGGGCTTACTAGGTAGCAATACACAGTTTAGGTTTTGTAGAAAGGTCATCTACTCAGCAGCTATGACAGTCAAGGCGGCTAACGCTTTAGCAATCCTGGCCGGGTACGACCGGAAGTTATGGTACAATATGGCCCTGCTTCTGGATCTCCTCCCCAAGTCCAAATGGGCTGAGGCGATGGAGATCCTCCAAGAGGGCGAGGTGGCATCGGACCATGCCATTACCGTGGCCCTGGACATTGCGGACACTGGATTCTGCCAAATGGGGAACAGGGTTTGCCTACGTCGTCGTGGCTGGCTGAAGGCCACCAACTTCAAGCAGGATGTTCAGACAAGGGTCCTGGACATGCCTTTCCGAGACAATCTTTTCGGAAAGGCGCTGATGAATCTCTTCGGGCTATTAAGACTGACACGGAGATGGCCCGTGCCCGGGGCACGCTGAAATGGCTCTGTCCTTTTGTTCCTCAGGAGGGAAGTCGGGCAGATCATCGAAGTTTCGGTGGAGGTTTGTCATTTTACCGCCAAACCTCATATTCTTTGACCCCAGAAGCATACAGAGGTCATTCAAAGGCCTTCGGAGGTGGCCGCCGTCATCAAGGCTCCCAAGGCAGCGCGCTGGCCTCCAAGAAGAATTGAACCAGCCAGGATGTCAGGGGGGGCCCCCTACTACTGACCCTGGTGGAAGGGCTGCCTGGCAAAGTTCGTCAGTGCGTGGGAAAACATCTCCACTGATTGATGGGTGCTGGACGCTCTCGGCCATTGACACAATTTGGAGTTTCAGAAGTGTCCACTGATGCCACTATTGGCCCGGCAGGAGCAACACATCCCTCAGCTGTGGCTGGAGGTTTGGGTCATGTTACAAAAAGGGGAAATGGAGCTAGTTCCCAAGCGGCTCTGGGGCGCCAGAGTTTACTCCAGATACTTCTGAGTAAGAAAGAAGACTGGGGCTAGAGGCCCATTCTCTATCTACAATGACTCAACAAGTACATAAAGTCCCAAAAGTTCAGGATGGTCACGTTGCAGCATGTGCTCGGCCAACTGGAGGAGGGGGGACTTCCTGTCGTCGATGGATCTAGAGGACGCGTACTTCCACGTCCCCATCCACAAAAAACAATCGCAAGTTCCTGTGCTTTGTCGTACAAAGTACGTACGACCAGTTCAAGGCTCTGCCCTTCGGACTGAAGTCTGCTCCCAGAATCTTTACCGAGTGCCTGGCTCCGGTGGTGGCCCATCTGCATCTACAGGGAATTCATTTGTACATGTACCTCGATGACTGGCTCATCCGAGCCAAGTCGAGGGACATCGCCGTCGATCACATGAAGCTGACCGTCCGGCTGCTGACGGATCGAGGGTTCCAAGTGAACTATCCAAAGTCCTTCTTGGTTCCATCGCAGGACACTCTGTTCCTGAGGTCCAGGCTCAATACTATCCTGCCTGGCGGCCCCCTCAGAGGAAAGCATAGTTGCCATTTTGGGCAAGGTGCAACAGCTGTTAGCACTGAAGATCGCCACAGTGAGGACCATCAAGTCGCTGCTCGGCACGTCGTCGTCGTGTGTCTACCTGATCAGGCTCTGCAGGTTGCGGATGCAACCCCTCCAAGAGTTCCTGGACACCTCAATGAGTTCCGTTGAGCGTTAAGGTGGTGGGGCATGCGCTCCAACATCGCTGGGGGCATAGACTTCCAGAGCCCCCATACCAGAGACTGTCACTGTTGGGGGTTGGAAGGCTCCAATGAATACACGGACACCAGCAGATGAAAGGACGTCTTACTTTATTTCAATACAATCTCACAAGTGCCGTTCCCCGGCACCTTCCTCCTCTCCTCCCATCATTTCCTGTGGTGACGTCTCACCACCTAACGAGGGCTGCCTTAAAGGGGCAGCCACTCATAACACCACCCCCGGACAAATGTCCTTGTAAGTGATTTTGAAACTGTCCAACTGGCAATAACCTTAACACTCCTCCACTAACCTGGGAGGTCTCCTGATGCTCCTTTGGGGTCTTCCTCGCGGCTCTAGACTTGGGCCGCCACCAGCGTCTTCCTCAGGGTTGACCTGATGTTGAACCTGTGGTCCGAGGGGGACCCACGCTTCATCGTGAGTGTCAATATGTTCGAATTCAGGATCTTTGGGAGGTGGCCTGTCTTATGTTCCTCTCACGACATGCTTAAACCTCGAGCTGTTGCGAGTCACTTTGCGCTCTCCATTCACGGCTGTGACCATCGTTCCTTTCACCGCTATTACTTGAAGCGGCTCGGGTGCAAACTGTGAGTCTGTCTTTCTTGTTACAGCCCTTTGGACCCACACTTCATCTCCTAATTGAAATTCCTTGCACTGGGCTCTCCTCCTTCTGTCAGTCTGCTCCCAAGTTTTCTCTTTTGTTTCTTCATCTCTTTTGATTACTTCTTGGTCTGTTTTAGGCGCCTTGCTGGATTGGTGACGATTCTGGTACTGGCCTGGTATTTCATCATGAGCTCTGCTGGGGTTCTGTTGGTGGCTTTGTGAGGTGTGTTGTGATAGTCTCTCAACATCCTGCATAGTGCTTGGTGAGGGTCAACCCCCTCTAGACGTACTCTTTGTAAGGTTTTTTTGATGGACGCCATGAACCTTTCTGCCATTCCGTTAGCTTGCGGCCACCTTGGTGTTACTCTCTGGTGACGGAAACCCATGTGTTTTGCAAACACCCCAAATTCATGACCACTGAAAGGCGCTCCATTGTCTGATTTCAGTGTGTCCGGTATTCCCCATTCGCTGAAGACTTCATCGAATGTCGCAGCTACATGGGCAAACGCTGTTGACTTGACACATTTCACAATGGGGAACCTGGAGTGTTCATCGATGAACAGTAGTAAGTAGTCACCTTCCTCCCGTGGTCCATAAAAGTCAACCGTGACTCTTTCCCAGGGATGTTCCGGGATTGTGGTTATTCTGAGCGGTACTGGGGGTTCAGGTTTTGCAGTGCACTGACATGCTGCGCAGTTCTTAACCCATCGGTCAACCATATCGTCCATGAAAGGGAACCATACATTGCATCTTAGTTGCTTTTTCGTGTTCTCTGCTCCATGATGTCCCTCATGTGCCTTCTTGATGACTTCCGAGCGTAAAGTAGTGGGGATAACTATTCTGCATCCTCGTAATAGGATAGACTCATCCTGGACTGCCAATTCCGTGTGCACTCTCGCCATTCTCTCAATCTCATCACGGCATGCGGCTGGGTAATTTTGGACCGCTCTGCGAAAGTCTTTCCATTTGCCGTTTACTGTTAAGCTGATAGCAAGCGCCATTGATGGGTCTGCGGCTGACGATACAGCAATAGTTTCGATGGATATGGCGGGTGGTAACGCGTTGGCAGTGACATAGCTAATGTATTCCGAGTTACCCTGCCGTGGCGTGTGGTTATCAACCGGGTGTCTAGAGAGGTAGTCTGCTGGATTGTTCTCCCCTCCTGGTCTGTGTATGATGTCAAAATCATACTCTTGCAGACGGATACCCCACCTCTCGATCCTGGGGGGCATTTTCGTACGTGGGTTTCCAAAAAGGAACAGTAAGGCTTGATGATCTATGATTAAGGTGAACCTCTTACCAATGATGAAATTGTGGAAGTGTTCGCACGCCCAGACAGCTGCCAGGCTTTCCTTCTCTGCCTGGGAATAGGCATATTCAGGCGGGGCTAGGGCTCTGCTTGCTTACGCCACTTGTGCCTCGGGTGCGTGTCCTGACCACTGGTTTGCGCTAGGATGGCGCCTAGGCCCACCGGACTGGCGTCTACCACTATCTCCGTGTGCCACTCGGGGTCGAAGTATGCTAGCTTCCTCGCCTCTGTGAGGGCGTGTTTAATAGTGTCGAAAGCTGCTTGCCATTCCTCAGACCATGCAAACGTGACATCTTTCTGCAGTAGGCGCCTCAGGGGTTCAGTGATGGAGGCAAAATGCAGAATGTAGCGAGTGCAGTAACCGGCCATCCCTAGGAACGATCTGATGGTCGGCCACCTGGGTAGGTTTGTCCAGCTGAAAGATGGTCGACACTTTTTCGGGGCCAGGGGTCATTCCATCCGCCAAGAAAATGTGCCCAAAGGACTTGAGTTTGTCCTTGCTGAACCGACATTTGTCAATGTTGAGGGTTAGTCCAGCATCCTGCACTGCCTGGCATGCCTCTCTGAGAGCTTCATCATGTTCGCTGCAAGATTTTCCAAAGACCAGGGTGTCATCACTGTAATTAAGGTTCCCTTTTACAGGACATATGATCTGTCGAATTGTTTCATGAAAAATCTCAGCCGCAGAGGAGATCCCAAAATTGAGCCGCTTGTAGCGGAATAGTCCATCGTGGGATGTGAATGTGGTGATGGGTCATGAATCGGGATGAAGTACCAGCTGACGGTATTCCTGGTTTAGGCCTAACTTCGAGAAGAGGACGGATTTGTTTAGCTGAACTATCATGTCCTCAATCTTGGGTCCCGGGTGTCGCTCTTGCTGAATGGCCGTGTTGGCTACTCTCATGTCCACACATAGTCTCAGGCGACCACCCTCTTTTGGGACAATTACGAGAGGTGAAACCCACGGTGTCGGTCCTGTGGCCCTTTCAATGATGTCGTCGCGTAGCAGTTGGTCTAGCTCTTTTGAGACTGCATCCTGTAGGTGGAATCCTACCCGACACGGGTGTTGTGGGACTGGTTGAATGGCTGGGTCTATGTGTAGCTTAATCGGTGGGCCTTTCATTTTACCTAGGCCCTGACACAGTTGTGGGAATTCCTTGATGATGTCAACTTTCGTGATGACAGAGCTGTCATGAGATGCCATGTATTTGTCCTTACTTGTTGGCATTTGACTCTGAAGATCCGACGACATCTCCCTCTCGGACTGGTATATTGATTAGACACAGACATGATGCCGTCCTGTAACTCAGCAAGCAACGCCCTCCCTTTCGTGGGGCTTCTTATGACGTGAATGACGGTGTCGGTGGATTTGTCGGCAAAAGTTAGTCTGCTTTTGAATGACCCTAAGCATTTCAACAGTGCATCCGCTCCCCATTGGTATATTTTCAAATTTGACGGGTGCAGAACTGGTTTGTTGTGAAGTGATTGAAATTCTTTTTCTCCCATGACGTTTACCGTTGCTCCTGAGTCAATCAGAAAACAGAATCGGTTGTCAGCAATGTCTATTGGTATTCTGGGCGCTTCCTGGGCTTCCTGTTCATCCATTATAAGATTGACAAACTCATCATGGGCATGCGGGTCAAATCCGCTATCGTAGTCGTAGTCCCTCTGAGAATCGAATAGCGATTTGCGTCGTATCGATGGTGGTCCATCATATTCATCCATGACTTGCACGGTTTGTCCTTGCGCCGCATATTCCTGGCTGTCTTCATTAGGATATACTTCGTCCACCACTCGTACATATCACCTCGGTCTTTGTGGATAGAACCGTGCCTGGTGAGTTTGGTTTGGGAACATTCTTTGAGTCGGTCTGTTCGGCGAGCTCACACCCAAACGTGGTGTGGGAAATGGTATTCCTTCCCTGCATACAGACTGAAAATGTCCTTCCCTGCCACAGTTGCCACATTTTTGGGAGAGCGCCGGGCAGGAACCTGCATGCGGAAATGCCATCCCACATCTGTAACATTGGGCCTCATTCCGGGTTTGGAGCTAACCATGGAGTAATTAGCTCCATGGTTGCCTCTGAAACTGTCCCAAATCCGGCATGGTGAATGGAGTAATTACCGGTCCATTCCAGGGTTGGAGGGACCGGTAATTCCCCATTCACCTTTTGTCCTTCCCCATTCCCATTTCTGCCCCATAGGGCTCAATGGGAATGGGGAAGGAGGTAATTGCGGCACCGTAAATTACGGTACCGTAATTACCTCCGAAGTACCTTTGCGGGTCCCGTACTTTACTCCTGCTAAAAGCAGGAGGTAGGGAAGGACCCGCAAAGGGACCTCGGAATACGGAGGTAAGGGTTTACCGGCATCAGCACCCTTACCGGTACCGGTAATTCCTTACCTCCATCCTCGGAATGACCCCCATTGTCTTTGCATGCATGGGGTCGATGTACCACTTTGGTTGCTGTTTCTGTCGTAGCTTTTGAAATTGCCAGCCTTGATTGCCGCAATGACGTCACTCTTGTCGTGTTTTGTGGAGGTGTTGCTGGCCATGTGTGAGCCTTGTTTTTCTACTCTCTCCAGTATGCGTGCCATTTCGCTCACCTCTTCAATAGTAACAGGTTTTTTTAGAAGCTGCTTCTGTAGCGTCGCTGACGCGCATCCCTCAATCACCCTGAGTTGAAGTGCTTCATCCAGTAAAACACGTCAAACTGGCAATGCCCTCCTTTGACGCAAAGTCTCGTGAGGAATTCATCTACCGTCTCATCGCTGCGTTGCGAACATTGGTTGAAGACATATCTTTCGTAATCCCTGTTGGGGACAAAGACGAGGCGCTTGTTTAAAGCGGCTATGAGACTGTCAAAGTCCGTGATTTCCGCTGGTGGAATGGTTTCAATCAGCGTTTTTATCTCTGTACCCGCCGTGTTAATGAACATACGGCGTAGACGTGGGGAGGTTTCTTCCCCTGCAGCATCAATGAAATTATTGAAGTCCTCCAGCCATTCCACCCACCTTGCTCCTTTGTCAGCTTGAGGCCTCATGGAAAACGGGGGCAGCATGCGCCACGCGGTGGCGGTTGACCTCGTGACTGCAGGTGGTTGTTGTGAGCTGGAGGTAGCTTTATCTGCTGCAGTACTCCTGGTGAGGCGATTGTTGTTCCTTACGGGTAGCGTACCACGCAAGCGATGACACAGTTGGTTGGGATGACCGTGTTGTGATGATCTGTGGCGCCAAATTCAGTTGGGAGGGCCACTCTTGGGCATTTCTGTGGTCGTGTGGCAAAGGAAACACTTTGTTGTCATTTTTATTTTTTCTTGGAAATGGCTGCCAGATTCTGGGGACCCCGTGAAAATGTCTTGGGGGCCTGGCGTGTGGCACACAACTCCGGCAGCAGCCTTGATCCTGCTGCCTGTGCACCGATGCGTGCGGAGGGATCACTCGCACAGCTGTTCCTCCGCTTAGTGAGACTGCAGGCGGGAGGGAGGCGGGGTGCAGGGATGTCGTTCGCCCAAGTGCGACACGCGAAGCAGGAACGGGGATCCGCCCACCGGTGGGATCACCGGGATATCAGGAGGAGTACGCACAGAGGGATCTCCGGCATGAGCAGGAGTAGGACTGCTGGCAGGAGGTTTCCTCGTCACCAAATGTTGGGGGTTGGAAGGCCCCAATGAATACACGGACACCAGCAGATGAAAGGACGTCTTACTTTATTTCAATACAATCTCACAAGTGCCGTTCCCCGGCACCTTCCTCCTCTCCTCCCGTCATTTCCTGTGGTGACGTCTCACCACCTAACGAGGGCTGCCTTAAAGACGCAGCAACTCACAACAGTCACCAGGGTCGCTTCCCTAAGGGCTGGGGAGCTCGCACCAGATGTCTCCACGCTAGAGGCCTGTGGCTGCTGCAGGAGGAGGAGCTCCACATCAATGTTCTGGAACGGCGGGCAGAGGTTTGGGCCCTGAGGTGTCTTCTTCCGTCTCTCAAGGGGAAAGTGGTGAGGGTCTTCATGGACAATAACACCACAATGTTTTACATCGGGAAGCAGGAGGGCACCAGATCCCCAGCGCTCTCCAGAGAGGCGCAGGACTTGTGGTACTGGGGTGTCGCCCAGGGGTTGATTCTCATTCCTTTTCACCTGGAGGGATTAAAGAACACTGTTGCCGACTCTCTCAGCAGGGAGCTATGTTCTTGCCACAAGTGGGAGCTTAGGCAAGATCAAGTGGACAACCTTTTCCTCAGGTGGGACAGTCCCCAGACCGATCTGTTTGCGACGAACACCAAATGCCCAAGGTTTGGCAGCAGGATCCCCCAGCTGGGGAGCATGGGGGACGCATTCTCCTTCCCGTTGTAAGGCCTGTTCGTGTACGTGCCCCCCAGTTGTCACTGCTACTACGAGTCATCAGTCAACTTAAGACAGTACTGGTTCAGGATGATCCTCGTCGTGCCTGTGTGGCCAAGGCAAATTTGTTACCCGGACCATCTCAGCATGTCTGCGTCACCTCCAGTCAAGCTACCAGTGATCACATATCTGCTTGCCAGGGAAGGAGGTGCAATCCTGCACCACAACCCAGGATCGCTGAACCTGAAGGCGGGGCTCATGCAGCGTTGGAGTTCGGTGGTTACGAACTGCCTGCGGACTGCATGGAGGTGCATCATCAACTCTGAAGTGTTACGGGCTGAAATGGAACCGTTTCGCAACTTGGTGCTGGTCGCAGAAGATTAACCCTTCTGAGGGTCACGGCCCCCCCCCTCAAGTCCTTCGGTAATTGTTGTCTTTGACTAAGTCGGGGCTTGTGCATGCCTCCATCAAGGTGCATCTGGCGGGTATCTCCCGCTACACCAGGTCTCCAGGAAGATCTTCCCTGTGGTCGCACAGTCTAGTCAAGGAGTTAGTCAAAGGACTGTTCTGATCATTCCCGCCGGTGAAGGCGCCTGCCCCGGTGTGGGAACTCAACATGGTGCTGACTAGGCTCATGGGGGGGGCCCATTTGAGCCTATGCATCAGGCTCCTCTTGTTTCTTTCTTGGAAAACAGGTTTCTTCAGCCATCACCTCTGCCAGGAGAGTGGGTGAGATCCAGGCCCTGTCCTGCAAGCAGCCCTATTTGACTTTCCGCGAGACGAGGGTGGTGCTGCGGACACACCCCTCCTTCATGCCCAAGGTTCCGTGGAAATTTCATCTCAACGAGCCCTTGGTGTTACCTGTGTTTTTTCCCGATACCTTCATCGCCGGCAGAAAGCACTCGTTGGATGTGGCTAGAGCGCTGTAGTTTTTTGTGGCCCGCACAAAGTTTCCAGAAGACTTACCATCTTTTTGTGAACTTTGGCCCTGTGAACCATGCGAAGGCCTTGTCCAAGGCTTCCAACTCCAGGTGGCTCTCCGGGTGCATTACTCATTGTTACCGGTTGGCGAACCGACTGCTGCTTGGCTGTCCGAGCCCATTCTACCAGAGCGATCGCTGCAACAACAGCGTTCCTGTCTGGTGTGTCCCTGCTGGACATATGCAGGGCTGCTACGTGGAGATCTACTCACACCTTCACGAAGTTCTACTGCGTTGACTGGGATTGCAGAGAAGAGTCCTGGGTCGGCCAAGCAGTGCTGTGCAACCTGTTCGCTTGAAGGTGAGCCTGGTGACGAGGTAAGAGTAATAGCTTCTGTTGAGCCTTGCCACCTCTCGTGGTTGTGTATGTATGTACTGCTATGTATTCTTTATTCATGAGCATGTGAATCCCCATGCTGGAGAAGGAACAAGTTACTTACCTGTAACTGTTCTCCAGCATGGGTCTGGCATGGATTCACATGCAAACCCTCCCCCCTGAGGCTCTTCTTGGTCATACTGCCACTTTACATGCTACCAAAATCTAAAGTTGGCTGCCAGAGTAGGTGCTTAGATAGAGGGCAGTCATTGGCTGAGGGCAGCATGACATGACCCAGAGCTCAGTGATTGGTTTATAGGAGAAAGACAGTTTGTAAACGAAAGTGGAACTGGTTTTTCTTTTACTGAGGATTCCCAGCCTGACTGGGAATATTCATGAGCATGTGAATCCATGCCAGACCCATGCTGGTGAACAGTTACCTTCCGATCCACACATCTCAAAGCTCTAGATAACAAGTACAAGGTGCCTAAGGAGGAACCCTTTTATACTAATGGGCAATCTTCCTGCTCAATCAGCGGTAGTTTCAGCTGCCCTAGGCACAAAGGGAAAAGGCCCTTAATCTCCAGCTTCAGTTCTGGATAAGAATGCAAAAGCATGGGAGACTCTAGGTAAGAAGTCTTAGCTTTATCTTACAACTCGGGCAGGTTAACACTGCTACAGTTGTGGCAGGATTTAATATCCTTTATTGGGAGAATCTTGAACGCTTTACCGACCTGCTTTCTCAGGAGGACGCAAAAACAAGTTTTCCTTTTGGATTTCAGAGGGTAGAAAGGTGGCTATCCAAGAGCTTCAAGTGGTTAAAGACCTCATTGACACAACAGTAAGAGCAGTCACTAGTGCAGTCTGCATGCATAGGCACACATTTGTCAGCCTTGCCTTCACCAAGATATCCAGGAGAAAGTCCTCAACCTTCGATTTGATGGCAAGACACTTCGATATCCATCCACAGATGAAGCCCTTCAGATATACAAGTCCAGTGTCACGGCCGCTAAAAGCCTCAGCTCAATTTCGGTGAAACTATATCAGCAAAATTTGAAGTAATTCAAACCACGTCCTCAAGGAAATGGTGGTTCTGCCACTGCCGCAAAGTCTTGTTACTCAAGATATAGACCCAATTCTAAATCGGGACCTTCCTACTTCCTCAAATTCTGCTCAAGAACAAAAGAAGCCTATTTAACTTCCTTCCGGGCATGTACATACCTTCTGCTCCTACTATCATCAAGGAGCAAACATCCCTGGTAGTAGGAAGGCTTTCCACCTTCCTTCCCCTTTGGAAAACCAATACTCAAGAGGGATGCGTCCTGAATATTAAGCATGGTTACCGCCTTGCCCTTCCAGCTATTCCACCATCCTCTCCTCCAAAGCTCCAAAAATCCTCCCGAAGCTCCTGGAAGAGAGACAAAAACTCCTTTCCTTACGAGTGATAGCTTGTTCCTCAAGAGGAATTAGGTCAGGGGATTTTAATCCCGTTACTGTCTGATCACAAAGATCTGTCCAATTCTGGACCTTTCAGACCTCAACCAGTTTCTGTCAGTCGAAACCCTCCACATGGTGACAATTCTTCAGATTCTCGCTCCTCTTCATCCAAACGATTGAATGGCATCTATAGACCTACACAATGCTTGTGAAAATATCTACAAAGATCAGTCCGTTCCTGAGGTTCACCATAGGAAGGTCTCATTACCAATTCACATGTCTTCCCTTCGGGCTCAGTTCTGCTCCCAGGGTTTTCACAAAAGTTCTGGGGTCAGTGTCAGCCTACCTTTTGGTTAAGGACAGCACATCTATATCCTTACTTAGACAACTGGTTTCTCAAGGCCCAGTCTCCAGAGGAATTGCTTCAGAAGATGCAATTAACATGCCACACGCTTTTCAACCTGGGGTTTTCCATAAATGTGGCAAAATTCCAGCTCATTCCTTCGCAAAGGATCCAATTCCTTGCAGCAGTTATACATACTACTCTACACAGAGCCTTTCCAAAGCTTTGGAAGCTATTGAACAAACCATCGTAAAGTTCAATACCCACCAGATTCTGGCGGTTTCAAAGGCTCTTGTTGCTTATGGCCTCTTGTATAAACCTAGTTCCATTTACAAGGCTCCATATGGGAATATCACTGGCATCTTGCTCGCAACTGGAACCAGCTGTTGCATTCACAGGAAATAAATCCCAAGTTCAGGACTCGCTACTCTTGGTAGAACTCCCCAGAGTACCTTTTTTTAAAAAAAATGTTTACCTTTTCTTTATTCAAAGAGAATTGCATCGGGAACAGAGTACCGAGCAGTCGGCAGAATAGCATTATAGTTGGTACACAGAAATACATTGTTACAGTACACAATTCACAGATCATTAGGATGGTGACTATGCAGTATCCTCTTCCTCAGGGAGCATATTACATAGGTAAAGGCGGAAAAGAGACCATATGTCCTTGGGTCGACAGGTCGACGGCACAGATACAACAAATTGCTCCTCACATTCATTTATCATTGACAGGTCTTTCAGAAAGTCTTCCCTTTTGGGTGCCTCTGTAGTTCTCCAGCATGGGGTCTTGCATGGATTCACATGCTCATGAATATTCCCTGTCGTCAGGCCGGGAATCCTCGGTAAAGAAAAAATCAGTATCAGTTTCGTTTCTGATCTGTCTTTTTTAGTAGTAACCAATCACTGGTCTCTGGGTCATACTGCCCCCAGCCAATGACTGCCCTCTCCCTAAGCCCCGCCTCTGGCAGCCATCCTCAGATTTTTACCGCACGCTCAAGTGTTGGGAGTCCTCGTGTTTAGCTCTCGAGCTTTTTGCTGCGTTTTTGCGCTTTTTCAAAGAGATTTTCTAATTTTTCGGTCAAATAGAGCCTCAAGCTCCACCGTGTCTACATCCGATAAACGGGGACCCGTTTCAGATTTTGTACGCCCCTCAAGGGTGAAGTTTTCATCGAGTTATGCATCTTGGAGTCCAGATGTTTCTGCGGCCTACCCGGACATGGCCCAGGAGAAAGGAAGCTCAATGCCAGGAAAGCTGTTCAGGGTTTGCCCTGGATGCCAGCTGCAGAATGTGTTCAAGGAGGATGAGCACTCGAAATGTCTCTACTGCCTTCATGAGGACAAAACACACGTGGAGAAGGACTGTGCGTTTTGCGGGAACATGTCAGAACGGACCATCAGGGACCGACCCCTTCGTCTCTCCAACTGGCTGGAAGAAAAGAGCCCGTCGGGTGAGAAGAAGTCTGAGCGGTCTTCTTAGTCATAAAGCACTGCGAGCCCGTGGGCACCGGGAGCGCCGAACGGTCGGGCTCCTCTGCTGCCAGGCAGGGCGCATCCTCTCCAGCGCCATCAACCACGAGCCAAAGCTCTGGCTCAGGGAAGAGAAAGGCCGAGAACCCAGCGAAGCTTCTGGAGAGGCCCCGGTCGATCTCGAAGGATCCAGCCGAGGCGGACCGAGGCGGTGACCCTCCCCCCAAGGTGAAGGCCACAGGCCTGCAGAAGGTGGTGAAGACCTTGATTCACCCAGCCAAGGCCTCTATCGTGTAAGTCGCGGCAGCCCTGGCGCAGCCTGAGGAGGCTACACCAGTGGAGGCGACCTCAGGGCCCAGAGTTTCCCTGCCACCGTGGAGGGAAGCCTCTTTCAGGCCCATTGAGAAGACCCCCGTGAAGACCCCGGCGGAAAAAGAGGGGGGGAGCCGGTGGCCATTGTGGACACGGACACAGCCTCCGAGGAGGAACTGGTTGAAGTCTTGGAGAGCCTCGACGAGGGCGTCGAAGAGGCCCGGTCCCACGGGAGGGATCCCGACGAAGGGGATGACGAGAGCGCCGGCGGCGCCGGCGAGGTTCCTAGTCCACCGTCGCACCTGTCGCTTCCGGAGCCGCAGGACAACTAGGCGGCCATTTTGTTGGCAATACAATCCTTATGTTCGGAGATAAGGACGAGATTGCCCCTACCACCGATGGAGGAGCCGGAGCCAGGCCCGACGGAGGAGCCGGAGCCAGGCCCGTCGGGAAGTCCCCCAAACAAGAGAAGACGGACCCATCGAGCCCCGCCTTTTCAGCCATCGCGGACTGCTCAGCCTTTGCCCACGTCCCCCGTACCTGGGGATGACACTGGAACGGACATGGCCACGACGGGTACGGATGACGGCGGCGACGACGGGATGGAGCTCCCATTGCCCCCAGCCCGGGCTTCCCCACCCGACGAGTTTGGGTCTTTCCACGCTATGATCGCCAGGGCATCTGAGCTTTTTCAGCTCTGCCCCGAAGAGAAGGAGGAGGTTTCCTTTACCAACGGCGCAAGGCCAAGAGGAAGACAGCCTTCGCCGTGCCTCTGCTGGATGACATCTGGCACGAGGGTCTCGCCCTTCTCAAGAACCCGTCTACGATGCCTGCCAAGAGTGATCGGTACGAGAAGTACCGGGTCCCCGACGAGGCACCTTTGTGCCTTAGGGCGCAACTGACCCCTGACTCGGTCGTCTCAGCGGCGGCCAAGAAGAAAGCGGGGGGGGGCATCAACCTCAACATCAACTTCCCCGCCGGACGGCGAAGGAAAGAAGCTGGATGCAATGGGACGACGAGTTATCTCATCGGCGGCAACAACGATTAAGGCGGCCAACGCCCTCGCGATCATGGCCCGCTACGACAGGGAGTTATGGTACAAGATCGCCCCCCTCTTGGACTTCCTACCGGACGACAAGAGGGCTGAGTCCCTGGAGATCTTGCAATAAGGTGAGGTGGCGTCGGACCATGCCATTACGGTGGCAACGGACATTGCCGACACCGGTTTCTGCCAGCTAGGCAACAGCATTTGCCTCAGATGACGAGGGTGGCTCAAGGCGACGGATTTCCGCCAGGACGTACAAGCCAAGGTTTTGGACATGCCGTTCGACGGGAACAACCTGTTTGGGAAAACAGTGGATGAGTCCCTCCAAATCATCAAGGCGGACACGGAGACAGCTAAGGCCCTGGGAGTTCTGCAGCATCGAAGGCCGTCCTTTTGGAGCTCCGGAGGCAAGCAGGGTGCCTCCAAGGGATTCGGCAGTGGCTCCTCTACGTACCGCCAAGCAGCCATATCCTCGTCGCAGGAAGCCTATAGAGGACGAGCTAAGTCGGGTGGATCCCGCCGTCGCCAGGGAGGCCAAGGCGGCAAGGCGTCCTCCAAGCAAGATTGAACCGACCGTGACGTCGGGCCCCCACCGAAGCACCGCGGTGGGAGGCCAGCTGGCGAAGTTCGTCAGCGTGTGGGAGTCCATCTCCAATGACCGTTGGGTGCTGGACGCCCTGGCACAGGGGCACGCCCTCAAATTTCTAAAAGTGCCCCTGCATTCCTCCCGTGGCCAGGAAAGAAAACCACGTCCCTCAACTGCTGTTGGAGGTAAGGGTGATGCTCAAGAAAGGTGCCATTGAGCTCGTCCCAAAGAGGCTCCGGGGCTCCAGAGTATACTCAAAGCACTTCCTTGTGAAAAAGAAGACAGGAGGGTGGCGACCCATCCTAGACCTGCGACGACTGAACAAGTACATCAAGGCACAGAAGTTCCGGATGGTCCCCCTCCAGCACGCGCTGGGACAGCTGGAGGAGGGCGATTTCCTGTCGTTGTTGGATTTGGAGGATGTATACTTTCACACTCCCATTCTAAAAGGACACCGGAAGTTCCTCAGGTTCGTGGTCCAAGGGCGGCACTACCAGTTTAAGGCCCTCCCGTTCAGATTGAAGTTGGCACCCATGGTTTTCACCAAGTGCCTCGCTTCAGTGGCGGCGCCGCTGCGCCTGCAGGGGATCCACGTCTACCCCTACTGGGATGATTGGCTCATCCGCTCAAGGACAAGGGAGCTCGCCGTAGAACACACGGCGAAGACCGTCCAGCTGCTCACGGACCTGGAGTTCCCCATCAACTTCCCCAAGTCCCATCTGGTCCCCTCTCAAGTCGCACTGTTTCTGGGAGCCAGGCTCGACACAGTGGCGCGGCTGGCCTCCCCGTCGGAGGAAAGGACAAAGGCCATCCTAGGCAAGGTGCAGTGTCTGCTGGCCACGAACGTGGCCAGACTGAGGTCCATCAAGTCCCTCCTGGGGATGATGTCCTCTTGCATTTATCTCGTGCGCCTGTGCAGACTTCGGATGCGCCCACTACAGGAGTTCTGCGACGCCCGCTAGATTCAAGCGATGGGCATCTTCGAGGACATGATCCCTCTCAACGAGACCTTCCGATGGGCGATCTGGTGGTGGGGCACCCGCGCTCATCTAGCGGCCGGGACAGACTTTCAGACCCAGGCCCACCAGGCGACGGTGACGACGGATGTCTCCCTGGAGGGGTGGGGAGCCCACACCGGAGATCTTCACGTGTGAGGCCTTTGGCTGCCGGAGGAGAAGCCGCTCCAGATAAACATCCTGGAGCTCCGGGCAGTGTTCTGGGCCATCGGGTCCTTTCTCCTGTCCCTCAAGGGCAAGGTGGTGAGGATCTTCACCGACAACACCACCACGATGTTCTACATCCTGAAGCAGGGCGGAACCAGATCCCTGGCCCTATCCAAGGAAGCCCAGGACCTGTGGCGTTGGGCCGTTGCTCAAGGGATGTTTCTGGTGCCGTTTCATCTGGCAGGGATGAAAAACACCATTGCTGACTCACTCAACAGAGAGCTGCGCTCATGCCACAAGTGGGAACTACGCCAGGACCAAGTGGACCGACTCTTTCAGCGATGGGGCAAACCCCAGATCGACCTGTTCGCGATGGCGACAAACTCCAAGTGCCAGAGGTTCGCCAGCAGGTTTCCCCAACCGAGGAGCATGGGCGATGCTTTCTCGTTCCCCTGGGACGGCCTGTTCCTATATGCGTTTCCTCCATTGTCGTTGCTGCTCCGACTAATCAACCAGCTCAAGAGGTCCCGGTGCAGAATGATCCTCGTCGCACCGGCGTGGCCGAGACAGATCTGGTTCCCGGACCTTCTGGACTTGTCAGCGTCCCCACCAGTCAAGCTGTCGACGGACGCAGATCTTCTCTCCAGAGAAGGAGGCGCAATTCTTCATCACAACCCTAAATCGCTGAATTTGCAGGCCTGGCTCCTGCAGCACTAGAGTTTGGAGGATACGATATCCCGGCTGACTGCAGAGAGGTTCTTGCGAAGGCCAGGGCGTCCTCAACTCTCAAGTGCTACGGACATAAGTGGAAGAGGTTCTCGATCTGGTTCTGTGCACAGAAGATTAACCCTCTGTGGATTACGGCCCCTCAAGTATTGCCGTACCTTCTGTCGCTAGCCAAAAACTGGACTATCCCATGCTTCAATCAAGATACACCTGGCAGCGATTTCCCGATACACCAGGACTACAGGGCGGTCATCCCTGTGGTCTCATCGCCTGGTTAAGGAGTTTATGAAAGGACTGTTTCAATCATTCCCGCTGGTGAAGGCACCAGCCCCGGCGTGGGAGCTCAACGTGGTGCTGACCAGGCTCATGGGTCCGTCATTCGAGCCATTGCATTCGGCCCCGTTGAAGTTTCTGTCATGGAAAACAGCGTTCCTGGTGGCCATCACCTCGGCACGAAGCGTGGGAGAGATCCAGGCACTATCCTGCAAGCCTCCATACCTGACCTTTCACGATACGAGGGTAGTGCTGAGGACGCAACCCTCCTTCATGCCCAAGGTGCCGTCGGACTTCCATCTCAACGAGCCCTTGGTGTTACCAGACTTTTTCCTGTCGCCTTCGTCGCCGGCCGAGAGGACTTTGCACTCGCTGGATGTAGCTAGAGCGCTGAAGTTCTACGTGGACCGAACAAAGAGTTTTCGGAGGACATCACAGCTGTTTGTGAACTTTGGACCTGTGAACCAAGGGAAGGCGCTCTCGAAGGCTTCCATTTCCAGATGGCTCTCCGGCTGCATCATGCACTGTCATGGGTTGGTGAACCGACCGTTGCCCGGCCGTCCAAGAGCCCATTCGACCAGAGCGGTCACTGCTACCACGCGTTCTTGTCTGGTGTACCCATGCTGGACATCTGCAGGGCTGCTACGTGGAGGTGGACGCACAACTTCACGAGATTCTACTGCGTCGACCGGGATTCCAGGGAGGAGTCCAGCGTCAGTCAAGCAGTGCTGCGCAACCTGTTCGCTTAAGGTGAGCCTGGTGAGGAGTTAAGAAATGCTTAATGTTGAGTTTTATGTAATGCTTAATGTTGAGCCTTGCCACCTCCCGTGGTTGTGCATGTGTGTACTGCTATGTATTCTTATATTCATGAGCATGTGAATCCATGCCAGGCCCCATGCTGGAGAAAGAACAAGTTACTTACCTGTAACTGTTGTTCTCCAGCATGGGTCTGGCATGGATTCACATGCGAACCCTCCCTCCTACCCCTCTGCGGCTCTTCACTTGGTCATACTGCCACTTTACGTTCTACCAAATCTGAGGATGGCTGCCAGAGGCGGGGCTTAGGGAGAGGGCAGTCATTGGTTGGGGGCAGTATGACACAGAGACCAGTGATTGGTTACTACTAAGAAAGACAGATCAGAAACAAAACTGATACCGATTTTTTCCTTTACCGAGAATTCCCGGCCTGACGATGGGGAATATTCATGAGCATGTGAATCCATGCCAGACCCATGCTGGAGAACAACAGTTACATACAGGTAAGTGACTTGTTCCATTTCCAGCATTTCAGAATGTTATGTTTGGCCACTACACATGCAATGTTAAACCGTCGTCTGGTGGTCTCGCCCACCTTGCCAAAATCCCCAAACAGCTATTTCAACAGAGTGTAGCCGGGATCATGGTGATATCTTCTAGGATTTCCGCTACGTTCCCCCAAAATAGGGTTACAGAGGGGCATGCCCAGTACATATGATATGCACCTGCCCTAGGGGCATCGCATTTGGGACATCTGCCTGAATGGCCATCTACAAACTTATCTAGTTTGGCTGAGGTGTAGTGGAGTTGGAGCCCCAGGTCGTGTTCCCAAGACTCTTTAATTTTGTTAAATGATTTTGAATGTGCCTGGACCAAGTTATAAATTAGGGAGATTCCTTTCCTATGGCCATCTGTTGCCGTCATTGCACTAATGCATTCGTGAATGGGGGTTCTAATGGAAATGTAGGCCATTTGGCAGTAAAGGCGGTTTTCATTCGATAGAACTGGAATCGCTTGAGGTGTCCCCCACCCACTGTCTCAACTAAATCCCCCAGTTCGCAGAACCTGCCATCAGGGAACATATCTTGCATCTTAAAAACGTTTATTTGTATCGCCTTATCAAATGTGGATGTTATACCAAGAAAATTCCATAGTGGTATCTCTGGGTCATATGGGGTCGTGAGATCAATTCTCTTGTATATCTTGAACCACACGCACGTGGTAGTGCTCACAAGGTCCTATTTGCAGGGGTCCCTGCGTTTGGGATCAAACATGATGGACTGCAGGTTCATCGGGGAGGCGACATATCTTTCCAAGGGGATGTGTGCTGCTGTATCGTCTGGGTTGAACCAGTGACTTGCAAAACGTGCCTGTGATGCCAAATAGTATAGTTCAAAGTCTGGCGCTGAGATCCCACCCTTCGAAAATGGTTCTGTCATTTTGGCCCATTCTAGCCTGGCTGTTTTGCCTCCCCATACAAAGGAGGTAGTTTGTGTTTTAAGCTTCGCGAAGAAGGCTCTACCTGGCCAAATCTGGATATTGCAAAAGTAATACAATAATTTGGTGAGGACTATCATCTTAAGAAGGGCTATCCATCCGTATAGTTAGATGGGGAGCCTAGCCCATAGTTGGAGTTTGGTGGAAAGGGTTTGTATATATTCCCCATAGTTCTCAGTGTAGTGTGTTCCTATCCCTGGATATCATTATTCCCAAATAACGGACATGCATGGGGGACCATTTAAACCCGTTTATACCAGACACGTCTTTGGTGTTGGAGTTTAGTGTTAATAATTCGGACTTTGAAATATTAATTTTGTACCCAGAGTAGTTGAACGCCTCTATATCCGCCATGATGGGCCTCAGGTTTTCTGCCAGGTCCCGGATGTATAATAGGGTGTTGTCTGCATACAGCAAAATTATTTGCGGGTTTCCGGTCATTCTGAGTCCCCTGTGTGCGTGGTTTTGCTGCACAAATTCAGCCATACGGTCTATTGTTAGTGTGAATACAATGGGAGAGAAAGGGCACCCCTGCCTGGTACCTCCTATTTAATAAAACGGAAGGTGCTGTAGTATTAGTTCGTACTCTCGCGCATGGATTTGTATAGAGTAAGCGCACAGACTTATCAAAATATTGATTTAGTCCGAATCTTTCGAAGACCAAGAATGGATAGGCCCATGAGACAGAATCAAAGGCCTTCTCGGCGTCCAGCACCGCGATGACCGCGTTTGCCTTCGGGTTTAATTGTGCCATAACTCAGAAGAGTCGCTGTAAATTTAGAGCTGTAGATCTGGTTAGTATGAAGCTGGCTTGGTCTGGGTGCACTAGAATGGGCATGTAAGGTAGTAGTCTAGTTGTGAGAATTTTTGCAAACCTTTTTGCATCTGTATTTTATAAGGGATAGTCTATATAAGCCCATATCCTGTGCAGGTCGCCGGGGTTTAAGGAGCACTGTTATTACTGCTTTGCGCATGGACTCAGGTAGTGTTCCCCGCTCCATGGCTTCTTCCCAGACTTTCAGAAGGATCAGAGCTAGTTTGTCATGGAATTCTTTATATAGTTCTGGTCCCAGAACGTCTAATCCCGGGGCCCTACCTGAGGTTAAAGCTTTGATTGCCTCTGTAATTTCTTCCACTGTAATGGGAGTATCTAATATTGTTCTTGTTTCTGGAGTGAGTGTTGGGAGATCTAATGCATGTAGATAACTAGTTATCTCTTCCTTTGACTTGCTGTCACGATTGGAATAAAGGGTTTTGTAAAACTCAGCAAATGATATGATATGGCATTTGTAACGCGCCTATACACAAGTGTTTCAAGGCGCGACGAGGCGGGGGGGGGAAACAAGGGGAAGACAGACAACGATCCTACTAGGCCAGGTATCATTCAGACCGCGCAAGTGCAGGGGTAGGGGAAGGGAAAAAGTGCAAGGGGAAGGGGAGGGGGAAGTGCAGTACAAGTAAGTAGAATAAAATAAATAAATAGGGCCAGCTGGTGGCAAGTGCAAGGTAGGTGAAATGTGTTGTTAATATCTGGATCTCGGTTTACCATCGTTCCATGGGGTGTCTGTATGCTGGTAATGGGGCTATGTAGGTTTTCGGCTTAAAGCATCTATGCCAGGTATTTCCCGGCTTTGTCGCTTTCCCCATATCTTCGGGCACGGGCTGGGGCTGCCATGTACTGAATTTCCCGAGCAGCTAATCTGTTGAATTCTGTGTTTTATGTATATCGGAGAGGGATTCTTTACTGTGTGTGGTGCTGTATTCAAACTCCAGTAATTCAAGCTTTGCTTCCACTGTGTCGAATTCCCTCCTAACAGATCTCAACAGCCCAGTGGACTTAGCCATAATACCCTGCGGTGTAGAGTCGTTTATAGTTACGATGATTGATATTGGGGAATGGCCTGAGAGTGTGGGTGGATACATCTCACAGTTCGATACCGTACCCAAGAGGGTTGAGCTAATGAGCCAGTAGTCTATACGTGACTCAGAATCGTGTACCGATTAATAATGTGAATCGCTTTTCCTGGGGCTGTATTTCCCACCATATATCCTGGAGATTTGGATCATTATCTGGTGTAAAGTAAGTGCAGCTTTAGTGGGACTGCGGGGGGTAGGAGAGGACCGGTCTAGGTCTACATCGAGGATCGTGTTGAAGTCGCCTCCCCATATCACTGCTGGGTCATCGGTTGTGGTTATGTTATGTATAGTGCTGAGGAATTCGGGGCCGTCAATATTGGGTCCATAGGTATTGACAATCACGACCTGACGTTCCGCCATATCCCCCCAGACCAGCACATATCTACCATGGGGGTCTGTTTTGGTATCTGAGTCGGAATCCCAATTTCGGGTTGATTAACGTGACCACCCCCCCCTGGCCTGGGTTGAGAACTCAGTATAAAATCTTAGCAGTCCCCATTTTGGGAGGAAATCAGTACAGACCTGACCAAGTGCATGTGTCTCCTGTAACAGTATGATCTGGGGGTTGTCAAATGACATACGGTGCGGATTTCCGGGCCTTGACAGGATTGTTAAGCCCCCGGACGTTCCAGGAGAGGAGTTTACCCATTATTCCTTTACTACCCAGTGCCATAGTACTCTCTTGATTACAGATATGCGTCCTGGACAATGAGAAACCACTTCTGCTTCATCTGCGCACAACGCAACAATACGCTCTGATTTTAAACACTTAACATTCTCAACAGGTTTCGAACAGGTGCTGAGGAAATCTTCACCTCAAGCTCCTCCCCACCTCCCATTGCTTGTACTTTATATCCCCCCTCCACTCCCACCCGCACCATCAACCCCAAAACTATGATGTATCCCATTTCCCATGACTTGTGGAACTTTCCTGAGGGTCGCTCGTTGTGGCTGTGTGGCCACCATCGACAGCGGCTCACGACCCCGATTTCAACAACTATTACTCGGAGCCATCCATTCAGCTTTAAAACCACCAACTACGTAAAGGATACGAGTCAACATTGCACTCAGTTGGCAAGATAGAGTCTCTCCTCTACAGGGTGTGGGTGCATATTCTGGTCCATTGGTCGGTCTCTAGGGGGCATAGGGATAGAGGCCTCGATGTGACATTGCTTCAGTAGGATTCTCAAAGAAGTGAGCTCTGCCTCCATGTTGAATTTGCAGGGAATATGAGGGCATAGGGGATGCAGCATAGCCTGAGTTGTCTCTTGACTGGTTCATAGGACCTCCTCTGTGTTTGAAAATTATTCAAAGTCTGGGTAGATATGTATCCAATTTTCCTCATAGTGTAGGGTGCTTTTTTCTCTGGACAGTCTCAGGATCGTGTCTCTGTCTCTATAGTTGAGGAGTCAGGCGATTATGGTGCAGGCGGCGCCCCAGGTCTTGGAGGTGGGGCAAGGGTACAATGGGCCCTCTCAACTAGGAAGTGGTTCGAAAAGGATTCTGTACCCAACAGGGTTTTCAGGAGGTTTTCCACGTGTCGCTCCATTGGGCCTTCCGAACGTTATTTCTTCTGGATCTTGATTCGAGGTCCTCACATTTGTTTTGGGTCTTGTGTAGTTCTCCTTTTAGTTGTCTGATGTCTCGGCTGTGTTCAGTTATAGTGTCCTCGTTTGTGCTGATCCTGTTCTCTGCGTGAGTGATACGTGTACTCTCCTGGTCGACTCTGGCCTTCAGGGAACTAATTGTTGCCACAATGTCGTCCAACTTGGTATTTACCGTTAGAAAGCCGTTTTGCACCAGTGTCGCTAGGCGGTCTTCTCTGGAATCAGTGAAGGCCGCGGCTTGGTCGTCCGGCGTTTATAGCTGTGTTGTGACTGATCCATGAGGCTGGGAGCTAGCGAAGGAGTTTTTTTTGGCTCCCGTACTTTTCTTCTCACGGCGGCCCATATGGCGTTAATGCTCACAGGGATTGGAATGCGCTCCCCAACGTCTCGTGACAGGTTTAGGAAGCCTTTGTTATGGTGATCCCCGTTGACTTGACGGATCTGTAATACCTCCGGCACGTTGCGGATATGACCCCACCAAGGTTCAATCAGTGGAGCAGCCGCTTAATTGGTAGCAGCCTGATCTGCTCAGCGGATCGTGTTTTTATCTAGGGGGTTGTTGTATTAAATTCTTAATGTGGCCTCACCTCAAGCTTGAAGATTAAAAGTGGGAGATGCTTGCAATGAGGGTCTTTGTAGCTGTTACTGTTGATGGGCTTCCCTCTTTAGTAGTGCACTGCCTGGGTCGCCCATGTTGGAGTTCTGTGCGGGTTTGGTGTTGATTTTTGCAGACCACTTTTTTTTTGCCTATTGCCTGCTCCCCCCGTACTGCACTGCTTTGCTCTCTGAAGGTATACACACGCCTGGTCGTAGTAGAGCCCTGATTTAGGCGTGGGGCTGTTTGTCCTTATACAATTACCACTGTTATTTGGATTGTATGGTAAAGGAGATCATTGACTTGTGCATCTGTATATACAATGCCCTTGATGTCCTTGTAGGGGCCAGCACACGACTGAGGCAGGGTCTGCAAGAGGCTGACGTGCAAGCTTCAACATCTGAGCACTTAAGTTCTCGGATGTTCAGTTCTCCATGTCTCTCCCCCCCACCCCCACCAACGTGAATAATGAGCGAGATTTAGACTCTCTCAGACAGGTCTCCCGTACCCGCGTCAGGTGCCACTGCTAATGTGTCACAATAGAAGTTACATATGGATGCAGGCATTAACCCTGTTTTCTGTCGTTATTGATTCAGGACCTCTTTTACAGTGTGGGGCTGGTATGGTTTCCTTCCCGCAAGGATCAGGTTGTCATGGGGCACCTCCCCTGGTACCTGTACAGTGCTCCCCCCGGTTGGGCAGACTGTAGGGGCACTGAGATATAACGGACTACGTCATCCTCCGTGTGGGGGCCCCTCCGTGTCTCTTGAGTCTACGGCCACAGCCCCTCCAGGCAGCGCACAGTGCTCGCAGAGCGCAGCGGGAAGGGGACGATTGTAACGCTCACCTGATTCCCGTAGAGGCGCCTGTCTTGACTGGGCGTATACCGTATCTTCAAAGGTGATGTGTAACACACGGCTGGCTCTTTGGGCTGGACCTCTGTGCACTGTATGTCTGGCTCGAAGGGTAAGATGTCTTAGGTAAGTGAACGCCGTGCTCTTCATCTGCCTCGAGGCAGGGTGCTGTAACCAGTTTCTTCACTGGATAAGGCCTCTTGACTTCAGAGGACTGCTGTCTGTCGTTTACTGCACGAACGGTAAGTTTCGAGTAATTCTAATGTCTTTAAAGTCTTTAGTAATGATGTCTCTTGTTTTGCAGGGTTCCGGCGATGGCGGATGGCGGGCTCAAGTGAGTTGAAGATGGAGCCCGTGTGATGAATAGAAGCGCCTGGAAGCACGTAAGTAAGCGCTTGTTGCCTGCTTCACGATGCGCTCTAACTGTCTTTTTATTTTGCAGGTACAAGTTCGGGGCGGCTGCAGGGTGCCGGAATACCCACTGGGTTAGATGTGGAAAGGAGTAATGGCACGTGAGTATTAAAGTTCCCCAATGTCTTTAAACGCACCTTGTTTTGTCTTTCAGATGCGGGATGCAGCGCCGAAGGCCTCCGGAGCGTGCAAAGAGTTGGTAAGCTTTTGTCTTTCAGATGCCGGAATGCAGTGTGAAGACTTCCGGAGCGCACGAAGAGTAGGTAAGCCTTTGTCTTTCAGATGCCGGAATGCAGCGCGAGGCGTTGGTGACAGCCGATGGACCAGGTAAGTGAAGAGCTGTCACTGAAGACCGTAATGCTAACCTGTTCTTTCTTGTCTTTATAGGTGTTGCTGAAGACTGGATTCAGAATGGTAAGCCTTTTTCCTTAGGCCCAGGATCAGATGCAGAAGACACGATGAGCGTTCTGCTGCTGAGGATGCAGAATAACGCAAAGCAAGAATCATCCATCGGGTGTGGTTTTAAATAGCCTCCTTTAGTGCTTAGGTGTCTCCTTCCACAGCCACGCCTAGGTAAGAAAAGAGTTCCTGCTTTCCAGAAGAGTTCCAGTGTTCTGAATCTAGGGAGTGGCTCCTGCCCCACCCAACAGGAAAAGTAGTTCCAAACAGAAGAGGATCAGAGACTCAACTGGCAGGCAAGTAAGCAGCATGGTCTGCTGCAGGTAAGTCCACCCAAGCATTATGAGCCCGGCGCTTCCAGCGCTGGGACTGGGCATATTTATGAGCCTGGTGCCACTGGCGCCAGGACTGGGTCCAAAAGGTCCCAATTGGGACTGGTTGGCACTCGGAACCTGGGTAATGGATCTGCTTCCAAGGGAGTTGGGAAAACCCTGACCTTTTGGAAGCAGAGATCATGACAACGATGAGAAGAGCGGCCGCCCCGACGGGTGAGCGATGACAGCTGCAAACCTACTCAAGGCAGCGTTGATCTGGGCTGTATTCAGCTACCGGATACCTCTGTTGTTTCCTGCCTCCACACCGGGGTGCCATCAGCCTCTGGGTGGCCAGAGGAAGGTGTTACTACTCGCTCCTGGGGCGCGCCCCAAGGGTCATGCAAAAAGTGTCGGGGGGGCTCTGGACCGTTGACAGGGCGACGATGGCTGTCCTCCAGTTGGGCGTGTGTTCACTAGGGACTCTTGTGGGGCTAGCAACACCAGTTCCTCCGTCTGAGATTTTATTCCATCACTATTTCAGACTTTACTGCGGCAACGTGGGTTCGCTGGGCTGCAATATCTTCCCTCACTCGGCCCTTCACCAGTCTCCGCCCACGTCCTTGCGTAGCTGTGCTGTGGAGCGTCCTTGCGGCTACTCCTTCGCTTTACCACAGCTCGGGATTCCGATGCCTTTATCTGCCTTAGTTGACAAAATTAGATGGAGTTTTCAGGATGTATTCTATGGGCGTTCTGGGTTCAGTACCCCAATGTTTGCAATGTCTGGGTGGCTCCTAAAAGGATTGATTTCAACCAGGATATTGTTCGGGTCAGAGCTCTCACTTTAGGCGGCCATTGACTACATGCGCAACAGTGCCCCCCCTCCCCATAGCACCGGTTAATGGGGTTACCTTTTCTGCCACCTCATCACCAAATAGTTATAGACTCATCAGACTATGGTTGGGGAGCCCATTGTCTAACTGCACACTGTCTTTGGTCCTCTCAGGAAAAGGACCACATAAATGTCCTGGAACTAAGAGCCATATTTCTTGCTCTAAAATAATTTCTTGCTTCACTTCAAGCAAAGGTTGTGAAGAGTCTAACGGACAATACCACTGCAATGTTTTATATCAGCAAGCAGGGTGGTACTCGTTCCCTTCCCCTGTGTCTCCTAGCAGAGAAGATTTGGTATTGGGCTATTCAGAATCACATTTGCTTGTTGGGGGTCCCATCTGCAGGAAAAGAAAAACCGTCCTAGCAGACAAACCGAGCAGGTTATAGTCTGCACCTCACGAGTGGGAGCTGAAACAGTCAGTAGCAAAGATATTTCAGAAGTGGGGCCATCCATCAGTAGACTGCTTTGCTGACCAGCACAACTCTCTGTCCTCCGTTTGCATCAAGGCACAGTCTTTAATCCCTGGGAGATGCTCTACATCTGGATTGGTCGAACCTAACACTTTATGCGTTTCCACCTCTCCCATTGATGCACAATATATTGCTCGAATTCAGAATGTCACAGAATCTGATAATGATTCTAATAGCCCCCTTCTGGCCTCGCAAGATTTGGTTTCCAAATTTCCTGGAGTTATCAGTGACTTACAAATTAGATCTCCCATCATTGAGGGATCTTTTGACTCAACAGAAAGGGCAGGTCCTTCACCTCTCCCCTCAGTTGCTGAACTTGAAGGCCTGGTTCCTGGAAAAACAAGCCTTTTCCACGTACATTTGTCAGAGCAAAATATAACCATGTCAGCTTTTAGGAAATGTTCTATTAAGAAATAATATCGTAGCAAATTGATACAGTTCTGTCACTGAGCCTTGGAACAAGAACATAACACTCTAAAGGCTTCTATTGATGTCATGTCCTATCTAGTTTCCACAGGTGTCAACGTAGACACATGCAAACATTACTTATCAGCTTTTGGTTCATACCTGAATAGAGAACATAAGTCCTTCTCTTTTTTTCGAACGAAGTCAATCGAAGGCACTTTAAGTGCCTTCTACACTTGCATCCCCCTATTCGTGAACCTCCAACTGAGTGGCATCTCAAAGTGGTCTTGTCAGCCCTAAGGCAAAACCCATTTGAGCCTATGGACTCATGTGAATTAGAATTTCTAACTTGGGAAAACGGCATTCTTAGCCTTTACTTCGGCTAGAAGGATTGGAGAGCTCCACTTTCTCTCCTAAAAGGAACCTTATGTTGTGTTCCATAAAGATGTACGGTCCCCTCCTTTCTACCCAATGTGGTTTCCGACTCATTTAAATCAGGAAAATAGGTCTTCCAGCTTTTCTTCCTAGACCGCATGCTTCTGTGGCTGAAAAGACATTACATAACCAAGATGTGGCAAGAACTTAAAAATGTTATCTAGAAAGGACCAAACCGCTTAGAAAAGCAGACCCGCTCTCCTCCTCCTGGCAATAAGGCAGCTAAAGCTTCCAGGTTGTCTCCTGTATCTCCAAGGCTTATGATATGAAAGGGCTCACAACTCTGCAGAGACTTTGTGCTCATTCCACTGCAGCCATTGCAGCATCTTTAGCCTTTACCTGGCATGTTCCCATTGTAGACCTCTGTAAAGCGGCTACCTGGGCTACCCCACCTGCCTTTTGCAAGCACTATGCTATTGATACATATTCTAGAAATTATGCAAAATTCAGCCAAGAGGTGCTCCGCAACTTGTTTGCCTGAATTCCGTACATGCTGTATCCTCCACCCCTACTTATTCTAAGGCTTCTTAGTCTGATCTGGTCCCAACCAGTTGTGAAGGAAGGAAGGAGGGAGGGAGGTCCAGGACGAAAGAGAAAAGAAAAATTACCTTGGTGATTCAGATTCTTAGTACAGGCTCTCCCTCCTTAACACCCACCCAGCCATCCCCTACAGTAAGCATATACTTGAATTCTCCTGCCATCGGCGGGATGACAGGAACTGGGTGTGGAATATTGGTGACGTAGGGGTGAGGTGTAGGCCTGGCGCGCGGAGGGACACATGCGTGACGTAGGCCTCACCCCTTCACAAGTTCTTAAAGTGACAGCTACCTTTTGCAGCCAGCTTTTCTGGCCCACCTGCAGATGAACTTGAATCACCATGAAGGTAATGTTTCATATACTTGTACCAAGGCTCAGACAATCCTATATTTTCCTCTGTACAAGGCACAAAAACCTCAGTAGGCACAAGTGTATCCAAGTTTGAATAAATGTCTCTCGTACATCATGGCCAGACTGCTAAAGAGAATTTAAAATGAATGATTGAAGTACTTATCTTTGTGGTCTCAAGTAAGTCTACAATTGCAATGTCATCACTATTGTTAACAATTAAGAAATAGATTGTAAAAGTTGGATGATGAATTGACGATTCAGGTTTAAATCCTCAGCCGTACAGAAGGTAGTCTGTAATGTTGTTGCTGTGTGTAGAATTCGCAATGGAAGCCTCATTGCACTGTTATAGGCGATGGTTCTAGCATTGGATTTTTGTCAATGCTAATGCCAAGACAGGATGGTCCAACTGCTTTCGATGTTCTAGGGGCTTCTGGGCTCAATTCAAATAAATGTGGGAGACCATCATAGTCTGAGATGTTTAAACCGATGTTCTGTTTGTCAGGATTAGTAGTTTGAATGGGCGTCTTAGTTTTGGTAGGTATTCCCCTGATGTCAATCACAGGGAGTTTAGTTTGAATGGCCATAGGAGGATGTTCGCCTTCTCCGTAGTAAATTCCCTCTCCTTGTTCAGCTTTCTTGCCAGCACAGAATGCCATTGGATCAGAGAAACTACAGGTTTGGTATGGCTTTGTGGTTGTGCGAAGGTAGCTATTCCAGACTTGTTAAAAGAAAGATGGACCCTTTTGAGTGTTGCTTTTACAAGTTCTTTCTTGTTTTTGTCTATGGACTCCTTCAGATGAACCTATTCAATTATTTTGAAAAAAGCTTGACCAGTTGCAGCCAGGTTAGCCCCCCTCCCCCGCCCACCACAATCAGCCCAGAGTTTGTGCTTTTCAATGCAGCGTATAGTCGTGGACTGGCATGAGGATTTTCTGTGTGTAAATTATGCAATTAACAGGAACTTTGGTGCAGAGTATTCAAATTGCATTTCTGTGCAACTCTCATCTCCTGACCACGCTCACCCAACAAGTTTGCATGAAGTATTTGCCTTATTAGAGAACGAGTGGCATTCCAGAAAGACTTCCGAAGTAGGCATTAACAGAGTGGAGGCAATTCTAAGGTAAGGTGTTGCAAAAGGAAAAGCATTGTTGCTATAAATGTGATCTACCGGGTGATGCAGTATGAGTGGGACGGATTGCCATTTAAGCCATTGCTTTTTGATATTTATTAAATAATAAAATGTGGGTAATTCCATCTCTACTAGGGTAATCAGCTCATCGGACTTTCCTTTCATACACTCCATGCCAAGAGCATAGGGTGTATCGTAGTCCTGCTGCATTGGTATCCTGATTTTCTGCACTTGCTCTACCACTGGCACAGAGCAGGTTTAGTTGCCCAGTCCTTCAGCTCAGGGGCTGCACGCCCCTCTGTACCAAAACCATGATGGGTTTAGGCTACTGTGAGCCAGCTTCAATCTATGGAAGATGTGTACTTGTCATGGGCCAGACAGTCTGAAAATGACATGACAGGAACCCGAATGTCCATGCCTCTTTGATCTTTGTGAGGGTAGGTAACACCCTCCACCAGAGCCAGCTGCCAATGGGCCAGGCATCAAAGGAGCATACCCGTCCAAAGGAAGTAGCCTCATACCAGGGAACTGCATATCTAAAGGCCTAGTAGTCAGGATGGATCTGTAGAGTGGAGGTAGACATTTTGTTTCTCTCTGCCTGTCTCTCCCCTTCCTGTCCTTTCCACTTCCTCTGTGTAAAGACCGGAGAGCGGGGTCTGTACTTCCGCTCTCTATTGTAGAGGAGAGGCACAGAGAACCCCTGCCAAGATTCTCTATTGTGGTAGCAATGGACGAGCAATCGAGGCCTAGCTTCTCAGGAGGTGATGCGAGCTGGTACTTAAGTACAGTGTAGTCCCCAAGCACCCACAAAGGAATGTCCATACACTGTATCGGTTAGAACAGTCTTTATATAATTAATATTCAAGGTCATATACAAGATCAAGATAACTCACTTTGTACTCCAAAAATCAACAATGGTAAATATATACAATTCTAAAGTGGTACCACTAACGTTATCCGATCTCATTAAAGTGCATACGGTCAGAAAGACACACAGATCAACATAAAGAGGAAACCAGCAGTAGAGAGAGGAAGGAAAGCAAGATGGTTGAGCAATTGGCAGAAAACTGGCCCCGTTTACCTAGACAATGTTCTGTGTGGAGATCAACACCCCTCCACCCCCAACCTGGGCAACTTGTAGAAGAAAGATACAAGCCCATTCCATATATTGTTCACACTATACTTTCCAATAGTTCTACAACCCCAAAGTACCTTGGCGTTGTAGCGTTCCACGTCGGGGAATCGACGGCCCTTCTTGTGTCCTCCCTTTCAGGCAGGAGGCATGGGTCATCGAACGTCCGACGGAGGACAGGTCGCGCTACAACGATGAAGTGTCCGCGTCGTTCCTAGCGGTGCTCGTTGACGGGGATGCGTAAAGGTCCTGCAAGGAAGAGTCGTGCGGGGCACCTCGGTGTCGATAGTTCTGGACCGCAAAGAGTTGAAGAACTGTGGCCCAGCAAGGGCGTTGAGTCGTCGGCGTCCCTGTGGTCTTTGGGTGGCGGGAAACCCACCGGCGGACGCTCCTCGGCGCATCGCCGGTCAGGCCTTCTCCAGCAGGATACAGCGGCGACTATGCGGACGAGAGCATCCTTGGATCAATTAAGTTCTTAGGCAACGGAAGCACAGAGGCTCCAGTCGGTGACTTCGGTCGGCGACAGTGGTGGACAACAGTTCGGGCGCTTCTCCTTGGAGTTCCGCAGCAATCCCCGTGTCGGGTCGGCAGGTGGAACTGTAGATGGCAATGTCGTCTAAGTAAGCCACACAAAAGGCTTCAAGCCCACTGAGCGCATGGTTGACTACTCTCTGAAAACTGGCAGGGGCGTTTTTTCAACCCGAAAGGCATGACCATAATCTGGTAGAGTCCCTCTGGTGTTGACAACACCGTCTTTTTCTTGGCATGGTACGTCAGAGCTATTTGCCAATAGCCTGAGGTAAGGTCGAAGGTGCTCACAAATTTGGCAGCGCCTATCGTGTCCACGAGCTCATCAGCCCTGGGCAATGGGTGCGTAGTGACGGCATTGACTCCTCGGTAGTCCACACGGAACCTCCAATCCTTGGTACCGGCCTGGGAAGCTTGTATTGGGGACAAGGACCACAGGACTGGACCAGGGACTGGTTGAGGGTTCAGTAACACCCAGATCCAACATCTTGGCGACCTCAGCCTGGATGTGGTTCTTGACGTTATCTGACATATGGTAGCACCTGCTTTTGACAGGCAGACTGTCAGTCAATCTCGTGCCTACAGTGTAAGGCCTGGTGTCAGTGAAAACAGAGGCGTACTGCCAGAGCAAAGCCCTGCAGGCCCTCTGTTGCTTGGCTGTCAGATCGGGAGAGAGATGCACTCCCTTCACCGAGCCATCCTGCAGGTTGCTATGCAGCAGATCAGGAAGGGGCTCGCTCTCATCCTCTTCTTGCCGTGAAGGTAGCAAGAGACATGAGACTTCGGCTCGCCGGTGGAAAGGCTTGAGCCTGTTAACATGGAATACCTGCGGGGCTACCCAGGATGCTCCCATGTCAACCAGATAATTGTCTTCGCCCATCTTGGAGATGATCCTGACGGGTCCAGTCCATTTATCTGCCAAAGGCCGAGGCTTGGTAGGCTCTATCACGAGGACCTCCTGTCCCGGAGTCCAATCCACTTGCGATACTTTAAGGTCATGCTAGTACTTATTCAATTCCTGGCTGGCCTTCAGATTCGCTGTTGCCTGACCCATCATATGTGTCATCCTCCGTCTGAGGCCTAACACATAGTCCCCCACTTGCTTGGCGGGAACTGGAGGGGCGGCCTCCCAACCTTCTCGGATCAAGGCAAGGGGCCCCCCTCACAGGATGTCCAAAGAGTAACTCAAAGGGGCTGAAACCAACACCCTCTTGAGGTACCTCTCTGTAGGCAAACAGCAGGCATGGCAGGAGAGGATCTCACTTCTTCCTGAGGGGCTCTTCCAGAGCGCCTAACATGCCCTTGAGAGTTTTGTTAAATCTCTCAACCAAACCGTTGGTCTGTGGGTGGTAAGAGGTGGAGAACTTGTAAGTTACTCCGCATTCTTTCCACATGGTTTTCATGTAACTCGACATGAAGTTGGATCCTCTATCGGAGACAACCTCCTTAGGGAATCCAACATGGGTGAAAATGCCCAGGAGAGCCCTGGCAACCTCCTTGGCCGTAACCGTCCGAAGGGGTATAGACTCAGGGTACCTGGTGGCATGATCTACCAAGACTAGGATGAACCGATGTCCGCCCGACGTGGGAGGGTCAAGGGGACCGATGTCGATGCCCACCCTCTCAAACGGTGTGGCAACCACTGGAAATGGTTGCAGTGGGGCAATGACTCTGCCTCCAGTCTTGCCAGACAACTGACAAGTTGGGTAGGTCCTGCAGTGGGACTCCACTTCTACTCCCATCTGTGGCCAGTAGAAATGGGCAGAGAGCCTCTGCTTAGTCTTCTTGGTACCACGATGACCAGCCAAGGGCACCTCATGCGCCAACTGCAGCAGGAAGGGCCTGTAAACCTGGGGTACCACCAACCTCTGTAGGGCACCAGTTTCAGGCTTAGTGGGCTCACTAACAAGGAGCTCACCCTTCCAATAAATCTGAAATGTCCTAGGCACATCTCCTTGTGCCTGGGACAGGGCATGTGTCCTCTGACCCTCGAGAGAGTGGCACTCTCTCTGTCCCTTACAGAAGTCCGCCCGGGAGGGTCCCCCTTCAGCTAACTAGCATTGAAGGTCGGGATGATCCTCCGGGTTAAGAGCCTCTCCCGCAGGAAAGTCTTCTGGCTCATCTCCCACAGGAGTTGAGATGGGATTTACCACTGGACCCAGCCTGTCCAGAGCATGGATCCCAATGGGTGCTCTCGGAACAGCGGGAAGAATAGGGGCTCCATCCACAGAGGCAGCCTTCTTACTCCTCCATTTCTTTCGTGCCTTAGGTTTCCCCGTCAGCAAGGATACCGGCCTCGCAGCCGGACCCTGTGTGACCTGCAAACAGGTGACCGCCACAGCAGTCATGGGTATACCATCCGTGATCATCCCCAACTCGACCAAATCGTTTGCCAACAAAATGTTCGCAGGCACGTTGTCCTGAACCAGGACCGGAAGCTTTGCTGTCTTGTCTCCAATCATAATGTTGACTAAGGCTACAGCGATAATTTGGGAGGCCCGCCAGCTAACCTGGTGACCTACATAGTCCTCTGGCTTGAGCAGGGTCCTGTCCACCACTGTCTTGCTTTCCCCAGTGTCTCTCAAACCAGTAGAAGGCTGGCCATTCAAGAGGACAATTCTCAAAAACCTACGATTGTTTTATGTGATAGTCGCCAGTACTTCTGTGTACTGGTCCCAGGCCCCAAGGGACACTAAGGAAATATCTACGGGAGCACCGAAGGTGATCCCAGTGGAGGAGGGCAGGACAGTGGCCTCCACCTGAGGTACGGAGTAGGGGTAGGGCAGCCTGGACTCCAAGTGCCTTACCCTTGCACTTGGGGTCACCCCTTCGGTGGTCCAGTGCCCCACAATCCCAACAAGTGCCAGGAGTGCAGGGTACGGTACTGGAGCCAGTGGGACCCTGCTTTCAGCAGGCAGGCCACTACTCTTACTCCCACCCACAACAGACTTATCCCCACTAGGTTTTTGGGTCTTCGGAGAGGAAGGTTTTGGTTTAACCGACTGGGATTGCTTTTGGGATTCCTCAGCTTTTTGAGAGGCCCCCTTTTCTTTGTCCTTGTCCTTCCCACTGGAGTCCTTGGGGGACACCCGGTGGGAGACCCACTTGTCAGCCAACCTAGCCAGCTTAAAGGGGTCCAAAATGTTCTGGTCAGCAACATACTGACGCAGCTCTGGTGAACAGGCTTCTGAAAAATGCTCAAAAAACAGGAGGTGAGACAATTCAACAAACGTTTTCTCTTTGTACCCATCAATCCACCCAATCATGTGCATGTGCGCAGCACTCACCAAGTCAACCCAAGACACATTCTCTCATTTCTTAAAATCCCTGAACCGTTTAAGATATTGGCAATTAAAGCAAACTGCATGCACTCTTACTGACCCCTTTCTTCCACACTCAGTTTCAGAATACAGTCATATCCAGTTTGAGGCACTCTGCTTAACACTTAGCCCAATCTCTCTTGTCAACATCGTGAATTGTACAAGCCATTTCAAACACTTCAATCCATTGGAGGATATCAGAATCCTCTGCATACGCACCAAGCAAATCTTTCATAAACTTGGTTGCAGGGGACCTGACACTCAACTAGTTTCGCTGAAGTCTCCACTCGAGCTTTCTCCAACTGGATGGGTTGACATTCAGTGTCCTTTTCTTTGAGTTCAAGATCCCTATTTTTGAGTTCCACTTGCTGTGCCAACTCCTCCTTCTTAAGCTCAGCATCTATTTCCAACTTGCGATATTCAAAGGCCAACTTCATCCTTAATAACTCAAGCTCTAAAGAACTGCTGGGGTTTGGAACAGAGGCAGCAGGAATAGTGGCATTCCCAGAATCGGATTCGGCGACAACCCCTGGGGTAGAGTCCTCATTGATTGCATACCCCCCTTCAAGAGTTTCACAATCAATCTGGTAGTCCACCAGGGCAGCTATAAGCTCAGCCCTAGACTTATCCACAAAGTCTAATTCCCAGGCTTCACAAGCACTCTGGAGAGCCTCTAAGCTCATCCGAGTCAATTTACCATTCGCTATAGATTCCATTGCTTGTAATGCAGTTATCTTGTACACGACTAAACCTTAATTGAACAAAGTGCAGATATCCTTTGTAAGTGGCATAGTTATACACCGAGTCTTAAAACCATAAGCATCCCACCACTGCCACCAGCTGTAAAGACCGGAGGGGGGGGGGTCTGTACTTCCGCTCTCTATTGTGGAGGAGAGGCACAGAGGACCCCTGCCAAGATTCTCTATTGTGGTAGCAATGGAAGAGCAATAAAGGCCTAGTTTCTCAGGAGGTGATGCGAGCTGGTTCTTAAGTACAGTGTAGTCCCCAAGCACCCACAAAGGAATGTCCACACACTGTATTGGTTAAGTCTTTATATAATTAATATTCAAGGTCATATACAGGATCACGATAACTCACTTTGTACTCTGAAAATCAACAATGGTAAATATATACAATTCTAAAGTGGTACCACTAACGTTATCCGATCTCATTAAAGTGCATACGGTCAGAATGACACACAGATCAAAATAAAGAGGAAACCAGCAGTAGAGAGAGGAAGGAAAGCAAGATGGTTGAGCAATTGGCAGAACACTGGCCCCGTTTACCTAGACCCAGTTCTGTGTGGAGATCCCCCCCCCGCACCTGGGCAACCTGTAGAAGAAAGATACAAGGAGGACAGGTCGAGCTACGACGATTAAGTGTCCGCGTCGTTCCTTGCAGTGCTCGTTGACAGGGAAGCGTAAACATCCTTCAAGGAAGAGGCGTGCGGGGCACCTCAGTGTCTATAGTTCTGGACCACAAAGAGTTGAAGAACTGTGGCCCAGCAAGGGCGCCGAGTCGTCGGCGTCTCTGTGGTCTTTGGGTGGCAGGAAACCCACCGGCAGATGCTACTCAACGCATCGACGGTCAGGCCTTCTCCAGCAGGATACAGCGGCGACGATGCGGACGAGAGTGTCCTTGGATCAATGAAGTTCTTAGGCGGTCGGCGACAGTGGTGGACAACAGTCCGGGCGCTTCTCCTTGGAGTTCCACAGCAATCCCTGTGTCGGGTCGGCAGCCTGTTGAAGGTCTGTCTACCAGGGAGCTTAGACAAAGATCAGCTGTGCACGATGGTCCCTCATAGCTCGGGAAGAGGGTGCCTTACCAGGTCCTCTCTGGATCAGTTCTTGAGGCACAGCAGCTTTCAGATTGCGAAGGAGAGCAACAGCAATTCTTCTCATCCAGCAGGGCTCAAGGTTAAGCTTCAATTACTCCAGTCACTGGTCCTGGTGAACTTCAACTTCCGAACACGATTCCTAGCAGTGAGAGGTCCCCAGATATACTGTTGATCTCCCATTCATTCTGCTGGGTCACACTTAAGCATCCAATCACGACTAAGGTCATTCATTCATGCAGGCAGGCAGCCAATCAGGCACACGGTGCATTTAGGCCATTCACTTCTCTCCAGACACTCACAAGTTATGTGTATTGGGACAAGTACCGAGCCATTGAATACTCCAAGCTGCATTCATACCGGTTTCGGGCAGGGCTGTCTCAACCATTGTGAACCACCAGATACTAGACAGCCACAACATAGAATGCATATTCGTCACACACTCCATTCACCCAGGTCCCACCCACAGGCGTACCCACAATATACGGTCGTTGAGAAGACTCCAGCCAGTCTGGTAGGCACTTCCCCACGCTACCATATACAGAACGTCCACCCAACAGCCACTCAGGGGGAAGGGACAGAGGCAGGGCTTCCCGGGACTTCGAGAAGATCAAAGTAACAGGTGATGGAAGGCAAGTGGCCATGGGGCCATTTTGTCTCCATCAGGAATCTACCGATTCCAATGACAGGGCCTGGGCATCCCAAAATGGAGGACGCTCAGGGCACCAGTCATTTCAGCACAGAGCTGCCACCAGCCCGTACCCTGCTCTGTGGGTCACACACAGGTGCCCAAAACACATACACTACGGGCACAGGGTTGTACCCCTACTCATGGGTGCCATAAGGGTATCCCATGGGTCTGTTCATCAAACCGAAAGAGAGAGAGCTGCACCTCCAGGAGTCCCACATGAACTCCTGCGCGGAAAACACGACAGAACACACGATAAAAACAGTAAAGGACAAGGATACGGAGGCCCTGTCCCTCTTTGGGTGTAATGTCAGAAGGGCAAATTCCACTTTTTTTCAAGAACTGGGAATATACCACTTAGGCATGCTAGCTTTTTAGTCCAATCACCTGTGGACTTTTACCTTTAAAAGAAGGGGTCTCACCACTACCGATTCCCTCTGGAACAACAACTGAGAAGGATTCACTGAACCGCTATTGGAAGAGCTGTACTTTCAAAAGCCTGAGGAAGGAGCAGTCCAAGACAGAGGAAAGACCCCGAACCCCTCCCAGGACACATTGGGGAGGGGTGACTTGTTTTGTTTAAGTGCATTATGGCTAGTAAAAAAACTAGCCTTTTACACTAAAGAAAAAAATATCAGACATAGGTATTTAAGATATTACAATTAATACAACTAAAGATTCTTTCCCATAAATAGCTGCCCAACATTGATCCGACCAATATGTAGAGAAGTTTGCATAACCTTTCACGTATTCTTTAGTCAAGGAAGGGTAGGCCGTCTGGCTATGCCTACTAGTTTCGACATGTCATTTACAAAGCTTGCGAATGCGCGCTTCTAATGGTATGCCCTGCCAAAACTCCCACGTATTCAAGGACTGGAGGAATATTCCTACATAGATAAATTATTTAATCAAATTAAAAGCGGGCTGTACAGTTTAGTCGGGTAGGTTCAGGGAGCATCCCAAAATATACCCTGTTGCGTATATAAACTATACCTTCTCGTTTTAGCCAGTGTTGATAGTGTCATTGCATGATCCCATTTGATTGGTTTATTTTTTTAATGCACGAGGAAAAGTGGCCTGATCATAGTTTACAGGAAAGGGCAAATCAATCATATCTAGATGGGCTGTTACTGTGGCCAACAGTTACTTGTACGTTGTATGCATAGATTTCAGGTTGGCGTGTGCCACTGTCCGACCCAATAACGAAGCTAGATCCAGATTTCCAGATGTACATTTTTAGTAGAAACTTGCATTTTGCCATTACAGTCCAAGATAAGTCCCAATTCCAGTCTTGGCACTTCTACTGTAATAGTTCCCGGTAAGCCCAGCAGCGAGCAAGATTTTCCCCTCCAACTTTTGCAGCCAGAGAACAGCCCTCTTGGGTAAGACCTTAAGTATTCCCAGCACATTTTGTATGCTTCTAACTTAGCCTCACTTGAATTACTGCCACACCGATCAATTACCTTTTTTTTAATCATAAAACATTTATCCATTTTCTCAGCAAAACATACAGGGAAAAGTGCGCAATAAGCATTATTGCTTGACATAGCAACGCGGACAAACAGACATTAAATATGTGAGGGTCTGCCAAGTCTATCGATCACAGCAGTACTCGACACTGCCACCCATCCCATATACCTCCCCTATCCATCGCCCCTCCTCCCGTTTACTCCAAACCTTTGCAGTACACCTACTGGCATTGTGCACTCGTCTTTCCAAGGCCACCCAACTGGCCACTCAGGGGCAATTCAAAGATTCCCACAATGAGGCGTTGACACTCTTAATCAGTCCGAAGGCAACCGCCAGGAATATTTTCTCATATTTTGAAAGCCCGAGCCCCCCCACCCCCTCCCCAATACCCTGTGCAGCACACATTTCACATTGAAGGGGACGTCCACCTTCAGTACATTAGACAACCTGCAGATATAGTTCTCTTACATTAGTTGAACCGAACAACATGATAAAACGAGCATCTGGACCTCCCACACCATAGGCAACAATCATTGTCAGCCCACTCCCACCCATATAACTTGACGTGTGAATAATAGACAGTGTAGAATCTTGTACTGGATAAGGCGGGGCCTGGCAGACATGCCAATTTCCCTCGTAAATATCAGCACTTCCACCCATTCTTCACGTTCTATGAGGCCTACATCTTTTCCCCATCTATTTTTAAGGTTGGACAGTTCCTGAGCACCAAAAACTGATAATACTTAATACAATGTTGATGTGACCTTTGATTCAAGCTGCAAGTAAATTAGCCTCCAGCAGTGAGCATTGTGGGATCTCGCTCCGAACTGGAATATGTCTCTAATCTCAAGCGACAGCTGTATGTACCTGAAGCACTCGCGTTACCCAATGCAAATCTTTCCTGCAAATACTCGAAGGGAATGAGACTGCCTCCCTGAATCACATCCACCAGGTTCAGATTCCTGCGCTTCTCTCAATGGCTGAAGTGACACATCTTCTATAAATTACCTTCTTAATGGCTAGCCATTTACGCCAAGCCTTTGATGGAAGAACCTCTGAAAGAGGGTGACTTTTGATGTGGATCGGGACCGATCACACTTTACCAGAATCTCTTGAAGCTGGGAGAGAAGACCCTAAATGGACTTGTCCTGTCCTTGATCCCCTGAAGTGGGTCTTGCAGCCTCTGTAGGACCAGATCAGTTAAGGCTCCCCATTCTAATGCCTTGACACCGGCTGAACTAATCTGTAGATGCGTTGACGCAGAGGGATCCCATCAGTGTTAACATCTGGGATTCCTCTGAACAATTGCTTGCACACTGAGCTACTCGACGCTGCATCATACCCTCACTCAGCCAGCCACTTGCTAGGCTCAAATCAACCGCTCAATGCTGGAGCCTGAATCAAACTTCCGGCAAGTCACGTGCTGCCTTTACCAGGGGTCATACTGTTTGTAAAGATTTCTTTTAGGCAACTTTCCCTCCATATTCTATGGACCCCCAAACGTTTTGCTTTTGTTTTACACCTTGTCCTGACTTTCTACGGAGAAGTAAAGTCTTCTGCTTCACTTCACTGGTCTTTCTGCTAATTTGTTATGGGGAACCCGATTAGTGCTTCCGACTTTTAGTACTGCTAAACTGTTTCCCTGTTGCCTTTTGACTTGTTACCTGTTTGGGTAACCTTTTCATATTTCACACAGCTCCTTTCAATGCCGTGCATTGGGGATACTTTTGTATCACTCTAGACTTGCACCAAAGGGATTTTTGGTTGCTTTTAAATGTGACTAAAGACAAGCTGGTGGAGGCAGATGCAATTTTACAATTTTTGCTATATTCTTAGTTGGCACATTCACATTTACCGTGTTTGGCTACTAACGGTGGCTAGTCAAAGTCAAAGAACAAGATTTTTCACTTGTTCTTTGACTTTCTTCCTGCCTTCTCCGGGCAGCAATTCCCTTTTATGTTCATGTATTTGCCTGGGAAGCCTGCTGTTTTTGCGGGCTTGTGCATGCCGTGTGGATGGGCCAAGGAAGTAGGCTGGGACTGTCTGGTCTCAATCCACAAACTGGTGCCAGCGAGTCTAGTGTGCATGCATGAGTCCGCCCCACAAAAGTCCTTGATTGGACTACTGCTGGTGGGCATGAGTGGAGCGGATCCTAGCTATTGGCGGGCTGGGTTTGATCACTCATCTGTGTTAGAGATACTTTTCACTTTCTGTGCTAATTCCCTTTAACCTGAGAGAAAGCTAAATTCCCCCCACAGCACTTTTGCTAGATTCTGGATTTTTTTGATTTTTAAACTCCTGAGCGAGTGGAACTTTTTGCCACTCAATCATTCTTTTTTTTTCTAACTGGGATTTTTATTTTTACTGTTTAATGGAGTATGGTAAACTCCATATGTTTAATACAGGCATCTGCTTTTTGCTATGCGACACCCAGCACCTCACCATCTGTGCAGGGTCACTGAAAAGTTCCTTGGCCTTCTCTTTATGTTTAAATACCTTTTCTTGTGAGAGCTACAGTTCCCAAGTCTAGAAAGTTAACTTTTATCTTACTTACCATTTCGTTTGTGGGTCCAGCACACACTGCCTTATGTGGGGTGCGGGGGGGGGGCGGCTTCCATTGTAACTTCTAGTGTAACCTTTTGTTACACTGACTAACTTAAATGGCTGTTGGCAGTGGTTACTTTTTACTACCTTTTGTGCAGGCTACTAGCAGACTGATTCCTCAGCTGAAGTACAGAACCTATGGGTGACCATTTCCTCAAAATGACTCCTGTCTTCTTTCTTTTTGCCACTTTTAATTTGTCAGTTCCTGCTGGGCTTTTCTTCTATCCTTGAGAGTAGATTTGAAATCTTTGTAAGTTTATCCTTTGGTGTGCTTCGGTCCTGAAGCCTGCCCAGGCTCCATTGTCTGGGAAGGCCGGAAGTGAGGGGGGAGCCCGAAACGTCACTATCCTTTGTGGGTATGCCTGGTTGAAACCAGTTCTAACTGGTGGGATGGCTGTCCTGTAGGACAGCAAACCCCCAGGTGATTGGCAGTTTTGAGTGTGAATGACTGGGATCCAGCATAAAAGGTGATTATTTTGGGACCACAGGCAGTCGACCACTGGAAAAAGGAATCTGAAGCATAAGATGAGCAGAGACGACCACTGCACCTTCCAGGACCGTGAAAGCACTGGTGAAGCCTTGCAACTGTGCTGTCCCCATTGTCACCTCGACAAGAAAGAGAAGATCCGCCAAGGATGACTTCCTCCCTTAGGCTGGTGGGACAACTAGCCCCAAGACCACCTTCATTCTGGTCCATACCCTGACTTGCTGCGACTTTCCTGGGCTGCAGAATCCTAATACCCAGGGTACCTCGACCATTATCGAGTGCATAGTCTTCCAAAGATTGAATCCAAATGAAATTTTGCAGGCATCCGTGTGGACCTTCAGAGACAGGAATTCTTCACCAAAAGTCCCCTTAACAGAGTTCAGGACCAAGTAATCGAAGAGAATCCAACCGGCAATATTCATTCTTGGTGCTAAGAAAAAGGCGCCAACATCACAAAGAGCTGCCAAAGTGAGCTGAATCAATTGCTGCTGACCCCTTCTCCTGAGTGCTGCCCCAGAAGCCCGCTAAAGGTCCCTTCTTTCATCACCACAACCAAGGAGCAGGAATCGGGGTCTGCAACACTGCACCTAGAAGGAAACCAGCTACAAATTCTTCTTCACTTTCAAGGTACTGTGGGGCTTTGGTTGTAATTACCTTGTGCCCTTTTCATTGCTTCCTGGTTTGGGAAGTGCTGTTTTCTTCAACTGAGAGTTACCAAGTGCAGGCCTTGCAGACTGTGCACTATCAGGTAGGCTCACCTTGAGCTCCTGTGTTTCTTCAAGAACCACCGACTGCCTAACTAACTTTTCCTCTGGAGATCTTCATCGGAATTGGTACTGTCCATTTGACTTTGGCTGTCCTGGTTTCACAAAGCTCCACCTTCTTCATCCTGTTGGCCTTGGCAATGCTGGTTCCTCCATAAAGTTTGATTATGAACACTTTAATTGCTAGGAAACAGACTGCCTATATACCTCTGGGAGAGTGTATTTGTTATGGTATTGGCATACTTTAGCAAAAAACATTTGTCCGTTTCAATTTGACTGAATTTTTGTTTTTTCGGTCAAATTAAATAAATATGTTGGAGGGGTAAGGGAAAAGGTAAAGGGGAGGGGAAGTGGGGTGCGGGGGACTCCCCCAAAAAAACACCAAAAGAAATTAGGTAAAATTGGAACAGGTCAAACGTTTTCGATCAAGTAGACCTAAACCATTGTTATTAACAGTTGCTAGTTGTCGTCTACCTAACTTTGTGAAATTGAGATGGGAGGGAAAGTTTCAAAGGTGACATATAGAAGTGCTGATAATGCCCTTAATTGACGCCACACTGTGCTGGATATGTAAAGCATAGAAAGTTACTCGCCTGCATTATTGTTTCTTATATAAATTAATTCCATTTCACATTGAATGTTACTGCTAGTTGCTGCATTTTAGATTTGCTTGTGTGCCTTGTGTATATAAAAACTATATTTCAATGTAACTTTGTGTTTACTTGGATACCTCTGTGAACCGATTTCATTGTGCTGCTCTACAACTCACATAACCCCCTCCTAAAATGAGACTGGCTGCTCAGCCGCTCTACTGACTTGTGTAGTACAGGCCTATATTAAGAGTTGGGTCCCTAATGTCAAGAGATGAGTCTTATGAAGTCCCACACCAGTTGGACTTTAGAAACGTACCTAACAATCTGAATTTAGGATAAGCAGAGTCCGGCAGCCATTCCAGCAGGACGCAAGAGGAGCCAAGTATCCTGTCTAGCTGTGCAGACGACTGAAGACACAGAGATGAATTGAGGCCTGCAACTGTCCTGATAAAGCTCTGCTGGGCTACCTGATCTCAGAAGACCCTTGCTGGTGCTTTGACCCTTTGGGCTGGTGGGACTGACCAGTCTCAAAGCCTTCTCACGATCCTGCAGCCTGGAGCCTTCGGAAGTGGCCCTGGACCACTCGGTTGACTGACCAGTTCCGTTTTTGGCTACTGTTCCAGAAGTGTCGCCATTCTGTGTTTTTGCCCGAAAGTTTGATAGTCGCCAGCTAATCCTCAAAGTCTCCTTCCTGCCAAATTTCAGTGTTTCAGGGATCCTGTCCTGGAGGGCTTCATTTGTTCGCAACTGGAGAGATGCCTGCTGTAGCCCGTGTGGTGACTGTCACTGGGACTGGCTATCCCCCAATCTGGTAGAGTCCTGCATCGGTACCTGCTGCATTCTTCACTGGAAAGGGTTGCACTCTGCTCCTGCACCCGACCAGAAATGTCCTTCCACCAGCAGCTCCTGGACGACATCTACTGTATCAAACAGCGGGAAAAACAAACTCTAGTGACCCACCGCACATTCAAAAAGCTGAGTGACAACAGTGAGTAGTCGCCATACTTACCGGTGACCCCATCTCCTGCGCTTCAATGTTTTTGAAGAACTTTGATATTCCATTGTTTTTTAACATTGGTTGAACAAGCTGCTTAAGAAGCTAAGAAAAGTACTTAACTGTTAATCCCTTTTAATGACTTCTGTAACAATCATCGCACCCACAGGAACATTTCCTAACTTTGTCCCATCGTCTAAAGGTACTTGTGAACTTTTGGGCACAAGGCCCCATTGAACTTGTGTTTGTACTCATAAAGTTAGGGCTTCTATACCTGTGGACTGGTTATACAATTGCTTAATTACTTACCTTTCCTTTCAGGTGTATTGGTGAAATTGTATTTCTCCAGCATGGGATCTGGCATGGATTCACATGCTCATGAATATTCCCCGTCGTCAGGCAGGGAATCCTCGGTAGAGAAAAAATCAGTATAAGTTTTGTTTCTGATCTGTCTTTCTCAGTAGTAACCAATCACTGGTCTCTGGGTCATACTGCCCCCAGCCAATGACTGCCCTCTCCCTAAGCCCCGCCTCTGGCAACCATCCTCAGATTTTTACTGCATGCTCAAGTGTTGGGAGTCCTCGTGTTTAGCACTCAAGCTTTTGCTGCGTTTTCGTGCTTTTTTCAAAGAGAATTTCTCATTTTTCGGTCAAATAGAGACTCAAGCTCCACCGTCTCTACATCCGATTAATGGGGATCCGTGTCGGATTTTTCTACGCCCCTCAAGGGTGAAGATTTTGTCGAGTTATGCTTCTTGGCGGAGTCCAGGAGTTTCTGCGGCCTACCCGAACATGGCCCAGGAGAAGGGAAGCTCGACGCCCGGAAAGCTGTTCAGGGTTTGCCCTGGATGCCAGCTGCAGAATGTGTTCAAGGAGGACGAGCACTCGAAATGTCTCTACTGCCTTCATGAGGACAAAACGCACGTGGAGAAGGACTGTGCATTTTGCAGGAACATGTCGGAACGGACCATCAAGGACCGACACCTTCGTCTCTCCAACTGGCTGGAAAGAAAGAGCCCGTCAGGTGAGAAGAAGATGAAGTCAGCGCGGTCTTCTAAGTCCTGTGAGGGTGCCCCGGCGATGGGGGCCCAACAGAAGGCAAAGCACCGCGAGTCCACGGGCACCGGGACCGCCGAATGGTCGGGCTCCTCGGTTGCCAGGCAGTGCGCATCCTCTCCAGCGCCATCAACCACAAGCCAACGCTATGGCTCAGGGAAGAGGAAGGCCGAGAACCTGGCGAAGCTTCTAGGAGAGGCCCCGGTCAAGCTCGAAGGATCTAGCCGAGGGGGAGCGTGGCGGTGACCCTCCCCCCAAGGTGAAGGCCACAGGCCCACCAAAGGTCGTAAAGGCCTTGATTCACCTGGCCAAGACCTCTATCGAGGAAGACACGGTGGCCCTGGCGCAGCCTGTGGAGGCTACACCAGTGGAGGCGACCTCGGGGCCCAGAGTCTCCTTGCCTCCGCGGAGGGAAGCCTCTTTCAGACCCATCGAAAAGACCCCCGGAAAAAGAGGGGGGGGGCGGTGGCCATTGTGGACACAGACACCGCATCTGAGGGGGAGCTGGTAGAAGTCTTAAAGAGCCTCGACGAGGGCGTCGAAGAGGCCCGTTCCCACGAGAGGGATCCCGATGAAGGGGATGACGAGAGCGACAGCGGCACTGGCGAGGAACCTAGTCACCCGTCGCTTTTGGAGCCGCAGGACAACTCGGCGGCCATTTTGTTGGCAATACAATCCTTCTGTTCGGAGATAAGGATGAGATTGCCCTTACCACCGACGGAGGAACCGGGACCAGGCTTGACGGAGGAGCCAGAGCCAGGCCCGGCGGGAATCCCCCCAAACAAGAGAAGACGGATCTATCCAGCCCTGCCTTTTCAGCACTCGCGGCCTACTCAACCTTTGCCCACGTCCCCCGTCCCTGGGGATGACACGGGAACGAACACGGCCACGACGGGTACCGACGACGACGATGATGACGACGGCGGTGACGAAGGGACGGAGCTCCCAGCGCCGCCAGTCCGGGCCTCCCCGCCCGACGAGATCGGATCTTTCCATGCAATGATCACCAGGGCATCCTAGCTTTTCCAGCTCTGCCCTGAAGAGAAGAAGGAAGGTTTCCTTTACCAACGGCGTGATGCCAAGAGGAAAACCGTCCTCACCGTGCCTCTGCTGGCTGACATCTGGGACGAGGGTCTCACCCTTCTCAAGAACCAGTCTACGATGCCTGCCAAGAGGGATCGGTATGAGAAGTAGTACCGGGTCCCCGACGCGGCCCCTTTGTGCCTTAGGGCACAACCGACCCCTGACTCAGTCATCTCAGCGGTGGCCAAGAAGAAAGGGAGGGGGGGCATTGGCCTCAACATCAACTTCCCCACCAGACGGCGAAGGAAAGAAGCTGGACGCAATGGGACGACAAGTTATCCCGTTGGCGGCAACAATGATTAAGGCGGCCAATGCCCTCGCGATCGTGTCCCGCTACAACAGGGAGTTATGGTATAAGATTGCCCCCCTGTTCGACTTCCTACCGGACGACAGGAGGGCCGAGGCCCTGGAGATCTTTCAAGAAGGCGAGGTGGCGTCAGACCACGCCATAACGGTGGCAACAGACATTGCCGACACCGGTTTCCGCCAGTTAGGCAACAGCGTTTGCCTTAGACGACGAGGGTGGCTCAAGGCGACGGATTTCCACCAGGACGTACAAGCCAAGGTTTTGGACATGCCATTCGACGGGAACAATCTGTTTGGGGAAAACAGTGGATGAGTCCCTCCAAGCCATCAAGGCAGACACGGAGACAGCTAGGCCCTAGGCGTTCTCCGGCAACGAAGGCCGTCCTTTCGGAGCACCGGAGGCAAGCAGGGTGTCTCCAAGGGATTTGCCGGTGGCTCCTCTATGTACCACCAAGCGGCCCGCTCCTCGTCGCAGGAAGCCTATAGAGGACGAGGCAAGTCGGGTGGACCCCGCCGTCGTCGCCAAGGAGGCAAAGGCGGCAAGGCGTCCTCCAAGCAAGATTGAACCGACCGTGGTGTTGGGCCCCCACCGAAGCACCCCGGTGGGAGGCCGGCTGTCGAAGTTCGTCAGCGTGTGGGAGTCCATCTCCACCGACCGTTGGGTGCTGGACCCCCCTGGCTCAGGGGCGCGCCCTCGAATTCCACCCGTGGTCAGGAAGGAAAATCACGTCTCTCAGCTGCTATTGGAGGTAAGGGCGATGCTCAAAAAAGGTGCCATCAAGCTCGTCCCGAAGAGGCTCCGGGGCTCCGAGTATACTCAAGGTACCTCCTCGTGAGAAAGAAGACAGGGGGATGGCGACCCATCCTGGACCTGCGACGACTGAACAAGTACATCAAGGCACAGAAGTTCTGGATGGTCACCCTCCAGCACATGCTGGGACAGCTGGAGGAGGGCGATTTCCTGTTGTCGGATTTGGAGGATGCATACTTTCACATCCCCATTTTAAAAGGACACCGAAAGTTCCTCAGGTTCGTGGTCCAAGGGAGGCACTACCAGTTCAAGGCCCTCCCGTTCGGACTGAAATCGGCACCCAGGGTTTTCACCAAGTGCCTCGCTCCAGTGGTGGCGTGGCTGCACCTACAGGGGATCCACGTCTACCCCTACCTGGACGATTGGCTCATCCGGGCAAGGACAAGGGAGCTCGCTGTGGAACACACAGCGAAGACCGTCCAGCTACTCACAGACCTGGGGTTCTCCATCAACTTCCCCAAGTCCCACCTGGTCCCCTCGCAAGTCGCACTGTTTCTGGGAGCCAAGCTTGACACAGTGGCGCGTCTGGCCTCACCGTCAGAGGAAAGGACAAAGGCCATCCTAGGCAAGGTGCAGCGTCTGCTGGTCATGGACCTGGCCAAGGTGAGGGCCATCAAGTCCCTCCTCGGGATGATGTCCTCTTGCATATATCTCGTGCGCCTGTGCAGGCTTCGGATGCGCCCTCTACAGGAGTTCCTCGACGCCCACTGGATACAAGCAACGGGCAGCTTCGAAGACAGGATCCCTCTAAACGAGACCTTCCGTCGAGCGATATGGTGGTGGGGTACCCGCGCTCATCTGGCGGCAGGAACAGATTTTCAGACCCCCGCCCACCAGGTGACTGTGACGACGGATGCCTCCCTGGAGGGGTGGGGAGCGCACACCGGAGATCTCCACGCGAGAGGCCTTTGGCTCCCGGAGGAGAAGCCGCTCCACATCAACATCCTGGAGCTCCGGGCAGTGTTCTGGGCCCTCAGGTCCTTTCTCCCGTCCCTCAAGGGCAAGGTAGTGAGGATCTTCACCGACAACACCACCACAATGTTTTACATCCAGAAGCAGGGCGGAACCGGGTCCCCAGCCCTATCCAAGGAAGCCCAGGATCTGTGGCATTGGGCCGTTGCTCAAGGGATGTTTCTGGTGCTGATTCATCTGGCAGGGCTAAAAAACACCATCGCAGACTCATTCAGCAGAGAGCTGCGCTCGTGCCACGAGTGGGAACTACGCCAGGACCAAGTGGACCTACTCTTTCATCGATGGGGCAAACCCCAGATCTACCTGTTCACGATGGCGACAAACTCAACGTGCCAGAGGTTTGCCAGCAGGTTTCCCCAACAAAGGAGCATGGGCGATGCTTTCTCGTTCCCCTGGGACGGCCTGTTCCTATATTCGTTCCCTCCATTGTCGTTGCTGCTCCGACTCATCAACCAGCTCAAGAAGTCCCGGTGCAGAATGATCCTCGGCGCCCCGGCGTGGCTGAGACAGATCTGGTTCCTGGACCTTCTGGACTGGTCAGCGTACCCACCAGTCAAGCTGTCGATGGACGCAGATCTTCTCTCCAGAGAAGGAGGCGCCATTCTTCATCACGACCCAGAGTCGCTGAACTTGCAGGCCTGGCTCCTGCAGCACTAGAGTTTGGAGGGTACAATATCCTGGCCGTGTTACTCACCAACCAGGATGAGGATAAGGAGGTGTCCAGGACCGGGATTCGCAGGGTTTGATTGAAGAGCTCGGATGGGGCCTCCAACCGAGCCTCCTCTCTGTGAGGGAATAGATCTTTAAAATGATATGACCCCCTACTGATTAAAACAGTACAAGAGCCTGATCACCCAAAAGAGCGGGGAGAACACACCGCCACGGTTTACCAGCTGTAAAAATAAAGAAGAAGAAGATGAGTTCTATAATTGCAGACCGGGAATGGATTATTTCTACCTCAAGATAATATCCCTGTCAAGACTATTCAAGGAACTATGACAATAGGTTGGAATAGGAAAGAAACACTCCTTACCACTAGTAGTGTTGGGATCAATCCAAGGTGAAACAAACGGCAGTGTAAAATAATAAATGGGAATGTTAGTGAGGGTTCTAACCCGAACGGCACGAGGAGCGCACTAGTTCCGGGTTGGTGCACACTCTGCGCAGCGTCCCCCTGTGCACTTGTTGAAGAAAGGTAGACACAATTCCCAATGTTCGATATCAGACTTGATAGAAATGTCAATGAATCCCAGACGGTAATTCTGTTAGATGTGCAGTTCGGGGCTAGGAGCAGACTTGAAAGGGTCCTGTTAACGTGCGGGCAGCAGAAGTACAAAATCGATTTGGCAAGGCAGTCCGTGAAAACAAGAAATAGGTCCTGGTACACCAACCTGGCAGTAAAGTACAAAGCAGCAGACAAAACGGTCCGTTAGGCAGGCAAAGGTCAAGAATTCCAGATATTCAAGAAAGGACGAAGACGAAACTTCAAAGGCGTCAGCAACTTCAATCAGAAGCAGCGAGCTGAATGAAAAGACTGCATTTATCCGAAAGAGAAAGCAAAACGTCAGAGCATGGTGATTGGAGGCGCAGGGCACATGACAGTGCAGTGGAGGATCATGGTACTCGTAGTTTGTTCAACCCCTGCCGCAATCTCCATTGTGAAAGGAATGGGGGAATGAAGCGCCGTATACCATAAGGAAGGAAAACATGTTTGTGCGTACCTTTTTAAAGAACAAGCCCGTCTTCTGGAGTGATGTGCACGGCGGGGTGTAACAGGCCGACTGCAGAGAGGTTCCTGCGAAGGCCAGAGCCTCCTCAACTCTCAAGTGCTACGGGCATAAGTGGAAGAGGTTCTCTATCTGGTGCCGGGCACAGAAGAGTAACCCTCTGTGGATTACGGCCCATCAGTGTTGCCAGACCTACTGTCGCTAGCCAAAGCTGGACTATCTCACGCTTCAATCAAGATACACCTGGCAGTGATTTCCTGATACACCAGGACTACAGGGCGGTCATCCCTGTGGTCTCATCGCCTGGTTAAGGAATTTATGAAAGGACTGTTTCGATCATTCCCGCCGGTGAAGGCACCAGCCCTGGCGTGGGAGCTCAAAATGGTGCTGATCAGGCTCATGGATCCGCCATTCGAGCCGTTGCATTCGGCCCCGTTGAAGTTTGTTTTGGAAAACAGCGATCCTGGTGGCCATCACCTCCGCACGACGCGTGGGTGAGATCTAGGCGCTATCCTGCAAGCCTCCATAACCGACCTTTGACGATACGAGGGTAGTGCTGAGGACGCACCCCTCCTTCATGCCCAACATGCTGTCGGACTTCCATCTCAACGAGCCCTTGGTGTTACTAGTCATTTTCCCACAGCCTTCATCGCCGCCTGAGAGGACTTTGTCCTCGCTGGATGTAGCTAGAGCGCTGAAGTTTTACGTGGACCGAACAAAGAGTTTTCGGAGGACATCACAGCTGTTTGTGAACCAAGGGAAGGCTCTCTCGAAGGCTTCCATTTCCAGATGGCTCTCCGGCTGCATCATTGCCCGGCCGTCCGAGAGCCCATTCGACCAGAGCAATCGCTGCTACCACGGCGTTCTTCTCTGGTGTGCTCTTGCTGGACATCTGCAGGGCTGCTACGTGGAGGTCGACGCACACATTCACGAGATTCTACTGCGTCGACTGGGATTCCAGGGAGGAGTCCAGGGTCAGTCAAGCAGTGCTGCGCAACCTGTTCGCTTAAGGTGAGCCTGGTGAGGTGGTAAGAAATGCTTAATGTTGAGTTATGTAATGCTTAATGTTGAGCCTTTGCCACCTCCCGTGGTTGTGCATGTGTGTACTGCTATGTTTTCTTATATTCATGAGCATGTGAATCCATGCCAGACCCCATGCTGGAGAAGGAACAAGTTACTTACCTGTAACTGTTCTCCAGCATGGGTCTGGCATGGATTCACATGCAAACCCTCCCTCCTACCCCTCTGCGGCTCTTCACTTGGTCATACTGCCACTTTACGTGCTACCAAATCGGAGGATGGCTGCCAGAGGCGGGGCTTAGGGAGAGGGCAGTCATTGGCCGGGGGCAGTATGACCCAGATACCAGTGATTGGTAACTACTGAAAAAGACAGATCATAAACGAAACTGATACTGATTTTTTCTTTACCGAGGATTCCCGGCCTGATGACGGGGAATATTCATGAGCATGTGAATTCATGCCAGACCCATGCTGGAGAACAACAGTTACAGGTAAGTAACTTGTTCCTAATCCACTGTAACTGTATGTTTTATATTTAGAGGTTTGTGTGATATTACCTGCTTGATTCATTTGCCTGGTGTCTTTGGGCCTATAATAGAATATTTATGTTCTACTGTCTAAGTGTAATCTTTGTGTATTTCACTGTGTGGACTCATTGTGGATCCCTGACCCCAATCCCCTCGCCTGAGACTTGTCCTTGACCACTCTTTGCTTACCTTGATTGGTTTTGCTAAAGTCCTGCAGTTCCCCTTTTTACTGTAGCTGGGATGGCCTCATGAAATATGTCCACCAGGCCAGATTTGAGGAATAAATCGACACACACCACGACTCAACTGTACCTCGAACTGCTGCTTTGCTGAACCACACATTGGAGCAAAGGATCACCATTGCGACAACTGCTGCTTGCAGACGAACTGCTGAAGCATCAGTCATTGACCCTTCCTGGAGGTTACAATATGACTCAGCCTGACCCTTAAGAGGTCCTGGAAGGGGGGGGCAAACTGCACTGTCAAAAGCTGCCTTTGAGCTACACAGAGCTATTGCAGTTGAACCTGCTTGCCACTTAGATCCACCGTACCCTAACTGATCTTGACCTGCATGCACCATTGATCGAAGCCAAGGTTCAATACCATTGAAATGCCTAAGAACTGAAACCAGGTACTGTCCCCCTCTCCTTCTACCTCTTGGCCACGTTTCCCTCTCCTCCTTTCTTCTCTTTTTCTCCAACACCTCACTATGTTTTTAGACAAGTCAGATCTGTGACAGTGTCGTCCAAACAGGTGCACCCCTGCTTTTCCAGAACCATCAAGCACTGCATGGACACCCTTGGCCGATTTCTGCAATCACCCCTTAGCCGCTCTCCTCAAGCCCTCCCTTCTGCCCCCCCCTCTTTCTTAAAAAGCCTTCTGCCGATCCTACCTGTCTGCCAAATTATCACCATATCTCGATTACTCCTTTCCTTGGCAAACTCCTGGAAAATCCCTCCCAGTTTACTCTCCACACTGAATCTGTTGGTTGTCCCCATGACCATCAGTCTGACTTCAGAGCAGCCAGAGGCATGGAAACTGCTCTCCTGAACACCTGTGAAGATCTGTGCTCTAATCTTGATTCTAACCTTGCCTCTGTTGTCATCCTCCTTGACCTTTCCTCTGCTTTGACACGGTCAATCATGCCATCTTGATCAATAGATTCTGTGAGAACCTGGGCATCACTGATTGGGCCCTGGAGTGGTTGACCTCCTTCCTCTTGGACTGACCTTCCTAGGTGCAACTTGGTTCTTTTCTCTCACCACATTTCTCTCCACATCTGATGTTCCCCAGGGCTCTATCCTCTCATCCTGGCTCTTCAATGTCTTTTTGGCCTCTTTGGCCCACCTGATCTCTATATTCTCTAACTTTCAGTGTTATGGGGATGACACTCTGCTCTCTTTCAGGCTCCCTCAGCCTCCTCTCTTCCGCTCATTCCTGACTGTTGATTCAGGATTGGTGCACCTCCAACTATCTCTACCTTGATGCCAGTTAGATGGAGATTCGTCTCATTGGGACCCCTGCTCCCGCTTTCCCTCTGCCACCCCTCCTTGGGCCCTCTTCCTTTGCCCTCATGCAAGGCAAAAAACATTGGTGTCCTCTTCGATTCCGCTCTTTCCTCACATCAGACCTTGCCAAGAAGGCCCACTACCAGCTGCACCTCCTCCGAGGTATTCTTCCTTTCCCCCAGAAGCTCACTGTTTCCAGAGCCCTAGTTCTATCTAGGCTGGACTACTGCAACAGCCCCTTTCTCAATCTGCATTCTGCTACTCTTCACCCTCTGCAACTAATCCAGAACAGGACTGCAAAACTTATCCTTGGCCTCAAGCCCAGGGACCATATCTCCCCAGCCCTGAAATCACTCCACTGGCTCGCAGTGACTGCAAGGATCAAGTTCAAGACTCTCTGCATAGTCCACACGACTTTCTGGGGCCGTGGCCTGCACTACATCCAACTCTCTCTTCCAAAATACCTCACATCTAGAGCACTTTGCTCAGCTACCTCCAACACCGAGGTTCAGATGCTTCTCCAGGCAGATTGTGTAGGGTAGATCTCTCTCCTCCGGGAATGGGCCCCTCTCAAACTTGCACTGGACCACCTAAAGTTCTGGAAGCTGCTCAAAACCTTCCTTTGCTCCTCTGCTTTCTCTCTCCTGCTAACCTACCAGTCCGCTGCGCCGAATGATGACTTGGATAGTCCCAGAGTCTCACTGGATACCATGCTCCTCCACAGTCGGGCTCCCCTGCACTGCCTCTGGGCCTACCACGCACTTAGGGGCTGTGGCTGTAACCTCTACAGCCCCCTACCCCTGCATTTTACCAGAGCCACGCTGCCATGGCTTCATTCACTCATAGCAATGCTGCCCTGGTTGCACCTCCCTTTTTGCTCTCCCTGGCACTCCCCCCCCCCCTCCTCCCTCCCTGCACGTGCTGTCGGACTGTCATCTGAATGACACAAGGCTTAGTAAGATCATTTGTCTTTCCCCAACCCCCACAACCTCCCTCTCGCTGCCTCCCTCCACCCATGTAATCACAAAAGGCAAAGGAGATATCTCTTAACTGTGCCTGTTTTCCTTTGATTGCATTGGCTCTTCGTTTGTAGAAGTGGGGGGTCAGTTTCACCCCTACTCCTCCTCCCGCAAAGCAGAAGGCAATTCGTCACAGAGGGACAGGATGACATAAAGTATTCACATTGAGTTCTACAAGTCAGAATTTACAATTTGCAGAGTAGTTCTGATGTCCAAATGCAGAAATACATGTCATCCATTTTTTGGGTAACTTTTTCTCATTTCGGTTCAGCTGCACACATAATGTCTCTCCTGCTTCATACACTTTGCACAACACCTCTGCTATTAGAATGCAGCTATTCCCCCGATAAAATTTGGCCTAGCTACACACAAAAAACCTCACACTCCATACTACCCTTGTGCACCCACCCACTTGCCAGCTCAACATGGGTGACTTGCAGGGACTTGGCCACCCCCACCTACCTTCGTATTGGCTATTACCATTACTGTTCGACTGCATTTCTGAACTCTGCTCTGGTGAAAATGCGTTCAGGAGGCCATGCTTGTTTAGTGTAACAGGGAACACTCTGCAAAGTTAGCCACAACAATTCAAGGTAGCATGGAGAGCAGTCAAGGCTAAGTCTCAGGAGTAGTGGGGGGTGATCTGAGGTCTTGGATGAGCACACACAGTAGGATGACAGGAATTACTTTTAGACTGTAGTATATCAAAAATATGTACTGTATCCAGCCCAGAACAAACACAATGAAGCACACAGAAATACGACTACTTAAACACACACTAGTGGGAATTCCAGCCAAAACCTGTGAGGAGGGAAAGCAAACAAACTTTATCACAATGGCCAACTCCAGAAATGGATATCCTTAACTTAAGAAGTCCAGCCCTACGAAGACTGGAGCCTTGTGCTGAATGTTATGTTTGCGTGTAAAAGCACTTGTCAAAGCTGGATTAGACCGACCTGACATTTAGAATTGTGCAACACTACAGACGGCACCTGTGATGAATCCTATGGAGTCATCATGGACTCTCTGGCGATAACCTCCTGCCATATGACCAGGGGACGAAATGATCCTGACCATGGGGGAGGTTATATGAGGGACGATCACATGGGAGGAGACGGCCACCGGGGAGATGACATGGCTTCATTGGATGATGTGGCCCCCATTTTCCCATGAGGTAGACCCCTGTAACCCAATACCCTAATGGCCTATTGCCATGCATCTTCCCTCTCCCCCCCCCCCGGATCCCTTTATAAGGCAAGTAAGGAGACTTTTTTCGCCAATGCCCTTTAGGCCCAACTACTATCTGTAACCTGAAGAGAACAGACTCCAAGAAAACCCTTTTCAGTTCTAGTGTTCCTTCATGTAGAACTGATCCTCCACATGGAATCGTTGAGAAAGACTCCAAGTATTATGCATCAAACTATATATGGACTTCAATTCTCACAACCACTTGAGTACTGAGACGAGGGGGATGAAGGAGTTGATGCAGAACGGCAGGAGCATCAAGCTTAATGAATGTGCTAGTTGTTGAGTGAAAACATGTGTGTGCAGGGCCTTTAAGAAATGGTAACCGAACTGCGAGAAAGAACTTATAAGAAGACGTGGCATCTCTGTTGAAGGTGGACAGAAGCTGGAGGCACAAGTCAATGCGCAGAAGCTGGAGGTGAGAGCCGTTGTGGTGCAGCAAAAAAGCTTGGCAAGCAAGAAGGAAAGTAACGTGTGAGACGTGCTGTGAAGATGCCAGGAACCGCAAGATGATTCCTGGGCAGCCAGGAGAAGCAGCGTTGTCCTTACCGGGAGCTGAGAGGAAGCCAGAATGCAGGAGTGGAGCTGCATGATAGGCTGGAGGTATGTGAGGCGCCAGGGCTTTAAGTGGGGCAAGAAATCGAGGGGGGGGCCTCATTTGGGGGCGTGGTTTGTGGGAGGGGCGTGGCCTAAAAAGTACGCAAATCGTAGGGTATACACACAAATATATATAATGTTACATATTTGTGTGCATACCTTACTATGGTTTGTGTACTATGCAAGCCATCTTTTCTAAACATAGAAATATGTAACATATGTCTACGTTTATAAAAGATGGCTTGCAAAGTACACAAACCATAGTAAGGTACGCACACAAATATATAACATTTATATATATTTGTGTGCATACCCTACGGTTTGACTAGTTTTCAGGCCATCTTTTTTAAACATTTCGGGTTTATAAAAGATGGCTTTAAAAGTACACAATTCAAGCCATCTTTTATAAAGCTTTGGCTAGGACAAAATTGTCCGTCGGCAAAGCTTTATAAAAGATGGCTTGAAATGTGTACTTTCAAAGCCATCTTTCATAAACCTCGAAAAATGTCGAGGAATCCCCAGGTTCGCCGAGGGTTAAAGGCGACCTGGGGAAACAAAGGGACAGTAACTCCCTCTGGTGACCTCTCACGCGAGGGGTCAACAGATGCAGTTGCTATGACTGACGGAAGTGGCAGCCAGTCACAGCGTCGCTGTGGCTGGCTGCCACTTCTGTCAGCATGCCTGACTTCATTGCAGGCGCATCTCCCGTCGCGGCTGCGGCCGCGACGGGATAATGCATCCTGCGATTCCCGCCAATGTTGCGGTAGGACGGGGGCCCCGGCAGGGCCCCGGCTCAGTTCCACTTTTTGGAGACTGCCGGGGCCCGGCCCCGGCAGGCCCCGGCCCACTTTAAGCACTGTGAGGCGCCAAGAGTGGGAAGCAAGCAGCAAAGGTACACTGCATATGTGCAAGCAAGACTGAAGATGCTACACAGAGCTGCTAAGTCTGTTTGAGCAGAATGGGGACCCTGGGTCGTTTTTGTGACAATGCCAAGGAGAATTTGAACTTTGTGAAAGTTAAGTAAAGTGAAATAATAAGATTTATTTGTGAATTGAAAGGGCAGAGTCACATCCCAAACCCCAATAAGAAGTGAATGCAAATGTGGGGGAAAAGCTTAAAAGAACTGTGAAACAAGTAGATGTACCAAGCTAAGAAAGGTATATGCTACTTGGAAGTAAAGAGGAACTATAATATTGAAGTCCTGGCAAGCATACAGTAGGCAGTTGTGAGTACAAGAGAAGTCCTGGCAGGAGAGTACACCTACAAGGGGTGTTAAGCAGAAACTGTTTAAGAAGGAACTTGTGTGTAACCCCTTAATTTCTGAGGGTTTTCCCTCCCAGTGCTGAGCCCTTTTTTTGGTGATTTTGGTATGTCGCCATTCAATCCCTTGTAACTTTTTTGTTACATGTGATATCTCGGCCAAATTTGGCCCAATTTCTTCCCACGTGTAGGTGGACCTAGTTTGTTGTATGTGGGTGAAGGAAAAATAACAAAAAAGAGCACATTTTGTGTTTGTTCTGAAAATGCCAATAAAATGATGTACAAAGAAGCCTTTGTTTTTCATTGTAAGCTACGATCAAATTAGTCTACTGTTCTTGAGAGCCTGGACAATGGCAAATTCAGAACAGGTTGAGTGGAAACCAATAAAACCTATTTTTAGAAGGTTACCATCAGTTTTGTGAGAGGTAGGTGATTTTTCCCTTTTTTTTCTCTCCAATAGGGCATGTGTGGACCGAATGGAAGAGGAAGGTAGGAAAGCTGAATGGAAAATCAGAAAGGCATATATTTCTGAAAAGTAGACATAATTCCAAGTTTAGGAAGGGGTCATTTGCGCAGGTCAAGCAACAACTATGTAGGTAATTGGAAAAATGACAGGAAAAGAAGGTATATACTGGACATGTTTGGACCTGTAAGGTAATGGCTTCTGTGAACATTGTGAAAAGCAATGCACCGCTTCATTCTCCTGACTCTTCTAGTGAGGAAATCACATTTTTTTTTGTAATGAATGCAGGTGCTTGGGAATGCACGAGAGAATGTTGGTGTGCCTGAGAGAATGTTTAGCTGTGAGTGTAGGAATGCCTGCAGTGAAGGGTCCACTGATGTCAGCTGGAGAGCCCCAGCCTCGGTGATGGGACCCAGTGGTTCATACTTACCATCTTAAAGGGACTTTGTGTAACATCGAAATAAATCTGACTTGTGGAACCTACCCAAGCTGTCTAAGGATCTTTGATTATTACGCTGGGAACGAGTCAGTCTTTCTTCAAGTAAAGAAAAAAAACCTGTGGCAAAAGTGAACAATAAGGTGACCAGTCTGCTTCGGGGTGTGCAGAGAAGAAGGAAGGGAACCAATGCCCCCACACAAGTGCCATCTTCCAGGGCCAATAGAATGGGGGGGAAGTGCCTGCTGCCTCATGATACCCCTGCTATAAGAAAGAGGGAGAGCTGAAGTAAAGTTTGGCAACTGCAGAGCAAGGAATAGGGGGTTCTTAGGGGCTGTGCCCCATTAAGTCACCAAACGCCAAGAAAAGGGGGAGCTGCAGGCCAGGATACAGAGGCAGGGGAAGCTGGCCCAGGAGTTGGCACTGGGAGAAGAGAGGTGAAGAGAGGAAAGCCTTCCCCGAACCAGTACTCCCAGAAGGGGAAGTCTCAAGGCCACTAGGAGTATAACCGTGCACAGTGCTCAAGTACAAGTGCTCCTAGTCTCATCCCTGGGCCAGTTTGAGTAAGGAGAAAGTGCCCACAATGAGTCAATAACGGCAGGGAGCTGGTGTCTCTCTAGTGTGATATGCAGGGACAGAAGCTGACATAACCGGGTCACTGGGAGAGTGAAATGTCTGTCATTTCTTGTTGGCTCTGCATGCCATGTCACTGTCCAGATGGCTGGGCAGCCCGGGAGCCATTGGCAAGATGTCATTGCTACTGTTCTGAGAGGAAGAAGGAGCAGCAGAGTTATGCTGCTCACCGTGTTTGTGAGGGATATGATGTCAGGGATGTGCCAAGGGGGGTGGCAATAGTTTTATTCCCTGTGACACATTGCCAGGGAGTGCTCCGTTATTGTTCCCGAACTGAACAAAAAGGAAGACTGCTTCAAAGACAGGCTGCATTAATTTGAGGAAAGCACCTTCGAGCAGATGGATGTGTGATGATGCATTCCAGGAAGCTTGGAGGTTTAAAGGAAAGTATCCTTGTTGCAGACCGAAGGAAGCGGAATGGTCTGTACGAGGAACAAATGGGTAGCAGGGGTTTTGATGTTTGGGGTTGTAATCAAAGTGAAGGATCTTGTGGTGAAGTGAGGAATGATTAAGGTGTTGCAGCGTATACAAGCTATTCTATTGGATGAGATGCAACGCACCGCAAGAAGATGTGCTTTCACAAAAGGGGATGGTGTGTAAACAAGTGCCTCAAAGACTGGTATACCTATAACAAGTTGACGTCCAAACCAGACTGTAAGAGATATTGAGCAAGATGGAGAAGCCCACTGTGCAGCGCACGGTTGGTGTGCACAACCAGTATCCTTTCTCAAAACAAATTGGTTGGGAAGGGCGTTGAAGTAAATCGTAATGGACATGTTGATTAAATATATGCATAATTTTAATGCGCAAGATGAGTATGGGTATTGCACAGCAAGTATTTAGTGATGCGATCGAAGGGGAATATGTGTGTGTGAGCAGCATGAGTGACAAGATGTTGAGCTGTGTTAGATGTACTTAGATGTACATTGCATTCATACCAGCTTGATCAGTGTTAGTGAATTTCTTGTTTAGGTTGCCATGTGCAACAAGGACTTGTAGGTTTTAGACTACTTGCAGTTGTTTAACCCTTTAACTGCCATGGGTATTTCCCCCCCAGTGCCATGGCCTTTTTTGGTGATTTCGGTATGTGGCCATTCAATGGCTTGTAACTTTCTTGTTACATGAGATATCTTGGCCAAATTTGGCTACTTTTTTCCCCACATGTAGGCGGTCGTAACGCCACCAAGGAATCCTAGGTTGCTGTACGGGGGGTGAGAGAAAATAAGCAAAAAGGGCGAAAATTTGTTTTTTTTTTCAAAAAATGCCAATAAAATGATGTACAAAGAAGCCTGTGGTTTTTTCCTTGTAAGAGCTAGGAACAAATGGTTTGCTGTGCTGAGTTCCCCAATTTCCCGACTTTCAAGACCAGGTTGAGTGGAAATGGAAAAAAATTATTTTGATGTGGTTATCAACCGTTTTGTGAGAGGTAGGCGATTTTGGCCATTTTTGCCAATTGGACATGCATGGACGGAATGGGAGAAAAGGGTAGGAAAGCCGAATTGGAGGGCAGAAAGGCATATATTTCTGAAAAGTAGACAAAATTCCAAGTTTAGGAAGGGGTGATTTGCGTAGGTCAGGCAAACACTAGGTAGGGGAAAATGCCATGGATTGGGGGAAAAGCGGGAAAATGACCGAAAAAAAGGTATGTGTTGGACATGGTTGGCTTGGAACGGCAATGGCTTCTATGAATTTTGAGAAAAGCAATGCTCCGCTACATTCCCCTGACTCTTGCAGTTCGAAAGCACAAATGTTTTGTAGTGTTTTACAAAACAAGCAATACCACAAGCCGCACACTGAGCCATGGTGCACAGGAGTTTTACGCTCACGGCCTGAACAGACGCACTTAGCATGTGTAAATCGGGAAAACTAATGTGGTGAGGAACGGCAAGCATACATTTTTTGAAAGAGCACAGGCAGACCTTTTCAAGGGTAGGTGACCTGTGCAGGTTACAAAAGTGTATGGTGCCTAAAGCAGCGACTAAATGTAGGGCACATTTGGGAAATCAAAGGGTTGTGTGACAAAGGGCACCAGCAAATGGGTCAAAACGTTATGAAAACCACAAACCCAGCACATGGCCTCCCGTCCCGCGTTCCCACAGGTGTCCCGATGAAAACAGTACCTCACATGTGTGGGTGCAGCTACCTGGCCACCAAGGGGAAAGCCTAAAACACAAGTAAACCCAAGTCTGTTTTCAGACCGGAATTTCAGACGCTCTGCCGACCGGCACAACATACAGATATTGGCCTCAGTGTCCAAGCCACCAAGGAAAACAGGGAACCCCATGCATTTCCGAAAAGAGCACACCCGTGGGAATCTGCAGAGGTATGATTTGTGCACATCGCCCCAGAATGTATTACCGAGACAACCCCGCAAAGACCGAAATGTGGGAAAATAAACGCATTTTCCGCACATTTTGCTCGGCTCACCCATCGAAACACGCCCCCAACAACACATGGCCTACCAACCCGCGTTCCCACAGGTGTCCCGATGAAAATGGTACCTCACATGTGTGGGTGCACCTACCAGGAATGCAAAAGGAAAAGGGTAACCACTGGTAACCCCAAAGCCTTTCATCACTGCCCATTTTGTTCATGTGGGCAACCTACAGATTTGGGCCTAGGGTGTCGAAGCCAGCAAGGGAAACAGGGAACCCTATGCATTTCCCAAAAGAGGACACCCGTGGGAATCCACAGAGGTCTGCCTTGCGCAAATTGCCCCAGTTTTTATTAGCCACAATCCCCGACAAAGTGTGATATTTGGTGGGGATAAACCACAATGTTCACTTTTTCTGGGGTTCTGGGTAATAAATCCTGGGCGGCTTCGCGCAAGTCAGACCTCTATGCATTCCCAGGGGTGTCCTCTTTGGGAAATGCATGGGGTTCCCTGTTTTCCTTGCTAACTTCGACACCCTAGGCCCAAATCTGTAGGTTGCCCACATGAACAGATTCTGCTGTGGCGAAAGGCTTGGGGTTACCAGCGGGTTACCCTTTTCCTTTTGCGCCCCCGGTAGGTGCACCCACGCATGTGAGGTACCTTTTTCGTCGGGACACCTGTGGGAACACAAGAAGGTATGACATCTGTTATTGGCAACGTGTTTCGGTGGGTGGACACAGGGAAATGTCTCTGAAATTGGCTGGAAATGAAGACAATTCTCAGACATTTTGCTCTGGCCACCCACCGAAACACACCGCCAACAACACATGGCCTACCTTTCTGTGTCCCCACACGTCTCCCAATGAGAGGAAGACCTCTTGTGTGCAGGAGTCATACCTGAGTGACAATGGGTACATCATTTGTATAGTAACTTCTCTGTAGTGCGTTCAGCTAACAGTAAAGTACTGGTAGTTAGCCATTTCAGATGCACCTTTCCTCACACTTCCCATACATACCAGTCACAATGCAGTTGGACACACAAGGTGGGATTTAGCACAAGGAGAAACCTCCTTGTGTAGCACAAGAAGGATCGTCCTTGTGAGCAGTGATGCCACGACAAGGCACCCACCGGATCACTGGCCATTCGTATCCCTTTTGTGTCTGCAGTCAGTTGGCATCCATTTCAGCAGTTGCACTTCTACCAAATCACTAGCACCAGAGCAAGCGTATCTGCACATGAGCATATCTACACACTTATACCATGTGGAAATGTGCTTACAATGCAACCGTGTCTCTAGCAAGATCTTAACTATCATTTGGCAGCAATTGTATAGCAACTGTGTCTGCATTCAAACTTTATGTGCCTGCATTCGTATGTGGACCCTGATAGCAAGTGCATACTGGCTCACTTGGCTACCCTGCCCTACAGGCGCTATCTTCCACACCAACTTCGAGTATGCCCATAGCAACTCTGGGCAAACATTCATATGTTCAACCGTACCCACACAAAACATACACCCTGCAACATGGCAATCATTTCTGCAGTGCTGGAAAAGTGCATTCACAGAAATTACATCTGCATGTTCTTTGTATCTTTACCTCGTGCACACACCAATCACATCCAATTAATTCCTACAGAAGACGTGTCACTTACACCACACATAACATTACTCGCAGTAAAACAATAAACAAGGCAGGATGTTACGAGGTATGCAAGACACCGCCGCCATACAGTTGGTGTCCAAGTACCACTTTCATGACACTTAGACCTCAAGGGAGGGAGCCAAAGTGGTGTGTATTATTTGGAAAAGACACCCCTTGAGTGGAGGGAACCTGATTGGTGTTCTGGTCTTCCACAACGCACCCCTTGAGTAGAGGGAGCGGGAATGGCGTTTCTTTGCATGCCAAACCTTAGTTGGAAGGAGCCAGATTCGGGTTCCTTTCCAATGTACGCCGGAAGTGGATGGGGCTTTCCAGACGTTTTTTTCTACGGTGATCCCGAACAGGAGCAAGCTGCACCAGCGTGCCTTGCCAAGACACCCCAAAGGGGAGTGACCCCGAGTGCTCTAACCTTCTTCTCCATTGCCCGCCTCAACTAGAGGCGGTGGAGTGGCATTCCTTTCCATGGTGCTCCTGAAGTAGAAGGAGTCTAAATTGCGTTACTTTGCAAGGCACACCTCGCGCATAGGGAGCTAGACTGCATTTTCCTTATGAGGCAGACCTGAACTGAAAGGTACCGGGGGTGATGTCTCTTTCCCATGCAGGCCTCAGGTGGAGGGAGCAGGAGTAGCATTGCTTGCCAAAGCACGCCAAAGGGGAATAAACCAGAGTGCTGTCCCCATCTACTCCAAGGCACACCTCAAGTGGAGGGCACTGGAGTGGCATTCCTTTCCAAGATGCGCATGCATTGGAAGGAACATGCATTGTGTTACTTGGCAAGGCACACCACGCGCAGAGGGAGCTAGACTGCCTTTTCCTTATGAGGCAGACCTGAAGTGAAAGGTAGCGGGGGTGATGTCTCTTTCCCAGGCAGGCCTCAAGTGGAGGGAGCAGGACTAGCATTGCTTGCCAAAGCACACCAAAGGGGAATGACCCGCATGGCACGACTCGAGTAAAGGGATCTGTAATGATTACTATTTTGCAGGCACGCCTCCAATGGAAGGAGCCTGATTAGCGTTCCTTTGCAAGTCTCACCTTGAGCTGAGGGATCTAGACTGATGTATATTTCGTAGGTAGGCCTCAAGGGAAAGCTACGGCTGTGGTTGCCTTTCCAAGGCAGGCCTCAAGTGGAGGAAGCAGGACTAGCAATGCTCGTGAAGGCACGCTAAATCAAGTGAAGTGAGTTGACATCCTGTTGTATTTTCATTGAAGGTACGCCTCCAGGGCAGGGTGCAAGAGTGCCATTCATTTATAAGACATGCACGATTTCAGCGGCTAAGGGTCCCTTTCAAGGAATGATGGGCATTTGCGGAAATCAGTCGATCTCCCAATATTTTTCCTTTGTATGATACAAAAGGAAACAGGGTTGAAAGCAGAGGGCAGGCTGGGAAGGGCATTCGGGACAGTACACCCGAGTATCCTTCCTCTTTCCTTGTTTAGTACACACCTTAAATTTTCTGTAAGGTTGTGCCTTTGTGGCAGTGGAAGGAACATAATCACCAAAGTGTCGCTCTTGAAATCTGGCCACATATAATTGGTACATGAACCATAGCCAGAGATTGAACAATGGCTAATTCAAAGTTCAAAAAGGAGAGGGTCTTTTGTGGAGTAGCTGCACGGTACACCACATAAGCATTGTACGTTGCCATGTGTACAATGTGTGTGGCTAACTTTTTGTACCAGAAATGCGACTTGCGTTCAGCACGGTATGACTCAAGCACTTGGTCATTTTTGTCTACTCCACCCATGTACTTGTTGTAGTCCAGAATGCAGTTGGGCTTCCAGACTTGCTGAGTCTGCCCGCGCAGAGAGACTGCTGAAGTACTTTCATCATGAATAGTACTTAGCATGTACACGTCCCTTTTGTCGCAGAATTTCACTGCCAACAATTAATCCCGCCGCAATGCCATACATTGTCCCTTGGCCAACTTCTTACACACAAGTTGTCTGGGGAAGCCTTTGCGGTTACTGCGGATTGTACCGCATGCCAGTGTGTCCACATTGAACAATTCCTTGAACAGTGGAATTCCTGTGTAGAAATTGTGTACATACAAATGGTGTCCCTTGTTGAGCCATGGTGTGAGAAGATCCCAAACTATCTTCTCATTTGTCCCTAAATGGGCTGGGCAGCCCGGAGGGTTTAGGGTAGAGTCTTTACCAGTGTAGACTCTCATGCTGGAGACATACCCAGTGGTACTTTCACACAACATGTACATTTTAATCCCATATTGTGATCTCTTGCTTGGAATGTATTGCCTGAACAGTAGCCGACCTTTATACAAAACCAACGATTCATCGATGGATATGTTCTGGCTAGGAACATACAACTCTGCAAATCGGTGAGTGAAGTGGTCCAGAAATGGCTGGAGTTTGAAGAGCCTATCAAAGTTTGGGTCCGTTCTGGGTAATGCTGCCAGGTTGTCATTGAAGTGCAACATACGGCGCAGTGCTTGAAAGCGATTTCTGCTCATTGTAGCTGGAAAAAACGGGCAATAAACTGGTGCTACAGTAGACCAGTATATTGCAACAGATGGCTTGTGATCAATTCCCATGAGCAGAGTGAGACCCCAAAACTTTATCATTTCAACATCGGTTGTGGGAACCCATGCTTGTGCTCTGGACTGGGGTTTCAGAGTGGGACCCCTTGACCCCATGAACTGTGCAGTGTATACATTGGTTTGCTGAACGACATCTGCAATGAACCCATCATCAACAAAAAGGTTGAAAAAATCAATAGGCTGAAACCTATCTATATTCACTGTGCACCCTGATATACCAGTGAAAGGTGGCACAACAGGCTGAGCCATTGCTGGAGGCACCCAGTGCGACTCTTCAGCCATGTCAGGAACTGCCACATTGCGTGTCCGTCTTCCACGTCCCCTCCCCCTTACAGGTCCCCTGTGCGTGTGGGAAGTGTGCGAAAAGGTGGATGCACTCTTCCTTGCTCTTCGTCATCAGATGATGACGATGATGAGCTTGAGGAGGGACTTTCATCAATGGACAACTCACTTCCCCAATCACTTCCCTCCTGACCCTCAGAAGCACTATCTGTTTCAGATTGCATGTCCACCTCTGTGCCTTGCTCTGAGACAGACTACATCACTGCAGCTAATGCCTCAGCACCAGATATTGATCGCCGAGAAGCCATGAGTACCTTCGCTGTGGAACCCTTCACTGCCCAAAGACCAGATGAAGACTGAAACAATAAGTATGTGTGCTTCTCAAAGTATAGAACGTAGCAGAATAAGTGGTATTCAGTGCCACAAACCTACTCCACACAAGTACACCAAAAAAAGGTCCAGACTTTGGTCCCAAACTGTAGCAGCCCTCTGCAATATGAGGTACTACCTGCACGCTACAATAAACGGAGCAGTACTTTGCAAACACTCACGTGAAATGCTAAGCACCAGCTGACTGCTTTACTACAAGTGGGTAGACAGCTACAACACACCTGCACCTAAAAGAAAGATAACGAAAAAGCTAAGGACGATGTCCTCTTCCGCTAAACTTTACACAAATACAAGCGTGGGCACGAGGATTGCAGCCACACTATCTCTTCAGAAACAGCCAACATGCTTTGCACCATGCCCTCCTCCATGGGATGCTCGTGGATGGGAAATGGAGGTGAGAAGCAACCATGCAACATATTAGTGATTGGGTGAGTTGAAAAGCCATAGGCAATGAAGACGCAGACAGGGAAGATGACAAAAGTACACAGCAGGCCCTTCCAGGCAACTGCTGGCACACTTTTGACAAAAGCACCTGCTCATTCACATAGGGGTGTCTGTTGCAAATTGATTTAGACTGATGCAAGTGGTGATGGGTAGCTAAGAAATAAGCAGCACAGACATACTGAATGCTTTGACATGCCATGAATGCAAACAATTGCTAGGAAGTGGGAGTCTCACTGCCAACATACTTACTACCATTTTTATTCACATTTCACATATTCCAGTGCGTCCATCAGTTACTTGGCAACCCCCTCCAAAATAGCGTCTGGGCAAAATCCATTATGTCTCCAATGAACAGCTCCATGCCTGTTTTCGAAAGGTGCACCCCATCTCTATGAAACATCACAGCACCTTTGATATTGCCATGGTGAATGGTCCTTATTCTGGTGTTGCCCTCTGTCAGTCTAGTGAACTCGCCATTCAGTTTCCACACCAAGCGGTTGATGGCCCTTGCATTCCCTTCAGTTCTCCAATTCATCCTGGGAATCATCTGGGACCAGGCCACCACAGTGTTTGGAAACCTCTGTGCAATCCATTCAAGGTCTGCCATGAGCTGCTCCCGTACCCCCTTCCGTCCCACAGACGCAAAATAATTTCCTCCCAGGTGCACCACTATAAGGTCAGGGGGGGGCCTCTCCTTTTGCTTGGGCATCGATGATGGCTCCTCTGAGTTGGTGAAGGCGCATCTCCCCCGACCCCAAACCAATGCACTGCAAGGCCATCCCTTCCAGACCCAGATGTAGGTGGCCCTCGGAAAAGTTGTGCAGCCCTTTGGATATACGAGTGGCTGAAAATCCACACAACCCTCATCCTCACTAGGAAACGGAAACAGGAAAACACCCATGATTATGGCTACACATACAGTTAACCAAATTACACAACGATTGCGTCAATACAGGACTCTTGTAACAATCCCAGACACACACTTCACCCATTCGGAACACACCTCTCATTTGAGATAACAGTAGGGCGACACATAATTGCCACATTATTTTCAGGGGAAAGAGGTGAAGAAGATAGTATGTCACCGTGTGCCAATAACATAGTTGTGCTGGCGCAATTGTAATCAGTAAAGGTTGTCTGCTCCTGTGGCCCACCGCCTGCACTGCACGGTGGTAAGGTGACTTGACCATGCTACACCGTTACACTTTGGCTGGGTGACCAGTCTGACAGAGGATATGAACTGTGCAGCAAGGGTGCTTTGTACCCTCTCTGAATATAGGTACTCTGACAGAATGTGTGCCATTCATCACACATGGATGCAATTTTGGACACTTTGATTGTGAGAAATTGGGGCGCAGCTCCTGAACCACTGTGAACTTGGGGCCACTCGACTACCAAGGCAGAGACGCAGCCCAGGTCACACACATCAACCACCACCACCGTACATCTCTGCCTGGCCAGCACGGCAGCTTTCCCCTCCAGGACGGGATGGGGACCCTGCCGGGGCACCCTGCACCCACTGCTCATTTTGAGGGACAAAATATCCATCTGGGAGATGGACGCCCAAGGCCAATGACATCACCCCCTGCCCCTCTAGCAACCCTGCGTTACAGCTTTTCCCCCTGCAAAAGGATGGGGACCCTGGCGGGGCTCACTGGGACCACTGCTGGAAAAGGACCACAGAAATGTGGATTGTTGCAGTAAAAGTAGTGTTCTCTGTATCAAGTGTGCGTAGCAGGCTCAGAAAAAAATGAACATCTGCATTACTACCGGCAACATTTTTGAAAAGATGCTGCTACTTATGTCGGCCAATTTTTCCTTCTGCAAAGCAGCCACCTCCTCGATGCAAGGCACTCCCATCACTGCCCCCAAACCTCCCCAGTACCCTTTCTCACCCATACCACTGACACTGTAGCCATAGTTTCTCCCACCATAGTAACCCTCCACCCTCACATTACCAAGTAATATATGTAGTACTTGCATAAGTCAGCAAAAGCCTTTCAGTAGCCGCAACTGCAAAGGAAACATAAAATAATTACATTCAGTGCTTTGCCTACCAAAACACATCCAAACTGTCTGGCAGATATCTATACATTTTTCATCTCCTTCCACCACATACATGACACTTCTCAGTCATCTACCACCAAGGAAGGCTGGACTGCACAGTGATAGCAAACTGGAATAAGACCAATTGGTGTATGGCAACCCCCCGCACACAAAAAAACAATTGCACAGATGGCTAAGTGGCAAACTTTCCTCCCAGGGAAACAGCACTGTTCAGCTGGACTGGGGGGCATTTTGTGCGCTACGCCGGCAAGTGTGTTCCTGGCCACCCCAATACCTCCCCAGAGCACCCACATCCCTTCACAACACCAACACTACAGGCCCAGTTCCCCCCATCCCAATAGCAATGTGCCCTCCACCCATTATATAATGTTGAAATAACCAAAATTTCATACGTACATAACAAGGGAGAAGCTTGAACTGCTCAAGACCTGTAAAGGGAAAAACAAAACATAAATTATCTGTGTCAGCCCACCCAAACACCAAACCACCCATACTGGCCCCCACCTGTTGCATTGGCCAGTACGTTTTGGGAACCCCGGCGCCAGACTGGCACACCAATGTGCCCCTCTGCCAAGTCAAGTTTCGTAAACAAAGAAAAAAATGAAAAATGGTACACTACACTTTAGGGAGGGCTGACGGGCACCCTACACCACCAGGTAATTTTCTAATGTAATGTGGGGTGACCCTCTACCCCCCACACCAAATGCAGGGGGCCATTTCATGCAGTCCTCCCTGCGGTCATATGCCCCTTCCTAGGAGCAGATATCTGCCCCCAGGGAGGGCTACAAGGGGTGCCCCCATTTCCCCTTGGGGTGAGGGGGAGAGGGCCACCCCCCTTTTCTGTAAAATATATCCCTAGTGGCCCCCCAAACACCCTCCCCCCCACATTTTTTTCTAATTTTTTATTATTTTGTTGCCCCCTTCCCTGGGGGCAGATGATCAGCCATCTGCCCCCAGGGTTGTACACATTTGTGCCCCCATATTTTGGGGACTGGGGGGGGCAGGGCTGCTTACTGTAAGCAGCCCCCACCTCCCCCTTCAAAGACATCCCTGTGTCTAGTGTGCATTGCTGCCCGCGCATTGCGTGCCCTGTACCCGATCCGTGGGCAGCAATGCTGTCACACAGGGTGTTCTTGGAAAGGGGAGAATCTCCCCTTTCCAAGGACACCATTTCTGAAAAAATCCCTGGTAGCTAGGGCCCCCAAACCCCCTCCCCCCCCCCCATCACGGTTTTTTTTCTCATTTTGTATTATTATTTTTTGCCCCCTTCCCTGGGGGAAGATGATCAGCCATCTGCCCCCAGGGTTGTACACATATGTGCCCCCATGCTTTGGGGGCCAGGGCTGCTTACTGTAAGCAGCCCCCCGCCCCCCCTTCAAAGACATCCCTGTGTCTAGTGTGCATTGCTGCCCGCGCATCGCGCGCCCTGCGCCCAATCCGCGGGCAGCAATGCTGTCACAAAGGGTATCCTTGGAAAGGGGAGAATCTCCCCTTTCCAAGGACACCATTTCTGAAAAAATCCCTGGTGGCCAGGGCCCTGTCATGATGCCTACCCCCGGGCATCCGGATCAAGCCCATCAGCCCCGGGAGCAGGCATCCAGACATTGACAAAAACCCCAGCAGCCCCAGCTAGGGGCTGTCTGGGTTCAGTCCTGGCGCCGTAGGCACCAGGCTCATAATAAAAATCAGTCCTGGCGCCATAAGCACCAGGCTCATAGACATTACTTACCTCATGCAGACCATGCTGCAAATAAATCCAAGCCAACGTGAGGCCTGGATGGGACTATTTTACTACAGGGACTATTTTTTACTCGGGTGTGGTCCGGGGGAACTTCTTTCCTGGGACTACTTTGGAGGCTATTTAAACCACGCCCGAACAACAGCACATGCTTCGTGTTATTCTGCATCCAGCAGCGTGACTCTCACCGTGCCTGCAGCCAGCATCCAGTCTTCTGCCACGCCCGCGTGCCTGCAGCCAGCATCCAGTCTTCTGCCACGCCCGCCTCGAATCCGGAGCTCCTAGAATATAGAGGAAGAAAAGGACAAGGTTAGAAAACAAACTTATTTCAAATTCCTCACCTGATTCCGGATCCATTTCATCTCCCGACCTGGAAAGTACATAGTCCTGCACGCGTCGCTTCGCCAGCTCCAGCACGGCACCATACTCACCAGTTCTCACAGCATCTTTCGATCCGCCACTGTCTCCATAATTTCTTCGCCGTACTCCGGCACCTAGGGGCACAAGAATAACAAGGTGAGCCAAGCGAATCAACAAATACCTCTTACCACCATAGACTTACCTGATTTACCACCAGCGGTATTATTCTCTATATCTTCATATGCCGCATCTGTAAAGAGGGAGAAAAACAACACGTTAAAGCATGCAATAGTTACCGGACAGCGTTGGGTAACACAGACTCTTACCTGAACGCCAGCAGCAGCTACGAGACCTTCTTCTCACAAACTCAGTTGCAACTTAAGGGAGGAAGGGGACAAGAGTGAACATCGGGCACATTGAACTCTTTGAACTTGATACTTCATCCCGCCTGGGACTTCAGAGTCAATGCTTACCGGAACTCTCCCAACGCCTTCAAACCAGTGAAGTAACTGGTACCTACGCGTCCTTGCAAGACACGCAGGATGGAGAGCTCATCTTTTACAAACATAAGGTGAGGTTACCAAGGGGATATCGGAGGTGATTAGTGGGGGAGAGCGAGAACAGTTGGGAGGCCATCCCTAAAACCCACAGGTGGCTAACCCCTGTCTCCACTTGCAGGAAAATACTTCTTCGGGTCCAACAGACAAGACTAGGCGGGCCAGTCCAGACAGTCATCTCTACACTACGCATCACGTTGACGGAGACCGCAGCTGTCCGGGTCCGATCGACACCCCTGTGGGGTCCAGGTGAGCGTAACAGAACACGAAGCCTTTCTAAAAATGCCCACTCGGGTGTTATGGAAACCTCGGAAACGGACCAGCTGGCCCAATTATTGGGGGAACTTAGGGCAGAAGTACATGCCGCTCACCAAGAGACTAATGCCCTCAGGAGAGAACTGATTGTCTCAAAGGAGCGCACTGATGATCTGGCTAGGCAACTACTGCAAAACCAAGCTGGGCAAACGCCCCTACCTGGATATGGGGGAAAACCAACCCCCGTTTCATCAAGCAATCCTGTGCAAGTGGTTTTACCAGGAAATATTCCGTTAGCTCCACCCAAACTCTTTGCTGGGGACCCCAAAAGGTTCGCCGTGTTTATGAACCAATGCCGCTTGCACTTTTTATGCAGACCGGGAGCCTTTCCAAATGACCAAGCCAAAGTAGCCTTTGCATTGTCATATCTTAGTGGCAGCGCCGTGGATTGGTCCATTCCGTTAGTCAACCAGGATGATCCTCTTCTCCGGGATTTTCAGGGTTTTCAAAGGAGCATGGAAAAACTATTCGCCAGACACTCACAGGGTGAAGCCCTGGACAACAAACTTTTATCCTTACGACAGGGTAACCAGGATCTGCTAACCTATATTACAACCTTCAATAGGTTGGTGGTGGAAACCAGGTGGCCGGAGGAAAAACGATTTACATTGTTTCATCGTGGACTTCGGGGAGAACTCAAAGACGTCTTAGCTCAAGTTGTGAACCCACCTCAGGATTGCACAGAATTTATAGACTTAGTGGTCCAGCTAGACCACCGACTTCAGAACCGAAAGACTGATCGAGCTAAGTTCGAGAATCCGGTATTGGTTAAACCCAACGTTGCCCCCAAAGGAACAGATGCATCTGAACCTATGCAGATCGGGGGGGTTAAAGGACCCTTAACTCAAAAGGAAAGAGAAAGAAGACGACAGATGCAGTTGTGTCTGTACTGTGGAACCTCAGGACATTTTCTATGGGATTGCCCTACAAAACCACCCAAGAAGGTGGTAGGAGTTTCTGATAAAAGCCACATAGAGCCTGATTCGGGACACGACCACGCCCGACAAGCGTAGAGGTCCGCTTGCCGAGCTTAAAGAAGGACACTCAGACCTCGCATCTGATCATCCCAATGATCCTACTTGATCCCAGGCAGCCATCACGTATGCACGCAGTAAGGGCATACATAGATTGCGGGGCCGTAGGAAACTATATGGACCATGAATTGGTGTCAAGGATGAATCTACCTCTTTGCAAAAAGACCACTTCGGATGTCATCACCACAGTTGATGGAACTGAGATTGCCTTGGGGCCTGTAGCTCATTCCACTACAGAGATGACACTGTTGAGTCAATATGGGCCTCGAGAGACCATTGTGTTTGATCTAATCAAAGCCCCACAGTTCCAGATAATACTGGAGATGCCATGGTTGGAAACACATAATCCTTGTATAGAATGGCGAGAGAAGAGAATAACCTTCCCGGATTGTGCCCACACCTGTTACACGGAGAAAACTTTGAACAAAGGCCTGGCTACAGTCGTTAACCCAATCATGCAGTTACCTCAGGAATACCAAGAATTTCAGGATGTTTTTCAAAAAGAACAGGCCAATACATTACCTCCTCACAGATCATACGATTGTCAAATCGACCTCCTACCCGGTGCACAACCCCCATGCACTAGAATCTAAGCCCTCACGGAACCTGAAAATCTTCACCTACGGCAATACTTGGACCAATACCTTGCTAATGGCTTTATTCGTCCTTCCAAGTCTCCTGCATCCTCAGCTTTATTCTTCGTGCCCAAAAAGGAAGGTGACCTTAGAACGTGCATAGATTACCACGCATTAAATCAGATTACGGTAAAAAAACGATACCCATTGCCTCTGATCCCCGAATTACCAGACCAAGTAAAGAATGCTTGTATCTACACTAAGTTAGATCTCCGAGGGGTATATCATCTGGTACGTGTCAAGAAAGGCGACGAATGGAAGACTGCCTTTCGCACCAAGTACGGGTTATTCGAATATCAGGTGATGTCCTTCGGGTTGTGCAATGCACCAGCAGCCTTCCAGTATTTTATGAACAATGTCCTTCGTGAACTCATTGACGTCTGTGTCGTCATATACATAGATGATATTCTAGTGTACTCCTCCTCAGAATCAGACCATGTTACGCACGTGCGTGCACTCCTTGAGAAACTACGCCAGCACAAGTAATATGCAAAATTGGAAAAATGTGTTTTTCATGCTACGGAAGTTGAATTTCTTGGATTTATCCTGACTCCAAAGGGAGTCCGAATGGACTCTCGAAAGGTGGACGCAATTCTCAAGTGGCCATCACCCAGTTCAGTCAAAGGGGTACAAAGCATGCTCGGATTTGCTCATTTCTACCGCAGATTCATTCCGGACTTATCCCATGTTGTACACCCCATCACAGCACTTTTGCGAAAAATCAAACGCTTCTTGTGGACCGAAGAGGCTGAAAAGGCCTTCCAAGAGCTGAAAGCGAAATTCACATCAGCACCTGTCTTAAAGCATCCACGCCCTGAGCTTCCATACATAGTAGAAACGGATGCAGCCAGTTTAGTCATGGGAGCTGTCCTGTCCCAGAAGGATCCTGAAACTGGTCAACTTCACCCAGTAGCATTTGTGATTACCGATAAAGAACTATTAGCTATCAAATCCGCCTTTAAGGCTTGGCGGCACTACCTTCTTGGTGCCAGGCATACCATTACCGTAATCACTGATCAACGGAACCTGCAGTATTTAAAAACAGCCAAAGCCCAATCATCGCGACAACTTCGATGGGCATTGTTCTTTGCCGAATTCGATTTCGTGAGCACTTATCGACCAGGCCGCAAAAATGGCAAAGCAGATGCCTTATCCCGAATAGGGATGGGAGAAGCATATGCAAACCCGGAACCGGTGCCAATAATTCCTGAGCAAAGAATTCTTGGCATAACTACTCAACAGACACTAGAAGATATTCATTCAAAAATCCAACAACTCTTCGATCCAGCAACCCTGCAGGACTGGGTAAAGAAAGGCCCGGACTACTCAGTCATCAATGACCTACCTTACTATCAAGGACGACTATTTCTACCACACAAGGAAATACAAGAACTAGTCATCTCCAATTACCATGACACCCTGATGGAAGGGCACCCAGTAATCGCAAAAACTGAAGCGAAAATTAAGAGACAGTTCTGGTGGCCCACTTGGCGAAAAGACGTAAAGTCATTTCTGATGTCTTGTGGCATTTGCGCCCAAAACAAAAGCCAGAAGAAAAACCTGCTGGCCTTTTACAACCTTTGGATATTCCACCTACACCATGGCACACCTTGTCTTTAGACTTTATTACAGATCTACCTCCATGTAATGGATTTAACACCATCCTAGTTATTGTGGATCTTTTTTCCAAGATGGCCCACTTTATTCCTTTAAAAGGATTACCTTCCGCTTCAATTTTGGCCAAGGAGTTCCTCGAAAACATTGTTCGAATACACGGATTTCCTTCCGTATTGGTCTCTGACCAAGGCAGTCAATTCATTTCACAAATTTGGAAGAAATGTTGTCAATTGGCGCAAATCGACGTGAGGTTATCAACCAGTCACCATCCCCAGACCGATGGTCAGACGGAGAGGACCAACCAGACCCTTGAACAGTACCTACGTTGCATGCTGCACCAGACCGAAAGCAATTGGAAGGATATTTTATGGATTTCCAAATATGCATACAATAACTCAGTACATTCTGGAACCGGACAAAGCCCCATCTATACCATATACGGACATCACCCTCGAACCTCAGAACTCGATTCGCCTCAGCACTTAGAAATGCCTGCAGTTAGTCATTTACATTCTACTATTACACAAGCCTTTAAGGAGGCAACAGAACATTTGAAACAAGCGAAAGAGAAATAAAAGAAAAATGCTGATAAACATAGAAGCGATGCTCCATGATATCAGATTGGGGATCAAGTTTGGCTGGCTACAAAACACATACCTCTAAAAGGAACTCAGACTTTTAATCCTAGGTATTTGGGACCTTAAACTATTAAGGTCATTATCAACCCGGTGGCCGTCAAGTTGGAATTACCCTCTAATATGCGGATCCATCCTGTCTTTCATGTTTCACTTCTGAAACCAGCTCAACCCGGGACAAGACTTGCCAAACCACCAGACCCCATCCTAATAGATGGAGAACCTGAATTTGAGGTAGAGAATATCCTGGACTCTAAGTTGGTTAAATCAAGACTTTATTTAATCGACTGGAAAGGTTACGGACCACAGGAAAGGTCATGGGAGCCTAGTGACCACGTTCATGCACCTCGGTTGGTGAAGAAATTCCATCAGAACTTCCCAGACAAACCAGGGCCAAGGGGAAGAACAACTTTAGGAGGGGCCTCGGGGGGGGGGGGGGTGAGGGGAGTGCTGTCATGATGCCTACCCCCGGGCATCCGGATCAAGCCCATCAGCCCCAGCGGCAGTCCTGGCGCCGTAGGCAGAAGGCTCATAATAAAAATCAGTCCTGGCGCCATAGGCGCCAGGCTCATAGACATTACTTACCTCACGCAGACCATGCTGCGAATAAATCCAAGCCAACGTGAGGCCTGGATGGGACTATTTTACTACAGGGACTATTTTTTACTCGGGTGTGGTCCTGGGGAACTTCTTTCCTGGGACTACTTTGGAGGCTGTTTAAACCACGCCCGAACAGCAGCATATGCTTCGTGTTATTCTGCATCCAGCAGCGTGACTCTCACCGTGCCTGCAGCCTGCATCCAGTCTTCTGCCACGCCCGTGTGCCTGCAGCCAGCATCCAGTCTTCTGCCACGCCCGCCTCGAATCCGGAGCTCCTAGAATAAAGAGGAAGAAAAGGACAATGTTAAAAAACAAACTTATTTCAAATTCCTCACCTGATTCCGGATCCATTTCATCTCCCGACCTGGAAAGTACATCAGTCCTGCACGCGTCGCTTCGCCAGCTCCAGCACGGCGCCATACTCACCAGTTCTCACAGCATCTTTCGATCCGGCACTGTCTCCATCATTTCTTCGCTATACTCCGGCACCTAGCAGCACAAGAATAACAAGGAGAGCCAAGGGAATCAACAAATACCTCTTACCACCATAGACCTACCTGATTTACCACCGGCGGTATTATTCTCCATATCTTCATATGCCGCATCTGTAAAGAGGGAGAAAAACACCACGTTAACGCATTCAATAGTTACCGGACAGCGTTGGGTAACACAGACTCTTACCTGAACGCCAGCAGCAGCTACAAGACCTTCTTCTCACGAACTCAGTTGCAACTTAAGGAAGGAAGGGGACAAGAGTGAACATCGGGCACATTGAACTCTTTGAACTTGATACTTACCAATCCCGCCTGGGACTTCAGAGTCAATGCTTACCGGAACTCTCCCAACGCCTTCAAACCAGTGAAGTAACTGGTATCTACGCGCCCTTGCAAGAAACGCAGGATGGAGAGCTCATCTTTTACAAACAAAAGGTGAGGTTACTAAGGGGATATCGGAGGTGATTAGTGGGGGAGAGTGAGAACAGTTGGGAGGCCATCCCTAAAACCCACAGGTGGCTAATCCCTGTCTCCACTTGCAGGAAAATACTTCTTCAGGTCCAACAGACAAGACTAGGCAGGCCAGTCCAGACAGTCATCTCTGCACTACGCATCACGTTGACGGAGACCGCAGCTGTCCGGGTCCGATCGACACCCCTGTGGGGTCCAGGTGAGCGTAACAGGCCCCCAAACCTCCTCCCTCCTTCCCATCATGTTTTTTTTATTTTGTATTATTTCTTTGCCCCCTTCACTGGGGGCAGATGATCAGCCATCTGCCCCCAGGGTTGTACACATGTGCCCCCCATGCTTTGGGGGCCAGGGGAGGGGCCAGGGCTGCTTACTGTAAGCAGCCCCCACCTCCCCCCCAAGTCACACAGATCCATGGTGGTCCAGTGGGTTGCTAGTCACGGATCAGCGCTCTGCGCTGATTTGTGACCAGCAATGCCTCATATATGTGGTGTCCTTGGAAAGGGGAGAACCTCCCCTTTCCAGGGACACCACTTTTTCCTCTACCCCTGGTGGCCTAGTGGGCCCCAGGGCCCCAAACCCCTTCCCACCTCCCCTTTCCTTCGCCTTTTTTTTTATTTTCACCTCTGGGGGCAGTGATCATCTGCCCCCAGGGGTCTCTGGCGCTGTGGCCCCATGCTTTGTGGCCACGGGGGAAGGGGGACGCTTACCTAGTAAGCAGCCTCCCCTCCCCCGTGTCGCAAACGGATCTCTGTTTGTTCCTGTGACATTGCTACCCACGGATCGCGCGCCCTGCGCCCGATCCGTGAGCAGAAATGCCACACAATGGGTATCATTGTAAAGGGGAGAATCTCCCCTTTCCAGCGATACCCGCCTCAATCTCCGGCTTGAAATACAGCCGGAGATCGAGGCGGAGCAAGAAGGGCTCTTTCCTTCTCTCTTCACCGCAGCAGTCGAAAATGGCTGCTGTGGTGAATTTACTTTCAGTTTCACGCCGACGTGCTTTACGCACGCCGACGTGAAACTGAAGGTAATCCAGCCCCCTGGCAGTGAGGGGGGACCTCCCCCTCATATAGCCCGGGGGTTGGATTACAGTTTTGAGCAATCCCTTCTTTGCAGGGATCGCTCAAAACAAGGTGCCGAAAAGGACGAGCTATCTCGTCCTTGGCATTGCACATGCAATTCCAAGGACGAGATATCTCGTCATTGGCACTGAAAAGGTTAAAGTAGTCATGCTAAGGAAAATGCAAGTAATTTAATGCATTTTGAGTTTTTACAGGTTTACTGCGGTGTTAAGCCATGGACTTTTAGGGTGTGCCCATTATTACAAGCCAGTATATTGAAAAGGTAATACATGTGCTGGCGGAGGATTCCATCATTCCTTAAAGACACTATGGCCACCATAAATTACTATGAAGGGTTGGTCTTCGAAGGGAACACAAGCTTATTGGTCACTTTAGACATCACCGCTTTATATACAAATATTCCACAGGAAGAAGCGCTGTTGTGTATTGAACATAAGTTAAATAATCGCCCAACGCCACACAACATTCCCCCGGAATTTGTATTGAATCTGCTAAACATTGCCCTGTGTAACAATATTTTTCAATTTCTTGACAACATCTACATACAGAAGCAGGGTACTGCTCTGGGGGCAGCATTTGCCCCCAGTCTAGCCAACATCTATATGGCAGATTTTGAAGAAAAGTACATCTATAATAACAATCCATTTGACAGTCATATTCATAATTGGAAGCGTTATATAGATGATATTTTCGTCATTTGGAAAGGCAACAGAGAACATCTAAAATCATTTATTAACTGGCTCTACCAATGCAACAGTAATCTTACATTTACTGAGGATTTAGACAATATGCAATTGGCATTCTTGAATTGAACAATTGCCCACCAGGAAGGTTGCATATATACATCTTTATACCGTAAGCCAACGGATCGGAATAGTGTATTAGCATATGCAAATCAACACCCACATTCTCAGAAGGATAATTTGCCCAATGGGCAATTTTTGCGACTGAGACGCAATTGTACCAACACTGCTGATTTTGAACAAAATGCTAATGCATTGCGTGATAGACTTGTGGAAAGAGGCTACCCGCGGAAGCTCGTGAAAAAATCTGCAAAAAGAGCTTGTTGGACACCTAGTGAACGGTGCAGGTCAAAAAATGTATTAAAAAACATTGGAATCTGGTAACAAGTAAAGGCTGCAAAAGTGGACTTCCTTTGTTTGCCCTGAAAAAGGGTAAACATCTTCGAGATTGCCTTGTGCATTTGAGATTGGAACAACCAACAATGAAGTTTGCACAAAACATTTTAATAGCTGCATGGTGCCTCGAGAAAGAACACCTCTTCGGGCACTATGCATGTGGACAATGCAGTTTGTGCCACTTAACATCTAGGACTACTTTCAACTGCATTGTACGAAATTACCTAATGACAAAAGTTACGAAATTACCTAATGACAAAAGTCTGACCCCCAAAAGTTCGACCCTCCAATTTTCTGCATGTATATGTGGGGGGGGGGGGTAAAGTGAATAAAAATGTATAGGGGTAAGGTGGGGGGGGCTGTGGGGGTCTCTCTCTCTCTCTCTCTCTCTCTCTCTCTCTCTCTATATATATATATATATATATATATATATATAAAATCTGACTTTTGTATTCGGTAATTTCACGGAGATCCCTTTCAACCAAGGTAATTTCAAGTGGCAATTACGGCAATTCACCAACTGCCAATCTTGTACTGTCATTTACGTTATCAGATGTTCGTGTGACCTGCTATACGTGGAGATGACAACGAGAAAAATTGTCACACGTATCAACGAACACAGATCCCGGATTAGGACTAAAAATGTTGCAGCACCACTGGTGCAACATTTCTTGGCCGCCCACCATACAGAAGAGATATATTGGACCGTGATAGACCAATTGAAACCAGACACAAGCCAATATTCCATACAACATTGATTGTTAAAATTGAAACACAATTGGATACATTGATTGAGAACGCATGAAATAGGCCTAAATGAGGATATGCAGTGGCATGTATTACTATAACATTGATTTACTAAGCACTTTTTCGATAAAAACACACAAGTTGACTGTCAGTGACACTGTGACACCAGGGTGAGTACAATCATTCACTCTGAGTATGACTTCCTTATTACTGTTTCATATTGTCCTCATCTATAAACACAAGGGTGTGCCTGAACATACAAAGTCAAAAAATATAATTTGTGGAGCTAACAGTATTATTCTCCTGGTAGCCTAAACAATAGATTAAATCAAATTCAATATTTGTCTGTTTGCTCCATTTGAGTGCCTGTACGTTTTGGAGTCCCTCTTTTGTTTATATCATATTGTCCTCATAACATTGTGATTGTGGCTGCTGAGGAATATGATTATCCTCATTCTCTTCCACTGAAGAGGCGAGGGGGGAACTAATGAGAATCTTTCCCTATTCCAAACACATAGGGTACACGTCTAACATGGCAAATAGATTCTCATGCTCCCCAGTCCTTCATGATTTTTCAATTGTGCTTAGATACATATGACAATGGGAGGAAAAGGATATGTAGCTCAATCCATAATGGTGGTTAATTTGCGTTGGTTGATGGCCAAACTTTTTGACTTTCTTTTTTTCAAGCAAGGCAATCGTTTTCCAACATTGATATTTCATCATATCTTTAGGTCGACATAGTCGGTAACATCTTTTGGATTTCCTTGTGATTAGAACATAAGGAATTTAAGCCCAATCCAACATAGTGATAGCTTCTACCTATTGCTTTTACGCAGAAAGGGTATGATCACGTGATTGACACGGGTCATCCGGGCGGAATAGCAACACCTCTCTAATTCTCTTTCTAATAGCAACATGAGGAATCTATAGCCCAATCCAACATGGCGATGTCTACTACCTATTGGTTATGCATAGGAAATGGTATGATTACGTAACGGACACGGGCCATCCGGGAGGAACAATAACGTGGTATGATGGTATCCGGCAAAAGAATACATAAATATCTGCAGAAAAAAAAAAAAAGAACGGGCATCTGCCTTTCTTTGTGAAGGACTGCTCCCTCGCCTGTGGACGTGGCACGACAGCACGGACAAGCAGTAACTTGTGTGGTTTCAACACACTAAGGTAAGCCATGCATTGTTTTACAGGAGGCGGAGCTTGCCGCTTCTGTCATTGTGGAAAGCGTTGTTCCACAGGATTTGTTTGACCTTCCTTTGAGACTGCCAAATGATCACTGACAGCACAGTGAAAATACGCCTGGACTCGTGTGTGGGACAACGGCTCCCTTTGACTATGGAAGGTGGGAACCTTGTATTACTAGATGTGCTTTCCAGGACCAGCAACCGGTTTGCTGATCTCGGAAGGCATTAGTAGGGCACGTGCATTTGGAACCGAGGGCCAGGCTGTGATGGTCGCCCATGGTGCCCAAAATGGGTAGAGGCACGAGACACCGATGTAACAGCTTTGCACTTTCGGCTGTAATATATTGTGCGAGTGACCTCGGGGAGGATGCGGGCATGTCCGTGTGTCAGCGACCGGCTTTGCGGCCTCCCTTATGGCCTAGTGCCCTTCCCTAACTATGTTTTGAGAGGTTGCATGTAGTAACTGCTCGAACTTGTTGCTTGTGAGCAATAGAATTGGCAAACTTGCCTGCCTTATTTGTGCGTTTTTTTTTTTTTTTTTTTTTACACAGTTCAGATTAAGCTGGGCCGGACATCGTTTTATGGCTTACATTTGCCTGAATTAAAGTGGATCTTCGTATCTTTGGTGTGTCGGGACTGGGTGTAATACTACCCGACATCGATAGTATTGCATGGTAAGAACAATTTGGGGATTGCAATTCTTGGCACCTTATGTGACTTTGGCAAAAAATGGACAATGTAAATTTGAATGGGTTCTATCTTATATTTAAAATAGGGAGCTGAGTAACCCCCCAATTGAATAACAACTGAGCATCGGTTAAAGAACATCAGGAGTAATTGGCAAACAAAGGCACTATCCTTCCTGGGATGTGATGGATGCCTCCCAATGAATACTGACAAGAAAATCACACAGGTACCCACTGGAGATTCCTCCTTCCAACTCGATAAAATTGAGCGGGGAATTGCCAAAAGAGTGCTCGGTCTTTTGCAAAAGGCCGTAGCTACCCCTAAAAAGAGACCGTATATGGGTGATAGGATTGCCTTCTCTCTCCATGACCAGTTTTTGTGTGTGGGATACCAGGGACTATTTCAAAATGTGAATAGTTCATAACCCTTCTGGGATCAAAGAGTATCTTTTTTTCTTGGTTTTTAAAGTTGTTTGTATGAGTGTATAAGAATAGAGACAGAGTTAGAGGATCATGAATTAGGAAAAGGAAAATGGCATATTCTCTGCAATGGAGTAATGCATATTGGATTAGATCACTAAACAAGTAGACCGCTTGTCTTTATTGACTAGAATTATAGATGGTCCTTACGTTGATGGCGATCTCTCTATCTTTTTCTCCCTTTTATGTTCATCTGTGTCCTCAAGCTTTGGAGCCTGGAATATAAAGACAAGACAGACCTACTACTGGCCAAATAGATTCAACACCTACTATTGTGATAAAAAATGACAACGCTTGTCTATGTCCTGATGAGGGCAAGGGCAGTGAAAGCACACCTGACATCATGCTCGAAACTCAAGTAGATGTAATAATATCTCAAGTTCTATTTTTTTTGGATCTCGATTGTTCTCTTTTGGTTTACAAAAATAATGTTCGGCAATTGAAAATATTAGAATAAAACTGTTAATATACTCCAAATAGATTGGAAGATTGATGCATTGACAGAAAACAAAATTATGTTGCATCAGAGGTCGAATTGATGACCTTTGGTTTTTTAGACATTGTTAGGATTGCGTGTATTTTGCACAGGTATGAGTGGTTATTTTATGGGTATGTATGGAATTGAGAGGAATGAGTGAGTATGTATGATCACAATATGGTGCTAGGTGAACATGATGACATTGTTTAAATACAGAGGCCCTCATTACGACCCTTGCGGAAATTGACTGACCGGACCGCAACAGCGTAAATAGCGTTTCCGCCATTGCACGAAGGAGCAAAGTGCGGCTAATTACGACCCATCGGGCACGAGCATTACGCCATGGCGGAATCCGAAAGGCTGCGATGGCGGAAATGACCCCAAAACGGCCCTTACCGCCGCCGTACGCTGCACCAGGTGCAATACCGCCACCCATCTTAGCGGTCACCGTAATGAGCGGGCACCGTAATGAGCGGGCACCGCAAATTACGGGCACCGTAAATATACGGAAACGGAAGTAAAAGCATGTGGCCGGAACGGGAAACAGCACGCCGCACAACTATAAAATCCGAATCCCAACACAACCATTAAAAATCCGACCCTGACACACATCCCAACCCGTTAGCAACCCCAGTTCAAAAAATAAATATGGGAAAGGTAGCCAAGAAAGCGTGTGATCGCAAGCGGCAGGTCCACTTCTCCCGAGAGGAACTGACCGTGCTGACCGAGACCCTGCAGGAAAATGGCGCCGTCGTCTTCTCCAGTCAAATGACCAGGACGGCCCTTGCCAACAAGAAGGCCATATGGGCCCTTGTGGCACAGCGCGTAAGTGCGGTGGGGACAACACCCCGCACGCCACAGCAATGTCGCAAGCGGTGGGACGACCTGCGGATCCGCGTACGCAGCATACTTTCTGCGAACAGGAACATCGCCACAGCTACCGGGGGGGGATCAGAGTCGCCCATCAAGTTGACCCCCTGGGAGGAGATCTGCGCCTCCACCATAGGAGTGGAGAGCATAGAGGGAGTCGGAGGGATGGAGAAAGGAGTGCCGACATCCGGAGAATCAGGTAGGTTGGCCAAGAGAAACAATGCGAAATCCACAAACCACGAACATGTGCAGTACCATGTGACCCCATAGTGCAATACATACTTTGCCCTGACAGCGCCCTCTAAAAGTCAGAATGAATAAACAAATTAATCAAGATGCCATAAACAACCCCTACATGTGCAGCATGCACCCCCTAACTGCAGGCAGCCAAATGAATGCATCCTCAATCCACACGAAAATGAGACCACCTCCAAGGCCCAGTCCCATATCAGCCTCATGTACCACCCCAATGCATTTGACACGTTGCCATTCCAAATCCGACAGACCCATAACTAACGCTCGCCCCTCTTTACTCCACCACAGGGTCCGATACCAACGACGAGCTGCAGGACACCCCTACCAGCACGCCTGCAAAGAGGGCCAGGACCAACGTCCCAAGAGCCTCCACCTCAGGTGCAAGGATCAAGACACGGCAGCAGCAGGAATCAAGTGCCAGCACACTGGAGGGGACTGCAACAGGCACCCCAGCAGCCAGCAAGTCCACAACCCCAGCACCACAGGTCCCCCCAAAGAACGTATCTGATGGCACTGCCTCTGGTGGTAGCAGCACCATAGGTGACACAGCTGTCATGCCAGCATGCTCCGACACGGAAAACAGTGCTGGCGACGTAGGTACCATCCATGACCTTTCCCAATCCCCCTGCATGTTCCATCCCCTACACCATGACGAAACCACGCAGGGGCACCCTGAAGACGACGACTGGCCAACCCCCACAAGTCCTGTGCCAAGGCAACATGTGTTGAGCAGCCCCCCTGTCACACCACCGCAAATGTCCATGGCCCAGCAGAGGCAACAGTCCCTCGACCTGCTGATCGAGCAACAGCAGGAAGCGTCCACGCTACTCAAGGACCATGCAAATGAATGCGGGGGTTCCAGGGCAGCCATGGAAACATCCACCGAGACACTCAGGGCACAAATAGAGAAAAGTAGTGAGAGCCTCAGGGGAGAAATGGAGAGAAGCACCGAGAGCCTGAGAGCACAAATGGAGAAAAGCACCGAGAGCCTGAGGGGGGAACTGCATGCGACGTCCAAAGACGTTTGTGCTGAACTTGCTGCTGTGCGCCGTGTGCTCTCGGAGCTCTCACAAACCCTCAGAGACATGCATGGACGCGAGCAGGCAGAGACGTCATCCGTGGCAAGTTCCGTCCAGGGCAGCCCCCAACGCAGATCTGGCAGGAACCTGCGCTCCACGGGCAGGGGTGCCCCTGATACCCGTAGAGGGGGCTTGCAATAGCGTCTACCCACGGGCAGCATGCATATCTGGACACTGGTGTTGGGGGGGGAGGAAGTAGGGTGGAGGGGGTGTGTTGGGCTTCACTGGGTGGCGGGTCCATAGGGTGTATGAATCAAATCACATTAACAATACAGCACTTCATTATCATCCAATGACATGTGTGGACATTGATATTTGCGTACGAGGCCTTCATAGGCGTACAGTCCACTATGTGCGTGTACTACACACACACAGTGCCACAGGTCCCCTTTCCGTGTAATAGGCACCATGCGTGGTTGCTAGAAGCATGCATCTATGATGCTCTGTCGGATTGCACGTGCATCCTGTGCCTCATGGACTCCCTGGCGTCCCTCCACATCCCCACCCTCATCATCATCATCTTCAGGTGCATGCAGTACAGCGTCAGGGGGCATGGGCACATTCCTACGTATGCACATGTTGTGCAGCATGACACATGCCATGACCATCTTAGAAACCCTCTCATGGCTGTACATGAGTGCCCCGCCAGACCTGCTGAGGCTGCGGAAACGAGCCTTCAGTAGGCCGAATGCCTGTTCAATGACCACACGGCTACGTGAGTGGGCATGGTTGTAGTCCTCCTCATGCTGGTTCTGTGGGTTCCGGATTGGTGTAAGGAGCCATCTCTTCAGTGGATACCCGGCATCACCTGTATGGGACGAATAAAGGGTGTCAGTGGAATGATAGTGCTAAGTAGCCCCCCCCCCTCCTGCAAGGTCATTGACGCATCAAATGGGCCACGATGTCATGCATGGAATGAGACTCACCGAGTAGCCAGGATCTGTGCCCTGCGTGTCGCTCCATGTAGCGTGGTATTCTTGTGTTCCTCAGGACCATAGAATCATGGGTAGATCCTGGAAATCTGGCACAACAATGCGTAAAGATCTTGTTGGAGTCACACACCATTTGCACATTGATTGAATGAAATTGTTTCCGGTTGCGGTACTGGACCTCCATGGCATGTGGGACAACCAATTCAACATGGGTGCAGTCGATGGCACCAATGCAACCCGGGATGCCGCCAAGTGCATGGAATCCCACCTTTGCGTTGGTAATCTCCTGGTACGTGCGTGGTAGTGTGATGTGGTCGTCGGCGTGCTTCAGGAGGGCATCGTGCACTTGGGAGAGTGTCCGTGAGAACAGTGGCTGTGAAATGCCATGCAACTGTCCCACTGTGTGCTGGTAGGTGCCTGTGGCCAGGAAGTGGAGTACAGACACCACCTTCAGTAGGGGTGGGATGGCGGTTGGGCTATCTATCATGCTCACGAGGTCAGCATGTGTCATGTCCACAATGGCGATTATGGTGTCCCGGTCCAAACGGTAGAGGGTGTGGATCTGCTCAGCAGTGAGGTTGAACGGATCAGCTCGGAGGCGTGGGATTGCGGGCCGCCTGCGTGGTGGTAGTGGCAGTGCTTGTGGGCCTTGCTGACCCTGCCTTGCCCTCCTCCTCCTCCTTCTCCTCCGTCTCCCCTGTGCGCCCGGTTGTTGTACCTGTTGTTGTTCGTCGTCTTCTTGTAGTTGTAGCACTTGCAGTGCTATCTGGTGCCCCAGGCCCAACATCGCTAGTCCTGCCGGTAGCATTTTGGAGTGGGAGTGGTTGTGGGAGGGGTTTGGGTCTGCTATATATGTGCTGTCGGCCTGTATGGCCTCCACCTGTGCTGATTGAATGAATCTGTGGCAGATGCAATCCCTTCTGGCCGAGCACGTCCCGCACGTAAGGCTGCATTTGGCCGCATGGCATCTTGGGGTTGGAATCATGTATCAAATCCCGATGGCAGTGTGATGTACTTTGACTGATTTTCATGCTATGCTCCCATTGTTACACATGCTATGATTGCAGCCGCTTACATACCTGTGAAGAGTCAGTGGTATGTAGGGCTCGATCGATGGCCGACCCTCATGCAGCACAGTATCGTACTTCACCGACGGGCGTGGCGTCCCATTTGTGATTGCAGCCAGTTAGCATTATGACACACAGCCGCACTACATTGATGTAATTGTGAATGCAAGCGTTCACAGAAGCCTTTTCGACGTAATGTTGCAAGTGTGGAATTCGAAGGCCAGGATTTTTGGTTGCGAAGTAGCGGTGAGGAGACGCCCACAGGTCTGCCTGGAAATGTAACGTTCTATTGTTGAATGTCCTTGGGACAGGGCCCATAACGAGCAAGCAATGAATGACATGAATTGAATGGGATGCGCAATAGCGTAGTGGACGATAAGGCAGGACGTTCCCAAGTCCATCTAGCTTCACGACACTACAGATCCGGCCAGGAGCACAGTGGTTTTTGCAGACTGCATTACGCACAGACGCGATGGAAGTTTCACATATTATGTGAGTGAATGTTCATGCGTTTTCATTGCGGGATGAGGGAATGATGAATGGATGCATGGACAGATGATTCCATTTAGGGTCTGCCATGTACATGTGTTTTTTGATTCAATCCCCTTCCCCTGCGCTATGTGATGCAAGGCTGCCATAGTGGGACTTACGTCTATCTGCCCTTGTCGGATCCTCCCTGTCTCGACGCGCCTTCATACACTTGTGTCTAGGCACGTTACTAATCCCATGTCATGGGTTCTATCTTGACGGACGCATGCACAGTAACCGGCGTTGCCAATGGTGTATTAACCTCGATTGGTTTCGTTATGTATCGATACTGATTTAGGGGTGTGTATATTCCTTTGGAGTGGCCTAGCATGCATATGGGTGTGGATTTGGTGTGTTGAATGAAGATAGTGATGCATCATGTGTCATGTAGTGCAATCGGTTAATTTGTGTTTCATTTTGGTGACAGGTATCTCCTGCCCTATTGCAGATGCCATCTGTACGCCACTCCTCCAGATGGTTTTTACTCTCGACACCTGCAGCTTCGGGTGAATCAGTGGAGCAGCATTACGATCTTATGGGACGATCGCCAATGGGCCACATGCCCTTACGCTGTTCTGGTGGCTAGGTGCAACATTTCGGCCTTTCAGCTGGACTAGTGCCTGCCTCATGGGACGGACCTGCGGTTCTTGCCGCTTCCATGTTGCCTTTTGGAACGTTGATGTTGGCCCTGTGTGCCATGATGGTACAGGGCGTCACACAAGTGGAAGCTGGTCAATTATTGCAGATGCAGCCCTCGGTGATGATGGATGTTTTGGTGTTATTTTACAAATTGCTGTGAGGCCTTTGTCATTTGGATGTGCATTTAAATTGTATTCCGATATTTGGCGTGTTGCGTTATTCTTTGCAGGTGATGTGGCGATTTTCGATTTGTGGCGGTATGTATTGCGAGATGATCTGCATTGTGTTCCGCCTTCTGAGTTGAGTTGTGTGGTACAGTACTGGCCGCTTTTGCCTACGTAGCACAGTGTGGTCACGGATAGGGGCTGCCATTGTGACTGTTTACATGATGTGCTGTTCAGGGGCGGGGGATTGGCTTTTGGCCGACTGGTGCCTGTCAGCCAGGTCGATTGATGGTATGATGGGATGTTCAGAATGTGGCTGGTCACAGGTGCCTGTGTTTGCGTGCGTTTGTTGGAGGGGGACTGGGGTCATGTCCATTGGAATAGCTTCTGTATTCATGCCATCTGTGCCCTGCAGCTCCCATCGGCCCCTCTTGGGATGTGCCTGGCTGCTCAGTCACTCTGCCAACTTGTGTGGTACATGCTTCTGCTGATGGTTGGTTTGTTTACTGGCAAGAGTACAGGTCTGGTGCAATCCCCCTCAGGATGCTGTTTTGGATGTTGCCTTGCGCTGGTGGCAAGCGATGGGGGACTACTGTTGTTTTGTGTCATGTGTTCTTGATTTCCATTTTGATGTCTTGTACCTTCACATGCCTGTGCTGCATCAGTACGGCTATGGTGAAATGCCGTACATGGATGCCCACTCACGGGGCGCTTCGAACACCTGCATGCATTTCTACGTTGGCATGCATGGGTGAATTGTAGATTTCACTGGTTGCATGGTGTGAGTACATTGCGCCTGCCAGGAGTTGTGCAATGTGGCCAGGGAGTGGAGTACAGGCACTCAGTGGGCCATTTACGGTTGGTTCACGATGCCGTATTTCTAGCCATGGCGGAATGGTCCATTCCGCCATGCCTGATGGCGTTAGGTACATGTCCGCTAGGGTCGGAATTGCCGTACCGTTGCACCATGGTGGTGTTTGCGGTTTGGCATGGTGCGCGCGCGCGTGCTTAGTGCAGTTAGCGTTGGCGTTCACTACGGTGTCGCTAATGGCTTCGTACTTTGCGGTGACGGGTCATAGTCGCACCGAGCGCTTTTCGATGGCGGTATTGCATTTCCGCCATCGTTTTCCCCTTTCCGCCAGGGTCGTAATGAGGGCCAGAGTCCATGATATGTTCTGTAATGGAGTTTTAATGATTTCTGTTTTTGTACACTGTATCGATGTATGATTTAAAAAAGAAAGCAATAAGAAATAATTGAAAAAAATCAATTTCTGGAATTCTTTTTGAGAGAACGGATTCATTGAACACATTTTTGAATAGTTTTGGATGTGACAAGAGTCTGTACATGTTCTCTTTGATCACTGTACTTTTTGTGATGACATCTTTACAAGCAAGGCATGAAATGTTAGTGACTAAAGTGAGCTGAGGATTTACAGGTTTACAGCTGCATACAGCTATTGACTTTAGATGGTTGAACCTATATTGCCATTAAAAGTTGAAGTAATTTTATCTAAGAGTTTTGGGGTCTAGAGTTGGGTTAGTGTGACCTGTTTAATAAATTTCAAGTCAAAAGATGTTTTCAGTTGGGGACTCTTAGGACAATGTCAAAATGACATTGTGCAAGCATTGTTGAGTATGGTAAGGGTTTTGGGTGAGGTATGGATGGTATGAGGCCACCCTGGTGCAAGGGGTGGTTACTTGTTCGTGGCGACACCGTGCAAACACCATTGTGTGTAAGGAATGGAGTAGGATCTCTCCTCCAGTGTGAGGTTTGGTCAATGGGTATTTTGTAGGCATGGCAGAGTTAAAGTGAAGTGAGGAATGGGTCCGATGTGTACGTGAATAAGGGGGGATGCCTTCCCATTCACGTGACAGAGGTGTAGAGTATGGGTAGAAAAGGGGGGGGACGCCTTCCGCACAAATGAGTGGTTGCTGTTGGTGGCACAGCCATTATGTTGGAGGGGCCTGGGGAGGAGAGGGACACCCTTTGCCTTTATTGAGTTGCACCTCTCACAAAAAAGGTTCCCCATATGAATGTCCCCTGTATGTTTTCCTCCTGTGGATCCGTGTGAGAAGAAGGGAGATGTGTTGTAATGTGCTTGGTGTGAATGCAGGTGCCTAGGAATGCATGAGAGAATGTTGGTGTGCCTGAGAGAATGTTTAGCTGTGAATGTAGGAATGCCTGCAGTGAAGCTCCACTGATGTCAGTTGGAGACCCCTAGCCTGGGTGATGAGACCCAGTGGTTCATACTTGCCATCGGAAAGGGACTTTGTGTAACATTGGAATAAAGCTGCCTTCTGGAACCTACCCAAGATGTCTAAGGATCCTTGATTATTACAGTTTCACAAAACAAGCATTACCACAATCCAAAAACGGAGCCATGGTACACAGGATTTTTATGCTGACGGCCTAAACAGACCTGCTTAGCATGTGAAAATAAGAAACAAATGTGGTTAGGAATGGCAAGCATACATTTTTTGATAGAGCACAGGCAGACCTTTTGAAGGATAGGTGACTTGTGCAGGTTACAAAAGCGTACAGTGCCTAAAGCAGCAACTAAATATAGGTTACATTTGGGAAATGAAAGGGTTGTGTAACAAAGTGCAGTAGCAAATGTATCAACACATTATCAAAACCAACAGAAAACAACAAATGTCCTACCTTCCCACAGGTGTCATGATGAAAACGGTACCTCATGTGTGTGGGTGCACCTACCTGGGCGCAAAGGGAGAAGGCTAAACCACTGGTACGTCAAATGCTCTGGGGAAGACTGTATTTGGCTTTGTGGACAACCCACAGATTTTGGCTTGGGGTGTTGCAACCACTAAGTAAAACGGGGAACCCCATGCATTTCTGAAAAGACAACTGTGGAAATCCAGGTCTGACTTGCGTGAATCGCCCTAGAATGTATTACCGACAAGCCCCGCAAAGTTCAAAATGTACAAAAAAGACATTTGTCACCAGGAAACCAAAACACGCCACCAACACCACATGTCCTACCTTTCCACGTTCCCACAGGTGTCCCGACGAAAACGGTACCTCACATGTGTGGGTGCACTTACCTGGGCGCAAAATGAAAAGGCTAAACCACTGGTATCCCAAAGGGCTTCGGGAGAGCACATTTTTCAGGATTTTGGTCTTGTGGACAACCTACACATTTGGACCTGGGTGTGTCGCAGCCACCAAGGAAAACTGGGAACCCCATGTATTTCTGAAAAGACACCTGTGGGAATCCACAGAGGGTCTGACTTGCGCGAATTTCCCTAGAATGTATTACCCACAAACCCTGGCAAAGTCCAAAATGTAGGGAAAAAAGCACAATTTTCAGACTGAAACCACTGAAACACACTGCCAACAACACATGTCCTACCTTCCCACATTCCCACAGGTGTCAAGACGAAAACAATCTCTCACATGTGTGGGTGCACCTACCTGGGTGCAAAGGGAAAGGGATAAACTACTGCTATCCCCAAAGGTTTTGGGGAGACAACCTACAGATTTGGGCCAGGGTGTCGCAGCCACCAAGGAAAACGGGGAACCCCATGCATTTCTGAAAGAAGACACCCATGGGAATCCACAGAGGTCGGACTTGCGCAAATCGTCCTAGAATTTATTACCCACAAGCCCCACAAAATTCAAAATGTACAGAAGAAAAACAATTTTCACACATGCCACCCAACAACATATGTCCTACCTTCCCACAGTTAACCTGACGAAAACAGTACCTCATATGTGTGGGTGCACCTACCTGGGCGAAAAAGTGTTGAGAATCCACAAGCCCAGCGGCAGTCCCAAGGAGCCCCGGCAGGGTCCCCATCCCTACCCCAGAGTGAAAAGCTCCAACGCCGTGCCACTAGAGCTACACATCGGTTGGGGATGATGTCCAGGCCATGGGCACCTGTCTCCCATGTGGATTGATCGTCCCCCAACTCCAGCGCTGGTTCCAGCGCTGATTCCAGGGAGCCCTGGCAGGGTTCCCATAACTTCCTGGAGGGAAATTCTGTAATGCAGGATGATCGGGGCAATGTCACTGGCCTTGGGCAGCTGTCTCTCATGTGGGTTGAAATAAAATAACAACAAACAGGGTTGGCTGTTTTAAGAAAAAAGGAAAAAAGGGCAGGGACAAGCCATTGATTTCCTTTGAACCGTTAATAGGATATGCGTGATAACACAAAAACAATGGTTTTGTAGGCCATGTACGCCCTACCCAAAATCCACAAGGGCATTGTTCCTCCACCCGAACGCCCCATCGTGTCCAGCATTAGCTCCATTTTGGAACCCTTATCACAGTTTGTAGACTTTTTTTTATTAAGGACCAGATCCCCAAAATGACTAGTTATGTCAAAGATTCGACCAATATGCTGAACCTCCTTGACACTCTGCAATACGACCCAGAAGAAGAATGGCTAGTGACAATCGACATTGAGTCCTTTTACACTCGGATACCCCAACAAGAGACCCTGAACATGCTGAGCATTCTACTCCACTCTGGCATTGAACTACACGGAGTGCCACCGGTTTTCATTCACCAACTGGCAGAAATTGCATTGACCAAAAAATATTTTTTGTTCGAGAACACCTTTTATCAAAAAATATCCGGCACCGCGATGGGAGCAACATTTGCCCCCAGTCTTGCCAACCTCTACGTCAACCTATTTGAACAGAAACACATCTACCCGATAACCAACCCATTCCTTGCCAAACTCGGTGTATGGCGTAGATACATAGATTACATTTTTGTAATCTTCAAAGGGACGGAACAGGAACTTGTATCTTTCCATGCCTGGCTCAACTCACTCAATCCATACCTACAGTTCACATTGGACAAGATAAACATACCACCCATTTTCTTGACCTTGCCATCTCAGCCAATAATGGGAGACTGGTCTCAAGTGTCTATAAGAAATCCACAGATAGAAATTCTCTCTTATGCTATTCCAGCTACCACCCAAAAGCACTTGGAGACAATCTCCCTTTTGGACAGTTCCTGCGATACCGAAGGCTGTGTAGCCAGACCCCAGCCTATACCACACAGTCCAGACTTTTACGCAAACAACTGGCAGACAGGGGGTATCTGTCATGAGGACAGGACGATGGAAGTGTTGGACACGGTGGAAGCGCCATTGATACACCCTTCACGGCGCTCTGTGCAGCGTTCTAGCTGTTACGCTCTGTGCTCTTCATATTGAGGTTAGCCACGCCCCCTCCTTGCGTTGCAACTGTTTCCTGTTCTTCGCTACACTGGTGCCGTTGGTTCCCGTGCCTTCTGTGTATTTTCCTCCCGACTGGAATTCTATCTTCTATAGCGTCCTTGTTCCTGTTCCTTATTTTTCCGCCTTTTGCGGTGCTACTCTCGGCATCTTTTTCTTTCTGTTTATTTCCTCCGTTTCTCTGCCTGCGCTCGGGCTTTCACTTTCTGGTAACTCTGCCTCCTTTTTCTCGGCATTTTCGGACTGCTTTTCCTCCGGGGCATCTTACTTTCACACTGCTATTTTTTCACAGCTCCTTCTAGCCTTTTGATTCACTTTCTTTTTCTCCTTAACGTTTGGGTGAGTTCATCTGTATTCTGCCTTTCCCTTTTTTCTATACTTATGGTCCTCTTCTCTGTTTCTACTCATTCTTGTCTTTGCTGCATCCCGTCTAGTTTCACGGCTTCTGTTTTAGTTTCTTTGGTTCTTCTCCAGTTTTCCCTTACACCCTACCTGCAGCCTATCCTGAATTGGATGGATGAAAGGACTTGGTTTTCCGGCCTTCTTCTGTCGGATACTGAAGCTGGACCTGTTACCTTGCACTTACCGGATCCCCTGCTGCGGACCCCCTTGTCCTTATTTCCTCGTGGCGCTTACTCTTGCGCTCCTCAGTGACTGTATTCTTCCCGGAACTGAAAGATCTTTGGACTTCCATCCAGCCTTGTGCACATTCAAGTAATTCAGGGGTTTTTTCTGCCACTGGCTTTTTCCCCTCCACAGGCTGTGCAGGGAATCCTCCGCCTTGGTTGCTGTCTGCCTTCTTACACAACCACTGTGGCGAGTTCCCGGAACAGACCGTATCTCTTCTCAAAAAAAAGGACTCCGGACCGGACTACGCCATCTGCTGAGGCTGAAATATCTTCCTGCGAATCAGACACCGAATCCCAGGTGAGCCCTACTAATGACAGTTTGCAACGCCCAGTTATGGCCACAGCAGAGCAGGTCCAGGAGTTGATAAATGCAGTACAGAGCCTCTCCCTGGAGATGCAGGGAGTGAAGGCTGAAAATGCAGTACTCCAACAGATGGTGACCACCAGAGATGCCCATCTGTCCGACCTACCACCTTTTTCTCTTGCGGTTGGAAAATTTGATGGAGCACCCAAGAAAGTTAAGGAGTTTTTGGATGCCTGCATGGTCTATTTTACATTCCGGCCAACTACGTATGCCTCAGACCGCACTCGAGTGGGATTTCTCATATCGAACATGATTGGGAATGCCCTAGCATGGGCTACTCCGTTGGTCACGTCCAACAATCCGGTCCTGCAAGATTATAACGCCTTCACTAACCTGTTACGACAGTCTTTTGAACGCCAGGAGATTGGCTTCTCGGCAGGTGAAGCTATGTTTGACATCAAGCAAGGATCTGGGACCTAATGTCCTATATCCCAGCATTTAAGAGACTGGCAGCTGAAGTGGGTTGGCCCGAGACTGTGCAATATACTGCATTCAGAAGAGGTCTACATGAAGATCTAAAAGATGAGTTGGCAAGGGCTCCTAGACCTGCTACGCTAGCTGAGTTATTCTCTCTGGTCCTTCAAATGGACTATCGTATTATGGAACGAAAAACAGAGAAAAGGAAGGGTCGATCCCAGATATCCCCAGTTCCTGGACCCCCATCCTCGACACCTCAAACACCCCACCGGGTAGGGGAAGAACCAATGCAAATCAGCACGACCAGGGGTCCCCTTTCCTCCATGGAAAGAAGCAGAAGAAAAGAAAGAGGCCTTTGCATGTATTGTGCATCAGACGCCCACCTTCTTAGGGACTGCCCAGAAGTACCCCCACGGCGTCGGGGAAACGACGGACCCCGGTTTTAGAAGGAGCCGCTTACTGGGGTGTAGTGGAAGGCTCACCTTGTGCTCAAACTTCAGGAGAAGATCCACATTTTATGGTTTTACAACTCACTCTGCAGTGGAAGGATCAACCTAAGAAGAAGGCCCTAGCCCTCATTGACAACGGAGCAGCTGGTAATTTCCTCTACGTAAACTGGGCCACACAAGAAGGTATCTGCCTAGTGAATAAAGAGGAGAAACAAAAGGTGGAAGGAGTAGACGGACGCCCCTTGAGTTCTGGACCCATTGTACAAGCAGCTACCAACATCCAAGTATGTATTTCACATCACAAGGAAACCCTCGAATTCGATGTTATAAGAGCAGCACATTTTCCTGTAATTCTAGGGATCACTTGGCTACGCCGACACAATCCAACGATAAACTGGTCCCTCAACACCATAAAATTTGATTCTGAGTTTTGTGTCCAACATTGTTGTCTCCGTTGTCAAACAGAAAGAGTTGCTGTCTCGTGCCCCTCTGTGGCTTCTGAACCTCTTCAGGTCCATCATATCCATTCAGTATTTCAGGAGTATGCTGACGTATTTGAAGACCGATTACCTAAGGATCTACCCCCACACCGTCCTGAAGACTGTGTCATTGACCTGATACCGGAGACATTGGTCCCCTTTGGGTGCATGTTCTCCTTGACCATACCGGAAAAGCAAGCCCTAAGAACCTATTTAGATCAAAACCTGCAAAACGGATTGATCCGGCCTTCTAAATCCCCAGCCGGGGCTTCTTTGTTTTTTATCGCCAAGAAGGATACTAGCGAGCTGCGTCCTTGCATCGATTATAGAGGACTAAACAAGATCACTGTGAGAGATCGCTACCCAATGCCTTTGATCAAGGACATACTGGAAGCAGTCGAAGGGGCACGCCTGTTTAGTAAACTAGACCTAAGAGGCCCCTATCACCTCTTAAGGGTAAAGAAAGGGGACGAGTGGAAAACGGCTTTCCGTACTCCTTTTGGACTGTTTGAATACAGAGTTATGCCGTTTGGTTCTAGTCAATGCCCCGGCAGCCTTCCAGAGGTTTATGGACCATCTATTTGGTGACTTATTGTTTGTTTCAGTAATTGTTTACTTGGACGACATTTTGTTTTTTTCTCGTCATCCTCATCAACATCAGGAACATCTCACCGAGGTTATGAAGCGATTGAGGCGCCATCAACTCTTTGCAAAACCAGAAAAATGTCTTATTGCTGTGTCTTCTGTACCCTATTTAGGATTTATCCTATCCGAACAGGGCATTGAAATGGATCAGAAGAAGGTCACGGCTATTCTCGAATGGCCCTCTCCTTCCACTGTAAAAGAAGTACAAGCCTTCTTGGGTCTCTCCAACTTTTATAGAAGGTTCATTCTCAACTTCTCTGAACAAGTACTCCCCATCACTACTCTCCTGAAAAAAGACGTTCCCTTCAGTTGGAATCACACTGCAGAACAAGCGTTTCAAGGATTGAAGAAAGCCTTTTGTTCCGCACCCATTCTAAAACAACCTGATCAAAGAAAACCCTTCATTGTTGAAACGGACGCTTCAGCTGGGGCTTTGGGGGCGGTGCTCAAACAAGAGCATAACGGGGTGGAACACCCTATTGCCTATCTCTCGCGCACACTAAACCCCAGTGAGTACAATTACTCAGTAATTGAGAAAGAGCTGCTGGCCATTAAACAGGCATGCTCGGAATGGAGACATCTGCTTCAAGGGTCAAGAAACCCATTTGAAATCCGTACAGACCACAGCAATCTTAAGGTATTACAGCAAATGGAGTGCACAAACTCCATACAAGCCCGATGGGCTTATTTCTTTGCTCAATATGATTTTTACATTACCTACCTTCCGGGTAGCAAGAACATATTGGCAGACTGCTTATCTAGGAGTCCCTCTTCTTTCACCAGTCCGCCTTTTAAGGGAGAAGGAATGTTCCCAGAAGTCCAATGTGTCCATTCACTTTCAAAGTTTCTTCAGAAAGTAAAAGAAGCCTCAGTAGAGGCTCTCAAGCCTCTTCCCAGATGCGTAAGAAACAAACTAACCAAGAAAGAAGGAATGTGGTTCCATCAAGGAAGACTCTTTGTACCCAATGCCAAACTACAAGAACGAGTCCTTCATTGGGGTCACAATTCTCGGATCGCAGGTCACAAGGGCTTCGCGGCCACATCAGACCTGATCAGACGGATGTTTTGGTGGCCATCCATGCTCTCTGACATCAAACAATTTGTTAGTTCTTGTCCTATCTGTGCCAGAAGTAAGACAATCTTTTCCAAACCGGCGGGGCTACTACTACAACCCAGACTACCAACTACTCCGTGGTCACATGTCTCCACAGATTTTGTAACAGATCTTCCGTTATCACAAGGATACACTGCAATTATGGTTATGGTTGACAGCTTCAGCAAGATGGGCCACTTTACCCCTCTGAAGGGAGTACCTTCGGCTCCGGAAATGGCGCAGGTGTTTCTCAGAGACATAATTAGACTCCATGGTATTCCGACTACCATCCTATCTGACCGAGGCTCACAATTCACTTCAACATTCTGGAAGACATTATGTGACCTACTAGGCATTGAAAGGGCTCTCACCTCTGGATACCATCCCCAGTCGAATGGACAGACAGAGCGACTCAATGCCACCATGGAGCAGTACCTCCGTTGCTTTGTCAATGATCAACAAGACGATTGGGTGTCACTCCTCCCCTTAGCCGAATTCTCTTATAATAATACAGTACACTCAGCCATCAAGATGTCACCCTTCTTCTGCATTTATGGGAAACATCCCCGATCCTTTCCGCTGGATAAGATCCAACCTTCAAACTTACCAACGGTGGATTCTCTGTTGGAAAACATCCACAAGACCCAAAGGACGGCTGCAAGTAATCTACAAGAAAGTCGAGCCCGATATAAACACCAGGCCGACCTACACCGCATCCAAGATCCTAACTGGCAAGTCGGAGATAGAGTCTGGCTCTCTACTAAGTACCTACCCAGATGGACTCATCCATCAAAATTGGCCCCCAAATATCTAGGTCCATATTCTATCACTGCTCGGATTAATCCAGTGGCTTTTCAACTAAAACTTCCTCATCAACTCAGCCAAATCCACCCAGTATTTCACTCTTCTTTGTTGAAGTCATTTATCCCTGATCTTCACCACCGGAAGAAAAGGTTCCAGATAAGAAGCAGGGAACCTGACCCAGAAGTCTATGAAGTAGACAAGATCCTGGACTCCAGGTATTACAGAGGCAGACTTCAGTACTTGATCCGGTGGAAAGGATACTCTCCGGCTGAAGATTCCTGGGAACCCGTGACCAGTATTTCCGGTCCCAGATGTGTACGGCAGTTTCATGCCCTTCATCCCGGTAAACCCGGGGTAGGTGTCCCTAGAAGGGGGCATACTGTCATGAGGACAGGACGATGGAAGTGTTGGACACGGTGGAAGCGCCATTGATACACCCTTCACGGCGCTCTGTGCAGCGTTCTAGCTGTTACGCTCTCTGCTCTTCATATTGAGGTTAGCCACGCCCCCTCCTTGCGTTGCAACTGTTTCCTGTTCTTCGCTACACTGGTGCCGTTGGTTCCCGTGCCTTCTGTGTATTTTCCTCCCGACTGGAATTCTATCTTCTATAGCGTCCTTGTTCCTGTTCCTTATTTTTCCGCCTTTTGCGGTGCTACTCTCGGCATCTTTTTCTTTCTGTTTATTTCCTCCGTTTCTCTGCCTGCACTCGGGCTTTCACTTTCTGGTAACTCCGCCTCCTTTTTCTCGGCATTTTCGGACTGCTTTTCCTCCGGGGCATCTTACTTTCACACTGCTATATTTTCACAGCTCCTTCTAGCCTTTTGATTCTACTTTATTTTTCTCCTTAACGTTTGGGTGAGTTCATCTGTATTCTGCCTTTCCCTTTTTTCTATACTTATGGTTCTCTTCTCTGTTTCTACTCATTCTTGTCTTTGCTGCATCACGTCTAGTTTCACGGCTTCTGTTTTAGTTTCTTTGGTTCTTCTCCAGTTTTCCCTTACACCCTACCTGCAGCCTATCCTGAATTGGATGGATGAAAGGACTTGGTTTTCCGGCCTTCTTCTGTCGGATACTGAAGCTGGACCTGTTACCTTGCACTTACCGGATCCCCTGCTGCGGACCCCCTTGTCCTTATTTCCTCGTGGCGCTTACTCTTGCGCTCCTCAGTGACTGTATTCTTCCCGGAACTGAAAGATCTTTGGACTTCCATCCAGCCTTGTGCACATTCAAGTAATTCAGGGTTTTTTTCTGCCACTGGCTTTTTCCCCTCCACAGGCTGTGCAGGGAATCCTCCGCCTTGGTTGCTGTCTGCCTTCTTACACAACCACTGTGGCGAGTTCCCGGAACAGACCGTATCTCTTCTAAAAAAAAAGGACTCCGGACCGGACTACGCCATCTGCTGAGGCTGAAATATCTTCCTGCGAATCAGACATCGAATCCCAGGTGAGCCCTACTAATGACAGTATCCACAAAAAATCATTAGAGATACCTACAAAAGAGCTAGAAATATCCCTTGATCTGTAACCTTGCAACAAAACATTAAACCAGCTAGCACTACAGGACTCACAGCAGTATTTAGTTACTCACCTCTTCTGAACAAAATCAAGAAAGAGGTGAAGAGACTATGGCCGATCTTGAACACAGGGAATACCAATATACCTGTCCCCCGCTTCGCTCTAAAAAGACGATCCAATCTGAGCAAAGTAGTCAAAACATTGACACACAATACCCCGACTACAGGACCCAGCCAGCGGACCCTCTGGAATAAAGCACCAGCCACAGGACATGCCCCTTGTGGCAACTGCTCCATGTGTCCTCAGACATCACGTACCACTGAGATTGACATAGGATGGCAGACACCGTGGAGGCAGATGACATTGACCAACTGCAATTCCAAAGGAGTTATCTACATGATCACATGCCCCTGTGACCTTAGGTACATAGGTATAACAACCAGGACATGCATGATCGAACATCTGTCATGCATACGCACTAACAAGCTCACGGCCCCCCTAGTCCAACATTTTGCAGCCGAAGGACACACTGCAGACTCAAGTGGACCATAATAGAAAGGGTCACACCACCCGCGAGAGGGGGCAACTTTAACAATATCCTGTTTAGAAGGGAACAGCAGTGGATCTTTAGACTAAATAAGTGCTCCATAGGCCTAAACGAAAGTATCCAGTGGCATGACTTAGCAGTGCTGCTCTAGGTCTCCCGGATGCCATTTGTTGCCCTCTGCCTTTTGAGCAATTGTTCTTGCCTCTACTGGTCTCCCACCATTGGGACCATGCCCCTCACTGCACCGCTCTGCTGTGCCTCCGGGCATGACATGTACGCTTCCCTCTCTCTCTTCCTCCCTCTTTCCCCCCTCCCTTTTTTTTCCCCCAACCTATGTTTTCTTTCCCCAATCACCCACACCCCCATACCCTCCCTTTGCCTTCAGGGACAGCTTGCTGCCCCACTTGTCTTTAACATACAGGTCCGGCTACCCCTCGGACCCCCGCATCCCCTAATCAGCTGTTCATCAAGTGCAGCACAGCTCCCGTGTCAACAGCTGTTTTCACGTGTTCTCCATTTTCTCTAGAGGCGATAGGGTACACTGCGCCAATGCGGGCCCATACCGCTCTCAGCAGACGTTGCATAGACGCCCGCCTATGTCATCCTGACGCTAGGCGGGCGCGCGCTGCTAGTCTGTTTTTATAGGCGATCGGTCTCTCTTTACGATCGTGCTCTTTTCGAGCAGTATGCACCTACTGAGCAGACGCTTCGCTCGCAGATGCAGCAACAATGCGGATCAGGTACAGATACTCTTTTTGCTCTGCCCCATCATGCAGCACGCCCAAGTTTACATCTAGATTGATGCAAATTGTTTGTTCTAGATTTGCCTGCTATCAATGGGACAAGCCTCCATCAGCACACGTTATGTGTATAGAGGGAACCACAGGTTTGGTTTTTGAAAAGATTTTGAGCCACAAAGCATGCTCCCACGAGGGATCGGGGTCCCCACACAACCCCCTCTTCTCCTAACCCCCCACCGTCCATCCACCACTGATGAGCTTTGGACACCGGTGTTCAGGCACCAATACTACCCTGCAATTATATTTAACCACTTGATTTGGTGAAAGTATTACCCCTTTCTCATACTCTTGTATCAAGGTTATGAAGATCCTGCCCTCCTCCTTTTTTTAAAAGCTAGATTTATTCAGCCTTTACCCTCCTTGTACTTTTCATTGGTTTTCCCCGTTTTCCCCTCCCCACCTTCTGTATCCCTGCAGGAGGTGCTTGACCTTGTTCAGACAATCTGAACTTTTTTTTGGATTCATTCTTCATATGAAATCATGGTCCTGAAGAAGATGGCTTTATCTCTGTATGCCATTGAAACCAGTCGACCCTATAGGTCATGAGGGCTCTCATGACCTACATCAAATATCTCTACTACAAAGGAAAAAGATATTGAGATACAACAACTGTTCCTGCGCACACCCAGATGGAAAGAGTGTGCATTTTTTTGAAGAGCCTGTCCATACCCCCACGGCCTTTTTATTGTGCATTTCCACTTTTTGAACTCCAAGTATCTCCTACTTTCTGTGACCTACAGGAAAGATTAAAGATTGACACATGAAAAGGAATACGAACAGTTGACCTGCTCCCATGTTTTTCCAATTACAACAAGACAGCTACAGAATCTAATCCTCAGTTCTGGACAGCACTGTACCTACAAAAGTGGATCTGCTGCCCTCCCCACCTCCCTCTACCCTTTGCACTCGAGTTTGAGAAATTGGATTTCCAGTTCTTTGTTTCATCAAAAACGTATGAATCAATTTTTTCCCATGTGGGTTGACCATCCCCAAGTGCAGCGTCATTCCCAGGGAGCCCCGGAAGGGTCCCCATCCCTTCCCAGAGGAAAATTCTGTAAAGCAACCCAGCCAGAGCTCCAGGATGGTTGAGGGTGATGTCACTGCCCTTGGGTGCCTGTCTCGTAATTGTGTGGACAGCACCCAAGCTCAACTGCTGTCCCAGCAGGGTCCCTGTCCCTTCCTGGGGGGAAAGCTGTAAAGCAGGCATTCCAGAACCTCAGGATGGGTGGGGGTGATGTCCCTAGCCTTTGGCGCTCGTCTCCCATGTCCCAAGTCCAGCAGCAGTCCCAGGGTGCCCCGGCAGTGTCCCCATTCCTTCCTGGAGGGGAAAGCTGAAACGCAGCCCAGCCAGAGCTGTAGGATGGCTGAGGGTGATGGCCCCAGGCTTGTGCACCCGTCTCTGCTGGACCTGGGCATGGTTGACCAACATGGGAGACAGGCACCAAAGGCTGGGGACATCGCCCCCAATCATCCCGCAGTTCTGACAGGCCTGTGTTACAGGTTTTCCCTCCAGGGAGGGATGGGGACCCTGCCGAGGCTCCCTGGGCCACTGCTGGTCTTGGAGACAGTCAGCCCAAATGGTGGCCATTCTAATAAAAGGAAAGGTCTCCATACCATGTGTGCATTGCATGCCCCGAAGAAATGAACGTCTGCATTACTAGCACAAACATATTTCAGAAAGTGGTAGTCATTATGTTTACTAAAGTTTTTTTCATACACAGCTGCCAACATCCTCTATTCAGGGCACGCACATCATTCAACAAATTACCTCTGCACCACACATTCCCACCCATACCACTGACACTTCAGCCACAGTCCCGCCCACCACATTATCAATCCGCCCCCCAATTATAATGTATAATAACAAAAGGACATTTCGTACTACTTACATAAGCCAGCGAAAGCTTCCACGTGCCTCAACTGTAAAGGAAACAAAGAAAATGATCTGCACTCAGCCCAGCAATAACACTCCCAAACTTTCAGGCTGCTATCTGCAAACCTTTCCCTTCCTTGACGCAGATAAATGGGACACACCAGTCAGTTGCCACCAAGGAAGGGTAAACTGCAAACTGATGGGAAATGCGAATGAGGGCATTGGTCATATGGAAACCCCCACCACCCAAAGCTAAGTTCTCCAATTGGCCTAGTGGCACCACCCAAAGCTAAGTTCTCCAGATGGCTCTCCAGATGGCCTAGTGGCACCACCCAAAGCTAAGTTCTCCAGATGGCCTAATGGCCATTGCTGCATACCGGGGTTGCCAAAATTGTCCTCCCAGGGGAACAGCAATGTTCTGCTGGCATGGGGGACAATTCGTGGCCTGACCCTGCAAGTATGTCCCAGCCCACCACAATACCTCCACAGAGCGCCCCCTCCCACCTACACTCCCATCTACAATCCAGCCCCAGTCCGACCCACCCCACTAACAATCTGCCCCTGTATAATATACAATGTTGAAAAAGAGCAGAATCTCTACTTGCATAACAAAAGTGAAGCTTCAACTGTACTAGACCTGTAAACAGAACAAAACACGTTGATAATCTGCATCAACCCATCAAAAAACAATCGAAACCATCAAACTCCTATCTTCAGCTTGCGCTACTGAGCAACGGTGCGCAATACACACTTTCTATGGTGCTCACTTCCTCTGTCAAAATACTGTCCACATGAAGTAAGCACCAGACCAATGTCTAGTACCATTGATGGGCGCAGATCCAGTGATCTGCTGAGGGCCACCCCACTTTCATATACTAAAATCCCTTGTGGTCTAGTGCGCCCTCCACGCCTCCCACAACAACCCCACCAAAAACAGTATTTAGAATTTGTTTTGCCCCTTCATATTAACGTGCCCATCTGCCCCCAGCGTGGTCTAAATGGTATGCCCCATGCGTTGGGGGCCGGGAGAGAGGACTGCTTATATATAAAGCAACCCCCTCACACATCCCACTTCAAAAACGGATCCCTTGGCGATCCACGCCCAGCAATGCTTCAAGGAAGGTGTCGTCGGAAACCGGAGAGTCTCCCCTTTCCAACGACACCTCCCTCGATCAAAACGCCTAGAAATGCCGGGTATCGAGGGAGAAACTTACCTTCCATTTCACTGCTGCGCCATTTCTGGCTGTGGCAGTGAAATTTCCATTCAGTGTCACGTCAGCGCACAATATGCACGCTGACGTGAAACTGAAGGAAATCCAACCCCCGGCCCGTGAGGAGAAACCTCCTCACATAGCCCAGGGAAATGGCCGGGGGTTGGATTTCCAGTTGGTGCGATCACTGCTTTGCACTGACCGCACAAACTAAAGTGCTAAAAAGGGCAAGGTATCACTTCCTCTGCACTGCACTTGTCCTTAGCACTTAAGGGGTTAAAGAAAGAGCTTTTGTTGAACTTACAAGGCTGAACAGTTTTATTTAACAGGATTGTTGTGGGCCAAGAAAGACACAAAGAACTGTTATACCCATGAGACATTTGCGATACCAGTGAAGAATCCAGGGGGAAGGGAATCACCCTCTGGAACTAAGGCCTTTTCCATTTATGTTGGATCTATTCTATTTTTTTTTAAAGAACACTATTTACAATTCCAGTTCTTCACTTTACTTTTTTTTGTGAGGGCCAGAACAGAACATTTGGACACAAGGACGGCTTTTGATTCATGACATCTTGACAATGACAGATTTAGGTTTTAAAGAATAGGGTCAGAGAGGCATTTTCCCAACCCATTTAGGTTGAATAAAAATGGCAACTTTGTGTCCGGCTTTCATTTCTGACCCCTGACACGCCTCACAGGCTATGAGGTAACTTGACACTTTTAAAATGACACAAGAATACTTTCATGTCTAATTGAACGCCGATGGCAGTTGTGGCAAGTGTTCTGCATTTTTTAATGGTTATTCTGATTTGTTTCTTCACTTCTCTTGAGTTCATTTCTTTATACCCTTTCGGCATATGCCCTTGATTTTGGTTGTTTATATTCGTGATTCTCTCTCACTCTCCCCCCCCCCCCGCACCCGAATGTTCTGGAAATGTGTTAATAACAGACATATATTGAGAAGAATTCGTACTATAGGATCTGGCTTCAAATGTGTAAAAATGTTTACTTTTATCCACGTATACGATACCATCCTTGTGGGGGCTTGAACATGTGTTGCTATATCCTTGTGGGGACTTACTTCCTTATTCCTTATTTGAAATAGAATGCATTCATATAGACATGGTGGAATGTTTGATTTACAGTACATTTTTCACAGTATTACAACTTTCTATATACACGTACCTTCCCACATTTTAGGGATACATAAAAGTTGGATATTAATGGTGTAGCATTTCCCATTAGATGTTTAATTGGCATGGTCACTTAGTCACATATCTCTGGCATTAAAGTGTGTTATAAACATGTTAATGTTTTAGAAAAGGGATCTGGAGCACTGAATTATGCCGTAAATGACACAGGATCACACACTGAAGTTAAATGAAAAGCAGGGATGTGAATGAAAGTGTCATTTTTTTTCACAGTCACCATCTTAACCACTGAAATACATCCCCTCAAATGGATTGTGTCCTCCGACGTATTCCTTTTCTTTGATAAATCCACTTCCAGCTTGCTGGCCTCAGAAACATTTTTTACAGTAGAGGGTGCTGTGCGTTGACGTCCCTTGAGTCAGTGCCCCTCCAAGGCCTTCGTATTGGCACCATTGTCACAATAGGTAAAAATAGTCTTGCAAAGCGTCCATTGCTCAGTTATGTTTTTCCATGCTTTCTAAGCCTAAGAGAAGCAACGCTCGCTTCCTCAGTAAATTCTTCATAAACTTCGATTTCCTTGAAGTAATCTTCGAATCTACGATGGCATCTTCTTCCGCTTCGATGCTACGATCCGGTTTAAAAAAAATGCTGGGATTGTGGAAAAAAGATGTTGTTAACGGATCCTCACATATCTGCCTGTGGTGCCTGGGCTCAGAGCACCAGTGTTCGGAGTGTGGGGAGTGTATGTCCATGACAGCGAAAGCCTTGAGGGAGCGTAGGGGGAAGCTGGAGAAAGGTAAGACCGTTAAATCTTCTACCCCTTCGAAATAGTCCTCGGCCGAGACATTAGTCTCCTCTTCATCGGAGGAAACATTTCCACTCAAGATCTCGAGGTGGTTCTCACCACTCATCCAGATCGAGACATACCAAGAAGAGGTGTCGTAGATCACCTTCCTCTTCTATTTCACCAGAAAGGGTCACCTGCCCCACTAAACCCAGCTCTCCAGCCACGTGGGAGGAATTTCACAAAAAAATGCTAAGGGTCTCCGGGGAACGCAGCGTTGTCCCCCTCAGAGATGCCTAAAGGTGATATCCCGGGTGAAAGACCCGAAAAAAAAATGCCATGAGTCGTTGACCTCAGCAAATAAAAACACTCGAGCGTCATGAACCCTCGAGTAGAGACAAAGGCCCTTTGACCAAGACTGCGTCATCGACGCCATCGTCGAAGGCACCTTCGACACATAAGACAATGTCATTGTCGTCGACCCCGATGAAGGAGAGGCCATCGAAGCCTCATAAGCCAACCGCACCATCGGCACCCGGGGCGTCAAAGGATCCTTCGAAGGCGTTGAAAGGGGCCTCAGGCCCATCAACGACATTGAGTAGAATTCTGATTTATCTCGACAACATCGAGGTCATACTAGAGTACATCGACTCTTTTTTGTAGTTTTGTCTAGGCCTATGACGTCTACATCGACTACTACCCTATCTCAAGTAGTCTCGACCAATCTGGCTCCCTCATCCCTTGAAGTGGGTTTTACCCCTTACCCATACTTTGACTACTTCAGAGCTCTGTCCTCTATCTATGAAGAAGGAGAGGACTCTGATAATGAAAGGCTGTTTGGCTTACAGACTACAAGAGTTCCTATTCCAGAGGAGCTAATATCAGAGGAAGTCAGATTAAGAGATCTTCCGGAGTCTCTACAAGATGCCAGTGGCATGTATATTTCTCCAGAGGCTGACTTCGGCAGACCAGAACCTGGAGAGCATGCAGAAATGTCTTGCAAATCTCATGTGGCAGAGTTATGGAATTTATGGGGTGGTCAGAACCTGCACCCTCTTTCCAACAAGATGATTTAACAGACCTCCTAGATAAAGGGCCTCAAGAAGACCCTATAGTTTCTTTTCATGCAGCATTACAGCGAAAGATGGCTGTAAATTGGGAAACACTGGAGGTTATCCCTGCAGTAAACAAAAAAGCTCTCTGCAAAGTACAGAACGTCGGCCTCAGATCCTCTGTACTTGAGTAAGCATCCGACCCTAGAGAGCTTGGTAGTGCAGGCTGCGACTTCGTCAAGCAGTAAATCGGCATACCCCACTATACCACAAGATAGAGACGACAAAAAATGTGATGTCATGTCCAAAAAGATCTTCTCGGCATGCAGCATGGTACTTAAGTCTGTTAATGCCACTTGCACGCTAGCGAGATTCAGCCATACCCTTTGGGAGTGCGCTTCATCGGCGGCTGACTGTCTCCCAGAAGGGGACGAACGAGAAGCTGCCTTGAATATCATCAATGACGGGAAGGATGCGATGTGTGAGTCCCTCCAAACAGGTCTCGACTCTGCTAACAGCATCAGCAGAGCCATGGAGGCGAGTACCACAATCAGCAGATTTGCATGGTTGCGGAAATCTGTTTTGCTCCTGATGTACAAGCCAGACTTCTGAATATGCCCTTTGACGGCACCTCTCTATTTGGCAAGAAAGCTGATGACAGTTTGGAGAAATTGCAAACCTCTAAGGCGGCAGCCAAAACCCTTGGGGCTGCAATTTGTCAAACTCCAAACCGCCCCACAGATACGTCCTGGAGGGGGAAGTCCTTTGTTTTTACTCCGCATTCGCAAAAGGCAGAGGGCAGCCAGCTCAAAGGGGCCAGAGATGATTCACCCGTGGTGGACGGGTCAAAGGTACCAAGTCTGCTTCAGCAGGTGCTACTTTGCCCTCAGCATCTGCATCAGCCGCTCCTAAACCCCTCTGAGGTCTCTACACGCAAAACACCAGTAGGAGGCAGGTTAACACAACATCTGACAGAATGGCAGGCTATTACGTCAGATGCGTGGGCATTGGAGACAATTGCCCAGGGTTACTGCCTGCCCTTCCTACACGCTCCTCAGTCATCCCCTGGGGAGCAACTCTTTGAAGTTTCCAGACCCGCTCCTTATGCAGGACATTTTAGACCTGCTAGAGAAAGGTGCAATAGAACCGGTGCCTGTAGCGGAGAGGATCAAGGGTTGGTACTCCCCTTAATTCCTAATACGAAAAAAGGACAGAGGATTGACACCCATTTTGGACTTGCAAGACTTGAACAAATTCCTCAGGAAGGACAAGTTCAAGATGGTAACCCTTTCTCAGATCCTTCAGGCCCTCCAGCTTCAGGATTGGTTGGTATCTCTGGACCTTCAGGATGCTTGCTTTCATGTGCCAATCCATCACAATCACAGAAAGTACCTGAGGGTCGCCATTGGCAGTTTTCACGATCAATTTTGGGTTCTGCTGTTTGGGCTGACCTACGCCCGAGTGTCTTCACCAAATTAATGGCAGTCGTGGCAGCAAGGCTAAGGAGAGAAGGGATTCATGTCTACCCCTACCTGGACGACTGGTTGATCAGAGCAGTGGCCCCGGAATAAGCTCAGGTCCATCTAGATTATGTTCGCCACTTCCTCCACAACCTGGGCTTCTCCCTCAACTTAAAGAAGTCACAGATGATACCATCACAGAGACTCCAGTTCATTTGAGTAGTCCTGGACACATCCCTGGGAAAAGCCTTGCCACCAGAGGTGAGGGCTCAAGATATTCTTCAGATGGTGACTGTTAGGCAGAAACCTGTGCAGTTCCCTTAGGGACCACTGCAAAAGGCTTAAGACAACAGGTGTTGGCAGTAAACCCAATTGGTAGCAGTCTGCAGCACCCAGATTGGCCTGGTAGCTGTGGCTGAACAGTCAGACTGCTCTCAAAAAGAGTTAGGCAGAATATAGAGTATACGCATTAGTTACCAAAATACATTAGCACAAGGAAACACTGACCAGAGCTTTGGTATAAAAGTATATCATTATTGATTTAAAAACACACTTTTAAAAAATACACTAACACTAATATGGCAAGCAAGTTCAAAACACAGTCACTATCAATATATATACATCCCTGATTACTTATTGAACAAGACTTAGTTAAAACACCACTTATTTGCAGACAGAGGTGAGCGCTTAACCTAAGATGGCACTCCAATAAGTTAGTTAAAAAGGGAGGGAAAAAGGCAGAATTAGAAAGCACACAATACCAACACGTTTAAAAGAACCACAGCAAGGCAAGAAAGGCAGAGTCTACTGTAGAGCAAGAAAGTTCATAGGCCAGGCCCACTCTTGGAGAGAGAAAGGCAGAATGTGTCCAAGATCAAACAGATAAATTGTACTTTAAAAGTCTTTGCAGATGGTTCAAAAGGAGTTGGATCAGTTCGGAAAAAGTTAGTTAGCAGGTCCCAGGTCACCCCAGGATAGAGAGTCAAGGATTTACGGGACACCTTGAACAGTCTGTTGCAAGGGAGACCAGGCGGAACACAGTACCTGAAATGGTGAGAAAGCTCCAGCGGGGGCAGTTGTTCCTGGCAGCGGGTGCAAGTCAGTGCTTCGTCCAGGGGAAGAGAGGATCTCGACGTGGAGGAAAGCTGGAGGTCGTTGCACTGCCAGGGAAGAAACCAGCCGCAGAGTTTCCCGGTTAAAAGGTACTACCCTTTTATTCGCGGTAGTGGTGAAGCATGGCTATCCGGCCGCCGGGGTGCTTGGCACGGGTGATTCGGCCACAAGACAATCCAGGAAGGCGAAAAAGAGGGCGAACTGGTTATCCCCACCAGTTCAAAGGAAGAAGACTCTCCGGGATGAAGATCTTCTCTGTCGCCGGGAAGTGGTGAGGCGGTTCAGCAGGGCTCCATCGGTGGTGTCATCGTTGCAGGTCGGCTCAGCTTCTCCCTCTTCGGATTCTTTGGTCCTGTGGCGACTTCTGAAGTTCCAGTCCCCAAAGCTCTGCTTTTATGCAGAAAACCCCCATTCATCAGTCCTAGCTGTCACTCAAACATGCTAAGTGGTGAGCAGGGTGGCTCACCACTGGGCCAATCACACAAGAGTGCGACTTGAGTTGCCGAGGCAACTCGGTCCAGGGTGCCTAAACCCCCCTCCCACACATCCTGTAGACCCAGACAGAGTGGCACCACTTTGGAGGGCTTCTGTGCATAAGCCCACCAAAAAGTGGAACAAAGGGCTCGACTTGGGTTGGAGTTACAAAAGCGAACACAGACACCATTTTGGCACTGAGTTCTGGCAAAAAATCCCAACCGGTGAATTAATATTTATTTAATAAACCGGCGGTATGTTTGAGGCTATGCTAAAAAGTGGTAGCCTCGAACAATGGGAAAATCCCATAGGAATATATTTGCAGTTGAATATAAAAAGTATTATCCACTGCCACCAGCCAAAACTCGATCAGGGGGGACTGGACAGTGCCCCCTCGAACAACAGACCCAGGGGCAATCGAATTGCCCCTACCAGTGCATCCACAATATGATGGTTTGTATTGGTTCTGTTCACAATTTAGGACTAGAAAAGCCAATGGTGACTTTACATGCCCTGGGAGACAGTAGTCAGTCCCAGGGTATGGAGTCTATGTTTGGGGGTCACTATGACATCCCTGTGTTACTGCACAGAGGGTGCTGTGTAACACACATACCAGAAACACATGAAGCCCTATGGAGTAAAAGACCCCATAGCCCATAAAACGCATTAAAAGTCAAAGGAACACTTCAAATCATGTCTAAGAGTGGGAGTAAAAGAGTCTCACTCTTAGCAGGACAAAAAAAATAAACCCCAAAAATCCAGCAAAGCAGCTCGGGGACTCACTGGGTTTGGGAAATTAGCCTTAACAGAGAATTCTCCCTAACAGTGACCAGATTTCAAAATACCCAGCGTCTACCACCCTTCGACTTTTTGAGGTTGCTCGGCCTCATGGCATCCTGCATTTTCCTAGTGCCAGAGGCTCGTCTGAGAATGAGATTTCTCCTGTGGGCGCTAAGGACCCAGTGGTCGCAATTCTCAGGAAGAATGCCAAATCTCCTACAAATCCTGAACAGAGTAGCACGAGACCCTCAGTTGTGGGCCTGTCGGGAGAACATCTTGAAAGGAGAACCATTTTGGCAGCCATGGCAGGAGATGACACTAGCCATGCACTACCTCAACAAAAGAGGAGTAGGAGGGTCATTGCCACTGTACAGAGAGGCAATGCAGCTCTGGTTCTGGGCAATTCAAGAAGGATCTCTCCATCGGCAGTTCACCTAGCCGGAGAGAAGAACACAGCGGCGGACACTCTGAGCAGGCAGACCAGTCTCCCACGAGTGGGAACTAGCTCAGAAAGTCCTTCAAGAGATCATCGCCCTTTGGGGAACCACTCGGGTAGATCTGTTTGCAACAAGTGTCAACAGGAAATGCGAACGGTATTGCTGAATGGAATTTCCCCCGAGAGGAGCTCTAGGAGATGCGTTTGTGTTGGACTGGGAGTTTCCACTTCCGTACGCGTTTCCTCCAGTCCCCATCATTCCTCAAGTGATCAGGAGGATGAGGAGATTCTGGAAACCCATGATTCTTATTGCCCCGGATTGGGCCAGGAGAACGTGGTACCGGATCTTCTAGACATGTCCATCTGCCATCCGATTCGTCTTCCATAAAGAGAGGATCTTCCCTCGCAAGAGGAAGGTCAGGTTCCCCATCTGGATATGGGGACTCTCAACCTTCACGCTTGGTTTCTGAAAGGGTGAGATACAAAGATTGGGACCTCCCGGATGACGTAACAGATGTTTTGCTTTCGGCCAGAAGGCCAGCAACTACATTTTTATACTGCTAAAATTCTGCAGCTGGTGTAGAGATAAGGATATTGACAATTCTTTTATGTAGTACATCAATGGTGTTATCTTTCCTACTACATTTGGCAAATTCAGGCCTTCAAGTTGGCACAATCAAAGGTTACCTCGCAGCGCTATCAATCTTTAAATGCACGGCTGAGGAACCTTCATATGCCTCTAGTCATTCCGTTTCTGAAAGGGTTTACTAATGTATTTACCCAACTTCGTTTCAAGTTCCCCTGTGGGATATAAATCTAGTCTTAAAATGTCTAATGGGTACTCCATTTGAACGTCTTCATTCCTGTCCATCAAGGTTTCTCACTCTAAAAACAGTCTTCCTAGTGGCCTTAACTTCTGCCAGAAGAGTGAGCGAACTACAAGCCTTTTCTTGCAAACCTCCACATACCATCTTTCACAAAGATAAGGTAGTTCTTCAAGTGAAGCCAAATGTCCTCCCAAAGGTTGTCTCAGAATTCCATATCACACAACAAATAACCTTACCTTCATTTTACCATCCTTCTCACCCAGGGAAAGAGGAAGAGAGATTACACAGGCTGGATCCAAGGCGTGCCTTGAGTTTTTACATTAACAGAATTGCAAGGATTAGACAAGCAGATCAGTTGTTTGTGGGGTATGCAGGACATAAACAAGGTTTACCAATCACAAAACCAACCATCTCAAGATGGATAATACTGGCTATCCTAGAGTGCTATAAATTGGCAGGAAAATATCCTCCTCAACACCTCAGGGCTCATTCAAACAGGGTTATCGCAGCCTTGTCGGCTCTCCAAAGAGGAGTTCCAATTAAAGACATATGTGCGGCTGCCACATGGTCGTCGGCACATACTTTCACCAAATTCTACAGTGTAGATTCCTCCACTAGCCAGTAGACTAAATTTGGCAAAGCTGTGTTGCACTCTGGGCATCTTTAAAGAAATCATTAGGTTTTACTCCCATCTCCTATACACATTACCGCTTTGGGAGTCTATCAAAGATGAGGAATACGTGGGAGGACACAATCCATTCGAAGAACAAGTTACTTACCAACTGTAACGTTCTTTCGACTGGATGTTCCTCCCACGTATTCCTTATCACCCCTCCCATCCTTCCCCGCATTAAAACTTCCTTTGTAGTTGCAGCCTACGTTCCTTCAAGGGTACTAACCATCTCATACTGGGCAAACACAGCACCTCAAAACGGAACTGAGCAATGGACGCTGCGCAAGTCTATTTATACCTATGGTGACATCAGCGCTGATACAGAGGCCTTCGAGGGACGTCTACACGCAGCACCCTCTATTGTGAAAAATGTCTGAGGCCAGCAAGCTGGAAGTGGATTTATCAAAGATGAGGAATATGTGGAAGGAACATTCAGTCGAAAGAACGTTACAGTTGGTAAGTAACTTGTTCTTCTTTAGAATTGGTGTGATGGTGAAGATCGTACTGTCTTTAGAGGATGTGTGTTTATCATAATGTTAAACTCCTACATAGGTTGCATTTTAATGTATGTATGGGATTTATAAAGTGTAAACCTAGCTGGGAAGTAACAGAGCTGTACATAGGGGTAGCACCAAGGGGGTTGGATGTAATGGTGCAGGGGTAAGAGAGGAGTTGAGATGCATTGGGGATCAGGTGAGGGATGACATCCAGAGGGGACAATTAGGGTTTAGTTGAGTGATCAACAATTGGTGACATGTTCTTTGAAGAGCAGGTTTTGGGATCATTCCTGCAGTCAGTCTGGTCAGTACGAGGGTCATCATTGGTGACTTGTTTTCAGAGACTGTCTGCATAGCAAGAAAATGTCTTTCCTTTTTAGTCCCTGCTACTGTTTTCTCTTCCTAGCATGGTGTTTTTTTGGCTTTTGTTTGTCTGCTGGATTTAAGAGATGGTTTCTCAGCCAGGTAGTGGTATTTTGAATGTGACTGTTTTGTAGGTGATGTAGGCTGTCTGGAACAAGTGGAAGCAAGTGCAGCCTCTTGAGGCTGTGGGTGATGTGGTCAACCTTTCTTATGAGCAATGCTCTTGTGTGTTCGACTGCTTTTAGAGAGGCCAAGGTGATATCTGGGACTTGTCAGAGTAGGGCATTGAAATGGCCTTGGTGGTAGATTACCAGGGCTTGACCAACTGTTAAACTTGGGGTATGGATGGAAGGCTAGCATTTGTGTAAAAGTGCAAGCCGGCACCCTGCTGCTTGTGATTTGTTAGCGATATGTGCTTGGGATGAGAGGTCACAGATGTTGGTAACGCCAAAAGAGATTGCACTGGGTGAGAGCTGAGGTAGGATATTTAAAATAATGAAGTCCCCCTCCAAAGATATGGCATGTGATTGTAATGATGTTACAGTTTTCAGAGATGCTGTGATTATGGTGATGTTCAAGTCGCTCACAGGGATATTGTGTGAGAATGATGATGTTAAAAGTCCCCATAGAGAAGGTATATGATGATGCGTAAGTGCCGACAGAGATGGCTTGTGATCATAACCTTTAAGTCCACAAAGATTTGGGGTTTGATAATAATAATGTTTGTCTCCACAGAGATGGTGTGCAATTATGATGAATAAGTCCCCATACAGATGGTGAATAATAATAATGTGGAAGTTCCCATAGAGATAATGTGTGATTATGCTGAAGTCTGCACAGATTCATTCTGTGTTTTCAAAGACTTTGTTTAAGTGTTTATTTTGGTTGTGCACCTTTGGTTGCCAGAATGACTTCCCCCATGCCATTTCCAGTTTACCAGATACCCCCGACCTTTTACTCACTTCCCTGCACACCTGCTTCCCTAGCCCACCTATGTATATACAAAAAACTGGATTCATTCTGGTAAGTGATGATGTTGATTAAGTCCCCACACAGATGGTGTGTGAAAATAATAATGTTGAAGTCCCCCCAGAGATGCTGTAGGGATATTCTTCTAAAAATGGCCCCTTAGCGATGACTGGTGATGTTGGTAATGTTAAAGTCCCACTAGATTGTGTCACTTTTTTTGAGTTCAGCTCCCAAGGAAATGCTGTGAGATTATGAGGATGTTAGTCTCCACAGAGATGGTGTGTGCTTATGATGTTGCAATCCCCTCAGCCAGGTGTGTGTTGCTTGTGATGTTAAGGTCCCAGTACAGATTGGGGACCATGTTACTCGGGTCCAAGTCTCCATGGAGATGATGTGTGATTATGATGAAAATATCTACACAGAGATGGTCTGTGATGATAGTAGTGTTTAAGTCCCCACAAGTACCGTGTGTGATGATACGGTCAAAGTCCCAACAGAGATGCTGTTTGAATAAAAGGACTCCATGAGGTGGAAATCGGGAAGCCTACCTTTTCCTGCTATGCACACTGTCTCTGGCACAAAAAAGCCTTGGTTAATTTTGGAATATGTGCAAACGAGGCCAAGCTTCTAGCGAATATTGTACAAACATTCACTACCTCCTGTACATGTTTTGATCAATGGTCAGAGGATCAATGCCTTATTCATTGAGGGACAGGTGGACAATAGTAAATCCTGCCTTCCTGCCACCAAACGATCTACTGCCCTGCCGTGGTTTACCTACCAAGCTGTAAGGATGCAACTGCAGTATCTGTCTCATCTGCAAGACCCCAGACCAGATAGGTGACTGGATTTGGGTGTTGAAGATGGGCATCCAAGAAAACCTTTTGTTGGCATTCTTCCTAGGGGAAAACGTGTTTTAACTTGGCATGATCACACTTTAATGAAGAGGGATGGCATCTGCCATAACCTGGTCAAAGGGAGTAAAGGAGTAGCGTTTGGAGGAGTATGCTCCTACAGCAGAGTCTGAAAAAGAACTTGGATGGAACTGTGGTGTGCTGTCACTGAGCAGTCGCCTCCAGGGTCTGGAGGCAGTTATTTTCTTGTAAAGAGGTGTCTAGATCATGAACAATACTTCAACATCAAACCTGAGAGACGCATGAGCTGCAAGAATTGCTTATAGGGATAGGTTCCAATCTGAAAGAGTTATTCAGCGGACAAAGAAGAGAATATTGTACACTTGAGGGTCTGCACAGGCAGGCACCAGCTAAATGCAGAAAGGAACCACCTAGGTGTTTAAAAATGTTCTTGGTTGAGTCAGCAGGGTCAGTACAGTGATCACATAATGATGTGCCAGCAGCTATTTCGGGTGAAAAATAAAATAGTGAGGTAGTATCCTCTTCTGTACTGGCAAGCATAAGGGCCAGTTTTGCGGCTTACTGAAGCGCCTCTCTGACCTTCTAGTTGATGGAGCAAGTTACCCATGTTACCACTACCATTAAAGCGAGTATGGATCCACACTGGTCATTGCTTTGACCTGCTTACTGCCGCTGAATCTTGGTTGTCCTGGCTCATGCAACCAGGGCCCTTGATACCATATTTCTGAAGCATTGCCACCCTTTTGGTAATGAGGACACTAATTGAGATCCTCATGGCAGCTGCTCCCTGCATGGTGTATTTTTCAATATATATATATATATATATATATATAAAATCTGTGGCTTGTGGAATCTGCTTAGATAATATGCTAATCGTAGGCCGGCATCTAATGGAAGCTGCAGAGTATTAGTTGTTGTTTTGGAAACTCGAAAAGGGACGTCGATACGATGTGCCAGTAATACTATCCCTAGTGTGATGTCCACTGTACTCATGGTTTTTCACACATCGAGGTCTCACAGATTCTTTTTTATTCTGCCATGCTTGGATGCTATAACGCGGAGTTCTGTTTCAGCTAACGCCATTTATTAATGTTATTAGAGTTAGTTCTCTTTCTATCCTTTATATCACTGACCTTCGACGAACATCTTCGGTAGCGGTGATAAGGAAAAACATTGTCGGACAAAGAGCCTGACTCAACACCCCTTCGGCTTTGGAAGGCTGCATCGGTCCTCGTGGCAGACAGTTGGGGGGAGGCTTGTGGACATTTCTGAGGACACCAAGAGAATGCATATTCGCCTTTTCCCTCTCTATTTTTGCCTAACTGCCATTCCATCCAAATATGGAAAACGCACCATTTAAATTTTGCCCCAGTTCCAACAAGAAGCTCCCCTGGAAAGACGAGCACTGGGTTTGCAACCTGTCTTGCAAGGCACCACGACAGGGGTCACTGTACAGCTTGTCAGTTCTTCAAACCTAAGACCCTAAACGATTGAAAGAACAAACGTTGGGCCCACCATGCCATGCAGGCTGAGGCCGCCATGGACACGGAGGGTGCATCCAGCGACGGCAGCATTAGCGCCTTTTTGGACGACAAACGAGATGGCGAACCTACTGATTCCCATGTGCTAGCCCCTGACCCCATCAGAGCGGCTGGCCGCGCTGTTACAGGGACGACACCCGGCGGCAGCAGTACACCCAAGACAGCCCACATAAAGCACATACCCCAAGGCCGAGAGTTGACAACACACACAGTCTACACACAATCTACATGGCATAAACGGCGTTGAGGGGTAAATCCACTTGCTCCCTGTCCTCTGGGCACTCAAGATCACGACCACTGCACGACAGGCCCCCAAAGTCGCGAGACAAAGGCGGCGCGGACGCCGTGTCCAATACAGTGGCCAAAAGCCGAGATTTGAAAGACGCAGCTTCGGACCTCCCGTCCGCCAAAACTCCACATTTTACATTAACAAACTTCTAAAAAACACTCTTCAGAATAACCATTCCCATAGGTAGAAAGTGAGTGCAAGATGCAAGGAGGAAGAAAGTGACAGGGTTCAGTAGCAGCAGCTTTAAAGAACAAAGAGCAGCCTACCCCAGAAATACCTCACACTCCTAAAACCATACCAAGTTCCTCTTAATGGTCCTCTGAAGACATTGATAGGGCGATGAGACGCATGTCTTTCATGGCAGACTTTGTTTAGAAAAATCCCCAGGCTATGCAAAGCTTACAGAGCACGCCACCAACTGGTGCCGCCACGTCTTCACAAGAGGCCACGTCCAGACACCCTTTTAATTGCCCCTCAGCAAGACGCAGTCCAATATGATCTCTATGATCCCAATACAGACTCTTGAGGAGCAGGATACCCCAGGTGGGGTAGATCATTATGATGATGATGAGGACGTTTACAACCCTCTCCCGATCACCTAGACCCACTGGAGGCAGACTCACCAGTGGACAACCAGCCTCAGCTTAATGATATGCTCATAAAAGCAGCAGAGCATTTCCACATTCAGACCCAGGAAACGCAATTGGACAAAGATTTTGTAGAGGACATATTAGAAACGAAAAAGCTGGGTTCCATGTGTTAAAAAAATATCGGCATACAGGAATATCGGCATATTTTTGCTGCAATATTAAGCCATGGAACCTACGGGGACACCCCTGCAACCCCCGGTCCCATTAACCCCATAAATTATCCCCACTAATATCGCCTATGGCCTTACCCCCACGACCATATATATGGCGATATTATTGCTGGGAATAATATTACCTGATACCAAAAAGTGTTACCCAGTTTATACCCCTTCTACAATCAATACAAAAGAGCATTCAGCCCTCTCTAGAAACTGAGTCAAACGCGGGCGGTGAACCCACGTATTGAGAAAATGTTCTGCCCCGTGCCCACAGACCCCACTGTACATCAGGGGCCAATTGAAACCAGATTCACCAGTAGTGACCACAACATGGAAAAGGTCAGGAAAGCCTCTAGCTTAATCGGAAGCACCCCTCGATTTTATTTTAATTTGTAGAGCGCACTAGCAGCCCAGAGGCATCGAGGTGCTGTTTCATGAAAGTGTCTTAGTTACAGGAAGATTCTTTGTTCCGGGTTACAATGAGCATTGACACAAAATGTAAGGGCAGAAATAGTTACATACTAGCCATAGTTAAATACAGGTTACATGTTTACATTTAGTGTGATTACTGGTTCCAAAATCAGTAGCATGGTGAGTGGAAGCAAACAGTATAGGCATTGTTAAACAAATAGCATGGTTTTAATGGCTTTCCTGAAGGCAATGTGGGAATCTATATATCTGAGATGGGTAGGTAGGGAGTTCCAGTGCGTGGCTGCCATAACCGGGAAACTGGAGCCTCCTGCACAAGCTTTTGGGGTCTTGGAAATGGTGATACGGTTGGTGTAAGCAGGTAGAGTGGGCCTGCCTGTGACTAGTTTTGTGATTCTTTGTTATAAGTACCAGGGGGAAGTGTTGTGAATGCACTTGTGTGAGGGCAATAGTTTTAAAGATGATACGCTCTTTGATAGGAAGCCAATGCACTTGTTTTCTGATAGCAGAAATGTGTTCCCTCTTGGAGATGCCGGTGGCAGCCCGGAGGGTGTTATTCTGGACCGTCTGTAATTTACAGATGTTTTTAGAGGAGGTGTCTACTAGGAAGTAATTACAATAATTAAGCCTAGACCTGATTATTGCTCTCGCTATAGTGAGGCAGTTTTGCTCAGAGAGGAAGGGTCTTTCTGCGTTAAGCAGTTTGAAGTGGTAGGCTGCAGCAGATGCTATGGCGCTGACCTGTCTGACAATTGAGAGGTTAGAGTCTTAAGTACACCCCCCCCCCCAGGGTTTTGAACATTTCGGATACAGTGATAGGGGAGTTGTCACTCGTAAAGGAGCAATACTGTTTGTCCAGTTTATTTATGGTTGCAGGTGATCCAATAAGTAGCAGTTAGTTTTTTTCACCGTTAAGGTATAGACAGTTTTCAGCCATCCAGGTTTGGATCGTGGAGTAGATGGCGTTGAGGGTTTCTGTGTCTGATTCATAGTCGCCGGAGAGGGGGATGAGGACCTGCGTATAATCAGCATATTTGGTATAGGTAATGCCTAACGCGCCCAGGATGTTGAAAAGTGGCCTTGTGAACAGGTTGTAAAACGTGGGTGAGATGCAGGAGCCCTGTGAAACACCACATTTGATGATGCTCGGGTGAGCACTGGCTTGGTTAGAAAAAACTTTCATGACTCTATCCTGGAGAAAGGAGGGCATCCATGCTGTGGCCAATGGGGAGAAGTTTGCAGCAGAGGAGAGATGGTGACAAAGGGTATTATGGTCCACCAAATAAAAAAACGCTTATAGGTCACAGAGCAGAAGGATGGCAGGTTTACCCGAGTCTCTGAAATCATCCATTAGATTTTTAAGGTCCAAAAGAGCGGTCTCAGTGCCGTGACCAGGACGGAGACCTGATTGCTGTAGACCCAATAGTTTATTAGCTTCAAGACATTTTTAGACTTGCAGATAAACTGCTTTGTTGAGGATCTTCAGTAGAAGAACAAGTTACTTCTTACCTTGTAACGTTCTTTCGATGGGATGTTCCTCCGACGTATTCCTTATCTTTGATAATTCATCTCCAGCTTGCTGGCCTCGGAAATGTTTTCTCTGTAGAGGGCGCTGCGCGACGACGTCCGCCGAGTCGATGTCCTTCGACAGCCACCGTATCGGCGCCACCGTCACAATGCGCATAAATTGCCACGCGCGGCGTCCGTTGCTCAGTTCCATTATGTAGCATATGATAAGTCATGCCTGAATTGGTTATTGACCTTGAAAGAGCGTAAGCTGCACCCACAAGGGAAGTATTACTGCGGGGAGGGATGAGAGGGGCGATAAGGAATACGTCGGAGGAACATCCCATCAAAAGAACGTTACAAGGTAAGAAGTAACTTGTTCTTCGAAGGGATTGTGTCCTCCGACGTATTCCTTATCTTTGATAGATTCCCATAGCAATGGCATGAAATTGGAGGTGGGAGTAATAATGTCATGTATCCCTTTTAGGAATGAACCGCATGTAATACGGCTTTTCCAAATCTGGTCTCTTGACTAGCGGAGGAATCCAGGTTGTAACATTTTGTGAACGTATGTGCGGATGACCATGTGGCAGCCGCACATATGTCTCGGACCGGTACCGCTCTTTGGAGGGCCAAAGAGGCTGTGATACCCCTGGTTGAATGAGCCCTAAGATTTTGGGGTGGCTCTTTGACTGCCAGTTTGTAACATTCCAGACTGGCCAAAATAATCCACCTGGAAATGGTCTGTTTTGTTATGGGTAGTCCCAACTTGTGACCTGAGTATCCTACAAAAAGTTGGTCTGCTTGCCTAATCCTAGCCAGTCTGCTGTTGTAAAAACTCAGAGCTCGCCTTGGGTCCAGCCTATGTAGCCTTTCTTCCTCTTTCCCGGGATGGGGAGGAGGGTAGAACGAAGGTAAGGTAATATGAAATTCAGAAACCACCTTTGGGAGGAAATTAGGCTTCACCTGTAGGACAACTTTGTCCTTATGGAAAATTGTACGGGGGGGTTTACAAGAGAGAGCTTGTAGCTCGCTCACCCTCCTAGCAGATGTTAGTGCTACCAATAGGACAGTTTTAAGCGTGAGAAATCTCAGCGAACAAGAGTGGAGTGGTTCGAATGGAGTACCCATTAGGAAGTTTAAGACTAAATTTAAGTCCCATAAGGGAACTTGGAATGGTCTTGGAGGATAAACATAAGTTAATCCCTTGAGAAATTGTATTACTATAGGTAGTTTGAAATACAATGGTTCCTCCGCAGTGCGCTTGAAGATTGAAAGCGCTGCGAGATAGCCTTTTACAGTGCCAACTTGAAGGCATGAGTTTGCCAAGTAGAGTAGAAACGATAACACTGTTGGTGTACCACATGAAAAAGGGTTGATATTCCCTTCTCTACACCAGCTGCAAAATTTGTTCCAACGGCAGCGGTATAAAGACTTTGTTGCTGGCCTTCCAGCCAAAAGCAACACCTCCATGACGTCATCAAGGAGGTCCCAATCCTTGTACCTCACCCTTTCAGAAGCCAAGCGTGAAGGTTGACGGTTCTGATGTCTGGATAGAGAACCTGACCTCCCTTCTGCGAGAGAAGATTCTCTTTGAGTGGAAGATGGATTGGAGGGCAGATGGACATATCTAGAAGGTCCGGGTATCACATTCTCCTGGCCCAGTCCGGGGCAATTAGGATCATGGTTTTCCGGAATCTTCTCAACCTCCTGATGATTTGAGGAATAACAGGGACTGGTGGAAACGTGTAAAGGAGTGGGAACTCCCAGTCCACTACAAACGCGTCTCCTAGAGCTCCTCTTAGGGGAAATTCCCTTGAACAGAACAGATCACACTTCTTGTTGGTGCTTGTGGCGAACAGATCCACCTGAGGGGTTCCCCAAAGGGCGAAGATCTCTTGAAGGACTTCCTGAGCTAGCTCCCACTCGTGGGAGACTGTGCTCTGCCTGCTCAGAGCGTCCGCTGTCAAGTTCTTCTCTCCGGCTAGGTGGACTGCCGATAGAGAGATTCCTTCCTTAATTGCCCAAAACCAGAGCTGCATTGCCTCTCTGCACAGTGGCAGTGACCCTACGCCTCCTCTTTTGTTGATGTAGTGCATGGCCACCGTGTTGTCCGTCATTATCAGGGCATTTCTCCCCTGTACAGACGGCAGGAAAGCTTTCAGCGCTAGTCTGATCGCTCCCAGCTCCAATAGGTGGATGTGTAGTCTGGACTCCGATGGAGACCAACGACCGCTGATGGTCAAGTCGTTGGCATGGGCTCCCCACCCCGTGAGTGAGGCGTCTGTGACTACTGTTATCTCCGCCATGGTTGCCAAAACAGTTCTCCTTTCAAGATGTTCTCTGGATAGGCCCACCACTGAAGGTCGTGGGCTACCTTGTCCGGAATCCGGAGGAGATCTGTCATTCTCCCTGAGAATTGCGACCACTTAGTTCTCAGTGCCCACTGAAGAGATCTCATTCTCAGGCGAGCCTCTGGCACAAGGAAGATGCAGGATGCCATGAGGCCTAGCAACCTCAAAAAGTCAAAGGCTGGGAGACGTTGGGCATTTTGGAACTTGATTACCATCTGCAGAATATCTTGAGCCCTCACCTCTGGTGGCGAGGCTTTTCCCAGGGAAGTGTCCAGGACCTCTCCAATGAACTGGAGTCTCTGTGATGGTATCTTCTGTGACTTCTTTAAATTGAGGGAGAATCCCAGTTTCTGAAGGAAGTGACAGACATAATCTAGCTGGATCTGAGCTTGTTCCGAAGATACAGCCCTGATCAGCCAATCGTCCAGGTAGGGGTAGACGTGGATCCCTTCCCTTCTTAGACTCGCAGCCACTACCGACATTAGTTTGGTGAAGACCCTCAGGGCGGAGGTCAGCCCAAATGGCAGAACTCAAAATTGATAATGAGAGTCGCCAATTGCGAACCTCAGGTACTTCCTGTGTTTGAGATGGATTGGCACATGGAAATAAGCATCCTGAAGGTCCAGAGATGCCAGCCAGTCCTGGGGCTGGAGGGCCTGAAGGATCTGAGAGAGAGTTACCATCTTGAACTTGTCCTTCTTGAGGAACTTGTTCAATTCTCGTAAGTCCAGGATGGGTCTCAGTCCTCCGTCCTTCTTTGGTATGAGAAAGTAGGAGGAGTACCAGACCTTGTTCCTGTCCGCTACAGGTACCGGTTCTATGGCACCTTTCTCTAGCAGGTCTATAATTTCCTGCAAGAGGAGCGGATCTGGAACTTTTAGAGAGCTGTGCCCCGGTGGATGACTCTAAGGGATGTGTAGAAAGGGAAGGCAGTAACCGTGGGCACCTGTCTCCAATGCCCAAGCATCTGACGTTACAGCCTGCCATTCCGTCAGATGGTGAGTTAACCTGCCCCCTACAGGTGTTTTGTGTGGAAAGACCTCAGAGTGGTTTGGGGGCGGCTGATGCAGATGCCAAGGGTAAAGAGGCACCTGCTGCTGCTGCGGCTTTAGTACTTTTGACCTGTCCACCTCGGGTGGATCTCCTTTGGCCTCTTTGAGCCGGCTGTCCTCTGCCTTTCCCGAATGCGGAGTAATAGCGAAAGGACTTTCCTCTTCCAGAGGTTCCTGAGGGGTGAAAAGGAGTTTGGCGGATTGCAGCTCCTAACGATTTTGCCGCTGCTTTAGATGTCTGCAACTTTTCCAGACTGTCATCAGCCTTTTTACCGAATAAAGAAGAGCCGTCTAAGGGCATATTCAAAAGTCTGGCTTGTACAACTGGAGCAAAGCCAGACTTTCGCAACCACGCATGCCTGCGGATTGTCGTACTTGCCGCCATGGCCCTGCTGATACTGTCAGCGGAATCGATGCCAGTTTGAAGTGACTCGCACATGGCATCTTTGCCATCTTTAATAATGTTAAGGAAGGCTTCCCTTTCCTCTCCTTTGGGTATGCAGTCAGCCGCTGATGAAGCACACTCCCACAGTGTGTGACTGAACCTGACGAGCGTACAGGTGGCGTTGATAGACTCCAACGCCATACTACAAGCAGAAAAGACTTTTTTTGCCATAGAATCGTACCTTTTGTCATCTCTACCCTGTGGCACAGTAGGGTAAGCGGACCTGCTGCTTGATGAAGTTGCCGCATGAACCACCAGGCTCTCTGGAGTCGGGTGTTTTGATAAGTATTCAGGGTTTGCCCCAGCTACCCTATACTTGGCTGACAATCTTTTATTGACTGCAGGGATTTCCCAATTAGATGAAATCTTTCTTTGTAAGGCTGCATGGCATGGAAGGGGACCACAGGGTCCTCCTGTGGACCTTTATCTAATATATCTGTCAGGTCATCCTGTTGAAAAACAGGTGAAGGCGCAGACCAACCCATAAATTCAATAATCCTTGCCATCAGGGTTCTATAGGGTGTTTCGGCATGTTCCCCTGGGTCTGGTTTAACAAATTCCACTTCTGGGGAAGTATCCAGCCCACTTGCCTCATGTAATGACTCCTGTAGGTCTTTCAACCTTCTTTCCTCAGAGGTGAAATCCTCTGAAACAGGTAGTGTGGTCCTCTGCAACCCGAAGGTTTCCTGGTCAGAATCCTCCCCTTCTTCATAGATTGAAGATAATCCGGGGTACTCTCACCAGGCAGAAGGAGCCAAACTCGTCATTATTGGGCGAGAAAACGTCGATGCCGATGTGACAGGCTTCGAAGGCGTCGAGAAAACTGGAAGAGGCCTTGAAGAACTCGAGAGGATCGGGATCCTACTCGAGGATGTCGACGACGGTCTCGGCGTCGTGCCGGAGGCTCTTGGTATCACCGTTGGCTGTGAAGTAGCCGTGGTTTTCTCTTTCATCGGCGTCAATGTCGACGATGGCGTCGAGTCGATCAACCGATGCGTCGAAGAACCCTTCGACAACGGTGTCAATGGCACCGATCCATGCGTCAAAGGGATCTTCGACGAAGGCGTCAAAGATGGTGCCTTCTTACCCGATGGCCCGTGGCGCTCTCGGGTGGAATCTTTCGCCGGGTGCAGCGACTCGCAGCGTTTTGATTTTTTGGGTTTTTCACCCAGGGTATCACCCTCAGCTGTCTTCGAGGGGGTCGAGGCCGCTTTCTCGAAGACGCTTAGCATTTTCTTCCTGAATTCCTCCCACTCAGCCTGAGAGCTGTGTTTTGTGGGGCAGGAGACCCTTTCTGGGGAAACAGAAGATGACGAGGAAGGGGATCTTCGACGTCTCTTCTTTGAGTGTCTCGATCTCGACGAATGGTGGGAGCTACTTCGAGATCTAGAATGGGAATGCTTTCGACGGCGAGGAGACGAATGCCTCGACTCAGCCGAAGAAACTTTAGAGGAGGTTTTGACTGACTTACCTCTCTCGAGCTTCCCCTTGCGCTCCTTCAAGGCTTTCGCCGTCATGGACATGCAGTCCTCACACTCCGAACAATGGTGCTCGGCTCCCAAGCACCACAAGAATATCCTGTGTGGATCCGTTAGCAACATTTTTTTACCGCAGTCTCGACATTTTTTTAAGCCGGATCACAGCGTTGTCGGTTCCGATGAAGATACGATAGAGAACGAGTTGGTATATTCGAGTAAATGTAGAAGGTTTATCTGACTGAACTGAGCAATGATATTCCGAGGCCCCACGAAGCACGGAAAAACGGAACTGAGCAACGGACGCCGCGCATGGCTATTTATGGGCATGGTGACGTCGGCGGCGATACGGTGGCTGTCGAGGGACATCAACTTGGCGGACGTCGACGCGCAGCGCTCTCTACAGAGAAAACATTTCCGAGGCCAGTAAGCCGGAGACAAATTATCAAAGATAAGGAATACGTCGGAGGACACAATCCCTTCGAAATGGGACTTTGGTAATGGGCCTGTAGTTTCCTGGTAAATTAGGGTCTAGTGAAGGTTTCTTCAGAAGAGGGCGAACCCAGGCTTCCTTGAGGCAGGTTGAGACATGGCAGTTTTGAAGGAGGCATTGATAAAGGCTGTCATGAACGGGGCAAGTGTGGTGGCGCAATCTTTGATAAGCTGAGCTAGGCTGTCAAAACTACCCAAATCCTTCCTCCCTTCCTCCTCACCTTTGCCTTCGTGGGCGTCTTCCTGTAGAGTAGCCCTTCTTCTCCTGCGTGTTTCCTTAGGCTCTTTAGTTTTCTTTTTCTCGTGTAAATAAGGTCGGTCTCCGCTGGAAGCCACGCTGTTGGGGAGAGAATCCCCCAGAGAGCGAGGCTCCGCAGGGAGACCGTCCTCCAACAGGGAAAAAAGCCTCCCGGCAAAAACCCTGTGCTGAATTGCTGGATTTCTGGATTGCCGGCTTGCTGGTTTGCGGGATTGCTGGATTGCGGGATTTGGAAGGAGACCTACTTCCCTCTTTGTGTAGTGCCTGGGTTCCGGACGAGAAGCCTCGAGGAATCAGACGCACTCCTTTGCCGACAACGAGGTAGCAGCCGGGGGATATAACCAACGGAATAGTCAGGGGAGGCAAGAAGGTAAGAAGCGAGGAAGCTGGAGCTGAAGAGGAAGTTCCGATACACGGGGTGTACGGACGAAGGAGAGCGGAACAGGAGAAAAACAGGTAAGAACAAGGTAGTTGAAAGTAATGAAGACAGAGCAGCAACCGAAGGGACGGTCGCGGGAGAGAAAGTCAGAAGCAAATAACGCGGAGCGTTAGCTCACAGAATGAAAATACACTAGCGTTGGCAGCACGGAGAAAGAACCGAAGGTGCAACGCGAAGAACGCCAGCACCGTCTCCAGTATAAGGAGTGGGCGGCCATCTTGAAAAAGCACTAGACCGCGCACTGCGGAACGTTGCAAGAACGTAACGACCCATTCAATGGCGTCTCCATGAGTGCCACAATTTCCATTGGGGAAGCATGACATAGGCATGCAGCACTTTTACAGTTAGATGGTTTCATTGATTTGAGGAGGGCGATCACTCTTTGCTCTTTCACTTCTTTGAAGGAGAAAGGAGGAGAATTGAAGGATGGGCTATTCTGAAGATAGGCTATTTGGTAGTGAAGGGCCTTTTGGTGGGCTAGGACTTTCTCCTGGAGGGTGTTGAGTTCGTGAAGCATGGCTTCTTGAACATTATCACACCATTCTTTGTTTTTAGTAAGGGTTTCAGGTATAGGAGTTGGAATTGCCAGCTCCCTGAAGATGGTGAAGATCTTCTTCGTATTTGATTTAGCACTTGCTATCGTTGTTTTAAAAGAGGTGGCTTTGATAATGGCAGCTTTGTATTCTTTGGAGATATTCTGGAAGGCAAGTTTGGTGGAGTCACTAGGTGTGGCTTTCCATAATGAGTGTGCTGCCCTTTTCCTGGAGCACAGTTCAGAGAGCAAGCAAAAAAAAGGAAAGCAAGAAGCTTTACACTGTCGGGAGGAAAGTTGCCACCTCAGCGGCTTTTTAAACAAGGATTGCCAACAATACACTTTGCTGGCAAGTTGCAACTGCCACAAGTGGGATGAGATTGAAACTTTAATGGCCTCAGCCCCAGAACCCCCAAGTACCAGCTGTCTCTCGCAGTAGCAGTGTCGAACTACATCCTAAAAAATAACTTGGATGTCGCAGATAACACAGAAAGAATCATCACAGAAGGGACAATAATAAAACTCCATGCATGGCTTTGCCAATCAAGATTTCAATTTGAAACGCAGGCAACACTCAAACATGCCTATCGAACCGAATGTCCTATTCGGAAAAGCTGTTGATGATGCGTTAAAGTCTGCGAAGGAAGAGTATGACACTCTTAAATCATAAGACCAGCTCAAGAATAAACCACCAGGCCAAAGAGACTGACACAATTTTCATCAGTTTCAAGGACAAAACTCGCAGATGGGTTCCGGTTATTGCCAAAATCGGGGCTCATCCTGGGGATCCAATCCGGGACAAGCCTCTCAAGGCTTCCAAAGCGGCCAGCGTAGATCTTGCGGCCGGTGGAGGTCCTCCACTTCCTGAGGTGGAGGAAAACTGCTGAAACAATGACCACCCACTTCAGGTCCCCTCCCATGCCACTCCAGTAGGAGGGCGTATAACACACTTCACCCACGCATTGGAGGGAATCGCCTTGGACAAGTGGGTGCTATCAACCTGGTGGGCGGTTATTGCGTGCTGTTACTACAGCGACCCTCAAACCATCCCCTGCATCAAAAATCAACCACGAAAGAGGAGCAATGCATCCTTGTAGAAGAGGTTGCAACGCTACTGCTCAAGGACGCCATCGAAATCGTCCCAGCGAACCAGGTAAACAAGGGTATCTATTCAACCTACTTCCTTGTGCCAAAAAACAATCTAACAATGCGCCCAGTATTAGACCTGTGCCCTGCAAACACCTATGTCAAGCCACAAAAATTCTGTATGACAATGCTACAAGAAGTAATCACACTGCTAAAGCTGGGGGACTACATGGCAACCTTGGGTATGAAAGATGCCTATTTTCATATTTTGTTCCCAGCGCATAGACATTTCTTGCGTTTCAAGATGGCAAACTAGCACTACCAATTCAAGGTGCTACCCTTCGGAATAGCATCAGCTCCAGGGTATTCACCAAGGTACTGGCGGTGGTGGCAGCGCACCTTTGCAGGGAGGAAATCCCAGTGTACCCCTTCCTGGACAAATGGCTGATCACAGGGGAGTCACCCCAAATTTGCAGGCAAAATGCACAAAGAACAATAAACCTTCTTTTCAAATTGGGTTTCTCAATAAACTAGTAAATCAAGCCTTCCAGCAAACAAGACCAAACAGTTCCTAGGAGCTGTCCTAAACACTGAAGAAGGGCTAGTCTTTCCATCAAAGGAAAGAATCCAAAACCTGCTACTGCAAATGCCTCAGTATCAAGCCGGTCACCAGATAAGCGTACGCAAAGCTATACGTTTACTCGGCATGATGGCACCTTGCATTTACCTGGTCCCACCCTCACATTTGCGCATGCGCCCCATGCAGGAGTGGTTGGCGAAACAGTGGTCTCAGGCAAGCGGTCAGTGGGACGATCTAGTGGTCATTTTGCCAACACTAGTACAAGCCCTTAGCTAGTGGACAAAGGAGAATCTGTTAAAGGGAAAACGCTTCTATGATCCGGCGGTGTAAGCGGTAGTTACAACAGACACGTCAGTCTCCGGGGGGGGGGACATCACCTTCATGTCACAGCATATGGCCTGTGGACTCACATCACTACACAGAACCATATTAGCCTGTTGGTACTTCTATCGGTATTCAAGGCTCTTCAAGCATTAGAAGCAGAACTAACAAATCAGTCGGTACAGGTCCTAACAGAGAGCACCACTTCAATGCTCTACATCAACAAGCATGGGGACACACATTCTCCAAATCTGTCCAAACTAGCACAGAAAATATGGAAATGGCCACTCAAATGGGGTATATTCCTAACTTCCCAACATGTCTCAGGGGAACTCGCCACCTTAGCAGACTCGCTAAGCAGAGATCCCCTACCAGAAGAACACGAATAGCGACTCGACACAAGTGCGGTAGATCACATCTTCTAACAGTGGGTTTACCCCACAATAGACTTGTTTGCTACAAGAGAAAACAAGCAATGCCCAGGCTTCGCATCCAGTTTTCCCCAACCAGACTCCAAGGGGAACGCCCTATGGATGAGTTGGTTAGGGAAATTTGCTTATGCCCCCCCAACTCCTCTAATGAACAGGGTGGTGAACAAAATTCAGAGAACAGATGGCTTTCATCCTAGTTGCTCCCATGTGGGCAAGACAACCATGGTATCCACATCTGCGCACACTGGCGATGTGCGATCCCATCAAACTCCAGTGCCAGACCGATTTGCTGACCCAGCACGGGGGGATAACATTACGCCCCCAACCTCACTCAATGAACTTGGCAGCATGGCTCCTGAGGTCATAGAGTTTGGACATCTAAATCTACCACAAAGGTGTATGGATATCTTCAAGGAGGCACATAAACCAAACACCAGACACTGTTACTTTGACAAGTGGAGGAGATTTATAATTTGGTGCAGTCAAACAAATAAACCCCACAGAATGTAATCCATACCACATTCTACCCTATATGCACCACTTATTAGACTCTATAAAGGTTCACGTGGCGGCTTTATCAGCCTACACCACCTCTCATAATAAAGTATCATGGTTGAAGGTTCCCGTCATTAAGGCATAGATGGAGGGAGTAAAGCGACGCCACCCTCCAATTTCAAACCCACCGCCAGGCTGAGATCTCAATGCAGTACTTGCAAAGCTCATGGGACCTCCCTTTGGGCCTATGTGTTACACCTTTTCGGCATGTGATTCGAGATATCATCGAGGACGTCTCCAGTTCCTCGTTGATTGGAAAGGTTACTCATCTGCTGATCGAACTTGGGAACCGGCTTCGGGGGTTAATGCCCCCCGGTTGGTTCGCCGATTTTTCCGCCTGCACCCGGGTAAACCGGGTTCGCCACCTATCAAGAGGGGGCATACTGTTACACCTTTTCGGCATTGGCAAGTCCGACATCGCTGGTCACTGTGTGGAAGTCTGCTCCTGGGTCCTCCCAATATGGTTGTAGGTAACCATTGCAACGGTCTAGTGGTTTCACGTTGCCGGCAGAAACACGTGATTGACCACATGACATCTCTTAAGGGAAGCAGAACACTGCGTCGAGGCGTCGCTTCTGTTGTATGTGATGCTCTGTAAGTTCGGAAGGGTTTATTAGGACATTCTACTTCTTTGATATGCTTGTTCACTCTTTTGTCTAAACCTCTTTTCTTCCCTCGTAGTACCGAACCCCGTCCTTTGTTTCCCGCCTTGGGGCCCTCAGGTTCTCCCATTGATTCTCCCGTTACAATGGGTCGGAAGTTGTTCCACACACCCGACCCGATTCAAGACCAGAGTCCGCTGTACGGAAGTGAGTTCCAAGCCTTTAATTCAATTCCCGTTCATTCCTTCTTGGGCAATTACTCACCCTTCTTTCTCAAACCTCTTATCTTTTTCCCACTTACCTCTTATTCTTTTGCCCTGCAGAATTCCTTCCTCCCGCTTCGGCTTAAGAAGAATCCATCTTCCAAGAGGGATCGTCCAGGGTCTCCCGCGTCACCCATCCAAGAAGACCGTTCCTCGGCATCAGGGTTTTTTACCCCAGAGGGTTTCCCTGGGGTTCGTGCTACCCTTCACTGGTCCATATTTCCTGGTGATAGGGGCGAGCAGGGACTTCAGGGTGATCTTTCCTTTCTGCAGCTGCTGTTTCCGTCACGTCAAGGCTCGATCAGGTTAGTGGCAATCTCTACAACAGTCAGCATTAACACTATGCATAAGTCAAGTCTTAAACACCTCACATATAAAACTGCCCATTACATCCATAAGAAGAGTAAGTGAACTTCAAGCATTGTCAGCGCAAGACCGATTCTTTGATATCCACAAGGACAAACTCGTTTTACGAACACACCCTTGGTTTTCACCTAAATTCATTTCTAAATTTCACGTAAACCAATCCATTGAGCTACCGGCGTTCTTTCAGAACCCAACAAGCTCGGCTGAGAAAAAACTTCATACACTAGAAGTAAGGAGGGCGGTCCTTTACTATGTAAACCAGATCAACCGCTCAGAAAAACAGACCAACTGTTTATCTTTGTAGCACCAGGCAGAGACAGGGACTGCGTTTCCAAGAATCATCTCCAGATGGATAGTCGGAATCATACAGCTCTTACTCATTATCAAGCAAAACGCTCCTTTTCACAGCAAGAGCTCCCTCCGCAAGCGGTACAGGAGCTACTTTGGTCTTTATCGCAAATGTCCTGCTGGCCACCATGATATGGCATTTATGACACACCTATAAACAAGTGTTTCAATATACACCATTTGCAAAGCAGCTACATGGAGCTCAGTACACACTTTCACTCAGCACTTCTGCATTGACACTCATTCTAAAGCAGATACACAGGTTGGACAAGTGGTTCTAAAACATCTATTTGCCGCTGGACCTTCTCACAACCCATCACCTTCTCTTAACACTGCTCGCTAATCTATGCATAGCATGTGATCTAAGCAGATTCCACAAGCCTCAGAAGGGATACATTACTCACCGTAATTGTATTTCTGATGCTTGTATCTGCTTAGATTCACATACGCCCAACCTTCGTCCCCTTGGAAAGAAGGTGCATAGATGTTTTATCTGAGCTTTATCCGATACATATCTGCTTTAATACACCTGTACTCACGCTAAACTTCATGCTACCTCATGTCAGAAACAAAACAGTCTCAAAGACCTCGACGCGTTCAGATCCATGGGTACAGTGGACGTCACACTAGGGATAGTATTACTTGCATGCCCTGTCGACGTCCCTTTCCGAGTTTCGAAAACAACTGTAATACACTGCAGCTTCCACTATATCTCGACCTATGCATAGCATGTGACTCTAAGCAGATACAATCCTCAGAAATACGATTACGGTGAGTAATGCATGTGTGTATATATATATATATATATATATATATATAAATATTTCAGTGAAAAAATGTTGTTAAAGGGACATTATGGTTACAAGTAAAACCGAACAAAACAGAAATTTGCCAGTTATGGCAAGCTACACAACCATAACTTGCCTTGCACTGCTAAGACTAGCACCCAGGACATCAAAAATGACTTCACATATTTGGGCCACTTGTTTTTGTTCACGGACATATCAAGGGCAGGTGTTTTTGTTCACTGACGGTCAGAATAAGAATATTCCAAACATACTATACATATATATATATATGTGTGTGTATAATATATATTTTTTTAATTTCTTTTTTTTTAGGCTTGTGGAATCTGCTTAGATCACATGCAATGCATAGGCTGACATCTAGTGGAAGCTGGGAGTATTAGTTGTTTTCGAAACGAGACGTCGACAGGGTGTGCCAGTAATACTATCGCTAGTGTGACCTCCACTGTACCCATGGTCCTTCACGCATCAAGGTCCCCCAGAATGTTTTTTTCCATCATCATCGACAGACGCTTAATTGCGGGGTTCCTATGTTGGCTAACACAATTTATTGAAGAATAATGAGTTAGTTACTCTTTCTATGCTTTTACTCGCCAGCTCTCAACAACATTTTTGACGGCAGTGGAAAGGACGAATGTCGAACAAAGACCTTGTTTTGACGCACCCCTTCGCCCTTGGAAGGCTGCACCGGACCTCGGCCCAGACAGTAGAGAGAGTGGGGGGTGGACATTTCTTGGGGCTCTAAGACAGTGCAAATTCCCCTGTACCCCCTCTATTTTCACCTTGCTGCCCTTCCTTTAAATTATGGAAAATGCACCATTTAAATTCTGCCCAAGTTGCAATAAAAAGTTTCAGTGGAAAGACGGGCACCAGGTGTGCAATCTTTGCCTTACCCGGGACCACAGCGGGGGCCATTGTTGAGCTTGTCAGCTCGTCAAACCGAAAACACTCAAGAACTGAAAGACCAAACGTTAGGCCTACCACACCATGCAGGCCGTGTCTGACGTAGAGGGGGGCATCCAGCAACGCAGCATCGCCGTCTTTTTGGATGGCGAAGGCAACGTTGAATGGATCGATTCCCATGTGCTAGCCCCCAACCCCATCAGATAGGCTGGCGGCGCTGTTGTGGAGACGATACACGGCGGCAGTAGCACACATAGTGCAACTCACACCAGCACATACCCCGTACAGTGCAGTAGAATTCAGGCAAAGGAGAAAGCAAAAAACAACGGGAGTGCAAGGCAAACACAAGAAGGGCTGAAGAGTACAGTAAGGAATCAAACAATAGGCGAAAGTAGGCAGCCGGAACAGATGAATTTCACGAGAGAATCTCCACACAAACCGAGCGCTGGTAAACAGATACAACGCGTCGGCTTGTGGGAGGAGCCTGCCTATAAAGGGCTGGCAGCCATCTTGGGTGAGGACTGGAGCGTGATCAAAGCTTCCAGCGCTTCCACAGCCTCCAATTCCTGACAGTATACCCCCTCTTTCTCGGGGCACCCCCGGGTTTGCCCGGATGGAGTTGATGGAACTTCTGCACCAAACGCGGGGCGTGTATATGACCCACAGGTTCCCACGTCCTCTCTGCTACTGGATAGTTCTTCCAATGGACCAGATAGTACAACCGCCCTTTGCGGTAACTAGAATCCACCAGATGAGACACCTCGTATTCTTCAGGTGTTGGTTTCACACGGGCTCGTGTACGGTTCACAGGTCTCTTGAAAGGATCTTCCATATGTTCTTTGAGAAGGGAGACATGAAAGACAGGATGTACCCTTCTGAGGTAGTCTGGCATCCTGAGTTTATAAGCAACTGGATTGATTTGTTGTATGATGGAAAATGGCCCAAGGAAACGAGAGGAGAACTTCCCCCTATGAACCCACTTGGGTAGGAATCTGGTGGATAACCAGACTAATTGTCCCACCTTCCAGCTGGGATGGGTTCTCCGACCCTTGTCGGCCCATCTCTTTTGTGAAAGTTGACTTGCTTGGTGTGCCTCGTTAGCGAGCTTGTGAGCTTCTTGCAAGTCCTGTAGAATCGTATCCAGAGTTGGAATTTTGGTTGAAGGCGAACTGAGCCCGGGCAGATGTTGAGGATGGTAGCCATAGGTACAATAGAAAGGACTCATCTGGATCGAGGTGTGAAGAGAGTTGTTGTAGGCGAATTCCGCTTGTGGGAGGAAGCGAAACCACTCTTCCTGCTGGGGACTACAAAAACACCTGAGATATTGCTCCAGATTGGCATTGAGTCTCTCCGTTTGGCCGTTGCTTTGAGGATGGTATCCTGAGGAAAGAGCCTTATGAATTCCGAGAACCTGGCAGAGGGAAGACCAAAACTTTGAGGTAAATTGTGGTCCTCTGTCCGAAACTATGGTCTTAGGTAGGCTATGTAGACGGACTATGTCTTGGAGAAAAGTTGCAGCCATCTCTGAGGCCGAAGGCACTTGCTTGAAGGCGGAGAAATGTGCCAGTTTGCTAAAGGAATCGACCGTCACCATGATCGTGGTCATTCCGTATGAAGGAGGCAGATCCACAATAAAGTCAGTGGATAAGTGTTCCCATGGGCGATCCGGTAAGGAGTGTTGGTGTAATAACCCCAGAGGTTTTCCTGTTTGGTGTTTGTTGGAAGCACATATTGAACAAGTAGAGACATACTGACCTACGTCCCTTCGTAGGGTAGGCCACCAGAATCCTCTCCGGACCAAATCAAAGGTCTTCCTAATAACAGAATGCCCTGTCAGGGGGGTGTCATGACACCAAGAAAGTATCTGTTCTTGCAGCTTCTTTGTGGGGATATAGAGGGCTCCTTCATGATAAAACAACCCATCCTTTTCCTGTTTAGTAGATAGCGGAAATTCAGAACACATCTGATATTGAGGGATTAAATCCTGAAGAAACGAAACCGTAGAAGCCAACACAGTGAGATGTGGCAATACCAGTTCATGTCCTATATAGGATCCGGATGGATCTCCTAGGCTTCTAGATAAGGTGTCTGCCTTCTTGTTTTCTGTGCCAGGTATGTAAGTTATCATGAAGTCGTATTGTAGGAAAAAATACGCCCATCTGGCGTGTCTGGCGTTGGAACATTCCAATTGTTGTAAGACCCGTAGGTTGCGGTGGTCAGTTCTAATAGTGAAAGGATGTGTGGCTCCCTGCAGGAGGTGTCTCCACTCTTGGCAGGCCAGCTTTATGGCCAAAAGTTCCTTTTCGATAACAGAGTAGTTTCGCTCACTACTAGTTAAAGTCTTGGAGTAGTATGCGATCGGATGTTCATAGCTGTCTTCTGTCTCTTGAAGTAATACTGCCCCTACTGCCCCCGTAGAAGCATCTGTTTCCAGAATAAAGGGCTTAGCCTGATCTGGTTGAACCAGGATGGGTGCTGTGGAAAAACATTCCTTTAAAAAGTCGAATGCTTTTCGAGGTTCTCCGTCAAAAGTGAATCTAACGCCCTTCTTCAACAAGGAGGTCAGAGGGAGTACCTTTTTGGAAAAATTGGGAATAAACCTCCTATAAAAATTTGCCAATCCTAGAAACCCTTGCAGTTCCTTGGTGTTGGTAGGTTCTTTCCAGTTTCTTATGGCCTTTACCTTATTTGCATCCATTTCAATACCTTCCTTAGACAATACGAAACCCAAGTAGGACACCCTCTTGGATTCGAATGAACACTTCTCTGGCTTTACTAGCAGATAATGGGACTGCAAACGTTGTAAAACCAGTCGGACCAATGATCTGTGCTCAGACAAGGACTTGGAGTAGATCAGGATGTCGTCCAGGTACACCACTACCGACACAAACAGCATGTCAGCGAAAACCTTGTCCATGTACCTCTGGAAGACGGCTGGTGCGTTTACTAGGCCAAAGGGCATCACATGATATTCATAGAGCCCAAATGGGGTGCGGAAAGCCGTCTTCCACTCGTCTCCTTGTCTGATTCGCAAGAGGTGATAGGCGCCTCTCAGGTCAAGCTTCGTGAAGTACTCCGCCCCTTGTACAGTCTCCAAGACGTCCCGAATCAAGGGCATGGGATATCTATCCCGGACAGTGACCTTGTTGAGACCCCTGTAGTCTATACAAGGGCGAAGCTCTGTCGAGTCCTTTTTTGGGATGAAGAATAGGGAGGCACCACATGAAGATTTGGACTCTTGAATGAGTCCGTTCTGCAAATTTGCATCTAGATACTCTCTTAATGCCTTCCTTTCCGGTAGTGACAAAGGGTACATTCTTCCGAACGGTACCACTGCTTCCGGTATCAGATCGATACAGCAATCCTCGGTTCAATGGGGTGGTAGTTGTTTTGGAATTATGTCCATGAATACCTCTGAGAAGTCCTGGTAATGTAAGGGAACTGAGGCCACTGTGACTGGCTTCTGGATACTTCTCCTGCGGTCTACGGTGTGGGGAGCGTTACACAAGGTCATACAGTGATTATCACAGAACTTAGAATTGAAAGAGACCCGGTTTGCAGTCCAATCAATGTGAGGGTTGTGTCTTCTTAACCAAGGAATCCCTAATACCAATGGAAAATGAGCAGCTCGGATCTGATCAAACACCAGAAACTCTTCATGTTGACCTAACCTCACCCTTAATGGAACAGTTTCCAGAGTTATGGGTCCGGATGACAAGGGTCTACCATCAACCCCTTCTACTGGAATCGGGGTGACCTTGGGTTTGGCGGGTACCAAGTGCTCTGTAGCCCACTTGGAGTCGATGAAATTTCCCGCTGCTCCACAATCCAACATGGCGAACACCTCTGTGGGAGCTTCTTCGGTTAACCATAGGTCCACTCTGAACACCATTAAACTGTTGTCTTCCGGGGTGTTCACTGCTCTTGTGTAGCTGCAAGGGTGCTTGTTACCTCCCCCGAGACTTCCCTTGCTATAGATCGGGGGCGGAAGTTTCCCTGTCGACAAGGAGGGACTTCAGTGCATTCTCTCAACAAATGTGTCGAGGAGCCACAGTACATGCATAGTCCTGCCTCTCTCCTTTTCCTTCTTTCTTCTGGCGTCAGAGGACCACGGGCAGCTCCAATCTGCATAGGCTCATCTGTAGCAGGGTTGGCTCTAGGTGGAGGAGTAGGGGTAGGTTGTGAGAAGCTTCGGTTTCTTCTTCTCTCTGATCTTCTTTCTTGAAGACGGAATTCAATCTGAAGGGACAATGTCACTAGCTCCTGAAAAGATGCAGGGCGGGCTACTCTGGCTAGTTCATCTTTGATTTCATCCTGGAGACCTCTTCTGTAGATGGTTTGCTGGGCGGAATCAGGCCAATCTGCCTTGGCTGCTAGCCTCTGGAAGCGAGTTAGATAAGTTTGAACGTCTGTATTTCCTTGTTTGATGTCTAGGATTGCTTCCAAGGATGAATAGAATACTTCTGGCCTATCAAACCTTTCACTGAAAAGTTCCGTAAAACGGTCATAATCACTCAGAAGGGGATCGTTTCGGGTAACAAAGGGTGTAGCCCATGAAAGAGCGTTTCCGGTAAGATTGGCTATAATGAACCCAACCTTTGATCTGGCTGTCTCATAAGCGTGAGGTCGGAAGGCGAAATACACCCTGCAAGCGTCAAGGAATTCCTTCAGGTCTCCTGGATGTCCATTGTATTTGCCAAAGGAAAGGGGCATAGTAGGCAGGTCCCCGCGATCATCCCGATGTAACACCACTTGCTGTCGGAGGGCTACGTTCTCTGTTCGCAGGGCCTGCACCTCCATAGTAAGGTTCTGCAGAGCAGCCACCAACTCCTGATACTGCTCGAGTGACGCCATGAAGGATTTTGGGCGTTGTATGCTGTCAGATACCGAGTCTTCCTCCCCCAACTCCTCACCTGTTTCTTCCGGAATGGGTTCTGTAAGAGTAGCCTCTGATCTCTTCTGATCCCTCCTCCTTGTGGGAGTCTTGTCATTTGGTGCTCGGGCCTTTTTATCGTACAGATAGGGTCTGTCCCCTCCGGAGGCCACCTTGGCAGAGATATTCCCTGACCGCGGGGATCCCCAGGGGGCCAGTCCTAGATTCAGGGAAAAAGCACTGAGGCAGAAAAAACCCTGTTCCCAATTGGGTTCTGTTGGGCGGCAAATAGAACTCCTCTCTTCCCGTTATGAAAGTTCCATTTGCAGCAGGCAAGGGAGTCCGTTAGACTTGAGAACAAACTCCACCGCTGATGAATATGATACAAACTGCTCAGTGTATCCAGGAGATGTGGAATATTAGAACAGGAGATATCTAAGAAAGATACTAGAGCCAGACAGTTCAGACTAAACAGAATAACAGAGAAAAAGTACTAGAAAAGGTAAGTAGGTAAAGAATAAAAGAACCCATTCAGAGCAGACCGCGAAGGCGAACAGTTTAGGAAGAAAGGAAGAAGTACCGTGAAAGAAACCCACTCACCAGTTAAGAAATGCTCCTTAAGGTCGTAGTGCGAGCAAAGGCTTCGCTCGCTAAAACAGAGTGACGGCGCCGGTTGCAATTATACCCCCGGTACCTAAAAGTAAAAGAAATGAAAAGACCAATAGTGCTCAAAAAGAAATACCAACAGAAATAAGCATTATGAAGGCAAAGAAAAAAGTAAGCACGGCACGGCACAGAGCAAGCCGAGTACCGCTTACAGTGCAGTAGAATTCAGGCAAAGGAGAAAGCAAAAAAACAACGGGAGTGCAAGGCAAACACAAGAAGGGCTGAAGAGTACAGTAAGGAATCAAACAATAGGAGAAAGTAGGCAGCCGGAACGGATGAATTTCACGAGAGAATCTCCACACGAACCGAGCGCTGGTAAACAGATACAACGCGTCGGCTTGTGGGAGGAGCCTGCCTATAAAGGGCCGGCAGCCATCTTGGGTGAGGACTGGAACGTGATCAAAGCTTCCAGCGCTTCCACAGCCTCCAATTCCTGACAGCTAGTGCGTAGCATGGAGCTTGGTACAGCCATGTTGGGAGGAAGAAGGAGTACAAGCCCTTCGTGACAATGACCATGAGGTCCAGAAGGGGCAATTTCGCCAGGTCATGACAGCATGCCCCCTCCGAAGACTGGTTCCTCCAGGCTTGCCTGGGTGAATAAGATGGAATCTTCTGAGCAAACGAGGGGTCTTTAAATTAGAAACTGGTTCCCATGTTCTCTCGCTAGGAGGGTAGCCTTTCCACTCGACCAGATATTGTAGTCGACCCCTCCTATACCTGGAATCACATATCCCGGACACCTCATATTCCAACTGGTCGTCCACAACCACAGGTGAGGGTTTGAAGGGTTTTCGAGTAGAACTAACGTAGGGTTTCAACAGGGAAGTATGGAAGACTGGATATATCTTTTTCCAGGAATCCGGGAGCTTAAGTCGGAAGGAGACAGGATTGATGACCTCTTTTATAGAAAATGGACCATAATAGCGAGGAGCTAATTTGTTTGGTCGTAGATGTTGAGGTAACATTTTCGAGGCTAACCAGACTTGATCGCCAACTGAATAGGAAGGTGATGGTCTTCTCTTAGAGTCCGCATATCTTTTGGTTCGAGTCTGGGCCTGTTCTAACTGATCCTTTGCCTCTCTTTGTAAATCAATCAGCGTCTGAATCCAAGAGTCAAGGGTAGGTACCGGAGTATATTCGGGAAGAACTGATGGTAAAACAGACGGGTGATAACCTTGACTGCAATAGAAAGGGCTGATCTTGAGAGCTGAATGATCTGAGTTATTGTAGGAGAATTCGGCTAAGGATAAGGAGAGACCAATCGTCTTGAACCTTGGTAGCAAAACAACGAAGATATTGTTCCTGGGTTTGATTTACTCGTTCCGTTGCCCCATTGGTTTGTGGATGGTAGCCTGAAGAAAGGGCACGTTGGATTCCTAGAACACGACAGAGATGTTTCCAGAATTGTGAAATGAACTGAGGTCCCCGATCCGAAATAATCTTGGAAGGAAGGCCATGAAGACGAAAAATATGTTCCAGGAAAATTCCAGCAAGTTCCGAGGAAGATGGTAGTTTATACAATGGTGTAAAATGAGCTAGATGAGTGAACAAGTCAATGGTTACCATAATGGTTGTATATCCGCGGGAAGGTGGTAATTCAACAATAAAGTCAGTGGCAATAACTTCCCAGGGTCGGGTTGGCAACGTAGGTTGTAGAAGCAGACCCGCTGGCCTCTGATTATCGTACTTGTTCTGACTACAAATAGCACATGTCTTCATGTATTGAACTACACTGGACTTCATCCCTGGCCACCAGAACTGTCTTTGTATAAGACGGAAGGTGTTGGTTACTCCTCGATGGCCGGAAGTTCTGTTGAAGTTCTTTTGTCAGAATGACCACTGAATTGTTCTTGAATAAATATCCTTCCTTGATTGTCAGACGCCAGGGATTTTTCTTCGATATGTCCTTCCAGAGTTCAGATAATTGAGTCTGTGCTCTGATTTCTTCCAGGAGATTGATCGCTTGAGCTACAAAGATTGTGGGTGGAAACATTTTAGGGTAGATCTTATCCTCCAGGGGAACGTAGTCGGGACGCCGAGAAAGGGCATCAGCAATCAAGTTTTGCGATCCAGGAACATCTGAAATTTGAAATTGATATTGAGCAAAGAAGTTGGCCCATCGAGCTTGTCTACTGTTCCTGCACTCCATGGATTTTAGGACCTGAAGATTTCGCTGATCAGTACGGACTTGAAATGGATATTTAGCACCCAGGAGTAAATGTCTCTATTCAGTGAAGGCATGACGAATAGCCAATAATTCCTTCTCCAGAACTGAGTACTGAGTTTCGCTGTTGGTCAGTGTCCGTGAAAGATATGCAATGGGATGTTCCAACTTATCATCGGATTCTTGTTTTAAAACTGCTCCTGTGGCGTAATTGGAGGCATCAGTTTCCACTAGAAAAGGACGATTTATGTCAGGTTGGGCCAGGATGGGGGCCCGAGTGAATTCTTCTTTCAAGCGTTGGAATGCCTTATCTTGTGGTATAGACCAGTTAAATGGAACGTCTTTCTTCAGGAGGTTAACAATGGGTTGAACAATCTCGGAAAAGGTGGGAATAAATTTCCGGTAGAAGTTGGCTAGTCCCAGGAAAGATTGTATTTGCTTGACAGAGGTTGGGGCGGGCCAACTCAGTATGGCCTTCACCTTTGAAGGGTCCATACTAATTCCTTCTGAACTGAGGACAAATCCCAGATAGTGAACTGATGTAACATGAAACAAACATTTTTCTGGTTTGGCTAGGAGTTGATTTTCATGGAGACGTTGAAGTACTGCTTTTACATGTTCTTCATGTTTCAAGGAGTCCTTGGAAAAGATCAATATGTCATCCAAGTAAACAATAACGTTAAGAAATAACATGTCAGAGAACACCCTATCCATAAAACGCTGGAAGACTGCGGGAGCATTAGTCAGACCAAAGGGCATGACGAGGTATTCAAAGTGACCAAAGGGTGTTCTAAAGGCTGTTTTCCACTCGTCTCCTTCCCGGATACGGATCAAATGGTAAGCACCTCGGAGATCCAGTTTTGTGAATATCACTGCACCTCTCACAGCTTCAAGGATATCCGAAATCAAGGGTAGTTGGTATTTGCCTTTCAGGGTGTATTGATTCAGGCCCCGATAGTCCAGGCAAGGTCTGAGTTCTTTGGTATCCTTTTTAGGAACGAAGAACAATGAAGCACCAGCTGGTGATTTTGAAGGTTTTATGGTGCCGTTCTCAAGATTAGTGTCTAGGTATTCCCGGAGGGCTCTCTTTTCGGGTTCTGAAAGGATAAACATCCTACCAAAGGGAATCACAGCTGAGGGTTCAGTATCTATGGCACAGTCCTCGGATCTATGTGGAGGTAAGGCTTGAATAATGGCAGTAGAAAATACATCAGCATACCCTTGATAGATCTCTGGAACTTGTACAATATTGGAAACCATGAGTGGTGTCTCTGGACACCTTGGTAGACTTATAGGAGCTGTGACTGAGGTATCCAGGTTTAAACAATGGTTCAAACAGAACTCCGAGCCCAGGAATAAGGATCCGGCCATCCAGTTAATATATGGATTGTGTATCCTTCTTAACCTTTCCTGCGGGGAAATTGGTCCACGTAAGGCTCCAAGTTGCATAGGTTCAGAATAAGTGCTTGGATTCTTGGCAGATTCAGTCCTAGTAATATAGCGCACAGAAGATTTTTGCATTTCAAGATGGCAAACTAGCACTTCCAATTCAAGGTGCTACCCTTCTGAATAGCATGCAAGGCTATTCACCAAGGTACTGGCAGTGGTGGCAGCGCACCTGCGCAGGGAGGCAATCCCAGTGTACCCCTACCTGGACGACTGGCTGATTATAGGGGAGTCTCCCCTGATTTGCAAGAAAAATACTCAAAGAACCATAAACCTTCTCTTCCAATTGAGCTTCTCTATAAACGAGAAAAAAATCAAGCCTTGTACCGAACAAAACCAAACAGTTCCTAAGAGCTGTAATAAACATGGAAGAAGGGCTAGTCTTTCCATCAAAGGAAAGAGTACAAAATATGTTGCTGCAAATAACTCACTATCTAGCTGGTCACCAGATAAGCATACGCAAAGTTATACTTTTGCTAAGTATGATGGCATCTTGCATTTACCTGGGCTCACATGCACATTTGCGCATGCGCACCATGCAGGAGTGTTTGGCAAAACAGTGGTCTCAGTCAAGCGGTCAGCAGGACGATTGTAAATATTTATTCATTTATAGAGCGCACCGGGCCTGTGAGCATCTGGGCACTTTACAGGTTACATAGTTCCATAGGTCAAAGACATAAAATACAGATAAATAGATACATTTTGTGGCAAGTGTATATATTTGCATTAGTTTACATTAGTTATAGTTTCTTCCTTAGATATGGTCTACAAGATTAATTTCAGGGATGCCCGCACATGAGGTCACAGGTCTCGGGAGTGCAGCCACCTCTTGATGTTAGTCTTAAAGGAGTGGAAGGGAGATATGGCTGTTAAAGAGTCCGGGATGGAGTTCCATAATTGCACGGGCAATACTGGAAAGCTAGTACCTCCCCGTTTTATTTTTGTTTGAAGCTGGGTATTCTTAGGCTGTTTGATTGCGCTTTTCTGATAGGTCGTTCTCAGGTGTTTGGTAAATCCATCGGTGAGGCATAGTGAATCCTTGTTTGAAAGACAGTTGTGAGTAATGTTCAGTGATTTGAACTTGATTCTGTCATTTATGGAGAGCCAGTTGGTGGAGCATCTCACACAAGAGATATGCTGTGTTTTGGGGATGCCGAAGGTTGCTTGCTCTAAGGGCATTGTTTTGGATAATTTGGAGTTTATTGGTATTGCGTTTACTAGTGCCCAGATATAGGGCATTACAGTAATCTACCTTGGAGAGGATTAGGGCCCTTGCGATCATGATACAGCTTTCTGTGGACAGGAAAGGTTTACATGCATGAGTCAGTTTACACATATAGCTGGTAGCAGAGTCTGTGGCGTTGATTTCTTTATTGAGGTTGAGTGCAGTGTCCAAGTAGAAGCCTAGGGTCTTGACTTTCTTAGAGACTTTGATTTTAATTCCATCAATGAAGATGTAGTTGTATTAAGGAGAGTGTTTAGACAACCTGTTGGGGGACCCCACAATTAAAAGCTGTCTTTTCGTTGTTGAGGCATAACCCATGGGTGCCATCCATGTTTGTATAATTAAGTAGATTTTGTTAATCATGGTTCCATCTTTGTCATAGTCTCCTTGGATAGGGATGAGAATCTGGGTGTCGTCAACATAGTTGGTATATTAACGATCTATTGGTCGTTTCGCAAGCACTAGTACAAGACCATTCCTGGTGTTCTAAAGGCTGTTTTCCACTCGTCTCCTTCCCGGATACGGATCAAATGGTAAGCACCTCGGAGATCCAATTTTGTGAATATCACTGCACCTCTCACAGCTTCAAGGATATCCGAAATCAAGGTTAGTGGGTATCTGCCTTTCAGGGTGTATTGATTCAGGCCCCGATAGTCCAGGCAAGGTCTGAGTTCTTTGGTATCCTTTTCAGGAACGAAGAACAATGAAGCACCAGCTGGTGATTTTGAAGGTCTTATGGTGCCGTTCTCAAGATTAGTGTCTAGGTATTCCCGGAGGGCTCTCTTATCAGGTTCTGAAAGGATAAACATCCTACCAAAGGGAATCACAGCTGAGGGTTCAGTATCTATGGCACAGTCCTCGGGTCTATGTGGAGGTAAGGCTTGAACAATGGCAGTAGAAAATACATCAGCATACCCTTGATAGATCTCTGGAACTTGTACAATATTGGAAACCATGAGTGGTGTCTCTGGACACCTTGGTAGACTTATAGGAGCTGTGACTGAGGTATCCAGGTTTAAACAATGGTTCAAACAGAACTCCGAGCCCAGGAATAAGGATCCGGCCATCCAGTTAATATATGGATTGTGCCTTTGTAACCAGGGCATGCCCAGAACCAAGGGGTAATGGGCTGATTTTATAATGTCAAACACAATCCTTTCTTGATGATGATTTATGGAAATATGGATCTCCCTTGTTTGCAGACTTATGGGACCTGATGAAAGAGGTCTTCCGTCAATTGCTTCTACTGGCTGTGAAAAACTTCTTGCTTCATTTGGAATGTTATGACTTCTGACCCAATCTTGATCAATGAAGACTCCCATTGCTCCGCAATCCACCAAGGCCAGTATGGGGTAAACCTTGTCCTTGGATGGTGATAAAAAGGCCTGTAATATCACCAATTTGTTTTGTCCAGGAGAGTTCAAGGATGGAATTGATGTGGAGCAAACATCGCTCTCCCGAAACCCTTGCTCCATTTAGGATCGGGAGCTGGCGTTTCCCGAGCGTCGGGGAGGAGCCAGAGGACACTCTTTAACGAGATGTTTATCTGAGGCACAATACATGCACAAACCTGTGTGTATCCTTCTTAACCTTTCCTGCGGGGAAATTGGTCCACGAAAGGCTCCAAGTTGCATAGGTTCAGAATAAGTGCTTGGATTCTTGGCAGATTCAGTCCTAGTAATATTCTCTGGGGAATTCCTTTGATTTGAGATTTTGTTATTCTTTTCTTTTCGGCCTTTCTTTCTTGGATTCTGAAGTCTATTTGCATAGATAAGTCCAGGAGGGCCTGGAATAACTAAGACGTGCCACTCTGGCTAATTCGTCCTTAATCTCTTAATTTAGACCTCTGCGAAACAAGGTAAAACTGGCTTCCAGGGGCCAGTCCACCTCTTTGGCTAGCTGTTTGAATCTGGTAACGTAGGTCAACATGTCTTGGGATCCCTGTTGGAAGTCAAGTAACTTCTCTTGAGCACCGTGGACCAGCTCTGGACGTTCGAACATGGTCTTGAGTTCCGCGATGAAGCCTTCATAATCATCCAGGAGAGCATCCCCTGAATTGAGTAAAGGAGTGGCCCATGTAAGGGCATTGCCGGTAAGATGCGATATTATGAAGCCCACCTTAGCCCTAGGAGTTGAGAAATAGTAGGGCTTGAAGGTAAAATGTACCAGACAAGAATCCAGGAATCCACGTAAGGTCTTTGTGGAACCGTTGTATTTATCGACCACTCCTCCCAATAATACGCTGTCCTTGTTCGCAGAGTCACGTGACAAGACAAGCTGTCTTAGCGGCGCATTCTCGGCTTTTAAATTCTGCATCTCTGTGGAAAGTTCTTGCATTCCACGCATCAAGTCCTGAATAGCATTCTCCATGGTAGAATCCGTATTGATCGTTGCGCGTCTCAAACTGTCGTAAATCTCCCCCGTCTCACCTGTGATCGGGATCTCCCTTGTTCGGCCGCAGGACTCTTCCTGTGGATGGTTCGGGTCTTGAACAGGCTCGCCCGAGCCTCGTCAGGTTGCAGGACGCGTTCAGAGTTCCGGGAAGTTCGTGGTTCCAGGGTATCCAGGATTATCGATGAACGAGTAAGTAGCGGGAGAGATTCCAGAAACAGGATAAAGGGCAAAGAAGGAAGTAAGAGGATCAAAGGGAATCAAAGCAGAGAGTAAGCACACGTCAGGTCACTTCCGAAGATAGCATTGAGACGCGCGGACCCGCAGGGGCATGACCAATTTATAGTACGTGCCGCGACGTGAAAGCTAGTGCGTAGCACGGAGCTTGGTATGGCCATGTCGGGAGGAAGAAGGAGTACAAGCCCTTCGTGACAATGACCATGAGGTCCAGAAGGGGCAATTTCACCGGGTCATGACACCCTGTCAGTGCTTGCACTGTCCTGGCGTCACAATAATCTGCAGGGAAGTGTCTCTGTGGCGTCAGGAGCGGATCTCCATCCATACCTGTTCTATCAGGACTGGGTGGAGGTTGCTTCCTTACGTCATCTTTTCATCATTAGACTACCTGCAGCTACAGTCTGGCTTCTCCAGTTCGGCCGTCTTCAGGAAACACAGGTACGCAACGTCCACGTGACGTCCACCTTAACACCAAAGAAGAGTAGGACACTCTTAAAACATTAGGCCAGCTAACTTAAAAGCCACCAGGCCAAAGAGGCGGAAGCAATTTTTGCTGCTTTTGAGGTAAAAACTCTCAGAGGTTCCAGTTACGGACAGAACCAGGGCTCAGCCTGGGGAAACTATCAGGAACAGGTTTCACAAGGTTTCCAAAGAGGCCAGCGCAGACCTTGTGGCCGGGGGAGATCCTCCACTTCCAGAAGTGGAGCAACACCTCCTAAACAATGACCATCCGCTGCAGGTCCCTTCCCATGCCTCTCCAGTAGGAGGGTGAATCACACACTTATCCCACGCATGGGAGGGAATCACCTCGGACAAGTGGGTGCTATGAACCATAGCGGGCGGTTATTGCGTGCAACTACTACAGTGACCCTCAAACCATCCCACGGCATCAAAAACCAACCACAGAGGAGGAGCAATGCATCCTCCTGGAGGAGTGGCAACGCTGCTGCTCAAGGGCGCCATCAAAATCTTCCCAGTGAACCAGGTAAACAAGGGCATCTATTCAACCTACTTCCTTTTGCCAAAGATAGATCTAACAATGTGCCCAGTATTAGACCTACTCCCTGCAAACACCTATGTCGAGCCACAAACATTCTGCATGATAATGCCACAAGAAGTAATCCCGTTGCTAAAGCGGGGGGACTACATGGCAACATTGGATATGAAAGATGTCTATTTTCATATTTTTATGTTCCCAGCGCACAGAAGATTCTTGCATTTCAAGATGGCAAACTAGCACTACCAATTCAAGGTGCTACCCTTCCGAATAGCATGCAAGGCTATTCACCAAGGTACTGGCAGTGATGGCAGTGCACCTGTGCAGGGAGGCAATCCCAGTGTACCCCTACCTGGACGACTGGCTGATTATAGGGGAGTCTCCCCTGATTTGCAAGAAAAATACTCAAAGAACCATAAACCTTCTCTTCCAATTGAGCTTCTCTATTAACGAGAAAAAATCAAGCCTTGTACCGAACAAAACCAAACAGTTCCTAAGAGCTGTAATAAACATGGAAGAAGGGCTAGTCTTTCCATCAAAGGAAAGAGTACAAAATATGTTGCTGTAAATAACTCACTATCTAGCTGGTCACCAGATAAGCATACGCAAAGTTATACTTTTGCTAAGTATGATGGCATCTTGCATTTACCTGGGCTCACATGCACATTTGCGCATGTGCACCATGCAGGAGTATTTGGCGAAACAGTGGTCTCAGTCAAGCGGTCAGCAGGACGATTGTAAATATTTATTCATTTATAGAGCGCACCGGGCCTGTGAGCATCTGGGCACTTTACAGGTTACATAGTTCCGTAGGTCAAAGACATAAAATATAGATAAATAGATACATTTTGTGGCAAGTGTATATATTTGCATTAGTTTACATTAGTTATCGTTTCTTCCTTAGATATGGTCTACAAGATTAATTTCAGGGATGCCCGCACATGAGGTCACAGGTCTCAGGAGTGCAGCCACCTCTTGACGTTAGTCTTAAAGGAGTGGAAGGGAGATATGGCTGTTAAAGAGTCGGGGATGGAGTTCCATAATTGCACGGGCAATACTGGAAAGCTAGTACCTCCCCGTTTTATTTTTGTTTGAAGCTGGGTATTCTTAGGCTGTTTGATTGCGCTTTTCTGATAGGTCGTTCTCAGGTGTTTGGTAAATCCATCAGTGAGGTATAGTGAATCCTTGTTTGAAAGACAGTTGTGAGTAATGTTCAGTGATTTGAACTTGATTCTGTCATTTATGGAGAGCCAGTTGGTGGAGCATCTCACACGAGAGATATGCTGTGTTTTGGGGATGCCGAAGGTTGCTTGCTCTAAGGGCATTGTTTTGGATAATTTGGAGTTTATTGGGCTTGCGTTTACTAGTGCCCAGATATAGGGCATTACAGTAATCTACCTTGGAGAGGATTAGGGCCCTTGCGATCGTGATACAGCTTTCTGTGGACAGGAAAGGTTTACATGCATGAATCAGTTTACACATATAGCTGGTAGCAGAGTCTGTGGCGTTCATTTCTTTATTGAGGTTGAGTGCAGTGTCCAAGTAGAAGCCTAGGGTCTTGACTTTCTTAGAGACTTTGATTTTAATTCCATCAATGAAGATGGAGTTGTATTAAGGAGAGTGTTTAGACAACCTGTTGGGGGACCCCACAATTAAAAGCTGTCTTTTCGTTGTTGAGGCATAACCCATGGGTGCCATCCATGTTTGTATAATTAAGTAGATTTTGTTAATCATGGTTCCATCTTTGTCATAGTCTCCTTGGATAGGGATGAGAATCTGGGTGTCGTCAGCATAGTTGGTATATTAACGATCTATTGGTCTTTTCGCAAGCACTAGTACAAGACCTTTCCTGGTGGACAAAAGAGAATCTGTTGAAGAGAAAACCCTTCCACAATCCGGAGGTGCAAGCGGTTGTAACAAGACTCGTCACTCTCTGGTTGGCAGGCACATCACCTTCATCTCACAGCATATGGTCTGTGGGCTCACATGGCACAGAACCACATCAACCTACTGGAACAGTCGGTACAGATCCTAACTGACAGCACCACTGCTGGGGGGCACACATTCTCCAAATCTGTCCAAGCTAGCACCGAGAATATGTAAATGGGAACTCAGACGGGGGATGTTCATATACTCCCAACATGTTCCAGGGGAACTCAACACCATGGCAGACTCGCTAAGCAGAGATCCCCTAACAGAGGAACACGAGGGGCAACTAGATACAAACGTTGTAGACCACATCTTCTCACAATGGGGTGACCCCACACTAGACTTGTTCGCTACATAGGAAAACAAACAATGCCCAGACTTCGCGTCCAGGTTTCCCCAGCCAGACTCCAGGGGGAACGTCATATGGATGAGCTGGTCAGGGAAATTTGCTTATGCTTTCCCCCAAACTCCTCTAATGAGAACAGTAGTAAACAAGATTCACAGAACAAATGATGCTCATCTTAGTTGCTCCCATGTGGGCAAGACAACCATGGTATCCACATCTGTGCAATCCCTTTAAACTCGCGTGCCACTCCAATCTTCTGACCCAACACAGGGAATAACAGTACACCCTCAACCTCATTCTATGAACCTGGCAGGATGGCTCCTGAGGTCATAGTGTTTGGACATCTAAATCTTTCACAGAGGTGTATGGAAATCGTCAAGGAGGCACGTAAACCAAACACTAGACACTGTTATTTTGACAAGTGGAGGAGATTTGTAATTGGTACCAGTCTAAACAAATAAACCCTGTAGCATGTACCCTTTCCCACATTCTAAACTATATGCTCCGCTTGTTATACTTAAGGTTAGTATTCAACTCTATAAAGGTCCACCTGGCTGCTTTATCAACTTACACCACCTCTCAGAGTAAAACATTGTGGTGGAAGGTTCCCATCATTAAAGCATTAATGGAAGGAGTAAAGAGACTCCATCCTCCAATTTCAAACCCACCGCCATGCCGTGATCACAATGTAGTACTTGCAAAGCTCATGGGACCTCCCTTTGAGCCTATGCATAAGTCAAGTCTAAAACACCCGACATCTAAGACTGCCTCCTTAGTGGCTATTACATCCATAAGAAGGGTCTGTGAACTTCAAGCATTGTCAGTGCAGGACCCATTCTTGCACAGGGATAAATTGGTTTTACGGACGCAGCCTAGGTTCTCATTTAAGTTAATTTCCAAATTTCACATGCACCAATCCATTGAGCTACTGGGCTTCTTCCAGAACCCTACAAGCTCAGCTGAGGAAAAAACTCCATACACTAGATGTAAGGAGGGCGGTCCTTTACCATGTAAACAAGACCACACCGCTCAGAAAGACAGACCAACTGTTTGCCTCCGTAGCACCAGGCAGAGAAGGGGACCGCAGTTCCAAGAATGCCATCTCCAGATGGATATTCAGATGCATACAGCTCTGTTACTCATTATCAAGCAAAACACTGCCTTTCATACTAGGAGCTCACTCAACAAGGGGTACAGTAGCTACTTTGGCTTTCATTGCAAATGTTCCGCTGGACACCATTTGCAAAGCAGCTACATGGAGCTCAGTACACACTTTCACTCAGCACTACTCCATTGACACTCATTCAAAAGCAAATACACAGGTGGGGCAAGCGGTTCTAAAACATCTATTTGTCGTTGAACCGTCTTACAACCCACCACCTTCTCCAAACACTGCTTGCTAATCTATGCATAGCATGTAATCCAAGCAGATGCCACAAGCCTCAGAAGAGATACATTACTCACCATAATTGTATTTTTGATGCTTTTATCTGCTTAGATTCACATGCACCCACCCTTCCTCCTCTTGGAAAGAAGGTGCATGGATGTTCATATGAGCTTTATCTGATCAGATCTGCTTTAATATACCTGTACTAATGATACACTTCATGCTACCTCATGTCAGAAACAAAACAATCTGAGGGACCGCGATGCGTGAAGGACCATGCGTACAGTGGATGTCACACAAGGGATAGTCTTACTGGCACGCCTGGTCAATGTCCCTTTTCCAGTTTCGAAAAAATAACAGTAATATTCTGCTGCTTCTACTAGATGTCGGCCTATTCATAGCATGTGAATCTAAGCAGATATAAGGATCAGAAATACGGTTACGGTGAGTAATGTATCCCATATATAGACGTTACACTTGTCGTATGCTCTTAAATACATTTCTTAGGTGTTGGCCTCAGCTCATGGTGAACATACACGGGGCAACGAGCAGGCCTCAAACACACAATTCATTTGTATACGTGAACATTAACTTTAATGTTATTGATATTATCTGGTGATGTTGATTCTTTCATCCTTACTGGAGTTTCCTTGTATGTGCCACACTTTTGTATACATTGTGGGTCTTCATAAGTATTGTTTGTACTAACACAAATTTGTAGTAATTATTCAATTGTTAGCTATTTATTCCATAATTAACATTAGTCAAAATGTTGATAGAATTGAAGTTATTTTACTGGCCAGCATTACCAGATTAAAAATGTTGTATTTCTATGGTGTAGCCATTGCCCATGTTTATGTACGATTACGTTCCTGTATTAACAAACAGTCCAATATAATGTTTTGTATCGGAGTACATTTTTTAATACATTAAGTAGTTCTTGATAGATCTCCCGATCACCCCTGAGATCTTATTACTAACATTATAAACACAACCCCTTGTAAGGAATTATGATCAAAATTAATTTCATATGTGATGTGATCAGTGATGCCATCAATGGCATTTGTGATGTTGTCTTTGATGTCCTGGGTGTTAGTCTTAGCAGTGCACGGCAGTGGCGCAAGTTATCGTTGCTTAGCTTGCCATTACTTGCGAATTTCTGGGGGTTTTCCGTTTTACTTGTAACCATAAAGTCCCTTTAATGTTTTTTTCCCTGAATTTCATAGGTTTTTACCAGTGCCCCCTTAATTTGCTACAAGTTCCTCATATTGTCCTCACCCCCAATGTAGCAGCTGTAGAGTCCGTGAACAGTACGGTAGCCCGCGAACAGGAGGTAGCATTCACAAAGCCTAGAAGCACAGGAGAGAATGGAAAATGTTCTACCCATCAACCAAAAAATACATACATAAAACATGACTTGTATTTACTGCACCCAAATATACCTTTTTGTACAAATGATTACTTGAAAATGTACAAATACATTTTTATTTATAAGACACAATATAATGGAATGCACCAAGCATAAACTGTACTCCTCATATCACTTCAATACAAGTGTTCATCGAGACTGACATACACCAAGCGCTTATTCTAAAACAATCTCTCATCAAACAGTAAGTACACTGTATTTATTTCTTTATTATTAACATTCATTATGTAAACATGTTTTATAAAGAGAAAGCCCAATTTTTTTTCGTTTTGACAGAAATGACAAACCCATTTGAGTGGTTAGAGGAGAACTTCCCAAAATAAGAAATGAGTGACGATAACATCTCTAATGGTATACAATACATTTTTTAATATAAACAAATAATGTAATATGTACAGAACTCACTGAAATAATTTCTTTAATTTTTGCAGTTCAAAGTTTTCAAGAAGAAACCACACCCTAATTTAATTATAGACAATCCCAAGAATCACAAACGGAAGCCCTATCCCCAACTATACATAATGAAAACATGAACTTGTCTGCAAAATTTGATCAACTAAGTAGTAACTTTTATATTATGTCAAAAATCATGTCATTAAAAAGGTTCCCGATCACTGTTCTTCTGGCACCTATCCTCCTTGTCCCCATCAAATCTCTGAAATTTAAATCAAAGAAGCTTTGATGAAACCTCACTCCCCTGATCATTATTGTACAGAAATTCCTAATCCTCCCATTTGGTTCCCATTCCAATACCCCATCCCTTTTATAACATGTTTTATTTTTGTAATATAAATGTGTTGTATATTGTTTGATATTTCTTTTTTTTTAAGCCCAATTAATAGTCTGCGGACTATGCGACTATCTGGAGTATTTGCACTCAAAATGGAGGAGCAGTGTCCGGACATGTATGCTTTCACATGATGCACTTTTAATTGGTCCGCGGACAGCATGCCTGTTCTACGGACACTCGTGTGCATTCGCACTGTGTCTCCTACCCACTGGATGTCCGCGGACAGACATCAGGGCCATGGACATCCCCGGACATCGTTATGTGACCGCACCCGTGCGGTGTGATGGCCTGAGCACGAACAGTGTCTGTGCTCCATGGACAGTTTAAAACTGCATTTTCTACCAATCTAGGGTGTTTCAAGTTGTTAACCTTCCAGTGCTCCTAGACCCATTCTTAGTGGCTCTGGCAACTTTTTACAAATTTCCAAGGCCTATTTTGGACTTGGTTGTTTGCGGACAGTTGTGCGGTCCGTGGACATCTTCTCTGAAGGGACCCACCCATTACTTTCAGTCATTCTCAATCTGGCTATCCAGGAGAGAGCATCTTGCAGCACCTGCTTTGGAAATTCAATCCAAATCCATCCAATGTCATCTGTCATGGCCATGCCTCCTCCCCGGCCGCCGCCACCACCACCACCACCATTTGGAGGACCTGGAAAGAGGAACATGCGTGAGGATACAGATGAGATGATGAGGAAGACAAAGATGAGGTAGAGGAAGTTCCTCTCTCCATTGGCATTAGTAAGTCCTGGGTGTGGTGGTTTTTGACCACGGTTGGCGATGTACTGAAGACTCGGGCAGCCATGGTTCTATGCACTCAGTGCAGGATCGTAATGAGCTGCGGAAAACCGGGGTTGTACTCCTACGGGACCACCTCCCATGTGCCAGCACTCCGGTGCTTGGAAAAAGGTGGTACCTTTTTCAGGGAGAAGCAGGCTGTCTGCCTCTGCATTATCTTCCTCAACCGTTCCTGTCGGGATACTCCTTTGGGGCAGAGGAGCTCACCGGCCACCTTGCAGGCCATACAGAATGCTGTTGACAGTTGCCTTTCGAAGGTCACAGTCCTAGGTTTGTACTGCAAAGCAATGATCTGAAGGGGGGAGCAATTTCATAGTGCTTTCGAGGCTGTGGTCCCGGAGCACGAGAAACACTGCCCCCTTCCCTCCCCCACCTTACCTTCCCTCTCCTGGAAAACAATTAAAAACGCCTTTCACAGTAAAATATGTGAGAAAAAGTCATAGGCCCCTTTGCAGCCTGAGTAGTCCATGGACAGCGCAGTAGCCTGTGGTCACCAGGAAAATTACAAGGGGGGGGGGATGAAAATCATTTAAATCGTTTTTGGTGCAAAAATGGTGGCTCTTAAAAGAACCTTTTTTTTCCTCTTACTTTCATATTTTTTTGATTTTGTTTTATATACCAAACCAACAAATATTCTACACAACGAAATTATTTTGTGTAACTTTCACAAAAAGTGCTTTGTATTTTTTTGTGTGTATTTTTCATGTTCATTTAATGCAACTTCTAATGAATAGTTGAATCCATACTTCACAAAAACTGCTTCAATGCATTTTGAACAATTTTCAGAAAAATCTGATTTCCCACATCCGTTAGACGGACTCCATCTCTCTGAAAAATGTTGACAATATCAAATTTAATGTTCTCATAATGAAAAGATGTCATGCCAACATCTCACAAAAAACACACAGCTTTATTCACATTGCACCTTCCAAACAAAATAAATTTGAATGCATACACATTTGTCTGCGCAATGCGAGAAAACATTTTCAATTTGGAAATATTTCCGTCAACTTTCCAAATGTATCCTTCATTGCAAACTGCAAAGAAATACCTGTAACATACCCCAAACTGTTCCTTCCACAATGAACAACAATGATGTCTGGATGTTTTAAGTGAACCATATTCTTACAAAATGGGAGCAAGTCAGTCCACTTCATTCCGCGCATTCCATAACATGACACATCAAATTCATGGAATCCAAGATTCTCAGCCAATCCCCAGTGCTCAGATTAGACCTTCAGCCAAAGGATTGAATAGTCCCCAACATCCATACACTCTGCCTCCTCAAAGAAAAAGCCATAGCCATCTTCCATGCTCACACCAAAGAAAACTCCTGCCACCCTCTCTTCATGTACACCACACCCAGGAAACCTGATTGGCTGATCCCCAATGTCCACGGACACCACGACTGTTTGCAATTCCTGCAGTCCAATTTCCATGCCAGGCATCCTCAAAAGACCCGGATGTGGCATGTGCCATCCGTGGACTACTGTGGTGTCTCTGGACAGTTTGTCCAATTGAAGGGGGTACAGAGGGTTACACTTAATTTAAACAATTTATTGTACAATGATGGCTCTTAAAAGAGCAATTTATTTTCTTCAGTTTTTGAATTTCTTTTGCTTTTTGCTTTTCTGATTTTGTTTTCTAGAACTACTTATAAATATTTTCATATGTACTGTACATCTTTTTCACAAACTTTTGGAGTACTTTTTGAATATTTAGAAGAAACATCTGATTCCCCAAATCAGTATAATTCACGCCATCAATCCGAAAATTGTTTGCACTATCCAACTTGTTTTCATTTTCAAAAGATACTATGCCTACATCATTAAAAAATGACCATACATCTTTATTTACATTGTGCCTACCTGCTTCTAGTTGTGCTCAAAACACATTTGGGCATCTCCATAAATCCCTTCAATGTATTAGTGGAAAAATAATCTTTCCATGTGGAAATAGTTCCATTAAACATTGTAACATATCCTTTAATGCAAACTGCAAAGATAGTGGACTAATGTAGTCTGAACAATTTCCTGCATAATGCACACAAATAATATCTGGGCGTTGAAAGTGAGCAATAGTCTTACAAAATTATAGTAAACTCACCAAGTTTAGCCCAGCCACTGTATACCACAACACCTCGACTCCCTCCAATCCAATAGTACCAGAGATACCACACAGCTCGGTGTACCTTTACAAATTATTCATCCAACAATCTCCCAACATCCATATAGTGAGCTTTCTCCTAACAATGGACACATCCATCTTACCTACACACAAACATTAAAACACCTGCTACCCTCTTCCTGTAAACCACAACCAGAACACCTCATTGTCTAATCCCCACAGTCCCCTTTCCATGCCAGGCATCCTTGAAAGACCCATATGTGGCACGTGCCGTCAATGGACTACCATGGTGTATGCAGACCTGGTAGCACAAAGGCAGCCCTTCTACCATTTCCACTTTTATGTTCGTAACATTCCCTTTTAGGCTGCTTTCAAACAGTCACACAACCGTCACACAACCACCAACGCACCAATTCCATCCAAACACTGTACACCTAACCTGGTCATCTCAGTTCAACACTTCAGATGTACACTTGAACTCAGAGTAAATATCTCCTGTTAATCACAGCCATCTGCATCAAAAACTACTGTGAAACTCTCCAACATTTCGATTTCCAAATTCAACATCTGCATTGAACAAACATAGTACATGTATGCTTATTTTTTAAAGCATTTTCTGCAACTCTTTTACAAATATTACATGGCCTGCGGTAGCGGCCATGTATTTATGGTTAAGTTGCTAAACCCATAGGAAGAGCAGTTTTTTGGGTGGCTTATAACTTTGCTCCCCCTGGACGAATCCTCACCAAACGTTGCAAAAGAAGTATATGGCCCACTCTGAATTCTTTTGCAAAGTTTGGTGAGGTTTGGTCAAGGGGGGAAAGTTATAGGGAGGGTCCCGAAATTTCTTTTTTTCCCATAGACATAATGGGGAAAAAACTTTGCTCACGCCTACAGCCCAAACCGCTGGATGGATTTTCACCAAATTTGCAGCAGGAGCGGCGGCTTGGTCCCGAAAGCGTGCTTTTATTAATTTGGTGTAAATCCGTCCAGTCAGTTTTTTTTAAAACGACCAAAATGTAAGGCAAAAAAATTAGTCATACAGCGGACACACTTCACAGTTCGCTCCGCGGACCGGACACCGATTGGCTAATAGACTTGCGTCATGTCCGCGGACACAACGTGTTTGCTGATTGGTTGCCGTGAAGCGTGAGGTGCGTCAGATTTTTGGAAACGCCCGCCATCTTGGATTCGCGGACATCGGCCGTGTCCGTGGACATCGCGGTAAAAACAGATTAAAAAACCCAACATTGCACTTGTCAAACTTATCAAATAATCTCTGGGGAGCTGAGGGGTGATGAGGATGGGATGGAATATGGCTGCAAGAAGCAAAAGAACGGGTGGTTTTTGCCACGTCAGCGAACAGTTTGGATGTTCGCGAATGGTCCTGAGAAGTTCGGGGACACTTCAGATGTTTGGGGGCAGTTTTTGGATGGCATATAACTTTGGCACCACTCAATGAAACTGCATGAAATTTTGCATTTATATTCCTGTCCTGATTCCGAATGTGTTTGCAAAGATTGGTGGGATTTTGTCAAAGGGGAAAACTACAGGGGGGGTTCCAATATAATGTAAAGGTTTATAAATGAGGTGCACTTTGACGAAGCTACACTTATTTTGGCAAACTGATAATAGATCTAGATATAAATGTTTTTGCAAAGTTTGGTGGGATTTTGTCAAGAGGGGGCAAAATTAGAGGGGGGGACCCAAAATATTGTAAAGGCTTATAAATGTGGTGCCATTTGACAAATCAATGTATATTTAAGAGGCAAAGCTAGTGTACAGATGCTAGAGTTTGAAAAAAACCCTTTTAAATCAGGTGGGGGAGGGAGGGACCAGTAGTAATTAAAAGATAGAAATCAATTTTAATAGTTAGTTGTAAAAATTAAAACACATAATTAAATTTGTGGTCCACAATACAATACTTAACATCCAATATAAAACAGGGAATACGTAACTGGATTAGGTAGCAAGTTAAAACAAATTCACAGAAGAAAACATACACAATTGGTACTTTGTAAAACAAATAGTAGTGTACCAGATTCTATTAGAGTTAAATGTATGTTAGATTTTTGGTCTCTGTTTTTAGTCCAGAGAATAGTCTCAACATGTTTCTGTTCTTAAAACATAGGTGTACAACATTCATCAGGAGGAAGTAGTTATTACAACGTAACCTAATTCTTATTGGATTGTAATTATCAGCATCTGTCTCATAGCATCTTGTATGATGCTGGTGGGGGCTCTCTACCTCCGTTGGTCAGTAGGTATAGGAGGATTAATCAATCCTGTAGACTGAACCTTCGCGTGTCTGGTAGTAGATAGATAACGAAATGACCATCTGTGTCTGATAGTAGGTTTTAACAATCAGGGGTAGTTGTTAAGTGGGAAAGGATCCCTTGCTCGTCGCTAGTGATGAGCAAGAATAGCGTGCTGAGTCACGACTTGGTCTGCAGAGCTCCGTGTGGCCATTTGACAAATCTACAAAAAGGTTTACAAAAAGATTATAGATCTAGATATAAATGTTTTGGTAAAGTCTGAATGGATTTTGTTTTTTGACAAGTGTCATAATGTAGGTACAAAAAATTGTGATTTACCTTTGGTGACTGAGGTGTAGCCTGTGGTCATGGGCAGTGGCCAGATTGTCTGGGTCATGGAATAAGGTCATGATCCGGACAATCAGGCTACTGGCCATGACCACGAGGGACAACACATGCGGTTAAAGTGGCCATATCCACCTGGGGCTGGCTTTGTGGTAAATGTATTCGAAATTGGGATAGGTTTGAAAGGGAAGAAAAATGTGCTTGTGGTAATGGTCATAGGGTTCTCTTTTCGCCTTCTGTTCTGCAGGCTGCCATGGAAAGTGAAGAGGGGCCCTGTACGGAACCCTGCCTTCCCTTTCCATGGTGGCCACCTTGGAAAAGGAAAATATTTTTTTTAGCACCCCGGGTTCTCACTTTGGGAACTTAGGGTGCTAATGGCCTTCACCATAATGGTCCGGAGACCTTGTTATCCACCCTCGCTTTGCTTGGACTGATAACTTGGGGTGCCAAGTCGGTGTCCACCGTTCCATCCCTGGAACGGGGGATAAACGCCACAATAGCCATTAGCATAACACAAAATGCAAATGGAAATGTTGGAAAATCTTATTGCGTCTATGTACTTTACTGAGAAATATAAAGTAGATGGAGTCTATACGTTTTTTTATTTTAGTTCTATTTTTTAACTGTGAAAGGTGGTTCCTAAAGGAACATTTCTTTTATTGTTTTTGGATGCATTTTTTTTTTTGGCAGGAGAGCTTAGAATGAAAGGTAGGGAGGGAAATGAGGGAAGAGGTGGCAAACACGAATATGGAGGGGCAGGTGGACAGGGGAAAATGTTGCGCGTGTGTTATTTCTAAGGTAGGGGGCAGTGTTTCTCATGCTCCTTGATTACAGTAGTGGTGGCGTCTCTTTGGGAGGAGGGATTCCATTTTGAGATAAATAGCAGTTTTGCTAAAAGTATGTACAGTGTACTAGATTGTTAATGGATGACTAGGAATAGGTGTTTGAGCTGTGCAAAGGAAATTTTGAAGTTGAAAGTTCTTAGATCAGTAGAAAATGCAGTTCCAAACTGTCTGCGAAGCACGGATCTTATTGTGAAGTGCAGACGGGTTCTCGGACACGTCATCATGCCGCGCACCAGCATATGGTCATGTGGCACTGTCCAGAAGGTCCGCAATGAAGTCAGATGTTTGTAGACATTATGGTTAAGTTGCGCTAATAAAAACCTATGAAATTCCATGAAAAAACTTGGTTAAAGGGACTTTATGGTTAATTTGCGCTACAAAAAACCTATTAAATTCAATGAAAAAACTTTGTTAAAGGGACGTTATGGTTACAAGTAAAATGAAGAAAAACCTGATTCGCCAGTTATGGTAAGCTAAGCAACCATAAAACATGCCACCACCGTGCACTAAGAATAACACGCATGACGTCGAAGATGACATCACAAATATAATTGACGTCACTGATGACATCACATATCTAGCCCTTTCTTTTTTTGTTCACTGGCATATCTAGGCCAGGTGAGTTAATTCACTGACAGTCAAAAACTTAAAATTCAAAACTTGTAGACGTTGCTATTCTCACATGTTCTTACAGTACTTTCCTTAGAATTCAATCGCATCTTATGATGCACATAGATAGGGGAAGAAGCAGGCCTGAAACACAGCAACCATTTCTATACATTTCTATGTATAATCATGTTGGTTATACACAGTGGCTCTCATGATACTGCCTCTTGTTTACTTTAATCTCCCTTTATAAGCCCCATATTTGTATACATTGTGGTCTCTCAATGTTTTGTGTGAAGTAGTACAAGTATGTAGTAAGTGATGCATTATTACCTACTCACTATGTTTCACAGTATGCAAAAGTGTGATACAGAAGCATTCACCATTTTACTATCCAACATGAGACAATTAGAAATATTACATCTCTATGGTGTATGCTGCAGCCAATGCCTATGTTTCTGTATGAGTAGGTTCCTGTTCTAGAAACAACACTGCAATGGAATGTTCTTTGGAGCAATACATTGCATAATCAAGTATGTAGTTCATCACACATCTCCAGATGACCCCTGACACTTTTTTGCCAACATTACATTCACAACCCCTTGTAGGGACTTCCTACGACCATTAAATGCAAATGCAATGGCATCAGTGATGTCATCAATCATATTTGGTGGTGGCGCAAGTTATGGTTGCTAAGCTTACCATAACTGGCAAATTTCAGGGGGTTTTCGGTTTTACTTGTAACCATAACGTCCCTTTAACATTTTTTTTCACTGAATTTGAACGGTTTGTAGTAGCGCAACTTAACCATAACATCCCTTTAACAAAGTTTTTTCATTGAAATATATATATATATATGTATATATGGTTCCTGCTACTTACCGTGTAATAAGCTTCTTAATAAGCATATTCTCTTTATTAATCACTCCAGCAAAATCCATGCATTGCAGAATTCAGCAGCACCTGCTCACATCAAGCAGCAAAAACTTAAAATGCTGTGCATTTAAAAATGTTTCTTTTTGAAAGCAATTTGATAAAAGTTTAAAAAATTCATATGTCCATCTATAGCAGCAGTGTATAACTTTTTTCTAACAGGAAAAAAGCACATGCAAAACCTGTACAATATTTTTAAATGGCAGTAGGTGTGCAAGTTTAATATGTTGGCAGTACATGCATATCTGCCAACATGACCCATTCCAATCTGTAAGTGCGTATCAAGTCTTCATTTTTTTCTTTGCATTCTGTGACTTTTAATTCCACTTCTACCATTATCCAAATCAGACTACACGTCCCACGGTGCAAACAACAAAAAAAACAGGACTGTAATGGAATATTTGAAAGTGTGACATTTATATCGAATGAAAAATATAAAATGGCGTGCTTTAAAAAAAAACATATTTTTAGGAGCATTTTCATGAAAGTAAAAAAATGCATTTCTGCATTTATAGCAGCACTGTGTGTAACTTTTTCCTAAAAGAAAGAAAAGGCATATGCAAAACATTTCTACAACATTTTTAAGTGGCACTTGGTATGTGGCAGTATAATATATGCAATACATGCATACTTGCTAACATAACCCATTCCATCTGTAGGTGCTTATCCAGTCCTATTTTTTGCTGTGCAATCTGGAACTTGTAGTCCAAGTTTTATAATGGGGAAAAGTAGAACTAAAAGTCCCAAAACGCAAACAAAAAAATGAGGACTACATTGGCTCTTAAAGATTGGAATGGATTATGTTGCCACATTTGCATGTACTGGCAACATATTATACTTAACACACCAAGTGCTATACACCTTTTCCATCTTCTTTTATTTTCTTTTACAAAAAAGTGGCACAGTGCTCCTATAAATGCACATATGCATTTTTTAACTGATATGTAAATGCTCCTAATAAGAAACGTGTCTGAGAACTTCCTGCACCTCCACATGGAACCAGTGAGAATGCTGCTCCCACACTTTCAGTGGAGCCTGAGCTACCGTAACTTTCTCCACAACAGCAATAGGTTAGTCTCCTCCAACCCATCACTCCCCTTCCCCTATCTTTCCCTCCTCTCCCCTTCCCACTCTTACAGCTTGTGATTGCACTGTGATATACACCTATTGCTGCCAATTTGAATCTAGCTGTGTTTTTAACTGCTGCTGCCAATTCGAATGTCTTTGCTGTGCCTGTGTGGTTGTACTGCGGGCTTTTCACTTGAACTTGACTGGCCCAGTGACTGCATTGTGCTACTCTGCCCCGCTGTTCCTATCCTGTTCCTGCCCCCTGACCCCCTCTCTCTACTTCACCCATGGTGCTCTCTGTTTCTCCTATCTTCTCTAACTGTTTCTCTATCAACTACCCTTCCGTGCTCACTAGGTCTGGCAGGAAGAAGTTCAAAAAGGACAACTTGGTCTCTAACCCTGGTCTCCCTATGGTTGACACTTATTCCAGTGCTTCATCCAGACAGACCCTCACTGACATCCTCTTTGTCATTCCCTCGCCAGATCTGTGGACTCTTCCTATGGTCTGTGTGCTCTCTCCTTTCTCCTCTTCTCCCATTAATGGTGGCACCCGCTGGGAGGCCCTCCTGGCCCCCTGACTCCTCTAAGGTCATCATTAATGTCTACCTGAATGGAACCGTTCTGGTCCAAGGCCCGCAGGCCAACCTCCTCCTCTTTGATGGACGCTTCCCATGCCTCATCAATTTCCTTTAATCTCCTCCTGTCCCCTCTCTCCCTTCCGTGGCCTCCTTGTCTCCCCCCCTTTGCCTCCCCCTTGGCTACCTCACCATCTCCTCCTTGCTCTTCTGCCTCCTGCTCAGGCTCCTTCTACACCTCTGCTGGTCTTACCTCTGATCTGTACCGTTCTCCGGAAGTCCTTAAAGGCTGGCAACCTTGCCATATTGCCACTCTCAACTCTCGCTTAGTCGTCAAACACTCCTCTGACATTTGCCGCCTCCTGGAAGAACTTGACCTCGATGTCCTCGGTCTCACCGAGACATGGTTCACGGCCAGCTCTGTCACGAGCTTTGACACTCTCCTCCCTGACGGTGACAAGATCTACCCGGTACGGAGGGGGTGTAGCCCTGATCTTCCTGGAGTGGATTCCTGCCTTTGACATTCCTATACCAACCTACTCCTCTTTTGAATGCCTTATTTGCAGGTTCTCTTTCTCTCCTGGCCACTCTTACTGTGGCTACTATCTATTAGCCACCTGGTCAGATCACCTCCTTCCTCTCTGAGTGGACGGACCGCTCCTCCCTCCTGGCCTCAACCTCTCAACGCCTCCTTCTTGGTGACCTCAATATCCATATGGATGCTCCCTGCTCCTCCTCTGGACTCTTTCATGACCTCTGCAATTCTCTCTCCCTTTCTATTCTCCCCTCTGGCCCAACTCACTCTGCAGGGCACATGCTGGATGTTTTCATCTCCTCTGATCACTCCTCTCTCCTGGAGTGAGTGATCACTCCCTCTCTTTTCCTCCCATCGCTCCTTCTCTACCCCTCAGGCCAAGCCAACTCCAAAACTGCCACCTACCTTCTCGGCCACCCGACCCATGAAACGTGTGTCAGTTGAGGCTTTCACCGCCACTTTCTCTCCCCATCCTCCTCCTCTGTCTGAATCTCATCCTGACATAGCCCTTTCCGTGATCTACTCATCTATCTCCGATACTCTGGATGCTCTTGACCCTGTCATGGGGATCCGCTTGACGCCCAAAGCCAAGTGCAACTCTTGGTATGACTCTGACCTAGTTACTCTTAAACACAAGTGCAGGATGGCTGAGAGGAAATGGCAGACTTCCTGTACTTACTCTGACCAACTGGCCTGCCGCCTAAAGGCAATACCAGCTTGTTGTCCAAACTAAGAACAGAGCCCACATCCAAGCCTGTGTCTCTGTGACATCTAACAACTCGGCCGAACTCTTTAAAATCTGCAAGGAGCTGGCCAGCCCTGCTGCAGTCTCTACCTCTCCTGTCACCTCCAAGGCCCCTTGCAATGCCCTTGCCTCTCATTTCATCTAAAAAAGCCAGGACATCATGTCCACCCTCTCCTCTTCTCCTCTTCACCCTTCTCTATATGCTAATTCTGGCTGTCCTGCAGCCGCTCCCCACCTCTCTTTCCGATCTATGAAAGTCTCATCAAAACAGATTCTTCCCATTTCATCTAAAACCATCAAGGACCACATTGACACCCTTGCTCCTGCTCTGGCCGACTTCCACAAGCTCTCCTTCACCTTTGGAGCCCCTACCCCCCTCCCCTCCATTACTCCTTTTCTGGGCAAACGTCTGGAAAAGCTGTCCATCTCACAGCTTAATCTTCACACTGATTCTGTTGGTTGTCTCCATGACCATCAGTCTGGCTTTAGAGCTGCCGGAAGCTGCTGTCCTGAACATCCGTGAAGATCTGCTCTCCAACCTTCACTCTAACATGCTGTCTGTCATCCTACTTGATCACTCTTCTGCCTTTGACATCGTCAACCATGCCATCCTGCTCAACCGTCTCTGGGTATCACTGATCAGGCTCTGGGCTGGCTGACCTCTTTCCTCTCTGATCGACCCTCCCGTGTCCTTCCTTTCCTCTATCTCACTCTCTACCGGCGGTGTTCCCCAGAGGTCTAACCCCTCTCCCTGGCTGTTCAACCAATACCTGGCACCCCTTGACCACCGCATTGCCGCTGTCTGCTCCAACCTTCAGTGCTATGTGGATGACACTAAGCTAGTTTTCAGGCTTCCCTCTGCCATCTCTTCTCCTTCTCTCATCTCTGACTGTCTGCTATCCAGGAGTGGTGGGCTGTCGAAGGATCTCTTCCTTAATGCCAGTAAGACAGAGATTCTCCTCATCGGCACACCTGCACCCTCCTTTTCTGTCACTCTCTGGCCAGCTTCTCTGGGCCCTCTTCCTGCTCCCACCTGTGAGGCTAAGAACCTTGATCATCTTGGACTCCACAATCTTCTTCTCGCCTCACATCTCTGACATCTCTAAGAAGTCATACTACCAATTGCACCTCCTCAGAGGTATTCTTCCTTTCCTCCCCCCAGAAGCTCACCATCTCCAGAGCACTGGTTCTCTCCAGGCTGGACTACTGCAACAGCCTTTTTCTAAATCTGCCTGCTTCTACTCTCCGCAACTCATCCAGAACAGGACTGGCCTCAAGCCCTGGGATCACATCTCTCCAGCCCTGAAATCTCTTCATTTGCTCCCAGTGGCTGCAAGGATTACATTCAAGACTCTTTGCATTGTCCACAAGGCTTTCAAGGGCCTGGGTCCAAAATACCTTCAACTCTCCCTCCGTAAATACCTTCTCACTCAAGCTCTTTGTCCCTCCAACTCCCTCAGGGTCAGTCGCTTCTCCAAGCAACGAGTTGGGTTAGATCTCTGTCCTCGGCTGGGGCCTCCCTCTGGAACGGACTCCCTGCCACTCGGAAACTTGAGAACCATCTCCAGTTCCAGAAGCACCTCAAGACCTTCCTCTTTGCTTCAGCCTACCCTCTGATTTCGGGCCCAGTTCTCTGCCCACCAGCCACTTGCCCGCACTGCCTCCTGGCAACCCTTGCACTTGGGTCTGTATGTGTAACCCTACAGTCCCCTTACCTGCACTTATCAGACACCCCTTGTCTACGCTCTAAACCTGCACTTGCCACCTTGCTGACTGCACTACCAGTTGTTTTTATTCCTTGCTCAGCACTTTCCATTTCTTCCCTCTCCCTTGCACTTGCGCGTTCTCCATGTCACTGGGCCTAATAAGAGTGTTGTTTTTCCATCCCTTGTTCCCTTTCCTTGCCTCGTCGCGCTCTGAAACACTTGTGTATGAGTGTGATACAAATAAAACATCATATCAATAATCAGCATTTTCCATTTCATAAACATGTCATACTTTCCAACCTCACTCATTATATCCCTTCCACTATGTTAGGGAGAATTCTCATTCAATGGCTAATTTCCTTTACCTAGTTAGTCCCTCAGCAGCTTTGCTGGATTTATGGAGTTATTTTTTTCCACTTGGTAAGAGTGTGAGCTTTTCCCCACTCTTACCCATGTTTTGCATGTGTATTTCATCTGCTTTTGTGATTGTGGACTCTGGAGTACACTACTTCAGTAGCCCCCTTCTTTTGTGTATTACACAGCACCTTCAGTGCAGTGACACAGGGTTGTCTTTTAGACTTCCCACCGACTCCATTTGCCATGGCTGACTACTGTCCCCCAGAAAAGGGTAAAGTTGCCATTAACTTTACTTAGTCATTTAACCACAGATCCAGTACACCCCATCTTACATGGAGTACTGGAAAGGGTTAATCCTTAGCCCTTTTTATCTGTGCCTCCTAGAGCATTGTTTCGCTCTTTTAGCATTGAGACTTGGCTGGTGGCAGTGGTATCTACCCTAACGTTTCTACCGCGATTATATAACTTTTGCTTCCTCTGTTGACAATATCTAAGTACTCCTGGCTACGTTGAATCGTGAACTGTCCGACTGTGTGATGCACGACAACAGGAACACGGTTCCACTAGACACTGGCTCCGGCCTATTGACTCTTGAATTCCTGTCAACGAGTGTTCTCTGATTCTGCCTGCCTTGACAAAAGTTTTGCCTTTGATTTTTGCCCCCAACTCTCTATGATTAACTCAGGTGCTAAGTGTGTTTTTGCCCCGGTAACATTTCTTGCCGCGGGTAAGCGTTTCTTTTGTAAGCCCGAACTGTCATTACTGTCAAAAAGTGATCGCAAGTGTATTCCCGGTAACGTCTTTTGTTTCACAACACCGGTCCGTTAAAACATAAGGTACTTACCTTGAGTTAGAGTGTACCACAGTGAATTGGTTGGTTGTAGTGCATTTTACGTGTGATTTTGAATTAATAGAAGTGCTGTGTTTTTAACAAACGGTTCAAAAATAAATGTACTTATATTTTTTTACCTGAAACCTTGAGTCAGTGTTTGCTTGAGTCACAGTAATTGTGGTCCATTTGTGTAATCTCTGCTACTGCTCATATACTCTTGAGATAAGCCTGGCTGCAACGCTACTGCTACCACTTTGACATAGTAGCACAGGCTTGTACCAAAGGTAAAACTTGTATTGCCACCTGTAGTCTTAAGGGCACTACACAGGATTCTGCCTAACACACTGCCACCATTGTCCTGCTCACACATGTGTATACCTCCAAAGTATCTATATACAACACTTCACCTTATACATAAAGTACTCTTTTTTTACCAAACTCTAAGACACCAAACACTGCTGCAACAACAATGCGCCATTGCATTACCACTATGCCACACTTTCCCTATTCTTTAAAAACACTGCAACACATTACAAATACATTGCCCCACAAACACAGCACTTCTTTAATTAAAATCAGCTGCACTAAAGTAACCTATACATGCACCTTTCTTACACCCATTTCAGCCCTGTTCTTTCTAATCCCCCAACCACCACTACTCGTACTCCAATTGTTCTAACATACTTTAGTACAACATCCATAAAACAACTTTATTAACTTTTTCCCAACAGCGACTCCTTCCGTCATAAACAACCTCTTACTAAATGTACTTGACCATTACCATATATACCTACTAACTTTTGTTTACAATTATGTGAAAGAAGAACATTCCCGAACACAGCTACTGAATAAAGAACTCTTGACATCCTACAAAGGAAGTACATTAATCACGTATTCCTCTTTCTATTATTGTAGCAATGTAGTGTCACTATATATTAGCGTAGAGTATTCTTTTCAAATCAACGTTTATTTTACTGTTACTCATTATATTGTAACATGCACACTCTTTCTATTCCCATCTCAACACCACAAGTATACCACCCACTGTTTTCCTTAAAACATCACAATTTTCCTACTTATTCATTCGCACCACCACTCTCTTACTCACTAACCCAAAACCATCACACTTGTACACACTCTTACAACCTTCCCAACCACAACTATCATCCGACATCACAATCGCGCAACACGCTATTCATCTCTACATATACATTCCACAACTTTCAAACCCAAACTTTGTTTTCCCAACAGATGCAACAAAATGCCTACTAAAAAGCAACTGTGTAGAAAAAATGGAGCAGATAAGAATAAAAGCGAGCCATATACTCATCCACCTCTAAAACAATTTATAGAAAACATTAAAACAAGAGCTAGTAACCTCACTCAAAAGTAAACCAGCCATGACTAATAAAGATTCTCTTGCAAAAACTAAAAGTAAAAAAGATATACAGAGAAAAAAAACTAATGAACCTAACAATATAGCTACCAGTGTTAACATAACCACTATAAAGATATCCAAAAAATGTATGTTCCACCGTAGAGTTCTTCACAGTCTTAAAACCAGATGAAAACTCCAAATCTACATTAAAACTACCGCAAGAGAGTAATCCTCGAAGCTCTGACAGCGCATTTCTACTAAAGAGAACATTGTTTATATTAATTTTAAACAGAATAAAACCACTAACTAAATGAATCAATACATTACAAATGTACTTCTAAACATGCGCAATGTCAATATACATACCTTTTCAAACTTCTGTGAAGGTGAATGGATTCACACAAGCAGCACGGAACCATATTCCAATGAAGAGGCTTATAAACAAGAACAAACTTTCAACCAAATGTTTCTTTCACCAAAAACAAATCGTCCAGTGTACAAATGGACATGCAGCTCGCTGTGTAACTTACGGCAACAATCCTTACGACAATTCCTTAATCACTATGTCAAACTAGAAGACAAAAGTAGAATGAAAACTTTACAAACCATGGACTCCACACTGGTCTGCGAGGACATTCATTGCCCTGCATTTCGAGAAGTGCTTGCAAAAGCATCTTGCGCCACATCAAAATGTTAGCAACACACCATTCCGCTATACGGAATCTTGTGCATAGACTGTACTATACAAATAATCCTGCTCTTGAACTGCAACATTTAAGTACCATTCTCCTACATGGAACAGCCAAAGATCTCCTCACGCACACCAACCTCCTAACAAACGCATACAAAAAAGAAATAGTTAGGTTTCAAAATACATCTGCTGAAATACCAGACCAAGTATGTCTGTTGTCGCAAAACCTTTCATAAAAAGAGCACATAAATAGTAGATATGGCCTACAAAATAGAGGACAATGAGGAATCCCAATGGTTCCAATTAGCTTTATATCGAACAGTAGAAAATAAATACTAACTGACCCCTTAATTGTTTGCACGTACTGCAATACAAAGCTTGACAATAACCAAATGCCATCATGTGCTATCACTAATAACTTGGAAATCTTCCCACTTCCAAAAGCACTCCAACAACTTAACTTGTACGAGAGCATTATAATCCACACAGTACACCCATTTCAAGCAATAATAAGCTTTCTGCCGAAAACAGCCAAATTACCTCTATCTGAGTTACTAAAGTGCATCCGTGGCAGAGTAGTATATTTGCCATTACATCTTAAAGAAAATGTAGAAACTCTAGGAGTACGACCAATGGATTAACTTTGATTGTACTAGTTAATGGTGTACCACCAAAAGACCAAACAATGTGGCAACAACTAGTTGACTTAAAGTTAGACAAGCCCTACAATATCTAAAAGAAAACAATGAACACTGGAAAGATATAAACCTGGAGCAGAATGTAAAATAAACCACCCAAATAACTCAGGATTCACTAGCAACTGGGCAATTTGAATGTGTACATCCTGTTACTGCAACCAGCATTTTAGACCAGTATACAATTCACCCACTACACTCCAAAGAAACCATTGAAGATGCATTAGAAACATATCCAATGGCTCAAGCCAAAGGATCTCCAATGAGCATATGGGAAAGTGTAGAAGCACATTCTTTTCCTCTGTTTCCTACTGGAAAAGTAGGAAGATGTGACGAAAGGTCCACGCAAATGAGTGCATCAGTGTCCGACAAAATATCGGATACTTTTTCCACCTCCATGTTCGAAAGTGAACTAGCAACCCTATGTTATGGAGTGGCACACACATTAAAAAAAAAAGGCTTTCATTGTTTAAACATCTTCGCTACCCAACTTCTTAAAAAAACAAAAGACAAAGATGAAGTTTTGCAGTCAAGTATCAAAAATCTGTTGGCAAACATGCGTGATATAAAAGAATACTGCTTCTGATGCCACACTGATATACGTTGTATGCTAAGGAACCTAAGCCCACCCACATGGTTTGTTACTTTAAGCTGTGCAGAGTATGCATGGGATGACTTGCAGAATGTCTTATGCACTACAAAGCAAAATAAAGATGGAATAGATAGAAAAACATCATGAGAACTGTGTTCTCTTGACCTTGTCAATATATCAAGGTACTTTCACCATCGCTTCATTGCCATGCTGCACTTCATCTGCAAAAAATGACCCATCCGCTCTAGATGTGTGTAGAGGAGGAGTCAAGTACCCCCACCAAAAGCTCTGCCCCTATGTTGCCTATATGTTGGGAGCCGGAAATTGCGCAATACCAGTGAGGATGCCTGTACTGCAAAGAATCCAGGAAACAAGGTATCCATTGAGAAAACCCTATACGCATTCACAAATATATGATGGTCTTTTGGACAAAGTCCCGGAAGAAGTGTGAAACTGAGTGAGAAAGAAGACTGGTGACATCATGCGAAGCAGAACTGACGCACCCAAAAAAGATACCCGAGACAAAAGAATAAAGACATTCTATAATATTTAAAGAGGAGGTGTGGTAGATGAGCAACCTTTCAGGCTCGAGATGAAGATGCCCATGCTAAAGAAACGCTGAAGAAAAAGCAAAATCAGTTTACAAATGTATAGATGCACTAACACAAGTAGACAAAGTAATCTGAAGGCTGGCTGTGTAGTGAATAGATTGTGGTGATGTGCCAACGTATATACATAGGAATTTATAGAATCTGGATGGTCCACAATTCACTTTAGCAAAGCTTCTATCCTGTGAATAAGAAAGGGTTTCAGTGTGGCGCAGTTGGAATATAGCTAAAAGCAAAGGAGAATTTAAAAAAAGCTGGCTGGCCCAGCACCAAGAGTCGATGCCACTGTGAGCCTGGTTGTCTGTAAAGTGGTTACATGAACATGAGAAAGAAACAAAACTCTGTTCGAGGTGGAATGGAAAAACATTGAATGCGTCAATAGTTCCTCATTTAATAGTATTAAATGCAGAAAAGAGCTTGACAACGTGGTGTCCAGTCACATGGTCAGATTGAAATAGACTTTGGGTCGAGCTACACCGAAACCAAAAGATAAACAATGACACACTCCCTTTTTATTCTCAGGCAAAGAGAGCTCCTGCAAGGCGAAGTTCAAAGCTCTAATTGAATAGCAGACCACAAGAGTGATGATGGATGTCAGACTAATTAGGTGGGAAGCAATGGCCAAGACCACCCCACAGGCACCTGGGCTACCAGCCTGAGTGCTGCCAGCGTGTGGAATATTCCAGAAGGATAAACGTGTGCCAACCAATTTGTAGAGGGCCACATATTCAAAGAGCCCTATAGTTTGTGTAACCAATGGATTGTCAAATATTTTGTGATGATGAGGACTTGCACTAGAGGAGTGCTTAGCAGTCCATCTGATGTTAGAGACCCAATCACTACCCCCGTTAGTATGGAATGTATACTTGGATATTCCCTGTAAGCCTATCACATCCCCAAGTAGGTGCTTGTAGTTTGCCATGTAGTGTGACGTCATTGATGATGGACTTGACTATCAAAGTTGTGTTTTTTTATAAAATATGTGGAGAGAAATCGAGCGAACGTCTGTTGATGTCTGTTGTAACTCCCTGTTTTAGATAATTGCAAATAAAACAGTACCTTGTTTTGCCAACTTCCTGAGTTGGTTTGATTATTGATGTATGAGTAAAATCTGCATCCCCATTCATCTCCAAGTATTGCTACCTCGTCTTAAAGGGCCCTAGGTCTATGGGTTCATGTGGTAGCAGAGGTAGGATGGTTAACAATCTGTCGACCTAGTAGGCTTTTAAGGTTCTCAGAATCGGATGTCCTCTGCCATTTAGCTGGAGGACCGCAAGTCTTCCTGTGGATAGCGGCCGAAAAGAGCTTGCAAGACAATGAGAGACAGGTGGGATGGGTCCCTCTTTCATGGAATTCCCCTCCTGGTTTCTACAGCCAGCTGAGAGGACCGCAGGCTAAGGTGGCCGGTTGAGGAGGAGACTACCCCGGCCAGGAGCTGAAAAGTGAATGGTGAGTAGATTGAGAAAGGTGGCAAAAAACGATGTATGCATAGTAAGTGGAGAAAGTGATAATGGGAAGAAAGTAACAGAGATTTGGTGGGGTATTTAGTTTTAACGATGAAGAGTGTCAAGTGAGTGAAGGACGCGGAGCGTCATAGATTAAGCCCATAAAACAAAACAGGGGAGTTAAACAGGGCTGTGTGACTGCCCCTCTTCTGTACAATCTTTTTGTCTGATTTACCAGCAGCGATTGCTGAGGTACATAATTGCCCTCCTAATATAGGCACAACACATTGCCTCTTATTAGCCTAGGCTGATGATTTAGTCATCTTGGATCATACTTTCTGTGGGCTTTCGAGATCAGCTGAAGCAGTATGGGCATACACGGAAACAAACGGACTGGTTATCAACCATGAGAAAAATCAGTTGATGGTGTTCTCTGGCAAAAGAAATTGCCCGCCCTAGACTATTGGTTCAAGAACTAGAGATTCTCTATACGCCCCAGTATAAATATCTTGGGGTTGAAATTGAAACCAATGGGGAGTACCTCTTATATACAGTCACGAATGGCAAAGGCGGCTCAGATAACTGCCCTTGTAAATCAATGTACTATCCAACAAAGTGACTACACTTTGACAGCGCGTTAACTATACATTCAGGTTCTTACACCTATGGTGATGTATGTCTATTGATCTGAAATGGATGCAAATAGTGGAAGGCACATTTGGAGAAAGATCCTGGGCCTCCCTACTTGCATTCCGATGGCGATTATCACATTAGAGTTAGGGCTGCTATCATTAAATTGGTAGTGCTAAAAAAACGTGCTGAAATGTACCTGAAAATGTGCAATACCCCAGATAATTTTCTTCTAGCTTCCATGAATAAAGAAATATCGAAAGAGTTTAGTAACTCACTTATTAAGCAGAGTATGGAAAGCTTCTACAGAGATCTTCTGGACTCCTAGATGGGTGGGGGGGGCGATACTATTTGAATGAAGTTATCAGTTGCCAAACATGTTGATTTATGGGACTGACTGGAAAATGATAATCATCTTAATCTTAAAAGATGTCAATTCATATGACACATACTATATACTTTTAAGCGTCCCCAACCATACTTGAACCTTTGTCCATCACCCAGACTTAGAAGATTAGGAATTGATAATCTTCCTGTTTTGGCAGTCATCAGTAGCGAAAGACAGATCTCGCAACGGAACGCTTCTGTTGTCTATGTAAGAACATTGAGACAAACGAGACTGCTAAACATGTACTGGCTGAATAGACCTGCATGGCTGAGGTTTATCAAATTCACTATGGCAGATATGTCCATCAGCTGGAATCCATAAGCGAGTTAGTTTTCTGGCTTCAATGTTTAAATACGAGAAACCTTAAGCTCCTTATATCACTGTTTAATGTCTGGCTGGTGATTGAGAAATTCCTGAATAATACTATATAAGCATGTTTAACTTTAATCTGAGATAAGATGGAAGGTAAAATGTTCATCCATGAGTGTTATTCGGTTAGGTCTGGTTTCTATGGAAAGTTAATCTTGATGAGGAATTATCCCCTTTGATTGTGATCAATTGGTTCTATGGTTGTCTTTTTCTTTTCTTCTGAGTGAAGTCTTTTTTATTTACTTGAAGAATGTTTATATATGTTTTTTCCTGTATTTTATAGGTCTGTGTTATTAGGTTTTATTGGAAGATATTATTTGTATCATTTGAATGATTATGATGTATTATGTGTAAAGTTTACTTGTAAACTGTATCATATTAAATACATTATTATTAATCCTACGTCCAGGGACATCTGGAAGAAGCTACTTTAAAATCCAAGTGGATATACCTAGGCTACGAGCGAACAAGGTTCTCTACGGAAAATAACTTCCGATCGGAGTCATTTTAGGGGCGAGAGTAGCCACGAGGAGCGTTGGCAGAGCTATATGTTGGGGACGGCCAGTCTGTTTGTATATTGTATGTGTTTTATGTGTTAAGGAAATTATGAAATATTGAAGGGCGACAATTAATAGATTGTGGTAAAAGGTTGAGAGTAGGTTATTTATTTAGTTAATTATATTGATTGAATAGGCAGATTGAAGAGAAGTGAGACATAGAGGTAGGAGCGGCAACAATTGGTGCATGCTCATATTGTATTTTTCAGAAAAGCAATTTCTGTGTAAAATAACAATAAATATTGACAGACTTTTGTGGCTTGTCATGATGGAGGATGTTACTCCGCTCATGCACCTGTGCAAACAGCTGCCAAAACACACACCCAAGCTTAAGCAGTATAGTGCAGAATGGGTTAAGGGCACGGCCGATAAAATGTTTATGCCATGGCCACAAGGGGATCACTGTCAAAAAGTTTTGCAACAAATGACCACATACCTGCACGCTGCGTTCACAGGAACAAAATTGGAAATAAGGTTAGCTAGCCAAGAGCTTTGGAAAATGTACCAGGAGGAATGGGAAGACCTGCCTCCTGAAGACTGTATGCTTAACCAGTGGAAAGAGGGGGTGATGAGCCTTCCTCTCCCCCTACCGCACCTGAAGTAGATGGCGATAGTGTGAAAGATGAAGGATTTTATCCATTGAGAGAGCTTAAAGCAGCAACATGATACAGTAATCCAGTACATGAGCTGCCTGCGTATAGCAGTAACGAGAGCCCAGAGAGAACTCTAGAAAGAGACATGATTTCGAAAATCCCACGGGACAAAGAGAAAAGTGAACAATTGAATGTGGCTCTAGATATAGGATGAGAAATTAAGAGATGGAAAGGAGAAAAAGACAAAGCTGACGAGATAGCGCTCATGCAGAACGAATGGATGGGTGGTCAGATACTGCTCAAACTTGATGGGAAGAGCATTGAGGAGGTACGGCAAGGGGGAGATCAAGACGAGCAAGATAGACAGGGAACGAAAGAAATGATTGAAAGAAGACGAGTGTAAAAGAAAGAGTAGACAAAGTAGGGAACAAATGTATCAGGAAGAACAGTTAAAAAAAGAATAAAGAGCAGAAGAACAAAGAAAATATGACAATAGGCAGAGAACAATTGAACAACGAGGGAGTATAGAAAAGAAGAGGAGAAAGAACAGAAATTAAGAGACTAAAGAATGCAAAGACGCAGAGATGAAGAGGTGCGTAGGGCAAATGAAAGAAGAGCAGTGAAAAGGCAGGAAGAGGAAAGGGTGAGGCAGGAAGCAAAGAAACAATGAGAATTTGATGGAAATGGAACGAAAGAGAAGGCAGAGGACGCGCAACATTGATCGAATTGAAAGAGAGCTAATGGAACCTAGTCCAGTAGTATTATGTGAGGACATAGAGGAGTTCCTCCCATCACAAGAACCTATGCCAGGACCCTCTCTAGTAAATCCAGAGGAGCATTTGGCAGTAGGAAGTATCGGAGACAGAATCGAGAAGGTTTATCATGAGATGAGAATGAAGAGTGAATCGAGAAATAAAGGGAAAGACGATCGATCTGAAGGTGCCCAGTCACTAGGCAAGGAGGGAGACCTGTTCATCCTCGAGCATAGAGCCCTGTCTTTGGACAGGCTAACACGAAACAGACGCGAAGGAGGACAGCCATACTAGTTGGAGGACAAGATATGTCAGACAAAGAAAGGGAAACCTACCATGTGGCGGTGGGTGGTGGTGCGTGTGGTCCCGAGGGGTGTTTTCAGACAGACAAGGAAGTGAGGTGGTCGGATTTGGACCCGCCTAAAGAAAGGACGCCAGAGCCTATGTCGTGGTGAGAGTGACCTAAAAGGCGACCTCTTAGTGAGAGGGGGGGATTTGCCACCATATGTGAGCAGGCTAAGGTTATTACCAGGAAGGAGGCAATCAGGAACCATTGTCCCTGCTATGAACAGGCAGAGGAGGCGATTGTGATTTTGGGATTTCACAATTTCCCTTGTTAGAAAAAGGAGGGGCCAGACCACAGTATATCCTGTGGCCCCAGATGGATAAAGATAATCTAAGGTGTAAGCTCCTGAGTTTGACGTTGGGTGCCGGGAAATGGATCTATGAATTAAAAAAAATAACAGGAGGAAAGATGTTAGCTTTAGGGGACATTAAAGGACTTTTTGCAGCTATCCTTGGGGAAAGGGCTGACGACATTTGGACGAGAGCAGGATACGCAAGTGTCACAGCACAGAACACACCACTTGATGGAGCACTGTTTAATAATTTCAGAGCGGCAGTCTGGAAAGTGCTTAGAGTACAATATGCTGATACGTCAGATATGGGCCCAATAATTATAGCATGTAAGATGGAGGAGGGCAAAGATCTGCTTCCTTACATTCCGAATTTTCAAGAGCAGTGGTCTTTGGAAATGTGGGAGCTGTGGAGAAAATCGATACCTGTATTGTATCCTGTTCTATGTCGGGGATTGCCAGAGCTTGTGGGTATGGAGGCAAAGCTATGGGCAGAAATAGAGCTGACCATTGCGCACCATTGCCGATTGTTGCAAGAGAAAATTCAAAAGAGAGAAGATGCTAGGAAGACGAAGGAAGCAAAATTAGTACAGAAGAAGCTGTTTAAATATGCTATAGAAGGGGCGATGTTAACTAGCGTAGAAAGGCCAGGCAACTTTAGGTATGCCGCAGGTGTATAACCAATGGCAGTAGGATCAAGGAGGGAACAGATTTATGCCGAGAGGCAGAGGCAGCTTCTGCGGAAGAGGAGGCTTTCAGAATAATCGGGGACATTTTCAGAATAACCAAGGTGGTTTTCAGAATATGCAAAATGATAATCAATGCATGCAGGGAGGGCAAGTTAGGAGATTCCCTCCTGTGTATTGGACATGTGGAATGATAGGCCATATTGCGCGAACATGTGGGATCCAAGGGTATGTGCAAAATGGGCAATTCTCAAAAGGTGGGACAATTTATCCTCCAGCCATATAGCTCACAAAGTAGGGACGGGTTTGCCCAAGATCAGACAGTGTGTCAACCACAAGCACCGAGAATACAACAGGCTTTGCAAACACAGCAAGCACCATTGAATCCACTGCAAGAGCAGTCACAACACGCACCCATGTAAATACAGCAGAGCGCCAATACAGGACAGCTATTGACTCCTAGAGTAGGGAGTGTTGCCATTGACCTTGGGAATCCTATCACGGGAACAGGAATAAGTATGTACCCACAATAGGACAGCTCACAACAGGGTGACTTGATGTGCTCAGTACTATCAGTGACACCAAATCCTCCAGAGGAACCGAGGGTTGATGTTACCATAGGAGGCAAATCCTTTTCTTTTTTTTTAGTTGACACAGGGGCAACTCGCTCATGTATACGAGAGGGAACATTTTCGTTATCAGGTAATGCCATGGATGCTCACGGGTTCTCTGGAGCTACAAGTAAAGTTCCTTTTACTGAAAAATTGCCAGTCTCTATAGGAGAATGTGATCTGTCTGTCCTGTTGTATTCAAGACAGACACTAGTTAATATGCTGAGCAGAGATCTAATGACAAAGTTAAATATGACGATTTCCTTCACTGATTAAGGCATAGTGGGTTCAACGCCAGGAATACATTATTTAAATGTGGGTAAATTTATCATGGCATTTAAAGGACAAATAGCCATGCGAGCAACGCAGTTAGAACCAGAGGTTTTTCACTATGGGGTATGCATTTTGTTAACGTGGTTACCTGGTTTAGTGGGCAAGATTATGAGAATACCTGATGAACTTCTGTTCAGGCCACAGATGCCCATGGATGAAGAGGGGGGGACAGAGTTTTCCCTTGGAATTGCAGGCAGCCATAGTGCAAGGGGAATTGGCCATGCTCGAAGGTTGGGATCAAGGCAGGCCATGGAGAACAGTGATTACTATTGGGGAAGTATATAGATTGACTGATGTCACTGACAAGGATATGTTTAGAGATGACCCGTCAGATGATAAAGTAGTGTTCGAGATGAGCATTACGTATTGGATGAGGACAGAAAGACAAGAGATTCCACAGATGATGATGATGATGATGATGATAGTGTGGCAGCGTCCCACATTTGTTTGATGAAGATATGGAGAGAATGCCATTTTTTTATGTACTACGGGCCCCTATGACGTAGGCCTGTTAAAAGGGAGAAGTTAAGATTAAATTGAAGCCAGGAGCAATTTTACCTCTAGCAAGGCAGTATCCCATGTCTCGAGAGGCAGATGAGGGTATTTTTAAGACTATATCAGCCATGATGGATCAAGGCATTTTAATGACGTCTGAGTCATCATGCAATACTGCAGTGTACCCTATCTAAAAATCAAAAGGGGGTTGTGGCATTTCATTCAGGACATGAGGCCGATTAACCTGATTGTAAAGACAGAGTTTCCTCTAATTCCGAATCCGGCGACGATACTATGTAGTATCCCTGCTGAGGTGCAATATTTTATGGTAATTGACTTGAAAAATGCTTTTTTCTCACTCCTGTTAAATAAAGATTCCCAAGATCTTACGTCGTTTAAGTTTCGTCAGATTAAGCTGAAATGTACATGTTTGCCCCGGGCGTACTGCGAGTCACCATCGATTTTCAATAGGGTCCTGCAGATGGACCTAAGCAATATTGATGTGCAAAGTGTTGTGCTGCAATACGTAGATGATATTTTGGTCTGTAGCACATCAGAAGAAGAGTGCAGACAAGACTCTATTCAGCTAATGATTATTTAAGCAGACAAAGGATATAAGGTGGACAAAGAGAAATTGCAATATTGCCAAGAAGAGGTGTCGTATATAGGACAATTAATCTCACATGAAGGAAAGAAAGTTACACCTGAAAGAGCTGAGGCGATTTTGAAAAAAACAAAACCGCACACGTTAAACAAATCAACAGTTTTTAGGACTATGCAATTATGTTTGAGCATGGGTATTTGATTATAGTTCATACACAAGACCCTTGTTGCAGGCCCTGAAAAAGGCACAGGTGAATCAGGAAAAGAATGAATGGACCGAGGAAATGGAGGAAGAGTTTGATGAACTAAAAAAGGCAATTTGCACAGCTCCAGTTTTAGGGATTCCCAATTGTCCAGAGTTCTTTTTATTCTCACAACGGAGCAGTCATGACAGCAGTACTCACACAGAGAACTACATTGGGGTACAAACCCTTAGCATGTTACAGTGGGATTCTGGACCCAGTTATGAGGGGTCCCTTCCCTTGCGAACAATCTTTGGCAGCAGCCGTATACTTCTCTATTGAGAAGTCTGCCAGCATAGGGACGGGGTGTTCAATTTTTTTAGCATGCTTTGTTTGCTGTTTTGGAGCAACCCAAAGGTCCACTGGCGTCTCAAAGAGCTACTGCTTATGAAGTGGTTATATCGAATCTAGCGATTTAAAATAGTTAGGTGTGAAATGGTGAATCCTGCCATGTTTGTAGCTGAACCACTGGCAGAGGATGAACAAGTGCATGATTGCTCAAATTATAAGGAATTCTATGACGGGATCCCAGGAGTAAAGGAAAATGCTCTAGCAGCTGGGGAGATTCTCTTTATTTCAATCAAACTGATGGAGAAAGGCATTAAGGCTCAGCTGTGGTAAAACACAGCCAATTGGGAATTTGAAGTGGTAGCAAGTGTGAGACTACCATCTCATTTCTCGGCACAAGCTGCAGAATTGGTGGCACTTATTGTTGAGCTTGAGAATCATGCAGACCAGGAAGTAAGTGTACAGTGACTCCGCCTATGTGATGTCAACCGTGCATGCAGGGTTAGCATGTTAGAAAAGGAGGGGCTACCTCATAGCGGACGGCACTCCAGTGCAACACGCCGCATTATTGGACAGGCTTATTAAAGCACTACGACTCCCAGTAGCCATTGCCATAGTTAAGTGTGCAGCGCACAATAAGAGAACAGACTTTATTTCATGTGGGAACCAAGCCGTGGATGAAGAGGCCAAAAAGGTTGCATATTCTTCTGATATTTTAGTTTTGATACTCCTGATGTGAAGGAGAAAATGGTTGTAATAATGGTTGTGAATGAAAGCTTTAATTATTTGTCACAAATGCAATTAATGGAAGTTTAAGGTGAAGCTCCACAGGAAGAGAAGGACCAATGGACACAGAGGGGGTGTTCTTTATCCCCTTCTGAAGGACTGTGCTGACAAGACAGCACTGGTAAACGGGTGATGCTTGGAGCCTTCTTACGGGTGGTGCTCAAAGAGGGATTAGCTAAATTGAAACTGACACTGAAAAAGGGATGGCTGCATTGCCTGCCCCTTGCATTATATGCATTGAGAAATCAGCCTGGCTCTGACCACCACCTCACTCCACACGAACTAGACACAGAGAGGTGAATGAGAACACCTCTAACCTCCATCAAGGACTAGGAGTGAGGCCCAGACAACTGCAGAATTGTTAGATTAGTTACATCCGTACTTAACATGTATGACCGCTAGTATCTCTGTAATTTCAGATCAAGTCAAGCGGACGGGGTGTTGGTCTCAGAACACAGATGAAGACCATACAGCAACCGGAGCTAAAGAACTATGTTTACCTAAACTATTTTCTGGAGATAAGGTTCTAATAAGGAACTTCACGAGAAAGTGGCACGAGCCCCGATTTAGTGGCCCTTTCATTGTGGAGGATATTACTCTGTCAGCAGTTAAAGTCCTAGGGAGACAAGCCTGGATACACCAAGGAGATGTGAAAGTCTATGCTGGAGAGGCCGACAAACCCCCAACACATTCGGAAGCAAGTCAAGGAGAGGAAGTTCAGCATGTGCAGACTCGATTGATGATGAAGAAGGAGGACACAAAGACTGTCCAGTAGACAGATGAAAGTGTACATTTAGACTGTGTCTCCCCTGAAACACTCTTTGTAGCTGCGAAGCAAGGAGTGAGAAAGTTACTGTTCTTGAGCCACAGGAGCTTTGCTGACATTGGACTGTGGAGTGCAGAAGTAAACAAAAAATGCCAGATTTGGACTTTCTGTTCAATGACTGGAAGAGGGAGCAGTTCCCCGACTCATTTCTCACTGAATTTCTCTTTGGAGGTGCCTATGGTGTTATCAGATGTTGACATACACAGACTACTTCTTACTGTCTTCATATTTATACTGCAAGCTTACCCTGCTCTTGTTGGGAGGAGCACTGACACATACTTTTATCCAGGATCCTAAGAATGGCCCGACTCTTAGACGTTTATTGGCAGCAATTATAGTCAGATCAGACTATTGCGTAAGCATCTTTCTGGGTGCACAGATGGTCCTCTCTAACGACGATGCCCACAAACAACTTTTTCTTTTTTTTACATTTTCTTATTGGTTTTGACAACACACAGGTAACAACAAACTCTCCCGACAGTTTCGGTTTCAAGTTTCTTAACATACAATTTGCATTTCTTTATTACTGTCATCCTCCCATCTCCCCCCTTCATTTGAGCTTCCTCCACTATTCCTCAAAGTAACATGTCTCAGGGGGCTCCTCCCCTTCACTGCTCTCGGGCGCATCATGTTTGCTTGGGCAGGTTTGGGTGGGTCCTGCCAATGTGGCCACCAGTTGTCTCCATGCTATCAGAGGTCCCACTTGGTTTTCCTCCCCTTCTGCTGGCTGCCTCATACCATACTACTGTTTCGGCGTCGGCGCATTTCACGAGATCATATCACCATACCTCTATTCTGGGTCTGTGGCTTGTTTTCCAGCTCATGGCAATTCTCTGTTTAGCCAGAATGTAGGCCGGGCTTTGAGTTTGCGCATGTGTTTCAAGTTGCGTGGTCTGGTGAATCCCCCTACCATGCATGCCCACACAGATTCCACATCTAGCTTGATTCCCTTCTCAGTTAGGCGTAGGTTGACCTCCCCCCATAATTTTCCCACCTCCGGGCACACCCATAACATATGAATCATCCCTGCATCCACCTCCCCGCACTTGGGGCATGTTTGTATTTCTGTGCCACCGAATCTGGCTATCTTCCTTGGGGTCATGTATGCCCTATGGGTTATGTACAGCTGGATCTGTTGCAGCTTCACATTTCTGGACACCTTTTGTGGTATCTCTGTGCCCTTTCCCATAGCCCTTCTTGCATGGGTATTGCCACCTCCTCCTCCCATTCCAGTCTCAGCTGGGACACCTCCTTACCCACTTTAGACATCACCAGTTCGTAAATCCGGGATACCTCATGCCCACCTTCCGAGATATCGTATATTGTTTCTATAGCCATGTCAGGTTGTTCTGCTAGCACTGTTTCGGACCATGTCCCCTTCACCCGATTGACCACTCTGGTATAAGTGATGTATTGCCCATGGTGTAACCCAGTTTCATCAGCTATCGTTTGGAAATCCAATGCCTTCCTTTCTTGCCATATGTCTCCCAGAGTTGCTATGCTATTGGCTCCCAATGTTTCCGAATCCCCTTTCTTAGTTGCTCATCCACGCCGCGTAGTGCCACAAGTGGTGCCTGCGGGGAGCATGGGGATGGGTTGCCCATAGCCCGGCACGTCTTGTGCCATGTCTTCCAACCTAGTTCCAGGAATCTCGATTGCCCTTTTAGCTCTGATTTGGGTAGCCAAATCAGTTCTGTCAAAAAATATGTGTCACATTCATCCCTTAGCAGTCTAGATTCTGCCGTCGTGTCTTCAGACAGCCACCTGGCGACATATTGTAGTTGCCCGGCCAAGTGGTATATCTCAAAGTTTGGCACATTTATGCCCCCTCTGTCCTACGTGTTCTGTAATTGCCATAAGGCAATTCTGTTTCTGGTGTTATGCCAAAGAAAGCCCCTGCATAGGCTATGAACTTTGATTAAAAAAAGCATCTGGGCAACATGTATGGGATGTTTACAAAAAAGTGTAGTAGCCTGGGCAAGACCACCATCTTCAGCAAAGCCGCTCTCCCCATCGTGGCTAGGGGGAGCTTTGCCCAGAACCCCATGCTGTTATTGATATTTTCTACCGCTTTCTCAGTGTTATATTTATGTTTGTCTCCTATCGTATGATATATGTTGATCCCGCAAGTATCTAAACATTTTGGTCTCCCAGGCTATCTGCAGGATTGGTAAGTTTTCCTGTGGGACTCCTTTGTTTCTTCCTAGGGAAAACATGCACAATTTTTTAGGGTTGACTGCTATGCCGGAGAGTGTCGTGTAACGCTACATCACCTCCAAAATATATTGTAAGTTTTCCTCCGGGTACCGCAGATACAGCAGCACATCGTCTGCGTACAATGATATCAAGTGTGGTCCCCCCTTAGTGTGAACCCCGATCTCTTCATATTGTTGCCTTAGATAGATTGCTAGGGGTTCTAATGGTAAGATGTATAGCATCACGGACCATGAGCAGCCCTGTCTAGTGCCTCTGCTGAGTTGCCATTTGTCTGAGATGATCGTACGCGTTTTAACTCTGGCCAATGGGGAGCTATACATCAGTTTCACCCACCTCAGGTACCCAGGTCCCATCCCATATTCCTTCAATGCCGCCATCAGCCAGGGCCATCTTACAGAGTCAAAGGCTTTCACTGCGTCTAGTGAGACTATTGCTATTTCACATGGGCCACCTTCCGCCTGTTCTATGATGTGGTGGAGTCTTCGATGATTATCAGATATACTCCTACCTGGGACATATCCAGTCTGGTCGGGGTGTATGAGTTTATTACCTGTTTAAGACTGTTTGCCAGCACCACCGTAAGGATTTTACTGTCCTGGTTTAGCATGGCTATCAGTCTGTACGACCTGCAGTCTGTGCTTGGCTTATTGGGTTTCAGGAGCGGAACAATTACTGCCTCCCTCAGGGATTCCGGCAGTCTCCCTTTCTTGAAGTCCTCGTTTAGCATTGCTAGTAGCTGGGTGGGGGGGGGCACCTCCTGCCTTTACGTTTTGTAGGATTCACTGGGGAGCCAGTCTGCCCCAGGAGCTTAGCTTGTGGGCAGGTGTTTGACCACTGTTTCTAGTTCCTCTATCGTAATTGGGGCATCTAGGTTCTCCCTTTCTTCTGTGCCAAGTTTAGGCAACCCTCTATCCTCTTAATGTCTCCTGAATCTCCTGCTCTGCTATCTCCCCAGCATCCTCGTATAAGTTTTGGTAGAATTTCAGGAATCTCTCATTTACGCTCTCCTGGGTGTCCCATATTTGGCCTGTTTCTCCCCTTATCGCTCTGATCGCTGTTCTGGCTAGGTGTCTCGTTCTTATATAGCCATGTTAGCAACCTCCCCGGCTTATCCCCCCCTGCATGTTGTCTTTCAATGTATTTTTTATAATTTAGGTTGCATAGTCTTTCCCAGAGTCCGCCACATTCTTGTTGTAGTTGGCACATAGTCTCAGTTTCCTTCTGTGAGGTGTCCCCTACTTTCATAATTGCTTCTATTTTCTTTTCGACCTCTTGTATTTCTCGCGTTATGCCCCCTTGGAGCCCTTTGGATTTGGATATTGCTGCTCCCCTCACCACCACCTTGAAGGCCTCCCACAGAGTGCCGTCTGACTCTACACTGCCAGTGTTAATTTCAGAGAATTCGGTTATCTCTTCCCTTAGGTCCTCCCGGAATGCATTATTCCTCAGTGCTTCAGCGTTGAGCCTCTACATTGGGATCCTGGCTCTGGGTGGTTGGTTGCCACGCCAGAACCAAAGGGGAGTGGTCTGATAGTATCCTTGCTTTATATTCAGACCGCTCAATTTCCCTGATGAGTTCTGGAATGGCAAACATGTGGTCCAGTCTTGTGTATAGTTTTTGTGGGGCTGCATAGTGTGAGTAGTGCCTATCATTCGGGTGTTGCTGCCTCCATACGTCTACCAGCTGGAAATCTCCCAGCAGGGCCTGCAGGATTTTGGCTGCGGGAGTAGGTCTGTCTAGTTTTGTATCTGATCTGTCCATTTTGGGATTTAGCGTACAGTTAAAGTCCCCTCCCCATATAACCGCACGTCCCAGGTGGGGGCTAATCTTGCTGTATAATGTCTTAAAATAGGCCACTGTGTCTTGGTTGGGGGCGTATGTATTAATTATGCTCAGCTCTCTATTCTCTACCATGCCCCACATTACCACCATCCTCCCATCCGGCTTCACTGTGAGCTGCAGCAGCTGAAAGGGCACATGTGGCGCTACCCAGGTGATTACTCCCCTGGCGTACGCTGAATACATTGCTCCAACAGTGGCCCCCCTCTATATTTTCTGAATCACCTCCTGTTTCTCTTTGGTAAGGTGGGTTTCTTGTAATAAGACTATGGCCCTCATTAGGACCCTGGCGCTAAGGGGTTTGCGCCAGCGTTAGCTGCGCTGACCCCTTACCGCCAACTACGAGTTCCCATAGCGCCATGGTCATTTTTCCGCCCGCTTTTTGCGGGCGTAAAAATCCATGGCGCTATGGGACCTCGGTGTTAATTACGCCACCGTAGTGTACGGTGGCGTAATTAACACCTTCCCCACTCCCATTGAGCCCTATGGGGCCGAAATGGGAATGGGGAAGGGTAAATGGGTCAATGGGGACTTACCGCCCCGCCGACCTCGGAATGGGGCGGTAAGTCCGCCATCCGCCATGGCGTAAAGGGACTTTGCGCCATGGCGGAAAAGTCCGCCGATGGCGGAAAAAATCCGCCAGGGTCGTAATGAGGGCCTATGTCTATCTTTTTGCCTCATCAGGTACATCATGACCTTGTTTCTCTTAGGATAGCTGTAGAGTCCCCTGATGTTCCAGATTTCTATTCTAAGGTCTCCCATCTTCATCTATATCCTGTCCCATCTCCGCCCTTCCCTGTAGGCTTTTGCGTGGATATGAGCTCGCTCCATGACTCTCTAACTAATAACCAAACAAATTTCCCCAACCTGCCCTCCCCAACCCCAACTGTTTTAATTCCACTGCACAGCCCCCAACTCCCCACTTGATCCCAATCACCACAACTATCTCCCCCCCTCCATCCCCAACTGTTGCCCAGCACCATCCTTGGATGTCAGACATCCCTGCATCTAGCACTTTCCCGGCTGTTGCCAGTACTCAGAACACAGCAGGGGAGTACCACCCTACTGGTCATTCAACTACTCAAACTACTGGGGGTAAGATTTGCTCCTCCTGGTTCCCCTGTATTTATGCTATGGTTTGTCACGCATTCCCATCCCTGACGGTGCATGCATATATTCCAGTCCAACAAGTCCACATGATGAGTATGCAAGATTGCCAGTCTATACTCCCCGCTCATTCCCCCGTGCATTCCCTCTAGTCATCCCTGTTACATTTACATCTAGCATCCCTCTCAGAAACATGGCGCTGGTTCACTTATCCTGCCCGCCTCGTTCTGGTCCGTCCGCTCCTTCTGGATAGCCATGGGCATCTAGCCAGCTTGCTGCCTCCTCCGATGTTTCAAAGAAAAGTGCCTTGCCCTTATATAGAATTTTGAGCTTTGCAGGTTACAGGAGCATGTACTTCAAGCCAGCTGCTCTGTCGTCTTTTCACCGTCACGTAGCTGAATCGTTGTCTTTGCACCAGCATGGTGTAATCCAGGTACACGGTGACAGTCACTGATGCTCTGTGTATCGTCCTGCCCTTGCGGAAATATTCCAGGATCTTTTCCCTATCCCTGTAGTTTAGTATCTTGGCGATAACTGCCTGGGAAGGAGCTCCAGGTTGAGGCCTTTTTGCCAGGGCTATATGCGCCCTTTTGACTGCCAATCCTTTAGAAAGCTTGCCGGCCCCTATTTCCTGGATCAGCATGTTTTTTACGTAGTCTGTCGGGTCTGAGACCTCTTCCCCCTCAGGTAGCCCCACCATGCGGATATTATTGCGTCTTGCCCTCCCTTTTGCCTCCTCCACTTGGTTCGCCAAGTTTTGCACCTGTTTCAGTATGTGGACATCCTTGGCGTTGGCGGTGCTGACCTCCGTGTTAGTTTTCACTGCGCTTTCAAGACCACTTGTGCATTCTGCCAGTGCCCTCACGTCCTGACGTAGGTTGACCTCAACCCCCACTGCACCGATTTTGAGCGCCAACGCAGATTTCAGGTCTGCTATGGCTGTGTCCAGCTTGGTCCCCCATGAGGATTTCAGCTCCGTTATGGCGTCCAGGATTAATTGAACATTTCGCGGCGGGACCATCGTTTCCTGCGTGACCTTTCTCGCCTGTGTGGGCATGCTCGGGGAGGGCGATGCTTTGGTGAATGTGTCCATTGTTGATTGTTTTCCTTTCGCCTTGCCACTCTTGAGTTCCATTGCTCTTGTCTACTGGCTGGGTTGGCCTTCTCCGCCAATTCCCTCGGCGCTGAGCTTCCGGATAGCAGCTCTGTGCCGTCATCTTAACCGTGTGTCCAGTGGCAGATGGGGTTCCTGCGCTTCGGGCGTTGTTTTGCAACAAGTTATATTTATCTCAGTAGCCACTTGTTCTGTCACTTGGCCTTCACCAGGCCTGCGGCCACTAAGGGGGCTGCCCCTGTCTGGTCCTGGTGCAGCTACTGTTGTCCTCTATCTGTGCTCTTCATGTTGCAGCTCTTGTTCCTCAGCTCTCCGTAGTGCATGGACTGTGGGCTATTTTGTATTCACGCATTCCCATGCAGTAAGCGCCTCTATAGGCGGTTTGTCACAGTGCTGTGTTCTGGTTCCCCAGGATCCACTTTGTGTGCCTTGGGTGTGCGCAGGTCTCGGCTGCATGGTTTTATGTTCTTCGCACTACAGAGGGAATGACCCACTTAATGCCATTATGTACATTCTGTGGTGTGTGCTGCCCTCCCAGTGTATTATCCATGCTGATTTTGTTTCCTCTCTTTGTGCCTGGCCTCCCCCTTTGCACCTCCTGCAGCACCTTGGTCTTCTTCCTCCTCTCATGTGCAACTGCATCAGTGCTGCCCCTTTCAGCATACAGTGTGCAAGTTTGGATGTGCTGTCTGCAGCGTCCTGGCTGTGGGGATCCCCACGAGCATGCCCCTTCAATCTTCTCCTGGGCTCACTAGCCTGTGTTCTATGCATGCGCTGTCCATTGTGTCTGTGTCTCCTGTGCTGGGCTGTCTCGTGCACAGCTGTTTTGTCTGTGCCAGACCATCACTCCTCATTCGCATGGCCGTGATTCGAATTTTGTTTTCCTCGCCTCCATTCCATGCGAGCGCCTGTGGGCTCAGACACAGCACCCGGCTACAGCATATCTCTGTGTCATGCAGGGTGCTCCTTCCCAGCCGCAGTGTTGTGTGGGCGTTTGTTTCCCATGGCCTGCCTGTACAGCAGTGCTACTTTGACTCGGCAGTCCTCCAGGCTTTAGTTTTGCTACGTTACATAGTTGCACTCGCCCACCATACGAGTGTCTGCAGGCTATCTCAGCGCGTCTGCTTACAGCAACGCTGTTGCTTTTCCTTTATATTCTGTTCCCCATGAAATGGGCAGAGTCTTTCTGTTAGGCAGCAGCACAGTACCTTCACATCTTAGTACAGTTGAACGAAGGCTTATCTCTTTGTTCACAAGTAGGTGCCATTTTGTTTCAGTCGCCGCAAAATCCAGCCGACTTCGTTATCTCATAACTTCATGAATATTGGTGTGTTTTTCGCTTGGCTCCACAGGCGCTGCCTGCTTCATTCCTTCCCACCGTCGTAGCTTCAAGGTAGCATCTCTCTGCAGGCTTTGGGGGGTAGTTTTGTGACAGGATTGATATCGGATCAACAGGAGCTCAGAGGGAACACGTCCTAGTCTGTGGCCATGTAGCCACGCCCCCTGCACACAAACTACTTGTTAATATCTTTTACTATTTGCTTCAAGTACACCCTTATCTTGTTTGACAGAATACTAATACTTTTGTATTTATGCGAGATCCTATAAATCGACCAGCAATCAGCCAGCTACTTGTGGAGATCATAGAGCACATTGGACAATTACCGGAGCACCTGACAAGATTGCCTGAATAAAACTAGTTTTTTCTTCCTTAAAAGTAATTACAGGCAAACATGTGGTCCATAGAGCATATTAGAGGTCCAGAAAGTGAGTAGATACAAGGACGTGTGGAGAGGCATTGATGATGGAGCCTCATGTATTGGTGCATAATATATGCTTGTTCTACATTTATCATTGTTTTTCTGATTTTGCTAATCCACACTCTGTATTTCATTGGTCCCAAGAAAGCAGGTTGTCCCTTTGATCCTCCCCACTCCAGTCACCTTGACAGAACTAGACATTGTGAGAAGGCCGAGGCCTTATGTGATTGTCCCTACTCCAGTAGCTCATGTGGAGGCACCAATTTCTCTGACAAGCGTCCCTATGATTCCCCCAGTAGGGAAAATGTATACTGATGTGTTTCATGATTTGCTTATACGAGCTCATTTGGCAAGAAAGAGACCTAAGAGAAGTATAAGGGAGGATGATTATGAATTAAATAATTATTTAGACAGTACAGCACATTTGGGGAACAACATGTGGTATCAGCACATGAAAGAGGTGGGAAAGAGAATTTCTGAGGAGGATTACTATGTATGTGCACTCCTCCCTTATGCTATGGGAAAGTCTAACATATCCATAGCGATTGAAATAGATGTGCAGACAGCTCATTGCCTAACTCACCTTGCACTCTGCATTGCAAGAGGTCAGTTCAGGGCCGAACGGCCTCCTTGATGTGGGTGACAGAATGGACAGCACCAGATGAAGATGATTATGTTCAAGATATAAAGACAAGAGAGAGAGCACTGTTTTGCTCTCCAAATGCGCACGGACACTTAATCGCCAGTACATGTGTAGAGCAAAGAAAAATAATTTGAACGCAGGTAGGCGAAGCAATGACTCACAGCCAAATATGCAGTTAGTGAAATAATGAGCACTTATACGGCTATTTATTCATAGCTTGGAAGCAACAAGTGATAACACAGAAATAAATAACAGAAAAGACAGAGAATTCAAAAGAAAATGCATCACCGTGGGCGTAACAGAATCCCTCATCTCGCCAGAAGCGGCTGGAAGACCCCAGTAACAGCCAGGCCGAGAGCACAACAGCCCACAGGTATTTCGGACAAATGCGTCCCCCTTCTGACTGAGGTCTTTGTGCTTATCTCGTCTGACCGCTGAGGGGTTCCGCATATATGCACTCCTCAAACAGGGGTGGCAATTTCTCGAACCTTCTAGCAATGCACTTGGGCATTGATAAGTGACCGTTGGTTGCCAGCTGGGTCAACCGACAGTAACCTCAAGGAGCAAAGCGCTTCCCTCCTCTCCTAAGAACAAACACCACGGAAAACAGTGCCATAACTCATAACAAGACATAACAAAACCAGCTTTCCCAGCAGAATGTCCTTGACTGGATGTATACCAGGTTTGGAAAGCATGTTTTTTCAGCAAAGCAAATTCAGCTCTCAGCAAAGTAAGTACAGCTTTTCACTGAGGCATGGAATAAATATCCATTATGGCTCTGAGTGCCCCCAGAATGCACTGCGCACCAGCGCCATGTTTTAGCTCAAGCATAACAAGCACACACCAGAAATCATGTGATAAGATATGAACAGCCTGGTATGAAGGGAGCAGGAATTGAATGGGAAGTAAACAGAAGACTCAATTGTCAAGGGAAGACTGAAGAAGAAATTTGAAGCTGCAAAGAAAGAGGTCAGATGCAGATCTGAGTATCAGTGTTTTCTCCAGACAGATGGGAAGAAGGTGTAGTCATACGCAGAGCTGCGGTAGTAACTGGTAATCGTAAACCAGTTATTCAACGAGTGGAAAATGGATGCAAACCTCTATGGCCTAGGCTTGCAAAACCTCTGACATGGGTCGAAGACAAAGGAGGTCCATTGCAGATAGTGCCTTTGGCTAGTGCAGAGCTATGTTTCAGGAACAATGGCATGAGAAAAGTTGTAGAGAAAAGACAGCGCGGATGAATCTTTGATGTGCCAGGAATGAAGGACGGGACAGTAGTGATAATGGATCACTACTGGACCTGTCAATCCAGAGCTTGTATGAAGCTGCCCAGAGATTGTGGAGGACTATGTTCTATGATTGTCCATGTTCCAGCATTTGTAATTCCTAAGAGTGACTTGAACATTGGCGAGTTTCCAAAAGCAGATGCTCAACCGAGGAAGAAGAGATCTGCTGAGCTCTTGAATCGAATGAAGAGGGAGAACTATTTGTCAGATAAATCGATAGAAGCTTTTGATGCCATTCCATATGAACATAAATTGTTTAGTCAGACTTCAGCAATATTCATGACAATCTTTATGCCCAGGATCCAGGTGATGATGAATGCTAAATGGTTACAAATAACCAGATTGGAGCTTCTGCAGACGATCAATACCACCATTAAAGGGTTTCAATGCTATGAAGGAGGAGCTGAGAGCCATAAGACTGATTGCTCTTCAGAATAGATGTGTCTTGGACATGATCACAACTATGGATGGAGGTGTTTGAGCCAAAATGTTGAGCCAAATTTTCCTCATTCCGCACCTCCCTTAAATATCTCCTCCATTCTCTGCCATGATTCCCCTTCCCCTTATCACTCCCCCTCTCCCACCCTCTCCCTCTTCCCCTTAATCACCTCCCTCCACACCCTCTTCCACTCCTCCTTTGCCCCTCCCGTTCCCTTTCTCCTCCTACCCATCCCTCCCTCTTTCTCCCAGTTCTATTCTCCCCCTTTCTCTAATTGCTGTACATGCTGTTTTGTTGGTCAATTCAAAATTGTTATTTGCTTCTACTGTTAATTTGTTATCGTTAAATGTACCCTGTTGTTAAAATGTGCCGCCCTTTGGCGTAAACCGCTATATAAACCTAATAAATACAATACAAAATTGGAGAATCATGTTGCACAGTCATACCTTCTCACGACGACAAGAATGGCACCTTGACAGAGGCCATAACGATGCTGACAAACCTACACGTCCAGATGGAAGATGAAGTGGAAGACATTGCTGATGACAGCTGGTTTGCGTCACTCTTGCATCAATAACCCTATTGATGCAATAGGTGCAAAACACCTATTAACCAATAAATACACACTGCAAAAAATCCAAACTCTGCAGAACAATGCCCTTAGAGCCGCCCTAGGAATCCCAAGAAGAGAGCATATCTCAGACGTCAGAAGACAATCTAAATGGCTATCCACAGCTGACAAAATTAAACTCAAAACAGCATCAGTGATTTTCAAAAGTATTAATGACCTAGCCCCCAAATACCTAACAGAAAGATTCAAAAGAAGAACTTCTAATAGACCTACCAGAGAAGCATATACCAACCAGCTAGCTGTGCCCCATTTAAGTTGAGCACAGCCAGAGGCACCAGCTTCCCTGTCAAAGCGGTCCAGCTGTGGAACTCCCTCCCATCTTCCTTAAGGTCCGACCAATCCTATCAACACTTCAGACTTAATTGTATTAAATGGCTCAAAGAAAATGACCTATAACTGACTAAACTAGGACTACTCACGTCTGACCCACCTGTTAATCTGCGGCTGAACGCATACCTCCATGTTCATCACCCCCCGCTTACTCCACCTTGTTCCTTGACACTCCATGTATACTGTGTATACACCTCTGTGTACAATCACCTGTGCATGTAACCATATATATTATCATCTTTTTACTGTCAATGCATCCTGTAACCTTCCTGAAATGTGTAACGGTAGCATGTAAGCTTAAAGTGTTCTTGAACACGTGCCCTGATACCTTCGGGTCTGGCGCGCGCTATAAAAAATAAACAAACAAACAAACGTCTATCAAAGGCAGAACTTAACTGCAACATTAAGATCCTCTCTAACACCTCATGTCCATGGCCCGACGATCACATCATCTCCTTCACTATCCCGAAGAACCTCCCCATAGACACATCCTCTACACAAGCACCTGCCGCTCTTACTAGAGAAACGCGCAACATCAAAGCAGAGAAACTATTACCCTTGATGCACCCCATTACCAAATACACGCATAACACTAGCAATTACCCATCTACTATGGTAGAGATCTACAACCAAACCCTCCTAGCTGCCATTCACAAAGTAGCACCAATAAGCATACGCAAAGCTAAACCACTAGCCCACCTAAACTCTCGGTTCACACCAAACCTCAAAACCTTGCGAAGTATGAAGAGAATAGCCGAGACAAACTGGAAAAAATACCCTACAGAATCTAACAAAGAAATCTTTACAGTTGCTTCCAAACTCTACAAAACTGCCTTCCTCCAAACTAAAAGCCACCATCCTCTCTGATAACTAAAAAACCACATCCCAATGCCTTCTCCTAGGCGACTTCAAACTGGGGCTCAAAGACCAACATGCCGCATCAATCGCTGGCACCTTGGCAGACCTAGGCTTCGATCAAAAAGTCACCCTCCCCACCCACAACAAAGGGAGGTCCCTTGATTGGGTGGCTGACTATAACTGTTTCCATGACCTCCATCTCTCCCCAACCATGGTCTGACCACTACCTCCTAACCTTCTCCATTAAGGCCCCAGCTCCGCCCACGCCCTCTTCAACCTTCTGGCCCCTGCCATTGCTACCAGGAACAAAGAAAACATCACGGCCGAAAAACTTGCCCCCCTTATTCCTCTGACTCTGAATTAGCTTACAGAATCCACCGGCCTCTTCACCCTTGTGGATGAATGCTACAAAATAATATCAGCACTGGATTCCATCGCCCCACTTAAACTAAGAAAAAGTAAACCCAAAAGGCATCTGAACTCATGGTTCACCCCATATCTGAAATCATTTAGACTCTAAAAAAGAAAATGCGAACAAACTTGGAGACAATCTCCCTCAGACAATAACAAGATCAACCTTAGCAAAATAACTTCACTCTACAAGAAAGAAATAATTTTAGCTAAGCAAGATTCTTACAACCAGAGAATCGCTCAAGCTAACTCTAGCATAAAATAATTGTTCACCATCCTTAAAGAGTTGGAAACCCCAATCCCAGTTGTAGGCACGTGCGTGAAGGACAAACACTGGTGCACCAGCATCCAAAACGCCCTCTCCAACAAAGTAACAGCCCTCCAGGTCAAGATCACCAACAAAAAAGAAACTCTCCTCCGCTCCACTCCCACAGCCAACATCAAAAACCCATATTCAAACCTTCACACTGCTTTAGTTTCTATAAAGTATCCACCATAGAGGTTGAAAAAGTCATACTTACCCTCAAACTGCCAGGGTGATCCATGCCCCTCGCAAATCATCAAAGATGCAGCTAGAGACCTCTCACCCTTTATCGTGAAGCTCATTAACTGCTCCATTTCTTCTGGGACTATCCCTAGCAACGTCAAAGAGTCCTGGGTTCTCCCACTACTCAAAAAGCAATCACTGGACACCTCAATACCAACCAACTACAGACCCATCACCGCAGTCCCCTTCCTGCTTAGAATCTTAGACAAGGTAGCTTACCTTCAAATACAGCACTATCGAGAACAAAACAGCCTCCTGGGAGTCCGCCAGTCCGGTTTTAGACCACAGCATGCGAGCGTAACGGCGCTAATTGACATTAAGGCACAAATTGACACTATTAGAGGCAATGGTAAAGCTGCTCTACTACTACTACTACTCGACTTCTCAGCAGCGTTTGATTTAGTAGACCATAAAATCCTCTGCAACCATCTGGACTCGGCAGCCCACTTCTCGCAAGAAGCGATAGGCTGGATACAATCTTTCCTAAACAATAGGACCATGCACGTCTTTTCTACCTTGGCATCGGCCGACCCCATCCCCATTACCTGTGGGGTGCCTCAGGGTTCCTGTGTTTCCCCCACCCTGTACAACATGTTCACAAAGCCCCTTTTTGATGACCTCAATGGTCTTGGTATCACCTACACTAATTATGCGGATGATACTCAGATCCTCATACCGTTGACGGGAGATTATGACAATGATTTGGCCTTGGTGAACAGGGTGTACCTCATCATCCAGGCATGGATGGCCTCTCATGGCCTATGCCTGAATGATGACAAGAGCGAGCGCTTAATCTTTGGTACCACCCACAACATCAACAAACTTGGTCCCAAATATACCAACTTTATTATAGATGGAAATACCATCAATGTAGCCAAAGAGGTCAAAATTCCAGGCTTTTACATAGACGCCACCCTCTCCTTCAACAAACAGGTCAATTCCATGGCCTCCTCCACAGCCTACACATGCAAATTAATTAGAGCTGCCAAACGCTTCCTTTCTACCAAGAGTTGCACCACCCTAGCCAGAGCCTTTTGTCAAAACTGGATTATTGTAACCGCCATATACATAGGGGTTAACAAATACATCACAAACAAAATCCAGATTTTACAAAATAACGCTCTTAGAGCTGCACTGAGCATCCCCAAAAAAGAACATATCTCCAACATAAGGAGATCCTACAACTGGCTCACCACAACACCACAAAAATAGCCTCACTCCCACACAAGTGTCTCAACAACGCCGCCCCATGATACCTCATAGACAGATTCAAGAGACACTCCTCTAACCATCCCACCAGAACCACTAGCTCCAACCTCCTTAGGGTGCCCAGATTCATATGTTCCAAAACGGGGGTAATAGCTTTCAGGTGAAAGCTGCCCAACACTGGAACTCCCTTCCCCCTGACTTCACGGTAGACCAAACATACTCACACTTCTGGCTCAAATACATCCCCTGGATTAAGGAAAATGACTGCTAACTCACAATCCGCCCACCATCAGCGACTCCCCACCGTCGTAACTGCTGATATTTGTCACATTTTTCTCACTTGTATCCTGTATTCTGTCTTCTGTATATATACATATGTATGTAACCAAGCTGAAAACCTCCTTATTGCTCTCTGTGCCCTGATACCTCTGGGTCTGGCGCTCATAAATAATCAAACAAACAAACAAACAATGAGAGAATTACTAAAGCCAACTCTGGCACTAAGGAGCTCTTCTCTATACTACGAGAACAAGACACAGCCTGGTGCACAGATATTCAAAAGCCCTCCTTGATAAAATCACCCTTTTACAATCAAAAATCGAAGTAAAAAGACTGAATTTATCACCTGACCAAACACTTCAGACTCCTTCATACACCCCCCAGAACTCCTACACACAATTTGAATTCACCCCAGACTCAACCTCTGAAGTATGGAAAATTATCATGAGCCTCAAACCTTCTAGGTTCCAAGGCAACATTTGCCCAGTCTCGCTCATTAAAGACGGCGCGATTGAACTTACTCTTTTCATCACTTCACTAATCAATGCCTCTTTTGAAACAAGCAATGTCCCATCTAAGCTCAAAGATGCGTTGGTCCTCCCTTTGCTCAAGAAACCTACCTTAAACCCCAACATGCCTGCAAACTACCGTCGCATAACAACGGTACTCTTCCTCCTTAAAATATATGACCAGGCAGCTTATCTGCAAATTCAAAACCACCTGGAAACGAAAAAACCTCCTAGGCCTCTGCCAATTCAGCTTCTGGCCAGGACATGGCACTGAATCAGCCCTATTGGATCTAAAAATACAAATGGATGAGATCAAAGACAATGTCAACTTAGCACTCCTGCTCTTACTAGACCTCTTAGCAGCCTTTGATTTAGTCAACCATAATATACTCTGCAACCATCACGCTTTGGCGGCCCATTTCTCAACCAAAGCCATGCATTGCATCCAGTCCTTCCTATCCAATAGAACTATGAGGTTCTTTGCACCCACAGCGGCAGCAGTCCCAGCACCAGTCTCCTGCAGAGTTCCACAAGGATCTTGTGTTTCCCCCCACACCTTATAACATTTTTACTAAACTTTGTTTCGACCATCTGGTTGACTTGGGTGTCACCTACACTAACTATGCAGACGACACCCAAATGCTCATACCGATTATAGGCACATACGACACGGATTCAAAACTACTTGATGAAATCTACCAAACTATCCAGGCCTGGATGGCTATACATGGCCTTTGCCTAATTGATGAAAAAACAGAGTTACTCCTCATAGGGCCTCATTAGGACCCAGGCGGTAAGGGGTTTACGGCGGCGTAAACAGCGCCGACCCTTACCGCCTGATTCCGAGGTCCCTTAGCGCCATGGAGGTTTTAACACCTGCTTTTAGCTTTTAGCAGGTGTTAAAATCCATGGCGCTAAGGGACCTTGTTGTTAATTACGCCACCGTAATTTACGGTGGCGTAATTAACGCCTTCCCCACTCCCATTATGCCCTATGGGGCAAAAATGGGAATGGGGAAGGGTAAATGGGTTAATGGGAACTTACCGCCCCACTCATCTTGGAATGGGGCGGTAAGTCCGCCAACCACCATGGCGTAAACATAGTTTACGCCATGGTGGTAAAGGTACGACCCAGGCGGTAACTTACCGCCTGGGTCGTAATGAGGCCCATAGACTCTTAAAACTGCCTAAACAATCTAGGCGACCACTTTAAATCCTTAGCTATTGATGGAATCACTATCTATGTCTCCAAGGTACTAAAACCCTTAGGCGTCCATGTCGACTCACCTCTCACTAACTAGACATGTCAATGCTACGGCATCTGTGGCAGCCTACACTTCTAAGCTCATCAATACCTGCAGACCCTTCTTGTCCTCTGACAGTTGTATCATGCTAGTTAGAGCCCTTATCTTATCCAGACCAGACTACTGTAACATAATGTACACAGACACTAACAGCTGCAACCTAAAAAAAACTTCAGGTGATTCAAAACAACACCTTAAGAGCAGCCGTCACAAAACTTAAAAACAATCACATCACCAATGTGAGAGGGAATGTTCTCTGGCTGCAAGTGCATGATTGAATCGTATGCTAAACCCTCTCACTGATGCACAAGTGCCTATCCAACCCTGCTCCCAAACATCTATCTATCAAATTCCACAGAAACCACTGCAACAGACCCATGCGATCAGCCCGCAGCATCTACTCACCATACCTAGATGCAAACTACAGAAAGCAGGGGGGTAGCAGTTTCCCAGTGGTAGCCACCAAACAATGGAACACTCTACCTCGGTCACTAAGAGCTGGACCTTCTGCAAACATCTGAAAATGTGGCTTTTCACACAAGTGCTGAAACTCATCCTCTCCACAATCCGACACTAAGCCACCAACACTACCTAATTGTATGCCCTACCTACCACCTATATGACCCAGCACTGTTGAACTGTATGCTTTACTTTGCAGAGAAATGTTAACTTCTCCCACTCAAATTTGTACAAACTGACTGTTACTATGATGTATTGGCCTGTGCACTTATCCACTGTGAAATATCTATTACATGTCAAAAATGTGCACCCAGGTTCCCCAGAGCTTGGTGCGCTATACAAATATCAAAATAAATAAATGTCACAGACTGAGAAAACAGAACTAAAAGACCTCTGGGATGACATATCATCTGGCAAAAACCTGCCACAAAGATTGTACAGCTTCAGTATAAAAATGCTCCTGTAGAGAATGCTGGTGTTATGAAGCTGCAGACCATTTAATAGATACAGCCTTTTATGGCAAATCTGAACACATTGTCTGGCTAAACCTTGGTCATGCTTCATCCCGAAAAAAGAGTACAAAAATCCTGCCAAGAGATAGAAACAATAGCCCCAAATGATCCCAACAGCCAGGACATTTAAAAAAAAACAATTTAATTGACGCATACTACCTAAACAGAAGTACTGCTCTGGAAAACATGTGCTTGTATGACATAGCCCAAAACTACTCCTGTAGAAACAATTCCCCACCAGATGAGACAACTGGCAAACATTCAGTCTCAACTTGTGAAGGAAGCCTAGTAAAATTTACCAGCCTCATTAATCATATAAATATACCATTTAAATATCCGCAACATAGAGAGCTGTATTACATGGCCCTACTGCAACTTTTTAAACCTTGGAGAAAAGAAGATTTATTAGGTGACTGATTCATTTGAAGCTGCATTCAAAGCAAATGAAAGCAGTATAACAAATGTAAATTTCAAACAATGCAAAGACATGTTGGACCATAAACACCAACAAGAGGAGGAAATTGAAGCTCAACTAGATAAGGCACTCCTGGGGGCAGCCAACCTTCCCTTACAGGAAGCCAAGAACCACTTGGAGTACCACTCATTCTAAATGAAGCAGAAATAGCCATGGCTGAGGTAGAAAATACCATGTGTCGATAAAAACAATCTGAAGAAGACTTGTCAGTGCTCAAATCACAGCTAGATGATGAACAAATCACCATTTATCTAGAAGTCACTAAAGAAATTGAACATGGTTTTAAACAGTGAACTAAATAAAACGTGGCTGTAAACATAAACTTCTGCCCCTGTATGTAAGTGGTGAAGCTGGTCCTTAGAATAATACAAATTATCAGCAGAGGCTGCTACCTAAGTACGCAGCATTCTGAAACAAATGAAAGTGTTCCTAATGGATGTAGTAAGCATGGTTTCCAACCTTATGTTCGCTTTAATTCATCTCCAAATGCAAGAAGTCCTAAAAACCTACAAAGAACTGTTTGGAGGAAAACACGTTATTGTTTTCGGACACCTCCTACAGTTAACACCAGTAAAAGGTCAACCTACTTTCAAAACATTAGGACACAAACAATGCTGCAACAGACTTGGCAGCATTGGAAATGTAAATCTCTGGCAACATTTTCAGTACAGGGAACTAACTTAAAACATGCGTCAGTCTGCATACCAACTATTTTAACATTTTAAAAAACAATACAACTGTTCTGCTTACTAAACATGAAAAATCCATCTTAAATAGCAGACTAATCCATGAGCTATATGGGCGAGACACATTTACTCCTGATGTAATGGAACAATTAACTCAACAAAATATAAAATGCATGTCCTTAATGCCAACCCTTGCAAGCTGCAGTTAATTCAACGAGACAATGCTAAACAAGGAAATGCAACCCATACTGCATATCGGCTCCACAGACAAACTAGAAGTGCACAGCATGCCACTCCCTATGTGTTAACAAGAAACAGCACAACTGAATAGCTTAGAAAATTCTAGTTCTAACACAGCTGAATTGGAGAATATATTAATTTTGTGCCGAAACTGCAGAGTAATTCTAAAACGTAACCTTGATGTAGAACAAGGTTTAGTCACTGTAGCAATTGGTAAAGTTGTTGACTTCCAAACACATCCACATGACAACAACATTCAGTTTGTCAACATCCACATTGACAAACTTGCAGGAGTAAAAAAAACATTGGCTGCACAATAGCACGTTTCCTTCTTTTAAAAGGCATGTACGTACGCAGACAAACATTTTCTCCATCTCTTGCATATGCTGACACTATTCACAAATCACAAGGTGTAACCGTAGATCACGCATTGATTGACATTGGCAGCACAGTCTTTAAGGAAGGTATGAGTTACATAGCACTTTCATGTCTGCATACACTCAATGGTCTATTCCTAGTTAACTTTGATGCAAACAATGTAAACGCTGACATTCCTTGCATCCTAGAATAAAACAGGCCATGTACACTGTACACCACCCATTTAGATATGGACTGTTTACCTCAAAAAATGTAAACCTTTTAAAAGAAAACTAATGTAAACAGAATGTACAACATATCTCCCAAGAATACCACTAAAGAAACAATGACCAACTCCTCCAACAAATAATACTACCACCAAACTGTCTAGTACAAACTCAACTGCACGTCCATCAGAAAGCAAAGAGACAAATGTCTCTTCTCAAAAGAAATCTGCAGGCCCATCAAATGATGCACAGACAGAACTCTCTGTTCCATTTAAATTCAAGATCACAACTGGAGTAAATTGCTATGCAAGTGTAACAATCAATCTTCCCTTCCACTTGCCACTGCTTGTTCACAACATTTACTTAAACAGCTTAGACCAGTTGCGTTTACAAATCCTTGTCCTTCATAGAAACGCCACAAATAATCCTGACAACACTTAGTGTTTCCGGTATAAGTCAAGAATTGGACTACTGTGCAGGAATGGTGAAATGCACCATAAACACACAGCAAGATCCACAAGAATCCCTAATGTACTTACTACAAATACTGGAAAGCAAAAACATCCCAATAAATGAAATGCTCCAAATTGCATACATGTGGTAACATACATGCACTCTCTGCAACCATGTTTCACAAGAGCACATCCCTAATGAACGATTTGTACATGTATCAATACCAAATTGTGAATCCATTCCATTTCACCAGCTTCTGCAGAATGCAAATCGTGGCATATTATGCAATTCCGACAATCATTCTGGCATGCAAATCAACTCACAGAGCCAATATCTCATACTAATGCTTCTAAGAGTGCAGATGGTACCAAAAATAACTATAAGCTTACTGGCTTCAAAAAAGGTCAAGTTCTCTTGGGAAGAAAACCTTCACAACAGTAGGTATAATATACCACACTGGTGCCAAAACCACTTCAAGGCACGATACTGCATATGTAAAAAAAATAAGTGGTTGGTTTGATTGTAACAACACCTCTGTTATTCCAAAACATCGGTTACCAGCAAATCTAACAAATGTCTACTTAATATTCCTACAACCCAAATTTACTCACTAAAGTGTAGCACAATAAACAGTTAGAATACGCCAACAGGTATCTAACTACATCCATAATATTACAATGATACTTTTAAAGATCAAGATAGTTGGAATACGCCAGCGGGTATATAACTACTTAGAAAATACCCTTTATTGCAATACACTTGAAATACACCATCACAATTCTCGTTATTATATAACTTCTTCTAAACTCTAATGTAGTTAGAATATGCCAACAGGTATCTAACTACTTTGAACATTTCCTTAATAACAACACACTTCAAACACACTATCACACTTACACTCGCATAATTGTAGTGTTTATTTTTAATCCTCTATGGATTTATTTCACCCAATGATTATTGAAGTCAATACAACAGTGTAGCCCACACAAATGTTGTACCAAGCCGAGTACATAGAATGTACTTTTTGAGCGTCAGAAAAAGTAAATGTATATGTAAAATTGTATGCGATTAAAACTTTTCCACTATCCTGTGTAATAAATTATGCTGTTTTCTTTTCTCACAGAAAATGAAGCAGAGATTCCAGCTTTACTACTGTATTCAACTAAGTAACCGTACCAAGTGTAAACAAATACATATTCCATAAGCACTAGGCTTAATTGTACAACATTCATAAATACCACATACTTTATACTTCCCCTAAAGTACTTATATTTACTATACACATTACTATAATGGTTGTGGCCAGTGGCCAGATATTTGGTGCCGAGGCAAAAGATTTTGGGAAAATCTACCCCTTCCTTTCTTAAAATCCACATTTATTTGGAAGGTCTTTTAACCCAAGCCAAAGTGGCCTATGGCTTAAATCGATTAAAACGGATTTGAGACATATTGAAATTTACAGACTAAGCTTGATTCAGATTGTGAGCCATCTTTTTGGATGAAAGAATAGTTCAAGCCAAGTAAAAACCTTTCTTCAAAGTTTTGAATTAGCTTTCAAGTCGAGCAATTTAAGGCTTGTCCATCCCTAGTTTAGCACCTTTTCTTCTGTTTAGTAATGTAACAGCCAATGTCATCTACATAATAGAGTGCCCCTGCGGCCTCCACTATGTAGGAAAACCACAAGACAAATCCACAAAAGAATAGGCGAACATCGATCCCGAATCAGGTGTAAGTCTTTAACAACTCCCATGGTCCAACATTACATGGAACACCACCATGGTCCAGATGCAATCCTATGGTGGATTGTTGATTCAGTTCCTAATACCACCAATGCCTCGAACTCTCTAAATCATATGGAGGCTTGGTGGATTTTTAAACTGAAAACCATCACCAATGGGCTGAATGAGGCAGAACCCATTGGACCACATGACTAAAAGGCATTGTACACAGACTCCATGCCCCCTAGTTTAGTGGGCTACACATAGCCGCCATGCAAATTATTGCCCCAACCACAGAGCTCCCTCCTCTGGCTAAATATCATCACAACTGTGCTTGCACACGTGGTCTATGCGCAGCACTTTATGTACATGCAGGCTTGATATCAGCGCTTGTGATGCTTGAGCTAAAACATGGCGCTGGTGTGCAGTGCATTCTGGGGGCACTCAGAGTCATAATGGATATTTATTCCATGCCTCAGTGGAAGCTGGACTTGCTGAAAATCATGTTTTCAACGTTATTCGTTGCTGAAACTGGTATGCATGCCTCAGCCAAGGACACAGCGCTGGGAAAGCTAGGATCCACAGTTGCCAGCTGGTACCCGATAAGAAGGTATGTTATTCCCGTGCCAAGGTTGAAGATGAGTTATGGAATTGTTTTCCATGGTGCTTTAGGAGAGGGAAGCGCTTTGCTCCTTAGGGTTAGTGTCGGTTGACCCGGCCGGCAACCAGCGGTCACTCATCAATGCGCAAGTGCTAATGCCAGAAGGTTTGAGAAATTGCCACCCCTTTTGAGGAGGGCATATATGTGGAGCTCTGGAAAGGTCAGGTGGGAAAAGCACAAAGACCTCAGTCGGAGGGGGTACGCCTTGTTCCGAAATCCCTGTGGGTTGTTGTGCTCTCAGCCTGGCTGTTACTGCAGTCTTTCAGCCGCTTCTGGCGAGATGAGGAATTCAGTTACGCCCATAGTGATATATTCTTGCTAACTTACCATTTGTTCTGTGATTTATTTCTGTGTTATCACTTATTGCTTATGTATGTTTAACTATGAATAAATAGCCATATAAGTGCTCCTTATCCTCTAGTTGCACGTGTGTGTGTAAGTCATTGCTTTGTCTACCTGCGTTCAAAGTATTTGCTCTGCAAATGTACTGGTGATAAATAACTGTCCGTGCACTCTTGGCGAGCAATACATAATTTGGCGACGAGGATGTGATATTTGTGATGAATTGCTCCAAATATTAAAGAATCTGTTTGAACGCAGATAGGCTTAGCTTACATTGCAAGCGAATATTTGTTTTCATTTGGCAGTGAGTGTAAAGACTTTATTAATCTGTTTTTTTGTGTGTGCATGCCTGCACGAGTGAAGGAGTGACTGCAAAGGAAAAAGAAAAAAAGAGGTTTTGTAAATTACTGTAATGATGAATATTTTGTTCAGGAAAAAGGGCGTTCCCGCTGGCAGTGTATGTTCCGATGTTATGATCCCAGGGTGGACTAAGGGCCCATATGATAAGTTGGCCCAAGTGTGGGCATGTGGCACTGGCTTGAGTGAAACATGGGATGATGGTTTAGGGGACGCGGCTCCGTCAGAAGTAATGTTTTGTTTACAACATATTTCAGTAGATAGAGGAAAGGAATGCGCCGCGCGAGTCAGGCGGGGTTGGGTTCTCCTGCATGCCTACAGAAAAATACATTAGAAAAATGTGGAAATGAAAGAGCATATTTTGCGATTAGAAAAAGAGTTGGCTGCTGAACGGCAGATTGTGTTGATGCAGCAATTACAAATGAAGCTTTTTAAAGACAAGGCTGATAAATATCAGGCTGTGGCAGAGAGGTCAGCAGTTAGAGTAGCCCGGTACAAATAAAGGAAAAGATGGGGGGGGTTAACCAAAGAAAAGTGGCAGCTGTAATCGCTACAGCAGGTGTGGATTGGGACCCTGATAAGTGGGATGGAGACATTTTTGACTCAACAAGCCCAGAGAGCAGCTTGGCAAGTGAGTCAGATTCCAAAACGGAACTTAATCAAAAGACAGTGGCGGCTAAACCAGCTAGAAGACGGTGTGCCGGACCCCACCCGCAGAATCCTGCAGGCGGGGTTGTGGATTTAACCACTCTGGAAGATTACACTCAGCAGGAGGTTGTGGAAATACCTTGTTTAATGCAAAAGTCAGGGGAACCTTTACTGACATGGATGCTAAGATTGCTAGATGGAGGCACTGCAGTGTTGTTGGTGGATTCCACAAACTCACTGCGCTTTTTGCCTTTGTCAACTGACACCAGTGTAAAGGAGGTCTTAATAGCAGGGCCGCCCCCTTAGGATGACGGGCAGGCTTCACAGGTGTTGCACCTAGCGGCTCGACATGTAACCGCAAGTATCCTATTACCACAGACTGGCCTAGCAAGGAGAAAATGTGGTACACTTTGTAAGAAGCAATTCAAAAGGTCAGAGAGCATGCTATGAAGGAGGCAATTCACATAGATGCACCAGGGCACATGGGGGCCGTACCGCTTTCAGTTTCAACCAGGAATATGGCGATAAGAACCGCCCCACTCGCATACAAACGTGTCATTATGATATTGCTAGTAGGTATGACGGGCAAACCCACTGATGAAGTAGTGGATGCCATCCGGCAACTGGCAGACTTAGGCGAGTGGGACAAGAGTGATGACAAGCTGCGGGAGAGAGAGGGGCATAGTGAGAGAAGAACTGAAGGCAGGAGGCAAGAAAGTAGAGACTCCCAAGTGTCCCGGAAACACATGTTTTTGGCCTTGCTAAAAGATGGTGTGCCACGAGAAGAAATTGATGGCATTGAAACCAAGGTAATGTATGAACTGTACAAAAAGAGAGAGCGTGCAGCCAAAGAGCGCTATGAACAGGTCAAGAAACAGGTGGTTACTAAGCCACAGAGGGACGCCTTACCTTCTGCCCCTCCTGAGGAAGAACAGGAAGAAAGATCTATGGGGATTCCTTCCCTGTACCAGCCAACATATGCTGATTTAAGGAAGGTGGTGAGTGCAATGTTAGAGGCAGAGTCAGGTTACACTCATTCAAAATTTGACTAGGGTTACGGCCAAGCTCCGGCAGCGTCCGCTCGCATAAAAGTTGATAGGCGGCCCCATGTTAATGTTAAGATTTTTTGGGGGCTGGGAAATACGCAAGGGGTGCAAGCATTGATAGACACCGGGGCGGAGGCCTCTCTGATTCATGGAAATCCAACACGATTCAAAGGCAGACACTTTACCATTACAGGACTAGGGGGGAAGGAGACCCCAGCAGTACAAACTGAGGTGGAGATGAAAATAGGCAATTTGACTATGCAGAAATACCAAGTGTTGATTGTTCCGATACCCAAGTACATAATTGGCTTTGATATTCTAGAAGGATTGACTTTGGGACTTGGTGGTAAAATGTATCAGTTTGGGGTGAGTGCATTGACCTGCACACCCATTACCGGAGGCAAATTGAAGATGCCCCCAGTGCAGGTGCCTGTGGCAACCAAGCAAGTAGCAATGAAACAATACCCCATTCCCGGAGGGCACAAGGAAATTTCAGACACCATCAAAGGGTACATGGAGGCGGTAGTGTTACGCCCTATTACTACCGCGTTGAACAAACCGCTCTGGCCTGTCAAAAAAGGGGACGGGTCTTGGAGGATGACCGTGGATTACCGCAAGTTAAATAAACACACTCCTCCCTTAGTGCCTGCAGTCCCAGATGCCATTACCCTGATTGAGAATGTCCAAAAGTTTGAAGGGACCTGGTATGCAGTGGTAGATATAGCCAATGCATTTTTCTCTGTGCCAATTGCTGAAGAATGCCAAGAGCAGTTCGCATTTTCTTGGAGCGGGCGTCAGTACACCTTCACGAGGTTACCTATGGGGTACATACATAGCCCGACTATCTGTCACCGGCTGGTGGCAGAGCACTTAGACAAGATACCGTGTAAACCTGATATACAAGTTGCTCACTACATTGATGATATCTTGATTCAGGGCAAGGATGAGGGAAGTGTGCAAAATGAGTTAGAAGTTATTATAGAAGGATTGAAGAAGGAAGTGTGGGAGATTAACCCAAACAAAATTCAAGGGCCAGCTGAGACAGTGATCTTCCTAGGGATTCAGTGGCATAATGGGCATCGAGAGATGGTGCCGAAAGCCCGACAGAAAATACCGGAGTTCACCACTCCAATGAACAAAAAGCAAGCTCAGCAGGTCATAGGGCTGTTTGGGTTTTGGAGACAGCACATTCCCCATTTAGGGCAGATCTGGCCACCCTCTACAAAGTGACATGAAAGAAATATGAGTTTCAGTGGGGGTCGGAGCAGCAAAAAGCATTTGATTTGGCAAAAGACACTGTGCAGCAGGTGCTTTATTTGTGGCCATTGAAGGAAGGTGAAGTGGAATTGAATGTGTCTGTGCAAGACAATTACGCTAACTGGAGTGTGTGGCAGAAACAAGACAGGAAACATGTGCCATTGGGGTTCTAGAGTCGTAAGTTGCCCGATGCTGGTAACTCAACACTCCATTCGAGAAGCAGTTGCTGGCATGTTACTGGGCCCTTGTCGATACTGAGCAAATGACAGTGGGGCATGATGTATTGATGAGGCTGGAAATCCCGATTATGCAATGGGTGTTGAGCTCTCCTAAAACACACAGAATAGGACATGCTCAAGAAGCCAGTATAATTAAAAGGAAATGGTATGTTCAAGACAGAGCTAAATCAGGGAAAGGTGGGGTTGCAAAATTACATAAGCAAGTAGCCAACATACCACCCTCAGATTACATACCACGGGAAGTGTCTGAGAAACGCAAGTCTCCCGTGAAATGGGGAGTACCGTATGGCGATCTGACCGTAGAGCAGACAGAGCATGCCTGGTTTACAGATGACTCGGCTCGATATGTGGGAACCGAGCGATACTGGAAAGCGGTGTCATACAATCCCAAGACTAAAAAGATTTTGACAATGTCAGGGAAAGTGAGGAGCAGTCAGTTTGAAGAACTTTACGCAGTTTACCAAGCATTGAAACAAGAGACCCCTGGTCGATGTCACTTGTACACAGATTCCTGGTCAGTGGTGAATGGGTTGGCGGTGTGGCTGCCAACCTGGCAAAAGAATGGGTGGAAGATTCATTCAAAAGAGTTGTGGGGAAAAGAACTGTGGGATGATATTGCGGAAATGTTATCACAAAGTGAAGTCACTGTGTATCATGTGGATGTGCATTGTGCTACAGATTCATTAGAACGTTGGTTTAATTCTGTTGCAGATGAACACACAAAGATTTCATCTGTGGATGCGCAGGTAGACGATTTGGAGGGTTTGGCCAAGTGGGCTCACCAGAAATGTGGGCACCTTGGAGAAAAGGCTACTATCAGGTGGGCACAAGCTCGAGGAATCAGTATTCCTTTAGAGGTAGTGAAAACAATCATTTTGCAATGTCCGGTGTGCCAACACCAACAGCATAGTCCTATCCCTCAGATTGTCCAAAGCACATTGCGGAGAGGAAAGTTATCAGGTCAAATTTGGCAGATCGATTATATCGGTCCTCTGCCAATCAGCAAAGGCTGTTGGTATGCTGCACCAAACGTGCTACACAACTGAACACCATTAAGTTGTTAGATCAGATCACGTTGCATTACGGAGTGCCTTTGCAAATTCAGAGTGACAATGGGTCACACTTCAAAGGCAAATTGATTCAGGAATATTGTCAGGAAAAGAGTATTGAGTGGCTCTACCACGTCCCCTATCACCGCAAAGCGTCAGGATTAATTGAAAGGATCAATGGTTTGTTGAAAGAACAGCTGCGCAAATCTGGAGATGGTAGTTCAGCAGGCTGGCGTGATCGTGTGTTTTATGCGGTGCAAGTGCTAAACAATAAGCCTGTGAATAATCATGAGACTCCATTGTTGCAACTAATAACTCCTACTTTACAGATTCAACCCAACTGAGAGACTCTATTGTACTGAGAAATGACCCCGGGTTCTTTAGCTCCCTATCGGGCGACTCCAGAGTCAGCAGGGGTAGACTTGCATTCTCATGAAGAAATCAGATTAGACCGGAGAGGGATTGTTGTGATTGAAACAGGGATTGGAATACAAATTCCTCCAGAGCATATTGGATGGATTGCCCCAGATCTGGATTAGCATTGAAGGGAGTTCCAATGCTGCGAGGGGTCATTGACGCTGATTATCAAGGCGAGATCAAGGTCATCTTAATGAATAGTGGGGACCAAGTGTTACTGATTCCTAAGGGCAATCGGGTGGCCCAGTTGATTATTGTTCCTGTTAAGTTGTCCATAATCAAAAAGGTGGATCCTCCCACAGTGTTAACTACTCGTGGGCACGTGGTTTTGGCTCTTCAGACAGTATGGTAACGGGTGCAAAGGTGTGGGTTGAAAGACCAAGTGGCCCACCGGTGCCTGCAGTTGTTATTGCATCACACAAAGACCAGGTAGTCTTAGTAAGGGAACCCAGCAAAGAAAAATGGCAGTATGTGCCCGCAGACAAATGTTACCTTAGAGAGTGATTTCCAACACTGATATCTGTTTTCTGGGTTTGCCTTGTAGATCCTGTGTCTGGCCGGTGTAATTGTGGTACTAAATGGACTCCGTTTGGGAGAGTCAAACGGCATGCTGCTACCCATGAGAAATGTCACATCTGTGCCATTGATCCATGGTAAACTGAGGATGATGAGCAATGATGTCCGAAAGCAGCCCTATGCCGATGCCGAAAAGACAGCCAGACCGAAGAAATGGATTAGTGGAATGCAGCAAGCACGTCAGGTGCAAGCGCAAACAACGCTGATGCCAGCTATGGAAGAGATGTCTTTAGGACGGCAAAGATATTCCCTGATGATTACCCAAACGGAGAATATGTGGACATATTTGGCACAACAGATACTCAACATTACGCACTTTTGCCTTACTGATGTGCCCAAGGCTGAAGCTTTGCTGACTACTTGTTTAGGAGTGGTGCTGATGCCAGTTCCGGTTCTAAAGCACATTTTTGGCGTCATGCACCATGATTCTGCGGTACAAGATTCTGACGTCAGACAGTCCGTTTCTGTCTACGAGTATTGCCGGTTTTGCCAGGAAACAGATCGCAAGTGGAGAAACCTGACACAAATTATAACCTAGAAAATAACTCAAGGCGATGTGTGTTATTTTATGACCTGCCGACCTAGTGAAATTGGGAAATGCCAACAGCTGAATTTAACGAAACAGGGAAATCAAACTGTATTTGAGAAAACGGTTGTGTTCACGAGTTCCAAGCACATGTAACAGTGTGAACAACACTATGTCTTGCAATCATACAGCGATAGCTGCCAGTCATCTAAATCATATGAAACTTCCAACAGAATGGCTCTTCTCATGTGGCAACATCACATACACTTACATTCCAGCTAACATTTCCGGAGGTCCATGTGCCTTAACTCGACTAGGACTAATGATGTTCCCTTTACACGCAGCAATGTCTCGAAGCAAAAGGTCAACTTTCGAATCTGCGGGATTATCTCCAGATTGTGATTCACATGTGCATTTGCTATCAGAGACTCAGGTTTTAGCATTAGCCCTTTCATTAGTGGGAATTTGGGGTTTAGCTGCTGGGGGTTACCAATCTTTAATGAAACTATCATGTTTAGTAGTAAAAGGACTTAATCATACTTCTCAAGCATTAGAAGAGTTGCACCTTGATGGCAAAGTTATTAGAAAAGCAACTTTGCAAAACAGGGCAGCCGTTGATTATCTATTGCTGAAACATAATTTGGGTTGTAACGCAGTTGAAGGTATGTGTTGTTTTAATCTAAGTGAACATTCACGATCCATTGAAAGTCCTATTCGAGGTATGAGGGACCTAATTTCCCAAGTGTCTCAAGATCATACTGGGAATTGGTGGGATTGGTTATTTTCATGGATTCCTTATATTTGGGGTACACTGTGTTACGCTTTTGCTTGCATTTGTATTATATTATCTATGATAATAGCTGGTTGTTGTTGTATTCAATGTATTCCCAACTTAGTTCTGATGTTTCGTCGGTTTCAAAGACCGGCTCCTCTACCACTGGGCTATGGCAAGTAAATATCCAGGGGTGGATTGTGATGCTTGAGCTAAAACATGGCGCTGGTGCGCAGTGCATTCTGGGGGCACTCAGAGCCATATTGGATATTTATTCCATGCCTCAGTGGAAGCTGCACTTGCTGAAAAACATGTTTTCAATGTTATTCGTTGCTGAGACTGGTATGAATGCCTCAGCCAAGGACACAGCGCTGGGAAAGCTAGGATCCACAGGTGCCGGCTGGTACCCGATAAGAAGGTATGTTATTCCTGTGCCAAGGTTGAAGATGAATTATGGAATTGTTTTCCGTGGTGCTTTAGGAGAGGGAAGCGCTTTGCGCCTTGGGATTACTGTCAGTTGACCCGGCAGGCAACCAGCGGTCACTCATCAATGCGCAAGCGCTAATGCCAGAAGGTTCGAGAAATTGCCACCCCTTTTGAGGAGGGCATATATGCGGAGCTCTGGAAAGGTCAGGTGGGAAAAGCACAAAGACCTCAGTCTGAGGTAGGACGCCTTGTTCCGAAATCCCTGTGGGTTGTTGTGCTCTCGGTCTGGCGGTTACCGGGGTCTTTCAGCCGCTTCTGGCGAGATGATGAATTCAGTTACGCCCATGGTGATGTATTCTTGCTAACTTACTATCTTTTCTGTGATTTATTTCTGTGTTATCACTTATTGCTTATGTATGTTTAACTATGAATAAATAGCTGTATAAGTGCTCCTTACCCTATAATTGCCCGTGTGGGTGTAAGTCATTGCTTCGTCTACCTGCGTTCAAAGTATTTGCTCTGCAAATGTACTGGTGATAAATAACTGTCCGTGCACTCTTGGCGAGCAATACAGCGCCACAACAGACATCTACCATGATCTGCCCCGTTTTGCTAGATACAGCTCCCTACAGAAAAGTGACAACAGGCACAGACTCTCACTCAGATTCATAGAGTATTCAGTGAAATAAATCTGACATTACCCAGCACCACCCAGTTTTGATGCCAGGTTTCTAAGTTTGCTTGCAGTGAACACACCCGGCCGCAGATTCTCTGCACGGGACAGCTCTAAGCATAACGTGTTACCCTGGTAATACGACTCATCCCTGTCGCGCATGCGCTGATTAGAAACACTAATTAAGTGCACGCATGCGCATTGCCTTGATCTCTACACAGCTCAGCGTTCTTTTAACAACGCGAGCAGGATCCCGCTTGTTCGCAGTACAGCAAGCAACTCATTGCACCATTTTCGAGCGGGACACAAGCCCGCAGGTAAGAGCTTTCTCCCAGACATCCATCCTGCCTAACTTTATCCCACGTAGATCTAACGCGTTTCCTACATCAGCTCCCGTATGCTTCTCACCACTCCAGGCAGTGCATCATGGTGACTCTAACTGAATCAGCCGCTGCCATAATGAAGTAAATCCTGCATGGTTTCAAGACAAGCCAGCAAATTAGGTCCACCCAACAAGGTGAGAAAACTGCTTCTGCCACTTACCATAGGTACTGCTATCTTTGTACCACATAACCTATAGATGCCACAGTGCCCCTATATACCAGACATCTGTTTATTTCCTTGTCTCATAGCAGTCGCGGTTTTGGAAAACTTTTGACCCCCATAACGCTCAACTCTTCACATGTGGATGACACAACCTAAGGATTCACCACGTACAATACCTTAAAGGTCAATCCTCTGCTATCCTGTTTTTAGTTCTCATAGGTGTACTACAATTATGGTATTTTTATGTCTTGTACATAGTTTCAATTAACAACACCAGGCACTAATAGAGCGCCTTACCTATTTTATTTCCCACTTATAGGGAGACCTACTCCCGGCCCAAGAAGTAGGCATCCCGCCGAAACGTCTTAGAACAGCGCACTCCACTGTGCCATCTTTGTCCCCTTACAATTGATACAAACTGTTTGATTTACATCAAGACGTAGACCACGTGTTAGGTCACCCTCTTGCTTGGCAGCACAACCTAGCTTTTTACTATTAGTTGCTCTTTACGGATGAAATTTGTATATGTTTTATCACAAGTCACTATAGGTAGTGATTGCGCACAATTTTCACTGCACCATTATGTAAATATCAATAAAAAGACAGAAAGTTTTGTTGATACTTTCACAAAAGACAATGGGCCTCATTACAACCTGCCAGTCCGGGACCGTGCAAAATCCGTGATGGCGGTAAAAACGTTTCCGTGTCCGCAAGGGTGCGGAAAAACCGCCCGATTACATGCTGTCGGTCACGCGCACCACACGGACTCGGAAACGTTGTTACCGCCGTCACGGAATACCCCACGGAAATGGAAATAACGAAGCCACAAGTGGCGCAAAACCCGTTTCCGCCTCCGCCGCCACGGACACGGAACCGGAAATACCATGATCGCGGCCATCATATAAAAGCACAATCCATTGCCATCCAGAGCCAGCACAAGCACAATCCTGACTCTGAGAAGCCAAAAGGGACCACCAGCATGTCTGCCAGGATTCCTGCTCAGAGGCAGCGCAAACAGCGCTTCAGCGAGGCGGAGCTAACCGTCTTGGTGGAGCACATTGTGGACAATGCTGAGATGCTGTTCAGCGCCGACCAACGGCGTGCCACACAGCAGCGGAGGAAGGAGGTGTGGGCCGAAGCTGCACGCAAGTGCACCGCTGTGGGCGTGGCAGTGAGGAGCGTGAAGGACTGCCACAAGCGTTGGGACGACCTGAGGCTGAGGGTACGCAACCTCATTTCCACGCACCGCCAACGCAGCAGTGGGACAGGCGGAGGACCCCCTTCCCCACTGAGGCTGCAAGCATGGGAGGAGCGTTGCAGCAGCGTCCTCCACCTAGAGGGAATCCATGGGATTGGGCAGGCTGAGGCAGGAGTGAGCCCACCTGCAGATGCCGGTAAGTGCCCAAACATGAATGCCACATGTGAATATGCAGTTGTGAGTACTGGGCCAAAGGACCCATTAACAACCCCCCCCCCAGGCAGTGCATGTGTGGGCCAAAGGACCCATTAACAATCCCCCCCCCCAGGCAGTGCATGTGTGGGCCAAAGGACCCATTAACAATCCCCCCCCCAGGCAGTGCATGTGTGGGCCAAAGGACCCATTATGATCCGTATGGCAACCAATATCACTGAATGCAGACACCAGCAATCAGATGCATGTGACTAACACTATCCAATGTACAATCTTAATGACGCATGTGATGCACCCATCTGCCACCACAACAACACTAATTGCATGCCCTTTGTGTCCCCACAGCCGTTTCAAGTGACAGTGATACTGCACAACAGGCCAGCCAATCAGCATCGGCAAGTACACTAGCCACCGCCACCACACAGGAGGATGCTGCCGGCAGTTCTGCACCTCTGGCCACATTACCAGCCACTACAGATGTGCAGCACACCACCACCACCACCAACATCCCCACCATCTCCACACTGGCTGAGTCCAGACAGGTGCCACAGGAACCTATCATGGCCACCCAACACAACACCGAAGGCAGCAGCACTGCAGAGGGGGCGGCCTGCAGTGATAACAGTGCCCCGCAAGAGCACTCGGAAACGGGGCCACAGGGGGAGATGCCCACATTGGAAGACCTGGGCTCCTTCCATGAGCTGGGGTTCAGCCCCACTTCACTGGGGAGTCCCATGAGGTCGCCCACCCCATCCATGGCCGAACTGAATGCCCGCATGCAGCGGATGGAGGACCAGCAGGCTACCCTCACCCAGCTGGTGGAGAGGCAGCTAGAGGAATCCAGGCTGCAGAGGGAGAGCTACAGCGCCTCAGTGCGTCGCCTGTCGAGGTCCATTGGACGCTTTGCGAGCACCATAGTGACCCTTGCACGCCATGTGCGGGAGGGCAATGACCACACCTCCAGGCTTGTGGAGGCCATGTTGGTTGGCCAACAGGCAAATCTGGCACGGATGCCCTCAATCCCTGATTCTGGCCAATCAAACACTACCACCCCATCCAGCTCCACTACTGCCAGTCCAAGGAGGCGCTCGAGTAGGCTAACGGGTCCCTTGGGCAAGGTTGCACAGAAGCGCACACGGAAGTGATGGCATGTGTGTGGGGCAGTGCAGGACACATGTGGACTACAAGGGTGTGAGAGGGGTGGTCACGTTTGGGTGGTGGGGTAGGTAGTTTTGGGGGTTTGGACAATGGGCTCTGGGTGGGGGTGGGCACGTTTGGGTGGTGGGTGGCCCCGGGTGTACAGCTTCCCTAACCAATGCACCTTCTTCCCTGTTGTTATTACATCAATACATCACCATTTCAAATCAAGACATACATGTGTGGACATTGATCATTTATTTTGCAGTGCAACTATTAATTCATTGTCGTCACCATGTTTGTGCATTACTGTGAATGTGCTGTGACTCAAAAGTAAATGCGAATCAGGGCATCCCGTGCTCTCTGGCCATCATGTGCACCCCCAGGGGGAGGCGGTGCCATCCCATCCCCATCTCCATCTCCATCCCCATCCCCATCCCCATCTTCCTCATCTGCGTCTGGTGGCATTGGGATGTTCCTGCGCAGGCATATATTGTGCAGCATGGCACATACCAGCGTGATTTTGCCCGTCTTCACTGGGCTGTACAGCAGTGATCCGCCAGATCTGCTCAGACAGCGGAAACGGGCCTTCAGCAGTCCAAATGTCCTCTCAATCATTCCACGTGTGCGGATATGTGCCCTATTGTATGCCTCTTCATGCCTGTTCCTTGGTCTCCGTACAGGTGTCATCATCCATGGCGTGAGTGCATATCCCGCATCACCTACATGGGATGTAGATGGGGGAACATGTCAGTGTTTGTGGCATCATGTCCTCATCTGCTGCTGTGCATTCTTGTATCATCATTCATTCATGCATATGAACCATGCAGTGTCTGGAGGTACGTTTTAGCCATCACGAGGAATGTCGCTGACTGCATATGGGCCTACACATTAACTTGCATGTTTGCTGTGCCCTGTGGGTGACATTTGATTGTGTGCATGTCATGGTGCAGTGCTGTCCACACATGGCAGAGTGACTCGCTGTACGGAAGTAGTAAATACACGTCGTATCATTTACACGCCTCTCGTGCTTTTTGGGGCAGTGTTTCAATTGAGGGTGGGTGTCTGCAGTGGCACCGGGTTCATGGGACAGTGACGGGATTGGCTGTGGCAGCGTGTGCACGGGCACATTGTGGTGCCCTGTCATGTCTTCCTTCATGATGTTTGGCATCCGCTGTGTATTTGGTAGATGGAAGGGGGGTGATGCATGTGCGGTCACAGCGGCACACTCACAATGCTCATTGGCCTGGACACACATACACCACTCCGACAGGGTTGTAGCATCGTCAGCTGTACTCACCCAATAGCCATGTGCTTTGTCCGGTATAGCGTTCCATGTACCGTGGCAACGTGGAATTCCGCAGTACCATTGAGTCATGTGATGAGCCTGGGAAACGTGCGCAGCAGTGTGTAATCAGTTGCATGGCATCACAAACCATCTGGACATTCAAAGAGTGATACTGTTTCCTATTGCGGAACACCGCCTCAATTGCATGTGGTACTGTCAGCTCGACGTGGGTGCAGTCAACTGCGCCTATGCAATTTGGCATGCCTGCTATGGCATGGAAGGCCAACTTGGTGGCAATGACCTCGGGGAGGGTGCGGGGTAGGGCTATGTGTTCCGACACATGGCGCAACAGGGCATCCAGTACCTGTACCAGGACTTTTGAGAAACACGGTTGTGATATGCCGTGCAGCTCACCAACCGTGTGTTGATAGGTGCCAGTGCCAAGGAAATGCAGTTCTGAGACAACCTTCAAGAGGGGGGGGATGGCGGTGGGGGTGTCAATTAGGCTGCTGATGTTGTCCTCAATCATGGCGGTGATGTGCATGATTGTTGCACGGTCCAGCCGGTATAGGGTGTGGATCTGTCCTGGGGTGAGGTTCCAGGGTGAGGCCCTGATGCGTGGTATTGGTGGCTGGCGGCGGGGTCGGGCTGGCTGGGCAATGGGGTTTGCCATAGCTGCAGGGTTGGCTGGTTGCCGCCTGCGCCTCCTCCGCCTACGCCTCCTCCTCTGCGCCATTGCTGCCACCATGTGCAGTACTGCCTGTTGGTTGAGTAGGCCCAGTCCCAGTGCTACTAGCCCTGCTGCCTGCATGGTTCTGTGTTGTGTTGGGCTGGGTGTGGCCCTTTTGTAGGCTCCCAGTGGCCTGCTAGGTCCAGCTGGGCTGATTTGGTGCACCTGTGCCCTGATTCAGTTCAGCCGGCAGTGTATAACGCCATGTTCGCGGTGGCGGCGGTTCCGCCACCGTGATCACAGTATTTCCGCCATTTTTTTCCCGGTATTTCCGTGTCCGCGCTAGTTGTGATGCTCACGGTGTTTCGTGTTGCCGGTAACGGAGGGGTTTCCGTGCAGGCGGAATTAAGGGGAACCCTATTTCCGCGGTGGCGGTTTAGGGTGGTGCTATTACCGGGGCCGCGGGTCATGATTGCGCGGACATGCAAACGGTGCCGGTATGGTTTTACCGGCAGTGTTAATTCCGGACCGGAGTACTTGTAATGAGGCCCAATATGTGCTAAAAATTTAAGAAATAAGAAAACAAGAAAAATATACAGAAGTATGTACATCAAAAAAAGCATATGAACGGCTAAATAATTAAAGGCTGATTCTGCTACATATTATTATTATTATTATCTTTATTGTTTTTGGTTTGTATAAACCTTTACAAAATTTCAATCAAGAATACAATAAAAATTACAAAAGTACAAGTCGCATTGTATAAAAACAATAACAGACGAACATACACATTTACACATTATTACACTTAAGTTCCAAAAAACTTGAGTTACCAATATAGCTTTATAGACCTGCAGCGAGGGCCGTACTGGGCGTTATGGGCCCTGAAGACCGAGTTAATGGGCCGAGCAAAGCGAGGGCCTTTAACGAGGTATGAGGGACCATAACCCCCGGTACGGCCCGAGCTGCAGGTCTATAAAGCTATTAGAACACCCTCACTGTTCAATTAAAGTTGAATAAATGAGACATGTTTAATGGAAGTACAAAAAATTACAAAATGGTAAATAAATGTTGCAGAAATTTTTTGTACTTCCATTAAACATGTTTCTTTTTTGATAGGGTGGTGGAAGGTGCTAGGCTGGGAGGAGTATGCTAATAAAGTGTAATCAGGTGTGTCTATGCCTGCTCCCTCCATTAATTAAGCTTAATTGATGTGTGCTTTTTTAATCCCCCCTCCACTCAAAAATGTAACCTTCCCATTACTGAACAGATTCATGCAGTTACTATACTATGCATCTCACAAATGCATATGCACATACATGTCTCAAACAGGTGATTTCACTTACATTTCTGTGCCTTTCTGTAACACTGCCTTATCCCTGCTCCAATACACGCTCAGAGGTGCATGCAAAACTCATTTTCAATTTCTCCAGAAACACAAAGCTTCTCTACTCGTTCCACGATTCACACAGCTGCTGATGTCTGCCCCTTTTCCGAATATTTAAAGGCTTCAATATATGCATTGAAACCGAAAGCGTTCTATTCCCTTTCACTTCCCTGTGTTTCTCCAATGCGCCCCTCTGGGTGGACACGTTGGTTTCGCAACATGCATTTCGGAATGGAAAGTTAACTCTTTCTATTCCAAAATGCCTTCCCTGCCTGCACACAGCCCTGAGTGCTCACGTTAGTGAATGCACCTCGAACTACGGGCTATAATCAATCTGCGGGCTGTACCAGTGTGTATAGCTTGCAGATTGACCAATTAGGATTGCTAAACACCCTTTAGGGTTTTCTAATAACAGATAAAACATCTTGAGAATACATTCTTGAAAATATTATCGAGCCAAAACATCACATACCAAAGTATTCAAAAGTTTCCTGAACATTGCATTACGACACTTAAACATAGCATAGACATATTCTTACTAAGGGGTCGATTCATGGAATTAATGTGTGCCGAAAATTCCCGCGCAGAGGTGCCAAAACGTGCGATTCGCAGTAACAGTGCGAAAATCGCAGTGCAAGTGCGAAAATCGCAGGGAAACCAGCGCACATCGATTCATGGAAGTCCGTGTGCGAGAAAAACATTGGATGTGCGCTGAAAAGGTGCGCCGCACACGCCGGCGCACAGGTCATCCAACAGCGTACGCCACGGCCACTGCGAAATCGCATATAGCGCGGCGCACATCACAAAAGTAGGCGGAACACGGGGCGCAACACTCGGAATAGGGACAACGCGTGAAAATATGGGCGTCACGGGGGAAGTACAGGAGGCAAGTGCGCAGAACGCCCACACGCTCGCCTACAACCCGTATTCATGGAATCGAATAGGGCAAACCAGCGCACGGTCAAAGACGCGCACAAGGCCAGACAAGTACGCCACAAGAAAGCAGGCGGTAGCGTCCCTGCACCTGAAATAAATGTGCGCCAAAATGTGCGCCAACAAAAAGCACCCATATACAGCCATGATGAATGGTCCATACAGTGGCCCACTGGGACAAATGAGGTGCAAAGGGGTACCGACAAACACGGACACCTGATGTGTGAAAAATAGCGTGTGCGTGTGTTTCGGGATGCGCGGGAAGTCCCACACGCGATTGGCCTGGGTACGTGTACTTCGGGGTGCGCGGGAAGTTCCACACGCGATTAGCCTGGGTACGTGTACTATGGGGTGCGCGGGAAGTTCCACACGCGATTGGCCTGGGTACATGTACTTCGGGGTGCGCAGGAAGTTCCACACGCAATTGGCCTGGGTACGTGTGTTTCGGGATGCAGCGGGAAGTTCCACATGCGATTGGCCTGGGTACATGTACTTCAGGGTGCGCGGGAAGTTCCACACGCGTTTGGCCTGGGTACATGTGTTTCGGGATGCGCGGGAAGTTCCACACGCGATTGGCCTTGTTACGTGTACTTCGGGGTGCACGGGAAGTTCCACACGCGATTGGCCTGGGTACGTGTGTTTTGGGATGCACGGGAAGTTCCACACGCGATTGGCCTGGGTACGTGTACTTCGGGGTGCGCGGGAAGTTCCACATGCGATTGGCCTGGGTACGTGTGTTTCGGGATGCGCTGGAGGTTCCACACGCGATTGGCCTGGGTATGTGTGTTTCGGAATGCGGCGGGAAGTTCCACATGCGATTGGCCTGGGTACGTGTACTTCGGGGTGCGCGGGAACTTCCACACACGATTGGCCTGGGTACGTGTGTTTCGGAATGCGCAGGAAGTTCCACACGCGATTGGCCTGGGTACGTGTACTTCGGGGTGCGTGGGAAGTTACACACGCGATTGGCCTGGGTACGTGTGTTTCGGAATGCGCAGGAAGTTCCACACGCGATTGGCCTGGGTACGTGTGTTTCGGGATGCGCGCGAGGTACCACACGCGATTGGTCTGGGTACGTGTGTTTCGAGATGTGGCGGGAAGATTTCACACACGATTGGCCTGGGTACGTGTACTTCGGGGTGCATGGGAAGTTCCACACGCGATTGGCCTGGGTATGTGTGTTTCGGGATGTGGCGGGAAGTTCCACACGCGATTGGCCTGGGTACGTGTACTTCGGGGTGCACGGGAAGTTCCACATGCGATTGGCCTGGGTACGTGTACTTCGGGGTGCTCGGGAAGTCCCACACGTGATTTCAGCAGGGTACGTCCCCACTCATGTCTCCCACCACCCCCACCCCCATCACTGTGGTGCACCCTCCACCAGGCCCCCACTCATGTCTCCCAGCACCCCCAACCCCCAGCAGTGCAGGGGCACCCTCCACCAGGCCCCCACTCATGTCTCCCACCACCCCCACCCCCCAGCAGTGCAGGGGCACCCTCCACCAGGCCCCCACTCATATCCAACTCATGTCTCCCATCACCCCCACCCCACAGCAGTGCAGGGCACCCTCCACCAGGCCCCCACACATGTCTCCCATCACCCCCACCCCCCAGCATCTAGGGGAAGCCTCCACCAGGCCCCCACTCATGTCTCCCTGCACCCCCACCCCCCAGCAGTGCAGGGGCAGCCTCCACCAGGCCCACACTCATGTCTCCCATCACCCCTACCCCCCAGCATCCAGGGGCACCCTCCACCAGGCCCCCACTCATGTCTCCCACCACCCCCACCCACAGCAGTGCAAGGGCACCCTCCACCAGGCCCCCATTCATGTCTCCCACCACCCCCACCCCCCAGCAGTGCAGGGCACCCTCCACCAGGCCCCCACACATGTCTCCCATCAGCCCCACCCTCCAGCAGTGCAGGGGCACCTTCCACCAGGCCCCCACTCATATCTCCCACCACCCCCACCTCCCAGCAGTGCAGGGCACCCTCCGCCAGGCCCCCACACATGTCTCCCATCACCCCCACCCCACAGCTGTGCAGGGGCAGCCTCCACCAGGCCCCCGCTCATGTCTCCCATCACCCCCACCCCCCAGCAGTGCAGGGGCAACCTCCACCAGGCCCCCACTCATGTCTCCCATCACCCCACCCCCCAGCAGTGCAGGGGCAGCCTCCACCAGGCCCCGACTCATGTCTCCCACCACCCCCACCCCCCAGCATCCAGGGGCACCCTCCACCAGGCCCCCACTCATGTCTCCCATCACCCCCACCCCCTAGCAGTGCAGGGGCAGCCTCCACCAGACCCCCACTCATATCTACCACCACCCCCATCCCCCAGCAGTGCAGGTGCAGCCTCCACCAGGCCCCCACTCATGTCTACCACCACCCCACCCCCCAGCATCCAGGGGCACCCTCCACCAGGCCCCCACTCATGTCCCCCAGCCAACATGTCACCACAATGTAGATCCCTGGCCCTTATGGTCAGCCTCCAAATGCCAAACACCCACCTGAGTATTGCATCCACCCACTTAGAAATGGCAAAAACATGATAGAACCCCAATTGCAAGTTTTGAAATGAACACATGTCCCTCACATACACCCAATGGGTGTCAGTGAATGTCCAAACCCATATCATGATATGTATGAAACCAATGAGATGATACTACACATTGAACTTTGAAGAAAAAATATGTATTAAAAGCAACATAAATTGAATCAAAAATAAACAAACAATAATGGAAATTAAAAAAAAAAACAGCAGGCTGTGAAATTATGCAAAACCACAAATCATAATGCAAAGGAAAGGTGTCCAAAGACACAGTCCACAACAGTAAATCCAATGGAAAATTAAAATCGAAAACCATTGCTCCATGGGGAAATCATAAAAAAAATTGAAAATCCAAAAGTCAACTATATACAGATAAACAATCCAGGGTCCATGATCCCACCCGAAGAAATAACACTACCTAAAAAAAAAAACTATTTACAAAAATGTGGCCCATTGTCCAAAAGGTCCCAAAAAAATGCAAAACTAAAGGAAACCTAACACTAACTACAGAACTATTTACAAGGTCAGCGGGCTAGTCCGACGGCTCACTTCGGGATGTTCCGGGCCAGGGCATCATCGAATTCCTGCTCAATGTCCCGGAGGCGGTCCTCCTCCATGGCCCCGAGGGTCCGCAGGGCCATCCACATGTTCACCCCAAACTCCCTGTGGATTGCCTCGAGGCACTCGGCCCGCCTCAGGGCCCTCCGCATGGAGTTCTCCGCCCTGACCATCGTGAGCCGTGCCTCTTCCACCCGCTGCCGCTCCGCATCTATGGCGTGGCCCAACCGCTGCCACACGGAAGACACTTCCCGTCCTGGCTCCTCTTGCCCTCCGGCCGATGCCTGCCCCTCCGATGTCGAAGGCCCCGAGCCATCATGGCTCCCACCACGTTGCTGCTGTGCCTCTGCCCATGCACTGCCTCCTGCTGCCTGCACATCCACCACTGGCTGGGGTGCAGTCGTTGATGTGGCCACCCCTGCTGGACGTCCGACTCCTGACTGTGGCAGGGATGCCTCCTCCACCAGCCTGGCCGCACCGTCAGAGGCAGCTCCAGAGGGCACCCAGGTGACTGAAGGGTGGGAAGATGGCACGGAGGACGACTGGCGCATAGGGGATTCAGTTGAAGAGGGGGTCGTAGCAAGCCCCATCAATCGGAGGAATCCGGCCTGGGTGACCTGTCCCAGTAGGCCGACGCAGTCAACGAGCCATTCGAGATGACGTGCAGTCTCCTCATGAAAAGACTGCAGGTCACCTCGCATGGCCCGTTGACGCAACGCCACACAAGTCAGGACAGGCTCAACCCGGACCCGGATAGCCACGTCCGCAGGCAGGGGAAGGCCAGTTGTCATGCGTGAGCTCACCCCCTGCCTGAAAACGGGTCTGGACGTAGGCATCCCTGCTGGTGCATGATGATGCAGTGACAGGATCAGGGACAGGTTTGCAAACAGGCACCTCTGCGGCGACCTGTGCTGCCTCCTGTCCCTGGTCCTGCACTGCACCACTAGCACCAGTGGAATCCCCACCTCCAGACCCCGTCTCTGTTGCTTGCACGGCCTCCTTCTCCACCAAACTCCCCACCAGCCTGGATGACTCCGTGCCATCTTCCCCCGTTGGGCCCTGTGGGGTCCCAGCTGCCCCTTTTGCTGCCGATGAGTCCAACTCTGACCTCCGCCTCTTGGACCTCCCCCCGGCAGCTGAGGCCTGGGACGCGGCACCGGACTCCTCACTCCCCGAAGAGATCACGTGTTATGAGGGAAACACCCGCGCGCGTCACGTCACAGACGCGCTTACGCGCTAAGGGCCTTTGGTCCAATGAAATCGCATATGCGTGCTGACGTGCATACGCGCTAAGGGCCTTTCCTCGATTTATACGCAGACGTGCAGGATTTTCACGTGCAAAATCACTCTGTATCAAGTTGGCCACGCGTAAGCACATGGAAGACCACGCTCCTGCCCAGAAGGCAGAATTACTGCCCCCCAGAGCCCCGAGCACGCTCCCACCTGCCATCTGCTGCTGCCTGACTGCCTGCTGCCCACGTGCCCTGCCATTTGCTGCCTGCACATCAGCCAGGGGTGCTGTTGCTGTGACCACCCCTGCTGGAACCAAAGACTCCCGACTGGGATTCCATCGCTCCCAAGCCCAGCCCCAGGACCCAGTTGCCCACCCACTCCTGCCTCTGGGGTCATCATGTCGGGCACTGCAACATCTGGCACCACTGACAACCCCCGGCCAGAGAGGCAGAGGGGCACCAGCTTCAGTGCCAGGGAAGTTGGTGTCCTGGTGGAGCAAGTCCTGGGGCAGTATGATGCCCTCTACAGAAGTGTGCGCGCCGACAAGGAAGGACGGACTCGGATCTGGACGGACATCGTGACTGCCATCAACGCGGAGGGGGTGGCAGTTTGCGACTTCCAACATGTTAAGAAGCGCTGGGAGGACTTCAGGTCCAGGACCCTGAACAAGGCCCGGCGCCTCTTGAAGGCAGCGGATGCTAAGGGGCGCCGGGGCCACTTGTCGGAAGATCAGATGAGGGTCCTGGAACACATATCCCCAGCGCTTCACGTCCAGGTCCTTGAGAGGCAGACCTGTCTGGAGTCGAGCGGTAAGTGTACATGCATCATGATTGTAAGCTGTACGTGTGGTGATGTGCCAGTAATGTGCCGGTTGCACATCTGTTTGTATGGGGCCGAGTATGGGTGGGGGTGTACAGGGCCGTGAGGCTAACACATGCGAGGGCTGTCATGTGTGAGACATGGATGGTGCTTGTGTGTGTAGGCTTGCATGCCAAATGCAGTTGTGTGGGCACACATGTTTGGATGAATGTGTATGTAAGTAGGCATGTTCGTGATGTCACGCATGTATGTTGTTTTCTGCTGCATGTATCAGCACTGTGTACATGTGCATGTGTGTGTGTTTGACAAGGGTGCAACAGTGATGCAACATGGAGGGTGCCCCTGGATGCTGGGGGTGGGGGTGGTGGGAGACATGAGTGGGGGCCTGGTGGAGGCTGCACCTGCACTGCTGGGGGGTGCGGGTGGTGGTAGACATGAGTGGGGGCCTGGTGGAGGCTGCCCCTGCACTGCTAGGGGGGGGGGGTTTATGGGAGACATGAATGGGGGCCTGGTGGAGGCTGCCCCTGCACTGCTGCGGGGTGGGGGTGGTGGGAGACAAGTTTGGGGGCCTGGTGGAGGCTGCCCCTGCACTGCTGGGGGGTGGGGGTGCAGGGAGACATGAGTTGGACATGAGTGGGGGCCTGGTGGAGGCTGCCCCTGCACTGCTGGGGGGTGGGGGTGATGGGAGACATGAGTGGGGGCCTGGTGGAGGCTGCCCCTGCACTGCCGGGGGATGGGGGTGATGGGAGACATGAGTGGGGGCCTGGTGGAGGGTGCCCCTGCACTGCTGGGGGGTGGGGGTGGTGGGAGAAATGTGTGGGGGCCTGGTGGAGGGTGCCCTGCACTGCTGGGGGGTGGTGGTGGTGGTAGACATGAGTGGGGGCCTGGTGGAGACTGCACCTGCACTTCTGGGGGGTGGGGGTGATGGGAGACATGAGTGGTGGCCTTGTGGAGGCTGCCCCCGCACTGCTGGGGGGTGGGGGTGGTGGGAGACATGTGTGGGGGCCTGGTGGAGGGTGCCCTGCACTGTTGGGTGGTGGTAGACATGAGTGGGGGCCTGGTGGAGGCTGCCCCTGCACTGCTGGGGGGTGGGGGTGCAGGGAGACATGAGTTGGACATGAGTGGGGGCCTGGAGGAGGGTGCCCCTGGATGCTGGGGGGTGGTGGGAGACATGAGTGTGGGCCTGGTGGAGGGTGCCCCTGGATGCTGGGGGCTGGTGGGTGGGGGTGGTGGTAGACATGAGTGGGGGCCTGGTGGAGGCTGCCCCTGCACTGCTGGGGGGTGGGGGTGCAGGGAGACATGAGTTGGACATGAGTGGGGGCCTGGTGGAGGGCGCCCCTGGATGCTGGATGCTGGGGGTTGGGGGTGGTGGGAGACATGAGTGGGGGCCTGGTGGAGGGTGCCCCTGGATGCTGGGGGTTGGGGGTGGTGGGAGACATGAGTGGGGGCCTGGTGGAGGGTGCCCCTGGATGCTGGGGGCTGGGGGTGCAGGGGGACATGAGTGGGGGCCTGGTGAAGGCTGCCCCTGCACTGCTGGGGGTTGGGTGATGGTAGACTTGAGTGGGGGCCTGGTGGAGAGTGCCCCTGGATGCTGGGGGTGGTGGTAGACATGAGTGGGGGCCTAGTGGAGGCTGCCCCGGCACTGCTGGGGGGTGGGGGCGGTGGTAGACATGAGTAGGGGCCTGGTGGAGGCTGCCCCTGCACTGCTGGGTGGTGGGGGTGCAGGGAAACATGAGTTGGACATGAGTGGGGGCCTGGTGGAGGGTGCCCCTGGATGCTGGGGGGTGGGGGTGGTGGTAGACATGAGTGGGGGCCTGGTGGAGGCTGCCCCTGCACTGCGGGGGGGTGGGGTGGTGGTAGACATGAGTGGGGGCCTGGTGGAGGCTGCCCCTGCACTGCTGGGGGGTGGGGGTGATGGGAGACATGAGTGGGGGCCTGGTGGAGGGTGCCCCTGGATGCTGGGGGGTGGGGGTGGTGGTAGACATGATTGGGGGCCTGGTGGAGGGTGCCTCTGGATGCTGGGGGGTGGTGGGAGACATGAGTGGGGGCCTGTTGGAGGGTGCCCCTGGTGGCTGGGGGTGCAGGGAGACATGCGTTGGTGAGCAGTAGTGCAAGGTGACATGTGGGTTGGCTGGGGGGCATGGCCATGGTGGATGGGGTGCCTGCGGGACATGTGCAGGGTAGGCCCCTGTGGTGTGGGCCGCCTGGAGGGGCCGTGGAGGGTGTAGAGGGAACACCTGGGAGGACCCACACGTGCAATCGCGTGTGATACTTCCTGTGCACCCCTGAAATACACGTACCTTGCTGCTTTTGCATGTGATACTTCCCGCGCACCCCTGGAATACAAGTACCCTGATGAAATTGCGCGTGATACTTCCCGCGCACCCCTGAAATACACGTACCCTGCTGCTTTTGCATGTGATACTTCCCACGCACCCCTCGAATACACGTACCCTGCTGTTTTTGCGTGTGATACTTCCCGCGCACCCCTGGGATACACGTGCCCTGATGGAATTGCGTGTGTTACTTCCCACGCACCCCTGATGTACACGTACCCAGTACAATCGCGTGTGAAACTTCCCGCGAACCACTGAAATACACGTTCCCCGCTTGGCATTTGCTGTTTGGCAGCCCTGTGAACAGCTCCAGGGTTAACGCAGCCCTTTGCGATGATTTGGGGATTTTGAAGGCTTTTCCTTGCGCGAGGGCGTTCTTGGGGGCATAACTGGCGCTGCTGCAGGGTCGCTGCGCCACTCTGCGCCACGGCTGGTTTCGGAGGCTAAAATCCATGAATACGCTGTGCAATGAAAAGGATTTTTTCGCACGCGGCTGGCGCAGTGTATCGCACGGGGACACTGTGCGGGGGACACTGTGCGCCAGCCGCGTGCACCACTTTTGTGCGAATTTCTATGAATTACCCTGTAAATCAAATATGACTCTCAAATATTCATTAATACGTATTTTTAAAACCTTAGAGTTACCATGAAGCATCTCATACCACAGATTAGCTCTATTCACGTTAGAGATGTCATTTACAAACGCTGAGAAATATTCAATTCTGTGTTTCAGGAGTTTCGGACAAATCAATAGCAAGTGCAATAATGATTCGATAACCCCGTTTACCTTACTGTGCCTACAGAATTTAGTTTCCACGTCATTTCTCTTTCTTATATTCTGTATTTCAAAAGTGTTTAAAACATTAAACCGAAATCTCATAGTCAAGTTCTGAAAAACTCTGGATGGATATTTTTTTATGTATTTCTCGGGAGCCGGTTTCCACTTCCAGAAAGAAACTACTTGTGAGTACAGATGAGAATTTAAGATCACCACATTATTTTCCAACCAGTCCGATGCTTTTAACAATTCTTTGACCTTACCTGGATTCTTTATAAGAATCTCCATTGATAACCCTAAATCACGTGGAATTTTGGCACATACTCTTTTAACGTCAGACATGAGTACACCTTCCAAATCTGTCCCCAAAAAATTATACAGCGTGTTTATATCGGACACAAGACATTTACGTAATAGCGATAACTTCTTCCAATACATGATACTCTTAAGGGAAGGCAGACCCAACATGCTACATATTAGTGTCTGTCTACCTCGCAGAGGGGTGTCCTTCAGAGAGGAGATGAGGCTTTGCTTTCCAGGTGCTGCTGCTCAGCCTCATAAGCCTGTTTTACTCAGCAGAGCGGGGCATTAGTGGGCTGTTCCCTGTGGTCCCCCACAGTCCTGTGGACTGGGATATCTGCAAGAGTACTGTCTCCCAGCTACATACTAGCCGGCAACTTGATGAAGTGTGGACAATAACGTCTGATTGGCTGATGCTCTTATTTAGTGCTGCAACTGCGGGCTTACTTGTTTCACTGCTGCCATACCCTTTTTTGCTCCACTTGCTACTTAGAGCACTTTCATGCTGTACTTGAACTCTGGTATATAAAACTATGAGCCATAAACCAGCATTACGGCTAAGCCTGTACTTGAACATTGTTTAATGAGAAGGAAGGTGTGAGGAACCTGAGGGCGTCCTCACTTTCTTTTCCCCAAGTTCTCTGCTCAAGTGGCAAGGGAAAGGCCATCACTTTTGGATCCCGACCCTGGGGGTGGATATGAGAGGGACGATCACCGAAGTGGAGGAGATTTGGGGAGAGGGGAGAGGACATTCTCTGCTGAGACATGGTATCCCCATTCCCTTTTGATGATACACCTTCAGTCCCAGCAGCCTTTGTGGGCTATTGTCATTCTTTCCCCTTATCGTCCTTTCCAAATGACCATAGGACATGCCATCAGTATACTGGCACTAGGAAGAGGTTAAATAGGAGGATATTTCCTTATTCAGGGAGGATAAACGCATATAAACACCCTAATATTGTTTCAGAGAAATATTAGCCAAAATAGTGAAGAAGTAATCGGGAGCTGTCCATACTTCCACTCAGTCACACCACTCTAGTACTGGGATGAGGAAGAGGCTACAAGTGTACACATTAACATTCATTTATACCACACTGGTACTGAGATGAGGAAGAGGCTTGAAAACTACTGCAAGGGTCAGGCATGTTCAGAGAATAGAAGTAACTGTGGTCAGGCAATTGAACTCAAGAACTTGCACCTGTAACAGTTCCAAGGTGCATAAAAGGTGGAGCCGCCAGCAAGCGGAGAGAAAACAGGAGGAGATAAACCAGCCTGGGAGAGACTGGCAGGAGAGGGGAAGAATCCTGCCATGTAAGGAGCTGCCAGGGAGGGTCCTGACTGCAGATCAGGATGCCGACTACTGCAGAGGAGAGACTATGATGTCGGGGCCTGAGCGGGCCGTGAGAGGGTTGAGACTGCTACAGTCTCCTCTGCCTTGTGCCCACAACCGGAGCTGTGGGGCACGAAGACTCCCAAGTACTGCAGGCCACAGGTAGCATCCGCGAGTGAAAGAGCAGAGCTACCGGCTGCACGCAGCGAAGTTCGAAGAAGGCGAGCGCTGCTCACTGGGCTCCCGAGAAAGGTATGTAGAGCCGAAGGATGCCGGAAGAAAGAAGAGAAAGGACGCCCCCCTGAGCGGCAGAGGACCGGTGGGTGAATTGAAGGGAACACCCATACCAGGGCTCTCCTGGGGCTATAACTGGTCATATGTTAATTCCGGATGAACTGAAACGTATGGCAATTGATGGTGAACTCAAAGTGAGGGGTTTTGAATATCGAGCAAGTTACAAACTAAGTAAATAAACATGAATGCGAAGCAAGTATTATTAAATATCAAATTAAAGGAAAGCTTTGATGAGCCTACAAATGAAATGAAAGCAAGTGTAAAACACTAATAATGAACATTTATGAAGTAAACATTTTTGAATTACGTGAAAAAGCAAGTGATGAACATTTGAATGCCAATGATGAATCTTTAGGAATAAAGTGAAAAGCAAGTGATGAGCACTTAAGAAGATTATGAAAGCAAGGTGGTGGAAGAGAGTGAGCACCATGGAATGAGTTGGTTGGAAGAACACATTGTGGAAAAGCCAAAAGACTGCCAAGGAGAATCCAAAGTGAATGTAAACCAAAGCACAGGTGCAGTGAGAGAGGGACCTGTGTTGGCAAGAAAACCTAAAGGATACCAAAGGCTACAGATGAATAATAGAGTGCTGAGGGTTATTGGGTGTGTGGCCTGTAATGGGTGGACTGTGTGGTCCAACAACTGTGCCTAAACTGCAGTTACCATGCTTGGAAAAGCCATCGAAAGTCAAGATGAAGAATCTCCAGTTGTTAATAGGATTGCTGAAGTGAATGCGAAAGGGGGTAATCTGTAAGAACTATTGATGAGCCTGAAGGATTATAAAGTTGACCTGGAACTGGTTTTGAGAATTAAGAGACTTGAACTGATTGTGAGTTTACAAGCTGGAAGAGCTGACATCTTGGGGAAGGGAAAACCAAGACTTTGTGAACGGTGTACTTGCCTTGGCAAAGGGAACCCTGGGGCCCTTTTGGAACTGTGTTGTCTTCTTGGGGAATGGAATTCCCGAGGCTTTTTGGAACTGCTTTGAACCTGGGGAAGGGGAGCTGGAACGTAGTCCAAGAGCTGGACGTATCTCAGAACTTTATGTGGAACACTATTTCTTTGGTTGTTGATATCCCTACACACGGTTTAGCTTTAGTTGTGAGGGCAAGTACAGGTTTTGGACACAGACAGACCGTTAAATTGAACTTACTGACTCTGACTATCCTTGGTTTCTTTAGGTAGGGAAATGCCATTTTAGCACAGGGCAAGGTAGGGCTTACACCGTCCTAACATTTAAGTAAATAAAAGTGTTTTATTTGAACATTGAATCTGTTGTCTGTGCCTTGCTTCATGATGCCTTCACAGAGGGCCAGGTATTAGCTATTCCAACATCACTCCAGTGTCCTCTATGCAAACCTCTTTTGTCCCCCAGAAGTGCCCATTCGTGACCAGCCAATCCCAAGGGACCATTAAACAGCCCATAACAGATCCTACCAATTGGCAGGGGAGAGGTGAGAGTTGGGCATCAGTACACCGAGGCAGGAAGGCGGATTGCTTGCAATGTAGAAGATTCCAAGAGGACTTTGCCTTTCGGGGGCCTTGACGGAAGTCTTAGAGCTGGAGGTTTGTTATCTGGCATATTTAACAACTCAGCAGAGCTGCACACTGCGCACTGACTTTGGGAGAGCAGCTTTGAACTGTTCGCCTGGCCATCGATTCACAGTGGAGCTTCTGGCGAACTGCCGGGTGTGTTCTAGCCTACTGCCCCACTGAGATTTTATTTTAGGCTTTTGGTCTAAAGAGGTGAGAAGAGGCAGTGACTGCAGGAGTTTTTGTCCTTTGAGCTGCCACACCCGCCCTCAGTGTTTTTTTTTAACATTGTGCTTCATTTATCTTGTTTCATCTGCCTGATTTCAGGCTACTTAAACACGTAGGAAACCTTTATCCCTGTCCTAGAATTTTAATATTTCATCTTATTTTTCAGAAAGACTTGGGGCTCTTTGGCTTGACCACTTAAGTGCCAGGCTATTATGCAAGTCTATACAAAAAGGGTGAGGTTGCAAGGTTATCGGACCTAACCGAAGTGTTGCTATTCTCAGGATCATGACCACTTTAGCATTTTGTCACTTTCTATACAAGCACTTTACTATATCAGATTCCTGATGAGCCAGGATGTATGCTAGATATTTATTCATTATCTATATTGCATTGACTCTCTGCAGTTCAATCTTCTAAGGCCTCTTTACAAGTATGGTGTTAAGTGGTAAAATGGACAATATATCTGTTACCGTCAACTTTACCACTACGCCAAATTATGTCAGGCCTGGAGTGGAGAACAATTCTGATGGTAAATCCTCCCACCTCCCACTCACTGCCAAAAGATCATCAGAATCAGTGGAATTACTGCGTCTGAAATTCTGCCACAGTAATTCCACCAAAAAAGTCCCATTGAGTCCAACGCACTAAAAAAATGGGGACTTACATTGCCATTTGTAATCTGGCGGTAATTCTGCTGGACCAAGTGGTAGTAACAGTAATTCAGTTGGGTAGTATTCTGGCAGATTTACTGTCGGGATACCGCCCAACTCGTAATGTTATTTGAATTTGTAGGAACTTTAATCATTGTTTGTGAATCCCAATATTCAATTTATTTATTTATTTATTTTAAGCTCAGGGGCCCTCGGTTTTAAAACATGCAGGCCCTGCAAGGCTCCCGGACTTAACCGAAGTGTTATCCTCATGACCACAAGTATTTTAGCAATTTGACACTTTGAACACAAGCACTTTATCATATCAGATTTTGCTGGTGGGCATGGCTTCAGAAGCTCAGCTATATAAGCTGCTCCATCCTTAAGGCCGGTGCTTCATGTTACTGTGCGCTCACGTGCAACGTGACACTCACTGCCGCATGGACCAGTTTACTTACCTTTGAAATCAGGCATTCTCCTGCATACTCACCTCCAGGAAACCAGTGCTTCATCGCTTCATCTGCAGACCCATCTCCTGAAATCCAGTGAGCTTGATCCTGATGCCGCAGCACCGCACTCCACATCCACGAACTTGGACCCTGTGAAGAAGAAGAAAGACAAGGTTAGAACATCCTTTCGAGGGCTGCGCTGCATTTGAACCCTGTGCGCCCCCTAGTTAGCAATTTACCACCTACTGTACCGCTGCAGCTTCGTTCCACATTCCCTCCGGCTGCCGCCTCGAACTCTACAGCTTCTGCCGGGCCGCAACATTACCTGCAAGGGAAGAAAGCAAAAGAGCAAACATCAAAAGTGGAACGGACAGCAATACAAGACAACAAACTTTACAATACAACAAAAACAGAGGAGGAAAGACAAAGGCAAACAGGAACACTTACCTGAAGTATAGTGGCTTAGTCGCAGCAGGACTGGACTACCATGTGCAAGGGACCAGTGAAGGAACTCGGTCCAGATCATACAAGCACCCCTGCCAGAAGCAGCAGGATGGAGTGCTCGCCAAAACTAATGAACAGGTGAGCTTTCCAGGGACAGCACATCCCACGGGTATCGCGGTTTGGGAGAAAGGGTATGGAAGGGGATCAGGCACACAAGCTGGCATACTCACGCCCCCTATTCTCCACGCAGGAGCAGTCCTGAGGAGCATCACCTATTACCACCAGACACCACATAAGCACAGAGGGGGAAGTTGGACCCGAGCGACCTCACCCCCGGGAGGGCTGCAACCGTGCCCCAACGCCTCTGGAGAGACCAGGTGAGCATAACATAGACCTGATAACCCTCAATAGTAAAAGCCAAAGACATTCCAAAACAAAGCAAGAACGAGCACTGTAAGTGAACTGTTAATGCAATCCAGAAGGAGTGTCAAGTTGACCTGGAATTGTGTTGAGCCTCAAAAGATTGAAAGCAAGTATAATTTGATACATTGGAGTCTTGGGTAAGGGAACCCTGAGGCTTGATGAACTGCAAAACTGTCTTGAGGATGGAGCCCTTAAGACCCTTTTGTGTGCAACTGCATTGCTTTGAACTTGGAGAAGGGAACCAAAGGACTTGTGGAACTGTTTGAACTTGGAAAAGGTAATCTCGCGACTTTTGTGGAACTTTCGTGAACTTGGGGAAGGGGAGCTGAATAGGAAGCTGGGAGCTGGAAGAAGCTCAGAACTTTGTGTTGATTACTATTTCCTTCATTATTGAAATCTCTACACATTGTTTAGTTTTAGTTGTGAGAGCAAGGATACGTTTTGGACACAGACAGACTTTTAAGTTAAACTTTCTGACTCAGATTTTACTTAGTTTCGTTCAGACTGGGAAATCCCACCTTAGCATAGGGAAAGTTAGGCATTCAACCATCCCGACATTTGATTTAATAAACCATAATCTGTTGTCTGTATCTTGCTCCATGATGCCTTCACAATACATACTACTATATCTAATCATACTCTTGACCTTAAGAACACCTGTGATCAGGGTATCCCAAATACTGCTAACAACAACCAGAAACACATTGGGTCTCATTACGAGGTATGCGGTAGAGGGATAACGGGGTGGGTAGAGATCCCTCTACCGCCCTATTACGAGGTCTCCTCGCGGGACCCGCTAAGGACGCCTGGTTTTCTCTTATGGTGGTGTGACCACAGGGGTTTTACCAGGCATCCTTAGCGGGTCCCGGGAGCAGACCAGGATGCAAACAACGGGCCCGTCATTAACGGGCCCGTTGTTTGCATCCTCCCCATTCCCATTGAGCCTTATGGGGGCTCGAATGGGAATGGGGATGTACCGGGTGCGGGTTACCGGGAAGGGGAATTACAGCGCCCTTCAAGGTTCGATTGGCCCGGAACTTCTCCATTCCGGGAACCCGGACCTGGTACCCGGTATGGGGTAGCCATGCCGCTAATAGTGGCATGGCTACCTCCATACTTGTAATGAGGCCCATTGTAGCCCAAGTTTTGGCAGTGAATACCAATTCCTCCACTGTATCTAAGATATCATCACCTAGGGTAAGGGACCCGGGGTATAGAAATACTTGGGTGTGCAATAGGCAAAAAATAATTATTTTGCCGACCTGTTTCTGGTAGACAGATTTTTTAATTCTAATTTGTCTGTTTTTCCACGTCTAGGAAAATACTTATCTTTAGCTAATTTCTATAGGCACCTTTCACATCATATCGCTGATAAGACCTTGAACCAGGGGGAATACTTTGACAGAGAACAACCTCTTTGGTTAAGGGCTAGCTCTGGTACTTCAAAGTACCCTAACCAGGGTAGGTCTGAAGGTCAAAGAGCTCTATGTAGTGTGACGAATCGGGGGAATGCGTCCTTTCTCCCCAAAGGGGAGCCCCCCGTGAGACTAGGGAGGTGGTCCAGCTCTGCAACATCCTCGCTAGTGGTCGAGGCAAGTGGGACCTCACTGGCAGGGACTCCCCCTCTTGGGACAGGGACTCCCATTCCTGTGAGGAACTCCTAAAGGATTCCCCGAAGTGGCCTATTTGGGACTTTCAGAACTACAAAACGATATACAATACACAGACCTATATGAAGAGAGAACTGACATATGTCATTGTCAACAAGAAAGAGAGCATACACTTTAAATAGAAATTCCCACTTAACTGGAACAAGGAGACTGGAGCAGGGAGGGATGCTGGAACAGTCTCTGGAGAGTAGCCGACACGAGAGACTGTTTTGCTACCTGGCGAATTACAACGGGATCTAACCCTTTATAATTGTGAAGAGTAAGGACTTATTGAACACCCTAGTGGTTTAATTTGAGTACTAATTTGACAAGCCCTATTTTGAGAAAGGCCTTTGGCGGCAGAAACACGTGTAAACAAGGGCGAGTGAGATCCTGCAAAGCAAATTAATGAAAATAAATTCACTTGAAACAAGGCGCAATTTCCTGGACCCCTTTCCATGCGTTTGCATGCTATTTGTTCATATATTAGATGGTTTTACCTGTGGTTTACCGTCAGTCCAGTGATCTGCGACAACAATATTGATTAGCTTGGAGAAGCGAGAATTTTTTGCACCCTTACCAAAGTAACAAGAGTCGCCCAACAGACCAGCTGTAACCCTAAGCCCAGTCCACTTGTCTTCAATTTTTTTAAAACAATGTTATTATTATTTTTATTATTGTGTTTGGTTAATAAAACCTTTACAAAAACTCATAGTTCAATTATTAAATCCATCATCTATTTACAATAATAAAAATTGTTCATTTTCTTTACGTCACAATAAAAATGCATAAAATCATTATTTTTCTTCTCTATCAAATTTCTTAAAATGTACAATGCGTTAATCATCCTCAAACATAGAGGGTCAATTCCTTTTCAATAATCCTTAGGAGATGACCTAATGCAAATATTATCGGATAATAATTACAATTCATCAGCCTTTTCCATAAGTTTTCTTTGGAATCTTGATAAACAACTGTTACGAATTTCATTAAAAACATAGATCGAACTGAGTTAAAATGTTGGCATTCTTAAACCAGATGTTTCAATGTCTCAAGAGACTCATGGCAACCAGGGAATCGACATTTCATATCTTGCATTACATGAGGATTATTGACCCAATTGACACAGCGTTCTTTTGTATGATACTGGTTCAATTTAAATAGCATGTATTGAGCTCTTAGGGTTGCGCATGGAAAAATGCAAAGGTACTTGCTCCATGGGACAAGCTTCTGCATAAATTTAGCATATTCCGTATAAATGGAATATTGTTTTATCTTATCGACAGTCAATGCCCAATCTTTCTCAAACAATTTCTTTTGACGTATGCAGGCCTGCGGTATAGATCCTCATGCGTTACCACTAAGCTGTCAAGTGTACCCTCCATTCGTTTTTTATATAGAGTAATCGATGAGACCGTTTGCGCATTAAGCAGTGATTTCAAATCAACATATAGACTGTGCATAGGTGGATTCAACATTTTTGCATAGTTGCATAAGGCACGCCATAAAGCTCTACATGATAATGAAATTAGTCCGAATTTGTGTCTAATGACACAATTTGGGATAGCCAATGCTAGGTGCATCGCACCCTTAATCAAACGGACCTGGAGTGAGTTAGGAACTCAGTTAAGTCAAACAGGCACATATCTAAGATATAAGCTAAAGCGGTCTGTACTTTGATTATTAGGAAGTTCCTCAATTTTCATCTGACTTCCTAAGTGTCGGGCCTTTTGATTCAATCTTTCTTTCCAAAGGCCGATCGAAAAGTTACAACTCAATTGATATCCTAGATAACATCTCCTCTATCTTGTTGACGATCACATCACCCAATTTCCATTTATACGTCTTTAGTTTCTTTCCAGCATGCAGAACCATAATGCTTGTTTTAGCAGCATTAGGTGACAGGTTTATCTCATATGCAAGAGTCTCAAAAACATGCAATTTTGCCTGTAAGCCTGCTGGAGTCGAGTCCATAATAATTAGGTCATCAGCAAAAGCCAACCAGTGGATTCTCAACTCGCCCATTCTTACAGGATACATGCCATTCGCATTCCAGATTTTCTCTACATCACAGAGGTATAAATTAAAAATGGGTGGCCGCTAGGTTACAACCTTGCTTTAAACCTAGTTCTGTTGTAATTATTTCAGTCATGGCTCCCTCCTTATTAATCCGTACCCTGTCTGCTGTAGAAGAATATAATCGCTTGATCCAGAATATTAGGTTACATGGTATGCCAAGATCAACCATTTTTTTCCAGTGTACCTCCCTTACCACGTTATCAAAAGCTGCAGTCAAATCCATGCTTGCTATATAAACTGGTGCCCCTCCATTTTTTTAGTATTTGCCAAGATATGTGACATAATAGTTGCATTCAGTTGCGTCCCCATGTTTTTTCTAAAACCGATTTGTGCTTTAGATAATACATTCCATTGCGATATGTAGGTCTCTAATTCAAAGAGGATGAGTGACGCAAATATTTTAGCAGATGTATCGATTAATGATATGGGCTGATAAGTTCTAGGGTCCCTGCAATAACCTTGTTTAAATATAGGGATAATTATTGATATCCCCCATTGCCTTGGAGTATTCATGATCTTTCGTATTGTGTCATATTTTGACTTTAAAGCGCGGGCCCATACTGAAGGATCTGCTTTATATACGCATGGGGGAATCCCATCAGGACCCGGGGCTTTAGAGTGCGAGAGTTTTTTTATTGCCCAGGTAATGTCAATTTCAGTGCAGGCAAAAGATGTGGTCTCTGGCTTAGTTATTACACACTGATCCATTTCTTTAAATCGCTGCGGAAGAGCACATTTTTCGGAAATACATTTTTCCCCATGATTGCGCAGAAATAGTATTTTCACTATTAATTGCCTTAGTGTCAGTTATGCTCCGTAGTCCATAGAGACTTACTATCATGCTTGCAGATCTTTTGTATGAGTTCACAATTAAAGTTGTTCACTTTAGTTAATTGCAAAAATTTCACTTTATTTTTGTCAGTCATAAGGATACGTTTTTTCTCTTGGATATATTTCTCCATACCCCAACTATGTTTTTTTATGTATCAGAGATCTTTATTTTTCCTGCATTTGAGGATACGTATCTCTTCATCATTATGAAGGGTTAGAACCATTGGTTTATTGGTCCATCTTTAACAAATAGTTTTTATCCCATTGGCTACAATCTCATCGATCATGTCCTTCTTTCCATATACGCAGGCCATTTCAGACATTTTGCTTAAGTCCTTTCTTACTAACTCTGTGATTTTAGAGCACAGAAATTGATTCCACCTCACCGAAATGTGAGGTCGATCCACTTCAATCAAAGGAAGTAAGGAGTTGACTTTATGGCAGTCAAAAGGCATTTGTATTTTAAGCTGTATAGGAGCATGATCGCCTATCGTAATGGGATAAATCACCGCCGGGTCTAGTATTTGCGTCAGAGTGTTTCATACTGCAAAAAAATCAATCATTGAGCTCAAGTCCTCCCGACTCCATGTCATTTTGGGTGCAGTTTTATCACATTTCACAAAGATGATGTCCCAGCTTTCAAAATAGACAATCCACTTTTTGCCTCTAATCAAGGCAGTTTTCCTATTTGCTTCCCCATTGGAGTTTGTTTCACCCACCCCTGGTAGACACATTGCATTAAAATTACCTCCTTTTAATATTTTACACTTTGGCATTGATAATGAGATGGTCTCTAAGCAATTGTCCAAATCACCAAACATGTCCTCTATATGAACTTTCAATGGATTCCAGTATATTGATATAACAATCATTGAATCTAACATAGAGTGACCCAACCTCATTGCAACTGCAAGCACATCTGGTGATCTATGGAAAATTTCTCTGCTTTACATTTAACGTGATTGCCAATGGTTATTGCGAGTCCACCCATTGGCCGTCGTTCTAGACCTCTAATTGCTGGACTACAATGGGTCTCACACCTTTCTAAGTTTAGCGGCTGGACACTCATAGTTTCCTGTAAGAGCAAAATGTCACAATTCAGTTTGCTAGAAGTAGCCACCCACCACCTTTGTAACATTAAATGCCCACATGGATTCCATGATACCACATTCAATCGCAACTTAATCTCAGGCTAGGCCACAGGTTTTGCGGATGTTATATATGAAATTGAACGTAATAAAGGTTCTACCCAAGCTAGATCTTGGTTGCCTGCTGTGAGTAATAATAGATCAGATATACATTTTTGCTGAGCTTCTCCTGTTTTATTTGTATCTATTTCGTTCTTTTTTATTGGTTCATAAAGAAACTCATTTGCTTCTATTTCGAATTGAAATGTGTGTAAGATGTAACCCATCTCTTTTAGATAATTTCTGCATATCCATATATGTTTCAAAACATTCGCATTCGATACATAGCATAGTATGCGATAGTTGTTTTCTTGAGCTAAAGCAATCCTATCAAAATCATTACTCTTTAAGATTCGCAGTGTGGGAATATTGGCAATTAATTTAATAAAATATGTACGATTCATTCTTTGACCATGGAGCACCTCAGGGGCTCCATTCAGACCTATTATATGAAATTCTTTTAGGATGTGCAATGATCCACCCTGCATATTAGGCACTATTGCTGTCTGTGAGCTTGGTGGTTTAGTAGGGGAAGGGATCCTCTTATTACTTGTAGGATTTCCTACAAGATCTTTAGGCCCTTCAAACATTTCCACTCGGGGTACAAATGGCAGTAGTTCTACACATTTTGCCATCCCATTCATGTTTAGAGCAGGAGGAGGCCGATTATTCGCTGGATTATCATTGCATACCAAATTACAAGGTTTACCGCCCAGAGTATTAAGTGCATTTGTGGCTTGTGGGAAAAGCCTGATGACGTCTTCGCTCATATTATTATCAGGGTTCACAGGATTCGTCTGAAGATTTTTCAGTGTTGGCCATGCTGTAGGATCGGTGATCAGGCCTGAAGAAATATTCGTCAGTTCTCGCTCATGTGCAATCTTAATCGGTGCTCTTGACATTTCAGAGTGTATACCTGGCACATCTCTTAACCTAGGGTCAGAGGATATATTGATTGCATCGTTAACAGGCTTGGATGTCTCAAATGCGGGTAAGTGCCTACATTTGCCCAATCCGCTAATTATAAGATGGGTGGTTTGCGACAGAGGATGGGTAATTAGTTTGTTATCATGTACACCAGCGTATATTTCAGCATAAGAGACACTATTGTTTGAATTTACCTTTACCTGGGAGTTTATATTCATTCCTGCTAAGGAAGGCTTCACTTTAGCACAATCTGTTGCTGTCTTATGAACTATTGGATTTCCAATGGTGCTAAGTGAGCCCGTGATCTGACTAGCTCCCATTTTAGGAAAGTAATTCAGAATATTATTTTGTGGTTTTTGGTCCTTATTTATATGTAAGGTAACATGTCCTATCAGTGTCCTTTTAGTTTTCACAGTTCCACTGGTCTCGAAAATACTAGGAGGGTTTTGCATCTATGTTTGTTTTCCTTTTCTCATTTTGTTATTGGGGTCCAAAGCAGACACTTTGCAGGGTAGAAGTAGCTGTCGACTTTCTTCTGTTAATTGTTCTACATCAATAATGTCCTCATCTGAAGGGGTGATTCGCAGCGGTCCACAGAACAATGCCAAAACCATTAGGCGGTCAAAACCAAATACCGTCCGACACCTGCAGGATGAACAAGCCGCCCCGAAGGAGAGCCTGGAATGCAGGACACTGGCATGAACAGAGAAGCTGAGAAACAAAGCTTACAACAAACCCCGAGTGAACGAAGGCTCCAGAGACATCCCAGAGAATCCAAGGTCTCAGGGTGAAGGGGAGGTCCGTCATGATGCCGGGGAATCGTTATGGGACTGCTCCTATTTTTACCAGGCGAATCAACGTGAGTAAAACATGGAAATAAAGAAAGTGAATTGATGATGAGAGAAACCAGAATGCAAACAATAATGAGAGACAAACTAAAACCAAGAGACAACTGCCTAAAGAGAGAGGCAGAATACTATGGGCCTCATTACACGGATGGTGGTCAGGGTTTACCGGTACCAGTATTTTACCGGTACCGGTAAATCCTTACCGCCTTACTACGAGGTCCCTTTGTGGGTTGGGGTTTTTAACGCCTGCTTTTTGCATGCGTTAAAAACCAACCCGCAAAGGGACCAGGGAGCTAATTACGGTACCGCAATTTGTGGTACCGTAATTAGCACCTTCCCCATTCCCATAGAGCCCTATGGGGCAAAAATGGGAATGGGGAAGGGCAATGGTGGAAGGGGGAATTACCGCCCCGCCAACCTTGGAGTAGGGCGGTAATTCCCCTTTCCACCAAGGTGGTGCCGGTATTTTAACAGCATGAACCATGGCGCTAATAGCGCCATGGATCACCGCCATCCGCGTAATGAGGCCCTATGTATCTTAAAAGACAGACTATAAACTAGAAGGAGAATCCCGTAAACAGAAAGATTATTATGAACCAATAAATTAAGAAAATCCCAAAAGGGAGAATAGTAGAGTCTGGGAAGAAGGGAAAGTTCCAGAATTAAAGTTCCCGAGTAAACCCTGTCCCATCTTTATGCTTACATGGCAATATTGAATTACACTTTCATAAACATTTTCATATACAATTGATAGAATTTACTCCATGTTATTTCAATCACATCTAATTCCTCTAATGTTTCAACTCAGTTGTGATTTTATTGCATCATCAAAAGTGTGGCAGTATGCAGTGCAGAAGCCAATGCACTTCGGAACGCAGTCCATCATCAGGGCTAGAAATGCATGTAGTACTGATCGACATATACAACTGAGTCTTCATTGTAACCAGTGAAGGTTGCAAAATTGCCACTATCTGGCGTGTGGTTCACTTTAGCTTGAACCCCAACGTGAATGGTGGTTCTGTGCTCACTGTCACCCATATATACTTCAATCTATGGTCATCATTGGGTTCCCTTTTATTGGGAAAGGAAAGAGGGGAACCCAAATGAAAGAGAATGCAATGAGTTGAAATGTAAAGAAACCCCTAGAGTTTGTAAAGGACAGGACAATCTAGGAACAAAGTACATTATTATTCACCCGGAAGGCAAATCCCCAACAGGGAACACCAAATCCAGTAATTCGAATAAAAGTGTTTGTCCAATGTACAAGAAACCAATATTTTAGAGAGAACTAAAGTCTAATGTAATATTAAAGAGTTACATGAACTGGTTTAGGAAGTCACGAAAGACAATTTAAAAATTACCTGTAAAGGAGAACCAAGAAGAAGAGATTTGCAATAAGCAAACCCCAGGAGAAGGGAGTCATTCTTCTGTCTTTAGCGTTAGTTTTGTGGGCCTATTCTTTGGGACATTCACAGATGACTGATGAGTACCTTATGTAGTTTGATAGGTAGAGAACACCCAATAGTAATAGGGAAAGTTAGCCTTTATTCTCAATCTAAAATAAATCCATCTTTGAAATGTACTCAGTGTCCGCGTCATTCTTCTGACCTGCTACAGTAACAGATCACTGCCACAAATTACCCACCCCTATATTAGCTAAAAAGGGGCATCTATTTCTGAAAATCGTTTCCAAGCCTTAGCATCTCTAGAAGAGCTAGACGGACTACTTTATATTTTTCCTTAATTGCTCTCCAGTTCTAAATGTTTACAAAATCTTAATTAGGTTATTATTTGTATTGTATTGGCTGACGTAAATATGTTATTTTTTGAAAAATGTAAATTAATCAATTGTTATCATGTACAATTATTTTTATGTTCAATCAGATTGAAAAGTTGGTAAGCATAATCAGCTGAATCAATAAAATAAAAATAAAAACTAGACCGACTACCCCTAGACCCAACGCAGGTGGTCCATTCAGGAACTACCATACTTGGGGATCAGATAACTGCTCTGGTGGAAGAGCTCTGCACCAACTCCTTTCTCACCTGGAATCTGGCGGGCCAGAAGGGAAAGCTGGCTGATATTCAGGTTACGCGCAAATTACAATGGTTTGATGTGTTCCTTCTTCAAGCGGCACTGATGCTTTGGCCTTAGATCGTTACACTTTCTTTGCGATTAATGGTTCCAAAAATGCGTGGTTGACCGTATGGGGCATTAGCAATTTTGGTCAAAGTATTGGGGTATGCCATTCCTATATCATTATCTGTCCCATCTTTTATGATGTCATTTTTGTCAGTACATTTGTGTCAGTAAATAAAAGAAAAGATGAGGCCAGCTTACATAATGGAAACTTCTATAACAATAGAGACCATTGGACAGGTTTCTGAAACAGAACATGGAGAACCTCTTGATAACTGCGGAGTGAAGGCAGCCGTGATACATTCTTGGAGGTGATTTCTATCTTAAAATAAGCAAAAGCAGTGATAGTTTAAATCTTACTGAAGACTAAATCCTCGATATTCCTCTACCAAATATGTTGGACCACCGCTCTTGTGTGAATGGTCTAAAACTGGACTACTGGTTATAAGAATGGGGTATCCGTTCCATTAATGGAAGACATAAGATGTTTACCCCAGGGAATTATACCTGTGCGAATCACAGGGGTAAGTCCACCATTGATTATTTTTGCATTTCAACCAACAGTTGGAAGAGTTTGTGAGTTCAAAAGCATACATTTATTTATTTATTGAGCATGTGTTAGGTGCCTATACAACAGAATTGTGTTTTGAGGCACCACAAGGCTAAATGGGGAGGGAACAGGGGAGTAAATAATCGTAGAAATAACTGTAAATATACAATCATGGTCCTACTAGGCCATGTGGCATTCAGACATGCAAGTGCAGTGAAATGAAGAGCTGGAGATAGGGAGTGGGTGTTTGCAGAAGGTGGGAGGGAGCAGGGTATGGGCAAGTGCTGGTGGGAGTCCGGGAGGAAAGTGCCAGGGGGAGCCATGCAGGAGACCACTTGCTAAGTGCTAGGGTGGATGAGTCCCAGGATGGGATGCTTGACACACGAGGCTCGTTGCCATGCCAAGATGGCCGCCTCGAACGCCTGCACCTCTTGCTTTCATCTGAGCTCATACCTCCCAGCCCTGATTGGCTCCTTCTACTGCTAAATAGCCAATCAGGGAACCGGGAAGGCGTGAGCTGGCCTCCGTGTGAAGGCATCGTGTAAAGGCTCAGGTGCTGACTGAGCTGACCGAGCTGCAGGCTGCACCAGGACATTATACCCTACCACTTCCAGCCCTGCTCACCACTTACCCATCTTCCCCTTTTTTGCTCTTGAACCTACCTAGTCTGCCCTCTGGACCTGCTAACTGCAAACACCTTACTTCATTGATGGCCCAGCGCAATATTACATCATACAGAGGTAACCTATATGTGAACCTTGTTTACCTGTTACTCCTAACTGTGATACCAGCTCCTGCTACATCACCTTCTGCCAGAGATACTTACTAAAAGGCCCACGGTTGCACATGTACCATGTATGCATATGCAATCAGTTGTTACTACTTCACTTTCGTCTGATTGATGTACTTAGCCATTTAAATATATTCTAGACTGTTGATAGCGGCATCTAGCCTGCCTTTACAATTGCATTTAGCCTGCCACTCCACTGCACCATTGAAAGTTGCATTTAGCCTGCCTTTATAACTGCATTTAGCCTGCCACTCCACCGCACCATTGAAAGTTGCATTTAGCCTGCCTTTATAACTGCATTTAGCCTGCCACTCCACTGCACCATTGAAAGTTGCATTTAGCCTGCCTTTATAACTGCATTTAGCCTGCCACTCCACCGCACCATTGGAAGTTGCATTTAGCCTGCCTTTATAACTGCATTTAGCCTGCTTTGATAGTAGCATTTAGCCTGCGACTCCACTGTACCATTGAAAGCTGCATTTAGCCTGCCTTCATAACTGCATTTAGCCTGCTTTGATAGTAGCATTTAGCCTGCCACTCCATTGTACCATTGAAAGCTGCACTTAGCCTGCCTTTATAACTGCATTTAGCCTGCCTTTATAACTGCATTTAGCCTGCTTTGATAGTAGCATTTAGCCTGCGACTCCACTGTACCATTGAAAGCTGCATTTAGCCTGCCTTTATAACTGCATTTAGCCTGCTTTGATAGTAGCATTTACCCTGCCACTCCACTGTACCGCTGAAAGCTGCATTTAGCCTGCCTTTATAACTGCATTTAGCCTGCTTTGATAGCAGCATTTAGCCTGCCACTCCACTGTACCATTGAAAGCTGCATTTAGCCTGCCTTTATAACTGCATTTAGCCTGCCTTTATAACTGCATTTAGCCTGCCTTTATACCTGCATTTAGCCTTCTTGATAGCAGCATTCAGCCTGCCTTGATAGCAGCATTTAGCTTGTCACTCCACTGTACCGTTGAAAGTCGCATTTAGCCTGCCTGTATAACTGCATTTAGCCTGCCTGTATAACTGCATTTAGTCTGCCGTTATAACTGCACTAAGCCTGACTTGATAGCTGCTTTTTAGCCTGCCACTATACGGCATCTTGATACTACAACATGCTTGTCATACTCAGCTACATATGTGGTATCTAGCCTCTGACTGCTGCAAACCTTTCCTAGCTCAGTCCCCCCGCCTGACTTCCATACACTACCTACAATTAACAAAATGTACCTACCATGCATCTATTCAGTACTGTTGAGAGTCATTCTCTCCCTTATCAACTCCTTCACTGATTTAAGTTATACTCTTCGTGTAGCACCCATAGGTAGCACTTCTATACCTTCCAGTATGTCTCACCTCGCAACCTCTCTGCCCCACCTGTCTAAACCATGCAGCCTCCCGGACAGAAATATCAGACTACGCGCCAGACTACCTAAATTATACGAGCCTCGAGCAAGAGACACCACCCAGTCTATACTTACTAGCCGTTCCCCAACTATGTACACAACCACCTTCACTAAGCCTCCACCTGAAAGACCTAAGCATAATCAAACTAACACCAGGTCCAAGCATAAGGTGCACAACACAGATTCTAATCCCACGCATACTAAAAGTACTGTCTCGCCTATAAGAGGTGCCCTAATCAATGCACTCTCTATAGTAGCCCATGTCACTGACCTAGCAGACCTAGCAGATCTCATTTTAGCAGAAGACTTAGATTTCATAGCCATTACCGAGTCTTGGCTCCATGCAGCCGCAGGCCCTGCCCTCTCGCTAGCCATACCTAACGACTACACCATCCTCCGAGCAGATAGAACACAATCTAGAGGTGGCGGCCTGGCCATAATTGCCAAAACATACCGTAACATTAGACTTGACTCCTCCAACCATCTCCCATCCTGTGAATCACTCACAGCTAAGTTGCCTACTGCCAACTCCCAAACTATATCCATTCATCTATTCTACAGACCTCCTGGACCCATAGGCTCTTTCGAGGAAGCCCTCTCGACTATCCTTACCAACAATCTAAAAAACTCCTCCCAGTGCCTCATCCTAGGGGACTTTAACTTAGGCCTAGATGACCCCAAAGACCATCAGGCCTCCCTCATCAATAACACAATATCAGAACTAGGCTTTACCCAAAGAGTACTCACCCCTACCCACATTAAAGGGAGAACCCTTGACTGGGTAGCTGACTATAACTGTGTAGTATCCATTTCAGCTAATCCCCACAACCATGGTCTGACCACCATCTCCTCTCCTTTGCCCTTGAAGGCCAAAGTCCTATCATCAATAATGTGCTAGCCTCAGCTATCCCCACGAGAAGTAAGAAAAACGAATCCCACTCATCCTACCGACTCTGAACCAACTTGCAGCCATCTCTACCCCTCACAAACTTGTAGAAGGCTACCACAAAATCATGACCTCAGCCCTTGACTCCATTGCACCGCTAAAGATTAGAAAATGCAAGCCGAAAAAACACTTGAACTCCTGGTTCTCCCCTCACCTTAAAGCTCTTAGATTTGAAAAACGCAAAAAGGAACAAGTCTGTAGACAATCTCCCACAGACAACAATAAGCTGATTCTCAATGAAATAACATCCACCTACAAAAAAGAAATCATAGCCACCATAAAAGAATCCTACAACCAGAGAATAACACAAGCTAACTCCAGTACCAAAGAATTATTCACTATCATTAAAGAACTGGAAACACCCATTCTACCTCCAGACACATGCGTCAAAGACAAACAATGGTGCACCAGTGTCCAAAACGTCCTGTCTAATAAAGTAGCGGGCCTCCAAATTAAAATAAACAAAAAGAAAGAGTCCCTATGCAAATTGACAAATTCCCCTAAAACTGCCTCTAAGCCCACACCCCAACACTCTAGGCCCAACAACCCTCTTATCCGCTTTAGCTTCTCCAAAGTCTCCACCTTAGAAGTGGAAAAAATTAATCTCAGCCTTAAACCATCAAACTGCAAGGGTGACCCCTGCCCATCACAAATCATTAAAGATGCGGCTAGAGACCTCTCTCCTTTCATTACCAAACTTATTAACGCTTCCTTCTCCTCAGGTACCATCCCCAGTAACCTTAAAGAGTCCTGGGTCCTCCCCCTTCTCAAAAAACCCTCTCTTCACCCTTCTATACCCACCAACTACAGGCCTATTACCACTGTGCCTTTCTTGCTCAAAATTCTAGACAAGACATCATACCTACAAATACAAAAATACCTTGAACAAAACCATCTCTTGGGCATCTGGCAATCAGGCTTTAGACCCCAACATGGGACAGAAACGGCCCTTATCAATCTGAAGGCCCAAATTGACACTCTGAGAGACAATGGGAAAGCTGCCTTGCTGCTCCTTCAAAACCTCTCGGCAGCATTTGATCTCGTAGATCATAAAACTCTTTGCAACCATCTGGACTCAGCGGCCCACTTCTCCCACAAAGCCATCGGCTGGATCGAGTCATTCGTAAGCAATAGATCTATGCGTGTCTTCTCCACCTCTGCCACCGCAGACCCCATCCCAATCACGTGTGGCGTCCCTCAGGGATTCTGTGTCTCCCCCACAATGTACAACGTGTTCACGAAGCCCCTGTTTGATGATCTCGATGGCCTGGGTATCACCTATACTAACTATGCCGATGATACCCAGATCCTCATCCCGTTGACGGGAGATTACAACCATGATTTGGCCTTGGTGAACAGGGTGTACCTCATCATCCAGGCATGGATGGCCTCTCATAGTGTATGCCTGAATGATGACAAGACTGAACTCATCATCCTCGGCTCTACTCCCAACATCACCAAACTGGACCACAAATACACTAGCTTCATCAATGACGGGAACCTAATCACGGTAGCCAAAGAAGTGAAAACTTTAGGAATATACATTGACTCCTCCCTCTCCTTCCACAAACAGGTCAGCTCCATGGCATCTTCCACGGCACACACCTGTAAATTAATAAGAGCAGCTAAACCATTCCTATCCTCACAGAGCTGCATCACTCTAGCCAGAGCCCTTGTACTATCAAAATTGGACTACTGTAATGCCCTCTACGTAGGAGCCAACAAACAGGTCACCAACAAAATCCAGACGTTGCAAAACAACGCTCTCAGAGCAGCACTTAGTATCTCCAAGAGAGAACATATTTCCAATATCAGGAGAACTCATAACTGGCTCACCACTACAGACACAATCCTGCTAAAAGTAGCCTCCTTAACCCATAAATGCCTCAACAATGCTGCCCCCCGCTACCTAATTGACAGAATTTACAGATACACACCTAACAGACACACTAGATCCTTAAATGCAAATCTGCTCACAGTGCCTAGATTCAAACAAACTAAAATGGGTGGCAACAGCTTCCAGGTGAAAGCAGCCCAACATTGGAACTCCCTACCGCCTTCCTTAAGGATTCCTCAATCCTATTCCCAATTCAGACATAACTACATCCAGTGGTTAAATCTCAATGACTACTAACAGACTTCCCAACCTAACCATGCCACTGTAAACCATGTAAATATGTACATTCTTAAACTGTATATCACTGCCTCTAGTGTAACTGTTTTTACCTATGTACTCACTGTAAATACTGTACAGCACTGCAACTAAGCTGAGAATATCCTTGTCTGCTCCTGCGCCCTCTTACCCTCGGGTCCGGCGCGCAATATAAGTGAATACACATACAAACAAACAAATACAGCGACCAGGCAAGGGGCCCATAAGGGCAATGGGGGGGGGGAGTTGCTGGTGTGGACTGGATGGAGGGCATCGTAATTTATGAGATTCGTGAAGGACCAGGCCACCAGTCTCAGCAGCAGTGGGGTAATTAGCAGGGAAGGGAAAGAGAAGCTGAGGAGAGAGAGCGCCCCCCCACTCTCCGCTTAGAGAGGCATTTGACAAGCAAGGAGTTGAAGTCAGAAGAACAGATGGCTTGAGCAGGACTGTATTTAGGGAGGGACAGTTGGAGATAGCATTGTCCCAAGCACCAGAAAGCCTTGTGGATGATGCAGAGGATCTTGAATTTGATCCTTGCAGCCACCGGGGACATTTTAGGGCAGGGGAGATATGGTCCCTGAGCGTGAGGCCAAGGATAAGTCTCGGAACCCTATTCTGGATTAGCTGAAGGGGACATAGAGAGGAAAGGGGGAGATTGAGGGAGAGGCTGTTGCAGTAGTCCAGCCTAGCGAGGACCAGAGCTCTGCAGATGTTGAGCTTCTGGGGCATGGAGAGGAAAGAGAGAATGACTCTAAGGAGATGAAGCTGGAATTGGGCCATCTTGGCAAGGTCCAAGATATGAGGGGTGAAGAAGAGATCATTGTTATGCTCACTGATCATTTTGCCTTGGCGTTGAAACTAGATTTAAAAAACTGTAATAAGGAACCTGAACATACTCAAACGATGCAGAATAAGGTCCTTAATGGAAATCGGAAAAAGATTTGCAGGCATGTAAAAGTGAGCAACAAGCTATACAATCACATTATCAGTACGAACTCCAAACTCTTATTATTCCTTCTGGAAGCAGATGATCCAGCTGAAAAAGTATTTGTCATATCAAACCTCCTGAAACAAGTCTGGCAAAGCAAAATCAAGGAATCAAATTCCTGGCTCAATGCCGAATTCAAACAGGCCAAAGCAAGTTATTGACTGCTTTAAGATCAGAGAGGCAAGATAGGATGATGATTTGGTATGGTAGAGAAGCTTATAGTTATGTAGGCAAGGAAAAGGGCAATAGATGAACAAGCCTGGGAGGACCTGATATCAGCTACAAAGTCGTCTAACTCGAGGTGCTTTGGGGAAATTGTAAATTAGGGTCCAAAAAATAGAGATTCCAATCATAATGCGGTCACCACTAATGTACCAGATCGTGTCTGGATAAATAATTTCCCATCTCTTTATGGAACTGAAACTGTAACTACTAGCATAGGTGACAACTTAACTGTGAATAGAGGACTCTAGCCTCGAGAATCTCTGCTTATGTTTCCCCTAACCTAAAATATTATATGATTTGTGGAAGCAGGGTTGGGGGGGAGCCCAGGCCCTGAGGCCATTCTATCAGACTTATTTTGTTCCTTAGAGGGCTTCTATCAGACTTATTTTTATTTTGTTCCTTAGAGGGCTTCTGGGTGGCAGTGCTGGGCTGCAATTTTAATAGTATGCTACAACAATTTATCATGCCAGACCATGACAGTATGGTCATCTAGTGCGGATGGGATAGCCTGAGCTTTTTTGATTTTTAGTGAATACAATTATGCAGGCAATTCTGTATTTGAAAGGGAGATATACTAAACCACCCCTCTTTCATAAATGCTCCATGCCAAAATTATAGTGCAACCATGTTCCTTTGCAGAGATCGTATACTGTCACCCTGAGCACCACCTCTGCAGTGGCACATCTACATTCCTGACAACTGCTGGAATATAAAGTGACAGCTGGTAGGGCAGGCTTTTTAACTGTTTGCATCACTGTTATAAATTATAATAATTGTGTAATTTAGGGAACCTGGTGGCATGTAAATCATTAAACATAAACCAAGCCGGGTTGTAGCATGGTTGCTGCTTGATTCACATGTAAAGCCATATCAAGTACTCGTGCATTGATTCTCTTGCAGCATCACTGAATCTGCTGGAACAATGCAGCGATATTAGAACAACAGAACCTGGGGGAGGTGATCATTTAATGATTTGGTTGTTTCTCCAACTGAATGTCCCATAATTGACGAGTGAAAGGAACCAATTCTTTTTGGAAGGCAATCGCCTGGGCAGATCACTACGTTAATGATAATGATAATGATGTGTTATTTAATTAGCACCTTTATCCAAAGCGCTTTACAGAGCACATATCTGCATACTAAATCACCCAACCAAAATTGGTACTCATTTATTGACCTCGGAATGGTGAAAGGCTGAGTCGGCCTTGCTGGGATTCGAACCTGCGACCTGTAGATCACGCTCAAATCGCAGCAGCGAGCGCTCAACTCGCTGTGCTATCTATGTGACAAACTTAACTTTATGATTGGTAATCATTTGACCCTTGATGTTAACTCAGGCCTGCAATGTGATTCCTTACAAAAGAAGGTGGAAAGATATATGCTGATAATTCGGATGTCATTGGCCAAGTTGGCAAACATTCAGGACGCAAAAAGTGATAAAAAACCACTCTTATCATTATAGCAGTGAGTACAATTGGCAAAGCGTCTAAAAAATCATGGAATAAGACAATTAAAAGCTAGTCATTTATCAAAGGCAGAGTTTCTTATAAAAAAGAAAACTCTGTGTAATGTCTATCCTAATAAATGTTTACATTTTAAATGATACACACATAATATAAACAATCAAAAGATGATTGCCAATCTTTGTCGCAATGATAGGCGATCCACATGGGCTATGCTTCAGGCTGATACACGGAAAGTTACTAATGTGCAAACAACCCAGATTTCTTCAGATGCATGGACACAATTCTTCACCTCAAAATTTAAGTTATCGGGTTCCTTCTGCAACTCAAGTATGTATTATTCAATGGTGTTGCCTAGTGGGACACCGATGTGTGCACTAGAGGATGTTGAACTAGCAATTAAATCGCTAAATTATTGTAAAGCTGCTGGCCTAGACGGCATCCCGCCTTGTGTGCTGAAGCGCAACCCTCAGTTTTGGGTGCCCATTCTAAAAATGCTATTTGATAATATCATATTAACCCCCCAGACACCTCCATCATGGTTATATTCGATTGTGGTGCCGATATATAAAAAAGGGTTGCTAACAGACCCTAACAATTTTCGGCCAATCGCATTACTAGATGCTGCAATTATTTTATTACAAGAACTCCAAATGCATATTAAACATAATAACATTTATTCACGGTTTCAAATTGGATTTCAATCCCAAATGGGCGCAACATTCAATGCAACCATATTGGCTCACTCGCTTGCAAAATCAAAAATACGCAATGCTGGCCCCTTATATATGGCCTCAACTGACCTCACTGCTGCGTTCGATTGTGTAATTCGTAGCCTGTTGTGGGAAAAGATGGATCGATTGGGTATTCCTGTCTATTTAATTTCACTCATTGCTAAATTACACCAACATATACAGAGATGGGGGTTAAACAGGGGTGCAACCTCGCAGCAACCCTGTTCAACCTATAACTCTGCTATAACTCTGCTATATTGACGATAATTGGGCACAGAATGTCAGCTTCCCGGCACGGCTGGGGCATCTGAAAATGAACTGGCTTGCTTTCGCAGATGATATTCTGATTTTTGATCAAACTCCTTCTGGTCTGCAAGCAAAGTTGGCGCTGTTTCCCCAATATTCTCAGGTACATAATTTACAGTTCAATGTTAAAAAAATCTAGTATCATCATTTTTCAAAATTTCAAGAAAAAGATGTCATTGCTAAAGTGGACTATTGATGGAATAAGCATACCCTGTGCAGTCTCGATCAAATATATAGGGTATGAATTGGTTGATAGTAACTAATTGAAAATGTGGTGACAAGAACTGAATAAAAAGGTTAAATCTCTTGCAACTCAGATGCGCATCGTATATACTAAATATTGCAAATATTCTTTAGTACCCTTGATTGAGTTTTACACCCTAAATGTAGAAGCCACTCTCCTGTATGGCTTAGAGATTTGTCTAACACCGATAGACAACATCTTAGATCTGATACAGGGTGGAATATGGAAGACAACACTTAGATATCATTGCCCAATTCAATTATTTGCCATGAGCTAGGGCTTGCTTCCCTGTCATCAAGATTCCAGTGGCGCTCTTTGTCAAATCTGGCCAAAATGCTTCCCCCTTCAAATTCATTATATGAAGATTTAGGCAGGATGATGAAAGAGCAGAATCCTCCCTCAGTTAGTAAATATTATGACAGTCTGGTAGCTTTATTAGCTGAAATGGAGCTCAAACCAGCTTGCTGAAGTTTGAGCCATCCAAACAAATTGCTGTGGAATTGCATCGATCAAACAGATCGCCATCTCGACTCTGTGGAGGCAACTGATTTGCTCCTCTAGAAAGCTGATTCAATCCAGTAGAAGCATTGTCTTGTGCCTGACTTGACCATCATCTCTGACCATTGGAAGTCATCAACTTAACTGCCCTGAATGCCACATTGACACAATGGGTGCCCAGAACTTTGAGCAACTCTAAGCTGACCACCAGTGTGATTGATCGACTCTTATATCTCGAAATCGTCTTGACCGCAGCAAAATTCCCTAGAAGACTGGCTTGAAGAGGCCTTCTCCCCGGGTCCACTTGTTGTGACCCTAGTGACATTTAAATACTCTTCTTTACCTTTTTATTTTAGAACATGGGTCTCATTATAAGTTTGCCGGTCCGGGAACTACGGTACTGGTAAGCTTGCCGGTACCGTAGTTCCCGGAACGGCAAGCTACGAGTTGTGCTTGCGGATGCCTTTCTGCCCAAGCGGCACCCACAAGCACAGCATGTTAGATGCACCGGCACCGTTTACAACAGTGCCGGTGCATCCGACCTCCCCATTCCCAATGAGCCCTAATGGGCTCAATGTGAATGGGGAGCATTCTGTTCCGGCGCCCGTGAATTGGCAATTACCGGGTCCGGCAGCCGAAATGACCCGGTAATTGCCCATTCGCGGGCGCCGGAAATGTTTGGGAGTTTGGCGGCAGCCTGCCGGTTTTACCGGCAAGGCTACCGCCAAACGTCTAATGAGGCCCATATCCTTGAACATTGGCAATTGCAGAAATCCTTGCCTGAACATCGCTGCATTTCAACCAGTGGCTTATCTGCTGTTATTGTGTGTATTATTACCCAGAGGGGAGGTGCCAGCCTTTCTGGTGTCCAGGAACACCGATTTATTGTATTGTAAATGCCAAATTTCCATGCAGGCCACTGATGCCTCTCCCACTGCTGACATATTGCTTTTCTCATTCTGCCAGTGTACTGTCCCCTTCTCGACTCCTTACCCCCCACATGCTCCCCTAACCCAATATCCTAGGAGCACGTCTCCCTACAACTGCTAGCCTGCTAGCTCCCAGTTCACACTAAAGTCCTGTACTAGTTCCTTTTTTTAAAAACTGATTTATTTGCATTTTTTTAAAAAACAATATAGAAAATGGTATTATAACATGTCATTATCTGATGCTTATGAAGTGAAAGGGAACAAGAACAAAAAAAAGAAAAGGGGGAAAGATAAACCATACATATAAATTAAACAATTCAACAAAGAACTTCGGACAATCACCAAATGCCAAGGACTGCAATGAATGAAATATATAATAAAAATATCCACATAAATTAAAGAAATGTAGACTTATCTTAAGTTGGAGTGGTCTCTCGTCTAATTCATTTTCTAAGATAGTCTTTTTAATCCATATTTAGGAAACCGTTCCAAAGTTTATCAAATAACTTTCCATTTTTTGCAGATTAAGTACATTTCTGTCATTCACATGTCTTTTGCTGGTGCATCAGTCGATTTCCAGCTGCGTAGGATTAACCTTTTTGCTGTCAGTGATGCTTTCAAAATCCAAGATGCTTGATAATATGACAGGTCCTCCAGATCTGTATCTTCTCCCAAAATCATTGTTTCAAAACTAAATTCATTATCGTCGTTCAACATCTTGTTCAGCACTTCCATGATCCCAGACCAAAAAGATCTTACTCTGTGACATTCCCAGAGCACATGCTCAAGAGGACCTCTCGAGTGACTACATCCCCAGCATGCATCAGTTGGATTCAGCCCTTGGATATTAGCAATCTGGGGTCCAGAACACTCTATTTGAAATATTGACTTGTCTTGTTCGCTCACCAATGTTCATAGACATTTTAGGGATATCTTTGCATAGTGCTTCCCATCGCTGAGGTGTCATCTCTTCCTCCAGACATAATGATCATGATTGCAACTGTCAGTCATTTCTTTTTGAAGAAGCATGTAATACATGTTATACCTTTGAAGCCATATGATCTTGACCTCCTATAGATTTCATCAAGTTCAACAGATCAGATGAGTCAAGTTCTTCCAGGTTCACAGCAGATCTGAGTTTCCTGTATTCTCCATATCCACAACCTCTAATGTCAAATGTTACCTTTAATCCTTAAAAAGGTAGCCATGAACCTTTTTCAAATAGGTTGTCTACTTTCTTAATCCCTGCCATAAACCAGTCAGGCCAGAATATAGTTTTATTGTCGCAGTATTAAACCAAATTGGTGGGAGGAGACTATTCCATGCCAGGTTAGTCTCAAGAAGTCAGTCAATGTAGACCTTGTGCCCAAACCTATGCTTGTTGTGGACAGTAGAGCTGAAAGATGTAACGGGTCAGCCAAACCAGTCTCAGAGACAGCCCATTCATCTAATTTCTCTCCAATGAATGGTAGGAAGTGTCTTTCTGTGAAAGCCTGATGGTATCTTTCAAAATTAGGGATACTCAAACTATTTTGGAGTTGCAATTTCCAAAGCTTCAAGCTTGACTTTTTGTACTCCCAGAGGAATGATTGGATCGTTGAGTCAATCTCTTTTAATAAAGACTTCTGAATTGGAAGTGGAATCATGCCCATTACATATATATTATTTTAGGAGCCGCTGTCATCTTGATTACATTTACCCTTCCTCCCATTGCCAAATTTAAGGAGTCCCATCATTGGAGATCTGTGGCCAATTTATCGAGTGGCAATCTCAGGTTAACTTTCATGATATCAACCAGTTCTTTTGTAATCCATATGCCCAAATATTTCATTTTTTCTGTGCACCACTTGAAACCCAGGTCTTTCAGTAAAGAACTATTACATACATCTGAGCATGGCAAGGCTTCTGACATAGACCAATTAACTTTGTAGTTTGAGATCTCTCCGAATTCCTCCATAAGCTTCATTAAAACAGGAATGGATGTTGATAAATCATGTACTTCAAGTAGACTGTCATCTGCATAAAGCCAAGGTTTTTGTGTAATTCCATTAAAATTAACCCCTTTAATCCTCTCTTCGGATCTAATTGCCACTGCGAGCGGTTCCAAGGAGATCACAGAAAGTAAAGGTGACAATGGACAGCCTTGTCTTGTTCCTCAATGTAATTCGAATTTTGATGAGATATTACCTTTAGTTGTCACCTCTGGCGATGGGTTCGAGTAGAGCAATTTAACCCCACTCATGAATTCGGGACCAAAATTAATTCTTTCCAGTGTCTTAAATAGATATTCCCACCTTACTCAATCAAATGCCTTTTCTGCATCTAAAGACAGGGCCACCAATTCCATTCCTTGTTTTTTTTATTCTGATATTGTTAATAAGAGTTTCCTCATGTATCTAGCTGAGATTCTTCCTTTGATAAACCCAGCCTGATTTTGGTGAATTCACTTTGTTAATACATTCTCTAACCGGTATGCCAGGATCTTTGAAAGGATTTTACAATCTGAGTTAATCAGACTGATCCGTCTCTAGCTGCCCGGATTTAGAGGGTGTTTTCCAGGCTTCAAAATTAATGAGATTGTAGCATGTCTAAGTGTGGGAACTAGTCTGCCTTTGTTCCTACAATGCCTAAATGTGTCTTTAAGCAAACTCAAAACTTAATTTCTCTGTAAAACTCAGCAGGCAAACCATCTGATCCCGGACACTTCCTTACATTCAATCCAAACACAGCTTTTGTTTTCTCATCCATCATTATCTCTCTTTCCAATTCCACATTTTCCTCCACAAATAAGCGTTCTAGCGACTGATTAAGCAGATATTTGTCTATCTGTATAGAATAAGGGATTTGTGTCTCTTTGGATAGATTTTCATAGTATTCTCTAAAGACATCTTTAATTTCGTGAGGATTGTATGACACCCAACCTCCCTATTTTTCAATCTCTCCAATCGCTCTCTCTTCCCCTCTCACACACAAACGATGAGCTAGTAACCGACCACACTTCCCTCCACCCTTGTAGTAATAACATTGTACCTTAAAAAGAGCACATTCTGCTTTTTCACTAAGGTTTTTGTTTAAATCATATTTCATTTTAAGAAGTTTTTGTCTTTACCCAGCATCTGTTGAACTCATAACTTCTTTCTCTAGACCTTTCACCTTTGTGCTTAGTGTTAACAGCTCTTTATCTTTTTTCCTTCCTCTGAATCCCTGATAATCTCATGAGTACACCTCTCATCACATATTTAAAACCTTCCCATATCATGTCAAGATCTACCTCATTATTTTAGATTATGCTTCAGATATTCCAGTGCTTCTTTAAACAAAGACTCCCTCAAGATTTCATCCTTCAGGATTGCAGTATGCATTCTCCAAGTTCGCGTTCTGCCCAATGCGAAATTTAAAGCTAAACACAACTTAATGGGAGTATGATCTGAGATAATTATACTTTGAACACAACATTTCTTAACATTTTCCGTCACCTTTCCAGAAGTCAAAATATAATCTATCCTAGAGTGATTGTCATGTGCCTTTGAATGAAAAGTGTATTCCCTGTCTTTGTAGTGTTCGAGTCTCCAAACATTTGATAAACTGAAGTCTTTCATGAGCAGATCCAACATATCCCTGACTTTCTTTTTGCCATCTCTAAGCCTCACGCTACTCCTATCCATAACAGGGTCAAGAGTAACATTAAAATTGCCTCCTTAAACAATATTTTCCCCCATTGTGTCAAGCAAATGTCTACCAACTTTACTGAAGAAGGGACCACTGTTCATAATTGGGGTGTAAACATTACATATTGTCATTTCAGTATTCGGAACACGCATAGATACAGAGATCAACCTGCCTTCCTTATCTGCTTTTTAATTTAATACCTTTCCAGGGAACTATTTCCTTTTTAAAATCAAAACACCACACGATGCTGTCGAGTAAGAGGAATGAAAGACTTGATCAAACCAACCCTTGCATAGTTTTTCTGCTTCAGTCTCAATCAAATGTGTCTCTTGTAACAATGCAATATCGGTCTTCAAATGCCTTAAGTGTGAAAGCACTTTTTTCTTCTCGGGCTATTCAAACCATTCCCATACCATGAGAGAATGTTTATAGAATCAGAATCACTTAATACAGCGCCTGACATTTAATTAATGTCGTGCAAGAAAATTGCTGATAAATTAAAACAAAACAAGTAATAAATAACTACTACAAAAAAGAAACAAAAACAGCAACTTATAAGTCGTACCACACCACAAGTTGAAACCTAAGAGTCAGCAGCCCAACAATTAGTAAATAATAGATGCTAATAAGCTCAGAGACGTTTTTATGGGAGGGCAAAAGGGGCACTAGCCCGGGGCCCCCACCTTGGAGGGGTCCCCACAGGGCTGCCTGATCTGAAGAAGTAAGATTCCATTGTTCACCAGTCTTAAATAGCACACGTAAGGAGATTTCATGGCGTGCTGCTGAGGCTCTAAACCTATTGCCTTTCTGTTTTGACAAGTACATTCTGCCTTGATCAATTCATCATGTATTGCTTTCTGCGTTCACTATTGTATACATAGTTTATGTGTTCATTAGGGCTCAACTCTGTAGCATTCTTTCCTTTCTGTGGGAATTATGTTGATCGTGTGCAATAGGCAACGGTGGAATGCATATTGATAAATTGAGTGCAACAATGGTTCAGGAGTTAGCTCAGTTTGTGTAGCACCCAATGCAGAAATATGTGTTGATATGCAAAATTAGAATATCACATTCCAGCAAGGCTGGCTGAGCCTTTCCTATGTCTGAAGTTTATAAACCTTCCTGTATATGTACTTGGTTTTGCAGAACAAAATCACATCTACTATTATCAATAGTGTACCTGCACCAGATAGGGGTTGCTATAAAAACATATCATCCGTATGGTGAAGGTCTAGAAATTGGTTTGTTCAGATGGGGTGTTGTAAAACCTAGGCAATCACCTCCAATGATGGCATAAACTGTTAGTCCAAGAGGTGAATAAGTATCCAAATTCAAGTCTGTGGAATGATAGCGTTGATGCTTGTATCCTGGATTTGCCAGCAGACGATAAAGTGATCCTGGTCAAATCATCTAATATATCTTTCATTACTGTCCTGTCATCTGTGAGGTTTGCCTTCTTGCATTCTGCTGGTATCGTTGAGCCCATTACTTGATCTTTCTTCTTATGTAGGCCATTTCGATGGAAGGGCTGGTAGACAGAAGAGAGCGGACCAGATGTTGCGGGCCTTGTAAGGTCTGCTTGTTTGACACAAGAAACGGTTTGCCTTTTAGTCAATATTGGTATGCTGATACTTATATACTTCCCTTGATGATGGAGAGAATGAAGCTGGAATCATTCCCATTTTGCATAACACCCTTCTATAATATTTTGTTTTAAAATTGACACGTTTGGTAATGTGTTGGTCTTCAAATGCTACTTGTTTTATCATTCTGATTAGAGCAACAATGAAGAGGGTAAGGGGACTTAAAGGGAGTAAACATGCTTATGCTGCGAGACAGCATATCAAATTATAGGTGGTGAGTATGACGAGTGGGGCGCGGGGGGCGCAACCAGTATTCTTGATCGCTTAATTCCTTTGGTTGGTGGTTGGAGGCCCCAAAGATGTCTGTGCCCAGGGCCCCAAATGTGCTTACAATGGCCCTGAATAAGCTCTCCTCTCACTGTATACTTGAATTTTCCTAGTCTAACAGAAACCTGTCCCAAAAATCTGCTTAGAGACAATCTTAGACTCCTAGCCATGTGATCTTAAATTCCTAGCAGTTCTTTAATCACAGTGTTTGGTCGAGTTCAGATCCCTTCCAGCAATCGTTCACTGTCACAGACATCATAGGGCCTCATTACGAGTTTGGCGGTAGCCGTGCTGGTAAAACCAGCACGACTGCCACCAAACCTGTGAAAGTACCGGCAATGGGCAATTAAAGGGGTATTCCGACCCGGTAATTACCCATTGCCTGGTGCCAGTAATTGTCAGTCCCCATTCCCATGGAGCCCGCTAGGGCTCCATGGGAATAGGGACCATAATAGCACCGCAACTGTTAATGACGGTGCCGGTACTACCATCAAGTTCTGCTTGCGGGTGCCCCATACAGCCACCAGGACAGACCTGGCAGCTGTAATGGCACCAATGAGCAGAACTCGTAGTTTGCCGGTCCGGGAACTACGCTACCAGCAAGCTTACCGGTACCATATTTCCTGGACCGGCAAACTTGTAATGACTCCCATCATAGACATAAATGACTCTATGTCCATCGCGGCACCCACCAGCAGAGCCAGTATCTTAATGATTTTAGTGAAGACACAAGGGACTGAGACCACTCTCCTGAAAATCAACAGCATCTAAACTGCAAAGAACATATCCGAAGAAACCTGCTCATTCCACCAAAAAAGTAAGCACATTACTACTTTTATATTCTTACTGTTCCTCAAAGAGACTGTGTGGTTCATTCATGTAATTTGCGCACCAAAAAACATTGATTTCTGAATCATTCTGCCCACAAATTCCCATTTATTAAACAAAGATTAACAGGAAGAATGGCACACAAATCCCTGTTTTTTTGGAACACAAATAACATACTCAAGCCTTAGAATGTTAGTATTACAAAACAAATAACTGTTTTAATTTTATACCATTACATTTACTATTAATGCTTCTCCTCGCCACTAGCTCACTTTCTACTCTCATCTGAAGCACAGTGTAGTAACACACAAACAGAAAAATAGCCTTCCCAACTCATTGTAACTGCCCAATGCACATTCACACACCACCACAAACATTTTCCCCATCAAACTCATGCACGCATGCACACAGCACACATGCATTGTAAACAGACCAACGCATACCTTCTTTTTTTTTCAACAGGCCCCAAAGAATGCCTATCAATAAGCAAGTCTGCAGGAAGCAACGCAGAAATAGAGCAAATGAAAATAAAAGTGTCCAAAGTAAGCATCCATCTTTACCAGAGTTTGTACAAAACGTTCAAACAAAACAAGTAATGCAGTCATTTAGCGAAACAAAAGAAGCTTCAACTACAGAAACTTTGCCTCCTCTATCAAAATGTGTCTCGAAACAGAAAATGCTTAACAAGAATTTGGCTACCACTACTGCTAACACTGCTCCTATAAATCCTCATATACTAGCAAGAAACCATAGTAAAAAAATTATTTTAGCAAAAATGTTCTGCCACACAGTCCTTCAGAATCTAATAAGAAGAGGAGCGAAATCATCCACAACTCTTAAAACCTACCGTAGTAAAGTAATCCTAGAAGCTCTCATAGACAGTGTAATCTTTCTCAAAAGGAAGTTATTTATTTTAGTTTTAAACAGGATGAAACCACTAACAAAACTAAGTACTAAACTACAAAAGAAACTTCTCAATAAACGTCATGTCAACAAAAATAACTTCTTAAATATCTGTGGAGGTGAATGGAGTCACACGACCACAGAACCATATTTTAATGAAGAAACATATAAACAAAAACAAACACACACAATTGCCATCCATAGCAGTGGACGAGGATATGAAAAAATCAATAATAACATCATGGAACAAGAAACACTGCTTACAAAAGTATCCTCAGAAAAATCTTTCCGCGAGTTCCTCAATCAGTATGTGAAAGGTAAAGACAAAATCAAAATGAAAGTGCTGCAAAATATGGATACCTGTCCAGTGCGCAAATACACAGGACTACAAGGACATTCATTAGCCTGCATTTCAGGACCTATTTGCAAAAGCACCTTCCATGATATCAAAATGTAAGAAATCTAGTGTATAAACTGTACTATGCTAAAAGTCCAGCTTTAGAACTAGCCAATTTAAATAACACTTTTCTGCATGGTACACCCAAATACCTACAAGAAGAAATCGACCGTATCCAGAGAAAATATTTTGGAAGTGAAAGCCACTTACAAAATGCAATAGCTTTAGAACAGACTAGCAACAATTCTGCACGTGGCAACCTTCTATTACACACATCCAAAAAGAAATACTAAAATTTAAAAGTACATCCGTTGAAGTACCAAACCATGTATGTGTGTGTGTAGTAAGTAACTCAAAAACTATAGACGTAACATACAAAATAGAAGACAATGAAGAATCCAAATGGTTTGAACAAGCTCTCTACCTTTTAGCAGAAAACAAATACGAAATAAGTGAACCCTTAATATGTTGCAGTTACTGCACTACAAAACTTGACAACAACCAATCTCCTTCACGTGCTATCACAAATAACTTGGAATTATTCCCACTACCGAAAACCCCTGCAACAACTCAATTTGTATGAGAGCATCATAATTCAAACAGTACATCCATTTCAAGCAATAATACGCCTTCAACCAAAAACAGCAAAATTACATCCCTTTGAATTGGTGAAAGGCATTTGTGGCAAAGTAGTTTATTTACCATTCGATCTGACAGAAAATGTGCAAACCCTAGGAGTGCAACATCCAATATAGCAATCTTTAATTTTCTTAGTAAATGGTGTACCAACAAAAGACAAAAAAAATTTACCAACAACTCGTGGATTTACACAAAGTTAGACAAGCCTTGCAATATCTGAAAGACAATAATGAATACTACAAAGACATAAATATTGAAGAAAGCTTAAGGGAAACAACTGAAATAATTCAAGAGTCATCAGAAACTGGTCTATTTGAACTTCTAGATCCTGCTGCAGTATCCACTCTTTTGGACCATTATACAATTCATCCATTGCACTCTAATGACAGCATAGATGATGCACTAGAAACCTACCAAATGCAACAAACCAAAGCTTCACCAATGAGCATATGGGAAAAAAGGATAGAAGCACATGCTTTTCCTCCACTATTTCCTACTGGCAAAGGAGGAAGATACGATGATAGACCCACTCCGATAACAGCATCAGAATACCGCTCATTACGAATGTATTCTGAAGATCCCAGATTTAGACAAAATGTGGAATACATATTCCACCTACTCTTTGAAAGTGAACTAGCAACCCTATGTTATGGAGTTGCACACATATTGAAATCGGGAACCCACTTTCAAAATGTCAGCTACGCAATTAATACAAAAATTGCAAGAAAAGGATACCGTTTTACAATCAAGCATAACAAATCTGTTTGCAAACATGCGTGGTACGAAAGAATACTGGTTCCGACGTCACAGAGATGTACGTTGTATGATCAGAAACCTTGGACCACCCACTTGGTTTGTTACATTAAGTTGTGCAGAATATGCATGGGAAGATTTACATAATTTCCTACGCATATCAAACAAAAACAAAACCAATATAGATATACTAACACCTGGAGAACTTTGCTCTCTAGTTAATGTTTCAAGATATTTCCACCATCGTTTCATTGCTATGCTACACTTTATTTGTAATAAAACTGTTCCTCCCCTCGGAGAAGTGCAACACTTCTTTTGGAGAAAAGCATACCAAGCCAGAGGCGCACCACATATCCACATGCTTTTATGGATTAAAGATGCTCCTAAATTTGGTCAGGACAGTGATGCCACTGTTTTGCAGTTCATCCAAAAATATGTCACTTGTGAAATCCCTTCACAAATGACACATAGTGACCTTCTTGGACAAATTGTACAATTTCAAAGACACAAATGTGGCAAATATTATCGTTGCAAATACAAAAACAAAGGGAAATACTACACCAAATGCCGCTTTGGTTTCCCTAGACCATTTACAGAAACAGGTGAAGTGAACAACTTCAGGTCTTCAGTTCGACATAGTGTTAAACGTAAATCACCTAAGAACAAGTATTACATAAAAGGAACAGAACAATCAAAATATATCCATGATTACAATGCAATCATTGCCCTCTTATGGAATGCAAACATAGATGTGCAGTACATTGCAGACAATTCCACTGCAGTTGCACGATATGTTACAGCCTACTTAACAAAAGCCGAAGAAAAACAGAGCTTCAAGACCTCTGGAATGACCTATCATCAGACAAAACTCTATCTCAGAAATTGTACAGCCTATGCATAAAAATGCTCTCTCATAGAGAATATGGCGCCTATGAAGCTGCAGATTGTTTAACCGGTACTACTTTGTATGGAAAGTCTGAAAATATAGTATGGCTAAGCCTTGGTCCTGCTAAAGCTAGAAAAAGAGTTCTCAAATCATATGAGGACATAGAAACAATAGCAAGAAATGATCCCAACAGACAAGACATTTTGAAAAAACAATTTACTAGACACATACTGCCCAAACAGGAGTACCACTTTAGAAACCATGTGTCTATACCACATAGCCCAAAACTTTGCATACAAAATATAAAACCCGATGAAAACAAAGGTAGATATAGAGTGACAGATTGTGAAGGCAGCTTAGTGAAACTTACCAAACGAAGCTTAATTAATCATGTCAAATTGTCATTAGAAACTCCTCAACAGAAAGAACTACATATCATGTCCCTGCTACAACGTTTTAAACCATTGAGAAAAGAAGAAGAGATACTAGATAACTATTACTGCTAAGAAGACGCTTTCAAAGCAAATGAAAGCACTATCACCGATGTGAACTTTGCGCAAAACAATGTTTCACAATGAACAGCAACACGAAGAAGAACTCCAGGCCCAACTAGATAAGGACACTCCCCACAGTAGTCAACCTTCTGTAACAGGAAGCCAAGAAACACTAGGACAGCCACTAATAGCAAATGAGGCAGAATTAGCTATGACAGAAGTAGAAAACACCATGTGTCACTATGAAGAAGATACAGAAGACTTAACTGTACTACAATCAAAACTTAACAAAGACCAGCACACCATTTTTGAAGAAGTAACAAGAGAAATTGCACATGGTGTACAACACGAAAATAAAGAATGTACCTGCCAAAATTACAAACCTATACTGCTATATGTCAGTGGTGAAGCTGGTTCAGGCAAAACATTCTTAATCAAAATCATCAGCAAGTTCCTTCAAAATTGACAAACAACAAACTGTCAGCTGTTGTAACTGCCCCCACAGGTTTAGCTGCCTACAACATAGGCGGTGTCACTTTGCACCGATTACTACTCCTTCCAGTAGAACACCAAAACAAATTAGACTATTACAAACTTTCTACAGAAGCTGCAATCGAACTACGCAGAGTATTAAAACAAATGAAAATGCTACTAATAGATGAAGTGAGCATGATCTTCAACCTAATGTTGGCTAGGATTCACCTCAGATTGCAAGAAGTACTCAAAACAAACTACAAAGAACTCTTTGGAGGAAAACATATTATTGTTTTCGGAGATCTTCTGCAATTGACACCAGTGAAAGGTGAACCTATTTTTAAAACCTTAGGACACAAACTGTGCCGTAAAACTGTTGACAGCATAGGAAATGTCAACCTTTAGCAACATTTCCAATACAGAGCATTAACAGAAAACATGCACCAATCTGCAGACCTCACTTACACCAACATTTTAAAAAGTATTAGACTATCTCAAGAAGCACAAACAATATTGAAAACCCGGCTTATACATTCACTTTATGGGGATAACGCATGTGCTACTGATGCTATGGAACAATTAGCGCACAAAAATGTCAATTGTATGGCCTTAATGGCAACTCTTGCAAGCTGTTCCAAATTCAATGAAACAATGTTAAAAAAAGAAATGCAACCAATAATTCAAATTTGCTCCACAGACAAACTGGACATACATGGTATGACACTACCCATGTGTCAACAAGCCACAACAAGACTAAATACCTTAGAAAATTCAATCTCCAACACAGCTGGGTTGGAAAAAATATTACAATTATCCTTAAATTGTAGAGTAATGCTTAAACGTAACCTTGATGGGGAGCAAGGACTAGTTAATGGAGCACTGGGTACAGTTGTCGGCTTTCAAACATACCCACGTGACAACAACATTCAGTTTGTCAATATTCTCTTCGACAAACTTCCAGAAGTAAAAAGGATGGGGTGATCAACAGCTCGATTCCTTCTCTTCAAAGACATGTATGTACGTAGAGAACAATTTTCTCTAACTCTTGCAAATGCAGTCACCATTCATAAATCCCAAGGTCTTACCCTAGACAAAGCATTGATAGATATTGGGAACACAGTGTTTAAAGAAGGCATGTGCTACGTAGCACTATCACGCTTATGTACACTTGACGGTCTATTTCTAATGAACTTTGATGCAAGTAAAGTAAACGCTGATATTCCTTGCATTTTAGAATACAATAGACTATGTTCACTGTACACCCCCATCTCAAATCATATCCTGTTCCAAAAAAAGGAAAACGTTGTAAAAGAAAACTGATTCAAACAGAAATGCAGCAGGATCTGACTGCAAATCCTTCAAAGAGAGTAAATTAAGCTAATACTTCATCTATTACCACAACCAAAGAAGAACCTATTATTGAAAGTAACTCAGGTACTTCCTCAAAGAAGCAACACAAACTATCTGGTCCATTCAAATTTTCCAATGTAACTGGTGTAAGTTGCTTCGCAAATGTAGCAATGAATATTCTATTTCAATTGCCACCAATTGTTAACAACATTTACTTACACAGTACAGATATATATATATATATTACATGGCCCGCGGTAGCGGGCGTGTAGTTATGATTAAGTTGCTAAACTCATAGGAAGAGCACTTTTTCAGAGGCTTATAACTTCACCCCCCCTGGAGGAATCCTCACCAAACTTTGCAAAAAAGTATATGGCGGGCTCTGAATATTTTCGCCAAGTTGGGTGAGGTTTCATGCAGGAGGGCCTGCAGTATTTGTGCGTATTGCATCAATTTGTGGCTACCTAGACAGGCGAGTACTTTGTGTGGTGATTGGAGGCAGCTGTCGTAATAGCCTGATAGCTTCTGGTGCAACCTGTTTGCTGCAACCTCTTTTCGTCGTGAGTGGTGGCATGTGAATTTTAGAAGAGAGCGAATTGCACATGACATTGTTTGGGTGGGAGGGCGTTTGGCTGTGCTCTCCGGATGGAATGCGGTAGTTGGGCACATGGTGGCATGTATGGGCGAATGAAGTACCGTTGGGTCTGTGGAAGGATTATGTGCAGATTGGTTGGAATAGGGCCAGTGTTGCGAACAGAATGTGGGTAGGTTGGCAGTAACACAATATTTTGTGAATGGAAGTGGGTACGCCCATAGTATGTGAATGAAAGTGCACAGGGGTGCAGGAGAGAGTGTTTTGTGTCTACACTATGGTAACTGTTGCAATTTGTTGCTGCATAGCTCCATGGCATTGCACAGGTTGGGTAGGAGTGCTGTTAGCAGTGGTGTGTATGTGGATTGTCATAGTTGGTTACCTGGTGAAATGCAGGGTGGCATTACATTGCCTTGGGTGTCATCCGGAGCATAGGACTGGAGGACACCCACGGCAGTAATGCATTTTTGACTTTGCATCAGTTAGAGGGTGGTGACCTCTAAGGAATGGTTGTGGAGCACATTTCAGGCACCATAGAGAGAAGTGAGCTGCCATGCGTGTATGTTTGGTTTCGCAGGTCAGGTCGCTGTTAGAACATGGCAAATTTTTTGATGTGTGGTTGGAGATGGTGCAGTGAAAGGTCATGCAGTGTGGGCACAGGGTGCACTGTTTGCATACTGTCAGTATGGAAGAGGGTATGGTTGAAGTGCATTAAAGGTTTTGATGTGTGGTTGGAGATGGTGCAGTGAAAAGTCATGTTGTGTGGACACTGGGTGCAATGTTTGCAAACTGTCAGTATGGAAGAGGGTATGGTTGAAGTGCAGTTTATATGCGCTTGGTTATTGTGCTGTGTGCAGATTTGTTGAAGTAGGCCCAACGTTGTGAAAATGTTGTGGTTAGGTTGGCAGTGACACAATACTTTGTGAAAGACTGTGGGTGGGGGTGGTGGAGGCCTTTGTGGATTTTGCTAATTGCGACCTGTTTTCGTGAATGTGTGTTTTATGGTGTGGGGGAGTAGGGGTGAAGTGCCGCTAACTACGTATGTTAGGTTTGTAAATAATGGTAGTTGCCCCATGGGCGCATGCACGGATCTATAGTGTTGTGCTGGGTGTGGGCAAGGGTGGACTGTTGTGTACATGGCCAAAGGTGTGCTGGTTGCGCGTCAGGATCTTTGTGGATGATGAAATAGTGCATTCTTTAGCAGAAGTTTCTGGTGGAGGGGCTTTGGAAGCAAAGGCACCGTGCACTGAGAGTGTTTAACAGTAAATATGGAGTGGTGTACAGAAATGACAGTGTGCACTGTAGAGGGTCAGTATGTGATTGGTGCATGCATATTTGAAAATTTCACAGCAGCCAATGAGGGAGTGTTGGAAAAATGCCAGTGAAAAGGAAAGAAGTTTTGTGTCTGCTTTACTGGGGCGTGGCATGTGCTGCAGGTGGGAAAGCGCACGTGCCACATCCTGCCTTCTCAGCATGGAGCCTTCGCAAATGGAACTGTGGGGATTCTCCAATGAGGTGTGGAGGGTGTGGTTCACATGAAGGGGCGGTAACATATTTACCCAAACTTCGATGCAGTTACGTTGGCAGAGGTGGATAGAAGCCGAGTTCTGATAGTGGGCGATACCTTTGTGCGCGATCTGCACAGGTATGCTGTGGAAAGAGGCTTTGATACTGACTTTCACTTGGAAGGAGTGCAGGCTTTTTGGGGCACAGTGTATGAGTGGGGTTTCGGGTGCATGTATTTCCTTTGCAAATGTGTGGCCTCTGTCGGTACTGTTGATGTGGTGGTCGTACATTTTGGAGCACTCCATTTGGGGTAATTGTCTTGCTCACGTTTAAAGAAGAGAGTTCCTATTTCGCTAATACACTGTATGATACGGGTAAATGAAAACGTTGCAAGCAAATAACATTAAATTGCCACTTCATTGTAGGAGATGGGAGAAAAACCAGTATGCTTTTCAAACACCTAATGGACGCTTAGAGGCGGATATCGTGCGCAGAGGCAGTTATAACAGAGTTGTAAACATAGTGCCAAAACAATGTTCATACCTTTATTTTGTCGTGATGGGTGTTCATGTGGATGAATGTGCATGCACAAATTGTGCAATGTTTGAGTTAACTTTCCACTGGATGTGCTTTCCAATAACAGCACAGTTGTAGGCTGATTTTGTAATGGTACATATGAGGTTTCTCACCATGCTGGCCAATGGAAATGTAACTGTGGAAATTGTCAAATAAATCAGGTGGTCAGAGTGTGCGTCACAGGAAAGGTCGGCTATATTTGGTTACATTACTCTGTGTGGTGAGGCTGGCAGAGATGGCGAGATGCACAGTTTTAATAGTGGGTGATCCCTCTGTGGTAAAACTGCTCCAGTATGCCGTGGAAAGAGGCGTTAATGGCAATTTCAATTTGGAGGAAGTGGACGCTTTGTGGTGCGGTGTCGCTGTCCCTACTTTGGACCATTTGCTTGTTGGACCATTTGCTTGCAGAATGTCGGCGAGTGGCCACTTTTGCTACTGTACACGTTGTGGTCCTGCACTATGGAGCACTGCTTTTGGGTTCTATAGCTTGTGTGGACCGTCAACTCAAAAACATGATGAAAGCAGTGAAGTGCATTTTTCCCACTGCGAAAGCGCTTTTCTCATGTATACCACCAAGTCCAGCATACACCTATTCCAATGAATGTTGTCGGCAGCAGAGGTCGGAAGGTGTTTTATCAACAGAAGCATGTGTAACATTTTTGCGTGCTGCTGGGGTGTACTCCTGTGAGAATGATAACCTTGGTTATCGATATGTGCACCTTCTCAATGGAAATGGCATTTCATTGTTGCCCATTGGCAATGACATTTTGTATTCCAATCTGCAGGCTTGCTCTGAAGACGCTATTGTAAGAATGTGAGGTGAAGTACAACAAACACAAACACTTATAAAAACCCGAACTTAAAATGTTTCTATGGAAGCAACTTTAAAAGAAAAATACAAAGGGCTCTTTTGAGAGCCACCACTACAAACGACATCCCCTACAATGGTTGACATTTATTCCATGACTCCCGCGCGCGCACAATTGGTAAATTCCATGGACATTGCGACAGTTGCAGGGTTGTAACTGTGACATACGCCCCATTTGCACATGGCCGCCATACATTTGGGCCTGTGGAGGCCACAGGATTGGTCAATAAGGTTTCTGAGTGTGGAGTGCACGCACAAACTGTGGTACACAGTATATTTGTGGAGCAGAATTCAGAAGGTGCGCATATGGCTGTGTGTTGCACGAGCCACAGCGTATGCTTTGTGGGGGAGTTCTACATACATTACTTCACAGTGAATGGAAAACAGAGTCCAGTGGGAGTTGATTGTGGATTGTATCATGTGGATTTGTACGCGTATGAAGTACCTACAATGAAGTGATTGATTTTGGTTTGTCTCTGTGAGACTTTGGTGACACGTGATCATGAGGATATTATTGTTGTTCATTGTGGAGGGAAAATTCTACAACATCTAACACGATTTTCAGTGCCGTTTGCGCTAAAGGAGGCACTTGGCCAGGGAATGTGCCTGTTTCCGATCTCCTGCATAATTTTTTAGTCTAGTACGCAGACACCCATGCGGACGCGTTATTTTTCATTTGGTCCGGAAATGGACAAAGCGCAGCACATTGTGAAGAAGTGTATTTGTGCCTTTTTACATCTTGTGCCAATGTTATACTTTACAAATGGAAATCAACGGTTCACAGCACGAAGAGATTTCCCCACAAATAGCGTTCCTCTTAACATTACTGCATTTCCGTTTTCTGCACAGCCTACACAATTTGCCTTGCTGCCCTTTTCTGGGAGTGTAAGAAATGTTTGTGGCAGGTGTTGCGCACTTGCGCTCTTGAAAACGCACTGCACCATGTAAAACCATCTCTTTCAACAGCCACCCATTTCTTCCCATTTCGACTGCAGTGTTTTCCACAGCACCACGGTTCCTTCTCTGGAGGTTCCATCTGTGGAGGGTATACGATGCGCGGCGCCCTGCTTTCCTTCATTGGCACGTACATTGTTGCACTCTGAAAGGAGGTTTCTTTACTTACCTTTTCTCCTTTTCCAGTTCATTAGTATTTCTTTTGGTCTTGTAACACACGCCACCGAAGGACCGAAGGGCAATGGCCGGTACAGAAAGGCCACCACCTACATGGATAGCGTAGGGGACATGCACAGAGAAGGTAATGTAGGGTGGCCATCACTTAAATAGCCCAAGCGCTTTAAAGTAGCTTCGCTCTGTAGAGTACCGGGTTGCAGTACATGCGCACTACAATGCCCTTTGGCAGGCAAGGATCATTAGTGTAGCATATGGTGTACAAGGGTCTTTTAATGATCCGGTGCCGTACAGGAGTGCCCCTGTTGTCGGCCGCAGTCTATGTGGAGAATGCTATACATGAAATTACCCTACTGCATTTTTGGCAGGGTAGTGCCAACTGGTCCCTTATGCTTGCGTTGCTGTTCTCGTCACATGTGGTATGGACAGTTCATGGTACGCCATTAGCCGTAGGACTAGCATGCACGGAGATGAATGAATTGTGAAATGCAACAATGCTTACTGCAAGGAGAAACGCAGCTTCACTACGTGCACGAGGAAGATATTTATTAAGCACAACCAATGCAGCTATAGTACTGTTCTAACCACCAGTGCTATTATTTAGTCTCTGAAGAGTCTGTTGTTTGCTTACTTTTCTTAACATGCACTACTATGTTAGTGACGAAGCCGCACCAACTTTGGCATTTCACAGAATCACTACAAAATGTCACACCTGCAGTTAAATGTTATCTCCAACTCTACGATCCACAGGGGAACCCTTCACACTTTCCGGCATAGTGCTCAGTGCAGAGACGGTGTGTCTGTTTTATGGGTCATGAAAAGGCCAGCAGCATATTCATTGAACTATTGTGACATTTAGCACGCCCACTGTACACTCGAGGTTGCTGTTGCTTGTTTTCCAGTGGGCCTCATAGAGGCAGTTGTGGTGCAGCGACAAATTGGTAGGTTTGAAGAGCAACCCATGTAGTCGTAACTAGTAGTTGAAATTAGGTAGACTACCATATCAATCTGTAGGGCTGGTGACAGAGGAGCTCTTACCAGTACTCAGAAGATGCCCAAAGTATGGACATAGTTCTAAAACGGAAAGACGTGCGCTCCCACAAGTACTTAAAAGAGCTTTACAACATGCAGCCATGTGGCTAGTATTGCAGTCCTACGGATACCTGCATTGTGATTGCACATACACCGGCCACGTGCAGTGTGCATAGGAAACCTCCACATTAATTACCTGCAGCTATCTCGGCTAATAATGTCTGGAACACATTCACCATGCTAGGTTAACACAAAAAAAAAACACTACTCTCAGTGTCACCAACACTTAAAATGCGCACCTTTAAATTGTAAGATACACCGACACTATTAGGCAAGGGAAGGGGTAGCACAAATGGATACATACACAGGGCAATTTGGCCTTTCCAAAAGTTTGTGAGGAGGCCAGCCAAGCTATCAGTGACAAAACGTTTTTAACAGGAGGTTATGGTTTAATTGCGGTATCAAATACATATTACATTTACAGAGAACAGTATGTTAAAGGAACGTTCCGGTTACAATGTCCTACTAAAAACATATGCAAATACCACAAACATATCACTTTTACTGCAAACACTATGCTTAAGCAACGTTTCCGTTACAGTGCCCTGCTAAAAACCTATGAAATTCACTAACAAAAAACATTGTTAAAGGGACGTTATGGCTAAGTTGCCTTAGCAAAAACCTATAAAATTCAATGGAAAAACTTTGTTACAGGGACGTTATGGTTACAGGTAAAACCAAAACCCCCCCGAAATTCTCCAGTTATAGTAAGCTAAGCAACCATAACTCATGCCACCAGTGTGTACTGCAAGGACTAACACCCATGACATCAAAGATGCTATCACAAATTGCATTGATGACATCACTGATGACAACACGTGCATTTAGTTTTCATGAAAAGCCTTCAAATATCGTCCCTTTAACAGTGTTTTTGTTCGTGAATATATATATGTATATGTATATATATACGTATATATATACATATACATATATATATATATTTTTTTTTCCAATGTCTTCATAACCCAATCACATGCAGCTTCAGACATGCCAGTATAAAATAGGATTCACACATACCTCAAGGGAGCAGAGAAAAACCTTTCAGAGTGACACTAATTTAAAACTGTGACATTATTCTGAGCCTATTCTTTGATTAATTGATGGTACCAATTAGACATTTATAATCCATTACTTATATAGTGCTTTCAGTAAAGTACTTTGGGCTTCATTACACGGTAGGCGGTAAGGGTTTACCGGTACCGGTATTTTACAGGTACCGGTAAATCCTTACCGCCTTACTACGAGGTCCCTTTGCGGGTTGGGGAATTTAACGCCTGCTTTTTGCAGGCGTTAAAAATCCAACCCGCAAAGGGACCAGGGTGCTAATTACGGTACCACAATTTGCGGTACCGTAATTAGCGCCTTCCCCATTTCCATTATGCCCTATGGGGCAAAAATGGGAATGGGGAAGGGCAATGGAGGAAGGAGGAATTACCGCCTTCCCAACCTTGGAATAGGGCGGTAATTCCCCTTTCCTCCAAGGGGGTACCAGTAAATTACGGGCATGAACCATGGCGCTAATAGCAAAACAGATGCACTTTTTCGAATGCAGATGTGTTACCAGCACTGTTTGCCATTACAAGTATAAGAGCCCAGATGAGATGCATGTTCTGAGCCATTACAATTATAGTAGCCCTCATGGGATCTGCTTGTTCTGCAGCTCTGATGTAATGTGTGTGTTCTGAATCATTGGACATTTAGTAGTCCTTTTGATAAGTTGAAAGCTCAAGCAGCTCTGTTACAATTGGATGGTACCTGTATCTTAAACACATACCTCTGATGCAGATGCATTAAATCACCTATCAACAAGATTTGAAGTAACAGCTTACGCAATATTCTCTCCAGTAGGGTTATTGGCCCACTGAGCTACCTTTCTCAACAGGCTGTTGACTCAGAAAGGCACATAGGGTTAGGGCATTATGTGAGGCTTCTCATATAGGGTTCCATGTGGGGCTTCCCTGACATAACTGGCATGTCAAAGTCCTCAGTCTGTTTGGACTATCTTACATGAGTCAGAATATTCATAAGGAGGCTTTGAAATGTGCTAGATTTTTGGCAGTGGAACTCAGTAATCGGATTTGGGAGAAGCAGAGGTTTTGAAAAGTGCAAGACCGAGTAGGAGGGATTAAAGTATATGACAGCAGTGCCATCTTCTCACACTGTCAGCCAGCGTGCATCAAACCAGCTCAGGCGGATGGCAGGAAGGATCTATGTAAAAATAACCAATTTTTTACTGTGAGGTCGAAAATCATTCATTTAAAAAAACACACGTTCTGTATTTTTAATGCAGGGGAGACCCCTGAGATTCCCCCACTTTATTAAATACACCTACCCAACCCACAGCCCCATCTATTTTTTGGGCGGAAATCATTGTTTTTCATGCAAGGTTTTCTACCTTGCAGTAACATGATTTTGTATTTTGTAGTGATACCGGTGTGAAGAGCTCAGACACTGTTCTTGCTCAGAAAATGCCAGCACATGTTTGTGCTTTGCCATTACAGCAGCTCTGTTAAGAAATTCAGTTACTGTCCCAAAACATAGCAGTCCTTCTACGAAATGTGGGCATGATGCAATCAGCCGTGCTGTGAATAATTGCCATTGTGACATGACATGCATATAGCTGTCACAGGTTTCCCCCCTTCTCACCTGTCTTTGTTGTTTGTTGGAGTTCTTCGATGAAGTCTTCTTTCGCACAGTTCGGGTCTTGTATAACCCTGTGTGTAGGTCCTCGGGTGCCAGCGTGCGTTCAGCGTTGCGACTCCTGGGAACGTTCAGATGTCCGGGGAAGTCCGAGGAAATCCAGGAAAACAGCGAAAAGTGCACACGGAAGACGAGTGCACGGAGATCCGGGATGCAATAGAGGACAAAATGAGGGGGAATGAAGGAGGAGGAATTTAGGGGAACCGGGAACCAGGAATCAAAGGATAAGCGAAAGCAAACTACGGCAGCACACGTCCAGCTACAGCAAGAGGTACCGTTGAGACGCGCAGGGCCGTGGGGGCGTGTCCGCTTTATAGAACGTAATGCGTACGGTGCAGAAACTGGTAAACAGTGTTCCGCGTTCGGCGGCCATGTTGGGAGTACTGCTGAGTGTAAGCCCCTATGGGTCAGGGACCAGGAAGTCCAGAAAGGACGCGTCCGATGGTTCATGACAATAGCAGCACTGCTGATGAATTAGGCTACGCTGCCTTAATATATAGCAGTACTGTCGTGAGGTACCGGTACAATCTGTGCCACTGAAAACATATGCAGCATTGCTTCTACCTGTATCCATCATACCCACTTGTGGTGAGTGGGTGTTCAGAAAGGGAGTTAAATTAAAGTTCCGACTACATGCCCAGCTATTGCTTGTTCTCTAAGGCAAACTATGTACAGTGCCCTTTTATGCATGTGCATGCAAGCGAACACATGCAATCTTAAGAGTAAAAGAAACACATCTTCATATAGAACACCAAAAGCCTTTCCTTCTCACAAATGCCAAACAACTACTTGCTGGGAATCTCTCATAAAAGCTAAAGACATCAAGAAACACAAGCCATTAATTGCAAATACCCATGCTGCTGCAACTGCGCTGCTTCTATTAAAGCTGATTAAAACAGAGTGCAATGAAGCAAAATTGCAGCCCTAGCTTAAGACAATTATTATTTTACACAATATTACATGTGTCCTAAAGCAATCTGAAAAGCATGTTCATGATTTAATATGCTTTAATAACACCATAACCTACAAAACGCAGGCATAGTTAAAAGCCAAACTAACATGTGCCGTTATAAATAACCATGCTGCACTTTGGAAATTCATATTCCAGCAGGGCTGAATCAGCTCTTCATTCTTATGAGGTTGAAACATTAAGAAATATTACATTTTGTAGTGATAACACATTTTTTCCGCGCTTACAAGCAGGAGGGTCAGGAGTCAGACATGAAGTGCTACACATAAAAGTATGCTATGATACCAACTATTTTACCTTGATATGGAAAATCTAGGGCACAGCAACCTAAAACACAGGGTATTTTGTCATATAATTATAGGCTTCAGAAACATGAAACAATCAAGTTAACTGTTAATAAGACACTGGGGTATCCAGTCTGCCTAGCTTATATAGACAGACACTAATCTCAAACTGCACCTTTCCAAATACAGCACATTAGAGAAAGCTAAAGGTCACTGGACAAGGCATAATTTAGTTTTGTAAAAATGGATTAATAAAGATTGCTAATGAAAATAAATGATTAGCAACTTAGTAAAAATGATTAGCAATTGTTTTGTAGTGACCACATCTTGCTATCCCTTGTAATCAAGGAGTAAATGTTCATTTACTGCTCCCCTAATGATACGTTCTAATAATAAATACGATTCTTGACACAGGTAGTATAGCTCAGTGTCAACACGCTCGGCTTGGAACCAGGAGGACACAGAGCAACATAGGTCTGAATTCTGGGAACTGGAAAGGCTATCCCGATTCCGCTGCTTGCATGGTGTGTGGGTACAGCATTGCAAATTTGCCACATTTGTTAATATTTTGCCTGGGGTATACCGGGATCCGGAGAACAACATTAATTCCAGTTCTTAGTGAGTCTAAGATTCGCCATTAAAGAGAGGCTATTTTATTTCTTTTAAGTGCAGATTCTGTTTTGGTTGCATGGGCATTACTCAACTTTCTGAAAAGAGTGATGTATTTTGGAATGGGGATACTCAGGATTCAGGGTGAGGACTGCTGTTGATTCCTCGGTCGAGTGGTATTGAATAGGGCATGTTGGTGTTAGATATGTTTTAAAATTGCTTCGGTATTGGCAGTATATATTGTATTTTTATGTTTTTTTACTTTGTGGCTGTTTTAAAAAATGTACAATGTGGTTTTTGTGGATGCTCTTAAATGATGGGTTCTATCATTATATGTATTATGATGGTTTTATGTGTTTTATGGATATTTGGAAGCCGAAATAAACTTTTTGATTGACTGAAATGGATTAATAGAGATTGCTAATGAAAAAAAATGATTAGCAATTTAGCAACAATGATAAGCAATTGTTTTGTAGTGACCACATCTTGCTATCCCTTGTAATCAAGGAGTAACTGTTAATTCACTGCTCCCCTAATGATACGTTCTAATAATAAATATTATTCTTGACACAGGTAGTATAGCTCAGTGGCAACACGCTCGCCTTAGAAGCAAGAGGACACAGAGCAACATAGGTCTGAATCCCGGGAACACGCTTAGAAACTTCTTTGGTGTAAAGCGCGTTATAAATAACCAATTATAATTCTTTTCTAAACATCCTGCATCCAAATGTACTGAGAAAAGTGTACAAAAGCATATAATGCATTGAATTCTAGTTTAGTTTTTCTTACAACAAATGTGGAATCCTCTTGTGACACCCACCTTATGTATTATTTGCTACCATATGCACACCCACTGCATGCATCCTTTGAGTTGTCCCAATTCAGAGGCTCATGGTACTAGATGCCATAGTCCCAACATAGTGGCTCTCAGGGCAGTTGCAGTGCACAGCAGTAATACAGCGCACGACCCACACCACGCACCACCCTGGTAGACGTGAAGAAACTGGCAGCATTTTCTGCTATTTAGTCACCAGGATTTTTTCCATGGCAGACACTCCTGGCACCACAAAGCAGAAGAATCTGTAGTGCAGTTTATGATGGCTGATCCCTAACGTTAGCATTTGAACCCGATGTGGCCCTCATAAATCGTTGGTCTTCATGGTTACCAGCATTACAATGTATTGTGAATCAGCTGCAGGAAATCTTCCTACAGATGTTAGCCAGATGTGGTAGCATGATTTCCATGTCCAAAAGATCACCTCAGGGAAAAATGAGCCACAGATATTCCAATCCTTTGTTTTGCAGCCGGATTGGGGATGTCTCGTGGGACCCAGTAAGCCGTCAACAACATCATGTGTTCTTTGCGGGTCAGACAACCCTTGAAAGGGTTAAGGTGAGGGCCTTGTGCTAGGGAAAAGAGGCAGCAGTATCCATCACTACCCCATGAGTTTGAGTGCCTCTTGCTCCCTTAATATACAACTGCCAAACAATGTAAGGAAGACATGGACTCCATCAGTGATATCTGCCTGTACCACCCAGGCTGTGAATTCTTTTTTAAAAATGTTTTTTTTACTTTTTCTATTTTTTTTATTGTGCATTGGCTAAAAAAAAAACCTTTTAGCACGGACAAATGTTTGAAAGAAAGACACAATAAATACAAAAATGAGCAGAAGTAAAATTAAAGCAATACATTACAATTTTTCAAAGTAAGCTCATTTCATGATATTATCATGTTATGAAAAGTCAGTCAAGAATATATAAAACAATCCAACCAAATAATCTTACTAAAATGTGTCTAAGAATAACAATATATACAACAATCCAGCCAATAAAATATTGCTAAAATTTGTCTAAGATAAAAGTGGACCTTCACTGTAATATATCAAAAATGTGTTAATGCTATTTGAGGAGATGTGGGCTTCTTTCCAAACATATCTCCATCCTTTCCTCACTTCCACCCCAATGGTGCTTTCTGTTCCTCCTATCTTTCCAACTGCTTCTCCATTGACTATACTTCCCTTCTCACTAAGTCTGGTCGGAAGAAGTTCAAAAAGGATATCTTGGCCTCTAACCCTGGTCTTCCTATCGCCAACATCTACTCCAATGCTTCCACCAGACAGACCCTTACCAACATCCTCTTTGTCGTTCCTTCGCCAGATCTATGGACTCCTCATATGGTCTCTGTGCTCTGCCCTATCTCCTCCTCTCCCATTAATGGTGGCAATTACTGGGAAGTTCTCATGGCTTCCTTCGACTCCTCTAAAGTCATCTTTAATGTCTACCTAAATGGCACTGTCATGGTCCAAGGCCCTTAGGCCAATCTCCTCCTCTTTGATAGGCGCTTACATCGACTCATCAATTTCCTCTCATTTCCTGCTGTCCCCTGCTCTCCCCCCTTGGCTACCTTGCCCTCTCTCTCCTCCTCCTCCTCTGCCCCTCCCCGGGCTCTTTCTCCTCCGCAGGGCGTACCTCTGATCTGTATTCCTCCCCAAAAGGTCTTTAAGGCTGGCAACCTTCTACATATTGCCACTCTCAACTCTCGCTCTGCAGTCAAACACTCCTCTGACATCTGCCACCTCCTTGACGAACTAGACCTTGATGTCCTTGGTCTTACTGAGACATGGTTCACGGCCATCTCTGTCACGTGCTTTGACTTTCCTCCCTGATGGCTACAAGATCCTCTCCGCTCCCAGATCCTGCCGGTTCGGTGGGGGGGCTAGCCCTGATCTTTCCTGAGTGGATTCCTGTCTCTATCATTCCCACTCAGACCTACTCCTCTTTTGAATGCCTTGTCTGTAGGCATTCTCTCTCGCCTACCCATTCTCTTACTGTGGTTACCATCGACCGGCCTCCTGGTCAAATCACCTCATTTCTCTCTGAGTGGGCAGACCTCTCCTCCTCCCTCCTGGCCTCTACCACTCAACTCCTCCTCCTCCTCGGTGACCTAAATATACATTTAAACTCTCCTTGCTCCTCCTCTGTACTCTTCCGTGACCTCTGCGACTCCCTCTCCATCCTCCCCTCTGGCCCGACTCACTCTGCAGGGCACACACTCGATGTCTTGATCTCCTCTGACCTCCCCCTCTCCATCCCTCTGACCACTCCTCTCTCCTGGAGTGATCACTCCCTCCTCTCATCTCATCTCTCCCTCTCTTCCCCCCAAGCCAAGCCTACCCCAACACTGCCACCTACCTTCTCGGACATCCGGCCCATGAAGCGTGTGTCAGTTGAGGCTTTTGCTGCCACTTTCTCTCCCCCCTCCACCTTTGGCTGTCTCAAATCCTGACACAGCCCTGTCTCTAATCTACTCTTCAATTTCTGATACGCTTGATGCTCTTGCCCCTCTCATGAGGATCCGTTTGAAGTCCAAAGCCAAGTGCAATTCCTCCTGGTATGACTCTGACCTAGCTACACGTAAAGTGTAGGGCAGCTAAGAGGAAATGGAGGACTTCCTGTTCATCCTCTGACAAACTGGCCTGTCGCCTGCTACAAAGGCAATACCGACTCTTTGTCCTCACCAAGAAAAGAGTCCACATTCAAGCTCGTGTCTCTGCGGCATCTAACAACTTGTCCGAACTCTTTAAAATCTGCAAGGAGCTGGCCAACCCTGCTGCAGTCTCTACCCCTCCTGTTGCCTCCCAGGCTCTTTGCAATGCCCTTGCCTTTCACTTCATTTAAAAAACTCAGGACATCCTGACCACCCTCTCCACCCACACCCTCCTCTCCCTTGTGTGAGCACATTCTGGGAAGGTTAGTCTCTTCTCTCGCCAATCAATACAGGGATTATGTTTTTCCAACCAAGGTATCCCCAGTATCAGCTGAAACTGTGGGGCCTTGATTAAGTCAAACACCATAGCCTCTCGATGCCCATCTTGACTCAGCAATGTCATCTCTGCAGTGGAATGAGTTACGGGTCCAGAGGCAATTTCCGTTCCATCTACAGTGGTGACAACATCGGCCGTGGTCTTGCGGGTGAGAGATAGATTCATCCTGGTAGCCAATTCCCAGTCCAAGTAATTTCCTATGGCTCCACTCTCTACGTACGCCTTTACCACGTGCATGCGTGATGGCTGCTCTGGATCTACAAGGACCATGGGTATGGTGAAATGCGAGGTCAGAGTGTCCTTCTTTAAGCTCGGCAAGCAGACCTTTACGCTTGCCGGGCGTGGTCGTTTCCCGAGTCAGATTTCACATGGTTTTCATCTGCTGCTCCTATAACTTTCTTGGGTGGTTTTACAGGGCAGTTCCGAAGAAAATGACCAGCAGTTCCGCAATATAAACATAATTGCAGTTGCCGTCTTCTATCTCTCTCCTTTTGGGTTAGGGGTCCTTTAACCCCCCTGATTTGCATTGGTTCTGAGACATCTACTCCCTTGGAGCTTACGTGGGTTTTAACCAACGCCCTGTTCTCAAACTTGGTTCGGTCAGCCTTCCTGGTTTGAAGTCTGTGATTGAGCTGGACCACTAGATCTATATATTCAGCACAGTCTTGAGGCGGGTTCACGATTTGGGCCAAAACATCTTTGAGTTCTCCTCGAAGTCCTCGATGGAATAATGTGATTCGCTTGGCTTCAGGCCATTCAGTTTCCACTACTAATCTATTGAAAGTTGCAATGTAAGATAAAAGATCCTGGTTACCTTGACGTAGGGATAAAAGTTTGTTGTCCAAAGCCTGTCCTCGGGACTGTCGGGCGAATAGTCTTTCCATGCTTGTTCGAAAACCCTGGAAATTTCGAAGAATCGGGTCATCCTGGTTAACTAGTGGAATGGACCAATCCGCCGCACTGCCGCTGAGATATGACAGTACAAAGGCTACCTTGGCCTGATCGTTTGGGAAAGCTCCAGGTCTACATAAAAAGTGCAAGCGGCATTGATTCATGAATGTTGCAAACCCTTTTGGGTCTCCGGCAAAGCGTTCAGGCGGAGCCAAAGGAACGGCTCCAGGTAAATTTATCTGCACCGGGTTACTCGATGGTACAGGAGCTGGACTTGCCCCAAGTCCTGGTAGAGGTGTTTGTCCAGCCTGGCTCTGTAATAGTTGTCTGGCTAACTCATCAGTTCGTTCTTTTGACACTATCAGTTCCCTCCTGAGGGCATTGGTTTCTTGGCGGGCGGAATGCACTTCGGCCCTTAATTCCCCTAATAATTGGGCCAACTGATCAGTTTCCGAGGTCTCCATGACGCCCAGGTGGGTATTTGTGGGTAGGCTTCGCGTTCTGTTACGCTCACCTGGTTCCCACGGGGGCGTCGACCGGAACTGGGACGGTGTTATTTCCACCAGCGTGACGTGTAGCGCCGAGATGACTGACTGGACTGGCCCGCTCAGCCTAGTTTGTCTGGCTCGCAAGAATATTCTTCTGCAAAGGCGAAGAGGAATTAACCACCCGTGGAATAGAGTGTCAACCCACCTTCCCCACTCCCGTTGTCTTCCCACTGATCACTCTTGATGTCCCCACCTTAGTCTCACCTGATGGTTTGGAAGGATGAGCTCTCCATCCTGCATCGACCGCAGGGGCGCATTGATGACCAGTTACTTCACTGGCGTAGAGGAATTGGCGAGTTCCAGTATTGACTCTAAAGTCCAATTGTTCGTAAGAGTTCAAATGTCTGCTCTTCACTCTGTCCGATTCCTTGCAGGTTGCCGATTAATCCACTCGAAGATTTCCAAATGGCACTCGGTAAGATTCAGGTAAGTCTATTGTGTTTTTCCCCTTAGGGGCCGGGGTACGGCGATGAAGCAGAGTTGACTGTGCCGACCCGAGATGAGGTGAGACCCCCGTGGTAAATCAGGTAAGTTTTGTGGGGGGGGGTAACTGGTATTGTCCTTGCTTTCTCCCCTTAGGGGCCGGGGTACGGCGGTGAAGCAGAGTTGACTGCGCCGACCCGAAATGAGGTGAGTACCTCCCGTGGTAATCAGGTAAGTCCTTGGGGGTAGCTTGTATGGCCTTAGAGAGTCCCCTTGCTCACCTTGCTGACTTTGTCTCCTTAGGTGTCGGAGGGCGGCCGCGAGATGGAGAGAGCGCGATGGAATGCTGAAGTACCACCAAGCAGGTGAGTTCAGCGCGGCGCCGTAGAAATGCGAAGCAATGCTTCAAAGACTTCTGTCTTTCAATTCCGTGGCGAAATGGATCAGGATTCAGGTAAGGATTAAAGTTAAAACTCCTGTTCTAACCTTTATCCTTTTGTCTTCTTGTTTCAGGAGTCCCAGGACTGAAGCGGGCGTGGCTGAAGACTGGAGCTGCTGAAAACACGGTGAGCGTTACGCTGCAGCAAGCAGAATAACGCGAAGCACGTGTGGCTGTCTGGGCGTGGTTTAAATAGCCTTGGAAGAAGATCCAGGTAAGTATTCTTCCACAGCCCCACCCAAGTAACAAAATAGTCCCTTCAGTAAAATAGTCCCTCCTAAGCCTCATTTGGCTTGAGTCTTCATGCAGCATGGTCTGCCTCAGGTGAGTATGCAGCATGGTCTGCTTCAGGTAAGTTATCAATAATGAGCCTGGCGCCCCATGGCGCCAGGACTGACTTTATCTTTATGAGCCTGGCGCCATAGGCGCCAGGACTGTACCCAAACAGCCCCACACTGGGGCTTTTGGGCATGCTCCAAGTGGCATGATGCCTGCTTCCAGGGCTGCTGGGCCTGGTCTGGTCATCCGGGGGCAGGCATCATGACACCTTCTAAGTTGTACTGAATCTAACTTTATTAAATAGTTGGTTGGTGATAACAGCCTAAAATTTTGGGTACTATGAAGGGCATAACCCTTTTTACTGGCTAGCTTACTCAAGATGGAGCAGACATTTTAATAGCCGATAATTGCTTCACCATACCTTCACTACTCCATTCAATCTGTCCTCACTTTTCTCTTTTCTCCTAGCCGACATCCGTCCCCCGACCCCCATTCCTCTTTCCCCCACTCGCTCCTGTGTCCATATAGCAATAACTTCCTTTCAACTTCTCTATCCATCCGCCCTCCAATCTCTATCGCTGGTCACATTGACACTCTACCAGCTCATCTTCCTTTCGTTATGCCGGTCTCCCACAGCTTTCACTTGTTTCCTCAGTTGTGTTCTCCTTTGAGCTATAACCCTGGTTGCGAAACGGCTCCCCTTTACTCCCCCTGCGTGCATGTCTGTTAAGTCACAGGTAGTGTGCACAGTGCACATGCTTTGCTGGTGGAAATCCGGGGAAAATAAAATGCACAACATAAACATAAAAATAACTTAGCAAATACTGAACAAGAGTTGGCAAGCGACAAAAGCACGTGTGTGTTGGGAGAGAGAGGTGACCGTTGTACGAAAGGAAAGGTAACTGAGTATTGTTAGTGAGTGCATACAACAAGTTATTTTGCATTCGTGACAGCTTAGTTAGGGGAACGTATTTCAGGATGTGAGTTCTTTACTTGATTCATGAAAGCTGGCAACTGCCAGAGGAAGGGGTCAAAAAGATATTTCACAGAAGCATGACAGTGGATTAATGGATCCAGTCTTTCTGTGCCAAAACCTGCCTTTTTTAAATACGTTTTACAGCAATGGGGCATAAAAGTGCTGTTTACATAAAGGCACATTGTATGATCTGCTTCTCAGGACCTGATTCCGGAGTGCTTCCTGTCTTTCGCTGTTCGGATTTCACAGCAATCTGCTGCCGCGAACCTCGTATTTCCAGCAGGAGGACGTCTTTTTCTGCAGCACCTGAACTGCCTGGACTAGTAGAAAGCAACAGAGGTGACTGTGTTTTGCGCATGTGTGCCATTGTGCACGCCTAACCATTGTGCACGCCGTATGTGCACTTTTTATTAGTAACAACGTTGAGCTTACCATGTCTATTTTTTCAACTAGTAACAACGTTGAGCTTGATGTGTGTACATTTATAGTTAACAACTAAGTTGGGCACGTTGTATTTGGGTGTTACTACTTGCCCCTGTAGGATACTGATAGTATTTATTTTTGTGTTTATTTTAAAGGAGACAGCAGACTCCGCCCACGCCCCTTTCACAGGCCTGCCTGCTCGGCCCTGCCCTACATATACCAACGTCATAGCGCACCCGCGCGCGCACTCGCCAAGTACTACAAGTACTGTTGGCTGTTCGCGGGTCGCGCGGTCCAGCTCCCAGGTACTAGGTACTTATTTATTAGTTTAAATTCTATACCTTTTTTTCTTTTTATATTGTTTAACTCATTTACAAGTTAGAGGTAACCTGCATGATTCCTTATACATTGACCACCAGCATGCCCCCCATTTTAGAGACTCACATGAAGCTGATGGAGGCAAGACGTGAGAACGCCATGAGGAAAACTCTACTCCAGCCCCGGTTAACTAGTCTCTTACTAGGTGTGGAGCGCGCCATAACACAGCGCACTCAATCACTTCCCGATGACATCCAATTGTGTCAAACTGATCCATCCCAGCCGTCTGGCTCGATAGCTTCTATGTCCAGCACTACAGTGCCCTCTGAAACAGTAACTGAAGAACTTAATATACATGGTGCTCCCACTGATAATACGCTAATCGCAGCTTGTATTGCAGGTGATTTACGACTTGTCACAACTCTTTTTCCGGGAGACACCGTACCACAACCAGTTCAATGTTCAGTCTTAGCACAACATAAGTTGAGGCAGGCTCATACTCATCTAACCATGATTGGAGAAATAGAGGAAGAGGATCTTGAATATATGAACCTCTCGAATCGTACTGAGGAACGTTCAGAGGAGGTGCTATATGTGTGTTCTAATACCGGTGATCTAATCCAATCAGAACAAGATCCCGATAATCTTTTTGGCACAATTGGCGAAACATTATCACCAGTGTTACCCCAAAACAGCACAATAATAGTAGAACTAATGGCCTCTCCTACAACACACCCGGTCCCAGCCATTGAACCAAGTGAAGAAGCTGACTCCTTTATAGCACCCACCCCGAGACAACCATGTTTTGATCAGGGCACGCGAGATTCTGATTTTTTTCTCAATCCCATCCATAGGGAGAGACATTCATTTCCAGAGGCCGCTGCCCTAAACAACACATTGGCTGCGATGAACACAGCCCTGCTAGCTGTGGCAAAACTATACGAAGGATTGGATGCAAAAGTCTCAAAACAGTCCACTAGTCTTGAACATCTGCTATCTTCTCATTCTAAAAGAATAATACAACCCAATCATTTTGAACAGAACCTCGAATCAAGAAGACCAAAAACCACATATACAGTTTCCACACAAACGTTAGAGAGTGTTTGCATCCCACATACAGAAACGCAAGCAATCCAACCCAATCTGCCAATGCAGCCGTTTCTTGGTCAACCCTCTAGTACAATTGGAGGCAGTATTACTGTTGATAGCCCCAATAAGGCGCTGGATGGCCCCGCTATAGTATCATCAACTAGGCTCAAAGAAGTCCTTGCCCTTGCGCCTACTGCTGTAGAACTTTCAAATGGCAAGGGAGATGCCCCTGCACCTGTTATTAATTTACAAACAAGTCAATCTTCTAGTACCTTAACGACAAAGAATATGTTTGAAGTTTTTAGTTCGGCCTCTACTAAATCTATAACATCAAGGCCCACCAAAAGAAGAAAACTTCAATCTGTTAACTTTAAAAATCCTGCCGTGAAACCAATGATGGGGAAAAAACGGAAAAATCCTGTAGACTCACCAGGAGATCAGACGAGCATTGCAATATCTGATGGCTTTCCCCAGAAACCTGAGGCAATTGATTTGACTGCACCCATTGTTTCACATAAGCCCCTGGATGATTTAATCCAGATGGTTGAACATAACGATAAACAACAAAAAACTCAGTCAAAAACCTCTAAAATAACACCTCCAGTCTTTTCAGTTATTGGTGCAACAGCAATAACAGAGTCTTTTAATCATTCAGCTGGAGCCCAGAGTGCCCCCATATTATTGGCCATACAGACTCAGATACAGAAATCCATTGAACCTTTTCTGAAATTGTTACCAAATAACTCTTCACACGTACCGAGACAAGAACATCCTAATACTGTGCCTCCAACACCTACGGGTGACCAAATTAAGACTTACTTTACACAATCTAAAACGAGACAAAACTTGCAGTCGGATAGCCAATTAACCAAGAACTCGGAGGTGCAGCTAGTCCTACCAAAAGATGACTGTTCTTCAAAAGATGTGGAGGATCAAATTAGAACCTCCGTGGAGGCATATTTCACACGTACTGCCAATTTTAACTCTGAGGCAACTGCGTTACCCCCACCCTTGAATCCTGTTCATCCTCTGCCCCTTGCTCCTAATCAGGCTGCAGTCTCTCGACAAGAATTACGTGAAGAGATTAAAACCTCCATCGAAGCTTTTTTCCATCAATCAAATGAGTGTCACTCAGCCAAACTGACAGGGAAAGAGTTTCCCTCGCTCAAGCCCCTAATACAGGGGCCCCTGACAACCATTCCTAATCACCAAGACAAACGGGCCCACTCTTCGAGAAGGCCCCCAATGGTGACAAGAGACCGACCTCTGCAAACTAAAGCCAAGCAAGAGCCAGATCACCATCGCTTTATAATAAAATGCAGAGAAACACCATTCAAATCTTATGATTTGAATCGATCTAGCATTCTTAACATCTGTGCAGAAATTCCTGCTTTGTCGGCCATTTCATCCTTGGATATTAATCAAATTGAGTTCATAGATCATACTGACTTGTCTGCTGCCCGCCTATATATTCGATCTTCTTTGGTAGCTGACATCTTGTGGCAGGCTAGAATGGCCTTATTTGACATAGGATTTGTCCTCTCTCAAGAATCAATGCCTAATACCTCAACATTGCAGGGCCATATTTCACGTATATTTACATCAACCTCAAATAGCTCTTCTCATCAAAATTTAATAGATCAGACCAGGCAAGCATAACTATGCCAGGACAGCAAGATCCTGACCATAATTTCTTGGAACACGCGAGGCCATAGCCATCTTAACTCTCAGAGAAATGGAAACTTGGTCGATAGCGACATTGTTGCCCTCCAAGAAACATGGCTAGTTTCACCACCAGTTTGGGACTCGCACACTATAATATGCACTCCTGCAGAAAAAGGCGTGCAAGGCAGACCCAAAGGTGGCTTGATTCTAGCGGTGAAAAAGACTAGTGGTCTAACGACATCTGAGTACAAGTTTTCCTCTGGCTCCTTTCAAGTGGTAAAGCTAGCTGATATTCAGCAAAGAATAGCGATTGTTAACATCTATTGGAGTCATAACACAATAGGCCCGGAAGACTTCTTCAAACAGCTTGAAGAAATACTAGATATTCTTGCTATTGATCCCACTCTGACGCACACCTTGATATTAGGTGACCTTAATCTACATCTTATCTCTGAGGAGGTCACCCCTATATCAGAAGATGAAATGAAATGGTCCTCAATTATGGAGGACCGTAATTTTGTCATGTTAAATGGCAATGTGAGAGGTGATTGCCCTGCCCAGCCCACCTGGCGGAGGGGTGCCCAGAGTGCAATAATTGATTATATTTATGTCAATGGCAGAAATTTCAACTCAATCCAAGAGTTCCGAGTGATCAACACTGACCTAAGTGATCATTGTAAACTTAAGTTGTCATTACAGATCATGGATACTCAAGTGATGCATTGGCATAATATGAATACAATTGGCACTGTTGTGAATAACGGGAGAAACAGACTGTCATGGAACAAAGAGAAATTGAGAACTCTAGACCATAATCTTGAAACGATGTTCCAGCCTAATAATGTGGTCAAAGACTATACAACTGCCATTAAGATGTTTTCTCGAGTCAGTTCTAACACTGGGCACATTAAACAGCGGCATAAACATACCCATGACTCAGAAATTACACATCGTAAATCTGATCTAAGACATGAAATTCGATATATTAAATTAGCACAGAGCTCTGATATGGCTAGAAAAATCAGAGCAGCCAAGCAAAACTACAAAAAATGGCTCAGAGTAAAAAGAGCAAAGAGGTATGAAGCTGAGGGGACAGCCATGCTCAAACAACTAGTCACAAAATCTACAGCTGGCATTTGGGCGCTCCTCAACCGTACAGCTGATATCCCGCAACACGTAGCCCAAATTAACTCGATTGCATCTGAAACATGGCAGTTGTATTATCAGAAGCTATACCTCTCCCCCTATTCCAATATGCACATCAAATTTAACTCATTAATAGTCTCAAAGGAACTTACGTTTGACATTGATGATATTAGGCTATGTATCTTGAAACTGAGCTCATCTCGGGCAGTAGGCCCAGACGGGCTGCACATTACCATGTTAAAAATGCATATTGATGAATGGGCAGGCATTCTTAACCGTATTTTCAAGCAAATCTTGACATCTGGTATCATCCCTGAAACCTGGAAAAAATCTATTATTCTTCCGATATTCAAAAAAGGTAATCACGAAAACCCTAGGTCATACAGGCCCATAGCATTATTGGATTGCCCTGGCAAGTTATTTGCCAGACTTCTTTTGAAATAATTCAATATATGGCTGCAGAAGAGTCATCTGCGAGATCCACATCAAACAGGCTTTTTGCAAGGCGTGGGCACTGGTATAAATATCATCACTCTGACAAGTCTTATTCACCGTGCATACCAAAGAAAACAACCCCTATACCTTGCCTTCATCGATTTTCAGTTGGCATTTGATGCGGTGCCACGAGAGCTGTTGTATAAGAAACTGGTAGATGCTGACTGTCCATGGCACATATTAAAATGGATCATACAATTATATACTAACACTACAATCCAAGTACGACTTACCAATGATGGCCTACTAACTCTGCCTATTCCAACAGCCAGAGGTCTGAAGCAAGGCTGTTTACTAGCTTCAGCCTTATTTAATTTCTTTATTTCAGACAACCAGCATAGCTTTAGTAAATTGATATCTGACTCCCCAAGACTGATGGGAAGTCAGATTCAATGCCTATTGTATGCGGACGATATGGTTCTGATGTCACACACTCCTAAAGGTCTACGCTTGTTACTCGGTGCCCTTGATATATATGTAAGAACAAACGGCATAACAATTAACATTACCAAGACGAATGTCGTTCAATTTGGCACTAAGAAACAAAGTCTAGCTCAACATCAGTGGCCTCTCCAGGCAAGCAGAATTACCATCACCAATACCTATGTATATTTAGGCCTCCTCATCTCTAATTTGTGTGCCCATGACCAGTACAATAAATGAGGGCTTCACAAACTCCAAATGTGTATCTCACAAGCTAAGATCATCAAGGCGAGATATTGTAAATTTTCTCTTTTACCCATTGTTACATACTATAAACAGAAACTCGTACCTGTTATTCTGTATGGTGCTGAGACTCGACATATTATGTCATATACCTATTGGGCCACCAAAGAAGGGCGTTTTTGAAGGCAAATCTTACAATTACCAACTTCACAGCCCTTGCCGCTTGTAAGACATGAGCTGGGGTTAATCTCCCTCTATGCAATCTATAAATGGAACCTATGTGCCTTATATCGCAAATGCCTTCTAAATTAAACAACAACAGGGATCACCAATACTATATCCAAGTATCTATTGAACTCTATGGATACCTTCCCGAAAGCATGGCGACAAAAAATCCAGTCAATTATAAAGAAAGCCCAGATACATCCAACCTTACTGTTAGAAAACCCAGGCAAAGCAAGATCAAAAATCTGGGAAGATGACTGGATTCGAACACGCTTGGCATGTACAAACTACAAACATTTTGAAGCTTGTCCATTTGAACTCAAATCCTATAATAAGGTGGCCGACTATATGGTGAGATCTCCTAACCCAAACCACCGGAATGGATTCATGAGGTTCAGATTAAATCTGTGACTGACCAACGAGGTGGCGAATCAGCGGGGCAATGGTGATAGCCAATTACCCTGCCGATTCTGCAGTCAACAACCAGAAACTCTTCGGCATTTATGTACAGAATGTTCTAGCCCTCAGAAAGATCTTGACCTCAGAAAAGCTATGGGTCGCATTATTTCATACTAATAGAAAAGCAGTGAGATATGCCGTAGTCAACTATTTACAGCAGCTCAAAATTCCGATGTATGCACTGTTAAGAAATTGAATTACGAGTAAGTTTATGTGTAAAATTTACTAATGAAACTCTATGAAGAGTATTGTATTAATCTGTCTTATCTGCAAAAGATCTAATTATTTTTTGCTATTTATTTTTCTTAGTATACTTGCTAAGTATGTAAATTGTTCTAAATTTGTATACAAGGTTTTTAATTCTCTTAAAAGTTGAAAGGTCTAGATTGCGATCAAGACCAAAACAACTACGAATAAAAAAAAAAAAAAAAAAGATCTGCAGTTAATTAGAATGTTTGTTCTGTGAGGCAAATATGTCGGGGTGTGTGATATTTTCGTCTGCATTATCGTGCCACATCTCAGGTGCTATAGTAAAGGCAAACAATGTAAAGAATCAGCACCTTCTCAACATGTTCCTTTAAGTTCTCAGTTCTCTCAGTTCTGTGTCTGTCTGTGCCATTGACACATTTAAACATGGCCACCTGCTGCAGATCACTTCCTTCATGACTCTGGCTTGATAGGGAACTTGTACAAGTTGTCTTTTGTGACAGATGTCTGTGGGCTTTTATGTGCGTGCCAGTGGATCTCTTTCATTTGATGTGTGTGTGTTCTGCATTACTTTGCTTCTTCCTTGTATATGGCCTTAGCTGTTGACGCTGTTCTATTCACTTTTTTGGTTCCCAGGTATTAAGCTGATTCTCTGCTTTCTCACCCAGAGAGGTGCCATTTACCCACACCAGCTAAAGGGTATACTGATGAACTTGCCTCTGTGCCATAGGAATGTGGCTCAAAAATCCAATGCAAAAAACCAGCTCCAATGGAGAGTAAATGCACTTTCTCAGAAACGCAAGTTTATTGCATGCTGACGGCCGGAAGGGTTTAGTCAGCCACGTGAAGCGGAAAACTCATATTTCCTTCCACTGCTCAACAAAGTTGGAGCTTTTATACACATTTTAACAATTTACATAATCGCAGATATTCTGTTACAACGTCATCCCCCAAATTCCCATTGGATAATGCTGTACAAGGGAATCTAATCCTCCTATGATCTCTTACCGTAGTGGACACATTGACACAACACAATTCCCTTCCACACATGCGTTCTTGCCATAATCAATCATAACATTCTAAACATAATCTCCTTATTATCTAAAACAATTGAGTTGTCTGGTTCCTACCCTACAGATTCCAAGGCCATCTCTGCTATCTACTCTGTCATCCATTCATGGATGAGTACGAATTTTATGGCTCTCAAAGCCGATAAAACTGAGCTCCTCATAGGAGGTTCAAGCCACATGTTAAAAAACCTTTCTAAGGAATACGACTCATTGTCCATTGCCAATGTATCCATTCCAGTGGCACGTAGCATTAAGACTCTGGGCGTCACTATTGATGCCGAGCTCTCAATGTGCCAACATGTTGCTAAAACCAGGGCATCCTGTTGCTGGATCAACAAGCAACTCTTTGCGTTGCAGCCGTTTCTCTCTGTCAGCAATATGTCTCTTCTAGCAACGGCCCTTGTTAATTCTAGGTTAGACTAATGTAACAGTCTCCTAGCAAATACTTCTGCTGCTAATATCACTGCTCTCCAGACAACCCAAAATGGCACAGTCCGAGCCGTGCTAGGTCTGGCCAGGCACTCTTCTATTACTGATGCCAGGAAGAAATTGCACTGGCTGCCCATCAAGCATAGAGTATCCTTTAAGATACTCTTACCTTCAAATGTCTGATTGGTTCTGCACCCATCTACCTGACCCAGTGTATTCATCGCTACGTCCCCGGCCGTTCACTTAGGTCCACTGAGCAAGCCATGCTCACTCAGCCCCGTTTTCGAACTGCCAAGTTCGGCAAAACTATCTTCAGTGTCTCAGCCCCTACTCTCTGGAACACTCTTCCTCTCCATCTTAAGAGCTCCTCCTCACTGACTCAGTTCAAGAAAAATCTCAAGTCCCATCTCTTCAATGCTCCTTAAATTTTCATTTCATAGTTCCCTCTGAGATGTCCGCTTTTCAACTGTCTGTTTAGTATTGTCTTTTTTGTTTTGTGTGCGCCGTGAGGCCTTTGGGCGATTTGGCGCGTTATCAAGAATTAAAATAAATAAATAAATAAATAAATAATTCAATTTATGACTTGAACACTTCAAACAAGAGGAGGGAGAGGAAAAAACAACCTTGTCATCGAACAAGCAATAAACATCTTATTGTCCCAGACATGCAGGCGTCCCATGTTATACCTTCTGCATTCCTTCACATCACTGTATTTGCGACTACCATCTCAGATCATACAACCCCCAGCTCATATCCTGCTTGCCTTCTGGGAGCGCAAACAAAACCCATACAACACAGGCAAACACTGCCCTTCAGCACCCCTTCCAGGTGTTTTTATTAACTAACCCCAATTCTACTCACCATTTGGCAAGACTTAACAACAAGACTATGTGCTCCCAGGAAGAATTGTTCCCTAGATCCACAGACCCATCTAGCTGTAAACCCATGACCCAATGGCACTTACTTTCATCTTTGCCTCAAGTAACCATTTGATGCTATTGTCAGCTGCCCAAATCTGGTTTTCTTCACTCCTCCTTCCTTGACCCGGTCATGCAACCCTTCAGGCCATGCAAAGTTCACCTCCACAAACCAAACTCTCTGCAGCCTACACGAAATACAGCTATGGGGGAGCAGTGATTTGTGATATTTCCATGTACTCACAATGAACCCCATGCTCCCCTCATATCCCAGAACATGTCTCCCATCTAAACCCTTATCGAATCCCACATGTACATTGTTCACGATTACCGCACCCCTCACAGGACTTTTCCCATCGCAGAGTTCTTTTTCTCGCATGCATAAAGCTCCATGCTTACCACTCTAAGCACTACACATTGTATATTGTACAATTAAATTGTGTTTGCATGACTTCTATTATGTTGCTACTTGAGGACAATGTATCCAAACTAAACACAAAGTAACACATGTAGTAACATTTATCCAAATCCATTTACCTACACTAAACACATGTTAAATTGCAACATTGCGTCAACATTGTGTCTAACTTAGCCACACCATTGTTCTAATATGGTGTTTGCAACGTAAACCTCTTCCCTACGTTGGGACATGAAACGTGCATCCCAACATTTTCCCCTTTAGTTAAGTCATTAACTATTACATTTAATTCTCACACTTTAATACATTTTTCTCGGGAGCCCAAACCCTACAAGCATCCTGCATGCTCTCTTCCCACTTCGGGCATACTCTTCCGGCGAACAAGACAAAAATATCCATCCACCATTTCTGCAATTTATCCAAAACTCCACATAGTTATCCAAATTCGGTGGAGGACACAAAATCGTACCTGGTGCCCCCATTAACCTTGGATTCATCCCTGACTCAGTCTGTGTGCCCATATGATTTGAGATGGAAGTGGCCCTACCCACAGGCAGAGTAACTGACATCATCGCCGCTGTTATAAGTAGTTTGGCAGAACAGCATCTGACAGGAACAGAAAATAATAAGCAAAAGGAAAATAAAACGCATAAATATCTTCAGAGCTCATACAGGAGGGCAGCTAAGAGAATAATGAGTTTATCCAAGCCTCCTTCTCCAATCCAAGCCTCCTTCTCCATGACCACTTGTCATAAAGCCACGACAAAACCCATGCCCCGAGGACAAATCAAGGGCAAGAGGGCTGCAGGGGTTGTGAGAGGTACCTCCCTAAGCCGGTGTCACCTTTGTCCCCTTTGCAGATGTACCTGGTGTGGTGGAAATAGGAGTTCAGGCAGAAAGACCAAAGGAAGACTACACTTCCCAGCAGCCTCGGGCCTGGAACTACAGCCCAGTCAGCTCAGGGAACGCCCAGGACTACGCCCAAAGCAACGCGCATGCGCGAGGAGGCCATTGCGCATGCGCGATCCCGGAAAGTTTGTCCGTGCTCAACGCTGCTGCCGAGAGGACGTACCTAGCAGAGCTCCAGCTAAGCCACTCGCAGGGCCGCCCTCGCTGCCGGATTCCACCATCAGGCCCTGCGATTCAAAAGATAAGTAGATTGAATTCCATTTAAAGCTTGCAGAAGAACTAACGCTGAAAAAGGCTCCGGTTGCCATTGACAATCAGGAGAGCCTCTCAAACTCTGGTGAAGTTACGTGAACTAACTAATGACAATACTAAACTGCATGCTGATATGCACTCGCCTGTTGCGGGTGTTAACGTAACGCTGAGCTCGCCCGTTGTGGGTCATTGAGAACAGTGCTGATGTGCACTCACCAGTTGCGGGTGTTAACGTAACGCTGTGCTCGGCGGTTACGGGTTATTGAGAACTGTTACTCGCTACTTGTGGGTACTTGTGAATTGCCAGAAGGCATACAAGAGCAAAGCTAATTATCTCCTTTTTTGTCAGGAGTTTACCACCGCCTACAGTGATCACATTCCGGAGTTCTTGCTACTTCTGCGTAGGGACGGACTTCGCCTTGACAGAAGCACGGACACACGTATTTTCAAACGCCCAAGTAGCACGAACTCCGGAACCATGGAAGATATAGCTCGCGTCCTACATGAGCTAAAAGATGCGTTAGAAGCTACTAGGCAGGATTATGCAACGCTAGCCCATCGAGTGCAAGAATTTACAGCGCAAGGTAGACCTCTCCCAGATGGTCCTCTCCTACCCCAGTGCAAGTTCAGGTGACCACAGAGCCGCCCATGCCCCTAGCCATCCCGGAAAGGTATGGGGGTGATCCACAAAAGTTTTCCATTTTTATGACCCAATGCCAGCTGCATTTTCTGACCAAGCCATCAATCTTCCGTTCGGCCCAGTCCTGCACAGCTTTCGTAATTTCTTACCTTAAGGGGGATGCAGCGGCATGGGCTACCCCCCTGGTACAGAAGGACGACGGATTGCTGTATGATTGGGCTGAATTTCAGGATGAGTTCGGTAAGATGTTTGATAGGAAGTCAGCCTCCTTAATCCGAGATCGGGAATTACTTACATTGCGGCAGGGAAGTAGAGAGCTAATTTGGTATGTGACCACATTCAATAGGTTGGTGGTCGAAGCCGAGTGGCCCCATGAAAAAAGACTGGCCCTTTTCTATCAAGGCCTTAGGGAGGAATTAAAAGATCTCATAGTGCAAGTGGACCCGCAACCGACCACCTGCACAGGAATGATAGAACTGGCCCTGCGTCTGGATCAGCGGCAAGGGTAAAGGAGGCAGGCCAGAAGTAAATGGGAAATAAAACAGAATCCAACAAGAACATATTATCCAAGAGCTGCGCCTAGTTCGGGCAAAGCAACAGAGAAGGCTTCAGAAGTTGAACCCATGCAAATCGGGACAATTCGAGGACCAATTACTAAAGAAGAAAGGGAAAGGCGCAGAAGAGAAAAACTGTGTATGTACTGTGGGAAGACCGGAAATTTCGTGAGAGAATGTGGGGCTAAGCCAAAGAATACCACCCTGTTGGGAAACGCCAACGCTCGCCAGTGAGGAGGGCGGATCTGCTGAGCCAAAATCATCACAACGCCCCCATGCATTCGTTGGGTAATGTGACACAGGTTCACAAAACCATGTCACTGTTACTGGGATTCTTCAGACACGCCAAAGGGATAAGGCAATCTCCCTTATGGTAGATTCAGGTGCTACAGGTAACTTTGTGGACTCCGAATATGCAGTTAAGTTGGGCTTACCAGTTGCCACAAAGAATACTCAAGAGGAAGTTCGTTCTGTCGATGGATCTCCGTTGAAATCTGGGCCAGTGACACAGCAAACGGGGGAGATGATTTTGAACATCCAAGGTCATAAAGAGCGCATTCGATTTGACATTATTGCCACCCCCAATTTGGCTTCATCCTTGGCTTACCGTGGCTTGTGCTACATAACCCAGTAATTGACTGGGCACGTGGAACGGTTTGTTTTTCTTCTAGTCTTTGTAGGACTCAGTGCACTAAAGAGCTGGGACACATGGTGCAGGTTTTAGGGGCCACACATGAAGACAAAGGAGAACCGTTAGTGGGGTTACCACAGGAATATCAAGACTTTCAGGATGTCTTTAGCAAAAAGGCGGCAGAGACATTACCACCACAGAGGTCATTTGACTGTAGGATAGATCTGGAACCAGGAGCCGTCTTGCCGTGCAGCCGGATCTATGCCCTAACGGAATCTGAGAATCGACATCTCAAAGAATATATAGACACAAATCTTCAGAATGGGTTCATTCGTCACTCCACTTCCCCCGTTTCTTCACTGTTACTCTTCGTTCCGAAGAAAACTGGAGATCTCAGGACATGTATTGACTACCGTGCGGTAAACCGCATTACAATCAAAAATCGATACCCTCTTCCATTGATACCGGTCCTGCTGGATCAAGTTCGGGGAGCCACAATTTACACGAAGTTGGACTTACGAGGCGCTTACCATCTGGTGCGGGTGCGTGAGGGGGACGAATGAAAGACTGCCTTCAGGACGAAATTTGGACTTTATAAGTATCAGGTCATGCCATTCGGCCTCTGTAACGCACCCGCCGCCTTCCAACACTTCCTGGATGAGGTCCTTTGTGGTTTCCTAGACATATTCGTCGTAGTTTATATCGACAATATATTGATTTACTCCCGGAACAAGAATGAGCATGTGCAACATGTCAGATCCGTTTTACAACATTTGCGAGAACACCATCTGTTCGCCAAATTAGAAAAATGTACATTTCATTGTACCACAGTGGAATTCCTCGGCTTCATACTATCACTGAAGGAGTTAAAATGGATGTGCACAAGGTGCAAGCGATTCTGGACTGGCCAGCTCTGCAAAATGTTAAGGAACTACAATCAGTACTTGGATTCGCGAACTTTTATCGAAGATTTATCCAAGGGTTCGCGCAGAAAAGCCTGGCCATTACCCGTCTACTTAAGAAAGGGAAACCGTTTGTGTGGGATTCCGAGGCAGAGCACAGTTTCAATAAATTAAAGGAGGCGTTCACCTCAGCCCCCGTCCTGTTACACCCAGATCCTACATTACCATTTCTGGTGGAAACAGATGCTTCAAGTTATGCGCTGGGAGCGATTTTATCTCACCGTGATCAATCGGGACATTTACATCCAGTAGCCTATTACTCGAGAAAACTTAATTCTGCGGAACAAAATTACACTATTGCAGACCACGAGTTGCTTGCTATAAAGGCAGCTTTCGCAGAATGGAGACACTATCTGCTGGGAGCACGACACACCATAACGGTGCTGACTGATCACCACTATCTCCAATTTTTAAAGTCAGCTCGGGCTCTCACCCCACGACAATTACGATGGGCTATGTATTTTGCAGATTTTGATTTCGTGGTGACATACCGACCCGGACAGGAATACAAAAAAGCATATATACTTTCCAGGTATCCAGAATCACAAGTTCCACCCAGAGCTGATGAGACGGCAAAACCCATTGTGCCTTAAATCAAGATCATAGGAAGTGTAACTAATACCTTGTAAGAACAGGTTGGGAACGCCATGACGGCTCAAGAACTAATCCAATGGGAGAACTCAGAGCTAAAACATTCTTTACAAGACGGTATACCATTTCCAGGAAAAGCAGTATATTTACCTACCAAGGCTTTACAGACTCAGGCCCTCAAATGGTGCCATGACTCCCCATTGGCTGGTCACCCAGGAATAAATAAAACACAAGAACTACTGCAACGGCACTACTGGTGGCCTAACCTCCATAAAGACGTGCGAGAATATGTGGCAAATTGCGAAATATGTGCCCGAAACAAAATGGATCATAAGAAACCAGCAGGACTTCTAAGACTGTTGCCCACTCCCTCGCAACCTTGGCATACTGTGTCATTGGACTTTCTTGTAGAATTACCCCCGGATCATGGTAATACCACAATACTAGTGGTAATAGACTCGTTTACCAAGCTTGCCCATTTCATACCCAGTTGCGGTCTGCCGACGGCGGAAGAATTTGCAAATCTCTTCCTACAACATGTTGTTCGTCTGCATGGAGTGCCACGGCATATAGTCTCGGACCGAGGATCGCAGTTTACGTCTAGGTTCTGGCGGCACTTTTGTGAGAAAATAGGAATACAATTACAAATGTCCAGTAGTTACCATCCTGAAACCGACGGACAAACAGAGCGGCTAAATCAAACACTAGAACAGTACCTTCGCTGTTTTATGCGTGGAGCTGAGGAGGGTTGGGTAGAACTCTTATGGTTGGAAGAACTAGCCTATAACAACTCTCAGCATACCTCCACAGGATACTCTCCCTTTTTCATAACCTATGGATACAACCCATACGTACAGCCAAGTGGACAACGTACCCCGGATACGCTACCATCAGTACAGACTAAAGTGGCCCACTTAACGCAAATCTGGAAAAAGGCCCGGCAGAATCTGATCGCAGCCAAGAACACTAGAAAAAAATACACTGACAAAAAGCGTTGTGCTAACCCAAAATACCAAGTGGGAGATAAGGTCTGGCTTTCAACGCAGCATTTGCACCTCCCTGGTTCCCGAAAGTTAAAGCCCCGTTTCTTAGGTCCATTCCGCATCACACAAGTAATTAACCCGGTAGCAATGCAGCTTCATCTTCCTGATCATATGAGAGTTCATCCTGTATTTCATGTGGCGCTCCTGAAACCAGCAAACCCCCATACGCGCATGGAAAGACCGCCACCTGTTTTTGTAGACGGGTACCTAGAGTACGAGGTTAAAGCCATACTAAATTCACGAGTAAGGGGGGGTAAGTTGCAGTACCTAGTTGATTGGGTGGGGTTCGGCCCTGAGGATAGGTCATGGGAACCCACCACCAATATGCATGCTCCTAGACTCTTGCGCTTATTCCATCACAATCATCCCACGAAACCTGGCCCTTCTGCGGGGAGGGGATGTACTGTCATAAAGCCACGACAAAACCCATGCCCCCGAGGACAACTCAAGGGCAAGAGGGCTGCCGGGGTTGTGGGAGGTACCTCCCTGAGCCGGTGTCACCTTTGTCCCCTATGCAGATGTACCTGGTGTGGTTGAAATAGGAGTTCAGGCAGCAAGACCAAAGGAAGACCACACTTCCCAGCAGCCTCGGGCCTGGAACTACAGCCCAGCCAGCTCAGGGAACGCCCAGGACTATGCCCAAAGCAACGCGCATGCGCGAGGAGGCCATTGCGCATGCGCGATCCCGGAAAGTTTGTCCGTGCTCAACGCTGCTGCCGAGAGGACGTACCTAGCAGAGCTCCAGCTAAGCCACTCGCGGGGCTGCCCGTGCTGCCAGATTCCACCATCAGGCCCCGCGATTCAAAAGATAAGTAGATTGAATTCCATTTAAAGCTTGTAGAAGAACTAACGCTGAAAAAGGCTCCGGTTGCCATTGACAATCAGGAGAGCCTCTCAAACTCTGGGGAAGTTACGTGAACTAACTAATAACAATACTAAACTGCATGCTGATACGCACTCGCCTGTTGCGGGTGTTAACGTAACGCTGAGCTCGTCCGTTGCGGGTCATTGAGAACAGTGCTGATGTGCACTCGCCAGTTGCGGGTGTTAACGTAACGCTGTGCTCGGCGGTTACGGGTTATTGAGAACTGTTACTCGCTACTTGTGGGTACTTGTGAATTGCCAGAAGGCGTACGAGAGCAAAGCTAATTATCTCCTTTTTTGTCAGGAGTTTACCGCCGCCTACAGTGATCAGATTCCACGGCCCACAGACTGCAGAGCCGGCGGGCGGAACGAAACTCATTGGAAACCAGAGCTAAGTGTATTAATGTGATCAAAAGTCTAGTGTTTGAATTCATGTTGATAATTGTTTGTGAATCTTTTGTAGTAAGAGGGAGAAAAGTCAGTGTCAAGTCAAACTGAGTGCTGAAAACCTAATCAGAGTACTGTGTCTATTGAAACCCTGAGGTGGGGCAAACTTTGTGTAAGAAGCAAACAAAGTGTTGGGTTCCAGTCTAAGGGTAATGCATGCATGAGATATGAATGCATGAATGAATGGTTAAAGCTAAGCTGCATCTGCAACTACAAGATGGAAACAGCTCAGACTCCAAATGGACAGAGTCAAGGAGTATGCCAACCCTAATACCCCTTACCCTATCTATAACCTCTTCCTAATCCACAACCCGGTTACCCTACCACCCCGAAACCCATCCAATCCGTGGACCCTAACCCTCTTTCCCCGTGGGGGTTGCAGTGACCTGTGTTAAAACTAATCCAGGCGCCAAGACTGTCAAGGGGAGGTAGGAGTTCTTGCTACTTCTGCGTAGGGACGGACTTTGCCTTGACACCACTCAATGTTTGTATAGTGTGCCAATTGTTTGGGACAGGGGCCCATTATTTAAATCATTGGGGGGCACATATCTGCAACAACTATGCCCTATTTTATGAGACACCCTGCCTTTCATAGCTGTCAGAAGGTCAAGGGTGTAGTGGTTCTACAATGTCATAAGACGCAAGGCACTCATTTCTTTCCTTGTCTAACTGAATGTGAATTCTGAGTGGTTCACGAAAAGGAGAAACTCATACCTGGTGACCTGCAGCCATTTTGAAACCATGGGCCAGAATGGAGGCAAAGACCAATTTGGTCCTGCTGAAGAGATGGAACCTGTCTGAATGTTCTTTAATGCCTCTGAAGAAGTTGACGACAGATAGTTGCTACACGTACGTCTTCTCCAAAGCCCAATTCTCTTATGTCCATTCAGAGTCTTAAGTCCCTTCACATTAGATGAAAAAAGGGATGCAGGGGAACAGGGGACAAAAAGGCACAGAGGTGGCTCAAGGCGATGCACTTGAAACTGTCAAATGGGCTTCAGACACTACCATGGTTGCCCCCATTCAATTTAAGCCAAGTGTAGCCCATCCAACCACTCACGTCCTCAAAGCAACTCCATAGCTAAGACACCGGATCAGGAAGAGAAAGATGGAGCCACAGAATAATCTGGGTGTCATCAGCATAGGAGTAGCATAAGAGGCCATGAGAGTGGATGAGCTCAACCAAAGGCTGGATGTACACGCTGAACAAAGTAGGGGACAAGGCCGAACCCTGGGGGCTCCTACAGGACAACAAAACAGAAGCAGAACGAAAAGTTGGAAGAGAAAGAGTTTGTGCACGGTCGTCAAGAAAAGCTTGAAACCAAGTTTACAACTGTTCAGTTATCCCCACTCGGCAAAGTGGGCAAGCAGCATGAAGTGGTTGATAGTGTAGAAAGCGGCCGATAGGTCTAATAATTTTAAGGCTCCCACTCCACCCTGGTCAGAGAGACATGCAAGGTCATCCACAAACAATAAAGTAATCCTTAACAGGATAGACTATATCAAAATGGCAGAGGAACACCTATCTACCCCTGGCTGCTACAAGAAACTTCCTAGCAACCCTACAAACTTGACTGTGAGAGAACTACAATTGATGTTACAAGAATGATACAACCAAGGGCTTCTAACTGACGATGAAAAGGCATACTTATCTGTAACCAAACCATTAATGCCTACAATATACTTTTTGCCGAAAATTCACAAACCCTTTGTGCACCTACCAACGGTAAGACCGATAATGAGTGGACAGGGAGGGGCCACAGAGGCACTAGCTGACTATAGTGACACTAGCATCAAAAATCTGGTACCAAAAATTCCAGCATATCTTAAAGATACTATGCACACTCTCCAAATTTTGAAGGATATCAAATGGCAAATGACCTAAGCTTTAGTAACACAAGATGTATCAGCACTTAACACATCAATTCCACATACCCTGGCCTTAGAAACAATAGATTTTAGCAACAGGACCTTTTCTGCTTCCCACTATACACACGTACAAATGATCAAAAATCTTTTGGACTTTGCTTTAACACATAACCAATTCATTTTCAATACTTTTCACAAACCCAGGGTATAGCGATGGGCGCAAAATACGCCCCAAGTCTAGCCAATCTATTCATGGCATATTTTGAGGAGAAATACATTCTCAACAACAATCCCTTTCAACATAATATTATTACCTGGAAAAGATACATCGATGATGTTCTAGCCATATGGGAAGGCACAAGCAATGAATTTGAGGGCTTTCTGGATTACCTCAACCACAATACCTTTGGGATTAAATTTACAGGCCAAATAGATACACATGAGATTCTGTTCTTAGATCTAAAAATTAAAATTGATGGTGAGAAAATACAGACTTGTACACATAGGAAGGACACTGCTGTCAATTCTATTCTTCATGCATCTAGCAGTCATAAACGCAGTGTTGTAGAAAACATACCAAGAGGAGAATTTCTCAGATCAAGACGGAACTGCAGCCAACTTATCAGTTTTCAAACAGAATGTAAGTCCATTGGCGAAAGATTTCAGGCAAGAGGGTACTCTAAACGCTTATTAGACAAACTAGCATTTCGATTCAAAAAGTGCACAGACAAACGTTATTAGAAACAAAACCAGTAGGAGAGCAAACCAAATATCCGAAATTGGTAAATTTCATTACCAAATACTCACGAGACAGTAAATTATTTACCAAATGTTTAAGAAACACTGGCATTTACTATTTTTGGACACAGATCTAATAAACTATATTTCGGAATCCCCTACTATTATCTTCACGAAAGCAACCACTTTGAGAAATTTACTATGCCCTTCTTTCCTCAAATCAGAGCCAACTGGACAAGAGCACTGGCTAACGTCAAGTACTCAGCCAGCAGGTTTTTACAAATGTGGAATGTGCAATTTTTGCAAATATACACTATCGCCTACAAAAATGTTCAAATGCCATGGTGGCCAGGAAATTAAGATTAAGGATTTCATTAATTGTCGATCAAAGTTTGTCATATATGGAATACAATGTGTTTGTCAAAAAATGTATATTGGAAGTGCCATAAGAGAAGTACGCTTCCGCATACGGGAACATTTCAACAGTTTGAACAGTCAAGATATTAGATTACCTTTGGCAGCTCATTGGCAAGAACATCATCAAATGGATAACGTTAAAGACATTAGATTTGTTGGACTCCAACACATTCAACCACATCCGAGAAGAGGTGACAGAGAGCTGAAACTACGGCAACAAGAAGCTAAAATGATTTGCAAACTCCGTCGCTTGTCACTCGGTCTCAACAAAGAGCATGAGCTAAATGTTTTTCTATGAAGAATTTTAGAGATACATGGAACTGATATAAATTTGTTATATATGGTTTACATACTGTAGTTTGACTTCGATTTTTACTAAAGCACTTCTTTTCCTCAAATAGGCCGAGTGTCATGATAAGCTTTATTTCACAAACAAATTATCATCAGCTCAATTTACTCTGTATCTGAGTCAAACATATTCAACAAGGACGTGCAGGAAAAATTTGAATATTGGTGAACTCTTCCTGTTTAAACACAGTTGCTTAGCAACTATGGACAGGTGATCGATCACATGACAAGACAACCTCATAGATCCCTGGGAACCTACATTGTGGTTACACAAGCACGGCGATACCGGCAACATTATTATCAATTCAATGACGTATCAGCCCAATTCTCTCGAAACTGGCCCACTGATAATCAAACTTATAACAAAACTTACACGCCCTCCCTTACAATCTGACTGCTATTCTCAATCACTTCCGGGACACGTGATACATCACGTGACCGGAAAAATTCGTCATGCTACTATAGCAACGGCAGCATTCGCCGATGCCTCAGTCTCAGCCCGACGGCGCAAGAAGAGTGTACTCCAGCCGGTAAGCTCCGACCTAAAACATATGTCAGGCACACTTTCACTCATAATTGTACAATGGCCCTCATTACAACTCAGGCATTAAGGGTTTAACGGCGCCGTCAGCGCCGTTAACCCTTAACGCCTGATTCACATTTTAACGCCTGCTTTTTGCAGGCGTTAAAATGCAAGGCGCTTGTAGTGATAAACAGTACCCGCACCTCCCTGGGATCCAGCCCTTTGTGCAAAGTAAATCACTCCTAATTACCTTCCCACACAAATAAGGTTTAAGAAGCACGATGAACTCAGTCTGGAAAAAAGCCAATCACACAGAATATGATGCTTGCATTTATTATCTACAATGACTAATGAAAACTAAGCAGCAATTTATAATAATGTGGAAATAAAGAGTGCAAGCTATATAATGCCAATTATCAATCATAGATGAATATGCAATTATTTGGTCTTACGCTCCTAATGAAATGTAGATGAAGGTACGATCTGATCACACCCAGGACCCTCGCCGCTACAGGTGCCCGGCACTCCTCAGCAGAGGAGGGGAGGACTGGCCAAGCCCCCACAGTCCTACACCAGAGCGGGGATGTGATGTTAGGAGCCTCGGCCCGGATAGCGCACAGCTGGTCGTCCAGGCACTGTCCTTGATATGCGCGTCTTTCCAACAGTCCAGGATGAGTCCCCCCTCCCAGGTCCAAGTATAGTTCTCTTATTAGGAGCTGCACGTCAATCATCATGACGTGTCAGGTCTTCGAGAAGCTTCTAGGCTCTCCCCTCCTGGCAGTAAACATGTTTTTTGCTTGGAAAGTTACAAGACTGGAAACAGCCAGCCTTGGCTCCCAGGCTTCGGGCACTGTGTTTTGCATTCTTGCCTTATCAGTGCACCTGACTCGCAGAGCTAAGACGAGCAAAGCTATGCCTGACTCCCAAGGGCTGCACAGAGCCTCTTGTGCTAGGATGTTTTATGTCTTCAGAAAAGGCCTTTGCAATTAACCCCTTGCAAGCATGCAGGCTCACCCAGTTCGAGAGTCCTGGTTGATGTCAGCATTTTCCTCCACGCTTCGAATAGGCTCTAGTACACACAAGATAGCTCAGTGGGTTAGTGCAAATGCAGGTTACTGCAAGCGCCTAGCAGCTTATCACGACATTCCACCCCTTTCGAAGTGAGGCCTGAAAATGCTGACTCAGTTCCATGATCTGGAAGCATGCACAGTGTGCTGTAGGCCAATTAAGCGTTTCTCTAGCGCAGTCATTCTAGTATAAAGGAAAGACATTCTGCGCAAGAGCCCAATGAAGACGATAAGTATGAATATTAGGGAAATCAGCAACCACAGCAATGGGTGCAGTATTATATTAAGCAGTTTAGTGGAGGAGGGAGACCATCCAGTGAATATATCCCACCAGTGGTGAGTAGTAACAGATTGCAGATGGTCAGCAGTTTTGATTAATTGGTTTCTGTCTATTATTAGCTTGTACTCTGCAGAAATAGCTGAGTTAGCTAGCGTCTGGAAATCTTTCCAAGCAGTTTGAGCAAACTGTCTAATAGCTTGAAGCCGGGCAGTAATCACTCCATAGGATAGAGTCCAGTTAAGCAAATGCGTGAGCTCAGCATGCAGAGTAGTGTGAGACCACTGGGTTAAAGAATATAGGGTATGAGTAACAATGTCTAGGATAGTCACAACTTGATCTACGCAAAATACTTGAGGATTCCCTAATAACCTATAATTGTTAATAAGCAAGGAATGATTAGTAACTACGCAAGCTGTATGCTGATCTATATGAAAGATGTCAGTCCCATTTATGTGGTATTGCATCCAGGTGCACTCCCCTGCTACGGGATGTATGCATGGGTCCGGAACCCTCCCAGTTAGGGGACACACCCACCCCTGATCCCAGGGCATGCAGGTGTGACTGTGGATGGTGTAGTTTTGGCTGTCTAACCATTCCCCTCGTATTTGCGGAACCCACCAGGAACCATTGATTTTCATAGGCAGTACTATAAAAGGGCACCATATTTCTAGAGCATAAGCGGTCCTACTCACTTGCATTAACGCATGGCAGGTGTTATTCATGCAATCAAAAGCAAGCGGCTTAATCCATATGTCTGCTGGTAACTGTAGCTCTGTGTGCCAGTGGGTTGAAGATAGTCGCCCCCATTCGGAGCGGAAAGCCAACACCTGCTGATTTAGCAAAGTTTGCCATAAAATACATCGTGTGTCTTTAGCAGTTTTGTTGACCTGTCCTATGGCAGAGAAAATGTCTTCATAGCTGAAATTCTGCCACTTCCAATGGCTGCCAATACTTGTAGCAGTGTTGCGCAGGGTAGGACTTATCAATGGGCCCCACTGAGCCAGAAGTTTTATAGCGCCGCTGGCATCAGAACCCATAGTGGCTAACTTGTTGCGCACAGTTTCTATGTCAAAAGCATTTAATGCCCCCGTTCCCACTCCCGCTGCACCCGCAATCAATGAATCTAAACCCCTAGCTACGCGCAATTTGGTGATGGGCCATAGAAAATTGACTCCATTTATAGCAGCTTGGTAGTACTAAGGAGACATTGCCCCGTGACAAGTCTATGTCTAAGTGTACCTCTGAAATAATGGAAGCGTGCATCACATGTCTGCAATTTAAATGTTGTCTTACTATTGGAAAATCTAGCATGTTTACCAACTCCACTCTGTGTGATTTGAAAAACACCATCCTCCAAGTGGGATGCCTACCATGTACAATATTGGTTTTTGATACAAACACCATACTACCATCTGGTAGAGGCTGTTTCAACGTACAATTGTATACAAAGCATTTGGATAAGTTATAGTCCAGAAAATCTTGGCGAGTACACTCGTTGCAGTTCTTGGGACAAAAGAAACATGAAACATCAAACAAATTATTTGATCCATTCACTGAAACTTTTGGACCTAAGATCTCGTAGGCGCCAGTCATATGGGTTAGTGATAAAAGGTGTCCAACAATGTGCCAATCTAGAACTCTTGCAGTTCCATGTGGATACTCATTTGTAACGCTTTTCTCACAGGTTACGGTGCGGTTGTAGTTATCACGCAGGACTGGAGCATCAGGTGTAGTGCATGCGATTCTCAGAGTCCATGTAGTGTCTTGCAATAACCCACTCTTTACAGAGAAAGCGTTGGTTTGGCAGGCCAGGAGCACCCACAGCAAGGCAAGTCCCATCCCCTTCATACTGCTCTACGTTCGTGGTGTGAGCCTAGTAACGGGAATATAAACAGGCACATCAGAATTATGCAAAAGTACAACATAAGTACTTCCAACACCTTGACTTAGCACTTCCCCAGCCTCAGGCTTTTTGTTAGGATGGTGCACCCACACCTTTTTTCCTGTGCTACCGAAGCCTCCTTCCCCCCTCAATGCAGTGTCTGGAGATTGCTTGCTTTCTACTACTAGGGGGACAACTGCTTGTTCACAAATCAATTGTGCAATTCGGTCATATTTGGTTAATGGTACTGCAGATGCACCAGCATTATGTAAAAGTACCGAAACAGTCCCTCTATAATCAGGATCAATCACACCTCCTAATATGTCAATGCCTTGTTTTGCCAGGCTGGAGCGTGCAGCAATGCGTCCATAAGTGCCAGCCGGCAATTTGATGCCAATACCCAGCGAGATGGATTTGGTTTGCCCCGCCGATATAACATCATCTTCACAGGTAGATAGATCAAGTCCAATGCTGCCTGCAGTGGCTTGCACAGGCAGCTTAGCTTCTTTGTCGGTTTTCCACACAACAAGAGTCTTTGTTGATTCCACTTTCTCACTTGTCAGTCTCACAAAGGGTGTCTGGCGATTTCCCAGTGGACGATTGTTCAGTTCAAACAGTGCATGTGCCAGATGTTTAGACCACCCCTTGAGAGTGTGAGTCTTAGTCAGCTTCTTTATTTGTTGCTTGAGCAGCCCATTGCTACGTTCCACCAGAGCAGAGGATTCTGGGTATCGGCTTATGTGCAGTGTCCACTTTATGCCTTGCTCTAGTGCCCAGTCTTGCACATTGTGTCCAGCAAAATGGCTGCCTTGGTCTGATTGGATTTCATCCGGGATGCCATAGTGTCTGATAAGGTATTCCATGCCTTGCAAGGTAGCCCGCTGATCTGCATGGGCGGCTGGATAAGCTAATAACAGTCCAGAGTATGTGTCTACCATGGTCAACACATAATGCTTTCCATTCTCGGGCGGTAAAGGGCCAATGTAGTCAACTTGCCATACGCTAGCAGCTTTTTCACCTCTTCTCAAAGGGCCTTGAGGCTTCCTCTCCAGAGGGTAGTGCTTCACTTCACTGCACACGGAACATTGGGAGGCAGCTTGTCTGGCTTGATCCTTGGTAATGGGCAATTGTCTCTTTTTTGCCCATTGATAAGTTCCTGTTTGCCCTAGATGCCCTGAGGTTTGGTGTGCCCAATCTGCCATCCCTTGCAGCACCTCAGCTTCTTGCGGTGTTGTCACTGGGCGAATCTTTGTCATTTGGTCCACTTCATTGTTGAACAGGGCAGCCAGTGAGGTGTCAGGGGGCATGTGTGCATCAACATGCCCAATGCAGATTTTGTACCTCTCACCTTTGCACCACATCTCTTCCCAGATGTCTGTCCCTCCCCAGATCGGCGTGTTCTTGATCTGCCAACCATCTCTTCTCCATGCCGGTGCCCAATGTGTCAGGCCTTGATATGTGGCCCAACTGTCTGTGTATATGTATGCAGTCTCTGTTTCCTTCACTTGTTCAATCACGGAGGCCACTGCTTGCAGTTCAGCATACTGACTTGATCCTCCCACACCTTCTCTCATTAGCAGTGTTTCTCGATGGGGCTGGAATGCGACAGCTTGCCAGTGTCTTTGCCCTTTATCATACTTTGCCGTGCCGTCCGTGAACCATGCAGACTTTTGTTCTTCTTCTGTCAATGTATCATAGGCGGGTGCGACTTTGAAGGGAGATTCTGGCAACGCCACAGGGGTGTTTGGTTCAGGCATCGCTTCCAGATCTACCGCCTCCAGCATTTGTTCTTGCAGTCTGGAAACCCCTGTGCGGCCAGCTTTCGCACGTTGCTGTAAATACCATTTCCATTTGACATGAGTGGCGTCTTGTGCTCTGCCACTTTTCCCATTTGCAGCAGTGTCACGCACCCAGCCCATGATTGGAATTTCTGTGCAAATTGTCACTGCTTGCTCGCCTGTGATTCTTTCAGTTTCAACTAGAGCCCAGTACACTGCAGCAACTTGTTTCTCAAACGGAGTGTATCTTGTCATAGGATCTGTGAGTTTCCTTGACCAGAACCCCTGTGGCACTCTTTTATGTCCTTGCTTTTGCCACAAGCTCCACACAGCCACGTCATTGTAGACAAGAATTTCCAATTCAAAAGGATCAGTTTTTGTCAGGGGCCCCAGCGTGATGTAATTTTGCAATGCGTCTTTAGCCTGTTGGAAGGAAGTCTGTTGCTCTAGGCCCCATGTAAAGTCATGTTTCTTTCTGGTGACTTTGTAAATGGGTTTCAGTATCAGGCTTAAATGAGGTATGTGATTCCTCCAAAACCCCATTAACCCAATGAATCTTTGTGCCTCTTTTTTATCTGCTGGTGGAGCCATCTGCTGAACCATATCAATTACCGGGTCGGGAATTTTCTTAACTGACCCAGACCAGATTGCACCTAGAAATTTCACCTCTTGAGCAGGCCCCTGTACCTTTTTGGGATTTATGGCCCACCCCCGATTTTGCATGTGTGTGATCAACTTTTCAGCAGCGTTTTCTACATGTTCTTTCTCAACACTGGTCAGCATGATGTCATCAATGTAATGAGCAATAAATACATTATCCAATTGCACCATTTTTAAGTCTCTGGCAATCAATCCATGACACAGAGTGGGACTATGCACATACCCCTGGGGCAATTTAGTAAAGGTAAATTGTCTGTCTCCCCAAGTGATAGCAAATTGGTCTTGTGATTCAGTGTCAATATCAATGGAGAAAAATGCATTGGCCAGGTCAAGGACCATATGCCATTCACCCACTTCTCTCGTAAGGTTTTCAATCAGGGTGATGATGTCTGGCACCGCCGCAGCTAAGGGCGGCACCTTCTTGTTCAAAATGCGGTAATCAATTGTCAGACGCCATGCCCCATCCGGGCGGCGGACAGGCCAGATCGGCGAGTTGAATGGACTGACTGCCGGCCTCATTATGCCAGCTTTCACCAATGACTCAATAGTTTCACCAATCACTTTATGTCCTCCTGGCAACCGGTACTGTTTCACACACACTGGGTCAGCAGGAGGAGGTAAATGCAAGGGGGACCATTTGGCATGCCCAACCACAACGGGGTTAATAACTCTCACATGGATTTTTCGATTGCCAAAAACAAATTCGCCTAAATCTGTAGTCACACTTTTGCCCAACAACACATCCATGCCAAGGATGTACTCCGGTATATCTGCAATCAATACATTTGCTGTGAAAGGCAATCCCTCGCCAATTGACATTTTTACATTAAAGGCTTTTGCAACAGTTTCTGCTCCCCCATAACCATTGACCAAAACTCTGGGACCAGACAATTTACTGGGATTGCCATTCAGAATGGTTACCTCAGCTCCTGTGTCTAATAGAGCCAAAACATGTTTTACTTTCTCATCCAAGTACAAGGTAAGTGGCACAAAAGGGCGTCTGTCTCTGGGACTAGTTCTCTTTATTAACCGTACCTCAAAGACAGAGCCAGCCCTTCAATCAAAAATGGGGTCTGGGACCTCCCACTTGTTCTTTGCCAAATCAGGGTAACCTTTTGCTCGCACTTTGGGCTTTAACACCTCCTCTTCAGAGGGGGCAGAGGGCTTAGTTTTTTCCCGTCCCTGTCTTTTTATTTTCTTCCATTTCTCAAGCAGCTCAGATGTGGGTTTACCATCTATCTCTTCCCTTGGAATTCCTGCTTTTAGCAGGTCCACCCACATTTGTTTGCGTGTGATCTCAACAGTATCAGCTTTCTCTTTAGACTTTACATTTTTACCACGCTTTTTTTCTGAATCATTGTTTGCAGCCACTAAACGCGCTGCTTTGCGTACATCCAGCCCTTCTAGTTGCCCTAACAGAAGTGCCACTTCACCAATGGCTTTGCCCTGCGCTGGACCCAGCAATGAAAGCAATGCGCCCTTCATGTGACTCGGTGCATTTCTTAACAAACGTGCGCGCATGCCAGCTGTAAACAACTCCATGTCAGGCCCTGCAAAATTTGCACTGTACAGTGCACACTGCAAACCCATCTCTCTAAGCTGGTTTGTTGCTTCAGTTAGTGACTGCCAACAGCCCCAACTCTCTTCCATATCCATTGGACTCCCATACAGATTCATTAGGGCAGTCTGAAGCCAATTAAACAAGGAATGAGAACCTTGCTGTCCGAGCGCACTGCGCACTATCTGTCCCAACATCACATTAGTAGTGAGTGAACCCATCTTTAACAGTTCCTCTGGGGTTAAGAAGATACTATCGGCACCCGTGTCCCAGATGCGAAGGAACCAAGTCAAAAGTGCTTCACCTAGCTTCTGTCTAAATAACTTAGCAATCTCTAAAAGCTCTGTCTGTGTATAATCATGGACAATCCTTGTATTTTGAATATTTGCACCGCCAGCATGGCCTTTTGATTTGTTAGTGATTAACGGCCGTGCTGGATAAACACATTTCTTTGGAGCACATTCCAGCTCCTCTTCATCAGACCAATTTAATTCAGCAAGTCTAATTTCAACAGACTCATTCCAGTCATGTGCTTGCTCAGTTTCACTATCACTGACTTCACCCGACCATAAATTTGGGTCCCAGTTATCTTTCCTAATTAGCGCGTGAATCCTTATCTTTGACGGATTGCCCCGCCGCTGTCTGCAATTGTGCGTGGCTACACGCACAGCTAAAGAGGCACACCTGTCCTCCATCTGATCAGCCCGTTTAACGGACGATTCAAGGGTCTCTCTCATAATAATTTGTTGCTCTTGGAGCAGGGATACCTCGTCTGTTAATTTACGAATCTGAGCATCTTTAAGCAATTCATTCTCATGCACCTTTCTGAGCGCCTGCAGGAATAACCAGCCTATGTTTCCTGCTGCCTTTAGCTCCTTTCTGCATTTCTCAAGCGGTAAACTCTCCAAGCACTTACTAATTACCGCCGGGGAAACATCATTTTCAAGCATGTCCCATGGTGCCGAGTACCGATGCAAAATATCTGCCACACCCGACCAAGCATTTGATGCCGGCCATCCTGGAATGTGACAGAGTGCACTATCTTCCCCATTGCATTCATCTTTTGCATGTTTTTTCCAGAAGGGCATTGTGCTCGTAAACCCTGCTCACAGCGCCAAATGTAGTGATAAACAGTACCCGCACCTCCCTGGGATCCAGCCCTTTGTGCAAAGTAAATCACTCCTAATTACCTTCCCACACAAATAAGGTTTAAGAAGCACGATGAACTCAGTCTGGAAAAAAGCCAATCACACTGAATATGATGCTTGCATTTATTATCTACAATGACTAATGAAAACTAAGCAGCAATTTATAATAATGTGGAAATAAAGAGTGCAAGCTATATAATGCCAATTATCAATCATAGATGAATATGCAATTATTTGGTCTTACGCTCCTAATGAAATGTAGATGAAGGTACGATCTGATCACACCCAGGACCCTCGCCGCTACAGGTGCCCGGCACTCCTCAGCAGAGGAGGGGAGGACTGGCCAAGCCCCCACAGTCCTACACCAGAGCGGGGATGTGATGTTAGGAGCCTCGGCCCTGATAGCGCACAGCTGGTCGTCCAGGCACTGTCCTTGATATGCGCGTCTTTCCAACAGTCCAGGATGAGTCCCCCCTCCCAGGTCCAAGTATAGTTCTCTTATTAGGAGCTGCACGTCAATCATCATGACGTGTCAGGTCTTCGAGAAGCTTCTAGGCTCTCCCCTCCTGGCAGTAAACATGTTTTTTGCTTGGAAAGTTACAAGACTGGAAACAGCCAGCCTTGGCTCTCAGGCTTCGGGCACTGTGTTTTGCATTCTTGCCTTATCAGTGCACCTGACTCGCAGAGCTAAGACGAGCAAAGCTATGCCTGACTCCCAAGGGCTGCACAGAGCCTCTTGTGCTAGGATGTTTTATGTCTTCAGAAAAGGCCTTTGCAATTAACCCCTTGCAAGCATGCAGGCTCACCCAGTTCGAGAGTCCTGGTTGATGTCAGCATTTTCCTCCACGCTTCGAATAGGCTCTAGTACACACAAGATAGCTCAGTGGGTTAGTGCAAATGCAGGTTACTGCAAGCGCCTAGCAGCTTATCACGACAGCGCTAAACCACCTTAGTGCTAATTACGGCACCGTAATTTACGGTGCCGTAATTAGCGCCTTCCCCACTCCCATTATGCCCTATGGGGCAAAAATGGGAATGGGAATGGGGAAGGGGCCATTGGTGAATGGGGAATTACTGCCCCACTCACCTTGTAATAGGGTGGTAATTCCGCCATCCACCATGGCGGAATCGTAACCTTAGCGGCATGGACCAAGGTGCTAATAGCACCATGGTCCTCCGCCAAGGTTGTAATGAGGGCCAATGACTTTAACTCATACACATCTATACTTTTTATATTATTTCAGAATACAGCATGAATATAGAATGGGAAACCATGTAGGACATTTGTAATGACTTGCAACAAATTTGACCATTCAGGTAACTTTACAAGTGAACCTTTAATCTAAGGGCTAAACTCGCTGTAATATCTATATCACGTTCACAACAAACTTTCTTGTCCACTTTGGAAATTGATTTCCAGTCTACAACTAATTCTGGATTGCCAATATGAATCACATTTTGACGCAAAAAAGAAAACATATGATCTATAGACGTTAGGTACAACTGCACCAAAGGTAATTTAATATTATACCTTATCATTGACATTTGCTCAAGATAGACATGGCCTTTTCAATTCTTCTTACCAGTCACGGAAACTTGTATGTATGGTGCTTTGACCGATACAAATTAAATGTTTCCCCTGTCTTTTATCAACATACGGAAAGTTAATACTATCACATTGGGAAATGTCAAAATGTCGGTGCTTTGTTATATATCAGCTCTATAGTTGAATATTAAGAATTATACTAATCGCAAAATATATAGCTAAGTTTGAAAATGTTAACTTATATGGTCGAGTTCATTTTCTCAGTCATTAACACTTAATTATTTTTTTCTTTTCTCCCTTTTGTGTTTCATCATTACATGGTCTTTTCCTGTGTCAACTCCGCCCGCCCGCCTGTGTTTTTCCCCTCCCCAGACTCTCTCTGCCAACAAAGATTGTTGATTGAATATGTTAATTGCATCCACTATTATTAACTCTTCGCCCTGATGACGACCTAGATAGGTTGAAACACGTGTTGGCGAAAACAAGTTTCTTCTTTTTTTAATGCTATTTAGTACATATGTATGGTGTGATCCAAGTTCTTCTTATGTATGATTTATTGACTACCAAAACGTGGTTCTTCACCTCTTTCCTTGGTTAAAATTGAAATGCAATGCAAATAATACCTTTTGCTTTATTGTTAAATTTGAAATACAGAAACCTTACTTTTTAAACACTTACCAGGTGTCTCGCTTACTTTCTTCCTTATTCTCTAAAAAAACTCTACCTTCTGTGGCATATGTATGCTTAAGCGCAGTTTGTGAGGTTAGCACCGTCTTAAGCTTTTTTTCATCCACAAACAAGACCAGCATGCTCTCTGTGCCCCAGACTGGGTGGAAACCAGACTGGAAATGATCAAAGAATCTAGAGGATTCAAGAAAAGAGCTAAGAGACTCCAATAACTGCATGAAAAAAGTAGTAGAGAAATTGGGCGGAAATGAGCGGGACAAAGAAGAATCCAAAGAAGAGGGATCACCACTGCATGTTTCAGATGTGAAGGAATACGCCCTATCTGACAAGAATGATTGATAGCCTGAGCCACCCATGGAGCAGTAATCAGAATGATGTCCTTGCACATAGCCAATGGAACAGGGTCCAAAGCAGAGGCAGATTTAAGCATAAGGGTTGCCCTTATTATATCCTCCGATGAAAAGGAGGGGAAAGAAAACCACATACTCAGTGGGGCACAATTAGGCATAACTAGGGAAGGTCCACTAGGGTTTAAAGCTGATGACGCAATCGTATTGTGAATGGCCACAATTTTGCCAGAGAAAAAAACTGAGAATCTCACAGCTCCTGCGAGGGAGCAACCCCTGTCTGTGCTGTAGCAGGAGAAGATAGAGAGAGTATGAGTTCAAATAATTCTCAGGGTTGATTAAGAGCAGACAACACCCTGCCTGAGTAGAACCTGCTCTTAGCAGCCACAATAGCTTTAGGAAACATGGTAGTAGACTGATACAAAAGCACAAAGTCTGAGTGACAATAGGAGCCTCTCCACTTTCGTTCAGCCTGCCGCCACTTAAGCCGCAGGAGCTTTAGAGCATCATCGAACCACGGTTCAGATTGGCGAGCTCGCTGTCTACACAGTCTGACGGTGTCACGCCTCGGGTTCCTGTGCTGCGACCCCTGGGTATACCTAGTAACACCTGGAGGCTGTCCTGGCGTCTTTCCCAGCGCCAAGTGGTCCACAGGCATAATTGGATCACAACTCCCAGCAGACCCCAGCTAAAGCAGTCACGTGATGCGTACGCAACGTGCGTTTTGTGTCCTCACACTAGGTAGCTATTTATATCCTTTCCAGCTGCGGCCTGGGTGCTCCTTAACCGAGTTGTTTGCTACTTTGGTACAAGTGCATTTTCCTGTTGGCTTTTGTTTTCTTGGTTGCCTGACTTTGGCTCCCTCTTACGGACTTGCATTTTGGATTACTCTTTGGTCTTCCAATGCTCTGCGCCCCTCGTCTGGCTTCCCCCAGGTTACCGGACCCTTGGCTTCACTCCTACGATATTCTTATTTGTCTTGCCCTACTGGATTGACGTGACTTTGGTATTCCTGCTCCATTCCACGTGTCAACGCCTGATCGTGAAGCGTTGGACACTGATCTGAGAAACTCGCCTATCCCGTGCTGTCTGTGCATCGATTGCTGCTTCCTTTTATTTTTTTAGTTTTTTTTATGACAACGCTCTGCTATACGTCATAAGGGTACTCTGCTGCACTTGTCAAGGACGCTCTCTGGGACCCAACCCTGGGACACCAGTGACCTCCTGGACGCTCTCCTGTCTTCACCTTCATTGGTCACTTTCTGGATTGTTTTGTGTGGTTTTCTTTCGGATGCTCTGCTGTTAACCCCAGGATTTGTTCAGGACACTCGTTTAGGGTGCACCCTCGTGCCGTTCGGGTTAGGTGGTTCCTACACAGACTTTCTCTTGGATACTAGGATTTCCTGCAACCACCAACCACAGTACTTCCACTTCTCCGGACATCAAGTAGGTTTCCGGTCTTCTCACCTTACACAGCAGGTAAGAGCAGGAGAATTGAGGGTGGTTGTCGCTGAGATCTGGTAAAAGTGGGTGCCTATTCTGAACTTGTTGTGTTTTTCTTTCCCTTAGCTCTGTTGCTGCGCCTGCCTTTTCACTCAAGCCGCTGGCCTGTCAGGTGACTTGTAGTCCTGCAGGCTGCGCTTTTGGGGGGAAAGTCCTTTTTTCATCAGTTCCTGGACTTTCTTCGAGTGACGTGTCTCCTTGGGGGTGTGACGTCCTCACAGCACCCTAGGGTTGTGACAGACAGGGGCAAGACAATCATCCGTCTCTGTAAATACTTGAATCAAAGACATCAGATCCACTGATGGAAGAGACTGACACCCTGACACAATGGACTGGGCCACCTTAGCTGCGCTTCCAAACTTAAGGTTTGGAACCGACCTCAGGAATGGCCTCAGCCATTATGAAAAAGGTTTCGCAAAATGGTCAGTCCGGACCCATTGCAAGGCTGGAGAAACCAGAACCACACTAGGTGATGAGAAAATAAGATCAAGTGTGTTCCCGTAAGCTGTGAAAGTTTGAGATACCTCATCCCAGACAAAAACTGCAAAGTGGGCTGATCTAATCGAGAATTGACTTTCAAATTGAAATAAACTATGACCAGTTCATTACATTTTAGCTGAAGCTCAGCAGCCAGATTTAAAAAGGCATAAAAAAAGGCGAATCATAATAGGGGTGGGAGGTGATATACCGTTAAATCTTAACAGGAATAAGATGGTGTAATTGATAGACAAACTAATAAAGCTTCCAGTTTAATCCCATGTTCACATGGGATTGCTCAAGAAGTCAAAGCAGAGTTATAAACAAAAGCTACCCCTCCACCAGAGGTGGAGGAGGGACGGTCCATCCGAGTGATACTATAGGTTGATGGAAGTGCCTGCACTACTGCATGCCAGAATGGTCACGCAGCCAGGTCTCTGTAATGCAAGCAATATCCAGAGAGTAATCATCCAAAAGATCATGGCATGCTAAGGCATACGCTGCCAAAGAACGGGCGTTAAATAATAAACAAGAGAGATTGCCAGACTGATCAGGCTTCTTGCCCGTTGGAAGCATTTGCATGAAGCCTGCAAGCCACACTGTGCTCAACGGCACTGCCTGTACGAGCTTCTTGCGGGACAGTGCTTGTGGATTAATAGGTAATGTCCTAGCTTGCTGATTCCTGTCATAGTCTTCCTGTATCCATGGACGAGCACAGACAGGTTTGACCATGGTGCGACTTTGGACCACAAAGACCTCGCCTGCTGTGTGGCCTGAGCAGTGACTGCCTAAATAGGCACATTAAATCGACCTCGTCTAGCCCAACCGATTGCTTTGAAGAGAGCAAAGGCAGGCCGCAAAGTGTGTCTTGTCCGGGAAGCAAGCAGGCAAAGGAAGCCAGGCAAGTTCAAGACCGAGTAATGGTCTACATGGAACCAAACATTTGTAAAAGGTAAAAAGCAAATAACTGAACACAATAAGATATTAAAAGAATTACATTTAATTAATTGTATTCCTTAGTGGGATTTGCTGGTATTAGTGCCACTGGTAATACTGGCTATTTTTGCTGGTAGGGTGGTGGAATTACCTCCAGCTAAGAGCTGGAGGTAATTTCAGCCACCCCACTGGCAACCTTGTACTTTGCCGGTGTGGTAACATCCCAGTAAACAGTGTTACCGGTACGTTATTACCACAGCAGCAACGTTATAATGAGGCCCATAGTCTGAGGTATCTCCCTATGTTCTATCGTTATCTGGCAAGGTACACCAATCTCAAAAGCCATCTCTCCTGTCTCCTCGGCATCCTCGAAGAAGTGTTCATCAGACACCCCCTCTTAGCGATAGTATTGGAGTGATGCACAGAACTGTACGGCACTCCTCTCCTTCCTCACTTGTACCTGAGAGAATCACTTTGTCCTTTCTGATGACTACTACTTCTAAATGTATGGTAACTATGGTGCCTGGTGCAACCTCGTGTGGAACAGCGGGACAAAGTAAAAAATCAGCTGGTACCCACCATGCTCTGTTTCTAATCCCAGACACCCATCCCAACAACACCATCAATCCATAGAGGAACAGATCTGAATGTATGGGCACCCCCTTGTTACTACAGCATGCTTACAAAAGCGCCATTGTGCTAGCTAGATACAAACCTGAGGTTGGACATCTTATATCGTCATCTGTGAATAAGATAATCATATTCAATTTACTCAACAGATCCCTACCCAAGAGATTCACTGGGGTATCTGTACAGTACAACAACGGAGCTGTTAAAATCCTATGTACTTACCTACCTAATTAGGTAAATCCTCCATGTAGGAAACCAACAGGATATCCCCAGAGAATCCCTGCGGGTCCATCTTTTTTCCTGAAAGGGTCAACTTACCTTCCTTGATGCAAGATTTAGTAGCACCTGTATCGACAATTAATGAAAAAGGTCAGTCACCTATCGTCGCACCTACCTGGGGTTCGTCCTGCAGATCGGCTGACAGGACTGGACACGTCCGAGCTCTCTGTGGGCTGTGCTAGTCAGGATATGTGCTTGCACCCGGGAGCGGGAAAGAACTTCCTTCCAAAACACATGCACCAGTATAATGTGTGACTGTACCCTGAAGCAAAGGATTCCTGTGCCATGGCCGTACCGGTACCTATGCTAGCACAACTGACTGTGGCACATAGTCAGTCAATAAGTTTATTCGGAAACACATTTTCCATAAACAACAAATGCAAGATTAAATACAATACAAAAGTCAGTTCCGCATTTTTACAAAAAAATCCATGACACAGACATAAAAACATTTTGTATGATAAAAGAATGTAAGAAGTGCATGTGTGTAGTCCAATTAGTATCCACCAAAAGAGGACCAGAGTAATCATTAAATTGTCAATGTTGAATCAACTTTTGAGAGATCATTTTAGTTCTCTGGTGCCAGGCCTTTCTCAGATAGTCCACAGAACCCCAAGCCACAGGCAGTGTGGCAGCTGAAAGCAGATAACATAGGGCACTCCTGGCCTGAGACATACCAGCAGACCTAAGTAGTGTCAAGAGTGTTTTCCTTCTTAGATCTGTATATGTTGGGCAAAACAGCACAAAATGCAAAAGATCCTCAACAGGCGCTTGACAACAGGGGCAGGCCAAGGATTGTACATTGGGAGACCAACTTTTTGTTCGAGCCCCAAGCCATAGGCAATCAAATCGGGCTTGTGTCAGAGCCCAACGGTCTGAGGGTTTATCACTGTGAAGCAAATACGGCTGAATGGTGCCTGTGGTTGTTAGTACAATATACCTTCTGTTTGCGGGGATGCCTAGAGCAGAGGACTCTCTGTTTAACACAAGGATGGATTTAAACAGTTGCTTATGTGTCCTTACGGCACACAGGGTCAAAAAGATTGGAGGGCAAATAAGGCTAGCACAGTATAACTGACTAAAACATTTCTGGGTGTATATAAGTCACACTATTTTCTGTACAGCTGGACTTCTCACCAAGGCTCTTATGATTTTATGTGAGAGAGTGGCTTTCTGGTTTGACCATAATGCCAGCCAATGCGTACCAGGGGCCAATAACCACTCATCAGCGATGTGAGGGCACCCGAGTTCCAAATGGGTGCCATAATTTGGCACAGACTGCGGTAGCCCAAGTCGTTTTTTAAGAAAAGTGTTCTCAACATTTTCAATACTTGAAATCTTTTCCATGCCCCACAGTGCAGCCCCATAATTAGTAGCAGTTTTAGTTTGTGCCCTGTAGACTTCAAGGAGTAGCTTGATTGGATGCCCTACACAATCATTTTGAAAGCGTGATAAGCCCCAGAATGCCTGTCTCATCCTCATTCATTATTTATTAACATGGCCAAACCCTCGCCAATTCTCAGTGAAAAAGATTCCCAGGTATTCAAAACTAGTGACCCTGGGAATAGTGTTACGCTCACCTGGACCCCACAGGGGTGTCGATCGGACCCGGACAGCTGCGGTCTCCTTCAACGTGATGCGTAGTGCAGAGATGACTGTCTGGACTGGCCCGCCTAGTCTTGTCTGCTGGACCCGAAGAAGTATTTTCCTGCAAGTGGAGACAGGGATTAACCACCTGTGGGTTTTAGTGATGGCCTCCCAACTGTTCTCGCTCTCCCCCACTAATCACCTCCGATATCCCCTTAGTAACCTCACCTTATGTTCGTAAAAGATGAGCTCTCCATCCTGCGTGTCTTGCAGGGGCGCGTAGATACCAGTTACTTCACTGGTTTGAAGGCGTTGGGAGAGTTCCGGTAAGTATTTACTCTGAAGCCCCTGGCGGGATTGGTAAGTATCAAGTTCAAAGAGTTCAATGTACCTGATGTTCACTCTTAAATTGCAACTGAGTTTGTGAGAAGAAGGTCTCGTAGCTGCTGCTGGCGTTCAGGTAAGAGTCTGTGTTACCCAGCGCTGTCCGGTAACTATTGCATGCGTTAACGTGTTGTTTTTCTCCCTCTTTACAGATGCGGCCATATGTAAATGTGGAGAGTTATGGAATAATACCGCCGGTGGTAAATCAGGTAATACTATGGTGGTAAGAGGTTGTATTTGTTGATTTCCTTGGCTCACCTTGTTTTTTCTTGTGTCCCCTAGGTGCCAGATTACGGCGAAGAAATGATGGAGACAGTGCCGGATCGAAAGATGCTGTGAGAACTGGTGAGTATGGTGCCGTGCTGGAGCTGGCGAAGCGACGCGTGTAGGACTGATGTACTTTCCAGGTCCGGAGATGAAATGGTTCTGGAATTAGGTAAGGAATTTGAAATAAGTTAGTTTTCTAACCTTGTCGTTTTCTTCTTCTTTATTCTAGGAGCTCCGGATTCGAGGCGGGTGTGGCAGAAGACTGGATGCTGGCTGCAGGCACGCGGGCGTGGCAGAAGACTGGATGCTGGCTGCAGGCACGTGAGCGTTACGCTGCTGGATGCAGAATAACGCGAAGCATGTGCTGCTGTTCGGATGTGGTTTAAATAGCCTCCAAAGTAGTTCCAGGTAAGAAGTTCCCTAGAGCCACGCCCGAGTAAAAAATAGTCCCTGTAACAAAATAGTCCCATCCAGGCCTCATGTAGGCTTGGGCTCTTTTGCAGCATGGTCTGTATCAAGTAAGTAAAGTCTATGAGCCTGGCGCCTATGGCCCCAGGACTGATTTCTATGATGAGCCTGGCGCCTAAGGCACCAGGACTGAACCAGACAGCCCCTAGCTGGGGCTGCTGAGGTTTAAACAAATGTCTGGATGCCTGCTCCCGGAGCTGAGGGCCTTGGTCCTGATGCCCGGGGGTAGGCATCATGACAAATAGGTTCTCCACTCCATATCATTTGCATCTTAAGATGTCTGCCGCCTGTGTTCCTACAAGCCATAACGGCTGATTTTTTGGAGTTCACTGTCTAAATGTCCACCAGGCATTGTAAGGTTCTGGGAGTGCGAGCTATATGTCTTCAGCATAGCCTAGGACTGGAAGGGGGACACCTCCTATCCTGATAAAGTCAGCATTAGAATTGACAAGAGCCTGATAGATGCCATTTATGTACCGGTCAAATAGTACTGGTGCCACAACACAGCCATGGCGAACACCCAAAAAGGTCTAAAAAAAGTTGTACTTGTCCCTGATCGCCGAATCTCACACAGGCTGATGTATTTTCATTAATTATTTGGAGGACTTTAACCAGATCCTCCGAACAGCCCATGGACCTAAGCACAGCCCAGAGCATCGCCCTGTCTACTTTGTCAAACGCGGTGCTCAGGTCCATGAAGCTAAGTATAATAGCTCACCCCTCACGTATATAGATGTAGCACCCACCAGATACAGGTTCCGAGCCTGATCCCTAGTTCCCAAGCCCGGACGAAAACCGTATTGCATCTCTGTAAGTACCCCAGAGTCTGAGATCCATTGTTCGAGCCGTGTCAGAACCGCCCGACCAAAGATTTTAAATGAAGTGTCCAGTAGGGAGATCGGCCGATAGGAAAGGGGGCTACCAGTGTCACCCTTCTTAAAAATAGGGAAATTATTGCTCGCCTCCAAGTTACCGGGTATGTGCCCAGTTCCAAATATGCGTTAAAGCACTTAGTCAATAATGGGGCCCACAGATCAACCTCATTACAGAAGATATCGGCAGGGATGGCACCCGGTTCGGGGGCGCGGTTAAGGAGTTCTTGTTTAAGGCCAACTCTACCTCTTTTATGGTTAGACGCAAGAGGGAACCATTTGGTCCATTATAACTAGTGGAGGGAGCGGCTTTATATAAAGTGCTAAAATGATTGGACCATGCCAAAGCGATTACAGTGTTCTCTTTATAGGTTTTTATTCTTTTATGGGGGGGCCCTTTGGTCACAAATTCCTAGAATTGTTTAGAATCTCTTAACTGCACAGCCTGAAGAAGTTCCTCCCAGGCTTGCTCTTCTAGGTGGGTCTTCATTTTAGCAAGGACGCTTTTATAATGGGCCCGAGCAACGATTATGTCCCGTCAAGTGCTATCTTTTTGCAGTCAGAATGCCTTTAAGGTTTTTCTGTGCTGTTCGACAGGGTACATCAAACCAGGTTTCCGGGTTCTTTCTCCCTGTTTTGAAATCCTTTTGAAAAATATCAGACATTGGGGGTCATTATGAGGTTGGAGGTAATGGAAAAACGATGCTGGTAAGGGATTACCGGCACTGCATACCGCTCCAGGCTATTACGAATCAACAACCCGGTATTAGCACTGCCGCTGATACCGTGCTCCCCGTAGCGGCATTCGCGCAGGCACGCGGCCCTTTGGTCCGGCAATACCGGGATGGCGCTAACAGGAGGACATCACAAGTCATGCAGACATGCAAGTACCGGCATCATGAAGGCGGTAAGAAGGGATACCAGGATGCCGGCATCACCGGCATCGCAAACCACACGCAAACAGCAATGTGGAGTGTTCCCAACTGCCACAGGTGCACACAATCGGCACAGGTGGAGGCAATGGAGTCTGGCCTAGCACAAAAGGAGCACACCAGTGGTACCACGCAGGCAGCCCCCAATCCCTTGCATCAGAGCCAGTCCATTCAATCTAACCCCTGAGCAGATCCACACCATGTACCGTCTGGACCGGGACACCATCACCACCATTGTGGACATGATACACGACGACATTGTCAGCCTGATTGAAATACGCACCGCCACCCCCCCTCTACTGAAGGTAGTGTCTGTGCTCCACTTCCTGGCTACAGGCACCTACCGGCACACAGTGGGGCACATGCATTGCATATCACAACCCTTATTTTCTCGCATGCTGAACCAAGTGCTGGATGCCCTCCTGAAGCACTCAAGGAACTAAATAACCCTACCACGGACTACCCAGGAGATATTTGACACGAAAGTTGGCTTCCATGCACTGGCAGGCATGCCAAATTGTATTGGTGCACTTGACTGCACCCATGTAGAATTGGTGGTCCCGCATGCCACGGAGGTGGTGTACCGCAATCGTAAGCTATATCACAACATCAATGTACAGATGGTATGTGACTCCAGCAAGATCATCACACATTGTTGTGCCCGATTTCCTGGATCAGCTCATGACTCAATGGTCCTGCGGAACTCCACGCTACCACGCTACATGGAGCGCCATGCAGAACGACATGCCTGGCCGCTTGGTAAGTTGCATGACAGGCACATGGCAGTGTAATGGGGGGAGAGATGCACACACCACCATGGCGTCATTGATGTGGTGACAGCACAAAGTCCACATCGCAAAACACTGTGCCCCAAAGCATCCCTAACTGAACATGACTACCAATCCCCATTGCAATGATGGAAGCTGCACACCAATTACAGCATGCCTAACTTACAACCAGCCCACATCCCACAACATGTCCACCACCCATCATCAGACCTCACCCTCTGTAACACAATCCTGCTGTGAGTATGCACAATGTAAATGTCCGTAGCAACACAGGACAAGCACTCCTGAGAGTGCACAAATCAATTCCACCAAGGGTATACACTGCTTGTCACAGGGCCACCAGCACAGTAGTGCTCCATGTCACCATGGAAACAATAAGCGCTGAATGACAAATAATGTGGAGAATTCTGGCAATGCTGCCAGTAACAAAATTATACCAATCACTACACATCACATAATGATAACAAACATAGCGGAATACATCCACAGTGCATGCAGAACATCAAGGGAGTGTACACCCTGTATCAACTGGAAGACGCAAACCACACCATAAAACCATGGTACAGCACACATTGTGGCAAGGTAAAATATGTGCATACAACCAGGGACATGTGCATGTGCACAACTAAAATCTGCAGGAGTGTGTGATAAGTACAGGTGTCCATCAGGAATTGACTTACACATACCTTATTGTGCACACATGCAGGTGACAGTGGCTATCCCTTGAAGATGTGGCTCCTCACCCCTGTACGGAACCCGCAGAACAGGCACAAAGAGGACTACAATCGTTCCCATCGGTCGGGTGGGGCACTCCTCTACAGGCATGAAAAGGTGGCCAAGATCATCATGATATGTGTCATGCTGCACAACATGTGCATCTGACGGAACGTGCCTCTGTCCCCTGACATTGAACAGCAACCACCAGGGGATGATGAAGAAGATGAAGATGTGGTTGCACATCATCGCGGTAGTGATGCACAGGAGGGATGTGCTGTGCGCCAGTCAGTGATTGACCAATATTTCTAAGAGACATGGGTGCTGAGGGTGCCATGAATGTGGGACTGAGGGCACTGGGTGTGGGAGTATATGGACACTATGTACTATAAACCAATAAATGACACATACACAATAAGGAATGTCCAGGCTAGTATTTTTTCAGGTACACAACGGATGTATTTAACAGTAAGAAGTAAAAAGTGCTCATACTCTCCACCTCACACACGCCCCCTCCACTCCTCCTCCCCCCACAACTCCCCCACACACCTCCTCCCCCTCCCCCACAACTCCCCCACACACTCCCTCCCTCCTCCCGCTCCCCCCACAACTCCCCCACACATGGCGTGTAATGTTATGGCACTCAAGTCACCATAGCTGTGCACATGCAGGCTGAGTTTCCAACTAATGGCCTGTGTCTGACTCCGTGGGTGGCATGTTGGGGCGGCACATGGTGCGCACAGACCTGCACAGTGGGCTTGTCTGCGTGGAGCTCACGGAAGACCCCGTGGGCGCATGCTCAACTGTCAGGGCCGGACGCAGAGCCTCCATGGCATCCGCAATCCTGCCAAGGACCTGCAGCACAGCCGACAGCTCCTCACATATCTTCTGTGTGCTCGCCTCTATGGCCCCTTTCATTGCAGCAGTGTTGTCTAGGGCCTCCCTTCTCATCACATCACCATCAGTGACACATTGTTTGACTAGGCCAGTCAGCTCCTGCTGGCGCGCCTCCATCTGTTTCATCCTGAACTCCCCGTCCCGGACCCCTGTGGAGGTGGATGACAGGTGTGGCAATGGGCCCAATTCAGGTGTGTCCTGTGTGGGGCTCCAGGCCTCTGCTACAGCCTCTCCTCCCAACTGGACATGAGAGGTGCCTTTGGGTGAGCTGATGGGTGTGTACTGGTGTTCTTGTGAGGGGCTTGGTGTGCCAAGGAATTCCATGGAGTGGGAGTCCTCCTCAGGGACACAGACTTCGCCTTGTGAAAGGGCCTCATGCGCACTCTGTGGCGCAGTGGCAGCTGCCTCCCCAACCGAACTGGTAGCTGCAGAGAGGGTCCCATCTGCCACCGGCTCTGCAGCTGCGGATTCAACAGGTGTTGTGACTTGTGGAGTTGTGGAAGTCCCATGACGGCCCTATACCCTGGCATCCAATGGTGTCTTTTTCCTCGGATGCAGATCTGCCTTCCCAGTGCCCTTGGAGGTGGAAGGCCTGTTGGTTTCTTCCCTGGACTTGGCCCTCTTGGTAGGTGTGGTGGCCTGTGCTGCAGAGTCCTCTGCATCGCTGTCAGTATCTCGGCCTGTTGGGGACCATAAGAGGGACAGCATCAGTAATGGTTGTACATGCATCATGCATCCAATGGTATTAGTGCAGTTGTACACATTTTATGACTTGCTGTCCTACTCTTGTGGCATACAGGTTATCTGCCATTTGGTAGGGTTGCTCAGGCATATGTTAGTTTGAGACATGTATGAGGTGTTGTCTGCTGTGAGACATGCCTTTGTGTTGTGGACTGCGTGCAGTGTGACACATGCTGTTTCCCTGTCGGTGGTGTGTGTCAGGTATGGCATAGGCATGCTGCAATCATGTGGATGTGTAAATTCTGGGGACAGAATCTGGGCAGGGATGTGTCCATGTGTGTGTAATGGGCCATGAATTGCCTCATGGCACGGTCACATTGGTGGACTATCATCATACTTTGCAATACTGTGTTTCCTTAGGACACTCACCTATATCTGCCGATGACGTGGCTCCATGTTCCATGTCTCCCACACCTTCTCTTGACTCCATCCCGATTGTGCTGGTGCAGGTTTCCAGCTCTTTTATTGGGGAGTTAGAGCCATCGCCAGTAGCCAGGCCCTGACTCCGGTTGGTCGACAAGATATTGCGCACTCTGAGGCGCAGGTCGTCCCAATGTTTTCGGAAGCCCTTTACTGTGCCTGGGGTGGTGCCTACCGCACTGACTTTCTGGGCCACTTGCTCCCAGATTTCCTTTTCAGCGCTTTCGATGATGCCGATAAGGTATGTTTTAGGGACATTTGCGGCAAGCCGGTACTGTCGATACTGGCATGCCGCTATGCGCGTGCACGCATTCTCGTAATCAGCCGTTGTTAGCAGCGTCATTGCAACCCAGACCCAGTATTGCCTCCAGGCTGGTAAAAACTGATTTTTACCGCAATTCTCGTAATGACCCCATAGTGTTCCAAATTTTTTGTGATGCTGAGATTATAGAACCTGGGGTGGATCCATTTGAGAGGATGATAGTAAATTCCTCTGTATTCACTTTACAAATGGAAGACTGTGTATCCGCAGGATCCAATTTAGCCCATTTTATTCTCCGCTTACACAGGGGATTGATACCACAGTGGTCCAATTGTAGAAAATGAACAATTGGAACCACTAATTAATCGATTCCCAAGACCAGCCGCAATGCGTGATTGTCACTACATAAATTCTTGAGGACATTGAATTCCTTAATTAAGGACCAATCCCTTATGCAGATACAAAAGAAGTCGATCGTGGAGGATCCTTGTGTGCCGACAAAGGTTGTCTTCCCGGGCCGATCCACTCCTACACAGCCATTCGGTGACCGGACCCCCCACTCTAAAAAACACTCACAAAACTGCAGTCCACTTGCACACATTCTTACATCCATCATTTGTGCAGGAGCTACCCCGTGAGCAAATTCTTCACCAGGATCTATATTCTCTATATATACGGTATCCCCGTCCCCAATTTCGCATTAAAGTCACCTCCCAAGATTAGCAATGAGGCCTGGTTCCCCTTAGCGATACCATATGCTTCAATCATATCTCTCAACGCCCCTGGACGATCTTGTTTAGCAATGGGTGGACTATTATAAAAATTAACTAAGAACAAAGGACGGCCACCAAAAGGGCGTGCAGTGATACATTGCATATTCCTATTCTTGGTTTCTCTCACCACTAGAGTTAAGGCTAGAGACACCTTCACCAATATTGCCAGGCCACCAAACATTGCCCACGTCTACCTTTCTCAGTTGAAACACATAGCCATCAAAACATAATGGGGAGAATGCCCACGTCACCTGGAGGAATATGATATCATATTCCCTCAGGACAGCAGCTACCTCCCTCTGCGAGAGCTTGGGCACGGCACCTGCTATATTCCAGCATAAAAAAGACATAGATGTCTGAGGGAACACCTGTTCGTTTGAGAGAGGGTTCTGCCCCGTTGCACCTCCTGTTCCAGATATATCCTTGGGCTGACCTGACTCCCCCTCGCCAGCTGGTCAATCTAGTTCTTCAATTTCACAGAGGACCTTATAACTGTTTGTGAGATATACCATTGCCACTGGAATCGTTGATACCATCTGACTTCCTCCCCTGGATTCCTCCAAAGCCACACGTGGATGTGGGGTTTTAATAGTGGTCCACGGTGGAGGCAGAGGGGGGTTTGCGGGGTAAAACGCACCCAAGGGAGAAAAAACACTGTTTTGCAAATGAGAATTACAGGACCTCCACTCGGGATTGATGGAGGAGACTACATAATTGAGCATGGCTGGGGCAATCATAGACACCACCACCCAGTCCCCCACTGCCCATTTTGGTTCTTTTCCCACCCATGAAACCCTTCTGGCCATAAGGATGCCTCTGGGGTTCACCTTCATGCCGGGCAAGCGTGTATTAATCCATTGTGCCATCTTATTTAGGAGGGAATAAGTGCATTCCACCTGCCCGGGGTCCAGGGTGGGGAGTCCTGAATTACTCCGAGCAATGAAGCAGCCTCTGGAGGGAGATTGAGTACTACTTGCTCACTGGCATTTGTCCTTTAGAATCTTATGTGTGCCCACAGCATAAGCCCCCAGACGACTCTAAGTCCACTTCCTTGTGGTACCCTCCAAAAGGGCAGCGTTATGCCAAATTGGGAGCACGGTTAGTGTGGCGGAGACTATGGGGTTGTGAGCTACCGTCCCACCCCTATGTAGTTTATTTGAGGAATTTGGAAGGTGAGGTGCAGGATTTTCCACAGCGCCTAGATACAACTGGCCCTATTCGTTCTGCAACCAGATCTTTAATTTCCACAATATCCTTTTTTAAACCTCTTATTAGATCATCCATAATGCATAGGGTTGTACATAAAGAAGTTTTAAGAGCCCCTATTTTTTCCAGGACCGATGCAAGCTTTCTATCCAATACCGCTTCCAGGATTTTGAAGTCACTTGATGCTGACTCTAGAGAATCATTAAGGGATGCGGCTAGGTGGGGATTCTGGCCTCTAGCCACCATGCTGCCCATAGAGGCGGCTTCTTTCGCATGCTCATATGCTGGACCTCCAACAGGTGTCCCCACACTATCACCTCCCGATGGATCCATTTCCAAGGGATAATTATTCAATGTAGTTTCAAGGCATTGTGAAAGACTGGGGAGTGAAGAGTTGGAGAGGGTAAATGGGGCATTCTTTTGTCACAGACTGCACTAGTTTGTAGACTAGCAACTTCAACAGCTCTTTCTGTGTGTGGGATGTGCTCTTCGAGTTTGCCTGCCATTTGTTTGAGGTATTCGTTTAGGGTGGATTGGCCGGGGGAAACCTGAGCGCCTTTACTGTTTCTTGGCTTCGTTTTGTGAATATTACCACCAGGATCCAGGCCATCCAGCCCACCTAGAGAGCTGAGCTTACTTTTTTTTGTTTTGTTGGGGACCGGGGCGGGGGGGGCTTTAGCCTTGCGTTTAGAAATAGTTTGATAACACTAGAAACAATGCCTACTGAGCCAAATGAAACGTGCAGGGAGGTGTCCTAGTAACTGTAAGCCTAGAGACCCCTATTAGTAGAGAGAATTAACGTTTTGCTTAAGGTGCAAGCGCAGAAAAAAATAAACTGAAATAGTTCAATCAAGGGGCAATATGGTAAAAGCACACATGCACAAGTTAAAAAACCCTGAGAGGGGGTAATAAAAACTACTGATAAATGAGCACGGTAAGCACAAATCGGAAACATTTTATGCCATAGGCTAGGATAGGGGAGGTGAGAGATTCACTCGCAGCCCCTCACCCTAAAAACCTAAAGCCGTTATTGTGTTGCGGAGCCAAGGGTTGGAGCTAAACAAAGAGAGTAACACAAATAGGCTTATTAGGCCACGGTTCCAAAACAAAACACAAAACAGCTTCTTTCCAGCAGAGCCTGTGACAAAGGGTCACCACCTCCAAGGACAGGGAAAGGGCACGCCTGACTGCTCGAGGAGCATCCTTAGTCTGGCTCTCCCCCCCTGTCCCCTAACGATAGAACACAGTGAAACGTAGAAGGAGAGGCATGGAAACGGGCAGTGAGAACAGGGCACGACCGACAGCTTGAGGAGCTGCCTTAGTCCATCTCTTCCCCCTGTCCCTCAGTCCCTCAGTCTGCATGGACCTCTAAATTCCAGTTACCAAGCAGCAAACACAGAAGATGTGTAGCTGTAGCTGTAGCAGCAAATAGAAAAGTGTCTTAGCTGGCAGGATCAAAGTTCTGAGGAAGTTCCATAGCGGCACTATCTCTGTTACTGCCACTTATTAAGATCCTTGGTGCCGAAGAGGCTGCGGCTGCTGGGCACAAAGAAAAGGGGTTCCAAGAGTAAGGCAGCCCCCGACTTCAATACCTTCAGTAGCTTAAAGCATAGGGCAGGAAAACAGAGAAGGGGGGGCTTAATTTTCAGGGCTTGATTTTCAGGCGACCCACAACCCATGCCCCATCTCGTGATGCAACAAAGGGATTTGGGCAATAAAAATGTTAATGTGCGCACAGGTGGGGCAGCGTCAGAGTATATTAGAGGCCTGTGCCTCGCCTCACCTCCACACAGGTCCACCACCGCTTCAGAGTCTACTGCATACAGGCTTTCCACCAGACCGCCAGCCTACCGCAAACTGCAGCTGACTGCTCGACTCATCCACGACTCACCCACGCTCCGCTCTGAGCCCGTGGGTTGGGTGTTAGAACACCGCCTCCTCTAGCAGCAGCAGCAAGGGTGCAAAGACTGCAGCTGACTGCTCGACTACCCCATGACTCCGCCACATAGGTCTGTGCAGCCTCAGCCCCTGGGTTCTGTCCCACCGTGCTTGCTGTGGCTGTACAGAACCTGGGGCATATGCCATGGATGCATCTGTTTCAAGGGATAACGTGCAAACCTACTTGCTGGTCCATTGAGATTGGCACGTGGGTCATAAAAGTATGATGGCCTAATTCTATAGTCTCATTACAAATGTCCCATGCTCCAGCAGAACCAACAGGGGACTCCATAAGGTCCTCCAAACTGGCCTCCCTTCTGCCTGCCAAACCTAGGCCTCATTCCACCAAATTCACCAAATCCACCAAATCCACCAAATGCACCTCCTCCCCCTCTCGGAAAGTCTCCTCTGCCCCTCAGAAAATCTCCCATTTCTCTCTGATCAGGAGTATACCCATCCATCGTTGTTCAAAACCCGATTAAAATGTTCCATTGTCCCTGCTGTACTTCGGTGGGGCTTGTGATTATGGCCTCTTCTAAACTTATTTTAGCTTGTTTCCTTTGAACCAGCTCCATTTTGGTTCTCTGCGCCTGCTCTGCTGCTTCCTTTTCCTTCTCCTGCCTCCTTTTACAATGATGCACTATATGTGCTTGAATTTCTGGCCAACCCTTTGCTTCTACCCCCACAACTTTATCCAAATCTCTTTTTTAAATTTCTTTTCATTATTAGCATTTAGTTTACAAAGAAAAACATTTTTGCTAGATTTCAATGTACAAAAGTTAAAAGATGAAATGAAAGAGAAAACTTAGGAATTGACATTAACCTCTAAAAAAAAAAACACTTTACCAGGGGTCTTCCCCACGATTATTATAAATGCTTCCTTCAAAATGGCCAGTAATGCTGATGTTAGGGAGACCTGATCTCCTTGAAGTAGGATGCTCCACCAATCTTCAGCCGAGAGTGTGGTCAGCGAGAGGAAAACCTTCCCATCCACTTCGATCTTATGTCTCTCAAAACAGGACAAATCAAGGTTAGATGATACAGTGGGCCTCATTACACGTTGTGCGGTAAAAACCGCAAATTAGCGGCATGGCGCTATTAACGTGTCCGCCCTCGCAAGAGGGCGCTAATAGTGCACGATCACGAGTACGCGGACACGAGCATAGCGCCATGCCGTTAATGACCCTACCGCCATGCCGGTAAAGTCCCCTAGAAGTCCCTTACCGGCTTCCACGATAGTGCAGATAGCACCTCCGCCCTCGCGCTACATGCAAATAGCGGTCACCGCTATTAGCGGTGACCGTTAAATTACAGAACCGGAAATAGCGTCATCGCACAGGAACGGGAAAGAGCAGGGCGGCCATCTTTAAAAACACAATCCATTGCAATCTTCTGCCCCCAGGACCTGTTTCGAGTTGTGAGCAGTGCAAAATCATCTGGGACACCTGCATCATGCCCAAGGCACTAAAAAAACCTCACACAGGCTGCGCAAAGAGAAATATACGCCAGAGGAACTGAACATGCTAACACAGACCCTGGCTGAGAATGCCGAGGTAGTGTTTGCTAAGGACATGCGCCGGCCAACGTTATTGAAAAAAAAAGCCATCTGGGAGGAGGTAGCTGTCAAAGTCAGTGCTATGGGCACCAGCACGCGCACTGTGCGCGAATGCAGGAAGAGGTGGGACGACCTCAGACTGCGGGTGAGGGGCATCCTGGCTGAAAACCATCGCATTGCCAGTGCCGGTGGAGATGGTTCACCTATCCGAATGAAGGAATGGGAGGAGACATGTTCCAACCTGATTGCCGTTGAATCCATTGAAGGAGTGGGCAGCATGGAGTTCGGCGTGGGTACCACTTCAGATGGAGGTGAGTGTACACATGACAGGATGCGATGTGAATGTACTGTCCCCCCCATATGTGAGCACAGACTCCTCTTATGCATGGACACACATCCACACATGCATCCATCCCTCACCAAGTCAGTGTCAGACCCAAACACACACACATGCGCACATCACCAGAGACAAGTTCCAAACACAACCATGCATGGATGAGGCACTGAACTGGCACATCACCTGCATCCACAACTACTAAGTCCCAATGGCCACAACTGCATCATTTACGTAATCTGCATTAAGTATATTGAAACGCAACCAATGCCATCCCCCTTCTCGTCCCTGACAGCCTCACATACAGATGGTGAGGATGCCACTGATGCATCCCAGGCACCAACTACGTGTAAGAGGCCAAGGGCACAGGAGCCGGAGGACACCCCAACAACATCCAGGGGCAAGGGGGGAAGGCCACACCTGACGAGCAGAAAACATTGCCACAGTGCCACTGCCAGGGCAGTAGTAGCTGCACCAGAAACTGCAGCCCCACCACCGGTGGAGAACCCACTTGCACCAATGCCTGCCACTGAGGGCCCACCATCAGCTGCGGCTAGCTCCGCTGGTGAGGCAGCCGCCACTGCCCCCCTATCCGATCCGGAGGACACCCTAGTGGAGCCTATGGTGATGCACACCCCAAGCCCCCCTAGGACCACAGAGCCAGCCCCAACCCAGACCCCTGGGTCTGATGTGACTGTTGAGGACAACTACCCAGCAATTATGTACCCCATGTTACCTTCACCTGCTGCAGTGGGTGCATCAGAGGGCACAGCATCCAGTGCACGGTCACCCAGCACTTCCCCCAACTGACCACCATCCTGGAGCGCAACAACATGAGCTGACTGTGCTGGTTGGCCAGCATGTCGAGGAGGCTGCCCGACTCAGGGAGAACATTGTGGAGACGGTGAGGCACTCCACTGAGAGAATGGATGCTAACACCGACAGGCTATGCAACGAGATAGCGATGCTCAGGGAGGTCCTTGTTCGCATGGCCGACACTATGGACTGCCACTTTTCACAGGCAGCCCAGTCTGCCCCATCATCATCTTCGGGGTCGAGACAGACAAGCCCCCTCCGGCGTTCTCCGCGCACCACCAGGCGCACGACTGACCGTCCCCAAGATGCTGCCAAACACAATGGCAAATAGGGTGTCAATGGAGATTCATCTGTGTGCATTGGCCAGGGCAAACATGCCAGACACATGAGGGACTGTTGGTGGGGGGTGGGGGGTAGGGTGTTATGGGTCTGTTGTGGGGGTTGGGGGGTAGGGTGTTATGGGTCTGTTGTGGGGGGTGGGGGGTAGGGTGTTATGGGTCTGTTGTGGGGGTGGGGGGTATAGTGGTGGGATGTTTTGTTACTTGCATTTCTACACCTTTCTGTTTCTCAATACACTGGTTTATGATCAAAACACAAGCTTGGACATTCATTGTGTATGTGTACTTTATTGGCGACAGGGTCCATTGCGTGCTCCCAAACATACACCAGTGCATTGATACCCATATCCATGTGACAGTACGTAAACATGTTCCTCAGAATATTTGGTTGATCAGATGCTGTCTCACAGCACGTCCCTCCTGCCCATCCCCTCTTGCAAGACCTGCATCCCCTTCACCTCCGTCCTCATCACCATCATCATCCTCATCAGGTGCTTCCATTTCAACCTCAGGGGGCAGTGGCACATTCCGTCTGATACACATATTGTGCAGCATGACACATACCGTGGTGATCTTGCCCACCTTCTCATGTCCATACAGGAGAGCACCGCCAAACCTGCTAATGCACCTAAACCGTGACTTCAAAAGGCCAAAAGTCTGCTCGATCACGATGTGGGTACGGGTATGTGCACGATTGTATTCCTCCTCGTGTCTGTTCTGTGGGTTCCGTACAGGTGTGAGGAGCCAGGTCTTCAGGGGATAGCCCGCATCACCTGTGTGGGGGAAGGAACGGGGTCCTGTTACTTTTCACCTCAAGAGCGGCCTGTTCATATCACACAAATTGATATTGCATTGTGATTCAAGTACACAATTGACAGCATACATGCAGATGGTCGGGGTGACAGAAACGTGCAAGGGGGAGGTTGACCCTGCAAGTAGACATGCCACATTGATGCCTCAAACAGTAATTGACATGTCCTGGGTGATGCGAGGTCTTCGGTGTCCCTGGGCCCAGGCAGATATGTTTCCACACTGCTGGTGTACTGCCATTCCAACATTGATGTTGCCATGCAGAGAGGCATCTCTTCAGTGGTGGAATAGGTGCGTGGGGAAATGCTATGGCTAGTGGTGATCCCTTTGCATGCATTATAGGGCACATTGCATTATTGATGTTGTGCTGGACTAATTCATGATGCAATCTTGATGGCATGTGTGGAATTTTTGTATTTTGTGGCGTGGAATTTGTATGTGGATGGACGTTTAATGTTACTAGACCTGGAATGTCATATGTGTTGTGTAGCCTATACTTGCATGTCGGTTCATCTCAAGTACGTTGCCGCCTTCCCAGATGGACATTGCCGTACATCTGTACGTGAATTTTGCCCACATACGACAGGCTACACCCAGTTGGAGTACGTATCTCTCCCCCCCTTCACACCCAGTTGGAGTACGTATCTCCCCCCCCCCCCCAGTCACATTGCCATGTACTTGCCCTGCTACTCACCAAGTAGCCACGAACGTTGTCCGGTGTGTTGCTCCATGTAGCGTGGGATAGTTGAGTTCCGCAGGACCATGGAATTATGGGTTGATCCGGGAAATCGTGCACAGCAATGTGTGATTATCTTGTTGGCGTCACATACCATTTGGACATTGATAGAGTGGAATTGCTTCCTGTTTTGGTATACTACTTCATTGAGATATGGGACCACCAATTCCACATGGGTACAGTCGATGGCCCGATGCAACTTGGGATGCCTGCCAGTAAATAGAAGCCAACTTTTGTGTCTGCAATCTTCTGGGCAGTCTGTGGCATGGATATGTGTTCAGGTGCATGCTTCAGGAGGACATCGAGTACCTGGTTCAGCGTGTGGGAAAATACTGGTTGTGAAATATCATGCATCTGTCCCACTGTATGCTGGTAGGTGCCTGTGGCCAGGAAGTGCAGCACACTCACCACCTTCAGTAGCGGGGGGATGCAGTTCTGATGTCTATGAGGCTCACAATGTCCTTGTGGATCATGTCCACGATGCTGGTGATGGAAGCCCTGTCCAGACGGTATAGGGTGTGTATCTGCTCAGGGGTTAGGTTAAATGGACTGGCTCTGATCCTGGGGATTGGTGGGTGCCTCTGTGGTATGATTGGGTGCCATGGTGGTGCTTGCTGTGCCTGTCTTGCCCTCCTCCTCCTCCTCCTCCTCCTCCTGCGTCTCCTTTGTGCTGCCTGTTGTTGTTGCAGCTACACTGCAATGAGGTCCTTCAGGCCATGTAATGCTGCCAATATTGGAACCATCTTGGTGTGGGAAGGGGTGTGGGAAGGGGTGTGGTGTGCTCCTTTTGAGCTGCCACAGTCTTCATTGCCTCCACATGTGCTGATTTTCTCCACCTGTGGCAGGTGGGAACACTGCTCAGTTCTCTTAACGGGTGGTTCGCAATGGCGGTATTAGCGCCATGGCGGTAAGGGGTTTTAGGTGCTTTACCATGCCGCTATTAGCATGGCCGCTTGACTCGTGATAGTGTGCTATTGGCGGCATGGCGCTATTTACGGGATGGTGGGTCGCGCGCACGCGGACTGCCCGTTATTAGTGGCAGCCTACTTAGCGGTGCCGCTAATAGCGGTGAGCCGGGTCGTGATCCACATGGGGATTTAACGTTACCGGTATTCCATTACCGGTAATGTTAAATCCCTACCGCCTACTGTGTAATGAGGCCCAGTGACTCACGGCTGGTTTTACACAGTCTGCAGTCATAATTTGGCAGTGCGTCGACCTTTCTCACTTCCAATAGTTCCCTTGTTGGCATCAAATTAAAGTGAAACTGCATTAACTCGCTCCGCATGTGACTACTTGGAAATCTCGACAAGTAGGTTGGGATCGGACCCCTTGCTCTTGGCTCTGAAATGTTTATCCCATATAGTTTCAGCTTTCTCCTACTCTCCAGTTTCTCAATCCAGTCCAGGTCAAATAATTTCGGTTTTACCTGTGCTGGATTAGTCTGTAAATTATCTTCGAATGTATTCAACCGTTTTAGTAACGCCATGCATATCGTCATTCATGCCACCAACAGGTGTTCACTGTTACTTAGCAAGGCTTTCTTTAAGACTTTAAAGCCCCATTCATTTTTTACTAACAGGCATTTACGGTAGAACGACAATGTTTTCCACACCGTAAAGGTGTATAGAGAGGTGAGGCCCAGCTCCTCGCTTATGGCCTGAATTGGAACGCATTTCACTTAGAATAAAACTCTTCTCCAGAATATGCCTTCTAGTTTGGGCCAGACTGCTGCCAACATAGTAAATGAAGCCTCAGCACCATAAGTCAGAATTGGTGTCACTTTCATTCTGTAAAATTCGATCACAGGAATCAGGGAGAATTTACAATGCCTCGCCTGTATTAGACGTGCCTGAGCTGCTAAGTTCCTGGTCTTACTTCAGAGTATTGCTTCTCTTTGAGCATTGACTCTGCTATCATTTAGGCACATAACCAAATATGTTAGGGACGATATTTCCAAGTTCTTCTCTCCATTTAGGTACCTTGATTTAATATTACCCTTTTTTTCGCCCATTTACCACTGAATGTCAAAATTCTGAATTTTTGGACGTTGATTTCTAGTCTGTTGGACTCCACATAACTGTCCAGTGCGTCCAGTTGTCTTTGTAGGCCCACCTGCGACTGGTCCAAGAGGATCAGGTCCTCAGCGTATAATAGACGACTCACCGGCTCTCCTGCTATGCGTGGAGGGAAACTTCTTATACACTTGAAGGCGCTCTCAATGTTTGATAGAAATAAGTTAAACAGAGCTGACGTTTGGATGGGGGTCCCATTCGATGTTTGGAGGGGGTCCGACAGGTTTCCGGTGTTATCTAGTCTCACCCGTAAGGTAGTGTCCCTGTAAAGCGACTTCAGGGCGTCTCTGATGTCGTGCGGACAGCCCCAGTTCTTCAACTTTGACCAGAGTTTTTGTCTATGGTTTCAAAAGCCTGTGCTAGGGCAATTGAAGCGAGGTAGATTTTCACGTTGTTCTTCGTCTTGGCTCTGGACTTTAGGATATTAATCAAGAATAGATTTAATGCAGTTCCAATGCCCTTGATGAATCCAGCCTGCCATTGATCATGATGATCTGAGTTCTTGCTCCAGTTCGTGAGTGACTTTAGAATCAGAGATCCGAAGACGTTCCCAATTATGTCAAGTAGGGCGATAGGCCTATAGTTATTGGGATTAGACCTATCGCCCTTCTTAAAGATAGGGACAATGGTAGAGCCAGTCTATGACGCTGGTATTCTCATTGTCCCGTTAATAGTTCCAAATAGGCCATGCATCAGACAGGCCCATTTCTCTGGCTCCTTTTTCAACGTAAGGTTCGAAATGCCGTCCGGTTCAGTAGCCCTGGAGTTACTTGCCATCTTAATCAAATTCCTGATATCACTTTTCACGGTGGGGAAGGTCCAAGCTCTTAAAGTGCTGTCTTCCTCCTTGATTTCTGGGACACTGTTCTCCAAAAACAGTTCACTAAAGTGTTCCATCCACACCTACGCTGATACTGCATTTGAAATCAGAGATGCCTGGTGGACACTTATGTTATTGAATACCCTGCACATTTCAGATGTGGTTTTGGAGGACACCATCTTTAAAATAAATCTGCATCCTGCTGGTGCATTACCCACTTGTGTCCCATTAACCAGTTTTTAAACTGTTGTTTTAATCGCCTTGAGATTACCTGAGATTCCTTTGTATCATCTTTTTACATAGTCTGGTTAGCCTTTTGAGCTCCTTTTTCCTTTTAGCCACCTCCTGGTTGAATTTACGGCGAGTGAAAAATCTTGGTCATTGTGTGCTAATCCGATTTTCGTTGAAAGATTTAAAGGTCTGGTAAGCTGTAGGCAGTCTGCTCTTCTCTTGGTGTACCCCGGTGTCTTTATTATGTTCCAGATGTATTTTCAATCTGTTTCTGCCGGGTCCCACTAACAACTTTCCTTGCAGGTTAATGGCTGGATTGACAAGCCACCCTTTAATTCTTAGTCTTATGATATTGTGATCACTGAATTACGTGTCATATACCTTCATGCTTGACAAGTTATCATGTACGTTTTCTGAGACAAAGATAAAGCCTAATATCTTTTTCTCATGTCCCCTCTTCAAGGTTGCCATAGCTGGTATGTCCCCTTCAATCATCTGCCCATTAGTTAAGTGGATATTCCTCACTGCTAGTTCGTTCCTCCAGTGGAGACCTCTTACTACTTGTGGAGGTGTGGAGGGAGTGAGCTCTTTGATAAATTTTGTCTTCTCGTCGAAACAGTGAATATTAAGATCTCCACATAACATGATGTCCAAATTTGACCAGGTTCTCATGGCTTCATCTATTAAGTCTTGGACCAATCTTACAAACCCTCCTCCCTTAGGTGATGCTACATTCCAGTACAGGTTGAGTATCAAGAACATCCTCTCGGTTTTTACTTGTATAGAATCCATCCTCATTGTCACGGCCTGGATTAGTGGTGAGGGTTGTTTTTTGGAGATTACTTTAAAGCCACACAAGTTCTTCAGTGCCAGCAACAGGCCTGCTGTTGGCCGCCCACTTGAACACTTCTCTGCTAGATTTAGATAAATCATATAACCTTCTAGGAGGGAGGATTCCCGCAACCAGGTTTCTTGCAAACAGACTATGTCGTAGTCTTAAAAAATTAGATCCCCCTTTCCAAAGAGCTGAGCAATTCCTCTTGTGTTCCAACTGCCAAGCACTACCTGCTAATGGGCTGATTCCTTCTCCATTTCCTCCTTCGATTTTGATCGCTATGCCAGCGAGCTGCTAACAGCCAATGCCCCTGCCAGCCATCCGCAACTTACTTCATTGTTTCCTCTCCGTTGGTCTCCATCACGGCATCTTGTCTCTTTTAATGGTTTACGGTTTCCCACTGTAATGCGGAATCTGAGATTTGTTTTCCTCGTTGCATGGTTCGGACCGGGTGACCTCTGGTTCTCTCTATGTCTCCGTTTGACCTGATCTTGATTGAGACTTCTCGTGGTTGCTGATCTTCCATGGGAGGACTCGATTCCACCCTTATATGATCTCTGTGGACTTGTACTGTTTAAGTCATTTTTCGATAGTGCGAAGATCATTGGTAATAATCGCCCCCCCCTCACCCTCCGAGCAATAGTTATTTTTTCACTGATGATGACAGATATATCACAGCTTTGTCCAGCCAATCTTCCTCTGGAAATTCTATCAAATGGAAGTCTTTGGACTGTACCCCCCTAAAGGTGGGGATGCAATGCAGAAGGTGCAGCACGTTGGCCCTGTTTAGTATAAGATCATCTTTTATGAATAGCACTCACTCCAATAATAATCTGAAAGTGTCATTTTCCCTGTCTTGACCGCATTTCGCCCCCACTTGCGATGCTTTGGGCAGCCTCTGTGGAGACATAGGAATCTTCTCCCTGTTTGCGGTCGTAACACTCACCAGTTCGATCCTTTTTTTGCTCTAATGTCCTGAATTACATCCTTGGCCACTGTTGATCCTTTCCCTTCTTTAAAGGATAAACGATATTTAGTTGTGCTTCTAATTCGCCTTCCGCCTGACCTGGAGTTCTATCTCTCCTGTCTCAATTCTCGTGTGGATGTATCTTTTTCTTATTGCGACTCCTTTTACTCTCACTGGGGGTTTGTTTGCCTCTTCAGGTTCCTCCTCGGTACTTCTCTCCGACTCACTCAAGTCCTCTTGTGCGTGAGCCTACCTGGGGATTGTTCCACCTCTCAATCACCTTGAACACTGTTTTCCCCTTCCTCAAATGAAGTGTAAGTAGAGAGGTTGGTTAGGTCCACTGTCTCTTCTTCCTCACATAGTTCCTTTATATGTCGTTTGGAGTTTCTCATTCCTCCTAGGGGAGTCACTGGTGAAGGGATCTTTGTTTTTAATAGTGGGTCAATTTTTTCTCTCTCTCTGCCAGAATGGAGGGGCCGGCAGTTTTAGGGAGAATTAAGTTTCTCTGTGCCAAAGATTCCTTCTGAGGGAGCCGAAGCTGAGGCTGTTTGGAATTGAGTTGGTGGTTAGTCGTCTTGTTCGCTTGTTTCTTCTGTTTGGTTATTTTAGATTTTAGTGACTCTCTCTTACTTTGTGGCTAGGTTTGAACTTCATGTCTTCCCATCCGACAGTTTTGAGAATATCTCAAACTTCTTCTTGGGGATACTAGGAACAGACTCCCTTTCAGAGGCGATCATTCCTTCTCTTTGTTTTGATTGGCTTGCGGAGGAAAGGCCAATCAATAGACTGTTTTCTCCCTCCTCTACAGTCTTCGACATGACTGGCTTCACCTTCAAGTCCATCCTTAGGGTCACCCGAAAGAATTTCCCTAACCTTTGTTGCTAAGTCCCTCATAACATTAGGCCCCTTTATGTTGATTGAGGGCTCCAGGTCACAGGTCTTCGATGGTGAATTAAATGGACATACACTGCTCACCATGTTATCTCCTTGGCATTTACATTCTTTTCTTTGTCTCTCTAGGTCAGATCGTCTCTTATTTTTATCTTTTATTATCAGGTCGATAATACTATTAAGGATTTTTGTGATCTGCTGTGTTTTTTTCAAAATTGCCTTGGATGGCTGTTACAAAGCCTTCTACGAACAAGATCTTTGAGTGAAGCATAGCCATCACTGTTGTCTGATCTCTAATTTGGTCACTCAAGGTTTCATGTAATTTCATGAATGGCGCCAGAGTTATTGTAAGGGCCGCTATTGAACTCGCGTCTATTGTTGGCCTGGTCAAAGACTGCTGTTCCACTTCAGCAGCTGCCATATTCATCAAAAGGTCTTCATCTGAAAGAAATGTATTTGGGTTCTGTAGATTTCCCTCCGTGGTTGATGACATTCTTAAGCGTTTAGCATTTAAGCCACGAGGAGGGCTCCATAGTTGCAATTTTTCTACAGTCAGTTTGACCTTTTTTTTGCTCCTAGAGGCTGGTCCCCCTAGATCTTGATCTTCAGTGCTTCTTCTTTTGTGGGTTGGATACTTATTATTTGCCCTGTTCCTCAATGGGATAGTTGGGATATTGCTAACAAGGTTAGCCTCATTGCTCACCTCACAGTGCCTCTCCAGGTTGTCAAAACCTATAGCCCCTGCTTCCTGTTGTGACTTGCAGAATGTGGAATGCAAGGGAATAGAACTGGAATGGGGGATGGAAGGAAAAGGAGAGAAGGGCAGGCAGTTTATAAGGAGCAATAAAGAATGATAGATGCAGAAACTGTCTCAGGGTATCATTTAAGGTAACCAAATTTATGGAGGTATATAACACTTCCCTCACCAGGGGCGGGCAGGTCATTGGATCAGGCTACCGTGTGTCCCCAATTTCCACCTCCTACAACTCGCCGCATAAAGCAATTTTGTCAGCCTTGCGATAAAGAAAAGTTGCTTGGACAGTAGATTAGTGGGGGTGAGGCCGCTCGGTTTCCAAATCAACTTCAGTGAAGGTTGCACTTGTTTTTTTTATGACAGCTGTTATTAGCTTTACCAAACCTATAAACCAACGTTTGGTCAGTGGTTTTAATTAGATCCGATCCAGAATTTATTACCTGAATTTCCACCACTGTGAAACCTGGGACACTGATTTCCTGCACTCATTCCAGCTCCTTAAAGAACACTATTTCTGATGGTTTGTGTGGAAAATCCAAATTTCCTTCACATGAGTGGGCTGGTGTTGCTCCTGTCTTGTAGGCAACTACCTCTTCCTCTTTCTCTAAAATATTCAGTGGGGAGCCCGCTGTGAGGCCAATTTGCACCCTATCATCAATGGGGTAAGACCCCTGCTTGTCTCTTGGTGCTTCCTGCACCTTATATTCAATGGTTTCCTCCCGCTGCTGGTCCGCCGTATCATTACGCTGTGGGCTCATGTCCCCCCGTGCGCCTTCACGTCCTTGTAAGGCGCACTCCTGGTGCATGATGTAGTTAGAGGCCTCACCACGAGGGGACCTGTTCATGGTAATTCCTAAAGGCCTTCTTATATTTATATTTTGCGCAGGCGTGGTGGTTGGATGTTAATGTTAATATTATCTTTTAAAAGCTAATATGAGGACAATCTCACCTCTGCCTCCTGGCTGCCACTCAGTGGCTCCAGTCTAGTTCGCACCCACCAGTCTGGCATTGCAGGCAGTTGTTTGGATCAAAGGGATACACCCTGCAGTCTCCAAACCGCCGCAGGAGGCAAAACACACCATTAGTTATTCTTTGTGGCTGCAAGACGTTAGTAACATTTTGCGTGTTACATCAAGCTGCCCTTTGGCCTGGGAGAATCTTAGGCTTTTGGCAAGGCAGCAACAGTACTTACATGTTCTGCACCTGCACGGTCTTCACATTCTCTTTTCTTGGGCAGCAAATCCTGGTTATGTTGCTGCTGCCGTCTGCAGACTGCAGACTGCCACTTTCCTCCACTTCACTACCGCTTTGTGGATCCCGCATGGTTTTAAGGTTACAATGGGGGTGGAGCACATCCGCTCACCACAGCGTCCCTGTGCCTTAAAGCTGTAGCAGCTACTTTTAATAGCTTTTTAAACGTAACTCTGCCACTTATGGCAACAAGTAGACCAAAATGCTGGATAGCACTGGAAAGCAAAGCAAAGTGTTCCACTGCAGACTACCACTTGTCATCCACTTCTTTATCCAAATCATGTTGTACCTCCTTGGGGAGTCCCTTCTTTAGCATGTGATAAAATATGGTCACATTTGTATCCCATCCCTACCCTGTCTCCGCTCTCAACATCTGCTGGAACTGCATATGGTGGGATCATCATCCGCTTTCATGGTTTTAGCCATAATTTAATTACTATCTAGCATATCGGGATACATGACTCTCAAAGCTGCTTTCAAAGCAACACCTACCTCTGCGAGGTCCACCTTGATATCTTTGATGACTGCACTATCTACTTTAAAAAGAAACTGTCCCTACTTCGACTTATCCAACCCTGTCTCTGCTACTTGCTCGTTATCTTCTTCGTGCTCTCCTTTTCTTCACTGCCTTACTTGTGCCAACTCTCCCTCCACCTGCAGCAGTGCTTCCTCTAGACTTCTACATGCTTGATTTCCTACCTCCATTCTCAACTGTTCCTCTATCCTGGCCGTTGGAGGCATTATTCTAACTTCTGCTTCCATTCTTAACTGTTCTGCTAGCCTAGCCGTTGGGGGTGTTGTTAGTTTCCTCCTCACAACTGCTGGGGTGGAGGATTGTGATGATGGTGGCTCATACTGAGGATTAGTATATCCTCCAGCGGGCGATAAAGGAAAACACCCATAAGGTTCTGGGGCGGTAGAGGTCTCCAAGCCTCCCTGCATCTGCCCATTGTCCCCAAGCTTATCTCGAGGTCCTTCCTTGCCTTTTCTGGAACATCTGCCACAGCTTTAAGATGTTCTGTCTTTTCTCCAATTTCTTTCCCTTGTACCTTGTTGATAAAAATTGATACATATTTTCCAACAACCCTTTATCATATGTCCCCCCCTTTTGTCAGGATCTGAACATCCTACCCTTAGTCTCTTGTACCCAACCTTTGTGGTACCTCAGAATACCTTGGAAGCATCTGGCATATATGATCCAGTGTAGTCTACCTACTCCAAAACAACCTTTATATAACAATAACAAAAAATCAATACTTTAACACAGAGCCAATCCTGCGGCCCTCCAGAAATTGCGAAAATTCCATAACAAAAATCGATTCTTTCCCCCAAATTCTTTTCAACTTCTCAATAATTGCTCACCTTGTTCTCAATCACACCTAATCACCTTACTCAAAACGAATCCACATAAACACTTTTACACATAAGACAGCATAATATCAAAACAACACGATTACCATGGTTACTCATTAATATATCTCCTTCACTCAAGCACAAAGGAGTATGATGGTTTCCACTACAGCACTGCTCTCATCTTCCTTATCACTAGTATATCACTTTTTACTACAATGCTGTCTTTTCCTGACTATGGGAAGGTCTCCTCTCCCTACTTTGGCTACCAAAAATAATAAACAAAGTAAAAAATAAAACAATTCACCATACCATCACACTCATAAGTCAAATCTCTCAATTTATTTTGGTTTCAATTAACCTACTGACTCCAAACAAAACTCAACAACCTCTCTGACTCCATACACCTCTTGCACAATCCCAAAAATAAAAAATAACTTTTTCTTTACCCCCCCAGATTTTCCTACAAAGTGCACTCACATAAATAGACGTCATTCAAAGCTCTCCAAATCGGTGCCTCGTAAAATAGCCTGCACAGCTGGGCCACGGCATCTTCGCTTAGTGAGCTGGCAGCTCTTCAATCAATTTGGCGCCTGCAGGCCGTTTTTTGATGTGCACACAAACTGATCACTTCCAGATAGGAGCTGGAGCTCAGCATGTTTGGCCACAACCACCCTCAGCAGAGGGTCTTAAGATCACACAGCAGGGTCACCAAACGTAGGAATGTGACTCCAAAATCCAATGCAAAAAAAATAGCTCCAAAGGAGAGTAAATGCACTTTATCAGAAAAGCAAGATTATTGCATGCTGATGGCCGGAAGGGGTTAGATAGCCTTGTGAAGCTGAAAATGAACAGTTCCGGTGATCATCGAAGTTGCAGCTTTTATACACATTTTAACAATTTACATAATCTAACATTTTCTGTTACAACGTCATCCCCCAAAATCCCATTGTCTAACCATGTACAAGGAAATCTAATCCCCCTATGATCTCTACCCTATTGGACACATTGCCAAAACACAGTACCCTTCTCCATGTGTGTTCTTTCCATAATCAGTCATAATATACTAAACAAAATCTCCTTATTATCTATAAACAATTCAATTTATGACTTTTCCGGTTTCGTTGGAAACCTTTAACCCAGTACATGATGTGTGAGGCTTTTACAAGAACACTTCTGTCATGCAGGCGCCCTCCAAACCCCCATCTGCTTCACATCAGGCACACCCAGTCGCCACCTTCCATGATTCCCATTTGCTCACAGCACGGCAGCAGAGGTTGCGCTGGTTCGCTCCATGGTCACGTAACAAAATGCCATATGGGAAAAGGCATTCAGATCATCATCTTTCCCTTCAGCGTTGGCAGTTGCCATGGTGACTGTACACTCGCCCACGGCGGCGTCTGTTCTGTTCACGTGGCGTCACACGGCATGCCAGTCACGTGACCTAATTGCTGTGACAACAGTATAAACAGGTGCTACACGCTCCAGGCGTTGCTTATCAGCTGTGCGTGTTCCAGCGTTTGGCGTCTTCATTCTGGTTTGTTCCGCTTATCTTCTTGGATTACGACTTTGGACTTGTCCCTGGACTTCCTTTTACTCCATTCTCGGTCACGGCGCTGGCTCGGATTTGCTCTCTACGAACTGCTATGACCAGGAAAGACTCACTACGGATTGTCTCTGCCTCCCCCTTGTCACAACGCTCTGATACGGCTTGCCCGGCAACTGATTCGGATCACGTTACTTCCTGGACTACTTATCAATTTGCCCGTTTGCTGAGTTTTCCGTCTGGTTCACAGCTCACGTTCTGCCTTTAAACCTCTTGCAGGAGCTACCTTGTGAACCTGCTGCTGTTTGCATTCACTGGGGTAACACTTATTCATCATTAAGAGGAACACTGTTGCAAGGGTTCGGTTCTTTTTGTGCCTCACCATTGCTGCCTGATTGGTAGGTGCTCCCTGTTTACATTGATTGACAGTCTTTTCCTTTGTATCATTTCTGCCTGTTGCCCTAACCCTGCTTCTTTCCCTACTGCAGACACCTGGGAATCCAGTGCTCCTGCTCCTGTTCTGGCCACCTGTGGCTCCAATAACTGAACAGCGAGTAACTTTTGATCTCTCTGTTCGGTGCTTGGGAACGGAGGTATATCTAATCTACGCGGTCTCAAATCTTGACAGACTGATAAACCACATCCTGCCTAGATTATGGATACCTCCGCCGCAGACCCAGTGGCTGCATTGGTCCAAGCTATCACAGTGCTGCGGGCTGACATGGCGGCCACCACCACCACCGCAATTCATCCGCGGTATCACGCTATACAAAGCGAACGCCATGCCTTGCCCGCAGACCCAGAATTCAGGAATCCCCCGGCACCTCCTAGCAGTCCTGGGAATAATGCAACATCGACCCCGGTTTATGTACCTAATCCCTTTCCCCTGGCTGCCCCCGAGAAATTTCAGTGGCACTCCCAGAAGTTCTGCATGTTCTTAAACCAGTGCAAGTTGCATTTTCTTTGCCACCCTCAAGCATTCCCAGAGTCCACTACCAAGGCAGCATTTACCCCTTTGCACCTAAGTGGTATAGCAGCCACTTTGGCCAATCCACTCCTAGAAGGCAACAACCCTGTTCTTTATGATTTTGATCTCTTGATAGCTGAAATGACCAGGGTGTTTGACACCCGTCATAAGGCACAGTCATGTGACTTGGAGCTTCTAGATCTAACCCAAAGCAAAGGCACCTTGATAGAGTATATCACGCGTTTCAATAGTTATCAGTTGAAACATCTTGGCCAGAGAACCAGAAGGCGGTGGTATTCTATAGAGGGTTGAATGATGCCATGAAGGACGCTTTATCTGTGGTCCCAGCCCTATCCATCCAGTACCTGGATCTCATAGATTTGGTATTACAGGTGGACACATGGTGGGCCGAGCGAAAGACCGAAATCAGTCATTTTCCCTCACACTCCCTGTCCCCTTACACTGACACCCCCGGGGAAACCATGCAGATTGGGGCTGTACGCAGCCCGATCACCGCCACAGAAAGAGAACGCCAGAGGTCTACTAATGCTTGTTTCTACTGTGGCTTGAACAGTCATTGGGCCTCATCACGAGTCCGGCGGTAACTGAGGCGGTAAAACCACCTGGTTACCGCCGGACTCGTATTACCATTCCGCCTGCGTGATTCTCGGAATTTCCGGGGCATTACAACCCCGGTGACCCGGGAATTCCACAGGCGGAATGGTGTAAATCCCCATTCCCATTGAGTCCCACGGGACTCAATGGGAATGGGGACCATGGAAACACCGTCACCATCTTGTGATAGTGCCGGTGTTTCCACGTCCGCCTGCAGCGGGAAGGCCACCTCCTGTCTGCAGGACTCGAGATCGGGAGGTCCAGAATCAACAGTGGTGGCGGGTTTACCGCCACTGTTATTTCTGGACCGCTCGACCTGTAATGAGGCCCATTATGTCAAGGAGTGTCCAAGACGCCCCAAACCATCAGGTTTTCTCAAGGCTCGTCCTTAGAGTCTGGGGTACGGACGGGCCCAGACACAACCTCCTCGGCAACCACAACGTCATTTGGACACATCAAGACCATGTTGCTACAGGCTCTGTTACTTCTCACAGACGATACTCAACATGTAGTACAATTAGTGGTTATTTCCGGCGCCGCAGGTAACTACATTTACATATCCTTGGCTGCCACCCTCAATCCTCCGCTACAAAACAAGAGACTCCCAGAACCCATACAGGCGGTCGATGGCACCTCCTTGATATCAGGCCCCATCAGGCAACAGATGGCGCCTTTGACCTTAGTCATTCAGGATACACATAGGGAGACGATAACCTTCAACCTCATTACCACACCACAGTTCGGTCTTATATTGGGTATCCCCTTTTTATGGGTCCACAACCCAGTCATTGATTGGGCCTTAGGTTCTGCTTACTTTGAATTACCACACTGTCAAGGCACATGTCTCTCCCTTCCCGACACCTTAACATCTCCATCCAAGAATTAGGCGCATTAGCCCAACTGACACTGGATGACACTCACACCATGGATCTCAATCCACCCCAACATCTGGTTGGGGCCACAATTCCTGGCATCCCCGTTGAGTATCAGGATTATTCAGAGGTGTTTGATAAGGGATATGCCAAACACCTTCCACCACATAGGCCGTAGGATTGCCCCATTGACCTGATCCCTGATTCCGATATCCCTTCTGGTCAGATCTACTCTTTGTCTCCGTCTGAGGACCAAGTGCTCAAGGAATATCTGCAGTCAGCTCTTCGCTTGTGGGATATACGGCCTTCCAAATCACCTGCTGCCAACCCTATCTTTTTTGTACCCAAGAGAGATGGGGACCTTCGTCCGTGTATCGATTACCGGCAGCTGAATCACATCACAGTAAAAAACCGCTATCCCATTCCTCTTATTGGCCCTTTGCTTGATCGATTAACTCCTGCCTCAATTTTCACTAAACTGGAATATCAGGGGGGCTTATAACCTGGTCCGAGTACGGAACGGTAATGAGTGGAAGACCGCATTCTGCACCCGACACGGACTGTATGAATACTTGGTCATGCCGTTTGGGCTGTGTAACGCACCCGCAACGGTTCAGCATTTCATGAATGATGTATTCCATGACATACTAGATTCCTTCATAATTGTCTATCTAGACTATATTTTGATTTTCTCCCCGACCCTACAGGAACATGTGGCACATGTCCGGGAGATGCTTAACAGACTTCGGACACATGCCCTCTATGCAAAACCAGAAAAATGTATGTTCCACGTCCACGAGGTCGAATTTCTAGGTTTTCACATCTCGCCTGAGGGTCTGTCTATGAACCCCTCAAAAGTCAGTTCAGTACTGGATTGGCCAGTTCCAACCTCTGTCAGAGCCCTCCAGTCTTTGCTGGGTTTCACGAATTTTCCCCGAGTTCCATTCGTCCGGTCGCCCGATCAGCAACAGGCTTTTGAGACCCTGAAAGCCGCCTTTACTTCTGCACCCACACTACAGCATCCAAACATTTATTTATGAGTTTACAATTTAATCACACTATGTTTCAATGGGATACAATAATCACCAATGGGGTGATGTAACACTGAATAATCTCTTTAATACACAAGGAGTAATAGTGACCAAAACAATTCAGCACAGAAATAATACTTTTGGGTGTGTGTTCAGATCAAATAGCACTGTGGTTAAAGGTTCCGCCTGCACACACCTCAACCCCCAATAGGCAATCTAAAGAGATAGGACAAGAGAGCAGGTATTCAGGAATGGCAGAATTTAAACAGAATATCAATCCCACTTTCGCCCTTTCAAACACAGGAGAAAACAGAATTGACTGTCAAGCTGTCAGATTGGCTTTTAAAGTTATCTTAGAATGAACGGGCAAAAACACTAAATATGGTCTAAATTACTGAAATTGTTATAAATGCTTATGGGAGCCACTTTGGATAGTTGCACTCAAACACAAGCAATGATTTAATACCAAGAAACAATTTGAAATCTTAAAATTCAAGTCGGAAGCAATCAAAAGCTGTTTTACACGTGTAAGAATTTCCCTAAGTGAAAATTCACGGGAAACATTTCACTGCGCGATAATCGCGATAACGGGAGACCTGTATGGAATTGGAATTCGAAGCTGTGGATGTTAGCTACAAGCAGAAGTTGAAATCTTGTTTATAGCACAAAAAGGGAGGGAGTTATGGACGTTTTAGTGGAGGTCATTTTTTCGAGATAGGCGCAAGAATAGAAAACATGAATGCACTTTTAAAATGACAAAACGGGTTTCTTACACTAAAGGATGACTATGAACAAAACAAATACCACACAGAAACACAGCCACTTGATCAGAATGACTGCCTGCAGAGGTCCCGCCTTCTTCAGATCAGAAAAGATCAGCGCAAAGATAGTTTTAGCAATACTAGTACAGGAGGAATATAGGAGGGATTGGATAGAGAGTTCAGACAATTCAAAAATACTCCTAACAATATCAGGTTCTGAAGACAAGATAGTGTGGGTTTAAGATAGGGATTAACTAAGCAAGGTACATAGGCTAGTGACACAGTTCTATTTATAGATACTCACTGACAGGATTCTGGTCCGTCAAGATTCTGGTCAGGGAATGGGATCAGGTTTTAGGAAAGACAGCTGGGCACATCGGACTGGACTGGGTCTGCAAGGGCTCTGGTGACAGCACGGCACAGGACTGGATCAGATCTGCAAGGCACTCTGGTCACAGCACGGCACAGGACTCGATTGGATCTGCCCTTTTTGGTTCTGATGATAATTATTTTCAGTAGGCAAGCAGTACAGCGCAGCCCGGCTGTATATGATGCTTCCCCTTAGGTTTGTGGGGTTTCTGGTTCTGTAAATTGAAGCCTAGCAGAAATGGTTCAGCTATGCAGTGGGTTTTTGCTTTGCCAAGTTTCTGGAGTCTGGAGCAAGGAAGATGTAGAGTTCAGCATCAGGGTGCTCTGGCAGTATCAGGATAGTGGGTGAATCTGTCTCCCTTTCTGAGTGGTGAGCTGTCTCTATTTATGCTATTGTAAAGGGTTGTGTGGGCTGGTTCATCCTAAGCTTGCCCCTTTGGCAGGTGATTGGATCAGAGTCTACTCTCTACCTTGATAGGAGGATAGAAACATAGTGTCACCATTATGGTGTGATTTTATGAGGCTGAGAATCCACCCCTTGCCCCTTGAACACAAAATCTACTTTTGGCACCATGCATATTTACACACGTGCAACCTCTATAACAATCACATATACAGATTACATATTTTCCATAGCAGCTACTCCTCAAAACCCCAGAGGTGTGGGATCTTGTCTCGGCTTTTCACAGATATTTGCCCTTTTCATCAGGAACATAATGGGCCTCATTCCGAGTAGGGCGCAAAGGGATACCGGGCACCGTTAAGGACATTGGTGCCGGTAATCCCTTTGCGCCCTACTATGAGGTCCCTTTGCGGCCCGTCCTTAACACCTGCTTTTACCAGGCGTTATGGACGGGACCCGCAAAGGGACTTCAGAGCTAATAACGGTACCGTCATTTACGGTACCGTTATTAGCACCCTCCCCATTCCCATTGAGCACTATGGGGGCTCAAATGGGAATGGGGATTGACATTTTCAATGGGGATTTACCGGTCCCGCAAAGGTCGGACTAGACCGGTAAGTCCCCATTGAACCAGGGCGGAATCGGTACCGGTAATGGTGCTAGTCATGGCGCTAATAGCGCCATGACTAGCACCAACCTCGGAATGACGCCCAATGTCTAATTTAGAAGCAAATTTCTACAAGTGAGCGCGTGTTTAACATGGACACACGTGTATAAAGTTTCATACTTCTAGCATAAATACTTTTTGTGTAAAATCACATTTTCTGCCATTGCTTTCCAGAACAATGTCACACGATTTTTCCGCCTCTTGAAATGTGCAGCCAAAATTTAGATTCACAGCTCTGTTGTTTTGACATTTTTCACAATTTTAAACTGGCAACTTATAAGTCTTTTAAAAAAGTCTTCTTTGCAATGTTCAGCCACAAATGGTTGTTTTAGCTCCACCTCTTTGTGTCTCCCTGCAGTCCAGGAGCATCTCCTCCCTGTTTGCTCTTGGCAGAGGGCCTTAATGACTGTCCTCTCACCTCGCATTTCCTTAACAGCAGCTGTTCATTGTTCCCTATGGCTCTGTAGACCAGGTTCTTCCCAAACCCTATAATGATCACTTTGGTGATTTCCTGCTGGAGGGAAAGGCTGACAGAAGGGTGGCTTGGGCTTCCCTCTGTGAGCAAACCTGTTATTCTAGTTTTGTAGCTTTGGCCAAGTTTATTTTAATTGTAACTTCTGTTGCATTTTTCCTTAGCTTAAAACAAACTTGTGATTTAAAAATAGCAGCTAGAATTCTCATTCAAGATTTTAAACCATGGGATCAAAACAATTACAAGATGGGTTACTATCAGTACAGGGCTCTTAGATTGCAAACATTTGATTTCAGTTTACACATGTTTAAAGTTTAATCAGGCAGGCTCCTGACAGCTGTCCCCAGCAGTCATCTGCTGCACAGAGAGTTTTGACAGATCCACAGACAGGCCACTTTTGCTGTGGAAATCCCTTTATGCTTTCAGCTTTTCAGGACCTTGCAAGTTCACAATGATTTCTTGGTGAATTGTAGCATCCAGCATGAATTGTAGATGTTTGAGGATGTTTTGGACCGGCATTCCGCAGTTTCAGCAACAAAGAAAAAAGGATTTAAAGCAAGATTTTGGGGTTTCGTTTAGCAGAGCACTGCTATTTCCTTCTGTACTCCATTTTCACTTGTTGTGGAGCCCAGTGACATATCCCAGGAGTGAGAGCTCTGTTCCTGTAACGCTCACCTGATTCTCGCAGAGGCGCCGGTCTTGACTGGGCGACTACCGTATCTTCAAAGGTGATGTGTAGCACCCGGTTGGCTCTTTGGGCTGGACCTCTGTGCACTGTATGCCTGACGTGTAGAGTAAGATGTCTGCAGTTAGAAAATATGGGGTTAATGAACTGGGGTTATTGGGGTGTCCCTATCTCTTTCCTCTTCTCCTCTCCTGTAGACCCCAAAGGTTAACGCTCTCACCTTAGGTAAGTGAATGCCGAGCTCTCCATCTGCCTCGGGGCAGGGTGCTGTAGCCAGTTTCTTCACTGGATAGGTAGCGCAGGCCTCTTGACTTCAGAGGACTGCTGTCCGTCGTTTACTGCACGAACGGTAAGTTTCGAGTCATTCAAATGTCTTTTTAAAGTCTTTAGTAATGATGTCTCTTGTTTTGCAGGGTTCCGGCGATGGCGGATGACGGGCTGAAGTGAGTTGAAGATGGAGCCCGTGTGCTGAATAGAAGCGCCTGGAAGCACGTGAGTAAGCGCTTGTTGCCTGCTTCACGATGCGCTCTAACTGTCTTTTTATTTTGCAGGTACGAGTTCGGAGCGGCTGCAGGGTGCCGGAATACCCACTGGATTAGATGTGGAAAGGAGTAATGGCACGTGAGTATTAAAGTTCCCCAATGTCTTTAAACGCACCTTGTTTTGTCTTTCAGATGCGGATGCAGCGCCGAAGGCCTCCGGTGCGTGCGAAGAGTTGGTAAGCTTTTGTCTTTCAGATGCCGGAATGCAGTATGAAGACCTCCGGAGCGCACGAAGAGTAGGTAAGCCTTTGCCTTTCCGATGCCGGAATGCTAACCTGTTCTTTCTTGTCTTTATAGGTGTTGCTGAAGACTGGATTCAGGATGGTAAGCCTTTGCCTTTCAGATGCCGGAATGCTAACCTGTTCTTTCTTGTCTTTATAGGTGTTGCTGAAGACTGGATTCAGGATGGTAAGCCTTTTTCCTTAGGCCCAGGACTGGATGCAGAAGACACGATGAGCGTCCTGCTGCAGAGGGTGCAGAATAACGCAAAGCAAGATTCATCCACCGGGTGTGGTTTAAATAGCCTCCTGTAGTGCTTAGGTGTCTCCTTCCACAGCCACGCCTAAGTAAGAAAAGAGTTCCTGGTAAGAAAAGAGTTCCTGCCTTCCAGAAGAGTTCCAGTGTTCTAAATCTAGGGAGTGGCTCCAGCCCCACCCAACAGGAAAAGTAGTTCCAAACAGAAGAGGATCAGAGGCTCAACTGGCAGGCAAGTAAGCAGCATGGTCTGCTGCAGGTATGTCCACCCAAGCATTATGAGCCCGGCGCTTCCAGCGCTGGGACTGGGCATATTTATGAGCCTGGTGCCACTGGCGCCAGGACTGGGTCCAAAAGGTCCCAATTGGGACTGGTTGGCACTCGGAACCTGGGTTATGGATCTGCTTCCTAGGGAGTTGGGAAAACCCTGACCTTTTGGAAGCAGAGATCATGACAGTTCCACGACTGACAACATTGGTGGCAGATTGGGCAGCCATCTTTCTGTGCTTTGCAAAGTGCGATTTTCAGAGGTTTTGGCGCGCACAAGGGTTTTGCAGCCATTTTGCTATTTCTGGCACCATCATAACACAGTGCTGCAGCATAGCAGAGCAGATGTGGGTTAAAATATCCCACAGAGCCCCCCTCACGACTTGAGTTTGACCGCCCGTCAAAGGGAAGTCGGGAGATTGGGATTTTGTTTCTTTCTTTGGTCCAGGTGGAGAAAGTCGTATGCTTCGACCGTCTATGCTGGATCGACAAACTCTCCTCGCTGGTTCTGGATGGGAGTATGGAGCGATACTCCGGGCTTCTTGGGTCTTTCCTCCCGGTCCCCGAGTGGTCCTGCTTGCTAATTAGAAATTCTTGGTTCCAATACTATGAGACAGAACAGAGCATGGTTATAGAAATTTCCCCACTACTACTCATGTAGTGGGGCAGATTCCTACATTGAATACAATTTACAATATTCCTCGCCTGTATTTAGTAATGGTTTTAACAGTTGGATTCTTCTAAGTATCTGGAATGTCCCCCTCTGTGTTTCCGTTTGGCTCCTCTATTTGCCGCAAAGTATGCCTGGGATGGCAACTCTTCAGCTGGTTTATGTGGACCGACTTGTTTTTCCCTTCTGCCAAACTGCCCTTGGGAATGCGGATTCTGTAGGTGACTGTTGAGATTCTGTCTACAATTTCAAAAGGACCCCGAGAAATTTGCGCTCTTTGGCTTGGTTCCTTTGGAAATTGTACAAGTAGACCCAGTCTCCTACTTTGTGTTCTTTTTTAGTTGTTTTAAGATCATAGTGGGTCTTCATACTGTCTGCAGATCTTTCTAGATTCCGCTGAGCATAAGCAAAAGGATGTTGAAGGTGTTTTCTCAGATTCTCAACATACACATGAGTTGTGGAGGCATTTATCAAGGTCTGCTCTTGGGTTCTGTAGAGCAGATGCTGGGGTAGCACCATCCTTCATCCAGTCATTAGCTCAAATGGAGACATTTTTGTTGCAGAAGAAGGGGTAGATCTGATGGCGATCAGGACAAGGGGTAATCGAATATCCCAACTTGGCCCAGAATCTGCCACAAACTTTTTTAATATGCTCACAATAGTTTTGGTGTATCTCTCAACTCCACCACTATAGGCTAGCCAGTAGGCAATGTGTATTTTCCTTTTGACGCTAAGTATCTGCCACATCTTTGACATCACTTCGCTAGTGAAGTGGCTACCTCGGTCTTACTCAATCCTTTGGGGTAATCCAAAACGCGAGAAGATGTGATTGATCATAAGGGCAGCTGCTGCTTCTGCTTTGCAATTTGGGGCCGGGAGACATTCCACCCATTTAATGAACAAGCATATTACGGTCAACATGTACTTGTTCCCCCTAGAGGAGTGAATCACAGGCCCGATAAAATCAACTTGTAAATCAAACCAAGGCAGTGTCATCCCCCTCTTTTGGAGGGGAGCACGGTGTGTAAGTGATGTTGGCTGAAATTGTTCACACACAAGACACCCATTCAAGTATTGGTTGAGGTCCTGCCCCATGTGTGGCCAGTATGCAACCTCTCGCAAGATTTCTAGTGTCGTATGAAACCCCTGATGACCGGCTGTGGCCGCATCATGGGCGTGACTTAGCATCAGGCTTCGGAATGAGGTGGGGACCACCCACTGGTCATTGCCAGCTATGGATCTCCTCACCAACAAACCGTCTTGGATTCGTAACATTTTTGGACATTTCATCAACACTCTGAGGTCCTCTTTCCCTATGTAATCGGTATCCGTCAGGGGAAAGTTCTCAGGGTCCTCAATGTGTGGATAAAACTTAACAATTATTGGATCCCCTTTTTGAGCCGTAATCAAATCAGCATCTCGGGTCTTCTTACTCCATTGTGCAGTTGAGAGTTCATTGTGAGCATTTGTCTGGGACCTAGTGATAGTAGTGACCTGGATTTCCCCCAACAGGGACTCGATCTCAAGTAGATCCCCTTGGATGGCTCCGGTTTTGGCCAGCTGATCAGCTAGATCATTTCCAGATTTGTCTGGTCCCTCTACTTTTGAATGACCCTTGATCTTTTTCCAGTAGATGGTCATCCCATTCGAGGTGACCAGATCATCAATATTTTGTATTAATTTCCCATGTTTCAATGGTTTATTGTTAGCACATAGCATGGCTCTGGTTTTCCAGTTAATCAGGTGCTCCATGAACCCGTTCCGTACATAATCTGAGTCTGTGATTATGACCAGTTCGTGGAGTTGGTGTTGGACAGCAGTGAGGATGGCTTGATGCACAGCTCTACCACTTGACTACTTCGGGGACCGATTTTGTACCCAGCGGAGGGTTCTGGGGCATCATTCACCCATGCATTCCCTACGCCGGCCACAAGTTCCTTTTCCCCGTTGTCAACATAGTAGGAGCACCTATCCACATAGACAGTGGGCATTCCCTCACACTGGTCTTCATAGACTTTGTGTGGGGAATTAAGGTAGGCCTCCATGTTGTCCTTGATTTGAAGTCTTTTGTCCTCGAGACAGTTTTCTCTGGCACAATCATGCAAGTCAGCCAGACCTTGCGCAAGGGAAATCTTGTTTTGGCCATATCTGACCTCCACAGGAAAGCCTTGCATTGACAGAATCCAGGAAGTAATTCAGGAATTACACACATTTCCGGCCCGGATTCTGTCACTTTGAAGATATTTCAAAGGTTGGTGTGGAGTCTCCACTATGATGTGTTCCCCCTGGATAAACGGGCAGTAATTCTTCAATGCCCACACCATTGCCAGGAGTGCCTTCTCACAATCGTTGAATTTTTCCTCCACAGAGGATAAAGACTTAATCGCATAGGAGATTACTTTATTGACCTTGTCATGCTTTTGATATAATACTGCAGTCAAGCATGTATTTGAGAACCCTGTCTCCAAGCAGAACTCCTTGTTTTTGACAGGGTAAGCCATGCAAGGCGCTTGTTTGAGGCTTCTTTTGAGTTGTCTTACTGCCTCGGCTTGTTCTGGACCCCACTCCCACTTGACCCCCCCTTCAAAAGATGGATCAGGGGTCTTGTGATCTCTGCGTAGTCCTCAATGAACTTTCTGCTGTAACTAGTTAGTCCAAGGAGGCTCCTTAGTTCCTGCAGAGTTGTGAGGTCTTTTATTTTCTGGAGGGCTTCTACTTTCTTTTCCTGGGGACAGAGACCCTGAGGAGCTATCTCATGCCCCAAGAAATTGACACGGGTTCTGCACCACTGTGCCGTTTAAAAGCAGAGTTTTGCTCCGGCAGCCCTCAGCTGTGTCAGGACATAACGGATCTCCGCTATGTGTTCCTCCACAGTTGAGCTTTTGACTAGAACATCGTCTCCATAGGCCAGGTTACCCCTTTCACCCAAGTCAGACATGGCCTTGTGTAGAAAGATTTTAAATTCATTGCCGAAGTTGATGTATCTGAAGGGAGTCCGGGTCCAAGTGTACTGTTGCCCTCCGAAGGTAAAGGCCAGCTTGTATTGGTCCTCCCTACTGACAGGTACAGTCCAGTACCCATTGGTCAGGTCTATTGCAGTGAATACCTTTGACCCCTGGATCTGGGCCAGCCCTTGGTCAATGTAGGGAAGAGGCCATCGGGAAGTATGGACCCGTTTGTTGAGCTCCGTTAGGTCAGAAGAGAGTCTCCACTGGCCGTTAGGTTTCAAAATCCCCAGCACCAGATTATTGAAGGTGCTGTGGACTGGAGGAATTATCCCACGGGACTCAAGGTTCTTAATTATTTCAGTAAGGCACTCCATTGATGCGAGAGGCAAGCGATACTCTTTAGGTCGCTGTTATCCACCTCTATTGGAATGGTGTTGTGTTCTATGTTGACTAGTGGTGTTGGGTTTACCCCCAACCCTTGCTGTTGGAAATGAGCATTAAGAATCCAGTGAGAATTGTCCGGTCCGTTCTGGGATGGTCACTTCCTCTCCAATCTGAATTTCAACTGCATATGGCAGCAGTTGAACTGACAAAATGCTTTCTCTGGGTCATCAAAGCCCATGGGATTACCCGCTTGTCGGGACCAAGCTTTGAGGTTTATTAGGTCCAAACTAATGGCAAAGCGATTGAGAATGTCATTGCCTAAATAAAATGCAGCAGGGACATCTCGCACGACCCAACAATTGTGGACTATGCTCTTGTTGCCTCTGGACATTTTGAGCATACACCTGCTAGGCAGGAGATGTTTGGAATTGGGTGTTTCCAGGCCCATTTCCCATTGCATAACAGGTTAAATGTGGGAATGGCTGGATCTTTTGGGAGTTTGTGGAACATGGCCTCGCTGATGAAGCTCTTACCATTGTTCACACACACTCGGGTGAGAACAGAGTCCTTCCCCTCATTTAACGGAATAGGGATGAACAACTGCTCTCCAATTTTCTGAATATCAGCCAAGCTTTGAGCTGATTTCTCATCTTTTTGGACTATAGGAATGGGATTTTCTGATTGTGAATTTGTATAGAATTTCAGAGTGTTTCCTTCCAGTGTGGAATGCTACCTTAGACTGGAAGGAAATTTGATTTTCAGAAATAGAGAGGACTCCCTATCACCAGTTTGTTGTCTTACTGCAATTACTCTCACGTCTGGGATTTGATTATTCTGGAAGTGGAATTCAATTTGGTCAGGTTTTTGTTCAACCATGTGGCATGTGCCATTTAAACTAACATGGTTGACACTCTGTTTTAATTTTATTGGTCGGTTAGTCTGGGTCCAGAGGATCTTCTTTACACAATCTATGAGGGGAGAAAATCTACGCAGGATGTCATTCCCTAGTAAACATGGTGTGCCCTCTGGAGTCACAACTATGACCTGGTGCTTCATCTTGTGTCGCCCAATTTTAATGTCTAAATCCGGGGTCCCCTCGACAGGAATTTCCTTCCCGTTGAAGTTCTGAAGTTGTCCAGGAAGAGGGGTGAGAGGAATTTGGTACTTCTCCCCCTTCCCGAATCCAGCTGATCAAAAGCCCTTTTTGACAGAAGGTTAGCTTGGGATCCAGTGTTCACCAGTGCCAAAATTATACATTGCCCCTGTATTTGGACCGGGGCATAACATCTTCCCTCCTTTTCCTCAAGGGGGCAAAGATAATGCACATTTTTGGCCAACTGGTGGGTTAATTTCTTTGCTTTGGATACCTACAGTGAGGTGATTTGGGCAGGATTCTGTTTGGGATCTGGGGAACCTGTAAGAAAAAGGTGACAACTAGATATGGGGGAGGTTTTGTGCTGGTCATTCTGGGGTTTGATGGTGGGTGGGTTTAACTCGGTCCCCACATCTACCCAGTCTGGATTTGGATCCTTTGGGACCCATTTTTCTTTGGGAGGAGTTCCCCCATCCCTGAAGAGAAGATCTTTTTCCCAGGATCCTCTGCGGACCCCTCTCCTTCAAACTGGAAGATTTGCCCCTCCTCCACAAAATGGGCCTTTTTAGGCTCTTTATTTCTCCTACCCACCTCTGTTCCTTGGGTTGCATACTTTCAGGGGCAGGAGGTTTTGGTTATGTTTCCTGGGTTTCCAGGGGCTTTTCACAAGTGGGGAAGGAAGCTTCCTCTAAGGCTTTACACCCCCTTCCCCTTGTGCCTCCTCTCTGGGAACCGGTGCGTTGTAGGGGTTCTTCCCCCGTCATTGTTCTGGAGCACCAGACCCTGGATTTGAGGAATTCTGAGCCGCCATGCTCATCTGAGGGCTATGTTGAGCCCTCAGCATGTGACCCAGATCCTGTGCCATGTTCTGGACCTGGCGCTCTAGTTGGGACAGCCGCTCTGGCTGGTACGGGGTCCTTAGATCTACCCTGGGTTGCTCCCGAGAAGGGTAACTATCCCTTCTCGCATAATACAACTGGTTAGGATAGTTTGGGTACCCCTCCACCCTTGGCCTCCCCTCTCCCGGATTGGGCTGTCTGAGTTCAGGGAAGTGGGGAAAGAAAGAAGGGTTGTTTTGAGGGTTGAAGTTTGGCGGGTACTGGGGAAAGAAATTTGGTCCGGCATTTGGGGGATTACTGACCTCCTGGGGAAAGTGAGGAGGGAAGTTTCCTGGGTTTCCTGTTGTCTGGTTGGATCCACCCTCCTCCCCCTTGGCTGGAGGAGTCACACATAGTCAAGGATGGGTCTATTTCCCTTGCAACGTGGGCTGATGTAGTCAGGGGAGTTAGGGGTCCCATATTTGGGGTTACCTTCCTGGCTCCCTGTTTGGGATTGGCCCAATAGCATTCTGGGTTTGGGGTTGGTCGGACTCTGCGCGGGAAGGTTTTTAGGCCCCCCCATTTCCAGATCTAAAATGGGGGCAACCTTCACCTCCGCCACCTTAGCAGCAGCAGGGGTGTTGGTTGGCTTGGGGCTTTTGCTAATATTTTTACTTTGCAACGGCTTCTGCACTTCATAGATGCGCGTTGCTTGTTCAATGACCCATTCTAGTGATCTTTTCTCATGAAAGTCCCTCACTAGCTGGGTCATTATGTATTTTGGGAGAGCATGAAAGAAGGTGTTCACAAATTCCTTACTGTCAGTGCTAACCCTTCTAGTGGTCTGCGCAGAGGCGCGTTTTAATTACTGAACAAATTCTTGTGGGGCCTGGTCTTCCCCACATTGTAAGTTGTAGGCTGCCTTGCGAGCCTCTTGAGTGTTCCTGTGAATGGACATTTTTTTCAGGATGGCCACCCTATAGGTGGACCATCTGGAGTGGTTCTGATCCTCCAGCCCCGCAAAGAAACTGGAGTACTCAGGAGAAAACGTCCACTTTACATACTGAATACAGCTTTGGCTGTCCTTCAGATGGAAAGTCTCCATCATCTGCTCAAATAATTCAAGCTGCTCCTAAACCGAATATTTGGCATTTTTGTGGTAGGGCGTGATGACGCTCCTTAAAGCTTTTATTTGCTTCAGGGGATCCTTGAGTAAAGCTCTCTTCATTTTGTTAGCCTTTTTAGTTCTTGTCACCCTGGTCCACTCATCCTCTGACTCAGAGGCACTGCTACCAGAGGTGGTTGTCTGATCTTCTAGAACCTCCCGGTTTCTGCGAGCTTGGGAATGGCTAGCAGAATGTGGGGGCCTAGTTTCTTGGGACCTGTGGCGCTCAGAAGAGTCTTCTGACTCTTCCTTGCTTCCAGGATTGGTTGAGTACCCACCCACCCCCACTGTCCTAGCTGGGAAGAGGTTTTTAGTATGCTCTTAGTGGGCCTAGTCTCATGGAATTCCCCACCAAATTTCATTGCCTGATCTCTTAGTAAGTTATATTTCTGAGGATCCATTTCTCTGATTCTCCCCTCACTGGAGTCTCCCTGATCAGAGAAGATGGCCCTAGCACTTGGGAACCTGTACATAGATGCCCGCCCATCCATTTCTGGGAGGCTCTGACCTATTAGCCCCATATTTCCCATTGGGTTGAAGTCCACCATCCCGTAGCCCTTGGTTCATGTGAGCCAGTGGACAAGGGGGTGGCAGAGTCCATGGAATTGAAAGGATTAAAATCTCTGGTGCCAGGGTTCCTGCGTTTATGCTCAGGGGTTTCCCTCTCCCATCTGATCTCATCTCTCTCAGCCCCTACTCCCTGATGGCATGCAAGAATCTGACCCTTTTTTTCTTCTATTAAGACCTTAATGGTCTCATTTAGTTGTTCCTGCATGGCTATCTGTCTCCGGAGCCTGTCATTTTTTTTAACAGAGAGCCTCATTGTCTCTCTGTGCTTCCTGTCTGCATTGGGAGTATTGGGCCAACTTTTGCTGCAGGAGACTCACCTCCTGAGTCTGATCCTTATTGGCCTGATTATTCTTTGCCAGCGCATCTTCCACCCTCCTGGTATACTCTAACAGCTTTTCATAGTCCATTTTGAGTTCACCCAGTCCCTGAAGGGCCAGGTGATTTTCTTCCACCTTGTTTTTTTTAAATGGCTGACTTCCTGGCTTAAGGTGTCCCTTTCCTGAGTTAGAGTACCCCTCTGTGCAGCCAGGACGTCCGTTTGTTTGCTACTGGCACATAATTTCTGGTGCTCCTCATCAAAATCTGTTTGAGTGTGGAGATCCTTCAATATTAATTTATTATTTTCCTCTTTTAAGGATTCTAGGTGGTTTTGCAGGGTGACTATCTGCTCTGCACAGACTCTATTCTAGTTCAATTGCTGCTCCAGCTTTTGTTGGCTCTGTTTTAAAGAGTCCAACCTTTCTTGACACTCTTTTTGCAGTGCCAGTAATTTGGTATCTTGGTCTATCTTCACTTGCTGCAGGAGATCCAGATCGTCCTTGAATTTTGTTAGGTACTGTCTGGTTTCTCTCTCTGATTCTTGGCTCTTTTGTAGCCTTTGCTCTGCAGAGTCCAAATCAGTTTTGGTTTTCTCTAGGGATTGTACTTGCCTCTTTGCCAGATCTAGGTTTTTGGCATATTTTTCCTATATTAGTCCAATGTGGAGCTATAGGTAAGCCGCTATTTTGCCAATTTAACATTGCTCTTCTTTTACTTTTGGGGCCATATACAATTCACTAAGTGCCTGGTATAATGGACCCTGGTCCTGCCATATATCTAATTCCGTGGCAGTGATTTGTTGTTTGATTTCCTGCAGCCAAACATTCTCATCCTGCTCTACCCATTCACCCCTGACAAACAATTTGTGCAGTAAGTGTTATTTTGCCATATTGATTTCCACTGGGGTCGCCATTCCGGATATATTAATTTCCTTCTGACTTATCCCAGGATTATTTTACTTTTGCAAAACAGGCCCAACTCCTTTGACTATTTCAATTGAAGGGTGTTTTTACAGTGTAGCACAGTATAGTAGCCCAACAAGGTGTATGTACCCCGTCAGTTAGCATGCTGTGTTAGACTGTCACGAGTGGTATATCTAATTCAGGATCCCGCGACGAGCCCCCAAACTGTAAGTGATTTCAATCCGGCACACATCCAAGTCAATGCCTAGCATGTAATGCACAACTGAAATCCTTATTTATTTTTGTCTAAAGGTTCTTTATTCTGAACGATGTACCACTCATATCACACCCCTCTCCTGGAACCCCCCCGGTCACACTGAACCAGGAATCAGGCTGGTTTGCAAAGTTAAAATATTTATGTATGTGTTTACAATTTAATCACACTTTGTTTCAATGGGACACAATAATCACCAATGGGGTGATATAACACTGAATAATCTCTTTAATACACAAGGAGTAATGGTGAGCAAAACAATTCAGCATAGAAATAATACTTTTGTGTGTGTTCAGATCAAATAGCTCTGTGGTTAAAGGTTCCCCCTGCACACCCCTCAACCCCCAATAGGCAATGTAAAGAGATAGGAGGAGAGAGCAGGTATTCAGGAATGGAAGAATTCAAACAGAATATCAATCCCACTTTCCCCCTTTCAAACACAGGAGAAAACAGAATTGACTGTCAAGCTGTCAGAATGGATTTTAAAGTTATCTTAGAATGAACAGGCAAAAACACTAAATATGTTCTAAATTACTGAAATTGTTATAAATTCTTATGGGAGCCGCTTTGGATAGTTGCACACAAACAAAAGCAATGATTTAATACCAAGAAACTATTTGAAATCTTAAAATTCAAGTCGGAAGCAATCAAAAGCTGTTTTACACATGTAAGAATTTCCCTAATCGAAAATCTGCGGCAAACTTTTCACTGCGCGATAATCGCGATAACGGGAGACGCGTATAGATTTGGAATGCGGTTTTAGATGCGATTTAAAGCTGTGGATGTTAGCTACAAGCAGAAGCCAACATTTTGTTATGGACGTTTTAGTGGAAGTCGTTTTTTCGAGATAGGCGCAAGAATGGAAAACAGTAATGCACTTTTAAAATGACTAAAAGGCTTTCTTACACTAGAGGATGACTATGAACAGAACGAATACCACACAGGAACACAGCCACTTGATCAGAATGACTGCCTGCAGTGGTCCCACCTTCTTCAGATCAGAAAAGATCAGTGCAAAGATAGTTTTAGCAATACTAGTACAGGAGGAAGATAAGGGGGATTGGATAGAGAGTTCAGACAATTCAAAAATACTCCTAACAATATCAGGTTCTGAAGACAAGATAGGATGGGTTTAAGATATGGATTGACTAAGCAAGGTACATAAGCTAGTGACACAGTTCTATCTAGAGATACTCCCTAGATATGTTTTTAAACGGAACCGTCAGGATTCTGGTCCGTCAAGATTCTGGTCAGGGAATGGGTTCGGGTTTTAGGAAAGACAGCTGGGCACATCAGACTGGACTGGGTGTGCAAGGGCTCTGGTCACACCACGGCACAGGACTGGATCGGATCTGTAAGGCACTCTAGTCACAGCACGGCACAGGACTGTATTGGATCTGCCCTTTTTGGTTTTGATGATAATTATTTTCAGTAGGCAAGCAGTACAGCGCAGCCCGGCTTTATATGATGCTTCCCCTTGGGTTTGTGGGGTTTCTGGTTCTGTAAATTGAAGCCTAGCTGAAATGGTTCAGCTATGCAATGGGTTTCTGCTTTGCCAAGTTTATAGATTTTTCACAATTTTAACCCTTTAAGTGCCATGGGTATTTCTCCCCAGTGCCAGGGCCTTTTTTGGTGATTTTGGTATGTGGCCATTCAATGGCTTGTAACTTTTTTGTTACATGAGATATCTCGACCAAATTTGGCTCCTTTTTTCCCACATGTAGGCGGTCGTAACGCCACCCAGGAATCCCAGGTTGCTGTAGGGGGGTGAGAGAAAATAAGGAAAAAGTGTGAAAATTTTGGGTTTTTTCAAAAAATGCCAATAAAATGATGTACAAAGAAGCCTGTGTTTTTTTCCTTGTAAGAGCTAGGAACAAATGGTTTGCTGTGCTGAGTTCCCCAATGTGTTGGCTTTCAGGAACAGGTTGAGTGGAAATGGAAAAAAATTATTTTGATGTGGTTATCAACCGTTTTGTGAGAGGTAGGCGATTTTTGCCATTTTTGCCAATTGGACATGCATGGACGGAATGGAAGAAAAGGGCAGGAAAGCCAAATTGGAGGACAGAAAGGCATATATTTCTGAAAAGTAGACAAAATTCCAAGTTTACGAAGGGGTGATTTGCATAGGTCAGGCAACAACTAGGTAGGGGAAACTGCCATCGAATGGGGGAAAAGCGGGAAAATGACTGAAAAAAAAGGTATGTGTTGGACATGGTTGGCTTGGTACGGCAATGGCTTCTATGAATTTTGAGAAAAGCAATGCTCCGCTACATTCCCCCGACTCTTGCAGTTAGGAGAGCATACCATTTTTGTAGTGTTTTTACAAAACAAGCAATACCACAAGCCAAACACTGAGCCATGGTACACAGGAGTTTTATGCTCACGGCCTGACCAGACGCACTTAGCATGTGTAAATTGGGAAAACCAATGTGGTGAGGAACGGCAGCCATACATTTTTTGAAAGAGCACAGGCAGACCTTTTCAAGGGTAGGTGACTTGTGCAGGTTACAAAAGTGTATGGTGGCTAAAGCAGCGACTAAATGTAGGTCACATTTGGGAAAAGAAAGGGTTGTGAGACAAAGGGCAGCAGCAAATGGGTCAAAACGTTATGAAAACCACACAAACACAACACATGGCCTACCGTCCCGCGTTCCCACAGGTGTCCCGATGAAAACAGTACCCCACATGTGTGGGTGAACCTACCTGGCCGCCAAGGGGAAAGCCTAAAACACAAGTAACCCCAAGTCTGTTTTCAGAGCGGAATCTCAGGCATTCTGCCGACCGGCACAACATACAGGTATGGGCCTCGGGTGTCCAAGCAACCAAGGAAAACAGGGAACCCCATGCATTTACGAAAAGAGGACACCCGTGGGAATCCGCAGAGGTATGATTTGCGCACATCGCCCCAGAATTTTTTACCCAGACAGCCCCGCAAAGTCCGAAATGTCGGGAAAAAAACACTTTTTCTGCAAATTTCGCTCGACGCACCCATCAAAACACGCCCCCAACAAAACATGGCCTACCGTCACGCGTTCCCACAGGTGTCCCGATGAAAACGGTACCTCACATGTGTGGGTGCACCTACCTGGCCGCCAAGGGGAAAGCCTAAAACACAAGTAACCCCAAGTCTGTTTTCACACCGGAAATGTCACACTCTCACATCATACAGATATGGGCCTCGGGTGTCCAAGCCACCAAGGAAAACAGGGTACCCCATGCATTTCCGAAAAGAGGACACCCATGGGAATCCGCAGAGGTATGATATGCCCAAATCGCCCCAGAATTTATTACCCAGACACGCCCGCAAAGTCCGAAATGTGGGAAAAAATATGCATTTTCCGCACATTTCGCTCGACTCACCCATCGAAACACGCCCCCAACAACACATGGCATACTGTCCCGCGTTCCCTCAGGTGTCCCGATGAAAACGGTACCTCACATGTGTGGGTGCACCTACCTGGCCGCCAAGGGGAAAGCCTAAAACACAAGTAACCCCAAGTCTGTTTTCACACCGGATATGTCACACTCTCACATCATACAGATATGGGCCTCGGGTGTCCAAACCACCAAGGAAAACAGGGAACCCCATGCATTTCCGAAAAGAGGACACCCATGGGAATCCGCAGAGGTATGATATGCCCAAATTGCCCCAGAATTTATTACCCAGACACCCCCGCAAAGTCCAAAATGTGGGAAAAAATATGCATTTTCCGCACATTTCGCTCGGCTCACCCATCGAAACACGCCCCCAACAACACATGGCCTACCGTCCCGCGATCTCACAGGTATCCCGATGAAAACGGTACCTCACATGTGTGGGTGCACCTACCTGGCCGCCAAGGGGAAAGCCGAAAACACAAGTAACCCCAAGTCTGTTTTCAGAGCGGAATCTCAGGCATTCTGCCGACCGGCACAACGTACAGATATGGGCCTCGGGTGTCCAAGCAACCAAGGAAAACAGGTAACCCCATGCATTTCCGAAAAGAAGACACCCGTGGGAATCCGCAGAGGTATGATATGCCCAAATCGCCCCAGAATCTATTACCCAGACACCCCCGCAAAGTACGAAATGTGGGAAAAAATACGCATTTTCCGCAAATTTCGCTCCGCTCACCCATCGAAACACGCCCCCAACAACACATGGCCTACCGTCCCGCGTTCCCACAGGTGTCTCAATGAAAACGGTACCTCACATGTGTGGGTGCACCTACCTGGCCGCCAAGGGGAAAGCCTAAAACACAAGTAACCCCAAGTCTGTTTTCAGAGCGGAATCTCAGGCATTCTGCCGACCGGCACAACATACAGGTATGGGCCTCGGGTGTCCAAGCAACCAAGGAAAACAGGGAACCCCATGCATTTCCGAAAAGAGGACACCCGTGGGAATCCGCAGAGGTATGATTTGCGCACATCGCCCCAGAATTTTTTACCCAGACAGCCCCGCAAAGTCCGAAATGTCGGGAAAAAAACACTTTTTCTGCACATTTCGCTCGACGCACCCATCAAAACACGCCCCCAACAAAACATGGCCTACCGTCACGCGTTCCCACAGGTGTCCCGATGAAAATGGTACCTCACATGTGTGGGTGCACCTACCTGGCCGCCAAGGGGAAAGCCTAAAACACAAGTAACCCCAAGTCTGTTTTCACACCGGAAATGTCACACTCTCACATCATACAGATATGGGCCTCGGGTGTCCAAGCCACCAAGGAAAACAGGGTACCCCATGCATTTCCGAAAAGAGGACACCCATGGGAATCCGCAGAGGTATGATATGCCCAAATCTCCCCAGAATTTATTACCCAGACACGCCCGCAAAGTCCGAAATGTGGGAAAAAATATGCATTTTCCGCACATTTCGCTCGACTCACCCATCGAAACACGCCCCCAACATCACATGGCCTACTGTCCCGCGTTCCCTCAGGTGTCCCAATGAAAACGGTACCTCACATGTGTGGGTGCACCTACCTGGCCGCCAAGGGGAAAGCCTAAAACACAAGTAACCCCAAGTCTGTTTTCACACCGGATATGTCACACTCTCACATCATACAGATATGGGCCTCGGGTGTCCAAACCACCAAGGAAAACAGGGAACCCCATGCATTTCCGAAAAGAGGACACCCGTGGGAATCCGCAGAGGTATGATATGCCCAAATTGCCCCAGAATTTATTACCCAGACACCCCCGCAAAGTCCAAAATGTGGGAAAAAATATGCATTTTCTGCACATTTCGCTCGGCTCACCCATCGAAACACGCCCCCAACAACACATGGCCTACCGTCCCGCGATCTCACAGGTATCCCGATGAAAACGGTACCTCACATGTGTGGGTGCACCTACCTGGCCGCCAAGGGGAAAGCCGAAAACACAAGTAACCCCAAGTCTGTTTTCAGAGCGGAATCTCAGGCATTCTGCCGACCGGCACAACGTACAGATATGGGCCTCGGGTGTCCAATCAACCAAGGAAAACAGGTAACCCCATGCATTTCCGAAAAGAAGACACCCGTGGGAATCCGCAGAGGTATGATATGCCCAAATCGCCCCAGAATCTATTACCCAGACACCCCCGCAAAGTCCAAAATTAGGGAAAAAATACACATTTTCCGCACATTTTGCTCGGCTCACCCATCGTAACACGCCCCTAACAACACATGGCCTACCGCCCCGCATTCCCACACGTGTCCTGATGATAACGGTACCTCACATGTGTGGGTGCACCTACCTGGTCGCCAAGGGGAAAGCCGAAAACACAAGTAACCCCAAGTCTGTTTTCACACCGGAAATGTCACACTCTCACATCATACAGATATGGGCCTCGGGTGTCCAAGCCACCAAGGAAAACAGGGAACCCCATGCATTTCCGAAAAGAGGACACCCGTGGGAATCCGCAGAGGTATGATATGCCCAAATCGCCCCAGAATTTATTACCCAGACACCCTTGCAAAGTCCGAAATGTGGGAAAAAATATGCATTTTCCGCACATTTAGCTCGACTCACCCATCGAAACACGCCCCCAAGAACACATGGCCTACCGTCCCGCATTCCCTCAGGTGTCCCGATGAAAACGGTACCTCACATATGTGGGTGCACCTACCTGGCCACCAAGGGGAAAGCCTAAAACACAAGTAACCCCAAGTCTGTTTTCAAACCGGAAATGTCACACTCTCACATCATACAGATATGGGCCTCGGGTGTCCAAGCCACCAAGGAAAACAGGGAACCCCATGCATTTCCGAAAAGAGGACACCCGTGGGAATCCGCATAGGTATGATATGGCCAAATCGCCCCAGAATTTATTACCCAGACACCCCCGCAAAGTCCAAAATTAGGGAAAAAATACACATTTTCCGCACATTTTGCTCGGCTCACCCATCGTAACACGCCCCTAACAACACATGGCCTACCGCCCCGCATTCCCACACGTGTCCTGATGATAACGGTACCTCACATGTGTGGGTGCACCTACCTGGTCGCCAAGGGGAAAGCCGAAAACACAAGTAACCGCAAGTCTGTTTTCACACCGGAAATGTCACACTCTCACATCATACAGATATGGGCCTCGGGTGTTCAAGCCACCAAGGAAAACAGGGAACCCCATGCATTTCCGAAAAGAAGACACCCGTGGGAATCCGCAGAGGTATGATATGCCCAAATCGCCCCAGAATGTATTACCCAGACACCCTCGCAAAGTCCGAAATGTGGGAAAAAATACGCATTTTCCGCACATTTCGCTCGTCTCACCCATCGAAACACGCCCCCAACAACACATGGCCTACCGTCCCGCGTTCCCACAGGTGTCCCGATGAAAACAGTACCTCACATGTGTGGGTGCACCTACCTGGCCGCCAAGGGGAAAGCCGAAAACACAAGTAACCCCAAGTCTGTTTTCAGAGCGGCATCTCAGGCATTCTGCCGACCGGCACAACGTACAGATATGGGCCTCGGGTGTCCAAGCAACCAAGGAAAACAGGGAACCCCATGCATTTCCGAAAAGAAGACACTCGTGGGAATCCGCAGAGGTATGATATGCCCAAATCGCCCCAGAATTTATTACCCAGACACCCCCGCAAAGTACGAAATGTGGGAAAAAATACGCATTTTCCGCACATTTCGTTCTGCTCACCCATCGAAACACACCCCCAACAACATATGGCCTACCGTCCCACATTCCCACAGGTGTCCCGATGAAAACGGTATCTCACATGTGTGGGTGCACCTACCTGGCCGCCTAGGGGAAAGCCGAAAACACAAGTAACCCCAAGTCTGTTTTCAGAGCGGAATCTCAGACATTCTGGCGACTGGCACTACTACAGATATGGGCCTCGGGTGTCCAAGCAACCAAGGAAAACAGGGAACCCCATGCATTTCTGAAAAGAAGACACTCGTGGGAATCCGCAGAGGTATGATATGCCCAAATCGCCCCAGAATCTATTACCCAGACACCCCCGCAAAGTCCGAAATGTGGGAAAAAATACGCATTTTCCGCACATTTTGCTCGGCTCACCCATCGAAACACGCCCCCAACAACACTTGGCCTACCGTCCCGCATTCCCACAGGTGTCCTGATGAAAACGGTACCTCACATGTGTGGGTGCACCTACCTGGTCGCCAAGGGGAAACCCGAAAACACAAGTAACCCCAAGTCTGTTTTCACACCGGAAATGTCACACTCTTACATCATACAGATATGGGCCTTGGGTGTCCAAGCCACCAAGGAAAACAGCAAACCCCATGCATTTCCGAAAAGAGGACACCCGTGGGAATCCGCAGAGGTATGATATGCCCAAATCGCCCCAGAATTTATTACCCAGACACCCCCGCAAAGTCCGAAATGTGGGGGAAAAAATGCATTTTCCGCATATTTCGCTCGGCTCACCCATCGAAACACGCCCCCGACAACACATGGCCTACCGTCCCACGTTCCCACAGGTGTCCCGATGAAAACGGTATCTCACATGTGTGGGTGCACCTACCTGGCTGGTAAGGGGCAAGCCGAAAACGCAAGCAACCCCCAGTCTGTTTGCAGAGGGGAATCTCAGCCATTCTGCCGACCGGCACAACATACAGATATGGGCCTTGGGTGTCCAAGCCACCGAGGAAAACAGGGAACCCCATGAATTTCCGAAAAGAGGACACCCGTGGGAATCTGCAGAGGTATGATTTGCGCACATCGCCCCAGAATTTATTACCCAGACACCCCCGCAAAATACGAAATGTGGGAAAAAATACGCATTTTCCGCAAATTTCGCTCCGCTCACCCATCGAAACACGCCCCCAACAACACATGGCCTACTGTCCCGCGTTCCCACAGGTGTCCCAATGAAAACGGTACCTCACATGTGTGGGTGCACCTACCTGGCCGCCAAGGGGAAAGCCTAAAACACAAGTAACCCCAAGTCTGTTTTCACACCGGAAATGTCACACTCTCACATCATACAGATATGGGCCTCGGGTGTCCAAGCCACCAAGGAAAACAGGGAACCCCATGCATTTCCGAAAAGAGGACACCCGTGGAAATCCGCAGAGGTATGATATGCCCAAATCGCCCCAGAATTTATTACCCAGACACCCCCGCAAAGTCCAAAATTAGGGAAAAAATACACATTTTCCGCACATTTTGCTCGGCTCACCCATCGAAACACGCCCCCAACAACACATGGCCTACCGTCCCGCATTCCCACACGTGTCCTGATGATAACGGTACCTCACATGTGTGGGTGCACCTACCTGGTCGCCAAGGGGAAAGCCGAAAACACAAGTAACCCCAAGTCTGTTTTCACACCGGAAATGTCACACTCTCACATCATACAGATATGGGCCTCGGGTGTCCAAGCCACCAAGGAAAACAGGGAACCCCATGCATTTCCGAAAAGAGGACACCCGTGGGAATCCGCAGAGGTATGATATGCCCAAATCGCCCCAGAATTTATTACCCAGACACCCCCGCAAAGTCCGAAATGTGGGAAAAAATACACATTTTCCGCACATTTCGCTCTGCTCACCCATCGAAACACGCCCCCAACAACACATGGCCTACCGTCCCGCGTTCCCACAGGTGTCCCGATGAAAACGGTACCTCACATGTGTGGGTGCACCTACCTGGCCGCCTAGGGGAAAGCCGAAAACACAAGTAACCCCAAGTCTGTTTTCAGAGCGGAATCTCAGACATTCTGGCGACTGGCACAACTACAGATATGGGCCTTGGGTGTCCAAGCCACCAAGGAAAACAGGGAACCCCATGCATTTCCGAAAAGAGGACACCCGTGGGAATCCGCAGAGGTATGATATGCCCAAATCGCCCGAGAATTTATTACCCAGACACCCCCGCAAAGTACTAAATGTGGGAAAAAATACGCATTTTCCGCACATTTCGCTCGGCTCACCCATCGAAACACGCCCCCAACAACACTTGGCCTACCGTCCCGCATTCCCACAGGTGTCCTGATGAAAACGGTACCTCACATGTGTGGGTGCACCTACTTGGTCGCCAAGGGGAAAGCCGAAAACACAAGTAACCCCAAGTCTGTTTTCACACCGGAAATGTCACACTCTCACATCATACAGATATGGGCCTTGGGTGTCCAAGCCACCAAGGAAAACAGCGAACCCCATGCATTTCCGAAAAGAGGACACCCGTGGGAATCCGCAGAGGTATGATATGCCCAAATCGCCCCAGAATTTATTACCCAGACACCCCCGCAAAGTCCGAAATGTGGGGAAAAAAATGCATTTTCCGCACATTTCACTCGGCTCACCCATCGAAACACGCCCCCAACAACACATGGCCTACCGTCCCACGTTCCCACAGGTGTCCCGATGAAAACGGTATCTCACATGTGTGGGTGCACCTACCTGGCTGGTAAGGGGCAAGCCGAAAACGCAAGCAACCCCCAGTCTGTTTGCAGAGGGGAATCTCAGCCATTCTGCCGACCGGCACAACATACAGATATGGGCCTCGGGTGTCCAAGCCACCGAGGAAAACAGGGAACCCCATGAATTTCCGAAAAAAGAGGACACCCGTGGGAATCCGCAGAGGTATGATTTGCGCACATCGCCCCAGAATTTATTACCCAGACACCCCCGCAAAGTCCGAAATGTGGGAAAAAAAACGCATTTTCCAGACATTTCGCTCGGCGCACCCATCAAAACACGCCCCCAACAACACATGGCCTACCGTCACGCGTTCCCACAGGTGTCCCGATGAAAATGGTACCTCACATGTGTGGGTGCACCTACCTGGCCGGCAAGGGGCAAGCTGAAAACGCAAGCAACCCCCAGTCTGTTTGCAGAGGGGAATCTCAGCCATTCTGCCGACCTGCACATCATACAGATATGGGCCTCGGGTGTCCAAGCCACCAAGGAAAATAGGGAACCCCATGCATTTCCGAAAAGAGGACACCCGTGGGAATCCGCAGAGGTATGATATGCCCAAATCGCCCCAGAATTTATTACCCAGACAACCCCGCAAAGTCCAAAATGTGGGAAAAAATACGAATTTTCCGCACATTTCGCTCGGCTCACCCATCGAAACACGCCCCCAACAACACATGGCATACCGTCCCGCATTCCCACAGGTGTCCTGATGAAAACGGTACCTCACATGTGTGGGTGCACCTACCTAGTCGCCAAGGGGAAAGCCGAAAACACAAGTAACCCCAAGTCTGTTTTCACACCGGACATGTCACACTCTCACATCATACAGATATGGGCCTCGGGTGTCCAAGCCACCAAGGAAAACAGGGAACCCCATGCATTTCCGAAAAGAGGACACCCGTGGGAATCAGCAGAGGTATGATATGCCCAAATCACCCCAGAATTTATTACCCAGACACCCCTGCAAATTCCGAAATGTGGGAAAGAAAACGCATTTTCAGCACATTTCGCTCGACTCACCCATCGAAACACGCCCCCAACAACACATGGCCTACCGTCCCGCGTTCACACAGGTGTCCCGATGAAAACGGTACCTCACATGTGTGGGTGCACCTACCTGGCCGCCAAGGGGAAAGCCGAAAACACAAGTAACCCCAAGTCTGTTTTCAGAGCGGAATCTCAGGCATTCTGCCGACCGGCACAACATACAGATATGGGCCTCGGGTGTCCAAGCAACCAAGGAAAACAGGGAACCCCATGCATTTCCGAAAAGAAGACACCCGTGGGAATCCGCAGAGGTATGATATGCCCAAATCGCCCCAGAATGTATTACCCAGACACCCCCGCAAAGTCCGAAATGTGGGAAAAAATACACATTTTCCACACATTTCGCTCCGCTCACCAATCGAAACACGCCCCCAACAACACATGGCCTACTGTCCCGCGTTCCCTCAGATGTCCCGATGAAAACGGTACCTCACATGTGTGGGTGCACCTACCTGGCCGCCACGGGGAAAGCCTAAAACACAAGTAACCCCAAGTATGTTTTCACACCGGAAATGTCACACTCTCACATCATACAGATATGGGCCTCGGGTGTCCAAGCAACCAAGGAAAACAGCGAATCCCATGCATTTACGAAAAGAGGACACCCGTGGGAATCCGCAGAGGTATGATATGCCCAAATCGCCCAGGAATTTATTACCCAGACACCCTCACAAAGTCTGAAATGTGGGAAAAAATACGCATTTTCCACACATTTCGCTCTACTCACCCATCGAAACACGCCCCCAACAACACACGGCCTACTGTCCCGCGTTCCCGCAGATGTCCCGATAAAAACGGTACCTCACATGTGTGGGTGCACCTACCTGGCCGCCAAGGGGAAAGCCTAAAACACAAGTAACCCCAAGTCTGTTTTCACACCAGAAATGTCACACTCTCACATCATACAGATATGGGCCTCGGGTGTCCAAGCCACCAAGGAAAACAGGGAAACCCATTCATTTCCGAAAAGAGGACAACCGTGGGAATCCGCAGAGGTATGATATGCCCAAATCGCCCCAGAATTTATTACCCAGACAACCCCGCAAAGTCCGAAATGTGGTGAAAAAAACGCATTTTCCGCACATTTTGCTCGGCGCACCCATCGAAACACGCCCCCAACAACACATGGCCTACCGTCCCGCGTTCCCACAAGTGTTCCGATGAAAACGGTACCTCACATGTGTGGGTGCACCTACCTGGCCGCCAAGGGGAAAGCCGAAAACACAAGTAACCCCAAGTCTGTTTTCAGAGCGGAATCTCAGGCATTCTGCCGACAGGCACAACATACAGATATGGGCCTCGGGTGTCCAAGCAACCAAGGAAAACATGGAACCCCATGCATTTCCGAAAAGAAGACACCCGTGGGAATCCGCAGAGGTATGATATGCCCAAATCGCCCCAGAATGTATTACCCAGACACCCCCGCAAAGTACGAAATGTGGGAAAAAATCCGAATTTTACGCACATTTCGCTCCGCTCACCCATCGAAACACGCCCCCAACAACACATGGCCTACCGTCCCGCATTCCCACAGGTGTCCCGATGAAAACGGAACCTCACATGGGTGGATGCACCTACCTGGCCGCCTAGGGGAAAGCCGAAAACACAGGTAACCCCAAGATTGTTTTCAGAGAGGAATCTCAGACATTCTGGCGACTGGCACAACATACAGATATGGGCCTCGGTTGTCCAAGCCACCAAGGAAAACAGGGAAACCCATGCATTTCCGAAAAGGGGACACCCGTGGGAATCCGCAGAGGTATGATATGCCGAAATCGCCCCAGAATTTATTACCCAGACACCCCCGCAAATTCCGAAATGTGGGGAAAAATATGCATTTTCCGCACATTTTGCTCGGCTCACCCATCGAAACACGCCCCAACAACACATGGCCTACGTCCCGCGTACCCACAGGTGTCCCGATGAAAATGGTACCTCACATGTGTGGGTGCACCTACCTGGCCGCCAAGGGGAAAGCCAAAAACACAAGTAACCCCAAGTCTGTTTTCACACCTGAAATGTCACACTCTCACATCATACAGATATGGGCCTCGTGTGTCCAAGCCACCAAGGAAAACAGGGAACCCCATGCATTTCCGAAAAGAGGACACCCGTGGGAATCCGCAGAGGTATGATATGCCCAAATCGCCCCAGAATTTATTACCCAGACACCCCCGCAAAGTCCGAAATGTGGGAAAAAATATGCATTTTCCGCCCATTTCGCTCGGCTCACCCATCGAAACACGCCCCCAACAACACATGGCCTACCGTCCCGCGTTCCCACAGGTGTCCCGATGAAAACGGTACCTCACATGTGTGGGTGCACCTACCTGGCCGCCCAGGGGAAAGCCGAAAACACAAGTAACCTCAAGTCTGTTTTCAGAGCGGAATCTCAGACATTCTGGCGACCGGCACATCAAACAGATATGGGCCTCGGGTGTCCAAGCCACCAAGGAAAACAGGGAACCCCATGCATTTCCGAAAAGAGGACACCCGTGGGAATCCGCAGAGGTATGATATGCCCAAATCGCCCCAGAATTTATTACACAGACACCCCCGCAAAGTACGAAATGTGGGAAAAAATACGCATTTTCCGCACATTTCGCTCGGCTCACCCATCGAAACACGCCCCCAACAACACATGGCCTACCGTCCCGCGTTCCCACAGGTGTCCCGATGAAAACGGTACCTCACATGTGTGGGTGCACCTACCTGGCCGGCAAGGGGCAAGCTGAAAACGCAAGCAACCCCCAGTCTGTTTGCAGAGGGGAATCTCAGCCATTCTGCCGACCGGCACATCAAACAGATATGGGCCTCGGGTGTCCAAGCCACCAAGGAAAACAGGGAACCCCATGCATTTCCGAAAAGAGGACACCCGTGGGAATCCGCAGAGGTATGATATGCCCAAATCGCCCCAGAATTTATTACACAGACACCCCCGCAAAGTACGAAATGTGGGAAAAAATACGCATTTTCCGCAAATTTTGCTCCGCTCACCCATCGAAACACACTGCCAACAACACATGGCCTACCGTCCCACGTTCCCACAGGTGTCCCGATGAAAACGGTACCTCACATGTGTGGGTGCACCTACCTGGCCGCCAAGGGGAAAGCCAAAAACACAAGTAACCCCAAGTCTGTTTTCAGAGTGGAATCTCAGACATTCTGGCGACTGGCACAACATACAGATATGGGCCTCGGGTGTCCAAGCCACCAAGGAAAACAGGGAACCCCATGCATTTCCGAAAAGAGGACACCCGTGGGAATCCGCAGAGGTATGATATGCCCAAATCGCCCCAGAATTTATTACCCAGACACCCCCGCAAAGTCCGAAATGTGGGAAAAAATACGCATTTTCCGCACATTTCGCTCGGCTCACCCATCAAAACACGCCCCCAACAACACATGGCCTACCGTCCCGCGTTCCCACAGGTGTCCCGATGAAAACGGTACCTCACATGTGTGGGTGCACCTACCTGGTCGCCAAGGGGAAAGCCGAAAACACAAGTAACCCCAAGTCTGTTTTCACACCGGAAATGTCACACTCTCACATCATACAGATATGGGCCTCGGGTGTCCAAGCCACCAAGGAAAACAGGGAACCCCATGCATTTCCGAAAAGAGGACACCCGTGGGAATCCGCAGAGGTATGATATGCCCAAATCGCCCCAGAATTTATTACCCAGACACCCCTGCAAAGTCCGAAATGTGGCAAAAAATATGCATTTTCCGCACATTTCGCTCGACTCACCCATCGAAACACGCCCCCAACAACACAGGGCCTACCGTCCCGCGTTCCCACAGGTGTCCCGATGAAAACGGTACCTCACATGTGTGGGTGCACCTACCTGGCCGCCAAAGGGAAAGCCGAAAACACAAGTAACCCCAAGTCTGTTTTCAGAGCGGAATCTCATGCATTCTGCCGACCGGCACAACATACAGATATGGGCCTCGGGTGTCCAAGCAACCAAGGAAAACAGGGAACCCCATGCATTTCCGAAAAGAAGACACCCGTGGGAATCCGCAGAGGTATGATATGCCCAAATCGCCCCAGAATTTATTACCCAGACACCCCCGCAAAGTACGAAATGTGGGAAAAAATATGCATTTTCCGCACATTTCGCTCAGCTCACCCATCGAAACATGCCCCAACAACTCATGACCTACCGTCCCACGTTCCCACAGGTGTCCCGATGAAAACGGTACCTCACATGTGTGGGTGCACCTACCTGGCTGGCAAGGGGCAAGCCGAAAACGCAAGCAACCCCCAGTCTGTTTGCAGAGGGGAATCTCAGCCATTCTGCCGACCGGCACAACATACAGATATGGGCCTCGGGTGTCCAAGCCACCAAGGAAAACAGGGAACCCCATGCATTTCCGAAAAGAGGACACCAGTGGGAATCCGCAGAGGTATGATACGCCCAAATCGCCCCAGAATTTATTACCCAGAGACCCCCGCAAAGTCCGAAATGTGGGAAAAAATACGCATTTTCCGAACATTTCGCTCGGCTCACCCATCGAAACACGCCCCAACAACACATGGCCTACCGTCCCGCGTTCCCACAGGTGTCCCGATGAAAAATGTACCTCACATGTGTGGGTGCACCTACCTGGCCGCCTAGGGGAAAGCCGAAAACACAAGTAACCCCAAGTCTGTTTGCAGAGGGGAATCTCAGCCATTCTGCCGACCGGCACATCATACAGATATGGGCCTTGGGTGTCCAAGCCACCAAGGAAAACAGGGAGCCCCATGCATTTCCGAAAAGAGGACACCCGTGGGAATCCGCAGAGGTATGATATGCCCAAATCGCCCCAGAATTTATTACCCAGACACCCCCGCAAAGTCCGAAATGTGGGAAAAAATATGCATTTTCCGCACATTTCGCTCGGCTCACCCATCGAAACACGCCCCCAACAACACATGGCCTATCGTCCCGCGTTCCCACAGGTGTCCCAATGAAAATGGTACCTCACATGTGTGGGTGCACCTACCTGGCTGGCAAGGGGCAAGCTGAAAACGCAAGCAACCCCCAGTCTGTTTGCAGAGGGGAATCTCAGCCATTCTGCCGACCGGCACATCATACAGATATGGGCCTCGGGTGTCCAAGCCACCAAGGAAAACAGGCAACCCCATGCATTTCCGAAAAGAGGACACCCGTGTGAATCCGCAGAGGTATGATATGCCCAAATCGCCCCAGAATTTATTACCCAGACACCCCCGCAAAGTCCGAAATGTGGGAAATAATATGCATTTTCCGCACATTTCGCTCCGCTCACCCATCGAAACACGCCCCCAACAACACATGGCCTACCGTCCCGCGTTCCCACAGGTGTCCTGATGAAAATGGTACCTCACATGTGTCGGTGCACCTACCTGGCTGGCAAGGGGCAAGCTAAAAACGCAAGCAACCCCCAGTCTGTTTGCAGAGGGGAATCTCAGCCATTCTGCCGACCGGCACATCATACAGATATGGGCCTCGGGTGTCCAAGCCACCAAGGAAAACAGGGAACCCCATGCATTTCTGAAAAGAGGACACCCGTGGGAATCCGCAGAGGTATGATATGCCCGAATCGCCCCAGAATTTATTACCCAGACACCCCTGCAAAGTCCAAAATGTTGGAAAAAATACACATTTTCCGCACATTTCGCTCGGCTCACCCATCGAAACACGCCCCCAACAACACATGGCCTACCGTCCCGCGTTCCCACAGGTGTCCCGATGAAAACGGTAACTCACATGTGTGGGTGCACCTACCTGGCCGCCAAGTGGAAAGCCGAAAACACAAGTAACCCCAAGTCTGTTTTCAGAGCGGAATCTCAGGCATTCTGCCGACCGGCACAACATACAGATATGGGCCTCGGGTGTCCAAGCAACCAAGGAAAACAGGGAACCCCATGCATTTCCGAAAAGAGGACACCCGTGGGAATCCGCAGAGGTATGATTTGCGCACATCGCCCCAGAATTTATTACCCAGACACCCCTGCAAAGTCCGAAATGTGCCCTGGACTTTGCGGGGGTGTCAGGGTAATAAATTCCCCACACGTGTCCCAATGAAAACGGTACCTCACATGTGTGGGTGCACCTACCGGGGGCGCAAAAGGAAAAGGGTAACCCACTGGGAACCCCAAGCCATTCGCCACTGCCCATTTTGTTCATGTGGGCAACCTACAGATTTGGGCCTAGGATGTCGAAGCCAGCAAGGAAAACAGGGAACCCCATGCATTTCCCAAAAGAGGACACCCGTGGGAATCCACAGAGGTCTGACTTACGCAAATCGGCCCAGAATGTAATACCCAGAACCACCAGCAAAGACCCACATGGGAGAAGGGTGCCCAAGGCCAGGGATATTACCGCCGACTTTGCTGGAGCCCTGGCTGCCCTGCGTTACAGCTGCTCCCCACCAAGGAGTCTCGGCAGTGTGCCAATACCTCCCCGAAGGGAAAAGCTGTAATGCAGCCCAACCGCAACTCCAGGACAGTTGGAGGTGATCTGCCCAGACGGGCCATTCCCACCCACACCACCAACAATCCAGCCCCAGTCTCACCCACCCCACTGACAGTGGGCCCTAACCATAGAATAATAAAAAACAGTACTCACATAACGTTGCAGCTGCTCGGGTAGAAAAAGCTGTAAACAAAACAAAGAACATGTGTTACCTATGGTCACACCAGCAAAATGTAGCCCTCCCCGTGGGCAGATAAGGAGGGGGGCTGTCCTGCACTCCTCCCGGGGCTCAGGCGTCCGTTCCTAGGAGCAGATATCTGGTCCCAGGGAGGGCTGCATGACTTGGCACCCACTCCATTGCGGGTGGGGGGGAGGGGGTCAATGCTCCATCCCATTAGAAAATTCCCTGACCCTTTGGGGTGCCCCACCGCCCCACCCCCCAAAAAAGCGTTCCACCATTTTCATTTTTTTCCTTTGGTAACCCAACTCCCCTTGGTGCAGAGGGTCACATTGGTGTGCCATACTGGCGCCGGGGTGCCCAAACCTTACTGCCCCACCCACTGGGGGGGCCTGTCCCACCATTTTTGGGGGCCCTCTCCCCCCTCACCCCAAATGGCTGGCGGGGGCACCTCATGCAGGCCTCCCCGGGCCTCCTACAAACAGCTGTGTGAGGTACACCCCACCTCCATTTGGGGTGAGGGGGGAGAGGGCCACCCCAAAAGGTGGGGCAGGACCCCAAATAGATGGTGCAGTAGGGTTTGGGCACCCTGGGGGCAGATAGCCACACTAATGTGGCCATCTGCACCAAGCGAAGTTGGGTAAACCAAAAACAAAATACAAATTCATAGGCTTCTTTTTAGGGGGGGCTGAGGGCCACCCTAAATTGGCAGCGAATGATGTACCACAACGGGGGGTGGCCCTCAACCCCCCCCACCCCAAATGGAGGGCCCCACCTCATGCAACCCACCCTGGGGGCAGATAGGGAGGGCCCCACCTCATGCATCCCTCCCTGGGGTCAGTAGCCCCTTCCTAGGAGCAGATATCTGCCCCCAGGGAGGGTTGCATGAGGTGGGGCCCTCCATTTGGGGTGGGGGGGGTTGAGGGCCACCCCCCGTTGCGGTACATCATTTGCTGCCAATTTAGGGTGGCCCTCAGCCCCCCCTAAAAAGCAGCCTGTGATTTTGTATATTTTTTTTTGTTTACCCTACTTCGCTTGGTGCAGATGGGCACATTAGTGTGGCTATCTGCCCACAGGGTGCCCAAACCCTACTGCCCCATCTATTGGGGGTCCTGCCCCACCTTTTGGGGTGCCCCCCCCACCCCCAATGGCTGGGGGACACACCTCATGCAGGCCTCCCTGGGCCACCTCCAAACGGCTGCGTGAGGTACACCCCACCTCCATTTGGGGTGAGGGGGGAGAGGGCCACCCCAAAAGGTGGGGCAGGACCCCCAATAGATGGGGCAGTAGGGTTTGGGCACCCTCGGGGCAGATAGCCACACTAATGTGGCCATCTGCACCAAGCAAAGTAGGGTAAACAAAAAACAAAAGACAAATTCATAGGCTTCTTTTTAGGGGGGGCTGAGGGCCACCCTAAATTGGCAGCGAATGATCTACCGCAACGGGGGGTGGCCCTCAACCCCCCCACCCCAAATGGAGGGCCCCACCTCATGCAACCCACCCTAGGGGCAGATAGGGGAGGCCCCACCTCATGCATCCCTCCCTGGGGTCAGATGCCCCTTCCTAGGAGCAGATATCTGCCCCCAGGGAGGGTTGCAAGGGGTGTCCCTTTCTACTCCGGTTGGGGGGCCACCCCCCCCTTCATTCAATAAAAAATCCATGGTGGCTAGTGGCCCCCCACCCCCACCCCTTCCCCCACCCCCTTTCCACATAATTTCAATTTTTTTTTTTCATTCCCCTGGGGCAGATGGTCAGCCATCTGCCCCAGGGTTCTCATGCATGTGCCCCCATGCTTTGGGGGCCGGGAGGGGGGAGAGGGCTGCTTACTTGAGGCAGCCCCCTCCCCCCCTCACAAACGGATCCATGGTGGTCTAGTGGGTTGCTGGTCACGGATCGAGCGCTCTGCGCCGATCCGTGACCAGCAATGCCTCATATATGTGGTGTCCTTGGAAAGGGGGGAACCCCCCCTTTCCAAGGACACCATTTTTTTACAAAATCCCTGGTGGTCTAGTGGGCCCCAGGGCCCCAAACCCCCTCCCACCTCCCCCTTCCCTCTGATTTTTTTTTTTCCCTCCCCACCCGTATTCACCCCTGGGGGCAGTGATCATCTGCCCCCAGAGGTCTCTGCCGCTGTGGCCCCATGCCTTGGGGCCACGGGGGAGGGGGGCGCTTACCTAGTAAGCAGCCCCCTCCTCCCCCTGCGTCACAAACGGATCTGTATTGATCCGGTGGCATTGCTGCCTGCGGATCGCGCGCCCTGCCACACAATGGGTATTGTTGGAAAGGGGAGAATCTCCCCTTTCCAACGATACCCGCCTCGATCTCCGGCTTGAAATACAGCCGGAGATCGAGGCGGACAAAGAAGGTCTCTTACCTTCTCTCTTCCCCGCAGCAGCCGAAAATGGCTGCTGCGGGGAATTTACTTTCAGTTTCACGCCGACGTGAAACTGAAGGTAATCCAGCCCCCTGGCAGTGAGGGGGGACCTCCCCCTCACATAGCCCGGGGGTTGGATTACAGTTTTGAGCGATCCCTGCTTTGCAGGGATAGCTCAAAACAAGGTGCCGAAAAGGACGAGCTATCTCGTCCTTGGCACTGCGTGTGCACTGTCAAGGACGAGATACCTCATCCTTGGCACTTAAAGGGTTAAACTGGCAACTTATAAGTCTTTTAAAAAAGTGTTCTTTGCAATGTTCAGCCACAAATGGTTGTTTTAGCTCCACCTCTTTTTGTCTCCCTGCAGTCCAGGAGCATCTCCTCCCTGTTTGTTCTTGGCAGAGGGCCTTTACGACTGTCCTCACACCTCACATTTCCTTAACAGCAGCTCTTCATTGTTCCCTATGGCTCTGTAGACCAGGTTCTTCCCAAACCCTATAATTATCGCTTTGGTGTGATTTCCTGCTGGAGGGAAAGGCTGACAAAAGGGTGACTTGGGCTTCCATCTGTGAGGAAACCTGTTATTCTAGTTTGGTAGCTTTAGCCAAGCTTATTTTAATTGTTACTTATGTTGCATTTTTCCTTAGCTTAAAAAAAACTTGTGATTTCAAAATAGCAGCTAGAATTCTCATTCAAGATTTTAAACCATGGGATCAAAACAATTACAAGATGTGTTACTATCAGTACAGGGCTCTTAGATTGCAAACATTTGATTTCAGTTTATACATGTTTAAAGTTTAATCAGGCAGGCTCCTGACAGCTGTCCCCAGCAGTCATCTGCTGCACAGAGAGTTTTGACAGATCCACAGACAGGCCACTTTTGCTGTGGAAATCCCTTTATGCTTTCAGCTTTTCAGGACCTTGCAAGTTCACAATGATTTCTTAGACTAAGTGAATTGTAGCACCCAGCAAGAATTGTGGATGTTTGAAGATGTTTTGGACCGGCATTCTGCAGTTTCAGCAACAAAGAAAAAAGGATTTAAAACAAGATTTTGGGGTTTCATTAGGCAGAGCACTGCTTTTTCCATCTGTATTCCATTTTCACTTGTTGTGGAGCCCAGTGACATATTCCAGGAGTGAGAGCTCTGTTCCACCACTGACAACATGGGTGGCAGATTGGGCAGCCATCTTTTTGTGCTTTGCAAAGCGTGTTTTCCAAGGTGTTTGGTGCACACAAGGGTTTTGCGGCTATTTTGCTATTTCTGGCACCATCATAACACAGTGCTGCAGCATAGCAGAGCAGAAGTAGGTTAAAACATCCCACATCGCGCCTGTTTGCTCCATGGTCAAGTAACAACATGCTGTATGGGAAAAGGCTGGCCCAGATTTGCTCTCTACGAACTGCTACGACCAGGAAAGACTCACTACGGACTGCCTCTGCCTCCCCCTTGTCACGACACTCTGATACGGCTTGCCCGGCAACTGATTCGGATCATGTTACTTCCTGGACTACTTATGGATTTGACAGTTTGCTGAGTTTACCATCTGGTTCACGGCTCACGTTCTGCCTTTAAACCTCTTGCAGGATCTACCTCGTGAACCTGCTGCTGCTGCTGTTTGCATTCACTGGGGTAACACCTATTCATCATTTAGAGGAACACTGTTGCAAGGGTTACGTTCTTTTTGGGCCTCACCCTTGCTGCCTGATTGGTAGGTGCTCTCTGTTTACATTGATTAACAGTCTTTTCCTTAATATCATTTCTGCCTGTTGTCCTAACCCCGCTTCTTTCCCTACTGCAGACACCTGGGAATCCAGTGTTCCTGCTCCTGTTCCTGCCACCTGTGGCTCTAATAACTGAACAGTGAGTAACTTTTGGGGGGTAATTCATAGAATTCAGTGCACAAGTGGCGCACGCGGCTGGCGCACAGTGTGCGCGTGCGAATCTCTGCGCCAGCCGCGTGTGCTAAAATCCATTTCCGCGCACAGCGTATTCATGGATTTTACCTACCAAAACCAGCCGTGGCGCACAGTGGCGCAGCGACCCTGCAGCAGCGCAAGTTATGCCCCCAAGAACGCCCCTCGCGCAAGGAAAAGCCATCAAAATCCCCAATTCAGCGCAAAGGGGCGCGCTAACTCTGGACCAGTTTACAGGGCCGCCAAACAGCAAAGCCAAGCGGGGAATATGTATTACTGGGATGCGCAGGAAGTTTCACACGCGATTGACCTGGGTACATGTATTTCAGGGGTGCGCGGAAAGTTTCACACGCTATTGGGCTGGGTACGTGAATTTCAGGGGTGCGCAGGAAGTTTTACATGCAATTTCAGCAGGGTACGTGTATTTCAGGGATGCGCAGGAAGTTTTACACGCGATTGGCCTGGCTACGTGTATTTCAGGGGTGCGCGATTGGCCTGGGTATGTGTATTTCAGGGGTGCGCGAGAAGTTTCACACGCGATTGGCCTGGGTGCATGTATTTCAGGGGTGCGTGGGAAGTTGTACACGCGATTGGCCTGGCTATGTGTATTTCAGGGGTGCGCGGGAAGTTTTACACACGATTTCAGCAGGGTACGTGTATTATTGGGCTGCGCATGAAGTTTCACACGCGATTTTGCTGTCAGAGCGGGGAACGCATATTTCGGGGGTGCGCGGGGAGTCCTACACGTGAATTGGCAGTGTGGGTCCTCCCAGGTGTCCCCTATACCCCCTCCACGGCCCCTGCAGCCAGCCCACACCACAGGGGACTACCCTGCACCCCTGGTCATGTCCCGCAGGCAGCCCATCCACCATGGGCATGCCCCCCAGCCAAGCCACATGTCACGTTGCAATATGATCACCAATTCATGTCTCCCAGCACCCCCACCTCTCAGCAGTGAGGGTCACCTGCCAGCAGGCCCCCACTCATGTCCCCCAGCCCCCTCACACCCCCATCATTGACAGGCACCTGCCAGCAGGCCCCGACACATGTCCCCCAGCACCCCCACCCCCCAGCAGTCAGGGGCACCTGCCAGCAGGCCCCCACTCATGTCCCCCAGCCCCCCTATCATTGACAGGCACCTGCCAGCAGGCCCTGACACATGTCCACCAGCACCCACACCCCCCAGCAGTCAGGGGCACCTGCCAGCAGGCCCCCACTCATGTCCCCCAGCCCTCCCCTACCCCCCAGCAGTGTGGGGCACCTGCCAGCAGTCCCCAACCCATGTCCCCCAGCCAACACGTCATCACAATCTATATCCCGGGCTCTTATGGCCACCCAAATCCCACCCCACGCCACCCCAGTCCAAACACCCAACCAAGCTTTACATCCACTCCAAATTGAAATCCCCATTACATGATAGATCACAAATAAGCAGTATGCGCATGAGTACAAGTCTGTCAGACCCACACAATGGCAACACATGACTGAGAAAACCCACATTGTGACATGCATGAAACCAATGAGAGAAGACCGCACATTGAAGTAAGAAACACAAATGTATTCAAGTCAAAATGAAGGGAATGAAATAAAAACACACACTAATGCCAATAATAATCAAAATGCAGCATGTCCCAAAAAATGATAAATAAATAAAATGAGAATCCAAATTAATCCAAATGAAAATGTGTCCAAAGTCACCGTCCAACAAAGCAAATCCAAAGGGAAAGAAAAGCGTAATATCCATTGCTCCATGGTGAAAAAAAAAGATGAAGGAGAAAAATGCACTGTAAAACTATGTACAAATAGCAAATCCAGGGTCCATGAGCCCAACGACATAAATGAAACCTACAATGAAACCTACCTAATTACTAACTATATACAAACATGTGGGGCATAGTCCATGCACCCCAAATGAAAGAAAAAAGAAATGAAACTTAACACTAATGAACTATATACAATGGCGGCGGGCAAGTCCAACGGCTCACTTGTTGATGTTATGGGCAAGGGCATCATCGAACTCCTGTTCAATGTCTTGAGGCAGGCCTGTTCTCTGGCCCCAAGGTCTCGCAGGGATAACGCCATGTCCAGCTCCAACTCCCTGCAAATTCCCTCGAGGCACTCAGCCCGCCTCAGCGCCCTGCGCATAGAGTTCTCCGCCCTGACCATTGTGAGACGTGCCTCCTCCGCCCGCCGCTGCTCCGCACCTATCTGCTGGCCCAACCGCTGCCACATGGAAGACACTCCCATTCCAGGGTCCTCCTGCCCTCCGGCCGATGAATGCCCCTCTGATGTAGAGCAGAGTGGCGACACATGTACAAAACCCCTGACCATGGACACTCCCAACTGGGCCACGTTGGCACACTGCTCTTCGTGATGACGTGCGTGCTCCCCCCGGGAAGCACGCACGTCATCACGAATGTCACGTGTGCGCAATGCGACACCAATCAGGACCTTCTCCATACGGCCAGGGGTCCCCTCGTCCGCAGGTAGAAGCGTGTCAGATGACATGGACATCCCCCTACCTGCGGACGGGCCTGGGATGGGGCATCCCTGCTGGTGCATGGTGGTGCAGTCACAGTGTCAGGGACAGTGACATGCACAGGCCCCTCCACGGCGACCTGTGCTGCCTCCTGCCCCTGTCCCTGGACTGCACCACTTGCACCAGTGGTACCACCCCCACCAGGCCCCATGTGCGGCTCAGTAGCGGCCTCCTCCTCCTCTGTGGAAACCACCAACCTGGATGGCTCCACACCGTCTTCCGCCATTGCAAGCCCCTGTGGGGGCTCAACCACCCCTTCCGCTGCAGCCGTAGTGGCAGACGCAGCACCAGTCCCCTCACTCCCGGACGATGGTAATTTCTGGGAGGGTGACTGGGCCTTGCGTCGCCGGGCGGTGAGGGCATCCCCGCCGCTTTGCTCCACAGCACTGTCTCCGCCCTCTTCATCACTTGCCACTGTGTAGAGGGAGACATAGAACACAAGCATCAGGGTACTGTACAATGGTCCCCTAGACAGGAAGCAATAGCAGATGAGTGGCACTGTCAAACATCACTTCCATCATGTCCCTCCACAACACATGGGTCAGTGCAGGCAAAACACATGCAGTAACAGGCATGGTGCATGCTATGAACATTAGCATACATGTCCAAAGGACTCTTGAAACATACAATGCTGGTTTGAAACTCACATGCATCATGGGTCATCCCTATCACATGCACACACTTCACCGTAGTTTCATCCATCTGGCCTTGTACACCCCAGACACAGTGGATACAAGGATGAGTAGGCTGCATCAGTGAATCTGAACATTGTCACAGACATGTGTCATGCATCCATGGCGTTTACAAGTCACAGACACGCAAGTCAGACACCTAGACATGGACACCATACATGTCCATGACAGCAGCACCCATCTCTCACACCCCATCCATGTCCAATAACAGAGACAGGCATGTATTAATGTGTGTATTCTGCATGCTGCTCCGCATGATGCATTGTAACGCATCATGCTACCATGTGGTTCACACATTACTGGTCTCACAAGCATGACCGTGATGTCCATGAACACACACATACGTACATGGCCTATGTCACACATACAGGCAAGTATCAGACAACCAGCACCCTGCAACGTGCCCTGTCTCACACAGCAATGCTTGGCCACTTACCGCTCAACTCCAGACGGGTCTGCCTCTGAGAGATCTGGGCGTGGAGCGCTGGGCCTACGCGTTCCAGGACCCTCACCTGGATGGTACTCATGCTGCCCCGGCACACCTCCACGAGGCGCCGGGCCTTTATGAGGGTCCTGGATCTCAAGTCCTCCCAGCGCTTCTTGACTTGCTTGATGTTGCGGCTTGCCACCCCCTCCGCGTTGATGGCAACCACAAAGTCGTCCCAGACCCTATTCCGTCCTTCCTTGTTGGCATGTGATGCTCCATAGAGGGCATCACAATGCCCCAGGACATTCTCCACCAGGACACCAGCTTCCTTCTGACTGAAGCTGGTGGCCCTCTGCCCCTCTGGCTGGGGGTCGCCAGTGGTCTCAGATGGTGTTTGCTCTGACATGGCGACCCCCGATGCAGGCGTGGGTGGGCAACTGTGTCCTGGGGCTGGGCGGTGGAGCGATGGTATCCCAGTCGGGAGTCTTCTGTTCCAGCAGGGGTGGACACAGCAACTGGACCCCTGCAGATGGCTGATGTGCAGGCACCAAATAGCAGGGCACGTGGGCAGCAGGCAGTCAGGCAGCAGCAGATGGCAGGTGGGAGCATGCTGGGGACTTTGGGGGGCAGGAAAATGGCCTTCAGGGCAGGAGCATGGTCTTCCGTGTGTTTTCGTGTGGCCAGCTTGATACGGAGTGATTTGGCACGTGAAAAAATTGCACGTCAGCGTGTAATTTGAGGAAAGGCCCTTAGCGCGTAAGCGCATCAGCACACATACGTGATTTCATTGGACCAAAGGCCCTTAGCGCGTAAGCGTGTCTGTGACGTATCGTGCACGGGCGTTGCCCTTTCGTGTGTAAAACTTCCCGCGAACCCCAGGAATACACGAACCCTGCTGAAATCGCGTGTGAAACTTCCTGCGCACCCCCGAAATACACGTACCCTGCTGAAATTGAATGTGAAACTTCCTGCGCACCCCCGAAATACATGTACCCTGCTGAAATCACAGGTGAAACTTCCCGCGCACCCCCGAAATACACGTACCCTGCTGAAATCGCGTGTAAAACTTCCCGCGCACCCCTGAAATACACGTACCCTGCTGAAATCGCGTGTGAAACTTCCTGCGCACCCCTGAAATACACGTACCTTGCTGAAATTGCGTGTGAAACGTCTCACGCACCCCCGAAATACATGTACCCCACTCGCACAGGGCCCTTTCCCCCAGGAATACACGTACCCCACTCAGTATATGTATGCTTTTTATTTGTGCACACTTTTGTAATGCGCAGGGACGCTACCGCCTGCCTTCGTGTGGCGGACGTGTTTAGGCCTGTGCGTGTCTTTGTCCGTGCGCGGGTTTGCACTATTTGATTCCATGAATACGTGTGGTTCGCATGCGTGCGGGCTTTCCGTGTACTTCCCAGCAGTACTTCCCCCGTTACGCTTTCTTTTTCACGCATTATTCCCCATTCCGCGTGTTACACCCCCTGTTCCGCCTATTTTTGTTGTGTGCGCTGCGCTATGTGCGCTTAGCGCACGCTGTTTGGAGATGTGTGCACCAGCGTGCACCATTTACGGATTTGGCACACAACCAGTGGGAAAGTAGCACAGCGCCTTCCTTGAATCGCACGCGTGTGCGTGCGCTTGCTTTCTCACGCTTGCGCCTCCTTGCGCTGGGATTTTCGGCGCACGTTTGTTCCATGAATCGGCCCCTTGATCTCTCTGTTCGGTGCTTGGGGACAGAGGTTTATCTAATCTACGCGGCCTCAAGTCTTGACAACTTCAAACAAGAGCAGGGAGAGGAAAAAAACAACCATGTCTTTGATGAAGCAATAAACAGTTTATCATCCCAGACACACTGGTGTCCCATGTTATCTGCTCTCCAATCTTAACTCTAACATTCCCTCTGTCCTCATCCTACTCGATCTCTCCTCTGCCTTGGACATGGTCAACAATACCATCCTGCTCAACCTTCTCTGTGACAACCTGAGCATCACCAATCAGGCTCTGGCCTGGCTGACCTCTTTCCTCTCTGATCGACCCTCCCATGTCCAACTTGGGTCCTTCCTTTCATCTATCTCCCTTTCTACCTGTGGTGTTCCCCAGGGGTCCAACCTCTCAACCTGGCATTTCAACCAATACCTGGCAACTCTCGCCCACTGCATTGTCATTTTCTGCTCCAATTTCCACTGCTATGCTGATTACACTCAACTCATTTTCAGGCTTCCCTCAGCCACCTCTTCACCTTCTCTCATTTCTGATTGCCTATCTGACATTCAGGATTTGTGTGCCGCCAACAATCTCTGCCTGAATGCCAGCAAGATGGAGATCCTCCCCATCTGCACACTTTCACCATCCTTTCCTGTCGCTCTCTGACCGGCCTCCCTTGGCCCTCCTCCTACCCCACCTGTGAGGCTAAGAACCTCAGGGTCATCTTTGACTCCATGCTTTCCTTCTCTGCCCACATCTCTGATGTCTCGAAAAAGTCAAACTTCCTACTGCACCTCCTCAGAGGTATTCTGCCTTTCCTCTCCTTCCCCCAGAAGCTCACTGTCTCTCGAGCCCTAGTTCTCCCTAGGTTGGATTACTGCAAAAGCCTCTTTCTAAATCTACCTGCTTCTACTCTTCCACCCGTAGCAATTTATCCAGAATAGGGCTGTAAGACTTGTCCTTGGCCTCAAGCCCTGGGATCATATCTCTACAAGCCTGAAATCTCTCCACTGGCTCCCAGTGGATGCAATGATTACATTCAAAAGCCTCGGCATTATCCACAAGGCTTTCTGGGGCCTGGGTCCAAAATACCTTTAGCTATCCCTCCGCAAATACCTCCCCTCTCAAGCTCTTCGCTCCTCCACCTCTAACTCCCTCAAGGTCAGTCGTTTTTCAAAGAAACAAGCTGGGGGTAGATCTCTGTCTTCAGCTGGGGCCTCCCACTGGAATAGCCTCCCTGCCACTCTGAAACTTGAGGAGAACCATCTCTGGTTCTGGAAGCACCTCAAGACCTTCCTCTTTGCTTCTGCCTTCGCTCCGCCTCTACCCTGCTGATCTGTTGTGTCTCAGCATCGTGCACCAGGTTACCCACTGAATTTTGGGCCCAGGTACCTGCTCACCCTGCCACCCAACTGGACTGCCTCCTGGCAATCCCTTGCACTGGGTCTGTATCTGTAACCCTAGCCTCCCTCCCCTTTTTTCTGCACTTATCAGACACACCCTGTCTGTTGCCTTAAACCTAGCACTTTCCACTTCTTCCCCCTCCCATGCACTTTCCCCTTTCCCTCTCCCGTGCACTTGCACGTTCTCAATGTCACTGGGCCTAGTAAGATCATTGTTTTGTTCTCCCTTGTTCCCCTCCCTTGCCTCGTCGCATTCTGAAACACTTGTGTACGAGCGTGATACAAATTGTGGGGCCGATTCATGGAACAAATGTGCGCTGAAATTTGTGGCGCAAGCTGGTGCAAGCATGAAAAAGCAAGCGCACACGCACACGTGCGATTCATGGAAGGGCCTGCGCATGTTTTCCCCGGGATGTGCGCCAAATCCGCTGGAGGCGCACACATCACTGCAACATCCCGAATGCTGTGCACGACGTGCACATCGAAAGCGCACAACGTGTAGCACACACACCAAAAAGGGGACGGAACACGCGGAATGGGGAACAATGCGTGAAAATGAAGGCGTAACTGAGGAAGTACTGCTGGGAAATACATGGAATGCCCACACGCACGCGAACAACACGTATTCATGGAATCGAATACGGGAAACCTGTGCACTCCAAAAGACACGCACAGGCGTAAACACGTCCGCCACACGAAGGCAGGCGGAAGTGTCCCTGTGCAGTATTAAAGTGCATGCAAACAACAAACACGTATTTACAGCTACGATGAATGTCCCATTTCTTGCAGCACTGATTGTGGGACACCGCAGGAGGAGAATAGCCAGGCCCCGCATTTTTGTGCCCAGGACCAGCCTTTTTGGGATGTCTGATGACGAGGTTTATGGCAGGTATATGTTTCCACCTTGTATCATCCTAGACCTGGTAACTGAGTGGGAGGGTGGCCTCAAATCACCCACCTTGTGCTACTAAGCACTGAGCCCCTTGGAAAAGGTGCTCAATGTCCTGCATTTTTTGGTCACTGGGTCATTTCAGCGGACAACTGCCATAGTTGGGGACATCTCACAGGTCAAGCAGTCACGCTGCCTACACCAGGTGTTGGCAATCATGACTGCACGCCCCTCAGTCCGCAGGCACATATACATGCCCAGAACACCGGCAGAAAGGCAGGCCGTGGTCCAGGACTTTTACAGGGTGGCACACTTCCCCAAAGTGCTCGGTGCCATAGATTGCACCCATGTGGCCCTACGCCCAACCAGGGCCACTGAGGACATCTATCGAAACCGTAAGCACTGGCATTCCACCAACGTACAGGTTGTATGTGATGCCAATGGAATCATCACCTCTGTCTATGCAAACTATCCTGGGTCCACCCATGACAGTTTCATATTCAGAATGTCCGCTCTGAGCCGGGACCTAGAAGCTGGGAAGCATGGAGACACATGGCTCCTTGGTGAGTACAAATGTCTGTGCACACGCATGCATGTCACACACAGACAAATACACAAACCCAACTAATGAGAACCATCATCACCTCCCCAGGACAGTGCCTACCCTCTGAGCAACTACATGATGACGCCAATACGGAACCCCACCACACCACCCCAGATAAGATACAATGCTGCCCATATTGCAACCAGGGGCATAGTGGAGCGCACATTCGTAGTGCTCAAGTCACGCTTCCGCTCCCTTGACCGCTCTGGCGGGCAGCTACTATATGCACCCCCAGTAGCGTGCTGGATCATTGTGGCAGCATGTGTCCTGCACAATGTTGCAACACGGCAGGGCGTACCAGTGGACATGGTGGTGCCCCCACATCCCCAACCACAGACACTGCACATGGGATGGGAAAGGGCACGTGGCGAGGCAGCCAGGACCCAGCTTGTGGCCACATTTTTCACCTAAACTCCCACCTCTGCGGAGTGCACACAGGCCTGGCACATACCAGGTGACAATCGATAATGACAAAGAGACAGTCAACTGTCACAACCTTACCACCCTGAGAATGTTGCCACGGAAGTGCTACATTGTGTGCATCCCTAGCTACTTAAACATAACCAATCCTGTGTGACCAAAAGGAACACATGCAAGGTGTATATCACACCAACCCCCTGCAAAACAGGCAATGACAATCACTGGTATGTCACCCAAACCCTCCAAACCCACACCACCCTTGTCGGCCACACCATGACATGGCATGCAACAGCAAAAGAGCAAACCAAAAGGCCAACACATGACCAATTAGATACGAAGTGACACGTGATAAATGGAAAGAGGCCTAAGACAATCAGGCCTGACATGGAATCAGATGAAATGACTGACCAACAACCTCCCCCACATACAAAATCATACACAAATGCATGCCACCAGCGGTACCATCAACAAAAGACAGAATGCCTGTTGGCATGCACATTGGCCAATCCAAAACTGCAAATCCCAAACCTGTGTGCTGTGTGTGTCTCCTGCAACACACCGCTCAGCACACAGCACAGTGAGCAGCCATTGTGTTGGGGATACACCTTGAGCATCATATAAAAAGGACAAGCAACACAAATGTACACAATCCCCAAATGGTAAGTGATCATGCGCTGCAGGGACACGGCATGCCAGAGAAGGCAATCTGTGTGCACGTGTGGGCATGGAAGGGTGGTTGTATGTGTGGTGGAGCATTGTGTAAGTGTGTGTGTCAGTAGGGACATGTACTCAATACATGCATGCAAAATCAAGTGACCCTCAGTGTCTTGTACACATCACATGTGAACATTGGCCATGTGTACACCCCAGTATGCCAAAACACAACAATCCCGACACCTGAAAAGTAATCCCAACACAGGAACAGCCATTGACCAGCAGAACACATCATGTACATAGTACCCCACAATGAGAATGCCATAGAGTGCCCAAACACTGTAACCCAAGCGTACTGTCCGACAACAAAAGGCCTTCCCTCATTTACTCATCACCATGACCTTCAGAAGAACTGTGTCTGGGGTCTGTTGGCTTCTTCCTTCTAGTCTACCAGGCTTTAGGATCCCCTTACCCCTTGGTTTCCTTGTTCTACCTTTTGTGTAAATAGGGTCCAGCCCCCTCAGAGGCCACCTTGACTGGTAAAAATACCAAATTGCAGAGAACTCAAAGGAGCCAAACACCCAAACCAGGCAAAAAGCCTGTAGCCACCAAAAAACCCTCCAAGAGTCTCCAGTAGATGACTTGAAGTCGCTGAATATTGCCAAGCACATGTCCTAGCAGAATGATAGAATAACTACCAAGGTAGCACAGTTGAACAATGGTTCAAGAGGATGGGTAGCAATTTCAGTACACAACAATCAATGAGGATGCAACAGCTGATGGGTAGTGTCACAGCTCCGATCTGCAGGTGCAGGAGTGGCACGAACCAACCACCCCCTCCGCGGCCTGGGCGCTTGCAAGGTAAAACTTACACAGGCCTCCGAGACCCCGGCGGGGAAAGAGGGTTAGGGATCCGTTGGTTGGATAGGCATCGGTATTTAGGATAACCGGAAAGATGGTCAGGAGAGGGGAGATGGATGGGCAAGGGAAAGTAGTGAAAGTACAAAATACAACTATTGACAATTACACATACTCAATCAGAGAAACCATGTACTTCAGGCACATTGTACAAAATGGCTGTAAGGCGAGCCAAAGAGAGACTTATCTCTGGGGCGAGTGCTGGCCTCCTACCTGCGCACTTTCAGGCCCCGTAACAGGAGCAGTTCAATGCTGCAAAGAGAGCGTGAGTTACTATTCTGTGTGTGTTTTCCCCACACACACAACACCATTCATGCCTCGAACTTAGCGACACCTTCCCAAACAAGCACTCTTGTCTGCTGCTTCGTTCGTATATTTTTGCTTGCCCCTGTGATGGTTTAGCACGTGACCCTGTGTTAAATGGAAGACAATGTGTTAAGAATCACACATGATAGATTGTGCCTTGGATGTGCAGCTAGATGCGTGTGGTGAGGTGCGACTTCAGTACAAGTTGCGTTATGCCAGCTGCGGCTTACTATAGGCAGCCCATGTGGCTAATTGCATATGCTAATGACATGCACTGCACTCAAGATTATGCGTCCATGGGTGCCCCCCCTTGCGCTGTCTAAGATTGTGGCTAGGAACGCTACTGCGCTAATAACTTAGCGTCTATGGAGCAGGGGGGGCTCGAGGATATGGCGAAGCCCCCTGCGTGTGCCCCTGACAACTTGGAAAGCTTCTTGGCATTTGCCTCTCAGCGCGGCTTAGCTGTACTGTGCGCATCCTCCCCAAAGCCTGGCTAAGCTCCCCAGCACTGGCACTACTTAGCTTGCATGTGCGAGGGGCCTGGAGGAAGGTTGGCTGGGGTGTGGCCCCTCATGCTGCTTACCTTGCTTGGAGCTCCTGGAAACACGTCTGCTTCTGTCAGAAATCTGAGGACAAGCCCCGTGCTTCTGCTTGTGCACACAGGCGCACGTGTGCACCACCCAACGTGGCCAGGGTTTTGTAGTTCTTGGCCCGGTGTCTGCTGGGAAAGGTAGTCTGGAGGCTCCTTTTCCTGCAGAAAAGGCATAAAAGCTTTTAATAAGGCTAGAAAGTTTCCTGTGTGTGTGTCTTTATGCTGTTTGTCACTGGGCCATGTCTGAGACCTACATCTGACCTCCTCCCACGCAACCCCAGGTTCTGTACCCTGACAGGTAGAGCTGGAACTTGAGTCAAAAATAACCAAGGAGGCTGGCACAACTGGATGGTTGAGCTGCAACCCAATCAATCCTTGATAGCATGAACAAAGAAAGGCAGAGACAGCACAAGTCTGGAAAGGCACAGAGAACGTGAGATAGCCGGAAACAGCAGACAGCAAGTTAAGAGCCACAACAGTTGAATAGCATTGGTAAAAGCCAACAGCCAACATAAAGGCATGGATGTAATAGATGAAAGACAGGAGGAGCGACAGAAAGGTGCTGTTGAACAGAAGTGTACTGAGGCAAACCGAGGCAGTGTGAGAGTATGTGGAAATAACAGCCCAAGAGACGGGTGCACAGATCTGGAACAAGGACAGTAGCAAGAAGAAGAACAGGGACTAAAGGCACCAGAGTGTGAAAAACAAGTAAAAGAGCAGTAGTCCAGTAAGAAAACTGCACCGTCAGGCAGCATCAAAGTCCAAGAGGGAAGACAGACACAACGTCCCGTCCAAAAGGAACCGAGCATAGTAGTAGTATAGGCAGACATCTCAGGTGAGGACTGGACCGTGAGTTGTGCCTCTTGGGTCACATTCCTAATGCATCCTCCTTTGCCACAATCCCCAGGGGCTGAACTGAACACGTACCGACTTGATATCGTCAACATCCGGCCCCCTCCCACCATCAGTGTGACTTAGACAGCCAAAGGGTGCAAGCTACCGTCTACAGCATGAAGTGCATCAAGCACGTTTTACAGGCAAGAAAAGAACATACATCACAAATAATATCTATAAATGGACAGTTCAATAATGTACTCACCAAAATTGATTGCAGACATGCCGTGGAGAAAACATCCATAATCCCCACTAGGGGTATTAACACAAGTAGTACAGCAGCAGACAGGCAACAGATATGACAAAAGTCCAATGCCCTTGTGTAAATGGTTGTCACACCGAACCATCCTTGCGAGCCCATGGATAGGGGAAGCAGGAGTGGCATATGTGTCAGGACTCCAAGCCGCAAACACATACATGAGACAAGCTTGAATGGGCCCAGCTGGAACAGATAGTGGATGATTTCAAAAGCCACAAAGCACCACACCGTCACATGAATGCACAATAGACAATTTTAAACTATATTAACTAATTAAACTAACTATAAACTAAAAAATGCCCACATACCAGCCTGGGGGGGGGGGACCCAGGTCGGGGGAGGTACAGGGTGCACCTCAACACCCACATGCGATGATGTTGAGATTAAAAAAAAAACTCCATGGGCTCAACACCTGCACGGCCCGACCTGTGTGGGAGATAAGTCGCTATCCGAGTTACCCTCTGGATGGAAAGCAGAAGGTGGACGTGGCACAGTACCCTGACCACGCCTATGCGCAGCTTGCCCCTCATTGGCAGCAAGTCTGCGGGACTGGTAAGCCTGGTCCTGTGTGGCGATGACACGTAGGTCAGCATGCAACACCTCACGTGATGCGCATGCTTCTGTAACGCTCACCTAACTCCCACAGGGGCGCTGGCCTGGTTCGCGCTGCTGTGACCTCGTCTAAGGTGATGCGCAGGGTTCGGAAGACGGACTGGACCGGGCCCCAGATCTGGCTTGTCTGACTCACAGAAGTATCCTTCTGTAGGTGAGAATAGGGGGTTAACTGTCTGCGGGGTAATACAATCGGCCTCCCACTTACCCCTCTCACCCTCCTCAAAACCCTTCTGTGCTTCCCCGTAGCGTCTCACCTTAGCGTCTGGAAGGACGAGCTCTCCATCCTGCTTCTGATGCAGGGGCGCGTTGGTATCCAGTTACGTCACTGGATTTTCGGATGGGAGAGAACCAAACTTGCTTGGCTTGCAGGTAAGTTTTTCTATAAGTGGTTCCCCTTGTGTCCATGCATTAATGTTCTAATGCTAGTGTCTTTTTCACCATAGGGGCCGGGGTACGGAATGCCGGGGAACAGGCACCGACCTGAGGTGAGCGGTGAAATCCTTGTGGAAATCAGGTGAGTCTTTAATGAGTGTTTTGGTAATGTCTTTTCATTCACTCATTAACGCTGATGTCTTTTTCCCCTTAGGGGCCGGGTTCCGAAAATGCCTGGATGCGGCGCGGACCCGAAATGAAAAGGGAATGACCCAACAGGTAAGTCTTGACATGGAGTTTTAGCTTCCCTTTTCCCTTCTTTCTCTCACCTTTGTTCTTGTCTTTTTCTCCCTAGGCGCGGGGGCGCGACTGCGAATCCGGATGGTCGCTGCTGAACATGGAGGCGCCCTGTAAAGGTGAGTAGAATGCGGCGCTGCAGCGATCGATGCGATGTGACAGCACTCCCCCCCCAAGGCCCCTCCCAAGGTTGTTCCCTCCGGGGGTTTTGGTTTGTTTGGGAAGAGTCGGTGGAATTTCCTGACTAATCGAGGTGCATGCACATGGTCACTGGGTTCCCACGACCTCTCCTGAGGTCCGTACCCCTTCCAATCAATTAGGTAGAAAAGCTTTGACCTAAACATTTTTGAATCTAAAATGTTCTTCACTTCGAATTCGGGTTCCCCATCTATTTGAATCGGTTCTGGAGGTTTGAGTAGTCGGGTTCCGGGGACCACTGGTTTCAGAAGTGACACATGAAAAACAGGGTGAATTCGCATATTAGCTGGTAAATCAAGTTTAACCGCTACTGGGTTAATTATTGCCGTAATAGAATAAGGTCCCAGATATTTTGGGTTAAAAGTTCGAGGCCCTTTGAGCGGGAAATGTCTGGTAGCTAACCACACTTGATCCCCAATCTGATACGGAGGTCCTTCACTCCGATGTAGGTCAGCATTCTCCTTGTATTTTCTCTTGGCTTGTTGTAAATGCATGGTTGCCTCTTTAAAGGCTAGGGTAATGGTAGAATGCAGATGTTCTACTGCGGGCACTCCGAGGTTCTGAGGTGAGTCGAGGTTTGAGGTTCGAGGGTGATGTCCAAACAAGGTATAAAAAGGACTATGGCCAGTTCCAGAGTGTACCGAATTATTATATGCGTATTCGGCTATCCAAAGAATGTCTTTCCAGTTGCTTTCAGATTGCTGTAATATACACCGTAAGTACTGCTCAAGGGTCTGATTTGTCCTCTCGGTCTGACCATCGGTCTGAGGGTGGTGACTGGTCGATAATCTTACGTCGATTTGTGCCATTTGACAACATTTGCGCCAGAAGTGGGAAATTAATTGGCTTCCCCGGTCAGAGATTAGTATAGATGGGAATCCATGTAGCCGAACAATATTTTCGAGGAATTCTTTGGCTAGGACAGAAGCTGAAGGTAAACCTTTCAAAGGAATGAAGTGGGCCATTTTGGAAAACAAATCCACAATTACCAGAATGGTATTGTATCCCGAACAAGGAGGCAAGTCCGTAATAAAATCCATTGATAGGGTGTGCCAGGGTGCTGGCGGTATGTCTAGAGGTTGAAGGAGATCGGCTGGTCTTCTCTTTTGACCTTTATTTTGGGCGCAAACACCACAGGACATCACAAAAGATTTAACATCTTTTCGCCAAGAGGGCCACCAGAATTGTCGTTTCACCTTTTCCGTTGTCTTGGCAATACCGAGGTGTCCCTCTATTAATGTATCATGATAACCTGAAATAACTAGTTCGTGTAAATCCTTGTGCGGCAGGAATAAGCGTCCTTGGTAATAAGGTAAACCATTATCTATGGTAAAGTCTGATCCCTTTTGTATCCAATCCTGTAGGACTGTAGGGTCCAGGAGTTGTTTCACTCTGACTTGAATGTCTTCAAGCGTCTGTAACGAAGTCATGCCTAGAATTCTCTGTTCGGGAATTATTGGTACTGGTTCTGAGTTTGTATCAGATTCTCCCATTCCAATTCGGGATAAGGCGTCTGCTTTGCCATTCTTGCAGCCAGGTCGATAGGTAATCACGAAATCAAATTCAGCGAAAAACAAAGCCCATCGGAGCTGCCGTGATGACTGAGCCTTGGCGGTTTTCAAATACTGTAAATTCTGGTGATCAGTGATCACCGTGATGGTATGTCGAGCGCCAAGCAGGTAATGTCGCCAGGCTTTAAAAGCGGACTTTATGGCTAACAGTTCTTTGTCAGTGATTGCGTAATTAATCTCTGGTGCCGAGAATTTTCTGGACCAAAATGCTACGGGATGCAGTTGGTTGGTTTCAGGATCTCTTTGAGACAGAACTGCTCCCATGGCTAGGCTGGATGCGTCAGTTTCGATGACATACGGGAGATCTGGACGTGGGTGTTTCAATATAGGTGCGGAGGTAAACTTAGCTTTTAAATCCTGGAAGGCCTGCTCGGCTTCTTCAGACCATTCAAAACGTTTATTTTTCCTCAAGAGTGCAGTAATGGGTTGTACTATGCGTGAAAATTCCGGGATAAACCTGCGATAGAAATTGGCAAAGCCGAGCATGCTTTGAACCCCTTTTACAGAGCTAGGTAATGGCCATTTGAGGATGGCATCCACTTTTCTTGAGTCCATTCGGACTCCTTTGGGTGTCAGGATGAAACCGAGAAACTCAACTTCTGTGGTATGGTAAACACATTTCTCCAGTTTAGCAAATAGTTTGTGTTGGCGCAGTTTTTCCAGAACGGCCCTAACGTGTTTTCTGTGATCAGATTCCGAAGAGGAGTACACTAGAATGTCATCGATATAGACGACAACACAAACATCGATGAGTTCCCGAAGGACATCATTCATGAAGAATTGGAAGGCAGCAGGCGCATTGCACAACCCGAAAGGCATTACCTGGTATTCGAATAATCCATATTTTGTACGGAAGGCTGTTTTCCATTCGTCGCCTTCTTTTACTCGCACCAGATGATATTCCCCCCGGAGATCTAACTTGGTGTATATGCAAGCGTCCTTCACCTGGTCAAGGAGTTCAGGAATCAGAGGCAGAGGATAACGGTTTTTAACCGTTATCTGGTTCAATGCGCGGTAATCGATACAAGTTCTAAGGTCGCCTTCTTTTTTAGGCACGAAGAACAAAGCCGAGGATGCCGGGGACTTTGACGGGCGAATAAAACCATTGGCGAGGAATTGATCCAAATATTGTCTCAAATGCAGGTTCTCAGGTTCGGTAAGGGCATAAATCCTGCTACAAGGGGGTTGTGCACCGGGCACCAGATCGATTTGGCAATCGTACGATCGGTGAGGAGGTAACGTGTTGGCCTGTTCCTTTTGGAAGACGTCCTGAAAATCCTGGTATTCCGGAGGTAATTGCATGGAGGCAGAGGTTACAGATGCTAGATTAATCTTCAGGTTTTCTGGGTAGCATGTTTGTGCACAATCCGGGAAGATTATTCTCTTAGCTCGCCAATCAATTCGAGGATTATGTGTCTCTAACCAAGGAATTCCAAGAATAACCTGAAACTGTGGAGCCTTGATTACATCAAACACAACTGCCTCCCGATGGCCGTCAGGACCAATAAGAGTCACCCCAGTAGTGGAATGTGTTACCGGTCCAGAGGCAATTTCAGTTCCATCGACTGTGGTGATGACATCTTTGCTGGTTTTAGGACGGAGAGGGAGGTTAATCCTAGAGGCCAATTCACGATCCACATAGTTTCCAATAGCCCCACTATCGATGTATGCCTTTATTGCATGCAACCGCTTAGGCTTTTCTGGATCTACGAGAACCATTGGCACAATGAAATGCGAGGTCTGAGAGTTAGTTTTCAAGCTCGGCAAGCGGACCCCTACGCTTGTCGGGCTGAGTCGTTTCCCGAAACAGAGTCTTCATGGTTTTTATCAGCGGCTCCTACCGCTTTTCGGGGCGGTTTTGCCAGGCAATCTCGTAGAAAGTGTCCAGAGTTCCCACAATAAAGACATAATTTTAACTGCCGCCTCCTTTCACGTTCCTTTTGAGTTAAGGGTTCTTTAACCCCTCCAATTTGCATAGGCTCAGAGACATCAACTCCCTTGGGGTTAGCGTGGGTCTTGACCAACACCCTGGTCTCAAACCTGGACCGATCTGTTTTTCTGTTTTGAAGTCTGTGATCCAATTGGACCACTAAGTCTATATATTTTGTGCATTCTTGGGGCGGATTTACAACTTGGGCCAAGACATCTTTAAGTTCTCCGCGTAGACCTCGATAAAATAACGTGACTCTTTTATCCTCTGGCCATCCCGTTTCCACAATTAGTCTATTAAAGGTTGCAATATAGGATAGGAGGTCCTGATTGCCCTGTCGCAGGGATAGAAGTTCGTCATCCAGAGCCTGCCCCTGAGAGTGTGGAGCAAATAACCTTTCCATGCTTGCTTGAAATCCTTGAAAATCACGGAGAATCGGGTCATCTTGAGTAACCAGTGGAACTGACCAATCGGCAGCGCAGCCGCTGAGATATGACAATACAAAGGCTACTTTGGTCTGATCATTAGGGAAGGCCCCAGGTCTGCATAGGAAGTGCAAACGACACTGATTCATGAATACGGCAAATCGTTTGGGGTCCCCAGCAAAGCGTTCAGGTGGGGCCAGCGGCATGTTTCCAGGTAGATTCATCTGCACAGGGTTACTGGGAACCACAGGAGCGGGGTTCCCTCCGGAACAGGGTAGAGGAGTTTGTCCAGCTTGACCTTGCAAAAGCTGTCTGGCCAGGTCATCAGTTCTTTCCTTTGATATTATTAATTCCCTCTTGAGGGCATTAGTCTCTTGACGAGCGGCATGTACTTCGGCCCGTAATTCCCCCAGTAATTGGGCCAACTGATCAGTCTCAGAAGTTTCCATAGCGCCTGGGTGGGAATTTGTAGGAAGGCTTCGCGTTCTGTAACGCTCACCTGACTCCCACGGGGGCGCTGGCCTGGTTCGCGCTGCTGTGACCTCTCTAAGGTGATGCGCAGGGTTCGGAAGACCGACTGGACAGGGACCCAGATCTGGCTTATCTGACTCGCAGAAGTATCCTTCTGTAGGTGAGAATAGGGGGTTAACTGTCTGCGGGGTAATGCAATCGGCCTCCCACTTACCCCTCTCACCCTCCTCAAAACCCTTCTGTGCTTCCCCGTTGCGTCTCACCTTAGGGTCTGGAAGGACGAGCACTCCATCCTGCTTGTGATGCAGGGGCGCGTTGGTATCCAGTTACGTCACTGGATTTTCGGATGGGAGAGAACCAAACTTGCTTGGCTTCCAGGTAAGTTTTTCTATAAGTGGTTCCCCTTGTGTCCATGCATTAATGTTCTAATGCTAGTGTCTTTTTCCCCATAGGGGCCGGGGTACGGAATGCCGGGGAACAGGCACCGACCCGAGGTGAGCGGTGAAATCCTTGTGGAAATCAGGTGAGTCTTTAATGAGTGTTTTGGTAATGTCTTTTCATTCACTCATTAACGCTGATGTCTTTTTCCCCTTAGGGGCCGGGGTCCGAAAATGCCTGGATGCGGCGCGGACCCGAAATGAAAAGGGAATGACCCAACAGGTAAGTCTTGACATGGAGTTTTAGCTTCCCTTTTCCCTTCTTTCTCTCACCTTTGTTCTTGTCTTTTTCTCCCTAGGCGCGGGGGCGCGACTGCGAATCCGGATGGTCGCTGCTGAACATGGAGGCGCCCTGTAAAGGTGAGTAGAATGCGGTGCTGCAGCGATCGATGCGATGTGCTTTTAAAAATAAATATCTTCCTTTTCAGGATTGTCGGCGAAATGTCTCTGGGATGCAGATTTAGCAGGTGAGGCCTTTTCCTTCTTCTGTTCTCTTGTTCCCTTCCTTTGCAGGTGATTCAGGATGCTGGCAGGTGTGGCAGAAGTCAAGATGCAGGAGCAGAAACGGTGAGCATCCAGCTGCTAGATGCAGAACAACGCGAAGCACGTGTGGCTGATCGGGTGTGGTTTCAAATAGCCTTGGAAGAAGTTCCTAGAATGTGTCCTTCCTCCAATCAGGTATGTATCCTTCCCCGACCACGCCCGGGTGGTAAATGAGTCCCACAGGTAAAGTAGTTCCTTTCAGGCCTTAAGGAGGCCGGAGTTCTGCAGCATGGTCTGCATCAGGTAAGTGCACCCAAACACTTTCATAATGAGCCTGGCGCCTATGGCGCCAGGACTGACGTTTTCTATGAGCCTGGCGCCATAGATGCCAGGACGCTGTCCAAAGGGCCCCTATAAGGGGTTGCTGGGACCTTCCCTGGGGACTTGATGTCCGCTTTCGGGGACGAAGGGCCTGAGCCGGCTCCCCGGGAGCGGGCATCGTGACAGCTTCCTCTTGCAAGGTAGCATGTGTAACACAGAGTTCTTCCTGCATGGCCTTGCATGACATCCAGAGCACCTCCTGGCCGAGATGGTATTCTCAAGCTGCTCCAACTTCTCCTCTGTCCGCTGCCTCTGGGACATGTCGAGCACACCCAGAGTCAATCCGAGGGATGTATGGTCATACCTCAGGGCCTCCCTGTCTGCCTCTGCGTGTGCAGCAAGTGCTTGACACAGAGTCACCATTTCAGCCCGGCGTGCCCTGTCTGAGGCCGCCATGCCCAGCCTGAGTGAGCAGGCCGTGGACTGTGCTGCCCGCTGCTGGAGCTCCACCTGCCTAGCAGGGGGGAGCACGGATTGGGCCACACGTTCCATGCTCTGAGCGATCTTATCAATTGCTGCCCCCTATTGTTCTGAATTGGCACACATGAATTGCAGGCAGAACACACATGCACGTCAGTCATGCGATGACATAGTCTGAGTGCTGAGTGGAAAGACACCTCAGGCTACATGCAGAAGAGCCAGCGAGCTGGAATATGGACGGGAGGGGCAGCCGGGTGACTAGCATGTGAGTAGGGTGCAAGTGTGGTGATGAGGACAGTCCCCTTCTGCTCTAGATGTCCAGCATGCTGCACAGCAGGCACGCATCAGTGAAGCATTGCATGACTCGCACATGAGAACCATGTACACATAGCATGTAGTGACAGTCAAGCACAACACATCACACAAGCAAACCACACATGGGCTGCAGAAACACGCAACAACACTCACTGGACGGGGCATCAAAATCCAGCATCTCTCCCACTCCTTCGTCCAATTCTGCTGGTATGAACTCTGCAGCAATGAACTCGTGCGAAGTGAGATCTTCCTCCTCAGGTGATGGCCCACTGCCAGTCACCAGAGTCATGGCATAATTGGAGGCACGCTTTAGCTTAGCACAGCGTCGGAGGTCTTCCCAATGCTTTTTGCACTCCTGAGCTGTGCGCACCTCATGTCCGAATGCACTGACACACTCCGCAACATGCTTCCAGTGGTACAAATGCTGGGCAGCCGTAGTGTGACAATTTGGGCCCACTAGCATATCACGGTCATGTCCCGACATGTAGTCCACAAGGAAGTCCAGTTCCTGCTTGCAGAAAGTCTTTTCCTCGACGTGCCGGAGGCCGGAGCCGTGTCAGGGTCCTAGCCTCTTGTGCAGGTGCAACCTTCCTCCTCTTGGGCAGTGATCCGGACCCTGAATAGCAAACGCCGCCCTGATCAGTAGGGGGAGTGGCGCTGGTGGATTGAACTAAGGGAGTGGCAGGTGGAACTAGGACAGAAGCCCTGACTTGCGTCAGTGGCTGCTGGGTGCCCTTGACTGGACTCTGCGCATCAACATCCGCTGTGCCAAAGTTATTGACTGAGACTGTCCTGGATGGTAGACTCACAGCTGGGGTGGTGTCGGCTGCATCTGCCCATGCAGTTGCCAACACCCGGCTGCTCGGGGCAGCAGATGACAATACTGCCCCAGGGACATGTGCCTCGGTCAGGGCAGCCCTGCATGCACTTACTACGTGCTTTGTGACCACCTGGAAATCATCCTGGGACTCTTCAGGTGCCAACGCAGCATGCGCTGGCTGACCCTGAGCCTGGGTGGTGGTGGCCACAGCTGCACCTGTAGCTACCACTACCCTTGGGCCCGTGGCAGTCGATGAAAAGGACTGCCGGGTCACATGGGCGCAAATGCCAGATGTAAGAGCTGCATCTCCCGGAACCACAGGGGGTGGTGGCATGACTGCACCAACACGTGGCAGAACATCCTGCTGAAGTGGCGCACCCCTGCCTCTTCCCCCTCTGCAGCCACCCTGCAGCCACCGTGGACACTGTGATGCTGGAAATGCATCAGAGGGACAGGGCCTCTGAATCCTTGTCCTTTACTGCTTTTTATCGTGTGTTCTGTCATGTTTTCTGCCCAGGAGTCCATGTGGGCCTCCTGGCAGTGCAGCTCTCTCTTTTGGTTTGGTGAACAGACCCATGGGATACCCTTATGGCACCCATGGGTAGGGGTACAACCCTGTGCCCCTAGTGTATGTTTTTGGGCACCTGTGGGTGGCCCACAGAGCAGGGTATGGGCTGGTGGCAGCTCCATGCTGAATTTGACAGGTGCTCTGGGTGTCCTCCATTTTGGGATACCCAGGCCCTGCCATTGGGATCAGTTGATTCCTGATAGGAAACAAGATGGCCCCTGTGGCCTCTTGCTTTCTATTGCCTGTTACCTTGTTTCCCAAAGTCCTGGGAAGCCCTGACTCTGTCCCTTCCCCCTGACTGGCTGTTGGGTGGAAGTTCCATATATGGTGTTGTTGTGAAGGCCCAGCTAGACTGACTGGAGCCTTCCCAGTGACTGTATGTTGTGGGTACCTCCTGTGGGTGAGACCTGGGTGAATGGAGTGTGTGACCAATATACACTCCTTGTTGTGATTGTCTGGTTTCTGGCATGAGAGACAAAGACTGAGACAGCCCTGCCCGAAACTGGCCTGAATGCAGTGTGTAGTATTGAATGGCTGGGTACTTGTCCCAATCCACATTCCTTGTTGTGAGTGTCTGAAAGGGAGGAGTGTGGCCTGAATGAACTGTGTGCCTGATTGGCTGACTGACTGCATGAATGCCCTTCTGTATGATTGGCTGCTGAGTGTGTGCCAGCAGTGTGGAAGAGAGACAGAATAGTATATCTGGGGACCTCTCACCACTGGTAATGGGTTCAGAAGCGTTCAGAAGCGTTCAGAAGCGTTCTGGAGTTGAGTCTCCACTCTAAGAGTAACTGGAACTGCTGATCCTCGACGTCCAGCTGGAAGAAGAAGACTTGCTGTTGCATTTGGTTCGACCGATCCGAAGGCTGCCGAAATCGTCGAAGACTGACCCGAGAGAGGACCTGGTAAGGCGCCCTCTTCCCGTGCTCCGAGGGACCATCGAGCACCGCTCCATCTTCGCCGAAGCACCCTGGAAGACAGACCCTCGAAAGGCTGCCGACCCGAGACGGGACCGCCGAGGAGATCGAAGTGAAGCACCCGGACATCGCCGCCGTCGAAGTCCATTGCCGTCGACCAGGGTTCGCAGGTTTGTGTAACCGCTGGAGGCCCGTCGAAGTTGTGTTGCCCAGCCGTGGGAACCACTTGACGCCGTGCCGCCGACGACCGGAGCCGCCCGCTCCTTTGCCTAAGAACATTCGAATCGAAAGACTCCCTCGTCCGCACCGTCGACCGCTTTATCCTGCCGGAGAAAGTCGAAGACGACCAACGCGCAGAGGAGAAACCTGCCGGTGGGTTTCCCGCCACCCGAAGACCACAAAGACTCGAACGACTCGACGCCCTTGCTGGGCCTCCGTCTCCACAATCTTTGCGGTCCAGAACTATTGTCACCGAGGTGCCCCGCACGCCTCTGCCTTGCAGGACGCCGACGCTCCGACGCCGACGAGCACCGCTCGGACGAAGCTGCCGCCTCATCGACGCCGTTCTACCCTGTTTGTCGACGGACGTTCGACGCCCCGTGTCTCCCGCTTGAAAGGGAAGGCATTCAAGAAGGGCCGTCGATTCCCCGCCGCCGAACGCCGAGTTCCTCGACGCTTCTTGACGCCTCTCGACGATCCGTGACTCCCACTTGAAAGGGGGTCGCTCAAGAAGGATCTGTCGACGCCTCTTCGAAGAACTCGACACCACCAGGTACATTGGGGGGGGTAAAAACATTACAGGAGGGAATAAGACTTGCAGAACAATATATGCACTGGGCTTGTGCTATATCTTTATTTTACAGGTTGCCCAGGTGGGGGGATCTCCACACAGAACTGTGTCTAGTGATAGGGGCCAGTATTCTGCCTATTGCTCAACCATCTTATTTTCTCTCCTCTCTCTATTGCTGGTTTCACTCTATTGATCTGTGTGACATTGTTACAGTATTGTTGATGCACTTTAATAAGATCTAATACAAAGGGTGGTACCACTTTAGAATTGTATATATTTGCCATTGTTGATTTTCCTAAGTATAAAGTGAGTTATTATGATAAGTGTACATAACCTTGAATATTGATTATATAAAGACTGTGTTCTAACCAATACAGTGTGTGGACATTCATTTGTGGGGGCTTGGGGACTACACTGTACTTAAGAACCAGCCTGCATCACCTCCTGAGAAGCTAGGCCTTGATTGCTCGTCCATTGCTACCGTAATAGAGAATCTTGGCTGGGGTCTTCTGTGCCTCTCTTCTACCATATAGAGAGCAGAAGTACAGACACCCCCTACCGGTCCTTTACAGACACCCTGGAGTCCCCCTACTCCCTGGTCACCCAGGCCACGTCCCTGACCACGCCCGCCACGTGGAGGATGCCCAGCTGAGGCGCCCCTCACCTTTCGTGGCATCCCAACCATGGCACAGATGTAGTAGTGCCGGCACAGATGTAGTAGTGCCAATGGGAGGTGTATACGACAATTGTCCTGGGCAATTGGGGTGAAGGGAGTGGGGTACTGGATGTTAACAGCATCCCTTTGCGCCTGCAAGGCTGTATGTGACCCCGGTGATAAAGTGACAGGTCACGCAATGCTCAGGCACCCCAAAACTGCAGTAAAACCGTGCACGCATCCCCCGGTAGCCCACGTGTGTGGAATTAACCTCCCGCCGGTACGCAGTGGCACCCAGGGACACGAAAGACACGTACGCGTGGGACACACATGCTACTATGGCCTTGAAAACGGGTATGCGATACACAGGGGGACCCCGCAGTGGGAAAAATAGGATGCGCGACTCACCGTCTGATTAGCGTGGTAATGAAAAACATGCGTAGCCAATACCCCCGCCAAAAGAAGAGATACGTCCTTGATCCGCTGTGAAGTAGTGATGGCGCGTGAAACAACCAGAAGTAGCAACACACGTGCCGGTCTCCATGAAAAGCACATACAGCTAACTGCTGGCCCCGCTCACCTTTAACCCTTGCCGAGGGAAACACCTGTGCGTGTCACGTCACTTAGGCGCTTAGGCCCTTTCCTCGAATTACACGCATTAACACGCGGACGTGCAGTTTTTTCACGTGCTGAATCACAATGCACCAGTGGGAGGGAAATGCCAGCACGCGTCACGTCATATATGCGCTTACGCGCTAAGGGCCTTTCCTCGAATTACACGCTGACGTGCTGTTTTTTCACATGCCAAATCACTCTGTGTCAAGCTGGCCACGCGACAACACACAGATGACCACGCTCCTGCCCCGAAGGCCATTTTCCTACCCCCCCAGAGCCCCGGGCTGACTCCCACCAGCCATCTGCTGCTGCCTGCCTGCCTGCTGGCCACGTGCCCTGCTATTTGGTGCCTGCACGTCAGCCATCTGCAGGGGTCCAGTTGCTGCGACCACCCCTGCTGGAACAGAAGACTCCTGACTGAAGTTCCATCGCTCCACAGCCCAGCACCAGGACCCAGTTGCCCAACCACACCTGGCTCGGGGATTGGCATGTCGGAGGAAACACCATCAGAGACCTCTGGCAACCCCCAGCCAGAGAGGCAGAGGGCTGCCAGCTTCTCAGCAGGAGAGGTTGGCACCCTGGTGGAGTAAGTCCTGGTGCATTATGATGCCCTCTTTGGAAGAATACACGCCGACAAGGATGGACGGAGAAGGGTCTGGATGGACATTGTGGTTGCCATCAACACGGAGGGGGTGGCAACCTGCAACCTACCACACGTCGGTAAGCGCTGGGAGGACTTCAGGTCCAGGACCCTCAGGAAGGCCCGGCACCTCTTGGGACGCAGCGGATGCAGAGGGGTGCCAGGTCCGCCTTACGAACAACCAGATGAGGGTCCTGGAACGCATACGCCCAGTGCTTCACCTCCCAGTCGTTGAGAGGCAAATCCGTCCGGAGCTGAGCGGTAAGTGTCCATGCGTACTGATTGGACGCAGTGCATGTTGAGGTGTGCCAGGAGTGTGCAGCTTGGACAAATGTCTGGAAAGGCCTATGTATGGATGTGTATGTGCAGGGACATGAGCCTGCCGCATGTGAATCCAGTCATGGGTGATGCCCATCAATGGTGTATGTGTTACAAAGCATGATGCACAAATGCATGTGGAGACGCACACATGTTAGCATTTATGTGTATGTACTATGGCATGGTTGTGGTGTGACACATGGATGCAGGTTCCACCTTCATGTACGTGCACGGTGTACATGTGTGTGTGTGTGTGTTTGACATGTGTGCGACGGTGATTGCACTGTGACAGATGGTGGAGATGTACAGATGCATGTCTGTCTGGTGGCATGTGTGCATGTGTTGCCCACTCCCCATGTTGCTTGTGATGTCATGCCAACCTTCGGATGTTCATGCTGGTGTGTGTGTACGGATGCTGCTGCCTGCTGCACGATTCCTGTTAATTTGTGCATGTGTGTGGGTTCTAATGATATGAGTGTTGGGGAGTGTGATGCCATCTGTGAAGTTTGACACTGCCACTCATGTGCAACTGTCATGTGTGTATCCGACCACTGTACAGTGCCCTGATGCCTGTGTTCTGTCTCTCCCTGTCTGCAGCGTTGACTGATGAAGAGGTCGAAGACGGTGCTGTGGAGCACAGCGGCAGGGATCACACCGCCAGCCGGAGACGCAAGGCCCAGCTCCCCTCCCACGTGATCATCTCTTCCGGGAGTGAGGAGTCTGGTGCCGCGTCCACGGCTGCAGCTGCCAAGAGGAGGTCCAAGAGGCGGAGTTTGGAGGTGGACTCCTCGGCAGCAGTAGGGGCAGCTGAGCCCCCACAGGGGCCTATGGAGGAAGATGGCACGGAGTCATCCAGGCTGGTGGGGGGTTCAGTTGAAGAGGAGGTCGTGGAAGGGCCATGCATGGGGCCTGGAGGGGGGCATTCCACTGGTGCTAGAGGTGCAGTCCAAGGGGCGGGGTCAGGAGGCAGCACAGGCCACCACGGAGGTGCCTGTGTGTAATCCTGTCCCGGATCCTGTGACTGTATCATCCGGCACCAGCAGGGATGCCTCCGTCCAGACCCGTGTTCAGGGAGGGGATGCACATAAAACAACTGGCCTTCCTCTCCCTGCGGGCGGTGCAATTCGTGACCGGATTGAGCCTGTCCTAGCTGGAGTGGCGTTGCGCCAACGTGGGATTTGGGATGACGTGCAGGGTTCTCTTTTGGACAATGCACGTCATTTCGGATCCCTCTTTGGCCGCGTCGACCTACTAGGACAGGCCGTCGGCACTGGGTTCATCCGTGTGCTGGAACTTCTTGCGACCCCCTCCTCAAGTGAACCCCCTATGCGCCAGTCGTCCTCTGTGCCATCTTCCCACCCAAGTATCACCTGGGCCCCCTGTAGAGCTGCCCCTGAGCCAGAGGCCAGGCTGGTGGAGGACACATCCCTGCCACAGTCGGGAGTCGGAGGTCCAGCAGGGGTGGCCACCCCATCAACTGGACCCCAGGAAGAGGAGGACGTGCAGGCTTCAACAGGCAGGGCACGTGCACGGCAGCAGCAGGCTCAGGGTGGGAGCGATCATGGCTCGGGGCCATCAACATCCCAGGGGCAGGCATCGGCCTTCGGGCAGGAGGACCCAGGATTGGGAGTGTCTTCCATGTGGAAGCAGTTGGGCCAGCAGATAGATGCGGAGCGGTGGCGGGCAGAGCAGACACGGCTCACAATGGTCAGGGCGGAGAACTCCATGCTCCGGGCGAATGAGGCGGGTTTAGTGCCTCGAGGCAACTCACAGGGAGTTGGAGGAGGCCATGGCTGCATCCCTGCAAGAACTCGGAGCCAGGGAAGAGGCCCGCCTCCAGGATGTTGAAGTGGAGTTCGATGATGCCCTGGCCGGGACATCAATGAGTGAGCCGTCGGACTAGCCCGCCACCTTTGTATATAGTTATTTAGGATTAGGTTTCATTTGTTTTTTATTATTATCTGGAGTCCACTCACTTTGCTCCACCTTTTGTATATAGTTGTATTTTAGATAGGTTTTTAAGTAGGTTTCATTGTTTTGGTGATACTGGACCCTTCAGACTTTTGTTATTATTACGGACTTGTACATACTTTTTAAAATGTTCACATGGAGTAATGTTTTTTTCTGATTTTCATCTTGGCCTTTATTTCTATGGACTTTGGTTATGAACCACTTTTTTCTTCTTCATGTTTTGGATTTTTATTTATCTTTTTCAAAAGCTGGCCCAGGGTTAGTATTGCGCTGTATTGGGGATTTCAATGGCTTTTCCTTTTGCAAGGGGCGTTCTTGGGGGGCGTAACTGGCGCTGCAGGGTGTTCGCTGCGCCACGGCTGAAAATGGCTTGGGAAATCCATGAATATGCGGTGCGCCAGAATGCTGTTTAGCGCACACGGCTGGAGCACACTCCCCCTCTACGCCAGCCGCGTCCGCTGCTTCTGCGCCGAATTCTATGAATTACCCCCAAAATATCAATATCAATATCAATTCCGTATTTGAGACAGCCCCCAGCTCACGTCCTGATTATCTTCCTGAGAGCCCAAATAAAACCCATAAAACACCGGCAGAATCTGCCCTTCACCACCCTCTCCATGTGTTTTATTAACTAACCCCAATTTGACTCACCATTTGGCCTGACTCAGCAAGACTCTGGGCCTCATCATGACGGTTGGCGGTACCTTGCCAGTGCCACTGGTGGGTTGTCACCAAGCCCGTAACACTGAATCCGGCACCTGACTTCCCGGTGCCACGGGACATTCCAAGTCCCGGCGGTGCAGAAAGTCAGGCACCGGAATTTGTAAGTCCCCATTGCCATGGAGTCCAATAGGACTCCATGGGGATGGGGACTCGGAAGCACCAGCACCGTTGCTGATGGTGCCGGTGCATCCATGGTGACTCTGCCTGCCGGGCTGCTGCGCCCAGCAGGGACAGACTTGTCGGTGGCAGCGGGTCCGGCAGGCAGACTTGTAGTGTGGCGGTCCGGAACCAAGGGTGCCGGTGAGGTTACTGTCACCCTTGTTTCCAGACTGCCACACTTGTAATGAGGCCATCGGTGCTATCTTGAAGAATTGTTCCCTATATCCACAAACCCATCTAGTCATACACACAAAAGGGGTTTGCTTCATTCCTCCTTCCTTGATCTGGTCATTCAACCCTTCAGACCATGCAAACCAAACTCTCTGCGGCCTAAATGAAACCTAGCTATGGGGAAACAGTTATCTATGATATTTCCATGTACTTGCAAAACAAACCTCATACTCCCCTAAAATCCCAAAACATATCTCCCATCTAAACCATTGTGAAATCCTACATGTACATTGTTCAGGACCACTGCACCCCTCACAGTGGCTTTCCCAACATGGTCTTCTCTTTTTTGAATGCTTAAAGCTCCCCGCTTCCCACTCTAAACCCTATACATTGCACATGCACAATTACATTGTGTCCCCATGACGTCTATTATGTTGCTACGTGATGAAAATCTAAAATGTATCCAAACTAAACACAAAGGAACATTTATAGTAACATTTAGCACAATCCATTTACCTACACTGAACCCATGTAAAATTGCAACGTCGCCTCAACATCGCATCTAACCTAGCCACACCATAATATGACATGCGAAATGTGAACCTCTGCCCTAAATTAGGACATGAAACGTGCATCCCAACAGTGCTTCTCAGTAAAGTGTCTAGTGAGCTGCCAACCATGGATACAGCCCGTCGCCCCCCATTAGCCTGCAGAATCTGTACACCCATTTTCTTTTTAAATGTATTTCATTTATATAGTGTGAAACAAAATCCCTGAAGTATGGAGGCTCTTAATAAGACAAGACACATCAATCAAGAATAAATCAGGTAGGTTAGATAATCAAGAAGTAGGCATGCAATGGTCTTAGCAAAACAGGATGGTTTTAAGCCCCTTTTGACGACAGGTAACGATGTACATGCTCTCAAATCAGGTGGCAGAGCATTCTAGATTATGAGAGCTGCATGTGGGTAAGACCCCAGTGGCACGCAGGAGAGTTTGGTCCGTTGAATTGCTAAAAGGGAGGCATTATTAGATTGCAGTATTCTGTGAGCAGGTACCCATGAGCTGCAGTTAGACAGGTACTTCGGCCCCTGCCCATAAAGGCATCAGTGAGTGATGCAGTGTACATGAAACAATATCCTACTGCTCGCTGGAAGCCAGTGCAGTGATCGTCTAGCTGAAGAAACATGATCTGTTCTATGCAGCCCTTCCACAATGCGCACAGCATTGTTCTGGATGACCTCAAGCAAGGAAAGCTCCCCATTGGCAATGCACAGCAGAAGACTCGCATAATAGCCTAGCTTGGCCTCTATGATAGCTTGTGCGATGGTGGCACAGTAAAGGGTATTCAAAAAGGAATGGAGCTGTACCAGCAATTTCAAATGGCATGAAGTACTAGAGACAAGGCTATTGATCTGCGCATTCATTGACAGATTTTGATCCAGTGTGACTTCCAGAGTCTTAACCTTGGATTGGGTCTTGATGGTACAACCCGCAATATTAAACTGAAACTATTCTGGGCTTATCTTCTGTAGTTGTGGAGTAGTACCTACAATCATGAGCTCTGTTTTAGAATCATTAACTGCAAGCTTGTTACTTTGCATCCAACTTTGGATCAGACTCTGTTAGATTCAGGAATGTGGAGTCAGTGGAAGAGTCCTCAGAGATTGGAACAAGGCATTGTGTGCCCTCCCCATAGTTGCAATATATTATGCCAGCTGCACCCAATTGATTGAATAAAGGGAGCATGAAGATGTTAATTAGTGTAGGCGACACATTTGAGCCCTGTGGCACACCACATGATACCGAGAACTCCTCTGCCCTGGCCCCCTTAAAGAAGACTCTGGCCTTACGGTCTGATAGAAATCATTTTAACCAGCCTACAGCTGAGGCAGAAAAATGCGCTGTGCTACATAGTCTGTCTGCAAGTATGGAATGATCAACCAGGTCAAATGCTGCGGTCAGATACAGTAGCGCAAGCACTGCTGTATTCCCACTGCCACGGATATTAATTATATTGGATTTTAAATCAAGAAGGGTTGATTCTGTTCTGTGAGTGCAAAGAAACCCGGATTGTTTCTGTCCTAAAAAGTTTCAAAGTAGGAACTCCTCAATTTGTAGCTCAACCACCTTGTCTAGAATTTTTAACAGGTAGGGGACATTTGCAATTGACCGGTAATTACCTGGCATGCTAGCATCCATGGAGGGTTTTTTAATCAGTGGAGAAATCCAAGCCTGCTTGAGGTTCACAGGGACAGAATTTAACATAAAAGAAGCCTTCACGAATTGGGTAATTAAAGGAACCAGCTGTGGGGCACATAATTTAACCGTAAGGGCAGGATAAACATCCACCTTGCAATTTGTGGGTTTTAGTTTCCTCAGGACTTCTGGCAGATATTGCTCGCTAATAGGCTGAAACTCAAATTTGGGGAATGTTTTCATCAGATCTTGGGGATGCAGAGTCAGCAATAACTCTCTATCCTGTCTCCCCTTGGCAGAGATGTCTATTTGAATGTTCTTGAGCTTATTTATCATGACGTTTTGAATGGACAAGCACCATTTTGAATCTTTGGTAACCTGCGAGGGAAGGGGACATGGATCTTCCAGTTCTTTAAGGATTCTGAATAGCTACCTGGAGTTGGAGGCTGCTCCGGTAATTCTTTGGTCATAAAACAACTTTTTAGCATCGGATATGGCTTTTTTGTGTGAGCTTTGGCTGCTACTGAATAGATGATTTTATCCTCAGGAGGATAGCTCAGGGGCAACGTGCTCGCCTTGGAAGCAAGACGACACAAAGCACAACCAGTTCGATCCCCAGGTCCGAGCTTAGAAACCTGTGGGAATTAAGCGCGTTATAAATAAACAATCATATCATGTCTTCAATGGCGTGCGTATTTTCCCATTGCTTCAGGGCTTTGACCTTGTTTGCTTTTAAGATCTGGATATCAGTAGAATACCATGTTTTATTCGGCTGGATTTTCAACAGACGTGATTTCACCGGGGCCAGACAATTAGCGGCCTTCTCCAGTGTATTTAGATATGCTGCAGCCAACTCATTTTACATATTCAAATTTAGTAGATTGTCAATGGTGGGTAAAATAAAAGGGGCCATAGCAGAGGATGTCAACTTGCGCAGGTTTCTATATGAAACCCAGCATTTTTCTGGTCTGATTTTTTGATGAATAGGTATCGACATGGGGCGGGACCCAGCCTGATTTGCATATGGTCTTTCCTTTTCTGTAATGGCTTGGCAGGCAAAGAACGATGGTCTAGAGGATTGCCCAGAGCAATGCCAGAGGTTCAGATTAATTCTAAACCTTCCAGCCATCACTCCTTGTTTTTGCTTTGTCACCCGGAGTGGGACGGATATGCCCAGACGTGGGTCACGTGCCTGCTGGGCCTATAGACCCAAGCTACTCCTCACTGATGAGGCCCAACAAGGACGAAACATGTCTGGGGATGCTTGTGGTCTCATGCAAAAGGGATGTGACCTAGCAGTTCGGGCTGGACTGCTCCTTTTGCGGGGGGGCAGGCCTGATTTGCATATGGTCTATCCCATTCTGCAATGGCTTGGCAGGCAAAGAACGATGGTCTGGAGGGTTGCCCAGAGCAATGACAGAGGTTAAGATTAATTTGAAACTTTACAGCCATCACTCCTTGTTTTTGCTAGGTATCCACATGCTCCATATCAGAAGATAGTGGTCAGACCAGGGACAGCGGTTACTACCTAAATCTTCGAGGATGAGATTCTGAGTAAGTATCCAGTCAAGTATCCTACCTTTATTATGGGTAGGTGATTTAATATGCTGAGAGAAACCTAGGTCAAGCAGTGTGGATTTGACTAATACGGACAGAGAATCTGACACATCCGCAAAACCCAGGTTAAAATCTCCCAGAATGAGAATTTGTGCTTTTCGTTTGAGACTAGGCGATATGAAGTCACTGAGATTGAGCAGGAAATCTTGCACATTATTTCTGTCCAGGAACAACACGGCCCCTGCCATATCTACTTTTCCTGAAGCTGGGAAAAGGTTTGGAGAGACAGGAAATCTTGACTGAGTGTTAGACCAGAGAAAAGGCTTAGAGACATCCTATGGGTCTATAATCCTTCTAGCTGTAGTCTGAGGTTTTCTGGGTTTCTCTGTGCAGCACATTGTGTGCACTTTGGGGGCTTTAAAAGGCCTTCAGGTTCTTTTACTACAAGGTACTGTGAAAGAGGGGGTGTAGTACAGCCCCCCTCCCCAGCACTGATAGATCGCACTCTTGTATAATACATACAACCAGCCTAGCCATCGTGTCAGTGCCCTGAAATGTTCAGCCTCAGAAGACATTTCCACAGTACTGCCCTTCAAACGCAGTCCATGTGCTTAAGGCCTTACAAAACATTTGTTTGATGTTGGCATGCAAGTATGAGAGTGTCAGTCTAGCAGCTAAGAAGTTGCGCATACGTGCCCTTTCTTGCCCTCCCCAACTCAGCATGGGGTGTGCATAAACATAACAGATGTGGGAGGGTGTGCTCCCTCGCCACAGCGGTTACTATAAGGAAAATGTCGGCACCAGTGTCCCTCAAATATAATTCTTGTCTCTGGGCCTCATTACGAGGTTGGAGGTAAGGGATTACCGGCACCGGTAAGGGTGCCGGTGCCGGTAATCCCTTACCTCCATGTTCCGAGGTCCCTTAGCGGGTCCCGCTTTGGGTGCCTGGTTTTACCAGGCGCCCTTAGCGGGAGCCGCTAGGGACCAGGGAGCTACTAACGGGCCCGCTACTAGCGGGCCCGTTATTAGCTCCATCCCCATTCCCATTGAGCCCTATGGGGGCTCAAATGGGAATGGGGAATGGTTCTCGGAATGGGGACTTACCGGGTCCTCCAAGGTTGGAATGACCCGGTATGTCCCTATTTCGAGAACCCGGACCCGGAATGCGGTAAGGGGGTAGCCATGGTGCTAATAGCACCATGGCTACCTCCAACCTCGTAATGAGGTCCTCTGTCTTTTACTTACTGATTCGTGAAGAGAAAACAGTAGGTGCACTAACTCGTCTGCTCTTTCTCGGCCTGTGCACATGCGCTCCACTTGAAGGCACGTGGGTGGATGGTCTGGTCTGGTCTGAGCACATGAATAGACACAATGGGCCTCATTACGAGTTTGGCGGCAGCCATGGAGCTGTTAGCTCCATGGCTGCCGCCAAAAGAGGCTCCTTTACCGGATTCCCAGAATGGGGAATTACTGGGCCATTCCGAGTACGGAGGGCCCGGTAATTCCTCCCTCTGAGAACCCGGGCACGGGTATTCCCCATTCCCATCTGAGCCCCCATTGGGCTCAATGGGAATGGGAGAGGGAGCTAACAACGGGCCGATTACGAGGCGTCGTTACCGGGTCCCGCAAGGGGACCTCGTAATTTTGCGGGACGGGTTGAACGGGTCCGTCTCCATTAGCAGAACCCGTTAACCCGTTCCGCGAACTTCGTAATGAGGCCCAATGTTTCAACCCAGCCCGGAGACTGCCTCGCTTGCATGCTCTGAGTACTTTGCTTACAACAGTGCTAACAAATATTGCTGCCGCCCAGCATAGTCGCCCTAATAAGCAAGTGCACCCCTCATAAAGCCAATCTTTTTTGCATTTTGTACTACATGATAAATTACATTAAACCAAATGTATGGCATCTTGTGATGCCGCTTATTTTATATCTTGCAGGGTATTTTCTAAATTAAAGAGGGCTCTAATAACCCTCTTTATTTTCATTTGCAAACTGCCTCTGCAAACCTTGACCAGGGGTCACAGAGGTAGTGCCAGGGGTCGGAGAGAAGTGACCACGGTCACTGTTGTGATCCTGGCGACCCCCAAATGACATTCATGAATATTTTCTGGGATTTTAGGATGAACTACACAATAACAGGATGGCCTTTTAGTCTGATCTTGTAAGAGAATAAAAAAGATGAACTCATTGGTCTTTTTCAGAGGAATGAAAAAAACAAAGGTGGAATCTTGATTGGCCTGTTCCATTTTTGAGGAGCAAAGGAAGTTTGATTATGCTTCTTAGTGTTCTCAATAGTCGCAGGGCTTCTCTAAAACCACTAGTTGTGGGCTTTCTGGGGGCTCCATACCAAACACAACAAAGTCCACAGCAGGCTACTCAATGTGATGAGTAGTTAGCTCTCATGGCCCCAAATGGCTCTTGTCGACTGGGCCCATAGCATTTGAGGCCCTACAGGATAGACAGAGGAGCATGGCCCTATCCATCCTCTAAAATCTGCCCTCCTCTCTCTTTCTCTCTCTTTGTAGACTTAGGGCTGGCCCTTCCTCTGTTCCCTCTACTAAAATGATGACCTGCCTCACCTTTGGTGGAGCGGCACCGTCTTGTGTATCCTCTTGCCTTTTGTTCCTCCCTTGGATCAACCTTGTCTGGTGGAACCTGCATAGACTGGCTAGAAAGTCGCACATGTTTCCTGTTCTCTTGTTCTGGTAGTATCTCCTTACCCCCTCTTGGGGCTCACTTTCCTACTTCTTCAGTTTCTCTTTCTCTCCCTCCAATCTCCAACCTTTCACTCAAGGAACTTCTCCACCCATTTTGCGTGCTACAATCTTCAATGTCCAGATCTCCCTCTTTACCACATTCTTTAGCACAACTATTTCCACTCTCTAGATCTATTTTCCCTACACCATCATTACTCATTTGGGCTTAGTAATCTCTGTACTCAAAATCTCAGGATATTTCCTGCACCCACTCCTCAAACTCTCTGGGTGACTCCTGCACACTCAGTTCAAATCTTGGTATGATTGATGTGTCCCGTTCTTAAAATCTCCTTGTGACCTCAGCACCCCCTCTTCCAAGTTTTGCGTTAACTCCTGTACCCACTTCTCCAAACGGCATCCTGACTCCTGCACTAATTTCTCCAAATCTCTTGGTGACCGCTGCACCCCTTTCTCCAAATCTCAGTGTGTCTCTGTAGCAAATTCTCTGGATGATCCCTCTACCTCCTGCCCAAAATTTCTCAGTGACCGCTACTCCTCCTCCAAATCTCCTCACACGCTCTACCAGTCTCTTCCTGGACCATTTCCTGCACTCTCCTCTCTTCTTTGTACTTTTCTCTCCAGCCCATTCCTTGATGGTCTCTCTTTCCAATGACAAATCTTCTACACTGACCTGCCTGGCTTATATATTGTGGTCTCTCCTCACCCTAGGTGGGACTCTGGGTGAGGGACTGTACCTGTGTGAACCCGATCTAAGATGTGCCTGTTTGGTTAATGTGACATAGTTTATATGGACTGAAAGGGGGATGGGCCTCATCTATGTTAAGGGCTGCTGTCATCTTAGGGTATGCTTTCACCTCCGAGACACTGGTATTGCTTGCACTGCCCACCCTGAGTCCATGTCTTCCCTGTGCATGAATTGAAAGTCAAGTAAACCTGGGTTAAGCATGAACAATCCTCTTTTCCTTTGAGCAGAGAAATGTAAACATTTGTTTTGTATCGTGCTTGCTATGTATGTATGAGTTGAGAGAATGTTGGAGTGCTGCATTGGAATATTTAAGTGTGAGTGTCTGTCAAGGTTCCAGCTTTAGTCAGTTGGGACAAGCCAGCCTGGGTGATGGGACCCAGTTGTTCGCTCTGTACCATCTTAAAGAGACTTACAATAAAGCCTAACTGAAGGAACCTAAGAGAGTGTCTAAGAAGCAGCTTTATTACACTGGCGACAAGGAAACTAAGTCAAAAGAACCTGCATGCAAAGAAGAGGAGGAAGCAGTCTGCTGAGGGGGGAGCAGCAGAAAAGAAGAGGAACCACTGCCCCCCAAAGAGAAGTAAGTCACATCACCCAGAGAAAAAGGAGGGGAATATAAGCCCCAGCACAGTATCAAGGGGGTAAAGAAAGGAAAGCCCCAGCACAGTATCCAGGGGGTAATGAAAGGAAGGCCCCAAAAGCCAAAAGGAGGTGAAACAACCCCCCAGTGCAGGGTCCATGAGCAGAACCTAAGAGTAAAGTAAGGGAAGTTTACTGCTGCACTAAGGAAGTTAGTGTCACCCCCCATAAACTGACAAAGGAGCAGGGGAAAGGGGTAATACAGAAGGCTACAGAGGTTGCAGGAAAAGTATCCACGGACGTGACCACCTCAGTGTCATGGAAGTGTAACGTGAATAGAGAAATACTGTGTTAAAGTACTCAGCGCGAAGTTATGGCAGCGGACTGTGACAGAATGTGAAAGTAACGAGAGCGACCAGGAGTGTTAAGGCCTCACCTCAGAATTCGTGGTGGCGTGCAGGAGATCTGCGGTGGTCACCATTTAGGAGGTTAGTGATGACGTCACAGGGCCGGTGAGTGAGCTGGGGATTTCTCTCTCTTGCATTCCGATGACAGCTGGGCCGGTGCGTTCAACTAAGACACAGGGCGCGTATTGAAGACATTCTTTCCGACAAGGCGGCATCAATGAACGGGCAGTGTTTGAAAAAAGGACCCTGTGATGTGCGAATGCTATGTGGAACCCAAGACATAGATATACAGCAGTAAGCAAAAATGATGACGGTATCTCGGTTCCGCCTCTGGTGTGTGTCTGTTTATTGACAGCTACGCATCCATGCAAAGAGAGCATGGATTTTTAAAACTCAGGTGACGGTACCGCCCGGGACAGCCATTGGGGACATGGCATTCTCCGATCAGGATTGCGATGAAGCAATGAGAATCTAACACCAGTGAGGAAGTGCAGCGCAGACAGATAGCTGTCCGGATTTGTAAGTGCAGGGATGCACGGAAGATAGTGAAGTGCTGCGCAGGCTGGCATTAAGAGAAACACAGAGAAGTTTCCGATTTTGATGAGAAGTGTGCCAGATGTTGTTTTCTTTTGGATATGTTTAAAGGTGAAAAGGGGGCTAATAAGAAGCCGGATCACATGTCATAGATACAAATGAAGATGGTGTCGTGAAGCAGTGCCGGCATATGGGTATTTTTTGTTGTTGTCATAAGTATAGTGGAGATAAGGAAATATGACTGTAAATAATGAGCCAAATGTACCCTGCAATAAAATGACACGTGAAATGTTATAAGAGTAGATTGTGCGTGTATTGAAGTGGATAAGGCACTATGTGAGGTGTGTGCGTATGATGACACTATTTAGGTGTATTAGAAGTTCATATTCTTTTTAGGATTTGCAGGATTAGAGGTGCGATGCACCTGAGGACTTTTAGGAATTCTAGTCACTTGCTGAAAGGACGCAAGCAGTGTGCCAAAGTGAAATGCAAAAATGTGCTATGAGTTAGAATTAATTTTGTTGAGGAAGTGCAGGATTAGAGGTGTGACGCACCTAAGGACTTTTAGGTTTTAGAGTTGGCTAGGATGGTAAGAGCATGGGGAGTGCCAGAGTGTTTGAGAAGTTAATGAGATGACTTAGTATTAACCCTTTTGAGGAAATGTAAGGTTATAGTTGAAATTCAGCATGGACCTTTAGTTGCGTAAAAGTTAAGGAGTTAAGTGAAATGTTTAAAGCAGCTAAATAATGCACGTGGAGAAGTATGTAGACATAGTGGACCCAATTCATAGAATCCAGCGCAGAAGTAGGGCAAGTGCCGCATGCCAAGAAGTCGCGTGCGCCAACTGTGGCGCAAACCAACAATTGCACGGCTTGCGTATTCGTGGATTTTCCAAGGCATCAGTAGCCGTGGCGCAATGAACATACCCCTAGTTGCACCAGCCAAATTGTGTGGAAAGGGCTGCGTGTACCCCATCTGCACCCCAGCGAAATCACGTACCCCAGTCACACCAGCCAAATCATGTGGAAAGGGCCGCACGTACCCCGTCCGCACCCCGGCGTAATTGCGTACCCCGGCTCGCACCAGCCAAATCACATGGGAAGGCCCGCGTGTACCCCGTCCGCACCCTAGCGTAATCGCGTACCCCGCTCGCACCAGCCAAATCGCGTGGCTAGGCCTGTGCGTACCCCGTCTGCACCCCAGCGAAATGGCGTACCCCGGTAGCACCAGCCAAATCGCGTGGAAAGTGCAACACGTACCCCGTCCGCACCCCAGCGTAATTGCGTACCCCGCTCGCACAAGCCAAATCTCGTGGGAAGGCACAACTCCCCTGGAAGCAGGCGCCTCCTCACGGGACAGCCAGACCCCGCAGGCAGCCCACACCACATGGCCCCCCATCACCTCTGAACATACCCCGCAGGCAGCCCACACCACATGGGACCCACACCATCACCTGTGAACATACCCCACAGGCAGCCCACACCACATGGGACCTCCATCATCACCTGTGAACATACCCCACAGGCAGCCCACACCACATGGGACCCACACCATCACCTATGAATATACCCCAAAGGCAGCCCCCATCACATAGGACCCCCATCATCACCTGTGAACATACCACGCAGGCAGCCCACACCACATGGGACCCACACCATCACCTGTGAACATACCACGCAGGCAGGCCCCGCCACATGTCCACCCCCCACCTGTGACGGCAACCTGCAGGCAGACCCTGCTACATGTCCCCTCCCCCCAACTTTGATGGCAACCTGCAGGCAGGCCCTGCCACATGTCCCCACCCCCCACCTGTGATGGCAACCTGCAGGCAGACCCCGCTACATGTCCCCACTGCCCACCCATGATGGCAACCTGCAGGCAGGCCCTGCCACATGCCCCCCCACCAATGACGCCAACCTGCAGGCAGGCCTGCCACGTGTCCCCACCCCCCACCAGTGATGGCAACCTGCAGGCAGGCCCCGCCACATGGCCTCACCCCCCACCAGTGACGGCAACCTGCAGGCAGGCCCCGCCTCATGTCCCCACCACCCCACCCCAAAACAAATTGGACCAACATGCAATCATGCAGCACATGCCAACAAAATGTCACCACACCTTGCACCCCCCTGGTGCACCTCAACACCCATCCATTGGTCATGCTCCCTAGTACATGGCCCATGGCATGTGAATGCTAATATCACACATGCATGCATGTGTGCACACACATGAACAACATTGGTGAACAGCAGGGACACGCAAATGAGTCATGGAGGAGTGAAACATGCACTAAACCATTGAGACCAGACACCACTTAGAATTCAATGTCAAAAAATATATTAAGAAACATGTATCTAAATCAGACACAGTAAAAACATCAAATTAAACCTGCATGACCCAAATCACAAAACAAAAGAAAGTGAAAACCAAAATCAATGTGATGTAAAAAATGAAAGACTCAAAAATATGGTCCATGTCCATTAACGTATGTACAAATGAAATCATATATCATAAGAAAACTATTCCTTCATGGTGAAAAAAACGGTTAAAATTAAAATCCAAATATTTACAAAGATCCAGGGTCCATGGTCCCAAAACATGTAGAAACATCCTAAACATACAATATTAAAATAACTATATACAAGATGCAGAGCAAAGTCCAGGAACTCCACATAAAAATAAAAGACTAATGAAACCTACTCCTAAAGAACTATATACAAAGGCAGCGGGCTAGTTACCAGGCTCTCTCATAATCCCTGCCAGGGCATCATCGAACACTACGTCCACTTGCACTAGGTGGGCATCCGCTTCCCCCACGATGTCTTGCAGGGACTCCTCCATGCTCCTCTCGAACTCCCTGCAAGTCTCCTTGAGGACCTCCGCCTGACTCTCTGCGTCATGCAGTGAATTCTCTGCCCTGGCCATGGTGAGTTGCGCCTTCTGTGCCCGCTGCGACTCTGCCCTGATTTGCTGACCCAAACGCTCCAACACAGAAGAGATCCTTGTCGTAAGGTCCACATTTGCCTCCTGCCCGATGGCCGATACCTGCCTCTCTGATGATGAACGCCTCGAGTCCTGTTGCCTCCTACCCTGAGCCTGCTGCTGCCAAAATGCCCAGTGCCTGCGCCACAAGAACAGCCTCCGGGATGATGACACCACCCGGGGCAGTCGTGCACATGCCCTGCTGCTTGGTGGCTGAACTTCCTCCATTGCGATAGCTCCTGTTTCTGTGGTGACCACCTCTGCTGATCCTCTTTCGACTCTCGACTGTGGCAGGGATGTGATCTCCACCAGACTGGCCGCCGGGGTTGGGACAGGTACACAGGGGGCCCTAGTGGTGTCTGGGCCGGAAGGCGGCAGAGAGGACGACTGGTGCACAGAGGAGGAAGAGGAGGAGGGGGTCGCCAGTTCATGAGGTGAAAGATCTCATCGTGATGATGTGCAAGCCCCTAATTGTAAGCCTGCGTGGTGCCTGTACGCCTCGCGTTACTGGCTAGCAATGGTTCCACCCTGTCACAAAATGTGGATTCCTCCTCCTCCACCTCCACCAACCTAGATGACTCCCCACTGTCTTCCGCATCGGATTGCCCCTGTGTGGGCTCACCTGTCCCTCCCAATGCCAAGGCGCCCACGACAAACTTCACCCTCTTGGGCCTCCCCGCAGCAGCTGCGGCCGTTGTCGTGGACGCTGCACCAGTCTCCTGGCTCCCGGAAGATGACTCTACCTGGGAGGATGACTGGGCCCTGCGTCTGTGCCTGGTGCAGGCATCCTTGCTGCCGTTCTCCACAGCGTCTTTTCCGCCCTCTTCTTTCATCTTTGCTGTGGATAGGGAAACATAGAACACAAACATCAGGCTACTGAAAATATGTGTGTATGTGTGTTTCTCACAATGCAAATGTACATCAGTGGCACTGTCAAAGATCACAACCATCATCACCCTCCACTACACACAGGGAAGTGCCATTCACACACATTCACAAACATGTCTGTCATTCACAACAGACATTCGGATCCTTGGACAAAGCACTGACACAAGATCATAATTGTATTTTCAGCTCACACACATCATGGGACATACACATCTCATTCACACACATCACCTCACAGTCATGAGGCAGGCCATGGAGCTATAACGTCACAGTGCACTCTAGGGCAAATTGGCAGCGTGAGGCAATCACAAATCAAGAACTCAAGTAACATATATCCCGGAGCCAGTCACACAATCACTACTCAGACACACATGCATGTACACCATGCATGTCCATGCTGGTGACATAATCACCCATGTGTCACACCTCTCGCATGCCCCAACCCAGACGCAGGTATGCAAACATGTGCCCGTCGTTACATGCCGGTGCGCATCACGCATTGCAACACAGACACCATTGATGTGGGACATTCTTGAATGGACTCATATGCAGCACTGTCAGGGACATGCACACAAACATCTGTATAGGAGGCATGCCAGACATAAGGCCAAGGTGCACACTCCAGCTACACATCAACATGCACATGCAATATGGTGGACAAGAACACATGAACACTTACCAGTCGACTCCAGACGGAGCACCAACTCCAAGACCTGGGCGTACAGCGCTTGGTATAAGCACTCCAGGACCTTCATCTCATCGGTGTTCAACCGGCCCAGGTGACTCACTCGATCATCACCAGCATTGATGAGGTGCCGGGCCTTGTTGTGGGTCCTGGACTTGAAGTCTTCTCAGCGCTTGTGGACATGATGGTAGTCACGGGGTACCACCCCCTCCATGTTGATGGCACCCACAATGTCTGCCCAGATGTTCTTCCGTCCTTCATTGCCGACTTGCGATGGGCCGGTGAAGAGGGCATCATGATGCCCCAGGACTTGCTCCACCAGGATGCCAACTTCCCTTTGTGAGAAGCTGACAGCCCTCTGCCTCCCTGCCGGGGGGTTGCCACTTGCCTCAGATGGTGTTGTGTCAGACATGACAACCCCCGAGGCAGGTGAGGATGAGCAAGGTGGTCCTGGGATGGGCTGTGGAGCGGTGGTATGGCAGTCAGGAGTCTTCAGGATCAGCAGAGGTGGTCACAACAACAGGATCACTGGCAATGGCCTCAGAGCAGGCACCAAAATGCAGGGCACGTGGGCAGCAGGCACACAGAGTGGGCAGGCAGCAGCAGATGGCTCATAGGAGGCAGCTCGGGGCAGTTGGAGGCAGGTAAATTGGTTGGTAGGCAGGAGCGTGGGTCTTCCATGTTACTCGCGTGGCCAGCCGCAAACAGAGTGACTCTGCACGTGCGGAAACAGAACGTAAGCCAGAAATCAGAGGAAAGGCCCTAAACACGTAACTTACGTGACACGTACCGAACGTTGGGCGTGGCGTTCAGGGTCGGGATAAAGTTGAGCATAGAAGAGCATCACTTGTTTGCTGAGTTATAGCAGACGGACGTGTGGACTTCGTTTCCACGCGATCTCTTCACTGCGTGCAAGCCTCTTCTTTTGGTGGGGGATTGCCTCTGCGCACACGCGTGTACTTTTGAGGCTGACGGTGAGTTGCATATGCATTTTACTATCTGTGGGTGCCCCTTTGGGTCGCATAACCCCTTATTCAACATCACTGTAGCTTACGTGTCCTTCGCATACGTATTTCTTGTGTTACTGGGTGAGGCAGCGTACTGCATTAGGTTTTTTTCTGTACACGCGGGCTGCATAGGGGTCACGTATATGTTTTGTTCATTTTGGGGGGCCTGTGCATTACGCAGCCCATTTATTTTTTCCCCAGGGGTTACATTGAGCCTTGCTGGGGCACACCGGTACGTTTGACATCACGTACACTGCCCCCTCACTCAGATTGCCCAGGACAATCGATAGCTGCACCTCCAATTGCACCATTCCATCTGTTCCATGACTGGCAGGGCAACTAGTGGGAAGGGAGGCAAAGGTGGCCGGGGTGGCAGAGGCGCCTGAGGTGGCAGAGGTGCCCGGCCCCGTGCAGGAGGAGCCATGCCCCCCACCCAACGGGGGCAGCTCTAGCAACCACCACCCAGCCTCTAGGTAACTCATCCATGCCTGTGGTACCCCCCGCCCCGGTCCATGGAGACACAGGGGCAGATGCCATCCGTGCATCGAGGGGGAAGGGAAATGCTGTGCAGCGTCATGGCACCGGCACCCATGGTCCAGATGCAGCAGTGTCACCTGCTGTACGCACCCGCCAGTGTCAGGTAGCTGCAGGGGCAGCTGTAGCAACCACCACCCAGCCCCCGGGCCACTCATCCGTGCCTGTGGTGCTCCCCGCCCGGTCCACGGAGACGCTGGGGCAGATGCCATCTGTGCATTGAGGGGGAAGGGAAATGCTGTGCAGTGTCATGGCACCGGCACCCAGGTACAGCCACTTGCAAGGGCACCTACAGTCACACCATCAGTGAGGCTCAGTCTCAAGGCGCACAGCACGGGACCCCTGCACATCGAGGAAGAGGAGCTATTGTGATGAGGAGCTCCAAGTCCTTGTGGACTATGTTCAGCTACACCAATGAGACAGGCTTGTGCAGGCAGGGTGCACACATACGTCTGCCCAGCGTATGGCCCACTGGCAGTGTGTCGCTGACCTTATTAACGCCTTGGGTTGTGAGAGGCGCTCAGCTGCTGACGCAATGAAGCATTGGTATGACCTGCAGTGCCGAGCCAAAGGTAAGATGGGTGCCAATTACGCCTCAACTCTGGTGACTGGAGGTGGGTTACCAGAAGAGGACGATGAACTCACTCCACAGGAGGAGATCATAGGTGCCATGATTGATGTGGAGCAGATCCGAGGCGTGGGAGACCTGCCAAACTATGAGGCATTGTCTGGTAAGTGGTCATGCGTGTCTGTCCAGGTCATGTGTATGTTGCATGGATGAAGTATGTTGGTTGTCTGGCAGTTCTGCTGCATTAGTATGACTGCAATGGGTGAACCATGTCATGGTGGACTGACACATGCTCGTTGATGTACAGACTGCATACACACATTGTGCAGCACACCGTGACAAACCCCCATCACCACACCTGCTCACTCCTTCCAGGTCACTCTCTCCATGCTCTCTAGGCCCTCTTCCTGCTCCAACCTGTGATGGTGGATAGCCTGTCACAATCTTGCACTCCACACTAGCCTTCTCTCCGCACATCTCTGACGGGTCACCCTGCCAGCTGCACCTCCTCAGGGGGATTCCTCCTTTCCTCTTATTCCCCCAGTAGCTCAGTGTCTCCAGTGGACAGGTCATACTTATGGTGGGGTACTACAACGGCCTATACCCAGTTTCTGTGCATCTACTCTCTTCCCTCTGCAACTCATCCTGACCTGGGCAGTGGGGATTGTCCTTTTGTCTTGGTGGCAGGTATTGTGTCTCCCTAGGACTGTGATGATGGCACTGGCTCCCAGTGGCTATGACTGTTCATAGTCAATCGCTCTGCATTGTCCACAGGGCCTTATGGCTCCTGGTGCCGCAGTTCCTTCAACTCCATCTTCCCAATTGGCTTCCTTCTCATGGTATTTGATCATCCCTTTCCTACTCCCTCAGGGTCAGTTACTTCTCAGAGCAATTAGTTGGTGGTTACTCTCTATCTTCGGCTGGGGCCTCCCTCTGCTACAGCCTCCCTGCATCAATGACACCAGAGGTGAACCTTCTCTGAGGGCTCTTATGATACTTCCTCATGTGTTCTGCTTTCTCTGCCTCCTCTCCCCTGCTGGAGTCCTGGTTGACTGGGAGAATGCACTAGTCACCTCCCCACACTATGATCTCCGACATGGGCCTCTGAGCCACCAGCTGCACCCATGCACTGCCTCCCTGCCAGACTCCACACTCGGTGGATGTTAATTGTATCCATACAACCCTCTAGCAGCTATAGACAGCAGATGTCTGCACATATATTTAGCATACCGCATTTTCATTGATGGTAATGTAGTTGTATTAATTTGGTATGCCATTCCAATGTACTGCACTGCCCACTCCCACTTCCAACCCCAGGTCTTGCATTCACCATGCCTATTCACTCGCGTTATGTCAATGCGAGCTGGCCTCATGGGCTGGGTGTGTCTGCCTTCACTCCATTCCACCACCCTTGCATCGTTGCACTGTGAGACACCCGTTTGTATTGAGTTTGTGATTTACATGTCACGTCATGTCATGTCACATCCATTGTACATGGCTGTGGGACAGTAAGTCTCATCTGATGCAGTATTACAGATCAGACATGGCTATGGTACGTGGCATATGTATTTTCGCATCTGTGATGTTGGTGGATGAACTATGCCAGTCAGGTGCTCATGTGTGTTGCAGGTGCTATGCACCATGCACTACAGGTTGTATTTAGCCCTTCCACACAGGTCCATGGCTGCTTTCATGCTAGTCTTCACTTGCATTAACACTGCTTAGGTGTGCAGGAGTTTGTGACATGGCAGGTTGATGTGTTACATGATGACGTTGTGATACCTATGTGTGTGGCCTATGGTATTTACATGGTTCTTCATTTTCTTCCTGTCCATGTGCAGGTGATGAGGCACTGGATGCAGAAGAGGAGGTGGAGGAGGAACAGAATGGTGTGCCACGACCAACCACCAGTGGAGGACCTGGTGTGGCAGTCCATGATGTTCCACTGGTGCTACAAGCCATCCTGGCCCAGACTCAATATGAGTCTGCCTCCGAGGAAGCCTTAGGCTCTGGTGGTGAATCAGATATGGATACATCTGTGGTGTCGCAGGTGAGTGCATCGACTGAAGGTGCTGTTGCATCCCAAACGTCTGGAGGGGGGAAGACCCCTCACAGGTCCATTCAGTGTCGGGACGTCCGTCTGTGGTGGTTACGGTTGCAGGGTCATGCTCCACAGTATTGACTCCTGGTTCTGGGGCAGCAGATCAAGGGAGGGATGTAGTCCTGCAGCCACAGACGGCGTCATCACATCATGCATGGTGTGTCAAGCAGGTGACATGAAGTGTGGGAGGGTTTAGGTGACATACCGGCATTTAGATGTGTACTTTGTCATGCCGTTTCTGGCATACTCCATCTTCCATGTGTTCCTTTTGTGCACAGCAGATTGAGATACCTTTAGTACTAAGGGATGCACACAATCTAGCACTTCTGAGCACATATTCTCAGGGTGTTAAGGTTGGAACAGATGACTGTCCCTTTGTCATCATCGATTATCACCTGGAATGTGCCACGCCTGTGTGCACTCTGCAGATGCTGGATTTTAGGAGAAAAATTTTCCATAAACTGGGTACGAGCAACTTCGCCATGTGCCCTTTCCCCTCCCATGCGCAGCCGCCGTGCATGTGGTTGGGGACGTGGGGGCACTACCATGTCCACCGGTACACCACACTGTGTTGCAACGTTGTGCAAGACACATTCTGCCACAATGATCCTGCACACCACTGGTGGCGTTTATAGTAGCTCACCACCTGAGTGGTCAAGGGAGCGGAAGCGTGACTTTAGCACCCCGAATGTGCGCTCCACTATGGCCCTAGTTTCAATATGGGCTGTGTTGTACCTTACCTGAGGTGGTGTGGTGGGGTTCCGTATTGCCGTCATCATGTAGGTGCTCAGAGGGTAGGCAGTGTCCCCTGTAGAGGTGAGATGGGTTGTCAGTAGTGGTGTGGTTTTGTCTGTGTGAAACATGCATGCATTTGCAGGGCCATTTGCACTCACCAATGAACGATGTGTTGCCATGCCTCCCAGCTTCCAGGGCCCGCTGTAGGGGTGACATTCTGAATATGAAACTATCATGGGTGGACCCCGGATAGTTGGCATATACAGAGGTGATGATTCCCTTGGCATCATATATAACCGGTACTTTGATGGAATGCCAGTGCTTGCGATTGCGATAGATGTGCTTGGTGGCCCTAGGTGGACCTAGGGCCACTTGGGTGCAATCGATCGCACCAAGCACTTTAGGGAAGTGTGCCACCCCGTAAAAGTCCGGGACCACGGCCTGACTTTCTGCGGGTGTTCTGGGCATGTATATGTGCCTGCAGACTGAGGGGCATGCAGTCATGATTGACAACACCTGGTGTAGGCAGCATTGCTGCGTGGCCTGTGAAATGCCCCGACAATGGCAGTTGTCCCCTGAAATGACCCAGTGGCCAAAAAATGCAGTACATTGAGTACAAACGCCCACATTTGCGCTTGTTGTTCCCCATTCCACGTGTCCGCCCCCTTTTTAGCTGACTGCGCTACAGGGTATGCGCCTTCGCTGGGCGTCTCGCGCAAGGTGTTCGTGTAGTGGCAGTGACGTGTTGGACTCGCACAGATTCAGTGCAAGTCTCCGGTAAGCCACGTGCTATGTGTCCCATGAATCAACAAACGGGCGCTTGCGCGAGTTTTGCACGCTTGCGCCTGTTTTTCAGTGCTACTTAATTCTATGAATCAGGCCCAGTTTGTGTGGAAAGAGATGACTATCCAAAAAGTTTGTGGGGGTCGCACCCTCATGTTGAGAATGGATAGGCAAGGGGTATATATTGTGTCACAGTGTGGAGGTCGCACCCTCTGATTATGTAAGAATTAGGTTATGAATGGACGGTAGCACCATCCATGTTTTAGGGAAGTTAAAAATATGGTAGTGCAGTTGATTTAAATTCCAATAAAAAAAAAAACAAGACCCAACTCATGACTTTAAATCCCGAACTATGAGTCATGAAACTTCTTTCATGCGCACACATGCAAGTTGGCCGGCAGGCGTCCCCTACCAAACCCTAACCACTATAAGATTTGCGTGTGTAACATCCACCCCATCCGAATTGAATTAACAATTGGTGATTGCTCAACAAAGTAATCATCCTTACACCTAAATACCAAAGCCACGATTGTCATGACCTTACCAACTAGTATCCTAACCATACTCGTCATTTAAACCAGCATAACTCCCATACTAGCGAAGAACAAATAAACACTTCTCTTCAACATGGAAGGTGCTACCCTCCGTACAAAAAAAACACTTTTCTTCAACATGGAAGGCGCTAGCCTCCGTACCTGTGAGACACCTTGTCGACAAAAATACTCTCGTATAATCAGAAAACGTAAGCATTCAATTGTTTGTGAGACACCTACCAACATACCTCACACGCTTCCTTACCGGAAGTGGATAACGCACTTCAACTTCACATACTGCCCTCATACTGTGCGCTGGTGAGGAAAACTATAATGTATTCTCTCCCTCTTTTGTTTTGAAGGTGCAAAATACTTATTTATTTAGGGACAGTTGGCAGTGTTTGTTCTCCACTATGCGGTGCCCATTTTGGTTTAGAACAGTCACCGCTGAGTGACTGGAGTGAATGCACATGACTGGCAATGGCTGAAATAAAAAACATGTTTGTAAAAAGGAGGGGGAAGAAGGAAAGATTAAAAGGACGATGGTTCTCTTGGTGGCTGCCATCTCGGGCATCCCCCCATGTCCAGGAACATCAGGCTCTGCAGCACACCATGTCAGACCTACATCAGGGGAAGCAGAAGTCCATGTGGCCTTGGAGCACCAGAAACTGGACTATATGGGCTGCAGGCCCAAGACCCATGCCAGGAGGAGCCCAGGCATGGTGAGGAGAATGCATGGACCGCATTGCCAGAGTTACTGGGCATGGGTGACGCCCTTGGCCGCATGAGCGGGGGCGGCTCTGGTGAAGGTAGATGCTGAGGAGAGGAGCGAACCTATGTGTTTCCCTGATGTGAAGGAGCATGAATTTGTAACACCCTGAACGTGTGGGTAGGTTGGGTGAAACAGGCTTGCTCAGGGTGTATTAGCTATCCAGCTGTGTAGCAGAGCATATGGGTGGATTGCAGCCGCCCAGCCCAGGGTCAACTGATTTGCACCCTGTCCCTTCATTTCGAGGAAAACTCCACCCAAGCCGGTGGCAGGTACCCTGGGTGGAGTCAGGCCAGGTGGCTGGTGAGCACGATTACTGTCCCAGTGGCCTGGCGTAGGATCACGTATAGCAAGACTGAGATGGAACAGGAAGGATCAGCCCTCGGGAGGAGCTCATGAGGCTCCTTTTCATCTGAAACAGTATCCTGTGACATCCACCTGAGGCAGTGTCATGCTGGATGAATTGCTGAGTACCCGCCATGCCCTTATATGTATTATTGTAATGTGTATGGTTTTTCTCTGTAAAGGTGCAAGAGACCATACTGGGGCAGGACGCGCCTGACCTCCCTCATATGGAAGAAGTTGGCTTGCAGGAAGTTCTTCACAGAAATGGTATCTGTGGGCAGTGGTCCCATTCTAGGGACAGACCAGAGGCTCTCAAAGGCTCCTATCAGGCGGTGTTATGATTGGGGTGTTGCTGATATCAATGTTTCATTACTATATAGAGTGGCTTTGCCTAGGAAGTACTAAGTGAACTTATTCTAATCGTTCGAGCTCCCTAGGGTAAAGTGGGGTGGAGGGGGTAAAGCCGACAGCACATGGTGACTTAAAAATCTCCAAGAACACTATAAATTGGAAGACAATGTTCCAAAGTGTTCTAGGCTTTTGATTGCACTGCATTTATGTGTGTACTGTTACCATTGAAAACAGAGATCCCCTTGGCAGGTTGGAAAAACGTTATTGGTGATGCGTCTTTATTCAGGGAGGCCGGGATGCGTGTATCACACTCAAAGGAGCAAACCTTGGTATATTTGTGACTCAGGTCCATAATGGTGTTTAGTTCAGAAGAGCTCAGGGAAGTAGCCCATCTTCTGTTGTTTATGTGTATGGTTACAGCAGGTTGCCTGGCACATACTTCCTTTGCAGTTGGCCTGGGTAGGGGATTGAAAAGTTTAGCCCCTGTCAGTAACCTGAAGTTGTCTCACCTGCTAGTCCCCAGGGATATGTCATCCAGGTGGGCAGGACACGGCCATTGCTATTGGATCCAGTTCCTGGGGGTGGACCAGTGTGGGAGGATCACCTGGATGGGGGTCCTCGGGGAGTGGAAGTGGGACACCGACGGGTGAGATGCGGTATCTCCCTTTTTATAATACCTTTTACCCATCCTAGAATGTAGGATACTGAAACACTCTACTCCCCTCCCCGTTTTCTGACACAAACACTTTTGCACACCACGAAAGATGACGGACAAACACCAGAGCCGTTTACCAGACGGCCCTTTCCCTTCCCCACAGTGATAAAAGGTGGAGCGCGAGAGCACAATACGAGCAAGGCAGACCACCCAACAAGAGAGATAACTCAGCACAGGAGTTCAAGAGGATGAGAAAGAAGGTGTGAACCGAGAGGGTGACAACGAGAGAAGCGACCTTGCCCTTTCTGAGCCAAGACACATGAAACCTCCACGCAAGGAATCGTAAAACTGCGAACAATAGCCAGCATGTGTTGCAGCAGATGTCAATGGTACACAGGGTCCTCCTCCGCTGATAACCAAGCCGGGGAGAGACGCTTGCCACTGTGGTACCAGCCTTGACTCCAGCGACAAAGAAAGCCAAGGGGTTCATCACAGCCGGCGAGTCGAGTGGAGAGCCGATAAGAAACCGAACTGTGTTGAACAAAAGTAGCAAGCAGCTAATTAATTGAAGAAAGTACGAAGAACTATTAATACGAGAGAGGAAAACCAGCTACAGAGGAGTCAGGCATCACGTGGGTGCTCACTCGGGAATCTCTAGGCGATTATCCTATTGTTGAAACTACCGTTACCAGAAGGCCTTGGGAAAGGCACAAGAAAGGGGTCAAAGTGGTCATACAGGGGTCTAATAAAATCCTCTGTACAGTCGAAAATGTCTTTGACCGGCAGATGATTGTGAAGCTAAGGGAAGTGAATGCTGCATCGCAAGAACTGTTCAAGAAATTGTGTGATTGCCAAAGTTGGCAACGGTGAGCCTGACGGAGGGATGAAGATGAAAAGGGGGGTGAAGCCTAAAAGTCCCGATAAACAGTGTGTTGACAAGAGTGAACCCGGCAGAGGGATGTCCACAGTGAACTGTTTAAAAACATATTAAGATTTGTGAACATTACAGATGAGATTGTGCTGAACAGATGAGGTTGTGTTGAGAAGCCGTAATGAACCCAACGCAGGGAGGCTGATCTTTGAGAAGGGTCTAAGCCTGGGAGATGGGTCCCAGGGGAGAAGAATTATCACCCCAAGTACAATCAGGAAAGAACTTTTGTTTATGAATTTGAGCTCATCAGGCCCTCGGAAGCAAGAAACTTAACTACCGAAGGTCCTGAGATTGCCAAGAACTTTTTGTGGATCTGAGCCCGTAAGAGGGGATCTGGGGGTGAAGGTCATCAACCAACGTACATGTGAAAAGGAACTTTTTTGTTATTCTTTTTGAAGATATCAGGTCCTCGGAGGCAAGAGACTTTTTGTAGAAAAGAGACTTAACCACCGGAAGCCCTGATAGCTTAAAGCAGAACTGTTGGCTCGTGCTGTGAAAGCTTGAGCGTGTGCTGTGCTCTGGAATCCCACCTTGTCCTGTGCTCAAAACGTGGGCAAGGGAGACCCTGACTACCACATCCTGAACACTTCTTTCTTTTAATGAACCTTATCCCACACTCTTTTTATTTTAGCGTAAGGATTGGCAATATGTTTTTCTTAGTATAGTCCCTTTTATTTGACAAGATGCCAATAGGACTGCCTTATTATTATTTGACGGTCGTTGCTTGCTCCCATCTTAGATTTAGGTTTAGATTAGGCATTTTTCCAACCTTCCTATACAGTTTAATAAACACCCTTGAACTGTGTTCACTTGTGTCTGTCTGTACTGTTGCCAGCATTAGTTCCTTGCACCTCCCACGTGGCATAACGCGGATCGAACCTTCACATGTTATGGGCAATTGTATCCAAAACAGTTTGTTTTCTTCCTTTCCACTAAGGGCTCCCTTTTCAAAGATCACACAACAATTTCTCAAAAATTTCCTTTGAAGAAACCTGCATACAGGAAATACCTACCAAACCTCCTGATGATCCACTTTAGTTATAGTGGGGAAACACGTGTCGAGGCTAATATAAAGATGTTACTAAATTAAAAAACAGGACAAATGACTTTCCAAGCAGACTCCTGAGGAACTATCACAATGCACCTATGAAATGGAATACAAACTCTGAGGAGCTAACAAAATGAACTCTTGAACAAAGATACAGATTTTCTAAGCATAATTTGGAGAAACTATCAAAATGCACTTTTGAAATGGAACAGTTATTTTGAGGAACTATCAAAATGAACCTTTGAAGTGGTAAAAAACCATTTGACCATTGAACCATTTATTTTTTTGATAATTTGTCTTTCTAAGATAAGCTTTAATTAAATCATCAGCTGTATACTCACCCGCTTTGTATGAGTTTTATTGATAATTCTAATAGTTGGCAGAATTTGGATCACCCAATTAAGCAATAGTTCTATTGTCTATTGGGAAGTCACAATATAGGGAGAACCATTTAGCAGACAACTCACCATTTGGACTCGCCATAAGGTTGACCGATGTCTGCAATCTGTTTTCTAACCTCCCATGTGGCATGTTTGGAAAGGATCCACTAGCAGGACAGAGTAGAAATTAATTGGGCTACACTTGGTTAATGGGGATGGAGTTTTCATAAGGTGTGTCTCCTGCCTTTGAGCGGGGACTGCGTGAGGGTAGTCTTGGTATCCCCCAAGTATCTACTACAGGCCAAACATCCTTTTGCTTGTGGTACCTGGCCCATTAGACCACTCTCTTAACAGTCCCCAAAGTTACATAGGGGACTGTGATGAATCGGAGACGATTTCCCCAGAAAACCTGGCCTGGGACCCTTCTCATTTGGCCAGGGAAAGGCAGACGCATCCTGATCCTGGGGGTACTGTTCTGCGGGAGGATCACATGGGGAGGGAGGGAAGCATGACAGAAGGAATAGGAAAACCCCTTTAATAACTTTTCCAGAGACCCTACCATCTTAACGGCCTATCGTAAAATTGAAAATGTGAAAGAAAAGGGTAAATTGAACCATGGGGACTTCAACTCCCACAATGCCCAAAGTACTAGGACGAAGTAGAGGGATCCAGAGGCACTGGACTGTAAATTTTAGTTTAATTGTGCTAATGACCCACACCTGAGGGAGAGTGGGGAGTATAAAATGCCCCTTCAGGTGCAGGCCATAAGGAGAAGTAGTGGGAGGTGCAGTGATTGCAGGAACTCCATGTTGCAGTTGCAACACAAGTTAACAGAAAGCAGAGACGCTGGAGCCACCACGATTTGCAGATTGAAGGCCAGTTCTGAGAGGGTGCCTACCTTCAAAGATTTTATATGCAGAGGTTGCTCAGTGGAAAGTGTTGTCTTTGAAAGCTCTCCCCCGGAAGACCGTGAATGCAGATGTTGTGCAGCGGGAAGCATTACGTTAAAAAGCTTTCCCCACTGTAAGTTGGGCTCCGGTAGCAGGAAAGCTCTGGAGTGTATCTGGAGCGAAGAACACTCATTTCCCAACCTGTGTGGGCCACGGGAAGCAGAGAGAAGGAGCTTTCCGGGCAGAGCGAAAGCAGAGGAAGCAGACAACCCAGAGGCAGTGGAGCGAGCAGATGTGTATGCAAAACCCACTGAGTTCATTAGTGTTGTTTGATTCCGCAACATTCAGTGATCGCCCGCTGGTTCGAAATACTCAATTTGAATACTGAACTGGTGTAAAGAAAGTGAAGTGGCAGAATAATAATTACGTTGAATACCGAACTGTTAAAAAGAAGCTAAAGCGGCAGAATAAGAACTTTGGGTACAGACAAGAAAGGTATCATTGTACTTATAAATGTCAGATTAATTGCCAAAGTCAAGCAAAAGCAATATCAAAGCAAGTTAATAAGAACCAACATTGCCAAAGCCAAGAGACGGCAAGAAGCACTTTGTTTGTAAACCGTATTGCCAGAGTCATAAAGAAGCAATAGTTGGCAGTGACCTAAACCTAAGCCAATGTTATGTTTTTGAGTTTTATAAAGCGCACTCTCACCGAAAGGTATCATGGCGCTAGGAGAGAGAAGGGAGCAGTAAAGCCAACCCGTGCCGGAGTGAAAAATTAAAACAATAATGCCAAAGAAGAGCAAGTGTTAGAAACAGCTATAATCAGAACTTGGTTAATATAAGACTGGGAAAACAAGAGTGGCAGGAGAGCTGCCCTACTGATAGAAAGTATTCAGGAGGAGATGAGCATTACCTACATTGGATGTGGCAATCACAAGTGTGGAACAAACAGCACCATTGCGTTTCATGTCTTCCCAGAAGAAGTAGGCACAACTGATGTTGAAAGTCAAAAGACTGTGCTAGGTTGTTTGATGTAAACTTTACCACAGAGGTACTTGTAGTAGTGTTAGTAGGGCTTCATTGAGTCCTGGCAGGCAATTGTACCAGGGCCAGGGATTTTGTAGTAGTAGTCCTGGCAGGTGAGTGGACCAGGAAGAAGTAATTGAAGTATTACCTTGTGGTTATAGACTATGAAGAAAAAGAAGCAGCAAGATCACTAAAGTATATTGTGAACTATTGTGGAGTCTTCCTGACAAATCATTATTCCTGATTCAAGTATTTTGTGAACTGTTGTGGAATCATGCTGACAAAGGCATTTTTGTTGATACAGATAAACTGTGGAAGTATTATCATTTTCTAAAAAGAGGTTGTGATGAACTGTCTGCTACAAGTGGAGAGATAAAGACTTGTTGAATATTTTGAACTGTTGGTGTCCAAGTGAGAGACTTTCCTTTTGGAGCAAGAAGAACTTCATTAGAAATTTGTTGCAAGATGGAACATTTAAACCTGCATGCAGTAGTGTTTTGTGAGTTTATTCAGAATGCAGTTAGCAGTTACACAATGCATTTTTAGGGGCACCTGGCCCATTCTGTTTTTTTCGGGCTTGGGGGTGGGGTTGAAAGAGGAAGAATTAGTCATTCAGTAGAAGGGCAGACTGCGAGCAGGATGAAGGTTTATGGGTTAACAGTTTCCGCAAGAAACAGATGTGATCTTGCTGGTTGGGTTGACCATTTTTTTGGGCCGGCAATAAAGATGGGACCTGAGGCTAGGGTGTCCAGAGTTCAATTGTTTTCACAAGGTGAAACTAGAGGCAGTACATGCAGGAGTAGTGGGTGCATAAATTAGAATGTCTTAAGAGGAGCCAGGGTTCTGGGGCACATGAGATTACAATCTGTAGTACAAAGAAAACCTGTGTTTAGCCCTTCCTCGTATTGCTACAATATCAGAGCGGACCATGTTCAAATCACACTTTAGGTTAAAGCCTCTTGGCCAGTTGTTAGTAAGTAATTAATGATGTTATATGCGAATGTTTCATTGTACCATTATGTCACGACCTACCACAGACCAATTCTCAGCAAAGGCGGACTTCGAATATGATCTGAAGATGGTCGTTAAGATTGTCGATGACTAATGAGAAAGAATGATTTTGGAAAAGATGGAAGTTCTTTGTAAAAGTTTTGTCCAATCATGTTTGAGGGATGGGTGGTAATAAAATATCTGGGAGTGTTTTAACTGTTTCTAAAATGTATTAAAATATAACAATTGATGTAATTTGTTGAGACTTGAGTTGGATAGTTACGTACAAAATGTGCACTCGTTCCTCGGTTTGTGGACCCGGCTTGGGCTGAGGTAATTAGGGGTCTGCCCCCACACCATACATTACCTTGTTAAGATTGTTTTATGTATAAGTGTGAGAGACAGATTACTTTTGTTAGAGTGTTTCCTTTAGTTTATTTTGATAGGCAGGAATCCTCGTCAGGGTAGGGATAGTGAGGCGTTTGTCAAACACTTTTGCATTAATAAAAAGGCATCTGATGAAAAACCTCTGCCAAGATGTCCGCCTCACATTTCTGATCCTCACAGGACTTTGTTACAAACTAATTTCTCAACATGTTTCCAGAAAGTAGTGGATCATACCATTAAGCCAAAATAAACTCCACTAAGGGGGCAACAGTACCATTTAAAATGTGTACATGAATTGCATAGGTCTTGAAAGCAGTTAACAAATACTTGTTAATTGCAGTGGACACATGTACAAGATTCACCTGGAGCATTCCATAGAACAAAGCTGATTTTAAGGAAGTAATAAAAGCTCATTTAGAATGCAGGCTAATAGGATTGTTGAGCAAGCGAATGGAATTAATAAAATCAAACAGACCTGACCAAAAGCACCCTTTTCGGTGGAGGAGCTAGTTAGATCACTTGCCTTACGTAATGAGAAGTATACATAATTTGTCACGCCAATCACAATGTGACGATAAAATACTTAATGAAATGCTGTATGGAATGCCGGTTTACATTCCTGATTTCTACAGTACTTCCAGTTTCCTTATCAGGCACGATCAACTGCCTGTCACCACACTACTAAGTGGCTCTTTGAAGGTGAAAAGGACATCCTGACTGAAGAGAGTGTATCTAGGTGCTAGAGAGGCTACACAACACAAACACAGTTGGTCCTAAGTACAGACGACCAGTTAATTATTATATATGTGGGTACAAGAACAGAAGTCCTACCAGCTGTGCCCTCAAAACAAGAATACACCAGGTTATGGTCGATCAAATGAACCCACTCCAGACAGCAAGAGCCCTGTATCTAAGGGAGAGTACTGTTACTCTTGAACAACCTGGACTGTAGGCAAGAGAAGATGTAAAAATAATGGTGGATGAAAGGGTCGTCCAGTTTTTACTGTCTCATTGACACAGAAACAGAGGGCCACATTATAAGGCTGGCGCTCCCGTAATGACGGGGGCCAGTATGGAACCGGCCCGCTTCATTACGGGGGTGCCGATTATGAGCTTCCCTTTGCAGGACCCGGATCAGACACCTGGTAAAACCAGGCATCCTTTCCAGGTCAGGCGAGGGGTAGACCGAGGTAATAACGGGCCAGATGTACTCTGCCCATTATTACCTCCCTCCCCATTCCCATTGAGCCCTATGGGGGCTGAAATGGGAATGGGGATGAGTTCCTGCAAGGAGGACTTACCGGGTCCTCCTATGTCGGAGTAACCCGGTAAGTCCCCATTGCAGGAACCCGGTAATGGAGCCAGGTACGGAGGCAGCCATGGAGCTCAGAGCTCCATGGCTACCACCATAGTCGTAATGAGGCCCAGAGACTTTTCCTGGACTGGAGAAAGGCATAAGATTTTCACATATCATGAAAATTCTTTTAGGCCATCTGGGAGAAGCGTGACACGACAAAGAGTGGCATACACAAGTTGATGCACAGGAGTGCATTGCGCTTCTCCCTGGAGGCAGGACGCTGTGTCAGGAAACCCAGCCCAGGGTAGGTAAGTGGCAGAGCTGGGCACAGGCAATGGGAAGAGAGAGGGCGAGGGACTGCTCAGAGGGAAGGGGATGCACAGAAAGCAACATTGCGAGGGGTGCCCTTTAGCAGGTGGCCCTTCACAACATTGCTTTTATTATATGAGCAATGTCCTGACGATTTGGTTATGAAATAGATTTAAACCGATTTTTGTTAATATAAGTCTGTTTTATTTGCCATGGATGATCCATATCTTCTTTTACACATTTATGAAACAATGGAGCATTTTTTACTCCAAAAAATCCAGTTAGTATTCTAGTAAATTTGACATCATCATCCTTCCTGCATATACTACATAATAGGTGTTTGCAGGGCAGTGTCCCTGTATCTACAAACAGTCTCATGCTTCCTTTCAGTCCGTTCTGGACAAGTCAGTACACAACATATAGTGGGCGCTCTATGCAAGTTCAGGTACACACCCTATCGCTGATAGATGAGTCAGGAATGTTTTTCCATAGTGTCCCTGCTTTAGAAGCATTTAAGGGCACAGAAAAGGGATTGACTCAGGACGTTTACCCAAAAGGTTTTATTAAAGCCTGAAGATGACGAATTGCAAGTTGTAGGATTTGTTAGATATTTTGATATATTTGGATTCTATAGGCATAGCATACAGCCGATAAGCAAAACCCACAGGGAACTCTATGATGTACTTTTCTTTGATGGTATGCAGTGATAAAATCACGGCAAAAATGTCGACTGTTCAAGAAATCGCTGCAAAAATGCTGTGGTTTGACCCGTTAAAGGTGTACCCCATTACACCATTTAAGGGGGGTGGGGGTTGCAGGGGTATCCCCCGCCCCCCTTAAATGGTATAATGGGTCCAGGGGCTATGGGGGTGTCTCCTGCATCCTTTACATGGATTGCAGCGGCAAAACCACAGCCTTTTTGCCACAATATTTTCTGTCCACAGCCATGTTTGCCGCAATTTCAACACATTGGCCCTCATTACGAGTTCGGCCGGTAGCCATGTCGCTATTGGCGGCATGGCTGCTGCCGAAATCGCATCCGTGTCCGGGTCCTCGGAATGAGGATTTACCGGGCCATTCTGAGTTCGGATGGCCCAGTAATTCCTCCATCAACGACCCAGACACGGTCCTTCCTCATTTCCATTTCAGCCCCATTGGGCTGAATGGGAATGGGAGAGGGAGCAAACAACGGGCCATAACGAAATGGCCCGTTGTTTGCTCCCTCTTCCCCTTGCGGGACCCGGTAAGCACGCCTGGTTTTCCCAGGCATGCTTAACGTGTCCCGCGAGGGGACCTCGTAATGTGGCGGAACGGGTTGAACGGCGCCGTCACCTTTTACAGCACCGTTTAACCCGTTCCGCCAGGGTCGTAATGAGGTCCATTGAACCTCTTCGAATCCTCTCCTCAATTTCAACACTGAAATTCAATTTCAACACTCGGCCCGCATCGAAGGTATGAATAAAGTTATGAAAACACATATAACTTTGCTTCTCCATGAAAGATGGTGACTTCTATTGGTCTACACACCCTGTGGTATTTCAAGGAAGGTGCATTTCTAACATAACAGAAAATTACTGACAGGAATCAATCAATGCTTTTAAACACCACATTGGGGGAGGGGTGTTTCTTTGTTGTTGCATGGAGATTACACGTTAGCGGTGAGTCTTTTTTTTGGTGCGGGCCATTTGGACGCAGCACTGTGGCAGCAAAGGGCCTTTTGGCGTGACCTCAGTGGCGCAAAGGCATTATCAACGCGACTCCTCTGCGGTAAATCACGCCAAAATGTCCACCATACAAAAGGCCCACTGTTCTACGCCCACCAATTAAACTATAATTAAAATTTGAACAAGCGCTATTTCAGCACTATTTACATACATGCCAACATTCTGTGACCAAAAATCTGTAGGAATCGTAAAGTTTCAAAAATCGGTATCTGTTGCCACTAAATCGGTAGATGGTAGGACTGCTTAAAAATCGGTAGGGTTGGCAAGTATGTAGGATGGGGTGGAACGTTAATGAGCACAACCCTTTCCTCTCCCTGTTTTCCCTCCAGTCACCTTTCACTCAGCCAATTCTTGCCTGTGACACCCCCGACATACGGCCTGGCAGACACCAGCTTACATATATGGGACAGCATTGGTCGCCCATCAACCCAACCTGATACACTTGGCCAATACCCACTCAAATAGGGAACGCCCAAGCACTTGTTGGGTCCATCAGGCATCCATGGTTCACTAATTTCTAAAGCACTCCTCTCTGAAGTCTTTCAAAACCTTCACAGGAATATATTTGTCCCAACGAGGTAGGTGTTGGGGGGTGTATGTGTCTCTCTCTCTCTTTCCTTCACTGTACGATCCCAGGTATGTGGTTATCCTGACAGCCTTGCAAAATGTCTGTCTTGGGTTGATTAAGCTATGGATAAAGTAGCACTTCCCTCTTGGACAAAGACAATTAGCTGGAGAAAAAGGTTTGCAATTGGGCTAATTTATATACCCACAATCCATTGCTGATATGGCTCAGAACTGGAGGTGAACTTCCGGCGATGGCTACTAGGGGCGCTGTGGAGTGTGCGACTTGGCTCTTATGTATTTTCCTATTTTCACATTTCAGGTAAAAGGTTACTTTTTTCCAAACCTTTTTAAACCCACCATAACTTTGTTGGTGTTGCTAAAAACATGGCCAATTACTCCAACTACAAAGTTCCTCCTTCAATATATAGGGGCACTCGGAAGTGGGAGGAGCTTTAGCAGAGTTGCATGACTGACAAGGGAGACAAACAGCGAACATCGTCTCTCCAGATGGGGTGCGGGGAGAAAAAGCAGGCACTGTCAGAACTATACTGCACTGATGCTCCCTAATAAGGGGGAAACCAATTATCTAGTTGTCCTGACAGCCTTTCAAGATGTCTTTCTTGGATTGATTAAGCCATTTATAAAGTAGCACTGCCCTTAGACAAAGAAATTTCCTGGAGAAAAAGATTTGTATTTGGGCTAATTTGCATATCCACAATGCCTTGCTGTTGTGGCTCAGATCTGGCGGCATATATATATATATTTTAAAAGACACCCAGCATAACATAACAAATCACTGAATCCAACTGCCTCTCAGTGGACTTAAATTGCAATATTGGAAGTTAATTTTAAAACGTTTTCGCTAAAAGAACTATATGCATCCTAAAAATGGGACCATTTTCTCTTGGTTCGTGTTGCACTGCAGCACCTACGATGTGGGTTTTCTATAGTCTCCAAAAAATATCAAAACAAATATTAATTATTAATGCTTAGGGTCTTCATAGTGTAGCATTCAACATGAAAAGTTATTAGGCAACATGTTCCTCTACGGCCATAAAAAATCATTGCCATGTTAAACTAGACTGAATTATAGCTGCCACTCCTGCCCTCTAAGGGACAGGCTTAACACTCTTCTGGCCCAAGGTGGCCAGGCCAGCTTGCAGTGCCACAGTCCTGACCATAAGCGGCTTGGAGGCTAAACCACAGAGACTCACTTGGACTGACGGCTGTGTCCGTCAAGGTCACTGGTAGTATTTGGAAGTATTAAGGAGACGTGGAGGAGGCAGGACTCTACCCATTCCTCCCCAGGATTAGGAATGGCTGTGCAAGAGGGCAAGGAAGGAGCAAAGAGAGAGAATGACTGAGTCTGGCACTTGTACACAATCACAATTCTAATCCTTGCCATTCAACCATCCCTAACCTTGGGAGAGAGTACAGCATTCTACATGCGTGTTACCTGAGCATTGTCAAAGCGCTGTACTACTGTGGTCAGTTCTGGAAATGGAAAACATGTATGGGGGAACTGTCACCTCTTTGGAGGGGCGAGGCTTTTGGAAGGAAGTGGTAAGGACAAAGGGCATGGTCCCCTGCCAGGTAGTGCGCCACAGTATCTCTTCATAGAACCCAATCCTAGCGATTTGCATAAAAGCAAAGAGCATTATGGGAACATCATAATGTGCACAATTCAAAATGTTAAACATGTCTTATAGTTATTCAATAAGAAGCGCTTTTAAGTGTATAATGGACTCTTTTGTTTTGATTAGTCACAACATTCACCCTAATAAAGAAATGTCTGTAAATTACAAGACATATATACCACATACATGCCAACATTCTGTAAGCAAAAATCTATAGAATTCGTAAAGTTTCAAAAATATTTAAAAAATCGGTATTTGTTGCCACCAAATCGGTAGGACTGCTTAAAAAGCAGTATCCTACCACCTAAATCGGTAGGGTTGGCAATTACATTCCAGCTGCATTGGGTGACTCACACACGCAGTGCTGTGCATGCAGCAGCTGTCATCAATCAATATGCCATCAAGGAGGAAGGTAAGGCACGGCGCCACTTTCACACGTGCCGTTTCGGGGTACTTCGACTGTTCCCGAGTGGGCCAGGATTGGTGGTGGCTGAGGCCCCCAGAGCATCCAGAGGAGCGTTAACTTGATCCATAAAATCGGACATGAACATAACAAACTGGGCTGCTTGCATCCGAAGATAAGGGGCTCCCAGTAGGAGTGAGTGCCGTTTTAGATTTGATTTTTAAATTAAAGCGCTGCAAGCACTCCATGTGCATCGAAACATTTTCCCCTGTAAAGGCAGTCTTGTTCAGTTCACTGAGTGCTCTGAAACGCAGGGCACTGATAGATTTCAGAGCCCGGCTGGCCACGGCCAGCAAGGCATGCCATCAGGGGACCTGCAGTGAATAAGCTGCACTGAAACATCCCTGCAACGAGAGAGCCATGCCTATACATCCGGATCTGCACTTTAGACCTAGCATGTCGGGGCCTCATCTCATGTACTTTTAAAAGTTTAGCAATTTTCACATAACCTGTAGCAATGCACATATACATTTCTGGGAAAAGAAAAAAGAGAAGAAGTTATTTGTAATGGTATACCTCCAATCATACCATTGACTGCTCTTCTAAAGGTCTGGCATGACCTACACGAAAATGCAGACAAGGGGGACATTTGCTTGTCATGCTTGACTTATCAGCAGCTTTCGATACATTGGATTTTAATATACTTAGTTCTATGCGGTAAGTAACGGTCCTTACCGGCCTGGAGCAAATAACGTGTCCGTGTAGTAACCAGCCCACTAATTGCGTGCCATCACAAGTACGCGGGCACAAGCTTTACGCCATGCCTGTAAGGACACTACTGCCATGCCGTTAAAGACCCCAAAAAGTCCCTTAATGGCATCAAGTAAAGCGCTGATAGCACCAGCGCCATCCTTCATACCAGCATTAGCGGGAACCGCTAAAAGCGGTGACCGTTATAAACGGTGACCACTAGTAGCGTCATTGCACAGGAATGGGAAAGAGCACGGCGGCCGTCATTAAAAACACAATCCATTGCCATCCTCATCCCCCAGGACCTGCAGCAACACCACTGCTGTCCAAACCTCATCCAACAACACTTGACAATGCCCAAGGCCCTATAGAAATGTGCAGTGCACCAGCGCAAGGAACAATTCTCTAATGTTATGTTATGTTATGTTATTTTGCACTTATATAGCGCCTTATATACCATTGGTATGGTCTGAAGGCACTGGTAGGTTGAACGCCCTTGGGAACCGAAGTTCTGGTCAGTAGAGGGAGTAGAGAGAGTCCAAATGTGCGTGTGCGCATCCGGTATGTGTGCAGCTGGTGCAGAATTCCTGTGGTAGCTGCTTCCTAGCGGTAGGTGTGGTGGCTGAGAGGTCAGGAGTATGTGTTCGATCTGGCCGGAATTATCCAGACCAAGAGTGGCAGCGTTAGGCCTGAGGAGAACGCCTGGCTGGGGGTGCGAGACCAGCAATGATTACTTAGAGTGATGGGGAGTGAGCCGCAGATGTTGATATGAGAACAGTTATACCGAATGGTGTCATGGTATCTCTGTGTTCTAGTTCAGTGGTGGTGTAAGGAGAGAGTACGCGTGGGGTGTGATATGAGGTATGCTCTTTCAAAGGATCCATGCATTCCAAGGCATAATATGGATGTCATGCAATTCTGCAATTCGACCGCTCTCCACACTCGTTCGCTCTCCACACTCATCCGCTCTCCACACTCATCCGCTCTCCACACTCCTCCGATCTTCACACTCATCCGCTCTCCACACTCATCCACCCTCTACACTCATCGGCCATCTACACTCATCGGCCATCCACATTCATGGGCCCTCAACACTCATCCGTCAACCGCATTAATCCTCTACGCACTTCATAGTCATCCCCACTTCACATTCATCCCCTCTTCACACTCATCCCCTCTTCACGCTCATCCCCTCTTCACGCTCATCCCCTCTGCTATAAGAGAGACTATTGGTCACAACTTCTAAGTGCAATTGGGTACCCTTCTAGATGCAATTGGGAACATTCTAATTCAACTTTCAGAGAGGCTGTTGGGCGCCGCTTCTAAAGCAATTGGGTACACTTCTAAATGCAAATGGTCACAGCTTCTAAATGCAATTGGGGACTCTTCTAGATTCAACTTTTCTCAGAGAGGCTATTGGGCGCAGCTTCTAGAATGAAATTGGGTACACTTCTAAATTCAACCTTCTCAGAGAGGCTGTTGGGCGCAGCTTCAAGAATGCAATTGGGTACACTTCTAAATTCAACTTTCTCAGAGAGGCTGTTGGGCGCAGCTTCTAGAATGCAATTGGGTACACTTCTAAATTCCACTTTTCTCAGAGAGGCTATTGGGCGTAACTTCTAAATGCAATTGGGAACACTTCTAGCTTCGACTTTCCCAGAGAGGCTGTTGGGCGCTAGTTCTAAATGCAATTGGGTACACTTCTAGATGCAGTTGGTCACAGCTTCTAAATGCGATTGGGTACACTTCTAATGCAAATGGTCACAGCTTCTAAATGCAATTGGATACACTTCTAATACAAATGGTCACAGCTTCTAAATGCAATTGGGTACACTTTTAAGTTCAACTTTCTCAGAGAGGCTATTGGGCGCGATTTCTAAATGCAATTGGGTACACTTCTAATGCAAATGGTCACAGGTTCTAAATGCTATTGGGTACACTTCTAATGCAAATGGTCACTGCTTCTAACTGCAATTGGGTACAATTCTAAATTCAACTTTCTCAGAGAGGCTAATGGGTGCAACTTCTAAATGCAATTGGGTACACTTCTAATGCAAATGGTCACAGGTTCTAAATGCAATTGGGTGCACTTCTAATGCAAATGGTCACAGCTTCTAAATGCAATTGGGTACACTTCGAATGCAAATGGTCACAGCTTCTAAATGCAATTGGGTACACTTTTAAATTCAACTTTCTCAGAGAGGCTATTGGGCGCGATTTCTAAATGCAATTGGGTACACTTCCAATGCAAATGGTCACAGGTTTTAAATGCTATTGGGTACACTTCTAATGCAAATGGTCACAGCTTCTAAATGCAATTGGGTACACTTCTAAATTCAACTTTCTCAGAGAGGCTATTGGGCGTGATTTCTAAATGCAATTGGGTACACTTCTAATGCAAATGGTCACAGCTTCTAAATGCAATTGGGTACACTTCTAAATTCAACTTTCTCAGAGAGGCTATTGGGCGCAACTTCTAAATGTAATTGGGTACGCTTCTAATCCAAATGATCACAGCTTCTAAATGTAATTGGGTACACTTCTAAATTCGACTTTCTCAGAGAGGCTATTGGGCGCAACTTCTAAATGCAATTGGGTACACTTCTAATGCAAATGGTCACAGCTTCTAAATGCAATTGGGAACACTTCTAATGCAAATGGTCACAGGTTCTAAATGCTATTGGGTACACTTCTAATGCAAATGGTCACTGCTTCTAACTGCAATTGGGTACAATTCTAAATTCAACTTTCTCAGAGAGGCTAATGGGTGCAACTTCTAAATGCAATTGGGTACACTTCTAATGCAAATGGTCACAGGTTCTAAATGCAATTGGGTGCACTTCTAATGCAAATGGTCACAGCTTCTAAATGCAATTGGGTACACTTCTAATGCAAATGGTCACAGCTTCTGAATGCAATTGGGTACACTTTTAAATTCAACTTTCTCAGAGAGGCTATTGGGCGCGATTTCTAAATGCAATTGGGTACACTTCTAATGCAAATGGTCACAGGTTTTAAATGCTATTGGGTACACTTCTAATGCAAATGGTCACAGCTTCTAAATGCAATTGGGTACACTTCTAAATTCAACTTTCTCAGAGAGGCTATTGGGCGTGATTTCTAAATGCAATTGGGTACACTTCTAATGCAAATGGTCACAGCTTCTAAATGCAATTGGGTACACTTCTAAATTCAACTTTCTCAGAGAGGCTATTGGGCGCAACTTCTAAATGTAATTGGGTACGCTTCTAATCCAAATGATCACAGCTTCTAAATGTAATTGGGTACACTTCTAAATTCGACTTTCTCAGAGAGGCTATTGGGCGCAACTTCTAAATGCAATTGGGTACACTTCTAATGCAAATGGTCACAGCTTCTAAATGCAATTGGGAACACTTCTAATGCAAATGGTCACAGCTTCTAAATGCAATTGGGTACACTTCTAAATTCAACTTTCTCAGAGAGGCTATTGGGCGCAACTTCTAAATGCAATTGGGTACACTTCTAATGCAAATGGTGTACTTTCAATGGTGGCTATTGAGCACACTTCTAAATGTGGCTTTCCACAGACAGGCTATTGGGCACACCTCTAGATGTAACTTTCAAGGGAGGCTATTGGGCGCACATTTAAATCTACTCATACATGTATAGATTAGAGTTTCCAAGTGCAAGTATGCTACAGCTATGATTGGAATACAGTGTTAATGCTTTGTTAGATGCGTGGTTGGGTAGTATGGCGTGAAATGATTGCCTCAGGCCCTGCCCTTCCCACACTTACTTATTGTTGGCTTCTTGCTTCTCCTGCGGATACCTGCAGATATGGTTAGGAGCTGTCTCTGTATGAGCTGTCCTTTGTACCAGGGTCCTTAGTCGCAGGGGGCTGCCGGGCAGGGGGCTGCCTTAGGAAGGTCTTTAATGGCTGGTGACTCAGGGCCTGCTAGCCAATCAGGGCACGGCCTGGAGGGCGTTGGGTACTCAGCCAATCACGGGGGTGGTGGGCGGGCTTGGAGGCGGGAGGGATGGGAATCAGGAAGTGGGAGCGTGGTGGGGAGGCAGGGGACACCGACTGGAAGGAGGGCCTGGGGCTGCAGGACACACGGGGCAAAAAGCACACAAAAGGCACACGGATGCCTGCAATGGAATTCACTCACCCGCGCTCAGCTACAAAGAAGCGAGCGGGCGGTGAAGCCGGTCACTAGGCCTGCAGAGCGCTGGCCACTCAACCAATCACGGGGGTGGTGGGCAGGCTGGGAGGCGGGAGGGATCGGAATCAGGAAGTGGGAGCGGGATGAGGAGGCAGGGGACACCGACTGGAAGGAGGTCCTGGGGCTGCAGGACACATGGGGCAAAAAGCACACAAAAGGCACACGGATGCCTGCAATGAAATTCACTCACCCGCGCTCAGCTACAAAGAAGCGAGGAACTATCCATGCTTGCAGACACACTAGCTGCAAATGCAGAGGTTGTGTTTGTACTGGACATGCAGCGTCCCGCCCAGATTTCAAAAAAGGAGATCTGGGCCGAGGTGGCACGAGAAGTCAGTGCGGAGGGCTCCACCCCCTGCACTGTAAAGGACGTCCACAAGTGCTGAGACGACCTGCGCCTCCGTGTCCGGAGTATACTTGCCGCCACCGGGAGCTTAGCCACGGGTACAGGAGGCGGAGGAGGTTCCCCAATCAAGATGCAAGAGTGAGAGGAGACATGTGCCAGCACCATTGGCATAGAATCAATTGAGGGAGTGGGGGAAATGGAGCGTGGTGTGCCGTCATCGGCAGATGGAGGTGAGTGTCCACACAAAACACTGCAATGCAAAGCATGAAGTTCCCCCCTAAATGTGACCTTGTAACTAGCTCATGCATGGGCCATCCCACACACATTTACACAACCCTGCCCATATGCTGAGCACATCCCCACACAACCCCATGCATGCAGCACCTCAGACATGTGTCACCCAGACTCATGCCTGTATGACCCACCCATATGGCAAGCAACCTGCATGTCCAATATCGAAGTCAAAATGCACAGAACTGCAGCAATGACAACACATGCATGATGCAAGTTGACCCATCATCGATGCTATCCCTCTCTTGGTCCCCCACATGCTCACAATCTTACAGTGAGGAGCAGGACTCTGTGGCTCAGGCCCCAACACCAAAGAAGAAGGCTAAGGGCATGGAGGAAGGCACCAGGCCGACCACATTGAGGGGCACAGGGAAACCTGGACTGCCGCAGAGGCCCAAAGCCACACATGCAGCCACGCCACCAAGGCGTGAAAGGGTGGCCAACAATGTCGTAGCACCCACACCTGCCACTCCCACCACACAGGAGCCAGTGGCAGAAGGCTCACTGTCTGCCGCCAACAGCTCGATTGGCGAAGCAGCTGCGACGGCCCCCCTGTCGGATGTCGAGGAACCATGCATGACACCCATGGGACACTGCACACCGAGCCCGCAACGTTTAGCCCTGCACAGCCCACGCCCCACATCCAATGCCAGCAGCCATGACCTGTCTGGTGGTGACTCCTGGCAGGGAGATGGAGTCCCATGGAGTTCTCACCTGATGGCGGACACATCCTGCAAGCTGCGTCAAAAACCACCAAACGCAGGCCTAGGGACCAGAGAATCAACATCATACAACAGCACCAAGAGGAGCTCACTGCGCTGGTTGGCCAGCACGTGAGTGAGGGTGCCCTTGCAAGGGAGGAGTGCCGGGAATATGCCAAGGGAATAAAACAAGCTATAGAATCCAGCACTACATGCAATTGCGATGAGTTGGCAGCTGTGAGGCAGGTCCTCACCCGGCAGACTAGCCCCCTGCGCAGGTCCACGTGGTCCATGCGGCGCCCAGACTTGCAACCACCCAATGCTGGTAGAGGAGGTGGGAAGTAGGGGCAGCCTGATGTTGGTGACTCTTGAACACTAATGCTGCACTGACGTGCATGCCATGTTTGGGGCATTTGTGGGGGGAGGGAGGATAGGGTGTTTGGGGCATTTGTGGGGGGGAGGGGATAGGCTGTTTGGGACTTTTGTGGGGGAGGAGGGATAGGGTGTTTGGGGTATTTGTGGGGGAGAGGGGATAAGGTGTTTGGGGCATTTGTGGGCTTAGGGGGGATAGGGTGTTTGGGGCATTTGTGGGGGGAGGTGGATAGGGTGTTTGGGGTGAAGGGTCCGTGTACTTCAAAATCACATTATGCTTAATACACCCGTTGTGTCAGGAAAAATCACATGACTGGACATTATTTATTGCGTATGTGTGCTTTATTGGTGAACAGTGCACAGTGTTCATTTACCCACAACAACCAGTGCCCTGAGTCCCACATCCATTGCACCCTCTTCATCCATGTGTATTAGAAATATTGGTCTTTCAGATGCTGGCGCACAGCACGTCCCTCCTGTGCATCGCCACTGGCCTAACGTGCTGCCCCATCTTCTCCCTCCTCCTTCCTCCTCCTCCTCCTCTTCCTCCTCCTCCTCCTCACCAGGTGGTTTCAGTTCAATGTCAGGGGGCAGAGGCACGTTCTGTCTGATGCACATATTGTGCAGCATGACACATGACATGATTATCTTGCCCACCTTCTCATGCCCGTCCAGGAGTGCCCCACCTGACCTGCTGAGGCAGCAAAACTGTGTCTTCAAAAGGCCAAATGTCTGCTCGATCACCACACGGGTACGGGTATGTGTGCGATTGTAGTCCTCTCCGTGCCTGTTCTGTGGGTTCCGGATAGGGGTAAGGAGCCACCTATTCAAGGGATAGCCAGCATCACCTGCATGGGTGCAACAATGGTTATGTGTAAGTGATTTCATCAAATGGAACCTGTACCTATCACACCTACCACACACGAACCAGCATTGTTTCCTTGATCACATCCACATATCCATGCATGCATGGAGGTAATCAGAGTAACTGCAATGTGTGAAGGTGTCATATTCCTTGAGAGTGTTCATACACTGTGCATGCCTACGGCAGTTGTTGCCATGATCTAGGTGTTGTGTAGTCATTCGTATCCTTTGGTCCTGTCACCGTTGGAACCAGACTCTTAGTGATCTGCCATTCCACGCTTGATATCCCTATGCTGGCATGCTGCACTTCTGTGGTGGTGTACGAGTGAGAATCCGTATATTAGCTTAATGTGATTCCTTAGTAGGCACTCACGGACGCATTTCCATTGGGATGCTGTTCAGCGGTCATTTGCAATGGCCAAATTGGCAGCATGTCACTGCATTGTGTTGTAGAGGGTACGGTCTGATGATGTGCAGTGTACATGTGGATGGATATGGCAGGGTTGCAGTAATGGCTTGTTGTCATTGTTGTGCAGTTTATGTCTTACATATGGTTTTCATGTGTCAGGTTCAGTCTGGCCTGCTTTGGGTGATGGTGTATTGCAGTATGGGCATTGTCCAGTCTCTCAACTAATCTCACCTAGTTTGAGTATGCATCCCCCCCCCCGATCTCGCCCAGTTGGAGTATTCATCTCTCCCCCCAAATCTCACCCAGTTGGAGTATGCATCTCTCCCTCCCCCAATCTCACCCAGTTGGAGTATGCATCCCCCCCCAATCTCAACCAGTTGGAGTATGCATCCCTCCCCCCCATATCACCCAGTTGAAGTATGCATCCCCCCATCTCACTCAGTTGGAGTATGCATCTCACCCCCCCATTGTCACCCAGTTGGAGTGTGCATCTCTCCCCCCAAGTAGCCAGGAACGTTGTCCGGCATGTCGCTCCATGTAGCGTGGTATCGTTGAGTTCCGCAGGACCATTGAATCATGGGTTGATCCGGGATATCGGGCACAACAATGTGTGATGATCTTGTTTGAGTCACATACCATATGCACGTTGATGGAGTGGTATTGCTTTCGGTTTCGGTACACTACCTTCATGGCATGTGGAACCACCAATTCCACATGGTCGCAGTCGAGGGCACCGATGCAACTTGGGATGCCTGTCAGTGAATGGAAGCCAACTTTGGTGTTGGAGATCTGCTGGGCAGTCCGTGGTAGGGATATGTGTTCACTTGTGTGCTTCAGGAGGGCATCAAGGACTTGGTTTAGCGTGTGTGAAAATAATGGTTGTGAAATGCCATGCATCTGCCCTACCGGGTGCTGGTAGTTGCCTGTGGCCAGGAAGTGGAGCACTGACACCACCTTCAGTAGAGGGGGGATGGTGGCACGGATGTCTATGAGGCTGATAATGTTTTTGTGTATCATGTCCACAATGGTGGTGATGGTATCCCGGTCCAGACGGTACAGGGTGTGGATCTGCTCAGGGGTTAGGTTGAATGGACTGGCTCTGATTCTAGGGATTGGGGGCTGCCTCTGTGGTACAACTGCCTGCACTGGTGGGGAATGCTGTGCCTGTCTAACCCTCCTTCTCCTCCTGCGTCTCCTCTGTGCTGCCTATTGTTGTTGTTGTATTTGCAATGCAAGCATGTCCTCCAGCCCCAGGATTGCTACTAGTATTGGAATCATTTTGGTGTGTGAATGGGTGTGGGAAGGGGTGTGGTGTGCTCCTTTTGTACTGGCCCAGTCTACATTGCCTCCACCTGTGCTGATTTTGTGCACCTGTGGCAGTTGAGAACACTGCACATGGCTGTTTATGGGTGGTTCACGATGGCGGTATTTCCGCCATGCCGGTATCCACTTTTTAGGCCTGGTTCATGGCGCTATTTGCATGTCCGCCTGACTTGTGATGTACTCCTATTTCCGTCAATGCCGCTATTGCCGGCATGTAGGGTCGCTTGCCCATGCCCATGCCGCTGTTAGAGGCACCGTTCTTTGCGGTGCCGCTAATAGCGGGTAGGCGGGTCGTGATAGGCCGGAGCGGTAAGCGATGCCGCATACCACGTAATGAGGCCCAGTGAGATGGTCTGACTCATTTTTAACGATCCTACTTCAACAAGTGAAAACAGGCCCATTCCTCTCTGAAATGCTGACAATACTTTGTGGAGTGCTGCAAGGGTCACCCTTGTCACCCATACTGATCAATCTTTATATCTGCCCATTGTTAAAAAATGTTGCTCACTTCGATCTTCAGTATCATTCATATGTGGATGATACTCAGATCTATGTGAGTTTAAAACAACCTTTGGAGGCAGCAGAAGAGCATATTTTTGAAGTGTGCAGAAAAAAAATCAGATTGTGGATGCTTGAAAATAACCTTCAGCTGAATCCAACCAAGACAGACATCATTGTATTTGGTTAAAAAAATAAATAACGGGCAAATCTTTTTTGATAATCCCATGTCCCTCACTTTTTGGAATTTCCTCCAAATACACAGATTCCGTGAAATATCTGGGATGTATCTAGCATTCCAGCTTGGGGTGCAATTTGCTTGTGAATCAGATCAAGTCTGTATATTTTCAAATGAAAATTCTTGAACCCCTTCTTTCTTTTACACCTGAGCATGAGTGATCAACAGTGGTAGGCACTCTTGTTAAAGCCAGATTGGACTACTGTAATGTGCTTTTGGTAGGTAGTCCAAAATATCAGCGACAGTGTCTTTCAGTAGCCCATAACTCAGCAGTATGCCTGATCTTCTCTGTAACTTAGAAAGCGCCAGTTTGTGAGCTTCGTAGAAGGGTATGACGTTCTTTCATCACAGGATTAACCCTTGCTGGGTTTTTCTCTGCAGTATATATATATATATATATATATATATATATATATATATATATATATATCAGAGTGACCCAAATACTTTTTTTGCAAAGTTTGGTGAGGATCCGTCCAGGGAGAGCGAAGTTGTAAGCCGCCCAAAAAGTGCTCTTCCTATGGAAACAGCAACTTAACCATAACTACCGTGGCCATGTAATATATATATATATATATATATATATATATATATATATATATATATATATATATATGGGGTGTGGGTGTTCGGGAATACAAAAAAATGAAAAGGGATGGGGGACTAGGGGGGAACCCCCCATAAATAAAAAATTTAAAATTTCAATGAGTTTTCTCGATAGAATTTCTGCAGAGAAAAACCCTCTGAGGGTTAATCCTGTGATGAAATGACATGGAACCCGTAGAAGCCTCCACTGGTTGCTGGTCCAGCAGCAGATTCAGTTCAAGTTACTGGGCCTCATTACGAGGTTGGAGTTAGCCATGCCCTTAATAAGGGCATGGCTACCTCCAAACTCGGGTCCAGCTCCAAGTCCCGCGAAAGGGGAATTCCAACCTTGGAGGACCAGGTAATTTCCCTTTTGCAGGACCCGGTACGTCCCCATTCCCATTTGAGTCCCCATAGGGATCAATGGGAATGGGGAGGATGGTAGCAGCGGTACCGTTCATAACGGCACAGTCCGAAATAACCCTTTAATGATTTGCAGCTCCCCCTGTGCTTGTTTCTAAAGGCGCTGACGGATGACCCTCCTTTCTGGACATTGAATTTGGGATGTGCTTTTAAATTCCCAGAAATGCCCCCTTATTAGCACAAATGCGCAATGGAGAAAAAAGGGCATCCGAGGGAGTGCATCTAAGATACACTCATTCAGAGGACCTTTGTGAATTGGACTGTTCCTATTTTTGGTGCAAGCGCAGAGTAGCCCAAAAACGTTTTGAGAATCTGGCACATGGAGTGTTTCCAGTCATTGGATTACAGCCATACAAATTGCCAAAGGACCACGGAAGCCTAGTACAAGCATTTCGGGCTTCATGACAAGTTGGGCAGTATCCCTGCGGTACATCCGCTGTGATGCCGCCCAATGCAAGTAACGCTACCGCAACTTTGTCCAGCAATATTAGGGCGGGATCCCGAGTTGCGGCAAGGCTGTAAATCCACATTTTTTCCAGAATCCATAGGATCCCATGGGAAAATGGGCGGAAAGTCGACAGATTTACCTTCAGCTCAAAGCTGAAGGTGAATCTTTCAACTTTCCACACAAACTCGTGATTGGGCAGAGCAGTAATGCGGAAGTAATAGCGTTGCAACCACATTTTTACCGCTTTGCCCAACCCGTGATGAGACCCAAAGTCTTGAAAGAAAAATAATATATTTACAGAACTAAGAAGATAAGCCCTTTCAGAAACTACATGCCCACTTTAAAGTCCACATTTCTACTCACGATTGGCCTGGGTTAGAGATATGTCATCTTGGACAATCTATGTACTCCTGAACATTCCAACACCAACAAATTCCACCTTTCATTGCCAAGCGCTGCAATCTTGGAGTACCCTACACCCTGTAATAAAACACCAGATAACGACTGGCGAGGAACGCCCCTACACACATGCCTGTGTGGCAGGAAGTGGTCACAGCACTATGGACCTCTGAACGGTAGTGGAATTCTACAAATGATGCGGGGGTTGAGACTTTTGTGAGCAGATCATACTTGTTACCTAATGGATGTTTCATTGTTCAAGTCACTATGACGTGCCATGGTGTGCCTGTGGGAATAGCCAGCCTGATCACTGTCGCCAAGGGAGTCTAACCATGCTGAACTAGTACAATTGCAAAGGGATGAAATCAAGCTCAGGGTTGCACACCTGAAGAACTTTAAAATCCCCATTGCAAAGGCAACATACTGGACCGGAACAGTACTTCTAAGTACACATGACTGGGGAAGTGACATGAGGACAGTCCTCATAAGCTGTACCTTGTCAGGAAGCACGTCAGTGCTGGGAACATCCAAAGACTATGTAACTCACCCATCCTCCAGCATAGTGGCTGTAACACTGGAACTTTTGTCAGGAGTGGAAACCAGCATCTTTGTTTTAGATCATTGCAGCTGCAGTACTTTTGATTCTCATCATCTTCCTCTTCAGATGCAGAAAGAAACTGAAAGCATGACTACCACACTCGCTTGTGAGAAGAGGCAATTCTGTTAACAGATGGCCTTTCATACAGAGACTTTGGCGCATCTACACCTCTTGTACCAACGTGAGCAAGATACAGTGATGACACTGTGAACATTCTTCAACGCAATTTCGTTTGTCAAAACCTTGAAGCTGGTTATCCAAGTGTAGAGTCTCTCGTAGCACCAGGGCTAAGTATCCTTTGCTCTTTGACGCCGTTCCATTGTGTGGCTCTTGCATACCAAACATCAGGGGCCGAGGGGCTGCTATCTATTGCTGATCATAGGACTGAAGTGCTGCAAGGAAGGCATCATTGCACAAGTCGGTGCACAAACAGCGGAAGATGATGCCTGCAAGTCAATGGCACGAGTCCTTCATCCTTCCCATGCAAGAATACTGTGCGATGGACCATCACGGCTGTCCTCATCTGGCTCCTAAGAAATGGGGTTCTACTTACTGTCCCCTTTCTACAAATCGGAATGTGCCTGGAATTCCACCATTAAAACCAATGGGCCTCATCACGAGTTTGGTGGTAATTTCACTGTATTTCCGAGGAATTACCACCAAACCTGTCTAATGTTGCTGCCGCGCGGTGCGGAAGAATTACCACAGGTTTCCGAGTGGTGGAAAGGCAGTGTGAATTCCCATTTTTGGAGTCCATAGGACTCCCTGGGGATTTTGGGGGGATTTACAGCGAGCTGTAATTCTGCTGTGATTGGGCAATCACCTGTATCATCGAGACAAGGGCAAGATTCCGGGAACGTTTTCCCATGGGATTGCGCCATTATAAAACACTTCCATGAATCAGGCCCCGGTACTTTGCAGTGGCCTCGATGTGAGTTTTACCCACCCAGCATCTTGCCACCAGCTACTTCGTTCATCCTCGTGCATGGATTCTGACATAGAGACATTCCCACCCATGTTCCTCTGTAGCTGCTGGGAGAATTTTTTGTAATCATGTTTTGCTGCTCATAGCAGGGGAAGGCAGTCATGCATATGTGAACAGTTGCTTTCTGTGAACAGTTTACAGCCCAAGCCAGATTACCTTTGGGTTTCACACATTACGTACCTACACAGTGCATCTTTTTGTGGCAAAAAGGCTCTGCAGTTTACTGTGGCCTCTGGAACATTCAAGCAGGCCGGGCACACACACTAAGACTATATTGCTTGTCAAATTACTCAGACGCCTAGTACACGAAGCAGGGCAGGCACTTTGTGCACCAGTATTAAATGGACACTCCATCGTGGTTTGTGATAAAATACATTTTTTCTGCGAACTAACGTGTCTTTCAGAAATTCAATTTTAAAGTGATGATTTCATGATATCACAATTCACTGCCACACATGTGATAGTAGAGTAAAGTCACAGTGAAGGAATACAAGCCATATTTAAAAAAAAAAGTACAAAAGTTACTGTCAACAATGAATCAAAATTTATACTCGGACCCATACCTTCTGGATTGCCAAAAATCGGACACCTAATGAGTTTGAATGATCGTCATCAGCAAGTCCGATTTTACATATGGCAGCCTCAGCCATCCCAAATTAGTTCAGTTACTCGCATATTTCCCTAGTTGAATTAATCCCTTTCAAATCAAAGTTTGCTTTGACAATTCCATTTCTCTTCCTTTCACGTTGAAAACTGTCCTGCATGGGTATTGGAAATTGAGGAGTGATTTCCGAATTCGAACCATGTTCCAAGCTAAGCTTAGTTCAGAAATATGTGGGCTACGTACACTTAGAAAATATCCCGTCTGTCACAGAGCTAGAATTACAGAGCAGTTCGATTCAGCTCTTAATTATACCTCAGGGCACTCCGCAGGGTGCTTGCTGGTGTAATCAATCCTTTTGTGTTTCAGTTCCCTGCTGGAGCCAGAAGGCCAAAAATAGTCAAGACCAAGAGGAACATTTTAGGGTCTAAGTGGGCCCGTCGCAGCTGCATGCATTCTCTACCTTTTGGCTAGTCAAGTTACTCGGGCTCTGCCCAACAAGCGACACCTATGAATGCGCATTAAGACAAAATGCACTGAATTTAACTTTTTTTACACTTTGCAGAAACAGTTATGTAGATAACAAGGAGGGAAACTAAAGATTGGCTATACTTATTTTAAGTCTGGTTTTAATTTACAGAGTGTGTGTGAAACTTTATTTATCAAAAATGCAATTATATGACTCTGGATTTGGCTTCGGCCGAGTACTTGGCCAACTTTTCAGTATTCTGCTGAAAACTGAATCTACACCCCTCGTTAGTACATACACTCATGTTGCGTCAATAGATGTCATTACACATAACATAAACAGGCTCTTTCTGTCTGTAACCACGAATGGGATGGTTCAGATCTTTTGAAAAACAATAAAGAGGGGATTGCTTGACATTACTAAACATCTTCTAAAGGTAAATATAGCGTGGCGGAGGAGAGCTGACCAGAGCTCTCCCTGCTGCCTTATCCTCAGCACATTCTGTAGGGATAGGTGACCTACAGCTCTCTTGATGTTTTGGCCTGCAGCTTAGATCCGTCTGGGTCAGTGTAGTCATTGGTAGGGTTCTGGTGGAGAATCAATCTGGAGAGTCATGGGTTGCCTACACCTTCCATTGAGTAAAACATGTCATGGCTGTAGTGTCCTCTGCTTCAAGACTCACACTACTCCGAAGTCCCACCAGTAACTCTTGTAGTTCACAGTGGCAGAAATACACTGGGCTGTGGCATGGACCTGGAATGGACCTGGCTAGAGCTCTGCTCTCTGCACCATGCTGAGTGCAACTGTGAAGTGAAACATTGCATGGTTATAGTATCCTCCGCAAAAATGCTAACAGCCTCCTGGAAGAGAACCATGAAACATATCTTCATGAAGCTGAAGCGAAGGCTAGAGGATGGCCAGAACTCCCCTTCTCACTTTACAGCAGAGCTGTAGTAGCAAAGATGTTACTGATCCCGAAACCTCTGTGTCACTTTTCCCACATTTCCTTTTGCCAGTGAAAGCTGGTTCAGGAGAACTCCCTCATCTGCTTGCTGCAACTGTGGGAGTGCTCAACGTTTTCCATAGGCTGGCTCATCCATAATGAGCGGAGGGTCTGCGCCCCATCACTCATTATGGACGAGCCGCCCGAAACAAAGAACCTAGGAAATGTTCCCATCTACATCTTCATCCCTTCAATACAAGCTCTTATTGTGATATGCTCTTGAGGGAGGATTTGGGCCTTCTGAGTATACAAGCTGGGGACTTTATTGTACGTTTATATATTTTGATGTATTTTCTAAAGCCTTTCATGAAATACAATAAAACAAAGATGGCAACAAACTCGCATTGAAATTCACCCTCACCCAGCAGAATTGGCCTTGACCAACTCCACAATAATGACTCCTCTGTCCCAGGGGCCTCTTGTGGCCCAATGGTCTAGCTACCGAACCACCATCAATGCGTCAGATTTTTTTTTAAATTAATGTGCTATACAGCCCTACAAACGATAGATTTTCGACACAGTAAACACCATCTATTTTACAATAGACATGTCAACACAATTACAAATCGAGAAGAAAAAAAAAATTAATAAAACAGCAGTGCATATGACATGTCAATAATTCATTCCAAATCCAACAAACCGTTTCCCAATTATGATAGCTAAATTACAAAAGGTTTGGATCCCAATCACTGTCCTCAGTGGTTCAGTTCGGGGGCACTCCTCTAAAAACGACACCACTCGCCTCTATAAAATCGTTAACAAAAAAATACAAGACTCGTTATTCCCTCCCATACGCAACACCCATAAAGCTTCCCCATATTACACAGGCTCACACCAGCCACCATGAGTGCTTTTAGTCTCATTATTCTCAAGGATTCACAATTAGTTAGCAAATGCTTAACAGTGTCATTGTCTCCACATAGTCTACAAAAACAAAGGGACCTTGTATCAGAGTCCGACTCCTCCGCCCCCAATTCTAAGTCACTCCAAACCCCTTCCTCCTCACCTGTGAGTTCTAGCTCCGAAGTTCCGCCGAACCTCTTCTTCCACAGTTCCTCCTTCTTCTTTTCTTTTTTTTGTAGATAGGCTCTACCCCGAAAGGATGCCACCCTGACCTCAAAATAGATGGTCCGGGGGGCCCCTCCTCCGGTTCAGACCAAAAAAGGGGAAAAAGCCATTAGGCATAAAAAAAACCTGGCCGGTAATTTTTGCCGGTATTCCCAGAAGGAGATGGGTTTTTAGATGAGATGCAGGTTATGGGAAAGGTAAGCAGTCTGGGTAACAGCTGGTGAGAATGGATAGGAGAGAGGGAGAGCCAATATGTAGATACCAGAACTGCCAGTGCAAATAGCCTAGAGGGCACAGTAGGTCGAGGAGTAAACCCAGGAATGAAGGGGGGAGTCCTAGGGCCTACAGGAGACAGGGGAAAGGCAGAAAATATGCAAGGCAGGAGTGGGGAGGCAAAGAGCAAAGCGAGGGAAAAAAGCTCAACACGAGCTGAGAGGAAAACTTGCGAGCGATCCAACCGGAAAGCCTGACGCAAGTAGGTTGCAACGCGCTGGCTTCCGGGTTGGAGCTAATGAAAAATGATCCTCCCCGGCAGCTGTCAGAGAAGCTAGACCGCCGCGGGGCGTTGTGCAGGGACGTGGCGGGGCGGCTAATGGCCGCCCCAACGCCATCGGCTCCACACACGCCAACCGCGGCGGCGTGTGACACCTTGGAATATCATTCCAAGTCGCTGTTATTTGCAGAGTCTTTACTGAATTCGTTTTGAGTTTAAGGTAATCCCACACCAAGGGATTACCCACAAATTAGCCAATGTACTTTGCTATATTCATCCGAGTAAGAATGTATTGAATGAATAAACCACTGTTGCTTTTGGTGGCAAGATCCACTATGTGCTGCTCACGACCACAAGTGAGAAACTCCTCTCATAACTACTTTAAAACGTGAGAGAGAGTAGTTCAAAGGATCGCCCGCAGCCAGTGACATCCATCTAGTGGCAGCAGTGTTGACAGAGTACAAAGCGCTAGCCTTCAAAAAAAGAGTATTTTTTAGCTTAGGGCCCTGTAAGAACGTGCATGCAATGGATGGGTTCACACAGAGTAACGCAGAGTCCAAATAACCAAACCAACTCAGGAAGATGGCAAAGTACTGTTTTATTAACAATAATCTAAAACAGGGAGTTATAACGAACATCAACGGACGTACGCTCGATTTCTCTCAACAATCTTTTCATAAAAACATCGTTATATGTCAAAAATACATTAGAGGTGACGTCATACTACGTGGCAAATAATGAAAAACATACTAGGGATCTGGATTGGATTGCCCACGGTCAGCTGGACAACATATGCCTACCTCTAAAACATGTCGGGCCTCATTACGAGTTATGCCGGTAAGGGAAAAATGATGCCGGTATGTAAATACCGGCATCATTTAACGTTCCGTAGCATTCTGACCCACAAACCCGGTATTAACGGCACCATTATTTACGGTGCCGCTAATAGCAGCACAGGCACGTACACGCGCCTCCTTAGGTAGTAAATACCGGCATGCCGGTAATAGGGGGCAATCACAACCCACGCAAACATGCAAATACCGGCATCGCGAACACGGTAATAACGGGCTGCATGATGCCGGAAAAACAGGCATCGCGGACCACCCGCAAACAGCAACCAAGATACAAGGCAGTTGCCACAGGTGCACACAATCCCCACAGGTGGAGTCAAAGGAGGCTGTGCCAGTATGAACTGAGCACACCCACACACCGCAACCCCCCCCGGCGTAGCCAATGCAGAGTTGGCCATCACAAAAGGCACACAATGAAACACCACACCCCTTCCCACACCAAAATGCCACCACTAGCACCATCAAACATGGTGCAGGAGGACCCGCCCATAGTGATACAACCACAGCAGCAACAACAGGCAGCACAGAGGAGACGCAGGAGGAGAAGGAGGGCGAGACATGGCCAGCAATCACCACCAGCGCAGCCACCAGTGCCACGTAGGCAGCCACCAATCCCTTGCACCAGACCCAGCCCATGTAAACCAACCCCTGAGCAGATGCACACCCTGGACCGGTTGGACCGTGACACCATCACCACCATAGTGGACATGACACAGAATGACATTGCCAGCCACATCGAGATACGCACTGCCATCCCCCCACCAATAAAGGTGGTTACTGTGCAACACTTCCTGGCCCCAGGCACCTACCAACACACAGTGGACCAGCTGCATGGCATTTCACAACCACTACTCTCACGCATGCTGGACCACGTGCCTGGCAGCCTGGTGAGTTGCACAACTGTCCCATGGCTGTGCTGTGGGGACCTGATCAGTGCAGATGCAGAAGGGGGGGCTACTGCACCTGGGTGGCAAGGGGGGAATAGTGCACTTGGGTGGCAGTAGCCAGTGAGTGGAGCGTGCATGCCGAGCCAAAGAATCCAGACCTGAACTAGCCAAACCGAACCCGACACATCACTGGGCCACAAATGCCAAACTATGCATATGGATGACGACAAGTAAGAGCCACAACCAGGCCACCATGGCAATGTCAAGCAATGCAGGACTGAACAGGATGGTAACCCTGGCAATGTGGCCAGTGTGAGCATGCATAATTGTGAGCATGCATAGAATACACATCATGAATTGGAGGCCAAACATTGCCGCACTAACACAGCACATCTGCCTCAGCATGCATGTTTACACCCTGCATCATCTATCAAACCACATCCAGTGTCCCACACCTCATTACAGTATCCATAGCATCTATGTGACTATTGCGTATACGTACAGGGACATGTGCATGCCCACAGCAAATAGCTGCCGCCATGACTGAGTGCCCTGAAAGTTGGCAAGTCAGAGTGACACACACCTATTCCAATCTGCCTGCAGGTGATGGAGGATATACCTTCAGGCCGTGGCTACTTACCCCAATGCGTAACCGCTGAACTGGCATGGATAGGAGTACAATCGCGTGCACACTCGTACCCGTGTTCTGCCTGAGCATACCTTTGGCCTGTGAAAGCGCGCTTACGATGCCAATGCAGTTCTGGTGGTGCACTCCTATATAGGCCTGAGGGGGTGGCAAATATCACCATGGCCTGTGTCATGCTGCACAACATGTGCGTCCGGAGGAATGTACCACTGCCAACTGACATAGACATGCATGGGCCGGGTGACCATGAAGGGGATAGAGACTGAGGCAAAGGAGCCCCCCTGCCAGTACATGATGCATGGGATGGCCATGCTGTACGCCAAGCACTAATCCACGTGTACATCTGAAACGCACGGACCATGAAAGGAATGTTCCAGTGACACACTGGCTGCATGTGGGCATGCACACTTGTATACTTAGCAGTTCACAACCGTACGCTATCACACATTGAATGTACATGCACAAAATTAAGAATGTCCAGCCATTGAATTGCTTGCAAACAATGGGTGTATTATTCACATACACGTGATAATATTAACATTCCCCTCCAAACACACCAGTGAAGCCCCCTCCCACCCCACAAACCCTCCAAACACCCCAGTGAAATCCCTCTCCCTCCACACAGATGCTAAGTGTCCCCATGTGTGCATCGGACAGTGCTCCCTTCCACAATGTGTCCTGCCACAATGTCATTGTCCGTGCATTCATTTCTTTTGCATCTTGGTGTTGGGTGGTGCCATGGCCGGCCGTCGTACGCTCCTCCTCATGTGACGCACCGGACTGGATTGGGCCGAGGTGGCAGGGGTAGTTGTGGCGGAAGTGTCAATTCTCAATGGACTGCCTGTGTCAAGGTGTGGCCGCTGCATTGGAGCGTTACCTGCACGGATGGCCTCCGTGAGTGTCCCCATGCACTCCTGGAAGGCACGCGTGGATGCCTCCACTGCTGCAGTATTGGCTGCTATTGCCCTCACGATGGCACTCATGGCCTCTCTGCTTGCTTCTACCTGCTGCTGCATGATCTGGAGCATGGACTCCTGCCGGGCCTCGACCCTTGTCAGGCGGGTCTTGAATGATGTGACGTCCACAGGTCTGCAGGTTGCTGGCAGGGTGGAGGAGGGCAGAGTGGAGGTGGGCAGAGTGGAGGAGGGCAGAGTGGAGGAGGGCAGAGTGGAGGAGGGCAGAGTGGAGGAGGGCAGAGTCGTGCCTTGCAGGGTGGTGGTAGGCGGCTGCGCGGAGCCATCCTCCGGGGGACTGTCCTCGAACAGCGCAGTGTCTGATTCACTGAGGTCTGAATCATGCAGGCACGGATTGTCGAGGCACTCAGACTCTGCTAGAGGTTGGGGCTGGCAATTGGGCTTGGGGTGGGTGTGCCAGGCATCATGTCTGATTCCTCTTCCACCTCTGTGGACACAACGTCCTTGGTGGCTTGCGGCAGGGCTACCACTGCTGTGGTTTTTGGTTGTTGGTCAGTGGGTGCAGGTGTTCCCTGCAGGGTTGGTGCCTTGCGTGGCATGCTGGCTTTGGCAGATGACTTCTCCTTGGACGGTTGTGTTGGGGTGTCCCTGGACCCCTTTTGTGCACTGGACGTGCTCGCACCCCTGTCCACTGGTCTACCTTCATCGTCAGTTCCTGGGGGATAGAAGAGATGCGGGTCATCAGTGATGTGGTCAATTGGCGGCTGTGATGTATTGTGGTGGGATGTGTCCATGCATTCAGCCATCATTTCATTTCTGGTTTGTTGCTTTGGGTGTACTGAGGGGGTATGTGGGGGATCAAATCATGGCTGGTGGTGTAGCATTAGTTTGGTCTCTGTGTGGTGGGTGCATGGGCATGGTTGGGTCATGGTGCACCTCTGTTGGGATTGGGGTCGTCACTCTGCGTCCATGTGGTGCGGGAAGTGACGATGATTGATCTATGGGTATGTTGATGCATCGCCTTGCCCACTCTAACTTCCCCATCAGTTGGGCCACATCATGTGTCGTGATACGTGGTTGTGATGGTACACTCACCTTCCTCTGTGGTGATTGCCGCCCCGACCTCCTGATCTCCGATCCCCTCAATGCTTTCGGTGTTGATGAAGCGACTTGCCGTCTCCTCCCATGGCATCAATTGGACTGGGGAGTGTGGCCCACCGCCTGTCGCCCTTGCGGCTCTCCGATTTTCGGACAGGGTCCTCCGGACACGGAGGCGGAGGTCGTCCCACCGCTTCCGGCAGTCGCACACACTCCTTGGGGCGCACCCCACTGCTGTCACCCTCTGCGCTAACTCGAGCCAGACCTCTTTTTTGCGGGTTTGGGCCGCATGCTTGAGGTCTGTGCAGCGTATTACGTCCGCATGCTCTTCCAGTGTGTTGGCGAGCATGGTGAGCTCAGCGTCCGAGAACCGCTGCTTCCTCCTCCTCTGGGTGGATTTCCTGCTGGCCTTGGACATGGTGATGCTCTCCTGACACACGACGACACGGGAGGAGTGTTGGTTGTGGAGGATTGCAATGGATTGTGTTTTTAAAGATGGCCGCCGGCCCATTTCCCGTTCCTGTGCGATGACGTAATTTCCGGGTCCATTTTTTGTGAACACGGTAATACCACGCCGGTATTACCGTGCCGGTATTTACGGGTTAGTGTGAGGCGGTAGCGCAATGGGCTGGCCCCGCGATGCCAGTATAGGGGGCTTGGAGGCCCTTTACCGGCATGGCGGTATTGCCACTACCGGCATGGGGGAACGCGCGTGCTCACGCACTCGTAGTCACCCGCTATTGGCGGGTTCATACGTGCACGGACCCGCTCATTCCGGCCTGCCGGTAATGAACACGGTTTTACCGGCAAACTCGTAATGAGGCCCGTCATCTTCAGAAACATTACATACACAGTTTCTCATTGGTTTTCAAACTATAAGGTCCTTCGTTATATGGACCACCCCAATTGGTTGGCACATTATGTCATATCTGGAACATTCAGTTCACTTAGCAGCACGTAAACCCAGACCCAGGTGCAAGGAGATGGGACCTGACTCTACCTTCCCATCCAATTAGCCCAGCATCTCTCATCACCCAAGCCTTCTGCCATGAAGATTGTCTTTGAACTTGGCCTTATAGAGTGTCCTTGTCTCTAAGAACATACAGGAGTGAGGGCACTCGCTATCGTGTTCTAGACCACGATCTGGTCCATTTTGCATGTTTTTAAATGCCTTAAATAAAATAAACTTGCCACTCTTGGTGTTTTTTCTTTGCACCTTAACAAGAGATGATTCTTCCTTGCACGTTCACTGCTTTCCAGAATAGATAGCTGACTTTGGCTGACTTCAGTCTTGACTCCAGGCCAAACAACCTCGCCATGCGGCTGGACGATTCAGCGTATTCTTGCTGCGACTCAATTTTCCCTTTTCTCTTCATGGGTCCTGGTTTACTAAAATTGATGATACCGATGTCCAGCTCCTATACAATGGCAGCTTTGCCTGCATTCCTGTCACTACATAAAGCCAGCTTCTATGATAACTCAGTCTACCTTGCGTTTCAGCGTCTGTACAATTATTGAACGGTTGATTCTTTGCAACACTTTGTGCATGTATAATCTTTTTAATATTTAAAAGTTCTCTTGATTCTTTACTTCGTCATTTGTTTCTGTAGGATTGTTATATATAGTCTTGTACTTTGTCACTGGCATGGAGTGATTGCCAATAGAATGTGATGTATGATGCAGCCAGGAGAATGTTGAGTGCATCAGTGTATGAATGTTCTGAGTGAGTCAGTTGGGGGCCTGAGCTGGAGTGAGTGGATGGCCGGTGGGTCTTCTCCTTCATGTGTACTGAACTACCTATCCCTGTCCTTGTCCTGTCATCCAGACTACTGTAAATACCTGAGAGTAACTGGAACTGTACATATTGTACCAATAAAGCATACCTGGAACAACATCAGTCTCCACAGCTGGTCTGTGTGTCCCTTGTGACTAATAAGAGACTTTATTACATTGGCGACGAGAGTTAAAGAACCCAGGAATATGGACAAATACAACTTAAAAGGACAGAGTGCAACTGAGGAGCTGCAGCTACAAAAATGTACAGTAAGGAGAGCTGTGGGGGGGAAGCAGCCTAAGAGTGACCCACCGTTCCCCCAAAGACTCAAAAATAAACATCCTGCCAGCTCCAGGGTTGAAAATGTATAATGTGCCACTGGACTCTGGGAGGGAGGTCCCCAGCAACCAAAAACATTTCCCCAGAGTTCCCTCATGGAAAGGCGCAAAAAAATAAAAAATAAATAAAAAGAGGAATATGCCCCAGAGATCTTAATGGAGACAAAAAGGGCCCTGCTAGTTGGGAATTGACTTTTTGAGCCCCGTTCAAATTAATAAGTAAAAAGATAACTCTCAGCGTAGGAGTTGGGGGCAGTGTGTGTCAATGAAATGCAATAACTTCATGGGAGCATTTTACAGTTTCATTGACCACCCTGTACATTCTGCAAACCACCGGGTGGCGCCAGAGCTCCATGCACTCAGAATATTAACTGTGAAAATGAATACATAAAGGCAGTGTGCAACCCGTAATGAAAGACATTTTTGTTGTGCCAAGTTTTTTTTGTGTATTAAACAATGTCTCCCATGTGGAATGAACATGGATAAAGTTTGGAGTTTGATTTTATCAAAGATCCTGCCTGAATTTCAAAAAATGCTCCGTGTAATACAGTTACATCAGAGGCCCAGCGAGGTCTGTTCTCCTCCAGCCCTTCGAGTGAATGATGACGTGTGTAAACATTCAGTGGGTGATGGTGATCCATGGAATGCGGAGCAGACAATGGAAGCCTGTGATGCGTGGCAATTTCGTTCCTTCAACTTAATATGGGTTAATGGAGAAAAAAGATGCTGAGTTCGCCATCGTGACGTGCAAACATGTCCGGGAAATGAATAATTTTAATGATTGCCTTAAACAAACTGGTGGTATTGGGTGCAGGAAGGAACACTTGCAAGACAAAATGTTATTTTATCAACAGAACTGAAATTACAACGTGGGGGAGATAAGTAAAAGAAGCTACAAGAAAATATATTTTCTGTTGGCTCCAAAATAGTGGAGTTAATGGTTTTTGGCAAATATGCAAACACTTGCTGCCGTGTGCGTACCTTAAGAAAGCTTTAGTTTGGGGCGCTGAAAGGAACATTTTGCAAGACATTTTCTTTATTATTATATACATCAATGGAACTAAAGGCACAACGTGAGCAAGCAGCATACTTGTGAAATAAGCTACGAGAAACCCCTTCCCTTGGCATCATTATTTTGGATTGAATTATGTTTGGCAATAATGCAAACGTGACAATTTACATTTTTTTCTTTATTTTGATTTTTTTTTTCCTAATGAATCTGGAAAAGCCACCATGGACTTATGCAACACTTATCAATATAAATGAAAAAACGAATTTAATTTTTTTTTAAGCACAAAGTAATAATAATATATATTTTTTTTATTTTCTCAAATTTCCACCATCATCAAGAAATGTTTATATACTGAATAATGTATGCTATGGTTATGGTGTTAAGGGTCTGATTTACCCTTTGGAGAGTTGTTGAACAAAACATTAGTTACATTGGATACCCTGCAATTGACTTTGGGCCATTGTCTTGCTCAGTTTGTGTGATGTTGTGGCCCACTGTTATGTGTTCCATCCCGGCCATGACACACGTGTTGTAGTTCATGCTCGCGGTGCAGGGTAGTGCTGTTAATGTGTACTAATTAATGGGTATTCCTGTTAATGTGTACTAATCAAATAGTCTTGGAGATATTTGAAGCCAGGTGAGAATTTTAAATTTCCACCAGAGCCACAAAGAAAAATGTGGCGGTATGTATACTCTTTTTTGAGGTATATGTTACATGCGTACGCTCTAATGTGAGATGCTTAAGTGGCCAACCGACTGCATAAGGGTTGCGTCATGAAAGAGTTTGGGCAGCTGACTGAATAAGGGTTGCACCATAAAGAGTTTGGCCAACTGACTGAACAAGGGTTGTGCCTAAAAAAAAAAGAATTTTTTTTTTTATTGCCGGCAAATGTACATTCTGTATATATATAGTGCGCACTTTTGCATTAGTTACTGTTAAGCATTCACCATTGTTCCTTTAGTAATAGTTTTAAGCTTAAGACCTCCGGTGCTGCCAGGAGCACCTCATCTGTTACATGTAGTTCATCTGTGTGAGAGTCTGGTTGTGTTTAGATTTATGAGTGGGCGAGTGATGTGTATTTGGCTGACCTCCCTCCACCCGAATGAAAGGATGATGTTTGTGTGTATGAACCTGATATGAAAGGGAGATGTCACGCGTGGGTACTTCCGGTATGAAAGGGAGATGTTATGTTGTGGTTGAATCTGGTAAGAAAGGGAGATGTTATATATAGTCTTGTACTTTGTCACTGGCCTGGAGTGATTGCCAATAGAATGTGATGTATGATGCAGCCAGGAGAATGTTGAGTGCATCAGTGTATGAATGTTCTGAGTGAGTCAGTTGGGGGCCTGAGCTGGAGTGAGTGGATGGCCGGTGGGTCTTCTCCTTCATGTGTACTGTACTACCTATCCCTGTCCTTGTCCTGTCATCCAGACTACTGTAAATACCTGAGAGTAACTGGTACTGTACATATTGTACCAATAAAGCATACCTGGAACAACATCAGTCTCCACAGCTGGTCTGTGTGTCCCTTGTGACTAATAAGAGACTTTATTACAAGGATCCATAAATCCTCTTTAGCCAGTATCCTGAGATGTCGTTCATACTCTCTTATGAGGTCACAGGCTTCTTTCTTTACTCATTTTTATATTCCTTTAGGGATTTTCTCCCTCAAATTGTCACCCCTTCGGGGATACATTTGATCGTTTTGTCTCAATATGTATCTTTTTTCAAACATACATTGTGGTATTTGCACAACTGCTGGTGTCAAACGCAGCACAATCTCAGGCTTCCAACATATGGGAGGCAGGGGTAGGGGTTTCCTGCAGAGGCATGCAGCGGCTCCTCTATATTCTCCCCTCTGGTCCAGTCCTCGACTACCTCTTCAACAGCTTCCACATCCTGATATTTTCTGTTGAATAAGTGTTTCTTTGGTGTCCATATCTTCATCAGCCCCCTCAGGGTGCCTGCTGATCTGACATGTTCATCTACACTCCAGGTCATGTAATTACATTTTGCATTCAGGGTACAATAGACCCATCATCCCACGTACTTCTTATGATTCTTTGGGCACAGGAACTTCGTTCCTTCAGGTGCTACAATGCTGGCCTCTTTGTATTTCCTGACAGCGTCATCAGTCAAGCTCCTTAGCGTTTGTTTCAGGTCTGGCATTGATCATGACCTTCATCCCTACCACTTTCTCTGCCATTTTCTTGCATTGGGCTATCACTATCCTGACTACACAGAATCCAAACATCACCCGTACCAGTATTACTCTAAGAATTTTGAATATATTTGCCAAACACTGTGGAGTCCACGAGAACAGGGAGGCAAACCAGCTGTAATCTTCAAGGGCATCTGTCTCGTCTTACATCTTTTATGCAGGGTTGTCAACAACGTTATGGCCTCTGTCAGGGTTCTTTTGTTCATCGTGAGAAGGTATGAATGTGCAACATGATGGCTCGATTTTGGCGCAAACTTCTCCTTCCATCACTGTGATCATATCAAGGAGAAATCGGTTCTGGAGGATCATCAGACGTATGACCCTCAACTGTTCCTATATGGCGTTTAATCCCTTTATGGTAGCATTTATTGTCTGCAGAAGCTCCCATCTAGTGATTTGTAACCACTTGGCATTCCCTGCTGTTTGGATCCCAGGCATGAATATAGTCATCCGTATTGTGGCAGTCTTGCTGAACAACCTATGTTCCTCAGGAATTGAGTGATCTGCTGTTATCGATTTTGCTGATAATGAGTGTCTATTTAATTCCAGTCCAAATAAAGTATTAATCACTTGTTGTTTTATCGTCCTTCTTCTTGGTCATCGATCAGGTCTGCAAACACGGAAATTCTTCTTCTTGTCTTGCTTCTGGATCAGCAACGGTGGGAGGGAAGGACTTTTCTTTATAAATCTTCATGTTGCTCATGTGCAACCAAGCTCTTCTTCCTTGTATTTTAATAGCTGAAGGGGACACTTCCTTAATGATAAAAGGGTCATGGGAACGTGGCTCATGCCACTTCCTGGTAAATATATTAATCAACACTAGCTCCCTAGTATATAACTTAGGTGGTGGTAATAGTTCACTTGGATTGGTTGCCAAATTTTCTTCTTCCTAGACTGACCTACCCCCTGATGCCTGATGCTTGATGCTTGATCTGAAATGAAAGAAATACATGTAAAATAATCATGCATCTCATCACCTAAAGTTTTAGCTACACTCTGGACATCACTCCTAATACTAGACAGAGGTGTAAGGGGCATTCTCATTCGATGCCCTGTCACTAGTTCGTATGGGATGAGGTGGTGGTCCGACCCTGGCTGATTCCGAAGAGCATATAAGGCCAGGGGTAGGCAATACAGCCATCCCTTTTTCAGAGTCATCTTAATCTTGGCAATCCTTTCCTTTAGAAGGTTGTTGAGTCTCTCAAATATCCTGTTCGCTTACAGGCGATAAGCAGAAGAAAATGTGTGTTTTATGCTTAATAGAAGCCATATATGTTCAAATAACTCATTAATAAAATGTGGCCCATTATCGGATTTCAGTACTTCACACACACACCCACACCGAAAATACTTAGCACACTAAAAACTTTGCTTCGCAAGTGGCATCAGGATGTGTACATGGACCGGCTGCGATCCACCTAGAAAAAGGAACACACCACCACTAATAGATACCTATATCCATTACATGTCTGCAGCATATCGACATAGTCGATATGTAAGTGCTGAAATGAACCATTCGGTCAAGGTATTACTCTTCTAATTGTTCTCAGTGTATGTGCATCAGTAAACTCTTGACACACGATGCAATTCACCATAAACAATGCACTGTGTTCCAACAAATTAGGAATGAACCAATCTTCTGCAATCATAGCAGCAAGACATTCTGTAGTTACATGTGCCGGGTAATGCAGCTGCTCAAGCGTGACTTTTAATAAAGTCACTGGCATCACTGGCTTTCCAGTGCTGTCCTGTCACCATAATGCGTCCGTGGGGGATAAAGAACACCCCCTTCATTTCCACAGTTCTTGCTCTTCCTGTGGTGTGCTTCCCTGAATCTCTATTAATTGGGTTATTGACAATGTATTAAAACCCTCTTGTACTAACATAGTTGTAAATGAGTTCTTTTTAATACTCTCAGTATCAAAACTCGAAATTTCTGGAGAATATGCAACACTTTTGGCTTCTATACCTGCAACGTCTTTCCCGCAAGAGATAAAATCTGTTCGCTTAGTATGCGTTGCACATTTAACGACTGCTATGGCCACTGGGAGTTGTAGTGCCTTAATGAGTCTCTCCAATAAGGACGCATGTTGCACTGGAGTGCCATCTGCGCAGAGCTAGCCCCTCTTCTTCCAACGTGCCAATCCTCCTGCGTGTACGGTTGACGTCACATAGACGGAGTCACTGTACACCGTCACTTCCTGCCCTTCATCTTTCTCAAGTGCAACAATAAGCGCCACTAATTCTGCTGCTTGCGATGAAAAATGAGACGGTATCCTTGCACTTGCTACTTCCTCGAATTCTCCATTTATTCTGTGTCTTACTACCGTGGCGCCTGAAAACCTTTCACCACTAGTCTGATCAATTTTTGAAGAACCATCAATAAACTAAATCTCCCCTCCCGCTAAAGCATTCTCCTTTATACAGGGTATATCATCGTAAAATTCGACATAATTTGCACAGTCATGCACATGATCACCTTCTTCTACGGGTTCAGCTATGAACGTGGCAGGGTGCACTATTTTCCATCTTACAATTTTACTTGCTGAGTTAGAAATAATTATCTCATAGGCTGAAGCTCTTTGGGATGTCAATGTGCCTTTAGGTTTCTCTAGAATGGCATATAGAGCATGCTCCATGAAAAGAGTCATGGAGCAGCCCATGACAATACTTGTGGACTTCTCGATTGCAAACACGGCGGCTGCCAAAGATTGTTCACAAGGGAAGTGTCCTCTCATAATTGGGTTTAAAATCCCACTGTAATATGTCAAAGGTTTGTACCCCAATGTATTTCTTTGTGTAAGCACTGCTGTCATTACTGACCCACCTGAGTGTGAAAACAAATAAAAATCCTCAGCATAATTGGAAATCCCTAAACCTGGGGCTGTACAAATTGCATTTTTCAATTCTTTCAATTCTTCAAATCCTTCCTCCATTTCTTCCGTCCATTCTAGCTTTTTTTAGCAACTTGTGCTTTCTTTAATGCTTGCAGAATTGGCCTTGTGTATGCACTATAATGAAACACTGAGGCTCTAACATAATTGCATAAACCCAGAAACGGTTGCATTTGTCTCACTGCGTGTGGTTTTGATGTTTTCATGATTGCCTCAGCTCTCTCATGTGTCAATTTCTTTCCTTCATGCGAAATCAACTGGCCTGTATATAACACCTCTTCTTGACAATACTGTCATTTCCCATTGTCTTCCTTATATCCTTTGTCTTCTAGAATAGTCATTAATCGAATAAAGTCCTGTCTGCACTCATCCTCTGTTTTACTGCAAATAGATATGTCATCTACGTACTGTATCACTGCACTTTCAATATCGATATTGCCTAGATCCATCTGTAGGACTCTGTTTAAGATCGATGGGGACTCACAGTACCCTGGAGGCAGCCTAGTATGTTTTAGTCTTTTTTGACAAAACGTAAATGAAGTCGACTCCTTATGCAACAGGATCGAGAAAAACACATTTTTTAAATCGATCACCATGAAGTATCGAGCTTCTACTGGGATACTACACACTATTGTCGCCGGATTGGAAACTAAAGGAAACTCAGCATCTACAATCTGGTTAAGAGGCCTCATAACCTGGATAAATCTCCATAACCCCCCTTTAGATTTCTTAATCTGATACACCGCAGTATTGCACAATGACTCTGATGGCACCAGTATCCCTTGATTCATCAGTGCTGAAATAATCTGAAATATACCTTCATCGGCCTCTCAAGACATGGGGTACTGTTTTGCTCACGGTGAAATTGCTGCTGGCTTAAGCTTTAAACCTCCCCTATCCCCTGCAATAAACCTACATCATAAAGGCCTGTAGTCTATAAGGCACTCAGCACCTTTTCAAGGTCCTCCTGAAAGAATGCTGGTCGCTGATCTATTATCGCCATTCGCTGTGGGACTTCCCTTTTCTCTATCCTTATCCATTATGTAATGCTCATGAAAAACACTACTTCATCATCGCTTCGGTCTTCCCCGAACATATCGTCATCAGTTATGCCAGTCAATCAGTACCCCTCTTCAAGAGCTATCACTGTTCTCCACGTCTACCCTCATTGTCTACTCCTTCAAGCATTGTCATTACCTTTCGTGCTATGGCTGCTTCTAACTCTATAGGAATAGCCTGTTTACCTTACTCATCCATAGGTATTCTTGGTCTAAACCGAAGCTCGTCAAGTATCCTCACAATCTTTCCTACCAAGCCAGGTAGCCACGTCAATAAAATGCTTACCCCATATAGACAAATCTTTGGATCTACTGGAACGCCCCGCAGAGCCAGTTGCCCAGTGAATGCCAGTATGAACTCTCCCACATTTAAATAGTGTTTTCCTGGAGTGGAGCACACTATTCCTTAATCAGTATATGAAATCGCCATGTTAAGTTTCATAATTAAATCTCTTCCTAAAATATTAACGAGTGTCTGTCGTGAGTATAACAGAGTAACGGACATGTCACATTCTCCTATGGAGACAGGTAATTTATCAATAAAAGGAACTCAACTCATAGCTCCAGAGAATCCTTGAGCATTCATGGCAATACCTGACACTGGATATTTTCCCTCACGTATACCCAAACGAGTTTCTCCAGTGTGTACAAGAAAATTAAAAGATTTGCCCTTGGTTCCTCTTGGTGGTCTGGTGTCACTGATAGTATTGTATACATCAAGTCACCCTGTGAGCTGTCCTATTGTGTCCTATTGTGGATACAAGCTCATCCCCGTCCCTGTGAAAAGATGTCCTCCCACCACAGTGACAGCTCCTATTCTAGGTGTCAGAACTTGTCCTTTATCTGCATACTGTTGTGTTTGCATAGGAGCTTGTTACCCTTGTAGCAGATTCATTTGTACTTGTCCCTTCTGTTGCACCTGCTGTATTTGCGGTGCTTGCGCCTGATAACATGTGTGATCTTGGGCAAAGTCCTCTCTGGTCTGTGGGCTGTATGGTGGAGAATAAGCTGTCGTTCCTCTGGAAAACTGGCCATTATATGCATGTCCTTGGCTCCCACATGTGCACGCAATGTCTCCTGTCATTCCACAATTTCAACATACTGGAGGAACTCTTCTGTTAATTCCTTCTTGATTATATCCTCCCTGAGTACTCTGGTTTCCATTCTGTATACTTTGAAACCCGCCTTTGTTATTCTGAAATCAGCCTCCTCTTCCTCTATAACCCATACCTCTGCCTCGTGGCATAAACCCATATCCCGCCTTGGTCCATTGGGTGTGAATTATTTGCCTGCAATGTGCCTATTGCTTCCTGCATTCCCAATCCTTCGCTTGTCAGTACCGCCCCTTCTAAGACAAATTCTTTCTGAACTAACTTGGCTTCCTTGATCTTCCTGTTCTCATCTTTCTTCTTGTTTTCCTCTTATAATAACTGACAATGATGTACTATTGTCAACTGTATCTCAGCCCATGGGTTTGCTTCCATCCCCACTTGTTTTTTCATCTGCCTCTGTACTGGCTCAGGCAACACTTGACATAAAATATTATAAAATAACACCACTGTCGATTCCAAGATGGCTGCCTGCTGAAGTGGACGTGCGTCCCCTGCGCTCCGCACTGGCGGATAAAACGAAAGTCTACAAAGGGGTAATTAAGCTGCAGTAGCCCCAAGTAACGGCGTCCGGGAACGTGTGCAACAGCTGGAGCAATCTGAAGTCGCAGTGAGACCCGCATCGAAGCTGGTTTGCGAAGAATCGCGGAGAGCGGCCGCCCCTCCGCCTCCCTGGCGGATCCCTGGCAGGCTCCGTTAGCCGCCGCAGACCCAAACGGGGCCTCCCGCCTCTCACAGCGGAGAGAAAAGTGTCGGTCTGCGGATCCCCTCTACGCTCGAGGGGAGGTTGAAAGTACACCTGACGCCGGGCGTAACACTTGAGAAGCCTGAGGGGCCGCGCAGCTTTGCCAACAGCCGCCAACCGCGTATAGCAGCTTCGGCAGGGCCCGGGTCCACCGAGCCTCATCAGCGTGCTACGGTGGCGGAGCCCACATACTGCCCCCCCCGCACCACTCCCTGGCAGCCTGAAATAGCAGATATTGTGACGCCAAGGAGCGATCCTCCCTCCGCCTTCGGACCTCGTTGGCTTGGGGCTCTGGTGCAGGGACTGGAGGTACCCGCAAACTCGACCTGGGGTGGGTCCCTCCTGGAGCTGCATCCGACGCCGTAGATCCGGCAAGATCCCTGCGCGACTTGGAAAGGGCAACGGAGCTGACAGCTGCGCAACGCGTGAGCACAGAAGGTGAAGCCCGCTGACACTGGAGGCCCACATGCTGAATCCAACTCGTCTTCAAAGGTGAGAGGTGCTCCCCTGCCCCCTCCTCACCCACTTTCACAGGGGCCTCCACCGGCTGGGCCGCAGACCTGGGGGAAAACTCCTGGCCCATATATACCCCCATGTGGAGGAGAAACAGTCGGTGCGGCCGTTAAGCTCAATTGAATGGGGTGGGGAGTTTGATCATCCCACAAAGCGTCATAAAGTTGAGACATCGGGGGACCAAAGGGAACAACTGGATTAACGGGCACAGCAAACAAGGCATAACCCGCACTGAGCATCTCGTGCCATTAACAATTGGACTCAATATAAGCGCCCAGTCGAGGCCTACAGAGGTTGTGGGCCTGGCGAAACAGACACATTGAGACTGCCTCCCGCGCACCCCCCCATCTGACTTTGAGAACAGGGGTTTGATATGAGCACAGGAAGACAGAACTGGGACCATACTGACCCTAACTTCCTCTAGCCTGACACCTCAAAAGGGTATGTAATCGAGATCCCCGTCCAGCAGTGTACACCTAGAAGTGTAAAGCGCCTCACCCGAGATTGGCCTCCAGTTCAGATGCCGGGCTCCAGAACCAGAGGCGCCCCGCCGAGGTCGTAAAGTTCGCCGAAGAGACAAGAACACCAAATGGCCAAGTGTTGGGGACAGGCGACACAGCTAGATCAGACTCCCCAGCAAGCACAACCAGAACCATCTGAGCTAGCCTCGGAAACGCCTCAGAGAGCTATGGATACAGATAAAGAAGAACTGTTGGCTTGCCTGAAAGGGATGGAGGCTAGAATGACAACAACATTTCAGGCCCAGATAGGTCAACTGAGGGAAGACATAAAAGCCTCCCTGCATGAAATCCGAAAAGAGGTAAATGAACTTGGAAACCGTGTTGACACAGTTGAATGCGGCCTCTCTAACTTATCTGAGGAGTCCAAGCAGTCTAGCCCTCTACTGGACCAAATAGCCGCTGCTACAAACAATCTTGAACTACAGGTGGAGGACCTTGAAAATAGGTCAAGATGATCTAACATATGGGTCAAGGGCCTACTTGAGTCGATTCCGGACAGCGACCTACGTGTGACACTCCAATTGGCCTTCAGTAACATGCTAAGGGATCCAGCGCCAGAATCAATAGGATTTGAAAGGATACACAAAGTTGGACCTAGGAGGAATGATCCCGGCGCCCGCCCACGGGATGTTCTAGTGGCTCTCACCTCATTTACGACAAAAGAATGCATCCTGAAGGCCGCCAGATCTAGCACTGGCCTGATAATCAACGGCCATGAGGTTAAATTGTTTCAGGATCTTGCTCTCTCCACACTCCACAAGCGCAGACTCATGCGCCCAGTGACCAAAACCCTACAGGAGAAACAAATCCCCTACAGATGGGCATACCCTTTTGGCCTGATGTTCAACTGGGAGGGCAAACAGAGGCGAATAAATACATGTGAGGAGGGTCAGGCTTTACTAAATCTGGAGGATGCCCCGAACTGCCCGGATAAAGACATGACACGAAAGCCACAGGACACGGGGCTCATCCCATGGGAGTGGTCCACGGCGTGCAGGTGCAGACCGAGGAGAGAATCAAAACCAAGAGATCCACAAATGAACTAAGACCACCAGAGGTACTGGTAGTACCACACTATAACCGTACACGTGCTCTGGCTGCGATCTGCGGATTTACACGCTGTAATATACATAAGCTTCTATAGGCAGTCAGTGCGGAGGCAGGTAATGCCGATCTATGGAATCCTATCCGAGACCCGACAATTTCGGGATTCTCACCCCTTGTGTAGTGTTGACCGACCTGACGCCCCAAGTAGTTAATGGGGAGGATTCTAAGGAATCCGGGTGGTGGGGAACGCAAGGGAGGGAGTAGGGGGGAGGGAGGGAAAGGGGGAGGCAGGAGGGACAAGGGTGGTGTGGGGACAGTTATCAGAGATTGACACAAGGAGGCGAAACTAAGAGCTCTGGGAAGGCCTTAATGGGTAGAGGAAGAGTGACCCAGTGCAACCTAACACAATGCAAAAGTGCAAATCCTCTCATTCTAAATGTGTATGGCTGAATCAAATATAGTCTCCCTGAATGTTCAGGGATTGAATTCTCCACTCAAACGTCGGGTTATTCTCGATAGGCTGGTAAAGATGCAGGCAGAAATAGGGATCCTACAAGAGACACACCTTCTCCCTAACGATGAAAAGCATATGGCACATCAAGCTTTTCCGCAACAATATTTTGTATCCAGCGGGGGGAAAGAGAGGGGTGGCCATTTTAATAGGTAGGGCCCTAGCTTTCCGTAAAATCCAACTCTGTAGAGACAAAGAAGGTCAATATCTGGGTCTGAAGGGTCTGATCAAAGGTAGTGTGTACACAATCCTGGCCATATATGCTCCTAATGAACGTCAGGATGTGTTTATAACAAATTTACTGGGCAAACTGGGCAGTTGGTGTGAGGGCCAACTAATTGTTGGAGGAGAATTCAACTGTGTTATGGATCCAGTCCTGGATAAAACGCTTCCCCCCACGAATGCAGACCAGAGGAATAGACAGGCACTGGGCCGGTTCTTCAGGTAAATGGGGGTCATCGAGACCTGGTGATTCTTTCAAGGGGACAGCAGGGAGTATACCCACTACTCGGCGGTACACCTGGTTTATTCTAGAATAGATATGATCCTTGTCTCTACTACGCTAATTCCGCAAATAACCGGGGTAGAAATTGGGGTGGAATATCACTCAGACCATGCTCCTGTGATAGTGGGAATAGCCTGGAGGGGGGGGGGGAACACAAAATTAAACCACCCTGGAGGCTAAATGAAATTCTACTGAGAGACATAGCACTTAGAGCACATATCGAGACCTCCATAAATAACTATTTTAAAGAAAATGATAATGGTGAAACTAGTTGGGGGACAATATGGCATGCAGGGAAGGCGGTGATTAGGGGAGAATTCATGTCACAAGCAACTGCATACTATAGAGTAAGAGCAAGAATAACTCATCGCTTGGAAACTGAGGTGAAAAATGCGGAGATGCAACAAAGTTTGCCACTCAAGGAAATCCCTGCGGACACTTCGGAAGATCAGAGCCCAACTCGAGCACCATACAGCGGATCAGATGGCCCTGTCAATGCTCCACACGAAACAGTCCTACTACATCCACGGGGGTAAGGCTAATCGATTCCTAGCGGCAGAACTGAGGAAACGTAAAGCCCGCAATTACATAGTACAACTGAATGATGAGCTTGGGAAACCACACACAGCAGAGCCAGATAAAATAAAGATAATTAAACGTTTCCATGAGTCATTCTTAGGCAACGGAAAACTTGACCCCACACAGCAAAGCACTTATATAAACTCTCTACTCCTACCCCAAATAACAGAACAAGACAGAATCAGCCTTGGGAGTCCAATCTTGGCTCAAGAGGTCAGTGACGCTATCTCAGCCTTGCCAGCAAACAAAACCCTGAGCCCTGATGGCCTTAGCAACGGGTATTATAAAACCTTCCGTACCCAATCACTCGGTCCATTGACAAAGCTATACAACACTATCAGAGAAGAGGGGAGAGTAACGCCTGACATGGAAAAGTCCACAACTATACTGCTCTTGAAGCCCGGAAGAGATCCCCGCAATTGTGCTAGCTACCGTCCTATAGCGCTATTGAACACTGATGCAAAGATTTATGTGAAGATATTGGCTACCCAACTGATGAAAGTACTCCCATATATAATACATGACGATCAAGCGAGTTTCATCACGGACCGCCACACACAGGACAACATCAGAAGGTCAATAGATGTTGTGGACGCAGGGCGAAGGACACAACAAGAGTTTGCAGTGGCGGCCCTGGACGCTACCCGGGCATTTGATAGTATGGACTGGACTTATCTGTCTCTAATCCTGGAGCGCTTTGGCTGTGGCCCTGACTTCACTAGGATGGTGCTTGCTAACTACCAAACCCCATCGACAACTCTCATGATCAATGGTCAGAAAACGGACCCGGTAAAGATCAGAAAAGGCACGAGACAGGGGTGTCCTCTTTCCCCACTAATATTCGCAATGGCGATGGAACTGTGTACCACGCTGTTCAGACTAGAAGCCGACATCAAAGGCGTGACCTTAGGTTCCGAAACTCACAAAATCGCATTATATGCGGATGACATCATGCTTTACTTGGGAGATCCAGGTAACATAATGCCCAGTGCGATGGCTAGGCTAGAAGAATTCCGGCAGGTCTCCGGTTTCTCCATAAATGTCCCCAAATCAAAGGCAATGAACATCACGGCGAAGAGGGTAACGATTGAAAGGCTAGAACAACTATACCCATTGACATGGGTGAAAGACTCCCTCGAATACCTGGGAATAAGACTCACCACAGAACCAAGCAAACTATTCTGGGCGAACATCACTCCACTATGGAAGCAATTACAAGACGATATGCTCAAATGGGAGTCCCAAGAATTATCGTGGTTTGCCCGCATCACGGCAGTCAAGATGACCATTCTTCCACGTCTTCTCTATGTGGTCAGCTCAATCCCGGTGCCTATCCCGCCAATCAAGATCAGAGAGCTTCAAAATGCAATTCTTAAATTCATTTGGCAAGGTAAAAGGCCTAGGATCCAGAAGGGTATCTTAATGCGACCTCCACTTTTGGGAGGTCTCGGAGTGCCAGACGTGGATAGGTACATATCAGCAGCACGACTAGCTCCTATGCTACGCTGGGCCAGAGTTGAGAATCACAAAGGATGATGTAGAATAGAAAAATCTGTCACTACGATCCCTCTGATCTCTCTCCTGGGTCTGAAAGCTGAACACAGAGGTAGTGGTGGTGCCCTCCTGGAATCCACAAAGGGGTCACTGCAGAGCTGGGATATAGCCAGGAACCAGAAACATATCCCACAAGGTCTGGGCGCATACTCACCTGTACTGCATAACCCGGATTTTGCCCCGGGCCTTCAGGGTAAAGACTGGGAGGGATGGAACGGAGCGGAGACCCTGACTCTGGCTGAGATGTACAAAGATGGTTCCCCATTACTTTTCACAGACTGTCAGCAGAAGTTTGGCATAGGGGAAAGAGAGCGCTACAGGTATGCGCAAATAAGACATTGGATAACCCATCCGATGGTGAAAAGAGCAGGTATTTGACCACCGTCGGGCCTAGAGCTAACCTTACAGGAGGATCACACCCCAAAAAGTATCACCAGACTCTACAAACTTCTCGCAAACTCCCAAACGTCAGACCGCCTCCCACATCAAGGGAATTGGGAACGTGACCTGCAAGAATCTCTAACGGAAGATGAATGGTCCAAAATATGGTCACGTGCGCATGGGGCCTCCAGATTCACCACGATTAAAGAATCTGCCTATAAAATGTGTCCACGGTGGTATATGCCCCCACACCGTCTGCATAAGAACACCAAGACCTATTTGCCACTCTGCTGGAGAAATTGTGGAGAGAGAGGCGACTTAATTCACATGTGGTGGACATGTCCCAAAGCGGTGGTGTATTGGAAGGAGATTTTGGGCCACATTAAAGACATCACTGGTGTCGAACTTCCGATGTCCCCGAAGACTATTCTATTAGGTGTTCCGATAGATGGCAAATATGCAATGTCAGGGGAGATAGCTACTCTTATCACTCACCTGCTATCGGCGGCTAGGATGACCTTAGCACAAAACTGGAAAAGTGAAGAGGGCCCCATAGTGACATGGTGGTGGATCAAGGTCTCGGGATCGATGGCCATGGAGAAAATATGCGCACTCACTGTGGGGAAATACCAAAAATTCCTGACGACCTGGACTCCATTCCATGAGTGCGTGAGTGACAGAGAGGCCCACTTCTTTAAACCCCGTCTTCTCAGAAGCATACATGTCATATAATTGCCACCAACAGCAGGAGGGGATGAACACAGGACAAACCCTACCCAGAGTCCTCACACAGGTTGATCTCTGTACTGTATTATATTACTCCGAAATGTTAGTCAAAGCAGGGAGGGGGGTGGAAAAGGGGAGGGTGGGACAGGGGGGGGAAAAGAGGGATGGGGATTGTTAAGTGAAAAATGAGAACACTCAAAGGCTAGGAGACCTTGTTTACTGTTGGACAATATCAGAAAGAGAGGGAAGCTGAATAAGATTGTTAATTTACCATTTCTGAATCATTTGTTATATCTGTATGCCTTTGATCCAAAAAAATAACGCCACTGCCTTTTCCCACGGCTCAAGAGTTTTAAGTTGCCATTTCTCCTGAATATCCTGAATGTAAGCAATAGGGTCTTCATCTTCTTTCATTACGTGTCATAATTGCACCCATATCTGATGTATCAGGGTACTGTACCCTGAGAGCCATCCAAACATCTGCTCTACAATTATTAAACAGTGCTCCATTGTGTTTCTGTGTTTTGTGTAGTTACACTAGAATATCCTGCTCTACTCCATATGCCATCAGCTCTTTCTTCAGGAATGGCTGCCAGGAGACCTTTTATGTCCCCTATGGCCAGCGTATTTCCTCCTGTCATTTTCTCTAATTCGTATATTCATTTCTCAGCACCCAAAGTCAAACTAGGGAGCTTGCATTTTAAGTTATCCTTGTCCACCTGTGGCCATGGAATGTATTACTGTCTTGCTTCCCCTTTTTCTAACAAGAGAAACTGGGTAAACCCAATCTCATAGTCGGATCCCACCATTAGTCTATCTATTGCAGGGGTAATCATCCTTATTCGCCTTTTTGCTGGTAGCGACCTGAACCTGCTTACTGTTACACCTGGGCTCTTGTGTTCCCCTCCAACTGGCAGGCGTCTTTTCTTTTCCAGAAGTCTGGCTGCGCCCGTTTGGCAATGTTGGAGGTTGCCTTGGAGATGCACGCAAACTCCAAGCTCTACAAGACAGATGCATGCTTCATGTCATGTGATTGATCATATGATCTCTCCCGCTATGCAGGTCCATAGATTCCACCCATCATCATAAACATAAAAGAACGGTTCACTGCTACGGCGCTGCTTCTAATTGTAGCGTTACTCTGAACCGCTGTGTGCTGAACCTTGTATCTATTGGCTTTTTGACCCTGGATCTGTAACTACCGACCTTCGCTTTGCCTGTCCCTTTGCCTTGAATCAGACTGCACGTTGTCAAACCAGACTTCCTCCACGGACTGCTTTGCCTAACGTTTTTGTGCCTCCTTCCATTCGCTGATTCCATTTCTCTCTCGGCTTCCTGAAGTTCGTCTAATTCAGCGCAGTCCGCTTGAAACCTGCTACAACCTAGGTGGACTATGCTGCCTGCTGGACTTCGTACTACACGCTACGGTTTGTTTGTATCCCGCTAGAAGCAAACATCACGTTTGGTAAGCCCGCATTGTACCTGTTGATTTATTGTGCTTCCTTTCACATCACTTTGGCTTTTCCTGCTGTGCTGAAATTACCGCAATTGCGAAGCCATGAGAGAGTTTTCTGGCACTGGCCTTCATTCAATTTATCTTAGGTCCCATCTCCCATTTACAGCCTCGGATGAAGAGTCGGTTTAGACTCGAAACATGTGTCAGGCTACTTTGCAAATAAATCCATCGGACTTATAACCACATCTCTCTTCAATTACTTGCAACACATGCCTATATTGCACTCATGGGTGCAGTGCGACTGAGAATTGCCTGTGCTCTAATTGTTTCCACAACAGTGGGTTGTACTTGGCAGTACTCCCACACCTCTCAGGCACCTGCAGCCTATGTGCACTCTTTATATTTATTCATACAAGGGCTGTGGTTTTGTGACTTTTTCTGCCAAACCTGTGTTTTTCTGATTTATTGTGTGTTGCGCTCTCAAATTCAGTCACAGTCCGTTAAGTGAGAGCTCTCAGGATATTCCACATTCCCGACCACTCGCCAAGTAAAAGCACTCTTCCTGAACTGAAAGCCCCACCTCTCATCTCCTACTCCAAACTGCAATAAGACACTTTCACAAGGATCTTTGGACTAACGTAAGTGCATCAACACACGCTTTGCTGCCCGATGCACCATCCCGGACGTAGCACGTCCCTCGTGCCGTTCGGGGAGATTCACCTGTACTAACCTTCCCATTTTGTTATTTTCTCCCTCTGTTGTTTTGACAGTGAATCAAACCTTCCAGGAAACACTACTATCCACCTCCGGGTAAGCTGATCCTTTCATATCTATTCCCTGATGTAGAAAGAAGCAGATAGGGCCTCATTGGGTAACTGTTCCTTTATGGTTTTTTCATAGGCACGCATCCTAAGTCTTAGTCACCACAGTGACAGGTATATATGGCATTTTGAGGATATTGTTGTATTCTGCTCCACACCTTTTTTGCTAACCTGTTGTGTCCTCCCTTTGCAGGATTGGTGTTGCGGTGTGTGCGTTCCCTGCTCTTTTATGTAATCAACATCTTTGTCTGTCGATACATTCAAACAGCAGAGGGGTGTATTGCAAAGAAGAGCTCCCTTAGGTTGAGGAGGCCAGATTCTGGATACATCCTCGGTTTATGAGCGGGTATCTGGAATTCCGGCTGACAAGTGGATATCGGGAGTGGTTAGCCTCCTTCTCTTGGGCGCCTGACTCAAGGTCTTCTAAGCAACTCCATGGCCTGTTTGGTGGTGAGTAACACGTATGGTGGAGACTCTCCCTTCTCACTATCTGATCATCCTCAGGGACACTCAGGATATGTTATGGGATCTGGTGTTCTATCTTTTGGCTGATCCAAATCTGACCATCTCACTTCCTTGTCCATTTGCAGGCTTCCTTCAGGGGTGCACACGCTCCCTCCTTCTGCCCCAAAACCTGACTCTCTTTCCTCATCTGACACGTCTAGTTCCCAACCAGTGTGACTATCATCCCCCTCACCCTTGTCTAAGTTCAGTCTGCTCAAAGACAATGCCTAACGCTCATCACTGGACAGGTTTCCCTCCTCACTTTGTGATTGAGGTACTGAGAATCGATCACCATTCTCTCAAGTTCCATACTCGCTACCTCGCCTTAACTGTTGATAAACCTTGTCCGTCTTTTCTCCAATACTTTCCGTATCAAATCTTTCTTCTTCTAGTGCTACTCTAGATACTGCTGGTGTTACTTTCTTTATCGGAAGAACCTCTTCCATTCTGTCCCATCGTATTTCTGGGCTCAGCCTCATTTGTTTTTTGTGAATGAGACTAGCATCAAAACCTTGCTGTCTCCTTTTTTGCTTTATTTCTTCATCTACTTCCCTTCGCTTTCTTGCATTACTTCTAATTCTTTCTTCCTCTTACCTTTGTTGTTCTCCTCTCCTTACGCCTTCCCTTTTTTCCTCTTTTTCCCTTCGTCTCTGTAATCTTTGTGCTTCTTCCTCCTCTTTCTTTCCTTTCTGTCCATTTCTGCTATCGTTCTTTGTCTATTGTCATACTTTCTTTGTTCTTCTGCCCGTTCTTCAATTTTGACTTGCTCCTTCTGATATATCTGCTCTCCTCGCTCCCTGCTTTTCCTTTTCTGTTCATCCTCTTTTAATCTCTTCTCTCGTTCCTTATACTTTCTATCTTGTTTGTCCTTGTTTTCTCTTTGCCTAACTTCCTCAATACTTTTCCCATCCATTTTGAGTAATATCTGTCTTCGAATCCATTCATTTTGTATGAGTGCTACCTCGTCAGCCTTATCTCTTTCTCCTTTCCATCTCTTAATCTCCCTGTCTATTTCTGCCAACAAATTCGACAATTCACTTCTTTCTTCCTTGTCTTGAATTAATTTAAAAATATCTTCCTTTCTTTTAACCTCTTCCGGACTATCGTCGCTTTTATAAATGGGGTGTTCATATATCGGATTACTATACCCCGTCGGTGCTCTCAGTTCCTTTAAAGGGTACACTCCTATCTCTTCCGTAACAACACTCTTTGCTTCAGGCAAGGTAAGGAGAGCTGAGGGCTCAACACCATCCTCAGTATGCTGGTTAAGCATCTACTCCTTAGGTGGCAGGTCTTCTCTTTCCTCTTGATACGTCTTCCAGAGCTCTAAAATCGCGAATCTTTTCTCTAATATCTTCCCTGTGTATGCAGTGTGCAATTATGTGCTCATGTGTTACAATACCGCTCTTGACAATGATTCCCCCTTGTGGCCATGGCATGAACATTTTATCTGATGTGCCCTTTACCCATTCTGCACTGTACTTTTTGAGCATGGGCATATGTTTCGGTAATGTCTTGCATAGGTGCATGAGAGGAGTATCCCCCATAATGACAAGTCTCCATTGACTGTGGATACTTACTAGACCGTTAAATAGACCTTTTACCTTGGCTTAAATAACCACTTTTCAACGTTTTGAAACAACAAATATGAGCAAGCACCATCAATCGCTGCTCAATCCTCTTGTTTCAATGGCCTATCTATTCTCTTGATTGGTGCCAATCGTTTTATTATACTGTTACTTTTTCAATTCTTCACATTCTCTATCGCTCTTCGATATTTTACTCAACAGCCAACAGTTAGACTAGTCAGAAATGACACATTATAAACACTGCAATCACCTTTTCCCTCGCCTTTACTTTTTTTAACCTGTACAGGGTTTGAGACATCACCCTACGTAGTCCTGTCTATGCGTTTTATATTTCACTCTACCCCCATTGGGATCTGAAATGTCTCCTAACTCCCTTGAATTAGGAATTCTAGGTGGTATCTCTTATCTCTACAATTATTCCCTGTTACTCAAAATTATTACAATCCTATCCCCTTATTTGCCATTCCCCTTAGTCTACTCACCATTCATTAATCGACTCGAGGCATTCGGTATCGACTCCTACTCCAATCTGACCACTTCCCCTTCCATCCACAGAGCGCACGTGGAAACCGGGCAGGGATTTCCTCAAAGGGGGACCTGTCCACCGTCTAGCTTCTTCTTGCAAGTTTATTTATATTTGGCCGCTCTCCACAGGAAACTCCACAATCTTCCAGTGAATGGCGGAGGATGCCCGATCATCCGAAAATCTGGAGCTGAACTGGTTTGGATCTTTTTGAACCGTCTGCACCACTACCATGTGAGCTTAGGGCCCTTTGGGGACACTGTCCCGGCTGGGTGACTCGGCGCTGGGGTGGATTGAGCTGCAGCTGGCCCTGCAGCCTCCTCACCCTGGCTACTTGGGGCAGCAGATGATATTGCTGCCCCAGATCCACGTGGCCTGGTGACAGCAACTTTCACCGCCACACGTGGCTTTGACTTGGTGACACGGAAGTCGGCCTGTGAGTCATCCCATGCCAGTTTGGTGAGCAATATGGGCTGGGTTAACAGGGCCTGAGATGGGATGGTGTCAGCTGCATCTCCCCGACCCATTGGGGGGGGGAGCATAGGTGTCCCTGATTGGTCCGCCACACACTGGCCGCTTGGGCCAGCCTGCACATCCTGGCCATGTCCCCTACCGCGGACACCTCTTGGAGGTCGGCCACCTTTGCCTCTCTTACCACTTGGTTGCCTCCCAACCATGGCACTGATGTTCTTGTGCGAATGGGAGGTGCAGTAAACAATTGTCCTGGGCAATTGGGGTGAAGGGGGCAGGGTACTAGAGGGAATACGTACCCTAGTTCTCTAGCAAGGCTATCTGTGACCACTGGAGGAAGATGACGGGTCATGCAACGCTCAGGCACCCCGAACACAAAATTTAACATGCACGCGACCCCTGGTAGCCCACGTGCGTGGAATAAAGGACCCGCACTAGGCTGTGGCACCCAGAAACACAAAAATAAGCGTACACGTGGTACATGCAGGCTACAATGACCTCTGAATGGGTACGCGACACACGAGGGCAACCACAGTTGAAAAATACGTGCGCAACTCACCGTCTGCCTGGAAAAAGAAAGTGAAAAAGAGGTGCGTGTGCGCGTTGGCAACACCCCCGCCAAAAGAAGATTTGAACGCTGTGTGAGTATACAAGGAGTACGAACTGGAACCGTTGTCAAGTAATCGCGGGTGAACCGACAAGAAGTACAAGAATCACCCGCTCGCTCTCCACAAAAAGCACGTACAAGAAAATGGCATCCTACGCTTACCTTTTAACCCTGCCCACACGTGCCACATCACTTACGCGCTTACGCGCTAAGGGCCTTTCCTCCAATTACACGCAGTGGCGCCCGGACGTGCAGTTTTTGCACGTGTAGAATCACTATGCACCCGTGTGGAGGGAAACGCCCATGCGCGTTATGTCACAGACGTGCTTAAGTGCTAAGGGCCTTTCCTCGAATTACACGCTGACATGCAGTTTTTTCACGTGCCAAATCACTCTGTATCAAGCTGGCCACGTGACAACACACAGAAGACCACGCTCCTGCCCAGAAGGCCATTTTCCTGCTCCCCAGAACCCTGAGGCTGCTCCCACCTGCCATCTGCTGCTGTCTGCCTGCCTGCTGGCCACGTGCCCTGCTATTTGGTGCCTGCACGTCAGCCATCTGCAGGGGTCCAGTTGCATGACCACCCCTGCTGGAACAGTAGACTCCCAACTGAAGTTCCATCGCTTCACAGCCCAGCACCAGGACCCAGTTGCCCACCCACACCTGCCTCGGGGGTTGCCATGTCGGGGGAAACACCATCAGAGACCACTGGCAACCCCCAGCCAGAGAGGCAGAGGGCTACCAGCTTCAGTGCCGCAGAAGCTGGTATCCTGGTGGAGCAAGTCCTGGTGCATTATGATGCCCTCTTCGGAAGACCACGCGCTGACAATGAAGGACGGAAGAGGATCTGGCAGGACATTGTGGCTGCCATCAACGTGGAGGGGTTGGCAGCCCGTGACATACAAAACGTCCGGGAGCGCTGGGAGGACTTCAGGTCCAGGACCCTCAGAAAGGGCCGGCGCATCTTGGAGGCAGCGCATGCAGAGGGGTGCCAGGTCCGCCTTAGCAACAACCAGATGAGGGTCCTGGAACATATACGCCCAGCACTCCACCTCCAGGTTCTTCAGAGGCAGACCCGTCTGGAGTCGAGCGGTAAGTGTCCATGCGTACTGATTGGACGCAGTGCATGTTGAGGTGTGCCATGAGTGTGCAGCATGGACATATGTCTTGAAAGGCCCATGTATGGATGTGTAGGTACAGGGACATGAGCCTGCCGCATGTGAGTCCAGTCATGTGTGAGGCACATCAAGGGTGTATGTGTTCAAATGCATGATGCCCAAATGCATGTGGGGATGCACACATGTTTACATTTCTGTCTATGTACTATGGCATGGTTGGGGTGTGACACATGGATGCTGGTTCCATCTTCATGTACGTGCACAGTGTACATGTGTGTCTGTGTGTATTTGACATGTGTTGGACTGTGACACACCATAGATGCATGTGACACCGACATGTAGGAGGCTGATTGGCAGATGTGACATAGTTGCCGATGATTTCACTGTGAAAGATGGTGGAGATGTACAGATGCATGTATGCTTGGTGGCGTGTGTGCATGTGTCCGCGACTCCCCGTGTTGCATGTGACGTCAGGCTAACCTTCGGATGCTCATGCTGTAGTATGTGTATGGATGGTGCTGCCTGCTGAAACATTCCTGTTAATTTGCGCATGTGTGTGGGTTCAAATGATATGTGAGTTGGGGAGTGTGATGCCATCTGTGAAGTTTGACACTGCCACTCATGTGCAACTGTCATGTGTGTATCAGACCATTGTACAGTGCCCTGATGCCTGTGTTCTGTCTCTCCCTGTCTGCAACGTCAACTGATGAAGAGGGCGGAGACGGTTCTGTGGAGCACAGCAGCAGGGATCCCACCGCCAGCCGGAGACGCAAGACCCAGCTCCCCTCCCGGGTTGTCATCTCTTCGGGGAGTGAGGAGTCTGGTGCCGCGTCCGCAGCTGCCGAGGGTAGCTCCAAGAGGCGGAGGTCGGAGGTGGACTCCTTGGCAGAAGAAGGGGCAGCTGAGACCCCACAGCGGCCTATGGAGGAAGATGGCACAGAGTCATCCAGGTTGGTGGGGGGTTTGGTTGAGGAGGAGGCCGTGGAAGGCCCACACACGGAGCCTGGAGGGGGGCATTCCACTGGTGCTAGTGGTGCAGTCCAGGGGCAGGGACAGGAGGCAGCACAGGCTGCCGCAGAGGTGCCTGAGTGTAATCCTGTCCCCGATCCTGTGACTGCATCATCCCGCACCAGCAGGGATGCCTTCGTCCAGACCCGTTTTCAGGGAGGGGATGTGCAAACAACAACTGGCCTTCCTCTCCCTGCGGATGTGGTTATCCGGGACCGGGTTGAGCCTGTCCTGGCTGGGGTGGCGTTGCGTCAACGTGGCATTCAGGAGGACGTGCAGGGTTCTCGTGTGGACAATGCACGTCATTTTGAATGCCTCATTGACCGCGTCGACCTACTAGGACGGGTCAGCAGTGCTGGGTTCCTCCGTGTGCTGGAACTTCTATTGACACCCTCCTCAACTGGACCCACTATGCATCAGTCGTCCTCCGACTTCCTGCCCACATATCACCTGGGCACCCTGTGGAGCTGCCCCTGAACCAGCGGCCAGGCTGGTGGAGGACACATCCCTGCCACAGTCGGGAGTCGGAGGTCCAGCAGGGGTGGCCACCCCAACAAATGGACCCCAGCAGGAGGAGGACGTGCCGGCATCGACAGGCAGGGCACATGCACAGCAGCAGCAGGCTCATGGTGGGAGTGATGATGGCTCGGGGCCATCAACATCACAGGGGCAGGTATCGGCCAGAGGGCAGGAGGACCCTGGATTGGGAGTGTCTTCCATCTGGCAGCGGTTGGACCGGCAAATAGATGCTGAGCGGCGGCGGGGGGCGCAGGATGCACGTCTCACTATCGTCAGGGCGGAGAACTCCATGCACAGGGCGTTGAGGCGGGCTGAGTGCCTCGAGGCAACTTGCAGGGAGTTGGAGGCTGCCATGACTGCATCCCTGTGAGACCTCGAGGCCAGGGAAGAGGCCCGCCTCCAGGATGTTGAAAAGGAGTTTGATGATGCCCTGGCCCGGAACATCAAAGAGTGAGCCGTAGGACATGCCCGCCGCCTTTGCTCCACTTTATGTACATAGCTATTTTGTAGGATTTCTGGTAGGTTTCCTTTGGTTTGGGCATCATGGACCCTTTGGACTTGCAGTGTATATAGTTCCCGACTTGTACATACTTCAGTTATTTTAACATCCCATGGATCAATGTTTATTTTTTTTTATTTTTTTCATTGACTTTATTTGGACATTGGAAATGGACCACTTCCCTTTTTTACTCTTGTTGATTTTTGTTTAACATTGGACTTTTCTTTTTTTCTGATTTCATTATCTCTTAATTTACAAGTTTGATTTTTCAATATGTTTTTTCATTACGTTTTTTAATGCATATCATATATCTTTATTATTGGTGTGGTCTACTCTCATTGGTTTGTGCATGTCTCTATGAGCATTGCCTCAGTAATGTGTTGCCACTGTGTGGCTCTGTTGTAAATTTTTGCATGACCATGGTGGTTCTTTTGAGACTCTCATGGCATGGGTAATTTGGGACATGGTGCAATGGATGGTTGCGTGCTTGTACTGGGGGGCAAGGGGGAATAGGGTTGGCATTAGGGACATGGATCTATTTTGTTAGGACATGTTGTTTGGTGGGCCATGTGTCGGAGCCTGCTGGCAGGTGCCCATCACTGCTGGGTGGGTGGGTGGTTGGGTGGCTAGGGGACATGAGTCGGGGCCTGCTGGCAGGTGCCCGTCACTGCTGGGTGTGTGGGTGGGGGTGCAGTAGGACATGAGTCGGGGCCTGCTGGCAGGTACCCGTCAAGGGTGGGCGGGTGGGTGGGGGTGCAAGGGGACATGAGTCGGGGCCTGCTGGCAGGTGCCCGTCACTGCTGAGTGGGTGGGTGGTTGGGTGGCTGGGGGACATGAGACGGGGCCTGCTGGCAGGTGCTGGTCACTGCTTTTGGGTGGTTGGGTGGCTGGGGGACATGATTCGGGGCCTGCTGGCAGGTGCCTGTCACTGCTGGGTGGGTGGCTGGGGGACTTGAGTCAGGGCCTGCTGGCAGGTGCCCAACACTGCTGGGTGGGTGGGTGGTTGGGTGGCTGGGGGACATGATTCGGGGCCTGCTGGCAGGTGCCTGTCACTGCTGTGTGGGTGGCTGGGGGACATGAGTCAGGGCCTGCTGGCAGGTGCCCAACACTGCTGGGTGGGTGGGTGGTTGGGTGGCTGGGGGTACATGCGTCGGGGCCTGCTGGCAGGTGCCCGTCACTCCTGGGTGGGTGGTTGGGTGGCTGGGGGACATGAGACAGGGCCTGCTGGCAGGTGCTGGTCACTGCTGGGTGGGTGGGTGGCTGGTTGGGTGGCTGGGGGACATGAGTCGGGGCCTGCTGGCAGGTGCCCGTCACCGCTGGGTGGGTGGCTGGGGGACATGAGTTGGGGCCTGCTGACAGGTGCCCGTCACTGCTGGGTGGGTGGGTGGTTGGGTGGCTGGGGGACATGAGTCGGGGGCCTGCTGGCAGGTACCCGTCACTGCTGGATGGGTGGGTCTTTGGGTGGCTGGGGGACATGAGTCCGGGGCCTGCTGGTAGGTGCCCGTCAATGGTGGGTGGGTCGGGGACATGAGTCGGGGCCTGCTGGCAGCTGCCCGTCAATGGTGGGTGGGTGTTTGAGGGACATGAGTCGGGGCCTGCTAGCAGGTGCCCGTCAATTGTGGGTGGGTGGGGGACATGAGTTGGGGCCTGCTGGCAGGTGCCCATCAATGGTGGGTGGGTGGGGGACATGAGTCGGGGCCTGCTGGCACGAGCCTGTCTGGGTGAGTGGGGGACATGAGTCGGGGCCTGCTGGCAGGTGCCCGTCAATGGTGGGTGGGTGCGTGGGTGGGGGACATGAGGCGGGGCCTGCTGGCAGGTGCCCGTCAATGGTGGGTGGGTGGGGGACATGAGTCGGGGCTCACAAGTGCATGGTGCCATGTGGGCTGCCTGCAGGGCATGGTCAGGGGTGTAGGGTAGTCCCCTGTGGTGTGGGCTGCCTGCAGGGCATGGTCAGGGGTGTAGGGTAGTTCCCTGTGGTGTGGGCTGCCTGCAGGGCATGGGGAGGGGGGAAAGAGCACACCCACGAGGGGCCACAATGCAAATCGTGTGTAAAATTTCCCGTGGACCCCCGAAATACACGTACCCCGCTGGCGCTAGCGAAATCGTGTGTGATACTCCCTGTGCACCCCCGAAATACACGTCCCCCCTCGTGCCAGGCCTATCGCGTGTGAAACTTCCCACGCACCCCCGAAATACACATACCCCGCTCGCGCCAGGCCTATCGCGTGTGAAACTTCCCACGCACACCCAAAATACATGTACCCCGCTCATGCCAGGCCTATCGCGTGTGAAACTTCCCGCGCACCCCTGAAATACACGTACCCCGCTTGCGCAAGACCTATCGCATGTGAAACTCCCCGTGCACCCCCGAAATACACGTACCCCACTCACGTAAGGCCTATCGCGTGTGAAATTCCCTGCGTACCCCGAATACATGCAGGCACCCCATCCACCCTGGGCATGCCCCACAGGCAGCCCATTCACCCTCCCCATGTCCCGCAGGTAGCCCATCCTCCCTGGGCATGCCCCACAGGCAGCCCACACCACAGGGGGTACTTTATCAACGCAATTTACCTGTCGCGAGCGGGGTACGCGTATTCCGAGTGGTGCGCGAGTACATTGTCACGCGTTTTGGCTGCCGTGAGCGGGGTACGCGTAGTATTTTCAAGCGATTACAGTGTAGCGGCCCTGTAAGCTGGTCCAGGTTTAGCGGGGCCCTTGGCGCTGTATTGGGGATTTCAATGGCTTTTCCTTGCGCAAGGGGCATTCTTGGGGGCGTAACTGGCACTGCGGGATGTTCACTGCACCAGGGCTCAAAATGGCTTGGAAAATCCATGAATACGCGGTGCGCCAGAATGCTGTTTGGCACACACGGCTGGCGCACGCTCCCCCTCTGCGCTGCTCGCGTGCACTGCCTCTGCGCTGAAATCTATGAATTACCCCCATAATCTGATTCAACAAACTTAAAGAGTATGTGTGTTGGTTTAAGGATTGTGCGGATATGTGGTGGGCCCGTTGATTTGCCTTAGTCAAGGATGGTTAGTGATAATGTATACGTGAAATTACAGCTATTTCATAGTTGTATCTATTCCCTCACTCTCAGAAACTCTCTATACGTAATAGTGTGGCTCTGTTTGTCTTAGTCTAAACCAAATCTCTCATGTGTTTTAAATGAGACTAATCCCATACCAGAGCTTGGCTAATAGGTTGTTCATAATTAAGCAAGTGTCTTGTAAAATGTGCTCTTTGCAAAGAAATGGTGGTATAAATGGGGTGCATGTAGAATGCAAAATTGGTGCATATACCTCTCCTATAGTTGACATTTGCATTGTTTTTGACTATTGTAGGCAGTAGACTACCATACTTTTTCGAATAGTGGCACAGCGTGGTTAGCATACACATAATCTTGAGACTGAAATTTTACAGGCAGTAAGTAGTCTGTCATCCTGTTCCAAATTATGTCAGCCTGAATTTTACAAAAAAAACTTAATTTCATGGCCCCCCTGGTGCAGAACCCAAAAGTTATTTAAATCAGTTATAGAACGGGTTAACACTTGATACAAGCTATGTTTCTTCTGTCTCCACAAATCTACAATATAGAATTTGTACCTTAACATTCCAAAATCCGTGTTATGGGAATGTGTTTGTGTATTCATACAGGCTAGTTGATCCATAGCTTTCTGAAAAATAAGAAATCCCCTACGTGACCATGTGTGTAACTAGAATATAGGGATAGAAAAATCATCAGTTGAAAGGCAAAGCCACTCATCCTGCTGGTAGGCAGCGAGGCAAGATTGTGTGCGTTGAGAAGACTCACAACCCTCTCAGTAGCGTGATGTAGTAGGGAAACTCCTAATATCTGGAGATAAAGATTGTATGTAAATATTTCCAAAATCTGTCCATAACGATGGTACGAGTGTTTCAGGTTCTGCAGTATTTACATATGGTAAATTGCTTACCCAAGGTGCCAGACTAGATTGTGGAAAAGGTGGCGGTGTAGTATGCTGTACCTCAAATGAATCAATAATCCATGTCTTGATAGAGCAGTCCTGATAAAATCCTATGGTGCTTTCAAGAGCATGTGTCAAAACAAGCCAAGTTTCAAGGTGTAGTATTATTGCAATCTTAAAAGTAGAGGCTCAGTTTTTGTATTTAAGAGTAAACCTATTATAGAGCTTACCTATAGTTTTCCTCGTTCCCCGATTTACTGTATTTCGGTACATCATCATGAAACACCTCACGGGGAAATCTGAAGATGGCAGCTTATTATACATACGTCATAACGAGGGTGATGACGCTGCCAACGTGCATGACATCATCACACGAAGACATGCATGACGTCACTGATGTAAACACCTCAACTGACAAAATAGTGGCGATGAATATTTAACATAGTATGGTCATTTAATCCTTATTACATTATGTTTTATATGACTTGATGTAATTCTGGAGAGAAGCTAAATTATACTTTACATGGATTTGACATCAGGAGAAATTAGAATAAACCATTTGAGGCAAGTCACACGTTCCACAGCGACACCCAGTAGCCACCACTCGTAAATCACCTCCATTTCAGAGCCCCACGAGCAAAACCTTATGGGTATGCAAATTAGCCCAAATACAAGCCTTTATTTAGCTACGGAAAATCGTCTTTGTCTTACAAGGGAGTGATATGCCATGCATAGCTTCTTCAACCCAAGCCAGGCAGTTCCCAAGGCTGTAGTCAACTGCATAACGGAATCACAAGTGTTACAAAACATCAGTTCAGTATAGCCTGACAGCCTTGAGTTTCGACAATTGGCATATAAGTAGCAAACAGCAGTAAAATGATGTCTCTAATGGCTTATTCTACTTTCACGTTTCAGGTTTTCAAGCTTTTTGAAACCCACCACAACTTTGCTGACATCTGGAGATGAATACTGTTTCAAAGTATTTATTTCAGTGATATTATCACATAGACCATCACATTTACCTTCATTTAAAATCCTGAGTACATGAATGCCACCTGAATGTAGTTCTGGCATCCATAGTGCAGAAAGGACTTGCACCTTTGGCTTGATGCAGATTAGACCGTTTTTCTTGGAAGCCATGTTCTCTAGTTGCCATCCCTGCTTCCAGATGCATTGGTAGACTTCAGACTATTTCATCAGAAGAGCTTTAGATTATGTTGAACTAGGAACTAGGAAAAAGTAACTGTACTCTGCACAGGTTCTGTAGACACACATGATAACACTCTCATCAATTGTTGAAAATCAATGCTCCTGTACGTCACTGTTCCGAGTCGCTTATTACTTGATGTGCTTTGCACTCTGAAGTAAACTGCACTGAGAATGGGCACGTGTGGCTGGCTGACATACCCCTGAGTAGACGTGGAGGGGAGGTGGGAGTTGGCATGCTGCAGCATACCAGGACTTTCTATGCACTCTCCCCACCTGTCGCCTCACCCTGGCGCGGTGCATTGTGGTGCGGTGCAAATATATATCGGAAACGGTGCATCCTAGGACCCTGAGACATGTCTTCGAGTTTGTTCCTTGCATCGAAATGCTTAGAATGAGCTTTGTCTGGTCCTTCTATGACCACATTGCTGTTTCTCCGATTTCAGGGAACCGCCTCATGTGTGAAGCGGCTGAAATCTGGGGAAAGGGGTGGGGCGCCCAAATGTCATGTGGCCAGTAATGTCCAATTTTGCATGATAACTATGCAAAATTTGGTTCGGATTTGTGGAACGGTGTGTAATTGTATAAGGGACAAACTGACAGATTTTCTGCTTTATATGTATAGATAAAGATGAGGCAGCACTTGGAATAGTCCATTTCGTACTCCTAAAGTTTTCTCGTTACCTTAGCCAAGAAATTCTTCTTCAGATATTAAAGCCCAGACTATGTGCTTTTCATGGATAAAGAAATGTTCATTAATCTAGATATTTCTAAAGTTCTACTTATAAAAATAATTAGTACCCAGAGGACGCAATCAGAATGAAAGTGCCATTCTGATTGACCCTCGCCGAGTCATTACCAGGCTGGGAATCCCTTAGTCAGGATTCCGCGGCCTTTGTCCCCGGCGAGGGGCGTGGCAGCCCCTCAGCCAATGAGGATGCTCGAAGTGGGGCCATCCCCGCTCCGAGCCTCCCCATGGCTCAGAGGCTACCTTCGCCCCCCGCCGGGGACTGAGGTAAGTCTTTTTTTTCCCTCTCCTCCCTGCCCTTCCCACCCCACTTACCTTCTATCCCCGGTTCCCCGGCTGGGGACAAGTGCAGCATCCTGCCGTGTGGAGACTTGGAGCAGGGCCATCCGCGTTCCGAGCCTCCATACGACTGGAGGCTTCCATCGTCCCCCGCCGGGGACCCAGGTACGTTTTTTTTTTCTTTTTTTTCCCCGTCCCCTCCCTTCTGCCCTCCCAACCGCACTTACCTTCCTTTTTTTTCGGGAGCGGACGCAATGGAAACGCTTCTGTTTCCAGCGCGTCCGCTCCCGATGGCTGCCATGGAAAGGGAAAACGGACTCAGTTTTCCCTTTCCCGGTGGCCATTTTTCTTTGCCGTTCTTGTTTTCTTTTTTTTTTTCGAAATGCCTCAGCGTTTCGGGACAAAATAAAAGCTTTTAGTTCCCTGGTCACGCCGTTTTTGCGGGGCCGGGGTACTAATAGCTATATGCCCCTCACGTTAGGGGTATTACCGACTCTGGTAATGCCCCGGGCCCTTCGTTAACTATAACTGTGGGCCCCGGGGCATTACCTGAGTCGGTAATGCCCCCGCCGATCGGGGCATATTGCTTAAATATAATCCAGAAAATGGTATAATGGATTGATGAATTATCTTGTTGTGACCTCTGAAAACAAAGCAGCAAATGCCTCTCTGGCAAGATGGATAGTTTTCTGTATTTCAAAATCCCACGAAATTAGAAACCTTCAGCTCCTTAAAGAATTTGAGTTCCTTGCACCAGAGCTAAGTCAGCATTGGTGGCTTTCCAAAGACTTGTACCCATTACAGACATCTGCAGGCCAGCATCGTGGGCCGCCCTTCATGCTTGGAATGCATCTTCATGACACATGCAGCATTTGGCCAGGAAGTCCTTCACAATATTTTTGCTTGACCCAGAATGGGCGTTAGATGTCTTCACCGTCACACTTTTTTGGGAATTGGCCAATTTGACTGAAAATATTTTACCGTATGGCCTAGTTGACCGGATTTAGGCTGTACGAAATGATCTTACAACCAATGATTCGGTCAACTAGGCCATACGGTTCCATTATAGCGAACAAGGGGAACAGGGGTTGCGGGGGTGTACGCCGCTCCCCTTGCTTGCTATAATGGAAACAGGGGTTGCAGGGGTGTCCCCCACTTCTGGGACTTTGGAAACGGGGGACTTTAAAAAAACAAAAAATAAAACAGAGAAAGGGCACCTGCAGCGTCAATTCTGACCCGCGTTGCAAGGACGGAACTGACGTTGTGGGTCAGAATGAAAGCGGATGCTGAAAGGTAAGTGGGGAGTGGATGGGGATGTATTGCGGGTGGTCGGAGGGGGTCATGGATTAGTTGATTTTGGCCAGGGTCAAATCCTACCAATCCCATTTTTAATCTGTGAAATCTAATTCATGACCCTTTTAGGGCCGATATAGGATAGGGTGACAGAGTGCGTTAAAATGACCTGTGCGGTTATTCTGGTAGTCTCATTACGCATCCCTCCTTCCAGCCAAACCTTTGCAACGTATGTTGTGGTACAACATTCCCATCTCAAAAGAAACCATGCAGGAATGTGGAAGTGATGATTCATGTCACATGGTGGAGCCTGGTCGCAACACTTGGAGGGCTGATAGGAGTAAGCACCAATTCTAAACTTGACAGTAGTATTTGTCTTAAGGTTTTTCTGGTCTTTCTTCCAGTGTATGCAATTTCTAAACAGTTGTGATCGAGATAGAACAAGACCAAGTGTATTGGAAGCACCAGGAAGGCAGAGACGTCTTCATGGGAGGGCAAAAGGGGCCCTTGCCCCAGGCCCCCACCTTGGAGGGGGCCCCCACAAGGCTGCCTGATCTAACCAAGTCAGTTTCCATAGTTCACAAACATAAATAGCACACAACAGGATATTTTATGGCATGCTGCAGAGGCTAAAGCTTTTGCCTGTATGTTGTTGACAAGTACATTCTGCTCTGATTAATTCATCATGTAATGCTGTTTGTGTTCACTGTGGTATATGTAGTTTGTGCATTTCCCACGGCATAACTCTTATAGCATTCTCATCTTTCTGTGGTGATCATATTGGACATGTGCAATAGCCAAGGTTAAAGTGCATAGTGATAAATCTGAATGATGTGATGGATCAGAAGATAACTCATTGTGTTAAGCACTCATTGCAGACATCTGTGTTCATATGTGATATTACAACTGGAAATTCAAGCAAGGCTGACTCAGCCTTTCCGGTGTCTGAAGTTGATAAACCTGCATGTATATGTGCTTTTATTTTTTTAGCACAACAGGTGCTAGTATCAGCAATGTACCTGCACCAGATAGCAGTTGCTATCAAAGCAAACATAGTATCAGTAAGGTGAAGGTCTATAAATCAGTTTCTTCAGATGGGTGGTTGTAAAACCTAGTCAACCACCTCTAATGATAAGCATAAAGTGTTAGTCTGGAGAGGTGATTAGGTAACCAAAGTCAAGACTGTGGAACCAATGTGGTCATTCTCATATTCTGGCATTGCCAGCAGACAATACAGTGATCCTGGACACATCATTTGATATCACTGACAGTTCTGTGCCGTCTTCTGTGCAAAGGTTTGCCTTCTCACATGCTGGTGGCATTCTTTAGCCCTTTACCCCATCTTTCTTTTTATTTAGGCCTTTTGAGTGGATGGGGTCCCAGACAGAAGAAAGTGGACCAGATGTTGTAGGCCACTGTCAAACATGTTTTAATGTCTGCTTATTTGACACAAAGAAACAGTTTGCTTTTTTGTACAGCTCAAACGTTTATCTACACGTTTCTAAATACCAATTTCAAACACCATGTGCTGGGCATATTTAAAGCTTTAAAATACAAAAGAGAAACCCAGATAAAATCATTTAAGATCACATCAATTAGAATTATGGCACTTATAGACATCCCTTGGAATGGGGTGGTAATTCCCCATTGAACATTGGCAGACTAGTTACTTTACCGGAATCAACCATGGTGCTAAAAGCGCCATGGTTTCGTGCCAGTATTGTAATGAGGGCCATCGTTTATATATTGCACACCACAACTGGGTTTCTTTGCTCTCAAACGGCAACCTACTTGACTACTTGAACACCATGCTCCTCTTCTAATCTCAGTCTCTCTGGATACAGACCGCTTCCTGGTAGCTTCTAATCTTCATCCACTGTCTATGCTCTGGTATGTGTAGCTTTCTCCTTGCTTCCACCTGGCCTCCTGTACCCATGCTTGAGCAGTTTTGCACTCAGTGAAGCAGCTAATCTGAGCCGTCTGTCTATTCTGGATTGGTGGTCAGTCAAAATCTCGAAAAAATAATCTCGAATAACAATAAGGTCGGAAAAAAAAGACCGAACAAAAAGTAGAATTTTTTTTTTATTATATATTTATTTTGGGGTCTGGGATTAAAAAACAAATGTTAAAAAAAAGGGAGGTTGGGGGGGAAACCCCCCATTTCGGATAAAAATCGTCATAAAAAAAAATTCGACCTTTTTTTTTCGGCCTTTTTTTTCGAGATTTGTAAATTCGGTATTATGACCATAAACCTTCTGGATTATGTGCACCTTTTTCATACGGTCCGTGTCCTGCGCTTATACTATGGCCAGTACACCTTCATCATGACTGCTATTAATGAAAAGTGAACTGTACCTATGCTAGAACACAAATACACTTATCATGGACTGCTAATGTTGCCCTTGAAATGCTACTTGTTTATCATTCTGAATGCTGCAATAATGATGCTAATAGGACTGAAAGGGAGTACCCATGCTTATGTTGATCGCTGCAAGAGAGCATTTTAAGCTATGGTGGTGATTGGGATGAGGTCGGTGCAACCAGATATGCCGAACCCTTAATTCCTTTGGTTTGGCGGACGGGGCCCCAAAGGTGTTTGTGCCCCAAAAGTGTTTAAAATGGCCCAGCAGGAAGCTAATATTTCCCGAGTGCACCACACTTTTTCTTTCATAGCCAGTAATGAAGCAGCTGTTACCCTTTGTATCACGGTGACAGATTTAGACATGCAGGGAGAGGGTGGCAGAGGTAATATACTCTGGCCCTGGCTCCCGTTAGCACAAATCGGAATAAGCAATTGTAAGAATTTTCAAACATCTGATTTCCTTGCAAGAAATATGCCACCAGAGGGCACCATATCATAACAAATCACACAACAATGCTTTACTGTTAATAAAGAAAATTATCCTGCAATGCAAAAGTATTCAGTGCCCTATTTGTCAAACAAATGGACGAATGAATGATGGTATAATTCAGGGGAGTAATTTTACCCAGACCCTTCTTCTAATGACAAAGAGCAAACGCTCTAAGGCCAAAAGTGCAGATTCAGCTCATAAGAAAAAAAAAGGGCTTTTGAGATGCACTCACTAACGAAGCCAAACATGCTTGCTCGGTACACCTGTAACTGGGTAATGCAGATGCCAACAGGTGCATTTCTTTCTGCTCTGCAGACTTGGACTTTTCAACAGAATGTTTAAAGGCATAACCATGAGCAATTACTACCATATTAGCACTCAATGCTGCGTTAGTCATTGTTGCCTGTAAGTCGCCCCGTGCACCCCCTTCCATCCCGGGAAGCCACCTTTGCTCTCAACTGAGGCACAGCCTGCAACTAGCTTGTCTGTGCCGTCACTGCACAACAACCTCGAGCAGCTGCACCTGTGCCTTAACAATTATCTATCGGAGGGGCAGCTCTACTGCCAGCACTGCCTTCAATGCCTGCAGCCAGTCCCAATCTGCAATGACTCCAGCCCCCCTGCATAATGCCTCTGCTCAGGTGCACCGATACTGAATATGAGCGTTCAGAAGTGTCTTCATGAAGCGAGTTTGTATCGGGTTGTGGGTCTGTTTGCCTCAGTTGTACCAGAGCGAGCTACTTTCTCAGTTACTGCGAAGTTGTGGAAAACGCTTTCTTCTGTTCTTTATGTATAATACTGCTTGACAGTACAGAGCCCGATCAGATGAATCTGTCTGTGTCTTTGCACACACTTCTGGCATGACCATGTGTACTCCCACTAGCCCTTAGAAAGCGGAGGTATATAAACAGGGAAGTTTTTGGCGGAATCCACACTCCACCTTCCATGTTTTCTGCTCCTCGTTTCATCGTGAAGCATCCCCTGCTGGGTTGTAGCATTGCTCTGATACCGAACGCCTGGTGCTGCATCAAAAGGGGGGTATTTTATTTTGCACTGTGCGAGAAGAGTATGGGGCTTGTGTGAGACAGCAGGGTAGACCCCTGGGCGAAATGAGCAGGGATTCTGGCCCCTGCTGGATGAATGCCTGAACACCTTGCCCTTCCCTCGATGGTCAAAGGTCCCAGCACACCATGGAGCATAGCACTTGAGCATGTTAGAGTGAGGTTTGAGGATCTCTCAGCCTGTTTATCAACATGATAAGGAAGGTGAAATGAATGACTCCGATCATCAAATTTCAAGTGGCACTTCCACCGAACCTTAACATCTTGCCTCGCATAGGCCTTAGCAGATTATGTTAATGTCTAAGTTTCCACACCCCACCTTTCCCTCATCTGACCGCTTGTAGATGCGTGTTTTGTTGCTCAAGGGGTACAATGTATCTATAGAGACAGAGAGAGATAGGTGGCATTGGGAACTAGAGAAATGGGACTTCTCTGCAAATGGCCAGGTATAGGACTAGAGAGTTGCAGATTGTTTTGCCTTGTAGAGCCTACTCCCGCCTCCACTGACTGAGTCCCCTCTAAGATCTCCTACCACCTTACACTATACACACAAACCACCCACAGACCAGGGACGTCATTTCACCAAAGTGCCAGGGGTAGCAGAAGTGACATCACACGACCTTTGACCTCTGATGACCTCAAAGGAAGTGATGCCATTGGACCCCACCCCGAAGTGATATCATGGGAAGTGATGGAGCACAACCTTTCACCCATCGACAAAACAGAAAGTGGCATCACATAGCATTGTTTCGAAGTACACTACCAAAAATATGGATCCGATATCACTGTAAAGTGATATACATTTCATACAAGAATGGATCACAATATGTATGGTAAATATCAGTGCGTGTAGGTCCATATTACCAAATCACTGTGAATGCAAGTAGACGTCCAAGGCCAAACGATAATGATGTGTTATTAATATAAATATATAAATAGCACTTGCGCACTTCATGTAGAACAAATATAAATACAATATCTCCCAACCTGTGTTGGTTCTCATTTATCATCCTCAGCAGGATGAAAGGCTGAGTTTACCTTGATGGGAGTCGAACCTGCAACTTGCAGATCACTCACACATTTCACCAGGCAGCGCTCAACCCAGTGAGCTATCTTACCAGCTATAGCTGTCAGAAAACCAGCCACTCCAGATACAGAGTCATGTGCTGCTGGTCATAGCCCATGAGCCTCAATTTAAAAAATAAAAAAAAGTTGTACTTTTTTTTAAGGGTAGCCAGGGAGACCACAGAGGTTGCAAGCGAGACCTCAGGGTTCGCAGTTGAGACCCCTGGTAAACCCTAAATGACGTCCATGCTACAGACAGCCACCACAGGCCTACCAGTTACCACATCAACACTAACTGAGCCACGAATAAGTGCTCTTCTTTTCCCTGTTTCACTCTCGCACATCAGCGCGAACCAGACCCAAAGCACTGCAGTCTATCAGATATGGGGCTCCTCCCTATAGATAACATGCTCCCAAGTTTCTCTGCCTAACCCATAGAAAGCAGATTGGCAGTCAGGAACCGGGTACTTCCCACTTGCACCCATCAACCCCCAAGTTTTGTAACTGCCTTGAACCACTGTTCCTCTAATGAAGCCACCCCCGCTGCCTATTTTTACATAGCCAAGCGCAGCGAGGCGTCCAATAGGGGCAGATGGATGCTATAAAAGACCACTTGCATTGCATAACACCCTACGGGACCCATCCTGGCAGAGCACCAGAGATCCTAATAAAGATTGAATGTGAAGGGCGTTAATGCTGCTCTTGGATATCAGTACTCATCCCGCAAACATGAGCAATCTCTGGGTAGGAGGCTTATAGCAAGCTGCACATCTAAGGTTCCAATGTATGGCCCTATGGATATTAGCAAAAGACTGCCTTTCTGCAGTTACGTTGGCTTTGTCTGTTAAATAAGGGTGGACATTAGTGGCTTAAGACGATTAGTTATGACTCGGGCAAAGATCTTGAATCAGTATTACATTGCTACTGCATTGACTCGTCCGTACAGACAAGTGGGCATGAGTTGAATATATCTTTGACATATCTGACAATTGTGCTTGCAATTTGCATGTGACTGCATGTCATTCAGTGTGCATTTGTTCTGCAGGTAAAGTATTGCCGAGCCCTCACATGTAGATAGTTGCCTTGGGGTGTATAGTCTATTTTACAATACCCTGTAGCTTGTAACCCCTTTCGCGCTGCAACCCATAGAATACAGTTCAGCCCTAAAGAGCAATTCGGTCCAGCTGTCACATAGTCACTGACATACCAGTCCATACCCTGTGCCTGAACACACTGCTTTGCATGGCCTTAATAATGTATTTAAACTAGTCATCTCTGCGAGTAATTGAAAAGTTGCCTTGATTCGAATTACAATTCACATGCAATGTAATGCTCTTTTATTTCATGTTTGCATAGACTGCGGTCTTCTGAAGGGCCTTCCACCCCACAGCGCTTCGAGGACATAGCAATGGTGGCAGATGCCATACACATATCAAATAACATAACATAACATAAGCAAACTATTAATAATAGTTTACAAAAGGTTAAAAAGCATGTATATGGTTCTGTAAATTGTACCGCCAGGGCTCCGACTGGGCTGCATGGGGGACTTTTCAAACATAACCAATGAGTTTCACATCATGCTCCGGAATGAGGCACCGTTACTGCTTTTGACGCAAACCCTCACTCCAGGAGGGTCGAGCCATCAGCGCTCTGCCCGGAAAAGCAAAGATCCATGCTCCTTGGGCCTCCTCATCCCATCATACTTGGTTGAACCTGCCAGATTCTCCATTTCCTGTGCAATGCCCCGTGAGCACAGCTTTGCTAACAGCCGTGGCCCTGGGGTCCTCACTGTATCATAGCAGGGCTCATTGTCTTGGGAGCCCTTCTGCTATGTCCTCCTGGCCAGCTCCGCCCTCTCCTCTTCTTCACACAGCGCGGAACTTCACCGTTGCCAGATCGGCCTCATCTACCCGGGCCTTTGCTGGCAGATCTGGACTTTGGGATCCGCAGCTCCCCCAATGCCACTGCTAGCAGACCAGGGAATTGGATTGCACCCCGGCCTTGCCCGGGTTCTGTTCACGTCGCTAGTGCATGGAGTAAGGCTTTGCCACCTTTCCACCCAGGGAAAAGTTGGAGACCCTCAAGAGAACTGAAGAAATCAGGACCCCAAAGACAAAGGGGGAAGCATTTCATGTGTGTAGTCCCATATGTTTAATCCTGTCTCTTCATGGAGTGTAATCCAGTGTTTGCTCATGTGTAGGGGCCTGGGACCCTTCCTCCCGAACCTTGCTTTGCTGTGCTTCCTTCATGTACCCCTCCCATTACATTGCAAGCCTTGGGCGGTCTTTGGGCTTCAGGGCCAGCGGGGAACGGGGGCAGGTAAGAGGTGGGTCAAGAGTAATAAGAGTGTTCACATAACTTAATGCACACTCTTGCCCACTTTTAATGTCCACCAGACAGACATCCACCCACCCTCGTCAGGTACCACCCTCATGGATAAGCATTAGGTAATCAGTGGGCAGACAGAATAGCTAGCTATCTTATTTGGGTGTTAACCACCTCGGCAGGGTTGGAGGCTAACCCACCACCTCTGCCCATGCCAAGTCCTGCATTGCCTATTACTTCAGTGGGGCATAGTATAAGTACCATGATGGCTGCAGAGACTGGCGCCACTGCCTCCGGCGTGCTTAGCGCATATGCCAGCTCCACTGAGGGTACAGGCACCAAACTGATTGCTTCCTCTACGGTCGACGCTTTCAAGGTTCTGCTGAGTCTGGGATCTATGTTTGCCCGAGACCCTTCACGGTGGAGGAACCTGCCCTCAGAGGTGAAGATGATTATCATATATGGGCAGACCAGCCCACCTAGAGGTTGCACGACTGGAGAGCCCTTGACAGGGAGACACGGCATTGAGTTAGGTCCTGCACTACATGCCATCCAGGCACGTTGTGCGACTCATCCAGACCCCACCACGGATGATATCATGTGCACACACATGGAGTGGTCGTCAGAGCCACTAAATCGGCAGAAGAGGGTTGAGCCACACAGCCTGAACCTGGTCAGGCCGCAGCAAGGTATGCACACAGTATGATCCATATTGCTGATTCTTAAGCAACTCTGGTACCAGACCCAGAAGCCACCATCTGTATTTATTTATTAAATATATTCATTTCCATCCAAGACATTATCCATGAGGTGCGTACCCTGAAGAGAGAGACGGTGGATAGCGTGTACAGCCTACCCACTTAACTGCTGACCCCACCTATAGCCCCAGCATATGTTCTGAGACAGATGGAGGAGTTGAGACAGCCCATCCAAGCCACACAGCTGAAGAGGCAGCCTGTAGAGTGTGGAAGAGTGTGGAAGAGGTCCTGCACTGCGAATCGAATGAGAGGGAACACCAGCTCTTTTGGCGTGTTCAAGGAACTAGGCATCTGTGAGAATACTAATTTCGTACCAGTCCGCTCCAGCCTTGGCAATTCTGCCATAGGTATGTGCAAGAGGTCCATATCTTCCATACATGCACCCACCCACCAGACAAAACCAAAGTGGCAGATAGATTTCAGGCCTTGGGGACTCCACAACAAGTGATGATGGGAAATGCCCGCAGGGTATAGGAAGCAGAGAGCCTGGAAACTCAATAGAACTGTGTTCCCTGTGAGTGAAGAGAAGTGACATCAAGTCTGCACCACGAGTGACAGATATAATTGCTGGACAGCAGGCTCAAGTCCTGCTGGCTAGTGACTCACAGGTGACCCTCATGTATGAGCAGTTCTACAGAAAACACTTGGCGCTCATCTAGTTGGAGCCATTGATGGGGCTGAACCTTCTTGGCACAGGAGACACAACCCCTGCAACTATTTGAGGTTCATCTGAACCAGACTGCAGTTTCCAGCTGATGTAACCAGAGTCAGCACTCCCATCGACACCTGTGGTCTGGTCTGCAGCAGTTAGAGTGAAGAACCCACCACACAGGTGCCAACTCTTCAATGTTCAATGTACTTACTGCACTGTATCAGGAGATGTCAGGGTTGCAATATGCCAGCATGCTGTTTGGTCACCCCATGTGCCACTCTCCAGGTGCACCTATAGAGGGAGAACAAGTCCAGAGGACCACCTGATGGACTTGTTGGAGATGTTTGCACCAATTATTTCAGACAGAACACTTTCCCGGCACACACCACCATGATGGTTCCCTCAGAGTGTGATTCACTGGAGAACAATGCCCAAGATGTATGGTGATGGAGAAATCAGAGCATGGTGAGAGCTTGTGGGTGGGGGGCGGTGTTGCTGGTACAGCCTGCGATAATGACGATGGACAATTGGACAATGAGCCTGAATACCATTAAGATACCCATCATCAATGTTACAAGACTGTCCGCTTTAGGGTTGGTTTGGGTATGTTTGACCGAATTCTATTTGGTCGTGGCAAACTGACCGTAAATCAATTTGGTCGGTGCCCGATTTTTTTATTTTTTATTTTTTTTATTTTAGTATTTGTATAGCGCGCTGCAACCCATGGGCATAGAGGCGCTGATTAGAATATGTATGCAGGCTTGCTTAAGGGTTACAAGATAGCGGCCCAGTACAATGGATAATAAAGTTATATTGATTACAGTAGGTTACAAGTCGGGTGTAGTAAGCAGATACAGTCATCAACTGAGACGATGGGGGAGGCAAGTCAGACAAAAAGCTTAGTCTTCAATGCTTTATGGAAGGTTGTGTGTGATTCGATCATCCTGAGTTGGGCAGGGTGGGTGTTCCAGTGAGTTGCAGCCAAGGTAGGGAAACTAGAGCCACCGGCTCTAACTCTTCGTGTATGAGGAACAATGAGGTGATTGGCATATGCAGACCTGGACGGTCTAGAGGGTGTTTTTTTGGTGACCCTCTGAGCTAAGTAGGTAGGTGCCAGTCCATGGATGCATTTGTGTGCAATGGCCAGTGATTTGAAAAGGATCCTTTCTTTGACGGGCAGCCAATGGACCTGTCTTCTCGCCTCAGAGATGTGGTCCCTGCGATCTGTACCAGTTGCGGCCCTCAAGGCATTATTCTGAGCTACTTGAAGTTTTGACAAGTTCTTTTGGGAGGTACCGCATAGAGTATGTTACAGTAGTCTAGCCTAGATCCGATAATGGCCCTTGCAATGGTGATGCAGTTGTCTTGTGAGAGGAATGGTCTCACTGCATTGATTAGTTTGGAGTGGTAGGCAGCTGAGGAGGCGATGGCATTAACCTGTCTGTCCATGGTCATGCTAGGTTCCAGGTATACTCCTAGAGTCTTGATGGCTTGGGACACGGTAATGGGGATGTTATTTATTGTAAATGCGCTGTACTGCGCACCGAGTTTACTGAGTGTGGCTGTGGATCCAATTAGCAAGAGTTCTGTTTTCTCATGATTTAGGCCCAGCCAGTTTTCAGCCATCCAGGACTGGATTGTGGAGTAGATGCGATTGAGAGTATTCGTGTCTGTATGGTAGTCACCAGTCAGAGGGATGAGCACCTGTGTGTCATCAGCATAGTTAGTATATGAGATGCCTATGGCGTCAAGAAGTTGGAATAGTGGCCTAGTGAAGAGTTTGTAGAGAGTTGGTGATATGCAGGACCCTTGAGGGACACCACATTTGATAGGGCTGGGGGCAGCACTCGAGGAATCAGAGAACACCTTCATCACTCTCTCTTTGAGGAAGGACGATATCCATTCGCAGGCTATCCGGGAGAAGTTGGCACTGGAGGACAGATGATGACATAGGGTCTTGTGATCTACCAAATCATATGCGGCAGACAGGTCTAGCAGGAGAAGGAGAGCAGGCCTGCTGGAATCTCTTAGGTCATCGATTTGATTTTTGAGATCCAGTAGGGCAGTTTCTGTGCCATGCCGTGGCCTGAAGCCAGATTGGCGCAGCCCAGGGAGTTGGTTTTCTTCCAAGAATTTTTGAACTTGCAGGTAGGCTGCTTTATCAAGAATCATTAGCAGGAAGGGGACGGTAGTGATCGGTCTGTAGTTCCCTGGAACCATTGGGTCAAGGGATGTTTTCTTTAGGAGTGGGCGGACCCAGGCTTCCTTCAGGGAGGTAGGTACCTGGGCTGAGCGGAAGGATGAGTTAATGAAGGCGGTAATGAAGGGAGCCAAGGAGTGGGCGCATTCTTTAATAATAAATAATAATAATGATTGAGTGATTAATGATGTGTGCTGGGCAGGCATGCCCTTTGCAGTTGGATGGCTTGATGGTTTTGATAAGGTCTATCGCTTCTGCTTCAGTCAGGTCAGAGAAGTCAAAAGTGGGTAGCTCCTCGGCTGCGGCGGGTGGAGGGGAAGGGGGCTGTGTTTCTAAGATGGATAGTAAAGCTTTTTGGTGCGCTAGAATTTTAGTGTGCAGCGTGTCAAGCTTGTCTAGCATGGCAGTTTGAATAGTGTTGCACCAAGGCTCATCCTTGATGATGGTTGATGGAGGGGTGGTAGGAGTCTCAAGTTCCCTGAAAATTGAAAAGATCTCTTTGGTCCCAGATTTGGCATTGTCGATCCTAGTGTTGAAGGATGCAGCTTTAGCCTGAGTGATGGCTGTTTTGTATTGTTTAGAACAGTTTTTGAAAGCTATTTTGGATGTTTCGTTAGGGTTTTTTCTCCAGTTTGCAAGCAGGCGCCTTTTAGAGGACCGTAATTCCATAAGTTCTTGGGTGAACCAGGCGTTGGAGTGCTTTGTTTTCTTCGCTTTCTTAAGTGTGAGCGGTGCTATGGTGTCTACAGCGCAGGTGGTGACTTGCTTAAAAGCATTAGCGAGGAGGTTTGGATTATTCGGGAAGGGAGGCTGGAGGGCAGGAGCTAGGAGGTGAGGAAGGAGGTTTTCACTAGTGAGTTTGCGCGAGCTTCTAGAGAGGGCTGCTGGCAGTGTTGGGTTGGGTCTAGTGGGCCCCGTAGTGGTGGCAATGTTGAGTTTGATGCAGAGATGATCCGACCAGGGGATGGGGGAGATCTCGGGGATAAGGATGGGACAGTTATGATGCGCTACCCAGTCAAGCGTATGGCCTTTAGCGTGGGTAGGCTCAGTGATGGTCTGGATAAACCCTAAGGTGGACAGGGCTTTTTGTAGAGTAGAGGCTTGGGCATCGTTACTGTCATTGAGGCCAAGATTAAGGTCACCTAGGAGCACTATCTTGGAGGTTTTTTGATGTTGTAAGACAAAGCATATATGAGAGCCTCTTGGAACTCAGAAGAGGGGCCAGGAGGGTGGTACACAAGATGGAAGGCTATGGTGGAGGTGGGCGAAGTCTGGAGTTTGATTAGAAGATATTCAGTGTTGGATTCTAAGTCACTTTGAATTCTTCTAATGTTAAGAGTGTCTCTGGCAATAATGGCAACACCTCCCCCTCTTTGGCCGACCCTATCCTGTCTAGAGATTGTGTAGCCATTGGGGATGGCCAGGGAGAGGGCAGGGCATTTAAACGCACATTTATTTTTTTGGGTATTTTTTTTTGTCCAACCCTGGAGAGCTGGGGACACCCCTGCAACCCCCGCTCTCCAGGATTGGCATTTTGCAATCTATGCAACCAAATTGGCCACGTAAAATTCGACCAAATTGGTCACTATGTTAATTGTTACTGGTCAGATAGGCGAATACCTTAGGGTTCACCATCATTGCACAGTCCCACCTGACCACTATTGTAGCCCCGACAAGTGTTGCCAACAGCCAGCGCAGGATGAAGTTTGACCTGAAGATCCTCAACTTTGGGGATTCACTGCTCTCGTAGCGAAGCAAGGACTGGCTGAAGAAACAGCTCACCCAACTCACCAAGGTCTTCGCTACCAGCTCCTGGGATATCAGCAAGGCCAATGGGGTGGATTACCAGATGCTTGTGAATGATACTTGTGAATAACGAGAAGCCCTTCAAGGAGTGATCACAACACCTGCTCAGAGGAGAGGTGGTTGATGTGCACTGCCATCTGGATGACCTCATGAAGGCAGTGATCTTCCATGAGTCCAGAAGCCTCATAGCTTCTCCCATTGCCATCGCTTGGAAGAAGAACAGGGATATCCGGATGTGCATGGACTACCGTCGACTGAACACCCACTCTATTCCAGACCAGCATGCCATATGCCAGGCAGATGAGGCATTGGAGGAACACAAGCAGAGTCACATAAAGGTGCTTGATCAGCTGAGGCATCCGGGGCAAACGGTCAGTGTGGACAAGCACCAGTTTTTCCATAAGAGCATCAAGTTCATCCGACACAAAGTCCCTATGGATGATATCAGCCTTGGACCCAGAAAGGATGAGCTTCCTCCTCACCTAGCCTAGACCCCAGATCCTAAAGGAGAGTCAGAGTTTCCTGGGATTCTGCAATTAGTTGCAGGATTTTACACTTTCGACAAACACTTGTGGATTTCACCATGGGATATCCATCTACCTAGAAGGGTGAGAGAATTACCATTATGCCCAAAGAAACATTACATCATCCCTGGAATCCCTTCAGTGCTAAATGGACAGATCGATGACAGCAGGCCTTCGGGGACCTCAAGGGGACCCACCACAGCACCAGTCATAGCCTACGCTGAGCCCCAGGAGCTTTACATTTTGCATGTAAATGAGAGTCTGGAGGGAGTAGGAGCTATCCTGTACCAGGAGACCAACATTGAGATGAGACCCTTTGCTTACACCATCTGAGGTCTTCATTCAGCAGAACAGAACTACCCTGTCCACAAGTTTGTGTTCTTGGTATTGAAGTGGCTGTTACAGAGAGGTTCCAGAATTATTATTATTATTATTTTTTAACTCTTATGAAGCACCACCCACCCGAAGGCCTCAGGATGCAGAAAACGACAAAACACATGGACAGAACAATTATAAGTCATTAGGATGCATAAGGCTGCCGATCATGAGACCACACTAATCCTTCTTGTTGAACAAATGCGTTTTAACAGCTCTCTTAAAATCGGGCAGGCGAGGGATGGCACATATTGAGGCTGGCAACCCATTCCAAACATGCAGGGCCTGTGCATCAAATCTCATACCCCCACATTTCTGCAATTTAACCTGTGGCTGAAAGAGCTTGTTGTCTTCATTAGAAAGAGTTCTCCTGTAGGGTGCGACCTTCAGGCGGATGCTCAGATAATGAGGTGCATTACCAGACCTACATTTATACGTCACGGTAAGGATATTATGGGCAATGATTTGCTTTACTGGGAGCCAATGAAGAGCCTGTCTAGCAGGAGTGACATGCTCCTTCCAGCCCAGACCCTGAATGGCTCTAACTGCCCCGTTCTGAATAGTCTGGAGCTTTTGAAGGTTGCTAACGGAGGTGACCGCAAACAAACTATTAGAGTAGTCCAGATTAGAATTAACTAGGGCACACTCCAGTAAGGATCTCTTTTTCTCAGATAGATATGTTATGTTATGTTAAGTTGTCTTATACCGCACCACGTTACTATTGGCACTCACATGGACTCCAGGCGCTCACGTGGTTCTATAAGAAAGTGGGTCAGGTAGATTAGTGAGGGAAGAGGGAGTAGGATAGAGGTTGTGCTATTCTGTTGGTGCGATTAGATCTCAGAGGAACTGCCACCTTGTGTAAGTCTGCTTTCTAGGTATGTTTCTATTGTACACACTGGGGTTATTGTGTCTGGAAGGGCAACAAACACTGGTTGGGATGTTTTTTTTGTGGCAGTTAGTTTCATGATGCATGTGTGGGCTGTGTGTTTTCAATCGTTTAGACTGATCTGTTAGATCGTGTGTGGTTGGAGTGGGGTATGCTGGAGAAGAGTCAGGAGCGGGGAGGGTTAGTGGTTGGTGCACTTCATTATTTTGTTGCTGGTTTCTGGAATTTGTACTGTCATTGGGTTATCTTGGGTCCCCATTGGTGTTGCTGGTGGTGCCCATTTTGTGTTAATTAGTTGAATAGCCAGGTTTCCAGTCTTTTTCCCGAAGGAGAGGCAGTCTTCGGTCGTTCTTATCTCCTTTGGGATTTTGTTTCATAGATTGGCCATTAGATGTGAGAATGCGGTTCCTCCGAATTTCCTTTTTTCGTATATTTTTTTTTATTTGGAGGTCATCGCTTCATATTAAGTCTCTTCTGAGGTTGGTAATGGTTGATCTTGGCCTGAAGAAATTCAGCTCCTTGTCCGTGCAGTGATTTCTGGTTGATGCAGAGGGCTTTGAAGCTGATGTGTTTATTCACTGGTAGCAAGTGTAGACTTCTCAGGGCTGGTGCGATGTGATCTCGTCTGTTTAGTCTCAGGGGTATCCTTCCTGCAGTGTCTTGGGTGCGTTGGAGTTTTTTAGTGAGTCTTTCTGACATTCCAAGGTAGAGACTGTTTGCGTAATAGATTCTGGATAATAATAGGGAGATTATTTGAAGAGTTCTGTGTGGGAAGGAGAGATAGGGGATGATCCCTCTAGGTTTATGGCCTAATCTGTCTCAACAATTTGAGAACATATGCACACGTGGACTTTAAAAAGTGTGTGGTTCTGCGTGGAAAGTTGGGAATCCAAATATACTGCTAGCGTCTTAACCGAAGAGGACACAGAGATGTGACAACCAGCAATCAAAAACTGACTGTAGCAAGGATCCAACTTTCTCAACAGAGGACCAAAACCCAAGATCAAGAGTTCTGTTTTGTTGTCATTTGCAGTAAGTGAGTTAGCAGCCATCCATGATTGTATCGTCTTATAAATCTTATTAATCGCCTCTGAGTCCCTGCCATAGTCACCTGTGATTTCTAGGATGATCTGGGTATTTACAGAATAATTGGTGTAGCAAACACCAAGACCATCCAAAAGATCGAACAATGGGTGGTGTGAAGACATCATGAAGTAAGACACTGACAACAGACTTAAAGTTGAAAAAATAAAATACTTTATTAAATCAAATTTCAGGATTGTAGAGGCCTAACTTGCCCTATGCTAGGGTGGGATTTCCCTACCTGAATGGAAACTAAGGAAAGTCTGAGTCAAAGAGTTCCACTTAAAAGTCTGTCTGTCTCCAAGACCTATACTTGCCCTCAACCTAAGCTAAACAATGTGTAGAGATGTCAATAATAAAAGAAATAGGCCCTCATTACGACCCTGGCGGAGAGGGGTTCACGCCAGCGTAATGCATGGCGTACCTCTCCGCCAGACTACGACATTCCGTAGCGCCATGGAGATTTTTACGCCTGCTTTTTGCAGGCGGAAAAATCCATGGCGCTACGGGACTTGTTGTTAATTACGCCACCGTAATTTACGGTGGCGTAATTAACGCCTTCCCCACTCCCATTATACCCTATGGGGCAAAAATGGGAATGGGGAAGGGTAAATGGGGATTGGGGACTTACCGCCCCGCCAACCTCGGGATGGGGCGGTAAGTCCGCCAACCCCCATGGCGGTGTTGGCAGCTCTGCGCCATGGTCCATGGTGCAAATTGCACCATGGACCTCCGCCAGGGTCGTAATGAGGGCCATAGTGTTTAACTGAAAGTTCTGAGCTTCTTCCAGCTCCCAGCTCCCAGCTCTCTTTCAGCTCCCCCTCCCTGAGTGCAATAAAGTTCCACAAAAAGTCTCAAGATTCCATTTCTCCAGCTCAAGGCAATACAGTTCCAAACAATCCTTGGGGATTCCTTCCCCAAGTTCCAAGGAACACAGTTCAAAACCAAAAGATCTTGAGGCTCCGTCTCAAGACAACACGTGCGATTTCCAAGTCTCAGGGTTACCTTCCCCAAGACTTTATCTTCAACACTTATACTTGTTTCAGTTTCTTCAAAAGTTTTCACAGAATTTAGGGTCCACTTGACCCTCCTTCTCGCTTGCCTCACCAGTTCACTTGCAGTGTTTTAATTGCTTAGTTTCACAAAGTCTTTGGTTTTCAGCATTCAGGGCTTACTGGTCTAGGTGCAGTTGTCAGACCACACCGTCCACCAATCACCGGTCGTGCAACCAGGATCCCTGGGCTCTTCAGCCCACACAGGTTCTTTGGCACTGGCTCCTGTGCACTAAAATCCCCCTCACATAGCTCCTCTTTATCTGCATCTTGGCTTTATGTGCTTCTTTACACTCCCCCAGCTTCCCTTTGTCTGCCTCATAGTTCTGCCATCACAAGTCACATACCTCTTGCCAGTCTTTGGCCTTGCTGCACTGCATTCACTCATAAAAGTTCCCTTTGGGGTGTTTTGTTCCTACCACACCTTTTGTGGCGTTATTCACATTTGCACCCTTTTCTGTCATTCACTTTCACATGGACACTTGGAAGGTTCTCTCTTTGCTTTGCCCATAAGGTTTTATTCCATTCAATGTTTAATATGTTTTGTTTCAAGATTTCACTTAATTTGTTGTTCAATATGTTCAGTATTCAAAATATATGCATTCAGTTTGGTACTCAATATGTATTTGTTTTGCTTAATTTGAAGCTTCCATTCAGTTCAGCATTCAATATGCATTTGGTTTGCTTAATTTAAAATGTCAGTTCAGTTCAGTATTCAATATGCATTTGTTTCAATTAGTTTCACGGACCGTTACTTAATTTCGGTCCGATAGGAGCGCCCTGGTGCTCGAGTGCCCTCACCAACACTCACCAGCTTCAGGTGTCTCCTCTCAGGGGCTCCTGCTGTTTCCTCTGTACTTCTGGAGTCGGGAAGTCCACTGCTACATGCTCAGCTCGTCTGCCGGGTGTTTCCCTCAACATGCCAGCAACCTGAATGCCTCTTTCAGGACGCGAGCAACGTTCTTTCTTCTCCTGGCGTTCTTCAGGTCCTGCTGCTCGTTCAGTAGCATTGAGGCTCCCAGACCTGCGGCAATGACACATCCCGCTCCTTCTGGGTACAGCAAATGCTCTGGGATAAATACCAGCTTCCTGGCTCCTTCTACAGCCCACAACGGCTACCTCCTCTTATCAATGGTCTCCTGCTGATCTCTCCCCCACAGGCCTCCCTGTTGCTCTCTTTGGTGTTCTCTGTCTCTCATTTTTTACACCTGCAACCAACTAAAAGGTTGCAGGTGTGCAATGTCAATTGGGTCTACCAGACTTTGATTAAGGGGACATGCCTGACTCTTACAACACTCTGCAGGCATCTTCTTCATCCCAGTACCAGAGTGGTGAAATGGTATGGGGTTCATTACTCCTAGTCGCCTCTTCCTCATCCCAGTACTGTCAAGCGTCACATGTGGGGAAATGAGGGGAACAGCATTATAGTACCCTGGCCGTATGATGGCTGAGAAAATATCCAATCTAGGTCACAGCACCACTTGATACATTAGCAGTCTCAGCCAGCCTACTGACTAGAATCGAGTGATCTACCAGATCAAAGGCTGCTGAGAGATCCAATAACATCAAAAGTGCAGTATGGCCATTCTCAATGACAGCAGACATGTTGGCCTCAAAGTACCATCTCAGTACCATATTTGGCCCAAAAGCAAGACTGGCTCTGGCCAAGTCAGTCATTTTATCTTTGAGAAACTCCTGAAGCTGACTATAGGCTATTCTGTCCAGTATTTGTAGGAGAAAGGGGACATTTGTGATAGGACGGTAGTTGCTGGCCACAGCAAGGTCCAGAGAATCCTTTCTAGCAATGGTGTAATCCAAGCTTCTTTCAAGCCCACAGGTACACTGGAGGATGAAAAGGAGGAATTCACAATTTTCGTAATCTACGAGTTAATATATCTAGTTTTTCCTTACTGATGTTTGCAGGACAAATATCCCCTTTACAAGAAGTTGGTTACATGTTCTTGAAAATGTTCAAAACCTCAGCCTCAGAGACTTGTCTAAAGGAGAACTTAGGCTGGTCGTTATTAATGACAACAAGGTCAGTCTCAAGCTGCGGAGCTTGGGATACCAAGCATTGCCGCTGCTTTTTTTCCTCATAAATTCGTCTTGTATCTCTTGGCACCATAGATCACTGTGGACAGTCTCCAACTTTGGCACCCTTTTCCCTTCTAACTCCTTTAAAACAGAGAACAGTTCCCATGAGCTGGGCTTGGAATTCGAAATACTGGAGTTATAATCTGACTGTTTAGCCAGAATGATGGCTTGTTTGTAGCGTGCAACTACAGCTATATAGGAGGGTTCATATTCAAAAACGGATTGCTCCGCCATATCCGCTCACAAGCCCTCCTGTCCTTTCTGCACTTAATAATCTCATCACAAAACCAGGTGTTCTTCTTTACCTCAGTTTTGACCACCTTCTGTTGTTCCGGTGCCAGAGTGTTAATGGCCAGTGAGGTTATATATTTGAATTGATCAACTCATTCTATTGTGCTAATAGTTGGTACAAGGTTATCAAACAAGGGTTGAGCGAAGGCCGTAAAGACTTCCAGAGTAACATTTTTCAGATTCCTAAACTTTTTTACAAACTCTAGGATTAGAGTCAACTCATTGTAGCTTGACCGGGAGCTGAAGGACAAAAGAACTCAGATGGTGATCTGACCATGGACAGGGCGAAACCATAACTGTATATATACTAATATTATGTGTAAGAACCGGTCCCAAATGTTACCACCCTTATGTGTGGGAAGAGTCACATGTTGCCTGAGGCCCTTTGCCTCAAGTGAAAGGATTAATGAGTCAGCTTCAACATCAGGGTCATTCGAGGCCCATAAGTTAAGGTCACCCAGTATTATCATATGTAAGGTTGATTTCAAAGCAACATTAGTAATGCTATGAATTGTTCCTCAAATTTTGTTTTATTTTTGCAGATGCTAGTAAAGTATTAGAAAGCTGATAGTGGTGTTATGATCCACACTGAATTTAATCAAAACATGTTCACAACTATCCAATACAGATGCATTAAAAACATGCACACTAAGGAATTCCCTATGAATAAGAGCCAAACCAACCCCTCTAGATGAAATATGATCTACACTGAACATTGTATATCCCTCTGGAGTTGCGAGGGTACCAGCATGGGTAGCGGCATCATGTAGCCATGTTTTGGTGACTGCAAGTATATCGGTTCCTCCATCAACAATGTAATCACCCAATTCAACCGCATGCTTAATAAGGGATCGAGTGTTATTATCAGGACATGCACTTGGTATCACCACTTTCTCTAGCGCATTCATTATAGAACTGAAACATATGTACTGTGAGAGTCATGGCCATCCCATGCTGGCAAGACAAAACACGAGTACAGAATTTGATTCCAGGTTGCACAAGTCTACAGTGAACGGCAGGCCAGGTGATGAGACTAATACATCAAGACCTAAGCCTCCTACATCGGACATCACCCTGCTATTCCTGTCCATCATTCCCACAGGCTTTAGGTTGGGCGCCAAGAATGGAACAGCAATGCAAGCATCAGCAGTGGCTGTTAACTCTACATCAAGAAAAGCATTATTTGACTCATTAACATGAAAACACAGGGGGGGCCCTCATTACGACCCTGGCGGAAAGTAACTGACCCGACCGCCATAGCGTAAATAGCGTTTCCGCCATTGCACGATGGAGTAAAGTGCGGCCAATTATGACCCATCGGGCATGAGCATTACGCCATGGCGGAAGTGCAAAGTCCGCGATGGCGGAAATGTCCCCAAAACGCCCCTCTCCGCCGTCGTACGGCGCCCTAGGTGCAATTCCGCCACCCATCATAGCGGTCACCGTAATGAGCGCCAATCGCAAAATACGGTGACCGTAAATATACGGAAACGGAAGTAAAAACATGGGGCCGGAACGGGAAACAGCACGCCGCACACCTATAAAATCAGAATCCCAACACAACCATTAAAAATCCGACCCTGAGACACATCCCAACCCGACAGCCACCCTAGTTAAAACAAACAAAATGGGAAAAGTAGCAAAAAAAGCGTGCGACCGCAATCGGCAGGTCCACTTCTCCCATGAGGAACTCACCGTGTTCACAGAGACCCTCCAGGAGAATGCTGCCGTCGTCTTCTCGACGCAAATGACCAGGACGGCACTTGCGAACAAGAAGGCCACATGGGCCCTGGTGGCACAGCGGGTAAGTGCGGTGGGGACCGCACCCCGCAACCCACAGCAATGCAGAAAGCGATGGGACGACTTGCGGATACGCGTACGGAGCATACTATCAGCCAACCGTAACATTGCCACAGCTACCGGGGGAGGATCGGAATCACCCATCAAGTTGACCCCCTGGGAAGAAATCTGTGCCTCCACCATTGGAATGGAGAGCATAGAGGGAGTCGGAGGGATGGAGAAAGGAGTGCAGACATCCGAAGAATCAGGTAGGTGGGCCAAATAAAACAATGCTAAATCCACAATGTCCAATCATGTGAAGTACCATGTGGCCACATAGTGCAACAGAAACACATGTCCAGGAGAACGGCCACATACATTGGCCTGATAGCGCACTTTAAAAGTCACATTAAATACATAAATAATAAAAAATCCTAAAAACACCCTCTACACGTGCAGCATGCACACCCTAACTGCAGGCTGCAAAACAACTGCATCCTCAATCCACACAGAAATGAAACCACCTCCAAGGCCCTGACCCAAATCACCCTCAGGTACCACCCCAATGCATGTGATACATTGCCATTCCAATTTCCACAGACCCATAAATAACGCTCGCCCTCCTTTACTCCACCACAGGGTCCGAGTCAAACGACGAGCTGCAGGACACCCCTACCAGCACACCTGCAAAGAGGGCCAAGACCAACGGCCAAAGACCCTCCACCTCAGCTGCACGGATCAAGACACGGCAGCAGCCCAAATCAAGTGGCAGCACACAGGAGGGGACTTCAACAGGCACCCCAGCAGCCAGCATGCCCACACCAGCAGCACCACAGGTCCCCCCAATGGATGCCACAGAAGGCACTGCTTCTGATGGCAGCAGCACCATAGGTGACACTGCATTAATGCCAGCATGCTCCGACACAGACAACGGTGCTGTCGATGTAGGACCCATCCATGACCTGTCTCAATCCCCCTGTTTGTTTCATCCCCTACACCATGAGGATACCACGCAGGGGCACCCACAAGACGACGACTGGCCATCCCCCACAAGCCCTGTGGCAAGGCAACATGAGTTGATCAGCCCCTCTGTGACACCACCGCAAATGGCCATGGCACAGCAGAGGCAACAGTCCCTCGACCAGGTGATCGTGCAACAGCAGCAACTGGCCACGCTCCTCAAGGACCATGCTGATGAATGTGGGGGTACTAAGGCAGCCATAGAAACATCTACTGAGACACTTAGGGCACAAATGGAGAGAAGCACCGAGAGCCTGAGGGTACAAATGGAGAGAAGCACGGAGAGCCTGAGGGGGGAACTGCATGCGACGTCCAAAGACGTATGTGCCGAACTTGCCGCTGTGCGCCGTGTGCTCACTGAGCTCTCACAAACCCTTAGGGACATGCATGGACGTGAGCAGGCAGAGACATCATCCGTTGCAAGTTCCGTCCAGGGCAGCCCCCAACGTAGATCTGGGAGGAACCTGCGCTCCACAGGCAGGGGTGCCCCTGATACCCGGAGAGGGGGCTTGCAATAGCGTCTGCCCACTGACAATGAGCATCTTTGGACACTGGTGTTCGGGGGGGAGGTAGGAGGGTGGAGGGGGGGTGTTGGGCTTTCTTGGGTGGCGGGTCGATGGGGTGTGTAATATAATTTCACATATGCTATAAACATTTCATAATCATCCAATGAGACGTGTGGACATTGATCTTTGTGTACGAGGCCTTTATAGGCGTACAGTCCACATTGTGCATGTTCCAGACACACACAGTGCCACAAGTCCCGTGTCCATGTATCAGCCACCAGGCGTGAGTGCTAGAAGCATGAATCTATGATACTCTGACGAATTTCACGGGCCTCCTGTGCCTCGCGGACTCCCTGAGGTGCTGCCACATCCCCAGCCTCATCATGACCATCTTCAGGTGCGTGCAGTTCTGCGTCAGGGGGCATGGGCACATTTCTACGTACGCACATGTTGTGTAGCATGACACATGCCATGACTATCTTTGCAACCTTCTCATGGCGGTACAGGAGTGCCCCGCCAGACCTGCTGAGGCAGCGGAAACGAGCCTTCAGTAGGCCGAATGCCTGTTCTATGACTACACGGGTACGTGAGTGGGCATGGTTGTAGTCCTCCTCATGCTGGTCCTGTGGGTTCCGGAGTGGTGTAAGGAGCCATCTCTTCAGTGGATACCCGGCATCACCTGTATGTGGACAAGAAAGGATGTTTGTGGAATGACATTGCTACGTACGCACCCCCCCCCCCTTCCTGCCAGGTCATTGCCGCATCACATACCCCACATTATCATGCATGGAATGAGACTCACCGAGTAGCCAGGATCTGTTCCCTGCGTGTCGCTCCATGTAGCGTGGTATTGTAGAGTTCCTCAAGACCATAGAATCATGGGTTTATCCAGGAAATCGGGCACAACAATGTGTAAAGATCCTGTTGGAGTCACACACCATCTGTACATTAAGAGAATGATATTGCTTCCGGTTGCGGTACTGGGCCTCCATGGCATGTGGGACAACCAATTCCACATGGGTGCAGTCGATGGCACCAATGCAACCCGGTATGCCGGCCAGTGCATGGAATCCAACTTTTGTGTTTGTAATCTCCTGCTCCGAGCGTGGTAAAGAGATGTAGTCGTCTGCGTGCTTCAGGAGGGCATCGAGCACTTGCAATAGTGTCCGTGAGAACAGTGGCTGTGAAATGCCATGCAACTGTCCGACTGTGTGCTGGTAGGTGCCTGTGGCCAGGAAGTGGAGTACAGACACCACCTTCAGTAGGGGTGGGATGGCGGTTGGGCTATCTATCATGCTGACAAGGTCAGCGTGTGTCATGTCCACAATGGAGATTATGGTGTCCCGGTCCAAACGGTAGAGGGTGTGGATCTGCTCATCAGTGAGGTTGAACGGATGAGCTCGGAGGCGTGGGATTGCGGGCTGCCTGCGTGGTGGTAGTGGCTGTGCTGGTGGGCCTTGCTGGCCCTGCCTTGCCCTCCTCCTCCTCCTGCGTATCCTCTGTGCGGCCGGTTGTTGTAGTAGTTGGTGTTCGTCTTCTTCTTGAAGTTGGAGTACTTGCAGTGCTATCAGGTCCCCCAGGCCCAACATCGCTAGTCCTGCCGGTAGCATTTTGGAGTGGGTGTGGTTGTGGGAGGGGGTTGGGTGTGCAATTTATGTGTTTTCAGGCTGTATAGCCTTCACCTGTGGTGATTCATTCCACCTGTGCCAGCTGCAATCCCCTTTGGGCGAGCACTGTACCGAGGTTCACCGACGGGCGGGGCGTCCCATTTGTGAGTGAAGCCAGTTGCCATTTTCACACACTGCCGCACTACATGGATGATTTTGTGATTTCGAGCGCCCACGGATGCCTTTTCGACGTGATGTTGCAAATGAGGAATTCGAAGGACAGTGCTTTCGGTTTTCAGCTAGCGGCGAGGAGACGCCCACAGGTCTGACTGCAAATATAACGTTCTATTGTTTAATGTCCTTGGGACAGGGGCCATGGCGAGAATGCAATGATTGATATGAATAGTATGGGATGCGCAATAGCGTAGTGGACGATAAGGCAGGACGTTCCCAAATACATGTTACTTCACATCACTAGAATTCCGGGCTGGAGCACAGTGGATTTTGCAGGCTGCATTACGCACAGACTCAATGGAGATTTCAAATGTAATGTGAGTTAATAATCATGCGTTTTTATACCGGGATGAGGGAATGATGTATGGATGCATGGACAGATGATTTAATAGAGAGTTTGCCATGTACATGGCTTTTTGGTATCTATCCCCTTCCCCTGCGCTATGTGATGCAGAGCTGCCATAGTGGGACCATCGTCTATCTGCCCTTGTTGAACCCTCCCTGTCTCGACGCGCCTTCCAACACTTGTGTCTATGCACGTTACTAATCCCATCTCATGGATTCTGTTTTAACAGACGCATGCACACAAACACTCGTTTGTAATAGTGTTTTCACCTCGATTTATATTGTTATGATTGGCAAGTGATTCATGGGTGGAAATAATCCTTTTGAGTGGGCTAGCATGCATATGGCTGTAGATTTGGTGTGATCATTGAAGTGAGTGATTCAAATGAAGTTCTGATGGCCATACTATTCTTTTTCATTTCATTTGGGTGACAGGTATCTCCTCCCCTTTTGCCGCTGCCATCTGTATGCCACTCCTGCAGATGGCTTTTACTCCCGACACCTGCTGCTTCGAGTTAATCAGTGGAGCACCATTACGATCTTATGGGACGATCGCCAATGGGCCACATGCCCTTACGCAGTACTAGTGGCTAGGAGCAACATATCTACCTTTCAGCTGGACTAGTGCCTACCTAATGGGACGGGCATGCGGTTCTAGGCGCTTCCATGTTGCCTTTTTGGACGTGAATGTAGCCCCTGTGTACCATGAAGGAACAGGGCGTCACACAAGGAGTAGCTGGTCATTTATTGCGGATGCAGCCCACAGTAATGTAGATATTTTGGGGTTCATGACCTAATAGCTGTATGGGCTTGGTGAATTTGATGTGCATTAAAATTTTAGTCTGATGTTAACCATGTAGCGTTATTCTTTGGAAGTAATGTAGCATATTCCTATTTGTGGAGCGATGTATTGTGAGTAGATCTGCATTGGGTTCCGGCTTCTGAGTATAGTTGCGTGGTACTGTACTGGCCGCGTTTGCCTACGAAGCCCACTGAGGTCAGGGATAGGGGCTGCCATCATGACTGTTTTAATGATGTCATGCTTAGGGGCGGGGGTTTAGCTTTTGTGTAACAGATGCCGGTCAGCCAGGTGGATTGGTGGAATGATGTGATTATCAGATAATGGCTGGTCACAGGTGCCTGTGTTTGCGTGCGTTTCTTGGAGGGAGACTGAGGTCATGTCCATTGGAATAGCTTCTGTATTCGTGCCATCTGTGCCCTGCAGCTCCCATTGGCCCCTCTTGAGATGAGCCTGGCTGCTCAGTCACTCTGCCAACTTGTGTGGTACATGCTTATGCTGATGGTTGGTTTGTTTACTGGCATGTGTACAGGGCTGGTGCAGTCTCCCTAAGGATACTGCTTTGAATGTTGCCTTACACTGGTGTCAGGCGATGGGGGCCTGTTGTTGTTTTGTCTCATCTTTCAGTTCATTTTGCTGTACTTGAACCTTCGCATGCCTGTGCTGCATCAGTACGGCAATGGTGACATGCCAAATATGGATGGCCACTCACAAGGCACTTGGAGCCCCTACATTCATTTGTTCGTTGGCATGCGTGGGTGACTTGTGCATTTCACTGGTTGCATTTTACTTCATTGCACCTACGAGGTGTTGTGCAATGTGGCCAGGGAGTGGTGTACAGGCACTCAGTTGGGCCATTTACGGTTGGTTCACGATGCCGTATTTCTCGCCATGGCGGATTGGTACTTTCCGCCATGCTTGATGGCGTTATGTAAATGTCCGCTAGGGTCAGAATTCGCGTACCGTTGCGCCATGGTGGTAATTACGGTTTTGCATTGCGCGCGTGCGCGTACTTGGTGCAGTTAGCGTTGGCGTTCACTACGGTGTCGCTAATGGCATCGTACTTTACGGTGACGGGTCATAGTCGCAACGAGCGGTATTCGATGGCGGTATTGCATTTCCGCCATCGTTTTTCGATTTCCGCCAGGGTCGTAATGAGGGCCAGGGAGTCACTCACGGCAGCAGCAATCGAAGTGGGCGAGCTTAATGGGGTCATTAACAGAAGCCACACTAACATCAGGCACCACATTTATAGGGTGGTAAACCTGTTTAACTGATAGCTCAACGCTCTCTGACCCGCCATGGACAAATAGCAAGCTGCTATCTCAGAGCTCCAACTGCGCCTCGTATGAGGACGCTTCCAAGTTAGCACACGTGTTGTCAATAAGTGTTATTACCTCTATGGTGCCAACTTCACTACAAGGAAGGAAGGAAACCCCTGATGTATATGTTGAAGTCAGCGCACCTGGATGCCACAGGACATCGGTGGCTTTGTGCACTGCCTCATACAACTTCAGTCTAGTGACCTGGGAATAGTTACATCAATGCTGGTGCCCTCCCTCGGAAGCCTCCTGCTGCACTGGATGATTCAACTTCATCCACCAATTGGAAGGAGCTGCCGGCTGTCGGCCTAAGAGGTATTAGGAGCCAGACAGAGGAGCTAGAGCCAGAAGCGTGAAATGCTTAGGACCACTAGCTGAGGCTTTGCCAGCCTAGATGCACCCGAGCTACTTACTGCCTCTGACCCGAGATGAGTGAGAACTGGCTACCCACATTAGTGGATCCTGGCATAGCTCCATTCTTGAAAACTAAGATCAAGGGACTGAATATGCCCAGGTGTGACCAAGAAAGCCATGAGCGTGCTGTGTTGCTGAGGGAGTAAGGATACTTGTACAGAAGGGTGGAGACGTGTACAAGGCAATCATTTTGGAGACTGGACACTGCATCACTTGGTGTTGCCACACAGATTCAGCTAATCTTTATTGCATGTGCTCCATTATTAGCATGGTTATTTTGGCAGCAACAGAACCTTTTAGTTGGTCCGCTCAAAGTTATTTGGATTTGCCTATCTTCCAATGTAGAGTACTACTGCAAGTACTGTGCCAGGTGTGTCACTAGGAAGACAGCAGTTCGTTCTGCCACATAGCTCCACCCCCTGCAGAGGTCCACGACCATAAACCTGCATCAACTTTCTCAGCTTAAAGATAGATCGGCGAGGGGTGCAGAACATCCTGGTTGTGACAGACCTTCATGCGGTACGCGCAGGAGGTTCCCACCAAGGAGGACTGTGCCACTACCATTGCTCGCATGTTGTGAGGGAAGTACATTTTGCACTACGTTTTGCCTGCCAGACTTCAGGCACATAATTCTGGTAGGAATTAATACAGTGACTGCATTCCAGAATGTTCAAACAGTGGTCATGTCGAGCGGAACAATTCAAATAAATACATGAGGGAAAAAACAGACTACAATGGAAAAGAACCCAGAAAGGACACAACAGATCAAAACAAGAAAGATTAAAAAAAAAATATTATCATTTTATTATTATTCCACAAATAGATTAAAAATTGCACATTAAATCTGCATAGGCTAAATTATTAGCTCATTGTAATGAGAGTAAAGTACATCACAATCAAAGTGCTCATCACGCACTTCAAAAGAAACCACCTAAGCGGTCCACGCTGCATGCGCACGCCTGAGACACCTGAAATCCCAAATGAATAAAGGGGATCACTCAGAGGGAGGCCGGTGCTCACAAGTGCTTGCTTCTGCGGGGTACTAACACAGATCTTACTAACATACATTTGAACAAGAAAAATATACACAAATAATGGCAGTGGAGTGCCGTTCGTCGACTACACTAATGCTGGGACTACAGATTGGACTGGAGTCAACCGAACAGAGATTTGTAATGATAGTTTCGACAGGGTGCAGCATCTAGCTGTGCTTCAGTTGATGCCCGCCTTCAGGACGGCACACTTCCTTGATGTTGAGCGCCACTTGATGTTAGTCAATTCAATGATACACAATTCTAAAACCAACAGTGAGCAAATAAGCCCAAAACAGGAGGTAAATCCTAAGAAAAAAATATAAAAGAAAAGGGAAGGGAGAGACCAAAAACAACAAGTTAAAGAGAGATCTGAGGGGAATTATACTGGGAGCATAATCCATAACCAAAGTTCAGAAAAAACTCCAAAGTAAAGCCAGGAGAACTGATAAACACAATTTTCTCGACCAGGCATACTGGTCCCAACATCCTGTAGATTAATCCAGAGATGTGTTGGCCATACAACGTGCAGATAACAGTAGATGAGTTTGTATAGGCAAGGAACAAGAACGTCTAATGAAAGTGGGAAGAACCAATCCCTACACTCCAATTGTGAAGCAAAAAGGCTGTCAGTTCTCGTAGGTGAAGCGCGAGAGAATCCAGAGGAGCACAGGCATACATTCCAACTCACCTGATTAGGATGGCTGGAGAAGAAACAGGGAGCCTTGATTGGATAAAGGCAAGGACAAACCCAATAAATGGGTCGTGAAGGCGAAACAATTTATGCTGTTAGTCGAATGTCGTCGCCATTGCTGTCATGTAGTAAAACACTGATTTCTTTTTTATTCAAATTTTGAAAATGTTTTTTCATTTTTTGGGCAATTTTTCACTTTTTTAATGTGGGGGGAGGCACCTCCATGCCCATCACCCCACATGACCTCACCTTTTTTTCCTTAACTCAACCCCCATCTGTTTATTTTGAAAAAATATACAAAAATACTTGAAAAAATCAATAACAAAACTCAGTGTTTTCAGCCTCGTTTTGTCATTCGTTTTTGGACGCGATAGCCGACTCAGCACACTGGCTGTATTCTATCTTCACCTAGATTCGAGCCTGGCTGTCTTCTGCAATCACCTGGTGTCAGTAGACTGGTTGCAATATACCAATCAGCTAGAAAGAACACAAGGCCTACACCTAAACAGTCACCTGGCTGCATGCAACCACTGGCTATGAGAACTAGGACGTCGTCTCTTACCTGGCAGTTGTTGTCGACTGGTTTCGAAGGCTGGATGGGAGTTCAACGGGCAAAAAAGGCAAGCTGTGGATGGGTGCTGCCCCTGCGAGACTACCCCAGTGCAAGGGTGTCCTGGTCGAGCCACTGAGAGTGAGTGTCCTCTGGTCACATGACTCGACTCAGGAACCAGACAGGGACCGAGGCACTAACCCGGGGGCTGACCTTTGCCTTGGGGCCAAACGGTCTGCTCGGGCTGGCTGTCCTGGGGGGTTCACCGACGTGGGAGTGTTCTAGCCACGACCCAAAATGGGACCAGGGAGGGCGAGCATGGTGTTCTGGCCTGGGAATCTTCATGTAGGCATGAATGGGGCATGTGGGAGTCAGGTTGCAGGAGGGAAAAGCCATGTTTTGAGGGCCTCCTGAAGGTGAACTGGTCCTCTAGGAGCCACAGGTTGAGTGGGAGGGAGTTCCAGATTGTGGGTGCTTGGACCTCCTGGTCTGGTGAAATTGAGAGGGGGGACCCCAGGAGATGTCCAGAGCCAGATCTGAGGTTTATGTTGGGTCAGTTGCGAGAGAGTGTGTTTTGGAGGAATACAGGGCCTTTCTTGTGGAGGTCATGGTGGGTGATGCACATGGCTTTTAAAGTGGCCCGTCGGCTAATTGTGAGCCAAGGGAGCACCCCAAGTGCAGGGGATATGTGTTATCTTGGGGAGAGGGCAAGGAAGAGACTTGCTGCATAGTTCTGGAGCCCTTGGGGCTTTCTGAGGTGAAAGGCAGGGGCACCTAGGTAGAGGGAGTTGGTGTAATCTAGGCGGAAGTAAATCAAACAGCATCGGGATCACTTGCTGTCCTAATGCTCTTTGTATTACAGAATACACACAATATGGCAGCAAGCCACCTGTGCACAGAACAGAACTATAAGTGTTTTTGTTCTATTCCGGTGCCAGTAAACTGGGGGCCATTTCATCTCGGCTCTGCGTTCATAGGCAGCGGCCGACATGAAAATAAGCTCTGTTTGGAGTTCAATTGCTATTAGTATCCCCGGAAAAGGTCTGGGAGTGCTAATAGCAATAAAATCCTTGGGGGTGTTACCAGTCGGGTAATGCCCCCGTGGCTATGTTAAAGCCGTTGCTTCACTCTGGCTTGTAACTCGAGCCCAGGGGCATTACCCTACTAGTAATGCCCCACTCCTTGGGTTCTGAACGACATAGTGCAAGCTGAGTTTCCGGTGGTCCCCAACCCTGCGACAATACTGTGTAATATACCCACAACAGCAACCCACTTCCCTGCCAATAACCTGAAAAATGTGTTCTTCTCAGTTCAATTGCACCCTGACTTCCTATTGGAATCTTACGATGTTTATGCTTGGCTGGAAGCAGTTCCAGCACATAAGATTGGCCCTGGGGTACTGCAAAGGTCCCCCAGTATCTTTAACAGGGTATTACACGCAGACTTGGGGAACATACACAGGCCGAGTACCATCATTCAGTACGTGGACAATCTGTTATTATGTAGCATCAATGAACAACAGTGCAGGACCCATTCCATCACCCTACTGCAGCTGCTTGGTGACAAAAGGTACAAAGTGGATAGAGCGTAGCTGCAGTACTGCCAACAGGAGGTGTTATACCTCGGTCAACTTATTTCTGTTCATGGAAAGAAAATAACACCAGAACGTGCAGCAGCAGTGCGTAGAACGCCCCAACCAGTGATGGTTAAAGACATGCAGAAATTCTTGGGGCTGTGCAATTATTGCAGGGCATGGATCATTGACTACACGGCTTACATAAAACCACTGCTACCGTCCCTTAAATATGCCCAGAAAGCAAAGAGCCCAATCAATTGGCCAGAGAACATGCTCACTAGTTTCCAGGAGTTGAAAAATGTTATTGCCACAGTCCCTGTCCTAGCTAGAGCTGACTACACACAGGTAGACCGATGATGACAGCTGTACTAGCACAGAAGAGCACAATGGCCCATAAGACCCTTGCATACTAAAGTGGCATGCTAGATTCAGTTATGCAGGGTCAATTCCCATGTGAGCAAGCTCTTGCTGCAGCAGTTTTTGCTATAGAGAAGTCAGCCGCTATTACGATGGGGTGTTCAGTGATGCTGTACGTAGAGCATGCAGTATTTGCCATTTTGGAATGATCCAAATCCACCATGACTACACAGCGAGCATTAACCTGTAAACACAGCCACCTTTCTGACAGAAACTCTTGCTGACGACAATGATGTGCATGACTGTGAAACTTACGAGAGACCTGAAGATGAAATACCAAAAGCACAAGATTATGCCCTTGTTGATGGAGAAGGGTTCCTTGTTGATGGTTCAGCGACTATTGACCAGGAGACAGGGAGAAGATACAGGGGGCCCGCAGTGTTCCATCTAGTAGATGGGTAGTATGAAATGCTGGTCCAAAAGAAGTTACCCATGCACCATTCAGCGCAAGCACCCACACTTATTGCTTTAATTGAAGCTCTAGAGGCAGCACAGGGCTGCAGAGTAACAATTTATTCTCACTCGGCCTACATCACAACTACAGTTCACTCAGGATTGTCTTGGTGTAAAAGCAGGGGATTTAGAAGAGCAAATGGGTCCCCGTGCAACACGCTGCCTTGTTAGACAGACTGTTCTTTGCCTTGTTGTGGCCCACTCTAGTAGCAGTGGTAAAATGTGCAGCACATACTAATAATACAGACGTAATATCTCTCAGAAACACTGTAGCAGATGCATTAGCAAAATCAGCAGCCTACCTCCCAGTACCAGAAATCTCCGAATACCCTGAGATTGCAAATATTAAAATACAACTGCCAGCTCTTTATACATTTTTACCCATCACCCAAATTATCGAACTGCAAAGTTGGAACCCGCAAGGGGAAAAAGTGGTGTGCAAAGGAGATGGTGTGTACAGTCCACCACTCTTCTGATATGGAGGCATGGCACTACAGGTAAGGTGGTAATGTCCCATGAACTGGTGACGGTTGCATTTAAGCAGTTGCACGTCCCTTCTCACGTGTCAAAGCAGCACATTGCTGTGGATATACAGAAGAACTGGTACATGCCAAATGTTCAAGAATTATTAAATGTATTTGTCTCTGCATTGTGTGCCAAATTTACAACACTGGGCAAACACTGCAGACATTATGAGGCACGTTGCCTCGCCCTACTGGGCCGTTCCATGAGCTTCATATTGACTACGCTGACATAGGAGAATGGTGTAACACCTTCTGATATTTGATCGTGGTGGTGTGCCCCTTCTCCTGTTGGGTTGAGGCTGGTCCATGTCACACCCAGAGGGCAAGTCTGCAGCCAAATCTCTAGTATGAGAAGTGTTTCCCTACTAGGGAGTGTGCTAAGTATTGAAATCAGATAATGGCACAAACTTCTTAAATTAGCTGTGTAAGGAGATTACAGCTCTTTTGGGCATTAAACATAAATTGTGCTCCATCTATCACCATCAGGCCAGCAGCATGGTCAAACAAATAAATGGCCTCTTAAAGCACAAACTCTAAAAGCTGTGTGTTACCCTCAAGGAACATGGGGTGCACTGTTTGCCCATGGCCCTCTTCAGCATGGGGACACAACCCTGTAAAGATCACCATTTGTCCCCTCATAAAATAGTGATGGGCTGGCGTATGCACACACCATTATCACCAGTTAGATGTGCCTCTGATGCTCACAGGGCTGCATCCATCTTGAGGGATGAGTTTAAACAGTATCTGTCTGTTTTGATGAGATCAACCAAGCTTATTTCTGGACAGATAGCACTGCAGCGATCAGAAGACGACACCAGTGCTGCACCTGATTCTGCGAGTCCATCACCTCTCCAGCTGGCCCCAGGGGATTCTGTGCATGTGAAGAACTTTGTCCGCATGTGGAGCAATCAATTTATAACAGTCCATTTACAGTCATATACGTCACTCCATTTGTGGTCAAGGTAAAGGAACTGTGATATTGCGTACACCACTCGAATAACCGGCGCCCCCCAATATCATACCACACCTCCGCTGCCTGAAACAGCCTCACCAAATTCCTCTGTGGCATGATCATTTTCTTCTTATATGTATGAAAAGTATTGTCTGTCGATGGCCGTGGAGTGAAGTGAATTGTGGACTTTAACCTTTGTGGATATATATACGTACATACATTTTTGTGTCTACCCATCACTGATTCTACCTCATCACTGCAAAGCCATCTAAGCGCACTCATCATCTACCAAATTCGTTGGCCCTCATTTGGGAAGGGTTAGCTGCTCAAAATATTTAGTGCCTGTCTTGATGTTTTTCTGACTGCACTGGTCCGATTGCACAGCACTTTTCAGATGGCACACATATTTCACTATCCAGCACAAGCAAAGCGTGCCACTATCAACGTATAATGTGTATATTAATATGTTTATGTTTTGGTTTTCTTCTAGGAGTTATCATGTACATGAGTAACAATGTTTTATGGTTGAGGCATATAAAGGGGCAGTGTGATAGGGGCTGCCGTGTGAATATGGGATGGAACCTATTTGCGGAAGATACCATGCGAGCTAACAATTGTACAAATGAATTTAATGATGTACAGGAGACACAAGTGACTAACACTGTTACATCGAAATGATCACGTAGAGTAAAAAGGGGGGTGGATGAGAGTAAAAAGGGGGTTGGATGGAGGTAGGGGATATGATGAATACAAAGGGCTTGGATTAGATGCAATGGCAGATATGCACCATCCAGAATGTAGATATATGTGGTATAGCCACATGCGCTCAGTGGGGAATCAGAGGGCAAACAGAAGCTGCTATGTCTGCTCCCTGAACCCCCACGTGTCGGGAGCACCCAAAATATTAGTGCTCCAGGAAATATTATCTTTAAAAGCTAAGTGCTTAGTTCATCTAGCACTATGTCAGGTTTGCAGCTTGTTTGGGGCACAGAGTACAATTTGTGGTGATGGACAGAGTCGAATCAAAATGTGCCAAGAACACCAAAAACCCACAGTGCAAACCATGCCCACTCCTGAAAATGGAAGGTGTACAATTCGCATCTGACAGATGGCAAGAGGCGGTGGTGAGCTGCTCGGCTGGGGGACTGGTGGGCTTTGATGAAGAAGTAATATGGGATGTGAACATCAAGTGCCTCACAATCTGGGACATGTATGTTCCAAAGCTGACATGGATTGAAACTAGGGAAACACCTGTGAAAGTTTAAGCACCAGAATAATATCAACAGTGTTTTCAAGGGCTCAGCTACGTTCCAGTGGGAACCAACAATAAGTGTAATAGACTATGTGCATTCCAGACATAAATAAAGGCATTGCAACACTAATGGACATGCAGAGGGTGTGTGGCCACAGGCATACTTGCACCTCCCACCATCATGTAGATTCACATGCTCATTGGCGACATTACATTCAGCCATCCTTGTAGTACCTGAAGCACACCTCGTGATAGCACCAACTTCTACCGCAGCACAGTCAAGGCAACCCCCAACTCAGTCCCCACAAACAAGAAGGAAGAAGTGGTCACTGCAAAGACAGAAGAGGTGATCAAACTACATATCTGAAGATACTTGCAAGCTACTGAAAGAAGTACTTGACAAACATTGTCTGTACACCAAGATGGAGGTTTTCTTTGTGTCTATACCGTTATCCGGGGTGCACGCTGCAGCAAACTTGAAATGACTCCAAATAGTGAGGTGGGAGAGGATCCAGTTGGCAAATGATACAGAGCAAGGATTGAAGGAAGGGGAGGTATGCAAAAAAAATGGATTGTCCTGTTGTACCTACATACCCCCAAATGATCCAGAAAACGGGTTTCTGTCACACATCATAGAGGCCCTACACAGGTTGAAGATTGGTATGGGGAATGAAGGAGGAGTTGAACCAGATGTTTGGTTCGACACAGTATTCTTGCGGGCAACATCGTGGCTCAGAGCACTGGTGAAGTTATTGGCCCCTATCATGGTGCTCCTGTTGGTGATGTTCTGCACATGCCAGATGATCCTTTAGTGTTGCATAGAGACTCTCCCCAATAGCATGATGATTATGGTTTCAATTGGGGTAGTAGTGCACCTCGTGGTCCAAAAGATGGGCAAGCTCAAACAGACAGTAAATTACACAGAATACTGGATCAACCTATCAGGGGATGGACGATGTATTTACCTTAGATGTACCCCAGAAGAGTATGCCTAAGCGAGTGAAAGTTTGCGCAACGTATCTAGGGTTTGGATACCTAAAGAAGGGGCATGGAGAGCGCAAGAAGCAGCAAAGTTAGCAGCAGAGTTAGTTAATGGAGGATTAACTAAAGGGGGGAATGTTGGGATGCATGCCCCACCCCCAAAAACAATTCAGGTTGAGGAAAATATATTAAGAGCATAAATAAACCAAGAAGCATGGTTGTAGTGGGAGGGGGTGTGAGCACTAGGCGATATACATGTATGGTATGGGGCAAGGGGTTATGTGTCCTGAGATGTGCCAGGGGAGGGGGTGTACCTGTGGGGTGAGGGAACATAGCAGTTAGTCATCTGAATGAACCATGTAATAGCCAGCCCCATCCCGTGGCAGAATGTACGGAACTGCCATATTAAAATTGGGGCCTAGAAAGACCAGGCCCCGGTACTAGCAGTAGCAGATCTTGGCACTCAGCATCAATAAACTTTCCCATTCCCGTTCCCAGACCAGACATCAGATGAGAAGGCCTTCACGTGAGCAGATACAACTATACATTGTCTCATGTTGCGGGCCTATGCCATCAGAAACGAATGAGAATAGCCAAGCGCGGGCAGGGCTGCACCTATCCCTGAAGGACAATCTCCTGGGAGCCAGGGCAGAGGTCCTGATCTGCCAAAAGAGCCCAACCCAGATTTAGGGAACTAGCACCCCCCAGATAATGGTCACTCTATTTGAACTTCCAGAGGCCCACTAATACAACTTCTAAATCCTTCACAATTTGACTGATTACTGTGGTCCCGGAGGAGCGCAGATGAAGGTCTGGGGAGGGGGCAGCTGCCAAGGGGGGAGCATGGTGCAGGATGTCCTGTGATTTGTACTAAGAGTTGCACAGGGTGAGGCCAACAAATCTAGGTCAGTGCCGGGAAGGCATAGCAAGGGCACCTGCATGTCTGGGATCCAAAGAAGAGCCTCCCAATTCAGAGAGTATTGTAGGGAAGGCATGGTATCACACGTAGGACACGCACACAATGTGTGTAAAACCTTTATTTAAAATGTTGGGGTCGGAGAAACTCCTATTTTACCCTATAAGTAAGATGGGAGTAGTCTCGACCATCAAACGATAAACAAAACAGTTCTGGTGGAGTCCATCAAACCAAAATGGCCTTTGCTAACAAAAACCTAATACCTGCCCTATCTCTTGTACAAGATGTGTAAAAAGGAGAAATGTATGTAAAGGAAAAATTAGTGTTCAAAAGAATAAAGATAGTTTAACCAGCTCTCCTCCTCATGTTAAACATCACGGAGTAAGGCTGTCCTTGTAGGCAGGATGACACAATCTGGTTTCTGACACTTTAAGCAGTTCCAAACATGGATTGATGCCCCCCTGGCCTTCCACGTTAAAGTCTCTTTCGTGCCTTTCAAAATTGTATTCCAACATAAACTTCACAAAGGTCTGACTCTGCTGGGCTCAGACCTAACAGCACACAGATCATATAGGTCCCCCTGTGTCAGGCTCAGACCTCTGACATCACAGTTCAACACAAACTTGCCGGGGGCTTCCTTCCCCAAGCTCATTTTACTTCGGTCTCTCTCAATTTGGTTCGGATCCCTTTCGGATGTTGAAGACTTTCGAATATGTGTGATTCTCTTTGCAGTCCACCCCAGCACCACTTCGACTCAAAGTTCATTTTTACTCTTGCTTAATTCACTTTTGTCGTTACAAACAATGTACCTTTCACAGACACTTTCGAATGGGCTATGTCCTTTCGCTGGACCACTCTATTACTTAGTATCTCTGATCTCACAGCTATACTTCACTTTAAAGTTAATTCACAGGTCTGCTTTCCTTTGCGTCGCGTTCACATGCAAGCAGCCTTCACTTTTGATATAATGTTGCTACTTCATTCGCTTTAACACACACCAGTCTCTCAGATCGCTTGACAACTCATCAGCCATGTGCACTTCTTTCTTGATTTGCTACTTCCAATTCATGAGTCAAGGTTAGTACCACAGGCTTGGTCTCGCCTCCCCAACTCTGCTGTTCATCCGGGAGGGTCGCTGGCGTCCTTGAAACACAATTCAATCTTTACTTGTGGGATCTGGCCTTCTCCACGTGTCTTTCACGGCGTGTCGGAGGTAACAACCTCCAGTAGGGAACCCTTGGGGTTATCATCTGACTGCTCTTGTCCCTTGGTCCGTGGCTCTTCTCCAGGATGTGTACCTTCATCCCTGAAGTTCTGCTCATACTTGTGTTCCGCCTTGCTCAGATTGTGTCTTTAGGTGTTGCCTTTTATTCGTGTGAGGAGAGCTAACTGGTAGCAGCTGTATGCACTTAGTGTAAAGTGCCTGACTTTGCCTGACCCGATTAACAGGACCTGTCCAGTACGATGTGAGTTAGTCTGTTTACTCTCAGTCACCCTCTTCCTCATCCCAGTTTTTGTGTAAAGGGGGGAGTTGGGACTTTGGAAAATCCTAAATAATAGGATGGAGTAGATAAACAAAAAAGGGGGGAATACCACGTTTCACTGTCGGCTCTCTCACCCCCAATCTCTGAAGAACCATCACCCTTGGTGATCCTTCCGCACTGGTCCACCCCCAGAGTCTGGATCCAAAGGCAATGGCCATGCCCTGGCCACCTAAGCGGGAGATCCCAGGGGACTAGCGGATGAGACACCCGGTGGTTTCTTACATACCCTTCCCCTATGCAATGTAGTCCCATTTGTTTCACAGGAAAACTAGGAAAGGAAATCGACATTCCCCTGTTCTTTACCTTTTCGGTGTTCCACAGTGAAACAGTAGGGATTCAGGTCTAAGAACCATTGCATGACTTGAGGGTTAGAGTCCTTCTGATGACTTATCCATATTAAAGGTGAGTGGTTGGTGACAAGTGTGAACTTTCTCCCTAAAAGGTAGTATCTCAGATGGACAATTGCCCAATTGATGGCAAGGGCCTCTATTTCCAACACAGAGTAGTTCTTCTCACGTGGGAAGAGTTTAGGACTAGTGCATAAAATGGGGTATTCTAATCCATCATCTATTTGCAATAAAACTGCTCCTGAAAGTGTGAGAGAGGTAGCAGTTTGTTATTTCAAAAAAGTCTACTACTTTTAGAATGGGATTTTGGCATAAGGTTTGTTTTAGGTTGTTGTAACATGCATCATCCTCGTCAGTCCAATGAATCTTCTGGGGTTCGGCATTCCTGAGTTTGTCTGTTAATCTGGCTGTTCTATCTGAATAATTTGGGATAAACCTACGATAATAAACAATCAATCTTAGGAATGCCCTAAGGTCTCTCTTGGTCTTGGGTGTGGGGGCATCTAGGACAGTTTACACTTTTTCTTGTTGGGGCTGGACATTGCCATTCCCTACAAAGAAGCCTAGGTATTTCAGGGCCAACTCAGTAGCTTACATTTGGATGGATTTGTAGTTAAACCGGCCTCTTTGAGTGTTCTCAAAATAGTAGAAAGATGGAAAAGATGGTCTTCCCAAGTATGACTATAAATGACTATGTCGTCAATATAAGCCCCACATAAATCGGACTAGGGCTGTAATATCCTGTTCATAAGTCATTGGAAAGTGCCTGGGGGCCCATTCAGGCCAAAAGGGAGGACTTTAAACTGCAATAGTCCCAGGGGTGTCGAGAAAGCTGTCTTTTCCCTATCAGGTCCATATACTGGGACCTGCCAATATCCCTTTGTTAAATCTAGAGCTGATAGGCAGGTGGCGTTTCCAAGTTTATCTATTATCTCATTGATACAAGGCATAGGATAGGCATTAAATGCAGAGATGGAGTTAACCTGCCTGAGGTCTATGCACAACCTCCAGGAATGATCAGATTTCATTACCAGCACAATAGGGGAGGACCATGGACTGGAAGGGTGCCCAATAATGTTTGCTTTCAGCATTTGTTTCACTTCCTCAACCACTATTTGTTTTCATGGTTCTGGGAGTCTATATGGTTTCAAATGGACCACTTTTCCCTTTGGGGTTCTGATTTATTTTATTTTATTGTTTGCTTGTTCGGCGCTTGTACAGCAAGTAAAATACTGTTTCAAAGCGCCCACAGTGCAAAGGGAGGGAACAAGGGAGTAAAACACATTACAACACACAATATTTAAGAGCAGTGGGAGGAAAAAGAATAATGGACGAACCTACTCTGCCCTGTGAGTATTGTGAGAAACCTGAAGGTGTCTCACCTGCTAGTGCCCGGGGATCTTTCATCCAGGTGGCCAGGACACGCCCATCGCTACTGGATCCAGTTCCTGGGGGTGGAACAGTGCGGGATAATCACCTGGATGGGAGGTCCTCGGGGAGTGGAAGCGGGACAACACACACCTGCAGCCCTTTCCCTTCCACATAGGGATAAAAGGTGGAGCACAAGAGCACACTTTGAGCAAGGCAGACCGCATGACAAAACAGCTATTCCAGGAAGGCTGTTCAAGAGGAAGAGAAAGGTGGTGATAACCGAAAGGATGACGAGGAGGGAAGTGCCCTTGCCCTTTTTCGACCCAGAGCTGTGAAGCCCCCGTGAAAGGAATTATAAGGCCAGGAACAACAGCTAGTATGTGGTGTAATAGATGGCAGTGGTGCACGGAGCCCTCCTACGCTGCTCAGCAAGTCAGGGAGAGACGCATGCTACCGTCGTACCGCCCTTGACTACGGAGACAAGAAATATCAAGCGGTTCATCACAGCTGGTGAGTCGGAGCAAGAACCAATAGTAAACAGAACTGTGTTGAGTGAAGGTTGCAAATGGCAACATAATGTGACTCAAGAACAAAGACTTTGTGTGTTACGGAACTGTTGAAACAATCGAGGGAGAGACCAGCTGCCACTTGGGCGCTCATTCGAAAGACACTGACCAGTACCCGCTTGATAAAACTACAGATCCCAGGAGGCTGTAGGAGAGCCAACGCAAGAGATCAAAATGGTCATACAAGGGTCGAGTAAAACCCCTTTTACAATCAAAAGTCTTTGACCCGTAACCAAGAGGAAAAAAAAGGGAAGTAAATCCTGCATTGTGTAAAGCAAAGTAAACTGTGTAACTGGCAAGTGTGAACCCCGGCTGAGGGATGTCTGCAAAACAGGGTGAAGTACGATAACCCTGTGAACATTTTGTTGATAAGTGTGAACCCAGCTGAGGGATGTCCACAGTGAAAGATTGTTTAGAAAGACATTGAGACTTGTGAATACAACAAGTGAAATATTCGGAGCCAAAGGCTGTAGTGAACCCGACCGAGTCAGGCCTATGTTGTAAGAAGGTTTGAGGGGGATCCAAGGGTGAAGAAAAACCACCCAACGTGAAGATTTATTGAAGATACTTTTTGTTTGTTGTTTATGGCCCGCCAGGCCTTCTAAGGCAAGTGATTTTTGCATCAAAAGAGACTTGGCCCCAGAGGATCCTGGTATTGTGGCAAGCACTATAACCCAGTGCTGGCGAGTCCCAGTAGTGTGCTGTGGTCAAGACTCCCGCCTTGTCCTGTGCTAAAAACATGGGGAAGGGAGACCCCAGCCATACCATCCTGAATTATAATTTGGTGAACACTATTTTGTAACTTAGTTGTCAGGATTGGCAAAAGGTCTTTTAGTATGGGCCCTTTTTATTTGACAAGATGTCACTAGGACTGCCTTATTATTATTTGATGGTCGTAGCTTGCTCCCATCTTGGATTTAGGTTCAAATTAGGTGTTTTTCTCACCCATTATACAGTTTAATAAACACCCTTGAACTGTGATCACTTGTGTATGTCTTTACTGTTGCCACCATGTGTTCCTTACAGTATACAGAACGTGCAAGTGCAGCAAGGAAGAGGGCAGAGGGGGTAAGTGCTTGGGAGTCAGAGTTTACGGTTGAGCCACAGATGAAGTGCCATGATTCTTGAGTGCTACACGGCCAGAGCCATGGTAGGTGTAAGTGCGAACTTCATGGGTGGAGGTTGTGCCAATGCAAGTGCTGAGGGTAGACAGGAGCTGGGCCGATTGGGTATGGGAGGTCAGGGGCCCAGAGGATGCACAAAGGCCCCGGACACCAATCACAACAACTATCGGATAAGCAGAGGAGAGTGGAAGAGAAGGGGGAGGTAAAGATTAAAGTCTTAAGGGGCTTCTGGAATTTAAGAAAGTCCTGCTCAAGGCACAGAGAGAGGGGGAGGCTATTCCATAGAAGGGAGCAAGCCAAGGAAAGCAAACAACCACCTACCCTCTGTTAAGAAAAAAGCTTTACACACAAAGAGTTGGTGCCAGAAGACTGTAGTGGTCAGGAGGGAGAGTATTTGGTATGATAAAGTTGAATATAGTGTTGTCCCCGGGCCCAGACAGCCTTGTGGATGATGCAAAGGGATTTGAATTTAATACGTGCAGCAACTGGGAGCCAGTGAAAACATTTTAGGGCAGGAGAGATGCGGTCCGTGGGTTTAAGGGCAAGGATAAGTCTCACTGCCCTATTCTGGATTAGCTGTAGGGGTCGCAGAGTGGAAGACGGTAGATTCAGGAGGAGGCTATTGCAACAGTCAAGCCTAGAGAGAATCAGAGCTCGGGTAACATTGAGCCTCTGGGTGAAAGTAAGAAAAGGTTGAATTCCTTTGAGAAGGAAGAGCTGAAAGTAGGACTTCTTGGAAATGTCCTGAGTGTGAGGGAGGAAGGAGAGAGAGGAGTTGAAGATGACTCCAAGCTTTTGGCTTCAGAAAAAGGAGCAGGGGGAGAGCCCAAGGAGGAAGGCCAGAGTGAAGGGAAGAAGGAGGAAGCAGGGGTCCCGATGGGAAGGACTTCAGTTTTACAGGCGTTGAGGCAGAGATCGTTGGAGGTGCACCAGGACTGGATGGCAGGTAGGTAGTCAGGGATGATGAAGGGTGCAAGAGGATCAGCAGGAAGTTTGAATAAGAGCTCTGTGTCGTCAGGTAATACTGGAAGTTGGAGGTGATGAGGCGTGCAAGCAGAGCAATGTAGATGATTCAGAGCCAAGGGGAGAGGATAGAACCCTGGGGGACAACACAGGTGGAGAAGGAAGTAGGAGAGGAGAAGGTGCCCAGGATGACTTGGGGAGAGTGGTCAGCAAGAAAGGATGTCAGCCGGTCTAGTGCCCATTCCGAGATACCAAGGGTATCGTGGAGCCTTTGTATGAAGATGGAATGGTTGACTGTGTCAAAGGCAGAGGAGAGATCGAGAAGGATGAGGACAGCTGGGGAGTAGGAGTCCAGAGATGCAAGCAGCTCTTCACAGGTGTTCAGAAGAGCATTTTCGATGCCTCTGGATGCTCAGAATCCAGATTGATGGTCTTGGAGACCACCAAGTTTGGTGTGTGAGTTGAGTTGGGGCAATGGCATCTTCTCCAGCAGCTTCCCCGGAAGGGGTTGATGGAAATAGGGCAGCAGTTGGCAGGACAGACAGGGTCTGCTGAAGGTTTTTTAAGGAGTGGGCGCACAAGCGAGTGCTTAAGGGAGGAGGGGAAGATCCAGTGTCAAAAGAGTGATTGCAGAAATCAGCGGGGCAGGGCAGGAGAGCCAATCTTATCCTTGATGGTCCTGGATGAGCAAGGGAAAACTGGTTTAGAAAAGTCCTTCATGGAGCGGACAACTCTGGTAATGTCTTCAGGTGTGACAGGGGGAAAGGAGGAGAAGGAGGAGGAGGGTGGGGGGCCAAGGGAGGTAAAGGGGTGTGTGATGGGTTCTGAGGGTGTGTAGCAAGGTTGATTAGGATATCTTGAGTTTTGGTGGCAAAGTGTGTTGGCCAGTGCATTGCAGAGGGCCTGGTAAGGAGAAGGGGAGGAGGAGACTGCGGAAGCGTTGGCTAGTTCCCTGCAGATCTCAAAAACTTCAGCCATGCTGATGGATGCACTGGAAACCCGTGCCTGTATGTGGGCTCTTTTCTTGCCACGGATGTAGAGTCCTTATTGCCTTTGGAGCATGTGGCAGACCAGTTTGTCAGAGGATGAGCCTGAGGTTTGCCACTTCCATTCTGCCACTCTTCACTTTCGTTTCAGGGCTGTAAATTCAGAGTCATACCAGGTATTACACTTAGAGGCAGGTTTCAGGTGGATCCCCAGGACTGGGGCAAGAATGTCAAGAGTATTGGTGATGGAAAGGTGGAGGTTGCTGAGGGCAGAGTCAGAGGTAGAGTTAGAGGTAGGGGGTTAGGAGGGATGAAGGTGGAAGGGAAGGCAGCAGCTGACACTCGTTTCATCTGGTGGATGTTAACGAACGAGGTTGGCAGGGCTTTTGGGGGGGCGGTCAGAGGGCCAAAGGGACCCAGGGGGGAGGAGAGGATTGTCTGACCAGGCGAGTGGGGTGAATAGTGGTCAGAGTGTATGTTCACGTCTAGAGTGTGTTTAGCTGAGTGGGTTGGCCCTGAAGGGAGAATGGAGAGGGAAAGCAAGGTGCATAGGTCAGTGAAGAGGATGGATGCAGAGCCAGTGGAGTCCAGTTGGATGTTGAAATCACCCAGGAGCAGGAGGCTGGAGTTGGATGAAAGTAAGGAAGAGCAGAAATCAGCCCATTCAGAGAGGTACAGGGTGGTGGCGCCTAGAGGCCGGTAAATGGTAGCAATGGTCAGGGTGGGGATGGGAGAGATGACCAACTTGCAAACCAGTTTCTCAAAGGAAGAGTAGAGCTGGGTGGGTAAGATGGAACAGGAACCCACTCAGGGAAGATTAAGGCAACCCCCCAGTGCGGTGAGGTCAAGGCTTGGAGAGGACCTTGAAGCTATCAGTGAGGAGGGAGTCAAAAGCAGTGACTGAGCTGGCATTGAACCATGCCTTGGTAAGAGCGGGAATTTTGAGGTTAATGTCTTCAAGAAGGAGGCAGGTGTCAGTGTAGCATTTGTTGGCTGAGCAGTCGTTAAGAGTCGCCAGGTGAGGGAGGTCTGTGCCTTTGAATGTTGTCTGAGGTGGTGTACAGTGGCTTGGTGGACCAGTCGGAGGAGGGAGAGACAGAGAGTAGAAGGGAGAGATGCAGGAGAAGGAAGGAAGTTAATGAGAGAAGGCAGGATCCAGTCAAAGAGAAGGAGATTTGGTTGTGGACCCTGAACTAGGATAGTGCATTTGTGATGGACATTAACGAAGCAAAGTGAGGATGGGAAGCCGGCCAAGAAGACTTCCCACTTGGTGCCACCGTTAATGGTAGAGGATGAGGAAGGAGAGAGAGTGGAGATGAGATGGAGGGTCCATACATCTGGAGAGGGTACAGAGAAGAGGATATCAGTAAACAACTATCTAGAGGAAGCGCTGACATAGGTGTCTGCGATGGGAAGTCCAGGGTTTTCACTCAAGATGTCTTTATTGTGCTTTTTCCTATCCGACTTCGTGAGAGAGGGGGGATAGGTGATAGTGTAGCAGTTAGAGAAAACAGGAGAGATGGAGAGAGCCATAGGGATGGCAGAGGTTAGTCGAGGAATGAAAGAAGAGTGGCTGCACAGCACAGTTCTAGCTAAACTCACCAGGAGGCCTAGTGGAAGTAGTCACAAGGCATAAATGCAATCAAGAAAGCAATAGAATTACAACAGACAAGAGGTTTACAGATGAAAAAATAAACACACCTAAAATCATTTTTTTTAAAAAGGAGGCAAAATGCAGGGGGTTCACACATGAAAAAGTAAACACCCCTTAACGCGTTTTTTAAAAAAAGGAGGCACAATGCAGGGGGTACACAGATGAAAAAGTAAAATAAGTAGTAATTAGTCTGGAGGCTGAGACATTGTTTGAGGTGGGGTAGGGGGCCCTCGAGGCCCTCCTCGGCTTGGACAGGCATAGACAGAGGCCTTAGAATTGGGCCTTGCGAGGAGGGCCGGCTTCACCTACCAGCTCGCCTGATTGGGCCTTTGATGGAGAGGAGCCCAATCACAGCAGGGATTTCCACCCTAAGGCAGGCAATACAGCGTCTACAAATCCAGTGGCAGCCATGATGGAGAGGATGGCCCTCTACTGAAGCCAATGTATGGTAGAATGCCTACAGGCACACAGCAGCTGTGCAGGGGGGGCAAGCGCTTTTCTTTTAATTTAAAGTCTTGCAAAAGATCATTAATTTGTTTTTCTGGTATTTAGGCAAAATCGCATGTGCGCCCAGAGCACCAGTGGTTAGGGCTGATATAATGATAAGTACCATGTACTCTCCCTGGTTTGTCGCAGAATACATAAGGGAATGCCATAATGCCATAATATGGTCGTTCAAATCCTCTTGTTTTTGTTTAGATATTTCTTGGGCAATAAGTTCAGAGTTGTCCATCTTCTCGGTTGCCAAACACGACAATATCGAGGAGGTGGTGGCAGAAGGATTTTCTTCCCCATCCTTTAGGAGATTTATATGGAAGAGGTGGGTCTTTTGCTTTCTAGCAGATTGGGCTATTTTATAGGTACAGGTTCCTGTTTGCTCTAGCACCTCATATGGCCCATGCCACTTTGAGACAAGTTTTTTTTTCAGAGGTAGGTAAGAGGACTAATACCTTCTGACCTACTGATAACAATCTCAAATTCACCCTCTTGTCATAGGCGGACTTCTCTTGGGCTTTAGAGTTCTCCATGTGAGTGTGGACTAGACTCTTGATGAGTTTCATGTGTTCTCAAAGTGTCGGCTAGCTGTCTGTGAGAGGGGAATAGGTGCCTCTTCTCTCTATTCCCAGGTCTCCCGGAGCATGCCTAAGACCTCTCTTGGTTCTCTACCGTAAAGTACTTCAAAAGGAGAGAATCCGGTGGATGCTTGAGGGACCTTTATGACTGCAAATAGGGCCCATGGGATCCCAGTCCTTCCCATCTTCATCTACCAATTTCCTCAAAATCATTTTAAGGGTTTTGTTAAATCTCTCTACAAATCTGTCCATTTGGGGGTGGTAAACTGAGGTTCTTAAGGTGGTAATGTGTAGTAATTCCTTGACTTCACACATAGGTTTACTCATGAAATTGGATCCCTGATCCGTAAGAATTTCCTTGGGGAAACCAACCCTAGAAAAGAATGGCAGTTGGTTTTAAAGTGTGCTAGGTTGTGTTGTTCCACATGGGGAAGGCCTCTGGATACTGGGTAGCGTAATCAACAATTACGAGAACATATTTATTACCCAGTCTAGGGGTTTCCAATGGTCCAATAATATCCATCCCGATTCGGTAAAAAGGGACTTCTAATATCGGTATGGGGTTTAGAGAGGCAGGCGAGGGAATATGTGCACTAGTTTTCTAGCATATTTCACATGTCTGAATGAAGTTCTTTATGTCAGCATGGATACCTGGCCAGTACAATTTCCCACCAATGCGAGCTTGGGTTTTTAGACTGCCCTAAATGTCCCCCTGTCAAATGAGAATGTGCAATCTCCAGCACAATCTTGCGATGGGTTTTGGGTATTACTATCTGAGTTTCACTTAGGCCTTCTCTGGAGGTTTCCTTTCTATATAGTAATCCCTGTTTCAGGAAGAAAAAGGGGCTCAATTTTTCTGGTCCTTCTCCCTGTGGAATCACTTGTAAGAATGCCTCTGGAGTGCCGGGTCATTTCGCTGAGTGAAGGCTAGATCGGGAAGGATGGTAGGTTTTTCTTCCCTTTTTGCTTCAGCTATAGGTGTTTCATCAGCCTCCCCAAAGCCTAACCTACCTCCCTCAGTTTCCTCTGTTTCACTTTCTTCCTTGACATGGGAAATAAACCCTTCTCAAGAATTCCCTGTGCAATTTTGTCCCCACAGTGTAATGGACTTTTGCCATGGTTCTGTAGGTGAACCTTTATGTCTCCCCTGCTAGGACATCTAAACCAAACTTCCAGGCTAGGCCGGATTTTGGGGCCAATCTTATATAACAACCGGCAGGGGGTGTTAGGACTAAGTCTGTTGAAATCATCCCTCTTTTCCAAGGGGAGATAGTAGTGTCTCTGTTGCTACAGATATCCAAGCCTATGGATTCTTTTGTGGCGGTAGAGGGGTCAGAGACTCTGTGACTATGTTTCTGGAATTTAATTTCTATCAATTGAGTCACATCCCACTGCTGACACCATAGGTAGGGAAGGCTCAGTATCACAAGTATTACACGGACACAATGGATACAATTTGTAAAACCTTTATTGAAAATGTTGCGGTCGAAGAAACTCCTATTTTGCCCTATAACTAAGATGGGACTAGTTTCGACCATCAAACGATAAACAAAACAGTCCTAGTGGAGTCCATCAAATCAAAATGGCCTATGATAACAAAAACCTAAAGCCTGCCCTATCTCTTGTATAAAAAGTGTAAAAAGGAGAAATGTGTGCAAAGGAAAAATCAGTGTTCAAAAGAATAAAGGTAGTTGAACTAGCTCTCCTCCTCACGTTAAACCTCACGGAGTAAGGCTGTCCTTGTAGGCAGTATGACACACTGTGGCTCGGTTTATGACCCTTTAAGCAGTTCCAAACGTGGATTGAGACCCGCCTGGCCTTCCACGTTAAAGTATCTTTCTTTCCTCTCAAAATTGGTATTCCAGCATAAAGTTATCAAAGGTCCCCATCTGCCATGCTCAGATCTTACACCACACAGATGACGTAGGTCCCCCTCTGTCAGGCTCAGACCTCTCACATCACAGTTCACACAAACTTCCTGGAGGCTCCCTTCCCCAAGCCTATTGTACTTCGGGTCTCCCTCATTCGGGCTCCAACCCCTTTTGGATGTTGAAGACTTTCGAATGTGCATGGTTCTCTTTGTAGACCACCGCAGGACCACTTCGACTCACGTTTACTCTCGCTTAATTCACTTTTGTCATTACAAACAATGTACCTTTCACAGAGACATTTAAATGGGTCCTTACTTTCGCCGGACCACTTTGTTACTTAGTATCGCTGATCTCACAACTATACTTCACTTTAAAGTTCATTCACGGGTCTGCCTTTCTTCGCATCTCATTCACACTCACGAGCAGCCTTCTCTTGTGATATAATGTTGCTACTTTATTCTCTTTAACACACAGCGGTCTCTCAGGTTGCTTGCCAACTCACTGGCTGTGTGCGCTTCTTTCTTGTTTTCCTACTTCCAATTCACAAGTCAAGGTTAGTACCACAGGCTTGGCCTCGCCTCCCCAACTCTGCTGTTTTCCTGGGAGGGATGCTGGCATCCTTGTAACACAATGCAATCTTCACTTGTAGGATCTGGCGTTCTCCACGTGTCTTTCGTGGTCTGTCGGAGGCAACAACCTCCAGTAGGGAATCCCTGGGGTTTTCGACCCACTGCTCTCGTCCCTTGGTCCGTTGCTCTGCTCCAGTAGGTGCACCTTCATCCCGGAAGTTCTGCTCGTATTGTGTTCCGCCTTGCTCAGAGTGTGTCTTTAGATGTTACCCTTTATTCGTGTGAGGAGAGCTAACAGGTGTCAGGTGTATGCATTCAGTGTAAAGTGCCCGGAGTTGGGACTTCAGAAAATCCTAACAAATAGGATGGGGTAGACGAACAAAAAAGGGGGGAATACCGCATCTCACCATCGGCTGTCTCAACCTCACTCTCCGAAGACCGCTCACCTAGATGATCCTCTCGCACTGGTCCACCCCCAGGGTCTGGATCCAAAGGTTATGGCTGTGCCCTGGCTACCTGAGAAGAGATCTCTGGGGATTAGCAGTTGAGACACCCCCTGGTTTCTCACAGTATCCACTGAGCTCATTTCTTATTGCCAAGTGCAAATCACGTGAGGTGATTGTGTGAGAGAAATGTTCTCAAGAGGGCCACCAATCATATCTCTAGAACCTAAGGTGGCAAGGCCGAAGACAACATGGAAGGGGATTGGAACAAAGAAGCCATAACCAATCATCCGGCATCCCATAGTGAGCAGGTGGTATGTACATAGGGGACAGCCACTAAGATTGGCAAATTAGTACTGTATATTGTTTGCGTCATAGGTGATGACAATATCCTATATAACGTGTTGTTTTGCTTTGAACTAACCATTGCGCTCCCTGGCAGTCGGGTTTAAATGCTCCTACTGACACATACCTTTTTCTTTTCTGTGTAAGAAATAAACTTTTGTTATCCTTGCAAGAGGTGCATCAAGACATTTTCCTCAGAGGATTGTTTTTACTTGTCTGGATGCTGGTGGTCTGTTCTGCACCCTTAACTAAAGTTTTTTCTATGTGTGTGTATGTATATATATATATCAGTAAAAAAACGTTGTTAACGGGACGTTATGGTTAAGTTGCCTTACTAAAAACCTGTGAAATTCAGTAAAAAAACATTTCGGATGTCATCTTTGATGTCCTGGGTGTTAGTGTTAGCAGTGCACAGAGGTGGCGCGAGTTATGGTTGCTTAGCTTACCATAACTGGTGAATTTCTGAGGTTTTTCGGTTTTACTTGCAACCCTAACGTCCCTTTAACAAAGTCTTTTTTACTGAATTTCACAGGTTTTTAGTAGGGCAACTTAACCATAACGTCCTGTTAACAAAGTTTTTTTTACTGAATATGTAAATATATATTCAATGAAAAAACTTTGTTAAAGGGACGTTATGGTTAAGTTGCGCTACTAAAAACCTATGAAATTCAGTGAAAAAAATGTGTTAAAGGGACGTTATGCATCCAAGTAAAACCGAAAAACCCCTGAAATTTGGCAGTTATGGTAAGCTTAGCAACCATAACTCGCCCCACCACCGTGCACTGTTAAGACTAACACCCAGGACATCAAAGATGACATCACAAATGTCATTGATGACATCACTGATCACATCACATGTGCATTTACCTTTCATAAAAAGTCTGTACATGGGATTCTTATTGTAATGTTAATAAAAGTAGTGTCATGGATCATTGGAATGAATATCATGAGGTAGTGCATTAAGCAAAGCATTAATCCAAATAGCTTTCTATTATGATTTTTTTTTTCAATATACTAAGGTACACATGTAGTAACATAGGCATAGTGTGCAGGAGACATGCTGGAAATGCAATATTAATAATCTTGCCATGTTAAATACTAAAATTATAAATGCTTTCTTATTAGAGTTTTGCATACTGTGAAACATTTAATAAGTACCTAACAAAACCCACTTACTACATTATTGCATTACTGCACACAAAACACAAACAGACAACTCCACATACAAATATAAGCATATACAGGGAAAGTGAAGTAACCTAACTGATTATCTTCATGCACAGAAATAATTGCTCTTCTTCAAAGCTACTACCTCCCTATGTATAACTATCACATATTGTGACTAGGCCCTAAGGAAAGTAATGTAAGTAAGTAATGTAAGTAATGTAAGTGCAATGTGTACAAATATGAGAATATCCAGGGAAAGTACAGTCATAAAAAAACAACAGATCTATAAGACAGTGGCCCTCATTACGACCCTTGCGGAAATTGACTGACCGGACCGCAACAGCGTAAATAGCGTTTCCGCCATTGCACGAAGGAGCAAAGTGCGGCTAATTACGACCCATCGGGCACGAGCATTACGCCATGGCGGAATCCGAAAGGCTGCGATGGCGGAAATGACCCCAAAACGGCCCTTACCGCCGCCGTACGCTGCACCAGGTGCAATACCGCCACCCATCTTAGCGGTCACCGTAATGAGCGGGCACCGTAATGAGCGGGCACCGCAAATTACGGGCACCGTAAATATACGGAAACGGAAGTAAAAGCATGTGGCCGGAACGGGAAACAGCACGCCGCACAACTATAAAATCCGAATCCCAACACAACCATTAAAAATCCGACCCTGACACACATCCCAACCCGTTAGCAACCCCAGTTCAAAAAATAAATATGGGAAAGGTAGCCAAGAAAGCGTGTGATCGCAAGCGGCAGGTCCACTTCTCCCGAGAGGAACTGACCGTGCTGACCGAGACCCTGCAGGAAAATGCCGCCGTCGTCTTCTCCAGTCAAATGACCAGGACGGCCCTTGCCAACAAGAAGGCCATATGGGCCCTTGTGGCACAGCGCGTAAGTGCGGTGGGGACAACACCCCGCACGCCACAGCAATGTCGCAAGCGGTGGGACGACCTGCGGATCCGCGTACGCAGCATACTTTCTGCGAACAGGAACATCGCCACAGCTACCGGGGGGGGATCAGAGTCGCCCATCAAGTTGACCCCCTGGGAGGAGATCTGCGCCTCCACCATAGGAATGGAGAGCATAGAGGGAGTCGGAGGGATGGAGAAAGGAGTGCCGACATCCGGAGAATCAGGTAGGTTTGCCAAGAGAAACAATGCGAAATCCACAAACCACGAACATGTGCAGTACCATGTGACCCCATAGTGCAATACATACTTTGCCCTGACAGCGCCCTCTAAAAGTCAGAATGAATAAACAAATTAATCAAGATGCCATAAACAACCCCTACATGTGCAGCATGCACCCCCTAACTGCAGGCAGCCAAATGAATGCATCCTCAATCCACACGAAAATGAGACCACCTCCAAGGCCCAGTCCCATATCAGCCTCATGTACCACCCCAATGCATTTGACACGTTGCCATTCCAAATCCGACAGACCCATAACTAACGCTCGCCCCTCTTTACTCCACCACAGGGTCCGATACCAACGACGAGCTGCAGGACACCCCTACCAGCACGCCTGCAAAGAGGGCCAGGACCAACGTCCCAAGAGCCTCCACCTCAGGTGCAAGGATCAAGACACGGCAGCAGCAGGAATCAAGTGCCAGCACACTGGAGGGGACTGCAACAGGCACCCCAGCAGCCAGCAAGTCCACAACCCCAGCACCACAGGTCCCCCCAAAGAACGTATCTGATGGCACTGCCTCTGGTGGTAGCAGCACCATAGGTGACACAGCTGTCATGCCAGCATGCTCCGACACGGAAAACAGTGCTGGCGACGTAGGTACCATCCATGACCTTTCCCAATCCCCCTGCATGTTCCATCCCCTACACCATGACGAAACCACGCAGGGGCACCCTGAAGACGACGACTGGCCAACCCCCACAAGTCCTGTGCCAAGGCAACATGTGTTGAGCAGCCCCCCTGTCACACCACCGCAAATGTCCATGGCCCAGCAGAGGCAACAGTCCCTCGACCTGCTGATCGAGCAACAGCAGGAAGCGTCCACGCTACTCAAGGACCATGCAAATGAATGCGGGGGTTCCAGGGCAGCCATGGAAACATCCACCGAGACACTCAGGGCACAAATAGAGAAAAGTAGTGAGAGCCTCAGGGGAGAAATGGAGAGAAGCACCGAGAGCCTGAGAGCACAAATGGAGAGAAGCACCGAGAGCCTGAGGGGGGAACTGCATGCGACGTCCAAAGACGTTTGTGCTGAACTTGCTGCTGTGCGCCGTGTGCTCTCGGAGCTCTCACAAACCCTCAGAGACATGCATGGACGCGAGCAGGCAGAGACGTCATCCGTGGCAAGTTCCGTCCAGGGCAGCCCCCAACGCAGATCTGGCAGGAACCTGCGCTCCACGGGCAGGGGTGCCCCTGATACCCGTAGAGGGGGCTTGCAATAGCGTCTACCCACGGGCAGCATGCATATCTGGACACTGGTGTTGGGGGGGGAGGAAGTAGGGTGGAGGGGGTGTGTTGGGCTTCACTGGGTGGCGGGTCCATAGGGTGTATGAATCAAATCACATTAACAATACAGCACTTCATTATCATCCAATGACATGTGTGGACATTGATATTTGCGTACGAGGCCTTCATAGGCGTACAGTCCACTATGTGCCTGTACTACACACACACAGTGCCACAGGTCCCCTTTCCGTGTAATAGGCACCATGCGTGGTTGCTAGAAGCATGCATCTATGATGCTCTGTCGGATTGCACGTGCATCCTGTGCCTCATGGACTCCCTGGGGTGCCTCCACATCCCCACCCTCATCATCATCATCTTCAGGTGCATGCAGTACAGCGTCAGGGGGCATGGGCACATTCCTACGTATGCACATGTTGTGCAGCATGACACATGCCATGACCATCTTAGAAACCCTCTCATGGCTGTACATGAGTGCCCCGCCAGACCTGCTGAGGCTGCGGAAACGAGCCTTCAGTAGGCCGAATGCCTGTTCAATGACCACACGGCTACGTGAGTGGGCATGGTTGTAGTCCTCCTCATGCTGGTTCTGTGGGTTCCGGATTGGTGTAAGGAGCCATCTCTTCAGTGGATACCCGGCATCACCTGTATGGGACGAATAAAGGGTGTCAGTGGAATGATAGTGCTAAGTAGCCCCCCCCCCCTCCTGCAAGGTCATTGACGCATCAAATGGGCCACGATGTCATGCATGGAATGAGACTCACCGAGTAGCCAGGATCTGTGCCCTGCGTGTCGCTCCATGTAGCGTGGTATTCTTGTGTTCCTCAGGACCATAGAATCATGGGTAGATCCTGGAAATCTGGCACAACAATGCGTAAAGATCTTGTTGGAGTCACACACCATTTGCACATTGATTGAATGAAATTGTTTCCGGTTGCGGTACTGGACCTCCATGGCATGTGGGACAACCAATTCAACATGGGTGCAGTCGATGGCACCAATGCAACCCGGGATGCCGCCAAGTGCATGGAATCCCACCTTTGCGTTGGTAATCTCCTGGTACGTGCGTGGTAGTGTGATGTGGTCGTCGGCGTGCTTCAGGAGGGCATCGTGCACTTGGGAGAGTGTCCGTGAGAACAGTGGCTGTGAAATGCCATGCAACTGTCCCACTGTGTGCTGGTAGGTGCCTGTGGCCAGGAAGTGGAGTACAGACACCACCTTCAGTAGGGGTGGGATGGCGGTTGGGCTATCTATCATGCTCACGAGGTCAGCATGTGTCATGTCCACAATGGCGATTATGGTGTCCCGGTCCAAACGGTAGAGGGTGTGGATCTGCTCAGCAGTGAGGTTGAACGGATCAGCTCGGAGGCGTGGGATTGCGGGCCGCCTGCGTGGTGGTAGTGGCAGTGCTTGTGGGCCTTGCTGACCCTGCCTTGCCCTCCTCCTCCTCCTTCTCCTCCGTCTCCCCTGTGCGCCCGGTTGTTGTACCTGTTGTTGTTCGTCGTCTTCTTGTAGTTGTAGCACTTGCAGTGCTATCTGGTGCCCCAGGCCCAACATCGCTAGTCCTGCCGGTAGCATTTTGGAGTGGGAGTGGTTGTGGGAGGGGTTTGGGTCTGCTATATATGTGCTGTCGGCCTGTATGGCCTCCACCTGTGCTGATTGAATGAATCTGTGGCAGATGCAATCCCTTCTGGCCGAGCACGTCCCGCACGTAAGGCTGCATTTGGCCGCATGGCATCTTGGGATTGGAATCATGTATCAAATCCCGATGGCAGTGTGATGTACTTTGACTGATTTTCATGCTATGCTCCCATTGTTACACATGCTATGATTGCAGCCGCTTACATACCTGTGAAGAGTCAGTGGTATGTAGGGCTCGATCGATGGCCGACCCTCATGCAGCACAGTATCGTACTTCACCGACGGGCGTGGCGTCCCATTTGTGATTGCAGCCAGTTAGCATTATGACACACAGCCGCACTACATTGATGTAATTGTGAATGCAAGCGTTCACAGAAGCCTTTTCGACGTAATGTTGCAAGTGAGGAATTCGAAGGCCAGGATTTTTGGTTGCGAAGTAGCGGTGAGGAGACGCCCACAGGTCTGCCTGGAAATGTAACGTTCTATTGTTGAATGTCCTTGGGACAGGGCCCATAACGAGCAAGCAATGAATGACATGAATTGAATGGGATGCGCAATAGCGTAGTGGACGATAAGGCAGGACGTTCCCAAGTCCATCTAGCTTCACGACACTACAGATCCGGCCAGGAGCACAGTGGTTTTTGCAGACTGCATTACGCACAGACGCGATGGAAGTTTCACATATTATGTGAGTGAATGTTCATGCGTTTTCATTGCGGGATGAGGGAATGATGAATGGATGCATGGACAGATGATTCCATTTAGGGTCTGCCATGTACATGGGTTTTTTGATTCAATCCCCTTCCCCTGCGCTATGTGATGCAAGGCTGCCATAGTGGGACTTACGTCTATCTGCCCTTGTCGGATCCTCCCTGTCTCGACGCGCCTTCATACACTTGTGTCTAGGCACGTTACTAATCCCATGTCATGGGTTCTATCTTGACGGACGCATGCACAGTAACCGACGTTGCCAATGGTGTATTAACCTCGATTGGTTTCGTTATGTATCGATACTGATTTAGGGGTGTGTATATTCCTTTGGAGTGGGCTAGCATGCATATGGGTGTGGATTTGGTGTGTTGAATGAAGATAGTGATGCATCATGTGTCATGTAGTGCAATCGGTTAATTTGTGTTTCATTTTGGTGACAGGTATCTCCTGCCCTATTGCAGATGCCATCTGTACGCCACTCCTCCAGATGGTTTTTACTCTCGACACCTGCAGCTTCGGGTGAATCAGTGGAGCAGCATTACGATCTTATGGGACGATCGCCAATGGGCCACATGCCCTTACGCTGTTCTGGTGGCTAGGTGCAACATTTCGGCCTTTCAGCTGGACTAGTGCCTGCCTCATGGGACGGACCTGCGGTTCTTGCCGCTTCCATGTTGCCTTTTGGAACGTTGATGTTGGCCCTGTGTGCCATGATGGTACAGGGCGTCACACAAGTGGAAGCTGGTCAATTATTGCAGATGCAGCCCTCGGTGATGATGGATGTTTTGGTGTTATTTTACAAATTGCTGTGAGGCCTTTGTCATTTGGATGTGCATTTAAATTGTATTCCGATATTTGGCGTGTTGCGTTATTCTTTGCAGGTGATGTGGCGATTTTCGATTTGTGGCGGTATGTATTGCGAGATGATCTGCATTGTGTTCCGCCTTCTGAGTTGAGTTGTGTGGTACAGTACTGGCCGCTTTTGCCTACGTAGCACAGTGTGGTCACGGATAGGGGCTGCCATTGTGACTGTTTACATGATGTGCTGTTCAGGGGCGGGGGATTGGCTTTTGGCCGACTGGTGCCTGTCAGCCAGGTCGATTGATGGTATGATGGGATGTTCAGAATGTGGCTGGTCACAGGTGCCTGTGTTTGCGTGCGTTTGTTGGAGGGGGACTGGGGTCATGTCCATTGGAATAGCTTCTGTATTCATGCCATCTGTGCCCTGCAGCTCCCATCGGCCCCTCTTGGGATGTGCCTGGCTGCTCAGTCACTCTGCCAACTTGTGTGGTACATGCTTCTGCTGATGGTTGGTTTGTTTACTGGCAAGAGTACAGGTCTGGTGCAATCCCCCTCAGGATGCTGTTTTGGATGTTGCCTTGCGCTGGTGGCAAGCGATGGGGGACTACTGTTGTTTTGTGTCATGTGTTCTTGATTTCCATTTTGATGTCTTGTACCTTCACATGCCTGTGCTGCATCAGTACGGCTATGGTGAAATGCCGTACATGGATGCCCACTCACGGGGCGCTTCGAACACCTGCATGCATTTCTACGTTGGCATGCATGGGTGAATTGTAGATTTCACTGGTTGCATGGTGTGAGTACATTGCGCCTGCCAGGAGTTGTGCAATGTGGCCAGGGAGTGGAGTACAGGCACTCAGTGGGCCATTTACGGTTGGTTCACGATGCCGTATTTCTCGCCATGGCGGAATGGTCCATTCCGCCATGCCTGATGGCGTTAGGTACATGTCCGCTAGGGTCGGAATTGGCGTACCGTTGCACCATGGTGGTGTTTGCGGTTTGGCATGGTGCGCGCGCGCGTGCTTAGTGCAGTTAGCGTTGGCGTTCACTACGGTGTCGCTAATGGCTTCGTACTTTGCGGTGACGGGTCATAGTCGCACCGAGCGCTTTTCGATGGCGGTATTGCATTTCCGCCATCGTTTTCCCCTTTCCGCCAGGGTCGTAATGAGGGCCAGTGTTGATAACCTTACTAATCATCTTCATACATAGAAAGCATTGCTTTCTTCCAAGTCTGTGTTTTCCCCTTTGCCCTTTGCATATAGTACTTTTTGAATGTTTAGTTCCTGACTGTTACTGGCCTAGATATATCAGTAAAGGAAAAAAGAGTGAGGTAGACATGTGATGTCATCAGTGATGTCATCAATGACATTTGTGATGTCATCTTTGATGTCCTGGGTGTTAGTCTTAGCAGTGCACGGTGGTGGCGTGAGTTATGGTTGCTTAGCTTACCATAACTGGCGAATTTCAGGGGTTTTTCGGTTTTACTTGGAACCATAATGTCGCTTTAACAACGTTTTTTCACTGAATTTCATAGGTTTTTAGTAGCGCAACTTAACCATAATGTCCCTTTAACAAAGTTTTTTCATTGAATTTTATAGGTTTTATTAGTGCAACTTAACCATAACGTCCCCTTAACAAAGTTTTTTCATTGAATTCATAGGTTTTTATTAGTGCAACTTAACCATAACGTACCCTTAACAAAGTTTTTTCATTGAATTTCATTGGTTTTTATTAGTGCAATTTGACCATAACGTGTTACGCTCACCTGGCTCCCACAGGGGCGTCGGTCGGATCCGAACGGCTGCGGTCTCCACCAACGTGAGGCGTAGTGCAGAGATGACTGACTGGACTGGCCCTCCTAATCTTGTCTGCTTGACCTGTAGAAGTATTCTCCTGCAAGTGGAGAGATGGTTTTAGCCACCCGTGGATTCAAGTGATGGCACCCCCCACAGTCCTCCCAACTAATCACCTCCGAAGTGCCCTCTTAGCAATCTCACCTTATATTCTTGAAAGATGAGCTCTCCATCCTGCATGGAATGCAGGGGCGCGTTGATGCCAGTTACTTCACTGGTTTGAAGGCGTGGGAGAGTTCCGGAGAGTATTGACTCTGAGGTTCCTGGCAGGGTCCGGTAAGTATCAAGTTCATAGAGTTCAATATTTCCGATGTTTCACTCTTGTCCCCCCTTCCTTCCTTTTCTTGCAGCTGGGATCGTGAGAAGATGCTCTCGTGGCAGCTGGTGGAGCTCAGGTAAGAGTCTGTATTACCAGGCGCTGTCCGGTGAATGTTGCACGTGTTCAACGTGTTGTTTTCTCTCTCTTTGCAGGTGCGGAACATGAAGATGTGGAGAGTTATAGAATAATGCCTCAGGTGGTAAATCAGGTAAGTCTATGGTGATAAGAGTTATATTTGTTGGTTTTCTCGGCTCACCTTGTTGTTTTTCTTTTGTCCCCCAGGTGCCGGAGTTCGGCGAAGAAATGATGGAGGCAGCGCCGAATCGAAAGGTGCTGCAAGGACTGGTGAGTATGGCACGACGCTGCAGCTGGAAATGCGACGCATACAGAAATGATGTTCTTTCCAGGTCCGGAGGCAAGATGGATCAGGAATCACGTGAGGAATTCGAAATAGTTTGTTTTCTAACCTTGTCCTTTTCTTTCCTCTTTGTTTTAGGAGCTCCAGATTCGAGGCGGGCGTGGCAGAAGACTGGATGCAGACTGCAGGCACGGTGAGCGTTACGCTGCTGGATGCAGAATAACGTGAAGCGTGTGCTGTTGTTCGGGCGTGGTTTAAATACACTCCAAAGTAGTTCCAGGTAAGAAGTTCCCCAGAACCACGTCCGAGTAAAAAATAGTCCCTGTCATAAAATCGTCCCATCCAGGCCTCATGTTGGCTTGGACTCACTAGCAGGATGGTCTGCATCAGGTAACTAAAGTCTATGAGCCTGGCGCCTATGGCGCCAGGACTGATTTCTATGATGAGCCTGGCGCCTAAGGCACCAGGACTGAACCCAGACAGCCCCCAGCCGGGGCTGTTGGGGTTTTAATAAGTATCTGGATGCCTGCTCCTGGAGCTGATGGGCTTGATCCTGATGCCCGGGGGTAGGCATCATGACATAACGTCTCTTTAACAAAGTTTTTTTCATTGAATTTCATAGGTTATTATTAGTGCAACTTAACCATAACGCCCCTTTAACAAAGTTTTTTTCTGTGAATTTCTTGGGTTTTTACCAGTGCATGCTATTTTCCTACAACTTAGTAAAATCATACTTACCCAATATAGCAATATTTGTGTCCCATTTAGAAAGTGTCACCTTAAAAATCTGCCATTTCCCACCTTCCAGAATCATTTTTAACACTTCTATACACTTTTTGCAACTAATTCAACTAGTTTTGCATCCGTAAACATCTACGAACATCTGACTTCATAGCAGACCTTCCGGACAGTGCCATATGACCATACGCTGGTGCGCGGCATGATGACTTCTCCGAGAACCCGTCTGCACAGATCAGTAAGATCTCTGCCTCGCAGACAGTTCAGAACTGTATTTTCTACTGATCTAGGAACTTTCAACTTCAAAATTTCCATTGCACAGCTCCAACACCTATTCCTACTCATTATCCATTAACAATCTAGTACACAGTACATACTTTTAGCAAAACTGCTATTTATCTTAAAATAGCATCAGCTAATGCCATCCCTCCTCCCCAGGAGCCACCACCACTGCTATAATCAAGGAGCATGAGAAACATTGCCCCCTTCCTTAGAAATAACACACACACAACATTTTCCCTTGTCCACCTACCCCTCCATATTAGTGTTTGGTTCCTCTTCCCTCATTTCCCTCCCCACCTTACGTTCTCAGCTCTCCTGCCAAAAAAAAATACATCCAAAAACAACAAAAGACATATTCCTTTAGGAAGCACCTTTCACAGTTAAAAAATAGAACTAAAAACTAGAAAAAAAACATGTATAGACTCCATCTACTTTGTATTTCTCAGTAAAGTACATAGACTCAATAAGATTTTCCAACATTTCTATTTGCATTTTGTGTTATGCTAATGGGAATATTGTGGCCTTCATCCTAGGTTCCAGGGACTGGAACGGTGGATACCGGCCGGGCAGCCCAAGTTATCAGCCCAAGCGAAGCGAGGGTGGATAACGAGGTCTCTGGACCATTATCCCCCCATTCCAGCCCCTGAAATGTGGGATGAAGGCCATTAGCACCCCAGGTTCCCGAAGCGGCAACCCGGGGTGCTAAAAAAGAGGATTTTTCTTGCTACACCGGAACGCCGCAGGAAGGAAAATCCTTTTTCAAGATGTCCACCATGGAAAGGGAAGGCAAGGGTTCCATACAGGCCCCTCTTCACTTTCCATTTCAGCCTGCAGAAGGCAAAAAGAGAACCCTATGACCATATTACCACAAGCACATTTTTCTTCCCTTTCAGATCTATCCTAATTTTGAATAACTTTACCACAAAGCCAGTCCCAAGTGGACATAGCCACTTGAATCCTATGTTCTGTCCCTTGTGGTCATGGCCAGTAGCCCGATTGTCTGGATCATGACCTTATTCCATGACCCGGACAATCTGGCCACTGCCCATGGCCACAGGCTACCCCTCAGTAACTAAAGGTATACCGCTATTTTAACACTGGCACATTTGCAAAACCATGCTTGTAGGTCCTTGCCAATGCTCCTTACGCAAGTTCGCTGGAAATCCACCCATGTTTTATTTTTTCAAAAGTATCAAATGTATGCACATACAATCGTCATATAACCTGGCCCCCACTTGACAAAATCCATTCAGACTTTACAAAAACATCTATATCTAGATCTATAATCGTTTTGCAAACCTTTGTGTAGATTTGTCAAATGACACCACATTTGTAAGCTTTTACAATATTTTGGGACACCCCCTCTTATTTTGCTCCCTCTTGACAGAATCCCACCAAACTTCGCAAAAACATGCATATCTATATCTATTATCAGTTTGCCAAATGTAGTGTAGATTCGTCAAATGGCACCTCATTTATAAACCTTTACATTATTTTGGGACCCCCTCTCTAATTTTGCCCCCTCTTCACAAAATCCCACCAAACTTCGCAAAAAAAATCATATCGAAATATATTATCAATTTCCTAAATTAAGCGTAGATTTGTCAAACGGCACCTCATTTATAAGCCTTTACATTATTTTGGGACCCCCCTCAAATTTTGCCCCCTCAAGACAGAATCCCACCAAACTTGGCATACTCACTCAGAATCAGGTCAGGAATATACATGCAAAATGTCATGCAGTTCCATATTGTCTTACACAAAAAGTGTGCAACGTAGAAGAAGGGCATAAAGATATTGTAAGTATTAATAAGTAAATATGGAAACTTGAAGGTGGGAAAAGAAAACAACACATTTAATAAACATGTAGAATGAAGTGGATGGTACCGAAAAAAAAAAAAAAAAGGATGCCTCCACTGTAATCAATTCACAGAAATTCGGCAGGCTGGAACGATAGTGGACGGACGCAGTAGGACGAAGGGATATTACATCAAAAGAGTGAGTGCAGGTCATTTTTTTTATGTGGGTGTGTTTTTTTTCGGTATGTGGTGCAGAAATAATTATTTCTTTCTGTTATTTTTCAGAAATGGCTAGTACTTTGGAGTGGCTGGAGGAGTATTTCCCGCACGGGGAAATGTCTGAAGACAGTGACAACAATGGTACACCTTGTATTGCGTACGGAAAATAGTGAGCAGTATTTTATAGGCATTTAACTTATGTTGTTTTTGTTTTCGACAGACCAGGAAAAAAAAGAGGAAAGGGCAACAAACGGGATAGAAGAAGACAGGACAAAAAGGATAGAGCAGAAAGTGGACATATTGAACAACAATTTTTAAAGTTTATGGGAGTTTGTGGAGGAAGTTGTGAGAGGAAAAGTCCGGTACCATTGCCCCACCTGCACCTGACCAGCTTCTTCATTCCGTAGGGACCCATCTCCAAACCCTCAAGAGGAAAATTGACGTTTCGATGAAGTATCCATCCCTTCTTCCCCTCACAAATCTTCTCCTCATAACCAGCCCGTGTTAAATCCAAATTCCCCCGCTATTTCTTTAGAGTGATGTGTGTGTGTGTGTTCAAATGGTTTTGTACAGTAGTTGTCGAGAAAGAGTTTGTGTGTAAAAATAGTTTTTTAAAAAGACGTAAAATGTTCGTGAACAGCGCGCTTGTTCGTCCTATCCGCAAGGAATGGAATGTGGGTGTTGTAAAGGTAGTACACCTACCCTTACTAATGTCAAGTAAGATGTATTTGATGTTTGACTGTACCATCTGATGAAATTGTGGGTACATAAACAGAAAGGGGTGCCCAAAGGATATTGTACCTCGGCGAACTGCTTGGAAAACGATATGATACATGGTCGTAGAACACACCAGATGTCCGGAATGGGTGTAAATGAGCAAAATGGGAGTGTGTGGAGGACAGTATAGGTGTCCGTATCGGGCGCAGCCAAAATGGTGCCGTCCGTAGAACAGGCGCGGTGGCTGGCAATTTCGTAGGCAAACAAAATGGAGTGGTCCTAAGGACACTGGAACTGTCCATACAGTGAACATAGCATTCGTGCACATGCACAGTACAAACGTACATATAGTCACCATTGCGCCTGTTCCTAACTGTCCGTCCCACTTGTGTCGCACTTTGAATTACTTTGAGGACCCGAAGAGTGTCCATAGGACACTTGGGCGCATGCGCACGTTTAATTCTCTGCATTTGCTGTCCAGGGGACTTTCAGTACTGGCGCGGATGAGTTGAGGACGTCATCATGTGACCGCACCCACGCTCAGAGTGGGGACTAATTTGCACGGTTGGTGTGCTTCCGCAACAGTACAAAAGAACTTGTAGACACAAGGGAAAGTTTTGTAGAGTGTAAAAATGTAATTTGACATATCTCAGACAATAGCAGACCTCAGGATTTGCTGTGTAAAAATGTTGTACCGCTTTGTAGAGATGAAGACGGTCACGAGGCACACCCCTCCACCCCTACAAATGGCCACACCCACGAGCACATCTTCATTGTCCTTCTAGCTGTAGCAGGTTGAGGTGTGCTGCCTTTACTGCTGTAGTGAACAAAAGGACAGTAATTGATATGGCTTCCATGGCTGTTGTTGGGTCATTAGGCTTTGCACAACCCCCAAACCCACCATCACCACCACCTCCCCAAGGGCCTGCAGAGAGATATGTGGGTGAGGATGTAGAGATTGAGGAAGAAGAGGAGGAAGAGAATGAAGTGGAGGAACCTCGTAAGAGGAGCACTGGGCGGGAGTCGTGGGTGTGGCGGTTGTTTTTATGTGTATGGGAACGTACCAAAAGCATGTGCGAACCTGGTGAAGTGTAAGCAGTGCGAGGTGGTGCTGAGTCGTGGGAGATTTGGTACGTACAGTTTTGGTACGACAACTATGAAGCGACATCTCACTTTGTTCCAAACTGCAGACATTCGCAAGTTGGTGCCATGTGAAGAGCGTAGTCGATTGAGTTCCTCCACAGCATCCTCTGTGTCCGATTCTCCAACCACAAGAGATACTCCTGTGGAGGAGCGCATTCCTCCAGCTGCCTCACAAGCCATTTGCAATGCTGTTGACCCTTACCTTTCAAAGGTGACAGTAGGGTGCACGTATTGTGACGCAGTACTCTGCAGGGGGGAGAGTTTTCAAAGTACTTTTGAGGCTGCAGTCACAGAGCACCAGAAGATCTGCTCCTTACCTAAATAGAGCTCACCCTAAATATTTCTCTGCTCACTTGTCCTTTCTTATCCCTGTGGCTGGTGTTCCATCCTTACCCTCCTTTGCCTTAGTGTGCCGTGTGTTGTTAAGCAATAAACGTAAAAAAAAAACATTTTACAGAAAAGGCTCTTTTCAGAGCCGCCTTTCTCAGTGTTACAATAGAACTATGAAGTGACGGTCGTAGACCCCCGCGGAGTGCTGAAAAGGTTTGCGGACAGTCGTAGGGGAAAAAAGGGAGGGTGCAAGCGGAGCAAACACAATGAAGTGTACGCTGGGAGTAACTGGCGGCTCTGAAAAGAGCCTTTTGGTGGTGTGCTGAGTGGGTCAAAAAGTGTGGATTGATGAAAACAGATTATCACATAGGTTAGTGTGATTGCAAAAGAGGTTGCAATGCATTTTGTACATTGCGAAGAAAAATCTGATTGCCAGCATATGTGAGGTGGACTCCATCTCTGCGGAAAATGGAAGTGCTGCGAAACAAAATGTTTTCATTGTGGAAAGAGGACATGCCAACATCTCTTAGAAATGCACACACAGCCTTATTCACATTGCGTTTCGCTTTCTCCATTTGTGGGCCAAACGCAGAGGAACGCAGCCATATTTGTCTTTGTGCAATACGGAAGAAAAGTATGTGACAATTTGGAAACATGTTCATGAGCTTCACGAGTCCTTCCTTCATTGCAAATTGCAAAGAAATTCCAGATACATGGCCTAAACTGTTTCCTCCACAATGAATGATCAGTATATCTGGAGGACGCTCTGTCAGTAAAGTAACACAGAGAGGTACCAAGTCCAGCCATCTCATGCCACGCATGCCATGGCAGTGCACTTCAACATGAGGAAATCCGAGATTTTTAGATAAACTGCAGCTTTCTGCATGCACTTTCAACCAATGTATCCATGAGTCTCCCAAAATCCAGATAATCTGTTTTCAAGCATGGAAAGCCATGGCTGTGTGTTGTCCTGTGAGGGAGAAGACGGTCTTATTAACGTACACCGGTCAGAACACACCTACTGAACTTTATGGACCAATCCCTAGCTCCGCTCATTCTCATTTACATGCGTCTCCACCCCTGAATCCCTGTTGGTGATATGTGCTGGCTGCAAAATCCTGCCATGTTCGCGGACATGTACAGGATCAGAGCGTGACGACGGTACATTAAATTACTATTCCCCTTTTTCCCCTTTATGGTAGGCTCTGAAAAGAGCCGTTTTCTTTTTATTTTTGGCCATATACCGTACAGACATCTGTACTTTATGTATATCTGGTATTTTATGTATTTCTTTGTATATTTTGTCCTTGCTTTACTCTTCCAAACATTACCAAACCTTCTCTAAAGCAAGCCTTACGTTCCAAAAGAACATCGCATTTCCCAAAGAAGATAGCACAACACCATCTCCTTCAAAATAATCTGCATTGCTTGGAGCAATGTTTTCGTGGCTGCAAAAAAACATACCAGCTCGTAGCATGAATGCACGTATGCCGCGATTGATGATACACCTACTGAGGCTCTGATCGGGACAGAAAACAAAAGTTTTGTTCCATTGTGCTCTAGAGAGTAAAGTGGAAAAAATTACTTTGCTTGTTGGGAAGATGGTGATGAGTGCTTCAACCAACTGTGCCAAATCTGCCAACAAAGTACGTGAAGTCACGTGTCCCAAATGGCAAGCAGCGTAGTGCAAAATTACCACATGAGGAGTGGTCATTCTACGCATGTCTCTGCAAACTTGCAGAATTGCCGCAGCATTGGCATCAGTGTCAGCGCTCCACACCACCTCCACTCCTCTCACATCGAAATGGTGTGCCACATGCCTACTCTCGGCATAGTGTCGTAAGGCTTGCACAAAAATGTCTCCAAGCATCAAAACCCTGACCCTCTCCACCTCTGCCATCTTCAATGTGCGCACCGTCTTTCGACACAAAAGAGTAATGTGAACATCTGATTGGCTGATGCCTACAGTCGCTTTTCCATGCAGGATTTGCTGTAGAAACCCGTATGTGACACGCCCTACCAGCGGACAAGCATTGCCTACGTGCGGCACGTAACTCTTACCCAGTCCTTCCACCCTTTCTACAGCGGTACCAAAGCGAGTCCCTCATTGGACACAACTAAGCGGTCGCACAATCATCCACCAATCACATAGAACATCGCTACTTTGAACTCCGTCATCAACATTACGCACTTCAAAATGACTGTCGGTGATTCTGAATGAAAGTCGCATACCATTGCAAAGCACCTACTTCACAAGCTACTGTGCAAGGATTGCAAATTTCTACGTACAGCTCCATGCATGCATGTCCACATGCATCATTATAGAGTACAGGTATGTATATTTTAATCAGAGAACATGTGGAAGCCTTATGATTTAATTTAGACAAAATAATGCAGCTAAATGTCCATAGGGAATACATTACAATGCTCCCCCTTTAAAGTGCAAGATTGCTGATTTGTCATTCACAAATCGCACAACTGCTTACTGTCTTCCACATAACCTATACAATAGTTGCAAGCAGGCCTATTTAGGGCAGACCTCAATTTTGTATGTGAAAAGTTCGGAGTTGTGTACTCTGTACGGCCTACAGTAATGCTACTTGCAATGTGATCTTATGAGAATAGTAAGCGCTCCTGATTGTGGTGGTGACATTTCCTTCTGAGGGTCTCCCGATTTTTCGCCATTGTGCTTTTCATTTACAAGTAAAAAATGTTTCCCCGTCTAGTACTATGCCTTATCGCTTACACACCTCTCTCCTATGCATAGTACACTTTGTAAATAACAAGGCATTTCCATACCCTTAAAACTTTTAGTTATTTTGAAGGACTTTCAAGTACCATATTGCAAGTACTATGCAAAGACTGCACAGAGTGAAGTGAAATGAACACGTGCACTGGGTTGAAATATGAACGTTCAATGCTCTGACAAAAGAAGCACAAATAATGTCTGCAGTATCATCACTGCTGCAAACACACAAAGTAATTGATTTTGTTTTTTTAATTCGCAGTAAAGACTACTCTCCTGAGAATCAACAGCATCTACACTGCAGACGACATATCCGAGGAAACCTGGTCATCTTGCACAAAAAAGTAAGTACAGTACAACCTCTAAATTGTAACTACTCCTCAAAGAGGCTGCGTGGGTTATTTGTTTATTTTGGGCACCAAAGCAAGCATTGATTTGTAAACCATTCTACCTACAAATATCCATTTATTGAACAAAGAATAACAGGCAGAATGGCTGACAAATCCCTATGTGTTTGGTACTCAAATAACATACGTAATCCTTAGAAGGTTAGATTGTGAAAAGAAGTTGCTGTAGCAAGTTTTTGGCATTTCGGTTATTAATAATGGTTCTCGTTACAAGTAGGCCACTTTGTACTCTCATTTGAAGCACATTGTAGTAGTATACAAATAGTAAAGTAGCCTTACCAAATAATTGTTAGAGTTCACTGTACGTTGACACACCATGACAAAGAGCTTCCCCATCAGATTTATGCACACATGCACACTGCACACATACATTGGACAACAGACCAAAGTATATTTGTTTTCTCAACAGGCACCAAAGAATGCCTACCAAAAAGCAACTCTGTAGAAAGGAACGCAGAATTAGAGCAAATAAAATAAAGGTGCCCAATGTAAGCATCCACCTGTTGTAGAGTTTATAGAGAATCTTGGTACAAACCAGCTAATGCAGTTGGGTAACAAAATAAAGCAAGTCTCAACTACCAAAACTGTACCTCCTCCATCAAAAAGTGTCACAAAACACAGAAATGTTGTCAGAAAAACAGCTGCCAGTACAGCTAACAATGTTCCTAATAATCCTGATAGTGTAAGAAGAACCCATAGTAAAAAAAGTATTTTAGGAAAATTGTTTCGTCACAGAGTCCTTCAGAATCTACTAAGAAAAGGACCAAAATCATCCTCACCCCTTAAAACCTACCGTGGAAAGTTAATTCTACAAGCACTCGTAGACAGTGCAATCCTTCTCAAAAGGAAGTTGTTCATATTAGTGTTAAATAGGATGAAAGCACTAACAAAACTAAGTACCAAACTACAAAAGAAACTCAGCAATAACGGAATGTGAACAAAAATTATTTTTTGCATGTTTGTGGTGGTGAATGGAGTGACAGAACAACCACAGAGCCATATTTTAATGAAGAAGCATACAAACAAAATCAAACAAACACAATTGCCATCCATAGCAGTGCACGAGGGTATGAGAACATCAATACTACCATCATGGATCAAGAGACACTGCTTACAAAACTATCTCCTGAAAACTCAGGATTATCTCTCGATTCAGCAGAACCACACCATCCAGTATACAAATGGCCGTGCACATCAATGTGTGCCATTCCAAACAAAGCTTTCAAATCTTTACGTCAGTTCCTCAATCAATATGTAAAAGAAAAAGACAAAAGTAAAATGAAAGTGCTGCAAAATATGGATATCTGTCTAGTGCGGAAAGACACAGGACTAAAAGGACATTCATTCATTAGCCTGCATTTCTGGGCCTATTTGCAAAAGTACCTTCCATGATATCAAAAGAATATCAGTACATCATTCCAATGTAAGAAATTTAGTGTATAAAATATACTATGCAAAAAGTCCAGCTTCAGAATTAGACAATTTAAATACCACTCTTCTGCATGGTACACCCAAATACTTACAAGAAGAAATTGACCATATTCAGAAAAAGTATTTTAGAAGTGAGAGCCACGTACAAAATGCAACAGTTTTAGAACATAGTAGTGACAATTCTGCACATAGCAACCTTATATTACACACATACAGAAAAGAAATAGTAAAATTTAAAAGGTCATCGGCTGAACTACCAAACCATGTGTGTGTGTGTTGCCGCAGAACGTTTTACAAAAGGAACACAAAAAATGTGGACATAGCATAGAAAATATAAGACAATGAAGACTCTAAATGGTTTGAATTAGCTTTGTATCTTTTAGCTGAAAACAAATATGAAATAACCGAACGCCTAATATGTTGCAGTTACTGTACTGCAAAATTAGACAACAACCACACTCCTTCACGTGCTATTACAAATAATTTGAAATTGTTTCCATTACCAAAAATCCTGCAACAGCACAATTTGTATGAGAGCATAATAATTCAAACAGTTCACCCATTTCAAGCAATTATACGCCTTCATCCAAAAAACAGCAAAATTACCTTCCTCTGAATTGGTGAAAGGCATTTGTGGCAAAGTAGTTTATTTGCCATTAGATCTAACTGAAAATGTATGCACTCTAGGAGTGGAACGTTCAATAGAGCATTCTTTAATAGTCTTGGTAAATGGAGTACCAACAAAGGACAAAAGAATTTGGCAACAATTAGTGGACTTACACAAAGTTAGACAAGCATTGCAATATATAAAAGACAATAATGAGTACTACAAGGAAATACATATTGATGAAAGCTTAAGGGAAACAACTGAAATAATTCAAGAGCCATCAGAAAGTGGATAATTTGAACTTCTGGATCCAGCTACAGTATCCACTCTTTTGGACCATTACACAATTCATCCATTGCATTCCAATGAAAGCATAGATGATGCACTAGAAACTTACCAAATGCGACAAACCAAAGGGTCACCAATGAGTATTTGGGAAAAAAGTATAGAAACACGTGCTTTTCCATTGCTATTTCCTACTGGCAAAGGTGGAAGATATGATGATAGACCCACTCAGATTGGGGCATCAGAATACCGCTCATTACGAATGTATTCGCAAGATCCCAGATTTAGACAAAATGTGGAATACATATTCCACCTACTCTATGAAAGTGAATTAGCAACACTATGTTACAGAGTTGCACACATTCTTAAATCTGGAACACACTTTCAAAATATGTCAGCTACGCAGTTAATTAAAAAGTACAAGAAAAAGATGAGGTTTTACAATCAAGTATAACAAATTTGTTTGCAAACATGCGTGGTACAAAGGAATACTGGTTCAGACGGCACAGAGACATGCGTTGTATGATCAAAAAGCTTGGACCACCAACTTGGTCTGTTACGCTAAGTTGTGCAGAATATGCATGGGAAGATTTACATGAGTTCCTACGCATAGCAAACAGCAACAAAAACAACATAGATATATTAACACCTGGAGAACTTTGCTCTCTAGATCTAGTTAATGTCTCAAGATATTTCCATCATCGTTTCATTGCAATGCTACACTTTATTTGCAATAAAACTGTTCCTCTCCTTGGAGAAGTGCAGCACTTTGTTTGGAGAAAAGAATTTCAAGCGAGAGGAGCACCACATATTCACATGCTGTTATGGATCAAAGGTGCACCGAAATTTGGGCACGACAGTGATAGCACTGTTTTGCAGTTTATCCAAAAATATGTCACATGTGAAATCCCTTCACAACAGACACATAGTGAGCTGCATAGGCAGATTTTACAATTTCAAAGACACAAATGTGGCAAATATTGTCGCTGCAAATAAAAAAACAAAGGTAAATACTACACCAAATGCCGCTTTTGGTTTGCCTAGACCAGTTACAGAAACAGGTGAAGTAAACAACTTCATGTCTTCAGTTTGATATAGTGTTAAAGGTAAATCACCTAAAAACACGTATTACATAAAAAGAAGGGAAGAATCAAAATATATCAATGATTACAATGCAATCATTGCCCTGTTATGGAATGCAAACATAGATGTGCAGTACATTGCAGACAATTCAACTGCTGTTGCACGATATGTTACAGCCTACTTAACAAAAGCAGAAAAAACAGAGCTTCAAGACCTCTGGGATGACCTAGCATCAGACAAAACATTATCACAGAAATTGTACAGCATAGGCATAAACATGCTCTCTCATAGAGAATGTGGGGCCTATGAAGCAGCAGATCGTTTAACCGGCTCTGTTTTGTATGGAAAATCAGACAACATAGTATGGCTCAGTCTTGGTCCTCCAAAATCTAGAAAAAGAGTGCTAAAATCATATGAGGACATAGAAACAATTGCCAGAAATGATCCCAATAGCCAGGACATTCTAAAAAACTATTTACTGGACACATACTATCCAAACAGGAGTACCACATAGCTCAAAACTTGCATACAAAAATAATGTAAAACCCGATGAAAGCAAACATAGATATAGAGTGACCGATTGGGAAGGGAGCTTAGTGAAACTTAACAAACGAAGCTTAATTAATCATGTGAAATTGTCATTAAAAACTCCTTAACAGAAAGAAGTATATTACATGTCTCTGTTACAACTTTTCGAACCATGGAGAAAAGAGGAAGACATACTTGATAATTATGAGTGCTATGAAGATGCTTTCAAAGCAAATGAAAGCACTATCACTGATGTGAACTTTACGCAGTACGAAACAATGTTACACAATGAGCAGCAACAGGAAGAAGAACTTCAGGCCCAACTAGATAAAGACTCTTCCGACAGTAGTCAACCTTCTGTAACAGGAAGTCAAGAACCATTAGGACGACCACTAATAGCAAATGAGGCTGAAGTAGCTATGGCAGAAGTAGAAAACACCATGTATCAGTATCAAGAAGATACAGAAGACTTAACTGTACAACAAGCAAAACTTAACAACGATCAGGGCACCATTTTTGAAGACGTAACAAAACAAATTGTACATGCTGTACAACACGAAAATAAAGAATGTACCTACCAAAATTACAAACCTATACTGCTGTACGTCAGTGGTGAAGCTGGATCAGGGAAACATTCTTAATCAAAATCATCAGCAAGTTCCTTCAACAATTGACAAACAAAAAACTATCAGCTGTTGTAACGGCCCCTACAGGTTGAGCTGCCTACAACATAGGCGCTGTGACTTTACACCGATTACTACTGCTTCCAGTAGAGCATCAAAATAAATTAGACTACTACAAACTTTCTGTAGAAGATGCAATGGATTTACTTAGAGTATTGAAACAAATGAAAATGCTACTAATAGATGAAGTGAGCATGGTCTCCAACCTAATGTTGGCTTTGATTCATCTCAGATTGCAAGAAGTACTTAAAAATAATAACAAAGAACTCTTTGCAGGGAAACACATTATCGTTTTCGGAGATCTTCTACAATTGACACCAGTGAAAGGTGAACCGATTTTTAAAACCTTAGGCCACAAACTCTGCCGGAAAACTGTTGGTAGCATAGGTAATGTTAACATTTGGCAACATTTCCAATACAGAAAATTAACTGAGAACATGCGGCAATCTGCAGATCTCACTAATGCCAACATCTTAAAAAGTATTAGAGTTGGTGTATTATCGCAAGAAGCACAAGTTGTATTGAAAAACCGGCATATACATGCACTTTATGGCGATAATGCATGTGCAACTGATGTTATGGAACAAATAGCGCACAAAAATGTCAATTGTATGGCCTTAATGCCAACTCTTGCAAGCTGTTTCAAATTCAATGAAACAATGTTAAAGAAAGAAATGCAAGCAATAATAGAAATTAGCGCCACAGACAAACTAGACGTACGTGGTATGACAGTACCCATGTGTGAGCAAGCCACAACAAGACTAAATAGTTTAGAAAATTCAATCTCCAACACAGCTGGGTTTGAAAAAATAGTGAAATGATCCTTAAATTGTAGAGTAATGCTTAAACGTAACCTTTTTTTTTTTTAAAAAAAACTTTATTTATTTGGCTTGACGACATCCAAAACAATAGAGATGCTCACAACACAACAATAGTATACACCATTAAATAAATACATGCTTCACAATAAGGTGCTGGCTTCCGGGTACGTCAAAAAAGATTAGGAAGCTGAGTGAAGGCATAGGTGTAAAGCTTAAGAAACATTATTCATGGTATGGCACTCGCATGGGGGAGAGGTCAGAGATGGAGGATTCATTGTCCGAGTTCGAGGTCACCGCGGACATGTAATTGCAAAATCTGCGCCATATGTCTCTTGGTCTTGAGTGCGGATGTTGAAGTGTTCCCCAGGCCTTCTCGGTGTCATGTGCCCATGTGACCGTCCTGAGCCACTGTGTGTACGTGAGTGCCCTGGGCCGGAGCCAGTTCATCAGGATGCAGCGTACTGCCAGTAACATACAAAGTCCAGCCAGTTTTCTGGAGTCACGGCCCAGTTTAGGGAAATCATGGAAGAGGCATCGCATTGGGGATGGGTCTATGGTGTAATCTAGTACAGGAGACAATTTGGTGCATATTTCGGACCAGTATTGTGTGAGTCGTGGGAAGCTCCAGATCATATGGATGTAGGGGGCTTGATCCACACCGCATCTAGGGCAGCTGGAAGAAAGTTCACTAAACATGTGGTGTAGTCTGCCCGGAGTGTGATGATACCTGTGTAACACTTTAAATTGTATTAGTTTGAACCGGGAGTTATAGGATACGTTGTGGGTGCAAGCACACATCTGGGACCAGCGCTCATCAGTGATCTCTACTCCAAGGTCCTCCTCCCACCTACATCTCAATTTACCAAATGAGGGAGTAGCCCTGATCTGCAGTAGGGTATAAAGCCTTTATACCATGCCTCTAAAGCAGTCAAAGTTGCAGAACTCTTCGATTATGGGCTCGTCTGGTGGTATTGTGGGAAAGTTGGGGTATTTGGCCTTGAGATTTTTCCAGAGGGAAGAGTATTGTAACCATGCAGGAGGTTTCCGCTTGAGGGGGGTAGGGAGGTCTGTCCATTCAAGGAAATTGCCCTGTTTATAAATATCCTGGAGTACCAGGCAGCCTGAATCAGCCCAGCAGGACACTACGGATTGTGAGATATAGGGGACATCGGGGAAGAAGTTCCAGAGAGAGAGGTCCCCGTGGAATGGGTAGGGTGTTGCAACCGGCTTCCAAATCTTAGTTAGAGCCAAGGATTTACTGGCGACGGGATCAGCCGAGTCTGGATCAGCTGGGACCGGTTTAAGAATAAGGGACCCAATTTCACGATCACTGATCGTTCGCTTCTCCAACCGGACGTGTGGAGGGGGGTCTGTGGTGTTAAACCAGTATTAGGCAAATTGTGCTTGAGCCACTAACTAATATCTAGTGAAGTCAGGGGCACCGAACCCACCCAGTTCCTTGGGGGTGGTCAGTGTGGTCAGCTTGAGTCGGACTGCCATAGGAAGGTGTTAGTGATGTGCCGCAGCGAACTGAAAAAATCATCGCCTGGCCACAGGGTAAGATTTGTGAAACGGTAAAGGAGTTGGGGTAGTACCACCATTTTGAGTATGCCTATCCGACCCGCTAAGGAGATAGGGAGTCTAGTCCAACTCTTTGTATTAGTGTCCAAGTGCGTGAGGTAATTACAATAGTTGTCTTCACGTAGCCTTGCTGCATGCCAGGAGACCACCATCCCCAGGTAAGTAATGTTGGATTGGGACCAAGCAAATCCACTCAGGTCGGAGGGGGGCAGTGTGGAGTCTATGAGTGGGAATAGGACAGATTTAGAGCAGTTTACTCTTAGACCCGATATGTGTCTGAAGCGGACCACATCCTCTAGTATAGGGGCAAGGTTGGCTTCTGGGCAGCGAATGTAAAGGAGGGCATCATCAGCATAAGAGAAACAATGTCGGCTTGGCCGGCAGTGCGTAGGCTCCTATGGGAGTGTGTTTGGCACAGCATGTCGGCAAAGGGTTCCATGGCTATAGCAAATATCAGAGGTGAAAAGGGACAGCCCTGCCGGGTTCCCCTAGCTATCTGGAAGGGGGAGGAGCACCTATCTTCCGTGCGAACCCTGGCGGATGGACCAGTGTAGAGCAACTTAACCCAGGCGCGGAAGTTGGGGCCAAATTTGCACTTCTCGAGGACTCGCCATAGATATTCCCATGACACCGGGTCAAATGCCTTTTGCATGTCTAGGCTAGGGGGGCCGCCACCGCTTGCACCTCCGGACCAATCCTACTGATCACATCAAAAAGCCTTCTTAGGTTCAGGGCAGTGGATCTACCAGGAACAAATCCTGCCTGGTCAGGATGGATGATGTGAGGCATAAATGAGGACAGTCGGATAGCCAGTACTTTAGCATATATTTTAACGTCACTGTTGATTAGTGAAATAGGGCGGTATGAGCCACATTGGGTGGGGTTTTTGCCAGGTTTAAGAAGAACTGTTATCATTGCCTCTCAGAGAGAGGGAGGGAGTATACCCTTCTCACTTGCCTCTTCCCATAGGGTTAATAGATGTGGAACTAGTAGCGATTTGAAGCATTTATACAGATCAAAGGGGAACCCATCTGGGCCAGGGGCCTTACCCGATGCCAACGATTCAATGGCTTCCGTGAGTTCTTCTAGTATAAACGGCTTCTCCAGGAAAGCACTAGCATCAGTGGAGAGGACCGAGAGAGGGAGGTTGTCCAAATAGGAGTCTATTTCCGATATCTGGGGGCCATCGACTTTAGAGTATAATGAAGAGTAGAATGATAGGAATTAAGAGTTGATGTCTTGTGGTGACGTAGCTAGTGTTCCGTCTGGTCGCTCTATCGCCGGTATGTTGGCGGCCCCGAATTCTCGATGAATCAACCTGGCGAGCAGTCGCCCTGGCCGTTCTCCCTCGCCATATTTCCTGACTGCATGTGGGCTGTCTAAGAATCTCACTTCCCATTCCGCTAGAGTGCGGAATGTGTGTAATTCCGCCCCCAGCCGTGCCAACGTTTCAGGAGCCTGATCAAGGGCATATTGGGCCTTGAGGGTAGTTAGGGCCGATTCGCTACTAGCGATTTCTTCACGGATTCCCTTCAGGATACCACACCCTTTGGAGATAGCAATACCCCTAATGTATACTTTAAATGATTCCCAGAGGGTGGTCTGTGATGTGACAGAGTTAGTGTTAATCTCGAAGAAGTCCTCAATGGAGGATTCAAGTTCAGATGCAAACGTTTGGTCGAGTAGGGTGTGGGGTCTCATTCTCCACTGTCTTGTTTTATTATAATCGGGCCCCCAATTGAGCGAAATAATCACCGGAGAGTGATCAGATAAAGTTCTAGGGAAGATTAATAGGCGGGATAGGCACCTGACTTTTATGTCTGATACAAGCCACCTATCTATCCTGGAGTGTGAATCGTGCACTGTGGAATAGTAGGAGTATGCACGGGAGTCAGGGTACATAAATCGGCAGGCATCTACGACCGCGAAGCGAGGGAGCGTAGTCAAAATTGCATGGGCTGCCTTGGATAGTTGGCGGGGTCTAGAGCCTGATCTGTCTAGGTTGACGTCAAGAATAGTATTAAAATCGCTGCCCCATATGATCGGGACCAGGGGGTAGTTCTCTAACACTGATGCTAGGTGTAAGTAGAAATCGGGGTTGTCGATGTTCGGACCGTATATATTTAAGATAATTACCTCCTGATTTTGTAGTTTACCATGGATCAGCACATACCTCCCTTGCGGGTCTATTAATGAGTGAGTGCATGAGAACTTTAGGCTCTTGTGTATCAAAGTTAGGACACCTCGACTTTGGGTGGAGTAGTTGGTGAAGTATCTCTGAGGCCCCCATTGTCTAGCAAACTTTTCCCACCGTTCTGAGCGGGCATGGGTCTCTTGCAAACATAGGACTTTAATGTCATGGCGTTCCGTGTACAATTGTATCTGCCTCATCTTTTTGTAGTTACCCAGGCCTCTTATGTTCCAGCTCATGAATGCCAAGTTACTATCAGCCATTTGTGTGGAGGTGTCGGTTGATTTCCGGGGTGTGGAGTGGCAGTAGCCATAACCAGCCCAACGGGGGCAGGCACAGTGTGCCATCCGCAAGCCTGTGCCATATTACTGTGGTGTGTTGGCATCTTCTATGGTCGTCAAGTCCTTTTTAACATGACTCCCAATTCCCCCTGCCCCCACCCCCATCCCTCCCCCAACTAGAGGAATGACAACCCAATAGAACCATAGTAACAACAAACTCGTCGGCATCAGCGTCTGGGGGCCTGCTGGCTGGCCTGGCGGTGACGCCTCGGACAGGGGGTCTGTAAGGAGATTTTCGATACCGGAGTCTTGCTTGAATGATGTTAGTAATATCTGCGCAAATGGAGGGTCAACAGTTCGGAGGATGAACAAGATTACGTTGCCGTTGTGTTCCCTGCAATATGGCTTCAGCTATGTATGAGTGCCTCCGTGGGCACGTTTCCCCGCAGGGAGTCGGCGCAAGGTGGTCGAGTTGCATAGGTGCCATGACGGTGGTTAAGTATCAGCCTTGGAAGTGTTCATCTATAAACTTTGAGGCCTCTTCCGGGATCGTGAAGAAGAATGTTTGATTAGAGTGTTCTATTCTCAATTTGACAGGGAATAGCATGGAGTATTTGACTCCATGGTCACAGAGTCTTCTCTTCACTGCCATGAAGGTTTTATGTTCCTGCTGCACCGTCACAGAAAAATCAGGGTAGATTTGGATCCTCGCTGCTCCCATCCGCAACTCCCCTTTGAGTCTTGCCGCTCTCAGAAGAGCATCACGGTCGCAGAAGTTTAAGATCCTGGCGATGATGGGGCGTGGAGGCGCACCAGGCTTAGGTTTCGCAGTCAAGGAGCGGTGGGCTCTTTCCACTGCGAATTGCGGGGAAAGTTTCGGAGAATCAAGAACCGACAGCAGCAAGTGCTCCACGAAGTCTTCCATGGGCTCGTTAATATTGTCTTCGGGCACTCCAAGTCATTGTTCTTTTTTTCCACCGCCAGCATACGAGTAGAAAGCGAGGAGACTGTGGGTCGTAGGGAGCCAAGATCGTCTTCAGCGGCCCTCATTCTTGTTTCAATTTCCGCCACCCAGCCATCTGTTTTCTCTATATGCACCTTTATGGATGAGACAGTGCCATTCATGTCGTCCAGCTTGGTGTGAAGAGTGGTGAACCCCTCGCGGATATATTCTAACATTTTTTGTGAGTCATCAGGGGATAGTGGGGCCGATGTTGTGGGGTTCTCCTCAGGTGAATCTGCTGACGGTTTGGCAGGCGTCTTGGCGAACATATTCAGAGACCTCTGTTTCTTGCCTGCACCCGCTCCTTTAGTCTTGGTGTCGGAAAAGGATGGGCCCTGGGGGTGTGGGCTGGTGTAAGTAGTTGTCTATGTCCCACCATCGGTGTCCCACTCCGAGCACAGGGGTCACCCGGTCAGGAGTTCAGCCCACCAGTTACCAGACCATCGGGCAATGTGTAGTGCAGTCGGCTCCCCCCATAGCGGCTATGTGGTGTTGGAGTCTTATCCTAGCCACTGCCTTCTAGTTATGCCGGGAGCGTAGCAGTGGGGTTAGTGTAGCAAATACGCCTATACAGCTCTCGGTACGATGGACAGTGAGGGCACCGCACCTAGTGTCTCAGCACCCAGACAGCGTAATACCACTCCCGTGCGTAATTGGTGGCATCGTCATTGTGGATCACAGGGTAGCAGTGGGCCAGCTATGAGGGGGGCCCTGCACAGTCGAGGGGGTATCCCCAGTTGAGTGCCGAAACGTGGGAGGCTTCGGACAGTATGAAATGCAGAGTGCCCAGTTCAGCAGGCAAGTGGCATATTAGGTATCAAGCATTCATTAGGTGCAGGCCGAACCGACAGCAGCGGGCTCACAAGGTCATAGGAAGCTGGGAGTAGAACAGTGTGGACGTTCAGGCTGCTGGATGAATCGCAGTACAGCCCGGGCCAATCCAGTACTGCAATGGCGTGTATGCTTGTTATATAGCTTTTAGTGCTCTTAGGAAGTGTTGACAGGTGCAACATAGGTACCATTCCCCTAAGCGGCAGCTTGCGGATTAACTGTACATGTTGGGGCCTCCATACCTTATGTCTTGACGGAGGGGTGGTCACGTCTCCCCCTGCGCGCCGTCCCGTCGCGGGACAGCGCCTACGGAGCTCCGGGCCCCAGCACGTCAGAGGAGCCGCTGTGCACCCAGAAGATGTCAGGGTTTGGGCGGCGCCTCCGCCGCCGTAGCACCCAAACCGTTGGAACAGGGCGGGAGCCCAGCAGGAGCCGATGGAGAGAAGAGAGGTGGGTCTGCAGTGGTAGCTGTGTTGGAGGAGGGGGCAGAACGGGCCCGGCACTGCGGCACGGCGGTGGAGAGCAGTTCGCAAGAATGTGCCATTCCGAGTGGCGGTCTCCCCTCCCCCCGCAGGCCTCGAGATCCTCAGTGCCTGCCTGTCTGGGAGACCGCCCCTTGTGGATGCATGAGGCGGGGTGATGGAGTGGTTCCAGGCCGGGTCCCGCTGCACCACAGGGATCTCTGCATCGGTTCTTCTCCGGAAGACGCCGAGCGACTTAGGGGATCAGTAGATCCTAGGCAAACGATCCTCCAGTTTCCAGCATAAACCGCAGCGATATCGCAGCAATTTTAGCGAAAAGGATTCTCCCCGTCTCGGAGCGTCGCGCTCAGGCAGCCATCTTAGTCAAGCGCAATAGCGCCCTCTGCTTAAACATAACCTTGACATAGAGCAAGGACTAGTTAATGGAGCACTGGGCACAGTTGTTGGCTTTCAATCATACCCAGGTGATAGCAACATTCAGTTTGTAAATATTCGCTTTGATAAAGTTTCAGAAGTGAAAAGGATAGGGTGCTCAATTGCTCAATTCCTTCTCTTCAAAGACATGTATGTACGTAGAGAGCAATTTTCTCTAACTCTTGCATATGCAGTTACCATTCATAAATCCAAAGGTCTTACCCTATACAAATCATTGATAGATATAGGAAACACAGTGTTTAAGGAAGGCATGAGCTATGTAGCATTATCACGCTTACGTACACTTGACGGCCTATTGCTAATAAACTTTGATTCAAGTAAAGTCAAAGCTGATATTCCTTGCACTCTAGAATACAATAGATTGCGTTCACAGTACACCCCTCATTTGAAACAATACCCTGTCCAGATGATGTGAAACGTGGTAAAAGAAAAGTAAATGAAACAGAAATGCAACAGAAAACAACAGCAAATTCCGCAAAGAAAAGAAAAGAAGCTAAAGTTTCATCAATTGCCGCAAACATAGAAGAACCTATTAGGGAATGTAAACCAGGGACGTCGGCAAAGAAGCAATAGAAAAAACGAAAAATGCACTCAGATACAGAATTTGCTAGCCCATTCAAATTTGCAAATGAAAGTGGGGTAAATTGCTATGCAAATGTAGCAATGAATATTCTATTTCAATTGCCACCAATTGTTAACAATATTTACCTGCACAGTACAGACCAATTGTGTTTGCAAATGTTAGTGCTGCATAGAAATACAACAAGCAATCCTGACAACACATACAGTGTTCATGGAGTAAGGCAACAATTGGATGACTGTGCTGGAATGGTGAGATTCACTGTGAACTCACAAGAAGATCCACAAGAATTTCTAATGTACATACTACTAGTATTGGAAAACAAAAGCATACCTGTAAAAGAAATCTTCCAAATTTCGTACATGTGGAAACATACATGCACTCTCTGTAGCAAAGTGATACAGGAAGAAATCCCAAATGAGCGATTTGTGTATGTTTCCATGCCAAATAGTGAGAGCATTCCATTTCAGCAACTTGTACAAAATGCAAACCATGGCAGATTATGTAGTATTTGCAATTCAGACAATCGCTCCACCTTACTGATACAATCACATAGCGCCTACATAATACTTATGCTTCCACGTTATAATGCAGATGGCACCAAAAACAACTGCAAACTGACTGGATTCACACGCGGTCAAGTGTCACTTGGAAAGAAAACCTTTACAACAGTAGGAATAATCTACCTTGCAGGAGCTACAACCAATGCAGGTCACTACACTGCATACATTAAAAAGAATTCGGGATGGTTTGAATGTAATGATAGCACCATTACTCTAAAGCAGAGGTTGCCAGCTAACCTAACAAATGCGTATTTAATGTTCTTGAAGACAAAATTTACGAAATAATGTGTACTTCAAGATTGTCAACAAATTATGTGAAAGACTACAAACAGTTAGAATACGCCCACATGTATCTAACTACCCAACAGGATGGAAGAATGACACAAATAAATGATTATCACAGATCATTGGAAACAAATGCACAGGTAGAATACGCCTGTTGTTAAAAATCAGCAGGAAGGCAACAAACAAAACATTAATGGGAAAGATGAAGGAAACAGGATATAACAATGACACAAATGAATGAGTATCACAAATCTGTAGGAACAAATGCACAGTTAGAATACGCCTACAGGTATCTAACTGTTGTTAAAAATGGGCAGGAAGGCAACAAACATAACATTGATCAGAAAGATGAAGAAAACACTGAAAGGAAAAAAGGAAGTAGTTAGCACCATAGGAAATGAAGTTTTTTTTTAATCCGACAGGGATTTTTTTCCCCAGACCCAAGGATTAGAAAAGCAAACACAGAAACTGAGCGCAATGCACAGTTCACTGGTTTGTAAACTAAATATGAGGGTAAAAAAAAAGGTTAACTGTCTATTATGCAATGTAGTCAATTTAAAAAAAAATGTAAACACTAACACACCTTTTTCTTTGATCACAGAAATGGAAAAATTGATGCTTCTGCCAAGTACGATACCAATACAAAAAAATGTATGTGGATTCTGAACAAAGTAAGGAATAAGTATATTGGCAGGCATTTTCTACACATGGGAATCTACACGTCTAATCTATGGTACTAATATACTGCAGTGCCTGTAGGCTGCCCTTCCATCTTCGGTGAGTAACCTACCACCTACGCCTTACAAACAAGGTACAAGGAGTATAGTTCCTATCCACAATCATCGCTGCATATGAAAACCATGGTCATTGTAAATTAGCTGCTTATAAATTTACTTTTCGGACCATCGTCTGCAGCCATGAAGTTAAGACACTAGGGCATCAACACAACTAGCGCATTCCACCACACCCATATTGACTTGTAACTCCACTGCTTATGACTTCAGTCTTGCGTGCATGGGCTTTAGCCATGCAACCAAGAGTGCATGGTCTCTCCACAAACACCTCAGTGAAGTGTGGTAGTGGCGTTTTTTCTATAGGTGTGATATCCTTCAGTGCTTCTGGCCAGAGGCTTCACTCCTAGCTGTATGTCCATAGATCTTACATGGGATGGGTGTGCAGTGGCTTGCACGTCTTGCATCCAAGACTCTAGGCCCTGGCCACAACCACCATAGCATGTGCCACCCATGGCGGCTTACTAATGAATATAATAATAGCCATCAGAAAAAATTGTGTCCTTACAAATGTAACAACTCCCCCGTCCACTGCACGGGCTGAAATACTGGCCTTATTCGACCCCTAATTTTCTGTGCATGCAAGGAGGCCATACAACATACGACATGAAGTAGATATTCGGCCATGCACCCAAAAGTGCAGGGTCTCCCCACAACCACCTCGGTGATGTGTGGTAGTGGGGGTTATTCTATAGGTGTGTTATCCTTCAGTGCTTCTGCCCAGAGGCTTCCCTATTAGCTGTATGTCTGTAGATCGTACATGGGATGGGTGTGCAGTGTCTTCCACATCTAGTACTTACCACTTTGTTCTTGGTTGCATAGCCTTTGGCCATGCACCCAAGAATGCACACACTCCCCACAACTTGCCAATCATAACGCAACACTACGGGTGTATGCATGGGTGGCACATGCGGCGGTGGTTGTGGCCAGGGCCTACAGTCTTGGAAGTAAGGCCTTCGGCCTTCGGCCGACGGCCATGCAGCCAAGACTCTAGGCCCTGGCCACAACCACTGTAGCATTTCACACCCATGGCAGCGTACTAATGAATATAATAATAGCCATTGAAAAAAATAATGCATTCACGGCATGTTGTCAATTTCAATGTTCCCTAACACCACACGTGTGCTTACAACTGTAACAACTCCCCCGTGCACTGCACGGGCTGAAATACTGGCCTTATTGGACCCCTCATTTTCTGTGCGTACAAGGAGGTAATAGAACATACGTCATTAAGTAGGTGTAAGTGTATTTTTGGGGTCATGTTCGAGCCTCATGCCCTAGGCAAGTCAATCATGGAGGTTTACAGTCCTTTCATATATGTTAAAAGAGGAATTATTAATAACTTATATACAGTGATGTAACATCATGAAACATTTTCACTCATAAAAACCTATGAAATTCACAGAATTAACGTTGTTAAAGCGTTGTTATGGTTAAGTTGCACTAATAAAAACTTATGATATTCAGTGAAAAAACTTTGTTAAATGGACGTTATGGTTAAGTTGCACTAATAAAAACCTATGAAAGTCATTGAAAAACATTGTTAAAGGGACGTTATGGTTCAGTTGAGCTAATAAAAACCTATGAGATTCAGTGACAAAACTTTGTTAAAGGGAAGTTATCATTACAAGTAAAACTAAAAACCCCAAGAAATTTGACAGTTATGGTAAGCTAAGCAACCATAGTTTTGGCCCAGACCTCATTAATTTTCCCATGGAGAAAATGTTTTGCTCCAGTGCACAGCCAAAACCGCTCGTCAGAATTGGACCAGGCATGAAACAACTTGGGCGCATAGCGTTGACTTGATTTCCGGGGGTAGAGGGGTCTGGGGTTATTCTGCCCAGTAGTTTTTAAAATATTTGACAGGGGAGGGGGTGCCAGCTTCTCCCAAATTTATAGCTATCTCTCCCATGGTGCTTTGCAGCAGAGAGGCCATGCTCACTGGCCAGGGCTGAAAGCTCTGACTAGTGGACACGAAAGATATGTATTATGGCCAGGGCCAAATCCTGTGGCCACATAGGGGGTTCAAAAGAAACATATTTGGTGCTAGTGGTCTGTAAAGAAATATGGTATAGCAACTTGAAATTCACCAAAAAAACTTAAGTTAAAGTGCAGTTAGGTTTAGCAGATTCAATGCAACAAAATCCTTGAAATTCAGTGGATATGGGAAGCCATGACCAGCTTAACACGGCACCTTCCCGTTGATGTCCCCCGTAATGCCATTTTGCATGTTATTGTGACTCCATTCTCTTAAAATATGTATCTGCTCATGGGCTTTGCAACAGGAACGTGCAAAGTTAAGCTGGTCGTGAGTTCCCACATCCACTGAATTTCAAGGGTTTTGCAGCATTAAATCTGCTCAATTTAACTGCACTTTAACTAAAGTTATTTTCAGCGAAAATAAATAAATATATATATATATATATATGCATATATATATATATATATATATATATATATATATATATATATATATATATATATATATCACAAAGCCACAAAACGGTGCACCAACACCTCTCAAATGCACTCCAGCGCCTTGTCCCAAATTGAAGGAGCAAACGCATCAAAATGTTGTTGGTACGAAGTACTTTAATATAGGATCCCCAGGCTAGGGATTAAAAGCAAGATATAACGTGTTTCACTACCAAAACGTAGCTTGATCACATACAACATTCATATGGTTTCTTTCAATATCAATATTTAGTTACATCTCTATGGTGGCCAGCTAAGTAGCCTTAGTCCTTTGTTTGTGTTAGCACTTGCATTATCTAACATGAGAAAGGTGGTAATCTGTCGGCCATCATAGCACTTGGTTTTATAACCATCAAATTGACCTTGTTGATGTTGATGAAGTCACTCTGTTGTTTCTTATTTAAATACAGGGGATGCCATTTTTCTATGGTTTGAACCTCAAGTTCATTTTGCACTCATTTACATAGCTGCCTCATGATGTTTCATAATGTGATGCACCAGTGCTAATCCCCATTGACCATCAGAAAAGTCCCTGTCGCCAGTCAAATGCTTGATAAATACATTATAAGTGCATAGTGCTATAAACTATGAGTAACTGTTGTGTCTGCGTGTATATTGGCATGCCCTTGCATAATTGCATTACACATTCACATTTTGAAACAGTTTACACAATACTTAATAGATCAATGTCATTTCTTCAACAGAGCCGTCCTTGAAAATGTGCCAATAAAGTGCACAGTGCTGTGTAAAGGTAAATGACTTTTTCTCGCCACAAAAATGTTGACATGCCTTTGCATAAGTGCATTCACCCTAGAAACATTAAAGCATTTTATCTAATGCTCGCTTATCTACACAGCATTGGTGTGTGCAAATACACAGCACACTGCAAAACCATTACCCGAAGCGCACAGCGATACATGATCTGAAAGTCATGCTGCTAATCATGAAATCGGTTGCAATAATCACACACAATCTGAGGCGCCAGCAATTCTTAAAGTGCATTGTGCTTAGCAAAGGATTATCGAAAAGAAATGGTGCATAAAGCTCAAAGTGCAACGTGCCTGTCATGAATTAGCTAGTGCTTCACAGAAATTCCTGTAGCTATTAAGGTGCACTGACGGATCGTGTCCCAACTAACATGCATCCACACATAAAACAGAAATATATGAAACACCTAACCATATGAACCAACCTTCATAAAACCTCAATAAAAATCACCTGATCCATAAAAACCTCCACAGGAACAAACCTAAAATGCTTGTCCATAATAACTAAAGACAATTTCATGGAAGAAGAAAGTGCTTAATAGTTGGAGACCAAATCTAGAAAATAGGCAGAAGAAGGAGAAAGAACAGTCAAAGAACCAGCCAGAAGAAACAAGCAAGAAAAGAAACAGTAAAAAGAGGGGAAAACAGGCAAATAAATCGTGTGAGACACACATGCCTGGTTGAGCGCATTATTTATGTCTCATAACTGCGCTCATCATTCAACCGTGGCTTTTTTTTATCACCCATCCCTGAATAGTTGTAAAATCTCACTAAAAAATGCTGATGGAATCAAACTAACTTAACATGCAATACCGATGTACCACCAATGACCTATAAAAAGTGTATAGTTTGTCTGTATTGTGACCAAGGGGAAATTGGCTTTGAAGATCTAGTATTGCTCTAGTTTCCTGCTGATGCAACAACAATTCTCGATTTCCCCTCTAGTTGACTGTGGTATACTAAGCAGCCCAAAGAACTTAAAACCATCCAGGTCACTCCCATGTGTTTCTGTGAAATGTTTAGCCATAGGGTATTACTGGTCAGTTATTCTTAATAGCACGGATGAGTTGCAGTATACGCAATTTTAGTTTACATACCGTGCTGCCCACATACCATTTGTTGCAGATGCACATTAGAACATAAACCACAAATTCAGTGTTACATGATATTTTGTCCTTAATTTGTACTGTATGTTTCAGCACCTGATTATCATACGTAGTGCAATTGTGGGCATACTGACAGGCTTTAACTTTGGTGCATTTGTGAAAGTCTAGACCAGACGCTTGCATCCATTGTGCCCCATGGGGACGGGGGGGGGGATTATTTAAGTTCCTTTTGCAAAATACTCAACACAAGCAGATCTTTGAATGAAGTCGATAGTTTATAAGTGGTACTAGGGTTTTTTGCCAGAACGTCACCAAATTTATATCCACCTTTAGCACGTGAATGTCACCAAATTTGTATCCAATTTTAGCACATGCCAATGTCGATTCATGATGGTTCTTACACTTTTTGAATATTCATCAAAGGTAATTATAAACCTTTACTCATCTACCTCTTATCACTTTCTATTGTCTGATTTTTGGTCACCAGGAGACCACCCCTTTGCATCTTTCATACTTTTAAGTAGGCCCGTTCTATAACTTTCTTGGGGTACGCCTCGTCTCTAAAACCCTTTGCAGTAATTTTATTTTGTTTCTCAAAAAGCAGTCTGGTTGACCAGTTCCTTTGCAGCCTCAAACATTTCCCATAAGATATATGGTATCAGCTGTGTAGCTATGGTTAAGTTGCTCAACCCATAGAAAGAGCAATTTGGGTGGCTTATAACTTTGCCCCGCCCTAGACGAATCCTCCAAACTTTGCAAGAAAAGTATATGGCCCCCTCAGATTCATTCTGTGACGTTTGGTGAGGTTTCGTTCGGACGGCCAAAGTTATAGGAGGGGTCCCAAAATGTGTGGTTTTCCCCATAAACGCAATGGAAAAAGAATTTTGCTCACACCTACAGCCCAAACCGTTGGACCGATTTTCACCAAATATGCGGCAGGAGTGGCGGCTTGGTCCCGAAAGCTTGCTTTTGTAAATTTGGTGTAAATCTATCCAGTATTTGTTTTTTTTAAACAGCCGCAAAAACTAGGTCCACATAAATTAGTCATATATGGGTTCGGTTCGCGGACTCACTTCCCTGTTTGGACCGTGGACGGGCTTCCGATTGGCCCAGGGTGTGACGTGATGTCCGCAGACATCAGACGCGCCACTGATTGGATGGTGAAGAGCGTGAGGCGTGTCATATTTTTTAAACGCCGACCATGTTGGATCCGGGGATGGCACGGGGGAAAACGTCAGGAAAACACATTTTGGGTTATTTGGTGGTAGAAAGAGGGGCAGGGAATGGTGGGGGAGTGGAAAAAAGATGATATGGGGCTATTGTATGGGTAGAAAAAGGACATGGAGGTGTTGTAGTAGTCCACGAACAGCTTCATGAACAGACGACTTGGGAAACACATTTGGAGTTATTTTGTGGGTGAAAGATGGTTTGGAAAGAGTAGGGGAGTGGAAAAAAGATGATATGCAGCTGTTTCTATAGGTGGAAAAAAGGGTTTGCAGATGCCGCAGAGTCTGCTGTCAATTTGGGTGTCCGCAGACATAATTTGCACTGGAAGGGGTTCTGGGCGAGTTTTGGTTATTTCAATATGTATTGCATGTACTTGTATATATGGTTTCATTATATTGTAGTGGTTGTGGTCAGTGGGCAGATTCTTGGAGGCATGGCCTTAGGCCATGCCTCCAAGAATTTGGCCACTGGCTACATAAAGTATAGTAATATGTGTATAGTAATTGCAGGTACTGTATTTGTAATATGGTGGCATAATACAATTGAAGTGCAGTACAATTGAGGGTAGATGCTATAGAGTCGCGAAAAGGCCTTGCAATGTTGTGAAAAGTTGCCAGATCAACAAAGAATGTGTCTGGGAGCTGTGGAAGGGTAACACTTCAATTTCAAACACCCTAGATTGGCAGAAAATGCATGTTTAAACTGTTCACAGTTATGTGTATAGTAATTGTAGGTACTGTATTTGTAATATGGTGGATTAATACAATTGAAGTGCAGTACAATTGAGGGTAGTGGTTGCTGAGTCGCGAAAAGGCCTTGAAATGTTGTTAAAATTTGCCAGATAAACAAAGAATGGGTCTGGGAGCTGTGGAAGGGTAACGTTTCAGCTTCAAACACCCTAGATTGGCAGAAAATGCATGTTTAAACTGTTCACGGTTACAGACACCGTTCGTGGACACGCCAGCACGCCGCATGGGTGCGGTCACATGATGACAACCGAGGACGTCCGCGACTATGACGGCTCTCCACGGACACCCTTTGGGTGGGAATTGTAGAGCGCAAGTGCTGGGTGTCCGTAGAACCAGTGCGGTGTCCGCAAACTAATTACAAGTGTGTCATGGAAAATCAGACATGTCCGGACATCGTGCCTGTCCAGGGGCATCTCTATTTTGTGTTCGGACACCCCGGACAGTCGTACTGTCCGCGGACTTATAATTAGTGTCTTAAAAAAAAAGAAATATCACACAATGATATACAACACATTTATAGTATAAAAAATAAGTGTATTGATGAAAGGGATGGGGGATCTGAATTGGAAACATAAATAGGAGAATTAGGAATTTCTATGCAATAATGATAAGGGGAGGAAGGGAGTGAGGTTTCATCAAATCGTCTTTGATTACAATTTTCAGAATTTGATGGGGATGATTGCTGGGGTCAAGGGGGACAGGTGCAAGAAGGACAGTGATAGGGAACATTTTTAATGACATGATTTTTCACACATTGTAAAAGATCTTTAAAATGATTACTTAGTTCATCCAATTTTGTGGACAAGTTCATGATTTAATTATGTACAGTTGGGGATAGGGCTTCTCTTTGTGATTTTTGGGATTGTGTATTATAGGTAAATTGGGGGGTGGTTTCTTCATGAAAACTATGTACTGTCAGAAAAAAAGAAATTATTACTTTAGTGAGGATTATATGAATTACATTATGTGTTTACATAAACACAGGTATTGTATACCATTAGAGATGTTACCTCACTCATTTCCTCTTTTGGGAAGTACTCCTCTAACCACTTAAGTGTGTTTGCCATTTCTGTGAGAAAAAAAAAGTGCTTCTGTTTTATAACAATGTTTATAAAATGAATGCTAGTAATAGAGAAATAAATACAATGCACTTCCTATTTAGTGAGAATTTGTTTTCCAATAAGCACCTGGTGTTTCTCAAGCTGTATGCAGAGTTCTACTGATGAGATTATATTAAGTGTACAGTTCTGGTTTCTGATTGGTGCATTCCATCATAATGTGTGCTAAATGAAAAAATAATGTAAATTGTTACAAGTAATTGTAGAAAAGGGTATATGTGCATGTCGTGAACATTAGTAAAGATGTTATGTACATCTGTTAGCTGTTTGATGGGTACAACTTTTTTGGGTCTCCCTTATGATTCTAGGCTTTTTAATGCTGTCTGACATCCGCAGACTATCACACTGTCAGCGGAATCCATATCTGGCACATTGGGGTGAGTATCATATAAGGAACTTCTAGCAGATTAACGGTGCACTAGTAAAAACCCATAAAATTCACTGAAAAATCTTTGTTAAAGGCACGTTATGGTTAAGATGCAGCAACAAAAACCCATGTAATTCACTGAAAAAACGTTGTTAAAGGGGACGTTATGGTTACAAATAAAACCGAAAAACCCTTGAAATTCGTCAGTTATGGTAAGCTAAGCAACCATAACTTGAGTCTCCTCCGTGCACTGCTAAAGCTAACACCCAGGATATCTAAGATGACAGCTCAAACGTCACCGATGACATCCCAAATGAAATTAATTTTGATAAAAAGTCTCTAAAAAGGGGTTGTGTTTTATAGTGTTAGTAACAAGATGTCAGAGGTGATCGGGAGACCTATCATGAACTACTTAATGTATTAAAGAATGTACTCATCCAAACAAAACATGATATTGGAGTGTTGTTAATACAGGAACATAATCATACATACACATCAGCAATAGGTACAGCATGCACTATAGAAGTACAATCTTTTTAATCTGGTAATTTTGGATAGTAAAATAATGAATGGTACCTTATCAGAGCTTTGATTAATGATGAACATGGAATAGCTAACAGCTAATAATTCAAGACTTACTACATACTTGTGTTATATAAACAATACATATGAAGACCCACAATGCATATAAATCTGAGGCACATACAGGGACACTTTAGTAAAGAGGAAAGTAACAAGACTACCAAAAGGTACAGTAACATTAGACTTTATAATCAAGTACACAAATGAATTGTGTGTTTGAGGCTTGGTTATTTCCCTATGTATGTTATCCATGAACTGAGGCCAAATCCTAAGGAAAGTGTCTTAACAACATACACCAAGATTAATGTCTACATATGTATCACCTTTTGATTTTTAAAATTGTTTCTATCATTGAACAAAACCATGTGGCCTAGATATGTAAGTGAACAAAACAAAGTGGCCCAGATATGTGATGTCATCAATAACTTTTGTGATGTTATGTTATGTTATGTTATTTTGCATTTATATAGTGCTCTATATATCATTGGTATGACCTCAAAGCGCTGGTAGGTTGAACACCCTTGGGGACCGTAGTCCAGGTCCGTTGAGGGAATAAGGTGCTGCAGGGTGCTTGTGTGACCAGTTATGTGTGCAGCTGGTGTAATTGCCTACTGGTAGCTGCATCCTAGCATTAGGTGTGGTGTTATTGATATCAGTTGAATGTGTGCAGTCTGGCGGGTGGACATCAAGACTGAGTTTTGGTTGTGTTAGGCCTGTAGGACGCTTATGTGTGCAGCTAGGCCGGTTTGTCGTGGGATATAGCTGTGTTTTATCAGAATGCTGAGGTGTTTATGGGGTAATGTTCGTATGTGAGCAGCTAGGCAGAATTTGATTGAGCGGTATAGCTGTACTCTGAGTGATGGTGTAGAGTAGAGAGTAAGCATAGTGATATGGGGATGAGAGTTTGGGTTGCGTTCATTTATATAGCGCCTATACACAATGTGTTTCAATGCGCTCCAAGGCAAGGAAGGGAACAAGGGAAAATACAACAACATTCTTACAGGCCATGAACAGTAAGGATGTGAAATTAACTATCGTACTTGGCCTGACGACATTTCAGGTAGTGCAAGTGCTAAGACATAGATGAGGAAGGGAGGGACTAAGACATAGGTAAGTAACATTTACAATTCTATCCAAGTGCAGCACTTGCTGACATTCATAATCCTATCTAGATGCGACGCAGGCTATGTTCATGATTACATCTAAGTGGGGGATATGCTAATATTCACACTTCCATCTAAGTGTGGCACTTGCTATTATTCACAATTCAATATAAGTGTGGTAGATGCTGATATTCATAATCCTATCTATATTCGACTCGGGCTAATGTTCACAATTTCATCTAAGTGTGGGACATACTAACATTCACATTTCTCTCTAGATGCGCCTCAGGCTAATGTTTATGATTCCATCTAAGTGAGGCACATGCTAACATTCACAATAACATCTAAGTGTGGGACATGCTACCTTTCACAATTGCATCTAAGTGTGGAACCTGCTAACATTTGCATTTCTATCTAGATGTGACTCAGGCTAATGTTCACGATTCCATCTGAGTGTGGCACATGCTCTTATTCACAATTCCATCTAAGTGCGACGCATGCTAACATTCCTATTTCTATCTAGATGCAACGCAGGCTAATGTTCACGATTCCATCTAAGTGTGGCACATGCTACCATTCACAATTCCATCTAATTGTGGGCATGCTAACATTTGCATTTCTATCTAGATGTGACTCAGGCTAATGTTCACGATTCCATCTGAGTGTGGCACATGCTACAATTCACAATTCCATCTAAGTGTGTCACTTGCTCTTATTCACAATTCCATCTAAGTGCGACGCATGCTAACATTCCCATTTCTATCTAGATGCGACAGAGGCTAATGTTCACGATTCCATCTGAGTGTGGCACATGCTACCATTCACAATTCCATCTAAGTGTGATGCATGCTAAGATTCCCATTTCTATCTAGATGTGACTCATGCTAATATTCACGATTGCATCTGAGTGTGGCACATGCTACCGTTCACGATTCCATCTGAGTGTGGCACATGCTACCATTCACATTTCCATTTAAGTGTGGCACTTGCTACTATTCATAATTTCATCTAAGTGTGATGCATGCTAATATTCCCATTTCTATCTAGATGCGATGCAGGCTAATGTTCACGATTCCATCTGAGTGTGGCACTTGCTATTATTCACAATTTCATCTAAGTGTGACGCATGCTAATATTCCCATCTCTATCTAGATGCGACTCAGGCTAATGTTCACTATTCCATCTGAGTGTGGCACATGCTACCATTCACAGTTCCATCTAAGTGTGGGGCCTGGTAACATTTGCATTTCTATCTGGATGCCACTCAGGCTAATGTTCACAATTCCATCTGAGTAAGGCACATGCTACCATTCACAATTTCATCTAAGTGTGGGGCATGCTAACATTTGCATTTCTCTCTAGATGCGCCTCAGGCGAATGTTCACGATTCCAGCTGAGTGAGGCACATGCTACCATTCACAATTCTATATAATGTGCTAGTTACTAACCCTCAAATTCTATTTAAGTGTTGAACTTGCTAATATGCACAAATATGTCAAGATGCGACACAAGGCAGAATTACAATCCTGTCTAGGATAGTTGAAGGCTGATGGTCAAAATTCTATCTAAGTAAAAGTGTTGTAAGTGATGTTGGCCTGGCAGTCTATGTTTTGGAAGGTAATATAGAGTGGCAGGGCTTTCTGGAGTAGAGTGATTGCTTTACTCCACACCCATGCCACACTTACTTTTTTAGTATCTGTCGGTTGATGGATGGCTTCCTCTGCGGACACCTGCAGACACAACATGGAGCTGCCTCTGTAGGAGCCACCCTTTGCCTTGGGGCCCTTAGCCGCAGGGCTGCACGGGTAGAGGCCTACCCTGGGAAGGTCGGTTAAGAGCACCTCTGTAGCCAGTCAGGGATGGTGGACGGGTTGGGAGGCGGGCGGGAAGCCTACAAGGAAATGGGTGCCGGGGTTGAGGGATGCAGTGTGCAGGGGGATGGGGGCTAAAATGCCAGAACAAATTAAGTAAAATTAGTGCCTCTGGCGGGTCGGGCTGGTAGTAACGTTCATCTGGATTCAGGAACAAGAAGGAATCGAGCCTGCGGAGGGTACGATGCTATACAGAGCTGGAGAGGGGGAATTAGCCAATCAGGAATGGTGGGCGTGTTGCTGTCCTGCGTGTTAGTCTTAGCAGTGGACAGAGGTGGAGTGAGTTATGGTTGTTTAGCTTACATAACTGGTGAATTTCAAGGGTTTTAAAAGGGTTTTTCATTTTTACTTGTAAGCATAACATCGCTTGAACAAAGTTTTTTCATTGAATTTCATTGGTTGAATGGGTCTCACAAGCCATGGCCTTTGGCTATGAGCAGTCTGTACATCTTTTGCCATATCCACTGTATATTTTAAAATATTAACATGCCATAAGTGATGGACTTCGAACGTGCCAACTGTGTATTATACAACACTAAACAGCCCCATCTATGGCCTTCAGCTGTTCCCACTGTGTGTTATACAACACTGGCTGACCTTAAACGCAAGTGCAGCGCAGCAGAATGGAAATTGGGATCTTCAGGCGCACCCTCTGACAAGCTGGTCCGCCGTCTTCTGCAAAGGCAATATAGACTCTGCATCCAGTCCAGGAAAATAGTCCATATTCAAGCCTGCATCTCTGAGGCATCCAACAACATGGCAGAACTTTTCAAAGTCTGTAAAGAACTGGCCAATCCTACTGCAGCCTCTTACTCTACTGCATCCACCCAGGCCCTTTGCTCGACCCTGGCTGCACACTTCACTACCAAAACACAGGACACCCTGTCTTCTCTCTCCTCTTCACCCACTCGTTCACCATCATCTCCTGGCCCCCCTCGTTCCAACCCCACCACTCCCCTTTGTCTCTCCTCCCTCTTCCCTGTCCCACCTGAGGAGGTCTCTAGAGAAGTCTGATCTATGAAAGCTTCTTCCAAACAGATGGACCCCTACCCCTCCAAACCATCAAGGGCAACATTGACTCACTAGCTCCAGCCTTGGCAGACCTCTGCAACATCTCCTTCACCACTGGAGCCTTCCCCACTTCTCTCAAGCATTCTCTTGTGCACCCGCTGCTCAAAAAACCCACTGTCGACTCTACTGTTCTGGCAAACTATCGCCCGATCTCCATCACTCCTTTCCTGGGAAAACTGGAGAAGTTGGCTATCTCTCATCTTACCCTCCACACTGAATATGTTGGTTGCCTCCATGTCCATCAGTCTGGCTTTAGAGCATCCAGAGGCATGGAACCTGCTATTCTTAACACCTGTGAAGACCTGCTCTCACACCTTGACTCTAACTCTCCCTCTGTCCTCATTCTTCTTGACCTCTCCTCTGCTTTCAATTACGGTAAACCACAACATCCTGATCTCCCATCTCTGTGAGACCCTGTGCATCACTGATCAGGCCCTGGCGTGGCTAGCATCCTTTCTCTCTGACCATCTTTCCCAGATAGAAATCAGTTCCTTTCTATGTGCTATCATTCTCTCTAATTGTGGTGTCACCCAGGGAACTAATCTATCCCCCTGGTTTTTCAATGACTACATGGCCGCCCCTTTTGCCCACATGATCTCTGCCGTCACCTCCAACTTTCTGTGTTATGCAGATGACACACAGCTCTCTATCAGGCTACCCTCTGCCACTTCCTCCTTCTCGCTCATCCCGGATTGTCTGTGCGCAATTCAGTCCTGGTGTGCTGCTAATGATCTCTGCCTTAACGCCAGTAACACAGAGATCATCCTCATTGGGACTCCTGCTCCTGTTTTCCCATTTTCACTCTGGCTGACCTCCCATGGTCCTGCGCCCTCACCCATTAGTGAGGCAAAAAATCTGGTGGTCATCTTCGACTCTACTCTCTCCTTCTCTTCTCACATGTCGGACATGTCCAAAATGTCCCACTACCAGCTGCATCTCCCAGCTGCATCTCCTCAGAGGTATTCTACCTGTTCTCACCTTCCCCCAGAGGCTCACTTTCGCCAGAGCCCTGATTCCCTCCTGACTGGACTGCTGCAACAGTCTCTTTCTCAATCTTCTTACCTCTACTCTCCGACCTCTTCAACTTATCCAGAACAGAACCGCAAGACTTACCTCAAGCCCAGGGAACGCATCTCTCTGGTGCTGAAATCCCTCCACTGGCTCCCGTGGTTGCAAGGATCAAGTTCAAGGCACTCTGCATAGTCAAAAGGCTTTCTGGGGCCGGGCCCTTACTATATGCAGCTTTCTCTTCCTAAATACTCTCCTTCCAGAGCCCTCTGCTCGGCCTCGTCCATCTCTCGCGGGTGAGCCGTTTTTCCAAACAGAGATTTGGGGGCAGATCCTTGTCCACTGTAGGTGCCTACCTCTGGAACAGCCTACCTGCTTCTCTCCGTTTTGAGCCAGACCGCCTTAAGTTCCTAAAACTCCTCAAGACATTCCTCTTCTCTTTCGTTTTCTCTCTCCCTCCCCCTTGCTAACCTCCTTTCTCTTCTCTCCTACCTCCCTCCTTCGTTCTCTTCCCCAACCTTCTCAGTCCACTGACTGGTCACCTAGTGCATCTCCAGAGCCTCACAGGTGCCAGGCACCCCCGCCAGTCCTGCACTTTCCTCCGGGCCCTCCCTTCCCTAGCTTGGTTGTGCCTGCATGCATAGGTACATTGATGACCAACCGTTTTGTCTTTGTATGTTCCTTCTCCCCCGACCCCCTACTCTCTCCACTCTTTGTCACCCACTTATACTAGTAGAAATGCCTCTGGCCTAGTATGCTAGTTATTGCTGTTAGATCATTCATAATCTTCAAATCCTAAGAATGACAACGATATCCCCCTGTTCCCTTCCCGCCTTGAAACGCTTTGAAGCACTTCACTTGTGTATAAGTGCTTTACAAATAAACAATTACAATTACAATTACTAACCAGGCCCTTCTATGGCCTTTGGCCGTGCCCACTGTATATTATATACACTAACCAGCCACTAGCCATGGTCTTCAACACAATACTACCTAGTGGCAACAGCCTTTGGCCGTGCCGACTGTATATTCAAACATATTAATGGACACTAGCTATGGCCTTTAGCTATGGCCACTGACTACAGCTTTCAACGTTGGCCACTACCACTATATATTTTAAAACAGTGACGGGTCACTAGGCATGGCTTTTAACCATGCACATTAGTATTTTGCAACACTAACTGCCCGCTAGCTATGGTGTTTGGTGATGGCCAGTGACCGTGCCTTTGTAATGGCCAAGTCCATGGCCTAAATTGTTATTAAGAAAATCAAAGTTTTCATGAGCTAACTTGTAAATGATGTTATGCCTAATTTAATTTTTGATGTAATCAGTTGTATACAATGTAATTAGTGTTGTCACCAGTGATGGCATCAGTGATGTGATTTGTAATGTCATCCGTGTTCTCATACAACATGTAATTAGTGATGTCATCAGTGATGTGATCTGTGATGTCATTAGTGATGTCATCATTGTGGTCATAGACTGTGCAACATGGGGGCATGAAGTTAAGATGGCTTTAGCTGAATTCTCCGGGTTTTGTTGCATTAAGTTCTCACCTTAACGTCCATACAACTTAAGTTTTTTCCTTGAATAAAATATGATTATTGCACAATGTATGATCCAATAGACGCTATAACAGTAGACGCGTCTATCAGAACAACCAATGAAAACGTGAAAAGGCATTGGCGTGCACACGCACGTGCTTGTTATAGCCATGGTTATAGAGAAGCCTTGACAGTTCGACTGTTATTACCCACGGCTATGACACGTCCACGAACACTCGATGTGACATTTGCTGGTATATATCCATGGCTGCACAGGGTACTACTTTTAACTGCAGGTAGCAATGCCGTGCACCGGGGGGGTGCAGGATAGTCACGGTTAAACACGCCATTGCATTGCCATGACTAGGTGGTGTGTACCTCAAAAGACCAATCACTCCCTTTTTTGTATAGCTGCGGTTCTCCAACATTAAAGCCCTCTTGTATCCACGGATATCAGGCGTACACAAATTCCCAACCTACCATTTGCTGGTATATAGTTGCGGCTGCACAGGGTGGCACTTTTAACCGCGGGTAGCAACACCGTGCAACGGGTGGGCACTGGGTAGCTGCGGTTATTATATATATATATGCATGGGCAAACCCAAAGGACCACAGGCTGAGGTATTACCCAACACTGAAGTGAGACTATTGAGAGAACTGGAGAGACTGCAGCGACGTGAAATTTCCAAATGGTGAGAGGAATTCTCATTACAAAACTATATAGATGTGGGACGAGTCCCGAGAGGCTTATGAATTCTTACCACACCCACATTTGATGAACGGGATCCGGAAATGTTACATGAGTGTGGAGAAGCGAGTGGCTTATGTTCTGTCACTTTTCTGAAAATTCTTATCAAATATGCAGACATAGACAGAAAGAAGATTCTGTCGAAAATACAGGAGGTAGAAGACCAGTTAAAATCTATTGATCCCAATGAAGAGGGAAAAGCTATTAGAAACAGTATGGAAAAAGGCTACAAAATGTTTGAGGATGATATCAAGCTGAGAAAACAACATAAATGTATACGGGTCAAGGATGACTACGAGAAAGGAAGAGTATTCACCTTTGCCAAACTTTTTGACACCCTAAGACTAAAACTTCCAACAGGTCAACAACCACCAATGACGGAACTTCCAACTGCTTACTCATCTTCCGAAGCAGACACAACAGAAAGTGAAAGTGAGCAGCCTGCAAGTAAACTGAATTTTTTAGAAGAGATGCATCTGCTTGGTATGGATGTGAGAAACAACAGCAATAAAAAACCAAGAGGCAAAGGATGAGCAAAATCGATGGGTCAAAGAGGGGGAAAGAAACAAGGAGGGGCAACAGGCTCTGACGCTGCAGACAAGGACAAGACGGCAAGGAAGACGCGCTCTGGCACCAAAACATTATCGAGACTAACATGGAGCAACAAGATATGTCCATTATTAACCTCTCTTCATACCTGCTCTCTAATGACCATCTCAAAGTACTTAAGCTCGGCCTTAACTTCTGCCCCACGAGCCATTATAACTATGCGGAAACACGTATAGACTTTGACAACTACATGCGGAAAGTGAGGCTGAAGAAGTTTTTCGCAATCAATCCACCCAAGCAAATCATTCAGGAAACTTTGCAAGGATATACTCCTGTTACGATAGAGGACATGGAAACATTTGGTAATCTAATAAGTCTGGGATCTGACTGTGCAGAATCTGATACAAGAGCCTTTGACTGGAGTTCTATGGACATAGATACGGATTGGCCTGGCACCAGTGAACTTAGGTCTAAATCCAGATTCAATCCTATATTCAATCCTGGAGGACACATAGAAGCATTCTATGACTTAGTGATCAGTGATCTTAAAAAAATCAAAAAAACTAAAGAAGGCATCCATGGGAACCTCACTCATCAAGAACAGAACACTTTGAAACATCTTATTACCCTACCAGATTGTATCATAAAACCTTCCAACAATATTGTTGTGATGAATCATGTCGATTATATTAGAGAGGCATCCAGACAATTAATGGATCATTCCTGCTACGATAAATTAGAAGACGATCCAACTGCAGGTATAAATACCAAACAATTTGACTTGCTTACTACTTATAAGGATAAAGGATTACTTGAAGATGACATGCGCAAGTATTTACACCCTAGGTTCTCAGTAATGCCTACTATCTATTTTTTGCCCAAAGTGCACAAAAGTATGAGGAAACCTCCAGGATGATCTAGATCTATTGTGACACTTTGTGGAGCCTTATTTGAGAACACCTCCAAATTTGTGGATGAGACTTTGGTGTCCTTTATAACAACACTTCAATCCTATTTAAGAGACACCAAAGACTTTTTGAATAAAATAGATGGCATTACATGGGAATCCACCTACTTGCTCACTACCTTGGATGTAGTATCTCTTTATACTTCCATCAAACATTTTGATGGACTGCGAGCATGTGAATATTTCCTCCACACTCGGTCCATGAACTTTTTTTATCACACAGCAAAATGATATTGGATATGATCCATCTTTGCCTTACAAACAACTGTTTCCTATTCAATAGAGAATTCTATGTGCAGCTTCAAGGTACAGCCATGGGTAATACATTTGCCCCTACCTACGCCAATTTGTTTATGGGCTGTTGGGAAAAATGTGTAGTTTGGTGACCGGAGAACAATTGTTACACAGCTAAAATAATAATCTGGTTGAGGTATATAGATGATTTATTCATCATCTGGAATGGAACGAGTTCTGAATGGATGGACTTTGTTCAGAAACGAAACAACAATGAGGTAAACCTTCATTTCACTGAGAGTCACAACAAGACTGCTTTCGTCTATCTGGATATTCTTGTTAAAATGGCTCAGGATGAACTTGAAACAAAACTATATAGGAAACCCACTAGTTCCAATATACCTCTTGATGCCAAAAGTAATCATCCAAATGCCCTGAAGGGGAGCATACCATATGGGGAATTTATCCGCATAAGGAGGAATTGCTCCAAGCTCGAGACTTTTGATGTTGAATGCTCACGCATGGCCTTGAAGTTTAAACAACGAGGTTATCCCAAAAAAATATTGGAGAGAGCATATCATAAGGTCAGGGACCAAGACCGCTCCTCACTTTTAATATCTAAAGTTGGGCCATCTGGAGAAGCATGCAGTAGGGAGACACGACTCATTCTCACTTACGGAAAGGCTTCATATCATATACAGCAGATCATGCGAAAGCACTGGCATGTTTTACAGCTGGATGAACTCATGGGAGGAGCTTTGGGTGACAGAATGAACATAACATTTCAACGTTCTGTCTCCCTCAAAGACAATCTGGTCTCTTGCTTCATGAATCCACTGACTACAATTAAAGAACCTACCTGGCTTAAAACATCAATTGCAGGTTTTCACAAGTGCAGGAAATGCAAAGCCTGTCAATATGCCAAAGACACATTGAGTTATGCACATCCCATCCTGGCCAATAAAATTACAATAGGATCACGTATCACCTGTGACACTGAGTTTGTGGTGTTCATGCTCGTCTGTCCCTGCGACAAGTGGTATATAGGGAGCACAATAGGGAAATTGAAGCTGCGTATTCTCCAGCATATTCATGCTATTAAACATGTTGACCCTGCGTACCTTATTCCCTTACATTTTAAACAAGCTCATGATGGGAAACTTGACGGCTTTGCATATTTTGGTATATATACTGTACCTAAGCACCCTAGGGGTGGCAATAGAGAATTGCTGCTCAGACAGTTGGAAACAAAATGCATTCTGGACTTGGAAACAAAAAAACCCAGGGGACACAATTTAGATGAGGAACTTTATACCTTTTTGGGAACATAGACATGGTGAAATGAAAATTGATCCTCTTTATGTCTCTTTTGACTTTAAAGTTTGAATTTGTGCTATGCATCCTCATCGTTGATATACCCGGAAGGCACCAGTTTCAGCATTGCCAGAGTGGTTTTGCACAGAACAATTCTCACGCATGAACTTTAGAAATTGAGTGCAGGATAATCAAGCGTTTGCCTTTCTTTCTTTTGAAGTTTACTCTTGGTGTTTTTGTCTCCTGTTCACATTGACATCATTTGTGTCAAGAGTTTTTTCTTAGCTCCTATTAGCCTTTTAGGTCATAGAGGTTGCTTATTGTTGTGGTTTGTTTGGTTTTGTTTGTTTCTTTATCCATCATGTAAGGGGAGTGCTCTTTAGGCCTCATACCTTAAGTAGGTCCAATTGTTTAAACTATATATGTTGATTCCTGTAGCACCCCTGACATTCTTGGAGGAACTAGACCGGATACATTCTTTACAGCTTTTTAGAAGTGGAGATTTTCTCCTTTTTATTTCTTCTTTTTTTCTTCTATTATGTTCCATTTTTGTAGTATTTTTCTTCATGATGCATCTAGATAGGCGGGCATCCTTTCAATTTGCACATTAAATACAAATGCCCCAGTTGAGAGATTAGGGCTGCCCTCGTCTCCCCCTTTTTATAGGACCCTGTACATGACACTTTTTAAATGGGATTTTTTATGTGTAATACATTTTAGAGTATGGGAGATTCCCAATAGGAGACACATTCATACAGCACTTTATCCCTGAATAATAGTTGTCCATGTGCACATTCGATATATTGGAGATAATGATTGCTTTGCTAATTTGCACAAGTCTATATCTTTACAGTTGAAATGTTTACAGGCACTATGCACTTTACTCATTTGGCTAGATTATGTTAGAATAGACACACTCTAGCCTATTGCTGCTCTGCTTATTTGCACTGAGAGATTTGTTTACAGCTGCACTATGCACTTTAGTATCGAATGCTAAAAGAGGTTCTTTACCATCCCGCACTTCCAAGCCTCATAACCCGGCATTTTTGCACATGACAATAGGAAGTTAGATTTGAAAGTGCGAGTTTGAGAACAGCATTGGCGAGGGTAGTGCTTTATTGCTATTCGGGCAGCTCTTAAGCACTAGGCACTTACTTTTTGAATTTGAGGGGACACATCTCAAAAACGAGAGAGGTTACATTATATAAACAAGCCCCATCTCCAACATGTTAATATATGCTAGCACGAGAATGTTTCATGAATACAATCATGATTTTGCTATACTTATATTTTTTATTGCCATCATATGCTGCGTAGATGGCGGTTTCTGGCTGTGACATATTTTCTCAACAAATGCATTAGCTTATATAAAGATAAAATTGTATTTTTACATTTAACATTTTGTATTGGAAATGTGCCTTATATGAGGTTGTGCGAACGTGATGTTTTAACAAATCTGGCAACCACAGTTGTTAATGTATATTTAAAGATGCCTGCCACCTTTCAGCCAAGAACAGCATCGTTTTTTACAAAGAGACTTTCTATCATGTGGCTAAATCATAGAGACTACATCACTATTTACAGTAATCTTTACACTGTCTACTTTCCCAACGTGATCAAGCGGTGAGAGAACCACGAAACGTGTCGTTCTTTTGCTTTTTCCTGTCAGTGACCTTTGAACAATAAAGTGATTTGTTGACTGGAATCCGTACGGTGCCTCTGCCTTCATTGCAGAAAGCCATTCTGGCGTTTTCAGCTGCTTTTTGGGAGGGCACCCTGCCTCCTTTCATTTTTCTTCATTGGGAAAAGATTCTCCTGCAAAATATATATATATATATATATATATATATATATATATATATATATATATATATATATATATATATATAAAAAATCCACGTTTAGCCAACAATCTCTGTGCTCTACCTCTGTCAAATAGCTGGTGCTACCGGGCTACAGCTTGGCTAAGCTGACAACATTTCAAAAATGTATCAAACTACAAATTCCAGCCAGAGAGGTGTTTAAGGCTGAGAGTATTATAGCACAATAATGCCCAAGCACTCTAGACCGCTTTGGTGAAAACATATATATTTTATTTCTTCATTGCAATAATGAGCATCAGTGTTAAAAAATTCTTATTCAATTCTATGCAGACCAGGTAAAAAGCATGATGAGTACCTCACTGGGTGGAGCCACGCGTTCCGCTCTATTCAAAGAGCTTCGTCAGGCTATTTGTAATCCATTTGGTTGCACTCCCGCTGTTGATTTTAAAAGGTAACCAAGTGGGCGTTAACGCGCTACGCGAGCACTCTGTCTCGCTCTCTACATTGGATCATGTGATCACTACTGCCTTTCTGACCAAACGCGTCATAGTCATATGACTCTGAGTGAGCTGTAATCGAGATGTCTCTAAAGCTCTGAAGTTACGCGCAGAATAATATCCGCCATCTTTGAAAGGTCTAAAAGTTTACGTGATATCCTAATAATTAAAGGCTGGTGCCCATATCTTTAGAAAGGACCTCTCGCACTCACGCAGTTAATACCCACTTGGTTGGTTACGATACAGATAAAATTTTGCGGGAATATTCCACTAGTGTGATTTCTATTGTTACAATAGGCCCGAGAGGACAGAATTCCAATTTCCGTTCTCACGCCTATAAAGCTCCCCGGTGATTATCATTACATGCAGAAACAAAGGAATGCTTTTGTTAATTTGGTGTAATTCTGTCCAGTAGTTATTTTTTTAAATGACCAAAACGTGAGGCAAAAAAATTAGTGATATCTATGTCCGCTCCGCGGACTCACTCCCATGTTCGGTCCACGGACTAGCCTCAGATTGGCCGCACTGTCCATGGACTGGCCTCCGATTGGGCTGATTGGCTGGTGCGAAAACGTGAAATGCACTGGTTTTCCTGAAGCGCCCGCCATCTTGGATTCACAGACTTTTTTGGGGTCCGCGGACAGGGCGGTGAAAACATTTTTTAAAAAGCAGCATTTCACTTGTCAAACTCAACAAACAATCTCGGGAGATGAGGGGGGATGAGGATTGGATTGGATATGGCCATAAGAAGCCAAAAAACAGGTTGTTTCAACCCCCGAAAGTCCGCCGACACTTCATATGTCCTAGGACATATGTACCTATTTCTGCATTATAGGGTTGGGGAAAAGCAGTTTTTGGATGGCTTATAACTTTTGCGCCATCCAATGAACTGCATGTCATTTTGCAATTGTATTCTAGAACTAATTCTGTGTTGCACAGTTTTGTGGGATTCTGTCAAGAGGGGGCAAAATTAGAGGGGCGGTCCCAAAATATTGTAAAGGCATATAAATGTGGTGCCATTGGACAAATCTGCACAACATTTGGCAAAACGATTTTGGATCTAGATATAAATGGTTTTCTAAAGTTTGGTGGGATTTTCTCAAGAGGGGGCAAAATTAGAGGGGGGTCTTTACATTTTTAGATGGCTTATAACTTTGTTGCTATTTAACGAATGTGGACAAAAGTTTTGAGAAAGATTATAGACCCAATCTTCAATGTTTGTGTAAAGACTTAATGGATTTTGTCAAGTGGGTGCTAGGTTATATGACTATTGTATGTACATACATTTTGACACTTTAAAAAAAATAAAAAATGGACGGTTTTCGAGCAAACTCGAGAGGAGCATTGGCAATGACATTAAAGCATGGTTTTGCAAATGTGTCCGTGTTTTATTTTTTTACAAGTGTAATAATGTAGGTGCAAAAAATAGTCATATACCTTTGGTGACTGAGGTATAGCCTGTGGCCGGGGGTAGTAGCCAGATTGTCTGGGTCATGGCACAAGGTCATGATGCGACAATCTGGCTAATGGCCATGACCGCTATGGATGAAAAATGGTGTTAAAGTGGCTATGTCTACCTGGGACCGGCTATGTGGTAAAGTTATTCGAAGGTAGGATAGGTTTGAAAGGGAAAAAAAGTGCTTGTGGTAATATGTTCATAGGGTTTTGCAGGCTGCCATGGCAAGGGAAGAGGGGCTGTGTATGGAGCCCCGCCTAATCTTTCCATGTTGGCTGTCTTGTAAAAGGATTTTCCTTCCTTCTTACAGCGGGATCGCCAAAATCTATGTTTTAGCACCCTGGGTTCCCGCTATGAGAACCAGGGGTGCTAATGGCCTTTATCCCCCATTTCAGGGGTTGCAATAGATGATAATGGTCCATAGCCCTCCTTATTTGTTTATTTATTTATAACACACCAAAGGCCGCAGATATCAGGCTGTGTGGTTACAGTATTTGTTGAGGAAGATGAGATAGAGGAAGACAGCTTACTACTTGCTGAGAAAGGAACAACCTTTCTGAGAGCATTGCGGTCATTGGATTTGGTGTGGCGGCGTGGCGGCGCATGGAGGTGGAGCACTGTCCAGGTAGTCTGCGACTGAGTGCACTCAGTGCATTTCACTTTGGTAGCTTTAGCTTTTGGTACACTCCCAACAGTAGCAAAGAACTGGCACACCCATAATTCGATCTTGGTGCTAGAAGTAGGCACTTCCTCTACCTCATCTTGTTGGTCCTCTTCATTGTCTTTGAAAGTACTGCGCTTATTTTGTTGTGAAGGTCCTCCAGCTGGTGGTGGTGGGTCTTGGGGAGGAGGGATGGCAATAACTGATGTCATTTATAAGATAAATAGCAGTTTTGATTAAATTCTTCCAAGTATGTACTATGTACTAGCTTGGTAATGGATAATGAGTACGAAAAGGTGTAGGAGGTGTGCAAGGGAAATTTTGAAGTTGAAAGTTCCTAGATCAGTAGAAAATGCAGTCCCGAACTGTCCGCGAAGGATGGATCTTATCGTGAAGTGTGGACGGGTTCTCGGACACGTCATCATGCCGCGCGCCAGCGTATGGTCATGAGGCACTGTCCGGAAGGTCCGCAATTAAAATCAGATGTTCGTAGACGTCCACGGATGTAAAACTAGTTGAAATAGTTGCAAAAAGTGTATAGAAGTGTTAAAAATTTTTCTAGAAGGTGGAAAATGGCAGAGTTTTAAGGTGACACTTTGTAAATTGGACACAAATATTGTTATATTTGGTAAGTATGATATTAGTAAGTTGTAGGAAAATAGCATGCACTGGTAAAAACCCATGAAATTCACTGAAAAATCTTTGTTAAAGGGACGTTATGGTTAAGTTGCACTAATAAAAACCTATGAAATTCAATGAAAAAACTTTGTTAAAGGGACGTTATGGTTAAGTTGCACTAATAAAAAACCTATGAAATTCAGTAAAAAACGTTATTAAAAGGACGTTATGGTTACAAGTAAAATCGGAAAACCCATGAAATTCGCAAGTTATGGTAAGCTAAGCAACCATAACTCGCGCCACCACCGTGCACTGCTAAGACTAACACCCAGGACATCAAAGATGACATCACAAATATCATTGATGACATCACTGATGACATCACATGTGCATTTACCTTTCATACAAGGGGTTGTGAATGTAATATTGGCAGAAAAGTATCAGGGATTATCGGGAGATGTGTAATAAACTACATACTTCATCACGCAATGTAGTGTTCTAAAGAACATTCCATTGCAGTGTTCTTTCTAGTACAGGAACCTACTCATACAGAAATGTAGGTATTGGCTGCAGCATACACCACAGAGGTGCTATATTTGTAATTTTCTAAAGTTATATAATAAAACGGTGAATGCTTCTGTATCAGACTTTTCCGTACTGTGAAACATGTACTAAGTAGCTAATAATGCATCATTTACTACATGTTTCTACTCATACACACAAAACATAAATAGACTACAATGCATACCCATATGGGGCTTATATATGCAGAGTAAAGTAAGCAAACAAGAGGCAGTATCATTAGCAACTGTGTATAATCTACATGATTGTATTCACGTACAAAAATGATTGCTGTGTTTCAGGCCTGCTTCTTCCCCTATATATGTACATCATAAGATGCGATTAAATTCTAAGGAAAGTAGTGTAAGAACATGTGAGAATAGCAATATCTATAAATATAATACATTTTGAAAGTTAAGTTTCTGACTGTCAGTAAATAAACCCACCTGGCCTAGATATGGCAGTGAACAAAAAAGAAGGGGCTAGACATGTGAAGTATGTAGTTTATTACACATCTCCCGATAATCACTGATACTTTTCTGTCAACATTACATTAAAAACCCCTTGTATGAAAGGTAAATTCACATGTGATGTCATCAGTGATGTCACCAATGATATTTGTGATGTCATCTTTGATGTCCTGGGTGTTAGTCTTAGCAGTGCACGCTGGTGGCGCGAGTTATGGTTCCTTAGCTTACTATAACTGGCGAATTTCTGTTTTTTTTCGATTTTACTTGTAACATAACATCCTTTTAACAATGTTTTTTACTGAATTTCATAGGTTTTTATTAGTGCAACTTAACCATAACGTCCCTTTAACAAAGTTTTTACATTGAATTTCATAGGTTTTTATTAGTCCAACTTAACCATAACGTCCCTTTAAGAAAGTTTTTTCAGTGAATTTCATAGGTTTTTATTAGTGCAACTTAACCATAACGTCCCCTTAACAAAGGTTTTTCATTGAATTTCATAGGTTTTTATAAGTGCAACTTAACCATAACGTCCCTTTAACAAAGTTTTTTCATTGAATTTCATTGGTTTTTATTAGTGTAACTTAACCATAACGTCCAAAGTTTTTCATTGAATTTCATAGGTTTTTATTAGTCCAACTTCACCATAACGTCCCTTTAACAACATCTTTTCAATGAATATTACATGGCCACGGTAGTGGCCATGTAGTTATGGTTAAGTTGCTGTTTCCATAGGAAGAGCACTTTTTGGGCGGCTTATAACTTCGCTCCCCCTGGATGAATCCTCACAAAACTTTGCAAAAGAAGTATATGGCCCACTCTGCATTATTTTGCAAAGTTTGGTGAGGTTTGGTCCAGGGGGGGGCAAAGTTATAGGGGGCGTCCCAAAACTTATTTTTTTCCCATAGACATAATGGGAAAAAACTTTGCTCACGCCTACAGCCCAAACCGCTGGACGGATTTACACCAAATTTGCGGCAGGAGCGGCGGCTTGGTCCCGAAAGCGTGCTTTTTTTATTTGGTGTAAATCCGTTCAGTAGTTTTTTTAAAATGTCAAAAATGTCAGTGAAAAAATTAGTGATATCTGTGTCCGCTTCGTGGACACACTTCCCAGTTCGCTCCGCGGACAGGGATTGGGCATGGGGCTTGCGTGATGTCTGCGGACATGTGACGTGCTCTCCCATTGGCTGCGGTGAAGCGTGCAGTGCGTCGTATTTTGAAAGACGCCTCCATCTTTGTTTATCGTTTGCATGAGAGCCGAGTAGCGGGATCTGCCGCCTGCATAGTAAGCTCATGCCCCGTGTCTTCCTCCTGTTCCCCCACCCTCTCATTCCCGTGTCTTCCTCCATTCCCCCCACCCCCCGTTCATGCCCTGTGTCTCCCTCCTGTCCCCCCACCCCCGCTCATGCCCAGTGTCTCCCTCCTGTCCCTCCACCCCCCTGCTCATGCCCCGTGTCTCCCTCCTGTTCCCCCCACCCCAATCATGCTCCGTGTCTTCTTCCCGTTCTCCCCCACCCCCCGCTCATGCTCCGTGTCTTCTTCCCGTTCTCCCCCACCCCCTGCTCATGCCCCGTGTCTCCCTCCCGTTCCCCCCACCCCCAATCATGCTCTGTGTCTTCCTCCCGTTCTCCCCCACCCCCCGCTCATGCTCCGTGTCTTCTTCCCGTTCTCCCCCACCCCCTGCTCATGCCCCGTGTCTTCCTCTTGTTCCCCCACCCCCGGCTCATGCCCCGTGTCTCCCTCCCGTTCCCTCCACCCCCTGCCCCGTGTCTCCCTCCCATTCCCCCTCACCCCCCACTCATACCCTGTGTCTACCTGACGTTCCCCCATCCCCGCTCATGCCCCGTTTCTCCCTCCTTTTCCCTCCCACCCGCCGCTCATGCCCCATGTCTCCCTCCTTTCCCCCTCACCCCCCGCTCATGCCCCGTGTCTCCCCTGTTCCCCCCACCCCATGCTCATGCCCTGTGTCTACCTCCCGATGCCCCCCACCCCCGCTCATGCTCCGTGTCTCCCCTGTTCCCCCCATCCCCCTGCTCATGCCCCGTGTCTCCCTCCCATTCCCCCCACACCCCTGCTCATGCCCCATGTCTACCTGATGTTCCTCCCCACCCCCCGCTCATGCCCCGTGTCTCCCTCCCGTTCCCCCCACCCCCGCTCATGCACCGTGTCTCCCTCCTGTACCCCCATCCCCCACTCATGCCCAGTGTCTCCCTCCCGTTCCCCCTCATCCCCCGCTCATGCCCCGTGTCTCCCCTGTTCCCCCCACCCCACGCTCATGCTCCGTGTTTCCCTCCTGTACCCCCACCCCCTGCTCATGCCCCGTGTCTCCCTCCTGGTCCCCCCACCCCCGCTCATGCCCCGTGTCTCCCCTGTTCCCCCCACGCCCCGCTCATGCCCCGTGTCTAAGTGATGTTCCCCCACCCCCGCTCATGCCCCATATCTCCCTCCTTTTCCCCCCTACCCCCGCTCATGCCCCGTGTCTCCCCTGTTCCCCCCACCCCGCTCATGCTCGTGTCTCCTTCCCGTTCCCCCCACCCCTCGCTCATGCCCCGTGTCTCCCCTGTTCCCCCCACCCACTGCTCATGCCCCTTGTCTCCCCTGTTCCCCCCACCCCCTGCTCATACCCCGTGTCTCCCTCCTTTCCCCCCCGCTCATGCCCCGTGTCTCCCTCCTTTTCCTCCCCATCCCCCCATGCCCCGTGTCTCCCCTGTTACCCCCCACCCCTGCTCATACCCAGTGTCTCCCTCCCATTCCCCCCCATTCCCCGCTCATGCCCTGTGTCTCCCCTGTTCCCCCACACCCCGCTCATGCCCCGTGTCTCCCTCCTTTCCCCCCCATCCCCCGCTCATGCCCCATGTCTCCTGTTCCCCCCACCCCCCGCTCATGCCCCGTGTCTACCTGATGTTCCCCCCACCCCCGCTCATGCCCCGTGTCTCCCTACTGTAACCCCCCAACCCCCGCTCATGCCCTGTGTCTGCCTCCTTTCCCCCCCACCCCTGCTCATGCCCCATGTCTCCCCTGTTCCCCCCACCCCCCGCTCATGCCCCGTGTCTCCCTCCCGTTCCCCCCCACCCCCTGCTCATGCCATGTGTCTCCCTCCCGTACCCCCCACCCCCTGCTCATGCCCTGTGTCTCCCTCCTGTACCCCCCCACCCCTCGCTCATGCCCCGTGTCTCCCTCCTGTTCCCCCCACCCCCGTTCATGCCCCTTGTCTCCCTCCTTTTCCCCCCCACCCTCCACTCATGCCCCGTGTCTCCCTCCTGTAGCCCCCACCCCCCGCTCATGCCCTGTGTCTGCCTCCTTTCCCCCCACCCCCCGCTCATGCCCTGTGTCTGCCTCCTTTCCCCCCACCCCCCACTCATGCCCCGTGTCTCCCTCCTGTAGCCCCCACCCCCCGCTCATGCCCTGTGTCTGCCTCCTTTCCCCCCCACCCCCTGCTCATGCCCCGTGTCTCCCTCCCGTTCCCCCCCACCCCCGCTCATGCCCTGTGTCTCCCTCCTGTTCCCTCCCACCCCCCCGCTCATGCCACGTGTCTCCCTCCCGTACCCCCACCCGCCCCTTCAAGCCCTGTGTCTCCCTCCTGTACCCCCCACCCCCGCTCATGCCCAGTGTCTCCCTCCCGTTCTCCCCCACCCCCGCTCATGCCCCATGTCTATCTCCCGTTCCCCCCACCACCCGCTCATACCCCGTGTCTCCCTCCTGTACCCCGCCACCCCTCGCTCATGCCCCGTGTCTCCCTCCTGTTCCCCCCACCCCCGTTCAGGCCCCGTGTCTCCCTCCTTTTCCCCCCCACCCCCCACTCATGCCCCGTGTCTCCCTCCTGTAGCCCCCCACCCCCTGCTCATGCCCTGTGTATGCCTCCTTTCCCCCACCCCTGCTCATGCCCTGTGTCTCCCCTGTTCCCCCCACCCCTAGCTCATGCCCCGTGTCTCCCTCCCGTTCCCACCCAACCCCCGCTCATGCCGTGTCTCCCTCCTGTTCCCTCCCACCCCCCCGCTCATGCCATGTGTCTCCCTCCCGTACCCCCACCCGCCCTTTCAAGCCCCGTGTCTCCCTCCTTTACCCCCCACCCCCGCTCATACCCAGTGTCTCCCTCCCGTTCTCCCCCACCCCCGCTCATGCCCCGGGTCTACCTCCCATTCCCCCCACCCCCCACTCATGCCCCGTGTCTCCCTCCTGTACCCCCCTCTCCCCGCTCATGTCCCGTGTCTCCCTCCTGTTCCCCCCACCCCCGTTCTTGCCCCGTGTCTCCCCTGTTCCCACCCACCCCCGCTCATGCCCCGTGTCTCCCTCCTGTACCCCCCTCTCCCCGCTCATGCCCCGTGTCTCCCTCCTGTTCCCCCCACCCACGTTCATGCCCCGTGTCTCCCCTGTTCCCCCCACCCCCGTTCATGCCCCGTGTCTCCCTCCCGTTCCCCCCACCCCCTGCTCATGCCCCGTGTCTCCCCTGTTCTCCCACCCCCTGCTCAGGCCCCCTGTCTCCCCTGTTCCGCCCACCCCCCGCTCATGCCCTGTGTCTGACCTGTTCCCCCCCACCCCCCACTCATGCCCCGTGTCTACCTCCTGTTCCCCCCACCCCTGCTCATGCCCCGTGTCTCCCTCCTGTTCCCTCCACCCCCACTCATGCCCTGTGTACCGTGTCTACCTCCTGTTCCCCCCACCCCCGCTCATGCCCCGTGTCTCCCCTGTTCCCCCCACCCCCCGCTCATGCCCCATGTCTCCCTTGTTCCCCCCACCCCCCGCTCATGCCCCGTGTCTCCCCTGTTCCCCCTACCGTGTCTCCCTCCTTTTCCCCCCCACCCCCCGCTCATGCCCCGTGTCTCCCTCGTTTCCCCCCACCCCCGGCTCATGCCCCGTGTCTCCCCTGTAGCCCCCACCTCCCGCTCTTGCCCCGTGTTTCCCTCCCGTTCCCTCCACCCCCCGCTCATGCCCCGTGTCTCCCTCCCGTTCCCCCCGCTCATGCCCCGTGTCTCCCTCCTGTACCCCCCACCCCCTGCTCATGCCCCGTGTCTACCTCCCATTCCCCCCTCCCCCGCTCATGCCCGTGTCTCCCTCCTGTACCCCCCCACCCCCCGCTCATGCCCCGTGACTACCTCCTGTTCCCCCACCCCCCGTTCATGCCCCGTGTCTCCCCCCTGTTCCCCCCCACCCCCGTTCATGCCCCGTGTCTCCCTCCCGTTCCCCCCACCCTCCGCTCATGCCCCGTGTCTCCCCTGTTCCCCCCACCACCCGCTCATACCCCGTGTCTCCCTCCTGTACCCCGCCACCCCTCGCTCATGCCCCGTGTCTCCCTCCTGTTCCCCCCACCCCCGTTCAGGCCCCGTGTCTCCCTCCTTTTCCCCCCCACCCCCCACTCATGCCCCGTGTCTCCCTCCTGTAGCCCCCCACCCCCTGCTCATGCCCTGTGTATGCCTCCTTTCCCCCACCCCTGCTCATGCCCTGTGTCTCCCCTGTTCCCCCCACCCCTAGCTCATGCCCCGTGTCTCCCTCCCGTTCCCACCCAACCCCCGCTCATGCCGTGTCTCCCTCCTGTTCCCTCCCACCCCCCCGCTCATGCCATGTGTCTCCCTCCCGTACCCCCACCCGCCCTTTCAAGCCCCGTGTCTCCCTCCTTTACCCCCCACCCCCGCTCATACCCAGTGTCTCCCTCCCGTTCTCCCCCACCCCCGCTCATGCCCCGGGTCTACCTCCCATTCCCCCCACCCCCCGCTCATGCCCCGTGTCTCCCTCCTGTACCCCCCTCTCCCCGCTCATGTCCCGTGTCTCCCTCCTGTTCCCCCCACCCCCGTTCTTGCCCCGTGTCTCCCCTGTTCCCACCCACCCCCGCTCATGCCCCGTGTCTCCCTCCTGTACCCCCCTCTCCCCGCTCATGCCCCGTGTCTCCCTCCTGTTCCCCCCACCCACGTTCATGCCCCGTGTCTCCCCTGTTCCCCCCCACCCCCGTTCATGCCCCGTGTCTCCCTCCCATTCCCCCCACCCCCTGCTCATGCCCCGTGTCTCCCCTGTTCTCCCACCCCCTGCTCAGGCCCCCTGTCTCCCCTGTTCCGCCCACCCCCCGCTCATGCCCTGTGTCTGACCTGTTCCCCCCCACCCCCCACTCATGCCCCGTGTCTACCTCCTGTTCCCCCCACCCCCTGCTCATGCCCCGTGTCTCCCTCCTGTTCCCTCCACCCCGACTCATGCCCTGTGTACCGTGTCTACCTCCTGTTCCCCCCACCCCCGCTCATGCCCCGTGTCTCCCCTGTTCCCCCCACCCCCCGCTCATGCCCCATGTCTCCCTTGTTCCCCCCACCCCCCGCTCATGCCCCGTGTCTCCCCTGTTCCCCCTACCGTGTCTCCCTCCTTTTCCCCCCCACCCCCCGCTCATGCCCCGTGTCTCCCTCGTTTCCCCCCACCCCCGGCTCATGCCCCGTGTCTCCCCTGTAGCCCCCACCTCCCGCTCTTGCCCCGTGTTTCCCTCCCGTTCCCTCCACCCCCCGCTCATGCCCCGTGTCTCCCTCCCGTTCCCCCCGCTCATGCCCCGTGTCTCCCTCCTGTACCCCCCACCCCCTGCTCATGCCCCGTGTCTACCTCCCATTCCCACCTCCCCCGCTCATGCCCGTGTCTCCCTCCTGTACCCCCCCACCCCCCGCTCATGCCCCGTGACTACCTCCTGTTCCCCCACCCCCCGTTCATGCCCCGTGTCTCCCCCCTGTTCCCCCCCACCCCCGTTCATGCCCCGTGTCTCCCTCCCGTTCCCCCCACCCTCCGCTCATGCCCCGTGTCTCCCCTGTTCCCCCCACCCCCTGCTCAGGCCCCGTGTCTCCCCTGTTCTCCCCACCCCGCTCATGCCCCGTGTCTCCCCTGTTCCCCCCACCCCCTGCTCATGCCCCGTGTCTCCCCTGTTCCCCCCACCCCCGCTTATGCCCCGTGTATGCCATGTTCCCCCCACCCCCCGCTCATGCCCGGTATCTCCCCTGTTCCCCCCACCCCCTGCTCATGCCCCGTGTCTCCCCTGTTCCCCCCTACCCCCGCTCACGCCCCGTGTCTCCCCCACCCTTCGCTCATGCCCCGTGTCTACCTCCCGTTTCCCCCCACCCCCCGCTCATGCCCCGTGTCGCCCTCCTGTTCCCCCACCCCCTGCTCATGCCCTGTGTCCCGTGTCTACATCCTGTTCCCCCCACCCCCGCTCATGCCCCATGTCTCCCCTGTTCCCCAACCTCCCGCTCATGCCCTGTGTCTCCCCTGTTCCCCCCCACCCCCCGCTCATGCCCCATGTCTCCCTCCTTTTCCCCCCACCCCTGCTCATGCTCCGTGTCTCCCCTGTTCCCCCCTACCCCCGCTGATGCTCCGTGTCTCCCTCCCGTTCCCCCCACCCCCGCTCATGCCCCGTGTCTCCCTCCCATACCCCCCAACCCCTGCTCATGCCCCGTGTCTCCCTCCTGTACCCCCCACCCCCCGCTCATGCCCCATGTCTCCCTCCTGTACCCCCCGACACCCCGCTCATGCCCAGTGTCTCCCTCCCGTTCTACCCCACCCCGCGCTCATGCCCCGTGTCTACCTCCCGTTCCCCCCACCCCCCGCTCATGCCCTGTGTCTCCCTCCTGTAACCCCCCACCCCCCGCTCATGCCCCGTGTCTCCCCTGTTCCCCCCACCCCCGTTCATGCCCCGTGTCTCCCTCCCGTTCCCCCACCCTCCGCTCATGCCCCGTGTCTCCCCTGTTCCCCCCCACCCGCCGCTCATGCCCCATATCTCCCCTGTTCCCCCTCACCCCCGCTCATGCTCCGTGTCTCCCCTGTTCCCCCCACCCCCTGCTCATGCCCCGTGTCTCCCCTCTGTTCCCCCCCACCCCCCGCTCATGCCCCGTGTCTACCTGATGTTCCCCCCACACCCCGCTCATGCCCTGTGTCTACCTGATGTTCACCCCCACCCCCCGCTCATTCCCTGTGTCTCTTTCCTGTTCCCCCCACCCCCGCTCATGCCCCGTGTCTTCCTCCTGTTCCCCCCCGCTCAAGCCCCATGTCTTCCTCTTGTCCCCCCTCCGATGATGCCCCTTGTTGACCTCTTGTTCCCCCCACCCCCCGCTGATGCCCTGTTGTTTTCTCTTTATACACCCCTTCCATGGTGGCCATCTTGTAAAAGATTTTCCTTCCTACGCTGGGACGCGGCAGGCGTACCGGTTTGAGAAGAAAAATCTTTTTATACCACCCGGGGTTCCCACTTTGAGGACCTAGGATGCTAGCAGTCTTCATCTATTGAAAAGGATGTTATGGTTACGTTGCACTAATAAAAACCTATGAAATGCAGTAAAAAGAAATGTGTTAAAGGGATGTTATGGATAAGTTGCACTAATAAAAATCTATGAAATTCAATGAAAAAACGTTGTTAAAAGGACGTTATGGTAAAGTTGCACTAATACAAACCAATGAAATTAAGTTAAAAAATTTTGTTAAAGGGACGGTAATGTCATCAATGACATTTGTGATGTCACCTTTGATGTCCTGGGTGTTAGTCTTAGCAATGCACGGTGGTGGCGCGAGTTATGGTTGCTTAGCTTACCATAACTGCGAATTTCAGGGGTTTTCGGTTTTACTTGGAACCATAATGTCCCTTTAACAACGTTTTTTCATATATATATATATCTGAGTTTGGAATATGAATGGCAAAAGGGACAGTAGTGATACAATGGAGTTATGTAAAATACATGATAATAAAGAGTGCACGACAAATGTGCTAAAATGCTAAACTCAGTGTACTCCAAAACAGTCCTTTAAAAGACTACTTATCACATATGAATATACAAATACAATGAAATAACATCCATCACATATAAAAACATAAATACAATGAAATTACATTGAAAAACCTTTTCTAAAATGACTCATCACTCATTGCTGCGTCTAGAGTTCATTGACTTTTTTCCTAGCTGCTGTTACAATATGAAAGTTTGGGGAGGTAGGTAACATAGATTTTCATACATATATACATAATAGATAATTCTTAGAAAGGACTCTTTTGGGTACAAACACCATACATCTTTGCATATTGAGGCCTATAGCCACGGGTATAGTCCAACGAACCCGCGGATGCAACCCTTCCCAGTTGTTGCTGCGGTTAAACGTGCCTCCGAAATTCAACACCCCAGTGGGACATACCATAGCCGCAGTTATTTACCTATGTTTAAAAAAAATTATGTCCTTCTATCTGTAAAAAAAAAGAAAACATGCTTAGTTAAAGAACACACACACTTTAAGAAACACAATTTAATGCACATGTTTTTATGACCCTCATATCTTGTATGCAGTGCATCAGATGCACTATATAAGATACAACATGTGTGCATACAACACTGTTGTTCTCTTTGCACATATTAATCATTGGAAACAAGACAACTTGGATAAAAAGAAACATACAAAAATATAAAAAAGTAGAAAAACGACCACTACTATAAACACACAGGGATATGTAAACTGGGTGAAAATAAACAAAGGACATTATACTGGGTGGTTGCAGGACAAAGGATGGAGAAGGTTAAGTAAACTTGGAGAACGAGAGAGAATAGGGTGGGAAAAGTAAACTTAGAGAACACGGGATAGAAAACAATCACACAGGTAGAAACACTTGTACTATCATTTTTCTTAGCAGTCCTTTTCACCCCACAAACAATCCCTCCAAGAAAACTGCAGATAGTTAAAAATATTTCAAGAAAAAAGAACACTGTTTTGATAAAAAGGAGAAAATCCTATGCACCTTTTGCAAAGAAACACTAAGACATGGACCTTTAAATGTTCCATTTCACAGCTTGGAAACATCCAGTTTCAGGTGAATACCACCAGACGTGCATGACCCCTCCACTTCTGCAACATTGTCAATTTCACCTGTTCCAAATGTACTGCTCCCAATGTTTCAGTTATGAGAGTAATGCGTTGCCTACACCACAATTGGCTTCTCCCAGAAGATGCCACACTAGCCCATTGAGAAACCACTCTTTCCAAACAACTTTGCCATCACTAATTCACTAACACAATAGAGTTACAATAAAAGTATAAAAACTGTTACGATATTCAATGAACATATATATATAAACTGGGTGAGAACAAACAATGGATATTATGCTGAGGAATTACAATAGAGTAAATTGGGTACGTTAAGTAAACGTGGAAAACAAGAGCGAATGGGGTAAGTTAAGCAAACACGCAGAACAAGAAATGATGCAGTAGGTTAAGTAAACTTGGAGAACATGGGAGACACTTTGGATGTAGGTCGACCATTCACTGGAGTTAACTGAACAACTTCTTCAGTTGCCAGTGCACCTCAAGTGCTTGAATCCTATCAGCACCCGCCCACAATAAAAACAATAAAGAACCAAACAGAAAATAAATGCAAACAATCCAACTTTCTTTCAACAGATACTAAAATAAGCAGCCTTAAGAAAATACAAAAATGACTAAAATGAACTTGCAAAACACCATCAAATGTACTACCTCAGAGAAAAGTCCAAACAACTAAGAGTACTGCATATATAATACTGCATTAAAATTACAAATACAATCAAATACATGTTCAACCACACTACCATGAATACAAAAACGAAATGCCTGCATATAAATGCCATTGATTGACAAATCTAATTTTGTAGGTCCATGTTAGTGAAAGTTAAAAATACATACAAAAATACATACTTGGCACACAATCAGAATAGATGAAAAAAAGTATAATGAACACCATCTGATAGCAGTGGTTAATATAACTTTCACACCCAACACTGCAAATAAACCTTCAAATGTGTAACTATTTATTAACACTTACTTTCACATCAGCCACACGCTTGCCATGTGCACACTGTCATTTCTGGAATCGAAGGGATAACATTGTAGAACATGGTGGATTTTATACTTTCAAAAATGAATATCACAAAAAGAGGACTATATACTAAAAAATCGACTAAACTGGATGACACATTGTCACCACAACCTATCACAGACAGCTACACAAATAACAACAACCAATCACAATCAAACTCACTGAAATCCTTTTTATCCCTGGCCAGCATCTCTCGTAGACCCGACTACCACACATCCACAAACACACAACGTGCCATTTAACGTAATATAGCCGCAGCTGCACAGGACTTTTACCCGTGGGTAGCAATGCCGTGCGCGACGTGCATGCAAAATAGCTGCGGGTAAACACCCCAGTCATTGATATTGCTAGGCGCGATCCTCAATGCACCAATCACTTCCCTTTATTATAGCCGCAGCTGTGAGGATTCTTTTTTTTTTATCTGAGTATGGAATATGAATAACAAAAGAGACATTAGTGATACAATGGTACTTAAAAGGTGTCAATACAATAAATAACTGCTCATGGAGCTATTTAAACTGGATGATGATAAAGTAGTTTCATCATTCACGAGAGACCACAAGCAATTATGGATTTCAAAAAAGAACATAAAGATCTACATACCCAATTTCTATAGACATGATGGAGTACACCTAACCAATGAAGGAAATGCATTGTTCCTTCATAACATCAAAACACTATTCCAAATGTGCTAAAATACTACACTCAGTGTACCCCAAAACAGTCCTTTTAAGGACTAGTTAACACATATAATATACAAATACAATAAAATAATACCCCAAAACATTTTTCAGTATAACCGCGGCTAGAGTTAATTGACTTTTTTTTATAGATACAGGTACATATTGTTATTTAAAGCGGGAGGCTCACATCGGCTTTTATACATATACACATAGTTACAACATTACACAAGATATAATAGCATGGCTGAGAACACACAGGCTAAAATACAGTGGATAGGGCATCTAAAACTACAGTAGGATGGCTCCTTTTCCAAAATACATACTGTGTCATGGGCAGTAATTTTTCACCCCCAAAGTCACTATACCTATAAAAATAACTTTTAGAAATAAATAAAACACAAACACCCCAAAATCTATATCTGCGGACACAGAACTACTCATACCCACGGCTATCTGCAGTCTTTCATAGCCTTGAATATAGCCGCATATATTGGAAAAAGTGCCAGAAAATGCTTTCCTGCCCCCCCCAGGCCTTCACCAAATACTCCCTCATCTGTGCCAGCTCCCCCCACTTCCCATATGGAGTGCTCACCTCCCCTGCCCTCTCCCTTTCCCCCCACAACACACGCTGTTTCTGTGACGCTGTTTGCTTTGAGATGTCGGCTATTCGAGGCTATAGCTGCGGCTACTGAAAGCTTTGTGTTGCAAACTCAGTTGCTTGACCTCCAAAACTCCCAAATTTCCCTTGGTGTCCTCCAGCAACCTCCCCACATCTATACTAAAGTCATTTGCAATTATTCTAACCTGCGAATAGCTTTTTAACTACTTTTCATTTCCCGTTATCCTTGGCTATAGACACGGTTAGCTATTGCATCGAGAGAAAAACAAGATGGCGGTAGTTTCATTTTCTAAAAACACCCGGTTATGGGTAAATCCCCTAGATATAGCTATCTATTTTTGAGAAGGGGCACCCCTTTCTCCGTCAAATATGTAAATAACTACTGCTTGGAATAACCCCAAACCAAGTATGGATCGCGAGCCCACACTTCGTGCCCAAGTTGTTTCAGCCCTGGTCCACATCTGTCCAGCAGTTTGGGCTGTGCATGTGTTGGCAAAAATGTACCTTGTTTGTCTATCGTAGAATTAGTGGGAAGTTGGCCGCACTTTTGGAAAATATTTTTTGTGTCTTCTTAATAATGTTTTTATATTTTAACGAATCTTTATGAAACTTTGCAGTCTGGATGGGCCCGCAAGTCCTTAATAACTTTCGAAATTTCGGTCAGATCTATTACTCGAATCAAAAGTTATTGACCATAGAAATTTGAGGGGTCCTATGGGAGTCTGACTCACCTTAACTATAGTCCAGCGACAGTTACCCTTTTTTTATATATATGTATCCTTCCTCTATTTGATGCAAGAATAGGCTTATGCAGTTTACATTAGATGTGCTAGATATAAGGCGCAGAAGATAAAATGATTTGCCCAAGATCACACACTTTAGTGTAAAGATGAATCTAGGATTTTAGACCAGTCCACCACTTAGGGACTTAACCTCATATTCTAAATGCAACATAGGAACATTTAGCTCACTGAGCTGACACTGTGCACTGCACAGGTTTGATTCCAGGTTGGGGATCCAAGCTTTACAGCTTTATTCCCCCATCCCACTAAGACAGCTGTGCGTACCAGAGATCAGTCCCTATCTCTCTCTGGAGAAAGTCTTGAAAACCCAGAGGTTTAGGTTAGGCAGGTCTGTACAAAGCTGTTCAGATTTTACCAAGATGTGCATTAACCCACTTGTCTATCTTGCCAGATCAATAGATGACACTGATAATTTACTTTCTAAATATATGGTATTCATTTTAAAAGCAGCTGTGAAATCATTCCTAAAAGCTTTATTTTAAGCTTTGAAAATCAGTAAATCCTTAGAATAGCTCAGTAGGTCGAGAATCTGTAGCAGAAATCTAGCTGCAGGTTTCACATGAATCACAGAAGTGGCCGTGTTAACCCACCAAGCCAACATTCCAAAAGAATCTCATAGAAAGAAAAGGTGAGAGTGATTCTTTAACCATTTTATAAAGCGCACACCAAGAAATATTGCAATATTGCCCAACCAAATTTATTTTATAGAAGCAAGAAAGTTTAAAAGCTGATTTAGGCACACCTAACATTAGCTGACTCTCCAATCCCTGCCAATCCTTTGGAAGCATAGGCTAGTCATAAAATCTAGGCCGAAAACATTTTCCACCAGAATCGTTCTCATTTTGTGAGATGAGATAAGAGACTGACTTGTGACTGACTTTTCCCTGTTCCTTCTAGCCTTTCCAGAAACTGTCCTGTTATTAAATCTCCCCATTTTATCTTTGTTGTTACACTTGTTAAACGTGTCATAAAGCCATATTATAGATCTCTTGCTCCCTTACACAATAGAGACGTTCCCTTTCCCCAGAGGAAATGCCATTATACAAGAAGTTGGAAGGATGAAGTGGCCCTGGAAGCCATGAATGGTGTCACTCACTTGAACATGGTTAGCTTGATAGACTTACAGAGAAGGGACAGCAGTCCAACAGAGCTTTGAGCATTGAGAAGTGGTCCCATAACATGTCTCACACCTTCCAGGAAGACCTGGCTTTTAATTCAACAGCAGTTTGCATCCTAGGACTTGCACTTTAGCTTTTCCCAAATCTGTGTACAGGAATTCAAATGCAAATTGACAGTCACTAAAAAACACTGACTACTTGTAAGCTTCTTTTCCACCACTACCTCCTTACTCTATCTGGTAGTTGTGAAGCAGAGATGTGTATTCCTCGCTCCATGTCGTCCGATGTGAGTGGGCATCCTGTGCTCAGTGTTTCGGTGCCTTCTGGTATTCCTAGTTTTCTTTTTCCTTCCTCACTGCAGAGTGGTAAGTGGCATAATGAAAAATATTGAGGCTGCAAACAAGCAGGCGTCTGAAGTCTGCCGTGGGTTGGTTGTATTATTAATAAACATTTCTTGTTTTATTCATTTTTGAAAACAGACATCCAGCATATAGTTTTTCATGCGTAGAAAAAGGGGAAGTTGAGAAGAAAAAAAAGTAAACATATGCCCTTTCAAACAAGAAGGCAGGCTTATACATAAATAAATAAACAATTGTACATTTATAAATAAACAATTAACCGATTCTTTCACAAATACACCAAATAGCTTGGGAGACCTGTTGCCTGGACTTGCCTAGAAAATGCATATGGGCCATCAAAATGAACAGCCCCAACATTAGCACTTGGTGTGACGAGTTGGCATTTGTCACTGAAGGTGAACTTGCAGAACTGATCCGTTTGCAGTCATTGCTGCCTACTGGGCAGCCCTTATTTGGCAACGGAGCTGTAATTCACAGCTCTAAGGAGGACCGAATGACACCCATTCCATGACACACACCTTAAAACCCCACAGGGCAGACCTGCCTACATTAGAAAATCAAAAACCCTGGGATTTCTGTGGCCAGTGGCGTGTGCACACCTCACAGCACTTATAAGCACTATACACGCTGCCCTCACTGCACCCTATGTAATACAAGCCCTGCCCCCGAAAACCCCCACACACACTGATGCAAAATAAAAATGTTTCCGCCATTGCAACCAGGGTCGGACTGGGACAAGAAATAGGCCCGGACACCCAAAAAGTAGTGGCCCACCCCTTGCCTCACGACCCTTGACCTCTGATGACATCACCAGAAGTGATGCAATTTGACCCCACCACAAAGTAACATCCCCGGAAGCCATGAAACAAAACATTTCACCCCTTGAAAAAAAAGCAAGTGGCATCAAATAACATTGTTCCTAAGTACACTGCGAAAAATATGGTTATGATTTCACTAATGTGATATAAATTTCATACAAGAATGGATCACCATATGTATCATTAATATATGTGTGTATAGATCCATATTGTCAAATTACTGTGAATGCAAGCAGACATCCAAGGCCAAATGATAATGGGCCTCATTACGGCCCAGGCGGTAAGGGATTACTGGTACCGGTAAGGGCACTGGTGCCGGTAATCCCTTACCGCCCAATTATGAGGTCCCTTTGCGGGTCCCTACCATAACGGCTGGTATCACCAGCCGTTATGGTAGGGACCCGCAAAGGGACCTTGGAGGTAATTACGCTACCGCAATTTGCGGTAACATAATTACTGCCTTCCCCATTCCTATTGAGCCCTCCAACCTTGGAATGGGGCGATAATTCCGCCATTCACCATGGCGCATTCCGGCGTCAACCATGGCGCTAATGGCACCATTGGTTAACGCCTGGGTGATAATGAACCCCAATATGTTATTGTAGCCAAATGATAATATGTTATTGTATAGCACTTACGTTAAGATTTTTTTTATAGAACAAATATACATACAATATCACCCAGCCTATGTTTGTACTAATTTTTCGACTTAAGAAGGATGAAAGGCTGAGATGGCCTTGCTGCAATTCGAACCTGCAGATCACACACACATTGCAGCAGCAAGTGCTCAACCCACTGAGCTATCATATCGGCTATAGAAAAATTAGCAATTATTCTGTAGTGGATACCATTAAACAGGTAACTGCGATTTAACAGCAGACCAGTTAAGTTAATCTGCAGGTCTGGTGCAAAGTTGGCCCCATGTCAAGCCAGCATGTATCTACTTTCAGGCTTCAGAGGTTGGCAAAATAGGGAAATCAGCCCACTCACAGGACATCCCATACTCTGAGCACTTGTTACCTCATACATGCAAACAAACATCCTGAACAGCATGCCAGTGAGATGGGTAAGACAGACACATTACAACAAAGCATTCATTGTGGCACAATGAAGTCAATGGCCACTTGATGTGCTATGGTCAAATATTTGCACACTGTACAGAAGCTTTTAGGCACAAGGATTTTGTCAAGTGACCGAGGACACCGATTTGGAATGTCTTGTGATGATCGTAACAGAGACAACAGCAGAAAAAAACTTGCTATTATTGCAACTTGCGAAAGGCAAACTACATAGTCCAAAATCGATGCTTATTCTACTTTAAAATTGGTTGTTTATCACTTAAATCACTAATACATATTTATCACTAATACAACAGCACAGCAACTGTAGGGGGCACTGTGCCCCCTGGAGTGGCGGCACAGTGACAGCTGCCGGCCCGGCGGCAGCCCCGGCCCCTCATCGTTGCATGCTGCAGCAGTATGTGAATGATGCATGCATCCTAATTGATGATGCACACATCATGCATCCAAATAAATCATCAAAGCAAGGTAACATCTGTTACCTTGCTTTGATGAATTCTGCTGTTGCAGGTATGTTTTTCCTCCCAAAATATATTTTTCTTTAAAAAAATAAAATTCAATATTTTCTTTTTTTTGTGTCCAAAGCTGCCCAGGTATGGCCAGAAATCGTCCGACTCCCCAGGGACGATTTCGGCCCGGCCACAGGCCAAAAGGCAGAGGGGCCAATCCAACCCTGATTGCAACTTACTACCAGTATCTCGCATTTATTTGCATCTCCGTAAATGTAAACGTGCCTGCTTTGGTCACATGTAAAAACAACTGCACAACTGCACACAAGTGTTCTGACTCGGGAGAATAGCTCAGTGGCAACGTGCTCGCCTTGGAAGCAAGATGACACAGAGCACCACAGGTTCGATCCCTGGTTCTGCGCTTAGAAACCTCTGAGTAATAAGTGTGTTGTAAATAACCTATCAGACCAATCTGCAACTCAAGCACTTCCCATATTTGCTCAGGAGTACTGGGCAGGAGTAATGTTTGGCTTTTTATGATTAGATCATCATATATTCAGGGCAAAACAGGGCCATTGCATTTTTCAAAATCTTTTGATAAGGCACAGTGAGATGCCATTCTTTGCCCTGGATCACACACTTTAGCTAAATGCTGAAGCTGGAATTTGAGACCAATCTGCAACTCAAGCACTTCCCATATTTGCTCAGGAGTACTGGGCAGGAGTAATGTTTGGCTTTTAAGAATAATGTGCATTCCAAAAATGACTTTAGCAGTGCATAAATCCTAATAAAAACGCTTGACAAATATATAAATCCTCCTATAAATATGTTAAGCATCAACAGTATTATGGTAGCCGCCTCGCCATCTTGCCACGTCCATCTCCCTGAATACACGTTGCAGAATGCAAAGGGACGTGAGCTTAAAAAATGAGCTTTATGGTTTTCAAATGTGCTCTCAACACTTGACGCCCCCATAGCAAAGGATACTGTGATAAGTTTTTTTGGTAGCCCTGGCATCCTTATAATGCATGTGTAATGGGAAGAAAAAGTTACATTCTGTATAAATGCAATACCTCCCTTGCCCGTGTCAAAATAAGAACACGTAATAGAAATGAGCACAGTTGAAATGTTTTGTCTTGAACTAAAAGCCACTCTGGCTTGGTCCTGGGTTTTCTGGAGCTGTTATGATATGAGATATTTTTTTTTAAATTTTTAAAAAAAACATTTTTTTTATGGAACGCTTCACGAATTTGCGTGTCATCCTTGCGCAGGGGCCATGCTAATCTTCTCTGTATCGTTCCAATTTTAGTATATGTGCTGCTGAAGCGAGCACTATGATATGATATATGATATGTTATTTATATCGCGCTCATACACAGGTGTTTCAGAGCGCGACCAGGTGAACGGAGGGGAACAAGGGGGGATAAAACAACAATATTCCTTGGCCCAGTGACATTGAGAACGCGCAAGGGCATGGGGGAGGGAAAAGGGGGAAAGTGCGTGGAAGGGGGGAGAAATTGGATAGTGTGGAACATAGGACAGAGCAAAATAAATAATAATAAGCCAAATAAAAAAAGAATAATAAATAAATAAAGGTGATACACAATAGTAGTGCAGCCGGAAAGTGCAAAGTGCTAGGTAACTCAGATAGGGTGAATCTGATAAGTGCAGGAAAATCGTGAGTGGGGGACTGTATGGGTACAGATCCAGGCCCCAGTGCAAGGGGCAGCCCGGAGGCAGTGCATTGGGGTGGCAGGGTGCTAAAGGTTTAAATGCTCTACAGGGACGGCTGGGCGGCTCCTCTGAGCTCTGCAAAGGGAAGACCCGCAGGGTTCATGCTCTGAACCGGGAGACCCGTAGGTTAGGCAGGTCTCTGCCACAGGATGCTCCTGCTGCATCCCTGGCTTCCGAGTCTTGAAACTCAGACTGCTCTGCTACATGAAAGCCGAATGTATTGTCTGAAAACCGGACAACAGCACAGAGCTCGAAAACGCCTACATCCGGGCAGGTGGCAACTCTATTTGCGCACAAGAAATTACTGGCGCGGCCACTCCTCTGGCGCCCGCCAGGCTACTGCCTACAGCTGGAAGGCACCGTGCACAGCACAAAGAATAGGTTGGTGGCATGGGACGCGCCTCTGCGTGCCATGTAGTGCCACCGCACGCTTTAGCCGGGTCCACGGGGGTCAGAATTATATATTTATGCGTAGCCACCCACAGCAGTAGCAACGTGTATGAAAAAAGAACCCTTGGTTTTGTATTTGTTTGTCCTGGGGGTTTACAGTTCCCCTTCATAGTGAATTGTATTTGAGCAGTTTATGCGAATGGTTTGCAAATATTCTCTCACTCTACCGTCTGATCCCACCTTCTTTGCTTGTTTCCTTGTTCCTCTTCCCATCTCATTTATCCACATATGGTTATTCCTCCTTCAGCTCCTTCTCTCCCTACTCTCATTTGCCTCCTTCTGTTTTCTTTCCTACTTTTTGACTACATCTCTTTACTGTTTACTCCCTTTTTCTCCGTCTCTTTTCTTTCCTACTTTTTGACTAACCCTCTTTCCTTCTTTCTAACTTTTTCTCCTTACACATTCCGGTGTGTTTTCGCTTTACTCCTCTCTTTTCTCCCTTTCCTATCCTCCTCTCTTTTTTCTGATACTCTTCCGCCCAGGTCCCTCTCCTTTTGATCGCCTCTGTCTTTCTTCCAGTCATCTCACTTCTCTCCTACCTCCCTGCTCCTTTTCTCTGCGCTTTCATTTCTCACCATCCTTACATCATGTCTCCTTTCTCCCACTGTTTCTCCCCTCTCCCTTTCTGTTTCTTCTCTAGTTTTTTTCCTGTTTTTCCTTTTTCCCTCTGCCCCCGACACTCTGCTTTTTTCCCACCCTCTTTCTGACTTGGGTCAAAAGGCTTTACTGATGGAGGTGTTGGGTTTGGGTGCGCTGCAGAGTGCCCTGTGATCTGCATACAAGGCCAGCAGTCCAGGCCACAATAGCATAGCTATGATGTAGTGGCTGCTTGGCTGTGCTCAAGAAGAAGACATCACCAGGTAGCCCAACCTGCCTAAGATGAAATGCCGTTTCCCACACTGGCCCAAACAGCTTTCTCATTGTAGGGCGCTTTGTTGGTTCCCAAACGAAATACTTAAATACATTTGGACTTCAATGTTACGTAATTGCTACAGCCTCAACTTACAATTAAGCTGTGGACATTCCAGATAACACTATTTTATAGGCCGTCCCAACTTCAAATCCATCTAAGAAATATTTGTCCTGGGGTCCCAAACTGCCAAGTGATACTTGACGTACTGTGGGACCACAGTCTCCTTAAATAGTGACATTCAACAGTAAAAGTGACGCAGAAGCCAGCTCTTGTGCTAAGAAAATCAGACCTAAATCTACCATGTGCCTACCTCTTACAAGTACACAGCAGAGACTGGTGTGCTGGCAAACACACATTTCCTTTACCCCCAGATGCCACAACAATGATACCCACAGAGCCAAAGAGCAGCCCAGTAGAGCCATAGGAGGAACCTGCAATAGTGTGGCAGGGAATGTTGCTATTCAGCATTTATACTGCTCCCATCACCACAGGGATGGTCCAATAGCATGAAAGCTTGTCCACAGACGCAGTGTATTGCGCCTTCACCAGGGCGGAAGCAGACCGCAGTCTGTGTAGGAATGTAGCAGTGGGACGAAGAAAAACGTATAGACTGAACAGCAAGCTATGATATGATATGTTATTTATAACGCGCTTAAAACCCAGAGGTTTCGGTATCCCTACAAAATATCCCCACCAAAAATATCGCCGTACATATGGTCGTTTGTCTCGCCATCTGCAATATTTTTTGGGGGGATAATTTGTGGGAGCAGGGGTTGCAGGGGTGTCCACCGCACATTTTAAAATAATGCGGGGTTGCGGGGGTGTCCCCCGCAGGGTCCATGGGTCAATATTGCCGCAAAAATATGGTGATATTTTTGTATCACGATATTTACACATGGAACCGAGGTTTCTAAGTGCGGTCCCAGGGATCAAACTTGGGTTGCTCTGCGTCGTTTTGCTTCCAAGGCGAGCACGTTGCCCCTGAGCTATCCTCTCGAGATGGCAGGATACAATGGGAATGTGGGGGGCAGGGCTACTGTTGGTCAAATATGAGCACATGATTAGCCAAGTTCAGTAGGTGGATAGGACAACACACTGATCTGAAACGAGGTAGTGTCGCCTTCCTCTGGAAGTTGGAGCCTTATCGTTGAATGGGGTGTGCCACTCCCGCTGGAACCAGATTGAGCCAATAGTTGGCTGTGCATCGGACTCAACATGCGCTCCAGCGCAGTCTCCTGAAGGATGAAGAACCCAGATGGCGCTTGCACAGCGTTCAACCTGAAATAAGGAGCTTGTCAGGACCAAGGGGTGATCACGTATAGGTGAGTGCAGGGCGGCAAGGGAGAGGGGGAATGGGGAGAGAAGGACAAGAGCCATTACTTTCAAGGGCCAAATCTGCATGACTACTGGCAGAATGAGGAATATCAGCAGATACATGAGTATGGCGATGTACTATATCATGACTACTGGCAGAATGAGGAATATCAGCAGATACATGAGGATGGCGATGTACTATATCATGACTACTGGCAGAATGAGGAACATCAGCAGATACATGAGGATGGCGATGTACTATATCATGACTACTGGCAGAATGAGGAACATCAGCAGATACATGAGGATGGCGATGTACTATATCATGACTACTGGCAGAATGAGGAACATCAGCAGATACATGAGGATGGTGATGTACTATATCATGACTACTGGCAGAATGAGGAATATCAGCAGATACATGAGGATGGCGATGTACTATATCATGACTACTGGCAGAATGAGGAACATCAGCAGATACATGAGGATGGCGATGTACTATATCATGACTACTGGCAGAATGAGGAACATCAGCAGATACATGAGGATGGCGATGTACTATATCATGACTACTGGCAGAATGAGGAACATCAGCAGATACATGAGTATGGCGATGTACTATATCATGACTACTGGCAGAATGAGGAATATCAGCAGATACATGAGGATGGCGATGTACTATATCATGACTACTGGCAGAATGAGGAACATCAGCAGATACATGAGGATGGTGATGTACTATATCATGACTACTGGCAGAATGAGGAACATCAGCAGATACATGAGGATGGTGATGTACTATATCGTGTGCCGGAGCATTGAAACAGTACATTTCTTTCACTATGCTGCCTCCGTGGTATATGCCTTTCATTAGGGTGCACCTACAATAGATGCCCACATTCCCACAGTGGATCACCTAATGTCCCAGAGTGTATGCCAACATTGCCACTGAAGATGAATTACTTTATCTGTGCTGTCCATCTCCCCGGCCAAGCAAATGCATGCAACCCACTTCAAATGTATACCGTTCTCAGTCAGCTACACACAAAGACAAGGCTTTAAGTGGGGTAAGAAATCGAGGGGCGGACCTCATTTGGGGGTGTGGCTTGCAGGATGGGCGTGGCCTAAATAATTACGCAAACCGTAAGGTAATCACACAAATATATATAGTTGTTATATATGTATGTACCTTACTGTGGTTTGTGTACTATGCAAGCCATCTTTTCTAAACTTAGAAATATGTAACATATTTCTATGATTATAAAAGATGGCTTGAAAAGTACCATTTATATATTTGTTTGTGGGCCTTACTATGGTTTGTGTACTTCAAGATGCCTTGAAAAGTACACAAACCATAGTAAGGTACACACACAAATATATAACATTTATATATATTTTGTGTGCATACGTTACGGTTTGTGTACTTTTCAAGCCATCTTTTTAAAACATTTCTATCTTTATAAAGGATGGCTTGAAAAGTACACAATTCAATCCATCTTTTATAAAGCTTTGACGAGGCATCTTTGTCCGTCGGCAAAGCTTTATAAAAGATGGCTTGAATTGTGTACTTTTCAAGTCATCTTTTATAAACTGCGAAATATGTCAAGGAATCCCCAGGTTCACCGAGGGTTAAAGATGCCTCGGGGACCTGCGGAGGGGTTGGGGAAACAAAGGGACAGTAACTTCCTCTGGTGACCCCTCACGCGAGTGGTCACCAGAGGAATCTACAGTGACAGCTTGTTGCCTGACTTAATGGTGGGCGCATCTCTCGTCGCAGATGCGGCCACAGCGGGATAATGTGTCCCGCTATTGTAGTGGTGGGACAGGGGGCCCAGGTTCAGCCCCACTTTTTGGAGACTGCTGGCACTGTGCCCCGGCTGGCCCCGGCCAACTTAAAGCACTGCACACACGCACACACACTGCATAACATACACAACACACACAGGCTATCTTCAGTTTGTCAAGGACAAAAAAAAACATTATGCAGATCCAAGCATAAAAACACAAGCAGGGTCATTTTATAATTAAGGGTAATTGAATGCAGGGGTCCCTGGTATGCTATTTTAAACCTTCATGATGCGGAGGGGAAAAGGAACCAGTAAAAGCGAGGCAAACTCTCTTTCACTCTTTAATTTTCTCCTTTGCAAATATGCTTTACAGCTGACGTGCAATAATGGATTTGCATGGAATCTGCCTGGTTTTACCACAGGCAAATTTGAGGTGGATTCCATAGGAATCATTCATTGTACGGATGCATGAAGATCTTACGCAGGCGAACAACAAGACGCACTGTCGATACAGAGGAGTGTGCGGTTGAGAGCTTATCGCCACTCTGCGCCCCCTCCTCCGTCTCATCACTGCTCCAGAATGGGGTGGCACAATAAATTGAGGCGTAAAAGAATACGCCTTGATTTTACACCTCCATTTAATGCGCCCCAACCCATTTAAAATGAAACTGAAGTGGTGGCGTGCCTGTCCAGGTATACAATGCCCAAGATAGCTACACATAAGTGGTGCACAAAAATACACAGCAAGCCCCATCAGAGGCAAATGCAAAACAAGTAGGGAACCCGTGGTGGGGTAACACGGAGTGGCAATAACAAATGAGAACGCGGTGTAAATAAATAAATAAAAACCCAAACCAGTCAAAGGGATTCAACCGCTCATCGATGGAAACATAGCACCATATTCTCCCACTCATCCATCCACCAACAACAACGCCCAAGCACCCACTTACTTTCCCTTAAAAAGGCCAGAACTACTGGCTTTGCAAATTGGTGTTTTATGTCTGTGTACATGGACTGGTTTGTGCAGTAGTGATAGAGAAAAGCAAAAGGTAAACATATAGAGGTCTGTCGAATGCAAAAAAAGGGAGATGAAAGAGTAATGCCTAATGAGTTGGCATTGATAACAGACTTCCACTTTGCATGCGGTGTCATTTTAGCGTCATGTGAGGCTGGAGGTTTCCTTCTACAAGTGAAATATGAGTTTTCTTTGCAACAATTAGGGCTAATTGCGGCCCTTGAACTTGCAATTACATTATGTCGAGAAATGTCCTGTGTACGTTCCGGAACAAAACCACGTTCAGTTAACGTTCGTAAGCAGTTGTAGGGGTGCATGCACTTGTTCTGAACGAGATCGTAAAATCTTCCGGTTTGCATTGGTAGAAATTGCTGCATGGCGCTCGTTTCGCCCAATCTATTGGCGAAGCTGGCTGTCCATAATCTTCCCTGACGCTGTTTCTCATCTCCCCACTGGTTGGCGCGTTGCCATTGAATGGTGCCGAGACACGCATGCGTGCATGAGCTGGCAAGAGGGGCTGTGTGAATAGGAGGAGAGTAGCCGTCGCCACCCTTCTGACACGCAGGCATTCAGCCGGGGCCCGGCGCTCTGCGTGGCAGTGGTGGCGGTCCTAGCTTTTCAGTTCAGGCTGCCTTGCTCCCTGTAATAGGTTTGGGAGCAAGAGTTTGAGGCTGCTGATCGCAGTTTGGCAAGTGCCACGTGAATTAGTGTGGCAGGTCACCTGGTCTAGTACTCGATGCTCACGCTGCAGTCATTTTGTTTGTATTTTAAATGTATGTACTTTTATGTAAAATTCCCCCAGCGTGCCATAATGTTCAATATTTACATATAGTGAACATACACAATTTACAAACACATGGGAGCCCTGCTAGTGAAAATGAACATTGCTCAAATAACCTATTCTATGGGACGTTTCCCACCCAGGAGTGTCTACAGTCATGGTTAAGCTCTTTGCACCTGTCACAGATGAGAAATATCCATCCAGTCGGCACTCACCCACAGTGGCAGGCAGCACCACAATGCTAGGCAACTCGCCCCTTCAGAGTAGAATTTCCCAGAAAACCCTGACATATGTTTCAGCCTTATTGGGCATCAACACTGAGGTGAATCTGAGCCTCTCTAAGCACAGTGTGCAAGGGGTAAGCATCTGGATTACCCTTAGTAATTTAGGGTTAAACCCCACAGTTTACAAATTTTAAAAAGATGTGGGAATTAACATTGCTTAAAAAACCTGTTCTATGGGATGCTTGCCACTCAGGAGAACTTGCAACAATGTTTTAGCTGTCTGTACCTTTCACAAAGGATAAATAATAATTTGCATATCAGTCTGGTCCCACCCATGAGGGCAGCCATTACGGAAATTCTAGGCAATTATCCTCTGAACAAGAGTACTTTAAGCAACGCAGACACATGCTTCTGCCTTATTGACATCATCAGTGAGGTGAAGCTGAGCCTCTCTAAGCTCAGCAAGTAAAGGGATCCACGTCTGAATTAGTCATAGTAATTTAGGGTTAATCACCACGATTTACAACATTTACAAAAATGTGGGAGCCCCCTCTACTGAAAAGAAACATGGCTCAAATAAGCTGTTCTATGGGATGATTCCTACTCAGGAGGATTGACAACCATGTTTTAGCTCCTTGCTTCTGTGCTGGAGCCAGGAATAGGCGCGCAGGCCTGGTCATTGTGAAAGAGGGGGGATACTGTGTACTGTATTTTGTGCTCACCTTTGTGCCCATTCCAAGAGCAGAACTGGTGATCTCCTCTTCTGGGCTCTCCCATCACTTTTATGCTGACAATACTCTGCTTTTTCTCTCCTTTTCCTCATTTTTCACTGATATTCATGCCCAACTTTCTGCTGGTCTCCTAGCCATCCAATCTTGGATGTCGGCTCAATTCCTGGCTCTTAATGCCACTAAAACTAAGGTACTTTTATCTCCAGCAAGTACTATTCTCTCCTCTCCCTCCTTCCTTTGTTTCCTTTTCTCCTTCTCAGCTATCTATTTTCCTTATGGCCCGTAATCTAGGTCTGTACTTTGACTCAGAGCTTTCCTTTAACATATTTCATTATCTGCACGTGCTTGTCGTTTCCATCTTTATAATAACCAGAATGGTCGCCAATTTCTAACTTTCGATGCCACTAAGCACTTCTTACCTCATTAATCTTTTCTTGCCTTTTTTATAGTTCTTCTGCCCTCTTTGGTTTCCCGCTTACTTGTCTGGGACCTTTTAAATCTTTTGTAAATGCCTCTATACTTTAACTTTTTCTTTTGGCCCCTCGTGACTCTATTTCTTCATCACTCTCTACCCTTTGCTGGCTTCCTTTCCAATCCCGTCTAAATGTAACTTCTTAAGCCTGGCTTTTAAATCTCTTTATGGTCTCGTTCCTGATTCTCTTTCTTCTCTGGTCACATTCTATATCCCCACACACACTCTTTGCTCCTGTTCTCAATTTTGCCTTTATTAACCCCCAATCCCCTTGTGCACAGACACGTTTCCGTTCTTTTTCTCTGCTCGCTCCCCTTCACTGGAACGCTCTTCCTCTTTCTCTTCGTTCTATCACAGTGCTTTCTTTGTTCCAGGACTCTCTTAAGTCCCACTTACTTCACTATGGTTAAATGGTTGCTAAAGTTTTATCATGTCTCATTTTATATACTGCTTGATGCTATGAACAGCGCCTTGGAGTAAAGTGCTCTATAAAATTCAAATAAAATAAAAAGAAATGCAAATACTGTTGTACATGGACCGCATAGCAATATGATGTTTGCAAAAGTGTCTCAACGTATTGACATGTGTCCGAGCCAGCACCCTCCTGGCCTCACATGCATTCAATTTAGTGTCCTCAACAATGAGGCCAGCCATCCAATGCCCATCCCCCATCTACATGATCCTACACTGCACCTACCCTAAGAATGTGCCTCTTGCCAGGCTGTCCCAAGCTACAACTATGGGGGATGGAGGAGGGTGGGAAAGCTGGGCTAGTCACATCAGTGATTTGATTATGTATTCATGTAGTTTTATACAGCACAAGCCAGGCCCATATTACTAATTTAGTTTAATTTATAAGTAGACAAGAACGGGCAGAATATCAATACACCTATATCAGGGCAGCAATCAAACACAAGACATTGTTTAGGCATTGCATAATGGTTTTTATTACAGGCACATTACAGAATGCAAGACAGTACTGCAGTAGCCACTGTCCACTTAATGACACCAGCTGTGTGCTGCAACAGAGGCTGCAGGTCATGCTGCTCAGAGCGGCCCAATAGCTGTGTGAGGACAGCTGCTGGGCAAGTGGGCTTTCCACCATCCGATGAAAGAAATGCTTACAGCGGCTATTAGTAATTGAAGTATCGTAGCATTGTCACAGGCTGAAACCTCCCCCTCCCGGGTGGATATTGCATCCCGCAGTATCGGCACAGGGGCTCAACATGCCCACGGTATGGGTGTAAGGAATCGTGCAACAGTGTTAGCCTTCTGTGACTACCGGATGGGGTTTCAATTGCATTCAGCGTCTTCACAGCAAATCCCACACCCTCTCACTGACACTTCTGTACCTCAGACTAGCACAGGGGGTCTCCCGCTGCCGCCACACACCTGGGCGCCTAAGAGCTACAGGCATCCTGCTGCAGTGGCGTCCTGTGGGCGCGTTCGGTGGAATGTGATGCATTCATTGGTGCCCTGGCGGTAAAACAACCAACCCTGCTGGAAGAACTAAGGGCATTCCCAAACCCCAGGCATCACAATAGCCCATCGGTGAGCGCTCAGTGCAATAGAGCATTTGCACGATGTCCACACCTCCGTCCAGGCCTTGTCTTGAGCAGGGTGGTGTATCCACTTTAGTCCCTGTGGTAGTGCAGAATATTCAGTAAATTCTCGCTGTCCAGTCCAGGAAGAAGTTACATACAGCACAGTGGACCTAGCCCATCAATGCCCGAGCTTTGTGCAAGAAGTGAGGTGGGCGATATGAACATTAGACCTGCTTTCGTCTAGCAAAGGTTGCAGAGCCGAGCATGCCAGGTGCATGCGGTGTGCAATGTTCAGGCATTGGGAGAGCCACGTTGCTTGGCGTGAGAAGGTCAGACAGAACTGCGCTTGCTACTAATTACATCACGTAGTGATTGGGGACACAGAAGCTCTTTGTTTTCTAAGGTACCATCGCGAAGGCGTAACCCAGTGAAAAACCGTAATTTAGGGCCTCATCACTATTGGCGGGGCCAAAATCAAAGGGGTACTTTATGATATGCTATGGCTCTTTTGCTGTGCTTTTTTATTTTTGCCTTTAAGTTTTTTTTGTCCCTTATGCCCCTTTGCTCAAGTGATGCCTTGACTGCCGACTCCCTCTGCTGCAGTTTTTGTGATTATTTTGCACAGTATCTTGTGCTGTCCTAAAGCTTAATTGAGCACTTCTTGTCTTTGAGTCAGGATAGGGGTACTCACAAACATTTTCTATGGGGACGGAAAGTTTGGTTTGATCTTTGTCTGGGGGGCACATTGACCACTAGCCACCACCAAAAGCACCAAGGCTTTTAAATCAGTAATTTAATTTTGGCGAGTTATCTAGTGCATCATGCAGATGGACTGCTTCTAAGCCACTAATCAGTGTTATTATTACCCACTCAAGGTACTAAATTGAGACAATTCAACTTCCGGGGTATCAGTATCCAGGGGTGAATATCGGTTTCTAAACCATCAATCAACTCCACATCTCTAATACACCAGAAGGGATCCGAACAGAATAACAAGCAAATTATAAACTTCCTTGTCCAATTTTGGTAACTGGACGGAACAGCAGGCTTATCTCCGAAAGGTTGTGGATTGTTGCTTAGTTGCAACACAGCGAAAATACAGTTAATACCCAATTATTATAAAAGGAGTGTCCAGTCAAGTTTGTATTAAAATATTAATTACAACAGACAGTCTAACAACATTACAAAATACAACACACCCTTTAAAGGAATGCAGAGGCCAGAAAGTTCTAAAGAAGGAAAAGGGATGTACTCTGGATACTGACAGGAGGGTAGTCGGTATAGTCAATAACCACAATAGTTTGTTAAGGTTTCTTGGCTTTTGCACAAAGGCAGAAAAGGGTCCTAAAATGTCTCTAGGGGCCCTCTGGGAAGGACCAGGGTGACAGAACCACCATGTACCTTTTGCTGTAGATGTTGATGGTGCTTGACTGGTTCTAGTCGGCTTTTGGGTGCTTTGCAGGCTTCTGTGACAGAGTTCGAGACAGGAGTCAGCTGCGGGTAACTGGCGCACGATGGTTCGGCGAGTGAAGCTAGATGAACTGCTACAGGCTGGCCTACGCAGTGGCTCGGGGTCTGGAATAGTTGTCTCAGTGCTGATCTGCAGTTCTAAAGCCCCGGTCGAGACGTCTCAGATTTCTTTAAGCGACTGCGGTTTGACAATGGCCAGTGTTACAGTTGGTTGCGGATCAAGGAACTCGACTGGGTTGAAAAGATCCTTTAAGGGGGAGCGGCGGTAGATGCTTGTCGAGACACTTCTCCCAGCTTCTTGAATGGACTTGGGTAATCCATTAAGGTTGATATGTTAAGTACCAATAAATGGGGTAATACTACTGGTTTTGACAGTACTAAGAAGCTGGAGATATCTGGCATCAAGCCCTATATATGAACACACATTATTATATTGTGTATGTTGAGACATTAATTTGAATTGGATGGTACTATTGAAGTGTTTTAGCCTGCACTTGGCATATGATAGCAGCAATTAAACATGCCAGGGCTGCATTTTACATGTGGTGAGTCTACCATATGAAAGACATTAACTGGTATTGCAGTAGCATTTGTGGGTGTGCATGACCCTGATGCCATATATGCAATCACTTTGTCTATGGAGAGCACCCTTTCTTCTTGTTCAACATTCCAACCACCCGCAGATGAAGGCTCAATCTGCTTCACCCTAAATTACCCTGGATAATCCAGGAATGGACTCCTTGCTCACTGTACCTAGAGAGGCACAACTTCACCTCACTGATGAGGCCTGACTAGGCCGAATCACGTTCCTGGGGTTGCTGTTGGTACTCTTGTTCAGAGGAGAATTGCCTAGCATTTTGGCGCTGCACTGCTCTTGTGCGTGGGACAAAGGCTCAATGTGCTTAACCCTAATTTACCCTGGATAATCCAGACGTGGACCGCTTGCTCACTGTGCCTAGAGAGGCACTGCTTCACCTCACTGATGAGGCCTGACTAGGCCGAAACATGTGTCTGGGGTTGCTGTTGGTACTCTTGTTCAGAGGAGAATTGCCTAGCATTTCGGTGCTGCACTGCCCTTGTGCGTGGGACAAAGAATGATAAGCAAATGGATATTTCTCCTCTGTGAAAGGTACAGTGAGCTGAAACGTTAGACCCGCCCGAGTGGGCACTTTCCCATAGAACAGGGTATTTGGCCGTGTTCGTTCTTGGTAGAGGGGCCCCCAGACCTTTTTGTGAAATCAATCTGTTTAGTGACGCATGACCTATGCACCTCAGATAAATGCCACATATATGCTCACACGTATGTGGACCACAATTGCACCATTGTATACCAGGCACCACATGACACCACAACCTGCTCAATAGGAACATCAAGGGAATCCAGAAACCTAAAACACTGCTTGCTAATCCTGTTTTTCTCCCTGCTTTCCTCCCTCCCTCCCCCGCTTTCTGCTTTATTTACTACTACTAGGCCAATTGGCCTCAACCAATGTTACTTGTATGCATGTATATATGCCCACGAATCATGGAATCCAATAACATGTATCTATCACCATTTTGAACGCTGCTCTGCACTGAGCATTTCAGGCTGTGCTGCCATGGGATTGCAGCACATGCACGTGGAAAGCAGCACCACTGAAATAAAAAAGGTGGCAACACCCAAACATTTGTTTGCAAAAGCTAACCTATGTCATTTGTCAATGTTCATGTTTTCATTATTCATTGTCCTCTCTTGTGGGATTTATATTTCTATGTTAAATTCTTGTTCTATGTCCCCGCTTACCATCCATGACTGTGGCGGACTGACTTTCTGCCTAGAAGACGAAGTTGATGGTTAAATAAATAACGCTCAAAGGTTCAGCAGAGAAGCTCCAAACTCCCCAAACATCACCCGTATCAGCTTGATCACTGCAGTACCTGGCTTTGAAGCAGTGGCACTGGCAGGGCAAAAGTGAGGCAAGCAGAGGGAGCACAGCAGGTAGTCAGAGGGGCTGCAATGGCAGTCATATGAGGATTCTCTAACTCTCTTTTGCTCACTCACTCCTACTCTGGTTAACAACCTAATCAGAACTAGCAAATGCTCTGGACTGCCCTTTGTTGATCTGTAAGCTTGACAAAGATTTGACATCAAATATGGCAATGGAGAAAACATTTTCTTTCTTTATTTTATAGTAAATTAAACATTTTTGCACAAGAGCAAATATGGGCTAGTGGTTTTGAACAAGTTATGATGCTTCTTTGATAGAGAATTGAGAGAACAGGGATCCTGCAAGCAAGTTTAACCTGGCCCTTATTACAAAACGTTGTTCCAGGGAAAAAACTGAGCATAACTATTTTTTGTTATTTTTACCATATATGTAATTTTAATCCAATATTTAAAATCCTAATTTTGAGCTCAATATTAATTTGCTTAAATTCTAAGTAAGCTTTAGGGCAGAATTATTTGTTTGTGGGTCCCCTAAGCCCATTCTTGTATTTCATGTTGTTTTTTTAATTTTATTTTGTTTTTACCAGATGATATTCCTGTGAAGTCTCTTGTCATTCAGCCCTTTTTTTCTGGTGCGCTGCCCCAAGTGGCTATAATACTTCTTCGATCAACTCTAGTCCCATTCCTTGCGGAATTTCGTGTATAGGCATGCAATGTCTAGACCCAGAAGAATGTTGGTGCTGATATCAAATGCCTTATTTCCAATCAGCCGAATGACACCCGCTCTGTCTTTGTGATAGGATTGCATTTTGGCCACCAAAGGATGTAGGTAATGGTCCACAAATTGTGCTGTACCATGAAAGTCTGTCAACCATGAAAGTCTGTGTGAGGAATTCGACCATCCGCATGGCATATTCAGTTGGAATATGACAGGTGAGCAGAGCAGGAGTTCATGCCAAGGGGAGGGGGAAAAGCTTCCCCCTGCCATGGACAGCCTGATTAACTGATAAATGCTCCATGGAACCCCCCCTCCTCTTTTGCTATGCCCTGCAGCTTGTGTAAGTGATTAATATACCAATAGAGGGTACTTCAAACAGGCTTCCAGGGGTCCTGGCTGCAGAGGATAACAAAGGAGACAAGAAACCCAACAAACCTTTCATATGTAACTGTGTCAACCTGAAGCCAGCTCCTGCCTCTCAGTATTAATGACAGTGAACTGACATGTCTGAGTCTATGGTGCAGTAGACAACACCCACTAGGTGGACCCCATTCACAAGATATAAGGATGTGGTTTGCAGAATCCAGTCTGGCCTTTCAACATCTTCAAGGGAGACCTGTTGCTTTAAAAAGGAACCACATGGGGAGAACCATTTACCAGAGAGACTCTTTGACCACAGCAGACAAGAAGGTGGGTGGGACTAAAGTATCACAGGGGAGTGAGCCCAGAGCTCTTTCTGTTGCGAGAAGGGTTCTGTCATATTAGTTCTGGAACACACATTGTTACTGTTTCACATCTGTACCATTTTCCTGTTGCAAGGCAACCTCCTGCACAACCTCACACATACAAATACGTGTGGGTAGGAACCCCAGAATTGGTTCACTTAGGTAGGCACAGCCTACACCAATCACTGTGGCCCACATGGCTTTAAAATAGGGCTAGGGGGCCATCTTTAAGGTGATCATCTGAAGACTTCAACAATTGAAGCACAAACTAGAACTCATCCTGGGACCCTGGCTGAAGGTACAGTCTGCCTTACAGCTTCCACCAGTGAAATCAGAAGACCATCCAGCCACTTCAGAACCAATACCCAGCCAGCACACAGCGTGCTCTGCTAGGCTCTGCAGTAAGCTCCCTGGACAAGGAGTGCCAGAAGGTCTCTGAACCTGAAACCAAGGACAAAGCAGCTGTCTGCAACACACTCCCTAGCTCTGGGCCATCCACCTTAAAGGACAGCGCAAGCCCATTGAAGAGGTGGGGAGAAGTGCAACGACAAGCATCTGCTGGCTTCTGCCTTAAAGGACATTCTCGAGCCAGTCAAGTTCCTCGATCCGCAACCACGTGCAACGCTGACTGCCGTCAAGCATCGAGCTACCGCTGCCAATCCGCAGTCGGTGAATGAACCCGAAACGTCTCGACCAGCTCTTCAGAACCACTGATCAGCACTGAGACAACGATTCCTGACCCTGAGTCGCCGTGAAGGCCAGCCTGCAGCTGTTCGAGCTGTCTTGCCGCCTTATACCTGCAGCTGACTCCTGTCTCAAACTCTGTTGCAGAAGCCTGAAAAGTACTCGGAAGCCAACTCAACACTATTGAGCACCAAGATCAACTACAGCAAAAGGTACATTGTGGTTCTGTTCCTTTGGTCGTTCCGGGAAGGCCCCTACAGACATTGTAAGACCCTTTCCCCCTTTTTGCTGAAGCCAAGAATGCTTTAAAAATACTATGTGGTTATTAACCATTCCAACTACGCTTCTGTCAGTATCCAGAGTCTATCCCTTTTCCTTATTAGAAACTGTCTTTTCTCTGCATTCCTTTACAAGGTGGGTTGTATTTAGTTGTATTATTAGATTGTCTGTTGTGATAATAATAAAGTAGATATTTTATTTAACCTTGAGTGGACACTCCTTTTATCATTGGGTAATAATTGTATTTTCGCCGTGTTGCAAAACACCAACAATGTATGCCCTTTGGAGTAGATAAGCCTGCTGTTCCGTCCACATTACCAAAATTGAACAAGGAGGTTTATAATTTTAATTGTATGCTTGTTCAAATTGTTCAGATCCATTCAGGTGTATTAGAGGTGTGGGGCTGAATAATGGTTTAGAAACCGATATTCACCCCCTGGATCACTGGTACCCCAAAATTTGATTCATCATAGTCTGGCAACCAGCCTCCATTCAAAGATGGCCACTACTATTAGGCTTTGTTTGTTACATTACAAGCGTTTCTGCCAAGAGGAAGGACTATACACATAACATTAGGCGCAGTTCAGCGTCAGCTCAATCAATAGGTGAATAGGTAACATTTCTTCAAGACAAAGGGCCTCATTACAACCCTGGCGTTAAGGGGTTAACAGCGCCGTAAAAGGCTGCGGCGTTGTTAAACCCTTAACGCCAGATTCCCACTTTAACGCCTGCTTTTTGCAGGCGTTAAAGTCCAAGGCGCTAAGCGACCTTGGTGCTAATTACGGCACCGTAATTTATGGTGCCGTAATTAGCACCTTCCCCATCCCCATTGAGTCCTATGGGGCAAAAATGGGAACGGGGAAGGGGAAATGGTGAATGGGGATTTACCGCCCCGTCAACCTTGGAATGGGGCGGTAAATCCGCCATCCACCATGGCGGAATCCGTCATGGACCATGGTGCTAACAGCACCATGGTCCAACGGCAGGGTTGTAATGAGGCCCAAAGCATCTTCGACAAAATGTGTTTTCATATTACTTTCCAAATACAATAGCAACGGATTTAATTTTATTTCTAGAGGTCCGCAATAAAGCCTCAATTTAAAGATTGCCACCACTAAGAAAAAAGTGGAGACACATCAAAAGCGGCATCCTTTAAAAGAAGCACAATGAATGTACTAGCTGGTGCAGCATCAGAAAACGGTGACTCGGTAGGGAGATTCAAAGCCACGGGTAATAAGAAGCCCCCGCGATATACTGCGCACAGGTAACAGATGCGCAGATGATAGAGATGAAAGAATATCACATGTGTGGCAATTGAAAGACACAAAGTTAATCAAGCAGTGTGTCTCTGACTTGGGTATACCTATGAGAAGTCAGATGATGCCGGCTGAGAGCTTCAAATTGACACCACACAAAGAAGGGTTAGAACTCCCTGCGTGTTTGTTTTCTAGCAGTGCACATGAGACAAGGGCTAGTGAGAAACTGACATTAGCTCGATGGAGGACTTCGAGGAATAGAAAGGCAACCAGAGAGCACAAGACACCACGCAAAAATGCGTGTTGGTGGTGTTGTTTTTTCACACTTTGGGGATTGAGCCTCACTATGCAAAGAGAGTGACATTAACAGTCACAGGTAACAGTCACAAGAGCAACATAATACGTGAACAGGTAAAAGCCCCATTCCCCTGAATTATTGTAGGGGGGTGCACATAAGATTGGCATTTGTAGCTAATCTAATGGAATTTTGTTTTTTTGTTGCAGCTTGGGCGTACTCACACAGGGTAGCTTTCTACATGACCTCTCTCGCTGTGATCGGGATGAAGCAATGTTGTTAAAATGTTTTAAATATGGACATTGGAGTGTTTAAATGCTGTGAACACCGGATGATGGATTGATAATGGTTACTATTGTTCCAAATTGTGTGAATCGATCTTACAAGTGGAAAGTGGCTCCTTGAGCTGTAAAACCCTGACGAATGTTCTGCATTCATAGACAAGAGAACTGAAACATGACATGTTTGTTTGTTTTATTATTTATAATGCGTGCCAGACCCGAGGGTATCAGGGTGCAGAAAGTGACAAGAATATTTTCAGCTTAGGTGCCATGGCTGTACAAGTATATACAACAAGGATAAACGTCAGTAAGTATATACAACAGGATAAGGTCAGCAGGTTTAGAAACAGGCAGCATTTGGAAATTATATACAGACAGAGATATGGCCGACACAGGTCGCAGGGTAGTGCAATATACCTTAAAAACATACAAAGTAGGAGCTAGGGATGAGCTAACAGGCAGAGTAAAAAAAAGCAACATTATATACAGTGCAGGATCCTAGAGTGGGGCTGGCGGGATGTGCCCAGTGTTTTATCTGTCATTTTCTTTAATCCAGTTAATGATGTTGTATCTGAAGTGTGGGTAAGTTTGGTCTGCCCGGAGGGCTGGGGGTAGGGAGTTCCGCAGCTGAGCAGCTGAGCAGCTTTGACTGGAAAGCTATACCCTCCAGTTTTGGAAAGTATAAATCTGGGTACCGTCAGGAGATTAGAGTTGGCAGTTCTTATTGGCCGGTTGGATCATTGTCTATTAAATCTTTCTATAAGATAGCGAGAGGCAGCGTTAGTTAGGCATTTATGTGTAAGTGACACTGTTTTAAGCCGGATTTTATCATTGGTGGCAAGCCAATTATTCATTCTCCTTGTCCTGTTGTCATGTCCTTGACATGTTGAGTTCCAAAGACATGTATTTAAAAACTTGTCATAGTTAATGTGAGAATGCAGGGGCAACACAGGAACGTTTCTTTAGGTGAGTTTATTCATAAGTAACACCGATACAGACCCCAGAACAGCCCCCCTCTTCTCTCAGAGAGCAACGCCTACTGCTGGAACTCCTTTAAGACATAACAATCCATTTGGAACAGTACCTACATCACACAGCTCTTTCCTCATACAATTCTAATATATATACAAGAACATCATTATAACAAATCTAACATATACAAGACAACATTATAACACATCTCCCTGTTTTCATTCAGCACATCCCCTCTTCACAATTGCAACCCGGTTTTTGTTACAAACTGACCACCCATAACTCTCACCACACCTTTCATTACAGCAATAACCCTTATGGGGTCAGAATACAACACCTTCCCTTTCCGCTTAATCAAACTCTTTTTAATCCTCACCCAATCACTACGCCACCCTTCGCTTCTTACCAACCTTGCTTCGCATTCTCTCTCATCACCCACATCCCCTTCTTCTCATTTAACTTCACTCTCAACTCATCGACAACACAATCTGACTCTCTTCCCCTGCCAAACCAGGGTGGGCTCAGCTCTGAATTTTTCTTGCGCCCCCTCATGAGCTCAGAAGGGGTCACCTCTGTTGTGGCATGTGGAGACATATTCAAGGCATAGATCCTTTCCCGTATGGCAACCTTTCTGTCCATCCCACACGCATGAGCCATACGAATTGCCTCCATGATACACCTATTCATCCTCTCAATTTTGTCCTGGTTGTAGCCACCAGGATTAATGTCTGGCTCTACTAAATTTTGGATATCGCCAGCCATATCTCGTTCAAAAACAGCTCTAGACATCAATGACATCTTTGACCCTGAGTCAGCCATCATTGAAACACACTTCCCATTCACTCGCACATTTGCATACGGGTGTTCGCATACATCCTCATCCTGAACAACGTTGACTATGATGTTCTTTACATTACAGCCATCCTCTTCATCAGACAATGTATGACCGTCCTCATCATTAACTTACAACACCTTTGTTTGGTTAAATTGGAAGCTCTTGCAACAATTCGCAAAATGGCTGTGTCTCCTGCACTTGGCACGCACATCTTTCCTGCCAGGACACGATAGCGATCCAGCAAAATGTGTACTACTTGCACATCTAAAAATGATCGTTCTCGATCATCCTTCCACTCTCCTTTCCACTTAGTGTTCTTCACCTCATTGTTCTCCCTCACTACAGGTTTTTCCATCACATTTCTCCTTTGTTTAGTCTCTGCAACATTCAGAACCTCGGCTTTAAGTTCAGTGTGATCTTTCGCCCTAATTTTTGCCAACTCGTTTTGCAATGTTGAGTACCTCCTCCAATGTGGATTTGTTCTTTAACCACTGTTCTTCCCAAGTGTTGTTGCCATTACAATGGATCATGAACTGGTCTCAAATATGTTCATAGAAAGACTCTCTAAACTTACAAGACAGGGCCAAATGTCTCAGGGCAGTCACATATTCCTCAACGCTCTCTCCGAAATTGTAACCTTTCCAAAATTGTGCTAGTCTTCAGATTGACTTGCAAATCCAATTTCCTTAGAGCCTTGTCTAGAAAAATGTATGTTGTCATCACCTTCATTGGACAGGGAAGGAAGAGTGTCATACACTTGTTGTCCCTCGTAGCCAAGGAAGTGCATCAACAATAATACCGGTGAACTAGGTAACCCATTTTGGTGGCCTTCCTCAGAGGTTTGCTGTCTTGCTATGAAGCTTTGACAACTGTTTATTGAACTTGACTCAGATAATTCGTTTTCTGCCTCTGCACACAGATGCTTGTTCTTGAATCACTTGGCTCCCTTATTCTATTTCAGCTCGTGGTGACCAGGCAAGTGACAGACCTTTGCCCCTTATCTTGACACTTGGCAGTCCTTTACAAATCAATTTTTTTTGTCTTCCTCTTTTTTTTGTTTAAATTGCGCGTGCATGCTCAGAGTGCCTTTGTCCGGACATTTTTGGTCAGGCAGCCCTAAGCGCGCGTGTTCTTCAAAGCCAGCACCTGATGGAGCTCGCGCATACGCAGAGTGCATTTGTAGTGAGCTCCTTGGTCAGGCAGCTATGTGCGCACGCGTGTCTCTCCGAAGCAGCTCCTGATGGAGACGAGTGATGCGCGTGCCTCATGGTTGCTGTCTCTGCTGGGGACTCGGCCACAATTTCGGATACAGTCCCTGCTGGGGACTCTGCCCCCATTTTACCCACAGGCGGTGCCCAGCCTCGCGGTGCCCAACATCCCACTGTGGGGCTTCAGCAATGGAACGTATGGCTTCCAGACTAGCACACCAACGGGACCGGGGATGAGGGCACTTTACCTTCTTCAAGGTTGGCCGCTAAAACAACCGGGCCCAGGTGGAGCGGCTTACTGGGAGCACGATTTCTCTTCCTGGCCGCTGCAACGCCTCTGACCAGGCGGAGTGGCTGAATTTGCCGGGAGTCTGTGTACTTCAGCAGATCCTTTTCACCAAATGTGAGAATGCAGGGTCAACACAGGAACTTTTCTTCAAATGAGTTTATTCATAAGTAACACTGATACAGACCCCAGCACAGCCTCCCTCTTCTCACAGAGTGCAACGGCTACTGCTGGAACATCTTTAAGACATAACAATCCATTTGAACAGTACATACAGCTCTTTCCTCATACAATTCTGATATATATACAAGAACAACATTATAACAAATCTAATATATACAAGATAACATTATAACAGTTAAAACACACACAATCTACTGTATAGTTTCTGAATTTAAATGAATTGGCTTAACTGAAGTTTAGCAAATCAGAATCGAACATAATACTCTCGAGCAGAAAGAGGATCCTACGATGTTATGAAGCCATCCTACAGGTCGTTTAATTTTACAGATATATCCTTAACTGTGGTACTAAATACTGATGTAATGGTTTAGCATGGTGAAGGTGTTCACGGGTGCAAGGCAAACAAACTTTATGATTTTTCATTTTGAATACAGAGATAAACTTGTATGTAATTTGTTTAGTGGTTACTCCTACCACTATGTCAATTTAATTATATTTTAATGTGAATTATGGGTTTGAATAAATTAAATATTTTTAATAAACAGTGGAGTACTTGCTTGCTGCAACACAGTACATGGTACACAGATCCTTTATGTGTTAATGACATGTATCTTTCCCGGGATGGATCTGGGTGATGGTTCACCATATTGGGTAGAGCTTATCCTCGGGGCCAAAACCTTATTGTGCTGCCCGGTGTGTTATCTAAGTAAAAGTGGCTAAGTAAATGTTTTATCTGAGGGAGGCCCTGTGCATTCCTTAGATCCAGTCCTGATTCTTAGCTGAACAATGTTGGAAGATGGGCTGCTGCTGGAGATTTTAGTTTGGCCATGGTGGAGGACTCTCACTCCCAGTCAGGGCTCTTCCCTTGCTTCCTGTAGTCGTCCTACTGGATTGAACTGCCTGTCCTTTCTGGACTCTTCCTCACCTGCAGTTGTTGCGGAACCTCTGGTAAGATTTTTCTGGCCCTAGTCCCTAAGGGAGGAGGCCTCTTCTGGTATTCCTGGCTTGGAAACCTTGCTGGCTGGCTGCTGCTTTGCTTTGGCTATATCAGTGGATATCTTGGATCACCTCCCTTCTTTACCCCCGCGTTGGAACCATTTAATTGATGGCTGGCTGTACCCTACTGCTCCTCCGGGCTGTCTTTGATTGGTTCTTCCATTACCTGGCTTTGTTGCTGACAATTATTTTACCTTGTGAGTTGTCTCTTCAGCTGACTTCTTCCTTGGTGCTTCTTTGTCTAAATATACAATGGTTTGTAGGTTTGAGTAACTCCATTCGGAGCCAGCAACCATTGCAAGTCGGTGCTAAATTAGACTCCCAAACTCCCCTAGGCACCTGGTGTTACTGGGCTGAATTCATGCAACCAGCACTGACACCATCTGCCTCTGGGTCCTGGCGTGCTGATCCCATAGTTGGACTACCAGGTAACCTAATGAGGAAATCTCCAGGTGTTCAAAATGCAGCAGTGAGACTACTTCTCAGAATTAAGTGATTTGAACCTATCACATCAGTATTAGGTATTCTCCACTCCTCTAGAAAAAAGGGCTAATTTCAAAACCTTGTTCATCGCTCATCTTTCATACCATGGAGGGGACACTTCCTTCTTCAGAAGTAAGTTCTAACAATACACTTCCTCCAGACTACTTAGGTCCAGCAATGCTGCACTAATACTATTCACTAACTTCAACAAGAAATGGCAAGGAGGATCCTCTTTTTTCAGTTCTGGTCACAAAACTGTGCAACATCCTACTCAAACCTCTCTGCTTGGAAGTGAACCACCTGACTTTCTGGAAACAGCTCAAGATGTGGCTTTTTAACCAACCACTTTAAAAGAAAATGAAAAATATTAGCAACCATCAAAAAACTGTGCACCAAAAGCGTGGGTTAATTTACGACAAGCAATTTAAAAAACTCTTGGCACTGCCACCTGTGAGAAACCAATTTGAGTCATGGATCCTCTGCTTAAGCTCAATGAAATCTACTATCAAGAGCCTGGAATTGGCAATACCTCCATTCCTATGCCCCTCTCCACGCACCCTCATCGCTCAACTAACTTCACAATACTAGAATCTTGCATCCTTACACCTTCCACACTCGTTCAGGAGACCTCCATGTCTAGTGTACTTAATAGATTGAGAGCCTATCCATCTTCTAACTACAACCATGCTTGCCCACAGCAATGCCAGAGGTTCAGATTAATTTGAAACCTTCCACCCATCACCTTTTTTGTTTTGCTGTAGTCACCCCGAGTGGGACGGGTATGCCCAGATGTGCGACCCGTGCCTGCTTGGCCTAGAGACCCAAGCTTCTCCTCAATGATGAGGCCTAACAAGGCCAAAACATGTTTGGGGAAACTTGTGGTCTTGTGCGGAAGGGATGTGACCAAGAGGTTCGGGCTGGACTACCCCTTATGGGGTAGGACCAAGCCTGATGTGTATATGGTCTTTCCCCTTTTGTAATTGCTTGGCAGGTGAAGAAGGATCGTCTGGAGGGTTGCCCAGAACAATGCCAGAGGTACAGATTAATTCGATACCTTCCAGCCATCACCTCTTTTGTTTTGCTGTAGTCAATTATTTGCACTCCACAATCCAGGGGCTGCCTATATGGCTCATCTGCCCAGTCGCTACCAACCACAAACAACATATAGATTTTCATATCAGCACACATGTATTGGGTACTTCTGACCTGCATCCCTCCAAACCAAAGGTTTCTGCATCTGCCTTCCCACTATCCGACTCGCAAGATGGAGGAGGGGTATGAAGTGGAAATAAGATCTCTGCCGTGCATTCCTCCTTCGTCTTGTTAGTGTGTTTCATTTTATACCTGCATCATATTTTGATGAAGGTATAACAGCAATGGATTCCTGTGGAATCCGCATTGCATTAACACCTGGTAATGAGTAGACAGATTCCATAGGAATCCATTAGTAGCCTGCAAAGGGTAACTCACATGCAGCGTTTACTTAATCACAAGACGGAGAGGACACCTTGCTCTTACTCTTTCCTTCTCCCTTCTTCCTTATGAATGTTCAGAATATTGCCTGCAGGGGACCATACTGCACGTAATTGCTAACGTTGGTGGTCTCCGGCAAGTAAATTATATTTGTTGCAAAATGAGGCTCAAACTATCTCAGTCACCTGTTAGGTCGTGATCGCAGCTGAGGTGTTCCATGCTGCTCCGTCACAGGGTTCTTAAGCCCTACTTTTACTGTCCTTGCTTCTGCCAACTGTTTTTCATACTGCTACCCTTCTATATGTACTAGGTGCTGCAGGCTTGCATGTTTTGCTACAAATTTTAGAACATTACTTCCTTGCTGGTTTCGTAGCTTTGACGTGTATAAGGGCTCCCAAAATTGGGGAACTCGTATCTTATGCACACTATCTAAAGCCAAAGATAGGCAAAAAGTTTGATTTAGTATAAATCAGAATAAAGATGTTATGTTGTCTAGATTAAGATAATCATTCCATATGTCCATTAGTGAGCTTATTCAACAAATATTCAACAAAACACAAGTACTTTCTAAGCTTTTTTGTAACAAGAAAATATTTTAATATATATAACCCATGAAAAGAAGTTCAACTCTAATGACTGCGGTGTTCCAATGTGTGTTCAAACTGTATTTTTTATATTCCATAATATAGTACACTCCTGCACAAGACGTAGCGTAGCACTGGCCTTGTGCCCATACAATCCTTAGTCAGCTACTGTTTAAAACATTGATGTTGTGCCCATACAATCCTTAGCATGTAGCAATGGTAGTGTAGTGTGCCCCTACAATCCTTAGTCGACGTGTGTTTCCACCCCTAGGTCTTTCCCAAGAATAACACTCTGTGGCACTTGCAATTAAGCAATCAACAGTTACCAATTGCTTGGCATATTGGTTGGTTATTTCCTGTGTAATTCAATGGTCCCGTTATGTCTGAGCATTTTGTTGTATCACTGTCCTTGTTGCTCAGTGGTTGTTTCGCTGCAGCTGTTTTATAGGCTTATTTCAGTATCTCCCTGTTTCGGGTGTGACTACTGCTGTTTTTTCAGCGTGCCGCGATATTGACATATATATATATAAGCCAATGCTTTTCGAGAGGTCATATCTTCATGAGGGGTTGAACATTTTTCCATATTCCTTCATAATTTCTAAAAAGTATTCAAAACGATATGCTGTGTAAGTGTAATTGTCTTCAATACACCAATATTACTGTAAACACAACAATGGTAATCTAACTTAAGGAATGTAATACCATCTGTATATGGATGTACCTCATGAATTCCTCTGGTCGAACTGGCAATGATGTGCTAAAGCAGATGAGAGATGGAGCTGTACAAATGGGTTAAGTTGCCCGCTGCTCCTGAAGGTACAAGATAGTGATTTGAATGCGTTTTAAAAAGACATCTAAAATCCATGTGACGTAAGTTTGAAGGTAAAGAGATGAAGGGAGGACCAACAATCTCACCTATTCTTCTTAAAGTTCTCCTTGAGGTGCTAATAGCGGTCCGAAATTCGTGCAGGCTAGTGTTGAAAAGTATGCTCCTACCTATAATCACTAAAACAAAAATATAGTGACATGTAAGGGATTTATATATATATTCAATGAAAAAACTTTGTTAAAAGGGACGTTATGGTTAAGTTGCGCTACTAAAAACCTATCAAATTCAGTAAAAAAACGTTGTTAAAGGGATGTTATGGTTCAAAGTAAAACCGAAAAACCCCTGAAATTCGCCAGTTATGGTAAGCTAAACAACCATAACTCACGCCACCGTGCACTGCTAACACTAAAACCCATGACATCAAAGATGACATCACAAATGTCATTGATGACATCACTGATGACATTACATGGCTGGCTCTCCCTTTTTTTCCTTCACTGACATATCTAAGCCACATAGTTTTCTTCAGTAACAGTCAGGAAGTAAAAATTGAAAAGGTACTTTATTTGTAGACTTAGGGTCAAGTCATATCATATGAAACATATATATAGCGGAAGACACAGGCTTGAAAGAGAGCAATCCTTTCTGTGCATGAAGATAATCATTAGAGTTATCAGCACTTTCTCATAGTTTTATTTTTATTACTATACCTTCCCTGTATATGGACTCTTCCTCACCTGCAGTTGTTGCGGAACCCCTGGTAAGATTCCTCTGGCCCAAGTCCCTAAGGGAGGAGGCCTCTTCTGGTAATCCTGGCTTGGAAACCTTGCTGGCTGGCTGCTGCTTTGCCTCGGCTATATCAGTGGATATCTTGGATCACCTCCCTTCTTTACCCCCGCGTTGGAACCATTTAATTGATGGCTGGCTGTACCCTACTGCTCCTCCGGGCTGTCTTTGATTGGTTCTTCCATGACCTGGCTTTGTTGCTGACAATTATTTTACCTTGTGAGGTGTCTCTTCAGGTGACTTCTTCCTTGGTGCTTCTTTGTCTAAATATACAATGGTTTGTAGGTTTGAGTAACTCCATTCGGAGCCAGCAACCATTGCAAGTCGGTGCTAAATTAGACTCCCAAACTCCCCTAGGCACCTGGTGTTACTGGGCTGATTTCATGCAACCAGCACTGACACCATCTGCCTCTGGGTCCTGGCGTGCTGATCCCATAGTTGGACCACCAGGTAACCTAATGAGGAAATCTCCAGGTGTTCAAAATGCAGCAGTGAGACTACTTCTCAGAATTAAGTGATTTGAACCTATCACATCAGTATTAGGTATTCTCCACTCCTCTAGAAAAAAGGGCTAATTTCGAAACCTTGTTCATCGCTCATCTTTCATACCATGGAGGGGACACTTCCTTCTTCAGAAGTAAGTTCTAACAATACACTTCCTCCAGAACACTTAGGTCCAGCAATGCTGCACTAATGCTATTCGCTAACTTCAACAAGAAATGGCAAGGAGGATCCTCTTTTTTCAGTTCTGGTCACAAAACTGTGCAACATCCTACTCAAACCTCTCTGCTTGGAAGTGAACCACCTGACTTTCTGGAAACAACTCAAGATGTGGCTTTTTAACCAACCACTTTAAAAGAAAATGAAAAATATTAGCAACCATCAAAAAACTGTGCACCAAAAGCGTGGGTTAATTTACGACAAGCAATTTAAAAAACTCTTGGCACTGCCACCTGTGAGAAACCAATTTGAGTCATGGATCTTCTGCTTAAACTCAATGAAATCTACTATCAAGAGCCTGGAATTGGCAATACCTCCATTCCTATGCCCCTCTCCACCCACCATCATTGCTCAACTAACTTCACAATACTAGAATCTTGCATCCTTACACCTTCCACACTCGTTCAGGAGACCTCCATGTCTAGTGTACTTAATAGATTGAGAGCCTATCCATCTTCTAACTACAACCATGCTTGCCCAGAGCAATGCCAGAGGTTCAGATTAATTTGAAACCTTCCACCCATCACCTTTTTTGTTTTGCTGTAGTCACCCCGAGTGGGACGGGTATGCCCAGATGTGCGACCCGTGCCTGCTTGGCCTAGAGACCCAAGCTTCTCCTCAATGATGAGGCCTAACAAGGCCAAAACATGTTTGGGGATACTTGTGGTCTTGTGCGGAAGGGATGTGACCAAGAGGTGCGGGCTGGACTGCCCCTTTTGGGGTAGGACCAAGCCTGATGTGTATATGGTCTTTCCCCTTTTGTAATTGCTTGGCAGGTGAAGAACGATAGTCTGGAGGGCTGCCCAGAACAATGCCAGAGGTACAGATTAATTCGATACCTTCCAGCCATCACCTCTTTTGTTTTGCTGTAGTCAATTTTTTGCACTCCACAATCCACGGGCTGCCTATATGGCTCATCTGCCCAGTCGCTACCAACCACAAACAACATATAGATTTTCATATCAGCACACATGTATTGGGTACTTCTGACCTGCATCCCTCCAAACCAAAGGTTTCTGCATCTGCCTTCCCACTATCCGACTCGCAAGATGGAGGAGGGGTATGAAGTGGAAATAAGATCTCTGCCGTGCATTCCTCCTTCGTCTTGTTAGTGTGTTTCATTTTATACCTGCATCATATTTTGATGAAGGTATAACAGCAATGGATTCCTGTGGAATCCGCATTGCATTAACACCTGGTAATGAATAGACAGATTCCATAGGAATCCATTAGTAGCCTGCAAAGGGTAACTCACATGCAGCGTTTACTTTATCACAAGACGGAGAGGACACCTTGCTCTTACTCTTTCCTTCTCCCTTCTTCCTTATGAATGTTCAGAATATTGCCTGCAGGGGACCATACTGCACGTAATTGCTAACGTTGGTGGTCTCCGGCAAGTAAATTATATTTGTTGCAAAATGAGGCTCAAACTATCTCAGTCACCTGTTAGGTCGTGATCGCAGCTGAGGTGTTCCATGCTGCTCCGTCACAGGGTTCTTAAGCCCTACTTTTACTGTCCTTGCTTCTGCCAACTGTTTTTCATACTGCTACCCTTCTATATGTACTAGGTGCTGCAGGCTTGCATGTTTTGCTACAAATTTTAGAACATTACTTCCTTGCTGGTTTCGTAGCTTTGACGTGTATAAGGGCTCCCAAAATTGGGGAACTCGTATCTTATGCACACTATCTAAAGCCAAAGATAGGCAAAAAGTTTGATTTAGTATAAATCAGAATAAAGATGTTATGTTGTCTAGATTAAGATAATCATTCCATATGTCCATTAGTGAGCTTATTCAACAAATATTCAACAAAACACAAGTACTTTCTAAGCTTTTTTGTAACAAGAAAATATTTTAATATATATAACCCATGAAAAGAAGTTCAACTCTAATGACTGCAGTGTTCCAATGTGTGTTCAAACTGGATTTTTTATATTCCATAATATAGTACACTCCTGCACAAGACGTAGCGTAGCACTGGCCTTGTGCCCATACAATCCTTAGTCAGCTACTGTTTAAAACATTGATGTTGTGCCCATACAATCCTTAGCATGTAGCAATGGTAGTGTAGTGTGCCCCTACAATCCTTAGTCGATGTGTGTTTCCACCCCTAGGTCTTTCCCAAGAATAACACTCTGTGGCACTTGCAATTAAGCAATCAACAGTTACCAATTGCTTGGCATATTGGTTGGTTATTTCCTGTGTAATTCAATGGTCCCGTTATGTCTGAGCATTTTGTTGTATCACTGTCCTTGTTGCTCAGTGGTTGTTTCGCTGCAGCTGTTTTATAGGCTTATTTCAGTATCTCCCTGTTTCGGGTGTGACTACTGCTGTTTTTTCAGCGTGCCGCGATATTGACATATATATATATAACCCAATGCTTTTCGAGAGGTCATATCTTCATGAGGGGTTGAACATTTTTCCATATTCCTTCATAATTTCTAAAAAGTATTCAAAACGATATACTGTGTAAGTGTAATTGTCTTCAATACACCAATATTACTGTAAACACAACAATGGTAATCTAACTTAAGGAATGTAATACCATCTGTATATGGATGTACCTCATGAATTCCTCTGGTCGAACTGGCAATGATGTGCTAAAGCAGATGAGAGATGGAGCTGTACAAATGGGTTAAGTTGCCCGCTGCTCCTGAAGGTACAAGATAGTGATTTGAATGCGTTTTAAAAAAGACATCTAAAATCCATGTGACGTAAGTTTGAAGGTAAAGAGATGAAGGGAGGACCAACAATCTCACCTATTCTTCTTAAAGTTCTCCTTGAGGTGCTAATAGCGGTCCGAAATTCGTGCAGGCTGGTGTTGAAAAGTATGCTCCTACCTATAATCACTAAAACAAAAATATAGTGACATGTAAGGGATTTATGGTATATATATATATATATATATATATATATATATATATATATATATATATATATTCAATGAAAAAACTTTGTTAAAAGGGACGTTATGGTTAAGTTGCGCTACTAAAAACCTATCAAATTCAGTAAAAAAAACTTTGTTAAAGGGACGTTATGGTTCAAAGTAAAACCGAAAAACCCCTGAAATTCGCCAGTTATGGTAAGCTAAGCAACCATAACTCGCGCCACCGTGCACTGCTAACACTAAAACCCAGGACATCGAAGATGACATCACAAATGTCATTGATGACATCACTGATGACATCACATGGCTGGCTCTCCCTTTTTTTCCTTTACTGACATATCTAAGCCACATAGTTTTCTTCAGTAACAGTCAGGAAGTAAAAATTGAAAAGGTACTATATTTGTAGACTTAGGGTCAAGTCATATCATATGAAACATATATATAGCGGAAGACACAGGCTTGAAAGAGAGCAATCCTTTCTGTGCATGAAGATAATCATTAGAGTTATCAGCACTTTCTCATAGTTTTATTTTTATTACTATACCTTCCCTGTATATGCTCATATTTGTATACGTTGTACTCACACTCCTTTCCTTAGGGTTCACTGACATCATTTGATACACATAAATAGAGTAAGTAGCAGCTTTGAAACAGAGCAATCATTTCTCTGCATAAAGATAATCAGTTAGGTTATGAACTCCTTCTGCTACTATTTCTGCTTTTTTGCTTACTTCTCTGTCCCTGTATATACTCATATTTGTATGTGTTGTTGTATCTTTGTGTTTTGTCTGTAATAATGTAATTATGTATTAAGTGGGTTTTATTAGCTACTTATTACATGTTTCACAGTACGCAAAACTCTAATAAGAAAGCAGTTATCATTTCATTATTCTACATGGCAAGATTATGAATAATGCACCTTCATCATATATACTGCACACACTGCCTAAGTTTCGCATGAGTTGCTTAGTATACTGGATAGAACTTCATAATAGAATGCTATTTATATCAATGCATTGCTTAATGCACTAATTAGCTCATGATATTTATTCAAATGACCCTTGACACTTTTTGCTCAACATTATGAGAATCCCTCCTACAGAGTTTTCATGAAAAGTAAATGCACATGTGATGTCATCAGTGATGTCATCAAAGGCATTTGTGATGTCATCTTTGATGTCCTGGGTGTTAGTGTTAGCAGTGCACGGTGGCGCGAGTTATGGTTGCTTAGCTTACCATAACTGGCGAATTTCAGGGGTTTTTCGGTTTTACTTTGAACCATAACGTCCCTTTAACAAAGTTTTTTTACTGAATTTGATAGGTTTTTAGTAGCGCAACTTAACCATAATGTCCCTTTTAACAAAGTTTATTCATTGAATTTCATAGGTTTTTATTAGCGCAACTTAACCATAACGTCCCTTTAACAAAGTTTTTTTACTGAATTTCATATGTTTTTAGTAGCACAACTTAACCATAATATCCCTGACTTTATATACATGTAACATAGAACATACTGAGCCCCTAGCTAGTGATTTCGATGTCTGCGGACTACCACCATGTCCGCGGACATATCGAAATTCTGAGCGTGGTGAATGTAAATTTAAATAGTGTGCCCCATTTCCCCTTTGAGGTTGGCTCTGAAAAGAGCCGTTTTTTGGGTGGTTTTTTGCAGATGCTTGACAGACACCTGTTATTTTGTATTTTTTTTTTCTTACTTTACTCCTAAAATCTTCACATAACCTTCTCCAAAGCAACCCTTACATTCCAAAACAGAATGGCATTTCCCATAAAAGATAAGGAAATGCCATCTTCTTTAAAATAAACAGCATTACTGGAATCAATATTCTCATTATTACAGAAGAACATACCAGCTCTAAGCATGAAGGCACACATGCCTCGGTTGATTACACACCTAGCATTGTTTTGCTGAGGACAAAAAACTGAACTATTGTCCCATATTGCCCTAGGTACTAATCCAGAAAAAATTACTTTGGCATTTGGAAGGATGTTCATTACTGCTTGAACCAAGTATTCCAAATCTGCCAACAAAGTAAGGGCACTGACATAGCCCAAATGGAAAGCACCATAGTGCAAAACTACCACATGGGGACTGTTCATCCTGCCCATATCTTCACAAACTTGTACAATTCCCTGTACCTTGCAATCAGGCACAGTGCTCCACACCACCTCCACTCCTTTAACATCAGAATTATTTGCAACATGCCTGCATTGAGCATACTGTTGTAAACCATGCACAAACATATCTCCAAGCACCAACACCCTGACTTTCTCCACTTCTGCCATCTTCACTACACACAGTTTCTTTGAACACAAATCCACAACCTCAACATCTGATTGGCTGATCTTTCCATGCTGGATTTGCTGGAAAACCCCGGATGTAGCACGCCTTGTCCGCGGACCGCGTAACTCTTAGACAGGGCATCTACCATTTCCACTTCACTCTCTGTGCCATTCCCTCATTGGATACAGCTAAGCAGGCACACAATACGGAGAACGTCCTCAGAACACCCCCATTTTGTTTATTTTTGAACATTTCAGGACACCGCAAGTGTTCTTAGAACACATTCAACTTGCCAGCGAACAATACGGACAACGTCCTCAGAACACCCCCATTTTCTTTATGTCCGAACATTTCAAGACACCGCGAGTGTTCTTAGAACACTTTCAGCATGACAACGAACAATACAGACAACGTCTTAAGGACACCCCCTGCGAACATTCCAGGACCCCACGAGTCTTCTTAGAACACTTTCAACTTGACACCAAATCCATTCTGTTTATTTACGAACATTTCAGAACAGCCGTGTTGTCCGCAGAAAAATCGAACACAACAAAAGCGTCTAGCACATAAAAAAAACAGAACATTGAACCTATCTCATACTCCCCCACCCTCCCCAAACACTCTTACACACCAACACACTCCACTAAATACAATTTTTAATCCAAGTTTCACTGCGCTGTCCGCGGTCGTCGGCGAATGCAAGATGGCGGGCGCCACAAAAAATATGACACCCTCCACGCCCCACGCCATCCAATCAGCGAACACGTTGCATGTCCGCGGACATCACGCAAGCCGCCCGGCCAATCAGGGCACTGTCCGCGGAGCAAACCGGGAAGTCCGTCCGCAAAGCGAATGGAGATATCACTAATTTTACATTTTGGTCATTTAAAAAAAAACTACTGGACGGATTTACACCAAATTTGCAAAAGCACACTTTCGGGAGCAAACCCCCGCTCCTGCCGCAAATTTGGTGTAAATCCGTCCAGCAGTTTGGGCTGTAGCCGTGCGCAAAGTTTTTTCCCATTATGTCTGTGGGAAAAAACAAAAGTTTTGGGACCCCCCTATAACCTTGTTCCTCCCCCCCTGGACCAAACCTCTCCAAACTTTGCAAAAGAATTCAGAGTGGGCCATATACTTTTTTGCAATGTTCGGTGAGGATTCGTCCAGAGGGAGCGAAGTTATAAGCCACCCAAAAAATGCTCTTCCTATGGAAACACCAACTTAACCATAACTACATGGACGCTACTGCGTCCATGTAATATATACACAATGGATGAAGAAACAGTACTCACCTATCTTTCTGTTCCTAATTTCAAAAATGTTAGCATGGACTGTGCTCTAAGAAATATAAGTATTCAGGTAAGTAACACCTAGTCTGGGGGTCTAGGTTACCATGTCACATATTATGTAAGGTGGTCACTATGTATGAATTGCATATTCCTAGCTTTCCCATTTTGATTTTTGCTTCTGTAATTTACACAGTGCTTTTTTATGTTTGTCCCATGCCATCAGCCATTTTGAAGACATCAAACATGTTGTATTTCGATGCACTTTCAGATTCCTTTTTCATTCTTACATTCCCGTATTCTTCACATTTACTTTTTCACATATCAGAGTGTCTCAGACGTACCCTAACTTGCTGTCTCTAGTCAGCTCTTTCATTCCACAGCCATTGGCATCTAAACGTCTCTTTATTTTCATTGACTTCCATTCTTGCTTCTATAAGTAGCTTGTAGTGTGTTTAGTGTGCATGCGGCATGAGTGGAATGTATGGGTGTGAATGAGTTCTGGAATGGAAGGGAGCAGGAGAGAAGCCGGTCGGAGTGGATGGATGAGGATGCCTGATCCAATTGTCTTGCCAATGGGTTTTATGGAGTAAAGTACCTGCTGTAGCATGGTCTGCTGCCTCTGTGTCATACACTTCACTTTGGCGACGAACACCCATTGGCAGCAACCCACGTAGTGTATAATACTTGGGCTTACTGCTCTGGCCTGATTTCCTTCGAAACTTCCACTCCTCATCATCTTCATAAGCCAGTAAGAAATAAGGGCTGTTCCCCTCTCGAAGGGCTTCTGAAAATATTGCAATGCAGAAAATGAAATATTGATATTGTGGATACCAAGGAAAGCTTTTTTTGGCATACGGCGAGCACAACAGCAACTGTAGTGCACTAGAAGAAAGGACCCGCCGGTGTCCCTATGCTCCACCATCCCAGGCTCCTCTCACTACCAACAAAGGACTTTTGTGCCAGGAGCTAAGAGGTTGCCATTGCTTAACAACATATAAGCAGCGTTGCAGCCTCTCCCGTTACCCCGGCACTGCAATTATAGAAAGAAGGAAACTGAATCACTCCTTCAATACTGAACAATAAAGATCTGCCATGGACAACAACAATGAAAAGGAAATAAAGAACAATTTGCATTAATCACAAAAAAACAAATCATTGCAACGTCCTCAAATTTACAAATCATAGAAATTCCCTCAAACTTTAAAAAAAAATAAAAAGGGAGAATACTAGCAGATATAGGACCAAAGAAGTATCAGAACTGCGGCAGGAGACTACGCAAGTGGCACAGTAATGATGCAAAACATAGTTCCTCCTTTAACATTCCTTCCAAACCCAGGAGATCCTCCTGTGCCCTGGAGAAGATGGAAAAATTGTTTGAGCATTATGCCACAGCTGTATGTGGGACAAGCTTCAGTGCGGAGAGAAAGAAGTCACTTTTAATGCGGCCTCATTAGAAGTCTGGCGGTAACCGTGCCGGTAAAGCCGGCAGGTTGCCGCCAGACTTGCAAATTTTACCGGCACCTGGCTTGCCGGAAACACTGTGGTATTACAACCCCGGCATTTCCGGGAAGTCAGGCGCTGGTAATTGTAAGTCCCCATTCCCACTGAGTCCCATAGGGCTCAATGGGAATGGGGACTTCGGAAGCACCGGCACTGTTTATAACGGTGCCAGTGTTTCTGTGTAACTCTGCGGGCGGGTGCTGTTCCGCCCACCAGGTGTGACCCTGGCGGGCAGGACAGCACCCGCTGGCAGACTCGTAATGTGCCAGTCCGGTAACAAGGGTGCCGATAGGCTTACCGGCACCATTGCTACTGGACTGTCACACTTGTAACGAGATGGACTGTCTCGGAACTCTGGGTCAAGAAAAATTTGATGATTTACCTGATTTCGTGATGAGGAAGCTGATGGCCTAAATCAATATGAAAAATGCATAATGAAATTAGACAAACATTATGAAACAAAATCCGTATAATACTGGAATGATAAAAATGTATGAAACAATCTCAAAGAGAAGAACAAACTGTGGAGGCGTACATCACAGCTCTAATGGGGTTGGCACTAACTTGTAATTTTGGTCAACAGTCAGATGAACGCTTAAGAGACCAATTCATGTTGGAGTGTTGGGATGGATAAATAAAAGAAAGGTTGTGGGGAAAAAAGCGACCCCTCTTTAGATGAAGTTCTCAGAGTGGAGCACACTACCAAGTGTGTAAAGACCCTTGAGAAGAAAGCTCAGCAGAATAAAATGGTTAAAACCTCTAATGTAATGTCGCAGCAGTGGCAAACAACAAACCTACAGTAAAACCGAAGACCATCACCAACATAACTAAACAGTTGAAAGCACTCATTCAAAGACTCGGCTAGAGATGAGATGGAGTAGGACATCTTGCAAACAATATGTCGTGTCCAGCGAGGGAGATGAAGTGCACAAAGTGTAAACGCAAGGGTCACTTCGCAAAGTGTTGCAGGTCCCATACCATCAACATGATAGAAGAATGGTATGATCAAGCCGAAGAAGCTGTATTAGCTGTGGGAGATGAAGAAGAAGAGGACCTAGAAGCTTCTAAAGATTTAGTATGCATCAATGGTCAAGATGATGATAGATTCGGGAGCAAAATATACTCGGATGCCAAAGAATGTCTGTGAGACAGAATTTCCCAAATGTGCACTAAAAGATGTTGACATAAAACCACAAGCATATGTTGGTGCAAACATAAAGGTTTTGGGATGGTTCATGGCACAGTTTCAATTTAAAGGGAGGTCTGCATCAGGAAATGTTTATGTCACCGAAATGGGAAGCATCCTATTATTGAGCTGGTTACAGAAAAAAGGTTTCAGTTTCTGGTTAAACCCAAATGAGGAAGAATGCATTGATCTTTGTGATGGAGAAAAACTATACTCACAGCTCTTTAGTAATGAGATTGTGTGCTTAAATGGCTTTTTGCATAAAATACGGTTATCGCAAGGATCAAAGCCAGTAGTACATAAAGTGAGGGCCATTCCTATGACTCCTAGAATTGAATCATTGGAGTGGGTATCGTCATTGGTAGTAGTGGCAAAACCTAATGGTAAATTAAGGCACTGTGTAGACCTGAGGTCTCTGAATAAGTGTGTAAAACCAGACCGTCATCTCCTCCTGAATATAGCAGAAACACTCTCCACTTTCAGAAAAGCATGTGTGTTTTCCGCGCCAGACCTCACATCTGCGTACCACCAGATAAAATTACACAATGGCCCTCATTAGGACCCAGGCGTTAAGGGGTTTACGGCGCCGTAAACGGCGCCGACCCTTAACGCCTGATTCCAAGGTCCCTTTGCGGGATGGTGATTTTAACGCCTGCTTTTTGCAGGCGTTAAAACCCATGCCGCAAAGGGACCTTGGTGCTAATAACGCCACCGTAATTTACGGTGGCGTAATTAGCGCCTTTCCCCATTCCCATTATGCCCTATGGGGCAAAAATGGGAATGGGGAAGGGTAAAATGGGAAATGGGGATTTACCGCCCCACTCACCTTGGAATGGGGCGGTAAATCCGCCATGGTGGTAAGGGTACGACCCAGGCGGTAACTTACCGCCTGAGTCGTAATGAGGGCCAATGACTCCAAACTACTAACTGCTTTCATCATTCCGGGAGGCCTTTTTCAATTTGTAAGGATGCCATTTGGAATGGTGTTGGCAGCGTCAGTATTCCAGCGGATTATGCATCCGATATTTTGAGATGAAGCAGGAGTGATTTGCTTCCAAGATGATGTGCTAGGTTGTAGGTCAAAGCATCGAATCAAAAGGATCTAAATACAATAGGGCCGAATCAAAAGGACCGAAAACAAAAGGGTCACATTTTTTTTTCTTTTTTTCCCATTTTTGCTGTAAAAATCACTTTTCTTTCCTATACGAAAACCCCCCAAACAAATATACATTTAAAAAAAAAATCAACCCTTTTGTTTTAGGTCCTATTGACTCGACCCTATTGCATTCGATCCTTTGACCGGACACCTGTGCTAGTTGTTGGTTCTGACCAAAGAACACATGATAGCATGATCCCACCCCAAACCCCCGTTTTTGCTGTAAAAATCCCTTTTCTTTCCTATACGAAACCCCGCCCCAAAAAATATACATTTAAAAAAAAAATGTGACCCTTTTGTTTTAGGTCCTATTGACTCGACCCTATTGCATTCGATCCTTTGACCGGACACCTGTGCGAGTTGTTGGTTCAGACCAAAGAACACATGATAGCAGGTTGGAAAAAGTAATGGCCATGTTGATTGAAAGAGGTCTTACGCTGAGTCAGGAGAAATGCCAATTCAACCAAGAAATGATTGAATACCTTGGACATACGGTATCAGCCAGAGGAGTGACTGTTAAAAAGAATTTAGCGGACAACATTAGAAATGTAGCAGAGCCAAGCAGCAATGAGCAACTTCGCTCGTTTCTTGTTATGACAGAACTCTATGTGAAATGTATACAAAACATTGCAGATAAAACAATTCATATCATATCCCTGCTGAAGAACAAAGAGTCGTTTAAGTAGCAGAATTTGAAAATATAAAGACAGGACTGGAGAACACACCCTCCTTACAGAACTTTAAAATGGGGAGAAACATATTATTTCTACTGATGCGAGCAATACAGGCTTGGGGTCTGTTTTCACATAAATAGAAGAGAAGGAAGAATTTGTGATTACATTTGCATCGCACCTGTTGAGGGGGGCAAAATAGAAAAAGAGTTATTAGCAATAAAATGGGCCATTGGAAAATGTAGAACACTCCTATGGGGTTCAACATTCACGATCAGTACAGATAATAAACCATTGAAAGAGACACTGCAGAAAAAAGTGTTGGATGGAGTGTCTTCAAGAATAAGAAAATGGGTGGTGGCACTTCAAGAATATCGTTTTGAGGCTGAATATCCTCCGGTGAAGAGGAATATTTCTGCTGACTGTTTGTCTCGGATAACAGCAAATAAGGATGTGGAAGAAGATGAAGATGAACTGGACTGTGTATTGTTAGTTGAACATAAAATGATTGTCACTGGTGAATGGGAGGAGTGTATGAGAAGGATGAGAATTTAAGAAGAGTGAAAGCAGAGCTTATTGAAAAAGGGATGATTACGAAATGTACTGTGAATGGTTCGGATTTGGAACGGATATGGATGGTGAAGGATGAATTGCATATGAATTGTGAGTTTGTGATGAAAGGGGGCAGAATTAGTCCCCCCAGTGGTGTGAGGAAGAGGATTGTGGAAATCGCCCATATAGGGAATCAAGGAATAACTATAACTAAAACTAAACAAACAGTTTGAGCTGAGTATTGGTGGGCAGGTTTTTGATTTGGAGGCTGAACGAGCAGTGAGAAATTGGGCCTCATTACGACCCAGGCGCTGGACCATGGTGCTATTAGCACCATGGTCCATGCCAGTCTCCGGCATGGTGGATGGCGGAATTACCGCCCCCATCACAAGGTTGGCGGGGGCGGTAATTCCCCATTCACCATTTGCCCTTCCCCATTCCCATTTTGCCCCATAGGGCATAATGGGGATGGGGAAGGCGCTAATTACGGCACCGTAAATTACGGTTGCCCTAATTATCTCCAAGGTCCCTTAGCGGGTTGGATTTTAACGCCTGCAAAAAGCAGGCGTTAAAGCCTCCAACCCGCTAAGGGACCTTGTAATCAGGCGCTAATGGTTTAACAGCGCCGACGCTCTTTACGGCGCCGTTAAACCATTAGCGCCAGGGTCGTAATGAGGCCCATTATGTTTCATGTTCATTGAGTGAAAAGAGCTTGGTAGCTAGGGTGAGGCCGATGACCATAATTGCTGTCGCCAGTATGCCATGGGAGAAGGTAGGGATGGACATTACTGGTCCCATTTGGTGTAAAGGAGTACAGTAGCACTGCATAGTTCTGGTTGACATACTATCAAAATGGGTCGAGGTAAAGATTACAAGGAGTATTGTGACTAAAGATGTAATTGGATTTATGGAACATGTGTTTACGTGACAAGGCTATCCCTGCACCCTTGTCCCGGAAATTGGAGCTCAATTTAAATCCAAGGAGATGTGTCAGTATTTAATGGAGAATGGTATTGAGCATAAAGCCAATGGTGTGGCTGAAACATTCAATAATCAAGGACTGCATAAGATGGGCGTGGGTGAATGTTGAGGACTGGGAGAACCTGGTGATGAGTGGGATCGAGGCACATTGATTCTTGCTGCATTGTGCAACAGGAGTGTCACCCTTTGACCTAAGCAGGGGGAGGCAATGAAGAGAGCGAGGTGAATTTGGGACAGTGTTCAAAAAGCAAAGTTGCGAGTTAGGGAGTGACAATTGTCTAACAAAAGCAACTATGACAGAAGGAAAGCTGTTAGAGAGGGTTGTTTGGAAGCAGGTGATGTGGTGAGAATGAAATTACCTGCACCGTTGAGAGATGTGCCATTGAAGTGGTCTAAACTTTGTCAAGTTGTGAAGGTTTTTCACAATGCAGTGGTGACTGAGGATGGTAGGACGTGAAACATGAATAGCGTGGGCAAAGACATGTTGCAAGATGGAAGGGAGGTGGACGAAAGAGTCCCAGGAAATTCAGGGATTACATAGTGGGGTAATGTGGGCATGCTCAGCTCACAATGCAAAAACATAACAAAAGAATATTAGGTGGGTAGTGTGCTCAGTGGTGTATGTGGGATGAGTGCAATGTATGATGGGAAAATTGTTTGTTGGTGTGTTTGAGGGGGGAGGTGTGTAGTGTGTTTAGCGTGCATGCAGCAGGAGTGGAATGTATGGGTGTGAATGAGTTCTGGAATGGAAGGCAGCAGGAGAGAGGACGATTGTAGTGGAGGAGAACCATCTCCGGTTCCGGAAGCACCTCAAAACCTTCCTCTTTGCCTCCGCTTTCTTTCCCTCTCTCCCCTGCTAAAATCACTTAACCTGCACTGAACCTCCAACTGGCCACTCACCGATCTCGGTCCTTGGCCCTGCCACTCTTCCCTGCACTGCCTACCTGCACTACGGGACTGTCTCTGTATCCTAGTGCCCCTTCTCCTGGCACTTACCTTGCACTTGCCACCAGCTGGCCCTATTATTTATCTTGTATTATACTAACCATGTTCTGCACTCTCCTTGCACTTGCCACCAGCTGGCCCTATTACTTATCTTGTATTCTACTAACCATGTACTGCACTTCCCCTCTCCCCTTCCCCTTGCACTTTTCCCAGTCCCCCTACCCTTGCACTTGCGCGATCTGAATGACACCTGGCCTAGTAGGATCGTTGTCTGTTCTCCCCTTGTTCCTCCCCTGCCTCGTCGCGCCTTGAAACACTTGTCTATAGGCGCGTTACAAATGCCATATCATATCATATCATATCATATCATATCAATGAGGATGCCTGCTCCAGTTGTCTTGCCAATGGGTTTAATGGAGTAAGAGTAATAAATACCTGCTCTATCACGGTCTGCTGCCTCCATGTCATACACTTCATAGCTAAAACCTTTTTCCAGGATGCGCACATCACTCCATGGAAGTTGGGCTCATAGATTCATTTATTCACACAAACTTTTTCAGATATTCCCCTGGCAAGTCAGTGGGCCTCATTACGTGCTGGGCGGAATGGGTTTAACGGCGCCGGTAATGGTGCCGGTAAACCCATTCCGCCCTATTACGAGGTTCCCTTCTGGGACCCACTCAGAACGTCTGGTGAGACCAGACGTCCTTTGTGGGACCCGCAAGGGGATCAGGGAGCTAATAACGGGCCTGTTATTATTGGGCCCGTAATTAGCTCCATCCCCATTCCCGTTTGAGCCCTATGGGGGCTCGAATGGGAACGGGGATGGGTTTTTTGAATGAGGAATTACCGGGTCCTCCAAGGCTGGAATGATCCGGTAATTCCTCATTCAAAGAAGCCGGACCCGTACACGAGATTGGAGGCAGCCATGGCGCTAATAGCACCATGGCGACCTCCAAACTCGTAATGAGGCCCAGTAGCTTTACAGATGTCGTCTGCGAGAATGTAACAGTTGGAAAGTAAGAATGAATCATCTTGGATTCAGATAGGACACATGTACTATCTGGCAGAGCCGCAGCACTGTCTTTAATGGAGGGTACTTGGCTCGCCGTGATATATGGTATGCTTCCTTTCACATCCCTTCCATCAATGCTGCCTCAGGGGCTACCTATGTGGCATTATCCAATATTCTTGCAGATATCTGTATAGTTCCATCCCTTCATTTTGACCTTGGCAATGTAGATTGCCTTATTGAGTCGGAGCATGAAATGCTCCATGTCACCTTTTTTTTTAATTTGCATGCATTGTGTAGTCTTTACAGAAATTCTTCAAAATCTTGCCTTGAAAAGGTCGGCATGTGTTTCAACGGATTCTGCGGTGGAAGACAAACTTCAATTCTGGATACCGATAAAATTCATTAAGCGCCACCAGAAAGTGTCTACTAATACAGTTGCAAGCATGCTGATGCACTGCCATGGCGCAGAACTCCCCAGTGGTGTGGGTGGTTCTGTATTTCCATAGCCTGACACTTCACACGCTTGTGAATGGATTCAAGGTCTGGGAATCAAACCTCTACCCAAAGTCTGGTGTTGGTCTTCACCAGATTTTGATGTCCTCCATGAGTGAGGCCAATCACTATCTCCCAAGTACTGATGGTTGGACATTCACGGGCTTACAAGATATCCCTTGCTGCTGCTGTCCTATTATCTTGCAGCAAGAGAGTTCCTTCCACCGCCCGAGAATGAAATGCTTTCATGACCACCTGGAAACATTTGTTCCATGGACATGGGGAGGAGGGTGGCTGCCTCAGTGAGCATGTAGGCATGTAAGCATAATCTTTTGCAATGCACAACCCACTCCATGTGCCTTTGGGAGGACAAGGGTGACACATTGAATAGTCCACTGGATTATTTGCTCCTGGATGGTATGCCAGCATAGCATCATTCCTGCAGTGCAGCCATAGCATCTGGAACCGGGAAGACTGCTCAGTGGCAAAGTGATCGTCTTGGAAGCAAAACAAGGAGGAGCAGCACAGGTTCTAAAACTGGTCTTGCGCTTAGATGTTGTACTCTGGTATAAGGAGCGACATAAGAACCCAATTTAATTCTCTTTTTGACAGGAAGGTCAACGTACCAGTCTTGTCTTGATAGTGAGAAAAGGTTTGTAATCCATGACCACAAATATAGGATGCCCATATATGTAGATAAATGCCAACACCCTCCACAGAAGGGTTGAATCACGCTCAGTTTGTGAAAATCTCTGTTCTATAGTCGTCAGAGCTCATCTTGCATATGCAATTGCATCGGTTTCCCCTTTCTGGTCCATCTACATCATTATGGTACCCACTCCATACAGGCGTGCATCAATTACCACCTCCTTGGGTTTGTTATGGTTGAAGTGCCAGCAGTTGTTGAGCATACCCAGGAATCTACAGCCTTCCAATAGATTATTTTAAGGCAGCACTGTCTGGACGGCCAAACCTTTGTTGGGGTCTGCTCAGATGCTCAAGTCCGCAAACATGTTAATGAATAATTCACTGCAAGAGTAAAGAAACTCCCATTTTGGCCTTGTACAGGGTTAGTCCATGTGACTGATATCTCAGCAGCGTTTCTGAAACCTTTTATTAAAGGAAAATAGTATTACTTTTTCATTTAGAATTGGTGATAAAGAGCTTAAAGGTGTATAGGGCATTGCCCCTAAAGGAGCTGAGCCCAACAATCTACACAATCAAGAAGATGAGTTAATATTGATTACTTGTGACCCTTTAAAGAGTACTGTGGGTAAGCCTGGGGGCGGCTGCAATCGAGATCATTCACAACTGGAGTGTACCCCGGTGCCTTAAATAAGCTCCGTACATAAACTCAGTGCCCTACAATCCTTATCCTGCCCAGGGACTTTGAGAGTGAATAATATGCAAAATGGAATTGGGAATCCCCACATTATCAATAGTAAGGACTATAGAGGAAAATGTAGGGACCACCTTAGAAAACAACCATTTGTGACTATGATTAATGGCCTAAAACCTTCACGAAATGCTTTTGAGGATGAGGAGGCACTGACAAACAAGTGCATCAATTGGATAAGACACGTTAAGGGGTGTCTATCCATAATAAGATCAGATATAGTAAGATGCTCTCAGGTTTCAATGCCTAATCACCACGCTGATAAAACTCAGGTGTTTTTGCGGTCCTAGGGTTTGGTAGATGGAATTTTGGCAATAGATCTTCGAGCATTTCCCCCAGTGGGCACCTCGATTCTGATTAGCCCTCATGTCCCTATATATAAAACAATCAAGGAAAAGCAGATTGTAGATATCTTGCTCTACTAGCAGCCAGCAGCCTTTCAGCCCCAATAATACAGAGGAGGGGACCATAAGGAGGGAGACAGCCAATGAGGATTTAAAGGAGGTGGACTGACTGGAGCCGGGTTTTACCCCTCTTACCTTAGATATGGGTTGTCAATTTCTTTCATGGAATATAGCAGAAATTGCAAAGAAGTTGGAGGACGCATGTTGGACTGAATTCTTGAGGAAGTTCCAGCTGATCCTCTTACAGGAAACATGGGCTATAGTAGATATGCAGGGGTATCGAGCCTTTCATGTTGTGGCTAGAAAAGGCCTTACAGGCAGAACAAGCTGGGGCTTCTTATCTGGTACGACTCTACATTAAATTGGGAAGTGACGGTTCGTACAACAGGCATTCAGGAACTCCAGCATTTGGCTATCTGTACTGGGGATGATAACTGGATCTTCTTATTTCGTTTTTATAACAGACCATCTGAAGCCAATGGATTGGAGGTGGAAGGAAAGATTCATGAATCGATTCATTCTTGGAAGGGGTCGAACCATTCAAAAACCTGCACAATTGTAGCAGGTGATTTGAATATGCAGTTCAAACCCATAATGGAGCTGGCAGGGCTTTGGGAAGACCAGGACAGTGCTTGGGATATTCCTACACTGAAAGCCGATCGACCAAAGGGGCTGCATCTATGCGCTATGGATGCAGCCCATTTCTTGAGCAACTTGGAGCTCACAGCATGCAATGGTCTGTTCTTAGAATATCAACTAGCAAAACCGACCTTCATCAGACAAAATGGTGTATCTTTTATAGATTACATTCTGATTTTGGCTAAGGACTGGGCGAGGATTGGTAATTTTAGAATTCATGATAGAATTGAAAGTGACCACAAACCCATGAGCGTATTGATTCAATTTGAAAAGATAATTAATCCACTATGCGATAATCAGGGAATGGCAGAAGCTATAGCTCTTACTGGCCACACACAGAAATCGGTGAAGTGTATTAGAGTGATTAAGCAAGACCTGCATCACTGTAAATATAATGACATTTTGGAAAATGTTGTAACTGTCTGCTCAGACAGTACTTCTGATTGGGACGCGCTGACTGATTTTAATAAGATATTGCAGTATTTGGTCCAGCTTATGACCTATGCAGCCTCTAGAGTAAACAAACGTGCAATAGCCAAATCTGGTTGGTATGATCAAACTTGCAGGGATGCCAAACATAAGATAATGGTCTGCCTAAAGGCCAATGGGGTAGTGGATAGGTTACAGCTCACAGCGCATAGAATTGATTATAAATCTATGGTAGCAACGAAAAAGAAAGATTTTGTTACCTAAAGATGGGAGACACTCCTAAAGGATTATGAAGAAGGGGTAATTGATTGAAAGAGATGAATGGGTAATCAAGTCTGCAATGTTGTGTCATGACAGGAGTTTGGCAAGAGCATTTTACAAATCTGTACGGTAATTCTGGAGGAATTTGAAATGTGACATTGAATTCTTGTGGGACATCTAGCACTGGGGATGAGACTCTTCCAAGTCAAAAGAGTGGGAAAGCATTTGGGATAGCGCTTGACCTTTACAAGGATGAGGTAATGATTTGGGGCACAATATTGTGTACAATATTTAATGCTTTAATGAGATTGGGGACAGTCCCTGCCTCTTGGAGAAATGCAGTAGTTGTACAGAAATATAAAAAGGGAGGGACGGACCTACCAGTCAGTTATCAGCCATCTCTCTCCTTGAAAGTGTGGGGGAAAATATGTGCTAAGGCAGTTTTTACCTCACTGCCAATACTGGTCCGAAGAAAATAAAATCATTAGTGACCTGCAGGCAGGATTCCAAAAGCCTAACAGTACTGTTGATGAAACTTTTCGGCTGTTCCTGTTGATCCAGAAGTACAGCTTGCTGCTGAAAATGAAGCTATTTGCTTTATTTGCGGATCTTAGGACAGCGTTCGACAGTATCTCAAGGGAAATCCTGTGAAGAATTATGGGGGAAAGGGAAGACCCATTCAAAATGGATCACTGCCCCCGGCTGCTGTAAACTGATAATAAGGCAGTTCGTTTTGGATTAGTTGTAGAATTAACTGACTCATTGTCATGATTCACTGTTTCCGCCCTTTCTGGGCTTCATGGTCCATCAAGCACCGCAATGTTGTATCCGCTATTCTACTAACATGGCCGACACCATTGAGAAGCCTGATGTCTAGTATTTCCGCAGGACCTGCCACTTCCTACAAAACAGACACGCCCCTGCGGCTCTGCACGTTTCAACGCTACCTTTCCGAGTATACGGTAAGTGCAAACCTAACTTTTCCCTCTACTCCCATGCTAATTTCCCGTTCTAGTTAGCGGTTCCCTAAAATTCTGTCCAGGTATCATTTTGTGCTGCTCCTCGCGCTTCCACCTGAGGAAACGTTTGGCCCTCTTCCCTCCCGGGCCTTCAGTCCTGCTCCATTCCGTACTCGCATTCTGTCTTCTGCACACTGCAAGTACCCCGACTCCTCCCTGGTTCCTAGACCCATCCCGGACTTAATACCATTACTCACCTGATCTTCCTGGAATACTGAACGCTTACCATCTCTTCGAGGCTGGTGTGCGGTCTACACACTGGAGACAGAGGATACCTATCCGTACCTGTACGAGTCCCGAACAACCAGAAAGAAAGAAAGACCTCCGAGAAAGAAGACTTCAAAGGACAAACAGGTGAGACAAGAGGCAGAGTGTGACAGTTTGAGATGCCCAAGACTTGATATAGAATCCTATATTGAGGATGCTGTCCAGGACCTCATGAGAGGAATGCAAGAATTAACAACAGAAGTTCAGAATCTCAAAGCCGAAAAATGCAGCACTAAAACAACTCATGCTATCCAGGGATTTGGCATTCCAGGAAAGTACCTTGGTAGGGGGCATAGTGGACAAATATTACGGTTCCTCTAAGGCACTTCGATCCTTCGTCAATTCTTGTCTGGTCCATCTCACATTTAAACCCTACTATTTTTCCACACCCAGATCTAAAGTGGGATTTATAATCTCCCATATCTCTGGAAATGCTTTAGCCTGGGCAACACCCTTGGTGAATGCGGGTGACCAGCTCCTGGAAAACTATGACGGATTTGTGGATGCCTTCAAAACCATGTTTGACCGTCCAGAACAAGTGTACAGTGCTCAGGAGAAGTTGCTGGAGTTCCAACAAGGAAACCAAGATATGTTGTCTTATGTAACCCGCTTTAAGCAATTGGCTAAGGAAGCAGATTGGACCCAGGAGGCATGCTTTACCTTGTTTCATCGAGGGTTAAATGAAGATATCAAGGATGAATTAGCTAGAGTGGCCCGTCCAGGTTCCTTCCAGGCTCTGATAGATTTGCGTTACAAATCGACTTCCGCATTCAAGAGAGAAAGGCGGAGAAAAGAAAGACACAAACAGTACCACCAAAGGTTCCCGTGGATTATCCTAGCCCTAAAGAAACAACCACTCCTCACTCCCCTTATCCCGAACCTATGCAACTTGGCTCCTTGCAGGGTCCAATCTCTCCACAAGAAAGGACTTGTAGGATCAACACTGGACTCTGTATGTATTGTGCCTCTGATAAACACCTTGTAAGAAACTGTCCAATAGCCCCACCTTGGCGTTCGGGAAACGCCAGCTCCCGATCTCGAACGGAGCCCAGCTTCGGGAGGAAGGTACTTGCTCCGTTTCTTCTCCTTCCTTGAACTGTCTTCATCAAAACACCTTAGTGGTACTACAGGCATCCTTGTCTACCACCAATAAGGAGACGCATTCCATCCTGGCCCTAGTAGATTGTGGTGTGATGGGGATATTCTTGGAGCACGAATGGACTTAAGGCACAATATTACTTGAGAATCCAAAGAAATCATCCAGGCGGTCGAAGGGATAGATGGGAAACCATTGTCTTCTGGACCCATAACCCAGCAAACCATGGAACAAATGCCTTCAATAAACAACCACCAGCAGTTGTTACGTTTTGATATAATAAAGGACGCTCATTACCCAATGGTTCTAGGCATGCTCTGGCTTCAAAAACACAACCCATACATCAACTGGGCAGCTGGATTCTTGTTTCTAGGTTCAGAATTTTGTCTGTCTCATTGTCTATCCCGGAATTTGATGCAAACTATATTGTTACGCTCACCTGATATCCCCGGGGCGTCTGGAAGGCTCTGAGATCTGGAACCCTGGATGCGTAGTTGCCCAGTGCTGAATAATGAATCTGCAGTTACAGAAGGGAGGATTTGTCTTAACTGTCTCTAATGGGTGAATCTCCCACCTCCCTCGGACCGATTCCCTTCCCACTGGGTTATTTTCTCACCTTAGTTATTTGTAGGGTGAGCTATCCGTCCTGCGTTTCTTGTGCAGGGGTGCTTGACGTTTGTTGGCGAGCTGCCCGAGTTGCTTCACTGGTGCAGTATGCCTTAATTGGGCCCAGGCCTGCTGTGACCCCGAGTCTGCTGGTAGGCAGGTAGGTTTGTTAATTGTAAGTCTTTGTTCTGTTTATGGTGGGAATTCGTTAATGTCTTTATCTCCTTCTTTTCAGGTGTGAAGGTCTTGGTGCTGGCATGCCGGATGGAGAGGCACATTTCTAGGTAAGAGAAAGCGCGAAGCGCAGGGCCTTTATTGTCTTTTAAAGCGAACCTGTGTTTTCTTCTTCTTCTCCTCACAGGCCGCTGTGGTGCTGCGAGTGGATGAGAGCGCGATGAAAAACAGGCCCCGGAATCCGTTAAGGTAAGTACAGCGCTGTGCGGTTGTTTAATATTGAAAGCAAACCTGAATATGTCTCTTTTCCTTTGCATATGTTAGTGTGGTGCTCAGGATGGAAGCGTGGTGTAGCGCGATGGAATTCAGGTAAGACTGATGGAATTCGATGTTTTGGAAGCGCGCGGTCTAATATTGTTTTTCCCTTTCTCGTTATTGCAGATCGCAATGTTCGAACAGCAGCTGTGGTAGTGGTTCACCGGAAGTCCTTAAGCTAGTACTCACAGGTGAGTGATGTTTCTTCTCTCGGTTTCCACAGATTGCAGCCCAGTTGAGATGCTGAGTGCTGGTTGGTGTTTTCTCAGGTAAGACAGAACAAACTTGTTCTTGTTCTTGCAGGATTACAGGAAGATGCTGAAGACCAGGAGCTGGACACAGTGAGCGTCACGCTGCTGGTTGCAGAATAACACGAAGCGTGTTCTGCAGTCAGGGTGTGGTTTATATAGCCCAGGTAAAGTAGTACCAGGGAAAGTAGTTCCAGGCCTGCCACACCCAAAACATTAGACCGCACGGCTTGGTTCTTAGAACTAGACTGTGTGGGTGCTTCCATGTTGGATTTAAAGACCCATGTACATAAATGGGACCTAGTTTGAACAGCCCTTCCTTCCTACATATGAACCTGGTGCCAGAGGCGCCAGGACTGGCTCCAGGAGCCCTTTTACAGTGGTTTTAAGGCCCTCAGGGTTCTGGTGGCAGCCTGCTTGTGGCACAACTTGTGCCCCCCCCAACCCTCCTCTCATGGTATCCTTCCTTTCCGGTCTGGGTTTGGTGGTGTTGTCCAGGTGAAACCTCTTAATCAGACGTGGTGCGTGAATATGTTCACTTGGTTCCCAAGTTCTGTCTTGAGGCCGGTACCCTTTCCAGTCCACTAAATAGTATAGCTTAGATCTAGTAAGTTTCGAATCCAGGGTGTTTTTAACTTCAAATTCAGGCTCCCCATAAACTAGAACAGGTTTTGGTGGTGTTAAGACTCGATGATATAGAGTCCCAGATATCTTGGACGAAAGGTCTGGGTACCTTTTATGGGCACATGTTTTGATGCCAACCAGACTTCGTCTCCAACTTGGTAATCGGGAGCTTTCTTTCGATGCCGGTTCGAGAATCTTTTTTTGTCTTTCTTTGGCTTGCAGTAAATGTTCATTTGCCCTTTTGAAGGCTTGGGTTATGCTTGTGTGCAGAGTCTTTACCGCTGGCATTTCCAAGGTAATGGGGGAGTCTAGTTCAGAGGTACGTGGATGTCTTCCATATATTGTGTAGGACGGGTTTTGTCCCATGCTGGTGTGTATGGAGTTATTGTATGCGTATTCTGCTATCCATAACAAGTCTTTTCAATTCTCTTCCACTTGATGCAGCATGCAACGTAGATACTGTTCTAATGTCTGGTTTGTTCTTTTTGTTTGTCCATCCGTTTGAGGGCGATGGCTAGTGGATAAGCGAACATCGATTTGTGCCATGGAACAACATTTCCTCCAGAAGTTGGATACACATTGGCTTCCACGATCTGCGATCTGTTCAAGAAATGCTTTTGCCAGACCGGTAGCGTTAGGAAGTCCTTTGAATAGAATAAAATGTGCCATTTTAGAGAACAGGTCTACAACCACCAGAATGGTATTAAAACCTTGACTGCGAGGTAAGTCCGTAATAAAATCAAGAGAAAGAGTATGCCAGGGAGTTTGTGGAATATCCAGTTGTTGTAGGAGGCCAGCTGGTTTCTGTTTTTGTGATTTATTCTGTGCCCAAATCCCACAGAATAGAACGAATCGAGCAATGTCCTTACACCAGGTTGGCCACCAATAATTCTGTTTAACCTTGGCTAGAGTCTTAGCAATTCTGGGATGGCCAGGATCAGGGGATTGTGATAACCAGACATGACCAATTCTTGCAGATCTTTCTTGGTAGATATAGTCGTTCCCTGAAGTAGAGTAATCCATCCAGAACCGTGTGATGTTCATTTTGGGAATTCCATTTCTGCAAGATCTCGTAGTTCATTAAGGTTTGAATCTTATCTTGAAGTTCACTCAGAGTCAATGTGGTGGTGAGACCCAGTAGTTTATCACTTGGGATGATGGCAACAGGGTCCAGGGTACTGTTAGTTTTCTCTTCAACACCCATACAAGACAAGGCATCAGCCTTCCCATTCCGAACACCCGGTCGATATGTTATTACGTAATCATATTCTGCGAAGAATAGAGCCCACCGCAACTGTTGTGACGATTGGGCTTTTGCTGACTTTAGGTATTGAAGGTTTCGGTGATCTGTGATTACTGTGATGGTATGTCTGGCTCCTAATAGATATTGCTGCCAGGCTTTGAAGGCTGATTTTATTACCAACAATTCTTTGTCTGTAATTGCATAGTTAAGTTCTGGTGGTGAGACTTTACGTGACCAAAAGGCCAGGTGGTGTAATTGGCCTGTCTCTGGATCTCTTTGAGAGAGAACTGCTCCCATAGCTATGCTGGAAGCTTCAGTTTCCACTACATAGGGGAGATCAGGGCAAGGATTTCGTAAAATTGGCATGGAGGTGAATCTTTTCTTGAGTTCTTGAAAGGCTTGTTCCGCCTCTTCAGTCCATTGGAATTTTTTGTTGTTTTTTTCTCAGTAACGATGTGATTGGGTGGACTATCCGAGAGAAGTCTGGAATAAATTGGCGATAAAAATTTGCAAAGCCAAGCATACTTTGGGTTCCTTTAAGTGAAGAAGGTGACGGCCAATTAAGGATGGCATCTACTTTGTATAAATCCATTTTGACTCCCTTTGGCGAGAGAACAAAACCGAGGAACTTAACTTCTGTGACATGGAAGGAGCATTCTGTCATGACCCACTGGGTGCGTCCCTTCTGGGCTTCGTGGTCTCTGACCCGTAGGGGGCTGAACTCAGCAGTACTCTCAACATGGCCGCTGAACACGACACGCTGTTTGCTAGTCTCCGCATTGTACACCTTGCGTTCTACAAAGCAGACACGCCCCCATGGCCCTGCGCGTCTCAACGCTACTGCTTGCTGTAGTCGGATGTGTGCTGCCGTAGTTCGTACAGCGATTTCCACCAATTCCTGGTTCCCGGTCCCTTAATATTCCTTCTCCTTCATCCTCCCCTTTTTTTTGTCCTCACCTCCATTCCTGGATTTCCTTTGCACTTGTTTCCGAGTGCGCTCTTCACCTTTCCCTGGACTTCTTCCCAGACATCTGAATGCTCTTGGAGACGTGTCCCGGACCGCACGCTGGAACCCAAGGACTCACGCACAGGGTTATACAAAACCCGAACTGTGCGAAAGAAGACTCCTTCGAAGAACTCAAACAAACAACACAGACAGGTGAGAAAGGGGGAAACCTGTGACAGATTGAGACGGCAACAAACTGATACCGTTACGGAAATGGAGGCTGCCTTTCAGGACCTCATGCACGGCATGCAGGAGTTAACAACAGAAGTTCAGAATCTCAAGGCCGAAAACGCTGCCTTGAAACAACTAGTCCTGTCACTTGATTTCACGACCAAGGAAAGCTTGTTACTGGGCAGAGTGGTGGATAAATACGATGGTTCACCAAAAAACCTTTGTGGCTTCCTAGATTCATGTTTAGTGCACTTTACCTTTAAGCCCTACCACTTCTCCACCCCCAAGGCAAAAGTGGGCTTTATAATTTCACATTTTTCCAGGAATGCATTAACTTGGGCAACTCCCTTAGTTAATTTGGGTGATGCCCTCCTGGATGACTATGATGGTTTTGTACAGGCGCTAAAGACCATGTTTGACCGCCCAGAACAGGTGTACAGTGCCCAAGAACGCTTATTGGACTTTCAGCAAGGATACCAGGATATGCTTACCTATGTAACACGCTTCAAGCAACTTGCCAAGGAAGCAGGCTGGTCCTCTGAGGCTTGTTTTACCCTTTTTCAAAGAGTGTTGAATGAAGAAATAAAAGATGAACTAGCCAGGGTAGCTCGCCCAGGTTCTTTCCAGGCTCTCATGGACCTCTCATTACAAATAGACTTTCGTATCCAGGAAAGAAAGGCAGAAAAGAAGAAGAGTAAAATGTCCTGCCAAAAGACCTCTACAGAATCCTCCTCTAGACCTGAGCCCGCTCCTTCCCCGACTACAGACCCAGAACCTATGCAACTAGGAGCCTTCCGCGGATCCATAACTCTGCAAGAAAGGATGCAAAAGATTCACACCGGGCTATGCATGTACTGTGCCTCTGATAAAAATCTTGTGAGAGAATGCCCTATAGCCCCTCCACGGGTTTCGGGAAACGCCAGCTCCCAATCCTAGATGGAGCACAGCTTCGGGAGAGAGATGTTTGCTCCACATCTATTCCATCCTTGAACTCTCCTGGACAAAACAGTCTTGTCATTCTGCAGGCCTTCCTATCGCCTTCCAAGAAAGAAATCTATCCCATTCTGGCATTAGTGGATTGTGGGGCCATGGGGATATTCATAGATCATGGCTGGGTCACTACCCACAATATTCCATATGAAACTCGAGACATCTTGCAAACTGTAGAGGCTAACGATGGAAGACCTCTCTCTTCAGGACCCATAACCCTTCAGACCAAACAGATCCTGCTTTCTATAAACCACCATCAAGAAAGGATCAAATTCGACATCATAAGATCTGCCCATTACCCAATGGTACTGGGTATGCCCTGGTTACAGAAGCACAACCCCTACATTAACTGGGCGGCAGGATCCTTGTTTCTTGGGTCAGAACATTGTATGTCCCATTGTCTATCCCTAGATTCCTCGTCCCGACCCTCTGAACATACACAAACTGACCAGCAAGGCCCAGTTACTGTCTCGAATATCTCCCAGGTCCCCAGGGCCTATCAGGATTACACTGATGTGTTCTCGACTGCCATAGTTCAGCCCCTTCCCCCTCACAGACCTGAAGACTGCACTATTGATACAGAACCTTCAGCAGTGATTCCCTTTGGAAGGATGTTCATCCTATCAGAACCAGAAAAAAGAGCCCTCCGAGGATACCTGGATACCAACCTAGAAAATGGCACTATACGACCATCTAAATCTCCGGCAGGAGCTTCGTTGTTTTTTGTCCCCAAGAAGGATACCAAGGAGCTTAGGCCTTGCCTTGATTATCGTGGTCATATTCAATGCACCCTCAAGGACCACTACCCATTGCCCTTGATCTCGGATATCCTGGAAGCGGTAAGAGGAGCCATAGTGTTCACGAAATTGGATCTCAGAGGTGCCTACCATCTGATCCGTATAAAGGAAGGTGACGAATGGAAAACAGCCTTTAGAACATCGTTTGGTTATTTTGAATACTTGGTTATGCGCTTTGGGCTTGCCAATGCCCCAGCTGTCTTCCAACATTTTATGGACCGGGTATTCTCCGATATGCTGTTCCTCTTCATCATAGTTTACCTGGACGACATACTAATATACTCCAAGGACCATCTGAAGCATGAAGAACATGTTAAAGCAGTCTTAGAGAGTCTACGTGAACATAAGCTCCTGGCTAAACCTGAGAAAGGCCTTTTTCATGTGTCCACTGTTCACTATCTCGGATTTGTCCTTAGCCCAGAAGGAATTGGAATGGACTGCTCGAAAGTAGACTCCGTTCTATCCTGGCCTGTTCCAACTACTGTGAAACAGATTCAATCCTTCCTGGGGCTTGCCAACTTCTACCAGAAATTCATACCTTCCTTTTCGGAGATAGTACATCCGATCGTTACATTGTTGAAGAAAGATACTCCCTTTCACTGGACGACAATCCAGGATGAGGCCTTTCAACGGTTGAAGTCAGAGTTTACACAAGCCCCCATCTTGGCTCAACCTGACATTGATCGACCCTTCCCAGTGGAAGCAGATGCCTCTAACTATGCCATCGGAGCAGTTCTAAAACAGGAATTTGATGACAAATTAGAACACCCCATCGCCTATCTTTCTCGCACCCTGACGCCTTGCGAATCCCACTATTCTGTTTTAGAAAAGGAACTCTTGGCGATCCATCAAGCCTTCACAGACAGCCGTCATCTACTCCTAGGGGAAAAACATCCTGTTCTAGTCCGCACGGACCATCGAAATCTTCAAGTCCTGCAATCCCTGGAATGCAGGAACAGTCATCAAGCCCGTTGGGCCTTCTTCTTTGCCCAGTACCAGTTTCAAATCCATCATGTTCCTGGAACACACAATATAATTGCTGACGCCTTATCCCAACGTCCTGACTACAAAATTCTCGAAGACCGATCCTTCCCAAAGATGTTTCCCAATACAATATTTGTTGCCCAAGCAATCAGTCTCCTAGAAGACATTCGGATCCAAACCCAGTCCTCTGGGATCTGGAAGGCGTTTATTGGGAAGAATCGATGGAATCTCTAGACAAGGTACGGATATTTGTTCAAGGATAATGGCCTGGTCATCCCCACACAGAGACTACGACAAAAGATCACAAGCCTATGTCATGATACCCTCCATTCAGGACATTGTGGTATCACCAATACCCTCCGTCTAATACAAAGGCAGTTTTGGTGGCCAAAGATGAAGGATGACGTACAGCATTACAACCAAACCTGTGCAGTGTGCACTCAGAACAAGCATGATAACAAGAAACCGGCGGGTCTCTTGCTCCAACCAGCACTGCCAACAAGATATTGGGAATTCATCGCTACAGACTTTATTGTGGAACTACCACCTTCCAGGGGATACACAACTATTATGGTTACCAGTGATTTATTCACACACATGGCTCATTTTACACCTCTGTATAAACTACCATCTGCCTCTGACCTCGCTGGAATCTTCCTGGAACACATATTCCGACTTCACGGACTACCCTCCAAGATAATATCAGACAGGGGACGTCAGTACATATCTCAATTTTGGAAACACGTATGTCGGATACTAGGAATGCAACGTGCCCTATCCTCAGGTTATCATCCACAGACCAATGGAGCCACTGAACGTGTGACCCAAACCCTGGAGCAATATCTTCGCTGCTTTGCCACCAAGGTCCAGGACGATTGGTCACTTCTAATACCCCTGGCTGAATTCGCATACAATAATTCGGATCACTCGGCCGTGAAAACCAGCCCATTTTTTTGTAGCCAAGGATTCCACCCTTCGGTTCTACCATCCATACTCCCACATCCTATCCCAGTTCCTACAGTTGACTCCTGGATTGAAACTCTCATCAACGTACACAGAGAAGCCAAAGAACAGCTCGAAAAGGCCCGAACAAACACCAAGCATTACGCGGATTCCAAAAGAAGACCAGGGCCTTCATACTCAGTGGGTGATAAGGTCTGGCTATCCTCGAAACTTCTACCTTGACACTTAAGACCAAATAAGTTGGCTCCCCGGTACCATGTCCCCTTTTCCATGAAAGAAATCATTAACCCAGTGGCTTTTCGACTCAAACTACCAGAATCCTGGAAGAGGATCCACCCATTTTTTCACACTTCTTTGTTGAAACCATACGTCCAGCCCTCCCGGACTGCTCCAAGATCTACCCCTGTGGTTGTCAATGATCAGTTAGAATACAAAGTATCCAGAATATGTGACTCCAGCTACAGACGTGGTCAGCTACAGTATCTGGTCGAGTGGAAAGGGTACCCTCCCAGTGAATGCACCTGGGAACCAGTCTCAAACATAAGTGCCCCCAGACTGCTCCGAAGGTACCACACTATACACCCGGGCAAACCCAGAGGAACCGGGTTTCGGAGGAGGCATGCTGTCATGACCCACCGGGTGCGTCCCTTCTGGGCTTCGTGGTCTCTGACCCATAGGGGACTGAACTCAGCAGTACTCCCAACATGGCCGCTGAACACAAAACGCTGTTTGCTAGTCTCCGCGTTGTACGCCTTGCGTTTTACAAAGCAGACACACCCCAGCGGCCCTGTGCGTCTCAATGCTACTACTTGCAGTAGTCGGACGTGTTCTACTGTAGTTTGTACAGCAATTTCCACTGATTCCTGGTTCCCGGTCCCTTAATATGCCTTCTCCTTCATCCTCCCCTTTTTTTGTCCTCACCTCCATTCCTGGATTTCCTTCGCACTCGTTTCCGAGTGCGCTCTTCGCCTTTCTCTGGACTTCTTCCCGGACATCTGAACGCTCCTGGACACGTGTCCCGGACTGCACGCTGGAACCCGAGGACTCACGCACAGGGTTATACAAAATCCGAACTGCGCGAAAGAAGACTCCTTCGAAGAACTCGAACAAACAACACAGACAGGTGAGAAAGGGGGAAACCTGTGACACATTTCTCGAGTTTAGCGTACAGTTTGTGCTGGCAAAGTTTTGCAAGGACTGAGCGAACATGTTCCACATGATCTCTTACAGAGGGGGAACACACCAGGATGTCGTCAATATAGACCAGGGCACAGACATCGATGAATTCCCATAATACATCATTCATGAAGGATTGGAACGCTGCACAGACCGAAAGGCATTACCTGATATTCGTACAGGCCATACTTGGTGCAAAACGTGGTTTTCCATTCATTCCCTTTCTTAACACGTACAAGGTGGTATGCTCCTCTGAGGTCTAGTTTGGTGTAGATTCGGGCATCCTTGACTTGGTCCAACAGTTGTGGGATAAGGGGCAAAGGGTAGTGGTTTTTTACTGTGATTTGATTAAGTGCGCGGTAATCGATACAAGTCCTCCAATCTCCTTCCTTCTTTGGTACAAAGAATAAGGGAAAGGCTGCCGGTGACTTTGACGGGCGGATAAACTTATTAGCCATGTATTGATCCAGATATGACTTCAAGTGGAGATTTCCCATTTCCATAAGTACGTAAATTCGACCACAAGGAACATGTGTGCCAGGTATCAGGTCGATTTGACAGTCATAGGGCCTATGTGGCGGTAATGTGTTAGCCTGATCCTTCTGAAAAATATCTTGATAATCCTGATATTCTTTTGGTAAGGTGTCCATTGGTTCCACGATCCCCGATGCTATTCCTTGAACAGATTTCAGGTTTGGCTGTGGTATAAATTTCGAGTAGCAGGCTTAGGCGCATTTGTCGGAAAAGTTCAGTCTCTTTGCACGCCAGTCTATGTGGGGATTGTGAGTTACTAACCATGGCCCCCCTAAGATCAACCGGAACTGAGGAGCTATGATGAGGTCAAACGTGATTGCTTCTTGATGTCCATCCTGACACAGAAGGGTTAATTATGTTGTGCATTGGGTTACTGGTCCCAAAGCAATTTCTGTACCGTCAACAGTAGTTACCTTTTCAGATGTTGGTTTTGTGCATAAGGGAAGTCCCATTTCTGTTGCCAGATCTCGATCTATGTAATTACCAACTGCTCCGCTGTCTATATATGCCTCTATGGCATGCATCCGTGATGGTGGTTGGTGATTGATCAAGGTTACTTGTAGGGTGAAATGTGAGGTCTCTGACTCATCCTTCTCGCTCAACAAGCAGACCTCTACTCTGGCCGGGCCTGGTATCTTTCTGATTCCTTTCCATCATCTTCTTTCTCTGTAGCGCCTACCACCTTCCTTGGAGGTTTCACTGGGCATTGTTTGAGGTAGTGACCCGATTTACCGCAGTATAGGCATAACTGTAGCTGTCTCCTCTTGTCTCTTTCAACCTTGGTTAAAGGGGGTCGTACTCCTCCAATCTGCATGGGTTCTGTGGTATTTTCTAATGGGCATTGAACATTATCTTTTTGTTACTCACCACTCCGAGTAGGCCGAGGATACAGAGATAATGACCTTGGAGATGTTGGTGGTATAAGATTCCAAACTCAGCCTTCCATCCCAGCTCCCCTGAGTACAAGACTCAGGCTTCCTCAAAGAGGGGCTATTTTCCACAATGTACCTCTCTGCTGTTTTAGTTAGAACAGACAGAGATGTCAATTGAATAAAAGAGCGGGGAGAACACACACCGCCAATACCAATGCTGCAAAAGAATACCAAGATATTAGACAGTGTTGATATTATGCAAGTAATTAGAACAGATTAAATGATGGGACAACTACCTATATAGATATTGGAATGGAGTTGAATTTCCCCGGGAATGATCTAAATGAAGAATAACACAAATGAGTGGAATTGAACTAATTCAGTATCGGTTCCCACTATAGCTATAGGATTGATAACCACTGACCTGAAATAAGATAGTAGAGTAAGAGGAGTCCAGGATTCTGAAGACAACGACAGGAGAAAATAACAAACAGGGAAGTTAGTACAGGTAAGTAACCCCGAACCGCACGAGGGACACACTAGTGCAGGGTTGGTGCAATTCAGGAGGGCGTTCATGTGCACTTAAGAGCAATCACAAGAAAAGTCACTCAATGTCCCATGTGTGTGTATAGCTGAGTAGCTGTTGAGATTATCCGGACAGAAGACAGCAATTGAAGAGCAGAGCGGCAGCTGGGAAGAACCGCCAAAGAAGAGAGCAGTATCCAGTAGCGTTCCGAGTCCAACAACCAGATGAGCACGACAGGAATAAAGGATGAGATGAGGCAATCCAAAAAGTCAGGCAAAGGGTCAAAACCAGGAGTTCAGATAAGGATTCGTGTAAGGAAACACGAAGAGGAAACAGTACAAAAACCGCGTGTAGCTGGTAACGCTAATTAGCAGCAACGAGCCCCTTGGAAGACGGTGGTTTTATAGTCGCAAGAGGGGCGTGGCTTGCTGTACGTCTTCCACGTACAAGACGTGTCAGGTGACCTGGAGTGCATCGACGTTTGTACAGACGCCATGGTAGCTTGTACCTGGACCATAGAGGAGCCTGTAAAGAAGTTGTATTCTACCTGGACCATAGAGGAGCCTGTAACGAAGTTGTATTTTGCAAGGATACCCGCGGGGAAGTCTGAAGTGTAACAGCATCCTCCCCCAAAGACACCGGCAACCCCCTGGCGGAATGGAAGCTCCTCAGAAGAACCGGACAATGCAAATTGGAGAGTGGCCCCCAAGTACGATCCTCAGGCCCATACCCCTTCCAATCCACGAGGTAGAACAATGTACCCCTAGACACCCTGCAGTCCAGGATACACGAGACCTCATATTCCTCCTCACCATCCACCAAGATTGGCGAAGGACGAGTAGGCAGACGGGTCCCAGGGATGAAAGGCTTGATCAAGGAGACGTGAAAGACTGGATGTATGCGCCAAGATCGCGGCAGAGAAGGCTTAACTGCCACAGGATTGATGACATCAGTAATGACATAGGGTCCCACAAATTTGGGCAGAAGCGAGCGTTTGCATGCAATTCGCAAATTGCGGGACGATAACCACACCTTCATGCCACTGCGATAGACTGGAGCAGGTGATCGATGTACATCGGCATACTTCTTGGCACGATCTTGAGCTCGGAGTAAATGACAGCGTACGTCCCGATGAATCTTATCGAGATCTCTGATGCAATCTTTTGCTGCAGGATTAATGGCCGGTAATACTGGATCAAGTGGAAGTGCCCTAGGATGACCACCATACAGGGCAAAAAAGGGAGAAACTCCAGGTGATGTATGCATAGAGTTGTTATATGCAAATTCTGCATAAGGTAAAGAAGTAAACCAAGACTGTTGGTACTGAGGCATAAACAGCGTAGATACTGTTCGATGGTAGCATTAGTTCTCTCAGTCTGCCCATCTGTTTGAGGATGGTAAGCCGAGGAATACCTGTCCTCAATACCCAAAGAAGCTGTAAGAGCCTTCCAGAATCGTGACGTAAATTGCATGCCACGATCGGAAACAATAACCGAGGGTAAGCCAAAGAAACGAAACACATTCGTCAAGAACAGTTTAGCCAATTCTGGAGCTGCAGGCAAACCCGAACAAGGTATGAACAATGCATATTTAGTAAAGTAATCAACGATTACCCAAATAGTGTCATAGCCCTGAACGTCAGGAAGTTCCACAATGAAATCCATTGACAGCATCTGCCAAGGTTTGTACGGCACAGGAAGAGGTTGCAACAATCCAACTGGTTTGGCTCTAGACGTTTTACACTGAGTGCATATGGAACAAGTCAAAATGTAATCCTTTACATCACGAACCATGGAAGGCCACCAAGCCCAACGCCGTAAGGTTTCAAGAGTTTTTTGACTTCCTGGATGTGCAGCAATCAAAGAATCGTGAGACCACTGAAGAGCTAATTCTCTAGCTTGACCTGAGGGTATATAGACGTGCCCTTGAATGAATGGCATACCTTGAATGATTTCTACATTGAGGTCAATGATCTCTTTTGGATGTTTTGAAACCCAATCAAGGATGATTGAACGCAAAGAGGGCTGAACCGAACAACCACAAACAACCTTGTTTGGTAGAAGAGGAAGAGCTTCGAGCTGTTGAGACTGACCATCCGCATGTAAGCGTGAGAGAGTATCAGCCGGAACTTGGGCTTTAGCAGGACGGTATGTGATAACGAATTGATATTGTGAAAAGAATAAATGCCACCGCGCCTGTCTAGCCGTAAGACATTTCATAGATTTGAAGGCTAACAGACTGCGGTGATCAGAGTATACAGTTACAAGGTGTTTGGCCCCCAAAAGATGATGCCTCCATTCCAAGAATGCGTCTCTGATGGCTAAAAGTTTGCGTTCTGTGATGGAGTAATTCTTTTCGTAAGCTGTCAATTTACGAGAGAAATAGGCAGCAGGATGGATCTGTCCCGAATGCGGACAGGTTTGAGACAATACCGCCCCAATGGCATAACCTGAAGCATCAGCTTCAACAAAAAAAGGAAGCTCAGGATCAGGATGTTTGAGGACAGGAGCGGAAGTGAATGCTGATTTTAATTGATCAAAGGCTCTCTGAGCATCTGAAGACCATACAAATGGTACTTTGGCACTTGTCAGAGAGGTAAGGGGTGCAGATATTTCAGAAAAGCCATTGATGAAGCGTCTATAGAAATTTGCAAATCCCAGGAATGATTGTAATGATTTGAGTGAATTGGGCACAGGCCATTCCAGGATCGCACTAATTTTGGATTGACTCATGCGCACACCATTGTTAGTAAGGTCATATCCCAGAAATTCCACCTCTGAGGCATGAAATATGCACTTTTTGGCTTTAACAAACAATCTATGTTCTCTCAGACGTTGGAGTACTGTCTTGACATGTTTTTCGTGGTCTTCCTGGTTTTGAGAGTAAATCAAAATGTCATCCAGGTAGACAACAACAAATTGATCAAGAATGTCGTAAAACAGATCATTCATGAAAGCTTGAAAGGTGGCCGGGGCATTACATAAGCCAAAAGGCATGACAAGATACTCGAATAGACCGTAACGTGTTTTAAATGCGGTCTTCCATTCGTCCCCCTCTCTCATGCGGACGAGATTGTAAGCTCCTCTGAGATCAAGCTTAGTGAATATTTTGGAGGAAACCAACTGATCAAGAAGGACAGAAATCAGAGGAAGAGGATACTGTTTTTTTATGGTTGCTGCAGTCAAAGCACGATAATCAATACAAGGACGTAGATCCCCTTCCTTCTTAGGAACAAAGAAAAGTGGTGATGAAATTGGTGATTTGGAAGGACGAATAAATCCCATGGTCAAAGGCTTGTCTATGTAATCTTTAAGGACTTCGTCTTCTTTGATAGTGAGGGAGTATACTCTGCCGGATGGTATTTTTACTCCCGGAATTAGGTCTATTGGGCAATCATAAGCTCTATGTGGGGGTAGGGACTCCGCCATCCGTTTGTCAAAAACATCTGTGTAATCTACATATTGAGAAGGTATCACAGATGTAACGTTTTTAGAGACAGCTCTAATATGCATCGTAGGCGAAACTAGCGCCCTGACCGGACTATCATGTGTAATACCGAGTAATGTAGTACATCGAGTGTTGCACATATTGGAAAGAAACTGAATCTGGGATGTCGACCAGTCGATGGTAGGATTATGAAGTTTCAACCATGGAATGCCCAGAATGACTTTGTAAGCTGGTGCTTTAATGATATCAAATGATATGTCTTCAGTATGGCCTTCATCAGTACTCATATGTAGTGGAACTGTTTGGTGAGTAACCATTCCTGAGACAAGAAGTGAACCATCCACTGCATTCACTGTTTCAGGTATAGTTTTGCGAACCAGTGGTATTCTTGACATGGTGGCAAAACATTGATCAAAATAATTACCTGTTGCACCTGAATCGATCACAGCTGTTGTCTGGAATAAAACACCATGATCTAAGGAAAATGTAACTGGTAGGCGGACTAAATGACTCGGATTCTGTAATGTAGAGTCCAAGGGTGAGTTTCCCGACATAGGGACTCTGTCTACTGTCGGGATTTGGCATTTCCCGCCTTTCTTTTAGGTTTTTTAGTACATTCAGGTAATAAGTGATCAGAGGCCCCACAATACATGCAGAGATTGTGTGATCGACGATATTCTCGTTGAGCAGGGGTAAGTGGCCCCCTAACCGCCCCAATCTGCATGGGTTCAGGCGCAGGAGATGACGAAGACGAGGCCTCTGCTGAAACCGTGCTGAATAATGCTGTTTTCTTTTCACCACGTCTTTCGGACTTGCAAGCATTAATCTGAAGGACTAAGTCTAGCAGTTCCCCGAATGCCGCGGGAACTACAGGAACAGTGGAGAGGATGTCCTTTAATTCATCTGAGAGGCCTTTATAGAAGACAGCTGTCTTCTTTTCTTCAGCCCAGTCAGTTTCTGCTGCCAACTGATTGAATCGTGCCAAATAAACCAATAAAGAATTCTTTCCTTGTCGATGTTTTAAAAGTTCCAAATCAGTAGCTTGAGTAGTATAACGTCTATCAAATACTTTACTCATCATAGCAAGAAGGGCATCACAATTGTAAAGAACATGACTATTAGATTCCAACAACGGGTTAGCCCATGCTGCTGCAGTGCCTCCCAAATGAGACCAAAAAAAAGCCGCTTTGGTTGTAGATGTGGGAAATGAGGCGGGGCGACACAGAAAATGCAATTTGCATTGATTAATGAAGGTTCGGTATTGTTTAGGGTCGCCTAGGAAGCGTTCAGGAGGAGCTAGAGGGAACTGGGTGGTAAGCATGATCGGGTTTGATTCCTGCTGTGGAGGTGGAAACCCTGAACCTGATGCTGTAGCTCCAGCACCAGCCATCTGTGACGCTGGTGTGTTAACCAAAGACTGAATGGCTTTCATGCGTTGGCGCAGTGCTTCTTGTGCATTGGTCAAGTCAGTACGTAGATCCGCGACCATTTGCACGATTTGATTCAAAGCATCACTGGCCTCTGTGGACATTTTTAAGGCTGCTAATTCTGTTACTCACCACTCCGAGTAGGCCGAGGATACCGAGATAATGACCTTGGAGATGTTGGTGGTATAAGATTCCAAACTCAGCCTTCCATCCCAGCTCCCCTGAGTACAAGACTCAGGCTTCCTCAAAGAGGGGCTCTTTTCCACAATGTACCTCTCTGCTGTTTTAGTTAGAACAGACAGAGATGTCAATTGAATAAAAGAGCGGGGAGAACACACACCGCCAATACCAATGCTGCAAGAGAATACCAAGATATTAGACAGTGTTGATATTATGCAAGTAATTAGAACAGATTAAATGATGGGACAACTAACTATATAGATATTGAAGTGGAGTTGAATTTACCCGGGAATGATCTAAATGAAGAATAACACAAATGAGTGGAATTGAACTAATTCAATATCAGTTCCCACTATAGCTATAGGATTGATAACCACTGACCTGAAATAAGATAGTAGAGTAAGAGGAGTCCAGGATTCTGAAGACAACGACAGGAGAAAATAACAAACAGGGAAGTTAGTACAGGTAAGTAACCCCGAACGGCACGAGGGACGCACTAGTGCCGGGTTGGTGCAATTCAGGAGGGCGTTCATGTGCACTTAAGAGCAATCACAAGAAAAGTCACTCAATGTCCCAGAATCCAACAGAAGACAATATCCAAGGAAGGCAATAGGTATGTACCTGAGTACACGAGTATAGCTGCGTAGCTGTTGAGATGATCCGGATAGAAGACGGCAATTGAAGAGCAGAGCGGCAGCTGGGAAGAACCGCCAAAGAAGAGAGCTGTATCCAGTAGCGTTCTGAGTCCAACAACCAGATGAGCACGACAAGAATAAGGGATGAGACGAGGCAATCCAAAAAGTCAGGCAAAGGGTCAAAACCAGGAGTTCAGATAAGGATTTGTGTAAGGAAACACGAAGAGGAAACAGTACAAAAACCATGTGTAGCTGGTAACGCTAATTAGCAGCAACGAGCCCCTTGGAAGACGGTGGTTTTATAGTCGTAAGAGGGGCGTGGCTTGCTGTACGTCTTCCACGTACAAGACGTGTCAGGTGACCTGGAGTGCGTTGACGTTTGTACAGACGCCATGGTAGCTTGTACCTGGACCATAGAGGAGCCTGTAAAGAAGTTGTATTTTGCAAGGATGCCCGCGGGGAAGTCTGAAGTGTAACACTTTTGAACGTACGTACATGGCAAGATTTTCGAGTCTACTTCGGTCTGTTCATCGATCCTGTAATCGATGGTCCAACTGAACTACCAGTTTGATAAACTCTGCACAGTCTTTAGGTGGGTCTACCACTTGAGCAAGGACATCCTTCAGGTCTCCTCGTAGGCCCCGATGAAACAACGTGGTTCTTTTATCTTCTGGCCACCCCGCTTCTACAACCAGTCTATTAAAGGTGGCAATATAAGTCAGAAAATCTTGATTCCCTTGGCGGAGGGACAGGAGTTCACTATCAAGTGCTTGTCCATGCAAGTGTCGAGCAATTAACTTTTCCATCTTCTGTTGAAAACCCCTGAAGTTCTGCAGTAATGCGTCATCCTGGCTCATGAAAGGTACCGACCAGTCTGTGGCACTTCCACTCAAATATGATAACATGAAGGCCACCCTTGCCTGGTCATTTGGGAAAGCCCCAGGCCTACAAAGAAAATGGAGGCGGCACTGGTTCATGAATGTTGCGTACCTTCTGGGGTCTCCATTTACCCGTTCTGGTGGTGCTAGGGGTACTGCTCCTGGCAACGTTATCTGTACTGGATTGACTGATGATGGTGTAGCGACGGATGGGGCGAATCTGGGCAATGGACCCTGCCCCGCCTGTGTTTGTAGTAGCTGTTTGCTTAGTTCATCAGCACGGTCTTTTGTGACTATTAACTCCCGTCTTAATGCATTGGTTTCCTGCCGGGCTTTGTGTACCTCGGCTCGTAATTGTCCCAAAAGCTGGGCTAACTGATCAGTTTCCAATGCCTCCATGATGCCCAGGTGGATAAGGTTAAAAGGGCTTTGTGTTCTGTTACGCTCACCTGATATCCCCGGGGGCGCCTGGAAGGATCTGAGATCTAGAACCCTGAATGCGTAGTTGCCCAGTGCTGAATAATGAATCTGCAATTACAGAAGGGAGGATTTGTGATAACTGTCTCTAACGGGTGAATACCCCAACTCCCTCTGACCGATTCCCTTCCCACTGGGTTCTTTTCTCACCTTAGTTATTTGTAAGGTGAGCTATCCGTCCTGCGTTTCTTGTGCAGGGGCGCTTGACGTTTTTTGGCGAGGTGCCCGAGTTGCTTCACTGGTGCAGTATGCCTTCCTTGGGCCCAGGCCTGCTGTGGCCCAGAGTCTGCTGGTAGGCAGGTAGGTTTCTTAATGGTAAGCCTTTGTTCTGTTTAGGGTGGGAATTCGTTAATGTCTTTATCTCCTTCTTTTCAGGCGTGAAGGTCTTGATGCTGGCGTGCCAGATGGAGAGGCACGTTTCTAGATGAGAGAAAGCACAAAGCGCAGCGCCTTTATTGTCTTTTAAAGCTAACCTGTGTTTTCTTCTTCTTCTCCTCACAGGCCGCTGTGGTACTGCAAGTGGATGAGAGCGCGATGAAAAACAGGCCCCCGGAATCCGTTACGGTAAGTACAGTGCTGCGCGGCTGTTTAATATTGAAAGCAAAACTGAATATGTCTCTTTTCCTTTGCAGATGTTGCTGTGGTGCTCCGGATGGAAGCGTGGTGTAGCGCGATGGAATTCAGGTAAGACTGTTGGAATTCGATGTTTTGGAAGCGCACGTTCTAATATTGTTTTTCCCTTTCTCGTTATTGCAGATCGCAATGTTCGAACAGCAGCTGTGGTAGCAGTTCGCCGGAAGTCCTTAAGCTAGAACTCACAGGTGAGTGTTTTTTCTTCACTCGGTTTCCACAGATTGCAGCCCAGTTGAGATGCTGAGTGCTGGATGGTGTTTTCTCAGGTAAAACAGAATAATCTTGTTCTTGATCTTGCAGGATTACAGGAAGATGCTGAAGACCAGGAGTTGGACACGGTGAGCGTCACGCTGATAATTGCAGAATAACACAAAGCGTGTTCTGCAGTCAGGGTGTGGTTTATATAGCCCAGGTAAAGTAGTACCAGGGAAAGTAGTTCCAGGCCTGCCACACCCAAAACACTAGACTGCATGGCTTGGTTCTTAGTACTAGACTGTGTGGGTGCTTCCATGTTGGATTTAAAGGCCCATGTACATAAATGGGACTTAGTTTGAACAGCCCTTCCTTCCTACATATGAGCCTGATGCCAAAGGTGTCAGGACTGGCTGCAGGAGCCCTTTTGCAGTGGTTTTAAGGCCTTTAGGGTTCTGGTGGGAGCCTGCTTGTGGCACAACTTGTGCCCCCTCACAGTGGTCATGACAGCATCTGTGGAATCCCGGATCCCAGAACAACCCCCTATTTGTGTTTCCAACATTACCCAAGTACCTGAGATATATCAACAATTTTCAGATGTATTCCCGACAGCCATTGTTCAGTCACTACCTCCCCATCGACCAGAAGACTGTGCTATCGATACTGAAGTCTCTGCAGTTATACCATTTGTGAGGATGTTTATACATTCAGAACCTGTGAAAAGAGCTCTACGTGAATACCTGGACACCATTCTCGCCAATCGAACCATCTGTCCTTCTAAGTCTTCTGCTGGGGCTTCTTTGTTCTTTGTGCCTAAAAAGGACACCAAGGAACTCCAACCATGCCTGGACTACCGGGGTCTTAACCAATACACCCTCAAGGACCGTTATCCATTACCACTCATCTTAGACATATTGGAAGCAGTACGCGGCGCTGTAATCTTCACCAAACTCGACTTACGGGACGCTTACCATTTGATCCACATAAAGGAAGGCGATGAGTGGAAAACTGCCTTCAGGACGCCCTTCGGTCACTTTGAATATTTGGTTATGCCATTTGGTCTTGCTAATGCTCCAGCAGTTTTCCAGCGCTTCATGGATAGAGTCTTTTCAGACATGCTATTCCTCTTTGTTATTGTTTACCTGGATGACATATTGATATATTCCAATGATCCCATACCACATCAAGAACATGTGACCTTGGTTTTACAACGCCTACGAGAGAACAAGCTGCTGGCTAAACCAGAAAAGTGTATTTTTCATGTCCCTACAGTCCATTACCTGGGATTTGTTTTGAGTTACAAAGGAATAGAAATGGATCCCGCTAAGGTTGACTCTATCCTTTCGTGGCCTGCTCCTACAACAGTAAAACAGATCCAATCCTTCCTGGGACTTGCACATTTTTTATAGGAAATTCATTCCTACATTCTCTGCCATAGTACAACCTATAGTTGCATTGATAAAGAAATACATTCCTTTCAACTGGTCCGTTGATCAAGAGACCGCCTTCCAAGAACTAAAACAAAGGCTTACTCAAGGACACGTCCTGGCTCAACCTGACATCAATAAACCCTTCCTGGTAGAAACTAATGCCTCAGATCACGCTATTGGGGCAGTGTTAAAACAAGAACCCGAGTACAAAGAAGAACATCCCATTGCATAACTATCTCAAACTTTGAATCCTAGTGAGACCCATTACTCTGTACTGGAGAAGGAATTGCTCGCCATCCGGCAGGCTTTTATAGAGTGGCGTCATCTGCTTTTGGGTGACAGATTCCCTGTACAAGTTCGGACTGATCACAGGAATGTACAGGTCCTGCAATCCCTGGAATACAGAAACAGTCGTCAGGCTCGTTGGGCCTTTTTCTTTGCCCAATATCAGTTTCACATCCATCATGTACCCGGAACAACCAACGTAATCGCTGATGCCTTATATAGACGTCCTGATTACGAACCGGTTGAGGCCCGTGCCTTTCCCAAGATGTTTCCCGACACTGTATTCATAGCCCAGGCCAGCTCTCTATTGGACAATGTCTGTACTGAGACCCCACTTTCTGATCTCTGGAAGGATTACACCAAGACCAACCAATGGTCCCTGATTGCTAAAGATGGTTACCTTTTCAAGGACAAGAGATTGGTTATACCTACATAGACCCTAAGAACCAAGATAATACGCCTCTGTCATGATACCTTCCATTCTGGGCATTGGGGCATTAAAGCTACCCTTCATCTCATCCAGAGAAATTTTTGGTGGCCTAGAATGATTGATGGGGTAAAGACATACATCCAAGGCTGTGCTGTCTGCAGTCAGAACAAGTGCGACAATAGGAAACCTGCTGGTCTTCTCCATCAACTTACTTTGCCAGACCAGCCTTGGGAAATTATTGCCAACGATTTTATTGTGGATTTACCTCCTTCCAAGGGTTTCACTACCATTATGGTTACCATCTATCTATTCACCCATATGGCCCACTTCACTCCCTTGTACAAGCTACCTTCGGCACTTGAAATGGCAGGGATATTTTTGAACCACATCTTTAGACTGCATGGTCTCCCTTCCAAAATCATTTCAGAGCGTGGGCCTCAATACATTTCCCGATTCTGGAAGTACCTCTGCCAAATGTTAGGTATTCAACGTGCTTTATCTTCAGGATACCATACTCAGTCCAATGGGATAACCGAACGAGTAAACCAGACCCTAGAACAATATTTATGATGCTTTGCTGCCAAAGTCCAGGATGATTGGTCAGTTTTAATCCCAGTTGCTGAATTTGCATACAACAATTCTGACCATTCTGCTATCAAGACAAGCCCTTTCTTTTGCAGTCAAGGTTTCCATCCATCTGTCCTTCCAACTCTCCTGGCTCACTCCACCCTGGTTCCTTTGGTTGATTCCTGGATTGAGCATCTAGTCACTGTACATAAGGACGTTAAGGGCCTCATTACACGGATGGCGGTAGGGATCACGACCCGGCACACCGCTATTAGCGGCACCGCTAATTACGGTGCCACTAATAGCGGGCAGGCCACGTGCACGCGACCCTCCATCCCGTTAATTACGCCATGCCGCTATTAGCACAGCATCACAAGGCCAGTGCACATGCTAATAGCGGCATGGTAAATCCCCCCAAGCCCCTTACCGCCATGGTGCAAATACCGGCATCGCGGACCACCCGTTAAGGGAAATGAGCAGTGTTCCCACCTGCCACAGGTGGACCAAATCAGCACAGGTGAAGGCAATGGAGACTGTGGCAGCTCAAAAGGAGCACACCACACCCCTTCCCACACCCCTCCCCACACCAAGATGGTTCCAATACTGGCAGCATTACATGGCCTGGAGGACCTCATTGCAGCGCAGCTGCTACAACAACAGGCAGCACAAAGGAGACGCAGGAGGAGGAGGGCAAGACAGGCACAGCAAGCACCACAACGGCACCTAATCATACCACAGAGGCACCCACCAATACCCAGGATCAGAGCCAGTCCATTCAACCTGACCCCTGAGCAGATACACACCCTGTACCGTCTGGACAGGGCTACCATCACCAGCATCGTGGACATGATCCACGACGACATTGTGAGCCTCATAGACATCAGAACTGCCATCCCCCCGCTACTGAAGGTGGTGAGTGGGCTCCACTTCCTGGCCACAGGCACCTATCAGCATACAGTGGGACAGATGCATGGCATCTCACAACCAGTATTCTCACGCACGCTGAACCAGGTACTCGATGCACTCCTGAAGCATGCACCTGAACACATATCCATGCCACAGACTGCCCAGGAGATTGCAAACACAAAAGTTGGCTTCTATTCACTGGCAGGCATCCCAAGTTGCATCGGGGCCATCGACTGTACCCATGTGGAATTGGTGGTCCCACATCACAATGAAGTAGTGTACCGAAACAGGAAGCAATTCCACTCTATCAATGTCCAAATGGTATGTGACGCCAACAAGATAATCACACATTGCTGTGCCAGATTCCCAGGATAAACACATGATTCCATGGTTCTGCGGAACTCAACTATCCCACGCTACATGGAGCGACACACCGGACAACGTTCGTGGCTACTTGGTGAGTAGCAGGGCAAGCACATGGCAGCGTGATTTGGGGGGGGGAGAGATACATACTCCAACTGGGTGTGAATGGGGGGGGGAGATGCATACTCCAACTGGGTGTGAATGGGGGGGGGAAGAGATACATACTCCAACTGGGTGTGAATGGGGAGGAGGAGAGATACATACTCCAACTGGGTGTTGACTGGCGTCCGTAGGGAAAATGGACATACAGATGTACGCCAATGTCCTTCAGGGAAGGCCACGATGTACTTGAGAAGAACCCACATGCAATTCGAAGGTGCACAACATTGAGAACAATGCAGGTTGCAAAATATCACACATCCATCCACATTGCACATCATGCCACGCCACATATTACACAAATCAGCAACATGGCGTCAAGACAGTAATACAGAATCAGTGCAGCACACCATCAATCCAGCAATGCGCCCTTGAATGTATGCAAAGGGATCACCCCTAGACATAGCACTGAACCACACACCTATGGCACCACTGAAGTGATGCTTCACAGCATGGCAACATCGGTGTCAGGATGTCAGTACACTAGCAGTGTGGTACCTAATTTGGATGGGCCAGGGACACCTAAGACCTGGCCTCACCCAGGACATGTCAATTACTGTTGGAGGCATGAATGTGGCATTTCTACTTGCAGGGTCGACCTCCCCCTTGCGCATTGCTGTCACACAGACCATCTGCATGTATGCTGTCAATTCAGTACTTGAATCACAATGCAATGTCAATTTGTGTGATGTGAACAGGCCGATCTTGAGGTGAACAGTAACAGGACCCCGTTAATTCCCCCATACAGGTGATGCGGGCTATCCCCTGAAGACCTGGCTCCTCACACCTGTACGGAACCCACAGAACAGACACGAGGAGGAATACAATCGTGCACATACCCGTACCCGCATCGTGATCAAGCAGACTTTTGAAGTCACGTTTTAGGTGCATTAGCAGGTCTGGTGGTGCTCTCCTGTATGGACATGAGAAGGTGGGCAAGATCACCATGGCATGTGTCATGCTGCACAATATGTGTATCAGACGGAATGTGCCACTGCCCCCTGACGTTGAAATAGAAGCACCTGATGAGGATGATGATGAGGACGGAGGTGAAGGGGATGCAGGTGTTGCAAGAGGGGATGGCCAGGAGGGACGTGCTGTGAGACAGCATCTGATCAACCAAATATTCTGAGGAACATGTTCCCGTACTGTCACATGGATATGGAGGGTAATGCACTGGTGTATGTTTTGAAGCACGCAATGGACCCTGTCGCCAATAAAGTACACACACACACAATGAAGATGTCCAAGCCTGTGTTTTCATCAGAAAGCAGTGTATTGAGTGACACCGAAAGCAGGCAATACCAGCTTCAACCATTGGTGCAGAAACGTGGGACTATGGCACTATAGGTGCATTGGAGAAAGTGGAGAATACGCTTTTCTAAAACGTATTGTTATTGCCACAGAGCTCACTGTCAGCACTTTTAAATTCGGAATTGGACATTAGTTCAATAGGAAACCTGTTATCTGTAAAACCAGTATATTACTGGCTTAGGTTGTGGAGCTCGGATAGCCTAGGGATGTATCGAGAACCATTAAAACATCTACTGAGCCTGGAAGGGGGGAATGTATCCCATGGGTAGTACATGTTTAGACACAATTAATAGGTTTGAATGAAGCTGTATTATGGGAAAGCCCAGAAAAAATAGAAACATTTGTTTTGACCAGGATAAAGTGAACAGTAAAAATGAGGAACAAAGAGTTGATGTTGGTCGCAGCTAGAAGTATTAAATCTGGACCAGCTTACATTGAGGATAAACCAGATTTTGGTGTTGGACGCTACCTTGATTACATCCAACCGCCACATGAGCAATCCCTATATATTCGGTGTAGGATGGGAGCGCTTCATTTAGCATCCTTTACCAAAACCTAGGGTCAAGGCGGATCAGGTATATGCCTATGATGTGGTTTAGGCATGGAAACTGTTGTCTACTTTTTGTTTATCTGTGTTAAAATTAAATCCTTAAGAATCCGATATTTACGACTTCTTTTTAGGATAGCTAGTCTTCGATCTGCTACCAAAACCGTGAAATTATGCAGATCTTTTACTGAGCAACATTCTTAGAGACATCAATGTCAATAAACCTGAAACACCTGAAAAGGAAATGTAACTAGACACGCCTGAAAAGGAAAAGAAACACAGCCTCCCTGATGATTGATGGAGTCAAGAAAACGTTTGGAGGAGAAGACAATGTGTTGCTACAGCAGGAAAACTTGACTGAGAACCAGAGTGCGCGCCTTGCCATCATTCTTAACACTTTGTTCCAGGAGTCCCGGGCTCAAGAGACTGCAGCACCAGGGCCATCATGCCTTACTACGGAGAGCCATAAACATGGTTTTCCCCCTCCCCTATCAGGGTAAGATTTGTGCTTTGCAGCGAGTTGTTTCCAGTCACCTGCAATTGAAAAAAAGTGCGAGAATACAAGTACCAGAATCCTTAGAGACATCAATGTGAATTAACCTGAAACACCTGAAGAGGAAATGTAACTAGACACGCCTGAAAAGGAAAAGAAACACAGCCTCCCTGATGATTGATGGAGTCAAGAAAATGTTTGGAGGAGAAGACAATTTGTTGCTACAGCAGGAAAACTTGACTGGGAACCAGAGTGCGTGCCTTGCCATCATTCTTAACAGGTTTAAAAGGGGGCATGCTGTCATGATTCACTGTTTCCGCCCTTTCCGGACTTCATGGTCCATCAAGCACCGCAATGTCGTATCCGCTATTCTACCAACATGTACGACACGATTGAGAAGCCCGCTGTCTAGTGTTTCCGCAGGACCTAGAAAACAAACACGCCCCCGCGGCTCTGCGCGTCTCAGCACTACCTTTCCAAGTATACGGCAAGTGCGAACCTAACTTTTCCCTCTACTCCCGTGCTAATTTCCCGTTCTAGTTAGTGGTTCCCTAAAATTCCATCCTGGTATCATTTTGTGCCACTCCTCGTGCTTCCGCCTGAGGAAACGTTCGTCCCTCTTCCCTCACGGGCCTTTGGTCCTGCTCCATTCCGTACTCGCATTCTGCCTTGTGCACACTGCAAGTACCTCGACTCCTCCCTGGTTACAAGACCCATCCCGGACTTAATACCATTACTCACTTGATCTTCCTGGAATACTGAACGCTTACCATCTCTTCGAAGCTGGTGTCCGGTCTACACACTGGAGACAGAGGAGACCCATCCGTACCTGTACAAGTCCCGAACGACCAGAAAGAAAGAAAGACCTCTGAGAAAGAAGACTTCAAAGGACAAACAGGTGAGACAAGAGGCAGAGTGTGACACTCATTTGATGTGGAAACGGGGGTAAGACAAGGCTGTGTCCTTGCACCCCTCCTTTTCAACATATACATTGAAGAAGCAATCAAAGCTTTGAGTCAGAATTATATGGATTGCTCCAAGATGGGCAAGGACAGCTACCCAGCTTTATTTTATGGGGATGATGCAGTGATATTGTCCACTTCACCACAAGTATTAAGATCAATACTGAATTTATTTTTAAACTCATGTGAGACCTTGGGATTACAACTGAACACTGATAACACAAAGATTTTGTTCTTTAAGCCACAGTTCACAAATAAATTTGCATATCTATGTACAAGAAAGTAAACTACTGTGGATGGTCTTTTCAACTTGCCAAGGCCTGTTCTGATTTGGGAAAGTTTGGTGGGGCTACACTCTTCTTTTTTGTAAAACATGAGAGGGGGGCAATCTCGCCCGCTTTGGAGTTACACCGAAAGCAGGCGATATCAGCTTCAACCATTGGTGCAGAAACGTGGGGCTATGGCACTATAGGTGCATTGGAGAAAGTGGAGAATACGCTTTTCTAAAACATATTGTTATTGCCACAGAGCTCACCGTCAGCACTTTTAAATTCGGAATTGGACATTAGTTCAACAGGAAACCTGTTATCTGTAAAACCAGTATATTACTGGCTTAAGTTGTGGAGCTCGGATAGCCTAGGGATGTATCGAGAACCATTAAAACATCTACTGAGCCTGGAAGGGGGGAAATGTATCCCATGGGTAGCACATGTTAAGACGCAATTGATAGGTTAGAATGAAGCTGTATTATGGGAAAGCCCAGAAAAAAATAGAAACATTTGCTTTGACCAGGATAAAGTGCACAGTAAAAATGAGGAACAAAGAGTTGATGTCGGTCGCAGCTAGAAGTCTTTAATCTGGACCAGTTTACATTGAGGACAAGCCACATTTTGGTATTGGACGTTACCTTGATTACATCCAACCTCCATATGAGAAATCCCTGTATATTCGTGTAGGATGGGAGCGCTTCATTTAGCATCCTTTACCAAAACCTAGGGTCAAGGCGGATCAGGTATATGCTCATGATGTGGTTTAGGCATGGAATCTGTTATCCACTTTTTGTTTATCTGTGTTAAAATGAAATACTTGAGAATCCGATATTTACGACCTCTTTTTAGGATAGCTAGTTTTCGATCTACTACCAAAACCGTGAAATTATGCAGATCTTTTACTGAGCAACACGTTGTTTTTGCAGTCGCCCGTTATGTTCACAGGGCCTGGTTGTTCAGGTCAAAGTTATTGGGCAAGATTAACAGGAGTTATATTATTTTGATATAGTGATTACATTTTAGGATCTATTGGTAGGTTTTCATTTTAACTTTGGGATTTTATTGAGGCTGCGATTATACTCCTCTTTTTTATCTTTGGCGATGAGTTTACTGAAAATGTTTTAAATCTGGAAAATGACTGATTTTTATTAAATCTCTAGGCCACCATCACTATGTTAATGATGCAGGAAAGCCGACCAGCACACTGCTGATGGTATATTGAAAATCCTCTGCTGCCCATGAAACCCCAAAACGTAGTCTTTTTTACCTATGCAAGCCTTTGTGTGTTGAGAAAGTATCTATGTTGCAGGATATACTGTAGGGCGCCTGGCGATTTCCTGATCTGTCTAGGTAAATGAAATGATAAATTATACAATTGATCAGGTCATCCCAAATGGACGAAAAACTCTTGTGACTCAGAGACGTTTTTGTAAAAATGCTTTACTCATACTGAGTTTTTTAATCGTTACAAATTTGGTAGCCTAATACCTAAATTTGATCCTAATTACATAGGACAAAAACAGACCATTATACATATATGTTCCGTTGAATAGCCAAAGAAATCAATGCACATAAAGGAATAAACAACAGAGACAATTTTTCTAAGACATGTTGTGCAAAGCAGATGGGACCATACATATATTTTTCATCCATTCGGGACGCCCTGATCAATTGTATACTTTATCACCCATGTTGCGGGAGACAGGATGTAGGAACAACTGATAGTATATTGCCTCTAGATCCAGTTTTGCTAACAGCTTGCCTCTTTGTAAGTCAGCTGTAATGTCATCAATAGTTGGCCTTGGACGACACTCCCATTCAGTTGTCTAAATGGGATGATGTCCATGCTAATTCTGTCTGGGTCTTCTTTCTTAGGTTTCATCGATAGAATTATGGGTGATACCCAGTGGATCGAGCCAGAAACTCTCTCAAAAAAAATATCTTTATCTTCTAGTTCCTCCAACTCAAGTTCCATTATCTTTTGTGCATGAAATGTGACTTGGTGGTGTCGTAGAGGCACTGACTGAATTGTTTCTTCAATGTATACAAGGACTGGCTGGACCTTTGGGTACACTACTCCCTCAAAGAATATCTTGCATTTAACCCATAGATTGGAATAAATCCTCCATGTATACTGAAAATGTGAAGTCCACTATGTCCAGTCCACTGCTTCCTTAGGGTTGCACCCCATGAGTGTGGCGTACTTGTTTATGGTCATGAGTGACGTCAGTGGTGAATGCACCTGTATATATGTACTTTAGTTTATGTAAGAGTCATTTGCAGGGATTGCTAAGAAGTTATTTTGGCATGGCATTGATGGATGCCTTCTTGTCTGTACGGACTGGCAGTTCTTTTTATTGTATGGACATCCTACAGCGTGGTTGTCTCTACCTGTGTAGTCTTTCCCCAAGGAACTGCAGAAAGGAAAAATATGTCTTCATCCTATTCGGGTTCATCATCTTCTGGCACGGCTGTGTGGCATTTTCAAATTGTGCGATTCTCGGCTTTGCAGGTAGAGGGTATGGACTTGTGTGTAGCGTGGTAGTGGTGCTCGTGAATGGCAGACTCATGCAAAGTGGTTAGATTTGCCACATCTGCTGCACTTCCGACTTTCTTTGGGACACAAACCATGGAAGGAGATGAATCCTCCACAGGATGGTGGCTGTGGTGGAGGTGTCATCTGAAACTGGCGAGATGCACTCCCTGTCACTCTACTTACTTCCTCAAGATGGAGAGTTTGCAGCACTGTTTCCATTTGTGACGCTCGGCCTTGGCCACTTCGTGAGAGCAACCTTAATCTAATGTACCTTTTAGGGAGATGCCTGGCTCCCTGAAGGTCTGTCACATTAACTTTGCCAAACAAGCACCCTTGGATGAGCTGAGCCTCATGCTTGTCATGTGCTTCAATAAGGGTACATGTGAAAGCTAGTTAACATAGCCACGCAAAGTATGCACCCAATGACTAATCTCCCCATGTCTGGCCTGCCCCAGGCGAAACCTCTCATGCTGCTGTCATCGTCCCTTTAGGCATAAGATTGGAACTCGGAGGTACAGTCACGTCAAAGGTCTCAGTCAAACACTTCCTACACCCAGTAAACAGTCAAGAGCTCAACCCAAAATGGAAGACGCCCTCCATGATTTGCTTCCATTTTCAAAAGTGTCCCCATCTTCCCTGGGCAGTTGGTAATCATTTAATGCAATGCATTCCCATGAGCAGTCACAGCTGCTTCATAGATACAAGTTCAAGTCACAAGAAAGAGGAGATCACCTAGTTCACGCACTTTGCTCTTGTGACTCGCAAGAGCAATGTTAAAACTGATTTCAATTTTGTTTTTTTTACATTACAGATCTTTTTTTTAATTTGGCGCAAACTGCATATTTATGTTGCACCAGTTGCTCAACTGCAAATTCAGTTATGCCCCCTTCAGTAAAATGTGTGTAGGTCCTATTGTGTTATTTCAAAATTCTCTTGTACAGCTTTATGGATGTTGGCTGAATCCCAGTACGATCAACATTCCATGCCAGTGTCTTCACCCGTGCACCCATGGCCAGTTGAGCTCCATGATACAAACCTCACAAAGCCTCATTTTTTTAGGTTTTCGTGATGCCATAGTGTGCTTTTTTGTTGTTTGGTATTACTGTACCATGAATTCCCCATGTTTGCCCCGGAAATTGCATCAGATCCTGCCAACAATGGTATTGTTTTCCATGGGGAAATCAGACCACGACGGCAGATTAGCAGTTTCAGCACTGTGTGTTAACTATAGGGCCCCAGAGCTTAATCTCACTGGGACAGGCTGGTTCACATAGCTAGAGGCAGCATAGAACCACACCACACCAGACAGGCTGCTCCAGTCCAGGTTGTAAAATGGAGGGGAGAGACAGCTCCACAGTCCCAGGTAACCCAATACCAATGTCAGAGCTGACTCCCCCCCACACCCCCCCCCCAGAGAATGGACCTGCATAAGGAGGCAAACATAAATGCGTTAGCCTAAAAAGCTACCACCCTCCGAAGATTGCTTTTAGTTTTAAAAAAACAAACAAACTGCAAATTACAATTGGCGATGTCTCTATAGATTATTAAGGACAGGCTTTTCCAATTCTTGGTGTTGATGGTGAATTCAGATTTTATTGAAAATGTTCAGTGTTACATAAAAAGCAAATAAAATATTACACAGTGAAAAAAAGAGAGTTTTCCCTACATGCTCATCTCGGAATTCCTTTTCGTCATAACTGTACAACATGTACCCCAGTCTGAAAACGATGCAGCCCCTCCACACATCTAGTGTGTTCACAAGTTGTGCACCCTCTCACGGGTTCAGCCACCCACCCAAAGAAAGAATAGAAAACATAAATATATTCCTAAAAAAGTACTTCTTTCAGACACCCAACCCGGCAGAAAAAGCGATCTGAAAATTCGGACCATAAGAGCCAATGTGTGTCCTTAGCAGCACCCCGGGGGAAAGCCTTCCTGCACAGAGCCGGAGACCATGGCCATGGTTCTGCGCCCTGTAGCAAAGACCCCAAAAGTAGATGTGCGGGGAGCTCTGCTGTCGTCCACGTCGAGGAGTGAGAGTCGTTACACTGGCATCGGGAGGCTCAGCTTCTTCCCTTTCAGAACTGGAGACCAAAGAAGAGAGAGTGGAAGATTGTTAGTGAAAGTCGAGAAGAAATCTGCGCACGGGCAGAGGGAGCCGTATGACATGGCTGACATGGCTGTCTCTCAGTGATAAATAAAACTCATTCTATAGTGCTCGTTTTTCAACAAATTCACCACTTGCTCTCCTAACTTCAAGAAGCCAGCTCACACTCCCATTCTCTTTCCACTCCACTCCACAACCGCAAATGCTCTTAACTTCAGTGAGGTCCTCTCATTCGCCCATTCTATAGCCTTCCCTTCCTTGGCTCCAACCAAACACTCCCCTGACTTCGCTCAGCCCTCATTATCCTTTTGCTTTGTTGACCATCTTCAAACACAAGCTTAACCACCTTGAAGTGGTCTTCTGACAATGCTTGCCAAGCTCTCTTAGCCACCTCTACGTATAAGCTCTTCTACAGTTCTTGAGGACTTCTTGCTTCGCGGATATTCTTTCCTCCATCCACCCTCCCCATCACAAGTCTCTTCTCACCCTTCCGGTTTTCCAGAATCCATTACTGTAACCTGCATATCCTGCCTAGATTTACAATCTGTGAATATTCTCTGCCATCATTGAAGATGTAACTTCCATTCTAAAATGCTACATCAGTCTTCAGGCCCCAGCAACCTGCTGCAGCTTTAAAATATCAAAGCTTTGCCGAGGAAAAAGACTCCTGCAATGCACTGCACTAATTGCCACACTTAACAGACCATATGGTCTCTGACAAGGGACTATGCCTTTTTTTGGGATTTTCAATTATTTGTTTACATAGGCCTTCTTTTGGCTTGATTGTGTTTGTTATTTTAAGTCCACGTTTTCTATTGTTTTTCTACACCACGTGGTTTATTTTCGTGCAGTTTATCTTGCAGTTTTATTAGAGTACTGCAGTCATTATTTTTTTATTTTAATCATAACACATTTCTAAATGTGGTATCACAGGAGTAAAACATTTGGTAATCTTAGGTGAATCATCATAACATCAATTACCAGTATAGTGCAGAATAACAGTTCCACTTCTACTGAAATAAAATCCTCCAGACCCATTATGCATTATTTATCCCCAAACTGCCTAGTTTGACTAAAATATCTTTGACAGTTTAGCTCTATGTATTACAGCAATATCTTTGGTGTTGTTTACATGCTCGATAAAGGGAGGGAGACAAGGTGCCAACATATGGGTGGGACTCCTTCTTCAGAGTTTCATCACTAGTCTACTCCATAAATTGGCACAAAAAAGATGCAATGGGGGAGGCCTAGGAGATTTTCACAGCAAAGGCTATCATCAATAGGGCTTCCTGAAACATCTGCATAAATAGCTGCAACTGCGGGCAGCCCCGTCTGTAGAAACTGGTTTCATCAACATCTTCTAGGAGCACAACACTGGAGTCATGGAAGGAGGGTGGGGGATCAGTTTAGCTATTTCTTTGCTAAGAACTAAGTTCTCACAATCCTTCTGCGTAGTTGAGGGTACTCAAAGACAAACACAATCATACCTATGAACAGTATATACATATATACAGAACACCAAACAACAGCTCATGTTTCAGTTCCCAAACATTGCTTTCAGAACTTTCATCAGGAGCAGGACTTCACTCGAAAAAAACATGTGAGGAGCTCCACTCCATGGTCGGAAACAAAGGCATGAATGTCTTTGGTTGAGGTTATTATCTTCACATCTCGATAAACCCTTTTACATTTTGATCCTGTGTTCATGCCTTCGGCCTTCCGAGTCATACCATAGGAAGTTTGCTTAATCTTCTAAAAGGTGTAACATAGGAGACTCTCCCTCGTGGTCAACTGTTTATTAGGGCTGCGAGGAACCAGACTAGCTTCCTTTCCCCTGATGCAGTTCACTGGCTCAGAAATAGGGAATAAATCAATGAATCCCATTTTAATGGGTCAGAAAAGGGGAATACATCCCATCTTGAAAGGGGGAGATGAAGACGTGTTAGTTCGCTGCCCCTACACACTATTCAAAGAAGAAGATTAAGCAAACTTCCTATAAAAAGACTCAGAAGACATGAAGACAGATTTCAAGCAAGAAAGGGCTATACGAGATGTGCAGGGAATAAACCCAACCAAAGGTATTCAGGTCTTTGTTTATGACCATGGAGTGTAGCTCTTAAGTCAAGTCCTGTCTGTGATTTCTTGGGCCAGAGGTTCTGTGGTAGGGCAAAAACCAGGAGGGACACAGGACATCTTTGCTTAGCCCCCCTGGTTATTGTAACTGATTCTGATGTCAGATTATTCATTCAGACCCTAGTCTGGGGCAAAGGTTCACTTCCATATATTAGGTGAAGTTAGGACCAAAAGTAAATTTATTAAAGGGAGGACCCAGTCCTTTTTCAAAGTCGACTGAGAGTAGGGCAAAGAGGATCCCGATTGTTTTAAAATGTCAACTGCATCCAATACACTACAGATATTGTCCTGGGCATGCCTTCCAAAGACAAATCCCATTTGGTCAGTGTCTGCATAAGGATTTGCGGGGCCGGACCTCTCAACAACAAGTTTGAGTAAATACTAGCACCATAATTTAACACTGCAAAGGGGCAGTAGCAGGTGCCAAGTTGGGGGACAGCCTATGGGTTTACAATTAGGGACATTGTTGATTCTTCCATTCTTGGGCCTCGTTTCCTAAAAGCTATTATATAATTCTACCATATGGGGGAGTAAGCAATCTTGAAAAATAAATTTAAGGTGTGCAGTTGTTTTATCAAAGTAAATGACTCCATACTAATTTACTTCGAAAGAATTACTGAGTGACGAGGTAAATATAAATATTTGTTTTAAGGGCTAGGAGGTATAGGGAGGGTGGGGTGGGTAGAGTGGTGACAGTAGTCAAAGGATGAGGAGAGTGTAGGGGCACACACATTAAAAAGAAAATGCAAAAAAAGACAAAGGGCCTCATTACACGGATGGCGGTAGGGATTTAACGTTACTGGTAATGTATTACGGGTAACGTTAAATCCCCATGTGGATCACGACCCGGCACACTGCTATTAGCGGCACCGCTAATTACGGTGCCACTAATAGCGGGCAGGCCGCGGGCGCGCGACCCTCCATCCCGTTAATTACGCCATGCCGCTATTAGCACAGCATCACAAGGCCAGTGCACATGCTAATAGTGGCATGGTAAATCCCCCCAAACCCCTTACCACCATGGTGCAAATACCGGCATCGCGGACCACCCGTTAAGGGAAATGAGCAGTGTTCCCACCTGCCACAGGTGGACCAAAGCAGCACAGGTGAAGGCAATGGAGACTGTGGCAGCTCAAAAAGAGCACACCACGCCCCTTCCCACACCCCTCCCCACACCAAGATGGTTCCAATACTGGCAGCATTACATGGCCTGGAGGACCTCATTGCAGCGCAGCTGCTACAACAACAGGCAGCACAAAGGAGACGCAGGAGGAGGAGGAGGAGGAGGAGGAGGAGGAGGGCAAGACAGGCACAGCAGGCACCACAACGGCACCTAATCATACCACAGAGGCACCCACCAATACCCAGGATCATAGCCATTCCATTCAACCTGACCCCTGAGCAGATACACACCCTGTACCGTCTGGACAGGGCTACCATCACCAGAATCGTGGACATGATCCACGACGACATTGTGAGCCTCATAGACCTCAGAACTGCCATCCCCCCGCTACTGAAGGTGGTGAGTGTGCTCCACTTCCTGGCCACAGGCACCTATCAGCATACAGTGGGACAGATGCATGGCATCTCACAACCAGTATTCTCACGCACGCTGAACCAGGTACTCGATGCACTCCTGAAGCATGCACCTGAACACATATCCATGCCACAGACTGCCCAGGAGATTGCAAACACAAAAGTTGGCTTCTATTCACTGGCAGGCATTCCAAGTTGCATCGGGGCCATCGACTGTACCCATGTGGAATTGGTGGTCCCACATCACAATGAAGTAGTGTACCGAAACAGGAAGCAATTCCACTCTATCAATGTCCAAATGGTATGTGACGCCACAAGATAATCACACATTGCTGTGCCAGATTCCCAGGATCAACACATGATTCCATGGTTCTGCGGAACTCAACTATCCCACGCTACATGGAGCGACACACCGGACAACGTTCGTGGCTACTTGGTGAGTAGCAGGGCAAGCACATGGCAGCGTGATTTGGGGGGGGGGGAGAGATACATACTCCAACTGGGTGTGAATGGGGGGGGGAGAGATACATACTCCAACTGGGTGTGAATGGGGGGGGGGGGGAGAGATACATACTCCAACTGGGTGTTGACTGGCGTCCGTAGGGAAAATGGACATACAGATGTACGCCAATGTCCTTCAGGGAAGGCCACGATGTACTTGAGAAGAACCCACATGCAATTCGAAGGTGCACAACATTGAGAACAATGCAGGTTGCAAAATATCACACATCCATCCACATTGTACATCATGCCACGCCACATATAACACAAATCAGCAACATGGCGTCAAGACCGTAATACAGAATCAGTGCAGCACAACATCAATTCAGAAACGCGCCCTTGAATGTATGCAAAGGGATCACCCCTAGACATAGCACTGAACCACACACCTATGGCACCACTGAAGTGATGCTTCACAGCATGGCAACATCGGCGTCAGGATGTCAGTACACTAGCAGTGTGTTACCTAATTTGGATTGGCCAGGGACACCTAAGACCTGGCCTCACCCAGGACATGTCAATTACTGTTGGAGGCATGAATGTGGCATTTCTACTTGCAGGGTCGACCTCCCCCTTGCACGTTGCTGTCACACAGACCATCTGCATGTATGCTGTCATTTCAGTACTTGAATCACAATGCAATGTCAATTTGTGTGATGTGAACAGGCCGATCTTGAGGTGAACAGTAACAGGACCCCGTTCATTCCCCCATACAGGTGATGCGGGCTATCCCCTGAAGACCTGGCTCCTCACACCTGTACGGAACCTACAGAACAGGCACGAGGAGGAATACAATCGTGCACATACCCATACCCGCATCGAGATCGAGCAGACTTTTGGACTTTTGAAGTCACGTTTTAGGTGCATTAGCAGGTCTGGTGGTGCTCTCCTGTATGGACATGAGAAGGTGGGCAAGATCACCATGGCATGTGTCATACTGCACAATATGTGTATCAGACGGAATGTGCCACTGCCCCCTGACGTTGAAATAGAAGCACCTGATGAGGATGATGATGGTGATGAGGACGGAGGTGAAGGGGATGCAGGTGTTGCAAGAGGGGAGGGCCAGGAGGGGCGTGCTGTGAGACAGCATCTGATCAACCAAATATTCTGAGGAACATTTTTCCGTACTGTCACATGGATATGGGGGGTAATGCACTGGTGTATGTTTTGAAGCACGCAATGGACCTTGTCGCCAATAAAGTACACACACACAATGAAGATGTCCAAGCCTGTGTTATGATCAGAAACCAGTGTATTGAGTGACATAAAGGTGTAGTAGTGCAAGCCCAAAAACATCCCACCACCCTTCCCCCCTCACAACAGACCCATAACACCCTTCCCACCACCCCCCACAACAGACCCATAACACCCTTCCCACCACCCCCCACAACAGACCCATAACACCCTTCCCACCACCCCCCACAACAGACCCATAACACCCTTCCCACCACCCCCCACAACAGACCCATAACACCCTTCCCACCACCCCCCACTACAGTCCCTCATGTGTCTGCCATGTATTCCCTGGACAATGCATATAGAGGAATCTCCATCAACCCCCTATTTTCCATTGTCCTTGAAAGGATCTTGAGGGTTGCCAGACGTGCGCCTGATGGTGCGCGATGAGCGCCTGAGGGGGCTTGTTTGTCTCGACCCGGAAGATGAGGACGGGGCAGACTGGCCTTGTTGGGAAAAGTGGCGGTCCATAGTGTCAGCCATGCGGACAAGGACCTCCCTGAGCCTCGCTATCTCATCGCATAGCCTGTCGGTGTTGGCGTCCATCCGCTCAGTGCAGTGCCTCGCCGCCTCGACAATGTTCTCTCTGAGATTGGCAGCCTCCTCAACATGCTGGCCGACCAGCACAATCAGCTCGTTTTGGCGCTGCAGGATGGTGGTGAGTTGGGGGGCAGTGCTGGGTGACCGTGCACTGGATGCTGTGCCCTCCGATGCATCCACTGCAGCAGGTGATGGTAACATGGGGGACATGATTGCAGGGTTGGTGTCCTCAACAGTCCCATCAGACCCAGGGGTCTAGAATGGCACAGGCGCTAGGGTTCTAGGGGGGCTTGGGGTGTGCATCTCCATGTGCTGGCCTAGGGTGTCCTCTGGATCGGATAGGGGGCAGTGGCGGCTGCCTCACCAGCGGAGCTAGCCGCAGCTGATGGTGGTCACTCGGTGGCTGGCATTGGTGCCAGTGGGTTCACCTCCGGTGGTGGGGCCGCAGTTGGTGGTGCAGCTACTACTGCCCTGGCAGTGGCACCATGACAATGTTTCCTACCCGTCAGGTGTGCCCTTGCCCCCTTGCCCCTGGATGTTGTTGGGGTATCCTCCGGCTCCTGTGCCCTTGCCATCTTGCATGTAGCTGGTGCCCTTGATGCATCAGCGGCATCCTCCCCATCTGTATGTGAGCCTGTGAGGGACGAGAAGGGGGATATCATTGGTTGCGATTCAATTTACTTAATGAAGATTACATGAATGATGCAGTTGTGGCCATTGGGACTCAGTGGTTGTGGATGCAGGTGATGTGCCAGTTCAGTGCCTCATCCATGCATGGGTGTGTTTGGGACTTGTCTCTGGTGATGTGTGCATGTGTGTGTGTTTGGGTCTGACACTGACATGGTGAGGGATGGATGCATGTGTGGATGTGTGTCCATGCATGAGAGGAGTCTGTGCTCACATACGGGGGTAACAGTACATTCACACCGCATCCTGTCATGTGTACACTCACCTCCATCTGAAGTGGTAGCCACGCCGATCTCCATGTTGCCCACTCCATCAATGGATTCAACGGCAATCATGTTTGCGCATGTCTCCTCCCATTCCTTCATCCGGATTGGTGAGCCATCTCCACCGGCACTGGCAATGCGGTGGTTCTCAGCCAGGATGCCCCTCACCCGCAGCCAGAGGTCGTCCCACCTCTTCTTGCATTCGCGCACGGTGCGCGTGCTGGTGCCCACAGCACTGACTTTGAGTGCTACCTCCTCCCAGATGGATTTTTTCTTCAGCAAGGTTGGCCGGCGCATGTCATTTGCAAAGACTACCTCTGCATGCTCTGCAAGGGTCTGTGTTAACATGACCAATTCCTCATTGGTATATTTTTCCTTGCGCTGCCTGTCACTGGTTTTCTTCAGAGCCTTGGGCATGATGCAGGTGTCCCAGATGAATTTGCACAGCTCCCAACTCAAAACAGGTCCAGGGGGCAGAGAATGGCAATGGATTGTGTTTTTAAAGATGGCCTTTCCCGTTCCTGTGCGATGACGCTATTTCCGGTTCCGCAATTTAACAGTCACCGCTAATAGCGGTGACCGCTAATGGCGCGAGGGCGGAGGTGCTAGCTGCACTTTCGCGGAAGGCGGTAAATGACTTTTTGGGGACTTTAGCGGCATGGCGGTAGGGTCATTAACGGCATGGCGCTATGCTCGTGTCCGCGTACTCGTAATGGTACGCCATTAGCGCCCTCTTGCGAGGGCGGACACGTTAATAGCGCCATGCCGCTAATTTGCAGTTTTTAGCGCACAACGTGTAATGAGGCCCAAAGTAATTCTGTCGCAGTAAATTACTGTAGACTAATTTACTTTGATAAAACAACATACAACCCTTTTTTTAAAACAGGGTAAATTGGCCATCCAGACCAGGGGACTCTAACTGAAAAAAACACCTCCCTGTGTCACCATCAACTCCATCAGCACTCCATCATCCACGACTACACGAAAACCGATGCTCGGCAATGTCTGCTAAGCAATTGACCACCCCACAGAAATCGCGATCTGCTCACCACACATGACTTGGATGCCATCTTCATTACCGAGAGCTGGATGACATCGGACTCCACCACATCTTAGACGTCCTCCTCACAATACTACAGAATTCTACATCAAGACCATCTAAACAAGATGGGCGGCGTCCTCGTCGTCATTCACGAAGCATCAAGGGCACCCACCCAACTGGATGCTGCCACCATCGGCTTCTTCAAAAAACTTTGCTTCGACTTTACACTCTTCCCAATGGACATAGTCACATACCATCTCATCTACAGACCACCCAATCCCTCAACATCCTCCATCGGAGATTACACAATCTTGGTCACCAACATGTTCCCACCAGCAACCAAGTCAATGAAAGAAGACCTGCACTGTCTTCTCGACACTCTGAACCTCATAAAGAATATGAAAGACCCAACTCACAGGAAAGTTAATATCCTGGACCTCATCATCACTGCCCTGTCCACCATCCATCATAGCTGACCAATACTGCTGGAGTGGTCAGACCATCTAGAAATCCCCTTTGACATTAGGCCCAGAATCCTAGCCAAATTCACCCATCTGAAAAGTAGCAAACAAGCTTTCAGATCATTCAAGAACTTTCCAGTAAGACCTTGCCACCCTCCACCTAACATGAGCTGATCTGCTGCAGACGAAACAGGACTGCGACTTGCTTCTCCAAGAACTCAACACAACCCTCACAACCAACAGCAATCGCCATGCCGCAGTGAAACAACGCACCCTCAAGCCTAAACCCCTGCAACATAGTAATTTCAAGAAACATCAGAAAACAAGAAAAGGTTTGGCTGCAGGGTATCCGGCATCGCCCTGCTCAAAGAACCTTGTGCTACAGACAGCAGACTGGCCACCACTTCAAGGCCAACTACTACCAAAACACCATAGCCAGGGTCAACAATGAAAGAAGAGCCCTCTTCAAAGCCATCAAACACTGCATCAACCCTATGGTCAACTGACCCATATTGCACTTATCGAAACACCCTCCACCATTGACTCTTTCTTCAAATTCAGCATGATCCGGCAGCACATTTACAGCAATGGTACCACTGACAGCACACTACAAATGCCATCTCACAAAACCATCACTGCAAAGAAAACATTCAAGACAATCATCATGGAAAACCTCACTGCCACCTTAGCATTTCCCTGGGCCACATTGAATGTGGACGACTTCCTCTCTGATTTTGTACTCAAGACCCTTCTGACTGAAGCACTCCTCCCTTACCTGAGAATCAACAGCCCCCTCACACAAGGCACCTTCCTCATCGACCCTCAAGAACAAACAAATCCTTCTGCTTCTCAAGAAACCAACACTGGACCCTGATGACCTCAGCTATTATCGCCCTATCATCCATCTTCCTTTCCTAGGTAAGATTCATGATAAAACAGTAGGCACAAAACTTCTACAACATATCAAATACAACAACCTTTTTCAGTCCTGCCATATGGCTTCCGACCCAGAGGCAGCGCTGAAACATCTAGTATTCGACATTGCCCTTAACATAATTGATGAAGGCCACCCGTACCTTCTGGTTCTCCTCAACCACTGAGGAGCATTCGATACAGTAGACCACCAGACAATCAATGAAATTCTACATTGTTGCTTGGGGATCAACAAGATTGGCCTTACCTGGTTCAAATCCTAGTTTAGTTTAGTTTAGTTAAGTTATTCATTTGTAATGTGCACCAGACCCAGGGGTAACAGGGCGCAGCAGTTACAGAAAATGTGAAGCTTGTTTGACAGGTTACATATTTAGCATAACAGTGGTGATTACACAATAAAATATATACAATATATACAAGTTGGTTACAGTATCTTACATGGTGCCAGTAACAGCGAATAGGTGTGATACATGTTAGCATATAGACAAGTGGAAGTGGAGGTACTGGAGTAGGATCCAGACTAGGGATAGGTGGAGGGGGGCAGTTAGATGTCATTCGACTTGAGCCAGTTGATGTAGCTTTGTCGGAACTTAGGGTAAGATTGGTCTTCTCTAATGTGGTGTGGTAGGGAGTTCCATAATTGGGCAGCTTTGACGTGGAAGCTATTTCCACCCACCTTGACGAGCCTAAATCTGGGGATGGTGATGCAGTTGGTATTGATAAGTCTTGAGAGTCTAGTGGAGGATCTTCTTTGGAATCTCTGTTAGTGAGATAGCTGGGGGCAGCATTGTTCAGAGCCTTGTGTGTAAGGGAGGCTGTTTTTAGTTGGATCTTGTTAAGGGTAGAGAGCCAATTGTTTTGACGCCTTAACGCGGAGATGTGTGACCTTTTGGGCATGCCAAGAGCTGCTCTTAGGGCGCTGTTTTGAAGGATTTAGATCTTTTGGATAGTAGCTTTGTTGGCCCCAATGTAGAGTGCATTGCAGTAGTCTAGCCGAGATAGGATCAGGGCTCTACCTTGCTAACTGCCATCAATTCTTCCAAATGGATTCATCCAGATCACCAACTCTACCCATCACCTGTGGAGTCCTGCAACGATCTATCTCCTCTACCCCGTGATCTTCAACTTTTACAAGGAACTGCTCAGAGCCCTCCTCGCTCCATACAACATCCACATCCGCCAATACTCAGATGACACGCAGTTCTACCCCAAGATATCCTTCATCGAAGACATCCACAGGCTCAAGGTTGCTTCACATTGATCCAGTTTGGATGTCCAGTGCTTACATGAAGCTCAACCCCTCCAAGACTGAATTCCTATTGCTGACCAACAACAGAGAACAGCCCGACATCCAGACATGGCTCTCCAATGTGAGCCTGGAAGGCTTCAAACCCCTGCTGACCCTTGGATTCAACATGGACAGGCATCTCTCTTTCAAGCAGCACATATGAAGGAAGACACAAATGGCTTGGTAACAACTGTTGCTCCTGTGGAAAATCAAGCCGTACATCTCAGAAAAAACTTCAGATCTGCTTTTCAAGGCTTGGTCCTCTCCCAACTGGATTGGAAATGCCCTTCTAAAAGTCCTTCCAGTGACTGGCATCCCTTAGATGTGTTCTAAATGCTGCAGCATGACTCATCAAAGGACTTTGCAAATTTGACCACATCACCCAACCCTCATTGAACTCTACTGGCTCCTGCTGCAAGCTTGTATCATCTTCAAATCCTGCTGTATCATCCGCAAAGCTGTTATCCTGAAGTTGTCCCCAAGATACCTCACTGAGCAACTTTGCATCTCCAAAGACCTATGATCCACCAATGTAGTTCATATATTTTACTCAAGAAACATCGTCCAGCACCCTGGGGTCAACAAAGTCTCCCAACGGTTGGGGCTTTAAATCCAATATTGGTGTGCAGTTAAGTGCGAGGCCGATCCCAGATTATAACAGTACTACCAGAGGTTTTCCCTTTTACAGTCTTAGATTTAAATTGTGTGAATTGCTTAATGCTGGAGGCAGACCAAATCTTGTTTCCTCCCCGCATAGGCCCTGTCATGTCGGTGACATGGATCAAAAGACCAGACTAACTCTAATATTAAGTTTGAATGTTCTTTATTTGGGATTGTGGTGGGGCCAAAATAACAAACAGTGAGGACACATAAAGTGCAACTCTAGGTTTCAGCATTCCCAGGTGGTAGCTAATTGAAATGTAGGAAAACTCAACGTTCCTAATGTCCCTCAGATTGTGGGTGATAACGGGCTTTCCTTTCCAGTAGTGAAAGTGCTGCTCTAAAGGGCAGTCCCAAACAAAACAAAGACATTGGCCCTCATTACAAGGTGGGCGCAAAGGGATACCAGGCACCGGTAATGACACCAGTGCCGGTAATCCCTTTGCGCGCTACTACGAGGTCCCTTTGCTCCTTTGCCCTTATGCACAGCTCCTAAAAGGCAATTAGCTGGCTCACTTGCTCATGGAGTATCTGTTTCAGTTCCTCATAAATCAGTTCCCATGGACGGTAGAAAAATGAGAACACTGAAAGGTGGCCCTAGCAATAAGACCATCAAAGCTTTTTTGCCTATTGCCGACACAAGCACTGATTTATGACACAGAGCCCTTGGAAAGCGATCTGTGCAGGAAGAAAGTAATTTTATTAATGATATTAGCCAATTAGATCTGGCTCTTGAATCAGAAAATGAGCAGCAGGTCTTCAATAGGTTAAATGTATCTGAAAGTCAAATGAACAATCAAGCCAATCCTTCAAATGCTATGTCTTTGCCAGAGGCGTCCTCTTTTCTGACTGAACGTTATTCTGATAGAGAGGAAGATTCGCTTTAATTATTAGGTTCAGCCCCTTGGGCAATCCTACATCACACATACAAGACCATTTTTAAGAAATGTACACACAACAGAAGAGACTGCCTCAAGGGCTAATCTGAATAGTTAAATATAGCAGCTAATTAAATTCAAAAATTATGATACAAATGACCTAGCGCAAGGTACAGAGCCTGAAGTTAGGTTGTCACTACAACTAATATCTAAGCGGCAGATGGAGATTGATTACGGGAAGCCTCATGAAACTGATTTGCCTTGCACAACCGCAGCAACAGTACCATTAAATCTGGAGGCAATGCCAGCAGCTCAGGAGATGCAACAATCGAACTGGGGGCGGAAGCAAACTACCTTGCATGTGGTACCACCAATTTCTTCTGTATCTGTCTCCGTTCAAATTGGTTCATCATCCCAGTCCTTAGAGGAAAATCAGGGACCATGGACGCGCGCCACCAAAACACAAATGGATGGTGTTGCTTCAGAGACCTGTGTGGCATACATGAGATCTAGCCATGGTGGTTCTTCAATATGGAACAATACCCATACTCGTAACCTGAATGCAGTGGGCCCTGATTCAGGGGAAACTCTAAAGAGGGACCATTCACAGCATCTCTTATTTGAGTCTCTTTTTGTACAGAAAAATTGGTTATTTTGAATCATTCAAATGTATTGGTCTTGTTTCATGAAATACTGTGGCTTTGTTTACTGACCTCCAGAGATATAGATAAAGTTTATTGTATTCATGAGGAGAGAACTGATAAGGTGCTGTTAACTATGAAGTCAAAGATTGTAATGAAAATGTTAGTGGCTGAGGTTGACACAATCCGCCAATCTAATCCCCCGCTCCATCCCAGGTAAATAGAGGGTTTAATGATAAATGGCTAAAAATAAAACTCTTGGGGGGCATTTCTTTTGGGTTGATTAGTTGAGGTAGTGGGTCCTCCTTGTCAATCCGTGAACTCCCAAAATGGAATCTTGCGAACGATTTCAGGCAGTTAGGAGAGGGGGACACAGGCATTTAACACAAGGCAAGTATTACAAAAGATGTGTCCACATTCTCATGGAATTCTAGAGGTTAAATAGTTTTTTAAACAACGAAAGGGTGGCCAGAATTCTGACTTCTTATACTATTATATTATTACAGAAGGTCCTGTTAAACACATCAATAGTCATGGATGGTCAGTTGTCATACAACAGAAAGCAGTAATGGCTAAAGAGAGCCACCATCTGGCGGTCTTTTGATAGCGATAAAATCGGAGGTGCTAATGAAGCGTGAAATTCTTTCAAATGAACACTATGGTTTATTAGCATGTAAGATAACTTTAAAAGGAAAAATAAATTCAGTGTCCATTTTGATAGCTAAAATATATTGACTCTCAAAATAATTTTCCACAATTGTAGTAAAATAGGTCAGGGACGTTTCTAATGTAACTAAAACTGGGTTCCAATATATTTTAGCTAAATGTCATAATGCTTATTGTAGGACCCAATTTTTAAGTCTTAGATGAAATATATTTCCAATTGAACACATTCAGTATATATGATTGCAGACCTCTGGTTTGTTGTATTATTGCACTTTTTAGGTCTTTGGTCTCAATTCACGGGTTAAATCCCAGATTTATCTTCATTGTAAGATCTTGCGCAAAATAGTCCTAGATGGACTATTTTGCACGTGATCTTACAATGAAGATAAATCTGGGATTTAACCCGTGAATTGAGACCAAAGACCTAAAAAGTACATTTCCAAACCAGCACCATTGGCCCTGATTTGAAAAAGACGAGGAGATCGTCGAAACACGTGTTATCACAAAGGGCACTGTCAAATGCACAATAAGAGAAAAATTGGGAAAAAAACAGAAAAATAAAAACTAATAACCTATTGGAACACTGAGGAAAGAGGCCATTTGTCTTCTTTTCTCGGCAAAACGTGGGCGCGTGAGACTAAGTCAATGTAACTGCAAGACTTTATTTTTGAATCAAACGGAGTAGAGGAACCAGATACTCCATTGTTACTCTCCCATGCGACCATGAAAAGGAAAACATCAGATACATACAAGGGTGCTGAAGGTCCAACCATAGGAAACCTCCCCCCAATAGGTTCCTCAAAAAACTTTCCATTGTTGTATTATTGCACTGTATGCATGGAAGAAACTTGTATTCAAAATCTTCAGCATTTGTTAATAGACTGTCCTGCATTACAAACTTTGAAAGCTCTTTCATTTGGAAGATTTGCACATAATAAAGGTTGGCTCTCGTCACACTAATTTTGGCTGAGAAAATCGAACCTGTGTTGATAATGGCAGTTTTAAGATTTTTGGGATACTTAAATATGATGCAAATTAGATAATGATGATATAATTTTATCTATTTGGAGCAGCGTGCCAATGAAATGTTTTAAATGGATGTTAACTAAGATATTGATGGAGGATTGCTGAATTTGTTTTTAATTTTTTAATAACAAGTGTTAATAAGGAATATACTTTTTTAGCAATTGTGTCTTTTTGTATTGTAATGTAACATAAAATAAATAAATACATAACCTCCCCAATCGGTCCTTGTTCCTCCAGCCTGTTCCATCACCTGCATAGGACCAGTCGTGCCTGCCAGCACCTCCTTTATCTGACTATCTTCCTCATCCTGACATTCTCCTTCCTCCTACCTTCTGTATCTCACTTTCTCATCCGTAGCCTCCTCTACAAACCTTCTTTGCCAAGAAACTACCTTCCACCTATCCCCTCCTGACAAGCACACATCCTCTGATTGTCTCTGTATGCCTGCTTGTACATGTAAACCTTCTGGCCCCATCCACCAACCTCCTTGTCTCTCTCACTCCTGCTCACTGTCACCAAACTCCTTTAGCTTCCAAATAGTCTCAACCAGCCTCCTTCTCATTGTCTCCAGATGAATCATGTTGATATCCTCTCAGATCTTTCCAAAACTCATATTGACTCTCTCCTCAGTTTCACCAATTTCCTATTTAGTAGCTGCAACCTTCTCATTATCGCCATTGTCTTCTAAATCCTTTCCTACCCCTTCCTATCGCCAAACTCTTCTTTTGTATCATCAGTCATCTCCCCTGTGTTACTAGTCATCAAACCTCAGTCATTGTCCTCCTGTGGGATTGCAAAACTCTTTTTCTGAATCAATCGATCTTTCCCATCACCAAGCTCCTCCTTGCTATCACCACCCTCCAATTCCTCAAAACATTCACAAATCTCCTGCTGTTCCCCAACTACCTCATTGTTCACTGGGGTCTATGGATTGTATAGTGCTCTCCTTCCTCCCACTGGGCTGGGCTCTTGATAAGGGCCTGCACCCATATCCGGTAAGTGAGGTTAAATGGCTGGTATTGATTGCTGCTCCTGTGCTGCTCCTGTGCTTACTATGGACTTCAGAGGCCATCCTGGCTGCCATCTCGGAATACATTGCCCCCTCTCTGTAGTTCTCAGTAGGTCCTTTGAAGGATAGTGCCCCTTTACTTTTCCAGAGTGTGAATCTGAAGCTGGAAAAACCTCTGAGTTTCCTTCTAACTCTGCTGAAGGTAAAAGAATTACTGATTGCTGGTAAAATTGTAACTTTGTATCTTCATGAAGTCATGGCCTAATACATCTGTATCCCCCGCAGGTGCTCTGGAATCTCCATGGGAGGCTTTACATACATTGCAGAATGTATCTTTTCTCTTAGCTTAGATCCCCTTTCCAATGTTGAAGATTTTACAAACACAGCAGTCAGGCACCCTTTCCATTGTGAACAAGGTTTTTCGTCATTGTTAAAGGGTTTAAATTAACATCAGTATGAGTCTGATTTTGTATTGTGTCATTAGTCATACATAGACTTTTTACACAGTTTTCTCAAAAACACAAAAGTGCACTAGAAAAAACATAAAACATTTATCATTCAATTTCGTAAATTTCATTAAAAAATATATGTAAAAGTGTCAAACTAAAATTAAACAGTTACTTTTTCTACTTTTTTACATTTCAGGTTATTTTCCCCTACAAAAGGGAATTTCTATGAAATACATTTCCTTCAATAATTTCACCAGCTCTATTGCTAAGGAGATCTCTTTATCAACCAAGAGTCTATGCCAACATTCTTGGGGTTTTAACCAATCATTGTTATGAACACATTTCGAAAAATATTTTTCATGGGCTAGCAGTGTAGCTGGGCAAGTTATCAAGAGATGTCTCACATCCTGAACTAGACCTTAACCACAAAGGTCACATTTTCCTTCCTTGTGATCTAAGTGTTGCAATAGTCTTATAGTTTTTTTCTGTTTTTACCAAATTAAGGCCAAAGCGCAAAGGTTTGGCACGCCACTTACGGTTTGGCAATCTCCTTAGGTAGGGCAGTACATATTTACTCTGCTTTTCATAGACGGCAACATTTCTAGTATTTTTGAGATCGTAAAATAAAGCCCTAGTTGTGATCCAGTCAGTTCTCATTAAGGCCTGTTTGGCTTTGTCCAGATTGACAATAAGGGTTTCGCTATTTGTTTCACATTTTTTAAGAATTTGTTCAGGATCTTGTTGTAGTTTTATTAGGTATTGACTTTTTTTATGAATTTTTAATATCTCTTATGTCTTCAGACAAAGAATGATTAAGAGTTCCTACTGGGCAGGGCTTCCTGTTGATAAAAACATGCTTGGTTTCACCCTCTAGGAACTGTGTTTGTCTGCAGGGGCTTTCAGATTATGTCAAATGGATAGGGGCCGGGGGTTTCAGGGAAAATGTTCCTGAAAGGGGCAGCACCCTGCCTAAACGTATCTTGGGGATATCATGGTGCCAGACAATGAGACTGTTCCCTATAGGGGTTAGGACAAGGAGGGGACAATCCTGGGACCTCTGGTCTGGTTGCCCCACCACAGGTTACCAGAACTAGGCAGAGAACCTTGGTACAACCCTTTTCCTGAGCTTCTGAAAAATATGAGAAAAATAAAGCTATGCTTGGACATGCACAGTGGCATAACCATGGGAATGTGGCAATGTAATTGATACTGAGCTCAGAAGGAAGTGAATGGTGGTGTTTATTTAACTTTGTTAAGACTTTCAGTAAATTCTTGCAGGTGAATTCTGAGGCCTGTGTATTCATTGCACCTTGACCAGAAGTGTCTCTCTTTGGTGCCATTATTACCCATGATTGTGACCAGCACTTGGCAGGGACGAATCACACTTTGTTTGCATTGCCTGGAGGCCCTTGGTTAGGAGAGGGGTCTTTTATTCATGCACAGAAGCTTCATTTTATGGGCATCCACCCATTCTGCCTCATCCATTTCACTGGAACCCATTTCAAGGCCACACATTTCAATGCAAGGCCCTCACACCAAAATTACACACCTTGCTTTCAATGCAGAAGTCACCACCAAAATTACAAATACAATTTAAAAAAAGAAACAAATATAAGTAATCAATAATAAGGAACAACAGGGCATGAAAACAGAATGAAAAATGAATGGGAAAAGAAGAATAATACAAGTAGAGAAATTGGGAGGAAGAGGAGATAAAAGGGGGTTTATCATGGGTTACACTCCCATTTCTCAATAAAGAAAAAACTGAGAACCCCCTTCTAAAATTCGAGATGCCTTCACGTAGGATGTCCAAGGCAACCATTTTGGTGAGTTCGATTGGAATGAAAAGTCTGCAGTGTGTAGAGCGTGAGATGAGGTAGATGTCATTGAGAAGCCATAGATCATGGGTGCACAACATACGGCCCGCGGGCCAATTGCGGCCTGCCATGCCTTTTTGTCCGGCCCGCCAGCAACAAAGACTTTCCTAATGGAGGGCGGCCCGCAAGCAGCATCGGCCGCCCTCCATTAGGAAAGTCTTTGTTGTCTTCCGGGCTGGACAAAACACTGGCCCTCATTGGTTCAGTGCGCACGAACCACGTAGCTCCTACGAGCCACGTAGTGCGTGTGTGCTGCACCAATGGAGTCCCAGCACTACGGCTGGCATGGCCAGTAAAGCTTGATGCCGGAAGGCATTTCAGCCTTGTCACGCTCACACCAGCTGTAGTGCCAGAAGCCTCGCCAGCGTTCCAGCACGTCTGGTAAGTACATTGTGGGGGGCTGTATGTTTGTGTGTGTGTGTGTGTGTGTGTGCGTGTGTCTGTCTCGGGTCCGTCCTGACTGTGTTTTTTGTTTTTGTATGTATGTTGAGATGCAGAGGTGGGGGGGATGGTTGTCGCTGTCTATGGGTGTTTGTATTTGTATGTCTGCAGTGTATGTTGAGATGCGGGGGTGGAGGGTGTGTCGGGTCTGCTTGAATGTGTTTGTGTGCAAGTGCAGTGTGTGTTGAGATGCGGAGGGGGGGGTGTGTCGGGTCTGCCTGAATGTGTTTGTGTGCAAGTGCAGTGTGTGTTGAGATGCGGAGGGGGGGTGTGTGTCGGGTCAGCCTGAATGTGTTTGTGTGCAAGTGCAGTGTGTGTTGAGATGCGGAGGGGGGGTGTGTGTCGGGTCTGCCTGAATGTGTTTGTGTGCAAGATCAATGTATGTTGAGATGCGGGGGTGGGGTGTGTGTCGGGTCTGCCTGAATGTGTTTGTGTGCAAGTGCAGTGTGTGTTGAGATGCGGAGGGGGGTATGTGTCAGGTCTGCCTGAATGTGTGTGTGTGCAAGTTCAGTGTATGTTGAGATGCGGGTGTTGGGGTGTGTGTTGGGTCTGCCTGAATGTGTTTGTGTGCAAGTTCAGTGTATGTTGAGATGCGTGGGTGGGGTGTGTGTCCGGTCTGCCTGAATGTGTTTGACGGCAATTGTAGTATATGTTGAGATGCTGGGGGGGAGGAGGTTGTCGGGTCTGCCTGAATGTTTGTTGTTGTGTGAAAGTGCTTGTTGAGATGCGGGTGTGGGGTGTGTGTCGGGTCTGCCTGAATGTTTGTTTTTGTGTGCAAGGTCAGATTATGTTGAGATGCGGGGGTGGGGCGAGTGTCGGGTCTGCCTGAATGTGTTTGTGTGCAAGGGCAGTGTATGTTGAGATGCTGGGGGGGGGTGGGTGGGTGTTGGGGTCGGGTCTGCCTGAATGTTTGTTGTTGTTGTGTGCACGTTCAGTGTATGTTGAGATGCGGGGGTGGAGGGTCCGGGTCTGTATGCGTGCATGCTTGTGAGTTTGTTTAGTGAGTTGGGTGGTGGAGGGCTCAGGTCTGTATGGATGTATGGTGTATGCTTGTGAGTTTGTGTGCTGAGTTGGGGATTTGGGTCTGTATGGGTGCATGGTGTATACTTGCTATTTTGTATGAAGGGGCGTGGGGGTTCGGGTCTGTATGAGTATGTATGCATGGTGCACGTTTGGTGGCATGGGGCATAGTGTTGGGGGGTGGGGGTCATGGGGCATAGTGTTTGGTTGGGGAGTGGGGGCCATGGGGCATAGTGTTTGCATGAGGGGTGGGTGTCTTGGGGGATAGTGTTTGCATGAGGGGTGGGTGTCTTGGGGCATAGTGTTTGCATGAGGGGTGGGTATCATGGGGCATAGTGTTTGCATGAGGGGTGGGTGTCTTGGGGCATAGTGTTTGTGTGTTTGTATGAGGGGCGGGTGTCTTGGGGCATAGTGTTTGCATGAGGGGTGGGTGTCTTGGGGCATAGTGTTTGGTCGGGAAGTGGGGGCCATGGCGCATAGTGTTTGCTTGAGGGGTGGGAGTCTTGGGGCATAGTGTTTGCTTGGGGGGTGGGTGTCTTGGGGCATAGTGTTTGCTTGAGGGATTCGTGTCTTGGGGCATAGTGTTTGCATGAGGGGTGGGTATCATGGGGCATAGTGTTTGCATGAGGGGTGGGTGTCTTGGGGCATAGTGTTTGTGTGTTTGTATGAGGGGCGGGTGTCTTGGGGCATAGTGTTTGCATGAGGGGTGGGTGTCTTGGGGCATAGTGTTTGGTCGGGAAGTGGGGGCCATGGCGCATAGTGTTTGCTTGAGGGGTGGGAGTCTTGGGGCATAGTGTTTGCTTGAGGGGTGGGTGTCTTGGGGCATAGTGTTTGCTTGAGGGATTCGTGTCTTGGGGCATAGTGTTTGCTTGAGGGGTGGGTGTCCTGGGGCATAGTGTTTGCGTGGGGGATGGGTGTCTTGGGGCATAGTGTTTGCATGAGGGTTGGGTGTCTTGGGGCTTAGTGTTTGCATGAGGGGTGGGTGTCATGGGGCATAGTGTTTGTTTGAGGGGTTGGGGCTATGGGGCATAGTGTTTGCTTGAGGGGTGGGTGCCTTGGGGCATAGTGTTTGCATGAGGGGTGGGTGTCATGGGGCATAGTGTTTGGTTAAGGGGTGGGAGCCAAGGGGCATAGTGTTTGCTTGAGGGGTAGGGGCTATGGGGCATAGTGTTTTCCATGTGTTTAATAAAAATTGGGGGTTGAAAAAGCCTTCTGACACGCCACGCCCAACCGCGACTACCGGCCCACCCACATTTACTTTTCGGCCCACTATAGCCATCATGTAAGGTACTTTCGGCTCTCTGTCAAAATCAGTTGTGCACTCCTGCCATAGATGAACAGAAGCAGCTTAAATGTGAAACTGAAAAGTTGACCGTTACCATGAGATATGCTTCACGGCTAGCATGAAACCATCTAAGGACCGATGCGTTCCCTTAATGGGTAATTGCTAGTGAATTTGCCTGCCTTACTTTGTCTTTCATAAAACGCGTATCTATTTAGCCCGAGCAAGATGGCTGCCATCAAATTTAGAAGGACTTGTTTTACCCATATTCCCTCACAATAATCAAACCAAAAGTGTAAAATCAAAATGGGAGACAATACCATGAGCAACACCTACAGGCAAGGAAGAAAGTACAAGTACTGAGCAAGCTTTAATAAAGGGGAAATATGTCAATGAATATAAAGTGTTGAGGTTTTTTGTGAATGTTAAGTAAAATTGATATTTGAGATCAAATTAGGATGATTGTTGCTCTACATTACAGAGCAATACTGTCTTCACATGAGGGAGGGCTTGGCTCAAGAATATCTGCACAATAAATATATTTGCTACATCTGACAAGGTAATTACTAATTTAGTGTGCAAATATTGGATTCCTGGTGTTGAGTATATCAACTTGTTAATAACGGGGATCCGTATTATTGAATTACAAATATATGAGCCTGGTGATCAACGCATTACAGTAGTGTGCTTAGATAAAAGTGAGCCCTCACTGGTGCAGTAATCGATTACTAAGAGCCAATGGATGCTAGTCCAATGACTTGTGCACCGAAACAAGCATGCACACGACTTTAATTCCATTTGTTAAGCATCGCATAAAAGTGTGAGTGAGGAGAGCATCTTCATTTTACAGACTAGAAGGTTGCCAGTAAAGGAACCACCTTCCAGCAAAAATATCCTAAGCAGCATTCCCACAGACATAGCCACACAGATTTAAGAAATGTAAATACTCAGCATTGTTTTGTACATATGAGTCCTGAGGAAGTGCGATATGAGCACACCATGCTTCCACTCTCACTTGAACAGACAAACTTCATGTACAAATATTTACTAAAAGTCTTACGAACCTGCAGCATGTTTTCTTTCTAACATGCCACCTAAAGTATTGTATCCAAACAGGACTCCTTTCATTAATCTACAAACGTTGTATCAATACAGCAACAAGAGAGCATGGCAGCAATGTTCCTCTTGTCATTCTTTTAGAATGCAATGCAGTCTGCTGATTGGTTCAAGTTGTCATTGTTTATCTGAGCTATGGTGGGAAGATGGCTCCATCAGTTCACCTGGAATACAACATTACAGCAGTGTATGATGGCGTGAGCTGGAGGTATATGCACTGCAAAGGTACCAGGGACGTAATTTAGGGGTTGCTAGGGGTCACACTTTCAACGCCTGTGGTCTCCCTTGCTACCCCAACCTTTTTATTTTGTTTACAAATTGAAGCTCCTCGGCTGTGGCCAATGCCATGTGCCCTTTTTGTTTCTGGAGTGGCTGGCTTTCTTGTTCAGGCCTCTTAAAAAGCAGGGGGTTGCACTTTGAATAGTGACCATAAATGAGAAAGAATAGGAATGACAAATAATTTGTCTTTCTGGAATTCTAAACAATAATTGCTAGACTCATTAAAGGTTTATTTCAGGCACACTTCAGGGGGTGAGTCACTGATTTAGTTTGTTGTTAAACAACTCAAATTCACAATGCAGACAAAATCGCTCAAAAAAGCATTCAGAGTAGAATAAGCATTCATTTTGGACTATGGGCCTCATTGCACGGTATGCGGTAACCATGGCGCTATTAGCGCCATGGTTGCCGCCGGTATTTTACCGTGTCCGCCTTGGTGGATGGCGCAATTACCGCCCTACTCCAAGGTGAGCAGGGGCGGTAATTCCCCATTCACCAAGGCACTTCTCCATTTCCATTTTTGCCCCCCTAGGGCTCAATGGGAATGGGGAAGGAGCTAATTACGGTACCGCAAATTAGCACCAAGGTCCCTTTGCGGGCCCGTTTCTTAACAGCTGCTAAAACCAACCGTTGAGGTCGGGTCCCGCAAAGGGACCTCGTGGTAAGGTGGTAAGGGTTTACCGCTGCCCTTACTGGCACCGGTAAACCCTTACCGCATTCCATGTATTGAGGCCCTATGTATTTTGCTTTTCGCAAGTTGCACTTATGGCATGTCTTTTTCTGCCGATACATATGGTGATCCATTCTTGTACGAAATGTATATCACGTTACAGTCATATTGTAACCATATTTTTCATAGTGTACCTGGAAACAATGCTATGTGATGCCACTTCCTATTTTGTCAAGGGGTAAAAGCTTGAGTTCCATCGCTTCCCGGGATGTCACTTCGGGGTGGGGTTAAATGACATCACTTCATGTGATGTCACCAGAGGTCAAGGGTCATGTGATGTCACTTCCGCTACCCCTGGCATTTTGGTGAACTGACGTCCCTGGAAGGTGCCCAGACATCTCTCGCGCTCAGGCACTTCTATGCTTTCGGTTATATTGCCCTAAAACCATTATGGAACTGGATTTGTATTTGGACTTTCCTGTCCACCTCCACGTCCCTGCCCCATCTTCATTAAGCTTATATTTCATGATATGTTATCCTTGGAGGGGGCCAAGCAGTCCTGGCAACATTGGTTCATCCTGTTACTTGAGCTCTCCTAACACCCTGCCTTCAAGTTCTTAAAGTGTGTTGAAAGAGGACTTTTTTATCGCAAAGTATTTTGGACCAATCACTCAGAAGGCACTATTTAAAAATAAAATCATTCTTCATTACTGAACCATATCTGAGGAAGCCGATCTATGCTAAGGAGAACATTCCAGTGAGTGGAGTAATTAATCCCCGCTGTCTGTAACAGCGCATCTAAATGGAAAGCCAAGCACATCTTCCTGCAGTTGGGTCCCTATAGGCAGAAGGAAATCAGTTTGGCTCCTACTTAAAGATCCTGGTATAACTGAACGTGTAGACGGTCCACTATTTATGTTAAAGATTGAAAATTGTTATGTTACCACACATCTTCCAATACACATGTTTTTGTAATAAAAACAATCAGATCAAGAACGGGTACATTTCTCTGTTATGAGTCAGGTAGAATATTAACTAATACAAAATAATGCCAGTGTTGGTTAGATGATGGCCGGTGGTACAGGGTTCTTAGAGCTGTGGCAAGTGGAATGTGTGTTTTCATCTGTGTACATCCGTCTTTTCACTGACTGAGCCTTCCATACCGAATACATTGGTGTAACTTTTAAGTTTAGTAGGTCCGTGTACATTTAAAACTCTTTTCAGCTTGGGCTATTAGGTTCTGCTTACGCCACCTGTAAGCCTAAACTATTGCATTCGAGAACAGATAGGGAGAAATGGCATATGAGACGGGACACACAGCTTGTAGGTGTTGTTTAGTTATTTTCCCACCCATTAACTGCACACAGCCATGCTAATCCCTATGGCCATATCCACCCAGTCCCTACACCTCCCCACCCAAAACATCTCCTCGTGGGTGCTCTTTGAGCTGGCTTTAATCAAGCCTTACTATCAAACTTTGCATTGAAGTGCCTGCCATTTTATTTTCAAAGCGGTTTTCGGAGAGTTATTGACTTACTTGCAGCTGTAAACCAGCTACTGGTGTAATAAAAATGTCTTAACCAAGTTTGTCTTTAGCGTTTGGGCTTGGGTATACGTATTAGGCATTTGACAGGCACTGCTATTAGATGCTCAGGTACTAACACCATTTTGCAGCTGCTACCGTCAATAGCCTGTTAATACCGCTGCCTGAGTGCCTGACATGTGCCTTTCCCATGCCCACACAAAAGCCCAAACTGTTGGCATTGCCAATGCTTGTTCTTGATTGGATTGCTTGTGTTTGAGCAATTCTGCCCATGTTTTCTTTGTGTTCTGCAGAATGTTCTACATAAAAACACGAAACGCGTGCTAATGCTCTTGAACGGCCCTGGTCTAGAGAGCCTGTACTCAGCTGGTGGGGCCTACCTGGCCTAAGCATTCCAGCGTGTGTTTCTTAATGTTTGGTTGGGGCCTTCAATGAGTCATAAGGGCCTTTTCACTTTCCTGTCTCAGTGAGCAACTCCAACAGCCCTTCTCCAGGCCCCTGTCAAATCTTGATATTGTTAGCCCACTCCTTTCTAACACCTTTCTAACAACTTTGTATTGGGCCCACCAAAACTAGCTTTTACTTTACTTTACATTATTTATATAGCACAGCCATAGACCCGAGGGCGTGACGGCGCAACAAGACAAAACATCACTGTAAACAGATAACAAGCCATAGGCGAGAAGTCAGACTAAAAGAATAAAAGTGTTGATAGTGGATTTAAAAGCAGATTAAAAAGGTGGGTCTTCAGCTTTGTTTAAAGATCTCAAGCGATTCAATACATCTGATCTCTAAAGGAAGAGCATTCCAAACAGTGGGCCCAATAGCAAAGAAAGCTGAGTTGGCCACCTTTGCAGTTCGACATTCTGGAACAGATAGAAACCTGATTATTGGATCTCAGGGCTCTTATGATTGTTTATATAGGGAGAAGCTGTTGTAAATAATCTGCCATTTTACCCTGTAAACAATTTTGTATAATAGTCAGGGTTCTGAACAGAATTCTAGACTCCACTGGAAGCCAATGGAGAGCACAACATGATCTCTGCGCTTGAGTTTCATAACGACTCTAATAGCGCCATTTTGGCACACTTGGAGTTTGTTACGATCCAATTTATCTAATCCTATTAAAAGACTTGAGCAATAATCGATTTTAGACCCTATTATTGCTCTGACAATAGTCTCCGAAAGGCTGCTACTATTTACCACTGCAGCTTAACAACTTGGGGCTTTAATTTATGCAGTGGCCCCACCAGTGCAGTAAGTGCTCCTTTTTTTGGTGGCTATTTTCTCATGATTATATCCAACTAAAATGTATTCAAAATCGAAGGGACTGCCATCGAAGGTGTAGGATGCTGGAGAAAAACAAAATGGGCCTTTTTTTAAACCCCTAGATCATAAACATAAGGTGTAAAACCAGCGCATAACGTGCATACACATTGCTTTTAAGTTCCAGAGGATTTTTGTTCTATGTGGAGACGGGATATATGTTTTTTTATTTTTTTATTTTTTTATTTTTTACATTTGTAAAGCGCACTGCAGCCCTAAGGCATAGAGGCGCTGATAAGTGGTACATAAGAAGGCTTGATTAAGGGTTACAAAAAAAGCCACCCCAGAGGAGTTCTTAGAATATACATACAGAGTTACAGATACATAGGTCCAGGGTAGCGAAACAAAGAACAGGCACATTATTTGAAGAGACTAGTCTTGATGGCCTTGCGAAAGGCAGTGTGAGAGTCGAGTCGTCTGATGTGCGGTGGAAGGGAGTTCCAGAGGGTGGATGCCATGGTGGGAAAGCTTGCGCCACCAGCACGCACTCTGCGGGTTTTTGGCACAGTTAGTAGATTGGAATAGGCCACTCTGGAGGGCCTGGAAGCACAGGGTTTAGAAAATCTCTGGACGAGATATATAGGGGCCTGATCGTGAAGACATTTGTGCGTGAGGGCAAGGGTTTTGAACAGGATTCTTTCCTTGACTGGGAGCCAATGGACCTGACACCTGAGGTCAGAGATGTGGTCCCTGCGTGATAGTCCAGTGGCGGCCCTTAGGGCATTGTTTTGGACTAGTTGGAGTTTAGCTAGGTTTTTTCCTGACGTCCCTATTAGAAGGGCGTTGCAATAGTCCACTCTTGAGCCAATGATTGCCCTGGCGATAGTTAGGCAATTCTGTTGGGAGAGGTACGGTCTGATTGCGTTGAGCAGTTTGGAGTAGTAGGCTGAGGAGGATGCAATGGCATTGACCTGCCTGTTCATGTTCAAGTTCGGGTCCAGGTAGACACCCAAGGTCTTGACTGTTTGGGAGACAGGGATAGGAATAGTATCTATGGTGAAGGAGTTGTATTGCTTGTCCAGCTTGCCCAGGGTGGACGGGGAGCCAATCAGCAGAAGCTCGGTTTTCTCGCTGTTGAGGCATAACCAGTTTTCTGCCATCCAGGATTGGATCGTGGTGTAAATGGAGTTGAGCGTGTTCAGGTCAGACAGGTAGTCCCCGGAGAGGGGGATAAGCACCTGAGTGTCATCAGCATAGTTCGTGTATGAGATGCCCAGGGCGTCAAGGATCTTGAACAGCGGCCTCGTGAAGAGGTTGTAGAGGGTAGGGGCGATGCATGATCCCTGTGGGACGCCACACTGGATGATGCTCGGGTCAGCGCAGGAAGAGTCGGAGAAGACCTTCATTGCTCTGTCCTGCAGGAAGGAGGTTATCCAGTTGCAGGCAGTCGGGGAGAAGTTGGCTGCGGTGGCAAGATGGTGGCATAGGGTCTTGTGGTCCACCAGATCGAATGCAGCTGATAGGTCCAAAAGGAGGAGTAGAGCAGGTTTGCCTGCATCTCTGAGGTCGTCCATCTGGTTTTTGAGGTCAAGAAGTGCCGTTTCGGTGCCATGTCTTGGCCTGAAGCCTGACTGCCGAAGACCAAGAAGATGGTTATCTTCGAGGAATTTTTGAACTTGCAGGTAAGCTGCTTTGTCCAAGATTTTTAGTAAAAATGGGACAGTGGTAATGGGTCTATAATTCCCTTGGACCGAAGGGTCTAAGGAGGGTTTTTTGATAAGCGGACGAACCCATGCTTCCTTGAGCTCAGCTGGAACATGGCCAGACTTGAATGAAGCATTAATGAAGGCAGTGATGAGGGGGACAAGGGCAGGGGCACAGTCCTTGATCACCTGGGCTGGGCAGACGTCCCCTTTACAATTGGAGGGCTTGATGGATCTAAGGAGGGCAGCGACTTCGGTTTCAGTCATGTCCTTGAACTCAAACAGAGGGGCTTGGCTGGTGTCAGCTAGTGGAGCAGGGGAGCCAATGTGTTTGGCTAGAAGGTTGTTGAGGGCTTTTTGGTGTGCAAGGATCTTGGCGTGTAGAGTGTCCAATTTATCCAGCATGGCGGATTGAATTTTGTTGCACCAGGCTTCATCTTTTAGGAGAGTAGAAGGGGGGGACGCAGGGGTCTCAAGCTCTCTAAAGATGGAGAAGATTTCTTTGGTCCCTGATTTGGCTTCTGAAATCCTAGTGTTGAAGGAAGACGCCTTAGCCTTGATTATGGAGATTTTGTATTCAGTGGATAGGGCCTTAAAAGCTGCTTTAGTGGTGTCTTTGGGGTTATTCTTCCAGGCAGAGAGTGCAGCTCTTTTTTTTGACGTAGCTGTGAGAGCTCCTGGGTGAACCAGGCATTGGTATGTTTGACCTTTTTTGCTTTTTTGAGGGTAAGAGGGGCTACAGTGTCCACGGCCTTGGTGATGATCCTTTTGAAGTCTTTAGCAAGTACTGATGGATCATTAGAGAAGGGTGGAGATAGTGCAGGTACGAGGAGATGTTTAGTAAGGTTCTCCTTTGTGAGCTGCCGAGAGCTTCTGGTGAGTGCGGCAGGGAGGGAAGTCGCTGGCCTATGCGGCCCTTTTGATGTGGTGATGTCAAATTTAATGCAATGGTGGTCAGACCAAGGGATAGGGGAGATGCCTTTGACCTCAAGGGTGCAGTTGTGGTGGGCAACCCAATCTAGCGTCCGCCCTTTAGAGTGGGTAGGCCTGGAGATAGATTGGGAGAACCCAAGGTTGGAGAGAGCTTTATTGAGGGCAGTGCCGTGGGAGTCCTTAGAGTCATTGAGACCGAGGTTAAAGTCACCTAGGAGGATAACTTTAGATGAGCTTTTTAGATTGTCTGAGAGCGAGTGAATTAGGGCTTCCTGGAAGTTAGTGCTCGGCCCAGGCGGGCGGTAGACCGCATGGAAAGCAATGGTACAGGTGGCTGAGAGCTGGAGTTTGAGCAGGAGGTAATCAGAGCTCTGACCCAAGTCTGCTTGAATCCTTCTGAATTGTAGATTCTCCTTGGCAATGACAGCCACCCCCCCCCCCCACCTCTATGAGTGGAGCGATCTTGTCTATGGATGGAATACCCTTCCGGGATGGCAAGTGAGAGGGCAGGGCCAGATGTATCGTTTAGCCAGGTTTCACTAATGAAGAGTAGGTCAAGTTTATTAGAGCTGATAAGGTCGTGAATATCGAGAGGGTGCGCCGGCAGGGACCGTGCGTTAACTAAGGCACAGTATAATGTGGTGTCCTTAGGTTGCAGGGTGTGGTCGGTGGTGGCAGGAGTTGTCACAGTGCGAGTTGGCGGTACAGGGCAAGGGGCAGCACTAATACCAGGGGCAGCAGTCATGGAAACAGGCAACAGAGTACAGGGCGCATCAGTATTAGCGGGGGCAGCAGTCATATAAGCAGGCATCAAGGTACAGGGCGCAACACTTTTACCTGGGGTAGCAGTCATAGAGACAGGCCACAAAGTACAAGGCGCATCAGTATTAGCAGGGGCAGCAGTCATATAAGCAGGCACCAAGGTACAGGGCGCAACACTTTTACCTGGGGTAGCAGTCATAGAGACAGGCAACAAAGTACAAGGCGCATCAGTATTAGCAGGGGCAGCAGTCATATAAGCAGGCACCAAGGTACAGGGCGCAACACTTTTACCTGGGGTAGCAGTCATAGAGACAGGCAACAAAGTACAAGGCGCATCAGTATTAGCAGGGGCAGCAGTCATATAAGCAGGCACCAAGGTACAGGGCGCAACACTTTTACCTGGGGCAGCAGTCATTGAAACAGGCGCATCAGTATTAGCAGGGGCAGCAGGCCTCAATACTGGCAGAATATTGCACGACACTCTATTAGGAGCGGGGTCATAGAATTGCTGAACGTGGTCAGGAGTGGTACCACGGTTGTATGTGACACGAGTGCTGTGCATTCCTGCTTCCCTTTCAATTAGCACATTCTCATGCTGTCGGAAAACCAATGGATTCCTATAGAATCTGGCTGATTTTGCCACCTGGAAAAAGTAGGAAGATTCCATAAGAATACGTTATGAACGTGGCCTGCGAAGCGTAATTTGCAGGCAGCATTTACATGGAGAGGATAATTGAAGAGTAAAGACAATTCTGCCGATATTTTACTCTTTGCATTTCTACTCTATTGTGAAAATGAACACAATTGCACAGAGGGGAGCATTTGGACTTAGATACAAATGGACACGTCCACTCCAGTGCAATTACTGATTTGTATAAAATGACTCCCAGAGAGATTACATTCAGAATTTCTTTTTAAAATCAGTAGCCATTGGCACAGGAATAGGAGGGGAAAATGCAGGAGGAGTGGCTAAATGACTGGGTTTTCTGGTGGTATTAAAAGGCAACACACCTTGCTTCCACCCTCACAGCAGAGGAAGCCAAAGGAGGGGTTTGCGGATGCAAACCCAGGCACGTAAACAAGCACTTAGGAAGGTGAGATTGTGTGAAACTCATAAGAGTATAGCGTCAATGAGTTCAAAGCTGTGGATCCAGCAAAGATGTAATTAAGACTGGGTCTGCCTTCGCCTCTCTGATCTGTATCCCCTTCCTGAAACTGTGTGTATCCCCTCTCTATGTCCTTCAAATCATACCCTCAACATTCTATTGTACTTGTGCCGGAGAAGATAGCTCATGGGCAAGCATTCCTCTTGGGATTCGATAGCTGGCCTGCCTCTTAGAAGCTGGAGGAGTCGAGCGTTAAGTGCAATGTAAATCCCAGAAACAAAAAGAATAATCCGATCCATATTATTTTATCCTTTCGCTGTATCACCTTCAGGCTCGGACTGGCTTATAGGGCAATAGGCCCATGACCGAACCAAAAACGCAAAATGCTTGTTTAGGCCAGTTTTTTAGGCCAAAGTGGGGTACTTTTTTTGCCAATGTAGGCCAGTTTGATGAGTTATTTCACTATGGGGCTAATAGTTTTGACCAGTGTTGCTGAATAAATATTCTTTAAAATGTACAATTTGCATCACGTTATTAAAAACCTCCCCCTTGGGTACTATTCAAACAGCGTCACAAAAGGAATGAATTCCCATGTGTAATAGTGGGCCACTTTTTCGTTGGTCCCAAGACAATTTTATGCCCCCGTCCGACCCTGATCACCTTGTAGTACAGTGCGTTGTTGCTTCACAGTTAGGTCCACCTTATATAAAACCCAGTTCACACTATACATTATCATTTACTATCAGCCTGTGTATAGGGACGTCAACAATTCTCTTACCACTGCCCACCACTGCATCACTCCTCCGCTCTCATCCTTTTCGACCTTTCGGCTGCCTTTGACACTTCAGCTCTTTGCTCCCTCCTTGGCGTCAGGGGCACACTGCTTGACAGGGACCTGCCCCCATTTCTCTGACCAGTCCTTCTCCATCTCCTGGGACTCTTGCACCATGTTCCTGATGCCCCTTCCCCTGGATATCTTTCAAGGATCAGTTGTAGGCCCACTACTCTTCACCGTATACACTTCCTTCCTAAGACATTATTTTCTCCTTCGTATTAGCTTTCACCTCTTTGCAAACAATACTGAAATAGTTTCCACCCTCTTTTCATCTCTGCAATCTCTGAATGCACACGAGCTCCCTAAACACCATCCACCACTGGTTGACTATGCTGCCTCATGCTAAATTATTCAAAATGGGAGTCATCTTTCTCCCTGCTTCCAAGGCCAACTCCCTCCCTCTCCTCGCACCTCCTCCGCACCTGACCTCTCACCTGTGGCTGACAACCTTGGGGTTCTCTTTGACAGTGAGGCGAATCTCTACCAGTTCATCATGGACCTACTGACTCCCACTTTCCGTCCTTTCCCCTACTTTCCCCAGTCCACTGGAATGGCTTGTCTCTGGCCATCAAAGCCATCTCTACAGTGGAACTATTCAAACTATACCTGATCGCAATGGAAGTAGCACCCCAAAAGCCCTCGTACCCGAGCTAGCAGCCCAACCTATCTCTCCTGCATTCGGCCTCAAGACTACTCGATGTAATTTGTAAAAATGAAAATACTGACCTAAGACTCTCAAAGTATAAAATATTGCTAAGTCTCACAGCCCCTTTCCCTGGTATATGTTAGTAATCTTGCCCATTCACGAGTATACATCATTCAATCCAACAATGCTCTTACTTCAAGGCACCTTACCCTCATGGGCAGACTAGCCTATAGGGAACTCTGGAGATTTCCCGGTAGACCTCTGCACCCTGAGCCTCTTTTGTGGGGGTATTGCCACATTTTTCCATAGGAAAAGTGTGGGGCTTGCTAAAAATGTGTAATATAGGGCCACTTTGAAATGTATTTCCAGGGCCTCTTTTGGTTCCCAGTCCACCCTTGCTTACCCTAGAATTTACTCTGCTCTGTTATTGTCTACCTTGTAAGGCATTTCTGTTTGAAATGGCACCCTCTTCTTAGATAAATACAAATATATGTTATCTTATGTATATTTAAGTTGTTATCCATTTTAGCATTGTATATGCTGTCTCTTCTTCCCGAAGCATTGTTTTATGGAAGGATCCACAGTGAACATGATGATGACTTTTCTTGTTTCTTTCTAGGAAGGTGGCTCTGTTGAGCAGGTCACAGTTTTTATAGCGCCAGCTGAATCGCTCACAGGTTAACTGCTTGCCTTTAACATGGCACAAGATATCACCTAGCAACTTATAATCCTGTTAGGGTCAGCACAGGCCTTACTCTTTCCAAGACCGATACCTTGAGTACCATTGTGTTGGGTAGTAATAACAGCTATTTTTGCAGCTCATAGAAGCAGGAGGAATATGCCATGAAGCACTGTATAAAGACCTGATATGTATGATTGTTTTATTGGTAGAAAGTTGCTTCTCTGCATTAGATTTTCTACCCAGCGTGATTCTACATGTTCATTTTAATCAATGGCTAATCTCCAGATCTCTATTCAGAACTGTATTCCATACCTAGGATGAAGGATATCACAGTCTCGAGGCTGTTCTTTGTAGTTTCTGAAGCAGGGATCTTCGAGCCATGCCTAAACAGACAGTGTCTAGGTAAAATAAGCCTTGCATAAAATGCAAATACTGCAAGAGGCTCCCAGGGTGCTTTGCACAAGGCGTAAAGCCGAGACACTGGCTGTTGCTGGAAACATGTATGCACTACGCCCACATGTTCATGCTTTCTGCACGCCTTGCTTTCTGGATCTGATGCCCTTGATGCCTCTCCATTGATAGAGACATCTCTCAAAATAAGCAGTACCCTAAAGCTGCCTGTAGCAGCCTGTAGAAAGGGCAACTTAGAAAATCCTCAATAAATAATAACGAAAAACTTTTTTGGGAGCTGATATCGGAAAAGAGTCCTGTGCTGAGGAAGGCATAGATACGTTAGAGACCTGTAAGAAGTAATCGCCAGCCTTCGTGCCCAGCCTATCTCCGTAAGCAAAACAACCAACCTCCACACTGTTTGGAAACTGATGTCCCCGCGCCTTTCCCACGATTGACTTCATCCACTCGTGCAGCCACACAAGGACGCCTTCAACCTCGGTAGAGTTTCAAAATGCTCAAAACTCAGATGACGTCGGAAGAATCCTTTAATCTTCCGAAGCAGAAGTGGGAAAACTTTCAGACATCTCTCCAACAGTAGGGAACGTTTAGATCGTAAATCGAAGACGCCTACCCACCTATGGGAAAGCAGGTTTCACTTCCCCCACTCCCACGGAATGCTGTGTCTTACCTTTCAAGAGCGTGTTGCATCCCCCCATTTCTCCATTCCCCCTTTGAGATTTTCCCGATCATGATCTCACCTGCATGAAAAGAGATGTCGTCTGACCTCCATTTGCGGACACCATTCCCAAAAACCCTAGAAGGTTTTCAACACACTCTCCACCATGGCCCACCTTCAGCACCCACCTATTTCAAGAGGTTTCCTCGACGCCCCCTTTTAATCTCCCGCTTCAACTCCCCCTACCTTTGGTGACATAGAGATAGAAGAAGTCGCAGTAGAAGATGGTCTGCACGACCCCGGACACCACCGCAATCTGGTCATAGAAGCCTTCAGTGTGGTAGCGCCAGATCCAATTGGCAAGGTAGAGAGCCCGGTAGAGACCCAGGAAGAAGAGGTAGTGGGTAGTGATGGTCTCTGCCTCGCCCGTCTTACTGATCATGAAGAGCTGTGGGAGGATGGCCACCGACTCGAGATAAATGGAGAAGGTCCACAGGATCTGGAGAGAGAGGGAAGCAAACAGAGATTCATTACAGCCTCGGCAATGTTTGTCTCTGCGTCTTGTAAATCAGACCCCTCACTCTCTGCCCTATTAAACATGTGAACAGTACTAGATGTCTTCTCTCAGAAGGTGGCACTGTTACCTCCAGAGGGGCGAACTCGTAGTTCTCGAGGAATGAGAGCCCAATGACCGGAACCAACAGAAACTCCATCCGGAAGGTATCGTTCTCGCTGTCATAGGTCTTCCGGAGCTTTCTATAAATCATATAGATGGTGATATAACTGCAGAGAAGGAAGACAACCTGGAGGGAAAAGCAGAGAAGCCTTCATTTTAGACAAAGTGTGATGCATAGGCAGAGCTGTGGGCAGGTCCCAGTGCAGGAATTGAAGGTGTGCAGCTGAACAGCAGGAGTAGCAGGAGATGTTGCAGGGCAGGACTGTGGTACCGTGCGAGCGGTCGTTATAGGTCCCGGTACTCAAACACCACGCCGTGGGTGGGACAGCCCCAGTACTGAAAGAGCAGAGGGGAGACATGCAAGGTGGGAAAGGAAAGCACTGGCAGAGCGTGGGATTGTGTTTTTTGGTCGAATTTGTTAGGTATTTTTGTTCATTGTTATGAAAAATAGATGTGGGGTGGGGTAAGGGGATAGGTTAAGGTAAGGGGAAGTGGTTGGGGAGCAGGGGATCTCTTCCCCCCCCGCATTATTTTAACGAAATTTGATCAAAAAGAATTCAGTCATTTCTCAGTAGGTCACTTCTTTCGATCATTTCACAGTAATCCTTGGCAGAATTGTTTGTGGGCAGATCCAGTACTGGAATATTGGGCGATCCTGAAAGTTAGGATTGAGATACACATGAAAAATATATGTGTTTGTATCACTACTGGAGTACAAGGGGTCGCTGATGTACTCCGGCACAGCTCTTTCTTTTCCCTAGGGCAAAAATAGCAACAGGTGCTGCCAAGAGTTAGGTACATAAACCGAGCAGTGCGTAATAGGAAAGCAGGGGTTCCTGCAGGTCAGGTATTGTGCACTATTGCGCCCTAAGTCTCCAGTCTCAGTCCTGTGACTCGATTTCACAGGTGGAGTGCTGGGCCTGGCCCTGTTACATACTAGCCAGTGCAGGCTGAAACATGGGATGTCCCACTACATTGAATGGCACAGGTTGACTAGCATTTCAAAAACAAGGTTTGGAAATGCAATACTTCTGGCTCGTGTATACTGAAAGGGATTTTTTGCGTGTACACGCACCAGACACACAGAGACAGAGGCGGGTTAACAGCTCTAGACATTTGCAACCAGAGAAGCGATGACCACACTTTACATCTCAACCCTTCTGCAAAAAGCATCAAATGACAGACACCTGTCAACCCGCAAGGCATCTAAAAAGGCTGCTAAAGTCTTGGAGCTGCCCTTTGCACAAAGATCCATCGTAGCCATAGATCCCATCATGCACTGGGCAAGGACAGGCTGGGAAAGAGTGAATTGGGGAATGGAGACCTATGGAAGGAAGCACCAGTGAAAGCACCACTGCCAATCTACATTTGAGTTTGAGAGGACCCGGGAAGTTAGTGAGGGTAAGGAAGCTGCTTTTTATGTCTTGTTGACAGGGATGTATACTACCCTCAGCTGCCATTTGCATAGTCTCCAGGCACTCTGCAGGTTTTGAAAGCGAGGTGGGTGTGTTAGGTTAGTGTGGAGAATGCCGAAAATGCAAGATGGCAGTGTTATTGCATTGATGCAGTCCGACCGGAAGTACCCTAAGCTCTGCATGCGAGTCAGCTGGGGCTGAGCTATGTCAGTTGGTTGCAGAGGTAGAATGTGAGAATGTTTGGTGTTTAATTGACATGTGTGAGGGACTTAATTGGTATGCGTATTGTGTGAATGTCGTGTTTGGGTGTATGAGTGCAGAGAGAAGTCAGTGGAAACATTGGGTTCATGATGAAAGCAGAACATCTTGTAGCAACATATAGCAAATCATAACATGGCAATGCGAGTAAGGAAAAGTCATGGCAAAGCATGAAGGAAATAACAAACCATTAGAATGTATACCAAGTCATGAAAAGGGGTTAACAAGACAAAACAACATGGTCTTCTGACAACACTCCACCACTTACCTCTGCATACAGCTCAGACTTCACATTCTCCCAGTGCCAATGACAACCCCTCCTCTCTCTGATTGATACATTGTATGATTTGCCCAACAAGGATCTGGGAATTGCCAACTGAGGGGATGGGGGAGTCTAGAAACTCCACTCATTACGATTAGCAAAGTGCTCAGGGTTACGGGAGGCATGAGCTTTTGGTTAAGAGGGCTGTCTTAGATATGAAAACCCCAGACAAGAAAAATCACCACAAGGCATAAACGGTCTCACAAAGAATTAGAATTGATAGCAAATAATTAAAAAGGCCTAACAAGACAAAACAGGGTGGCCTCCACTCCAGACTTCAACCGCTTCCCTCTGCAGACAGCCCCCATTTCACAATCTCCCTTTGCTACTGCCAATTCCCCCACCCCTCCTCCTACACCTCTCGCTCCCTTTCTCTCTCTCTCAGATACATTAATTGTGCCCTGTGGCCGTCAATGATCAGGGAATTGGCAGAGGAGGGAATTGGGCCGTCCAGAGACTCAACTCATTACCCTAAGCGAAGTGTTAAGGGTTAAGGGAACCATCAACTTTTGGTTAAGAGGGCTGACTGCGACATGAAAACCCCAGGCACTCATTTCAACTTCCTTTGTACGCTAGTTGTAGGCTGCAAGCCTTCTCAAACCTCACCCTAACTGCTAAGGTACTTTGCTTTGTGGGGGTCCTGGAACGTTTGCTCGTTAGGGCAACACTCGTCAGACAATGAACATCATTTGCAGAGGGTGGGCGGGATAAGCATCAGAATCCCTGGTAATTTTTCCCAGAAGTCTACATCAGTGCCTTCAACAAACCTCAGCCCCCTCTCACATAGTGTGCAAAGACACAGACCAACATTAATTTTCCCCAACCTCCAATCAGACCTCCTCACCTGTTGTTGAGGAAACTCCATAACATTGATTTCAGAATGATGCTGAAATCCTGCATGGGGTTCATCAAAGGGGAGTCAATAAGAAAAGGATCAAGAGAGATGCAAGGTGGAGTGTGGAGTCCCCCATGTGCCCCCACAAAGCAGGGTGCACTATCTCTTGGAATAAAAGGGGGTGCTGGAGTTTAGATAACAATCACGCCATAGCAGCAATTATTATTAATGGCCAAAGTCACAAGCGGCATGTCTGACCCTCCTAACATCCAACTAAGCCAAATATTTGAAAGAGAGCATGCATCGGGGTGGGCGGGGTTCAGCCTCAGGAGTACATGACTGAGGGGTCATGGTGTCAGATGTGCAGGGTTAGATATGAATACTTTAGAATGACTTCATAGAGAACAAAGGGTTTTTGAATGGGGCTAGATTTCAGCCACCAAACCAGCATCACATCCTACTAGTTGCTAGCTGGGCGTGCCACAAAAGTGAGATACAATCCACAACATCACGCCAAGGAGAGATTGGGCTGTTCTCCTTAATGTCACAGTGAAATCTGAAAAAACTGATTATTTTAACCCTAGCTCACATTCTTATAAGAGCAACCATTTTTTAAACTTGGTCTGCAGAAGCACTCCTTTCTGACTGAAGATCCGTGCATCCTATCAGGCTAAAGTAATGCCCTTGGACTCAGGGTAGTTTGCTTCCACACACATACTCCCCTCCCTGTTTTCATGTATCTAGGTCGTCACCCCATGTCTCCACTCCTCAGTCCATGCTTTCTTCTTGAAGGCACTCCCAACAGTGACCCTCAAATTGCTTCTCCCTCTTCTTAACTCCATCCACATCCGGGATATAAAAAGGACCTCCCTCCAAACCTCCAAGTGGTCACAGCGATCATAGCACCTGGGTGGGTTAGGAGGGCGGAAGTACTGGGACGAGAAAGAGAAGGACTAGAAGTAATGAAGACTTCTGGTAAGTAACAGAGTATCCCTATCAGCCAGACTCGCTATGTTCAGGTGGATAGATAGCAAGAGCATGGGACAAACACTCTCGCACTAAGCACTGACAAAGCCAACACGTGTGCCTTGTCAAACAGTAGGGCGAGGCTTATGCTTTTGGTAGTGAGTTTAAAGATGGTATAGGGCTCTGATAGGTTATTTTGCTAGGTTTGTGTAGTGATAATAGGTAATTGGTTTAGAGAGTAATTGTTTTGTGACAAGCTCAGAGGAACGTGAGGTATCTGCCGTGTGCAGTGGAGGTGTGAACAGAATGGAAAGGCTGGGAGAGAGGGTGGCCATGACATCTGCCTACATTTTTAATTTCTGATCAGAAGATGCCCATTTCAGAGAGCTTTCAGGATGCAATTAGCTAAGGTTTAATCAATGAAGAGCACTCTGTCATGTGAAGGGGAGACTTGGGCCCTCATTACGAGTTTGCCGGTAACCCACCGGTAGTACGTCAAACTCGTCTTACTGTTCCCGGCGCCCGATATCCCGGTGCTATCGGGAAATTACAGGTGCCACCAACAGTGGTAAGTTCCCATTTGATTTTTGTGTTTTGTTATCATCATTTGTACATATCTGTCATTGTCATTCTGTGTTTCTGTGTCACGGCACGAGTAGTTAAGGGCAACAGCGGTCTGTGCAAGTGATTGCTGTTTTTCCCAGGTTGTTTGGTGGACAGCTTATCATAGTGTGGTGTGGTGAGTAAAGGGACTTGTACTGTGCTGTGCTGTAAAGGAGGTCTCAAAATGTAGTGTTTTCAGGCTTCCACTAGGTTTGTGTGTAGCGTGTTGAGGTGTAAAATGTTATGATATAGTAATTGCAGTGTGGCATAGTGCAATGAGATTCAGTGTAGTATTAAAGTGTATTGGTGTATGGCGATGGTGGGTGGTCATGGAGAGCAGAAGCACTATTATTTTCTTTCTTTTAGCATTATGGTATGAAATGTTGTTGTCTATTGGCTTAATGTGTTGTGTGTGTGATCTGTTGTGTTTTAAAATAGCGTGTGGTGTGTGCTTAACTACAATAGTGTAGTTTAGTGAGAAATTACAGCATAGGAAACGAGTTTGTAGAATTGTGTAATGAATTGCTGAAGAGTTGCTTCAGTGTGTTGAAGTTGCATAGTGTTGTACTGTACTGAAATGCAGTGTGTTATGTAGTAGTGTAGCAGTTTGGTATGCAGTAGAGTTGTAGTATGTTGTCGGCACTGTTGTACAGTGGTGTATTGTGCAATGCGCTGAGCTTAGTGTAATATGCTGTAAGTAGACGAATGTGTGTTGGCGCAGTGTGACTCTACCTCGGTGCTCTGATATATAACACTGAAAGGACTTTAAGTGAAACTATATTAGGACATGATATGATATGATATGATATGGTATTTGTAACGCGCCTATACACGAGTGTTTCAAGGCGCGACGAGGCAGGGAGGGGGGGAAACAAGGGGAAGACAGACAAACGATCCTACTAGGCCAGGTGTCATTCAGATCGCGCAAGTGCAGAGGTAATGGGAAAAGGAGAAGTGCAGGGGGAGGAGGTGGGGGGGAAAGTGCAATACAGGGTAAGTAGCGTAATAAAATAATAAATAATAAATAAAAGGGCCAGCTGGTGGCAAGTGCGAGGTAAGTGCAGAGCAAGTGCTGGGAAGGCGGCTGTAGGGATGCAGTGACAGTCCCGAAGTGCAGGGGGAGCCAGGGAGGCAGTGCAAGTGGAGAGTGGCTGGGCCCTGGGCCGAGGTCACAGAGTGGCCCAGATGCAGGTTAAGTGCAGACTTCGAAGGGGAGTTAAGGAGGTTTAGCAGGGGAGAGGGAGAGAGAAGGCAGAAGCGAAGAGGAAGGTTTTGAGGTGCTTCCGGAACCGGAGATGGTTCTCCTCAAGTTTCAGGGAGGCAGGAAGGCTGTTCCAGAGGGAGGCCCCTGCTGCTGAGAGAGATCTGCCCCCAGCTCGTTGCTTCGAGAAGCGGCTGACCATGAGAGAGTTGGAGACGGATGAGCGAAGGGCTCGTGAAGGCAGATATTTAGGAAGAGAGAGTTGAAGGTATTGTGGCCCCAGTATAGTAGGACATTGTGGGGGTCAGTGAGGTGGCATCAGCCGCACAGCTGGGACTCACACTGAGTGGGCCTTTCAGCATTTCTCGCGGGAGTACCCTGAGATGTGCCTTGGTATGAGTCCACTGCCTCTAAAAGCACGATTCTGTGGATCAGTCCATGTGTCTGTGACGTATGGGCTTAGATCCACGCTGGGCCTGAGATGTCTTCCCCGCCTCCGGACACTCAAGTGCCTGCTTGGACTTTGAGGTCTGAATCCAGATAAAAGCTCGGGCGCTGCTAACTAATCGGGCTTTCTTTTGCCTGATTTGTTCCATTTCTTCTGCCACCTCCAGAGCTTTACCGCCTTGTCTGTTCTTGCATCTCGCTTCACTGTTATCTCTAGGCCACCTCCTTCTCTGGGGTTGCCTCCTACCCCCTGGTGCCAACATGCCACTCTCCTCCCGTGCCACCTACACTGCAACAGTCAGTGCCACCTCCAATGCATGGCGTTCATTCATCCACGTACACCGCAACCCTCTCTCTCCCTGATGTCATCTCTTCTGTGAGGTCACCAACTTCTCCTTCTCCTTGGGGTTCCCCACCTCCACCTCCACCTGAATCCAGATTCCTATCAGCTCTGACTGACTTCCGCTCCCAGGTCCTAATGTTCTTACCTCCTCCAACAATAACCTTCTTCCTGACCTTATTGCCCCCTCTGTAACTCCCTTAATCTCCACTACCTCCTCCGGTCTTCCATCACCCACTGATATTACCACCACCATTATCTACCACCGCCTCCTTCTCTCCACTCTCACCCCTGATAGTACCACACCCTCCTTGTCCTTCCTTGCTCTCACTACCTTTTCTGGTCCTCCACTACAGCTGCCACCCCACTCTCCGGCTTCCTTCATGGCTCTCCAGTCTCCAGCCTTCTTCAAAGATGAGCCTCTTGCTCCTGCAACCCACACCGAGCAACTTGGACTATGTGTTTTTATATTGTCATCTCGCTTCCTTGTGGGTAGTTCGTCAACCTGTGGATTTTAATTAGCCGAGGGTTTAAAGTGGTTTTTGTTTCTGAGAACATCTGATTTTGGCTCAAGGGTTTGGATAAAGCCTATAATTGTCCAGTCTGCCATCTTGGAAGAGTCTTCCCCCAAACCATCCCCACTTCTGCCTGAGTTGAGATGGATGCGGTCTCATGTGCTCCCACTTTGTGGACTAGAAGCCAAAAGCCCACAGAGTAAGGTTGGAAAAAACCATGCATCTGTTTTTATTCTGAGAGTGCCGAGAAATTGAAATACTGGGTATTAATGCGCCAGAGACTTTCTTTCACGCGCTGAACCTTCTTTGTGAAGTGTTGATTGGCAACACTGTATTCAGAGTGTCACAGTTTCCTGTGCGTCCTGCAGACTTTGTAAAATGACTCCTTTGATAAACTGGTTGTGTCTGTATTGTATAAACACACTTGCTACTATTGTAGGGTTAAGGAAAATCGTGTCACTCTGGGTCTGCTAACCTATAGGCTCTCTCAATTTGGAGGGAGCACCTTATCTTTTCCCTGCAGAATCTTGCAAGGAGATTTGGTAGGGTCAGGGATTGTAGAGCTGACCTGTCCCAATGGGCTCTGAATTGGGAAAGGGCCATTTTATCCTTGCCCTGCAAGGTCTCAGAAGAGTTTGGGGCCGGGCCAAAGCTGGTAGATGTGCCCGAGGGAAACAAGCAAAGCGCGTGAGAGGGCAGACATGAGCCGCAATCCCTGTGCTAAAGCTCTACTGGATGTTGCGTGTCCTCATGCACCACTTTCAGTCATAAGGCTGCTTCAGTCACATCACGTTATCAGTACTACTACTCCACAGGCATAACATCATTCATAAATTAGTGCAGGGAAGGGAAGGATGGGCAGAAGGATCAGAGGGAGTGTTGGTATTCGTTTTGGGTGCAGATCACCCATTCCCAGGCTCTCAATTTAAAAGTGTTTTTTCTCCAAACTAGCCAATGATGCTGGACACTCATTGAGTGTAAGTGAAGATGCTGAAGGACTAGAGTACTGTGGCTAGTACAGTGAGTGGCTAGTACTGTATCATTTCACCGGCCGCACGTACCTTCATGGTGGTGTTGTAGATCGAGATGAATGTGCTGAAGAGATCCAGGTAGCGGGTTGTGAAGACCAGTGCAAATAGCAGCTGACTCTTCCCTGAGATCCCTGAGAGAAAGAGGGGTGAGATGTGAGATTAGGGAAGGTTGACATGTTTAGGCTGCACATTTGAAATAGCCCATGCCTCAGTTCCCCCAGAACTGCGCAAAGAATTTCAGTTGTCACACTACCACGCCCTCCTTACTTCAATCACAAGGACTCAAAAAATTCACTGGCTTTGATTCTAGTCAAAAAGCAAACAAAGGATGCACTCTTAAAACGATTCAATATTGCATTTTTTTACAACAATGAACTTGAATTAAGGGATGAAACAGCTCAGAAATACAGTCTATTCTATACAAACACAGGGCAAGACCTAAATATCTTGTAACAAGTAGTTGTGTGCGTGCACACACGCCCCCACCACACACACACGCACACACAAACGTCTCATAAAGTCAGTCCGGCAGGTGTCACTCACTTCCCCTTCTTGGCAGAGCCCTTGATTCCATTTTGTTTACAAGATTCAGCCGTTGGTAATCAATAAAAAGTCACTCAGCATTCCTACAATTAAAATTCGTCAATGTTTGGGACAAGTTAGGAATTTTGTTAAGGCGTGGGCAGATAGGAGTAAAACCCAAAATATCGACGTCAAGGATGATGCCCTTTACCCTGGCCGAGACACTGGCAAGAAACTCACCTGAATACTACAAGTAACTTCTACAAGCCCAGTCACCCTGAAGAGAAAGTTTCAAGGAGAAATCGGGGCACGCCCCTCGCGCAGTCCCCTGACCAGACGGCCATCCTCCCCTTGCACGGGAGAATGAATGCACCCGATCCTTCCACCCATAATACAGAGTCCTTTGAATCATTTGAGGAGCCTTGCAGGGTCTAGGAAATGATAACCTCAGACAAGTGCCGTGCACCTTTTAGCGGTGTGGCCATTCCACCTGCACCTCGTCATGCCACGTGATCTCAAACGAGCCCACCTCTTGCCCCACTTCACAAGAGGCAGAGATAGCATTAATTTCCTACCACGTACCATCCACCTGCATGATGGGTAATCATCCTAGGCGCTTGCAGAACTTCTTGCAGTATGGCAGCACTGGTGTCTATTTGTGTGGTTACTGGTCTTTCCAACCCTGTCAAATGGGTTCCATGTCATTTTATCGCTGGATGTTTTTTCACAGGGGTTTTACTGTGTATTTTTTTAAGAAAAAAACTCATCGAATTTTAACTTTTTTATTTTTGGGGGGGTTCCCCCATGTCGCCCATCCCCTTTAATTTTTTTGCTATTATAGAACACCCATACCTCATATATATATGTTTCTAACTCCCCTCTAAAAATTCAATTCGTTTTTTTCATTAAAAAATCCACAGTAAAAAATCCTGCGAAAAAACATCCCGCTATGAAAGAATGTCTTACTGTCAAATGAAACCTAAGATTGCATTTTACAGCTTCCATACAGAAAGGGGTCTGTAATGTCCTCTGCAACTCCACAGCAGACACGCAGAGAAGGATCAAACTTCCCACCGCTCTCTGCGCGTATCACGAAGACCGGAAATCTACCCGGCCGCATTCTCCCCCGGAGCCATAGTGTTTGTTGAGCACGGCTGTACCCAGTGGGTCAATTAGGAACTTTAACTTCACAGGTGTGAGTTTAGCACAAGAGTATGCGCTCTCTCTGAGGGTGGCACAGGGAACCATCTGAGAACCGAAGTAGTAGGTGTGAGCAGAAGGATTCTGCCAGCTCAGTTGTTTGGGCTGAGAAAGCCAGGTCAATGGATGGCACTGAACACCCCCCGGAAAGCATGTATGCGATCACTGCCTGTGCCGGGCGCAATCATTTCATTCAGGGCAGGGGCTTGTTCCCACTCTCATGGTCCACTACCATTACAAGTTGTAGAAAGTTGTAGGGTTATTTGTGTCTCCCTATACACGTTTTTTACAGTGGTGACATTCTTTTTTGTTTATTTAATGCTGATGTTGGATGAATGGTGGTTCATAATCCCAGTGCGGTGGGATTTTTGCCTATTACTCATAACAGTTTATCGAGATTCACTATTCTCCAGCACTTCTGCTTCTGGTAGACCTGTTGTGTCTCAGTTCTTTGGAGCATTTCACTTCACTTCACAGCAGGAGAAAGATAGTAAGGACATGGAGAGACATCTGAGCTCTTGCAACCTGAAGCGTCTCATGTGCTAGACGGAATTACCAATAGTGATCTCAGACCCAAATAACCAGACCAACTCAAAGAATATGGCTAAATACTACTTTATTATTAGCATAAAATAAAGTAAGGCAATCTTGCGAACAACAAACTGTAATCCACACATTCACACTCAAATTTGATTATACAAAGGTATTATACCTCGACGTCAGTTATGATGTCATCCTACGTGGCAAACTGTAAAATCTATTGAAGGAAGGGATTGGTTAAGGGAGCATATCATGTAAGTATATGTAATACTATTGGATGCCCCTTATGTGGTAGGCATGCCTTAAACCATCTCTAAATACGTATAATGCAGATTATGGCAAAATAACAGCAGCGGGTTGGCCTGTGCAGCACTGTTTGGCATGTTACTACATAGGCCCTTTGATTGGTTGGCATTCTCTCCCAAACTTGGACATTTCGGCTCGTTAGCAGCAAGTAAGCAGAACGAAACTTAGGTGCAGAGCAACATCAGACTGCTACCCACTTGCCCAATTGGTCCATCATCTCTCATCAGTCAGGCCCCAAGCCAAGGCTTCTTCTTTATAGTTGACCTTGCAGACTGTTCTGTACTGGGATTTTTAAGGGAGTATACATACATCATTGTTTTTGTCTGAAGCTTTAATGAATAGCCCTTGTTTTTGACCACTGAATCACATGTAGGGAGACCACGATTTTGTCCATTTCAACCTTTTATTTACTGCTATTTGATTTAATTAAGCTGGTTGCCATTACTCCTCTTGGCCTCTGGAGACTTGCTCACTCTACCTTGTACATTTTTCTTTTGTTACTCCAGTTACACTTTTAAATATTTGCATATCGTTTCAGTGCGTCTTCGTGTCTTTCCTTCATGACGTCACTCTACTCTTGTCCGATTTTACTTATTGCTCTATGATGTCCAATGGTGTGTGCAGACATCCTTCCACCCTCTCAGTGCAAGGGTGCATTAGATACATCTGTCTAAGTGCATATTGTCTCTCAAACACTCAATGTGGTATTGGGATGATACCTGGTGTCCCACATGGGGCTCTTCTCCTGCTGTTCCATTATGACAGAGGTGAGGGGTTGGGAGCTAGGGATGATGTATACATCTGCTCCTCTACACATCTCTGGCCTGGCTTCAGATAGTGTTTTTCCCCAGGGTACAGGTCATAAGCCCAGTTGCAAGTTGCCATTTCCCCAAAGAAAGCTGATTATATCCTTTTGCCAATGCACAAGGTGTCTTTTTGTCCTCCCAATGCTGGGTAACCGGGTATATAAATTTAAGACTATGGCCCTCATTACAACCTTGGCGGAGGACCATGGTGCTAATAGCACCATGGTCGATGCCGCTAAGGTTACGATTCTGCCATGGTGAATGGCGGAATTACCGCCCCATTCCAAGGTGAGTGGGGCGGTAATTCCCCATTCACCATTTGCCCTTCCCCATTCCCATTTTTGCCCCCATAGGGCATAATGGGAATGGGGAAGGCGCTAATTATGGCACCGTAAATTACGGTGCCGTAATTAGCTCCAAAGTCCCTTTGCGGGTTGGATTTTTAACGCCTGCTAAAAGCAGGCGTTAAACACCAACCCGCAAAGGGACACTTGTAATCAGGCGTTAAGGGTTAACGGCGCCGACGGCGCCGTTAAACCCTTAACGCCTGAGTTGTAATGAGGGCCTATGTGACAATTGGAAACCAGAGGCTGCACCAGTCAACATGGTTAGATTTTTTGGGAAAAATATGTTATTTAATTTCAAACTACAGGAACAATAAGCAATCAGTTAAGGTTAGATTCTATCAGTTTTTGGCTCTGCAGGCCTTTTATTGGTTCTCGGTCGCCAGTGCTGCTTATTAGAGTGCCCAAGAATACAAAGGAAGGTGAAACGGTCACCTGCAGTCTTCAAATTTCAACCAGACTTGTCCCTGAACCAAACTATCTGAACTCCCATAAACCTCAGCATGAAAGTTTATGGTAATGAGTGAAGCTTCCAGACTGTCACCTTTCCCACATCTGCCAGATACTTGTTTTGTTGTACATGGGACGCAATGTATCTGTGTCTGTGAGAGAGAGAGAGAGAGAGAGAGAAAGAGATAGAGATAGAGAGAGAGAGAGGAGAGAGACAGGGAGCAAGAGAGAGAAAGAGGGGGGAGGGAGAGAGAGAGCAAAAGAAAGGGTGAGAAAAAGAGTGGACGAGAGAGAGAGAAAGAGAAAAAGAGAGAGGAAGAGAGAGTGAGACAGACAGAGAATAAGAGAGACAGAGAGAGGAAGATAGAGAGACAGAGAGAGGAAGAGAAAGAGAGAGCTAGAGAGAGAGGAGAGAGAGAAGAAGAGGGAGAGAGAACGAGAGAACGAGAGAGAGACGGAGTGAGAAATTGAGATTGACAGTGGCAATGTGAGATAGTAAAATGGGACCTGTCTGCAAGAGGCCAGTGGTCGGAGTGCAGGGTTGCAGGTTGTTTTGCCTCATGTGGCCTACTCACCCTCATCACCAGACTAAGATCTACCACTTTATAATTCCCTACCGACGGCCAGCACAGTCCTAGCTGCTAGCACATCAATACTAATGGAGCTATGAATAAGCTCTCCTCTCTAGCCTTATCACAACATCCCACAAAAGTGGCGAATCAGACTCAAAGTGCTGCAGTCTATCTTGGGCTATAGACCATTGATAACATATTCCTGGGGTTCTCTGCCAAACCCATAAAAACAGACTGATACATAGAAAGCTAGTGCTTCCAACCTGCACCCATCAACATCACATGTTTTATGTTTGCCTCTATCGCTGTGCCACTAATGATGACCCCGCTCCATTTTTCTTACAGTGCCACATGCCGTGGAGGCACCAAAATTGGAAAAAGAGTGCTATGCAAGACCAATTACATTACATTACATTTTCTCTTTTCTGACCTAAGCCTTGGCGGCAGGTCTTCGGACTATCTTCATTGAACACCTTGTGGAGTTCCTCCATGGCAGATATGTTCATTAAGTTGTTGATCTCGCCTTCTATCTAAAGGATGGTGTGAGGGCAAGCATGCTTGCCCTCTAAATCATCAGGTATTAAGGACTTAATAATCAAAACTCTCTGAGCAATCTGATAACCGCTGGAGGGGTCCTTCTGATCATACCAGGATTTCATCTGACCCTGGCGAGTCTGAAGCATAGATTTTGCCTCGGATTTTGAGTCAGACCATCTTATGCCGAAGACCAAGCACAAAGTCGAAAGCACCCTCACTGTGCAAACTGGGGCTTCCATCCTCAAGCCTTTTCAACTAAAGAGGGGTTAGCGGACAGATGGTGGCCGAAGAGGAAATAAAAGGATCTGAACCCCATTCCCTCCTGCGGCACCTCCATAAATGGAACAGCAATCATGGAAAGGCGATATCCCACTTCCTTGCAGAGCACCTATCATAATTTGAAATGCATTGATAAAACATTCAACTGGTCAATTGCTGCGGAGGTAGTAAGAAGGGGTGATTATATAGGTTGCATCACACCTGTCCCTATTGCATTTAAGGCAGACATGAGATTGGCTCACTGGTCCAAAACGGCATCTACCATGGGAAAGGATAGCAGGAGGGAGTAGTGCACCCGATGGGTACGGCTTGCCAGTACCTGGTGGTATGTACTTACTGGCCACTTTATTGGAAGGACCTAAAAATCGGGCCTTTAAAAAGCCACGTGCAGCACCGGCATTGAACTAAAGTGTCTTAGCCTGACCAGCTAACTGACCTACTGACTTACCAATCTTATGGCATTATGGAGTGGTCCTACAATAGCTTTCCGCAATTACCCCTAATGGTCCAACCTCTTCACATTGAGGTCTCTTCTGCCCTGCTTCGGGAACTCATTAATTGTCCAGTTTCTCTGAAATGTCCTCCTGCCATGCACCCTCACATACTCACATGTTTTGAATGCCTACCATCTCACTTTGTCTTCCAGTATGCACTCATCCTCCAAGTCTCCTTCGTCCTCGCGTGGGCTTCCTCTACGTGGCTTTAGTGAAGCACTGCTCCTACCCTCTCTTTACAAAAGCGGTGAAGATTAACTGACCTTGTCAATCCTGCGGTTGTAAGGTACATGCGTGTTGCCTCACAACGCTCAGCCTTCCTGGGACTGCAGGCAACTTGCAATTCTTGAAGATCTGGCAGATCCCCAAAGTCGGCCATTAGGAGCTTCTCAGCCCAGAAAAGGCCTCCTTCCCCTGACAGGTGGTAGCTCAGTGGGCTCTGTGCAAGTCTCCTCAGCAGATCCCCAAAGTCGGCCATTAGGAGCTCCTCAGCCCAGAAAAGGCCTCCTTCCCCTGACAGGTGGTAGCTCAGTGGGCTCTGTGCAAGTCTCCTCAGCAGATCCCCAAAGTCGGCCATTAGGAGCTCCTCAGCCCAGAAAAGGCCTCCTTCCCCTGACAGGTGGTAGCTCAGTGGGCTCTATGCAAGTCTCCTCAATGGCAGGCCTGTCCTATGCGTCTCCTCTTGGTGGGGCTTCAGCCCTGGGTGTTGCTTCCTGGGATCTCCCTTTAGCAGTCGCCTGTCTCACTACATCCCCTATCAGATCTATCCCCAGCAGGTTCTTACTGCACAAGGGGTCATTATGGTTTCTACAGCAACCAAACCTGTGCCACTGCCATCCTAAAATAGCCATCGCTTGGCCACCGGCATGGCGCCGAATATGCCAGCTCAAATGACATGTATGATATATGTCATTAATAACGTGCCTGTACACAAGAGTTTCTAGGCGCAACCCAACTTGAACAGGACTCATAAAAATATATTATTGAAAAAAGTTTTAAAAGACTCATGGTTTGTTTATATTTCCGTGAGGACCAAGAGACAAAAAATAACGTTTTGATTCGTTTACATTTCCTGCTAGTGACAACACATAATATGCTGTCACAAGTGCAAAAATGTAAAAGACGACCTTATTTCCGTGTGGAATTAACATATGGAGAGACGTGATGAGCAATGCATGGCAGTGGCCAAGCTATGGTTATTGCACGATGGTGCAGTTATAGTTAATTCCAAAACCATGACTGCTGAATTTGACAGGTTGTGCTTTCTAGCACTGCTACAATAACACAGGCACACTTATTCAGTGACGAAATGTTCGCCAAAGGGATGGGTGAATAAAACCTACACAATTCAGGGGAACATCTTTCTTAAAGGGACTTTATGGCTGCAGTGCGAGGAAAATAAAAGATCACCTGTTACGGTTTCTAAAGCAACCCTAACAGTGCCACCGACGTGAACTGCTCATGCCCTCCCTCTGTATGGAAGTCGGGTCTTCAATTTAAGGTTTACTCTTATGTTTTTTTTATGTCCCTTCCATTAAATGTAAATTAACCATAAAAATGGTTTCTCTTGGCGCTCACATGAAATGTGAGTAACCCATAAGCCTTTTTTAGTGTATCTCTTTCATGGCTGAAGTAGGTAGTTAAAACATTTATTGAGCGAAAAATGATCACCAGATACCAGTTTCAAGGGGTCAAAACCTGCTTCAAGGTTCGATAAGAGACATATCATTCGTTTTGGAATTAATATATATTAATATAAGGAAAGAACGGAGCTGGAAAATAAATGGAGTCTATCGGCCTCATTACATGGATGGCGGTAAGGGATTACCGGCACCAGTAAGGGCACTGGTGCCGGTAATCCCTTACCGCCCTACTACGAGGTCCCTCAGTGGGTCCCGTCCTTAACGTGTGGTCAGACCACACGTTAAGGACGGGACCCGCTGAGGGACTTCAGAGCAAATAACGGTACCGCTAATTGCGGTACCGTTATTTGCTCCTTCCCCATTCCCATTGAGCCCTATGGGGGTTCAAATGGGAATTGGGAAAGGCCATGGTGAATGGGGAATTACCGCCCCCTGCCAACCTTGGAATGGGGCGGTAATTCCGCCATTCACCATGCCGGACTCCGACGGCAACCATGGCGCTACTAGCACCATGGTTACCGCCATCCGTGTAATGAGGCCCTATGAATTTGCAGGCAGCAAGGAAATGGGCACTTTATAAGAGCATTGTGGCCCTTATCTTGGCGCCTAGCTGCCAATTAGCCATAGTTTGCGCTCTATAAGTGCTCATACAATGCAATACAATACAGATATGAATGCATGGTTAATATGTATAATGCAATGCTATCGTGAGAGCAAAGATAGAGCTGAAATCGATCTGAAATTATCATAGACAATCAAAACTTTATTATTACCAACGTTGCGAGACCTTCCAAAAGGGAACCTAGAGATGCACTTTTAAATACAGTACTTTCTTGGCTGCGCGTTAGAACGGGGCCAGGGGTTGTGCGTTCTTCTGACTTGAAAATCCTGCGCAGAATAGACCTGGCTAATTGGTGCACCCAAAGGAAAAGAGATTGTATTCTGGTGTGGAGCCTGCACCCTTCCCAGGTACCTGAGACTTTGTAAATATTTGCCCATGGACTCAATGAGCATTGACATCCAATCTGACCTAAAGCCATGCCTGATGCGTCCAGCTAAGTAGAGGCGTTGCTCCTTTTCTTGATACATAGACTTTCCCTTTGGCAATTCTATCCTTGAAGGCTAACTTCGCCTCGAACCATCCAATACTGGTGGCCGGGATGTGATGAGGAAATCGAGAGGATCATAAGAAACTGTATCCTTTGTAATAAGTCTGATAAGAGTTGTGTGAGTAGTGAGTACCTGATGGTCATGACTGATGTGCCAAGTAGACCATGGATGAAAGTAGGGATTGATATAATGGGTGAAGGAAGTCAAACGTTTTGTGTGGTTATGATTGATATTTTAACAAGATGGGCAGAAGTGAAAATGATGCCTAGTGTCACAACTAAAAATATTATCAATTTCATGGAAGAAGTATGTGGTCGGGAAGGATATCCTGGAGTTATCCTATCTGACAATGGTCCTCAATTTGTCTCGAGAGAGAGAGATGGAAGATTATTTAGAAAAGAAATCGATTAAGCATGTGACTAGTGCGGTTTACCACCCACAGACTAATGGTGTAGTAGAAAGATACAACAGAATTCTCAAAGATGTCATTAGATGGGCATGGGCTAATGGAATGAGCTGGAAAGAAGCAGTCAAAAATGTTATTATGGCACACAGGTTTACTCCGCACAGTTCTACAGGTATATCACCATTTGAATTGAGCAGAGGTAGAAAAGCAACTACCAAGTTATGTCCTGGATGGATGGGTGAAGTGATAAATATGGGAGTGGTAACCAGTGATGCTGTAGATATGATTAGACAGAGACAAAATATAAATAAAGCATGGCATGACAAGACAAGATTTAGGGGTAATGAGGCACTGGAAGTAGGGTGTTTTGTGAGAGTGAAGCTCCCGGAAGCTTTAAGAGTGAAAGGTAGTAAATGGTCTGATCCGATCCAAGTTTTTGAAGTGTTTAAATATGCTGTAAGAACAAGTGATGGAAGGGTATGGAATAATGCAAGAGTTATGGGAGTGAATGGTGAAGCTGATGGTGAGAGTGTGGAGAAAATTGATGCTGGTGAAAGTTGAGGGAACCAGAAAGTTTCCTTACCAGTGAATTTCATATATGTACCAAATGTGAGACAAATGTCGGTATCAAGGTTTGGGAGAAGATACCAAAGACCGAAGTACCTAACGGACTATGGAGAGTGAAGATTTGTCTAGAAAGAAGAGGGATGTGTAGCATGGTAACATCTGCTGCTACACGTGTGGAATCTACAGGGATTCTGGAAGGAGAATGTGGAGGTGGAAGAGGACACTGAGAAGACAGTTGGAGAGACTGAAGCATCTTCCTTCAGAGACACCTTCCATATCATATCCCCTTTTAATATATATTCATAATACTTAAGTTTATTAATAAATCCCTAATTATATACACATACACTACGCCTACCTCATCTTTGATGCTACAACATGTTTTCATACAATGGCAAGCCAATGGTCCTCAATACAAGTTTGCTGGTCCGGAAACAACTTTGCTGGTAAGCTTACCGGCACTGTTGTTTCCGGACCGGCAAACTACGAGTCTGCGGGCGGGTGCCGTACTGCCCGCCAGAGTCAGACCTGGCAGGCGGATTGGCACCCACCCACAGATTTTCACGGAAGCACCGACAGCGGTGCTCCCGTGGTCACCGCTCCCATAGAGTACTATAGGACCCTATGGGAATGGGGATCATTATTTTACCGGCGCCTGATTTACCAGACCGGTTGTAATGCCACAGTGTTACTGCCAAGTCAGGTGGCGGTAATTCATTACGGGTCCGGCGGCTACCTGCCGTTTTTACCAGCACCGTTACCGCCGGACACGTAATGAGGGCCAATGGGACTGTTCTTACGTGGGATAATTGCCTATAGCAGCACAACTAACATGGATATGATGTCTTACAGGGGTATGACAGTATTAATGGCATTATGGACAAAGCCAATGTGTGTGTTTTTACATAGGGAATAGGCACAATCAGCATGGGCATGTTTTCTATGGGCATAACAATATTACTGGCATTAGGGGCAAAGCCAATTTGAGGGATGTTAATGGGGATACTGGTCTATGTCGACATGTTTTCTTAATGTGGCATGACAATATTACTGATATTATGGACAAAGCCGATGTGAGGGCTCCCACTCGGTAATACTGACCCATAGTGGAACAGCCAGCATAGGCATGCTTTCATACAGTGGAATAGCAATAATTCTGGCATTGTGAGCAAAGCCAATTGGAGGATTCTTATATGGGGATGCTGGCCTATGGACACACAGCCGGCATCAACATGTTCTCAGTGTTACAGAAATATCACTGGCGTTAGAGGCCAAGTCAGAGTGAATTTTCTTATGTTGGGATACTGGCCTATCTTGGCACAGCAATACTACTCACTTTGTGGGCACAGACAATGTGATTGTTCTTACATGGCAAAACTGGTCCATGTTGCCACAGACAGCAGTAACATGTTTTCTTAATATGGAATGACAATATTTCTGGCTTTATGGGCACAGCCCATTTGAGTGTTTTTACATAGGGAAACTGGTCCATGTTGTGACAGCTAGCATCAGAATGTTTTTTAAGGTGGCATGACAATTACTGGCATTATGGGTAAAACCAATGCGAATGGTCTTTCATGGGGATGCAGGCCTATAGTGCCCCAGCCTGCATGTACATGTTTTTGTATAGTCACATGACACAACTACTGGCATTATGGGCAAAACCATTGTGAGGGTTTCCTCATAGGGAAACTGGCCTATAGTGGCACAGCCTGTATGGACATGTGTTTACGCATTGCACAGCAATATTACTGGCATTTTGGTGACGCTGTGGCATATCCTTTGCGGACAGAAGAGAGAGAAAGTGAGAGAAGGGGTTCTGGAAAACAGAACATCTGGTTGGCTGGCAAAACTGGTGGCATGAAATGGAAAAAGCAGCATTTGTTAATTTGCGTGCGCTTCTTCCATTTAAACTAATATGCAGGCATTAACATTAATTGGGCCAATCTAGAATTGCCATGGAAAATTATTTGATTTTGTTTAATTTAATTCAATGTATTCATATACTGGAGGAACAATGCTCTTTTGATGACAAAAGAAGGTACAATAGATAAGAAATCAGCTTTGACAGGAAGCAGTGAGCTTCTTACAATGGGGTGAGTTTGAGGAACATTCTGATCAGGTTGTGGAGGGGAGTAAATGGAATAGTCACAGGGGACAATAAATAAGTGGACATACATAGGTTAATGACAACCAACATTGGACTTCATTAAGTGCAGGTAGGCAGTACGGCCAGCTGTGCTCAGGATGTGACCATGATGGGTGAAGTGCTAGAGTGGAGGCAGAGGAAGTGAGGGACAGAAGCAGAGCAAAGGTAAGGGAACAATGTTAGGTAGCTAGCAGATGAGAGGTAGGTTAATAGGGTAGTTCAGAGGTGATGAGGTAGGCTTTTAGTTTGGCTTTGAACAAATCTGTGTGGAATGTTTCTTGGATATCCATGGAAAGAGAATTCCATGCAAGTGGAGCAAGAGGAGAGAAAGCACAGGGAGGGTGAAGAGCCAAAAGGGTAGTTAAGGAGGCAGAGCCGAGATTATGAGAAGGCTTGCAGAGTTGGATAGAGGAGGATAGACACACTGGTGCCTTACCGTGGATAGATTTGTGAACCAGGAGAGGAGATTTGAACCTAGACCTGTTTTGCATCATCAGCCATCCAGCCTGGTGATGGTACATGGAAGTAGGTGTGACGTGAGGGAGTTCAAAGATAGTCCTGGTAGCAAAGTTAATTATCTTGTCGAGAGGACAGAAAGCATAGTTGGGGAGACCAAAGAGGATGCTGGCACAGTAGTCCAGTTTAGAGAAGACAAGAGTGGCTTAGAGATGCGTGGCTGTGCTGACAGGAAGGAGCTGTCTGATTTTTCTAATATTAGGAGGTTGATGCAAGCTGCTGTTGCAGTTTTAGAGATGCAAGTAGAGAAGGTGTGAGAAGGGTCATAGATGATGCTGAGGTTTCTAGCTGAAGAAGAGTAGGGAGAGTGTCAGGTGGGTACTTGATAGGCAGAGGAAGAGATGAGAGACAGCCTTTGGCAGGGAATAAGAGCATCTCTGTTTAGGTAGAGTTTAACATCAGAGAGTGCAAAGCCATCCAATATTTAATGGCACAGAGACAGGTCGAAATTTTGATAGAGAGATCAGAGAAGAGTTCAGGAAAAGAGAAGGAGGTTTGTGTGTTGTGTGCAAAGAGTTGGCACGAGAACCCAAAGCAGCAGATTAGTGCCCCAAGAGCAGAGGTATACAGTGTAAAGAGGAGTGGACCCAAGATAGAGCCTTGTGGAACACAAACAGTTAGGGGAGTGAGACGAGAAGTGTTCATTACAGCACTGGCGGTAACCCATGGCTGCTATCTAATCCTCAAATCAAATCCTACTAAACGTGTTGTATTAGATTTAACTGATTTGATTGATTATTGGCATTCTAAAGGATATTTAACTGATGATGAAAAGGATTTTTTGCTAATTACTGATCCCACCATACCAACGATGTATTTTTTACCTAAAATTCATAAACCTTATGACGTTCTACCTGAAGTCAGACCCATCATGAGCGGAATTCACTGGGCCACAGAGAGTTTGTCGAAATACTTGGATGAAGCGCTGAAACCATATGTAACGCAAATGAATTCTTATATTAGAGATAGCACTCACATTCTCAAGGACCTCTTTGCTATTACCTGGCAAACAGACTTCATGCTAGCTACCGTTGATGTTGTTGCTTTGTACACTAATATCGATCATGATTTGGCATTACTTACATTAGACTATGTTTTCAAAGATTGCTCAGCATCATTCACTGAACATGTTTCTATGTTTAAACAATTTCTGAAATTTGTCTTAGCTAATAATGTCTTTGGGCCTCATTACGACCCAGGCGGTAAGTTACCGCCTGGGTCGTACCTTTACCACCATGGAGTAAACTATGTTTACGCCATGGTGGTTGGCGGACTTACTGCCCCATTCCGAGGTCAGCGGGGCGGTAAGTCCCCAATCCCCATTTACCCTTCCCCATTCCCATTTTTGCCCCATAGGGCATAATGGGAGTGGGGAAGGCGTTAATTACGCCACCGTAAATTACGGTGGCGTAATTAACAACATGGTCCCTTAGCGCCATGGATTTTAACACCTGCTAAAAGCAGGTGTTAAATCTGCCATGGCGCTAAGGGACCTTGGAATCAGGCGGTAAGGGTCGGCGCTGTTTACGCTGCCGTAAACCCCTTACCGCCTGGGTCGTAATGAGGCCCTTTCTCTTTAATGATCAATTTTATCTTCAATTGAAGGGGGTTGCCATGGTGGCTAAGTTTGCACCCTCCTTGGCTAATCTCTTCATGGCATATTTTGAAGAAACCCACATTTTGAATCAAAATCAGTATAACGCCAATATCGTTACATGGCGACGTTTTATTGACAATATTTTTCTGATTTGGAAGGGTACTGAAGACACCTTTAATGACTTTCTTACCTATGCCAACACCAATACATTTGGGATTAATTTCACCAGTAAATGTGACTGTAAACAAATTGATTTTTTGGATTTACACATATTTGTTGAGAATCAACAAATTCATACGCGTACGTACAGGAAACCCACTGAGGTGAATTCTATATTAGCAGCACAAAGCAACCATCGACGAACTACCATTAACAATATCCCTACAGGGCAGTTCCACAGGGCCAGGCGAAATTGCACACGCCCTATTGATTTTGATATGGAATGTAACATCATTAATCAACGTTTTCTAAACAGAGGATATCAGTCTCTGTAATTAATGTAGCCCATGCTAAATTCACTAATGTCACTCAACCAGACCTTTTGAACAAGGCGCCCAAACTCAAAGACTCTTCACCCCATATCTCTTTGGTCACCCCATTTATGGCTGATTCTTCTATGTTGTACAAAATGGTTGCTAAACATTGGCACATCCTGAGACTCGACAAGGATTTAGAGCCATATTTGACACCCAAACCGAAATTCACTTATCTGAGATCACCTACTATTAAGTCACGGGTGAGTCCATCATTCCTTGATAATAAAATGGCTAAACCTTCATGGCTACAGCAACTTACGGGTTTTCGCAAATGTGGGAACTGCAATCAGTGTCCTTGGGCTTTTCCTAAGTGTGAAACCTTCACTGATAAATTTGGATCTATAGTGACTATCAAGGATTTCATTAATTGCAGGTCAACCCATGTGGTGTATGCCATTGTATGTGTCTGTGGCAGACTCTACGTGGGCAGTACCATTCGCCAGCTTAGAATTCGTATCAGAGAACACTTGGCTAGTCTCCGGATGTGTGAACCCAAATCTCCTCTAGCAATTCATTGGCAATTGGAGCATCAACTTGATTCAATCGCTGATTTGCGCTTTATTGGACTGTTGAAAGCACATAAGGGGAAAAGGGGTGGGAATCTTCAGCTTAAACTGCGGCAGATGGAAGCAAAACTAATATGTCTTCTGAGATGCACCACACGTGGATTAAATTCAGACCATGAGATGCATGTTTTTTTGTGAATCCGGTTCACCTATTAACGTTAAATTCTGCTTCTTTAAATGTTTTTCTTAGGTGTGTGCATCATTGATTAAGCCATCTGTCTGATTGTGGCCAGTAATCACCGTGGCGCACCACAGATGCGTGTCCAATCGCCAGCACACACCATATCTTTCTATAGTGTAATTTGGATACTCTATGTTTACTGTACTTAAGGAGTCCAAACACGTGATCTTGTAGTGTGTTCCGGCAACTGCCGGGTTTTGGAATTGTTTTCGGTGCGCTGTTGACACCACACGTCATAGCCTGCGACTGCGGTAGCTTCACTTTCTGCTACCGTCACTTTGTTGACATAATAAGTCACCACAGCGACGTAACGTGTCAACGTTTCCGTCGGCGTCACCCCTGTGACGTCTCCGGCGGCATTTATTATTTCAGAGTGTTCTCGATCACTGAAGGTTGGATTTGTTCTGGTATATATGATTTTCACTCGATTTGTCGAGTAAGTAATTATCTCTTTGTGAGTATCTGCTTCTGTCACGGCTCGCTCCCTTCGCTCCCGTTCCCGCCACTTGGGAGCATAGTTTGGGGTTTATTCCCTACTGGACATTTCCTCTGAACCTTACTCTACAGTACTGTGATGAATTAGGAGCACTAAAACCCTATTTTTCAAGTTACTTCCCTTCCGGATCCATTCCAGGTTTTTGGCAGCCAGCATGCTACTTTAATCTAATGACTATGCTTTCCGGAATGACTATGCTTCCCAGAATGCCTGGCTCACTGCTTCACCTCCTCCCTTGCAGGACAAGGTTGGGTGGAGGATAGGCAACACCTGTGGCTGCAGGTGCAGCAGGCGGCACACCTGAGAGGTGTGCTTGTTAAGCAGCTTTAAAAGCCTCAGTTTGCTTCAGTCTAGCTCTGCTCATTGTTGCAGCGTTCCTGTCGTGACTGGTCCCTTGTTCCTGGTTCCTAGTTTTTGTGCCCAGTTTCTAGTTAGTGTTTCTTGTTCCTTGTCCTGGAATTCGTATTTGTATGCCTAATTGATTTCTGCCTTCTGGAAATCCCTTTCTCCCTTTCTCTGTCTGCAGGCAGCCTTTCTCTGAGCTTTCCTTTTGCTGTAGCCCAATTGCCTGTGTTCACTGTTTCCTAGAAATTGTCCTTTGCTACTGAAAGACTTGTTGCATTAATCTTTCCTTTACAGGTTTAGTTTCCTGCCTTTTCACCTTGGATGGGTGGGAAGGTTTCCCTTTTGATATCGTTTTCACTGCTCCTGATCCTTACCTTCTACTGGGATCCATGCCATGTTTTCCTTTACACTTTTACATTTTTCCTATTTTATCATTAGGTGTGGGAAGCTGTTGTAACTAGCTCCTGTGTGATTATCTTTTGTTTTCCACACTGTACTATTCCTTCTTGCCTCTTGACTTGGGTTTAGGTATTTAGTTATCCTCACTCTTTGCCTTTACTGCCTTCTGGGTTCTTGTTTGATTTACAGGGTTGTGGGTTAGTACTGACTTTTGAGTGGTCTTTCCGGTCCTCGTGAATACGGACATCCAAGTGGTCTTTCCGGTCTTCGTGAGTACTGGCATTCATGTGGTCATTCCGGTCCTTGTGGGTACTGTTTCCAAATTCTTTATTCAGTACCGTCTAGAGTGTCAGCTCACAGATTCTGTCCCTGCTTGCCCTCTACGTGGGCTTAGTGCTGTCAGTATCTGTAATAGCATAGTGGGTAAGAAGTTTGCCGACTTTCCTTTCAGTCATAAGGAGGTTCTAAGTGCTTACCCTACATTCCTTTTTCATATAGTGGTATACACGAGTCTTGGGTATTGAATGCACATTGTTAGATTCAAGGTTGTTTACTGTGTATTTTGTGCACATTTCCCCTGCCATATCCATCGCCTTCTTCCTTTCCTGACAGCTTCTTGCTCACTGTGATACCGCAATTTCTCACTAACTTTGGTCATCTTTCAGGCTATATAATTTTGCCGGCCAATGTGGCATCATGTATTTTGTTTTCTTTTACTCGTAATATGTCCTGATTGACGGGAACCACTCAGCATATACAATCGGTGAGTGGTTTTATTTAAAATCTCTATTATTTGACTCAGGACACATTGAAGCCTCTGAATTGAGGTCTATTTTATTTCTTTTCTTAATAGGATATCGTCATTGAACTGATGATTTGTAGTTTTGTGTGGTAAGTGATTCTATTGTGTCCTATTATTCTCTGACGGACTTCGCTCTTTATTATTTTGTGATTCTATATAACTGGTATTTCGAGTTGCCTTTTGTCACCAATTAGTGGGTAATGTTGTAATTCCGGTATTCTTCCTTTAATTACATAATTATTGTTTTGGGGTCATCTAGAATTTTGATTATCACTTTAATTCTTTTGGTGTCTGGAGTCGCATGTGGTTGTGCCACGGGGTGCTGGTCATAACTAGTCCAGAGATGGCAATAGGGTATTAACCTTAACTTGTATTGATGAATCCTGTTTTGATTATTGTTCAATTTCTTTTTTTTTCCTTTATATCTATTGTGTACTTACATTGATCCACAACTGCTGTACCTCGCCCCTAACCTGTTTCTTGGTATGTCTTTTATTTAATTTTGTAATATCCTTTAAACACACCTTTTTTTGCACTTTATTTCAACAACAATTTCTTTACTGATATCTATTGAATATGGAAATTATTTGCTACTGATGTTTGTTATTCAGCCTTGAAGACGACCCAAGTGTCGAAACACGTGTCGGCTGTTCTTCAAAATATCTTCATTAAAATACTGTACCCAGATTGTTGATTTTTTTGTAGTTTAATGGTGTGAAGCGCAATCCTACCCCTCTCAATATACTACATGGCGCTATTAGCACCATGGTTGCTGCCGGTGTTGTAACGAGTCCGCCAATGTTCAATGGGGAATTACCACCCCATTCCAAGGTTGGTGGGGCGGTAATTCCCCATTGAACATTGGCCCTTCCCCATTCCCATTTTTGCCCCATAGGGCTCAATGGGACTGGGGAAGGCGGTAATTACGGTACCGCAAATTGTGGTACCGTAATTACCTCGAAGGTCCCTTTGCGGGTCCCTAGTTTAACGGCTGGTCCAGACCAGCCGTTCAGGTCGGGGGCCGCAAAGGGACCTCGTAATTAGGTGCTAAGGGGTTAACGGCGCCGCAGCCTTTTACGGCGCTGTTAACCCCATTAGCGCCAGGGTTGTAATGAGCCCCAGTATATGTGAGGCGCAAGGTAGGATTCAATCCAGGCAAGAGGTTGGTCATGAATCCCAAGAAGAAAGAGATTATTAAGGAAATCAGAGAGATTGACAGTGTCAAAGGCAGCAGACAGGTCAAGGATAGAGGATAGGCTGGAGTGCTTATCAGAGGCAATGAAGTGAGACTCATTCATGAGAGCAGTTTCGGTGGAGTGGCAGGAACAGAAACCTTCTTGTAGGGGGTCCCGAAGGTTGTGGGTGTTTAAGAAATTGGTAAGATGATTGATCACAACCCTTTTGAGCACTTTTGAGTATTGCGGAAGGAGTGACACAGCGAAGTTAGCCAGTAGGTTCAGGTCAGCCCCTTACTTTTTTTAGGAGAGGGGTGACCGTGGCTGTTTTGAAAACAGGGAAAACAAGCTGAGTCAAAGAACAGGTTCAGCGAGGTGAGAGGCCACTACGGGAGCAATAGGCTTTACTAGCTGAGGAACAAGAGGGTCTGATGGGGCACACATGGGGTTAGCCTTCATCAGTAGAGATAGGACTTTGTCAGTATTAGTGTGGTTAAAGTGGCAGAGGATGATGGTAGAGTAGGCAGAGTGTAAAATATAGGAGGAGAGAATGTGAAGAAGGTCAGGATAGAGTCTCTAATTTTGGAAATGTTTGCAGTGAAGTATTCAGCTAGGGCATTAGCTGTGAGAGCTGAGTTGCTAGTCATAGACTTAGGAGGAGTGAGGAGTGAGTTTAGGGTGCCCTGTGCCTGGAGGGGATGGTTGGAGGGAGTCAATGAGGGTTAGGTAGAATTCCCTTTTTGCTCTATGAAGAGTGGACTTGAGAAGGTTCAGGGCAGAGAGATAGAGTTGCAGGTCCTCATGCGAGTGGGTACGCCTCCATATGCGCATCGGCCGACGCATGTCTGTGCGGAGAGAGCATATGAATGGGGTGCCCCAAGGTTGAGGATGCTAAGACTTAGGGGTGAAAGTAAGCAGTGGTAAGTCAGAGGAGAATGAGTCATATAGTAAGGATTAGAAGCTGGAGAATGCAGTGTTCGTGGGAGAGGCATCAGGTGTGAAGGAGGAAAGTGAGAACTGTAGGTCAGAGAGAAAGGGGGAATGGCAGAAGGTTTACATTTCCTTTTAGTAATAGGTAAATCAAGTGTTGAGGAAGGTCCAGATGGTGGAAAGGAGATAGTGGGAGATAGTGGTGGAAACAATTGAGTGATCAGACATGGATGGTGTGGCAGTACTATAAGTGACTGAGAGAGAGGTGGAGATGCACAAGAGATCCAAAGAGTTACCCCCTCAGTGGGTAGATCAGTAGGTAGGTTAGGTAGGTAGGTTATGGATAGAGTGGAGAGTGTGATCACTAAGAAAAGACTGAAGTTCAGATTTCTGAGAAGTGGTTGGAGAGGGAAGGTTAAAGTCGCCTAAGAGAATGAGGTGATGTTTAGTGGAAAGAAAATCAAGGAGTTGCCCAGGATCATCAAAGAATGGCACAGTGGGACCAGGAGGGTGATAGAGGGAGATGGTGTGCACTGAGTGAGGCAGAGCAATAGTAGAGCTGGTGAATTCAAAAGAGGTTGGAGAGGATGTGGCATTGGAGATTTGTGAGGCATTGAGGCAGGAAGAGAGTAGTGTCCGACGCTTCCACCTCTGCCAGTCAGTCGAGGAGAGTGAATGAAGGATAGTTTGGAGTCATGTAGGCACATCAGGGCCGTTGTTTGTTGGAAGGAGGTGTAAGAGAGATGGAGTAGTGGGAGTTTTGAGTTGTGAGTTTTATAATAGGTATAGGAAAGGAGGATATAGCATGACTGGAGACAACATAGGGAGAGGTGAGTAGGAGGAGCAGCAGGAGGTGCAGGAGTGAGTGCATATCACATGCTTTCATTCTGTTTTGCTGGGTAGTGATCCTTGCTTTGCTCCTGCTCACCCCAGTGTGCGTATATCCACAGCCCCATTTTCACCTCCCATGTGAGCTAAGCATTGCTCTTGGTGACTTGTTCTCTTCAAAACACAACACGCCCACATGCTCTGGCCATAACCATACCGCCCCCATTCCTGAGAGTGCTCTTGCCAAAACCATGCTTGAACATCTCTGGTGACTCTACCTTCCTGCCCGCCTCTCTGCACCCCTTGGCATGCTAGCAACACCATAAACCCAAAGCCGCCCACAGGAGGAAACGCCCAGCATAGCGCTCAGCCCACGGAAATCTGTGAGCATCCTGACCCAAGTCCCAAAATGTCCTCAAGCCCGCCCTTTGCTCTAGCCATGCTGCAGCGTGGTCAGGTGCTGCAGAGGCACATGGTTCTCCCTGCTTTTTCTTTTTTGGTTGTCTACCTGTCTGCTATCTCACCCCACCACACCATCCCACCACCAAACTACACCACTCCATATCACTTCACACCAGTCTACAACACAATGTTCACACCACACTACCACCACATCTCTATACATCCACACCCCTACCACCACACCCCATTCCCACCGCCACCCACACCTCCACACATTACTCCTCACCACATCACCATCACTACTGTACACCCCCACTCCACATCAGCATTCCTACAACTCCCCACCACTTCACCTCCACTCCAGACCACCATTCCACAATACCACACCACCACTCTGAACTACCATGCAAAACCTCCAACACACCCCTACACCTTCGCCCCATCCACCACACCCCACTCAACAGCCCCACATCACTCAACACCACCATACCATGCCATTCTACACAACACCACTCCACACCATCACTCCCCTTCACACCACCCCACTTTCCACCACATCCCTACACCAACAACCACCACACACCAACTCTACACCACCACTCCACCATTCACAACACCACACTACCACCCCCTCATTCCACACCCTCCACAGCACTCCAAACCATTACACATTCACTCCCACCTGTATGCTGCCACACCCTCTCCACTATACCCCCAACAACTTCACCCCCATTCCACACCACCACTACTCTACACCAGTACTCGTCACCCCTTCAAACCACCACTGCACCACTTCACACCACAAGTCCACACCAACATCACACAACTACACCCTAGCTGCATCACACCAGTCCCCATTACCCCTCTACACCAACATTCTACACCATTGCACACCATTTCACGCCACCACACATCTAAACAACTGCATGCCACCACACCCCATAGTGCAGCTCCATGCCACAGCACCACTCCCCAACACAGCACACTCCACACCACAGCACCACCACATTATACAACCAGCCCACACCAGCACTTAAAATCACCACTCTACACCAACCCAAAGCTCCACACCACCCTGTAACTCTACACCACCACTCTACTTTACCACACTACATTGCTGCACCATAACAAACCAACACCATCATGCCCCATTCCACACCTTTACTCCAAACCACCGCTCCACAACACCACTCTACACTACCACACACACACCCATTTCACACCACAATCACACCCACAAGGACTTGTACTCAACATCAACATTCCAGACCATCCCACACTCTATATCACTCCATGCCATCACTCGACTCCATGTCACCAAACCACCACTCCAGGGCATGATTCCACACCACTACTACACCACTGTGCCCCCAACTAGCACACTTCTATGGTACACCGCTGCTCTGCACCACACCAACAAGGCACCACTCCACACCACCACCTATCTACAAGTCTGCTGCAAACTTGCATGCCACCACCCCACTCCAACAAAAAATCAACACCACCATTCAGCAACTCTACACTACCACATCACCTCTCTACATCATCACACCCCAATTCATACTACTGTTTCATGTCATGACACCACTAAATAACACCACTCCAAGCCACCATCACACCCCCACTACACACCACCACTTCACACCACCACTCCACACTATTCCATGTCTCTATTCCACTCCATACCACCCCTCAACTCCATGCCACATAACCTCTCCATGCCACCACAAAACCACTCCACCATCACACCTCACCTTCACATCCTCAACCACCACACCTTCACTCTGCACCACCACTCCACACCACCATCACTCCATACCATTACTCCACCAGTCCAGTCCACACTACCACATCACCCCATCACACCACTTCACCTCAACACACAACTCACCCCACCACTCTACTCTACCCACTGCCTGCACTCTAACTCCCACTCTAACCCACCCACTCTAACTGCTGCCCTCACTCTACCCAAACCCCTACCACTCTATCACCTGTCCACACGTTACCCTGCCCATTCCACACCAAACCCTGTCCGCCCTATCCAACACCGCTCTAACCCCACCCACCCTTCCATACCCCTTTGTTGCCCCCTGCCACACTTTCACACTGCTCTCTACCCCACCAACCTTCCTCACACCTCTCTACACCAACTCACCCTTCCTTACCCCTCCCTTCCTCACGCACTTTCTCATCTCTCTACCTCCACCTGCTTTCTCACCCTTTTCATCTCCTGTCCACCCTTCTTCACCCCTCTCTATCAATATCATACTCTACCCCCACCACGTTATACCTTTACCAACCAACCCTAACTCACTCCTCCACACCACTCTTTTCTACCGCCACCTATCCCTTAGAACCTCACTTTCCCTACCTCACCCCTGTGCACCCACCCACCCAAACCCATCCAACACCCCCACCTTCACTCACCCCACTATCCCAACCAACATACCCACCCTAGCTCACCTTTGCCTACCCCCACTCATCCTAGCTCATCCATGCTTCCCATGCACATCCCTGTCTGCTTCCTCCCAAATTAACTCACTCTTTCTCCCTTCTACCTTAGGTCCCCACTACCCCACCACCCTAGCTCGCTATTAACATCAGCATGCTTACCTTAAAAGTTCAAAACATGTCAGAAAGTTACTGTTTGGTGACACATAACATTAGTAATACACATATTAAAAAAAGACTTATGTACATTGCCGTGAAGAGAGGTATTTCAACTATGTCTATTTGTAATGTTATTTGTCTGTCAATAATAAATTGTAGGCATGTTTGGAATTACTTGGTACGTAGAGCCCACATATTTAATACAGTCTTGCCTATACATGTAGAATGCAACAAACAACTGCAACCAACTAACCTATTGGCTTTGCCAATGCTTGTTTTCATTTGGCATGACAATATTGGTGGCATTATGGGAAAAAGCAATGTCTGTTTTTTTTAGGGGGCTACTGACCTATAGTGGCATAGGAAGCATGGACATGTTTTCATGTAAAGTCATGGCACTTTTACTGGCCTTCTGGGTAAAGCTAATGTGAATGTTCTTGCTTCGGCAAACCAGCTTCCAGGGGCACATCCTACCATGGACATATTTTTCTACAGTGGTATATCAAAATGACTGGCATTATAGATAGAACCAACGAGAGAGTTCTTACACAGGAATTGTGGCCTCTAATGACACAGCCTGCATTGGTATGTTTTTATATGCTGGCCATGTTACTGGCATTGTTGCGGAAGCCAATGTGAATTGTTTTGCGTGGATATATTGGCACATAGTGGCACAGCCAGCATCAATGTGTTTTGATACAGTGGCATTGCATTTTATTGACAATACTGGCCAAGCCAACACGAGTGCTCTTACGTGAGGGAACTGGCCTATGTTGGCAATGCCAGTATGGACGTGTTTTCTTTAAGTGGCATGATATGATATGATATGGCATTTGTAACGCGCCTATACACAAGTGTTTCAAGGTGCGACGAGGCGGGGGGGGGGAAACAAGGGGAGACAGACAACGATCCTACTAGGCCAGGTGTTATTCAGATCACGCAAGTGCAAGGGTAGAGGGGAAAGGGAGAAGTGCAAGGGGAAGGAAGAGGGGAAGTGCAGTACAGGGTTAATAGCATACAGGAAAATAACAAGGGCCAGCTCGTGGCAAGTGCAAGTAAGTGCAGACAAGTGCAGGGGAGAATGGCTGGGCCAAGGAGCGAGAACGGTGAGTGGCCCAGTTGCAGATTCAGTGCAGTTTGAGTAACTTTAGCAGGGGAGAGGGGGAGAGAAAGCGGAGGCGAAGAGGAAGGTTTTGAGGTGCTTCCGGAACCGGAGATGGTTCTCCTCAAGTTTCAGAGAGGCAGGAAGGCTGTTCCAGAGGGAGGCCCCTGCAGCGGAGAGAGATCTCCCACCAACTCGTTGCTTGGAGAAACGGCTGACCCTGAGGGAGTTGGAGGCGGATGAGCGAAGAGCTCGAGAAGGAAGATATTTAGGAAGAGAGAGTTGAAGGTATTTTGGCCCAAGGCCCCAGAAGGCCTTGTGGACAATGCAGAGGGTTCTGAACTTGATCCTCGCAATCACTGGGAGCCAGTGTAGTGATTTCAGTCCTGGAGAGATACGGTCCCTGGGCTTGAGGCCAAGGACAAGTCTTGCAGTCCTGTTCTGGATGAGTTGCAAAGGGAGGAGAGTAGAGGCAGGCAGATTTAGATAGAGGCTGTTACAGTAGTCCAGCTTCGAGAGAACCAGGGCTCTAGAGACAGTGAGCTTCTGGGGAAAGGAGAGGAAAGGAAGGATACCTCTGAGGAGGTGTAGCTGGTAGTGTGACTTCTTAGAGACATCGGATATGTGAGGAGAGAAGGAGAGTGTGGAGTCAAAGATGACCCCTAGGTTTTCTGCCTTGCAGGTAGGAACAGGAAAAGGGCCAAGGGAGGCCGGCCAGAGAGCTGCAGGGAAGGAGGGAGTGGGTGTGCCAATGAGTAGAATCTCAGTCTTACTGGCATTAAGGCAGAGGTCATTGGCGGCACATCAGTCCTGGATAGCAGAAAGACAGTCAGAGATGAGGGAAGGAGGAGAGGAGGCCGAGGGTAGCCTAAAAATGAGCTGGGTATCATCCGCATAGCACTGAAAGTTGGGGCAGAGAGCAGCGATGCGGTGGGCGAGAAGTGCCAGATACTGGTTGAATAGCCAGGGGGAGAGGTTAGATCCCTGGGGGACACCACATGGGCATGGCAATATTATTGGTATTATGGACAATGCCAATGTGAGTGTCTTACATGGGGAAACTGGCCTATCGTAACAATGCCCAGTGTCCTCTTTTTGTGCCTCAAGGGGGAGATGTGTTGTGTGGATTTAGTGCAGCGTTAGTGCACATGAGAATGTATGATTTTGGGATGTTGTGGAGTGCATCACATGCAAGCATGTGTGATTATTGGGATGTCATGGAAGGGCAACATTGTAAGTTTAGCCCTTATATAGGAAGTGTATGAGCATTCCATGTGGCCACTATCTTGTTGTTCACCTGGGAATGTGCTCACCACACAATCCTTTTGTCATTTCCTTAAGTGGGAAGGTGTGTAGTGGTGAATGTGCTGATGTCGTGCATGGGACTTTGGGTAGCATCTTCTGAGACAGGAGTTCCATTGGTGTCCATTGATTAGAGAGCCTGAGATAACAACAGCCTGGGCGGTGGGTACGGCTTCCTCTGGAGCCCCAGTTGGTACCTGGGCAGTTGGAGGAATAAAGGCCGCACAACCAAAACCGGAACGAGTGCCTGTCTTCACTTGACTCCTGCCTCCATCTCGCAAGATGTCACCCAGGTGCAGCCAATGGAGAACGCAACATGGTGCGTTGTCTATGTGGTCAATGGGAGAAGGTGGGGTTAAGGGCAGAGAGGAGTGTGCACTGCCAGGGTAGATGTCTCTGTGCAGAAGTGTACGCGTGAAAAAAATAGCAAAAAGGAGCCCCGCGTAAGGGTGGGGAGGAGGCAGAAGCATGTAGCAAGTCTTGAGGTGTTTGGGGCATGGAGGTCATACAGCAAAGGGATTCGGTTTAAAAGGGGAAAAAAAGGTTTGTCTAGTTTTAATTCTGTTCTCTACTGTGCATACAGATTTCAGTCGGGATGTAACCGCCATAAGGACTTTTGGTGGTTCCCCTTGTAAATACCAGAAAATCTAGAAAGGAGGAGACTATTTCGATGTTTCTTGACATGACACTTTAGAATGTTGTGCACAACTTCCACACGCTATCAATTTATAATTGTTCAAATATAAATAAATCTATATATATTGGTACATTGATGTTTCCCCACCCCACAAAAAGAGCAAATTCACCAGAAGGAGCAGAAGTGCTGACTTTTTAATGTAGCACAATCATTTTGTCAAATCGGCCTCTATTCCTCTGTGCTGGCTGCGGAGACGCCGATAACCCCAAAGTGATCCAGGAACAGTGCTCTCTATGTGAACAATAACTGCTCACCCCTTTGAGTCGGAGAACATTAAAAGGGGGCTGAACATTAATACCAAACGGATATATTGATAGAAGAAATAGGCTATCTGTTTTGCACCAATGTTGTACCTGGGCTTTTAATTAAAACAAAATACATGTATGATCAGGGGAAATGAAGATGTGTGCTCTAACGACAAGAAGCACAGATCTGGAACTTTTCAAATCGTTATCTAAAGTAGTGGGACTATTAAAAGTACACAATGAAAGCGAGTTCCCATTGGCACCTTCCCACTTCTGCCTCTGTCTCTTTGATGGCTGTCTGTCTTCATCTTGCTGATAGATTTTATACATCAGCAGTGATTTTTTGGATACCGAGGCTTAAGCCTCATTACTCCATCTTCTCGGGTGGAGTATGTAGTTGTGGGTTTGGATTCTTCTTGGTCTGTGTGGTCTTGTCGCAGTAGGGCTGGTTTCACAGGGTCTTTTCCGTGATGGGCCGCGGGAAGCGGTCGAAGGGGTTTGCAGTGGTGGCAGGGAGTCTTCTGATCAGAGGGCTCTCTCTGATGGCATCGACTAAATGGAATATATAGCTCTGCAGGGTCCGAGGGTGCGTCCAAAACCATTGACTGGCGGGGCCTATGACACCGTCCCTGCAACCCTCAGCCGTTCATTCGTCTTGCCTTTGGTGTCCCAGTGGGACCCATGGCACATAAAGAGTCATGATTGTCTATTTAGCATGCATTCAGTAATGTCACTAACACGCTAGGGCCTGTACTCATGAATCATTACCCATACTGTAATTGCTTTATATTATGATTACCTGAAGGGGTATTCTGGCCTATAGGAAACTCCGTAGATTTCCCAGTAGGCCTCTGCGCCGTGGGCTTCTTTTGTGTGGTATTTACAAATGTTCCCATAGGAAAAGGGTTGAGATTGCTGTAAATGTGTAACATGGGGCCACTTTGAAAATGATGTCTAGGGCCTCTTTTGGTGCCCGGTCCACCCACCGTGCCTCCCTGGTGTTGCGGGACATTACCTACACCACCTGATGTGATGGAGCATTAGTCATGTTTTTGTTTGTTCATCTATCCAACATACTTCCTGTTACTGCAGTAGTAGATACACTGCCTACCAAGGATTATGGGCCATTACTTAACTGCCTGACGCTTCTTATGACAACGCACACAGGGGCGACATACCGTGGACTGATCCCTGCCGTCTCACCACCACGGCACATTTAAAAGTGGGTGTCCACGCAGAGTTGCAATGTCAACTGCCTTTATTGGAATCCTTCATTGGGCTATTTCTGCAGAAGTAAGAATCGGGGAATTGAGATCACTGTTCGGTTTTGCACTTTGTCTAACATATTGATTCTCGATTTCAGACTTTTGCCCATCTTTTACTATGAGAGTTAATTTTAAACTTAGAGACAAATAAGACATCTGGGGTAACTATGTTATCCATACTCAACAGGCACCACCGAGTGTCCCTCCCCTAAAGTCTTTTCCCAGAACATAAGGTAAATCCAGGATTGTGGGTACCCAAACGGTGTCTTACGCGCTTAGATCCAGCCCATTCCAGATCTTGCCACACGTGGGATGGGAGGTGGGGCTGGTCATTACAAGCAAGTATTATTATCATTCACTAGTAAAGTTGTCTATTGGCGGGATACTCAAAAGTGGGATTTGTCCGAGGAATGAGCGGTTCACATTAAGGGTCCTTTGGGATCGCCCTCAATGTTCTATGAGCCCAGGATTACTCACCGGACTGCAGAAGGGTACTTGTGCAGCCCTATGTGAGGGACTGTGTGCAGCTCAGTTGCTCCCAAGGCGCATGAACTAGAGAGGCAACTAGGACTGCAGTTAGAATAGAAAACTTAATCCAATAGTGATAGTGAAGGGTGTTCCCCCAGAACAGTCCAAGGAGGAGACTTTACTACTGTAAATTTAGTTCTAAAGCTGTGGGCCTATTGTCCTTCTGGAAGCAGTATGTACAGTTCCCCAATGCGGGGTTTCCAAAGAATGTGTCAATGGACAGGAGGGTATTCAGTCACCCACTTTCACTTAGGTGTCTATATATGGTGGTTTCGCGTGCCAAAGGCTTGCTTGCTAGCTGAAGGCCCCATTCTCCTGAATTTCAGCATGGTACACAATTCTCAGCCTCCAGCTTCTAAGCTTGCTGTCCCAGAGCTGCCCGTAGGACAACTCTCGGAGAGTCCACCTCCAGGTGAGGGGGGGAGGGCTGGAAAATGTGGGCCTCTTCAATGTCTTAGTGCCCACTACAATTATAAGTTGTAAACACCCTCACTGGTCCAATATTCTTGCAAAAAACGACCATTTCCCCCAACAGTTCCCTAGAAATGTGCCCACTCAAACAGGTTGGCATGAAAAAGTCCCAAATTATCATGTGGAATGGGCCCACTTGTTTTACCTTTTTGGTGACCAAGACTATTGCTTGTCCTACTCTGATCCTGTTTCCTTGCTTCTGTCCCACTCATCCTAGTGTGCTTCTCTCTGGAGGGTGTGTTGCTATGTTCACAGTTACTGTAGTGGTTGTGCTAACATCAAGTATGGGCGTAGAGTCGCCTTTAATCACAAAATCCCCTAAAGGCCCCAATGAGCCCATATATAATGCATGTGTCTCTCTTTCTGCATCCGTCGAACACACGCCCTCTTCTTACTTCACTCTATAACCTCCAACCAATCAATTATATAACTGTAAATGCGCCTTAGGATTCCTCACAACTCATCCCCCATTTAAAAACCCTGCAGACTGTAGGGCCTGGGTAGGACCTCGGAATGTGGAATGTTGGTGAGGAATGCTGTGGTCAGGTTGAGTGAGTATTCTGTTCATGGCAGTTGGAAGGGATGCTGGTTTGATGTGTGGGTGGCAAGTGCTCTGTTCTCTTATATACTTGGAACTGGAATAAAAGCACCTGTCAACTTTCCTGAAATCGCCGGTCGATCTCACTGGGAAGAACCCATCTTCCATTATATCACCGTCGACAAGTTGGTTTTGCAGAGCGGTAGACGGAAGATGGACCTACTGCGATGGAGCAGCAGATGGACAGAGACACTGTCCTTGACGACCACCATCCACACATCAATGATATTGTGCCAGTCAGGACGCGGGGGACCTAGTCTGAGGTACACCTGGGTCCCGGAGTGTCAGGAGCTGGGTCAGGGCCGGCAAAGGAGAACCTGCAGGCGTCGGCAGAGAAGCTCTGTAGTGGAAAACGTGCAGGCCAGGCAGCAAAGGAGCCGGCAAAGTAGGGCCCAGCAGGTGTTGGCGGGCAAGACTTGTCACGATAGTCTCGCAGGCCGGACTGTGCGAGTGGAGCAAAGGGACTGGCGAAGAGTCAGCAGGTGGCGATGGATAATAACGAGGAGGAGCGACCTATTGTCGTGGCCATGCGCAGGGGCATATGTATTTATTTTATTTTTTGTTCACTTGTTAGGCGCTTATACAGGAAGCAAATACTGTTTCAAAGTGCAACAGAGAGGGGACAAGGGGTGATTGACAATTAAAATGACAATACATAAAACTAATAAATATAAGAAAAAACAATGGGGAGGGGAAGACAAACCTACTATGCCTTGTGAGTGTTCAGAACGTGCAAGTGCAGAGGAAGAGGGAATGGGAAAGCTACTGTGGTGCTCGTGGGTGAGCAGCAGGTGAAGTACAATGAAAGGTAAGTTCAAACCTCCAAGAGTGGAGGGTGATCAGAGGCAAGTGCTGAGGATAGACAACAGCTGGGATGATCCAATGTGGGAGGTCAGGATCCTGAGGATGCATAAAGGCCCTGTACACCAATCAAGCTACTGTGTGATTAGCAGGGGAGAGATTGAGGGAAGGAATAGGTAAAGAGGAAGGTCTTGAGGCTCCTCTGTAATTTAAGAAGGTTCTACTCAAGACAAAAAGGGATGAGGAGGCTGTTCCAAAGAAGGGAGCCAGCTGAGGAAAGCGATCAACCACCTGCACTCTGTTTAGCGAACCGCTTTACACACAAGGAATTAGTGCCAGAGGAGCTCAGAGGTTTAGAGGGGGGATATTTAGTAAGTAGGAGTTGCAACTAGCGTGGTCCCCGGCCGCAGACAGCCTTGTGGATGATAGAGGGATTTTAATTTAATCCGTGCAGCAACTGGGAGCCAGTGCAGACTTTGTAGGACAAGAGAGATGCAGCCCCTGGGCTTGAGGCCAAGGATAAGTCTTGCTGCCCTATTCTGGATTTGCTGGAGTGGTAGCAAAGTAGACAACGGTAGATTCAGGAGGAGGCTATTGCAATAGTTAAGCCGAGAGAGAACCAGAGCCTATCTAACATTGAGCCTCTGGGGGAAGGTGAGAAAATGTAGAATTCCTTTGAGAAGGAAGAGCTGAAAGTGGGACTTCTTTGCAATGTCCTGAGTGTGAGGGAGGAAGGAGCAAGAAGAGTCGAAAAGAACTCAGAGGTTTCTGGCTTCCGAAGAGGGAGCAGGGGGAGAGCCCATGGAAGAAGGCCAGAGTGAAGAGTAGAAGCAGGGTGCAAGGGTCCCAATAGGAAGGATCTCTGTTTTGCAGGCATTGAGGCAGAGATCATTGGAAGTGCACCAGGCCTGGATGGCAGAGAGGCAGTCAGGGATGATGGAAGGTGCAAGGGTGTCCACAGGAAGTTTGAAGAAGAGCTATGTGTCATCAGCATAGCACTGGAAATTGGGGGAGAAGGAGGAGATGAGGTATGCCAGCAGAGTAAGGTAGATGTTAAAGAGAATAGAGCTCTGGGGGATGCCACAAGTGGAGAAGATGCCAATGATGACTTGGGATGAGTGGTCAGTTAGGAAGGAGGTCAGCCAGTCCAGTGCCTGCTCTGGGGGCCAAGGGCGTCATGGCGCCTTTTTATGAGGATGGAGTGATTGACCGTGTCAAATGGAGAGGAGAGATCAAGAAGGATGACAGCAGGGGAGTTGGAATCAAGGGATGCAAGCAGTTCTTCAGAGGTGTTCAGAAGAGCAGTTTCCGTGCCTCTGGATACTCGGAATTCAGATTGATGGTCGTGGAGACTGCTAATAAGTTCTGTGTGAGAGTTAAGTTGGGGCAGGGACAACTTCTCAAGCAGTTTCCCCAGCAAGGGGATGATGGACATGGGGCAATAGTTGGCTGGACAGGAATGGTCTGCTGATGTTTTTTTTAAGGAGGGGGCACACAAGGGAGTGCTTGAGGGAGGATGGAAAAAAAACAGTAGCAAAGGAGTGGTTACAGAGATTAGCAAGTACAAGGGCGAGAGAGCAAATGTTGTCCTTGATGTTTGTGGATGATCAAGGGGCAACCTGTTTGGAAGAGACCTTCATGGAGTTGACAACTCTGGTGACTTCTTCTGGGGAGACAAGGGCAAAGGAGAAGGAGGAAGTAGGAGGGTGAGTGGCCAAGGGAGGCATGGGTATAAGGGATAGGTTGGGGGAGTGCGTGACAAGGCTGTTCAGGATGTCCTGAGTTTTGGTGGTCAAGTGGCTGGCAAGTGTGTTGCAAAGGGCCTGGAAGGAATAGGGGATGAGCATACTGCGGAAGGGCTGGCAAGTTCCCTGCAGATTTTGAAAAGTTCAGCCGTGTTGCTAGAAGCGCCAGACACCTTTGTCTGAATGTGGGCCCTTTTCTTGGCACGGATAGAGAGTCTGTAACGACTTTGGAGCCCGCGCAGGCCAGTTTGTCAGAGGGTGAACCTGAGGTTTGCCACTTCTGTTCTTCAGCTCTGCACTTACGTTTCAGGTCTGCAAGTTAAATGTTGTACCAAGTGTTACGCTTAGAGGCAGGTTTCAGGCAGATCCTCATGACTGAGGCAAGAATCTCAAGGGTGTTGGTGATGGACAGGTGGAAGTTGCTGAGAGATGAGTCAATGGTAGAGTCTGAGTTGGGGTGGGCAAGGGGGGATCAAGTTAGAAGTGAACGCAGCAGCTCACATTCATTTCATCGGACGGATGTTTGTGAATGAGGTTGGCAAGCCTTTTGGAGGAGTTGTCACACGGCCATAGGGACCCAGGTGGTAGGAGAGAAGAGAGTGGTCAGACCAAGAGAGAGGGGTGACCAGAGGAGATGGGAGAGGGAAGTCGGAGTGGATGAGGGCGTGCAGAGTGTGTCCGGCAGAGTGGGTTGGATGGTATGCAGTCTTTATATCGAATATTTTATATAGAATTGATCATATCTCGAATATTGTTTTACAAAAAATTTGATAGAGAATGCTTTTAGGGGTGGGGTAAATGGTTAAATATTTTTGGGAAATGGTTGGGGTGGGTTTTTATGGGTCGGAAATGAGGGTTTGGGGCACCCCCCAAAAAATGCATTCTCTATAAAATGATTTGCTGTAAAACATTCGATATATGTTCATTCTTTATAAAATATTTGGTATTAAGACATGTAACCGGTTGGACCAGAAGGGAGATAGCAGGTGATCACGTCCCATTGAACAGGGCGGGGGGGAGGATGAGGTTTACCCCTGCCTCTTGCAGATGTAGTGTTCCCCTGTGTTTGCCGGGATGAGTGGCGTATCAAATTCTGGGGCTGTAGGGCGATGGAGAGGTCCGTCGTCTTCGGAAATCAAAGGACGAATGATAACATCATGCGAGCTTGGTGCGTGGACGTCACCACGTGGTCTGGAACGCTAAGGTGGGTGCGCATCATGCGCACGCCCCATTGCCATTGAGGTGACCACTGCCGGTGCGTTTAGGATGGGGGAGCAGATGTCACTGGCAGGAGGGATGGCGCAGGTGACACACAGGCATGGACATCATGGTGAGGAGGCGGAGGGCGCCCACAAGAAAACAGCAGGAACCGTGAGTGATAACTGTATGAGGTGTGATTCGTTTTTCGAGGTGTCACAGTCAAGTGAAAGGGCAGTTCTGGAACTGAGGCACATGTCAATGGAATGGAGGTTGACTGCTTGGGCATGTCAAGACTATATGATCAGCCCGATCTGGACGAGCGGGAAAGCTGCGCAGTGTTGATGCCAGTGTTTTGGTAATGCTGTTTGGGTGGCCTTTATGTGTTTAGGTTTGGGTTCATTTCGCACTAGCTGGTGGAGGGGGGTATGTTTATGTATGTTTAGGTTTTGAGGCCTGTACTTGTATGGTTGTCTACATGTTGTGGCCTCATTTTAGGTTGGGTGCGGGATTCAGAACCTGGGTTTTCTCAGGGGAGACATTATTTCAGTGTTCTTTGAGGGGACAAGTGGTGCAGGTGTGCACTCATTTTGAACATGAGGGAAGGGGTGGTCCACTTGGACAAGTGGTGCAGGACACACACACACTTTGGACATGAGGTTTTGGTCAAGTGGGTGCATGGTGTGCTCATTTAAAACTTGAAGGAGCGTGGAGGAACGCTGTATCCCAGTTACAGGTTATTAATTGGGCGGTGTTCATGGGTTTGAAAATTTTGGGACTTGTGGTTGCGGGGAGGCATTTTGCGATCATTTCAATTGTGGTCATTTAAATACATTTCAATATGAATGCACTGTGATCATTTGTATGGTGCAATGTTGTCTTTGTCAGTCTGGTGTGACTGGAGTGATTGGTTGCCCAGGTGGTGGATGCTTTGTCCTTCAAGGACCGGTTGGTTTGGGGTGTCTGGAAGTTAACTTGCACAGCACAGAGACTAAATTTAGTTTAAATTCAGGTGTCATATTATTTTCAACTGTTGGTTACAGTTGTGGTTGGTCAGGGGTATGTGAGGTGAATGGTATTTTCAACTGTTGGTTAAAGTTGTGGTTGGTCAGGGCTGTGTGGGTGCATGACATTTTCAACTGTTGGGTACAGTTGTGGTTGGTCATGGCCATGTTAGGTGCATGGAATTTTCAGTTGTTGGTTTGAGTTGTGGTCGGCCAGGGCCATGTTAGGTGCATGGTGTTGTCAACTGTTGGTTACTGTTGTGGTTGGCGGAACGGATCCAATGGTGGTAGTTGCGTGGGTTGTGGATCCGTTGTGACGTGTTTTGTATATTTGTTGAAGCAGGGTCACCTTGTTGAGTGGTGACCCTTTAACATTGGGTTACTGTAGGGTATCATCTTGGTGTGGTATTTTGTTCTTTACCCACTGGTGTTGGTATTTCCGGGTCATGGTGGGTCAATTCGAGGGTTAGTTGCTTTTTGATGGTAGTGCTATACCGGTGGTTATCTTTCTTCTGCTGGTTATAAGTGCATTTTAACAGGATGTTGGCGGGCACATTATATAGTTTGCAGCACTGTGCTTGATTTACAGTTTGTTTTGGGTGTCAGCAACACATCAGGGCAATTAGTGGGCGTGGTGGTGGTCTCAACATTTCATTGTACAAAGGGAGAGATGTAGTAATGTGCAGGATAGGACATTTGGACTCCTGATGATGGAATGTGGAATGTTGGGGAGGAATGCTGTGGTCAGGTTGAGTAAGTGTTCTGTTCACGGCAGTTGGAAGGGATGCTGGCTTGATGTGTGGACGGCCAGTGCTCTGTTCTGTTATATACTTGGAACTGGAATAAAGGCACTTGTCAACTTACCTGAAGTCTCCGGCCGATCTGACTGGAAAGAACCCATCTTCCATTATCTCACAGACCATCTGCATGCCTCCACTGCAGAAATACTCCGGGACTACCCTATTAATCCCGGATCTTTCTACCATAACCCCCACCCTCTCAATGCCCCTGCACTCTAAACCACAAACACAAGTCTCCCCAAAGACATCCCCTCTCCTGGCCTCAGGCCTGCCTCCAACCCAGACTCCACCTCCCCATGTCTCCCTGATTGGGACTGGATCCCCAAGACCAAAAAACGGAGACTATCTGAAATAACTGAGGATGGGTTCTGCCTCCAAGTACCAAGCTGGTAACTTATATGTATCTTTTTTCGATCCTGATGTGCACTTGTAGCTCAAGTGTAAGACATGTAGATACAGCACAAACACTGGCCCATCCGCACACCAAGCCAGCTTCCACCAACTGCCCACCGCAGAGCACTCAACCAGCAGACAGCATTGCATAGCACCTGCACATTCCACCCAGGAGCAACACATGACGTAATGTGCAGAGAGCACATTACTACACTATCTTACACCATTACCACAAAACACATCGAAGATGGCTATCAACGTCTGATCCCTGGAGTATATACAACAGCCCAGAGTGGTTAAGTTCATATATCCCTTTTTTCAGCAAGTTGTGGGGTACTTTTAGGGATAATCGCGATTACTTTGGTAGCATTATGACTAGGATAAAGCCTTTCAGTGAAATGTTAACCCTTTTTCTGCAGCATATGACGATGATACATTCCGTTGGGAACATTGCGGGGCTAAAGGGTGTGTGTACACCAGTGCATGGAGGAGTGCACAGCCTTTCTCTCCTTGTAGCCCTTTCTGGCTCTATGCACCATCCACACTATGCTCCTTTCGTTCCAAGTGGCACGGATTTCTCCTGTCTGTTAGACCCACCCCTCATCATTTTGTGAGCCAGCTCTCTGGCAGCAAACGAGAGATGCTTGCGCCAGGCCTGCATTCACTCTAAAACTGCTGGACATTTCCTTCAAATCGTGACATTAGTCTGGTTGCCCAAGGCAGCCAGCCAAGTTCACCCACCCCCAAGAGTGCCCTGCAGATGCCCACTGCCCACCCAGCCACCCTATCAAGCAGTGCCCCACTCACCTGCACAGGTCTTGGACTTCCACATTTTGGCCAGCAGGATGATAATGGCCAGCAAGTGGCAAAGGTCCCCAGCGATGCGAAAGACGTTCATGGCGGGCGTCAGCTCGGGGACACCTCTGCACTGGGAGTCCGCTGTTACTTCCAAAGGAGATGGGTGACTTTCTTGGTCGCGATGCCTCTCCCCAGAAAATTCCAAAATGTCCTATTCCAAGAATGACCGAATCCCGATTCTGAATGACCGCTAATTTACTAATTCGGCAGCGCCCTCTTCAACAATTTTCCTAACCAAGGTGCTTTCTGAATATAGTTTCCTGATGCCAACTCTGAGATATCGTGAACTTTCTGGTCCGGGTTCAAACACTCCAATTATCCGATAATCCCGATTCGAACTGTGCAGTAACTTCCAAATGACACTTTCCCAAGACGTCCCACCCCGGGCGCTCTCCGTAAATCGCCTATTCTCCCCGTTATTAATCAATGGCTGAGCCCCCGTATACTGCCCGACGTTTCCCTTGGATCCTAGACCGTCCCTGCCTTTGCCCCCTCCGGGTACCTACACACCCAGGACCACTTTTGCCTTACGCGCGTCCCTGCACCCCGGTTTACGGAGTTCCCTCTTGGTCCAGAGTTGAGGGTAGTTGACGTGGCCAGTGGTGAGGAGGGGGTGAGAGGAGGAGAGAGGGCTGGCAGAGGAGTGGCGGGAAGGCGGCGCTCCCCTCTGTCACTCCGCCTCGAGCTGCCACCCTCTCCTTTCCGCCACGCCCTCCCCTCGCTCCAACAATGCACGTCTGACATGTGACACGTGTTCCACAGTAAACCCATTATGACTGTAACGCAGACTGCACAGCGCTCCGTGTTCTGCTCGGAATCCAATCAGTGCTCGGTTATATTACGTGGGTGCGTGCACAGCCTGCGCGGCGCAGGTTCGACTCCCTCCTTCTGTCTATGAGCTCGTTTTTTTTAAATGTTTTGTTGAGCGCCTTGTCTGTCTCCTTGTGGCCACTTTCTTGCTGACAGGAGTGTTGCCAGGTTTGGAAAAGGTACGGGGCTACCCTACTGTCGGGACCGGGGCTAGCAAGCCTTTTGGTTGTAGCCCCTGAGCTTCTATCAGGGCCACAACCAAAAGACTCTGGGATATAACCCCCCGGCTGTAGCACCCCTACAGCAACGCATCTGCTTGCTGAGCTGTGTAAAAGCTCAAAGATCCTGTTCCACGACTTTATTGATAAAAAAAAAGCTTAACAGCGTTTCTACAACAAAATGACAAGGATTCAGTGCCACCATCAGATACTTTGAGGCTGAGGCACAGACCCACCTATCCCAGACGCCTTTAGGTCCCCCCCACACCCTGCCCCCGCCAGAATCCCTGGTCTCCCCCCGCCCCATCCTGATTATAGCTCGATGTGCTGTGCCCCCTCACAGCATTCACAATATGCATGGGTAGTGGGTACTCCCTGCCAGTCCTCGTACCCTCTTCAGATTTGCTGGAATCAGAATAATAAGCAAGTAGCATTTCGAGGGCAACAAAAGCAGTGCATGGCAAGGGTACTTGCACAGGGTGGTCGACTTTTGATTTTCAGTACAGGGGTGAGATTTTTCTATTTTGCACATACTGAATCTTTTTTATTTTGCACATACTGAATCTTCTCTTTTAATACTCTTTCTTAAGATTATAGGAGGTTTAGGATAATGCATGTTAATAACATTGCAGATAATCATGAACAAATGACAACAATAATCACAATATGATCAGTGGCAACACAATAACATGTTTGAAAAATGAATTGCCTACTAGGGTAGGGCCATAGAAACAGTTAATAAGAGGAATTCAAAAACTATGAGATCTGCAACCGAGTTGATGTTCATAAACCAAAGACTAACTTGGGGACAAAGACGGGGACAGACAAAATACAATACGAACACGAGAACAGAAGGAAAGAGGGTTTGGGGGAGGTACATAAAGCAATATAAAATTTGACATTTTTGAGTCATAACATTGGAAACCATACTGAATCTTAACCCCAATGCTGCAAGGGTTAGCACTATTTGGACCAAAAACACCTTAAAACTGAGACAGCAATGAGGTTCTGGTCTGTACCAATGTTCTGTGATTTGATCTAAAGCATAGGAACACCTGCTCAGAATGGAAACTTGTATCACACATGGAACCGTTCCTGAGTTTTACCTGCATAAATCGGAGAAAAACCAGCAACTACGGGGTGTATGTGCTGGAGGTTTAGGAGACGTGAATACCGAGCAGTCGGAAACTACAGGGCTGTCTGAAAATTTGTCAGGACCGGTGGGTGCCAATTTCAAAATTATGTTTTGGGGCCCCCTTGCCCACAGCAGGGAAACAGTCCAAAGCACCTGTGGGTTGCTTAAATTGTAATAGAGTGAAAATAATACAGCAAGGGGGTTAATAGCGGTAGATTATCTTGGACAGGCATCCAGCAGGGAGCTGAAGTACCAAATGTCCATTGAAAAGCTATTAATCACTCTTTGACAGCAGGGTCATAATTAAGAGGAAACTTGAGTAAAAATGCAACAAGGTGATAAGAAGGTTGCTGGATACTGCAAGAGGCCAGAGAGAGGTGATGGCCTGAAAGCACCAGCCTGTAACGTTTGCACTGCAAAGCACACATTTAATTTCCCCCAATTAAAGGAGCGTGTTGCTGTGTCATTAGACTGTCAACATGGGGCAGCCTCTCCTGAGGCTCAGGGCCCATTTCAACTGAAAAGATGGAAAGGCACTGATGCTGTCCCTGGGACACTTTTAAGTATCTTTGACCATTATTCGGGAGCTAGGTTGAACAACCCACTCATTGGTTGCCATTATTTCAGCCTCGTTAAAAGGGTGGCCTCAGAGAGGACTTGCGTTTCAAAGGGTTAGTGTTTCTGCTGCATTGGTTGGAAGGTGACAAATCCCTTCCTGGATCCTTGCGGCCTCTGCAGAGGTATGGATTCTTTTCAGTTTTATACCTTTTGTTTCTCATGGTTTGTGTCTGCATGTAAATGTTTGGGACATAGTACCTGAACCATGAAGGGCACTTTGCATATCTGCACGATTACTTAACCCTTCCCTTCTCACTCCTCTTTCCAATATCCCTCCATCCTCCCACCGCCAACCCTGTACCAACGCTCCTTTTATCTTTTCCCATTATTATTTTTTATTTTTATTATTTATTTATTGTGCGTTACAGTACAACTCTGCACTTTTCACACAAACGAGAGAAAACAGTTTTTACAAAATTCCACCAAAACAAAATGTAACAATTCCATTTCCACCCCTAAGAGCCACATGATAAATATCATGATCAGGATGTAAACTGCAGTCCATATTACAACCCATAACATTATTAGAAAAACACATATACCATCAAACATTAAAATTCCACGAAGCATGCCTTTAAAAACTCGAAAAGCCTAATTGACAAGGAGATTTCATTTGTGTTTAAAATCCTAATCCACAGACCCTGTTCCGTTGATTTAGTATTCAGAGGTGTAATGTGGCACCTCAACATACACAAAGTGGGACAATGGACACATAAGTGTTTTAAGGTCTCTATCTCCTCATGGCAGTGCCCGAAAAGTCTCTGATCCCTCAGCACCTTGGATCGTCTGCCCAGAACTTCTTGGGTTGGCAGTAAATTTAATTTCAGTCTCAAGATTTGGGACCTAAATAACCTTGAAGGGTGCTTTTTCAAGTATGGAGTGGCAGTGTTGTAGTTCTTGATTGTCCAGACAAAGTGGTCTCCAAAACATTGGTATTTCATTAATTTCTCTCTAAGATAGGTCCACACATGTCTAAAAAGGTTTTGTTTTACCAAGTAAGGCGTCACTATAAGGTATTCCTTTGAGACCCCTATCGTTAACAGTAGTTTCAAACAATCTGTTCCCCAATCCGTTAACACCTTACATGAACCTTTCTGACATAATACACTTAGGGGGTAATTCATAGAATTTAGCGCACAAGTGTCGCACGTGGCTGGCGCACAGTGTGCGCGTGCGAATCCCTGCGCCTGCCGCGTGCGCTAAAATCCATTTCCGCGCACAGCGTATTCATGGATTCCAGCTACCAAAACCAGCCGCGGCGCACAGTGGCGCAGCGACCCTGCAGCAGCGCCAGTTACGCCCCCAAGAACGCCTCTCGCGCAGGGAAAAGCAATCAAAATCCCCAATCCAGCGCAAAGGGCTGCGCTAACCCTGTACCAGCACGGCAAGCGGGCTACGTGTATCACTGGGGTGCGCGGGAAGTACCTCATGTCATTTCAGCTGGGTACGTGTATTTCAGGGGTGCGCTGGAAGTTTCACACGCGATTCCATCAGGGTACGTGTACATCAGGGGTGCGCGGGAAGTTTCAGACGTGAATTCAGCAGGGTACGTGTATATCAGGGGTGCGCGGGAAGTTCCACACGCGAATGTCCTGGGTACGTGTATTTCGTGGTGCGCGGGAAGTTTCACACGCGATATCAGCAGGGTACGTGTATTCCAGTGGTGCGCTGGAAGTTCCACACGCGAATGTCCTGGCTACGTGTATCATGGGGTGCGCGGGAAGTTTCACACGCAATATCAGCAGGGTACGTGTATATCAGGGGTGCGCGGGAAGTTCCACACGCGAATGTCCTGGGTACGTGTATTTTGGGGTGCGCGGGAAATTTCACACGCCATATCAGCAGGGTACGTGTATCCCAGGGGTGCGCTGGAAGTTCCACATGCGAATGTCCTGGCTACGTGTATCTTGGGGTGCGCGGGAAGTTTCACACGCGATATCAGCAGGGTACGTGTATATCAGGGGTGCGCGGGAAGTTCCACACGCGAATGTCCTGGGTACGTGTATTTTGGGGTGCGCGGGAAGTTTCACACGCCATATCAGCAGGGTACGTGTATTCCAGGGGTGCGCTGGAAGTTCGACACACGAATGTCCTGGCTACGTGTATCTTGGGGTGCGCGGGAGGTTTCACACGCGATATCAGCAGGGTACGTGTATTTCAGGGGTGCGCTGGAAGTTCCACACGCGAATGTCCTGGGTACGTGTATCTTGGGGTGCGCAGGAAGTTTCACACGTGACATCAGCAGGGTACGTGTATTTCAGGGGTGCGCTGGAAGTTCCACACGCGAATGTCCTGGGTACGTGTATCTTGGGGTGCGTGGGAAGTTTCACACGCGACATCAGCAGGGTACGTGTATTTCAGGGGTTCCGTGGAGTACTACACGCAAATCGGCCATGTGGGTCCTCCCAGGTGTTCGTTCCACAACCTCCACGGCCCCTGCAGGCAGCCCACACCACGGGGGACTAGCCTGCACTCCCACTCGTCCCCCTGCACCCCCACCCCCCTGCACTGTGGGGCACCTGCCAGCAGGCCCCCACTCATGTCCAACTCATGTTCCCCTGCACCCCCACCCCCCAGCACTGTGGGGCACCTGCCAGCAGGCCCCCACTCATGTCCAACTCATGTCTCCCATCACCCCCACCCCCCAGCACTGTGGTGCACCCTCCAACAGGCCCCAACTCATGTTCCCCTGCACCCCCACTACCCAGCACTGTGGGGCACCCTCCACCAGGCCCCAACTCATGTTCCCCTGCACCCCCACCCCCCAGCACTGTGGGGCACCCTCCACCAGGCCCCAACTCATGTTCCCCTGCACCCCCACCCCCAGCACTGTGGTGCACCCTCCACCAGGCCCCAACTCATGTTCCCCTGCACCCCCACCCCCCAGCACTGTGGGGCACCCTCCACCAGGCCCCAACTCATGTTCCCCTGCACCCCCACCCCCCAGCATTGTGGGGCACCTGCCAGCTGGCCCCCACTCATGTCCAACTCATGTCTCCCATCGCCCCACCCCCCAGCACTGTGGTGCACCCTCCACCAGGCCCCAACTCATGTTCCCCTGCACCCCCACCCCCCAGCATTGTGGTGCACCCTCCACCAGGCTCCCACTCATGTCTCCCATCACCCCCACCCCCCAGCACTGTGGTGCACCCTCCACCAGGCCCCAACTCATGTTCCCCTGCACCCCCACTCCCCAGCACTGTGGTGCACCCTCCACCAGGCCCCAACTCATGTTCCCCTGCACCCCCACCCCCAGCACTGTGGGGCACCTGCCAGCAGGCCCCCACTCATGTCCAACTCATGTCTCCCATCACCCCCACCCCCCAGCACTGTGGTGCACCCTCCACCAGGCCCCAACTCATGTTCCCCAGCCAACATGTCCTCACAATCTAGATCCCTGGTCCCTATGGTCAGCCTCCAAATGCAAAACACCCACCCGAGTATTGCATCCACCCACTTAGAAATGGCAATAACATGATAGAACACCAATTGCAAGTTTGGAAACAAACACATGTTCCTCACATACACCCAATGGGCGTCAGTGAATATCAAAACCCATATCATGATATGCATGAAACCAATGAGATGATACTACACATTGAAGTTTGATCAAAAAATATGTATTAAAGGAAACATAAATTGAATCAAAAATAAACAAACAAATGGGAATGTAAAAAAATAAAAAGAAGCATGTCCGTGAAAAAATGCAAAACCAAAAATCATAATCCAAAGGAATGGTGTCCAAAGTCACAGTCCACAAAAGAAAGTCCAATGGAAAATTATAATTGAAAGCCATTGCTCCATGGGTAAATTGTAAAATAAAAAGAAAATCCAACAGTGAACTATGTACAGATGAACAAGCCAGGGTCCATGATCCCAACAAAAGAAATGAAACCTATCTAACAACACTACCTAATAAAAAAAAACTATATACAAAAATGTGGCCCATTGTCCAAAAGGTCCAAAAAAATGCAAAAACAAAGGAAACCTAACACTAACTACAGAGCTATGTACAAGGGCAGCGGGCTAGTCCGACGGCTCACTTTTGGATGTCCCGGGCCAGGGCATCATCGAACTCCTGCTCAATGTCCCGGAGGCGGTCCTCCTCCATGGCCCTGAGGGTCCGCAGGGCCGTCGACGTGTCCACCTCCAACCCCCTGCGGATTGCCTCGAGGCACTCGGCCCGCCTCAGGGCCCTCCGCATGGAGTTCTCCGCCCTGACCATCGTGAGCCGTGCCTCTTCCGCCCGCTGCCGCTCCGCATCTATGGTGTGGCCAAACCGCTGCCACACGGAAGACACTTTCTGTCCTGGGTCCTCCTGCACTCCGGCCGATGCCTGCCCCTCCAATGTCGAAGGCCCTGAGCCTTCATGGCTTCCACCACGTTGCTGCTGTGCCTCTGCCCGTGCACTGCCTCCTGCTGCCTGCACATCCTCCGCTGGCTGGGGTGCAGTCGTTGATGTGGCCACCCCTGGACGTCCGACTCCCGACTGTGGCAGGGATGCCTCCTCCACCAGCCTGGCCGCACCGTCAGAGGCAGCTCCACAGGGCACCCAGGTGACTGATGGGTGGGAAGATGGCACGGAGGACGACTGGCGCATAGGGGGTTCAGTTGAGGAGGGGGTCGCAGCAAGCCCCATCAAACGGAGGAATCCGGCCTGGGTGACCTGTCCCAGTAGGCCGACGCGGTCAACGAGCCATTCGAGATGACGTGCAGTCTCCTCATGAAAAGACTGCAGGTCACCTCGCATGGCCCGTTGACGCAATGCCACACCAGTCAGGACAGGCTCAACCCGGACCCGGATAGCCACGTCCGCAGGCAGAGGAAGGCCAGTTGTCGTGAGCTCATCCCCTGCCTGAAAACGGGTCTGGACGTAGGCATCCCTGCTGGTGCAAGATGATGCAGGGACAGGATCAGGGACAGGATTGCACACAGGCACCTCCGCGGCGGCCTGTGCTGCCTCCTGTCCCTGGTCCGGCACTGCACCACTAGCACCAGTGGAATCCCCACCTCCAGACCCCGTCTCTGTTGCTTGCACGGCCTCCTCCTCCACCAAACCCCCCACCAACCTGGATGACTCCGTGCCATCTTCCCCCGTTGGGCCCTGTGGGGTCCCAGCTGCCCCTTCTGCTGCCGAGGAGTCCAACTCCAACCTCCGCCTCTTGGACCTCCCCCCGGCAGCTGCGGCCTGGGACGCGGCACCGGACTCCTCACTCCCCGACGAGATCACAACCTGGGAGGGGAGCCGGGCCTTGCGTCTCCGGCTGGCGGTGGGATCCCCGCCGCTGTGCTCCACAGCACCTTCTCCGCCCTCCTCATCAGTTGACGCTGCAGACAGGGAGAAATAAAACACAGGCATCAGGGCACTGTACAATGGACACATAGACACATGACAGTTGTACATGAGTGGCATTGGCAAACCTCAGACATGACATCACAATCCCCAACACACATGTCATTTCAACTCGCACACATGAGCCATACCACAGTCATATCGCAACTGCCAGCACCATCCATACACATACAACAGCATGAGCAGGCAAAGCTGAGCCAGACATCACATGCAACACAGGAAGTGCACTACACATGTACACACACCACCACACTTGCATGCATGTGTACACCTCTGCCAAGTGTCGCAGTGTTCAGATGGGCATCCATGTCACATCTGCCAATCAGGCTTCCACATCCCGCTGTCACATGCATCCATTTGCATCACTGTTGCACCCTTGTCAAATACACACAAATGCACATGTACACAGTGCTGATACATGCAGCTGAAAACAACATACATGCGTGACATCACGAACATGTCTACTTACATACACATTCATCCAAACATGTGTGCCCACACAACTGCATTTGGCATGCAAGCCTACACACACAAGCACCATCCATGTCTCACACATTACAGCCCTCGCATGTGTTAGCCTCACGGCCCTGTACACTCCCACCCATACTCGACCCCATACAAACAGATGTGCAACCTGCACACTACTGAAACATCACCACACGCACAGCTCACAATCAGGATGCATGTACACTTACCGCTCGACTCCAGACGGGTCTGCCTCTCAAGGACCTGGACGTGGAGCGCTGGGGATATGCATTCCAGGACCCTCATCTGATCTTCCGACAAGTGGCCCCGGCGCCCCTTAGCATCCGCTGCCTTCAAGAGGCGCCAGGCCTTGTTCAGGGTCCTGGACCTGAAGTCCTCCCAGTTCTTCTTGACATGTTGGAAGTCGTGGACTGCCACCCCCTCTGCGTTGATGGCAGTCACGATGTCAGTCCAGATCCGAGTCCGTCCTTCCTTGTCGGCGCGCACACTTCCGAAGAGGGCATCATACTGCCCCAGGACTTGCTCCACCAGGACACCAACTTCCCTGGCACTGAAGCTGGTGCCCCTCTGCCTCTCTGGCCGGGGGTTGTCAGTGGTGCCAGATGTTGCAGTGCCCGACATGACAACCCCAGAGGCAGGAGTGGGTGGGCAACTGGGTCCTGGGGCTGGGCTGTGGAGCGATGGAATCCCAGTCGGGAGTCTTCGGTTCCAGCAGGGGTGGTCACAGCAACAGCACCCCTGGCTGATGTGCAGGCAGCAAATGGCAGGGCACGTGGGCAGCAGGCAGTCAGGCAGCAGCAGATGGCAGGTGGGAGCGTGCTCGGGGCTCTGGGGGGCAGTAATTCGGCCTTCTGGGCAGGAGCGTGGTCTTCCGTGTGCTTATGCGTGGCCAGCTTGATACAGAGTGATTTGGCACGTGAAAATTCTGCACGTCAGCGTGTAATTCGAGGAAAGGCCCTTAGCGCGTAAGCGCGTCTGCACGCATATGCAATTTCATTGGACAGAAGGCCCCTCAAGCGCAAGCGCCCCTGTGAAGTGACGTGCGCAGGCGTGCATGGGCATTTCAGCGCGCGTGAAAAACTGCACGTCCGCGTGTAATCCGAGGAAATTGCCCATGCGCGTAAGTGACGTGACGCGCGCGGGCATTTCCCTCAGCACGGGTTAAAGGTGAGCGGGCCCAGCAGTTCGCTGTATGTGCCTTTCGTGGAGACCGACGTGTGTTGCTGCTTCCTGTTGTTTCGCGCGCCATCACAACTTCACAGCTATCAAGGACGTATCTCTTCTTTTGGCGGGGGTATTAGCTACGCGTGTTTTTCTGCATCGCGCTAGTCAGACGGTGAGTCGCACATGCTCTTTTTCCCACTGCGAGTGCCCCTGTGTATCGCACCCATTTTCGATGTCATAGTAGCCTGCGTGTCCCACGCGTATGCGTTATTCCTGTTACTGGGTGCCACCGCGTACTGCGGGAGGTTGAATCCACGCACGTAGGCTGCAGGGTTGCGTGCACGGTTTTACTGCAGTTTTGGGGTGCCTGAGCGTTGCGTGACCCGTCACTACATCACCGGGGTCACATACAGCCTTGCAGGTGCAGGGGGGCTGTTAACATCTTGCTTCCCACCCCCTTCACCCCAATTCCCCAGGTCAATTGTGGTGTACACCACATCTGTGCCGGCACTACTACATCTGTGCCATGGTTGGGAGGCCACCAAAGGTGAGGGGCGCCTCAGCTGGGCTTCCTCCTCGTGGCGGGCGTGGTCGGGGACGTGGCCATGGTGACCAGGGAGTAGGGGGACTCCAGGGTGTCCAGGGCGGCCACAGAGGGGGAAGAGGAAGGGGTGCGCCACTTGAGCACAATGTTGTGCCATGTGTCGGTGCAGTCATGCCACCACCCCCTGTGGTTCCGGGGGATGCAGCTTCTGCATCTGGCACTGGCGCCCGTGTGACCCGGCAGTCTGTTCCATCGACTGCCACAGGCCCAAGGGTAGTGGTAGCTGCAGGTGCAGCTGTGGACACCGCCACCCAGGCTCAGGGTCTGCCAGCGCAGGCTGCGTTGGCACTTGAGGAGTCCTTGGTAGATCTCAAACAGGCCAGGAGGGAAACCATAGGGGCAGGCCAGGCTGCTCAGACCAAGACACGTGTCCCTGGGGCAGTCATGTCATCGGCTGCCCCAAACAGCCGGGTGTTGGCAAGTCCAGGGGCAGATGCACCCAACAACACCCTGCCAACCAGGACTGTTGCGGTCAATGACCCTGCCACAGCTGATGTTGCTGCCCAGGGTCCATTAGAGGGCACCCAGCTGCCACTGACACAAGTCAGGCCTTTGGTCGTCCCTCCACCTGCCACTCCCTTGGCTCAATCCACCAAACCCACTGGCCATACTGGTCAGGGCGGCATTAGCCAGCCAGGGTCTGCGCCACAGTCCAATAGGAGGAAGGTTGCACCTGCAACACAGGCTGGGACCCCACACACAGCCACGACCTCCTGCACGTCGAGGAAGAAGCCTTTCTGCAAGCAGGAACTGGACTTCCTCGTGGACTACGTGTGGGGCCACAGCCATGACATGCTAGTGGGTGCCAATAGTCAGACTACGGCTGCCCAACGTGACACCCACTGGAAGCATGTTGCGGAACATGTCCGTTCATTCGGCCATGAGGTGCGCACGGCGCAAGAGTGCAAAAAGCGTTGGAATGACATCAAACGCAGCACTAAGGCTAAGCGTGCCTCTAATTACAACTTGACTCTGGTGACTGGCAGTGGGCCTGCACCAGAGGAGGAAGTGCTCACTCCGCATGAGGCACTCGTTGCAGAGTTCATACCACCTGAATTGGTCGAAGGAGTGGGAGAGATGCTGGACTTTGATGCCCAGTCCAGTGTGTGTTGATGCGTGTTTGTTGAGGACGTGTGTGTTTCACTTGTGGGATGTGTTGTGCATGATTGCCACTACATGTGACGTGTACATGGTTCTGATGTGTAAGTAATGCAATGCTTCCATGATGCATGTCTCCTCTGCCTGCATGCGGGGCCTCCATGTAGGCATGCTCCCTTGCCCCTCCTCTGCCACTCTGCACCCCAGTTCCACCTTTGCACTGGTGTTCTTCAATCTTGCCAATGTGTACTTGTTCATGCATTCCTGTGTAGATGCTAACTTCCAGAGTAGAATCTGCCAGACATATGCCGTGTGGTACAGCCTTAATACTTGATGCAGGGTATCTCACTTGTACTGTGCATAGGTCAGATGTCCCGCAGGGACATGAGTGCCCATTCATGCTCCATGTGCATTGCACGCATGCCCCTATGTGTCCTTGACTGGATGATCACTGTAATACAAGTCCTTGGTTACATACATTGCCTGCCATCTCATCAGCCTTCCCATGTCAACTGTGGCTCAGTCCTGCGTTGCACACATGTTTAGGGTCTGACAATCTGTGTGGCTCACAGGCCTCAGCCTGTTCAATGGCCAATGACTCTGTCCAACTGTTGTTGTGTCTTCTTCACACATGGGCGGCATCCAAAGTTTTCATCATGTGTCCTGCTTACTGTCCCAGCATCATTTGCAGTGTTGTCACTTGAATCACATTAAGCTGTTGATGCCAGTCAACACTGCCTGTCAATACACAGGTGTATGGTCAGGCTTTTGATACCATGCTAGGCATCCCTGCTTTGGTACTGGGGTGGAGGGGTGCTTGGCTTCTAGATATGGTACACATTGAATGCACAATGCACGTGATGTCTGAATTTGACATTGCACTGCCTTCACATTTCCTGGCACACACCATGGAGTCCTTGTACATGTAGGTAGTGAGTGGCGTACACATTTTCTGCACTGCATAGACCCACTTCCATGGAAACTGCCACCTTTCAACAGGTCTGATCACAGAAGCAATTCAAAGTTGACCCAGCATGCATGCCAGGTTATATGTTGTGTGTCACATGTCTGCCTGATGCGTTTGCTGTCGGTGTGTGTGTGTGTTGTGTGCTTCTGACATGTGTAGTGACCTTTTTTCTCTCTATTTTTCAGGTGATGACGCAATGGAGGCGGAGGATGGTGTTGTCATGCCAGACACAGGGTTGTTACCACTACATCAACCCGGCACTAGTGGGGGTCGTGGGGTGGTAGGCCACGAAAACCCCCCAGTGCTACAGTCCATCTTGTCTCTGGCTGCCTATGAGTCCAGCCTTGATGACGACTCTGACGTCCATGTTGAGTTGGATGAGCATCAAGTCCATGTGTCAGGGGTGAGTGATTATGATGTGGATACTCCTCTGTCTGCGACACCTGCACTGAAGGATAGACAGTCTTGGTTCCTCCGTCCGTGGTGGATCGGGACGCAGGGTCACCCTCCACACCAGTCACTGATGTGCCTGGGACATCATGTCGACGGGGGCATGTAGTCGTGCAGCCACGGGCGGTGCCAACACAGCGAGCACCCCCGGTCCTTGGGTCCCGCAGGGGTCAAGCCCAGCAACGCGGTCGCCGAGCGCAACCGCAGTATACTGAGTGGGAGCAAGACATGACTGCCAATTCAGAACGGCAGGGGGCAGCAATGGAGAACATCGCTGAGAGCATGGAGCGCGTGGCCCGATCTGTGCTCCCCCCTGCTAGGCAGGTGCTTCTCCAGCAGCAGGCGGCACGGTCCACGGCCCGCTCGCTCAGGCTGGGCATGGCGGCCTCAGACAGGGCACGCCAGGCTGAAATGTCGTCTCTGCGTCAAGCTATTGCTGCTCATGCAGAGGCGCTCATGGATGCCCTGAGGGAGGAGTATGCTTCCCTCAAATCCACTCTGGGTGTCCTTATGATGTCCCATAGGCAGAGGAGAGGTTTTCTCAGCTTGAGCGTACCATCTCGGCTGAGCTACAGGCTTGCCGGGAGGTGCAGCGGTTGTCCAGCCAGGCCTTGCAGGAGGAACTCCGTGTTACACGTGCAACCTTGCAAGAGGAAGCACGTGTATCACGTGAGGTTCTGCATGCAGACCTACGTCACATCGCCACACAGAACCAGGCTCACCCATCCGGCAGACTTGCTGCCGACGAGGGGCAAGCTGCGGCTAAGCGTGGCCAGGCTACTGTGCCACGTCCTCCTTTCCAGGATGAGCCAGACTCGGACGACCATCTATCTCCCACATAGGTCGGGCTGTGCAGGCGTTGAGCCCATGGAGTTTTTTTTTTTGGCTCAGCATCATCGCATGTGGATGTTGAGCAGCACCCTGTACCTCCCCCCTTCTGGGTGCCTCCCCTCCCCCCGGGTCGTATGTGGCCATTTTTGATTTTTCTTTTAATTTAGTTAGTTAAGTTTCTGTTTGATAGTTAGTTTAATTAGGTAATGTAGGTTTTCCATAGTTAGTGTAATTAGTTAATATAGTTTGAAATTGCTTGTCTATTGTGCTTTCATGTGACGGTGCGGTGCTTTGTGGCTTTTGAAGGCATCCACTGTCTGTTCCAGCTGGGCCCTTCAGGCTTGTCTTGTGTGTGTGTTTGCTGCTTGGGGTCCTTGACTCACATATGCCACTCCTGCTTCCCTTATCCATGGGCTTGCAAGGATGGTTCGGTGTCACAACCTTTTACACAAGGGCTTTGGACTGTCATATCTGTGGCATGTCTGGTGCTGTGTGACTTGTGTTTACACCCCTAGTGGGGATGATTTTGGTGTTATTGTCCACTGTTCAGCTTTTGCTAGATGGGGTGTTTCATGATTAATGTGTACATTCATTGCTATGCATTGTGTAGTATGTTTCTTATCTTTACTGTACATGTGCTTGTTGCAATTCATGCTGTAGCTAGTGTTCCACACTTTGGATGTGAAAGACGGACTGATGGTGTGATTTATGATGTGACTCTCTGACATGGTCAAGTAATGAGATGCCTGAAGAGACACACACAGATGACTTTGAAGCATTAATCATGTGTTTCATGCCCTTTCTGCAGGGAGATGAGCCTCCAGAGCACCTTTGCCAGCAGACATGGCCCATTGGATGACGGAATTCTGGACACGTTTGTTGGTGCCCACATGCACATGTGTGCACAAGCAGAGGCACAGGGATTGCAGACCTACATCCTAGAACTGCTGATGTGTTCCAAGGAACTCCAGGCAAGGTGAGGAGCACAGGGGGGCCACAACACAGCAAAGCTTGCACCAGGCGAGTTGCACATGCAGGCTTAGTCACAGCACTGAGGGTGAGCTTGGACGAATATTGGTGTTGAAGCACACAATGCAGCGCAGATGTGTTGGTGGACTGATGGCTGTTGATTGTAAGGTTGTCTGGGACACCTGCAGGGGCAGTAGCACATACCCTCCGGTACACCAAGGTCCATCGAGGCACTTGTATCAACCATGTAGCCATCCGAGATATGGAAAGGGGCAGCTCACAGGGACATACAGCAAGGGACATACTCGGGTGCAGTGCATTTCATTTCCATGTACATTATGATAAATGCACTGCCAACTTTGTTTCGGTCATGGTGGTAGACAACTTGCTCTGAAGTCATGGCTTGCTATATGGGTATGTCTGCTTACCCAGGGAACATTGCATGTTGTGTGAACTGTGACACATTGGTGTTCCATTTGCCACGCACCCACCGACGGCTGACTTACTGCATTGACTGTGTATGACCCATCACAGGGGTAATGTTATATATGGGTACGAAGCATCTATACCAGATTGTCTGTTTGTAGAGTAGTTTGTTGCTATGGGGCATGTTTGGTGGTGTGTTTTTGTGTAATTGGCACGTACAGGTTGTTGACTGTGGCTCTCTTTGCAGCATTGCAGTGCTCCTGTAACCGGACCTGAGAGTGCGCAGGCAGGAGGCCAGCACTCAAAACCAGAGCTAAGTGTCTTGTTGTTTTTCTTTCAAACTGCTCTGCATAGGCTTGCTAGGGGGTGCACTAATGCATGGATGAATGTGTTATTCAATTTGGTATGTTTTTTCCCCCTAATCACCCGGAATCCTATGCAATTTTGAACCCTGTACCCTCTACCCGGTGTTCCTGCTTCCCGCACCTATCCAAGCAACGTTCCCTAACCCTCTTTCCCCGCTGGGGTTACGGATGCCTGTGTAAGCCCCAAACTTGCAGGCGCCAAAACCCTAGAGGGGGTGGTTGGTTCGTGCCACTCCTAAGCCTGGACTACAGAAGGCCATGACAATGATGTCCAAGTTTGTTTGGATTGTGTATGTGTTCATGCAGGTAGTACATTTTCGTGCATTCCCTACTTTCATGTGTCATTCCTCCTCCCCTCTCCTGCCACTCATTCCAGTAATCCAGTGTGCCAACACCTGTCCCGACTGCATATCCCTGACCCTCCTTCCCCACCAGGGTCTCAGGGGCCTGTGTGAGTTTGACCTTGCAGGCACCCGGGACACGGTGGGGGTGGTTGTTTCATGACACTCCCGCACCTGTACACGGGACCTGTGACAGTACACATCCGTTCATGGTGCATCATTCTATGTTATGTACCACACATGGTTCACATCCTGTTGTGACATTGTTTTACTGTGCTACCTTGGTTGTTGCATCATTGTGGTAGTACTTGGCCTTTGTGAGGTACTGCTACGTCAAGTCATCTACTGGAGGGTGTTCTGGTTCGTTTTTATGCCTTGGATTTTGTGATTTTGGAAATGAGTGTGGATTCTGAGGGTGCAGGCACCTTTTTACACACAAGGTGGGAGATGGTGACGAAGGGGAAAGGTGATCCTGTGGCCAGGTGGAATTGAGGGTTGAAGGCTCCATGACCCAGGTGCAGTTGTTCAGTGGGTCATGGTCATTTGTGAGGGAGAGGGGGGGTTGTTGTTGATAGTTGCCTTGCCCTGCAGTGTGATGGGAACCCTGACATTGTAATGGCGGTACCCTATGCACATGTTGTGTTCTGCTGATCAATGCCTGTTCATGTGTTGTGTTTACCTTTCAGGTGTGAGGGGATAGTTGTGGTTTGACATGCTGGGGTGTACACATGGTGAATGTTCACATGTGATGTGTAGAGAACACTGAGGGTCACTTGATTGCACATGCATATGTTGAGTGCATGTCCTTGCTGACCCACACACTTGCACTCTGATGCACTACATGTACTACCACCCTTGCATATCCACGTGTACACTGTTTGCCTTCTGGTGGCCACTGTGTCCCTGCAGCACATGTTCTGTGATCAATTATGGATCCTGTACATGCTTAATTTGCTTTTTGATGTGGTCTGTCGCTTAGATGTGATGCTCAGGGTGTGCATCACACACAATGGCTGTTCACTGTGCTGTGCGCTGAGCAGTGTGTTGCAGGTGTAGGACACAGCACACAGAAGCTGCAGTGTTGATTTTGCAATGCACAATGTGCATGTAGACAGGCATTCATTGTTATGTTACGTCTACAACTCTTGTAATGCATTTGGAAATGACTTATTTTGGGTGGGAGGTTGTTGGTCAGTCATTTCATCTGATTCCAGGTCAGGCATCATTGTCTGATGCCACTGTACACTTTCTGGACATGGCAATGTGTGCCTTATTGTTACAGTGTTGGTGTATGGGTATTGCTTGCCATGTCATGTTGTGGTTTGGGAGGGTTTGAGTGACATAACGGTGATGGCCATGGCCTGTTTTGCAGGTGTGTGTGATTCACACCTTAAATGTCAGGGTCATCCGCTTCTCAAAGCAACTAGCTGGGGGTAGATCTCTCTCCGCGGCAGGGCCCTCCCTCTGGAACAGCCTTCCTGCCTCACTGGAACTTGAGGAGAACCATCTCCGGTTCGGGAAGCACCTCAAGACCTTCCTCTTTGCTTCTGCTTTCTCTCTGCCTCTCCCTTGCTAAATTCTTCACTGGAACTGCACTGGATCTGCAACTGGGCCACTCTCACCGACCTCGGTCCCTGGCCCAGCCACTCTCCACTTGCACTGCCTCCCTGGCAACCCCTGCAGTGCGGTACTGTCTCTCTATCCCTGCAGCCCCCCCTTCCCAGCACTTGTCTGCACTTACCTTTGCAGTTGCCACCAGCTGGCCTATGTATTTGTTTTTTGGTCTACTTACCCTGTACTGCACTCCCCCTCTCCCCTTCCCCTTGCACTTTTCCCTTCCCCCTACCCCTGCACTTGCACAATCTAAATGACACCTGGCCTAGTAGTACCATTGTCTGTCTTCCCTTGTTCCCCCCTCCCTGCCTCATCGCATGTTGAAATACCTGTGTATAGGCCATATCATGTCATGTCATATGTGTGCCTTTTGGTCACACAGGATAGCTTGTGTTTAAGTAGCTAGGGATGCAGACAATGTGGCACTTCCATGGCAACTATCTCAGGGTGGTAGGGTTGTGACAGTTGACTGTCTCTTTGTCATCATCGATTGTCACCTGGTATGTGCCAGGCCTGTGTGCACTCTGCAGGGGTGGGAGTTTAGGTGAAAAATGTGGCCACAAGCTGGGTCCGGGCTTCCTCGCCACGTGCCCTGTCCCCTCCCATGGGCAGCGCCTGTGCCTGTGGTTGGGGATGTGGGGGCACCACCATGTCCACAGGGACGCCCTGCCGTGTTGCAACATTGTGCAGGACACATGCTGCCACAATGATCCTGCACACTACTGGTAGTGCATAGAGTAGCTGCCCGCCAGAGCGGTCAAGAGAGCGGAAACGTGACTTGAGCACTCCGAATGTGCGCTCCACTATGGCCCTGGTTGCAATATGGGCGGCGTTGTATCTTACCTGGGGTGGTGTGGCGGGGTTCCGGATTGGCGTCATCATGTGGTTGCTCAGAGGGTAGGCACTGTCCCCTGGGGAGGTGTAAATGGTTGTGATTATTGGGGTTTGTTTATTTGTGTGTGTGTGTGTGTGACATGCATGCATGTGCAAGGGCATTTGTACTCACCTAGGAGCCATGTGTCGCTATGCTGCCCAGCTTCCAGGGCCCGGCTCAGGGCGGACATTCTGTATATGAAACTGTCATGGGTGGAGCCAGGGTAGTTTGCATAGACAGAGGTGATGATTCCCTTTGCATCGCATACCACCTGTACATTGATGGAATGCCAGTGCTTGCGGTTTCGGTAGATGTGCTCAGTGGCCCTAGGTGGACGTAGGGCCACATGGGTGCAATCTATGACACCGAGCACTTTGGGGAAGTGTGCCACCCTGAAAAAATCCAGGACAACGGCCTGCCTTTCTGCAGGTGTTCTGGGCATGTATATGTGCCTGCGGACTGAGGGGCGTGCTGTCATGATTGCCAGTACCTGGTGTAGGCAGCGTGACTGCGTGGCCTGTGAGACCCCCCCCACTATGGCAGTAGTCCGCTGAAATGACCCAGTGGACAAAAAATGCAGGACATTGAGCAGCTTCTCCAAGGGGCTCAATGCTTGGGAGCAAAGGGTGGGGGATGTAAGGTCATCTTCCCACTCCCTGACCAGGTCTAGGATGATGTGGGGTGGAAACCTATACCTGCCATAGACCTGGTCGTCAGGCATCCCAAAAAGGCATGTCCGTGGTGCGAAAATGCATGCCCTGGCTATTCTCCTCCTGCGGTGTCCCACGATCAGTGCTGCGACAAATGGGGCATTCATTGTAGCTGTATATACGTGTTTGTTGTTTGCGCGCACTTTTATACTGTGCGTGGGGACGCTTCCGCCTGCCTTCGTGTGGCGGACGCGTTGACGCCTGTGTGCGTCTTTTGCTGTGCGCGGGTTTCCCATATTCGAATCCATGAATACGGGTTGTTCGCGTGCGTGTGGGCGTTCCGTGTAGTTCCCTGCAGTACTTCCCCAGTTACGCCTTCTTTTTCACGCGTTATTCCCCATTCCGCGTGTTACACCCACTGTTCCGCCCACTTTGGTTGTGTATGTCGCACAAGGTGCTCTTTTGCTGTGCGCGTAGCACACGCCGTGTATGCCTGCGTGCGCCATGGCTGGATTGGGCACACGAACAGCGGGAAACACGCGCAGCGTCTTCCTTGAATCGCACATGTGCGCGTGCGCTGCGTTTCTCGTGCTTGCGCTACCTTGCGCCTGCTTGCGCTGGGATTTTCGGCGCACGTTTGTTCCATGAATCGACCCCCTAGTCTCTCATAGATTGAGGCAACTGGGGGGCCAATCAACAAAATGTGCAACTTCCCCCAATCGATCATGGTCCGAATAGGAAGCTGCCCCAGTTCGTACAAAATCCCCACCAAGGGTACTGAATTTCACCTCCAGTTTTGACCAATCAATTAGGACACCCCTGGTCTGTACTCCAAAAATGAATTTTGGTACAATTTGCTATTTAAACAATTTTAAGGCTGGGAGGAACGAAAATGTGCCAAATTTGAAATCAAACTGCCAGAGCTGGGTTGTTGCCCCATAAACCTGGCCTTTAGATTGTTCATTAAATCAGGCCTACCCCTGTTATCATAAACCAGGGACCCTAAATACTTAAACTTGTTTACCACTTTAAGGCCGCAGCCCCTCAACTTCCAAGAGAAAGTTCTGCGTTTTTATTTTCCTCCATTCATCACCAATACTTTAGATTTTACTGTATTTATTGACAAGTCCAAATTTCCCAAGAAATCCTCCGCTGCATTCAAGGCTGTCTGCAAGCCAATCGGCGTCAAGTCGCAGATGACTATATCATCTGCGTACGTTAGGTGCTGAATTTTAAACTCTCCCAACCTAGGGGGGGATTTGTCCTTGCACGACTCAAACTGTGTAATATTCACTTGATATAGAAACAAAAGAGGAAAGGCGCCAGGACGTACCTTGGCGCAAACCCCTATTTGTCTCTATCCAAGACGTGTAAGATCTGTGGCCATCTAATCTCAATTTAATCCTTGTGCCGACGTGCAAAGCCTCCAAAATCCCTACCAAAGGAAGCGGACAGCCATTTTCATATAAACATTTCCATTTCCATAGCATTGCCCTGTTTACATGATCAAAAGCCTTGCTGATATCCAAGAACGCTGAAAAAACAGGATTGCCTTGCACCTTTGCCTGTCATGAAAGTAATTCCAGAATGAAACTGTTTAGAGAGGTTGCCATCCCCCGCCTGCACCCAGTCTGAAATGGGTCCAGGCAATCAGAATTGCGTGCCCAGATTTGGAGTTCCTTCAACATCATTTTGGTGAAAATTTAGTTTGAAACATCCAACAATGAAATGGGTCTATAAAATGTAGGTGAGGATCTGTCTCCACCTTTCAAAATTAGAATTATGATGGCTGCAGACCAAGTTTCAGGGAACTCCTTCTCAATCAAAATGTTTGCTAACAATTCTGACAATAATTTAGACCAAACAAATACGTTGGATTTAAGGGTCAAATTTGAAAGGCCAACAGGGCCTGGGGCATTTGATTTCTTACTCCTTTTCATCAGAAAAGCAATATCGTCTAGATCCGACTGAAAAGCTCCCTTCCAGCTGGTCTGCAGCAGCACAGAATTCCCATTTGACCCAGGTTTCACATAAAGGTCAGTGAAATGCTTGACCCAGATTTCCTCTGAGATTGGTTAGGTTTGCAAGAACTGATCCCTCCCTTCAGGCTTTATCAATTGCCAAAATCTACCAGAGTTATTACCCCACAAACATGGCAGCATTTTGTCAGCATTGTTGATGTTCATTAAAAATTTCCGACCCTTGACCCAATTCCTATGATCTTGCTTTACCCTGCGTACCTCTTTGACGCAGCCTCTCGGGTTCACCTTCTATAGCCTTGTTAACGCCCATCACATTTGTTTTTTCCGGGCCTGCACCTGCCCGTCAAAACCATGGATACCCCAGAAATTTAGCACCACCTTGTTCAGGGATTTTCTGTGGTGAGACTGCCCAATACTGCCTCTATGTAAGAAGAAAACCCTACCGGTGAGCAGAGGAAGCCCAGCCCCTTTGCACTTAGCCCTGCCATCTCGTTATCGAAGGCCCTTGCCAGTTTTGGTGACCATTTAACCTCATGATTTCTTGGGTTTATTTCCAACACAAGAGGCATATTTTTCTCCTGATATTTTGGTGGGAGCACACTTTCACAAGTAATCAGTAGATGGCCACTTAACTCCAGTCCTTCCACCCTTCAGGAACAGGTCTGGGGAGACAAACATATAATCTACAGTGGATTTCCAGAGCCCGTTTTGCCATGGGAAATTGGGCAGGATATCCCCCTGGAAATGCCCATTTAGAATTCCTCCAGCTCTTGACGAATCCTCTTACCCCTCTTCCGTGATTCCTTAGAGGTTTTCATTCTATTGGGTGCCAGATACCAAGAATCATCCAGGAATTCTGCATTAAAATCGCCCACAACAATCAATGCAGCTCCCTCATCGGGTAATTCCCCAAAGTGATGAAAGATCGGGCGGCAAGTGCTTCTTCCAGCTGCTTTTTGTCCAGATTTAATTATACATTTACCAGCAGACATTTACTAGCCACATCTACAGCATCGGGCTGCCATTCCAGCAGGGCCACCAGCATATCACTCTGATCCAATTCAATTTTGCAGAGGAATAGGCCGTGGCATCGCTTGATTGCTGTCAGTAACCCGCCATAGGGCCTACCTCTGTCACCACGCAACGCTTTGATATGTACTGTATCAAATCCTTCAATAATCAGTGATTTAAGAAGTAACGTTTCCTGGAGGCAAACTATGTCAAAGGAAACAAACAAATCCTGGTTATTTAATATATTTTTAAAACCTCTGGAATTCCAGGAGGCTAGTACCCATTTGTGCAATCATGCATCGTATCCAGCCCTAGTTCCTGCCTCAATAATCTTTTCTCATTTGACACTCCATCTTTCCATCCTTCAAATGCTTAATTTAGTTTTATTTTCCTCCTTCATCCATTTAATTCACATTCCCCCAGTCTCCATTCCTCCTTCTCTTTCTCCACACATGAATTCCTGATGCGTCCATCATTCTTTCTTCTTTGCTCACCCCTTCCCAAGTCATTACCCACTCTCTCTCTCTCTCTCTCTCTCCCTCTCTCACCACACCATCCCTCCTACACTCACCACATTTCTATCTCTAGCACACTCCCTGCCTTTCTCTGCCTTCCTCTTTCTGTCCATGTCTTTACCTACCTTCCTCCCCCTCCTCTCCATATTTCCCTCTCTGCCATTCCTCTGTGCCAGTCTGTTAGGCAGCTGGACCTTGTGGTTGTGCACATTGCTCCACGGCAGTTGCATTAACATGCAGAGCTAACTTATTGGAGTTTGAATCAGTGCCCTCTGGTTTAAAACAGCCAAGAGGCGTAGACAGGGTAGACCTTGAGGGGCAAGGCCCACCCAAAATCTGTAAATGCCTACTCAGCATTGCTGAGTGAGCATTTACAACTGCCACTGTGCAGCCTAAGCAGCAGAGTTCGCTCTCTTGGAAATCCATCCATTGAGCAGATGAGTCGGAGAACAGACCCTGCTGTGTGCATGTCAGGAACCAGGAAGATATCTCTGCTTCCTGGTTTCTGTCTGTGCAGGAGCTGGAGGCCTACGGAGCAGCTGAAGAGGCAGCGACGTGGCGAGTCTGGAGGGAAACAGGTAATGGAGGAAAAAGTGTTTTTGTTTGTGTGTATGCGCGTGTGCGAGGATTGTATGTAGGTATGAATGTATGTGTGCATGCTTGCGAGGGTATGTGTAAGTGCACGTGCACGTGTGTGTGTGTGTGTGTACATATGTATGTTTTCAAGGAGGTGTCTGTAAGTGCATTCGTATGAATTAATGCAGTGTGAATGGTGTACATTGGTGCAAGAACAGGTGTGATTGAGAATGCAGCATGAATGTTCTGGGTGCTTGTTTGAATGACAGGGAAACTGTGGGTATGTGACTGGTAGATGAATGTGTATAAATGTGCATGAAAACCACCCCATCCGTGCCCCCTTGTGACTGTCTTTTTTTAATATAATGGTGTGTCGGTATGTGTCTATGTGTATATGTGTGTCTTTGTATGTGTGTGTGTGTTTGTCTGTGTGTGTGTGTCTGTGTATGCAAGGCTGGGACCCGGGGAGGGTCATTGGACCAAGAACAATTTTTAACAGGCACATGGTATGTTTATCTGCCATTTATGGGTGCAACAGAGCCAAATTGAGTGTTATTATTTGAAGGAGAGTTTGGTGTAGGGGGCAGGTACTACACTATGAGAATGCATTGGAAACATCTTCTGTGCACTGTTGGTGACTTGGCTCTTCTGACGAATCCCCCTTGAATGGTTTGGGCACCCTGTCTATGCTTTGTTACTCCTGTCCATTTAGAACAAATGCACGTCCCTCTGCAGGCTCCGCTTAGGGTGGGCCCTACTACACTAGCTCCAGGCCCCACTTGTTACACAATCCTGGCTAGGCCTCTCTAACAGCCATGGGCATGTAACCTGGGAGAGAGTGGGGCTAACTTACCCTGCAAGAGAGAGAGGGAGGGAGACAGAGAGCCAGCCGCAAAATCATGGGGCAGGGGGAGGTGGGAGGCAGATGAAAGAGGCAAAGAAAAAGGGACGGTTGACGGGTGAGATGGCTGGAAAAAAGATTCAGGAAGAAACATAAAGTCAGGAAAGTAAGAATGGAAATAAAGTGCAATGCAAAATGTCAAAGCTTGAAAAATAAAATAAATGAAAGAGAAAAAAGTAAGAAATAGCAATAAGAACAGCGAGCATGGCAGATCCACTGTCCGCACACTCTAGGCTGAGGTGATGAACGGGCGGCCTTCCCACTTGGAAGTAAGCAGCACCTGCTAATTTTGCAAGATGCCTGCCAACACTTAAGCCTGCCTGCACCCAGCGGCCGAGGAACAAAAGCCCTGCCACCCAGTGCTCAATCACATTTATTTGCTTGTTTTTGTAAGCGTTTGAATAGTTTCACGGCCCTGCAATGCAAACAGATCACAACAAGGGCAAACCGACAATCCTGGAACCGGTGGTAAAGCAGTGGGAGGGCAGGTGCCTCCGCTGACCCCGTGTACTCGTGCCAATGGGTACAGGACACATTTTAGCAATAGCAGCCCCGAGGGAGGTGTCGTCCAAATACATGACACAGATCAGTATTGTGTGAAAAAATATAGACATACACCAGCATACACAGAGGACTCATATCAACAGCCTCAAAGAAGGCAAACGTGCGCAAACAATATTATCATTCTATTTACATAGTGCCAGCGTAGCTCAGAAGAAGATGATTAGGGTAACGTTCAAAGCAAAAGGAATGTGTCCCGACAGGAGAAACCATGTGGCTAACAGTGGATGAAGTCACTGTGTTTGTCTGGACTTAATCCACTGTTGTACCACATGGTTTCTCCTGTCGGGACACTTTCCTTTTGCTTTGAGTTCAATAGACCCCAGTCCCTCACAGAGTAGGGGTCAACCCTCCTGTTTATGGGATTAGGGTAACGTTGGCAGGTAAGAGTGCTACTGGGCAGAGGCGTTACTGTGTGTGTACACAGAACACTGTACATGCTAGCACTGAATTGATTGCAGACAGTCACACCGTGGCTCGTGGTTAGCCTCCGAGTCTAGGTAAGGTCAAGGTGTGACTGAAATAGACAGATTTGCATCTCTTTCATGAGCAGGCGGGAGGGAGCCGCTCGGGTGGATGCCATAGGACCGGAACGTAGCAGGAGAGGTTCTATGTGATCGGGCCGAATCGTTTTCATCAAAGTCGATTTCGTCTATTTTTCTTTTTAAATGGTGATTTTCGCCACAAATATATGCGGGGGACCAGCCCCTCTTTACCCCCCTATATTAATTATTCTCCTAAACCCACTCCCCACATATACTTGCAGCAAAATCCGATGATAGAAATTTGACATCTACTTCGACGAATTATTTTACGGCAAAAACTCCCTATCCTGCTGAAGAATGACAATTTTCTTGTTTTCTCTTTGCAGGTCCGCCTAGTCTTGAGTCTGGCATTGTTCCTACTGTGAGTATGTCGCAGCGCACTGGTGATGAAGCGCAACGCCTCCTAGTGTGTTGACTTAAGTGGGGGTCACCTGTGTGGCATTGAGAGAGATTGGATGCAACAAAAAGGAGACATATGCCGCTGTATAGATAGTGGACATTTATTGTAAGCTACCAGAAAGGTGCACCTATCCCGACAAAGACTGAGATGAGCTTGGAAGAGAGCCATGGTTTGCAATTGGAATTGCTATAAATGATCAAAAAAACAAATTGCCTTAGGGTATGCGATACATGCATGGTCACCATTATTATATATGAAGCAAAACTATAGCCAGTTAAATCATGGCTGACAATTTTTTAAAAAAACAATCGTACTGTCGTGGAAAATAACCCACAAACTCTTCCAGTGGATTGGTGAAGGACTCTTAATGGCAGTCAGCAAAGCCAGCATACACAGGGCAACAGCAATCCAGCGATAGAACGAGACTGGAGGCAGCAACACCCCCTCCCCTCGAGGCACTCAGCTTTATACAGGAAAGCACGCATGCATTTCAATGGAAACCGAAGTTTCAGGCACAACATGATGTCATCAAGCAACAAGGTTTCAGGTGGATGAACAGTGACTCAGAATCCGAGTCTTAGGCAAAAGCTATATACTCACGCTCAGGAAAGCACTATCAGAATGGAAGGCAAACAGTGATACATTTCTGGTTTTGTTGGGTAAGCTCCTTCTGCAGTTCACACCCGGTTCAGGGCATGCGAGCCCGCTTACTATATGACAACGTCCGTATGCTAAAGCCGCCTTGCCTAGAAAAGCAGGACTTTAATCCACGCTTCTATATGTCAAAAGGGAAACACGCCAGAGGCGAGAACTGGAAGCAAGCGCTGCAAGGTACCAGGCGGTTGAGCGTGGCTATGCGCATTAGAATATAGGCCTCACAACACTGGCAATAAGGTTCTTGTTAAACATGGCAGTTAGTATTGACTGATCATTATTATGAAGCAGCAAAGAGATCAAGGAGTTCATTAAACATTTCCAAACCCAGCCTTTTCCCTCCTATGAGACCTTCCATTCCCTCCTATAAGACCTTCACTCCAGTCTCATCCATTACATCTTTGAGGGAACAACCATCACATTCTGGACAGTCATAAAACTTGACTTCTTCCTTAGTATGACAGTAAAGCACCTGAGTGGTCGGGGGAGCCTCTGAGCAATGGGTACGAAAGTGTAGTACTCGCTCTTCACAATTGCGCACAACTCTCCTTTGGAGGCGAAGAGGGTGTCCAGAGTCATACGATTCTGGAGAACCATAGTTCGGATGGCGATTTGCCCACGGGACAGTAGTGTCAGTGATGATGCTGTGGAATTCGCAATGTCCTCAATCAGACATGACAATCGGTCAGGCAGGTCCGGTTTAACTTTACCCCAAGGGCTAGTATAAGGTAACCCATTCCAGCAACAAACCCTTCCCAAGCTGGGCTTCTCTTTGGTTGGGTTTGTGTTTGGAAGGTGCCGTTATGCGGAACGGCGGGTAATACATATTCCATGCAACAACTTCCTCTCTGGCACACAGGGATAAGCTTTGTCTCCACAGATGAAATAGGTCCCCGAATAAGACACATACCCAGAATGGGTAAAGGTTTATCTGGATCAAAGACAAATGTGACCTTCTTGATGACTACACTGGTGTTTTTTGAAAGGTAATATCAACACTTGCTGTCTTCCATGAATAGTGTACCCTTGTTGACGTAACACACAAGACCAGTAGCCTGAAATGAAATGTGATGCGCTGCTGGCCTCCTGAGTACCTGGTCTGCTTTGGGAAAATTTGGAGGGCCAGTAAACCCTATCTGGGAATGTGAATTACTACAGGCTCCAGGGCCTCAGGATCGGGTGACCACTTTGAGATCCAGGCAGATACCCCCTCAGTTCAAGGGAATACAATATAAACAAAACTTCGAGGACAAGTCATGAGGTAGATGGGCACATACCCAAGAAGCAGTGTTTTTAAAAATGCAGGCATACTGCCAGGTGAGGTGATGTTAAGTGTTCTCAATGTGAACCCAAGGGTGGGCAAATGGAACATCGTGTTCATGACGTGTGGTTTCAAAAGCAGCAGTCACAGTGAGACAGTAATAAACCAACGAGCTGACAACAATAATAACACTAGTCAAACGATGATAATGATAATGATAATAAAGATAATGATGTGTTATTTATATAGCGCCTTAATCCAAAGCGCTTTACAGAGCACATATTTACATACAATATCACCCAACCGAAATTGGTACTCAATTACCAATAACCGGATATAACCAGATGTGGCGTGTAGCAGGGCCAAGCCTAAATGTTGAAATCCGGGGAATCTGTCCCGTACTGCAAACGCAAAGTTTGTGGCAGGGAAATAGAGTTCAGTTCATATGGGGAAGGCTGTGTGCACAGGGTAGTCTGCCAACATTCCTTCTGTTCAGGGCACTGCAGTCAACAGTTCTCCAAAGGGACAAACATCAATGTTCAAAAGAGTTCCAAGTGGACTAGGTACTAGGCAAAAGGTATGCAGTTTAGTGTTAGTGGCTGTGTCAGTGCACTCTCTACTAAGCGTTCAGGCTAGAAATAGCCATAATACCAGAGCCACATGCTCAACGTGGTCATCCGGACAAAGAGAATGACTGAGAGGTGGTAACAACAGGGTCCAAACCCAGTTGGCACTGGCAAATCGGTGGTAGCAGCTTCCAATTTGTGCCAGTATACTACCACATCAGTAGTATTCACCGTTGATGAGTGGTCAGATCCAGAGGTGAGTGGGTGTGCTGGCTGGCACTCTGCCTGGGTTACTGACCCAGGAGTGGCCCTCTGCAGGACCACACGGCGTATCTGCTCTGGCTTGAGAGATCCACTGCTGTCATATGCTGAAGGTGGTATGCCAGGAGTGGGACCTGAATCAGGGTCATCCCCTCTGGGTGCTTCGATCACTTGAAGAAGAAACCTGAACAGCAGCTCCTACACGGACCAAGTTGAGACGCTGGGGGTCCTAGTTCAGTACCAGGTTGTATTAGTGCATTGGGAGCAGGGGACTCCGCTTCCATGCACTGATTGTGGAAGCTCTGATGTAGTGGATTGGGGTGGCACTGGCAGGTTGGAGGCTGGGCCATTGGTGGAGGCATCTGAGGTCTGGGCAGAGCTGAGACTTGGCTGCTGAAGACTGGACAAAGTGGAGGTGGTGTCTTTTGTGGGCACTGGCACATAGCAGCAGTGGCCAGCATGTATCCAGGATGTCGATTTGCAACACTTCACGGCTGTATGCGTTGTCAGCAACACCTGCTGCGGTCCTCGTCGCCTGGACTGGAGTGCAGATATTTGCTGGTGAATCATCACAAGGACCCAATTGCCAGGCTTCAGAGGGTGGCCGGGCTCAGTCGCTGGTTCTGGTAGGGCAGCTCAGACCTGTGCATGAAGAGAGTGAACAATTGTGACCAATGTGCAACAATACTCAAGAACAGTTTCATCTTCTAAGTGTAGATTCTGTAGGTGTGGAGCTGCAGGGGGTGCAGTTCTTACTCACATGTGGTGTCCTGTAACGATTTAATGTGCGGACGGGCCAGGCTTGCACTGGGGGTTATTACGCATGGCAAACAACATTAGGGGCAATGCCCGTGGCCATTTCAGACCTGATTCCTGACACACCTTAAACAACCTAAGTTTGAGGTCCCCGTTGCAGCGTTCACCAATACCATTTGACTGGGGTGGTATGCACAGTGAAACTGCTATGAGATTCCTAGCACCTTGCACACTTCCTTTACAATTTGACCAGCAAAGTGGGTGCCACAGTCACTTTCTATAACAAGGCAAAGCCCAAACCGAGGTACAAATTCAGTAAGCAATTTCTTTGCAACTTTGACAGCATCCGCACTCGTGCAAGTGTAGGCTTCCACCCACCCAGAGAATACATCTGCTACTACTCAACAATATGAAAACTTCATGCACATGGGGAGCTGTGCAAGATCTGTCTGCATGTATAAGAAAGAACCCTCCGGTACTGGACGTGCAGACAGTTTTGCTTTCACTGCTCTCCCGACATTATGAGCTAGACATGTGGTGCATTTCTCACAATAACCCCGTGCTACCAAAGCAAAACCGGGGGCAACCCAATCTCGGTTCACTGTAGAAATCATTGCATTTTAACCTGATTGGGCAATGCTGTGGGCCCTTCGGACCAGGTATGGAAGGGGTATCTTGAGTGGCACCTGGCGGCCGTCTGGGGAATGCCCAATGGAATCCTTTTCTAACTTACATGAACTCTGAATATAGTTCACCTTTTCCATTTTGGGAGTTTGGTCTTTGAGTATGGCCAGGCCGGAAAGGGAGACAATCAGTGACAGTTGGACTACAACACAAACAAAAGTTTCATTAGGAACTGGGGGCATGTTTAAGGCCGCTGAATGAGCTGCATTGTCTGCTAGGGTATTTCCTTAAGCAATGTAGCACTTAGAAGGGTCATGTTCCGTGCTGCACTTAACAATGGGCAAGGCAGATGGGAGCAGTAGCACATGCAACAAGGCTGACACATATTTTCCATTCAATATTGGGGTACCAGTGGATGTCAAGTAACCATGCTACTTCCATAGGACAGTGAAATCATGCACAACACCATGAGTGTACCTGGAGTTGGTGTAAACCATGGCCAATCTACCCCGTGCAAGGGTACACGCTCATGTGAGGGCATCAAGTTCTGTGATCAGGGCAGACTTGGCAGTGGGCAATCAATAAGCCTGGCGGACAGAGTGGGGTGTACATACAGAGTCAGAAACAAGTTTTCCTGTCGTGTAGCTATGCAGACATGAACCATCCACGAAGAGTATCAGGTCAGGATTCTTCAGTGGGACATCTAACAAATCGGCATGGGGTGACAGAAGCGTTTAGACAACAAATAGGCAATCATGCAGTTCCCCGTCTTGTGGGGTTGGTAACAGAGAAGCAGGGTTCAAGACAGTACATTGGTTCAATATTATATTTGGTGCAGAAATGAGCAGTTTCTCATACTTGCTAAGGCATGAATTGGACACGTGTTGTGTCTTCCTCTTAAGCAGCAGTACCAGCACAGAGTGGGGTACAGAAACTGACAGGGTAAACCTGTACCACTGAATCAGTCTTTTCTATCAACAGGATAGCAGCGGCAACAGGCAAGCTGGGAGTACTGCTGCTACTGGTCTAGGGCACAAGCTGATGCTTAGTACCATGCAACTGTTTTAACACACACTGTGGGCAAATTAATCAAGCTCATTACAGTACAACACAAATGGCTTATCATAGTCAGGCAGACCCAAAGCTGAGGCTGTTGCAAGTGTTTGCTTTATGGTGACAAAGGCATCTTCACCGTCCTGGAATCATGGCCTGGGGTCTGGGGTTGAATCATGCATGAGGGTCTGAAGGGGCTTAACTATAGTCACATACCCTGGGACCCACTATCTGCAGTAACTGACTATCCTGAGAAACCCTCTCATTTGCCTCCTCATCTGGGGCTTGGAAACATTCTGGATCACCACCATGTTAGCCTGGGATCGGTGTATTTCTCCAGCTGAAATCTCATGGCCCAGATATTGCATGCGGGCAAGCACAGATGTAGCCTTTCTTTAGTTGCAATGTGACCTTTGTCAGCAAGTGCTATCAACAGAGTGAGGGAGTCCTGTTTGTAGGCCTCCAAGGAGGAGTAGGCTAGTAGCAGATCAGATCATCTACATATTGCACCAGTGTGGACCCTCCTGGGATTACTACTGAGTCAAGATCCTTCTTCAGGATTTGGGAAAACAAGGGATGTCAAGAAATATGCCATCGGGGGAACAATAAATGGAACAACTCTACATAACCTGGGAACTCTTGAAAGGAATAGGAATTAGTGGAAGTTGCTGACTGGAACAGGTTATAGATATGAGCCTGCAATGTGGCTGGAATTGGGCTAGCCATGGAACTCATCGGGGTGGACTGGAGATAGGATGGTGGTTGGGTAGAATCCGAACTGGCTGAGGACCGGGTTTCAAAATGGCTGGATTGTAAGAGTCAGAATGTCCTCAGTATTCCTTCAGCAGCAGCGCTCCTTGGATGACAGGGTGTAGATGGCTGTACCTGATTTTATGGGCTGTGATATGTAGGTTGGAGGCTGTAGGTTGGAGTACTCAGTCTTTAGTGTCTTAAAATGTTCCTGAAGGTTTTCTTTTTTTGTTTTGTTTAGGCCTCGGTATTCATTTCGTAATGTCTTTTCATGGCTTTTGTGTACCAATCTAGATAGCTATCCCACTGCTGTTGGTGTACTCATGCACCTTTCATCTCTAATTCCATGCGCAGGTTTGTTATTTTGTCTAAGTCAAATGTGTTTTCCTGCAGGAAGTGTTTAGGTGAATCATTTTTTTAATGAATTTACAGGCTTTGGGCGGGTAGTGCGCGTACATAAAATGAGCTGGACTTCTCTTAGGAGGGAGTGGCCCTTCTTTAGACTGACCTAAACCCATTGTTGCAGGGGTGAGACAAGGTATGACTGATTGTGTAACCAGGTCTGTACCTAACACTGTCTGCGCCAGCGCGCTAAAGTGTCCTGAAGCTTGCAGGGTTTCTTCGGTTCATAGTTGACCGCTATGTAGTGTCTATCCAGAGGTTTGAATGTTGACACACAACCGCTACTCCTCCCCCGTTACAGAAATTTCAGTGACACCCCCAGGTATTGGTAGAATTTATATCCAGATGACTGCTGATCTACAGCCCATGTCCCCTGTAACGCTACCCACAATACAGAGCAGGACTCAGCTTCCAGAGACGGGGTTAGTCAAGGGTCAAAGACAAGATACATAAACAGAGGAAACAAAGCCTATTACAGCTCCCATACTAGGACAGAGGAGAGTGTGAATACAAAATTGCGGTTGCAATTGAGTTGCACATACAGGGCTTCAAGTATTATAGAAAATGTCAAAAGGACAAGCTCTCATCCAAAATGTTTTCTTTGCACTTGTGTAAGATATACTCACTCCAGCTCCTGGTCTATACTATTCTACTCTTATTAGCACAGCGGCCTCATGTAATCTTACGTCAGTAGGGTGCATGGATGGGCTCATTCAATGTGACTCTTAGCTGCAGTGGCGAAATGCTTTTAACGTCTTTGTTCTGATCAGATCAAATTCATTGATAGGCAGGGTACCTCCCCTCCTATGTCCCAGAACAAACAGAACATTTCCAGAATTCAGAATTCTTTTTACCAGAGACAAGCATTACCCCGACCCGTTTCAAGCAACAAAACATGACAAATAGCAATGCAATTAACTGTGCTCACCAACCCACGACTTTCAGTCGGCTCTTCTTCCATGTCTGCTCTATCTACTCCCCTGAAATCCCAGTCGTGCCTGCCAGCTTTCCCCACAGACGAAATCTTCTTACCTAGGTCCACAGGGATCACTGGGAGTCGCATCCTGAGTTTTGCCGGAGGGCAGCAGGAATCTGACGTCGCAGGCACCAATCTTGTGATGGAAAAATAACCACAGTCTCTTTCAGTGGATTGGTGAATTACTTTTAATGGCAGTCAGCAAATCCAGCATGCACAGTACAACAGCAACCCAATGACAGAACAAGACTCAGTGCAGCATCCCCTCCTCCCCTCCAGGCACTGAGCTGTATACAGGAGAGCACATATTTCAATGGAAAGGGAAGTTTCAGGCATAGCATGATATCATCAAGCAAGAATGTTTCAGCATACGAGTCCTAAACCGAGGCTGCATTCTCACGCTCAGGAGAGCATTGCCAGGGTGGAGGGTAAACAGTGAGACATTTCTTGTTTTGTTGGGTAAGCTACTTCTACAGTTCACACATGGTTCAGGGCATGCAAGCCTGCTTACTATATGACAACTTCTGTCTGCTAAAGCTGCCTTGCCTCGGAAAGCAGGACTCCAAAACACACTTCTATATGCCAAAAGGGAAACACATCAGAGGCAAGAACTTTGGAAGCCAGCACCACTAGGCGGTAAAGCATTTGATGTTAGGAGATGCACATTAGTACATATGATTCACACAACAAGGGCAATAAGGTGCTTGCTAAACATGGCCGTTAACATTTGCTGGGCATTATTATGAAGCAGCAAAGTGATCAAGGAGTTTACAAAAGAATTCAAACCCAAGTCTCCCCTCCGCACCCCCACAGTATCCTGAGAGCTAAATCACTCTTAGGGGCATACAATTTTGACATGTTTAGAGATTGGTAATTTTAAGAGGTTAGGCACTACGAGATTAAATGATTTGGCCAGGATCACACATGTTCATTTAGAGGTGAAGCTGGGATTTGGGCCCTGTCTATAATTTCTGCACTTGACAACATGTTTTCCCAGTTCTTATTAGAGAACAAGGTGAAAATATTTATGAATATTTGACTGTTGTGAATTAAAATAATACCCCGTTTTGTGGAAGTGACTTAGAAAGTACACAAATCACATAATAACCCAACATGACAATGGGCCTCATTCTAAGTGTGGCGGTCCAGAAATAAGGGTGGCAGTCGCACCGTACTAGCACCCTTTCCGGACCGCCACACTATAACCCTGCCTTCCGGGGATGTTTCACCCGGTAGATCTGACCTGCCTTGCGCAATGGCCCCAGACAGCAGAGTTTTCACGGAAGCACCGGCACCGTTAACGGTGCCGGTGCTTCAGTGAACCCATTCCGGTGGAGTCCTATGCGACTCCACAGGAATGGGGCCTACCCAATTCCGTCGCCTGATATCCCGGGCCGCCGGGACTTGTCATGTCCCAGTGGCACCGGGATATCAGGTGGCGGATTCGGTGTGATGAGGACAGTGGCAACCCGCTGCTAGCACTGTCGGGTTACAGCCGTCCTCGCAATGAGGCTTAATGTAAAAAAATAAAACTTTATATAAGCATGTTATGGAACTGTGTTCTAGCTTTTATTTTCTCCATCATCATGGCAAGAATACAAGTATCAGAATACTAATTAATGTGAGCTGAACATATTTAATCTGGGGTTTTCTATCATATTTCAAAGCTTTAAATACACCAGCACACAGACTTGCAACTTATTTATGATGAGCAGATGTAATTTTGCAATTGTTTCGAATAAAAAAATTAAAAAAAACATTTGTTGTGCCAAATAAGCAGACCAGAAAATTTTCCTGCCAGGGAGAGGCCCGTGACATTTGGTTGGCTCTCTTTTGTCTGGGACTCCATTCCACTCAAATGGCCCACATAAAAAGAAAATCAGGAAATAGGCTAAACATTGCCACCAGTATATCAGAAGACAACCTTGTCACAGAAAACAGCAGAGTAGTATATAATGAGATAAGATGATATGCCCAGGATCACTGTATCATTGGCTGGAAAACCGGGATCTGAGTCTTTACACTTTGGTTCCACAGTCTCGAATGTGACTGCCTAATCACCTTTCCTGACTCTTCACTGGGTAGCTGCCCGTTTTTACAACCCTCGTTTGGAGGGACCAAATGATAGATCTGCACCAAACTGATGCTATTTTTTTTTTTATAGCTATTGCTATCTGGTGGAGGTACATTGTAGCACAGGAGGTGTTACTTTCACAAAAGTAATATGCATGCAAGTTTATCAACCTCAGACATAGCAAAGCCTGATTCGTCCTATCTGGAATTTGGTACTTGAATTTGGTACTTTGATCAGGCATGTGAACGCAAATCTCTGCAACAAGTGTTCAAAGCACTGACCTATCTTCTGAACAAGCATGGCACTCAAATTCATCAATATGCTTTTCAACTTCCGGTATTTTATATGATCGATACATTCCCTACAAAAGGGCGAGTTGTGCTATAGTGAACCGACAAACTGTGTGCACTACGTTCAACACAAAATACAGGAATAATTGATCTGATCAGAATGCGTTGTCAACCATCTTTGAATGAGGCAGCCATATGCCCTCCCCAGGTGGAGGCCCAGCACACGTTCCCCATTTGCCCTCCCATAAAGACGTGGCTACGATGTTAAAAAAAAGTTATAAAACATCACACATGATAAAAACAATAAGAAGAATCCAACACTTTCTGGGAAAACAACCTAGTTTTCTTAAGCGACCGTGCCTCTTACACCTTACAGATATCCCTATTCGTACTTTAACACATCAGAGCAGTGGGTCTAGGATGAGCACACATTGATGGATATATTTAACATGTTTAGCACACACCAGGTTGGGGGGGGGGCATCCATGGGACTGAAAAGTGCACCCCAGCTAGTTGGACCAAGCAGGACTTGCCTGAAACCTCTAGAACTTTCTCTCTTGGGCTGAAGGAGATTTGTACAAAAGTGCACTGTAGGGATTGCATTCCCACAATGCTTTGCTTGCGACTCCGCACTGGAAGTGAACTTCCATTGAGCGTTACTGAGTGGAGCTGTGGCATGTATGACTTGGTTCAAATGATGTATTCTACTTTCACAAGCAGGCCCATGCAAATAGAATGTGTACAATTGTACTCTGGTATTTACACCAATGATGGCAAATCCGGCAGACTCTAGGAATGCTGTGCCTAGCTCCCAAATAGAATATGACAGGCACCGTTCTGCAGTGGACCAACATAAACCCTTTTCGAGCTGAGTTTCCCTGCCATGGCGTCCCTGATGTATGCCAGGACAAAGTCGTACAGTACGTGGAAGCCAGCATGGAGGGTGGGAAGACAGATAACACGCTCAATAGCCATGTCCCGGCTCTATGGTCTTGGGGGCCGGGGGCATGTGCCCCCTTTTGCCCTCCCATAAAGATGTTGCTGAGATGTTTAATCTACAAGCTGAACAACGCGTATGTATAAATAAATGCACCTCCTACGTCAGTATTACATACATGTATTGAATTATCAAATGCCATGTATAAAGAGGTTACACATGTCACAGTAAACATCAATGTTCACTGCTCTTAAAGTTTGAACACCCAAACTGAATTTCTTAAAACCATCATACACAACAATGTTTACCTGAACCTGCCCTGTCCTGTCTGCCTAGCCCTACCTAATCTGCCTACCTGAACCTGCTCTGTCCTGTCTGCCTAGCCCTACTTAATCTGCCTACCTGAACCTGCTCTGTCCTGTCTGCTTAGCCCTACTTAATCTGCCTACCTGAACCTGCTCTGTCCTGTCTGCCTAGCCCTACTTAATCTGCCTACCTGAACCTGCTCTGTCCTGCCTGCCTAGTTTTACCTGCTCTTGCCCTGTGCTGCCTGCTCGTCTTGCCTGCCTTGTCAGCCTTTGCCTGACCATCCTTTCTACTGGCATTCTTTTCTGCCTCCCGACCTGCCACTCCTCACCTTACCTGTTCCTCCTACTGGCATGGTCGCTTCCAGTTTCAAGCCTGCCATCTTTGCGACATCTCTGGAGGTCTCACACCTGCGGACAAACCAATGCCTCGCTTTCCCTGTCGGTGTTCGCACTGTCCTGACGCCATGGTAATACAGGGGAAGTGATCATGTGGTGTGGGGAGTGGGTGAGATAACAACAGGATCTCACCCTCCTGGGGTGGCATTTCCAGGCCAGTCCAGTCACGATGTATCATCGAAAAAAAACAGGTACGCAGTGCCAGCAGGACGCCGTCCTTGACAGAATAAGACGCCTATCCTCGCCAGTTATGGAGGCCATTTAAGATATTCCGAGATGAACTAGAGAGTCTATGATTAGAGGTAGCGGCTCTGAACAATAGAACAGGTCACTCACTGAGCCACAGCCTTATTAAGAGAAAGAGTTGTCGCCCAAGGCTCTTCAATGAAGTACGATGGGGACCCTTGTAAACTGTTCTGTAACCATTGTAGGATCCTTTTTCAATACTGCCCACAACACTTTCTACAGGACAAGGAAAGATTGGCTATATCTTGAGTAACCTGACGGACATTGGCTTGGTGCGGGCTACTCCACATGTGTCTGCCATCGGTCTCATGTTGAACAACTTCAATGACTTTGAGAAAACATTTCCAAAGGTCTTCCAATCCCTTAACCTGGCTTCCTCTGCTCAGAACCAATTGATGGATATTCGTCAAGGTTCCATGGACATAGTTTCCTACGTCAGCCATTTCCGTCAGCTAGCAGCAGATGCTCAATGGCCTGAGGTAACCCAGAAAACCCTGTTCCGATACCGGTTATGGGAAGAGTTCAAGGATGAGCTGGTCCACATTCTTGAACCAGATTCCCTACAATCATTAATAGACCAAGTCCTGCGCATTGAACATTGTCTCGCAGAAAGAAGGGGTAAACGAAAAAGAGCGGAGCGCTTTCCATTGCCTCGTCCCACAATGTTAACACCAGCCCAATCAACTCTGGGGGACAACTCACCCAAACCAATGCAATTGGGGGTTATGTGTAGGCCCCTATCTGAAGCTGAATGGAAACAGAGATGGTTAAACTAGTTGTGTCTTTATTGTGGGGACACCAGTCACTACCTTGGAAACTGCCCCCTGAGGCCAATGAAAATGAGGGGAAACTAGCAGGCCTGTTGTCGTAGGAGAGGGTGACAAAAGGCCCCCGGAGCACCCCAGTCCTGTGGAAAGAAGAACCAATGGCAGCCGCTCCTCTATTTGTTCTTAAGGTAAACCTTGAGTGGAACGCAAATACTTTGTCCATCATGGCTCTAGGCGATTCAGGGGCCTCTGGAAACTGCATAGAATGAACAGCGGCTGAGGCTGCCTCCATAACGAAATAGCCACCCCTGTGAGAGTCATATACGGAACCCCCTTGGCTTCCATGCCCACCAAGCAACACACTATTCCGTTACTGTTGCAGATCACCGGCCATCAAGAATGCATCGCCTTAGAAGTCATACAGTGCCGACACATCTTGTTGTATTGGGACTTTCGTGGCTCACTCGACATACAATCAAGCGCTTTGAAACACATTGGGCCTCATTATGAGTTTGCCGGTCCGGAAACAACAGTACCGGTAAGTTTGCCAGTACCGTTGTTTCCGTATCGGCAAACTACGAGTTCTGTAACTGGGTGCCTTTTAGCCCACCAGGACTGACCTGGCGGGCGGAACGGCACCCGCTCGCAGACCTTGACAGATGCCCCGGCACCATTCATGAATGGGACTCAAATGGGAATGGGGAGTAATATTTTCCGGTGCTCGGGAAAGGGCAATTAACGGCTCCGCCGTGCTTGTAATGCCCCGGTAATTGCCCATTCTCGTGCTCCAGAAAATTCAAGACCGGCACAGTTACCGTCAGAGCCATAATGAAGCCCATTGTGTATAGGCACTATATAAATAAAATATTAATATCAATATCAATAACTCCTACATCAACTGGGGGACTCAAACCATCATTTTCTGTTCTAATCTATGTACCTATGTCTGTTCCGAACCGGTCCTTGTATCTCTTCTTAGAAGCATGGCAAAATCTACATCCACTGGAACCATGCACCTCTGCTCTCTCAGCAAAATACCTACCATCTGCCAGGACCTTGTGTGAGGAGTGAGCAATGTGAGGCAGACAACCTTTGTATGTTTGTTCAAAATGTGCCATTTTATTAACTTATCGAAATTAAACGCCAGGATGCCTGGCCCTCACACTTAAACATTAAATTCAAATAAAACATATGGTATTCCAAATAACATCAACAAATATATATACAGTTCCTTGATAACATTTTATTAATCTGGGTGAATGTCACGATGCCTGCCCCAGACATCAGGAGCAGACCCACCTGCCCAGAGTACAGGCACCCATGAGGACTCAGGGAGGCTCAAGGGACTGCCTAGGGGCTTTATGGACTCAGTCCTGGCGCCGTTGGCACCAGGCTCATATTGCCTTTTTTTAAACTAAGCAGGACATCCTGTAGATAAATCATGTACAGGCCACCGTAAGGCCTTGAAGGGATTACTTTCTTCCAGGGACTATTTTTCTTGGGTGTGGTACTGGAACTATTTTACCTGGGAACTACTTTATGGTGGCTATTTAAACCACGCCCGAAGAGCATCACACGCTTCGCGTTATTCTGCATCTCTGCAGCGCAACGCTCACCGTGCCTGCAGCTCAGCATCCAGTCTACAGCTACATCCGCCTTGTTCTCCGTGAACCGAACCTGAAAAAGAGAAAAGGAAAAGCAGATTAGAGCAGGAGCCACGCCATTAGTCATCGCTTTCATCGGGGAGTCGCCGCAGCTGTGAAGAAAAGAAAATATCTGTTACTGCACTGTACTGTCAGCAGCAGCGCCGCGGCATACTCACCAAAGCTCCTTTCGTCCACATGATCCCGCAAGGCGCTCTGTTGAAATCGCCACTCGGGGCATCTGCATCTGCAAAAGAAAGAAAAATAACAGGTGAGCTGCGCTCTGCAAAAGACATTCAAATTCATACCGCAAGATACTCTCTTAGTACATTACCGCTCGAGGTATCACTAGTCATCATCCTACGTCCCTCATTCCGGAGAAGCGCCACACCTGCAAAATATAGAGAGGACAATTGGTTAACCTCTTACTGAACAATTTCGCTTGCTAAGATTAGTGCTTGGTGCAAAACTGACTCTTACCTTGGTGCTACCTCAATCCTTTCGGAGACGGAACGTTCACCTTGGGACATTCTGCAAGGGAAGAAATATATAAAGGAGCAAGAGTGAACTATTAGACAATCAAACTCTAAGACGTGCATTATACTTTGGATTAGCATAAAACTTACCTCGGAGTCATCGTTGTCTGAAAACTCTGCCATTAGCTTACGGACCAGTGAAGTTAACCGGTATCTACGCACCCCTGCACGCCGACGCAGGGTGGAGAGCCCATCCTTCCAAACAATAAGGTGAGACATGATCAGGGGAACACAAGGTGGTTTCGGAAAAGACAAAGCTAACCCCTTTTACCACGGTCAGCTAATTACCATTTTACTACTTTAGGAAAATCCTCCTACGTGCCAGACAGACGAAACTGAGTGGGCAGGTGCAGTCACTCATAACTACACTACGAGTCACATTGGTGGAGACCGCTGCAGTCCAGCTTCGTTCGGCGCCCCTCTGGAACCCAGGTGAGCGTAACAGTGAACTCTCTTCCCCAGGATTCAAAGTGAGTTCAGCTCCAACGTTCAACAAAAAGAAACAGGGAAATCCATGTAGATAGAACAGTCTCAATTCTGTTCCTGATAACTCAATGTCAAGGTAAAGTTTTGTTAACCAAGGTTCCAAAAACAACAAAGTTTCTCCTCTTGGTGATCAGACTTTCCACTTCACCACAATAGCATCAATGTTATTCCTAGCCACAATGCTTTTCCACAACTTCCAGTTGTCGAAGAAGAATAAAGGAAATACAGCTTCGGCAAATGTTAGTGAAACACAGTTCCTGGTTAACAGTTATAATGCCTTTCTTTACAAGATTAGGATTTACAATATATATCTGTGTCAGGATGACTTCATAAAGCTACTGCTTATACTTCAACGACTTTGCTTCTACCACAGTAAACTGGCATTCACCTTTGTATAATAGTATTCCTCATCACTTGAGCTGCTGAACTCTTGCATCTACTGACAACCAGATGTACCACCACCACTTTAATTTTTGACCACAAACAGGTTATGACAAGATTCATACTTCAACGCCTTTAAATAGGCAATGCTCTCCTCCCCTAAAAAAACCCTGCTTCCAAAGCAGCAGAATCTTTACCTCACTTGTCTACATGTAACCAACAGCAGCAACCTAAGTTTGTCTTTAGGACCCACTTCTCTATTTCTTTGACAGTCTTTAGCAATATAGGCTGTGTCAACGTCAAACAACATTTATAAACAGCACGTTTACCTTGATATCTATGCCAATGGTTAGCCAAAATAATTATCCAAAAACCTTGGTCCCGGCTCTTGGCTACAGGTAATGCTTGCACACTTGTAACTTCTATTAGGCTATCAGTATTGGTTAGATAGTTTTCTGACTTTGAGAAAGGCTGCTTTCATTCTTTGCAGGTAACTACTCTTGCCATGGGCAATGGTTGCTTTCTCTCTAACTGAAGATACAATGTTTAAATGCTTGACAATTCTTTACAAGCAATTGTTGTTCACGTGAATAAAGCTTCAAAGTTCACTCTTCTCTTGAAAAGCGAAATTAGGCACACACAAACACTTCTTAAGTTTTACAAGGTTTAAATGTTCAACAATGGTTTTCAGTAGCGTTTGCTCTTCACGCGAGTGAAAGAAAGATTACCCGATCATACGCGAGTGCTACATTTCTCCAGAGTCCCATTGTTAAGAATTCAACAAACATTTTCAGCTTGTTTCGGTTTATACGTGAGTGAATTATAATCTGGATACTGTTGATGGCAGTGCTCGTGCAAGGAATCAGAACACCAGGTTTAACTCATTGGCTTCTGTTATCCTTGTTCCACGTGGTGCACAACTTCTACTGCTCGTGCTTCACTCGGGACCCACACCCTTCCTCGATGAAGGTGTCTCCAGTCTGGCCACTCGATCACAAAGCCCATCTCACTCCTAAAATCCACAGCCTTACAACAGCTCCTCACCTGGATCTCTGACACGCTTCTTGCATGGCAACTTCTGCAATGAGGCTCACATGGGGAAAGGCAGCCTTCCTGTATGCCTTCCACTGGGTTTACGGTGAATGGATAGAATACAAAGGCTCAAAATGCAATTGTTTCGAATCAAAAGGATCTGAAAAACAAAATCGAATGGAATTTTTTTTTGTGGGGGGGGATGGGGGATGGTCCCCCCAAACCCCTGTTTTTTGGCCAAAAACCACAAATTTAACCTATACCAAGGCACAAAAAAAAATACATAAAAAAGGCATTCGGAATTTGGTCCTTTTCAGTCAAATGTATTATATTCAACCCTTTTAAATTCAACCCTTTGACTGGAGACCCTTCCGCTGTGCAGCCTCTGCACCTCAGAGTTGGAGGGAACAGAACCCTCACAGAACAAGCAGGTGAAATCTACTGCATCAGAGTTCCAGCATCCCTTCGGTTCTCCCACTACTGCCTGGATTGCCAGCACCGTGCATTCTTCTTTCTACTTCTGCTACTACTGCATGAACTCCAGCCGAAGGTCCAGCTCCTTCCTCTAATTGCCTGCACCTGAGGAGACCGTTTATGCCTCTAAAGTTCCTTTAGGTGTGGGCTATTAGGTTTAATTGACCGACTACTACCACAGCATGCCTCTTCAGCCCTTTTCCTTGTCCCGCTAATCATGGGATTATGAGATGTGCAGTTCCTAAAAACAAAGCTAGTCCTTTTTAGTAACTTCATAGTCTAAAGGGTAGATTTATTTCCCTTAGAGCCATTTAAGGATGAACCATTAGAATTCGTTGTTACAGAGGAAGACAATATTTCTGATTTCCTTTTCATTATACCTTTGGGAGTAGGGAGGCTTTTTTAAAATCATGAAATACCTTAAATGGTCTTTCTGTTATTCAGGTCTAATGTTTAAAGGTATTTGTGATCGGAGCCACATGTTTTATATGTGGTTCAAATACATCATAATGACAATAGGCCGTTAACTGTTCTGGCAACTTTAAAAGGAAAAATACAGTGTCTCATTCCATGGGATCCCCTCATCACCCTGGGCCTTGTCTCCTCCCAGGTGATCCTCCCGCAGTACACCACCAAGGTCAGGATCAGGAAGCGTCTGCCTTTCCCTGCCCACCTGGGAGGAGACCTTAGGCAGTGGTTTAGTGAGGAATTCATCACACCTACTCCCGTTTTAGCTGAACCAGAACCATTCCCGTTACTACCTCACCAGCCATACAATTGCAAAATCGAGTTATTGCTTGAAAAAATGATACCCCATGGGCATGCCTGTTCCTTGTCACCCCTGAAAGAAATGTCCTACAGGAATACATTCATGATAGCCTGGAGAAGGGCTATATCATGCCATCCAAGTCCCCCCCTCTGTTTTCTGTTACCAAAAAGAGGGCACCTGATCCACCTACTGGCATAGTCCCTTCCAGTTTCAAGCCTGCCATGTCTGGGACATCTGTGGAGGTCTACATACCTGCACCCAAAACAACGGCTTGCTTCCCCTGTCAGTGTTCGCACTTTCTTCATGCCACGATAATACAGGGGAAGTGCTCACGTGGTGTGGGGAGTCGGGGCGACAACAACAGGCTCTCACTCTCATTGGGGTGCTGAGCTGATTCCTCACTCTACATGATGTCCTTAACCAGTCCAGTCCAGTCACAACTAATCACTGAAAAAGACCAGGTACGCAGTGCCAGCGGGATGTTGTCCTTGACCGGGTTTTGTCACGCTATATTTTAAAACTGGTATCTTCCCTCTGAAGAAACCTTGTATATGCCCTATCCTTAAGAAAGCCAGTGCCATCCTCAATATCATAGTGAATTGCTCTCTGATGGCTAAGTCTCCTTGTTTTTGTAAAATCTCAGAAAAAGCGGCCACCGGTCAATTGTTGAGGTTCGCTGGAATAAATTACCTCTTACATGATGGCACATTAGGCTTTAGACGAGCCCGTGGTATAGGACTTTCCCTCTGTTTCTCCCTCCATCTTCTTTTTAGATCCAGGATGGTAGCTCAGGCTCTAACTCTCCCAATAGTGCCTGGTTTCCTACTAAAGCGTAGCTGATTAATCTGACTGTCCAATCTACCCATTATTGGGTTGTTCCCCCTTCTATCTGAAAACTCATCCTTGATTAGTTATTCCCATTTCATATTCTCTCCCTTAAACTGAGAAAGAGAAGAACAAGAGTGGATGTTTAAGTGAAAGAGCATTCCAGAGTTTAGGCCCTAGAAGTTGAAATGATCTAAAATATGAGGAGGCGCATGGGGAATGTGAAACAATCACGAAGGTTGTTGCAGAACATAGATTACAAGAAGGTTGATATAAAGATAGCAGGGAACAAAGATAAGGAGGAGCCAAAGCATGCAGTCATTTGAAGACAAGACAAAGAAACTGATATTCAAAATGGTGTTAAATTGGTAACCAACGTAAATGAGCCAGGTAAGAAGTAAGATGAGCGGACATAGGAAAACAAAAAAAAGAATACAAACCACAGAGTGCAAGATAGAGCGTAAAAGAAAAAGAGAAAATTTAGGGTGCTTAGGCGAATCTCGGAAAGGGCTCATATCCAGCTGCTACTTGCCAGAACTAGCCAATTGACTGATTGACATAATACACCTGGGGTGCTCTGGAATATGTCTCTTTACAGTAATAACCATTGATGCCAACAAAGCATTTGATCTTTCAATTGGTCTTTCCTATGGGATGTTTGTGAAAAATATGACTTTAGCAGCAATCTATGTATTTATTTTAAGGTTTTATATTGCACCAAATTATAATACAGCCACCTTGAGGCGCTTGACAAGGCACAGCATCAGAAAAAGGGAACATGAAATGGTAAAGGTGGAAATGGAAGGCAGTTCATAGCGAGTCACGATGTTTGGCAGAACATTCCTGGGGTGATGAAGATTTAGGTAGAGGGGGTATAAGCGCTACTATAGTAACAGGCTAAACACAAGGAAACAAAGGTTGAGCAAGAAGGCTAATAATGGACAAAACACAACTTGGGTATCAAATGCCCAGGAGCAGATCTGATGGCCATAGGCTTTGCATTGGTATGCGGGGTTGGGCCTTACATGCAGGCAGATTTCTTGCCAGGGTTGCAGGATAGGGGGGTAGCAAGCATAGAAATGATGATCATTCGGCTCGGGGTAGGTCATAGACTGTGGAAATGTTATTGAGTATTGTAATTGAGTATTGTAGGGCGACATTTGGCCTGATATGAGACCTCTTGCCTTGGCATGTGACCTTTGGTTGATTTATTTCTTTTTATTTGTCGAGCGATGTTAAGAGAAACAAATGGCTCACTTTCTCCATGTGCAAAGTTCTGGCTGAGCCGAGTTGATGGTAAGATATGAGGATGTGCTAATGCTCTTGTATGCTTCTTTTTTTCCCCCTTTTCTTTTTCTTTATTGTGCATCTGGTTATTGTACAAACCTTAAGCACTGAAGATACATCCCATTATTTAAAACATAATAAAAACCTTTGCAGAGAAAATACAATAAAATCATTCATTCAGTTGTCTCCTCAATTAGCTTCAATGCCTCCTTCTACACGTGAAATGATGCAGCTGTTATAACCACTGATTTTGCTCCGAAAAGGGTTGCCTTGAATGATACAATTCTTTTTTTAAAAATCTTTATTTAACCCAAAAGCAGACATGCTACATTTCTGCCATCACTGTGCATAGATAATTCCGCAAGGCGGTTGTTTATGAACACTGAGATACGGTACAGCATCTAGCAGCAAATCATGATTCTTTGATTATTACCAGGTGTTCTGCCATTTTTATATGCATAACGTATATCCAGCTGGTCATGTTTCTCCACGTGTACGAGCCAGCTAATCCCACAATGGTACCCAAATGTCTTTCGGTCGGCAGCTGGTTGTGACCGTTACAGTGTAGCCTTCTTCCCTTTCATTAGCACAGGTCAGTTCTCAAAGCCATTCCGGATCATCCGGGCTGTTTTTGACTTCCAATGTTTTAGGATACACTTTTTAGCAATTATGCAACCCAAGTTAAACAGCCTGCGTCACTTCACATTGACCTTTCCTATGTTAGGGCGAGCAAGCACTGGGGGCACTTGAGTGATTTTATGTAGTGTGTCTGCAACCCTTTGCCACAACCGGACAATCATGGGGACAATCATGGGGCATTCCCAGTACATATGAAAGGAATCTGCGACAGCTCTACCACACTTGCATTCGTCACTCACATTCTGTGCAAACTTAGAGACTCGTGCTGGGGTGTAATGCAGTCGATTCAATATTTTAAATTGTATTAACCTGAACTAAGACCTCTTTTGACAGGCGACACCTCTGTGCCCACTGGTCTTCGTATATTTCCTTGTTCAGGTCCCTCTCCCATTTCTCCTTTGTTCTGATAGTTAACTTCTGGCCCAACTGACACACTTTGTATAGTCTACATACTAGCCTTCTAGGGTTCCCATCTCTCATTATCATTTCCACCGGTGCACATGCCTCAGTTTCCGCGGGAACGAGGGTCATCTACTGCACCCACACTGAAATCGCAGTGTTCTAATCGGGCTGTTTCCCGGTTTGACCTTGAACTCCTCAAATGTGACAAACAACCCGTTCAGGAACAGGTCGCCTAGTGTCATTTCCTCCTCCGGATCCCAGCTGTTTCTAATGTCACTTTCATACGTCGGGGTAGCCCCGCGCAGTTGCATAGGGGAGCAGCCCCACAATACGGGGACGGGACCTCTAATCTCTTGAGCAGTCTAGACCACACATTCACCGTCGTGCATACCGGGTCAAATAAGCACGAATCTTTGTGTCGGCCCCCGAGGATTATAGAGTTCAGATTCGTTGGGGCAGCACTATTGGTCTCTAAATCCTGATTTATCGGGCTTAGATCCGTGGAGTACCAGTACCCAGCGTATTGCGCCTGTGTGACTATGTAATATAATTCAAAGTCGGGTACAGCAAGACCCCCGATAATATGGTTCTGCAGCCCATCCCATTTCATTCGTGGTGTATTCGCTGCCCACACATAATCATTCTCCAGGGCCCGTAGTCTATTAAAAATAAGCTAAAATTATACAGTAGTTTGGGAACTACTACAATTTTAAGTAGCGAGAGCATACCATACAAGGACAATGGAATCTTAGCTCATAGTTGTAACTTAACTGCCAGGGCCTCGAGATAGATCTTGTGTGCAAATAGTGTCTGATGTGCATGTGAGATTGTTATGCCTAGGTACTTTAGCCAAAGCAGGGCCCATCTGAACCCCGATGGGCTAGACAACATGCGGGTGGCATTGGTTAACAGAAATAGTTCCGATTTTGCCTCATTTATGCAGTACCCGGGGAAAAGCATGAATCTCTGGATCTCCTCCATCATTGGTGCAATATTTTACTCCGGGTCGCAGATATATAGCAGCGTACCGTCTGCGTACATGTATATAACCTCTGGGGGGCCCGCTATGCGGATCCCCCTGTGTGCGTGCCCAGCATGCATTATTCGCGCCAGGGGTTCTATTGTCAAAGCAAACAATACTCATCTATGCTTCTACGGGCTTCATATGTCTGGTGTTGGTTGTGTTGGTTGTAAAGTGGTTAGGAAACTGACCTCCTAAAGACAAGATCTTATGAGAGCTTGGTTTGAATACCACCTCTTCCAATGCCTTTTTGAATTGGAGTTATGTTTTTTAAAATTATGTTTGGTTGCTTTTGTTTGCCTTTGACAAATTCAACATCAGTATATATTATGTAGGCAATATATGGGCTCCAAGTTTATGTATGCTTGGAGCAGAAATATGACTCAGGGCTTGGTGGCAAAAGGGAGTTGATGCACCTAGTACACTGCTGGCTGAGAGGTTTAAGTAGTCCCATCACGTATCAAGGTGCACAGGTTTGGTACCACTTGACATCCAACACCGCTTTATAGTTCATACCACCTTTTAAATACTCGTCAGAAGCACCAGCCTAAAATGTGCAATGACTCTGCCCAAGTTGTCAAAGTAAGACTGTACTTCGGGTGACACATCTGTCATGCGGCTGACCCTTTCCAAATCCAATGACCTGCATGAATTGGTACAATATTCACTCTAATTACATCCGGGATGGCACCTTTCAATGACAGAGCTATAGAATAAAAAAACTGCTAACCTTCCTAATATTGTAATTGTACCATATACAGTATAGTATTGGAGCACAGCTAATGTATGCTTGGAGCAGTAGTAAGTCCTGCATGTTATGTTGTCCGAAGGGTTCTGTACACTCACTTAGCAGCTGAAGATGGTCCTTTCATCTATTCAAATTTCATTGATGCGTTTGGATTGTTCATAGAGGGATCTAATAGCACAGGTTCAGAACTCTGACAAAAACAGCTTTTTTTACAGACTACTGATAATTTCAAAAGTTTGGTCAGCCGTTACTTTATTTACTTTTTGGGCTAGGGTTTGGGTCTCAGCATCTTGCTCACCACATGCTTAGTACATTACACGTTTGCATACTCTATTGGTGTCTATGGTAATGTGTGCTAGGGTTTAGGCCCCCTTTTTTCATTTCTTGCCTTTGAATTTTGTACATGGATGGATTTGGGTGAGTGCACTTCACTGATATGGAGATGTCAACATCCTATAAACTGCTCAATGCTGCCCCTGTCCACACACGAATAATCCAGCAAAAATGAACCAATGGGCAACCCAAACAAAGCGTTTCGCTACAAGACAAACTGGCTTCACCCCAAACGTTGGGACTAACATCAACCTATTACTGCTAAACTTGATAAAACACGAAGCAATCAACAGCAAAACAAAAATCTATGTGGCATTTATGGACCTCCATATGGCCTTTAACGGGATATCCCGCCAAAAACTTTGGAACAAACTTGAAAAATGGGAATGTCCCAATGACATACTAGGTCCAATTAAACAACTCTACTCAGATACTTCAATCACAATAAGACTAACAAGAGAAGGCCATACAACACCAAAAATAAATGCTGAAAATTGATTAAAACAAGGATGCCCTCTAGCAGCCACCCTGTACAACCTCTTCACTGCAGATATCAAGACTCACCTTCAAACTGATGCCCTCAACCCACCGAAGATCAATTCAATACCGGTTAAAATAATGACATATGCGGACGACATAATTTTACTGGACAAGACCCCATCCGGCCTACAACGCAGCCTCAATCAATTAACTCTCTACATGGATCTTTACGAACTCACCATCAATACAAAAAAAACAAAAATCATGCAATTGACCAGACCGACCAACATCAATAGGAAACTACTGAAAATCTACCTCAACGACAATCAGCTTGAAGAAGTAACAACATTTAAATACTTGGGCATCCACATAAACCAATCCAAATCCGAAAAAGAGTGGACGCTGAAAACAGAACAACGAATTCAGTCTCTGGCAAGACAAGGATGTGTGATCCAGCGCAAATTTGGGAAATATTCTTTCAAACCCATAACCACATATTACAAACAAAAGATGATTCCGACAATAGTCTACGGAACAGAGGAAATGATACATGCAACAGACCACAGCTGGACAAAACTAGAAGCCCTCTTCTGGTGTAAGATCCTCCAACTGCCACCTGCATCCCCTATGCCAAGAATCAGGCATGAAATAGCCTTACAGTCCATCAGATCAATAGTTCTATGGAAACAACTAGATCTATATCGAAAACTTCTCACTGATGAAAAAACACCGGCAATCCAAATTTTGAGGTCTCACGATGGAACAATGAACAATACAATCCTTGATAAGTGGAAAGCAAATCTAGACCAACTAATGCAATCAGAAGAAATCTCACATGAAATGCTCACGCTCTGCCCTCAAATGCAAAAATAAAAATAATGGAAAATGACTGGATAAAAACACTCGAAGAAAAAACAAAATACTCACTCAACCTACAATGTGCGACAGACATCAGATCAATCAACGAACTACCAGCTTACCTGTCCATCTTCTCTGACGCAAAAATGCGGGCAATATACTTGAAAGTCAGAACGAACACAATACCGACACGTTATTACCTAGCCAAAGCCGGACAAATTGAGCCAACAGAACAATTTTGCCGTTTCTGCTCAGACACCCAAAAATCTGAAACACTCTTCCACTTACTAATGGAATGCAAAGAACTCTCAGAACAAAGAACAAGATTTGGCACCTACTACAAGACTCGAGAACAAGTAATGTAGACAGAGGAGAGATGGACGGAGATGCTCAATGGTAGATCGCAAAAACTTATCTTGACGATATGCCAATTCCTACAAGAAATCCTTAACCTGGGCAAAATTGTAATAAGTTAAAAAGATTTTTTTTTTTCGAAACTGGAGACAAATGAAAAGTTTAAAAATTAAACTACAACATTTTAAAAAAAAATCTAGCAAAATGATTGCAACCATTCCTCAGCTGCTGGATTTATAAAGATTCAGGGTATTTTCCGGTTTCAGACCTTCTGAGTCCCCAGATTAAAGTCTGATTGAGATTGTTTAGGTTTACCATAAGTGATATTTTAAAGAGGGTCCTAAAACCCATGACCAAGGAACAGCTCATTGATGGAATTTACAAATATTTATATAAAAACGTTGTTATGATAGGTTTTACCAAAACACCAGCTAATATAAGCATTTAATAGCTCGTATTCCATACTAACATAGATAGTTTAAAATCAGTTCATATAAGAAGCAAGGTTCGCAAGGTGACCATGATGTGCGTAAGTCTATGATTAGAAATATTGCAAACATCTTCTAATTTGTTATTTGACCAGAACTGATTCATAGGTCCATCATTTTCTGTCAGTGCTGTGATTCTCGCTGAATATCCTAATTCACAGCAAAATGCAAAGGTTGAATTTCCAGTCATTTTGCAGAATACATTTGCTTTATTCAGCTGCCTAACTAGAAACTGATTTAAAAATTTGAAACAGCCAATGGCATCTAATTACTTGATTATGCAGATACAAAACCTAGAATGCATAACCGACTCGACCTCCTCGAGTCTGCACATGAATCTGGATTGTTTCATTTCTTTAATGTTCTCAATAAAGCTAATACTGAAGACTCCGCAGGCTAAACTAAAAATACAATAGTTAAAGCTGGTTATGTTTCATCGGATCCAAATAGCTTTGCATCCCTGACCATTCTTGATAGAGAGGTAGTTAATATATGTTCTAGTATTAACCAGTCCATCAGCTGCCTACTCATAGTTCATATTCCCGCATGCCGCTTTTGTAATCTGTGTATCATACTTGATTTCAAGAAAGCGCAGCAGATGTGGATTTAGAATCTGATACTAATGATCTCCGAAATATGCTTTAGTCTTAACCAGAACCTTCAAATTGCTATGGCCCGAAAACTCTCCTTTATTTCCCACAGCTGATATGGTTTTAGAGGCCTATGCTTTTAAGGCAGCTGTAATCAGTTGCTTCCCTGCTCTGTATGAAATCATATTTGATGTTGCGGTTTAGCTAAGAGTAGTGTCTGCATGTTCAATGTGCCTTGTCCAGTAACAAACCAAATTCCCAGTCAGTTGTACATTTTAACTGCTTATCCGTATGCCCTCAAAAAGAAAGATGTTTGTCACCGGTTTATGGCCCACTATCTTCATGGTTTCTTTTTTGTCTGTGTTTATTCCAGGATCTTGCAGAAGAATAGACATCAACACAGAAAAAGGATTTTTAGGGAACGTTTACTTATCGCCAGTATAACAGCATCAATCACCTATGAAAGTATCAGCCAAGAATCCCGGCCAATCATTTGGTCGTCTTTCTGTGCAACTGCCAATTTTCCTACTAAATCATCCATAAGCTAAACAGAGTGGGAGTCTGAATGCAACCCTATCATACTCATCTACCAATTAATATATCACTGCAATCTCCATCTCTCTCCATAGAAGACAGTGGGGTATTGTTCGTATATGTAAGTGCTGTATAGCATTTGCTCAGCCCGCAGATTTCCCATTTTGATTTAGTGTGGCTCACAACTTCTGACCGTGTGAACGCCCGCTCTTAAGGAAAATCCACAACAATCCCCTAACAATCACATCATTACCAATCTTGCTCAAAATCTCATTTCATATCATATTTACATGTCATCCAGTTTACTATCTCTAAAAATGAATCTGGTTAAATATCAAGTCATCAGTGTTCAGAGTCAATATTTCTAACTGCTCTAGGGTTGCCCGCTTCAATGTCTCCCAAACACCACATTTTTTAGTACTCGTATGCTTTAATGGTCACCATACAAGGAATCTTTTATAGACGTAATAATTTCCCTATATAGAGAAAGAACTTTCCATGAATTAAGTGCATTTAATGAGTTGAGCCCTAATTCATTTCTGAAAATTAAGGCAGGGATACAATCGGCAAGGATAGAGCTTTTCGGCAAACCTGATCGAATTTGTCGAACAACTTTGTACTCACTTGTTGGCTGAAGTCCAACCCATGCATAATCATCGTAACTACTTTACAATGATAAAAACGAACTAAGGGTTGTTTTGTGAACCTGCAATACTTCCGATTCACGTAAATCATTTGTGCTCCCAGTTGGTCCACCTTTTTTAACAACCTCTCTTCAAAAAACTACTTTAAAGGCTTTGACACCAAGTAGAAGCCCACATATTTTAGTTCCTGTACTTCTTCAAGGGGCTGCTTACCGAGTTTCCACACAAAATATTTCTTGCCTTTAGACCCCAAAAATTGTATTATCTTCATTTTCGCAACATTTATTGTTAGCTTATTCTCAGAGGTATAACTACCAAACTGAATAATCAACCGCTGCAGCCCTATTTGGGTGTGATCAATCAGGATCACATCGTCTGCATATGTAACACAGCTAATACTCAGGTCCGCTATTTATGTAGGAACAAAGGCTGCATTATCTAAGTGTATGCATTCAGGTCCAATATGTATACATTAAAAAGACATGGTGCCAACATGTAGACTTGGTGCAAACCTTTTGTAGTGGAAATTGCTCTTGAAAGTTCCACTAGGGTATTCATACGAACTCTGATCATAGTGTTGGTATGCTAGTTAATTAATATTTTCAGAAGTTCCTCAGGTAATTTCCATCTTTTCAGTTTTCCTGCAGCTGACCACGGTCGACCATGTCGAAAGCAAGCGACACATCTATTGTCACATACAAAGGAGTGTTGCCTTTATTTGCTGCTTTTTGCATCAAAACCTCCATAACAAGCCCATTCAATGTGGTTCCTATGCCCCTCCGAAAACCAGTTTGAAATGTTGTCACCCTAGCAGTATTGCTTTTCCATGATTCAATCTCCTGTAACACCAGTGCTGTGAAAACCTTACTTTCTATGTCTAAGATGGAGAGATTTGTCTATAATTAATAGGATTTTGCCCATCGCCCTTTTTGGTTTGGGCGCTTTGGTGGCGTAAGCCACTTAACCGCTAAAACATTGTACTGGAAATGTAAAAAGAAATGTAAAAAATGAGAAAGGGGAGTTTGAGAGTAGTGTATGGCACTGCCATGGCAGCTTGCAGCCTGTGGCAATGAAATGGTCGGAGCACCATTTGGGACTTCACCCTCTCGCTCACGTCTGGTGGCCTGCAAAATGACTGCACTTAACTATATGCCGGTTATTTTTCTCATTTGTATGCACCAATGCTTTTTTTGCCTTAAACTCCTGATGGACTATGTTTAAAGTCTGCTGCGGAGTGATCTAGTTCTTGCTAGAAGAACAGTAGATGCCGGCTTCCGCTTGTTTGCTTTCAGGGCGACCAGCACTGTCGCTGTGGGATGGGGGGGCCTGGCCTCCCGGACGCAGGCAGGATCTGTATGTATTTGCAGTGGCCGGGATAGGCACTGCTGCCTGGGCAGGGCAGAGGGCTTGCAGGTTTTGGAAATTACATCTTCAGTTTCATTTCCTCATCGAAGATTCTATGGAGCTGTGAAAGGAGGATGGTGCGAGGAGCCCAGAGAGAGGTGATGACGAGTCCTCCATTCGCTATTTTGTTGAATATTTTGCCCCGAGAGCCCGGCCCTTTTGTGATGCCATGACTTCATATATTGATGCAGTGCCCAGTCGGTGGTTATCCCCAGAGAAGCCAGAGAGCTGAATCCAGCACTCCAGCATGTAGAGGTCCTCAGATGGCGTTTCAGTCAGATTTGGAGATGGAAGACTAAGGCAGGCAGTGAGGGTGAAGGAATGGGCTCGGCCCGATTGGGCCTTGCACGGCCATGTGTATTGTGTTGTGTTGCCTCCTGGAACCCGATACGATCTCTCCTTCTCTTTGTGCCACTGGAAGTAAATGTCTTAACATTAGTTTACTCCTAGCGGACTGTCACAGGTCCAAAAGACTCCAAAACTCCAAAATACCCAAGGTTGAGAGACACCCCCCCACCATTCCTTAGCACCGGACTGGCCATGTGCTGTGCCATAACTCACTCCACAGTAGGCATTGCATGCACTCATTTGCACAGCTTGGTGAGCATTCAATTCTATGTTCACCATTACCTTCATTTAAATTACATTATACCATCTGGAGTGAAAAGCAGGAAACAGTGCAGTTGTGTGTGTTGTGTGTGCCCTGTATGCACGTGAAGGAGGAGGCGGTTGAGGCATAGAAAGGGGAATAGACAGTTAAAGCAAAATTGTGCGAGGGTGCATAGAGTGAGTGATGGCTGAGTGTGGGGGAGAAAATAGGGATAAAACAGCTATTGAAGTGAAATGAAGAAGAGGGTAACCAATGATGTGGGAGGGAAGGTGGAGAAAGACCACGGGAAGGAAATGGTGAGGGGATGGTAAACGGTGGATAGCCACAGAGGGCAAGAGACAGGAGAGTGACAACAGTTGGAGGGAGATATAAATCAAGAGGGTGTAAAAGATTGGAAGCAAGGGGAAGACAAGTCCAATGAGCTCAAATAATGTTAATCTTCACAAATGTTTTTACATTTGCAATTGGTGACCAACGCTGTAAACACCCACAACATTCCACGCTACACTTTCTTGATCTGGTTAACAACTTTGTGGTTCTCTGGGTCTCGCCTTGTAGATTAAAAAACAAGACCAGAGCAATATAGCGCCTAGAGGCCATCCGGGTTACAAAAGCGCTTTGCGTGCCAACTCTCTTGCATGCGAGAAATGTACATAATGGACTGCAGAATACATCGCAGAGGAATTATTTTTCAGGCTAAATATTAGGTTACCCAGATTTACTGACAGACCCGTTTTTAGGGGTGGGACAGGCGGGCAATTGCTGGGATGCGAAGGGGTGGTGAGGGTCACAAAAGGGGCCAGTATGATTGTGCCCCAGAGGCCCAGGAGAAGTGTGCCCCATAGTCACAGGCTTCTTCGATATGCAGTGGTTATGAAAAGCGGCAGGCAGCATGCTGGCTGAAATTTCTGTGTGATGTCAGGGACTGGGCGCACTTGCAGAGTCACTAATGTTTAGAAAAATAAAGAACAAACTGTGAGCCCCAGGTTCACAGGAGCAGAAAGGTGTAATTGTCTGCAGTGTAGCTCTGAACAGCAGCTGATAACTTATGCCTCATTCCCTCTCCTCTTGTGCATGTTTTCGGTATAATCTGTGGAGCCCAGAGCCGGCCGATCTATTACCCTGGTTGGTGTTGTACAATGACGACCTGAGGCATTATTTTGTGGTTGGCAATAAAAGGCTGTGGTTTTGATAGCAAAAGTATAATCATACAACACATTTTGGTAAATATATTTATCCAAAAACACAACTGTTATTTTTCGGGCACCGGGTCTAGGGGCACACACCTGGATTGGTTCTCGGCCACCCAGGTTCCCCAAAAAAGTTACAGAACTACTATCCTCATGTAGCTAAATTATCAATCGCCTCAGCATGGGATTTGTCCATTCCCTTAACTGACAGGTGGACCCCGTCTGTGTGGAACAGCTCCGGGTCTGCTAGCAGAGTGTCGTATGAAGTGAATTCCAGTGCTGATGCAGAATTGTTCTATTCCCCTGCGAAGCTTTTTCCTAGCTATGTCAATTGCTTCGTATGAATTGGCCAACTTCCATGTTTTTCTGGGTAGCGTGGATGAATAGAGGATTTCGGTCTCCTTCCAATTGTGCGCTATTCCTGCCAAGGATGCACATGTGTCCGACAGCAACTGTTTCCTGCCTTGCTCTACCAAGTCATTGCCCCTCAGATGTATAATTAAGAATTCAGGTGAGTCCCTGAAGGCTACCAGGTCTGCCAGTCTGTCGTGTATCTCAGACCATCTCATGCCCTTATACCCCCACCATGATGTAATGGTATTCCCAAAAGCCAGGTTATATTTTGTTTCCTCAGACCATCTCCCTGTCCTGCAAATGAACGAGTGTCCTATGATCCATGCCGATTTGAGGGGCTGTCTCTTTCTGTTGAGGAAAATCATTATTACATTAGTTCTGGCCTTACAAATATTTTATAACAATCAGACCGTGAACCCCCGATTTGTTTTACTTTCTCCGCCCTAAGACTCCCTTGCTATGTCAATGTTGCTGTTTCTATTCTGAACGAGTGGGCCCCATATTCCCTGCTGTCCCGACCTGCTTTTTCAATGGTTATATTGAGGACTGCCTGAAATTGAAATTGACTGAGCGCCCTCCCATCTTCATGCATCAGAAAACGCCCTACAATACACGGGCGGTACCTGAGGTACTGGTTCATGATACATACTTGGCAGTTTGTTCTGTCTTCAATGCAATAAATCATAATTGCCCTTCTGTTTCTTGTCCTAAACGTGTGTACGTCTATTGCAATATAGTCCCCATTTACCTGGACCTCCAGCATGCCTAAACCATTGGTAGCTTTAGTGCTTTATGCGATAAGCTCACTTACTCTAAATGCCCCAAAATATGGCATGGCAAAAGCTGCTTTAAACAGTTGTGTCTCGTATTTGTGTCAGCAAACGGTTTCCAGTAATTTTAGCAATATCGCCATTTTCTCAAAATTTAGCGGACACCTCTTATCCTTGAGTCGGCCCTCTACCTTTCACCATCCTTTTAGTGCATAGTTTACCAATGAGCTGCGAGTTGGGTCCGAACCTCCTTGTATTTTTGCAAAATAGGCTACTGCTGCTAGATGTCTCTTTGCCCAATCTTTTTTCATTGTTTGATTGTATGCCCATTCTAGAAAACTATTCATCTCTTTTGTTGTTAATAGCTCTACATGCTCCCTGTTTGTAATTTTCAGTACTGTTTCCAGACACTTGCTATATTGTTTTGCTGTGTTTGCTTCCAAGGCTTTCTTGGCCAGGCCTAATAATAACCCTGTGGCATGGTCTGCGTAATCATCAGGAGGCGTACTCCTGCTCACACCCGTTTTTGAGGTGCCTGCTACTGTTGTTATCTAACCTTGGTCCTAGCCGTCCGGCGTTGACTCAGTGGCTCTCCTCAGTTCTCTGTCAGTATTTCCCAGCATTCTTTGGGTACTTCCGTCTTCCTGGTGTCCGCCTCGGGCCTCATTTTGTGGAATGTCTCCCACTGAAAGCGAGACAATGCATCTGAAATGTTATTATCCTTGACGGCTTTGTGCTTAGCACTTAGCTCAATATTTTTGTTTTAGAGTTATAATGGTCATGGCCCTAAGAATTTTTAGGACTGAATGACATGTAGTCGATTTCCTGTTTATGATTCATACTACAGCCATATTGTCTGACCATGCAATTAGGTCTGCGTTTGCCAGCCGGTCTCCAAATACATGCAGTGCCAGCCAGACTGGTATGATTTCCAGCAATGTTATGTTCTTTGCCAGTCCTTGTGTGTGCCATGCTTCTGGCCCTGGTCCTGCACGCCATGAATTCTCTAGTATTGCTCCAAAGCCCTTGCTTCCTGTCACAACAGTAAAAAGTACCCTTTTCCTGCTGGTGTTCAATGCCGTGCGCCATTTTATTTTTCTGTTGAATTTAGCCAGAATGTCTTCCCATACTGAAAAATCCTTCTTTACCTCCTCCCCTAACCTTATGTGCAGGTGACGTTTTGTGCTCCCTCTAGTCTTCATTACCAAACTCCTTGAAAAGACCTCCCCCTGTGGGATTAATCTGGCAGCAAAATTGAGACTTCCTGCTAAGGACTGTATTTCCTTTACTGTCCCTTTGTTTTTCCCCTGAGTGATCTGATATTTTTGAGCAACTCATTTTATTTGCTGGAATCCTCCATTCCCCTGAAGCCGTATCCATCTCAATCCCCAGGAAAATGATGTTTGTGTGGAGGTTGGAGGTTTTTTCTTTTGCTAGGGGGATTCCCCAGTGCTCTGCCATCTCTATCAGTTTTTCTAGTGACTGCCTGCATTCGTTAGTTCCTGGCTGCCCTATTAACGGGAAACCGTCCAGGTAGTGGGCCACATCTGCCCCTGGTTTTTCTTTCAGGAAACCCCACTGAAAGAAAGAACTGAATTGTTTGAGTAGCGCACATGTTATTGCGCACCCTATAAGTAGGCACTTATCTGTGTTGAATTTCTTGTCAAATGTGAAGCCCATCCAGGGCTGCAACCTGGGATGGACTGGTAGTGGTCTAAAAGGCAGATTATATATCTAGTTTTGCCATTAATGCATTTCTGCCACATTTTCTGACCATCCTGAGCGCCTCCCGGAAGTGTGTGTATAACACCGCTGTCTCTGTGGTTGGAATCCTTTATTTACTGACCTGCCCTTTGGGTATGATAGGTGGTGTATTAATCTATACTGCCCTGCCTCGTCTTTGGGTACTAAACCCACTGGCGACCATATGTACTCGTTGAAAGGCATTGTATCCCATGGCCCTCCAATTCTTCCTAGTTCTAATTCTTTTTGCAGTTTCTTTTTCACTAGTGTAGGGTTTTCTCCTGCTGTGTTCAAATTTGCCGTTATCATTCTAGACCGCTGGCCTTTAAAAGGGATAATCAATCCTTCCATAAACCTGTCTATTATTGACTGGCTTATTTCCTTGCTTCTAATAATCTCATAAAATTCTCTATTTTAATGGGCGTTTTACCTGGTGGTAAACTTTCCCCTTCCCCCTTGAGCTTCTAAATTCGTTCTGCGTATTCCCTGTGTCGTCAGGCAGATCTCATAGCTCCTCTCTCTTTGTGGTCTTACTGGGCAGTCTAGTGCATCCATTGCTGCTATGTTCGCCCCCGTATTTGGTGCATGCATGCTTATATCTGCACTCCTTCCCCCATGAGCAGTACCCTGTTTCAAATGTCCAACATGCAACATTGCTTTTACTGGGAATATGTGGCCTGTTTGTGTTTTGGCTGCAGGTATATGACCTAGCCATACATGGCTGTTTTTTCTGAAAGGGCTGCTTGCTTTTGTTTTTGTGTTCTGGTTCTGTGCCTTTCCCACTGTTAGCCTGAGTGTTTTTTGTCTGAGCTGCACTTTTTTTCTGCGCAGCATGGTGATTTAGTTTTCAAAACATTGTCAATGTAGAGGCTTGCCTGTACTGCATCCCACTCTATTTCTGGGCGCATCGCCATGGCCCTCCTGAACTGATCATTATAAGTGAGGCAAGCCTCTCCCGCAAAGGTTTCCCTTACCTGCCTGATCTTATCTTGGTATGCAAACAGCACTCTGCCTTCGTTTCGGAATTTTTCCAAGACTATAATGTTAAAAGCTTTTGACCAGTTGTTGAAATTCTACTCTACCTGTGATTCTCTGACTATGAGCCTCATTACATGGTAGGCGGCAAACCATGGTGCTATTAGCACCACGGTTGCCGCCAGTAACATACCGGTACCACCATGGAGGAAAGGGGAATTACCACCCCATTCCAAGGTGGCGGGGCGGTAATTCCCCCTTCCTCCATGGCCCTTCGCCATTCCCATTTTTGCCCCATAAAACAAGGGAAAGGACCCCTTCTTAATAATGTCATTTTGCCCTCCAATTTCGTGTTATTGTACTCCTGTAGAATGTGTGCATTTATCATATCTATGTTCCTTACACTCCAAGAAACTGTGCTTCTTTTGTATTAGTTTCCAATCCTACCGCTCGCCTACCTAGACTCCTCTCTTTCTTGCACTTTATCTTGAATGTTAATATATACTATCCCCATCCTGTGTCCCCTTAATCTCCATAGATTCACAATTTCACAATGTCTGTGCACTAAGTCAGATACGAATATGTAATCCATCCTTGCCATATTGGGGCCTTTACACCAGGTATACTTGCCCAGAAGATCTGCTAGCTTCCCATTCAGCATCAGCAGTCCCCATTTCTTTAAAAATAAATTTCACAATATGCTTTGCTTTCTTTGTTGGACAAAATAAGGGCTCGCCTCCTCATTCTTATTTGACTTATCATCCGGCTGTAGCAAACATACAGAATGAAACTCGGCTGCCCCCAAAATCTCCTTTACTGAACTCAAGTTCTGAAAGAGAATCCAGCTCAGCTGTGATGGCTTCCATCGTGGAATGCGCAGGGTTCCAGTAGATACTTACAACCAATATGTCCGTCTTTTACTCCATCTTTGAAGATGTCATTAGCTGTTACAATCCCTCGAATTGCATTTCTAAAACTCCCCATAGTAAAGCAATTATTTTTGAGAACCGAAGTTAACTCTCCCTGAAGGGCGCCCCCACCAATACATATAGCTTTTTGTTGTACTAGGTGGAAGCCACCCCAAGAAATTGGGGAAGTGGCACAGACTTCCCGAAGGAAGATGATATAAAAGCGATTCAGATATTCACATAACTTCTCTTTCTGGATTAGTTTCGAGAAACCTCGAACATTCCAGGATCAAAACCATAACTTTCCTCTGAACTAAAGACAGTTGCGCCTCATTAAAAGTTTGGCGGGGTGGGAAAAAAGTGGCAGCAATTCCGTTACCGCCACTTTTCCCTCACTGCCAAACTACACATTTGCTGGTGGGGTGGCCTGATTTACCTCCAGCCAAGAGCTGGAGGTAAGCCAGGCACCCCACTGGCAAAAAACAGTAGGTATTACTGGCACCGGTATTACTGGTAATACCGGCAATCCCCTCTGGAGTCCTATACAGCCCATGAAATGGGGATTACCCTACCTTTCCCAGCACCTATAATATTCTGGTAATTCTGGCACATCAGGCACCGGTAATGGTAGGTCCGTTTGATGGTATCCCACCAGATTTACCGCCAGGATATCACCAAACCTATAATGAGGGACACTAGATCAGCAATTCATTTTCCTTTGATAGTGTAACTGGGAGCCAAGCCCAGTAATTCCCAGCCTGAGTAGTCAATGGAGATTTCATTAAAAACTGTACCCTTTGATCTAACTTATCCGTTCCCACTCTGGAAATCTTAAGATTGTACCCATGCATACATTTAGTTTGGCGTCCTAACAACGAGGTTTCGGGCAGATGAGGTACTCCTTAAGATTTTGCCCCGGAATCAGGACACACCCCATCCGTATGAAAGCCTCAATCTCATTCACAATCACTGCATAAACAACTCTTGATGGCATTCCTAATGAGACAGTGTCGGTCGGTTCATTATCAAAAGACTCCAGCCGAGCTCAATCCTTATTGGCCATTACTCGCAGGCAAGGAATCTAACCCATCAGTGCTAAAACATTTGAGCAGTTTAAAATAAGTTGACCCCCTTCATTAAAAACGGATTCTAAAATTAAATAATGACAAGATGCTGATATTCCTTTATCAAGGAATATGGTTGATTAAGTCCTGTTACAGGCTCATCCTGCTCCCTATGATACCAGTGCACTCCAACACCAATAATACACACGAGACCAAAAGTAGAGAGAAATGGACTGTAATGCAAAAGACACCAGCTGCTTACGGCCTCCTCCCCACGCCCCCAGGCCGGGCACATCCTTATATACAAACGGAGTGGCTAAATCCTTTATGCACACATAAAACAGTGCATATAAGGCAAGTACTACAACAACCAGGTCCACTTCGTAGAAAAGGAAGGAGTATAGCCTGCAGTTGCAAAATGCACTGTCATATCTGCGCGGCAGCCTCTGGCCTTGGGGATTTGAGCCACCATTGTTTTCAGCTGTATACTTCTCAGGAGGGGCCCGAACTGGCCTGGGCAGCCCGAGGCATCACGCATTCCACAGCTCAGCTCAGCTCTGCTGTGCAACCTCGCTTGTCATCGGTGTTCAGCTGTAGGTCAGTCTGTAGGCCAGTCTCATTGCATCCGATGTGCCTCAAAGAAACCAAAAGAAAATGCAGTATTAGAGTTGGTAACAAGCCCTAGATTCAGTTTTCACCCCCATCCAGAAATACTGTGAGCAATCTCATTTCTTAGACCATCCTTTGAACATTGTGAGGAAAAATCCTGAAGTAAAGCTGTTTGGGTAGCTGCTACACACATGAGAGATTTAGGCTGAGTATATCTTTCTGACACAAACAAACACCTGGAATCTCCTGGGCTTTTCGCCTTCCCCCAGTTACAGTTCACTGATTTATCTATTGTCACTTTTAATGGACCCACTCCTGACTGGGTAGACCTTATACTCGGACCATTAATGCCACCGACTTAGATTTGAGGTGTAAACTGATTCAAACTTTGTACATTTCTACTCCCTCCCGTTTGTGGACATTCCCCAGCCCTCTTCCCGTTAGCTTGCTCAGCTGCTTCTTCCGTGAGATGGAGCAATCTCAGGGATTTCCTAGAATTGTTCTTCTTTGCTTTGCTGAGTTGTTTCTTTTTTCCTTTTTTCCAGCAATTGAGCGTCTTTTTGTTTTGAGATTGGGGATGGGAGTCACTAGCTTTGGCCCCCAAGCCTACCATCTCTCCTCCCCCAGCCCCTGAATCAGAAATATTTATGATTTCCAATGCCAGTAATGCTTCTTGCGTAGGGACTGGAACCAATGGTTGGCATACATCAGAATCTTTCCTCTCAGAGGGATTTGCTGTAATTAGCCGATTCAAGGCATTCGGCATAGCCATAATTGAGTGCTCAATATTTTCTAGTCACAATTTTAGTTTGCTTAACTGCAGGAAGTTCTATCTCACCAGATCCCTGATATTGTCGTATAGGCTCACAAATGAAGTCAGTACTACATTTAATGCTGAGATCGTCAGCACTGTCAGCCTGATTTGCTCATCGGCATCGCTCAAGATGTAGTGTAATCGTACTGTATTTGACATTACACTAGATAAATCACTGTCCACACCTTGAGCCATCAAATCTGTCCAGGCTGAAGGTGATCCTTAACAAGATGATCATGTGAGCGTTTCGGGCCTTTGACCTTGGGAATTGCTTGCAACAGGCGAATTAGAACCATTTAAAAGATCGACAGTCTGAATGCCTTGTGTTTCCATAACATCTTGTACAACCAACATGCTCAAATCATTTATGCGATAAGGAGCCTCCCGGCTCAAACTCGGAAATTGTTGGATGCCAGTATTGATGCCCATTACCAAAAAAAGGTGTCATTTTTGGTTCCGGGTCTTTATAGATGACGTGTGTTTTGTAGCGCTCATGGCAACTGATTGCAATCTAATAACATACACCACCTTATTAGTCGCGGATTGTTGTTAGCAATAATGTTATGTACAGACTGGTCACTGACCTCTTTTAGATTCAGCACACCGACTTGAACAGCTTGGCATCTGAATCTGATTTACTACGTACGTTGTATCCCTGCAAGGGAGGTTTTCTCCCCTTATCTGTCATCATCTACTTCTGACACTCGCCCTCACTCTCAGCAAGTGCTCCACACTGACAAGACTTATTTTTCCGTGCTAGTCTCGGCAATTGTAATCCGCATTGTCACCAAACAATAAGGGCAACAAGATCTCCTCACGTCTCTATCCACCAGATTTGGTGTCTAGGTCTTAAGGCCCCCTCCTCAATGCATATCTGATTGGGCCAAAATAGCAAGCCGCTATCGGTCGCACGCTACAATCCCAATGGCGCCTTGCCCAACCTTTCTCGCGTGACTCACGTGACTCCAGAGGAATCCTCTGACTCTCACCACCACAGCCCCTCCAGCACTGCTTCCAGTCACTGAAACTCCCTGGGCACCACAAACACAAGGCTCTGAAGCTCAGAGATGCTGAGCTGTCCACACAGCACTGGAAAGCACAAGAGAAAGGAACCCTTCAACGTGCTATGGGTATCACATGTCACGATAGTCAAGCCGCACTGATAGCACCAGCCGCCTCTGACAATCATTTGTTCTCCATTAAACCAAGAGCCTTGCCTGCCAAATTTAATTCTATTATGAGAGAGATTCCTAAAAAACTGTAATGTTATATTTTGAGTGAATACCTCATATTTTGCTAACATGCACTTGAAAGTTATCAAGCACGCCAGCATTGTTTCTAGTTGCCTTTTACCTTTAATTAAAGTTTACATTAGTAAATACCGGCCCCCAAAGATGGCTATATAATTTGCCTCCGGTTACTTGATAGCCCAAGTTCTATTGAACTAGCAGGTGTGGCCATGGCTTAAGCCAAATGAAAGTTCCCTTGTTCATGGTCGCTTTTTGCCCTTGGCACAACCTCTATATCATCCACTAAACTCCAATTAGCTTGATCTATTAGTACATAGTCCATAATACTTTTCCTTCAGTCTGAAACTAAGATTGAGATTGCCGGTGTATCTAAGATTTCCTTTAAGCGGACACAATCCTATCCTTGTTGTTTAGAGACATTGATAATGAGTTTAACCCCTTTGCTAGACCCTTTAGCATGTGTACTAAGCACCCCAACATTTCTATCAGAATCCTCGAGAGTTACAAAATCTTGGATGAATAAACATTAAAGCCGCCAAACAAGACTGCAATAGATCATTCACTTGAAAGCTCATCCATTGGTGAATTATCCATCCATTGAAGTAAATCCCTCAACGTCTCTGAGTTCCTGGATGGTTCTCAATCATGTTCCCCAACGAATGGCTGCAAATTCACATCTTCCTTTGTGCTTTAATCCCTGCTTTATTCCTTGTATTCATAGTGGAAGAACTATAGTTAGCAAGGTGAGGTAGTGCTTCTGTTGGGTAAGGTTGAAACTTTGGTAGCATTAAACCTAACAGTATTGCGGGCACTAATGACAGTTTGAATTGCTTCTCCTGTTTCTTTATGATTCAGTCTATGCGATGAAATATCAATCGGCCTTCCCCTTTCTGGGAGCAGTTGGAGTTAATTCCCCCATTTCATCTGACTACTTGCTCTGCAAGTATCCCTTCCAGGATTCTATTGATGTTTTAGTTCGTCAAACCAATGTTAGTTTTATTGCATGCCCATGGGGTTATGCTTTTAGTGTCTGATGTGAAAAAGAATTCTGCCAGGTGGACAGTTATCTTAGTTCGGCACCAAAAGCCATGACATCATCAGACTGCAAAAAAGGACTTTGGAATGGAAAGAAAACCCAGAAAACATTCCTGTTCCTGCTATGTTTCCTGTCTCTGGAGCAAGTTACCAATGCACATAAGACTGCCCCCTCCATCCCATGCTTCCGTAAGGACCTGTAGACCCTACTCGTCAAGTGAAACCTACCGCCAAATGACCACCACACTCGTAATGAGGCCCTTTGTCTAGTCAGCCATCACTTCGCTCTAGTGAAGCTTTCCTTCGAACAATTTTTTATTTTTATTTTATTGTGCTTATATTGCCTGAGCCACACCCAAAGGTATCAAAGCACAGGACGAGAATACAACAAAACAAAATTAAAACAAGGCGTAACAAACGATAGAAGACAGAACATTAAGGGCCCGATATTAAATACTTCTCTGAATCAGGCCCAAAGGGTATTGAGAAAGATGTATTTTATTTTATTTATTTAAAATGCCTTTTTGGCATATGTGTAGCATTCCGTTTAGTCATTACCCGCTGACCAACCCAATGGACTGAAATCCTGCCTTTTCAAACACTCTAACTTAATGAGCGTATAAGCAAAAAGTTGAATCTGCCAGTAACTACAAGAGATCCCTGACCTAAAATAGGTCCCCATGCATTTAAAATAAATGCAAGCTAGGGTTTAGTTAAAGTTAACACAACACTTCCAGGCCATCCATTAACATTGTGTTTAATTCAATGTGAAGTCTAAAATCCCTACTTTACCGACTTTATCGAAATAAAATGCAACTTTGAATCCTGCCATCCGGGTTGGCAGAGTTAGTCAACAATGTTCCTGCTCCTAGAAGTTCATAAAAACTGAGCGCTGTGACTCTAAAAGTGTGTTCCAGCTCCTACAGCACCAGCCACTGATCTCCTGATTGTCAAGCAGGGACCCGCAACATGGCCCACCTCCATCAAGGCCCGCCCCATTGGCTCAATGTGCTGCCATAGTCTGTCTCTTACTTCTCCAGGCCAGGTGGTCTAAAGCCCCACAATGCAAACGATTTGGTTCTCCTCCAAATAATCCATCACAAGCAAGAATCGCGTCCTACCGTGGTCAAGCACAACCGATTGGCTCCGGGAGCTACCATAGCCTGTCTTCCCGTCCTCAACGGCAGGTAATTTAAAACCCCACAATGCAAAGTGCTTACAACAAGACCTTATATGGATCCACCATGTCAGATCATCCACTAGGGTGTGGACACACACACAGAGGTAAAAAGGCAAACAGCATGCTGGAAGACCCGCCAAAAGCAAACCCCACCACTCAGTGCACTAACAGGCCTACATGAGGAGGCAGATTTACATTCACAGCTAAAGGAATATCTTCTTGCAGGGCAAAATACGGAGCAACTCACCCACCCACTCCTCTTGGGTGCCTTTAAGCTCTCTCAATGCTCCTCTTCCATCCCTTCCCTGCTGCGGACTGTGGCAGGCTGCGTCGGCACTTGATCTGCCCTACGCTGCGTGTTTGGTAGAGGCCCAGTGAGCATGGGCGGTGTGCCTCCCCTGGTGAAGACCTCTCTGCTTTCCTAATGCTGCTGGTTGTGAGGCATAGAACTGCCTGAAGCACTGCCTTCACACACTCTAGGGGCAGCGTTTCCGTACCACAGCGCCAAAGTGTAGGTCTCAGCATTCATCACTCAGACAGAGGTGAATGGGTGAGGAAGATGAGAGTTAGGGGAGGACAACTTCAAGTGAACAGAACATTTGAACAAGCTGGTGGTGTGGGGGGGGGGGTTTCATAGAGAAGGGGAGAATGTTTCTGTTTTCAGTGTAGGATGCCTTCCCAAATGCCTCCAAATGCTTAGATCAGGATATGTGTCATGTGTGTAGCACATGCCAATGTGCCCTATGCGTTCTGGGGCATTTTAGTCCTTTGAGAGTAAAAACTAAATGAAGCTGTGAGAGTCTGTGTCTCGTAAAACACAACAATATTATTATTTAATGTAAACAGGTAGTGTAATACACTACGGGGACATTTTTAGAAGATATGCTAATTGCATGCAGGGCGCCCCCAACGCTTGCACTTATAGGTTGATGGTCGCATGCATGCAACTTTCAGGACAGTGGAGTGGAATTGGGAGCAATAAAACACTGCCTGCAAATTACACTGCAGGCGGCCTTTTAGAATGGATTCCAATGGTATCTGCCTGGTCTTTAGTGGATGCTAAACCAAGGCTTATTTCAAAGGAATCCTTGGGTTTTACGCCTACATGAAAATCTCATGCAGGCATCAAAGCATATACTCTTCCAAGACAGGAGAAAAGCAAAGCAGAGATGAAACCTCTCTGCCAGCCACCATCTTGGAACTTCACGAAAAGGAGAAAATGACCCCCTATGTGCTACACATTTACTGGTGCTCATTTCTGATCCTTACAAAAATAACGAAGAGTATCTAAAATGCAAAAAGCAGGGGATAATATTAATAATATTATAATACATAATAATTTTCAAAAACTCAGGTTTTAAATGCAATGTTTACTGAAGGCATTAAAAATAACAATTATTGACTGATTAGTTACCTAGTTGATGAGCCGTTAGCTCTGGTTCGAACCCTAAGCCCTGTCTGTTATGAGTACATAAGGCAGGTGCTTAGATCTGGATCCACGGCTGTTACAGAGTGATAGTTTCCTGGACGCCTACGACAAACTCTCCTCCCTGCAGTGTACATGTGGCCAGGGCAAGCACATGGCAGTGTGGGTGCTTCTACCCTCCTTGAATGCCAAAGAGCCACGTGGTGGTGAAATGATAAGCAGTTTATCAGAAGGCTGTGCCAGGTGTGTTTTGGAGCTAAATGGGTCCCAAATTAGTGGAGAAATGTGTTGGTGAGGTGCCTGATTTGTGCAACAACGTGATAAGTACAATGGGCCTCATTAAGAGTTCGGCAGTAACCCGCCGGTGCTACCGGCAGGTTGCCGTCGAACTCGTAACATCATTCCGCCGCCTGATATCCCTGTGCCACTGGTTAGTCCCGCGGCTAAGGATGTCAGGCGGTGGAAAGTGTAAGTCCCCATTCCCGTGGAGACCAGTAGGACTCCACGGGAATGGGGAACCGGAAGCACCGGCACCGTTGGTAACGGTGCTGGTGATTCCCTGAAAACCATGCTTGCAGGTGACAGCCCCCCGGCAGGTCAGACCTGCCGGGAGCAACGGCCCCTACTGGGACACCTGTAGCCTGGCAGTCCGGAAAGGGTGCTGTACGCTGCTACTGGCACCCTTATATCCAGACTGTCAGGCTTGTAATGAGGCCCAGTACTGTAGCTTATCATACTGCCTTCTCTGGGAGGATGTACAAGAGATGGCAAGTTTCCAATGCCCTGTGAAATCTCTTGAGGGAGGATTCAGTTCCTGTGTCCAATGGCTGCGTGTTCCAGTGTTTGGAGCCGGAAGCCACCAATGTTCGCCACTGTGTCGTTTGTGCCTGCAGTTGGAAGATGCTGCCAGCAGTGAACTGATGCAGTTGGAAGATGCTGCCAGCAGACGAACTGATGCAGTTGGAAGATGCTGCCAGCAGTGAACTGATGCAGTTGGAAGATGCTGCCAGCAGTGAACTGATGCAGTTGGAAGATGCTGCCAGCAGACGAACTGATGCAGTTGGAAGATGCTGCCAGCAGTGAACTGATGCAGTTGGAAGATGCTGCCAGCAGACGAACTGATGCAGTTGGAAGATGCTGCCAGCAGACGAACTGATGCAGTTGGAAGATGCTGCCAGCAGTGAACTGATGCAGTTGGAAGATGCTGCCAGCAGACGAACTGATGCAGTTGGAAGATGCTGCCAGCAGTGAACTGATGCAGTTGCAAGATGCTGCCAGCAGGCGAACTGATGCAGTTGGAAGATGCTGCCAGCAGTGAGCTCATGCAGTTGGAAGATGCTGCCAGCAGACGAACTGATGCAGTTGGAAGATGCTGCCAGCAGAAGAACTGATGCAGTGGGAAGATGCTGCCAGCAGTGAACTGATGCGGGACTGACTGCTCTGGATGCTTTGGGCATGGCAGCTGGGACCAGAGTTTGACACATTTTAGTGCACCATGCAATGTGCATTGCATAGCTTGTGTGGTCTGAAGCAAAGATGAACCTTCCAGCTTTGTTTTGTAGGCGTTGCAAGTGATGAATCGTGTCCTTCTTCGAACCCATGTAGGAGGGATTCAAGGAGTCTAGCATCATTCATAGCAAGACTTGGCCCAGTCCACATTCCTGGGGCATTTCTAGCCATTGGCCTTTTGGTCATGTAGAGTTGGAAGTGGGATGTATGGCCCACTTGGTTGATTGGTGTGATGAACAACAAGTAGTAATTGAACAGGACTCCTGGGGTTTGACTTTTAGGATGGGACGTGTCCATGTGCTTTTAGGATGGGACGTGTCCACGTGCAGCAGGTTGCAGGCCAACTGGAGGGAAGGAATCGAGGTTCCGGGATCCCGAGGCCAGTGATTTCTGATTTCTCGTGCTTCAAGCAGCGATTATTGATTTAGTGCTTTCAGTTCATTAATAAAACCCTCTCAAAACAACAAGCATTACACTTTTGCGCGAAGATGAATGAGATCATATTAAGAGATCAACTGTGGATCAGGAGAGCATTCTCAGATTGCATGCAGTCCAATCAAAAAACCAAGAATGACACTATTTGCTGAAATAAATGATAGCATCAGCAGAACCCCCGCCCCCTTAACTGTCTATGCTGACTCAGATGTCATTCAGTCAGACAAGAAAACAAATAGTATTTTATGAGTAAATGACAGTAATAAAACAGTGAATGAAGTCTGAACAGTCATTCAAGTTCTTGACATAAAACAGGCACCCACTTAAAATAACAAATGTAGAGCACTTCCCTGTCAAACCTTGGACTACCGTGTCTCTTTAAATTCGTTTGCCAGCAGAGGCAAGCAATTGCAACTAAAGAGCACAGAGAGTTCCCCTGTTAGCAAACCACAATGCCAGAAACATACAAAAGGAGGGAATAATGACACATCCCTCAGCTGGATGTGCATTCATACCATCTATCACTATCCATAATGGTAGGATTTCTCCACAAGGTGGCGGCATTGGGACACCTGTTAAAACCTAAGCTGTGTTTTTTCAGTTTCCATTTCAAATGTGCTGGAAAGACAAACACGCTTGCAAACCCATCTTCTACCCGAAATATGTTACAGACTGCAAACGCAGCTGGTGCAAGCACAAGCAACTGCCCAACTGCTGACTTTCCTGAACACGTGTTCAACTTGTTAGAAATGGGGCATACTCTAGCAGAGGTGTTCAAACTGTGGGGCGCGCCCCACCAGGGGGGCCGTCCGCATACCGGAATGGGAGAGTGGGCAGGGGCGCCTCACATGGTCAGACTGGAGCATAAAAGTGTCTCAGGCACCAATGAAAAAGTGGGCCGCAGTTGCAAGTGTATATTCAGTCCTTTAGTCACAGACTGTTTGAATAGTACTCATGGGGGTGTATTTTGTTAAAATGTAAGCAAATTGTGATATTTAAAGAATATTAATTCAGCAACAATGGTCAAAACTACTAGCTGCATAGTGAAGTAACTCATCAAACTGGCCCACATTGGCCAAAAATTTGGCCCATTTTGACTGGCCCGCACTAGCATTTTGCATGTTTGGTTCGGGCATTGTCTTATTGCTCATTAGGCCAGTCCGAGCCAGTGGCTGGCGGCTCTGGGCTGGCTGAACTGTCAAAGGGAACTCTTTGACAGTTCAGTTCCCCCTGTGCACATGCCCACTGATCCATGCAAGGGTGGGGGCGTTTTGCTTCGTCAGCCTTGCAAAGCTCATTGGAAATGCTGGCTGGGGGTGTGTGCGTGTGTGTGTGTGTGTGTGTGTCCGTTGAGCTGATTTTGGCGAGTGGGGTGTATAGATGGGAAGGAGGGTTGTACAACAAAGGCATTTTATAAATGCCTTTGTTGTATAATCCCCCAACCCACCTGCCAAAATCAGCTCTCCTCTGAGATGCTGTGGAGCCCAGGGGACAAGGATGGTATTTTTTTTACTGGATATCTATCATAGATGTCCAGTCAAAAATACCATGCTTTCCCCCTTGGCCCCCCATTACCTTGCATGCACACATAATAATGTTGATTGTGTTAGGCACTTTGGGGCCCAGGGGACAGGGATGGAATCGTTTTACTGGACATCTATCATAGATGTCCAGTGGAAAATATCATGCCTACCCCCTGCGCCCCCCAGTGGCAACTGCACACTGTTTGGCTTTTTACCCATTTTTTGTTTACGTATGCTCTAAAATGCAACATGCTCGGTCGCTATGGCATATCTAGTGAAAATATTTATGCCCCATCACTTAATAAATTCACCAGCCACCACTGGCCCAGGGACTGTGGTGGGAGCAGGATGCCCGGGAGCCATGTGATAGTGGTGGGAGCAGGGTTTGGAGATCCCAGGTTCTGTGGTGGGGTGGCAAGAGCACAGGGACTGGGCTAGGCGTGGGATGAGGGAGTCCAGAGACTGTGATGGTTGCAGGTGGGTGAGCCCTGGGACTATACAGGGAGAAGGGTGCGGTGACGGCATGCAATAGTTCATAGCCATTTCAACTTACTGTCCATTTGGCATTTTTGAGAGGCCGAGCCTGCCCACATTTTGCTCAGGGGGCTCAGGCCTAAAAAGTTTCAAGGCCACTGCTCTAGGGTCTGCAACCTTTGGCTCTTCGGATGTTTCAGACTTACAAATCTCATGATCTCTGGCTATTGACTAGGCTGAATACGGATGATGGGAGTTGTAGTCCAAAACATCTGGAAAGCAAAAGGTTGCAGGCCCCGGTGATAGAGGTTCAATGTGGCTCTTTTCTGCATGGCAACAGTCACTGCATACCACTCACAGGCTTCAACTGCTACCGCTCATCTGTTATATTATCTTATCTTATTTTGTTCGTCTAGAGAACACTAGCACCTCCTAGGAGACTTCCTAGTACTGAAACTTTGCTCCAAAATAACAAGTTGATGTAACCTTGCTTTCATGTGCTTCAGTCTGGGCCTTTGCATAGATGCTGCATCCCAAAAGAACTCAGGGCAGATTTAACAGGAGCCAGCCATGTTCTTCTGAGCCCCTGTTGAAATCGCTTAGATCTTTTGTACTTCGGAGACCCCCGGCCGGCCCATAGAGCCGAGGTTTGCTCCGAAGTACTTTAAGACGAGATAGCTGCACCCTTGAGATGGATGGGGGTGCAGATTTATTACTCCAACACCAATCAATAAGAACAACTGATTGGTTTGGCAAAGGGAGTCAGTTTAATAGTCATGGAAATCAACAGTAATGCGATCATCCTTCTCGCTTCAACTCCAACGAACTTCATAAAAATCATAGCATTTATACTGAAAACTCATCATAGTTGACGTGTAACACTCAAAGGTTAATATGACATTGTATTGGTTAGGAAAAGGTAACTTTAATATAGGTACTATATCTGTATATGGTAACGGAGTGAGGGGATTGGGTAAACACTGTCAGGTGGGTGTCTAAACCCTTCCTTCAAAAATGACTACTGTAGACGTCACTAAAAGTACGACGTCCCATTGGTTCTATTAACTATAGTACCCTAGATTATTTGGTCCATTGTGATTGGGTTGGCACCAACCCCATGCATAAATGTCCACTTTGCTTAGCAGCACGTAGAACGGTCAGCCAGGTGCAGGGTGCCCCTCAGCTACCCGGCCTTTCTCCAATTAAGGTTACAATCAATCATCACTTCAGCAACTATGTGTCAATTATTTTACTGTGGTTGGCCTCGAAACTGCATCTTCTGTCTGGAAAAGTTCTGATATCTCTGCCTGGGCAGATGCCAAGCGTAGGTGTGAACCCATGCTGCTCCTCGCTCTGCTGGTCACGTGCTTCCCACACCGTGAATTTGTCTAGTTTCTCTCAATTTCTGCATTTGATTCTTATTCAGCTTGCCACCTGCCTACGCATCCTTATCTTGACCTTTCAGAGACAGGATATTTTGTTCTTAAGTTTCAATTAGACGTAGCTACTGTTTGTTCCTTCTATTGATATGACCTTGGCTCTCCTGGCAGGAGTTGCATCTGCCGAGTTTCGATTCAGCCGTCTCTTCTCGTTTTGCTAGAATATGAATCTCTGCTCATTCGGCCTTTAGTACCCTGGGTTGATTCTGCTTCGTTTGCAAAGTGGAATTACACTTATAATACTGTGCTTCGTTTTGAGGTAGATTATGTATAAGGGCGCTTGCCACACTATTCTCTACTTAGCATTGCAAGCCGCATTGTTTTCTTAGCCTTCTTGCGGTTCCAAGCATATGTACAGGTGTTAGCTGGTTGAATATCTTAATCCTGTTTACAACTTAATCTTCTTTGTATTCCAACATCGTTCTCCCCTTTTAGGTTCACGATATCCTTATTCATGGCGTTTTGTCTCTTTGTGTCATTCTTGGGTCGTCATTTCTTCTATCTGTGAGTCTGTCCGGGTCCTCGTGACGTCACCATTTGTCTTCCATTAAGAAGGTTTTGGTTTCTTCTGGGTCTGTACTTAGGCAATCTTCATTTCGTCTCATTTGCTGGTAAGGTTTCCTTAATGGATACCTTACTGTCCATAGTTTTGTTGGTATCGGTACTTCAATAGGCGTTGCTCTTCTGATAGGTACTGGGCAGAGCCCTAATGCGGCTCTCTGCTGGTTTATCTGCTCGTCATACGTTACATATTTTGGTGTGAATGTTCCTGGTACTTCAAAATGGGCGACTGGAGTGCAGGCTTTATTTGGGACCTCCTCTACATTTTCTTGCACAGTGATTGGTTGGCCTTGAAAAGGATCTTTTTTTAAAACCGGATACCTCTCACTCCAGTGCAGTCGCAAATTGCAAAAATTTGATCCAAGCAGTCTTCCACTGAAACCCCAAAAAACTTTGTTCAGCTTGAGCAACTGGTGCAGGCGCTCTTCGCCTACAAACCTTGGCACTCCAAGGGCAAGATTACACCGTTGCACCGTTGCAAGGTCAAAGTTACACAGTATTAGCAAGGTTTGCCCTGGTACAAAAAAACATTGGGGCCATTTTAGAAAACCTTAGCACCGAAGTTTGATCAAGTGCTAATACGGAATGGTATCAGCACTAGGGCAAACTTTGCCCCGGTGTAAAACTGCATTTAAAGTGCATGTTTTTTGCGCTAGGTTAGTTTTTGCCCAAGTAATTATACCATGCCAAATTGCACTTGTTATGGTGCAAAGGCATGGCCCCATTGTTTTTATGCACTAGGGCAACGTTTGCTCTAGTGCTAATACTGTGCAACTTTGCACTTTGACCGGTGCAACGTTTCTGCAATCTGGCCCCATGGATCCAACACTACTGCCTTAGCCCAGTACATTTTAAGCATCTGTCCGGCAGCTGGACCTCAGCAACCCTAGCCTCTTGCACCAGGATGACAGCAGCCTTCACTTACTGGGCTGCTCATGAACGTGTAAGAAGATCTTTCAGTGCCCATTATCTTCAGATCCCATTGCATCGAGCACCCTTCAACTCTTGACACTGAGCACCCTGTCCTCCCGATTAGTACATTTGGACAATCTTTACCCACCAGGCATCTTCATTCTGCCTCAATTAAATTACTCCTTGGCCTGGTATCTTTCCTTCTCACTTGAGGAAGTCACTGCAATTCACTTCCTTTCCATCGTAGACTCCCCTCGAGTCAGCACCATGTTCACATGCAAATGGAAGACCTGGCTACACACACAGTACACAGCATACACCTAGTGTGCTCCACAAATGTATATTAAAATAAAATAATGCAACAGAAAATGCAGGCAGACCATCTCTCTTAAGGGCAGTGGGGAGGTCGGGCCCTACTCATGCACACTCGCTCAATGAGTAGACACAGAGTGAGCGGGAGCGTGAAAGCCACTGGCGAGCGGGACGCTGCTCGCCCTTTTTATTAGCCAACTACTACATGTGATCACAGCCGTCCTGGTTAGGAAAGTGCTGTGATTACTCGGACAGCAACACGCGACAGTATGGTGTTGTGCTTAAGTCACAGTATCCCATGCCAAGGGTCCAAACACAAAATGTTAACACAACCTTTATAACTTCAGCAAGACTCAACTCCAGAGTTCATTTGCGCAGGTAGTCCTGGCCACTCGCATTCCTGCGCTGGAGGGCACAGGCCTTCTTCTCCATCTTGTTATGCCTTTTCTTTTCGGCCGCTCTTGCCCCGCTTGCTAGTGGTCTCGGTACCTGATCCGTCAGGATCAACACCTCTTCCTCTCGTATTCAACTAGGGCTACCACACCGGTCTTGTTCCTGCGCTCCCCTCCTGCGTCTTCATCGGGCCAGTTGACGTCCTCTGCGATGAGGGCCACGTGAGCCACCTCTTCCGCCAGCTTGGTTCTCTATGCCTCAGGCTTGTTGGCCGCAGTGATCGATTTCCCGGAGGCCTTGCGTAAGTTGGCATAGTGTCCTGCCTTGTGGCATCTACCACACTGCCATCCCACCCCCAGACACGACCCATTCTTGGCATGGCTCCACCTCCGGCCCCTGTCACCGGAGCGGCCTTCCTGCTCTGGGTCCCGATGGCATGCACATCTTTCAGCCCTTTCATATCTACCTCCATCTGGGTCGACCGTACCTTGGCGAGCTCTTGAGCTCTCGCTAGTTCTAGGATTCACGCCTGAGGAATTCCTGGTTCCTTCAGGATCTGTGTGCGCAGTTTATCAGACCAGCATTTTTTGATTACCTCAACTCTCCCTCTTCGTCAACAAATGAACAAGTCGTTGCTATTTCGCTCAGCTGGGTGTAGAATATGTCAGTTGACTCAGCGGGCCCCTGAGAAGCCTGTCGGAGCTGGAATCTTTCGTAGTCAACATTGACCATTTGTGCAAAGTAGTTGGACAGTGCCCTCCCCCAGCTCGATACGACCCATCACCTGGGAGCAGCGCTCTGAACAGCATATGGACCTCGCTCCCCGCATAAAACAGCAGGAGGTTCTTTTTTGAATCATCTGTCACTTCGGCCACTTTGAAAAACATGTCCAGCCTTTCCAGCCAGTGCCCCCAGCTCGTACCCTGGGCCGCTGGATTCACCTTCATATCAAACTCAGGCACCGGGTGGCTGTGAAACGACGTGCCTGCGGGCTGCACTGTACCTCTTGCATAGACGCTTTGGTCATAGCGAAGGGAGTCAGAAGACTGATGCAGGAAATGTGTGTGCAATGTACACTGCCTCCTTCCTCACTTCAGGGCGGCGTTCCACTTCCTCTAAACCTTCATGAAGAAGACCCCCTAGGATGCCCCTCTGAAACGTGGGTATGACGACATCTCAGGCAGACGATATCCCCTGTTCACAAGCCACCAGAATGCAACTGGACCTGTCCGGAAGCTGCCATTTCCAGGTTGGCCTAAACTTCTGATCTTGCGTCTTACGTGTAGTACCAGGCTAGGTCTTTACTTCGATCCGAGTGGCAAAAGCTTCTTAGCAATTTACTTAGCCAATAGTAGAAGGACTGGGGTGAGCTGGTCTGTGCCTTCTTACGTCATCATTGAACCAAACACTTAAGCATCTATGAGTGACAGCGATAATTGAACAAATGCCATTTTTTTCTGAATTACATTTGGAAGATTATTTTGTAATTTGAATATTTGTGATGTAGAGGGCTGTAGACAACTATTACCAAGCCGGACATTTTCTTTTTCCTGATGAATCCCATTGGCATTTAAAGGGATTGATTTAGGAAGCACGCTATTGTCATTGTTGATATGGTTCTCCACAAAGAGAAGATGCTTGGAGCGGATGAAATGTAGGTGCATGAATATATGTGCTTCAAATGCACCAAATGCACTGTTTTGTTGAATCACATAGAAATGTGCCCTAGCTTTTAAAGATATAAATTGAAAATATGCTGGCAGTGCAGAAAGAACAATAAGTCGGAGAGAGTGTTGGGTTCTGGATAGGGCTCTCTGCATCCTTGACCGTGGTAACTGGTGCACTTTAGTCTTTCAAGATGGCTTGTCGACGTTACACTCTGTTGATCACAAGCTCGCCTCAACTTCTTCAACAGAGGCATGGGCATAGAGGATGGAGTCTGAGGATAGTTCATGTAATTCCTGGTCAATGGATTTCAGCATGCCCAAATTGCTCCTTCCAGATCTTTTCACTTGATCGTCACCTGTGCAGTCCCATAGGGTACCACGTTGTGCCCACTGAACTTCAGTCTTTACGTAGAACCTCCACGGTTTCTCCTAGCCTGCCTCTAAATCCACATTCACCAGTGCACTAATAACACCAAACTCTTCTGAGAGGTGTCATCGGCTTGCAACTATCGCCACCCTAGGCCATACCACTCTCTCAGCCATAACTGGATGTCTTGCATGTACCTGAAGCAAAAGTGCTCACTCCCACACGGCCAATAATGGCCCCACACCTTGATCCACGTGTACATATAACTAACATGTTTTGGCGATCACATACTGCAATACACATCGCAAGCCCTGCTGCTGTGATAGAAACATGAGCAACGTCCTGACTGATAACATTCATCACGCCTCTTGCCATCATCAAGATGCACCTTGTTTGCTTGCTTTCAATGCTGAAATATTCTGTATACATGGGGCACATTACTAAACACCAAGTTAATAAGTAAATACATAAATAAATACATAGCATTACTTTAGAAAAGGATATAGCACGGTCCTTACCTGTTTTGACTTCCTCAAACATTGCAGGTTAACTCCTATTACAACAGAGAAGAACACGTGGTTCAATGACAACCTGAAACGGATGTATGTCTTTACATCCCCTGCATTCACTTCGCCATACATTCACTGATTCACATTTACTTTTTCTGTCTTTCACTTCCCTAATTAATTAATGATTTATAATGCATTTAACACCCAGGATGTCTCTAAGCATGGGTCCGGGATTTGAACCTGTGTTGCTCTGCTTTGTTTTGCTTCCAAGACAAGCATGTTGCCCATGAGCTAGCTATCTTCCCTTGTATTCACCTCGTTCTTACAGGGGGAGACCCCATTTGCCCCCCTTACTCCATATTCTAACCCAGTGCCACCCGTTGGCCCCAGCCCTAACCTTTAGCTAACCTGAACCACATGCATTGCCTGTGAAGAGACAGATGAAGTAAAGGCATGGAGAAGTAAATGTAGGACAGTGTAAATGTCCGGCAAAATTAAAAGTAGACTCAGTAAGTCTAAGGGAGGTTTTCTAGGCAAAGCAAAGGGAGGATTCCCCAGAAACAGTGTAGAACAGCTTTATAGCAGCAATTGAGGTAAACCTGGTGGAACCTATTGTCAAAGTCTGAGCCTTCCTCCCCCTGTATCCCCTCACCTGGGTCCTCGGAAGAATGGTCTTGAAGGGATTCTCTCTCTCTTCTTCTCTCCCTCTTACAGGACTTCTGGTCTCCCTTCTGTCTTTGTGGTCTTCTTTCCCTTCTTCTGTTCGTAGAGATAGGGACGAGTTCCGCCTGAGGCCACCTTGACTGTAGTGTAAAGACAGTCAGGCGGACCCAAGGGAGCCTGCCCCAAATTAAGGGGAAAAGGCCGATTCAGGCATAAAAAACCCTGTGCTGCGCAAGACGGGATCAGCAGAGAGCAGCTTATGGTGGTGAAGACCTTATCCTGAAAGGTGTTGGAATCTTGTGGACAGGAGCCTCGCCCTGAATGAGACTGGATTGGCTTTAGGCACAAACAGGATCTTGGAGGAGCAGTTCCCTAGCAGTGAAGGGGAGCCAAGTACAGCACAAGCTCCGGACTACAAACAAGAGAATGTTGCAGGGTGGAGACCCAGAGCAACTAGTAGAAAGGCTCACCGAAGAAGAGGAGCAATAATCAGGTAAGAAAGGTAAGTAAAAAATGGAGGACGTAACAAAATAGGAGGTCAGAAACAGAAAACAGGGTCAGTGAGGAAGGAGGTCTAGATAGCGAGAGAGAGAGGATACAGGGTGAAAACAGAAGAGAGCAGTGGAGCAGATAGAGTGTAGGTAAAACAGCTTGGTCAGTGCAATGAGCGAGACTGTAACCAGAGAAAGCAACTAAAAAATAGATAAAGTCACTGGGAAGTATAGCGAGGGAGTCCGCCAGGAGCGAACCACTAAGAGAGGGAGCGAGCTAGGACGTGAGGGACGGAAACGGTCAGAACAGGTACTGTGTTCCATGAGAAGTACCAGAGGATGGGAAAAAGAAGGAAACGAGGAGCACGCCAGTAAGAGCGTGTGAGGAAAATGGCAGGAAGGTGAAAAAACCAGGGGAGAAAAGGAGTCGGACAGCGTAGGAGTACCTGCCCTGGAAGAATACACTGGAGGCACAGAGGAAACGAGGGCAATGCTAACGCATACGGGACAGTCCGGAGGAACTGAGCGAGTGAGATGCAGTGTGCCAGGAAGGGGGCATGGCCTCCCTATATACCAAAGTCTCAGAGAGGCTAGAGCGTTAATGCTGATCCCGCGGTGGCTCAGTGAAACCTCCATTTCTGCCATACCTTCCACGGGCGAACCGTGACAGCATGCCTCCTCCTTATCAGGGCTCCTCCGGGTTTACCCGGATGGAGATGATGAAATAGTCTGAGCAGTCTTGGAGCATGGATGTGACTTTTTGGCTCCAAGGTGCGTTCTTCTGCTGTATACCCTTCCCAATGGACAAGGTATTGGAGGGTACCATGTTTGTACCAAGAGTCCACCAGCTTCTCTACCTCATACTCCTCGGGATTTGGGTCTTTGTATGACAAAGGGCGGAGGCCCTTGTGCCCAAAGGGACCAGGTTTATAGGCCTTCAAGAGGGAAGTATGGAAGACAGGATGTACTTTCTTGAGACAGGGCGGTAACTTCAATCAAAAGGCCACTGGATTAATTTGGGACAAAATCGGGTATGGTCCTATATAACGGGCAGTAAATTTCCCCGCATGAGTCCACCGCGGAAGATATTTTGTGGACAATCACACCTTGTACCAGAAACCCACTTGGGGTTCTGTAATCTCTTGCCATCCGCGTGTCTCTTGTACTGGGATCTACTGGCTTCTAACTTCTGTGTGGCTTCCTTTTGTAGGAGCCGCAGATCATCGAGGTGTTTGTCGACCGAGGGCACCGTCGTGGCCGAGATACCGAAATACGGTTTATGTTTGGGATGGTACCCATAGGTGAAAAGAAAAGGGCTAACGCCAGTGGCAGAGTGTTTAGAGTTATTATAGGCAAACTCTGCCATGGACAAAAAAGATGCCCATCTTTCTTGTTCCTGGCTACAAAAGCAACAGAGATATTGTTCCAAGGTGGCATTTAGTCATTCCGTCTGCCCATTGCTTTGAGGGTGGTAACCAGAGGAAAGGGATCATTTAATACCCAAAGACTTGCACAGAGTAGACCAGAATCTTGAGGTAAACTGTCTACCCGGTCGGATATTATGTTCCGGGGTAGGCCATTTAATCTGACCACGTCTCTCAGGAATATGGCAGCTGCTTCGGGAGCAGACGGAATGCTCGGAAGCGGGGAAATGTGTGCTAATTTACTCAAGGTGTCTACCGTAACCATGATAGCTGTATACCCCAAAGAGGGTGGCAGATCAACAATAAAGTCAGTGGAGATTTGTTACCAGGGTTGAGACGGTATTGGCTCTTGTTGAAGGAGACCTAATGTTCTTGACGTAGAGTATTTACTGGAAGCAGTGTCATGTCTCGCTGGCGCCGCGGCTCCCTTTGGCGGCGCTGGAGAATGCGGACTTTGTCCTTGTTTCCTTCTCCCAGCATGGCTCCTGTTACTACGGGTAGCGTTGCAGTGTTCCCGTCTTCAGTCAGACGTCCTCTGACGTCACCGCGCTGTTCCAAGGATCCCGGATATGGTGCTGCAGAACCACAGCTCAGCGCGTCGCTTCTCTCCTCAGACGCTCCGTAAGTTCGCAGCTAGGGTGCATGTTACCTACATCCTTGTCCTTAAACTTACCTTTTCTCTTTACCTACCTATCTACATATCTACAGACTTGTGTTCGTATCCAGCCTCCCTCTCCCGACCTCCGAGACTCCTCAAGACTCCTCCTCCATCCAACCCGCTCGGTACTGCTCTTTTCTCACTTCTGTCTGTTTTTTCCATGATTATATTTCAGCTCATACCCTGTTTGTTTAAATTAGAATACAGAAGCAGACAGAGTCCTGCAAATAGAATCCTTCCCACGTTGAAGATCGACGTACCGAGGACGATTGGATCCATCTCCGTTCCGGCAGGGTTTTCTCCCCCAGGAGGGTTTCCCTGGGATCCCTTACACCACCACTTGTTTCCTAATCAGGAGAGGGGAGGTGTCAGGGTCCCTAGGGGGCTCCCCAACTGCCTCGTTGATTGCTGCACCATCAGGTTAGTGTTTGAAAACCTTACAGCAAGCGACGCCTGTAAAAAAATAAAATAAAATTCTGATTATGACAACGCTGCAAGCAGCGTTAGACCAGGTGCAGCAATTAACGACTGTGGTACAAGGTTTGTCCCATGAGGTACAAGCCTTGAAACATGAAAACGCTTATCTGAAACAGCAAATGTCAGTTAAGCCTCCCACAAGTTCGGAAATCCCTCCGGGTCCATTACCAGGAGGGAAATATGACGGAAATCCTCAATCACTAAGGGAATTTCTGGACGCATGCACAGTGCAATTTGCATTTAAAACATCTTTTTTCCCCTCAGATAGAGATAGAGTAGGATACATGATTACCCATCTAACAGGACCTGCTCTAGCCTGGGCCACCCCTATTGTAACTTCTAATAACGCCATTCTTGATTCAGTGCCCGCTTTTACTGCCAGCCTGAAGGCTATGTTTTCAAGAAAAGAGTACCATGTCTCCACTCAGGAGAAACTGCTAGATATCAAGCAAGGATCCTTAGGTATTCTAGAATACATCACTCGATTCAAACAAATGGCGGCCGGCACCTCGTGGGCTGATGACGCTCTGATAACTTTGTTCAGAAGGGGGCTTCATGATGAGTTAAAAGACGAACTCGCGCGGATCTCTAGGCCCAATACTCTTGCGGAATTGGTCTCCCTCACCATGCAGTTAGACTATCGGCTACAAGAACGACAAGCGGAAAGGAAGAAAGGGAGAAGTCACCACTTTGGGCCAGACATAGTTACAGTTCCTAAAACCACTAATTCAGATGAACCTATGCAAGTGGGAATTACTCGGGGACCTCTTACTCCAGAGGAACGGGCTCGCAGGAAAAACCAAGGGCTATGTATGTACTGCGGCTCTTCCTCTCATACAGTACAAGAATGCCCTATTGCTCCTCTTAGACGGCAAGCACGTTCGGGAAACGCCAGACCCCAACCGCAAAGGGAACAACGGTCGGGGCAGCGGGTGCTGGTTCCCACTCTCCAACCCTGATTCCTCCATCATTGGACATGGTAGTTTTACGGGTCTCTCTATCCTTACCAGATAGAACCATAGTAACGGTACCCGCCTTGATAGATTGCGGTGCAGCGGGATTGTTCATAGACGATTTGTGGGCTAAATCACAGAATTTACCTCGCTCTCCCAAAGCCTTTGCCATACCAGTTGAAGGGGTGGATGGCACGCCTCTAGTTTCAGGACCTATACGGGAACAAACGTTCGCCTTAAAGATGTCTATCGGTTCCCATAGAGAAGAGATCATATTCGACATTATTAAGGCCGCCCACTATCCCGTCATTTTGGGGTTACCCTGGTTAAAGCTACACAATCCATTCATAAATTGGTCAGCTGGTTCTATCTTTTTGGGGTCAGAACACTGTGTTCAACACTGTCTTGCAGACAGCTCTGTAGGATTCTTTACTCCTCCTTCACCTCCTGACAGATCCCATAAAATAGTGGACCAGATCAGTCTTCTTCCTCCCGAATATGAGGAGTTCCAGGAAATTTTTTCTTCTCCTCAGTTCTCGGACCTTCCGCCTCATAGAAGAGACGATTGTTCGATTCGACTTGAATCTTCACAACCCATACCCTTCGGTAAAATGTACATCCTTTCGGAGAAGGAAAAATCGGTCTTAAGACAGTATCTGGATACCAACCTCAAGAACGGTCTGATAACGGAATCAATCTCTCCGGCAGGGGCATCATTGTTTTTCATAGCGAAGAAGGACACAGAAGAATTAAGGCCCTGCATAGATTATCGGGGTCTTAACAAAATCACCATTCCGGATCGTTATCCGATGCCACTCATCCCTGATATTTTGGAGGCCGTAAAGGGAGCCACAATCTACACTAAACTAGATCTCAGAGGAGCCTATCACCTCATCAGGATTAAGGAGGGGGATGAGTGGAAAACAGCCTTTCGCACCCCTTTTGGTCATTTCGAGTACCGGGTGATGCCCTTTGGTTTATCAAATGCTCCTGCTGTTTTCCAGAGATTTATCGACCATATATTTTCTGATCTCCTTCTCCACACAACAGTCGTATATCTCGATGACATCCTGGTGTACTCCAAGGACCCAAAAGAACATCACCAACATGTGAGTCAAGTCTTACACAGATTACGGAACAACCACCTATTCTGTAAACCAGAAAAGTGCAAATTTCATCAGACTACAGTTACTTATCTAGGGTTCGTCCTGTCCTCCTCTGGGATTTCAATGGATCCCAGCAAAGTAACAGCAATTCTAGAATGGTCTCCACCTCGTACCGTCAGAGAACTCCAAAGTTTTCTGGGATTCTCAAACTTTTACAGGAAGTTTATTGCAGGGTTTTCTTCTGTTGTTTTACCTCTAACAAGGCTGCTTAAGAAGGGGAAGACTTTCGAATGGACAATAGAAGCTCAGTCCGCCTTTGACACTTTGAAAACTCTTTTTACGTCAGCCCCAATCTTACGAACTCCAGACCAGAGCCTACCCTTTATTGTAGAAACAGACGCCTCTCACTTCGCCTTGGGAGCCGTATTGAAACAGACTCAGGCACTTGGATTAGAACATCCTGTGGCCTATCTTTCTAAAACCTTCTCTCCCTCGGAAATCAACTACACAGTATTAGAGAAGGAACTATTGGCCATAAAACGACCATTTCAGGAATGGAGACATCTCCTATTGGGTTCCCAACATCTTATCGAAGTACGCACGGATCATCAAAATCTTAAAAGCCTCCAGTACGCAGAAACACGAGATGGGCACATTTCTTTTCTCCCTACAACATAACATTCACAATCATTCCGGGTAACACCAATCTACAAGCCGATGCATTATCACGCAGAGATCCAACATGCAAACCTGGTTTTCAGACCGAAAAACTGTTTCCTCGGGCTACATTTATTGCTGTAGTCCAAGATTTCCTTCACTCAATTGCATCCCAAACCTGTCTCATCAAGGATTCTATCAGTCTTCAAATGGGAAAGTGGGGTCTCTCCTTTGAAGACGGATGCTATTATCAGAACCATCGAGTCTATGTCCCTACTCTCCAACTCCGTACTGAAGTGATGCATATGTGTCATGATTCTGTCATGGCCGGACATCGCGGTATAGCCAGTACTCGGGAGCTTGTTTTAAGGCATTTTTGGTGGGAAACCCTGGGTAAGGACGTGAAAGACTATGTTTCATCATGCATGGTTTGCCTCCAAGCCAAAACCCCTCGCAGCAAACCGTTTGGGAAACTAGCAATGGTACAAATACCTACCCGTCCCTGGAAACTGATTTCTACGGACTTCATTGTCGACTTGCCTACGTCTAAAGGTTGTACCACCATTATGGTAACGGTCGATTATTTTACCAAATTGGCCCATTTTCTGGCTTTGCCCTCCATACCAACTGCCTCACAAATGGCCAGACGCTTTATCGATACCATATTTTCTCAGCATGGTCTTCCAGACAGTATAGTGTCCGATCGAGGTTCGCAGTATATCTCCCGATACTGGAAGCAGGTCTGTTCCGCTTTGGGGATTAAAAGAGCTTTAAGTTCAGGCTACCATCCTCAAACTAACGGACAGACCGAACGTTTGAATCAAACCCTGGAAACTTATCTGCGTTGCTTTGTGTCTGCGACTCAAGATAACTGGATGGAACTGTTACCCTTGGCAGAGTTTGCCTATAACAACGCTCCTCATGCATCCATTAAGACAAGTCCATTCCATTGTACCGATGGATACCATCCCTCCTGTTCTCCTTCCTCCCTTCTCAAAACTTCGGCATTTCCAGATGCCGACGCCCTTATGGGGGACATCCATCAGGGACATCTTTTGGCCAGGACTGCTTTGCTAGAAGCTCAGGAAAGCTCCAAACGCTTTGCGGATTTGCATCGTTCACCATCACCCAAGATTACTCCGGGGGATTTGGTTTGGCTCTCGGCAAGATTCCTTCCTAGACACTTGATTCCGTCTAAATTGTCTCCTAAATTCTTTGGACCTTTCACTGTTTTAAGGTCGAAGGGCTCTCTAGCCTTTGAATTGCAACTTCCTCCATCTTGGTCCCGAATTCACCCAGTATTTCATGTGTCCCAACTCAAGCTCCATGTTCCAGATCGATTCGGTCGTTCTAAGGACTGTCCTCCACCTGTGTCAACTGAAGATGGTCCCGAATTCGAAGTCTCCGGTGTTTGTGATTCTCGTTATCATCATGGTCGACTTCAATATCTGATCCACTGGAAGGGGTATACTATAGCGGACCGTTCGTGGGAACCAGCCTCTGCTGTCCACGCACCTTTGCTTGTTCGCCGCTTTCATAGGTTGCACCCCGACAAACCCGGTGGGGGGACCCTTGGAGGGGGGCATACTGTCATGTCTCGCTGGCGCCGCGGCTCCCTTTGGCGGCGCTGGAGAATGCGGACTTTGTCCTTGTTTCCTTCTCCCAGCATGGCTCCTGTTACTACGGGTAGCGTTGCAGTGTTCCCGTCTTCAGTCAGACGTCCTCTGACGTCACCGCGCTGTTCCAAGGATCCCGGATATGGTGCTGCAGAACCACAGCTCAGCGCGTCGCTTCTCTCCTCAGACGCTCCGTAAGTTCGCAGCTAGGGTGCATGTTACCTACATCCTTGTCCTTAAACTTACCTTTTCTCTTTACCTACCTATCTACATATCTACAGACTTGTGTTCGTATCCAGCCTCCCTCTCCTGACCTCCGAGACTCCTCAAGACTCCTCCTCCATCCAACCCGCTCGGTACTGCTCTTTTCTCACTTCTGTCTGTTTTTTCCATGATTATATTTCAGCTCATACCCTGTTTGTTTAAATTAGAATACAGAAGCAGACAGAGTCCTGCAAATAGAATCCTTCCCACGTTGAAGATCGACGTACCGAGGACGATTGGATCCATCTCCGTTCCGGCAGGGTTTTCTCCCCCAGGAGGGTTTCCCTGGGATCCCTTACACCACCACTTGTTTCCTAATCAGGAGAGGGGAGGTGTCAGGGTCCCTAGGGGGCTCCCCAACTGCCTCGTTGATTGCTGCACCATCAGGTTAGTGTTTGAAAACCTTACAAGCAGACACTGGACACCCCGCCACATACTCCTTGACATCCTTGTACATAGTTGGCCACCAAAAGTGTCTTGAAATAAGATCTAAGGTGAACCCTCGACCCTTGTGCCCTGCTGAAGGAAGGTTGTGACACCACGACATTGCTTGTACTCTGAGGTCTTTTGACGGTAGGTACAGTCTCCCTTGATGGAAGTAGAATGTTCCTCTCCTTTCCAAGTACTGTAATTTCTTCTGTGGGATCTGTGACCCTTTGGTTGTGAGTTCCACATCTTGCAAAAAGGAATGGATTGCACCTAGAAATCTCTTTCCGGATAGTATACCTTCATAGATCTGAGGAACTGTAGATTCGTCTTCTTGGCTCCGGGATAAAGCATCTGCCAATACATTTTCCTTTCCTGGGAGATAGGTGATTTCAAAGTCATATTGAGAGAAGAAGTATGCCCAGCGAGCGTGTCTGGAATTTCGGCATTCCATCTGTTGTAGTACCTTTAAATTACGATCGTCTGTACGAACAAGGAAAGGATGAGTAGGTGTCTCCATTCAATGCAGGCTTGACGAATGGCCAGAAGCTCCTTTTCCAAAACGGAATAATTTCTTTCGCTGGGAGTGAGTGTCCTGGAATAGTATGCCACTGGGTGTTCCTCACCATCTTTATCTTCTTGTAATAATGCGCCACCTATAGCTCCTCCAGAAGCATCTGTCTCCACCACAAAGGGTAGGGAATGATTGGGTTGGATCAGGATAGGGGCAGAAGTAAAGGCCTTCTTGAGTTGTTGAAAGGCCTGATCTGCTTTCATGTTCCATTTGAATCACTTTCCTTTTTTCAGCAATTGAGTAATGGGCAGAACAACTTCAGAAAAGTTGGAAATGAACCTTCGATAGAAGTTCGCTAGACCCAGAAACCGGTGGATGTCCTTAGTATTCTTGGGGGTTGGCCATTGTAACAATGCTTTAATCTTCTCAGGGTCCATCTGTACCCCTTCCTTGGAGAGTATGAAACCCAAATAAGAAATTGAAGAGACCTCAAAGGTACACCTCTCTGGTTTCACTAACAGTTGGTTGTCTCTCAGCCTTTGCAGTACCTCAGTAATGTGTGTTCGATGTTCAGAGAGAGAAGAGGAAAAGACCATGATATCATCCAAGTACACCACCACTGATGTACACAACAGGTCCGAGAAAATCTTGTCCACAAAACGTTGGAAGACGGCGGGGTCATTTAACAAGCCGAACGGCATCACTCTGTACTCAAAATGTCCCAATGGGGTGTGGAACGCTGTCTTCCATTTGTCGCCTTCTCTGATTCTTAACAAATGGTAGGCCCCACGTAAGTCCAATTTGGTGAAAATACTAGCCCCTTCCACGGCCTCAAGGACCTCCTTTACTAAGGGCATGGGGTATCGGTCGCGTATAGTCAGACTATTCAGTCCATGGTAGTCTATGCACGGTCTCCCCTTCGGTAGTCCCCTTCTTTGGGATGAAGAACATAGAAGCTCCCACTGAGGAACAAGATTCCTGAATGAGACCGTCCTGCAGGTTGGCCTCTAAATATTCTTTGAGCGCCCTTCTTTCTGGGAGGTACATGGGGTACATGCGACCGAAAGGCACAGAAGCACCTGGCTTCAATTCTATACTGCAATCCTCAGCACGATGAGGAGGCAAAGAACGAGGTAATTTATCCTCAAAAATATCAGAAAACTGTTGATAGTAGGAGGGAACCGATTGTATTACTGAAGCAGACACCGGAACCGTAAGGCTGTCTTCGGAAGCAGGGAGGTCCTGCGGCAAACAGTGAAGGACACAGTAGAGTGAAGAGAAGCAGATAGTGTTCGCTGACCAGTCTATCTGGGGGTTGTGGCGACGTAGCCATGGTATGCCTAGAATCATCGGAAAATGGGCGGCCCTGATGATATCGAATGTTAGCTGTTCCTGATGTTGAAATAGGGACATGGAGGAGACAAGGCCTGTCTCCTGGACAATGGGTCCTGACGTAAGTGGAGATCCATCCACCCCTTCCACGGAAAGGGGACTGTTCTTCTGATGAAGAGGTATTCGATGCTCATAGGCCCAGTGAGTGTCTATAAAGTTCCCCGTAGCTCCACAATCTAGCATAGCAAGGGTCTCTACAACTGGTGCTGCCTCAAAAGTTAGACTGACTGCAAAAACCATGAGACGAAGGTCCTCAGGAGGCTTGTTATGTTGAAAGACATTGCAGGGACCTATTGTCTCTGCCCGGACCTTTTCCCTGCTCAAGACCGAGGAGATACGTTTCCCGAACGCCTGGGAGGTACGTCGGGGCAGTTGCGAAGCAGATGCTTAGAAGACCCACAGTACATACAAAGGCCCTGGTCTTTGCGACGCTTTTGTTCTTCTGCTGTCAGGGGACCTCTTGTGGCGCCTATCTGCATGGGTTCCTCTGTCTGTGAAGGTCTCGGAGGACTTATGGTAGAAGTCCCTGTGGGAAAAGGAACTCTGCTTCGTCGTCTTTCCTGTCTTCTTTCTTGAAGTCGATATTCCAACTGGAGGGTAAGCGTCACCAGTTCCCGGAATGAAGCGGGGCGGGCTACTCTCGCTAACTCATCTTTTAAGTCCTCATGTAGACCACGGCGAAAGAGAGTTTGTTGAGCCGAATCTGGCCAGTCAGCTTCAGTTGCCAATTTACTGAAGGAGGAGGCAGAAGTCTGGACATCTTGAGTCCCTTGGCGGATGTCTAGAAGAGCCTCGTAGGTGGAATACTGGACCTCCGGGCGCCCGAATCTGGACTTCAGTAGTTGAGTGAACTGAGTGAAATTTGATGACTGGATCAGTCTGAGTGATTAGCGGGGTAGCCCATCCCAAAGCATTCCCCGTCAGGTTGGATACCAAAAACCCAACCTTGGCTCGATCCAGCTCGTAAGCCTTTGGACGGAATGTGAAATAAACCATGCAGGCATCCAAGAATTCCTTCAATAATTTGGGGTTACCATCATATTTGCCAAAGAAGAACGTCAGGGGAGGTAAGTCACAATGTGATTCTTCCCGTGCAGCTACTTGTTGTTTTAAGTTCAAGTTCTCTGTTTGAAGATTCTGGACTTCAGCTTGAAGACCTTGGATGGCATTTACCATCTCCTGATATTGTTCCAGGGAAGCCATGTGTGTCTGTAGGCGCTGTAAGCTGTCAAAGTCTGAGCCTTCCTCCCCCTGTATCTCCTTACCTGGGTCCTCGGAAGAATGGTCTTGAAGGGATTCTCTCTCTCTTCTTCTCTCCTTCTTACAGGACTTCTGGTCTCCTTCTGTCTCTGTGGTCTTCTTTCCCTTCTTCCGTTCGTAGAGAAAGGGACGAGATCTTCCTGAGGCCACCTTGACTGAGTGTAAAGACAGTCAGGCGGACCCAAGGGAGCCTGCCCCAAATTACGGGGAAAAAGCTGATTCAGGTATAAAAAAAAACCTGGGCTGCGCAAGACGGGATCAGCAGAGAGCAGCTTATGGTGGCGAAGACCTCATCCTGAGGGGTGTTGGAATCTTGTGGACAGAATCCTCATCCTGAAGGAGACTGGATTGGCTTTATGCACAAACGGGTCTTGGAGGAGCAGTTCCCAGCAGTGAAGAGGAGCCAAGTACAGCACAAGCTCTGGACTACAAACAAGAGAATCTTGCAGGGTGAAGACCCAGAACAACTAGTAAAAAGGCTCACCGAAGAAGAGGACCAATAGAAAAAGGGAGCAATACTCAGGTAAGAAAGGTAAGTAAAAAGGGAGAACGTAAGAAAATAGGAGGTCAGAAACAGAAAACAGGGTCAGTGAGGAAGGAGGTCTAGATAGCGAGAGAGAGGATACAGGGTGAAAGCGGAATAGAGCAGTGGAGCAGATAGAGGGTAGGTAAAGCAGCTTGGTCAGTGCAATGAGTGAGACTGTAACCAGAGAAAGCGACTACAAAATAGATAAACAAAGTCACCGGGAAGTATAGCGAGGGAGTCCGCCAGGAGCGAACCACTAAGAGAGGGAGCGAGAGAGGACGAGAGGGACGGAAACGGTCAGAACAGGTACCGTGTTCCGTGAGAAGTACCAGAGGACAGCAGAAAGAAGGAAACGAGGAGCACGCCAGCGAGAGCCTGTGAGGAAAATGGCAGGAAGGGGAAATAACCAGGGGAGAAAAGGAGTCGGGCAGCGTAGGAGTACCTGTCCTGAAAGAATACACTGGAGGCACAGAGGAAATGAGCGCAATGCAAACACATATGGGACAGTCTGGAGGAACTGAGCAAGCAAGATGCAGCGCGCCGGGAAGGGGGCGTGGCCTCCCTATATACCAAAGTCTCAGAGAGGCTAGAGTGTTAATGCTGATCCCGCGGTGGCTCAGTGAAGCCTCCATTTCTGCCATACCTTCCACAGGCGAACCGTGACACCTATCCATCTCCTCATCACCCCCCACGAAGGATGAAGTTTGATCATTTTGGGGTCTGTGCGAGTACCTTAACAGGTTTGTGAAGAATTTTACAGAAAAAAAACGATCTATTAGGAAGGTTACTAAAAAAGGAGCACAGTTTGTATGGGGTACAGAGCAAGAGCAGGCATTTCAGGAGAGAAGCAATAGGATTGTGACTGCCCCCCCACTCGAACGAATTTTGACACTGCAAGGTTTTCAACGCTCTCAGTGGATGCAATTTTCAAGGGTTTATGTGCCGTCCTTATGCAAAAGACTGGTTCAGGTGAATGCACAATCACATTTGCATCACGAGTACTCGCAGAAACTGAGAAGAATTATTCAGTAATAGATTGTGAAGTCTTAGCCTGTGCATGGGCAGCTCAGCATTTTCCACAATTCTTTGTGGGGCAGAATTAAAACTGGTTACTGATCACAAACCCCTGGTCAACATACTCAAGGCTGGGGTAGCCACCAAAATCTCCATGCATCTCGTCTTACTGTATTTATATACATAATGAAACACAGGGTTGGTTACCAATGCAGTAGCAGATTGTCTATCAAGGCTACCGCTTAGCCATCACAATAAGAGATCGGTTGAGTTAGAATATAAGTCCCAAGTGTCTTATGACTGTAATTTGGGGGGGGGAAGCATGACCAACGAGGAATGGTTCAAATAGGACGTGGTAAATCATGTAGTAAATGAACTCAAAATTAAAATCAAACAAGGGTGGCCCTCCAAACTAAAACTATCTGATATTATGAAGCCATTTATTGCGGTAGCGGATGAAGTTATTGTTGTTGGTTTTATCTGGTGGGGTATATAAACCGTGTGGGGATGGGGATTAGCATATTGAGCAATGCTCCAGGCACATCAGGGACGATGGAGCTAGTTAATGAGAATTTCTGGTGGCCAGGAGTGGATTGCGATGTTGATCGCTTTGTCCAGAATTGCCAAGATTGTCAGCAGAGCGGTAAAGTTCTTTGCATGCAGACATCTCCATTTACTCTACTTCCCATGCCCGGCAACCCTTAGGAGAATATATCCAGACATTTAATTTGGGATTGTTGCAGTAGACTATTCCACACATTGGCCAGAAGTGAAATTTGTCAGGGAGATAATAATCAGGAAAAACTATACAGTTCTTAGAGGAGTTTGTCTTTAGGGAGGATATTCCCAAGAATTTAATATCCGACAACGGTACTCAACTGGTGTCTGATGAAATGAAAGTCTTGCTCAGGAGCAGTGTGGAACACTACACGACATTGCATTACCATCTCCAAGCTAATGGCCTGGTTGAATATTTCCCCAGTATGGTCAAGGATACCATACTGCTTCTAGGCAGGAGCAATTATCCCACTAAAAAAGAGAATCTGCAAAATGTTTAGGGCACACTGAGTCCTTAAGCATCCCACCACTGGTAAATTGCTCTTTGTGCTAATGAGAGGATGGTGGCCGAAGAAAGTAAGTTGTCCTTCTTGGTTAAACAGAGAAAGGGAATCCACATCTGCTCCACTGGAGGTTAGGGCCAGCATTATGATATGATATGATATCATAGGGCATTCATAACGCGCCTGTATACAAATGTTTCTAGGCGCGACAAGACAAGGAGGGGGAAACAGAGGGAGGACAAAACAACGATCTTACTAGGTCTTGTGTCATTCAGGTCACGCAAGCGTGGAGAAGGGGAAGAGGAGAAATGCAAAGGGGGTGGATGGAGAAGTGTAGGTAATCAAGAGTGCTTTCAACGGGTGGCTCATAAGTGCAGAGAGAGAGGAGTGTAGGGTTACAGATACAGACCACAAGTGTTGGGGGAGCCAAGAGGCAGTGCGAGGTGCAACTAGACAGGCATTAACCTGGACCCAAATTCAAAGGGTGGCCAGATGACTAGAGCGTGGAGCTGACTGGTCATCAGCAGGGGAGCGGAAGAGGGAGGCCCCGGCCGAAGAAAGAGATCTGCCCCCAACTCTCTGCTTGGAAAAGCGACTGACCCTCAGAGAGTTGGAGGTGGATGAGCGCAGAGCTCGAGATGGGAGATAGTTAGAAAGAGTTAGAGGTAGTGCGGTCCCAGGCCCCAGAAAGCCTTGTGGACAATGCAAAGGGTCTTGAACATGCCGCCACTGGGAGCCAATGAAGAAATTTTAGAGCTTGAGAGATATGATCCCTGAGCTTGAGGCCAAAGACAAGTCTTGCAGTCCTGTTCTGGATAAGTTGTAGAGGTCGGAGAGTAGAGGCAGGAAGATTTAGAAAGAGGCTGTTGTAGTAGTTCAGCCTTGAGAGGACCAGAGCTCTGGAGACAGTGAGCTTCTGGGGGAAAGTGAGGAAAGGAAGAATACCTCTGAGGAGGTTCAGCTGATAGTTTGACTTCTTAGTGACGTCAGAGATGTGAGGAGAGAAGGAGCGGCTGGAGTCGAAGATGACCCAAGGTTTTTAGCCTCACAAGTGGAAGCAGGAAGAGGGCCCAGAGTGGGAGGCCAGAGAGAGAGAGAGAGGAAAGGAGGGAGCTGGTGTTCGGATGAGAAGGATCTCCGTCTTACTAGCATTAAGGCAGAGATCATTTGCAGCACCCCACTCCTGAATTGCGGACAGTCTGGAACGAGAGAAGGAGTAGAGGCAGCCGAGGGGAGCCTGAAAGAGAGCTGGGTGTCATACGCATAATACTGAAAGTTAGAGGAGAGAGCAGCGATTCACTGGGCAAGAGGTGCCAGGTATTGGTTGAACAGCCAGGGAGAAAGGTTAGATCCCTGGAGAACACTACAGGTAGAGAGAGAGAGGGATAGAAGAGAGGAAGGACCCTAGTTGGACCTGAGTGGAGCGGTCAGTGAGAAAAGAGGTCAGCGAGGCCAGGGCCTGATCAGTGATAGCCAGGTTATCACAGAGGAGCTTCAGCAGTATGCCATGGTTGAGCGTGTCAAAGGCAGAAGAAGGATCAAGGAGAATGAGGACAGAAGGAAGGTTAGAATCAAGGTTAGAGAGCAGGTCTTCATGGATGTTCAGGAGAGCAGTTTTTGTGATTCTGGCCGCTCTAAAGCCAGACTGGTTGTCATCGAGACAGTCAACAGATTCATTGTGAAGGTTAAGCTGGGAGATGGCCAGCTTTTCCAAGAGTTTGCCCAGGAAAGGAGTGATAGAGATCGGGCGATAGTTAGCTAGAGAGGAAGGATCGGCAGAGGGCTTCTTTAAGAGGGGCTGCACAAGGGAGTGCTTCAGGGGGCTTCGGAAGGTTCCAATGGCAAAAGAGTGATTGCAGAAATCGGCCAAGGCTAGAGCAAGGGTGTCAATGCCATCCTTGAGGGTTCTGGAAGAACAGGGAAGAACCTATTTTGATGAGACTTTCATAGATCAGACTTGTCTAGAAATGTCGTCAGGGGTCAACTAAGGAATGGAAGACAAGGGAGGAGGAGAGGCGGCCACAGAAAGGCCAGGAGTGGAGGAGGACAGGGTGGACAGGATTTCCTGAGTTTTAGTGATGAAATGAGAAGCCAAAGCCGTACAGAGGACCTGTGAGGACAGAGGGGAGATTAGAACCAAGGTTAGAGAGCAGGTCTTCATGGATGTTCAGGAGAGCAGTTTCTGTGCTATTGGCTGCTCTGAAGCCAGACTAATGGTCATGGAGACAACCAACAGATTCAGTGTGAAGATTAAGCTGGGAGCTGGCTAGCTTTTCCAAGATTTTTCCAGGAAAGGAGTGATGGAGGGTTCGGCTGAGGGTTTCTTGAGAAGAAGGTGCACAAGAGAGTGCTTCAAGGGAGAAGGGAAGGCTCCAGTGGTGAAGTTGTGGTTTCAGAAGTCAGCCAGGGCAGGAGCGAGGCTGGCAATGTGGTCCTTGATGGTTTTGGAAGAACCTGTTTTGACAAGACTTGCATAGATCGGACTTGTCTAGAAACCTTGTCGGGGGGAACAGACGAAAGGAAGAGAAAGAGGGAGGAGAGGTGGCCACAGGGGGCCGGAAGTAGATGAGAGAGTAGAGGGTGGACGAGATGGTGGACAGAATGTCCTGGGTTTTAGAGATGAAATGAGAAGCCGGGGCCGGGCAGAGGGCCTGGGAGGGGACAGGAGAGGTAGAGACTGCAGTAGGATTGGCCAGCTCCTTGCAGATTTTGACGAGTTTGGCCGAGTTGTTAGATGCCGCAGAGAAGCGGGTTGTGACCTCTCTTCTTGGCAAGGACAGAGAGTCTGAACTGCCTTTGGACAAGGCGCCAGGCCAGTTTGTCAGAGGGTGCATCTGTTGACCTCCATTTCCCCTCCACCACCCTGCACTTTCATTTAAGGGTGATGAGGTTGCAGTCGTACCAAGAGTTGCACTTGGATTTGGGCTTCAAGCGGATCCTCATGACAGGGGCAAGCAGATCAAGAGTGTCAGAGATAGAAAGATGAAGGTTGGAAAGGGCTGTGTCAGGGTGTGAATCAGGTAAAGGTGCAGAAGGAGGAGAGAAATTAGCGGCGAAAGCCTTCACTGAGACACGCTTCATGGGTCGGATGACCAAGAGGGTAAATGGCAGTGCTGGAGTCGGCTTGGCCTGAGGGATAGAGAGAGAGATGGGAGGAAAGGAGAAAATTATCACTCGATGAGAGCGGAGTGGTGAGAGGGTTGGAGTGGGGGAGGTCTGAGGAGATAAGAACATCCAGTGTGTGCCCTGCAGAATGAGTCGGGCCAGAGGGAAGAATGGAGAGCGAGAAGGAGTTACAGAGGTTGCAAAAGCCTACTCCAGAAGGAAAAGAAGCATCCAAGTGGATGTTAAGGTCTCCTTGGAGGAGAAGTTGAGAGGTAGAGGTAAAGAGGGAGGAGGAGAGGTATGCCCACTCAGAGAGAAAGGAGGCTACGTTCCTGGCCTGGCCATTAAAGCAGCTCAACATAAGAGTGAGCAAACATATAAAAAAAAAACTTCAACAACCCACACAAAGAATCCAAGTGGGAGATCTTGTGTGAGTCAAGGTGCTGCATTCAGTGCCCAAGGGACTAGCAAGTTACGGTGAATCACTAAGTGTTATTAGAGCAGGCCCTTCCTCATCACCACATTCAAAAATAGGAGAAGGAATGGTGGACAGGTTGCTCATTGCAACTACCAACACCAGACCTCGTTACAAAGTGATGAGAATGATCAGCCCTGTTGCAATTCCCTCAGCTCCAAAATACAGAAATGTGATTGCATGATCATGGGACCTGCTAGATTTATTGATGAAACACCAGTTTGGGACGTCTGCTGTCCTCATGTGTGTGAGGTATGTTGCAATCTTATCCATCTCTACATCACCATATCCACAGCCTGCATTAAATCCACTAACTCCTTACACCAGGCAAGTTGTTGATTTTCTAGAGAAGGTTGTTCTAATGCGAGTTGCTGGAAGCTGGCAATTGGATCGGACTATTGAACTTTGCATGACCAATGCAAATGACATCAGTGTCCTGGTGATTTACACAAGAAAAGCAAATCCCACATTCGTATCCACTCACGGTGGACTGGGGCTTAAAATTGTCTCAGGCGCCAATGAAGAATTGACCCACAGTTGCAAATAGCAATTCATTCCTTCTTTGACAGACTGTTTGAAAAGTAACCAAGGGGGACTTTTTTTTATGAAATCTGATGCAAACTGTGCATTTTAAAGAATGTGTGTTCAGCAAACTGGTCAAAACTACTAGCCTCATTGTGAAGTAACTCAAACTGGCCTAATTTGACCAAAATAACTGTCCCACAGCTCGGGATCGGGCCCGCCCTTACATGTGGCGGTAATAGTGTTACTGCCGCATTTAAGTGCTACCGCCCAACTCGTGATGAGGCCCACTGTTCTGTATCCTGCATGCATGTGATCTAGGCGCTGCAGTGAGAATGATTAATGGAATTTTAGAATGTGTGTTGCTGGAGGTTCTCTGGGTGACTGTTGAGCAGGACTTCAGCATTGGACTGCGAGCTGGAAAGATGTATTCTCCCTGTGATACTATCTTGGCCTACAACTGTAACTGAAGAGTAAAGTACTTACCTTCTTTTGTACCTACCGTCTCCTGCCTGGTTCCTGAGTTGTGTCCCCATGCTGACTACTAAATTTTGGTGATGACTGTTGTGTATGCCTTATGTATGGTTGCTCTGTGCAATGTGCCAATGTAAGGGGAGGAGATGTGTTGTGTCTGGCTTAGCTTGGTAGGGGGAATGCAGAAGGAATGTTGTGATGTCATGTGGAGTGTTTGTGTCTGAGTGTCGGAATGCTTGAGGGAAGGTTCTATGTTGGACATGTAGTCAGCCTGAAGCCTGGGTGATGGGCTGCCAGTGTTTCTGTCCTATTAATGTAATTTACCTAAGGACTATGTAACTGCTTGTGAAGGTGTCCTGAGAAGCTGTAATAAACCTAGCATGTCAACCTAAGAAGGCTCGGAGCTGCTTCGTAACATTGGCGACGAGTCGGTCTTAAAGAAGAAGAACCCAAGTGCAAGAAAAAGTAGGAAGCTGAAGAAACCTGCGGCGGGGGTGCAGGAAAGGAAAGGACAAGAAGAAGGAGAACGCTGCCCCCAATACAAGTAAGACCCATCACCCAGGGCGCCAAAGGGGGAGGAAAAAGACCCTGTAGACCCCGTAGCATGAGGGACCAGCAGCTCATGATCTGGAGGGAGAGCTGAGTCCCGGGGGCTGGAGAGGGAGCTGGGCCAGAAGATGAAAGGAAGCTGTGTCCCAGTAATGAAATGAGAAGTCATGCTGCATAGGATGTAGAAAGGAGCTGGCCCATAGGGAGAAAAGTGATGCTGTCCCGGTTAGTGAAGTGGGAAGTAGTTGCTTTCAATGTAAAGTGGGAGGTTTGCCCATAAAGGAAGAGCAGAGCTGTCCCATTAGGTGTAATCATATGTCCCAGCAGGTAAAACAAGGGACAAGGCAAACCAAGGGAAAGCTCCCCATGATGAAGAAAATGAAAGTAAATGAAGCCAGAGTGAAGGGATGTGTCCTTTGTACTGGTAAAGCGTAAAGCGATCATGGCGCATAAAGCAGAGTCAGTAGATGCCAGAGACAGTGACCGTTGGGTGAGCAGAGAGCTTCACTAACCTGTGTCTGGCAAGGGAACAGTGAACGGATTTGGCGAATGCTCAAGAGGTGCAGGAATCGTTGCTTGCAAGGTTTAAACAAGCCGAACTTTCAGGAGTTGCAAGAATCGGGAGGCTTAAACAATGTGGCTGTATCGCGTCAAGGGTGAGAAATGATGGGGATTTCCGAATAATGAACCCAAAGGCGTGAGGCTGCGTGTTCAGGACGCAGCGTAATCTTCATTGAGGAATAGTACGGCACACAGAAGTTGAGTGTGCGCTGTGGTGTACTGTGGCGGGACGTTCAGGTAGCGGTCTACCCAGCGAAGGGAAAGTATGTAATGCTCCGTTGGAGTACTACTTATCCAGTCTGAGCGGCATGGAGAGGGAATAAGTCTATGGCCCTCATTACAACCCTGGCGGTAAGTATTCTACATTACCGGCATGGCGTAATTAACGTGTCCGTGCTGGGTCGAAGCCGTAAAAAGCGGGACATTATGACCCATCGGGCACGAGCATTGCGCCATGCCGGTAATGTAAACTGCGCCATGGCGTTAATGCCTCCAAAACGGCACTTACCTGCATCGTATGCCGCGCAAGGTGCACTACCGCCACCCCAGCCACCGATCTTAGCGGTGACTGTAATTATCGGTCACCGCAATTAGCGGTGACCGTAAATAAGCAGAACCGGAAGTAGCGTCATCGCGGCGGAACGGGAAAGAGCACGGCGGGCATCTTTAAAAACACAATCCATTGGCATCCTCCGCAACCAGTGGACATCCGACCCTGAGACCCGGCAAAAACCATTACCTACCTATTTCCTGCCAGAAAATGCCAAAAGTTGTGAAGAAATCCTGTGACCGCCAGCTGCAAGACCGTTTCACCAGGGAGGAGCTGAATATGTTGACGGAGACCCTCCAGGAGAATGCCGCTGTGGTCTTTTCAACACAAATGACCAGACCGGCAATTACAAAGAAGAAGGCCATATGGGCCCTAGTTGCACAGCGGGTCAGTGCTGTGGGAACCGTACCCCGCAATGCGAGACTGTGCCGTAAGCGGTGGGATGATCTCCGCCTCCGCGTCAGGAGCATCCTATCTGCAAACCGGAACATGGGCATGGCAACCGGGGGAGGATCGGAGTCCACAATAAAATTGCAGCCCTGGGAGGAAATCTGTGCCTCTACAATCATCATGGAGAGCATTCAAGGGGTAGGAGGAATGGAGAGAGGAGCACCGACATCAGGCGATGCAGGTAGGTGCCTCAAATCAAGCCATGCAAAAGTCACAGAAGTCCATTCATGTGAAGCACAATGTTGCCCTATAGTGTAAATGCAACACATCAGCAGGAGACTGCCTACAGACACATCCGACCTCCACCCTGTACACATGCAGTATGCACACCCTAACTGCAGGCACCCACATACCTCCATGCTACTTCCACACAAAAGGGAGACAACCTGTATGCCCCTGCCTCAAATGTGCCGCATCTAGTAACCAAAATGATGTCAGTCATCACGATGCCCGCTCAATGTCCGCAGACCCATCAATAACACTCTCCCTCCTTTGCTCCACCACAGGCTCAAATTCCGACCTCGACGATGAAGACACCCCTGCCACCACACCTGCCAAGAGGGCCAGGACCACAGTGCCAGCACAACAACCCTCCACCTCTGCTGTAGCGACCAAAACCCCACAGCAGACAAAATCCGTTGCAAAAACACAGGACAGGCCACTGACAGGCACCCCAGCAGGCAGCACGGTAGCAGCAGCAGCAGCAGACATCCCCCAAATGGTGGCCACAGAAGGGACAGGTTCTGCAGGAAGCAGCACTATTGGTGAAACTGCTGTCATTGCAGCTTGCTCCGACAGTGATGCAGGGAATGAAGAGGAGATAGATGTGGGACCCCCCACAGCCCACCCTCATTCCCCCTACCTGTGCCAAAGCAGCCCGCATGAGGATGCCACACAGGGGCTATTAGATGATGAGGATTGGCCATCCCCCCATCCCCTGTTGAAAATCTGCAGGAGGGGAGCAGCTCCATGGAAACAGCACTGGCAATATCCATGGCCCAGAAGAACCAACAGTCATTGGAGGAGATAATTACACGCCAGCACCAACTCTCCTCACTCCTGACTGAGCATGTTGCAGAATGTGGGGGTGCAAGGGCAGCAATGGAGCAATGCACAGAGACCCTGAGGGCAGCAATGGAGCAAAGCACCGAGACCCTGAGGGCTGAAATGCAGTCCTCCACAAAGGACATCTGTGGCGAACTTGCCACCGTGCGGCACGTGCTCTCTGAGCTAGCTCACTCTATTCGAGACATGCGTCCCAATGATCAGCCAGGTACCTCCTCCGCTGCCAGTTCGACCCCAAGCAGCCCCGTCCGCCGATCAGACAGGAACCTGCGTAGCACAGGCAGGGGTGCCCCGGGGGCCGGGAGAGGGGGCTGCCAATAGTGGCTGCCCAGTGTAAAAATACATTAGCCACTTAATCACAGGGTGTGTTGGGGAGTTCAGGGGGGAGGAGTGAAGGGGGAGTGGGTGTGTTGGGGAGTACAGGGGGGAGGGGGGAAGGGGGAGTGGGTGTGTTGAGGAGTATAGGGGGAGGGTGGAGGGGGGAGTGGATTTGTTGGGGAGTACAGGGGGGAGGGGGGAGTGGGTGTGTTGGGGAGTTCAGGGGGGAGGGAGGATGGAGGAGGGGGGAGTGGGTGTGTTACAGAAATTCACATTTACAATACAATTTTCCCTTTTGCACAAATCAAATGTGTGGACATTGTTAATTGCGTATGTGTGCTTTATTGGTGTACAGTCCACAGTGTGCATGTCCCAGACACACACAGTGCCCCAAGTGCCGTCTCCATGTGACACACACCAGCCGTGTGTGCTAGAAGCATTGGTTGATGGTATTTTGACGCATGTCACGCCCCTCCTGTGCATCGCCTCCTCCATGAGGTGCGGCCCCATCTGCACCCTCCTCATCCTCATCGTCAGGTGGTTGCAGTTCAGCGTCAGGGGGCAGGGGCACATTGCGTCTGATGCACATATTGGGTAGCATTACACATGCCATGACCATCTTTGCCACCTTTTCATGGCGGTATAGGAGTGACCCACCAGACCTGCTGAGGCAGTGAAACGGTGCCTTCAATAGGCCAAATGTCTGCTCAATCACCACACGGGTTCGTGTATGTGCATGATTAAAGTCCTCCTCGTGCTGGTTCTGTGGGTTCCGGACTGGGGTAAGGAGCCACCTCTTCAAGGGATAGCCTGCATCACCTGTATGTGGGCAACAATGTATGTGTCAGTCATGACATCAGATTCCATTAATGACTTGGCTACATTGCATGCATTCATCTCTCACTGTGTACTACATTTACATGCACTATTGGAGTCACACTATGAGACCGGTATATGTGTATTCCTCTCATGGACAGTTTTGCATGCCGTCAGCCAGTGTATGCAGGGGGGTCCAGTGCCTTGTGTGTGCCCATCTACTCTGTCAGTCCATTGCGTTTCTTTTGGTGACCTGGCAGGTGTACAGTGATATCAATGCTCTCATCATGGTAACATTGCTGTCAGCCTCTTGTTGACCTCACTGGGGACTTCAAATGTCGTTATGCTATTTTGATGATCCTCGGTGTCTGTGTAGTGGTGTATTGAGGTTGATGACCGTCATTTGCCTCCTTTGTGCGCAGTTATTGGGGACTGCCCTTTCAGTTGACGGTGTTGGGTGCCGTGTATTGGCTGGAGTCATTGCATGTAGGTGCATTTCGTTGAGGTGGATGGGGTCTGATTCAATGCAGTGCACTTGCAGATGGATGTGTCATGGTTGGGAGACACCTTCAATCACATGGTAGGGCTGCTTACATGGGGCATTATGTGTTCAGGTGTCTGCTGAAGTTTGGCCTGCTTTAGGGTATGTGCTGGCTCCATTGTCTCTGGTAGTCGCTGCCAGGTGAAGTATGCATCTCTCCCCCCCCCCCTTTCAGCCAGGTAAAGTATGCATCTCTCCCCCCCCCCTTTCAGCCAGGTAAAGTATGCATCTCTCCCCACCCCCCTTTCAGCCAGGTAAAGTATGCATCCCCCCTTTCAGCCAGGTAAAGTATGCATCTCTCCCCCCCTTTCAGCCAGGTAAAGTATGCATTGGTACGTCAATCACCTACCCACTTCACATTTCAATGGCCATGACATGAGACTCACCGAGTAGCCAGGATCTTGGCCCTGCATGTCGCGCCATGTAGCGTGGTATTGTGGAGTTACGCAGGACCATTGAATCATGGGTTGATCCGGGGTATCGGGCACAACAATGTGTGATGATCTTGTTTGAGTCACATACCATTTGCACGTTGATTGAGTGGAATAGTTTACGGTTGTGGTACACTACCTCAATGGCATGTGGGACCACCAATTCCACATGGGTGCAGTCGATGGCACCAATGCACCCAGGTATGCCAGCTAGTGCATGGAAACCCACTTTAGTGTTAGCAATCTCCTGGGCAGACCGTGGTAAGGAAATGTGGTCGTCTGTGTGCTTGAGGAGGGCATTGAGCACTTGGATCAGCGTACGTGAGAATAATGGTTGTGAAATGCCATGTAAGTGCCCCACTGTATCCTGGTAGGTGCTTGTGGCCAGGAAGTGGAGCACGGACATAACCTTCAGTAGGGGGGGGTGGCGGTGGGTGTTTCAATCATGCTGATGATGTCGTCGTGTATCATGTCCACAATGGTGGTGATGGTGTCCCGGTCCAAACGGTACAAGGTGTGGATCTGCTCAGCGGTGAGGTTGAATGGACTGGCTCGGATGCGTGGGATTGGGGGCTGCCTGCGTGGTGGCACTAGCTGTGCTGGTGGGGCTTGCTGGCCCTGCCTTGCCCTCCTTCTCCTCCTGCGTCTCCTCTGTGCTGCCTGTAGTTGTTGTTGTTGTTGTTGTTGTTGTTGTAGCACTTGCATTGCAATCAGGTCCTCCAGCCCCAATATTGCTATTCGTATTGGAATCATTGTGGAATGTGCCTGGGTGTGGGAAGGGGTGGGGTGTGCTCTTTTTGTACTTGGCCAGTCTGTATTGCCTCCACCTGTGCTGATTGTGTGCACCTGTGGCAGCTGGGAGCACTGCACATGGCCATTTACGGTTGGTCCGCGATGGCGGTATTAGCACCATGGCGCTAAGGTACTTTACGGCCTTCGCGAGGGCGTTAAGAGCATGTCCGCTTGACTCGTGATATTCCCCACCTTGCGCCATGCCGGTATTTACGGCATGGGGGGTCGCGTGCCTGCGCACTTGGTGCTGTTAGCGGCACCGTTGATTACGGTGCCGCTAATTGCACTTTCGCGGGTCATGATCTGACCTAGCGGTAAGCGATGCCGGTAATCCTTTACCGGCATCGTTTTTCACATACCGCCAGGGTCGTAATGAGGCCCTATGTATTGTAAATGCAATGCAGACTTGGAGATCTATCATTCTCCCCCCGAAGGAGGAAAGGTGCGGGGGCCAAGGTTCTGTTTGGTTGTCTAAAAACTGATGGACAGACCACTGAGATGGTGACGGGTTATCTTCTAAGGACTCAAGGAGAAGGGACTTAAGTATCCTTTTGTGATATTATCCTTGTGTGTTGCGCCACTGTTATTTGGTGTTTTAAGAGTGGATGGTTACACTTTGAGGATTTGTAGATACATAGGAGGTGACATTGACGTCTTGTTTTAAGCAAATGAATTTCTGTTTAGCTACTTCAGGTAATGGTATGGGTGTTTGCTGCATGGATTTCATATGATTATTTGTGAGTGGTGTGGGTCATGTTTGAAGACTAGGATTAACCTTTTGAGGACATTTAGGCCGCTTTACAGCAACATGGACTTTTAGGATTGGATATGGAAATGTGCTCATGACATTTATGGTATTGTATTAGAGTCTAGAACTAACCTTCTTGAGGATTTTCAGCGTTTAGGTCGCTAAGTTGCGACATGGACTATTAGGATTGGATTGGTTCAGAATTCATGAAATTTGGTGTTTTTTTTAAAAAAATGCATCATTTCAAATGAATAGAGCAATGGAATATGAACTGTATATTCTCTTATGTGATGCATTGTGTACAGTATAGAAAATCTGTATTGGCTCTGGGAATTTAGTGAGATTGGGGGTAGCGCCTTCAATTGTTTCTTGTATAGGTGTGGATACGATTGTTTGGTGAATGCGGGGGTAGCGCCTCCCATGTGTTTGGTTTTGGGTGAAGCTTATATGTGATATATAAGTATGGTTTTGCTGATGGTGTGAATGCCAGGTCACCATGTTTTGCGACTTCCAAATGTGATTTCTGGGGGTAGTGCCTTCAGTAATATTTTGAGTATGGGTGTGGAATGAAATACACAAGGGAATTTGGGAGGTAGTGCCACGTTATGTGGGGTTTCGGGGTAGCGCCTCCAGTACAGTATGGGTGTGATTGTGATGAGTCGCGCAGGGTTAAACAGTGTACGTGGGTTTATGGTGGTAGCGCCACCATATATGTCGGGGCATGACTGTAATGAGTTATGCATGGTTATCCCACGTATGGCTGTATGAGGTGGTAGCGCCACCAAGTGTTGGAGCTTGACTGTGGTCAGTCATCCGAGGTGAATGGTTTGGTATCTGGGTGGTAGCGCCCCCAGTAGGTGTAGGGTTGTGAGTGCAGAATTTGTCACGCATGGTTAGGGGTATGTGTGTACGGGTGGTAGCGCCCCCGGTTTTGGTTGGTTTGGGCGTGCCTGTGGTATTGGGCATTGCATGGTCACGTATTACCCCGACTTTGTGGTTTATTTACCACAAATAATTTATTGTTCTATTTGTTGTGCACGTGCGGCTGTGTTTAGCTGTACTGTGTGTCCTTCTATGACTCTTTTCACCCCATCAGAGTCCAGAGTGCGACAGTGACATTAGTTGTTGGTCCTGGTGTGCCTGGCCAGCGCATCGGGTATGAGGCGAGTGTTTGAGTGTCAGAGCACATGTTGTGTGCTTGTCCTGATGATGTGAGTCAGTGTGAATGATTTTGATGTGTATGGAGGTGTGTTGTGTAATGTCTGTGTTTTTGTCGGAAGAGGGGAGGTGTGTTGTGTATGCCTTATGTATTGTTCCTCTGTGCAATGTGCCAATATAAGGGGAGGAGATGTGTTGTGTCTGGCTTAGCTTGGTAGTGGGAATACAGAAGGAATGTTGTGATGTCATGTGGAGTGTTTGTGTCTGAGTGTAGGAATGCTTGAGGGAAGGTTCTATGTGGGACAAGTAGTCAGCCTGAAGCCTGGGTGATGGGCTGCCAGTGTTTCTGTCCTATTAATGTAACTTACCTAAGGACTAAGTAACTGCTTGTGAAGGTGTCCTGAGAAGCTCTAATAAACCTAGCATGTCAACCTAAGAAGGCTGGGAGCTGCTTCGTAACAACGACTGATGCTAAAAAGTGAACCCTGGCTGAAATGCTGAGCCTTGATGGCAGACCAGTGTTGCTGAGGAAGAAGGGAGAGGCAACAGAGTACAGTTTTGTTCTGGGATGATAGGTAAGGGGTGATGATCTATGCATATACTTTTGTTGAGGTCCATCAGATCTACACCAGGTAAGAGTAGCTGTTGTAGAATTTGAGTTTTGGCACACCGTAAGTGTAGGTGGTTGATCATATTGTTGTAGGAGCTTTTACACCAGGTAAGAGTAGGTGTTTGTGTAGTTGTATGGCATTATAGCACAGTTGTGCAGGAGCTATGTAGGAGTTGTGACACAAGGGGCGTTTTAAAGTCATGGAGCTTTTTGCCATTTTGAGTTGTATGTTGTCAGGGTTTTGGTGACAACAGAGCACTTTTGTGCATGCATGTATGTCATGCTTAGCAGGGGTGTAAGCATGGTTGTGACGACATATTATTCTTTAAAAGATGTATTATTCTTTAAAATATTGTCATTTTGCCTGAGCATGGGACTGACCAACGTGTGCTTCGGTGACAGGTTAGGTTGCACGTGAACATGGGATTGGTCTCCTGTGTTTGTGTGTGTTGTGACATTGCTGCTCACCTGAAGTGTAATTTGTGTTTAGGTGTGGTTTTTGCCTAGTGAGTTACTTTTCTTTGTTCCTTTTTTTCATTGTTTCTCAGGGAGATATGGTTGAGCTTTTGGTTGTAGTGCATGGCGTGTCATGGATGGTGTGTGGTGTTGTGGTGTGGTGGTTGTGCTCTCAGGGTGGTTAGTAGGTGGTTGTGGCATGTCAGGATTTTGGTTTGTTTGGCTGGTTGCTCTGTGAAGTTGAGCAGGGTTGTGCTCAGGGTTGGCAGACTTAAGGTCCTGGTGTGGCAGAGCAGGTCATAAGGAGGTTGTGTTTTGTTTGCAGGGATGTGAGTGTAGTTAGGCTGCTGCTCTTGTGTAGCAGTTATACCATCTTGCGGATAGTTCATGCTTGGGTGTAGCAGACCCAGGGCCCTGCTATGGCAGGCCAGGGCATAAGGGAGTATTTGTTTATTTTGGATTTTAGGTTTTATGTTGCGCATTGTGTCAGCAAGGTTGGTTCTGACTGGTTGTTTAAGGTTGAGTGTTGAATGGTTCTTGTGTTTTGTTAGGGAAGGAGGTGTGTGGTATCTATATGCTTGTGAGCTAAGTAATGCTGTGAGAATGTTGGATGGAATGTGTGTTGCTGGAGATTCCATGAGTGACTGCTGGTCAGGACTTCAGCATGGGACTGCGAGCTGGAAAGATGCATTTTCCTGTGTTCCAATCTTGGCCTACAACTGTAACTGAAGAATAAAGTAATTACCTTTTTTTGTACTTACTGTCTCCTGCCTGGTTCCTCAGTGGTGTCCCCAATACTACACACTGGCCTCTCTTTTGAGGACAAAGGATGTTTAGTGGCCTACAGTGAGTACAAAGATCCCAACCTATTTCAGACAACACTGCTTCCTGAGCCATTATCAATCTGACTGCTTATCTTGAAGTGGCACAGGAAATACCCTCATTGATGTTTGAGAAGAGCTCATCACAACCAGGAACCATGAGAGGCATGTGCCCAGAATCTTGTTGATCTTTGATCAGCCTTGGATAAAGTAAATCACTGTATCCGCATACGCCACATAATGAAAGTCATGGAAGGCATTTTCCACATGGAATAGCAAAAAACCATGCTTTATGCTCACTTCATGGTCGCTTTTTACGCTACTCCACATTTTTATTGATTTGTATAATGACATGGGGCACAGAGCAAAATTACCATTTCGATACCCCCATCGACTCTGCAGTGTTAATCTGCATGCATTACCCAGTATCTTATTTTGATGCTGGCTGTAATGCATTGGATTCCTTTGGAATCTGCCTGCTTTTGACAAAAACATAACAGGAAGATTCCACAGGGATAAATTGTAAATGTTGCTTGCCATGTGGAAATGGCAGGTGACAACATTTAAAAACAAAAAATTGTTTTATTGTTTAAAGCGCAGAGCTAGCTCGAGAGCAGCAGAGCGCTGTACAGAGGGTGGGTACTCAGCATTTGGGTTGGCATCTTTCAACAGTAGCGCAGTACTGTGAGGTCTATGTGTAGGTATGTGCGTCCATTGGAATAAGTCCTTGGTCAGGTGTTGTTGAAAGAGCCATGTTTTGAGAGATTTGCAAAATTGGAGAATTGTTGGGACATTCCGAGCAGGATCGATTTCCAGACAGTGGGTGCATGACAAGAGAAGGATTGTTTGCGCGTCCTCTCTTTGCGGCCGAGTTGTGATTCAAGCCGGTTGGTCGATTTGCTGCACGAGGAGCGTGTGCCACCAGATATGTGGAGCTTAGCCACCAGCTTGAACATTATCTTGGTTTGGACTGGGAGCCAATACAGTTTGCGTAGGATGGGGGTAATTCGGTAAAATTTCCATGTTCACGTAATAAGACGTGCTGCAGCATTGTGTACTGCTTTTAGGGCAGCCAAGTGAGCAGCTGGGAGTCCTGTCAGGAGAGCATTTCCCCCCATCAATGTGTGAGACCACAAGGGTCTGTACTACAGTCCGGAAGTCCTGCAGCAAGATGAAGGGTTTTATTTTTCAAAGGGGAGAGATTCTGAGCCAGGCTATTTGGGCCTTCTTGGCTATGGGCCTCATTACGAGTTTGCCGGTACCGGTAAGCTTGCCAGTATGGTTGTACCGTTGGACCGGAAAACTCTGAGTTGTGCTCGCAGGTGCCTTTCATTCCACCAGGTCCGACCTGGAGGAATGAAAGGCATCCGTGAGCACAGCATCCGGCTTCCCCATTCCCACTGAGCTGCATGGCTCAATAGGAATGGGGAAGAATTTTTTCCGGTGCCCAGGAATGGGGCAAATACCGGGTCCAGCAAGGCCGTAATGACCCGGTAATTACCCATTTCTGGGCTCTGGAAAAAATACAACTCTGGCGGCAGCTGTGCCTGTTTTACAGGCACAGCTGCCGCCAGGGTTGTAGTCAGGCCCTATGTGTTTCTGGAAGGACAGATTGCTGTCAGTGTTGAAGCCTAAGGATTTTGCTGAGTTTGAGAGTTGTGGATCAAATCCTTCTAGGCGCATATCATTGGACCATTGTTGGACAAGTTCTTTTTTAGTGGGCGAACCAATGAGGATGAATTCGTCTTGGGTGGTTTTAGTTAGAGGTAGGCAGTAAAAATCCAGGACTGGATGATGGCTAGGTAAGCGCAGAGATGAATGATGTCCTGTGTGCTATTTACTCTCATGTGCAGTGAGTATCGTCTGCGTATTGGTGGAGGGCCATATTGGGATCTTTGAGGAGACTGGCCAGAAGCTCCATGTAAAAGTTAAAAGGTATTGGTGAGAGGGTAGAGACTCTGGGGACTCTGCAGCAGACCCAGAGTTGTTTAGAATGCAACAAGTGTATCTGGACAGTCTGTTGTCTGCCTAAGAGGTAGGAGGTAAACCAATTCAGGACAGTGCCAGAGAATCCCATCCTGTCATAAAGGAGGAATAGAAGGATGTGGTGGTCGATGGTGTCAAATGCAGCCGAAAGGCCAAGGAAGATAAGGGGGCATGAGTTGCCCTTATCCATGATTTGGAGAGCATCATCCACCCCCTGGATGGTGGCTGTCTCGATGCTACACTTTGGGCGAAACCCTGACTAATAGTCATTTAGGAGGTGGAGATTTTGGTGAGTAGTTTCCTTGCAACTACTTTTTCCAAGAATTGGCTAATAAACAGGAGGTTTGTAATGGCCCTGTAGATGGCCAGGTCATCTGGATCTAGGGTTGGTTTTTTCAAAAGAGGTCATATGAGACGAGTCTTGAGGGTGTCCGGCAATGATCCTTCTGCGAGGGAGGCATTGATGATGCTGAGGCACGCATTGAGTGCCGGGTCCATCAATTGTTTAATGATCGAGGCTGCAAATATATCGTCAGACTAAGAAGTAGGTTTGAGGGAGGCAATCATTTTTAGTAGATCTGGGGGAAAGAGAAGAGATAATTTGGTGCAGAGGGGCAGTGTGTGTGGTGGAGTGCAGGGGATGCTAATGCTGTGAGAGATTGATTCAATGGTCTCTCGGGTTTTGTCTGCAATAAATAATGTGTTGATTCTGTTGCATTTTTACTTAGTTGCTGGTACCTCGGGGTCAGATGAGGTTTTGGTACAATGCTTTACTACTTCAAAGAGGGCTTTGCTCCTGTTAGAGGCAGCTGCAATGGTGCTGGAATAGTAAGTAGCTTTGGCCTCATTGATGAGAATCCTATGGTTTGCATGCAGAGATTTGAGGTTGGTGAGGTCTCCAGCATTATGGTTTTTATGCAACCGTTTATCTAGGGCTCTGATTGAGTGTTTGTTGGAGACTAGCTCGGGGGCGTACCATGGAGCAGATGGTTTGGTCTTAGCTCGGCTGGATTTTAGGGAGGCATGAGTGTTCACCAGTTTCATCGAGAGTTGCTGAATAATTCCAGGAGGTCCAAGTCATCCCCTGTGCTGGGGAAGTCTGCAAAGTTTGTTTCTAGCTCATTGACCGGGAAGGTTTTGAATGAGCGACGTTGAGTGAGTGGGCATTTTGCCTGACCTTTGTGAGCTGCAGTCAAGTGGGTGACTGATAATGGGATTGCGGCGTGGTCATACCAGTCAAGTGGGATAGGCTCTGCACAGGTAATGCAGGGGGATTATGTGAAGACTAAGTCTAGAGTGTTGCCTTTGTTTTTGGGGAGAGCACAATTCGTTTAAAGCTCAGGGAAGTGGTCAGTTTGAAAAACGTGCTTCGAGTGTGGTTGTCAGCCTGTGACTAGGGGACATTAAAATCACTGAGAAAGACATCATTTGAATGTGCTAATTTTGCAGAGGAGAGTACGTTGGAGCTGTCTGCAAGGAAACAGTCACTTCTGTGAGGTGGCCTGTAGATGAGGTGAAAGGTGATGTATTCCTTTTTGGACAGAGAGAACCGGCATGTGAGTGATTCAAATGAGCTTTTTCTGGGAGAGGAAATGTGGAGCAAGGCCAATCGCTCCTGTGGATGATTGCTACTCCGCCTTCTGCCCTTCATAGCAGAAATGCTTGTCAGCATTTTGGATGTACTAGCCTTTGGGTAGGAGGACGTCGAAAACATGTGGGGAGAATGGGGTAAACCATGTTTCAGTGGTTCAGTGGTGAACAGGGCATCAAGGTTGTTATACGAGATGAGGTCAGCGGTCTCTGCAGCATGAGGACTGCTAAGCGAGCATTGATCAACATGAGAGGGTGTGTGCATGTGGTCCGTGGATGTTGAATGGGGGCAAGGGCAATATTGATGAGGTTCGCTAGGGTAGCTTGCTGGGGCTGCCCAGGGCACCTGGCTATTTGAACCGTAGTTAGAGTGAGCATGGGCTGTGGAGGGAGGAGACACATGATGATGTCTTTTGGTGAGTAGCAGTAGTAGCGATTAGTTTGTAGGTGAAATGCAAGATAGCGGGTCAGGCCCTTGGCCCTATCAGGCCCAACCAGGTACAAACAAGTGAGGTCCTTGTCTTCGCACCTCCTTGAGAACGCTGGCAATGCAGATGCCTAAAGAGGAATGATTAAATAGGTCGTGGGCGGAGCAACGAAGTAGCAGGGCCTGGTCATGTGACCAGCAGCCTACTCAATGCTGTCCGCGTGGGGTTGACCTACAGTCTTTAAGTAGAGGCTTGGAAGGCAAGAAAACTGGAGGTGGGTGGAGTGTCAGGGCCTTGTCATGTGATCAGCAGCCTACTCAATCTGCACTACAAAGTTCAAAAAGAAGATGTAACGATGATTCAACCTGCTTTCTACACTTCATTTTTGCACCTCGTAGTGCAAATAATGAAAATTGTACAGAAGACCGGTTGGCAAATAAGTGCAAACATAGCACATCCCCTCCGTGCAATTTGCATTGATTTGCAAAATGACCCCATTTGGGACTCGAATTTGGGGAGGAAGCAGGAGAGAACTTCATAGGGAAGAGCTTTGGTAATTGAGGGATCGACTGACAAGGCCATAAATCTTCCATCTGGCCCTCTCCCAGGACTCTGTGAAGTGAGAAAGATTTACGAGGGACACACGCAAAAGGACAGATCTGCAAACAAGGACCGGTTCCCAAGCAAGAGTGCACTGACCAACTTTGCAGCACCTCCCTATTTATTCAGTATTCGTAACAATTTATAACAATCCGAATGCAATGAAGCCAGATTCCTATACCACCCTTCCAGACCATCTGTCACAGAGACTGTAGTTACTAAGATCTCAGAATTGACTACATTATCCCAGGCTGTGCTTTTCAAGGTAACATTATGTGAAAGGTGAGCACAGGAAGCTTTCCCAGAGCAGAACTATGATAGCTAAAGGAAGTGTCCTTCACACCTTCAGGCCTGCAGATGGAAAACAGATAAGGCGTCATGATGACCAGCCAGTGAGAGGCATATAAAGACAAGAACGGGAACAGCTGTAGGGCAGAGAGAGGGCCTCACATGAAAGCAAAAACAGGGCAAGTAGCAAAAGATGGGAAATACCAAGACTGGGACAAAGAAACTACAATACCAGAACCTGTGAAATACCAAGACTGGGACAAAGAGACAACAATACCAGAAACTGTGATGTATCAAAACTGGGATGAAGAAACTCCTAAGAGAACTCACTTAACATTGCAGTATGCTATGCCAGACCTTACAGCGAGACCGAATCGCGAGAGAACGGAAGGACTAGGTCCCAGTAGAAGGTCCACGGACAGGAATATGTGGTGGACAGCAGGTCCAGGCAACATTGCCGATATCACCGGCACGAGAAGGTTGCAGAGTGTTGTAAAGAAGGAATGGTATCAAACAGTGAAGACAGACACATGTGATCACAGTTCAAGGCTCTTTAATGAACTTCTATGGGTTGGTAAAACACCTATATAAACCTAAATCTAAGGATGGCAGCAGGCTAAGACCATCAAATAATAATAACACAGTCCTAGTGGAGTCTGTCAAAATAAAAGGGCCTATACTAATACATCTATTGCCAACCCTTACTTCTAAATACAAAATGGTGTTGGATAACAATGTACGCAAAAGAAAAGTGTTCAGGAAATAAATAATATGTCAGGATAGTTGAGCAGTTGGCTTCCCTTCCCCACGTTTTCAGCACGGGAAAAGGTGGCAAGTGCGGGCTTCGCACACCCTCTGGCTTCTTGGCCACAAGTTAACAGTTCAACAGATGGGCATCAGGGTCTTTCCGCTAAAGTCTCTCTCGCAATGACAGTCTCTCAATGCCAAGGGACGGATGCAGCAAACAAAACACAAAAGTTCCTTTCCTTTGTCGAGGTTTCACTTTGACAAGTTCAAGATTGTCTCCCTCCTTTGGGCTCGGATCACGGGTCCCCCTCATCCGGGCTCAGACCCCTTTTCTACAATGTTCACACTTGGACCCTGGATCCCTCTTGTTCTGAGCTCAGATCCCCTTTTCAATATCAGAATCAAAGACTTTTGAATGTGTGATGGGTTTCTGCTCAAACCTTCGCAGGACCACTTCGATTCACTTCACACAATTTACACTCCACACTGGTTTTCTGCTTTCGTTTCCTTTCATCAAGATACCATACAGAGACCTTCGATTGAGCACATTCACAGTGTCGGACCACTGTCAATGGCATCGTATTTTTCCTTCTAATGTTAAATATTTCATCAGCAATTTAGCTTCACTCACGTCTTTCATCACACACGTTTAACAATGTTCCTTCGACGCTCACTTTACAATGTTGCCGCTTGCAACCTTGACTTCAAAAAGACCGGTCTCCCCAACTCACCGGCTATGTTGTTCTCCGTTGCTTCTTTGTTCTTGGAGCCAAGGACGATACCACAGCGTTTGCTGCTCCTCCCTACCTTGGTCAGTTAAACAGGAGGATCCTCGATATCTCTGACACAATGCAGGATTCTTTAGCCTTGTTTCCTGGACTTACGTTTTCTGCTTAGAAGGTTTCTTGAGTGTAACGGCTTCCTGTCAATGAGGTCAAGGGTGTTGCCCCTCTCACCAACCTCTCATGCCTGGCCGTCTTTCTCTCCTCGTTCAGCTGCCACTTGAAACTAAATTGCTGTACTTTCGTGTGTTTTGCCTCACTCAGAGTGTGCGCTCATGCTCTGCCTTTTAGCCGTGTGGGGTAGTGTAATGGAAGTCAGGTGTGAGTGACTGTCGATAATTGCCTGACCTCGCCTAACCGTAGTATTGGGACAGGTCATGCACACGGCTTGGGTGTGAGTCTGTTTTCTCCCAGAGTGGGCTGTCCATGAGAAAGTGTTCATACAGGAAAGGGGGGTGGGGGGCGTCTGAGTTTCTAAATATTCCATCAGGTGAGATAGGATAAAGGTGTTACAGAGAAGAGAGGGAAACCGCGTCTCACCATCCGGAGACCCACTGCCACTCCCTGAGGTCCCCTCACCCAGGTGTTCCTCCCGCAGTGGTCCAACAACAGGGTCTGGATCCAAAGGCGATGGCTGTGCCCTGGCCACCTGAGAGAGAGAGATCCGCGGGACTAGCGGGTGAAACACCTTCACGTTTCTCACAGTGTACGGTCACACAATGGAGGACCGAGACACCATGAAGCGACAGGAAACTCCAAGGAGAATGACACAGAAGAAGAAAAGGTGTTGTGATCCAAAAATGCGTCTCCAATGAAGAAGGCTCCTTAAGATGTTCTCCTACCGCAAGGAAGGTAACGGGGAGAATGGGAGTCCGTGGAGGACCCAAGAGGGTAACTATACCAGACAGTTAACTCGTCCCAGTATAAAGTCTGAAACAGAGTTAAACTTGAAACAAAGTAAGTACAAGTTTTGTAACTTTAGAGAAAGAACTGGTGAGCAGCTAAATAATGAGAGAAAAGAATGGATAAAAAAAATACCCTGGGAAAAGTCAAAAGTAACTCAACATCCTGCACAAAGCCAATATACGCATAAAGAAGAAGCAAGATATGGTTAAGAGCTGAGAGAAAGTAGGCAATTGAACCATATATCAAGTAAAGCCCAGCAAAGCTCAGTTATCTTTCAATGATATACTGAGAACCACAGACAAGAAAGGAGAACTAATAAGAGGACCCCAAGTGGGATATCCGAAGAGAAGAGAAAGTCCAATAACACAATTAAGGAACTCAGGAGTTTGATGCAAAATTCACAAGAGACTATTTGCAGATTATGTACTAAAATGACTGGTACTAGAAGTGCCCTCAGGAGAAGGGAATCATTCTCCAGGCCTAAGTTAGTTTTCATAGTGGTAGGGTCAGAAATGGGTAGTTTTGGACAGTGGATTATTCCTTTTGAACATTCATGACGGACTGACGAGCAGCTTAGTTAAGAAGATAGGCAGGGACCAACCATAGTGATTGGGAAAGATAGGCTTTATCCTTTTACTTTAATAAACCATTAGACTTCATGTAAAAGGTGAATTTGTGTCCTTATTCTGGCTCTTCACATTACATTGCAATAATACATGTTACACCAATCCCTTCTGCCCCCTACATGTTTAATATGTACACTCTATACAATTTGCGTGGATTTGGAAAATGATCCCTTGTGGGACTCAAAGTTGTGAAGGAAGTGGGAGAGAGCTCCACAGTGAGGAGCTTTGATAAGTGAGGGATCAACAACCACAATGTTTGTACCCGTGCTGCCAGATGCCCAGCATAGTTTAGGAGGCTGCTGTTGGAATTCTAGTTGGATGCTAGTGCAGAACATTTTTAGAGAGAAAGAATGGCATAGGGCATGGAAGGCATTATAGGTAAAACTGGGCAAACTTGTGAAATTCTGTACCGCCAACCGCGGAGGTGAAATCTTTAAGATTTCGATTTGTTTCTCCGCAATCTGCCATTCCACCACAGGTCTGTATGGAAAGGACCGGTACAAAGTTTCTCTTGCCATTGCATGAACCAAAATGAGATGCTCAAAGTTTCCTTGTGCCACTGTCCGTACCTAGTACGGATAAAAAAGAGCTGCACACAGTTTCTTGTGCCAATGCGCAAACTTCATGAATCGTACAAAAAGCTGCGCATTGTGTCTCGTGTTGCCACGTGAAACTAGCACGGATCGTGGAAACACGTGCTAAGTTTCTCATGCCGGTGCACGGAACTACAAAGGATTAAAAAAGATCTGCACAAAGTTTCTTGTGCCACTGCATGAATTTAATGCGTCAAACAAAGACCTGTGCGAAGTTTCTCATCACGCTACACAAAACTAACATGGGAACGAAACACCACGCTTCTAGGGAAACCACACAAAACCAGGCGAAATTTTGGTGGCAGCTGAACCGCAATGCTGATTTTGAACAGACGGAAGCGGAATCCAGTGCAGATTCTGTACTTTTCACTTTGTGGGTGAAAACTTTGCTCATCCCTAATTAAATGTCAGGTACTGTATCTGGAACTCAATGCAGTGCTCCGCCGGCAACCAATTCAGAGTTTTCGGGGTCAAGAGGATATGGGCAGATTACTTCAATCTGAAGATGAGGTGAGTGGCATAGATGTGGACTTAGAACAGTTTGTGGACAGCTTTTGCTGGGTGTCGAACAAAGATTACATTAGAGAGCCAAGGCAGGATACAATGGGCCTCATTACGAGGTTGGAGGTAGCCATGGCGCTATTAGTGCCATGGCTGCCACCAAACTCTTCCGACTCCGCCCTGGTGAATGGAGCAATTACCGGTCCATTCAAAGGTTGGCGGGACCGATAATTCCCCATTCACCAGGACCCTTCCCCATTCCCATTTGAGCCCCCATAGGTCTCAATGGGAATGGGGAAGGTGCTAATAATGGTACCGCAAATTGAGGTACCGTTATTAGCTCCAGAGTCCCTTTGCGGGTCCCGTCCTTAACGCCTGGAAAAACCAGGCGTTAAGGGAGGACCCGCAAAGGGAACTCGTAGTAGGGCGGTAAGGGCTTACCGGCACCGGTGCCCTTACCGGTGCCGGTAATCCCTTACCGCCCACCTCGTAATGAGGCCCAATGACTTCTAAGGCAAGCAAGATGGTATGGGTGGCCTGGAGAAGGTGAACATTCTGTACAAAGCTGTAATAATTGCGGATTCAGAACAAGTTAGGTAACTGACAGGTTATCTCAATGACTCACCGATACTCCTCTTCCTCTCCTTTCTCTCTCTTTCTCTCCCTCTCTCTGGATCGGATATCTTCCAACATTTGGATGAGTACGAAAGCCTCCCTAATCCCTTTTTCCTACCTCTAGAAGACTAGAGGAGAGAAAAGGTCTCTGGTAAACCCTCTGGGGAAGAAAACCCTGTGTCAGCGACTGCAGGATCGATGTCGTCTGCGCAGCGAAGATTCAGGTAAAGACTGGTGGAAAGCGGTCCTTAAAAAGGATCAGGAGGTGTATCACGCTGGAAGAGGAGACCTCTGCAAATCACCTGGCAAGTTGTGGGAGAGGAACTTGGGTGTACAACAGCAATAGCAGGTGTTGAACGAGCGGGTCTGTAGACCGAACTCGGGATCCCGATGAACCCTAACAGTCTGCTCTTCGGATTCCTTGACGGAGCCAATGATTTGGTGTGTGCGAGAGGGGGCTGGAGTCTCTGTGGTGAGAGAGGAGTCGAGTAGAAATGCAGAGTGTAGCGTTGTCTGTGAAGAGTAGCAACGCATCTGTGCGTTGTCAGCAGGGACAGATAAACTGAATCTCGAGTATGAGGGTGGAGCTTCCTTGGTGCTGGGTTGTGCATTGTCTAGACCCACACCGTCCGTTGCGGTGGCCATCTTGGAAGGAAAAATGGCCGAAATTCGTCGTCCATGGGACCAACTATGCCACAAAGACCAATGTCTCTGAAGAGGCGTGACGAAAGCTCCCTTGTAGGACCTAAAGATTGAAGAATGCCTTCTTGACTTGAAGAATACATGAAAATTCACTATTGTATTTTTTGTGCCACAGTGTTTATCTTTGTAGTTATTTGTACAAAAAGGTGTGACTTCTACTAGAAACTGCAAACACAGAGGGCCTCATTACACGGTAAGAGGTAACCATGCCTTTTAGTGGCATGGCTAATCCCTTACCACATACCGGGTCTGGGTAGGCGGTATGGGGACTTACTAGGTCATTCCGACCCTGGAGGACCCGGTAAGTCCCCATTCCAAATACCATTCCCCATTCCCATTGAGCCCCTACAGGGCTCAATGGGAATGGGGAAGGAGCTAATAACGGTACCACAATTTGCAGTGACGTGACGAAAGCTCCCTTGTAGGACCTAAAGATTGAAGAATGCCTTCTTGACTTGAAGAATACATGAAAATTCACTATTGTATTTTTTGTGCCACAGTGTTTATCTTTGTAGTTATTTGTACAAGAAGGTGTGACTTCTACTAGAAACTGCAAACACAGAGGGCCTCATTACACGGTAAGAGGTAACCATGCCTATTAGTGGCATGGCTACTCCCTTACCGCATACCGGGTCTGGGTAGGCGGTATGGGGACTTACTAGGTCATTCCGACCCTGGAGGACCCGGTAAGTCCCCATTCCAAATACCATTCCCCATTCCCATTGAGCCCCTATAGGGCTCAATGGGAATGGGGAAGGAGCTAATAACGGTACCACAATTTGCAGTACCGTTATTAGCTCTGAAGTCCCTCAGCGGGTCCCGTCCTTAACGCCTGGTCAGACCAGGCGTTAAGGATGGGACCCGCTGAGGGACCTCGTAGTAGGGCGCTAAGGGATTACCGGCACTAGTGACCTTACCGGTGCCGGTAGTCCCTTAGCGCCTACCATGTAATGAGGCCCAGAAAGTAATACAGATCACAGAGGCTGTCCTTGGACAAGTTATCTTTACAATTGAGGATGAATATCTGGGTATGTATAAACCGGTAATGAAGCGGTAATAAAGACTTTAACTAGGTTAAAAGACAAAAGACAAACTGCTAAAGCATGTGATCAGGAATCATTGACATGAGTTGTAACTGAAAGAAACATTGGGCCTCATTACGAGGTCGGTGCTAACCCGCATGTACTCAGTCGAGGACATCTGTCAGAGGGACCATGTACATGTTGATGTAGATCAGCTGTAAATCAGAAATAGACCTGATCCATGGATCCATTCACGTGTGATTCTGGTTTTTGGAGTCAGGAAGCAGGCCAACCTTACTTGATGGAATCAGTTAGAGAGGAATAATTCAAATTAGTTAAGGGGGTCCCATGGATGACCATGGGGGTATTTTCCTCGAGATGGATATTGCACAAGGGCACAGGCTTTGTGGAGCTCATTTTCCTAGTCCCTTGAAGGGAAATGGAGGTGCTAAAGGCAGGCGTAACGGTGTTCTGCCTATCTTAACGCCTCTATTCACTCTAAAGAGGATTTTAATTGTTTTTGAAGGCGGAGGGTGGGAGCAGAATGGGAGTTACGTTTCAGCCTCCCGTTTGCCCCCTGCTTTAAAATACAACTTGGTAGTACACCAGCATGTGATTTTCATGCTGGCATGAAACTAATGATTTCCCATGGAAAACGCCAGCTTTTTGCATCAGCTACAAGCAGGTGGTTTCCATACATGGAGGTGACGTTTACTCTATTTGCAAGGAAAAAAAAAGGGCAAACCGGGACACACCTGTATGGATATATGTGCGGACCTGATCCAACCCGGGGTTCAATGATTACTATATATATGAAAAACAGAGGTCAGGAAGAAAATTCAGTATTTGCAGTCGTAGACAAACACAAGAAACGGATATGTGTAGCACCAAAAAGGAAAAGTGCTGGTAAGAAGTGTGAGAAACCTGAGGGCGTCCTCACATCTACTATTGGATCCTATTCTCGGGTGGCCAGGGGAAGGCCATCGCTTTTGGAACCTGACCCTGGGGGTGGGGAAGCGAGGGAGGATCACCTGGGTGGAGGGTCCGTGGGGATTGGGAATGAGATGCCCTCATGCAAGACATGGTATTCCACATTTTCCTTCTAGAAAGAACCCTCTATCTCAGAGGCAATTATGGGATATTACTATCCCACTAACCAGGTATAACTACTCTAGAAGCACCAGAAAGATGGGGAAGAAGAAGAGAAGGGTCAAGGAAGAGACATGAGGTCCCCCTTTTCCTATTGAAAACCAACCAATTCCTTCCCCAGCCTCTGTGGGCTATTGTAAAAGATCTCCTCTCCTTATCCCACAATTTTCCTATGACAATACTGGGGCGAGGAAGAAGCAACTAGGAGTAGTGAACACTTGTAACTTAGTTCACCACTCTAGTACTGAGACGAGGAAGAGGCGACTGAGAGTAATAAACACTAAAAACACATTTCACCACTCTGTACTGGGACGAAGAAGATGCCTGCAGAGTACTGTGAGGGTCAGGCAAACCCAATTGAGAATCCACATCTGTAACCTGTCAAGTGGCTGCAGGTGTATACATGGAGAACCAGAGAACAGCAGAGAGAGCAACAGGGAGGCCTATGTGGCAGAGGCATGCAGGGCACCCTTTCTAAGAGGAGGCAGCCATGGTGGAACTTAACAAGGAGCCAGGATGCCGGCCGACATTGCAGAGGACCTGTGGAGCCCAAGGCAAGAGAGGCTGTGAGGCTGTCACAGGTGTGAGATCCTCTGTGTGCAAGAATGAGCAGCTGGAGCTGCGGGCGAGCAGGATTGAAGGGAGGACGCTGTCTGCATCCCTGCTGAGTCACTGTCTGCATCTCTGCTGAGTCAGTGAAGTTGCTGACGTGTGCAAGAATGCACCCAGCGTGCGGGGCTCATGTAGGCGGCCCATCTACCTCAGAAGCAGAAGGAAGCAGCAGGAGCTGCCAGGGAGGAACGCTGAGGACTGGTGAGTGTCTGGGAAAGCCACTCAAAGCCGGGTAACTCCTAGTGGGCTGCACACAAGTAACTAAGTATTGAACTGAATGAACTCTTGAAACTAATGTGAATTATGCATCTCGAATACCGAACTGAATGAAAACTTGAAACCAAGCTGAAATATGCATATTGAATACTGAACTGAATGAAAACTCAAAACAAAGCTGAATTATGCAAATTGAATACAGAACTGAAAGAAACTTTAAATTAAGCATATTGAATATCAAATGTAATACAACTTTATGGGCAAAGCAAATAGCATATTACAGCCAAAGGGGAAGTGCCCATGTGAAAGCAACATACAGAAAATAGGGCATATGTAAAAGAGTGTCATAGAGAGGTTGGGCATGAGTAAGACCACCTGAAGGTGAACTTTATGAACGGATGCAGTGCAGCAAGGCCAAAGACTGGCAAGAGATGTGTGACAAGTTGTGGCAAAGCACATAAGCTAACTAGGAAAAGCCATAAGAGAGTTGGCAAAGCAAAGGGGCTAATTGGGAAAAGCCAGAAGAGTATAAACTTGCACTTAAAGCCAAGAGGCCAAAAAAGAGGAGCTGGGTTTATGTGACTGTGAACACAGGGGCAAGTGCAGAAGAACCTGTGTGGGCTGACAAGCCTACAGATTCTGGTTGTGTGACCTGTGATGGGTGGACTGTGTGGTCTGATAAAAGCACCTAGACCAGTGAGTCCTAAATTATAGAAACCAAAGACATTTTGAAACAAGTCAAGGAGAAGCACTGTAAGCGAACTGGTGATGCAAGCCAGAAATAGGGTCAGATTGACCTAGAGTTGTGTTCAACCTTTTGAAAAGATTAAAGCAGATACTAGTGGCTGAATTAAAGTCTTGGGGAAGGGAACCCCTAGGATTGAGGAACTGCAAAAGTTGTCTTGAGAACAAAGCCTCAAGACCCTTTTCGTTTGAACTGTGTTGCACTGAACTTGGGGAGGGGAACCCCGAGAATTGTGTGGAACTATATTGCCTTGAACTTGGGAAAGGTAATCTTGAGACTTTTATGGAACTTTCTTGAACTTGGGGAAGGGGAACTGAAAAGGAAGCTAAGAGCTGGAAGAAGCTCTGAACTTTGTGTTAATCACCATTTCATTTACTACTGACATCCCTACACATTGGTTGGCTTTGGTTGTGAGGGCAATGAGAAGGTTTTGGACACAGAGGAACTTTTAAGTTCAAGACTTTCACATTGCTTAGTTTAATTCAGATAGGGAAATCCCACCTTAGCATAGGGCAAGCTAGGTCTTCTACCATCCTGACATCTGAGTTAATAAAGTATTTCAGTTTGAACTTTGATTCTGTTGTCTGTGTCCTGCTCTATGATACCTTCACAGTAGAAAATTGAAACAATCTTTAATCAATACATATTTAAAAAAAACATGGTTGAGTTCATATAATACACATGAATATGTACACACTCAAAGAGTTTCTAGAATTCAAACATTCAAAAATTATACAAATCAATCATATAAAACACATATGGATAATGTGCTATTGTGACTCTCGTACTAGTTAGAACTAGCTGGTATTTATATAACCCAAATGAGGGAGACTGGTCTGTAGATTAATATCAGATTGCATATAGTTAAATTACTCAATGTAGTACCAAATGTTTATGAAAAAATGTGGTGCAAAAGCACAGAGAAAAGCACAGAGAATTGATTACCCCTCACTACTGAAGAACTAGGAGTAGCAGAGATTGAAGTTTTGTCACACAGATTTTAACATATACATAACATTGTACAGGATTTCTTTATGTAGCCACAAATGATTCCACATAGCAGGAAGAAGCATATGCAACACAGATAGGGAAAAAAGGTATAAAAGGTATAAAAGGTATAATTTTAATAATATAAATGTTTAAAAAGAAACACCTCATACATCAGTCCATCTAAATGATACACAAATGATACACAAAATATATATATTAAATAAAAAACAAAACAAAAAAAGGAAAGTGGGTAATGCAATAAACACTACTTTCACACAAGAAATTTGATAAAACGACTATGTTTAGACGTTTTAGGAGAAATTAAGTGTCGACATGTTTCGGCCAAAAAACGAATTGGACATTTTCTCAGGTATCCATTCAAGACTGAATATTACGGCCATCTTCTTCATAGAGAATCTTGTGTGTGATGCAGATGGAACATCATAGATCTAAAAAGATGTATGAACGATTAGTTAGCTTAAAAGAAGTCTAAAAGACCTATTTTCTATATACTGCCTTCTATTGATACATTCTAAGATGCATTACGTTATGGAAATAGCCATTTGCTGTAATAGACTGTGTACATAGGGAACAAAGTTGTATACAGATATTCATTGACACCGAAAAACTGTGTAAGGTAACATTGTGTGACAAACAATTCAAATTCAATCTCTTACTTGTTTTCTCTAGAAAAAGTGAGAAAGAGTGGACGAATAACTTGTCTGTCTCAGGGATATTTTTTCCTACGGCCAATTACAGGATGCCGGAGTGGACTGCAGATTCTGTGGCAAGGGTCATCTTGTCCTATAGATTGATTATAAAAAAAGATATATGTATTTAGTTAAACATAATGGGCATTGGCTCGCACTGGTTATTGTATGTTAGTGGCATAGAATTAATCCTAAATCTAAATAAATGTTGTAAAAAACTACAACTTATCTGTGTTCTACAGACACCTGAAATGAAACTAAAGATATTCCTAATTAAGTCCTTATTGGATGTTCCATTGTATAAAAGGGCAGTGAAGGACCTTTTAAATCCAAAGTGCGTACGAATTTTAAATATTACGACAGAAACCGAAACAAAACCGGTTTAAAACAAGGCTTCAAAATAGGAGGTGTTGGTACATGAAAGCAGGTGTTGTATTTCCCGCGTTAGAACATGCAAATGACCACACATGTGAAAAAACTTACTTTAGGTGAAATTTCCTGGTCGTTTACAAATAAGCATTTGTCATCTGCTCCGGTTTATAAATATGTCCCAGCATCAATATGTAATTAGAAACCGTGGAAGGAGTATCATCATCAGGTAAATGTGGGAACTGTCATATAAACAGAAAAAAACAGACTCAATCACTCTCAAAAGAACTGAGGTACAGTAATATATTTGTGTAGTGAAAAACGATACCTAGCGACAAAACCTAAAAAGGTACCTTATCAAGTTCTTAATGGAGGCACACAGGGAAGTCTGGTTCGCGTTAGGTAGTCCACGCAGAAGTAAAACGCCTCATTTCAAACTTCGTCATGTCACGGTAGTAGAAGTGACTAGCTGAATTGTATGTGACGAATCCCAGCAACAAATCTGAGACGAGCTGTCGTGCAGGCCAATCAATGGGCGCCACAGATGATAGTTCCTAACAGAAATGGCGGTACGGGAAAGAGGAGAATTTTTTTAATTTTAAAATACAAGTACATACCGCCATAGCGACAGAAGCGAGAGCCGCTGGTGAATAAATCAGGACACTAACGTGTCTAATAAATCATTGTAGCGTACATGCGTTCCGAAGTCAGAAAAAATGCTACCGTCTTAAACTAGACGTAATGCATAAGAAGAAGCTATGCATAGTATTGCCAGCCAGAACGTGTGTTCTGAGAACTTACTTTTCAAAAAGCCGCGTGGTGTCCAGTCCTACGCGAATGATGACTGATCTCCAGCTGGATTGTGAGCAGGGCTATTTAAGCGTCACGACGCAAGTCGGAGAATGGACGTGCTTAGGATCAAGAATACGTGACCCTATCCACGGGATGCCTAATGTTTATCAAAACAAGGTGGAGAGCAAGTTCTTAAAGGTATATACTCTCCCTCTTAAACAGAGAGGAGGAGACTAATGCGGAACCTATGCAGGAGAATACTGCTTACATGTAATGTGTTTGAAAAAACCGCAGGGAAAACCTCAAAAGGTTTAAGTGTGGAAGAAGAATCATTAATGATTTAAACTACGATTGCAGCAGTCTGACACAAGAGGCGGGGGAGGTTGGGGGGGTTGGAAATATGGATACATTCCTTTGTTGCTAATAAGACAACCTAACAGAAAGAATGGCTGATGATGTTGAAAGAAGCCAACCCAACAGTAGGAGATGTCAAGGAGTTCCCTCCTTCTCACCTGAGTTCGATCTTTGCTGGATTTATTGATCGATATCTTCTTGCGGATTGATCGAGTCTTGAATAAGGCTGCACGAGTCTCTTCCGACTCCAGCGTGCGTTCAAAGTTCTGGGATGCAAGGATCCAGGAATTCGGGAAATTAACAGAATGCGCAACTAGCACACGAGTCCTGGAATCAAGAAAGGAAGGAAAGGGACTAGGAATGGGGTAGACTGGAAGAAGCAAGGGAAACAATACCGCGAGCTACAGAGCACACGTCTGGTCGCTACTTTGCAATAGCATTGAGACTAGCGGAGCCGCGGGAGGCGTGGTCTATAAATAGAACACACTACGTCCAAGGTGTAGAGCGAGGAAGGTGTTTCACAGTGGACGGCCATCTTGGAAGTACAAGCAAGTGTAAGCCCCGTTGAGACAAGGACCAGGAAGTCCAAAAGGGGTGTGTTCTGTAGTTCATGACAGCATGCCTCCTCCGAAGGCCCGTTCCTCCGGGTTTGCCCGGGTGTATAAGGTGAAATCTTCTGAGTAGTAGAGGGGCCTTGAGATTAGAAAGTGGTTCCCAGGTTCTTTCACTAGGAGGATATCCTTTCCATTCAACCAGGTATTGAAGCTGACCCCGTTAATACCTGGAGTCACATATTCGGGATACTTCATATTCCAATTGGTTGTCAATCAGTAGAGGAGGAGGTCGGCAGGATTTCCGGCAGGATTGGGTGTAGGGTTTTAATAAGGATGTGTGAAATACTGGGTGAATTTTCTTCCAGGAGTCTTGTAGTCTGATCCGGTATGAAACTGGATTGATAATTTCCTTGATGGGAAATGGACCATAGTACCGAGGGGCCAACTTGTTTGGCCGTAGATGTCAGGGTAGCCATTTCGAGGACAACCATACTGGATCACCGATTGCATAAGAAGGCCCTGGTCTTCTTTTGAAATCTGCATACCTCTTAGTCTGTGTTCTGGCCCTCTCTAAGTTTTCTTTGGCCTCCTGGTGTACGTTGATGAGGGTTTCTATCCAGGAGTCGACAGTAGGTACTGGTGTAGAATGAGGGAGAACAGAGGGTAGAACCGATGGATGGAAACCTTGGCTACAATAAAAGGGACTGGTCTTAAGTGCTGAATGATCAGAATTGTTGTAGGCAAATTCAGCCACGGGTATCAGGCACGACCAGTCATCCTGAACCTTGGTGGCGAAACATCAAAGATACTGCTCCAGGGTCTGATTAGCACGTTCTGTAGCCCTGTTGGTTTGGGCATGATAACCAGAAGAGAGGGCGCATTGGATTCCCAAAATGCGACAGAGATGTTTCCAGAATTGAGAGACGTATTGAGGTCCTCGATGAGATATGATCTTGGAAGGAAGTTCATGTAAACGGAATATGTGTTCCAGGAAGATTCCAGCAAGCTCGGACGAGAATGGCAGCTTACGCAGGGGGGTAAAATGAGCCATATGAGTGAACAAGTCAATGGTAACCATGATGGTCGTGTACCCTCTGGAAGGTGGTAATTCTACAATGAAGTCTGTAGCAATGAATTCCCATGGCCTTGGTGTCAGTGTAGGTTGCAGTAGAAGACCCGCTGGTCTCTTGTTATCATGTTTATTTTGACTGCTGACAGTACAAGCTTTGATGTACTGCTGTACGTTGGTCTTCATTCCAGGCCACCAAAACTGTTTTTGTATAAAACGGAGGGTGTTGGTTATGCCACGATGTCCGGAGTGAAGGGTATCATGACAGAGGTTTATTATTCTTTGTTGTAATTTCTGTGTAGGAATGACCAGTGCATTGTCCTTGAATAAATATCCTTCCTTAAGTCTTAGGTTCCATGGATTCTTCCTTGAAATATCCTTCCAGAGGTCAGAGGATTGGGTTTGCACTCAAATTTCTTCCAGGAGGTTGACTGCTTGAGCTACAAAGATCGTGTGGGGAAACATCTTAGGATAGGCCTTGTCTTCAGTGGTTACATAGTCAGGACGTCTAGATAAGACGTCAGCAATCATGTTTTGTGATCCGGGAACATGAGTGATTTGGAATTGGTACTGGGCAAAGAAGTAGGCCCAACGCGCCTGACGACTGTTCCTGCACTCCAACGACTGTAGAATTTGAAGATTCCGATGGTCCGTGTGGACCTGAACTGGATATCTAGCACCCAGAAGTAGATGTCGCCATTCAGTGAAGGATTGGCGGATGGCTAACAGTTCCTTTTCCAGGACGGAATAGTGTGTCTCACTGGGAGACAGGGTTCGTGAGAGGTAAGCAATGGGGTGTTCCAGTTTATCCTCAAGTTCCTGCTTCAAAACCGCTCGTATGGTGTAATTAGAGGCATCCGTTTCCACTAGGAATGGCCGATTTATGTCGGGTTGGGCCAAGATGGGGGCTTGCGTGAACTCGGTCTTTAAACGTTGGAATGCCTTATCTTGCGGTGTAGACCAGATAAAGGGGGTGTCTTTCTTCAAGAGGGCAACGATCGGCTGAACGATCTCAGAAAAGGTAGAAATGAACTTCCGGTAGAAGTTGGCAAGCCCCAGGAAGGATTGAACTTGTTTTACGGACGTGGGAGTGGGCCATGCCAGTATGGCCTTTACCTTTGAAGGGTCCATACCAATTCCTTCTGGGCTGAGGATGAATCCCAGGTAGTGAACAGAAGTGACGTGAAACAAGCATTTTTCAAGTTTGGCTAAAAGTTTGTGTGCACGGAGTCGTTGTAATACTGCCTTTACATGTTCTTCATGCTTTAGAGGATCCTTGGAAAAGATCAATATGTCATCCAGATAGACAATGAGGAAGAGGAATAACATGTCAGAAAACACCATATCCATAAAACGTTGAAAAACTGCGGGGGCATTAGCTAGTCCAAAGGGCATGACTAGATATTCATAGTGACCAAAGGGTGTTCTAAAGGCTGTTTTCCATTTGTTTCCTTCCCGGACACGGATCAAATGATAGGCACCCCAGAGATCCAACTTCGTGAATATTACGGCGCCTCTCACAGCTTCGAGGATATCCGAGATCAGAGGCAGTGGGTACCGACCTTTGAGGGTGCATTGATTTAAGCCACGATAGTTGAGGCAAGGTCTGAGTTCTTGGTGTCCTTCTTGGGAACAAAGAACAACGAAGCACCCGCTGGAGATTTGGAGGATCTTATGGTGCCGTTTTTAAGGTTGGTATCCAAGTATTCTCGGAGGGCCTTTTTCTCTGGTTCGGAAAGGATGAACATTCTGCCGAAAGGAATCACTGCTGAGGGATCTGTATCTATGGCACAGTCTTCAGGTCTGTGAGGGGGTAAGGCCTGGACTATGGCAGTTGAAAATACATCAGCATATCCCTGATAGGCCTCTGGGACTTGTATGATATTGGAAACCATGAGTGGTATTTTCTGGTCTCTTAGTGGTTCTTTAGGGGGTGTCGAGGAGGGATCCAGGAATAGACAGTGGGACATACAAAACTCTAAGCCAAGGAATAGTGATCCTGCTGTCCAATTGATATACGGATGTGTGCTTCTGTAACCAGGGCATACCCAATACCATGAGGTAATGAGCTGACTTAATGATGTCGAATGTAATCCGCTCTTGGTGATGGTTTATGGAAAGTTGGATCTCTTTTGTCTGCAGGCTTATGGGTCCTGAAGTGAGGGGTCTTCCGCCGATTGCTTCCACCGGCTGCATGATGCTTCGTGTCTCGTACGGAATACGATGACTAACAACCCAGTCTTGATCAATGAAAATTCCCATAGCTCCGCAGTCTACCAAGGCCAGAATGGGATAGGTCTTATTCTTGGAGGGCGACAGGAAGGCCTGTAGTATCACCAAATTGTTTTGTCCAGGAGAGTTCAAGGATGGAATTGATGTGGAGCAAACATCTCTCTCCCGAAGCTCTGCTCCATCTAGGATAGGGAGCTGGCGTTTCCCGAACGCCGAGGAGGGGCCAGAGGACACTCCCTAATCAGGTGTTTGTCTGAGACACAATACATGCACAACCACGGAAGGCTCCTATCTGCATGGGTTCTGGTTCAGAGACTGAGCCTGGGTTTGTGTCCGTCTTGGTAGTACTCTCAAAGGGCAGCTTCAGAGGAATTCCCCTGGATTTCTTCTTCTCTGCCTTCCTTTCCGGGATACGGAAATCTATTTGCATGGCAAGGTCCATTAGTGCCTGGAATGAGTTTGGGCGGGCCACTCTGGCCAACTCACCCTTAATCTCCTTGTTCAGTCCTCTCCTGAAAAGGGTAAAACTCGCCTCAGGGGACCAATCAGCTTCCTTGACTAATTGCTTGAATCGGGTAACATAGGTGAGCATATCCTGGGATCCTTGCTGAAAGTCTAACAGACGTTCCTGGGCACTATAGACCTGCTCTGGACGGTCAAACATGGTCTTAAGGGCATGTATAAAGCCATCATAGTCATCTAGAAGAGCATCGCCGGAATTAACGAGGGGTGTAGCCCAGGTTAAGGCGTTTCCTGAAAGGTGGGAAATTATGAACCCCACCTTAGCCCTGGGAGTTGAAAAGTAGTAGGGCTTAAAAGTAAAGTGGACCAAACATGAATCCAGGAATCCGCGAAGGGTTTTTGCCAAGCCATCGTATTTGTCCACTATGCCGCCCAGCAACACACTTTCTTTTGTGGCAGAATCATGGGATAGAACTAATTGTTTGAGAGCGGCGTTTTCCGCCTTTAGATTCTGCACCTCGGTTGATAGCTCTTGCATGCCACGCATCAGGTCCTGGACGGCCGCTTCCATGTCCATATTGAGTTTGGTCGGTTGGCGTCTCAAACTGTCAAGGAGTTCCCCCCTTCTTACCTGAGTTGGAACTTTGCTGGATTTCTTGATCGATGTCTTCTTGTGGATTGATCGAGTCTTGAATAAGGCTGCACGAGTCTCTTCCGACGCCAGTGTGCGTTCAAAATTCCGGGCTGCAATGATCCAGGAATCCGGGTAATTAACAGAGTTGGCAACTAGCACACGAGTCCAGGAATCAAGAAAGGAAGGAAAGGGACTAGGAATGGGGTAGGCTGGAAGAAGCAAGGGAAACAATACCGCAAGCTATGGAGCGCACGTCTGGTCGCTACTTCGCAATAGCATTGAGACGCGCGGAGCCGCGGGAGGCGTGGTCTATAAATAGAACACGCTACGTCTAAGGTGTAGAGCGAGGAAGGTGTTTCACAGTGGACGGCCATGTTGGAAGTACAAGGGAGTGTAAGCCCCATTGAGACAAGGACCAGGAAGTCCAAAAGGGGCGTGTTCTGTAGTTCATGACAGGAGATCACATTACCAGAGTCTACAAAAGGGGGAGATTAGCAAAAGCGATGTGCATATTCCACAATGAGGCGACTTACTTTAGCCTAACAGGCTGTTCCATTCAACTGATGAGTTCAAACCATGATTTACCATGTTGAGATTATAAATCCATTTTTGTTCAGCACGGCTCAGTGACAGATCTCTACTTCCACCTCTCGGTGAGGGTAAATTATTTTGAATTACAAAACACTGTATATCAGTGTAGTTATGTTTTGCTGCTATATAGTGAGCAACAAGTGGTTTTTATCAGTTTTATTTTTAAGACAGGACCTGTGTTCACATATCCTTTGTCTTATGGTTCTGCTGGTTTTTCCTATATATAACAGATTACAAGGGCTTTTTATGCCATAAATCACCCAATCAGAGGCACAGTTAGAGAAAAAGCGGAGACTCCATGTCATACCATTTAACTCAAGTGTTTTGCAATTTTTGGTCAAAGTGCAAACTGAGCATTGGCCACATTTATAGTGGCCAATAACAGGGGGTAAATTCCAGAGAGTTGTTTGAGTAGAAGGAATTTGTTCTTTCGGGTACGTGTGCACCAAAATATCTCTGAAATTCTTTTGGCATTTAAACGCAAATCTAGGTTGCACAGGATGAAAAACTTCAGTGGATAAAATGTGCCAGTGTTTTCTTATGATTTTGCGTAGGGCGTTACTGATGGGGCTGAACGTACTCACGCAAGTCACTCTTTCTTCTTGAAATGTAGGTTCTGGGTGGAGGCATCTGTCCCTTTTAGCATGTTTCGCTCTTTTGTAGGCTCTATTAATAGATTTTTTCGGGTAGCCACGGGTTATTAGCCGTTGTTTGAGTTCTTTTCTTTCTCGAGTAAAATCACTGAGGTCGGAGCAGTTCCTTCTTACTCTGAGAAATTGCCCAATCGGTAAATTTTCTCGTAGACTTAAAGGATGAAAACTGTTAAATCTGAGTAGCGTATTTTTGTCAATGGCTTTATGAAACATATTAGTTTGCAGGATGCCTCTATCGGTTTTGTAGATTGACAGGTCGAGAAAGGGAATGGTTTTAATGTCCTAAATCATGATAAATGTAATGTATTGATTGTGATTGTTAAGCCACTCTAAAAAAAGAGTGGAGAAGGATAGAATTGCCTTTCCAAATTAGGAAAACATCATCTATATAGCGAAACCATTTAGTGATTTTATTTTTAAATGGATTTTCAGGATGATAAATGGATGTAGATTCGAAATTATCCATAAAAAGATTTGCTAGATAGGGGGAAAAAGTTGCCCCCATGCTTGTTCCGTGTATTTGTTTGTAAAAGGTCCCATAGAGAAAGACATTTTCGGTCATGGCTATCCTAATACATTCCATGATGAAGGAAGTAGGAACCTTACTGAGAGTATCAGTACGTTTATTCAAATACGTCCCCATGATAGTAAGACATTCCACCTGAGGGATGCCAGTATAGAGAGAAGTGACGTCTAAGGTCACTAAAAGGTCTGATGGATCGAGCTGGATAGAATCCAGAAGGTTAATCATGCTAGTGGTATCCTTAACAAAAGAGTTCATAGATCTCACGAACGGTCTAAGGAACCAGTCGGCATAGATAGACAGTGGCTCAAGAATCAAATTGATAGCTGAGACGACAGGTCTACCTGGTGGAGTGTGAGAGTTTTTGTGAACCTTGGGGAGAAGATAAAACGCCGGGATCGTGGGAGAAGCTTTGATCAGGAAGTGATATTCGTCCTGGTCAATCCACTCCTGCCGGAGTGCATGGTCCATAACACTTTTGATTTCCTCTCGTAGATGTTCAGAGGGGTCTCTGTTCAATTTGCGGTAAAACAAAGGGTTGTCTAACTGGGAAGATGCTTCTGTTTTGTAGAGAGCAGTATCCCAGAGGACAATGCCTCGCCTTTATCAGCTGGTTTAATAAGGAAGGCGGAATTGTTTTGTAATGAAGTCAGAGCAGTTCTTTCTGCCCTAGTAAGATTATCTTTGTGATGATTTTTGTCCCTGAGTAAATTCTTTGTTTCCTCCAAGATCTTATTCTCAAATGCTAAGATAGCTGGATTATCCATTGAGTTCAATGGAGCAAAATTTGAGGGTGGTTTAAGCCCTGTGATACTAGGTTCTTTAGTGGAACAAAGACCATCTTTGAAGAAGTATTTAAGACGAACGAGTCGGAATAAAATGTGTAGTTCGACTTGGGGCTCAAAATCTTTAGCTTTAGTAGTTGGAACAAAACTAAGTCCGTTTTTCAGAACTTGGATTTCAGGGTCACTAAGGAGGTGAGTGGACAAATTGAAGATTGTAATCACCAGTTTTGAGGCGGGCCCCTCCAATTGCGGGTCTGCATTCGGAGTGGCCCTTGTTGCCAGTGACGTGCTTTCTTGCCTCATGAAGAAATTTGTTGTCCTGAAGATGGCCGTACTATTCAGTCTTGAATGGATACCTGAGAAAATGTCCAATTTGTTTTTTGGCCGATACATGTCGACACTTAATTTCTCCAAAAACGTCTAAACATAGGCGTTTTATCAAATTTCTCGTGTGAAAGTAGTGTTTATTGCATTATCCACTTTCCTTTTTTTGTTTTGTTTTTTTATTTAATATATATATTTTGTGTATCATTTAGATGGACTGATGTATGAAGTGTTTCTTTTTAAACATTTATATTATTAAAATTATACCTTTTTTCGCTATCTGTGTTGCATATGCTTCTTCCTGCTATGTGGAATCATTTGTGGCTACATAAAGAAATCCTGTACAATGTTATGTATATGTTAAAATCTGTGTGACCAAAACTTCGATCTCTGCTACTCCTAGTTCTTCAGTAGTGAGGGGTAATCAATTCTCGGTGCTTTTGCACCACATTTTTTCATGATATTGTCCCATTTCAGAATTGCTCCCCTGTTAACAAAAAAAACGGATCTTACCTAATTTTTCTGATACCTGTACCAAATGTTTATACATAAGTCCTTGTATGTTAGCAATGGCTGTGGCTCAACATGGTTCAGTTTGTTAATCTAAAAAATTGGTGAACCTTCCTCCGGAGCAATTAGATACAGTCACACTTTGCAGTATGGGTCTGAAGTTAGATACCGTATAAACGCTCTTCGGTAGAGCTTGTGTCTCTCGCAACACTTAGATTTTCCACACTCCAAGAACCCAAAAGAAAAATGGATAGACATTAGTGCTATAAATCTTGAAAAAGGGGAAACTTATTAACCCCTTGTCGGGCCCAGTGGTGGCATTAGGTATTAATAAGATTACCTCTGGAGTACTGTGGTAGAGTTCTCTTCAGGGAGGCACAGGGAGGCTATCCCAAGGTCGTAAGTGCATCTGTGAACACACCAACAGTAGTGTATGACAACTCAATTAGTGATTTCTAATTCATAAAGCAACAGCCCCCACCCCCCCATGCATGTGAGCACAGGGTACCAATCCGTACAATCTAAGTACTTACCTAAAAGCTGATTCTTATGGAGGCTATTAGTCCTCACTTGGTCTTTGTCAAACAAAGTGCGGAATTCCTTCACAGGGTTCACTAGATAAATGAATGGAAGTACTGTTTAGCTTGACTGTTCATCAGGAGTTGGTAAAATATTAGACTCAAAAAAGGGTGGAAAAGCGTACCTCAAGCTTGTGATTAATAAACATACACAGGCGAGCATTGTAAAACGCAGCGACCAAATTTGAATTAAACACAGAGAATATAAATCTGGTATCAGAGCTTAGAAAATAATGTGTTTCACTGTGAAAGATAAAAGTTTAAAATGTTATATATCCTTCCTTGCTACAGACTGTTAATAACGAAAGGGGGCTCAGAAAAAACAAAGTGCTTACCTCTGATCAGTGGTACTGTATGAACATCTGTGCATGTTGTACTTGCGACTTCAAAAATGTTGCTAAACAATGGGGAAGTCTGGGGAGTCGTTCCGACTCTACTGAAATGAAAGGGAAAATGTAAACCCAGTTCGTGTGTATCATGAATGTGATGGCACTTGGGTGCATACTTATAACGTGCACAGTCACTGCCCTAAAAGCTCTTAGTTGTGACTGCAAAATAGCGGTGGAGATGACAAAACATACCAGTCTGGCTGCGCGTCTTGCTCTGCGAGTCGGTATAGCGTTCTTCGTAGTTGTCAGGAAGAACCCATCTCGCCGAGCAACCAGACTCTGCCTCTGACAGAAATGACGGTGGCCATTTTGGTGTGATTAAAAACACACAGATAGTAGTGATTCGTTGGATATGTAGAAGATGGGGAGAAAAACCTCTGCTTGGCGAGGAGCTCAATAAGTATTTGTCATTATTCTGATCATTCAGAATGCAACAAGCATCATGGTACGAAAAAGTAAAATATAAAAGAAATTTATGAAAATGACCACAGTGGCAGGAGTAAAAGAAGTTACAAAGGCTGCTGGGTAATCACTATAAAGGTTGAGTGACTATTCAGCACTGAAGTGTGTGTAGAATGGGCACACCCTGAAGATGGCTTAAAAACCTCCCGAGAGGTGGAAAGATGGAAACATACCCATAGGAAAAAATTGTCTTATGGCTCTGACTATTTGCGGCTTTGTACAAATGTCTTTCTATTCTGTTAAGTGCAAGGAACACTCATTTTTTTTAATTGTATGCCATTCAATAGCCTCATTGAGGTCTATGGGGTCACTCGTAGTCAAACAAATGAGCTCTTGCTGCTTCTGAAGAGTACATCTTCTCTTACTTTGAGATTTGGCAAACCATCAATTTGAAATTCTCCCACCCATGTTTCATTGCTATGAAATGCTTGACCATGGGGGCTTGTTCAATTTTTTTTTTCCAGGTAGCTCCTGTTCTCCAATATCCTTAACTTAATTCTGCGATTGGTTCTGCCTATATATTTGAGGCCGCAATGACACGTGATAAGGTAGATAATGTGGTCAGTATTGCAATTGGAAAATGTGTTCTGTTTCCATGGTCTCGTCAAGCCTATATATGGTTCGTTTACAAACACTGCATTGTCCACATGGATTATGAGCCACTTTAGGGTTGAGTCCCCATGTAGACTATATAATTGGTGCTTTGGTAGTGGTAACAGGCAATTTGTGTTTGCAACTACCTATAGATGTGCTTTTCTTGGAGGCAAAGAGGTGTTGTTTCTGAGCAGGTGTTACTTTGTTCAAATACTTTGCAGTGTTTGTTAATTATATTGCAGCAGTCTTACAGAGTTTGTTCTCAAGGACACATTCTCTATGATTGTTGTACACCCGTTTAGCAGCCTTATTCACAAGCTTTTTGGGATAACCTCGTCCTCAGAGTTTAGAGGATAGCACAGCAGCCTCGCTTTCAAATGCCTTCTTTTGGCTGCTGTTATGTTTAAGCTCCTGAAATTGCCCAAAGCAAGCGTCCATTCTCATGAAATATGGTGACAGAGAAAACTGGAGTATTGCTACTCTGAGATTTTGTAACCTTTAGATGATAGCTTTGGGTGTTGAGGCATTCAAAAAAGGAGTTGGCGGACTCGGGAGATCCCTCCCACACTACAAGGATGCCATCAATGTAGCAAGTCCAGTGTTTAATGTCTGCTTTGTATAGGTTCAAATCGGAGTAGATCTTATTTTTCTCAAAGCTTTCAATGTACAAGTTGGCCAAACTGGGGGCCACGGTAGCTCACATTGCTGTCGCCTCAATTTGTTGGTAAAAAAAGGGCCCATGAATTCAAAATAATTCTGGGTGAGGGCATTTTCCACGCACCGCATGATGAATGAATTTGGGCATAGTGCAAATAGAGAAGTGTAAAAAGACTTCTTCAGCTGCCTCTTTACACTTCTCATTTGCACTCTGCAATGCAAATGAGGAACATTGCCCCGAGGGGACCTGTTTGCACATAAGTGCAAATGTAAGCAGTCCCCTCTAGGCAACTGATTTTTTAAATTAGCTCAGGTTTGCACTTTTGCGCAAAAAAGGTCCACTTTTAGCAACATTCACCATTCTGAAATGGAGTGCAAAACAAACATTTAAGACATGGTGGCTACAGGTTTTGCATGCTCTTTTTGCACTCTGTTTCAGGAAAAAGTGTAAATGCCTCCTGCAATTTTCAATAACAAGAGGGATTTACAATGGATTCCAATGGAATCTGTCTTCTTTTACCAGGTGGAGTCTACAAGGCTGTCACTTGGAATACATTGGTTTAACGCCAGCATGAAAGTATCCTACTGGCGGTAAACCTGACGTTTTGGCACTCAGACTGTAAAAACTGGTGGACTTTTTAAGTCTGTTGAGCTTCACAAATGAATAAAAATCCTGCAGACTACCAAAAGTGGCGGTAAAAGTTTACTCCCGTTTTTTCCACCACTTTTACTGATACACGGGACCTAAAAAATGTCCCACATACCTCTTTCTTAACACATTTAATTCCTGCAGACTGGCACAAGTGGCGGTAAAAGTTTACTCCCATTTTTCCACCACTTTTACTGATACACAGGACCTAGAAAGTGACCCACACAGCCCTATCTTAACACATTTAATTAACAGTGTGACCTGCAAAATCCACTCCACCCACTTATCCACTCACCATCTCCCTCAAGCACTTCAGACTTTGACGTGACTGCTCAGTGACAAACACCCCATTTAAAGTTAAGAAATGATGATTATTACGAATAGCAAACGTCACATTGCAGCCTTTTTACACTTCTCTTTTTGCAATGGTTAGTGCAGTTGGTCATCATAACGGCATATTCATGCTATTCTTATTTTGAATCCCCTCAGATGTCATTGCTCTTGTGAACGGTTTGGTCAGTATATTATGACACCCATCATAGCATCCTTTACCGTTGTCCACTTTTTTAAAAAAAGTATTTCTATAATCGGGGACACCTCTTCTTCATTGGTTAATGCCTTTGTTTTGGAATATTTGTATTTATTTAGACTTTTTGTTTAGATTGTAGCTTTGGTTCATTCGTATTTCATTTTACACTTTGGACTAGGATCTGAGTCATCTTATTTTACTGTAGGTGTTGTTGTCGGGATTTCGCGGCAGGGCTGTTATCACACCACTCCTCTTATGACTTTCCTGATCTTCTCAACTGTTCCCCAGCTCAGATCCCCTGTTTTACCTTTGCTTGACCTTTTTTCACATGTTTTTATACTTCTATGGCACTGCTCTTAAATAGATATATTCCCCTAATCCAATCCCTCCTAACATTAGGTTTTTATAAAATGCCACGTAGGATGACATCTTGAATGATGTATATAAAAGTATACAAACTCTGTCCAAGCAAACTTTGGTGTGAATATTGAGCATCTACTTTGTGAGCTGTATTTCTCCTTGCTTTCTTTCAGTGAGATTAAAGCAGTATTTTACCATCTTCCTTTGGTCTATTTGATTATTTGGTCTGTGATAATTATTGGTAATCCCATCTAGCACAAAGAAGACGCTTCAAGGTGCTAGAGCACATTTGGTAACAGAGAATGGTTCAGGTCTAACAACCTAGACCTAGGCCCACATCCAGACCCTGGACAATCATCGGCTCCAACCATTAGCCAGACGATCACGGAGTAACATGATCAAGATTCGGTTTTGCAGGTCGCCCTTGGATGAAATTCCTGTCTGGTCCCTGCTGGAGCCCCACGGACTGAAGGCGAACTAGTCGATTGTGGCAGAGTCGATGCTGAGGGACTGAAGCTGAATAGTGGATGTGAGTAAACCATCTAATACGGTTAAAAGCAAAAGTGGGCGGTATTGTGTTGTGATGTGTTGAGTATATATAACTAGAAAAGGTAGCTGAATTTTTAGCAGTTATAAAAAAAGTGAACAGATACCTCAATTTCACGGGCCAATGAGGGATGGAAATAATACATGCCATAACTCCATATAGGAGTGTTAAGGTATTCCTGAGACATAAAACTAATAAGAAGGGTGTGTATTAAGCTCTGAGACGGAGCCAATAAGAGAGGAGATATATTTACTAAGAATAGTAAAGAAGACGTATGTAGGGGAATAAACTTAAGTGCACATGTGTATGGGGATTATGTTTTTATAAAGTTTTATGCATGTTTAAACTGATAGATATAAAACGACAAACAAAAATAAATAAAAGTGATTTTTGACATACTTTTTAAACAAAGGATTGATGTCAATCAGAAGGTTAAAAGCCGATGAAATTAATATATACATAAAGAAAAGAACATTGAGATACTAAAAAACCAAGATCAATATAAAAATAATTGATAGAAAGTCCAAACGAAGAAGCAAAAAGAGTAGTGGTGTGAAACGTTTTCAAAATATTTTGATTCACAGATTATGAGCAGTGATTGGTGGTGCTTGCTCGAAAAAGATTAAAACAACATATCATATTTAGTAAACCTAGAAAGGAGAATAATAGACTGGGTAAGTGTTGACAGTCTCAATTGACTTCTCACCATGGAAGACACACCACTTTCACACCTATGTAGAACATTGCCGAGACATACAGCCAAAATGAGCAAATACCATTCCGAATGGATCAAGGGCGCAACTAATAAAGCACTTATGTTGTGGCCTCAAGAGGGTTCATTTTCGAAATGGATATTGCGTCACATGACGACATACTTACATGCCACTCAGAAAGGAAAAAAGTTAGAGACAAGGTTGGCAGTTTTAGAACTCTGGAAAATGTATCAGAATGAGAAAGAAGATCCAGTTGAGAGAGGGTGAATGCTTAACCAGAATAAATGAGAAGATATAATACCCACGGCTCCTATTTTACTTCTGAAAAGAAAAATGAAAAAGTTGAAGGAAAGGGATTTATCCTTTAAAAGGAATTAAGGCAGCAGCTGGGTACGTTAATCCAATGCATGAGCCCCCTGCTTATAACAGTGAAGACACTTCGGAAGAGAGCGGGAATAGAGAACAACAAAGTATATTAACACGCAATGAAAATAAACAGCATGATGAGAGAAAAGAAAGGCAAGACAAGCAAATAGAGATAGAGGAAAAGGCAGAAAGAGAGAAGGAAACAAAGGATACAGCTAAGGTCATGCCAATAGTACATAACAAATGGATGGGAGGACAAATCTTGCTCATAATAGGGCATAAGGGCATTAATGGAGTACAGGAAAGAGAGGAAAGGGAGGAGCAAGAGAAAAGAGAAAAAGAGAAATAAGAGAGATTGTACAAAGAAGAAAGGGACAAAGAATGTAAGAGAAGGGAGGAACGAAAAAGGTATGAGATAAGAAAAGAGAAGAACAGATTGGAAGAGGAGAAACAAAAAGAGGCAGAAAGACAAAGATTGAAAGTGCATAGGTTGCAACAAAGGTGAGAGGTAGGGGAGTTAAGGGAATTTAGGAGGCAAAAGGGAGAAATGGACAGGAGTAGGGGGTTAAGGTCTCACAAAGTAGAATATTTATGCCACAGAAGTATAGTGCCCATAGAAGCACAAGAACAACTGGAAGAAGAAAGAGGGTAACAACAGCCCTGAAGGGATATGCAAGGAATGCTGCAATCAGCATGTGCTGGTGGATAAGACACAGAAGGCATAGAGCAGAGGCTTGGGGAAATTATATAGGCAGATGAAGGACTCAGAAAGGTATGAGACTCAAAAGAAAATGGAAAGTTCCTGACTAAGGGGAACTGAAGGTAAATCAAGGGAAGCCCTAACAGCTGATCTACGAGCGCCGCTCGCGCTGATTGGCCCTGCAGGCCCACATCCACTCGCCAACAGGACCGGAAGGCGAGAGCCGGTCTTCCCACTCAAGGCCCAACACGTAAGGCTGGAGCCTGTCTCTGCCTGTATTCCATTCACCTGCAGCGGCGACATCGGGAGGGCTGGAGATGTGCGCCTCATCACCCGATCCACAGCGGCACCTGGGATAAGCATGCAGATACGCTGCCCTGCCCACAAAGGTATTTCGTCCTTCTCGTGCCTGTGAGCATCTCACCTCATTTCCTGCCTGCCCTTCGTGCTAACGCTGTGTTTTGCGAAAGCAGCATCACCTGAATTCCATTTTCCATCGTGATACGAAACAAGCATGGTGAGCGCTCTTAAGATGGCTGCCACCTCATATTGTTTGATTGGTTGCTAGGGAAGCCCTAACGGCTGATTTACGAGTGCCTCACGCGCTGATAGGCCCTGCAGGCCCACATCCACTCGCCAGCAGGACCGGAAGGCGAGAACCAGCCCGCCCACTCAAGGCCCAACACGTAAGGCTGGAGCCTCTCTCTGCCTGTATTCCATTCCCCTGCAGCGACGTCATCGGGAGGGCTGGAGCCCTGCCCCTTATCACCCGATCCACAGCTGCACCTGAGAGAAGCATGCAGCTATGCCGCCCTGCCCATTAAGGTATTTCATCCTTCTAGTGCCTGTGAGCACCTCACCTCACCTCATTTCATGCCTGCCTTTCATGCTAAAACTGTGTTTGGTGAAAGTCTCATTAGCCAGCACTACTCGCCCCAGAACCACCCCAGAGCCACCCAATAACACAGTCAAACCTTTCAGCTTTAAGTTCTCCAAAGTAACCTTAATTGGAACTGAAAAAATCATATTATCACTCAAACCCACTAATTGTCAGGGTGACCAATGCCCTGCACAGCTCATAAAGGACAAAGCTAGAGACCTGGCCACCTTCATCACGAAACACTCATCAACGCTTCATTCTCTTCAAGTATCATCCCATCTAACCTTAAGGAATCGTGGGTGCTCCCTTTATTTTAAAAAACAGACTCTAGACCCTTTGATACCGACCAACTACCGACCAATTATTACAGTGCCATTTCGTCTGAAAATCATAGACAAAATGGCCTACTCCCAAATACAAAAACACCTGGAATCAGACTCCCTACTAGGAGTACGGCAGTCCAGCTTTCGGCCTCAGCACAGAACCGAAACAGCATTAATAGACCTGAAGGCCCAGATTGATGAACTTTGGGATAAAGGAAAATCAGCCCTTCTTCTTCTTCTCTTGGATTTATCGGCTGGATTTGACCTTGCCAACCACAGGGTCTTATGCAGTCACCTGGACTCTGCGGCGCACTTCTCAACAGCAGTCATAGCGTGGATACAATCTTTTCTAAGCAATTGGACTATGAGAGTCTTCTCACCTGTGGCAGCTGCTGACCCCATCCCCATAACCTGTGGAGTGCCTCAGGGATCTTGTGTCTCACCTACCATATATAACATCTTCACTAAGTCCCTTTTCGATGATCTGGATCATCTGGGTATCACCTACACTAATTATGCAGATGATACTCAGATCCTTCTACCACTTACCAGTGATTATGACAAGGATTTGGCCTTGGTGAATAGGGTATATGTCATCATTCAGGCATGGATGGACTATGCCTGAATGATGACAAGACAGAGATCCTCATCCTGGGCACGTCATCTACCCTATTCTAATATTCTGCCTTTAACATAGACCACAATAGTATTACTGTGGCCAAGGAGGTTGGGTTTTTACCTGGATTCTACTCTCTCCTTCAACAAACAGGTTAATACCATGGCTTCGGCCACAGCATATACCTGCAAATTGATTAGAGCAGGCAAATCCTTCCTGCCTAATAACAGTTGCATCACCCTTGCCAGAGCACTCATCTTATCAAAGCTCGATTATTGCAACACACTGTACATAGGGGCTAACAAACAAACTATTAAGAAAATCATATTCCTACAAAACAATGCTCTTGGAGCAGCACTGGGAATTGCAAGGAGAGAATGTATCTCCGAGACGAGAAGAGCTAACAACTGACTCTCTACATATGACAAAATTAAGCTAAAAGACACCTGCCTCACACATAAATGCCTGAACAATGCGGCACCCTGCTACCTGACAGAAAGAATTACCACAAAACCTGTGACAAGAACTACTAGACTTTCTAACACAAATTGCCTCTTGGTCCCTAGATTCAAGTTATCTAGAGTTGGAGGTAGCAGCTTCCAGGTCAAGGCAACCCAATTGTGGAACTCTCTACCCTCCCCACTGAGGGTAGATCAATCGTACCAAAATTTCCATCGGAGCATAATAAACTGGCTCAAAGACGCTGACATCTAGGTTGGCTTATGACACCTAAGACTAACTGGCCTACCTTCATGTAAGAATTGTAGCTACTAGTCACATTACTGACTGTCTCCTGTACATATCCTTACATACTTCCGCTCTATTGACCACATCATTTCCATGCTCTCCATGTGCCTTCTTTCTGCTTGTAAACTGAACTACAAGTATGTATATAACCTGTATGTATATAATTGCCTGTGTGTAACTAAACTGCATTTTGTATGTGAATATTATAATGTGTAACTAAACTGTGAGTGATCTTATGCAACGCGCGCTGATACCTACGGGTCTGCAGCGCAATACAAGTAATAAAACCAACAAAACAAACAAACAAACAAACAAACAAACAAACAAACAAGGGGAGCTCTAACAGACGACCATAGAACAATGTACCTAAGTAGGTTAGATCTTGATAATATAGAAGAAGATAACAGCCACATGAGCTAGGGCATAATAATGTCAGATGAAGAAAGAGAATGAGAGGGCGCATGCAGATTTTCATGGGAAACGAGTGCAGATAAAGGAGTCAAATTGTCACATTTAGAAGACCCCATAGAAAAAACATCAGGAGCAATGCCATATGTTCAACGACCGCAAGCACGGTAACGTATTACAGGGGATATATCCCCACCTTATGCAAGCAGATTAAGGGCATTGCCAGGACAGAGACAACCTGGTGAGGACAACGTTGCTTGGAAAACAAGTAGCATGGGTGGGTATGATTACGAACCAATACTGTCGCAATTCCCACTATTAGAGAAAGGCGCGGGGGGGGTCGACCATAATATATATCATGGCCCCAGATGGATAAAGAGAATTTAAAGTGTACGCTCCCAAGTTTAAATTTGGGTGTGGGAAAATTGATTCCTGAGCTAGAGAAAAGAACGACTAGAGCAACTTTAGCTATAGGCGATATTAAAGGCCCATTATCAGCCATTCTAGGGCAGAGAGATGACGAGGCGTAGAAAAGAGCTGGGTACTCTATGGTCACTGCACAAAACACGGTGCACGATGGGGCGCCATTTAAAAATTGTAGAACAGATGCATTGGTGATCATTTTGAGTACAATATCCTGATACATCAGATATTGGGGCAATTATGACTAGGAAACTAGGGGAGACTGAAGACCCCATTGCCTTTATTCAGGAGACAGATGGAATTTGGAAACATATGAATCATGGGACAAGACAGTAGCATTATTTTACCATATCTTGTGTCAAGGGCTGCCAGAGCCGGTGCAACGCCAACTAAAGAAACAGGTAGGAATGGAAGCGAAGCCATGGCCAGAGATACGATTGGCAATTGTGCACTGTTAGAGCACCTTCATGGAGAAAGACAAAAAGAAAGCAGACGGAAGAAAACAGGAGGAGGCGAAGTTGGTGCACAAAGAATTATCAAAATATACCATAGAAGGAGCGGATTTTACAGATTGTAGGCCATGGCCCCACAAGGTCTGGCTAGTGGAGCTACATGCTGCCCCTCTGAGGGAACACCAAGAAAAAAAGACCAGGCACCACGGTAATAAAGTTTATTTATTAGAAGTGTAGTGTGTTTATTTCTTTGTGTTATGCGTATGTTTTTGGAAGAATTCATCCAGCTCACTATGGGGTTGGATGGAATGTTAAAGCAAAGAACAATAGGAAAGACCTCCCCTGCCCAGGAAAGGGATGGGCAGGGGAGAGAAGAGAATCCAGAAGAATTTTTTTTTTAAAAGTCCAGCTGACAACACAGTTAACAAAAGGTGAGAGCAAGAGAGAGACTTGGGTGATCGCTTTCCTCTAGCGGCTCCCTGGGCCCTTAACCCTTTAAAAAATGCTGGTCGGCGCAACAGAGAGCCTCGCAGAGACTGTGAGCACTGTGAGCAGAGGGGCCAAGCTGCTATGTCAGAGGCAGCTTGGCTGCCTGTCGGCCTGCCCGAGGACCAGGCCAGATGAGCCCCAGAGACATTTGAGGCCCGTGCAGCATGGCAGTGACTGCCCAGGGCCCGTTAAAAACAGCCCGGCCAGTACCACATGTGGGGGCGGCCCCGACTGGGCTGCCAGGCCGTGCCCCCATCGGCCCACCTTGTGGCCAGCGAGGCGAGCCTGTAAACAAAAAGAAATCCTCCCATTCTGCGTATGTCAGTAGCACCCCAGGAGGATGCAGAGATGTTCAGCAGAAGCCCGCGCCACCCAGGAGGGTAGAGCGGTGAAGAAAGAAGTCCCAGGTGAAGAGGAGGCGGTGGTGAAGTCTTGGGTCGCTACGTTGAGCAGCCGGGGTGAAGAAAGCCCTTGACTGCCCAGCAGAGCGGCCTGGGTGAGGACGTGGCCAGCCACCTGCGTTACTACAATGCATTGCTGAGGGGGCGGGCCAGGAGGAGGCCGGACTGTGAGCGTGGTTTTGTCCCTATAGCAACACGGATGAAGCGGAAACAAAAATGGTGCCCTGGCTGCAGCAGTGAGTTCAGGTGGGTCCACAGCCAACGGGGCCCATCCTAAAATAATATTCATACCACGTGTCACAGCGGTGATGTTGGGTGCTGCCCCCTTGCCATTGGGCCCACCCAGAGTAATTTTAACACAGCGGGTGTGCAACAGTGAGTATGGGTGGCCTCCCATGAGCATATAGGGCCGCCCAAAAACAGTGTCAAGAACCCAGACTGCTGTGCAGTGAATGTGTTGGCCCTAAGTGGTCAAGAAGAGGTCCTAGAAGAGGAGGGGGCCAAGCCCCATGTGTCATCTGTGGGGGAAGGCCCAGTCATCAGCAGCATTACCCCTCAGAAGCAGCCCTGCATCGACACATTCAGAGCTAGCACCCCAGGACAGACCTCAAGGTGCTGTGAAGGGGTGACTGACTGCAACAGTCACCCCATTGTAATATAGTGTTTTATGCTGTTTGTATGTTGAGAGTCTATGTATATATGTATTAGTAGTAATGTGCATATGTGATTAATGCTATGTTGGGTAAATGTTAAGTAGGGGGAAGTAGAAAGTTGGAGTATTGGGGGAATGTTAAGTAGGGTAAATGTTAAGTAGGGATAGATAGGATATTATGTAGATGGGCATTGTTGTTAATTGGGGGTACAGGGGACGTACCCTGGTGTCAGGTAGAGGGATAGGTTGGCGGCCCTGCCCGAGGCTGCCTTGCAAGACGGGACTACCTGCAGAGGCCATACTCTGGCCTCACTCACCATGTGGGTGGTACTTGAGTTTAGGAAGAGGATTGGTTGAGACAAGCTCATCTTTAGGGTCCCTGAGACCCCTCCAAGGAAGGTTGAGCTGACGTAGCTGGTCCCCGCTTAGATGGAGCTCATGCCAGGGGAATCCAAGTCTTAAAGTGTAATAGATAAGGAGTAAGGTATGTCCAATAAAGAGTGTCCGCTAGTCATCCTGAATTGATAACTTTTTTATTTGCAGGTTGCTCAGTGCCCCACCAGAGCAGCTGGTCTGGGATGGTGGGCTGGAGTCCATTCCTTGCTCAAAATTATAAGGTAGCGACGGTACAAACAGTGCAGTTGCCACAACAGAATAATGCGGTATATGTGATGCAACAGAACAGGTATAATTTTATGCCGCGAGGCAGTGGGAATGTGCCTCAGGGAGGAGGACAAGGTGGATTTCAAAACCCTCAAGTAAGGGGAGGATTTAATGGCGGACAGCCACTGCAATGTTGGAGCTGCACTAAATTAGGACATTTAGCCAGAGTATGCAGAAGTAGGGGAGGCATACAGCAACATAATTGCCAATCTCCAAGAGGGGGGATGGGATATTCTCCACAGTATGATACAGATTCATAAGGATAGTGTTTTATTTATTTATTGTTTATTTGTATAGCGCCTATACACAGAGAAGTGTTTCAAATCGCCCAAGGTGGGCAGGGGAACAATGCCCTTGACTTTTTGAATGATACAGGCCTGCACATGTCAGGGTAAGTGCATGAATAAGTGCAAGTAATACAATAACAGTGGGGGGGGGTAGAACAGACAGGCTGCTATACAATGCTAAGTTGAAGTGGGACAAACAGTTATATAGAGGTGTAATAAAAACACAGTGGAGAGGGGTGGGTGGAAGGGAGCGGAGGGAAAGAGGATTGTAGGAAAGGTAGACTACTGGGCATAACTACGCTAAAGTAGTTAAGCGGTTATAAGGTGTAAGGAAATTGGCAAGTAGGGTGGGGGAAGAGGAGGGTGGGATGGGGGTTGAGACAGAAGGGCAAGCAGCAACTGGGCGCAGCAAAATTCGATCTTGGCAGGGCAAGGTGAAACCAGCAGCAACTGGGCACAGCAAAATTCGATCTTGGCAGGGCAAGGCGAAACACAAGCAGGAAATGGCACAGCCAGAAAAAGTGGACATCCAGATGGGGTGGAGTGAGAGGTGAGATAGTCCCAGATGTGAGGATGAGAATCAGTGAAAGAGCATATAGGGAACGGACCTTCAGGGAAATTATTAGTTCCAATTATTCAATGTGTCTGGGAACGTATGCAGTTTCCCTCAGCCTCCGTGTGCACATCAGGCGCGGGGGTTAGGCGAGGACCCAGTCCCAAAGACAGGGCCAAGCAATGGACAGGATAACAGATAGGGCCTTAGGAATGGGTCTTTGGTGAGGGGGCCGGCTAAAGCTTGTCGGTCCCCAATAGGCCAATATGTCCATCTCCAGGCCAATCAGCATGCAGGTAAGGTGGAGGAGGTGTCCAGGACTCCTTCTGAGGTATAGGGAAAAACGTCGGCCATCATGGAGTTACCACACAGACCACCAGGGAAATGGGAAATTTGTAATCAATCTCCCTATTCAGCAATCTGCGAGCTGGACCAGCGTGATGGATGGGCAGCACAGGCACCAAAAGGGCAGCACAGAGGTCGATGCATTTGGAAAAGCGCTTCAGTAAAAAACAAAAAATAAGACAAATATTTTGCTTCTTTCATTTTCTTTTCTTCCTCTAAAGCACTCATCATGCACAGCAACAAACAAGCCTACCTCGTGAGCAGAGTGCTGTAAGGCACACATCATGCGGCAACAGAGGAAACTGTAGCACCCTCGGAGTGTAGTAGAGAGAGGTCACATCGTCGTGGCTCTAGTCAGAGGGAAAGAAGAAGGGAAAGAATTATGCCCAAGATCACACACAAACTTAGAAATATGCACCGCAAGTACAGCAAATACAAAACATTCCAATGCAGATGCAGCCGCCACAGGGGCAGCAACAGTAAGTGCCTATGCAGACGCAACAGGCACTGATACAGCCAGAACAATATATTCCAAGGCAACAGGCAGGTACATGGATACAGGAGCCACTCAAGTAGCCACACCCAAATCGGGGAGTATGACTGTGGTGGGAGTAAATCCTTTGACCGGTACAGGGATAAATTTATATACACAATAGGACAGCCCACAGAAGGACCTGATGTCTTCATTGCTATCTGTAACACCAGACCACAGAGAGGAACAAGGGCCAAGGTGACGATAGGAGGCAAGATGTTTTTTATTTCTTATGGAAACTGGGGCAACTCGTTCCTGTGTCCGTGAGGGGAAATATCCAATGTCAGGTGTCATGAATGCGTAGGGATTTTCAGGGGCAACACATTTAATTCCATTTAGAGACGAATTACCAATTTCTGTAGGTGAACACGACCTGTGTAGGGCGTGACTTGATGACAAAACTGAACATGACAATATCTTTCACTGACAAAGGAATAGTGTGTTCCACTCCAGGTTTACATTTTGTAAGTGTGAAGGAGCTCATACTAGCATTTACTAGCATTTACAGGGAGGAAAGCTCTACGGGGGTACCTCTAGACGAGGAAGTGTTTTTGAATTGAGTGACTATCTTATTATCATGGTTGCTTAAATTGATTGGCAAGAAGTTGAAGGCAAGTTATCCCTTTACAACTAGAAGCAGCAATAGTGAGAGAACAAAGGGTGATGCTTCATGGAACAGACAATAAGGGAAGGGAATGGAGAACATTGATAGCCCTCGATGAAGGATACAGGTTGACAGATTGGACTGATGAGGAACTATTTAGGGATGATGGTTCAAGTGAGGAGACAGTATCTTTCACAAACCTTACTTATTGGATTAAGGTAGAGAATTTAGAAATACTGCATAAAATGGCATTTGTAAAAAAGAAACCACCATTTTTTTCAGGAAGACCTGGGTAAGGTGCCAAACATGATATGATAGGTTATTTATAACGCGCTTAATACCCAGAGGTTTCTAAGCGCAAACCCTGGGATGGAACCTGTGTTGCTCTGTGTCGTCTTGCTTCCAAGGCGAGCACGTTGCCGCTGAGCTATCCTCCCGAGACAAGAGCTATCCTCTCGAGACATCTTATGGACTACAAGTCCATATGACGTGGGTGTATTGAAAGAAGTAGGAGCAGTAAAATTTAAGCTCAAACCAGGAGCAATTATGCCACCTGCAAATCAGGATCCCATGGCTAGAGAAGCAGATGAAGATTGAAACCATATTTGCTTTAATGAAGCAAGGCATGTTTGTACCATTGGATTCTCTGTGTAACACAGCCATGCAGCCTGTCAATAAAACAACAGGAGGGTCATAGAGATTCATAAAGGATTTGAGACCCCTAAACAATATAGTTGAAGTAGAATTTCTTTTAGTTCCGAACCCTGTGACAATATTGTGTAATATCGCACCAAAAGCAGGGTATTTCACTATTGTAGACTTAGAAAAATTAATTTTTCTCTATTCCACATCATGAAGACTCACAAGATCTAAGTTCCTTTTCATATAGAACAATGTGTATGAAACATATTAATTTGCCTCAGGGGCCTCAGGGGTACTGTGAGCCCCCCTCAATTTTTAACAGAGTATTTCAGATGGATTTGTGTAATGTTCAACTTGAAAGTACCATCATTCAATACGTTGATAACATTTTAGTGTGCAGTGAGCCAGAAGAAAGGTGTATAGAATACTCTGTCAATCTTATGACTATATAGGCAGAGAAAGGGTACAAAGTGGATAAGGAGAAATTACAATATTGTCAATAAGAAGTACTACATATAGGGCAGTTGATTTCACACGAAGGAAGAAAAGTGACACCTGAAAGGACAGCAGCCATTATGAGGACTGAACACCCAAGAACAGTAAGACAAATGCAACAAATCCTAGGCCTATGTAACTATTGCAGGGCCTGAGTTTATAATTATAGTACATATATTTGACCACTTTTAAAAGGACTCAGAGAAGCACATATGGGCAAAAATAAACTAATATGGACAGAGGAGATTATTGAAGGACTTCAGGAATTAACAAAGGTGATCGGTAAAGCGCCTGTGTTAGGGAGTCCAAATTATAGTGAAACATTTGACTTATTCTCTCATTCAAATGGAGATGTAATGATGACAGTACAACATTAGGACATGGTCATAAACCATTGGCTTATTACAGTGGGATATTAGATCCAGTCATGAAAGGACATTATCCTTGTGAGCAATCTTTGGCAGCAGCTGCCTTTCAATTGAAAAGGCTTCAAGTGTGGCCATGGGGTGTTCAGTAATGTTGTTCGTAGAACATGCATTATTTGCAATTTTGGAAAAACCTAAAAGTACATTGACTACACAAAGAGCATCAGGATATGAGGTAATGATCTCAAAGCCTGCAATTAAAAATGTTAGGTGTAGTGTAGTGAATCCAGCAATGCTTATAGCTGAACCAGTGTGTTACGCTACGGCAGCAACAAAGAACATTACCAAAAAGATCGTTCCCACGGAGTATCTCACAATCAGGGAATTCGCTCTGGCAGTGTTACAAGTTGCCTTGGAAACTGTTTGGGTCACGTAGATCTCCTAGCCAGCTGACCAGACGTGCCTCGCTTTCACGGAAGCCACGCCTCCTTGTTCCGTAAAAGCGGTCAGCCGCGGGAGCTTCGTTGCTGCTAATTGATCGTTACGGCGTTCCTTTTCGTAGCCTTCCTACAGCTTGTTCCATTCGGATCACCCTCTGAGTATCCTGCTTTGTATTTGATCTACCGTTACCAGACCTTGGCTTCTGTCTCCTGTTTTGCTTCCTGGATTTGTCCATCGGTACATATAGCCTTGGTTTTGAATCTGCTCGCAGTCTCCTTACACTGCCGAGCTCCTGTTGAACTCCCCGCTCAGCCTGTTCTTCTGCCAGGTTTTCAGCACATCATTCCCCGCTGAGAACGGATTTCCAGTCTTCAGTTTTCTTCTTACAGCAAGAGCCTTGTTTCCAGCGGAATTCAGTCTTCTATCAGTTTAGTCCTAATTCCAGCCCTGCTTACTAAATTAAGGATTTACTTCTACCTCGCCTACTTATTTGACTGTGTTGCATCCTGTGAAGATGATGTGTATTTTCCACTAAAGTGCTGTACGAACGCTTTCCAGTTTTGCACCAACCCGGTCCTAGTGCGTCCCTCGTGCCGTTCGGGTTATCCTACCTATACTAACCATCCCATTTGTTATTTTATCCTTTCGTTGTCATCCCTCATTTGGAACGCTGAACATTCTTCTGAACTGATACGGGACTTCCTCTCAAGGCCTCCATTTCCACTACCTCAGGTACCAGTGATTCTATTGTGTTCAATAATTGTATACCCTTCACACCAGGTTGGCGTTATACTCAAAACAGTTTTTGTATTTTTTGCAGCATTGCTTGGTGGTGCGCTCAATTCCGCTCTTTTGAATTATAGACTACTCTGTCTTGTTTTACATAATAGCAGAGTGGTACATCGTGAAAAAGAGCCCCTCTCTAAGAGGAAGCCTGATTCTTTTGAAATCAGGGGACCTGGGTTTTCTGAAGACTTCCACGGCTCGCCTCACATCTCGATCCAGGTTGGAATCAAGTACTCCTTCCGGTTCGGTGAGTAACACAGTGGGAGAAGATGATATGCATGATTTTACTATGTATACCGAGTGTTCTGATGATATTCCCCATGTTAGAGAGAATGCTCCAGGGAGAGGGGAAGTGGTTTTCATTGACGGCGTAGCACCGAAAAGCCAGTTATGCCTCTAGCACTACAGAGGGTAGCATTGGAGCAGCTTCACTACCCAGCGCATGTGATCTGAGAGAGTATAGCTGCTACCATTGCAGAAGAATGGTTTGTACCAAATCTATATGAACATGTGGCACAGTTCATTATAAACTGTATTGTGTGCCAGCTAGTTACTGCAGGTGACACTCTGCAGACCATTCCAGCATCTGCACATAGATCATGTAGATATGTTGCAGACTTACAATGGTTATAGGTATATGTCAGTTGTAGTATGTCCCTTTTTGCAATGGATTGCTGTGGGTCCATGAACACACACTGATGCCACGTGTGCCGCCAAGTTCCTTGAGCGCAAATTGTTTCCAAAATCCTGTGTGTGGAAAGTTTTGACAATGGACTGCAATTCGTGAATGAGCTATTTGAAAATATATTTCTGGCATTATGCATAAATTTGCTTCTGCTTTTCATCTGCAAGCAAATTTGCAAGAAACACAAAGGCCTTTTGGAAGAGAGCATAGCAAAAATAAAAACCACTTTAAAGAAGGGATGGCTTCATTGCCTACCCCATGCCCTATATGCGCTGCAGAACCAACCTGGCTCAGATCATCATCTGACGCCCCATGAGTTGGTGACCGAATGCTGCATGAGAACTCCTCTCACTCCCCCAACAAGGACATATATAGATGCCCACAGTGTAGCAAGGCCTCTAGGTGATGAAATGCATGATTATCTAAAAACGATGACTGAAAGTGTTTCTCTTATGTTCCAACAGCTCCAGAATTGATGGGAGGGGTATAGGGGAAAACCAGAAAGACAATCAGCCCATTCATATGGAAGAGCCATTCAAACCGCTCATCCTGTACCCAGGGGACCAGGTGCTGGTGTGTAAGTTTGTACGTACCTGGATCACCCCTTGTTTTGACAGCCCCCATGAAGTTGAGGAAGTGAGCCCTACTGCTGTGAAATTAGGCAGGCGAGCATGGATACACCTCCATGATGTTAAACCTCACAAAGGACAAACCTTGATCTCTCCTGCAGCTACCCCTACCGCAAGTGACGAATCTCATTGAATACAAACCAGATCCCGGGCCAAAAGCCAAGACAAAGAAAGAGGAAACAACATTTTTAGATTAGGGTTTCTTAAGAACTAATTAACTTATATTGATACTAGAACACTTTCCCTAGACTAGGTACAAGAGACAATGGTACAGAGCAGTAGAAGTCAGAAGAAAAGAAGAATACTTTATTTTCCTTATGCTACCCATTGTACACTCATTGTTGCTTGCAGTATTTTCGTACATATTACAGTCTTACCCAGCATTAATAAAGAAGCATACCGATATAGTAACGTTTCTTGGAAACCCTAAAAATAATACGATACTTCTGAGAGTAATATTGGCGAATATTTTACAGTTCTTGATATAAAGTTACAAATAAGCAATGCATTGATATATTTAAAGACATAATTAAAGAAATTGAGATGTTCCTAGAGGTAAGAACTGTAGCTCCACTTAAAAGATATACCAAACTAAAACTAATTATTGGAGCTTTCTGTGGTATTTTGATTTTGACTATTCTCCTTATAACATTGGCATTTACACATGTTATAAGCAGCGAGGAGCCAGAAAATAAGACATCACTTACTATTCTCATTATTACTATTGTCCCTATTAAGAACCCCAAAACCCCATTGCGTTCTGATATTAAAAGAATTTTTCCCCAGTAAAGAGAGAATCTGAGGAAGATAATGAAAGTATAAACATAGGGCCTCATTCCGAGTATGGCGGTAAGGGATAGCGGCCACCGGTAACGAGACCGGTGGTGGTAATCCCTTACCGCCATACTCCGAGTTCCCTCTGCGCCCTCGCCCTTAACGCCTGCTTTGAGCAGGTGTTAAAGTCGAGGGCGCAAAGGGGCCTCCAAGCCAATAACGGTGACCGTAATGAACGGTCACTGTTATTTGCATCTTCCCCATTCCCATTGAGCCCTATGGGGGCTCATTTGGGAATGGGGAAGAGCCTTGGTGAATGGGGAATTACCGCCCCGCCAACATTGGAATGGGGCGGTGATTCCGCCATCCACCAAGGCGCTGCCGGTCCGGGTACAGCGTCAACCAAGGCGTTAATAGCGCCATTGGTTAGCGCCGTACTCGGAATGAGGCCCATATACTTAGATAAATCGGCCCATTTAGCAAATAACTTATGGTACCAGCACATGAAAGAGGTGGGAAAGAGAACATTGGAAGAGAGTTTTTATGTGTGCTCGTTGCTACCGTATGCCATGAATGTGGCAAGAACATTTATTGCAAGAAAAATGTCCCCAAACGTGCAAGAGGACAGTTTGAAGTGAAATGGGCAACTTTAAGATGACGATCAAGACAGACTTTTCCATATGAAGATACATATGTGAAGAAAAAAGAATGGAGAGTGGATTGGGGCGGACAAACAAAAAACACATCTATCCATCCCAATTTGGAGAGAAGATAGAAAACGTTGATATGAAGATAATGAACTGCTCAGACATGACTGAAAAAGCACAGCTGTTGGTGTGTGGACGTGTAGCAAGCAGAAATGGATGGGAAGATGGACTAATATCAGGCCCTGCACATCTATTCAAGAAAGACACAGTCCACATAGTGCAATGGGTTAACGATGAATACCTGGAATGATGGGCCAAGTGTGCAAAACTACTAACCTGGGTTGGTAACGAAGCAGGACCAGTGCATATACTACAATTGAAGAACGCAACAACCTGCTTCAAGAATGATGGCAAGGCCTATGTTGGAAGGAACAAAGGTTGCAGAAAAATAATTGAAGTGCCAGGAATTAATGGAGGAACTGCAGTGCTAATGGATCGATATTGGGCCTGCAGATCCTCAGCCTACATGCAGTTGCCTAAAGATTTGGGTGGACTGTGCTCCATTGTAAATGTACACTTCCCAGCACTAGTAATTCTTCAAAGTGACCTTGGTATCCAAGACTCCCCAAGAATGAATGAATATTACAGAAGGAAGAGATAATTTAATCTTCGCCGACTGAAAAGCAAGAGTTAATTCTCATGGAAATCAATAAAGGATTATGAAGACATTCCTGATGAGCACAAGTTATTCAGCAAGACCGCCATGATTATGACTTTTATATTTATACCAGGACTTCAAGCTGCAGTAAACGCCAAGTGGTCGCAGATCACTAGGTGGGAATCGCTGCAGAGGATCAATGCAGCAATAAAAGGATTCAATGCAATAAAAGAAGAATTGAGAGCCATCAGGCTGATGACTCTCCAGATCAGGATGTTCTGGATCTAATAACAGCAATGGAAGGAGGCATTTGTACCAAGGTTGGGCCTTCTTGCTGCACATTTAAACCATCTCATGATGGAGAGCATGGAACCCTGACAGGGAAAATAATGATGCTAAAATGACCATGCATACAAATATGAAAGATGAAGTTGATGAGATGGCAAGAGACGATTGGCTCTCATCCCTGTTTTCATGGACTCAATCTTGGTTGGCGAATGATTTCAAACTACTTGGAGCAATACTAGTGTTGGTAATGCTAGGATTCTGTCTCTTCAAGATCATCTTGGGACAATGCCAGAAAACAGCCAAGAAAGCTATTGGTATGAAGATAATGATTGATGTTAACAGTGGCACGGGAGAAAAAACGCAGACAGGAGAAACTACTCGAGACTTGCACCTCTAGAAACCAGGTTCTAGTATCTTCAAGATTAGAAGAGATGTGAGAAAATGGATATTGCGTTCACTAGCAAGGGATTGTCGCCACATGACCTGGAGTGTGGATGAATACATAAAGAATGTGGGTCACCTGAGGGGGGTGAAAATATGGGTCCCAAAGAAGAGAAAATGTGATGAGATAGGGAAAGAAGATGAAGCAAGAATTTCAGGAGAAGATGAAAAGAAGAGCATGGTAGAATTTTCAACCAGAGGGGGGAATGTAGAGGAGCAGGTGAAGGCCTCTTCTCTAGTCCCCGCCCCTTTACCACCATCCTATTGAGGTAGCAGATGAAGAGCTTCCATTGGGAATTCATGCATGAGTTTATTTGACATGTCACTTACCACGTCAATTGTACGAAAGACGATATGCACTCAGCCATTCAGAAGATATCCTCACGTTGAGACAATGGAAGGAAGTTACCAAGAAGGATGTCAATTGCCTAAATGCCAGGAAGCGGCTCTGAGAATCATGGATGAATGCTAAACAAAAGTTTGATGAAAGCAATATGATGTCATATAGGAGACATATAAGCCTAAGTCATAAAGATATGAAAATACTTAAAACTGACGATGTAACAGAAGCATTAAGAGAAACATGTACCAAAAGATGAAGTTATCATGCAAATAAGAAGATGAAGTAACCTGCTGACCAATAACTGTAAATACGCTGTAAAGCAAGGTAGAAGAAGCATATAGAAGCTTGCTAAAGGGGTTGTATATATATATATATATATATATATATATATATATATATATATGTATATGTATATATATATATATATATATATATATATATATATATATATAAAAGTTTAGGATGTCCATTGGAAGAAAATGGATATCAGCTTGTGTTAAAGAATAAACCCAGATACTTCAAAAACGAGCCTAGGATCGCAAATTGAAGAATTGATGAAGAAGCTGTTTTCATGTGCAGAATAAGGGAGTACGTTGGCCTGATGTCAAGGAAGCTATTTCGAGAGATGGGTGCAAGGCACAGAGAGGGGCGAATGACTAGACCACATGCGTGAGACATATTCTGCTAAGATTAGGAGGGCAAGGACATTTTCTGATGCCAAGTATTGAACAGATGGAGTGATCAAGTCTCTAAAGGCCGGAGAGGGTAATGGCACCCTGGTTAATTAAATCAAATAGCAGAAATTGAGAAGCAGAAATGGACAAAATTGTGGTCTCCTGGACTAAAACTAAAGGCTATTCATTAGAGCTTCGAGTTAAGATAGTGTTGTGCTTGAATGTCCCTGAAAGTGAGCAGAGTATGAGGTCAACTACAAACAATAGACCTTGGCCCAGGATCAGGCCGATGATATACGATAGACTAATTGGGAAAACAAAGAACAAGTTGACGCAGCTTGCACACCTGGGTTCCACTTTGTTCATGTGCTGATAAAATGAGCTGAAAGTGCAAGGTTGGATAGGGTTGCCAACCAATCAAAAGGCCTCCCATGCACTTTCATATCCAATGTTTCAGTTATTAGCCTGCTGCCATATTCTCTGCTATAATCAGTATATGACGTACATAGAAGTACCTCAGGGCGTGTCTTACAGACAAGGGGCAACCAATGAGATATTAACACTTATATTATTCCATAAGTAGATATGTTCCCCTAATCCAATCCCTAGGGCCTAGCAGCTCGGCCTGGGCTGCTCCCATTGGTGGCTGCACCCGACTGATTTACATATGGCTGGACCCCTTTTGCAATAGTGCAGGCGGGCTAAAAAATGGTGGTGTGGAAGGTTGCCCAGAGCAGTGCCAGTGGTTCAGATTTTATTCAAAATCTTCCACCCTCACTTTTTGGTTATACACGCTGAGCCAGAGCACGCCTCAGTAACATAACATAACACCACAAAGTGACAATTTAACATTCATATGCATTTTGCTGAAGAGCACCCAAAGCTACTTGCGCAAGCCATAAGTCACATAAACACCCTCCATTGTCTCAAGATGCTAGTGCCAAGTAGCGGATTTGCAAGGTGTGCTACATAGCTTTACTTAAACATAAACCGTTATGCCTTATCCCACTAAATGTATAACGTCTGCCAGTTTCCTGCATGGTAAATAGCAGTGACTAGCCAAAGCTTAAAACGTATGCACAAGCAATTAATGGTGGCTTTGCCAGTGCTTGTTTTAAACAGGACATACAGAGTCCTTCTAAATTGAGTGGCTGAAGGCAGGCCTGGTAAGACAGTGTTTACAACTCCAATTAAGTCATTATCTCTGAGAAAACTGCTTTAAACAAACACTGGTAGGCACTTTGCATGTAAAGACTGACAGAAGGGCCTGATTAAAGCGAGCTCAAAGAGTTCCCATGAGGAGATATTTTGGGCGGGCAAAAGCAGGAATGGGTGGGAATGCCCACAGGGATAAGCATGGCCATGGGCAGGCAATGGGTGAGCACATCACCAAACAACATCCACAGACTCAGATGTCATTCGGGGCAGGGCCTCTTTTGGTTCCCAGTCCACCACTGTACTCCAATGCAATAGTTTAGGCTCATAGCCCAAACAGAAAAAAATGAGCATCATGCCTACATGCAGCGCCAGGCAGTCTGTATTACTTCTGGTTGCTGTTCCGGGACGGGGGGACGGGTAACAGGAGGGAGCGGCACAGACTACCACTGCCCAGGGCTGGGCTTGTCATCAACGCACGTTTGGGGTTAATACATGTGCTGTTGGTTATAAGAGCGTAGCAAAAAACGGCTGCGCAATGTTTACGTTCTTGTGCTTAAGGATTGACTTGATACAATTGCACACACCTGATCTTGCTTTGCCAGTAACATATGGAGCTTTTAGGGAAGTGCAAAACAGTGCTTTATTGTACTGTCAGGCTTGTATAAACATGCCACGCCTGCCCTGATTAGATATCTGAGGACGCTGGCGCACGTCATGCTAGCTCAGCTGCTTTAGAGCTCTGTAAAGTCTGACAGGTGTCATAATATGAGCACTTTCGGGAGTAGCAGCAGAAGCTGTCTGGGTAGATATTTTTTTACATTCATGAACTGGAAAATGCTTTTGCTTCAAGGTCCTGAACGCGTTTGTAAGGCAGAGTAGATGAAGATGCTCTGTGCAGTTTGTAATGTGATGTAATTGTCTCCAGAAAACTTATAAAACGTGATTGTTTCTTTGACGAATGTATCCTTTTTAGTTTCGGCTAATGTATGGTGCTTACCACCATCTAGTGTACAGACATTTGTAGAGAATACAGATATAAAATGGAAGATGGCATTTAATCCCTTCACTCCATATTCCTGGCAGTGACTGTTGTGATCAGAAATGATCATGGACTGCCTTAAACACAGGACGGCCTGGGGCGACCTTAAGAGCAAGGAGGAAGGAGACATCACAGGGAATGGGGAAGAAGAGGAGGGGCTACTAGAGCCCGGGAGATCAGAACTGGAGAGGGGAATAAAAGAAAGTCATACATATCCGCGGATCCGCATTTCTGTTATAGGTGTGGCTGGGAGGGAAAGAGGAACAAAGGAGACGGGGCCCCAACACTCAATAGGGCACAATTGGCGACGAGTAGAAACAAATCCAGGCGAGTGGAAAAACACAGGTGGCAATCCAGCGCCCGGCACATAATTTTAATCCGCACAAGGCAAGAGGGCGATCTGCCCGAGTAAGTCGCTGATCCGGGCCCTGGAAACATGAATAGGGCACTCCACCCGTAGTGAAGAAACGCAACCCGCCACTGTCATCAGCAGTCCGCTGAATAAGGAAGACAAGGGCAGTCCGCCCGAAACAAGGAAAGGCAACCCACCCACACAGACGGCAGTCGCAATCCGCCACTATAGTCAGCAGTATACTTCATGAGGAAGACAAAGGGAATCCACCCGAAACAAGGACAGGCAATCTGCCTCACATTAAGAGGCCGATTCATGGAATTAATGTGCACTGAAAATTTCAGCGCAAGCGTGCGAAAGCGTGCAAATCGCAGTGCCAGTGCGAAAATCGCAGCGAAACCCGCGCACAGCAATTCATGGAAGTCCGTGCGCGTGGAAATCCATGGATGTGCGCTAAAATCCTGCTTGGCGCAGGCTGGCACATCCGTCTTCAAATAGCGTGCGCTAAGCGCACAGCGAAAGCGCACATAGCGCGGCACACACAACAAAAGTAGGCGGAACACGGGGCGTGACATGCGGAATGGGGAACAACGCATGAAAATGTGGGCGTCACGGGGGAAGTACAGGAGGCAAGTGCGCGGAACGCCCACACGCTCGCCTACAACACGTATTCATGGAATCGAATGGGGCTAATGCGTGCGCCAAAAAAGACGCGCTAATCCGGAAACACGTATGCCAGCAGGAAGCAGGCGTATGTGGACCCGTGTAGCATAAAAGTGCGCACAAACAAGCTCAGACGCCAGGATGAATATACTGTTCCTAGCAGCAGTGGTCGTGGGATACCGCAGGAGGAGGAGGAGGATAGTCAGGCCCAGAATTTTTACACCCAGAACCTGCCTTTTTGGGATGCCTGATGACCAGGTGTATGGGAGGTACAGGTTTCCATCTCACATAATACTCGACCTGGTCAGTGAGTGGGAGGATGACCTCACATCACCCACCCTGTGCTCCCAAGCACTCAGCCCCCTGGAGAAGGTCCTCAATGTACTGCACTTCTTGGCCACTGGATCATTTCAGTGCACAAGTGCCATAGTGGGGGGGGGGTGTCACAGGCCACGGAGTCACACTGCCTACACCAGGTCTTGGCCATCATGACTGCACACCCACCAGTCCGCAAGCACATATACCTGCCCAGAACACCTGCAGAAAGGCAGGCTGCCGTCCAGGATTTCTACGGTGTGGCACAATTCCCCAAAGTGCTAGGTGCCATTGATTGCACCCATGTGGCTCTACATCCCCCCAGGGCATTTGAGCACATCTATAGAAACCGCAAGCACTGGCATTCCATCAACGTCCAGGTAGTATGTGATGCCAAGGGAATCATCACCTCAGTATATGCCAACTATCCAGGGTCCACCCACGACAGTTTCATTTACAGAATGTCAACCCTAAACCAGGACCTAGAAGCTGGGCGGCATGGCGATACATGGCTGCTTGGTGAGTATAAATGCCACAGCACATGCATGCATGTCAGATACTGAGTAATGTCACAACCCCACTAATGATACCCATCACCACCTCCACAGGGGACAGTGCCTACCCTCTGAGCACCCACATGAAGACGCCAATTCGGAACCCCACCACGCCACCCGAGGTAAGATACAACACAGCCCATATTGCAACCAGGGGCATAGTGGAGTGCACATTCGAAGCGCTCAAGTCACGCTTTCGCTCCCTTGACTGTTCTGGCGGGCAGCTGTTATACGCTCCCCCAGTAGTGTGCAGGATCATAGTGGCAGCATGTGTCCTGCACAACGTTGCAACACGCCGGGGCCTGCCGGTGGACATGGTGGTGCCCCCGCATCCCCAACCACATGCACTCCCGCTGCGCATGGGAGGGGAAAGGGCACGGGTTGAGGCAGCCCGTACGCAGCTGGTGGCTAATTACTTCACCTAAAATCACCCCCATGTGGAGTGCACACAGCCCTGGCACATACCAGCTGACAATCAATGATGATGACATAAGGGACAGCCAACTGTCACAACCATACCAGCCTGAGATTGGTCACCTGGAAGTGTTACATTATGTGTATCCCTACCTACACAAACACCACCAATGCTGTGTCATCAAAAGACACTTCTATGCTGCTAAATTCATAACCCCCTTGCATAATACAACATGACAACAGCGCCATGTCACCCAACCCCTCCCCAGCTCCGCCACCCAACACACCATGGCATGTCATGCTATGTGAAAGCAAACAAAGCAATCCCCAAAACCTGACACAAGTGTCACAAAGTACACTGTCCCTGAACTGGCCATAATGTTCCACATATGCTCCCAGTAATGTAGAACTAACAACACACATGACCAAATACTTACCAACAATACAATGCAGTAACACATCCTCAAACATAGGAAAAACATGACAGTACTAAGTTAAAGTAGTCGTAGTCTTACAACCTGAATATGCGACCACATCGACCCCTTCCAACTGTAGTGTTGCAGCCTTCCAAATTTGTCAGTGTACTGCATAGAACATAAACTCCATCTCCAAAGTAGATGGCCTTGTGAAGACATGAGGAATGAACCTGCAAATTTGGACGGAGACATGGAAGCACAAGCACATATCAATACACCATGCAGTGTACAATACAACAACAATATCCACTAGGAATGTATACACAGTATTGACTACAGACAGCCCACACAGCTCATGGGAGTCCAACATCACTGTGTAATTCACTGTCACTTAGACACACCCTTTGCAAGCCCATGGAAACAGGAAGCAGGAGAGGTGTGTGTCTCATGAACCCAAGCATCTAACCCAAACTCAGGACAAGCCTGCATGTGCCCAGCTGGAATACAGTGGATGCCCACAGGAGCCACACAAGGCAACACACTGTAAAACATTTTTAAAAATCAAAAATCAAAAATGGCCATGTGGGAGCCAGGGGGGGGAGGCCACCCAGGAGGTCGGAGGACAGGGTGCGCACCAACAGCCACCTGTTTGGATGTTGGAAGAAAAAAAAACACCTCCATGGGCTCATGGCCTGCACGGCTACGCTATTGTGGGAGAATTGCTGCTGTCACTCTCATCACCCTCTGCTGCTGCATCAGGAGGTGGTGGTGCTATGGGAGGCAGCCCACGCAAAGCCCTGGTATGGTCCTCCATGGCAGCAAGCATGCGGGTGTTGAAGGTCTGATTCTGGAGGATTAAAGTGTGGAAATCCCCATGCACCACCTCATGGGTTGCATGCATTTCTGCACGCATGGCCTCCCGTGATGTCCGGAACTCCTCACGTGTTGCCTGCATCTCAGCTGAGAGCGAACGTTTGAGCCGCTCCAGCTGCTGTTCTCTCCTGAAATTAGTGGAAGCCTCAAGGGCAAGAAGACTCTCCCTGAGGTTATGGAGTTCTTCCCTCATGGCTTTCCTGTGGGCCTGGGACTCTATTGATATGGATTGGCGCAGAGTCTCCAATGCCGCCCGTCGGTCCCTGTTGGATGCCAACATGTATTCCCTGTGTGATTGGCAAATGGAGTCTGTTGCCTGCTGTAGTTGCTCCATCTGCCTTTCAGGGGGGACAATGGAAGTGGCCACCCTCTCCATTGCTTGAGCCATCATCTCAACTGATGCTGCCTGTTGGGTTGCCATACCGTACATGGATTGTTCCCATACGGTATTGCCTGGTGGCGTACGGCCACCGCGACGGCGGGCACCACACCTGTTTGGGGCAATGCGATCTGCGCCTTGCTGTGCCGGGACTGCCTGAGGCTGCAGGACTGCATTCCCCCTCTGATCTGCTGGCCCAGGAACAGGATCAGATGTTGTGGAGTGTAACCCTGCATCCATAACCGCCAAAGGCAGATTTACCAACACTGACATCCCCATAGAGGGTTCTACCCCTGGTGCAGGTGAGTTGGATAGAACAGAATCGCTGCCAGAAAGACTTACCTGCGACGGCACATAGGTCTCATCATCCGAATCAGCACCTGAATAGATGTCTGGGGAGGTGCACCCAGGGGCACCCCTGGACAGAATAGTCTGCAGCAAGATTGGGTTCTCACTCACCACCACACCACGTCCCCCACTGGTGCCCGGTTGTGCCTGAGAATCCTCCTGGGTCTGCACCATCTCCTCAACCTCAACAGCATCAAGTGCGTCATCCCCTGCAAAAACATGAAAGACAAAAAATGGAAACATGCATTAGCACCATAGCACACAAATAGGCCTGACAAGCTACAGAACAGTACATGATTTACACATGTCCCACATGACTATAACCCTCCCATGCATGGACTGTCACTGAGTTTGAAGGGGAGGCAAAAGGCAGACACTGATGACACCAAGATGGAAGAGCAACACATTTGCTACATGCTGGGTAGCACTGCCATCACACATTGGCCTGTGAGTGGCATGTCCAATACACATACATGACACATGCCATCACACAGATGGCATGTACCATAGCCATGGTACATTCCACAAGTACATCCATATGTCAGTGAATGAGTACTGTCAGCCATCCATGTGAGATGGACATGATGAGATGAAAAATGCTACGTAGTGTGACAAAATACGCATGTGCCACACACTGCAACACATCCAGTGTACAAAAATACAGTGATTGCAGGCCGATGTACACATCAGTGGTTGTGCCCTTCAGCATAACAGGAAACTAGCAATTGGTGGTTTTCGGAAGCGGCCTCAGAGACGAGGAATAGGAGGAGGAGGTGCGGCTTGACACGAACGTGACACGAGCGTGAGCTGTGAGCACTACGTGTGGTCCTTTCCTCTAGCAAACGAGGAGAGGCGAGCAAGGCGAGCGAGGCGAGAGTGGTCCGTGAATTCTGCGGACAGCCCTCGGTGACTGTGTGGACTTTTCCCTGCGGTACCTGCGGTATCTGGGTGAGGGGTCCGCGGGAAGAAAGCGGAAGGAAGACGCAATCACACACAGGACACGGCACACTGTACAGGGAACGGAATTCCTAGTGTGTGGAGCCAGCCCCCAGCTCCGGAGACAGTGCAACAGAGGGGCAGTGCTGGGCAACATTGAGCCCAGCGGCTTGCGAGGGTGCAAGTAAGTGGAGGGGCTACTGGGTCTGGTGGGAGACGTGGTCTCTTAACGTGGCCTGCTGGGCATAGAATTGTGTGCCTTTTTGCCAGGACAGCCTTTTTTTTTTTTTTTTTTTTTGGGCAGACCACACGAATGTTCCGTGGCTCGCTGGGCACAGATTTGAGTCCCCATTCTGCCAGAGCAGTGTTCTGAGTGAGTTGTTTATCTGTTATAAACTGTGCAGTTCTCTGTAATTGGCAGACCCCACGAATTACCCAATCACATTAAGGTGCCAGAATAATAGTGATGCAGCGGGGGAAGAGAGCTACACATTCTATTTATAATCTGAGGAATAATAAGACACAAGCTCAGAAAGAGCATAAGGAGCCTAATAAAAAAGGTGTCAAACGAAGGAAGAATGCTAAATATGAACTCCCGGTAGCACAAGGTGCCATCACTGAGTTTTTCACGGTGAATCCACCGCCCGAGACAAACTCCACCACAATTGAAGAAGAGCCCGCGCAGAGCGAGGGGCCGGCGCAAGTGCCCAGGGTTAGTCATTCTATCAATTCTTCCAATTATGACGATATTGATAATAACTCCCTGCTGGACCTGCGTCTGACAATACAAAGAGAAATGCAACCCTATACCCCACAGACTATTCCAAGTGGCTCACCGACCCGGAAAGATAACATAGCATTATATTATATTATATTTATATTATATTATATATTATAAGCATTATAGCCCAGCATGATACCTCATATGAGAGACGGTCATTAAGAGAATCATTGGAGCCTATATTGCCAGAGAAAACGAAGGATGCCCAGGTTAACCACACAAATCGCATCTGCCTTATAAAGAACCTTTACCCAAGGGATAACCACTCCTGGCTGGCACGATCGGAGCTACTGACCAGGCTAAACCATATCCCTCAACTCCGAGTACTAAAATCAGAGGACTTTCTGTTTATTGTGCCACTGTCGGGCCCTAATCCTAATGTCTCTGCTCTACACTGCATGTTCCTGAATACCGCCCAATTACTCAGAGAATATGAGGAAGAGCTGAAAGCAGTGGACATCGCTATTGATGTGGATCTGCAGGAGAAAGATCTCACAGCAATTCCTGAAGTCCCAGATATAACTCCGAATCTGGAAAATGATTCCTGCAAGGTGGTAGGGGAAAACCCACTACTGGCTGAAGTACAACAAGCAATTAAGTCTCTATTGGAGACACTACCGCAGCTGGTGTATAAACATTGAAGCCTATCACTACTATCTTGGAACTGTAGAGGCTTCTCCCATCTACTTAGGGCAGAGGGCTCGACAGATCTTTTATTCCAGTATAGCTTTATCTGCCTACAAGAGACCGGGGCTCGGGAACCCCTTTTTTTAGATGGCTATGTTATACACCAATCACCGGCACACCGGGGAAGCAAAGGGCGTCCGTATGGCGGCTTACTTATGGGGGTTGTAAACTCCATGCTTTCATGCAAAATTCAATGCCGAGCTGAGGACCAATTGTTGGCCGTAGAGGTAGCATACCCTCAAGATAAGGGAAGTAGTAAGCTTTTGCTTATCAACCTCTACAATCCCCCCGGCGCTGGTGTAAGAGACTCTTTGCAAGAGGCTATACTGGATATACTGTCTTCCTGGTCAATGGGACCAAACAATGCTGCAGTTATGATAGTGGGGGATTTTAATTGTCATATGGAAGATGAAACTTCTATTTTTACTAATCCAGGCCTTAGCGCTAGGTGCAGGATGACTCATGGAAAGAGAGAAAAAGAAGGTCTAGCGTGGCTGCAATTATTTGATTCTTGGGACCTGGCTATGATCAACGGCCGCACCTTGGGTGACAGGCCGGGGAAGCACACTTGGTCCAATGGATCATCATAGAGTACATTGGACTACATATTTATGTGCCCCCTGATGCAGACTAGAGTGGCGGATATGTGGGTAAAGCCCAACAGCTGGAGTGACCATGCGGCAATAGTATGTTCATTTATGACTCTGATTCCTGACACTCCCAAGCTAAATATTGGAAATATTGCAACTAACGGTGCAGGAACTAGAATTATTTGGTCTGAGAAGAATGTCAAAGCGGCATCAGAAGCGCTAAAGTGGTATACAGATGAGAGCGGATGAGATTTCCTGGCTATGTCTGCTAATGAAATAGAAGAGTGGATATCAGGTTTCTCAGGCCATCACGCAGCAACCAAAAAGGGATATGTTATGAAAGAAGGAAATGATCCTCTCCTGTATAACGGGAAAATCAGAGATGTCAAGAGAGGACTGAGAAGAACGATACGTAGTCTAAAAGGCCAAAATCTCTCCGAAACCTTATACCAACAGAAATTAAGATCAATTAAAAATCGATATAGGTCGGAGGTGAAGAGCATCAAGTCATCAGAGAAGAACAACTACTATCAGTGACTTATTAAAACTATCTGTTCAAGAAACTCTCAAAGTATTTGGGCACTTTTAAATGAAAATAGAACTAAGGCCAAAGGCTTAGTTACCAATCCAATAAATAAGAAAGTATGGGAGCAATTTCTCCTAAATCACAATATGGAAGAAGAGGGGTCGGCAAGCCGGCCTATGGGGAAACCTCCGATCATTCAACCCTGTGATGTCACACCTGGGGCAATACTTAACAAAATTGTTATCCTTAAGTCTTCTAGAGCCCCCGGACCCAACGGGCTAGCGAATGTGGTGGTAAAAAGTAACTCGTCTTTTTGGGCAGAGCTATTCTCTGTACTCTTTAATCAGGTATTTGCACTGGGGGAAATCCCTCGATCTTGGCAAAAGGCTATTTTGATCCCGGTGTATAAAAAAGGCAACCGCACAGATCCAAGTAATTATAGATTACTATCCATGCTGGATGTGTCTGGGAAACTTTTTGCCTCCCTACTACTTAGTGAAATGCAAAAATGGGTGGAAGAAAAGCAAATACTCAGTAGATTCCAATGCGGCTTTAGGCGGGAGTTCTCGACCTCCCATAACCTTTTTGTAATGGACATACTGCGTACGAGAGCACTTAGTAAGGACCATCCCCAATGTACGCATTGTTCATCGACTTTAAGGCCGCTTTTGATTCAATCCCAAGAGCCAGGCTTTGGAACAAACTGGAAGTACTGGGTTGTCCCACAGGTCTGCTATATTATCTCAGACTGCTCCACCGAGACACCTCGGTGAGCCTCCGACTCAATCAGGAGGGGCAGTCAACCCAAAATGTGATCCAAAATAGAGGGGTGAAGCAGGGTTGTGTTACAGCCCCTCTCATTTATAATCTGTATGTACACAACATCCCGGCGACACTTGAGGAGGTTAATAATTGTCCACCGAAACTAGGCGAGGTGATGTGTGGGGTCTTGGCGTATGCAAATGACCTGGTAATCCTTGATAACACCATCGGTGGTCTCAGGCGTTCTGCACATGTCCGCTGGGAATATGCTAAGATCAATGGCCTGACCATCAATTTGCAGAAGACCAACGTGTTAAGATTCACTAAGAAAAGAGTAACTCGTGTGAACTTGATAGTACATAAACAGACAATTCTGTACGCCCCATTTTACCGCTACCTAGGAGTGGAAATAGAGCCCCTAAGAGATTATGCGCTCTGCAAACAGGGCCGTAACATCAGGGCCCTCCAAGTGATCGCACTTATCGCATCCTTTACCAACAAACAAGGGGGCTTCACTTTGTGGGGAACATGCCACCTATATATGCAAGTTTTTGCACCCATGGTCATCTATGGCCTGGAATCATTGTTGACGGTAAATCTGGCGTGACTCCAAGTGCTAGAGGGAAAGTTCTGGCGGCGTATGTTGGGGCTTCCCCCGGGGGTGCCAATGGCCTTGATAAGACTGGAGCTAGGCCTGCCGTCACTCAAGGCTATGGTGCTGAAAAAAAGAACTGGGTTCTACCTCAAAATGACAAGTGGTTCCCCTAATCCCCTACTAACGGCCCTACATCAGGAACTAAGCAAAAAATTTACCACCTCATCCTTGTATAAAGATATGGGAAAATTCCTTAATGAAATTGGCTGGACGCATAGAGGGACAAGTGTGACTAAAGAAATGTTAATTGCACTGGGGAAAAAAGTGGACCTTTGGGATTGGCTAGAGAATTTTGCCCATCTGGACTCCCTCAAATCATACCATTTCGCTAACTATAGAGTATATAAGTTCATGAAACCACAGGACTACCTTTTCCTTTGCCCAACTAGAAGACTCTGTCGTTTTATTATTCTATTTAGATTGGAACAACTGCCTACTCTATCTAAAATAGGAGCAAGGGAAAATATACCTACAGCAGAGCGAACTTGCCGACTGTGTAAATCTACTGTGTGCCTAGAGACCGCTAGACATGTACTAACGCAATGTAGAGCACTCAAGAAGACTATTGTCCATTTTGTGGGTGAATTTGTGCATGATCCGCTTACTATACCCAAATTTAGGTTTTGGCAGTACTGTACCAATACATCGAATATGCACTTATTCATAGCCCTGTATAATGTCTGGCAACAGATAGAACATGAAGTGGAAACTTGAGTAAACCTTAACGTTGATTTTTACGTAGTGACCTGAGGGTGCTTGAAAAATAGGCAAAGCAGTTTTAAAATTATGTAATTAATAATCCGAAGGTCTTTAGTGACCATGTCTACCTTTCTTCTAAATTTAAACTCTCAACTTCTCTTATCTTACTTGACTTGCACTTTGCATTAGATGCTGTTTGTAGTGATTTTGGTTTGATGATTCTATATGCACGATTTTATATATATGTATGATTTTTTTATGTGTATTAATATATGTGTAAAGTTTGAATTTATTTTCATACTATATCACATTAAAGAATTTGATTTGATTTGATTTGATAACAGGAAACAACTATCATGTTCCACATTGAAACAGGCCCCAAAAATGTATGTGATCAGGCCAATACTCAATCAGCCTGAATTGTCAAATCATTCACCTAACAAGGTAACACATGTGGACCAATGTGGGGTTCATCAATGACAGACGCATGTCACATATGTGACAATAGGGCTGAGGAATGCGTAGCAAAAGTGGGAGAATTGAAGCAATCTGCCTGAACTAACACTGAAAAATACAAACAATGTTGTTGCAAGATGCCACTTCAAGGGCAACTGCCATAATGTTGTGCTAAATTACTACTGTGGGCAGAAGGGATAATGTCACACCCAAATCCAAGGCCGCTGAATGTTTTGGATGAAGCACATGGGTGACCCATACCACTCAGGCACATACACCCTCACCTGGGACTCAATCAGAACCCGTCACCCAAACAACATACACATGGATTACACACACATGCATGGGCACTCACCGGACAATGCGTTGTAATCAGGTAGTTCTCCCACACCTTGGATCTGTTCCTCTGTGACGAAGGCCCCAGCAACAGACTCATGTTCAGTGAGTTTGTTGTCCTCTGGTGGAGACCCACCACCAGTCACCAGAGTAGCGGCATGATTTGAGGCCAGCTTGTTCTTTGCTCTGCGTTTCAGGTAATTCCACCGCTTGTAGCAATCATCAGCTGTGCGCCTCACAAATCCAAGGGAACTTATGCGGTCCACGATGGTCTGCCAGTGTGCCCTACGTTGACCAGGTGTGGTCTTGCACCCTGCAGTAACCAACATTTCGCGGTCATGTGTCGACACATAGCCCACAAGTGCATCACGTTTTGCCTCATTGAAGCTAGGCTTCCTTGACGTACCAGAGTGTGTAGCCGTGTCTGGGGTCCCAGCCTGTAGTGCCAGAGCAGCCTTCTTCCTCTTTTTCAAAGGTGGTGCGGATCCTGAGTGGCATACGCCACTCTGGTCAGTAGGGGCAGAAGGGCCGGTGGACTGGGTACTAGGAGTGTGCGAATGCACAATGACCATAGTCCTTGGTGCAGGCATTGGCAGAAGTGAGATGTTGTCAGGTGGAATTGATGGACCTGGACCGACACTGTCCTGGCTGGGAGAGTCAGAGCTGGGGCAGATGGAGCTGCAGCTGCCCCTGCAGCCTCACCACCCTGCCTACTTGGGGCAGCAGATGACATAGCTGCCCCAGATCCACATAGCTTGGTGACACCAACTTGCACCGCCACACGTGGCCTAGTCTTGCTGACATGGAAGTCAGCCTGGGAGTCATACTGTGCCAGGTCAGGTGCCACAATGGGCTGGTCCAACAAGGGCTGAGCTGGGATGGTGTCAGCCACGTTTCCCTCAACCATGAGGGGGGGCATGGGTGTCCCTGATTGGTCCTCCACACACGGGGGTATAGGGGCACCCTGCAAATTCTGGCCACGTCCCCTACCGCGCCCACCACGCCCACCTTTTGAAGGTCGGCCACCTTTGCCTCCCTTACCACTTGGTCGCCTCCCAGCCATGGCACTGATGTTGTTGCGCGTATGGGAGTTGCAGTAAACATTTGTCCCGGGGAATTGAGGTCAAAGGGGTAGGGTACTAGATGGAATTTGTACCCTAGTGCTCTAACAAGGCTGTCTGTGACCCCTGGGGGAAGATGACGGGTCCCGCAACGCACAGGCAGCCCAAAATCCAAAAATAACGTGCATGCAACCCCTCGTAGACCATGTGCGTGAAAAAATGAACCCGCACTACGCTGTGGCACCCAGAAACACAAAAATAAGCGTACGCGTAATACACGCATCCTACAATGACCTCTGAAGGGGTACGCAACACATAATGCAAACACAGTTGGTAAATACGTGCGCGACTCACCGTCTGCCTGGAAAAAGAATGTGAAAAATATGCGCATGTGCGTTTTGGCAACACCCCCGCCTAAAGAAGATTTGTACGCTGTCTGAGGAGACAGGACAAAAGAAGAAGTGAACGCTGTTTGAGGAAACAGGCCCAACAGAAAATCAGAAAAAAGTTGTCAGAGGTAACAGGGAGTACGGACTAGAAATGCTGTGAAGTAATCGCATGTGAACCGGCAAGAAGTACAGATTTCACCCACTCGCTCTCCACGAAAAGCACATACAAGGAAATGGCGTCCTACACGTAGCTTTTAAACCGGCCCACACGTACACGTCACATACGCGTTTACGTGGGCCCTTTCTTCCAATTACATGCGATGACACTTGGACGTGCTGTTTTTCCACGTGTGCTCTGTCATCACGTGCTATGAGGGAAACGCCCGTGCGCGTAATGTAACTTACGTGCTTACGCGATAAGGGCCTTTGGTCCAATGAAATCGTGCGTACGTGTGCTGACGCGCTTACGCGCTAAGGCCCTTTCCTCGAATTACACGTTGACGTGCAATTTATTCACGTGCCAAGTCACTCCGTATCAAGCTGGCCATGCGACAACACACAGAAGACCACACTCCTGCCCAGAAGGCCATTTACCTGCCCCCCAGAGCCCCGAGCACGCTCCCACCTGCCATCTGCTGCTGCCTGCCTGCCTGCTGCCCACGTGCCCTGCTATTTGCTGCCTGCACGTCAGCCATCTGCAGGGGTGCAGTTGCTGTGACCACCCCTGCTGGAACTGAAGACTCCCGACTGGGTTACCATCGCTCCACAGCCCAGCCCCAGGACCCAGTTGCCCACCCACTCCTGCCTCTGGGGTTGCCATGTTGGGCACAACACCATCTGGCACCACTGGCAAACCCCAGCCAGAGAGGCAGAGGGCCGCCAGCTTCACTGCCAGGGAAGTTGGTGTCCTAGTGGAGCAAGTCCTGGGGCAGTATGATGCCCTCTACGGAGGTTTGCACGCCGACAAAGAAGGACAGACCAGGATCTGGATGGACATCGTAACTGCCATCAACGCGGAGGGGTTGGCAGTCCGCGATTTACAACATGTCAAGAAGCGCTGGGAGGACTTCAGGTCCAGGACCCTCCAGAAGGCCCGGCGCCTCTTGAAGGCAGCGGATACCAAGGGGCGCCGGGGCCACCTGTCCGACCACCAAATGAGGGTCCTGGAACGCATATGCCCAGTGCTCCACGTCCAGATCCTTGAGATGCAGACCCGTCTGGAGTCGAGCGGTAAGTGTACATGCTAACTGATTGTATGCTGTGCGTGTTGTGGTGTGCCAGTAGTGTGCAGGTTGCACATGTGTTTATGTAGGCCCATGTATGGATGTGTATGTACAGGGGCGTGAGGCTGGCACATGTCAGTACTCTCATGTGTGAGACACATCGATGGTGTATGTGTTGGTAAGCATGCTGGCCAAATGCAGGTGTGGGAGCACACATGTTTGAATTTCTGTGTATGTATGTTGGCATGGTTGTGGTGTCACACATGGATGGTGGTTCCTGCTGCATGTATCTGCATTGTGTACATGTGCATGTGTGTGTATTTGACAAGTGTGCAACTGTGATGCAACATGGATGCATGTGACACTGACATGTAGAAGGCAGAATGCCAGATGTGACATGGATGGGGATGTCATGACTGCGACAGTTTGTGGACATGTACACATGCATGTAGGTCTGGTGGCGTCTGCGCATGTGTTGTGCACTCCCGTGTTTCATGTGACGTCAGGCTCACCTTCGGCTGCATGTGCTGTTGTTTGTGTATGGATGGTGCTGCCTGGTGCAATATTGCTGTTGAATTGCTCATGTGCGTGAGTTGAAATGACATGTGTGTTGGGGAGTGTGATGCCATGTCTGAATTTTGACACTGCCACTCATGTACAACTGTCATGTGTGTATCAGTCCATTGTACAGTGCCCTGATGCCTGTGTTCTATCTCTCGCTGTCTGCAGCGTCAACTGATGGAGAGGGCAGAGAGGGTTCTGTGGAGCAAAGCATGAGGGATCCCACCACCAGCCGGAGACGCAACGCCCGGCTCCCCTCCCAGGTTGTCATCTCGTCGGGGAGTGAGGAGTCTGGTGCCACGTCCCAGGCCGCAGCTGCCGAGGGTAGGTCCAAGAGGCGGAGGGCGGAGGTGGACTCGTCGGCAGCAGAAGGGGCAGCTGAGACCCCATAGAGTCCGACAGAGGAAGATGGCACGGAGTCATCCAGGTTGGTGGGGGGGTTTGGTGGAGGAGGCCGTGGAAAGGCCTGTGTAATCCTGTCCCCGATCCTGTGACTGCATCATCCTGTACCAGCAGGGATGCCTATGTCCAGACCTGTTTTCAGGGAGGGGATCCCCTTACAACAACTGGCCTTCCTCTCCCTGCGGACGTGGCTATCCGGGACCGGGTTGAGCCTGTCCTGAGTGGGATGGCGTTGCGTCAACGGGGCATGCGAGGTGACCTGCAGTGTTTTAGTGAAGACACTGCACGTCATCTCGAATGCCTTGTTGACCGCGTTGACCTACTGGGACTGGTCACCAAGGCTGGATTCCTCCATATGCTGGACCTTTTTCCGACCCCCTCCTCACCTGAACCACCTACGCGCCAGTCATCCTCCATTCCATCTTCCCACCCATGTATCACCTGGGTACCCTGTGGAGCTGCCTCTGACCCAGCAGCCAGGCTTGTGGAGGACACATCCCTGCCACAGTCGCGAGTCGGACGTCCAGCAGGGGTGGCCACCACGACAACTGCACCCCAGCCGGAGGAGGACATCCAGGCAGCAAGAGCCAGGGCGCAGACACAGGCACAGCAGCAGCAGCAACATGGTGGGAGCAATGATGGCTCGGGGCCTTCAACATGGGAGGGGCAGGCATCGGCCAGAGGGCAGGGGGACCCAGGGTTGGTTGTGTCTTCCGTGTGGCAGCAGTTGGGCCACGCCATAGATGCGGAGCGGCGGCGGGTGGAAGATGAACAGCTCACAATGGTCAGGGCAGAGAACTCCATTCGGAGGGCGCTGAGGCGGGTCGAGTGCCGCGAGGCAATTCGCAGGGACTTGGAGTTGAACATGGAGTCGTCCCTGCGAAACCTCGGGGCCACGGAAGAGGACCGTCTCCACGACATAGAGGTGGAGTTCGATGATGCCCTGGCCTGAGACATCAATAAGTGAGCCGTGGGGCTAGCCCGCCACCATTGTAAATAGTTTTTAGTGATGTTTCCTTTTTGTTTTGATTTATTTTGGGGTGATTGGACTATGCCCCACACATTTGTATATAGTTTGTTTTGTAGGTAGATTTTTAGATAGTTTTCATTTCTTTTGTTGGGCTTATGGACCCTTGATAATGTGTTGTACATAGTTGGACAATTGGTTAGTTAGAACTTTTTATTATGATTTCACCATGGAGCAATGGATTTTACTTTTTACTTTTCCTTTGGATTTGTTTTGGTGGACATTGATTTTGGACCATTTTACTTCTTGATTTTTGGGGATTGCATCTTCAGTTCATTTTTCATTATTTTGGACATGCATTTCTTTTCATGTTTGTTTGATTTTTTTACCTTTCATTTGATTGCTTTGATTTTGTAAATATTACATTTTGATATTTTTATTCCATGTGTGGGATTTGCTCATTGGGTTCATGCATGTGAAATTGTGGCTGGGGGACCTGAGTGGGGGCCTGCTGGCAGGTACCCCTCACTGCTGGGGGGTGGGGGTGCAGGGGGACATGAATGGGGGCCTGCTGGCAGGTGCCCCTCACTGCTGGGGGGTGGGGGTGCAGGGGGACATGAGTGGGGGCCTGCTGGCAGGTGCCCCTGACTGCTGGGGGGTGGGGGTGGGGGGGCATGGGTGGGGGCCTGCTGGCAGGTGCCCCTGACTGCTGGGGGGTGGGGGTGTAGGTGGACATGGGTGGGGGCCTGCTGGCAGGTGCCCCGCACTACTGGGGGGTGGGGGTGCAGGGGGACATGAGTGGGACATGAGTGGGGGCCTGCTGGCAGGTGCCCCTGACTGCTGGGGGGTGGGGGTGCAGGGGGACATGGGTGGGGGCCTGCTGGCAGGTGCCCCGCACTGCTGGGGGGTGGGGGTCCAGGGGGACATGAGTTGGTGATCAGTAGTGCAAGCTGACATGTGGCTTGGCTGGGGGGCATGCCCATGGTGGATGGGCTGCCTGCGGGACATGACCAGGGTGCAGGGTAGTCCCCTGTGGTGTGGGCTGCCTGCAGGGGCCGTGGAGGGTGTAGAGGGAACACCTGGGAGGACCCACACTGCCAATTCACGTGTAGGACTCCCCGCGCACCCCTGAAATACACGTACCCTGCTCATATCGCGTGTGAAACTTCCCGCAAACCCCAGTAATACACGTACCCCACTCGCACAGGGCCAATCGCGTGTGAAACTTCCCGCGAACCCCAGTAATACACGTACCCCACTCGCACAAGGCCTTTCGCGTGTGAAACTTCCCGCACACTCCCGAAATACACGTACCCCACTCGCACAGGGCCAATCGCGTCTGAAACTTCCCGCGTACCCCCGAAATACATGTACCCCACTCGCACAGGGCCTTTCACGTGTGAAACTTCCCGCGAACCCCAGTAATACACGTACCCCACTCGGACAGGGCCAATCGCGTGTGAAACTTTCTGCGAACCCCAGTAATACACGTACCCCACTCACACAGGGCCTTTCACATGTGAAACTTCCAGCGAACCACAGCAATACACGTACCCCACGCGCACAGGGCAAATCACGTGTGAAACTTCCCGTGAACCCCAGTAATACACATACCCCACTCGCTCAGGGCCAATCACATGTGAAACTTCCTGCGAACCCCAGTAATGCACGTACCCCACTCGCACAGGGCCAATCGCGTGTGAAACCTCCCGTGCACCCCCGAAATACACGTACCCCACTTGCACAGGACCAATCGCGCATGAAACTTCCCGCGAACCCCAGTAATACACATACCCCACTCGCACAGGGCCAATTGCGTGTGAAACTTCCCGCGCACCCCCGAAATACACGTACCCCACTCGCACAGGCCCTTTCGTGTGTGAAACTTCCCGCGAACTCCAGTAATACACGTACGCCACTCGCACAGGGCCAATCGGTGTGTGAAACTTCCTGCGAACCCCAGTAATACACGTACCCCACTCGCACAGGCCCTTTCACATGTGAAACTTCCAGCGAACCCCAGCAATACACGTACCCCACTCGCACAGGGCCAATTGCGTGTGAAAATTCCTGCGAACCCTAGTAATACAGGTACCCCACTCGCACAGGCCCTTTCGCGTGTGAAACTACCCCACTCGCACAGGGCCAATTGCGTGTGAAACTTCCCGCGCACCCCTGAAATACACGTACCCCACTTGCACAGGGCAAATCGCGCATGAAACTTCCCGCGAACCCCAGTAATACACATACCCCACTCGCACAGGGCCAATCGCGTGTGAAACGTCCCGCGCACCCACGAAATACATGTACCCCACTCACACAGGCCCTTTCGTGTGTGAAACTTCCCGCGAACCCCAGTAATACATGTACCCCACTCGCACAAGGCCAATCGGTGTGTGAAACTTCCTGCGAACCCCAGTAATACACGTACCCCACTCGCACAGGCCCTTTCGCGTGTGAAACTTCCAGCGAACCCCAGCAATACACGTACCCCACTCGCACAGGGCCAATCGCGTGTGAAAATTCCCGCGAACCCCAGTAATACACGTACCCCACTCGCACAGGCCCTTTCACGTGTGAAACTTCCCGCAAACCCCAGTAATACACGTACCCCACTCGCACAGGGCCAATCGCGTGTGAAACTTCCCACGAACCCCAGTAATACACATTCCCCGCTTGCAGTGCTGGTACAGGGTTAGAGCAGCCCTTTGCACTGGATTGGGGATTTTGATGGCTTTTCCCTGCGCGAGGGGCGTTCTTGGGGGCGTAACTGGTGCTGCTGCAGGGTCTCTGCGCCACTGTGCCCCACGGCTGGTTTTGGTGGCTAAAATCCATGAATACGCTGTGCGCGGAAATGGATTTTAGCGCACGCGGCTGGCGCAGAGATTCACACGCGCACACTGTGCACCAGCCACGTGTGCCACTTGTGCGCTAAATTCTATGAATTACCCTGTAAATGGCAGTCTGCCGCATACGGAATACTGGGCAGTGGCACGGGGGAAGGAAAGGCTATCCCCCAATACAGATGTCAGTCCGCTGCACGAGAGGTAAGGCAATACGCCCCATAATAGACGGCTGTCCACAAGATCTGAAATAGCAGGGCATTCCGCTCGCAGGACAGAGGCAATCCGCCCATGGCATAGCGGGCACCCCACCTGTGGAAGAAGAGCATTCCACCGTGGTAAAAGAGCGATCTGCCCACAGTAGAAAAAGCAGTCCACCACTCCAACTAAGAAACATCAGGTGCTAGCGTCACACGGAACTGCATTCTGGTTTTTGTGGTCTCAGCAGGTGTGCCAGTGGACTCAGTTACACAACAGAGCAGCCGGCCACGTACTGCCGTCAGAGGATTGGATCCTTACCACCTAGGGACAAAGGCCCACCACACCACTGCTAGTGCAAAGGGTGGGGAGGTTACAACACATATAAGGAACACTGACAAAAGAACAGAAAGGATGCCAGAGGACAAGGGAATCCGCCACAGGGCTCATCCCCGCCCCGGAGGACACTACACAGCGAACCTTCTCTTTCCACGGCCGTTCTGGACGCTTTAGGATTACAGCCCTACACCCCGCCTGACAAGAATAGGGGCGAGTGGAGAGGATCATGCAGCTGGGAGGGACTCGATACAGCCACACAGTTACACAGGGTACCGGAAGGCAAAGAAACACACCAGGGAGACAGCCATGGAAGATGAACAGGAGGCCCAAGGAATGGGCCAAGCAACTGCTTTGTCCAGAGCGCTATTCCTAAGAAGACCACAACCCTTCCAACTACAGCCACAACAGGACAGGGGCCCGAGGTGGGAGGAATGGGTAGAAGAATTCGAGTTCATGAAAGCAGTAGGGGACGACAAATCCACAGCCCTCCTTGAGATCCTAACCAACCTGGCTGGGAAAGAGATAAAGGGAATCGGTAAGACGATTCCACCGCAGGAGAAAACGACATATGACCTGGCCATCGCCACGTTGAACAAGGGACTGGTTGCCCAGCCAAACAAGGACTTTGAACGATATGAATTCAACCGATACCAGCAACGGCCAGATGAAACAATTGGAGACTTCGTCACCAGGCTAGAAAAGAAAACAGCCCATTGCGACTTTGCCAACTTCTCCAATGAGGAAGCAATACGGCTGAGAATAATAGAAGGGTCTAAATCACAGATATTCCGAAAGCACCTCCTCAAGAAACCTCTCCCGCTGGCCCCTATTCATGAAAGGATAGACATGCAGGCAGCAATGATTGAAAGCCCTAAAGAGGCTGACACCATCATTGCCATACGTGCAGACCGTTCTACACTGCTCCGGGGCCAACGCAGTATAGAAGGAGCGCTGCGCCAAATAACAGCCCAGCAGAGTCAAGGAGACCTAATGTGCTACAGGTGTGGCCTGTCGTTCTCCCACCGAGAACTGTGCCCGGCGATGGGCCACCAGTGTACCAGATGCGGGAGGGAGAACAACCTCGAAGGGGTGTGCAGGGATGGAGTACTCTTCCCGCGAAGCGCCACACCGCCCTTGCAAAGAAGAATGACAAGAGCGATGGACGAAATGCACCTGTGGGAACCAGGAAAGCAAGCAGAGCCACTGGATGGGTACTCAAGAATGGACACATGACCACATGACCACATGGAGAACGAAGGGGAAACACTTGGGAGTGGAACTAGAAGAGCCCAAGCAGTCAGAGCACAAAGGGGCCTAAGCCGGGGAACTAATCACAAGAGAGGAAATCTCAATGTTAAGTGGGGGGAGATGTTGTGATCAGAAATGATCATGGACTGCTTAAACACAGGACGGGTCTGGGGCGACCTTAAGAGCAAGGAGGAAGGAGACATCACAGGGAATGGGGAGGAAGTGGAGGAGTTACTAGAGCCCAGGAGATCAGAACTGGAGAGGGGAATGAAGGTAAGTCATACATACCCATGGCTCCACGTTTCTGTTATAGGTGTGGCTGGGAGGGAAAGAGGATTGAAGGAGACAGGGCACCCAACCCCGATAGGGCACAACAGTGACATTTACTGTGTACTAGCTGCAGTACCCGGCGTTGCCCGTCTCCTGATCGAGTCGTGTCTCATGTGCCCTGGAGGATGTTGCTCTTGTCCTCTTGTCGGCAAGACTTACTTCAATTTGCTCTGTTGTCTCATGTGCCCTGGAGGATGTTGCTTTTGTCCCTCATATGAGCAAGTCTTGCTTCAGTTTGCTCTGGTGTCCTCATGTCAACAAGTCTTGCTTCAGTTCGCTGTGGCATCTCATTTGCCTTGGAGAAAGCTGCTCTTGTCCTCTGGTCGGCAATCCCTGCTGCTGTTTGTTGTTGTGTTTCAGAAGCTCTTGATATTGATTTTCACTTTGCACAGATGGAGCTTTTATAAGTGATATTTGTTTTTTGTGCAGCATGTCTCAGTCACTTAATGGCTTCAGCACATTTGAGAAAATGTCCAAGAAAGGTTGATTGTGCTCTCTTCTTGTGAATGAACTCAAGCAAACTGTAACTTTGCTATTTCCCATATTTGGAGTGGCGTGACAAAAAGAACATTTTAAATTCTTTTTAAATTCCCAGACAAACATACACACACAAATTATTTTTTGCATGTAAGATTTTTGCATCCAAACATGATCTACAATCTTGCCCCAGGCAAAAGAGGAATACATACACATACATACATTTAGCTTTACATATAAAGATGTATACATTACTCTAACTGATAGAGATACGCTAGCCTCTACAGAAACAGAGGTGTTTATTTTCTCACGGTTTTCTCAAGATTATGTTAATGTTATCAGCAGATGAGAAAGGCAGTTGCACTTGCTTAACCAATTTAGCGGAATGAGAAAAAGATTTTGGCAGAGCTAATCATGTTGGCTTTACTATAGGCTGTGTAAAGGTTTGGAATGACAATGTGATGTGAGTTCTTTTCTAAATAATGGAAGATGGTGTGTTTTGGAAGTTTGTGCTTTAGTGGCTTTTTGGTGAAGATTGTAGGGAACATTTGAGTCAAAAGGTTGTAGGACCCCAGTTTACACATAGTACACATGCAATTTTGTATGTATATAAACACGTGCATTACATACATTTTGAGGTATTATAGTTACATAGAGGTAGTACGGCATGTAATACATTGTGACTAAGTGTATGAAGTTATTAACAAAAATAGTGTACTGTAAGTTATTTACAACAATACTGGTATACTTTTAGACATATTTTAATGTGTGTATCTCCCCCTCTGAGTTTGCTAAATCATTCTCCCATTTCTAAGCACTCGGATATTAGCTTCCATTATTACCAAATGTAAAGGCACTCAAAGATTTGACCTCAGAATGCGGAGTCATCTCTCATATCCAAACTTCCAACGTGCAGGATACGCACATATGGGGCTGATTTACTAACCTAAATAAGTAGCTTAAGTAAGACTATATTTACTGAGCCCAAAATAATGTGCAAGTAGAACAAAGAATGTATGCACTTACTTAAGCTACTTATTTAGCTTAGTAAATCAGTCCCAAATACCTGTACAAGATGAGCAAATCGCTCCAAAGGCAAACTACATGTTACACCATGTTAGTCTGTTGCTAAAGCTCTCTTTTTCTTTACAGTGCTGTGTCGTTAAGACACCCCCTATGGAATGCTCTATCAGATGCCAACAATGCTATTACTACCAATACAACTCTCACCCTCTCACAAAAGTGGCACCATCTTACTAAATCCACTTACTATTGACTTGACAAATTGTACCAACACAAGGGTGGAAAAACAAAAGGAATATGTGAAAATGGATCCAGACCCAAAACAGTAATTGATTTGTAACAACATGACTACTGTTCTCCAGGTGTACAGGGATGGGTGTCTATTCTGCTCCACCATACTACTTAATTAGCAGTGATCCACGGATAAAGTTGAAACATGCACAGCCCGATGGATAAACTTCCTTTTCCTCTTTTGGTAACAAGGGTAGGTTATACTCTTCAGGAGAGGTGTGAGCTGGTACAGGAGAAATGTGGTCCCTAAATAAAAGAATGTTCAACCAGGGCTCTATAAAAAATAGGATCTTCATATAAACTAACAAAAATGCACACAACTAATAAATAAACTAAAGATCTACACCTGTAAAGGAAACGAAATGCAGGAATGCATACTTTTGAATAAAGAAACACACTCTGTGAAATCAGGGTTGCAAGCAAGTTATTTAAGCAGGAAATGTCAATGTTTTAGGAGCATTTCTCTAAAAAGGTGGAGCAGTGGGCTTAAAGGTTTAAGGCAGGCCATATGACAGGGTCTCTTCATATACCTTATGTGTTTGTCTTTTGAGATGCACAGCATTTAGCCAGTCTTTTCTGTTTCAAAACTGGGATTATGGGCACTTTTGGTGCTGAGCTGGGGAGAAGCCGGAGAGCAGCGGAAGCAGGACCCAATGATGCAGTGCTGGTGGTAGCAGCAAAGGCTTGCAGATCGAAGATGCTGGGGATGGCAGGTAATGTCGATTTGGTGCTGGCGAAAGACTTGGCGGCCTCAGGTGCAGCAGAGACTGGCCTTTGGCGGTGAGTGGGCTTGGCTGTCAACACAAAATCAGGATACTACAGCTGTGTCTGCTTGGAGATCGAAGGAGATGGTAATCCCTCAGGTGGTCTGAATGGTGGACCCTAGAATACTTGAAGGATCTTGAATGTGGTGACGGCAGGGCTTCAGCAACCGGGGGAAGGGGACTCGGAATGCAGTGGCCATCCCCATTGCGGTTAGAGATGACTCCTCCGGTTCCCCTGCAGCAGTTTGGGCTGCACTGAAGGCCTCTAAACTGGCATAGAGGTGGTTCTGAGATGCCAGGGACAGCCAGGGGTTGCTGGCTTTGTTCTGCTAGGAGGCTCTGTTAAGGGTCTCAGGGGGAAAGTGAGTTATTTCTTCTGTCCTTCCAAACCAAGAAGATTTTAATGGGAACACTTGCAGGGTACAGTCACCTCTAGTGAGCAGGGTCCTGGGTACCAGTGTCTCAGTGTCAGTAGGCCTTGTTCAGCCAGGTAGTCATCCCACATAGCCCCTATGGATGGTGTGTTTTTTTCTTGAAGGTCGCTGCCTTCACCTCTGTGGCAGAGTACTTTGGAATAGACTGTTTCCCCAACAGAGTTCCAGGTGAATCCTTCCCATCTTAAAGTCCAAATATTAATCAACTTAGGCGAGGGTCCCCACTTATAAAGGCAAAATGGTACTGTAGCATGGTGCAAAGAAAGCCAATTGTCAGGGGCCCAAAAGAGGCTGCTGTGTCATTTACCTCCTGATTTATACCCAGAATGCCTTTTCCGCAGGGAGTGGCGAGGGGTAGGATGTTTAGGGAACCCTAGCAGAATCTAAGATGGCGGAATCCCCTGGCTGGGCTAATCCTCTTCTCTGGCCCACTCTAACTACACCCCTTTCCTCTGTCTGCCTACTTCAATAGGACTCCAGTAAGCCACGCCCTGGCGTGAGAGGGACATTGTCATGTCAGGGCTCTCGTTGAAGCACCAGTTCCCAGAGCACCTCCCGGGGAGGGTTCCTGTTTCCTGGAGCAAATGTTGACTTTCCTCTGGGGGATCAAAATAGAAGCTTCCAGGGCAGTGTTTCACATTGTTGTGTGGGTAAATGCTTGTGGCATTATAATTTATTTGATTCCAGTAGCCACCATGTCATAACCAGCCATGACTTATATTTATTAACAAGCCACCAGGTTGACTAGGGACACATAATTATTATATTTTTAATCAGAGGTTATTTAATAAGCCACGTCTGCCTGTTGGAACTTTGCATTCCAGAAGATGAGTTCAGCAATGTACATGTGATATTTGAACCTTCCCTATTGCCACTATGTGAATGCAGCTGGGAGATGCAAGTAGACAGTCGCAGCCAGGTATATGGCACTGTTTGCTTTTTGGCATGAAAATGTATGAAAGGGAGTCTGATTAGCAGAGCTCACTTTCAGAGACAGAGGTCCTGCATCATTGTACAGTGAACAAAGAAAGAAATAAAGTCTTTCACACCCTCTCAGATGGCATCCAATCACAGTACTGACAAAGCAAATGTAAAGCCAGAGACCACGTAGCGTCTGTTGTATGAGTAGGTCTTTGAGTTTTAAAGGGTGCCTCAGCATTGTTAACAGATGGCCCTGGCATAGGGGCCTGCCAGTTTGACATGGCAACATCTAATTTCTGTGAAACTAGACTGCTTTTCTATTGGAGCACTTGTTTGATATGCGTCTCAATACTCTATGAATTGGTAAAACGGGCATATTGGCAGCACGGGTAAGCAGGCTGAGTTCAGTGGATCAATACACCAACTGCCAGTTTTCCAACTGGCATTCCACTAGCCCAAAATGTTCATGGACCATTTGTCTGAGTTCACAATTTGTGTTACACAATCAGAGACAACTGGTCACACACAAGTGCCACAGTGCCTTAAAAGGACCTACAAAGGTGTTTCTATCCGAAGGAGTGGATATATTTACTATCTGTACATTTGCCCAGGCCCAATAAATAGTGCTTTCACCTCCACAAGATAAAGGTTGCTGAATGTATTAACTAATAATTAAAGAGTGCTTCTTGGTTGATTTTTGTGTTTTTATGAAATGCTCAAATACCCCAAACTGGCCCATTGGTGTTGTCCTCTAGGGTAATTCTACTTGAGGTATGAGAGCATCTAAAGACTCTAAACAGCAACTTCTAATAGCAGAGTTGGCATGTATAAGCTATTGCAGGAGCAGTTTACTGGGGAAACGCCAATGTTTTAACATCTTTTAAGGAGACCACAAAAAATAAGATGGCCCACTATGGTAGGGGCGTCCAAAGATATTTGCTGGCATAACCGAGAAAGCCCTGACTCCCATTCTGACTTACTGAACACATCTTTTACCCGTTTACAGATTTTAAACGGCTGGTGGTGAGGTCTCGAGTAAGCCTAATAATGAGGACTGGGGGGAACCTCTGTATACAAAGGCCGTACTGGCTTTCTACGGCAACAGACGCCCATTGTTGCACATATGGCCACTCCCTGATCTAGTCTGATTACAATGGCATGAATATCTAACTTTGAATAGCAATAACTAGCGGGAAAGTTAGTTCCCGAGCACATGGTGCCAATGCCTTGAATCTGATAACATGGCGTGTTATGTGAAGTGAGCACCTGGGCATATCTTGGCAATACCCTGCAAGTGATGGTACTATCTGGCCAAAAGGTGGCAACAGCTGGCAAATGGTGTGAGTACAAAGACATATTTACGAAGGCAGTGCCCGACAAATGCCAACATCCACACTCCTAAGAAAAAGTAGGCATTAATTGATATTTTTCTTGTCAGAGAGTAAAGTCTACTGCCGATGAAAAGCAACGTTGGTGATGCGGACGTTATACTTACTCAACACCCTTATCTGGAAATTAAATAGTTCGCAAATAAACATAGCCCCTCATTCTCTAAATTGTACAGCACTACTCACAGGACTCACTTTAAATATTAGGTAGGTTGCCTCAGTACTTTAATACAATTGAGTCTTCTGAAGTAGTGTTGTACTATGGGCCTCATTACGAGGTAGGAGGTAGCCATGGCGCTTCTAGCGCCACGGCTACCCACTTACCGCATTCCATGTCCATGTTCCCGGAATAGGGACTTACCGGGTCATTCCGACCTTGGAGGACCTGGTAAATCCCCATTCCGGGAACCATTCCCCATTCCCATTCAAGCCCCCATAGGGCTCAATGGGAATGGGGATGGAGATGGCGCGTTATTAGCACTGAAGTATCTTAACGGGTCCCTTCCATAACGCCTGGGAAAACCAGGCGTTGAGGAAGGGACCCGCTAAGGGACCTCGTTATAGGGTGGTGAGGGCTTACCGGTGCCGGTAATCCCTTACCGCCCACCTCGTAATGAGGCCCTATGAGTTTTTCAATTTGCAGTGTATGCTTCATAATCAAAAGCCTTTACATTGGTTTTTGATATATGGATTTCTCCTCTCATTAGCAACATGTTCGGCAAACTCAACTTCCTACACCTTTTCCACAATTTAACACATTAAGGACCGCCCTCTTGACTTCATCTTTACTTGAATACTAGAGTTCCTCAGCATTATTTCTACTCCTATCTCATGCTCCAACCACTTCTTCACCTCCGTCCTCCCTTCTTCACTGAGTCTAGCACAACATTTCCACTACATTGTTTACCAACTACTTCAAACCCCTCAATTCTGAGGTCGGCAGCCTCTCGCCAATAGAATTCGTGGATACACACCTGAAAGAAATCACTAGTGCCTGATAATCCTGTCTCTGAAATCGAAAAATCGCTAAACCAACCTCCCACAGACAACAAATGAAGGTACCAGAATAATCTGTAGATGGCATAAAGGGCAATGGGAACAGAATGGTTTCCCAGCCAAGAAGCTTTCTTTCTGCATCCAGTAAAAGGCCAAAACAAGCATCACCTAAGTGAAGCAATATTATAACAAAGCAAATGACAAAGCCACCAACAATGCACATTCCTCAAATCCTACTAGTCTCTAATCAAAACAAAATGCCTGTCACCTCCTGGAATCTTTGTAGGATCTTTGCAATAATCTCCTTGACTTCTTCTCCACCAAGATATTTAACACCAGATCAACAATAGATAGAATCTCATCACTAACAATTGCTCAAACCACTCCACCTGTTTCAGTCCCGTCATAAGCTGTTTATTGCCGCTGGTCCATTTTGGGCGCTGGCGATCTCGGAGACCACCATAAGCACTGGCCACTTTGATCTACCTCTGATCTTAGCCCTGCAACTACCTCTATTCTTGTCTTCCTTATTCTATTATAATATCCTCACCCTGGATCGTTCTATTATTATCAACAAATTCTCTGTCAAATACTCTTGGTTCTAAATACCTGCAAATATAATTGTCATTTCCTACTAATAAAAACCTACCTATATTCTAACTCACTTGTGAGCTTCCATTCTATCTTCAACCTTACTCAAACTGGTAAAAGCATGAAGAAACTCACTGCCCAGGACCTCAAGAGCTGGACGTGGGCACATCACTTATACAGTGGAAACCAAACAGGCATCATACCCCTGCCCAGAACTGAATCTGGCACGGCTACCTTCAAACTCGCTACCGGCACCGGCACCTGCAAATGGGCCATAACCGGCCCATTACGAGTTGAAGGGGCCGGTAATGGCCCATTCACGGGTTCCGGTGTGGGCGGGCTCTGGATCCCCATTCTACCCCAAAGGGCAGAATGGGGGTGGGGAGCATGGTTTCACCAGCACCATTCATAACGGTGCCGGTGAAATCCCAAGATCAGCCGTCTTACCAGGTGTGCAGAGCGGCACCCGCGAGCAGAACTCGTAATGTGGCGGCATGGTAACAACGGCGCCGGTAGCTCTACCGGCGCCGTTGTTGCCTTCCCGCCACATTCGTAATGAGGCCCAAAGCCTTTTAGAATATCTTAATGCTAATAAATCTACAGGCCTAATTCCTTTCAATTTGTCAGTCCCTTTTAACAGTATCGAACACAATATTTCTTGAAAGCCTTTGATATGGATTCAGTATTTCAGGGCCTGATCTTGTGTGGCTTAAATACTTCATCACCACTCATTCCCTCCAAAATAATTTTGGATGTTCCTCTTGACAGCAGAGTTCCTAAGTGCTCTTCCATCCCTCAGGTGCTCTTCCGTAGCTAATTACAAACATGTGTCACAATCACTATAAGCATCAACAAAAAATATCAGATGTAGTCTGATGACACTCAACTTGTGGTAAGAGCCTCACACATATCAGCTGAAATGTTTAGGCAAACCCCAATGCATCTTCAAGGCTATTACACATTGTTTTACAGCCCCGCAGGACTGTATGGCCCACAACAAACTCACCTTCAATGCTTACACAACTGAAATCTTCAATCTTGGTAACCCCTCAACTTTTCAATCAGGCTAATGACTTTGACACATGGCCATTCTCTTATAAAAGCACTCACATTAACACGGTAAAGATTTCCAGGTAGCTTAACTTCTATTATTTCTGCAACCCAATGCATCTCTATAATTAGTGGTCTGAGCCTCTCCCGACTGGACTGTGCATAATAGCTCCACAACGGTCTAACCCATTGATTGATCTTTTACCTAGCTTCAAGTCACCCAGAAAAAAAAATGCCCGTTTTATCTTTAACCTTAAGTATTATGACCGCATCTTTCAGCTCTACTCACTCCAAGTCTCTTTCTGTATCAATTAGAAAATACTCTGCTTTCCCACAGAACTGTACATTATAAAGGCCTGTGTTATCTTCAATCCTGCATCAAACTTAACTGATCCTCCAAACCACTTTGATCCTCTATCGTCAGGCTTTTCGAAGCCCCAATCTATGCAAAATAACACACAGGTGATCGTTCTTTCGTGATGCAGGTCCCAAAGTTTGGAGACACTCTTCCTTCCCTCAGTGCACATGAACACCTGAGGAACACTCTGTCTTCAGAAGGAACCTAAAGATAACTGTTTGCTTTTCACTCTCGGAACTTTCTGCCTTTGTCTCACTGTCCTTCCCATACTCCTTTCCACCCCCTCATCTTTCTTTTTTTGCATGTTCTAAAATGATGCTTCTGTCTTTAAAGTGGGCTTTAAAAACACCCAACAAACACATCAATGAGTAATATAGGGTCTTCTCCTCAGACCAACAATATGTAGGATCTTCTCCCCAGATCATCAATAAAAGGTTTTCTGATTAGCTCATCAATATAGCCACTTCCCCTCATTAACACGATACAGAGCCATCTCCTCTGGTCATTAACATGTATTAATAATGTATTTTACTTGGGTTTCAACTTGAAAAGATAGGACTTTTTCATCTGCCATCAATATCTGTCCCTCTGTGAGGTCTTTTATATAGGCCCTTCTACTGAGCTCACAAAAAGTAAGTCGTCTCTTCAACTCATTATTACAGGGCTTTCTTGCATCACTAACATGGACATTTCTCCTGGGGTTGTCATTATTTCAGCTTCTATGGTAGTGTATTGATGGCCTTCTTCTTAGCTATTTGATATGGAATCTTCTCTGTGGCTTAAAGACCTTTTCCTCAGATCATTGATGTTGGGGCATCTTCTACGATTGTTGATACACTGCCCTCTACATATGTTATCAATGTAGGCCCCTGTCATTAACTTATTGGTATAGGTTTTCTACTTGAGCAATCAATATAAAGCCTTTGCCCTTTCTGGTCAATGTAGGGCCTTCCCTCCAGGTCATTGATATAGTGTCCTTTCTGGTCCTTAATAGATTGTCTTTCATAAAGATTGTCACTTTAGGTCCTTGTGCTGAGGTTTGTTTTTAAAACTTCTTTTTATTCAGATGTTTAAACACAAAAAAAGAAAAAACACCATGTCCATACAGCATTTCTCATTGAGTCCTCAATATTTGCAAAGAAACACCAAGTATTGACCCTGTGCTTAGTTCCCAATGCCCCTACATATAATATTGTTCCCCTTCTTCCCCTCTCCTTGTGCTGAGTTTGAAAAGAAAGGAGCTTCTGTTCGGTTGAACTTAAAAGGCCATCTCACCTGATCATCAACATACAGGCTTGTTCCATCACTTACATTGGGCCTTCACCCTTGGTGATCAATATAGGACTTTCAGGTTAGTTCATGAGAATGGGCTTTGCAATACTATGCTTCCCTTTTCTAAGGTCATCAATAAAGGAATGTTTTCTTTTCTGAAGAACATGTTTTATTTTAGCCCTATATATGTATCCTTCTCACCTCATTAAATATTGGACCTCCTCTTTATGCCTTTGCTGTAGATTCTTCTCCCCTAACCCAGATATAGGGCATACGTTATGTAATAATTTGGATTGTTATTCATAATAATTGGTCTTTACTTTGGGCCACTGAAAAGAGTGCCTTCTGCTCTGGTTGTTTCTATAGAACCGTTTTATCAGGTCATTGATATAGGGCCTTCTCAGGTGGTTGACCAATGATCATTAGACAGCCTTTGATGTATGTTAATACAAAAAAGGTAGCAGGCGCCCCTCTCTCGAAAGAACACGGCACGATAACCTGTTCAGTGGTTTTTAACCACTTTGAGAGTTTGCAGCCATCTGCTTTTTGCTCACTGTACCTTTCACAGATGGGAAAGTATCCATTTGCATATCAGTCTTTGTCCCGCCCACATGGGCAGTCCAGCACCGAAATGCTATGGCAATTCCCTTCTGAACAAGAGTACCAAGAGCAACCCCATACACGTGTTTCAGCCTTGTTGGGCCTCATCAGTGAGGTGGGGCTGTTCCTCTCTGAGAACAGTGAGCAGGGAGTCCACATCTGGTTGCCCCCAGGTAATTTAGGGCGACCAACCCCAAGTTCCTTCAAAAAATACAAAAAAGGTAGCATATCATTTCGGTGGTGGACTGCCCATGTGGGCGGGACAAAGACTGATATGCAAATGCATATTTCCCATCTGTGAAAGGTACAGTGAGCAAAAAGCAGATGGCTGCAAACTCTGAAAGTGGTTACAAGCCACTGAACAGGTTATCATGCTGTGTTCTTTCGAGAGAGAGGCGCCTGCTACCTTAAAAATTATAGTTTTGATGTATGTTAGTCTCCTAAATTCATTCATTTGGAACTTTCTCATTGATTTATCCATTTAGATCTATTGTCTTTGGTAATCGACGTGGGCATTCTCATCTTATATTAATAAAGGGCATCCCCCTAAGGTATGTGATAAAAGCCCTACTCATTGGATTTTACTAACGGCCTTCTCCTTAGATAGTTGATAGAGGGCTTGTTTCCCATGTTATCATTATGGACCTTCTCTTCAGCTCGTTAAATTTTGTTTGCAATTTGCTCTGCTAGGTGGCGCTTAAACAATACCTATACGGTGAAACTGTTGCATTAGAGCACAGATAGGAGATGAAGCTGGAGGAGGGACACAGAGCTTGTGGTTAATTGCCCACTCTTCACCTGCCCATGGCCATGTTAATCGCTATGGCCATTCCTACCCACTGCCTGCCCCTCCTTGACCAAATAACACCCCCTTGGAATCATTTAGAGCTAGATCTATCAAACAGTAACACCAAACCTTGTGCCACATAGGGCCGGGCAATGTTATTTCTAAGCAAATTGACTAATTGAGTCTCAACCTCCCGATTACCACCTCATTGTCAATGATGACTTCAACCTCCCCTCTCTCTCTGATGTTCTATCCACTAACCACTCACTCTTGTCTGTCTGCCCTTCTTTCTGGCCACCTATTCAAATGGAAACTCCCTTGACCGTATTCTCATCTGCTCTCAACTCTCTGCCTCTAATATCTCCACCAGGCTTTTTTCCTCCTACCAATTTATCATCTTTGCCTCAATCTCCACTCCTGCTTCTTCCTCACTCTCTCCATCTACTTCATCTATTACTAAGAACGTTCCCCTTGTACAAACTCCCTGACTACCTCTCTGACCTACACCACTTTCTCTCCTTCTATGCTGAAAACACGTTTCCATCCACTGAAGAAGCCTTCACTAACTTTAACACTTCTCCCTTTTCCTCCAACTACCCTCTTACTAAACTCACTCCTAAATCCTCCCCTCCACGGCCCTGGATTACAAGTCTCATCTGCACCTAAAAAACAACAATGCAGAAAAAGATGTTCACTTGGCAAAGGTCAATACACTCCTCTGATTGCCATCTCTATCTCACTGCTCTATATGATTATTCCTCTACTCTTGACTCTGCCAAACATGACTTCTATCTCTTTTCTCATTTTGTCTCAATTCTCAGGGCACCTCAAACATTTCTCAACTAAATTCTCTCACCTCCTAACCCCACCTCCATCAAACTCTCCTCTTTCTGCAAATGATCTTGCTTTCTACTTTGCATCTAACATTTCTAACATTCACAATACCCTCACTAATTACCATCCATTCCCTCCTCCTGCCCACTTTTCTCCACCACTCCTACCCTCATCTCCAATTACTATGTTTTCCTGTGCCCCCACCAACCTGGATGAGATTATTGTACTACATCTCAAGGCTAACCTTACCTGTGCCCCCACTGACACCCGACCATTGGTGAAGCACATACCTCCAAGTGTTGCTGCATAACTTACTTCCCTCTTCAACTTCTCTCTTGACAATGCCACTTTTCTCTCATCCTATAAAACAGCTACTGTCATCCCTCTCCATAAGAAACCTGGGGCCTCATTACAAGTGTGCCAGTCCAGTAACAACGGTGCCGGTAAGCTTACTGGCACCGTTGTTACTGGACCGGAACACTAGGAGTCTGCGGGCGGATGCCGTCCCTCCCGCCAGGTCAGACTTTCCAGGAAGCACCAGCACTGTTATTAACTTTCCCTCACTTAGTTTGATTACTACTTAATACTTTGCTCCTAGACACTTTCAGGTGTCCTGGAACAGCCTTCCATCTCTACTCACCCTGTTTGCTGTTGGAGTTCCCCGAAGGGTCTGTCCTTGGCCCACTTATCTTCACTCATTATACTTCAGCTCTTAGCGCCATGATCTCCTCTTACGGCTTCTCCTATCAACCCTTCACTGATAAGACTCAGCTGTTGACAAAAATGTCAAACTGTCTCTCCGCCATCAAATATTGGCTGGCATCTCACTTGCTCATTCTCAACTCCACTAAGACTGAAGTTCTCTACTTCTCATCCTCTGCTGCTCTTCTTTTCACTCCTGAATACCTTTTTTTACTCTGCTTCTGCTCGCAAACCTTGGTGTCATCTTCGAACCATTACATAACCTCTCGCTCTTCATCTCCAAATCTGTCAGTGGAGCCAGATTAAACCTCCTCAATATCAGTAAAATCTGTAATATTCTTTCTTTCAATACTGCTAATCTCCTCCTTAGTTCTTTCTAGATTTGACTACTGTGCCAGTCTCCTCTATGGCCTTCCCAACTATGCGTTTTCACCTCTGGACAAAGTCCTCGGCCTGTCTCCAGATTGGCTGGTTATCTATGAAACAAAGGGCTCAGTATAAACTTCCTCGTATCATCTTCAAAACTATCCATGGACTCGCCCCACCCTACCTATCTGCTCATATCACTCCTTAAGAGGGCGCTAGAGATCCAACCAAGATGGCCGCTTCCTGAGAGAGCTCCGTAGGGCTCTAATGAATCCTGTAACATCGATGCTCCTGTGATGGTTGGAATGACCCATCCTACAGCTGTGCACCTTCACCAAGCTCCACTGATCATTTTGAGATAAATCTCGACTCAGACGCCTGCCTACAGCCGAGATACTCGCTCGCAAATCTAAGGCCTGCCGGCTGACGGATTGGGCGGTGCAGCCCCTGCGTGTGTGCGGAGCGGCGGGGGCGGGCACTTGGCGGAGGTCTCGACGGCGGGACCAGGAGCAGCGCCGTGCAAGCAGAGCGGACGTGTGCGTACTGGCGCCCGCAGGACGAGGAGGTCTCCGTCCCGCATGGCGGCCCGTCGCAAGGACAGTGGAGCGACGAGCCGGGGTGCCAGAGTCCAGAGACGACCCAGGTAGGAGCAGACTGCAGCGCGGGCGGGCTCGGCGCGGCCACTGGGTGGGCCCGCCTGTCCCGCCGCCGGATGCGGCTTAATCTGCGCGGCCCCCACCAACAGCTGGCCGCGCTGTGGCGCAGGCCTGGTGTGCAGCACGGAGGAGCTAACCACACTCAAGGCCGCTTTCTAGAAAACTGAGGCGCGGCACCCGTCCCAGCGAGACCTCCCACGACGCCCATCCGTTTAACCAGATATCTGAAAGCGAGTAAACCCCGGCGGCATTGATTCTGGGCATAAGAAGATGCAGCCCGAGATGGCTGGGCCTGACGCTCTGATACAAGCCGCTGATTGCACCGTGTGCCGCCGCCCCTCGGCGCAGCTGGTATAGAAGGCCTGTGGCAAACTTTGGCAGCGCGCCGTGCAGGCCCCACGCTCGGTGCACGAACTCTCCACATCAGGCACCAAAGGCACCGTGCTAACAATCCGACTAAGACAGCCACAACTCAGCGCGGACACTCTCCCCAAGCTACCATGGGGAAGGTAGACAGGAATCAGAAGAAACTGACTTTCAAAGCCAGTTCACAGGCCAAGCCCACGACCAGCAGCAGACCCAACTCCCCGCCACCTGACACAATGTCAACCGAGGACCAGGGCCCACATTTTGATATAAGGGAGATTCTGATGGACCTGAAGGCCGGTATCAGCGGCTTAGGATGCAAGTTGGACACCCTATCGTCGAAGGTCGACCAGCTTCAACACAGGCTAGATAAACAAGCCGATCGACTCGACAATGTCGAACAACGCGTGTCCGACCTGGACGATGGATCAGCGGCACTGACATCTCGTGTCTCTGTGCTCGAAACCCAGATGAAGGTGGTGTGCGCCAAGAATGAGGATTTGGAGGGCCGCTCCCGCAGGAACAACATCAGGATCATAGGGGTGAGGGAGCGACAAATCCCAGGTAAAATGGAAGACTTTGTGGAACAGATCTCCATAGCTCTCTTCGGTAGAGAAACGCTGTCTCAGCTTTTTGTGGTAGAAAGAGCACACAGAATCCCGAGCACTAGGCCGGCGCCCGGCGCGCACCCTAGACCAATCATTGCAAGACTTTTAAACTACAAGGATTGCAACGCCATGCTCAGGGCAGCTAGAGATAAGGGGAAACTTCAATACGACGGCGACTCCATTCAAGTCTTCCCAGACTTCTCACAGGCGGTGCAAACGCAGAGAAGATCCTTTACGGCAGTCAAGCGATGCCTGCAGGACAATCAGATCCTTTATTCCATGCTATACCCAGCAAAACTGCGGATCCAACATGAGGGGAAGGCCCAATTCTTCAATTCCCCCAAAGAAGCCAATGACTACCTGGACCGGAATGGCTGCAGACATGGCGGGAACAATCCGAGACCCCGTCGGGAAGAGCGAGCGAGAGGAGACGCTCCGTAATCTACAATCACAGTAATTGGCAGTCGTGACCTGCGCACCTTCTGCTTCTATGCTCAATATACATCACAGGAACGAAATTACGTCGCCATAGGAAGCCCGGTACCCTCTCGGTGGGCTACTAGTGCCCCTAGCGTGGCTATGCTTGCAACTCTGTTCTACATGGGGGGATTACTGTGGGCCAGTTGGGGGTTGCCCACACATGGGAGGGACTCGGGCCGGACGCGGCCGCTTTACTCACCCCGCTCTTGTCTCACAACGTTGTTGTTATATAGCTTTGATAACCTGGAAGCCAAACACACTAGCCACTCCACTACCTCAAGGCACCATTTTCGCTCTCCTGCCCTGACAGGCGTGAATTCACCCAGCCTTCGGAATGCCAGCCATAACATTTAAAATTGCCACGTGGAACATCCGCGGCGGCAACCAGCCGGCAAAGAACAGGAAAATCCTTCAATGTCTCCGTAGACACAAGGTTAACATCGCCATTCTTCAGGAAACCCATCTCCTGCCGGCATCGAATCACAGTGGGCCAAGTCCTGGGGTTGTCACAGGTACTTTTCATCGTACTCGTCCTTTGCCAGAGGGGTCGCCATTCTGATTGATAAGAGAACTAACTTCAGTCTCATTGAATTGATGAAGGACACTGAAGGCAGGGGCCTGCTGGTGAGGGGAATAATTGCAGGAAAAGAAGTGGTGATTGTAAATTCCTACGCTCCCAACACTGATGGACCCGACAACTTTAACTGGGTGATGTCCCAACTAGGGAAGTCCAACGCAGAAACAATCGTATGGGGTGCAGACCTTAACACACCGATGGACCCTACCCTAGACAAATCGCATAACACCACTGGACATCGATCCAAAGCCAGTGGTCAAGTTCGTGAGATATGTCAAGCGTTCGACCTATCTGACACATGGCGGCATCATAATCGAGATGCGAGGGACTTTACCTTCTACTCGCCCGTTCACAACACCAGCTCCAGGATAGATTACATCATGGCCTCTACACATTGTCCGTTTGCCTGGGGAACGAGCCAAATTCTACCACGCACGCTATCCGACCACTCAATGGTCACACTTGACGCCTCCATGGTGGGCGCAACGGTCCCCGGATTGAACTGGAGATTCAAGCTGGGTGCGCTTTCAGACAAAGTTTTTACAGATGAACTGCGCGAGGAAATAACATCCTTCATTGCGAGGAATCAAGGCTCAGTCAAGGCGACCAGCATCATCTGGGAAACGCTGAAATGCTTTGTGCGCGGTTGTCACGCCGCCCGTCCTGGGGTCTCCTTACCCGCTACGGCGCTCCCCGTCCTGGAGGCTGTATCCTCGTTTCCGGCTTCGGGGTCCGGGGGCGTCCTGGGTCCCGGGCGCTTCCGGGTCTCCTACGCGCACTACATTGCGCATGCGCGGGCGCCCGCTCTCTGCCCTTCGCGCATGCGCAGTGCGCAGGATGCTCGATTCCGGAGGGTATGCGGCTCAAGCCTCGTTGTGGGGTGCCCGATGCCTGGGAGACGGCACGGCTTGCGTTGCAAGCCTCCCAGGTCCTGGCGGGCTTATTTAAGGAGCCCTGATCCTTTTCCAAACCGCGTCTCAACGCGGTTTGTTCGGATCGTGTCTTTGCTGCATTACTTTGCATTCCCGTTGCCTGTTGCCTTCCACCTTCCTTGTCCTGCCTGGGGAACCCCTGCCTTCCACCTTCCTTGTTCTGCCTGGGGGACCCCTGCCTTCCTCCTTCTCTCTGTCCTTCCTGCTCCAGTGGTTCCGCTCTCCCTCCTTGGTTCTGGTCCCCGCTCTGTCCTTCCTGGTCTCTATTCGCTCTGAGTCCTTCCCCACTTGTTCCGTGCTCCTCTCCTTACCAGCCTGCTCTTGTTGCTTCCTTGCCTTCGTCCCTGGAGGGACCGTGCAGCTTCCAGTCCCCGGACCTGCCTTCCATCGGAATCCCACTAAGGACCCGGACTATCTACTCAGAGGCTCCCCCTGCCAGTGCTTGCACTGTCCTGACGCCACTCAATCAGGGGTGAGCCTACCCGTGGCGTTGGGAGCCGGCTCACCTCCAATCCGGTTCTATTTGGGCTGGTGTTGGGCTGGTTCCCCGCGCCATCTGTCACGCCTATCCGGATCATCTGACAGCCTGGCCTCATCATCAAGGAACCCAACCGGACGAACAGGTACGCAGCGTTCTCGTGACGCTATTTACAACAGATTGAGACGCCTGTCTTCTGACACCTTGGACTCTACGATGGAAGAGGATCCGGGTCTTCGTAACGAGCTTCAAGCGCTTCGTGCCGAGATGGCGGCACTCCGTCAGGAAAACGTAGCCTTGCGCCAAATGGTGACACAGAACGTTGGTGCCATTCCACAACCTGAAGGTCCCATGGCTCACACAGCTCCCATCAAGTTCGATGGAGATCCCCGTCGTGTGGGTGAATTCTGTAATCATTGCTGCATACACTTTCTCTTCCGTTCATCTCACTTTACCAATGACAAAGCCAAGATCGGATACATATTGGGTAACTTATCTGGTAACGCGCTTGCCTGGGCAACTCCTTTGGTCGTTACTAATAACCCAATCCTGGATGATTTTTTAGCCTTCGAGAAAGCATTCTTGGATGTGTTTCAATCCCCCAATCTGGCCTCAGCAGCGCAGAACCAACTGATGGATCTGCAACAAGCCAATACCGACATCATCTCTTACATCAGCCGTTTCCGTCAATTGGCAGCTGAATCCTTATGGCCAGAGGTAACACAAAAGTCCTTGTTTCGCCGGGGATTAAGGGAGGAATACAAAGATGAATTGTTGCACATACCAGAACCAGATGATCTACAGAAACTTATCGAACAAGTTCTGAGGATAGACCAGAGGTTGACCGAGAGAAAAGGAGAGAGACGACGGTTTGAGAAGGGAAACCTCAGACCACTGACTCTTCCTACTGGGATATCAGCACCTTCGGATGCTACCCAAGAACCAATGCAACTGGGAGCTGTAAGGGGCCCATTATCGGAAGAGGAGAAGAAGCGCAGAAGAAGACTGCGACTGTGTTTATATTGCGGAGGCACTGGACATTTTCTGGGAACCTGCCCTCTACGTCCTATCAAGAAAGGGGGAAACTAGAAGACCTGTCGTCTAAGGGAAAGGCTACAACAGGTCCTTTCTTGCTTTCAGACCTTTCCAGCCCTGGGTTACAACTGCCCCCTATGCAGCCTGCCGTCTTGATGACTCTAGAGATCACTTTGAAGTGGCTTGATAAGACGATTGATGTCCATGGTCTATTGGATTGCGGGGCCTCCGGAAACTATATTGATGAGGCATTCGCCATCAACCTTGGTATGCCTTTATTTACCAGAAGAACGGTTATACCAGTAGAGGTCATCGATGGTACACCCTTAGCTTCCGGTCCCATTCGGTTGCATACCATAGGCATGCTGTTACAGGTCAAGGGGCATGAAGAAACGATTGCCCTCGACGTCATCAAGTCACCATCGTATCCTGTGGTTTTGGGACTGCCTTGGCTTTTGCGACACAATCCTACGATCGATTGGGAGTCCCGTTCTTTGAGATTTGTTTCTGCCTTTTGCCTCTGTGAATGTTGCTGCCACAACACCTCCTTGAAGTCTACAACCTTGATCCCTCTAATCCCGGGAGAGGACTCATCTGCCGTATGTTCTCTGTCCCAGATTCCGAATGTTTACGCCGACCTTTGTACGGTGTTTTCGGAACCCAGTGAAATACCTCTTCCTCCTCATCGGACATTTGACTGTCCCATAGACCTGATCCCTGGTGCTGTGATTCCTCATGGGAAGTTGTACTCTCTGACTCAGTCTGAAAAACAAGTACTCCGGGAGTATCTGGATGATTGTTCTAAGAAGGGTTACATCGTACCCTCCAAATCCTCAGCCGGTTTCCCGTTGTTCTTTGTCAAAAAGAAAGAGGGGACCCTGCGGCCCTGTATCGATTACCGTCAATTGAATGACATAACACTCAAGGACAGGTACCCATTACCTTTGATTCGGAACATCATGGAGTCACTACGTTCTGCCAATATCTTCACTAAGTTGGATCTCCGGGGAGCCTATCACCTGGTTAGAATCAAAGAAGGCGACGAGTGGAAGACGGCATTTAAAACACCCTTTGGGCACTACGAATACAGGGTAATGCCCTTCGGGTTGTGTAACGCCCCAGCCGTCTTCCAACGGTTTATGGACAACGTGTTTGGCGATTTGGTTGGCATCTCGGTCTGGGTTTACCTAGACGACATCCTGATCTTCTCAGACGATCTGAAGGAACATGTCTCGCATGTCCGTGAAGTATTGTTACGTCTGTCACGTAATCACCTGTACGCCAAAGCCGAAAAATGCTCGTTTCACCGGAATAGCATGGAGTTCCTGGGATACGTAATCAGCAATGCAGGTATACACATGGATTCGGGCAAAGTGAAGGCTATTCAGAACTGGAAACAACCACATGATTTGAAATCCCTTCAGCGGTTTTTGGGGTTCGCCAATTTCTATCGGCGCTTTATCCCGCTGTTTTCACAGGTCACGGCCCCGTTGACACGTCTGACCAGTGTTAAGATACCTTTCCTTTGGGATCAAGAAGCATCGACAGCTTTTGAGTGCTTGAAGACAGCGTTCAGTACAGCTCCTGTTTTGCGTCATCCTAACGATGAGATGCCATATGTCATCGAAGCAGATGCCTCCAACTTCGCTGTTGGAGCGGTCCTACTGCAAAAACATCCTACATCTGGCGATGAACACCCTGTGGCCTATTACTCCCGGAAACTCACCTCTAGTGAGCTGAACTATGCAGTCATCGAAAAGGAACTTTTGGCCATCAAGACGGCGTTTGAAGAATGGAGGCATCATTTACTTGGTGGTCGTTTCCCTGTAGAAGTACGTACCGACCATCGCAACTTGCAGTTCCTACGAACATTGCAGTGTCGCACTGCTCGCCAAGCCCGATGGGCCTTCTTCTTCTCTCACTTTGATTTCAAAATCACATACATCCCTAGCTCCCAGAACCAGAAGGCTGATGCCTTATCTCGATCCTTGGACAAGGAAGAAGTGGGAGCCGGTTTGGACACGCCTATGATATCGCCCAAACACTTTCTACTAACCTTAGCTCCGCATCTCCAGAAGATCATACAAGAGACGTTGAGGGATCCGGAACGTGTCGATCTGCTGAGGAAACCCCAGATCTGCGAACGCGACGGTTTTCTGTTCTTCCTGAACCGATTATACATACCTTCGACTGCCCTTCGCTTGGACATTCTCCATGGTTTCCACGATTCTCAAGTAGCTGGTCATCGTGGTATCAAGGCTACCCAGGAGCTGATCTCCAGACAATTCTGGTGGCCTGGATGGGCCAATGATGTAAAGTCATATGTGGAAAGTTGTCCTATCTGTGCTCAGACGAAGACACCCAGAAGAAAGCCTTTGGGACTACTTAAGCCTACTGAAACTCCTCCCTACCCTTGGCATACTATCGCCACCGACTTCATTGTTGAGCTTCCGCCCTCTGCAGATCACACTTGTGTCATGGTGGTTGTGGATTGTTTCACTAAATATGCACATTTCATTCCCTTCATGAAGATCCCGACTTCCTCCCAGATGGCTTTGGCATTTCTACACAACATTTATCGGTTACATGGACTCCCTGAGAAGATCATCTCTGATCGTGGTTCACAGTTCCTTTCTTCTTTCTGGCGTCAGTTGTGTAGTCATTTAGGTATCCACAGAGCCTTGAGCTCAGGCTATCACCCGCACACCAATGGTCAGACCGAAAGGACGAATCAAACCCTGGAGCAATACTTACGTTGCTATGCCAATGCCACTCAGTCAAACTGGCTTCAGTACCTGGACTTGGCGGAAGTTTCCTATAACAATGCGGCCCATGCTGCCACCGGCATCAGTCCTTTTCTATGCTCAGCTGGACAACATCCCAAGCTGGTTCCTTTCTCACCTGTGGTGCCCAGCTCTGTTCCGTCTGCGGATCACTTGGTCTTCAAGATTCAGAAACAACATGTCCTGGCCCGGAGAACCCTTACGGAGACATGTGAGCGCATGAAGGAGCGGGCTGATAGGGGCCGAACCACGGAACCCGATCTCCAGGTGGGAGATCTGGTTTGGTTGTCTTCCAAGAATCTACCAATTCGTAATCTACCCACTAAATTGGCACCCAGGTTCTATGGGCCTTTCAAGATTGCCAAGCGTTTGTCCTCAGTGGCTTTTCGATTGGTGCTTCCCCACACTTGGAGGATTCACCCTGTCTTCCATGTCTCCCTTCTGAAGCCCTATGTGAAAGATGTCTTTCGACGCTCTGGTCCTCGGCCCTCCTCTGTTCTGGTACGGGGGGTTCCTGAGTTTGAGGTTCGGGAGATCTGTGATTCACGGATTCGTCGGGGTGTGCTCCAATTCTTGATCGATTGGAAGGATTATCCCGCTTGTGATCGCACTTGGGAGCCGCACTATAATGTGCACGCTCCCCGGCTTATTCGTGAATACTTCCTTCGTTTTCCCTGGAAACCTGGGGCCCCGGGCCTTTCTGGGAGGGGGCATAGTGTCACACCGCCCGTCCTGGGGTCTCCTTACCCGCTACGGCGCTCCCCGTCCTGGAGGCTGTATCCTCTTTTTCGGCTTCAGGGTCCGGGGGCGTCCTGGGTCCCGGGCGCTTCCGGGTCTCCTACGCGCACTACATTGCGCATGCGCGGGCGCCCGCTCTCTGCCCTTCGCGCATGCGCAGTGCGCAGGATGCTCGATTCCGGAGGGTATGCGGCTCAAGCCTCGTTGTGGGGTGCCCGATGCCTGGGAGACGGCACGGCTTGCGTTGCAAGTCTCCCAGGTCCTGGCGGGCTTATTTAAGGAGCCCTGATCCTTTTCCAAACCGCGTCTCAATGCGGTTTGTTCGGATCGTGTCTTTGCTGCATTACATTGCATTCCCGTTGCCTGTTGCCTTCCACCTTCCTTGTCCTGCCTGGGGAACCCCTGCCTTCCACCTTCCTTGTTCTGCCTGGGGGACCCCTGCCTTCCTCCTTCTCCGTCTCTCTCCGTCCTTCCTGCTCCAGTGGTTCCGCTCTCCCTCCTTGGTTCTGGTCCCCGCTCTGTCCTTCCTGGTCTCTATTCGCTCTGAGTCCTTCCCCACTTGTTCCGTGCTCCTCTCCTTACCAGCCTGCTCTTGTTGCTTCCTTGCCTTCGTCCCTGGAGGGACCGTGCAGCTTCCAGTCCCCGGACCTGCCTTCCATCGGAATCCCACTAAGGACCCGGACTATCTACTCAGAGGCTCCCCCTGCCAGTTATTGCACTGTCCTGACGCCACTCAATCAGGGGTGAGCCTACCCGTGGCGTTGGGAGCCGGCTCACCTCCAATCCGGTTCTATTTGGGCTGGTGTTGGGCTGGTTCCCCGCGCCATCTGTCACGCCTATCCGGATCATCTGACAGCCTGGCCTCATCATCAAGGAACCCAACCGGACGAACAGGTACGCAGCGTTCTCGTGACGCTATTTACAACAGCGGTATATGTTTGGGTAGGGAAAATGGTGTACTGAATCTGATCCGCAGTGAACTCTCCGACAGCGAAACCCGTCTGAAGGATCTAGAGAGGAAGGCCATCTCAGCTCCAAGCCCGCAAATCCAGGCAGAACTGAAGGAGGAGCTCCAGAAGTTCAGGGAAACAGCCGAAAGAGAGCTAAAATTCCTAGGGCGAAAACACCAGATTCGACAATATGGAGAGGGTCAGAAGCCTGGAGCCCTCCTTGCCCGATTACTATTGGTGGACAAAACCCCGACCCGGGTGGAATGTGTTAAAGACGCACAAGGCCAGCGTGTCTATGCAGAAGTGGACATCGCCAAAGCATTTCGAGACTTCTATCAAGACCTGTACAGCCCTAGAGGCAATTCGGACTCTGAATCTCTGCAAGCATACCTAGACGACACTGAGCTGTACTGGGTGGAGGCAGACCTACGAGAACCTCTCAACACCCCGATAACAACAGAAGAAATACTGGAAGCAATAAAGTCCCTCCCGAGCTCCAAGGCACCAGGTCCGGACGGTCTTACCGGAGTGTTTTACAAGGCCTACGCAACTTCCCTCGCCCCTCTCTTGTTACGCGTATATGAAGAATCCATCGAAAGCGGATGCCTTCCCCCAACACTACGGGAAGCCAATATAATTCTCCTACACAAAGCCGGCAGACCCGCTGACGAATGTGCATCCTATAGACAAATTTCTTTGATTAACCTAGACAATAAAATCCTGGCCAAAATTCTTGCCTCCAGGCTCCTCCCCCTTATGCCGGCTCTAGTGATTGGCGACCAAGCTAGATTTATCCCAGGGTGCAGCACCACCTATGGCATCAGGCGTCTGTTTGGCGTCATGGAGGCCCTGGACCCATCGCACCAGGCAATAGCGGTGCTTCTTGACGCCGAGAAGGCATTTGACTCTGTGGAATGGCCATTCATGCTAGCAACGCTTAGACAAATGGGTTTTGGCAACTTCTTTATTAAATTGGTGTCATTATTGTACAACAGCCCCAGATCCTATATTACACTAGGGAACACTAGATCCACATGCATTTCACTTGAACGCGGAACGAGGCAGGGATGCCCACTTTCGGCTCTGATCTTTGCTCTTATCATGGAACCCCTGGCTTCCAGACTACGCGAATTCCAAATACACAGAGGCCTCAAATTAGGTCCACACAAATTGATTGTCTCCCTCTATGCTGACGATGTTATATTATTTGTCAGCAATCCCCAGGAGAACCTTAACCCAGTTATGCAGGAGGTATTAAGATTTGGGCAAATGTCGGGACTGAAAATCAACCACTCTAAATCTGTGATATTCCCCCTGACCCCTCACACGGTGCAATTCGCTGACGACCATGGCTTTAAACGGGAGAACTCAGGGGTACGCTACCTAGGTATATTCATGTCTCGTAACCATCACGAGATATATAAAGAAAACTATGTCTCCACGCTCACCTCCATTCAGGAACGGGTGCACAGGTGGAAAATGCTCTCACTAACACTGTGGGGTAGGACCTCCCTTACGAAGATGGTTATACTCCCCAAACTTCTATACCTGTTTACCAATATCCCGCTACTCCTCCCCAAATCCTTCCCCCTGAAAATCAAGGCTGCAGTCCTGGAACTGCTATGGGCCGGTAAACCGGCGCGGGTGGCCTACGACACCCTGGTTCTGCCGACGTCAAAAGGAGGCCTTGCGCTCCCGGACATCGAGAAGTACTATTGGGCATCTCAGGCACAGTTTCTAAGCCACTGGTACACAATCCACTTCGTGCGTCCTCATGTGCAGGTGGAGCGTGCTCTGGCCTCTCCCAATCTGCTCAGTGCCGTTATCATTAGTCAAATCCCAGTTCCGTACAACACTCTAAATACAGTCCTCTCTACGTACGGAGTCTGGAAGAAAATGGATGGCAAGTATGGGGTGACCGTGAGATACTCCCCTCTGCTACAGATCAGGTTCATCCCGGGTGTTCCGCTCACGAATGAGAAAGCATTTTTAATATGGGCCGACAAGCTTAACATCCACTCCTTCGGTGATGTCTTCCCGGGAGGCACCTTCCTAACGCCTCAGATGGCCAAAGAGAGGGGCGGTACCACCTCACTAGACATTTTTCTTTATTTCAGACTGCGCTACACCCTGCAAAAAATACTGCCCTCTTTTCCTGCACAACCCCCCACATGGGAGTTGCTGCACAAAACCATCCAGGCTGGGGGAGAAGGGAGGTTGGTCTCGGCACTTTACCGATCCCTGGTGGCAGACACTGGATCACCTAATGCCAGAACTCAACAAAGATGGGAATCGGACCTCCAGATGACGATAGAGGCTGGAGACTGGTCCTACATTCTTTATCAAACCCAGAAAGTCGCGGTGAACACACAATATAAATTAATACACTTTAACTACATGCACCAAACATATTACACCCCTGCCAAGAAACACCGTCATCACCCTGAAGTATCGGCCCAATGTGAACGCTGCACAGCGGCACATGCCGACTTTTTCCACTTGGCATGGGACTGCCCCGGAATCCAGCAGTTCTGGGCCTCAGTCCTACAGATCGTCGCCGATATTATTGGGGAACAAATAGCCCCGTTACCGTTGGCGGCCCTCCTCGGCCTCACAAAATACCTGCGGCCCGCATCCCGCAGACTGGCAGCGCTCCTCCTGGTGTTGGACCGTAGGCGGATAGCTATGGCTTGGAGTCGGGGCCCCCTACCCAAAATTGAAGATTGGAAAAAAGACATTACCTACTGTCAGGATGTAGAGAGTGAATTTATAAGAACCCTACCACTGCATGCTCGACCCCCCGACATCAGGGGGCCGTGTATTACATATATGCTAAACAGTGCAGCTCCCTCCACTACTGAGAGCTCCTGATTCCGAAATAGATATGTGAGGTTGGGAGACACTATATATTTGTGCCTTAATGGTGATTGACAATTAACCAGGAAAGTCCTGATGCTTGTTGTTGTGGCCATGAGTGGGGTGGGGCGGCTCCGCGGTCGTACCCGGGAGCGGGAAATGTTATGTTTTCTTTTCGCTTTGCTCTATTCCCTTCCTTTCCCTACCCTCTCTTCAATTCGTCCCCTTCTCTCCTCTGTTCCGCCTTGCTACGTTAGTGCACCCTGATGGTGCGCATGTGTTTTCTGTTGTTCTGTAAAATTTCAAAAATAAAGTTTAAAAAAAAATATATATATCACTTCTTACTCTCCTCCTCACTCATTAAGATCTTCCTCAGCTCACCTCCTTGCCACCACTCAAGCCCTCAATGCTCCCTCTTGTTTCCGCTCTCTCTTTCTGTCCTCGCTCCCCTACTCCGGAATGTTCTTTCTCTCCCTCGCCGTACTACTCCAACCCTGCCACTATTTAAATCCAACCATAAAGCTAGTCTTTTTTTCTGAAGAACATGTTTCATAGCACTCTATCCTACTGCATCACTGTTTTCCTCTCTCCCTGCCCTTCATGAACAATCCTACAGCACTTTTTCTGGCAACCACCCCCATCCTTAATTCTGCACTTTCTCTGCCATCCTGTTCTTATGTTAATCTGCCCTGCCTGGCACATTCTCTCACCCCATTCTAAAGGAGACATGTCCCCTGCTCTATTATCAATTGTAAATTCTGTAAGTGATTTTGTGCCAAAAATGCTTTCATTTCCCAGTGATTAGCATTAATAAATAAATAAGATATAGAAATGTTAAGCAGTCTTCTGAGAGTTCATTGCTTAATGGCAGCTGTAAATGACTACTGGCGCATTAGAAATGCCTAAACCAAGTGTGCCTTCTGCCACTTGATTTATGCCTCACATCTGTTCCTTGCAATGAAGTCCTGTTAAAAACAAGCATTTGGCTTGTGTATAGGTATTCAAAAGGCACTTGTCAGGCACTGCTATCAAATACCCAGATACTGTTTCTCTCTTTTACCATTTTATGCCACTGTGCTATCATCATGACAGTGCCTGACAATTGCCTATCCGAGGCCTACAAATATGCTTCTTATTTTTTTGATATTTGTTTCTTCTCAAAAATGGATGTAGAACCTTTTTCCACATGTGTTAAAATATGGCTTGATCCTCATGCCATTGATATTGGGACTTCATATTTGCCCATCTATGTAAAGGCTTCTGCGCAGGTGTTAATGCAGGAGGGCCTTCTCCTGTTTCTCCAGGAATCATCAAACCAGGGCCTTGTCTTTGTGTGAAGCATCAGTAATCCATTTTGTGCTACATGGATTGCAAACCTTGATACTTTTCAAGTACCTTTAAGCATTTCATATTATCACTGCAAGTCATTAGACACTATGATTATAGTTATTAGTTAGGTGCATTGCCGTAGTGCAAAAAAGGGCAGCTTTGCCCTTGTGCAAAAATGCAGTGAAAAAGTATCTTTTTGCAATTGGGCAATGTTTGCCCTGGTGGTTATACCATGCCAAACTGAACTTGTAGTGGTGCAGTGGTTTTCTAATTTGTTCCAGTGTTTTTAGAAATAGGACAAACTTTGCCCTAGTGCTAATACTGTGCAACTTTGCACGTTGCACTTGCACCCGTGAAAAGCTTCTGTAATCTGGATCCTGGTATGCTCTGGGTAGATAGTTCACGGGCTAAAACATGCAGACAGCCTGTACTAAGCAAGTTGAAATCCTGGTAGAGCTGGCCCAGCCTTTCATCCTTCCGAGGTCGGTAAATGTACTAGCCTTAAATTCCATCCTAATAACATCCATTACTCTTGTGGTGAAAAGCGAGAGGAGTATTGCATTAAGGGTTATATAAAAACGTGACATCATCCCTATTGATTGTATTTGTACGATTAACTGGACCTTTCACTGCTTTTGTGCAGACCTCTATTAATGAAAGCTACTCAGTATATAACTCTTTGCTTTGTATTCTTCCAGACAGATATAAAAAGGCTACTGCTAGAAAAAGTCTTCATGCCAAAAATGAGGGCGACCACAAAAGGAGACATAGCCTTTACAAATCTTGGCAACAAGCTCTGGAACTCAGTCTTGGCCTCTCCTATTAACTCCTCTGAAGTACAGGAAGCTAACCCTCCCCTTATTTCCTTCTACCAGGACTTCAAGCCGGAAGGGAAGTCCCGAGGCCGCCCCAGGCAGGGAACTCCCGAGGCCCGTCCCAGGCAGGGAACTCCCGAGGCCCGTCCCAGGCAGGGTTTGAACCTCTGGTACATGCCAGAGCCAGTGGTGGTCAGGAGCAGTGTTCCGCTACTTTTCTTTTTTACTGTTACTAGTTTCACTACTTTTTGCAACCATTTTCACCATTCCGAAACTGTTCTTTGTGAAGTCAAAGGACACTTTTCCGATTTACCACCAATAGCAGTTAAAGCTTAACTGAAATCTGTTTCAACTTAATTGCTGTCAACCAGCACGACTACACCCCTTGCAAATTGTTTTGCACCTTTCTCCCTTCCTACCTACTCGATCCTCCACCTGGGTCACAGTTCCACTACTTTCTTTTTTTGGTACACTTCCACCACTGGCCAGAGACCTGTTGGGCCCCCACCACAGGTTGAAGACCCCTGCGCCCCTCCTCGCCTCTGCTCTCTGCTGCAGTAGAGTTTATCCTGAGGAGCCTGGAAGCACTGAATAACAATAGGAGCCACATTGACACATTAGTACGTCACTGTCACTGATCACTGCAGAGCCTGCTGGAAGGAAAACCTTTGTTTTGTTAACAAGTGACTTCCTTCGATGTTTCAGTCTAAGCCTGGAGAAAATGTTATCTGTTGCTTATTTTTGTTTTTTTAAGCAACAATTGGAAGTGGAATTCTTTTAGCTTTGAATGGCTGGAACAATGCGCATGGGCCTACAAGTCTTGTGTTATTTTGATGTAGACAGCTGAGGCTTACAAGTTACACAGAGAATGCTGCAGCAGGCACATTAACCCTTTGAGGTATCCCGCTGGGGTGGACATATCCGACCTCGGGTATCAGCGTAGCTCCTTAGCAGGCACTTTAACGTGCTGGGCTATCAAGTTTCAAGTTTTATTAGATATACTTACAGCCAACTTGGGCTTTGTATAACACATGACAAACAACAATGAAACATTTTCCAAGTTAAAAAGGTGAATCCAAAACACCACACTATAATACCTGTCACAAACATTTTAGTTAATTTTTCAATGCATCTTAATATTTCTACAATATTCATATAAAATAACACAATAAAATATATTAAATTAATATCATTCCCTCTCATAAAAATCATCCATAGATTAGGGACTTCCATACAGTCAATAACAATATTGTAAGATTTCAAATACTTATTTCTCAGGTACATTAAACTTTCACATTTCATAATCAGATGGTGTAATGATTCCATTACCTGATTTCCACATAAACAGCATTTTCTGGACTCAAACGATAGTCCTAATACGTCTCCTTTAGTCTCCAACGCCTCAGACATGTTCAATTTTAAAAGTCAATATGTGCGGAACGTTCTTATGCTTGGATAGGCCAAGGTGTAGATTGATGGCTTTATTTCTGATGAGTCGCTCTTCACAATACGCGCCACTATGTGCATGTGATGTTATCTTTATCATATTTTTTTCATAGGCAAAGTCATTCAGTCTCCTATTTAGCCATCTTTTCAGTGCACTTATTGTGTGCACAGGATCACTACCCATTGTCCATTTCTTGTGTATTTTGTATAACGATCATATGGTACCAATTGACACATTGCCTTCCAACCGCAAGAACGCTTTCCCATATGGCACAATTATTGTGTCTATTTGCAGGTTACACACCTTTTCATAAAACATCACACATTGCCTAAAATAGGCATACCAAATTCCTTTTATGTTAAACTCTAGGTACAAATATTCAACACTCACACATTGGGGAAGTCGCAGTAGGTTTCCCAGTAGTTTCGCTTCAAAGGCCACAAGACGCTTTTCAAATTTATAGCCCCAGATCTCTATAGCATACAGAAGTGTGGCCCTTACTTTTGCCATATAAATGGCAATGACCGCTGATACTGAGTAGCCATTGTTTCTTCCGATATATATACTCAGAGCATGTGCCGAAGTAAGGCACCGTTTCTTCAGTGTCAACCAATGAGCTTTCCAATTTAACTTCTTGTCGATGATAATACCGAGGTATTTATATGTGGTGACTTGTTCAATCACTTTCGACTGGAGTGTCCACCTGTATCTCTTTGGTCTAAGTTTTTGGGTGAAAACCATTGTTTTACTTTTTTCAATATTGATTGCCAATCCGTTAACCTCAGATTATGCTACTAGGAAGTCGAGCATACGTTGCAGGCCAACGGGCGTGTAATCAAATATTAGCCAATCATCTGCGTACGCAAGCCATCATATTTTGACACTATTGATCTTTACTGGATTTGCTTCAGAAAGATTAAATGCATCTTTCATGTCAGCCAGATATAGGTTAAACAGGATGGCTGCAATCATACACCTTTGTTCAACACCACAGCAGGTTGCCATGTAATGAGATAATCGCCTTACTGCATTTAGTCTAATTTGAACAGTGGTATCTGAATGAAGTAGCATGAGCATTTTTAGAAGACCTTTTGGAATGCCCCACATATTCAATTTCTGCCACAAACCATTACATAACACAGTATCAAAAGCTGCTGAAAAATCTATGTATGCACAGTAGACATCTAAGTGGCGTCTTTCCCATGCATGTTCAACGAGAGATGTTAATATCAACAGTTGTGTGTTGTATTGGATTGGTCTCTAAAGCCAATTTGATTAGCAGGTAATATTTTTTTTTCCATGATTCATGCATTCAATTCATATAAAAGTACTCTAGTGAAAATCTTAGAAGAGATATCCAACATTGCGAGCATGCAAAAGTTCTCTGGTCTATCCCATGCCCCCTTCTTATGGACAGTTAAGATGTTACTTGATTTCCAAGAGATAGGAATCGCTCCTATTTTACCCATTTGCTTAAATAATAGATTTAGCACTGCTCCCCACAACTCTGGTTGTCGCTTGATTACCAAGTTACATACCACATCTGGTCCTGCCGCTCTGGATTTCTTAAGTTTTTCAATTATCACAATTATGTCCAGTTCTGAGGCATTACATTCCCAGATGACATTTGGGATCGGAAACACAATGTCTGACTGCTCAACTCTACCCAAGGTTTTCTTAATATAGGCTTCCCACTTTTCTTCTGTGATACAATTAATAGTCAATTCGCATTTTTTGTTATTGTTGAGTAGTTGCCATAGGCCCTCACTATTGTTCACTAAGGCTAATATTGCGATTTTTTGCCATTGTTTCAACTGACAATCTTCAGTATGCTTTTTTAACCATTGTTAATATTTCTTTTTTAGGTCTTTAATATGGCAAGAAACTCCATTCGGTACTTGCATGTTTTTACTATGTCTTAACATGTTACTAATTTCAATACGAAGGCTCTTTTTAGCCTCTTTTATCATGTTATCATTGCCTTGTCTAATAGGTAAAGCAACATTCGTTTTTTCGCCAACTGATTTGTAGGACCTTTTTTCTGCAACTTGGGATTTAATATTTTCCATCAATTTAGCGAAATTGGACATCATTAAATTATCCTTATTCTTCCCCAACATTCCCTCTATTATGAATTCTGGTAATAAGGTAGATGCCACTTCACTTGCCTTCTCAATATTTTTGTGATGCCAAAGTATCCGGTTTTTACCTTCACTTATATGAACTTCCCCATTACGATCATAAACAATATCCTCGTCATTGCGACTCGAGGAAGCAAACAGTAGACATAATGGTATATGATCACTCTCCTCCCGCTCTACAATACTTATATCTACGATATATTGTAATCCCATTTTGTTACAAAAAATATAGTCGAGGGTTGCCGCAGATCTGCCTTCAATTCTAGTGAAAGCCCTTTTAGCATCCCCCGAGGTATGCCCATTTAGTTTCACCATAGTATGAATGAGGCGCATATTGTGCCATTTCAAATCTTGCCTGTTACTGATTATATTATTAGGAATAACGATCTGTGATCTAACAGACATATCATTACTTGTGGGGAGAGCCCCAATTTTTGCGTTAAAATCATCCATTAGCCAAATTGGTAATTGATGATGAAATGCTTTCAACACTTTATCCACAGTCCTTACTGTTTGTTTAGTCATGGCCATATTAGAGGGGACGTATACATTCATCACTAAGATTGATAGAGATGAACATGTGGGTTTAGTGACTAATATATTCTGGGTTGACATGGATAGTTTCACTATTTTCCAGGGAGATTTCACAGATAAAAGCAAGCCACACTTAGGTCTTCCAAGTGGCCCCTTAATTGCAACCTGGTGGACGGTATTACGTTCATCTATCTGTTTGTGCTAGCCTGACTCTTATCCGTTCCACCCTTCTATGCTCCTTGAATAGTAATGACTACCTCACCTCACTCACTCTATCCACGTTTATATCAAATGACTGTACTGTATCATGCATTGTACCTCACACTGTAACGACATGTATGTACTTCATTATTGACAGGCAATGTAACTAAGCTTTGAGATTTCTTGTACTGCTGCGCCCAGCTGCCCAAGGACTTGGTGCGCATTATCAAATCAATAAACAAACAAACAAACAAATCCGCACCTCTGCAGTTAACCATGTCTCTTGGAGAGCCACAATTTGAAATGGCTCCATGTTTGCAACTAGACCCCTATTTTCAAATAGATGTCAGTGCCCTCTAGTGTTCCATGAATACAACAGTTCAAAAGTAATCTGTCATTGCCGAGTATCAGCAAAGTATGATTTGAAAGTTAATGGTAGCCATTGCCAATACCCTTCAGGGATATCTTTTCGGCCATCATTTACCTTCATAGAGGCCTGAGGGTGTGGATCTTTTGCGGCTCCCAATTCATCAGAGCTAGACAGAACAATCAAAGACACATTATCCCTCATACTTGGTTTTTGCAATGTCTTCATCCCATTTACAACCAAGCTATTAGCACCTGATAGTGCGATACTAGGTGTCGGATGCACCAATTTAGAGTGCTCACTATGGCCCTCATTACAACTCAGGCGTTAAGGGTTAACGCCACCGTTAACCCTTAACGCCTGATTCCCACCTTAACGCCTGCTTTTTGCAGGCGTTAAGTTCCATGGTGCTAAGGCACCTTGGTGCTAATTACGGCACCGTAATTTACGGTGCCGTAATTAGCGCCTTCCCCACTCCCATTATGCCCTATGGGGCAAAAATGGGAATGGGGAAGGGAAAATGGGAAATGGGGATTTACCGCCCCACTCACCTTGTAATGGGGCGGTAAATCCGCCATCCACCATGGTGTAAACGTAGTTTACACCATGGTGGTAAAGTTGGTGCACTTAGCACCTCAGTTGTAATGAGGGCCTATGTGTTTTCACCACTGGTATCTCTACATTTTGTACTGCATACCCTAGACGCAGTAGATCTTCAAAACCCTAATGTAGTTCAAAGTCGCCTCCACTTCAAAACATATATTAGAAATATATATGTTTTTAAGTTCTAACTGATCCACTAATCGTATGTCTTTCTATGTAATACATCTCAGGGGCACAATAGCTTTAAGGATACACAATATAGCTGCTCTATTTAAGGGTTGGAATGGCTTATCGTGATGTACTTGAGAAATTTGAATTGCCACCATCATATCCTTACTTACATTCTTTTGTTCACCACATTTAACAACCTCCATAATAGGGGTTTGCAATACCCATTCGCCCGGTAAAGTAGATTGAGTCTTGCCTTCTGGGCAGCATAACTTAGGGGGACTCACAGTCATTTTCACATTCTTTTTCTTTTTGGGCTTAGTTACATTTGTAGCTGGCAATACGGTTTCTGCTGCCATATTGTAGCATTCACTCTTCACCACAAGGACCGTTTGATTTGGTTCCCACCTGAAAAGTTCATTTCAGTGTTACCCACAACCTGTGGACTCTTTCTTCTTCACAATTCTTTTGCTATACATGAATGCTTGATGTACACATCTTGATTTCTTTTTTGGTGGACGTGGTTCATTTAACCTGCTAATTTTAAGATCTTCACTTGTCGAACATCCATTCACTTTAGAACCAATCTGTTTAGTATCAGACTCAGAACCTGACATTCTCGTACACATGGTACAGCGTTGCTCCCTTATCTTAGTATGAATTTGCACATCTAGCTTAGTTTCCAAGCGATCACATTTCTTGAGCAGCATCGACAACAAATTTTCAAGTGCATTAAACATATCATTAGAATTCATGCTAGTGTCGTCATCCATCTCATCCACCTCACCTCTATCATCTCCAAAGTCTTTTGCTCCATTTGCCATCCGAGCCAGCATGGCTTGAATCACTGGCTGAGCATTAGAGTTGAAGCTAATTTCTTGAGGCACAATGGTATCAAACTTCACATTACCACTTCCTATTGGCTCAGGGTTACAGAATGGAAACCCCTCCAATGCACGTGGTGCCATAGACAGTACCATCCTATTCGTTGGTGTGAAATACATAGGGGTCGATACAGCCTCTGTTATTGACTTGTCACACTCATGGCCCATATATTCAACGTCGAACTCATCCAACTCAGTATTCGGTAGGTCAATTGCACTATTCACATTAGCGCTAGTATTTTGCATAATGTTACATTGTTCGTCATGGATCATTGCTTTAATACATCTCTCACTCCCACCGCTTGCTAATATTGGCACATTCACCATGATGGACACATTAGATACGAAAGCCTCAGCCAAGGGGCCAAGATTGCTTATCGCAATACCCTGGACTACACCATCGACTTCAGCTTCGGTTTCAAGTATCTGAGCAGCCATCCCATCCTTTAACAACTTAGATTGACAACTGAACACATCACCCAGTAGTTTAGCGCTCACGCATCCTAGCGTATCTGTCAATTCTAATACCAGGTCATCAGATGCAACAGTAAGTGCTTCACTACTCACCACTGAATGCATTTGTTGCACAGATGAGGTTTTGCAAAAGTATTCTGTGATTTGATTTCCTGGTCCTACCACCTTCTAAGGGCGGGTTATAATTTTAGGAACACAAATGCGTCTATTGCGCAGATTCTTGTGCATGGCAATTTCTTTTTCACGATCAATTGGATCATTCATGCACTCCATTGACAAATACACACTTGGCCCTGTCACAATGCTAACACAGTGCTAATCCACGGATACACGAATACTCAAAAGTTGTGAGTTAGTTTAACAAAGTTACACAGGTTAGTCCAAGGTCACTAACCTCGACTCCGAAAGTAACAATCAAAATGAGTAGTGCGATCACACACCACTCAGTTCTCTCACATAGGCAACGTAGGTAACAACCTTATCGCTTCCTGGTCGCCATTAATAGTTACTTTTTATTAGTTACTTAAAACAATGATGTTGATACACAATAAACTGCTAATTACCTTCAAATTTCAAAGAACAAAAATATAAAATGCAGAGCCTGATAGACCCTTTCTTTTTTTTTTTAAAGGAGAAAGTACACCTCTATTATCAAAAACCAGTTTTAAATATTTAGGGACAATATTTACTTCTCTTCCTACCATCACTCAGATGGAATCTCACACGAATGAATACGAAACCGGAGCAGCACACGGCTCCAGAACTAAACAAGAGATAGTGGCATAGTGGCATCTGGCAGGCTCGCATGCTCCGCTGCGAACAGCCAAATGGCCACTTCCGAGCCATTTCTCGGAGCGCGTGCGCAAGAGCGCACGGGTGACTGCTTTTGATGATGCAGGACAGAAAAAGGGGCATGGCTAGCACCTAAAACAAAAATATATATAAAATCAGACCCTATTAAGGTTATAATTCAGCAGAAGCTTGAATAAATAGGTTAAATGTTCTAGGCAGTCCTAAGCAGTCTCTTTTGGTGATGCAATAGTCTTTTAATAGCGTATCAGGCACAATCCAAATGCAATCCAAATATGCTCCAGGAGTCACAGCCGAACAGCCACTTCTGAGCCACTTCTCGGAGGCTATCCTAGATGGATTACAACCTGCATTGTACTATTTTGATTTGATTCCAGGTTTTTTAATTGAATAGTTCACTTGATTGTATTAATTATTCTATAGATGACAAAACATTTTTTCTATAGATGTGCTTCTACTTTCTACTTACTGTTGCAAAGGCAATACCGGCTCTCCGTCCTCACCAAGAAGAGAGCGCATATCCAAGCCCGCATCTCTGGGGCATCGAACAACTCGGCTGAACTCTTCAAAATTTGCAAGGAACTGGCCAATCCTGCCGCAGTCTCTACCTCTCCTATCCCTTCCCAAGCCCTCTGCATGGCCCTGGCCTCTCACTTCACTTCAGAAACTCAGGACATCCCGTCCTCACTCTCCTCCTATTGCCTCCCTCCCTCTATTCACTGCTCTGGCCCTTCTGGCCCTTCTGCAGCCACACCCCACTCCCGCCTTCTCTGCCTTTCCCCTTTTCTCTGCAGACAAGGTTTCTAGACAAGTCCGATCTATGAAAGCCTCGTTGAAACAGGTTCACCCCTGTTCCTCTAAAACTATCAAGGACCACATCGACTCCCTGGCTCCTGCCCTGGCTGATTTTTGTAATCACTCCTTCGCCACTGGAGTCTTCCCATCCCCCCTGAAGCACTCCCTTGTGCACCCTCTTCTTAAGAAACCCTCTGCCGACCCCTCCTGCCCAGCTAACTATAGCCCAATCTCCATAACTCCCTTCCTGGGCAAGCTCCTGGAGAAACAGACCATCTCCTAGCTCAATCACCACACTGAATCTGTTAGCTGTCTTCATGACCATCAGTCTGGCTTCAGAGCTGCCATAAGCATGGAAACTGCTCTCCTGAACATCTGTGAAGACCTGCTCTCCAACCTTGACTCTAACACCCCGTGTGTTCTCATCTTGCTTGATCTCTCCTCTGCCTTTGACACTGTCAACCATGCCATCCTGCTCAACCGTCTCTGTGATAACCTGGGTATCACTGGTCAGGCTCTGGCATGGTTGACTTTGTTCCTCTCCGACTGACCCTCCCAGGTCCAACTTGGGTCCTTCCTCTCCGATATCTTTTTCTCTACCTGTAGTGTCCCCCAGGGATCTAACCTCTCTCCCGGGCTGCTCAACCAATACCTGGTACTCCTTTCCCACCGCATCGCTGCTCTCTGTCCCAACTTTCAGTGTTATGCAGATGATACCCAGCTCATTTTCAGGCTACCCTCTGCCTCCTCCTCTCCTTCCCTCATCTCTGACTGCCTGTCTGCCATTTAGGAGTGGTGTGCTGCCAAAGACCTTTGCCTTAATGCCGGTAAGACCGAGATTCTACTCATTGGCACACCCTCTCCCTCCTTCCCTGCAGCTCTCTGGCTGGCCTCTAACGGCCCTCTTCCTTCCTTCCCACCTGCAAGGCTAAAAACCTAGAGGTCATCTTCGATTCCACACTCTCCTTCTCCCCTCACATCTCTGACATCTCAAAGAAATCACACTACCAGCTGCACCTCCTCAGAGGTATTCTTCCTTTCCTCTCCTTCCCCCAGAAGCTAACTGTCTCCAGAGCCCTAGCTCTCTCTAAGCTAGACTATTGTAACAGCCTCTATCTAAATCTGCATGCCTCTACTCTCCGCCCTCTGCAACTTATCCAAAACAGGACTGCAAGACTTGACCTTGGCCTCAAGCCCAGGGATCGTATCTCTCCAGGACTGAAATCTCTGCACTGGCTCCCAGTGGCTGCGATGATTGAATTCAAAACCCTCTGTATTGTCCACAAGGCCTTCTGGGGCCTTGGGCCGCAATACCTTCAACTCTCTCTTCCTAAATATCTTCCTTCTCGAGCTCTTCACTCATCTGCCTCCAACTCCCTCAGGGTCAGTTGCTTCTCCAAGCAACAAGTTGGTGGTAGATCTCTCTCTTCGGCAGGGGCTTCCCTCTGGAACAGCCTTCCTGCCTCCCTGAAACTTGAGGAGAACCATCTCCGGTTCCGGAAGCACCTCAAAACCTTACTCGTTGCACCTGCCTTCTCTCTGCCTCTCCCCTGCTGAATTCCTGACAGAAACTGCACTGGTTACCTGGTCACCCTCTGAACTCGGGCCCAGGCCCTGCCAGTTGACCACCTGCACTGCCTCCCTGGCAACCCCTGCACCTGGGGACTGTTTTCTGTATCCCTACAGTCCCCCGACCAGCACTTATGTCTGCACTTACCTTGCACTTGCCACCAGCTGGCCGTTGTATTTATCTTATCTTATTTATTCTACTATTCCATGTACTGCACTTTCCCCTCTCCCTTCCCCCTGAACTTCTCCCTTTCCCCCTTCCCTTGCACTTGCGCGATCTGGGCCTAGTAGGATCGTTGTCTGTCTTCCCTTTTTCCCCCCCTTGCCTCGTCGCGCCTTGAAACACTTGTGTATAGGCGCATTATAAATGCCATGTCATATCATATCATGGCAGGTAGATTTTGTAAGGGTTGGAAACCCTGTTGTCTGCTAGGCCACTCCGTTAGATAGAGAGGTCACACCTGTTACGCATCTTGCTGATTTACTTGCTCGTCTTAGTTCTCACCCACAAATAAATACTGCTTCGTGATGTTTCAGGAACACGCCTCCGTTTTTCAGCCCACTTAAAGCACTGACCCCCATCCACATCCACTTTCCTGGCATCTTGCTCTCGCGCTCTGAGACCACCAGTGGCACTTTCCACATTATAAGTGTGAAATGTAATTTAAAAATTAACATATTATCCTCTTCCATGGTATATGTGCATGCCAAGAACCAGGAATGCTTCTAGCTCTTTCATCACTTGGAAATTGAGCTCCAGTTTGTTGGTGGGCTGTTAGCAATTCACCAAAGGTTTAGCGCAGAGCAAAGTGACTTTGCATTGCAAAAATACACTTTGCATCGGGCCTAAATCCCAGAGCGAAGCAAAGTGACTTTGCACTGTAAAAATACACTTTGCATTGCTTCATGAACTAGGGTGGTTGTTTTGCAGAGCAAAGTCACTTTAAACCAGTAAAAAGTCACTTTGCACCATGCACAAAATTCCATGAATCAGGCCCTAAGTCTGTTATACTTGGTGCTTTTTTTTATTAAGCCATTTAGTGAGGTACAAAGAGTACTTTTACAGTGCAAAGTCACTTTGCTCCACACTAAACGTTCTGGGCAACGCCTCAGGCACCAGGCGAGGCCTTGTAACCTGTGCCCTATGGCAGTTGGACCAAGAAACACAGAGGGAAGGGCAAGGTGTTAATCAACACCTTGCCTTCCTCCCACAGGGATGCAAAGCATCAGGGCCCACAAAGGCAGGAAGTAGGCGGGGGAGCAGTTGTCAGGCACCATAGGGTGCAACTTGTTGTCGCCATCAGCCGGCCTGGGGGCTGGCACCACAGCCCCCCCACCACACAGAAGGACCCAGGGAACAGCCCCTGGGTCCTATATAAGGAGCTGCTTTGGCAGCAAAAAACAGAACCAGGAACATGTAATCAATTCGTGTGAGGGTTCCGTGAGGAATAGAGCGGAAGGTGAAGCCGCTGTCTGTGGGGTGTAGATGACGCCAACTGTCAGTTAGCCCAAATATCGAGAGTGTCTCCTTCATCTCAGTGTCCTCAGTCAAGTGTGATGGTGCAGGCATACTGGGATGAAGTCCTCAGTTGGATAAAAGACTTAGACGATGAGGTCAGAGAAAAACACCCCATATTGATCCTCTTTGGCTTGATTGAAGATGATGAAACGATCATAAAGGCGCCTAGGATGACTCTGGGTTTGCTGATGGCAGCTAGAGCCTGCCTCACAATGGCATGGAAAAGACCATTCCTCCCCACCAAGACGGAATGGGTGAACGTAGCACGTAACATCTTCAGAATGGAGAGTCTGACCGCTGCCCTACACGGACATAGCACATCGATGGAATCCGAATGGGCCGCCTTCCGTGCACAATATATTACCTGAAATTTGGGGTGCGTAAGGCCTCAGTTTGACCCCACAGATCCATGTGATGCCTGTATGAGTGACATGTTGCCTTGATCCCGTTGAACACTCGTGCTTACTATTGTCACCCGATCTCTGTAAGGACCTATAATAATGTCACAAAAGAAACATCTCTGTTCAAAAGAGGGAGGGGGGAGTGATTGAAGATTGTCAAATTTGCCTACTGTTGTCACCAGCACATTTCATGCCACATGTTTAGAATTGCTCTGCCTGTATTTAGATTATATGTTTTATTCCTCTACACATGCTTGCACTGAAGAGATGTTACTGTTTAAACCTGTAAAACTAATAAAACTGAAATTTCAAAAAAAAAAAAAAAAACAGAACCAGTTTGTGGTCCCTGCACAGGGACCCAAACCAAAGAGTACTCTGTGCACTCAGAGTCTCTTTTTCCCAGAAACCTCCCGCCCTAAGAAAAAGGAAGAGAAGAAAGAGAAAGAAGACAGGTCACTATACGGTGACCACACTGTCGTGGGACAAGAATGGTGGCAGGGGCCAGCGGGGGTAACCTCGGGACCCGATGCCCAAAAGTACAGCATATTATGGTTACTGTAATTATGATTATGTTTGTTATGACCATAACAGTGCAACAAAATCCCACGGCCGTTTATTGCCAACACCTACCCAATGTCTTGTGTACTACCTGGGGGGGAAAAAGCATGGGGCGTATTGTCACCTAGGTCATGTTACCACCCTGCCGGCATATGGGTCCACTGGTTATGTGAATTTGGCCCTTAAACACAATTGATTTTTTTTGTCCACTTGCATCTTCAACCATAAAACCCTGAATATAATTTTCAAAAGTAGGATTATTATAATCCTTTAAAAGTTGCCGTAGATTCTGCTTAATACATGCGCCCCTCTGCTCCTGTAACATTGTTTTGTTATGTAAGGCGACACTCCTCTATGCACACTGAACATACAACCAGTGGCGTAACAAAAACTTTTGCGGCCCTTCTGCGAGCCATGCTAATGTGGCCCCCCCAAGCTACTCAACAAATAACGGTGCACGTCGCACTCCGAGCCGTCCTGGACCACCACGCGTGTGCAATGCCCATGATGGTCATGTCAATGCAGGGGCAGGCGCACACTGCGCTAGGTGAAAGATGGATGTAAATATGTTTTTTAATGAAAGCTTAAATCTTCTGCATAGCGCAGAAACACGGGCCGATGCTTGACCTCTGGCACCTAAATGTGCAAGCCACTCATGTTGGCTGGTGAATTTTTTTAATTGGAGGGCTTAAATATTTGCCACAAGTATGCAAGAGCGACCGAGTATTCCGAGGAAGCCTGATTCCACGAATGGGGTTTTGGGCAGGGGGTGTCCTCCCCAGAGAAAATGTTGTAAATAATGGGCTAAAATTGTGGTTATGAAGTACACTTTTTTGTGAAAAAGTGGGTAAAAAGACATACAGTTTGCAATCGGTTTTGTAGGGCAACTCATGAAAAAGCCTAATAGATGCAAGTCAGTGAGAGTGCAGAGCAGCGTGTCCAAAAACATTTTCATGCATTTCCCCTGAAAATATTCCATTATAAAAATAATGTTCACACAGGCTGTGCCCATGCATTTCAATGCTGGCTGCTCCAATATATGCCAGTATTCCTATATAACAACATACTCATGTTTGCTTTGCACATAATGCCAGTAATGATACTTGAAGAATATACGTCCAAGCTGGCTATGCCAATATATGGCAGTATCTCCACGTAAGAACACACTCCCGTTGGCTTTGCCATTAAAAATGCCATGGTACAATCCAAAAATATGATCAAACTGGTTCCAATGTAGGTAGTGTAGACGCATAAGAACAGTTATCATGCTGGCTTTATCATAGATGCTCAATAAAAAATGTCATTCCACAGTAAGAAATAGCTAGGCTGGTTGCCCTAAAATGCCAGTCTACCCACGTAATAACACTTAACATGCTTGTTTTGTATTGATGGCTAGTAAAGAATGTCATGCCACAGTAAGAAATGGCAAGACTGACTGCACCAAAATGTCAGTGAAGCCACGCAATAACACTTATCATGCTTGCTTTTTTTTTATAGATGACTAGTAAAAATGTCATGCCACTGTCAGAAATCACTAGACTGGCTGCACCGAACTGCCAGTCTAGCCATGTTATAATACAGATAATGCTTGCTTAATGAAGCATGTCCATTAAAAATGCAGTAGTAGCTCTCCCCCACCTGCCCTCTTCCTCCCATCCTCTACCCTCTCCGCCCCATCTGCCAAAATCAGCTTCTCAGCCCAGTACAACCGAACGCGCACACACATTCTCACATTCACTCCCTCACTTACACACATTTTTCTCTTATTCACACACAAACCCATGCACTTTCTCATTCACACGTGCACCCAGCTAGCCATACATCATACACTCATTCATTCATTCACACACACACTACATACATAATACACACCATTGCATACATGCAAGCATACATGCATACAAACATATATAAAACAGGTAAGAACATTTTGCGTAAGGGTGTTCCAGTCACACAGCCCCCAATGGCCTTCTCTTGAACATGCCTCTGTCAACGGCTTTCACTCTACTCGACAGGAACCAGGAAGGTCTCAATCAGGGAGAGCTATCTGGTTTCTGTAAAGGACAGTGGAGCTGGAGGGCCTCCATCTCCCGGCACATCAGAAACAAATTATTTATTTGCTGTGCAAGGTGGAGGTGCTCTGAGTCGGAGCACCTCCACCTCACACCGCAAAATAAATAGTGATTTCTGTTGCCTGGATTTGTTAGCACGTCCACACCGTTATGTGGGCGGCCCGCCGTTGCGGCCCTCACAGGAGATGTCCAGGATGTGACGTCAGGGGAAGGGGAGGGACCCAGGGAACGTTGCGGCAGTTGCCGCCTGTCAGTGAATAAAGAAGATTGTGCCCAAAACGCTGTCTCCTGCGTATCCTTGGCCGCGAGGCCTGAATGCGTGCAGACGTCCAAGAAGGTCTCTAACAATGGCGACGAGCGGACACACGACCCACCAGCACCGGACTGAGGCCTGCAGCCGAGCAGTATAGCGCGTCGGCGCGCCTCAGGACACGGTCGGCGGACGAACGGCACACCGCGACACCGGACTGAGGCCTGCAGCCGAGCAGTGCAGCGCATCGGTGCGCCTTAGGACACGGTCGGCGGACGAGCCGAACACCGCTGCAGAAGCGCGGTACAGCGCCGCGGAGTGCGCTATCACACGGAGGAGTCCAGGCAAGTCACGATCACAGTGGAAAGCGCTTCCTCTCCCTGCGGAGCCCGGCATGTGTGTGGAGGGCGGGGGCCCAGGAGAATCGTGCTCACTCCCCAGCGCAGAGGGAGGACTCCCGGCAAGGCCCAACGTGCGTGCAGCACGGGGAACAGAGCAAAGCCCAACACGCGGGTAAGCATCGCCCACGCCCTGCGTCTCTCACATCCCCATGCCAAGTATAAGGCACGGGTGACGCATCTCACGGGGGCTCAAGAAACAAGAGGCCCGACCCAGACCAACAGGGAACCAACACAAATCTCAGCCCAGTCTGACCCACACCATAAGGGGGGTACACATCCTACTACAAAAGGCAGCGACTAAAAAAGGCAGCGACCACCCCAGACCTCCAGCCAAATATGTCGGACACGGGGAGCACCACAGCTTTATCCTCAGGGGCAACAGCCGACGCGTCGTCAGGAGGGGCAGATGTCGCGCGGGGCAACAACCAGCCCACCCAAAATGAAGGCGGCACATCTCAAGTCATGCACATGCCACACCCGTTTGAAATAAGAGACACTTCAAACCTAGGACCCCGTTGGACCATATGGCTCAGAGATTTCAAGTTTTACACTGGTGCCATAGGGTTAACGGACGATGCCAGACTAAAGAATACACTATTCATGGCAGTGGGACCGGCTGTCAGAGACATTGCAGGCGAGTTACTCAACGTGGACACCGTCATCTATGGTGAATTACATGCCAAACTGTCAGACTATTTTGCACCCCACACAAATATCGACTATAAACGCCACATCTTCCACACGACCAGACAAGAAAAGGGAGAGTCCATAGACAATTTTGTGATGCGCCTCTGCATTAAACTAAAACACTGTGAATTTCACAGATACTCCAATGAAGAGGCACTCAGATCGCAAGTGATCGCCGGTTGTCTTTCCCAACCTTTCCGCAAACAACTTTTACAAAAACAGAGATCCCTGGATGAAATTCTAGCACTGGCCCGCATGGAAGCCGCAGTGGACTCCCAACTCGACAACCTAGAAAAGGTGTCCCTACAACAACACGGAGAAAACGCCAGCAGAGTCAACAAACTTCAATCAAACCTTACCCTAGGAGAGAAACGCCCTGAGGCCACCTGCTACAAATGCGGATATGAATACCCCCACGTTAGGGAGTGCCCTGCCATAGGACAGAAATGCACCGCCTGCGGGGGGCATGGACCACTACAGGGCCATGTGCAAAAATGCCCCGACGCACAAGTCCAGCAAACCTCGAACCCAAGACAGGCACAGGTATTTCCGTCAGGGCTCACCCAGACCCAGAGGGGAAAGCGACGGGAAACATACGAGGAGAGAAGACACTGATTGAAAAAGCCACTACACAAGGGAGGATCGATGCTCGTCCGAAGACACCAGACGCTCTCACAGAAGACGATTTGTATGTTACATTGAGACACGGTCCCCCACCAGCAGCGACAGCCCGTCATCAGAGGACGATCAAAGAAAGAAAGGTTACGTATGGGCCATAAAAGACAACACCGCAGCCACCCAACACAGCCCTGTACTGACCCTACACGTTAACAATACCCCACTGGAATTCCTGATAGACACGGAGCCACGGTCAACATAATTAATGAACAAGCGGACGCAGCGCTCTCACCACAACCAAAGATCAAAAAAGCGGCCGTGGACATTTACCCATATGGCTCCACCACTCCGTTGGCGTGCAGAGGCATGATCACGGCCTGGTGCATGCAAAAAGAACACACAGAAAAGATCCTGCTGCACATTCTGAAAACCGAGGCCAACAGTGGGTGCATACTGAGCTTCCGAACAGCGGTGGACATGGGACTGGTACACATCTTGTACCAACTGATGGAGCACAAGTACTTCGCCAAGCCTGAAGCGATCGAACATCATTCCCGAAATTATTTGCAGGCCTGGGGAAACTAAAAAACAGAAAGGTCCATCTTCACATAAATCCCCTCGTCAAACGAGTGGCCCAGCACTACCGAGGGATACCGTTCAACATCCAAAGGCAAGTGGAAGAAGAACTGGACAAGCTGATCAAAATGAATGTGATCGAACCCGTCTCAGGACCCACCCCCTGGGTGTCGCCTATCGTCCCCGTCCCCAAAAAGCCCCCGGACCGGTCCATACGACTATGTGTCGATATGCGCAGAGCCAATGTCGCAATTGAGATTGAGAGGCACCAGGCACCCAGGATCACGGACATGATTCACCTCCTCCATGGAGCAAGATTTTTCTCAAAACTCAACTTGACAACAGGCTATCACCATATCGAAATCGTGCCTGAATCCCGATATATCACCACATTTGTGACTCACCTTGGCCTTTTCCAGTATAAAAGACTTCGTTTTGGCATCTCTTGTGCCGCCGAAAAATTTCAATAGGAGATACACAAAGTGATTCGGCACGTTCCGAATTGCCTGAACTACTCGGACGATGTTCTAGTGTACGGCAAAACGCAAGAAGAACAATGTCGCACTGCACAGAGTGTGTCAAGCACTGGAGGAATCAGGGCTAACACTGAACAAAACCAAATGTGAGTTCTCGAAGGGATCACTGCGATTCTTTGGGCACATTTTCTCAGACAAAGGAATACGACCAGACCCCGAAAAAGTCCAGGCACTCAATTCGGCCGTGCCCCCCATCAACACGACGGACCTGCGATCGTTCCTGGGTCTAGCCACTTACTGTTCCAGATACATAAAGCAGTATGCCACTGTGAGCAACCCGCTGGAACTGCTCACGCGCAAGGACGCACCATTCATATGGTCGAAGGAATGTCCAGGGGCATTCGAAGCGATCCGAGGAGCCATCACACAAGCGGAGGACATGCCGTACTTTGACGCCAACCGAGACACAGAAAATCGTAGACGCTTGCCCGGTGGGACTAGGCGCCATACTCACGCAAAAGGACCTGGCAGATCTACTCACTACCCACATAGTAGCATACGCCAGCACAAGCTTGATGACCATGGAACAGGCATACTCGCAAGCGGAAAAAGAAAGTCTGGCAGTAGTATGGGCGTGCAAGTATTTTCATCTGTTCCTATTCGGAAAAGAATTCACGATAGTGACAGACCACCAGGCACTGCTCACCATCTACGGAAGGCCCAAAGCCCGGATGCCACCTAGAATTGCAAGATGGGGCCTGTGGGGTGGGGTGCCAGTCGGGTGGGTGGAACTGACAGTACAGTCGGAGTCTGACCCAGCCCTCAGGATCGTAAGACACTGCCTACAGACGAATAAGATAACCCTCATGAGACAACAAGCAAGAGCAGAAACCGATACGACACGGGAAGACGTGAAGTGGCTCAACCAAGTTCGAGAGGAGCTAATGATAGTGGAGAACAATATACTACTAAAAGGCTGCAAAGTTGTGATTCCAAGAAAGCTCCGGGAAAGGACAGTACACCTGGCCCATGAGGGGCAAAGCGGGACAGCTGCCACGAAACGCCTTCTCCGCCAAAAAGTGTGGTTCCCACAACTTGATCACCTAGTAGAAACCATCGTGGGAGGCTGCCACATCTGCGCACAGGTAGCCCAACCTCCTCACCCGAATCCCCTACAGACATCACCGCTACCGAACAAAGTGTGGGAGGAGCTCGCAGTAGACCTATTTGGACCAATGAGCGATGGTACACATGTAGTTGTGCTCATGGATGAACACTCACGATACCCGGGTGCCCAAATTGCAACAGCAAGTGTCATACCGGCACTCGACCGAATGCTATCAGCATATGGCATCCCCAAGGTCATAAAATCAGACAAGGGCCCCACATTCATAAGTCACGATTTCCAAAGATTTGCTAACTACATGGGGTTCCAACATCGACAAATAAGCCCTCGCTGGCCCCAGGCAAACGGCATGGTCGAAAGATTCATGGCCAGCATCAAGAGGACACTGCAAATTGCCCACATTCAAAACAAACCATTCGAACAGGCGCTCAACCAACTGCTCAGAGAATATAGGCACACGCCTCACAGCACAACGGGAGTATGCCCCGCGTATCTACTATTCCGAAGGCCAATCACCATGAGGCTACCAGAGGATCCCAGAACACAAGAACCGATGGACCTGGAACAAAGAGCGAGAGTAAATGATGAGGTGAACAAAACTAAAACAAAAGACAGTATCGACAGGAAAAGAAGAGCCCATGAGAACTTAATGCAACCAGGTGACGAAGTATGGGTCAGACAACCCAAAAATCGAAAGGAAGATGCCACCTTCGCACCCACCCCACTTGTTGTGATGCACAAGAAAGGCACTATGGTCACGGCCCAGAGAAGTGACAGCTCATCAGTGACCAGAAACAGCTTGCACTTCAAGCACGTCAAGCCCCACCAAACTGAACGGTGAGAAATGAACAGTGACCGTGAAGAGAAAAGATGCAGAGAAGAATTATACCATGGAGACGGAGAAGAGTCCGAAAATGAAGCGACCACCGCAACACGTGTGACTGAGAAGGTGACTCCAAGCAAGACGAGGCGCCCTCAGAGGAGCCGCATGAAACCACTTTGCCTCATAGAGGAAATGGGATGAACGCAAAGACAATGGACTCGCATGTTAAAAAGGGGGAAGATGTTAGTGCATCCACACCGTTATGTGGGCGGGCTGCCGTTGCGGCCCTCACAGGAGATGTCCAGGACGTGACGTCAGGGGAAGGGGATGGACCCAGGGAACTTTGCAGCAGTTGCCGCCTGTCAGTGAATAAAGAAGGTTGTGCCCAAAACGCTGTCTCCTGCGTATCCTTCGCCCCGAGGCCTGAATGCGTGCATACCTCCAAGAAGGTCTCTGACAGGATTGGGATTGGAAAATGACACGTAGGAGACTGGAGCTTGGAAACACAACTTCTTTTATTCAAATACAACTGGGAACTGAAACACATTCTGAACACATTCTGCTCGATCGTACACTCCTCCCCATTTCCCCATACGTCACTAACTCCTCCTTTCTCTCTCGTCGGTCGCTTCTTAAAAGTGACAGGACCGTAACCATTTCCTTTGTGGTGCAAGATGTAGGTGCTCTGGAGCTCCTCCATCTGCAGCCGCAAAATAAATAATTTCTTTCTGAAGTCTGAGCACTTTTGCAAAAGACATGATTGCTTTCGCAGTGCAAGATGGAGGCAGTGTGCCTCCATCTCACTCTGCAAAAGGAATAATTTATTTCTGAATTCTGAGTGCATGCCACTAATCGAAGTGTAAAAGAAAAGATAGTGGAACTATGTTCCCCCTGTCCACCCCATACCATCCCCCAATTCGAACCCCATACCTGGGTCCTTCCACCGCCCCTACCCCCACTCCACCCCACACCAGTTTGTTTTACAACAGTAACTTCATGGCTTACATAAACACAATGAAAGAAAATGCATTTAAATGACAACCATTAGTTTGTCATTTGATAACCTGCATGCATCTTTAAGTAGTATCCCCCTTACAATCTAATCAGCTACCATTCGCACCTCTTAAGAGACATGCCGAGGATTACAGGCAACCTGTAAGCCGCTCCCTCCCCCATTACCTTTACAGGCACTGTGTCTATCCCAGCAGTCTATACAAATAAAGAAAAGCAATCCAGCACTCTCGAGTTAGAGCAGTATAGTGGGGCACCGGAGTGTTACCATTGCGGCCTAGCTTCAGTGACGTCATTTCACCAAAATGCCAGGGGTAGCGGAAGTGACATCAGATGACCCTTGACCCCTGATGACATCACTGTAAGTGATGTTATTTGACCCCTCCCCGAAGTGATATCGCGTGAAGCGATGGAACACGACCTTTCACCCGTTGACAAAACAGGAAGTGGCATCACATAGCATTGTACACTATGAAAAATATGGTTACGATATCACTATAATGTGGCGTACATTTCATTCAAGAATGGATCAACATGTGTATCGTTAAGATCAGTGTGCATAGGCCCATATTACCAAATTACTGTAATGCAAGCAGACGTCCATGACCAAATGATAATGATGTGTTATTATATAGAACTTACACTTAAGCGCTTTATATAGAAAAAATATACACCCAATATCACCCAACCTGTGTTGGTACTCATTTATCGACCTCAGAAGGATGAAAGGCTGAGTTGAGGTGTTTAAGAACAGACTAAACCAGTGACTCACCCCCGAAAGTGTGCCTGAAATAAACCTTTAAGGAGTCTAGCAATTATTGTATAGAATTCCATAAAGACACATTATTTGGTATTCCTATTCTTTCTTATTTAGGGTCACTGCTGAAAGTGTTAGACTTGTGGCACTCCTCTTCTTATTTATCTTCTTTTTTTAAGGGGCCTGAACAAGAAAGCCAGCCACTCCAGAAGTAAAGAGCCACAAGGTGCTGGCCACAGCCCATGAGCTTGCAGTTGCGACCTCTGGCGACCCCTAAATGACGTCCCTGCCTAGCTTAGAATCCCAAGTAGGTGAGCAGTAAAAAAAAGAAAACCTGCAACAAACGAAGGCAATATCATAATATCATACACTTTTCTTCCTGCCCACAGGGTGTAGCATAAACACAAACACACAAAAACACTTTTAAAAAAAAAATTATCTTAGATGCTGAAATGCATTCAGTGCTGTTGCTTCTTCTGGTCTCCAGTGCTGGGCCTGGGTTCCGTGCGGTGAAATGACAGTGAGAAGTTTTTTCGGGACGGCCCGGCTCTTGGTTGCTTAGCAACCACATTCAGGTGAAAGCTAAAGAAAGGCTTCCATTCCTCGCTGCCTAAAAAAAGCAAAAATGAAAAAGGCGCCTGCAGAAGCTTTGCAGAGCTTGTGCCTTTGTTTAAGGCAACGTGAGGCTTGTGGCTCAGACTGCTTTCTCCATGGATGGGGGCCCACGGGGCCCGTGCCTCAGGGGCTGTGGGGGCCCCGGTTACGCCAGTGTATCCAACCCACTTTGCGACACATTTAAAGCTTATACGTGTGATCTTGGGCGCATTGCTCAGGCAGCATTGGTTCACCCATCAACATGACATGATTTTCTGTGTTTTTGACATTCTTTTTGTCAATAGGGCTGGCAGACGATTCATTCCACTCCTCACTGCCTGCTGCTTCAACATCATATGACAAAACACTGCCATTCTTGACAGCTGGGTATTTTGTGAATTCGTTTGAATCTAATCTTGTTTCCGATCAATAGTTCGATATGCAGTCGGATCCTTTACATGATCCTGTCAAACTGAATAAGGTGCTGGATTCTATGTTCCGACTAGAGGAGCAAATCAGATGTGCGGGATACGTTCCTGGTCCCTATCATCCAACGAAAAGACTTTTAACTATGACAACATTTCCTGGTACGAGGAGAATCCAATATCCTTCCGTCACTCCGGGATATAGGGGAAATAGCTTTCACGGATATAGCATGGAGACAAGGACTGGGTACTTTACATGAGATCATGTTTGCTTCAACCAGGTCCGAGCAGTGTATTCTAGCGACTCACGTTAAATCTGATTAGAGAAGCCACAAAAAAAGTGGGTGAGAACATTGACGAGTAGAGCGTTTTACGTCCATCAATCAGGGTTATGCTTTCTTCCACCTGAAAGGTAATCCATGGCTAATGACCTTATAGAATCCTGGGATAGATTTGGCGGCGCTCTGAAAGAAATGTTCCTTGAATTTGGTGGTGTACCATTGACTGAGAGGACGCCCCAGAAAATCTGTGAACGAGCTCCTCTGTGATGCCTCAGGCTCACTGAAGAAGTAACATGGTTTGCCTTTATACGGATCTCACCAAAGGTAGTGGTCATGGATCAGGGAGCCAATTGCCAACTTAATAGAGAGCCGCTTTTACTCAGAGGATGGTTCCGTAAATATTTAAGATTTCATTTGGTCAGAGTACATCCGGTGAAGAGTAACCCCGCAACGCTCATATTAGAAAAAATAGAAAGCACTAGAGAAAAAGGCCCAGCACCCCTCTTGCAAGGAGAACAAGGTTTATTCTTGCAAAAATACAAATACTTGCCAGCAAAGTAATCTGCTTCCATGAAGCGCTCTGGCAAATACAGCATAAGCAATGGGTTATAAAGGTAAACAGCGCCATAAGTGACGTACATCATATAGGTTTCAAATTCAGGTAGCGGGTTGGTGTGACCCTATAAACATATAGCCTGCTCCATACGGGATGCCAGGTGATTGGTCCCAGCATCTTCTGTCCATCTTCTTCCACATGGGGATCTTCTTCTTTTGTGATCAAGCAAAGACTCTAATTGACAATTAGGTTACACAATTCGTCATTTCATAGTGCTACAGGGCACCTTCTAACAAGGTCATGAGAACTTCTCAGAATGATGTGAACCCCGCCCCTTTCCCAGACACGCCCGGGCCCCCACAACTTTCCCACCACAGCCGAAATTTGTTACCCTCTCCCCTGGCACCTCGCAGCACCAATCATATGAACGTATGGTGGGAGCTGCCCATCACGGTTCTCTGATCTTCCTGATTGATTGGCCACTTTACAGGTTTATGGCCAGGGGTCTTGGGCTGTTCAGTGCACTCATGTGTGTGTGTCTTGGGCTCAGGTGTCCTTGGCTGCTACAGCTTATGGTTCTGGACTGGTGAAGGCCTAAAGCTCTTCTAAGATCCATTCCGGCCCTCTCTTGGCCTTGCAGGGCGCATTCCTTCTGTGTTACATGCTCTAATGGTAAGATACAATAAATAACTGTGTGTGCTCAAGAAATTAACCTTCTGCAGGGCTGCCAGGGCTGCGAGCAGCAATGCACTCACACCATTCTAACCTTCAGGACGGGATGTAAGCCTATGGCAGAACTATGGCATTAGGCCTCAATTTCAAAATGGCATCTAACTTCTAAAATTGAGTTTCACTACGCACTTGATACTAATACTATAAGTCACTGCATTTCCTCTATGATCCAACTCCTGTGTGTGGCCCTTCTCCCCCTTCATTCTAGTTTTCCTGTAACATCTACTTTTACAGTCACCTCATCCTAAAGCACAGAGGGGCCTGGGATTTCTGCCCCTGCACCCCAACATTCCCCCCTTTCATTAATTCTATATTAACAAACTTCCTTGCCATCCTCTTAGTCTCCTCATACCTCCATGTACCTTTCTTGGGCACCCACACTGTACACACTGACCGCAAACGTTCTCCTTCCTCAGCATACTGCTCTGGGGTGCAAGTGAGGTACATGCAGCCTCTATCTCCTTCTAAATCCAGGGGATCAATTCTTTGCTCTATTCTCACCATACGGGGAACATATGAGTCATCTGTTTGTTCCTGCCCATCTTTTGTACCGCGAGGTGCACTACTTAACGCAATTGAAACCATCATAATCATTGCACTATTAGGGATCGCTTTAGCACAGAATCGGAGTCAAAAGAAGGAAAGTGCAAAAAATCACTAGTATGAACACCACCACTGGCACCAGTATCTTCATGACTGCTCCCATCCACAACTGTGCTAATGAGAAGAGGTCATCAAACCAATCATCTTATTAATCTCTGCTTCTGTCTGCATATGTTCTCAGAGGCTATGCATGGCCTCTAGTATCTGTGTGAGAGACCCATTTGTGGCATCATTTGGGGGTATGTAAGCACAGCAGTATTCTGCTCTTTTATTTTTACAATTGCCCCCTTCCATGGCTTTAAGGAGATCGAGCACCAACCGGTTCTGCAACGTCATGAACCGGATGGCTCTCAGTTTAACCTTGATTGCATTAAATCCTTGTTCAGTGTCATTCGTCAACTGCATCAGCTCCCACTGAACTATTTGCAGCCATTTGGCGTTGCCCACTGTTTGTACTCCTGGTAGTAAAAAGAGAGCAAGAAATGTCTCTTCTTTGTTGTACATTGATCAGGTATTTCTCTAAGCAAGTCAGCTGAGTTTTTGATAGATAGTTAGACCTCTTTTTCCTTCTCAAAAGTATATTCTCCTTTTTCTCTGGTAATATCTGGAAAACAGGGTGCTGTAGGGGTGATGCAGAGACGCGGTAGGCCCTGGGGGTGACTTGGGGGTAACCAAGCTCCCTGGTATCATAGGTGTGCTTCAGGGAACCACGAGGGCTGGTCAGTGCACTCGTGTGTGTGTGTCTTGGGCTCAGGTGTCCTTGGCTGCTATAATTTATGGGTCTGGACTGGTGAAGGCCTAAAGCACTCACTCCTCTTCTCGTGGGCTAGCTCTTCAAAGATCCATTCCAGCCCTCTCTTGGTCTCGCGGTGCCCATTTCTTCTCTGTTACATGCACTAATGATAAGACACAATAAAGAACTGTGTGTGCTCAAAAAATTAACCTTTTGCAGGGCTGCCAGGGCTGAGCGCAGCAATGCCCTCACACCCTTTTAACCTTCAGGACGGGATGTAAGCGCATGGCAGAACTATGCCGCTAGGCCTTCATTTCAAAATGGCATCTAACTTCTTAAATTGAGTTTCACTACACGCTTGATACTACTAATATAAGTTACTCCATTTCCACTATGATCCAACTCCTGTGTGTGACCCTTCTCCCCCTTCATTCTCTTAGTTCTCCTGCAACATCTACTTCTACAATCACCTCGTCCTAAAGTGCAGAGGGGCCTGGGATTTCTGCCCCTGCACCCCAACATTCCCCCTTTCATTAATTCTAGATTAACAAACTCCCTTGCCATCCTCACAGCCTCCTCATACCTCCATGTACCTTTCTTGGGCACCCACACTGTACACACTGACCGCAAACTTTCTCCTGCCTGAGCGTACTGCTCCGGGGTGCAAGTGAGGTACATGCAGCCCCCATCTCCTAAATCCAGGGGTTCAATTCTTTGCTCTATTCTCACCATACAGGGCATAATTAGGGCCATTTGTATGTTCCTGCCCATCTTTTGTACCGCGAGGTGCACTACTTACCACAATTGAAATCATCATCATGGCTTATTAGGGATCGCTTTAGCATAGCATCGGAGTCCCAACTGGCAAGTGCATAAAATCACCAGTTCAAACACCACCACTGGCCCCAGTATCTTCACAACTGCTCCCATCCACAACGCTGCTCATGAGAAGAGGTCATCAAACCATTCACTCTTATTAATCCCTGCTTCTGTCTGCATATGTTCTCCGAGGGTATGCACAGCCTCTAGTATCTGTGTGAGAGACCCATTTGTGGCATCATTTGGGAGTATGTAAGTACAGCAGAATTCTCCTATTGTTTTACAAACACCCTATTCCATGGCTATAAGCAGATGGAGCACACACTGGTTCTGCAACGTCAAGAACCAAATGGCTCTCAGTTCAACCTTGAATGTATTAAATCTTTGTTCAGTGTCATTCACCAGCTGTATCAGCTCCCACCAAACTATTTGAAGCCATTTGGCGCTGGCCACTGTTTGTACTCCTGGTAGTAACAAGGAAGCAAGAAATGTCTCATCTTTATTGTACATTGATAAGGTATTTCTTTAAGCAAGTCATCTGAGTTGTTTCACAGAGTTAGACCTCTTTTTCCTTCTCAAAAGTATATTCTCTTTTTTCACTGGAAAGATCCGGAAAACAGGGGGCTGTAGTGACAATGCAGAGGCGGTAGGCCCTGGGGTGGCGTGGGGGCTAACCAAGCTCCCTGGTCTCATAGGTGTGCTTCAGGGAACCACTAGGAGAGCCGAGTGCAAGCATATGCCCCTCCATGATGGCAAAAACACCTGCTTGCCACAAACCCAGTACATGCCCATTATTGCTGCTGTTCCTTTCTTGAGATCTGGAATGTTTATTGTCATATTACACTTTGGTACACACAGAGACATCACCTGCATTAAAGAAGCACAGTTTAGATTCTTCTTGTTTCTGCACCTTCACTGGCTTCTCCTTTGCTTCAATCCATGTTTGCTTTGCCACGTGCTTCCCCCAGTACTCGACATGCTACGTTCACCCTCTGAATCACTTCTTTCCTGTGTCGGATAACTCCCCCGCCATACATCTTATCACAGTCTCTTCTCACCGATTGGACACAAACCTCACTCCTAGCTGCATGTATGGTCTTTGTAAGACCCTCAGGCTTCTGGCATTACCGGCACATTGCTGTTCATCTGGGTCCTTCATCACAAGGTGTATGCTGTGTGCTTGGAATGTACTTCGCAACCTACATAGTGCTAGATGGACAAGACATTGAGCATCCAAAAGCGGAACCTCTTGCAGTATTAGTACCCTGGGGCTCCCAGTATCTGTGGTATTAAGGAGCAAATATAGCAGCTCAAATTTACCCTATGTTTCCCCACCGAGCTCATGTCCACGTAGGAACTGTTACTCATCTCTGGATGGTGCACATTCTCTATCATGTCAAAACCTAATCCTCGGTATTCATCATATTGTTTCTTAGTTTGTCTTCTAAAACGTTTTAATATGCTTGCGTGTGGCACATTTAACATGTTGACATAATGGGGGAATAAACCATGTCTCGACGCCATTTACTGCATATGTGTGACGAATTGGGTGCTGCTCCGCTTGAGTGCAAAGATGAGTTGGGGTAAAATGGCCCACTCAGCCCTCACACTTCTACAAACCAAAACCCAACGCAATCAAAACAGTAAAACAGGGACAGTGAAGATATATACCTCCTTCGCTTTTTGTGGAAACTTGGGCAGAGGGAAGGCTATGCTTTTAAGAGTGGTGTGAATGTGATTCAGTAGTGACACAAACAACACAGTAACACAGTCCCAAATAAAGGGAAGTCCAATCAAGGTTCTATAAAAAATATAAATACTTTAATAAACACACCATCTGCAATATAACAAAACACTGTACAAAAACCCACCCCTACTGAAGAACAGAGAGGAAGCAACAAACGGAAGAAAGGAGCCTTCTGAACGTGAGTACAGGGGTGATAGGCAAATACCATCGAGGAAAGGATACTTCTTGTGAAAGAAGGTGCTGTGGTGACCTAACCAGTCTCTAGGGTCCCAGAGGATTGAGTGGGAATTTCGTGGTCCACAACACATGGTTTTAGTTCTTTAATGGGTTGCTGATGTCGAACCCGGTGTTGAACATTGATGCAAGCGGATCAAGCTCAGTTCAGGCACGTTTGATCGGGTGGGCCCAAGCAGCAAGCAGGCATTTAGTAGGGGCGAATATGGTGACTCTGTGTGGTTGAAGTGGGGCTCTCAGTGATGCAGGTTGGGGCATTCTTCAGGATCTCGTCGAGGTTGGGTCAGGTCAAGTCAGAGTTTCTGCCACTGGGAGAGGGCAGTACATGATGCTCCAGCGGTTTGAGTCGGTGGGCAACGGTCATCGAATTGGTGATCTGGATGCTTTGATGTGTGGCTCAGTGAGGCGGCCGTCCGAGGGCTTGTCGGTCGATCTGTGATTGTAACCCTTGCCCAGAGTCGGCATGAGACTCTCCAGTGGTTTGGAGCAGGTCCCAGCACCGAGCAGTTGATTCAGGCCTAGCAGGTAATGGGCTCAGCTAAGGCACGATGCAGCTTTGAGCTGATTCGAAGTGCAAGCAATAGTTTAGATGGGTGGAGGAGCGCAGAAGGCAGCGCCAGTTCATTGCCTCTAGTTCAGGGTGCAGTGAATATGGGGCGACTGATTTGGTGCATCAATAAAATGGAGCTTCAGCTGGTCTGGTCCTCAGGGCACTGTAAGCGCCACTCAGAGGGACTTGAGGACAGGATGGATCTATCCACAGTCTGCTCTACCCTCTTTAGGAGATTCTGGTACACAGTGGCTGGTTGTGGTCCACAGCAGAGGTCACCCCCAATGTGCTCTGGGAGTGGGTAGGGGACAGAGTTCCCTTCTGCCTTGGATGGCTCCTTCTTCACCTATGGCTGAGGGCTTTGGGAACTATTACTTTACCAAAGGAAGTCCAGTGTGTTCTTCTCAGGTTTTGTTCCAGTGGGAATCTCCTGATGGGGTGGGAGATCTCTTCTTTTAAAAAGGCACAGGTCCCCGGGTGACTGGACTAAAGCTAGTCTGCCTTAGTGGTTTAATCCCTGCCCTTCACAGAGTGGACTTTTCCCTTCTGGCATCACACCCAAAATGCTTTGCTCCAGAGAACGTGGAGTGGATAGGAAGAAGAGAGAGAAGCAGAGAGAAAATACATGGTGGAAGTCGCCTTCCCATGAACATAGCCCTCCTACCTATTTGAATTCCGCCCCTTCCCTTCCTACTAGGAACAAAGGTCTTTAGAGATGCAGCACTATGGTGTGCGGCTACTCCTTTTGAATGGGTGTGCTCCTTTGCTTTGCAGCTGTTTCTGGCAGAGGGGGGGGTTACCGGTCTTCAAAAAGGGATCAGAGTAGAGGCATATCCATCCAGCTACTTGCCCTGCCCTTTGGCAGTCTCATCCCATCTAACCAGAATAGACATCACCTTCCTCAGCTGAGCTGACTCACATGGGCTGACACATGCGTGATATATATTTGGATGTGGCGGTCCTGATCATAAGTAGCACCATGCACTATGCCTAAAATCAGGACTAGCTTTATTTTAGAGTTTATCCTGCCACCATCATGGATTACCTATGATCATTGTAGTTTTAGTCCAGGGGAGGCATGTTTTTGATGCTGCAGAGACTTGGCTGTCACTGTTGAGGGGACTCCAGTGCCCTCTCAACCTGCTCTGTGCCACTGGTAGAGCAGGTGTTGGGTATCAGGCCACTGATACAGCAGAGCACAGGCATGAAGTCTATGAAAGGGGGATATGATTAGCAGATTACCCTTTTGGAGATGGAATTACCCACATCATTTTATCTATTAATAAACATCACAAAAGCCAGGGCTTTACACCCTTACCAGATGGCAATTCCTCACAGTATGGTTACAGATTATACAAAGAAAACTGATGTTTATGTAGGATGAACTGCGTCTTGTCACTGCTGTTTGGAGCGTGGTTACTGAGCAGTCAGCCACGAGCCGTGCCCGGTCTAGCAGTGTCTCAGTGCTAGAGTTTTGGAGTGTTGCAAAGAGCATCATGGGCTTTCTTAAAAGTTAATTCATTTCTACACTTATGAGAATGGGAACAGGTTGGTCAAAGCAAGTCCACTATGCCCCTAAGAGAAGTCAAGCTAATTTTACGTATGCAAATTATCTGCTCAAGACTTGGACAGTTCTAGATAAATGACACTAATTTACACATAGTCACGTCACAAAGCAATTTCCCAAGGCAGGTACATTTGATCTTGAATTGTTTATTTAAGAAGAATTCCGGGATCGCAGGTTCACCAAAAGCATTGATATTCCTTTTTAGCCTGATACAGATGCGCAGGGAAACTCCAAGAACAGTTCAAAAAACAGAGAGCAAAGCCAGAGAATTTGGCAATCCCTAAGAACAGAAATGTTTATAGTAGACACTATTCAGCACTTCAAGCGATACCCCCACCAAAACTTGAGAGAATATTTTAGACTGGTATAATCCAGCGATATTGAATCCTTTAACTGGACAGGTAAGATACCAAATGCATGCAGCACATCTTTGCCCATCTCCTCCAGGTGGGAAGATTCAAGTCCAGAGACCAGATTAATCCTGCATTGAACTGCCATTATATAGTCAATTTACAACTATACGATCACCGGGAGGCTCTACATCGCAATCACTTTCAACCATGCATGTGTTGTACGATAGATGGACAATTGCTAACGTTTTTGGAGCCTCACCTATATATAATTCCATCTGCAACATTTGAAGGGTTACCTAACACACCCTTGAGCCGCCACTGCAGCATACCCCTTGAAACTGTTTCCTGGGGCAGGTAATACATTAGTGTCTGTACACACACAATGAAGCTCTAGTGATCCATTAGATATCATGCAAAAGATTTCCCAAAACCCATAAAGACCCTGTTAAGTTTCAAGAAGAGTTACAGGTTATCACGGTATCCCTACATATTATCCTCACCAAAAATATCTCTGTATATATGGTCATCTGGAACGACATAGGCAATATTTTTTGGGGGGATAATTTGTGGAAGCAGGGGTTGCGGGGGTGTCCCCCGCAGGGTCCATGCCTCAATATCGCTGCAAGAATATGGTGATATTTTTGTATCGCGATATGTTTGCGCTGATATTAACACATGGAACCGTTATCACTTATTGTTACAATCCCACTTCTTCCAATCTCAATCAGCTGTTAAGAGCTGCTCTTCTTCCTGACACATTCACATTACTAAATTCACCATTGCAAGAAACCCATAGGGAGGTATTAAAAGATTTAGTCAACAAACTACTCCACGCTATCCTTGAAATGTACCCAGAGAAAATAAACTGCAACAAGATCAACGCATGCAAACAAAGCAAATGGGAGAACTCGGACGATTTTCTCAAGAGGCAGAAATGATGATTTGATTAGTTATTGGGGATCCACAATGCAGCAACAACTGCACTGCAAGGCATCGTTTCTGACTTTGTAATGGGTCTGCAGCCCAAGATTGCTGATGAAATTAAGGGAGTACTCATTGGCTGGGAAGGAAAACATTTGAATGAGTCGTTATTAGGTCTGCAACATTTCCATGAAAAGGCAGAGACAGCAGTACATAATTATGGCAATGTTAATGGTGTTACAAACCCAGCAGCTTCAATGCAATGAAGGACGGGGCTTAAGCACGTCCTCGCTTTAGAGGAAGAGAACGGGCAAGAGGAAGAGTAATGTGGCTGAAGGAGGAACTCAAGGTGGACAGGTACCGATTCTGTGCACTGGTCAGTGTAATTATTGCAAGGGATTTGATCCTTGGAGTGCCTGAACTGACCACCTCACGAAATCAGCTCAACCAACATAACTCCCTCCTTCTTTTCCACAGTCATTTCCACCTGCTCCACTACTGGGTACGTTTAATACGGACTAGGACAGCAAGGTGTTGTTACACCACTGATTCTACTTGATCCTTCTGCTACTTCTGTTAATTGTGCTGTTAATATGAAGAGTGTTTCTTGACTTGTTGATACTGGAGTGTCGCGCTCAACTTTGAGAGCCTCTGAATGTCCACATGGCTTCTGTTCACAAGAAGTGATAAATGCAGCAGGCACCTGGGAATGGACCAATACCTCATCCAGTTACACGATCTATGACTGCCAATTTACTTTGGGTCCTAGTACTGAGCATCATGCGTTTCTATTGACCCCTTCTATGGCCGAGAATTCGTTAGGATTGGGTCTATTGTGTTAAATGCATTTTACTGTGTATTGTTCTCCTCATGCCATTTGTTTGGAAACCACAATACATAGAGAATTGGAATTGTAGCTGTCTTCAAAGGTTCACCCGGAAATTCTTATCCCCGGATGTAATATAAGTGGGAGGCATATAAAAAGTGGAGCCAGTATGCATTGCTCTGAAGCCAGATATACCCCTTCCGTACATCCCATAGTATAAAACCTGTCATTTAGTTACAATTTAAGCAAGGACATATTGTGCTAATAACAGTCCTTGCAAACCCCTATGTTACTGATTTGTACAATAACTCTGCACCTTAGGACACTGTTAAGGCAGCAGTTTTGCCTGCTTTTCCTGTTCCCAAGCCCCCAACCGTTTTATCTTTCATTCCTGCCACTGCAACACACTTTACAGAGGGGAATCTATATTCTACATGCTTTTCATACATGTGCACCCTGTTAGTTACTATCTATTCACCTTTACTTATAAATCCTTACACTATTTACACTATTGTTTCACTCATGTACCACAGGGTATGTGGAAAGTCTGGTGCTCTTTTCCCAGATTCTAAGTTGAAAGCTTGTCAACAAGATTCTCTCCATTTATTGATGGCTCTTACTCTGAAGCGACACAAAACCTCCAAAGAAAACTTTCAATTGTGTCAGCCCCGAGTCCATTATCTTGGTCACAGTATTCCCTCTGAGGAAAGACACCTAGCTAAAGATCGATTCAATGTGAATATGCAAGCCCAGACCACAAACCCGAAAACAATTTCTTGGAAAGGCTGACTCTGCTACTAGTGGATAATAGATTATTAAACCACCATGGAACCTCACTCATAAATTTGTTCCCAAGGCCCTTCTATGGATATTTGAAGTAGAGGAGGCATTTGTCAGACTCATGGTAGAATTTTCAAAGGCTGCAGCCTTAGGTCTACGTATTTTGAAACATCTTTCACTTATATTGTGATGACCGTGAAGGCTTTTTCCTGGGGGTGTTGATCCAAAAACACATCCAAATTGTCAATTAAAGTGCCCCAACCGATCCAGTGGTTGCAGATTTACCATCTTGTTTACGTGCTGTGACAGCAACAGCATTGTTGGCACAGAAAGCTTTGCAGATGGGGAGCAGGTGCAAGTGGATCTAGGTCACCTGGCCTAAGCCCCGCCCACCTGGTGCCTTCCTGTTTTCTGCTCTTTTTCACCACTTAGCAAACCACGCCCATCTGGTGCCTTCCTGTTTGCCGCTCTTTTTCACCACTTAGCAAGCACCACCCACCTTCTTAGTCCTGCCTCTTCCTTCCTGCTCCTAACTATTAGATCAAGGGCGTGTCTCACCCGGGCGTCCTAAGCGAAGGGCAGATGAAGAAAAGGGGAATTCCTGTTTGGACCTGTTCGGACCAGGAGGACCCAGGGTCCGACCCACTGCTCAGACAGCAGGTAGGCATGCACCACCATGTGTTACTACCTCTGGTCCCCCCGTGATGTTCCCTTGTGCCCCCCATTCTCGCACACAGGTGTTGCCTGTTTTGCTTGATTCTTCTACCCTGCTCCCCCCTCACCCCACTCAAGCCTATTTCTGCAGCAGTCTGTCCTGATACATTCTGGTTTCACCATCACCGTCTTGTGGACAATGCTGGATTTGACTTTTATGGACTTCTTTCATTCATGGTGCGTCACCCTTTCTCAACTCTCATGCTGCACTTCTTTTGCATCTTGCTCTCATGGTGGCCCTGAATCATGCTGTTCCCATCTTCATCTTGTATCCTGGCTTGCAACATTATGTGTTACTACTGACTTCTGCAATTGTATTCACTCTCCCCTCTTGATTCTCCCTTCTTTTGACTGCTAACTCTCTGTTCTCTGCTCCTTTCCCTTCTCCCTTTTCCTATCTCCTCCCCTTACTTTCTTCTATGCACTTACTCTATCAGAATTGTCCCTGGACCTAATATGATAGCAACCTCGTCTGTCTCCTCCTCCCTCCCCTTACTGTTTTTTTCCTCCCCAACCCCCCTCCAGCGCTATCTGAAATGTCATCAGGCCTAATATGATAGTCGCTTGTTTTGTTCCTCCCCTCCCTTTCTGCACCCCTCTCCCTCACCTCTTGTTTTTTTCCGGCTCTACCAGAAATGTCGTCAGGCCTAGTACGGTAGTTTCCTGTCTGTTTCCATTTCCTTCCCACTCTCCCCCTCCCTTCCTTATCTATGTTTTAGCTCTTGCACTATCTGAAATGTCGTCAGGCCGAGTCCGATAGTTAATTTCACATCCTTACTGTTCATGGCCTGTAAGAATGTCATCGTTTTTTCCCTTGTTCCCTCCCTTGCCTTGAAGCGCTTTGAAACACATTGTGTATAGGCGCTATATAAATAAACTATCATATCATGTAAACTGCATGAGGTTTTGCAGTCATAAGAGTTGTCAAATTTTCATTCTGCTCAAGTTGCTGAATTTATTGATATTACGCATGCATATGTCCATGCGTAATGTCAATTTAGCATGGACCCTGGCCCTTCAAGGCTCCCCTGCTCCTAACAGTGTCCCTTTCTGTATTGCAGTAGAATAGTAACTGATGACATTTATCTTTTAGCCTGGTAGTGCTGCAGGACCTAGCACTAGAGTCTGAGAAGGATTATTGGTCCAAGAAGAACTGCAAGTCACATTCTGATGCATTTTGGTGCTCTCTAGATGTCCGGCTGGTGGCATCCAGACTGCTCCTCCTTATCTCATTGCATTGGCACATTCTGTGGCTCATCCTGGAAAAGGGTCTATGATATCCGTGGTCAACCGGGAGTGTTTTGTGCCATACTTCCCCACACTGGTCCAGAATGTCTGTCCTGTTTGTTTGGCACAGAATGTAGGAAAAGCTGTAAAAACATTGCCTTTCGTGCATCCAGCATTGGAAGGACATTTTTCTCAATATTCAGATTGATTTCAGGCAACTGCCTAAATGTCTGAACTTTGACAACTGCTTGGTGGTGGTGGATATGTTCTCCTGGTGGGAGGCAGCCTTCCCATGTCGAAGGAATGACTCTGGCACTGTTGCTTAAAGGCTTTTTACCAAATGCGCATCGCAATTTGGTCTTCCTTCGGTAATCAACAGTGACAAAGGCAAAGCAATGTTTAGATTTGCATTTGCTTATTGCAGATTTGCATTTGCAAGATGTGAATGATGTCAGGTGTTTCTATTTGCAGGTTAAAGTAAGCGCAGCTGTAAACTGCTGCCGGACGCAGACATTCAATTAGACTCCAAGACTGGGTCTACCTGTGGGCACATAAGAGGAAGTCAGCACTGCATCCACAGTGGTGAGAACCATTCCAGATCCTTCCCACCACGCAAACCCCAATCAAGTGTGAGGGGCATTTGATGTGTGTTCATGCCTCCAACTGCGAGAAGACACAGCCTCTGTCTGTAGCACTAGAGTCGACGGGGTTGGTTCCAGAGGACCCTCCTTCAGCTAAATACAGGAGGGGGCATCAGCAGGGTCCTCAGCATCCAGAGCTGCTTCTGTATGCAGCAGAACTCAGATGGGAGTCACGTCTTTAATGTCTTTTCAGAGTAACACTATTGCCTCTATGCAGGCCCGGCTGGCTATTTTAGTCAGTAGAGCAGTCTTGCTGTCAGTGTCTGATGGCTCAAATGCAGAAGGGAAGCACCCACAGTCTGCTTCTGCTCTCACATGTCCTGATAACATTTCTCGAGGAAGATACCATTTCTGTCCACGCTGAGGGTGTAGCAGGGCTCAAATGATTGATTCAAAGGAAGCCTATAAATGCTTCTTTGCAGGCCATAGTTGAAGTACAGTGCCATCCCTTGAGTGAGCCCAAGATTAAAGAACTTGGAGAGGCTGCAAAGAAGTGTTTTGCTCAAGACTCTTTTTGCTCCCTTCCTACGCTTGTACCACGGAGTTGTTTGAAATTGGTGTCCTGATCCTCGTACGCATGTATGGGCATCTGTGGCAATGCACAACGTTGCTGACGATTCTGCTCACCCAGAGTGACTTGATGAAACATCTTGATGACAACTATTGTTTTCTGTTGTAATCATGGTTCTTGTTGCCTCTAGCTCTGTGTGCAGCATGCTAATGTTTTGGGAACTTGTGAAGGCAGAAAATACCTACAACATTGCCTGCAATACAACATTAAGAACTTTTCCGCTTAAGTGATTGGTTACATTACTGTGCCAAAATGACTCTTTCATGCTTTCTGATGCTGACATGTGTCCTAATTGGTGAATAATGTAATGCTTCTTGTCTTGAAGTATCTTTTGCTGATCTTTCGATAGAATGCTGGAATACCTTTTTACATGCTATGTGGAAATTTGCATGCATTTAGAATGCCTCTGATTCCTGGATCGGTCGGTGCCCATCTCCCCAACTGGGGTGACATCTCGAGTGATTAGAGATTTCTTTCCTTCCAGGTGTAATTCTGGCCATTATTCACAGATGGGATCTCCGAATTGTACTCCCCCCAAATCAGCTTAAAAAGAAACCTGCTGCATCTGTTTGTATTCTCTTGCTACAGCCCTCTTCTATAACACTAAGCATGGGTCCCTGTTTATGGGTAAGAGCAGCTGCAGATATTCTCTCTCCACCAGCTCTAGATTTGCTATTAACTATGCTACTTTCTCTTTTGTGAAAGGGTTCTCTTAATTCTGGTTATGCCACTTGTCATGGGATCTATGTACTTGCTGGTATTTTAGCCTATACCTGGTTAACAACGTATTGAAGTGAAAGTTGTTATATGGGATATGGCCTGCCTGCTATTAGACACTCTCCTAAACGGCCATCACTCCCAAGAAAAAAGAGAATAAGGTTGGGAAGCATGTATTGACAGCATGGGTTATTTAATGCCTGGACTAGGCGTGAAAATGTACTGTTATAACAGGCTGAAATTATCCCTGCTGCTGGAGAGAGTGTAAATGGGCAAGTCAATGTCTCTTTCATCGATTATGCATGAGCAAATAGCTATACACACCATGGTATTGCAGAATCAAATGGCCTTAAACACCATCCTGGCCTCAGAATGAGGTGTTTGTATTCTTGTGGGATCCAAATGATGTACATTTATCCCAAACTATGATTTTCTGATATTGTTTCCCAAATTAGAAAATCTGTAACTATATTACACCTGGAGAATCCTTACGCCGGGTGGTTCCTTTGGTCCTGGCTGACCAGTTCAATTGGCTTGGTCGGAGCATCCATAATTCATGAAGTTCTGATGATTGTTGGTATCTGTCTGGGAATTGATAGCATATACTTGTTAATTAGCTCTGTTTTTAAAGGTGGGAAAAGAAGACTGGTATACCCTTGGACGATTATGAAAGAAAACGCCTGAAGAGATTTCTGAAAAAGATACTGAATTGATAATCCAAAGTAGAAGTGTACAGCCAGTGTAATTAGCCTCAAAAGGGGGATTCCTGCAGAAGAAGAAAAACATTTTAGTTAAATTCTGACCTGAAAGAAAGTAGACTGAACAATAAATGTGAGTACATTCAGATGGAAATGAGGAGAAAAGTTTACTGGTGTAAGAGAATTAGGCATTATACCCATCACTCAGGTCCGGTGTAGTTTACAGATCCTATTTTGAATCATATGCGTGATGCCAGAATGGAGAAAAGAAACTTGCAACATTGAAGCAGCTTTATGCTTGCGTGCTTTCCTGCTGCAGCCTCAGCATATGTTTTGTAACTTCACTTGCTCTTCCAGAAGTCTATCTATGAACTAACCGAAACTGTTTCCTCTGCACTTTTTTCATTTGCAGTAGTTTCTGAGAATCTGGACCACTGTATGCAAGATATAGCCTCACACTGCCAGTTATGCCCATCACATACAAAGTGCAGCCTCATATGCTTAGTAATTGCCCTATTATTTCAGCTAAAACTTCACACGTGACATATAGTAATCATATGGTCAATGCATCCTCACCTTTACAGGCACTGCCATCATAGAGCAAGTACTTCCTCATATAATTAGGCACTGCCCTCTTAGGGCAGGGAAAGCCTAATATGCCTAGGTATAGTAGTCATAGCCGAGACGCAAGCTCATACACACAGATGTTTTTATTTATTGGATGTTTGTATGGCGCGTATACACAAGTGTTTCCATGTGCCACAAGACAAAGGGGAGTGGGGCAGAAGAAAAACAATACCAGTAAGGAACGGTCCTACTAGGCCTCGTGACATTCGGATCGTGCAAGTGCAGTGATAATAAGTGCAGTTGGGAGGGGGCAGGTCAGGGAGGACGGGTTGCGGTGAGGGAAGGGGAGGGAGAAGTGCAGGAAGGCAGGGGACCCAGAGCCTGGGCAAGTGCTGAGGGGGGCCCAGGAGGCAGAGTACCAGTGGGAGCCAGGGGACAGGGTGGATAGTGCAGGGGAGGGGTGCACCAAAATCAAGCTAGTCAGGTTGAGGGTGACTGTCCGCAAGTGCTGGTAAGGGGTACTGGTGTAGACCTGAGGAGGGCCTGGCCCCAGTAAGGTACATTAGGGTCCAGGCACCAGTCGCAGCAGCAGAGGGAGACTTTAGCAAGGGAGGGGGAGAGGAAAGGAGGAGGTGAACAGGAAAATCTTGAGAAGTTTCTGGAATTTAAGGAGATCCATCTCAAGTCTGAGAGGGGCAGGAGGTCCGTCCAGAGGGAGGTTCCTGTCGAGGAAAGAGATCTACCCCCACTCTCTGCTTGGAGAAGTGCCTGATCTTCAGAGAGTTGGAGCTAGAGGACCGAAGGACTCTAGCAGGGAGGTATTTGAGGAGAGACAGTTGGATATAGCATGGTTCCAGGCCACATAAACACTGCTATACCCAGCCTGTTGCCAACAGGTCACCCTGTGCGCACTCTAAAGGGACCAAAGTCCACTGATGAAGTTTATGGGTGCAGGTAGGTGGTGCTAAAACATAGAATACACCCAGCTCACGATTTTATTCATGCATGATAAAGACATATTAATAAAGATTGCCCATGCGACTAGCGCAGGAAGTCTTGATTCCATTAAAGATACAGAGGCGAGCATTATGCTTTATCTTCTTTAATTACTGCTAACCACAGCTTTTTAAATCTTTCTTTGTTTTCATGTATAACACTTTTTTTTATTTTTATAACTCGTATAAACAGAGAAAAGAAAAAATGAAAACATCATCGTCTTAACATGACAAAACTACACTTCCCATGAGGCTTCTCTGCCTGGTAGTCAGGAGGGCGTAATCAACAACACCAACGACTCTCAGCGAAGGGGGGGTGTGGGGGTGCTGTCCAAGAAGATGGCAAGGTTGGAATTCTTCCACTGAATTTGAACCTAGGCCTGGCAATGGTTAATGGGGAACTCTTCAGGAAATCTCAGATTTTGAACTGTTGTCCGGCTGTGTTTCAGGAAAAACCAGTTGCACAAATGCCCACAGATTCTTATATCGGCGGGCAGGAGGGTACATTGTGAGATAACAGAAGTATGTTGAACCCTCACTGAAGCCCACTTTACAAACTTGGAGCTGACCCCCACATTGTGCTCTCATTCCTGGAGTTCAACTACTAAAATTGTAGGAAAATATAGACTGGCGGCAACACTTTCCTGTCCTATCAAGGGAGCGATGGGTGTTTCTAAGACCATGCCCTCCCCGTCCTCGATTTATTCACCTGTGTAAAATGTTCCCCATTTGTTAGGAGTAATTTCTCCTGCAGTGGACTTTTGGAATAAGCCGCCTCCGGCGGAGCCTGTTCGAGCCACAGAAGGCTCCTTTTGCGGGTAACTTTCACTGGATATCAATAAAGAATTAACTGCTTTATATGACCAAGAAGAACTTGTTTCATGTACGGTGAGGTCTAACACCACAATTCTTAACATTCTCAATGAAACTATTTCGTTTGTTAAGGGATTCTGAGGGGGCTTTCGTGCAGGCAAAATGTCACCTTAGATCTTGATCTCCCAGCATCCAAACCGGTGGGCGTGTGGGTCAATATGTCTAATGAAAATGCATTAAGGACCACGCCCACGTTCTAGCTTGCATGGGGGCTTCGTCTACTAACAGTACGACGCCTCCGAATTCTCCATCTCCCCGGTGGTCTGCTTTACTAGTGTCATAACGCCCCAGGAAACTAAATTATCAACACCTCTGATGGCCAAAGGGGGTGTACCCATGGTTGATGAAGAACCTCTACCTCTTTCGGTTATCGAGGTCCCTCCTGCATCACCATTCAAAAATCACATGAACAGAAAGAAAAGGAGGAAAATAAGCAAGGGCAAAAAGTCTAAAAATCAGGCAGCCCTCAAATCTAAATCTATAAATGCCCCTAAAACACATGCGAGTCCCCTGTCCGGTGATGACATCATTATTGACCTAAATGCTGAATCCAATGATTCATCGGTTACTCCCCCTGCCAATTCTTACCTAGAAATTCTGGAGTGGGCCGTTTAAAACAGAAAAAAACGGAGAAAGTTGGTTTATTTCCTCCAGTGCCTTCGGTAGTTGACAGTTCCACAAGTCCAATCGCGGGTTGAGTGACAAAGGCGTAGATCCCCTAACTCATGAATCATCGGACAGGATTTCCTCGACACTGTCCATTTCTGGAAATACTATGGGCTCATCTACCAGTGTGCCTTTGAAATTGATACACCTCAAACTAGTGCCATTTCTTCTTCACTTGCTAAATTGCTGCAAAGGGATACCGCTATCTTGGTCTCCGACGTCCACCCGGCTCGAATGGACCTTCTGTCTACCACGCCAAAGGGACCTGTGGGCATGATTTCTGGAATACCACTGCACCATCAGATATGTGATCCTGGCACTAGGTCTTCTAGCTTGACGACCTCTCTCCCACTGACCAAACAGATGGACAATACCAATGACCAGGCAGCATTAATTGTTCCTCTAAAATCTTGTGTTGGGAGGTTAACACTCTGAAGCATGGCTCAATACTATTGAATAGATCAAAGGTGCTGGGCATATTCAATCTGACCCCCCCCCCCACAGTATCCCCTAAGATCTTTACATTCTGGGGACATTGAGTTTATCTCTTTGCCTTTTGTGAATAATAAGTGTATGGTGTCTCACTTCACTTCTGACGTTGTGGCTAACTTGGTGTGGGGACAAAGGGCTATTTTCCAGTGTGTGGGATACAATCTCTGTGAACTTAATTCTATTGATGCAGTGAAGTCCTTCTCAACTCCTCCAGTGTTGGCATCAAAATCACAGACCGTTCCAGTTAGCGTGGTTCTGCATTCACTACCTCCTCCACTCTCAGACATCTCTCCTCTCCAAAATCAAAGAGGTTCAGGATTGGTTGTAGGTGGAGTCTGCTCTAAAAACCATTGCTTCCCTAACCCATGGGTTAAATCAACTCTAACCTACATGATCTTAGGTTTTTATCCTGGAATGTGTGTGGCCTGACACATTTCTGGCAAGCATGAATGTCTCCCCCCTCATTTGCGACATTGTAATATCATGTTTATTCAGGAAACTATGTCCATGGAGTGTTTCCACTTGATGGGGTATTCTACTTTCTCCTCTCCAGCAACACATTTGACCAAAGGGCAACCTAGTGGCGGGTTAGCTATCACCATCAACACTAATCAAAACATTGTTTCCACTCTGTAGTCTGCAAGCGAGGGTACCTTGGCTGTTCATGTTTTACCTGATTCATCTGGGGTATTCTTATTAGTGAACTTATACTGGAACCCAACCAAGCACTCTATTAAGGACTTTCACTTATCTTTACTATCAGATATTGAATCCTAGTGGTTGGAAGGCCACCCCCACATGATCATTGTGGTCGGAGACTTCAATGCTAATTGTGAGGGGGGGCCATGGCTACAATTTACTCTCCTGTACTCCTCAAGTGCCCCATTTGAAACTTACACAGGGCCTTGTATGAGACTCTTATGTTTAGTTGGGATTTACATCAGCTGGATTCTACAAAGTCCACTACAATACCCACCTTCATTTGGCATCAAGGCCTCTTTACATCATGGATCGACTATTTTTTCATCTCTTCCTCTTGATTCAAAGTGTAGTAAATTGACCTTTGTTGATCCCTTTGCAGGTGACCACCTCATAATTAAATTTGCCTTGAAAACAACTACCTTGAAACATGAAGTACGGCCGTTGTTGGTTCAGGTTACATCAGATAGGAGTTGCCGAGTTTGCTGTTGGGGCGGGAGCTTGTATAATAAACTAATAATTAAGCTTCTGTTCAGGGATGATGCATGGACAGAGGAAGAGAGGGCGTCTTCTGATGGGGTTTTTGCACAACTAGTCCATAAACCTTTAGATGTGTGCATTATTGAAAGTATTAAAAAGGTATCCTTAGACACTGAAGCAGAGACGACGGGACATCAAGTCTCTAGGGGGTCAGGTTCTTTCTGAAGTAGAGTCTTTAAAGCAAAAAAAGCACACCTGTCAGCGCCACAGAAACATTGTCAAATCCTTAAAGTATGACCTTTATTTGAGAGATAGCCAATCCATGTTGAGGACTTTACTAAATTACAACTCTAGACAATTCTGGGCCTGTTTCAACAACAAATTGGGTGCTAGTAATTCTTCATCCAGTGATTCTAATCAAGAAGACACCTGCGTGCTATTCTTTTCTAAGAAATTCAGTACTCCGGCTAGATTCACAAACTTTCCAGATCCTCTTAGTGGCTCAGTTGCCGCTGGTCTTTGCCCATGGGAAATTGATGACATAATGTGGGCTATCAACAAACTCAAACCGTCTAGGGCGCCAGGACAGGATGGCCTTCCACCTTTTTATCTTGAAAAGGCATACTTTCTTAAACCCCACTTTGATTCCATCTATGAAACTCACATTGTCCTCTCTTCCTGGTCCCAGTCCATTATCATTCCCATCTATAAGAAGGGAGACCAGGCTGATCTGGGCAACTACAGGGCAATCGCCCTCACTGACACAGTGAGCAAAATCGTTGCTATCCTGCTGCTAAGAGACCGAAATACTTTTCTGAGTAAGTCCGACACTGTATCTCGCTTTCAGGTGGGCATTTTCGAAAATACATGGGCACGTCCCTGAACGCCACTCTATTGAAACATCGATTGCTTAATGTAAAAGTTAATCAGGGTGGTAACATCTACATGGCCTCGCTGGACAGGTCTTTAGCATTTGATTGCATTGTATGCGAGCGGTTATGGGACAATATTGCTCGGGTACAACGTTCCACTGATGCTGGGCCAGCTGATTGCCCTCCTGCACCAAAATTCTACTCTGACAATTTGTTTAAATAAGGAAGGTGCGATTTCTGGTCCAGTCTCGGTTTACCTTGTTCTTAGATACGGCTGTATCTTGGCACCAACCCTTTTCAATATGTACTTAAGCGACATAGATGACCTGTGGCATGCCCTTGATCTGATACATGTAAAGTTGGGCCACTTACAGATACACTGGCTGGCCTTTTCAGATGAAGATGACATGTGAAACCAAAATAAATGCATTTGCAGTCTCTAGGAATTATGGTCAATGTAGTGAACCCATTTAAACAATTCAGGTGACCAGTGAAAGACTCCCCTCCAACACACACATCATACCCTTAGCAGGGGGAGGGGTGGAAACCATGATTATGGCTCTCCAGTGTAGGGCACAATAGCCCTGGTGCTACAGCCTCTGGAGTCCAGATCTCCACAAGTTAATTGTTCAAAAAAGCAGGGGCGAGGCGCGCACGCCAATTCCTGTCCAATATATTACCTGAACAAGTAACCAAAAACAAACACAGGGTTAAATCCAAAGTCTCCAAAATATTCACAGGGTTAAATCCCAAGGGTATGATGTCTGTGTTGGAGAGGAGTCTTTCACTGGTCACCTGAATTGTTTAAATGGGTTCACTACATTGACCATAATTCCTAGAGACTGCAACTGCATTTATATTGGTTTCACCTGAATTGAATGGCAACTCAGCTTCCCTGATGAGTATTGCAGGTACGAAAGCGCTTGGAGGAGTACAACAGTGCAAGAAGGGAATTAACCCTGTGACCTTTATTGGGATTTAACCCTGTGAATATTTTGGACACTTTGGGATTTAACCCTGTGATTGATTTTTGGATACTTGTTAAGGTAATATATTGGCCAGGAATTGGAGTGTGTGCCACACCCCTGCTTTTTTGAACAATTAACTTGTGGAGATCCGAACTCCAGAGGCTGCAGCACCAGGGTTATTTTGCCCTCCACTGGAGAGCCATAATCATGGTTTTCCCCCTCCCCCTACTAAGGGTATGATGTGTGTGTTGGAGGGGAGTCTTTCACTGGTCACCTGAATTGTTTAAATTGGTTCACTACATTGACCATAATTCCTAGAGACTGCAACTACATTCATATTGGTTTAACCTGAATTGAATGGCAATTCAGCCTCCCTGATGAGTATTGCAGATATGAACGCGCTTGGAGGAGTACAAAAGTGCAAGAAGGGAATTAACCCTGTGAACTTTATTGGGATTTAACCCAGTGAATATTTTGGACACTTTGGGATTTAACCCTGTGATTGTTTTTGGATACTTGTTCAGGTAATATATTGGCCAGGAATTGGAGTGCGCGCCTTGCCCCTGCTTTTCTGTGTTTAAGTACTTCGCGAATTGGGTCAGTGTCCAGCTCCCCGCTTCTTCCATGGTAGGATGTAGCAACCAGTGCCTCAGTTGGACATAGCCGTACCTTTGCTTGTCCCCCAAGCCAAAGTCAGTTTTGCACTGCTTGAAAAGTTTGACCTGTTCTCCCTTAAACATATCTCTTATTCTGTGGCAACCCCCTTGGTGCCACACCTGGAATGTAGGTGTTTTATGACCCCGAGTGAATTGCGGATTGCCAAACAGGGGTGTGTATGGGGAATGGTAGGTAGTCCAATGCATATCCCACCGCAGTTAAGATTAGACTACAATACATTTGCGCCGGTCTGTCTACCCTGGGTTTCCATAAGATTCCCTCCAAGTCCCCTCCCGCTACCGCCCTATCCATGGGTCTCCATATTTTGCCCCGGTCGTCCTTTTGCCAGTCTCTAATTACACTTTTGTGTGCTGCCGTGTAGTAGGCCCTAAAATCTGGCTCTCCCATTCCCCCTCGGGAAGTTGGGGCTCTCATTACTTTTGCGGATACTCTGCGGTTTTTTGTTCCAAATAAATTGATTTGTGGTTTTGTGGAGCAATCTAAAAAAGGGCGATGGAACACGGGTCGGAAAGGCCGTGAAATAGTACAGTAGCTGTGGCAATACTACGATTTTTAGGATGTTAATGCGCCCCATCCATGTTATCGTTAGCGGCCCCCAATCGATCATTTTGGTTTTAAGTTTCTCCAAGTGGGGTGGATAATTTGTTTGATATAGCCCACCCACCATTTTGTTCAGTCTTACCCCGAGGTATGTAATGGAGTTATCTACCCATCTATATTGGAAGGTCTTTTTAAGGGTTTGCTCTGCGTGGGTCGTGAGGCTGAGGATTTTGGATTGGTTTGTGTTCACTTTTAACCCGGCCACAGTCCTGAACTGGGTTAGTTCCTCATTTACTTCCCTCAGGGACGTTTCTGGTTGGGCCAGTGTCAAGAGCATGTCGTCCGCGAAGGCAGTGATTTTGTGGGTGCTCCCCCCCAAAGGGTATTCCCGCTATGTCAGTGTTTGCTCTTATGGCTGCTAAGAAGGGTTCAAGATGTAAGGCAGATAGTATGGGAGACAACGGGCATCCCTGCTTTGTGCCTCTTCCGACAGCTACTGGCTTGGAAATTCAACCATTTACGGCAAGCCAGAGAAGCGGCTGTTGGTAGTTTGCTCTGACTCAACCCAGGAAGTTAGGCCCAAATACCATCTTGATTATGGTTGCAAAGAGAAATCCCCACTCCACCCAATCCAAAAGCTTTTTCGGAGTCCATTGCCAGGAGAAGGGTGGGGATTCCTCTCTTTTGGGTCTTCTCAATTAGGTTTGCTATTCCCTGACGTTATCCTCTGTCTGTCTGCCGATGATGAAGCCTGACTGGTCAGCTTGAACTATTTTGGGGAGATTCCGTTCGAGTCTGGCTGCCAAGATTTTGTGTGGATTTTCACATCGACATTAACTAACGCTCTGGGGCGGTGTAGGGTCTTTGCCTTTTTTGGGAATTAATATCACCTTCGCCTCTTTCTTTGATTTGGATAGAGCTTTGGATGCTCCTATGTGGTTATATACCCTCATGAGGTGGGGCATTAGGGTCCCCTTTTGGGTTTTATAGAACTCTGCGGCAAAACCATCTGGCCCCGGGGATTTATTTATGGGTAAGGAGTTTATTGCAGCCGTGACCTCCTCGGACGTGCTCTCCCCTTCCAGGGTCCCCCCGTCCCCAATATTTGTTGTATATCCACTTCGTTTAAGTAGGCTTCTTGGCGTGTGGGTGACTGATTATTTGAGGAGTATAGTTTAGCATAGAACTGCACACACTCTTTTTCAATGTCTTTGTTTTTAGTGCTAGTCAGGCCTCCTTTAACTTTAATTTTTAAAATTGCTTTGTCTTTTTCATCCTTCCTCAACATTCTGGCTAGGGGTCGGTCTGATTTATTAGCCTTCACGTAGTATTTTTGTCTGAGCGCAATAAATTGGGCTCTGCTGCCCTGGTTTGTATGAGGTCTAACTGCCCTCGTATTGTCCTGTATTCTCTTTTAACGGCTGGGGTCTGTGCCACTCCCATGTTAGCCATTATGCCTTTTAGTGTCTTCTCTAGTCAACTTTCTTCCAACCTCAGTTCCCGGTCTCTTTTTGCTTTTATGGCTATGATTCTCCTTCTTATCGTTGCTTTGAGGGCATCCCTCCACGTCTGTGGCAACGTATCGTCGATCTTGTTACTCTCAACGTAGGCCTCGACTTCTTGTCTAACTTCCCAGTAAGTGTTGCTTCCTTAAAGAGCGGGGTCGGGTAGTGCCACTTCCACAGGCCCCGTGAGCCTCAGTTTCTTTTTAAGGTAAGGTTTATTGGAGCATGATCTGAGAGTGTGATAGCGCCCAGAGTGAATTCAGATGCCTTTCTGACCAGTGCACTGCAAAGCCATGTGCAGTCGATCCTAGAGTGTGACCGATGTGCATGTGAGTAGAAGGTGAATCCCTCCCTGTCCCCCTGCAGTTCCCTCCATGTGTCTATTAACGTCAGGTCCTGGAGTTTCTGCTTAAGGTCTCCTGAGGGTCGCACCAGCAGGCCCTGGGGGATCACACTCCTATCTTTGGTAGGGTCCCAGGCCAGATTGAAGTCCCCGGTTAATATGATGTGTGATTTCACAAACTTCTCTAGGCGAGGGAGGGTTTTCTGGATGAAGGCATCTTGGCCCGTATTTGGAGCGTAAAGGGTTGCCACTGTGTAGGTTTCTCCCCTCCCTTCTAGTGTTACTGACAAATACCTCCCTTGGTCATCGGATTCCTTCCTCTTTACTGTTAGGTTCAGCCCGTCTTTCAGAGACAGCAAAACGCCCCCTTTTTTGTTGGCTTGCGTGGCCTGGATGATTCTGCTGTATCCCCAGAATGTTATCCTGCGTGTATCCCGGGTGCAAATGTGGGTCTCTAGTAGTGTGACTATGTGCGGCTGTTCCCTTCTCAGGAATCTCTCCACCTTCTTTCTTTTGATCGGCGAGTTTAACCTGTTGACGTTTAGTGTTAAGACTCTTAGGTGTTCGGTGCTAGCCATTCTTATTCCCCTGTGCTTGTATTAGCTGCTTGGTGCCCCTTTCGGTTTCGAGTGTGCCCATTTGGTTCCTCGTTAGGACCTGTCATGACCGCTCGCCTCTAAAGGCGGTTACCCCTGTGTCTTCCCCTATGACCCCCCGACTGGGTGGGGTCAACTAGCTCTGAGCCCCTATCGTTTTGTGGTCACGAGAGCTGAACCATAGGGAATCCCCAGGTTTGCCCCTCACAGGATCTCCCAATCCCATTCCAATGTCCCACTCTCCCTCTTCCTGCGTGTTCAAACTTCAGTAACACTGTTTAACTTTAAAGCATAGCACTAAGCTTAGCATAAGCCCTCCCCAGGTGTGCAGCCTCTGTGGTGTCGTTTCTTCAACTTGTAGATTCAGTTTTGCCCGTCTCCTTGCTAGTCGATGGGATCTTAGAGGCAAATTGGTTTTCTCCCTTCTTCGTTTTCTTGGACATCACCGTAGACCATTGCCATGGTCTACAGACGTTTAATTGGCTGGTGGGCGGGAGGGGTGTTATTGAATCTCTTCTTGGATTCCCAGCAGGTTTGCTCCCTGCTCACATGTCATAACCTTGTGCTACCTGCCCCTGCATCTGTGCCCCTGCCAGTTGAAACTCATTTCGAATGGGTGTGTCCATCTGTATTGGATCTGTTGAGCTCTCAGATGTGCTAGGACAGGGCCCATTTGGCTACTTTTGTTGACAGTTATTTGTAATAGGTCTTGGTACAGGAACATTTCTGCGCCATTGAAGGTGATTTGGTTTGCCTTTCTGGCCGTGTAGCTGTGTAGGGCCACCAGTACGTCTCTTGGTCGTGCTCCAGGTTCCTGCCGGGGTGGTCCCACCCTGTGCATTCTGTTGAATTGGATCTCAGCTCCTGGTTCCAACTCTAGCAGGTCACTGAAGATGCTCTTAGGAATCCGAGTTAGGTCCTGATCTTGCGTCTCCTCTGGCAGACATTTAACCCTTATGTTTGATCTCCTTTATCTGCTCTCCAGATCTTCTGTCTGCAGTTCTAGGTTGTGGGTGGCCACTGCCAGAGTTTCCAAAAGGTGTCTGATTTCCTAGCATCCTCCGTTAGTTCTTGGACGGCGCGCTCGTTGGTATCCACCCTCTCCTCGATTTTGTTAATGAGTCTTCTTATTTCCTGTATACTCTCAGCAAAAATCTTCGAGTATCCATTTGTTTCTGGCCCGCCGCTGTGATTTTGTCTACTATCTCTCCCAGGGGGTATTTGAGGCATGCGTGACCGGTCTTGCTTGATCTTCCTGCGTGGAGTCCATTCCTGCTCCCATGGCCCTGTCGCTTGTGGTGTGGCCCACGGCTGATTCAGTTTCTTTGGCCCATATCTGTGCTTGGGTACCTTCTTGTGTTTTGTTGATTTGTTTGAGGGCTGAAGGGGTCTCTTTTCTTCCTGTTTCTTGCCATAGCCAAGCATGCTTGGCGAGGTTATTGCCTGCGATTGATCCCTTCTGCCCCAGATTTGTTCTGGGACCAATGCTGGGCTGTTTATCAGCGGCTCAAGGTGTTGATGTATGGGGGCCCCCGGCCCTCTGTGTCTTCCGCTGTCTCCTGATTGGCGATCCTTAGTGTTGAGTCGGAGGTCCGATTTTTATTGACTGTCCACGGCGCCCACTGTGTTATCGAGTATCGGCGTGTGTTTTGGTCAGCCTTGGGGGTGGCTCGCGTTCTGGGCATTGGGGGACGCCCTTACCTTTGGAGTAATGTCCTTTAGTGCCCCTTTAGTGTGACTTATCCCCCACCTCAAGGTGCTAGTTTTTCTCTGTGGCTCAAGCTAATCTATTGCATCTCATTTGCAGATCTGGCATCTCTCCTGGGCTATGATTTCCTTCCCTGTCCCCTTGTGGATTGTTGGGAGCCCAGCTGCGTGGTCTTGGACATGGGGGAGAATGCTAGGTGTTCCTTGTCACATGGCCAGAGCCAAGCGTTCTGATCCGGAAAGTTTGGATCTGCGACAGAGGTTCCCGGCCCGCGAGCACTGGGACCTCCATCAAGCTCTGTTGGGAGCCGGTGTGATTGCAGCATTAGTGGGTGAGCGGACTCTTTATGTGGCCAGAGCCCTTGGATTGACTGCCCGTGTGGCTGTGTCTCCCTGTCCAGCACAGCTTGAGGGGTGCAGGATGTTCTCCCCTCCGGGTGGGCCCCTGGTCCCCAGGCCCTTTTCAGGGTACCCCTTACCTCCTTGAAATCGTCGCGGTTAGTCAGCCTTTTGGGGACCGGATGCCTCAGAGAATGCGCCGATACTACTCGTTATATCTGGTCCATTGCCTGGAGTTTCGGAGGAGACCTTGTATCTATGTGTCCCGCTCCGCTGCGCCCTCGCTGCTCAGCGAATCGGCATACCTCTTATGCGTTCAGAGTCAAAGGGAGAGTAGAGGCACCTCACTGGCGCTGCAACACCTCCCAGCTCCCGATTGGTCTTCTTGGTTGGAGGGCCGGCGGTGGGGCTGTTGGGGTCGCTGGCAGGTGGTGGGTTTTCGTTGCCCTCTATCTTCCTTTGGAGGCACCCCTCTCCCTGCTGATGGGCGCCGATAGGAGCTCCACTCTCCCGTTGGGCTGTGTGGAGCAGGTCCAGTGATACACGGGCGTGACTGCCCCCTCGGCCCCGCTTCGGTCAGGTGGGCCGGGGTCTCATCTCTCCACGTGCCGTATGTACCTCGAAGATGGGTCTACGGGGTTCCTCGTTGTCCGGCTGTCATGCCCGCGCCGCTGGCGCACGCATTGGCAACCATCATGGACTACTTGGTACTCATTTATCCTCCTAATACTCTTTGAACAACTCCTATTCACGCCTTGGTCTTTTATTTCCATTTGCTCGACTTTGGTTCTTTCTTATTTTATTCAACTAACTACATTTACCACAATGCACCTTGCTACAGTCCTCAATTCCTGGCTATTCTCATTCATCGTTATTGGGACCACAATCCCCAGAAGCCCTAGCGGCCAGTGCTGCGTCCACCTGCTCAGGACCAGAGAGGGAGGAGGCAGATTGTCTTCAGGTGTGCTGCTCCAGGTGCTGTCAATTAGCCTGCCTCAGAACAGGGCAGGGCTGTATATAAGCAGCTGCCTGCAGGAGCACAGTGTCTTGCATCTTGAGATCTCCCCGCTCCTGTTTCCCTTGATCCTTTACTTTGTATGCTGTTCCTGTTGCAGCTTTATCCTGTTTTGATCCAGTCCCCTTTCCGGGCTCCCTGCCTTGCAGCCGATCACGCTCCGCTGCCTTCTACCTACAGCCCTTGTCCTCTGGGCTTCCTGCCTTGCAGCCTATTACAGTCCTCTGAAGCACTCTACAGTCAGCGGCCCTGCTCCTCTGGGCTCACTCCCTGCTGCCCTGCTCTTCTGGGTTCCCTGCCTTACAGCCGATCACGCTCCGCTGCCTTCTACCTACAGCCCTTGTCCTCTGGGCTTCCTGCCTTGCAGCCTACTACAGTCCTCTGCAGCCCTCTACAGTCAGCGGTCCTGCTCTTCGGGGCTCACTCCCTGCTGCCCTGCTCTTCTGGGCTCCTTGCCTTGCAGCCTGCCTCACTCCTGCTGCCTACAGTCCTTGTCCTCTGGGCTCCCTGCCCTGCAGCCTGCCTCACTCTGGCTGCCTACAGCCCTTGTCCTCTGGGCTACCTACCTCGCAACTTGCAACCCTCTGCTGTCTCCAAGCCCTTGTCCTCAGTGCTCCCTACCTTGCAGCTTGCACCTCTTCGCTGCCTACAGCCCTTGTCCTCTGGGCTCCTTCCTTGCAGCCTGCTCCCTCTGCTGACTACAGCCCTTGTCCTCTGGGCTCCCTGCCTTGTGGCTTGCTACACTCCTCTGCCTTACAGCCTGTTTTACACTTAGCTGCCTACAGCCCTGCTCCTCTGGGCTCCCTACCTCGCGGCCCTATTCTTTTGGGCTCTCTGTCTGTCGCCTACTACTAATCTCTCTCTGTCCTGTTCTTCTGGACTCCCTGCCTTGCAGCCTGCTACAGTCCTCCACAGTCCACTACAGTTTTCCTGCACCTAGTGCCACTCTTGACTGCAGACCTGCAGCTACATCTCTCTCTGTCCTGTTCTTCTGGACTCCCTGCCTTGCAGCCTGCTACAGTCCTCCACAGTCCACTACAGTTTTCCTGCACCTAGTGCCACTCTTGACTGCAGACCTGCTTCCTACTTTGCAGCCCTTCTGTTTTCCTGACTGCTGCTCCCTTGTTCTCTTCCTTGAGTCCTCTGTACTCCACCTTAGGTTATCTACTTCAGTCTAACTGCCTTTCCTTCATTTCCTTCTGCTAGATTTCTCATTGACTTCCTTTTCGCTGGATATTTCTGTTCTTGTCTTCTCATGTGTTTTATGTAATCCCTTTGTACAGAGCTTGCCTGTTGGTTTCCGGCAGGCAACCTCTGCCCCTTCCCTTGTCGCGTTTTCAGTGTTACAGACACCCACTGCTGTTGTTCCCAGCCATGAGCATACAGCGTGGGCCTCTGTTATAGCAATCTGTGCAGAAGGCTGGCGTTTCCTAAGGTTCGTGGAACACTCTTTCCCATTTCAGCATACACCCCAAGAGGGAATCCAGTTTGTTTGTATCTTTTGCCCCTTTTGGCTCACAGCTACAGTTTCCTACTCTTCTTTCTTATTGAACTTCCTGCTGTGTGTGCTTATCTGCTACCTTACTTCAGCAGAGCCACCCAAAACCTACCTGGGTACCCTGTGCCACTCTTGACAGAGTGCCATTCCTGACACCGGCGCAGTGCGTGCTGTATGTTGACACCTGTGGAGGGCTTAGGTGGCTGAATTTGGTGCTTCACTGCATTTGTGGGTCGGGAGCTCAGAACCGTGTTGCTCACCGGTGCGCGGCCATTTTGGAATCGACAACATATATTTAATCATTGCACTTGTTAGTTTTTTGCACAAAATTGATTCTATGATGTCAGTTGTATTAGTTTTTTTATTTATGATATTCTTAAGTTTTGTGTACTGGTGTTTCTTTTTTCAACTTGTGTAAGGTTTCTTGTAAACCAATTCACAATAAAGAAAAAAAAAAGTATCAGACCTGATCGAATGACGGGAGAGTAGGATCATTCAAATCACTGTTTGAAAAGTATGGAATATAGGACTGAATATCTGGTGGAAGAGCGTTTCCTGAGAAGTGCATTGAAAGATATTCCTGGCACCATGGGTGGGAAAGCAAGCAGGAGCATGCTATTATTTGCAATCCTTGACTTGAGCCCTCGCCTGCACTCCTCAACGGCTACATATGCAGTTTTGCAGCCACAGAGAACTCCTGACTCCAGGCTGCTGATAGTGGTCTGACTCCAGGCGTATAGCAATGCAAGTGCTGCGGCAATGTCTAGTGACCTCGATGAACTGGGGCCTCAGAGCATGCCAAAATAAATATCATGAACAGAACCTATTGGACTGTGGACAGGATGTACTGGAAGGCTCTGTGCAATTCTGACCTATCCTGGGGTTGAAGACATAAAAGTGGCCGCCTTGAGGCAATCATTGAGGTTTCACAAAGTGATACAGAAATTGACAATTAAATATTCAATGTCTTAGGCAATCTGCAAAATGTATGGGCGTTTGGGGCAGGTATAACAGCTATGAAAAGAATACTGCGCTTGAGGAAGTCGCGTATCGCCCAAACCAGGATTGGGCAGGCAAATGACTCAATTTCTTCCTTTGAAAATGTCAAAATGCAAAGGAGGGTAAGGGTGGGATGCCAGTGGACCATCTGGTCAGACTTCCTGTGTGAATATCGTTAAGTTAATTGTGGTGGTGGAACGGTGGCTCTGTGTATTATTTAGGATTCTCTTACTTGTTTTTGTATTTGGAGTGTTGTTCTGCTGATATGCTTTCTGTGTACATGACAAAGATGTTTTTTCTCTCCATGTGTCCGTTCCATCTATATGTCTAAAAATAATATCTTTAGCTGCAAAGAGTGCATGAGCCGCAACAACAGAATAACTGTAGTCAAAGCGCATTTAAAAGGGAATCCTATTAACTGGTGGCACTTCTCTCCCCAAGGTCTTACTTTTCTTATATTATGTTGTCTATTTCCGCAAGCTTAGTCTCAGATGTGTTCCTAAGTAGCCCAATTACTTACCGATAATCTTCAGTACAACGAGCCCTATTCTTTCTCTTGACAGCACTCCTCCTCGGCTCCTGGAGACAGACTCTCCAAGCATCCCCTTTAAATCAGAACTCATGACAGACCCCTAGCACTGCCCCAGTCCTCCTTCTATGTTGTTTTTATACTTTTTTTAACATCACCTAATAACTTATAAATACCACCCATTCCCATACCACAAGTTATATACAACGCTGGTTTAACACTCAATGGTGAGGGAATGCAGGACTGTGATGATGAAGACTAGACTCAGGGCCTGATTCAGAGGTCCGTGGAAAAATAGAAACGTGTTGTTCCAAGCCGGAACAACACATTTCTTAAATGCACCATAATCTGACAGGGAAAGAATGTGGTGCAGGGACATGAAAGCCTCGCATTTGCATGTGCCTGATTTATGGCTTGACAACAGCCCTAGCAACCATCGGGAATGCAGGTTAGCCACATGGAGGGGAAATTTCCTCCCAGCAGCACTGTTTGAGAACGTCAATAAAAGGAGTTAAAACACGACACCTATGAGGTGCCGTTAAACTCCACTGCACACTTTTTCCCTTTAAAGTATTTTTTAGACTTCCACTTTTCTAGTTTTAATTAAAGTTTTAGAAAACTTTCTTGAATTTGAAAAGTGGCAGACTTTAAAGAAATGCTCGCAATGCCACTGGAGCACATGTTTCCCCCACAACGGGAGATTTTAGCATCTTTTGCTGCTGGAAAGTACGATATCTCCTGTCCAATACTCCAACCAACTTCAAAATGGTGGTGCTGGAAACTGGAGGGGAGAATGTCGTAGTTACACACTATCACAAGCTTAGAATCGTCCCCCTTGTTTAAGGAAGAGTGCAGGCAGGGGCACAACTTGGGGTCGGGGGGTTAATGCATCACATGGTAGAGGAGGGGCTGTCTGCAGTGAGTTTGTGGGTGTGCCTTATTCCTGTTTTCCCAAAGGAATGCACAACAGTGTGATTGCAACACTTTAAAAAATATAGCACTTTAAAAACTGCTGGGTTTCCTTTTACTAAAAAATGAAAATTACATGAGGTCTTCTCACGTTTGCCCTTGCAAGCAAACAAGTTCCCTCCACTCACTTTTAGTCATTAGACTATGAAGTGCAAAACTAAGGTGTAAATGCAGTGATAATCACCTGTACGCCTTTGTTTGTTCACTTTGCAGTGGCCATTTAGTAAATACCACTTGCCATTTATGCATGGCAGGCGATTTTGCAATGTATTCCTTTGGAATCTGTCTGCTTTTAGCTGATGTAAAAAGCAGCCATATTCCATAAGAATCCAAAGCATTTGCGCTAGCAGCACTGCATTGCACACATATGGCATTAGTGCCCCACAGGTAGTGGAGCCGGCATATCAGAACCAGAAACAGTATCTTTCCATGAACATTCAGATAACATAAAATGAAGATCTCAGCCACTCCTGCGCCCGATTTCCAGGTTCCACCCACAATGCTGTGGCCCTGAGGAACAGTACCCTTTCAGCTTCCAAGAACACACACAGAGAACAGTGTTCCTGACGTTTGGGTAAGTAGTAAATCTGACAAGGATGTGGCACAGAGGCACACGTGGAGACAGGCATTAGAATAAATGTGAGCAAACTACAAGTCCCATAATGCTAGTCCAAGACGCATTAAATAGGCCATAGCCCATTAACGATTTTCCGGTGACCTGAGGGAACTCAAAAGGCTATCCTGGTATGCATGAAAGCAGACACGTGAATCCTCACGTCAATCAAGCCCCCTGTCAAATCCAACCAATTTCCTGCCAATGCACAGGGATAGTAGGAAGCAAAAAGTGTCTTAAAGTCTAAGATACACGCATCCCTGCAAACCCATATACTGTGAAACAGTCATTTCTATAGGTATAATAAATATGAGTTAACAAAGTTAAAAGTCAAATGTTTTAGGAAGAAATTACTAATAGATGAATGATTGATTCACAATAAAAATGTATATTCAAACCAAAAGAAATTATACAACGACAATGCTTTTCAAATCCAGCAGCAGGGTGTTGTTAAATAGATGGGTAAACCCTCTAATGTTCTATGTGTACAATATGTCGATGTCATCGACTCAGTTGGGACAGATGTGATTTAAAGGCTAATGGGAGCCATTGCCAGTAGCCCGTTTCATCAGAATCTTCTGTATTTCTTTTTGTGCATTTTTAGTACCATCTACTATTCCACAGTTCTTGTCACAGAGAGTGCACTGAGTTTGGTTACGAGTCAATGGATTCGTTTTCTTATTTGGATCCTGATTAGTGAGGGAAGTTCTAGGGCTCTTTGCCATTGGCAACTCTACAGTGGTTATGTTGTGATTGTCAGTATCCATGGTGGACGTTCTAAATTTCTCAGGGTATATATCCACTATATTAGAGGTAAAGCCCAAGCGGCGGAATAGTTCTGGCTCATATTTTAAGATGTATTCTAATATAGCGTCCGATGCAAACCAAACATTGGAGATGCTGATTTTACTATGTTCGATTTGGTCTACTATTCTAATGTCATCAGGACGTATAACACGCAATCCGAAAATAGAATGACATATTTGTAAAACAGCCATCCTGTTTAATGGTGGATAATTTATATCAACTGAGAAGGGTTTAGGTTGTAGGGCTTTATGCGCAGCCTCTCCATTAGATGACAGAGCACATTTAGTCTGAGTTCCCAACCAATGGTCAGTCACTTTTGTTTGTGCCGTCAGGTCAATGCAATCATTTCTCTGCAGTATGGTGCTCACTTTTGGTTGAGGTAAAGGTGAAAGACATGCTTGAAGGTAATGTTCCTGTTATTATTAATGGATTTAAAAGCAATATAGATTGTATGTCTAGTTTGTTTTCGAGTTTACTGCATGTATTTATCAATGTTGTTAATAAGCACTCAAAAGCTAGAAACATTTCATTAGATGTCACACTAGATGGACTGCTTTCCAATAGCATAGAATTTGATATAGCCATGCTAGGATTAGTAGTCGGGGCATTAGGTTCTAAGACTGACTCAGTAGCCTTCTCAGGGCATCCCTTTCCATGGGTCATAGGGTGGTCAGGTAATGATACATCAATAAGGGGAGTTTAAAAAAAGGTATGGGGGTCTATAGACATAACACTCGAGAGTTGATGTGATGTCAGTTCCGTCTCCTAAGTATTCAATGTCGTCGTTCAACAGTGGTCGGGCAAAGTTTTCATGAAGGTCAATAAGGGAAGAAGTCATCTCATTATGTATCATAACTTCAACTCTCTCACTCAAAGCCACTGTACTCTCGGCAGATGTCTTTAATTCTTGAACGTTTTCTGGGTGTTTCTAGGTTTAGCCGTTATACAGCATTCATCACTTTCCTTATTTTCACTTCTTTCCTTATTATTTAAAAAATCATGCATGACGCTATTTCTACCTGGTGATTTAACTTGGGGGGGGGGCAGGGGTATAACTGGTTCTTCTATTACATTAGAGCCTATGATGTCATAATTTTTATTTTGAAGCATGTCTCCAATCAATTTTGTCCCAAAGCAACTTAGAGATCGGTTGAATTCCGATGCAATCCCTAGTGTAGCACTTTCCTCATTAATTATGTTCAGTGTATTTCTTTTAGGAAAGAATGCCGTAGTTTGTTTGTTTGTTACTGTTTTAAAACCCGAGATGACTTTAGGATAGACAGAGCGAGAACGTCGCGCAGGTCCTGCAAGAGGGTTTTCTGGTGACAGATTCTTATGTGCAGAGGGAGACCTCATCCGTGCACTATCAATAAAATGAGTGGCAAAAATGTCACCAACGGGTGTTACCTGTTCAATAGTATTGTTATCAAGGTTTCAGCAAAGAGCTAGTCTCCAAGGTTTATGTATTTTATGTTTCCACTCACTAGGGTTAACGTAAGGTGTTAGGTTTGGTCACCAACAGTAATCATTGTCACAGGCCTCAAAATGACTATACATGCCAGCAAAGAGCTAAATGTTTTTGCTTCGTACGTTTCTAAACTGCTGATACTGTGCGGGGTATGCGCACTGTGCAGTGTGCAGTAAGTAGCGCTTTCCACTCTATATGCCGGCAATCCTGACCCTAAAGCGTACTGAGGTGTTTCGAGGAGGAGTTACTTTATAAGGAGCTCACTGGGTATTGAAGCATATATGACACACAATCTCAATTGCTGCGAGTGGGAGCACACAGCCTGTCTCGCCTGTTATACTGAGAAATTCAGCAGCAAAGCCACCATCCATACTGACAGACATTTACTGCACATTGGAAGAAGGATTCACAGAGAGAAGGCTTTTCCTCGTTCCTCCTCTTCCGGCTCAATCCCCAGATCGCACCCCAACTAAGCACAGAGATTTTTTGATGGCTGGAGGCCCACAACTCAGGTTATTACACAGTGCAACTAGCCGCGATGGATGGACATAGCAACTAAGGAAGCGACCATACCGCTGATAACCTGTACACCATAAAATATATTCCTGCCACCTGCCCTGTACAAGTGCCCTACTCAACTCGACTTCCCTAGGGATCTTGGGATTTCGTTGCAGACTACGCTACCAGCACAGCCGGGTCTGATCATTGGACGCCCTGAAGAAGGTGCTCTGTACTATAAGTACATACATGCACCAAAACGGGTATACACCAATCAGCACACAGAAGATGATTATGGACATGTGTCTTCCAAACTCTTCCTTCAAGTAGTGCGTGTCTGATTCTCTCTATGAACACGTTGGCTACAGTTTGAGATATCCTTATAGTCCAAAAGACCCAGACCTCAAAGGTCTACTTGTGAATTTGAGCTTAGGGACTAAAGCCGGTCAAGTGGCACAGCGAGTAGAGCGCCCGCTTTGACACCCGTGCAGAGCCTGTTAACGCAGGTTCGAATCCCGGCGGGGCCAAACTCAGCCTTTCATCCTTCCGAGGTCGATAAATGAGCACCACACACCGTGGGTAATAATAAGCAGCGCTCAGATACCTGAGGGTTTGTAGCGCTATATAAAAGCCTAATTATTATTATTATTATTATTATTATTACAAGAAATGGAGCAAGCAACGAAAGATTAACTTGTCCACACATAAGCAGTTCTTTAGTCCACTGAACCCTGCGCGAATTGCAAATCCCAGAGGAGATTGCTCCTCATAATCAATGTGGGAATTTCCTTAACACTATTAATATTGTATTGTGTGCTTTCATATATGTGTTTGTTTGCAACCAACTAGGACCGCATTTATGAAAATGTTGTACTAAGAATTGCAAGTGAAATATATCATATGTTGTTTTATTTTCACCTACATGAAGTATATGTGTCACGGTTAATTTATGTCTTTGCACCACATACTCTGTATATTTAAAAATTGCTCCTGCAAATATACGGTTGTTCTACATTTCTGTCATTCCTTTTAAACTTTCTCTTGTTTGGCATACAGAGGACGCACACTATAGTAGTTTGGCCAAGGCTGTCCTAATGAATGGACATTGACCTTGGCTGACACCAAGAAATGTGACGAGTTCTTCATTAGTCCCTTTGTCCAATATCAAGTGATGACATAGACAAGGACAAGGTTGGAACAAGTTTAGGCCCCCACTATGTAAGGAGGAGCTTCATTTTAAACCTTGAGAATGGGAAAGGGGACAACCTTTTTTGCTGTTTATTTACACAATCTCATAGGAGCAATCTCTTAAGCTTTAACTTTTGTGGTCAGTTGTTAATTACTATAACAGTGGAGTTCAATTGCTTTATAGCGTGACCTATGCAAAGTTACAAATATGCGAGAAGCAAACGGATTAGCTAGCTGATACGATGCCATCTAATTCAAATCGTCTGACCTGTGCTTCCGCCAAGGGTCACCATCAGGGCTTTGCGTGGCTATACAGCTCTATACAGCAGACGTTTAGCAACATGCCATTTACCTATTGATAGTAATCAATGCGCACACACTTTGTACGTATAACGGCGGCCGGTATCGCAGTATCACAGAACGCCGTAAAACAGCATGCTAAATGTACTTTTTCAGCAGGTACTGAACTCAGCCTGCTGGTCGCTGGACGCTGCTCGCTCCATGCGCTCAGCACTTCTAAATGGCACTAACCAGAAATGTGCATGCGCCCTCAATATATGGTGGTGCTGGGAAGGGGGAGCGGGGCCACCAGTAATAAGCCAATGAGTCTCTCAAAGTTCCACAGGAGCAGAAATTCTAGGCCGGGCCAGCGATCAGCACTTCTAAATGGCACTTCCACAAATGCGACATTAATTACACAAGTCTTTGAGCAAGATATTATATAAAATAGATTCACTTGCCCAGGCTGCTAGGTAAATCACAGTGTCCTACCAATGTCTGACTCCACCTCAAGATACAAATAGATAAACCAACAGGGTACTGTGAGTGTATTAGTTACCAGTGACCGCAAGTTGACAAACTTGCACCAATATTAGTCATAGCTAATATTCAGTCACTGGTGAAAGAAATTAATTAAGGAGGTGCGATCAGCACAACATGTTGATATGATTGTCCACCAAACCCGGACATATCACAACCGTAGTCATTAGGATTGTAAAGTGTCCCACGAAAGTCACCACTCCCAAAACCATACAACATCTATACTCATACCTTCACATATATGTCACAATGAGAACACTTTGCATTTCTTATGAACTCAAAAATTGTCATCCAAAAATCTTGAGATTACATTCTGTAATGGGACAAAATTGTATTAAAAGTCACGCCATGCTACATGTGGTATCAAGAAGCTATAAAGGAGTGAACTCCACACACCTTTTGTTTCAACTGACTGTCAGACTGCCTGTTTCGATGCGAGAGAACACCGTCTCCCAATTCCTTGCAGGTCTGGGTCTATAATACTAACTGCCTTCTCTCACCCGAGGGGTAACAAGACCCTGTGTTGATACAACATTAATTAACCACCAAGAACGGTGGAGCTGCTAAACATTCACTCTTGGTTAATGTACACAGTACACATCCAGTAAAATGTGTATTTTTTAAACTCTAGGGGACGCAGGTGTTTTAGACTTTGAGACACGTTTTGCTTCCGACTTGCTATACAGTCTCTGTGCCAAGGCTGTCTTTATCTCCCCGGCACCCATTGAATTTTGGTACTAGTATTTCTTGTATGTTTCTGAATGATTGTATTACCCTGGGAGTGCACCTCTGTATTAGGATTTAATGCATGGGGATAGGCCAGTAAATGGCCTAGCACCATCGCCATAGTATCACTTTCAGGGGTCGTGCACAAACAGACCAAAACCTATGAACAATGATGCAGGACACACTGCGACGTTCTGTTAGTGTCTATTGAAAGCCCTTGACCCCCACAACCCACCAAGTGATGTATGGGGCTCATTCACAAACACATATGAGCACACAACGGCCACCAGCACGATAGGACTAGTAACATGCGTTTTCTTTTTTTAAATGTCTTTTTATTGGCTTTACAACATGCAAAACAGTTCAATGCCCACCCCCCCACCTTGCCCCCCTCCCACACCACCATGGTGCAGTCGCGAGTCCCTTCCGCTCCTTATCAAACAAGCTCTTAAATTCACTCCAGGTCCAGTAGTTTAAGTCGTTGGGGGCAACATTGTATTCTATAATCCTCCCTCAGGAAATTCATAACCCCGCCCCAGTCCCTTCCAAAGTGTTGGATTTTGTTGTCCATAGCATACGTGGCCCACTCCAGGGCTACCATTTCCCAAACTTTATGCAGCCAGTCCAGGGCAGTGGGAATGGTGTCACTTTTCTGTCACTGGGTGATGATAGACATTGCCGCTAGGGTTAAGACAGTCTTGCCTTTTCTCGGGTCCTGGGCTCGTTGGTCCCTCCCTGTTCTCTATACCCCAGTAGGATGTGAACCCGGGGCCTATCTCCCACTGGCCCGAATGCCTGTAGTTGGGGGGCTCTATTTTGGGGTATCTCCACCATATGTGTACTGCCGTTCCTCTTTTCCCGCAGCCCCTCCAGCAATCTGCTGAGGCCATACTTGGGTACATGATGTGCAGCCGGGCCGGCATGTAGTACCAGCCATACAGGATTTTGTACCAGGTTTCCTGTAGTTGGGAGTCCCTTTTTTTGGTATCCTTCCCCACAGTTTGCCCCACGCTTCTCTCGTAATCTCATGCCCCAGTGTTTGTTCCCAGGTGTGCAAGTACGCCCATGTGGCTCCCGGTGTCGCATCTTATATAATTTTATGAAGGGTGGATATCAGTCCCTTGGTTCAATCGTTCGTTTATATGAATTTTTCAAAGGCAGTTAGCTGTCTTGTTGCAGCTTTCCTATTTTCCGGGCTCATCACCCAGTGTCTCAGCTGCGCATACCTCACACACTCCCCCTCTCCCACGCCGAAGTCCCGCTTGGACTCCTCAAAGGAGCAGATTTCATCTCCCCGAAATAGGTCTCCGATACCCTGCACCCCCCATTCTCTCACTGCCCAAATGCTCCCCCTTCCATTCCCGGGGTAAAGTCGCCATTTTGGAGTAAGTAGGTGAACGGAGACAGGTAAATCGTTGTCCCCTTGGTTTTAACCACTCTGTCCCATGTGTCTGCCACTAATGCTGTAATGGTACTTTTGTACAAGTGTGCTGGCATATGCTGTTTTTGGTAGCCACAGCACCGCTCTGTTTGTGTCGTGCTACTGCTCGGTCCATAGCCACCCAGAGCTCCCCCCCTTTAAACCATTCCCTGATGACCCGTAGCTGTGCAACTTCGTAATATGTTCGGACATTCGGCAGTGCTAACCCCTCCCCCGTCCTTCCTCTGGGCCATGAGCAGTTTTCTATTTACCTTAGATCTTCTCCCTTCCCAGATGAACTCCTTGATCATTGATATTGCTTGGAATAAATACAAGAATCAGGGGAGGATTACCATTTTCACGGCCGCTATTCTTCCTATCCATGATATCCTCCGGTTCCTCTATCTCTGCAGTTCTGTCCTAACTTTCTTAAGCATCGGTGGGTAATTCGCGGTGTACTATCTCGTCAGGCTCGTTGTGAGGCGGACTCCCAGATACCTAATTCCCCCCCGGGGACCACACAAACAGGGTGGATTTTTTCAGGGCCTCTCCTGCTTGCCCTTTCAGCGAGAGGTTTAACAACTCCGACTTCTAGACATTTCTGCGCAGGCCTGACACACCCCCTGAAAACGCTCTAAAAGTGCCCTAACTGCCCCTATGGAATCCTGGAGTTCTGTCAGTGCCAGCATCATGTCGTCTGTGAAGGCTGCGGCCTTGTGCTGATGCCCTCCAAAGGGGATCCCCTTTATGTACTCCGCTTCCCTCACTGCCTGAAGAATGGGTTCTAGGTGTATGGCATATAGCAGTGGGGAGAGCGGGCATCCCGGTTTAGCTCCTCTGCCCACCAACACCGGGCGCAACATATCGCCATTCACAAAGAGGCGCATTAGCGAGTTTCTATAGTTTTCTTGCACTAGTTTGAGATAGTCCACCCACTACGCCCATCGCTTTCATGACCTTAAAGAGGAAGGACCATTCCACCCAGTTAAATGCTTTTTCTGAATCTAACGTTAATAATAGCACTGGCTTGTCTGTTTTCTGCACCTTTTCTACGAGATGTGCCACCCTTCGGATGTTGTCCGCCGTCTGTCGTCGCCATACAAAGCTGGCCTGATCCGGGTGGATGAGCCCGGGAAGATGCCCCACAAGCCTTTTCGACAGTATCTTTGTATAGATTTTGGCATCCACGTTTATTAGGGCTATCGGCCTACAGGACTTGCAGTCCGCAGGGTCTTTGTTGGCTTTCGGAATTAGGGCTACTTTAGCTTCCTTCATGGATGGACTAATGCGCCCCGTTTCCCTGAAGGAGTTAAAGAGTCGTGTCAAAAGTGGGTCCAACGTCGCTGCGTAAGTTTAGTAAAAGGCTGCCGTATAACCGCCGGATCCCGGCACCTTATTTGTGGGCAGCTGCATCACTACTCTCCTCACCTCATCCTCGGTTATAGGCTGGTTCATGGTTTCCCGAGCTGACTCGCCTAGTCGGAGCAGTTTAATCTTATTAAGGAAGCAGTCTTGATATGAGCTATTGGGGTTTTGGGACGTGTAAAGCTCGGCGTAAATATCCGCCAGATGCTCCTGTATGTCTTCGTTACATGTGAGGAGTCCCCCTTCCCTATCCCTTAAGGTTGAGATTAAGTTCTTTGTCCCTGCTCCACTTAATAGGCGCGCCAGGAGGGCATCCGCCTTGTTGGCTTTCGCATAGTACTGCTGCCTGACAAAGAAGTGCTCCCTCCGCTTGTTTTGTGCGCAGTACCCCAAGTTGTCCTAACGCCTGTCTATAGGCCCTTTGCATTGCTCTTGTGGGGGTGGCTGCCAATGCCTTCCTTGCTATCTCTACTTCTGCCTCTAGCTGTTTCTCGAGAGCCTTGAGTTGTTTTTCTCTGTGGGCCTTAGCTGCCATCAGCTCCCCCCTGATCGTGGACTTGAAGGCATCGCATCTGGTGCTTTCACTTGTGTCAGTGTCTTTGTTTAATGTGAAGAACTCCCTGATCTTCCCCTCAATGTTGTCTCTGATCACTGTGTCTCTCAGCAACATTTTCAGGCATTTCCACTCGTAAATTTTCTTTGTTCTCTGTAGCTCTAGTGTCATCATGACAAGTTTGTGGTCTGCTATCCCCAGGGGACCCATCTCCACTTCTCTTACCCTGCCCAGCAGCGGCCCAGAAACCCATATATAATCAATTCTTGATTGTGTACCATGCACACTTGATAGAAAGGTGAAGCCCTCCTCCTCCCCCCGTAGGCCTTGCCACACGTCCCGTAACCCCGCTTGTTCCATTCTTTGGGTCAGTTCCTCTGAAGCTACCGCTCCCCATTGCCCCTGGCCCAACCTCCCCGATTTGTCTTTATCCCTCTTCCAGGCTAGGTTGAAGTCCCCCATTAAGATTATATGGCCTCTTGCAAAATCCTCCAATATTCCCATGAATTCGCTCAGGAACGCTTCCTGCCCGGTGTTTGGAGCATAGATGGAAGCGACTGTATATTTGGCCTCCCTGAGCGTTCCTCCCACTATTATATACCTCCCATCTTTGTCCTGGCCTACATCTTCCACTCTGAAGTCCATTGTGTTTCTGAAAGCTATAGCCACGCCCCGCATCTTCGTGCCACATGACGCGGGGAGAATTTGGCCAAAGCCCCTCATTTTTAGCCTGCCCTGGTCTTGCACGCTCAGGTGCGTCTCCTGTAGTCCCAGAACGTCTATACCTTCCCTTTTGGTGAGCCGCTTTAGTTTTTTCCTCTTCAGGTTCTTTCCTCTTTAAGTCCCCTCACATTATGTGTTGCCCACTTGAAGATTCCTTTCAGAAGTCTTTGTGCCCTGTACCATTCCCTCTCCTCTCAGGTCTTGCTTCCTTCCACCGGGTCCCTAGTTTGCCTTTTTGGGCACCCCCATTCCTTCGGTGAGCTGTTTAACTCCCCTCTCCCCCATCTGCTCCTCTACCCCCTCCTATCCCCCCAATAGCCCCCCCTCCTGCGCTCCTTCCCCTCCCCTATCTTCCTCTCCCCTCCCGAAAGTACGAGCTCTTCCCACTTCACCTCCTCTCCTTCCTCGGGCATTCCCGCCCTTTCTAATTCCAAGACATTTGTCCCCCCTCCCCTGCCTTGTTACCTGTTCTGTCTTCCCCACTCGCATCTTTCTCCTTTTCCTTCCAGGAAGGGTTTGGGAGGGGAGGGAAGGGTCTGTTCCACTTCTCTCTTCTTCTCCTTTTTTTCCCCCCACCGTTATCCATTCCCAGGGTCTGGGTCGCAGTCTGCTATCCACAGTCTGTGCTCCCGTTGTCGCTTGAGCTTCATCTATTTCCAGTTGCACAATGTCCGCGCCCACCTGTACTGTGGTGACTCACTTCTGCCCTCCCTCCCAATCAAACACCAGGCCAAACGGGAAGGTCCATTTATATCGTATTCCTCGCTCATTAAGAGCTTTTATTACCGGAGCCATTTGTCGTCTCTTTACGAGCGTGCTATTAGGCAGATCTTGGTACAGTACTATTTGCTGCCCTTTATACTGGACGGCCTCTCGCTTCCTTGTTCTTTGGCTGACGTGTGTTGTGTATGTATGGGTGCGGCGCATACTGCCAACAGGGTTCGCTGATGTATTGTGATTCATTGTAAGTCCAGGATACTTGCTGTTGCATGTTTCTGATTTATGTCCTACATGAAGGGTCTCCTACATCTCTATGGTGGGTCTTTTGGGGGATTACTACCTGCTGTACCTCCTGATGTTCAGTTCTATGTTGTTTGATGTGTTGCTTGTGCATTGGCTGCCCCATGCTCTGCAGGGTTACTACAAGTGTCTAGGTTGACATTCAATTTGAGTTGGTGGGAAATGGGCGATTGGTTCTCCCATTCCTTTATTATTTATATATCACTAAAGACAATCAAGCCGAGGGGCATCAGAGTGCCAACAAGACAAACAGAACAGATAACATAATTTTTAGGGCAAGAGGGACACAGCAAAAACAAACTAAAAATAACTCATATACAAAGAGATGGGTCTTCAGGGCATGCTTAAAGCAGTCCAGCGAAGCACAACCCCTCAGATCTGGAGGCAACACATTCCATTGTTTGAGTGCTGCATAGTGGAACGCACCCTGACTAACCACGGTCAGTTTTGTTCTTGGCACACACAAAAGGTGGTTGTTATTCGATCACAGGGTGCTTCGGCAAGGAAACCAGGACAGCTTTTCTGCAAGATAGACTGGGCTCTGACCAAACAGGCATTTGTGCATCACTGAGAGAAGACGAACTAGTGGGGGGCTCTCCTGGCTTTAGAAACATGTTCTCTCTTTCCAATGACTTCAACAGTGTTAGGGAGAATTCTCTGTTAAGGCTAATTTCCCAAACCTAGTGAGTCCCCCAGCAGCTTTGCTGGATTTTTGGGGTTTATTTTTTTCTCCTGCTAAGAGTGAGACTCTTTTTCTCCCACTCTTAGGCATGATTTGAGAATGTCCTTTGACTGTGAATGTGCTTTATGGGCTATGCGGTCTTTGACTCCATAGTGCTTCATGTGTTTTTGGTATGCGTGTTACACAGCACCCTCAGTGCAGTAACACAGGGGTGTCATAGTCACCCCCAAACATAGACTCCATACCCTGGGACTGACTACTGTCTCCCAGGGCATGTAAAGTCACCATTGGCTTTACTAGTCTCAAATTGTGAACAGAACCAGTACAAACCATCATATTGTGGAAGTACTGGTAGGGGTAATTCGATTGCCCGTGGGTCTGTTTTCCAAGGGGGCACTGTCCAGTCCCCCCTTGTCGAGTTTCTGGCTGGTGGCAGTGGATACCACGCAAAATATTCCACCGGAATATTTCTTATGGGATTTTCCCATTGATTTTAAACGCACCACTTTTTGGTGCAATGTTAAAGATACCGCTGGGTTATTTATTTAGTATTTATTCCCCGGTTGGGTCTTTTTGCCAGGACTCGGTTTTAAAATGGCGTTTGTGTACGCCTCTGAAACTCTAACCCAAGTCGAGCCCTTTGTTCCACTTTTTGGCGGGCTTCTGCACAGAAGCCCTCCAAATGGTGGCACTCTGTCTGGGGTCTACAGGATGTGTCGGAGGGGGATTAGGCACCCTGGACTGAGTTGCCTTGGCAACTCAAGTCGCACTCTTGTGTTATTGGCCCAGTGGTGAGCCGCCCGGCTCACCACTTAGCATGTTTGAGTGACAGCTAGGCTGTTGAATGGGGGTTTTTCTGCATAAAAGCAGGGCTTTGGGGACTGGAACTTCAGAAGTCGCCACAGGACCTAAAGAATCCGAAGAGGGGAGAAGCTGAGCCATCTACAACGATGACACCACCGGAGGAGCCCTGCTGTACGAACTCACCACTTCCCCGACGACAGAGGAGATCTTCTTCCAGGAGAGTCTTCTTCCCGTTGAGCTGGTGGGACCAACCAGTTCGCTTTTTTCACTTCCAGGGCGACTCATGGTCGAATCGCCCGTGCCAAGCACCCCGGCGGCCAGATAGCCACGCTTCACCACTGACCGCGAATAAAAGGGTCATACCTTTTAATTGGGAACTCCGCGGCTGGTTTCTTCCCTGGCAGTGCAACGACCTCCAGCTTTCTTCCTTGTCGAGATCATCTCTTCCTCTGGTCGAAGCAACGACTTGCACCCGCTGCCAGGAACAACTGCCCCCGCTGGAGCTTTCTCACCATTTCAGGTACTGTGTTCCGCCTGGCCTCCCTTGCAACGGACTGTCCAAGGTGTCCCGTAAATCCTTGACTTTCCAACTGGGTTGGCCTCCAAACCTTCTAACTTTATCTTTCTGAATTGATCCAACTTCTTTTGACATTTTCTGCAAAGACTTTGAGTGCATTTCCACTGTGTGATCTTGGGCACATTCCGCCTTGCTTTCTCCAAGAGTGGGCCTGGCCTATGAACTTTGGCTCTACAGTAGACCCTGCCTTTCTTGACTTGCTGTGGTTTCTTAAAAATGTTGGTACTGTGTTATTTCCATACTCGGCCTTTTTCTCTTCCTTTTTAACGAATTATTGGAGTGCCATCTAAGGTTACGCGCTCACCTCTGTTTTGCTAAGAAGTGGTGTCTTAACCTAGACTTGTCGAATAATTAACTAGGGAGGTGTATATACTTATAGTGACTGTGTTTGAACTTGCTTGATATATTAGTGGCAGTGTATTTTCATAAGTGTGTTTTAAATAAATAATTATATACTTTTAATACCAAAGCTCTGGTCAGTGTTTGCTTGTTCTTCTGTATTTTTTGCCCTATTGTGTATACTCTATATACTGCCTAACTCTTCTTGAGAGAAGTCCGACTGCTCAGCCAAAGCTACCAGGTAAATCTGGGTGGTGCAGGCTGCTACCAATTGGGTTTACTGTTTACTCCTGTAGTCTTAAAGTGTTTGCAGTGGTCCCTAAGGGAACTGCACAGGTTTCTGCCTAACAAACAGCTTGCACAGCACTATTTTGGATGATTTGAAGTTTGGATACTTCGCCTTTCCCTATTTTCCCTGAAGTAAGCTACCACAGTAGTGAAGTTTGGCACCAATGATGGCTCTAGCAATCGGGGCAAGACTTTTATTAGTCAGGAAGGGTCTTAACTGGCTTAATATAATAGGAGTAAGAGGCAACTAAGCGGTTAACATGGGCCTTCGTATTCCTCGCCTGCTCAAAGAAAACCTTCGCGTTTTTACTTTAGACAGGGTGGTGATGGTGCAGCACGCTATCACAAATTCCTTATAGTTAGTATCAACCTTCCTTAGGCAAGCCACATTGCCTGCTATCATCAATTTAGTTTTAGCATCATTTAAGGCAAGACCGTTGTCCACCATCCATTGCTGAACAATGGAATAGACCTCATTAATATTATCCTTATCCAGATCATACTTGCCAGATAGTGGAATGAAGCACTGAGTATCATCAGTGTAGTTAGTAGTAGTTATACTACATCATTCCCCTGGCATCTAGCAACTCAAAACAGTACAGGGTGAGATACAAACATGACCCTTGTGGAACCCCACACGGCACATTAAACTCATCAGCAGTCTCTTCACTGCTGAACACTCTAGCTGTACGATTACTCAGAAAAGAGTTATAGCCTCATCACAAGTTGGGCAGTAGCCCTTAAATGCAGCGGTACCGCATCACGTCTGGTAGCATTTACACCCAGTGCCAATTTAACAACCATTTTCGGGCGCAATTAGCACAGCGCTATTAGCGCATGCTTATTGCCCGGAAAATTTATTTATTTATATTTGTAGAGCGCACTACAGCCCACAGGCATCGCGGCGCTATAGCAGTACTCAAAGAAGGCTCGCTTAAGGGTTACAGTGAAGCCGCCCAGGTAGATAGACTTAGTGACGATACAATGCATGGTATAGGGTTACATACATATTTAGATCATGGTACATTGCGGGGATTGCGGTTGCACAATGCAAGTCATACAAAGAGACTGGTTTTGATGGCCTTGCGGAAGGCTGCATGGGAGTCAATAGTCCTAATGTGAGGGGGGAGTGAGTTCCAGTGGGTGGCTGCCATAGTTGGGAAACTGGTGCCGCCAGCCCGGACTTTGCGTGTCCTAGGAATAGCAATCAAGTTGGAGTAGGGGGTTCTGGTGGGCCTGGAGGAAGGGGGTTTAGAGATTCTCTGTGCCAGGTAGGGGGGTGCCTGATCATGAAGGCACTTGTGTGTCAAGGCAAGGGTTTTGAATATGATCCTTTCTTTGACTGGTAGCCAGTGGACCTGCCTTCTGAGTGCAGAGATATGATCCCTACGTGAGAATCCAGTAGCGGCCCTGAGAGCATTGTTCTGAACAATTTGTAGTTTAGCAAGATTCTTGGCTGAGGTGCCTACCAGGAGGGCATTACAGTAGTCCAATCTGGATCCGATTATGGCCCTGGCAATGGTAAGGCAATTTTGTTGTGACAGGAAGGGTCTTATTGTGTTGATGAGTTTGGAGTGGTAGGCAGAGGTGGATGCAATGGCGTTGACCTGTCTGTCCATAGATAGGTTAGGTTCCAGGTATACACCCAGTGTTTTAATTGATTGTGAGACAGTGATAGGGATGTCATCAATGGTGAAGGAGGAGTATAGTTGGTCAAGTTTGTTCAGGGTGGAGGGGGAGCCTACCAGTAGAAGCTCGGTCTTCTCACTGTTGAGACAGAGCCAATTTTCTGCCATCCAGGATTGGATAGTCGCATAGATGGAGTTGAGGGTGTTAGTGTCAGATTGGTAATCACCCGTGAGGGGGATGAGCACCTGGGTGTCATCTGCATAGTTAGTATATGAGATTCCCAGGGCATCCAGGATTTTGAATAGTGGCCTGGTGAAGAGGTTGTATAGAGTGGGGGCAATACAGGAGCCTTGTGGAACCCCGCATTTGATGGTGCTGGGGGTTGCACAGGAGGAGTCAGAGAAAACCCTCATTGCTCTGTCTTGCAGAAATGAAGTAATCCATTTGCAGGCCTTGGTGGAAAAGTTTGCTGCTGTGGAAAGGTGGTGGCACAGGGTCTTGTGATCAACTAGATCAAACGCAGCAGAGAGGTCTAGGAGTAGTAGGAGTGCATGCCCCATTGGGTCCAACGCGGAATGGGGAATACCCATTATCCCCCAACCCTTGATCCGGCGCGAATAGCACCGGACCAGTTGGTGGTAACACTATTAGCCTGGACGAAACCCCGGCGGTAATACCGCCAGGATACTGCCCAACTCGTGATGAGGCCCTTAGTTTAATTAGCAGCAGTAGTTGAAAATGAAGCAGAATGTATTAACCACTGCTTAATTTGTAAACAAATAAGTGCCAGAGCCCAAATATTGTCCAACACTGCTGTGGCACTGTGGGTGGGCACCACTGTTGCCACCACCCAAAGCTGCTCCCCACAGTGTCAACATATTTGGGGCTTCACTACAGCTGGTACCTGCTCATTGTGGCTGATGGTTGCTATCACCACTATATAATTAAAGTGTGTCTGAGACAATACGTGCTAGGGCTCAAAAATAAATGCCAGGGCTGAGCCCTGCCAGACCCCTCCCCCCCCCAAAGTAAGCAGAATTCATAATGGGCCTCTCCAAACCCTTCCCAGATAACAAAACACGGTAGTGCCATTTAATTCACAAGCCTGAGTGATATAAAGTGATTTGCCTAGCATCAGCTAATTTGGTCAATTGGGTAAGCCGAGATTTGAGCCTACGTTTCTTTCTTTGACATGTTACAATGTAAGCATTAGCCTATATCTCATCCTGCCTCATCGTTAGTTATGCACCAGATATTAATACTTAAGTTGTCTTTCAAAAGCTATCTTTTACATTTTACAATTTAGGCATGAGACTATGCATCCTTACAAGTTTTGCGATGCAGGAAAAGTAGCCGGTAAAATGGCTCATAGGGTCAAGCACTTGTTGCTGTCATCTGGGTTTGATCTGCAGGTCACAGGTCAAAATCTTGGCACCGTCAACCCAGCCTATCCTTCCGAGGCTGATAAAGTGAGTACCAATTTCAATCACGTAATAATGTATGTAAAGTGCTTTGGATAATAGTGCTATACAAGTAGAAAATGATTATGAAATGCGATAAATCTGTGACCGGAGTTGGAGGTAAATCAGGCCCCCGCCAGCAGAAAACTGAGCATTACCGGCACCAGTAATACCGGCAATCCCCTCCATGTAATCCTATGGGACTCCATGGAAAGGGTATTTACTGCTCTTTCCGCCACCTGTAATAGCCTGGAAACGGCAGGATATCAGGCGGTGGAAACGATCAGTAGGCCAGTTTGACAGTATCCCACCAGCAGTGGTTGAAGTGTACGAAAAGAAGTAGTGGAACTATGCTCTTGCTAGCCTGCCCCTGCTCCCCACAAACCCCCTCCCTGCTCCCCTCCCACACACACTCCAAACCCCCAAACAAACACACCTGCTATTTATGGGAATGTGCAGTGCACTGCACTGAAGTGCAAGTTTCAACTTCTTCCTACACTTTTATTTTAAAACTAAACCATTCCAGAGATGTTTCTTTTCAAAATAAAAGTATAGGAACAGTGAAACTTAAAAATAAAAAGTATGGGAGCACCGCTCCCGCCCACTTCGACCTCTGCCCACCGGAATTACCGGTGGGATACTGGCATACTTCTAATGAGGCAACATATCTCGTCCTGTCCCATCTTTACTCGTGCAACAGTATATAAAACTATAGTTGTCTTTCAAAAAATACCTTCTATTCATTAAAGTTAGATTAAAAGCATTATGCCGCACGGACATTCAATCCCACCAAAATATAAAAATGTGTAATAGAAACGTTTAAGCCAAAGCAATTATCCTTGAGTCTGAAAGGGCAATAGAACACATTAGAGATTGTGGGTCGGCAAAATTATTAAAAAACAATCCAGAAAATTATGATTTAAAAATGAAAGTGCATCATTCTCCACAATACAATTTATTAAAGTACAAGGAAGGGAAACACCTGTGTGTGTAGGTTTAAATCATTGCGGTGCACTGCCTTATGGTAACTCGTGGAAAAGTTGACAAGCATGTTGGAATAAAAGATATACTTCTAAATGTGATTTAGTGATTGAGTTGTGTAGTGTGTGCAGAGATGTGCTTCCATAAGGATAACCCTTAACATGTGAGGCCCTGATGGTAACATTGCTCAGTGCATCGAATACAAACTACAGAGCTGGTTGTGGTCTCTATATCATAAGTCTGAATCTTGGTATGGCCAAATTGGCATTTCATCGTCCAAAAGCAATACAAGGTTTCCCATTATGTCAGATAACAATATTGCCTATTAATGGCATGCAGAGCCTGTTTTAAAGGAGAACATATTTTGATACTGTATACCTGCATGGTCAGTTTCCATGCACTGCAATCTACTAGATCCACTTCCTCAAGCTGGAACTCCAAGGTAGTGTCTGGTCTAATGAGTGATGAACTACTGCCAGGGCCATATCCTGCCTGAAGGGTGAAAATAAAATATTCCCCAAACTGCAATGTGGGGCAGCGATGCACCTTTGATTGCTTAGCCACAGAGGAGTAATCTGCATCTGAAGTAACCAATTAGTAAGAGCATGTATGCTAGTCAATAAAGCCAATAATGTTGACACACTGGTGTCCACTGTTGCCATTTGACTTCTATCAAACATATGCAGAAGCAGAGCTGGATCGGGGATGTTCTGCTGATATTGGTTTTTTGTCTCATGTCCTTTTGCTGCCTTGTACACTGCTGAATTTTAAATGTTCCCATTATAAATGCAGAAATACAAGGAGCAGGTTCCATAGAGATGTGGGTGTTGGTGCCAGGACGGGCCGAGTATCTAACCTGACATGGGACTGCCTGAAGAGCTACAGAAAGGGGACAATATTCCAACACGGTTTTTAGTATCGTTAAATGGTACCATGTGAAGCCACACCTTTTCGTTCAACAGCACTTTGATTTCTGGTACTTGTAGTTTTGCTTTTCCGGTAAGGTTTGACTCATGAATATTCAAACGAAAAGTGCTATTGACTTGTAAGTAAAGGCCAGCCCCTTTGCAGCTACTTTCCTACCCCTACCGAGTACAGAATAGAAAGGCAGCAGGGTTGGATATGTCACAGACACACAGCTTGGGCCAACTTTATATTTCTTTAAACTTCTCTCTATTGCATTATCTTATTAAGAACACTTGATGTTGTCATTGTTCGAAACAGGCATTCAACTTGTTATCGAACAGTTTGTGAATAAAATGTGAAATTTAGCAATATAAAAAAAATGTTTTTTATTTTAAAAAGGGCAAAAAGGTGTGTTAACTTCTGCAATGACTGACTTTACATTGTTCTGCAGCTTAAACAAGTTAAGGATGAGGTAGGAATGTTTTTTTTGCAATGGAGGCCCCCGTAATGCTAGGACAATTTGCCCTGGTCATGCTAGAAGGGCCACAGAGCAAGCACATTTAATTTGAAGGGGAATGAGTTCTCGGCCTTCAACAAGTGGGGCCCCAGTCTGCCTGGTGGCAATGGGTGATTTCATGCTCTCAGTCATGTGGCATTTCATACTGAAATGCAGTAACATGCCACATGGCTGTCGGCTGAGCCAACCCAACAAGCCTGCAATGAAGGGGTGTTCCTCCCCGCCGGCACCCTGTAAGCTACGCTCCTGGATATAGCATCAGAGTTCATTAGCTGCTGTGTGGCACGGTGCGCGGCCCAGTAATGAAATGCAAAGCAGAGTCTAGCAGTGACGCGTGCGCGATGTGGGTTCTTTGCTAGGGTCTGGGTGTGCGCTGGAGCCAGGGCATGGCAGTGTGGATCCCGAAATGGCGTGTACAGGCAGACACCAGCACTGTAGGGTGGGTGCTATTGACGGTGTGTTCAGCAGAGTTCACAGTAACAGTATGGGGCGGTGTGTGTGCCCAGCTTTCGAGTGGGCAGTTCAGAGTCATGAGTGTGTGGCAGAAAAGGCTCTAGCGCACAGCAGATGTCAGCAATGTTGTTTATATGCACCACTTTCCATGGACCCACAGGGCCGGAGTCCTAATTTGTGGGGCACGGGCATGAAAGCCGGCTTGATGAGGGATGACGCTGTTGGTTCTCAGAGTAATGATGAGCATTTAAGCACTGCTTACAAACAGTATCTTCTGCCAGTGGCGGCTTGTCAATAACGAGCAGGGGCTGGTGGCCGCCATCCATTTTGGTGGGTTCCCGTAAGGCTGAGCAGTCTGCTCTGTGGTACGAACACAGACTAAGCTGGGTACACATACATGCCAGATCTCCCCCTCCCCCCAAAAAAGCCAAGCCAAGGCTCGGCCGCACAGCGCCCCAAAGCCTCTGCAGCTGTCCTGCTATTAAACACAGTGTGGGGTGCTTCATAGCAGGCCCGCTGCAGAGGCCTTGGTGCGCTGTGGGGCCGAGCCTCGTTTTTGCCATTTTTTTTGGGGGGGGAGGGGAGATCTGACTCGGTCTGCTCGGTAGCAGAGCAGTCAGATATCCAAAAATAAAAATGCCAACAACGAAGCGCTCAGGCGCGGCCGCACAGCATGACCATGGATGGCCACTACAGCTAGCCCACTCAAATCAAACATTGCCAATATCATTTTCAGTTAGGGATTCATCTACTGGTAGGAAAGCAACCAGATCAAGGATTTTAAGGAAAAAAAAAGGGACGTTCGGAATTGGCCAGTAAATAGCTGGATTATTCGGGTGCAGAGTTGGCTTCTTTAAACGCCCGGAAATCCAGGCCTGCTTAATGCAATCCGACAGATGACTCGCGCAAAAGATCGGATACATTTATTAATAATGGGAATCGGGGACAAAGCTCATGCCGCAGGACACTCACCCCCCTTGAAGAAAGTGGGATTAACTTGGGCAATAATACAAGCAAATTCTGATTCGGTAACTGGTCTGAACTAAGTATATCTTAGCGCTGTGAGCCATTGGGGAATCAGGCATAATTCTTTCAGAATGAGTGCATGTGCCAGATATATTATCTCTGGCCATCTGTACTTTTTCACCATGGCTTCCTGGATTGCCATGCACCATGTCTTGTCGAATGTAGGTTTTACTGACAAAGGACAAGGATATTCCAATTCTTTAAGAATTTTCAACAGCTCTCCAGTGTGAGTTTGTATTCTTAATTCTTTTGTCAAATTCTAACTTTTTGGCATGTGCAATAGCAACCTTGCAATTCTTAATAGGCCACCACCTGCTCAGAGAGCACAATGAGCTCTGCCTCGCTGAATTTGGAATTGCAAAGTCGCACTTTGGGCAAATGGTCTTTTGACATGTTTTGACAGACTTCCAGGTTCGGTTGCTACTTCTAAAATGTTGGTTTTGAGTCAATTGAGTTTTTAAAGATGGCCACCCTTGAACTTCCCATTGCATCCTAATGATTACTGTTCGGTAATTCCGTCAATTTTACAGTGGTAACAGTAATTCTGCTGAAAATGTGTGAAATTACCACTGTCCTTCATTTTTCAGCGGTAATTCTGACTTGTGGAATTACTATTACAACTGATGGTTGCTGCGCACGCCCAACCGCTCCTGATTTGGCAGTAATTCCGCCGGGTACCACAATGGTAACAGTAATTACCACCAGATTTACTGCCCTACTTGTAATGAGGCCCATAGACTTTTTTCAGGAAATGTCACGACTTTGATGAAACCAGCTGGTGCTGAAGGACTGAACGAGTGTAACATGTCCAGTGACGTTGAACTCGCCCCTATGTGTTGGGCAGATGCTCTATCCTGACATCACAAGCTCCCTTACATACTAAGATGGCAGTGCATCAGCAGTGCCGCAACAATCATTGAGCAAATGGGACTTTAGCACAGTCTCCTCATCCCAGAAATTGTGGGTTATGTTGACTTGACCTGGCTTACCGACAGGGCTGTAGGGCATGCAGGACAGAGCACAGAACACAGCAATTACTAATGTAAAGCATTTTATTGCTACCACCTGCATTCGTATGCACACATTTTTAAGCAATTGAAATGGTGATGGGTTATTAGCACTTGCATGTCAGGGGAGGGATTGGAAGGGTAGAGGGTGGAATGGAGACAGCTCATTCTCATAGCAGTTCTTATGTGTGTGGTTTCAGAAATGAAGGGGAAAGTTAACAGCTTTTTACATTGAAGCTTCACCAGAAGAGTCTCTATAGAATGTGTAAAGAAGTTAGACGCCCCCCTCATGAGTATGTTTGACCCTCCTCCCACAGTCTCTGAAGTTACCCTCTCTCCCAACATTTGAAGGCGTAGTCCCACCCCCTAAACATATTTTAGTCTAGTTGCACCCCTGAGGGCAAGGGATTCCTTCCCTCTGGGACTAACTTTGAGTTGCCCACAACGTGCTAGTCCCCACACCGTACAATTCTGACTCTTCTGTCCTTCTGTAGATAGTCTTTCTATCTGTAGATAGTCTTTCTGCCTGGCCGGAGAAAGGGCAGAAAGACTATCTGCTCATTTGAATGCACTGTGTCCTGTATTCACAAATGAGATGCACCTTTAAATGTGTGGATTGACATGAAGTCACCTGCACCTGGTTTATGTACGTAACTTTGCATCTCATGTATCCAGGTTAGGCTTTCAATCTTGGCATTGCCCAGCCATTTGTACCAGCATTTTACAAATTATTTTGGCAACTTCCTTCTTATCCCAATAAATGCAAAAAAATATACAATTACTCTTTTGTACAACAGTTCAGTGCATTAAATCTTGTTAACATTGACATGTTTTTACGACGCACGACATGTTGCGGGTTGAAAAGCCCTGCATCAGAAGAGCCAATTAATAGAAGAGATAACCACACATTTATTTTAAAAGCAATCACAGAGATCGCATCAAATAAATTAGCTAAAAAGCAGTACCCACCATGAGAATATGTTTTTCTCCTTTTGACAATGAATGCGTCGCCATCTTGTCAATACAGCGAAAAAATAGATTTTTTTTAATATGTTCTAACAGAATAATTGCACGACATGAAAAATATAGGCTTAAGACTACTACCACATCTTTATAAAAATAGAGGTAAACTTAACTGATTTCAAAACCAAGAAATAAAGTCAGCCGCTTATATTTGCTTTCATAAGAAACACAAAGTCTGCATCCAAACTTCTCAATGTATAAATGTTCATGTTAATGGGTCTTGTACCACACACTGTTGCCACTTGCATGTTCTCTTGGCGCTCTGTCTGTTAGTGGGATTGAGACGGAGAAGAGCAAGAGAGCTTTGTTGTGCAGTTGGCAGCTTCAGTTCGAAAAAAATGGTCACTCAGCATTGCTGCGTTTTCGGTTGGTATCCGTCATGTGATGTTGAGGTGCGATTGTGATGGTTTGTTTTCATGTCGGGTGCTGTGAAGTGCATGTGGTTTGTGGTGCGGTAGGGGTATGGTTGTGTTTAGTTCCGTTTTTAGTACGGTTAGTTAGTGGCAATACGTTTCATACATCCGACATTCTGTCCAAATGTGATACATTTACCACCCCAACCGTTAGTTCCAGTGCAATGCATTTACCTCCCCCAACAATTCATACAGGTACTACACATTCCGTCCCCAGTATTAAATCCTAGTGTAGCATGATTTCTGCCCCCTTACAATCCCTCTTAGTGCCACACATTTCTCACACCTGGCCATCCATCTGAGTGCGATACATCCCCTGCCCCTAACCGTTCATTCAATCGAGAAACACTTTGCACCCTCGACACTCCAGCCAAGTGCAATACCCCTCTTGTCTCCAACAGCCCATCCGCATGTGATGCATCTCCCATCCCCCACAATCCATCCCAGTGTGACACACTGCTCACCCTTAAACAATCCATCTGGGTACGATACATTTCCTGTCCCCAACAATCTATCGAAGTGCGATGCATTTCCCACCCCACACAGTCCATTTCAATCAACCCATCATGATACAGAGGTTACACAGGGCCCACTTCATGTCGGGTGTGTTTGCATAGTCGCTGGTTCGAGTGGTTCCTTTTGTGTATTTGTTCATTTCGTGGTACGTAGATGCTGTTCAAGCATATTTGCCCCCTTCAGTGCTGAAGTTTTTTAAAAAACAATCTGAATTTTAGATGGTCTGCCTTAGTTTGTATTTCTTTCAGGAGGGAGTTCTAGAGTTTTATGGCTATGCAAGAGAAGGCTGATCCTCCATGTTTTTTTTCTCACATAGAGTTTCGGTTCAAGGTGGATGTGGATTTTGGATCGAAGTGTTCTTGCTGGTTTGTAGATGGTGATTATTTCTTTTATGAATTCTGCTCTCTGACCATGGATTGCTCTGTGTGTTATGCACATTGTTTTGAAGGCGATTCTTTTTTTGACTGGGAGCTAATGTAGCATCCTTTGCGCTGGTGTGATGTGGTCTCTTTGGGAGAGTTTGAGAAGTCTGGCAGCTGCATTCTGTATTTGTTGTAGTTTCCTCAGTAAGTATTCTGGCATTCCAAGGTATATGCTGGTGGTGTAGTCTATCTTGGGCATGATGAGGGAAATGATGGCAAGTGTTCTGTTCATGAAGGGAAAGAAGGGTAGTATCTTTTGATAGTGTGCAGATGGAAGAAGCATTTCTTAATTATTGCATTGACTTGTAGTTCTAGTGTTAGCTTGACTACTTATGATGGTTCCAGGGAGGTTCCTGGTTCCTTTGGCCATGGGAGGTTCTGGTTGTTTCCTTGGTTTTTCGGGGGAAATCATGATTTCCGTTTTGTCTGGGTTCATTTTAAGGTTATTAGTGTTCATCCATTGGTAGAGTTCTTTGAGACAATCTGTTAGTGTGGGGTTCTCCTCTTCATTGCCGTCGATTTTGTAGATGACTTGGGTATCATCTGCTTAGTTGTAGCATGTGATGCTGTGTCTTTTGATGAGGTTGAGTAGGGGTGTCATGTAGATGTTGTAGTAGTGGGGATAGCAAGGAGAATTGTGGGACTCCACAAGTGGTGTCCTGCAGTGTGTTTTCGAATGGTTTAGCTGTATTGTTTCTCTTCTTCCGGACAGGAAAGATTTAATCCAAAGGAGAGCTGCATTGCTGATCCCCATGTCTTCTAGTCATTCGACTAGGATGTTATAGTGGACTGTGTCGAATGCTGCGGAGAGGTCGAGTAGTATCAGTGCTGAGTTTGTTTTGGAGTCTGCATTGGTCTTCAGTTCATCCCATATATAGAGTACTGCTGTCTCCGTTCCTCTCATGGGTATGAAGTCTACTTGTGTCTGATCCAAAAGTGGATCGTTTTTGATGTGTTCCAGTATTTGTTTGTAAACATGGGTCACTATTAATTTTGCTGGGTATGGAATGTTTAAAATATGTCTGTAGTTTGACAGATCTTCCAAATTGCCCGCTGTATCTTTGAGGAGTGGTTTGATGTAGGCTAATTTGAAGGCTTGTGTTCCTCTTCCAGTGGAAAGTGATAGATTGAAGAGGTTTAGGTAGTTTTCTGATGTGTTCTCTGTGCAAGGATCAATTTGTATATGTCTGGTGGACAGGGGTCGGCTGGGGAGCCTGCTTTGTTGTTTCTTTTTTTCACCAGACTGATTAATCTGTTTCTTGATACTTGGGGGGAAAAAGGTTCAGCCTGGTCTGTGGGCCGGGGGCTGGTTGGTTGAGGTGAACGGTTGGGTTGGTCGGTCTACTTTGTAGGATCTGCTGCATGTTGGCGATTTTACTCCTAATGTGATCTGCGAGAACATTGCATCGTTTTTGCAAGGCGACAGGTGTGCTACTGCACCCAGGAGGATTTCTCATATCGTTTATGATGTTGAACAATTCTTTCTGAGTGTTTTTGGCTTTCATGAATGTAGTATTTCTTTTTTGCTTTGAGAATTTCTGCTTTATATGATCAGATCTGTCTTTGAAATGTTACTATTTTGTCTTGGTTGTAGTTTTCCTTAATTATTGTTCTAGTTTCCGTTTTTTTTTCATTGCTTTGAGGTGGGGCGTGCACCATCTAGCCATGCATCCAGTGACAAGTTATCTATTGTTTTTGTGATCCAGTTCAGGATTATGTCTGTTCTTTCATCTATGTCAGTTGCGTTCGAGGTGATGAACAATGGCTTTGGGGATTCTAGTTTTTCCTCTAGGTTACTGCTTTTGATGGTTCTCCAGCTCAGGGTGTTATTGTGGGGCTCGTTGGATGCTTTTGATGGTATTTGGACCACTAATAGAATAATGAGGTGGTTGCTCCACAGTATTTGGATTGGGGGCACTTTTGTGATCAGATTTTAATTTGCAAAGATTGGATCTAGGGATTGGCCTGTTGTGTGCATGGCTTTGTGATGTTTCCTTTGGATCCCTCACTAAACCTTTGCCTAAAGTCTCCTCCTAGGTGGCCAGTGAAAACCAGGTGCTTCCTGACCCTAACCTCGGGCTTGGTGTTCTGCGGGATGATCACATGGGAGGTGAAAGAACCCAGGGGAATGAGAGGACTCAGTGGAATGAGACATGGTATTTGTCCATCTGTGGCGAGGATAACTATGTAATGCCTATGTATAAAATGGCTTGTTGTAATAACCATCTTGTGGTATCACAAAATCCACATGTACATAAGGGTAAAAAACACTCATGATACACTAAACCTTAAAGGAAATAAAAGCCTGTTAACACCTCCTGAGATGTGTAAAACTCAAGACCTTCATTACACCCAAGGCTATAATGGAAAGGGATTCATAGTGAATGACAAACTAAAAGAATTGTCTTTTCATTTACAATCAGGTTTAGCAACTACTGGTACAAGGAGGATGACTGAAGAGGTGCAGTACTGTAGGAGTGGTTGGTTCACTAATGCAAATTACCAACAGCTGAGGTAGACTGAAAGGCTTAAAAGGACCCCTCGGGGGCAGGCCAATAGTGGTGGTGGGAGTAGTAGTGGGAGAGAAGAAAGCAGCAGCAGAAAGCGGAAACAGTGTGGTGCATGCAGACTGTTGAAACTGCTGAAGGAAAGAGAAGACGCTGGGACCATTGTGAGTCAGAGCACAGCTGTTGGTCCTGAGAGGGTATGTGCTACTCAAATCTTGAATTGCAGAGGTAGCGCAGTGGGAAGCAGTAGAGAGGGGAGCTTGCCCTCTGGCGATCAAGTTTGCAGAGGCTGCGCAGCAAGAAGCGAAGACAAGGGAAGTTTGCCCTTCATGGAGGCTGTCTCAGGTGGCTTGCATCCACCCAAGGGCCTTGAGGTAGCTGGTGGTTAGAATGCACTAGAGGACCGCAGGAGCAGCGAGGGCACCAATACCAGGTGACCTGAGCAGCAGCAAACTAGAAAAAAAGGTTTGCCGCATCGTGAGAAGCCAAAAGAGGAAGAATCCTGCAAGCGGTGAGAGAAAAAGAAGAGTACATCTTACCTGGTGAGTTCACTGCCTGTGTGTGACCCCTGAGCGCTCCTTCCCTGCCCGTGTATGCAAGGAAAGTGTTTGGCGAGTGAGAGATACTCATGTGTGATTGAAAAAGTATTTTTTAAAACTGGCGCTACCAAACCAAAAGCAGAAGCAGCACCCACAAGTGAGCGAGAGAGGTTTACAAAGTACTTTTGAAAAACAAAATCTTAAAAAGCAGCGAGCAAAACCATGTTATACAAAGGCAATAGACTTTAATGTTATAAGCACAGTGACAGGAGGAAGGCTCAGGCACAAATGGACAGTTAATCCTGTCATGGAATTCTAAAGGCCATGGTTCTTTTGTACGTAACACAGAAACAATGAGTATTTTGAGGGCTGACACCTGCTTTTGTTTACAAGAGACTTGGCTATGTGATGTGTTTGTTTTGGATGGGTTCTCCCTAATTTTTCGTTTAGCTCAAATTCCAGTGAAGGGCAGACCTAAAGGTGGCCTGTGTATAGGGGCTAGAGCAATAAGCAACTTGGACGAATTCTGTCCCGATCTGCCCAACCCAAATTTTCTGGCTGCATCCATATGGAACCGTAGTGAAGGGCTATCCCCAAATCTGGTGGCAACCCTCTATGACCCCCCCCCCCAGGTGGTGCCTTACCGCCGTAAATAATGGTTGTCATGGCGGAAACACGTGGTTGGTCAAATTCCCAGGAGGCTGTGTGCCCAACAGGGGATTCGAATGTAGATTATGTGTAGGACCAAGGGGGAAGGGATGGACGTTACTAATGGATATAGGGGGCGATTAAGGGATAAGGGAATGGTTGAGAGTAATGGCCGAGTTCGACTTCTCTCCTTTAAAGGCAGGGAGATGGGATGAGGATATCACATGGACAAATGGTAGTGTCAGTAGTCGAATAGATTTTATATTTGTGAATGGTTTGGCAGGGAGATTGAAACCTGTGTTTGAGATCAGACCTACTAAGGCAAGTGACCACTCAATGCTGCTAATTTATAGAGGAGATAAGACAAGTCGGCAGAGAAAGATTGAGTGGCAATATAGAGGTTAACTCAGGGGGCAACCGCCTTCACTGGTCCTGTAGAAGGATTGATAATATTAAACCTGCTTCTTAGAAACTCTGGCCTGGCGGGTAGTGAATTCCATCCCCAGGGTATCTTCGATCTAATTGAGCTCCATGCCTTTGATCCTCCGATATCTAAATCGGTGGCCAATCAACATGGTCCACTTAGGCCGACCGTCGGTATGATCAAGAGGTTACAAAACTGTAGAGGAAGTTAAACTCTGCCTTTTGAAGTATCTCCAAAGACCATACCTGCTGGATCGCTTATAAGAGCAGTAAATTGGCAAGTTTGAAGACAAGATACAAGAACTGGCTCATGAATCAACATTTCTCCCAAAATGATGAAGGCTGGAAATTCCTGAACAGGCTAACCAGGATAAATGATTCAAGAAAGTTTTGGTACTGGCTGAGGACCTTACAATCAAGCGCCAGTCAACCAAAGGAATTGGTTGCGGGAACAGAGGAAAAATGGGTCGAGCTTATTGAGAAAGATTTTGAGGGTGGCCGTAAATCTCATTAGGAAGTCGGGGCCATGGCAAATTCCACTGTTAGTGGGTATATAAAAAGCACTGATATAGAGGCTAAAATAAACCAACTAAAAACATCTAGTCTAGTGGGTCCTGACGGGCTTTCAAACATGGCCCTGAAAGCAGATGTCTCTTTATGGGTGCACATATTAAAAAATCTGTTTGTATAAGTCTGTGAATCTGGCACTATCACAAAGATGTGGAAATCAGCAATCTTAATCCCAGTCTTTAAAAAGGGCCCACATGACCTACTTGATAACTATAGACACCTAGCAATGCTAGAGTGTAGCGCAAAAATCTTTGCTAACATACTATTGGAATATTTTCATTACTGAATTATTGTCATCCTGGGTGGTCGAAAGGGCTTTCTAAGCTACCATCAAAAGGGTTTCAGAAAAAGGGTTGCAACATCTCACTCAATCTGATCTCTGCTGACTTTAATATCTGATATGCAACCCCTTTGATAGCGTGCATAGAGATAACCTATGGGATAGGTTAGAAGCGGGCAAATTGATCCTTCCCTGCTGTATTTTATTAAAGCTTTGTACAGTGTGACAGAGCTGAGAACCGGACTCTCTCAGGATGGGGAACTATGTAGCCCCATTCCTGCTACGAAAGGATTGAAACAGGGGTGTGCTTTGGCCCCCCTGCTTTTCAACCTATACAATTCTCAACTCACATAAAGGCTGGGCGAGGCGAAGAAATTTCCTCCCCAGTATGGGGACAAGCCCCTCGTCTGTTTGACATATGCGGACAATGCGGTTATTCTAGACTGCACAAAAATTGGGTTACAACGCTCACTCCAGGTACTATTTGATTATTCCATAAACCTAGGCCTGAGACCAAATATTAAAAAGACGAAAGTCATGGGCTTTGATAAAGGGGCCCCTACCAGTAGCACTTACAACTGGTGGCTAGGGGGCGAAAAATTGGAAAGGACGCAGGAGTACAGATACCTAGGAATCACTATTAGGCCTATTTTCTCTGGTTCACATTTATTGGAGGATGTTACACAGAAAGTATGGAACAAGTGGCTTATACTAAACAAAATGATTGACTCCCAAGGTGGGAGATGTATTGAAGGCAATATCCTGGTATATAAGAATTCCATAGTGCACACCATGCTTTATGCCCTAGAGGTCTTCCCATGGAGGTGGGTGGCAATCTTGGGTAAGCTGGAGGGAAAGATTCTACGGTCTTTGTTGAACTTACCTGCGTGCATACCAATCCAGGCTATTCGGCTGGAACTTTTTTTTACGATGTTGTCACTTGTTTCTTATAATTTCTGGGCAAGGATACAATTCAACCTGGGGGCGGAGGGGGATTCCTTCTGGCATACCCTTCACACCATGCTTTGATATACCCGAAGAGTGAATGGTTTGCTAACATGGATACAAGGCTGAGGTGTTATTTGGAGAATATTGGGGTAACCCCATTACTGGACTCCTGGCTGGGATATAACCTAGCCAGGATACCGGCGAAAGCCAGGCCATATGATGCTGACCAGGCTCTTAGACATCTTGGTACGCTACGGAAATTTGGGGTTTATTCCCAACAGGCATTCGTTTTGGGTTTTCCCAAATCTTACTTAACAAAAGGGCGACATACAACCCTGGTCAGGTTTATTCTTTCCCTAGGGTTACAGACTAGCTCTGTTTTTGGAAACTCTGGGGCTTGGGTTGGCATTCCGTACGAAGACATAATCTGTGGCAAACAAATGTAATCTGCCCAACATATTTTAACCCAAAGCAAGGCTCTGGAAAGTGAATATGGCCATGCATATGCAAAATGTGTGAACCCTACTACTAATAAATTCTCGAGTGGTCTGTTTGGGGCTGAATGATTGGTCGTTTCTGCTGCTGCCTTCCATGTATGGGAAATAGCTGCTAGTAAACTTATGTTAACCCAGGGTTACCTGGGAAGCAAAAATGTGAAAATTGTAAATTAATTTGAACTTGCGATGTGTGTGATAGGTGATATGTTATCTCATGTAACTGTATGTTGTAATGGCTTTAGAACACTAATTTTATATTTATTTACTTGGTATTCCTAGTAGTGTGAAAAGCTTACAACGCAACCAAATGCACTTTAAATAACATTTAAAAAAATTCAAAAGTAATGTTATAAATGCAAGTCTCTGGAAGCACCAAAGACCAAAAAAAGGCAACAGAGGAAAAAGAGAATACCTACAAGCATTGCCCAAGCCAAGAGAGAGCTAAAGCAAGTCAGTTACAAAACAACAGATATTGACAACTGCGCCAAGGGGCCATTCAGATTCATAGACAGTGGTGCTTGCTGCTCATATGTTACCCAATCTGTGGTGAAAATTGGTAAGAACTTGCATTACCCAAGTCAAAGGAAGAGAATTAAGAGACCCTTTGCATACGAGTCATTGGTAACTTGTATAGTGTGGAAACAAGAGTGTCACAGAGGCTTCCCTTCTGGGGTACAGGGATCCAGAGTGAGAGGAGCTTTGCTATGAGAAGAGTGTTACAAAGCACTGCACGTGAGCCTTGAATTCCATGAAGAATTGTTGAAGCTGCAGTTTGTTGAGCAAGCTAAAATTGTGCTGAAACTTACATTAAATGGTATTTAACCCCAAACGCACTTGTGGTTGTGAACTGTTGTTTGGGCAGGGCACTGCAGGCTGTAAAAGGCGTGGGCTGGTGAGAGTAAATCACGTGGAAGTTGAAAAAGTGCTTAGAAGGGGTACTGGTGAATAATGTATGTTGAAGGTGATACTAAAACATTTGTGGCAAAAATCATCCTGACCAAGACAATTGTGGATGCTATTTGATGAACTGAAGAATCGTGCAAAGAAGGAAAGAAACCTATCTAGGTATGAACCTTTTGTTGACAAGTTGAAGTTATACCAAGTGGAGTTGGAACTTTTTGTTGACAGAGTGGAACTACAACCAACCAAGTTGGAACTATATCAAACTGAGTCTGAACTTTGTATTGACTAATTGAAGTGGAACTAAACTGTGATTAAACTTATTGCAAATCAGGACTTCCTTGTTGTTGTCTTTTCCAGAACTGTGAAACAGAATCACGTGTAAACCTGGGGAAGGGGAATTCACCCAAGTTACAAAGAGAGACTGTGGTTGCTGAAAATTTCTATACATGTTCCTGTTTATTTTCAATATGGATAAGTGTGAGGGACATATATCCTTTGTTAGAGTATTTCCTTTAGTATATTTTAGGCAGGGAAATCCTTGTCAGGGTAGGGATAGTGAAGTGTTCATTCAACATTATTTTATAATAAAATAATTTTTGTTGAGAAACCTACACAAAATTGTCTGTCTCAGATTTCTGAGTGCTAACAGGCTCCTTTCATCATTTGTTGTAGTTGCATTGTCGCAAGCTGTTTAGCGATTTCTGCGAGTTTGCGTGCTCTTCTCGAACCATATGTTGAAATCGAAGAGAATGTCTGCATTTGAGTCTTGAGCAACAGTTTCCTTTTCTAGGATGCTTTTTGAGGATTTCCAGTGCTTGCCCTCCAAGTTTATCCACTGCATGGCCATCTTGTAAAACATAACCTGCTATTTTTTATCTATTGTGTGTTCTATAGACTCTCAATCTGCTGATAAAAGGCATGGATACCTCATCGACTTCTGTTTTTTCTTTGCATTCTGGGACTTGCAGTTTCACATTTATCATAGGGCACTTAAAACAAACACAATTTTGAGGAAACAATTAACAAAAATCGGACTGGATGGGTTACTCGTACCTGACTAAACAAAACACCACTTGAGTGCCCTGTGATCTGTCTACAGTATGCACTGTATAGTGGATGAATTATTTTTAAAAAGACTGCGCTAATAATGGCCTGTGGAATTAATGCAATGGAACAGTGTGAAAATGTATATTTGGCGGATCCAATCTTTGAAACTAAATATTATAGAGATTAAAAAAAAAAAAAAAAAAAAAACAAAACACGAGGAATTTGCACTGGAGAGGACCATAAATGTTTGCATCCAAGTTCAAAAGGTACCCGCAGTACAGTTTTCTAAATTTCCAAAGCGGAGTGGAAATGGAAAGGGTAAAAACCAACAGAGGCGGATGCCCCTTTACTCTTCACTGTTGCACTTTGTTTTTAAAAAAGTATAAATGGCTGGGCTTTGTCAGGGCAATGTGATTTAGGTGATGCACTTTTGTATACATGTTCCTTATTGGTTATTGGTTCGTGGTTAAGTGAGATAAAACGGTTGTCCCCTTTTCTAGTCCGACTTCTTTTTGTTGTACATTCCATTAATCTCCATGTTCATGTTTGCATGATATAGTTGCAGATGCAGGTTTCCCACATGTGTTGGATCTTCTCTTTGTATGATAGTATTGTCTGGGCTGTCACTTACATAGACCATGCCTTCTAGTCGAGTGGCAGAGAGTCTGCCTTCCCTTCATCTGACGACTTTGGGTGTCTTGTGTTTTGAACATAATTGTCATCAGGGACCCTCCTCTCCTAGTTGTGTAGGCATACTGCCATTGGATAAGAGGCCTCCAGAGTTGCAACCTTTTGATGTAAAGCAGAGCAGCCAGTTCCTGAAATCATCGATTCTGGAAAGTGTGACATGAAAGCCACCTTCATGCCTATTCTTTCACCATGGGTAGTCTGTTCAATGTTGGATGGAGCATATACTTTGCCATCTCCATGGATACATGTGATACAGACTGTCCCATGCACTCCCCTGTTAGGGGTATCCTAGGAAAGCAGCTATCACTGTGACTGCGTACAAGAGAGCTGTAGTCTCCGTTTCCCCCATTTGTTCAGGTGCTATGCATTTGCTGATCTGATATGTATTCAACTGATTATTAATGCAGCTTTCTTCTAAGTCAGTTTTCTCCCCTGGGGGAATGGGTAAAGAACCGGACATGTGGTCCTATTCCTCACAGGAGAACTACTGTGTACCATTTTCGGACGAGGCAAACTCTTTTTTCCTTTGTTTCAAAGTACCAGACATTGAGAAGGTTCTTGGTTCAGCATTCCCCCTTGTTCTCTCTATTTAGGAGACAGAAAGCTGGATTCTCTGTTAGTAGGAGGTCAAGGTACTTTTTACTCCAATGTCAACACTGAACTTGGGCCCTTGGTATGTTGAAAAGAAATGGCCATACTGACAGCTTCTTGTAAAACCATATTGTGGCATAGTTCAAGCTACCATGCTCTATCAGAGGAAGGCATTCCATAAATTGCTTGAGATAGATTAACCCCACGACATGAGTGATTTTATGCATCAGCAGAGTGTGTAACCACTGCTCACATGGTATTATCCACTTCTCGCTGAATCGTTTTTGCTTCATTATTTGCTGCTCCTTACCACAAAAGAACAAGTTACTTTCTTACCTGGTAACGTTCTTTCGATGGGATGGTCCGACGACGTATTCCATATCTATGACAGGTAATGTCCACAGCTGTGCTGCTTCGGAAAATCTTTGGCGTCTGCGTGCTGCGTCGATGCGCCGTCCCCGAGGACCTCCTCCGACGGCCGACGTCACCTGATGTGATAAGTAGGACGCACGACGCCCATAGCCTCAGTTATAGTTTTTTCCCAGTACGTGTGCCACCAGTTTTCTGCCAGACAGACACACAAGGCCTTGCGGAACGCAAGCTGCAATCGCAAAAGAAATTCTGCAGCGGGGAAGGCAGGGAGGGAGCGATATGGAATACGTCGTCGCACCATCCCATCGAAAGAACGTTAGCAGGTAAGAAAGTAACTTGTTCTTCGAGGGGATTGGGTCCTCCGACGTATTCCACATCTATGGCAGACTCCCAAAGCAGTACCAAGCAAGGAGGTGGGAAAGAATTTAGAATACAAATTTAGCATGCCCAATCAAATTGCGGAATAGAGAACTGCCTTGCCAAAGGCCAGATCTTGCCCTCTGATGGAATCAAGGGAATAGTGACGTACAAAAGTATGTACTGAAGCCCAGATGGCTGCATCACAGATGTGACGAATAGGAACTCCCCTCTGCAGGGCAGTAGACGCAGCCACTCCTCTAGTAGAATGGGCCCGCAAGCCAGCCGGAGGGGTCCTTACCCGCCAAGCGGTAACACTCGGAGATAGCTAAAATAATCCAAAGAGACAAAGTCTGTTTCGTCACAGCTTGTCCCAAACGCTTTCCAGCGTAACCAATGAAAAGTTGATCGTCCACTCTGACCCGGGACATGCGCGAGATATAAAAGCGCAACGCTCTCCGAGGATCAAGCCTATGGAGCCTCTCCTCTTCCTTACCAGGATGTGGAGGAGGATAGAACGCCGGAAGAACAACCTTCTGGCTCTGGCTCAAATGAAAGTCCGAAACCACCTTCGGAAGAAAAGAAGGACGAACTCTAAGGACAACCCTGTCCTTTGAAAAACAGTGAAGGGTGGCTTAACTGAAAGTGCCTGTAACTCACTCACTCTGCGAGCGGAAGTTAACAGCCTCAAAGGGCAACAATGTAAAGGCTCAAACGGAGCACCCATAAGAAACTTAAGAACAAGGTTCAAATCCCAACCTGGCACCAAAAAAGGTGACGGAGGGAACACATTAGGGAGCCCTTTCAAAAAGTGCAAAATTAAAGGAATCTTAAAATAGGAACACTCTTTAGACGAGCGCTTAAAGATGGACAGCGCCGCCAGGTAACCTTTAATGGTCCCCACTTGCAAACCCCTGTGGGCCAAAGAAAGCAAAAAAGACAGAACCATGGAATGTCACATTCAAAAGGATCCACATTCTGAACTCTGCACCAGTCGCAGCACTTTGTCCAACGGCAACGGTACAGAGACTTTGTTGCCGGCCGCCTGGCCGAGAGCAACACCTCCATCACGTCTTCAGGGAGGTCCCAATCCCTATACCTCAACCATTCAGAAGCAAAGCGTGAAGATTGAAGGATCTGACCTCTGGATGGAGAACCTGACCCCCCTCCCGTGAGAGCAGATCGTCTCGGTAGGGATGACGACGTGGAGGGCAGATGGACAAGTCTAGAAGGTCCGGGTACCACGTCCTCGGAACCCACGCCGGAGCAATGAGGCTCATCCGGGAACCGAACCTCCGCAGCACTTGTGGTATGACGGGGACTGGAGGAAACGTGTACAGCAGTGGGAATGACCACTCCACCACGAACGCGTCTACTAAGGCTCCTTTTGGAGGAAATTCCCGCGAGCAAAACCTTTCGCACTTCCGGTTGACACTGGAGGCGAAGAGATCCACTTGAGGGGTCCCCCAAAGGGCGAAGATCTCCAGGAGAATCTCCTGAGCCAGCTCCCACTCGTGAGAGATCGAGCTCTGCCTGCTCAGAGCGTCCGCCGGCTCGTTGTCGTCTCCGGCCAGACAGCCGAGAATGAAACTTCCTGCTGGATGGCCCAGAATTCAAGCTGCATCGCCTCCCTGCACAGCGGAAGTGACCCTGCCCCGCCCTTTTTGTTGAGGTAATGCATGGCCACCGTGTTGTCCGTTAGAATCAGGACACTCTTCCCGCGCACAGTCGGCAGAAAAGCCTTCAGGGCTAGCCTGAAGGCCCTCAGCTCCAACAGATTGATATGGAGTCTGGACTCCGACGGAGACCAACGACCGCCGACTGTCAGCTCGTTGGCATGAGCTCCCCATCCCGTGAGGGATGCGTCCGTCACGATCGTCACCTCCGGCCAGGGCAGCCAAAATGGGGCCCCCTTCATCAGATTGCCCTTGACGGCCCACCACAGAAGGTCCCGGGCTACCGAGGGCGGCACCTGAACAGTACTGAGACCACTGGAGCTTGAGCGCCCACTGCAAAGATCTCATCCGCAGATGAGCCTCTGGCACCAGAAGAATGCAGGATGCCATGAGGTCGAGCAGTCTCAAGAATTCGGACGCTGGGAGATTCTGGGCAAGCTGAAACTTGTGCACCATCTGCTGAACGTGCAGAGCCCTCACCCGAGGAGGAAAACACTGCCCCAGGGATGTGTCGAGCACTGCTCCGATGTACTGGAGCCGCTGCGTTGTTGTCAAATGGGACTTCTTTAAATTGGGGGAGAAGCCCAGCTTGTGAAGGGAGTGGCAGGTGACGGACAGATGATCCAGGACTTGCTCTGGAGAGCTCCCCTTGATCAACCAATCGTCCAGGTAGGGGTAGACGTGAATCCCCCCTTTCCTGAGATGCGCTGCCACCACCACCATGAGCTTGGGGAAAACCCTCGGGGCGGAGGTCAATCCGAACGGCAGGACCCGAAACTGAAAGTGCGAGTCGCCAACCGCGAACCTCAGGTACTTCTTGTGCTTGGGATGGATCGGCACATGGAAGTAAGCATCCTTGAGGTCGAGAGACACCAACCAGTCCTGAAGTTGAAGGGCCTGGAGGACTTGAGAAAGAGTCACCATCTTGAACTTGTCCTTCCTGAGGAGTTTGTTCAAACCACGCAAGTCCATGATGGGTCACAATCCCCAGTCTTTCTTTGAAATCAAAAAATAAGGGGAATACCATCCCTTGTTCCTCTCCGCTACAGGCACCAGTTCTATAGCGCCTTTCTTCAGCAGGGCTTGAATTTCCTGCGCAAGGAGCGGATCCGGACTCTTCAAAGAGAGGTTCCCTGGTGGATTGTCGTGAGGCCTCTGCCGAAAAGGAAGATAGTAGCCTTGGGTTATGATCTCCAGAACCCACACATCCGAAGTAATGGCGTGCCACTCTATAAGATGCTGCGCCAGCCTTCCCCCAACTGGCGAACCATGGGACCTGGCCTCATGACTGAGTGGTAGTGGCTGCGGCGTTGCTTGAGGGCAAAGAGGCAACTGCCCGAGCGGCCTTCGCACCTCGAGTACCTCTGTTTCCACCTCTGGCACTCTTACGATGGCCTCTTTGACTGCTAGCTCCTCTCGCTTTACTGAAGGATGAGTAATAGCGAAAGGAACCTCCCCTCCATTGCTGTCCCCTGGGACGAAAAGGCAGAGGTTATCGAACTGCAGCACCCAACGATTTCGCTGCAGCTTTGGAGGTCTGCAACCTCTCAAGGCTCTCGTCAGCCTTGCTGCCAAAAAGGTGTTCACCGTCAAAAGGCATGTTGAGGAGCCGGGACTGCACATCAGGAGCGAACCCAGAATTCCGCAACCACGCAAACCTGCGCATTACGGTGCTCACCGCCATGGACCGGCTGACACAATCCGCCAAGTCCAAACCCGACTGAACGGCCTCACACATAGCATCCTTGCCATCCTGAACCATAGCAAGGAAACCATCCCGTTTGTCCCCTTCGGGAACATGATCAGCCGCTAATGCAACACAGTTCCACAGTGTGTGTGTGAAACGAGACAAGGCAAAAATGGAGTTGGCCGTCTGAAGCGCCATCGCCCAGCCGTCAAAACGTTTGTCGTCCCTATCCGGAGGGATGGTAGGATACGACGCCTGCTTTGCCGGGGCCGTAGCCGCCTGCACAACCAAACTCTCCGGGGTGGGGTGCCTAGACAAGTAGCAGGGGTCGCTACTGGCTGGACGGTATTTTCGCGACAAACACTTGCCCACTGCCGGGAGACTCTCCGGAGCAGTCCAAGCCGCCGCCACCCTTCTCTGCAGAGCCATATGAAAAGGCAAAACCGGGTCAGTGGGTGGACCGAGATCAAGGATGTCCGTGAGATCATCCTGAACGAACTCCCCTGGGGGAGCTGACCAACCCAAGTACTCGGTAACCCGAGACATAAGGCGCCGATATGACGAATCGGCATGAGTACGGGCGGTGTCTCTCAACCGGTGCCGACCCCACTCGGAGGCGCAGACGGACCGGTGCCCTGCGATTCCAGAATCGCTAGCAACTGCTTCCCAAAGGAAGCCCATTCCTCCGGTGTCGCTTGCATGGAGGGATAAGCGACCCGCCGACGGGCGGAGTCCTCGGAAGAGGAAGGCGACCTATGCCGGCGCTTCCTGGAATGCCTAGAAGAGGCAGAGGAGTGGCGAGACCGACTCCTGGAAGGAGACCCACCGGACTTCCGACGATGACACGGAGAGTCACCCTTCGAGTCATCGGTCGAAAGCCCCGCAGACCTCAACTTCCGGGGGTTAGACACCCGCCCAACCGACAGCTTCTTCTTGCGTTCCCGCAAGGCCTTCGCAGTGAGCGACTGGCAGTCGACACAGTCGTCTGTATCGTGGGCCTCCCCGAGGCACCAGAGGCAGGCGTCGTGCGAGTCTGTGACCGACATCTTGGACCCACAGTCCCCGCAGTTCTTGAAGCCCGGACGCGGGGTCGAAGATGAGAAAGACATCGCCACAAACAGGTCTTCAAAACCAACCGAACAGGTTCAACGAACCGAGAATAGAAAACAGCAACTCCAACGAGTCGAGGCGTACCGAGATTCACGAAGCGAACACGTTCGCAGAAAAAACGGAACTGAGGCTATAGGCTTTGTGCGTCCTACTTATCCCATCGGGTGATGTCGGCCGTCGGAGGAGGTCCTGGGGGACGACGCATCGACGCAGGACGCAGACGCCAAAGATTTTCCGAAGCAGCACAGCTGTGGACATTACCTGTCATAGATATGGAATACGTCGGAGGACCCAATCCCCTCGAAACGTAGATGGCAATTTTGAGTAAGGTATATAGGAAGAAGAGGTGATGGGTGAGAGAGGGAGTGGGAGTCTATCCACAATTGCTGTGGTAAAAGAAGTTGTAAAATTGTCCAACAAAATTTGACAAAATAGTCATTTGGCAAAAGAGGTTGATAGATCCCCTCACATATGCCTTTCATTATATAATACCATTTCTTTGGACAGTCGGCAGACCCCATTTTTCATGAGCAAGCTTTTAGTTGACATATATCTCCGAAGAGACCTCAGCAACAGTTTTTTCACCTCCTTTGGGTTTAAATACATTATATGGCACTTGGTGGGGTGCTATCAACAAGGGAGCCATGAAATGGGCCCATTGATACACAGTCAAGCTGGCCTCCAGCCCCATAACAGTTGGTGTGCTGACATTTTGACCCACGGTCGGCATACCAGTCTGGGGTGTACTGGCGATAGTGAAATTTCACCAACACCATCCAGTCCCTTGCACAGGGCGGGGTCCGGCCCTGTGCTATCAGTATAGGCGATTTCGGGAGATTGCCCGTTTTGTGATTGTTGGCGCCAGCCACACAACAGTTGGTGGCCTGAGATTTTGGCCTGAGGTCGGCATACCAGTCTGGGATGTAAAGGCAATAGCTGACTTTGCGATTTTTTCAAAAATAGGAAGTTATGACACAATAAAACAAACACAAGGCTATAGCAGACCCCCACGTGCATGTTAGCTAAACATCAGGGCAACGCTGGGTGGTACTGCTAGTTGTTTATAATTGTAGAAGGTATATTCAGTGCTGTCTCCATCATGAGCCTGGTTACTGGCTGGATGGAGTGGCACATTTTGTTGAGGCACTTGTACAGGCTTCCGTTATTTTGTTAAAGGCCTCTTTTCATTGTGTAAGGCGGACTACAAAGGTCTTTAAACTGATTTTTTGCTCTTCATTTGATTGATCTTAAAGTTATTTTTGCCCTTGCATGAAGTACTTTAACAGCAGTTCCATATTATAGGCTGGACAATTAGTCAAGTCCCAGTGATCCAACTTCATTCACAGCAAGTGCGACATGCCGGTGCATCATCCAACACTGATTCCTGAGGTTGAAGCCTGGCAATGAGAATGTTGCTCCTCTTACTTAACCTACAACAAAAGAGGAGGATGCTTTGGCCCTCTGGGATCAATGATCCTGGGTGCACCGTGACTAGAAGGATTTCATGGATGCCCCGAGGTCAGACCCAGCCTGAGCCAAGTAGGAGTCACAGTCCTCTGAAGACACAGAGTAGAAGGACTGTCCTCTGAGTTCGAGTGATTCCTGGGAAGATGGGCTGCTTTACAAAGACCCCATGGAGCATTTCTTGATTGGACAACAATGAAGTATGTTGGTTCCTCTAAAACACCAAGAAGGGGTATTCAATGTGGAACCTCTCAGCCAAACACTTGGCTAAAAAAAGAGCAAGGCTCCAGAACAGCTTTACGTGCCAAATGATCACATTATCAGAGACCTTTTGTAGGTTGTGCCATATGTACTAGGTATTTGGTAAAGTATGAGGACATTTTAAGGCACCCTTGGTATCCTAGCCTGTTACTGTGGACGAATTCCACCAGTAAACGATCTCCAAAGAAGTGCTCAATTTATGAGCATTGTCATCAACATCCTCTGGCACATCAGCAGTGTTTCATCACCCAAACATACGCTACTCCACCACAACTTAACATCTCCATCATAGGTTCAATGACATTCTCAAGAATATGTGGAGGGCCTTCACATAGGAGCAGGGGTGGTTGCAGGAAATGTATCTTCCATACCTTCTCTTTTCTTATTGCAAGGTGCCCCAGGAGCAAATTGTTTTCAGCCTTTTCTAGTGACTACATGGATGGTGGCTGAAAGTCCCACTCCGTCTGATCTGCAAAGAGTGGGAAGGAGCTGATGTTCCTTCCAGGAGTAACCCTTGAGGAGAATCATAACAGAATCATAATACTCATTAGATAAATGATAGCCAGACAGACATCAGCTCCTAAGGGAAGGATTGGGATGCTTTCTGCTAGTTCCAGGCAGTGTAGCTGGGAACTGGCTATCCTGTGAGGAACTTGTGAGGAACTTCAGCAATGCCAATTGCATTTTGGAGCACAAGGATAAGCACAGAAACCCTAGCATATATCTTGTGAACATGATCAAAAGTGTGCTGAGAGGACCCTCTTTGTCTGGGCCAGGAATATTCTGAGGAAGCGAGGGCACAATCTTGGACCTCTTGGAGAGCAGAAATAGTAGCTACATGTCTGCTACAGTGAAATTCTTGATGAATTCATAACATTCAGGCGGAGGCTTAGCAGCAAGTGCAACAACTGCTTGCGACTATATTCTCCAACAAGTGTGGGCTTGTGAAGAGTGAAGAGGATGCTCGGTAGGTTGTTCTTTTATTGTGTGGGTGCACAAGTTGTAGAATGGACTTCAGCCACATCTAGAGGCTCTGAAGCACCATCTTGAGTTCAGATGGCATTTGAAGACCCTGTTATTTCTGGGATAAATATCCATGCAAGCTTGCAGGGTAGCCCGACCCCGATACCAGAGCACTTTGATGTCTCTTCTGAGGTGATTTGTTGCGCATTATACATTTCCACCTACCTACAAAGTAGGCACGGCAGTTGCTTTTCCACCGAATTTACATAAATAGATGTACACATCAGCTCTTCTTACAGATATTAATAAGCAAGTGTATAAGAAGTTTACAGTGGGAGTGATCTACGAGTCATCTATTGACTGGGCCAGCCACATAGCTCTGGTACCAATGATATATGGATCAGTTTGGCTTTATGCCAACTATGGTTGGCTAATCCAGATTGCAAAAGGTGATACATGCCCAATGCACTGGATTCATTAAATCCTGGACCGGCTTGGGCTGCCATGATGATGTCAACACATAAAATCATACTCCTGCTCCCCACAAGAACTCTTGCAGGTTTAAACAACGCACCCACAATGGATAAAAGAGGGTGGTTCCCACAATCTATCTCTAGCAAGATAGTAGCACCAACGAACCAAGAAATGCCGCTGACCAAGAGACATCCGAGCATCACAAATCTCAGAAACATCAAATTCTTCAATACCTTCGATCGACAAAGTAGGTAAATACTTGACAGCAGATTAAAACTGATTACCTTTGTTTGATTTCACTTGACAATGTGAAGAACTGGATTAATCTTCCAAGCTTTAGGCAAATGCAGGTATGAAGTAATATTATCTAGAATATTCAGATCCACTAACAATAGGACAATAAGCAAGAGATGAAAGTTTAACAAGGAATAAAATCCAACACACGTTATCATCCACAGAGTAAGCAAGAACAGGCCTTTTAGAAACATCAAATACTATTTTCGTAGCCTTGCTCCAATCCTTATGGTTCTGCGTTATCATATTCTGAGCATGCCATTGCTCACACAAAGATTCTTCATAGCAGGAACCAACTGCTGGGCCGGATGTCATATGGAAGAAACATGTTGCATACCATGCAGATAAAAGAATGTGATATCCGACTAGCAGAATGCACATTATTCGGCAAATTCTGCGGTGGATAACAAAACATTTCAAATAGCCTGAGTGCAATTTAAAAAACAGCATGTATACTTCACCAGTGTATGGTTCACCTTTTCCAGCTTACCATTTGTTGCCAGAGGATTGACACAGGACATTCCATGTTTCAAAATCAGGTCTTTAGAAGCAGCTTCACACAGATTTGAGATATATAGCAAATGCTGATCAGAAACAACCTTTCCTAGTTAATTGTAAAGACAATAAATTGCAACGGAAAACTTTGAATCCGGGTCAGCAGCTGTCTGTAGACATTCAAAAGAATAAAATGTTTTATTTTAGAAAATACTAATTAGTTCTCATTCTCAGTTTTTCTTTAACTTAAATATATTTCCATTGCATCATTTGTAAAACTATATATAGGACAATATTGGAAAAATTGGAGGTTCTGCTCAATAAAAAGACAAAATATATTAATTCCTTAATAATTGAAAGGAGAACATATCTCCTAATGCCTTACAATATGACATGTGGATGGTCGCGTTCTGGCACTAACTTGACAGTATAGGGATAAAATTGAAAACTGTCTCAAAAAGTCAAGACAGCATGGAAATGTTGAGAAAGTATTGATAACCCAAACAGCTTCACAGGATTTTCAAAGTGTTAAACAGTTGTCCTAAATGTAGTTGCTGGGTATTTTCCACAAAAAGTGGTAAGACAAACCTGGTAAAAATAACAGCCCCACACACACGAAGATGTCTCTAATTAGCAAATGGCCCTCGTTTGGACTTCAGCAGAAGGCTGAATAGGGGGGGCTTCTTTCAAGACGCCAGAGTGCAGAATCCACAGCAGAGATACTCTTTTGAAGCTTCCCCATGTGCCTTTTTGTCCAATGCAAGTAACTTCATGTACCTGGCTTTGAGATCCCCACTGGTTGGTGGGGGCCTTTTACAAATGTCAGGCTGCTACATCTGTTAGTCATTCATTGATCTCTTTTCCACATTTGTAGTGTCCTATTGAATCATTGGCTGGTATTTTAGGATTTGTGTTTGACTCTTCTTTTTCTTGCCAGGATCAGATTTTACTTGTAACTTGACCTTGTTGTTTCCAGTTACATAGCATTAGGAAAATGCATATTTTATTCACTGTCACTTCTGTTAAACTGTCCTCACAAGCTTTATTTTCTCGTGTAAACACTCTTTTTACATTCCAAGTGGTATTCCAAAATATGTTCCATTTCTTTTTACTCTATCCTAAACTCTGCAGTCCCTAGTCTGTTAAAAATATGCATTTCATCACTTTTCACCAATACTTGCTTGCCCTCTATGGCTTGCCATTACTTCTAGATTTGAGTTTGATATACTAAGTATAATTTTTAACCTCATACAACCACTTTCCACTTTATATCTCTCTGACCTCATTGCGCAATATCTGCCATCTAGACACATGCTTTGATTTAGCGTTCATCAAGCTTTACTCTCTTGTCAGCATCCCCTTATGCTTCCTCTCATTTTTGTTCTTTCCTTTCCTGGCACCTACATTATGGAACACCTTGCCATTAGATATTCATTTGTGTACCTCATTTATATTCAAGCAATAAACTCTTACGGGGAGGGCATTACCCATCAGGTAATGCACGGATCAGAGTTACAGGCCAGAAGGAAGCGAGGGCCTTAATGTGCAAGGCATAAAATAAGCGGTATCGCATCGCAATTTGCGATATAATAATGATGTTTTGCTGTTTATTTTAGGAATCATGTCGCACCAACTGCGATATGATTTCCACAGCAGGAAAAAAAAAAAAAAAAAAAAAAAAAAAAAAAAAAAGATTATGCCTTTAAAATTTCTGCCTGCTGTGCACAACGTGCACAGCAGGCGATGTAGAAGCACCCGGGTGCTCAGTACATTGTATCAATGTTTTGTCAGCCCGGATGCGAGGTCATCACGTGGTGAGAGGAGGTTCTCAGCCCCCCTCTCACACTCTGGCTTAACTTTGAGGTAATGAGGCCGAAGGACTTGCTAGGGGAGGTTTGGGTGGGGGAGCCGGGCCCTGCTTTTCATGCAAATGTCGTGGGTGCAAGTGTCTGATGATAATATTTCTCCCTCCCGTTCGGGCGGGAGAAATATTATTCTCAGCCACTTGCTCACACCCAGCACCCGCCATAATAACGCAGCCTGCTGCTCGTAGAAGGCCTCTTCTATGAGCCGCATGCTGCGTTATTACGGCAGATTACGGCGGGTGCTGGATGTTAGAGAGCAGATGCTCTCTAACACCCAGCACTCGACATAATAACGCAGCATGCGGCTCATAGAAGAGGCCTTCTATGAGCAGCAGGCTGCGTTATTACGGCGGATGCTGGGTGTGAGCAAGTGGCTGAGTGGCGTTCGGCAGGAGAAATATTATCATCAGACACTTACACCCAGCACTCACCGCCGTAATAACACAGCATGCTGCCTTCTACGAGCAGCAGGCTGCGTTATTACGGCGGGTGCTGGATGTTAGAGACCAGCTCTAACACCCAGCGCCCGCCATAATAACCAGCCTGCTGCTCATAGAAGAGGCCTTCTACGAGCAGCAGGCTGCGTTATTACAGCGGGTGCTGGATGTTAGAGACCAGCTCTAACACCCAGCACCAGGGGAGCCGACTTATGAATTTCCCGGGGGGGGGGGGGGGGGCCCAAATACAGTAGTCGCCAACTTGGTGCAACAGCGCCTGGGAGATGGATTTGCATGCAGCGCAGAACAGTGGTAACAATTGCCTAGTATGTACTGCATGTACTAAAGTCAAGTAAGAAGGAGATTTAAGCATTTGAGTTGCATTCCAGTAGGCCATCACTGCCCCTACTCCACCCCTCTATAATCATCCAGGTTGTAGTAGCGCTCAAAAGGCAGTGCAACACAACTAGGAAGGGAGAACGAAATGCCGTCCCATCCTGTGAGTGTGTCAAACGTCAGAGCAAAGACTGTGCGTGTGCATCCTGGAGCACAATCTCACTAATTTGGTGCAAATCTCGCAAGTGGGAGCAAGGGAATCCCCTGCGTGTGTGGGCTGCAGACCCCGGATCACATGCTCATTCTTCAGTGTGAAACTCTGGCGAAGGCTCTTTGGGCAAGCATTCAGGATGGGTCTCACACCTATAAACAGTGTGATAAATTCAGTGGGCACCTCACTCCTTGGAGCATAGTATCTGCCGTTGCTGGGAATCTCAACTGAAGGTACAGTTTCACTCTTGGTCATCTCAGTGACCCCATGTATATTAATGGAGTCAGTCTCCCATCTGGGAAGACAATTATATCTCTGTTAAAACACTCTGAATTGTCACTCCAGTTTTCTCGATCTATAGATCCATACCATATTCATTCAATGTGTGTGCAGGGGTGATAACGTGTGTCTGAGAGAGCTCATTCTTTCATTCAGAAGAGATAAAGGGGTAACAACCCCCTGTATGTGGGATCAGGCTCATTTTGCCCCATGGCCCTTCCAAAAGAAGTGAGCAGGTTTTAAGATCCTGCTGATTCTGCTATCTGACAGGCTCAAGCCTTCTATCCCTTGCTCCATCACGGCTCCCAACATCCTGAGCGGCAGCTTATGGACAGCAGGCAGCTCCGGACATGCCTGTTGCCAATTGAACGTAGACAGATCTACTATTTAGACACTGGGATAGAGCCATGAATCCACAATGGTGATGAAGAAGCACTCAACATACAGAACACAATGGTATAGTGTTGCAGTCCTGCTGAGAAATGACAATTCCGAGCATGTGAGCAGCACCATAGTTCTCACTCTTGAACCAAAGCTCTCGTTCTCACACCATAGTTCTCACTCTTGCATCCTAGCTCTCACACCTTAGCCCTCTCAACATGCACACTACTCTCACACTCACTTATGTTTTCAAATAATGCTACTTCTCAATCTCTCTAGCTGTCATTTATACTCAAAACTAGTGTTCATGCGTTCTTGCACGATAGCTCTCAATCGCAGTCACCCACAGTACTTGCACCCGAGTTCTCACTCACAACTGCGCTCTAATCTTGCATATAGACCCCCACTCTCCCTTGCTCCCTGTCCCATGTTTCTTAGTGTTCATTCTCACTCTCACTCACCCCACACACCCTTCTTCTCTCACACACAGCCTGCAATAAAAGTCTTTTAGAGTTTTTAAAATGTTTACCAGAATCCAACTGCACTTATCTTGTCTCCCACTTCGCAGCCTGATGCCTCTGTTCAGAAGCGCATGGCAAAAGGCCTGGATTTCGAAGTACCCTCCCCTTTTGCGGCTAAGCCTACATATCTAGTCTTTTGAACTGTTATTTTTTGCGCCCCTAAATCGCCCACCCCAGCCCCAATTACTTTTTGGTAGCTGGCTTTAGTGGAAGATGGCATATTAACACATAACAAAAACAAATAAAACTCAGAATCATTACAGATGCAGCCAATGATTCTGCAGGAAACTTGGAGCTCTGTACAGGCGCTCTGCGGCAAAATACATGCAAACCTCCTAATTTGCATAAATGTGAAAGACCCCAACGCTTTCCCCAATTGCTGGGTTGGGTGTTGGCAAGTGGCTGCACTGGCATTTGTTCAGCTATCGATTCTCGAGACCTCCCACCCCCCAGAGTGAGTGTGCATTGTTGTGGATAGGTAATGAGTTGCTTTTTGCCTTTTTTGTAGGAATTGGTCTGCAGTGTAGAGGAAGATTAGCCAGAGAGGACCTTCCCACTGTGACTTAGCAACATGCCTTAAGAGGTAAGCAAAGCCTAGCCCAACTTTTTATTCTAAAAATAGCTTTTTAATGTACTTCAAAGGCCTTCTGCAAGCAGAATGTGTTATTTGTGCAGGTGGCCGTGCTGGGAATTAATTTTCTCCTGCCCGTTTCGGTGGGAGAAATCAACACCAGCCACTTGCTTGCGCTCAGCCCCACACTAAACCTGTGCTGCAACACTGACTGCATGACCCAGCCACACATCCTTGAACTGAAAAATGTTTTTAGAGCTTTGTTTGGCCATTCATGCGGCGAACCTTTACATTTTACAGACATTGCACTGATGTTATACTTCAGAGGTACATAGAAATAATTTCTGCATTCTTGCTAATTCTATATCTTGGGGTACAACTAATTCTGGTGGCATTGGGGCGTGGCTATCTAGCCATGGAATAGGACGTGCTTCGAGATGTGCTCCTGATGATCCGACTTTATTTTTGCTAACGTTACCCTTTGAAACTGTAGCGAGCGTCTGGAACTTCAGGGATCAGGCGTCGGAAGCTGCATGCTGTGTGGAGCTCGAGGGAGAAGTTCATTGTGCCGGTGGATTGCGTGCTTTTCATACTTTATTTGACGCGGCTGTGTGGCTACTTTGTTGCCAAGATGGCGGCGAACAAAGAGGAGGCCGACGACGAGAAACGAAACTGAATCCCTGAAGTTGCATGACACGGCTGCGGACGATTGCCTGGAGAGCATTCCCCGAGAAGACTGAGATTAATCTACACTCCCGAGCTGGAAGGCGGTGGTGACTAGAAAGTGCTACAAGGTTGCTGCAAGAAGCTCTGCGAACGGCGATAGCCTGCAACAACAGAAGAGAAAGGCTGGCTCTGCCGCTTACATGAAGCGGAATACGGCGGGTAATGTAACAGTAACCCTTTGCCCCGTGCTTCATGAATGAGACCGCTCTCAATACAAACGTAACAAACTGAAGCGGCATGCGAACGCGGAGCTCAGCCGCACGCAGGATAAACGGTGGCGGCATATCTGAGACACGCAACGAGTGAACGGGAAAGCTGTACGAGGTAAACTGCGAGCACACGTCCCTGACCATACAGACGGCAAGAACTTTCGTAGATGCGGGCTGGGCTGGCGTCGGGCGGCGCTGGGGCCATCAGGAAGTGCGGGGCTCGGCAGTGCGTGAGCCACCGCAGCAGGACACGAGCAGCATTTGAAGTGCCGGTCTGGGAAGATTGCTGTGGTGTTGCTGCCGTGTGATTATACCTGCACCATGCTCATAAATGAACATTAATAGATGGTCCAGCTGGGAAATCTGCACGGTGCGGTGCAATATACTTCACTGCTATCAGAGGTAGATGCACCAGATAAACTATTAAAAGAGGCCCAGAAGGCCTAGGATGCCAGGGGGGTACAACATTTATGTATTCCTCTAAGTGGCACTAGGTGACACTGGAAGTGGATAAAAGGGCAATATAGAAAAGTGCTTGAAATAACCCTGCGGGGACGCTCGGCCCGGCTTACACTACAGGTGCCTAGGCGACTTGACTGCAGGAGGAGGCAACATTGGACACTTGGGGCGACAAGGCCTAAGGATGCTAAGTAATACGTGGGAGGCTACAACCCACCTGAAAGACAATTCTAAGTGCCATATTGAATGCGAGTTGGAAAATTGAGATCCAGACGACCGACGAACTGAAGACATCGCAACAACTGCACTAAGCCGGAGCTGCACAAGGGTGAAGGGTAGCACTATGTCGGTGAAAGGACAGAGAGCCAAGACCAAGCAACCCACGATGGAGGTCTTCACAAAAACGCAGAGGCCCCCCTCAACATCGGTGCAGGCATGGTTGTGACTCCCGCGAAAGACGCCCCAGAGGGGGATAAGCACCAGATCCTGGAGGCTATAACGGAGCTGAGCGCTAAATGGGACTTGGCAATGGCGGACTTACGGACAACCCATGAGAACAAGATTGATGCAGTGGGAACAGAACTTACCCTGTTACGTCAGGATGTCAGGGCACTGGCAGAGAGAACTAGTGGTCTGGAAAATGAGGTAAAGATCAACACAGATGTTAGCACAAACAATGCGAAGGAAGTTCATGTATTAAAACAACAGGTTGCTAACCTGGAAAATCGTGTGGAAGAAGCGGAAGGAAGGGCAAGGAGGAACAACATACGTGTGGTCGGCCTGCCGGAGGGGGAAGAGGGCCAGGACCCCACAAACTATGTGGAGAACATGATCCTACAAGGGATTGGAGCAGAGAATCTTTCGCAGGGATTCACGGTGGAGCGGGCGCATCGCGCCCTAATGAGGAAACCTCGGCCAGGGGCCCCGCCGGACTAATCATTGCGAGGATCCTGAACTATAGAGATAGAGAACAGATCCTGGAATATTTTCGCAAGGGCGGAACGATAGAGAGAGCATCCACCAACATCACAGCATACCCGGACTATACGATGCTGGTGCAGAGGCAGAGATACAGTTACGTCGCCGTCAAAAGAAGGCTGAGGGCAGCAGGAATCAAATACATGCTTCTGTACCCGGCAAGATTGAAAGTGTTACACAAGAGCAGAGCGCTTTTTTTTGATACCCCGGAGGAAGTGGTGACATGGCTGGACCTGCAGGGTTGCCCGGAACAAGAAGCGGATTGTGACCGGCAGGAGCATGACGAATGAAGATCTTGTAACACAGACATTATGGGGGTAAGTGGGAGGGGGATCCTAATTATAAAGGGAAATTGTAACCAGCTGAACATTGAGCAACGTTCGAGCCCTGTGCTCGACATGGACTGGAATATAGTGGGTGAAAATGCAAATGTTAACTGTATAGCATCACTATAAAGCATAATATTTTTGAAAAAGGAGCAACAGAACATAGGCGACCTACCCCGATATAATATTAGTTTAGCGGCCATTAGGGCGGCTTCACCCTACTGAGCCCTGAGTAGAGGCTTGTGCTAGACAGGGCTAGATGTGGGGGTGCCTGAGATCCAGGAATGGAGCTGGGCAACAGTTGGGGAGGGTGTTGTTGGGGAAGGGAGGGTTGAGGGAGGGTGGGGAGGCGGGGAGTTGAGTGCGTATATGGTTATGGGGAGTTTAAGTTTTATCATGAGCCTATGTGGAAGAGTCAGAGGATTGTATTTGCGTTACATGAGTGGGTGGGATCGGCGGGAAATCAGGGGAGAGAATATCGACGACCTATGGGAGATCTCAAGATAATAACATGGAATGTCAGGGGCTTTAACAGTTATTTGAAAAGAAATAAGGTCATGCTGTATCTGAGAAGGCAAAAAATAGATTTTGCACTATTACAGGAGACGCACTTGACGCAGGAGAAGCTGGAACTGGTTGGGAGAAAATGGAAGGGGACTGTGGTGGGCTCACCATACTCTGCATACGCTCGAGGAGTGCTAATCTGGGTGGCGCCGCATGTCCCGTTCCAACCAATACAAGAAGTGGTTCAGACCGATGGGAGGATGGTCATATTGAGAGGGCTGGTGGAAAACAGAGAGGTATGCATTGGAAATACGTATGCCCCCAACCAAAACACAGCGACATACTTCAGAGCTCTGTGCACCAACCTTAGTATGTGTGTACGGAGTGCAGCGATATGGGGTGGGGACTTTAATTGTGTGTTAAACCCTGTGGTGGACAGATCTGATAGTGGGATGGGTAGGCCCACCCCGGCGGCAAAAGCGTTGCAGACACTGCTAGCGGATTCTGGCTTGACTGACGCGTGGAGAATGAAACATCCTAATGAGAAGCAATACTCGCACTATTCGGCCCCGCATCAACTGCATACAAGGCTTGATTATGTCTTTGCTACAGCAGACATAATGTCAAAGATTACTCAAATCGAATATAAGGCAAGGGTCCTCTCAGATCACTCGCCCTGATCCTCGGATGGCAATATTGCCCCCGAGGGCGAGGATCCCTAAATGGCGCCTCCGAGCAGAGGCGCTTAAGGATCCAGTCTTTAGAGAGGATATAAGGGAATAGATTACTAACTTCTTTGAGGAGAATACTGGTAGTGTTGATTCTGCGGGCACATTATGGGAAGCCTTTAAGGTGGTGATGCGGGGGGTGACCATTGCTAAGTCAAAGGGGTTACAGGGTGGGGTCTTGGCTGACATACAGAGGACGGAAGATGAGCTAGAAACAGTATTAAAGAGTGGCGGTGTGGACACGGAGCTGGTACTCAAACTACAGCAACAATGTGCAGAGCACTGGGGAAGGCTTTGTAACCTCAATTATAGGAAGTATATTGAGAAGCAGCATGCGGGTGGGGATAAGACAGGCCGCCTTTTGGCTTGGCTATACAAAAGTGAGACCCCTAGGCCCCCAATTAGGACCATAACTAGAGAGGATGGGGATGTAGTGGCCACACAAGAGGGGGTTAACAAGGAGTTTGCGGATTACTACAGATTGCTATACAGGGACGAAGAGGGGGTGACCAACAAAAGATAATTGAAACGTTAGAGGACATAGGACTGCCCAAGTTCAGTGAAGAGGAGAGGGAGGAGCTTGATGAGCCAATTACCTTAGAAGAGTTAGAGGAGGTTGTGAAGCAGTTGCCTACCAGTAAGACCCCGGGAGCAGATGGGTTCCCTAGCGAATTCTATAAAGTACACAGAGAGGAAGTTCTCCCCCCAATGCTGGACATGCTTAATGAAGCGGTTGAGATGGGAAGGTTGCCGGAGTCGCTTAGAGAAGCGATCATAATACCGCTTCCCAAGCCCAACAAACCAGGGCAGAGCTGCGGCTCCTATAGACCTTTGTCGATGCTGAACCAGGACAGCAAGATTCTGACAGCTGTCCTGGCAAACAGACTGCGGAAAGTAATTGGTAGATTGATACATCCTGACCAAACGGGTTATGTCCAGAATAGAAATATAACTCACAACCATAGGCGACTTAACCGGGTGGTCGAATGGGGCGGCAGGAATGAAGGTGAAATGGCGATTGTGTCCTTAGACGCAGTAAAAGCTTTTGATTCGGTCAAGTGGTCATGGGTTATTGGCAGCCTTGGGAGGGTACGGAGTTGGGCCAGGTTACATCAGGTGGGCGAAGATGCTGTACAGTGAGCCACTTGCCAGGGTCCGAACAGGATCAGTGTTATCTGAGAGATGGCAACTTAGTAGAGGCACCAGGCAAGGGTGCCCTTGGTCCCCGATGCTTTACATTTTAGCTTTGGAACCCCTGCCAATATACCTCAGGAAACAGTATGATATAATAGGTATTGAGGTAGAGGGGGAGTGACACCTGATATCCTTGTATGCAGACGATTTGTTATTGTACTTGCAATACCCGGAAGAAAATCTCCAATACATACTTGAAGTGATGGAGAGGTATGTGGAGCTGTCAGGTATAGCGGTGAACCCCCAAAACTCTAGCATATTCCCGCTAGGTAGCTATAAGGGGACCCCTGTAGATAGGTTACCGGTACTACAAATACCATGGGCAACTAGATCCTTTTGTTACCTTGGCATAGACGTGTACCACACGGTAGAAGAGGAACATAGACATTACACAGAAATAGCCATTGGGAAAATCAGGAACAGCATGAAGTTTTGGGTAAAGTTGCCCTTGGCAATGATGTGACGAGGGGCTATGCTCAAGATGGTGGTCCTACCTAGGCTCCTGCATTACTTTAGTAATGTTCTATATATGATACCCAAGAAGTTGAATAGGGACTTCCTGTGGCATGGTACCCGAAATAGAGTGGCGTTATGGAAATTGCAGAACTTCTATGAAAACGGAGGTATCAGACTGCCTAATTTTGAGGTTTAATATTTGGCGGGTCAGCTACAATATGTGGCTAAGTGGCTCTCTGATGAAGTGACCCGAGCACAGGTTGTTTGGACAGGACTGTACCCCGTTTTATTTGAGGGAAATTATTTGGTTGCCTGAAACCGAAATGAAGGAGCGCCCTGGGATGATGATGCTTGGGTGGAAAATTTGGCGTCGAGCATGCCGGTTGATGGAGGATCCATGCCCATGCCTCCCGCAGATACCGCTGGTTGCTTTGACAGGAGGGGATAAACAGTTGAGGGTGATTATTAGGACCTACTGGGAATCGGTGGGGTTGGTAACGCTAGGGGATGTTTGGCAGGAGGGGACCATCAAGGATTTTGAAGAACTTAACGAAGAGGCAGGGCTACATACGGGCCAATATGTCACGTATAATAGAATGGTGCAGATGATTTAGAAAACCTGGCCAGAAACAGTTTTGACAGAGGAACCAGATGCAGTTGTGGGAGCAATATATGACATATCAGAAGGGGGGCATGAGATCTCGAGATTATATGAGATGGTGATGGCTAATGTGGGGGAGGAATTGATGCATCTGAGACTGGACTGGGAGGCTGAAATGGGAGCCCCGATGGAGGATGGGGTATGGGAGCGTGCCTTGGGCTATCACAAAAAGGTGTCGAGAAACGCCAGACTAAAACAAATACAGCTGTATTTAACGCATAGAGCATACATGACCCCCTTGAGGATATCTAGGTTCCGAAATACTGGAAGACAAGCGTGTCCTAAATGTAACCAAGAAAACGCTGACATGGCACACATGGTCATGCCCAATAATTGAGTGTTTTTGGGGAGAAGAAGCGCAGAAATTGGCAGATAAGGGGGTTACACTCGTCATAGACACGCCCTGGGCCTGCTTACTGGGCGGGTTCCCCAAATCACAGAAACTTAAGCATGTTGAGAAACTGAAAGATCTGGCGTATGTGCTTGCAAAACGGAGGATTGCCATGGGATGGAAGAAATGCCACAAGCCACGGGTGGATGTATGGTGGAAGGAATTGCAGAAATGGGCGGAGGCGGAAACAGTGGTATGGCAAGAAGCGAGCAGTGTGATTGGTGAAGAGGAGGTGGGCACCTTGTTGGCATGGAAATCACTAATAGCAGAATTGTTTGGCGTAATATGAGACCCAACAGACTCCGAAGAGAATGAGACCCTACCGCATGTAGCAGACATTGAATGAGAATAACAAATAGGCTCATGGGGGGGGGGGGATGGGATTGAGGGAGCAGTGATTAAGATAAAATGATGTGTAATGGAACTGTTACAATTATACTGTTTGTTTGGTTTGTATTGTTTAGTGTGTATAAAATTAATAACATTATTTTTTTTAAAAATTCTGGTGACGTTAATTAGCAAAATCTGCTAATCAATTTTTGAAAACTAATTTATGCCTGGATGTGGGCCCAGGCTCCTCCCACTGAGGGCTTTATTGCTAGTAGCACCCTGGCATTTTTTCTGGGGGTGATAATAGTGTTTTTAAGCAGAGATACAGAGTTGTTGCTATTTCGCCACTTAAAAATTACTTCAAACCAAAATGGCCATCAGGAACATAGGGAGAAATCAACTACTGATAGTTCCTCCTTCTTTTCCATGACAGCCATTAGGATGGAGGGCAGGCCCGGAACAGAGAATGTTCCGTGACTGGCAAGAGATGAAGCTGCTGCAGGTAAGTGGGGCCGGGATTAGGGTGTGGAGTGAAGTTGGTAAGGGAGGTGGAAATGGTGAGGGGTTGGGGTGAAGGATGCCCAGGGCACCAAGGGTTTTCCTGCCGTGCAGGGAAGGTGGCAGCCTTCCGCTTTTGAGGTGGCTAGGAACATGAGAAATACCATGAGGTGTAGCCCAATTTCTGGGCTTCTTGATTGGCTCGGAGGCCTTCTGACCCCCCTGCCGGGTGCTAATGTTTAAGAAGAACTTGAAAGAACATTTATTGATCAATGCTTTACCAGCTGGTGATATTTAATGTCATATCTTTTTGATCATTTGTTTGCATGTGTTCTACTCCCATTAAGGTTTTCTTCTTCCTTGTTACTCTACTGTTTTGCATTCTTTACAAAGCGCATTGGACAAAGCGGTGAAGAAATCAAATTAATCAATCAATAAATAAATACACACATGCTGATTATAAATTGTAGCCACCCTGCCAAACAACCACTTGGTAAGGAATTTTAGGGATAGTTTGGTGCCTTTTGGAGCGATTACCTGGGTTTTTACTTTCATTTCCAATCCATTGTTTGAGCTGGTCTGCCCGACTTAATGGTCTAGCCTTTAGTTTCTGTTTTCTTTTCCTTTTCCCTCCCATCCCCTTAGAAATTTGCTAAGGCAGTCAGGTGTCTGTCCTTTTGTCTTTGCAGCCTTCTCTTACTGCTGTGCCCTGCCTTTCCTGATTGTAATCTGTAGTCATCCTGCTCAACAACCACTTGGTAAGTAGTTTTAGGATCTGTTTTGGTGCTGTTTGGAGGGATTCATCTGTGTTTTTACTTTGATTTCCATTCCGTTTTCTGGCCTGTTTGGGGCCTTTTGAAGGTATTTATCAATTTTGAATCGTTTTTTTGAGCTGGTCTGAGTGCCCTGTCTTTGTGATCTAGTTCTTTGATTGTTTCTATTTTTCTTCCTTTCACCTCCCATCTTGATAGCAATTTGCTAAGGCAGTCGGGTGTCCCTGTCATTTTGTCTTTGCAGCCTTCTCTTACTGCTCTATCCGTCCCTGCTTGATTGTAATCTGTAGCTATCGTTCACAACTATCAGTTTGTAAGGAGTTTTAGGGCCTGTTTGGTGCCTTTTGAAGGATTTATCTGTGTGTTTACTTTAATTTCTAATCAATTTTTTGAGCTGGTGTGCTCCTAGAATGTCCTATTTTTGTGGTCTAGTCCTTCGTTTGCTTCTGACTTTTTTTCTTTCCACTTCCATCCTCCATTTCTTAAGCATCACTCCCAGGGCAGCCTTGCCCAGGCAGCCTGCAAAGGGTACAGGCTAAGGGCGCTTTCCCTATGGCGCCTACCATCCCTGTTTTCCTAGCGCCCTAGCCCTGCCAGACACCTCACTATCCATCTACAGCTACTTCCAGGTAAGGGACGTCTTCATTGTATTTTACAGCTACTCTATTGTGCTACACCTGCACAGTGCTTCACAAGGTGTACCAATATCACTATGTTTTGCATTTCATCCACCAGGGTGGCCCAAAATGTAGTGCACTCCATTTTTAATTATGCTTCTGTATGGGTTGCACCACATTTGAGTTTTCCCAGTGCATAAGGTGGTCAGGGTGGCTTTTGAATTTAGCCACACTAGAATTATTGCAACCGGCTGCTTTTGAATTTAGACACACTAGAATTGTAACCTGCTGCTTTGAATTTAGACACCGGGCCTCATCACGAGTTGGGCGGGAGCCCTTAAATGCGGCAGTAACGCTATTACCGGCGCATTTAAGGGTCTGCCTAATCACGAGTCTGGCATGATTTACCCCCCGATGCAAGCTGGGGGTAAATGCACCATTTCCGGGCGCTATTAGCGTGTGCTAATTGCGCCGAAAATGCCCCATTGGGCCCAATGGGGAATGTGGAATACCTATTTCCGGCCAATCCTTGATCCGGCACTAATAGCGCTGGACTGGGTGGCGGTGACACCATTAGCCCGGGTGGTATCCCAGCAGTAATACCGCCCAACTCATGATGAGGCCCACACTATAATTGTACTGAGTTTGTTAATGGCTCTTTGCAGCGTAACCACAACAGCAACGCACTAGAATGCCCACCGCATTAAAACAACGATGAAAATAGCACCAACCTCGGCCACTCTCAAAATGGACAAACTCTTAACCCAAAGAACCGACCACACGACAGACCATAAGAGGTCATGGGAAATAGCCACAAAAGGAGGTCTCCAGAGACTGGTCACATACTCGGACCCAGACGAAATCCACTCCATCCCTGACGTACCATATCCACACCGGCAGACGCATTAGAAGGAAAGTTTGTTAGAAGAGTCCATCACACCAGCCCCAGCACTCAAAGAGGAGAGACCCCCAACCCACACCAATCAATCCATCAGTATTAGAACACCTACAGAGCTTGCTAGAATAGAACGGCGAGGAGCAATCAGAACACTTACAAAGCGCGGTAGAACAGCACAGGGAGGGCCCCACACAAACTAAACCCTGCCAGGCATAACCCCTTTGCCCACCCTAAGGCGAATGGGAGGATTAGCGAGTGCCACACTCTGATAGATCTCTGAGCTTCTGTTAAACTTCATACAACCGACTAACAAAAAACTCAGCATTTCTGCAGACTTATCTCACTCAAAAACCTCACACAACCATCTCTCGCACAACAACCCGCACGCACTTCACAACACCACAACAACACATAAGCAACACCAACAGCACACAAGGACTGACATCGATCCGACATTCGCAACGAAGCTCAGCACCCGGTGTATACCGAGTTGAAGCTGCAAACAGAACAGCACTCCTCTCACTATAGTTTTACAAAGGTAGCGGGCGCCCCTCTCTCGCAAGAACAGACATGATAACCTGTTCAGTGGTTATTAACCACTTGAGAGTTCGCAGCCACTGCTTTTACTCACTGTGCCTTTCACAGAGGGGAAATATCCATTTGCATATCAGTCTTTGTCCTGCCCAGGGGCAGTCCAGCACCGAAATACAATGGCAACTTCAATCTGAACGAGAGTACCACCAGCAACCCCAAACACGTGTTTCACCCTTGTTGGGGATCATCAGTGAGGTGAAGCTGATGCCTCTCTAAGCACAGTGAGAGGGAGACCACGTCTGGTTGCCCCCAGGAGACCTAGGGTTACCAATCCCAGGTTCCTTAAAAAAGTTTTACAAAGGTAGCGGGCGCCCCTCTCTCGCAAGAACAGACATGATAACCTGTTCAGTGGTTATTAACCACTTGAGAGTTCGCAGCCACTGCTTTTACTCACTGTGCCTTTCACAGATGGGAAATATCCATTTGCATATCAGTCTTTGTCCTGCCCAGGGGCAGTCCAGCACCGAAATACAATGGCAACTCCAATCTGAACGAGAGTACCACCAGCAACCCCATACACGTGTTTCACCCTTGTTGGGGATCATCAGTGAGGTGAAGCTGATGCCTCTCTAAGCACAGTGAGAGGGAGACCACGTCTGGTTGCCCCCAGGAGACCTAGGGTTACCAATCCCAGGTTCCTTAAAAAATAGTTTTACAAAGGTAGCGGGCGCCCCTCTCTCGCAAGAACAGACATGATAACCTGTTCAGTGGTTATTAACCACTTGAGAGTTCGCAGCCACTGCTTTTACTCACTGTGCCTTTCACAGATGGGAAATATCCATTTGCATATCAGTCTTTGTCCTGCCCAGGGGCAGTCCAGCACCGAAATACAATGGCAACTCCAATCTGAACAAGAGTACCACCAGCAACCCCATACACGTGTTTCACCCTTGTTGGGGATCATCAGTGAGGTGAAGCTGATGCCTCTCTAAGCACAGTGAGAGGGAGACCACGTCTGGTTGCCCCCAGGAGACCTAGGGTTACCAATCCCAGGTTCCTTAAAAAATAGTTTTACAAAGGTAGCGGGCGCCCCTCTCTCGCAAGAACAGACATGATAACCTGTTCAGTGGTTATTAACCACTTGAGAGTTCGCAGCCACTGCTTTTACTCACTGTGCCTTTCACAGATGGGAAATATCCATTTGCATATCAGTCTTTGTCCTGCCCAGGGGCAGTCCAGCACCGAAATACAATGGCAACTCCAATCTGAACAAGAGTACCACCAGCAACCCCATACACGTGTTTCACCCTTGTTGGGGATCATCAGTGAGGTGAAGCTGATGCCTCTCTAAGCACAGTGAGAGGGAGACCACGTCTGGTTGCCCCCAGGAGACCTAGGGTTACCAATCCCAGGTTCCTTAAAAAATAGTTTTACAAAGGTAGCGGGCGCCCCTCTCTCGCAAGAACAGACATGATAACGTGTTCAGTGGTTATTAACCACTTGAGAGTTCGCAGCCACTGCTTTTACTCACTGTGCCTTTCACAGATGGGAAATATCCATTTGCATATCAGTCTTTGTCCTGCCCAGGGGAAGTCCAGCACCGAAATACAATGGCAACTCCAATCTGAACGAGAGTACCACCAGCAACCCCATACACGTGTTTCACCCTTGTTGGGGATCATCAGTGAGGTGAAGCTGATGCCTCTCTAAGCACAGTGAGAGGGAGACCACGTCTGGTTGCGCCCAGGAGACCTAGGGTTACCAATCCCAGGTTCCTTAAAAAATAGTTTTACAAAGGTAGCGGGCGCCCCTCTCTCGCAAGAACAGACATGATAACCTGTTCAGTGGTTATTAACCACTTGAGAGTTCGCAGCCACTGCTTTTACTCACTGTGCCTTTCACAGATGGGAAATATCCATTTGCATATCAGTCTTTGTCCTGCCCAGGGGCAGTCCATCACCGAAATACAATGGCAACTCCAATCTGAACGAGAGTACCACCAGCAACCCCATACACGTGTTTCACCCTTGTTGGGGATCATCTCTCACTATATCCTACTCCCGCTTCACCTACTAACCCATCCCGCCTTCTCATTTGCAGATCTGCCAGAGTGCCTGGGGACCAACTCCGTTGGTGACGGTGCGTGGTACAAATACCTTTAACATTTAACATTTAATGGTGCTTCTGAATGCAGCTGCACTAGGGATTGTAACCTACTGCTTTTGAAATTAGTCGCAGAAGAATTGCAACCCGCTGCTTTTGTATTTAGCCACACTAGAATTGTAACCTGCTGCTTTTGAATTTTGCCACACTAGAAATGTACTGAGTTAGTTAATGCTGCTTCTGAATTCAGCCAAACTGGTATTGCAACCCACTGCTTTCAAATGTAGGCACACTAAAATTTAACTGAGCTGGTAAATGCTGCTCTTGAATTTAACCATACTAGAATTGAGCGGAGTTCATTAACGCTGCTTTTGAATTTAGCAATACTAGAATTGAACCGAATCGATTAACGCAGCTTTTGAATTTAGCCCCACTAGAATTGTAACCTACTGCTTTTGAATTTAGCCACACTAGAATTGTAACCTGCTGCTTTTGAATTTAGCCACACTACAATTGTACTGAGTTAGTTAACACTGCTTCTGAATTCAGCCACACTAGAATTGCAACCCACTGCTTTTGATTTTAGCCACACTAGAATTTAACTGACTTGGTTAATGCTACTTTTGAACTTAGCAACACTAAAATTGAACTGAGTTGGTTAAAGCTGCTTTTGAATTTAGCCACACTAGAATTTAACTGACTTGGTTAATGCTACTTTTGAACTTAGCAACACTAAAATTGAACTGAGTCGGTTAATGCTGCTTATGAATTTAGCCACAGTAGAATTGTAACTTGCTGCTTTTGCATCTTACCACACTAGAATTATACTGAGTTAGTTAACACTAATTTTGAATTCAGCGGCACTAGAATTTCAACCCTCTGCTTTTGAATTTAGCTGCACTAGAATTGTAACCTGCTGCTTTTGAATTTAGCCACACTACAATTGTACTTAGTTAACACTGCTTCTGAATTCAGCAGGACTAGAATTGTAACCGGCTGCTTATAAATTTAGCCACACTACAATTGTACTGAGTTAGTTAACACTGCTTCCGAATTCAGCCACACTGGGATTGCAACCCACTGCTTTTGATTTTAGCCACACTAGAATTTAACTGACTTGGTTAATGCTACTTTTGAACTTAGCAACACTAAAATTGAACTGAGTTGGTTAAAGCTGCTTTTGAATTTAGCCACAGTAGAATTGTAACTTGCTGCTTTTGCATCTTACCACACTAGAATTATACTGAGTTAGTTAACACTAATTCTGAATTCAGCGGCACTAGAATTTCAACCATCTGCTTTTGAATTTAGCTGCACTAGAATTGTACACACTTAACACCTAACAAGGGTCACCAGGTAAATATACACTCCGGTCACACCTGGTATAGCACAAATCATGTAAAGACAAAAGACTGGGTATACTACGCATCAGAATAATGGACCATCAGGAGAAAAAGTGAAACTCTCTAGAACTACTATTTGCAGGAGAAAAAGATTCAACTCAACCCCGCTGATTAACAATGTTAAAAACATATAATTTATTAATATAAAGTTGTCTAAAACAAGGCACATTTACAAAAATCACAACCAATCAGCTAATTCAAAAACATACAATGTGCCTCTTGATGAAACATTTAAGACTTCATCTAAAATACTAGGTGTAATTATTAACACCTACTGGAAAATATATATGATGAATCACAATAGTACAATACTTTACAACAAAACATCACGTTAACTACTACAGAAAATAAAATCAAACTAGCATGTAAAAAACATAACAAATTCAATAAAAAGTCACTGTTATACACAAAACAATACAAAGGCCTGTGAAAATACAGACTAAATTCAAAACAGGTCTGGCACGTTATTTAGACCCTTTTCAACCAGACATGTTTCTTTCACATTATTATAGGGAAATTCTTCCGGGGTATGGTGTTTTGATTGTTGTTCTGATGATATTTCATTATATACTATTAGTACATCACGTCTTCGTTCTGTTGTTCTCCTGTTCAAAAACATGCGAAAGATGAACTAATTACAAATAGAAATTCATAGAGTTCACGCAAGAAATTCATTAACTCACATCACAGAGAGGTAGTGACCTAAAACGAAGTTTCAACCTCAATTGACTCCATCACACTTACCCAAAAAATGGTATTAATTGAACAACAGGTGGTATAGGAAGAGTATTAGTTTCTTCACGCTAGGGTATTCTGTTGAAGGAGAAAACAGAAAAGGGGATATATTGGAGTTACTATTGTTTGTTTGTTTGTTTTATTACTTGCATTGCGCACCAGACACAAGGGTATCAGGGCGCATTGCATAAGAAGATTCACAGCTTAGTTGCACATAAGGGTAATACAATGCATTCAAAAATACAATACATAAGAATTATTCAGGTCACAGCAATGTACAGGGTGTGGTAACAGAAAAGATAGAGTGGGAACAACATAGCATAGTCAAAAATATGCGGAAATGCAGTGGACAGTCAAAGTTTTAGCTAGTGATGTTCACGATCATTAAGGAAGATATTATATACATAGAAGAAGTGAGGTTTAGTTAATGGTGTCCTGGAGGAGGCTTTACTCGTCAGCGTCTTTGTGCCATTTGATAAGGTTCTGGCGGAAGTTTAGGTAGGGCTGATCTGCTCTCAAAGGAAGGGGTAAGGAGTTCCATAGTTGAGCTGCCTTGACCGAGAAGCTACTGCCCCCGACTCTAGACAGCTTAAATCTTGGGACTAAGATGCAGTTGGTGCTGGATAATCTGGTGGTTCTTGTAAAGGATTTTCTGATGAGTCTTTCTGTTAGATAGGAGGGTGCTGCGTTATTGAGGCATTTGTGGGTGGGTGAGTGAGGCAACTTTGAGATTGATTTTGTCTTGTATCGAGAGCCAGTTATTTGATCTTCTGAGCTCAGAGAGGAGTTCTCTCCTGGGGATTCAGAGTGCTGCTCTCACGGCGTTGTTCTGGAGGACTTGGATTTTCCTAATGGTTTGTTTGTTAGCCCCTATGTAAAATGCATTACAGTAATCTAACTTTGACAAGATGAGCGCTCTAGCCACGGTAATGCAGCTGTCATTGGACAGGAAGGGTTTACCTGCTCTAATCAGTTTGCAGGTATATGCCCTGGCCGAGGCCATGGCGTTGACCTGCTTGTCGAGAGATTGGGTAGAGTCCAGGTAGAACCCCAAAGTTTTCACCGCCTTGGCAACAGTGATGGTGTTGGTGTCTATGTTAAAGGCAGAATATTTAGGGCCTAGTTTTTTGAGGGTTGAGGTAGTGCCCAGGATGATGATCTCAGTCTTGTCATCATTCAGGCATAGTCCGTGGGTAGCCATCCATGGCTGGATGATGAGATATACCCTATTCACCAAGGCCAAATCCTTTTCATAATCCCCAGAAAGTGGTAGGAGGATCTGAGTATCGTCTGCATAGTTAGTGTAGGTGATACCAAGATGATCCAGATCATCGATCAGGGGCTTCATAAAGATATTGTATAGGGTAGGTGAGACACAGGATCCCTGAGGCACTCCGCAGGTGATCAGGATAGGGTCCGCAGCTGCAGTGGGGGAGAAGACTCTTATAGTCTGATTGCTTAGAAAAGATTGTACCCATGCTATGGCTTCTGCTGAGAAGTGAGCGGCAGAATCCAGATGGCTGCATAGGACCCCGTGGTCCACAAGGTCAAATGCAGCCGATAGGTCCAGGAGGAGAAGGAGGGCCGATTTACCATTATCCCTGAGCTCGTCAATCTGGACGTTTAGATCTAATAGAGCTGTTTCCGTCCCATGCTGAGGCTGAAAGCCAGACTGGCGTGCTCCTAGTAAGCGGTTGGATTCCAGGTGTTTTTGGATTTGTGTATAGGCCATCTTGTCTAAAATTTTCAGAAGGAAAGGCAGTGATCAGTCGGTAATTAGTGGGTATAGCTGGGTCTAAAGTCTGTTTTTAAGTAATGGGAGCACCCATGATTCTTTGATGTTGGTTGGGATAATACCTGAAGGAAATGAGGCATTGATGAGTTTTGAGATAAAAGGAGCCAGGTCCCTGGCTGCATTCTTTATGAGTTGGGGAGGGCATTAATCGCCCTGGCAGTTTGAAGGTTTTAGTGATAGGATAGTTTTTTCTGTCTCAATAATGGAGACTTTAGAAAACTTAAAGCGAGGGGGATTGGCAGTGTTATTGGGAGGAGAGGGGGTGACTATGGGGGGGATGCAGGTTAGAGAGGCTTTTTTCTTGGCGATTTTGGATTGTAGGGTCGTGACCTTATTGGATAAAGCTTGCTGGATGTTGGAGCACCAAGGTTTGTCTTTTACGCAGTTGTCCAGCACTGGGATGGGGTCTTCTAACTCTTAAGATGACGAAGAGCTCCTTCATGCTTGATTTAGCTTGTGATATTCTGGAATTGTACGCTTTGCGTTTAGCTAGAAGTATTTCACTTTTGTAAAGAGCAGTTATGGTGCTGAGGTTGGTTTTGTTTTCGTCGCAGTCTTTTTTAGTTCGTAAAGTTTTCAGATGTGGTGTGCACCAGGAGTTGAGGTGGGCTTTGGGTTTACTTTGTCTCATTTTAAGTGGTGCTATTAAGTCAAGTGACGAGGACATGACTTTGTTATACTCCTTGACCAAAGCATCAGGGCCCCAGGTTTTCAGGGAGTGCATTCAGAGTGGGGAGAACGAGAGGAAGTAAATTGTCACAGGTATGTTATTTTTGTTCCTTGTGGGTATGGGTGGTGCTAGCAGTATGGGATTGGAGATGGGTTTGTCAGTAGCTAAGGAGAAGGCTACAAGGTGGTGGTCAGTCCAGATCTGGGGTGATATGGATGTGATGGAGGTATTGCAGTAATAGTCTGCCACCAAGTCAAGTATTCTTCCTTTGTTGTGTGTAGAGTGGAGCACTCACTGGGTGAGGCCTAATTCAGTAAAGGTGTTGGCCACGCTAGACGCATGTGTGTCCTTGGGGTCACTGAATCCTAAGTTCATGTCCTCTAATAGAAGGACTTGTGAGGAGTTTTTTAGGTTGTTAGAGAGGATGTTGGAGATATCTTCCTCAAAGGTTCCGATATGGCCTGGAGGTCTATATATAATGTGGATAGTAAGGGTCTGGGAGTTAATAGTGAGCATGGCTGTGAGATTTTTACAGGATTTGATGTTGAGGGGTGGAGCTAGTCTACTTGGTAAATTGGATACATAGCCCTTATTGCCAAATCTAATCTAATAAGCAAAGAGAAAATATGAAGTAAGTAGTATACTGCATCACTTACTTTGAAAAATTCCCAGTTCTTGAAGGAATTAAGAATTGTCAAAGCTTTTGATGATCCGAGCATCAGGTGGTCACAACTACCTTTAAAAAGTGAAGGATAATGCTTTGTGATCCAAGGCAGCTCCTGTGTCTATGTCAAAATAAAGATACGAAAACATGTATCAAGACCTGTAAACTATTATATTATGAAAATGCAAAAAAGCACTCACAGAAAATGGAACATTATCCATGAAAAAAAAAATTGACATTTAACTCGGGACATCCAACTATAGTGTTTTGCATGGAATATGAATTAGTAGTTGGAACATGTGCATTCATACATTAAGTATACTGCTTACTTGTCACGTTGTCTTGAAAATGCCCAACAACAAATGTAACTGCACTGCGAGCATCTGCACCGTTACTGTGTCAAAATCAAGTGGCGCTCCGTTTCATTTACTTCAATAGGGAACGCTGGTCACTGTGAAACAGAGAGCAAGAAGTCCTCTGTTAATACATTATATCAGAGTTGTATATGTAATCATCATGAATACTAAAAAATCAATATTGGTGTTTTAAAAACCCGTTCATGTGTCTCCAAGCAGAGTTCTCGGAATGCAGCCAGTGTCTCATACGGGAAATAAATGCTGAAAAAGGTAATAACATTTTCATGTCAGAAGCTCACTTTACGAGCGAAACTGCATCTTAGTGTGCAAATGCAAGTTAAGTCGAACACCGTCTGTTGGAAAGCATTTTCGACTCCTGGGTGAGTACAATTTTTTGGTCCTTCTTCTAATCACACATTAGTGACGTTACGGTCAAGAAAGTAGTGGACATCTTGAAAGTCCTTAAGATGTTAAGACATAGAAGAGTGCAGAATGTAACGCGCACCGCCTAGTGAACGGTTATAGCTCATAACAGCAATGGTTTATCACAAGCACTAAACTAATCTCATGCTCAAGGAAGTATTATTATGTTCAAACATACATGACGTTGCAACTGAAGGAACATTAGAGGTATGGGGCGTACTTAAGTTATTATGACCCGGAGTAGTGTAGAGTTTGAGTCCGACTGTATCAGCAAGTCTAGTGTGACATTCATAATGCTGAGATGCACATTAACATTCTCATTTATCAAAAAAGAGAGAAGGAGAAACGTCATCGGCAGTAACTCAGTCCACAATGTAATGGCGCACTGCCATCTATACAAAGCCAAGTGTCAAATTACAAATACAGAAATAATCGGTGTTTAGAACTTATAATTTAAATGTTTAAATCAGGCTCTGAGGCACAATTAAAGAAGTCTTCACATGTGAATGATGTTCCAATCGAGCGGTTTGTTGAGACCAACTACATTACTCTGAGTCAAGTGTATAAGTTTCATTTCTTCATTGGATAATCTATTTTTATCTACATGTGTGTTGTTCGTGGTATTGATTTTCTTCAAAACTGACCATCTTAAGTCATCACAATTGTGATTTAATGCAATAAAGTGGCCAACCGTAGGTGCCGTCAGGATTTTGTTCCGTATACAACTTTTGTGTTCTCCTATGCGTGTTTTGACTTTGCACTCAGTCTTCCCGATATATATTTTGTGGCATGGGCACCGGATGATATACACGACCCACATCGTGTTGCAGTTGGTAAACCTTTTTTGTAACCATGGTCTCTCCAAACCAACATCTACCGAAATTGTTCTTTCAGTTTGGGAGCAACATCTACAATTGAAACCTACTGCTTTTGAATTTAGCCACACTGAAATTGAACTGAGTTGGTTAACACTGCTTCTGAATTTAGCCACACTAGAATGATACTTATTTATTCAATGCTACATTTTAATTTAGCCACACTAGAATTGTAGCCCACTGCTTTGAATTTAGCCATAATAGAATTGTAACCCCACTGCTTTTGAATGTAGCCACACTACAATTGTAACTTTCTGCTTTTGAATTTAGCCACACTAGAATTGTAACTTGCTGCTTTTGAATCTTGGAATCTTGCCACACTAGAATTATGCCAAGTTAGTTAACGCTGCTTCGGAATTCAGCGGCACTAGAATTGCAACCCCCCTGCTTTTGAATTTAACCACACTAGAAATGTAACCTGCTGCTTCTGAATTCAGCTGCACTAGAATTGCAACCTGCCACTTTTCAGTTTAGCCACACTAGAATTGTAACCCACTGCTTTTGAGTTTAGCCACACAAGAATTTCAACCCACTACTTTTGAATTTAGCCACACTAGAATTGTAACCTACTGCTTTTGAATTTAGCCACAATAGAACTGTATGGAGTTGGCGTCCGCTGATTTTGAATCTAGCTGCACTTGAATTGTACCGATTTATTGTTTTGATTTAATTTAGATGTGCAAACCATACACCAGGACCAGAGCAAACACGGGACAAAATAGAAGGATGAACCTACATTAAAACTGCTCGACGCCCAGAGATCACCTAAAACCAACTAACCATCCACCTTCTCGTCTCCACATCCTCACACCTTTCACGTACAGCACACGCTCAAAGGGCTAGTGAAGCAATTCACCAAAAAACGCACAAACCGCATGCCCCTCTGTAATACTACTACAAAACCCAATACCTGCACACAACAAACAACTCAGACACTGGACTCCACCCTTACAAACACAACAGGTCCAGTGCACACCCAGAAAGCTCGCACACACAGACATCAGTTCCTCCTGGTTCTGCACGCATCAACAGATGAGCACAAATTCTATCCTACCCTCTCTCACTCACTAACCAACCCTACCCACTTTTCTTACAGAGCGCCTGGCGACCATGAAAATGGCAGCGGTGCACGGAATAAATCAACATAACATAACATAAATCATCTGAGGAGCAGCTTGCCAGTTATTAGCAGATAAAATGTAGTGCAGAGCCATAAAGTCAGGTCACACTCCTAGCGAGTAAGGGTGATATGGGTGTGAAAGGGTTAGGAGTTTCCCAGCTTGGAAATCCAAAATTGCAGAGGACGGGTCCAAATAAGATGAGTTTGAATGGATCACTGGATTCAAGGCTAACTACACATTAGGATTGTTTTACCACAAGGGAGCTTGAATGTGGCGGTCCTTATTGGTGGGGCCACTGACTGGTGACCGCAGAGGAAATGAGGGGTTGATAGTTCTTCTCTGGAAACCGAGCAAGTTACAACGGCAAGGTCACATGCCCCGGATTAATGTGGTCAGACAATCACAAAACGCCCTGCCTTTCCCTCTGTTTCCAATGAGAGTGTTATATTGCAGTTGAAGAGTTTTCTCGTGTCTCCACTTAGTGAGCCCTTTTAGTGAATATTATCTTTAGTGAGCTTCGGGAGACTATTACCAATCAAGAAAGACCCACTGGTTAATTGTAACATTAACACTTAGGAAGTTACAAATACTTCCACACTTGCGACTTTCTACATTGTACTTTTACGTTAACTGTAAATACAAGGTGGATAGCTGAAGTGCAATATGCCTGCCTTTGGTACACGAAGATGCCATGCGACAAGGGTTTGATACCTCGGTCAGAGTTGACTCAGCCCTTCATCCCCAAAGGTTGATCAATTAAGTACCATGTGCAGGTAATAATGGTGACACTGATTATTACAGCACTTAGATATTGGAAGAATCTGGTATGAGCCTCTACAAATCAACATATTATTATTATTAACTTTGGTATTAGTATTACTATACAGATTTTGCTTGCCTTGAACATACAACAGGGATTTCAGATAAACATTTGTTTATTTACATTCATAAATGTGTTACCATAAACTCCTGTCTGCCTCATTCCTGACCCTAGACCACGGCCTTGATTGATCTAAGAAAGACTGCAATTAGGTGAGCAAGAGGAAGGCTAAGGAACCCTGTGCAGCCCATATTGAGTCCTACTAGACCACAATAACTAAGGGATTGGAAAAACACCCATGTATTCAGCAGCAACAGCAGTGGAGATCTAGTGATGGACCTCCAGCAACATCTATTACTACAAATAGAGATATACAGAGCACCTAGTACAGTAAAGATAGGACAGAAAGATGGAAGTGGTGCCACTCAGTGCTGAAATCATCGTGAGCAGTATGTAAATAGATGAGCTATGAGCAATGTGACTCGAAAATCAACTTGCCATTACAAGAGCCACTGGGGAAGAACAATCCAGAGGCATGAAAGATGTCCCATGACTAACTCTTACCAGCACCTTCTTCACTATCAACCTTGCCACGTGCTTGGCTTAGGATCCCTGTGCCAGAAACTCTGGTTCTATGGTAGAACACTGCGAATAATTGCTCAAAATTAAAAAGGGTGATTTTTGTTTACCCAATTCTTTCCTGCAAAATGCGGGGCAGGAAGATTTCCTACACCCCTCACATCTACCCCTAACCACCCCTTTACTATATACCCAACCCCAACCCCAACCAACCATCTATCTTTTTGCAGTAAATAAAAGTGGTAAATAATTTGCTTAAAAAAGTGACCATTTTATTTTTGACAAAAAAGTGGAGTACCAAAATCTCGAAAAATCGAAGTTCTATGAATAAAAAAATCGTTGATGGACCTTTTCCTGATGGAGCAGCAAATCCTTTCCCCTTGGAGGGAGAAACACTCCAGATGGAGGAATGCAAGGTGACAGAAGACGTGGCAGTGATGAAAAAGTAAAAGGAGCAGTTGAAAAAGGGGATGAAGAGATCACTTTAACTAGAAAATCGGAGGATTGAGCTGGGAGCAGCAAAATCAGATAGCTCACGCAACACACCACAGACAGTTATGGGGACAGATCATTGTTCTTGTCCCCACCTATCGAAATAGTTGGTCAGTGCATATTTTGTGGCATCAGATGTTTTGATTTGGCAGGGTTCATTTGAGTTGGCATATACCATATTTTTATTGAGTGAAGAGGACACAGCAGCTTGCTTGTTGTGCTGCTTGCAACTTCCTCGTAGTGAGGCAATTCAGGAGTCACAACAGGGTGAGCAGAACGAGTATGCCAAGCTAAGAGGGGCATTTGTGAGAATGCTTGGTAAAATATCGTGGAGTGTTTGTGGCATTCAGAAGAAAGTGAGAGTGAGTTGGGAAATGTGATTGACAGATGTTATAATAAATCCGAATGGTTGGATCCCGCGAAACAAAGTGGATACTTCAGATAGGTTTTTCATTTTCACCAACATGCTTTTACCTCAAAGGTGATTGACCATTTTCTTCTTGATTTGACTGCAGACTGGTATTTTGCTCACTGGGTTAACCAGAAGATTCCGGGGCTGTGTCAGAAACAGGGAGACTGACAGAAAGAGCAAGCCGCACAATTGATAATGGCCAAAACCCAGAAGGGAAATCCCAGGGCTTGAACCAGTAAGGATAGGTGTCATCACAGTCTTAGGGATGAGATTTCCAGTGGCAACCTCAGTAAAAATTGGGGGAGGAGACTGCTGGGATCTTACACCAGGCAATGATTAAAATGTAGTTCTTCAGACAGGAATCTAGCATTCCATCACAAGGATGATACCCCAGGAGACCACTAACAGATTGTCTTAATCTCTTTAGGAAAATAAACCAGAAATGCTATAAAAAAAAATGTCCTGCAAAATATAGTAATTTCCAGAGAATCTGTTGATAAACGTCCAAAGGATGAACTCCCAATACGACATGTGGGACCAGATTGTGGAGACTGGAAACTCTTTCAACCTGTTGACTCACTGCCAGGTCTCATCATCATCATCATCATGATGAATCATCACGACGACGACGACATGGGGTCCCTCATAGAGGACCAAGATAGCTGTGGTCAATCTTTAAATAGGTGACTAACGATTCATTGAGGGTGTCCACAATATCTCCCAATCAGATGGCTCCTATGTAAACATCTGAGCTCGATATGATACACCATGGGATTTTGGAGCATGTGGATGGATTTGGTTTCCTTAGCAAAGGCTGAAAAGGGAACTTATCTGAATGAAGGATGCGCCAGTTATTGAGTAGTCCTATTGAAGGTCTGGTTATAATCCAACTCATGCGAGAGAGGACTCTGAGACCATGAAAGGGACTCCAGTCTCTCACCTTAGGGGCCTAACCGAATAGCAGACCTTTGTTATGCACACAAATACATCACAGATGAAATGGCGCTAGAAAGGTACATTCGCAGACCCGGCCAGCAAAGGATGTTAAACTCACTGTACTTAGTTTATATAGCGCAGTCACCATGTAAGAATGAAGGAGAGGGGAGCAACAGCACAGGAGGACCACTGCCTGCATCTTGTCATTGAAGCAAAATACACCAACACTGTATATAACGTGTGTACATGGGCTCTTCTATGACAGCAAAATATGTACTGACAAGCGTGGAGGCACTTGAGTGAAGTGGGCACACATTTCCAAAAATGCTGCAGGCTGGAGCCCAGCGTCGGTGTCTGGCCATGTGTCACCTTTTACACCAGCTCGGCTGACCTTAATCACTGCTTGCTTTGTAGTGCCTGCAAAGACATTCCAAGAAATGCTTTCTCACATTTCTTTTTTGGAATGCACACTGAAATATGCCGCTCCATGAAAATATGCCGCCCAAGGCCCGGCGCCTAGAAGGCCTAATTGGAAATACGTCCCTGCCTAAACCACACCTCCTCCAATTGCACAATGAACACATTCAAACATAACCAAGCAGACCTTCGAAAGAGCCACAAAACACCCCCTAACCTGGAAAGCAAGTCCAACACTCAGGCTACATGTGACCAGCACACAAACCAAATAGAAGAACACTACTCCAAGTAAACCAACCATGGACCCAATCACATACCATATGGAAAACACCCTCCAAAACGTGAAATGCAGGATGGCACCATACCATGAACGGACACACAACTCTACACCCTCACTACAACCACAACTCAACCACACTCATCTACTTCTAAGAAAGGGAACGCCTGAGACAAAGTTGGAACAAAAACGGCATCCTACAACAAACTGAATATCATCAACAGAATGAACATGCAACTGTAGAACATACAAGATTGCAGATAGAAGCACAGCATGATATGACAAAGAAACACAGCATGAAACCACATGCTCCACTTTACTACACTCCTCCAGAAAACAGAAAAACGTTCCACTCCTCTCCCTTCAAGCACTAAGCAAACAAGAAGCCCCACCAACCAAGAGGGAAAGAATCACACATGCAGCTCGACAAATTAAACTCGCAGTAAGCAGGCAACACTGGAGACCTGAAAAATGAAGGCATTACACACTGGAAGCCAAACAAATCCATGCCCGGAGTCTTCCACGTATACAATGATTTATCTTCGGATGACAAAACAGGTCATGCTATAAACAACACCTAAAACCCGGCAGCACCTCGCTGCAGATAGTTAGAACCCAACAGACCATTCAGAATCCTGACAGCACCTCACTGCAGAACACTAAGAACCCACCCTGCCATTCTGAACCCAAAAACTCAAAACCCACACAGCCATACTGTACCCCGGCAGCACCTAACTGCAAAACAACCAGACCCACCTGCATTCTGAACCTCGGCAGCACCTCACTGTATCTCAAACCACACAACAAAAACTTTGCACTTAAGACTCACCCAGAACCCAGATGGCCATTCCTAGAAAACAACCAGGGAAACACTCCTACAAATAAATACAAAAATAAATACATGTAAACAAATGCAACATGCCCTACACAAACAGTTTGAAGACAATGTTGTTGTGCATTCCACGAGTCCCAAATGAAGACAATATAACTGTGTACACCCTGCACCCACATGCCCTCGACCCCAAGTACAGGAGTCCACAATGCATGTGTCCCCATACATGTGTCCAAAATACATGCCCTGCACTCACATGTCCAAATGAAAACACACTAACCCTGTATTGCCCACACCCACTTACATTCCACCCAGAGAAGGGAGAAAACATGTCCCAAAATATGTGATCCAGCGCATACCTGCTCCCAATATGTCTGAAACCATAAGAACAGTAAATGGCACCCTTAGTACCCCAAGAAGGCCACAAACAAACACAACAGCATTTCAAATAACAGGCCTTGACTAACTTTCACCCATGCCAACCCTCCTAACCAAACACCTCAGCTCCTGAGGCCACAACACCAACACAACACAAGATCATAATAACCAGCCTCGAAACTTAAGAAGATTCTCCCTCCTACAGGCTCATCCCATCGTCCTCTGTGCCCAAAATAACTTTCTGGGTCGCTGAACCACCACGACGAAGTCACCTCACTTCTCTTGACATCCTGAAAGTCCCAACACAATTTCCTCCTCTTGGTCCTGGCCGTATGAGCATGGACAAGCATTTACCCCGGCAAATTTGCTGAAATGGACTGCCACAGACCCCCCCCCCCCATGGCCTGCCGTGAGATCACCCATAATGTCTTCTGCCTCCGTAACATGGCACTCACAGACACTCGCACCTCCTCCTGCACAGTGCCCCCGAATGCACAGTCACCATGGCAACACTCAAGGTGAGCTGGGTATTCCATTGACAACGGCGTGCCCAGCTCCACGGGAACTGACATCATTACTCTCCTGACCATCTCGGATCCATAGCCGCGTGAGGCAATGTGTCTCCAATGGTCACAATCTCTGCCGACTTGACTGGTGAGAAAGTGCCCCACACAACTTCGATTGCTGCAGCCCTCCATCAACCACTCCCCCGGCAATCAATCCAGACACAATCCAGATACAATGAGTTCTCTGACGCATCGCAGACATCAGCTTCCACCCTGCTCCATACATGCTTCATCTCCTGTCCTTCCACCATCTGCTCCTATGGTCTCGCCAGTCCCTTCTGCTGGCACGTCCCATGCTGGCACAACAGCAAACTCAACCTGGTCCGTCACCTTCTAGGGACTATCCTGTTGTAACACCATTCCTGCTGTGCCCCCCACCTTAGGTGACAAAGCCAACTTGTACTGCCTTGCAATGTCCGATCTGGTACCATCCTGCTGGGTCCCGAGCCAGTCTTGCATTGCTGGTGCGGACACCATCTGGCCTGCCAGCCACGAGGGATACCAGCACTAGTAGAACAGAGAGCAGAGTCAAAGGCTACCCTTGTCATTGACGCACTGGAGGTCGCCCTGTGTTGGCAGTGTAGCTAGATTAGTATATACTAGCTAGTAGAGATCACCAAAAGTAGAATTATCTTAAAACAAATGTTTAATTTCTTCCATTGACATACATTTAAGACTACAAAAGTGCCATTAGGTGGCATGTGAAGTATGCGTAACACAAAAGAATATATATACATTAACTTCCACACTAGGTAATTTAGGGTCTGGCTACATCTGTCGACTAGGTCACCCGTTTGGTATCTGTATATGGATGTGTGCAAGGTCTTAATGGAAAGAAGGTCTTTAATTTCATCAGTTTCAACATAAAAGTAGAGTATTGGCAGGGACGTCATTTCACCAAAATGCCAGGGTAGTGGAAGTGACATCACATGACCCTTGACCTCTGATGACATCACAGGAGGTGATGGCATTTGACCCCACCCCAAAGTGACATCATGGGAAGCGATAGAACATGACATTTCACCCCTTTAATGAGTCTAGACATTATTGTATAGAATTCCAGAAAGACAAATTGTTTGTCATTCCTATTCTTTCTTATTTAGGGTCACTGCTCAAATTGTTACACTTGTAGAACTCGCTGTCTTTTTTTTAAGAGGCCTCAACATAAATTCCAGCCACTCCAACAACAAAGATCCACATGCCACTGGCCACAGCCCAGGAGCTTCAATGGAAAAAAATATATAAAATTTGTTTTAAAAAAAGTTTAAAAAAGGATCTTTTTTAGGGGTAGCAAGGGAGACCACAAGGGTAGCAAGGGAAACATCAGGGGTCACAGTTGCAACACCTGGCGCCGCCCAAATGACGTCCCAGAGTATTGGTCTGTGTGAGAAACCTGAGGATATTCTCCCAGTAAAACCTTGAGAATCCCTTATTCCGGTGGCCAGGACACGGCCATTGCTGTTGGATCTAGTTCCTGGGGGTGGACCAGTGAGGGAGGATCACCTAGGTAAGGGAACCTGGGGTTGGGCTTGGGGGAATACCGCAGGCGAGATGTGGTATGTTACCGGGGAAGAAAACGAGGAGGGAGAGATCCCAGAGCCCTTTGTGGGCTGTGCCAAGGTTGGCCCCGTTTCTCCTATAAAATCTCCTGTATTAAAATCTACCAAACACACCCCATTGGGAAACTCCCCTATGAACACAAACCCTTCTAGAGTTGAAAACCACATCTCCCAGAAACCCTGCTTCCCCGCTTTCTACCCAAAAACTCTCAACCATTCTTTTTCACGTCCTTGTGATTATTCTTTTCCGAACACCCAGTCCACCCTGCCAAAACACTACCGGTCCCAGAATCCCCTGTGTTCATTTCACAATCTGTTATTCCCGTATGCCTCATGAACCCAAACGATCTTGTCCCTCTGATTATTATTTTGCAAACTACCTATCAAATGTAACCAGCAGCTACCATTCTCACAATCCCTACAAAACCTACCCTTTTGAGATTCCGACAAACCCCAAATACGAGGATTTTCCCTCCATATAACACCTCTTTCCCTTCCCACACTGTAGGATACCCGGAAACTCTATCACCTTCTTTTTCTGAAACAAATATTTTTTCCCGACATAACACCAGGGCCGTTTACCTGACATGTCCCAATACAAGGGTCAGGCCAAGTCAGGCAATTAACCCAGACCACACTCATCTGGTGGCCCTTCTTTTCTCCACAGGGATAAAAGGTGGAGAATGAGAGGGCAGTACGAGAAAGGTGAGTACAAGAGCCAGCACGACGAGACAGCTACCATGCAACATTTCAAGAGAAGGAGAAAGGCAGCAGGAATCAAGAGTGTGGTGAGGAGAGAAGTGACCTTCCCCTTTTCGTCCCAGGCCCGCGGAACCTTTGTGGAACAGAGCCTAAGAACGCAAACAATAGCACAGGTGTCCTGCAGCAGATGTCAACGGTACACGGGGAAAGCCATTGTTGATAGGCAGGAGCGAGGGAAGCTCCCGTACCTGGGTTAACGGTCTTGACTCCAGAGAAGCTAAGTGGCAAGTTTTGAACAAAAGCTGATGAACTTTGAATGAACTGTGAAAAGTGTGAAGGGGAGACCAGCTGCAGAGGGAAACCGGCACCACATGGGTGCTAAAGCAAAAGACTGTTCGGGCCCCATATGAGATTAACTACAGATACCAGAAGGCTATAGGAGACACTGCAAAATTGGTCAAAGTGGTCATATAGAGGGTCAGACAAAATACCTGTACAATCAAAAGACTTTGATCTACAAGCAGTGTGAGAGAAGGGGAAGTGAATCCCAGAGTGAACATTGAGAAAAAAAGGGAATTGTATCATGTTGAAGTCAAAAGGAGTATGAGCCCACCTGAGGGAGATTCAGGGATGAAGCCATCACCCAAGAATATAAAGAGAAGAGGGATCCAAGCCCGACCAAGGGAGATCCAGGGGTGAAGCTATCACCCAAAGTTGATTGATAAAGTAACTGTGAGATATTTTTTAATGCAATACGAAAAGGGTCAGCGCCTAGAAGAGGGCGACCTAGCGGTGAAACCATCACCCTATCTGAACTGTGGTTATAAGAACTGAGAAGGGTCAGCCCCAGAAGAGGGAGACTGAGAAGTGAACCCATCATCCAGCGAACAAACTTTCATTTGGTTAAAGGAACTTTTGTTTTTGTTATTTGAGCACGTCGGGCCCCGAAGGCAAGAGACTATCAAAGGAAATGAGACTTGGCCATCAACAGTCCTGAGAACCGCCAATGGAACGGTTGTCACATGCTGGAGAAGCCCAAGACTGTACTCTGCTGCAAGCTTCCATCTTACACGGTGTCCAAAACTTGGGGAAGGAAGGGAGGCCCAAGCTACCGCATCCTGACATATTATTTGAGAACACTTTTCTTTTCTTGAGAACTATCCCACACACCTTTGTGTATTAGTTGTGAGGTTTGGCAATAGGTTTCCTAGTATAGGCCCTTTTATTTTGACACAACGCCACTCGGACTGCCTTATTTTTCATTTCATGGTTGACGCTTTCTACCATCTTAGATTTAGGTTTAGATTAGGCATATAGCATTCATTGCTCACTAAACACCCTTGAACTGTGATCACTTGTGTGCGTCTTACTTGTCACCATGAGTTCCTCACTTATGTAAGAATTTCCCTTGGGGACCCCAGCCTGGCGAAGTCCAGGACCAAGTGCTTAACCATTTGTTGGATTGCGTTGGCCCGGAGGGGAAGAGGCTTCCGCGTAACGAGTGCTAGTCGACTGGAAGAAGAATGTACCGGTTGCCCGTCTTTAATGGTTCCAAGGATCCCAATTTATTAATCTCTATTTTAGAGAAAAGTGTGCCTATAATAGGGATAGGGAGGGGCTGTACGGCTGCCCTAGGCATGTCAGTTTGGGATGTCTTTTGGCATATCTAGTAAGTAGGATAATACATGGTCCTAGGTTTTTGCCCTCCCAGGGAGTCCCTCGACAAATAGGAATAGTCCATCTCTACGATGGACCGCTGGAATGGTTTGTGGAGCGGCACCTGGTACCTAGTTTTACCATCTCCTCTGGAATTATTTTCAGCCCTTTTTATGTAGCCCTCTTTTCTTTTCAATAGAATATGGATCCTGCTAGTCTTTTCTTTCAGCTTTAGGAAGGACCCACTCAAAAGCACTTATAATGGCTGAGTTGTTTCACTGAACAACTACACCCTCAGGGACTCCAAGGTATCACCAGGGTCTTGCTTGGGGTGAATGGGCTGACACCCTTAATGCATCCCACATCAATACGTTGATTGGCTGTTCGAGCTGACTTCGGAGCCATTCACCCATAGGTGCCGGGGGAAACTAACATTTGCAGATTCGATTTCACTGAGTGTTGGTCTCTGGATGAAACAGCACATCCTTTGGCATTATATAAGCCAAAGATGCCTACATCTGTGATAGCCCTACAGGGACTCTTGCCTCTGTTCACAATCAGATCATTTGGAAAGTGAGAGGCAGTTTCTTGGGTTGGACACCTGGGTTGGGTCCTGTCGACCCCATGTTTAACATCATTTTGTCACACCTTCTAAGGTCTCCTCCATATCATGGCAGGCTGCCCACATACAAAAGCTGGTCTATCAAAGAATGCAAGTTGTTTGCCTTACATGTTCCCCCGCCTATTGTATAACCTGCTGATCTCCATTTAATGATCAGTGCTGTTGGATCAAATGGGTTCTTGGTAATTACCGTGTTCAGGAGTGGACCCGCAGTAAATGTGTACTTGCCAATCTCTTCCTTGGGGTTAAGTGGCTGGGCCATTGCCATATAGGCAGTAGTTCTATCATGCAAATGCCTGGAAGTACCAACGTACTACGGCAGGGATACAGTTTGTGGTTGTTTATTCACACTTGCCAGAGAAGATATTGCAGTGCTTCAGAGAAAAGTCCGCCTGATGGCCCTCGATGAGTCGTAATCTGAGGCCTCAGCACTCTGTCAGGTGTGAACCAAATGAAGAGAGGAGGGTAGGTTCAGATCGGCTAGTCTGTGGAGAGAGAAAAAACCAGAAAGAGGTATTTAAAGGGAGAGTGATTTTGCATGCACCTCTATTCAGTGTGTGGATGTGGATGAATATTGTGGGAGGGGTACCCAGTCAATTTACTGAAAACATTACAGAGTGGTACATTTCACTAAGGACCATAATACCGAAAAACACTGAAAACATTAAATAAATATATTAAGGGTAGTGGGGTAAGGGGTTCAAATGGGGTTGAGGTGGTGCTACAAGGGTAAAAATACAAGGGGTTTGGGGGGGCACCCAAATAACCCCCCCAACCCCAAAATAAAAAAAGTGTTTTTCGGTAAATTGGCCACAATGAAATGTACCACTCTGTAATGTCTGTCGGTAAAATCACATATAACCGTGGGAGGTTGCCGAGGGTTTAGGTGTCCAAGTTCAGTACAGTGAATAGAGGAAAGTCCGTTGAGAAGGTCGTACAGGAATCCAGCCTGCTAAAGTATAAGATTGAGAGGCGAGTCTTAGGAGCTCATTTTCATAATCAGGATTATCAATCAACCATAATGAGCCTAGAGCTTTCTCTGCCACCAGGTAGGCTCATTCCAACTCATAATCATTATTTACTGCATTATATTACATATGACATGGAAAGCTGGGCATTCCCCAAAATCCCATACTTCTACACTGCGCAATGCGATGAATGCATGCTAATCATCTTGTGCATGCGCACAGTGATCGGTAATGGGAGTCAAACTGTAGAAACATGGTGGTCATAGATACAAAGACTGCTTTAAACTCTGCCTGCTCTTTTCTAAAGTGCAAGAGGGGGCAACATCCACAAGCATCCCAGCCTCTCTACCCGAATCAAACTGTGATGCAGGCAGAGATCCTGCCAGATTCTCTGCTTGGAGCGGATTCCGTGCCCCTACTTTGTGATGGGAATCTGCTCTAAAATGGGATGGGTGAAATAAGACACACAGGGAGTTTGTCCATGTGTGTTTTACCTCATCTGTCCAATTTTTGTAATGGTTCTGAAATTAAGCTGTCAGTAGAATGATGCCGAAGGTGGGGGCAGCTTTCACAGTTATTCAGGAGGCTACACGCTGCATTCATGGCAGTTGAAGTGACGAACAATAGAACTTTGCGATCACTGTCAAAGGGGACCTCCAGGTTGCATGCCTTTGAGGTTGGGATGAGAATGTTGGAGAGGAGGGGAAATCAGAGAGGGTACAGAGAGTGAATGGCTAGAGATGGGACCAAGAGCACTTCTGACTTGGACAAGTTAACCAATAAGACAATGCAATATCATCCACCTATTAGATGAGAGACAGTTGATGATGTCATCAGCAAAATGATCGTATCAGAAACTGAAGGAGATGAATTTGGTGAATGAAGAGAAGTAGATTATGAAAAGAAAAAGACAAATGACAGATTTATGAGAGACCGCCACTGATTAGGTGGCAGAGGAGATACAAATGTTCAATTCAATGTGAAGAATCTAATGGCCTGCTAGCAGGGGATCCAAACAAGTGCAGCATCCTGTAGGCTAAGCTTGCACGGGGCCGAGAAAGTGACGAGTGATCTAAAGTGCCAAATGCAGCAGAAAGGTCAAACACGATAAGGGTGAATGAGAGATGTGGGTGGTGATCAGAACTGTGGAAACATGCCATTTTAGTGACGTTTCAGGTAGAAGGGCACTGGGAACCAAAAGTGGCCCTGGAAATGGTTTTCAAAAGGAGCCCAGCATTACACCGTGCAAGCAAATGTGGCGAGCAAGACCAACCTCTCCAAGTAGGCTCTTGTGTGTTCTATCCTCAGGAAGATTTGGAAAAACAGGTAAAAATGGCACATGTTAAAAAGGAAATGTTTCCCTATATAAAGATTAAAAAGTAGTAAAATATAACAAAAAACTAACATAAAAGATGTGGTAGGATTTGTCAAGAGTGAAAGCACACAATGCTTTATATCATTTTTATTTTTTACTACAAATGGTTGTGGGGAAGGAGAGATCAAGAAAGGGGGTGGTATGAATGGCGGGTAGGGTAAGAGGATTCGAAATTCAGGGTACCCACACAAGGAGGCCCATGGTGCAAAGGCCCAATGCGAAATATTCAGAGTTCCCTCTAGGCCAATCCATCGCTGAGTGGGGGGTCACAGAGTTTGTTCACCTGTTCAGCAGTGATGTGGTTCAACACCGCACACTTGCACATTTGGGAAAGTGTTGGAGAAGGAGACAGTCTGTTAGCAGGATTGCCGGGTTCAGAAATTAGTTTAATCAGGTGGTCACTTTGATGAGGCAGAGAAGAATCCTGGGGATGGCGATAGGTTGAAATGAGAGGATAGGAGACTGTGAAATGTACAAAGGAGGGTTAAGGGGAGTATTGATGCACGGTCAGGTGACTTGCGCGTGAAGGAGAAGAAGATGAGCTTAAAGTTTTTTTTTTTTTTTACTTTGTGCAGGAGGACATACAGAGTGTGGCTGGACAGGGTTTAGTCGAGCTGAAGTGGGTGAGCCCTGGTGATGTTGGGAAGTCAAACTTTCCCATGAGCATGCCAGCAACTACAGAGGGTAGGGATTTTCGTAGAGATCATGGAATAAGGACTTGAGCGTGCCAAAGACTCAGTAAATGAGGATGATAAGAGGGGTTGGTGGGAGGATCAAGATGAGCAGGCATGGATGATCATGAGACCAACACCACTGAATTGCTTGGCAAAGCGAAGGGAGCTGCAACATGGTGTGCAAGGCTGCGAATAGAGCAGTGTCATGGGGTCTGATATAAATTTAATTGATAGCCATTGTTTGCTGACGTGCAGATAGTGGGAGTCCAAGTGGCTTATAAAAAAGAGGTTTTGGAAGGCCAGATAGACTGGATTTTTATCAATAATAATATGATGCAGGTGATTCTCTTTCAGAAAAGGTGGCCTGCTAACCACACCCCAGTTTCAGCGAACCCCATGACAAAAGCATAAGTACACTTGTGCCCTGCTGAATAAGTATCCTGATCCACAGTGCCTACTCTCCAGTATCCCAGAGCAAGATCAGAGGTCACAGGTGCCCACTTCACAGCTACATTGACTGCCAAATCACTTCAGTGCAGGGGCTGCAATAAAGATATGCACCTCTCCTCACACACCACATAACTATGAGAGTTACTACCTTGGTGGCAGTTGTAAATATAGTCATACGTGAGTTTAAGAAAGGAGGTACTAGCTCTCATAATTATTAAAGCCACATCCAATTGGCATCATAGTAATGTCATCCATGTGAGCTCAGCTCTACCCTGAACAGGCTACGTGTATTCTCCCTAGACTGGCTCTCATGCTGAACCAAGCCGAGTCAGAGTCAATGTGCATTCCTTTCTTTTCATCCTTAGTGAGGCTAAGTAACACCTCTCTCCTGCAAGACAGCCCCTCAGCAGGAGCTGTCCTGAGAAGCATGAATCAAAGTGCATGCCCTAAACAAAAGGAGCAGCCTCACACCAGGGTGTTGCATACCAAAGGGACATTTGATGCTATGGACAAGGGAAGGGGCTGGGTTGGTGTAGTCAGAGGGAGCTCAGCATAGTTGGAGGAAGGTTACACCATCTATGTTACTCCCTCTACCGCTATCTCCTTCCTCTGTCCACTTCCTTTAGCATAAGGCACTTTGGGAATGATGCAAGCAAGCAAAGCCCACATGTCACAGGAACAGGGATTGGACCCCTTAAAGCAGGCTTGATGTGATGAATCAACTTCCGGGGCACCAGTGGTCCAGGGATGAATATCGGTTTCTAATCAATCAATCAGCCCCACACCTCTAGTACACCAGAAGGGATCTGAACAGATGGCAAACACAAGCACATTATAAACCTCCTTGTCCAATTTTGGTAACGTGGATGGAACAGCAGGCTTATCCAAAAGGACGTGGATCGTTGCAACAAATCAAAATACAGTTATTACCCAATGATAAAAGGGACTGTTCAGTCAAGGTTGTATAAAAATATCTACTTTATTATTATCGCAACAGACAGTTCAAGCATACTACAAACTAAATCCCACCCTGTAAAGGAATGCAGAGGACAGATAGTTTCAAAGAAGGAAAAGGGATGCACTATGGATACTGACAGGAGGGTAGTCGGTATAGTAATGAATCGCAATAGTTCAAGGATACTTGGTTTCAATACAAAGGGAGCAATGGGTCCTAAAATGTCACTAGGGGCCTTTGGAGAAGGACCAGGGGAACAAAACCACAATGTACCTTGTGCTGCAGGAGTTATTGGTTCTCGACAGGGACAAGTCGGTTTCAGGGTGCTTTGAAGCTTCTGCGACAGAGTTCAAGATGGGAGACAGCTGCGGGTATCAGGCGGCAAGCAGTTCAGCGAGCGAAGCTGGACAGACGGTTGCAGACTGGCCTACATGGCGGCTCAGGGTCAGGAATCGTTGTCTCAGTGCTGGTCAGCGGTTCTGAAGCACTGGTCGAGGCGTCTCAGGTGGATTTAGCGACTGTGGCATAACAACAGTCAGCTGTGTAGTTGGATGCAGCTCGAGAGGCTCGACTGGCTCGTAAATATCCTTTAGGGTGGATGTCAGCAGTTGCTTGTTGAGCTTCTTCACTTGGTCCATGTCGTCCTTAAAGGTGGATGGCCGAAAGCTGAGGAGAGCGATGCAGGCAGCTGCCTTGTCCTTGGTTTGGTTCAGACTCTCTGGCACTTCCCACCTAGGAACCTTGCTGCAGAGCCTAGCAGGGCATGCTGTGTGTTGGCTGGTTACTGGTTCTGGAGCTGCTGGAGGGTCCTCTGGATGCAGTATCTCCCTCTGTTCCCTGGGAGATGTTCAGGGGAGAGATCTTGCTCCCCTCTTGGAGGTCCTGGCCTTCCTTCAATGGCAGAAGCTGTAAGGCACAATGTACTATCAGCCAGGGTCCAATGATGGGTTCTTCCTTCCGCTTCTGGTGAAGTCTTCAGATGAACTGCCAAAACATGGGCTGAGCCCTCTTTTAAAGTCAAATCGACCACAGGAATTGGTGTAGGCTAAGCCTACCTTAATGAAACAATCCTGGGTCCCCATCAACAATCTCCTGTATATGTGAGGTCATAACCAGCATGCTTTGAAACAGAAAAGGTAAACGAGTTAAAACATGTAATACTAAGTCCCACTCATCTTATTGTCTGTTGTGGATCAAAGGGTCCCTCTCTGGTTAATGACTCTGTGGTTCCTTATTAAAGCGGCAGGTCTCCCTTGAAGCTGCAGCGAGACCATACTTTCTAGCTCAGTCAATCCACATACGACATGCATTACTTACCGTAGTAGCATTTCTGATGATTGTATCTGCTTAGATTCACATGCTGTGCATATAGTCCGACATCCAGTGGTAACCGCGGAATATTGCATCTTGTCTTTCGGGGACCGAAAGGGGATGTCGGCAAAGGCGTTTCTGTAACACAATCCCTATCGTGACGCGTAGTGTACCCAAAATCCCTCACACGCGGTCCCCCCAATTGTATTTTTTCTGCCATGAGGGAGCCCAAGGCTATAGTGAGTGTGTACATAAAGAGAGAAAGTAGAAAGATGTCTATGTTCCTTCCACCCTGAGCGGGGAGGTAGGGAGGGCGGGGAGGTAGGGAGGGCGCATGTGAATCTAAGCAGATACAATCATCAGAAATGCTATTACAGTAACTAATGCATGTCTTCTGATGCTTGTTAATCTGCTTAGAATCACATGCTGTGCATAGACTAGCGAGCCGTACCCGGAGTTGGAGGTGGGTTGTGAGGAGGAACAGTAGAGAAAAGATGTCTTAGTACTGCTTGTCCCACCTGAGAATCAGACCTAGAATGAGTGTCTAGGCAATAGGGTTTTTGTAAAGGTGTGTACAGAACTCCAGGTTGACGCTTTGCAAATGGACTCTAGGGGAAAATTTGCAATGAATGCTATGGAAGCCCCAGTGCCTCGAGTAGAGTGTGCCCTGGGCTTGAAAGGCAGTTCTCTTTTAGCAAGAGTGTAACAGTGTGATGCATTTGACAATCCACCATGAGATAGCTGATTTAGAGACAGGATCCCTTTCTCTAAAAGCTGCCACTGAAACGAAGAATTGGTTCGTTTTCCTCAGTGGTTTCGTTCTTTCCAGGTAGAACATGACTGCCCTGCGCACATCTGGTGTGTGTAGGCTTCTTTTGGCCATGCTAGTGGGATTCTGGAAAAAGGTAGATAGTTAAATCGACTGGTTCACATGGAACTTCGAGATGAATTTGGGCGCAAATCTGGGGTGCGGGAGCAGAACTACCTTATCCCTGTGGACTGTAACAAAGAGGTCAAGAACAGAAAGTGCCTGTAGTTCGCTAACCCTTCTAATAGAAGTGATAGCCACTAGGAAGGCCGTTTTATAGCTCAGGTCTTTCAGACTTGCTTTATGCATAGGCTCAAAGGGAGCACCAATGAGCCTGGTCAAAACTACAGTTAGGTCCCATCCAGGAGCTGGGTGAGAAATTGGAGGATAAATCCTCTTAACCCCTTCCATAAAGGCTTTAATCACTGGTATCTTCCACCACAACACTTTTTTTTGTGATGTGGTGTAGGCTGGCAGAGCAGACCGATGAACCTTTAGGGAATTGAAGACTAACCCTGTGTCCAACAGATGGGTTAGGTACAGCACAAAGTGTGTGGGTGAGCAATCGATGGGATTGACGCCCTTGGAATTGCACCAGATGACAAAACGTTTCCATTTGCTGGCATAGCAATAACGTGTGTTTGGTTTCCTAGCTTCCCCGAGTATGTCCATGTACCTCAGAGGGAGCTGTAGGTGTCAGAACTCTATGACCTCAGGAGCCAAGCTGCTAAACTCAGAGCTTGTGGGCATGGGTGTAGGGTCTCCCCCATGTCCTGAGACAACATGTTGTACGGGCAGGTTAGTTTAACTAGTGGGAGGACATTTCCATCAAGTGAGCGAACCAGGTTTGGCGGGCCCACATGGGGGCCACCAGTATCATGGTAACTGCTTCTTGTTGAGAAGGGGAGTCGGGGGGGAAAAAGCGTAGACAAATTTCCCTGACCATGTTATCCAGAGACCGTTCCCCTTGGATCAGTTCTGGGGGTACCTGGAGGGGTAGTCTTGGCATTGGGTGATCTACTGAGTAGCGAACAGGTCGATCTCTGGGAAACCCCATTCTGCGTAGACTTTGGACACAATGTCGGCGTGTAGCCGCCATTTGTATTCTTCGGGAAGAGGGAAATCTCTGCTGAGCACATCTGCCAGAAGATTGAGTTCCCCTGGAACATGTTGGGACAATAGAAACCTCTTGTGTTTGAGAGCCCATATCCAAATGTTCTGGGACAGCTTGGATAGCCCTGGTGAGTGAGTGGCCCCCAGTTTGTTCAGGTAATACATGGCTGTAGTGCTGTCCATTAGAATCAGAAATGTCTTCCCTTGTACTTGCACCTGAAAGGCCTTCAAAGCCTTGAACACCGCTAATAGCTCCAGTAAGTTTATATGGTTGGATGCTACTTGAGGGGACCACACGCCGTGCGCTGTCTGCTGAAGCAGGTGAGCCCCCCCCCACCCCGTGAGAGATGCGTCTGTAGTAAGAGTGGCTTCCACTGCGGGGGTGGTGAAGGTCTTCCCCTTCAAGAGGTTTTCTCTTGACCACCACTGCAGAGAGAGAACGAGGGCTGGCGAGACAACTACCAGATGTTCCCATTGTCCGCTGGCCTGACACCACTCGCTGTTGAGCCACTCTTGCATGGGACGCATGCGCAACCGCGCGTGGGGAACCAAGTATATGCATGACGCCATCATTCCTAGCAAGCGCATGGCCTTGCGCACCGTCACCTCCCGACTAGCCACATATTGAGGGATCTGAAAAAGCATGTTCTGAACCCTCTCGATGGAGGGGAAGACGAGACCGTCTCCTGTCCGAATTAGAGCTCCCAGAAATTGTTTTGTTTGTCTGGGGACTAGACTGGATTTCTTTTCACTGATTGAGAAACCCAGACTGAAGTGAAGGTGAGCCCGCATGTGTAATATTGTGCTCACACTTGGAGTTTTGTATTTTTCACTATGTGCGCTAAATGAATGTGCGTTTATAAAAGAAAAGAGGCTTTCCTTTTGATGGCGATACTTGCAGATGCCGAGACTAGCATGAGTTGTTGAGAATGTCCATATAGGGATAGTAATTGTAAATTAGACAGAGGCCTGTTTAACCTGACAAGAGCTTGTTTTGCAGAAGGATTGTGCTTGGTCCATGTGTGTCGAAATGAGCGGAGTCTAACTGAAACTGTCTGCAGGATGCGGGTGGGGGGAAGGAATGAGTAAGTACAGCCTCGTGCACAGAGATAAGGACACAGAGGGGCACGAGAGAGAGCGAATAACAGATAACAGGAAACCACAATAGCAGATGTTGAACTGTTGACCGTTGATGCAAAGTCATGACTGGGAGGAACCGCCTTGTGGTGGACATAATCTATGTGCAGCAATGTATGACAATGTAAAACAGATGGGTATAAAAGGACCACGATGTGCAGGGGAAAGGGCGGCACTTTGACGACTTGCTTTGCGAGACGGTTGAACTTGTGGCCCATTCGCGAATGCTTGTGTGTTAATAAAGCAATGTTTACTCAACTCTTTTCTGTTTGAGTTTTTATAGGGTCCCTCTTGTACTGGTTATGGTGACGGCGAGAAATCGCACCCACAATTTTGGTGTCAGAAGTGGGACGCGAAGGAGCAACAGTCCGTCACTGGGTGAGGAACGCCGCGGCGGAACCGGAGAAGGAATTGATCACGGGGCCCCAACAACTGAATCCGCACCTTTGATTGCAACCAACGCGTCATCCTTGTTTTTCCGGCTCCGTTGGCGGTGGAACAGCAGGCTGTCGCCCTTCGGGTCCGGAACACTCTGGCGGGACCCTTTAGATAAGTGGTATGGACGGATGCATGATGGAATAAGGAAATAATAATTCAGGGTTTGTGAAGAGGACGGTGGTAAGTCCGTCTATGAAGAAGTAATGTTGAAATGATGATATGATATGTTAGATACGCCAGGAGGATGTATTATTATTGTTAGCCAATAGGTGCATATTTGGAAAAGGTGAGTGTTTTAGGCAATTGCGGTATACCGCCAAGATGGGTCAAACGGCTTCCCACAAGGGAGGTATAGGCAAGAGACACTATGCCCCCCTTGAAGGGACCCCTGCATTTGATATGTTGATTAAACATGGATTGAACTCGACATTGTTTTTAAGGGAGTGGTCTGAATATACAAAAGATTTGATTGAACATAATTGGCCAGATACCGGGTCCTTTGACATAGACCGCATATCCAAAATAGAAATAGAGTTAGTAAAAAGACGGGTTAGACCCGCACAGTTTGAGGCTATACGACTATGGAGGGTAGAAGCAATGCGCAGGCGCAATGCTCAGAATAAACAAAAAGCAAAGGAGCAGAAGAGAACGGTAAATCAAAAATTACATGATCTAGAGATAAAAGAGAAGGGTGAGAGGCTAGATCAGTTGGATAGACATATGATGATTAAGAACAGTGGGGGTATGTATCCTGCCGTGCCGGTGCCTCGATATGAAGATGTAATAGGGCTAGAAGCAGAACAAACAACGACTGAATTATTGTTTCCAGGAGCTACAGCTCCACCGGCAGACAGTGAGGGTGAAAGGGTGGAATTCCCAATGAAGTATGGAGACCCAGATAGGTTGATAGACCATAGGAGAACGACTACTGTAGAAAAGGATAGAGATGGAGACTTGCAAATCCTTATGACCGGGCTGTATGGCACACCCCTCAATGACAGCCTACGGCACCAATTGGGGCGTTTGACACCTTTGGAATTTAGGTCAGTGGCCACTAAACTATATACCTTTCATGAGGGTAACTGTAAATTGAGAGGACAGAGTACTGCGGATCTGCCCTCAGCATATCAGGACGCTGTCGCGTTACTACCAGTGACTGCGTCCAGTGTTCAGTTATGGGGATGTATGTCCGACATAATAGCGGAAGTCATAAGGGGCGGTGTTGAATGGGAGAAGGAAAAGAGGGCATGGGAAAGAGAGGTGAGGGAAAGAGAGGCTAAACTCAAAGATGCAGACCAGGCGGGCCAAAACGTAGCTAATCGTATGATAGCATCCATACACTCGCAGTCCTTGTCCACCCTGGTGAGTCTGATGGAGGGCCTTGGCTGGCCTATACAAGTAAACGTAATTAAATATCTTCTTATTAGGGTGGATGATATAGAAGAGGAAAAGGAGCCTAGATATGTGTCCCAGTGGAATAGGATTAGGACGGAATTGGATAAGAAACTGCTATCTGATATAAGAGTGGATGATTCAGGGGCGGAAGAATGGAGGATGGCTAAGGTGGAGAAACTATTAAAAGATTATAAAAAAATAAAAGAGAAAGCTCTTAGTCATCAATCCTCTGTTTCGCCACCAGTGCAGGCCCCTGTGAGTGAACAAACAAATACAGAAAAATTACTATTAATGCCAATGGGAGAGTGCCAACCCACCATAGAGGCAGCCACTGGTAACATGATGAACACCTATGTGTATGTCCCTTTATCCCGAATTGAATTAATGCATATCACCAAGTCCATCCCCGACCCCCGTATAGACCCGGCAGGATTCTACAAAGAAGTAGGAAAGTTATTCAGACCAGGGTTATTTACCGTAGAGGATGTAGATAACATATTGTTAGCCATTGTCACAGAAGAAATATGGACCCCCTTTCGTGCCAAAGACAATGAAACAATAAAATGGAAAGATGTAATGGATGCAAGCAAAAATAGAAAACTGCATGAGGAATATCCTGAACCCCTAAGGGGGCATGGCATGGCAGTCCTGAGGGCTCTAGAAAAGGTGTTACCCCCATTTGATGTGAATGTGGAGAAACTGTCTGCTGTGATACAGGGCGCAAGTGAGGAAGTAGCACAGTACTTCCTGCATTACGAAGCAGCATTTAAAGCACACAGTGGGCTAGAGATAGGGTCTGAGACAGGCCAACGGTACTTTGCCACAAACTTTATAGAAGGGCTCCACGGGCCAATCCAGGAGAACATTAGGAAGGCAGAAAGTACGTGGATGACTAGAAACCCCCGGGATCTCCTTGAAATGGCCAGGTATTATGAAAGAGGAGAAAGAGTAAAGGGACAACAAAAGGCACGACAAGAGAAGGATTTAAAAACCAAAGTGTTGATGCAACAGTTGCATCAAGGGCCCCAAGGCAGGTATAACTACAATTATAACGGCCCGTCACAGGGCTATAGTAGCAACATGATAGGGGGCCAAGGGACAGGAAGAGGTACAGTGCAAGGAGGTGCGCTATATGGGAGGAGGGATGGGCTACCCCAAGATGTATGTGCCTTCTGCAAGAGACCCGGACACTGGAAATCCCAGTGTCCCCAGAGTGGTGGGAGAGGAAGGGGCGTACGGCCCCCTTCACAGACAACATTTGCCCCAGGAAATAGGACTGGTGGGTACGGCAACCAAGACAATAGAATGTTTAAACCCCCTCAACCCAATGCCTTTGACGGACAAGCAAGAGGGGATGTTCCCTGGCCGGCCCCGCCTCCCCCCAATCTACTGTATCAGCCACGACAAACGACACAAGTACAAGGTGTATGCCAGGGTGAAGAATGTGGAGAAGGGGTATACTATAACGATGATTTTCAGGATAACACAAGCGATATGTCCTGAGGATGCCGGAATGAGATAGCGGGAGTGGTGCAGGTTCCTATAGACCAAAGGGGGCCTTATGCCTCTATTAGGATCAGCCCCCACCGAAACTTGAGATGTCTGGTAGACACGGGAGCTGGAAACAGTTCCGTGAATATCAGAGCCGTCCCTGCTGTCCCATTATCGGATAAAAGCAAGGTATCAGTTGGATTTGGGGGAAATCCAATAAAGACTCCTGTAAGTGAAATAGTAGAAGCGGAACTTCATGGGGTAAAATGGGAGAATGTGTGGCTGTTGACCAATCACTGCCCAGAAAACTTGTTAGGTATTGATGCATTAAAAACGCTAGGGGCCACAATATATTGCTCCCCCCAGGGAGTGAGAATGACCATAAGCAAACCTATGAGTATGATAGGAGTAATGCAAACCCTGCCACCGGAACTCCAAGACATCCCGAATGAACTATGGGCCACTCATGGGAATGATGCAGGAGTGTTGGATGTTTCCCCAGTAGTAATCAAACTAAAGCCCGGTGCCAGGTTGCCCAGGATAAAACAATATCGCATATCACACGAGGGAGAGCAGGCACTATATCAAATAGTACAGGACATGATACGGTTAGGGGTGGTAGAGCCAACAAATGATAGCCCTTGTAACTCTCCGATCCTTCCAGTACACAAGAAAGGTGATGAAGCCGTACCCTATCGTTTTATTATTGATTTGAGAGAAATAAACAAAATAGTAGAACCCAGATATCCAGTTGTCCCTAATATTTCAAGTGTACTCACTTTAATTCCCAAAACAGCGAAATGGTTTACGGTAATTGATTTGAAAAATGCCTTCTTCAGCATTGCCGAAGAAAGCAGGTACCTGTTTAGTTTCACTCTTCGATTTACTAGAGCCCCGCAGGGATATACAGAAAGTCCCGCCATATTCAGCCAAGCACTAAAAACACAGATGGATAACCTAGCCCTACCCGCTAACACTGCTCTGATACAATATGTTGATGATTTGCTATTATGTGCAGCCACCGAAGAGGAATGCCATTATGTGACCAGATTGGTGCTAATGCACCTAGCAGAGAATAAGCACAAGGTAGCCCTAGCCAAAATGCAGTATGTAAAACAAAAGGTCCATTATTTAGGCTTTGAGCTGTCCGAAGAGGGGCGAACCCTGTCTACTGATCGCATTGCTTTGATACAGTCCATAAAAGGTCCAGACACGGAAAAGGGTCTCCGAAGGATAATTGGTGTTTTATCCTACTGTAGGCACTGGATTCCTGAATTCTCTGTATTGATCCAGCCCATGCTAAAAGCCTTAAAAGAAGTACAAGAAAACGGCCCATTAGAATGGACACCTGAGATGGAAAAAGCCCTGACAGCTATGAAAGATGTTCTATGCCACGCACCGGCCTTAGGCACACCTGATTATACTAAGAGATTTTGCCTTTTTGTTGATGAACAGGAAGGTTGCGCTGTGTCAGTCTTGACACAGGAACAAGGGGGTAAACAGAGACCATGTGCATATTTTTCTAGCACTCTGGACTCAGTAGCGCAAGGCCTACCCCCATGCATGAGAGCAGTAGCTGCAGCAGCGACAGCCCTAAAACAAAGTGCAGGTATCATCCTAGGGAGTGAAGTAACAGTAAAGGTTCCACATACGGTAGATGTTCTTCTGAATAGAGTGCATACACAGCATTTGACCACAGCTAGACTCACACAGTATGAGATGATCCTGTTTGCCAGTAATGTAAAAATTGAACGGTGTAACACTTTGAATCCAGCGACACTGCTTCCTTTGCCCACCTCACCTGATGACATTAGGCATGATTGTGTGATCCAAATGGAAGAACACACTAAGGGTAGAGCAGACCTGCAAAACACCCCGCTGGTTGATAATGAGGGTATATTATTCTGTGATGGTTCCTGTTTCAAACTGCCAAATGGGGAGACAACAGCAGGGTATGCAGTAACTACAGGGGAGCGGTTGATTGAGAGTGGGAAAGTGTGTGAAAAATCGGCCCAGGCAGCAGAATTGATTGCGCTAACGAGAGCATTAGTGTTAAGCAGCGGTATGAAAGTGACAATTTATACTGATTCAGCCTACGCGCACGGGGTGGTTTCCAGTTTTGGTAAACTCTGGGGAGAGCGTGGGTTTTTAACCTCCCAAGGTGATACTATTAAACATGCCCGATTGATTGCAAGCCCTTACGCTGCCCAAAATGGTGGCCGTAGTGAAGTGCTCAGCGCATAAAAAAACACTGGATTATGTCACGCAGGGAAATTCTTTGGCTGACCAGATGGCTAAACTAGCTGCCACAAGGGACACTCGGTGGGAAGCCCGACAGCTCATAGTGGGGAGGGATGTGACTATGGAAGGGACGAAGGAGCGCGTAAAGGAAATCCAAGCAGATGCAACCATTGAAGAAAGACTATCTTGGCACAAGGATGATCAATATGAGGAGACGGTAGATGGGCTATGGGCACATACCAAAACGAATAGTTGGGTACTACCTGATGCATACTTACCTGTGATAGTGAGCGTGGCTCATGGTCCAACCCACGTTAACGCAAGAACTATGGAAGAAGTTTTAAGTACTGTGTGGTACAACAAAAGATTGGGAATGTATTGTCGCCAATGGGCAAAACAATGTGAAATATGTGTTTTATATAATGTGGGGAAAGGTGTACCGGCCCCGGCGGGCCACAGTAAGTTACCCACCTGCCCTTTTGAGGTGGTGTATATGGACTTTATACAGCTGGAGCGTATAAATAAACATTCCGACTGTTCGGTGATGAAATGTGGGTTTCTCAGGATGGGTGGAAGCATATCCCCTGCGGGACAATAGTGCCACCTCCACAGCACAATGCATATTGAAACACTGGGTGCCCTTGCATACGGTCCCCAGATATCTATGGTCTGACAATGGGACTCATTTTACTGGTGAAGTAGTACGCAAAGTTTGCAAGGCCCTTGGTATTGATCAACGCTTCCACGCAGTTTTTTCATCCTCAATCAGCTGGGATTATAGAGGGCACAAATAAGGTACTGAAGAACAAACTGGCAAAGGCTTGTGCTGAAACGGGACTGAAATGGCCGGATGCATTGCCTATTGCATTATGGAGTATGCGTACTATGCCTAAGCGTACACATGGTTTATCTCCTTTCGAAATTGTTATGGGGCGTCCACCAAGTATTGGGACCCCCATATCACCTAAGAGATTGTCTGAGCAAGCATGGCCTGCATTACAACAGTATTGTATTGGGTTAACTAATAGACTGATTTCTATTAATGTACAGGTGAACGCAGTAGCTCCATCTCCTCTGATAGGAGAAGGTCACGACGTGCAGCCCGGTGACTGGGTTGCTATAAAAGCCTTCGATCGCACCAGCGGACTGCGACCCAGATGGAGGGGCCCGTTTCAGGTGCTCCTCGCGACACAAACTGCGGTAAAAGTTGATGGCAAACCGCACTGGTACCACGCAAATCATATTAAGAAGACGCTGCCACTATTGATTCCTCCAGAAAAAGGAACCGACAAACCGCAGGTTGCAAGTGTACTGCCAGATGCCAGTGACAGGTGTGCCCATCGCCTCCGATCCCGTGACGTGTATGTGCCAAGCAACGTGTAAGGACACTGTTTTGAACTTTGATCATTAGGGAGATGAACATTTGGACTCTCTTGTTGGTTTTAGCAGAATTGTGCCTTACTGAAGACGACGGGCTTGTAGCCTGAAGGGCCTTCGGCGTTCCCCTCCTGGGACAGGCACTACGAGACGTGGGACAGATCGGATGAAGGTTTTCAGTGAGACCTACCACTATTAGAGTAATAAGGACACTGGTGCTTTAAATAGGGGATACAGCTATATCGCTAGGTTGCATCTGATACGCATACGTACCTATAATTGAGCCACATACTGAACTATGTCTACACCCGTGTATGCTGGTTTAGTCCCTGAACGGATAAGTGTATGCTCCTCAAACACAGAAGGTAAGAGGAAAATACCAGTTTGTACCAGAAGTGGCAAAATTTTGTTTTCTGTATGCACGATAGTAGTACTAATAGCATTTGCCATAATATTCTGGTATCTGGAACATCCATCTAGATATGAATTAAAGAACCTGTTGCCCGAGTCAAATGAAACAGGGAGAACAGATTGGGTCAAGAGCAGGAATCGAGTTGCCTATGACCAACACGACCCGGAAGACTATGCTAAAAATGAATACGTGAAGATAATAAACACAACATATGGGGTAGTGAATAAAACTGATTGCTGGATCTGCACCCACATGCCCCGACATAGCAGTGAAGGCATCCCAGTGTACGCATCGCCAGTTACTGAGGATGCCGGGTGTACATTAATTTACATGAGAATAGTGTCAGCACAGCAATACATGATACCGAATACCGCTTGTTATGTTAGAGGAGAGAACAAAACCCTTCTAAAGGAAAAGATACGCTATAAAATCAAAACTGAGGGAATCGGGCTTGCACCTGCTATGGTACAGATAGTAAGAGAACCTCCTCCCCCTATCACCATCACACAAGAGTTTAGGCCAAAGAATATATGTTTTAAAAGGAGCGCAAGAGGTAATCAAAGAATGATCTCGGGGTGCAGTCAAATGGTGAATCTAAATAACTACACGAAGGGATTGTTACAGATTGAAGGACATGCCTACGTCTGTAACAAGAGGGCTTATTTGTGGTTAGCCAAAGATTTTGTTAGGGTATGTTACATAGCCAGAATAATGCCGGCTGTGATGGTATATTCCCCGTCTACTCTGCATAAAGAAATACACAGCAGAAATAAACGAGCAGTAAACCCAAAAATTCCTACGTATCAACCTACAGGATGGGAAACGTTTATAGATATGTTGGGGGTCCTGGTTCCTCCAGCGGGCATCTTTATGAACAGTCAAGAAATCCAAAAGCTAAACAGGGCCCTTGAGTTCGTAATCGAAGAATCTGCAGACCTAATGGAAAACATCACTTATGAAATGAAAGCAATTCGGCTAGTGGCTCTCCAAAATAGGTATGTCTTAGACATACTCACTGCAGAAAGAGGCGGAGTCTGTTTTTTGGTGGGATCCCAATGCTGTGTTTACATACCAGAAGGGAGTACAGGAATCCTGGATGGAGTAAACAAACTGCATAAAGTGGCGGATAGCATCCACCAGGAGGAAGGGTCAGGAGATAGCTGGTGGATGAAGCTCCTGAAAGAAATTGGATGGCAACTTCTTACGCCTATACTGGTTCTAGCGGCAATAGTTGTAGGAATTTGTCTCTGCATCCAATGTTTCCCGGTATGTGTGTCGTGCTGTGTTTCCATGTGTTCCTCCACCGTAACACGCCTAAATGCAACAAACAAAAGCCATGTACAACAGGAATGCCTGGACATGGGAGGCCTGGAGAAGATTATGGTATACACATTATGTGATGATTAGAAATGCCTAAATTGATGCTCAAGTGTGAGCAAAAGGGTGGATTGAAGGTGAGCCCGCATGTGTAATATTGTGCTCACACTTGGAGTTTTGTATTTTTCACTATGTGCGCTAAATGAACGTGCGTTTATAAAAGAAAAGAGGCTTTCCTTTTGATGGCGATACTTGCAGATGCCGAGACTAGCATGAGTTGTTGAGAATGTCCATATAGGGATAGTAATTGTAAATTAGACAGAGGCCTGTTTAACCTGACAAGAGCTTGTTTTGCAGAAGGATTGTGCTTGGTCCATGTGTGTCGAAATGAGCTGAGTCTAACTGAAACTGTCTGCAGGATGCGGGTGGGGGGAAGGAATGAGTAAGTACAGCCTCGTGCACAGAGATAAGGACACAGAGGGGCACGAGAGAGAGCGAATAACAGATAACAGGAAACCACAATAGCAGATGTTGAACTGTTGACCGTTGATGCAAAGTCATGACTGGGAGGAACCGCCTTGTGGTGGACATAATCTATGTGCAGCAATGTATGACAATGTAAAACAGATGGGTATAAAAGGACCACGATGTGCAGGGGAAAGGGCGGCACTTTGACGACTTGCTTTGCGAGACGATTGAACTTGTGGCCCATTCGCGAATGCTTGTGTGTTAATAAAGCAATGTTTACTCAACTCTTTTCTGTTTGAGTTTTTATAGGGTCCCTCTTGTACTGGTTATGGTGACGGCGAGAAATCGCACCCACAGAAGAGAAGATCTACTGTTTTTTGGGTGTTCGAAAAACATGTGTCGAATGAGTCCCCCGTGATGAGCCAGTCGTCGGGGTAAGGGTAAACTGGGACCGACAGTCTGCGCAGGTGTGCTGCAGCCACTGCCAGGACTTTGGTAAACCCCCTTGGTGCTGAGGCGATGCCGAAGGGGAGTACCTTGAATTGGTAATGCCTGTCCTCTATCATGAACCTTAGATATTTCCTGTGCGCTGGCAACATTGAAATATTAAAGTATGCATCTTTCTTGTCCAATGTTGCCATGTAGTCCCCCTGTTTCAGCAATGGGATCATCTCCTGTAGTGTTACCATGCGAAACTTTTGGGTTTTGATGAACTTGTTCGCTGGGAGCAGATCTAGAACAGGGCGCATGGTGAGGTCCTTTTTGGGTACAAGGAAGTACACTGAATAAATACCCTTGTTTACCTGAAAACTAGGGACGGCTTCTATGGCGTCCTTTCCCAGCAGTGCCTCCACCTCTTGATTCAGGATCTCCAGATGGTCCGGTGAAAGGTGCCGTGAGCGCAGCGGTCTGAATTGTGGAGGTCAGGCGAATTCCACGCAGTACCCCTGGGCGACCGTCTTTATGACCCACTGGTCTGAAGTTATCCCCTCCCATGCCACGAGGAAAGATGTTAATCGCCCCCCGACCGGGGTGACATGGGAGGGGACCTGGATCTGGTGGTCATTTCTGACCAGCTGTGGCTCCTCTGGGATTGGGGCCTCTACCTCTGACTTTGGCGCATTGCTGACCCCTTGAAGGGTAGTATTCGGGGCTTCCCGAAGTTTGTCCTGTGTTGAAGTTACCCGTGCCATAGTTGTTTTGACCAGCACGGGCTTGCCCTCGAAAGGACCACCGAGAGTTATTATCTCTCTGGGGGGGGAAGGTTATTGTGTGATCTGTTGCAGAGACTTAACAGTCTCATGCTCTTTTTTAGCTGTTTCCAAGGCCTCATCCACCGCTTTCCCGAAGAGGTTAAATTCCTCAATGGGCCTATTGATGAGGGAGGCCTGCGTTTCCGGTTTAAAACCTGAAGTACGCAGGCAAGCGTGTCTTTTAAGTAGAGACCTGCCTGCTGTTTCTGCAGTGTCAAGGGTGCTTTTGATCACATGCTGGTTAACTTTTCTTCCCTCGATTACAATTGAGAGAAGCTTGGATTTGGTGGGTTCAGGAACCTCTTGGAGGCTTTCCTGGAGCAGGTTCCACTAAGCGTCAGCATAGCTTGCCAATGGTGTGGTATTATCAGCAATCCGCGTAGTGTATACGGCAGCTGAAATGACTTGTTTGCCTGTAGCATACAGTCTTTTGGATTCCTTGTCCGGAGGTGCTTCCCCTGTGACAAGGGGTACTCCTGCCATTTTCCGGGTGGTAGTCACTACCAATGAATCTGGGCTTGTGTGCCCTCTGATTTATAGAGGGTCGGAAGGGGAAGGGCGAAATAGTTTTTCCACTCTTGGTTTCACTGCCCAAGTTTGAGCTGGTGATACCAATGAGGGGGCCAACCTTCTCTTGATAGAATTAAGGAGGGGATGGCTTGGCTAGATGGAGGATTCTCCTTAAAGGAATGGTTCGCCCAAAAATTATTATTGGCCAAAAAGATGGGCAATAAAAAAAAAAAAGAAATTCACACTTTTTCCGGGCTGGAGCTTCAGCTACCGCAAACATAAACACAGTGTTGTTACGTTTAAAAATGCTGCAGTTTTTCTTTCTAAGTTTCTCAGGCTCCTCCGAGCCAGAGGAGCCTGAGAAACTTAGAAAGAAAAACCGCAGCCTTTTCGAAACACAACCGCGTTGTGTTTCTGCCTGCAGCTACTTTCCAATTTGGGGCCCGGGCTCCCCCAACCACCAAATGGGAAAGCTGCTGTAGGCAGAAACACTGCGGCATGGAAACACAACCGCGTTGCGTTTCTGCCTGCCTTGGCTTTCACTTTGTGTCTCCAAGACCCAACGTGATAGCCACGGCAGACAGAAACACAACGCGGTTGTGTTTCAAAAACTGCGGTTTTCCTTTCTAAGTTTCTCAGGCTCCTCCGAGCTGGCACCGCAGCGTTTTCAAACACAATAACGTTGTATTTATGTTCGCAGTAGCTCAAAAGCTACCGGAAACATAAATACAATGTTTTTAAAGCTGCGGTTTTATTTCTAAGTTTTCCGGGCTCCTCCAGCCCGGAAAACATAGAAAAAAACTGCAGCTAGTGTTTCTTTTTTTTAAAAAAAATAGCACTTACCGAGATGCAGCTGCAGCTTTTCTGCCTGTAGTCTCGGTCTCCGTCCTCCGAGTCCCGGCACCAATCAAGGAAAAGCCACCCAGTGGAAGCTTTTGTTTACTACAGCTGGCTGGCTTTTCCTTCATTAATGCCGCAAAAGCAAAAGCAAGCACAGGCGGGCATCCATTTCACAAAATGGATGCCCCCATGTGCTTCCCTTTGAGCTTCATTTGCTCAAAATTTTACATAGGGACTTAAAAAAAAGGGGTCAATATATTTTTGTTATTATTGCCCATCTTTTTGGCCAATAATAATTTTGGGAGAACCATTCCTTTAAGGATATCCTCTACAAAATCCTGCTCAGGCACAGCCTCTTCAGTAGAGATTTGAAAGTGTTCAGCTGCTTTTTTCAACATGGAGTTGAAGGCCATTTGGTCATCTACAGGTGAGGCCTGGTGAGCCAGAGTGGACGGAGGAGAATCTAGGCACAAAATATCAGTGTCCTGATCTTGCTGTGTCCATGGGTCTGTTTCTTTCTGCTGGGTTTCTTCCCAGTTTTCTGTGGTACCCTGCTGTTCCTCACAATTCTGCAGAAATGAAGCTTCTTCCTCTTCATTATAAATGTCCCTATATTTGTCCATGTGGACAATGTCTTCCTGCTGGACGGGGACAGAAGACTGATCTTCTTGAAAATGAGATGGAAAATGGAGGTTAGGCTCTACCCAAAACCTTTTTGGAGATGGATGATCAGGAAAACTGATCTTCTCCAGCCGATCCATACACCCTTCGAATTTCTCTCTAGTCCATTTAGAGGACCCACGCGGGCCTACGGGTGGAAAAACTTTGTTTTCTGTCCTACGGCGCCGAAAAGAGTCTCTCTTAGGGTGTCAGAAAGAGGCTCTTGACTATCTTCATACGTATCATAAGAATCGGAATCCCAAACCGCATCTGAAGATTTTTCCGCGGCTAGTCCCATGACTTTAGGCGGAACCGGGGTAAGACCCAACGCCGCCGTAATTCTTTCGATGCTGTCCTCGATAATGGCCGAATCGGCGTGAGACAGTTGTTCTGATGGTCCAACGGTAGGTGTATTACCTTCCGCTGCGCTAGAGGGCCTATCGTTTCTCAGGTAGCAGCATAGTCGTAGTTTTCGGGCCTAACACAGCCTTCGGGACCATCGCAGCGTCGGATTTCCGCACCTCGACGTGTGAAGTTTTAGGAGTAGCGCCCTTACTTAATTTTGGTTGCCCAGTCGCAAGACGCTGCTGCGGATGCGGGGAAGGCTTTGGATCTGAGCGATCCGAGGAAACCATCAAAATTTTCGGCAGCCCTGTTGGCGCTTTCACCTTTTTCGACGAAGACATCGAAAACGGTGTAGGGGTTGTCTTCTTAGTGTGATGCGTTTTTACGGCCCTGTCGCCGGGTGTTGTCCCTGTAGCAAGACCAGAGTCAGGCCTTAAAGGGTCGGGGACGGGCATGGCGGACCTAGAAATGTCCACCTTGAGGTCTATAACATCCGCAACGGATGTTTGGTCATCCGAGGTGGCCCCATCACTCTCAGCGGGTGTGGCGGTGGGGGAAGGGGGTTCCACCCACAACATACCATACGCGGTCACCGATTTACACATCGCTCCTTAAGGGTATTAGGCCGAAGGAGTTTGCAGGCTGTACACCGCTTTTCGCCGTGCTCTTGGGGGAGACAGGCGTTGCACGTCCTGTGTTCGTCCTTCCAAGGATATCTGACCCTACACTTAGGGCAGAATCAAAAGGAGTCCTTTCCATAGCTAAAGGGAAAGATGAGCAGACCAAAAGGGTAAAGAGGGGAAAGGAGGAAAGACATACCGACAATATGGCCACCCCGACCCCACTCTCTGTACAGGTCGGTCAGAGGGCCCGACCACGTGGAGAATCCGTCCGCCGGATCTTAGGCGCCGAAATCCATAGCTGTAGACGAATCCCCCGCAGTCTTCGTCGAAGATGTTTTTGTAACCGAAGTGACTTAACGGGGAATAACCGACATGTCGGTATAAGATAAACAATGTCTCTTTTGTAAGAGCTCTGCTATAGGGCGACCAGTTATCTGGGTGGAAAAAACCAATCTGAGGGACCTCGGCGCGTGAGGGATTTTGGGTACACATGTCATGAGACGGATAGTGTTACAGACACACCTATGCCGACATCCCCTTTCGGTCCCCGAAAGACAAGATGCAATACTCTGCGTTTACCACTGGATGTCAGACTATGTGCACAGCATGTGATTCTAAGCAGATTAACAAGCATCAGAATCATACCTTATGAATGGGGTCTAACTGCTGGGATGAGTACTGTAAACACGCAGTCCCAGACATGATATTTCACGGTCAATCGATACTGTGGGCAGGAGCGGACATCAGGTTGACACAGTGCATATGAAAGGGCGTTTGGGTTTCCTGTCTCCTTTGTTAGCCTCTGCTGCCAGGCCTCTGCTGCCTCTGCTGTGGGCCTGTCTGAATTAAACTCAGATTATTGTGTGAATGCTGCAACCAGCTTCAGGGCTCAACAAAAGAACAGTGTGGATCCATGGAGCCTTTGTTAATTAATAAGGCTGACTATGGCAGGGGAAGGTTTGGCCCTCCCCTTCTCTTGAGATGACATTGTGTACTCTTTGCGGTCATATCCCAACTAAATAGGACAGTGGGGACTACACCTGTAGACTGTGCCCACCCAGAGTACACAGGTCTATGCGTATGTCGTGCGCTGAGCATAGGGAAATGTGTGCGGATTAGCCTGACACATTTTCCGGAGGTTGATCTTTCATCATCATTCAATTTCATTTAAAATTTCAAAAAAGCCCATGCGAGTGCACACTCACTGTGCAGATGGTGGAAATTCCTCACACGCCACTCAGCCTCAACATGTGAACCACAACCCTACTGAGGGTCTGGTTCATCATTTGCTTGTGCTTGAAGTCCATATCTAATCCATGTAGGGCTATGGCCCAACAGTAAATCTTAGGGTTCTCCCTTTGCGTGGCCCTTAACCACCTAAGAGGCCGGTGGTATGTCTGGATCGTAAAGTGTGACCCAAAGATGACATGCATTACTTACCGTAAAAGCATTTCTGATGATTGTATCTGCTTAGATTCACATGCCGTGCATAGTCCGACATCCAGTGGTCACTGCGCAGTATTGCATCTTGTTTTTTGAAAGTCGAAAAGGGGACGTCGACATAGGCGTGTCTGCAATACTATCCCTATAGTGACGTGTAGTGTACCCAAAATCCCTCATGCGTCGAGGTCCCTCTGTTTGTATTTTTCTGCCATGAGGGAGCCTTATGACTGACGTGAGTGGGTACAGAAAAGAGAGAAAGTAATAAGACGTCTATGTTCCTTCCATCCGAGCGGGGGAGGAAGGTTGGGCGCATGTGAATCTAAGCAGATACAATCATCAGAAATGCTTTTACGGTAAGTAATGCATGTCTTCTGATGTTTGTTAATCTGTTTAGAATCACATGCTGTGCATAGACTAGCGAGCAGTACCCGGAGTGGGAGGTGGGTTATGAGAAGGAACAGTAGAGGAAAGATGTCTTAGTACTGCTTGCCCCACCTGGGAATCAGATCTAGAATGGGCATCTAGACAATAGTGTTTTGTAAAGGTGTGTACAGAACTCCAGGTTGCCGCCTTGCAAATGGACTCAAGGGGAACATTTGCAATGAATGCTATGGATGCCCCAGTGCCTCGAGTAGAGTGTGCTCTAGGCTTGAAGGGTAGTTCTCTCTTAGCAAGAGTGTAACAGAGAGTGATGCACTGGACAATCCATCTAGATATAGTGGATTTGCAAACTGCATCTCTTTCTCTTCCTGCCGCCACTGAGACAAAGAACTGATTAGTATTTCTTAGTGGTCGAGTTCTTTCCATATAAAACATGACCGCCCTGCGCACATCCAGTGTGTGCAGGCTTTTTCTCCCAAGTTTGATGCATTTTGAAAGAACGTTGGTAGTTCTATAGACTGGTTGACATTAAACTTTGAAATGAATTTCAATGCAAACCTAGGGTGTGTGCGTAGAACCACCTTATCTTTGTGGACTGTTACAAAGGGATCTAAGATAGAGAGCGCTTGTAGTTCACTCAATCTCCTAATGGAGGTGATAGCTATTAATAAAGCAGTCTTAAGAGTGAGATTCTTAAGGGTCACTTTATGCATAGGCCCGAAGGGGAAGCCCAACAGCCTGGTTAAAACAAAGTTCAGGTCCCATCCGGGAGCTGGGTTAAATATAGGAGGGTGAATTCTTTTCACTCCCTCCATGAAGGCTTTAATAACTGGAACCTTCCACCATGACACCTTATGTTGAGACGTAGTGTAGATGGAGAGTGCAGCAAGGTGAACTTTAATAGAATTAAAGACTATCCCCAAGTCCAGCAAGTGAGTCAGGTATAGAACAATATGTGTGGGAGAGAACTCAACAGCGTTGATGCTCTTTGAGTTACACCAGATGACGAACCGTTTCCACTTACTAGAGTAGCAGTAACGAGTGTTCGGTTTCCTTGCCTCTCTGAGAATGTCCATGCATCTCTGAGGGAGCTGCAAGTGTCCAAATCCTATGACCTCAGGAGCAAGGCTGACAAGTTCAGGGTCTGTGGGCATGGATGCAACGTTTGGCCCCTGTCCTGTGTCAACAAGTTTTTCCATGCAGGGTAGTTTCACTGGAGGAGACAGTGACATCTCCATCAGATGAGCGAACCAGGGTTGACAGGCCCACATGGGGGCCACCAATATCATGGTAACTGGTTCCTGGTGCATCTTGTGCACTATCTTGTTGAGAAGGGGAGTCGGGGGGGAGAGGGGGGAGCGTAGAGCGGTTCTGGGGATACCTGGAGGCGTAATCTTGGCATTGGGTGTTCTTCAGATTTGCGAACAGGTCGATCTCTGGGAAGCCCCATTCTGCAAAAACATTGGCGACGATGTCTTCGTGTAATCGCCATTCGTACTCTGCTGGTAGAGGGAAGTCTCTGCTGAGTCCGTCTGCCAGAAGATCGAGTTCCCCTGGTACATGTTGAGACAATAGGAACATGTTGTGTTTGAGAGCCCACTTCCAGATGTTTTGGGACAGCTTGGACAGTCCTGGAGAGTGAGTGACCCCTTGCTTGTTCAGGTAGTACATGACCGTGGTGCTGTCCTTGTAGGTGTGTCTGGAAAGCCTTCAGTGCTTTGAAGACCGCCAACAATTCCCGCAGGTTTATGTGTTTGGATGCCGCAGGGGTCCAAACTCTGTGTGCAGTCTGATGGGATAGGTGAGCCCCCCATCCTGTGAGGGATGCGTCTGTGGTTAGAGTGGCGTACACTGGGGGGGTGGTGAAGGATTTTCCCAACACAAGGTTTTCCCTCGACCACCACTGTAGCGAGAGAACCAAGGCTTGCAAGACAACCACTAGATCGTCCCATTGTCTGCTGGCCTGACACCACTGGCTTTTGAGCCACTCTTGCATAGGGCGCATGCGCAGGCGCGCGTGATGAACCAAGTAAATACATGACGCCATCATTCCTAGCAGCCGCATGGCTTTGCGTACAGTCACCTCTCGACCGGCTACATATTGAGGGATCTGAAATAGCATGTTTTGGACCCTCGCTTTGGAGGGGAAGACGAGGCCGTCCTTTGTTCGAATTAGAGCCCCTAGGAATTGCTTGACTTGGCTGGGGACTAGGCTGGACTTCTTCTCGTTGATGGAGAAGCCCAGGTGGAACAAGAGGTCTACAGTCTTTTGGGTATTTGAGAAACCTGTTTCGTAAGAATCCCCTGTTATGAGCCAGTCGTCAAGGTAAGGATAGACCGGAATGGACGACCTGTGCAGGTGTGCCGCTGTCACTGCCAGTACCTTTGTGAATACCCTTGGCGCTGAAGCTATGCAGAAGGGTAGCACTTTGTACTGATAGTGTTTGCCTTCTATCATGAACCTGAGGTATTTCCTGTGCGCTGGCAACATTGAAATATGAAAGTATGCATATTTCATGTCCAGTGTTGCCATGTAATCACCCTGGGAGAGCAGGGGATTACCACCTGCAAAGTCACCATACGAAATTTGAGGTTTTACAAATTTGTTTGCTGGGCGCAGATCTAATACAGGGCGCATGGTTAGATCCTTTTTGGGTACAAGGAAGTACTCTGAATAAATACCCTCCTTTACCTGTGATAGAGGCGCGACCTCTATGGCTCATTTTTCCAGCAGCAATTTGACTTCCTGAAGAAGGATGGAGAGGTGCTCTGGAGATGGACGTCTTCCCCTTGGGGGTCTGAATGTTGGGGACCGACTGAATTCGATGCAGTAACCGTGGGCTATTGTTGAGAGTACCCAATGGTCTGTGGCAATTCCCTCCCATGCTTGCAGAAAAGATGTTAACTGGCCCCCGACCGGAGATGCATGGGAGGGGACCCAAACTTTCGGGTCATTTGGTGGTGGTAGCCGGGGAACCTCTGGAAGTGGGGCCACGGCCTCTTCCCTTGCCACAACGTTGTCCTCTTTCAGCATACTGTCCACTGGTTCGCTGAGGGGTAGACCAGTTGCTGGCTGAGGTGTATTGTTGCTGATGATGTTCTGGTTTACCCGAGTACCTTCTGTCACAATGGTTAATAAAAACGGGTTCCCAGGGGCTCAGGGACTTCTTGTAGGCCTTTGCACAACAGTCCCCATTGGGCATCGGCGTAGCTAGCCAAAAGAGTTGTGTTGTTGGCAATATGCGTGGCAAAAGCTGCCGAGGATGTAATCCTCTTCCCTAAGACATAAAGCGTCTTCCCCTCCTTGCTTCGCTAGTAGATAGCGGAACCCCCGCCCTTTTCTTCGTGGTGGTTACTACCAGGGAATCAGGTATGGAATGACCCCTAATATACAAGGGATCAGAAGGTGAGGGGCTAAAAAGCTTCTCAATTCTTGGATTAACACCTCTAACTAATGCAGGTGTTGATAGAGAGGGTCCGAGGCGTCTCGTGATTGAGGCGAGCAAGGGTATTGGCTTGGCTCGCAGGTTGCTTTTCCTTTATTATTTTTTCAACAAAGTCTACTTCTGGGGTAGTTTGCCCCCGTATCAATTTGAAAATGTGCTGCCGTCTTGCGTAGCATTTCATTAAATGTGGGTTGATCATCCACAGGTGAAGGATCTCTGACCGGTGTGGTCTGAGGAGAGGGCAGGTCTAAAACGTCAGGGTCTGTAGAAGCGGCTGTGGTTCACAAATGTCTGGGTCTTCTTCAAAGTCCCCTACAGGCTCTTGTAAGTCCTCAATATTTAGGAATTCTTCTTCCTGAAAATGTGGATCCTCTTCAGTGAGGTCATATGTATCTATTTCTTCCTCAAGTGGGTCACAAAGTCTTGGGAATTTAGATCTAGGGTCTTCAGGGAGTACCTCCCTTGGCCTTTTAGGTGGAATGTTTTCAGAAGTGGACACAAACATATCTAGCCTGTCCATACATGATTCAAATCTTCCCCTAGTCCAGTGGGATAACCCTGAACGGTCTAGTGGCGGAAAGGGTTGCTCCTCCGCCTCTAGGCGTCGAGATCTCTCCCATAGCGTGGAGGATATACCCCCGTCGCCCTCTGAGAAACCTTCTCTTGGGCCCGATGAAGGGGACGCATATCTGGGTTTTCCCTTCGACGTGGGGGAAGTTCTGGCGTACCCTCTGTAGATTTTGACGTCTCGCTGACTTTCGGAGCGGTTTTCAGCGACTCCTTCACCACCCGTCTATGCGAGTCCTTGGAGGCTATCCTAGCTGGGCTTTCGACGACTAGCTTCTCAGTTGAGGGCTGTTCACTAGCTATGCTTTCATCGACTAGCTTTTCTGTCAAGGGCTGGTCATGGATAGTTTTCGGTGGTGCCGGAACCTTTCCGTCTTTGGACGTCCTCTTCCGAGGCGTTTCGACAGATGTTTTGGTGGTAGCGCCCTTAGTTGAAGACGGGCCACTCGCTAGGCGCGCATGCGGCTGCGGGGAGGGCTGCCGGCCCTTGCGGTCGGCCTAGGCTGCCAGTTTCGGCATCTCCGTTGGCGCTGAGGCCTTCTTCAATTTACTCGACGAATGGCCATGGGTTGTGTGCTTACTGACTCTTTCGTGTGCGCCAGCGTCGCCGGGGTGTACATCCCCATAGGTATGGCCGGAGCCAAGCATTTCGGGGCCGGGGACAGACGCGGTGGAGCGAGAGAGCTCCAATGAGAGGTCAACAACCTCCGTTCCAGAGGTAGCGTTATCACTATCCCCTTCGTCACACTCGGTGCCGGCGGCCACGGGTGAGGAATCAGCCTTCGACATGCCGTAGGCTGCCCACCTCTTGACCCTGCGTTCCTTCAAAGTTTTTGGACAAAGGAGTTTACAGGCCACGCACCCAGCCTCGCTGTGGTCGAGGGGTAAGCAACGGTTGCACCGCTTATGCTTGTCCTTCCATGGGAACTTGCCGTTACAATGTGGGCAAAATCTAAAAGGAGTCCTCTCCATAGCCGAGGACGTAACCAGTGATAACGACCCAGAAGGAGGGGTGGGTGGGGGAGACAAGGAAAGGCAGTCTTAAAGAAAACAGAAATGTCCACCCAACCCCCACTCTCCCTACTGTGTAGGCCGGGCCACGTGTTCCGCAGCGCCGATAGGAACACCTCCGTCGAAACCACCGCCGTAGAAGATCTTGAATCGGCAGGGAAGTTGGATGGCCATGAGAAGAGGGCTGGAGGTGGTATAAGTTAATAATAACTGACAAATTGACCAAGGGTCAAATAAATGGTAAATGGCAATTTCTCTTACGAGCTCCGCATAAGGCAACCAGATTCTGGCCGGGAAAAAACAATCTGAGGGACCTCGACGCATGAGGGATTTTGGGAACCCTACACGTCACTATAGGGATAGTATTACAGACACACCTATGTCGACGTCCCCTTTTCGACTTTCGAAAAACAAGATGCAATACTCTGCAGTGACCACTGGATGTCGGACTATGCACATCATGTGATTCTAAGCAGATTAACAAATATCAGAAGTAGAGTTTCAGCTGCTTTATGTCCCACATGAGCGCATAAGCCTCTTTGTCAACAACGGCCCAGTTCTTTTCCTTTTCTGTCAATCACCTACTAATGTAGGCGACAGGTTACACTACCCCTTGAGAGTTCAGCAGAGCAAACACTGCCCCAATCCCAAAATCACAGGTGTCTGTCTGGACAATGAACTCTGGACCATAATCTGGCACTTTCAGAACTAGGGCCCTGCACAATCCATCCTTTAAATCCTGAAAGGAGGTTTGACAGGTGGGGGTTCAAGTTACCTTCTTTGGCAGTTTGAGTTACATCATTCAGGAGCATGGCAATGGTCCCATACCCTATGATGAACTAGTACCCGGTGAGACCTAGAAAGGCTCTCAACTGTGTCTTTGTGGCGTGGATGTCCCAATCATTCACAGCCTGTACCTTAGCTTCGATAGGTTGTTTCCTACCTCCACTGACAAGGTGGCCTAGGTAGGTCACTGTGCCCTGCGCTATCTAGCACTTTGTGGCCTTCATCATCAGACCTGCATTCTGCAGCGCCTGAAGAACATGTTTCAGGTGTGATAAGTGATGCTCCCAAGCATGGCTGAACACAGCACTGTTGTCTAAGTAGGCAATACTTATGTTTTCCAGCCCAGACAAAACCTTGTTAACCATCTACTGAAAAGTGGCGGGTGCATTCTTCAATCCGAAGGACATCACAGTGAACTGATAATGTCCTTCTGGGATTGAGAATGCTAACTTCTCTCTTACTCCATCTGTCATGCTGACCTGCCAATACCCTGCCGAGCTTGTCAATTAGTTCATCTGTCCGAGGAATATGGTGAGCATGTGTCTTTGTGACAGAATTGAGCCCCCTGTAGTCCACAGAAAAGCGAACTTCAGTATTCCCACCACTGGCCTTTTTAGTGATCATCAGTTCCACTGGGTCAGCCCCGGGTCTGTAAAAGGGCTCTATCACTCCTAGGGACAGCTTCTTGGAAACGTCCTCCTTGATGGTGCCCCTGACCTTATCATATATCAAGTGAATCCTTCTGTTCACTAGCTTACTCTCTCCAGTTTCCTCATAATGCGTGCACCAATCTGCGCATTCTGGAGTCAGCGAAAACAGAACAGCGAACTGTCCCAGTAAACGGAGACAGTCTGTCAGTTGCTGTTCTGACAGGTCCATTGCAAGGTTGACACCTTCAACTGACCCATCTGTGGCTTCAGTGTGCAGGAGGTCTGGGAGGGGACATGTCTCCTCAGTCTCTCCATCAATCACTAATGCCATGACCAAGTCATCCTGGCTATAATGGGGTTTTAGCCGGTTGATGTGAAAGACCCTGCACATCTGTTTAGGTACTTTTACGTCAATTAGATAATTCATCTCCTGCTTGCTTGGGTAAGCCCTTGCAAGCAGGATCCCCTTTCCTATTGCCCAGCGCCTTACACACAAAACAACCTTTGGGTGGTGAGAATGCAGGTGTCCCAGTGTTAAGGGTGCCTGCACACTTCTTTCCGGGGTGTACGGCTAAACTAAAGTTTTGGGATTTCCTTCATTCTTTTGGGGACCTGACTTTGAACAGGATTGGGTTGGACCATTGTCCTTCTGATTCTTGCAAACTTTTTTGTCAGAAGATTTGTCTTCCGGTTTGGGTGTGCTCACCTGGGCCTTTATCTGGACTTGGAGTACTCACAAACATGTCAGCAGCCTTTGCAAGCTCGCTAGGGTCTGAAATAGTCTTGTCCCTGAGATGCTGGTGTATGTCAACCTCACAATTCTTCAATACATGCTCACACGCAATCAAATTATACATCCTTTTAAATGTATCAACTTTGTTAATAGCCACCCACCCGCCCCAATATTTTAAATGACAAGTGTGCAAATACTTCAAATATCCGCCCACTTTTCTTTCCAAGATCCCTGCAGCTCTTGAGATGCTGTTCAGGGGTTTTAAAAGAACTTTCTGAGGCGGGCCACCTTCATGCGCTCATACACAAGCCTTTCCTCTGGAGTTAACTGAAGAATTGCATCAGCCCCTGATGTCGGTAAGCGACTCATCAGGGCTGCAACCAACAGTACCTCGTCCACCTCTTGTAGCTGAAAAGCAGGCTTGAGTGCTTTAAACCAGTCAAAAATATCCTTCTCCACCTCGTAAGCTGACACTAAGTCTTTGGTGATGTGGCGCCAGCATTTATCTCGGGCACCCTGGTTTGAGCCACTATCACTGCTTTTGCTAGAGGTGGATCTGTTGGCCTCTTTCTTGTCGTCGAGTGCAGGTCTATGCAGCTCTAGGACAGCCCTGTCTCACTCCATTGTGACCTTGTGCCGCTCCATTGAGACCATGTCCTGCTGTTTGTGTTCCTCCAGCGCTAGTCTCTTCTCCTCCAACAGGAGCTTTCTAGCCACTATATCGTTAACAGCCAGGACAATGACTGGGCCACTTAGAGACTGTGCCAAGGCCTGGGACCGGCGGAATGCTGCACTAGCCTCCGACCTCCATGACACTCTAGAGTGGTGAGAAACCGTGCTTGCCCCTGGCGGGATGGTTGGCAAAAAACACTGCTCATGCCGTCTTCCTCATCATCTTCCACTTCCCCTCCCGGAAGGTCTTCTTCATTAGGGCGCACAGGGTATAACCCATCCCCTGGGGTCTTCTCCCCAACCACCCTCACTTCCACCCAAGCTTGGAGGCTGGTCAGCAACTCAGGTTTATTAACCTTTGTGCTGTGGGAAAGTTCCCTCTCTTGACATAGTTTCCAGTATACCAAGACGATAAGACACCCGCAAGGATTTAGTTTAACATCTGCATAATTACAAGCAAGTGAACTCCATTTTGTGGTACCCACACACGTGACCTGGAAGAGCAGGACAATGCTTATTCACTCGAGGTAGATGGAGGAATGCTGTTCCCATCAAACCATGGTGGAAAGATACAATTACTACAAAGGTTAATAACTGAATGTATTCTCTCAGGCTTAGGTGATCAGAGATGGCAACATGATGGAACACACAGCACCTTCATGCTTGTTCCTATCACCTTGATTAGGTCCACCCAGTCTGGTAGCTGTCCAAGTTACTGAGTCTGTGAAGACATTTTAACCAATCCTTAGCTACCTTTCACGTTAAGACATATTATGTTGCAGTGGCGGCCAAATGTATCTCCGCTTGCCTGCAACTTTGTATTTCTTGTATGTAGAGGTGGTCCCAGGAGGAGCCACCAGATATGGTGATCCAATAGCTACACTAACCCCTATTTATTGTATATGTAGTTTCCCTAAACTGACCAAATCCCCATCCCTGACAGGTTTTGGAGGACATTACTCGTTTGTGTGACTTCACTTATGGTTAAAACATTGTGAAACAGGTTTGGAGGATGAGAGCTCTCGAAACGACATGCTTTTCTAGTTTGATCCCCGTAATTTTTGTTGAATAATAAAGACAGTCAATTTTGCCCTATGGTGGAGTTTTCTGTTCTTGCAGCAGGGATTTTGTTGGGGTCCGCGTACCCCCTTGTGCTGGTAATCGGGGTAACTGCTAAGAGTACCCTTGCCGCTCCTTTACAAGTAGTAGCAGGAGGATGGTCACTAAGACCTTTTTGGCACTAAGCCGACCTCGTCCCGCTGAAGGGCTGCACGGTGACACGCAAGGACCCACCCCCCCCCTTCCCCACCACCCCAAGAGCACATGTGGAAAAAAGTGAAGAGGTCCACAGAAGCCACATTAGAGGACATTCCTGCCCGCTCCCAGTGGGATGACAAGTAGACAAGATGGCAGAGTGGCAGATTGGGGGAGAGTCAGTGTCCGAGAGTCTTTAGCGAACCATAGAGTGTAAGTATAGACTGAACTATATGGCACATATGGGGAAGGGGAAAGTTCTGCTTAGTGTTGTGATTTTGTGTTTTTGTGTTTCTTTGTAAAGGTTACCTGTTCTTTAGACGGTCAGCTTGGGTTACGGATGAAGAAAGATTACAATATTATAAAATGTTTACCTATATTTGCGGCGTCAGCTTGGATTATGGACGAAAAACTAAAATAAAATACAAAAAAGTAGTTCTATGGGTTAGGCAGTTTAGCTTGGTTCATGGATGTTTGTGTATGGTTACCTGTGCATAGGCATTAGCAGGGGAAGCTAGTTTATATCACTTAAGGTGGTTTCCCAATTTATCTCTTTGAGATGTATTCCTAAATGCAGAGGTATAGAAGAGGGACCATGTGATTTTTGAGGATACCCGTTAGGCAGAAAGACGGCTGTATTTTACATCATGTTTGTTATTGTTTTTTGGTGTTAAAAGCGGACATATATGGTGAAATATTAAGGGCTTTTCTTCGCTAGGCAATTGGTGACTTCACCTGTGAGGTTGTTGACTAGGACTTGAGGTGTGTTGAAGGTGGTGGATTTCATTTGATAGACTGTTGCTTCAATTGATGAAAAGTGTTATATGCCATTTGGGCGGAGCTCGAGGAGCACACAAGTGGAGTTGTGGTTTGGGCCATAAGTGCGGAAAACGCATCATGGGCGCTGCATGTAGAACGCTCTTGTTAATGATGGTGAGCCGCAGGAGCTGTTGAAAATATTCTTTGTAGTGTCATGGTTTGGAGCAATGCGATTAAAAAGTGGTGTTAATTTTGTGAATTGTAAATTGACAATTCAAAGCTCTGAATCATAAAGATATTGAGGAAGAAGCTAAAGAAAGGGCAGAGATAATGGAGGAAGTACAGAGAAGAGAAGGGGAAGAGAAGGAAGAATATGACAGGATGAGAAGAGAACGAGAGCAAGCAGAAGAGAGGAGGGAGAGTAGAAAAAGTAGAGAGCTAGAGGAGGCAGCGAGGACAAAGGTTGAAGAAGAGCAGGAGAGTCAATTGCAAATGAAAAGGGCGAAAAGTAGGTTGGAAGTCGAGCAACTTGTTAAAGAGCGCCAGCACAGAGAAGAAGAGGAGGGTAGGAGTCGTGAGCGGGAAAAAGACAAAAGTAGGGAGAGACATTCCAAGAAAGCAGTGGACATTAAGAGGGACTTGATGCATCTGAATGATTACGGGGAAGGGATATAAAGAAGACTAGGGCGACTTTACAGGACCAGGAGAGACAGTTTGGTTGCCCCAAAGACTAATAGGGGTACAAAAGGGTCCTCGCTGAGGGTGGCGGGGGACTGACACTTTCAGGTCAAACGAAGGGGAAGCAGCGGGAATAAATGATGTTAAGGAGGAGTCGTTTGTAGAGGACAGTGATGACAGCATTGGGTCATGGGGTTAAATAAAGATCAACAGGAAATGACGATGACAAGAGGGTGAGGCCTTGCTGCTGCTCCAGGGAAACAAGTCCCGACAGACACATTGTGGGGACAAGGGGAAGACATGGGAAGAGATGAGGGAGAACCCTAGGGACGACTGGAGCGTCATAGGGACAGAACACACCGTTCAGATTAAATTACCACTTATGCGCCTAGGCTCAGATCCCTGCTAGGATGGAAACGAGCAGAGATGACAAGGGCGTTTACGATTACTAAAGACATAGGGGGACATGACAGATGAATGAGACTGTTACTGGAGAAGGGTGGTGGACAACCCCAGTATATACCATGGCAACAGATGGATACGGATAATTTAAAGTGCAAGCTACCTTGGTTGATTGCAGGAACCCAGGATGACACTGGCAGTGGGCAACATGAAGAGCCTACCTTCAGCCAACGTGAGGAGGTAGCGGACAATGTTTGGAAAAGAGCAGGGTACCCCAGAGTGACAGCACACAACACGGTGGTGCACCATTCAATAAACGCTGAGCAGCCATATGGCAAGCTCCAACGGTACAGTGCCTAGACACATCTGACATAAGCGCGATCATGACATGCAAAATGCGAGTGGATGAGGACCCACTTCAATATATTCAGGAGATTCAAGTACGTTGGTGTCTTAAGACGAGAGAGCCTTGGGATAAAACAGTGGGGTTGTTTTTTCACATATTATGCCAAAGGTTGCCAGAACATGTACGCAGATAAGGTGAGTATCAGCCCTTTTTACGCTCAGAAATCTTGTCATCACTGCCCTTTTAATTCTTCCTCGCGTACCACTTACACAGGCTATTTGTGGCAGCACCCCCATACATCATGGAGCTCACTGGTGACAGTGTGGCTAGCAGCAGCTTGCATATCCACTATTTACTTTAGTAATCAACACAGTTCCTTGAAAGAAGCAACTGGGATGAGTCCTGGTCTGCTTAATTTTTTTAACACTCTCCTCTGTTAATGATTCTATCAAGATAATACTTTCTGAGTAATGTAAAAGGGAATTTCTGTTTTGTTCACTTTGTTCAAGTCCCTGCATTGTGTAGGTTACAGTGTTATTAAAGCATCTTGAATCATGAACATGCTTTTCTCTTTGCTTTAGGACACATGTAGTACTGTGTAAAAATTAAAATGGTCTTAAACAAGGGTTGCATTTCTGCTTAATTGGCTTTAATAGAGGCAGAGCAGCATGGGCATTTCACACTTTGTTTTCTTTTAATCACAGAAGCACACCAATTGCATAGCTAGGCATGTGGTCTGAACTTTAACTCCCTTTCCGCCCACCCACTGCAAGCAGGTATAATGGATACAGGTAGAAGCAGTGCTGTATATATTTTCAGTGGCACGGATTGTATCCGTACCTCTCAAGAGGACTGCTATATATTCAGGCAAAGTAGCCTAATTTAGCAACAGAGCTGCTATACCATACGCATGTCATGGCACAATGCCAAATATTCACAGCAGGGCCGATTGCATCATACCCACATTTTTTAGCAGGACTGCTATGTTTTGGGACAGTACCTGAATTTCTTAACAGAGCTGCTGTTAAGAAAGCACGAACATGTGTTGCCATTTTCTGCGGCGAGCTAAAGTACAGAGCAAAAACATTGCCTTAGCTCTTCCCACCAACCTCCGACAGTGTGAGAAGGTGACATTGTTGTCATATACTTCAATCCCTTCTACTCAGGCTTGCGCTTTTAAAAACATCCGCTTCTCCCATATTCGATTACTGAGTCCCAGTGCCAAAAATCAAGCACATTTCAAAGCCTCATTATGAATCTCCTGACTAATGTAGGATAGTCCGAACAGGCTTAGAGCTTTTGACAAGCCATGTATGTCAGGCAAGCCTCACATGGAACTGCCAGTGCCCTAACCCGATCTGCCTTTCCTTTCAGTGTCAACAGCCTGTTGGGGAAAGGCAGCTCAGTGGGTCAATAATCCTGCTGCAGAGATTATTGTGTAACCTGTTAGTTCAAATCCTGTCAATAGGTGAGTTAATGAGTCTGCATCAGAGATATGCATTTAAGGTGCAGGTAACGTTCCATTTCACTAACTTTCGACTTATCAAAAGGACTACTAAATGTTCAGTGATTCAGAACACACACATTTCACCCGGGATGCTCTACTTGTAATGGCTCAGAACACACAACTCATCAAGGCTGCTATACCTGTGATTGCTCAGAACATAACTCTTCAGGGCCACTGTTCTTGTGCTCAGAAGAGACATAACATTTGGGCTGCTATACTTGCAATGGCTCAGAAGAAGCACATACCATGAGGACTGCTATATGTGTAATGATTCAGAACACACGCCTCATCAGGCTATACCTGCTATACCTATGATGGCGCAGAAGTAGAACACACACATCCCATGAGAACATACTTGTAATGGCTCAGAACAGACATCTCATTTGGGCTGCTATATTTGTAATGGTTCAGAACACACACCTCATCAGGTTTGCTATACCTGTGATGGCTCAGAACACACATCTCATATGGGCTCTTGTACTTGTAATGGCATACAGAGTTGGTAAAGCATCTGCATTCAAGCAAGTGCTGCATCTGGTCAGACAAACCTCTAACTCTATAATTCCCAGCCTAACTATAATTCCACATCTAAAAAGGAGCATCCAATGGTAAAGCTGCACTAGATTTTTAAATAGAAAAGGCATTTTCAGCTTTTTGGATATTTATTGGTGCTATGTTAAAAGACAAACAGAAAAACAAGAGAGGACGATCAAGTCTGAACTTAAGTAATACAGAAGAACAAAGGTGTGGTGGTGATGAGGGGTGGGGGGGCAAAGAGAGAGAACATACTAGAGAATCCAAAAAAGGAATTTGACCAACAGGAAGAGAAAGCAATGAGCTACATGATAGGGCAACAAAGAAAGTGAGAAGGGAAACAGAGTTAATAATGAGTTAATAATAGGACAAACACACAATAGGAGTGAGGGATCGAAGCAGAGCAAAAGAGACATTTGGAGACAGTAAATTAAACACAGATCAACAGCAGGTGGGGCGAGATGGAAATAGAAAAGCAACACTAGAGAAGGACTGGCCAATAACAGAAGAGACAGTGCAAGTAAGATAATCAAAAGTAGTAGTAACCACAACCAAGAAAATGAAAAAAAACAGATATAGTAATGACATGAGAGAGTAAGAGGAGGGATATCCATCGATACAGCGGGATATAGGAGAGAAAAAGCAACAATAGAATGCATAGAGGGGAGAGGCAGAGTGCCAGAGAAACAGACCGCAAATTGTGGCATTGCAGTACTTAAGGGTGAGGCAGAGCTCAGACAGGGGAAACATAGTAGCAAAGGGAAGGAGAGATGGAGCAAAAACATGGAGTGGCTGTCAAGCAGGTAGTGCCAGGCAGCTACAGTAGGCCCAAGAGGCCGAGAAGTGATGCTGGTAGAGTGAGGGACTTTATTTATGAATCACACAATGTAACTAGCTGGCATCTGTATAACTAGCTGGCATCTGTAGTAACTCTTGTTTGTGACCAAGTATCATGAAGATGAAGCTGGGTACTATGCATCTGCAAGGTTCTTTTGTGGGGAAAATGTTTTCCACATGTGCAATACATTATTTAGAACTACTTTGAAATACGGCTGTTTTGTCACTTATGTTTTCAAACAAAGTTTTAATTTTACGCACTAATTGGATAGTTGTCAGACACTTTTTACTCTCTTGCAAAGGAGGAAAATCATTTTTACTCTTGAAATTGTATTTACTCCCAAATTCTAAAAATTTGGAATAAAATACTCTCACTCAAAAATCCTATCTGGAGCACTGGAGGCGAATCCACGGTCAGAAATCCAACTAACTACAGTGCACTATTGCCGAGTAATGCAAGAGAATGCAAGAACGAATTGTGGGGAGAGAAAGAAGGAAGAAGCAAAGTTAGTGCAAAAAAAAGGTACCAAAGTGAACAATGGGAGGGGCGATGCTGACGAGTGGAGATGGATTTAATGGGAGACAGCCGAGACCAATGGGGTGTCAAATACAATGTTCGCTACGTGGAAGGATAGGTCACATAGCTCGAATGTACAGAAACAAGGGTAGAATGCAACAGAATGGGGGGATGCCACATCAGCATACCTATCAGACAGAGCAAACTGACTATTATGCCCAAGATCACACACAAGCACAGGCATATGTGCCACAACCGACGCACCCACAAAACATACAAATGCAGCCATATCTGCCCATGACACATGCGTCACAAGCACAGAAACACTGAAGCAGCAGAACGTTGAAGCAACAACAACACACAGACTGCACGATGCAGACTTCTGTGCGTACACTCAGAGGGGTAACTGTAGTGGGGGCAATCTGTTTACAGGGAAAGGAATGTCATCCTATCCACAATAGGAAGGCCAGACACAAACCTGATGTTTTCATTCCTATCCGTTACACCCAACCCAAACGAGGAACCACGTATAGGGGTGACAATAGGTGACAAGATGTTCTCCTTTCTTGTAGATACAGGGGTGACTGGATCCTGTATTAGGGAGGGAAGATAGCCAATGTCAGGCATTGCCTTGAATGTGCAGGGATTCTCTGGAGCTACAGATTTGATTCCTTTCACTGACGAATTTCCGATTTCAGTAGAACACGACCCGAGTATGCCATTGTTATTTTCCCAACAGACACCAGTAAACATAATGGGTAGGGATATAATGAGCCGACTTAACATGACCATCCAATTCACAGACTAAGAGAAAGTGTGCTTGACACCAGGAATTCACTGCATGAAAGTGAGGGACCTTATTCAGGCATATTGTGGGGAGACTGTACAGAGGGTAGTGCCAGCAAATCAATCTCAATCTTTTTCAATATGGAGTGGAAGCATTGCTTCCAGGGGTACAAGGCAAATTAATATGCATACGCAAGGAGTTCTTATTCAGACCAGAGGTTCCCCTAGATAAGAAGGAAGGACAGGTGATACTGATAGAACTAGAAGCGGTTATAGAAAAGGATGAAAGAGTAGTTTTGCATTGGCCTGATGACACAGGACGACCGTGGAGGATAATAATTGCAGTCGGAGAAGGGTACAGGCTGACTGACTTGACAGATGAGGAACTGTTTAGAGATGACTGCTCAGATCATGAGACAGTGTTTTTTTTATTAGCATTACAAATTGGTGAGGATACATTACAGGGAGGTACCACAGAAGGGGAAAGACCATATGCAAATCCAGCTTGTTCCCACTCCAAAAGGGGCAGTCCACCCTGAACTGCTAGGTCACATCCCTTCTGCACAAGACTGCAAGCATCCCCAGACATGCTTCGGGCTTGTATGCCTAATCAGTGAGGAGTGGCTTCGGTTTCTAGGCCCAGAAGGCACGGGACCCACAACTGGGAATTCCCATCCCACTTGGGATGACAAAGCCAAAACAAAGAGGTGATGGCTGGAAGGTCTAGAATTTATCTTGACCTCTGGCATTGCTCTAGGAAACCCTCCAGACCATCGTTCTTCGCCTGCCAAGCCATTACAGAATGGGAAAGACCATATGCAAATCAGGCTTATCCTGCCCCAAACCTTCCACCCATCACTTTTTGGGTTGCAATTGGTCTCCATATGTGAGAGATGGTATGTCAGACGTGGGGCCCTTGCTCGCTGCGCCATAGGGAACCAAGCTGCACCTCACTGAGGAGGCCCAACAAGGCCGAATCATTTCTGGGGTTGCATGTGTTTCCATGCAAAGGGGACTTGGCCTAGCAGTTTAGGCTGAGCTACTACTATTGGTGGCAGTAACCGACTGGTTTGCATATGGCTGGACCCCATTTGCAAAGGTGCAGACTTGTAAAAAAACAGTGGTGTGGAAGGTTGCCCAGTGATTAAGATTAATTCAAAACCTTCCACTCATTACTTTTTTGGTTGTAGTTACCAATACAGCGACAATTCTATGTAGCGGTCCACGGGAAGCTACCCATTTCACAGTAATAGATTTTAAGAATGCCTTTGTCTCTATACCACTCCACGAAGAGTCACAGCACTTGATTTCCTTCCGTTATAGAAACCGGAAGTGGAAACACACAAGATTACCACAGGGTTAACATGAGTCACCCTCTATCTTTAATTGACTCCTCCAAATGGACCTCTGAAACATACAGATGGAGAGTACTGTCATTCAGTATGTAGACAACATTTTGATTTGCAGCAAATCTGAGGAGCAGTGTCAAAAGGACTCAGTACATTTGCTGACAATCCTAGCAGAGGTTACAAGGTAGACAAGGTGAAACTACAATATTGCCAGAAAAAAAGTGTTGTTCATTGGACAGTTGATATTGCAGGAAGCCCGGAGGTTAACTCCAGAAAGAGCAGAGGCGATCTTCAGAACAGACAGTGAGAGAAATGCAGCAATTCTTGGGGCTCTGTAATTATTGCAAACCCCGGGGATTTGACTACAGCAGATATACGAGACCCCTATTAGTGGGCTCCGTGAGGCACAGTGAGGGAACGGTAACCTATTATGGACAGACGAAATGACCAAAGCATTTGAGGAGCTGAAGAAGGCAATATGCACAGCTCCAGTGTTAGGGATTCCTGATTATCAATACAAATTCTCTCTGTTCTCACACTCCAACAGAGTAGTGATGACCGGTGCTCACACAAAAGACAACCTTAGGACACAAACCAATGGCTTAATACAGTGGGTGTTTAGACACAGTGATGTGAGGACATTATCCGTGCGGACAAGCTCTGGCCGCTGCTGCATCCGCAATAGAGAAGTCGGTGAGCATCACAATGGGGTGCAGCACCACAGTTTACGTGGAGCATGCCCTCGTTACGATCCTTGGAAAACCCAAAAAGCATGTTGACCACCCAGAGAGCATCTGAATACAAGGTAATTATCTTGAATCCAGTGATAAAAGTAGTAAGATGCAGAATTGTAAATCCAGTGACATTTTAGCTGAACCAGTGGAAGAGGGAGTCTATGAATGACTGTACCACACATATGGAACAATATGATGCCATTCCCAAAATGGCAGAGAATACCTTGAGCCTTGAGGGGGGGGCAGTACTTTATAATGACGGTTTTTCACAATAGACCAGGCGATCTGAGAAATGCATACTGGGACGGCAGTGGTTAAGAGGAAAAAGATGGCGCTGTTGAAGTAATAGCAAGCACAAGATTGCCTTTTCATTTTTCAGTGCAAGCAGCAGAATTAGTGGTCCTTATAATGCCATTAGAAGTGCGCAAGGACAAGTAAGTTACAGTGTATTCCAATGTGTCCTATGTGACGTCTACAGTACCTGCTGGACTGTTGCGATGGCAGAGGAGGGGCTTCTTAAGTGCTGACAGCACACCAGTGCAGCACGTGCCCCTATTGGGCAGACTCAGATGCGAAAAAGAAAAGCCAGCCTTAGAGACAGTGTTGGCGCCCCAAGTGGAAACATTCTAAAGGGTTCAATAAGAGCAGAGATGCAGCAACAAAGGGATGCCACAGAGGCTGACCTGGGCTTAAACCAAGCTGAAAAGAAGAAAGGCCCTACTGTTGCGCTTCTCGCTATTAAAAAATGTTGACAAAGAGTAGGTAGGTTTGAGTGACAAAAAGAAGGTTTTAATTCTTTAGAAAACTACCAACACATATAAATCAAAAAGCAGGTTTGCTGCACCTTAGGATACAACAAGAAATGTTGAAGTCACAAATTGAAGTAGACTTAGTATTAGATGTCCAAATACGGTCCAAATGTTCGTGATTCTCTTGGATCAAGATTTTAAATAACACAAATTGATTTATGCTAAGTTGCTTTCACTTAGTCTTGGCAAACAATTTTAAAAGAATGATACGCGGTGGTAAGAGAAGGTCTCTTATGGTCCTTGTTGGTGTTGATGAAGGATTATTTCTTTAGTTCTAGTTGAGGTAGCGTGGAGGAGCAATTGGCTCTATATTGAAGTGAGATCCTTTAGAGGACAATGCTTGTCCTTGGGTATGTAGAAGATCCTCGTTGATGTTAATTAAAGAATATGTCCTTAATTATTGTTAGAATAGCAATGGAGAGCAATTGGTTCTATGTTTGAGGGAAGTCCTTTTGAGGACAACACAAAAGATGCAGGAGTGGACCTCGAGAGTAGTTGGCTCTGTGGTTGAGGGGAGTCCTTTTGGAGGACAACACGTAAATGCAAAAGTAATCCTCGAAACGTGTTTCCCACCACGTGATCGCGGTGGTTCTTCAGGAGGAAAATATATTGACAGAGACTTGATTCCGTTTTATAATTTGGTTGTTTAGGTATCCATTGTGAACACCGATATTGTTTTCTGCGAGGAAGAAAAGAAGATTAATTTTTAGAACGTGGAGTCTTGCACTCACTGGTTCATACAGTGAAAGAAATGCACTGTGTTGTGAAGCACGACAGGTTGATACTTACAAGTTATAGACTTGTGTTAGACAAATAGTGTCCAAATGGGGCAGGAACACTTTCACATTTCATGGAGGGTCGTATAACATCCCATTGTGGTGATCTGAAACAAGTTGATTGCATGCTATAATTCCAAGATTTTTAAAATGCAAAAAGTACATATATATCAAGCGAATTATGAGGATGAAGTGTTGTATAAATCACTTTATGAAGTCTAAAGAAGACAAGATTATGATTGAAGCATGTTTAGCAGCTAGCAAGAAGCTTTACCAATGTAAATCTAACAGGCTAGTGGGTACTAAATCATGGGGAAGTATGTTGAGATAGGGGCATTACCTCCTAGTGTGGAGGCTGGATGAGGCCAGAAAAAGTGATCAGGCTACATGGCATGGAGGTGAGCTTACCGCTGTTTAGCTGTATCTGGTCCTTCTCGTTCGAATCGATATGGCGTCCGCCATGCACTACGCGGGGGCCGGATTTATGGCGTGACACTGTTGATTTGCGTGCGCGTGTTGACGTCATTCGTGATCACGTTGGTACGTGATGACGTCATCGCGTTGGTACGGGATGACGTGATTGCGTCAATTCTGGTGTGTGATCCACCATTTTGGAGTGGGCAAAAAGATAATGTCGTCAATTTTCGAAAAATAAATATAAATGCTGAATAAAGAGGAGGCCTTGATAAGTGATGGGTGATGAGATCATATTGGTATATAAAAATTAGGAAACCAGACAGTCTCACCCTAGCTCGCCTGATCAGACAGACTTGGGTTATTGTGCTTGATCGTTCTCCATTAGGATTGCTGATGCCATGCAAGAGCCAAATGGCTGATTTTAATAAATGCATGTGGGCAGTCAAAATTCAACGGTATTGAATCGGACTTGCCTTGAGCTGTGGATTGTCATGGTCAGTGATGGTTGGATAGAGTATATTACTTTGAGGAAAGAGTAAATACAAAAGAAAGGAGTGGTGCAAGACATACTCTCTGATATAGAGATGGGCTAATAGCTTGTGTAGCAGTATTGCAGGATGATGGGTGGGAGTTGAGAGTAGAAGGAAGGCAGTCGGTGTGGATGAATGATAGGGTGTTGGCAGGTGCGTCAAAATGGCACAATGGTTGGGAAACAGTTGGAAAATGTAGTCTCTTTAGTTGTAGTAGGGTGGTGGCTGGTGTGACGATGTTCCCAAATTGTAGCAAGATGAAATATGTCAATTAGTTGTCAAGTGTTCAGTTGTTGTAAATGCTGTATGTTGCCAGTTGGAGAAATCTACAGGAAGTGGCATAGCTCTTGGTCTGTGTTCAGGCCAGTGTTGCAGGTATCCATTAGGCAGATCCAGCGTGCTTCCTTCCTGTTGTCTCAAATGGAGTTCAATGTTGCCTCCTCTGGGGGAGTGGGGGGTTTGAGCTTAGCAATTCCAAAGAATTTGAGTTCATTGATCTGTGCCAGTTGGTGGGTTTCCATAAAGTGGTTTGCTATCGGAGATCTTGTATCTTGATTAGTAATTACTCGAATATGTTCACTGATTCTGGTTTTCAATTTTCTAATAGTACTTCCTATGTATAGTTTATTGCAAGGACAGGTAATGATGTATATGACAAATTTACTATTGAAATTGATGATTTGTTGGATGGTGTAGATAGTGCCATTTGGTTTAGTGACAGTGGTTCTTGCGTTGTCTGAAAATTTACATACTGAACATTGGCCACATTTGTAGCTCCCTTTAAGTGGTTTCTGTAGCCACATGGTGTGTGTGTCAGGGTCCTTAGGGATTGAGTTACTCAAAGTGCGAAGGACTTAGTTCATCTTTTAAATTTCTTGCTTTTTTGAAAGTTATGGTGGGTCTTACTTCCAATGTGGTAGAGAGATACGGATCTGATCTGAGAATGTTCCAATACCTGGTAAGAATTTTTCAAATGGTTAAGTTGTTTGAGCTGTAATTCGTAATAAAGTTGATTTTACTGTCTTTGCCATCTGTTATTGTATTTGTTTTAGGTTTGACTTGTAGCAATGATTTTCTGGTCCTTGTGAGCGATTTCTGGTAACTTCTGTTTACAAGTGCTGTTGGGTATCCTCTTTCGATAAAATTGGACATTGTTTTTGTAGCCTGGTCTGCAAAATCGTCTTCCTTGGTACAGTTCCTTCTGACTCTCAAAATTCCACCAAAGGGTATATTGCGGATAACGTGTTGTGGATGGCTACTGGATGCATGGAGTATGCTGTTAACGGCGGTTGGTTTGGTGAAGAGTGTAGTACAAATAGTGTCGTTGTCGATGTAGAAAGTGATGTCCAGGAAATTGATGTTTGTTTGACTGTATTCTGTTGTAAGTTTGAGATTGTAGGTGTTATGGTTAAGATAGTGAAAATAGTCCTGAAATGCTTCTAATGGTCCGTTCGAAATAAGAAAAATGTCATCAATGTATCCGGTCCAAAAGACGATATTGTTGAGGTGAGTGAATGATGGATGCTGTCACGAAAAATTCTAGTTCATAGTGGCCCATGTACAGATTTGCATATGATGGGGCATATTTCGCACCCATGGCTGTGCCTTGTATTTGCCGGTAGAGAGATTTGTTGAATGTGAAGATGTTGTTTTGAAGTGTGAATTGTAACAACTCAAGGATCATATTGTTTTGGTCATGAAGAGAAACAGAACGAGTTTTCAAGAAATACTTGTTGGTGGTGAGTCCTTTGTCATGGAGAATACTGGTGTATAGTGAGAATACTGGTGTATAGTGATGTGACATCCATGGTTATCAGCCAGTAGTCCTTGTTCCATGGTATATGGTCGGTAAATTGGATGATATGGGTGGTGTCTCTGATGTATGACGCGAGTGCGCTACAGCTCGCATCTGCCATAGTGGTCATGAAGTGCCAAGTACAAAAGGGGGGGCTAGTCACCTGTGGCAACGAAGCCACAGATGCAGAAGCAAAAGCAAAGCGTGCAGCATATTTTTCAGAAATAAATGGGTTTGATACTCCATCAAACACACATATACACGTGCACAATATGATCTTCAAGGAAGGGTATAGCTCTTTACCTGCCATGCAAATAATGGGGTTTCATGGAAAAGCACTGCTAGTAGAAAAGGAAGTATGGGTGAAGAGTGTTTGTTCAATATCCCCTACTGACACAATGGGGCGACAGGAGAGCACAGGTAAGCTAGTGATCCCAGTAGCATTATTGTAGATTGTGCTCATGCAATTGCATCATCCCACTCACCTAGGTAGGGATGTACTTGCCGCAAACATTGGGGATGATATTTTCTGTCCAAATATGGCAGAGCATATAGCCGCATTTATTGAGAACTGTACGATCTGCAAGAAGTTTAATTCAGGCCATGCTTTATGCATAGTATGAGGAGCAATACCCCGTCCAATTGGGCCTTTCAAACACCTCCGTGTTGACTATGTTGACATGATTCAAGTATGCCAAAGCTACTGCTACATGATAGTGGTTGTATGCCCACTTTCCCGGTGGATAGATGCTGAACCCTGTTCACACCCTAATGCTCTCAGAGCCACACAATTCCTTGTTAAAGAGGTATTCCCACAATGGGGGGTGTGTGAGGTCCTGAGGTCCAACAATGGACCTCACTTTGTAAATGAGACCTTTGGGCACATAACAGCTCTAACTGGGGATCAAGCACAAGTTCTCCTGTACTTATCACCCACAAGCGAATAGAATATGCAAGCGTCTCAACAGCTTGCTGAAAGAGAAAATAGCCAACATTAAAGCCACAGAGAAAAAGGTATGGCTTCATTGCCTGCCTCTAACTCTATTCACATTGCATAATCAACCTGGATCCGACCACCATTTGATCCCTCATGTGGTGGTGAAAGGGTGATGCATGTGACTCCCACTTACTACTCCCACAAAGCACTGACAGACGCCCACAGTTCTGCTGTTGTTTTAGGTGATGAAATGCATTATTAGATTGCTTTGAAGATGGCTAGTGCCTCTTTTATCTCTCGACAGCTTCAATCCCTGCGGAAGAGGTCAAAAAAAAGGAAGACAACACCCCAGAAACGAGTCAAGAACTTTTAAAACTGCAACTACTTTATCTGGGAGATTCTGTTCTTTTGTGGAGTTTCGTGAGGCCTTAGTTCAAGCCAAGGTTTGAGGGACCCAATGTTGTTGAGCAGGCCACTGATTGTGCAGTTAAGCCGTGTGGCAAAAAGGCCTGGGATTAGCCTTGGCGAGGTAAGACCTTCCGCCAGAATGAAGATGAGTTGATGCACGAAGAAGAACAATACAAAGGAGAAGCACCACAACAAGGACTGTCTAGGTTTATGGTTAGAGTTAGGGAAGGACAAAACACACAATTAGATTAGTCTTTTCTTCAGACTAGGGGCCTGATTCACAGAAGTGTTTTATAATGGCACAAACCCATTGGAAGATGCTCTGTGAATCAGGCCCTAGGAATTCATCACGAAAGTAAAGGACTGCTTTAAATACACGATTCCGTACCTGTACACAACCTTTGAGGACTACTTTATTTGATTTGTAATTGACTCAGAGCCTGAATGGATTATCCCACCTAGATTGTTTTTTCATACTTTTCTGCTTTTGGCACACACCTACCCACATCTCAACCACGAAGCTCCTCTGTAATAACATTGCTGAGTGATACAAGAATCTGTTTAGTGTGGGATCAGTTGTTCTATGCAGCACCCTTCCAATACTTTAGACAATGAGGTTAACCTAACATTAAACCATAATCGCACTTTTTTTGGCTTTTCAGGTGATTCTTACAGATCTTCAGAACACCACAAGAGGTCATTCGGTATTACAAAAATGGGAACTGTAATTCAAACAGTTGTATTGATGTTTTGTGCCTTTTGTTGTTTCTACCTCTTTACCGCTTTGCATTACGAAGGATTTTATTTTTGCATGCACATGCTGTGGCCCCTACTAACGCAACCCCTATCCATGCTCTTACTGAAGCCATATCTGGGCAGATGACAAGCACTGCCCGAGAGGTAAAAAGACTTAAAACACAGAGCAGACGTAGACTTTGCCCAGGTAAATTAATACCCAACTGATTCAGCCCATATCTCTAATAACATGTGGTATAAACGCATGACCAAGGTGGGGAAAGAAACAAAGGAGCCGTTATGTATGCTCTCTCATCCCCTATGCCATGAGTACATCCAGATCATTCATGGCAACTGAAATTCCAACCGTCAGAACACAATGCCTCATGCATCTGTCGCTCTGCACCACCAGAGGCTGATTTCAAGGGAGATGGGCTACTTTAAAATGGATGTCGCAGAAGATGTTCCTGTGTGAAGATAGTTATATCAAGACTCAAGACATGATAGATGATTACTGGAGCACTGACAAAACAATAGAATACATCTCAGGTGGACCACACAAAGTAGAATCAAAGATAGTGACACAAAAGGAATTACAGTGCCCCAAGACAGGACAAAGGAGATAGGAGGAATGCCAGGTTGCTGGGAAAGACCACAGCTATTGGTATATGGACCAATTTACACAGCAGACAGGTGGAAGGAGGGAATGGTTGGGAGCAAAGCACATACGCTCCTACCAGTTCTTGTAGAAATAGTGCAAAAGGAGAACGACAACTGCCTCAAGGAATGGGAAGTAAGCGCAAAGTTGCTCACATGGGTAGAAAATGAAGCAGGTCCTATGTCAATTCTGCCACTCGAGAGTCCTTCATTGTGTTTCCAGAACAATGGTCCACTGAAGGTTTGGGAGAATAAAGGATGCAAGCAAATCTCGAAGATTCCAGGCATGAAGGTTGGTATTGCAGTGTTTATGGACCATTACTGGGCCTGTGGATAAAAGGCTTACATGCAGTTGCAGTATGCAAAGGTAGCGGGCGCCCCTCTCTCGACAGAACAAGGCCTGATAACCTGTTCAGTGGTTATTAACCACTTGAGAGTTCGCAGCCACTGCTTTTACTCACTGTGCCTTTCACAGATGGGAAATATCCATTTGCATATCAGTCTTTGTCCTGCCCAGGGGCACTCTGGTACTCTCGTTCAGATTGGAATTGCCATTGTATTTCGGTGCTGGACTGCCCCTGGGCAGGACAAAGACTGATATGCAAATGGATATTACCCATCTGTGAAAGGCACAGTGAGTAAAAGCAGTGGCTGCGAACTCTCAAGTGGTTAATAACCACTGAACAGGTTATCATGTCTGTTCTTGCGAGAGAGGGGCGCCCGCTACCTTTGTAAAACTATTTTTTAAGGAACCTGGGATTGGTAACCCTAGGTCTCCTGGGGGCAACCAGACGTGGTCTCCCTCTCACTGTGCTTAGAGAGGCATCAGCTTCACCTCACTGATGATCCCCAACAAGGGTGAAACACGTGTATGGGGTTGCTGGTGGTACTCTCGTTCAGATTGGAATTGCCATTGTATTTCGGTGCTGGACTGCCCCTGGGCAGGACAAAGACTGATATGCAAATGGATATTACCCATCTGTGAAAGGCACAGTGAGTAAAAGCAGTGGCTGCGAACTCTCAAGTGGTTAATAACCACTGAACAGGTTATCATGTCTGTTCTTGCGAGAGAGGGGCGCCCGCTACCTTTGTAAAACTATTTTTTAAGGAACCTGGGATTGGTAACCCTAGGTCTCCTGGGGGCAACCAGACGTGGTCTCCCTCTCACTGTGCTTAGAGAGGCATCAGCTTCACCTCACTGATGATCCCCAACAAGGGTGAAACACGTGTATGGGGTTGCTGGTGGTACTCTCGTTCAGATTGGAATTGCCATTGTATTTCGGTGCTGGACTGCCCCTGGGCAGGACAAAGACTGATATGCAAATGGATATTACCCATCTGTGAAAGGCACAGTGAGTAAAAGCAGTGGCTGCGAACTCTCAAGTGGTTAATAACCACTGAACAGGTTATCATGTCTGTTCTTGCGAGAGAGGGGCGCCCGCTACCTTTGTAAAATTACATGCAGTTGCCACCTAACTGGGGAGGGATATGCTCTCTTGTACAGCTGAAAACACCAGCACTACTAGTACCCCAGAAAGACATACAAGGGGATGGATTCCCCAAGATGGATGCTCATCAAAGAAAGAAGAGATCTGTAGAGCTGACAAGAGTGAAGAGAGGGAACTATGCCTCATCAAAATGGAAGATGCACTGGACGCAATACCGCAAGAACATAGGCTGTTCAGCAAAACCGAGATGTTCTTTGCATCCATCGTTCCAGCGAATCAAGTGAATGTGAATGCAAAATGGTTCCAGATCACATGATGGGAGCTGATGCAGATGATAAATTTAACTATTAAAGGGTTCAATGCCATCAAAGAAGAATTGAGAGCTGTCAGGTTAATGGCCCTACAGAATCAATATGTTATGGACCTTCTTACAGCGATGGAGGGAAGTGTTTGCGCCAAGATCGTGTCTTCTTTCTGTACATTCACACCTGCCCACGATGATAATAGGACCCTAACAGATGCTATCACCCAACTACAAGAACTACAAACTAAAATGGAGGTAGAGACGAACGCCATAGGAAAGGATGATGACTGGTTATTATTCATAATTCATCTCCTGGATACCATCGTGGATGGCCAACGGACTGAAAGTGCTGGTAGCAGCATTGGTACTGGCGTTATTTGCCTTCTGTTTCATCAAAGTAGCAATATCACAATACAGGAAGACTACTCAAAATACTATAGGGATGAAAGTGTTACTAGACCTAGAGACTGAAGAAGACGAGGAAACCAAGACATGTAATGCACTGAAATCACAGCTGATGCAGTGTCCTATGTAGCCGTTACTATTGGGGAAAATAGGTATGGTGCAACCCTGGTGGAGATTGCAGTTATTTGACCGGGAGTGTGGATGACCATGCAATGTATCATGGATACCTTGGTCGAATAGCGAAAGTTTGGCTCCCAAAATTGTGCATGAATAGAGAGAGTCATCTAGTGTGGTCGATTCGTCAACAAGAGGGAGGATTGAAGATGGCTGTCCAAGTGTGGCACTTGTGACCCCTACACAACTTGCACCCCAAAGGCACAGAAACAATAGATGTACATCACTCATGGGCCCTTCATCACCACCATCGGCGATGTATTGCAGATGTGAGAAATGGTACTCTCTCAGCCAGCCATTCAAGCCATACCCAACTGAAAGTTGTGAAGGAGATAGTCAACTTGTTTGATTGATGACAACCCCGACTACAAACTCGGGAAACTAATGACGTCACTGACATCACGACGTAGGCGCACGTAGACATGAGCATGTAGGCATCCATGCACAAAGCTACATGAACATACATTAGTTAACTGCAGATAGACATGAAACAAATGCTTATGACTCATGCAGATGACGGACACACAAACACACATTATATATATATATATATATATATATACACACACTCTAAGGAAAACATTGTTAAAGGGATGTTATGGTTAAGTTGCGCTACTAAAAATATTTCCCCTTTATCAGTGATGTCATCAATGACATTTGTGATGTCATCTTTGATGTCATGAGTGTTAGTCCTTGCAGTGCACAGTGGTACCGCGAGTTATGGTTGCGTACTTTACCATAACTTGCAAATTTCTGGGGTTTTTAGGATTTACCTGTAATCATAACGTCCCTGTAGCAACGTTTTTCCATTGGCATTCATAGGTTTTTTTAGTAGTGCAACTTAACCATAATGTCCCTTTAACAATGTTTTTTCTTAGTGAATTTCATGGGTTTTTAGTAGGGCACTTTAACCATAATGTTCGTATATTATCGTTTTTGGAAGAAAGGGGATAGGGTTTGAGTTGCACAAGTGAACTATTGCGTCCCTGTAATAATGTGCCTTTCAGTGAATTGCATTTGTTTTTTACAGGGTACGCTTAGTTTGTAAAGATGTACTGTACAACATACTGAAGCCGGTGCCTCTATAGTAATAGGCACAAAGTTTGGGAACACTGCGTCCGTTTGTGGAGATCGGGTGGAGTCCAACATGTCCAGAAAGGGAAGGTGGTCATAAAAAGTAGTAACATGCAGTAAAGACAAAAAACATATACAAACACCAGCAAGTGCATGAATAGGAAGGGAAAATGCTGTAGTTGTACAAAATCTGTACTTTTGCAACAAAGTGCACAAAGGCATAGGGTATGCAGCATAATGGAAAGCACCAACAAGAGAAGTGACGTTTGCCTTCATCAATGTCACCGCACACCTACTGCACAATAAAACAAAGAGCTAAGAGGCAGAGGAGCAGACGACAACTACCGAGAACAGAATGTCAGAGCAACGTGGTAAGTACACGAAAGTTTGTAATTGCACAGGTCCGGTAGTGTACAATAGTAGGAAAGCATGACGTTTTCTGTTTGTGCGCAGCAATGGCTTCCACCCTAGATTGGCTGGAGGAGAATTTTCCGCATGAAGAACTGAGGGATGACGATAGGCCCATTGTTACCCGCCGCTCTGCAAAAAGGGAAAGAGTTACTGCAAGGGCAAGCACCCCGGAATGGCTGGAGGAGAATTTCCCGCATGACCAAATGAGTGAGCATAGTGACCCCATAGGTAGGTAATGTGGTAGCAAGATGAACACAATAACAATTTAATACTTCATGTGAATTAACCACATTTGTTGCCTTTTAACGGAACATACCGCAATGCAAAGCAGTACACCAGAAGCAGCACCTTTTCCACAGGAACATACAGCCACCGAAACTGAAGTAAACGCTGGGCATATACAAGTTGACCGCCAAAATCGATCAGTTGCTACTCCAATTTGCCGCCTTGAGAAAGTTTGTAGAAGAACATATAATGGGGAAAATAAGATATCACTGCCCAACTTGCACACAATAGCCTTCCCCATTTCCAAGCCCCCTTTGCCCGCAAATAGAGTGTCATGAGAGACGCTTCAATGAGACCTCAATCCCTTCTTCCCCTCACCAGCAGTTTGTTGAAATGGGAAAATCCCCAATATATGTAGCTGTTTCTTGTCCCCCTTCCCTTTCCGAATAGACGCTATTAATGTGTGCTAATAAAGATTGATATGTTAATTCGTACTGATTGTGTATGTCCCATTCTTTTTCGTTTAACAAGGCCATTGTACGTGTGAAGGGCACAGCACTAGTGGGGATGATTGCAAGTGAGAAAAATGGATGAGGCAAACGAACGCCGCACCTGCGCCATCGCAATAAAACCATCCGTAGGACGCCACTATGGGCCGCATGTTTGCATGCACACAGCTGCCTGTTAATAGTTGCATGAGCGTCCGTTTATCTGTGGCACAACTGCGCACATGCGTAGATCGTCCTGCGACGCCTGGTAACACTGTCTCTGGTGAACATATGCAAATGAACATGTGATGTAGTTGTACTAGCTGAAAGCGTACACCCACGTCCTGCGAGTATTTTTGCATGTAAACATTCCACCTACTGTATCATGCTCACAGCAAGCGTAGGTAGAAATGTGCAATGTGCGTGTGTCATATATTTAAGTAGTCCGGGGATGGCAAGAGTATCTGTAGGAGAACTATGCACGTGGCCACAAAGTATAATGGCCAATATACGTCTGGCAGACAAGTTTTCAAATTGAGAACAATGGAGACGTCACCATGGTAATGGATCAAGGGTGCGCGTGGTCAATTATTTGGCGGACACGACCCAGAGCCATACACATCGAAAGAGGACATTATTGTGCAATGTATGGAGTGTTACAGTGATAATGCACCCTTACAGATATCCTCCACTCTTCCTTCTACATGTAGATATTGTAGGGAAAGAGTTAGTACCACTTTGCGGTGTCACGTGCAACACATCAACCCTATAAGAGGACACACACCACAAGTGCTCTGGTTGGCTTTCTAGAGAAGAGCAATGGTGCACATTGGTTGGGGCAGAAGTAGCTTTCTCACCAATTGTGTGCCTGCAAACGACTTCTCCAAGTAATGGCCACCAGAGCTTCTGCTACTACCTCTGACTCAGGAGCACCCACACCCTCACCACCAACACCTCCTTCTGAAAGTCCTGAGCAAGGGGACAGGCGTCATAATGTGGAGGGACATCGAAAAGAATAAACTAGAAGGAATCCCCATTGCCTACACCCAGCGTCAATCCTGGGTGTGGAAACTATTTAGGACTGTTGAAATGTGGCAAAATCTCGTGCAAACCAGGTGCAGTGCACCGAGTGCAACAGCACTCAGTCACAGACAACCTGGCTTGTACAGCTATGGCACCACCTCCATGGGGCAGCACCTGAAAGCAGACCACCAGGCAGCTATTCGGAGGGTTGTCCCCTTCCAAGCAGGCAGTAGGTTATTGTACTCTACAGCAACCTCCCCATCTGCTCCTGCCACCACTAGGGACACTCCAGTGGGCCACCACGTCCCGCAAGCAGCCTTGGATGACATATGCAGTGCAACAGATTGTGCTGATTGTATTTTCAACATTAAAAAGTTAACCACAGGGATCCAGCATCAGTCAGATGAACTCCATCTGAACTAAAAATATTACTACTACGAAACACAAGGTTTTCATTGTGGAAGGAGAACATGCCAACATCGCGCAGAAAAGCGCAAACAGCCTTGTTCACGTTGCGCAGCACTTTCTCCATTTGTGGGCCACAGAACTTTAGAGCCATTTCCGTGAGTTGCCGAAATGTCTCCTTCATTGCAAACTGCAATGAAATGCTGGTAACACACCCTAAACTGTTCCCTCCACAATGAACAACAATGTTTGGATGAGCAAGCATCACCAAACTGGCACATAGAGGACCCACATGGAACCACTGCATCCCACGTATTCCGTACCAGTGCACATCGACATTATGGAAACCAAGGGGTGCTTCTAGTGCACAACGTTCTGTGTAAACTTGTACCCAATGTATCCACGAGTCCCCCCAATAGCCATATAGTCCGCCTACTGAACGGCACACCCGTACCCATAGCCATGTCCACTCCTATTGGCAAATAGACGTTCTGGCACAATCTGTTGCTACACACCACTCCCACAAATTCATATGGACCAATCTCAACTCCTGCACAGTACCATTTCCATTGCAGCCACCCTCAAAAGACCCGGATGTAGCATGTGCGCGCCCCCAAAAAGACGCGGCTTTTGCCAACATATTGCCCTGTATACGGGGCTGCACAAACACATTTTAAGCGTCATAGAAAGTGGGCGTCTTCGTAGAAGTTGTGCAAAGTGTTTTTTTCTAATTTTGCTAAAGGGACGTGTAACCCCTTGTTAGGGGTTGCTCTCGGCTTGTCCTCCGTACGTCTACAGCGTACATTGTACATAGCGCAACAGATTACTATTTGCAATTGGGGAAAAGAAATGTTTGCCGCCACTGACAAACGTCACACTACAAGCACTAACGTTATGGGCACAAAAGAACATCCTAGCATGGAACACAAAAGCAGACATACGCGTGAATCGCTAAACCGTAGTCCCATTTCCATAGCAAGCACATTACGAAGGACAGAATGTAGCACGTGCGATTTCCCCAACTACCGTGAGGGCCGCGGCCCAGTAAATCAGTGGCAGTCCTTTTTCCCTTTCAAGTACTCTTTCAGCAGCACTCCTTGATAGGCTATTGGTAAAGTATTACATACGCATCCTCCAATTACATCCAAGAACTGTGCATGTAATGCTATCACATCTATTGAAGAGCGCGTAACAGCCTTTAAACACGCAAAGGTGAAATTTCCTGCAAATCAAAAGCACCTGCACGAGAAAGTACTGTACAACGATCTACGCGTTCTGCCCCCACAAACATCAGCATCGCTACCCATCACCACACCTAGTAGGTATTACTATTTTTCCTAAAGTACAGTGCCAACTGTGTTATACGTGCGTAGCAACAGTGTACCTAGGAGTAAATCTCCGTAACATACTCAAAATGTGCACTGTTAAGTCTCCCATCACCTACCATTAAATCGCTCCTACAGTGTTAGCTGGTGCCAAAGGTTCCATTTGCCCACAACAGGCATTGGTATACGAAAAATGTTAGTTACTCTGTTCTTTTGTTCCGTCATTTTTACAATGCTTTCCCCCATTAAAAGACCTCCTAGCAAATTAGTACATATCGCACATAAAACTCAGGCAGCCTTTCCGACCAAACTATGCAAAGTGCATACATTTCAAGCATAACAACAGTTTCCACCAGGCACGTTATACAGAACAGCAGTTAAGCAATAAAAAAAGGTTATCGCCACATTCACAACAGTAACATTCGTAAATGTGCATAATGAAATTAAAACCCAAAAGCAATGCCTGCACTCATGTACTAATCATACGTATGCAAAGAACTAAATGCAAATGGACGCCCAAAAACATTGTGCTTTGCACGCTGAACATCTTTCCGCACCTTTTGTCTCATCCTTCCACAATGCGCACTACTGCATTTTTTAAGTAAATAGGCCTACACTAATACACACACGCTTTTCATAACAAGTGATACGCTAAACTGCCAAAAAGCCCAATTACTCTCTTAACAAACATGCTTATGCTCCCAAGCGCCCTTCATATTGTACACCTTCCATTTATACACGCACGCTTAGTCTTCCTGGTAAGACATCCCCCTATAGTTTTGAAAAATGTAAATTACAAATGTAAGCACTATGTCATTAGCCAACATATTTTCTTACCATCTTCTTATACAGGAGCAGTACCCACCTGTCTCTGGAAAGCCACTGGAGTGTACACTTCAAAATACAGCCTACAATAAACCTAATCTCTTCAATCAACAAAGCACAATACCAGCATACTCTTGTATGTCTTACTAAACCAATGCACTATTGTTGTACTGTAGCATATAGATGTGTGCCCATCCAGTAGTATGTACTTCATCGTTACTGATCACACCTCTACAGGTGCTGATTTGTTATGTCGCCACCATTAGAATAATGCCCACATACTAGCAGTGTCCCCAACCTAACATTACACACCACTGCACAGCCACACACTTGCAATTTAATAGCTGCCTACCCTCCCATTCACCCACTGACACACATTGCACACATATACATGTGAGAATGTGCACACCCACACTTCCCTTTCCTCACCAACGGTTACTGCACAATGCCTACCAAACAGCAATTCCGTAGACAGAGACGCAGAAAGAGAGCCACGCAACCTACAAACACAGAAAGTAGCCATCCACTGCAAGCTCAACGTGAACAGAAAGGTGCAGGAGAAGATATCATTTAGTCATTAAGGAAAATGGATGCATCTACCAGTAAAGACAGTGTAGGTGATCTATTTGAGAATGTAAAGAAAACCACAACATACAGTGCAGCACACACTACTGCTAAAAGAGCACATACATATGGTAATGTAATCACAAGCAAGTATTCTAAAAAAGTAATTTTACAAAAAACATTCCACCTGAGTCATTCAGAACCTTACAAGTAGAGGGCAGAAATCACACTCAACCCTCAAACTCTATTGCAGAAAAATCATCCTAGAAGCTCTTGTAGACAGTGCTATAAGCGAGAAGCGGAAATTGTTTATAGTAATTGTGAAGAGAATGAAACCACTAACAAGATTAATTAGTAAATTGCAAACACTACTTCGAACCAAACGCAACTTGAGCATAGATACCTTTGGCCACATCTGTACAGGTGAGTGGAGTCACACCACCAACACAGAGCCATACTTTAATGAAGAATCATACAAACAACACAAACAACAACAAATGTAGCAAATTGCCTTACATCGGAGTGGACGAGGGTATGAAAAGAAGCACAATACCATAATGGAAGAGGAAACACTGCTTTCAGAAATATCCCCATCAAACTTAGATGTCACTCCCCAATCCACCAAACCAACACGCCTCACATACAAATGGCCTTGCACATCAATGTGCAACGTTCGCCAAAACCTAATAAAAAATTTGCAGAAATTCCTCAATCAGTATGTCAAAGGCAACGACAAAAGATAAATGAAAATACTACAAACTATGGACCCCTGTTCAGTGCGCAACTACCCTGGAATACGAGGAAATTCCTTAGCCTGTATTTTTGGACCAGTTTGCAAAAGCACTTCCACCGTATTAAAATGCTAGCAACCCACCATTCCACAGTCAGAAATCTAGTTTACAAACTGTACTAGCTTTAGCACTCCAACATTTCAATGATATTCTCCTACATGGTACAGCCAAACAAGTGCTCGATGAAATTGTGCACTCCAAAGGAAGTACTTACGAACTGAAGAGCAGTTATACACTCCAACATTTTCAGATAACAGTACTGACAACAGTGCAGCTATCAACTTTTTCTATTACACATACAGAAAAGAAGTACAAAAGTTCAAAAGCACTTCTGCTGAAATGCCAAACCAAGTGTGTGTTGTCGTAGAACTTTCTAAAAAAATAAAATAGCACCAAAACTGTAGCTATAATGCAGAAAATAGAAGGCAATGAAGAATCCCAATGGTTTCAATTAGCTCTGTACCTTCTAGCAGAAAACAAGTACAACATTACCAACACTTCCATACTGTACTGCAAAACCTGACAATAACCAAAGCCCTTCACGGGCAATTAGTAATCATTTGGAACTATTTCCACTGCCAGACGCACTGCAGCAGCTTAATTTGTATGGGAGCATTATAATACAAACAGTGCACCCATTTCAAGCAATAATACGTCTTCAACCAAAAACTGCAAAATTACCTCCCAACGAATTACTGAAAGACATTCATGGTAAAGTAGTCCATTTACTGTTAGATCTCAAAAAAAATGTAGACACTCTACGAGTGCAAAGGCCAATGCATGAATCTTTGATTATCCTGGCAAATGGTGTATCTACAAAAGACAAAAAAAAATTGGCAACACCTAGTGGACTTAACCAAAGTTAGAGAGGCGTTGTAGTACCTCAAAGAAAACAATGAATACTACAAGGAAATAAACGTTCAAGAAAACCTGAGATAAACAACCAAAATAATTCAGGGCTCCTCAACAAGTGGCCAATTTGAACGTCTAGATCCTAGTGCAGCCTCCAGTATTTTAGACCATCATACAATTCACCCACTGCACTCCAAAGACACCATAGACGATGCACTACAAACATATCAAATGCGGCAAGTCAAAGGAGCGCCAATCAGTATGTGGGAAAAAAGTGTGGAAGCACGAGCCTTTCCTCTATTCTTCCCCACTGGAAAGGTGGAAGATATGATGAAAGAACCACACAAATAACAGCATCAGAATAACCCCTTTTTATGAATGTATTCTAAAGACCCTAGATTTAGACAGAACGTGGAGTACATATTCCACCTGCTTTGAAAGTGAACTAGCAACACTATGCTATGGAGTTGCCCACACATTAAAAACAGGTTTCCATTTCCAAAACATGTCTGCTACTCAACTACTTTAAAAGGTGAAAGAGAAGGACGAAGTTGTACAGTCAATTGTTACAAATCTCTTGGCAAACATGCGTGGTACGAAAGAGTACTGGTTCCGACGGCACGCAGATGTACGGTTTGCTACGCAACCTTGGCCCTCCCACATGGTTTGTCAGTTTAAGTTGTGCTGAGTATGCATGGGAAGACTTGCACACTTTCCTACGCATAGCAAACAAAAACAAAACAGGTGAAGACATGAAAACACCAGGAGAGCTGTGCTCTCTCGATCCAGTAAATGTTTCACGCTACTTTCATCATCACTTCCTTACCATGCTGCACTTCATTTGCAATAAAGCTCTTCCTCCCCTCAGAGAAGTGGAACACTTCTTTTGGCGAAAAGAATATCAAGCCAGAGGAGCATCACACATCCACAGGCTTTTGTGGATTAAAAATTCGCCTAAATTTGGTGAGGAAAGTGATGAAACTGTTTTACAGTTCATTCACAAATAGGTTAGTTGCGAAATCCCTTCGGAAAGTACCCATAGTGACCTACAAGCACAAATTTTGCAATTTCAAAAACACAAGTGTGGCAAGTGTTGTCGAGGCAAACATAAGAACAGAGGCAAACACTACACCAAATGTCACTTTGGTTTTCCTAGACCACTTGCAACAGCAGGCCAAGTAAACAGCTTCATGTCTTCGGTTCGACACAGTGTGAAAGGGAAATCTCCTAAAAACACATACTGCATAAAAAGGAGTGAAGCATCAAAGTACATCAATGATTACAAAGCAATTATTGCCCTCTTATGGATTGACAATGTTGATGTACAGTACATTGCCGACAATTCCACTGCTGTTGCACGATATGTCACAGCCTACTTAACCAAAGCAGAGAAAACAGAGCTCAAAGACCTCTGGTAGGACATATCCTCCGACAAAACACTGGCACAAAAATTGTACAGCTTTAGCATTAAAATGCTGTCCCGTAGAGAATGTGGCAGCTACGAAGCCGCTGACCGCTTAACCGGCACAGCCTTATATGGGAAATCTAACAACATAGTGTAGTTAAGCCTTGGGCCTGCTGCATCCAGAAGAAGAGTACTTAAATCATACAAAGACATACAAACAATAGCCAAAAGCGATCCCAACAGCCAGGACATTTTGAACAACTTATTGGACACATAAAACCCAAACAGAAGTAGTGCTTTAGAAGCCTTGTGCTTGTTCCAGGTAGCCCAAAACTACCCATACAAAAACAACATTACACCAAATGAGGAACAAGGTAGATACAGAGTGGATAGTTGTGAAGGCAGCCTGGTGAGACTTACCAAATGCAGCCTAATTAATCATATGAAGCTGTCCTTAAAAACTCCTTAACACAAAGAACTGTACTACATGGCTCTACCGCAACTTTTCAAATCATGGAGAACAGATGAAAACTTTACACGGTACAAAACCATATTGGACAGTGAACACCAACAAGAAGAAGAACTTCAAGTACAACTAACTGTAGACACTTCTGAGAGCAGTGAACCTTCGCAAACAAGCAGCCAAGAACCACTGGGAGAGCCACTCATAGCAAATGAGGCAGAATTAGCCATGACGGGGGTAACCACCACTATGCTTCAGTATGAGTACTCTACAGAAGAGTCTTAAGTACTTAAATCCCAAATAAACGATAAACAGCGTACCATTTTTGGAAAAGTGAAACCATTGAACATGGTATACAGCACGAAAGTAAACCTTGCACCTGTGACAACTACAAACCTATACTGCAGTATGTAAGAGGTGAAGCTGGGCCAGGTAAAACATTATTAATAAAAATGATCAGTAAATACCTCCAACAATTAACAAACAACAACCTTTCTGCGGTTATAACTGCCCCTACAGGTTTCGCTGCCTACAACATAGGTGGAGTCACTCTACACTGATTGTTACTCCTTCCAGTAAAACACCAAAACAAATTAGATTACTATAAACTTTCAGCAGCATCTGCTATGGAGCTACGCAGAGTTGTGAAACAAATGAAAATGCTCCTAATAGATGAGGTGAGCATGGTCTCCAAACTAATGTTGGCTTTGATTCACCTCCGATTGCAAGAGGTACTCAAAACAGACTACGAAGAACTCTTTGGAGGATACCGTGTCATTGTTTTCGGAGATCTCCTTCAATTGACACCAGTCAAAGGTGAACCTATCTTCAAAACCTTAGGACACAAACAGCGCCGTTAAAGTCTTTGGCAACATTTCCAATACAGAGAACTCACTCAAAACATGTGTCAGTCTGCAGTTCTCACCTATGGCAACATTTAAAAAAAACATACAGATTTGTGTATTCTCAAAGAAGGCGCAGTCTACCCTCAATAGTAGACGCATCCATGAGCTGTATGTGCTGCTGATGTCATGGAACAATTAGCTGGGAAAAATGTCAGCTGTATGGCCTTAATGTCAACTCTAGCAAGCTGTGCACAATTTAATGCAACAACGCTGCAAAAAGAAAAACAACCACTAGTGCAAATTCATGCCACAGGCAAACTGGACGTACACCGTATGACAATACCCATGTGTCAACAAGGCATAGCACGACTACAAGCCTTATTTATTTATTTGCTTTTGTTTAGCGCACTTACAGCCCAGGGTCATCGAGGTGCTGTTACATGAAGTTTGTAAGCAATTTTGATTAAGTGGATAAAGGTGACCGACACAGTCTCTTGTGTACAGGTGCAATAGAGGTAGGTAACTTCATACATGACAAATAGGTGACTTCATACAAGACAGGTGAGCCAGCAATCAATATTACAGCAGATATAACAGAGCATATAAGAGTTAGACAGGCAGTTAGATGAAGAGCTGGGTTTTGATGCTTTGCGGAATGCTTGGTGGGACTCTAGCATTGTTAGGTGGGAAGGAAGAGCGTTCCAGTGTGAGGCGGCCATCGTGGGGAAGCTTGAGCCACCAGCGCGGACTTTCAGCATCTTGGGAATGATGATCATGTTAGAATAGCCCTTTCTGAGAGGTCTTGGGGAGGTGTGTTTAACGATTCTTTGGGCAAGGTAGGGTGATGCCAGGTCATGAAGGCATTTATGGGTAAGGGAGAGTGTCTTAAAGAGGATTCGCTCATTGACTGGGAGCCAGTGTGCCAGCCTCCTCACTTAGGAGATGTGGTCTTTCCTCGATGTGCCCGTGGCAGCCCTAAGGGTGTTGTTTTGCACCAGTTGGAGCTTAGCCAGGTTTTTACAGGCGGTCCCTACGAGGAGGGCATTGCGGTAATCAAGCCTTGATCCAATTATTGCCCTAGCGATGGTAAGAACTCCATCTCAACACAGCTGGTTTGGTGAGAATTCTTTATGCGTCAACTGTAGAGGTCTGCTAAAGTGTAACATTGACACACAGCAAGGTTTAGTTAATGGAGCACTTGGTACAGTTGTTAGCTTCCAGACATACCCACGGGACAACGGCATTCAGTTTGTAAACATCAAGTCAAATAAACTTTCAGAAATCAAAAATATAGGACGCACAACTGAGAGATTCCTTCTTTTCAAAGACATGTATGTATGCAGAGAACAGTTTTCTCTCTCGCTAGCTTATGCAGTACCTATTCATAAATTGCATGGTCTAACCTTAGATTAAGCATTGATTGATATTTGCAGCACAGTCTTCAAAGAAGGCCTGAGTTACTTAGCACTGTCACGGCTACGTACACTGGAAGAACTGTATCTAGATAATTTTGATGCAACTGCAGTCAGTCCAGAAATTCCTTACGTCATAGAGTGCAATAGACTACATGCACTGTACACACCCCATCTAAAAATGTACCCTATTCCTCAAAAACAAAAAGGCTTGAAAAGAAGCCTCATTCCGTCAGAAGTACTAAATGATATCGCCACACTACCATCAAAGAAATTGAAAGAAACTCATGCTACAGCAACGAGCAAAAGCGAATACAAAAGGAGTAAAATAGACAATCCACACCCAACTCCACCCACAAAAAAATGCCTCTGCAAAGAAACCACATACCCTTCCATCAAAGGGCTCAGACACAGAAGTACCTGGACCATTCACATTTTTCAATACAACAGGTGTTAATTGCTATGCAAATGTAACAATCATGTTCTATTCCAAATACCAGCAGTTGTTGAAAACATTTATTTACATGGCGCAGACCAGTTGTGTTTGCAAATGCTCGTCCTTCACAGAAATGCAGTAAGTAATCCTGACATCATTTACAGTTTCTCAGGAATAAGGCAAGAATTGGACTACAGTGCTCGAATGGTGAAATTCACTTTAAACCGACAAGAAGATCCACAGGAATTTCTAATGTACTTACTACAAATACTGGAAAGGAAAAACATACGTATAAATGAAATCTTTCACATTTCCTACACGTGGATAAATGCATGCACTCTTTGTAACAATGTCCTTCAGGAGCAAGTCCCTAACAAATTCTTCATGTATGTTTCAATACCTAACTGTGACTCCATTTAATTTCAGCAACTAATACAAAAGGCAAACCATAGCATGTGGTGTATATTGTGCAATACTGACATTCGTTCGACGCTGCGTATACATTCACATAGTCAATATGTGATATTAAGATACAATGCCGACGATACCAAAGACAACTGCAAACTTACTGCCTTCACACACGGACAGGTATCACTTGGCAAAAAAACCTTCATAACTGTAGCCATAATCTAACACACAGGGGACTCCACCAATGGAGGGCACTATACTGCATACATTAGAAAGCAATTGTCATGGTGGTAATGCAATGATACTTCCATCAGTCCAAAGTACAGACTACCTGCAAATCTTGCAAATGCCTACTTAATATTCTTGAAGCCAAAATGTACTCATTGATGTACAAACCTACTATACCTTACTCCCCAGCACCAACCAGTACCTTTGTAAGTGGACAAAAAATGTTTTTCCTTCCACACTATCGACCTAATGCAACGTAACATAGTGGAAGCATTGACGAAATGCACTACAGTGTGTGTATCCCCAATGAACCCAAGGAGTACAGACACACACAGTACCTGCACACAAAGCACAGTACCAGTATTTTCCACTGGATACGTGGAGGTAAAAGTGCTAAGTATGAGGGTTCAAAACTATCCTCAGTAACCTCTAAAATCACCACTTATGCAAATCAGTCACCAGATCTCCGAGAATAGTCATACACCTCCAACACATATGGGCAGTACCACTTCAAAATGTACAATGATGCCCAAGTAACCACAGGAATGCACAAGCTTCTCTACGTACCCTTTATGAACGGGACACTGTAAACAGTTAGAATACACCACCTAGTATCTAACTTCACCCTGAATACGACAATGTTATTTGCAGCATCACAACTACCCAACTCAACCTTCAACAACTACTGTGCTACAAACATAGCGTCAAACACTTCCAAAGTATGAGCAGTTACAGTACGCCAACAGGTACATAACTACCGTCAGAATTTTGCATTAGCACAGAACAATGCCATAATCCTTGCAAACCACCAGCAGCAACCAAACGCATAAACAAACAGTGGTACAAAAAGGAAGCAGGAAAACATTTACAAATCACCACCTGCTACACAACACCACCCATCCTACCAACATGTATAGTTCAGATATCGAACGCCTTTCATTTCCTCCTACTTGAAGAGTATACCTTAAAAAGTGCTGTTACCACTCCAAACGTCACTATCATTCATTGTGCGCCATAGTAGCAACGCAATTGTGAAGTTTATTTTTTTTAATCCAGCATGGATTTTTTTTTTTTCACAGACCCAATGATTATGCAAAGAACCACAGGTACTGCGCCTATTGCACAGTACACTGGTTCAAAGAATAGTACTTATGATGTACTAGTTATGAGGCTCCACAAAATAAAGAAATGAATGCTATGTAGTGGACTGCAAACTAACAAAATACCTGCGCTAACATATTCTGTTCTCTTTTCCCACAGATAATGGAGCAACCAGTACCACAACATTTTATACTTCTGTACAATATCCACAGTGCAATAAGTGCACGTATTTCTGCTATACACATACCAATACAACCTTTTACAATGTACACCTAAATTACACTATGCAGCTTGTGCCTGCGGCCTAGACGCTTCACTACATCCTGTACATTGTAGGGCCTCCAGCCATACACTAAACATTGTACACCTTGCCCACTATTGCCGCTGCACTGCAGAACTATACAAACATCTATCCACCTACCACTAACCCCACACATAACACAGCCACCTACCCCTTAGCCACTACAGTTGACATTGGCTGAAATTTCTTGCAGAATACATACCCGTTTCCTACGTACACTGGTCACCTAAGCCTATCACAAGTGCACATTAACAACACGACAGTACCCGACCCTACAATCTGCACAATCACAATAATACAACTTCATGCATGCATCAATACATCTTACGTAAGTGTCATAACTGCTGCAACATTTGGCTCCTTGCTTTCCACTAGCACCATGTAGGCCATTCGGTCATTTTCATTGTTATGTACACCATTTCCAAGAAACGTATCCAACCCATATTTCACTGCAGCGCATAGATCATAACTCCCCAGCCATATTGCAACCACTGCCTTACTGCTTGACTATTTAAACTTCTGTTTCGCTTTTTTATTGTGTAAAGAAAAACACCATTTAAAGCCATACACTGCAATTTCACGCCTAGCCAATAGAAGCGTGGAATTTGCCGAAATTATGTAAGTACACCTTTACATTACATGTGTATTACAATTAACATTTATTAACATGCTCCTCAGTATGCATTTTAAAAAATGTTCTCTACCGCTCACTTTCTCTCTGTACATTACACGTACCTTTGTGACAGCAGTAATAAAATGCTGTTACACTGCCATGTCTCCACCAGTCCCAGTAAATTGCAACTGTAATTGTTCTTTCTTTTGCTGCAATTATTCCCCACCCCCCTCCAAATGCAGACATACAAGGCAAGACGAACATGCAACGCAAGTCGTACACTAAAGCATCACACCTTCTGATCACACCTTCTGCGCACTTGTACACTGCTACATTCCCTATTCTACCCTTTGTATTCCCTTTCACACAATTACTACGTCTACGCACCCTCTGTGTACTGAACGTTGTAACGGCCACAGGTGCACGCAGCGGTCAACCGGCACACAAACATCTACAGCTCACATTTCATTGGCGCACTTCTTACCAAAGCACCTCCTCCATTCTCCAGCAATCCGAGGTTACCCCCATTGGGTTTCTTGTTTTATTACTTTCTTTGCAGACACACACACACACACACACACACACACACACAAACACACACACACACACACACATTGTGCCGTGGGTCCAACTACACTCGCTACCACTGTCAACTTTTGGAAAAAGGAAACACATGAAAACAGCATGTAGTCCCTAACAGTTCCAAGACATTTTCTTGTGTGCAGCCGTACAATCACAGTATTACCTACAAACCAAACACCAAGGCAGTGGGTTAACATATGACGCTACGCACTAACACACAGTTCAGGGCCCATCAGGCAGGCAGCTATTACTACATTATCCATCCCCCAAATGTTGTCCTGTACGCTGCAACTAATACCGGATACTTACATCTACTCTTATTGCTCTTTCTACTCAGATATCTTGCACCTTACTTCACGTGCCACTCCTTCCACATTCCAACAGACTGCTGGTGGACCCACCATTGGAAGATTACCATAAGCTATCTCTTTTCCATTATTTTATCTGGGCCAACGGTTATGGCCCGGTATGTCCACTTGCAGTTCCTGCTATATGAACCAACCTGCAAACCTTTATTCTATAAGGCATCCCAGAGGCACCAGATGCTACCTTCTCTACCTTCCAAAGAAGATGTATTCTTCCACACGGGCCACCAAGCATCACTGCGTACTCCTTTTCCCACTTTGCTAGACGAGAACAAAAGTACAGACTTGCACAGACGGCATTGGTCACTGGATTTTGTTTGCAGAATAAAAGAGCGGTGAATGCACCAACCGGCACGTTGTCAGTCACATTCTGCAAAATAAAGCACTTCCAACCACTCACTGTATTCTTACTAAAGTACAGAATGTTCTGGAACCGTATACTCTGGGTGCGCATGTCTGCTTTTGCTTATTTTGTTTTTTTCCAGAGCTAGGTGCTCACATGCCAGAGTCCGCTACGCTTGGCAAGCACATAAAATAAATACCTGGAGTGCACACCGTGAGGAACGACTGTCGACAAGTGAACTCATGGACGCCAGTGACTGCTGCGATGGTGTATTTGTGCACATAGACATAGCTAACGGAAGCGATGCACACATTCAAATTACACACACTAATAGCTCCACCCGCTTCCATTGCCCATCTCAACAAGTACGCCAAACAAAGGTAACAGTCAGAGGGCCCGCCATCCTGTATATGGCTGGATTTAACAGCGTTCATTATGTTGTCGGCTGCAAATGTATGTGTGTTGGACTGTAGATTATCCGTACTTTACATGTGTAATGCTGATTAACTCGTGTCATGTCCAGTGGCGTAACAAAATGTGGGGCCCCCCCATGCGAGCCATGCTGAAGGCCCCCCCAACTCGGCAACAAATCACGGCTACACTCTGGGCAGGCCTAGATTATCACGCTTACACAATACGCATGGACGTGCTGCTGAAGGGGTATGCAGCACACTACTAGGAGAAAGGTATAAATATGTGTTTTAATGCAATATACAGCACACTTTCGGAGAATAATTAACTAATAAGCCAGAGTGTTTGCAATAGTTTTGTAGGGCAACACCAATCCAATACATGCAGTCACCAATAGTGTACAGGAACGTTAATGCTTGGCTATTAAAAATGGCATGCCACATTGAAAACATGTCCCACTAGCTGCACAATGTAGATCAGTGTAGACCCGTTATAACATTACAGTAAAGCATGCCAGGCCACATTTAGACATACCTAGATTGGTTGCATAAAAATGCCAGTCGACACTAACAATAACACTCATCAAGAAGAGAGCACATATTGAAGCCTGGGTTTCTGCTGCCTCTAACAACACGGCCAAACTCTTTAAAATCTGCACGGATCTGGTCAATCCTGTTGCAGTCTCCACCTCTCCTGTTCCCTCCCAGACCCTCTGTATGGCTCTGGCCTCTCACTTCTCTGCTAAAACTCCAAACATCCTGTCCACTATCTCCTCTTCCTCTCCCTCTTCCTCTCTCGGCCCCCCCCTTTGGCCATCTCTACCTCTCCTCCTCCTTTCTCCTCTTTCCCTCTGACAACACCTGACAAGGTTTATAGACAAGTCCAATCCATGAAAGTGTTGTCCAAACAGGTGCTCCCCTGCTCCTCCAGAACCATCAAGGACCATATTGACACTCTTGCTGCACCTTGGCCGATTTCATTGCTCTTTCACCACTGGAACGTTCCCCTTAAGCACTCCCTTGTGCACAGACTCCTCAAGAACCCGTCTGCCGATCCTACCTGTCCGGCAAACTATCGCCCAATCTCCATCACCCTTTCCTGGGCAAACTCTTGGAAAAAAGCTGGCCATCTCCCAGCTTAATATCCACATGGAATCTGTTGGTTGTCTCCATGACCATTAGTCTGGCTTCGGAGTTGCCAGAGGCATGGAAACTTTCTCCTGAACACCATGAAGAGCTGCTCTCCAACCTTGATTCCAGCATTCCTTCTGTCCTAATCCTCCTTGATCTTTCCTCTACTTTCGACACAGTTAACCATGCCACCCTGATCAATCGACTACGTGAGAACCTGGGCATCACGGATCAGGCCCTGGAGTGGCTGACCTCCTTCCTCTTGGACTGTCCCTCCCAGGTCCAATTTGGTCCCTTTCTCTCCACCACTTCTCTCTCTACCTGTGGCATTCCCCAGGGCTCTATCTTCTCACCGTGGTTTTCAACCTCTACTTGGCCCCTTTGGCGCACTTGATCTCTACCTTCTCCTCTAACTTTCAGTGTTATGCGGATGACACTCAGCTTTCCTTCAGGCTCCTCTCATCTCTTGCTCATTCCTGACTGTCTATCCGTGATTCAGGATTGGTGCCCCTCCAACGATATCTACCTTAGTGCCATTAAGATGGAGATCCTTCTCATTGGGACCCATGCCTCTGCTTTCCCTCTCTCACTCTGGCCACCCACCTTGGGCCCTCTTCCTTCGCCTTCCTGCGAGGCAAAAAAACCTTTTGTGTCATCTTCGACTCCATTCTCTCTTTCTCTCCTCGCATCTCGGAAGTCGCCAAGAAGTCCCACTACCTACCAGCTGCTCCTCCTCAAAGGGACTCTTCCCTTTCTGACTTTCCCCCAGAAGCTCACTGTCTCCAGAGCCCTGTTTCTCTCTAGGCTGGACTACTGAAACAGCCTCTTTCTCAAGCTGCCTTCCTCTACTCCCCGCCCTCTGCTACTAATCCAGAACAGGACAGTGAGAATTATCCTTGGCTCCATGCCCAGGGATACAGCCCTGAAATCTCTCCACTGGCTGCCGGTGGTTGCAAGAATCAAGATCAAGACCCTTTGTATTGTCCACAAGGCTTTCTGGGGTCAGGCCCACACTACATCCAATGCTCTCTTCCAAAAATACCTTTTTTCTCCAGCCCTTTCCCCCACTTCCTCCAACTCTCTAAGGGCTAGACACTTCTTCAGGCAGAGAGTGGAGGGGGGCGGGTAGATCTGTCTCCTCTGCAGATGCCTCTCTCTGGAATGGACTCTCTGCCCCTCTCAAACTTTAGCAGACCACCTGATGTTCCCGGAAGTAGCTCAAAACTTTCCTCTTCTCTGCTTTCGCTCTCTCCCTCCCCTGCTGACCTACCCGACCTACCGGTCTGCTGTATGGACTGGTTGCTTGGCTACCCTCAGAGTCTCACTGAGTCTAGGCTCTTTCTTGATCAGTCACCCTTGCACTGCCTCCGGCCTACCTTGCACTTAGGGACTGGGACTGTAACCCTAGAGTCCCTGGTTCTCCTTGCACTACCCAGAGCCGCAATGTCCTGCCTGCACTTACTCAGAGCATTAAAGCCCTGTTTTCCCCTCCCTTCTTCTTTGCACTCCCCCCCTCCCTGTCCCCTTGCATTTCTCATTCTCGCACTTGCACAATTTGAATGACTCAAGGTATTGTTAGATCATTTGTCTTGTCCACCCTCTATCTTCACTCCATTGCTTGTCGCGCCAAGAAACACTTGTGTACAGGTGTGTTATAATAGACTTATATCATATAATTTTATGACAGATGCTCAATGAAGAAATGGCTAGACTGGCAGCAACCAAATGCCAATCTAGCCAGGTAATTACACTTAGCAGGACTGTTTTATTAGAAATGCGCAGCTAAAAAAAAGTCATACCAAACTGAGGAATAACTATACTGGCTGCACCAAAAGGCCTCTCTAGCCACTAATACCACATATCATGGACTACCATTATGATTTATCGCACAATCCCACCGCCCACACATCCCCTCTCCCTCCCATGCCCTACCCCATCCTCCAAAATCAGCTCCTTGGCCCAGAATTACCTTCCTGTGCCTCTTCCTTGTCCCAGAGCTTACGTTTGAGGCGCCTTGCGGCAGGTCATGTCGCACTACCTTCCTTCGCTCTAAAAGTACAGTGTATTATCAGAGGTATACCATACTGTACATTAATTGTGGCATCTCAGTCTGTGAATGGCAACAAGGGCAATGACGTACACCATATTCAAGTGCAGTCACCTCACGCCACCTCACGCCACCTCTACTGGTGTGCCAACTGCAAAATTTCCTCCACAACCATGCTGTGACAGTGAGTACCCACATGAGACATACATATTTCCAACCGTGTACGCTGGAGTTACATATCAGTACAACACCTAACCCAAAGAGGGCAACATTCTGAAACCTACTTCCGAGCAATGTCCAAATTGTTATGTCAAAACCCCATAGCCATCCATACACGGCAGTAGGTGCTTGCCACTCCCAATACAACATGGTACACCAATTATAAAAATCCCTATATCATCTGCAATACACTCCCCATCCCCAATAGCCTCTTAAGGTTGTCGCCTACGCACCTACTCCACAACGCTTTATATGCTACTATCTGCGTACATGGGCCATGTCGCAAACGTTATACAGTAAAACAATCCTTTCATGTCCCACTTTCTCACTACACTCCCTGAAGCGAGGCTCTGTTCACGGTCACACCACTCCTAAGGCAAACAGTGTCTTCTCTCACCAATGCTCCTTCACAAATTACACCATGTCCTCCGCAGAGGTTCTGCAAAGGCGCAGACCTTAGGACACTTACATATTTACAAGTGTATTGTATGGCACACGGAATGCTTATAGTAATTTATGCAAATGACCTAAGGCAAAGTGAAAGTACTCTTTGTACATATGTCTACAATCCACATACCCATATCACAGTACTCCCATACATAGCAGCATTGCGTTGCGGGTTTGTTAGCAACAGCCTACTCCTTCGCCACACCCACTGCAAAGCTATAAACCCATGCATGGAAACATGTGACCACTTAACTTTCCTGTCCACAGGTACATATTGGTACAGTAATGAACCCAATCAAGGCAACATTCTATAACCTACTTCCACCCAGTGGCCACCCTGTTATGTCCAAGGGCCCCAGCCATGCACACAAGCAATTAGGGGTTTTGCAGGCACAACACAACATAAAACTCCAACTGCAAATATCCTCATATTGTCTCCAATTTACTCCCCATCGCCAATGGGGTCTGCCTGCACTCACCAAAAAATGATAGTCGCCTCTGCAACTGCCCACCGATAAAGTGCAAGTAACTACGTACAAATTCCTTCCATGTGCCAATGTGTGACTGCCCTCCCTAAAGCAAGGCTGTGCCCAAGGCCTAAGCTCTTGGGTACATAGGCGGAGGCCTACGGCCTCCACCCATGCATCCAATAGCCTACTCCTTCAACACACCCAGTAAAATGCAATAGAGACCTGCATGGTACCATGTGGGGTTTTGCAGGCACAATACAACATAGCACTCCAACTGCAAATACCTTCATATTGTCTCCAATGCACTCCCCATCGCCAATGGAGTCTGCCTGCACTCACCAACAAATGATAGTCGCCTCTACAACTGCCCACCAATAAAGTATATGCGAGTACCTGCGTTCAAAATCCTTCTATGTGCCAATGTCTGCCTGCCCTCTCTAAAGAAAAGTTCTGCCCAAGCCTGCACCCAATTGCCTAGTCCTAGTACACACCCACTGGAAGGCAATAGAGGCATGCATGGTAACATTTCCCACTGTGCTTTCCTGCCTACAAGTACATATAGCTACACTAACAGACCAAAACAAAGCAAAATTCTCACACCTACTTCCAACCAGTGCCCACACTGTTATGGCCAAGGGCTGTAGCCATGCACACAAGGCAGTAGGCCCTTTGCAGGCACAACACAACATAGTACACCAACTGCAAATATCCTCATATTATATCCAATGCACTCCCCATCCCTTATACAGTCTGCCTACACTGACCAACATGTGATAGTCCCCTGTGCAACTAACCACCAATGCAGTGTACGTCGGTAGCTGTGGGAATGGTCCATATCGCAACAGTGTGCTGCCACACAATCCTTCCATTTCTCCATGTCGTTATGGCCTCCCTTGCAGCAACTGTGTGACCAAACTCGGCTGCATACCCAACCACTAAGTGCCTCACTGCTCTCCCATGCATGGAGGCATTACATTGCAGGGGTGGGAGCCAAGCCCTAGGCTCTTTCTACTTGCCATGCCCATGCAGTGAAAAGGCTACGCCTTACCCACAACCACTGCAAGCCAAGTCAGACAACCATGGGAACAATTCCCCACAAACCCACTGCTGTAAAACAGCGCAAACGCACTAAGTCAACATAACCACCAGCAGCCGTAGCCTACAGCACAAAACATTGCCAATATCTTCGCTTCACCCTGCAAACCATGTTTTCCAATGCCTTTCAGCTGCCCACTATCCTCCGATACACCATGGCAGCGCTTCCCAAAACCTTTGATGCACAGCACGCTTCCCTCCAGCCAACTAACGGCCGCGTCCACCGTTTGCTGCCAGCACAGCATACCGCAGGCGACACTTCGGTCCGCGGAGCAAACAGGGAAATGGGCCTACGGAAATAAATATTTGCAAATAAATTACTGGTCGGATTGCTACCAAACACACATAAGCACGCTTTCTGACCCAAGCCTCCGCTCCTCCCACATATTTGGTGAAAATCCGTCCAGCCGTTCGGGCTGTAGCCGTGCACAAAGTTTTTTCCCCATTCCGTCTATGGAAAATAAATAAATAAATAAATCGGACCCCCCCCCCCTATAACTTTGCCCCCCCTGCACAAAACCTCACCCAACTTGGCGAAAATTCAGAGCCGGCCATATACTTTTTTTTGCAGAGTTTGGTGAGGATTCGTCCAGGGGGAGCGAAGTTATAAATCGCCAAAAAAGTGCTCTTCCTATAAGTTTAGCAACTTAATCATAACTACGCGGCCGTTACAGCGGGCTGTGTAATATATATATATATATATATATATATCCTTCGCTAAAGCGGAAACAGCAAGATGCCAAGAATACATATGTCCATCTTGCACATGCTTACTTGCAACTAACATGCTAACATGGAAAGCCATAAGAACAAAGATGGAAGCCATAGGTGCACTGAAATGAATGGGGAAGGTGAGACAGACTTCAAATACATGCAAAGGCTGACAGCCTGATTCAGCTAACGGCAGGCAGGCACAGCCTTTAGCGCAGACACAGTGCACATCCCAGTCAAGGACAAGCAGAGACAGAACGTTTCCAGTTTACCAAGACGATAAGACACCTGCAAGACATTTAGTTTAAGATCTGCATAATTACAAGCAAGTGAGCTCCATTTCGTGGCCTCTACACACATGACCTAGAAGAGCAGGACAATACTTATTCACTCGAAGGTAGATGGAGGAAAGCTTTTCCCATCAAACCAGAGGTGGAAAGATACAATTACTACACAGGTTAATAAGTGAATTTACTAACTCAGGTTTAGGCGATTATTGATGGCAACATAATAGAACACACAGCACCTTTGTGCTCGTTCCCATCGCCTTGAAAATGTCCAACCAGTCTGATAGCTGTTCAAGGCCCCAAGGCTAGGAAGACACATTTTACCCAATCCTTAGCTACCTTTCCCGTTAAGACATTATGTTGCAGTGGCCAATAGTTTCTCCACTTTCCTGCAACTTTGTATTTGTTGTATGCAGAGGTGGCCCCGAGGCACCAGATATGGCTATCCAATCCCTACACTAACCCCTATGTATTGTAAATGTTGTTTCCCTAAACTGAGAAATCCCCATCCCTGATTGGTTTTGGAGGACGTGACTTGTTTGTGTGATATCACTCATGGTTAAAACAGTGTGACACATGTTTGGAGGAAGAGAGCTCTGGAAACAAAATGCTGTTCTAGTGTGATCCCTGTCATTTTTGTTGGATAATAAAGACAGTAAATGTTGCCCTTTGGTTGAGTTTTCCCTTCTTGTGGCAGAGATTTTGTTGGGACCCAGGTACCCTCTTGCTGGTAATCGGTGTAGCTGCTCAGTGTGCTCATTCCGCTGCTTTGCAAAGCGATGTTGGTAGATTCTTGTTGAGGCACTCCTCCTAGCTTCTTCACTGGGCTTGAGTCGTCCTTTAAGGCGGATGGCCCAAAGCTGAGGAGAGTGTTGCAGGCTGCTGCCTTGTCCTTGGTTTTGTTCAGAGACTCTATGGCACTTCCCACCTAGGAAGCTTGCAGCAGAGCCTAGCAGGGCACTCTGTGTGCTGGCTGGGTAACGGTTCTGGAGAGGCTGGAGGGTTTTCTGGATTCCGCATCCCCCTCTGCTCCCTTGGAGATGTTTCAGGGAGGGATCTGGCTTCCCTCTTGAAGGTACGGGCTTTCCTTCACTGTCGGAAGATGTAAGGCACACTGTACCTTAAGCCAGGGTCCAATGAGGAGTTCTTCCTTCTGCTTCAGATGATATGCCAAAAGAGGGTTTGGCCCCCTTTTAAAGCCAAATGGACCACAGGGATTGGTGTAGGCCAAGCCTACCTTAATGACCCAATCCTGGGTCCCCACCAACAATCTCCTGTATGTGTGAGGTCATAACCAAAGTGCTTTGCAACAGAAAAGGTAAAGGGGTGAAAAGATGTAATACTAAGTCCCACCCATCTTCCTGTCTGTTGTGGATCAAAGGGTCCCTCTGGTTAATGGAGGTCTTTGTGGTTCTGGATTAAAGCGGCAGGTCTCCCTTAAAGCTGCGGTGAGATCAGACTTTCTGGCTCCGTAAAACCACATACTCGTACCTTCTCAATGGGCACTCCCTGTGGGGATGAGTATTGTAAACACGCAGTCCCAGAAATGACATTTCACTGTCAATCGATACTGAGGGCAGGAGTTGCATCAGGTTGACACAGTACATATGAAAGGGTGCTCGGGTTTCCTGTGTCCTTTGTTAGCTTCTGCAGCCAGGCCTCATGTGGGCCTGTTTGAATTAAACTCTGATTAATGTCAATGGTGCCACCAGCTAAAGGTCTCAACAAAAGTACACAGGTCTATGCATATGTCATGTGGTGAACATAGGAAAATGTGTGCAGATTAACCCCACACATTTTCCAGATGTGTATCTACCATCATTCAATTTCATTTAAAATTTCAAAAAATCCCAGATGAGCGCACACCCACTGTACAGATGTCAAATTCCTCACACATGCGTTTGTCAAACAACTTGTGGACGTATGCCTATAAACCAGGGGGTCTTCCACTCCTCCTTTGATTCACTTTTGGACTTTAAAGAATAATTAGTTTGGACCCCTTTTGGCAGAGTTGCCCTTTTCAAAGCCTTCTGCCATTGAGGTGAAGTCCGAGGGTTCCAAGGCAAAGCCAAGCTCTGTGCCCTGCCTACTGCCAGGGCACATTGGGGTGACTCTTACGGAGGACCAGGACCTGCCACTCTGCACCAAACTCCATAGGCGGGGTGAGCAGAACCTCAAAGAACTACCCGTCCTATACCCCTTTACCCCCATAGGTTTTGGAGCATCCCGATAGTCAGGACAGCCAGGATCCCTGTTTCCAACTTTGAACTGCCTAAATCAACTTCTTAGCTCCCTTTAATGCTCCCAAGCACCATGAACCACCAGTGTTCCCTTTGGCAGTCACTGAACTTTGAACAACTGTGCTCAGACAATCACATTGGCTTGGTGCCTTAGCGCTCAAGCGGATTCTCTTCAACTGCTCAGCTCAAGCACCATTACACTGTGCACTACACTAGAGGGGTGAGTTTGAATAGTGTGTTATTTGTACAGTTGGGTGTTTAATTCAAGTATATATATTTTAATAGAACCTTGATCAGGCATTCCTTTTGTTTTTGACTGTTTTTACTTTACTGTTTAGGTTGCTAATTCAAACTCACATCTCTTCTGAGAGTATAACCTTCCCTCTGCACACGTTTACACAAAAGGTGAAGGAGTTCAATCTCTTGGCTGTGTCTGTATGATTGGGATCACTGTTGGTTTGCAGGAGTATGAGGCTTTTAGCCACTACATGTCCTTGTACTCCTGCAGAAGTCATCTTATCACGATTCCCAAAGTGAGCGTAATGAGGGAAGACAAAGCAGGGGTGGACGAAGGGGGGTGGGGGAGTTGTTGCCTAAGGCAAGATGTTGAGGTGTTTAGTTGAGGTGAGTGTGGTTGGAGTATCCAAAGTGTTGTTCAGGGGAAGTTGGAAGGATTGAGATGGAGTTTCAGGGTGTACAAGGGAGTAGTAGTATTGGAGCTATGCATGAGAGTGCACACACCTGTATGAAGGGTAGAAAGAGTGATTTAGTAGAAGACGATGTGGACAGGGTGGACTGGCTATAGGGAACTCTAGAGATTTCCTGGTAGGCTTCTGCACCCTGGCAACAAAGAGGTAGAACTCAGAAACAGGTTTAGAGCAGACAATGGGCCTCATCACGACTTCGGCGGTAGGACCGGCGCTATTAGCGTGGGGGCTATTAGCGTGGGGGCTATTAGCGTGGGGGCTATTAGCGCGACCGCCATAGACCCCGGCGCTAATAGCGCGGGATCACGAGTTCGGCGGACTTGGAAGTCCCCATTCCCCATTGAGCCCATTCGGGAATGCCCCATTCCCCATTGGGCTCAATGGGGAAATTTCACGCTCATACCGCTGGCGGATTTCCCGCCGGCGGTATGAGCGCGAATTTTCGGCGGATTTCACACCAGCTCAGAGCTGGCTTGAAATCCGCCAAAGCCCTGATTCGGCGGACCCTTAAATCCGGCAGTAATAGCGCTACCGCCGGATTGAAGGATTACCGCCGAAGTCGTGATGAGGCCCAATGTACTCAACCAAGAGACAGTGATGTGCTCTATAGTACTAAGTACATTTGTTAACTAGGCCGATAGCAACCAAAAACACTGGATACGAATGGTCCGTCTAATTATTTTTCTCAATCTGCGGAACTGTTTGGCTTTTATGCGCACATTATTTTCATTGTGACTAATGTGGTAAGCCACTTTGTAAGCACGGGCAGTTAGTGAGCTACCCACTACGAAGAGAGTTTAGAAAGGAATTTCCCCTTCCCATCCACTGCAATTCTTTTCAAATCTTTGTAAAATGTGCATCTTACAACACTTTTCCCAAACATATAGGATAAAACAAATATTTGATATGTGATTATAAAGAGAACTCCTCAACCAGTCCAGGCCTTCAAGATCTGTCGTAGTACCTAGCAAACATACTCCAGTGCAGAGAACAAATTGTGTTTTATGCCACTGGAAAATTCACATGTGTATTACGAAAAGCAAATATCGATTATGAGAACTGGTGTGACTGTCAAAATATTCAGATAGCATGACATTTTCAAATTAAATAATGGCAACTCAAAGGAATGTGTCAGAAAACATGTGAGGAGAACCTGCATCTCATAATGTGTGTAAGGCAGATAATTGCATCAGAGTAACTGCAATACACAATATGATGATCAGAATTCCTGAGCCTCTTCTTACTGTACACATTAGGTTGTCCTGTCAGTTGCGACACAACTTACTCCAAACCAGCATTACACTAAGAGACATATACACCATCCATTTTTATTCCCTAAAAACAGGAAAATGTGCCCAACAAAAACGGGAGCATACCCCCCACCCCCTTCTACACACAAAGCTCCATTGATATATTTTTGAATCAGTAATCAGCAGAGCAGCGGCATAGGAAGGAACTCTAATGATATTACTGCCTGATCGCAAGATTCATTTTAACGGAAAAAACATCTCTCAATAAGCAAAAACTATGCCTATTGGCAAAGCTACTTACTTTTTACTCCCTGAACAGTCATTTGACTCCAAGCAGGAAACAAACTCTCATCAAAGCCATGCTTGTAACCCTAACATAGGGCACATAATACAGCCTATACTTTTGCCCTCACCATAGTCTAGACAACATTCAACAAGACCCTTACTGGGGTTTCTTATGGTACCCATATAGCACATATAAATAAGTATTTTAACTTAATAGCATCAATGCTCAGAGGTGCAATAGACTGAGTGCCTTTTTCTATAACTTGGGATCCCTCTTCTGTAATTCATTGTTATTAGTTAATCAAGTTGCAGGGGATGCTAGTGTCAATAGACGCAGAACACATGAATATATTTTAAAGACGTCCACAGCTGAGCATAGAAAGAAACAGAAAGTCAGTTGTCTAGATTGTTACTAGAATGTCCCATCATTTAGCAAACAAACACATTTTCTTTACTGTTCTGTACTGTCAAAACGCTGGACTTGGTTTTTGATACATTTTTGTCATCACCCTCAGTGTTCTGCTGTGCCCTTCCACCCATACCATACGCTGGCTCCTGTGCTAGCCTCCAATACTAGTTGACAGGGCACTGTAAAAAGTGAGGGATCATAGCAGTAAACGCTCACTGGGATATTTGCAGAGCCACAATACTTTGCAAGCAAAGCATTTTACTGCATCACTGTGTTATAATGTGCATATTAAGAAAACATCATGAATCTGCTTGTACACAATTATTTTGCAGTGCATACAAGATTGTTTGCAAAATACCCACCCTCATTTTGTCGGGTAGGATTATGCACGTGCTCAGTGAATTCTTTTTCATATAGTAGCGAGTTACCATATAATTTGTTAAGGTCTATGCCCAATGGAACTCTGAACACTTGGACTGGATACAGTTGAGTGAAAAGCATTCTACCGCCAGAATATTTGTTGATCTAATACTATAGAGGAGTAATTCCAGGCATACTCCATACCCATTATTCCTTGCAGGCCAAGTAAAACAATATTGCAATGTTAATCTCCACTTATAGGGAAATGTTAGCAATGCTAAATTAGGAGACACAGAACATGACATTTGTCTACTCAAAGGGCACATTAATATTTGAATGTTATAAAGCGTTAGTTAACCTGCAAGGGGACCTCTTCAAAGCGCTTGCGTGACACATGTACAAAGAATAGGAAGTGTTGGAGGAGGTTACACATCCAAGTAGCCTGATTAATTACAGTCGGTATCCGACATTTGAGCCGATGGCTTGGTTACATAGTGTGGCTGATGCTTCTGCTAAGGCACCACGAGTAACAGAAATTCTGGTGCTTGAAAATTATTCATATTACAACAAACATAAAACTATTGGATTTAGGCACAAGTCTGGTAACCTTTCGCAGAGCCAAGAGAGGAACTGTTAATGTTAAAGGTATTTGTACTGCGCACCATCACCACCGGAATAGTCAATGTTGTCCGATAATATCTAAACGCGTTCTGGGGCAGAGGTTAGTGTCATAAGGTGAAAAGCGTGGTACAGTCAAGTTTGGGGAGGGACCATTATTTGGTTAATATATGCAGACATATCTTAGATTTATCTGCTTATGCAGCCAATTTTTCATATTTTTTTTTTACTTCTTGTAGGTGTATTTTGTTTTGAGTGGTTTTTAAGGTCACACTTGCATAGTAATGTTATTTTAAGAGAAAACAAATGTCAGGTAATTTATGTGGCTTGAGTCTTTTTAAATCTTTTTTAATGGGCGAGTTTGGTCTCTGTGCACTGCTAAAAATCTTTAGAGCAGCACCCAGAAGGAAGCTGGGCAAGCATAGATGAGCACAGCTAAGAGGAAACATCAGCCACTGAATAGTTGTTTTATTTAATAAATCATGCTGTAAGCATGAACAATATATTTTCATTAAAAAAAGAAAGCGCATTTAAAAAAATGTGATAACATGTTTCATTTATTTCTCTTAGTTTGAATACATCTCATCCTTATTTCTTTTTTTTCGAAGCTCTACTTATAATACAAGCAACATAACAGCGAGAATAAATATGACAGACGATGTTTATCGACGATGCCACAATATAACACGCTTAATACTTCAGCCTTGCACTTTGCTGCTTGAGGACAACATTAAGAAGGTATTATAAACAAAAAGAAAGGAACGGAAAAAGGAAAAAAAAATCATCCTTATTTAAAACACACAAGCCAGAAAAAAACATTTTGAAAATAGGACAATATGCACTGAAGGGTGTTGCATCTGCAAAGCCAGTGCTACTCCAAGCGACATGATTCATGAATGCAAAGGTCTAAGTGGCAATGGACAAAATGGACACCACAATTTGCAATTGCCATTGCAAATCACAAATTGCAATATCTTGCGAGTTACAAGGCATCAGAGGCTGAAAGTGAGTTTCAAACTTTCCTTGTAGCTCACATAGAAATGTGTAAATGGTTACTGTTCATTCATGTGGGACACAAGTTGGTGGTACATGTGAGGTGAGTGTATTCATCTCCCTATTAATTTTAAAGTGAGGACCCCCTCCCCATACGACAAACATGGAAGAGGACTTCACAGGGAGGATGGTAGGGTAGGAGCATGGGTAATCACACCTAGGCAAGCCTGGCATGTAACTGAATCTGCACAAGCCCTAAGAAGTCCCTTTCCCATTGGGCTCAATTCCACCAATTCTCAATCCTCGTCCATTTATCCCACCTCCTACCCACCACACTCTTCAGCCCTAAACCACACACCACCAGCAAGCACAGTGCCATCTATCTCTCTCTGTCCACAGAGAAATTAGCTCTCATCTCCCACACCACTCGCAGACTTCCCTGTAATGCTATTCGAGAGATTTCATAATAAACAAGTTATCCCAAAAGGACAATGTCGGTTGGGACATTTGTTCTGCCTCTTGCACTGCCTAACATATAACTAGTTTATTTCCACTCCTACTAACCTGGAAGAAACAGCCTCTCTGTACTCCCTCTGGCAGACTTGCCCACAGGATAAATGGAGTGATTTCCCAACATGTAGTTCCTCTGAGATGCCTCGTAGACGGGGCATGTCATTCTGCTCCACATATAGCAAATTGCTTCAGTCCTACTGGTCTCCGGAACATGTAGTACATTTTTCAAGTTTGTATATATTGCCTCTCTGAGTAGCTTCATTGTATTAAAATGAGAGGACAAAGTATTCTACTGGAACTGAAAAACCAGAAATGATCCGGTCCGTGCTGAACAGCTTTTTTTCTGCCGGGATTCAGCCGAATACTTACTCGAAGCCAAAGTTCAATATACCCCTACTATCAACCAAAATATATTAAGTAGGCCAATTTTCACTAACAATTATAAAGAGGCTGATAGCAACTAAATTCAAAGGGTCTCAATCTCAGTTTGGCAGTGCAGGAAAAAAGTGGAGGTAATTCCTTTACTGACACTTTTCTTGTCGGTAACGGAATTACCTCAATTTTTCCCACACACGCCAAATTACACGTTTTGGCAGAATTACCACCGGTGGTATTACCGAGTGGCAATTCTGACAATTTTTAGAGGAAAAGTGTATCATGCTGGAGGTAAATCCTCAACTTTTCCTCCAAAAATTGGCAGAATTACCACTTTGTAATTCTGCTGGTGGTTTTCCCACCAATAATCCCCAATGGACTCTATAAAGCAGAACTAACACCACCTACCATCACTTGTAATCCCGTGGTTACCCCACAGGGCCAAGTGGCGGTAACGGTATGCGATTTTGGCAGCAATACAGCAGAATGACCACCAAATGACTGCCAAACTCGGAATGAGGCCTAAAATGATTAGGTCGGTAGTGACCACAACAGTATCTTATTAGAACAGAGAACAGAGTGAGGATAGATGTGGCATGATATGTGGAGGGTATAAGTGGGTGAGCAAGGCAAACAGGTGGTACACTTTGCTTAAGTGCCCTTTGCCTGGCTGCCTGATTGAGTTCTATGTGTTAAAATATTAATAAGGAATGTGGCACGTGCCCACTGTGATCCAACCTGCCATTCACCTGTCCACAGTGTCAGGAGGATTGTTGGTGATGCAAGCCCCAGGCTGCTCACGGATATTGCTCGCTTTGGCCACTGACGATGCTGAGGCGAGACTGTGAGGAACAGGTGAAACAAAGTGCTGAGGGAGGGGTTCTATGAAAAACAGGTGCATGGTTCTGGGTTGTAGTAAAGCTGGAACCCCATCAGCCAACCTAGCCCAGCCTTCTGCGCATGTTACCCATACAGAGGACTTCTCTTTAAGACAAAAACGTAGGGCTTTCTCTTAGATTATGGGTTGCTTATAAAGGACATTCTCACTGGGTAATTTATGTAGGTCCACCAACACAGGCCATCGATATAGGGGCTTGACCTCGGTTGTAAACATAGGGCCTCCCTTCTCCTCGGGTTTAGCGTGCGACCTCACTTCCTGTACAGCCGTTGGCTGCTGTTAGTCTGTGCGGGTGGTCTGCCTTCACAGGCGGGAACAAGTGTAGCACCAGAAACAAGGTGAAAAGAGCCCGGCCCTTTATTCTGTTTAATTTTCTGCATCTCCACCATGAGTGAAAAGGGGGTTGTGGAGTCTTCTATTTCCACTCGTGCTTGCTGGAAGTTCTCGCAGGTTGTTGTACATGTCTTTCTCCACCAGCTCTTCTTATTGGACCCTGGTTCTTTGGTGTCAAAGCAGGGCTTTTTCCTTTACTGCTCAACAGTGGTCTACGGAGTCAATGGGTGTACTGCGCATTTTAAACTCGGACATACGCATATATATATATATATATATATATATATATATATATATTCCCAAGAGACGCATTTGCTGCGGCAGGGGACGGGGGCAGCGCAGGGGGGGCATATGGATATATTAAGAACTTCTATATCCGAAAATAATTTGCCGTGCCATGCAGCCTTCTCACAGTCGCCACGGCAACAGGGACTGCTTGTGCCAGCCACGTATCCAAGGTGACGGAATTTGGCAAGAGGTACTTTTTTTCCCTCCCCCCCCACCCCCCATCATGTTTTCTTAGTTTTTTTTTTCCTTTTTGCTTTCCTTTTTGCTAAATTTAGCGAGTTTGCAAATTAATGAAACAATCATCTAATTGGAGGTAAGAGAGAGTTGGTCCGCACTTTAATTTTTATGTTTAGCGTTTAAGTGTCTGATGCTCATGAGTCTCCGCGTGGGGGGCAGGGGGATACATGAGAGGGACACTGATGGAGAGAAGCAATCAGGAAGGTCAGCCAGTCTCTCATTGCGTCAGAAATAGCGCCCAGCGGAGCGTTATGATCGCCTGCTGGACACATGCACATGAGCTGCTTTTTGCCGCTTCTGCTATCTGGCTGCGCTTCCGACAGCTAGTGTGTTCTTGTGCAAGATATCCACTGTAACACTGTAGATAAGGATATCGCTCCACAACCACGACCTAACCCTCCTTATGGAAGGGCATACCCCTTAGCAGCACATACATTCTCACTGCAGTAATGGGCAGAGCCCCAATGGAAAGTATTCCCTAGTTTAGTTTAGTTTATTATTTGATAATGCGCACCAAAACCCAGGGGTAGCCGGGCGCAGCAGTAAAGGAATGCTTAAGCTTGGTTACATACAGTAAATGCATACATGTTATAACAGTATTTACAGTGCAGATATACATCAAATCACACAGGGGGCAAAGGGATAGTCTATGTTACAAGTTTCAGTAGAGTACAAGTTTCAGAGTATTTACATGCATAAATCCAAGGTCAAGGCCAGGGACCAGTTTAGTGGGTGTTGTTAGTCTGGAGCCAACTTTTCACTTTACATCTGAATCTAGAGTATGGTTGATCATCTCTTAGTGCAAATGGAAGTGCGTTCCAGGCCTGGGCAGCTCTAACGGGGAAGCTCGAACCGCCCGATTTTGTGAGCCTGAATCTAGGGGTTTCTAGCAGAAGGTGGCTGGAGGCTCTGGTGTGGTGGCTGGAGGTTTTTCTGGTCAGTCTAGCCGCTATATATGGTGGCGCTGTTTTGTCGAGACCTTTGTAAGTGATAGATAGCGTCTTGAGGAGAATTCTGTCACAAATTTTTAACCAGTGGTGGTCTTTCCTGATGTTGGTGATATGCTCTCTGCGGGGTATATCCAAGGCTGCTCTAAGAGCATTGTTCTGCAGTATTTGCATTTTATTTATGATAGTTTTATTGGCACCTGCATATAGGGCGTTACAGTAATCTAGTTAAGACATTATTAAGACATTGGCTAGTGTGATGCAGTTAGTTTTGGAAAGGTAGGGTCTACAGGCCTTGATTAACTTGCAGGTCTAGGCTGTAGATGAGGGCAGGGAGTTGACTTGTTTTTTGAGAGAGAGTGTAGAATCAAGGTAGAAGCCTAGTGTTTTTACCTCGGTTACCACCTTGATTATGTTACCATCTATATTAAAGGCCGTATAGCTGGGGCTACGTTTTTTGAGGTTAGAGTCAGAACCCAGGATCAGTATCTCTGTTTTGTCATCATTCAGGCAGAGGCCGTGGGAGGCCATCCATGCCTGAATGATGAGGTACATCTTGTTTACTAGGGCTGTATCTGCGACAAAGTTGCCAGAAAGTGGTATGAGGATCTGCATGTCGTCCGCGTAATTAGTATAGGTTACCCCCAGTCTGTCAAGTTTGTCGAAGAGTGGCTTAGTGAAGATATTGTACATTATAGGAGAGACACATGAACCATGTGGGACACCACAGGTGATTTGTATTGGGTCCGCTGAGGCTAAGGGGGAGAAGACTCATCGTACGGTTGGTTTGGAAGGATTGTACCCAGGCTATAGCTTCACTTGATAAATGGGTGGCAGACGCTAGATGCTTGCATAATACTGCATGGTCAACCAGGTCGAAGGCCGCCGATAAGTCAAGGAGGAGGAGCATAGCTGTTTTACCTGTGTGTCCTTCAACTCGTCAATTAAGGTCAATTAAGGCTGTTTCAGTACTGTGTTGTGGTCTGAATCCAGATTGGCGTGATCCTAGTAGTTGGTTCGTCTCCAGGTATTTTTGGATCTGGTGGTAGGCTACTCTGTCAATGATTTTAAGGAGGAACAGGACCGTGGTGATGGGCCTATAGTTAGTAGGGATTGCTGGGTCAAGGGTCTGCTTTTTGAGGAGAGGCAATACCCATGATTCTTTAAGGTTAGTGGGCACACTACTAGATCTAAAGGAGGCATTGATTAACTTAGAGATGAAGGGTGCTAAGTCTCCCGCAGCGTCCTTAATTACTTGTGCCGGGCAGCTGTCACACTGGCAATTCGATGGTTTCAGGGATGAGATGACCTTTTCATTTTCCAGTATGGAGATGTTGGTAAACCTAAATGGTTTACAACTACCTAGTACATCTGTACTTGGTGTATCTGTCAGAGGAGTGGTATGCGTTCCTGTGAGGCTCAAGGAGGCTTTCTTCTTTGCAATTTTGGACTGTAGCGTTGTCATCTTATTTGCTAATGCATTTTGGATGCTCGTGAATTGGAGTTGGCTTTGCTGATTCTTCCGTTGAATGTATTTTTTTTGGTTTGGATTATTTGTTTCTTGTACTTGTTCGCAAAGTTGGCAAGTAGGGTTTTATTCTCAGCTGAGGGCGAGTGTCTCCAGATAGCTTGGAGTTTACGTTTTTGGATTCGTAGTTCTTTGAGATGGGGGGTGAACCAGGAATTGAGGTGCGATTCTTGTTCACTTTTACGTAGTTTGATAGGGGCAATGGTGTCCAAAGCTTTGGCCATAGAGATGTTAAATGTATCAACTAATGAGTTAAGGTCAGGGTTATTGGTGCTAGCAGTAAGGGCTGGTAGGAGGAGAGGGAGTAGTTTTTCAACAGTGATATCTTTTTTGCTTCTGGTAGGCAGAGGTGGAGCAATTTGAAGAGTATCTGTTTGAAAGGGTTCTATGATAGATGAAAGGCAGATAAGGTGGTGGCCTGTCCAGGTTTGAGGTATGATTTTAGCAATAGTGGTAGTGCAATTCAGGTTGGCTATCCAATCTAGAGTACGTCCTTTAATGTGTGTGGGAGCTAGGACTTTTTGTTTGAGGCCATGTTCGACTAGGATTGATTGGATAGATTGAGCCTGTTTGTCCTCATCCTCATTGAACCCTAGGTAAAAGTCACCTAGTAGTAGGAGCTGGGTGGAATCTTTGATATTGTTAGTGAGGAGGCTGGCGAGGTCTTCCTCAAAGTTACGTAGGGGGCTAGGTGGTCTATACACCAAGAGGATAGTGTCTATACACCAAGAGGATAGTTAGTGTACTATTATTGGAGATGGGAAGTTTGGCTGAAAGTAGTTCGAAAGATGTGATGGCTGGAGGTGGGGTAAGTCTTATTGCTAATTTAGTTTTGGCAATAATAGCCAGGCCGCCGCCTCTTGAGTTGGGCCGGTCGACTCTAAGTATATTGTAGTTGTCTGGTATGGCAATCATAAGTGCGGGGCCTTCCGCATCGTGGAGCCAGGTCTCAGAGACAGCTAAAAAGTCTATGCTGTCCATATTGAGTAAGTCAGCGATCTCCGTGCTATGTGCTATAAGGGACCTCGCATTGATGAGTGCTCCTGATAAGGTGGGATTGGTATTTTGTTCTTGAGTAGGTTTTAGTTTGGGGTACTTGGATCTCTTCAGTTTATGCGGAAGGCGAGTCTGTGTTTTAGGGGGTCTTTCCACATCTGTGGCAAATAAGTTAGGGTTGGTGTTATTTAAAATATGTTTGAGAATCAAGGGTTTTGTTTTATTATTTTTGAGATCGTAAAGACGTGGTAGCTTAGCTCTAAGCCGCATATTTCTCTCCTGCAGATTGCAGGGTGTGGAGTTAATGTAGGCCATTGTTGTGGTAATTATGAAGGTAGCCAAGAATAGGGAATGGAATGTATGTATAAAGTAAGTCTTAGTGGTACGCATGGTAGGGTATACTATGGTCACTCCTGCCCGTAAATGCTAATTATAGGAGCTACGAGCTGGGCATGGGTGTTATTGCAGCAGCGACCGGGCACCTAATTTAATGATCTCGATAATAGCTAAACTGCATACATGCCAGAGGGCACCTAACATTGACAGTCCCAATACACACTCAGATGCATATGTGCCAGAGGGCACCTAGAATTGACAGTCCCAATACACACTAAAATGCATATGTGCCAGGGGGCACCTAGAATTGACAGTCCCAATACTAAAGAAATATGCCGCCAAGAGGGGGTATTTAGCTGAGCGTGGCATTAATAGGAGGTACTGTTACAGTACATTGGATTATGTCAAGGGTGAGTGATGTCAAGCAGGTAGAGAGTACTTACAGCGAGGTCCCACGGGTGACCGTAGAGATTGCCTGGTGCAAGGACCATGTAGCATACAGCCGAGTGCGGAGTCTGAATTAGTCCCGGCATAGGGACTATATGTAGAATAACATATCTCCAATAAGATCTCTCCACAACTCCGGTATTAGAAGAGTGTCCCTGGTAAGAATATCTCACCCCAATAAATACATTCCTGCTATTAGAGCATCCCTCACCAGTGTAGGGTAAGCACCCTCCAAAGACAAGCAAGTTCCCTCAGCCGCAAACATATGAGAAAACCTCTACACCACCAATAACCTCTTTTCAGACCTCTGCCCCGACAAGAACATCTCTCCACAGCCCAGCATTACAAGAACAATGCCATCCATAGAACATCTATCCACTGCCCAGCATTACAAGAACAATACCATCCAAACAACATCTCTCCACAGACCAGCATTACAAGAACAATGCCATCCAAAGAACTGCTCTCCACAGACCAGCATTACAAGAACAATGTCATCATAACATCTCTCCACAGACCAGCATTACAAGAACAATACCATCATAACATCTCTCCACAGACCAGCATTACAAGAACAATACCATCATAACATCTTTTCACAGCAAAGCATTACAAGAAAAATGCCACGAAAGAGCTGCTCTCCACAACCCAGCATTACAAGAACTACGCCATCCAAAGAAAATCTCTCCACAGCCAGCATTAAAAGCGCATCGCCCAATAACAACCTCTATCGAAAGTAAAGGTAAAAAAAGAGCATCTCTGCACAAGAACATCTCTCCACAATCCAGCATTACAAGAACAATGCCATCCAAAGAACATCTCTCCACAGCCCGGCATTACAAGAACAATGTCATCCAACAAGCATCTCTCCACAGCCCAGCATTCCAAGAAAAATGCCATCCAAAGAACTGCTCTCCACAGCCCAGCATTACAAGAACTACGCCATCCAAAGAAAATCTCTCCACAGCCAGCATTAAAAGCGCATCGCCCAATAACAACCTCTATCGAAAGTAAAAGGTAAAAAAAGAGCATCTCTGCACAAGAACATCTCTCCACAATCCAGCATTACAAGAACAATGCCATCCAAAGAACATCTCTCCACAACCCGGCATTACAAGAACAATGTCATCCAACAAGCATCTCTCCACAGCCCAGCATTCCAAGAAAAATGCCATCCAAAGAACTGCTCTCCACAGCCCAGCATTAAAAGAGCATTGCCCAATAAGAACCTCTATCAGTGAAGAGCATCTCTTTGCGACCCAGAATTATAAGAACAATGCTACCATACGAACATTTCTCCACAGCGCAACCTCATGTAATATTACCATCATAAGTGCATATCTCCTCTTTCCCAAAGTCATTGGAAAAATCCCTTTTTGAAAAAACCTCTCCAAAGCCCAGCATTCTAAGAACAACTCCATCACAAGAACACCTCACACTTTTCAGCAGTGCAACAAGAACACAACCCGCGTAAGAACATCTCTCCACAGCCCAGCATTACAAGTACACTTCAGTAAGAGCCTCCATCTACAACGCAGGTTTATGAGAACACCCTCCTGACATGAACATACTTTCACAAGCAAGCACTGTATGAAGAACCCCACCATAAGAACATTACTCCACAGCCCATCACTATGTAACATCACCATCATAAGTACATCTCTCCTCTTCCCAACTGGTATTGGAAAATTCCTTTTTCAAAAGCATCTCTCCACAGCTCAGCATTATAAGAGAACTCCCTGTAAGGGTCTGTATGCAGAGCAGAGCTTTATAACACCATTCAACTCACAAGAGCCTCCACCTACAGCCCAACATTACAAGAACAATTATCAACACCACATTTCTCCACAGCCCAGCATTACAAGAACAATGACATCAAAACCACATTTCAACACAGCCCAGAATTACAAGAACAATGACATCAAAACAACATTTCTGCACAGCCCAACATTATAAATGCAGGACCATCATAAGTACATCTCTGTTCTTCCCAGGTGATGTTTTCAAGAAGGGGATTTTCTACACACACCACAGCCCAGCGTAAGAGCACTCCCTGTAAGAACTCCATGTACAGCCCCGCTAATGACAACACTCCCCTCACAAGACCATTGCTCCCAAACACAGCATTATATGAACAGCCCCCTTCCCCAGGGTTATTAGAGCATCCCCCCTCATACGAACATCTTCCCCAGTGTTATACGCCTCCTGGGAGCATCTCCCCACAGCCCAGCGTTGTATGAAAAATGTCATAAGAGCATCTCGCCACAGCCCAAAATAATGAAAAATCCCCTGAGAAGAATTACACCTAAAAGGTTGGAAATTCACTTTAAAAGCGGAGGAACAGAATATAACATAACAAATACTGCATACAACGCTATGTGGTGAGGTTGTAGAGATCTAGAGGTAGCCCTCACTATCAGTGAAGTCTACCAATGGGCGATGGCGCCTGAAATATAGACTAACATTGTAGAGTTCCAAAAGCTGGTAATTACTACCTGAAAAGGATACTGATATGGAGTGATACTTTACAAATGTGATTAGGTGAAGAGTGGCATTCTTCTAGTCCCATTTCTAGAACTTCTCAGACATAAAGGTGCTAGGCTTCCAATATGCAGGACGCTGCCAGTCATCACGTACCCCTACCCCAGTGAGCCCCCACCCCTCATGTCCTATCTTCACTTGCCACCTATATTCGCCTTCCCTGGGTCGCAGGTGACCTCGTGGGTTGTTGGCAATCCCAGAATTACTATTCAGAGTTGGTTACTTCTCGTTGTTTTGCTGCTTCACTGCTTTGTAAATAAAAGATGATGAACGTAACCAACACTTTATGAAATGCGAACGGATGAAAGGCAGAGCCAGCTTTGCCATGTTCCAGAGATCTCTGGACATCTTCATGCATGTGAAACCTTGTCCTATGTCACAGGCCCACTTTATGCTTGGCTGCATAACTCATCTACATGTGAAGTATGCGTGAAATAACTCCCGGGTATAAATGCCCAGAGGGCCACTAACGCCAACAAGCGACTCCCCGCTTTTCTCAACCAACATAGCAAGTTAGAAGCAGTGGTGATGCAGCAGTTCGCAGTAAGGCTTGCAAGTCGTACTGCGCATTCCTCGTTTTATATTGGCCTCGTTATTTTAAGGCACGTCGGACTGACGGTCACGTGAGCTGGAATATACGCTGGTCTAGAGAGGTGCTTATGCACATCAGCGTTTTAATATCGTTCTGTCTTTGGCTTGGCTGAACATGGAACATAAAACATGTAAAATAACACGCTACAATGCCTCTCTGCGGTGGTAAGCATCTTCCACACTTCTTAGCCCCCTTTCTCTGGCTCCAGTCGCTTTCTAAAACTCCTCACTGCCCCATTCATATTCTGGGCGACTTACAGAATGCTCAGTGCTCCCCCCAGACCGCAGGTGTTTCCACACACTTTTCACTATCCCGCTTCAGTTCTGGACATCTTTTAGAATTCTCTGCGTCCCTCTCAAGATGTAGGCACTTTGTCAGGCTTCACAGTGCCACTCTGAGGTGTTAGCGGCTTTCTGACTTCTCAATGCCCATCTTTGGCTCTATGGCACTTTCTGAAACCGCTCAACCCCACTTCAGGTTCTAGGTTTCTTTCAGGCTTTTCATTGCACCTCACAGGCATTAGGCTGTATGTCAGGCTTTTCAGGGTTCCTCACAGGCATTAGGTTGTATGTCAGGCTTCTCAGGGTTCCTATCAGGCATTAGGTTGTATGTCAGGCTTCTCAGGGTTCCACACAGGCATTAGGCACTTGCTAAAACTTCTCAGCGCTCCTCTCAAGGTCTAAGCACTTCTCCAAGTTCTCAAGTGGTAAGTGTTTTTCAGGCCTCATGTTGCATATGCATTTCAGGGTTGTAAGCATCTGCTTCTAGGCACTTTCCAGAGTTCTCAGTGGATCTCCGGTTCTAGTGGCTTGTCAGAGTCTGAGCAACCATCAGGTTCGAGGCACTTCTCAGTGTCCTGGGCGCCAGAGGCTGTGTCTCAGTACAGTAGCTACTGCTTTCTCCTCCAGCACCAGATGATGGCTCAATGTCCCTCAGCCCCCGTGCTCTTCCTATGATGCCTGTGTTGTATTTTTGCAGACACTCAGTCCGAGTCGACCAGCCTGGTAAAAAAGTGCCAGTATCCCAGGATACAGGCACTTTACCGGATCGCCCGACAACGGGAGTGCAGGTGGGGCACCGGGGTCACCTCCAGCTGAAAGCTGGAGGTAAGCCAGGCACTGTACGGACCAAAAAAGCCTTTGTGACGGCAAATCCCTTATGGATGAATGGGGATTTACACCGCTCCGCTGGCACCCGTAATCCGCCAAGGTGTTACCTGACCGAGCATCCCTCACCCCCAAAACGTTCCTTCCCATCTGTCCCCGGCGGGTGCTGTGACATCCACTCAACCAATGAGGAGGCTCGGAACGTGCTAATACCTGCTCCGAGCCACCACACGGCTAGAGGCTGCCATCTTCCCCCGCCGGAGATCGAGGTAAGTGTTGTTACCCCCACCTCCCCAATCCAAAGAATCCCCTCCCCGCCCTCCCAACCCCCACTTATCTTCTTCTTTTTTGTTTTTGTCCATTTCGGGAGCAGATGCGCTGGGAACACTTCTATCCGCAGCGCGTCGGCTCCCGATCCGCGACAGGCCGTCATGGAAAGGAAGAAGGGACTAGCTAATTCTCTCCTTTCCATGCAACCATTTTATTTATTTACATGTTTCCCTATTTTTTGAATGGCTGTCATGGAAAGGGAGAAGGGACTACACCCAGTTGACCCTTTGCATGGCGGCCATTTTGTTGGTTTACTTTTTTACATTCATTTTCAATGGCCGCCATGGAACAGGAAAACGGATTTCGTTTTCCCTTCCCTGGTGGCCATTTCTTGACATTTTATTTTTTGTTCTGAAATACCAGAGCGTTTTCGGAACAGAAAAAAAAAATACTCTTAGTACCCTCCCAAGTCAAAAAGGAAGATCTTCCTGGAATCATTCTTGAGTCATCAGGTGACACCATCCTAGAGTCATCCTTGGCTAGTTCAGGGAGATCATCCGAAACCATTCTGAAGTATGTGTATAGGCCGAAATATTCAAATGAGATGACTCTAGAGTTATCACAGAAACTAATCCAAGAGGAGGTCTGATTACTTCTAGTGATGATCTTGTATTACTCCAGGATGCCCCCCATGACAACTTCAGGATGGTGCGGATTACTCCAGGATGACCCTGTGACAACTTCAGGATGGGTTTGAAATTGTGAACGATTATTGCAGACAACTTCAGGAGGATGTTGCTTTCAAACAATTTAGTAAAAGGGTTTTGATTCCTTGTGTGTAAGATGGGTGGTATTACTATAGGGTTAGACTTATGGATAGTGTACTGGAAAACATGGAATTTGCAGCCGTTACTTGCCATCTTTGCCTTCTTTGCTAGATCACTCAAGTGTTCTTAACTAAAGTTTGCTTAGTTAGTATACAAAACTACAAATCCACCCCACAATGTCACAAACCAACCTCTAAACTCCATTTCATATCTCACCTCTAGCTAACATGGCATCACACCCAATAAACTCCCACAATTACATATCACTGCACTAAAATACTTTGTGACCTAAACAGAATCCGTTAAAGGTCTACCTGCATGACAAGACTGCCGATCACCCCCCCCCAATTTCTCTATGAGCAGCTAGTAATTAGTTCGACCATTCACCACACCCAAGAAAACATTAGTTGTCCCCCCCAAAAGAAATCAAATAGCACAAAAGCATGTACCATTTACAAGTTGGCACCAACCTACAAATTCACCAGATCAACTGTAATAGTTCTACACACAAGAACACTTGCATCTTCAGTTTCACAGAGCAGTATGTGATCTACAATTACATTGTAGATTAGTAGCCGGGGCTGACATAGCAACCCAACTCGGTTGTGGGGATGTTCCAATTAAACTTTTTTTTAAAAACCGTAATCTGAAAGATTGCGCAGGTGTGTGGTACGTGTAGGTGTCACTTCATTGTCCAAACAGACATGACCGTCACACTGTAACAAGAACACACTGTGTTGAAGACGTGTTGAGCTTGTCAAATTAGATCTGTCCGACAAAACATTTGTAGCAGACAATTGACGGGTTACTTTATAGTCCAATATTTTGCAGTTGTTGCACAGCTACATCTCTGGAAACTGCAACATTACACAGACATCTGCCGGTTTAATGCTGCATCTATCAATTGTCCAGGTGAAATAAGAGGCAGGTTCTGAGGAAGAAATGTAGGAGGAATGAAAAACACTAGCCATCCCCGCCGAAAGACTTTTCCAGCTTTTGTAAACAGCCATTAATAAGTTATGGAATAGTCAGTTTTCACCCATCAGCTTTTACAATATAATTCTCTTTTTTTTTCACTGCATCCTCTTTTTCCAGAGTCCACCACTAGCTGCCTTTTCTCCTCTACCTTTATTTTTAAAGCCTCAATTGTAGCTTTTCGTTATTTCATCAAATCAAATGTTTCCCGTGTACTATTTCTTGGCTGTGGGTATGAAAAGGGCAAGTTGAAACTTCATATACAACAAACATTTTGCCTGAGCTGTACACTGGGGTGATCCCCTTAAGCGCGATCCTATCCGCCCCCTTGGAGTTTTGCCAATTCTTTATCTCCTTGGCGCATACCCTCCCTCCCCATGCAGCTACCCACAACTCAGTGTAGCTGCACAGTTGTATGGGTACACACCCTTGAGAGTGCGCGCTGTGACCACTATAATTTATAAATAGTGGCGAGCTGCGTCACCAATTCCACAAGGACTACGCATAAAGACCTTGAATGAATAGGACCGAAAACGGATTGGTATTTGCGAATCGCGCTCTATTGGTTCTCCAACCTGTGGACAAAATTTTCAGGATTGCATCCAAGGTAAAAAACAAAAATATATCAAAAAAGATACTTTAGGAATTTCAATTTGGGGAACCAATCCAGGAAGTCCAAGCATCACTAAAGACTTTTAGCACAATGCGCCAGCCATTGACAGGTCTCTCAGGACTCAACCCTTTATCATCAAGTACTATCAGAAAATTGTTTCAAGATATTTTCACAATCAACTTCCAAACCTGGTCACCATAGCAGGTGTTCAATTTCAAGGCCTTGAAGACGGCTAAAACCGAAACACGTGTCGGCGGACTTTATGGGACTAAATTCACCTACAGATGAATAACCTGATGAAATTGTTTTACTTTCATTCTAAAAGACTGTATACCTAATTTTAAGGAGGTAGAGTGTGATTAGCCAATACCAATCCATACTCTGACCTGGACTATGGCCCATGAGGGCGTTCCATAGCGCTTTGCCAATAACATGAGAGAAATCAGTAGACCATCTATACCTTAGCGTGTTACTCTAGAGGAAATAGGTGCTGTAAATGAGGCGGGCATTGTGCAGCATTCATCTGTATGTGGGAAAAAAAGGGAATGACTCCGCCTAGGGACGTCAGATGTACCCTCCTCCCCCAAACATCAAATAGATGAACAAAACAAATAATACATTGCTTACCTAACTAGAAAAGCATGGCTTCCTTGAAATCCTTTTCTTCACGTATTTCTCTTCTACTTTCATTGATACCCTCTATCAGCAATTTACAATTAACTTCACCAGGAATGGCAAAGGCTCAAATTCCCCATCCTTTCAAATGCACAGAGAATTGTCAGAATCAAAGAGTCATGATTTGAGCTATTGTCTAAAAGAAGAAATTAAAAAAAGTAAATTTAGCATGCGCCAAGTATTTGTGAACCAGGTCTGTACCCAAAACCATTAATTTATAGTGGGTTTGCTATGGATGTTCCTGTCTGATCTGTCCCGATTTATGAGTGTAGCGTCTATTGGTGATTGGTTAACTTCCTCCAAGACTTCCACCCATTGTGGCTTTAACTAGTTGCATCTGTTCGCAAAATTAGAGGTGGGTGTTCTGGAGAAGCAATATGTTCTTAACTGCAGAGCTCTTGTACCTAAAATGCTGCAGTCATTTTGTGTGTGTCCTTTAAAAGACAAGCACATGTTTCAGTTTCTCAACCATAGAGCCCCAGCTTGCAGACAGCAACATGCACAGGAAATGAGGGTATGCAGGGACAGACCCAATGACCAAAGTGTTCTTTACTGGGGGGGAAACAAAAAGTAAATATTACACCTTAGCAGGAAGGCCTTTGCTAATCTGAGCCAGGCACTATCCTCCAGAAGGATCTGAAGTCTCCCCCCTACCCACCCGGCCCCATAAGCATCGCTAATGTGCAATAAATTATGCACTACAGCTGAACTAGAGCAGCGCTCATAGCAGTGGAAAAATCCTGCAAAAAAGTAAACCAACCAAACCATGGGTAAACTTTGCAGAGGCATGGTTTCTCACACATGCACCACAGCCGGATACATGTAGATAACCTATTACGTAGAGGGTCGGGTGCACCTATCTGAGGAAGGCATGGGCTATTTGTGTGGAACATTGTGGGGGCATTGGAGCAGCAACAGCATTAGAGCCAGAGAGGGGCAGCCAGTAGGAGAATGCTTTCAAACTGTCGTCAAGTAGAGGATACAATCAGCCTGATCAGTACAGCAGTCATTGTGTGGAACTGGGAAGGAGTCGCCCCACCCACGAAAAGGGGGCCTCTGTATGCTAAACATCTAGGGTGCCTTAACGCAGTGGCCTTCAAACTGGGAGGCCCAAAGGATGCCAGGTGGTGGGGGGGCTTTACGGATTATGGTGACATTTTAATATAAAATAAAGGCATTTGTAGCGGGGGCAGACATTATTTTACTCAAGGGGGGAGGGGTTCAGCATAAAAAGGCTTGAAGACCACTGCCTTAAGGGAATAAAGTCACCTCCCACTTTCAAATAGAAAAGCAATTAAAAGCACTCCTTTCACACTCAGGTCAGAAAACTCCTGGTACAGCGCCAATCCTCTTATACACAAGGCTGCTGAAAAACGCAGACAAGCAAGAAACTAGCTCAACATCATCTTACGAGAATTAACTGGTCCCATCATTAGAGAAAAAGAACCATGAAAAGCATTCACCCCAGATCATCATAAATAATGATCAAAAAAGATATCTTTGGGATCACTATTCCTAGCAAGCATTCAATAAAGTTTACAGGAAAACTATCTTCAATTAACTGCTGATGTCAAGTGGTCGAAAAAAACAAACCGCATTGAAGGGGCAATAAAATCCCTCCGGTGTCCTCATCAACCTATATAGAGAACGTGACATAAGTATAAATAGAACATGTAGTCGAGTCCTTGAAACTTACATTTGTATATACTAAATCATGTAGCGATTTCCCCAAAGTGTTGAACAAATTAAACGTAGATGGAGTAGAGTATGAGTCATGGGGGGAATTAGAACACAGTCCCCGGCGCATTAAATCTGGCACAACTAGCCATCTATGCACTGTTTAAAATAAATGGCGTTAAAAGCTCTGCCTCACGGGTATAGCATTCGTAACTTCCAGCAGTTAAAAAATAATATTCAAAAGCATTACAATACAAAATGAGTTTTTGAATGCCAGACAGTTTGCTTTTTATGGGTGGCAGCTTTACAGAACCTCTTTTGGGGTGCTTTTGACCTTTAATTCACAGAATACCTGCCCTGTACACTTTTCACATTACACATTCCCCCCAGCTTGAAAGGGGGGGAGGGAGTGTAGAGACTCTCCTTTAATGCAAATTCAGTTGCTGGACAATTAATGGATGCCACTTTTATTTTTTAGTTGGCTGGTCTTCAATGGCTTAAGTGAAAGCAACAGTCAGGTTGCGCGCATCCGGAAGTGTCTTCCAAGTGTGGCTGTTGGGCTGTATACGCTGTTCTGCTGCTCTGCTGGATTTGCTGCCTTCGGTGCTGTCGCCGTCGGCAAGAGGAAGCATCCGCTTCGAATTTCGCACGCAACGCGCATACCATTGGACTCCATTGGACATACTTAGAGGCCATGCCCCCCCGAACCCGCCTCTCTGTCCGCCCACAAGCCCACAGGCCACTTCCTTATTAGCACTCGGACCCGCGCATACGGCGCGCGGATCCGGAAGTGCCTGCGAAGTGCGGCTGTTGGGCTGTATACGCTGTTCTGCTGCTCTGCTGGATTTGCTGCCTTCGGTGCTGTCGCCGTTGGCAAGAGGAAGCATCCGCTTCGAATTTCGCGCGCAACGCGCATACCATTGGACTCCATTGGACATACTTAGAGGGTATTTACTGGTGAACTCTCTGTCCCATTATCGAAGTGACCGTGGGTTTCCCGCGGGTTTCTGTGTTCCGTGCAACTTACTGACGCTACTTTCTTCTCTTCTCCCCTTTAGCCACGCCCCCCCGAACCCGCCTCTCTGTCCGCCCACAGGCCACTTCCTTATTAGCACTCGGACCCGCGCATCTGGCGCGCGCATCCGGAAGTGCCTGCAAAGTGTGGCTGTTGGGCTGTTAGGCGGTAAGGTGGCTTGGTGGCAGGGTGACTTATTATGCCCTTGTATTACAGTGTGTCAAATCTTGTTTAAAGGGTGACTTAGTGAGCTACTCTAGTTTGTTTGCACTGTCCTTTGCCCCATACGTTTCCCATTGCATCTAGATTTGTTTTGATCATGGCAGAGGGGCTCCGTAGTGTAAAAAAAAAAAGAAACCCTATTAAACCCTAAAAAAATAGGAGGTGGATTCTAACGAAGTTAAACCGTCTTCTGAAAAGCCCTTAAATTGGCCTGATCAAGAGAAGATCATAGAATCTAAACTTCCTCTCGACTCCATTCATAGCAGCATTTTGCTCTCTGAAAACATAATAGTGGCTCTAAGACCAGAGAGCAACGTCGAGAATTAAGCTATCCTCGCACCCGCTTCTTTTGAGTATAACAAAAAACAGGAATTGAAAAATTTACAGGGACCCAAGAAACCAGCCTCTCTGTCCACTAAATTGACGGCAGAGGACACTCATCGTGATGATTTGCAGAAATCCAATGAAGATGTCCCTGCCGTCATAGCCCTCGAAGACTCTGAAGAACAAATCTTGCCTAAAAAACGGTCGGTGTACATCGATTGCGAGACCCCTCCAACCAATCTGGTAGGAAAAAGTATAGCTTCTAAAACTGCATCAGTATTTTTGTCGGTAAAAGAAGTCAATGAAATCTCCTCAAAGGATTGGGAAAATGTTGACTGTAACTCAGATCAGAGTCTAGACAGAGAAGAAATAAAGAAATAATGGGAATTGAGCAATTTGATCCCCGTACTGCCGATTTCTCCATACTAGCCCCGGCAATTGAGACAGAACTGGGTAAACGGATTTGTCTATCCAATGAACCCTCAACCCCAGTGAATAAAAGAAAGTACGGGATTGAAAATGTGTTTCTATTTAATAATCCCCAACCATATACATATTCTGTACCTTCACACTTTAATGCAGAGAAGGAAGCACGTACTCTAGGGGGGGCCAACAGCCAGAGAACTAACAACATAGGAGGACCCTCCTCGATGGCAAATAGTTCCCCCATACTGGAAAAACCACTGATCTACACTCGCCAATATCCTTCTAGTCACGAAGGAAATAGAGCACGTAGTTTTGATCCTAACGAGTCCATCCATTGTGAAACTCATCCACAGCCAAACTGCCCTACCACTGAACAAGAAAAATGGAATGTCGAATTGCAACACTCTTTCGAATCTTTTCCGGTCATGACCCGAATTCTTAATTTACTTGATAAAGGTAATGAGCAGACTCATGAGGAAATAAAAATTTTACAGATGCAAATGCCTGACCTCACGAGTACACTCAGTAAAATGGAGGGCATGTTATTTGCCTGTCACATGTTTTCTTCCATCATAAACAAAAAAGATTTGACGTCTCATGTTCAAAATATAGGTACTCAAACTAAATTGTTCTCCGAGGTAGTGACAGAAGGACCATCTCTCAAATCAGAAAGGTTGTGAACCCAGAAGCAGTGAACTTGGAAAATTCCAATGAGTCCAACCTCGCTGTTCTGACTATTCTTGTAAGGGAAATGGCAGATAATCTTGCCACACTCTCCAAGTCAGTTAACAAAGAATCTCTGTCGACTCCTTGTGTAGAGGAAAGGGCTCCTCCAGATAGTCCTTCAGTTCTAACTGATCTTATTGACTTAACCGGAGTGGACCTTATTCCTCAGGAAATGAAAGAAATATTTGATATTGAAGAGGTGCCTTATAAAGCTCCTTCTATTGCCCTTACTAAAAAACAAAGAAGGGCCTTGGCCCGCGCCCAAAAGAGAAATCTTTTAATTAAACTTCAAAAAGGAAAACAGGAAAAAAAAAACAAATAATCAACTACGTGACAAAAATGATAATCACAACTCACATATGAAAGATATTTGCAACCTCTCAGAGGGAGATAACATCATTGACCTGAATCAGTTGAGCGAGGAATCTAAGGCCTTGTTGAATCTTTCGGAGTCTAATTCGACTGCTTCAACCCTCAAAGTACCTCTTAACCCTTTACCAAAAAACAAAAAAACTAACGAAAAAGAGGATTTGTTAACAGAACTATCCTGTCAAGGATCTAAGGTAAAAAAGGTAATGGATAAAGAGGAAGGGGGAACCATTGATCTCGGTATGGTACCCAACTCAATTGCAGAGGCTCCACACCGAGTTCAATCTGCCCTCTCCAATTATTATCCAATGTTGAAAATCAAAAAAACTGCGAAAGTTATTTTGGGGAAAGCCAATGGACAAAGGGAAACCACAACAACCATTTGTCCTAATAATCCAATTGAAACTCAAACTAAAAACCTGGTGGGAGCGTGTTCAAGCGAGTCTGAAGATAAAACCTCAGATAAAGATGTTGAAATTAGCGATCAATTATTTGTGAAACAACGAACTCAGAGCAAAAAAGAACTATCCCTAAGCTACCAACTTTGAGTCTGCAACGCTCACAAGCCAATGAGTGCCCTAAATTGACCAATCTTAAATCCACAATGGATAATCAGGAATCACTAACCAACCATAATAATAATGATTCAAAATCTGCTATAATTATGGGTTGGGAAAGCGATGAAGCTCGCTTTGGTAAGGCTCGCTTGAAACGCACCTTCATGATGACTGTTTTTCAGGACATTCCCGCCTTGCGAATTGTTAGATCTGACGACATAGACTGGGTGAAATTGGCTGCTATTAATAACAATAGAATGATTTGTAAATTTATGTCTCCTTTCGTTATGAAGATGCTATGGGATCACTCTGATGACTTAGCATTTATTGGCTTAACTATCATTTTTTTCATCATTTGAGGATGCAAAAAGCTATCTAGAAACTACTCCTCTGATAGCTGAAAGCGTTACAGATAGTGCGAACCAGGGTACCTCTGCAAATATTGACGCCAATACAATGAAACAGTTTATGTCATTCATGTCTGCTCTAAAGGAGATGTCTTGGAGGGATCCTATTAACGCTCCGCAATCAAACCAACAAAAGGCGATGAAAGACTCTTAACCTACTCCGACTCCACATTATCTCGTGGAATTCTTGTGGTATAAATAACTTTAAAAAATGGTATCGCCTAAATCAGTTTAATCGACCTGACTTCATCTTTATTCAAGAAACCATGAATCAATCCTCCTTTTCGATAGACGGATATTCAGCATTTATTCAGGTTGCAAGGCGAGGTACCGAGGGTCGCCCTTCAGGCGGCTTGGCCATACTTGTCAACTCTGCCTTTCAGTGCTCCATTGGAGAGGATTAGTAGCTCTGACTCCATACTCGCTATTATTATAAAAGATGATTTGGATCCTTCCATGATACTCCTGTTGGTTTGTATTTATTGGAATAAATTGTCCACTTACATTGAGATCATCATTGAGGAAATGAACGATGTATTAGAAAAGGGCCTGATTTTACAGCCTCGGCAAGAATTATCGTAGGTGGTGACTTCAATTGCTATTGCTATGAAACAGGTGTTCACAATAATGCAATAAGGGATAAGCACTCATTAACTTCCAAAATGTTTGGGACTATATGGAATTCCTTCTTCCTTGAATGGGATATACAAACCCCTTACTTTGCTTTGGACGACCTCACATTTACATGGACTAGAGCAAACTATAAATCCTTTATTGATTACTTTTTCATTTCCTCGAGTTTATACTCGACTATTGATGCCCTCAAAATTATAAATCCAATTTTAGGAGATCATATGATTATCTCTATGCAGATGAATATCCCTTTGGCTCGTTTCAATGATAATTCTTCTCTATCCTTGGTAGAATCTGACCGGCACCGCCTTACAGTGAGATGGAATCCTAAAGTGTGTGCAACCTTTATTCAGAATTTGGAATGTGATTCTAATATTTTCTTGTTTTTATTACCATCTAGCTCTTCGCTTGTTCTCTTGGATAATCTTAACTCCATTAGAATCCAACTCCATCTAGATGCTATGCTCCAATCAAGGGATAAGCATGAAAAAGCTATTCATGTTCATGCGCACAAATTTAATAATCAAGTTGCTTTCATAAAAACACAAAAAAAATCAAGAAATTCGCCAAATCAATAGAACATTTTTTTCCTACCTGACTCGCGAAAAATTGATCAAAGCAGTGCGACAAAGATATCGCAACAAACTTAAATGGTTAAAAAGAAATCTTCTCAACGCAGATAATCAAAAATTATTCTACCATCTACTCAAGCACGACTCTAGGAAAATCTGTAACACTCTTCGTTCTATTACTTTTGAACCTACAACTATTACTGATTCTGTGATCTCTGCTGAAAATTGGATATCTTATGTAAAACTCAAATATACTATGCCCGAGCGCTTCCACTCAATAAAGGGTAGTGAGCCACGCTTGGACCTAGATTCTCCATCACTATGGTCCATAGAAGACATCATTGATGCCATCAGCTGATTAAAGCCCTCCAAAGCGCCTGGCCCCGATGGTATTCCATCTTGTGTGTACAAATCGAATCCAGAATTCTGGGCCCACATTCTTAAAATCAAATTTGATTTGATCTTACAAACGGGCAAAACCCCCTTGTCGTGGTCTTCTGCGCTAGTTATTCCGATTTACAAAAAGGGCTCTCCGGACTGTCCCTCTAATTATCGCCCCATTGCTCTTACAGACTCTTCATCCAAAATATTTTCCATTCTTCTTCTCCATCAATTACAAACTCATATGAGCGATAAAGATATGCTGTCTATCTATCAGGTAGGATTTAGAAAATTCATTGGTTGTCAGTTAAATGCTACCATTCTCTCCCATCTTCAAGCCCATTCTTTAGTCAGTCACTCAGGGCCAATTTATATGGCTAGCTTGGATCTGACCGCAGCATTTGACTGCGTTATTCGTGAAATCTTGTAGAAAAGAAATGATCCATCTTGGCATTCCAACTAAATTGGTTGCCTTGATTGCCTTACTCCATAAAAACACAAATTATCGTATGAGACTCACTAAGGAGGGAGCCCTGACTGATCCCATTCTGACCGAAATCGGGGTGAAACAGGGCTGCAACATGGCAGCGGTACTGTTCAATTTGTACTTGTTAGGATTGGATGATAATTGGATTGCTGGGGAATGTTATTCAGTGAAGTTTGGCTCACTAATGTTAGACTGGTTAGGATTTGCTGATTTGTTATTTTTTGATAGAACCCCTTTTGGTCTTCAACGAAAGCTGGATTTATTTTCTGAATTCGCTTTTAATCATAATCTTACTCCCAACCCTACGAAAACTTTTATATTGATTTTTTCTAATAGAAAATTAGACTGTCGTCGATACTCATGGTATATGAACAATATTAAAATCGAATACTCTCCGATACTTTGCTATCTGAGATATCCATTGACTGATCAATATTCAATTACTATGTGAAAAAACGACCTTAATCAAAAGATCAGGGGGTTGACATCTCAAATGAAAATTATCCATCAGAAATACTGTATGTTCTCTCTACTACCCTTAATTCAATTCTACTTGCAGAAGGTGGAACCCATTATCCTATATTCCCTGGACATCTATATATATGATTTAGATGCCTACTTAAACATCTTACAGGGAAACTATGGAAAACGGTTCTGGGGTTAGCACTTTCGATTCCCAACGTTATGATTTGCCACAAATTAAATCTACTACAACTGTCAGTAAAACACACATGGCGAAATATTACTAATCTAATTAAGATTTATAATCCACCGAAAAACACGCTCTATGTCAAACTGAAACAATTACTGAGTGAATCACACATTAAATCACTCAACACCTACTCGCTCAAATTAACCAAAATACTATTGCTCATTAATGAAACTCCATCATCTATGAGCATGTGGTTACCAAGCCAAAAACTTAAATTTCAAAGATTCTTCTGGTGTATAATGTTGGATGAAATGGGCAAATATTCTTCCTTTAAAGAATACAATGAAGTTTGCGGCAGGTGGGGATTTCGACTAAAATATCTCTTACAGTTCCCTTCTGCTCGCTCAAGGAAAATCTACATGCGATTTCGTCTCAACCAATTTCACACACGTGAACGATCTAAACACTGGACTGGATATCCAATCAGTAACATTGACATTAGTTGCCGCTTCTGTAAAAATTGCACAGTGCTAGAAACCCTGAAACATCTAGTGATTAATTGCCCATTCTTTGAAGGCCCTCGAATCCAACTCCTCGAGCACTTTTACTCGAACTCTGTTTCCGCAAAAGAACTTTTATGGAAGCGCTGTATGGAAGGTTTTAGTCAGAATCTTACACTCCGTCTGACTAACTTGCTGGCAATTATAGAGTCTAAGTTGGCAGAAGATCTGTTGGCCGAATAAAATTGAGCAAATTCCTACATCTAGATCCTGTATTTGGGTGGGAATGAGTATTCAATGTAATACATATTAATTGCTATACTATGAGTTCATGATATGTATACTATGTACCGAATCGTAACCTTGTACTGTGAATGTCATTTGGATGACGTCTTTTGATATCTTCCGACTGTGTTTATGTTTTTGTCTAATTTAAATGTACTTATTTTGTACTAGTTCTAGTGACTAAATGGAAATTTGGTATTCCCATCTTTTGCTAACTCAAAATGATGTTTTAATGTTTCCGTTACTATTTATATTTCTTTAGGGAAAGTATTTTTCTTCTCAAATGTTATGGTATAATGTTATTTCTTAATTACTGTTTTTTACAAATCTTTTAATGTTTAATTCCACTGTTTTGTAAAGGTTTTTACTTTAATAAACCAAATACAAAAAAAAATGATCAGGTTGCAAGCATGGTTAAGAGAAGTAAATAGATGGGGTAGGGGGGCATCTGTCCACTGTTGGTTAAAGGAGTCTTTTTCTCTCCCTTCTTCATGAGAGCTTGGATGGCCAATAGCTTCAACCATTCTCTGTGCGCAGAATCACAACAGCAAATCTAAGCCCAAAGCACCCTCTGCCACCAGAAGGAGGAATACAGGAATCAAAGAACTCATTCATCAGGGCGTTTCAACCATCGCCAGTCTGAGACTACACCTGGCGGTGTGTGCAGCACACCCCGTACCACACAGCGGCTCAAACAGTCTGCCACACAGTTTAAAACTTAGCCGGCCTTCATGCTAGCCAAACAAAGCTTTGCCACTTGTCACCCTGCTTCGGAATTAAGCAATATTAAAGATGCTGCGAAAGTCACACATGCTTCACACAAGCCACACATCAACAATCCCCACACAAGGGAAATCTATGCCAGCGGGATGTCTGTGCACTGGCATGCAGCTGTCTGGGCAACTTATTGAAAATTACAAGCATTGTGCCCTCTATATGCAATAGACACATTTTCACAGGGGCTATGCGAAACTGCAATATTTTTAAGCTGACGGCAGAGTCAAATCTTGAGTATCGCTGGGTCCGTGCAACTCTTTCCTTCACAGTAAACCACTGGAATGATTTTGCTCGTACCCACTGAAGGTGTGGTCATGTGTACGAGTTGTATATGCACCTTACCGGATACATAGCAACGTTGCACACAAGGGCACAGCAAGCATGTGGAATGGACCTCTTTAAAGCAATCAGGGATTTTGCAAAGGTTTGTTTAGTACATTAAGCTTCTGCCGTTTAAGCCCACACGTGCACTATCTCCTAGGGACCAGGGAGGATAAGTGCTCATCCAAACTAGCAAACAAAATATATGTCAACATAGCCGTGCCAGCAAGATAGCAATTAGGTATTTTGCCTTTAAATAGAAAATAAAAATAAAATTCCCGATAACAAGATAGTCACTCTACTGGCAGTGGTCTGCAAACTTTTTTGACCGCCGAGCCCTCCATAAGAAAAAGGTACCTGGCTTGGGCCCCTCTATACACATGGACTACAAAATGTTTATCTGGTGTAGAATGGTGCCAAATTGAGGTGTGGGTGCCAAACAACATTCTTTCAAAATCATTGCTTGCAATAACTCAAATTAGAGGCCAAATATTTGTAAATGCAGCATTCAGAATTGTTTGCTACAGGGGACTTGACTAAAAGTACATCAACCTGATTACTATCAATGCAGTCACTTGCAAGTTGGACAGTGGCATACTGGAGAACTAGTGTGAAGGGTGGGCCTGCCTTTCAGCAGCCAGCCATCACTATTGGGTTCAATTTTTTCAATAGCTAACCACAGGTTTTCTTCCAGCTTTGACCGATATTTAGTCTTTAGGGCTGCAAGTGTTGAAAATCCAATCTTGCAAAGGTACCAGTAAATTCACTATGCATTTGGATAAAGTAGGAAACAGCATTCGGCAAAATCCACCCAAGGACAGTTTTTTGAATTGGCTCTCCAGTAGGCGGTCACTTTGAAGGTCCATTAGTTCCTCCTGGAGGTGTATTGGGAGGTGGGCGGGCCCCTACCTCTGTTAGGAAAGGCTGAACAACTCAGTCATTGATGCTACAATTGTCCTCTTGAAAGTACTTTTGAGCGTGGTTCTGAGATGGTTTCCCCATTAGTTCAGCAACACATGAAAGTTACCTTTTAAAGACGTCATAAAGGGAGTTAGTTCAAATCCCATGACAGGGTATTAATTAGAAGGCAGGTATACGTATGACCAGCTGGTGTCTGTCTAGCCTGTCAAACGTCTGTCATATATGTTCTGTTGTATATCAAATGTAAAATAATTGTATTGGTGATTGTTTGAAATGCATTTTGGATTTACGTGATTCTGTAACTGAGAGGGAATCGCCACAGAATTAATGAGTTTTGAGTAAATTGTTGGTATAAAATTTGGCGGGAAAAGATTGGATTGGAGCTTGCGTATTTGGTGCTCGCTCATACTATTAAAAGAGTAAAGGAACTGTATAGTTATTGATTGGTGACGGAATTAAGAATGGAGGAAGTTACCCCGGTTGTGCATTTATGCAAGCAACTGCCCAAACATGAAACAAAGCTGAAGAAATATAGCCAGGAGTGGGTTAGGGGCACCGCAAATAACATGTTTATGCCGTGGCCCCAGAACGGGTCACTCTCTAAGGCTGTTTTACAGCACATGACCACCTTCCTACATGCCACATATACTGGCAAAAAGCTAGAGAAACGTCTTGTTGTGCTGGAACTGTGGAAAATGTTTCAAGAAACGAAGGTGGAAGAACCACCCGCAGATTGGATATTAAATGTATGTACAGAGGGGGGTGAGACGCCTACCACGCCACCTGCCCCACCTGAACCAGTAATCGAAGGGAGTAAGTCAGAGGGTCTTTACCCGCTAAGGGAACTTAAGGCAGCCACGGGATACAGCAACCCGGCACATGAGTAGCCTGCATGCAGTGGTGACGACATCAAAGAAAAAGGGCAGGAAAGTAATCTCGTCTCTGTAGTCCCGAGGGACAAGGAGAGACGCGAAGATGGAGTAAAGGATCAGGCACAGAGTAGTACATCTCTCTCTCTCTTGAGAGAGAGAGAGAGAGAGAGAGAGAGAGAGAGAGAGAGAGAGAGAGAGAGAGAGAGAGAGAGAGAGAGAGAGAGAGAGAGAGAGAGAGAGAGAGAGAGAGAGAGAGAGAGAGAGAGAGAGAGAGAGAGAGAGAGAGAGAGAGAGAGAGAGAGAGAGAGAGAGAGAGAGAGAGAGAGAGAGAGAGAGAGAGAGAGAGAGAGAGAGAGAGAGAGAGAGAGAGAGAGAGAGAGAGAGAGAGAGAGAGAGAGAGAGAGAGAGAGAGAAAAAAGCAGAAAGGTAGTAGCGAGTTAGCATTCGCAAAGGACGAGTGGATGGAAGGTCAGATATTGCTAAAACTTGATGGTAAAGGGAGTGATGACATAAGACCGAGGGAATGATTTGATGAGGTGCTGAGAAAGGAAAAGGTGAAAGAAAAGGATATGAGAGACGAGAGGATAAGAAATAAGAATAGGTTGAGGTGAGAACAACTATATCGCGAAAAGCAAGGAATACCGCTCAGTCTCACACAATGCGCAGCCTATGAGAAGTACAGGCAGAATATGCTAAAGAGGAAGAAAGGAGAGTGCAAGAAAGGAAAGTAAAGAAGCGGGAAGACGAGGAAAGTAGAAGGGCAAAAGAACGTAGAAATGAACGGATGAGGGAAGTAGATAAGTTTAGGGAAGAAGCAAATAAGTGAAAGGAAATAGATGAGCAAGCGGAATGTAAGTACAGACAGTGGGCACGAGATTTCGAATATTTACAACGGGAAGTTAAAAAACCCAATCCTGTTGTAGAATGGGAAGACACAGAAGAATTCTTTCCTGCAAGCGATGCAGTGCGAAAAACGGCTGCCAAGGGACCTAGAGGTACGATGGTCAGATGCTAGCGGGTCGGCAAGTAGGACACCGAAGTCCGCTGGACAATCCAGCCGACATGAAGAAACACCCCACGGTCAGAGGGGGGCAACAGCGCCTGCCTATGCAGACAGGTTAAGGGCATTGCCAGGCAGACGGCAAGGTGGGAACGTAACCCCGGCGGTAGACCGGAGAACTATGGGGAAAGAGAAGGAGGACTGTGCTTTCCAATTCCCGTTGCTAGAAAAGGGGGAGCAAGACCACAATATATTCCATGGCCACACATGGACAGAGAAAACCTAAAAAATAAGCTTCCAATGCTGACATCGGGAGCCGGAAAGTGGATACATGAGTTAGAGAAAATGACGGGGGGTGTCACCTTAGCTGTAGGGGACATTAAGGGCCTCCCAATTGCCATACTGGGTGAAAGAGCCGATGATGTATGGAAACGGGCAGGCTACCCTAGGGTAACCTTAACTGACACCTCCCATGATGGAGCGCCATTTAATAACTGTAGAGCAGCAGTGTGGAAAGCTCTGTGTACGCTATATCGAGACACGTCTGAGGATCCATTGCTTTATATCCAGAATATTCAAGACGCCTGGGTGCTCGAAACGTATGAATCTTGGACAAAATCCATCCCTGTATTCTATCATATATTGTGCCAAGGGTTACCAGAACCGGTGCAAAAACAGCTCAAGAAATTAGTAGGAATAGAAGCTAAACCATGGGCCGAAATCCAGTTGACAATTGCACATTATTGCAGATTGCTACAAGAAAAGAATCGCAAAAAAGGAGGCAACGCGTAAGGGGGAGGAGGCAAAGCTGGTGCAAAGGAAGCTCTCGAAGTATGCTCTCGAGGGAGCAATGCTCACCAGCCCGGCCCAACCAAGCATACAGCAAGCGACTAACCCCTCGCAAATTAATCAAGGGAGCATGGGATTTTAGCCGAGGGGAAGAGGGTTTGGAAATAGAGGATGGCAGAGTAATCAGGGGGGGTTTCGAGGTAACCAAGGAGGGTTTCAGAATGTTCAAGGTAGCTTCCAGAACACACAGATGTGCAATCCAACTATGCCAGATGGACAGATGGCCCGACCACCGTCAGTATGTTGGCTGTGTGGAATGACTGGACACGTGGCACGCATGTGCAGAAGCCATGGCATGTGGCAAAATAACCAAGGGATGGGGGCGGGCATGGCGAATCAACCTGCCATCCCGCAACAGGGCGGTGCCCAAAATTACACGGTGCAGCAGCAGGTGGCAGGCTTGCAGCAAGGTGCACAGCAAGTGGTTCAACCACCGAACACGGGGAGTATGCCACAAGGACAACCCCAGCAGGCACCGCCGCAGATAGTTCAGGGCAATAATCCCGGAGCGGTAATTAACCCCGGAAATGGGGGAAACCCACAAGTGTACAGTGGACCGAACCTATATATAAAATAGGACAGCTCACGGGAGACCCTGATGTATTCTATCCTATCAGTGACACCAGACCCTAATAGGGAACCTAGTGTGAATGTCACATAGGGGGTAAAGAATATTCCTTCCTAGTCACGGGTGCAACGCGTTCGTGCATACGAGTAGGCAAATGTTCCTTGTCCAGCGAGGCCATAGATACCCAGAGTTTCACTGGAGCTCATAGTAGAGTTCCCTTTACAGATGCACTCCCAGTCTCAGTGGGAGAGCGCAAAATGAATTTACCTCTATTGTATTTTCGTCAGACCCCAGTAAATATTCTGGGTCGGGACCTGATGACTAAACTAAACATGACCATCTCGTTTACCGAGAATGGTATAGTGTGCTCCACCCCAGGAGTGCGCTACTCAAACGTGTGCAAAATGATCAGAGCATATTCTGGACGTGCAGCCATGAGGGCTATACCGCTGGAGCCAGAAGTCTTCGCATTTGGCGTGCGAGTGCTTATGGCGGGATTGCCGGGCCTCGCAGACAGAACTATGAGAACCCCTGATGAATTTCTATTCAGACCAAGAATACCCATGCACGAAGAGGAGGGACAAGTATTCCCCCTAATGATACAATCTGCCGCAGTGCGAGGCAAAGTGGTATTGGTTGAAGGATATGACAATGAAGGCAGACAATGGTGTGCAATCGTTGCCATTGAAGAAGGGTATCGAGTGACTGATGTCACCGATGACGATCTGTTCGAAGAACACCCCGACCTAGAAGAGACAAGGGTGGAAGTGAGTCTCATATTTTGGGTCAAAATGATCAAACGGGAGGTGCCACAGAAAATGATGTTGGCACTAATGCGCCCAGAGTACTTTGATAACGACATGGCCCAAGTGCCTGCCGCAATTTGGACTACAGGGCCCTATGATGTAGGTCTCCTGAAAGGGGCAGGTGAAGTAAAGATTAAACTGAAGCCAGGAGCTATTCTGCCGCGAGCATGACAATACCGCATGTCCAGAGAAGCGGAGGAAGGGATCGCAAAGACAATTTCCGCCATGATGGAACAGGGCATCTTAGTGACGTCAGAATCACCTTGCAACACAGTGATTTATCCTGTCAAGAAATCAAAGTGAGGGTCTTGGAGTTTAATCCAGGATTTACGAGCATTAAACGATATAGTCGAAGCAGAGTTCCCTCTAGACCCTAATCCATCCACAATACTATGCAATATACCAACTGAAGCAAAATATTTCACGGTGATCGATTTGAAAAATGCGTTTTTCTCGATTCCATTGCACCGTGACTCACAAGACCTGACGTCATTTACTTTCAGACAAATGCGCCTGAAAAGTACGAAGTTGCCACAGGGGTACTGTGAGATCCCGTCAATCTTCAATAGGGTCCTGCAAATGGACCCAAGCAATATCGCGGTGGACAGTGTTGTTTTGCAGTATGTAGATGACGTTCTGATCTGCAGCACCACTGAAGAGCAATGCAAGCAGGATTCTGTCCAGCTATTGACTATACTGGCTGAGAAGCGATACAAAGTTGACAAGGAAAAGTTGCAGTACTGCCAACAGGAGGTGCTGTACATAGGGCAACTGATCTCACACGAGGGGAAGAAGGTAACCCCAGAAAGGGCTGAAGCTATCATGGACACAGCCAAGCCGTGCACGATAAAACAAATGCAAAGCTTCTTAGGACTGTGCAATTATGTCCGAGCATAGGTCTTTGACTACAGCTCGTATACCAAGCCCTTGCTACAGGCCCGTAAAAAGGCCCAGGCAACAAGAGAAGAAAGTGAATGGAATGAAGCAATGGAGAAAGGGTTTACAAAGCTCAAGGGGGCAATTTGTAAGGCCCCAGTGCTCGGGATTCCTAATTATGCAGAGAAATTCTCACATACCGATGGCAGTTTTATGACAGCAGTGCTCGCACAGCGAACCTCGCTAGGGTACAAGCCCCTAGCATATTACAGCGGGAATCTGGACTCAGTCATAAAGGGCCACTTCCCATGCGAACAAAACCTAGCTGTTGCCGCATTTGCTATCGAAAAGGCATCGTCCATTGTGATGGGATGCTCCATGACATTGTATGTTGAGCACTCACTGTTTGTCATACTAGAGAAGCCAAAGGGCACACTGACATCTCAAAGAGCATCCGCCTATGAGGTGATTATCTCCAACACATCGATCAAAATAGTGCGATGTAAAACTGTTAACCCTGCTACATTCATAGCTGAGCCAGTCACGGAGGGAGACCCCATACACGACTGTGCGAACTATGAAGAATTCTATGATGAGATCCCCAGGATTAAAGAAAATGCCCTGGCAGGTGGAGAGATCTTCTTGCTTGACGGGTCTTCAAGAATTGACCAAGAAGATGGACAAAGGTATACAGGCGTTGTTGTGGTAAAACATATAGCGAATGGAAAGTTTCAAGTACTCGTTAGTGCACGAATACCATCTCACTATTCGGCACAGGCTGCAGAGCTATTGGCATTGATTCTCGCCATTGAGAACCATGCAGACCAGGAAGTAACGGTGTATAGCGACGTCCACAGTTCACGCAGGACTAGCACGCTGGAAAAGAAGGGGCTACCTCCGAGCTGACGGCACGCCAGTGCAACATGCAGCCTTGTTGGACACGCTGATAAAAGCACTACAGCTCCCAGTCGGTATGGCGGTCGCGAACTGTGCCGCTCATACCAAGGGGACGGATTTCGTGTCTCGCGGAAATCATGAAGCGGACACGGAAGCCAAGCGCATGGCATCCAAGAATGAAACAATCATGGACGTAGAGGTGGCACGTACCCATGAAAGAATGATGATAGCACGAGCCACACCAGAGGCGTATAGCAATATGGGGCAGACCCAGCTAACGGAGCTTCAAGGGGAGGCACCACAAGAGGAGAAGAATTTATGGAAGCGTTGAGGGTGTTCTTTAAACCCCTTTTACAGGCTGTGGAGGCAAGACAGCACTGGTAAACCAGTAATGCCTGTCGCCCTCCTGAAGGTAGCATTAGAACAACTGCACTACCCCATCCGCATGACAAAATAAAATCGTGCCGCAACGCTCGCAGAAGACTGGTTCACGCCGAATTTAGTGGAGCATGTTGCATTTTTTATGGTGAACTGCATTATCTGCCAGCAATTCACCGCTGGGCACACATTAAAAGTAGTGAGAGGAATCATTCCCAGACCAAATGGACCATTCCAGCACTTACATATCGACTACGTCAACATGATTCAAGTGTGCAACGGGTACAGGTATTTAATTGTAGTGGTGTGTCCCTTCTCTAGATGGATAGAAGCAGGCCCCTGTACACACCCCGACGCTGCCTATGCTGCTAAGTTCCTGGTGAGGGAAGTGTTCCCTAGATGAAGGGTGTGCGAGGTAATGAGATCAGATAACAGGGCCCACTTTGTAAATTCAGTGTTCGAACAGATTAGTTCATTGCTTGGTATAAAGCACAAGTTTTCGTCGGCGTATCATCCAGAGGGGAATGGGATATGTGAACGGATCAATGGCTTGCTTAAAGTGAGGATAGCCAAATTGAAGCTCACATTAAAAAAGGGATGGCTTCACTGCCTACCACTGGCATTGTATGCACTTTGGAACCAACCAGGCTCTGACCATCACCTCACGCCGCACAAGATAAGTTACAGGCAGAAGGATGAGGGCCCCTCTTACCCCCAGAGATAGGGCTAGATGTGATGCCCAGCCAACTAGGGAGGTACTAGGAGACCAGATGAAAGCCTATCTGGACTGTTTGACATCCAGCACCTTTGTCATTTCAGGCCAGCTGCAGCGACGGCAGAAAGGGGATAGCACAGCACAAACCACAACAGATAGTGCTGATACAGGCGCAGCTCACAGCCTTTGCGCGCCCCTCATCTTCCCTGGTGACAGCGTCCTCGTAAGAAATTTCACCAGAACAAAGTGGGATGAACCACAGTTTAATGGCCCGTTCATCGTAGAGGACTGCACCCCCTCCGCCGTCAAGCTCCAGGGCAGAAGGGCATGGATCTTCCCAAATGACATTAAACCCTACATAGGAGAGAGCCCTCCTGCTACATTCAACTGCAAAGAAGCAACAGACAACAGGGAAGAAACTCAGCACGTGCAGACAAGATCCATGGCGAGGAAGAAGGACGTATGAGCAGAAAACCAAGACAAAGAACCCGAATGCAAGTGTGACATAAAACTGGACAGGTTTCCCAAGCAAAGGGGGATAAGGACATAACGAACACTCTGTACATCCCAGTTGCAGAGTAAGGGGAAGCACAATCAAAGCCACAACAACATTGATAAAATGAACTGTTGAAAGCACGAAATGCCCAAGTGATACAAGAATCAAGACCCTGATAGACTGTAACCAAAACCTTGCCTGAGAGTACAACACAGTATCCTAAAGCAACCAGTATCGAGACTTTAATCACAGAATTCATGGTACATTCCAGCAGAAATCTCAAGTGGGATGTGCTAACCTACTTTCAACTCGTGGTATTAACATATCCGGCGCTCATAGGGAGAGAAACAAGTGTCACAGAATTCATTCAGGATCCAGATAACAAGAAGGTAATCAGGCAACTACTGACTGTCATCACAGAGGTCTTTGTCGAATTGCCCGAGCACAGCGAACAAAAAGCAAATGCTTCCACCTCATGTGATCATAGATTAATTGACTTATACCCTATTTTTCCGCATCATAGAGGAATACCCAGGACTTGTCGGGAGAACCACAGATACCCTAACCTTTATCAGAGATCCACAAAACAATGAATTTCTCAGCCAAGTATGGTACAAATTGAATTACGTCCCACACATGGGGCACACTTCTCCATGGAATAATGCTCCAAGTAGAGCTGTTCAACTTCCAGCGGGAATTCCTAAGGAGACTCCAGTGAGACCTTTCGCAGAGGGACAGATCGAGGAGACAAAAATTGTTAACACAGCAAAAAGGCCTGTGATCTAGAGACTAGAAAACAAGAGCAAATGTCGTTGACACCAGAAGACAGCAGATACGTATTCCAGGTCTTCTTCCACCTCATTGAAAACTTTCCAGAACTAGTGGGTAGACCCAGCAATGTTGACATACCCGCATTCCTCAGTAATCCAGCAAAAAACCCGCAACTGAACCGGCACCTGAGGGCTATTGCAGCGCAACTAAGAAGCAATTATAGACATCCACTCCCGAGGAGAGCCTTAGAAGGAGGAAATCCAGAATAGAACTTTGTCGACATCATTTCACTGTGGAGCATATAGAGAAGAGTGACGCTGTTCCTCAACTTGTCACTGAGAGACCAAACGAAAGGAGCAGACACAAGAACTTCGCCATCGTATTTTTCCTGTTCTCCGTCCTTCTCAGCTTTCCTATTTTTTCATATATTGACTTCTGCTTTTATTTTTGTTCCTGTTAGTACAAAATCTCATTTGTGCGATTCTGACTCGTTTTCTGTTTTTCCTACATTTTCATTTTTATTTTTGTTCCTAATTTTGCAACTCTATTTTTGTGAAGTATAGCTCAGTTTTTCCTATTTTGCCACACGTACACTACAGTTTTATTTTTATTTTTTACTTTTCCAGCATTTTGTGCGATTTTGTAGCAGTTCCATCATTTTATTTTTCAAATTTGAACTGTTTCCAGCACGTCCTCAGGACCAAAGCAAATTTGAGGCGTGTATTGGGACCTCACCTAGTATCGATATGCTTAGATGGATGTGATGTACCAGAGTTGATAGCCTAACCTTTTTTCCATAGTCTAGCGAACAGAACCGTGCTGCATACCCAGAGACTGCCATCATCACCCACAAGAGGGGGGACACTGAAAGCACTCAACACTTTAGTAGTAAGAAACATTCGAACTGTGAGACCAGAGCAAAAGAAGGAATAAACAACTGACTATGAACTCATTCGAAATGGGGGTCCAGAACAGTAACTTGGTTTTGCCCCCAAACAGAAGGGCGCACCCGCTTTCCTGGAAGAAAATGCTGCAAACTTTCACTCAGAACGATTATGTGCATATGTACAGTGATCATAATTGTTTTTCTATTATTAACAATCAGAACTGCTTTCTTTATTGGTGCCCGAAGTGTCCCCCTATCAGTGCACCCACCAGATAATGAACATCTGGGGCCTACAAATGCACCCAGATCCTACATAGTGATTCCAGTTCCACGAAAAGCTAATGATGAAGCAAATGATTTAAAATTGAATATAATTAGCAGTTATACATATACACACGAGGTGATGAATGAGAGAAAAGGCTGGAGATAGGGTCAGCACGGTATGAATGATAATGTAGCACAGGCCACGGCACGCACCCACACTCAGAATGCACACAAACAAGGGCAAGTGTCAATGGCTACAAGGCCTCCAACGAAGGCAGCAGAGAAGGAGAGACTGCCTGACGAACTTTCAATTCCAGAGAATAGTGGAGATAACCAAGAAAAGCCAAGTGAAATGCCAAAGAAGGAGGGAATAGCAAGATCCCTCGAAAGAACAGAAGTGGCCACAAAAGAACTCACAGAGAAGACCCACATGCTAATAGAGTATTTGTTCCCATTCATAGTCCAAGCAAAGAAACTACACAAGGAGCTGAAAAAAAGAACTATAGAAACTGTAACTGCAAGCACACCTGCCCCAACGCAAGGAACAAAACGCAGGCCTACAACACAGCCACAAGTTGGGAGGTTGATGAACCAATGGTGGTTACGGGAAGTTTATGGCAGACTGCAAAAGGGAAGAAGAGGAAGCAAAAATCCTCCTCCTACCTCAGCGATGCAGTCAAGGCAGCCTGCTCCATCGAGATACCCGGAGTGGAAAAGCAATACAGATGCATTCAGAGACGTAGTCATAGCAAACTACAGAAGAACGCTGAGAATCAAGAGAAGCCCTCATGAAGATAACAATGAACTTAATGACTACCTGGACAGCACAGCCCATCTTGGAAACAACATATGGTACCAGCATATGAAAGTAGGACGAAGGCAGTCGGAAGGAGAATGCTTCGTCTGTGCACTCCTGCCATACAGTATGGGAAAGTCCAAGATCTTTGTGGCTGTAGAAATGGATGCCTCTACAGCACACTGTATGTCACACGTAGCAATGTGTAACACCAGAGGACAATTTATGGGAAGAGACGCCTCATTGATATGGGCCAACGAAAAGGATTACCCGGATGAAGATAGGTACGTCCAGGACATTAAAACAAGAAACCGAGCACACACCAGAAATCATGTGATCAGGTACGAGAACCCTGGCATCAAAGGATCAGGGATAAGATGGGAAGTTAACCCGAGACTGAACGTTCGAGAGAAGACTACAAAAGAGGCCCAAATCTGGAAGAACAGAGGCCAAATGCAGATCTGGGGGTCAGTGGTCTCCCCAGACGGATGGGAAGACGGAGTAGTAATCTGCCGAGCGTGGATGGTCCTTGGAGCCTGCAAGGAAGCAATAGAGAATTCACAGAAGTTATGCAAACCTCTGTGGCCAAAGCTAGTAAAGTTACTAACATGGGTCGAAGATAGAGGGGGACCCCTGCAGATAGTGCCACTGGAGAGCCCGAAACAATGCTTCAGAAACAATGGCACAAGGAAGATGGGAGAGAAACAAAACTGCGGACGAATCTTTGAAGCTCCAGGAATGACATAAGGAACCGTAGTTATTATGGACCATTACTGGGCGTGTGGATCCAAGTCATACATAAGACTGCCGAAAAACTGGGGAGGCATATGAACACTAGTGAACGTCCACGTTCCCGCACTAGTGATCCCTAAAAATGACCTGAAGTTAGACAGTTTCCCGAAAGCAGATGCTCATCTAAGAAGAAGAAGAAGATCTCTGAAACTGATATCCAGGATGAAGAGGGAAAATTACTTTTCTCCCAAATCAGAAGAGGCACTCCATGCAATCCCATACGAACACAGGCTGTTCAGCCTCACCTCAACAGTATTCACAACACTGCTCTTGCCCCACATCCAAGTTGGAGTGAATGCTAAATGGTTAACCAGATGGGAGTTATTGCAGACCATCAATACCACTATAAAAGGATTCAACGCGATCAAAGAAGAGCTGAGAGCAATCAGACTGATGACCCTCCAGAACAGATATGTGCTTGACATGATCACATCAATGGATGGGGGTGTTTGTGTGGAGAATCATGTTGCACATTCGTACCATCACACGATGAAGAAAACGGAACCCTAACAGAGGCTATAAGCATGTTGACAAGCCTAATAAAAACAGATGATCGATGAAATATGATGACAGCTGGTTTGGAGACCTATTCTCGTGGGTCCCACAATGGATGGCAGATATATTCAAGTTTCTGGGAGCTCTACTAGCAATGGTGTTGCTAGGATTCTGTGTAATCAAGATAATCATTACACAGTGCCAGAAAACTGCAAAGAAGGCCGTAGGGATGAAAATAATGATTGATGTCGAACCAGGATGGAAGCCCAGAGACCCGACTGATGAAGAAATAAGAGACTTTGTGAAAGCCAGCAAATCTGCGCCAGAAGGAACAAAGTTCACATACCCTAAGAAACGAAGACGGTATAAGGGAAAATGGATCTACTGCAGCCCAAATGGACAATGTCAGCTAATGATGTGGAACAAAGACGAACATGTGAAGACAGCAGGGAGTTTGAAGGGAGTGATAAAAATATGGACTCCAAAGGCTCACACATTCACACCATCATGTACCAACGCAGAGGACGATGAGCATGACACTGAAGAAACAAAAGAAATGAATGCAAAAGGAGATTGCAGAAGTGAACCAACCAGAGGAGGGGGGGGGGGTGGAGTGTAAAGGAGGTCCCAGACATGGCCTGCACCCCTTCCCCTCATTTTGAGGCACCAGGAACGCGCTCGCCAAGGTATGTGACGTATGAAGAGCAAATTAATCTACAAAGAGCTGCAGTGGGACTCTGCACAGTATATATCAGAAGATCCATACCGGTTGAAGCACCCATAACCAGACAACCCTGGGCAGCACAGTACCCTATCAGACAGCCATACCAGCCGCTGATACGAAATGAGGAGTACCTACACACGGTCCACGAAGAGACCCCAAAGCCTTAACGGAAGGCCAGTGGAAATGACACAATGGCCTGAACAGATTCGAGAATGACCAAGAGCAGCTATCGAAGATAACACGCCAGTGCGAGTAACTACGAAAATGAATGGAATAGGCACAGAGAGGAGACAATGTTACAATGCCAGGAAACAGTGTTACGAGACAAGATGGAAGCAACCGTCCTGTTAACGTGTGTAAATAGGCTTGAAACGCAAGATGCTAAGAAATCGATATTGCTTGCAATGCTTAGTAGAAGATAGAGCGCCAAGCGCCAACCGTACATCTATCTCAATAAGGCACATTATACAAGTAGGACTCCATTTTGTAAAAGCAGAAAAGGTACCCAGGTGGCCAGAGGCCTGCCAGGCCAAGTTTCGAAACCCAGCCAAAGGCAAAAGAAGGAGCGGAATCGAAACTCAACAAAGAGCGGCTCATGCCTAGGAAATCGAGGTCAACCGGAGAAGGCGAGGAGAGCGTCAGCTCACAAGACTCTAACTTCAGAGCATACCAGCCTGCCTCATGAATGTCAAGATAAGGGGGGCCGATGCAGGTGGCTAGGCTGACACAGAATTAAATGCACTAAAAGCTGGAAAGTGAAGCAGATTCATGGTGAACTAACACGTGACCAGCCAGGCGCGAAGAAGTACCATCGCCTGATGTCACCCAGGACCCGAGGATGCCATAACTTTTCCCAATAAGAGACTACAGTTTCGAGGCCATCCTTAGCCAACTAATTGACATGTCGCCCTAAAACACTGATTGATGGAAGGGAGGCAGGGTGAAACTGGGGACACCAGGCACAGGGGTGTCTATTCTGCATGCTGCTAATTAAAGTGGAGATTTATGTTTAGGGGTGTAACTTGCCCAATCACAATGGACCATGTAATCTAGGGTCCTATAGACACTGTAGCCAATGAGATGTCATATTTGTAGTGACGTCAATCACGTGTGATATAGAGCGATGGGCGTAGACGCCCACCCGATAAGAGTTATCCAATCCACATGCTCCATTATCATATACAGATATAACACCTATATTTAAGTTACCTTTCCTAACCAATTATATTGCATGATGATTTTTTATAAAATTTAGACGTCAGTGATGACGATTTGTGCCTATAAAAACTGTTGTTCAACTGAGGTTCATGGAAGTCGGAGCGAGACCGGTGATCGCACTACAGCGGATTCCCATTTGTTTCCCTGTTTGATGTATGTAACATTAAACAGACTTCCCTTTGCCAAACTACTTGTTATTGAGTCGTGTCGGAGTAAGTGAATCCTGCACCTGAATCCTCACATGGTGCAGCTATCTTGTCTTACAAGTTCTAGAGGGTGAGTGCTGACCAATGGGCCGTCAGCGAATTCCTCTCCTCTTGAACAAGTACACAGTGCGCTGTAAATGCAACTCCTACATGAGACGAAAATACCGCCCCAAACTGGACATGAGAAAGGAACAGCCTCAAACATAGGTTTGAAATCCCTAATTGTGACTCCTACTTTACCTTTAAAATTACCCCACCATTACGATAGCAAAATACAGTCGTTTTTAAAAAAGACATTCTTACCGTCGGCAAGTCCTAATACAGATGTCAGGATTTTTTAATGGTGCCATTGCTGCTGGGGACTTTGCTGTCCAAGATGGGATGATTGAGCCAATTTGTGTTCCTGCAATTGAAAAAGTACAATAAAAAAATATTATAGACTTACCAGATTGACCGTACCAATATTTGCGCACTACACTCTGCCAGTCAGCACACCCGCACACAAAAGGTACCTAGGGCGCAGGGTCCAACCGGGAAATCTCCAAAGTTCCCTATAGGCCAGTCCACCCCAGCTGGCAGAGAGAGCAGTCAGGGCACAGACCTGAAAACGTGACTCATACTCAGTCTCTATAATAATAGAGCGAGCGAGAGAAAGAGCATCAGCTTGTTATATTTTACCCTTAACAGTTGATAAGTCCAGCCTGCTGGCATTCAAATCATTCATCTACATATCTTGCATAGAATATGACACAGTAGTTCTTAACTCGCCAAGCTAACTTTCGGAAAAACATCGAGTAATAGCCATGTAGCTTATACTGCAGTTAGGTGACAGCAGTGACGTAGCAGCAGACTGCTGCGGCTGCCATGCCAGACACGAGGGACACTGGCTTCTCTGCAACATATGGTGCCACATGCAGGCGAAGGCCTGGCACCCACAGCAGGATGATATACATGAATTCCACTTTAAATCACTTCTATGGCAGCGGTGCACTTAAAGTACTGTTGGTAATTCAGTGATTTTAGTACATCAAGGTATGCATAGATTTGTTCCATAGTAGATGGCTCCCGGGGAAGCTCAGCGGGTTGACAGACAATTGCTGAGACTGTGTTTAAGGTAGAATTTAACCAAAACAATAAAAACAAAAAAATATATGCAAAACTTGTTAATCAAATGACTTGTTGAAATTACTCAACAAAAAAAAGGAAGTGCTATAAAATGTGTTTGGCCAAGGGATGGATTGGGTTGGGGTATTTCTGCCTCTGTTTGGCACCCATGAACCCAGTTTAATTTCCTAATTTATTTGTAAAAACATAACATCTTTATAAATATAACCTGTGATAAAACACAAAGCAAGGGGCACACAAATTAAAGAGCGTATTGGTGTGGTGCTCAGGGAAAAAAAAAACATCTAAAAGAAAGAAAACTAGTGAACGCAAGTTTCAGCAGCATTTTTGAGTTTGGAAATGACTTTTTTCTTTGAATGTGTAAAACTCACATATGAACAATAATGTGTTCAGCATGTAGAATGCCTGCTTCCAACAGTGACCACTCTCCTCGCCGCCGCAGTGATGTTCATGGCCCATTGATTTCCGTGGTGTCCCCTTCAGGACAGAAAAAACAAACGGGAAGAGCAAACATAGCCAGGAAACGCGAGAGTGACGGCTGGGGAAAGGAGCACTGCTTAAATTTGGTCACCGAGACGCCAGTTTCCCTCTGCAAAGCTGGGGGCTTGGTAAAGCCTGGTCATGGCTGAGGCAAGCCAGGTCCTGAGATCTGGCCAGACATCTGTTGCCGGATCTCAGACCCGGCCAGCGCCGTCCCATGGACCAGAGGGATGTCGAGACAGAGGGACAGCCAAAGCAGGGGGACCGGTGTTGTATGATAGCTGGCTCCCCCACGGCATATTGCTGGAGAGCCCAGCAATCTGCTGTGGGGGAGCTGGATATCATAAAACACTGGCAATGTGTGCTTCCGTCGCCGCTCGCCTCTTCTTCCCCCATGGCCAAGCAAGATGGGGCACAGAGGGAGAGAGGCACAGGCGGAATTAGCATTGCAGTGATCTGGCCCCCTGCTCACCTTTCCCCACGCGTTAAGTAATCGTGGGTCCAAAGGGGGAAGAGGGAAGCAAAGGGACCGACAAAGGCCCGAAACGCTTGCTTCCCGGCACTCCCTCCAACTGTGGTGTGGCGGTCTGAGCCAAGAAGTGGCATCCCTCACCAGGCAATAAGACACTGGCGGCAGCAGCAGGAAGCAACAACGCAGCGTGGACACGCAATCCAAATGCAGGAAAGCGCACGTCCAGGCTGCATTTATTTCCTGCGCCCCCATCACGTTGCACTGACTGAGCATGTATTTTCTCGCAGTCCTGGATCACACACCCCACAGATTGAGACCTCTGCCTACAATAGGGCTATTTTTTAGGGCTAAATACTCATTGTTATCTTGCTGGCAAGACTACATAGGAGTTTGCATTTTCACTGTATACTAGCAAAGCAACATGCAGGCACCTAGTCAGTGAGACAACGCAGGTAAATCAAGGAAGTCTGTCCTATATAGAGAGAAAGAAATATGGGGGGGCCAAGAAAGACATCTTGTGGTACAGACTCTGGCCGGTACAGCTCAATGCACTGCCGGGCAGCACTGAGCATTGAAGTCAGGCACATCTCCCTGCAATGTTCAGAACCCCTCACCTCGTAAAAGGCAGTAAAGTTACAGAAATCATACCAAGGGAACAGCATGGCGTAGTGAGCTCATTCCTGTTTTAACCGTGACAGCTGCGTTGCGCAGATAACGGCAGCACTGGTTATTGGGCCGGCTCTCGCCGGATCCGATATCCGACACCAGATGCGTAGCCAGATCACGGGATCGGGCCAGAGTCAGCCGCCGCAAACCCATGCTCTGCGCTTGTCACCAGAGGAAGTTAGAGTCCGCAGCCACGACCCGGTTTATTGATGCAATGTTTGTTGGATACTTGTATCCAACAAACATTGCATAAAAAATAAATATACAGGTATCCGACCAACATTGCATGAATAAATAAATACCCTATTATCAATGAAACTATCCCACACGATGCAGCAACCCAACTGCTTTCAAAGGGGAGCTGCGCCGGGTGTGGTTCAAGTAAAAGAAAACGTGCTTATGGCGAACAAAAATCAGCAGGTTTTAATAATGAGGTTGCAGGACAATCCCTCGGTTTAAACCAGGATTTCCCCACATATTATCTGCTCTTTCACCATTAGCTAGAGTAATTGCTCTTCTTAACGATTCTTTCACAGGTCTGCTTAAATACTCCTCTGCATGAGCTCAGATCACTGTGTAGACTAACGTTGCTGTTGGTAGGTTAGGAGCACAGATGGCTGGTACCGTTTACTCCCGTGTACAAGTGCGGTCGGACTGGCCATAAAATTGTCTCAGGCACCAATGAAAAAGTGGCCCATAGTTGTACATGGCAATCCATTCCTTTTCTGACCCTGTTTGAATAGTACCCAAGGGGGAGAGTTTTTTTATAAAATGGGATACAAATTGTGCATTAAAAAAAATATTTACTCAGCAACACTGGTCAAAACTATTATTCACATAGTGAAGTAACATCACCAGTGCCATGGAAGTTGTTTAAAGTGGAATTGATATATAGTTTGGAAAAGAAGCAGCATGAAAGAAATTTCGCCGTTTTAAACTATAATTTTGGACATTTCCTTTGATCGGAGGTCAACTGCCAGCTCCGCCCCCCATACCCCGCCTCTTTCGGTTCCGCCGCCTTCAACTCCCCCCCTACCGCGGCCCCCCCCCCCCCCAAAACTGTTTCCATTTCCACCACTGGATAAGGGTGAAGATGGCGTGCAATCGGACTTGCTGCTGGCAGCCGAATCTGCCCTGAAATTCCCTCGGTGTGTGCGGCCGACATGGGGATACCAGCCAAGAAGACACACAAAGATCCGCTGTTGGTGCAACTAAGATCAAAATATGAAAAACAAACCCATCGATGTTTTATTCTATCCTGTTCCCCTCCCTTGCCTTGTCACGCTCTGAACCACCTGTGTATGAACTCAATACAAATAAAAACATCATTAAATATACCTGGCGCTTCTCCGAGATAAGCACATTATAAATGCACAATAAAAAATAAACACCTACCCGCGCACTGCATGGAGCGCTCCTTTCTCCGTCATCCTCTTCCTAAAAGCACGTAGACATGACAGGTTCACGCCATTTCGCCTTAAAGGCTTTTCAGAAAGTATCGGCAAACTTAAAAAAAAGCACAATGCTATCGGGTCTCATACGGACTTTAAATGTGTGATTGATAATGAAAGCAATACAAGGCTTCCGTTTAGCCTTCTCTGCCACCACATCCAAAGGGGTAAATGAACAATCCCCTCGCCGGGGAATGCCAAATTGCCCCCACGTAGAAGGAAATAAATAACTGAACTGTTAAGCTGGAAATTCGTACCCACATGCGTCTGTCTGCATACAACGCATATCCCCATCTGCTGCACATACCAAATCTTCCAACCCCCTCAGTCCCCCCTCCAGCGGGAGGATAACTAACTGTTCGCTAGTACAGTGGAAGTCCCATTGGGAAGGGCGGAACGCACTGTGGCCACCCCCACTCCATAAAACACATCTCCCCAGTGCAAATCGTACATCGACATGAGAAAACCCCCAAACGAACTGAATCCACCTGTACTTTAAATAAATCTCAACCAATGCACATTACAAACCCCAAAATACACAGAAATAACCCCTCCCCAATATCATACATGCCAACCCTCCCGGAAGACTCCTGACTTTTCGTGAAAAAATATTGCTATTTTTCACGTTCTCCCGCCTAAAATACTTCTATAGCCCCAATGCATCCCCATGGGAAAATTTGCAACTCCCGATTTCTCTTATGAAATCTCCCACCCAGGTGAGTTGGAATGTTGGCATGTCTGCAATATTGCCTCACCCCTTTGATGCACATTACATATCCTCAAAATACACTGAAATAACGAGAAAAAAACGGAATCCGCCTGTACTTTAAGTAAATCTCAACCCGATGCACATTACAAACCCCCAAAATACACAGAAATACCCCCTCCCCAATACTGCCTCTGCATTAAAGTATCAACAATAGATAAATTTAAGACTTACCAGAAACCAAATAACAATCAACTATACGAAATGGTAGCGACTAGTTCCCATCCGAGAAAAGGACCATGGCAGCGGCCCGCGTGACCTCTGATGTCATCCGTGTGATTTCCGGAGCAGTGAATCGGTTCCGAAGCATGTTCAGTGAGCGGGCCGGGCTGAGCAGGAATTCTGAACGCTCTGGCTGTCGTTACAAATGCAACCGGACCATGACAGCCTTTGGCTTGCAGCGGTTGGGGTGGGCATTTTCTCTGGGGACCCTGCCTGCCTTTGGCTTGCAGCGTTTGGGGTGGGCATTTTCCTTGGGATACCGGGAACGTTTCTACGAGACCCTGGAGCCTCCTGAGCGGCAAGGCTCTGGCTGCCAGGTTGTGTGTGCTCTTGGCTGGCTGCAAATACAATTAGCATTTTCTTCCAGATACCGTGAACGTTCCTGCAATACACCCTATTTCGATAGGGGAGCGGGAAATTACATTTACTTTAAAAATCATGCTCAGCTATTCAACATGAAAGGTATGGGGAGGGCTAAGAAAAGGAACAGGGAGACAGTGTTTGATGGTGTTTAACTGATCAATGGGGGCTAATAGAGTGATTTAATGTTTCATGAGGATGTGATTATTGGGATGGGTGGTTTTAGATGGGGTCGGCTGGGGCTATCTGCGTGTGATTCGGGATTGGCACACAGGCATCTGTTGCAGGGGGGAAGGACATCATCTAATTAGATTGAGGATGGGGCATTATGGTATTGGTCTAGACTAGAGGGAGGAATGGGGCATCTTGGGGTCTGAATGGTTGAATAGGGGCATGCTGGTGTGGGTCTGGCGGATTGGGGCACGTGTGTGGATCTGGAGAAAGGGGGCACCTTGGTGTGGGTGTGGAGGGAGGGATAGGAACATAGTGATGTGGGTGTGGGGGAGGGATAGGGACAGTGGTCTGGATTTGGGGGGAGGGTTGGGTACATTGGTGTGGGTCTGTGGAGGCATGGAGGACATGGGTGTGTTTCTGGAAGGAGAGATGGGGCACATTATGTCTGGAGTGTAGCATGGGTCATCTAGGTTGGGAAGTGGGACGGGGCATCTTGGTGTGGCCTTGGAGGGAGGTGGTGGGGGCACATTGGTGTGGCTCTGAAGGGAGGTGGTGGGGGCACATTGGGGCACAGTGGGTCTGGAGTGTGGCATGGGTCATCTAGGTGTGGGTTGAGAAGTTGGACAGGGCATCTTGGTGTGGCTCTGGAGGGAGGTGGTGGGGGCACATTGGTGTGGATCTGGGCGGAGGGATCGTGCACATGGGTGTGTTTCTGGAGGGAGAGATGGGGCACAGTGGGTCTTGAGGGTGGCATGGGTCATCTAGGTGTGGGTTGGGAAGTGGGACGGGGTTCTTGGTGTGGCTCTGGAGGGAGGTGGTGGGGGCACATTGGTGTGGATCGGCGCAGAGGGATGGTGCACATGGGTGTGTTTCTGGAGGGAGAGATAGGGAACAGTGGGTCTGGAGGGTAGCATTGGCCATCTAGCTGTGGATTGGGAAATTGGATGGGGCATCTTGGTGTGGCCCTGGAGGGAGGGACTGGGGGCACATTGGTGTGGCTCTGGAGGGAGGTGGTGGGGGCACATTGGCATGGATCAGGCGGAGGGATGGTGCACATGGGTGTGTTTCTGGAGGGAGAGATGGGGCACAGTGGGTCTGGAGGGCAGCATGGGTAATCTAGGTGTGGGTTAGGAAGCTGGACGGGGCATTTTGGTGTGGTTCTGGAGGGAGGTGGTGGGGGCACATAGGTTTGGCTCTGGTGGGAGAGGTGGTGTGACTCTGGAGGGAGGTGGTGGGGGCACATTGGTGTGGATCTGGGCGGAGGGATGGTGCACATGGGTGTGTTTCTGGGGGGAGAGTTGGGGCACAGTGGGTCTGGAGGGTAGCATGGGTCATCTAGGTCTGGGTTGGGAAGTTGGACGGGGTATCTTAGTGTGGCTCTGGAGGGAGGTGGTGGGGCACATTGGTGTGGATCTGGACAGAGGGATGGTGCACATGGGTGTGTTTCTGGAGGGTGAAATGGGGCGCAGTGGGTCTGGAGGGTGGCATGGGTCATCTAGGTGTGGGTTGGGAAGTGGGACAGGCATCATGGTGTGGCTCTGGAGGGAGGTGTTGGGCGCACACTGGTGTGGCTCTGGAGGGAGGTGGTGGGGGCACATTGTTGTGCATCTGGGAGGAGGGATGGTGCACATGGGTGTTTTTCTGGAGGGAGAGATGGGGCATGGTGGGTCTGGTGGGTGGCATGGGTCATCTAGGTGTGGGTTGGGAAGTGGGACGGGGCATCTTGGTGTGGCTCTGGAGGGAGGTGGTGGGGGCACATTGGTGTGGGTTTGATGGGAGGGACGGGGACATTGGTCTGGGGAGGGATGGCCACATATTGGTGTGGGTCTGGAATGAGGGGATGGGGTACATTGGTGTGGGTCTGGGTGGATGGGGGCATACTAGGATGGGTGGTTTTAGAGGGGGTTGGCTGGGGCTATCTGCATGTGATTCAGGATCGGCACATGGGCATCTGATGCAAGGGGAAGGGGCATCTTGCTATGTGGAGGGAGGATTGGGCATTATGGCATTGGTCTAGAGGGAGGGATGGGGCACATTGGTGTGGTTCTGGAGGGAGGTCATGGGGGCACATTGGTGTGGCTCTGGAGGGAGGTGGTGGGGGCACATTGGTGTGGACATGGGCGAGGGATGGTGAGAGGTGGTTGGGGCACATTGGTGTGGATATGGGCGAGGGATGGTGCACATGGGTGTGTTTCTGGAGGGAGAGATGGGGTGCAGTGGGTCTGGAGGGTGGCATGGGTCATCTAGGTGTGGGTTGGGAAGTGGGACGGTGCATCTTGGTGTGGCTCTGGAGGGAGGTGGTGGGGGCACATTGGTGTGGCTCTGGAGGGAGGTGGTGGGGGCACATTGGTGTGGATCTGGGCAGAGGGATGGTGCACATGGGTATGTTTCTGGAGGGAGAGATGGAGAGCAGTGGATCTAGAGGGTGGCATGGGTAATCTAGGTGTGGGTTGGGAAGTGGGACAGGCATCTTGGTGTGGCCCTGGAGGGAGGTGGTGGGGGCACACTGGTGTGGCTCTGGAGGGGGGCAGTGGGGGCACATTGGTGTGGATCTGGGCAGAGGGATGGTGCACATGGGTGTGTTTCTGGAGGGAGAGATGGGGCACAGTGGGTCTGGAGGGTGGCATGGGTCATCTAGGTGTGGGTTGGGAAGTTGGACGGGGCATTTTGGTGTGGCTCTGGAGGGAGGCGTTGGGGCACATTAGTGTGGCTCTGGAGGGAGGTGGTGGGGCACATTGTTGTGGATCTGGGCGGAGGAATGGTGCACATGTGTGTGTTTCTGGAGGGAGAGATGGGGCATAGTGGGTCTGGAGGGTGGCATGGGTCATCTAGGTGTGGGTTGGGAAGTGGGACGGGGCATCTTGGTGTGGCTCTGGAGGGAGGTGGTGGGGGCACATTGGTGTGGGTTTGATGGGAGGGACGGGACATTGGTCTGGGGAGGGATGGCCACATATTGGTATGGGTCTGGAATGAGGGGGATGGGGCACATTGGTGTGGGTCTGGGCGAATGGGGGCATACTAGGATGGGTGGTTTTAGAGGGGGTTGGCTGGGGCTATCTGCATGTGATTCAGGATCGGCACATGGGCATCTGATGCAAGGGGAAGGGGCATCTTGCTTTCTGGAGGGGGGATGGGGCATTATGGTATTGGTCTAGAGGGAGGGATGGGGCATATTGGTGTGGGTCTGAGAGGAAGGGATGGTGCACATGGGTGTGGGTCTGGAGGGAGGGATGGGGACATTGCTGTGGGTATGAAGAGAGGCATAGGACACATTGGTGTGCATCTGGAGGGCAGGATGGGGCACATTGGTATGGGTCTGGAGGGAGGGATTGGGGCTCATTGGTTGGAGGACGGATAGGGGCATCTTTCTGTGTGGAGGGAGCATGGGGCATCATGGTATGGGTCTTGAGGAAAGGATTGGGCATCTTGGAGTCTGGATCGGAGGCAGCATTGTTGATCTGGAATGGAGGGACAGGGCATATGATGGGGGCATGTCAGGGAATGGTGGAGCATTTGGGTCAGGGCTGGAGCACTCTTGGGAAGGAAGGGGGCATCTGGGTGTGAATGGAGGGATGGGGTATGTTTGTCTGGAGAGAAGGATGTTGGTTTATTGGAGTGGTGGGAGCATGTGTGTGTCGAAGGGATGGGGTAATCGGGTGTGGGTATAGAGAGAGGACGATTGGCGCCATCTGAGTGTGAGTCTGGAGGTAGAGGTGAAGCATATGGGTGTGGCTCTGATGGGTGGAGCATCTTGGTGTAGGTATGGAGGGACGGATGTTGGTGTCATTGTGTGGGTTCGGATGGAGGGATGGTGGCATGTGGCTCAGGAGGGAGGTGGCATTTGAATCTGGAACTTGTATTTGGAAGGAGAAATGGGGCATTTGAGTGTGAATGGTATCTGCTTGTGAGTAGGGGCATGAAGGATCATTAACAGCGGAGCAGCGGGGAGAGCCATGGGCGGACCTTGGTTACATCCCAGACGTGCACACCAACAGCCCGGGGCACCTCTCGCAGAGCGGTCCGGTGCGTGTGGTCAACCATGGAGCGGGGATTCCCTTCCACGGGAGAGGGGTCCACGACCCAGCAGATGGCCGGGGATGGGTTAACCTGCTGGGGATGTCCCCAACCACGCACCAGAAAGGGAGCCCTGCGCAGCCCCCTCTCCTCACTGAGCCCACCTCTGCGCTGGCTGGGGGCGCGCACTCCTCTCGCTGAACCTGCCAGTGGGTGGGCATTGGTGGGCACACCCTGGTCGGCAGGGAAGCCCTGAGTGGGAGCAGCCGGGAGCCGAGGGAAACCTGACTGCTCTGGAGGGGCGCCTCCCCAGGCAGACAGAGGCCCGGCACGCCAGGCATGAGTCCTGAGCCATGGTGCAGCTGGCTTACTTGACGGTGGGTGCCAAGGTTCCAGCCACCCACATCTTTGGGCAAGCGATGACCAGGAGCGCTGGCACAGTGGATGACCTTCCCTCTTGCCCATGTATCTGGAGCTGGGCCTTATGCGGCCGAGCTGGGGTTTGAAGACTCTAGTGGTCCCACCCAACCCCCTGTCTGTACTGTCTCTTGCCCGCCTCGCTGTCCGTCTCCCAGCCCCCCCCCCTGCCGAAAGAGAAGCAGAAGGGGTCGGGGAAGGATGAGTGGATCGGGCCAGATGGGCAGAATGGCCTACCTCCATCCCCCTGGGAAGTGCTGTGCTGCTGCAGATGGCGGTCAGGCTTCCCAGGCTCAGCACCTGGATTTTTTTTTTTAAACCACAATGGTTTCGGCGGAGCTAGACAGGGTGCTGGGCTGACCCGCCACAGGCGGCGCTGCCTCCCCCAACCTCTCCTGCACCGGCAGGGTCAGGCTGATGTCTGGAACAAAGAAAAGTTGCCTGTGACTCTTGGCAGTGGATCACTCAACTCGTGCATCGATGAAGAACGCAGCTAGCCACATTGATCAACACTTCAAACGCACCATGTGGCCCTGGGTTTTTCCCGGAGCTACGCCTGTCTGAGTGTCGCTTGTACATCAATTGCCCCGGGGTTCCCTCCCAGGGGCGAGGCTGGGGCTGTCTCAGGGACCCCATTCCATTCATCCCCCTAAGGTCAGACCCTGATCAACACCGTCGCTGGATCCTTGGATCTGGCGCGCAAGCTCATTGCCGACACGTCCTGGCCTCCCCAGTTTCACCGCCTCATGCTAGTTTCAGGAGGGCCGGCGCGCCCTGGATATGGCGGCGGCGGCAGCAGGCTTTAAAAAAGCCTGGCGCACCTTCACCCTACCCCGGGGCACCTGGCCATGCTGTGTGTGGCTGTCTTTGGTGTACCACGGCTGCCAGCGCAGGATGAGCATGGAGCGCAGACCTCGTGACCATGTGGGCTTCAGTCGCAGATTGGGACAGAGCATACTCGCCTGCGCCAGAGGCACGGGGCTAGGGCAACCTCCCGTACGGGCCCGAGGCCAGCTGTCCTGAGCTTTGTGCTCCCTGACCACGGCCTCAGATCAGATGTGGGGACCTGCTGAATTGAAGCATATTACTAAGCAGAGGAAAAGAAAGTAACCATGATTCCCTCAGTAACACCAGTGAAAAGAGAAGATCCCAGCACTGAATCCCCATTCAGCGGCAGGCATGGGAAATGTGGCATACAGAAAACCGACTCCCCGGCATCGCTCAGGGGGCTCAAGTCCTTCTGATCGTGTCTCACCATGCGGATGGTGTTAGGCCGGTAGCGGCCTCTTGCACACCAGGATCAGGTCTTCTTGGAGTCAGGTTGCTTGGGAATGCAGCCCAAAGTGTGTGGTAAACTCTGTCTAAGGCTAAATACGGGTGCAAGACTGATGGCCAACAAGTACCGTAAGGGAAAGTTGAAAAGAAGTTTGAAGAGAGAGTTCAAGAGGGTGTGAAACGGTTGAGAGGTAAACTGGTGGGGTCTGTGCAGTCCGCCCACGGGATTCAACACGGCAGGCAGGTTGGTCACCTGGAACGGTAGAGGCCCTTGCGGGTCTGCGGCCCAGGCACATCCAGCCCCAGCAGGGCGCATTTCCTCTGTGGTGGTGCAACACGACCGGCTAGGAAGGCCCCAGCGGGCAGGTGGCTCTCTGCTCCAGCAGAGAGTGTTACAGCCCCCTGACAGCAGTTTTGCTGTGTCCACGGGGCTGAGGAAGATAGACGCCACCGCGCCCTTATCCGGCAACCGTCCTGGCCCCTCTTGGGGGTCGCTAAAGTGGCGACGGGAGACAGGGCTCCCGATGCGACTGTGGTGGACTGCCCTCAATACGCCTGACCACATCGTGCTGCTGGGCGGAGAGGCCCACAAAGGGCGCCAGGGGTCAGTTAACCACCCAACCTGTTTGGAAACACTGACCAAGGAGTATAACACGTGCCCGAGTCAGAAGGCCGAATGAAACCCTGTGATGTAATGATGGTGAGGGCTGGTGCTCGCCGATGGCAGTGGCATCCTGTCACACTGGGCCCTCCACTGACCCGTCTCACCTGCTCTGTCAGAGAGATGATGCATGAGCGTGTGTGATAGAATCCAAAAGATGGTGAACTCGGACTGGTGGAGGTCCGCAGTGGTCCTGATGTATAAATCGGTCATCCGACCTGGATATGGGGGCAAAAGACTAGTCAAACGATATAGTAGCTGGTTCTCCCCGAAGTTTCCCTCGGGATAGCTGGTGCACGGAAACCCGTTTTATCTAGCAAAGCGAATGATTAGAGGTCTTGGAGCCAAAATTATCTCAACCTACTCTCAAACTTGAAATGGGTACGAAGCTCGGCTCGCCGGGTATTGTATGAAAGTGCTCAGTGGGCAACTTTTGGTAAGCAGAACTGGCGCTGCAGGATGAACCAAACACTGGGTTAAGGCGCGTGATGCAGATGCTCATCAGACCCCAGAAACGGTGTTGGTTGATATAGACAGCAGGATGGTGGCCATGGAAGTCAGAATCCGCTAAGGTGTGTGTGTTCTGACTTGAGTGTCGTGTAGACCATTGAGACCTCCGTCCCCAAGTGACGCACAGGGGAACTGAAAAAAAACCCCGCTGTGCGACCATTGGAGCCACAGGTGGGAGATGTTACTTCCCGGATCCACGGAATTTCTGGAACACCGATGCTGCTGCAGAAAGAACGAGGTTAAGTACCAGGCAAATACAATATAACACAAGAATCAGAGGATCTGAATAGTCTTACCTATCCAGTGATTGGAAAGCCCGGGAAACCTAGTGAAGGAGGTTCGAGACTCAGATGAGAGGCGGTCCCCAGAACAACAGGGAACGGAGTCAAGCGTGGACACAGGATAGCCCACCTATAGAGCTGAAGACGTAGTTTGAGTTCCCAAAGTGCAATGGCGTAGAAGTCCAACAAAGTACCAAGGGATGATCCGAAAACAGGTGAGGGACGGGTCGAGGTTCAGCAATGGGTAAACAGTTCCAAGCAAAGGTACAAAAGGGTAATCCGAAAGAGTCCAGGTGAAATATCCAAGATCAAGGTAAACCAACCAACAAAGTATATCAAACGTATCGCCAAACAGAGTCGAAAGAAAGCTGAGAAGCGGTGAGTGCTCCGTGCATTAAGCTTTATATACTGTGCGCTTCTGAGTCATGTGACGTCCACCATGGTCACGTGGGAAACGCCGCTCTGAATCAAGTGAGCAAATGAATGATCTATGCGGAGGTGTTCCGCCGCCCCTTCTGCCGTATGTTCTCCATGGCAACTGCCAATGCAGGAAGGGCTGCAACCGGGCACGTACATTGTACCTGGTACAGAGCTTTCGGTCCTTTGGGGTAACCACATCACGTGAGTCTCGAACCCTGGAAGGAGTAGTGTGGGAACCCGGGGAAGGTGTTGTGGAGATGTTAGCAGTGTTCTGGTGTGCAGAGGAGCGTCTAACAGTGTGTAACAACTCACCTGCCGAATCAACTGGCCCTGAAAATGGATGGTGCTAGAGCGTCAGGCCCATACCCGGCCAGCACTGAGAGCTGCAGAGGCTAAGTCAGGCGAGTAGGAGGACTACTCCGGTACACACAGAAGCCCGCGGCGAGGGCCTGGGTGGATCCGCCGCAGGTGCAGATCTTGGTGGTAGTAGCAAATATTCAAACGAGAACTTTGAAGGATGAAGTGGAGAAGGGTTCCATGTGAACAGAAGTTGAACATGGGTCAGTCAGTCCTAAGAGATGGGCGAGTGCCATTCGGAAGGGATGGGCAATGGCCTCCGTTGCCCTCAGCCGATCGAAAGGGAGTCGGGTTCAGATGCCCGAACCCAGAGTGGCGGCATCCAGTGCGGTAACGCAAATGATCCCAGAGAAGCCGGCAGGAGCCGCAGGGAATGTTCTTTTCTTTGTGAAGGGCAGGGCACCCTGGAATGGGTTTACCCGAGAAAGGGACCCAAGCCTTGGAAAGCGTTGCAGTTCTGGCGGCATCTGGTGAGCTCTCGCTGGTCCTTGAAAATCTGAGCGAGATGTAAATCTCGCGCCAGGCCGTACCCATATCCGCAGCAGATCTCCAAGGCGGACAACCTCTGGCATGTCGGAACAATGTAAGTATGGGAAGTCGGCAAGTTAGATCCGTAACTTCAGGATAAGGATTGGCTCTAAGGGCTGGGCTGGTCGGCTGGGGCACGAAGCAGGGCTGAGTGCGCACCATGGCTGGATGAGGCGTCTTCCCCCCCAGGGGGGCGGCTCTGCCTCTGGATGCGAGCCGGGCCCTTCCTGTGGATCACCCTAGCTGCAGTGTTCGACTCTCTCATTCCCGCTCCTGGAGTTCAGGGCCTGCATTCTGCCTCGGCCGACACCTAGCAGCTGACTTGGAACTGGTGCGGACCAGGGGAATCTGACGGTTTAATTAAAAAAAAGCATTGCAAAGGTCCGTGGAGGGTGTTGACACAATGTGATTTCCGCCAAGTGCTCTGAATGTCAAAGTGAAGAAATTCAATGAAGCGTGGGTAAACGGCTGAGGTAACTATGACCTTTAAGGTAGCCAAATGCCTCGTCATCTAATTAGTGATGTGCATGAATGGATGAATGAGATTCCCACTGTCCCTACCTACTATCTAGCGAAACCACAGCCAAGGGAACAAGCTTGGCAGAATTGTTGGAGAAAGAAGACCCGGTTGAGTTTGCCTCTAGTCTGGCACTGTGAAGAGACAAGAGAGGTAGGATAAGTGGGAGGCCCTCGGGCCGCTGGTGGAATACCACTACTCTTGTTTTTCCACTTTCCCAGTGAGGTGGGGGGCGAGCCCTGTGGGGCTCTCGCTTCTGGCTCCAAGCGCCCGTCACCTGCCGAGCACTACCCTCTCCGGGGACAGTGGCAGGTGGGGAGTTTGACTGGGGTGGTACACCTGTCAGAGGATAATGCAGGTGTCCTAAGGCGAACTCACAGAGGACAGAAACCTCCGGCGGAGCAGAAGGGCAAAAGCTAGCTTGATCTCGATTTTTCAGTATGAATACAGACCGTGAAAGCGGGGCTTCACGATCCTGCTGACTTTTTGGGTTTCAAGCAGGAAGTGTCAGAAAAGTTACCACAGGGATAACTGGCTTGTGGCGGACAAGCCTTCGTAGCAACGTCGCTTTTTGATCCTTCGATGTCGACTGTTCCTATCATTGTGAAACAGAATTCACCAAGGGTCGGATTGTTCACCCACTAATAGGGAACGTGAGGTGGATTTAGACCGTCGTGAGACAGTTTAGTTTTACCCTACTGATGATGTGTTGTTGCAATAGTAATCCTGCTCAGTACGAGAGGAACCGCCGGTTCAGACATTTGGTGTGCATGCTTGGCTGAGGAGCCAATGGGGAGAAGCTACCATCTGTGGGATTATGACTGAACGCCTCTAAGTCAGAAATCCCCCCACCCCAGACCGTGATACCGCAGCGCTGTCGAGCATCGGTTGGCTTAGAATAGCCAGCCTTGGCGCCGGTGTGTAGAGCTGCTCATCTTGGGACTTGAGTGTGGACAGAAATGGGCCACCTCTCTCACCCGTAATGCACCGGATGTTCGTGGGGAATCTGGTGCTAAATCATTCGTAGACAACCTGATTCTGGTTCAGGGTTTCGTAAGTAGCAGAGCAGCTACCTCGCTGCGATCTATTGGAAGTCATCCTCTGAGCCAATTAGAAATAATGCTCCACACTTCAGAAACTGCGCCACACTTTTTGTTAAGCGGTTGATATTTATTGTGTTGCCCCTTAGCGATAACACGTGTTTCGACACATCAGTGTCTTTTTCAAATCAGGGCTAATAGTAAAGCTATTTTCCAATTCGAAAATTTTCAATTATATGTAACAAACTGTCATGGGATAAATCCCCCTCCACCTTGCACACCAAAAAATCTTCTGCCGTCTGATCCTCTGAGCCAAGCTTTTGTCGCAAGGCGGCACCGCCGCCAAGGTTCTCCATTCTTCCTCCTGGGGCCTGCGGGGAGCACAGGAAAATACCACCCACCCTAGGGGCGCACCCGTGGGGGTGTGCAGGCTGGGCGGGGAGCACTCTTCTCACCTTTCCTGGTCAGCCTGGCGGACCAGATGGCCTCGGGCCCGGGCCTTCGAGGTGGTGCCTTAAACCCCGGACAGGCAGGGGAAGAGAGGGTGCAAGCAACCCCAGGGCATGGGGCTGGTACCTAAAGCCTGTGCCCCTGGACAGTGGGGTTGCAGCAGGCCCGGCCGGCCGCTGGCCCAACTGGACTGGCAGTAGGTAGGCCCAGATGGCCCAAGTTGTGGCTGGCGGACCAGATGGCCCGAGTTGCGGCTGACTCCTGCATTTGTCTCCGGTCGGGCTCCGTAAGCTTAATAGTCGGCGTGGAAGTGTCTCCCTGGTCCGAGTGCACAGAGTTGGTGCCTTAAACCCAGGGTGGGGAAGAGACGCAGCAGTTTAAGCACCCACCCCACAGCACAGGGGGTAGTACCTTAAGCCTGTGCCCCTGGACGGTGGGTGCAGGCACGACCGCCAGGCCATCTGGCCCGGGGAGTAGGCCCAGATGGCCTCAGTTGTGGTTGCCACGGCTGACTCCTGCATTTGTCTCCGGTTGGCATGGAAGTGCCACCCTGCGGCCTCCAGGGCGGTCGTGGTGTAATTACTGGCGTTCATGGGTTGCCCCCGGGGCCTTGGGCAAGTATAAACCACGTGTGGTCAGGTACAAGACGAGGTGCATGTGTCAAGGGGCGCCCTGAGCGGGTCGCTTTCCTCCGCATGGGGGTTAATGCGCTCGCAGTGGCCGGCCCCGAGTTCCACAGTGTTTGTGGGTTAGTGGGTTAGTCCTGGAGGGAAAGGCTCTAATGTGGTGGGAGAAGCTCTGAGGGGGGCCCGGCCAGAGCTCCAGGGCAAAAGCCCCCAAACCCAGTGGTAGTCGCAGGGAGCCCTGGTGGGGTTCCCATCGCTCCCCACAGGGCAAAGCTTTAAAGGGGCCCTGCTAAAAGCTCCAGGGTGGCTTGCGGGGGGGGGTTTCCTGGCCTTGGGTGCCTGTCTCACGTCTGGGTTGACTGTCCCCAAGTCCGGTGGTGATCGTGGGGAGCCTTGTCCCTCCCCGGAGGGTAAAGCTCTAATGTGGTGGGAGAAGCTCTAAGGCGGCCCGCGCCAGAGCTCCAGGGTCGCCGGGGCTGCTGCCCCTACTGGCCTTGTGTGCCAGCCTTTTGCGTGTGGGTCGAGAGTCCCCAAGCCTTGCGGCAGTCGCAGGGAGCCCCAGAGGGAGAAGTTCTAAAGGGGTCCTGCTAAAGCTCCAAGCTGGCTGGGGGGGTGCTGGTCCCCCCCAAGCACCCAGCCTTGGGTACCTGTCTCACATGTGGGTCGACTGTCCCTCCCCAGAGGGATAAGCTCCAAGCTGGAGGGGGGGGACTCTAAGGGGGCCTGGCCAGAGCTCGAGGCTGATGATTGGTGCTGGCCCATGCCTTTGGGCACCTGCCGGTCCCCTGTCCTTTGTCAGGCGGGGGGCCAAAGGCCCTTCCCGTCCAGGCCCATTGGAATGCATTGACATACCAGATGGCCGCTCTCTGAGCCCAGCCATCTGGTCCTTGGCCAGAGGAATGTCTGCAAGGAATGTCTGTTTTAAAACCCTGATGGTCTCAGCCGACTCCCAAGTGGGGAAGCTAGACGGGGAGCTGGGCTGTCTTGCCACGGCGGGCGGGACAGGCGGTGCTGCCTCCCCCCTGTTCTCTCTTCATCCCATTTTGCTTCTTTAATTTCTCATTTTTTAAAAAATGTTATTTTTATTGGCATTTTAAAGATGTGAACATTAACAGTCCCCTTCCCCGCCTGACACCCCCTCACCCCTACGGATCACTGCACTGCATATCTTCGGAGGCGAATGTACATGGCATAACGGGTCGTAGTCTATAGTACATCCAATAGTCTTAGTCTCTGAGGGCACCATTGTTCACGGTAGTCTTTGTGCAGGAAGTTCAGGACGGCGTCCCACTCATTCTTGAATGTAGCGTAATCCCCATGGATAGTGAATGTTACCCATTCCAGTGAAGTGTAATGCCACATTTTTGCTATCCATTCCTGTTGGCTGGGGATTGTGGTTTATTTACACTTTTGCGCAATTAGGGAGAGGGCCGCCATGCTTAGGACATATATGCTTTCCTCTGTGGTTTAAGCGGGAGTGTGTCCATCATGTCACTCAGGCCCAGCAAAGCTTCTCCAGTTTCTGTCCATATTTGGGGACCAAAGATGGCTTTCATTTCTTTGTTGACCACTTCCCAGAACGGTTTTAGGATGGGGCAGGACCGCCAGACATGGAGCCACGTGCCTACTTCTTTGCAGCCCCACCAACACATCTGTGATACTGAGGAGTATATTTTATGTAGCTTCTCTGGTGTTAGGTGCCACTGCACTAGTATTCTGGTCCACATTTCCCTGAACTGCACCCCTCACATCAATTTGGGGATTGACTGCCACACTTCCCACCACTGTTCTTCAGAGATCAGGAGGGGCAGAGTGTCTGCCCATTGTTTCATATAGGGCCACTGGACCTGTGCCTCTGGCATGGTGAATAATTTGTATGTTTTACTAATCATTTGTCTATCACTGGAATCTATTAGCAAGTACCTTTCTAGTGGAGTTAATTCTCTGGTGATGGATTGTTTCGTATCTCGAGAAGAGAGCCAGTGCCGCAGTTCAGCATAGCGATACCTATCCTCCTCCCGCCATTCCATGGTTTGTTTGCAGAGCTGGAATGACTTAACCTCCTGTCCCGCCATGTCCCTTGCGTGAATGCCTCCCGCTTCTTCCCACCTGGCATATGCTCCTTTCTCTAGCCCTGGGGTAAACTGTAGGTTGCAGAATAGGGGAGTGAACGGAGATGGGTAGGACATGATCTTTGCTTTTTTAACCATAGAATCCCATGTATCCCCCACCAGGGCTGTAATTCGGCTTCTGTACGTGTTGGGGGGCATGTCCGCTCTTGGGCACCACAGGACCTCTTCTAGGGGCCTTTCCCACCACTGCCCTATCCATCCTTCGTCAGATGCTGTTGGGATTCCCATTGAACCAGTTTCGGATGACCCTCAATTGAGCTGCTCGTTGGTAGTACATTTAAAATTTCGGAACTCCCATTCCACATGCCCCCGTGGGAGTGAACATGACTCTCAAGGCCACCCTCTGTCTTTCCCTTGCCAGATGTAGTTATGTACTAGTTAATTCAGGGTTTTGAAGAATTTCTGGGGGTCCGCCAAGGGGGAGAGCCTGAAAGTAATATAGCGCTCTGGGGAAAATGATCATTTTAATGACATTGATGCGGCCCATCCATATGTTAAGGACCCTCCTCTCTCCCAGCTAGGTCTTGATAGTTTCCAACAGGTGGGGATAGTTTGCTTGGTACATATCCTCTAGGGTACTGGTTAGTGTCATCCGCAGGTATCAAAGGTATCCCTCTGCTCTTGAGAATTGCCCTGTATCTGATATTTCTGAGGGCGTGCCTTCTTGTAGCACCATTAGTTCAGATTTTTGGTGGTTGGTCTTCAGGTCTGCCACTCTGCCAAATTCCCCTAGGAGTGCTGTTAACCTCCGTGGGGAAGTGTCCATATCTTTTAGCACGAGTAGGAGGTTGTCGGCAAAGGCCATTGCCTTACGATCTTCCCCACCGAATGTAATCCCTTTTATTCCCTTCTCCTGTTTGTCACGCACTCCACACACTCACCCCTCAGTGTCCCTATTGTTCCCCTTGCCAGTCCTCGCACATCCACCCCATCCCGTCCTCTTGCCTGGTTCCGGGACTCACTTGTGCTTTCCCCGAGTCCCCATGTGCCACCGCGCATGGTTCGACATGCTGCCTAATCGCGGAGACGCCCGTTCCATTGGCGTGTCCCTTGGCGATTGTGAGACCGGCTTCTTCCGCATCACATGACCAGCATCTCCCCCTCACGTGTTTAGAAGTTACGCTCACATGATGCGGTTGCGACTCATGTGACCGAAAGGTAATAGGCAGCGCCGGTATTTAAACAGCCGCATCGCAACACTTCGGTGCTTCAAAGCTGTTTATTTTGACACCTGTTCGGCGCTACACTTATTCCTTCGGATTACTTGGACACTGACCTCGGATTACACTACCGACTCCTATCGGATTTCCCCTGGCTTCTGGATTTTGCTTCATTGGATTCCTTGTTACGATTCACGGACTGCCTTCTGGACATTCTACTTACTTAACCCTTTGGTACTACATTCTGCTCAGCTTCCTTGTCCGGATTTTGGCATCAGGTGGGCCTGGCACACGCAGCTTAGTGTCATCTACTGCCCTGAAAAAGGAAACAGCCTTGCTGGGTCCCGGAACCTCCTCTATAGGTGCAGCAGATACACCACGGCCACTTATTGGTAAGACTGTTCCACTTCCTTGTTGTCTGGTTTGTTATTGCTGTCTTAGGCTTGTTACTTAACCGGTGCTTTCTTTACAGTGTTTCGGGGTTCCCAGAGGTCCACGGTTCCGGAAGATCATCTCCCACTTGTGGCCTCAAAGGTTGTACAGAGAGTGATTTAGATTCTCTCTGTGCGACACTTGTGAACAGAGGACTCTTCTGACTACATGACAGTCAAGACACAACACTGTCTAATTCTAGCTAGGAAGGGTTCAAGAATGTTTGCGTACAGGAATGGTGACATGGGCAGCCCTGCTTAGTACCCCTAGTGATCCTTATCACCTGGGAGACATGCCCATTGATAGCTAGCCTGATAAGTGGTGCTCCATAGTTGGCTTTGACCAGGTGGAGAAGGCCCGGGCCAAACCCCATAAACACCATGGTAGCAAACAAGAATGACTGTTTGACTCGGTCGAATGCCTTCTCTGCATCTAGTGCTAACACTCCCGCCCTCAAGACTGCCCTGTTTGACTTCTCTATCAGGTGGGATATTCGCCTAATGTTGTCAAACGTTTGTCTCTCCTTGACAAAGCCTGCTTGATCCGGGTGGATCAGTTAGGTGATTACTTTATCCATTCTAGATGTTAGAACTTTTGTAAAGGTTTTGGTATTGAGGTTTATTAGGGTAGTATGGCGGTAGGAGCTACAGAGGGTTTGTTTCTTGTTTGGCTTAAGGAAGAGGATTACCTTGGCCTCCTCCATGGCATGGGAGATGCGGCCCGTATGGGAGAAGGAGTTGAACAGGGATGTCATTAACGGGACTAATGTGGTATGGAATGTTTTATAAAATGTGGCGGGGTACCCGTCTGGGCCTGGGGCTTTATTTGGTTGTAGCGATTGGATCGCCCCATGCACCTAATCTTAGGTAATCGTCCCTTCTAAAGCATCATGCTGGCTCTGTTCTAATCTTTTTAGCCAGCAAGATTTTAAGAAGGCATTTTGGAGGTCACTCTCTGATGCCTCTCTAGAGTAGAGGCTTGTATAGAACTCTGGGAACGCCTGCAGGGTCTCTTGTGTAGGTGTGGTTTCCTGTACCTCCACCATCTGAATGTGGCGTATTGTACCTGCCACCTCCCTCTGCTTAACCTACCTGGCTAAGAGCCAGTCTGTCTTGTTTGCCTGGAGGTAATACTTCTGCCTCAAGAATAGGAGCGATTTTACTGCTTGTTTAGCTAGAAGGATATTGATTTGCCCTTTTATATGCCTATACTCCCTCCTGATCATTACCCCCCCTATCGGTCTCAATTACCCCTGTTCTAGGTCCACCTGGAGGGCCTTCTCCTGTTTGGCTCGAGATGCCTGCTTTGCTATGAGCATCCCCGCATGGTTGCCTTAAAGGCGTCCCATACTACATGTTCCTGCACCTCCAGGGTCTTATTTTCCCCCAAAGAAGTTGCAGATGGACTTGTCTATCTTGTCGCAAATGGCTGCATCTCCCAGCAGATGTCAGGGAAACCGCCACTTCCAGAGGCCCCCTCCCCCTCCCATTGGATTTCTAGCTGCAGGGGAGTGTGGTCGGGCAGGGCTTTGGTTTCCCTTTCTGTGATCCGTACTTGGAAAAGCAGTGTCACCGAAACCTATATGTAATCAATTCTTGATAATGCTCGGTGCACATGTGAGTAGTATACCCCTTGGAGTCCCCTTTTAGTTCATGCCATGTATCCGCTAATGCCATTCTGTTATGCTAGCCTGTAGTTTACTAGATGGGCCTTTAGATGTGGGTGTCCTGTCTGTGCTTCTGTCCGTGGATGCGCGCCACACCAAGTGAAAATCCCCTGTCAGTATTAGCTGGCTCGTTAACTGGTCTAGCTTCTCCGAAACCGCCTGCAAGTATCATCCTGCCCTGGGTTGGGGAGTACACTGTGGCGATTGTGAGAGGCCACCCCCTATTGTAGCTGGACGAAGGGGAATCTACCTTCCTTGTCAGCTTTTGTGCCTATTATTTCGATGTCAGGTAGCTGTCTAAACAATATGAGGACCCCTCAAGCTTTGCTCTTGTTGTTGGCCTGCAGAACCTGGGGGTACCATCTCAACTTCATTCTGTGTCTGTCTTGCTTACGGATATGGGTCTCCTGGAGCGTCACAATGTTGGGCTTGGTATCCTGGAGGAGGTTCTCCAATTTCCGTCTCTTTAGTCGGTGTATGTCACGACCCGTGACCCAAAACCCCACTGGCATGGTCACATGCCAGGTAGGGTTAGGACTCAGGGTTCACTTGGGGCCCCAAGGGCCTTTTATTATCATCATGGACTCTCCTGGAGTCAGTCCTGGTGCCTTTGGCGTCAGGCTCATGTTCAGGTTGGGACATTGTCTTGAAGGGACTACTTTTTCCTTGGAGGCCTGCAGTCAACATGGAGGCACGCACACAGTCTAGTTCTTAGAACCAGACTGTGCGGTGCAGTGTTTTGGGTGTGGCAGCCTGGACTACTTTACCTGGACTACTTCACTAGGGGAGGCTATATAAACCACACTCAAGTTACAGAAGGTGCTTCGCGTTATTCTGCAGCCAGCAGCGTGACGCTCATCGTGTCCAGAGACCAGCACCCGGCGATCTTTGAACAGCGGACCTGCAGAGGACACAAAAGAACATCATTAGCACTCTCTGATTACCTGCAACTTTCCATCCGTCGATTATCCCTCTTCCTGCTTCTCGCGGTCTTCCATCCAGTCGGAAGCATCATCGGGACACTAAGCACGCACCGGAACAAAACATCTGGAGGGAGAGAGAAAAAAGGACAACGTTAAAATAGGTTACTCACGGCATTTACGGCAGTAATCACGAGAACCTCACCTGGCAGGGCATTTCTTCGCCGGTTCCGCTCCAGAAATCTTCACACACCCAGAAAGACCATAGCGACCTGAAAAAGAATAAAGAATACAGGTTAGCAAGAAAAGACATTACTGCGCCGCACTTGCGCTCAACTAACCATCCATCATACGCTCCTGCGTTCATCATCCTGGCAGGAGCCTAATCCAAGCAGCGCACCCACCAAACCTCCGTGCACCTTTGGGGGAATAAATAAAGAAAAGACATTAAAAGCAAGAAAGGAAAGCAAGGACATTTTAAGACTGCTATAACCAGACTTACCTCCTTAAAGACACTTGAATGGGTTAGCACCATTGAAGTTAAATTGGTTGCTCTAACTCGCAGAAAACTACTCGCCCCTGCACAGAAGGCAGGACGGAGAGCACGCCTGATATCATAACAAGGTGAGGAGTGGGCCATCAGATCGAGTCCAGGGGGCTGGTGGGAGGAAACTAAATCTGTTCCTAAATCCAGTCCTCCTGTGTTTTCAGGCCCGACCTCCATAGAAGGCACCGTCCCGAATCGCGAAGGGTCCAGGGTGAATCCGGCAACCAGGGCAAAAGGGCGTCCCCGTGAATACCAGGTGAGCGTAACAGAACGCAAAGCCTCCACAACATTATCCACCTGGGCGCCAAGGAAACTTTAGAAATGGACCAACTGGCCCAGTTATTAGGACAATTACGTGCCGAAGTGCATTCGGCCAGGCAAGAGACTAATACCCTGCGAAGGGATCTTGTCGTTACCAAGGATCTCACCGAAGAAATCAGCAGGCAATTACTGCAATCACAGGCCGGACAAGCTCCATTACCCGGGAATAATCCACCGGCACAGGCAACCACGTCGTCTGTCGCTCCAGTACAAATCACCTTACCTAGAGCAATACTGTTAGCACTGCCAGAAAGGTTTTCAGGTGACCCAAGGAAGTATGCTGCATTTATGAATCAATGTCGTCTTCACTTCCTCTGCAGACCGGGCGCATTCCCTAACGATCAGGCACGACTAGCATTTATTTTGTCATAACTGAGCGGTAGTGCAGCAGACTGGTCAGTGCCGCTTGTGAGCTATGATGATCCGTTACTACGTGACTTTGGGGATTTCCAAAGGGAAATGGAAAAGCTCTTTGCTCGACACACCCATGAACAAGCTGTAGACAACAAAACCTTATCACTCCGGCAGGGGAATCAGGATTTACTAACATACATAGCAACCTTCAACAGGTTAGTGGCTGAAACCAGGTGGCCTGAAGACAAGATAACCACATTGTTTCACCGAGGCCTTCGAGGGGAATTGAAAGACGTCTTGGCTCAGGTGGTTGATCCACCTAGACACTGTAGTGAATTTATCAACCTGCAACTAGATCATCGACTACAAGATCGGAAAGCAGATCTGTCCAGATCAGATACACGAGCTGTGTATCTACGAACCAAGGATGCTACTTCACGCACGTCAGAGAATACCACAGAGCCAATGCAAATCGGAGGCATATGACCACCGTTAACAAAAGCTGAAAGAGACAAGAGAAGGCAACAGCAGTTATGTTTGTACTGCGGACAATCGGGGCACTTCCTAAAAGACTGTCCGATAAAACCCCCCAAGCGAAATGTGGGAGCTACAGAAAAGGATGAGAGTAAGAGGTCAGAAAACTGCAGAGGTCGACAAAAGTAGAGGTCAGTTTGTCGAGTGAGAAGAATGAGCCACCGACCTCACATTTCGCAATAACAATGATCCTAATCAATCATCAACAACCATCAAGGATGCATACCGTTGAAGCTGATCTGGCCGCACAGATGGGGCTTCCCTTAAGTTTTAAGCCAAACACAGGGTAACCACGGTGGATGGGAGAGAAATTGCTTCCGGACCAGTAACCCAATGTACAGCAGGAGTAACCCTGCTGTGCCAGGATGGACACCGGGAATCAATTTCCTTTGATCTCATCTAGGCACCTCAGTTTCAGCTAATATTAGGGATACCATGGTTAGTTGCTCATAACCCTCGGATAGATTGGCGTGCAAGAAAATTGACTTTTCCTCGTGATTGCGCTTCTACCTGTTATTTCCAAGAAAACAAATCCAGTTTCAAAGTTCCTACGAGTCCTAGAATCGGCATATCTACACTAGTGCTCTCCCTGAAGAATATCAAGATTTCCAGGATGTTTTCCAGAAGGAACAAGCTAATACACTGCCGCTGCATAGGTCCTATGACTGTCAGATTGACCTCATACCTGGTGTACAGATCCCTTGTGGCAGAATCGATGCACTCACAGAACCAGAACCAGAAAACCAGCATCTAAAATCCTATCTGGACCAGTACTTGGCCAATGGGTTCATTTGCCCATCTAAATCACCGGTAGCCAGTCCCCTATTCTTCGTGCCAAAGAAGGAAAGGGACTTGAGAACCTGTATTGACTATCGTGCCTTGAACTAGATCACCGTGAAAAACTGTTACCCCTGCCACTTATTCCTGAGATGCTGGATCAAGTCAAAGATGCCCAGATTTATACTAAGTTAGACCTCAGAAGAGCGTACCACCTGGTCAGAGTTAAAAAAGGAGATGAATGGAAAATGGCCTTCAGTACCAAATATGGGTTGTTTGAGTACCAGGTAATGCCTTTCGGACTTTGTAATGCCCCGGCGGCGTTCCAATACTTTATGAACGACGTCCTAAGGGAATTGATCGATGTTTGCGCCCTGGTCTACATAGACGACATCCTAGTGTATTCAACCTCGAAACAGTCAAGCATGTCCGCGCTGTCCTTGCCAAACTGCCCCAACATAAACTATATGCAAAACTTGAAAAATGCTTTTTCCACGTAACCGAAGTAGAATTTCTTGGTTTCATTCTTACTCCAAATGGATGTACACAAGGTGGGTGCCATTCTTAAATGGCCTTCTCCGACCTAGTTAAAAGGGGTCCAGAGCATGCTGGGCTTTGCAAACTTCTACCGTCGGTTCATTCCAAACTTCTCTCAGATTGTGCATCCGATCACGTTACTTCTACGAAAAAACAATAAAAAATTCATGTGGACAGAAGACGCCGAAAAGGCCTTCCAAGAACTTAAGGAAAGGTTCACCTCAGCCCCGATTTTAAGACATCCTCGTCCGGATCTTCCTTACATCGTGGAAAAGGATGCCTCCAGCATGGCTATGGGGGCGGTTCTTTCTCAGAGAGAACCTGAAACGGGCCAATTGCACCCCATGGCCTTCTGGTCGTGAAAATTCACACCCCCTGAACTCAATTATGCCATCACTGATAAGGAACTGCTTGCTATAAAATCCCCCTTCAAGGCATGGCGACACTACCTCTCGGGGGCCAGGCATACAGTCACTGTAATCACAGTTCATCGGAATCTACAATATTTAAAAACAGCAAAAGCACAATCCTCATGCCAATTACGATGGGCCCTTTTCTCCGCCGAGTATGACTACGTAATCACTTATCGACCAGGCATAAGAAATGGGATGTGCATCGATGAGAAAGTATATGCAACCCCAGATCCAGTAGCCATTATACCTGAGGACAAGCTTTTAGGCCTCACCACAGTTTTAACACAAACTGAGCTTAGAAACGTGATCCAACGTGAAATAACCCTGAGCGAATTACTGGAATGGCATACCAAAGGAAACCAATAAACCGTTAAAAATCAACTGCCATAATTTGATGAACGCCTTTATGTGCCTAAAACAGAGCTACAACAACATATAATTTCGGCCTATCACGATTCTTTGATAGAAGGTCATCCCGGATTTGCGAAAACCCTAGCCAAAGTGAACTCCAATTAATGGTGGCCCACTTGGCGTTGAAATGTCATTCAATACGTTCAGTCATGTGGGGTGTGTGTACAAAACATGTCACTGAAACAAAAACCAGCTGGCCTCCTGCAACCATTAGAAATTCCTCCTGCACCATGGCACACACTTTCTCTCGACTTTATTACCGATTTGCCTCCCAGCCTAGGGTTCAACACCATTTTAGTAGTAGTAGACTTATTTTCTAAAATGGCACACTTTATCCCTTTCAAAGGCCTCCCGGATGCATCCCATTTAGCAAAAGTGTTCCTGGAAAACATTATCAAACTGCATGGATTCCTTCAGTCCTGGTCTCTGATCGAGGCAGCCAATTCGTATCTAACTTCTGGAAAAAGTGCTGCTCTATGGCTCAAATCGACATCCAGCTATCCACCAGCCATCACCAACAAACGGATGGTCAAATAGAGAGGACCAACCAGACTCTCAAACAATACCTACGGTGCATGCTGCACCAAGTCGAAGTAACCTGGAGAGATCTATTATGGATAGCCGAATATGCTTACAACAATTCATTGCATTCCAGTACTGGTCAAACACCTTTCTACACCCTTTACGGCAGACATCTACGTACTTTCGAACTAGACAGCCCTCCCAGTCTAGAAATGCCAGCCGTAAAGACTCTTCATGCAAACATCACTCAGGCCTTTAAAAAGGCAACAGAACAGTTAATCGACCGACCCTTAGGCTGGAATTCCCTGTGTAACCCCACCGGATCTGAACCCTTGTCTCGTGATCCCCACCGCTGCTGTTAAGTGCACAGCCTATTCAGCCTGGGGCTTCGGTTCTTCCCCCCCAGGCCCCGCAATTGTTTGCGTCTTGTCTTTGACCTCTCTACTCTTCTCTACTCCCATGGCTTCTCTTGGTGGCCTTCATGTTCTGGCCTCCTATTAAGTCCTCCCCCTGCATCCCCTTCTTCTTCAATATTCAGGATTTTGGGTCCCTCATCCAACGTAGTGATGTGGTGTTGGCGCCCTTCCCACTTGAAGACCATTCCAAAGGGGAATGTCCACCTGTATTTTATCTGGCCTTTGGTAAGGGCTTTGGTCACCGGGCCCATTTGCCTCCTCATTGTTAGTATGGATTTGGCCAGGTACTGGAAAAGTTCTATGATGCGCTGTTCACTTTTATCAGGGTTGCTTTCCTTGCCGCTTGGAGGATCCCTTTGTTTTGGTCGTATTGCTGTAAAGCCATTGCCACTTCTCTTGGCCTGGCCCGGGTTCTTCTCGCTGCGGACCTTTTATTTATGAGAATTTCTCCCCCAACCATGTCCAACAAATCTTTGAACATGTGCTGCATTGTTTCCCTGAGGTCGGCATCGCTCACACTTTCTGGCAGCCCCTTCACCCTGATGTGGGACCTTCCCGAGCGGTTCTCCAAGTCCTTAACTTGGAGCTCCAGGTTGTGTCGCTACCGCCTGCTGCTTTGCTGATACATCTATCTTCCGGGTGTTTTAAGTGAGTTCTTGAATTGCGTTTCATTTGTAACAATTCAACTGTCGCCTTTGATTTCCTGCAGGGATTGTGCAAGTTCTGTGCGTATTAGGCTTAATTGTGTCTGAAGGGTAGCAGTCATTTGGTCACTGAATGCCTTAAAGCACTGTTGCAGCCCCTTGCTCATGACCTCTTGCCCCTGTGGTAGCGTCGGGGGCTCCTCCAACTGCTGCCTCTCTGTCACCCATGGATCCTCTTCCTCCGGGGCTTCCCCCTCATTTCTACATAGCTTTTGGAGGGTCCCTTCTGTTTTCTTGAGATCTTGGTCCTTGAGGGGCCCTTTTTGGCCTTCTTGGCCTTGTTGTGCAACATTGCCTGGTGATGGCTATTGCCTGCCTGCACCTTACTGTAGGGGGCTTCTCCCCAGGCCTCTGAGGTTCCTCTTGATCCCGGGGTATTGGCCAGTTGCTCTGTATGAAGGGGATTCTTCTCTTTCCCTCCTGTGCGCAGCGGGGGTCTAGCTACCCTTTAGAGCCTGGGTTGGTTGCCCCCTTGGGGCCTTGGGGCTAGTACACTGAAAGGTGAAAGTGGTCATGGTCGCAGTGTCACACTGGCCCGGAGCCCAGGAGCTTCTTGAATTTCTTTCCGGGGTGCCCCATTCTACCAATGCTCCTGAGCCTCTAAGTATGCTCTTGCACCCCTGGAAGTTCGTTCTCGGTTAATCTTGCATGGCAGGGTTAGTTTTCATAAGGGTGGGTGGTGGAGCTAAGCATCGTTCTTCTGCAGAGTCAAATGCTGGGGGTTGTGAGCACACGCCACCACCATCCATCACCCCCGGGTTCCTTCCCTGGACGTTAGCGGGGGGGATGCTGCAGGAGACTTAGTGCTGTCGCCCTTCTATTACTGCAGTTTGCCTCTGATGTTGCTGAATTGTATGGGCTTGGGCCTTTGTCTGGGTCCAGGTATGCTGCGGGTCTCCTGCCGTAGGGGGTCCCCTTCCAAGTGTAGGTTATGGTGCGCTGGGGCAGATGCTTTCATAAACCTCCATGTCCGTTGTTTGGGAGGGGAGCGCCTTGCTTGCGCCTGCTTCATGGCTGCCAACTCTCTTAATTATGCCCTACTTACCCTGCACCAGCTGGGGCACATCACAGCTCATGGGGGCCTTGTGCCGTGTGGTTCGTGGAGGCCCTGCGCTGCGTGGTGCCGGGCTCGCTGTATGGGGCAGAGGCAGGCGCAGGATTTCAGGGGAATACTACCCGCTCCCTCTCATTTGTAGCTGGGTGTCCGGGCTGCGCCGGCTCTGCTGTATTGCCGCGCTGCGGTGCTTGTGCCAGTTGTCACGGCGGGCGCGCTGGTCCGGCAGCCTCGTCTCCCCGCGGTGGTCCTCTCACACTCCCCAGTCTCGCCTATGTTGCCTTTGCTGAATGGGCACCCTGCTTCCTCTGCACAACCCGTGTGGGTTCTCTGATCTCCTCCGGCTCAACTGCCAGTCCCCACACAGGCATCGCTGCTGGCGGTCTCAGGTTCACTCACTCTGCCCCCAAACGCTCCAGTTGGAGTTTTCTTGGGGAACGCTCAGTTCACGGGTCGTCCCCTTTGCTTTTGCTGCCCTGGGGTCTTGTAATGCTGCTTATTGCTCCTTTTTTGGGTGGCCAGGGAGGAGCGCGCTCCTCACGGTGGGTTGGTCAAGGCGCCATCTTGGAATATTTTTCTGAAGCTTTTTGAAGCCTTTGTCTGCCCTTTCTTGAGTAATCTTTCTTCTTCGTCACTTCTCAATCCATTTTTCATCCAGGATGTGGCACAGAGGGGGTGCTGGTCTCCAATGTTGACGATGTGGCTCGGGAGCGTCGGTGCTTATTACTTAACTTATTTGCCGCCTTTGATACCGTTGACCATGCCATCTTGCTCGTCTGGGCCGGCCTTTCTGGTGCCATTCTTTCCTGGTTTTCTTTGTTTCTCTCTAACCGAACAGTCAATTTCCATCCCCCCTTTTCACTCTGTACCGTCTGCCTTGAGATGTGAGTCCCTCAGGTTTCCTCCATCTTCCATGTTTTGTTTAACATGTACATGTAACCTCTTACCAAGCTTATCTGCTCTCACGGCTTCCACTGTTATTCTTACAGATGACACAGATCCTGGTCCGTTTAGATCTCTCTTGTCGAGACAGCGACCAGATTTAGATCCTGTCTCGAAGCTGTGGGTGCATGGATGTGTAATAGCTGGTTCAGGGGAAATAAATGAGGTGTTGGTAGTGGGCCCTCCTCCCTCTACTGCCTTTTGGACCCCCTTCTTTTTGGCCATCTTTAGGGGTAAATATGTTAGCTTTTCTATCTGCGGGATCTCAGATAAATCCAGTATGTCAAAGGGGCTATCTTCAACTGAAAACCCCCTAGTAAGGTTCTTTGTTTACTCCTTTCTCAGTTACGTGCCCCTGTGGTGTCCTTACTTGTTATGTCCTCCATGGACCAATGCAACGCCCTATTTCTGGCACAAATTGTCTACTTCTTATGGCACATTCAGGTCCTGCAGAATCCTGCAGCCAGAGTAGCCACTTACACACCTAGTTGTGCTCGCATTACTCCATGTGTGCATGTGCACCATCTTCATTGGCCACCCATGGCCAAGCCCATTCAGGTCAAGGGCTAATGTCTAGTTCATCATGCCTTTTATGGAACTGGGGCAGAATATCTAGAGGTCAAATTCTGTTTGTACATTCCTGCTCGGCCACTCTGCTTGGTAAATGCCTGATATTAATTACTGACAAAACTGCCTTGTACATATAAATCTATTATACATCCATATAAAAGTGCTGTGTGCAAAATGCGTCATAAAGTCAAAGCAGAACCATATTACTTCAAGGCAAATCGTAACTATTGGAAATGCCTGACTAAAGTGCAAAGAGTATAACTGATTCAAAAAGTGCCAGGTGTGCTTGAGAAAAGTGTTAAGTGTGTTTGAGTTCCTTCCACTCTAATCACATTTTTAATTTTAGGCAGTGTGAGTTGCTTTTCATGTTATTTTAACTCACTGGGCCTCATTACGAGGTGGGTGGTAAGGGATACCGGGCACCGTTAAGGAGACCGGTGCCGGTAATCCCTTATCGCCCAATTCCGAAGTCCCTTAGCGGGAACCGTAAAAGACGTGTGGTCTGACCACACGTTCTTTACGGGACCCGTTAAAGGACCTTCGAGCTAATAACGGGCCCGTAATTAGCAGGCCCGTTATTACGCCTTCCCATTGAGCCCTATGGGGCTGAAATGGGAATGGGGAATGGCATTTGGAATGGGGATCTACCGGGTCCGCCTAGGGCGGAATGTCCCGGTAAGTCCCCACTCCACCAGACCAGACCCGCACACGATTTTGGAGGCAATAGCCATGGCTCCCTCCAAAGTCGTAATGAGGCCCACTGTCCTATGAATTCATATTTCGAGTGACATTTTTAACTTGGAAATGTTCTGAGATGTTTAGTTGTCTATAGTTTACCTGTACTTGTTCACACTACAGCACCATTATGAAAAGCAAATAATGTATAGATCGATAATTGCGTTACAAATCTCCGGCACTGTGTATCAGCATGCCCCTGCTGAAGGTGTGAAGTCGTGATATCTGTTGAGCCCTTACAGGAAATATTCTGACAAAAGATTGTGAACATTTGCAATAATAAAGTATACTTTTTCTGTGTGCCAATTCTTGCAGCTATTCATGTGCAGTTATGAGAACTGTTTTTCCATAAATGTTTCACTATTCAGCTTCTTTTTCTTCCAATCCCCAAGGTAAAGCAGGTTCACTCCATATGGTTCCACCAATTTGATCTTTGGTTTACACATGTACATGTATTATTTGTTGCTTTACAGTGTAAGCACTTGTCATATTAAAAACACTTCAATTACCCAATTGTCTATTTCTTTAAGATAATGTATTATTTGTTTTTAACCCCTTAACTGCCAATGCCCTGCCCCCTCCCCCCACCAGCGGCAAGCCCTTTTTTGGTGGTTTCGGTATATCGCCATTCAATACCTTGTAACTTTTTTTTACATGTGATATCTCTGCCAAATATGGCCCCATTTCTTCCCACATGTAGGTGATCATAACCCCACCTAGGAATCCTAGTTTGTTGTATGGAGGTGAGAGAAAATAACCAAAAAGGGAGCAAATTTTTTGTTTTTTTCAGAAAATGCCAATAAAATGATGTACAAAGAAGCCTGTGGTTGTTTGCTTGTAAGAGCTAGGAACAAATGGTTTGCTGTGCTGAATTTGCCATTTTCCAGGCTTTCAAGAACAGGTTGAGTGGAAACCAAAAAAATATTTTTTTCCCCAATAGTCCATGCGTGGACGGAATGGAAGAGGAGGGTAGGAAAGCTGAAAGAGAAGACAAAGGCATACATTTCTGAAAAGTAGACAAAATTCCACGTTTAGGAAAGGGTGGTTTGTGCAGGTCAGGCAACATCTATGTAGGGAAAATGCCCATAGTTTGGGGAAAGATTTATAAAATGACAGTTAAAAAAGGTATTTGCTGGACATGGTTGGACCTGTAAGGTAATGGCTTCTGTGAATATTGAGAAAAGCAATGCACCGTTACATTCCCCTGACTTTTCCAGTTAGGAAATCGCATATTTATTTGTATTGTTTCACAAAACAAGCAATACTACAAGCCAAAAATTGAGCCATAGTACACAGGAATTTTATGCTGATGGCCTTAACAGACATACTTAGCATGTGTAAATAAGGAAAATAAATGTGAGGAATGGCAAGCATACAACTTTTGAAAAAGCACAGGCAGACCTTTTGAAGGGTAGGTGACTTGAGCAGGTTACAAAAGCATGCAGTGCCTAAGTCATCAACTACATGTAGTCACATTTGGGAAATTAAAGGGTTGTGTAACAAAGTGCAGTAGCAAATGTATGAAAATGTTAAACCAAGAGAAAACAACAAATGTCCTACCTTCCCACATTCCGACACGTGTCCTAATGTAAACTGTACCTCATGTGTCGGTGCACCTACCTGGGTGCAAATGGAAAAGGCTAAACCACTGGTAACCCAAGTGTTTCAGGAGAGCAGACTCCCGTAGGAACCCACAGAGGCCTGACCTAAAATGTATTACCCAAAAGCCCGGCAAAGTCTGACATTTTTGGAAAATAAACACAACTTTCAGACATTTCCAACCTGGAAACTACTGAAACATACCGCCAACAACACATGGCCTACCTTCCCACAGGTGTCTGGATGAAAACAGTACCTCATGTGTGGGTGTACCTACCTGGGTGAAAAAGAAAAAGTGTTGACCATCCCCAAGTCCAATGGCAGTCCCAAGGAGCACCAGCAGGATCTCCATCCGTTCCCTGAGGGGAAATTCTGTAATGCTGCCTAGCCAGAGTGCCAGGATGGTCGGGGGTGATGTCCCCGGCCTTGGATGACTCTACCATGTGGGTCCGCCATCCCCAAGCGCAGCGACACTCCCAGGGAGCCCCGGCAGGGTCCCCGACCTATCCCAGAGGGAGAAGCTGTAACACAGGCCAGCCAGAGCTCCAGGATAGTTTGTTCCTGGCCTTGGGCAGCTGTCTCCCATATGGAGTGACCATCTCCAAGTGCAGTGGCTTTACCCGGGAACCCTGACAGGGTCACCTTCCCTGAGGGAGTGGGACCATTCTGGGGCTTCCTGGAACCACTGCTGGGCTGCGGGATGGTCAACCCACATTGGAGACAGCCGCCCAAGGCCGGGGACATCACCTCCAACCATCTTGGAGCTCTGGCTGGCCTCTATTACAGCTTTCCCCAACCAGGGAGCCCCGGCAGTGTGCCAATACCTCCACGAAGGGAAAAGCTGTAATTTAGCCCAGCCAAAACTCAAGGACAGCTGGAGGTGATGTCCCCGGTCTTCGGCATATGTCTCCCATGTGAGTCCACCATCCCCAAGTGCAGTGGCAGCCGAAGGGGGCCCGGCAGGGTCCCCCTCACGGAGAGAAATTGTATAATGCAGGTCAGCCCAGAGCTCCAGGATGGTTGGGGTGCTGTCCCTGGCATTGTGTAGCTGTCCCTGGCATTGTGTAGCTGTCCCTCGTGTGGTTTGACTGTCCACAAACCTAGCAACGGTTCCTGGGAACCTCGGCAGGGTCCTCTTCCTTCCCAGAGGGTGAAGCTGCAATGAAACCCAACCAGAGCTCCAGCACAGTTGGGGGTGCTGTCCCTGGCCTTGGGCATTCGTTTCCCATTTGGGTCTACCGTCCTCAAGCACAGCGGCTGTCTCAGGGAGCCCTGGCAGGGTCCCTGTCCTTTCCCGGAGGGAGAAGCTGTAATGCAGGCCATCCCGAGCTCCAGGAAGGTGGGGGTGGTGCCCCTGGCCTTGGGTGGCTATCTCCCATGTGGGTTGACCGTCCCCAAGTCCAGCTGCAGTTCTGGGGAGCCCTAGCAGAGTCTCCATTCCTCCCCGGAGGGGAAATCTGTAACACAGCACAGCCTAGTATGGGAGTTTGGAAACAAGCGTTGCAGTAAAGAGCAGAGTAAAGGAGGACGAAGGAAGTTGAAGGGAGTTGAAGGAGAGTAAGATTTGAGGTGGATGGGAGAGGAAGGTAAAGATGCATCAAAAGAAGGAAAAGGGGAGAGCAGCGTGAAGAGGGGAAATCTAGCAAGGGGGATGTCATGGGTATCAGGCAGGTAGTTGGGGCAAGCTGGGTGGAGGCTTGGCAGGCCTGGCATAGGCACACAAAGAACCCATAACAAATCCCTCCTTTCATTCCTTCCTAGTATTTGTAGTAACTTCCTGGTTACTACTTCCTGTTGCCAAACAGGAAGTGCATGATAACTCATGAGCTCTCTAGTGTTTGGGTGTGGCTGGCTATATAAACCACACCCAAGATTCTTCCAGTGCTTCGTGTTGCTTACTGTGAGCTGAATCAGCAACACACTTGCCATGCTCTGGATCAGCCAGCATCTGCTTACCTGCTCCGGATCATCCTGTTTCTGCTTACCTTTTCCGGATCATCCTGCTTCTGCTTACCTGCTCCAGACCATCCTGCTTCTGATTACCCGCTCTGGATCATTCAGCTTCAGCTTACCTGGTTCTTACTCCACGCCGCAGCTATCTCCAGTCAAGAGGGGACATCTACACCGGCACCTGTAAGAACAAAGAAGAACAGAGTTAACACGCACACATGAGTAATGCTGCGCATACTCACCGAATCTTCCCGTGACGCTGGAATCCAGGTTAGTTGCACGAGCGCACAAACCCCTGTAAGAAAGAAGAGACATTATTCATAATAATAATGCAGACACTTATTTCACTGTGCTCTCTCTCTCTACGCGGTGCATACTTACCAAAAAGCCTCCGTGCAAACTTACCTTACCACTAAGTCTCCAGTAGCGCTGAACCCGGACTCGAGGTGCTAATACCACATAATTTCTCCTGCAAGGGAAAGGGAGAGACATTACCAGGCACGCTCGAATTGAAGGCGCTGTGCAAACCTATGAGCAGCTAGCTTCTACACGCACCGCTACTCATCCACAAAAATACCGGCAAACAAAGACAATACGGACAATTTTGGACACTCAACATTCTCTGCACAATGTTCACTTGTGGGAAGGACTTTCTAGCCAGTGAAGAAACTGGCACCTTGAACTCTCGGCCTCGCTGTGAAGGCATAAAACAGCATTTGGCATCTGAACTCAGCCTACAGACATTGGCACCAATCACATGAGTGAATCGCACCCTTGCAAATGCAGGATGGAGTGCACACCCTACTGAAGGTCAAGGTAAGCCCATAGGGGGACATCACAGCACACAGTAAAGAGAAGGGAAGGGCCCAGGGGAATCGGGTGAATTCAGGTCTGAGTGTACACCTTGTATTTGACAGGTATTCCTCCGAGTGAAACAGGGGAAGTGAAGACTCGGGGTCAAGGGAGGCTCGCCCATCGCTCCTGCAGAGACACAGGTGAGTGTGAGAGGGGAAAAAGAGAGATGGAAGGTGAGACACAAGAGAAAGGTGGAAATTACTTGGAGAACAGTTTAAAAGGTACAGACAAAATCGGTGTAGGAAGATGAGGGCCACCGATGGAGGAACATTTTTGGAAAGGTACTGAGGAAGAAAAGGAAGGTGGAGGATGGAAGAAGTGCAGATGGTGGACCCTGAAAATAAGGTAAATGCATTGGAAGAAAGCCTGTGTCCATTAAGAAGTATGCTAGCTGATGCCTAGTTGTACATCTTAACCTAATAACTAGCCCATCAAAAGTAGAGAGGGGTATTGGAACGACGAGGAGGAGTGCAGTACCCTGGGTAAACCAACTTGACCGTGGTTTAACTTTCAACACCAAGCTGAGTGAGCCTCTCTTCAGTTTCTGGCCCTGCCGATGCATCACATCATCAGTTTCTGGCCCCTGGAAGGGCCTATCTTTGTCTTCAAGCCTAGGAGTGGCAGCGCATCTTCAAGCCCAGGACAGACAAGTGGTCTTTCTGGCCAGGAGAGAAAACAAATCTTCATGCCCATAGGGCCAATGCATCGTCAATCCGAGGAGGCTCAACTCATGCTCATATAGAGCACTAGAGGGGGAATAACTGAACCATTCCCACTTGGCAATACAACTCTAGTTGAGTAATATTAGAATACGGAAAGTGTCTGTGGGAATTAAGCCCTCTGGAAGAAAGGGGTCTCCTTACAGTGTTAGGAAAGTCAGCAGAGGGAATGTTATGGGTGTGGAATGTGAACAGAGAACACTATAAGTGAATGCAAGGCAAGTTGTATGGTGGTTGGTGTAAGGGTGAGGACAGAGAGAGTTGTTACAGCATAAAGATGAACTTAAAAGAAATTAAATCACACATACTGGCTATATTCTGGTTCACTTCCTTAACTGGTGATGAGCTGCAGCAATGACAAAGAGCCTGCACTTGCCATTGATTGTGGTTGCCCTGTCTGAGCAGGTACAGGGTTAGTTGCAGAAAGACAAGAAAGTCGGAGGGCCGTTTCTCTATTAGGAAATAGCTGCTTCAGCGTGAATGGGCTAGTTCCCATTAGACGAGAGGACCTTTCTGAATCTGCAGGTCGGTGGGCCGTTTCTCTAATGGGAAAAAGCTGCTTCAGTGGAAATGGGCTAGTTCCATTAGACGAAAGGACCTTTCTGCCTCTCCAGATCGGTGGGACGCTTCTCTAATTGGAAATAGCTGCTTCAGTGTGAATGGGCTAGTTCCCATTAGACGAGAGGACCTTTCTGAATCTGCAGGTCGGAGGGCCGTTTCTCTAATGGGAAATAGCTGCTTCATGTAAATGGGATAGTTCCATTAGACGAAAGGACCTTTCTGCCTCTCCAGATCGGTGGGCCGTCTCTCAAATGGGAAATAGCTGCTTCAGTGTGAATGGGCCAGTTCCCATTAGACGAGAGGACCTTTCTTCCTCTCCCGGTCGGAGGGCCGTTTCTCCAAGGGGATATAGCTGCTTCAGTGTGAGTGGGCTAGTTCCCATTAGATGAGAGGACATTTCTGCCGCTGCAGGTCAGAGAGCCGTTTCTCTAATGGGAAATAGTTGCTTCAGTGTGAAGGTGCTAGTTCCGATTAGAAGAGATGACCTTTCTGCCTCTCCAGATCAGAGGGCCGTTTGGGTTAGTTGCCATTAGAGGAGATGACCTTTCTGCCTCTCCAGGTCTGAGGGTCGTTTCTCTAAAGGGAAATAGCTGCTTCAGTGTGAGTGGGCTAGTTCCCATTAGACGAGAGGACCTTTCTGCCTCTGCAGGTCAGAGGGCCATTTCTCTAATGGGAAATAGCTGCTTCAGTGTGAATGGGCTAGTCCCCATTAGGCGGGAGGACCTTTGTGCCTCTGCAGGTCAGAGGGCCGTTTCTGTAATTGGAAATAGCTGCTTCAGCGTGAAGAGGCTAGTGTCATGTCTCGCTGGCGCCGCGGCTCCCTTTGGCGGCGCTGGAGAATGCGGACTTTGTCCTTGTTTCCTTCTCCCAGCATGGCTCCTGTTACTACGGGTAGCGTTGCAGTGTTCCCGTCTTCAGTCAGACGTCCTCTGACGTCACCGCGCTGTTCCAAGGATCCCGGATATGGTGCTGCAGAACCACAGCTCAGCGCGTCGCTTCTCTCCTCAGACGCTCCGTAAGTTCGCAGCTAGGGTGCATGTTACCTACATCCTTGTCCTTAAACTTACCTTTTCTCTTTGCCTACCTATCTACATATCTACAGACTTGTGTCCGTATCCAGCCTCCCTCTCCCGACCTCCGAGACTCCTCAAGACTCCTCCTCCATCCAACCCGCTCGGTACTGCTCTTTTCTCACTTCTGTCTGTTTTTTCCATGATTATATTTCAGCTCATACCCTGTTTGTTTAAATTAGAATACAGAAGCAGACAGAGTCCTGCAAATAGAATCCTTCCCACGTTGAAGATCGACGTACCGAGGACGATAGGATCCATCTCCGTTCCGGCAGGGTTTTCTCCCCCAGGAGGGTTTCCCTGGGTTCCCTTACACCACCACTTGTTTCCTAATCAGGAGAGGGGAGGTGTCAGGGTCCCTAGGGGGCTCCCCAACTGCCTCGTTGATTGCTGCACCATCAGGTTAGTGTTTGAAAACCTTACAGCAAGCGACGCCTGTAAAAAAAAATTCTGATTATGACAACGCTGCAAGCAGCGTTAGACCAGGTGCAGCAATTAACGACTGTGGTACAAGGTTTGTCCCATGAGGTACAAGCCTTGAAACATGAAAACGCTTATCTGAAACAGCAAATGTCAGTGAAGCCTCCCACAAGTTCGGAAATCCCTCCGGGTCCATTACCAGGAGGGAAATATGACGGAAATCCTCAATCACTAAGGGAATTTCTGGACGCATGCACAGTGCAATTTGCATTTAAAACATCTTTTTTCCCCTCAGATAGAGATAGGGTGGGATACATGATTACCCATCTAACAGGACCTGCTCTAGCCTGGGCCACCCCTATTGTAACTTCTAATAACGCCATTCTTGATTCAGTGCCCGCTTTTACTGCCAGCCTAAAGGCTATGTTTTCAAGAAAAGAGTACCATGTCTCCACTCAGGAGAAACTGCTAGATATCAAGCAAGGATCCTTAGGTATTCTAGAATACATCACTCGATTCAAACAAATGGCGGCCGGCACCTCGTGGGCTGATGACGCTCTGATAACTTTGTTCAGAAGGGGGCTTCATGATGAGTTAAAAGATGAACTCGCGCGGATCTCTAGGCCCAATACTCTTGCGGAATTGGTCTCCCTCACCATGCAGTTAGACTATCGGCTACAAGAACGACAAGCTGAAAGGAAGAAAGGGAGAAGTCACCGCTTTGGGCCAGACATAGTTTCAGTTCCTAAAACCACTAATTCAGATGAACCTATGCAAGTGGGAATTACTCGGGGACCTCTTACTCCAGAGGAACGGGCTCGCAGGAAAAACCAAGGGCTATGTATGTACTGCGGCTCTTCCTCTCATACAGTACAAGAATGCCCTATTGCTCCTCTTAGACGGCAAGCACGTTCGGGAAACGCCAGACCCCAACCGCAAAGGGAACAACGGTCGGGGCAGCGGGTGCTGGTTCCCACTCTCCAACCCTGATTCCTCCATCATTGGATATGGTAGTTTTACGGGTCTCTCTATCCTTACCAGATAGAACCGTAGTAACGGTACCCGCCTTGATAGATTGCGGTGCAGCGGGATTGTTCATAGACGATTTGTGGGCTAAATCACAGAATTTACCTCGCTCTCCCAAAGCCTTTGCCATACCAGTTGAAGGGGTGGATGGCACGCCTCTAGTTTCAGGACCTATACGGGAACAAACGTTCGCCTTAAAGATGTCTATCGGTTCCCACAGAGAAGAGATCATATTCGACATTATTAAGGCCGCCCACTATCCCGTCATTTTGGGGTTACCCTGGTTAAAGCTACACAATCCATTCATAAATTGGTCAGCTGGTTCTATCTTTTTGGGGTCAGAACATTGTGTTCAACACTGTCTTGCAGACAGCTCTGTAGGATTCTTTACTCCTCCTTCACCTCCTGACAGATCCCATAAAATAGTGGACCAGATCAGTCTTCTTCCTCCCGAATATGAGGAGTTCCAGGACATTTTTTCTTCTCCTCAGTTCTCGGACCTTCCGCCTCATAGAAGAGACGATTGTTCGATTCGACTTGAATCTTCACAACCCATTCCCTTCGGTAAAATGTACATCCTTTCGGAGAAGGAAAAATCGGTCTTAAGACAGTATCTGGATACCAACCTCAAGAACGGTCTGATAACGGAATCAATCTCTCCGGCAGGGGCATCATTGTTTTTCATAGCGAAGAAGGACACAGAAGAATTAAGGCCCTGCATAGATTATCGGGGTCTTAACAAAATCACCATTCCGGATCGTTATCCGATGCCACTCATCCCTGATATTTTGGAGGCCGTAAAGGGAGCCACAATCTACACTAAACTAGATCTCAGAGGAGCCTATCACCTCATCAGGATTAAGGAGGGGGATGAGTGGAAAACCGCCTTTCGCACCCCTTTTGGTCATTTCGAGTACCGGGTGATGCCCTTTGGTTTATCAAATGCTCCTGCTGTTTTCCAGAGATTTATCGACCATATATTTTCTGATCTCCTTCTCCACACAACAGTCGTATATCTCGATGACATCCTGGTGTACTCCAAGGACCCAAAAGAACATCACCAACATGTGAGTCAAGTCTTACACAGATTACGGAACAACCACCTATTCTGTAAACCAGAAAAGTGCAAATTTCATCAGACTACAGTTACTTATCTAGGGTTCGTCCTGTCCTCCTCTGGGATTTCAATGGATCCCAGCAAAGTAACAGCAATTCTCGAATGGTCTCCACCTCATACCGTCAGAGAACTCCAAAGTTTTCTGGGATTCTCAAACTTTTACAGGAAGTTTATTGCAGGGTTTTCTTCTGTTGTTTTACCTCTAACAAGGCTGCTTAAGAAGGGGAAGACTTTCGAATGGACAATAGAAGCTCAGTCCGCCTTTGACACTTTGAAAACTCTTTTTACATCAGCCCCAATCTTACGAACTCCAGACCAGAGCCTACCCTTTATTGTGGAAACAGACGCCTCTCACTTCGCCTTGGGAGCCGTATTGAAACAGACTCAGGCACTTGGATTAGAACATCCTGTGGCCTATCTTTCTAAAACCTTCTCTCCCTCGGAAATCAACTACACAGTATTAGAGAAGGAACTATTGGCCATAAAACGAGCTTTTCAGGAATGGAGACATCTCCTATTGGGTTCCCAACATCTTATCGAAGTACGCACGGATCATCAAAATCTTAAAAGCCTCCAGTACGCAGAAACACGTAACAGTCGGCAAGCTAGATGGGCACATTTCTTTTCTCCCTACAACATAACATTCACAATCATTCCGGGTAACACCAATCTACAAGCCGATGCATTATCACGCAGAGATCCAACATGCAAACCTGGTTTTCAGACCGAAAAACTGTTTCCTCGGGCTACGTTTCTTGCTGTAGTCCAAGATTTCCTTCACTCAATTGCATCCCAAACCTGTCTCATCAAGGATTCTATCAGTCTTCAAATGGGAAAGTGGGGTCTCTCCTTTGAAGACGGATGCTATTATCAGAACCATCGAGTCTATGTCCCTACTCTCCAACTCCGTACTGAAGTGATGCATATGTGTCATGATTCTGTCATGGCCGGACATCGCGGTATAGCCAGTACTCGGGAGCTTGTTTTAAGGCATTTTTGGTGGGAAACCCTGGGTAAGGACGTGAAAGACTATGTTTCATCATGCATGGTTTGCCTCCAAGCCAAAACCCCTCGCAGCAAACCGTTTGGGAAACTGGCAATGGTACAAATACCTACCCGTCCCTGGCAACTGATTTCTACGGACTTCATTGTCGACTTGCCTACGTCTAAAGGTTGTACCACCATTATGGTAACGGTCGATTATTTTACCAAATTGGCCCATTTTCTGGCTTTGCCCTCCATACCAACTGCCTCACAAATGGCCAGACGCTTCATCAATACCATATTTTCTCAGCATGGTCTTCCAGACAGTATAGTGTCCGATCGAGGTTCGCAGTATATCTCCCGATACTGGAAGCAGGTCTGTTCCGCTTTGGGGATTAAAAGAGCTTTAAGTTCAGGCTACCATCCTCAAACTAACGGACAGACCGAACGTTTGAATCAAACCCTGGAAACTTATCTGCGTTGCTTTGTGTCTGCGGCTCAAGATAACTGGATGGAACTGTTACCCTTGGCAGAGTTTGCCTATAACAACGCTCCTCATGCATCCATTAAGACAAGTCCATTCCATTGTACCTATGGTACCATCCCTCCTGTTCTCCTTCCTCCCTTCTCAAAACCTCGGCATTTCCAGATGCCGACGCCCTTATGGGGGACATCCATCAGGGACATCTTTTGGCCAGGACTGCTTTGCTAGAAGCTCAGGAAAGCTCCAAACGCTTTGCGGATTTGCATCGTTCACCATCACCCAAGATTACTCCGGGGGATTTGGTTTGGCTCTCGGCAAGATTCCTTCCTAGACACTTGATTCCGTCTAAATTGTCTCCTAAATTCTTTGGACCTTTCACTGTTTTAAGGTCGAAGGGCTCTCTAGCCTTTGAATTGCAACTTCCTCCATCTTGGTCCCGAATTCACCCAGTATTTCATGTGTCCCAACTCAAGCTCCATGTTCCAGATCGATTCGGTCGTTCTAAGGACTGTCCTCCACCTGTGTCAACTGAAGATGGTCCCGAATTCGAAGTCTCCGGTGTTTGTGATTCTCGTTATCATCATGGTCGACTTCAATATCTGATCCACTGGAAGGGGTATACTATAGCGGACCGTTCGTGGGAACCAGCCTCTGCTGTCCACGCACCTTTGCTTGTTCGCCGCTTTCATAGGTTGCACCCCGACAAACCCGGTGGGGGGACCCTTGGAGGGGGGCATACTGTCATGTCTCGCTGGCGCCGCGGCTACCTTTGGCGGCGCTGGAGAATGCGGACTTTGTCCTTGTTTCCTTCTCCCAGCATGGCTCCTGTTACTACGGGTAGCGTTGCAGTGTTCCCGTCTTCAGTCAGACGTCCTCTGACGTCACCGCGCTGTTCCAAGGATCCCGGATATGGTGCTGCAGAACCACAGCTCAGCGCGTCGCTTCTCTCCTCAGACGCTCCGTAAGTTCGCAGCTAGGGTGCATGTTACCTACATCCTTGTCCTTAAACTTACCTTTTCTCTTTGCCTACCTATCTACATATCTACAGACTTGTGTCCGTATCCAGCCTCCCTCTCCCGACCTCCGAGACTCCTCAAGACTCCTCCTCCATCCAACCCGCTCGGTACTGCTCTTTTCTCACTTCTGTCTGTTTTTTCCATGATTATATTTCAGCTCATACCCTGTTTGTTTAAATTAGAATACAGAAGCAGACAGAGTCCTGCAAATAGAATCCTTCCCACGTTGAAGATCGACGTACCGAGGACGATTGGATCCATCTCCGTTCCGGCAGGGTTTTCTCCCCCAGGGGGGTTTCCCTGGGTTCCCTTACACCACCACTTGTTTCCTAATCAGGAGAGGGGAGGTGTCAGGGTCCCTAGGGGGCTCCCCAACTGCCTCGTTGATTGCTGCACCATCAGGTTAGTGTTTGAAAACCTTACAGCTAGTTCCATTAGATGAGAGGACCTTTCTAGCTATGCAGGTCAGAGGGCCGTTTCTCTAATTGGAAATAGCTGCTTCAGTGTGAATGGGCAAGTTCCCATTAGATGAGATGACCTTTCTGCCTCTCCAGGTCACATGCCCGTTTGGGCTAGTTCCCATTAGACGAGATGGCCTTTCTGCATCTCTAGGTCGGAGGGTTGTTTCTCTAATGGGAAATAGCTGCTTCAGTGTGAGTGGGCTAGTTCCCATTAGATGAGAGGACCTTTCTGCCTCTGCAGGTCAGAGGGCCCTTTCTCTAATGGAAAATAGCTGCTTCAGTGTGAATGGGCTAGTTCCCATTAGACGAGAGGACCTTTCTGCCTCTCCAGGTCAAAGGCCGTCTCTCTAATGGGAAATAGCTGCTTCAGTGTGAATGGGCTAGTTCCCATTAGACGAGAGGACCTTTCTGCCTCTCCATGTCGGAGGGCCGTCTCTCTAATGGGAAATAGGTGCTTCAGTGTGAATGGGCTAGTTCCCATTAAACGAGAGGACCTTTCTGCCTCTGCAGGTCAGAGGGTCGTTTCTCTAATGGGAAATAGCTCCTTCAGTGTGAATGGGCTAGTTCCCATTAGATGAGAGGACCTTTCTACCTATGCAGGTCAGAGGGCCGTTTCTCTAATTGGAAATAGCTGTTTCAGTGTGAATGGGCAAGTTCCCATTAGATGAGATGACCTTTCTGCCTCTCCAGGTCAGAGGCCCGTTTGGGCTATTTCCCATTAGACGAGATGGCCTTTCTGCCTCTCCAGGTCGGAGGGTCATTTCTCTAATGGGAAATAGCTGCTTCAGTGTGACTGGGCTAGTTCCCATTAGATGAGAGGACCTTTCTGCCTCTCCAGGTCGGAGGGCCATTTCGCTAATGGGAAATAGCTGCTTCAGTGTGAGTGGGCTAGTTCCCATTAGACGAGAGGACCTTTCTGCCTCTGCAGGTCAGAGGGTCGTTTCTCTAATGGGAAATAGCTCCTTCAGTGTGAATGGGCTAGTTCCCATTAGATGAGAGGACCTTTCTACCTATGCAGGTCAGAGGGCCGTTTCTCTAATTGGAAATAGCTGCTTCAGTGTGAATGGGCAAGTTCCCATTAGATGAGATGACCTTTCTGCCTCTCCAGGTCAGAGGCCCGTTTGGGCTAGTTCCCATTAGACGAGATGGCCTTTCTGCCTCTCCAGGTCGTCGGAGGGTCGTTTCTCTAATGGGAAATAGCTGCTTCAGTGTGAGTGGGCTAGTTCGCATTAGATGAGAGGACCTTTCTGCCTCTGCAGGTCGGAGGGCGGTTTCTCTAATGGGAAAAAGCTGCTTTAGTGTGAATGGGCTACTTCCCATTAGACAAGAGGACCTTTCTGCCTCTCCAGGTCGGAGGGCCGTCTCTCTAATGGGAAATAGCTGCTTCAGTGTGAATGGGCTAGTTCACATTAGACGAGAGGACCTTTCTACCTCTGCAGGTCAGAGGGCCATTTCGCTAATGGGAAATAGCTGCTTCAGTGTGAGTGGGCTAGTTCCCATTAGACCAAAGGACCTTTCTACCTCTGCAGGTCGGACGGCCGTTTCTCTAATGGGAAATAGCTGCTTCAGTGTGAATGGGCTAGTTCCCATTAGACGAGAGTAGCTTTCTGCCTCTGCAGGTTGGAGGGCCGTTTCTCTAATGAGAAATAGCTGCTTCAGTGTAAATGGGCTAGTTCCCATTAGACGAGAGAACCATTCTGCCTCTCCAGGTCGGAGGGCCGTTTCTCGAATGGGAAATAGCTGCTTCAGTGTGAGTGGGCTAGTTCCCATTAGATGAGAGGACCTTTCTGCATCTGCAGGTCAGAGGGCCGTTTCTCTAATGGGAAATAGCTGCTTCAGTGTGAATGGGCTAGTTCCCATTAGACAAGAGAACCATTCTGCCTCTCCAGGTCGGAGGGCCGTTTCTCGAATGGGAAATAGCTGCTTCAGTGTGAATGGGCTAGTTCCCATTAGACGAGAGTAGCTTTCTGCCTCTGCAGGTTGGAGGGCCGTTTCTCTAATGAGAAATAGCTGCTTCAGTGTAAATGGGCTAGTTCCCATTAGACGAGAGAACCATTCTGCCTCTCCAGGTCGGAGGGCCGTTTCTCGAATGGGAAATAGCTGCTTCAGTGTGAGTGGGCTAGTTCCCATTAGATGAGAGGACCTTTCTGCATCTGCAGGTCAGAGGGCCGTTTCTCTAATGGGAAATAGCTGCTTCAGTGTGAATGGGCTAGTTCCCATTAGACAAGAGAACCATTCTGCCTCTCCAGGTCGGAGGGTCATTTCTCTAATGGGAAATAGCTGCTTCAGTGTGACTGGGCTAGTTCCCATTAGATGAGAGGACCTTTCTGCCTCTCCAGGTCGGAGGGCCATTTCGCTAATGGGAAATAGCTGCTTCAGTGTGAGTGGGCTAGTTCCCATTAGACGAGAGGACCTTTCTGCCTCTGCAGGTCAGAGGGCCGTTTCTCTAATTGGAAATAGCTGCTTCAGTGTGAATGGGCAAGTTCCCATTAGATGAGATGACCTTTCTGCCTCTCCAGGTCAGAGGCCCGTTTGGGCTAGTTCCCATTAGACGAGATGGCCTTTCTGCCTCTCCAGGTCGTCGGAGGGTCGTTTCTCTAATGGGAAATAGCTGCTTCAGTGTGAGTGGGCTAGTTCGCATTAGATGAGAGGACCTTTCTGCCTCTGCAGGTCGGAGGGCGGTTTCTCTAATGGGAAAAAGCTGCTTTAGTGTGAATGGGCTACTTCCCATTAGACAAGAGGACCTTTCTGCCTCTCCAGGTCGGAGGGCCGTCTCTCTAATGGGAAATAGCTGCTTCAGTGTGAATGGGCTAGTTCACATTAGACGAGAGGACCTTTCTACCTCTGCAGGTCAGAGGGCCATTTCGCTAATGGGAAATAGCTGCTTCAGTGTGAGTGGGCTAGTTCCCATTAGACGAAAGGACCTTTCTACCTCTGCAGGTCGGACGGCCGTTTCTCTAATGGGAAATAGCTGCTTCAGTGTGAATGGGCTAGTTCCCATTAGACGAGAGTAGCTTTCTGCCTCTGCAGGTTGGAGGGCCGTTTCTCTAATGAGAAATAGCTGCTTCAGTGTAAATGGGCTAGTTCCCATTAGACGAGAGAACCATTCTGCCTCTCCAGGTCGGAGGGCCGTTTCTCGAATGGGAAATAGCTGCTTCAGTGTGAGTGGGCTAGTTCCCATTAGATGAGAGGACCTTTCTGCATCTGCAGGTCAGAGGGCCGTTTCTCTAATGGGAAATAGCTGCTTCAGTGTGAATGGGCTAGTTCCCATTAGACAAGAGAACCATTCTGCCTCTCCAGGTCGGAGGGCCGTTTCTCGAATGGGAAATAGCTGCTTCAGTGTGAATGGGCTAGTTCCCATTAGACGAGAGGACCTTTCTTCCTCTCCAGGTCGGAGGGCCGTTTCTCTAAGGGGAAATAACTGCTTCAGTGTGAGTGGGCTAGTTCCCATTAGACGAGAGGACCTTTCTGCCTCTGCAGGTCTGTTAGGGAGAATTCTCTGTTTAGGCTGAATTTCCTAACCTAGTGAGTCCCCCAGCAGCTTTGCTGGATTTTTGGGGTTTATTTTTTTCTCCTGCCAAGAGTGACATGATTTGAGTGTGTTTCTTTGAATCTAGATGTGTTTGATGGGCTATGGGGTCTTTTACTCCATAGGGCTTCATGTGTTTTTGTGATGTGTGTTACACAGCACCCTCAGTGCAGTGACAAAGGGGTGTCATAGTGACCCCCCAGTATAGACTCCATACCCTGGGACTGACTATTGTCTCCCAGGGCATGTAAAGTCACCATTGACTTTACTAGTCTTAAATTCTGTACAGAACCAGTACAAACCATCATATTGTGGACGTACTGGCTGGGGCAATTCGATTACCCCAGGATCTGTTAGTCGAGGGGGCACGTCTCCGTCCCCCCTGAACAAGTTTTGGCTGGTGGGAGTGGATACTACTTTTTATATTCAACCGCGAATATTTTTCTATGGGATTTCCCATTGTTTTAGGCTACTATCTTTATTTAATTATTTATGGTAGCCTCGAACATACCGCCGGTTTATTTAATTAATATTAATTCTCCGGTTGGTATTTTTTGCCAAAACTTGATTCTAAAATGGCGTTTGTGTTCTCTTCTGCGACCCCAACCCAAGTCGAGCCCTTTGTTCCACTTTTTGGCAGGCTTCTCCACAGAAGCCCTCCAAAGTGGTGCCACTCTGTCTGGGGTACTTATGAGGGGAGGAGGGGAATTTAGGCACCCTGGACTGAGTTGCCTAGGCAACTCAAGTCGCACTCCGTCCTGATTGGCCCAAGTGGTGAGCCGGCCGGCTCACCACTTAGCATGTTTGAGTGACAGCTAGGCTGAGTGAATGGGGGTTTGCGGCATAAAAGCAGGGCTTTGGGGACTGGAACTTCAGAAGTCGCCACAGGACCTAAGAATCCGACGAGGGAGAAGCTGAGCCGACCTGCCACGACACAACCACCGGTGGAGCCCTGCTGGACTGCCTCACCACTTTTCCCAACGACAGAGGAGATCTCCCGCCGGAGAGTCTTCTTCCTTTGACTGGTGGGGATAACCAGTTTCACCATCTTTTCACCTTCTCGACGTACCTCGTGGCCGCCTTGCTCGTGCCAAGCACCCCGGCAACTGGGATACCACGTTTTACCACGACCGCGAAACAAAGGTACCACCTTTAACCGGAAAACTCCGCGGCTGGTTTCTGCCCTGGTAGTGCAACAACCTTCATCTTTCCTCCAATTCGAGATCTTCTCTTCCCCTGGATGACGACGCAACTTGTACCCACTACCAGGACAACTGCCACCGCTGGAGGATCCTTCCCACTTAAGGTACTGTGTCCCGCCTGGCTTCCCTTGCTACCGAGTGTACGGGGCAGATTTAGCCCCCGGCTTTCGAACCTGGGTTATCCTGGGACACCCTTGCTAAACTTTCCTAAGCCTCTCTAAACTCTTTTTGAACCCTCTGCAAGACTTTCTAAGCCTAGTGTAACTGTGTGATCTTGGGCACATTTGTGCTCTGCTCTCTCTAAGAGTGGGCCCAGCCGTTGGCCTTTGGCTCACCAGTGACTTTTGCTCTTCTGCCTTGCTTATAGTGTTCCTGAATCTTAGAGTGGTGTACCTTTCCATATTCTGCCTTTTCCCCTCCCTTTCTCACAAACTTATTGGAGTGCAATCTAGTTAAGCGCTCACCTGTGTATGAAAATAAGTGGTGTTTTACTGTGTCTTATCTGATAAGGATAAAGGGGTGTATATATTACGATAGTAACTGTGTTTAGAATATTTTACAATAAGTGTGCTGGAGTGTTTCAAACTGTGTGTTTTTAAATAAATAATTATATACTTTGATACCAAAGCTCTGGTCAGTGTTTGCTTGTATTATTGTATCTGAGTGCCTATTGTGTATACTTTGCATACTGCCTAACTCTTCTTGAGGGAAGTCTGACTGCTCAGCCACAGCTACCAGGTAAATCTGGGTGGTACAGACTGCTACCAAGTGGGTTTACTGCCAACACCTGTAGTCTTAAATCTTTTGCAGTGGTCCCTAAGGGAACTGCACAGGTTTCTGCCTAACACTGGTGTACAGCGGTGGGATTTGTATTGAGTATACACTTTAGAGTGCTTTAGGATACCTTAGTACAACCAACCACAAAGCTTAGCACTGAAAAAGTAATCTTTGCAACATGTCAACTATGGAAACTTATAGTCAAGAGTCCCTTGCTACAAAAACTGCTGATTGTTTAAGAGTATTATGTAAGCATAAGAACCTCCTGACTAAAGGCAAGAAAATGGAATTAATAGAAAGGTTGTTAGCTAACCAAAGTCTGGATGATGGCTCTGAGGAACCTACCATGACAGAAAATGTAGATAACAGTATAGAAATTGATATTGATCACAATGTTGATAATCTTGAGGAAGAATCAGAAGAGGAGGGTGAGGCTGCTGTGACTGTCCCCCCTCTGTCTACTCTACCTGCTGTACCTACTGGGCCTTTGCCAAATCCCACACTTAGTCCTCAATATCTCGAATTAGAGAAAATGAAACTTGAACTAGAGTTCAAGAGACTGAATACTCTGGCTGAACAGAGACATCAGGAGCTGAATCAAGAACTAAGGCTAAGGGAAATGGAGCTCAAGCATGAGCTAGAAATGAAGAAATGATCTGTCGAAAATGCTTCTCTCTCTGGCTCCTCTAGAAGTTCTAGTCCTAAAAGACCCCGGATGCCTAAAGAATTGGTTGGTATGTATGAGCCTAAGTTGGATGTGTTGGATTGGTTGTCTTTGTTTGAATATAATCATGGGCTCCAGAACATTACAGGAAATGACTTACTCACCTGGTTGTTCTCTAGGCTTTCCCCTGTTGCAACTGATGTGGTAATGGAGTTGGGGGAGGAGGATAGGAAAGAGTATGAATGTGTGAAACTAGCTCTGATAGCTAGATTTGGGAAGACCCCTTTCCAGTATCTTAAGAGGTTTAGAACCCTCAAAAAGCATAATGGTACCCGTTGGGCTACCTGGGTGAGTGAAGGGTTGAAAAACTCAGAGGGATGGATTAAGGGTTACAAAGTGAACACTTATGAAGGTATGAAGAATCTTTTTATGTTGGAGTCAATTTATGATGCCTGCTCTCCTGAGCTCAGACAGCACTTGGCTGATTCAAAGGAATTAGATTCCAGAAAACTAACTAAGGCTGCTGACTTGTGGGTTGCCAACAGGGCCACTCACAAGGATTCTGGGGTAACTCAGAAAAAGGATGAGGGGAAACAGCCTAAAAAGGACTCCAAAGAGAATTCTAATACTGCAAATTCCAAAGAGGGCCCCAAACAAAACCAGAAGGGTAAGCCACCAGGGAAACCACAACAGAATAGTGTCTCCTCTGGTGCCAAACCAGAGGGAGGTCAGAACAAGCCTCCAATCCAGAAGGCATTTGGTAAATGCTTTGTTTGTGGCTCTACTGACCATGTGAAAGGAGATCCCAGGTGCAAGGGTAAACCTTCAGGGATCCAACTTGCCTCCTTAGCCTTCGCTCCAGAAGAGGAAGTCCCAATGGCAAGTGGAAACTTTCTACTGCTGGCTGATGAACCCATTGGAGTCTCAACCAGTGTTTCTTTAGTCTCACTGGGGTTGTGGGAACAACAGAATTTAGATGTGTATACTTCTATCCCAGATAATACTAAAGAATATTATAAAGACAGTGTCCAGGTGAATGGTCAGGAGACTCCTGCCATTAGAGACACTGGGGCCAGCATAACTGTGGTGGATGAATCATTTTTCAAGGCAGAGGATGTTGCTAAGGCGCCCAAATGCCTCACCAAGTTAGCTGGAGGGCCTGTGCAGATGTGTCCCCAGTTAGCAGTTCTCATCCAGTGTAATGCCATGGCTGTAAAAATACCTGTCAGTGTACAATGTGAAGTGCCAGGTAGGGTTCTGTTGGGTAATGACCTGAAAGCTCTTGGAGTTGTGTCACATACCCCCAGACCACCTAGTAAAAGGTTACAGGAGCTCACAAAACCTGCAAGAGAGAAAACCCTGAGAGGGTTATCTCAGGAGATGATGACAGAGATCACTCCTTTACCACTGGAGCAACTCACTGCAGTAACTACCAGATCAGGAGCAAAGGGGCAACCCAAGACTCCTAGGAAAAAGTCAGCAGCAAGCACTCCAGTGCTTCCAACAGTTACACCTGTAACTCAACCTCCAGCTGAGGCTGAGAGGGAGATACAACCCTGTATGGTTGAACTAGACTCTGAAGAAGAGCTAGTGGGAGGCCAAGAACTTATTGGAGATCTAGACCCTGAGGACCATCCTGAGCTGCAGTCTTTACTGGCAGAAGGTGGGCTCAGCAGGGCAGCTTTCCGTAAGGGACAAAGAGAATGTCCAACTCTGGAGGGTCTCCGCCAACAGGCAGCTGCTCAGGCTGATGGGCAAGAGCCTGGGAAGTATAGGTTCACTGGGAAGATGGCCTCTTCTACAGTGAACCAACTGAGTCTGAACCTGGAGACTACAAACGCCTTGTAGTACCTCAAGAAAACAGACAACAGTTCTTGCACTTAGCCCACGAGATTCCTTTGACTGGTCACTTGAGCTTCAAGAAGACCAAGGAAAGGCTCTCACTCTACTTCTATTGGCCAAAAATGGGGGCAGAAGTAGTTAAGTTTTGCAAGAGCTGCCATACCTGCCAAACTTCTGGTAAGGTTGGCGCCAAGAATGTGGCACCCTTAGTGCCTCTCCCAGTTGTGCGAGTCCCATTTGAGAGGGTAGGGATTGACATTATTGGTCCCCTTGATCCCCCTACCTCCTCAGGCAACAGGTTTATCCTTGTTGTAGTAGACCATGCTACTAGATACCCTGAGGCAATTCCTATGAGGACTGTTACAGCTCCGGCTGTGGCTAAGGCCCTCCTTGGTATTTTTACCAGGGTTGGGTTTCCTAAGGAAGTAATATCCGACAGGGGGTCAAACTTTATGTCCCACTACATGAAAGGCATGTGGAAAACCTGTGGAGTTACTTACAAGTTCTCAACCGCCTACCACCCTCAAACCAATGGACTGGTAGAAAGGTTTAACAGAACCATGAAGAGCATGATAGGTGCTTTAGAGGAACCTCTGAAAAGAAAGTTGGACCTTCTACTGCCATGCCTTCTCTTTGCTTATAGAGAAGTCCCTCAGGAGGGAGTAGGTTATTCTCCCTTTGAACTTCTCTATGGCCATCCAGTCAGAGGTCCATTGGCCCTGATTAAGGAGGGGTTGGAAGGCGCTCCTCCCCTCAAGCCAGTCAGAGTGACTGACTATGTGATAGGTGTCCACAGGAGAATGTCACACATGATGGCAGAAGTTAGTGATAACCTGAAAGCTGGACAAGCTTTGGTCAAACATTGGCATGATCAAAAGGCTAACATGGTTGAGTTCACTCAAGACCAGCTAGTTCTCGTTATGCTCCCAACAAGGCAAAGGGCCTTGCAAGACAAATGGATGGGACCCTTCAAAGTTGTTGGAAAACTTGGAGTGTTCAACTATCTGGTGGATCTGGGCAGACCCAGGGAAGCTCCTAGAGTCTTCCACACCAACTGACTGAAAGCGTACATCTCCAGACCTGAAGTAGGAGCCTTGCTTCTAGCTTCAGCAGCAGAGGAAGAAGAGAGTGAGTCTCTCCCTGATCTCCTCAGAGGTGTACCTTTAGATGAAAAAATTGAAGGAGTCAACCTCTCTTCAGATCTGACACCTGAGCAACAAGAGGAGTGCAAATCTATGTTAAATCAGTTTGCCTTCCTGTTCTCACTCTCACCAGGCTTGACCCCTTGGGGACAGCACGAGATACTCACTGGTGACTGTCTGCCAGTCAAAAGCAGAGGATACCGAATGTCAGAGAATGTGAGAACCCATATCAAGGGGGCGGTCAAGAAGATGCTTGATCTCGGGGTAATAGAACCCTCTACTAGTCCATGGTCTAGCCCAGTTGTGTTAGTACCAAAGGCAGGATCCAAAGACTTGAGATTCTGTGTGGACTATTGAGCTCTTAATGCAGTCACAAAGACTGATCCCCTCCCTTTACCCAGGACAGATGAGTTGGTGGATAAACTTGGTGCAGCCCAGTACCTCAGCACATTTGACCTTACGTCAGGCTATTGGCAAATAGCCTTGCCAGACCATGCCAAGGAGAAAACTGCATTTTCCACCCCAGTTGGCTTGTACCAGTTTAAGGTCATGCCTTTTGGATTCAAAAATGCACCTGCTACATTCCAAAGGATGGTGAACCAAGTTCTGGCTTGGATGGAGGACTTCTGCATGGCATACTTGGATGACATTGCAGTCTTCAGCCACTCCTGGGAAGATCATGTGAACCACCTAGGACATGTTTTGCAGGCTCTTGGACAGCCCAATTTGACTATCAAGGCAAGTAAATGCCAGATAGGTTAGAGTAAGGTGGTCTACCTTGGGCATGAGGTAGGAGGTGGAGAAATAAGGCCTTTGCTCAGCAAGATTGAAGCTGTGCAAAATTGGACAGCACCTACTACTCAAACCCAAGTGAGAGCCTTCCTAGGCCTCACTGGGTATTACAGGAATTTCATTGAGAACTATGGGTCCATAGCTTCTCCACTGAATGTAATCTTCTCTCCAAAATTCCCTAAAAAGGTCAAATGGAATGAGGAGTGCAATCAGGCCTTTGAAAAACTGAAGAAAGCTCTTTGCCAAGCTCCAGTATTGAGAGCTCCTGACTACCACCAAACTTTCATTGTACAAACTGATGCTTCCAATGTAGGTATAGGTGCAGTTCTAAGCCAACTGGATGAGAAGGGTAGGCAGCACCCCATTTGGATCATCAGCCATAAGCTGAAGGATCCTGAGACAAGGTGGGCAAAAATAGAAAGAGAATGCTTTGCTATTGTGTGGGCACTGAAGAAGTTTAGGCCATACTTGTATGGTTCTACTTTTGTCATTCAGACTGACCACCAACCCTTGAGATGGTTAATGCAAATGAAGGGGGAAAATCCAAAACTATTGAGATGGTCAATCTGCCTGCAAGGGTTTGATTTCACCATTGAGCACAGGCCAGAATGTCACCATCAAAATGCTGATGGACTCTCTAGGATGTATGTCATCGACTAGAGGTATGAGGTTCATCCAGGAGTGGATTAAATCCTACTGTTCCTTAGTCTGGGGGGGGGGGGGCGAGTGTTAGGGAGAATTCTCTGTTTAGGCTGAATATCCTAACCAAGTGAGTCCCCCAGCAGCTTTGCTGGATTTTTGGGGTTTATTTTTTTCTCCTGCCAAGAGTGAGACTCTTTTACCCTCACTCTTGGACATTATTTGAGTGTGTTTCTTTGAATCTAGATGTGTTTGATGGGCTATGGGGTCTTTTACTCCATAGGGCTTCATGTGTTTTTGTGAGGTGTGTTACACAGCACCCTCAGTGCAGTGACACAGGGGTGTCACAGTGACCCTCCAGTATAGACTCCATACCCTGGGACTGACTACTGTCTACCAGGGCATGTAAAGTCACCATTGACTTTACTAGTCTTAAATTCTGAACAGAACCAGTACAAACCATCATATTGTGGACGTACTGGCTGGTGCAATTCGATTACCCCAGGATCTGTTAGTCGAGGGGGCATGTCTCCGTCCCCCCTGATCGAGTTTTGGCTGGTGGCAGTGGATACTACTTTTTATATTCAACCGCGAATATTTTTCTATGGGATTTCCCATTGTTTTAGGCTACTATCTTTATTTAATTATTTATGGTAGCCTCGAACATACTGCCGGTTTCTTTAATTAATATTAATTCTCCGGTTGGTATTTTTGCCAAAACTTGATTCTAAAATGGCGTTTGTGTTCTCTTCTGTGACTCCAACCCAAGTCGAGCCCTTTGTTCCACTTTTTGGCGGGCTTCTCCACAGAAGCCCTCCAAAGTGGTGCCACTCTGTCTGGGGTACTTAGAAGGGGTGGAGGAGAATTTAGGCACCCTGGACTGAGTTGCCTAGGCAACTCAAGTCGCACTCCGTCCTGATTGGCCCAAGTGGTGAGCCGGCCGGCTCACCACTTAGCATGTTTGAGTGACAGCTAGGCTGAGTGAATGGGGGTTTGCTGCATAAAAGCAGGGCTTTGGGGACTGGAACTTCAGAAGTCGCCACAGGACCTAAGAATCCGACGAGGGAGAAGCTGAGCCGACCTGCCACGACACCACCACCGGTGGAGCCCTGCTGGACTGCCTCACCACTTTTCCCAACGACAGGGGAGATCTCCCGCCGGAGAGTCTTCTTCCTTTGACTGGTGGGGATAACCAGTTTCACCGTCTTCTCGCCTTCCCAACGTACCTCGTGGCCGCCTTGCCCGTGCCAAGCACCCCGGCAACTGGGATACCACGTTTTACCACGACCGCGAAACAAAGGTACCACCTTTAACCGGAAAACTCTGCGGCTGGTTTCTGCTCTGGTAGTGCAACGACCTTCATCTTTCCTCCAAGTCGAGATCTTCTCTTCCCCTGAACGACGACGCAACTTGCACCCACTACCAGGAACAACTGCGAGTGCTGGAGGATCCTTCCCACTTAAGGTACCGTGTCCCGCCTGGCTTCCCTTGCTACCGACTGTACGGGGTAGATTTAGCCCCCGGCTTTCGAACCTGGGTTAGCCTGGGACACCCTGGCTAAACTTTCCTAAGCCTCTCTAAACTCTTTTTGAACCCTCTGCAAGACTTTCTAAGCCTAGTGTAACTGTGTGATCTTGGGTGCATTTGTGCTCTGCTCTCTCTAAGAGTGGGCCCAGCCTTTGGCCTTTGGCTCACCAGTGACATTTGCTTTTCTGACTTGCTTATAGTGTTCCTGAATCTTAGAGTGGTGTACCTTTCCATATTCTGCCTTTTACCCTCCATTTCTCACAAACGTATTGGAGTGCAATCTAGTTAAGTGCTCACCTCTGTATGAAAATAAGTGGTGTTTTACTGTGACTAATCTGATAAGGAAAAAGGGGTGTATATATTACGATAGTAACTGTGTTTAGAATATTTTACAATAAGAGTGCTGAAGTGTTTCAAACTGTGTGTTTTTAAATAAATAATTATATACATTGATACCAAAGCTCTGGTCAGTGTTTGCTTGTATTATTGTATCTGAGTGCCTATTGTGTATATTTTGCATACTGCCTAACTCTTCTTGAGGGAAGTCTGACTGCTCAGCCACAGCTACCAGGTAAATCTGGGTGGTACAGACTGCTACCAAGTGGGCTTACTGCCAACACCTGTAGTCTTAAATCTTTTGCAGTGGTCCCTAAGGGAACTGCACAGGTTTCTGCCTAACAAGGTCAGAAGGCCGTTTCACTAATGGGAAATAGCTGCTTCAGTGTAAAGAGGCTAGTTCCCATTAGACGAGAGGACATTTCTGTCTCTGCAGGTCAGAGGGCCGTTTCTCTAATGGGAAATAGCTGCTTCAGTGTGAATGGCCAAGTTCCCATTAGATGAGAGGACCTTTCTGTCTCTGCAGGACAGAGGGCTGTTTCTTTAATGTGAAATAGCTGCTTCAGTGTGAAGGGGCTAGTTCCGATTAGACAAGAGGATATTTCTGCCTCTGCAGGTCAGAGGGCCGTTTCTCTAATGGGAAATAGCTGATTCAGTGTGAATGGCCAAGTTCCCATTAGACGAGATGACCTTTCTGCCTCTGCAGGTCGGAGGGCCGTTTCTCTAATGGGAAATAGCTGCTTCGGTGTGAATGGGCTAGTTCCCATTAGACGAGAGGACCTTTCTGTCTCTGCAGGACAGAGGGCTGTTTCTTTAATGGGAAATAGCTGCTTCAGTGTGAAGGGGCTAGTTCCGATTAGACAAGAGGACATTTCTGCCTCTGCAGGTCAGAGGGCCGTTTCTCTAATGGGAAATAGCTGCTTCAGTGTGAATGGCCAAGTTCCCATTAGACGAGATGACCTTTCTGCCTCTCCAGGTCGGAGGGCCGTTTCTCTAATGGGAAATAGCTGCTTCAGTGTGAATGGGCAAGTTCCATTAGACGAGAGAACCTTTCTGCCTCCCCAGGTCGGAGGGCCGTTTCTCTAATGGGAAATAGCTGCTTCAGTGTGAATGGGCTAGTTCCCATTAGACGAGAGGACCTTTCTGCCTCCGCAGGTCGGAGGGCCGTTTCTCTAATGGGAAATAGCTGCTTCAGTGTGAATGGGCTAGTTCCCATTAGACGAGAGGACCTTTCTGCCTCTGCAGGTCAGAGGGCCGTTTCTCTAATGGGAAATAGCTGCATCAGTCTGAATGGGCTAGTTCCCATTAGACGAGAGGAACTTTGTGCCTCTCCTGGTCGGAGGGCCGTTTCTCTAATGGGAAATAGCTGCTTCAGTGTGAATGGGCTAGTTCCCATTAGACGAGAGGAGCTTTCTGCCTATGAAGGTCGGAGGGCCGTTTCTCTAACGGGAAATAGCTGCTTCAGTGTGAGTGGGCTAGTTCCTATTAGACGAGAGGACCTTTCTGCCTCTCCAGGTCAGAGGGCCGTTTCTCTAAAGGGAAATAGCTGCTTAAGTGTGAAGGGGCTAGTTCCCATTAGACGAGAGGACCTTTCTGCCTCTGCAAGTCAGAGGGCCGTTTCTCTAATGGCAAATAGCTGCTTCAGTGTGAATGGGCTAGTTCCCATTAGACGAGATAACTTTTCTGCCTCCCCAGGTCGGAGGGCCGTTTCTCTAATGGGAAATAGCTGCTTCAGTGTGAATGGGCTAGTTCCCATTAGACGAGAGGACCTTTCTGCCTCTGCAGGTCAGAGGGCCGTTTCTCTAATGGGAAATAGCTGCATCAGTGTGAATGGGCTAGTTCCCATTAGACGAGAGGAACTTTGTGCCTCTCCTGGTCGGAGGGCCGTTTCTCTAATGGGAAATAGCTGCTTTAATGTGAATGGGCTAGTTCCCATTAGACGAGAGGACCTTTCTGCCTCTGCAGGTCAGAGGGCCGTTTCTCTAAAGGGAAATAGCTGCTTCAGTGTGAAGGGGCTAGTTCCCATTAGACGAGAGGACCTTTCTACCTCTGCAGGTCAGAGTGCCGTTTCTCTAATGGGAAATAGCTGCTTTAATGTGAATGGGCTAGTTCCCATTAGACGAGAGGACCTTTCTGCCTCTGCAGGTCAGAGGGCCGTTTCTCTAATGGCAAATAGCTGCTTCAGTGTGAATGGGCTAGTTCCCATTAGACGAGATAACTTTTCTGCCTCTCCAGATCAGAGGGCCGTTTGGGCTAGTTCCCATTAGACAAGAGGACCTTTCTGCCTCTGCAGGTCAGAGGGCCGTTTCTCTAATGGGAAATAGCTGCTTCAGTGTGAATGGGCTAGTTCCATTAGACAAAAGGACCTTTCTGCCTCTCCAGATCGGTGGGCCGTTTCTCTAATGGGAAATAGCTGCTTCAGTGTGAGTAGGCTAGTTCCCATTAGACGAAAGGACCTTTCTACCTCTGCAGTCGGACGGCCGTTTCTCTAATGGGAAATAGCTGCTTCAGTTTGAATGGGCTAGTTCCCATTAGACGATAGTAGCTTTCTGCCTCTGCAGGTCGGAGGGCCGTTTCGCTAATGAGAAATAGCTGCTTCAGTGTAAATGGGCTAGTTCCCATTAGACGAGAGAACCATTCTGCCTCTCCAGGTCGGAGGGCCGTTTCTCGAATGCGAAATAGCTGCTTCAGTGTGAATGGGCTAGTTCCCATTAGACGAGAGGACCTTTCTTCCTCTCCAGGTCGGAGGGCCGTTTCTCTAAGGGGAAATAACTGCTTCAGTGTGAGTGGGCTAGTTCCCATTAGACGAGAGGACCTTTCTGCCTCTGCAGGTCTGTTAGGGAGAATTCTCTGGTTAGGCTGAATTTCCTAACCTAGTGAGTCCCCCAGCAGCTTTGCTGGATTTTTGGGGTTTATATTTTTCTCCTGCCAAGAGTGAGACTCTTTTACCCTCACTCTTGGACATGATTTGAGTGTGTTTCTTTGAATCTAGATGTGATTGATGGGCTATGCGGGGTCTTTTACTCCATAGGGCTTCATGTGTTTTTGTGATGTGTGTTACACAGCACCCTCAGTGCAGTGACACAGGGGTGTCATAGTGACCCCCCAGTATAGACTCCATACCCTGGGACTGACTACTGTCTCCCAGGGCATGTAAAGTCACCATTGACTTTACTAGTCTTAAATTCTGTACAGAACCAGTACAAACCATCATATTGTGGACGTACTGGCTGGGGCAATTCGATTAGCCCAGGATCTGTTAGTTGAGGAGGCACGTCTCCGTCCCCCCTGAACGAGTTTTGGCTGGTGGCAGTGGATACTACTTTTTATATTCAACCGCAGATAATTTTCTATGGGATTTCCCATTGTTTTAGGCTACTATCTTTATTTAATTATTTATGGTAGCCTCGAACATACCGCCGGTTTATTTAATTAATATTAATTCTCCGGTTGGTATTTTTTGCCAAAACTTGATTCTAAAATGGCGTTTGTGTTCTCTTCTGTGACTCCAACCCAAATCGAGCCCTTTGTTCCACTTTTTGGCAGGCTTCTCCACAGAAGCCCTCCAAAGTGGTGCCACTCTGTCTGGGGTACTTATGAGGGGTGGAGGGGAATTTAGGCACCTTGGACTGAGTTGCCTAGGCAACTCAAGTCGCACTCCGTCCTGATTGGCCCAAGTGGTGAGCCGGCCGGCTCACCACTTAGCATGTTTAAATGACAGCTAGGCTGAGTGAATGGGGGTTAGCTGCATAAAAGCAGGGCTTTGGGGACTGGAACTTCAGAAGTCGCCACAGGACCTAAGAATCCGACGAGGGAGAAGCTGAGCCGACCTGCCAAGACACCACACCGGTGGAGCCCTGCTGGACTGCCTCACCACTTTTCCCAACGACAGCGGAGATCTCCCGCCGGAGAGTCTTCTTCCTTTGACTGGTGGGGATAACCAGTTTCACTGTCTTTTCGCCTTCCCGACGTACCTCGTGGCCGCCTTGCCCGTGCCAAGCACCCCGGCAACTGGGATACCACGTTTTACCACGACCGCGAAACAAAGGTACCACCTTTAACCGGAAAACTCTGCGGCTGGTTTCTGCCCTGGTAGTGCAACGACCTTCATCTTTCCTCCAAGTCGAGATCTTCTCTTCCCCTGGACGATGACGCAACTTGCACCCACTACCAGGAACAACTGCCAGCGCTGGAGGATGCTTCCCACTTAAGGTACCGTGTCCCGCCTGGCTTCCCTTGCTACCGACTGTATGGGGTAGATTTAGCCCCCGTCTTTCGAACCTGGGTTAGCCTGGGACACCCTGGCTAAACTTTCCTAAGCCTCTCTAAACTCTTTTTGAACCCTCTGCAAGACTTTCTAAGCCTAGTGTAACTGTGTGATCTTGGGCGCATTTGTGCTCTGCTCTCTCTAAGAGTGGGCCCAGCCTTTGGCCTTTGGCTCACCAGTGACTTTTGCTCTTCTGCCTTGCTTATAGTGTTCCTGAATCTTAGAGTGGTGTACCTTTCCATATTCTGCCTTTTCCCCTCCCTTTCTCACAAACTTATTGGAGTGCAATCTAGTTAAGCGCTCACCTCTGTATGAAAATAAGTGGTGTTTTACTGTGACTAATCTGATAAGGAAAAAGGGGTGTATATATTACGATAGTAACTGTGTTTAGAATATTTTACAATAAGAGTGCTGGAGTGTTTCAAACTGTGTGTTTTTAAATAAATAATTATATACTTTGATACCAAAGCTCTGGTCAGTGTTTGCTTGTATTATTGTATCTGAGTGCCTATTGTATATATTTTGCATACTGCCTAACTCTTCTTGAGGGAAGTCTGACTGCTCAGCCACAGCTACCAGGTAAATCTGGGTGGTACAGACTGCTACCAAGTGGGTTTACTGCCAACACCTGTAGTCTTAAATCTTTTGCAGTGATCCCTAAGGGAACTGCACAGGATTCTGCCTAACAAGGTCAGAAGGCCGTTTCACTAATGGGAAATAGCTGCTTCAGTGTGAAGAGGCTAGATCCCATTAGACGAGAGGACCTTTCTGTCTCTGCAGGTCAGAGGGCCGTTTCTCTAATGGGAAATAGCTGCTTCAGTGTGAATGGCCAAGTTCCCATTAGACGAGATGACCTTTCTGCCTCTCCAGGTCGCAGGGCCATTTCTCTAATGGGAAATAGCTGCTTCAGAGTGAATGGGCAAGTTCCCATTAGACGAGAGAACCTTTCTGCCTCCCCAGGTCAGAGGGCCGTTTCTCTAATGGGAAATAGCTGCTTCAGTGTGAAAGGGCTAGTTCCCATTAGACGAGAGAACCTTTCTGCCTCCCCAGGTCAGAGGGCCGTTTCTCTAATGGGAAATAGCTGCTTCAGTGTGAATGGGCTAGTTCCCATTAGACGAGAGGACCTTTCTACCTCCGCAGGTCAGAGGGACGTTTCTCTAATGGGAAATAGCTGCATCAGTGTGAATGGGCTAGTTCCCATTAGACGAGAGGAGCTTTCTGCCTCTGAAGGTCGGAGGGCCGTTTCTCTAACGGGAAATAGCTGCTTCAGTGTGAGTGGGCTAGTTCCCATTAGACGAGAGGACCTTTCTGCCTCTCCAGGTCGGAGGGCCGTTTCTCTAACGGGAAATAGCTGCTTCAGTGTGAGTGGGCTAGTTCCCATTATACAAGAGGACCTTTCTGCCTCTGCAGGTCAGAGGGCCGTTTCTCTAAGGGGAAATAGCTGCTTCAGTGTGAGTGGGCTAGTTCCCATTAGACGAAAGGACCTTTCTGCCTCTGCAGGTCGGAGGGCCGTTTCTCTAATGGGAAATAGCTGCTTCAGTGTGAATGGGCTAGTTCCCATTAGACGAGAGGACCTTTGTGCCTCTGCAGGTCGGAGGGCCGTTTCTCTAATGGGAAATAGCTGCATCAGTGTGAATGGGCTAGTTCCCATTAGACGAGAGGACCTTTGTGCCGCTCCAGGTCGCAGGGCCGTTTCTCTAACGGGAAATAGCTGCTTCAGTGTGAATGGGCCAGTTCCCATTAGACGAGAGGACCTTTCTGCCTCTGCAGATCGGAGGGCCGTTTCACTAACGGGAAATGGCTGCTTCAGTGTGAGTGGGCTAGTACCCATTAGACGAGAGGACCTTTCTGCCTCTGCAGGTCTGAGGGACGTTTCTCTAATGGGAAATAGCTGCTTCAGTGTGAGTGGGCTAGTTCCCATTAGACGAGAGGACCTTTCTGCCTCTCCAGGTCGGAGGGACGTTTCTCTAACGGGAAATAGCTGCTTCAGTGTGAGTGGGCTAGTTCCCATTAGACGAGAGGACATTTCTGCCTCTGCAGGTCGGAGGGCCATTTCTCTAACGGGAAATAGCTGCTTCAGTGTGAGTGGGCTAGTTCCCATTAGACGAGAGGACCTTTCTGCCTCTCCAGGTCGGAGGGCCGTTTCTCTAATGGGAAATAGCTGCTTCAGTGTGAAGGGGCTAGTTCCCATTAGACGAGAGGACCTTTCTGCCTCTCCAGGTCGGAGGGCCGTTTCTCTAACGGGAAATAGCTGCTTCAGTGTGAATGGGCTAGTTCCCATTAGACGAGAGGACCTTTCTGCCTCTGGAGGTCAGAGGGCCGTTTCTCTAATGGCAAATAGCTGCTTCAGAGTGAATGGGCTAGTTCCCATTAAACAAGATGACCTTTCTGCCTCTCCAGATCAGAGGGCCGTTTGGGCTAGTTCCCATTAGATGAGAGGACCTTTCTGCCTCTCCAGGTCTGAGGGCCGTTTCTCTAATTTCTCTAAAGGGAAATAACTGCTTCAGTGTGAATGGGCTAGTTCCCATTAGGCGGGAGGACCTTCGTGGCTCTTCAGGTCAGAGGGCCGTTTCTCTAATCGGAAATAGCTGCTTCAGTGTGAAGGGGCTAGTTCCCATTAGACGAGATGACCTTTCTGCCTCTCCAGGTCAGAGGCCCGTTTGGGCTAGTTCCCATTAGACGAGATGGCCTTTCTGCCTCTCCAGGTGGGAGGGTTGTTTCTCTAATGGGAAATAGCTGCTTCAGTGGGAATGGGCTAGTTGCCATTAGACGAGAGGACCTTTCTGCCTCTGCATGTCAGAAGGCCGTTTCTCCAATTGGAAATAGCTGCTTCAGTGGGAATGGGCAAGTTCCCATTAGATGAGATGACCTTTCTGTTTCTCCAGGTCAGAGGCCCATTTGGGCTAGTTCCCATTAGATGAGATGGCCTTTCTGCCTCTCCAGGTCGGAGGGTCGTTTCTCTAATGGGAAATAGCTGCTTCAGTGTGAATGGGCTAGTTCCCATTAGATGAGAGGACCTTTCTGCCTCTCCAGGTCGGAGGGCCGTCTCTCTAATGGGAAATAGCTGCTTCAGTGTGAATGGGCTAGTTCCCATTAGACGAGAGGACCTTTCTGCCTCTCCATGTCGGAGGGCCGTCTCTCTAATGGGAAATAGGTGCTTCCGTGTGAATGGGCTAGTTCCCATTAGATGAGAGGACCTTTCTGCCTCTGCAGGTCAGAGGGCCGTTTCTCTAATGGGAAATAGCTGCTTCAGTGTGAGTGGGCTAGTTCCCATTAGACGAGAGGACCTTTCTACCTCTGCAGGTCAGAGGACCGTTTCTCTAATGGGAAATAGCTGCTTCAGTGTGAGTGGGCTAGTTCCCATTAGACGAGAGGACCTTTCTGACTCTGCAGGTTGGACGGCCGTTTCTCTAATGGGAAATAGCTGCTTCAGTGTCATTGGGCTAGTTCCCATTAGACAAGAGTAGCTTTCTGCCTTTGCAGGTCGGAGGGCCGTTTCTCTAATGGGAAATAGCTGTTTCAGTGTAAATGGGCTAGTTCCCATTAGACGAGAGAACCATTCTTCCTCTCCAGGTCGGAGGGCCGTTTCTCTAAGGGGAAATAGCTGCTTCAGTGTGAGTGGGCTAGTTCCCATTAGACGAGAGGACCTTGTGATGCTGGAAATGCATCGGAGGGACAGGGCCTCCGTATCCTTGTCCTTTACTGCTTTTCATCGTGTGTTCTGTCGTGTTTTCCGTGCAGGAGTTCATGTGGGACTCCTGGCGATGCAGCTCTCTTTCTTTTGGTTTGGTGAACGGACCTGTGGGATACCCTTATGGCACCTATCGGTGGGGGTACAACCCTGTGCCCCTAGTGTATGGTTTTGGGCACCTCTGGGTGGCCCATAGAGCAGGGTATGGGCTGGTGGCAGCTCCATGCTGAATTTGACAGGTGCGCGGAGTATCCTCCATTTTGGGATACCCCGGCCCTGCCATTGGGATCAGTTAATTCCTGATGGAAAACAAGATGGCCCCGGTGGCCTCTTGCTTTCTATTTCCCATTACCTTGTTTTCCCAAAGTCCTGGAAAGCCCTGACTCTGTCCCTTCCCCCTGACTGGCTGTTGGGTGGAAGTGCCATATATGGTGTTGTCGTGAAGGCCAAGTCAGACTAGCTGGAGCCTTCCCGGTGTTGTATGTTGTGGGTACCTCTTGTTGGTGGGACCTGGGTGAATAGAGTGTGTGACGAATATGCATTCTGTGTTGTGGGTGTCTAGTATCTGGTGCTTGAAACAATGACTGAGACAACCCTGCCCGAAACCGGTATGAATGCAGCTTGGAGTGTTGAATGGCTCGGTACCTGTCCCAATACACATAACTTGTTGTGAGTGTCTGGAGAGAAATGAATGGCCTGAATACCTCGTGTGCCTGATTGGCTGCCTGCCTGCATGAATGCCCGTAGTCGTGATTGGATGCTTGAGTGTGACCCAGAGGAATGAATGGGAGATCAACACTATATCTGGGGACCTCTCACTGCTAGGAATCGTGTTCAGAAGCTGAAGTCCACTACGACGAGTAACTGGATTAACTGACGCTTGACCTTGAAGCCCTGCTGGACGAGAAGAATTGCTGTTGCTCTCCTTCACAATCTGAAAGCTGCTGTGCCTCCAAGGACTGACCCAGAGAGGACCTGGTAAGGCGCCCTCTTCCAGAGCTACGAGGGACCATCGTGCACAGCTGATCTTTGCCAACGCTCCCTGGTAGACAGACCTTCGACAGGCTGCCGACCCGATACGGGGACTGCTGCGGAACTCCAAGGAAGCACTCGGACTGTTGTCCGCCACTGTCGACGACTGCCGTCGCCGACCGGAGCCGCCATGCTCCCGTTTGCCTAAGAACTTCAATTGATCATCGGACGCTCTCGTCTGCAGCGGCATCCGCTTGTCTCCCACTGGAGAAGGCCCAACCGTTGATGCGCCGAGGAGCATCCACCGGTGGGTTTCCCGCCACCTACAGACCGCAGAGACGCCGACGACGCGACGCCCTTGCTGGGCCACAGTTCTTCATCATCTCTTTGCGGTCCAGAACTATCGTCACCGAGGTGCCCCGCATGCCTCTTCCTTGCAGGACGTCAACGCTCCGTCGTCGATGAGCACAACTAGGAATGAAGCTGCCACTTCCCTGCCGTAGTTCACCCTGTTCACCGTCGGACGTTCGACGACCCATGACTCCCGCCTTAAAGGGAGGGCACTCAAGAAGGGCCGTCGATTCCCCGACACCGAACGCCAAGTTCCCTGATACCTCTCGACGATCCGTGGCTCCCGCCTGAAAGGGAGGCACTCAAGAAGGATCGGTCGGCGCATCGTCGGAGAACTCTACTCCACCAGGTACATTGGGGGGGTAAAACCTTAATAGGAAGAAGTAAGATTATCGAACATTATATGGACTGGGCTTGTGCTATATATCTTTTATCTACAGGTTGCCCAGGTGGGGGGATCTCCACACAGAACTGTGCCCAGTGGTAGGGGTCAGTATTTTGCCTACTGTTTCAACCATCTTGCGTTCCTTCCTATCTCTGTTGCTGGTTTCCTCGTTATTAATCTGTGTGACATTTTAACCGTACAGTTGATGCACTTCAATGAGATTTGACAACATTGGTGGTACAACTTTAGAATTGTATATATTTATCATTATTAACTTCCGAGTACAAAGTGCGTTATTGTGATTGTGTACATACCTTTGAATATTAATTATATAAAGACTGTGTTTTCAGTAATACAGTGTGTGGACATTCCTTTGTGGGGGTTCGGGGACTACACTGTACTTAAGCCTGCATCACCTCCTGAGAAGCTAGGCCTTGATTGCTCGTCCATTGCTACCTTATAGAGAATCTTGGCTGGGGTCTTCTGTGCCTCTCCTCTGCCATATAGAGAGCAGAAGTACAGACACCCCCTACCAGTCTTTACACTGGTGGCAGCGGTGGGATGCTTATGGTTTTAAGAATCAGTGTATAACCGTGCCACTTACAAAATATCTGCACTTTATTCGATTAAGGTTTGGGTGTGTACAAAATAACTGCATTACAAGCAATGGAGTCTATTGCGAATGGTAAATTGACTCGGATGAGCTTAGAGGCTCTCCAGAGTGCTTGTGAAGCCAGGGAGTTAGACTTTGTGGATAAGTCTAGGGCTGAGCTGATAGGTGCCCTGGTGGACTACCAGACCGATGGTGAAACTCTTGATGAGGGGGGGAATACAACCAATGAGGACTCTTCCCCTGGGGTTTCTACTGAATCTGTTTCTGGGAATGCCGCCATTCCTGCTGCCTCTGTTCCGAACCCCAGCAATAACTTGGAACTTGAGTTATTAAGGATGAAATTGGCCTTTGAATATCGCAAGTTGGAAATAGATGCTGAGTTTAAGAAAGAGGAGCTGGCTCAACAAGTGGAGCTCAAGAATAGGGATCTTGAACTCAAGAATAGGGATCCTGAACTCAAAGACAAGGACACTGAATGTCAGAGAATCCAGCTAGAGAAAGCTCGAGTGGAGACTTCAGCGAAACCCAGTGAGAGTGTCAGGTCCCCAGCCACTAAATTTATGAAGGATTTGGTTGGTGTGTTTTCGGGGGGTTCTGATATCCTCCAATGGATTGAAGCATTTGAAATGGCTTGTGCAATTCATGATGTTGACAAAAGAGATTGGGCTAAGTGTTTGCTAAGCAGAGTGCCGCAAACTGGATATGACTGTATTCTGAAGCTAAGTGTGGAAGAAAGGGGTCAGTATAAGTGTATGAAATCTGCTTTGATTGCCAAGTTTGGCAAGACACCTACCCAATACCTTAAAAGGTTCAGGGATTTTAAGAAAAGAGAGAATGTGTCTTGGGTCGACTGGGTGAGTGCTGCGCACATGAATATGATGAGGTGGATTGACGGTTACAAGGTGAAAACTTTTGTTGAATTGTCCCACCTGTTGTTTTTTGAGCATTTTTCTGAAGCCTGTTCACCGGAGCTGCGTCAGTATGTTGCTGACCAGAACATTTTGGATCCCTTTAAGCTGGCTAGGTTGGCTGACAAGTGGGTCTCCCACCAGGTGTCCCCTAAGGACTCCAGTGGGAAGGACAAGGACAAAGAAAAGGGGGCCTCTCAGAAAGCTGAGGAGTCCCAAAAGCAGTCACAGTCGAATAAACCTAAACCCTCCTCTCCTAAAACCCAAAAATCTAGTGGGGATAAGTCATCTGTGGGTGGGAATAAGAGTAGTGGTCCACCTGCTGCAAAGCAGGCTCCCGGTGGTTCCAGTACCGTACCCTGCACTCCCGGAACTTGTTGGGACTGTGGGGCTCTGGATCACAAAATGGGTGACTCCAAGTGTAAAGGTAAGGCACTCGGAGTACAGGCTGTCAGCCTGACCTACCCTTACCCCATGTCTGAGGTGGAGGCCACGGCTCTCCCCTCCTCTACAGGGATCACTTTTGGTGCTCCCATAGAGATTTCCTTAGTGTCCCTTGGGGCCTGGGACCAGTACGCGGAAGTGCTGGCGACTATCCCACAGAACACCCGTAGATTTTTTAGAAGTGTCCTCCTGATTGACCAGCCTTCTACTGGTTTGAGAGACACTCGGGCAAGCATGACAGTGGTGGACAGGACCCTGCTCAAGCCAGAGGACTATGTAGACGCTCCTCTGAGAACCACCAGGTTAGCTGGTGGGCCTCCCAAATTATCGCCTGTAGCCCGAGTCACACTCGTAATTGGAGACAAGAGAGCAAAGCTTCCTGTCCTGGTACAGGACAACGTCCCTGCTAACATTCTGTTAGGTAACGATCTAGTCGAGTTGGGATTGATCACGGATGGTCTTCCCATGACTGCTGCTGCGGTCACTAGGTCCCAGGTGACACCAGGTCTGGCTAGGTACCCGAGCCCAAGGTGCGGCCTAAGGCACGACGAAGGAAGAGCAAGAAGGCCACCTCTGTGGAGGGAGCCCCTTCTCTTCCTGCTGTTCCTACAGCACCCATTGGGATCCATGCTCTGGACGGGCTGGGTCCAGTGGTAAACCCCGTCTCAACTCCTGTGGGAGAAGAGCCAGAAGACTCTCCTGTGGGAGAGGTTCTCAACCCGGAGGATCATCCCGATCTTCACTGCTTGTTGGCTGAAGTGGGACCCTCCCGGGCAGACTTCTGTAAAGGACAGAGAGAGTGTCCCTCTCTCGAGGGTCTGAGGAAACAGACCCTGTCCCAGGAACAAGGCGAAGTGCCTAGGACTTTCCGGATTTATTGGGAGGGTGAGCTCCTTGTTAGTGAGCCCACTAAGCCTGAACCTGGTGCCCTCAAGAGGTTGGTGGTACCCCAGGTTTACAGGCCCTTCCTACTGCAGTTGGCACATGAGGTGCCCTTGGCTGGTCATCTTGGTACCAAGAAGACTAAGCATAGGCTCTCTGCCCATTTCTACTGGCCCCGGATGTGAGTAGAAGTGGAGTCCCACTGCAGGACCTGCCCAACTTGTCAGTTGTCTGCCAAGACTGGAGGCAGTGTCATTGCCCCACTGCAGCCATTGCCAGTGGTTGGCACACCGTTTGAGAGGGTGGGCATCGACATCGTCGGTCCCCTTGACCCTCCCACGTCAGGTGCACATCGGTTCATCCTGGTTTTGGTAGATCATGCCACCAGGTATCCTGAGGGTATAACCCTTCGGACTGTTACTGCCAGGGTGGTTGCCCGGGCCCTCCTGGGCATTTTCACCCGCGTTGGATTCCCCAAGGAGGTTGTCTCTGACCGAGGATCCAACTTCATGTCTAGTTACATGAAAACCATGTGGAAAGAATGCGGTGTAACCTACAAGTTATCCACTTCTTACCACCCCCAGACCAATGGTCTGGTTGAGAGATTTAATAAAACTCTCAAGGGCATGCTAGGTGCTTTGGAAGAGCCCCTAAGAAGGAAAAGGGATCTACTCCTGCCATGCCTGCTGTTTGCTTGCCAAGAGGTACCTCAAGAGGGTGTTGGTTTCAGCCCCTTTGAGTTGCTCTTTGGACATCCCGTGAGGGGGCCCCTCGCCTTGATCAGAGAATGCTTGGAAGCCACCCCTCCCGGTCCCGCCAAGCAAGTAGGGGACTATGTGTTAGGCCTCAGACGGAGGATGACACAGATGATGGGTCAAGCAACGGCAAATCTCAAGGCCAGCCAGGAATTGAAAAATACTGGCATGACCTTAAAGCATCGCAAGTGGAGTGGACTCTGGGACAGGAGGTCCTCGTGATGGAGCCTACCAAGCCTCTGGCATTGGCAGATAAATGGACTGGACCCTTCCGGATAGTCTCCAAGATGGGCGAGGTCAATTATCTGGTTGACATGGGAATCCCAGGAGTAGCCCCTCAGGTATTCCATGTTAATAGGTTCAAGCCGTTCCACAGGCGAGCAGAAGTCTCATGTCTCTTGCTGGCTTCAGAGCAAGAAGAGGATGAGAGTGAGCCCCTTCCTGATTTGCTGCATAGCAACCCTCAGGATGGCTCAGTGGAGGGAGTGTAGCTCTCTCCAGATTTGACAACCGAGCAGCATAGGGCCTGCAGGACTTTGCTCCAGCAGTATGCCTCTCTGTTTTCACTGACGCCAGGCCTTACACCGTGGTGTAAGCACGAGATTGACACTGGTGACAGCGTGCCTGTCAAGAGCAGGAGCTACCGAATGTCAGATATGGTTAAGAACCACATCCAGGCTGAGGTCGCCAAGATGTTGGATCTGGGTGTTATTGAACCCTCAACCAGTCCCTGGTCCAGTCCAATGGTCCTTGTCCCCAAGGCAACTTCCCAGGCCGGTACCAAGGATTGGAGGTTCTGTGTGGACTACCGAGGAGTCAATGCCGTCACCAAAACTGACGCGCACCCATTGCTCCAGGCTGATGAGCTCGTGGACACCATAGGTGCTGCCAAATTTGTGAGCACCTTTGACCTCACCTCAGGCTATTGACAAATAGCTCTGACGGACCATGCCAAGGAAAAGACGGCGTTCTCCACCCCAGAGGGACTCTACCAGTTTAGGGTCATGCCTTTTGGGTTAAAGAATGCCCCTGAAGCCAAGGACCAAGTGGGATGCAAGGTCACACAGCCGCTCTCTTAGAAGACCCAATCAGGGTATGTAAGTTATGTAAACTCTACAAAGCTTGATAGACTCCAAAGTAAAATTGTTTACATATTCAAAAAATAATGATAATAATGAAAGTTCAGTGGTATTTCATAAAGATTTTTATCAATCACTGGTTTTGTGAAAAAATACGTCTCTTGGTATGAGGCGTCACTAATATCTTCTTAGTGAGGAAGAAAAAAGCCAATAGCATTTTATGTCAGACCAAAACAATCTTTTGCCAATGCATTTCAGATTTACAAATCCTTCGTCAGGGCAAGTCTGTAGTTAACATGTATATTTACATAACATCCAAAAGAAAGTGTATCACAATGCACATTCACAAAAAAATATAAATAACATACCAATCATTGTAGTGGTAGAAAGATCGGTTGATACATAAAAGAAAAAATAGAAAAAGAGAAAGAATGAGCAATAAGAAGTCTGTAAGTAATGAGGTTAGCGATGACAAGAAATGCAGAACGCGTTTACCTGAGAAAATGGCAGAATGCTTGCATGGGCAGTGGCTTGGAGAACCAGAACCATGTGGTGGGCAGAAAGCTGCCCGGACAAAATCAGCGCCAAGGCGCAGATAACCTGAAATGTAAGAGAGACCTTGTAAGGAACCCGGGTGGGATCCGTGTAAGCAGTACGTGTCATAACATCAGGGGAGGTTACCATTAGACCAGCGAGGAGGCGGACTGTTCCTCTCGCTTGCCGGCGTGTAACTGCGTTGTTCGCATTGGAGCGTTGCCCAGACAACGCTCCTTTAATAAACCACGTGATCGCGGCCTAGCGAGGCGCGCGCTCTGGGACAAATGACAGCAAATAGGTTTCTAAGTGATTATTTAGAGCTATAAACTAGTTATACGCCTTAATTGGAATATGTCAAGAATTGTGGAAACAAAAAAATGTAAAAACAAGGAAACTGAAAGCATAGAGATAAAAGAAATACTCCAATGCAAGACAAAGTAACAGGGGTGGAACTAGTGAAAGAAGATAAGAGAGTCATAAAAGAGAAATAGCAAATACAAAAGAGCCCTAAAGAATGCTGGGCTAATAAAAGAAAGTTGCAAAGTAAATACATAGTAATAACATCTATATCAACATTATTATATATATATATATATATATATATGACCACACTGGATCATGTCATCAAACGGCGGCATCTGAGGCTATTTTATGTAGTCATAAGAAAAATCATAGGAGAAATCAGATGCATGAGTCATGCTGCAAGTACCAACCCACTGTAATGGTGTCGTCGCCAGACGGCACCTTGGGTCCCAGACCGAAGTCCAGGAAACACAGCGGGGTGGTCTAAGTCCATAACACATAAGATATATCACAGTAAATAGTTGCTAGAAATTATACCTTGAAGGCAAAGAGAGTACAAAATTAAAGAAAACAGTGATAATTAATCTCCTCGTTAATCCCATTGGGAACCAGACTCCCAAGTTTGTCAATCCAGAATGACTCCCTGCGATTCAACCGCTGGTTAAGGTCTTCATGTGGGTTGTTTCTTGTGAGTACCTCTAAAACCACAAATCTAATCTGAGTCAAATTATGTCCATTCTCCAACCAGTGCCGTGCTACGGCAGAGTTGGTGTTAGCATTACGAATACATGAACGATGCTCATTCCACCTTGTTTTGGCCATTCTTGTGGATTGGCCCACATAGAATTTTCCACACGGGCATTTAATGCCATAAATTATGTTGGTGCTGTCACGGGTTCCATAGTTTTTGAGCAAAATCTTTTTCCCTGTTCTGGGATGGTTAATGGAATCTCCCTTGATAACTAAGTTGCAGTTAGTACAGTTCAGACAGGGGTATGTACCCGTCCGTTGGGTTATCGGTTCCTTAAGGGGTGGTCTTGATATGATATGATATGATATGGCATTTCTTACTCGCCTATACACAAGTGTTTCAAGGCGCAACGAGGCAGGGAGGGGGGAACAAGGGGAAGACAGACAACGATCCTACTAGGCCAGGTGTCATTCAGACCGCGCAAGTGCAGGGGTAGGGGGAAGGGAAAAAGTGCAAGGGGAAGGGGAAGTTCATCTCTCAGATTCCTGCTATGTTGGTAAGCAAACACCGGTAATTCTGTGAATAGATTTTGTACTCTGATGTCATTTTTAAAGATCCCCCAGTGCTTACTGATGGTCTTCTTAATTCTGTTGCTCTGGATAGAGAATTTTGATACAAAGACAGGTGTTTTAAGTTCTCTCTTTTTTTATAGGCTTTTGGGTAGATAACAAGGTCTCTCGTGTCAGGCTGTTGACCCTAGCTGATGCTGTGTCCAGTTCTGCTTGTTTATAGCCCCGGGCTAAAAACTTCTCTTTCATAATCTATTGTTGGACTAAACAATCATTGGGGTCGCTGACAATCTCCTTAACCCTTAGGAGTTGACTATATGGGAGATTTTTGAGTAAACTGGGCTGGTGAAAATTCAGACGATGTAGAAGGTTGTTGCGATCAGTAGGTTTACGGAAGATTGAAGTGCTGTAACACGTGGTCTCTTTTTTGATGGAAACATCCAAGAAGGTGATAGTGTCATAAGAAATTTCTCTCGTGAATTGGATCCGTTTATCTATGTTGTTTAGATATTCAAAGAAAGTATCGAAGGATATCCTTGTGCCTCTCCACACTCCAAAAATATCGTCAATGTACCGAGTCCAAAGGTGAATGTCATTCTTCCAACGTTGGTTATTAAGCACATTATCGGTCTCAAACTTATACATAAAGCTGTTGGCATATGAGGGTGCCATTGTCGCTCCCATAGATGTCCCCGAGGTTTGAAGGTAAAACTGATTGCGATATTGGAAGTAAGAATTTTCTGAAATGAATTGTAGGAGAGCCAGTATGAACTCTTTCTGTGCTCGAATTTCTGATGCTTGTAGCAATAGCCATTCTACTGATTCTATACCGAGGTCATGTGGTATAGACGTATATAGGCTTTTGACGTCTATGGTGAACATCAAATCATCCTGTGTAGGAGTTATACAATTAAGTTTCTGTAGAAAATGTGTGGTATCACGAGTATATGTCGAAGTTTTTTGAATCAGAGGCTGTAGAAAAAAGTCAATGTAAATACCCAGCGGTTGGTTGATGCTTTCCATGCCTGCAACAATGGGTCTTCCTGGTGGATTAGTGTGATGTTTGTGAATCTTTGGTAAGGTGTAGAAGTTTGGAATCCTTGGGTGGTCTTTAAACAAAATTTTTTGGGTATGTTCGTATATCCAATCTAGTTCGAGAGCTTTATCCAGTAAAGTCTTCAGGTTCTGCTTGATCGTGACAGTTGGATCCAGATCTAAGGTGGCATAAATAGTCCTATCTTGAAGTTGCTTGTTGCATTCTGCATCATAGCCAGCCGTATTCTGGATGACCAACGCTCCACCTTTATCCGCTGGACGGATAGTTATGTTCTTGTCACTATACAAGTCTTTGATGAGTCTCATCTCGTGAGGTTTCAGATTTTTATGTGGAGTATTCTTGTAACTGATTCTCTCCAAGTAACGGGTCACCAATTTTTGAAAGATGTCGATGGATGGAACAGTTATGGGAGGCACGAAACCACTCTTTTTTCTAAATTCTTGGAAATCTGGACCGTCTGGTGGTTTCTCTTGAACTTCTAATTCTTCAAAAAAGACCTTCAATTTCAATTTCCTAATGAATTTGTAGAGCTCAATTTTGGTGTCGAACAAAGTGGTACCATATGTGTGTACAAAACTCAGACCTTTTTGTAACGTGTCAACCTCTGGCCTGCTCAATGGTCGGCTGGATATATTAATAATTAGGTTCTCCTTGACTGAAATCTGGTCTGTGGTTTGTTTTTTGGGTTTCCTCCTCCCCCTGCGGGTCCTTTTGGGCGGGCGCCTAAAAAAGCCGAAGAGGAAGGTACTTGTGCTGCAGGACCAGTTCCTGTATTGAGCTCCTCAGCCTTCTGTTCCGTGGATATTTCGGGTTCTCCCTTAAGGCTTCTGAATCAGAACTGCTGGTATTATCTGATGTGTATTTGAAAAGTTTCTTGGGTGCTACAGGGCCATACCGTTCCATCCATAACGAGGAGATTAATTATCACTGTTTTCTTTAATTTTGTAATCTCTTTGCCTTCAAGGTATAATTTCTAGCAACTATTTACTGTGATATATCTTATGTGTTATGGACTTAGACCACCCCGCTGTGTTTCCTGGACTTCGGTCTGGGACCCAAGGTGCCGTCTGGCGACGACACCATTACAGTGGGTTGGTACTTGCAGCATGACTCATGCATCTGATTTCTCCTATGATTTTTCCTATGACTACATAAAATAGACTCAGATGCCGCCGTTTGATGACATGATCCAGTGTGGTCATATATATATATATATATAATAATGTTGATATAGATGTTATTACTATGTATTTACTTTGCAACTTTCTTTCATTAGCCCAGCATTCTTTAGGGCTCTTTTGTATTTGCTATTTCTCTTTTATGACTCTCTTATCTTCTTTCACTAGTTCCACCCCTGTTACTTTGTCTTGCATTGGAGTATTTCTTTTATCTCTATGCTTTCAGTTTCCTTGTTTTTACATTTTTTTGTTTCCACAATTCTTGACATATTCCAATTAAGGCGTATAATTAGTTTATAGCTCTAAATAATCACTTAGAAACCTATTTGCTGTCATTTGTCCCAGAGCGCGTGCCTCGCTAGGCCGCGATCACGTGGTTTATTAAAGGAGCGTTGTCTGGGCAACGCTCCGATGCGAACAACGCAGTTACACGCCGGCAAGCGAGAGGAACAGTCCGACACCTCGCTGGTCTCATGGTAAGCTCCCCTGATGTTATGACACGTACTGCTTACACAGATCCCACCCGGGTTCCTTACAAGGTCTCTCTTACATTTCAGCTTATCTGCGCCTTGGCGCTGATTTTGTCCGGGCAGCTTTCTGCCCACCACATGGTTCTGGTTCTCCAAGCCACTGCCCATGCAAGTATTCTGCCATTTTCTCAGGTAAACGCGTTCTGCATTTCTTGTCATCGCTAACCTCATTACTTACAGACTTCTTATTGCTCATTCTTTTTCTTTTTCTATTTTTTCTTTTATGTATCAACCGATCTTTCTACCACTACAATGATTGGTATGTTATTTATATTTTTTTGTGAATGTGCATTGTGATACACTTTCTTTTGGATGTTATGTAAATATACATGTTAACTACAGACTTGCCCTGACGAAGGATTTGTAAATCCGAAATGCATTGGCAAAAGATTGTTTTGGTCTGACATAAAATGCTATTGGCTTTTTTCTTCCTCACTAAGAAGATATTAGTGACGCCTCATACCAAGAGACGTATTTTTTCACAAAACCAGTGATTGATAAAAATCTTTATGAAATACCACTGAACTTTCATTATTATCATTATTTTTTGAATATGTAAACAATTTTACTTTGGAGTCTATCAAGCTTTGTAGAGTTTACATAACTTACATACCCTGATTGGGTCTTCTAAGAGAGCGGCTGTGTGACCTTGCATCCCACTTGGTCTTTGGCTTCTTGTGTATTTTTGAATTAGGGTGTCTCCTTATTCGTCACAGCCAGCTCCTTTTTATAATTTGACAACAAGGAATCTTCAGAGCAACGAAACTTCTACACAGAAACAATTATTTGAGAAATGTGAATATCGTATAGTGGTGCCCACTCTTTTTGCTTTCTGCTTAAAGAATGCCCCTGCCACCTTCCAGAGATTGGTCAATCATGCTCTCAGTGGGCTGGAAGCCTTTTGTGTGGCTTATTTAGACGACATTGCCGTCTACAGTGCCACTTGGGAAGAGCACTTGACACATCTGGGTAGAGTGTTGCAGGCCTTAAAAAGGGCTAACCTCACTATCAAGGCCACCAAGTGCCAGATAGCTCAGGGGAAAGTCACGTATCTTGGTCATGAGGTAGGAGGGGGTCAAATCCAACCTCTCCCCAGTAAGGTACAGGATATACCGGACTGGGAGACTCCCACTACTCAAACCCAGGTGAGAGCCTTTTTGGGCCTCACCGGGTACTATCGCAATTTCATGGCGGACTATGGAACCACAGCTGCACCACTGACAGCTCTGACTTCACCCAAGCAGTCTAGGAAGGTGAATTGGACTGAAGACTGTCAGAGGGCCTTTGATGGCTTGAAAGAAACTCTGTGTCGGGCCCCCGTGTTGTGTGCGCCTGATTACAGCCGACCCTTTATCGTCCAGACGGATGCCTGCGACACCGGAATTGGAGCTGTCTTGTCACAGTTAGATGACAAAGGGCGAGAACATCCTATCATATTCATAAGTAGACGACTCAAGGGTAGAGAACTTAGGTGGGCTACTGTTGAAAAGAAATGTTTTAGTATAGTTTGGAGCCTTAGGCGTTTTAGGCCCTACCTTACAGGGTCTACCTTCAAGGTCCAAACAGATCATAAGCCCCTAAAGTGGCTTATGCAGATGAAGGGTGAGAACCCGAAACTGCTCAGGTGGTCTATTAGCCTGCAAGGGCTAGACTTCACCATAGAGCACAGACCAGGGAAGAGACTCGATAATGCAGATCGCCTTTCCAGTCCGACTCCTCGCTGGTCTCATGGTAAGCTCCCCTGATGTTATGACACGCACTGCTTACACGGATTCCACCCGGGTTCCTTACAAGGTCTCTCTTACATTTCAGCTTATCTGCGCCTTGGCGCTGATTTTGTCCGGGCAGCTTACTGCCCAGCACATGGTTCTGGTTCTCCAAACCACTGCCCATGCAAGTATTCTGCCATTTTCTCAGGTAAACGCGTTCTGCATTTCTTGTCATCGCTAACCTCATTACTTACAGACTTCTTATTGCTCATTCTTTCTCTTTTTCTATTTTTTCTTTTATGTATCAACCGATATTTCTACCACTACAATGATTGGTATGTTATTTATATTTTTTTGTGAATGTGCATTGTGATACACTTTCTTTTGGATGTTATGTAAATATACATGTTAACTACAGACTTGCCCTGACGAAGGATTTGTAAATCCGAAATGCATTGGAAAAAGATTGTTTTGGTCTGACATAAAATGCTATTGGCTTTTTTCTTCCTCACTAAGAAGATATTAGTGACGCCTCATACCAAGAGACGTATTTTTTCACAAAACCAGTGATTGATAAAAATCTTTATGAAATACCACTGAACTTTCATTATTATCAATTTGTTTTGAATATGTAAACAATTTTACTTTGGAGTCTATCAAGCTTTGTAGAGTTTACATAACTTACATACCCTGATTGGGTCTTCTAAGAGAGCGGCTGTGTGACCTTGCATCCCACTTGGTCTTTGGCTTCTTGTGTATTTTTGAATTAGGGTGTCTCCTTATTCGTCACAGCCAGCTCCTTTTTATAATTTGACAACAAGGAATCTTCAGAGCAACGAAACTTCTACACAGAAACAATTATTTGAGAAATGTGAATATCGTATAGTGGTGCCCACTCTTTTTGCTTTCTGCTTAAAGAATTCCCCTGCCACCTTCCAGAGATTGGTCAATCATGCTCTCAGTGGGCTGGAAGCCTTTTGTGTGGCTTATTTAGACGACATTGCCGCCTACAGTGCCACTTGGGAAGAGCACTTGACACATCTGGGTAGAGTGTTGCAGGCCTTAAAAAGGGCTAACCTCACTATCAAGGCCACCAAGTGCCAGATAGCTCAGGGGAAAGTCACGTATCTTGGTCATGAGGTAGGAGGGGGTCAAATCCAACCTCTCCCCAGTAAGGTACAGGATGTACCGGACTGGGAGACTCCCACTACTCAAACCCAGGTGAGAGCCTTTTTGGGCCTCACCGGGTACTATCACAATTTCATGGCGGACTATGGAACCACAGCTGCACCACTGACAGCTCTGACTTCACCCAAGCAGCCTAGGAAGGTGAATTGGACTGAAGACTGTCAGAGGGCCTTTGATGGCTTGAAAGAAAGTCTGTGTCGGGCACCCGTGTTGTGTGCGCCTGATTACAGCCGACCCTTTATCGTCCAGATGGATGCCTGCGACACCGGAATTGGAGCTGTCTTGTCACAGTTAGATAACAAAGGGCGAGAACATCCTATCATATTCATAAGTAGATGACTCAAGGGTAGAGAACTTAGGTGGGCTACTGTTGAAAAGAAATGTTTTAGTATAGTTTGGAGCCTTAGGCGTTTTAGGCCCTACCTTACAGGGTCTACCTTCAAGGTCCAAACAGATCATAAGCCCCTAAAGTGGCTTATGCAGATGAAGGGTGAGAACCCGAAACTGCTCAGGTGGTCCATTAGCCTGCAAGGGCTAGACTTCACCATAGATCACAGACCAGGGAAGAGACACGATAATGCAGATCGCCTTTCCAGTCCGACTCCTCGCTGGTCTCATGGTAAGCTCCCCTGATGTTATGACACGTACTGCTTACACGGATCCCACCCGGGTTCCTTACAAGGTCTCTCTTACATTTCAGCTTATCTGCGCCTTGGCGCTGATTTTGTCTGGGCAGCTTTCTGCCCACCACATGGTTCTGGTTCTCCAAGCCACTGCCCATGCAAGTATTCTGCCATTTTCTCAGGTAAACGCGTTCTGCATTTCTTGTCATCGCTAACCTCATTACTTACAGACTTCTTATTGCTCATTCTTTCTCTTTTTCTATTTTTTCTTTTATGTATCAACCGATATTTCTACCACTACAATGATTGGTATGTTATTTATATTTTTTTGTGAATGTGCATTGTGATACACTTTCTTTTGGATGTTATGTAAATATACATGTTAACTACAGACTTGCCCTGACGAAGGATTTGTAAATCCGAAATGCATTGGCAAAAGATTGTTTTGGTCTGACATAAAATGCTATTGGCTTTTTTCTTCCTCACTAAGAAGATATTAGTGACGCCTCATACCAAGAGACGTATTTTTTCACAAAACCAGTGATTGATAAAAATCTTTATGAAATACCACTGAACTTTCATTATTATCATAATTTTTTGAATATGTAAACAATTTTACTTTGGAGTCTATCAAGCTTTGTAGAGTTTACATAACTTACATACCCTGATTGGGTCTTCTAAGAGAGCGGCTGTGTGACCTTGCATCCCACTTGGTCTTTGACTTCTTGTGTATTTTTGAATTAGGGTGTCTCCTTATTCGTCACAGCCAGCTCCTTTTTATAATTTGACAACAAGGAATCTTCAGAGCAACGAAACTTCTACACAGAAACAATTATTTGAGAAATGTGAATATCGTATAGTGGTGCCCACTCTTTTTGCTTTCTGCTTAAAGAATGCCCCTGCCACCTTCCAGAGATTGGACAATCATGCTCTCAGTGGGCTGGAAGCCTTTTGTGTGGCTTATTTAGACGACATTGCCGTCTACAGTGCCACTTGGGAAGAGCACTTGACACATCTGGGTAGAGTGTTGCAGGCCTTAAAAAGGGCTAACCTCACTATCAAGGCCACCAAGTGCCAGATAGCTCAGGGGAAAGTCACGTATCTTGGTCATGAGGTAGGAGGGGGTCAAATCCAACCTCTCCCCAGTAAGGTACAGGATGTACCGGACTGGGAGACTCCCACTACTCAAACCCAGGTGAGAGCCTTTTTGGGCCTCACCGGGTACTATCGCAATTTCATGGCGGACTATGGAACCACAGCTGCACCACTGACAGCTCTGACGTCACCCAAGCAGCCTAGGAAGGTCAATTGGACTGAAGACTGTCAGAGGGCCTCTGATGGCTTGAAAGAAAGTCTGTGTCGGGCACCCGTGTTGTGTGCGCCTGATTACAGCCGACCCTTTATCGTCCAGACGGATGCCTGCGACACCGGAATTGGAGCTGTCTTGTCATTGTTAGATGACAAAGGGCGAGAACATCCTATCATATTCATAAGTAGACAACTCAAGGGTAGAGAACTTAGGTGGGCTACTGTTGAAAAGAAATGTTTTAGTATAGTTTGGAGCCTTAGGCGTTTTAGGCCCTACCTTACAGGGTCTACCTTCAAGGTCCAAACAGATCATAAGCCCCTAAAGTGGCTTATGCAGATGAAGGGTGAGAACCCGAAACTGCTCAGGTGGTCCATTAGCCTGCAAGGGCTAGACTTCACCATAGAGCACAGACCAGGGAAGAGACACGATAATGCAGATCGCCTTTCCAGAAGGTATGTTGGCCGTCTGGATGAGGGTGTCTATCCCGTGGGAGATTAGGCACCCTCCACCTCAGTCTGGGGGGGGCGACTGTGGTGCTGGAAATACATCGGAGGGACAGGGCCTCCGTATCCTTGTCCTTTACTGCTTTTCATTGTGTGTTCTGTCGTGTTTTCCGCACAGGAGTTCATGTGGGACTCCTGGCGGTGCAGCTCTCTTTCTTTTGGTTTGGTGAACGGACCTGTGGGATACCCTTATGGCACCCATGGGTGGGGGTACAATCCTGTGCCCCTAGTGTATGTTTTTGGGCACCTGTGGGTGGCCCACAGAGCAGGGTCTGGGCTGGTGGCAGCTCCATTGACAGGTGCGCAGAGTATCCTCCATTTTGGGATACCCCAGCCCTGCCATTGGGATCAGTTGATTCCTGATGGAAAACAAGATGGCCCCGGTGGCCTCTTGCTTTCTATTACCCATTACCTTGTTTTCCCAAAGTCCTGGAAAGCCCTGACTCTGTCCCTTCCCCATGACTGGCTGTTGGGTGGAAGTGCCATATATGGTGTTGTTGTGAAGGCCCAGTCAGACTAGCTGGAGCCTTCCCGGTGATGTGCGTTGTAGGTACCTCCTGTGGGTGGGACCTGGGTGAATAGAGTGTGTGACGAATATGCATTCTGTGTTTTGGGTGTCTAGTATCTGGTGGTTGACACAATGACTGAGACAACCCTGCCCGAAACCGGTATGAATGCAGCTTGGAGTGTTGAATGGCTCGGTACCTGTCCCAATACACATAACTTGTTGTGAGTGTCTGGAGAGAAATGAATGGCCTGAATACCTCGTGTGCCTGATTGGCTGCCTGCCTGCATGAATGCCCGTAGTCGTGATTGGATGCTTGAGTGTGACCCAGCGGAATGAATGGGAGATCAACAGTATATCTGGGGACCTCTCACTGCTAGTAATCGTGTTCAGAAGTTGAAGTCCACTACGACGAGTAACTGGATTAACTGACGCTTGACCTTGAAGCCCTGCTGGACGAGAAGAATTGCTGTTGCTCTCCTTCACAATCTGAAAGCTGCTGTGCCTCCAAGGACTGACCCAGAGAGGACCTGGTAAGGCGCCCTCTTCCCGAGCCACGAGGGACCATCGTGCACAGCTGATCTTTGCCAACGCTCCCTGGTAGACAGACCTTCGACAGGCTGCCGACCCGATACGGGGACTGCTGCGGAACTCCAAGGAGAAGCACCCGGACTGTTGTCTGCCACTGTCGACGACCGCCATCGCCGACCGGAGCCGCCGTGCTCCCGTTTGCCTAAAAACTTCAATTGATCATCGGACGCTCTCGTCTGCATCGGCATCCGCTTGTCTCCCGCTGGAGAAGGCCCGACCATTGACGCGCCGAGGAGCATCCACCGGTGGGTTTCCCGCCACCTACAGACCGCAGAGACGCCGACGACGCGACGCCCTTGCTGGGCCACAGTTCCTCATCATCTCTTTGCGGTCCAGAACTATCGTCACCGAGGTGCCCCGCATGCCTCTTCCTTGCAGGACATCAATGCTCCGTCGTCGACGAGGACCGCTAGGAACGAAGCTGCCACTTCCCACCCTGTTCACCGTCGGACGTTCGACGACCCGTGACTCCCGCCTTAAAGGGAGGGCACTCAAGAAGGGCCGTCGATTCCCCGACAACAAACGTCAAGTTCCCCGACACCTCTCGACGATCCGTGGCTCCCGCCTGAAAGGGAGGCACTCAAGAAGGATCGGTCGGCGCATCGTCAGAGAACTCTACACCACCAGGTATATTGGGGGGGGGGTAAAACCTTAATAGGAAGAAGTAAGACTATCGAACATTATATGGACTGGGCTTGTGCTATATATCTTTTATCTACAGGTTGCCCAGGTGGGGGGATCTACACACAGAACTGTGCCCAGTGGTAGGGGTCAGTATTCTGCCTACTGTTTCAACCATCTTGCGTTCCTTCCTATGTTTATCGCTGGTTTCCTCGTTATTAATCTGTGTGACATTTTAACCATACAGTTGATGCACTTCAATGAGATTTGATTAAATTTGTGGTACCACTTTAGAATTGTATATATTTATCATTATTGACTTCCGAGTACAAAGTGCGTTATTGTGATTGTGTACATACCTTTGAATATTAATTATATAAAGACTGTGTTTTCAGTAATACAGTGTGTGGACATTCCTTTGTGGGGGTTCGGGGACTACACTGTACTTAAGAACCAGCCTGCATCACCTCCTGAGAAGCTAGGTCTTGATTGTTCGTCCATTGCTACCTTATAGAGAATCTTGGCTGGGGTCTTCTGTGCCTCTCCTCTACCATATAGAGAGCAGAAGTACAGACACCCCCTACCAGTCTTTACAGACCTTTCTGCCTCTGCAGGTCAGAGGGCCGGTTCTCTAATGGGAAATAGCTGCTTCAGTGTGAAGGGGCTAGTTCCGATTAGACAAGAGGACATTTCTGCCTCTGCAGGTCAGAGGGCTGTTTCTCTAATGGGAAATAGCTGCTTCGGTGTGAGTGGGCTAGCTCCCATTAGACGAGAGGACCTTTCTGCCTCTGCAGGTCAGAGGGCCGGTTCTCTAATGGTAAATAGCTGCTTCAGTGTGAATGGGCTAGTTCCCATTAGACGAGAGGACCTTAGTGCCTCTGCATGTCGGAGGGACGTTTCTCTAACGGGAAATAGCTGCTTCAGTGTGAAGGGACTAGTTCCTATTAAACGAGAGGACCTTTCTACCTCTGCAGGTCAGAGGGCCGGTTCTCTAATGGGAAATAGCTGCTTCAGTGTGAATGGGCTAGTTCCCATTAGAGGAGAGGACCTTTCTGACTTTGCAGGTCAGAGGGCCGTTTCTCTAATGGGAAATAGCTGCTTCAGTGTGAAGGGGCTAGTTCACATTAGACAAGCGGACCTTTCTGCCTCTGCAGGTCAGAGGGCCGGTTCTCTAATGGGAAATAGCTGCTTCAGTGTGAATGGACTAGTTCCCATTAGACGAGAGGACCTTTGTGCCTCTGCAGGTCGGAGGGACGTTTCTCTAACGGGAAATAGCTGCTTCAGTGTGAAGGGGCTAGTTCCTATTAAACGAGAGGACCTTTCTACCTCTGCAGGTCCGAGGGCCGGTTCTCTAATGGGAAATAGCTGCTTCAGTGTGAATGGGCTAGTTCCCATTAGAGAAGAGGACCTTTCTGCCTCTGCAGGTCAGAGGGCCGTTTCTCTAATGGGAAATAGCTGCTTCAGTGTGAAGGGGCTAGTTCACATTAGACAAGAGGACCTTTCTGCCTCTGCAGGTCGGAGAGTTGTTTCTCTAAAGGGAAATGGCTGCTTCAGTGTGAGTGGGCTAGTTCCCATTAGACGAGAGGACCTTTCTGCCTCTGTATTTCAGAGGGACGTTTCTCTAATGGGAAATAGCTGCTTCAGTGTGAATGGGCTAGTTCCCATTAGACGAGAGGACCTTTCTGCCTCTGCAGGTCAGAGGGCCGTTTCTCTAATGGATAATAGCTGCTTCAGTGTGAGTGGGCTAGTTCCCATTAGACGAGAGGACCTTTCTGCCTCTGCAGGTCAGAGCGCCGTTTCTCTAATGTGAAATAGCTGCTTCAATGTGAATGGGCTAGTTCCCATTAGACGAGAGGAGCTTACTGCCTCTGCAGGTCAGAGGGCCGTTTCTCTAATGAGAAATAGCTGTTTCAGTGTAAATGGGCTAGTTCCCATTAGACGAGAGGCCCTTTCTCCCTCTCCAGATTGGATGGCTGTTTCTCTAATGGGAAATAGCTGCTTCAGTGTGAATGGGCTAGTTCCCATTAAACGAGAGGACCTTTCTTCCTCTCCAGGTCGGAGGGCTGCTTCTCTAAGGGGAAATATCTGCTTCAGTGTGAGTGGGCTAGTTCCCATTAGATGAGAGGACCTTTCTGCCTCTTCAGGTCAGAGGGCTGTTTCACTAATGGGAAATAGCTGCTTCAGTGTGAAGGGGCTAGTTCCCATTAGACGAGAGGATCTTTCTGCCTCTGCAGGTCAGAGGGCCGTTTCTCTAATGGGAAATAGTTGCTTCAATGTGAATGGGCAAGTTCAACATTAGACGAGATGACCTTTCTACCTCTCCAGGTCAGAGGCCCGTTTGGGCTAGTTCCCATTAGACGAGATGACCTTTCTGCCTCTGCAGGTTGGAGGGTCGTTTCTCTAATGGGAAATGGCTGCTTCAGTGTGAGTGGGCTAGTTCCGATTAGACAAAAGGACCTTTCTGTCTCTGCAGGTCGGAGGGCTGTTTCTCTAATGGGAAATAGCTGCTTCAGTGTGGGTGGGCTAGTTCCCATTAGACGAGAGGACCTTTCTGCCTCTGCAGGTCGGAGGGCCGTTTCTCTAATGGGACATAGCTGCTTCAATGTGTGTGGGCTAGTTCCCATTCGACGAGAGGACCTTTCTGCCTCTGCAGGGCAGAGTGTCGTTTCTCTAAGGGAAATAGCTTCTTCAGTGTGAATGGGCAGTTCCCATTATACGAGAGGACCTTTCTGCCTCTGCAGGTCAGAGGGCCGTTTCTCCAAGGGGAAATAGCTGCTTCAGTGTGAGTGGGCTAGTTCCCATTAGACGAGAGGACCTTTCTGCCTCTGCAGGTCAGAGGGCCATTTCTCTAAGGGGAAATAGCTGCTTCAGTGTGAGTGGGCTAGTTCCCATTAGACGAGAGGACCTTTCTGCCTCTCCAGATCAGAGGGCCGTTTGGGCTAGTTCCCATTAGATGAGAGGACCTTTCTGCCTCTCCAGGTCTGAGGACCGTTTCTCTAATTTCTTAAAGGGAAATAGCTGCTTCAGTGTGAATGGGCTACTTCCCATTAGGCGGGAGGACCTTCGTGCCTCTTCAGGTCAGAGGGCCGTTTCTCTAATCGGAAATAGCTGCTTCAGTGTGAAGGGGCTAGTTCCCATTAGATGAGAGGACCTTGCTACCTATGCAGTTCAGAGGGCCGTTTCTCTAATTGGAAATAGCTGCTTCAGTGTGAATGGGCAAGGTGCCATTAGATGAGATGACCTTTCTGCCTCTCCAGGTCAGAGGCCCGTTCACACTGAAGCAGCTATTTCAAATTAGAGAAACGGCCATCTGACCTGGAGAGTCAGTAAGGTCCTCTCATCTAATGGGAACTAGCACACTCACACTGAAGCAGCTATTTCCCATTAGAGAAACGACCCTCTGACCTGGAGAGGCAGAAAGGCCATCTTGTCTAATGGGAAATAGCTGCTTCAGTGTGAATGGGCTAGTTCCCATTAGACGAGAGGACCTTTCTGCCTCTCCATGTCGGAGGGCGGTCTCTCTAAGGGTAATAGGTGCTTCAGTGTGAATGGGCTAGTTCCCATTAGACGAGAGGACCTTTCTGCCTCTGCAGGTCAGAGGGCCGTTTCTCTAATCAGAAATAGCTGCTTCAGTGTGAATAGGCTAGTTCCCATCAGATGAGAGGACCTTTCTACCTATGCAGGTCAGAGGGCCGTTTCTCCAATTGGAAATAGCTGCTTCAGTGTGAATGGTCAAGTTCCCATTAGATGAGATGACCTTTCTGTCTCTCCAGGTCAGAGGCCCGTTTGGGCTAGTTCCCATTAGACGAGATGGCCTTTCTGCCTCTCCAGGTCGGAGGGCTGTTTCTCTAACGGGAAATAGCTGCTTCAGTGTGAGTGGGCTAGTTCCCATTAGACGAGACAACCTTTCTGCCTCTCCAGGACGGAGAGCCGTTTCTCTAATGGGAAATAGCTGCTTCAGTGTGAGTGGGCTAGTTCCCATTAGACGAAAGGACTTTTCTGCCTCTCCAGGTCGGAGGGCCGTTTCTCTAACGGGAAAGAGCTGCTTCAGTGTGAGTGGGCTAGTTCCTATTAGACGAGAGGACCTCTCTGCCTCTGCAGGTCAGAGGGCCGTTTCTCTAACGGGAAATAGCTGCTTCCGTGTGAAGGGGCTAGTTCCCATTAGACGAGAGGACCTTTCTGCCTCTGCAGGTCAGAGGGCCGTTTCTCTAATGGGAAATAGCTGCTTCAGTGTGAAGGGGCTAGTTCCCATTAGACGAGATGACCTTTCTGCCTCTCCAGATCAGAGGGCCGTTTGGGCTAGTTCCCATTGGATGAGAGGACCTTTCTGCCTCACCAGGTCTGAGGGCCGTTTCTCTAAAGGGAAATAGCTGCTTCACTGTGAATGGGCTAGTTCCCATTAGGCGGCAGGACCTTTGTGCCTCTGCAGGTCAGAGGGCCGTTTCTCTAATCGGAAATAGCTGCTTCAGTGTGAAGGGGCTAGTTCCCATTAGATGAGAGGACCTTTCTACCTATGCAGGTCAGAGGGCCGTTTCTCTAATTAGAAATAGCTGCTTCAGTGTGAATGGGCAAGGTGCCATTAGATGAGATGACCTTTCTGCCTCTCCAGGTCAGAGGCCCGTTTGGGCTAGTTCCCATTAGACGAGAGGCCCTTTCTTCCTCTCCAAGTCGGAGGGCAGCTTCTCTAAGGGGAAATATCTGCTTCAGTGTGAGTGGGCTAGTTCCCATTAGATGAGACAACCTTTCTGCCTCTCCAGGTCGGAGGGCCGTTTCTCTAACGGGAAATAGCTGCTTCAGTGTGAGTGGGCTAGTTCCCATTAGACGAAAGGACCTTTCTGCCTCTCCAGGTCGGAGGGCCGTTTCTCTAACGGGAAATAGCTGCTTCAGTGTGAGTGGGCTAGTTCCCATTAGACGAGAGGACCTTTCTGCCTCTGCAGGTCAGAGGGCCGTTTCTCTAACGGGAAATAGCTGCTTCAGTGTGAATGGGCTAGTTCCCATTAGACGAGAGGACCTTTCTGCCTCTGCAGGTCAGAGGGCCGTTTCTCTAATGGGAAATAGCTGCTTCAGTGTGAAGGGGCTAGTTCCCATTAGACGAGAGGACCTTTCTGCCTCTTCAGGTCAGAGGGCTGTTTCACTAATGGGAAATAGCTGCTTCAGTGTGAAGGGGCTAGTTCCCATTAGACGAGAGGATCTTTCTGCCTCTGCAGGTCAGAGGGCCGTTTCTCTAATGGGAAATAGCTGCTTCAATGTGAATGGGCAAGTTCAACATTAGACGAGATGACCTTTCTACCTCTCCAGGTCAGAGGCCCGTTTGGGCTAGTTCCCATTAGACGAGATGACCTTTCTGCCTCTGCAGGTTGGAGGGTTGTTTCTCTAATGGGAAATGGCTGCTTCAGTGCGAGTGGGCTAGTTCCGATTAGACAAAAGGACCTTTCTGCCTCTGCAGGTCGGAGGGCCGTTTCTCTAATGGGAAATAGCTGCTTCAATGTGTGTGGGCTAGTTCCCATTCGACGAGAGGACCTTTCTGCCTCTGCAGGTCAGAGTGTCGTTTCTCTAAGGGAAATAGCTTCTTCAGTGTGAATGGGCTAGTTCCCATTAGACGAGAGGACCTTTCTGCCTCTGCAGGTCAGAGGGCCGTTTCTCGAAGGGGAAATAGCTGCTTCAGTGTGAGTGGCCTAGTTCCCATTAGACGAGAGGACCTTTCTGCCTCTGCAGGTCGGAGGGCCGTTTCTCTAATGGGAAATAGCTGCTTCAGTGTGAATGGGCTAGTTCCCATTAGACAAGAGGACCTTTGTGCATCTGCAGGTCGGAGGGCCATTTCTCTAATGGGAAATAGCTGCTTCAGTGTGAATGGGCTAGTTCCCATTAGACGAGAGGACCTTTGTGCCTCTGCAGGTCGGAGGGCCGTTTCTCTAATGGGAAATAGCTGCATCAGTGTGAATGGGCTAGTTCCCATTAGACGAGAGGACCCTTGTGCCTCTCCAGGTCGCAGGGCCGTTTCTCTAACGGGAAATAGCTGCTTCAGTTTGAATTGGCTAGTTCCCATTAGACGAGAGGACATTTCTGCCTCTGCAGGTCGGAGGGCCATTTCTCTAACGGGAAATAGCTGCTTCAGTGTGAGTGGGCTAGTTCCCATTAGACGAGAGGACCTTTCTGCCTCTCCAGGTGGGAGGGACGTTTCTCTAATGGGAAATAGCAGCTTCAGTGTGAATGGGCTAGTTCACATTAGACGAGAGGACCTTTCTGCCTCTGGAGGTCAGAGGGCCGTTTCTCTAATGGCAAATAGCTGCATCAGTGTGAATGGGCTAGTTCCCATTAAACGAGATGACCTTTCTGCCTCTCCAGATCAGAGGGCCGTTTGGGCTAGTTCCCGTTAGATGAGAGGAGCTTTCTGCCTCTCCAGGTCTGAGGACCGTTTCTCTAATTTCTCTAAAGGGAAATAGCTGCTTCAGTGTGACTGGGCTAGTTCCCATTAGGCGGGAGGACCTTCGTGCCTCTTCAGGTCAGAGGGCCGTTTCTCTAATCGGAAATAGCTGCTTCAGTGTGAAGGGGCTAGTTCCCATTAGATGAGAGGACCTTGCTACCTATGCAGGTCAGAGGGCCGTTTCTCTAATTGGAAATAGCTGCTTCAGTGTGAATGGGCAAGGTGCCATTAGATGAGATGACCTTTCTGCCTCTAAAGGTCAGAGGCCCGTTCACACTGAAGCAGCTATTTCAAATTAGAGAAACGGCCATCTGACTTGGAGAGTCAGTAAGGTCCTCTCATCTAATGGGAACTAGCACACTCACACTGAAGCAGCTATTTCCCATTAGAGAAACGACCCTCCGACCTGGAGAGGCAGAAAGGCCATCTTGTCTAATGGGAAATAGCTGCTTCAGTGTGAATGGGCTAGTTCCCATTAGACGAGAGGACCTTTCTGCCTCTCCATGTCGGAGGGCCGTCTCTCTAAGGGTAATAGGTGCTTCAGTGTGAATGGGCTAGTTCCCATTAGAGGAGAGGAACTTTCTGCCTCTGCAGGTCAGAGGGCCGTTTCTCTAATCAGAAATAGCTGCTTCAGTGTGAATAGGCTCGTTCCCATCAGATGAGAGGACCTTTCTAACTATGCAGGTCAGAGGGCCGTTTCTCCAATTGGAAATAGCTGCTTCAGTGTGAATGGGCAAGTTCCCATTAGATGAGATGACCTTTCTGTCTCTCCAGGTCAGAGGCCTGTTTGGGCTAGTTCCCATTAGACGAGATGGCCTTTCTGCCTCTCCAGGTCGGAGGGCTGTTTCTCGAACGGGAAATAGCTGCTTCAGTGTGAGTGGGCTAGTTCCCATTAGACAAGACAACCTTTCTGCCTCTCCAGGTCGGAGGGCCGTTTCTCTAACGGGAAATAGCTGCTTCAGTGTGAGTGGGCTAGTTCCCATTAGACAAAAGGACCTTTCTGCCTCTCCAGGTCGGAGGGCCATTTCTCTAACGGGAAATAGCTGCTTCAGTGTGAGTGGGCTAGTTCCCATTAGACGAGAGGACCTTTCTGCCTCTGCAGGTCAGAGGGCCGTTTCACTAACGGGAAATAGCTGCTTCAGTGTGAAGGGACTAGTTCCCATTAGACGAGAGGACCTTTCTGCCTCTGCAGGTCAGAGGGCCGTTTCTCTAATGGGAAATAGCTGCTTCAGTGTGAAGGGGCTAGTTTCCATTAGACGAGATGACCTTTCTGCCTCTCCAGATCAGAGGGCCGTTTGGGCTAGTTCCCATTGGATGAGAGGACCTTTCTGCCTCTCCAGGTCTGAGGGCCGTTTCTCTAAAGGGAAATAGCTGCTTCACTGTGAATGGGCTAGTTCCCATTAGGCGGCAGGACCTTTGTGCCTCTGCAGGTCAGAGGGCCGTTTCTCTAATGGGAAATAGCTGCATCAGTGTGAATGGGCTAGTTCCCATTAGACGAGAGGACCTTTCTGCCTCTGCAGATCGGAGGGACGTTTCTCTAACGGGAAATAGCTGCTTCAGTGTGAGTGGGCTAGTTCCCATTAGACGAGAGGACCTTTCTGCCACTCCAGGTCGGAGGGACGTTTCTCTAACGGGAAATAGCTGCTTCAGTATGAGTTGGCTAGTTCCCATTAGACAAGAGGACATTTCTGCCTCTGCAGGTCGGAGGGCCATTTCTCTAACGGGAAATAGCTGCTTCAGTGTGAGTGGGCTAGTTTCCATTAGACGAGAGGACCTTTCTGCCTCTCCAGGTCGGAGGGACGTTTCTCTAACGGGAAATAGCTGCTTCCGTGCGAGTGGGCTAGTTCCCATTAGCAAGAGGACCTTTCTGCCTCTCCAGGTTGGAGGGCCATTTCTCTAATGGGAAATAGCTGCTTCAGTGTGAATGGGCTAGTTCCCATTAGACGAGAGGACCTTTCTGCCTCTGGAGGTCAGAGGGCCGTTTCTCTAATGGCAAATAGCTGCATCAGTGTGAATGGGCAAGTTCCCATTAGATGAGATGACCTTTCTGTCTCTCCAGGTCAGAGGGCCGTTTGGGCTAGTTCCCATTGGATGAGAGGACCTTTCTGCCTCTCCAGGTCTGAGGGCCTTTTCTCTAAAGGGAAATAGCTGCTTCACTGTGAATGGGCTAGTTCCCATTAGGCGGCAGGACCTTTGTGCCTCTGCAGGTCAGAGGGCCGTTTCTCTAATCGGAAATAGCTGCTTCAGTGTGAAGGGGCTAGTTCCCCATTAGATGAGAGGACCTTTCTACCTATGCAGGTCATAGGGCCGTTTCTCTAATTAGAAATGGCTGCTTCAGTGTGAATGGGCAAGGTGCCATTAGATGAGATGACCTTTCTGCCTCTCCAGGTCAGAGGCCCGTTTGGGCTAGTTCCCATTAGACGAGATGGCCTTTCTGCCTCTCCAGGTGGGAGGGTCGTTTCTCTAATGGGAAATAGCTGCTTCAGTGTGAATGGGCTAGTTGCCATTAGACAAGAGGACCTTTCTGCCTCTCCAGGTCGGAGGGCCGTCTCTCTAATGGGAAATAGGTGCTTCAGTGTGAATGGGCTAGTTCGCATTAGACGAGAGGACCTTTCTGCCTCTGCAGGTCAGAGGGCCGTTTCTCTAATGGGAAATAGCTGCTTCAGTGTGAATGGGCTAGTTCCCATTAAACGAGATGACCTTTCTGCCTCTCCAGATCAGAGGGCCGTTTGGGCTAGTTCCCATTAGATGAGAGGACCTTCCTGCCTCTCCAGGTCTGAGGACCGTTTCTCTAATTTCTCTAAAGGGAAATAGCTGCTTCAGTGTGAATGGGCTAGTTCCCATTAGGCGGGAGGACCTTCGTGCCTCTTCAGGTCAGAGGGCCGTTTCTCTAATCGGAAATAGCTGCTTCAGTGTGAAGGGGCTAGTTCCCATTAGATGAGAGGACCTTGCTACCTATGCAGGTCAGAGGGCCGTTTCTCTAATTGGAAATAGCTGCTTCAGTGTGAATGGGCAAGGTGCCATTAGATGACATGACCTTTCTGCCTCTAAAGGTCAGAGGCCCGTTCACACTGAAGCAGCTATTTCAAATTAGAGAAACGGCCATCTGACCTGGAGAGTCAGTAAGGTCCTCTCATCTAATGGGAACTAGCACACTCACACTGAAGCAGCTATTTCCCATTAGAGAAACGACCCTCCGACCTGGAGAGGCAGAAAGGCCATCTTGTCTAATGGGAAATAGCTGCTTCAGTGTGAATGGGCTAGTTCCCATTAGACGAGAGGACCTTTCTGCCTCTCCATGTCGGAGGGCCGTCTCTCTAAGGGTAATAGGTGCTTCAGTGTGAATGGGCTAGTTCCCATTAGACGAGAGGACCTTTCTGCCTCTGCAGGTCAGAGGGCCGTTTCTCTAATCAGAAATAGCTGCTTCAGTGTGAATAGGCTCGTTCCCATCAGATGAGAGGACCTTTCTACCTATGCAGGTCAGAGGGCCGTTTCTCCAATTGGAAATAGCTGCTCCAGTGTGAATGGGCAAGTTCCCATTAGATGAGATGACCTTTCTGTCTCTCCAGGTCAGAGGCCCGGTTGGGCTAGTTCCCATTAGACGAGATGGCCTTTCTGCCTCTCCAGGTCGGAAGGCTGTTTCTCTAACGGGAAATAGCTGCTTCAGTGTGAGTGGGCTAGTTCCCATTAGATGAGACAACCTTTCTGCCTCTCCAGGTCGGAGGGCCGTTTCTCTAACGGGAAATAGCTGCTTCAGTGTGAGTGGGCTAGTTCCCATTAGACGAAAGGACCTTTCTGCCTCTCCAGGTCGGAGGGCCGTTTCTCTAACGGGAAATAGCTGCTTCAGTGTGAGTGGGCTAGTTCCCATTAGACGAGAGGACCTTTCTGCCTCTGCAGGTCAGAGGGCCGTTTCTCTAACGGGAAATAGCTGCTTCAGTGTGAATGGGCTAGTTCCCATTAGACGAGAGGACCTTTCTGCCTCTGCAGGTCAGAGGGCCGTTTCTCTAATGGGAAATAGCTGCTTCAGTGTGAAGGGGCTAGTTTCCATTAGACGAGATGACCTTTCTGCCTCTCCAGATCAGAGGGCCGTTTGGGCTAGTTCCCATTGGATGAGAGGACCTTTCTGCCTCTCCAGGTCTGAGGGCCGTTTCTCTAAAGGGAAATAGCTGCTTCACTGTGAATGGGCTAGTTCTCATTAGGCGGCAGGACCTTTGTGCCTCTGCAGGTCAGAGGGCCGTTTCTCTAATCGGAAATAGCTGCTTCAGTGTGAAGGGGCTAGTTCCCATTAGATGAGAGGACCTTTCTACCTATGCTGGTCATAGGGCCGTTTCTCTAATTAGAAATAGCTGCTTCAGTGTGAATGGGCAAGGTGCCATTAGATGAGATGACCTTTCTGCCTCCCCAGGTCAGAGGCCCGTTTGGGCTAGTTCCCATTAGACGAGATGGCCTTTCTGCCTCTCCAGGTGGGAGGGTCGTTTCTCTAATGGGAAATAGCTGCTTCAGTGTCAATGGGCTAGTTGCCATTAGACGAGAGGACCTTTCTGCCTCTCCAGGTCGGAGGGCCATTTCTCTAATGGGAAATAGCTGCTTCAGTGTGAATGGGCTAGTTCCCATTAGACGAGAGGACCTTTCTGCCTCTGGAGGTCAGAGGGCCGTTTCTCTAATGGCAAATAGCTGCATCAGTGTGAATGGGCTAGTTCCCATTAGATGAGAGGACCTTTCTACCTATGCAGGTCAGAGGGCCGTTTCTCCAATTGGAAATAGCTGCTTCAGTGGGAATGGGCAAGTTCCCATTAGATGAGATGACCTTTCTGTCTCTCCAGGTCAGAGGCCCGTTTGGGCTAGTTCCCATTAGACGAGATGGCCTTTCTGCCTCTCCAGGTCGGAGGGTTGTTTCTCTAATGGGAAATAGCTGCTTCAGTGTGAATGGGCTAGTTCCCATTAGATGAGAGGACCTTTCTGCCTCTCCAGGTCGGAGGGCCGTTTCTCTAATGGGAAATAGCTGCTTCAGTGTGAGTGGGCTAGTTCCCATTAGACGAGAGGACCTTTCTGCCTCTGCAGGTCAGAGGGCCGTTTCTCTAAGGGGAAATAGCTGCTTCAGTGTGAGTGGGCTAGTTCCCATTAGACGAGAGGACCTTTCTGTCTCTGCAGGTCGGAGGGCCGTTTCTCTAATGGGAAATAGCTGCTTCAGTGTGAATGGGCTAGTTCCCATTAGACGAGAGGACCTTTGTGCATCTGCAGGTCGGAGGGCCGTTTCTCTAATGGGAAATAGCTGCTTCAGTGTGAATGGGCTAGTTCCCATTAGACAAGAGGACCTTTGTGCCTCTGCAGGTCGGAGGACCGTTTCTCTAATGGGAAATAGCTGCATCAGTGTGAATGGGCTAGTTCCCATTAGACGAGAGGACCTTTCTCTAACGGGAAATGGCTGCTTCAGTGTGAGTGGGCTAGTTCCCATTAGACGAGAGGACCTTTCTGCCTCTCCAGGTCGGAGGGACGTTTCTCTAACGGGAAATAGCTGCTTCAGTGTGAGTGGGCTAGTTCCCATTAGACGAGAGGACCTTTCTGCCTCTCCAGGTTGGAGGGACATTTCTCTAATGGGAAATAGCTGCTTCAGTGTGAATGGGCTAGTTCCCATTAGAGAAGAGGACCTTTCTGCCTCTGGAGGTCAGAGGGCCGTTTCTCTAATGGCAAATAGCTGCATCAGTGTGAATGGGCTAGTTCCCATTAAACGAGATGACCTTTCTGCCTCTCCAGATCAGAGGGCCGTTTGGGCTAGTTCCCATTAGATGAGAGGACCTTTCTGACTCTCCAGGTCTGAGGACCGTTTCTCTAATTTCTCTAAAGGGAAATAGCTGCTTCAGTGTGAATGGGCTAGTTCCCATTAGGCGGGAGGACCTTCGTGCCTCTTCAGGTCAGAGGGCCGTTTCTCTAATCGGAAATAGCTGCTTCAGTGTGAAGGGGCTAGTTCCCATTAGATGAGAGGACCTTGCTACCTATGCAGGTCAGAGGGCCGTTTCTCTAATTGGAAATAGCTGCTTCAGTGTGAATGGGCAAGGTGCCATTAGATGAGATGACCTTTCTGCCTCTAAACGTCAGAGGCCCGTTCACACTGAAGCAGCTATTTCAAATTAGAGAAACGGCCATCTGACTTGGAGAGTCAGTAAGGTCCTCTCATCCAATGGGAACTAGCACACTCACACTGAAGCAGCTATTTCCCATTAGAGAAACGACCCTCCGACCTGGAGAGGCAGAAAGGCCATCTTGTCTAATGGGAAATAGCTGCTTCAGTGTGAATGGGCTAGTTCCCATTAGACGAGAGGACCTTTCTGCCTCTCCATGTCGGAGGGCCGTCTCTCTAAGGGTAATAGGTGCTTCAGTGTGAATGGGCTAGTTCCCATTAGACGAGAGGACCTTTCTGCCTCTGCAGGTCAGAGGGCCGTTTCTCTAATCAGAAATAGCTGCTTCAGTGTGAATAGGCTCGTTCCCATCAGATGAGAGGACCTTTCTACCTATGCAGGTCAGAGGGCCGTTTCTCCAATTGGAAATAGCTGCTTCAGTGTGAATGGGCAAGTTCCCATTAGATGAGATGACCTTTCTGTCTCTCCAGGTCAGAGGCCCGTTTGGGCTAGTTCCCATTAGACGAGATGGCCTTTCTGCCTCTCCAGGTCGGAGGGCTGTTTCTCTAACGGGAAATAGCTGCTTCAGTGTGAGTGGGCTAGTTCCCATTAGACAAGACAACCTTTCTGCCTCTCCAGGTCGGAGGGCCGTTTCTCTAACGGGAAATAGCTGCTTCAGTGTGAGTGGGCTAGTTCCCATTAGACAAAAGGACCTTTCTGCCTCTCCAGGTCGGAGGGCCGTTTCTCTAACGGGAAATAGCTGCTTCAGTGTGAGTGGGCCAGTTCCCATTAGACAAGAGGACCTTTCTGCCTCTGCAGGTCAGAGGGCCGTTTCACTAACGGGAAATAGCTGCTTCAGTGTGAAGGGGCTAGTTCCCATTAGACGAGAGGACCTTTCTGCCTCTGCAGGTCAGAGGGCCGTTTCTCTAATGGGAAATAGCTGCTTCAGTGTGAAGGGGCTAGTTTCCATTAGACGAGATGACCTTTCTGCCTCTCCAGATCAGAGGGCCGTTTGGGCTAGTTCCCATTGGATGAGAGGACCTTTCTGCCTCTTCAGGTCTGAGGGCCGTTTCTCTAAAGGGAAATAGCTGCTTCACTGTGAATGGGCTAGTTCCCATTAGGCGGCAGGACCTTTGTGCCTCTGCAGGTCAGAGGGCCGCTTCTCTAATGGGAAATAGCTGCATCAGTGTGAATGGGCTAGTTCCCATTAGACGAGAGGACCTTTCTGCCTCTGCAGATTGGAGGGACGTTTCTCTAACGGGAAATAGCTGCTTCAGTGTGAGTGGGTTAGTTCCCATTAGACGAGAGGACCTTTCTGCCTCTCCAGGTCGGAGGGACGTTTCTCTAACGGGAAATAGCTGCTTCAGTGTGAGTGGGCTAGTTCCCATTAGACGAGAGGACATTTCTGCCTCTGCAGGTCGGAGGGCCATTTCTCTAACGGGAAATAGCTGCTTCAGTGTGAGTGGGCTAGTTCCCATTAGACGAGAGGACCTTTCTGCCTCTCCAGGTCGGAGGGACGTTTCTCTAACGGGAAATAGCTGCTTCAGTGCGAGTGGGCTAGTTCCCATTAGACGAGAGGACCTTTCTGCCTCTCCAGGTTGGAGGGCCATTTCTCTAATGGGAAATAGCTGCTTCAGTGTGAATGGGCTAGTTCCCATTAGACGAGAGGACCTTTCTGCCTCTGGAGGTCAGAGGGCCGTTTCTCTAATGGCAAATAGCTGCATCAGTGTGAATGGGCTAGTTCCCATTAAACGAGATGACCTTTCTGCCTCTCCAGATCAGAGGGCCGTTTGGGCTAGTTCCCATTAGATGAGAGGACCTTTCTGCCTCTCCAGGTCTGAGGACCGTTTCTCTAATTTCTCTAAAGGGAAATAGCTGCTTCAGTGTGAATGGGTTAGTTCCCATTAGGCGGGAGGACCTTCGTACCTCTTCAGGTCAGAGGGCCGTTTCTCTAATCGGAAATAGCTGCTTCAGTGTGAAGGGGCTAGTTCCCATTAGATGAGAGGACCTTGCTACCTATGCAGGTCAGAGGGCCGTTTCTCTAATTGGAAATAGCTGCTCCAGTGTGAATGGGCAAGGTGCCATTAGATGAGATGACCTTTCTGCCTCTAAAGGTCAGAGGCCCGTTCACACTGAAGCAGCTATTTCAAATTAGAGAAACGGCCATCTGACCTGGAGAGTCAGTAAGGTCCTCTCATCTAATGGGAACTAGCACACTCACACTGAAGCAGCTATTTCCCATTAGAGAAACGACCCTCCGACCTGGAGAGGCAGAAAGGCCATCTTGTCTAATGGGACATAGCTGCTTCAGTGTGAATGGGCTAGTTCCCATTAGACGAGAGGACCTTTCTGCCTCTCCATGTCGGAGGGCCCTCTCTCTAAGGGTAATAGGTGCTTCAGTGTGAATGGGCTAGTTCCCATTAGACGAGAGGACCTTTCTGCCTCTGCAGGTCAGAGGGCCGTTTCTCTAATCAGAAATAGCTGCTTCAGTGTGAATAGGCTCGTTCACATCAGATGAGAGGACCTTTCTACCTATGCAGGTCAGAGGGCCGTTTCTCCAATTGGAAATAGCTGCTTCAGTGTCAATGGGCAAGTTCCCATTAGATGAGATGACCCTTCTGTCTCTCCAGGTCAGAGGCCCGTTTGGGTTAGTTCCCATTAGACGAGATGGCCTTTCTGCCTCTCCAGGTCGGAGGGCTGTTTCTCTAACGGGAAATAGCTGCTTCAGTGTGAGTGGGCTAGTTCCCATTAGACGAGACAACCTTTCTGCCTCTCCAGGTCGGAGGGCTGTTTCTCTAACGGGAAATAGCTGCTTCAGTGTGAGTGGGCTAGTTCCCATTAGACGAAAGGACATTTCTGCCTCTCCAGGTCGGAGGGCCGTTTCTCTAACGGGAAATAGCTGCTTCAGTGTGAGTGGGCTAGTTCCCATTAGACGAGAGGAACTTTCTGCCTCTGCAGGTCGGAGGGCCGTTTCTCTAACGGGAAATAGCTGCTTCAGTGTGAAGGGGCTAGTTCCCATTAGACGAGAGGACCTTTCTGCCTCTGCAGGTCAGTGGGCCGTTTCTGTAATGGGAAATAGCTGCTTCAGTGTGAAGGGGCTAGTTTCCATTAGACGAGATGACCTTTCTTCCTCTCCAGATCAGAGGGCCGTTTGGGCTAGTTCCCATTGGATGAGAGGACCTTTCTGCCTCTCCAGGTCTGAGGGCCGTTTCTCTAATTTCTCTAAAGGGAAATAGCTGCTTCAGTGTGAATGGGCTAGTTCCCATTAGGCGGGAGGACCTTCGTGCCTCTTCAGGTCAGAGGGCCGTTTCTCTAATCGGAAATAGCTACGTCAGTGTGAAGGGGCTAGTTCCCATTAGATGAGAGGACCTTGCTACCTATGCAGGTCAGAGGGCCGTTTCTCTAATTGGAAATAGCTGCTTCAGTGTGAATGGGCAAGGTGCCATTAGATGAGATGACCTTTCTGCCTCTAAAGGTCAGAGTCCCGTTCACACTGAAGCAGCTATTTCAAATTAGAGAAACGGCCATCTGACCTGGAGAGTCAGTAAGGTCCTCTCATCTAATGGGAACTAGCACACTCACACTGAAGCAGCTATTTCCCATTAGAGAAACGACCCTCCGACCTGGAGAGGCAGAAAGGCCATCTTGTCTAATGGTAAATAGCTGCTTCAGTGTGAATGGGCTAGTTCCCATTAGACGAGAGGACCTTTCTGCCTCTCCATGTCGGAGGGCCGTCTCTCTAAGGGTAATAGGTGCTTCAGTGTGAATGGGCTAGTTCCCATTAGACGAGAGGACCTTTCTGCCTCTGCAGGTCAGAGGGCTGTTTCTCTAATCAGAAATAGCTGCTTCAGTGTGAATAGGCTTGTTCCCATCAGATGAGAGTACCTTTCTACCTATACAGGTCAGAGGGCCGTTTCTCCAATTGGATATAGCTGCTTCAGTGTGAATGGGCAAGTTCCCATTAGATGAGATGACCTTTCTGTCTCTCCAGGTCAGAGGCCCGTTTGGGCTAGTTCTCATTAGACGAGATGGCCTTTCTGCCTCTCCAGGTCCGAAGGCTGTTTCTCTAACGGGAAATAGCTGCTTCAGTGTGAGTGGGCTAGTTCCCATTAGATGAGACAACCTTTCTGCCTCTCCAGGTCGGAGGGCCGTTTCTCTAACGGGAAATAGCTGCTTCAGTGTGAGTGGGCTAGTTCCCATTAGACGAAAGGACCTTTCTGCCTCTCCAGGTCGGAGGGCCGTTTCTCTAACGGGAAATAGCTGCTTCAGTGTGAGTGGGCTAGTTCCCATTAGACGAGAGGACCTTTCTGCCTCTGCAGGTCAGAGGGCCGTTTCTCTAACGGGAAATAGCTGCTTCAGTGTGAAGGGGCTAGTTTCCATTAGACGAGATGACCTTTCTGCCTCTCCAGATCAGAGGGCCGTTTGGGCTAGTTCCCATTGGATGAGAGGACCTTTCTGCCTTTCCAGGTCTGAGGGTCGTTTCTCTAAAGGGAAATAGCTGCTTCACTGTGAATGGGCTAGTTCCCATTAGGCGGCAGGACCTTTGTGCCTCTGCAGGTCAGAGGGCCGTTTCTCTAATCGGAAATAGCTGCTTCAGTATGAAGGGGCTAGTTCCCATTAGATGAGAGGACCTTTCTACCTATGCAGGTCATAGGGCCGTTTCTCTAATTAGAAATAGCTGCTTCAGTGTGAATGGGTAAGGTGCCATTAGATGAGATGACCTTTCTGCCTCCCCAGGTCAGAGGCCCGTTTGGGCTAGTTCCCATTAGACGAGATGGCCTTTCTGCCCCTCCAGGTGGGAGGGTCGTTTCTCTAATGGGAAATAGCTGCTTCAGTGTGAATGGGCTAGTTGCCATTAGACGAGAGGACCTTTCTGCCTCTGGAGGTCAGAGGGCCGTTTCTCTAATGGCAAATAGCTGCATCAGTGTGAATGGGCTAGTTCCCATTAGATGAGAGGACCTTTCTACCTATGCAGGTCAGAGGGTCGTTTCTCCAATTGGAAATAGCTGCTTCAGTGGGAATGGGCAAGTTCCCATTAGATGAGAAGACCTTTCTGTCTCTCCAGGTCAGAGGCCCGTTTGGGCTAGTTCCCATTAGACGAGATGGCCTTTCTGCCTCTCCAGGTCGGAGGGTCGTTTCTCTAATGGGAAATAGCTGCTTCAGTGTGAATGGGCTAGTTCCCATTAGATGAGAGGACCTTTCTGCCTCTCCAGGTCGTAGGGCCGTTTCTCTAATGGGAAATAGCTGCTTCAGTGTGAGTGGGCTAGTTCCCATTAGACAAGAGGACCTTTCTGCCTCTGCAGGTCAGAGGGCCGTTTCTCTAAGGGGAAATAGCTGCTTCAGTGTGAGTGGGCTAGTTCCCATTAGACGAGAGGACCTTTCTGTCTCTGCAGGTCGGAGGGCCGTTTCTCTAATGGGAAATAGCTGCTTCAGTGTGAATGGGCTAGTTCCCATTAGACGAGAGGACCTTTCTGCCTCTGGAGGTCAGAGGGCCGTTTCTCTAATGGCAAATAGCTGCATCAGTGTGAATGGGCTAGTTCCCATTAGATGAGAGGACCTTTCTACCTATGCAGGTCAGAGGGTCGTTTCTCCAATTGGAAATAGCTGCTTCAGTGGGAATGGGCAAGTTCCCATTAGATGAGAAGACCTTTCTGTCTCTCCAGGTCAGAGGCCCGTTTGGGCTAGTTCCCATTAGACGAGATGGCCTTTCTGCCTCTCCAGGTCGGAGGGTCGTTTCTCTAATGGGAAATAGCTGCTTCAGTGTGAATGGGCTAGTTCCCATTAGATGAGAGGACCTTTCTGCCTCTCCAGGTCGGAGGGCCGTTTCTCTAATGGGAAATAGCTGCTTCAGTGTGAGTGGGCTAGTTCCCATTAGACAAGAGGACCTTTCTGCCTCTGCAGGTCAGAGGGCCGTTTCTCTAAGGGGAAATAGCTGCTTCAGTGTGAGTGGGCTAGTTCCCATTAGACGAGAGGACCTTTCTGTCTCTGCAGGTCGGAGGGCCGTTTCTCTAATGGGAAATAGCTGCTTCAGTGTGAATGGGCTAGTTCCCATTAGACGAGAGGACCTTTGTGCATCTGCAGGTCGGAGGGCCGTTTCTCTAATGGGAAATAGCTGCTTCAGTGTGAATGGGCTAGTTCCCATTAGACGAGAGGACCTTTGTGCCTCTGCAGGTCGGAGGGCCGTTTCTCTAATGGGAAATAGCTGCATCAGTGTGAATGGGCTAGTTCCCATTAGACGAGAGGACCTTTGTGCCTCTCCAGGTCGCAGGGCCGTTTCTCTAACGGGAAATAGCTGCTTCAGTGTGAATGGGCTAGTTCCCATTAGACGAGAGGACCTTTCTTCCTCTGCAGATCGGAGGGCCGTTTCTCTAACGGGAAATGGCTGCTTCAGTGTGAGTGGGCTAGTTCCCATTAGACGAGAGGACCTTTCTGCCTCTGCAGATCGGAGGGAAGTTTCTCTAACGGGAAACAGCTGCTTCAGTGTGAGTGGGCTAGTTCCCATTAGACGAGAGGACCTTTCTGCCTCTCCAGGTCGGAGGGACGTTTCCCTAACGGGAAATAGCTGCTTCAGTTTGAGTGGGCTTGTTCCCATTAGACGAGAGGACCTTTCTGCCTCTCCAGGTCGGAGGGACGTTTCCCTAACGGGAAATAGCTGCTTCAGTTTGAGTGGGCTAGTTCCCATTAGACGAGAGGACATTTCTGCCTCTGCAGGTCGGAGGGCCGTTTCTCTAACGGTAAATAGCTGCTTCAGTGTGAGTGGGCTAGTTCCCATTAGACGAGAGGACCTTTCTGCCGCTCCAGGTCGGAGGGACGTTTCTCTAACGGGAAATAGCTGCTTCAGTGTGAGTGGGCTAGTTCCCATTAGACGAGAGGACCTTTCTGCCTCTCCAGGTTGGAGGGCCATTTCTCTAATGGGAAATAGCTGCTTCAGTGTGAATGGGCTAGTTCCCATTAGACGAGAGGACCTTTCTGCCTCTGGAGGTCAGAGGGCCGTTTCTCTAATGGCAAATAGCTGCATCAGTGTGAATGGGCTAGTTCCCATTAAACGAGATGACCTTTCTGCCTCTCCAGATCAGAGGGCCGTTTGGGCTAGTTCCCATTAGATGAGAGGACCTTTCTACCTCTCTAGGTCTGAGGACCGTTTCTCTAATTTCTCTAAAGGGAAATAGCTGCTTCAGTGTGAATGGGCTAGTTCCCATTAGGCGGGAGGACCTTCGTGCCTCTTCAGGTCAGAGGGCCGTTTCTCTAATCAGAAATAGCTGCTTCAGTGTGAAGGGGCTAGTTCCCATTAGATGAGAGGACCTTGCTACCTATGCAGGTCAGAGGGCCGTTTCTCTAATTGGAAATAGCTGCTTCAGTGTGAATGGGCAAGGTGCCATTAGATGAGATGACCTTTCTGCCTCTAAAGGTCAGAGGCCCATTCACACTGAAGCAGCTATTTCAAATTAGAGAAACGGCCATCTGACCTGGAGAGTCAGTAAGGTCCTCTCATCTAATGGGAACTAGCACACTCACACTGAAGCAGCTATTTCCCATTAGAGAAACGACCCTCTGACCTGGAGAGGCAGAAAGGCCATCTTGTCTAATGGGAAATAGCTGCTTCAGTGTGAATGGGCTAGTTCCCATTAGACGAGAGGACCTTTCTGCCTCTCCATGTCGGAGGGCCGTCTCTCTAAGGGTAATAGGTGCTTCAGTGTGAATGGGCTAGTTCCCATTAGACGAGAGGACCTTTCTGCCTCTGCAGGTCAGAGGGCCGTTTCTCTAATCAGAAATAGCTGCTTCAGTGTGAATAGGCTCGTTCCCATCAGATGAGAGGACCTTTCTACCTATGCAGGTCAGAGGGCCGTTTCTCCAATTGGAAATAGCTGCTTTAGTGTGAATGGGCAAGTTCCCATTAGATGAGATGACCTTTCTGTCTCTCCAGGTCAGAGGCCCGTTTGGGCTAGTTCCCATTAGACGAGATGGCCTTTCTGCCTCTCCAGGTCGGAGGGCTGTTTCTCTAACGGGAAATAGCTGCTTCAGTGTGAGTGGGCTAGTTCCCATTAGACGAGACAACCTTTCTGCCTCTCCAGGTCGGAGGGCCGTTTCTCTAACAGGAAATAGCTGCTTCAGTGTGAGTGGGCTAGTTCCCATTAGACGAAAGAACCTTTCTGCCTCTCCAGGTCGGAGGCCTGTTTCTCTAACGGGAAATAGCTGCTTCAGTGTGAGTGGGCTAGTTCCCATTAGACGAGAGGACCTTTCTGCCTCTGCAGGTCAGAGGGCCGTTTCTCTAACGGGAAATAGCTGCTTCAGTGTGAATGGGCTAGTTCCCATTAGACGAGAGGACCTTTCTGCCTCTGCAGGTCAGAGGGCCGTTTCTCTAATGAGAAATAGCTGCTTCAGTGTGAAGGGGCTAGTTTCCATTAGACGAGATGACCTTTCTGCCTCTCCAGATCAGAGGGCCGTTTGGGCTAGTTCCCATTGGATGAGAGGACCTTTCTGCCTCTCCAGGTCTGAGGGCCGTTTCTCTAAAGGGAAATAGCTGCTTCACTGTGAATGGGCTAGTTCCCATTAGGCGGCAGGACCTTTGTGCCTCTGCAGGTCAGAGGGCCGTTTCTCTAATCGAAATAGCTGCTTCAGTGTGAAGGGGCTAGTTCCCATTAGACGAGAGGACCTTTCTGCCTCTGCAGATCGGAGGGACGTTTCTCTAACGGGAAATAGCTCCTTCAGTGTGAGTGGGCTAGTTCCCCTTAGACGAGAGGACCTTTCTGCCTCTCCAGGTCGGAGGGACGTTTCTCTAACGGGAAATAGCTGCTTCAGTGTGAGTGGGCTAGTTCCCATTAGACGAGAGGACCTTTCTGCCTCTCCAGGTCGGAGGGACGTTTCTCTAACGGGAAATAGCTGCTTCAGTGTGAGTGGGCTAGTTCCCATTAGACGAGAGGACCTTTCTGCCTCTCCAGGTTGGAGGGCCATTTCTCTAATGGGAAATAGCTGCTTCAGTGTGAATGGGCTAGTTCCCATTAGACGAGAGGACCTTTCTGCCTCTCGAGGTCAGAGGGCCGTTTCTCTAATGGCAAATAGCTGCATCAGTGTGAATGGGCTAGTTCCCATTAAACGAGATGACCTTTCGGCCTCTCCAGATCAGAGGGCCGTTTGGGCTAGTTCCCATTAGATGAGAGGACCTTTCTGCCTCTCCAGGTCTGAGGACCGTTTCTCTAATATCTCTAAAGGGAAATAGCTGCTTCAGTGTGAATGGGCTAGTTCCCATTAGGCGGGAGGACCTTCGTGCCTCTTCAGGTCAGAGGGCCATTTCTCTAATCGGAAATAGCTGCTTCAGTGTGAAGGGGCTAGTTCCCATTAGATGAGAGGACCTTGCTACCTATGCAGGTCAGAGGGCCGTTTCTCTAATTGGAAATAGCTGCTTCAGTGTGAATGGGCAAGGTGCCATTAGATGAGATGACCTTTCTGCCTCTAAAGGTCAGAGGCCCGTTCACACTGAAGCAGCTATTTCAAATTAGAGAAACGGCCATCTGACTTGGAGAGTCAGTAAGGTCCTCTCATCTAATGGGAACTAGCACACTCATACTGAAGCAGCTATTTCCCATTAGAGAAACAACCCTCCGACCTGGAGAGGCAGAAAGGCCATCTTGTCTAATGGGAAATAGCTGCTTCAGTGTGAATGGGCTAGTTCCCATTAGACGAGAGGACCTTTCTGCCTCTCCATGTCGGAGGGCCATCTCTCTAAGGGTAATAGGTGCTTCAGTGTGAGTGGGCTAGTTCCCATTAGACGAGAGGACCTTTCTTCCTCTGCAGGTCAGAGGGCCGTTTCTCTAATCAGAAATAGCTGCTTCAGTGTGAATAGGCTCGTTCCCATCAGATGAGAGGACCTTTCTACCTATGCAGGTCAGAGGGCCGTTTCTCCAATTGGAAATAGCTGCTTCAGTGTGAATGGGCAAGTTCCCATTAGATGAGATGACCTTTCTGTCTCTCCAGGTCAGAGGCCCGTTTGGGCTAGTTCCCATTAGACGAGATGGCCTTTCTGCCTCTCCAGGTCGGAGGGCTGTTTCTCTAATGGGAAATAGCTGCTTCAGTGTGAGTGGGCTAGTTCCCATTAGACGAGACAACATTTCTGCCTCTCCAGGTCGGAGGGCCATTTCTCTAACATGAAATAGCTGCTACAGTGTGAGTGGGCTAGTTCCCATTAGACGAAAGGACCTTTCTGCCTCTCCAGGTCGGAGGGCCGTTTCTCTAATGGGAAATAGCTGCTTCAGTGTGAAGGGGCTAGTTTCCATTAGACGAGAGGACCTTTCTGCCACTGCAGGTCAGAGGGCCGTTTCTCTAATGGGAAATAGCTGCTTCAGTGTGAAGGGGCTAGTTTCCATTAGACGAGATGACCTTTCTGTCTCTCCAGGTCAGAGGCCCGTTTGGGCTAGTTCCCATTAGACGAGATGGCCTTTCTGCCTCTCCAGGTCGGAGGGCTGTTTCTCTAATGGGAAATAGCTGCTTTAGTGTGAGTGGGCTAGTTCCCATTAGACGAGACAACATTTCTGCCTCTCCAGGTCGGAGGGCCATTTCTCTAACATGAAATAGCTGCTACAGTGTGAGTGGGCTAGTTCCCATTAGACGAAAGGACCTTTCTGCCTCTCCAGGTCGGAGGGCCGTTTCTCTAACGGGAAATAGCTGCTTCAGTGTGAGTGGGCTAGTTCCCATTAGACGAGAGGACCTTTCTGCCTCTGCAGGTCAGAGGGCCGTTTCTCTAACGGGAAATAGCTGCTTCAGTGTGAGTGGGCTAGTTCCCATTAGACGAGAGGACCTTTCTGCCTCTGCAGGTCAGAGGGCCGTTTCTCTAATGGGAAATAGCTGCTTCAGTGTGAAGGGGCTAGTTTCCATTAGACGAGATGACCTTTCTGCCTCTGCAGGTCAGAGGGCCGTTTCTCTAACGGGAAATAGCTGCTTCAGTGTGAGTGGGCTAGTTCCCATTAGACGAGAGGACCTTTCTGCCTCTGCAGGTCAGAGGGCCGTTTCTCTAATGGGAAATAGCTGCTTCAGTGTGAGTGGGCTAGTTCCCATTAGACGAGAGGACCTTTCTGCCTCTGCAGGTCAGAGGGCCGTTTCTCTAATGGGAAATAGCTGCTTCAGTGTGAAGGGGCTAGTTTCCATTAGACGAGAGGACCTTTCTGCCTCTGCAGGTCAGAGGGCCGTTTCTCTAACGGGAAATAGCTGCTTCAGTGTGAGTGGGCTAGTTCCCATTAGACGAGAGGACCTTTCTGCCTCTGCAGGTCAGAGGGCCGTTTCTCTAATGGGAAATAGCTGCTTCAGTGTGAGTGGGCTAGTTTCCATTAGACGAGAGGACCTTTCTGCCTCTGCAGGTCAGAGGGCCGTTTCTCTAACGGGAAATAGCTGCTTCAGTGTGAGTGGGCTAGTTCCCATTAGACGAGAGGACCTTTCTGCCTCTGCAGGTCAGAGGGCCGTTTCTCTAACGGGAAATAGCTGCTTCAGTGTGAGTGGGCTAGTTCCCATTAGACGAGAGGACCTTTCTGCCTCTGCAGGTCAGAGGGCCGTTTCTCTAATCGGAAATAGCTGCTTCAGTGTGAAGGGGCTAGTTTCCATTAGACGAGAGGACCTTTCTGCCTCTGCAGGTCAGAGGGCCGTTTCTCTAATGGGAAATAGCTGCTTCAGTGTGAAGGGGCTAGTTTCCATTAGACGAGATGACCTAGTTCCCATTGGATGAGAGGACCTTTCTGCCTCTCCAGGTCTGAGGGCAGTTTCTCTAAAGGGAAATAGCTGCTTCACTGTGAATGGGCTAGTTCCCATTAGGCGGCAGGACCTTTGTGCCTCTGCAGGTCAGAGGGCCGTTTCTCTAATCGGAAATAGCTGCTTCAGTGTGAAGGGGCTAGTTCCCATTAGATGACAGGACCTTTCTACCTATGCAGGTCATAGGGCCGTTTCTCTAAATAGAAATAGCTGCTTCAGTTTGAATGGGCAAGGTGCCATTAGATGAGATGACCTTTCTGCCTCTCCAGGTCAGAGGCCCGTTTGGGCTAGTTCCCATTAGACGAGATGGCCTTTCTGCCTCTCCAGGTGGGAGGGTCGTTTCTCTAATGGGAAATAGCTGCTTCAGTTTGAATGGGCTAGTTGCCATTAGACGAGAGGACCTTTCTGCCTCTCCAGGTCGGAGGGCCGTCTCTCTAATGGGAAATAGGTGCTTCAGTGTGAATGGGCAAGTTCCCATTAGATGAGATGACCTTTCTGTCTCTCCAGGTCAGAGGCCCGTTTGGGCTAGTTCCCATTAGACGAGATGGCCTTTCTGCCTCTCCAGGTCGGAGGGCTGTTTCTCTAACGGGAAATAGCTGCTTCAGTGTGAGTGGGCTAGTTCCCATTAGACGAGACAACCTTTCTGCCTCTCCAGGTCGGAGGGCCGTTTCTCTAACGGGAAATAGCTGCTTCAGTGTGAGTGGGCTAGTTCCCATTAGACGAAAGGACCTTTCTGCCTCTCCAGGTCGGAGGGCCGTTTCTCTAACGGGAAATAGCTGCTTCAGTGTGAGTGGGCTAGTTCCCATTAGACGAGAGGACCTTTCTGCCTCTGCCGGTCAGAGGGCCGTTTCTCTAACGGGAAATAGCTGCTTCAGTGTGAATGGGCTAGTTCCCATTAGACGAGAGGACCTTTCTGCCTCTGCAGGTCAGAGGGCCGTTTCTCTAATGGGAAATAGCTGCTTCAGTGTGAAGGGGCTAGTTTCCATTAGACGAGATGACCTTTCTGCCTCTCCAGATCAGAGGGCCGTTTGGGCTAGTTCCCATTGGATGAGAGGACCTTTCTGCCTCTCCAGGTCTGAGGGCCGTTTCTCTAAAGGGAAATAGCTGCTTCACTGTGAATGGGCTAGTTCCCATTAGGCGGCAGGACCTTTGTGCCTCTGCAGGTCAGAGGGCCGTTTCTCTAATCGGAAATAGCTGCTTCAGTGTGAAGGGGCTAGTTCCCATTAGACGAGAGGACCTTTCTGCCTCTGCAGATCGGAGGGACGTTTCTCTAACGGGAAATAGCTGCTTCAGTGTGAGTGGGCTAGTTCCCATTAGACGAGAGGACCTTTCTGCCTCTCCAGGTCGGAGGGACGTTTCTCTAACGGGAAAAAGCTGCTTCAGTGTGAGTGGGCTAGTTCCCATTAGACGAGAGGACCTTTCTGCCTCTCCAGGTCGGAGGGACGTTTCTCTAACGGGAAATAGCTGCTTCAGTGTGAGTGGGCTAGTTCTCATTAGACGAGAGGACCTTTCTGCCTCTCCAGGTTGGAGGGCCATTTCTCTAATGGGAAATAGCTGCTTCAGTGTGAATGGGCTAGTTCCCATTAGACGAGAGGACCTTTCTGCCTCTGGAGGTCAGAGGGCCGTTTCTCTAATGGCAAATAGCTGCATCAGTGTGAATGGGCTAGTTCCCATTAAACGAGATGACCTTTCTGCCTCTCCAGATCAGAGGGCCGTTTGGGCTAGTTCCCATTAGATGAGAGGACCTTTCTGCCTCTCCAGGTCTGAGGACCGTTTCTCTAATTTCTCTAAAGGGAAATAGCTGCTTCAGTGTGAATGGGCTAGTTCCCATTAGGCGGGAGGACCTTCGTGCCTCTTCAGGTCAGAGGGCCATTTCTCTAATCGGAAATAGCTGCTTCAGTGTGAAGGGGCTAGTTCCCATTAGATGAGAGGACCTTGCTACCTATGCAGGTCAGAGGGCCGTTTCTCTAATTGCAAATAGCTGCTTCAGTGTGAATGGGCAAGGTGCCATTAGATGAGATGACCTTTCTGCCTCTAAAGGTCAGAGGCCCGTTCACACTGAAGCAGCTATTTCAAATTAGAGAAACGGCCATCTGACCTGGAGAGTCAGTAAGGTCCTCTCATCTAATGGGAACTAGCACACTCATACTGAAGCAGCTATTTCCCATTAGAGAAACGACCCTCCGACCTGGAGAGGCAGAAAGGCCATCTTGTCTAATGGGAAATAGCTGCTTCAGTGTGAATGGGCTAGTTCCCATTAGACGAGAGGACCTTTCTGCCTCTCCATGTCGGAGGGCCATCTCTCTAAGGGTAATAGGTGCTTCAGTGTGAGTGGGCTAGTTCCCATTAGACGAGAGGACCTTTCTTCCTCTGCAGGTCAGAGGGCCGTTTCTCTAATCAGAAATAGCTGCTTCAGTGTGAATAGGCTCGTTCCCATCAGATGAGAGGACCTTTCTACCTATGCAGGTCAGAGGGCCGTTTCTCCAATTGGAAATAGCTGCTTCAGTGTGAATGGGCAAGTTCCCATTAGATGAGATGACCTTTCTGTCTCTCCAGGTCAGAGGCCCGTTTGGGCTAGTTCCCATTAGACGAGATGGCCTTTCTGCCTCTCCAGGTCGGAGGGCTGTTTCTCTAATGGGAAATAGCTGCTTCAGTGTGAGTGGGCTAGTTCCCATTAGACGAGACAACCTTTCTGCCTCTCCAGGTCGGAGGGCCGTTTCTCTAACATGAAATAGCTGCTTCAGTGTGAGTGGGCTAGTTCCCATTAGGCGAAAGGACCTTTCTGCCTCTCCAGGTCGGAGGGCCGTTTCTCTAACGGGAAATAGCTGCTTCAGTGTGAGTGGGCTAGTTCCCATTAGACGAGAGGACCTTTCTGCCTCTGCAGGTCAGAGGGCCGTTTCTCTAACGGGAAATAGCTGCTTCAGTGTGAGTGGGCTAGTTCCCATTAGACGAGAGGACCTTTCTGCCTCTGCAGGTCAGAGGGCCGTTTCTCTAATGGGAAATAGCTGCTTCAGTGTGAAGGGGCTAGTTTCCATTAGACGAGATGACCTTTCTGCCTCTCCAGATCAGAGGGCCGTTTGGGCTAGTTCCCATTGGATGAGAGGACCTTTCTGCCTCTCCAGGTCTGAGGGCTGTTTCTCTAAAGGGAAATAGCTGCTTCACTGTGAATGGGCTAGTTCCCATTAGGCAGCAGGACCTTTGTGCCTTTGCAGGTCAGAGGGCCGTTTCTCTAATCGGAAATAGCTGCTTCAGTGTGAAGGGGCTAGTTCCCATTAGATGAGAGGACCTTTCTACCTATGCAGGTCATAGGGCCGTTTCTCTAAATAGAAATAGCTGCTTCAGTGTGAGTGGGCAAGGTGCCATTAGATGAGATGACCTTTCTGCCTCTCCAGGTCAGAGGCCCGTTTGGGCTAGTTCCCATTAGACGAGATGGCCTTTCTGCCTCTCCAGGGGGGAGGGTCGTTTCTCTAATGGGAAATAGCTGCTTCAGTGTGAATGGGCTAGTTGCCATTAGACGAGAGGACCTTTCTGCCTCTCCAGGTCGGAGGGCCGTCTCTCTAATGGGAAATAGGTGCTTCAGTGTGAATGGGCTAGTTCGCATTAGACAAGAGGACCTTTCTGCCTCTGCAGGTCAGAGGGCCGTTTCTCTAATGGGAAATAGCTGCTTCAGTGTGAATGGGCTAGTTCCCATTAGATGAGAGGACCTTTCTACCTATGCAGGTCAGAGGGCCGTTTCTCCAATTGGAAATAGCTGCTTCAGTGGGAATGGGCAAGTTCCCATTAGATGAGATGACCTTTCTGTCTTTCCAGGTCAGAGGCCCGTTTGGGCTGGTTCCCATTAGACGAGATGGCCTTTCTGCCTCTCCAGGTCGGAGGGTCGTTTCTCTAATGGGAAATAGCTGCTTCAGTGTGAATGGGCTAGTTCCCATTAGATGAGAGGACCTTTCTGCCTCTCCAGGTCGGAGGGCCGTCTCTCTAATGGGAAATAGCTGCTTCAGTGTGAATGGGCTAGTTCCCATTAGACGAGAGGACCTTTCTGCCTCTCCATGTCGGAGGGCCGTCTCTCTAATGGGAAATAGGTGCTCCAGTGTGAATGGGCTAGTTCCCATTAGATGAGAGGACCTTTCTGCCTCTGCAGGTCAGAGGGCCATTTCTCTAATGGGAAATAGCTGCTTCAGTGTGAATGGGCTAGTTCCCATTAGACGAGAGGACCTTTCTACCTCTGCAGGTCAGAGGACCGTTTCTCTAATGGGAAATAGATGCTTCAGTGTGAGTGGGCTAGTTCCCATTAGACGAGAGGACCTTTCTGCCTCTGCAGGTTGGACAGCCGTTTCTCTAATGGGAAATAGCTGCTTCAGTGTCATTGGGCTAGTTCCCATTAGACGAGAGTAGCTTTCTGCCTTTGCAGGTCGGAGGGCCGTTCCTCTAATGAGAAATAGTTGTTTCAGTGTAAACGGGCTAGTTCCCATTAGACGAGAGAACCATTCTTCCTCTCCAGGTCGGAGGGCCGTTTCTCTAAAGGGAAATAGCTGCTTCAGTGTGAGTGGGCTAGTTCCCATTAGACGAGAGGACCTTGTGATGCTGGAAATGCATCGGAGGGACAGGGCCTCCGTATCCTTGTCCTTTACTGCTTTTCATCGTGTGTTCTGTCGTGTTTTCCGTGCAGGAGTTCATGTGGGACTTCTGGCGGTGCAGCTCTCTTTCTTTTGGTTTGGTGAACGGACCTGTGGGATACCCTTATGGCACCCATCGGTAGGGGTACAACCCTGTGCCCCTAGTGTATGTTTGTGGGCACCTTTGGGTGGCCCACAGAGCAGGGTATGGGCTGGTGGCAGCTCCATGCTGAATTTGACAAGTGCGCGGAGTATCCTCCATTTTGGGATACCCCGGCCCTGCCATTGGGATCAGTTGATTCCTGATGGAAAACAAGATGGCCCCGGTGGCCTCTTGCTTTCTATTACCATTACCTTGTTTTCCCAAAGTCCTGGAAAGCCCTGACTCTGACCCTTCCCCCTGACTGGCTGTTGGGTGGAAGTGCCATATATGGTGTTGTTGTGAAGGCCCAGTCAGACTAGCTGGAGCCTTCCCGGTGATGTATGTTGTGGGTACCTCCTGTGGGTGGGACCTGGGTGAATAGAGTGTGTGACGAATATGCATTCTGTGTTGTGGGTGTCTAGTATCTGGTGGTTGACACAATGACTGAGACAACCCTGCCCGAAACCGGAATGAATGCAGCTTGGAGTGTTAAATGGCTCGGTACCTGTCCCAATACACATAACTTGTTGTGAGTGTCTGGAGAGAAATGAATGGCCTGAATACCTTGTGTGCCTGATTGGCTGCCTGCCTGCGTGAATGCCCATAGTCGTGATTGGATGCTTGAGTGTGACCCAGCGGAATGAATGGGAGATCAACAGTATATCTGGGGACCTCTCACTGCTAGGAATCGTGTTCAGAAGCTGAAGTCCACTACGACGAGTAACTGGATTAACTGACGCTTGACTTTGAAGCCCTGCTGGACGAGAAGAATTGCTTTTGCTCTCTTTCACAATCTGAAAGCTGCTGTGCCTCCAAGGACTGACCCAGAGAGGACCTGGTAAGGCGCCCTCCTCCCGAGCTACGAGGGACCATCGTGCACAGCTGATCTTTGCCAACACTCCCTGGTAGACAGACCTTCGACAGGCTGCCGACCCGATACGGGAACTGCTGCCGAACTCCAAGGAGAAGCACCCGGACTGTTGTCCGCCACTGTCGACGACTGCCATCGCCGACCGGAGCCGCCGTGCTCCCGTTTGCCTAAAAACTTCAATTGATCATCGGGCGCTCTCGTCGGCATCGGCATCCGCTTGTCTCCCGCTGGAGAAGGCCCGACCGTCGACGCGCTAAGGAGCATCCACCGGTGGGTTTCCCGCCACCTACAGACTGCAGAGACGCCGACGACGTGACGCCCTTGCTGGGCCACAGTTCTTCATCATCTCTTTGCGGTCCAGAACTATCGTCACAGAGGTGCCCCGCACGCCTCTTCCTTGCAGGACGTCAACGCTCCGTCGTCGACGAGCACCGCTAGGAACGAAGCTGCCACTTCCCTGCCGTAGTTCAACCTGTTCACCGTCGGACGTTCGACGACCCGTGACTCCCGCCTTAAAGGGAGGGCACTCAAGAAGGGCCGTTGATTCCCCGACACCGAACGTCAAGTTCCCCGACACCTCTCGACGATCCGTGGCTCCCGCCTGAAAGGGAGGCACTCAAGAAGGATCGGTCGGCGCATCGTCAGAGAACTCTACTCCACCAGGTACATTGGGGAGGGGGTAAAACCTTAATAGGAAGAAGTAAGACTATCGAACATTATATGGACTGGGCTTGTGCTATATATCTTTTATCTACAGGTTGCCCAGGTGGGGGGATCTACACACAGAACTGTGCCCAGTGGTAGGGGTCAGTATTCTGCCTACTGTTTCAACCATCTTGCGTTCCTTCCTATCTTTATTGCTGGTTTCCTCGTTATTAATCTGTGTGACATTTTAACCGTACAGTTGATGCACTTCAATGAGATTTGATTACATTGGTGGTACCACTTTAGAATTGTATATATTTATCATTATTGACTTCCGAGTACAAAGTGCGTTATTTTGATCATGTACATACCTTTGAATATTAATTATATAAAGACTGTGTTTTCAGTAATACAGTGTGTGGACATTCCTTTGTGGGGGTTCGGGGACTACACTGTACTTAAGAACCAGCCTGCATCACCTCCTGAGAAGCTAGGTCTTGATTGCTCGTCCATTGCTACCTTAAAGAGAATCTTGGCTGGGGTCTTCTGTGCCTCTCTTCTACCATATAGAGAGCAGAAGTACAGACACCCCCTACCAGTCTTTACAGCTGGTGGCAGCGGTGGGATGCTTATGGTTTTAAGAATCAGTGTATAACCGTGCCACTTACAAAATATCTGCACTTTATTAAATTAAGGTTTAGTTGTGTACAAGATAACTGCATTACAAACAATGGAGTCTATTGCAAATGGCAAATTGACTCGGATGAGCTTGGAGGCTCTCCAGAGTGCTTGTGAAGCCAGGGAGTTAGACTTTGTGGATAAGTCTAGGGCTGAGCTGATAGCTGCCCTGGTGGACTACCAGACTGATGGTGAAACTCTTGATGAGGGGGGGAATGCAACCAATGAGGACTCTGCCCCTGGGGTTTCTGCTGAATCTGTTTCTGGGAATGCCGCCATTCCTGCTGCCTCTGTTCCAAACCCCAGCAATTCCTTGGAGCTTGAGTTATTAAGGATGAAATTGGCCTTTGAATACTGCAAGTTGGAAATAGATGCTGAATTTAAGAAAGAGGAGTTGGCTCAACAAGTGGAGCTCAAGAATAGGGATCTTGAACTCAGAAATAAGGACCTTGAACTCAAGAGCCAGGACACTGAATGTCAGAGAATCCAGCTAGAGAAAGCTAGAGTGGAGACTTCAGCTAAAACCAGTGAGAGTGTCAGGTCCCCAGCCACCAAGTTTATGAAAGATTTGGTTGGTGTATTTGTGGAGGGTTCAGATATCCTCCAATGGATTGAAGCGTTTGAAATGGCTTGTGCGATTCATGATGTTGATAAAAGAGATTGGGCTAAGTGTTTGTTAAGCAGAGTGCCTCAAACTGGATATGACTGTATTCTGAAGCTGAGTGTGGAAGAAAGGGGTCAGTATGAGTGTATGAAGTCTGCTTTGATTGCCAAGTTTGGCAAGACACCTACCCAATACCTTAGAAGGTTCAGGGATTTTAAGAAAAGAGAGAATGTGTCTTGGGTTGACTGGGTGAGTGCTGCGCACATGAACATGATGGGGTGGATCGATGGATACAAGGTTAAGACTTTTGTTGAATTGTCCCACCTCTTGTTTTTTGAGCATTTTTCTGAAGCCTGTTCACCAGAGCTGCGTCAGTATGTGGCTGACCAGAACATTTTGGACCCCTTTAAGCTGGCTAGGTTGGCTGACAAGTGGGTCTCCCACCGGGTGTCCCCTAAGGACTCCAGTGGGAAGGACAAGGACAAAGAAAAGGGGGCCTCTCAGAAAGCTGAGGAGTCCCACAAGCAGTCGCAGTCGGGTAAACCTAAACCTTCCTCTCCCAAGACCCAAAAATCTAGTAGGGATAAGTCATCTGTGGGTGGGAATAAGAGTAGTGGTCCACCTGCTGCAAAGCAGGCTCCCAGTGGTTCCAGTACCGTACCCCGCACTCCTGGCGCTTGTTGGGACTGTGGGGCTCTGGATCACAGAAGGGGTGACTCCAAGTGTAAAGGTAAGGCACTTGGAGTACAGGCTGTCAGCCTGACCTACCCTTACCCCGTGTCTGAGGTGGAGGCCACTGTCCTCCCCTCCTCTACCGGGATCACATTTGGTGCTCCAGTAGAGATTTCCTTAGCGTCCCTTGGGGCCTGGGACCAGTATGCAGAAGTACTGGCGACTATCCCACAGAACACCTGTAGGTTTTTGAGAAGTGTCCTCTTGAATGGCCAGCCTTCTACTGGTTTGAGAGACACTGGGGCAAGCATGACAGTGGTGGACAGGACCCTGCTCAAGCCAGAGGACTATGTAGGTGCTCCTCTGAGAACCACCAGGTTAGCTGGTGGGCCTCCCAAATTATCGCCTGTAGCCTTAGTCACACTCATGATTGGAGACAAGACAGCAAAGCTTCCTGTCCTGGTTCAGGACAATGTCCCTGCTAACATTCTGTTAGGAAATGATCTAGTAGAGTTGGGGTTGATCTCGGATGGTCTTCCCATGACTGCTGCTGCAGTCACTAGGTCACAGGTGACACCGGGTCTGGCTGTGAGTCAGGTACCCGAGCCAAAGGCGAGGCCTAAGGCAAGAAGAAGGAAGACCAAGAAGGCCACCTCTGTGGAGGGAACACCTTCTCTTCCTGCTGTTCCGACAGCACCCATTGGGATCCATGCTCCGGACGGGCTGGGTCCAGTGGAAAACCCAAACTCAACTCCTGTGGGAGAAGAGACAGAAGACTCTCCTGTGGGAGAGGTTCTCAACCCGGAGGATCATCCCGACCTTCAATGCTTGTTAGCTGAAGGGGGACCCTCCCGGGCAGACTTCTGTAAGGGACAGAGAGAGTGCCACTCTCTCGAGGGACTGAGGAAACAGGCCCTGTCCCAGGCACAAGGGGAAGTGCCTAAGACATTCCGGATTTATTGGGAGGGTGAGCTCCTTGTTAGTGAGCCCACTAAGCCTGAACCTGGTGCCCTCAAGAGGTTGGTGGTACCCCAGGTTTACAGGCCCTTCCTACTGCAGTTGGCGCATGAGGTGGCCTTGGCTGGTCATCTTGGGACCAAGAAGACTAAGCAGAGGCTCTCTGCCCATTTCTACTGGCCACGGATGGGTGTAGAGGTGGAGTCCCACTGCAGGACCTGCCCAACTTATCAGTTGTCTGGCAAGGCTGGAGGCAGTGTCATTGCCCCACTGCAGCCATTGCCAGTGGTTGGCACACCATTTGAGAGGGTGGGCATCGACATTGTCGGTCCCCTTGACCCTCCCACTTCAGGTGGACATCGGTTCATCCTGGTCTTGGTAGATCATGCCACCAGGTACCCTGAGGCAATACCCCTTCGGACTGTTACTGCCAAGGTGGTTGCCAGGGCTCTCCTGGGCATTTTCACCCGTGTTGGATTCCCCAAGGAGGTTGTCTCTGACAGAGGATCCAACTTCATGTCTAGTTACATGAAAACCATGTGGAAAGAGTGCGGGGTAACCTACAAGTTCTCCACCTCTTACCACCCCCAGACCAATGGTCTGGTTGAGAGATTTAATAAAACTCTCAAGGGCATGCTAGGGGCTTTGGAAGAACCCCTAAGGAGGAAATGGGATCTCCTCCTGCCATGCCTGCTGTTTGCTTACAGAGAGGTACCTCAAGAGGGTGTTGGTTTCAGCCCCTTTGAGTTACTCTTTGGACATTCCGTGAGGGGGCCCCTCGCCTTGATCAGAGAAGGCTTGGAAGCCACCCCTCCAGGTCCCGCCAAGCAAGTGGGGGACTATGTGTTAGGCCTCAGACGGAGGATGACACAGATGATGGGTCAGGCAACAGCAAATCTCAAGGCCAGCCAGGAATTGAATAAGTACTGGCATGACCTTAAAGCCTCGCAAGTGGATTGGACTCCAGGACAGGAAATCCTTGTGATGGAGCCTACCAAGCCTAGAGCTTTGGCAGACAAGTGGACTGGACCCTTCAGGATCATCTCCAAGATGGGCGAAGTCAATTATCTGGTTGACATGGGAGCCTCTGGGGTAGCCCCTTAGATATTCCATGTCAACCGGCTCAAGCCTTTCCACCGGCGAGCAGAAGTCTCATGTCTCTTGCTAGCTTCAGGGCAAGAAGTGGATGAGAGTGAGCCCCTTCCTGATTTGCTGCATAGCAACCCTCAGGATGGCTCAGTGGAGGGAGTACATCGCTCTCCGGATTTGACAACAGAGCAACAGAGGGCCTGCAGGGCTTTGCTCCAACAGTATGCCTCTCTGTTTTCACTGACGCCAGGCCTTACACCGTGGTGTAGGCATGAAATTGACACTGGTGACAGTGTGCCTGTCAAAAGCAGGTGCTACCGTATGTCAGATACCGTCAAGAACCACATCCAGGCTGAGGTCACCAAGATGTTGGATCTGGGTGTTATTGCACCCTCAACCAGTCCCTGGTCCAGTCCAGTGGTCCTTGTCCCCAAGGCAAGTTCCCAGGCGGGTACCAAGGATTGGAGGTTCTGTGTGGACTACCGAGGAGTTAATGCCGTCACCAAAACTGACGCTCACCCATTGCCCAGGGCTGATGAGCTCGTGGACACCATAGGTGCTGCCAAATTTGTGAGCACCTTTGACCTTACCTCAGGCTATTGGCAAATAGCTCTGACGGACCATGCCAAGGAAAAGACGGCCTTCTCAACACCTGAGGGACTCTACCAGTTTAGGGTCATGCCTTTTGGGTTGAAGAATGCCCCTGCCACCTTCCAGAGATTGGTCAACCATGCGCTCAGTGGGCTGGAAGCCTTTTGTGTGGCTTACTTAGACGACATTGCCGTCTACAGTTCCACCTGGGAAGAGCATTTGACACATCTGGGTAAGGTGTTGCAGGCCTTGAAAAGGGCTAACCTCACTATCAAGGCCACCAAGTGCCAGATAGCTCAGGGGAAAGTTACCTATCTTGGTCATGAGGTAGGAGGGGGTCAAATCCAACCTCTCTCCAGTAAAGTATAGGATGTACAAAACTGGGAGACTCCCACTACTCAAACCCAGGTGAGAGCCTTTTTGGGCCTCACTGGGGACTATTGCAATTTCATGGCAGACTATGGAACTATAGCTGCACCCCTGACAGCTCTAACTTCACCCAAACAGCCTAGGAAGGTTAATTGGACCGAAGACTGTCAGAGGGTCTTTGATGGCTTGAAAGAAAGTCTGTGTAGGGCACCTGTGTTGTGTGCGCCTGACTACAGCCGACCCTTTATCGTCCAGACGGATGCCTGCGACACCGGAATTGGAGCTGTCTTGTCCCAGTTAGATGACAAAGGGAGAGAACATCCTATCATATTCATCAGTAGACAACTCAAGGGTAGAGAACATAGGTGGGCTACTGTTGAAAAGGAGTGTTTTAGCATAGTTTGGAGCCTTAGGCATTTTAGGCCCTACCTTACGGGGTCTACCTTCAAGGTCCAAACAGATCATAAGCCCCTGAAGTGGCTTATGCAGATGAAGGGTGAGAATCCGAAATTGCTCAGGTGGTCCATTAGCCTGCAAGGGCTAGATTTCACCATAGAGCACAGACCAGGGAAGAGTCACGATAATGCAGATGGCCTTTCCAGAAGGTATGTTGACCGTCTGGATGAGGGTGTCTATCCCATGGGAGATTAGACACCCTCCACCTCAGTCTGGGGGGGGTGACTGTGATGCTGGAAATGCATCAGAGGGAAAGGGCCTCTGAATCCTTGTCCTTTACTGCTTTTTATCGTGTGTTCTGTCGTGTTTTCTGCCCAGGAGTCCATGTGGGACTCCTGGCAGTGCAGCTCTCTCTTTTGGTTTGGTGAACAGACCCATGGGATACTCTTATGGCACCCATGGGTAGGGGTACAACCCTGTGCCCCTAGTGTATGTTTTTGGGCACCTGTGGGTGGTCCACAGAGCAGGGTATGGGCTGGTGGCAGCTCCATGCTGAATTTGACAGGTGCTCTGGGTGTCCTCCATTTTGGGATACCCAGGCCCTGCCATTGGGATCAGTTGATTCCTGATAGGAAACAAGATGGCCCCTGTGGCCTCTTGCTTTCTATTGCCTGTTACCTTGTTTTCCCAAAGTCCTGGGAAGCCCTGACTCTGTCCCTTCCCCCTGACTGGCTGTTGGGTGGAAGTTCCATATATGGTGTTGTTGTGAAGGCCCAGCTAGACTGACTGGAGCCTTCCCAGTGACTGTATGTTGTGGGTACCTCCTGTGGGTGGGACCTGGGTGAATGGAGTGTGTGACCAATATACACTCCTTGTTGTGGTTGTCTGGTTTCTGGCATGAGAGACGAAGACTGAGACAGCCCTGCCCGAAACTGGCCTGAATGCAGTGTGTAGTGTTGAATGGCTGGGTTGGGTACTTGTCCCAATCCACATTCCTTGATGTGAGTGTCTGAAAGGGAGGAGTGTGGCCTGAATGCACTGTGTGCCTGATTGGCTGACTGACTGCATGAATGCCCTTCTGTATGATTGGCTGCTGAGTGTGTGCCAGCAGTGTGGATGAGAGACAGAATAGTATATCTGGGGACCTCTCACCACTGGTAATTGTTCAGAAGCGTTCAGAAGCGTTAGAAGCGTTCTGCAGTTGAGTCTCCACTCTAAGAGTAACTGGAACTGCTGATCCTCGACGTCCAGCTGGAAGAAGACGACTTGCTGTTGCATTTGCTTCGACCGATCCGAAGGCTGCCGAAATCGTCGAAGACTGACCCGAGAGAGGACCTGGTAAGGCACCCTCTTCCCGTGCTCCGAGGGACCATCGAGCACCGCTCCATCTTCGCCGAAGCGCCCTGGAAGACAGACCCTCGAAAGGCTGCTGACCCGAGACGGGACCGCCAAGGAGATCGAAGTGAAGCACCCGGACATCGCCGCCGTCGAAGTCCATTGCCGTCAACCAGGGTTCGCAGGTTTGTGTAACCGCTGGAGGCCCGTTGAAGTTGTGTTGCCCAGCCGTGGGAACCACCTGACGCCGTGCCGCCGACGACCGGAGCCGTCCGCTCCTTGCCTAAGAACATTTGAATTGAAGGACTCCCTCGTCCGCACCGTTGACCGCTTTTATCCTGCCGGAGAAAGTCGGGGACGACCAACGCGCCGAGGAGAAACCTACCGGTGGGTTTCCCGCCACCCGAAGAACACAAAGACTCGAACGACTCGACGCCCTTGCTGGGCCTCCGTCTCCACAATCTTTGCGGTCCAGAACTATTGTCACCGAGGTGACCCGCACGCCTCTGCCTTGCAGGACGCCGACGCTCCGACGCCGACGAGCACCGCTCGGACGAAGCTGCCGCCTCATCGATGCCGTTCTACCCTGTTTGTTGTCGGACGTTCGACGCCCCGTGTCTCCCGCTTGAACGAGAAGGCATTCAAGACGGGCCGTCGATTCCCCGCCGCCGAACGCCGAGATCCTCGACGCTTCTCGACGCCTCTCGATGATCCGTGACTCCCGCTTGAAAGGGGGTCGCTCAAGAAGGATCTGTCAACGCCTCTTCGAAGAACTCGACTCCATCAGGTACATTGGGGGGGTAAAAACATTATAGGAGGGAATAAGACTTGCAGAACAATATATGGACTGGGCTTGTGCTGTATCTTTATTTTACAGGTTGCCCAGGTGGGGGGATCTCCACACAGAACTGTGTCTAGTGGTAGGGGCCAGTATTCTGCCTATTGCTCAACCATCTTATTTTCTCTCCTCTCTCTATTGCTGGTTTCACTCTATTGATCTGTGTGACATTGTTACAGTATTGTTGATGCACTTTAATGAGATCTAATACAAAGGGTGGTACCACTTTAGAATTGTATATATTTGCCATTGTTGATTTTCCTAAGTACAAAGTGAGTTATTATGATAAGTGTACATAACCTTGAATATTGATTATATAAAGACTGTGTTCTAACCAATACAGTGTGTGGACATTCCTTTGTGGGGGCTTGGGGACTACACTGTACTTAAGAACCAGCCTGCATCACCTCCTGAGAAGCTAGGCCTTGATTGCTCGACCATAGCTACCGTAATAGAGAATCTTGGCTGGGGTCTTCTGTGCCTCTCTTCTACCATATAGAGAGCAGAAGTACAGACACCCCCTACCAGTCTTTACACACGGGGTATAGCAACCCCGCATATGAGTCGCCTACGTACAGTAGTGACGATAATAAGGGAAAAGAACAGGAAAACAATATTGCCTCCGCAGTCTCAAGGGACAAAGTGAGATGCGAGATGAAGGGAAAGATTGGGCACATAGTTGTGCAACTCCAGATAAGGAGGAAGAGAGAAATAAACATAAAGGAAATTAAGGTAGAGGTGATGAGATAGCAATCGCGAAAGACGAATGGATGGGAGATCAAATATTACTGAAGTTAGATGGAAAAGGAAGTGATGATTTGAGGCCAAGGGAGAAGTCTGATGAGATGCAAAGGAGAGGGAAAGAGAAAGGGATGGATGAAAGAGATGAAAGGACTAGAAAGAAAGATAAGCTAAGGCGAGAAGAACTATATCGCGAAGAGCAAGGAATACCTCTCAGTCGCACACAGTACGCAGCCTATAAAAAGTACAGGCAGAACATGTTAAGGTTAGAGGAAGAAAGGTGAGTGCACGAAAGGAAAGTAAAAAAGTGGGAAGATGAGGAAAGTAGAAGGGCAAAAGAACGTAGAAATGAACGGAAGAGGGAAATAGATAAGGCTAGGGGAGAAGCAAAGAAGCGAAAGGAAATAGATGAGGAAATAGAACGTAAGCACAGACAGAGGGCACGGGATCTTGAAAATTTGGAGCGGGAAGTGATTAAACCCAATCCTACAGTAGAATGGGAAACCATAGAAGATTCTTTCCTGCAAGTGATGCGGTACCAGGTACAAGCGGGACAAATATTGAAGATGACTTCGACACCAGAAGCATCGGGGAAACGATCGATAAAATATACGATGAGATGGGGCTAGAGCAGATATCCGATGGGGGAAGGGAAGAGAGCACTCAGCTATATGACACTGAGGATGTCACCCGAAGTAGGGGGAGCAGGGGACTGTCTCTAGACAGGCTGGAGATTGGGCAGAACGAAGAAGATGCTAGTTGTGTAAACTGGGTGTATTCAGAATCTGACTCTGGTGGGGAAACAGAGGATGTGGCACATGAAGAAGGGAGTCGGTGTGAAAAACGGCTCCCACGGGACCGAGGGGTATGATGGTCAGACGCTAGCGGGTCCACAAGTAAGGCACCGAAGTCTGCTGCGCAGTCCGGCCGACATGAAGGAACACCCCACGGTCAGAGGGAGGCGTCAGCACCTGCCTATGCAGACAGATTAAGGGCATTGCCAGGTAGACGGCAAGGCGGGAATGCCACCCCGGCGACAGACCGGAGAGCTATGGGGAAAGAGAAGGAGGACTGTGCATTCCAATTCCCGTTGCTAGAAAAGGGGGGAGCCAGACCACAGTATATTCCATGGCCATATATGGACTGAGAGAACCTTAAAAATAAGCTTCCAATGCTGACATCGGGAGCCGGAAAGTGGATACACGAGTTAGAGAAAATGACGGGGGGTGTCACGTTAACTATAGGGGACATTAAGGGCCTCCTAATTGCCATACTTGGTGAAAGAGCAGATGATGGCCCTCATTACGACCCTGGCGGAATTCGGAAAACGATGGCGGAAATGCAATACCGCCATCGAATAGCGCTCGGTGCGACTATGACCCGTCACCGCAAAGTACGAAGCCATTAGCGACACCGTAGTGAACGCCAACGCTAACTGCACCAAGCACGCGCGCGCGCGCCATGCCAAACCGTAAACACCACCATGGCGCAAGGGTACGCTAATTCCGACCCTAGCGGACATGTACCTAACGCCATCAAGCATGGCGGAATGTACCATTCCGCCATGGTGAGAAGTACGGCATCGCGAATCAACCGTAAACGGCCCCACTGAGTGCCTGTACACCGCTCCCTGCCCACAAAGTACAACTCCCCGTAGGTGCAATGAAGTCACAATGCAACCATTGAAATGTACAAGTCACCCATGCATGCCAACGAACAAATGAAACACAAGAGGGGCCAATGGGAGCTGCAAGGCACAGATGGCACGAATACAGAAGCCATCCCAATGGACATGACCACAGTCCCCCACCAAGAAACGCACGCAAACACAGGCACCTGTGACCAGCAATATTCCGAAAATCACATCATTCCACCAGTCCACCTGGCTGACCGGCATCTGTTACACAAAACCCAATCCCCCGCCCCTGAGCATGACAACATTCAAACAGTCATATTGGCAGCCCCCATCCCTGACCTCACGGGCTTCGTAGGCAAACGCGCCCAGTACAGTACCACGCAACTAAACTCCAAAGCTGGAACCCAATGCAGATCTCCTCACAATACATCGCTCCCCAAATAGGAATATGCCACATCACTTGCAAAGAAGAACGCTACACGGGCCAAATCAGAATAGAAATTTAATGCACAGCAAAATCACCAAGCCCATACAGCCATCAGGCCATGAACTCCAAAACACATTTCACCATTGTGGGCTGCATCCGCAAGAAATGACCAGCCACTACTTGTGTGACGCCCTGTTCCATCATGGTACACAGAGCCACATTCACGTACGAAAAGGCAACATGGAAGCGCACAGAACCGCAGGGCCGTCCCAATGGGGAGGTACTAGTCCAGCTGAAAGGCCGAAATGTTGCTCCGAGCCACTAGTACTGCGTAAGGGCATGTGGCCCATTGGCGATCGTCCCATAAGATCGTAATGCTGCTCCACTGATTAACACGAAGCAGCAGGTGTCGGGAGTAAAAGCCATCTGCAGGAGTGGCATACAGATGGCAGTGGCAAAAGGGGAGGAGATACCTGTCAACCAAAAGAAAAGAAAAAGAACAGAATGGCCATCAGAACTACATCCGAACAACTCACTTCAATGATCACACTGAATCCACAGCCATATGCATGCTACCCCACTCCAAAGGATCATCACCACCCCAAAACCACTTGCGACTCATAACCATCTATATCGAGGTGTAAACACCATCACAAATGAGTGTACCTGTGCATGCGTCTGTGAAAACAGAATCCATCTGATGGGATTGTTAACGTGCATGGACACAAGTGTCTGAAGGCGCGTCGAGAAAGGGAGGGCTCAACAAGGCCAGATAGACGATGGTCCCACTATGGCAGCCCTGCATCACATAGCGCAGGGGAGGCGGATAGATTCCAAGAAGCCCTGAACATGGCAAACTCTGTATCAAATCATCTGCCCATGCATCCATTCATCATTCCCTCATCCCGGTATAAAAACGCCTGAACATTTACTCACATAACATTAGAAATATCCATTGAGTCTGTGCGTTATGCAGCCTGCAAAATCCACAGTGCCCCAGCCCGTAATTCCAGTGTTGTGAAGTAACATGTATTTGGGAACGTCCGGCCTCATCGCCCACGTCGCTATTGCGCATCCCAAACTATTCATATCAATCATTGCTTCCTCGCCATGGCCCCTGTCTCAAGGACATTGAACAATAGAACGTTATATTAGCAGTCAGACCTGTGGGCATCTCCTCGCCGCGAGCTGAAAACCGAAAGCGCCGCCCTTCGAATTCCTCATTTGCAACATCACGTCGAAAAGGCATCTGTGGCCGTTTGAAATCACAAATTAATCCATCTAGTGCGGCTGTGTGTGAAAATGGCAACTGCCTTCACCCACAAATGGGACGCCCCGCCCGTCGGTGCAACTCGGTACAGTGATGCATGAGGGCCCACCGTTACTCGAGTACTACGTTCCACTGACCCTTCACAAGTCTGTTCGTGACGGCAAAGATTGTATTTGAAACAATGGGACCATAGCCGAATGTACATATCAACAAATGTTACACGGCCATCGGGTACAAATACATGATTCAATAGCAAGATGCCATTACCGAATTGCAGCGTTGTGTGCGGGACGTGCTCGGCCAAAGGGGAGAGCAGCTTGCACAGGTGGAATGAATCACCACAGGTGGAGGCCATACAGCCTGAAAACACATAAATTGCACACCCAGTCTCCTCCCACAACCACACCCACTCCGAAATGCTACCGGCAGGACTCGCGATGTTGGCCCTGGGGGACCTGATAGCACTGCAAGTACTCCAACTCCAAGAAGAAGACGAACACCAACTACAACCGGCCGCACGGAGGAGACGCAGGAGGAGGAGGAGGGCAAGGCAGGGCCAGCAAGGGCCGCCAGCACAGCCACTACCACCACGCAAAGCAAAAACAAAGAGGTGATGGCTGGAAGGTTTAGACTGAATCTTGACCACTGGCATTGCTCGGGGCAACCCTCCAGACCATCGTTCTTCGCCTGCCAAGCCATTACAGAAGGGGAAAGACCATATGCAAATCAGGCTTGGCCCCACCCCAAAAGGGGAAGTCCAGCCCGAACTGCTAGGTCACATCCCTTCTGCACGAGACCACAAGCATCCCCAAACATGTTTCACCCTTGTTGGGGATCATCAGTGAGGAGTAGCTTGGGTCTCTAGGCCCAGCAGGCACGGGACCCACGTCTGGGCATACCCGTCCCACTCGGGGTGACAAAGCAAAAACAAAGAGGTGATGGCTGGAAGGTTTAGACTGAATCTTGACCACTGGCATTGCTCGGGGCAACCCTCCAGACCATCGTTCTTCGCCTGCCAAGCCATTACAGAAGGGGAAAGACCATATGCAAATCAGGCTTGGCCCCACCCCAAAAGGGGAAGTCCAGCCCGAACTGCTAGGTCACATCCCTTCTGCACGAGACCACAAGCATCCCCAAACATGTTTCACCCTTGTTGGGGATCATCAGTGAGGAGTAGCTTGGGTCTCTAGGCCCAGCAGGCACGGGACCCACGTCTGGGCATACCCGTCCCACTCGGGGTGACAAAGCAAAAACAAAGAGGTGATGGCTGGAAGGTTTAGACTGAATCTTGACCACTGGCATTGCTCGGGGCAACCCTCCAGACCATCGTTCTTCGCCTGCCAAGCCATTACAGAAGGGGAAAGACCATATGCAAATCAGGCTTGGCCCCACCCCAAAAGGGGAAGTCCAGCCCGAACTGCTAGGTCACATCCCTTCTGCACGAGACCACAAGCATCCCCAAACATGTTTCACCCTTGTTGGGGATCATCAGTGAGGAGTAGCTTGGGTCTCTAGGCCCAGCAGGCACGGGACCCACGTCTGGGCATACCCGTCCCACTCGGGGTGACAAAGCAAAAACAAAGAGGTGATGGCTGGAAGGTTTAGACTGAATCTTGACCACTGGCATTGCTCGGGGCAACCCTCCAGACCATCGTTCTTCGCCTGCCAAGCCATTACAGAAGGGGAAAGACCATATGCAAATCAGGCTTGGCCCCACCCCAAAAGGGGAAGTCCAGCCCGAACTGCTAGGTCACATCCCTTCTGCACGAGACCACAAACATCCCCAAACATGTTTCACCCTTGTTGGGGATCATCAGTGAGGAGTAGCTTGGGTCTCTAGGCCCAGCAGGCACGGGACCCACGTCTGGGCATACCCGTCCCACTCGGGGTGACAAAGCAAAAACAAAGAGGTGATGGCTTAACCCTGGGTCTGGGGGAAATCAACAAGTATACAGTAGGCCGAACTTATATATGAAATCGGACAGCTCACCGGGGACTCTGATGTGCTCTATCCTATCAGTGACACCAGACCCTAACAGGGAACCAAGGGTGAATGTCACCATAGGGGGGAAAGAATATTATTTCTTAGTTGACACGGGTGCAACGCGCTTGTGCATACGAGAGGGCAAATTTTCCTTATCCGGCCAGGCTATAGATACTCAGAGTTTCACTGGAGCTCATAGTAGAGTTTCCTTTACAGACACACTCCCAGTCTCAGTGGGAGAGCGCGAAATGAATGTACCCCTATTGTATTCACGTCAGACCCCAATAAATATTCTGGCCCGAGACCTGATGACTAAATTAAACATGACCATCTCGTTTACCGAGAATGGTATAGTGTGCTCCACTCCAGGAATGCATTATTCAAACCTGTGCAAAATGATCAGAGCATGCTCAGGACGGATAGCCATGAGAGCTGGACAGTTATAGCCAGAAGTCTTTGCATATGGCATCCGGGTGCTTATGGCGGGACTGCCAGGCCTTGCAGACAAAACTATGAGAACCCCTGATGAGTTTCTGTTCAGACCAAGAATACCCATGCACGAAGAGGAGGGGCCAGTATTTCCCTTAATGATACAATCTTCTGCAGTGCAAGCGAAAGTGGTATGGTCGAAGGATATGATGACGAAGGCAGACAATGGTGTGAGATTATCGCCATCGAAGAAGGGTATCGAGTGACTGACGTCACCGATGACGATCTGTTCGAAGAGCCCCCTGACCGAGAGGAGACAAGAGTGGAAGTAAGTCTCACATTTTGGGTCAAAATGATCAGACGGGAGGTGCCACAGAGAATGATGCTGGCGCTGGTACGTCCAGAATACTTTGATGACGACATGGCCCAAGTGCCTGCTGCGGTATGGACTACAGGGCCCTATGATGTAGGCCTCCTGAAGGGGGCAGGTGAAGTGAAAATTAAACTGAAACCAGGAGCAATTTTACCACGAGCGCAACAATATCCCATGTCCAGAGAGGCAGATGAAGGGATCGCAAAGACAATTTCCGCCATGATGGAGCAGGGCATCCTAGTGACGTCAGAATCACCTTGCAATACAGTGATTTACCCTGTCAAAAAATCAAAGGGAGGGTCCTGGCCTTTAATCCAAGAATTACAAGCATTAAACAATATAGTTGAAGCTGAGTTCCCTCTAGTCCCCAATCCATCCACAATACTGTGTAATATACCCACTGAGGCAAAATATTTCACGGTGATCGATTTGAAAAATGCATTTTTCTCAATTCCACTGCACCGTGACTCTCAGGACCTGACGTCATTCATCTTCAGACAAATGCGCCTGAAAAGTACGAGGTTGCCACAGGGGTATTGCGAGTCCCCGTCTATTTTCAACAGAGTCCTGCAAATGGACCTAGGCAATATTGCGGTGGACAGTGTTGTTTTGCAGTACGTAGATGACATTCTGATCTGCAGCACCACTGAAGAGCAATGCAGGCGCGACTCTGTCCGGCTATTGACTATATTGGCTGAAAAGGGATACAAAGTTGATAAGGAAAAGTTGCAGTACTGTCAACAGGAGGTGTTGTACATAGGGCAACTGATCTCTCATGAGGGGAAGAAGGTAACCCCAGAAAGGGCTGAAGCCATCATGAACACGGCCAAGCTGCGCACGTTAAAACAAATGCAGAGCTTCTTAGGCCTGTGCAATTATGTCAGAGCATGGGTCTTTGACTACAGCTCGTATACCAAGCCCTTGCTTCAGGCTTTAACCCTTTAAGTGCCATGGGTATTTCTCCCCAGTGCCAGAGCCTTTTTTGGTGATTTTGGTATGTGGCCATTCAATGGCTTGTAACTTTTTGTTACATGAGATATCTTGGCCAAATTTGGCTCCTTTTTTTCCCACATGTAGGCGGTCGTAACGCCACCCAGGAATCCCAGGTTGCTGTAGGGGGTGAGAGAAAATAAGGAAAAAGTGCGAACATTTTGGGTTTTTTTCAAAAAATGCCAATAAAATGATGTACAAAGAAGCCTGTGGTTTTTTCCTTGTAAGAGCTAGGAACAAATGGTTTGCTGTGCTGAGTTCCCCAATGTGTTGGCTTTCAGGAACAGGTTGAGTGGAAATGGAAAAAAAATATTTTGATGTGGTCATCAACCGTTTTGTGAGAGGTAGGCGATTTTTGCCATTTTTGCCAATTGGACATGCATGGACGGAATGGAAGAAAAGGGCAGTAAAGCCAAATTGGAGGACAGAAAGGCATATATTTCTGAAAAGTAGACAAAATTCCAAGTTTAGGAAGGGGTGATTTGCATAGGTCAGGCAACAACTAGGTAGGGGAAACTGCCATTGAATGGGGGAAACGCGGGAAAATGACTGAAAAAAAAGGTATGTGTTGGACATGGTTGGCTTGGTACGGCAATGGCTTCTATGAATTTTGAGAAAAGCAATGCTCCGCTACATTCTCCCGACTCTTGCAGTTAGGAGAGCATACCATTTTTGTAGTGTTTTTACAAAACAAGAAATACCACAAGCCAAACAATGAGCCATGGTACACAGGCGTTTTATGCTGACGACCTGACCAGACGCACTTAGCATGTGTAAATTGGGAAAACCAATGTGGTGAGGAACGGCAGTCATACATTTTTTGAAAGAGCACAGGCAGACCTTTTCAAGGGTAGGTGATTTGTGCAGGTTACAAAAGTGTATGGTAAAAGCAGCGACTAAATGTAGGTCACATTTGGGAAAAGAAAGGGTTGTGAGACAAAGGGCACCAGCAAATGGGTCAAAACGTTATGAAAACAACACAAACCCAACACATGGCCTACCGTCCCGTGTTCCCACAGGTGTCCCGATGAAAACGGTACCCCACATGTGTGGGTGCACCTACCTGGCCACCAAGGGGAAAGCCTAAAACACAAGTAACCCCAAGTCTATTTTCAGAGCGAAATCTCAGACATTCTGCCGACCGGCACAACGTACAGATATGGGCCTCGGGTGTCCAGGCCACCGAGGAAAACAGGGAACCCCATGCATTTCTGAAAAGAGGACACCCGTGGGAATCCGCAGAGGTATGATTTGCACACATCGCCCCAGAATTTTTTACCCAGACAGCCCCGCAAAGTCCGAAATGTGGGGAAAAAAACGCTTTTTCCGCACATTTTGCTCGACGCACCCATCGAAACACACCCCCAACAACATATGGCCTACTGTCACGCGTTCCCACAGGTGTCCCGATGAAAACGGTACCTCACATGTGTGGGTGCACATACCTGGCCGCCAAGGGGAAAGACTAAAACACAAGTAACCCCAAGTCTGTTTTCAGAGGGAAATCTCAGACATTCTGCCGACCGGCACAACGTACAGATATGGGCCTCGGGTGTCCAAGCTACCGAGGAAAACAGGGAACCCCATGCATTTCCGAAAAGAGGACACCCATGGGAATCCGCAGAGGTATGATTTGCGGACATCGCCCCAGAATTTTTTACCCAGACACCTCTGCAAAGTCCGAAATTTGGGGAAAAAAACGCATTTTCCGCACATTTCGCTCGACGCACTCATCGAAACACGCCCCCAACAACACATGGCCTACCATCACGCGTTCCCAGAGGTGTCCCGATGAAAACAGTACCTCACATGTGTGGGTGCACCTACCTGGCCGCCAAGGGGAAAGCCTAAAACACAAGTAACCCCAATTCTGTTTTCAGCAGGAAATCTCAGACATTCTGCCGACCGGCACAACGTACAGATATGGGCCTCGGGTGTCCAAGCCACCGAGGAAAACGGGGAACCCCATGCATTTTCGAAAAGAGGACACCCGTGGGAATCCGTAGAGGTATGATTTGCGCACATCGCCCCAGAATTTTTTACCCAGACAGCCCCGCAAAGTCCGAAATGTGGGGAAAAAAATGCTTTTTCCGCACATTTCGCTCGACGCACCCACCAAAACACGCCCCCAACAACACATGGCCTACCGTCACGCGTTCCAACAGGTGTCCCGATGAAAACGGTACCTCACATGTGTGGGTGCACCTACCTGGCCGCCAAGGGGAATGCCTAAAACACAAGTAACCCCAAGTCTGATTTCAGAGGGAAATCTCAGACATTCTGCCGACCGGCACAACGTACAGATATGGGCCTCGGGTGTCCAAGCCACCGAGGAAAACGGGGAACCCCATGCATTTTCGAAAAGAGGACACCCGTGGGAATCCGCAGAGGTATGATTTGCGCACATCGCCCCAGAATTTTTTACCAAGACAGCCCCGCAAAGTCCGAAATGTGGGGAAAAAAACGCTTTTTCCGCACACATTTCGCTGGACGCACCCACCAAAACACGCCCCCAACAACACATGGCCTACCGTCACGCGTTCCCACAGGTGTCCCGATGAAAACGGTACCTCATATGTGTGGGTGCACCTACCTGGCCGCCAAGGGGAAAGCCTAAAACACAAGTAACCCCAAGTCTGTTCTCAGAGGGAAATCTCAGACATTCTGCCGACCGGCACAACGTACAGATATGGGCCTCGGGTGTCCAAGCCACCGAGGAAAACAGGGAACCCCATGCATTTCCGAAAAGAGGACACCCGTGGGAATCCGCAGAGGTATGATTTGCGCACATTGCCCCAGGATTTTTTACCCAGACACCCCTGCAAAGTCCAAAATGTGGGGAAAAAAATGCTTTTTCCGCACATTTCGCTTGACGCACCCATCGAAATACGCCCCCAACAACACATGGCCACCGTCACACGTTCCCACAGTTGTCCCGATGAAAACAGTATCTCACATGTGTGGGTGCACCTACCTGGCCGCCAAGGGGAAAGCCTAAAACACAAGTAACCCCAAGTCTGTTTTCAGAGGGAAATCTCAGACATTCTGCCGACCGGCACAACGTACAGATATGGGCCTCGGGTGTCCAAGCCACCGAGGAAAAAAGGGAACTCCATGCATTTCCGAAAAGAGGACACCCGTGGTAATCCGCAGAGGTATGATTTGCGCACATCGCCCCAGAATTTTTTACCCAGACAGCCTCGCAAAGTCCGAAATGTGGGGAAAAAAACGCTTTTTCCGCACATTTCGCTCGACGCACCCATCGAAACACACCCCCAACAACACATGGCCTACCGTCACGCGTTCCCACAGGTGTCCCGATGAAAACGGTACCTCACATGTGTGGGTGCACCTACCTGGCCGCCAAGGGGAAAGCCTAAAACACAAGTTACCCCAAGTCTGTTTTCAGAGGGAAATCTCAGACATTCTGCCGACCGGCACAACGTACAGATATGGGCCTCGGGTGTCCAAGCCACCGAGGAAAACAGGGAACCCCATGCATTTCCGAAAATAGGACACCGGTGGGAATCCGCAGAGGTATGATTTGCGCACATCGCTCCACAATTTTTTACCCAGACACCCCTGCAAAGTCTGACATTTGGGGAAAAAAATGCATTTTCCGCACATTTCGCTCGACGCACCCATCGAAACACGCCCCCAACAACACATGGCCTACCGTCACGCATTCCCACAGGTGTCCCGATGAAAATGGTACCTCACATGTGTGGGTGCACCTACCTGGCCGCCAAGGGGAAAGCCTAAAACACAAGTAACCCCAAGTCTGTTTTCAGAGGGAAATCTCAGACATTCTGCCGACCGGCACAGCGTACAGATATGGGCCTCGGGTGTCCAAGCCACCGAGCAAAACGGGGAACCCCATGCATTTCCGAAAAGAGGACACCCGTGGGAATCCGCAGAGGTATGATTTGCACACATCGCCCCAGAATTTTTTACCCAGACAGCCCCGCAAAGTCGAAATGTCGGGAAAAAAACACTTTTTCTGCACATTTCGCTCAACGCACTCATCAAAACACGCCCCCAACAACACATGGCCTACCGTCACGCGTTCCCACAGGTGTCCCGATGAAAATGGTACCTCACATGTGTGGGTGCACCTACCTGGCCGCCAAGGGGAAAGCCTAAAACACAAGTAACCCCAAGTCTGTTTTCAGAGGGAAATCTCAGACATTCTGCCGACCGGCACAACGTACAGATATGGGCCTCGGGTGTCCAAGCCACCGAGAAAAACGGGGAACGCAATGCATTTTCGAAAAGAGGACACCCGTGGGAATCCGCAGAGGTATGATTTGCGCACATCGCCCCAGAATTTTTTACCCAGACAGCCCCGCAAAGTCCAAAATGTCGGGAAAAAAACACTTTTTCTGCATATTTCGCTCGACGCACCCATCAAAACACTCCCCCAACAACACATGGCCTACTGTCACGCGTTCCCACAGGTGTCCCGATGAAAACGGTACCTCACATGTGTGGGTGCTCCTACCTGGCCGCCAAGGGGAAAGCCTAAAACACAAGTAACCCCAAGTCTGTTTTCAGAGGGAAATCTCAGACATTCTGCCGACCGGCACAATGTACAGATATGGGCCTCGGGTGTCCAAGCCACCGAGGAAAACAGGGAACCCCATGCATTTCCGAAAAGAGGACACCCGTGGGAATCCGCAGAGGTATGATTTGCGCACATCGCCCCAGAATTTTTCACCCAGACAGCCCTGCAAAGTCTGAAATGTGGGGAAAAAAACGCTTTTTCCGCACATTTCGCTCGACGCACCCATCGAAACACGCCCCCAACAACACATGGCCTACCGTCACGCGTTCCCACAGGTGTCCCGATGAAAACGGTACCTCACATGTGTGGGTGCACCTACCTGGCCGCCAAGGGGAAAGCCTAAAACACAAGTAACCCCAAGTCTGTTTTCAGAGGGAAATCTCAGACATTCTGCCGACCGGCACAACGTACAGATATGGGCCTCGGGTGTCCAAGCCACCGAGGAAAACAGGGAACCCCATGCATTTTCGAAAAGAGGGCACCCGTGGGAATCCGCAGAGGTATGATGTGCGCAAATCGCCCCAGAATTTTTTACCCAGACACCCCTGCAAAGTCCAAAATGTGGGGAAAAAAACGCCTTTTCCGCACATTTCGCTCGACGCACCCATCGAAACACACCCCCAACAACACATGGCCTACCGTCACGCGTTCCCACAGGTGTCCCGATGAAAACGGTACCTCACATGTGTGGGTGCACCTACCTGGCCGCCAAGGGGAAAGCCTAAAACACAAGTAACCCCAAGTCTGTTTTCAGAGGGAAATCTCAGACATTCTGCCGACCGGCACAATGTACAGATATGGGCCTCGGGTGTCGAAGCCACCGAGGAAAACAGGGAACCCCATGCATTTCCGAAAAGAGGACACCCGTGGGAATCCGCAGAGGTATGATTTGCGCACATCGCCCCAGAATTTTTTACCCAGACAGCCCCGCAAAGTCCGAAATGTGGGGAAAAAAACGCTTTTTCCGCACATTTCGCTCGACACACCCATCGAAACACGCCCCCAACAACACATGGCCTACCGTCACGCGTTCCCACAGGTGTCCCGATGAAAACGGTACATCACATGTGTGGGTGCACCTACCTGGCCGCCAAGGGGAAAGCCTAAAACACAAGTAACGCCAAGTCTGTTTTCAGAGGGAAATCTCAGACATTCTGCCGACCAGCACAACGTACAGATATGGGCCTCGGGTGTCCAAGCCACCGAGGAAAACAGGGAACCCCATGCATTTCCGAAAAGAGGACACCGGTGGGAATCCGCAGAGGTATGATTTGCGCACATCGCCCCAGAATTTTTTACCCAGACAGCCCCGCAAAGTCCGAAATGTCGGGAAAAAAACACTTTTTCTGCACATTTCGCTCGACGCACCCATCAAAACATGCCCCCAACAACACATGGCCTACCGTCACGCGTTCCCACTGGTGTCCCGATGAAAACGGTACCTCACATGTGTGGGTGCACCTACCTGGCCTTCAAGGGGAAACCTAAAACACAAGTAACCCCAAGTCTGTTTTCAGAGGGAAATCTCAGACATTCTGCCGACCGGCACAACGTACAGATATGGGCCTCGGGTGTCCAAGCCACCGAGGAAAACAGGGAACCCCATGCATTTTCGAAAAGAGGACACCCGTGGGAATCCACAGAGGTATGATTTGCGCACATCGCCCCAGAATTTTTTACCCAGACACCCCTGCAAAGTCCAAAATGTGGGGAAAAAAACGCTTTCTCCGCACATTTCGCTCGACGCACCCATCGAAACACGCCCCCAACAACACATGGCCTACTGTCACGCGTTCCCACAGGTGTCCCGATGAAAACGGTACCTCACATGTGTGGGTGCACCTACCTGGCCGCCAAGGGGAAAGCCTAAAACACAAGTAACCCCAAGTCTGTTTTCAGAGGGAAATCTCAGACATTTTGCCGACCGGCACAACGTACAGATATGGGCCTCGTTTGTCCAAGCCACCGAGGAAAACAGGGAACCCCATGCATTTCCGAAAAGAGGACACCCGTGGGAATCCGCAGAGGTATGATTTGCGCACATTGCCCCAGAATTTTTTACCCAGACACCCCTGCAAAGTCCGAAATGTGGGGAAAAAAACGCTTTTTCCGCACATTTCGCTCGACACACCCATCGAAAGACGCCCCCAACAACACATGGCCGACTGTCACGCGTTCCCACAGGTGTCCCGATGAAAACGGTACCTCAAATGTGTGGGTGCACCTACCTGGCCGCCAAGGAAAAAAGCCTAAAACACAAGTAACCCCAAGTCTGTTTTCAGAGGGAAATCTCAGACATTCTGCCGACCGGCACAACGTACAGATATGGGCCTCGGGTGTCCAAGCCACCGAGGAAAACAGGGAACCCCATGCATTTCTGAAAAGAGGACACCTGTGGGAATCCGCAGAGGTATGATTTGCGCACATCGCCCCAGAACTTTTTACCCAGACAGCCCCGCAAAGTACGAAATGTGGGGAAAAAAACGCATTTTCCGCACATTTCGCTCGACGCACCCGTCGAAACACGCTCCCAACAACACATGGCCTACCGTCACGCATTCCCACAGGTGTCCCAATGAAAACGGTACCTCACATGTGTGGGTGCACCTACCTGGCCGCCAAGGGGAAAGCCTAAAACACAAGTTACCCCAAGTCTGTTTTCAGAGGGAAATCTCAGACATTCTGCCGACCGGCACAACGTACAGATATGGGCCTCGGGTGTCCAAGCCACCGAGGAAAACAGGGAACCCCATGCATTTTCCAAAAGAGGACACCCGTGGGAATCTGCAGAGGTATGATTTGCGCACATCGCCCCAGAATTTTTTACCCAGACACCCCTGCAAAGTCCAACATGTGGGGAAAAAAACGCTTTTTCCGCACATTTCGCTCGACGCACCCATCGAAACACACCCCCAACAACACATGGCCTACTGTCACGCGTTCCCACAGGTGTCCCGATGAAAACGGTACCTCACATGTGTGGGTGCACCTACCTGGCCGCCAAGGGGAAAGCCTAAAACACAAGTAACCCCAAGTCTGTTTTCAGAGGGAAATCTCAGACATTCTGCCGACCGGCACAACGTACAGATATGGGCCTCGTTTGTCCAAGCCACCGAGGAAAACAGGGAACCCCATGCATTTCCGAAAAGAGGACACCCGTGGGAATCCGCTGAGGTATGATTTGCGCACATTGCCCCAGAATTTTTTACCCAGACACCCCTGCAAATTCCGAAATGTGGGGAAAAAAACACTTTTTCCGCACATTTCGCTCGACGCACCCATCGAAACAGGCCCCCAACAACACATGGCCTACCGTCACGCGTTCCCACAGGTGTCCCGATGAAAACGGTACCTCACATGTGTGGGTGCACCTACCTGACTGCCAAGGAAAAAAGCCTAAAACACAAGTAACCCCAAGTCTGTTTTCAGAGGAAAATCTCAGACATTCTGCCGACCGGCACAACGTACAGATATGGGCCTCGGGTGTCCAAGCCACCGAGGAAAACAGGGAACCCCATGCATTTCTGAAAAGAGGACACCCGTGGGAATCCGCAGAGGTATGATTTGTGCACATCGCCCCAGAACTTTTTACCAAGACAGCCCCGCAAAGTCCGAAATGTGGGGAAAAAAACGCTTTTTCCGCACATTTCGCTCGACGCACCCATCGAAAGACGCCCCCAACAACACATGGCCTACCGTCACGCGTTCCCACAGGTGTCCCGATGAAAACGGTACCTCAAATGTGTGGGTGCACCTACCTGGCCGCCAAGGAAAAAAGCCTAAAACACAAGTAACCCCAAGTCTGTTTTCAGAGGGAAATCTCAGACATTCTGCCGTCCGGCACAACGTACAGATATGGGCCTCGGGTGTCCAAGCCACCGAGGAAAACAGGGAACCCCATGCATTTCTGAAAAGAGGACACCCGTGGGAATCCGCAGAGGTATGATTTGCGCACATCGCCCCAGAACTTTTTACCCAGACAGCCCCGCAAAGTCCGAAATGTGGGGAAAAAAACGCATTTTCCGCACATTTCGCTTGACGCACTCATCGAAACACGCCCCCAACAACACATGGCCTACCGTCACGCGTTCCCACAGGTGTCCCGATGAAAACGGTACCTCACATGTGTGGGTGGACCTACCTGGCCGCCAAGGGGAAAGCCTAAAACACAAGTAACCTCAGCATCTGTTTTCAGAGGGAAATCTCAGACATTCTGCCGACTGGCACAACGTACAGATATGGGCCTCGGGTGTCCAAGCCACCGAGGAAAACAGGGAACCCCATGCATTTCCGAAAAGAGGACACCCGTGGGAATCCGCAGAGGTATGATTTGCGCACATCGCTCCAGAATTTTTTACCCAGACACCCCTGCAAAGTCCGAAATTTGGGGAAAAAAACTATTTTCCGCACATTTCGCTCGACGCACCCGTCGAAACACGCTCCCAACAACACATGGCCTACCGTCACGCGTTCCCACAGGTGTCCCAATGAAAACGGTACCTCACATGTGTGGGTGCACCTACCTGGCCGCCAAGGGGAAAGCCTAAAACACAAGTTACCCCAAGTCTGTTTTCAGAGGGAAATCTCATTCTGCCGACCGGCACAACGTACAGATATGGGCCTCGGGTGTCCAAGCCACCGAGGAAAACAGGGAACCCCATGCATTTCCGAAAAGAGGACACCCGTGGGAATCCGCAGAGGTATGATTTGCGCACATCGCTCCAGAATTTTTTACCCAGACACCCCTGCAAAGTCCGAAATTTGGGGAAAAAAATGCTTTTTCCGCACATTTCGCTCGACGCACCCATTGAAACACGCCCCCAACAACACATGGCCTACTGTCACGCGTTCCCACAGGTGTCCTGATGAAAACGGTACCTCAAATGTGTGGGTGCACCTACCTGGCCGCCAAGGGGAAAGCCTAAAACACAAGTAACCCCAAGTCTGTTTTCAGAGGGAAATCTCAGACATTCTGCCGACCGGCACAACGTACAGATATGGGCCTCGGGTGTCCAAGCCACCGAGGAAAACAGGGAACCCCATGCATTTTCCAAAAGAGGACACCCGTGGGAATCCGCAGGGGTATGATTTGCGCACATCGCCCCAGAATTTTTTACCCAGACACCCCTGCAAAGTCCAACATGTGGGGAAAAAAACGCTTTTTCCGCACATTTCGCTCGACGCACCCATCGAAACACGCCCCCAACAACACATGGCCTACTGTCACGCGTTCCCACAGGTGTCCCGATGAAAACGGTACCTCACATGTGTGGGTGCACCTACCTGGCCGCCAAGGGGAAAGCCTAAAACACAAGTAACCCCAAGTCTGTTTTCAGAGGGAAATCTCAGACATTCTGCTGACCGGCACAACGTACAGATATGGGCCTCGTTTGTCCAAGCCACCGAGGAAAACAGGGAACCCCATGCATTTCCGAAAAGAGGACACCCGTGGGAATCCGCTGAGGTATGATTTGCGCACATTGCCCCAGAATTTTTTACCCAAACACCCCTGCAAATTCCGAAATGTGGGGAAAAAAACGCTTTTTCCACACATTTCGCTCGACGCACCCATCGAAACAGGCCGCCAACAACACATGGCCTACCGTCACGCGTTCCCACAGGTGTCCCGATGAAAACGGTACCTCACATGTGTGGGTGCACCTACCTGGCCGCCAAGGAAAAAAGCCTAAAACACAAGTAACCCCAAGTCTGTTTTCAGAGAGAAATCTCAGACATTCTGCCGACCGGCACAACGTACAGATATGGGCCTCGGGTGTCCAAGCCACCGAGGAAAACAGGGAACCCCATGCATTTCCGAAAAGAGGACACCCGTGGGAATCTGCAGAGGTATGATTTGCGCACATCGCCCCAGAATTTTATTACATAGACACCCCTGCAAAGTCCGAAATTTGGGGAAAAAAACGCATTTTCCGCACATTTCGCTTGACGCACTCATCGAAACACGCCCCCAACAACACATGGCCTACCGCCACGCGTTCCCACAGGTGTCCCGATGAAAACGGTACCTCACATGTGTGGGTGCACCTACCTGGCCGCCAAGGGGAAAGCCTAAAACACAAGTAACCCCAAGTCTGTTTTCAGAGGGAAATCTCAGACATTCTGCCGACCGGCACAACGTACAGATATGGGCCTCGCTTGTCCAAGCCACCGAGGAAAACAGGGAACCCCATGCATTTCCGAAAAGAGGACACCCGTGGGAATCCGCTGAGGTATGATTTGCGCACATTGCCCCAGAATTTTTTACCCAGACACCCCTGCAAATTCCGAAATGTGGGGAAAAAAACGCTTTTTCCACACATTTCGCTCGACGCACCCATCGAAACAGGCCGCCAACAACACATGGCCTACCGTCACGCGTTCCCACAGGTGTCCCGATGAAAACGGTACCTCACATGTGTGGGTGCACCTACCTGGCCGCCAAGGAAAAAAGCCTAAAACACAAGTAACCCCAAGTCTGTTTTCAGAGAGAAATCTCAGACATTCTGCCGACCGGCACAACGTACAGATATGGGCCTCGGGTGTCCAAGCCACCGAGGAAAACAGGGAACCCCATGCATTTCCGAAAAGAGGACACCCGTGGGAATCTGCAGAGGTATGATTTGCGCACATCGCCCCAGAATTTTATTACATAGACACCCCTGCAAAGTCCGAAATTTGGGGAAAAAAACGCATTTTCCGCACATTTCGCTTGACGCACTCATCGAAACACGCCCCCAACAACACATGGCCTACCGTCACACGTTCCCACAGGTGTCCCGATGAAAACGGTACCTCACATGTGTGGGTGCACCTACCTGGCCGCCAAGGGGAAAGCCTAAAACACAAGTAACCCCAAGTCTGTTTTCAGAGGGAAATCTCAGACATTCTGCCGACCGGCACAACGTACAGATATGGGCCTCGGGTGTCCAAGCCACCGAGGAAAACAGGGAACCCCATGCATTTTCCAAAAGAGGACACCCGTGGGAATCCGCAGAGGTATGATTTGCGCACATCGCCCCAGAATTTTTTACCCAGACACCCCTGCAAAGTCCAACATGTGGGGAAAAAAACGCTTTTTCCGCACATTTCGCTCGACGCACCCATCGAAACACGCCCCCAACAACACATGGCCTACTGTCACGCGTTCCCACAGGTGTCCCGATGAAAACGGTACCTCACATGTGTGGGTGCACCTACCTGGCCGCCAAGGGGAAAGCCTAAAACACAAGTAACCCCAAGTCTGTTTTCAGAGGGAAATCTCAGACATTCTGCCGACCGGCACAACGTACAGATATGGGCCTCGTTTGTCCAAGCCACCGAGGAAAACAGGGAACCCCATGCATTTCCGAAAAGAGGACACCCGTGGGAATCCGCTGAGGTATGATTTGCGCCTATTGCCCCAGAATTTTTTACCCAGACACCCCTGCAAATTCCAAAATGTGGGGAAAAAAACGCTTTTTCCGCACATTTCGCTCGACGCACCCATCGAAACAGGCCCCCAACAACACATGGCCTACCGTCACGCGTTCCCACAGGTGTCCCGATGAAAACGGTACCTCACATGTGTGGGTGCACCTACCTGACTGCCAAGGAAAAAAGCCTAAAACACAAGTAACCCCAAGTCTGTTTTCAGAGGAAAATCTCAGACATTCTGCCGACCGGCACAACGTACAGATATGGGCCTCGGGTGTCCAAGCCACCGAGGAAAACAGGGAACCCCATGCATTTCTGAAAAGAGGACACCCGTGGGAATCCGCAGAGGTATGATTTGTGCACATCGCCCCAGAACTTTTTACCAAGACAGCCCCGCAAAGTCCGAAATGTGGGGAAAAAAACGCTTTTTCCGCACATTTCGCTCGACGCACCCATCGAAAGACGCCCCCAACAACACATGGCCTACCGTCACGCGTTCCCACAGGTGTCCCGATGAAAACGGTACCTCAAATGTGTGGGTGCACCTACCTGGCCGCCAAGGAAAAAAGCCTAAAACACAAGTAACCCCAAGTCTGTTTTCAGAGGGAAATCTCAGACATTCTGCCGTCCGGCACAACGTACAGATATGGGCCTCGGGTGTCCAAGCCACCGAGGAAAACAGGGAACCCCATGCATTTCTGAAAAGAGGACACCCGTGGGAATCCGCAGAAGTATGATTTGCGCACATCGCCCCAGAACTTTTTACCCAGACAGCCCCGCAAAGTCCGAAATGTGGGGAAAAAAACGCATTTTCCGCACATTTCGCTCGACGCACCCGTCGAAACACGCTCCCAACTACACATGGCTTACCGTCACGCGTTCCCACAGGTGTCCCAATGAAAATGGTACCACACATGTGTGGGTGCACCTACCTGGCCGCCAAGGGGAAAGCCTAAAACACAAGTTACCCCAAGTCTGTTTTCAGAGGGAAATCTCAGACATTCTGCCGACCGGCACAACGTAAAGATATGGGCCTCGGGTGTCCAAGCCACCGAGGAAAACAGGGAACCCCATGCATTTCCGAAAAGAGGACACCCGTGGGAATCCGCAGAGGTATGATTTGCGCACATCGCTCCAGAATTTTTTACCCAGACACCCCGGCAAAGTCCGAAATTTGGGGAAAAAAACTATTTTCCGCACATTTCGCTCGACGCACCCGTCGAAACACGCTCCCAACAACACATGGCCTACCGTCACGCGTTCCCACAGGTGTCCCAATGAAAACGGTACCTCACATGTGTGGGTGCACCTACCTGGCCGCCAAGGGGAAAGCCTAAAACACAAGTTACCCCAAGTCTGTTTTCAGAGGGAAATCTCATTCTGCCGACCGGCACAACGTACAGATATGGGCCTCGGGTGTCCAAGCCACCGAGGAAAACAGGGAACCCCATGCATTTCCGAAAAGAGGACACCCGTGGGAATCCGCAGAGGTATGATTTGCGCACATCGCTCCAGAATTTTTTACCCAGACACCCCTGCAAAGTCCGAAATTTGGGGAAAAAAACGCATTTTCCGCACATTTCGCTCGACGCACCCATCGAAAGACGCCCCCAACAACACATGGCCTACCGTCACTCGTTCCCACAGGTGTCCTGATGAAAACGGTACCTCAAATGTGTGGGTGCACCTACCTGGCCGCCAAGGAAAAAAGCCTAAAACACAAGTAACCCCAAGTCTGTTTTCAGAGGGAAATCTCAGACATTCTGCCGTCCGGCACAACGTACAGATATGGGCCTCGGGTGTCCAAGCCACCGAGGAAAACAGGGAACCCCATGCATTTCTGAAAAGAGGACACCCGTGGGAATCCGCAGAGGTATGATTTGCGCACATCGCCCCATAACTTTTTACCCAGACAGCCCCGCAAATTCCGAAATGTGGGGAAAAAAACGCATTTTCCGCACATTTCGCTCGACGCACCCGTCGAAACACGCTCCCAACTACACATGGCCTACCGTCACGCGTTCCCACAGGTGTCCCAATGAAAACGGTACCACACATGTGTGGGTGCACCTACCTGGCCGCCAAGGGGAAAACCTAAAACACAAGTTACCCCAAGTCTGTTTTCAGAGAGAAATCTCAGACATTCTGCCGACCGGCACAACGTAAAGATATGGGCCTCGGGTGTCCAAGCCACCGAGGAAAACAGGGAACCCCATGCATTTCCGAAAAGAGGACACCCGTGGGAATCCGCAGAGGTATGATTTGCGCACATCGCTCCAGAATTTTTTACCCAGACACCCCTGCAAAGTCCGAAATTTGGGGAAAAAAACTATTTTCCGCACATTTCGCTCGACGCACCCGTCGAAACACGCTCCCAACAACACATGGCCTACCGTCACGCGTTCCCACAGGTGTCCCAATGAAAACGGTACCTCACATGTGTGGGTGCACCTACCTGGCCGCCAAGGGGAAAGCCTAAAACACAAGTTACCCCAAGTCTGTTTTCAGAGGGAAATCTCATTCTGCCGACCGGCACAACGTACAGATATGGGCCTCGGGTGTCCAAGCCACCGAGGAAAACAGGGAACCCCATGCATTTCCGAAAAGAGGACACCCGTGGGAATCCGCAGAGGTATGATTTGCGCACATCGCTCCAGAATTTTTTACCCAGACACCCCTGCAAAGTCCGAAATTTGGGGAAAAAAACGCATTTTCCGCACATTTCGCTCGACGCACCCATTGAAACACGCCCCCAACAACACATGGTCTACTGTCACGCGTTCCCACAGGTGTCCTGATGAAAACGGTACCTCACATGTGTGGGTGCACCTACCTGGCCGCCAAGGGGAAAGCCTAAAACACAAGTAACCCCAAGTCTGTTTTCAGAGGGAAATCTCAGACATTCTGCCGACCGGCACAACGTACAGATATGGGCCTCGGGTGTCCAAGCCACCGAGGAAAACAGGGAACCCCATGCATTTTCCAAAAGAGGACACCCGTGGGAATCCGCAGGGGTATGATTTGCGCACATCGCCCCAGAAATTTTTACCCAGACACCCCTGCAAAGTCCAACATGTGGGGAAAAAAACGCTTTTTCCGCACATTTCGCTCGACGCACCCATCGAAACACGCCCCCAACAACACATGGCCTACTGTCACGCGTTCCCACAGGTGTCCCGATGAAAACGGTACCTCAAATGTGTGGGTGCACCTACCTGGCCGCCAAGGAAAAAAGCCTAAAACACAAGTAACCCCAAGTCTGTTTTCAGAGGGAAATCTCAGACATTCTGCCGACCGGCACAACGTACAGATATGGGCCTCGTTTGTCCAAGCCACCGAGGAAAACAGGGAACCCCATGCATTTCCGAAAAGAGGACACCCGTGGGAATCCGCTGAGGTATGATTTGCGCACATTGCCCCAGAATTTTTTACCCAGACACCCCTGCAAATTCCGAAATGTGGGGAAAAAAACGCTTTTTCCACACATTTCGCTCGACGCACCCATCGAAACAGGCCGCCAACAACACATGGCCTACCGTCACGCGTTCCCACAGGTGTCCCGATGAAAACGGTACCTCACATGTGTGGGTGCACCTACCTGACCGCCAAGGAAAAAAGCCTAAAACACAAGTAACCCCAAGTCTGTTTTCAGAGGAAAATCTCAGACATTCTGCCGACCGGCACAACGTACAGATATGGGCCTCGGGTGTCCAAGTCACCGAGGAAAACAGGGAACCCCATGCATTTCTGAAAAGAGGACACCCGTGGGAATCCGCAGAGGTATGATTTGTGCACATCGCCCCAGAACTTTTTACCAAGACAGCCCCGCAAAGTCCGAAATGTGGGGAAAAAAACGCTTTTTCCGCACATTTCGCTCGACGCACCCATCGAAAGACGCCCCCAACAACACATGGCCTACCGTCACGCGTTCCCACAGGTGTCCCAATGAAAACGGTACCTCACATGTGTGGGTGCACCTACCTGGCCGCCAAGGGGAAAGCCTAAAACACAAGTTACCCCAAGTCTGTTTTCAGAGGGAAATCTCAGACATTCTGCCGACCGGCACAACGTACAGATATGGGCCTCGGGTGTCCAAGCCACCGAGGAAAACAGGGAACCCTATGCATTTCCGAAAAGAGGACACCCGTGGGAATCCGCAGAGGTATGATTTGCGCACATCGCTCCAGAATTTTTTACCCAGACACCCCTGCAAAGTCCGAAATTTGGGGAAAAAACGCATTTTCCGCACATTTCGCTCGACGCACCCATCGAAACAAGCCCCCAACAACACATGGCCTACCGTCACACGTTCCCACAGGTGTCCCGATGAAAACGGTACCTCACATTTGTGGGTGCACCTACCTGGCCGCCAAGGGGAAAGCCTAAAACACAAGTAACCCCAAGTTTGTTTTCAGAGGGAAATCTCAGACATTCTGCCGACCGGCACAACGTATGGATATGGGCCTCGGGTGTCCAAGCCACCGAGGAAAACAGGGATCCCGATGCATTTCCGAAAAGAGGACACCCGTGGGAATCCGCAGAGGTATGATTTGTGCACATCGCCCCAGATTTTATTACCCAGACACCCCTGCAAAGTCTGAAATTTGGAGAAAAAAACGCATTTTCCGCACATTTCGCTCAACGCACCCGTCGAAACACGCTCCCAACAACACATGGCCTACCGTCACGCGTTCCCACAGGTGTCCCAATGAAAACGGTACTTCACATGTGTGGGTGCACCTACCTGACCGCCAAGGAAAAAAGCCTAAAACACAAGTTACCCCAAGTCTGTTTTCAGAGGGAAATCTCAGACACAACGTACAGATATGTGCCTCGGGTGTCCAAGCCACCGAGGAAAACAGGGAACCCCATGCATTTCCGAAAAGAGGACACCCGTGGGAATCCGCAGAGGTATGATTTGCGCACATCGCTCCAGAATTTTTTACCCAGACACCCCTGCAAAGTCCGAAATTTGGGGAAAAAAACGCATTTTCCGCACATTTCGCTCGACGCACCCATCGAAACACGCCCCCAACAACACATGGCCTACCGTCACACGTTCCCACAGGTGTCCTGATGAAAACGGTACCTCACATGTGTGGGTGCACCTACCTGGCCGCCAAGGGGAAAGCCTAAAACACAAGTAACCCCAAGTCTGTTTTCAGAGGGAAATCTCAGACATTCTGCCGACCGGCACAACGTATGGATATGGGCCTCGGGTGTCCAAGCCACCGAGGAAAACAGGGATCCCCATGCATTTCCAAAAAGAGGACACCCGTGGGAATCCACAGAGGTATGATTTGCGCACATCGCCAGAGAATTTTTTACCCAGACAGCCCCGCAAAGTCCGAAATGTGGGGATAAAAACACTTTTTCCGCACATTTCGCTCGACGCACCCATCGAAACACGCCCCCAACAACACATGGCCTACCGTCACGCGTTCCCACAGGTGTCCCGATGAAAACGGTACCTCACATGTGTGGGTGCACCTACCTGGCCGCCAAGGGGAAAGCCTAAAACACAAGTAACCCCAAGTCTGTTTTCAGAGGGAAATCTAAGACATTCTGCCGACCGGCAGAACGTACAGATATGGGCCTCGGGTGTCCAAGCCACCGAGGAAAATGGGAAACCCATGCATTTCTGAAAAGAGGACACCCGTGGGAATCCGCAGAGGTATGATTTGCGCACATCGCTCCAGAATTTTTTACCCAGACACCCCTGCAAAGTCCGAAATTTGGGGAAAAAAATGCATTTTCCGCACATTTCGCTCGACGCACCCATCGAAACACGCCCCCAACAACACATGGCCTACCGTCACACGTTCCCACAGGTGTCCCGATGAAAACGGTACCTCACATGTGTGGGTGCACCTACCTGGCCGCCAAGGGGAAAGCCTAAAACACAAGTAACCCCAAGTCTGTTTTCAGAGGGAAATCTCAGACATTCTGCCGACCGGCACAACGTATGGATATGGGCCTCGGGTGTCCAAGCCACCGAGGAAAACAGGGATCCCCATGCATTTCCAAAAAGAGGACACCCGTGGGAATCCACAGAGGTATGATTTGCGCACATCGCCCCAGAATTTTTTACCCAGACAGCCCCGCAAAGTCCGAAATGTGGGGATAAAAACACTTTTTCCGCACATTTCGCTCGACGCACCCATCGAAACATGCCCCCAACAACACATGGCCTACCGTCACGCATTCCCACAGGTGTCTTGATGAAAACGGTACCTCACATGTGTGGGTGCACCTACCTGGCCGCCAAGGGGAAAGCCTAAAACACAAGTAACCCCAAGTCTGTTTTCAGAGGGAAATCTAAGACATTCTGCCGACCGGCACAACGTACAGATATGGGCCTCGGGTGTCCAAGCCACCGAGGACAACGGGAAACCCATGCATTTTCGAAAAGAGGACACCCGTGGGAATCCGCAGAGGTATGATTTGCGCACATCGCCCCAGAATTTTATTACCCAGACACCCCTGCAAAGTCCAAAATTTGGGGAAAAAACGCATTTTCCGCACATTTCGCTTGACGCACCCATCGAAACACGCCCCCAACAACACATGGCCTACCGTCACGCGTTCCCACAGGTGTCCCGATGAAAACGGTACCTCACATGTGTGGGTGCACCTACCTGGCCGCCAAGGGGAAAGCCTAAAACACAAGTTACCCCAAGTCTGTTTTCAGAGGGAAATCTCAGACATTCTGCCGACCGGCACAACGTACAGATATGGGCCTCGGGTGTCCAAGTCACCGAGGAAAACAGGGAACCCCATGCATTTCTGAAAAGAGGACACCCGTGGGAATCCGCAGAGGTATGATTTGTGCACATCGCCCAAGAACTTTTTACCAAGACAGCCCCGCAAAGTCCGAAATGTGGGGAAAAAAACGCTTTTTCCGCACATTTCGCTCGACGCACCCATCGAAAGACGCCCCCAAAAACACATGGCCTACCGTCACGCGTTCCCACAGGTGTCCCGATGAAAACGGTACCTCAAATGTGTGGGTGCACCTACCTGGCCGCCAAGGAAAAAAGCCTAAAACACAAGTAACCCCAAGTCTGTTTTCAGAGGGAAATCTCAGACATTCTGCCGTCCGGCACAACGTACAGATATGGGCCTCGGGTGTCCAAGCCACCGAGGAAAACAGGGAACCTAATGCATTTATGAAAAGAGGACACCCGTGGGAATCCGCAGAGGTATGATTTGCGCACATTGCCCCAGAACTTTTTACCCAGACAGCCGCGCAAAGTCCGAAATGTGGGGAAAAAAACGCATTTTCCGCACATTTCGCTCGACGCACCCGTCGAAACACGCTCCCAACTACACATGGCCTACCGTCACGCGTTCCCACAGGTGTCCCAATGAAAACGGTACCTCACATGTGTGGGTGCACCTACCTGGCCGCCAAGGGGAAAGCCTAAAACACAAGTTACCCCAAGTCTGTTTTCAGAGGGAAATCTCAGACATTCTGCCGACCGGCACAACGTACAGATATGGGCCTCGGGTGTCCAAGCCACCGAGGAAAACAGGGAACCCTATGCATTTCCGAAAAGAGGACACCCGTGGGAATCCGCAGAGGTATGATTTGTGCACATCGCTCCAGAATTTTTTACCCAGACACCCCTGCAAAGTCCGAAATTTGGGGAAAAAACGCATTTTCCGCACATTTCGCTCGACGCACCCATCGAAACAAGCCCCCAACAACACATGGCCTACCGTCACACGTTCCCACAGGTGTCCCGATGAAAACGGTACCTCACATGTGTGGGTGCACCTACCTGGCCGCCAAGGGGAAAGCCTAAAACACAAGTAACCCCAAGTCTGTTTTCAGAGGGAAATCTCAGACATTCTGCCGACCGGCACAACGTATGGATATGGGCCTCGGGTGTCCAAGCCACCGAGGAAAACAGGGATCCCGATGCATTTCCGAAAAGAGGACACCCGTGGGAATCCGCAGAGGTATGATTTGTGCACATCGCCCCAGATTTTATTACCCAGACACCCCTGCAAAGTCTGAAATTTGGAGAAAAAAACGCATTTTCCGCACATTTCGCTCAACGCACCCGTCGAAACACGCTCCCAACAACATATGGCCTACCGTCACGCGTTCCCACAGGTGTCCCAATGAAAACGGTACCTCACATGTGTGGGTGCACCTACCTGGCCGCCAAGGGGAAAGCCTAAAACACAAGTAACCCCAAGTCTGTTTTCAGAGGGAAATCTCAGACATTCTGCCGACCGGCACAACGTATGGATATGGGCCTCGGGTGTCCAAGCCACCGAGGAAAACAGGGATCCCCATGCATTTCCAAAAAGAGGACACCCGTGGGAATCCACGGAGGTATGATTTGCGCACATCGCCCCAGAATTTTTTACCCAGACAGCCCCGCAAAGTCCGAAATGTGGGGATAAAAACACTTTTTCCGCACATTTCGCTCGACGCACCCATCGAAACACGCCCCCAACAACACATGGCCTACCGTCACGCGTTCCCACAGGTGTCCCGATGAAAACGGTACCTCACATGTGTGGGTGCACCTACCTGGCTGCCAAGGGGAAAGCCTAAAACACAAGTAACCCCAAGTCTGTTTTCAGAGGGAAATCTAAGACATTCTGCCGACCGGCACAACGTACAGATATGGGCCTCGGGTGTCCAAGCCACCGAGGAAAATGGGAAACCCATGCATTTCCGAAACGAGGACACCCGTGGGAATCCGCAGAGGTATGATTTGCGCACATCGCTCCAGAATTTTTTACCCAGACACCCCTGCAAAGTCCGAAATTTGGGGAAAAAAATGCATTTTCCGCACATTTCGCTCGACGCACCCATCGAAACACGCCCCCAACAACACATGGCCTACCGTCACACGTTCCCACAGGTGTCCCGATGAAAACGGTACCTCACATGTGTGGGTGCACCTACCTGGCCGCCAAGGGGAAAGCCTAAAACACAAGTAACCCCAAGTCTGTTTTCAGAGGGAAATCTCAGACATTCTGCCGACGGGCACAACGTATGGATATGGGCCTCGGGTGTCCAAGCCACCGAGGAAAACAGGGATCCCCATGCATTTCCAAAAAGAGGACACCCGTGGGAATCCACAGAGGTATGATTTGCGCACATCGCCCCAGAATTTTTTACCCAGACAGCCCCGCAAAGTCCGAAATGTGGGGATAAAAACACTTTTTCCGCACATTTCGCTCGACGCACCCATCGAAACACGCCCCCAACAACACATGGCCTACCGTCACGCGTTCCCACAGGTGTCCTGATGAAAACGGTACCTCACATGTGTGGGTGCACCTACCTGGCCGCCAAGGGGAAAGCCTAAAACACAAGTAACCCCAAGTCTGTTTTCAGAGGGAAATCTAAGACATTCTGCCGACCGGCACAACGTACAGATATGGGCCTCGGGTGTCCAAGCCACCGAGGAAAACGGGAAACCCATGCATTTTCGAAAAGAGGACACCCGTGGGAATCCGCAGAGGTATGATTTGCGCACATCGCCCCAGAATTTTTTACCCAGCAGCCCCGCAAAGTCCGAAATGTCGGGAAAAAAACACTTTTTCTGCACATTTCACTCGACGAACCCATCAAAACATGCCCCCAACAACACATGGCCTACTGTCACGCGTTCCCACAGGTGTCCCAATGAAAACGGTACCTCACATGTGTGGGTGCACCTACCTGGCCGCCAAGGGGAAAGCCTAAAACACAAGTAACCCCAAGTCTGTTTTCAGAGGGAAATCTCAGACATTCTGCCGACCAGCACAAGAACAGATATGGGCCTCGGGTGTCCAAGCCACCGAGGAAAACAGGGAACCCCATGCATTTCCGAAAAGAGGACACCCGTGGGAATCTGCAGAGGTATGATTTGCGCACATCGCCCCAGAATTTTATTACCCAGACACCCCTGCAAAGTCCAAAATTTGGGGAAAAAACGCATTTTCCGCACATTTCGCTTGACGCACCCATCGAAACACGCCCCCAACAACACATGGCCTACCGTCACGCGTTCCCACAGGTGTCCGGATGAAAGCGGTACCTCACATGTGTGGGTGCATCTACCTGGCCGCCAAGGGGAAAGCCTAAAACACAAGTTACCCCAAGTCTGTTTTCAGAGGGAAATCTCAGACATTCTGCCGACCGGCACAACATACAGATATGGGCCTCGGGTGTCCAAGCCACAGAGGAAAACAGGGAACCCCATGCATTTCCGAAAAGAGGACACTCGTGGGAATCCGCAGAGGTATGATTTGCGCACATCGCTCCAGAATTTTTTACCCAGACACCCCTGCAAAATCCGAAATGTGGGGAAAAAAACGCATTTTCCGCACATTTCGCTCGACGCACCCATCGAAACACGCCCCCAACAACACATGGCCTACCGTCACGTGTTCCCACAGGTGTCCCGATGAAAACGGTACCTCACATGTGTGGGTGCACCTACCTGGCCGCCAAGGGGAAAGCCTAAAACACAAGTAACCCCAAGTCTGTTTTCAGAGGGAAATCTCAAACATTCTGCCGACCGGCACAACGTACAGATATGGGCCTCGGGTGTCCAAGCCACCGAGGAAAACAGGGAACCCCATGCATTTCCGAAAAGAGGACACCCGTGGGAATCCGCAGAGGTATGATTTGCGCACATTGCCCCAGAATTTTTTACCCAGACACCCCTACAAAGTCCGAAATGTGGGGAAAAAAACGCTTTTTCCGCACATTTCGCTCGACGCACTCATCAAAACACGCCCCCAACAACACATGGCCTACCGTCACGCGTTCCCACAGGTGTCCCGATGAAAACGGTACCTCACATGTGTGGGTGCACCTACCTGGCCGCCAAGGGGAAAGCCTAAAACACAAGTAACCCCAAGTCTGTTTTCAGAGGGAAATCTCAGACATTCTGCCGACCGGCACAACGTACATATATGGGCCTCGGGTGTCCAAGTCACCGACGAAAACGGGGAACCCCATGCATTTTCGAAAAGAGGACACCCGTGGGAATCCGCAAGGTATGATTTGCGCACATCGCCCCAGAATTTTTTACCCAGACAGCCCCGCAAAGTCCGAAATGTGGGGGAAAAAACACTTTTTCTGCACATTTCGCTCGACGCACCTATCGAAACACACCCCCAACAACACATGGACTACCGTCACGCGTTCCCACAGGTGTCCCGATGAAAACGGTACCTCACATGTGTGGGTGCACCTACCTGGCCGCCAAGGGGAAAGCCTAAAACACAAGTTACCCCAAGTCTGTTTTCAGAGGGAAATCTCAGACATTCTGCCGACCGGCACAACGTACAGATATGGGCCTCGGGTGTCCAAGTCACCGAGGAAAACAGGGAACCCCATGCATTTCTGAAAAGAGGACACCCGTGGGAATCCGCAGAGGTATGATTTGTGCACATCGCCCAAGAACTTTTTACCAAGACAGCCCCGCAAAGTCCGAAATGTGGGGAAAAAAACGCTTTTTCCGCACATTTCGCTCGACGCACCCATCGAAAGACGCCCCCAAAAACACATGGCCTACCGTCACGCGTTCCCACAGGTGTCCCGATGAAAACGGTACCTCAAATGTGTGGGTGCACCTACCTGGCCGCCAAGGAAAAAAGCCTAAAACACAAGTAACCCCAAGTCTGTTTTCAGAGGGAAATCTCAGACATTCTGCCGACCAGCACAAGAACAGATATGGGCCTCGGGTGTCCAAGCCACCGAGGAAAACAGGGAACCCCATGCATTTCCGAAAAGAGGACACCCGTGGGAATCTGCAGAGGTATGATTTGGCACATCGCCCCAGAATTTTATTACCCAGACACCCCTGCAAAGTCCAAAATTTGGGGAAAAAACGCATTTTCCGCACATTTCGCTTGACGCACCCATCGAAACACGCCCCCAACAACACATGGCCTACCGTCACGCGTTCCCACAGGTGTCCGGATGAAAGCGGTACCTCACATGTGTGGGTGCACCTACCTGGCCGCCAAGGGGAAAGCCTAAAACACAAGTTACCCCAAGTCTGTTTTCAGAGGGAAATCTCAGACATTCTGCCGACCGGCACAACATACAGATATGGGCCTCGGGTGTCCAAGCCACAGAGGAAAACAGGGAACCCCATGCATTTCCGAAAAGAGGACACTCGTGGGAATCCGCAGAGGTATGATTTGCGCACATCGCTCCAGAATTTTTTACCCAGACACCCCTGCAAAATCCGAAATGTGGGGAAAAAAACGCATTTTCCGCACATTTCGCTCGACGCACCCATCGAAACACGCCCCCAACAACACATGGCCTACCGTCACGTGTTCCCACAGGTGTCCCGATGAAAACGGTACCTCACATGTGTGGGTGCACCTACCTGGCCGCCAAGGGGAAAGCCTAAAACACAAGTAACCCCAAGTCTGTTTTCAGAGGGAAATCTCAAACATTCTGCCGACCGGCACAACGTACAGATATGGGCCTCGGGTGTCCAAGCCACCGAGGAAAACAGGGAACCCCATGCATTTCCGAAAAGAGGACACCCGTGGGAATCCGCAGAGGTATGATTTGCGCACATTGCCCCAGAATTTTTTACCCAGACACCCCTACAAAGTCCGAAATGTGGGGAAAAAAACGCTTTTTCCGCACATTTCGCTCGACGCACTCATCAAAACACGCCCCCAACAACACATGGCCTACCGTCACGCGTTCCCACAGGTGTCCCGATGAAAACGGTACCTCACATGTGTGGGTGCACCTACCTGGCCGCCAAGGGGAAAGCCTAAAACACAAGTAACCCCAAGTCTGTTTTCAGAGGGAAATCTCAGACATTCTGCCGACCGGCACAACGTACATATATGGGCCTCGGGTGTCCAAGCCACCGACGAAAACGGGGAACCCCATGCATTTTCGAAAAGAGGACACCCGTGGGAATCCGCAAGGTATGATTTGCGCACATCGCCCCAGAATTTTTTACCCAGACAGCCCCGCAAAGTCCGAAATGTGGGGGAAAAAACACTTTTTCTGCACATTTCGCTCGACGCACCTATCGAAACACACCCCCAACAACACATGGACTACCGTCACGCGTTCCCACAGGTGTCCCGATGAAAACGGTACCTCACATGTGTGGGTGCACCTACCTGGCCGCCAAGGGGAAAGCCTAAAACACAAGTAACCCCAAGTCTGTTTTCAGAGGGAAATCTCAGACATTCTGCCGACCGGCACAACGTACAGATATGGGCCTCGGGTGTCCAAGCCACCGAGGAAAACAGGGAACCCCATGCATTTCCGAAAAGAGGACACCCGTGGGAATCCACAGAGGTATGATTTGCGCACATCGCCCCAGAATTTTTTACCCAGACACCCCTGCAAAGTCCGAAATTTGGGGAAAAAAACGCATTTTCCGCACATTTAGCTTGACGCACCCATCAAAACACGCCCCCAACAACACATGGCCTACCGTCACGCGTTCCCACAGGTGTCCCGATGAAAACGGTACCTCACATGTGTGGGTGCACCTACCTGGCCGCCAAGGGGAAAGCCTAAAACACAAGTAACCCCAAGTCTGTTTTCAGAGGGAAATCTCAGACATTCTGCCAACCGGCACAACATACAGATATGGGCCTCGGGTGTCCAAGCCACCGAGGAAAACGGGGAACCCCATGCATTTTCGAAAAGAGGACACCCGTGGGAATCCGCAGAGGTATGATTTGCGCACATTGCCCCAGAATTTTTTACCCAGACACCCCCGCAAAGTCCGAAATGTGGGGAAAAAAATGCTTTTTCCGCACATTTTGCTCGACGCACCCATCGAAACACGCCCCCAACAACACATGGCCTACCGTCACGCTTTTCCACAGGTGTCCCGATGAAAACGGTACCTCACATGCGTGGGTGCACCTACCTGGCTGGCAAGGGGCAAGCCGAAAACGCAAGCAACCCCCAGTCTGTTTGCAGAGGGGAATCTCAGCCATTCTGCCGACCGGCACAACATACAGATATGGGCCTCGGGTGTCCAAGCCACCAAGGAAAACAGGGAGCCCCATGCATTTCTGAAAAGAGGACACCCGTGGGAATCCGCAGAGGTATGATTTGCGCACATCGCCCCAGAATTTATTACCCAGACACCCCCGCAAAGTGCTTACCTACTAAGCAGCCCCCCATCCCCCTGCGTCACAAATGGATCTTCATTGATCCACTGGCATTGCTGCCCGCGGATTGCGCGCCCTGCGCCCGATCCGCGGGCGGCAGTGCCTCATATGTGGTGTCCTTGGAAAGGGGAGAAAGTCCCCTTTCCAGGGACACCACTTTTGTTCCATCCTTGGTGTTCCAGTGGGCCCCAGGGCCCCAAAACCCCTCCCACCTCCCTCCATCCCTCAATTTTTTTTTGGTGTTTTTTTTTTTATTTTACCCCTGGGGACAGTGATCATCTGCCCCCAGGGGTCCCTGGCGGTGTGGCCCCATGCTTTGGGGCCACGGGGGGAGGGGGCCGCTTACCTAGTAAGCAGCCCCCCTGCCCCCGCGTCACAAACGGATCTTCATTTGATCCGTGACGTTGCTGCCCGCGGATCGAGGCGCCCTGCGCCCGATCCGCGGGCAGCAATGCCACACAATTGGTATCGTTGGAAAGGGGAGAATCTCCCCTTTCCAACGATACCTGTCTTGATCTCCGGCTTGAAATACAGCCGGACATCGAGGCTGACAAAGAAGGGCACTCACCTTCTTTATCCACCGCAGCAGCCGAAAATGGCTGCTGCGGTGGATTTACTTTCAGTTTCACGCCGACGTGCGTTACGCATGCCGACATGAAACTGAAGGTAATCCAGCCCCCTGGCAGTGAGGGGGGACCTCCCCCTCACATAGCCCGGGGGTTGGATTACAGTTTTGAGCGATCCCTGCTCTGCAGGGATCGCTCAAAACAAGGTGCCGAAAAGGACGAGCTATCTCGTCCTTGGCACTGCGTGTGCACTGTCAAGGACGAGATACCTCGTCCTTGGCACTTAAAGGGTTAAAGGAAGCCCAGACAACAAAAGGAGAAATTGAATGGACAGAGGCAATGGAGAAAGGGTTTGCAGAACTCAAGGGGGCAATTTGTAAGGCCCCAGTTCTCGGGATTCCTAATTATGCAGAGGAATTCTACCTGTTCTCAGACTCTGATGGTAATTTTATGATGGCAGTGCTCGCACAGCAAACCTTGCTGGGGCACAAGCCCCTAGCATATTACAGCGGGAGTCTGGACCCAGTTATGAAGGGCCACTTCCCGTACGAACAAAATCTAGCTGCTGCCGCATTCGCTATCGAAAAAGCGTCATCTATTGTGATGGGGTGCTCCATGACATTATATGTTGAAAATTCGCTGTTCGCCATACTAGAGAAGCCAAAGGGCACACTGACATCTCAGAGAGCATCCGCCTATGAGGTGATTATCTCTAACCCATCGATCAAAATAGTTTGATGTAAAACTGTGAATCCTGCTACATTCATAGTTGAGCCAGTCAGAGAGGGAGAACCTATACACGACTGTGCGAACTATGAGGAATTCTATGATGAGATCCCCAGGGTAAAGGAAAACGCCCTGGCAAGTGGAGAGATTGTCTTTATTGATGGTTCTTCGAGAATCGATCAAGAAGACGGACAAAGGTATACAGGCGTGGCTGTGATAAAACACCTAGTGAATGGAGAGTTTTGAGTACTCATCAGTGCGCGAATACCCTCTCACTATTCTGCGCAAGCTGCAGAACTGCTGGCACTGATACTCGCCATTGAGAATCATGCAGACCAGGAAGTAACTGTGTACAGTGACTCAGCCTATGTGATGTTCACAGTATATGCAGGTCTAGCGCGCTGGAAAAGGAGGGGCTACCTCCGAGCAGATGGCACGCCAGTGCAACATGCAGCCTTATAGGACAAGCTGATAAAAGCAGTACAGCTTCCAGTGGGCATAGCGGTCGTGAAATGCGCCACTCATACCAAGGGGACGGATTTCGTGTCACGTGGAAATCATGAAGCAGAAACGGAAGCCAAGCGCATGGCATCCAAAACTGAAACAATCATGGACGTGGAGGTGGCACATACCAATGAGAGGATGATGGTAGCGCAAGCCACACCAGAAGCCTATAGCAATATGGTGTAGACTCATCTAATGAGGATCCAGGGGGAGGCACCTCAGGAGGAAAAAAATTTGTGGAAGCGTTGAGGGTGTTCTTTAAACCCCTTTGACAGGTTGTGGAGGCAAGACAGCACTGGTAAACCAGTAATGCCTGTCGCCATTCTAAAAGTAGCGTTAGAGAAACTGCACTACCCCATCCATATGACAAAAGAAAATCTTGCTGCAACGCTCACAGAAGACTGGTTCACACCGAATTTAGCAGAGCATGTTGCATTTTTCATGGTGAACTGCATAATCTGCCAGCAATTCACCGCTGGGCACACATTAAAAGAAGTGAGAGGGATCATCCCCAAACCAAATGGACCATTCCAGCACTTGCATATCGACTATGTTGACATGATTCAAGTGTGCAACGGGTACAGGTATTTAATTGTGGTGGTGTGTCCATTCTCTAGATGGATAGAAGCAGGTCCCTGTACACACCCAGACGCCACTTATGCTTCCAAGTTCCTATTGAGGGAGGTGTTTCCTAGGTGGGTGGTGTGCGAAGTAATGAGATCAGATAACGGGGCTCACTTTGTAAATTCAGTTTTCAAACAGATTAGCTTGTTGCTTGGTGTAAAGCACAGGTTCTCGTCGGCGTATCCTCCTGAGGGGAATGGGATATGTGAATGGATCAACGGCTTGCTTAAGGAGAGGATAGCCAAGTTGAAGCTCACATTAAAGAAGGGATGGCTGCACTGTCTACCATTGGCATTGTATGCACTTCGGAACCAACCAGGCTCCGACCATCATCTCATGCCGCACAAGATAGTTACAGGCAGAAGGATGAGGACCCCTCTTACCCCCCGAGATAGAGCTAGTTGTGATGCCCAGCTGACTAGAGAGGTTCTGGGAACAGAGATGCAAAAGTACCTTGACTGTATGACATCCAGCGCCTCTGTCATTACAGGCCAGCTGCAGCGATGGCAAAAAGGGGACGGCGGAGCACGAAACACAGCAGGAAGTGCTGAAGCAGACATCGAGCAAGGTGTACATGCATCCCTCATCTTCCCTGGTGACAGAGTGCTTGTGAAGTACTTTACCAGGAAAAGGTGGGATGAGCCAAGATTTAATGGCCCTTTCATCATAGAGGACTGCACCCCCTCCGTCGTCAAGCTCCAGGGCAGAAGGGCATGGATCTTCCTGATTCTCATTAAACCCTACATAGGAGAGAGCCCTCCTGCTGCATCCAACTGTAAAGAAACCACAAACAACGGGGAAGAACCTCAGCACGTGCAGACAAGATCCATGGCGAGGAAGAAGGACGCATGAGCATAAAACCAAGACAAAGAACCCGGATGCAAAGTGTGGCATAGAACTGGACAGGTTCCCCAAGCAAGGGGAAACAAGGACATAACGAACACTCTGTACATCCCAGTTGCAGGGTAAAGAGAAGCACATCCTAAGCCACAACAACATTGATAAAATTAGCTTTCGAAAGCACGACATGCTCAATTAGTACAAAGAATCAAGACTCTGATAGACTGCAAATAAGATATTGCCTGAGAGTGTAACACAGTATCCTGAAGCAATCAGTATTGAGACTTTGTTCACAGAACTTATGGTATCCCCCAGTAGAAACATTACAGAGGATGTGCTTTCTTGATTCCGGCTAGTATTAGAGACATATCCATCACTTGTAGGGAGAGTTACCAGCATCACAGACTTTATTCAAGATCCGGCCAAAAAGAAAATAATCTGGCAACTACTGACTGTCATCACGGAAGCTTTCATTGCACTGCCCGAGTACAGTGATAAGGGTACAGATGCTTCCACCACAAGTGATCATTGATGAACTGACATACACACTCTTCTTCTGCATCATAGAGGAATCCCCAGGACTTGTCAGGAGAACCACAGATACCTTAACCTTTATCAGAGATCCAAGAAACAACAAATTCCTAAACCGAGTGTGGTACAAACTGAACTACGTGGTCGCAATCCACGCAGCAGGAAAGTGTAAAGACTGTTCACGTCACAAGAAAGCCCTGTGATCTAGAGACCAGAAAATCAGAGCAAATGTCGTTGTCACCAGAAGAAAGAAGATATGAATACCATGTCTTCTTTCATCTCATTGAGAACTTTCCAGAACTAGTGGGTAGACCCAGCAATGTTGACGTATCCGCATTCCTCAGAGACTCAGTAAAGAACGCACAATTAAACAAGCTCCTGAGAGCCATCATAGTGCAAATGAGAAGTAATTATGTTCATCAACTGCTGAGGAGAGCCTTGTGAAGAGGAGATTCCAATAAACTTTCCGCCGTGGAGCAGATCGAGGAGAGAGACACTGTTCTTCAACTCTCCAGGTCAGAGGCCCGTTTGGGCTAGTTCCCATTAGACGAGATAACCTTTCTGCCTCTGCAAGTCGGAGGGTCGTTTCTCTAATGGGAAATGGCTGCTTCAGTGTGAGTGGGCTAGTTCCCATTAGACGAGAGGACCTTTCTGCCTCTGCAGGTCGGAGGGCCGTTTCTCTAATGGGAAATAGCTGCTTCAGTGTGAGTGGGCTAGTTCCCATTAGACGACAGGACCTTTCTGCCTCTGTAGGTCAGAGGGCCGTTTCTCGAATGGAAATAGCTGCTTCAGTGTGAATGGGCTAGTTCCCATTAGACGAGAGGACCGTTCTCCCTCTGAAAGTCAGAGGGCCGTTTCTCTAATGGAAAATAGCTGCTTCAGTGTGAGTGGGCTAGTTCCCATTAGAGGAGAGGACCTGTCTGCCTCTGCAGGTCAGAGGGCCGTTTCTCTAATGGGAAATAGCTGCTTCAATGTGAGTGGGCTAGTTCCCATTAGACAAGAGGACCTTTCTGCCTCTTTGTCATGATGCCTACCCCCGGAGCACCAGGCCAGGCCCAGCACCCCCAGGAGCAGGCATCATGCCCCCGGTTAAAAGCCCAGCGGCCCCTTATAGGGGCTCTTTGGACTCTGTCCTGGCGCCTTTGGCGCCAGGCTCATGTTGGACATCAGTCCTGGCGCCATAGGCGCCAGGCTCATAAAGGAAGGTGTTTTGTGCACTTGCCTGATGCAGACCATGCTGCAAGATTCAGGCCGCCCTGAGACCTGAAAGGGACTATTTTTTCATTGGGACTATTTTGCCACTCGGGCATGGCCAGGGAAGGATACTTACCTGGAACTACTTTGGGGGCTATTTAAGCCACGCCCAGACAGTAGCTCACACTTCGCGTTGTTCTGCATCCAAGCAGCTGAACGCTCACCGTGTCTGCTCCTGCATCTGGTCTCCAGCCACGCCCGCCTCGATCCTGGAAAACCTGTAAGGAAAGAAGAGAAGAGAAAGGTGAAAACCAAGAATGTTATCAAACTTCTTACCTGCATCCGGAACCTTCACGCCAGGGTTCCTGAGAAAAGACTTTCATTTAAAAGCACTGCGTTGCTCGCTGCAGCGCCGCGCTTCACTCACCTGTCCTCAGGAGTTCTTCTGGCTCCACCGCGACTGTCTGCACCGGTTGCCACATCTCTGCGCCTAGGGGAGAGAAGAAGAGACAAAAGGTGAGCAGAAGGAACATATGAGGAAAGCCTAATTTTCCGCCATAACACTTACCGGTCTTCTGTTGGTGGATCATTCCACATTTCGGGTCGGCGCTGCTTCGTTGGCAGGTACCGCACCCCGGCCCCTATGGGGAAAGGACAAAAGACATTACTGGAGGAATATAAAGACATTAAGGGGGATCGCCCCCATCGCTAACTCACCTGAGTTTACCATCGGCAAGTCAATCCCTCAACGCATCGCCTTCATTCTGCACCTGAAATAAAGGACAGATCACAGGTTAGGAAGGCAACAGAAAAGGAGGCTCAACACTTGAACTTTTGTAATCTTCATACTTACGGCGTTCCGCTCGGAAAAGTCAAGTGGATTTTGGCAGCGCCATTCTGAAAACCAGTGAAGTAACTGGACAAACACGCGCCCCTGCAAAAGAAGCAGGATGGAGAGTTCATCCTTTCAAACCATAAGGTGAGCTTCAATCGGGGATTTCGGAGGAAGTTAGAGAAGAACGAAGGGGGGAGGGGGGAGCAAGCACACTATTCTGCAGACTGTTAATCCCCTTTCTCATCTGCAGAAGGATATTCCTACGGGCCAGACAAGCAAGATTTGAGGGTCCTGTTCAGTCGGTGTTCCGAGTTCTGCGCATCATGCTCGAAGAGGCCACAGCAACCCAGACCAGACCAGCGCCTCCGTGGGAGTCAGGTGAGCGTTACACTTTGCAGGTGGGCCGTTTCTCTAATGGGAAATAGCTGTTTCAGTGTGATGGGCTAGTTCCCATTAGACGAGAGGAGCTTTCTGCCTCTGCAGGTCGGAGGGCCGTTTCTCTAATGAGAAATAGCTGCTTCAGTGTGAATGGGCTAATTCCCATTAGACGAGAGGCCCTTTCTGACTCTCCAGATCGGATGGCCATTTCTCTAATGGGAAATAGCTGCTTCAGTGTAAATGGGCGAATTCCCATTAGACGAGAGGACCTTTCTGCCTCTGCAGGTCGGGGGGCCGTCTCTCTAATGGGAAATAGCTGCTTCAGTGTGAGTGGGCTAGTTCCCATTAGACGAGAGGACTTTTCTGCCTCTCCACGTCGGAGGGCCGTCTCTCTAATGGGATATAGCTGCTTCAGTGTGAGTGGGCTTGTTCCCATTAGACGAGAGGACCTTTCTGCCTCTGTATGTCGGAGGGCCATCTCTCTAATGGGAAATAGCTGCTTCAGTGTGAGTGGGCTAGTTCCCATTAGGCGAGAGGACCTTTCTGCCTCTGCAGGTCGGAGGGCCGTTTCTCTAATGGGAAATAGCTGCTTCAAATTGAATGGGCTACTTCCCATTAGACGAGAGGACCTTTCTGCCTCTGCAGGTCAGAGGGCCGTTTCTCTAATGGGAAATAGCTGCTTCAGTGTGAATGGGCTAGTTCCCATTAGACGAGAGGACCTTTCGGCCTCTCCAGGTCGGAGGGCCGTTTCTATAAGGGGAAATAGCTGCTTCAGTGTGAATGGGCTAGTTCCCATTAGACGAGAGGACCTTTCTGCCTCTGCAGGTCGGAGGGCCGTTTCTCTAATGGGAAATAGCTGCTTCAGTTTGAATGGGCTACTTCCCATTAGACGAGAGGACCTTTCTGCCTCTGCAGGTCGGAGGGCCGTTTCTCTAATGGGAAATAGCTGCTTCAGTGTGAATGGGCTAGTTCCCATTAGACGAGAGGACCTTTCTGCCTCTGTAGGTCGGAGGGCCGTTTCTCTAATGGGAAATAGCTGCTTCAGTGTCGGTGGGCTAGTTCCCATTATACGAGAGGACCTTTCTGCCTCTGCAGGTCAGAGGGCCGTTTCTCTAATGGGAAATAGCTGCTTCAGTGTGAATGTGCTAGTTCCCATTAGATGAGAGGACCTTTCTGCCTCTCCAGGTCGGAGGGCCGTTTCTCTAATGGGAAATAGCTGCTTCAGTGTGAGTGGGCTAGTTCCCATTAGACGAAAGGACCTTTCTGCCTCTGCAGGTCACAGGGCCATTTCTCTAATTGGAAATAGCTGCTTCAGTGTGAGTGGGCTAGTTCCCATTAGACGAGAGGACCTTTCTGCCTATCCAGGTCAGAGGCCCGTTTGGGCTAGTTCCCATTAGACACGATCACCTTTCTGCCTTTGCAGGTCGGAGGGTCGTTTCTTTAATGGGAAATGGCTGCTTCAGTGTGAGTAGGCTAGTTTCCATTAGACTAATGGGAATTAGCCCATTCACACTGAAGCAGCTATTTCTCATTAGAGAAACGGCCCTCCGACCTGCAGAGGCAGAAAGCTCCTCTCGTCTAATGGGAACTAGCCCATCACACTGAAACAGCTATTTCCCATTAGAGAAACGGCCCACCTGCAAAGTGTAACGCTCACCTGACTCCCACGGAGGCGCTGGTCTGGTCTGGGTTGCTGTGGCCTCTTCGAGCATGATGCGCAGAACTCGGAACACCGACTGAACAGGACCCTCAAATCTTGCTTGTCTGGCCCGTAGGAATATCCTTCTGCAGATGAGAAAGGGGATTAACAGTCTGCAGAATAGTGTGCTTGCTCCCCCCTCCCCCCTTCGTTCTTCTCTAACTTCCTCCGAAAGGGCCTCTCGTCTAATGGGAATTAGCCCATTCACACTGAAGCAGCTATTTCTCATTAGAGAAACGGCCCTCCGACCTGCAGAGGCAGAAAGGTCCTCTCGTCTAATGGGAACTAGCCCACTCACACTGAAGCAGCTATTTCCCGTTAGAGAAATGGCCCTCCGACCTGCAGAGGCAGAAAGGTCCTCTTGTCTAATGGGAACTAGCCCACTCACACTGAAGCAGCTATTTCCCGTTAGAAAAACGGTCCTCCGACCTGGAGAGGCAGAAAGGTCCTCTCGTCTGATGGAACTAGCCCATTCACACTGAAGCAGCTATTTCCCATTAGAGAAATGGCCCTCCGACCTGCAGAGGCAGAAAGGTCCTCTCGTCAAATGGGAACTAGCCCACTCACATTGAAGGCTAGTTCCCATTAGGCGAGAGGACCTTTCTGCTTCTGCAGGTCGGAGGGCCATTTCTCTAATGGGTAATAGCTGCTTCCAGGTGAATGGGCTAGTTCCCATTAGACGAGAGGACCGGTCTGCCTCTCCAGGTCGGAGGGCCGTTTCTCTAACGGGAAATAGCTGCTTCAGTGTGAGTGGACTAGTTCCCATTAGACGAGAGGACCTTTCTGCCTCTCCACGTCGGAGGGCCGTCTCTCTAATGGGATATAGCTGCTTCAGTGTGAGTGGGCTTGTTCCCATTAGACGAGAGGACCTTTCAGCCTCTGCAGACGGAGGGCCGTTTCTGTAACGGGAAATAGCTGCTTCAGTGTGAATGGGCTAGTTCCCATTAGACGAGAGGTCCTTTCTGCCTCTGCAGGTCGGGGGGCCGTTTCTCTAATGGGAAATAGCTGCTTCAAATTGAATGGGCTACTTCCCATTAGACGAGAGGACCTTTCTGCCTCTGCAGGTCAGAGGGCCGTTTCTCTAATGGGAAATAGCTGCTTCAGTGTGAATGGGCTAGTTCCCATTAGGCGAGAGGACCTTTCTGCTTCTGCAGGTCGGAGGGCCATTTCTCTAATGGGTAATAGCTGCTTCCAGGTGAATGGGCTAGTTCCCATTAGACGAGAGGACCTTTCTGCCTCTGCAGGTCGGAGGGCCGTTTCTCTAATGGGAAATAGCTGCTTCAGTTTGAATGGGCTACTTCCCATTAGACGAGAGGACCTTTCTGCCTCTGCAGGTCGGAGGGCCGTTTCTCTAATGGGAAATAGCTGCTTCAGTGTGAATGGGCTAGTTCCCATTAGACGAGAGGACCTTTCTGCCTCTGTAGGTCGGAGGGCCGTTTCTCTAATGGGAAATAGCTGCTTCAGTGTCGGTGGGCTAGTTCCCATTATACGAGAGGACCTTTCTGCCTCTGCAGGTCAGAGGGCCGTTTCTCTAATGGGAAATAGCTGCTTCAGTGTGAATGTGCTAGTTCCCATTAGATGAGAGGACCTTTCTGCCTCTCCAGGTCGGAGGGCCGTTTCTCTAATGGGAAATAGCTGCTTCAGTGTGAGTGGGCTAGTTCCCATTAGACGAAAGGACCTTTCTGCCTCTGCAGGTCACAGGGCCATTTCTCTAATTGGAAATAGCTGCTTCAGTGTGAGTGGGCTAGTTCCCATTAGACGAGAGGACCTTTCTGCCTATCCAGGTCAGAGGCCCGTTTGGGCTAGTTCCCATTAGACACGATCACCTTTCTGCCTTTGCAGGTCGGAGGGTCGTTTCTTTAATGGGAAATGGCTGCTTCAGTGTGAGTAGGCTAGTTTCCATTAGACAAGAGGACCTTTCTGCCTCTGCAGGTTAGAGGGCCGTTTCTCTAATGGGAAATAGCTTCTTCAGTGTGAGTGGGCTAGTTCCCATTAGGCGAGAGGACCTTTCTGCTTCTGCAGGTCGGAGGGCCATTTCTCTAATGGGTAATAGCTGCTTCCAGGTGAATGGGCTAGTTCCCATTAGACGAGAGGACCGGTCTGCCTCTCCAGGTCGGAGGGCCGTTTCTCTAACGGGAAATAGCTGCTTCAGTGTGAATGGGCTAGTTCCCATTAGACGAGAAGACCTTTCTGCATCTCCAGGTCGGAGGGCCGTTTCTCAAACGGGAAATAGCTACTTCAGTGTGAGTGGACTAGTTCCCATTAGACGAGGGGACCTTTCTGCCTCTCCAGGTCGGAGGGCCGTTTCTACAAGGGGAAATAGCTGCTTAAGTGTCGGTGGGCTAGTTCCCATTATACGAGAGGACCTTTCAGCCTCTGCAGACGGAGGGCCGTTTCTGTAACGGGAAATAGCTGCTTCAGTGTGAATGGGCTAGTTCCCATTAGACGAGAGGTCCTTTCTGCCTCTGCAGGTCGGAGGGCCGTTTCTCTAATGGGAAATAGCTGCTTCAATGTGAGTGGGCTAGTTCCCATTTGACGAGAGGACCTTTCTGCCTCTGCAGGTCGGAGGGCCATTTCTCTAATGGGAAATAGCTGCTTCAGTGTGAATGGGCTAGTTCCATCAGACGAGAGGACCTTTCTGCCTCTCCAGGTCGGAGGACCGTTTTTCTAACGGGAAATAGCTGCTTCAGTGTGAGTGGGCTAGTTCCCATTAGACAAGAGGACCTTTCTGCCTCTGCAGGTCGGAGGGCCATTTCTCTAACGGGAAATAGCTGCTTCAGTGTGAGTGGGCTAGTTCCCATTAGACGAGAGGACCTTTCTGCCTCTCCAGGTCAGAGGGCCGTTTCGCTAAAGGGGAAATAGCTGCTTCAGTGTGAATGGGCTAGTTCCCATTAGACAAGAGGACCTTTCTGCCTCTGCAGGTCAGAGGGCCGTTTCTCTAATGGGAAATAGCTGCTTCAGTGTGAATGGGCTAGTTCCCATTAGACAAGAGGACCTTTCTGCCTCTCCAGGTCGGAGGCCCGTTTCTCTAACGGGAAATAGCTGCTTCAGTGTGAGTGGGCTAGTTCCAATTAGACGAGTGGTCTTTTCTGCCTCTCCAGGTCGCAGGGCCGTTTCTCTAACGGGAAATAGCTGCTTCAGTCTGAATGGGCTAGTTCCCATTAGACGAGAGGACTTTTCTGCCTCTCCACGTCGGAGGGCGGTCTCTCTAATGGGATATAGCTGCTTCAGTGTGAGTGGGCTTGTTCCCATTAGACGAGAGGACCTTTCTGCCTCTGCAGGTCGGAGGGCCGTCTCTCTAATGGGAAATAGCTGCTTCAGTGTGAGTGGGCTAGTTCCCATTAGGCGAGAGGACCTTTCTGCCTCTGAAGGTCGGAGGGCCGTTTCTCTAATGGGAAATTGCTGCTTCAGTTTGAATGGGCTACTGTAACGCTCACCTGATTCCCGTAGAGGCGCCGGTCTTCACTGGGCGTATACCGTATCTGCAAAGGTGATGTGTAACACACGGCTGGCTCTTTGGGCTGGACCTCTGTGCACTGTATGTCTGACTTGAAGGGTAAGATGTCTGCAGATAGAAAATATGGGATTAAGGAACTGGGTTATTGAATGTCTCTCTCTTCTTCCCTTTCTCTTCTCCTGTAGAACCCCAAAGGTTAACGCTCTCACCTTAGGTAAGTGAACGCCGTGCTCTCCATCTGCCTCGGGGCAGGGTGCTGTAACCAGTTTCTTCACTGGATAAGGGGAGCAGGCCTCTTGACTTCAGAGAACTGCTGTCCGTCGTTTACTGCACGAACGGTAAGTTTCGAGTAATTCTAATGTCTTTAAAGTCTTTAGTAATGATGTTTCTTGTTTTGCAGGGTTCCGGCGATGGCGGATGACGGGCTGAAGTGAGTTGAAGATGGAGCCCGTGTGATGAATAGAAGCGCCTGGAAGCACGTAAGTAAGCGCTTGTTGCCTGCTTCACGATGCGCTCTAACTGTCTTTTTATTTTGCAGGTACAAGTTCGGAGCGGCTGCAGGGTGCCGGAATACCCACTGGGTTAGATGTGGAAAGGAGTAATGGCACGTGAGTATTAAAGTTCCCCAATGTCTTTAAACGCACCTTGTTTTGTCTTTCAGATGCGGGATGCAGCGCCGAAGGCCTCCGGAGCGTGCGAAGAGTTGGTAAGCTTTTGTCTTTCAGATGCCGGAATGCAGTGTGAAGACCTCCGGAGCGCACGAAGAGTAGGTAAGCCTTTGTCTTTCAGATGCCGGAATGCAGCGCGAGGCGTTGGTGACAGCCGATGGACCAGGTAAGTGAAGAGCTGTCACTGAAGACCGTAATGCTAACCTGTTCTTTCTTGTCTTTATAGGTGTTGCTGAAGACTGGATTCAGGATGGTAAGCCTTTTTCCTTAGGCCCAGGATCAGCTGCAGAAGACACGATGAGCGTTCTGCTGCAGAGGATGCAGAATAACGCAAAGCAAGATTCTTCCATCGGGTGTGGTTTAAATAGCCTCCTGTAGTGCTTAGGTGTCTCCTTCCACAGCCACGCCTAGGTAAGAAAAGAGTTCCTGCTTTCCAGAAGAGTTCCAGTGTTCTGAATCTAGGGAGTGGCTCCTGCCCCACCCAACAGGAAAAGTAGTTCCAAACAGAAGAGGATCAGAGGCTCAACTGGCAGGCAAGTAAGCATCATGGTCTGCTGCAGGCAAGTCCACCCAAGCATTATGAGCCCGGCGCTTCCAGCGCTCGGACTGGGCATATTTATGAGCCTGGTGCCACTGGCGCCAGGACTGGGTCCAAAAGGTCCCAATTGGGACTGGTTGGCACTCGGAACCTGGGTTATGGATCTGCTTCCAAGGGAGTTGGGAAAACCCTGACCTTTTGGAAGCAGAGATCCTGACAGTACCCCCCCTCAAGGACCCTCCCAAACCGGGCTTCTCTGGGGGTTTTGGCTTGTCAGGAAATGTTCGGTGAAATCTTTTGATTAGGCGAGGAGCGTGGACATATTCAGCAGGTTCCCAGGATCTCTCTTGGGGGCCGTAGCCTTTCCAGTCAATTAGGTAAAATAGTTTAGATTTGGAGATCTTGGAGTCCAGAATGCTTTTGACTTCAAACTCGAGTTCTCCATCAACTAGGATAGGTTTTGGAGATTTAGTTAGTCGGGTTTGAGGTTGCACGGGTTTTAATAGAGAGACGTGGAAGACCGGATGTATCTTCATGTGCGGGGGCAAGTCCAACTTGACCGCTACTGGGTTTACTATGGTAGTGATGGAATAGGGACCAAGGTATCTTGGGTTGAATGTGCGTGGCCCTTTTAGAGGTAGATATTTGGTGGATAACCAGACTTGATCCCCTACTTGATATTGAGGGGCTTCCTTCCGATGTTGATCTGCTCCTTTCTTGTATTGTTCTTTAGCCCTTTGAAGGTGAGAAACAGCTTCCTTAAAGGCTTGGGTGATTGTAGAATGCAGGTAGTCTACTGCTGGTGTTTCAAGATCTTGGAGGGGATCCAGCTCCGAGGTTCGAGGGTGACTGCCGTACAAAAGAAAAAACGGGGTTTTCCCAGTTCCCGAATGGACAGAGTTATTGTAGGCATATTCGGCTATCCAAAGGATGTCTTTCCAAGTTTTTTCAGTTTGTTGCAGCATGCAGCGTAAATAGTGTCCCAGAGTTTGATTGGTCCTCTCGGTTTGTCCGTCGGTCTGAGAGTGGTGACTGGTCGATAGTCTCACATCAATTTGAGCCGACCGACAGCAACTTCGCCAAAAATGAGAAATAAATTGACTACCTCGATCCGAAATTAGAACCGAAGGAAAACCGTGCAGTCGGACGATGTTTTCGAGAAATTCTCGGGCCAGAGTTGCTGCTGTTGGCAAGCCTTTGAGCTGAATGAAATGCGCCATCTTGGAGAATAAGTCCACGATTACTAGAATCGTATTGTATCCGGAGCATGGAGGTAGATCAGTGATGAAGTCCATAGAAAGCGTATGCCAAGGGCGAGGTGGGATTTCAATAGGGCGTAAGAGGCCTGCTGGTCTTTCCTTTTGACTCTTGTTTTGGGCGCATACTCCACAGGACATTATAAAGTCTCTGATATCTTTTTTCCAAGACGGCCACCAGAAGTAGCGCTTGATCTTTTCTGAGGTCTTGGCCATACCGGGATGTCCTTCCATTAAAGAATCGTGATAACAAGAGATTACTTTTTTCTGTAAATCTGTGCTGGGTAGGTATAATCGTTCTTGGAAATACAATAAGTTGTCCTTTACTGCAAAGTCCTTTCCCTGCAGATGCCAATTCTGTATGTCTGCTGGAGTTACAAGTTGCCTGGCCTTATCCTTAACTTCCTCTATGGATTCTGTGGCGATTACACCCAGAATTCTTTGTTCGGGAATGATTGGTACAGGTTTAGGGTTGATCAAGTGTTCTTCCACTCCCATCCGAGAAAGGGCATCAGCTTTACCGTTCTTTGTACCAGGTCGATAGGTAATTATGAAGTCAAACTCGGCAAAGAATAATGCCCAACGGAGTTGTCTAGAGGATTGGGCTTTTGCGGTTTTCAAATATTGCAGGTTTCGGTGATCCGTAATCACAGTAACGGTGTGTCGGGCCCCCAGCAGATAATGCCACCAAGCCTTAAAGGCAGACTTGATAGCCAGAAGTTCCTTGTCAGTAATCGTGTAATTGATTTCAGGAGGCGAGAATTTGCGGGACCAAAATGCCACGGGATGCAACTGATTGGTTACCGGGTCCTTTTGTGATAGAACTGCCCCCATGGCAAGGCTTGAAGCATCAGTTTCCACGATGTAGGGGTGTTCGGGGCGAGGGTGTTTTAAGATTGGTGCAGAGATAAATTTAGTCTTCAAATCCTGGAAAGCTTGTTCCGCCTCGGTAGACCATTCAAAACGTTTGTTTTTCTTTAACAAGGCAGTGATGGGCTGGACTATTCGAGAGAATTCGGGGATAAACCTGCGGTAAAAGTTAGCGAAGCCTAACATGCTTTGCACACCTTTTACGGAGGATGGTGATGGCCATTTGAGAACTGCATCGACCTTCTTTGAATCCATACGCACTCCGCCAGGTGATAATATGAATCCCAAGAATTCAACTTCAGTCACGTTGAAAACACATTTTTCCAACTTAGCGAAAAGTTTGTGTTGACGCAATCTTTCGAGGACCATTTTCACGTGTTTCCGATGTTCAGATTCCGATGAAGAATAAACGAGGATGTCGTCAATGTAAACAACAACACACACATCTATGAGCTCTCTGAGGACATCGTTCATAAAATATTGAAAGGCGGCCGGGGCATTGCAAAGTCCGAAGGGCATGACCTGATATTCAAATAGTCCATACTTGGTGCGGAAGGCCGTCTTCCATTCATCGCCCTCTTTTACTCGTACCAAGTGGTAAGCTCCTCTAAGATCCAGCTTTGTATATATGCATGCTTTTCTGACTTGGTCCAGAAGTTCAGGAATCAAAGGTAACGGATATCTATTCTTAGCGGTGATCTGGTTCAGGGAGCGATAATCTATACAAGTTCTAAGGTCTCCTTCCTTTTTTGGAACGAAGAACAAAGCTGAAGAAGCAGGGGACTTGGAAGGACGAATAAACCCATTTGCCAGGTATTGATCCAGGTATTGTCGAAGGTGAAGGTTCTCAGGCTCGGTGAGGGCATAAATTCTACTACAAGGAGGAGTAGATCCAGGTATCAGGTCTATCTGGCAGTCATAAGACCTATGAGGAGGTAGAGAGTTAGCCTGATCCTTCCGGAAAACATCTTGGTATTCTAGGTATTCGGGAGGTAACTGGGGAGTCTCTGAAGAAATTGCTGCCAGTGCAACACCAGGTGGAGGGTGACAAGTAGAGACACATTCTGGAAACTGGACCGTTCTTGCTCGCCAATCGATCAGAGGATTGTGTTTCTCTAACCAAGGTATTCCTAGAATAATCTGAAACTGAGGGGCCTTGATCACATCGAACACGATCTTCTCATGGTGTCCATCTTGACTTACTAGCGTCACCTCTTGAGTGGTATGCGTTACTGGCCCGGAGGCTATCTCCGTACCATCCACCATAGTAATAACGTCCTTTACAGCCTTGGGACAAAGAGTTAGATTCATCCTCAAAACCATTTCATGATCCACATAATTGCCGATGGCACCGCTGTCGACGTAAGCTTCAATTGCATGTAATCGATCCGGATTATCAGGGCTAATGAGGACCATAGGTATCACGAAATGCGAGGTCACGGAACTGGTTTTCACGCTCGGCAAGAGGACCTCTATTCTTGTCGGGCGAGGTTGTTTCCCTGCTCAGAGTTTGTAACTTTGGTAACTGCAGCTCCTACTGCCTTCTTGGCAGGTTTCACCGGACAGTCTCGAAGAAAGTGCCCTGAGTTTCCGCAATAGAGGCATAATTGCAACTGTTTTCTCCTTTCCCGCTCCTTTTGTGTTAGAGGACCTTTCAGACCCCCTATTTGCATGGGTTCCCCGGAGTCTACTCCTTTGGAAGGAGTTGGCGGTTTGGAAAATACTCGAGCATCAAACTTGGAACGATCGGCCTTCCTGTTCTGCAGTCTGTGATCTATTTGAACGACTAAGTCTATATAGTCCGAACAATCTTGTGGGGGATTCACTACTTGGGCTAACACATCTTTGAGCTCTCCACGTAGACCTCTATAAAACAGCGTAATCCTTTTGTCCTCAGGCCATTGAGTTTCCACTATCAGTCTGTTGAAAGACGCAATATAAGCCAAAAGGTCTTGATTACCTTGTCGCAACGAAAGAAGCTCATTGTCCAAGGCCTGCCCCTGTGAATGTCTTGCGAACAGTTTTTCCATACTGAGCTGAAAAGCTTGAAAATCATGGAGGACCGGATCATCTTGATTTACTAGAGGGATCGACCAGTCTGCCGCATTGCCACTAAGGTACGAAAGCACGAAAGCTACTTTAGCTTGATCAGTTGGAAAGGCTGCTGGCCGGCATAAGAAATGCAACCGGCACTGATTGATAAATACTGCAAACCTCTTTGGGTCACCAGAAAATCGTTCGGGCGGAGCCAGAGGTACATTCCCAGGTAGGTTGATCTGCACTGGATTCATAGAGGATGTAGAAGGAAGATTTCCCCCAGATGCGGGTAACAGGGTCTGTCCGGCTTGTGACTGTAGCAATTGTCTAGCGAGATCATCTGTTCGCTCCTTGGAAATAATCAGTTCCCTTCTTAGAGCGTTCGTTTCCTGACGGGCTGCATGCACTTCTGCCCTTAGTTCCCCAAGTAACCGGGCTAGCTGGTCGGTATCCGAGGTTTCAATAGCGCCTGGACGGGAGTTTTGTGGTAGGCTTTGCGTTCTGTAACGCTCACCTGATTCCAGTAGAGGCGCCGGTCTTGACTGGGCGTATACCGTATCTGCAAAGGTGATGTGTAACACACGGCTGGCTCTTTGGGCTGGACCTCTGTGCACTGTATGTCTGACTTGAAGGGTAAGATGTCTGCAGATAGAAAATATGGGATTAAGGAACTGGGTTATTGAATGTCTCTCTCTTCTTCCCTTTCTCTTCTCCTGTAGAACCCCAAAGGATAACGCTCTCACCTTAGGTAAGTGAACGCCGTGCTCTCCATCTGCCTCGGGGCAGGGTGCTGTAACCAGTTTCTTCACTGGATAAGGGGAGCAGGCCTCTTGACTTCAGAGGACTGCTGTCCGTCGTTTACTGCACCAACGGTAAGTTTCGAGTAATTCTAATGTCTTTAAAGTCTTTAGTAATGATGTTTCTTGTTTTGCAGGGTTCCGGCGATGGCGGATGACGGGCTGAAGTGAGTTGAAGATGGAGCCCGTGTGATGAATAGAAGCGCCTGGAAGCACGTAAGTAAGCGCTTGTTGCCTGCTTCACGATGCGCTCTAACTGTCTTTTTATTTTGCAGGTACAAGTTCGGAGCGGCTGCAGGGTGCCGGAATACCCACTGGGTTAGATGTGGAAAGGAGTAATGGCACGTGAGTATTAAAGTTCCCCAATGTCTTTAAACGCACCTTGTTTTGTCTTTCAGATGCGGGATGCAGCGCCGAAGGCCTCCGGAGCGTGCGAAGAGTTGGTAAGCTTTTGTCTTTCAGATGCCAGAATGCAGTGTGAAGACCTCCGGAGCGCACGAAGAGTAGGTAAGCCTTTGTCTTTCAGATGCCGGAATGCAGCGCGAGGCGTTGGTGACAGCCGATGGACCAGGTAAGTGAAGAGCTGTCACTGAAGACCGTAATGCTAACCTGTTCTTTCTTGTCTTTATAGGTGTTGCTGAAGACTGGATTCAGGATGGTAAGCCTTTTTCCTTAGGCCCAGGATCAGCTGCAGAAGACACGATGAGCGTTCTGCTGCAGAGGATGCAGAATAACGCAAAGCAAGATTCATCCATCGGGTGTGGTTTAAATAGCCTCCTGTAGTGCTTAGGTGTCTCCTTCCACAGCCACGCCTAGGTAAGAAAAGAGTTCCTGCTTTCCAGAAGAGTTCCACTGTTCTGAATCTAGGGAGTGGCTCCTGCCCCACCCAACAGGAAAAGTAGTTCCAAACAGAAGAGGATCAGAGGCTCAACTGGCAGGCAAGTAAGCAGCATGGTCTGCTGCAGGTAAGTCCACCCAAGCATTATGAGCCCGGCGCTTCCAGCGCTGGGACTGGGCATATTTATGAGCCTGGTGCCACTGGCGCCAGGACTGGGTCCAAAAGGTCCCAATTGGGACTGGTTGGCACTCGGAACCTGGGTTATGGATCTGCTTCCAAGGGAGTTGGGAAAACCCTGACCTTTTGGAAGCAGAGATCATGACAGCTACTTCCCATTAGACGAGAGGACCTTTCTGCCTCTGCAGGTCAGAGGGCCGTTTCTCTAATGGGAAATAGCTGCTTCAGTGTGAATGGGCTAGTTCCCATTAGACGAGAGGACCTTTCTGCCTCTGTAGGTCGGAGGGCCGTTTCTCTAATGGGAAATAGCTGCTTCAGTGTGAATGGGCTAGTTCCCATTAGACGAGAGGACCTTTCGGCCTCTCCAGGTCGGAGGGCCGTTTCTATAAGGGGAAATAGCTGCTTCAGTGTCGGTGGGCTAGTTCCCATTATACGAGAGGACCTTTCTGCCTCTGCAGGTCAGAGGGCCGTTTCTCTAATGGGAAATAGCTGCCTCAGTGTGAATGGGCTAGTTCCCAATAGACGAGAGGACCTTTCTGCCTCTGTAGGTCGGAGGGCCGTTTCCCTAATGGGAAATAGCTGCTTCAGTGTGAATGGGCTAGTTCCCATAACACGAGAGGACCTTTCTGCCTCTCCAGGTCAGAGGGCCGTTTCTCTAATGGGAAATAGCTGCTTCAGTGTGAATGTGCTAGTTCCCATTAGATGAGAGGACCGTTCTGCCTCTCCAGGTCGGAGGGCCGTTTCTCTAACGGGAAATAGCTGCTTCAGTGTGAGTGGGCTAGTTCCCATTAGACGAAAGGACCTTTCTGCCTCTGCAGGTCACAGGGCCATTTCTCTAATTGGAAATAGCTGCTTCAGTGTGAGTGGGCTAGTTCCCATTAGACGAGAGGACCTTTCTGCCTATCCAGGTCAGAGGCCCGTTTGGGCTAGTTCCCATTAGACACGATCACCTTTCTGCCTTTGCAGGTCGGAGGGTCGTTTCTTTAATGGGAAATGGCTGCTTCAGTGTGAGTAGGCTAGTTTCCATTAGACAAGAGGACCTTTCTGCCTCTGCAGGTTAGAGGGCCGTTTCTCTAATGGGAAATAGCTTCTTCAGTGTGAGTGGGCTAGTTCCCATTAGGTGAGAGGACCTTTCTGCCTCTGCAGGTCGGAGGGCCATTTCTCTAATGGGTAATAGCTGCTTCCAGGTGAATGGGCTAGTTCCCATTAGACGAGAGGACCGGTCTGCCTCACCAGGTCGGAGGGCCGTTTCTCTAACGGGAAATAGCTGCTTCAGTGTGAATGGGCTAGTTCCCATTAGACGAGAAGACCTTTCTGCATCTCCAGGTCGGAGGGCCGTTTCTCAAACGGGAAATAGGTGCTTCAGTGTGAGTGGGCTAGTTCCCATTAGACGAAAGGACCTTTCTGCCTCTCCAGGTCGGAGGGCCGTTTCTACAAGGGGAAATAGCTGCTTAAGTGTCGGTGGGCTAGTTCCCATTATACGAGAGGACCTTTCTGCCTCTGCAGACGGAGGGCCGTTTCTGTAACGGGAAATAGCTGCTTCAGTGTGAATGGGCTAGTTCCCATTAGACGAGAGGACCTTTCTGCCTCTGCAGGTCGGAGGGCCGTTTCTCTAACGGGAAATAGCTGCTTCAATGTGAGTGGGCTAGGTCCCATTTGACGAGAGGACCTTTCTGCCTCTGCAGGTCGGAGGGCCGTTTCTCTAACGGGAAATAGCTGCTTCAGTGTGAATGGGCTAGTTCCCATCAGACGAGAGGACCTTTCTGCCTCTCCAGGTCGGAGGACCGTTTTTCTAACGGGAAATAGCTGCTTCAGTGTGAGTGGGCTAGTTCCCATTAGACGAGTGGTCTTTTCTGCCTCTCCAGGTCGCAGGGCCGTTTCTCTAATGGGAAATAGCTGCTTCAGTCTGAATGGGCTAGTTCCCATTAGACGAGAGGACCTTTCTGCCTCTGCAGGTTAGAGGGCCGTTTCTCTAATGGGAATTAGCGTTCTCAGTTTGAGTAGGCTAGTTCCCATTATTATGCTATAGAACTAGAAAGCAATTATAGCATTGACAAACCAAAAGAAAAAAAAAACTAGAACGGAAAGCCTTAAGAGAACGCACACATGATTCGTTGATATATAGTCCGCGTCAGCCGACTGATGACGAGAGGAGTTTTGCTTACCCATTGCTGAAAACACCTACATTTGTCGATCCCTTAAAACGTCAAGAGAAATACGTAATTTCAATGACACATTTACGATCAGCAAAGCCAGCGGTCATACTAAACTGTACTAACAGTTTGCGTGTTATCCAGGCTATCCCAGAACTGAAGCACATCACCACGAAGGACATAAATCTGGTCAAATTTCTAGATAATGAGAATCTTGATACAGTTGAAATACAGCTTACGAACCAGAGAACTATGCAAGAAATCCTACAAGCTGACATCCAGTTACAATATATTGGCTTTAAATGTATTAAGAAGAAGAATACAGACAACAGGTCAATTCACGATACAATGATGAAAAATAAAGATGACCAATTGCCATTCAGACGCGAATACGAGAAAGCAGATCTGGGCCTCGCCTCTACAAGAAATAATGAATCATCATCAACAATTATGTCCTATAGCATGGAAGAAGAAATTCAAGCTAATCAAGGATTGTCTACATCTAGATATATCAGAAGAAAATACACATTTCTTTCACAAGAAAATGAAAGTATTCTATCCGTGTCATCATAACAACCAGCGGAAAAACAGAATGTACCTATCCTATTAACATCATGGAATACAAGAGGTCATGGACACCTATTCCACCAAACTCATCCTAAGCTACAACAATCTCACATAATCTGTCTTCAAGAGACATGGTTGTCCCATCCCCCTACGTGTGAAGGATATAACATCTTTACTAATCCAGCCATCACACAACAAAAAGGAAGACCAGCATTAGGACAGATTATGATGATAAAAATTAACTCCCTTTGGACCCCGGTGGAAGCAACAAACTTGAACCCATGGACCCAATATGTCGTGGTACAACAACAAAATAAACCCTTCTGTAATCAGTCACCTTGGATCGTTATATTTAACATATATTGGAATCCTCTAGTGCTAGTTGAAACCTCATTTCTAGACACATTCTTGACAGCCCTCGATGAACTTGTCATTAAGTTTCCAGCAAGCGACATGATATTATGTGGAGATTTAAACATACACATCTTTGATAAAGCCGGAAATCAAAAAGAGAAGAACGCTCTCTCCCAGAAAGCCAAATCTTGGATGAAAGAAATGAAAACAAGGAATCTTACTCTGACTGGAAGTTATCAGAATGCTAACTTCCAATTAATTCCAACTTGGTCACAAGGGACATCGGAAGCAGCTTTGGACTATATATATATTTCGGAGAAGATTGCGAATGCAAGGATGAAAACAGAAATCACAGAGAATAATAACAGCGACCATCGTATGTTATCAATCACATGGCAAATGCAGAATCTAGACAAAGAGCAAACTACACTGCCTGCCATGGAACTGAATGCTAAAGCTACAAGACTGCGACTGAAGACTGTGGATGTTCTGGGTATAAATCATAAATTTCAGGAAACAGGAAAAAAAGATCTCGACAAAATCAATTACAAATGGCTATTTGAACCACACTATCAACCGCATAAAGATTGTAAAAAACAACAATTGCCTCATATTCAAACCTATGATCCGTTGATTGCAACGAAAAAAAGGAGCTACAAAAATGATGTAGACAATTAAATAAGCTAAGAACTAAAGAATCGCACCTTGCAACCAACACTGCCAAACAAAAATACCGGAATTGGTTAAAATCTCATAAAAGTTCCATGTTGCAGCAAGATTCGGAGCAAATGCTAGCTTACCTTAACAATCGGAACACTCGAGATCTATGGAGTTTGCTAAACCCTACGCAAAGTCTTCAACATCGAAGGATACAAAATGTGACTGAAGACCGCTGGCTAGAACATTTTGCCGGTCTATACAAGAAGAAAGATGATCCCGAACTCCCATTCCAGAGAGAAAATTAATAAATGGGAAATTACCATTACTAGACAACAAATTTTACACATAATTACGAAATTGAACAATTCAAGAGCCCCAGGACCGAATGGCCTCACAAATGCTCTAATCAAAGCTTCTCCAGAGATATGGGCGGACATGTTATTACAAATCATTACATTGATTAATCAATTGAACCAAATACCTTCAACTTGGAAACTAGCGGTCCTGATCCCAATCTTTAAACAAGGAGACAAAGAGAGCCCAACAAACTATAGGCCCATTGCATTATTAGATCCTTTGGGCAAAATGTTTGCAACCATCCTATTGAGGTCACTAACGGCACGGGCCACAGATAATAAACGGATTGCGACCCGCCAAACTGGCTTTGTTTGCGGAGTTGGGACAAACATCAACCTATTTCTGCTGAATCTTGTAAAACATGAAGCAAAGTGCTCAAAGCAACAGGTCTGGATAACTTTAGTGGATTTACACCTTGCTTTCGATTGTGTGAACCGACAATTGCTATGGAACACATTGGAAAAGTGGAACTGCCCCCCTTATATACTGCAACCAATAAAGCTACTCTACTCTTCAACAAAAATACGAGTAAGGCTAAACAAAGATGGGCAAATGAGCGCTTATATCGAGACCTGGAATGGACTGAAACAGGGGTGCCCACTTGCAGCCACTCTTTTCAATCTCTTCACATCAGATCTTCCATATGAAATGAAGTCAGACAGAATATACCCTCCGAAAATAAGATCAGTAAAAATACCGATAATGATGTATGCTGATGACATTGTTCTACTTGATAAAACACCGAAAGGATTACAAGAGAGTCTTCGAATGTTGGCAGACTACATGGAAAGAAATTAGTTGAAAATAAATATAGCAAAAACAAAAGTCATGGCGATTATGACACCGAAACAAAATGAAAAAACACCGGTGATACTCATTAACAACTCCATTATCAACATTGTATCATCGTACAAGTATTTGGGTATTGTGATCAGTCAAACAATGATCGAAAAAGAATGGGAGATACATCTAAAAAATAGTCATGGTTTTGGTAAGCAAGGATATGTACTCCATGAAAAATATGGCAAATTTTCTTATCGACCAATCATTACATTTTATAGGAGTAAGGTCATTCCTATCCTTACATACGGAAGCGAAACATTAATTAATTTGTCAGAAAAGATATGGCCAATTCTGGAAGCTACCTTTTGGCGGAAAATAATGAGGTTGCCCACATCCTTCCCTACAAGTCGTATCCAAGCCGAAATTGCAGTTCAATCGCTTGCATCTGTGGTACGCTGGAAAAAATTCGACCTTTTCCGAAAAATAACATGGGAACAAACAGTACCAGCGCTAGAAATCTTCCTACCGAATACTGATCCTATAAATGCTAGGGCCTTGTTAAAATGGAAACAACAAATACTAATATCTTTAAGAAACGAAGATATAACAGAAGAAATGCTACAAATGAGGCCCCAACCAGCCAAGAAACAATTAATGTATCAAGATTGGATAAATACGAATGAATTCATAGGTCGATACAAAGATAATATGGCAAGTAAAACAGAAATCAGAGCTATCAACGAATTGCCACCGTACCCGTTTATATTTCCTGATAAAGAAATAAGAATGTTTATTATGAAATTGCGGTTGAACATACTAGCCACTAGGGAAAGACTAGTAAGAACTAAACAGCAAGATAACAAAGAAATCTTTTGTCGGATATGCAAAAATCAAGACGAAACTGAAAGTTTGTATCATCTGACGATGTTATGTCCTGCCCTCGCTAAAGAAAGAAGTGTATGTCGATCTTACTTTGAGCCTACACAAAAGACAATGAGCTCTGACCAAAGATGGGCTTGGATACTGTCAGGGATTGAGAAACGAATGATATACATAATTTTTAATTTTTGGAAGAAGATTATGGAAAGAATCGAAAACGGGAACTGATTGAAATGAATTACTAAAATGCAATGTTTGATAAGACAAAATGAAAAGTTTACTGTAAACTGAAACAATTTTTTTAATAAAAAAAAAAAACACATTCAGGCAGACCTGACACACACCCCCCTCCGCATCTCAACACACCGTGCACTTGCACACAAACACATTCAGGCAGACCTGACACACACCCCACCCCCGCATCTCAACATACACTGAACTTGCACACAAACACATTCAGGCAGACCCGACACACACCCCCCCTCTGCATCTCAACACACACTGCACTTGCACACAAACACATTCAGGCAGAACCGACACACACCCCCCTCCGCATCTCAACACACACTGCACTTGCACACAAACACATTCAGGCAGACCCGACACACACCCCCCCTCCGCATCTCAACACACACTGCACTTGCACACAAACACATTCAAGCAGACCCGACACCCCCCCACCCCCGCATCTCAACATACACTGCAGACATACAAATACAAACACCCATACACACCGCCACCCCCCCCACCTCTGCATCTCAACATACATACAAAAACAAAAAACACAGTCAGGACGGACCCGGGACAGACACACGCACACACACACACACACACACACACAAACATACAGCCCCCCCCCCCCCACCATGTACTTACCAGACGTGCTGGAACGCTGGCGAGGCTTCTGGCACGCTGGTGTGGGCGTGACAAGGCTGAAATGCCTTTCGGCATCAAGCCTTACTGGCCATGCCAGCCGTAGTGCTGGCACTCCATTGGTGCAGCACATACGCACTACGTGGCTCGTAGGAGTTGTGTGGTTCATGCGGACTGAACCAATGAGGGCCAGTGTTTTGTCCGGCCCTGAAGACAACAAAGACTTTCCTAATGGAGGGCGGGCGATGCTGCTTGCGGGCCGCCCTCCATTAGGAAAGTCTTTGTTGCTGGCGGGCTGGACAAAAAGGCATGGCGGCCCGCAATTGGCCCGCGGGCCGTATGCTGTGCACCCATGCTCTAATGGGAACTAGCCTTCTCAGTTTAAATAGGCTAGTTCCCATTATTATGCAGGACTTGGCCACTAAGGGCACAAATGGCCATTTCTCTAATGGGAACTAGCCTTCTCAGTATGAGTGGGCTAGTTCCCATTATTATGCAGGACTTGGCCACTAGGGGAGCAAAAATAACCATTAGTCTAATAGGAACTAGCCTTGTCAGTGTGAGTAGGCTAGTTCCCATTATTATGCAGGACCTGGCCAGTAGGGTCAAAGAGGGCAATTTCTCTAATGGGAACTAGCCTTCCCAGTGTGAGTAGGCTAGTTTCCATTATTATGCAGGTCCTGGCCACTAGGGGAGCAAAAAGGGCCATTTCTCTAATGCAGGTTTGCACAACTGATTTTGACAGAGAGCCGAAAGTACCTTACATGATGGCTATAGTGGGCCGAAAAGTAAATGTGGGTGGGCCGGTAGTCGCGGTGGGGCATGGCGTGTCAGGAGGCTTTTTCAACCCCCAATTTTTATTAAACACATGGAAAACACTATGCCCCATAGCTCCCACCCCTCAAGCAAACACTATGCCCCTTGGCTCCCACCCATTAACCAAACACTATGCCCCATGACACCCACCCCTCATGCAAACACTATGCCCCAAGGCACCCAACCCTCAAGCAAACACTATGCCCCATGGCCCCAACCCCTCAACCAAACACTATGCTCCATGACACCCACCCCTCATGCAAACACTATGCCCCAAGACACCCATCCCTCAAGCAAACACTATGCCCCAAGACACCCACCCCTCAAGCAAACACTATGCCCCATGACTACCACCCCTCAAGCAAACACTATGCCCCATGGCCCCCACTCCCCGACCAAACACTATGCCCCAAGACACCCACCCCTCATGCAAACACTATGCCCCAAGACACCCACCCCTCATGCAAACACTATGCCCCAAGACACCCACCCCTCAACCAAACACTATGCCCCATGACACCCACCCCTCATGCAAACACTATACCCCAAGACACCCACCCCTCATGCAAACACTATGCCCCAAGACACCCATCCCTCAAGCAAACACTATGCCCCAAGACACCCACCCCTCAAGCAAACACTATGCCCCAAGACTCCCACCCCTCAAGCAAACACTATGCCCCATGGCCCCCACTCCCCGACCAAACACTATGCCCCAAGACACCCACCCACCCCTCATGCAAACACTATGCCCCAAGACACCCACCTCTCATGCAAACACTATGCCCCAAGACACCCACCCCTCAACCAAACACTATGCCCCATGACACCCACCCCTCATGCAAACACTATGCCCCAATACACCCACCCCTCATGCAAACACTATGTCCCATGGCCCCCACCCCCCAACCAAACACTATGCCCCAGGACCCCCACCCCCCAACCAAACACTATCCCCCATGCCACCAAGCGTGCACCATGCATACATACTCATACAGACCCGAACCCCCACACCCCTTCATACAAAATAGCAAGTATACACCATGCACCCATACAGACCCAAACCCCCAACTAAGCACACAAACTCACAAGCATACACCATGCATCCATACAGACCTGAACCCTCCACCCCCAACTCACCAAACAAACTCACAAGCATGCACGCATACAGACAGTGGAGAAAATGTTGGGGGGGGACATGACCTCTGAACAAAAAGGTGCCCCATTCAAATGAATGGGGACAAAATGGTGTGCCATGAAAGTTGGGGGGGACAAACACCCCCGTCCCCCCCTAAAATTAGGCCCATGCATACAGACCCGGACCCCCCACCCCCGCATCTCAACATACACTGAACATGCACACAAACACATTCAGGCAGACCCGACACACACCCCGCCCCCGCATCTCAACATACACTGAACTTGCACACAAACACATTCAGGCAGACCCGACACACACACCCCATCCGCATCTCAACACACACTGCACTTGCACACAAACACATTCAGGCAGACCTGACACACACCCCTCTCCGCATCTCAACACACACTGCACTTGCACACAAACACATTCAGGCAGACCCGACACACACACCCCCTCTGCATTTCAACACACACTGCACTTGCACACAAACACATTCAAGCAGACCCGAAACATCCCCCACCCCCGCATCTCAACATACATTGCAGACATACAAATACAAACACCCATACACACCGACACCCCCCCACCTCTGCATCTCAACATACACACAGTCAGGACGGACCCGAGAGACAGAGAGACACACACACACACACACACACACACCACACACACACACACACACCGCCCCCCCTCACCATGTACTTACCAGACGTGCTGGAACGCTGGCGAGGCTTCTGGCACTACGGCTGGTGTGGGCCTGACAAGGCTGAAATGCCTTCCGGCATCAAGCCTTACTGGCCATGCTAGCCGTAGTGCTGGCACTCATTGGTGCAGCACACACGCACTAAGTGGCTCGTAGGAGCTGTGTGGTTCGTGCGCACTGAACCAATGAGGGCCAGTGTTTTGTCCGGCCAGGAAGACAACAAAGACTTTCCTAATGGAGGACGGCCGATGCTGCTTGCGGGCCGCCCTCCATTAGGAAAGTCTTTGTTGCTGGCGGGCCGGACAAAAAGGCATGGCGGGCCGCAATTGGCCCGCGGGCCGTATGTTGTGCACCCATGCTCTAATGGGAACTAGCCATCTCAGTTTAAATAGGCTAGTTCCCATTATTATGCAGGACTTGGCCACTAAGGGCACAAATGGCCATTTCTCTAATGGGAACTAGCCTTCTCAGTATGAGTGGGCTAGTTCCCATTATTATGCAGGCCCTGTCCACTAGGGGAGCAAAAAGAGGCATTTCTCTAATGGGAACTAGCCATCTCAGTTTGAGTAGGCTAGTTCCCATTATTATGCAGGACTTGGCAACTAGGGGCAAAAGGGGCGAAATCTCAAATGGGAACTAGCCTTCTCAGTATGAGTGGGCTAGTGCCCATTATTATGCAGGACCTGGCCACTAGGGGAGCAAAAGGGGCCATTTCTCTAATGGGAACTAGCCTTCTCAGTGTGAGTGGGCTAGTTCCCATTATTATGCAGGACTTGTCCACTAGGGGGCAAAAAAAGGGCTTTTCTCTAATGGGAATTAACCCACTCACACTGAAGCAGCTATTTCCCATCTGAGAAATAGCCCTAACAACCGATGGTCCGTTTCTCTGGTGGGTATCAACCTATACGAACTGTGCTTTGCAACAGAGCCTTGGTTTCCAATTATCATGTAAAGCTCTTAAAGTGTTAATAACATATGGTATTTATCTATACCCGCTCACTGTGAATCGTAAAAAGGCTGATGTTCGACTTGTATAGCATTCACATGTGGAGATGGGACTTTGTGTTGAAGCAAACGTGCTTTCCAACATTAGCGGAATCTCCTCAGAACGCCTGCCGAGCAGCTGACAGAGCGTTACCTTCTATTTCATTGCAAATCCGGTGACGCGCAGGCCGCCCCTCCGGAAGTACGCACCAAGTTCCAAATGTTGAAAACCTCGGATCTGTGCTCTCCTAGCCTTCAAAACTTCACCCGCAGCACTTGCACTAAGGTTAGTGTGAAGTTTTAATAAAACGGCAACATGACAGTAACGCAGAAAGAGTTTATATTATGAGCCCAGATGGGAGCTCGAAACTAAGCTGCCATCCATAATGGCGCTTGGCCACGCCCCCCCCACTGCACTGCTAACTAGACATAATGACATCAGGCACCGTGGTATGAAATGCAGGTGTACAGGGATGAGTAGTATCCTGCCCACAAGCATGATAACTGTTATTACGTGTCTAGACTGGCATTTATCAACATTCCAAGTTATAATGTAGTGTTCATTCCCAAGTGTTTTGGTGGATTCGGCTGTTAATGGTCTGCTAGGCCAAGCTTTTGTATGCACAAGCGAAGCAAGGGCCTTGACAATGCTTATGGCTGTTAATGACCAAGCTTGTCTGTGAACGTGGGGGATGTGATGGGCGCACCCGTGCCTCGGGCCGCCTTGTACTCACACACGCATGCATATAATCACTGAGCCGAATACAAGTGCGTCTGTGCTTTCCAAGGTCCCGGCGGCAACTGCCGCACTGACCCTCTTTATTACTCACTGCGCATGCACGGCCCAAACCGAGGCTCGCGCATGCGTGCCTTTAACTTAAAGACGTCACATCCCTCCTTTTCTTTAACAGAAAACAAATGATACCAAACATTTAACATAACAACTGTAAACGGACCCAACGTGGGTCCCTGACCTGATTTGGACGTCAGCTCAGTCTCCTGAGTCCAGGACATAGTCCTTGAGACGAACAGGCAGTCTGCGATCATGTCGCATGGGATATCGACCGCCACTCCGTGGGGTCGGCAGCGGGTTATCAGCCCGTGGCAGCATGTCCATTGTCAAGTCCACCGCTGGGTTCTCAGCCACTGCTATGGGCGGGACAACATCTTCTCGTTCTTCCTCCGGACGTTGGACACCTATCTTTTTGAAGAAAGATCGGTTGCGGGTGACAGTCCCTCTCTCGTTGGCTGCTGTGACCATGGTCCCCTTGACATGGGTAACCGTCCACGGTTGGGGCTCATACGGGAAAGACAGCTTCCCTTCAGGTGGACGATTCCGCACAAGCACAGAGTCTCCCATGGCCACTTCCTTTTCTTGCAAGCCTCTCCTCGCACTCTCTTTCTCGTTGCACGCCGCACGCTCCTCTCGAACTTTGTCGCTATCGATGACCCCGGGCTCACGGCCCTCTACTTCCAGGATCAGGCCTCCCGGACAGCGTCCAAACAAAGCTTTGGCCGGGGCAACTCCGGTCGACTGGTGCGGTGTGGTTCGGTATTCCCGCAAAAACTCGACCAGTTTCTTCTTCAAGTCACCTCCTCCATTGGCCGATATTCGGAACACCTTGTTAAGTGTCCTCATTAGTCTTTCAGCTTCTCCATTCGCTCAAGACCAGAGGGGTGATACCTTCCGGTGGTGGATCCCTTTTGCTTTCATGTATTGTGCGAACTGGCTCCCTGTGAATGGCATTCCATTGTCGGAGCACAGGATTTCGGGGAAGCCATGAGCCGCAAACATCTTGTCCAAGGCCATGATGGTGTGGTCGGTTGCTGTTGATTGCACCACCTCCACCTCCGGATATCTCGACCATACGACTACGGCCAAAAAGTACATGCCCCTCCCTGTCGACCCAAAGTCAGCGTGGACTGTGCCCCACGGACTCTCACTCCTTTCCATGGAGCTGATGGGTGGAGCTCTCTCTATTGGGCTCACCGCTTGGCATGGCAGGCACCTCCTCATGTGTGATTCCACTAGGCCTTCCAGATCCGGAAACCATACTTTGGGTCACAAACGCGCCTTTGTCTTTGCGACCCCCTGATGCCCTGTGTGCGCCAGTTCCAGGACATGAGCCCTCAGTGTCTGGGGAATGACAATCTGCCGTCTGCGCAGCAGCAGCCCATCATCCCATGTTGAGAGTTCATCCCTTACTCTCCAGAGTGCTTGGAGATCCCTCTGGGCCCTGACATCTCGCCTGGTGTTGTTCTGGAGTACCTCTTTCCAATCCCCACTCCTTACCGCAGCCTGAATGATTTTAAACACTTTGTCCGTTGACGATTCTTCGGCCACTACTTCCCTAGACAGTGCCACAGGCATTGCGCTCTCCACAATACTGTGAACAAACTCTTGGCACTCCACCAGTTCACTGGGCCCCTGCCCTCGCTCATTGTTCGGTTGACGGGACAGATAATCCTCTGGATTGGTCGTTCCTGGCCGGTTCACAAGCTTGACACCATACTCGATGAGCGCGAGCATCCAGCGCTCAATCCGCAGGGGAGGCTTCGAGGACACCCTCGCTAGGATGGGCAGAAGTGGTTTATGGTCCGACACGACCGTCACAGGTTTTCCAAGAATATACAGGCGAAAATGCCGGCAGCACCATAGGATGGCTAGCGCCTCCCTCTCAATCTGCGAGTAGCGTCTCTCGGTGTCCGTGAGGGCCTTACTTGCATAGGCGATGGGGCGCATATCACCTCTGGCGTCGGATTGCATAAGAACGGCACCCAGTCCCACCGGGCTGGCATCCACAAAAATCTCTTCACTCTGCCGTGGAGTCAAAATATGCCATTGTGTCCCGATCCGAGAGGGCCCTCTTGATCTCTAGGAATGCATCTTGTTCTCTCTTGTCCCACACCCACGTGGCCTCATTCTTTGTCAGGGCTCGGAGAGGTTCGGACAGGGACGCCAACCCTTTGATGAACCGCCTGCAGTAGTTAACCATCCCCAGGAAACTACGTACCTCCGTGGGGGATTGGGGCGCCGCAGCCTTGCGGATGTCCTTTATTGTCCCTGGATCTGGCGAAACACCGTTGGCGTGGAAAATGAATCCAAAGAACCCAATGCGAACCTTGAAAAATTCACATTTTCTTTGATGTAGGGTAAGGCCCAACTCTCTCAGCCTCTGCAAGGTGGACTCCAATCTCTTCATATGCTCGGTCTGGGACTCAGCAAAAACCAGGATGTCATCACTCATATTGAGTACCCCTTTGAGACCAGCTAGCGCTCCCCTGATGGCATTTTGGAAGACTTCCGCCGTAGAAGAAATGCCAAAACGTAGGCGTTTAAATTGATAGAGGCACTCATGAGTGGTAAAGGTTGTAATGTATCTCGAGTCCGGGTGGAGCTCTAGCTGGTGATACCCCGACCTCAGATCCAGCTTCGAGAATACCTTGGCCCCCTGTAGCTCACCCACAATGTCGTCCAGCGTCGGAGTTATGTGCCTTTCCCGTTTGATGGCAGCATTCGGGAGACGCATGTCCACGCAGATGCGGATGGCACCTGGCTGTTTAGGTTTCGGCACCACTACAATGGGAGAGACCCAGTGCGTCGGCCCTTCCACCCTTTCTATGATGTCCATCTCGACTAGTAGCTGCAATTCCTTCTCTACCTGCGCCCTGAGGTGGAAGGGAATTTGTCGATGCTTTAGGGCCGTGGGCCTAATGGTGTCGTCAATGTGTAAACGCACTGGGGGAGCCTTCAACTTGCCCACTCCCTGAAAAATGCCAGAGAACTTGTCTAGATTCAGGCGGGGGAATTTGTGGATGTCTTTAAATTGCTCCATAGGGAAGTGAGAGCAAAGGAGGGGTCTAAGGAGGAAGAGAGGGAGCTGGCTTCACGACCAAGGGTCCCGGTGACCATTGAGAATTGGACCTCAGCGTTTATCATTTATGCCAGTGTGTATTGTGAAAAATTCCCGGAGCGTTGCGTGGCCCTGCTAAAATATATGGACGTAATAAGGAAGGCTTTCACGAGTTTTGGGGGCTTTGCCTGGGTAAGGTATGATGAGGAATTCAGAGCGAGAATGGCAGAGGACAGTCAGGCGGTCTGGGGGGAGATAGACATGGACCTCTGGCTGCAATGGATGGCTCCAACAAGGCCTGCCCCGACACTGCACACAGCAAGTGGGCTGCCCGTGCCTTTCCGGCCCTTTCTTGGTCGCCCCGCCCATGAAGGGGCGGGGGGAGGAGGTAGGGGTCAGTCCTCATCAGCGTGCTGGGGGTATAATAAGGACGGCTGCACAAGGACCCTGTGTAGGTTCAGGCACGAGTGTAGCAAGTGTGGTGCAAAACACCCTCTCACTCAGTGTTTCCAACAGGGAGACAGGGGGAGGGGGAGAGGTTCAGGAAAAGGGGTTGTGGGAAAAAGCTTTTACTCCAATTAAAGTGGGTGTATTGGAAAAATGGTTGCAATTTTATCCGGATAGGGAAGGGGCTAAGATTTTGAGCGAGGGGTTTTGTCAGGGGTTCAGATTACGTTACCAGGGCCCAAGGGTGCGTCGGTGGGTTGAAAATTTGAAGTCGGTGAGAGAGAATGTTGAGGTGGTAAGACAAAAATTGAACAAGGAAATAGCGGCAGGAAGGATAGTGGGCCCGTTTGATGACATGCCGGGTGATTTAGTGATATCCCCATTGGGGGTGGTGCCCAAGAAAGCTCCGGGGGAGTTCAGACTGATTCATCATTTGTCATGGCCGGAGGGTATGTCAGTTAATGATTTCATTGCCCCCGAAGAATGTGGGGTTGTGTATGCAAGTGTTGACCAGGCGGTTGAGCTGATAAGGAAGGAAGGGCGAGGGACCTTCATGGCCAAGTGCGATATCAAGGCGGCTTTCAGGTTATTGCCGGTGCGCCCGGAGGATTTTTGGTTGTTGGGTTTGCAGTTTGAGGACCGCATATACATAGAGAAAGCATTGCCAATGGGGTGCGCAATTTCCTGTGCCTTGTTTGAACGGTTCAGCTCTTTTCTACAGTGGGTTTTTTCATTGAGCTCGGGTTGGGAGAGTGTGCTGCACTATCTGGATAATTTTCTGTTCATTAGCGGGGCAAAAAGAGAGGAGGACTGCAAAGAAATGTTAAAGTTGTTTCAGGAATTGATGGAGGAGCTGGGCGTACCCTTAGCCGAAGACAAAACAGAAGGGCCGGCAGTGGTGTTAACATTTCTAGGAATTGAACTGGATTCAGTGGCCATGACCTCACGCTTGCCGCACGACAAGGTGAGCAAATTGGTGGTACTGTTGGAGAAAGCGGTGGGGGCCAAGAAAATGATGCTGGTGGAGATGCAGAGATTGGTTGGGCATCTGAATTTCGCATGTAAGGTAGTGGCCCCAGGGCGGACGTTTTGCAGGAACATGGCAAGGTCCATGGTGGGAGCAAAGTGCCCACATCATCGGATAAGAGTATCGGGGGCAGTGAGGGAGGATTGCAGAATTTGGCTGCGCTTTTTGGAGAGTTTCAATGGAGTGTCAATGTGGTTGCAGGGAGACCCGGTGACATGGGAAGTTCAGATATTTTCGGATGCAGCAGGGGCCGGAGGTTTCGGAGTGTTTTGGGAAGGAAAGTGGTGTGCGGAGAAGTGGCCAGCGCGGTGGTTGAAGGAAGGGAGGAGTATAGCATTTCTTGAATTTTTTCCATTATTAGTGGCATTGGAGTTGTGGGGGAAGTAGTTGCAAAACAAGAAGGTGAACTTCAATGTGGACAATGAATGCGTGGTCCATGTGGTGAACAGGCAGTCAGCGAGGGATCAGAGGGTGTCAAGACTGATGAGAGAATTTGTTCTGCGTTGCATGGAATGGAATGTGGTGTTTAAGGCAACACATGTGCCGGGGAAGGATAATGGCATCGCTGATGCATTATCTCGTTTTCAATGGCAGAGATTCCATGGATTGGCTCCAGATGCAGATCAGGAGGGGCAGCTGATTCCGGAGGAGCTGTGGAAGATAGGAAGCTGAGAGCGCTGGCTTTGGTGGAGGGTTCATTGGCCTCGGCGTCTAAGAAGTCATACAGGAGGACCTGGGAGGATTTTATTAGAGGAGGAGCTTGTAGTTGGAAGGGTAGATGGGATGCGGAAGAGTGGAGGAGGGATGATGTCACGAATTTCCTCCTGAGGTGCATGGACAGGGGCTGGTCAAGGGCAACGATAGCGGGAAAGCTAGCAGGGATTGCCTTTTATGGGAAATGGTTTTGGGTTTTTCAGCCAAGTGGGGTGGAAATGGCGAGTAGGATGTTGGAAGGATGGGCAAGGGAGAGTAAGAGGGACAAGGATAAGAGGAGGCCGATATCGGCGGAATTGCTGCAGAGGTTGATTGAGGTGGTGGGGGTGTGATGCTGGAAATGCATCAGAGGGACAGGGCCTCTGAATCCTTGTCCTTTACTGCTTTTTATCGTGTGTTCTGTCGTGTTTTCTGCCCAGGAATCCATGTGGGACTCCTGGCAGTGCAGCTCTCTCTTTTGGTTTGGTGAACAGACCCATGGGATACCCTTATGGCACCCATGGGTAGGGGTACAACCCTGTGCCCCTAGTGTATGTTTTTGGGCACCTGTGGGTGGCCCACAGAGCAGGGTATGGGCTGGTGGCAGCTCCATGCTGAATTTGACAGGTGCTCTGGGTGTCCTCCATTTTGGGATACCCAGGCCCTGCCATTGGGATCAGTTGATTCCTGATAGGAAACAAGATGGCCCCTGTGGCCTCTTGCTTTCTATTGCCTGTTACCTTGTTTCCCAAAGTCCTGGGAAGCCCTGACTCTGTCCCTTCCCCCTGACTGGCTGTTGGGTGGAAGTTCCATATATGGTGTTGCTGTGAAGGCCCAGCTAGACTGACTGGAGCCTTCCCAGTGACTGATGTTGTGGGTACCTCCTGTGGGTGGGACCTGGGTGAATGGAGTGTGTGACCAATATACACTCCTTGTTGTGGTTGTCTGGTTTCTGGCATGAGAGACAAAGACTGAGACAGCCCTGCCCGAAACTGGCCTGAATGCAGTGTGTAGTGTTGAATGGCTGGGTACTTGTCCCAATCCACATTCCTTGTTGTGAGTGTCTGAAAGGGAGGAGTGTGGCCTGAATGCACTGTGTGCCTGATTGGCTGACTGACTGCATGAATGCCCTTCTGTATGATTGGCTGCTGAATGTGTGCCAGCAGTGTGGGTGAGAGACAGTATAGCATATCTGGGGACCTCTCACCACTGGTAATTGTTCAGAAGCGTTCTGGAGCTGAGTCTCCACTCTAAGAGTAACTGGAACTGCTGATCCTCGACGCCCAGCTGGAAGAAGAAGACTTACTGCTGCATTTGCTTCAACCGATCCGAAGGCTGCCGAAATCGTCGAAGTTTGACCCGAGAAAGGACTTGGTAAGGCGCCCTCTTCCCGTACTCCGAGGGACCATCGAGCACCGCTCCATCTTCGCCGAAGCGCCCTGGAAGACAGACCCTCGAAAGGCTGCCGACCCGAGACGGGACCGCCGAGGAGATCGAAGTGAAGCACCCGGACATCGCCGCCGTCGAAGTCCATTGCCGTCGACCAGGGTTCGCAGGTTTGTGTAACCGCTGGAGGCACGTCGAAGTTGTGTTGCCCAGCCGTGGGAACCACTTGACGCCGTGCCTCCGACGACCGGAGCCGTCCGCTCCTTGCCTAAGAACATTCGAATCGAAGGACTCCCTTGACCGCACCGTCGACCGCTTTATCCTGCTGGAGAAAGTCGAGGACGACCAACGCGCCGAGGAGAAACCTGCCGGTGGGTTTCCCGCCACCCGAAGACCACAAAGACTCGAACGACTCGACGCCCTTGCCGGGCCCCCGTCTCCACAATCTTTGCGGTCCAGAACAATTGTCGTCGAGGTGCCCCGCACGCCTCTGCCTTGCAGGACGCCAACGCTCCGTCGTCGACGAGCACCGCTTGGATCGAAGCTGCCGCCTCATCGACGCCGTTCTACCCTGTTTGTTGTCGGACGTTCGACGCCCCGTGTCTCCCGCTTGAAAGGGAAAGCATTCAAGAAGGGCCGTCGATTCCCCGACGCCGAACGCCGAGTTCCTCGACGGACGTTCGACACCCCGTGTCTCCCGCTTGAAAGGGAAGGCATTCAAGACGGGCCGTCGATTCCCCGCCACGAACGCCGAGTTCCTCGACGCTTCTCGACGCCTCTCGACGATCCGTGACTCCCGCTTGAAAGGGGGTCGCTCAAGAAGGATCTGTCGACGACTCTTCGAAGAACTCGACTCCACCAGGTACATTGGGGGGGGTAAAAACATTATAGGAGGGAATAAGACTTGCAAAACAATATATGGACTGGGCTTGTGCTATATCTTTATTTTACAGGTTGCCCAGGTGGGGGGATCTCCACACAGAACTGTGTCTAGTGGTAGGTGCCAGTATTCTACCTATTGCTCAACCATTTTATTTTCTCTCCTCTCTCTATTGCTGGTTTCACTCTATTGATCTGTGTGACATTGTTACAGTATTGTTGATGCACTTTAATGAGATCTAATACAAAGGGTGGTACCATTTTAAAATTGTATATATTTGCCATTGTTGATTTTCCTAAGTACAAAGTGAGTTATTACGATAAGTGTACATAACCTTGAATATTGATTATATAAAGACTGTGTTCTAACCAATACAGTGTGTGGACATTCCTTTGTGGGGGATTGGGGATTACACTGTACTTAAGAACCAGCCTGCATCACCTCCTGAGAAGCTAGGCCTTGATTGCTCGACCATAGCTACCGAATAGAGAATCTAGGCTGGGGTCCTCTGTGCCTCCCCTCTACCATATAGAGAGCAGAAGTACAGACCACCCCCCACCAGTCCTCTCTTGACACTGGTGGCAGCGGTGGGATGCTTATGGTTTTAAGAATCAGTGTATAACCGTGCCACTTACAAAATATCTGCACTTTATTAAATGAAGGTTTAGTTGTGTACAAGATAACTGCATTACAAACAATGGAGTCTATTGCAAATGGCAAATTGACTCGGATGAGCTTGGAGGCTCTCCAGAGTGCTTGTGAAGCCAGGGAGTTAGACTTTGTGGATAAGTTTAGGGCTGAGCTGATAGCTGCCCTGGTGGACTACCAGACTGATGGTGAAACTCTTGATGAGGGGGGGAATGCAACCAATGAGGACTCTGCCCCTGGGGTTTCTGCTGAATCTGTTTCTGGGAATGCCACCATTCCTGCTGCCTCTGTTCCAAACCCCAGCAATTCCTTGGAGCTTGAGTTATTAAGGATGAAATTGGCCTTTGAATACCGCAAGTTGGAAATAGATGCTGAACTTAAGAAAGAGGAGTTGGCTCAACAAGTGGAGCTCAAGAATAGGGATCTTGAACTCAGAAATAAGGACCTTGAACTCAAGAGCCAGGAAACTGAATGTCAGAGAATCCAGCTAGAGAAAGCTAGAGTGGAGACTTCAGCTAAAACCAGTGAGAGTGTCAGGTCCCCAGCCACCAAGTTTATGAAAGATTTGGTTGGGGTATTTGTGGAGGGTTCAGATATCCTCCAATGGATTGAAGCGTTTGAAATGGCTTGTGCGATTCATGATGTTGATAAAAGAGATTGGGCTAAGTGTTTGTTAAGCAGAGTGCCTCAAAATGGATATGACTGTATTCTGAAGCTGAGTGTGGAAGAAAGGGGTCAGTATGAGTGTATGAAGTCTGCTTTGATTGCCAAGTTTGGCAAGACACCTACCCAATACCTTAAAAGGTTCAGGGATTTTAAGAAAATAGAGAATGTGTCTTGGGTTGACTGGGTGAGTGCTGCGCACATGAACATGATGGGGTGGATCGATGGATACAAGGTTAAGACTTTTGTTGAATTGTCCCACCTCTTGTTTTTTGAGCATTTTTCTGAAGCCTGTTCACCAGAGCTGTGTCAGTATGTGGCTGACCAGAACATTTTGGACCCCTTTAAGCTGGCTAGGTTGGCTGACAAGAGGGTCTCCCACCGGGTGTCCCCTAAGGACTCCAGTGGGAAGGACAAGGACAAAGAAAAGGGGGCCTCTCAGAAAGCTGAGGAGTCCCACAAGCAGTCACAGTCGGGTAAACCTAAACCTTCCTCTCCCAAGACCCAAAAATCTAGTGGGGATAAGTCATCTGTGGGTGGGAATAAGAGTAGTGGTCCACCTGCTGCAAAGCAGGCTCCCAGTGGTTCCAGTACCGTACCCCGCACTCCTGGCACTTGTTGGGACTGTGGGGCTCTGGATCACAGAAGGAGTGACTCCAAGTGTAAAGGTAAGGCACTTGGAGTACAGGCTGTCAGCCTGACCTACCCTTACCCCGTGTCTGAGGTGGAGGCCACTGTCCTCCCCTCCTCTACCGGGATCACATTTGGTGCTCCGGTAGAGATTTCCTTAGTGTCCCTTGGGGCCTGGGACCAGTATGCAGAAGTACTGGCGACTATCCCACAGAACACCCATAGGTTTTTGAGAAGTGTCCTCTTGAATGGCCAGCCTTCTACTGGTTTGAGAGACACTGGGGCAAGCATGACAGTGGTGGACAGAACCCTGCTCAAGCCAGAGGACTATGTAAGTGCTCCTCTGAGAACCACCAGGTTAGCTGGTGGGCCTCCCAAATTATCGCCTGTAGCCTTAGTCACACTCATGATTGGAGACAAGGCAGCGAAGCTTCCTGTCCTGGTTCAGGACAATGTCCCTGCTAACATTCTGTTAGGAAATGATCTAGTAGAGTTGGGGTTGATCTCGGATGGTCTTCCCATGACTGCTGCTGCAGTCACTATGTCACAGGTGACACCGGGTCTGGCTGTGAGTCAGGTACCCGAGCCAAAGGCGAGGCCTAAGGCAAGAAGAAGGAAGACCAAGAAGGCCACCTCTGTGGAGGGAACACCTTCTCTTCCTGCTGTTCCGACAGCACGCATTGGGATCCATGCTCCGGACGGGCTGGGTCCAGTGGAAAACCCAAACTCAACTCCTGTGGGAGAAGAGACAGAAGACTCTCCTGTGGGAGAGGTTCTCAACCCGGAGGATCATCCCAACCTTCAATGCTTGTTAGCTGAAGGGGGACCCTCCCGGGCAGACTTCTGTAAGGGACAGAGAGAGTGCCACTCTCTCGAGGGACTGAGGAAACAGGCCCTGTCCCAGGCACAAGGAGAAGTGCCTAGGACATTCCGGATTTATTGGGAGGGTGAGCTCCTTGTTAGTGAGCCCACTAAGCCTGAACCTGGTGCCCTCAAGAGGTTGGTGGTACCCCAGGTTTACAGGCCCTTCCTACTGCAGTTGGCGCATGAGGTGCCCTTGGCTGGTCATCTTGGGACCAAGAAGACTAAGCAGAGGCTCTCTGCCCATTTCTACTGGCCACGGATGGGAGTAGAGGTGGAGTCCCACTGCAGGACCTGCCCAACTTGTCAGTTGTCTGGCAAGACTGGAGGCAGTGTCATTGCCCCACTGCAGCCATTGCCAGTGGTTGGCACACCATTTGAGAGGGTGGGCATCGACATCGTCGGTCCCATTGACCCTCCCACTTCAGGAGGACATCGGTTCATCCTGGTCTTGGTAGATCATGCCACCAGGTACCCTGAGGCAATACCCCTTCGGACTGTTACTGCCAAGGTGGTTGCCAGGGCTCTCCTGGGCATTTTCACCCGTGTTGGATTCCCCAAGGAGGTTGTCTCTTACAGAGGATCCAACTTCATGTCTAGTTACATGAAAACCATGTCGAAAGAGTGCGGGGTAACCTATAAGTTCTCCACCTCTTACCACCCCCAGACCAATGGTCTGGTTGAGAGATTTAATAAAACTCTCAAGGGCATGCTAGGGGCTTTGTGTCAGATACCAGATTTGCCCTCGTAGTGTAGCCGATGAATTCTTCTTCCCAATGTACCCCTCTGGTTTTGGTTAGAAAGAACCAGAGCGATCTATTGGAGAAAAGAATGGATGCCGATGGAAATCCTGGAGTCTCCGTGGAACAACTCGGATTGAGACGCGGGATGTCAAAGGAGGCCTGGATAAGGATATTATACCGCAATTCGGAACCAGACCTGCAAAGGTGAGATAACAACACACCACAGCAGCAAGATTTGAAAAGTGTTAGGCCAAAGATTTACCATGCAAGACAAAAAGGGAGTTTTAGTAACAGTAACCCACCAGTAACCGTAAGACAAAGACACATACATCACCCCCCTCTTTCTACCCAGTCTTATCAGAAAAGGTTAACCGCTTACCGGTGTTTGTGTCCCAGGAGAAGGATAGCACACGTAGGCAGAATCCAAGCAATCCACAAGAAGCAGTCCGGGCCTAGCCCGACGGCACGAGGACGCCTAATAACACCCTGACCCAATGGCACGAGGACGCTAGTACACACAGGAAGTCTCTAGTCCGTGTACCACTACTAGAGTTCAAAGTTCCAGAAATCCCAAGAACAACAATCCGAAAGTGGAAAAACGTATGCAGCTGAGGTCTGGCCTGAAGTAACGAGGTATCCAAGGAGCAGGCAAGAGAAGTCCAATAGCATTCCGAGATCAAGATACCAGACGAGGCAATTCAAGGCAAGGCGACAAGAAAGAGCAATCCAATAAACAGTCCGCGTCGAGGAGCCAAGGTAATCAACAACTGTGGAGAAAAGAACAGGGTAACAAGGACAGGAACGGGGAAAAACAAGAACCAGATAAGTGTAAACAGATTTCCAAACGCCGCCACTAATCTGTGATCAGAAGCACCGACCTAGAGGGAGGAGGTGCTAATAAGGAAGCAAGTCACGTGACAACACGGCGCGCTACTCGGCGTGGTCCATGGGAGGAGTAGAGCGGACGCCAGCGTTGCCATGCCAATTTCCAGGCACCAGGTTTGGCATTCCTTAAAGGAACACGAGACCGTGGTTTAGAGAGGAACGAGTGCCCATACATAACAGTATCCTCCCGCAAAGGGGTCCTCACCCCCCGAGAGGACCAAAAACGGGCCATAAGGGCAGGAGCATGAATGTTTTCAGTTGGTTCCCATGTGCGGTCCTCTGGACCATAGCCCTTCCAATCGACTAAGTACAAACGCCATCCCCTGCACACCTTGGTATCCAGGATAGCAGCCACCTCGTATTCGTCGAACCCCTGTACTCTGACAGGATACGGGTGTAAAGGCAGTTTGGTCAATGGGTGACAAGGTTTCACCAAGGACACATGAAACACCGGATGTATCCTCCAAGTAGGAGGTAGGGCTAGACGAATCACTGCAGGATTTATGACTTGCAGAACTTTATAGGGACCCACAAAACGTGGTAACAAGGTCCGTCGACCTGACAATCGTAGGTTCTTCGCAGACAACCAGACCTTCATGCCAGGAGCATACATAAGAGCCGGGGAGCGGTGTGCATCCGCATATTTTTTTGAACGATTCTGGGCCAGAACCAGTTGATTTTTCACTAAGGCATGAGTGTCTGAGAGTCTCTTAAAACAACTCAAGGCCGCGGGATTGTGGAATGGTGGTTCGGCACCAAGAGGCAAGGAACGTGGGTGTCGACCATACATAGCGTAAAACGGGGACATGTGGGTCGCGGAGTGGAGGGAATTATTGTAGGCAAATTCCGCCAACGGCAATACGGAGACCCAGGTACCTTGACGTTGGAAGGTGAGGCAACGGAGGTACTGCTCCATGGTTGCATTAAGCCTCTCCGTTTGGCCATCTGTTTGAGGGTGATATGCGCTGGAGTATCTGCCATCGATACCTAAGGTTGTGGTCAAAGACCTCCAAAAGCGAGAAGTAAACTGCGGTCCCCGATCTGTGATGATCATAGTAGGTAGGCCGAACCTTTTAAACACATTTTTCAGGAATAGATCCGCCAGCACCGGAGCAGTAGGGACACCATGGCATGGTACAAACAAAGCCATCTTGGTAAAGTAGTCAATCACTACCCAGATAGTGTTGTAGCCGTCCACCAAAGGCAGTTCCACGACAAAATCCATAGAAAGCATCTTCCATGGCGCATCAGGTATGGGCATGGGTTGCAGCAGACCCACAGGTTTCCCACGATGATGTTTGCACTGAGCACAAACAGCACAAATAGCTATGTATTCCCTCACATCCTGGTTCATAGAAGGCCACCAGCACCATCTTCCCAAGAGGTCCAAGGTCTTACCAACCCCTGGATGGGCTGCTATAGCAGCATCATGACACCACTGCATGGCGGTACGCTGGGTATCAACATCTGGCAGAAATATCTTACCCTGTTTATAGGGTAGTGAGTGAACCAGCTCCAGACCAAGGCTTGCAACCTCGGAGGGATGGTTACTCACCCAGTCCTTGATTGCAACGTTTAATGAGGGACGTAACGTGCAACCACACACTACTTGAGTAGGTAGTAACAGGGAGCCGTGAAGGTTGGAGGGAGTCGGAGGTCCATGAAGCCGAGAAAGGGCATCTGCTTTTGAGTTCAAGGAACCGGGATGGTAGGTGATGATGAAATTGAACATCGAAAAGAATTCATGCCACCTAGCATGGCGAGCCGTGGTGCACTTCACCGACTGCAGGGCTAATAGATTCCTGTGATCCGTAAAGACCTGTACCGGTTCGGGAGAGCCCAACAGATGATGCCTCCAAACCAAGAATGCGTCTCTGACAGCCAATAACTCACGCTCCGTGATAGTGTAATTTCTTTCATAGGGCGTAAGTTTTCTGGAGTGATAAGCCACTGGATGGAGACTCTTGGTATCTGGACAATGTTGGGATAAAACAGCGCCCAAGGCTACATCCGAAGCATCGGCTTCAACAACAAATGGTGTGTTCATATTTGGATGCTGGAGAACAGGAGCAGAAGTGAAAGCGGACTTCAGGGCTTCAAAGGCAATTTGTGCCTGCGCATTCCACTTAAACGGATGTTTCGTGCTGGTGAGAGCCGTCAGTGGAGAAGCCATGGCAGAGTAATCCTGAATAAACCGCCGGTAAAAATTGGCGAAACCAAGAAACGATTGCAAGGCTTTTAATGTGTTGGGACGCGGCCAGTCCAAAATAGCAGCGACCTTGGAACGGCTCATCTGCACGCCCTGATTGGTAATGCTATAGCCCAGAAAATCCACCTCAGTAACATGAAACATGCACTTCTCCAGTTTGGCGTATAGACGATTTTCCCTTAGTCGTTGCAATACATTGGAAACATGAATGACATGAGAGGCAATCGAAGGAGAATAGATCAAGATGTCATCCAAGTATATGACAACGTATTGGTCCAACATGTCATGGAATACCTCATTGATGAAAAACTGAAAGGTAGCTGGAGCGTTACACAGGCCAAAAGGCATAACGCAATACTCAAAGAGACCATACTTGGTTTTGAAAGCGGTTTTCCATTCCTCGCCTTCGCGTATCCGTACAAGATTGTATGCACCCCTTAAGTCCAGTTTGGTAAACAACTTGGCCGAACCCAGTTGATCCAGTAGAACCGAAATCAGAGGGATCGGATATTGGTTCTTGATTGTGACTGCGTTCAATGCCCGATAATCGATGCAAGGACGAAGGTCTCCCTCCTTCTTTGGAACAAAAAACAAGGGGGAGGCAGCAGGTGAACGAGAAGGGCGTATAAATCCGGAGTCCAAGGACCTCTTAATATAGTCCTTCAAAATCAGGTCTTCCTTTGGGGTCAAGGAGTAAATGCGTCCTGAAGGTACCTTGACCCCAGGGACCAAATCAATAGGACAGTCATAAGGTCTATGGGGTGGAAGTATCTCCGCCCCCTGAGCATCAAACACATCCTTGTACTTTTGGTATGCCACAGGAAGCGTAGTATTGATAACTGCCCCTACGGTACCAGCTAGCTCAGAGAGAACGCGGCCTGGATTGACCATCGCAGGGGTTGTTAGACAATGATTCTCGCAATAATCAGAGAGAAAACACACGTCCCCTGAATACCAGTCCTCTGAAGGATTATGCAGCCTGAACCAGGGCAGACCTAATATAAACCTGAACTGTGGGGCAGCAATAAGATCAAAGGATATACTCTCCTGATGCCCACAATCTGTGGTCATGACCAGATCGATAGTTCGTTCTGTCACTAGCCCAGATACCAGGGAAGAACCGTCCACAGCATTCACCATTTCAGGACACGGTTTAAGGACAATCAGAAGACCCAATTCCCTCGCATAGGTGGCATCCACGTAATTCCCTGTGGCTCCGGAGTCCAATACCATGCTAACCTGCTTTCTCTCAATACCGGAGGCCATGAGTGACACGTTCAGACAATAAGGGCTACACAGAGGAGGATCTGTAGATGAAATACCCGGCGTCTGGATCCCTTCAGTCACCGGGTTTTGGCGTTTCCCTGTTTCTTGGTAGGTCTTTTGGAGCAATCCCTGAGCAAGTGATCGGATGCTCCACAGTAAAAACATAGGCCGTTCTTTTTACAGTGTTCTCTGATTTCTGCTGATAGAGGATTTCTCAGAGCCCCTATTTGCATAGGTTCAGAGGATCCCGAAGCAGGAACGGGAACAGAAAGAGAAACCGGAGGAGCTGTTCTTTTCTCTCCTTTCCTCGCTGCCTGTCGAGAATCGATCTGAAGAACCAAATCCAATAGTTCGGGGAATGTCTTGGGTATCAGTGGCACAGTAGCTAGGGTGTCCTTCAAGGAATCAGACAAGCCCTTATAGAAGAGTGAGGCCTTCTTATCTTCGGGCCAACCGGTCTCTGCCACCAACTGGTTAAACTTGGCCACGTAGGCTAGCAGAGAGAGACCGCCTTGTTGCAGATTGAGCAGTTCTAAGTCAGTAGCCTGTGTCGCATAACGTGTGTCAAAGACACGACTCATGGCATCTATTAATGCGTCACAATTATATAGAAGGTGACTCCCTTCTTCCAACAGTGGATTCGCCCAGGCGGCAGCAGTGCCCCCTAAATGGGACAACAAAAATGCTGCCTTGGTGGTTGCATCAGGAAAAGAGGCAGGACGACAAAGAAAGTGCAACCTACACTGATTCAGGAAGGTCCTGAATGTTTTGGGGTCTCCATGGAACCGTTCAGGAGGAGCCAAGGGAAACTGTGCCGTCATATATACAGGTCCCGTGCCCTGTTGAGATGGGAGAGGAGCTGCGTCAGGAATACCCGCCAAAGGAGCCGCCTCGGCCCCCCGAGGCGACAAACCTGCTTGCAAATCATCTATGCGCCGTTGCGTAGCAGTATGGGCAGTGGTCATATCATTGCGGAGTTCGGCCACCAATTGCAAGATGGTGGCCAATGTTTCATTGGCATCCATTATGGCTTCTGATTCTGTCAGATACCAGATTTGCCCTCGTAGTGTAGCCGATGAATTCTTCTTCCCAATGTACCCCTCTGGTTTTGGTTAGAAAGAACCAGAGCGATCTATTGGAGAAAAGAATGGATGCCGATGGAAATCCTGGAGTCTCCGTGGAACAACTCGGATTGAGACGCGGGATGTCAAAGGAGGCCTGGATAAGGATATTATACCCCAATTCAGAACCAGACCTGGAAAGGTGAGATAACAACACACCACAGCAGCAAGATTTGAAAAGTGTTAGGCCAAAGATTTACCATGCAAGGCAAAAAGGGAGTTTTAGTAACAGTAACCCACCAGTAACCGTAAGACAAAGACACATACACCACCACCCTCCTTCTACCCAGTCTTATCAGAAAAGGTTAACCGCTTACCGGTGTTTGTGTCCCAGGAGAAGGATAGCACACGTAGGCAGAATCCAAGCAATCCACAAGAAGCAGTCCGAGCCTAGCCCAACGGCACGAGGACGCCTAATAACACCCTGACCCGACGGCACGAGGACGCTAGTACACACAGGAAGTCTCTAGTCCGTGTACCACTACTAGAGTTCAAAGTTCCAGAAATCCCAAGAACAACAATCCGAAAGTGGAAAAACGTATGCAGCTGAGGTCTGGCCTGAAGTAACGAGGTATCCAAGGAGCAGGCAAGAGAAGTCCAATAGCATTCCGAGATCAAGATACCAGACGAGGCAATTCAAGGCAAGGCGACAAGAAAGAGCAATCCAATAAACAGTCTGCGTCGAGGAGCCAAGGTAATCAACAACTGTGGAGAAAAGAACAGGGTAACAAGGACAGGAACGGGGAAAAACAAGAACCAGATAAGTGTAAACAGATTTCCAAACGCCACTAATCTGTGATCAGAAGCACCGACCTAGAGGGAGGATGTGCTAATAAGGAAGCAAGTCACGTGACAACACGGCGCGCTACTCGGCGTGGTCCATGGGAGGAGTAGAGCGGACGCCAGCGTTGCCATACCAATTTCCAGGCACCAGGTTTCATTCCTTAAAGGAACACGAGACCGTGGTTTAGAGAGGAACGAGTGCCCATACATAACAGTATCCTCCCGCAAAGGGGTCCTCACCCCCCGAGAGGACCAAAAACGGGCCATAAGGACAGGAGCATGAATGTTTTCAGTTGGTTCCCATGTGCGGTCCTCTGGACCATAGCCCTTCCAATCGACTAAGTACAAACGCCGTCCCCTGCACACCTTGGTATCCAGGATAGCAGCCACCTCGTATTCGTCGAACCCCTGTACTCTGACAGGAGACGGGTGTAAAGGCAGTTTGGTCAATGGGTGACAAGGTTTCACCAAGGACACATGAAACACCGGATGTATCCTCCAAGTAGGAGGTAGGGCTAGACGAATCATTTATGACTTGCAGAACTTTATAGGGACCCACAAAACGTGGTAACAAGGTCAGTCGACCTGACAATCGTAGGTTCTTCGTAGACAACCAGACCTTCATGCCAGGAGCATACATAGGAGCCGGGGAGCGGTGTGCATCCGCATATTTTTTTGAACGATTCTGGGCCAGAACCAGTTGATTTTTCACTAAGGCATGAGTGTCTGAGAGTCTCTTAAAACAACTCAAGGCCGCGGGATTGTGGAATGGTGGTTCGGCACCAAGAGGCAAGGAACGTGGATGCCGACCATACATAGCGTAAAACGGGGACATGTGGGTCGCGGAGTGGAGGGAATTATTGTAGGCAAATTCCGCCAACGGCAATACGGAGACCCAGGTACCTTGACGTTGGAAGGTGAGGCAACAGAGGTACTGCTCCATGGTTGCATTGAGCCTCTCCGTTTGGCCATCTGTTTGAGGGTGATATGCGCTGGAGTATCTGCCATCGATACCTAAGGTTGTGGTCAAAGACCTCCAAAAGCGAGAAGTAAACTGCGGTCCCCGATCCGTGATGATCATAGTAGGTAGGCCGAACCTTTTAAACACATTTTTCAGGAATAGATCCGCCAGCACCGGAGCAGTAGGGACACCATGGCATGGTACAAACAAAGCCATCTTGGTAAAGTAGTCAATCACTACCCAGATAGTGTTGTAGCCGTCCACCAAAGGCAGTTCCACGACAAAATCCATAGAAAGCATCTTCCATGGGGCATGAGGTATGGGCATGGGTTGCAGCAGACCCACAGGCTTCCCACGATGATGTTTGCACTGAGCACAAACAGCACAAATAGCTATGTATTCCCTCACATCCTGGTTCATAGAAGGCCACCAGCACCATCTTCCCAAGAGGTCCAAGGTCTTACCAACCCCTGGACGGGCTGCTATAGCAGCATCATGACACCACTGCATGGCGGTACACCGGGTATCAACATCTGGCAGAAATATCTTACCCTGTTTATAGGGTAGTGAGTGAACCAGCTCCAGACCAAGGCTTGCAACCTCGGAGGGATGGTTACTCACCCAGTCCTTGATTGCAACGTTTAATGAGGGACGTAACGTGCAACCACACACTACTTGAGTAGGTAGTAACAGGGAGCCGTGAAGGTTGGAGGGAGTCGGAGGTCCATGAAGCCGAGAAAGGGCATCTGCTTTTGAGTTCAAGGAACCGGGACGGTAGGTGATGATGAAATTGAACATCGAAAAGAATTCATGCCACCTAGCATGGCGAGCCGTGGTGCACTTCACCGCATGCAGGGCTAATAGATTCCTGTGATCCGTAAAGACCTGTACCGGTTCGGGAGAGCCCAACAGATGATGCCTCCAAACCAAGAATGCGTCTCTGACAGCCAATAACTCACGCTCCGTGATAGTGTAATTTCTTTCATAGGGCGTAAGTTTTCTGGAGTGATAAGCCACTGGATGGAGACTCTTGGTATCTGGACAATGTTGGGATAAAACAGCGCCCAAGGCTACATCCGAGGCATCGGCTTCAACAACAAATGGTGTGTTCATATTTGGATGCTGGAGAACAGGAGCAGAAGTGAAAGCGGACTTCAGGGCTTCGAAGGCAGTTTGTGCCTGCGCATTCCACTTAAACGGATGTTTCGTGCTGGTGAGAGCGGTCAGTGGAGAAGCCAGGGCAGAGTAATCCTGAATAAACCGCCGGTAAAAATTGGCGAAACCAAGAAACGATTGCAAGGCTTTTAATGTGTTGGGACGCGGCCAGTCCAAAATAGCAGCGACCTTGGAACGGCTCATCTGCATGCCCTGATTGGTAATGCTATAGCCCAGAAAATCCACCTCAGTTACATGAAACATGCACTTCTCCAGTTTGGCGTATAGACGATTTTCCCTTAGTTGTTGCAATACATTGGAAACATGAATGACATGAGAGGCGATCGAAGGAGAATAGATCAAGATGTCATCCAAGTATATGACAACGTATTGGTCGAACATGTCATGGAATACCTCATTGATGAAAAACTGAAAGGTAGCTGGAGCGTTACACAGGCCAAAAGGCATAACGCAATACTCAAAGAGACCATACTTGGTTTTGAAAGCGGTTTTCCATTTGTCGCCTTCGCGTATCCGTACAAGATTGTATGCACCCCTTAAGTCCAGTTTGGTAAACAACTTGGCCGAACCCAGTTGATCCAGTAGAACCGAAATCAGAGGGATCGGATATTGGTTCTTGATTGTGACTGCGTTCAATGCCCGATAATCGTATAGCATTACCAATCAGGGCATGCAGATGAGCCGTTCCAAGGTCGCTGCTATTTTGGACTGGCCGCGTCCCAACACATTAAAAGCCTTGCAATCGTTTCTTGGTTTCGCCAATTTTTACCGGCGGTTTATTCAGGATTACTCTGCCCTGGCTTCTCCACTGACCGCTCTCACCAGCACGAAACATCCGTTTAAGTGGAATGCGCAGGCACAAACTGCCTTCGAAGCCCTGAAGTCCGCTTTCACTTCTGCTCCTGTTCTCCAGCATCCAAATATGAACACACCATTTGTTGTTGAAGCCGATGCCTCGGATGTAGCCTTGGGCGCTGTTTTATCCCAACATTGTCCAGATACCAAGAGTCTCCATCCAGTGGCTTATCACTCCAGAAAACTTACGCCCTATGAAAGAAATTACACTATCACGGAGCGTCTCCCTCCTTCTTTGGAACAAAAAACAAGGGGGAGGCAGCAGGTGAACGAGAAGGGCGTATAAATCCGGAGTCCAAGGACCTCTTAATATAGTCCTTCAAAATCAGGTCTTCCTTTGGGGTCAAGGAGTAAATGCGTCCTGAAGGTACCTTGGCCCCAGGGACCAATTCAATAGGACAGTCATAAGGTCTATGGGATGGAAGTATCTCCGCCCCCTGAGCATCAAACATATCCTTGTACTTTTGGTATGCCACAGGAAGCGTAGTATTGATAACTGTCCCTACGGCACCAGCTAGCTCAGAGAGAACGCGGCCTGGATTGACCATCGCAGGGGTTGTTAGACAATGATTCTCGCAATAATCAGAGAGAAAACACACGTCCCCTGAATACCAGTCCACTGAAGGATTATGCAGCCTGAACCAGGGCAGACCTAATATAAACCTGAACTGTGGGGCGGCAATAAGATCAAAGGATATACTCTCCTGATGCCCACAATCTGTGGTCATGACCAGATCGATAGTTCGTTCTGTCACTAGCCCAGATACCAGGGAAGAACCGTCCACAGCATTCACCATTTCAGGACACGGTTTAAGGACAATCGGAAGACCCAATTCCCTCGCATAGGAGGCATCCACGTAATTCCCTGTGGCTCCGGAGTCCAATACCATGCTAACCTGCTTTCTCTCAATACCGGAGGCCATGAGTGACACGTTCAGACAATAAGGGCTACACAGAGGAGGATCTGTAGATGAAATACCCGGCGTCTGGATCCCTTCAGTCACCGGGTTTTGGCGTTTCCCTGTTTCTTGGTAGGTCTTTTGGAGCAATCCCTGAGCAAGTGATCGGATGCTCCACAGTAAAAACATAGGCCGTTCTTTTTACGGTGTTCTCTGATTTCTGCTGATAGAGGATTTCTCAGAGCCCCTATTTGCATAGGTTCAGAGGATCCCGAAGCAGGAACGGGAACAGAAAGAGAAACCGGAGGAGCTGTTCTTTTCTCTCCTTTCCTCGCTGCCTGTCGAGAATCGATCTGAAGAACCAAATCCAATAGTTCGGGGAATGTCTTGGGTATCAGTGGCACAGTAGCTAGGGTGTCCTTCAAGGAATCAGACAAGCCCTTATAGAAGAGTGAGGCCTTCTTATCTTCGGGCCAACCGGTCTCTGCCACCAACTGGTTAAACTTGGCCACGTAGGCTAGCAGAGAGAGACCGCCTTGTTGCAGATTGAGCAGTTCTAAGTCAGTAGCCTGTGTCGCATAACGTGTGTCAAAGACACGACTCATGGCATCTATTAATGCGTCACAATTATATAGAAGGTGACTCCCTTCTTCCAAAAGTGGATTCGCCCAGGCGGCAGCAGTGCCCCCTAAATGGGACAACAAAAATGCTGCCTTGGTGGTTGCATCAGGAAAAGAGGCAGGACGACAAAGAAAGTGCAACCTACACTGATTCTGAATGTTTTGGGGTCTCCATGGAACCGTTCAGGAGGAGCCAAGGGAAACTGTGCCGTCATATATACAGGTCCCGTGCCCTGTTGAGATGGGAGAGGAGCTGCGTCAGGAATACCCGCCAAAGGAGCCGCCTCAGCCCCCCGAGGCGACAAACCTGCTTGCAAATCATCTATGCGCCATTGCGTAGCAGTATGGGCAGCGGTCATATCATTGCGGAGTTCGGCCACCAATTGCAAGATGGTGGCCAATGTTTCATTGGCATCCATTATGGCTTCTGATTCTGTCAGATACCAGATTTGCCCTCGTAGTGTAGCCGATGAATTCTTCTTCCCAATGTACCCCTCTGGTTTTGGTTAGAAAGAACCAGAGCGATCTATTGGAGAAAAGAATGGATGCCGATGGAAATCCTGGAGTCTCCGTGGAACAACTCGGATTGAGACGCGGGATGTCAAAGGAGGCCTGGATAAGGATATTATACCGCAATTCGGAACCAGACCTGCAAAGGTGAGATAACAACACACCACAGCAGCAAGATTTGAAAAGTGTTAGGCCAAAGATTTACCATGCAAGGCAAAAAGGGAGTTTTAGTAACAGTAACCCACCAGTAACCGTAAGACAAAGACACATACACCACCCCCCTCCTTCTACCCAGTCTTATCAGAAAAGGTTAACCGCTTACCGGTGTTTGTGTCCCAGGAGAAGGATAGCACACGTAGGCAGAATCCAAGCAATCCACAAGAAGCAGTCCGAGCCTAGCCCGACGGCACGAGGACGCCTAATAACACCCTGACCCGACGGCACGAGGACGCTAGTACACACAGGAAGTCTCTAGTCCGTGTACCACTACTAGAGTTCAAAGTTCCAGAAATCCCAAGAACAACAATCCGAAAGTGGAAAAACGTATGCAGCTGAGGTCTGGCCTGAAGTAACGAGGTATCCAAGGAGCAGGCAAGAGAAGTCCAATAGCATTCCGAGATCAAGATACCAGACGAGGTAATTCAAGGCAAGGCGACAAGAAAGAGCAATCCAATAAACAGTCCGCGTCGAGGAGCCAAGGTAATCAACAACTGTGGAGAAAAGAACAGGGTAACAAGGACAGGAACGGGGAAAAACAAGAACCAGATAAGTGTAAACAGATTTTCAAACGCCACTAATCTGTGATCAGAAGCACCGACCTAGAGGGAGGAGGTGCTAATAAGGAAGCAAGTCACGTGACAACACGGTGCGCTACTCGGCGTGGTCCATGGGAGGAGTAGAGCGGACGCCAGCGTTGCCATGCCAATTTCCAGGCACCAGGTTTCGCATTCCTTAAAGGAACACGAGACCGTGGTTTAGAGAGGAACGAGTGCCCATACATAACACTTTGGAAGAACCTCTAAGGAGGAAATGGGATCTCCTCCTGCCATGCCTGCTGTTTGCTTACAGAGAGGTACCTCAAGAGGATGTTGGTTTCAGCCCCTTTGAGTTACTCTTTGGACATCCCGTGAGGGGGCCCCTCGCCTTGATCAGAGAAGGCTTGGAAGCCACCCCTCCAGGTCCCGCCAAGCAAGTGGGGGACTATGTGTTAGGCCTCAGACGGAGGATGACACAGATGATGGGTCAGGCAACAGCAAATCTCAAGGCCAGCCAAGAATTGAATAAGTACTGGCATGACCTTAAAGCCTCGCAAGTGGATTGGACTCCGGGACAGGAAATCCTTGTGATGGAGCCTACCAAGCCTAGAGCTTTGGCAGACAAGTGGACTGGACCCTTCAGGATCATCTCCAAGATGGGCGAAGTCAATTATCTGGTTGACATGGGAGCCTCTGGGGTAGCCCCTCAGGTATTCCATGTCAACAGGCTCAAGCCTTTCCACCATCGAGCAGAAGTCTCATGTCTCTTGCTAGTTTCAGGGCAAGAAGAGGATGAGAGTGAGCCCCTTCCTGATTTGCTGCATAGCAACCCTCAGGATGGCTCAGTGGAGGGAGTACATCTCTCTCCGGATTTGACAACAGAGCAACAGAGGGCCTGCAGGGCTTTGCTCCAACAGTATGCCTCTCTGTTTTCACTGACGCCAGGCCTTACACCGTGGTGTAGGCATGAAATTGACACTGGTGACAGTGTGCCTGTCAAAAGCAGGTGCTACCGTATGTCAGATACCGTTAAGAACCACATCCAGGCTGAGGTCGCCAAGATGTTGGATCTGGGTGTTATTGAACCCTCAACCAGTCCCTGGTCCAGTCCAGTGGTCCTTGTCCCCAAGGCAAGTTCCCAGGCGGGTACCAAGGATTGGAGGTTCTGTGTGGACTACCGAGGAGTCAATGCCGTCACCAAAACTGACACGCACCCATTGCCCAGGGCTGATGAGCTTGTGGACACCATAGGTGCTGCCAAATTTGTGAGCACCTTTGACCTTACCTCAGGCTATTGGCAAATAGCTCTGACGGACCATGCCAAGGAAAAGACGGCCTTCTCAACACCTGAGGGACTCTACCAGTTTAGGGTCATGCCTTTTGGGTTGAAGAATGCCCCTGCCACCTTCCAGAGATTGGTCAACCATGCGCTCAGTGGGCTGGAAGCCTTTTGTGTGGCTTACTTAGACGACATTGCCGTCTACAGTTCAACCTGGGAAGAGCATTTGACACATCTGGATAAGGTGTTGCATGCCTTGAAAAGGGCTAACCTCACTATCAAGGCCACCAAGTGCCAGATAGCTCAGGGGAAAGTTACCTATCTTGGTCATGAGGTAGGAGGGGGTCAAATCCAACCTCTCTCCAGTAAAGTACAGGATGTACAGAACTGGGAGACTCCCACTACTCAAACCCAGGTGAGAGCCTTTTTGGGCCTCACTGGGTACTATCGCAATTTCATGGCAGACTATGGAACCGTAGCTGCACCCCTCACAGCTCTAACTTCACCCAAACAGCCTAGGAAGGTTAATTGGACCGAAGATTTCAGAGGGCCTTTGATGGCTTGAAAGAAAGTCTGTGTAGGGCACCTGTGTTGTGTGCGCCTGACTACAGCCGACCCTTTATCGTCCAGACGGATGCCTGCGACACCGGAATTGGAGCTGTCTTGTCCCAGTTAGATGACAAAGGGAGAGAACATCCTATCATATTCATCAGTAGACAACTGAAGGGTAGAGAACTTAGGTGGGCTACTGTTGAAAAGGAGTGTTTTAGCATAGTTTGGAGCCTTAGGCGTTTTAGGCCCTACCTTACGGGGTCTACCTTCAAGGTCCAAACAGATCATAAGCCCCTGAAGTGGCTTATGCAAATGAAGGCTGAGAATCCGAAATTGCTCAGGTGGTCCATTAGCCTACAAGGGCTAGACTTCACCATAGAGCACAGACCAGGGAAGAGTCACGATAATGCAGATGGCCTTTCCAGAAGGTATGTTGACCGTCTGGATGAGGGTATCTATCCCGTGGGAGATTAGACACCCTCCACCTCAGTCTGGGGTCGGCGACTGTGATGCTGGAAATGCATCAGAGGGACAGGGCCTCTGAATCCTTGTCCTTTACTGCTTTTTATCGTGTGTTCTGTCGTGTTTTCTGCCCAGGAATCCATGTGGGACTCCTGGCAGTGCAGCTCTCTCTTTTGGTTTGGTGAACAGACCCATGGGATACCCTTATGGCACCCATGGGTAGGGGTACAACCCTGTGCCCCTAGTGTATGTTTTTGGGCACCTGTGGGTGGCCCACAGAGCAGGTTATGGGCTGGAGGCAGCTCCATGCTGAATTTGACAGGTGCTCTGGGTGTCCTCCATTTTGGGATACCCAGGCCCTGCCATTGGGATCAGTTGATTCCTGATAGGAAACAAGATGGCCCCTGTGGCCTCTTGCTTTCTATTGCCTGTTACCTTGTTTCCCAAAGTCCTGGGAAGCCCTGACTCTGTCCCTTCCCCCTGACTGGCTGTTGGGTGGAAGTTCCATATATGGTGTTGCTGTGAAGGCCCAGCTAGACTGACTGGAGCCTTCCCAGTGACTGTATGTTGTGGGTACCTCCTGTGGGTGGGACCTGGGTGAATGGAGTGTGTGACCAATATACACTCCTTGTTGTGGTTGTCTGGTTTCTGGCATGAGAGACAAAGACTGAGACAGCCCTGCCCGAAACTGGCCTGAATGCAGTGTGTAGTGTTGAATGGCTGGGTACTTGTCCCAATCCACATTCCTTGTTGTGAGTGTCTGAAAGGGAGGAGTGTGGCCTGAATGCACTGTATGCCTGATTGGCTGACTGACTGCATGAATGCCCTTCTTTATGATTGGCTGCTGAATGTGTGCCAGCAGTGTGGGTGAGAGACAGAATAGTATATCTGGGGACCTCTCACCACTGGTAATTGTTCAGAAGCGTTCTGGAGCTGAGTCTCCACTCTAAGAGTAACTGGAACTGCTGATCCTCGACGCCCAGCTGGAAGAAGAAGACTTGCTGCTGCATTTGCTTCGACCGATCCGAAGGCTGCCGAAATCGTCGAAGACTGACCCGAGAGAGGACCTGGTAAGGCGCCCTCTTCCCGTGCTCCGAGGGACCATCGAGCACCGCTCCATCTTTGCCAAAGCGCCCTGGAAGACAGACCCTCGAAAGGCTGCCGACCCGAGACGGGTCCGCCGAGGAGATCGAAGTGAAGCACCCGGACATCGCCGCCGTCGAAGTCCATTGCCGTCGACCAGAGTTCGCAGGTTTGTGTAACCGCTGGAGGCCCGTCGAAGTTGTGTTGCCCAGCCGTGGGAACCACTTGACGCCGTGCCGCCGACGACCGGAGCCGTCCGCTCCTTGCCTAAGAACATTCGAATCGAAGGACTCCCTCGACCGCACCGTCGACCGCTTTATCCTGCCGGAGAAAGTCGAGGACGACCAACGCGCCGAGGAGAAACCTGCCAGTGGGTTTCCCGCCACCCGAAGACCACAAAGACTCGAACGACTCGACGCCCTTGCCGGGCCCCCGTCTCCACAATCTTTGCGGTCCAGAACAATTGTCGTCGAGGTGCCCCGCACGCCTCTGCCTTGCAGGACGCCAACGCTCCGTCGTCGATGAGCACCGCTTGGATCGAAGCTGCCGCCTCATCGACGCCGTTCTACCCTGTTTGTTGTCGGACGTTCGACGCCCCGTGTCTCCCGCTTGAAAGGGAAGGCATTCAAGAAGGGCCGTCGATTCCCCGACGCCGAACGCCGAGTTCCTCGACGGATGTTCGACGCCCCGGGTCTCCCGCTTGAAAGGGAAGGCATTCAAGAAGGGCCGTCGATTCCCCGCCGCCGAACGCCGAGTTCCTCGACGCTTCTCGACGCCTCTCGACGATCCGTGACTCCCGCTTGAAAGGGGGTCGCTCAAGAAGGATCTGTCGACGCCTCTTCGAAGAACTCGACTCCACCAGGTACATTGGGGGGGTAAAAACATTATAGGAGGGAATAAGACTTGCAGAACAATATATGGACTGGGCTTGTGCTATATCTTTATTTTACAGGTTGCCCAGGTGGGGGAATCTCCACACAGAACTGTGTCTAGTGGTAGGGGCCAGTATTCTGCCTATTGCTCAACCATCTTATTTTCTCTCCTCTCTCTATTGCTGGTTTCACTCTATTGATCTGTGTGACATTGTTACAGTATTGTTGATGCACATTAATGAGATCTAATACAAAGGGTGGTACCACTTTAGAATTGTATATATTTGCCATTGTTGATTTTCCTAAGTACACAGTGAGTTATTATGATAAGTGTACATAACCTTGAATATTGATTATATAAAGACTGTGTTCTAACCAATACAGTGTGTGGACATTCCTTTGTGGGGGCTTGGGGACTACACTGTACTTAAGAACCAGCCTGCATCACCTCCTGAGAAGCTAGGCCTTGATTGCTCGACCATAGCTACCGAATAGAGAATCTAGGCTGGGGTCCTCTGTGCCTCCCCTCTACCATATAGAGAGCAGAAGTACAGACCACCCCCCACCAGTCCTCTCTTGACAAGGGGGAGTTTGCTGGTCGGTATGGGAAGGGGAGCTGTCTGCGACTTGTTTTACGTGGTTATTCTTTGGGGCTTTCAGGGTTTCTGAGTTGGTTGGGGGAAAAAAGGGGGTAGAGGGTCTGCAGTGGGAAGATGTTCAAATTACAGAAGAAGGTCTAGACATCAAGATTAAAAGGTCTAAGACGGATCAGAAAGGAAGGGGCTCGTGGGTTCTGCTGGGTCGAGGGTGCAAGGTTTTATGCCCAGTTCAGGCAGGCAAGGTGTGGAAGGAGCGCTGTGGGGGTAAGACAGGCTCGGTTTTTCAGCATGCGGATGGATCGCCGGTTTCAGCGGCCCAGGTGCTAGGGGTATTGCGGAAGGCGCTGGTGGTAGTGGGAGAAAAGGCAGAGGATTTTGGGACTCATTCCTTTAGGATGGGCGCAGCATCTGAGGGTACCAGGCTGGGTTTTTCAGAAGACAACGTGAAAAGATTGGGGCGTTGGAGGTCTGGGAAATACAAGGGGTACGTCAGGGTGTTTGATTAAGGGGAATGTCGAAGAAGGGTGGAGTAGGACTTTGTGGGCCAACTGCTGTTGTTGAGATATTTTTGACTTGTCAGTGATTTTTGTAATTTCCTTTTTCAGATGCTGCGCGAAAGAAGGGGGAGTTGGCGCAAGTTTGGATTGTCGGCCATTCAATTGTTAAGTGGGCTGGGAAAGAAGCGGAGAAAGGGTGTTTGGAAGGCAACTGGGGTGCAGTTACAAGGAAGTGGTGGTGAGATGGCAGGGGTTGGGGGGCCTGCGGTGGGATCAGCTGCTTCCTATATTGGCAGGGATGAGGGAACGCTATGGGGTTCCTGCGGTGGTGATTATGCATGCAGGGGAGAATGACCTGGTGAGAGATACGGGGGTGGCTCTGCTAAAGAAAATGAAGAGGGACTTAGTGTGGGTGCGGGAAATGTGGCCTCAAGCAGTGGTGGTGTGGACTAAGTTGTTGCAGCGAAGAGTTTGGAGGGGAGCGAGAAGTGAGGGAGCAATAGATCGGGCCAGGAAGGGGATAAACAGAGAAATGGTCAAATTTTGTGCCTCGGTGGCGGTGCAGGTCATGGACGATAAGGAAATAACATATGAGGGTCTCCTTATCTTTAGAGAGGATGGGGTACACTTGTCCGTGTATGGGAATAATCACTACCTGGCGGATTTGGGTTCTTGGCTGGGAGACTGGGTAAAAAGTTGGAGGTAGGAAAAATTGGGGGGGGTAGGGCAGAAAGAACTCTCGGGGGAGGGTTTTTCTGGTGCCGGGGGCATGGCCCCTTTTGATGTGGGGGGAGGGAAGCACAATGGGGGAATGACACGGGAAAGGATGGGGTGGCGCTGTTTGCACAAGCAGGTCACCCCGGGGGAACAGGTATTGAGCCTGGAGGCGCATGGCCCCTGGGAGAAAGCGGGACGCCTGGAAAAGGGGCAAGGAGACAGTAGGGGAGCTGCGGGGGGAACGTGTAGCGTTTCCCCCCGGGGAGTTTTTAGCGCTGCACACGGCCAGCGAGTGGCCGTGGGGGGCAGAGAGCCTCCCGGGGGTATTTAAGGGCTCAGGGAAGGTTCGGGAGGCAGGCGACGGTTAGGACTTGGTGATTGTCCCGCCCTCCCACCCCTTCATTTTGGTTTTAGGCGGGTATCTGGTTATGGAATATGGGGGGATCCATTGTTCATGGGGTTATGCGGGGGGTTTTAGATGACATGGCGAGTTTTTTATGAGTTCTGGGGTCTGTTAGGATGGTAGGGGTTGGTAGTTTTATGTGACAGGTCAGGGCATTGTGAAAGTTTGTGTGTAATATATGTTGCTGATGTGGCAGGTCAGGCTGGCTGCAGGTCATAGGAAGGGGGAGTTTGGTGTAGAGGGGAGTTTGAAGGGTGTTGAAGTGGGTCGGGGTGCCGGGGGCATGGCCCCTTTTGATGTGGGGGGAGGGAAGCACAATGGGGGAATGACACGGGAAAGGATGGGGTGGCGCTGTTTGCACAAGCAGGTCACCCCGGGGGAACAGGTATTGAGCCTGGAGGGGCATGGCCCCTGGGAGAAAGCGGGACGCCTGGAAAAGGGGCAAGGAGACGGTAGGGTCCAAGGGATAATTAGGGAGGAAATGGTTTATTTAATTATTTAACTGTTGGGGGAAAATGAAAATGTTTAATTTATTTAATTGGTTGTTAAAATATTTCTTTAGTTTGTTAGGCCATGGAGCCAGTTAAGCGTTTTGATTGTAAGCTTTGGCCTGTCACATTAAAGCAACCTTTTCCACTTTTAAATGAGTCTGGGTTTTTGTGCAGTAAGCCAAAAGGTTATGAATACACTCTGCACTGCCAGGAGCATTGGAATTTAGCGTTTTGCACAATCTATGGCTATCCAAACAAAGATGAAGGCTCTACTGGTTTATATAGCGGGTGGCCTGCTTGGAACGCGGCACCTCTCCACCAGGTGCTAATATGCATAAGCACTCATGTGGGGACATCATGGGACCTCCCATTGAATCAGAGAGCTCAGAATAGGGGCTTTCCCTCATGGTACTTCCTACGTTCAAAGCCTCCGGGACAACGGGCAGCAGCCGTATACTTCCCGGGTCAAAGGTCTACACTTGCCCCACATCACCTTCTACCCTCCCCCGATCCTTGTGCCATCCAAACATTGCACACACTTATTTGTGCTCACCTCGAGCATCGTCGGCTATCCTCCACTGCTGCTGTCCCACCCCTTTCCCGTTGCGACAATGGTCATCACGAAAAGGGAAAAAAGACTAGATGCATTTCTGTCTTTCTTCGTCCATTGTGGCCATTTTGAATTGTAGTTTTTTTTTAAAGTTGAGATACAGCCACTGTGCAGTTTCTCAACTTCTAAAATAAATAAATATAAGCGCAGCGGAAATCATGCCGGGTTGCTAATAGTCATAACCCTTCAGTGCACACATTACTTGGCAAGTGATTGCACCACAGTCTTCGTTTGGGCTTTTGCTTCACCCAGGCCTGTAACATGGGCCATTACCAGACCCTGAAGGCTCTCCACCTTTAAAAAAGTACTGGCTTTTTCGATTGCATTCTTTTGAACTAATTTTCTTTGTTAGTCACATTCGTCACTTGAGAAATAAGGAGACATTTAAGGTAGTATGTTCATTTAGTGAACTGATCAGATTTAGCACAGTAGAGCAGGTAACTACCGCATGTTAGCCCTTATTCAAAACCAAAATAAAGGTTATTAACTGGAGAATTACTAAACTATGTAACATGTCAGTTTGCAGAACATTATCAGTGTGTTTTTCCCAACCAGATTCGAAAGTTCTTCGACATCACAAGAACTGAAGAGCTCTTGCATCAGAGCGAAGTATTGAAGGGATGCTGATGCTGGGGCAGGTTTCATAAGGAATAAAAGACGGTCACATGTACGTCACATGGCTAAATTTTAGGTCAAGAAACGCAGGGTTTTGCTTATAACCTCTTTACCGTGCTGTCAGCAGCAAAGAATATATAATTTAAGGAATATGATAAAAAAACCAGAGGAAGGCACTCTGTAACATGCCCATTGTGGCCCAGGAGCATCTGGTCGTCATTAACATCATTAACAGTCTATAAATATCTGAACGTGCGCGGAACATCCTCTTCTTTGCTCAATTGAAGGCATGCCTACTGTGTCTCTATCCCATTCTTCTCTGTTTGGGCTGTCCAGTCTCTCTCTTCAAAAATGTCTTCCACCTTACCCAAAATGTCTGACTCACGGAAAAATTAAAAAAAAGTGTTAAACTATGAGGAATGATGAATTACCGGGACAGCCAGGGCTGTAATGCCCCGGTAAGTCCCCATTGCCGGGCGCCGGAAAAAATGACTCTGCTGTACTCCTAATGAGGCCTTATGTTTCCCCATTGTTTCCATCAGTATTACATGTTTGCCTTTGAGAGTGCCTGCAGGGTTGCAACGTTGTAAAATGACACATGTATCACCCTTTGTGTCTGTTTCGCTGGGAACTGCTCCTTTTCTCACCACAAGTAAATGCCCATTGTTCGGCTCCGCTGCACCACGTGGGTGAAGACAACAAAATTGAGCTTTCTGGTCTGCAATTAGTGACGATTTATTCTGCTATTTTGCAATAGGCTCCTTGTCTCTGAGGCTTAGGAATGTTCCGCTCGTTTCTGACCTTGGCTGTGAGCTCTGGCCCGGTGCTTCATGCAGCCTAATTCTGCTTTGCTTAGTCTTTCGTTCTGAGGCCAGAGGACTCTTGTAACTCTACTGTGGTTTATACAATGATTTTTATTTGTCTATATTGTGCTTTTCTTGTTATAGGTTAGTAATATCTTGGCTCTTCGAGGTCCCTCATACAATCATATAGCTCCATATAGCTAGTTGCAGTAAGCTGCTGCAAGCTTGCTCTGCATCTCTTGTTGCCTTGCATTACTGCCTTTCTGCGTTTGGCTAACGAGTGAAAATAAAGGCTTTTGACAGTATGCATATGTATCTGTCCTCTATCAACAGAACTATGTAAGAATGTTCTTCGTGTGTGTCTGTGTAACTTTGTGCGTGGATGCAAGTGTGCTTCATGGCTAACGTTACTATGTTGTGGTGTCTCTAATGACATCCGCATCACAGGATATTTGTGATTAGTCGATCATATCCATTGAGGCGTCTGGACCCATGATCAGTGTTGGGAAACCTGTATCCATGATGACATTTGCAGGATAGGGTTTGAATGGTTGTCTGAGAGAATGTCTGTTCACATATGTAGTTGTCGCTGTCCAAACTGTGACTGGCATCTTCCATCTTTGGCTCTTTGGGCTGTCGTGTTTATAGAGGTCAAGAGGGGCATTCCAGGGACCCTCTCTTCAGCACCTCCTCTGTCGACTTGTTGACCGAACCACCAAACCTAGTCACTGTTACCTTTGGTAGCCATATCTTTGTTATTCCTCCAGGATGTCCATAGTAATTTGCATGGGCATCGAAACTCCATGTCATGTAACTGTAATCTCCTTCTGGGTTACACCATACCCATTTCGACGAGTATCTCTTGTTGTCCACAGGATCATTGAAAGTTATCATCTCAGTCGGGAACAGTGGGCACTGTGTGCTGCAGGCCTTTATCACACATAGTCCTACTAGTAATCGTATTAGGGCTCCTAGTAATATTTTCAGTCCGTCTTCCATCCATGTTGGCAGTCATGAGAAGATATACGACAGCCAACGTTGATCTTTTCTTGTTCCTTTGGCTTCCTCCTCTATTTTGCCGTGCATTTTCAACAATCTTGTCACTGCTTCTGTTAGTGTGCCATTTGCTTCATCATTTGCAGGCACAAATGTACAACTGGAACTCCCAATCTTGGCACAAACTCCTCCTTCCATTGCTGTGGGAAGGTCTAGAACATATCTGTTCTAGAGTGCCATCAACATTACTGCTCGGAGCTCTTCTTTTATCGTGTTGAAGCCTTTCACAATTGAGTTTGTCTGCATCAACTCCCATCTCGTAATCTGGAGCCATTTTGCATTTGTATATTTCGGTACAGCTGGAACTACTGACGCAAATAACATCTCCGTCCTACTGAACAATCGACATTCAGGTGGCACATCGTCCAGTGATGCTCTCTTTTCATTCTACCCACTTCTAATGACCTCTTCTTTCTCTTTATATTGTCAATCTTAGGGATGTCTTCTGTTTTATTTTTATTTTTTTAAACTTTTATTTTAATTTAACGTACTGTGGGTACCGAAAAGAACATAAATAACAGCCACAGTTCAGACAGTTCTGGTGACAGAGGATCATGCGCTGCAAAATAAAGTACAATATAAAACAAGACGCATCTTCCACCATCCCCCCATAAACCACATCAACCCGTTCACCTCCCCAAGTTTCAGATGGCTTTACAGTGATGGAAAGTGTTGCAACAAGGTGGTCTTCACAACAATCGCAGGTTAAGTCTCTGCAAAGTCAATAAATGGGGTCCAGACAGAGACATATTTTGCATATTGTAGAGGAGCAGCTGTATACAGCTACAGGAGATCTTGCCCCCTGCCTCCCTTGTATTGGGGACATGAGACTGTGCCGTGTTTGACACCAACCGTTGTGCCAATACCAAAGCAAGTGTTTGGAAGAAGATACCCATTAAGAGAATCTTATCGAAAGTACCCGCAAAGAGATGATAACCTGCGGGAGGAACTCCCTGAAGGAATATGAGAAGGAGGTAGTGATGTTGTAAAAGGTGTGCACGACGTCCCGAGATACTGGCTAAAGATGAAGTATAGATCCTGAAGAAACTAATGACAAAGGAAAGAATCGAGTGAGTTTTCTAATATAAAGCAGGAAGATTACACGTGCATGAAATGCTGCAGAAATACAAATATTCAATAAATGTACAGACGCTGAAATGCAAGGTAGATTAAGTCATCATAGAAGCTGGCTATGAGTAGTGGATAGAATGCAGGGGAAGCCACCATTGCACAGAAACTGGACATTGGTATCATGAATAAGCCAGAACCCATGAAGCAGGAATAGAAAACTGTGTCGCAGCAGGAGTAATAAGCTCGTAGATATGTGCAGTGAGGCTGACTGTCCGAAAGTCAAGATTCCAGAATGCGAGGTCAGCTATCTCCTGAATAAGGACTGGTGTGCGGAGGATGAACCTCCTCACATTAAGGTGCAAGAAAGAACACAAAGGATGCCAAGCTTTAATTAATTTAGAGCATTCAAAATCTGCAAAATGGACCAAATAGCGGTCTCTTGTCAAGTAAGCCAAGGATAGAAATAGAGTTTGAACTTGGAGTTCCAGACAAGATAGCGAATGCTCTCACTCTCATGCATTCACAAAGACAAAGATATTCTACAAGGCTAAGTACAAAAGCAATGTTGTGGCAGAAGGCATGGGCGATGAGAAGTGCTGGGATAATCGGGTGGTGAGGTAGTTTCATGCCCTATCCCCTTGTACCTGGAACTGGGCTTACGTGCTGCTAAATGAACCAAATGTTCCAGACATGGGACAAGTGTGCCAACCAATTGTATTAGTCCATATAATGAAGGACCTTATGGTTTGAAGACCAATGAGAAACTGTGCATCTAATGTTTCTGAAGTGACATGTTTTTAGAGTTAGGCATACATTGTCCACTTGATAATGGACATCCAATAACAATCATAGCTCCTATAGATAAGTATACTTGGATGTCTCCCTGAACCAATCCCTACTGTGATAGGTTTTCACTATTGCCACATAGTATGACGTCACTCTGACGCATTTTGTGTATAAGAACCATAGTTTGTGTAGAGATCATTGAGAGACTGAGCGTACGTCCGTCGATATTCGTTGGAACCTCCCTGTTTTAGATAATTGTTCATAAAAAAGTACTTTGTCATCTTCCTGAGTTGGTTTGGATATTTGGATTCAGAATGATTCTGGTGTAATCCCATCCATTCTATATGCACGTTCCTGAGGGCCATATGTTCACGTGTTAGCAGTGCTGATGGTTCTGATCCAAACGAGGTTAGCTCCAGAGTTTCGGACGATCGGGCATCATCCTCCATTAGCTGGTATATCGCAGAGTTTCCCGTGGAAAGCGGCCGAAGAGAAATAAACTTGCAAGAAGAATCGAGATTGTGGGCAGGTCCCCCTTTGAAAAAATCCTTGCTCGGTTTCCATGGGAGCTTTGCGGAGAGAAGACGAAGTGGTCGGATTGAAGGAGGAGTTGATTAGCGGAGGTAAGTAGACTAAGGGAAATGGCAAAATAAAGGGGCAGGATTGTGATATTTTGAGTAACTGGAATTTTTGTACAGATAAAGGAATGCCTAAGTAATGCTATTTCAAGGGAGATAGAAGAAGACATCTCAAACTCTAACAGGAGTATTAAAAAAGGGGAATACGCACAGTCAGGACTGTGAAAGGTGACATCTTAAACCCTGTATAGGGTAAAATAAGTGGAGGCGGGAGAAGTACACCTCTTATTATAAAACGTTATAAACAAGGGAAGGTGATCACAGGGGTTATTAATGTGTAGTATTATTTGTTGTGTGAAGTATTAAGAAGCAATAAAATTGTGAAGTTTGGAAATAACTTTGTTTGAAGTTAAGGTGTAGTAAATGATTGCCGCAAATCAAAAGAGAGATAGGTTGTTGAAACAAAAGAAGATTGAGTGGTGATTGATGGTCCTGGCTCATATTTTTTTGTTTTTAAAGATTAAAAGTAGTGGCTGGTTAAGCTTTGGGATAGAGATTTTATTAACGACCTGGTAAGTATTGACAGTCAATTGTGACTTGTCATTATGGAGGACACTCCCCTCATGCATCTTTGTAAAACACTACCAAAACATGCACTGAAGCTAAAAAAGTACAGTGAAGAATGGGTAAAAGGCACAGCTGATAAAATGTTCATGCCGGGGCCACAAGGGGATCATTATCAAAAGCGATAATTGCAAAACAACCACATATGTGCACACTGCATACACGGGTAAGTAATAAGAGAAAAGGTTTGTAATTTTAGAACTTTGGAAGCTCGTCTTACCTTTTCAGGAACTAAGAGTGTAATTACAGGAGAGATAGGAGTTTATCCTTTCAAGGAATTGAAAGCAGTGGCGGGGTATAGCAATCCAACATATGAACACCCTGCTTACAGTAGTGACGACAGTCCAGAAGAGAGCAAATGAAAGGAAGATGCCTGTAAGTCAATGCGAGTCAAGGAAGAAAGACGCGAGAGATCGAATATATCGACAGATATAGACTGAGAAATTAAGTGATGGACAGGAGAAAAGGATAGGGTTGATGAGGTAACGCTTGTACAGAATGAGTGGCTGGGAGGACAGATACTACTCAAGTTAGATGGGAAAAGCATCAAGGAGTTATGCAGAGAGAGATACGGATGAACAAAAAAAGGACAGAGAACGAGAAAAAAGATTAAGGTAGGATGAGCAAGGAAGGAAAAGCAGGGATCAACGGGAACAGATATATAGGGAAGAACAAGAGAAAGATGAAAAACGGGCTGAGGAACAAAGGAAATATGACAATAGACAAAGAGATAGAAGAAAGGGATAGGAAGGAAAGAGAGGAAGAAGAAGCTAAAAGGGTGAAGGATAAATGGTTACAGAGAAGAAGGGAAGAAGAAGAACAAAGTCAGGAAGTGAGGAGGGAGGAACGAAGGCAAGAGGAAGAGAGAGTAAGAAGGGATGCGAGAAAGCAAAGGGAAGCAGACAAAGAAATAAAATAGAATAGAAGGCAGCGAGGGCTGGACGCCAGTCTCATTCTTAAGGAACGAATGAGACCAAGCGAGGAAATACGGTGAGATAGAATAAGATAAGATTCCCCTGACAGAGGGAATAATGCCAGAAATACGTAAGGTAGCACAGGAAGAAGAAAGATATGATGCGGAAAGCATTGGGGAAAGTATCGATAAAGTATACCAACAACTGAGGCAGAATAGTGAGTATGGGACACGAGGAAGCAGTGGGCAATCCCCAATCCCAAAATCATGGGTTAAGGAGAGAAATATGCTCACTAGTGAACATAGAGCATTGTCCTTAAGTAGACTAGATTTAGACTGCGAAGAGGAGGATAGTCATACTAGTTGGGGTTTAGCAATGTCAGAGGAGGAAAGAGAATCTAACTGTTGCGCAGAGGGAGGGCGTGTGTGTCCCTGGGATGCCAACAGATGGATAAAGAAGTAGGATGATCAGATCCGGAACACCCTAAGGAAAGAACACTGGATCCCATATCTTATCCTTAGTTTCCCTGAAGACAATAGTACAGTGAGAAAGCAGAGTCTCCACCTTATGTAAGTAGGGTAAGGTCGTTGCCAGCAAGAAGACGAGTAGGGATGATTACCCCTGCCATAGACAGACAATTACTGGAATCAGACTATGGGATGAGGTTCTCGCAGTTCCCCTTGTTAGAGAAGGGCGGAGCAAGATCGCAATAAATTCCATGGCCGCAAATGGATAAGGATAACTTAAAATGCAAGCTTCCTAGTTTGACAACGAGGGCTGTGAAATGGTTATATGAGTTAGAGAAAATGACAGGAGGAAACATGCTTGCCATAGGAGACATAAAAGGTCAATTGGCAGCTATTCTTGGGGAGAGGGCTGATGACATTTGGCGGCGAGTGGGATATGCAAGTGTGACAGCACAAAACACAACGCATGACGTAGCGCCATTTGATAATTGTAGGGCAAATGTTTCGAGGGCTCTCAGGGTACAGTACCCTGACACATCAGATATGGGTGCAATTATGACATGTAAAATGAAGGAAGATGAAGACCCTATTGCTCACGATCAGGATATTCAAGAGAAATGGCATTTTGAAACCAGTGAGCCTTGGGAAAAACAGTGGCACTATTTTAGCATATTTTGTGTCACGTATTACCAGAACCAGTGCTGCGGCATATGAAAAACTAGTGGGGATGGAAGCAAAGCCATGGGTTGAGATACAGTTGACTATTGTACATCATTGTCGGCTATTACAAGAGAAGAACAAAAAGAAAGATGAGGACAGAAAAGTGGAGGAAGCTAAGTTAGTTCAGAACAAATTGTCAAAGTTTGCCATAGAAGGGGCAGTATTGACAAAAACGGAGAAGGAATAGGAATGTAAGAAGCAATAGGTATACCACAGGTGAATAATTCACGCCTGATGGATCATGGAGGGTATGTGTTTGTGTCGCAAGGCCGAGGTGTAGGTTTTAGAGTAAGAGGAGGCAGATTTCAGAACATCCAGGATGGATTTTAGAACACACGGGATGTGAGTCAGAATGCTCAAGGAGGATATAACAAAGGGGGGTTTGCCAGAGGGTCACCCCCAGTAAGTTGGAATTGTGGAATAACAGGGCATATTGCATGCATATGTAGGAACCGAGGGAATAGGTAACAAAACTGACAGTTTTCAAGAAGGGGGACAGCTTACCCACCACTATACAGCATGCCACCCAGAAAGGGCTTTGCCCAGGATCACAAGTCCTATCAGCGACCAGCATTCTTCCAGGAAGATTTAGAAAAGGTGCCAAGTGTCCTGTGGACCACAGGCCCTATGACGTAGGCCTATTGAAGGGGATAGGAGAGGTTAAAATGAAGCTTTAGTCAGGAGCAATTTTACCTCAAGCAAAACAATGCCCTATGTCCTGAGAAGCTGATGAGGGCATATTCCAGACTATTTCAGCACTAATGAATCAGGGAATCGTAGTGCCATCAGATGCATCGTGCAATACTGCAGTGTATCCGATAAAAAAATCAAAAGGGGGGTTGTAGAAATGTATCCAGGACCTTTGCCCTCTTAATCAGATTGTAGAGGCAGAATTTCCTTTAGTTCCTAATCCTGCGACAATATTGTGTAGTATCCCAGTTGAAGCTAAATATTTAACGATGATCGATTTGAAAAATGCGTTTTTCTCGATCCTGTTGCACACGGACTCGCAACACCTGACTTCCTTTACGTTTAAACAAAAGGGACGAAAACATACTCATTTACCTCAGGGGTATTGTGAGTCCCCGTGGATTTTAACAGGGTCCTACAGATGGATCCTGGTAACATTGAACTCAAAAGTGTGGCAATTCAGTACGTAGATGACATATTGCAGTACAACAGAAGATGAGTGCAGACAAGACTCTGTTCAGTTAATGACTATGCTAGCAAATAAAGGATACAATGTGGATAAGGAGAAATTACAGTATTGGCAGGAAGAAGTGTTGTACATAGGTCGGTTAATTTCATATGAAGGAAAGAAACTGACACCTGAAAGAGCTGAGGCTATTATGAAAACGCCAAAGCTTAACACAGTAAGGCAAATGCAACAGTCTCTGGGCTTGTGCAATTATTGCAGATCCTGGGTTTTTTGATTACAGCACATATACCCAGCCACGTTTGCAAGCATTAAAGGAAGCACAAGTTGGTAAGGAAAAGATAGAAGGGACTGAAGAAATGGAGGAAGGATTTGAGGAATTGAAAAAAAGCAATTTGTACAGATCCAGTTTTAGGGATTCCCAATTATAGCGAGGAATTGTTTTTGTTTTCACACACATATGGGTCAGTAATGGCAGCAGTGCTCACACAAAGGACAACATTGGGATATAAGCCTTTGGAATACTACAGTGGGAATGTATACCCAGTAATGGACATTTTCCATGTGAACAATCTGTGGCTGCTTCCGCATTTGCAGCCACACATATTGTCATGGGCTGTCCCATGACCCTTTACGTGGAGCATGCCTTATTTGCCATTTTAGAGAAACCCAAGGGTACATTGACATCACAAAAAGCTTCAGTAATGATTTCTAATCCACTGATTAAAATAGTGAGGTGTAGTGAACCCAATCATGTTTGTAGCTGAACCTGTAGAAGAAGGTGATCATTTGCATGACTGTGCAAACTTTGTTGAATTCTATGATGATATACCCTGTGTAAAGGAAAATGCTCTGGCAGGAGGGGAAATTCTCTTTATTGATGGTTCTTTAAAAATTGACCAGACTAGTGGGAAGAGGCATTCAGGCTCCGCAGTTATAAGACACAGGTTAAATGGTGAATTTGAGGTAGTAGCGAGTGCAAGACTACCGTCTCACTTTTCAGCAGAAGCAGCAGAATTAGTGGTGCTTATAGTCGTGCTTGAAAAACACAAAGGGCAGGAAGTGACGTTGTACAGTGACTCCACCTACATGACACAACCATGCACACAGGATTGTCATGTTGGAAAAGGAGGGGCTATCTCTGTGCAGACTGCTCTCCAGTGCGACATGCGTCCTTATTGGACATGCTCATTAAGACACTACAACTTCCAGTAGCCATAGCGGTCATAAAATGTGCAGCCCATACTAAACAAACAGACTTTATCTCTCACGGAAACAAAGCCACAGACATAGAAGCCAAAAGAGTTGCATATTCTCCAGGCATTTTGAGTTTTGATACTGAAGATACTAAAGAAATGTTGACTAGAAGCATGCTAGTATGAGAGGGGTTTATGCTGTCAATTACGCAACTAATAGAAATTCAGGGCAAAGCCTTGCAAGGGAAGCAAGAACTATGGAAACGAATGGGGTGCTCTTTATCCCCCACTGCAGCATTATGGCAACAGGAAAGCACTGGAAAGCCAGTGATGCCAGCGGCATTATTGAAAGTCACACTTGAAAAACTGCATTAACCCAGGAATATTACCAGAGAATGTCTTCATGCCACCATTGCAGAAGACTGGTTCATTCCCAATCTGCTAGAACACGTTGCACAATTCATGGTGAATTACATTGTGTGTCAAAGGTTTACTGCTGGGCATACACTGAGAACAACCAGAGGAGTAATAGGTCGACAAAATGGTCCATTTCAGCATTTACATATCAATTAAGTTGATATGTTGCAGACATGTAATGGATATAGGTATCTATTAGTGGTGGTGTGTCCCTTCTCTAGGTGGATTGAAGCTGCACCGTCTACACACCCTGATGCTACTGGGACAGTGAAGTTTTTAATGTGCAAAGTCTTCCCAAGGTGGGGTGTTTGTGAAGTACTAATATCTGATAATGGGACACATTTTGTCAATGCGTTATTCAAACAAATAGGACTTCTATTGAGTATAAAGCACAGGTTTTCTTCTGCTTATCACCCACAAGCAAAAGGGATATGTGAGAGAGTCAATGGGCACCTCCAAGAGAGGATTGTCAAGATCAAATTGACTATAAAGAAGGGATGGCTATATTGCCTACCCTTAGCCGTATATGCGCTTCAGAATCAGCCAGGTTTGGACTACCACCTCACCCCTCATGAACTAGTGACAGGGCGTTGCATGAGAATGCCTCTTATGCCTCCATCTAAAGTAAGGAATGAAGCCCAGAGAATAGCGAAGAGTCTAGGTGATGAGATGCAAGATTATTTGACATGTATGACTAGTAGTGTTTCTTTCATTTCAGATCATGTCAAGCATCAGAGGGAGAGCTCAAGGAACACAGACAAGGCTGATCCATTGATCAATACAAGTGAACTATTGCCACCGCCAAAGTTTTATGTTGGTGACCTATTTCTCATTAAGAATTTTACCAGTAAGTGGCATGATCCTAGGTTTAATGGTCCATTCTGTGTTGTAGAAGTCTCCCCTTCTGCAGTTAAGGTATCGGTATGCATTTAGGTGATGTGAAAATCTACAAAGGCGAGACCCTCCCTCCAGCAGTTACTAACCGAGAAGTAAGACCAGAAGAAGAATTTCCGCTTGTGCAGACTCGATCTATGACCAAGAAGAAGGACGATAAAACAACGAGTGATTAGCACATATTTCATTTGGACTGGAATTCAATGGACACTCCTTATATACTTTAGCAGGAAGTGCATAAACTTGCAGAGAAATTCCAGAGGCTGAAACACACGTTTAGAAATGCATTTAATAAATAAATACTGCATCAGTAGTATGCTTAAACATCAGTTCCTGATTAGAAATTGGAAGAGAGATCAGTATCCAGATTAATTTCATGGAAAATATCTGTTTTAATTGATCAAATACATGATACCTGTTGACAGTGACACACATTGGCTTGTGGTTGCTGCCTTTGTGTTTATACTTCAGTCTTAGCCTTCTCTTGTCATCTTGTCAGAAGAGACATCAATATTCTTACTTTTTACAGGATCTAAAAAATGGTCCAGTAATAAGAAGACTCCTCATCGCTATAATTGAATAGATTGTGCAGTTACAAATGTAAAAGGATTGAATATTTATATTTAAAAACTGATTTGTGAGGAGGATAATGTGATTATAGAGAGGGCACGAGTTCATTAAGCGTTGGGATGGCACAACAAATGTTTCTCTAGACGTCTATACATAATATACATCTGCATGTGTATTCTCTTTATCTTTTTGTATCTTACATTTCACAGTCTATATTATCCTAATGGTCCCATTGAAGAAAGAGCTCCTATGGTTTTCCCTACTATGAGTAAATATGATGACAATTTCTTTGATCTCAATGGATATGTTAGATGACATAAAAGGGATGAAGAGGAAGATAACAAAGGGATAAATACTTCTCTAGACAATTCAGCTCACCTGGGGAATAACATGTGATATCAACACATGAACACGGTGGGGGAAAGAGCATCTGATGAGAATTGCTATGTCTGCTCTCTCATCCCCTATGCCATGAATAAAGTAAAAACTTTCATTTCTAAGGTGATGTTAGCATCTGATGCAAAATGCCTCCGCATCTTGCAGCATGTACTACTCTGGGACTATACCAAGGGAGTTGTGCACCCCTGCGATAGTGGACAAGACAGTTGTTCCCATATCCAAGATGACTATATGAAAACTACTCGGATGGAGAAGGAGCCTGGATGGACAGACAAGATGCTTGTGTATCCTGCTGCAGGACAAGATAAGGTGATTGTCGAGGAAATGCATAGGATGAACTGTTCTGATATGACGGAAATAGTTTGGATGCTTTGATGCTGGGAAGGATCATAGCTGCTAATCTACGGATGAGTTAGCACAAGTAAAGGTGGAATTATGTCTTGCAGCTCATCTGCTAAGGAAAGAAGCAATACAGGGAATACAGGCGGTCAATGATGAGTGTCTAAAGTCTTGCCCCAAGTACTCCAAATTACTGACATGGGTGGAAGACGAATCAGGCCCAGTGGCTGTAGTCCCATCCGAAGTCATGGAAAGAATCACATTGGGCATAATAAAGGGTGTAAAACCACAATTGACATTCCAGAAATGAGAAAAGGGACAACTGTCCTAATGGATCGATATTGGACCTGCGGATCTACAACATATATGAAATTGCCCAGGAATTGGGGTGTAGTGTGTTCCTTGGTGTTCGGCCATATTCCAGCATTGATGATTCCTCAGAGGGATCTAAACATTGATTAATTCCCAAAGGTGGATGACCATTTGAGAAAAAGATGATCACTTAAACTCCAACGAATGAAAACAGAGAATTATTTCTCATCCAAATCAATAAATGCTTATGAAGCCATTCCTGATGAACATAAATTGTTCAGCAAGACTGCTATGATAATGACATCTATATTTTTGGCCGGACCTCAAACAGAGGTGAAGATGGCTACATATCATCAAGTGGGAGCTTCTGCAGACAATTAATGCTACTATAAAAGGGTTCAACGCCATAAAAGAAGAGCTGTTGGCTATACGACTGATGACCCCCCAGAACAGGTATGTCCTTGGCATGATCACAGCAATGGAAGGAGGAATATCGGGCCATCATATTGCACATTTATACCTTGGTACCTTGACGGAGGCTATATCGATGTTGACAGACCTACATGCTAAAATGGAGGAAGAGACAGATGGCATTGAAGATAACTGTTGGTTTACGTTCTTGTTCTCATGGATTCCTCATTGGTTGGCACATTTTTTCAATTTTGGATTCTGTATAATCAGGATAATAATAGCACAATGTCAGAAAACGGCAAAGAAAGCAGTAGGAATGAATATCATGATGGATGCCAATGATGAACAAGAGGCCAAAGAGCTAACTGATGATGCCGTCAGAGATTACATAAAGCCCAGCATTGTAGCACCTGAAGGAACGAAGTTCTGGTATCCAAAGGATCATAAAAGGTACGTGCGATGTTGGGTCTACTGTACCCCGAATGAACAAAGTAATTACGTGACCTGCAGTGTGGATGAACACATTAAAACAGCGGGCCCCCTGAGAGGGGTGATGAAAATATGGACACCCTAGAAAAGCTTTTTCAAGAGAAGATACAAGGATGCAGAAAGACTTGAGGAGGTGGTCGAGGACTCAACCAGAGGGGGGAATGCAGGGGAGCAGGTGTATAAATCTGCAGGAGATTCCGCCCCCTACCTCTCTTTTATTGGAGACATGAAGCTGTGCCGTGTTTGACACCAGCCATTGTACCACTATTGCAGTGAGTGATGGGAAGAAGATACCCATTAAAAGAACCTTATTAAATGTACCCCCAAAGGGGCAATTACCTGAGGGAGGAACTCCCTGAAGAGAAGGAGAAGGCGCTAGTCATGTCGTAAAAGGTGTGCACAACAATCTGAGATACTGGCTGAAGATGATGTATAGCTCCTGAAGAAACTAATGACGAACTTAAAAATCGAGTGAGCTTTCCAATATAAAGGAGGAAGATTACAAGTGCTGCAGAAAAATAATCGTTCAATAAATATAAATGTACAGACGCTGAAACGCAAAGTAGATTAAGTCATCATAGAAGCTGGCTATGAGTAGTGAATAGAATGCAGGTGAAGCCACCATTGTCCAGAAACTGCACATTGGTATCATGAATTAAGTAAGCCAGAACCCATGAAGCAGGAATGGAAAACTGTGTCGCAGCAGGAATAATAAGCTCATGGAGCTGTGCGGTGATGCTGCCTGGCTGAAAGTCAAGATTCTAGAAGGAGAGGTTAGCTATCTCCTGTAAAAGGACAAGTGTGCGGAGGATAAACTTCTCACGTTAAGGTGCAAGAAAGTACACAAAGGATGTCAAGCTTTAATTCATTGAGAGCATTTAAAAGCCACACAATGGACCAAATTGTGGTCTCTTGTCACGTGAGCCAAGGATAGAAATATAGTTTGAACTTCCAGACACAATAGTGAGTGGTCTCACTCCCATGCATTATCAAAGACGAGGATACTCTGCAAGGCAAAATACAAAGAAAATGTCATGGCAGAAACCATGGGTGATGAGAAATGCTGGGCAAATCGGGTGGTGAGGTAGTTTCATGCCCTATCCCCTTGTACCTGGAACTGGGCTTACGTGCTGCTAAATGAACCAAATGTTCCAGACATGGGACAAGTGTGCTAACCAATTGTATTAGTCCATATAATGAAGGGCCTTATAGTTTGAAGATCAATGAGAAACTGTGTATCTAATGTTTCTGAAATTAAATGTTTTGAGAAGTAGGCATAAATTGTCCACCTGATAACGGACAGCCAATAACAATCCTAGCTCCTGTAGGAAAGTATACTTGGATGTCTCCTTTAACCAATCCCGACCCTTGATAGGTTTTTTACTATTGCCATTTAGTATGAAGTCACTCTGATGCATTTTGTGTATAAGAACCATAGTTTGTGTGGAGATCATTGAGAGATTGAGCGTACATCCGTTGATGTTCATTGTAACCTCCATTTTTTAGATAATTGTTAATAAAACAGTACTTTGCATTCTTCCTGATTTGGTTCGGTTATTTGGACTCAGAATTATTCTGGTGTAATCCCATCCATTCTATATGCACGTTCCTGAGGGCCATATGTTCACGTGTTAGCAGTGCTGATCGTTCTGATCCAAACGAGGTTGGCTCCAGAGTTTTGCACGATCGTGCATCCTCTACCATTAGTTGGAAGATCACAGAGTTTCCTGTGGAGAACGGCCGAATAGAAATAAACTTGCAAGAAGTATCGAGACAGTGGGCAGGTCCCCCTTTGAAGAATTCCCTGCTGTCCTGTCACCACCTCATGTGGGGTTAAATGGTGGTCGGACCGTGGTTTATTGCGCAACGCGAAAAATGGTAATGGAAGACAGTGAAGCTAACTCTCATTGAGGGTCTTTTTAATTTTGAATATGCCTTCTTTGAGCAGACCGTTGAGGCACTCACATACTCTGTTTGCTTGCCGGTTATATGCACAAGAGAATTTGTGTTGTATTCCTAACAAGGTTGTGATGTGTTGTAACATCTCATTGGTGAAGTGAGGGCCATTGTCAGACCACAGGACCTCACACGCCCCGTCCTGGCAATTTCTCCCAAAGCCGAAATTTTGCCGCTCTAAGGGCATCAGGAAGGGAACAAGGATCGGCTTTGATCCATAGGCAAAACTGGCATATAACCACTATGATGTAGTGGTATTCGATGTGCAGGTGCTGGAATGGACCCATTGGGCAAGGTATGGCTCCTCTCACCACCCTTAATGTATGACCTGCAGTAAATTGTTTGCACACTAGACAATTAGTCATCATTTCTGCTATGTGTTCCGCCAAATTGAGACAGAACCAATCCTCTCCAATATGAGCAGCAATCACTTCCTTCCCTATATGGGTAGGATGGTGTAATTGTGTCAGTGCAGTGTGCAATAATGAAAATGGCATTACCACTATTTCTGTGTCATTTTGTTGCGATAAGGTGTCTGTTGGAGACACTGTACATCCCCTCTTAATCCATAATTCTTTTTCTTCCCTGGGTGCAGCTCCCTGAAATGCCATAATCTGTGTCACTGGTAATGTGTTATATCCTTCCTAGTATCAGTGGTTGTGCATAATTGTGTGCTGGGGACGAAGTATCCATTTCTAAAATGTCCCCAAAGTAGGCATCTGCTGCCTTGTTACCCATAGTGCTGGGGTCCTACCCCCTCATGTGTGCTTTTCACTTCACCACTTCTGTGCTCTGTGGGTACTGGAGTGCCTTCATCAGTCTGCTCAATAGGAGTGCGTGCTGCACCGGTGACCCATTAGCATGCCTGAAGCCTCTCCTCAGCCAATGTGACAGCCCAGAATGCACTATGGATGACACGTAGGCTGCATCTGAATACACTGTCACTTACTTTCCTTTGCTGTGCTCCAGTGCTAATATTAAAGCTACTAATTCTGCTGCCTGTGCGGACAAATGTGACGATAGACGTGCGCTTGTCACCACCTCACTTGTCCAGTCCATTCTCAATCTCACTATTACTGTCCATGTATGTCTTTCCCAAGTCGTTTGGTCAATAGATGACGACCCATCAATGTAAAGCACGTCCCCCTCAAGTGCGTTCTCCTGTACTTTTCTAGTGTCACTTAATTCTTCTATGTTGGCTGTGCAGTTGTTTACATAGTCACCCTCCATTACGGGGTCGGCGATGAACGTCGCCGGGTTGACAAGTCTGCATATCACTATCTTGAGAGCTGGGTTTGACAATAAAACCTCGTACCCTGAAGCTCTCTCCATTGTCCATGTACTTTATTTTCCACTGTAATATACTAGAGGTTTTTACCCCGTGCTTATCTTTTGTGTCAGTGCTGCAGTCATAACCATTCCATTTGAGTGTGAGAATAAGAAAAATTCACTTTGAAAGTCTGGGATCCCTAACACTGGAGCTGTGCATGTTGGTTCTTTAAACTAGTAAAATGCCTCAGTCATCTCTTTTGTGCCTCCTTCAGTGCACTCAATAAGGGCCTAGTGTATGTGCTTTAGTCAAATTCCCATCCCCTGCAGTAGTTACATAGTCTTAGAAACTGCTCTATTTGTCTTATGGTTGTTGGTTTGGCTGTCCTGCGTATTGCCTCTGCTCTTTCCAGTGTCAATTGTCACCTGTTTTGTGATATCATTTGTTCAATGTACAACATTTGTTCAATGTACACCACTTCTTTCAGGCAATATTGTAATTTGGCCTTGTCTGCCTTGTATCCTTTGTCTGCTAGTACTGTCTTCTCTACACTGTGTCTCTGTCTTGCTGCAAATCAAAATGTTGTCTATATACTGTATAATCGTGCTCTCTAATCTTACATTTCCTAAGTCCATTTGAAGTACTCTTTTGAATATAGAAGGTGATTTGCAGTACCCATGAGGAAGTCTTGTATGTTTCCACTTCTTATTTCTATATAGAAATGAAGTTAAGTCTTGTGAGTCTTGGTGTAATGGTATAGAGAAGAACGCAATCTTCAAATATATGACCGTGAAGTAGGCAGCTTCCGAGGGAATGCTACACAAAATTGTTGCTGGATTCAGAAATAACGGAAATGTTGCTTCTACGATATGGTTCAGAGGGCTCAAGTCCTGTATAAAATGCCATGACCCCCCTGTCGCCTTTTTGACAGGGTACACTGCAATGTTGCACAGTGATTCTGATGGTATTAGGATGCAATGGTCTCATAGGTACCTCTGTCAGCCTCCCTCGACAGGGGATATTTCCTAGCTCTTGGTAAAATGGCTCCTGGCTTCAGATTGATTTGTACTGATCCTATACCCTTCAGAAGCCCCACATCATAGGGACTTGTCGTGCATAAGATACTGTGGACATTTGCCAAATCTTCCTCGAAAAATGTCAGCAGTGCTTGTAGCATCATCGCCATTCTCTGTGGTATCTCTCTGTAATGTTTTTCCACCCAGAATCTGATGCTAATTTCAAATACTATCTTGTGATCTGATTGGTTGTCTTTGAACAGTTCTTTGTAACAGTAGTCAATCTGTACCCCTCTATCATGGTGATCACGGATTGCCATGGTCGCCCTGTGTCATCTTCTCATGTACTGCTATCCAGTCATCCCCTATATTACTGCCTCTAATTCTAGTGGCACTATTGTCCCCTCCTTTTCGTATAATGGTATTTCTGGCCTGAATAAGTACTCATTTGGGATGCGCCACATTTTTCTCTGAATCCTTGAGAGCCATATAATTTCAGTCTCATATCGAAATAGCTCCTTATCTACTGACAACCCCCTCTGTAGCTTGCGTCCACAAAAATCTTGAATAATTTCTTTCAGGTTTAGAAGGTGTATCCCAGTAGTGGAGCACACCATCCCTTTGTCAGTGAATGAGATGGTCATGTTAGGTTTGCTCATGATACCCCTCCCTATTATGTTTACTGGTGTCTGTCGGGAATACAGTAAGGGTAGAGCCAAGTCGTGTTCTCCTATGGAAAGTCCAATATTGTATGTAAATGGAATCAATTCCGTTGCCCCAGAGAATCCTTGAGCATTCATGGCATCGCCTGACATTCTATACTTCCCTTCCCGTATGCAGGATCTGTGTCTACTAGAAAGGAGAATTTTTTGTCACCTATCGTTACCCATATGTGTGGTTCCTCTGCTGGGTTGGTTATAATCGATAGGATGGGAACACATAAGGTCCTACTGTTGGCTGTCCTATTGAGTGTATAATGCCATTCCATTTCCTAAAAATTGGATGCCCCCACTGCAGTGACTCCCCCTAGTTTCCTGATGAGGGTTGTCATGGAGTCTGTGCGTGCCAGTGTCCCGTTGTTTGCCTGTGCCGTGTATGTTGGTTTTCATGCTATTCTGCATCTGTGATATCTGTGATGTCTGTGAATACTGCTGTGCTGGCGCCTGCATTTGTGGTGTCTGTGTCATGGGCTGATGTGTTTGCGGGTCCTTGTTGTTGTGGTGTCTGGTCTTGGACATCGAACACATTATTTTCCCCTTGGTATGCTGGCTGGTATTGCATCCCCCCATTCAGTGGCATTTACCCATTCTGTGGCATCCCCCTCTGCTTCTACATACCCTAGAGATATGTCCTATCTGTCCACACACTCTGGGGTTGTTCTCTTATTTACTTCTGATACCCTTCCAGAGAACGCTTCTGGACCCTGCTGCATTTGTTGTCCGTATCTTCAATACCCTCCTGAAAATCCCCCTTGGTTTTGTTGCATTTGATACCCATACCTGTGTCCCGTTGGTGGCCACCCTCTTCCTCAAAACCCATGCTGCGCATCCCCCTACACCATGAACCCTCCTCCCGTGGGCGGTGGTGCGTATTGTATCTGTGGTGCGTTCTCTCCTCCCATGCTTGTTAACACTGCTCCTTCCAAGCCGTATTTAGATCCTTTATTCTGCACTGACTTCGCCTCCTCCTGCTTTCTTTTCTTACACTTTGTCCTCATGCTTTCGTGCATTAGCCTGCAATAATGTACTATTGTAAGTTGTATTTCTGACCATGTTTTTTTTGCTTCCATCCCCACCAATTTCTTCAGTTGCCTTTGCAGCTGCTCTGGTAACCCTTGGCATAGTATATGATTGAATAATGCCACTGTTTTATCCCACGGTTCTCGCGTTTCAAGGTGCCATAACTCTTGAATAGCCTGAATATATTGTAGGGGGTCTTCATATTCCCCCATCCCACGTGCCATGATTGCACTAATATCCAACGTGTCTGGGTATTGTGTCCGTAGAGCTTGCCATACAGCCGCTCGGCAGTTAGCAAATGGGGAACCATTTTGCATTGTGTTCTGTGTTGTTACCCCTGGGACCCTGCCCTTTTCCAAACATCATCGGCAGCCTCACCGAGGACCGCCACGAGTGAACCTTTTGCATCCCCTAATGCAAATTTTTGTCCTGCTGTCATCCTTTCCATTTTGTATAGCTGTTTCCCCGCACCCATGGTCAACGAGGGTAACCTATACCTCAAATTATGCTTGTCAATATGTTTCCATGGTATGTATTGAGGTTGCCCCCTCCCTTTTCCAGTAAGGGGAACTGTGACAGCCCTGCCCCCATCCAGTCTCCCTGTATCTTTTGTGGATGCAAATGCCCTTGCCACTTTTCCCCTCCATCGTGCTGGAAGGTCTCTAAGCCTTTGCACATATGGGGTTAAGTCATCCAGGCTGTGCAACGTAGCCCTGGACTGTCATGGTCTCTCGCCCTTATCCCTCCATCCCCCCTCTGTCTTTGTCAGCTCCCCACGTGGAGCTCCGATCAGTGTTTTTCCCTGCCCATCGACAATCAAGTTGCCCTAATCTCTTGTCCTAACTCCCCACCAAGTCACCTTCTGGCCCAGTGTCTCCCAAGTCACTTCTGAAATCGCCATGGAAGCTCAGTCTCCTCAGTACCTTTGTTCCCTGTGGTTCCCCTTTTAGCTCAATCACGGTCTCGCAGTCCCCCTCATGGAGAACCTTGCGTTGGATTTGTTTGGAAGCGTAGCTGCTCTATCTCACTTATTTCTGCACTCTTGCTCAGCGTGTCTATCTCTCCTTTATTGTCATCAAAAGTGGTGGATTCCAAGCTTAGTCTTATGTCTCTTACTGCGCGCTCCTCCTCCTCCTTGCGGTTGCACTCACCTATGAGCGGCTCTATTTGCCACTTCCTCTGTTCCCCTTTACTAAAACTTGCCTTTCCTTCTTGTCTTCCTCCCTTCTCCTTTCTATGTCTTGGAGCTCTTTCTTTCTCCTCATCTCTCGCTGCTCCCGCTCTTTCTCCTCTGCCTTTAGCTTCTCCGTTTGCAATTTCTTGCACTCCTCATGTTCCTCTTTTTCTTTTCTCTCCACCTCTTCTATTATCTCTGCTCACTCTCTTGCTTCTCTGCCCTCTTTACACCCAACCACTTCCTTACTCGCCGCTCCAGCTTCTCCCACTGTCTTCCCATCTAATTTCATGAGTATTTGTCCTCCTACCCACTTGTGTGATGCTCTTTTTTCCAGTCCCTCCCTTCTGCTTGTCTGGGTCTCGCTCTGCACCCCTTTTCGACCTCCTGCTTGTCCGGCCCCTTTCTGCCCCATATCCTTGGTATAGAGTGTAGGTTTGAATATTGGATTTCAGTACCCTTGTGCTGCTTTTAACTTCTGTATAGAGTACAGTCCCTGTGTTCCTACTGCAGCCCTTTCGCTCTCATGGTCATGAGGAGGTGGGAGAGAAGGGCCTGAGGGCTTTTAGCCCAGGGTCTCCTGTTGGCTCAGCATCCATTGACGCCTCACCACATCCCCCCCATCGTCCTGAAACATTTTCCAGAGCTCACATATTGCGAGACGATTGCTCAATTATTTCGCCTCATAATGGTTGCTGCACATATTTGCCTATGCCTTAGTCAATTTACCTTCCGTGCTTTTTGTCCATTCCGCGCTATATCTTCAAATCTTGTCCTTTTATGGCAGAAGGGCCTCACATAGGTGCTGTAGGGGTGTGTCCCCCGCACCTTTACCACAAGACATTGCTTTAAATATTTATTTGACCTCAATTTGAAGTTTTCCACAACCCTGCAGTTTTGTACAAAATATACCTTATCATGCACAATGTAAAATGTCTAAATAACACTTGTGTTTATGCTATCACAAGCCTCTCTGGCTCTCAACCAACTTTTCAGGCGTGCTCCACGCACCGCCCTTCTGCAAATCTCTTCTTCCTCAGGCACACCCACCAATCTTGCGCATGCGCCTTCCGTGCAACGCCACAGAACAGCTTCCGCTGTGAATTGTATTACCAAATGAGCTCCTAGTCCTATACACAGACCACCCTGGTGACGTCACCTCTGTACTAAATAAGAGAATGATAGAAATCACTAACAGAGCTCACAATGATATTTTCTCAATACAGAGATATTTTCCAAACCCTGACATATACCCACGACCGTCGTCTTGACTCCTAACAGGGAATACCAATACTTCACGTGCTCAATCTGTACCTACAGCGTCGCCTTGTAGAAAAAACACCTCCGCAAGACTTAACCAGAAGAACCCCTTCTGTAATTTAAGCTAGCTCCATTTGCTAAGCCCTATGTATGCGTATACCATCCTCCATGACCCGAGCTAAAACACCCAATCCACAGGAAATCCAATATTTACATAACTTCTGTCATCCGTACCCTTAAGTCAATAGTCTAGGCTATTTGCCCAAGCCTTATACCTCAAAGACTGAATGTTCCCTAACCACGAACAAATGATACATACCTATGCTCCTTTCTCCACTAAACTTCACAATAATTGACAATACTTCACGATACTCAACAATACTACACCAATACTGAACAATACTCATCACCATCCCACACTGAACATTTCTTTTACCACCCACCTCAATTGTTGTGTGGATGAGTCCATTATTACACTCCGTGATCCACTGACACTGTTGGGCCACCGACTCTCCCCAAGCCTGCCACAACACCCTTCTGGGCTGCTGGGCTCCTCACTACCGCGGGCAGGATATTTCCAAGATGGCTTCTGATGGCCTCTGCACGGGGTGCACTTCCCGTGTGCACTTGTGGTCCGCGAGGTGCCTCACAATCCTCCCGGAACTACGACGGAAGAGGCGGCTCTATGCTGAGCGGACGTAGTGAACCATCCTCTGCTACCACTTTGTATAGGTATGCCAGAGAGGACCAGGGTTCACACCACGCATTTACACATCAGAGCACCCAGGGCCCAACTAACCCTCCCCCGGCATACAAACGGAGGACTCAGCCAACAGCAAATTAGAACTGTCCTTTATTTTCCATAACAGACAGGGATCATACAGGAAGAACATAATTCTCCAGCTATCACAGCTCCTGAGCCCGTGTCAGGGGCTTTTGTTACGGTCTGAGATCACAAATCAGGGCTCTTCTCCAAAAACCTAAGAGCCCACCTGATTGGGTGATTCGGGTGGTACCACCTATAGTTGGCACATATAGAGGCTATTTTACTGGTCCTTGCATGTCAGATGGGTTTACCTAAACCTTCCTCAGAAACTATCTATTACATTGTTGCAGGGTCACAGGATTCCCATTGGCCCTTTCCCTCTGCCATCCACTCCTGCATTTGTGTTCCCTGATTGGCTGGAGCTTATCACCCCAGGCCTGGGACACTGCTCTGTTCTCAGCGCTCCATGCACCTTCTGAAGGTGATGAGAAAGACTATGGGCCTCATTATGATACTGGCGGTAGCTGTGGCGGACCAGGTAATTGCCCATTCGTGGGTGCCGGAAAATATTGTTCCCCTTTCCCATTTGAGCCCCACAGGGCTCAATGGGAATGGGGAAGCCGGATGCACCGGCACCATTTGTGAATGATGCCGGTGCATTTGACATGCTCTGCTCATGGGTGCCAGTACTCCCGCCAGGTCAGACCTGGCGGGTGAAAAGGCACCCGCGAGCAGTACTCGTAGTTTGCCGGTCCGGTAGTAACTGCGCCGGTAACTTACCGGCGCCGTTACTACCGGACCGGCAAACTTAAAATGAGGCCCAATGTGTCCCCATTGTTGTCATCAGCATTACCACTTTGACTTTGAGAATGCCTGCAGGGTTGCAATGTTGTAAATGACACATGTATAATTTCGTGTCTGTTTTGCTGGGAACTGCTTGCTTGGCTTGTTTGGCTCAGCTGCACCATGTGGGTAAAAACCTCAAAATTAAGCTTTCTGGTCTGCAATTAGTGAGGATTTATTCTGCTATTTTGCAGGTGGCTCCTTGTTTCTGAGGCTTAGGAATGTTTTGCTCGTCTATGACCTTGGCTGTGAGCCCTGGCCCGGTGCTTCGTGCAGCCTAATTTTACTTTGCTTCGTCTTTCGTTCTGAGGCCTGAGGTCTCATGTAACTCTACTATGGTTTATACAATGATTTTTATATGTCTATATTGTGCTATTCTTCTTATAGGTTAATAATATCTTGTCTCTTCAAGGTCCCTCATACGATCCTGTAGTTCCATATGGTTAGTTGCAATAAGCTGCAGCAAGCTTGCTCTGCATCTCTTGTTGCCTTGTGTAACTGTGTTTCTGCATTTGGCTGATGAAAGAAAATAAAGGCTTTTGACCGTATGTATATATATATATATATATATATATATATATCTGTTCTCTATCAGCAGAACTGTGTACAAATTTTCTTTGTGTGTGCCTGTGTAACTTTGTGCGTGGATTCGAGTGTGCTTCATGGCTAAGGTTACTATGTCGTGGTGTCTCTAATGACGTCAGCATCACAGGATATTTGTGATTAGTCAATCATATCCATTGAGGCGTCTGGATCCATGATCAGTGTTGGGGCATCTGTATCCATGATGACGTTAGCAGGATAGGGTTTGAATGGTTGTAAGAGAGAATATCTGTTCACGTATGTAGTTGTCACTGGCCCTCCTGGGGGCTCTCCAAACAGTGACTGGCATCATGCATCTCTGAATCTTCAGACTGTCATGTTTATAGGGGACAAGAGAGGCATTCCTGGGACCCTCTCTTCACCAGGGTCATCAAAAGAAAGATCAAATCGGTCCCGCAATTCAGATGATTTCCTTGAGGATGCTAGCATGGATCGTAGGTCTCTTGTCTGTGTCGATGCTGGCAATTTTTCCAGTCCTCTATGCTATCAAGCTCTTCAGATATTGAAGACACTCCATCTCTGGGAAGGGCTTGGTGTGCAGATCAAATTGTATTTTCTCAAATGGTGAGAACAGAGTTATTCTGGTGAATAAACCACATGCATGCCTGAAATGGCAGCACTGTATTTGCAATGACTCTGGATCTGATAATTGAATCTGATCTCAGTCCCCTGGGGGAGTGGGAGAGGGCTCACTGTGGTCCCTTATCCTTGGGAGGGAAATGGACTCCCCGTGAATGGGGACTTTAAATCAAATGCCTAGAGTTACTGGCGGGTTCCTTCACACTAAAAGGTTTGGCAAAGGATAGAGTGAACGTTTGTATTTTTGTTAAGAATAGATAAAGTCTCAACGGTTCAATATGTCAACAAGATAGGGGATCCAAGGTCACACATGTTAGCGGAAATAGCAAAAGATTTCTTCCATTTCTGCCTGTACAGGCAGATTGTGATTCAAGTGGAATATCTTCTGGGGCTACAGAACACAGACTGGAAGTCCAGACACCTTAGAGATTCCAGCAACTGGAAACTTCATCTTCCTGTTTTTCAACATATTCTCCAATTGTCTTGAGTGGATAGCTCAGGAGCAACGTTCTCGCCTTGGAAGCAAGACGACACGGAGCAATGCAGGTTCGATTCTGTGGGTCCGCGCTTAGAAACCAACCTCTGGGTATTAAGCGCATTATAAATAACCTATCATATCATATCAATTATGGGGTCCGATGGAAGCAGAACTGTTTACTTTACGACTGAATTCCCAGTTAAAAACTATTTTCGGTTGAAGACTGGACCCAGAGGCAACAGCAAGGTCCAAGATCAGAGAGTATACTTTTCTTCTGTTTATAATGATTATGGGATTGATACGGCAGGTGAGGATACAGGAGGCTTATCTGGTCCTGGTAACCCTCTTCTGGCTATATCACACCTGGTATTGAACTATCCATACATTTTCCTCACCTTTTACCACTGTGCTGTGCTCTAGCACCTTGAAGTGTCTTAGTGCGAGATAGAATTACCAATAAAATGTCTCAGACCAAATAATTGCACAGACTCAAAGAAGATGGTAAAATACTGCTTTTGTCTCAATGAAGGAAAGCAGTGCTAATCGTCATTCATCAAATTGATTCACGCAGGATCACACTGTCTTCTTGATTATACTTAGTTCATATAATGCTAGATGCATCATCTATGTCATCATCCTATGTGGCATATTATAAAAACCTATCCAGGGGTGGGATTGGATTAGGGGAACATGTGTACATAGAGAATGCATGGGTATTAGTCTCTCATTGGAAGTCCCTTGTCTGTTGGACACGCCCTGAGCTACTTCTAAATATGTATAATACTGATTACAGAAAAGAATATGGCAGTGGAATAATACTCGCAAAATTGTATGTAAAAGTGCATGACAGGCTTTTCTCATTGGTTTCCAACCCAAATCCAACCTTGGATATTCGGCTTGCTAGAAGCACGTACATAGAAACAAAACCCCCAGGTTCTTGGAGATACGTCAGCTCTTCCCTTGTTTTCCCAATTGGTCTACTCTCTTTCATCGTTAGGCCTCACGCAAGTGTCTTCTGTTTGAAGATTGGCCTTGCTAGTCTGCACTGACCCGGAACATTTAAGAGAGTGTGGTACACCATTATCTAAGTTTCAAGCACAATGAATAGCCTTTGTTTGCGAGCTCTTCGTCACGTGTTAAGAGACCATGAATGTGTCCATTTCGACAGTGTATTTAACACTATTTCATTCAATTATACTGCGTGCAGTTGCTCCTGTTGGCTTTTAGAGACTTGCTCACTCTATCCCATAGAAACCTCATACACTTTTAATTGTCCAGTACTTGGCATCTATAAATGTTCTTGTTCCTCCTAATCTTGAGAAATATATCCTTCGCACATGGTGTGCTCATTAGACTCCCTTCGTACTTTGCCTTCATCTCTCGAAATAGCATCCTTGGTCTCAGGCCAATGTACTCCTTTATTTTGTAAGGGAAAAACTGCCAAAAGAAAACGATGGTCTTATCACTTCAGTATCCTGGGCTTGTATTTTGAGGTACCTGGGTTGATGACATAAGCCGTCGTCCATCTTGTTCTAATGGTCGTCCTAAACGTTGAATATATATACCTCCTTATAAGCAAGTTTCTCTATGTCCTTTCTACTTTACATTACAGCGTATTTACAGTTATTGACCAGTGAGTCACTTCATTCTCCTTTGTGTTCATGATTACTGTATCATTGAATACGTGTTTCTCTAGGTGTTCCAATTACATCGTCATCTTTAATTATTTTCATACCGTTTCAGCATATGTTCTTATAGCTTCTTTATGACACTCTTTTGCTGTCAGACTTCGTCTTTATGATTTTGATTTTGATAATTTATAGAGCGCACCAAACAGACTCAACTGTATTCAGGCGCAGATGACAACTATTCAAAAGAAATGAACAGTATATGAACAGTATGTGCAGTCTATAATTGGGGCTGTCTATCTAAACAAAAAGGTTTCCAACCTCTTTCTAAACAGTCCCAAGGACTGGCATGCACTGATTTCAAATGGAAGCTGGTTCCACAGTTTGGGACCAAACACTCCAAATCTCCTGTCCCCCTTGGAGACCAAATTGGAGCGTGGCACACAAACCAATAGTTTATCTCCAGAGCATAGATCTCTACTCGGATGATAAAGGGCAATCCTATCAGAAAGATAATTTGGGGCTAACCCATTAAGGCTTATACATCAGGCAGGTCACTTTGAATTTTATCTGGTCGTCTACCATTAACCAATGGAGGGATCTGCGTAGAGCGGATACATGGTCCCTCTTCCTCAGATGTCCAATCATCCTGATTGCTGCATTCTGAGCCCCCTGCAATGTAGTGACCTGTTTTGCTGGAATCCCTGCCATCAAACTATTGCAGTAGTCAAGGTGTGTGTTGGTCATAGCCCCCAACACCACTGCGTAATCTTCCACCGGGATAAATGGGAGGACATTCATTAGCATCCGCAGTGCATGATATACTGCCTTAACCTTGACCCCTACCTGTGCTTCACTGCCAAGGTTCTCCTGCTATATGCAACCAAGATTTTTAGTTTTCTTGGCATACTGGAGCTGCTCACCCAAAATCAAAGGGGGTGACATCTATCTCTCTGCTATCATTTTCCCCTTCGGGCCAAACAGTACCACCTCAGTTTTAGCTGCATCCAGCTGGACCTGATTGCATGCCACCCATCAGTTAATATCAGTCATACAATAAGGCGTTCTCAATATTTTTTGTCTGAATAAAGATTTGTGTATCATCTGCATAGGAGTGAAACCTCAAACCATGCCTGCTCAATATATTGAGCACTGGACGGATGTACAGGTTAAAAATCAACGGGGATAGGGATGAGCCCTGTGGCACACCACAATTGAAGCACAGCATCTCTGAGGTAAACCCTCACCCCAAAACTACCCATGGAGTCCTCTCCTTCAGGGAGGATCTGAACCAACAAACCACTTGTTTGTATGCTTTCCCTACTTTTCTAATATGTTGCAGCATGGTCCGATGATCCACTGTGTCAAAGGCAGAGGACAGGTCCAACACCGAGAGTACTGTGGAAACCCCATTGTCCGTGGCCTCCAGCAGATCATCATTCACCGCTAACAGCGCTGTCTCCGTCCCGTGTTTGGGTCGGAACCCAGATTGAAATTCATCCAGTAGTCCCTCTTTGTCCATAAATGCCTGAAATTGGGCACACGCTACCTTTTCCAAAATCTTAGTTGGCCAGATCAAGTTGGCCATCGAACGATAATTCTTCAAGACTCCTGGGTCCTAGTTTTTTTTTTTAACAAGGATTTCACCAATGCTCTTTTTAGAGCCTTTTGGAGATGGCCCTCCAACAATGACATATTCACAAGGGCTCTGATAAAAGGTGTGACATTAGCTGCCAAATACTTGACAGTACATGCCGGCATTGCAAATGCCATGTCATTTGTTGGCTTCAATTGGTGAATGAGGGAGTAAATCAATTCCTCGTTCACACACTGAAAATGAAAACCCTCTTCCACTGCCTCCTTCTTCCATATTTCCTCCTCTTCCATAGGATCCACCCCTTTCTTTTGAACCTTCCGACTAGCGATGCTCTTCTGGATGGTCACAATCTTATCCTTAAAAAAGCTATTGAACTTATTTGCTAGGTCCTGTGAGGGAATAATCGTGGTTGCGGTGCAGGCTGGGTTCCCAAATCTGGAAACCACCTCAAACACTGACCTCGCTTGATTCCCCACCTGCTCAATCTCCTTGTGTAGAAACTCTTTTTTTAGTTTCAAACAGGGCCACCTTGATGGATTTCTTTTTAAGACCCCCTCAGCTCTAGCTGCATCACTACTCAATTGTGTTGACCTCCAGAGTTTATTAACTCTCTGCAATTGTTTACGCAGTAGGGCCAATGCAGGTCCAAACCAAGGTTTGGATTTCTTGGTTCTTTTCAATTTTAAAGGGGCATAGTTGGACCAAATATCCTCAAACGCCCGTCCCATTCTTAAGGAATTCTTCACACGGGAGCAATACTTGCTAGCCTCAGCTGTACTTCTTCCCCAGGAATTTTGGCTAGGCCATCTTTAACGTACATCTATTCTGTTCATAGCTGCATTTCGACAGCTCGGCAAAGGGCATCCTTCTTTATAGCTTTCCTCCACCATGTCAACTTGCAGGTACACTCGAAATGGTTGCCTGAGTGCATATCATCTCTCATATACTCGACGTGGTACAGGAATAGTGCAAGGATTCATGCACGGGTTTCCAATGGTGGCTCCTCCTCAGTCATTTCACTGGGATGGTGCTAAGGGGGCAGTGATCTGGGAGAAGGTGTCCACCTGCTCCTCTACGGTTGCAAGAGATACCTTTGAACATGGATGGGGAGACCTGCAAGCTGGTGCACTTGGGGTCTCTTTGGTTGGTAGTGTGGAAGATTTCTGGAGCTCTTGGGATGTCCAGGACCTTTGGGTGGAGCTGCTTCCATCATCAAGGAGTCTTGGATGCCTGCCCGGAACTTCAAAAGGTTATTGAACAGCTTGGGGCACCTGGGTTCGCTGGTGTGTGGGGAGAGACCCGGATCCCATTACAGCAACTCCAGTAGAGGTACATTTTCTATCTGGTTTACTTGAGCAAGGTAAAGCTTTCCAAAGCACCAACCTAGACAGGCAAGTCATCTCAGCAGGCCATATATTAATTGATGGGTTACCGGTAGGCATTCATTCTCTTATAGGTCGTTATCTAAAAGGTGTGAATTTACTAAAGCCTCCAGGCCCCAAATGCACAGCTTTGTGAAATGTCAATGTAATCTTTCATTGTTTCTTATCCTGGCCAGATAATGAACTGTTGTCATAAAAACAATTGTCTGCCAATTGGGCTATGCTGCTCTGCCTTGTTGCATTTAGAAGGGTATCTGATGTAAAAGGTTTAGAAGACAGTAATAGATCATTTGCAGATTTCGGAGCATGTGTTCATGTTACCAGAACACACTAAGGGCCTCTTTATGACCCAGGCGTCTGCGGCGCCGTTAACCCCTTAACGCCTTACTACGAGGTCCCTTTGCGGCTCCCGACCTTAATGGCTGGTCTGGACCAGCCGTTAAAGTAGGGACCCGCAAAGGGACCTTGATGGCAATTACTGTACCGCAATTTGCTCCCTTCCCCATTCCCATTGAGCCCTATGGGGAAAAATGGGGAAGGGCCATGGAGAAAGGGGGAATTACCGCCCCGCCAACCTTGGAATGGGGTGGTAATTCCCCCTTTCTCCATGGCGGACTCCGGCATGGACCATGGTGCTAATAGCACCATGGTTTAGCGCCAGAGTCCTAATGAGGGCCTAAGTTTGGTTCTATCTCGATTGCATACCCTGCTTTTCCTATTCAGGGGAAGCTTTGTGTGTTAAAATGTTTAAAACAGTACCAAAGAGCCACAGCCGATCTTAGGGTTGCAAACAAATCACAGCTATTAATTTCTTTTAAGAAGCAATTTGCACCAGTGTCTACTCCTATCCTTGCCAGGGCGACCAGGTGGGTTATGTCCCTAGTCGACATAGATGTCTCTATTTTCGGGGGCCTATTCCTCCAGAACGACCATGGCATCTAAGACTTGCCTGGCTGGGGGTTCCCTTCCCGCGATTTTAAGGTCGGCTGATTGGTCTAGAGATTCCACTTGCAAGGCATTTTATTTTAATGCATGCCTCGCACATGGTGATAAATGCGCTTTGAAGGTGCAAAATCGCAGCCTCTGATGTAGGAACCACAGCTCTCAACTCACCCGCTTTTGGCGGGTGTCACCCGCCAAAGCATCTACACACCCGCCCACCCGCCAGCTCATCTGTTTCACCCGCCTTGGCAAAGATGGGAGCTACGATTCATATTTTTGCCGGGACCCGATTTCGAGATCCCGAAATCGGGTCCCGGCGCGACTCTTCCTGCGTGAATGGAGGCGTGAAAAGCAAGTGTCATGCTTTTCACGCCCCCATTTCCTCCCCCTTCCCCTCCCTGGCGCTCTCCTCCAATGAGAGGATTGTGCCTGGGAGCATTCCTCCCCACCCCCTCCCGTAAAAGGTCAGCGACATAGAAGTAGGACTGCCGTTTCATGTTTTTACGGCAGTCCTACTTTTATGTTTATGGCCTTTCTGGGTTTTCACCCACCTTGGTATCAAAAAAGGTTGAGAGGTATGTAGGAACATCGCAATTTTAATAAAGACAATGTAGGTGTCTGTATTCCCTTCCTGGCCCGCAGCCCCCTGTTCAAAGGTTGTTTTCTCCCATCAGGAAACAACTTCGGAATAAACACGAAACTGGATGAAATGATACACGAGGGTGGATTACTGCGCCTTGTGTTTGATTGAAGATGCAGCACTAGAGCCCCTGCACGTTCAGACATTTAAAGAGTTTTGACCAGACGCACCTGGGTCACGTTGGCCACGTTACAGGGTGCTTTCCTCTGGGTTTTTTTCTGATTTTCATTCAGTTACATTCTTTACTGCTGGCAGTACAGTAATGAGGCTATATGCAACAGCTACGCCTCCTTGCCTTTATTGACATTACGATTTTCCTAAACAGCTTGCTAAGAAAATATGCATTTAAAACAACCTTTGAGTTGCACGATGTTATAAAGGCACATAGATGTTTAGTTGACAGAACTCTTCTGTGACTTGCAATAGTGGTAATGCATCCAACATATTCCGTACAGTTGATGTCCGCCAGTCTTTCAATTATTACCTGTACTGGTAGCGACAATAATTGGTGTATTATTATAATTATTACCATCATCAATATTGTTATTGTAGCATTGTAGCAGCGAAGAAGAATTTGGTAATATTATTAAAAGGAGATCTACTTGTTGACATTATTATTAAATTCAGTGTCATGTTGCCGCCCACGTGCATTGTTCATTCAGAAGGCTTTAATCACTCCAGCAAGCCCTCCCCCCTCTCCTGTGAAAGAAATGCCCTCCTTCATAACAGGTTTGTCATTTGTAATAAGGTGGAGCCGATCGAAATCTTTATTGTTCCACAAGAGAGCGCAGCGAATCAGTGTTCAGGGTATGATATGATATGATATGGCATTTGTAACGCGCCTATACACAAGTGTTTCTCTACTCCAGAAAGCTCCTGCCACTCTAACTTACCTTTCAATGGCCTAGACTGCTACAGACCTACACCATGCATTAGTAGAGAGATATGTGACCACCATCCTAAACCTATTCATGGCTGGACAGCAAACACTGCCTGCAGTATAGTTTTAACTAGTACCATAACCAGAGAGAACCACAAAGATTTGGGTAGAAGGCTTTTCTAATAGCAGGCGTTCAGCCTGGTGTAGAGGGGAGATGCTTTTTTAACGGGAGGGCTCAGACGGAAAAGGGAGTGGCATCCTTTGGCCATGCAATAGGTTTATGTACTCAGGCAGGGCAACATAAATCCTGAACTACTTATAGAAGTCATGACCCACAAAGCTGCAGAAAGATGTTGCCAGGGTAATGTGCCAATAACTTCAATCAGCGTGCCACACACATACTCTATATACTGCCTAACTCTTCTTGAGAGAAGTCTGACTGCTCAGCCACAGCTACCAGGTAAATCTGGGTGGTGCAGACTGCTACCAAGTGGGTTTACTGCCAACTCCTGTAGACTTAAACTTTTTGCAGTGGTCCCTAAGGGAACTGCACAGGTTTCTGCCTAATAGTCATGACCTGTGAGGCTGCAGAAAGATGTTGCCATTGCCAATAACTTCAATCAGCGTGCCACGCACAGCTTGTGGTTTATTAAAAAAAGAAACACCGAGAGGTTATCTTTGCTAGGCTGAATCAAATGTTGGGGTGGTGTCTTTCAGGACCACAGAGGTCTCGTCCTCTGGGGGTGATGGTGGGGAGGCTGGTACTGTGGAGAGTTGCTCTTTTCAGTGAAATATCTAACAGCAGCATTTGTCCATTTTTGTACCGACATACATCATACTTGCTCATTCCTCTCTGCCCTTTTCCACTCCCAACCAGTAAGGTGCAGAATGAGACATGTCTTCTTTTTTGGCATAAAAAGGCCGCAGACTTATTTTCACAACATAATAAATTCCAAAACACTGCAAACAATTTTGTGAAAATAGTTCAGAAGGTGAGGCAACTGCTCCGTGTCCAAAACCTGCTCCCCCACCTTTTCCCAACAAAGTCCACAGTAGGCACAACTCCCCCAACCCTTCATGTCTGAGACCCGCCTGCCCCTGCGGGTGTTCCTGGGCTGGGAGAGTGCCGTTTATTTGGGGGAAGCTGAGCCCTCATCGCTACCACCAGACGCCCCCGCTGCTTAGGCTCCCAAGAGGCGCTGGTCCCGAGAAGAGCAAAGACCCTTCTGGCTTTCTGATGGCTCATTCGGAGTCTGTCTCTTGTCACTGGTCGCCAAAACACTGCCACGCCAAAGGTGGGTTACCGCCCACCACGGCTCCCCCCTTCCCAGCTTCATAATTCCAGGAGCTTTGTGCAAACATTCCAATAAACAGATCCATCCTAGTTGTAGACAAATGAACTCTGGGGATTTCAAATTGATCAAGCCATGCTTGATCTGAGGAAAACCTCTGCCCTTGCAGAATGTTGCCATTGTGCAATTCAATTTCCTTCTTGATTTCTCCCCCGCAGTGTGACTCTCAGTGCACCTCCATTCCTGCCTCGGAATGATTTCGGACCACAAAATCTCAGTCTCACCCAGCTGTGAGGATAATTCCTGCAAAGAAAACATCATCTCCCTCATCAGGGCCCCCCTCCCCAGGCTCGTCAAATCATTGCCCCCAAGGTGTATGATCAAGACATCCGGCTTTTGCTGCTTACTCAGCAATTTGCAGACGTGCCGATGCAGTTGGGTCCATCTAATCCCTGGCACCCCGTGCCACCATATCCGGTACTCGCCAGCGGTCTGCTCCTCCTGTTCTGCCGTCCAGCTTGCCTCAGCCCTTGCCACAAAGGAATGCCCTACTACCCAGACGGACCGCCTTCTCCTCTGTGTTGCTGCTAGTAGGAAGGAGATGAGAAGGAAGCTGTTAACGCTACATATTTTCAGGCCTAATGTATCTCCTGAAACACCCAGACTTACATCCCCCTGTTTGCTTAATTGCCTCAGAACCCAGGCCAATCTCTGCCGCTGATGTGGCTGCCCCTATCCTAAAGGAATGAGTCGCGAACACCCCTTCTGTTACCCCCATCTTCTCTAGTGCCATGTCCATGACACTCCTGAATTGGAAACAGCTCAAGGCCGACCCATCACTGTGCAAGAGAAGGGGAAACTCCTCACCCGTGGGCAGCCTCTGCCAGAGATAAGCCGCAAAGCCTGCCACCGGGCACACTATGCTTCCTTCTGTGCTAAGGAGTGTAACTGTCCTCCATTTTCCCTTCTGATCAGTCGTTGACCTTCTTAGAAAAATGCTTAACCGACCCTCTGTTAAGTGAACATCTCCCAGCCTTAAAAACCCAGAGCCCCTGCCCTCCCTATTTTTAGGTACCAGTTCACTCACTCTGAATGCGCTGAAGAAAGCTAATGTGAAGGCTGACGTGAACAAAACCCTCTCAGACTTGCTATGGCATACCACCCTTAAACATTTAATCAGACTGTGTAATTTAACATCATCGATGGGCCGCCTTGCATCTGGCTTCCTCTCAGCCTGCTTGCCCCAACCTTTCATTGCCATCATAATGTAATGCTCTTTCGTGGGGTCTGCTTTGCCACCCAGCTTGCAATAATGGGCTATTGCTGCCAAATGATAAGCCATCCACGCTCTGGTTTTCCCAGACCGCCAGCACCATCCAACAAAGAACCGTACTGGCAAATCCCTCTTCCCTTGTGTTAAAACCTTGCTCTGAAAGGCCAAGAACCGCTCCCAGCACACCTTGTATCTTCTCTCTGTAGCAGGTGCTAGAGCGGTATGAATTAAGGAACTCAGATCCCCCCAATCATGCCCCACCACTGAGCCTTGAATGGGGTCATCATCTTGCTTGCTTCTGGACAGTTCCCCAAAACTTCTCCCACTGTAAACGAGAGAGAGAGTCAGCGGCCACATTTTTCACCCCTGGAATATGCCATGCCCTAACCTCAGTGTTCATGTCAGCAAGCTCTTTGAGCTCTCTAAGCAGCTTCAAAACCCTCAAATTGCTAGATGTCCCCTGATTGATATCTGGACCACTGCCAAGTTGTCGGACTGGAGCAACAACTTCTTGTTCTTCAATTGCTTGCCGCACAATTTAAATGCAACCACGATCGGGAATAGCTCTAGCAGCGTGATGTCCCTAATAATCCCCTCATGATGTCATGCTGCTGGCCAAGCCTGACCACACCAATTGCTCCCCAAAATAACCTCGAAACGTGGGAACCTGAGGAGTCAGTGAATAGTTTGAGTCTACTGTTGCTGGCCCACTTCCCCCGCACCCTCCCCCCCATAGTAATACCCCATTAAACGTATCCAAAAATTCATCCCACATCCAGATGTCGTCCTTTACTTCAGACCCTAGTCTAACATGTTGCGATGCATGCTGTAAACCCACTGTTTTGAGCTCAATACTCCTAGCTAACACCTTACCTGCTGGGATGACTTTTCCTGCAAAATTGAGATTACCCACCAATGATTGAAGCTCCCTCAGGGTAGCCTTGCTCCTGCCCCTCAAAACCTTGATTGTTTCCTTTACTTTCAGCACTTTATCACTGGGCAGCCTGCACTGCTCTGTGACTGAGTCAATTTTGATCCCCAGAAATGACAGTGTTGTGACAAGACTCACTGTCTTACCCCTTGCTAGTGGAACCCCCATTTCCGCCATCAATCCCTGGAATGAGCTCATGAGCGACCGGCACTCCCCCTTTCCTTCTTTCCCGATAAACAAGAAATCATAGAGGTAGTGCAGGACCCCTCCCCCTTGAACCTTTTGCTTCAATGCAAATTCCAAAAAGGTGCTGAATTTTTCAAAGTATGCACAAGAAATAGCACAGCCCATTGGCAAGCATTTGTCACAAAATTACTCGTCTTTCACCTTGAAGCCCAGCAAATGGTAACTCTCCTTGTGAATTGGTAATAACCTGAAGGCAGACTCTATGTCGCCTTACCCACCAGAGCGCCTCTCCTCGCCGACCTCACCAATTCTACCGCATCATCAAATGTTGCATAGTGCACCCTGCACAGCTCCTCGGCTATGCCATAATTTATGGATTCCCCCTCAGGGAAAGAGAGATGCTGAATTAAGTGGAACTGGCCCTCCCCCTTCTTTGGGACCAACCCCAATGGTGACACTACAAAATTCTCCAGTGGTGGGGAGGTGAAAGGGCCAGCAACCCTCCTCAGCTTGATTTCCTTTTCTACCTTTTGTGCGACCACTTCCGGCATCCCCAGTGCTGACTTCAAATTGTTGGCTTCCCTGCCAACCTTATTCCCTGTGAAGGGAATCCTGAACCCCCACCTGAATCCCTCCCAGAGCACTTCGCATCAATACTGTTGTGATACACATCTAGAAACGGAATCAATGCATGCAGGTGAACTGGTGTGGGTAACTGAGTTTTAATCCTGCTTCGTCTTTCCTTTGGTTTTGTATGTAAGCAAACTGGTTTGGGAAACCGGTTATTAATCCCGCGTTGCTTTTTCTTTGGGTTTGGCACTGCTTCTCTGCTTCCCTTCACCCGAAGCAGAGCTGCGGTCCCCTGAACTTCCACCCTTTGGGTGCTTGAATCTAAAGGCCTTGAGGAAGGGGCAGTGCCTGTCTGCAAATTGCCAACAATCAGCCTGCTCCCCCTGGTAGCTGGGACGACTGTTCCAGGAGGAGTGCCTGTGAAAGGACCCCCTACCTTGGTGTGAATAAGACCCTGTGGTTTTCCAGAATTGAAGTTTCTCCCCTTGTGTCTTATCCCCCGCATCCCTGGCAGGTACCATCTTCTCTACGTAGCCCCTGATGTCCACCTCATCCCAGGACATGGCTGGCCAAACCTGCATCTTGAGCCTAAAGCCCCTGTTGTAGTTTAGCCAGACGTCGCCACCATAAGTTAGGAACAGATTATATTGCTCATATGCAATCATTGCTCCTGCATCCTGCGGGAATTCTTCAATCACGATAGACCTATACATCCTAAAAGCCCTTAGCCAATTGTGGATGGTTGCCTCCACCTTGGGTCTCTCCCTGTCCCTCTTCTCCTTCTCTTTCTCAGATAGCTCCAGCAAGCCCTCACACTCTGGTTCTATTGCCATCATGGCCAGGATTTCCCAAAACTCCTTTCTCCAGATCTTCTCCTTACTGGCCCATGGCATGTGCCACACTAAAGAGTTTCCTCCAGCCCTAGCTAGGGCAAAACCAGGCATCAGACTCCCATATTGTGTTACATTGCCCCAAACTCCACCCTTTACCTGGTTGCCTGCTGGCGCCGGTACCGACTGTGCTCCCTGGCTGACCCCATTAAAGGGAAGTGACCCCGGGAGCCGCCACCCCTTGCATCCCCCAAGCTGGCACCTGCCCCTGTGATCCTGCTGGTGTGGAAAAACCACGTGGTAGTTGCCCCACCCCTACTATGGGGCTTGCGGTGGGCAACGCAAAGGCTTGATTTACCCCTGAACCTAAGCTCCCCAGCCCAGGTTTTCCCCCTGATGGTGAACAGCCTCGGCATTCCTTCCTAAATGATTAAATGCATTCACATTACCAAATAACATTTGACCATGGCCACCATTCCCCCATGCTTGCATACACTGCATAAACATACCTTTTACCAACTCCAAGGATGTGGGTCCCTCTGCTGCTACCACCGCTGAGTTGGCTACAGGAGCACTGGGTGCACTGCCATGGTTCCGTGGAGCCTCAGCAGCTACGGGCGGCGTCAAGGCTACAGGCTCCTGCGCCCTCCCCTTTCCTTTCACTCCAGCCGATCTGGGCTTTCTTGCAGCTTCCGCTTGCTGCTAGCCGGCCTTGGCCTTTTCAGTCATGTTCCTTTTCCTTTTAGTTGTTGGCTCGTCTTCTTCGCTCTGCTCGTCTTCTTTCTCCTCTCCTTCTTCCAAAGCCTGAATCTCCTGCAAGGCCTCTTCATTGGACACACTTTTAAACATCAGAGGTGATTCAGCCCTCTGGCTGGGGCCGGCTGCCTAAGCCCCCAAGTGTGAGGCTACCAGATTCGCCGCCAACCGTGCCATGGACAAGAAGGCCTCTAAGTCCTTCTCCGGGCAGGAAAACCCTGTAGCACCCTGACTCTGCGTGGCCATTCTCGTTGTTGCACTTTTTGTGCAAAAAGCCTCCTTCTAAAACCCAGGCATATGCACTGCCGACAGCAGCAGCCTTACTGGTTATTCCTTGTAAATGTCAGAACTTCAATGTTAAAGTTTCCTTGAGCTGCCCCAAATAGCAGCTGACCCCGTTTGCTTCTACCTTCAGCAAGTTAGCCCCCCCCTTATATATCAACTGTTATTTTGCTTGAGCGGATAGACTGCAACACTTCCACCTAGGCAGCCTGTGCCTGCTGCCTTACTGTGAGCAAAAAGATTCCTTGTTAATTTTCACCTGCGGCGGCCCGGTAGCTCATCTTACATTAGTTACTGTCCCTGAAATATGCCGGCAGTATATAGTTGTTAATGACCCCGAAATATGCGTTCACCAGCGGCTTTCACCCAGGCGTCCCGGAAGTTTGTTAGCAATTTGTTAATGTCCCCGCAAAAATATTCACCGCTGCAGCCCGGGTCCACCTACTTTTGCTCCCACTGCTGTTCCGTCTGACCGCCTGGTCCGAGAGCTCCGATACGATCCGCTGCTCCAGCTGGTCATAGCATCCCGCCGCACAGTCTTCGACTGTTACGGATCCCGCGCCTTCTGCTGGCGGTTGCCCTTCTTCTAGCGCTGACCACGGCGGCCTCCAGGCACCAGCACCGCGGCTCCGGTCCTCCACGACGCTCCACCCGCAGCAGGTCACGATTCAACCAGCTCCGGCAGCACCTACAAAACTAAGAAAACAGTCCAAAACGAAATTCCTCCTCTGCTGCGGCGGGCGTCCTTCTGCTGAGGGCTGTACGCTTCCTGCAGCAGGACTCCCGCCGCTTATATGGGACTTGGCACACCCCCTTCCATTGTTGCCCTTCGCTGGCTTTCCAAGCGCTTTGGCGCGCTTCTTACTAACCCTCCCCCTTACCCAGGGAGGAGGAAGACCCTGCCCGGGTTATCGAGGTGCCTCCTCCATTGTTTTTCGTGTTGTCACCTTCAAACGGGTTCAGGTACTGGTGTCTGGTATACATGTATACACGGTCGGGTATTGGCCTCTTGACAGTGGCAGGAATATAATACCAGCGAGAAAAGAGAAATGTTTTAAGCGCAGGACATAAGGAAATAAAGACCTTTGAAATTAGGATGGCACGGGGGACAGGCAACAGGTGAGAGAGCTGGGGAACGCCACACCAGGGAGGGCGGGAAGGGTCTGTAGAAAGACGCCCTTATCCAGGGAAGTGTTCGTAGAACAGGGAGACTTCTTCCAGTGAGGGGTGTGTGGTTTTAAGAATAGGCCACTTTATGGAGAGGTGTCATGACCTCGCCATGACAGCCAGTTAATGAAAGTGGCCTCTGTCATCACTGTCAGGTTGCCCACATCGTTGTGTGGGCGGACCCCTGTTGGGTCCCACAGGACATGACGTCCCGGACGTGACGTCAGGGGTAAGGGAGGGACGAGGGCAGGTTCGGCAGTCCCGCCGATGTAGTTAATAAAGAAAGTCGCATGATACCCGGCTCCCGCGTATCCTTCCTGCGCAAACAGGGCCTTTCTACTAGGGGACGCTTCAGGTCGAAGTGGCGCCCCAACACTGGCGACGAGCGGGCACGGATCCCCGCTGGCACCGCGCCGAGGTCTGCGGCCGAGCAGTTCAGCGCGTCGGCGCACCTCGGGCACGACAGCCGACTTCACACGGCCCCGCCTCCTGCATGACATAGGCCTGGAGTTCGGCCACGGGAGCACCAGAATCACCGTGTGCGCGCGGCCCCGCCTCCCGCGTGGCAAAGCCCACAAGATTCACAAGGGCGCCCACGGCACACGGGCGCTCCGGAATCACGGGAGCCCTCGCCACGCGCGGCCCCGCCTCCTGCGTGATACGGACCTGTTCTCCACACACGGGTGCGAACGCGAAGGCGTGCCAGCGCGCCCGGTCTGCGGCAGGGAGTGGAGCAAGAGCAAGTCCATATAACCCCTCCCACGCGTGAAGTGAAGCCGCGCAGGCCGCGCGGGCCAAGTAATAAGGCCGCGCCGCAAGCAAGCGGCGAAGTGGGGAGATAGAAGACACCTCACACAGCAGAAAGGCTACTGCCCAAGCACAGCCCAGGCGCCACAGCATATCCCCACACGAACCCTTCACTGCTACGCAGTCATGTCGGACACGGCGACCACGCCAGCGTCCTCCTCAGGCGGGGTAGGACCGGCGTCTGGAAATGCTGACACAGCACAGGACACCAACCAGCATGCACACCAGGAAGGAGCAGCCCAAGTCATGCACATGCCCAACCCATTTGAAATCAGAGATACATCCAATCTGGGGCCCAGATGGAACATATGGCTACGGGATTTCAAGTTCTACACAGGTGCCATAGGATTGACGGACGACACGAGGCTGAAAAATACACTGTTCATGGCAGTGGGACCAGCGGTAAGAGACATTGCGGGGGAGTTGCTGAACGTAGAAACAGTCACATACGGGGAGCTACACGCCAAGCTGTCCGAATACTTCGCACCACATACAAACGTGGATTATGAGCGCCACATGTTCCACACAACAAGACAGGATAAAGGTGAATCCATAGACAGTTTTGTGATGCGACTACGCATCAAACTGAAACATTGTGAATTCCATAGGTACTCCAATGAAGAGGCGCTCAGGTCCCAAGTAATAGCTGGATGCCTCTCACAGCCTTTTCGCAAACAACTTCTACAGAAACAACGATCGCTAGAAGAAATCCTGGCGCTGGCTCGCATGGAAGCAGCGGTGGACTCGCAATTGGACAGCCTCGGAAAAGTGTCCATACACCAACCCAGTGACAACACTGAAGCGATCAATAAGCTGTATACCCACCCAAGTCAAGCCAACAAAGACCCCGATGCCACATGTTTTAAATGTGGCTATGAATACCCACACACAGGAACATGCCCGGCTGTAGGGCAAAAGTGTGCCGCATGCGGGGGAATGGACCACTTCAGGGCCATGTGTAAGAACGCCCCAACCCACTCAACTTCCAAACATCGCTACCAAGAGAGGCGCCGGCCCACCCCACAGAGCCCGCCCAGAGCGGCAGTAGACAGCGAAAGACGGCGCGGCAGGAAAGAAGAAGGCGACCGCAGAAGTCGATATACATGCGAAGATAAACGGTCGTCAGAGGACACGAGAAGATCACACAGGCGGCGTTTTGTAAGATACGTGGAGACCAGATCCCCCACCAGTACAGACACCCTTTCGTCAGAGGAGGATCAGAGAAGGAAAGTTTACGTATGGGCCCTACAGGACAACACGGCGGCCACCCAACACAGCCCCATTTTGACACTCCAGGTAAATGACACCCCACTGAAGTTTCTCGTGGACACCGGAGCGACGGTTAACATTATCAGTGAAAGCGCATATCAGTCCTTGGCCACCCAGCCAAGGATCAGAAAGGCCATGGTTGACATATACCCCTATGGATCCACGACACCCCTGCCCTGCAAAGGCATGATCACAGCCAGATGCACACACAAAGGACACTCGGCGAAGATCCCGCTATACATTTTAGACACAGAAGCCAACAGCGGATGTATACTGAGCTTCCGGACAGCAGTGAACATGGGACTGGTACACATCCTATACCAGTTGATGGCCCACAAGTACTTCACAAAACCGGACTCAATCGAACAATCGTTCCCAAAACTCTTCACCGGCCTAGGCAAGCTGCGAAACCGGAAAGTGCACCTCCACATCAACCCTCAGGTCAAACCGGTGGCCCAACACTATCGAGGCATCCCGTTTAACATCCAGAGACAAGTGGAAGAGGAGCTGGACAAGCTCATCAAAATGAATGTTATAGAACCCGTGGCAGGCCCGACGCCATGGGTATCGCCCATCGTCCCCGTCCCAAAGAAGTCACCAGAAGGATCCATACGGCTATGCGTCGATATGCGCAGAGCCAACACGGCCATCGAAAGGGAGCGGCATCAAGCGCCCAGGATCACGGACATGATTCACCTCCTTCACGGGGCGAGGGTCTTCTCCAAGTTAGACCTCACAAAAGGTTACCATCAAATTGAAATAGCGCCGGAATCCCGTTACATCACCACATTTGTCACTCATCTCGGCCTGTTTCAATACAAAAGACTCCGTTTCGGCATATCCTCGGCAGCCGAGATCTTTCAGGAGGAGATTCACAAAGTCATCAGTGTTAGGAAAGATTCCGTAATTGTAGGTAATTTTCCTTCCATGTGGCAACCCCTAAACTTTTTGCTGTTGTTTTTCACCTTGTTCTTGACTTTGCCAGAGAAGTGCAGCCTTCTGCCGCACTCCTCTGGGCTTTCGCTCCTTCTTACGGGGAAACTGACATGCCCTTAAGACAGTCAGTACCGGGGAACGCTGTTTCCCGTAGTTTCTTTTATCATGTTGCGGCTTTCGTGCAACATGACACAAGAGGGCACTGTAAGCTAAGTTACAGCTCTCTTGGGTCTCTAGCCTTCTACGGGCCCTAGATACTCGTTTAGGATTGTATCTGATCGGTGCAAGTGATTCAGGGACGGGAATGGTGGCAGCGATCGTTTCTTTGTATTTTGAGCTCCTTTTGGCGTTCTAAGCGTGTTTCTCGCGCTTAACCCAAAATGGTGGCAGGCTCCTTTGTCCTGTCCGCTGACCGTCTTGCTCCCTTCACCTTCCCCAGGTCGAGCCGACCCGGGGCCTTCCTTATTTGGGCATGTACTTTCCCGCGAAACACGGATGCTTTCGCGGGCTTCTACATGTCTTTTGTGTGCCTCCAGGATGTGGGCTGGGATGTCTGGTCCCAATACACATCCTGGGTGCCAGAGAGTCTAGGGTCGTGTGAATGCCTGGGACCACCGTGGTCCGTGATTGGTCCACGAATGGTGTGAGTGTTGATGAGCGGATCTCCCATTGGGTCCCCTCCGTTTTGGCGCGAAGGGAACCGTGGATAAGAGGGGGCTGGAAACACCACTACCATGTCGATCTCCTGAGTTCTCACGAACGAAGGAATACAGGAGCCAAGTATCCTGCAACCAAGAGGCTGGACCGAGGAATCGCTGGTGACCCGCTGAAGGACTCCTCCTCTGCACTGCTGTCGCCTTGTGAAGCCCTTTTCACCTTTGATCGAACCAGAAGGCCTGTACTGGTACTTCGACCCTTTGGAATAGCGGGAACAGCTATTCTCGGCATCTTCACCATCTCCTGCCAGTAAGCCTTCGGAAGCGTCTCTGGGCCATCCAGCTGACTGACCAGCTTACACAGGAGTCTTGCTCTGTAACCGCCGCCAGGTTGTGTAGTATTTCGAGTCCTTGTCACTCTCACACGCTTCGTACACTTGGCGTTCCCAGGTCGGAAGTGAGTAGTGTACATTTGGCTCAGATACACACGGCCGCTCCGTTGCCCTGCTGTGGTGACAAAACTGTGCAGGTTTCTTCGATTGGGACGTCTTTTTACTCAACACGACGACGAGGCGTTCCCTGCTCTTCTGAACCTGCCAACTGCTGAAACTGACGCGGAGAAGCCTGGGTCTGCTTGCATCGGGGACCGGTGAGTAGTTTAGCTAGGATCTGGTCGCCCTCCTGCAGGAGCCCATTGCTTTTCCCCGCTGTGTAGAACAGCACCCTTTTGCCGTACTCGGGCTCTGCTTCTGCCCACTGTGGAGACTGCGCTTGAGTCGCGGAACTTGTTCTCGTTCATTTGTGCACTGAACTGAACTGCCTGATTTCCTTAGAAGAGACTCTCCTTTTGCCCGTTGGCACCAGCGTGTGCAGGTACTTTTGAGCACAAGGCTCCACTCTTCGCAGGGCTCGGACTTCCATCTAGTTAGGTGCCTCTGAAGACGAACTGAGTCTAAAGCATTGTATCGCACTGCCTGTTTTCCTTCCCTTGCAGGTGGACTACACATTTCGTGCATATAACGCTTGCGACTGTCGTATTTGTATATATATTGTGTTGATATGGTATGTGTTTGTTTACTATCGTTATATTGTGATTTTCTCGCTACAGTCATTGTTTTAAAGGCCTTAAAATAAATGTGTATATATTTTTTATATAACACCTGTTTGGAGTAGTTTGTAAGTGATCTTGCTTTGTGTGCTCATTGCGGGCTTTCAGTCACCCTCACCCCTCTTGAGACCTAGTCTTGACCGCCGCGATCGCTACCTTGATTGGTCTGGCTCGTCCAGAGGTTACCCTGTTCCAAGTAATTAGGTTGGCCTTCTGAACTTCTGCGCCACCAGGACAGAGTTCAGAAATCCGTCTTAACAAATTGGTGTACAGCGGTGGGATACGACTGAAGGTATCCAGTGTTGCGCACGAACTAAGGCATTTCAGGTTATTCCAACCAGGACATTAGTGAATTGTTGTAGTATAACTTTAAAAAGGCCATAGTCCTATCTAACAGTATGGAAACAAATACCTTGTTAACTTTAAATGCTTCCAAATCAGAAACATTGAAAAAGATGTGTGCGGAGAGAGGTGTTTCCTCTCAAGACACTAAATTGGAAATGATCCAAAGAATCGTGGCGTGGCAAGAAGCGCAGCTTGACGCTATAACTTCTGAGGACAGTGCGGAAGGTGGTGGGGCTGCTCTCACTGGTAGAACCGACGGTTCTGCCGCCGCACTGATCGATCGCGACCACGAGGACAGGGATGACGAGATGTCTAATGTTTCCTCTGCCAGTGCTGATGGGGAGGCTATGCTTGAATTCAAGAAGCAAGAGCTGCGGTTTAGGAAGCAGGAGCTTGAATTCAGCATAGCCAAACTAAAATTCGAACAGGCAGAAAAACAGAAAGACAGGGATCACCAGTTGGAACTGGCCAAGCTTCAGGTTGCAAATGGGTCCAAGGATCCTGGACATGGGTCTGGGGCCTCCTCTCATCCACGGTTTCCGAAAGATCTGCTCAGTGTGTATGAAGAAAGGAATGACATTATGGACTGGCTGAATGCGTTTGAATATGCATGCGAAGTTCAACAAGTTGACAATGCTGATAAGATTGCCTGGTTACTCAGCAGACTGCCCCATTCTGGCTGTAGTGCCATTATGGAAATGTCGAAGGCTGAGCGAGCTGATTTCGCAATGTTAAAGCAAACTCTCATTTTAAAGTTTGGGAAGACTCCGGCCCAATATTTGAAACGTTTCAGAGAGTATAAGAAAAAGGAAGGTGGTACTTGGGTATCTTATGTCACTGAATCCTTGAAAAACTTAACTGGCTGGGTCGAAGGTTATAAGGTTTCTACCTTCGAAGGCATGATAAATCTTGTCATGCTGGAACACATTTTTGCTTCTTCTTCCCCGGAGCTTAAGCAGCATTTGGCCGATTCGAAGGAGATAGATCCTAAGAAGCTGGCCATTGCAGCAGACTTATGGGTGTCACATCGAGTGTCCCATAAGGACAAAACTCATCCTGGTAAGCAGGAGGAAGGGAAAAAGTCCAAAGATATGGAGGGTGGAGAATCTGCTAAATCTTCTTCTCATAAGGGCCACAAAAAGAAAAATAAGGGTAAGACACAAGAGAACTCACAGGGTAGTGGAGGACAGCCTTCGAAACAGAACTCTGGTTACAATAAGCCTCCCTATGTAAACAGACCCAATGGATCTTGTTTTGCTTGTGGAGCAACTGACCACGTGAAGGGGGATCCCCGTTGTAAGGTTAGACCTTTGGGGGTCCACTCCGCTAATCTGGCCTTCTCCTCCTACGAGGAAGAAGAGATTACAGGAGCATCCTTCTCCTCAGACTCATTTCCCAGCGGGATAGAGGCTGAGGTAGTTTTAGTGTCCCTGGGTTCTTGGGAGCCTAAAGTCGCAGAGGCTTATGCTAAGATTCCGGATAATACCAAGCACTACTTTAAAGACAGTGTGCTGATCAATGGAGTAGATACTCCAGCTCTTAGGGATAGTGGGTACAGTCGCACTGTAGTGGATTCAACCTTGGTAGACTCAGAGGAAGTTGCCAGAGCTACTCTGATGCCCACTAAATTGGCTGACGGCCCCCTCCGTATGTTTCCAGTAATACCTGTAAATCTTACTTTAAATGGTACAGCAGTCAGGATTCCAGTGAGCATTCAGAGAAACGTCCCGGGAGAGGTCTTGTTAGGTAATGATCTCAGAGCTTTAGGGCTCGAAGGAGACACTGCCGAAAGACCCTACACACGGTCTCAAGCACGGGCAACATTGGCCAAGTCCAATACGCCGCCCCAGCCGAAGGGGAAACCCAAGGCGAAAGGAGTCGACAAGTCAAGACGAGGGAAAGAGAATATTCCCCCGAGCTCGCCTACCACTGCGGTGGAGGAAGTTGGTCAATCGCCCGGGCCTGACGAGGAGGTGGCGATGCCTGAAGTATTTGACCCCAACGATCATCCTGAACTAAAAGACTTGTTAGTTGAAGGAGGTCCTGATAGGGACGAATTCAGTAAAGGCCAACGTGAGTGCCCATCTCTGGAAGGCCTAAGGAGACAGGCCTGCTCCCAGCTTGAGGGTGAACCTCCTGGGACGCATAGGATTTATTGGGAAGGTGGACTCCTGTATAGTGAGCCCACAGAGTCTACAGAAGGAGACCATAGGAGGTTGGTGGTTCCCCTTGCTGTTAGGCCCTTCCTCCTGCAGTTGGCGCATGAAGTTCCCCTTGCTGGTCACCTTGGTATGAAGAGGACCAAGCAAAGGTTATCCATGCACTTCTACTGGCCCAAGATGGGGGTGCAAGTAGAAAGTCACTGCAGGAGTTGTGCTTCCTGCCAGTTGTCTGGTAAGGTTGGCGCGACAATCCAAGCTCCGTTGGTACCGCTCCCAGTTGTGGGGGTACCATTTGAAAGGGTAGGGATCGACATCGTTGGTCCCCTTGACCCGCAAACATCCTCGGGCAATAGGTTTATCCTGGTGCTGGTCGACCATGCAACCAGGTATCCTGAGGCCATCCCATTGAAAACTGTAACTGCCAAGTCAGTTGCAAAAGCTTTACTCGGCATATTTACTAGGGTTGGCTTCCCTAAAGAAGTTGTGTCGGATCGTGGCAGCAACTTTATGTCGAAGTATATGCAGGCTATGTGGAAAGAATGTGGGGTCACCTACAAGTTCTCTTCTGCATACCACCCCCAGACCAATGGTCTGGTGGAACGTTTCACCAGAACGTTAAAACACATGATTGGGGCTCTGGAGGAACCTCAGAGAAGAAAATGGGATCTTCTTTTACCATGCTTACTGTTTGCCTACCGAGAGGTACCACAGGAGGGTGTTGGCTTCAGCCCCTTCGAACTTCTGTTCGGTCATCCCGTACGGGGACCCTTAGCCATCGTCAAAGAGGGATGGGAGATGCCCACTCCCCCTGTTACTACCAACGTAGTTGATTATGTGCTAGGGCTCAGAAAACGGATGGTACTTCTGATGGGCTTGGCTAGGGATAAATTGAAGGCAGGACAAGCGCTGGTGAAACATTGGTACGACCAGAAAGCTTCCCTCATCAACTTTACACCTGGTCAGCAAGTCCTGATCATGAATCCCATAAGGCCTCGAGCGTTACAGGACAAATGGTCAGGCCCTTACACAGTGGTGGAGCCCCTGGGTGAGGTTAACTATTTACTGGACCTTGGAAGGCCTGGACAGGCTCCAAAAGTGTTTCACGTGAATAGGCTGAAGGCTTTCGTCCCAAGAGTCGAAATCGCAGCACTGCTACTGGCTTCAGACGTTGAGGAAGAGGAGTCTGAACCTCTCCCCGACCTGTTCCAAAGCGGTCCTTCAGATAGCTCCTTTGAGGGTGTCCGAGTGGCCCCTCACTTGACTTCTGATCAGCAGGCTGAGGTGAAAAGTTTGCTTAGGCAGTTTTCCCCCCTGTTTTCACAGTCGCCTGGTTTGACACCTTGGTGCAAACATAACATTGACACAGGAGACAGTGTACCTACCAAAAGTAGGGGATACAGCATGTCAGACAAAGTACAGTCTTATATTAAGACCGAGGTCAACAAGATGTTAGACCTTGGGGTGATTGAATCCTCTAGTAGTCCGTGGTCCAGCCCTGTGGTTTTGGTTCCAAAGGCAGGCACTTCTGAATTGAGGTTCTGCGTGGATTACAGGGCTCTGAATGCTGTCACCAAGACAGATGCACACCCCTTGCCTCGAACAGATGAGCTGGTGGATACTTTGGGTGCCTCCAAGTACCTCAGCACGTTTGACCTCACTGCTGGCTATTGGCAAATAGCTTTAGCAGAGCATGCCAAGGAGAAGACAGCATTTTCTACTCCAGACGGCCTTTACCAATTCCGGGTAATGCCGTTCGGGTTGAAGAATGCACCTGCCACTTTCCAGAGGCTTGTGAATCATGTGTTGAATGGGTTGGACGAATTCTGTCTTGCATATCTGGACGATATAGAAGTTTACAGTGCCACCTGGGAAGACCATGTGAAACACCTCGGGATTGTGCGCCAGGCTCTTCAGAAAGCACACCTGACCATAAAGGCTAGTAAATGCCAGATTGGACAAGGCTCAGTGGTTTACCTTGGACATGAAGTAGGTGGAGGGAGGATACAGCCTCTACCCAGTAAAGTACAAGCAGTACAAGACTGGCCTATCCCCACTATGCAAACCCAAGTGAGAGCCTTCTTAGGACTCACGGGGTATTACCGCAATTTTGTGGCAGACTATGGCACCATAGCTGCTCCTCTGACTGCCCTCACAACTCCGAAGAAACCCAAGAAGGTAACTTGGACCGACGAGTGTGAGAAGGCCTTCAATGGCTTAAAAGACTCCTTGTGCCAGGCCCCTGTCCTCAGGGCCCCTGATTATCAAAGACCTTTTATCGTGCAGACGGACGCCTCTGACACTGGGATAGGAGCTGTACTATCACAAGTAGATGAGAAGGGTAAGGAACACCCTATCGGTTTTATTAGTCGCCAGCTTAAGGACAGAGAGCTCAGATGGTCCACGGTAGAGAAAGAATGTTTCTCTGTTGTGTGGGCCCTAAGGAAACTGAGGCCCTACCTCTTTGGGACCCACTTCACTGTGCAAACTGACCATAAGCCGTTAAAGTGGCTAATGAACATGAAGGGGGAGAATCCAAAGTTGCTTAGGTGGTCCATAAGTCTACAAGGCTTCGACTTCACTATTGAGCATAGGCCAGGTGTCCAACATAGCAATGCTGATGGGTTGTCCAGAATGTTTAACCGACCTGAACAAGAGACTCATCCAGGGGTGGATTAGTTCCCCCTGTCCATAGTCTGGGAGGGGCGAGTGTTAGGAAAGATTCCGTAATTGTAGGTAATTTTCCTTCCATGTGGCAACCCCTAAACTTTTTGCTGTTGTTTTTCACCTTGTTCTTGACTTTGCCAGAGAAGTGCAGCCTTCTGCCGCACTCCTCTGGGCTTTCGCTCCTTCTTACGGGGAAACTGACATGCCCTTAAGACAGTCAGTACCGGGGAACGCTGTTTCCCGTAGTTTCTTTTATCATGTTGCGGCTTTCGTGCAACATGACACAAGAGGGCACTGTAAGCTAAATTACAGCTCTCTTGGGTCTCTAGCCTTCTACGGGCCCTAGATACTCGTTTAGGATTGTATCTGATCGGTGCAAGTGATTCAGGGACGGGAATGGTGGCAGCGATCGTTTCTTTGTATTTTGAGCTCCTTTTGGCGTTCTAAGCGCGTTTCTCGCGCTTAACCCAAAATGGTGGCCTGGCTCCCAAAATGGCCAGACCACGAGGCTCCTTTGTCCTGTCCGCTGACCGTCTTGCTCCCTTCACCTTCCCCAGGTCGAGCCGACCCGGGGCCTTCCTTATTTGGGCATGTACTTTCCCGCGAAACACGGATGCTTTCGCGGGCTTCTACATGTCTTTTGTGTGCCTCCAGTATGTGGGCTGGGATGTCTGGTCCCAATACACATCCTGGGTGCCAGAGAGTCTAGGGTGGTGTGAATGCCTGGGGCCACCGTGGTCCGTGATTGGTCCACGAATGGTGTGAGTGTTGATGAGCGGATCTCCCATTGGGTCCCCTCCGTTTTGGCGCGAAGGGAACCGTGGATAAGAGGGGCTGGAAACACCACTACCATGTCGATCTCCTGAGTTCTCACAAACGAAGGAATACAGGGAACTAAGAGCAGAAGTGCATGCAGCCCGTCAGGAAACGAATGCTCTAAGAAGGGAACTGATTATTTCCAAGGAGCGAACAGACGATCTCCCTAGACAATTGCTACAGTCACAAGCCGGACAAACTCCGTTACCCGCATCAGGGGCAAATCTTCCTTCAACATCCTCTACGAACCCAGTGCAGATCAACCTACCTGGGAATGTACCTCTGGCTCCGCCCGAACGATTTTCTGGTGACCCAAAGAGGTTTGCAGTATTTATTAATCAGTGCCGGTTGCACTTCTTATGCCGGCCAGCAGCCTTTCCAACTGATCAAGCTAAGGTAGCTTTCGTGCTTTCGTACCTTAGTGGCAATGCGGCAGACTGGTCGATCCCATCGGGTGTGGTTTAAATAGCCTCCTGTAGTGCTTAGGTGTCTCCTTCCACAGCCACGCCTAGGTAACAAAAGAGTTCCTGCTTTCCAGAAGAGTTCCAGTGTTCTGAACCTAGGGAGTGGCTCCTGCCCCACCCAACAGGAAAAGTAGTCCCAAACAGAAGAGGATCAGGGGTTCAACTGGCAGGTTGGCAAGTAACTGGGCTAGCTGGTCGGTATCCGAGGTTTCCATAGCGCCTGGGTGGGAGTTTTGCGATTGGCTTTGCGTTCTGTAACGCTCACCTGATTCCCGCAGAGGCGCCGGTCTTGACTGGGTGAATGCCGTATCTTCAAAGGCGATGTGTAACACACGGTTGGCTCTTTGGGCTGGACCTCTGTGCACTGTATGTCTGACTCGAAGAGTAAGATGTCTGCAGATAGAAAATATGGGATTAATGAACTGGGGTTATTGGGTGCCTCTCTCCTCTTCCCTTTCTCTTCTCCTGTAGAACCCCAAAGGTTAACACCCTCACCTTAGGTAAGTGAACGCCGAGCTCTCCATCTGCCTCGGTGCAGGGTGCCGTAACCAGTTTCTTCACTGGATAAGGGTGCAGGCCTCTTGACCTCAGAGGACTGCTGTCCGTCGTTAACTGCACGAACGGTAAGTTCTGGGCACTTCAAATGTCTTAAAAGTCTTTTGTAATGATATCTCTTGTTTTGCAGGGTTCCGGCGAAGGCGGATGGCGGGCTGATGAGAGTTGAGGATCGAACCCGCGTGAGGAATAGAAGCGCCTGGAAGCACGTAAGTAAGCGCTTGTAGCCTGCTTCACGATGCGCACTAACTGTCCCTTTTATCTTGCAGGTACAAGTTCGGAGCTTTAGAGAAGCTGAAGGGTGCTGGAATACCCACTGGATTCGGCGTGGGAAGGAGTAATGGCACGTGAGTAATAAAGTTGCCCAATGTCTTTAAACGCACCTTCTTTTGTCTTTCAGATGCGGGATGCAGCGCCGAAGGCCTCCGGAGCGTGCGAAGAGCTGGTAAGCTTTTGTCTTTCAGATGCCGGAATGCAGTGCGAAGACCTCCGGAGCATGCGAAGAGTAGGTAAGCCTTTGTCTTTCAGATGCCGGAATGCAGCGCGAGGCGTTGGTGACAGCCGATGGACCAGGTAAGAGATGCGCTGCCACTGAAGACCGTAGTGCTAACCTGTTCTTTCTTTGTCTTTACTGGTGCTGCTGAAGACTGTCTTTACAGGTGCTGCTGAAGACTGGATTCCAGGATGGTAAGCCTTTGTTCCCTTAGGCCCAGGATCAGAAGCAGAAGACACGATGAGCGTTCTGCTGCAGAGAATGCAGAATAACGCAAAGCAAGATTCATCCATCGGGTGTGGTTTAAATAGCCTCCTGTAGTGCTTAGGTGTCTCCTTCCACAGCCACGCCTAGGTAAGAAAAGAGTTCCTGCTTTCCAGAAGAGTTCCAGTGTTCTGAACCTAGGGAGTGGCTCCTGCCCCACCCAACAGGAAAAGTAGTCCCAAACAGAAGAGGATCAGGGGTTCAACTGGCAGGTAAGTAAGCAGCATGGTCTGCTGCAGGTAAGTCCACCCAAGCATTATGAGCCCGGCGCTTCCAGCGCTGGGACTGGGCATCTTTATGAGCCTGGTGCAACTGGCGCCAGGACAGGGTCCAAAAGGTCCCAATTGGGACTGGCTGGCACTCGGAACCGGGGTTATGGGTCTGCTTCCACGGGAGTCGGGCAAGTCCTGATCTTTTGGAAGCAGAGATCATGACAGCCAAGTATCCTGCAACCAAGAGGCTGGACTGAGGAATCGCTGGTGACCCGCTGAAGGACTCCTCCTCTGCACTGCTGTCGCCTTGTGAAACCCTTTTCACCTTTGATCGAACCAGAAGGCCTGTACTGGTACTTCGACCCTTTGGAATAGCGGGAACAGCTATTCTCGGCATCTTCACCATCTCCTGCCAGTAAGCCTTCGGAAGCGTCTCTGGGCCATCCAGCTGACTGACCAGCTTACACGGGAGTCTTGCTCTGTAACCGCCGCCAGATTGTGTAGTATTTCGAGTCCTTGTCACTCTCACACGCTTCGTACACTTGGCGTTCCCAGGTCGGAAGTGAGTAGTGTACATTTGGCTCAGATACACACGGCCGCTCCGTTGCCCTGCTGTGGTGACAAAACTGTGCAGGTTTCTTCGATTGGGACGTCTTTTTACTCAACACGACGACGAGGCTTTCCCTGCTCTTCTGAACCTGCCAACTGCTGAAACTGACGCGGAGAAGCCTGGGTCTGCTTGCATCCGGGACCGGTGAGTAGTTTAGCTAGGATCTGGTCGCCCTCCTGCAGGAGCCCATTGCTTTTCCCCGCTGTGTAAAACAGCACCCTTTTGCCGTACTCGCGCTCTGCTTCTGCCCACTGTGGAGGCTGCGCTTGAGTCGCGGAACTTGTTCTCCTTCATTTGTGCACTGAACTGAACTGCCTGATTTCCTTAGAAGAGACTCTCCTTTTGCCCGTTGGCACCAGCGTGTGCAGGTACTTTTGAGCAAAAGGCTCCACTCTTCGCAGGGCTCGGACTTCCATCTAGTTAGGTGCCTCTGAAGACAAACTGAGTCTAAAGCATTGTATCGCACTGCCTGTTTTCTTTCCCTTGCAGATGGACTACACATTTCGTGCATATAACGCTTGCGACTGTCGTATTTGTATATATATTGTGTTGATATGGTATGTGTTGGTTTACTATCGTTATATTGTGATTTTCTCGCTACGGTCATTGTTTTAAAGGCCTTAAAATAAATGTGTATATATTTTTTATATAACACCTGTTTGGAGTAGTTTGTAAGTGATCTTGCTTTGTGTGCTCATTGCGGGCTTTCAGTCACCCTCACCCCTCTTGAGACCTAGTCTTGACCGCCGCGATCGCTACCTTGATTGGTCTGGCTCGTCCAGAGGTTACCCTGTTCCAAGTAATTAGGTTGGCCTTCTGAACTTCTGCGCCGTCAGGACAGAGTTCAGAAATCCGTCTTAACAATCAGGCACGTCCCTAACTGTCTGAACTATTCGGACGACGTCCTAGTCTACGGCAAGTCACAGGAAGAACATGACCTAGCACTACACAGGGTATGCCAAGCGCTGGACGACGCAGGGCTCACTTTAAACAAGTCCAAGTGCGAGTTCTCCAAAGGATCGCTGAGGTTTTTCGGGCACATCTTCTCAGATAAAGGCATGAGACCCGACCCGGAGAAAGTGGAGGCCCTCAATTCAGCCCCACCCCCCGTAAACACCACCGACCTCAGGTCGTTTCTAGGACTGGCCAGCTACTGCTCCAGATACCTGAAAGACTACGCCACAGTCAGCAATCCCCTGCGCCTACTCACCAGGAAGGACACGCCATTCACGTGGTCGAAGGAGTGTCAAGCAGCGTTCGAAGCGATACGAAAGGCCATCGCACAGGCAGAAGACATGGCATATTTTGATGCCAGTCGTGACACCGAGCTGATAGTGGATGCCAGCCCGGTGGGACTAGGTGCCATTTTGACCCAGAAAGATCCCAAGGAGCCACACTTCACGCACGTGGTAGCGTATGCCAGCAGGAGCCTGACGACCACAGAACAGGCATACTCTCAGGCCGAAAAAGAGAGCCTTGCGGTCGTCTGGGCTTGCGAATACTTTCATCTCTTCCTGTTTGGCAAAGAGTTCACCATCATCACGGACCACCAGGCACTACTCACCATATACGGCAGCCCGAAGGCCAGGAGGCCACCGAGAATCGCCAGATGGGGCCTCCGCTTACAGGATTACAGGTTCGTCATACAGCACCGGCCAGGAAAGGAAGAAAACCCAGCGGACTATCTCTCCCGGCATCCCATGCCCACGACGGCGTCTCAACCGTCCATAGCGGACGCATACATAAATTACATCATACACCACCTACAACCACTCCCCGTAGGGTGGCTGGAGCTAGCAATCCAATCAGAAGCAGACCCAGCGCTGCGAATCGCCCGACACTGCCTACAGATGGACAAGACGGCCCTCATGAAACATCAAGCCAGAGGGGAATCGGACACCACGAGGGAAGACATCAAGTGGCTGGATCAAGTCCGTGACGAGTTGACCGTGGTAGAGGATAACGTCATACTAAAAGGTTGCAAGGTCATCGTCCCGAGAACGCTCCTGGAGAGGATAGTACACCTAGCACATGAAGGACACAGGGGCGTAGTCGCCACAAAGCGCCTCCTTCGCCAGAAAGTCTGGTTCCCTCAACTCGATCGCCTGGTGGGAACCATAGTGGGCAACTGCCACGTTTGTGCGCAAGTGGCGCCCCCACCACACCCAAACCCATTACAATCCTCACCGCTACCAAACAAAGTGTGGGAAGAGCTAGCAATAGACCTATTCGGACCACTGAACAACGGGACACATGTGGTCGTACTCATGGACGAACATTCAAGATACCCGGACGCCCAAATAGTAGAGAGCAGTGCCACAGCATGTGTCATTCCAGTTATCGACAGGATGCTCTCTGCCTATGGCATCCCCAAGATCATAAAGTCTGACAACGGTCCCACATTCATAAGTCAAGACTTTCAGCAATTTGCAAAATACATGGGGTTTCAACATCGACGCATAACCCTCCGATGGCCACAGGCCAACGGTATGGTCGGAAGATTCATGGCCAACATAAAGAGAACCCTCCAAATAGCCCATGTGCAAAACAAGCCATTCGAACAGGCCCTCAATCAATTACTACGAGAATACAGGCACACCCCCCACAGCACGACGGGAGTATGCCCCGCAGACCTGATGTTTCAAAGAACGGTCACCACGCGACTACCTGAAGACCCGAGACCACAAGATCCAACACCGCTTGAACAAGAAGCGCAAGCAAATGACACCGCGAGGAAAGCGAAGACAAAAGAGATCACAGACAGGAAAAGAAGGGCTTGGGAGAACATAATGCAACCAGGAGACGAAGTATGGCTCAGGCAACCCAAGAATCGGAAAGAGGAAGCCACCTTCGCACCCAGGCCCCTGGTCGTGACACACAAGAAGGGCTCCATGGTCACAGCACAAATAGACGACCGCTCAACGATAACCAGGAACAGCTCGCACTTCAAACGAGTCAGACTGACTCCAGCAGGCCAATGGACCTGGGACAGAGATAGCGATGAGGACAGACCACGCGAAGAAGCGTACCAAGGAGATGGGGAAGAGTCAGAAGGCGAGGCGCCCCTCTCCACACTCGCCAGGGACGAACCGACCCCGAGCAAGACAACCCGGCCGCAGAGAAGTCGTATGAAGCCGATGCGACTCATCGAGGAGATAGGGTAAGAAGGGAGCCCCTCAGCTAACATGTTAAAAAGGGGGGAGATGTCAGGTTGCCCACATCGTTGTGTGGGCGGACCCCTGTTGGGTCCCACAGGACATGACGTCCCGGACGTGACGTCAGGGGTAGGAGAGGGACGAGGGCAGGTTCGGCAGTCCCGCCGATGTAGTTAATAAAGAAAGTCGCATGATACCCGGCTCCCACGTATCCTTCCTGCGCGAGCAGGGCCTTTCTACTAGGGGACGCTTCAGGTCGAAGTGGCGCCCCAACAATCACGTGCGCCAGTGCGGAAGCAGACTCCCGAGAGTGGCAAGCTGGTGTCCGTGCCTCTTTACTGCGGGCCTGCCATGTGATCAGGGAGCCACGGACTGTCCGTTCGGAGATCCCAGTTCTACTAGTTGACCGGGTGAGCCCGGTCACCGCAGGGTGCCCACTGCCATTGTGGCCGTGTGATCGTGGCACAAGTTGTCTGGGTGCCCCCAGCAACTGTGTGTCTGGCCCGGGTTCCCCCTGACACAGCAGGGGGCAGCTGTGGAGAGATGCTCTTCCCCAGGACAATGTTCGTGCAATTGGAATTCCTTTTATAGGGCGGGTGCACGCATAGTCAAAGAGTACATGGGGTCGAAAGGTGCAATTTTCCCCTATGCTCATTAGCAGCACACACACGCGCCTCGCTTTGCCTCCAGAGAGATTCTTTACAGTGTTTTGTTTTCTGTTCGGCGTAATTGCGACTGTATGCAGTGCCTATGTTGCCAGAAATGAAACACCATTTTCGGTTCAAGTCATATAAAGCTCACTCTTGGTATTGTAGTGATATTGGCTGGTAACAGTGGATCCACATCCTAGGTGGAATTGTTTAAAAGGTTGCGTGTTGAGTCATGAAGTACGAAGCTGGAAAGGTAGCTCACCAGGTTGAGTGACTATTGTTGAGGTTTGTGTGGCGCCTGCATGCCACTGTACCTTTTTGAATCCTTGCGTCGGAGGTCTTAGCCCCTTTCATAATGTATTAAAACTTCTGTTATTTTGTCAAGTGAGTTGTAGCTTTGCAAGCCAGATTTACTGCAGAGTGCACTAGTTTGGAATTCAACTGCACAGAACGCAGGTTGCACAGGTTGGTTCAGTTACCCAAGATAGAACAGAAGTTGCAATCTACTTTGCAGAGGAACTGGGAACTGTGTAACAAGGAAATGAGGGCTCAAATCCCGGCTTCCCTTGTGACATGTTGTGTGATCCAAACTGAATCTCTTTAACTCACTGTTGTGGCCTGAATGGATGACAGGACACTGTAGGATTTCTAACAGTCTTTATTGACTGACAACAAGGGAGAATGTCTTAAGACGGACCGGTGGCGCAGGGCGCTTACTCACTGTTTACTGCCCAGGTCCTGTGCTTCCCCAGTTACTTCACTGTGGAGGGGTTGTGCTCACCGGTGGCACGCCGTAAGCTCCTAGGGCCCCCATGAAGCCTCCAGTGGCTGTGGTGTTATGCCCTAGGAGCTGTGATGATGATTCTCGAGTTGACTCTCTTTTTTCCCTGTAATCAGGAGCAGCGCTCCTGTACGACCGCTCTGGCTGGCAGCGCGCCAACTCTGAAGCGGGAACGTTTTCCCGCGGAGCGTGGGCTCGCGAGATCCCGTCTATCGAGATCTCGCGAGAACACGCTCCCGCGATCACGTGATGTCCCCACACACCTCCTCTGCTGGGAAAAAGGATGGGAGGTCACTCCATGATGAAGTCCGCATATTTCCCGGGCTTCCTTCTCTCTCTCTGGGGCCTGCCTGGATCCGGGTATGTAGCGGGATCGATGAAGTGTCCTTGGGAGGGTGCTGGTGATTCGGGATCTCTTTGTCCAGCTCCTTGCTGTGATCCCCTGGGTGTGGTTGGGGAAGGGGAGCTTGCGAAGTCGTTGCGATGTTGCGGCTCTATGATGTCTCCACTCGGGAGATGATGGTTCTCGTATGGCTCTTGGCAGATCTGATCTCCTCCAGTGTCTCCAGGGGAGTGTACAGTATCATCTTTCCTGCGGTACATGGCTACCCTCTCTAGGTTCCATCTCCTGCCACCGCTGGTGCGGATGTGGTTTGTCCCTCTCTCCATGACTTCTATGGGACTGCTGTATCTGGAACCTGTGGAGGTGTCCTTGTGGGGAAGTCGTATCTTCACCAGATCCCCTTTGTTGACTTGTGTGTGTCGAGCGGCTCGGCGCAAGTCCCCCTGTGCTTTCATTGCTTCTTTGTTGCGCTGCATACGGCACGTTACGTCAACCATGTCAACGTCTTCGTCGGCCCTCACTTGCTGAAGCCATGGTGGTACCAGTGAGGATGCCGCCCTTCTCCCCCTCAGTAGATGGAACGGGGACACACTGGTGACGGCGTTGGGGGTGAGACGGTGGGCTGCTACGGCTTCTTTGACCGTCTTGTAAGGGTCTAGGCCCGAGGCGTGGGCCAGTTGCAGCGCCCCTTTGATGAAGCGGTTGGCCCGCTCGACTAGGCCATTTGCCTGTGGGTGGTATAGACTTGCTTTCCGCTGTTTGATGTTGTTAAGCTTGAGAAATTTTTCTATTTCTCTGGAGACTAGTTGGACTCCGTTGTCCGTGATGGGTTCTTCGGGCAGGCCCTCCCGCTGAAATATGGCGGTGAGGGTTTCAATGACTGTTCCCGTGGTGATGTCCGGGGTGAAGTCAGCTTCCACCCATTTGGAAAAGTAGTCGACCAAGACTATCCCGTATCTGTGCTCAGGGGGCATGTTGTCCAGCGGCCCTATGAAATCCAGCCCCAGTTTTCGCCACACCCCTTTGGGGACTTCGGTGGGCAGCATGGGGGCTTGCCTCACGGCTAGGCGCTTGTCGCTGTTGGAGCATTCGTGGCACCTATCGACCATCTGCCGAACGTCCTGGTCCATACCTGGCCACCAGTATGCGTCGCGTATCCTTCTTCTGGTCATGTTGCACCCTAAATGGCCCGAGTGTGCTCTGCACAGTATGACTTTACGGATTCCGCTGGGTGGGATAATTTGATCACCTCTGAGAATGAGACCGTTCATGGCGGTAATTTCCTCATTCACCTTCCAGTAGGGACGAAGGCCTTCAGGGATCGCTCTCTCGTTGGGCCATCCATTCCGAACCCAGGTGCTTACGTGCCTTAAAGTGTAGTCCTGCTCGAACTCTTCCTGCCAGTGGCGCTCGCTCATTTCCACGTACTCGGCGTTCCTCAGGTCGCCGATGGACGCAACGACACATTCGTCTTCCAGGAATGTGGTGCCGGGGGCGCTTTGGTTGAGGAGCCTGGACATGCAGTCCGCTTGTGCGTTTTTCCAGCCCGCAATGTGTTGTATCTCGTAGGTATACTCTTGGAGCTTTGCGGCGATCCTGGCCAGTCTGGGGGTGGCCGTCTTGGTGCCGCCCGGGCTCAGCATGTGAATTAGCGGCTTGTGATCGGTGATCAACTTGAACCTTGTCCCCCATACGTATGATCTGAAGTAGTCGACGGCCCAAGCGCATGCCAACATCTCTTTCTCTACCGTAGAGTAATTCTTCTCGGATGAGGATAATGCCTTGGATGCAAATGCCACAATGTTCTCTGTGTCGCCTTTTTTTTGGGTCAAGGTGGCCCCTAGTCCGTATGCGCTGGCGTCAGTGGTGATGTAGGTGTCCCATTCAGGGTTGTATGGTTTAAGGCACGGCGCGTGTAGAATCCTATTCTTGATTTCGCCGAAAGCCTCGTCTTGTTTTGGGCCCCAAGAGTACGCTGCCCCCTTCTTCAGAAGCTCCCTCATGGGAGACGTGGTCTCAGAGAACCTGGGGACGAACTTGGCATAGTACTCAGCTAGGCCTAAGAATGAGCGCAGTTCCTCTTTAGACATCGGCGCCGGCGCCTCAGTAATGTCCTCCATGAGGTTCCTCTTGGGACTCACCCCATCACTCGAGATGCAGTACCCAAGATACTCTACTTTGTTCACCCCGAAGACACACTTTTCATGGCGTAGGTGAATGCCTTCCTCCTGAAGTCTGCTTAGGACTGACTTGAGCGCCTTGTCATGGGTCTCGCTGTCCTTGGCGTATACCAGAATGTCGTCTTGGAAGAATGAGACATTGGTGAGGCCTTTCAATAGGGAGTTCATCATCCTCTGGAATGCGGACGCTGCGGACGATAACCCGAAAGGCATGCGGGTGTATTGGAAGGTGCCAAAAGGAGTGATGAACGCCGTCAGGGGGCGGGAGGACTTGTGTAGGGGAATCTGGTGATAGGCATCACGCATGTCCAGTTTCGAGAAAATGGCCGCCTCTTTCATCATGAGGACGATCTCATTGATGCTGGGGAGCGGGAAGCTATCCGTGATCACCTCAGGCTTCTCAGGTCGATACAGATCCTGAGGTCGTTGCTGGACTTCTTCTTTACTAGTACTACCGGACTCAGCCACTCCGAGGATTCCACGGTTTCAATGGTTCCTTCCTCGACCATCTTCCTCAGGTGAGCGTCCAAAGCTGGTCTTGCGGTGGCAGGTACCGCCCTTACTTTGTGCTTGACTGGAGTGGCGTTGAGTTTCAGTCGAATTTTGTGTACGAAGTTTTTTCACTTTTCCCGGTTTCTCGGAAAACAGGTTTGGAAAGATCTCCTTATAGTTTTGCGCTGCTCCTGATGAGATCATGAGCACCTGTTCCGGAGTGCTGGGATCTAGTTTCATGCTGAGTTTGTGTTGGTCATCCCACCCCAGCACGGCTGGACCTTTGGGAGAAAAATACACCTTGGTGGTGGTAGACCTCCCCTTGAAATCGATGCGGGCCTTGATGTAGCCCAACAGGTCGACCGTTGCCCCTCCAAACACGGTGGGTTTTTGCCTGGTGGATCTAATCTCCACTCTTTCTTGTCCCATCATCTCCTTGTACGTGTTGATGGGCAGAATGGTGAGGTCGGATCCCGAATCAGCCATGACGCGCGTTTCCATTCCGTCCACTTTAATGGTGCAGTGGGGCTTTTCTCTTCTGGCATGGGGGGCATTGACCATGACAACCATGGGTCTGTCCTGTAGTTCATCCTCATCGGTGGAGGTGCAGTCACCGTCAACACGGGACACGGTTTTCTCCCGCCACATGCATGCTGGAGCCACGTGGCCAATGCGTCCGCACTTGGAGCATTCTTTATTCCTGGCGGGACAGTCGCGGTCGTTCGCCATGTGCTTGAGGCTGGCGCATCTGTAGCATTTCGGTGCCTCCCTTTTCCTGGGACTTTTGTCTTTGGGGCCGTCGCGGGATTGCTTGTCTCTGCGACCTCTCCATTGTAGCGCCGCCATTTCGGGCACAGGCAGGTGACTTCCCGCCTCCTTGCGTCTGCTGGAGGTTTCTTCCTCCGCCCTGGCAATCTGGATGGCTTTATCGAGGGTGACCTCCTTCTCCTGGATGAGTTTGTCCTGTACTTTCCTAGAGTTGGTGTGGACGACGAGCATGTCGCAGATGACCTGTTCTGCATTTTCTCCGAAGGCGCACAGAGAAGCGAGTTCTCTCATCCTGGTGATGTAGTCATCCACGGTTTCGCTCCCTTCCTGTTTGCGAGTGTAGAATCTCAACCTGTGCAGTACAATATTCTCCTTGTTAGTGAACCTCTTCATGATGCGACGCGTGGCTTCTTTGTACACGTCGTCGTCATCGGCGTCTTCGTCGGCCGCAGGTATTTCTTTAAGGCCTGCAAAGATACGCTGACCTTCCACCCCTAGCGCATTCAACAGCATCGCCCTCTTCCTGATGGGGGCATATCGCGTGCCGCCCACCGCTTCCAAGTAGGTGGAAAAAAGGGGTTCCCATTGCATCCACGGAATCGCCGGTGTCCCTGGCAAGGGGAGAAACGCGGGGGGTGGCGTGGCGCCTTGCATGGTGGGTCCGTGGGACTGCAGGTATCCTCGTCGCCAGTTATGTTGTGGCCTGAATGGATGACAGGACACTGTAGGATTTCTAACAGTCTTTATTGACTGACAACAAGGGAGAATGTCTTAAGACGGACCGGTGGCGCAGGGCGCTTACTCACTGTTTACTGCCCAGGTCCTGTGCTTCCCCAGTTACTTCACTGTGGAGGGGTTGTGCTCACCGGTGGCACGCCGTAAGCTCCTAGGGCCCCCATGAAGCCTCCAGTGGCTGTGGTGTTATGCCCTAAGAGCTGTGATGATGATTCTCGAGTTGACTCTCTTTTTTCCCTGTAATCAGGAGCAGCGCTCCTGTACGACCGCTCTGGCTGGCAGCGCGCCAACTCTGAAGCGGGAACGGTTTCCCGCGGAGCGTGGGCTCGCGAGATCCCGTCTATCGAGATCTCGCGAGAACACGCTCCCGCGATCACGTGATGTCCCCACACTCACGTTTCCTTATTTTCATTCACTATCAAAAACTAGGCTCACTCAGCAGTAATTTGCTTCAGTGTGGGCTATAGACTAGGAATTCCCAAGTCTGAAAAAAATGCTGCCAGTTCCGGCACCAGCATTCTTTCCAGACCGGGGAAACACAAGTTTGCCGGTGGGGACTCCGATCTACCGGCAGGCCTGACCTACCAGCCGGTAGATCTGGCCCCTACCGGGAAATAAATGCCTGAATCACTGGTACTAGCAGTGCCGGTAATTCCAGCAATCCCATCCCATAGAGTGCAATGGGACTCCATAATATGGGAACTTACCAGCGTCTCCGCCGCCCGTAATATCCTGGTAATACCGCGATATAAGGTGGCAGATATGGTAGGTGCAATTTCTCAGGATCCCGTTGCAATTACTGCCGGGATACCAGTAAACATCTTATGAGCTACTAGATCTCCCTTGTACATGGTCTCATGGTATATAGTGTTGCTCCATATATCATTCTAATATTAATTACATATAGTGCAGGCTGTAAGATGAATTCTCACTTTGCCGACTCTTGGCAAGATCATTTGTGAGCCATGACTCTACCCCAGAAAAGTGAAATGGATCATATGACGCCAATTGTGCATGCTTACCAACCGACACGTATGGCATTGGCTCCCTTAGCAATGTTTTTCTACAGTGATCCCTGATGGAGGGCAGCATCAGGGTTGCTTTCCCTTTTCTTTACTCTGCTCAGCAACTTCACTGCCAGACTCGGAAGTATGAAGTATTGGAACATCCCATAGAATTGAATGCTGGCACATCGTCCATGGAGGGATTCTGATTTTTGCTTTGCTCAGCTGCTTACTCAATACGGGTGGGGATTTTCACCCCACAGTGAAAATCAATAGTTGGTAGCTACGAGTGTATGCTTAAATTACTAGCCAATAAGCACCATTGCGCTGGCCCCACTCTTTCTCTCCACACAGTGCTTAATCGACCAGGCAAATTCAACACTTGCGCAACAGGATTGGAGCATATGCCATAAACCATAAACTGTTCTTTCCTGGTGGAAATCTCCTCCCTATTCCTTCTTACCAGATAAAAAACCTTTTACTCAGCCTTGCACCCGTCATTCTATGGTCACCTGAGCAGCCGAAGCTCAATGGGACAGTGACGAGGAGGAGTAGAACTAGGAATAATGATAATCACGAGTAAGTAATCGAGGCATTACACCCACGTCCCACCTTCTTATCCAGTCTGTACTTAATAAGGAATACCAAGCTGAGGGGCTTTGGATCCAAAAATAACAACACACAGTCAATAAATACTGTCACATAGAGGCAAGTTTCTTCCAGATTTTGAAACAGACGACCAAGCAGTCATGTAGTGACTGCCTGCACTGCAGCACCTTGACACCAAACCTATTATCTCCATTATCCAACAAACAGACTCGACATTGGGAGACAGAAATATTTAGAGCTGCCCCAGTTGCAGCCCTTTATATGTGAGTCATATATCAGCAGAAGGCTGCCATCCTCCTTTTAGACCTGCCTGGATATCCCAAAGGAAAAGGGAGACGAGCGAGAGGATAAACCAGGGAAGTATTAACTCCGAGCTGGCGACTTAGCATGAGGATGCTTTCCTGGCATGACCCAAAAGGCCAAAGCTCACAAAAAGTCTATCCATTATGAAACCATGCGTTCTTTCAACGTAGAATAGAGAGAGTTTCCCGGCAGCCATCATGAAGAGGCATAGATTCCTCCTCATCGGAGCAAGTAGAAGGAACACGTGCAGGGACGGTGCCTGGCTCCAATTTATGAAACATGGAAAACACCTTCAGCCTAAGGGCCTGGTCAGGATGGTCGATGGGAACTCCCAGTTTAATAAGTAGCATTATTCCCTACAAAGGAGAGCACAGAGCTCTCCCATTCTCCATGCGTAGGTAATGGCCACAAAAAAGAGGGTCTTGGGGGAGACATACTTTATGTCTCCAGACTGCAGTGTTTCAAAGGGGGGGGGTAAAAGAGGATGCTGAGTACTAAGGGAGGGTCCCAAGTGATACTCAAGGCACTAGGATGCAGATTAAAGTTGCCATGAAGGAAGCCTTTGTTATCCACCCCATGATTGCCTGAAGCTCATTGACTCCTAAGCATTGACCCAGCCTTGAGACCATCCCTCCTGTAAATATTGTTAGGAATCGGGCGTGGCACATACCAGAGGGTTCAAAACATGGTCAACTCGCCATCCCTCAAAAGTCCCCCCAATTTTTGGAGTCCTCAACTGAGGAAAAGGTGGAAGACCGGCAAGATTGTTGGATCATATGTCGAAGGCCCTGTTTTTAGAGCTAAACAAATGCCTGTGCAGGGCTGGGCTGCTAATGTCCCCCCTGCTCCTCGAGGCAAGCACTGGACAAAGAGCAGCTGGAATTATCTGGGGGCACAGTAATCAACATTTGAACTAGAAGAGGAAACTAGCCCCTTCAGGGACAATGGGCAGCTACCAGTAGTATTTGATGGTTATCCCTGCACTCCAAAAATGAAGGGGAAAGGTGTGAAATTGACATTTGTTTGGAAATTTGTGCTCTGGGCCTGATATTTTTGGCAACATTTACAACAGTTCCTGACAAGAGCATTTTACTTTGAACCACAGAGGTCCAATAGACGGAAACCGAACATCTCGCAAACTTCACTGAAATCCTGAGGGGTCAGAGACGGGTTCTCTGACAATGGAACAATTTTGCTGAGTCTATCTGACCTTACATTGTCCACTCCCATGATCTTAAAGGGGGAGTTCTTTCAGGAATTGTATTGGTCCATGGATCAAGCATTTATTTTTGAGCATATATCGATCGATCCGAAAACAAATTCCAATGCATCTTACCTCTGGTTTTCTCACATTTACACATATAAACTTATGCGTTGGAAACTGCCATCTTGTGCTAATCCTATCCGTTGATCAATTGCCCTAAGTTTAAGTGCTCTTGCGGCAGTAAATCAGATCACCCGCCCCTCAAGCTGACATCACTAGCCGCTTATGACCCTTGTCACAATGCCAGTGCCAGCGAATGTCCTCTGTGCGCAATCTATTGATGTGTCTCCATGGAAATGTCAAGATGCCTCTTTCCTCGATAAGTATCAACAAACCCTTTCTGAACATTGGAGTTTCTTCTTCCTTCCTGTCAGTCTATTTCATACTGATCCTCCATGACTTTTTTTTGCTCTGTTCAGCTATCTACTAAGTACAACGTACTGAGAACAGGTACTTACACTACCTCAAATGAATTTACTCTGTAAGCGCTTTCTACTTAAACAATTATTATATAATGTGCAAATGTCTTTACCAAACCATATTAACATTTTATATTTACATGACTTCTTTTTTGCATGTGCCAATGTGAATGTTCACATTTTGGGCCTATTCCTCTTCTCTTTGCACTATTGGGTGGGTTTTTGTAACATGTCTGTTTGTTCTCATGAGTTTCTTTATCTTTTTAAACTCAAACCTCATTTAGTTGCTTTAACCAAATGACACATGTTTTACTTATTCTCCCACAGTTGATTTTATACTTCGTCAATACTCAAGAATTATGGCATTCATTCAGCGCTATCTATATTAGCCAGGGTATGCAGAAAATAAAATGGTTGAGAGAGAAAGAAACCGAAAAGATGGGCTATCTACTGTCATTTGAGACGATCAATCCCAGTATCCTGATCCTATTCACATGGAAGACGTTTCCACTTGGTGCACCCGCCTTCGATGGGAGGTAATGAAAACTTTGGTTAAAAACTTGCTGATGGAGGGAACACTCTGCCTTCCTCACCTACATAGTTGATGAAAGCCTCCACCATTATGCGTTACCCCGTTGCATAACTTCAGGACGGCCTACCTTACAAGATCTTACAAAATGATGATGGTCCTGATGCATGAAATTAGAGCAATAGTTCACCCTCTTTCTCCAAGTAATGAGTACGTTTTGTATTTATATGTTTTATCTGTGACAACCTTGAACTGAGGCTGTTGCTGTTCTCCTCCTAAATTGTGAGTGCGATGGTTCACTGACGATAAACATGTTCTTGTATTTGAAAAAAGGTATAGTTCTTACTTCAAGCCAAACTATGCAACATTCTATTTAACAACTTAATAAAATGTAATTGACTTTAAAGCTAAAAAACAACATTTCCCCTTTGTTTCTATCTTTGACTTTTCGAAAGGGTGTACACATTTCTATATCACCCTTACTTGAAAAGAATTGTACTGTCAGTACTTTACTCACAGTTACTTAAAAAAAATACCAATGCCTTGTATTTTAGATGATAGGCCAAACAAAATAAATGCAATCATTGGATTCATTCAACAAAACTGTTACTGTATCTGTTACACAGATGGTACAGGCTTGTGGCCTATCAAGCATTTACATGGTGGATTCATGGAAGACTGGGATTCCGCATTTGATGAGTAATACCTGCAAGTGTGGTTCGAGCCATTCATGAAGAATTCCCTAGGGACTCCGGGCAATATACAGGATTTATACAGACAGTACCTCTATCACAGCAGTACAATTTGTAGTTTGTATATACCATCAACTTTTTCTACATAAAAGAGCACTTTAATAAAATAAGTAACTTTCAATAAAAAATATATGTATAAAATAATTTTGCATTGGATTGTTTCACATAATTTCATTTCACTGTGTTTAATTTTAAGTTTTCAGTGTTCCTTTCAAATCTCAAGTTTTCAACAACAACATACAACAAGGCACATACACTGCAATGAAAATAAAAAATAATCTGTACTTGCATTAAAAGGAGGATTGCAAATCATATTCTTATCATTTATTCACATGTTACTTTTTGCCTTCATGCACTCTATTGTTAGGGAGAATTCTCAGAAATGTGCTAATCCCCTTCTACCTTAGAGACCCCCAGCTCTTTTGATGGACTTTAGGACTTTTTATCTCTCATGTAATTTTAATGGGATTTAATTTCTGTGTTATTTTTAACTTTGGAGTCGGAAAACTCCATAGGCATCATCTTTTACATTGGGTCACACAGCACCTTCAGTGCAGTGGCACAGGGAAGTCTCTAAGATTTCCCAAAGGTTTAAATACCTTCTCTTGGTGAAACTACTGTTTCCAAGAACAGTGAAGTGATACTGACTTTACTTACAATTTGTAACTTTCTAGACACAGAACACACTATCTCACAGTGCTGAAGGGGTTACTTAGTATCCCATTTGTCTAGTTTCTCAGGCACATTTTTATGTTACCCTTCCTTCAATTATTGGCATTCGCAGACACGGTAAGGCACCCATGGGTGCCCATTTCATCAGAATGGCCCCGGTCTTCTTTTTTCACAATTTCTTGTCAGGAAGATCCTTCATGAGATTTCCTCTGCGCACCAAACAAGGTTTGGTCTCTTTGTTCATTTTGTCTTTGGCAAGATTCACAAGTGAAGCCCGCCTCTGGCACCAGTATGTCTGGCAGGGGCAGGAAGTGAGGGAGGTGCCTGAAACTCCCTGTGCTTAATCCCCTTGGTTACAGGAATGCACCCAAAGGTGTCCGGCAAGGATAGCCACCCTGCTGTGTGATTGGCAGCTAAGCTGGAATCAATGGGAGAAACCTGCATAAAAGGCAAGGCTTTTTGGCTTGGAAGGCAGAGTCGACCACTGGACGAAGGAATCTGAAGAAGATCTTGGAAGAGATGCCTGCTGCAACTCCTGGACCGTTGGTTTGCCCGGTGAAGCCCTGCTGCTGTGCTGAAGCTCCGACTTCGCCTCAACTAGATAAGCCCTGCTAGGACGACTTCCCCCTTTGAGTTGGTGGGACCATTCAACTCCAAAGTAAGCCCGCCTGGACATCCTCTCAAAGCTGGTTGCATTTACACTGCAGTTGCTGCTGGAACCGAAGAGTCAGGGAGAGGAACACCAGATTGTGTGCGTTGCTTTTAAGTCAGACCCAAGCACTAGGAAGATCCTTTGGACTTCCCTAATGCAGGACTGACCAAGCCTGAGCCACCACAACAGAGTGCTGGACCCCAGATGCAAGGAAAGTCTGAACTGGTATCCGAGAACCGCATTGTTGCCATTTGCTGTCAGACGCAAGGAGCTGAAACACTGAAGAACCGCTGAATTGAAGTTTGCCCATTGCTGCTGCCTTCCCATTGTAGAGCAGGAGGCCCCAGACATCCTCCCTCAATTAACCTTGGCTGTCCTGGCTCCCTGAGAGACTCCTCTTTACCTTTGACTTTGTGATTTTGGAAGGTGTTTAAAAGTACTTGCCTGCTTTATGGGTTATTTTGTTAACCTTTGTTTTATTCCTCTATTCGATCTCTTTCACTGAGAGTGTGTATTGAAGTATATTTAAGTGTTACATGTTTTGGTCCATTTCTGAAGAAGGCTTATATAACTGACTGTGAAATAAATTAATAATTGTTTTATCAAGAAACCTTGAGTGTGTTTATTTGGATAACTGTATTTGTAAAACGCTGTGTTACAACATTACTGCTCACATTGACCCCTCTTGAGATAAGCCTGGCTGCTCGACCACACTACCAACCTGTGTAGTTCAGACTTATACCAAATGTTGGGTCCCTATTGCCAGGAGGTCAAGGTTACTCTCGTGCACCCAAAGGGTACTGCATACAATCTTGCTTAACATATCATAGAATACATTTTATGCCTGAGTAAACAACTGTGACAGGACCAGCATTGTGGGGGGAGGGGAGCACACCCCAGCCCAAAACGGGTGCCTGAATGCAAGCAAGCTCCCTCCCATCCCTCCTTACCGGCAGAGACGATGGCCTCCAGGCCATATATGAAATGGGACCGCCGCCCCAGGGACCAGTAGCCGCTGTTGGCATGGCCAGGGAGAGCCCTGTCGCATCCAGAGAGATGTTGGAGACTGCGTCGGCATCCCTGTCAAGGGGCGCTGCAAGCACAACAACACCGACTGGTGGACAGCAGTGGTCGACAGAAAACCAAAGGGTGCTGCATGAACCCCTATACCAGTAGGGGCCAGCAGCCTGTGCTTGCTGAAGCTTGCCCACAGGGAGCTACCACTAGCCTACCAGGGAACATTATATTGTTTAAATAAAGGCCCCCATGGGGGCCATAGAGAAACCATTAACCCATCAGGGAAGATTTTGGTAATAGGAGAGGGAGACCTGAGATGGCAACAGGCCTATGGTAGCCAGTACAGGTTCCATGTTTTAAACACAGCTGGGAAAAGGGGTGGGGCCTATCAGCCATTCCATGTCCTTCCATGTCACCCCCCTATGAGCCAGGTCAGTGATTGGGTAAGTATCCAATCCTGGGAGTGGGTAGGGTATTTAAGGAGGTGTGTGTGAGTGTGCAAGTGTGGGTTAGTTGTGTGAGGGCAGGAGGTGGTGGAGGACATCCAAGAGACCAGTAGAAGCTGGAGCGAAGCTAGAGGCCATTATAAGGAGGGGGTCTGTGGAGTGTTTGTGTGGGAGAAGGGAGAGTGTGAGTAGTAGAGGTAGTACAGGAGTAAGAATAGTGGTGTGGAGTGGTAGTAGTGGCAGAGGTAGTAGTAGTTGGGAGTAAAGATAGTAGAGTGGTTGTCAGTAGTAGATGGGTGAGCAGGGCACCATATCCCTTGGTGTCACTGTGGGTTCGTCCAGGGGCTAAAGAGAGGGGTGAGCAGGGCACAATATCCCTGGGAGTTTAGAGAGAGGAGAATAAAGGGAGAGGGGGTGAGAGTACAGGAATAGCTATTGGCATGGAGTCACAGTGAGCTTGAAGTGCGAGGAACAGTAAGCAGTGGGGATGGAAGTAAGAACGAAGGGTGGAGGTGGAAAGGAAGAGTGAGAGACTGGAGGGTTAGTAAGATAGTGGGAAGAGGAAGATTAAAAAGGGATCAGGCACCAGGATGAAGGTGTATGCACAGTGTGAGTGTGACACAGGGCGAATGAAGGCACTGCTCATTATTGCCTGAGAATACTAGACGGGATTAGGCAAGGGAGAGCTAGAAGCTCCATATGGAGTCAGAAAGCTGGCTTAGGGAAAACACCTTAAGTGAGAAAGAGAAAAAGACAGGGGTTACTGATCCTAGTCCTACTAACTCCCTGATAGGGACGTCTGGGTTAGGGGGGTGGGAACCAAGACCGGGGCAGAGCAGAGAGAGAGAGAGAGGGCCACCCCTAGCGCCATTTCCACAAAAATCTCAATTCCCACACAGAAGTTTGAGATTAATAGCCATTTTGACCACTTGTATTTCAATAAACACCCTTGGACTTTCTTTAAGAGTCGGCATGATTCTTTGTGATGGGCCCACTCTGTCACCCAACTTTTTCAATAAAAGTTAACAATGATAACACTTTTACTGTCATAGTAAATAAAATCAATGAGGTAATTTGACAAGTGAATAAAAGTAATTTCTAACTCAACAACACCTCCAAGTATACTATTAAAAAAATGCATGCTATACCATCTAGGTCAAGAACGATTACTGTTACTGCCATTAATCATTTTTTAATATCATTCTGACTATATCATAATGTAACCAAAGAGTTATTCCTTATCAATTCCCTCATTTATTCAAAGCCTTTAAGGATTTATTTTTATTTTTGGACCAGCAGGTTAAACATAGTGTAAGTGAATGTACTCCACGTGTTCTAACATCTATCAACAATTATATACCTAGGACCTGTGGTCTCCATACTCCCCTTATAAGTCCAAATCCCGGCACTAAACATATCTCTGTTTCCTTTGACAAGGTTCCTGGCCTTTTGCGCTCACCTCATCCACATTAATCTGCTATCCCTTTGCCAATGGCATCTTTTATATGGGCCATGCGCCGACAAGGGGGCTGGGTGGATGGAAACGCATAAGGTGCCGAATACCATGTACACCGCAAAGGAGTCTTTTGCATGGGGGCCATAGTAAACCCTGTGTCTCTATACTCCCCTTTCAAGACCCAGTCCCTGTAATTAACATATCTCTGGGTACTTTTGACAAGTTGTCAGACCTATTGTGCTCGCCACATCCACCCTGCTCACGTATCAAAGGCAGTTCTCACAATTTGGATGGGAACACACAAGGTGCCATATACCATGTAGAACTCAAAGGGGCTTGGCCTCTAGAGACCTGTGTCTACATGGCCACCCCAGACCTGGTGTCTCCATATTCCCCTCTGAAGACCCTGTCCCTGCAATCAACATATCGCTGTGTCCTTTCACTATGTTCCGGTCCTATTGCGCTCGCCTCATCCACATCCACCCCCCTCCTGTACCAATGGTTGTTCTCAACAAGGACCATGCACTCACAATGGCGGTGGGTGGATGGGAATGCACAAGGTGCCGAATACCATTTACAACTCAAAGGGGTCTTTCGCATGGGGGCCATTGGCCAATGTAGACCCAGTGTCTTCATACTCCCCCCTGAAAGCCCCCTCCCTGCAATCAACATATCTCTTTGTACTTTGACTAGGTTCCGGGCCTTTTGCGCTCACCTCAACTGCATCCACTCCCCTCCCGTATCAATGGCAGTTGTCACATGAGAGCATGCGCTAGCAATAGTTGGTTGTAGGTGCCCACATTCTTCTTTTAAATTTGATGTGATCAAACCTTTACCGACCTCAATCGTTCAACATACGCAAATGGGCTACGTAACGATAGCACATTGCGCCCCTATAAAGAAAAAGACCAACTAAATTTAAGGGCAGTTCATTCACACGACAAATTCACATAACCCACTTTTCTAAGCATTTATAACCCCCTTCAAACTTGTTAACAAAACATCTCTGCTGTCTACTACAGACATCATCATCGCACTGCTTGTTATGCTCGTTGCTGAATTGTCTCATCGAATTTTCCTATTACAAGTAATTGAACTGTCCTCATGTTCCACTTGGTACTTTTATAAAGCTTTTTACCCCATTTCCATCCGATTTCTATGTTTATCTCAATGACTTTACCATTATCAACCTAACTATTATTATCTCTTAATTACAATATCACATGACAGTGGGGGTCATTCCGACCCTGGCGGTAGGGTGTTAACGGCACCGGTAAGGATGCCGGTGCCGTTAACCCCCTACCACCCTATTACGAGGTCCCTTAGCGGGTCCCACCAGGACCGGCTGGTTTTACCGTTATTAGCTCCTTCCCCATTCCCATTGAGCCCTATGGGGGCTCAAATGGGAATGGGCAATGGTTTTCGAAATGGGGACTTACCGGGTCCGCATAGGTCAGAATGTCCCGGTAAGTCCCCATTCCGACACCACGGACCCGGACACGGGTTTGGAGGCAGCCATGGTGCTATTTGCACCATGGCTGCCTCCAAACTCGTAATGACCTCCAGTGTATTTTATGCAAATGTATTGTTTTGTCATCCCTCTTTTCCTTCGGTGGCTCAGAGGATGATTAATGTACCAGTAATACGTTTCTTTATGTGACAGACTATTGACTTAAAAGTACTTTGTTCTCCTGCCCAGTCAGACTATGTTACAAGGCAGTTACCAAACAATTGTGTACAAGTACATTATGAATGACTCATCATATCATACAACACTTTGGCCCTCATTACGAGTTTGCTGGTAAAATCACAAAATTACCGGCATGCCGTAGCCACCGATACCATCATGCACCGTGTGCGGATACAACGGCTGATTCCGAGCATGCAATGCCATACTAATCGGCATGCCGGTAACGGTAGCAATGGCATACCGGTAAAGCTGCCTGAAACCCACATAATGGCACCATCTATCCGTAAACAACGGTACCATCAATACCGGAACCGGAAGTAACGTCATCGCGCCGGAACGGGAAATTCACCGGCCGGCCATCTTGAAAAACACAATCCATTGCAATCCTCCAAACACAGGAGTTGGCCAGTGAAGGAGCATCAAGGAACATGTCTGCAGCACGTGGAGACATCAGACTGAGCAAACCAAGGTTCAGTGAGCCAGAACTAAACATGCTCGCCAGCACCCTTGTGGAAAATGCGGACAAAGTCTCTGGAGGGGACCTGCGCAGGCCTGCACAGCTGTGCAAGAAAGAAATATGGACTGAAGTGGCCAACAAAGTCTCAGCAGTGGGCACGACACTGGGGACTGTAAGGGACTGTCGGAAACGATGGGATGACGTGAGCCTCAGAGTCCGCAACCTATTATCAGCTGAGTGCAACCAGGCACAGGCCACCAGAGGCAGACGATATTCACCACTGAAACTGCACACATGGGAGGAAAAATGTGCCTCCATCATGAACATGGCCAGCATAGAGGGTGTTGGAAATGTAGAGCATGGTGCAACAACGTGAGAAGCAGGTGAGTGATCATGACTAACATCCCATGTACTTCATTTGTCCCCTCATGACCAATAATGCTTTGTGCATGACTGTCCCCAGATACCTATCGCCCTGCAAGACACCAACCAGACCCTTTAACAGAAACCAATTCCTACCATGAAGAATGCCAACAAGCACCAAAGGCACACACCACATGTCCCATGCGATGCAGACAGACACACCGTCAGCAAGCGTCAACACACATAACTGAGTCCTACATTGCCCCTGTGCATGGCACAATCAACCCCAGTCCAAGATGCATGCACCATTGCCACCATTCACAAAGGCCCCCCCTTACCCCTTACCGCTGACAACACACCAATGACCCCACCCACACAAGCATACCACTTCCCCCTCACAGGCAGCCCACACACGTCCACAATCCAGGGCAGCATATACATGACATCCGTTGCAGAACCCAACAGTAACCCAACCGACATGTACATCCCAAACCATGCACACACATCAGGATGTAACAACTCTGCTCCCCCACACACATGTGTGCCGCAGGATAGGGGCCCCACCATGAGCATGAATATGAGAAGTGCCCGGAAGTGCCTGTTTCGCCTGGGGAGAGCCTGCTGTGTCTGTCGTGCTTGTGATCACCGTGTTTCTGTGGATTTTCATGTGGGCTTTCATGGACTGATTTAAGCTTTTTCTATTGCTAAGGGTGAGGCATTTAGTTCCTGAATATCTGAATATGCATATATACTTTTCAAGTATACATTAAGTCCCCTAAATATTCATATATATCTCTTTTAGAGACAAGCCCCGCCCACAAACCCAGAAACGTTGACAAATAGGCACTGCCGCGCGCACCGAGAAGTGCCCGGAAGTGCCTGTTTCGCCTGTTTGTCTTGGGGGTCCGGGGCTCGGGGCCACGAAATGCTGTTCGTGTAATTACGAGCCTCGAGTGAGAGAGGTGAGAGAGGTTGTAATTGGTCTTTGTCATAGAGGTAGAACGAGAGGTATCGCGATTGAAATATCATTCTGTATCTCGGGCTCTGTCAAAGGGCTTGTTCACTTTGCCGCATAGTAGCAGGCGGCAAAAAAAGTCCTGTGTCCTCTCTGGTGAATATGTTGCTACAGTAGCACAACGACGTGCACTTTTATAGTGATTTCCGATAGTAAGGGCTGTGTTACATGTCCATCATACGTCCATTAAATCCAGCTTCTGTACAAAGAAGTAAGCAAACTCCCTGTGGGTTGCCGCAGGACTGGAAAAGAAAGCTGGCAAGAAAGGGTTCGGCCGGGAATTTAATTGACTCTGAGGATTTTGCAAACCATGGTGCTCTTGGTGCATTGCACCTTGTATTTGTTCCCCGGAAAGGTTTGAGTCCGGTAGAAATAAGGGCAGTGTGCTATTTGATGTGAAGGACTTCAAACTTGTTGCATTCTACATTGGCACTAACTAAACATCATTTGTAATCTGTGGTGGCAGAAAGGTTTTGATTTTTGATTGTTAAATTCTGTTTGGGTGACATAGGTAAGGGAGACATTGTCAGTGTGGATTCTCCAATTTATGCATGCAAAATTAAGCGGATACCTTATAAATGACTCACTTGGGCTAAAAGAAAATGGCAGGAAGGTAAAAACTGTAAAAAAAAAGTAAAAACAAAAAAATAAAAACTGCCCCAGGGAGAGGGTGTTTCTGTACGGGGAGTATGGTGGGAACCCTAAGGAGTGGCACAATACCAACGCAGTGTGGGGCCCATTAAAAAGTGGAGAAGCAAAACACAAGAGGCAAATTGACGAGGCAAAATACAATCATTGCAAGTGGGTCTTTTTGTATTTACGTCACCGGTCGCCTTGCCCGTCCTCGTGGGAGGACTTTGCCAGACGGCGGGTAACTTGTCCCACGAAACTCTCATCGCCGGCCGAATGGGATTCATTCCGCCAGCAGATGGCGATTTTTGAATCACAAGGCACCGTTCCGTCCGCGCCTTCGAGAGAAGCCGGCAAGGAATGAGCTAGGGCCACCGCTCGCACGCCTTCGGGCTCGGGTGGTCGGCGCGATCATAGGGAGCCATCAAGGTCCTGATCGGACAAGGGTGATCGCCATAGCTGTGCCAGGTCCAAATCCCGGTCCTCGACACCCTCAAGACCGTCGGAGCCTGTGAGGCCTTCTAAGAAGGCATCGAAGCCGTTGGCGCCATGTCCGTCGAGAGACTCTCTCGAGGCTCCGGCTTCGAAGAAGTCGTTGACCCCATCGGCGCTGCGGATGTCGAAGGACACGCTCGGGGCTCCGGCCTCGAAGCCGTTGTCGAAGTCGTCGGCGCCGTGGTCAACGTCGACGCCGATTCCATCTGCGCCCTCAACGCCTTTTGAGGAGAATTTACAGGAGTTGCCCGGAGGACTGTGGAAGCTCCGAGAAAGGCTCTCAGCAAGTCGGTGAGGCCTGTGTTTGAGCCCTACTCTGTTCCTCCTCCCAGGGTGGATTTGTTCCAACCCTTGGAGTATATTTCAGAGGTGGAGGAAGGGTCTGATGAGGAGGGGGTTGTGCCTCCTGAGGTTCCTGATGACCTGTTGTCTGGTCATAGCCAACTGGAAGACCTTCGTCAATCCTTACATGACGCCAGTGGTCTTGATACCTCTCCGGAGGTTGAGTTCGGCAGGCCTGAGTTTGGTACACATGCCGAATCCTCGCATGGGCATCTCATGTCGGGGGTGACTGAGTACTTTGGGTGGTCTGCTCCACCTGTTGATTTTCTGCAGGATGATCTGACAAATATCTTGGACCAAGGTCCACCCACTGACCCGGTGTTGCCATTTCATATGGCTTTGCAAAGAAGGGTGGCGGTGGCTTGGACTGCTCCGGACAGTATCCCGGCAATGAATAAGTCACTTCCGAAAAAATACTGTCCAGCCAGTGGTGACCCCTGCTACTTGTCAACGCACCCTACTGCGGAGAGTTTGGTGGTGCAGACGGCTACGGCCCCAGCAAAGCAGGCTGCGTACCCTACAATCCCTCCTGATAGGGACGACAAGCGCTTTGATGGTTGGGCGAAGAAGGTAGTTTCTTCTGGGGGTATGGCTTTAAAGGTAGCCAACTCCGTTTGGGCCCTGGCAAGATTCACTCACACTCTGTGGAATTGTGTGTCATTGGCTGCTGAGCATATTCCCGGAGGGGAGGAACGGGATGGTTTTCTAGTCCTCATACAAGATGGCAAGGATGCCATGTGTGAATCCTTTCAGTCGGGTCTGGACATGGCAGACTGTGTCAGCCGGTTCATGGCTGCCAGCACTGTGAAACGCAGGTTTGCGTGGTTGCGGAAGTCAGTGTTTGCTCCGGATGTGCAATCCCGGCTTCTCAACATGCCCTATGATGGCGTCCACCTTTTTGGCAGCAAGGCTGACGAGAGCCTTGAGAGGTTGCAGACCTCCAAAGCTGCAGCGAAGTCTTTGAGCGCTGCAGTACGCCAACCACCGCCTTTTTGTCCTAGGGCAGAGCAATGGAGGGGAGGTTCCTTTCGGTACTACTCTTCCTTTGGCAGATCGAGACAAGCAGCCAGTCAAAGGGGCCAACGTAGGAGTACCAGAGGTGGAAAGCAAGCTATTCGAGGTGCCAAAGCCGCTCGTGCAGTTGCCTCTTTGCCCTCAGGTACCGCCGCAGCCGCTTCAGCCCAGTAATGAGGCCATGTCCCATGGTTCGCCAGTTGGGGAAGACTGGCGCAGCATTTTGTAGAATGGCGTGCCGTTACTTCAGATGTGTGGGTTCTGGAGATCATAGCCCACGGCTACTGTCTTCCTTTCCGGCAGAGGCCTCACAACAATCCACCAGGGAAGCTCTCTTTGAAGCGTCCGGATCCGCTCCTTGCGCAGGAAATCTTATCCCTGCTGGAGAAAGGCGCCATAGAACTGGTGCCTGTAGGGGAGAGGAACAAGGGATGGTGTTCCCCTTATTTTTTGATCCCAAAGAAAGATGGGGGATTGAGACCCATCATGAACTTGCCTGGACTGAACAAGCTCCTCAGGAAGGACAGGTTCAAGATGGTAAGTCTTTCTCAAATCCTCCAGGCCCTTCAGTTACAAGATTGGTTGGTGTCTCTAGACCTCAAGGATGCTTACTTTCATGTGCCGATTCATCCAAAGCACAGGAAGTACCTGAGGTTCGCGGTTGGCGACTCGTATTTTCAGTTTCGGGTCCTGCCATTCGGATTGACCTCCGCCCCGAGGGTCTTCACCAAGCTAATGGTGGTGGTGGCAGTGTATCTCACGAAAGGGGGGATTCACGTCTACCCCTACCTGGACGATTGGTTGATCAGGGCACGCGCTCTCCTGAGCAAGCCCTAGATCATCTGTCCGTCACCTGCCACTCCCTTGACAAACTGGGCTTCTCCCTCAATTTAAAGAAGTCCCATTTGACGCCTACCCAACGGCTCCAGTACATCGGAGCAGTGCTCGACACATCCCTGGGGCAGTGTTCGCCTCCCCAGGTGAGGGCTCGTGACATTCTGCAGATGGTGGACAATTTCAACGTGCCCAGAGTCTCCCGGCGTTTGAGTTCCTGAGGTTACTCGGCCTCCTGGCATCCTGCATTTTCCTGGTGACAGAGGCCAGGCTACAGATGAGATCTCTGCAGTGGGCTCTGCAGATGCAGTGGTCGCAGTTCTTCGGCAGGATGTCAGATTCCGTTTAGATTCTGCCCTCGGTCACCCAGGATCTTCTGTGGTGGGCCGTCGAAGGAAATCTGATGAAGGAGGCTCTGTTTTGGCAACCGTGGCCGGAGGTGACGATCGTGACGGGCGCATCCCTCACGGGGTGGGAAGCTCATGCCAACGAGTTGACAGCCAGTGTCCGTTGGTCTCCGTCGGAGTCCAGACTCCACATCAATCTGTTAGAGCTGCGGGCTGTCAGGCTAGCCCTGAAGGCTTTTCTGCCATCTGTGCGGGGGAAGAATGTCCTGATTATGACGGACAATACAGTGGCCATGCACTACCTCAACAAAAAGGGGGGGCAGGGTCACTCCCATTGTGCAGGGAGGCGATGCAGCTCTGGTTCTGGGCCATCCAGCAGGAAATTTCGATCTCGGCAGTTCATCTGGCCAGAGCCAAAAACGCAGCGGCGGACGCTCTGAGCAGGCAGAGCATGGTCTCTCACGAGTGGGAGCTGGCTCAGGAAGTTCTGTTGGAGATCTTCACCCTTTGGGGAACCCCGCAAGTGGATCTCTTCACCACCAGTGTCAACCGGAAGTGCGAAAGATTCTGCTCGTGGGTATTTCCTCCAAGAGGAGCATTAGGGGACACGTTTGTAGTGGAGTGGTCCTTCCCACTGCTGTACGCGTTCCCTCCACTCCCCGTCATTCCGCAAGTGTTGCGGAGGTTACGGAGGTTCGGTTCCCGGATGATCCTCATTGCTTCGTCATGGGCCAGGAGAGCGTGGTACCCGGACCTTCTCGACATGTCCATCTGCCCTCCACGTCGTCTTCCCTACCAAGACGATCTGCTCTCATGGGAGGGTGGTCGGGTTCTCCATCCAGAGGTCGCGTCCCTCAGCCTTCACGCTTGGTATCTGAAAGGTCGAGGTACAAGGATTGAGACCTCCCCGAGGACGTGATGGAGGTGTTGCTTTCAGCCAGAAGGCCCGCAACAAAAACTCTGTACCGTTGCTGTTGGAGAAAGTTTTGCGACTGGTGCAGAGTACAGAATGTGGATCCTTTCAAATGTTCCATTCCTTTGGTTTGTTTTTTTTGCTTTCTTTAGCCCACAAGGGCCTGCAAGTGGTTACCATCAAGGGTTACCTGGCGGCGCTGTCCATATTTAAGCGCTCATCTGAGGAATGTTCTTATTTTAAAATCCCTTTGATAACTCAGTTTCTAACTAATGTGTTTCCACCGTCGCCTTTCCAGGTGCCGGGATGGGATTTGAATTTGGTTTAAAAGTTCCTAATGGGAGCTCAGTTTTAGTTGCGGTTACTTCCGCACGCAGAGTGAGAGAGTTGCAGGCACTGTCCACCAAACCACCCTTCACTGTGTTCCATAAGGACAGGGTTGTCCTTAGGGTGCGGTCTTCCTTTCTTCCGAAGGTTGTGTCGAAATTTCATCTGACCTAAAATTACAGCAGATGGAATTTGACTTTGTGAAAGATCTGACGTTGACTGTGCTGGCCATGCAAATGCACAGACTGGGGCTAGAACATGTTTCCAGGGGCCAGTCTATGTTACAGAACATTGCTAATGTGGTTCATCCCCCAAAACTTGAACTTGTTGAAAAGTTGCCTTCGAGATTCAAATGAAGTGGTCTTTACAATTTCATCTAAAGGAAGTTTCAATCATTTATTTTATGCTAAGAAACTACATTGATAAAGAAATGTATTTTATACATATATAAAATAACTAAAATAATATAAAGGTCAATTGTGCAGAAGGTCAATTAGGACCTCTATAATTAGGTCAATTAGGACAAAAGGTCAATTGTAAAAGGTCAATTTGGGTAATACCAGTGTATGCATACACCTGACCCAGACACCGACACACCAATAAATGGCTCCCCTGTCAACAGCCCATGCCGACACCGTTGCTCTTCACCACTGCAGCCTTCAGCAACACTCAACATGCTGCTGCAGAGGCTGGGGGACATGGAGCAGACGGAGATGGAGGCGGTTGGGCACACCCACCCAGGACACCTGCAGGGGATACGTGACAGTATCCAAGGGACCACACGCAGGATTGCGTGAGACAATGTAAGGACCCGGAGAGTGACAACTGCCAGCACGGCTGCACTGACGGCATTTGGCCAGAGACTCAAGGAGATGACGGAAGGCGTCTATGCACTGCAGAGGCCAATCCGCCAAAGCAATGAGTTGGTACGCCAACACCTCCTGGGGACCAGCTCCATCCCTTCAAGTTCAAGACCAACAGGGGACTCCCAGAAAAGCACACCAGATTGCTGGTGCTGGGAGAGGGGGGAAAAAGCCATGGACAGAGTAAATGATGTTACACCAATTGCCTTGAGTGTCCATGCTGTGGAGTTGATGGTGGGAGTGATTCGAGGGGATAGTGTGCTGGGGAATTGGTGGTGGGAGGGGCTCAGGGGAATAGTGTGCTGTGGAGTTGGTGGTGAGAGAGGGGATGGTGTGCTGGGGAGTTGGTGGTGAGAGAGGGTGGGGGATAGTGTGCTGGGGAGTTGGTGGTAGGAGGGGGAATAGTGTGTTGGGGAGTCGGAGGTAGGAGTGGGGAGGGGGATAGTTAGTGCTCAAAATTTCATTAAAACTATTGAGCTTTATCAATGTGAAGACATTCCTGATTGTGTTTGTGTGCAGTTTATTCACAGTGGTGTAAGTGTCTTGAGCCAGAGTACTGCTCTACAAACAATTGTCCATTCGTGCCAGCCGGGCCAGTCTCCCATCACTCACGTCATCCCTGGGAGTGGCTGCTCCGGCTCCTGTCTCATGCAGTTCATCTGCGTCTTCCTTTGGTTGTGGCATGTCCGCGTCTGCTGGTATTGGCACATTTCCCTTCAGGCAGATTTTATGTAGCATTGCACACACTAGCACGATTCTGCCAACTTTTTCAGGTGCATACATTAGGGCTCCGCCAGTACGATTTAGGCACTGAAATTGTGCCTTGAGGAGTCCAAAGGTGCGCTCAATGCAGACACGGTCCGGCTGCGGGCATGGTTGTAGGTGGTCTTGTGTGGTGTACATGGGTCACGCACAGGGGTAATCAGCCATGCCAGCAGCGGATATCTAGAGCCACCTGCATGAGGTGCTGCACAGATATCCCATTTGGATTTATCAACTACAAAATCTCCAGCCCTCAAGTTGATTATACCTTCTCCATTATCGAGATCATGTCAACAGGGGATCTGGCATAGATCAAGTTTTTCATGACTTTACTTTCACCTGGAGACTTCATAGAAGGACTTGAACTTCTTGCCATTTCCTTCGTGAATCTGAAATATGCCATCAGAAGTTCCTTGAATCTATCAAGCAAGATGAACTCCCTATCGACTAACAAATCTTCCAGTTGGTTCAAGCTGCATTTTCAAAACTCTCCCCTCATTCCCACGTCTTTATTGGTATCAAGCTCACAAATTCTATCCAGAAAAAAATATCCAGTAAAAACATGCAGCTCTCCAAACTTAGGTGAATTCTAAAGCACACCCAGACGGCCAATGTCAATTTATTAATTTCAGGACACCCAACAGGGACATTTCAAGATTGATTGACGCAGCTATTTCTTCATGAAGTCTGACATATTGTCCATTTGGAGAGGGATAACACCAGAGAAATGCAGGTTGTGACTGGGCAAGTAAGGGATGTTTCCTGATGGGAAACTAATCCACACTGGACATGGAAAAAGAGTCAGTACCTCTTTCTAAAGCTTCGGGAGCTTGCCGGCCTTTTTGGTTTGGACAGCACAGATTTTGGCTGGGCCAAGAATGCAGTGGACGCATTAAGGCAATAATAAAACTTAAGGGCTCACGAGTCCCGGGACCTAATGGAAATCCAGTAGAATAGGTATCCTCAAAATACTATTTGACAAGGTTTGTAAGTTAAAGGAGATTCTGCAGTCTTGGCAAAGTGACATTGTACTGCCTATCCATAAAAAAGGAGATAGACTTGAGCCTGAAAATTACCTATTGCTTTCGCTGTTAGATGTCACAGGGAAGCTATTTGCATCATTCATCCTGGCAAAAATGCAGAGATGGGCATTCAAACATAACATATTGCACACAGCGCAAACAGGTATTCGCCCTGGATCAAGCACTATTCATAACATCCGGTTGCATGACCAATTGATGGTAGAATCTGCTAAAAGGGTCTTGCCTGCATTGCACTTGATATTCGTTGACTTCAAAGGTGTGGGGTAAACTACAGAAATTGGGATGTCCAGAATGGCTGGTGGATATTACCATCCTCTTACATACCAACACGACAGTGAGAGTCTGCCTTGATGACGAAGGCCCAGACAATGTGGCTATAGATAGGGGGGTAAAACCAGGATGCACGCTGCCCCCCCTGTTATATAAACTGTATATGGCGGATCTCCCTTTGGAGATTGGTCTAAGTACTGGTTGTTCAGTAAAAGGAGGCTCGACCTTGGTCGCTAGTGTTCTGTACGTGGACAACCTGGTATTAATGGATAGACCGGTCAGTGGTGCGAGAAAGAAATTCAAGGCCCTACTTAAATACGCCGAGATGAATAACCTAATGGTTAATATGAATATAAAACAAATGATGGTCATAGCAGGGGGCAAAATAAACTGAGTCAAATTGGATTTTGAAGTAGGTACCCTGGAATCTGTATTGTGCTACCCATATGTGGGTATGGAACTACCAACTAGCTGCTCCTATGATGTGATCGGCGAGACAAGCAGACGAACGGCAAGACAATTAACGCACATGATCAACAAATTTGCAAGGGAATCGGCAGGCTATACGTTGGAGGGAATTTTGAAGTTATACAAACAGCACTTCATACCAGCAATTCTGTATGCTATCGAAGCCTTAACAATGGCTGACTTATCTTGGTTGGGGGTTTTGGGGGGTTTATTTTGGATAAGGAAATTGAGGCTCTCACCGGTGACCATGGCTTTCTTACGATTGGAACTGGGGCTAGTTTCACTAAATGCACAGGAGCAAATTCGCTGAGGCCTCTTTTACATGAAATCTAAGAGCAAGCCTATATGTCCTCTGCTGGACCTGTTGGTGAAAAGTGATGAAGCTTCACAGAGGGCTCCTAGAAATAAAAAAGTTTGCAGTTTAAACAATGATTGCTTTCTTCTGATAGGCTGGTGCCCGGAATTTCAAAGGGGTACTCAGTATGAAACCTTCAAGCATATTTCTGCAAAAAATAAAATGAACAAACATGATTGGGTTTGTAATTACACTGCATTAGAAAAACTGTGGGTGTCTCACATAAATACATCAGGCTTATCTTCTTAGAAACCCTAGCCTGCTGGTTCAGGATTTTAGGTTGTGACTCAGGATAAACCAGCTGCCGTTACTCACTGTCCAGCGGGTGTACACTAGAATGCCTACGGATCAGCCAAACTGTTGTATGTGTAAAGAAGCAGATAGAACCGAGATGGGTAGACATGTTTTGACCCAATGTAGACCAGAACACACCTAGGGCTTATTAGATACGGACTTGTAGCCCACATACTTTCCAACCATTATGGTAACTAACTGTAGCTCGATAGAACGGTACTGGAGAAAAACAAAATTATTTGCTTGACAGATCAGTTAGCTGTTTGCTGTACTGTACATGTATACATACTATCCCTAGTGAGAAGAACACCCTGTCCCTGTATAGTGGAAAAAACTTTCCCTAGGCGAGCCAAGAGGTGGCGCCCGTGCTAGTGCAAGTCAATAACCTCAAAGTGTGTATCATGCTGTGCGGATGAATCCTAGATGGAAAGTGAATGTCACAGTTGGACACCCAAGTAGTCCACATGCATCCATACATAGAATGTGCTCAGCATGTACTACTCACCTTGCCGAGGTGCTTCTAATGGGATGCTACTGCTTTTGGTCAGCGTCTGTCCAGAGCTTTCCAAGCGCTAATACCAGTGATTGGTATGTCTATGGAGTTGTGTAAAACAGACTAATCAGAATTGGCATCACAGTCCGAGTGGTAAAAAGAAGGGCTGGCAGCTTCTCACCTGTGCAAATGTGTAACGCTCACCTGGTATCCACAGGGACGTCACTCTGCCTGTTCTGACCTCTTACAACCTCAAACCCTTCCCTGGAGTCTACTCGACTGGAGACTGGGCCTGAAACACAGGATTCGTAGAGTTTAACTCCCTATTGTCTCTGTGTGCTTGAACCCCTTCTTCCCTGGGGTCCAACCCTTCCCTTTGATCCACAGCTCACCTTGTTTTCTTGGAAAGTGTCATGATGCCTACCCCCGGGCATCTTGATCAAGCCCATCAGCCCCGGGAGCAGGCATCCAGATATTTAATAAAACCCCAGCAGCCCCAGCTGGGTGCTGTCTGGGTTCAGTCCTGGCGCCTTAGGCACCAGGCTCATAATAGAAATCAGTCCTGGCGCCATAGGCGCCAGGCTCATAGACTTTACTTACTTCATGGAGACCATGCTGCAAATGAATCCAAGCCAACTAGAGGCCTGGATGGGACTATTTTACTACAGGGACTATTTTTTACTCGGGTGTGGTTCTAGGGACTTCTTACCTGGAACTACTTTGGAGGCAATTTAAACCACGCCCGAACAGCAGCACATGCTTCGCGTTATTCTGCATCCAGCAGCGTAACGCTCACCGTGCCTGCAGTCAGCATCCAGTCTTCAGCCACGCCCGTCTCGAATCCAGAGCTCCTAGCAATAGAAGAAAGAAGAAGGAAAGGTTAGAAAACACATATTATTTTAATCCTTACCTGAATTGCGGATCCATCACGTCTTCGAACTTGAAAAGGACATTATTCTACACGCGTAACAGCGCCAGCTGCAGTGCCGTGCCATACTCACCAGTCCTCACAGCATTTTTCGCTCCGGCGCAGCCTCCATCATTTTCTCCGCCAAATTCCACCATCTAGGGGACAAAAGAAACATAAGGTGAGCCGAGAGAGCCAACAAATACAACCTCTCCACCATAGACTTACCTGATTAACAAACGGAGGCATTATTCTGTAACAAACCGCAACTTCTTACGCCGCACCTGTAAGGAGAGAGAAACCAGCAATTTAAACACACGCATCTTTTGCCGGACAGTGTTAATGTTAATGTTAAAGGACATTTGTACCGCGCACTATCACCACCGTAGTGGTCCCTTGGCGCTCTGGCGGCTCTGAAAGAGGAGGGGGGGATGGGTTAGTGGGAGGAAGCAGGAAAAGTGCAAGAGAACAGTGATGTGCTGTTGGCGGCCTCAGCCCGGTGGGTCCGGGGGTGTTTGCGGCCGGTAGTCGTCGTGTACTGTTGTGCAAGGCTATGTGTGTTTTTGTTTTGTTGTTGCCATGTAGTGAAGTTTGTGCGGTTTGTTGTGCTGTAGGTTTTGGTTGTGTTTGATTTTGAGTTTGAGAGGTGTATGCAGAAAAGGGAAATTGTTAGTAGGGTTGGTTAGTTTGCGTCTCTATCCTGAATTATCCAATGTTGGGTAATACAGACTCTTACCTGAACACCATCAGCTGCCACAAGACAATCTTCCCTTAGACCCAGCTGCAACACAAGAAAGGAATGTACAAGAGTGAACATCGGACATATTGAACTCTTTTGAACTTTATACTTACGGGTTCTCGCCTGGAACCTCGGAGTCAATATTCATCCGGAACTCTTCCAACGCCTTCAAACCAGTGAAGTAACTGGTATCTACGCGCCCCTGCATTTCACACAGGATGGAGACTCATCATTTACAAACATAAGGAGAATACTTCTACGGGTCAAGCAGACGAGATTAGGCGGTCCAGTCCAGTCTGTCATCTCTGCACTACGCTTCACGTTGGAGGAGGTCGCAGCTGTCCGGGTCCGATCGACGCCCCTGTGGGAGCCAGGTGAGCGTAACAGAACGCGAAGCCTATCTACAAATTCCCACCCGGGCGTTATGGAAACCTCCGAAACAGACCAACTAGCCCAATTATTAGGGGAACTTAGGGCGGAAGTGCACTCTGCGCGCCAAGAGACTAATGCCCTCAGGGGAGAACTGATTGTGTCAAAGGAATGCACAGATGATCTTGCTAGACAACTGCTGCAAAATCAAGCTGGGCAAACACCCCTACCTGGACTCGGGGGAAACCCAGCTCCGGTTTCATCGAGCAATCCTGTGCAAGTAATTCTACCAAGGGCTATTCCTTTAGCTCCACCTGAACGCTTTGCTGGGGACCCAAAAAGGTTTGCAGTGTTTATGAATCAATGCCGCTTGCACTTTTTATACAGACCTGGAGCTTTTCCAAATGACCAAGCCAAAGTAGCATTTGTACTATCATATCTTAGTGGCAGCGCTGTTGACTGGTCAATTCCACTAGTCAACCAGGATGACCCTCTTCTTTGGGATTTTCAGGGTTTTCAAAGAAGCATGGAAAGACTATTCGCCAGACATTCACAGGGACAGGCCCTGGATAACAAACTTTTATCCCTTCGACAGGGTAATCAGGATCTGCTAACCTATATCGCAACCTTCAATAGGTTGGTGGTGGAAACCGGATGGCCTGAGGAGAAACGAATTACATTATTTCATCGTGGGCTTCGGGGAGAACTCAAAGATGTTTTGGCTCAAGTTGTGAACCCACCTCAGGATTGCGCAGGATATATAGACTTAGTGGTCCAGTTAGACCACTGACTTCAGAATAGAAAGGCTGATCGAGCTAAATTCGAGAGTCGGGTGTGGGTTAAACCCAAAGTTGCCCCCAAAGGAACAGATGCATCAGAACCTATGCAGAACGGGGGTGTTAAAGGACCCTTAACTCAAAAGGAAAGAGAAAAGAGACGGCAGATGCAATTGTGTCTGTACTGTGGAACTGCAGGACATTTTCTACGGGATTGCCCTATAAAACCACCCAAGAAAGTAGTGGGAGTTGCTGACAAAAGTCAAATAGAGCCTGATTCGGGAAACAACCACGCCGGACAAGCATAGAGGTCCGCTTGCCAAGCTTAAAGAAGGACACTCAGACCTCCCACCTAATTATACCAATGGTTCTAATTGATCCAAGGCAGCCATCACGTATGCACGCAGTAAGGGCATACATTGATAGCGGGGCCGTAGGAAACTACATGGACCACGAATTGGCCTCAAGGATGAATCTACCCCTTTGCAAAAAAAACGCTTCGGATGTCATCACCAGAGTCGATGGAACTGAAATTGCCTCTGGGCCTGTAACTCATTCCACTACTGAGCTGACACTGTTGGGTCAAGATGGGCATCGAGAAACTATTGTGTTTGATTTAATCAAGGCCCCGCAATTCCAAATAATTCTGGGAATGCCATTGTTGGAAACACATAATCCTTGTATTGATTGGCGAGAGAAGAGAGTGACCTTCCCAAATTGTGCACACACCTGTTACCCGGAAAAAACCTTGAACAAAAAAAAGCCTGGCCACCGTTACTAATCCAGTTGTGCAGTTACCTCAGGAATATCAAGAATTTCAGGATGTTTTTAAAAAAGAACAGGCAAATACCTTACCACCTCACAGATCATACGATTGTCAAATTGACCTAGTACCCAGTGCACAACCTCCATGCAGTAGAATCTATGCCCTCATGGAACCCGAAAATCTTCACCTACGACAATATCTGGACCAATACCTTGCTAATGGCTTCATTCGTCCATCCAAATCTCCTGTATCCTCAGCTCTATTCTTCGTGCCTAAAAAGGAAGGTGACCTTAGAACGTGCATAGACTACCGCGCATTAAATCAGATTACGGTAAAAAACCGATACCCATTGCCTCTGATCCCCGAATTACTAGACCAAGTTAAGGATGCTTGTATCTACACTAAGTTAGACCTCCGAGGGGCATATCATCTGGTATGTGTAAAGAAAGGTGATAGATGGAAGACTGCCTTTCGCAACAAGTATGGTTATTCGAATACCAGGTGATGCCCTTCAGGTTGTGCAATGTACCAGCAGCCTTCCAGTATTTTATGAACGATGACCTTCGTGAACTCATTGACGTCTGTATTGTCGTATACATAGACGATATTCTAGTGTACTCCTCCTCAGAATCAGACCATGTGAAGCACGTTCGTGCAGTCCTATAGAAACTACGCCAGCACAAGTTATGTGCAAAATTGGAGAAATGTGTTTTTCATTCTACAGAAGTTGAATTCCTGGGATTTATCCTGACTCCAAAAGGAGTTTGAATGGACTCTCGAAAGGTGGACGCAATCCTCAAGTGGCCATCAACCAGTTGTGTTAAAGGGGTACAAAGCATGCTTGGATTTGCTAATTTCTGTCGCAGATTTATTCCTGAATTCTCACATATTGTACACCCCATCACAGCACTTTTGCGAAAAAACAAGCCTTTTTTGTGGACTGAAGAGGCTGAAAAAGCCTTCCAAGAGCTAAAATCGAAATTCACATCTGCACCTGTCTTAAAGCATCCACGCCCTGAGCTTCCATACATAGTTGAAACCGATACATCCAGTTTAGCCATGGGAGCTGTCCTGTCCCAGAAGGATCCCGAAACCGGTCAACTTCATCCAGTAGCATTCTGGTCAAGAAAGTTCTCAGCACCCGAATTAAACTATGCGGTTACTGATAAGGAGTTATTAGCCATCAAGTCCGCCTACAAGGCTTGGCGGCTTTATCTTCTCGGTGCCAGGCATACCAAAACTGGAATCACCGATCACAGGAATCTGCAGTATTTGAAAACAGCCAACGCCCAATCATCGCGTCAACTTCGGTTGGCATTATTCTTTGCCGAATTCGATTTCGTGATCACTTACCGACCAGGTTTATAAAAACGTCAAGGCAGATGCCCTATCCCGAATAGGGATGGGAGAAGTATATTCGAACCCGGAACCGGTACCTATAATTTCAGAACAAAGAATTCTTGGCATAACTACTCTACAGACTCTAGAAGACATTCAATTAAAAATCCAACAACTTTTCGATCCAGCAGCCCTGCAGGACTGGGTAAAGAAAGGCCAAAAGGCCAAGATTGTTCAGTCATAATGACCTGCCTTACTATCAAGGACGTCTATTTCTACCACACAAGGAACTACAAGAACTAGTCATCTCCAATTATCATGACGCCCTTATGGAAGGACACCCAGGTATCGCAAAAACTGATGCTAAAATTAAAAGACAATTCTGGTGGCCCACCTGGCGAAAGGACGTTAAGTCATTTGTGATGTCTTGTGGTATCTGCGCCCAAAACAAAAGTCAGAAGAAAAAACCAGCTGGCCTTTTACAACCTTTGGATATTCCACCTACACCATAGCACACCTTGTCTTTAGACTTCATTACAGATCTACCCCCGTGTAATGGATTTATCACCATTCTAGTTATTGTGGATCTTTTTTCTAAAATGGCCCACTTTATTCCTTTAAAAGGATTACCTTCCGCTTCGATTTTGGCCAAGGAATTTCTCGAAAACATTGTTTGAATCCATGGATTTCCTTCCGTATTGGTCTCTGACCGAGGTAGTCAATTCATTTCGCAATTGTGGAAGAAATGCTCTCAATTGGTGCAGATCGACGTAAGGCTATCAACCAGTCACCACCCCCAAACTGATGGTCAGACGGAGAGGACCAACCAGACTCTTGAACAAAACCTAAGTTGTATGCTACACCAAACCGAAAGCAATTGGAAAGATATTTTATGGATTTCCGAATACGCATACAATAACTCCGTACATTCAGGAACCGGACAAAGCCCCTTTTACACCTTATATGGACATCATCCTCGAACCTCAGAACTTGATTCGCCTCAACACTTAGAAATGCCTGCAGTGACTCATCTGCACTCTACTATTACACAAGCCTTCAAGGAAGCAATAGAACACTTGAAACAAGCAAAGGAGAAATACAAGAAGAATGCTGATTGACATAGAAGTGAAACTCCACAATACCAGATTGGAGATCAAGTTTGGCTGGCTACAAAACACATACCTCTAAAAGGAACTCGAACTTTCAATTCTAGATATTTGGGACCTTACACCATTAAGGCCATTATCAACCCGTTGGCCGTCAAATTGGAATTACCCTGTAATATGCGGATTCATCCTGTCTTTCATGTTTCTCTTCTAAAACCAGTTCAACCTGGGACAAGATTAACCAAACCACCTGACCCCTTCCTAATAGATGGAGAACCTGAATTCGAGGTAAAGAATATCCTGGACTCTAAGATGGTTAAATCAAGACTTTTTTATTTAATCGACTGGAAGGGTTACGGACCACAAGAAAGGTCATGGGAACCTAGTGACCACGTTCATGTACCTCGGTTGAAGAAATTCCATCGGAACTTCCCAGACAAACCAGGACCAAGGGGAAGAGCAACTTTAGGAGGGGCCTTGGGGGGGGAGTGCTGTCATGATGCCTACCCCCGGGCATCCGGATCAAGCCCATCAGCCCCGGGAGCAGGCATCCAGATATTTAATAAAACCCCAGCAGCCCCGGCTGAGGGCTGTCTGGGTTCAGTCCTGGCGCCTTAGGCATCAGGCTCATAATAGAAATCAGTCCTGGTGCCATAGGCGCCAGGCTCATAGACTTTACTTACCTCATGCAGACCATGCTGCAAATGAATCCAAGCCAACGTGAGGCCTGGATGGGACTATTTTACTACAGGGCCTATTTTTTACTCGGGTGTGGTCCTAGGGACTTCTTACCTTGAACTACTTTGGAGGCTATTTAAACCAAGCCCGAACAGCAGCACATGCGTCGTGTTATTTTGCATCCAGCAGCGTAACGCTCACCGTGCCTGCAGTCAGCATCCAGTCTTCAGCCACGCCCTTCTCGAATCCAGAGCTCCTAGCAATAGAAGAAAGAAGAAGGAAAGGTTAGAAAACAGATATTATTTTAATCCTTACCTGAATTCCGGATCCATCAAGTCTTCGAACTTGAAAAGGACATTATTCTACACGCATCGCATCGCCAGCTGCAGTGCCGCGACATACTCCCCAGTCCTCACAGCATTTTTCGATCCGGCGCAGCCTCCATCATTTTCTCTGCCGAATTCCACCATCTAGGGGACAAAAGAAACATAAGGTGAGCTGAGAGAGCCAACAAATACAACCTCTCCACCATAGACTTACCTGATTAACAACCGGAGGCATTATTCTGTAACAAACCGCAACTTCTTACGCCGCACCTGTAAGGAGAGAGAAACCAGCAATTTAAACACACGCATCTTTTGCCGGACAGTGTTGGGTAATACAGACTCTTACCTGAACACCATCAGCTGCCACAAGACAATCTTCCCTTCGACCCAGCTGCAACACAAGAAAGGAATGTACAAGAGAGAACATCGGACATATTGAACTCTTTTGAACTTTATACTTACGGGTTCTCGCCTGGAACCTCAGAGTCAATATTCATCTGGAACTCTTCAGAGGCGTTCCAACGCCTTCAAACCAGTGAAGTAACTGGTAACTACGCGCCCCTGCATTTCACGCAGGATGGAGAGCTCATCATTTACAAACATAAGGAGAATACTTCTACGGGTCAAGCAGACGAGATTAGGCGGTCCAGTCCAGTGTGTCATCTCTACACTACGCTTCACGTTGCAGGAGGTCGCGGCTGTCCGGGTCCGATCAACGCCTCTGTGGGAGCCAGGTGAGCGTAACAGAAAGTGTGCTCTCCGTCCTGCTTTCAGCGCAGGGGCGCGTTGATTGATGCGGGCTCGTTGCTGCCTATTTACTTCACTGGCAAGAGTCTGACAGGTAAGTATAATGAGTCTTTTGAACAGTTCTCTAACTTCGTTCCTTTCCTTCCTTCGATAATGGCCGGCGTCTGGGGATGGCGACGTGCTGCTGAGATGAGTAGCGCTGAAGGTATGTGAGAGCGCGATTCGCGATGCAACCCTTTCGTATTTGTATTGAACTGAGTTCTTTTCTGTGTCTTTTAGGTGCCGCAACGTTTTCAGCGTGGATGCCGGTTATGAAGAAGAAATGGGTGAGTAAGCGCGGTATGCAGCGCCTCTTGATGTTTCCACTCTAACCTGGAGTGTCTTTTCCCTCTTGCAGATGGATGAGAAGTTCCGGAGACAGTTCCCCCAGAGTGGCTGGGATTCAGGTAAGTGTTTGAAGCTCGTACAGTCTTTAAAAATAAGCGAAGATTTGCTGAATGCTTCTGTTCTTTTCCCTTTTCCTTAAGAAGCAGCGTGCCGGGATGGGAATGACACCGCCGAAGATGCCCGCAGAACAGAAGGAGCGATGAATGATAGGCAGAAGCGCCGCAAGGTAAGGCTGTTCCTAACGATGTTCTTGTTCTTGCAGGAGCCGAGCGCAGAAGAAAGATGCAGGCCTACTGGAGACCGATCTGAACACAGTGACTGTCACGCTGCAGGTGCAGAAAACGCAAAGCATGTTTCTCAGCCTGGGCGTGGCTTAAATAGTCTCTGGGTATCCCAGGTGTCTCTGGACTGAACCACACCCAAAAGACTAGACTGCACAAGCAGTTCTGGGAACCAAAATATGTGGGGGTATCCATCTTGTCCCCATCAATGCACTACAAGTCCAATCCCCAATGTTATCCTATGGGAGTGAGTGAGTCTGGTGCCACAAGCGCCAAGTCTGACTCCAAGTGGGTCTTTGGAGGGATGGAGAGGCCCTTGAGGGCCATGTAGGTGATCGTGGACTGGCTCCAGCCTGACATCTTGGAGGGCTGGGGACATGAGGGGCAGGAATCATGACAAAATGTGAGTACACTGCAGTAAAGTCGAAGATCTTCCCCGTTGGAAAACATCTGTGTATGCAGACCGCTGGGTATTGCTAGTCTGACTACCAGGCGTGGTTATAACTCCTATAATTGACACAGCTGATTAGAGACTATCCCCAGTATGTAGGTCAAGTACTAACATAGTGATAACTCAGATCCACCCAATACCTTCTAGAAGCCTGCCCAGACAGCGCCATAGCGTCCGCATAGATCGTGTAGATGATGGCGTCTCTATGGTTGATGCGGCTAGAGCGCCCTGCTCTAAATCAGCGGTGCTGATCCTGGTCACCATTTTAGAATGGGCTGCTCCCATTCACAGCGAGCGTAATGAATCGCTGTGTTGTACCAATAATGATAATCGCTATGTGTTTCCATTAAACTCATGTGCTGGTATTACTGATTGTGTCCTTCATAAACTGATGGTAGACAGACATTCGGGTATATGTGGGGCTGTGTTTGCTCCCCTATGGATTTACTGGTGCCATGGCGCTACAATTGACTCAATGTAGAACCATGAGCACAAGATACATGTGCTTAATGGGTCATTTTGTTACCAGATACGACTCCATAAAAACAGAGGCATTCTGGTGTTACTGCTCGAATACAGAGTAGGAGGCGGTACAGATTGCATTATATCGGCTTTGGTACGAAATAAAATGCAAATGGGGTACATGAAGGTACCAAGCAAGTACGTACCAAACCGCAGTGCATTACTATTAAGGTCAGTGGTAGCGATGAATAGTGACAGAATGAATTATAGAGTGTACTACACTGCTGCTAAGGGTAGTTAGAAAAGATACAGAAAATGGGAAGGTAATTAATACGTTTGTATGTGTATGAGAATATTTTTAAGATTCTTTTTCAAAACGATTTTCTTAAATTATTTAAAAAATAATTTTTTTGCAAAACGTTATAGTTATGAAGAATTGATGTATATAATGTGTGTAAATGTTTTGTAACAATTAAGTATGTGAACTAAATACAAATTAATTAATTAATGGGAATATTGTTGATGGAGTATAGTGCATTTGGAAAAATTCCCAGCCTCCCGTGCGATATATAATTCCTTGATGTGCACATTAAATGCTTCCCAAATCATCTTGAACCGAGAGACAGAGTTTTGAGTCTGTTCAAAATCCTGGGCATCTCACTTTCTAACATTGATTGAATGCTAAGTCTGTAAAGGTACCCGACTTTAAGCTACAATGTGCTGGATGCCTACTAAAAAGGGGGGATTTGAATATTGGAAAATTGGGCATCATTATATATTTGCTAGTCCGGAAAAAAATTGCCAGTAATAACGTTTACCAGCACTTTACCATTCCTGTAAACTACAAGAGCTGAAGATACCTCAGGCCCTCCCCCTGGCATTAAACAGCTGGTATTTCTGGCACTGGTATTACTGGTGCCGGAAATACTGGCAATTCCCCCCATGGAGTCCTGTAGGACTCCATGGAATGGGGAGTCACTGGTATTTTGGCCGCTTTTAATATCCCAGTAATACTGGGCTATCAAGAGCCGGACACAGTAATACCATTTGGTGGTATCCCACTTGAATTACCACTGCAGACTCTCAAGTGGGCAACTTCCCAAAGAACAGGTCATTTAGCCATGTTGGTTCTCGCAGAGGGGTGCCTATGACTATTTTGTTTATTGTTTAAGGGACTTAGGTTTAGCCACCCTAGGTTTCCTAGGGTCATCCAGACGTGGACCCCTTGCTCACTGTGCTCAAAGAGGCACAGTTCCACCTCACTGATGAGGCCCAACAAGGCGAAACGTGTCTGGGGTTGCTGTTGTTACTCTTGTTCAGAAGAGACTTGCCATAGCATTTCGGTGCTGGACTGACCATGTGGATGGGACAAAGACTGATATGCAAATAGATATTTCCCTTCTGTGAAAGGTACAGTGAGCTAAAGTGTGGCTGCAGACTCTTCAGTGGGTACTTTCCCAAAGAATAGGTAGTTTATCCTAGCAGAGGGGCGCCTATGACTATTTATTTTTAAAAATGTATATTTTTATTGCCATTTATTAAACATTTTCCCCCAAACATTTCCTCGCCCTACCCCCCCCCCCCTTTAAGGAACCGCTTTCCAGTTTCTGCATCTTCTGACATGTTTAGTCCTTTCTCCAATGTTCTCCCATATATATATATATATATATATATATATATATGGCAAAAACAGCTCACAGCAAGTGCAGGTGATGATAATCTGCTGCAAGGGCTTCTGGTAGATTTAGTCATCAGGTTAGCAAGGAAAAAGCTCACGCCCAATCTCACAATGGAGAAAGGGGGGGGGAGTAGCCTACAGTGAGGCACTCCAAAGCCGGGCATGTATCACCCTGGTGCAGCACCCTGTCAGGTCTTGAAGATTCCACCCTTCAAGATCCTGGAAAAATGGCAAAAACGAGGAGAGGGGCGCACTCCAGTTCCCTGCACAACCTTCCAAGCCACTGGTGTTCTCCTCCAACCGGTTTCTGTGCCAATACACGTCATCGGGGAGGATGTCTTAACTTGCAGCTCACAGCAAGTGCAGGTGATGATAATCTGCTGCAAGGGCTTCTGGTAGATGCAGTCATCAGGTTAGCAAGGAAAAAGCTCACGCCCAATCTCACAATGGAGAAAGGGGGGGAGTAGCCTACAGTGAGGCACTCCAAAGCCGGGCATGTATCACCCTGGTGCAGCACCCTGCCAGGTCTTGAAGATTCCACCCTTGAAGATCCTGGAAAAATGGCAAAAAACGAGGAAAGGGGCGCACTCCAGTTCCCTGCACAAAATTCCACGCCACTGGTGTTCTCCTCCGACCAGTTTCTGTGCCAATACATGTCATCAGGGAGGCTGTCTTAACTTGCAGCTCACAGCAAGTGTAGGTGATGATAATCTGCTGCAAGGGCTTCTGGTAGATGTAGTCATCAGGTTAGCAAGGAAAAAGCTCAAGCCCAATTTCACAATGGAGAAAGGGGGGGGGAGTAGCCTACAGTGAGGCACTCCAAAGCCGGGCATGTATCACCCTACTGCTGCACCCTGTCAGGTCTTGAAGATTCCACCCTTCAAGATTCTGGAAAAATGGCAAAAACGAGGAGAGGGGCGCACTCCAGTTCCCTGCACAACCTTCCAAGCCACTGGTTTTCTCCTCCGACCGGTTTCTGTGCCAATACACGTCATCAGGGAGGCTGTCTTAACTTGCAGCTCACAGCAGGTGATGATAATCTGCTGCAAGGGCTTCTGGTAGATGTAGTCATCAGGTTAGCAAGGAAAAAGCTCACGCCCAATCTCACAATGGAGAAAGGGGGGAGTAGCCTACAGTGAGGCACTCCAAAGCCGGGCATGTATCACCCTGGTGCAGCACCCTGTCAGGTCTTGAAGATTCCACCCTTGAAGATCCTGGAAAAATGGCAAAAACGAGGAAAGGGGCGCACTCCAGTTCCCTGCACAAAATTCCACGCCACTGGTGTTCTCCTCCGACCGGTTTCTGTGCCAATACACGTCATCAGGGAGGCTGTCTTAACTTGCAGCTCACAGCAAGTGCAGGTGATGATAATCTGCTGCAAGGGCTTCTGGTAGATGTAGTCATCAGGTTAGCAAGGAAAAAGCTCACGCCCAATCTCACAATGGAGAAAGGGGGGAGTAGCCTACAGTGAGGCACTCCAAAGCCGGGCATGTATCACCCTGGTGCAGCACCCTGTCAGGTCTTGAAGATTCCACCCTTCAAGATCCTGGAAAAATGGCAAAAACGAGGATAGGGGCACACTCCAGTTCCCTGCACAACCTTCCAAGCCACTGGTGTTCTCCTCCGACCGGTTTCTGTGCCAATACACGTCATCAGGGAGGCTGTCTTAACTTGCAGCTCACAGCAAGTGCAGGTGATGATAATCTGCTGCAAGGGCTTCTGGTAGATGTAGTCATCAGGTTAGCAAGGAAAATGCTCACGCCCAATCTCACAATGGAGAAAGGGGGGGAGTAGCCTACAGTGAGGCACTCCAAAGCTGGGCATGTATCACCCTGGTGCAGCACCCTGTCAGGTCTTGAAGATTCCACCCTTGAAGATCCTGGAAAAATGGCAAAAAACGAGGAAAGGGGCGCACTCCAGTTCCCTGCACAACCTTCCACGCCACTGGTGTTCTCCTCCGACCGGTTTCTGTGCCAATACACGTCATCAGGGAGGCTGTCTTAACTTGCAGCTCATAGAAAGTGCAGGTGATGATAATCTGCTGCAAGGGCTTCTGGTAGATGTAGTCATCAGGTTAGCAAGGAAAAAGCTCACACCCAATCTCACAATGGAGAAAGGGGGGCAGTAGCCTACAGTGAAGCACTCCAAAGCCGGGCATGTATCACCCTGGTGCAGCACCCTGTCAGGTCTTGAAGATTCCACCCTTCAGGATCCGGGAAAAATGGCAAAAAACGAGGAAAGGGGCGCACTCCAGTTCCCTGCACAACCTTCCACGCCACTGGTGTTCTCCTCCGACCGGTTTCTGTGCCAATACACGTCATCAGGGAGGCTGTCTTAACTTGCAGCTCACAGCAAGTGCAGGTGATGATAATCTGCTGCAAGGGCTTCTGGTAGATGAAGTCATCAGGTTAGCGAGGAAAAAGCTCACGCCCAATCTCACAATGGAGAAAGGGGGGGAGTAGCCTACAGTGAGGCACTCCAAAGCCGGGCATGTATCACCCTGATGCAGCACCCTGTCGGGTCTTGCCAATGCAAATTTTTCTACTTAGATCCCTTATAATGATCCATACATATTTATATATAAAGTTATGGAATTTTAGGCCGAATATTTCACACTGAGAATTACCAAAAAAAGTATAAAAGGACAAAACAATGTCTCACAGATTGCAGGATTGGACGGCTCTGCTCTACTTAAAATATGTAAACTGATTATGTCATTTATTAAGGTGCCACAACTGTACAAATATGTAAATTCTGGTATGACAGATTTTTGGCATAAAGGTCTCTGGGAAGTCTTTTTACATCATAAAATGCAACCTCCTGAACTGAGTCACATCCCAGGGGAGGCAACCAACATTAGTTGTTCAATCCAGTTGTTTAGAGGCGTGCTTAGGTAAGCCTGCCAAGCCATACAGTCTATGATGTCACCATGCTCTATATAAAGAGTCTCTGACAAGACTCCAGACACACACACTCTTCCTGACGTTCCTGCGCTGCGTTCCTGTTCCATCCATCCAGATCCCAACTACAAGCCAAAGCATTGCTGACCATACTCCAGGGCCCACTGCAAAACCCAAGCATTGCTGATCCTGCTCCAGCAAGGCCTCAATTCTGAAAACCCACTAATATCCCATCAAAAAGTGGAGAGGTGTGGTCCTTTATGCACCCTGAACAAGCCTGGCTTGTGGCTCACTAACTGCATGCCTGCTGCCATCCTGTCATCCAGCCGATCTTTATTATCCAGTGACCAGAATTGCCAGTCCAGAAGTGCCATCCGGTGACCAGAACTGTCCAGCTGTTTGCCAGGCACGCTGCCGTGTAGTGACCAGAACCTATTGATGGTCCAAAAATCCCAAAACTAAAAAGTGGACTGTGAGTATAATCGCCACCCCATTGAAACCCATAGCCTATCTTGTCTTTGTCCTTATCCTACTCTCTAAGCCATCCTATCCTTATCCTGGTAACTTGTAAAACTGTCAGAATTATCTGTGCAACCCTGCCCTTGATTTCTAGTGCTAGCACCATCTCTTTCTTAATTTTGTCTTGTGTAATCCTTTGCCATCAGTCATATTTCGAGTGATCGGACTGGTTTGCGCCAGGGTTGGGCGCTGGGGTGACAGGGTTGAATTTGCAAATCAATCCTGGATCTTACTGTGTCCATCTTTGTTGGCCTAGCCTGAATACTCTAGTTTAAAGTAATACTGTTCTTGTCACAACTGATTTCCTTTCCTATTTCACAGCGTCATTTTACTCAAAGCGCACCTTTTTTAGATCTTGCATAACTCATCCAGTTTCATAGCTAGAGACCTAGTTTCACTTCTATTTCACACGTATTTATTAAAAACCATTTGGGTGATTTCAGGCGAGAATGAAAAAAAATTGCAGAGTTTCCAACATGTCATATTGCTGCAATCTGTTTTAAACTCATTTTCGAACTGTATGCTCTTGGAACTGTATGCTCTTGGTAATCCATTCTTTGTGATTATGAGTGTCTTTGCATTGTTGCTTTAGTGAGGAATTATATTTGCTTCAAGGATTTTAACACACATTCATTATTTATTTGTCCATTTCCGAGTGTCATTTCATAACATTGCAAATGGTTTAAAATCCGTTTTCCACTCTTTGTTGGTTGTAAAGGGAAGGTCGGATTTGGATTCCGTTTTCTGTTTCTTATTCCTGATTACCTGCTGCTTCTGCTTATCCACTCAGAATTGATTATTTGTGGGTTGAGGGAACATTGCAGGAGGGAATCCTAACTTGGGTGCTATCTTTCCTAAATCAAAAAGTGCTCCTATTCCGCTGTGCTGTGTATATGTTCCACTAGAAGGGTAAACCCTGTGCATTGCTCACATTCTCATTGTAATTATCACCCCATTGGTGATTGCTGCTCCATATTAAAAAGTGTATGATTTCTTTTGAATGTTAAAATAAATAAATAAATATTGTATTTTACCAACCAACCTGGTTCATGGTCCATTGTGACCCGGGGTATTTGAAAACGGGATGTGATATGATTGGTGTACCATCACAAATTGAAACTATATAATATAAAGATCAGTCGTGCGCTACATACTAGGCCGAGACCAAGGTGTGTGTCGCCTGATTGAAATCCTTAACACTTGGGGCAATCCCACCAGATGTGCATCCAATCATCCAACCATCCATTCCCTTGCATCCCCTCCAACATTCCTCAGATGAAGATCAAAATATCTTGTTCAATTTGCTGGGGGTGTATTGCCACTGGAGCATCATTTTATACCACGCCTCTCGCAGTTGCAGTGACCTGGCAGTTTTGTAATGTTCATCCACAGTTCTTCCCAGTGTCTCAGGGGTATTGCTTCCCCTAACTAGTCTTCCCATGCTGCTTGATATGTTCAGGGTCTTAGATCTGCACATTCCTGTAGCAGTCTATGGGCCCCATTACACGGTAGGCGGTAAGGGTTTACCGGTACCGGTAAGGGCACCGGTACTGGTAAACCCTTAACACCTTACTACGAGGTCCCTTTGCGGGACCCGACCTTAACGGCTGGTTTTTCGTTAAGGAACTGGCCCGCAAAGGGACCTTGGTGCTAATTACGGTACCGCAATTTGCGGTACCGTAATTACCTCCTTCCCGATTCCCATTGAGCCCTATAGGGGCAAAAATGGGAATGGGGAAGTGCCTTGGTGAATGGGGAATTACCGCCCCCGCTCACCTTGAAGTAGGGCGGTAATTCCGCCATCCACAAAGGCGGATACGGTAAAATACCGGCGGCAACCATGGCGCTAATAGCGCATTGGTTACTGCCTACCGTGTAATGAGGCCCTATGTATCCGCCCTATATATCCGCCACTGGGTGCTTGTCCCCTGAGTGTGAAGTGATGAATGTCTCGAATTTTGTTAGTGGCCTCAATGCAGCTTGCTGAGTCGCCTTCTGCCTCAACCAATGTCTTAGCTGGGTATATTCGAATCGATCCCCTTCCCTCACCCCCACCTGCGTTTTGCAATCTACAAATGACATTACTTCCCCTTCCCATATCACGTCTCCAATGTTTTCAGACCCCTTTTCCCTCCACCTTTTAAATGCTCTGTTTGTCATGCCCGGAGTGAAATTGGGGTTGTCGAACATTGGAGTAAAGGGAGAGGGTATTGACGATAAATGCCCTTTCTTAATCTCCTAGCCCAGATATCACATGCGAAAGGCCCTACTTGGTCGAGCATTCGGTGGTCTCTCACTCCCCCGTAGCCATTCCGGCTACTGCCCTGTCCATGAAACCCAGATTTTGTCAGTACATCCTGCGAATCACTCCCTGACCACCCTGAGTTGGGCTGCTTCATAATACTGATATATATTGGAGAACCCTATTCCACTCCGATTTCTGGGGGACCTCAGTATGTCCATAGCAACTCTTGGGTGTTTATTCTGCCAAATGAATCTAGAGTTTAAAGTATTCAGAGTTTAAACAAGGCGTTCGGAATAGCTATCGGCAATGTGTGGAACCTATAAAGAACCCTCGGGAGGGTCACCATCTTCACTGTGTTTATATGTCCCATCCAAGAGATCCGTAGTGGGGACCACTTTGTAAAATCAGTCTGTGTCTGTTTGATTAGGTCAGGCATGTTTGCTTTATATAACCGGGCCACCCTACTTGTCAGTTTAATGCCTAAATATGCTAAGCTACCATCCGCCTCCCACCTCTATATCTCCCCCTCTGCCCGCAATCTTGGTCTCCACTTTGACACTAATCTCTCCTTCGCTCACCTTACTTCCTGAGCCTGTTGCTTCCATCTATACAAATTATGCAAAATTCGTCCCTTCCTTACCTTCCACGCCACTAAACTTCTAATATCTTCCTTAATCTTTTCTATTGTTCCGTTCTCTTCTTTGGCCTTCCTTTTTACGTCTTGCCCCTCTTAAATCAATCTACCATTCTTTCTCTCTGTCTTCTTTCCCACCAGGACTCTATCCGTTCATCATTTACCTCACTGGGTTGGCTCTCCTTTCACTCTCAACTTAAATACAACTTCCTCTGTCTTGCCTTCAAATCTCTCTATGGACTTGCCCCCTCCACCCTGCATCCCTCCTCTCCTTCTATTCTCCCTCTCGTTCTCTCCGCTCCGCTGATCATTTACGACTTACTGTACTGCCTGCCCCCTGTGCACAATCCCGCTTCCTATCCTTCCAACTTCTTGCTCCAGTGAAGTGGAGGTCGTGGTCATCTTTGACTCCACGCTTTCCTTTTCTCCTCACATCTCTGACGTCTCAAAAAAGTCTAACTACCAACTGCACCTCCTCAGAGGTATTCTTCCCTTACTGTCCTTCCCCCAGAAGCTCACTGTCTCCAGCACTCTGGTTCTTTCTAGGCTGGGCTATTGCAACAGCCTCTTTCTAAATTTAGCTTCAACCACTCTCTGTCCTCTACAGCTCATCCAGAACAGGACTGCAAGATGTGTCCTTGGCCTCAAGCCCTGTATCGTATCTCTCCAGCCCTGAAATCTCTTCATTGGCTCCCAGTTGCTGCAAGGGTTAAACTCAAGACCCTTTGCATTGTCCACAAGGCTTTCTGGGGCCTGGGTCCACAATACCTCCAACTCTCCCTCCATAAATACATTCCTACTCAAGCTCTTCACTCTTTCACCTCCAAATCCCTCAGGGTCAGTTGCTTCTCCAAGCAACAAGTTGGGGCTAGGCCCCTTTCCTCGACTGGGGCCTCCCTCTGGAACAGCCTCCCTGCCTCTCTGAAACTTGAGGAGAACCCTCTTCAGTTCCAGAAGCACCTCAGGACTTTCCTCTTTGCTTCTGCCTTTCGCTCTTCCTCTCCCCTGCTAATCTGTGTGCTTTGGCACCGGGCACCTGGTTTCCCTCTGATTTTGGGCCCAAATCCCTGCCTTCCCTGCCACACACCCGCACTTCCTCCTGGCAACCCCTGCACTTGGGTCTGTATCTGTAACCCTACAGTCCCCTTCCAGCACTTATCAGACACCTGTTGTCTACACCTTATTCTCGCACTTACCACCTGCTGGCCGCACTACCTGTTGTTCTATCACGTGTTCAGCATTTTCCAGGTTCCCCTCCGCTCGCACTCTCTCCCTTTGTCAGTGGTGGAGCTCACCTGTATCTCGGTGTCTGATTCACTGGAGGATAATTCCGATCCGGGTAGTTCTGTTGTCTCTTCGGAATACCCTTTTTTAAAGAAGAGATAGGGTCTGTTTCGGGAATGCGCCACAATGGTTGCTGTTAGGAAACAGACTGCAAGAATTTATGGCACCTTTCCTCTACAGCCCGATATGGGGGAAAAAAGCCAGCGGCATAAAAAAACCCCAGTAGTATTCAACTCCGAAAACAGAAAGAGGAGGCGTGTCCGAAGTCTTGGTCTTGAGATTCCGCAAACAGTAATTAAACTTAGGCTGAACCGGAGAATTCCTAGAATGTTCAGTAGTAGAGGCTGGGCAGGAGTGTTCCACGTATGTAGACTGTATAACCAGGAGCTGCAGGATTCACAAAGCACCTGATATCCAGATGGAGGGTAAGTCTGTGACACAGGAGGTTAAGGAGGAGGGGCTTCAAGTAGACGAACAGACAGAGCGAGTATAACTGAAGAAAATACGAAAGCAAAAGAAGGAATAAAGAAAAAGAAGGAAGAAAATGGACCAAGAGAAAGGATACCCCCAATCTCCACGGAAAAAACTCACGGAGCCGTTATGAACCCGGAACCTTAGAGACAGGTATGAACACCGGATATCGTGAAATACTAAGCACAGGAGAAAGAGCAGGGGGAAAGAATCGGAGACGGTAAGGCGGATATGACGGCAGAAAAACGCCGGTAGCAAGAAAAGTTATAGAGATAGACCAAGCGGAAGACAGGAATAAAACGGAAGGTAACACAGAGGATTACTAATGAACGAAAGGAGCTGAAAGTCAGGAGGACAAAGTGGATGGGAATCAGATGGGAAGGCAATGCAGGAGGGGAGAGAAATCCGAGGCTGGAAAACGCTGAGAGCACTGAAGTACAAGGCTACAGTGGAGCGAGGAAACAAAGATAGTTGCAACGCACTGAGGGGGCGTGGCTAACCTCGTTATGAATGTTCCGAAACGTAACTACTAGAACGGCGCTGGAGGTGCCGTAATGTGTAGTTCAATGGTGCTTCCATCGGGACCAAAACTTCCAGCCTCCAGCCCTCATGACACCCTTCCCTCTCCCCTGCACTTGCATGTTCTCAATGTCACTGGGCCTAGTAAGATCATTGTTTTGCCCTCCCTTGTTTCCCTTCCCTTGCCTCGTCGCGCTCTGAAACACCTGTGTATGAGCGCGATACAAATAAAATATCATATCATATTATGCGTCTACCAGAGGTGGCCCACCCTCTTTGGGACTTGGGAGGTTGGCCCGCTATGCTTTACACTCTCTAGGGGGCAGGGGAAGCAGGATCACTCTGGAGGTGACTCCCATTTAGGGAGCAGGAAACCCCCATCCCTCCCTCCATACAGTAATGCTTTTGTGGGGTATATACAAGTAAAGAGTTATGATAAACCTTTCACCCCTTTAATGGCGAGCAAAGCTACTGACCCTAACTTTATTCAATCCTCCTGCTGGAAAACAGCTGAATGGCAGAAAGACCAGTCTTCTGGAGGCACATCAGGATAAGAACCAATCAAAAAGAGGTATTCACTCAGCACACAGAGTTCAATAGCGCTGCAGGGCACATTGGGTGTGTGGACACTTGCAGAGAGAAAGAACGCCAGAAGTGGTGTCCAGGGACGTCATTTAGGGGTCGCAGAGGTCTCAACGGCGACTTCTGAGTTCTCCCTTGCGACCTCTGTGGTCTCCCTTGCGACCTCTAAAAAATATATATATATATATATTTATATATAAAAAAAATTTTGTAATGCAATCTCCTGGGCTGTGGTCAGCACCATGTGGCTCTTTACTTCTGGAGTGGCTGGCTTTCTTGTTCAGGCCCCTTAAAAAAAAGAAGAAAAATAAGATCAGGAGTGCCACAAGTCTAACACTATCAGCACTGACCCTAAATAATTAAGAATAGGAATACCAAATGTGTCTTTCTGAAATTCTATTGCTAGACTCATTAAAGGTTTATTTCAGGCACACTTCAGGGGGTGAGTCACTGAATTAGTCTGTTCTTAAACTCCTCAACTCAGCCTTTCATCCTTCTGAGGTTGATAAATGAGTACCCACACAGGTTGGGTGATATTGGGTGTATATTTTTTCTATATAAAGCGCTTAAGCGTAAGTGCTATATAATAACACATCATTATCATTTGGTCATGGACGTCTGCTTGCATTCACAGTAATTTGGTAACATGGGCCTATCACACTGATCTTAATGATACATATGGCGATCCATTCCTGTATGAAATGTACATCACATTATAGTGATATCGTAACCATATTTTTCGTAGTGTACAGAGCTATGTGATGCCACTTCCTGTTTTGTCAACGGGAGAAAGGTTGTGTTCCATCGCTTCCCGTGATGTCACTTCGGCGTAGGATCAAATTATATCACTTCCTGTGATGTCATCAGGGGTCAAGGGTCGTGTGATGTTTCTTCCGCTACCCCAGGCATTTTGGTGAAATGACGTCCCTGGTGGTGTCTTTCCCAGGGATCCGCACTGAAAGAGTGTGATTAGCCTCAGTAGGCAAACCACCTGAATCGTGCAGTGTGGCAGTCAGAACGTGTTCAGAGGCCCGAGATAGAGCTCACAGGAGTTGTCCACAAATCCTTGCACAGAGCAACCAAAAATGGAGAGAAGATGCCGGCCGACGCAAAGTCAAGTGGACAATGCGTGTAAGCGCTTCCGACACCAGAGGATTCTCTGGCGGAATACACAACCCTGGCAAGGAGCACTGCTGGACACACACAGGTATGCAGCGGCTCCAGAATAATGTGATGCCAGCAGCAAGGCGTGAAAGGGACAGAGAAGCCCTAAGTTGGGAAAAGAGCCAAGAAGCCCCAGAGTGTGGAGAGAGACAGAGAGAAGCCCAAGAGAGGAAAGAATACTGAGAAGCCACAGAATGGTGAGAAAGAGTGAGGAAAGTCTAGTAGAGGAGAGAATACAGGGAAGTTAAGAAGGAGTGTTTCCAGTCTCACTGCGCCAACACATACAAATTTAAGACACTGCTTAGTTTGCAGTTTTATTAGGTGAGTATGGTACAGCCTAACACGTGTTTCGAGCAACACTGCTCTTCCTCTGAGGCTTAGATTGATTGTTGAACATACGTCATTACGTATTGTAGATGTACTGAAGGTACAAACCTTGTTATATTCCTCGCAATTGCGGAAAGCTACCCAGTTAATATATCCGACCCGGTGGTCCGAACTGAACAGTTCGGACCACCGGGTCGGATATATTAACTGGGTAGCTTTCCGCAATTGCGAGGAATATAACAAGGTTTGTACCTTCAGTACATCTACAATACGTAATGACGTATGTTCAACAATCAATCTAAGCCTCAGAGGAAGAGCAGTGTTGCTCGAAACACGTGTTAGGCTGTACCATACTCACCTAATAAAACTGCAAACTAAGCAGTGTCTTAAATTTGTATGTGTTGGCGCAGTGAGACTGGAAACACTCCTTCTTAACTTGACCTCACAGTGGTGTATATGGGCAATATACCCACACAAACCCAGTCACCTGCTGCCCTCCATCTAATTTCAACCAATACTGCAAGCGCAGTGTCCCACTTGGCTTTTTTGCCCAACCCTCTTGTTCTTGAGAATACAGGGAAGCCCCAGAGTGGGGAGGAAAATTGACAAAAGCTCCAGAGAGGGAAGAAAACAGAGACAAACCAGAGTGGGGAAGAAAAGTGAGAAAAGACCCTGAGAGGGAAGATTATAGAGTAGCCCCAAAGTGGGGGGAGGAAAATGTAAAAAAAAAGCCCCAGAGTGGGGAGAAATAGTGAGAAAAGCCCTGGAGAGGGGAGAATACAGAGAAACCCCAGAGCGGAGAAGAAAAGTAAGAAAAGCCCTGGATATGAAAGGATACAGCGAAGCCCCAGAGTGGGGAGAAGGAGAGAGAAAAGCCCTCAAGAGGCGAGTGGGATGCCCCAGAGTGGAGAAGGAGAGTGAGACAAGTAGCAGAGGGGGAACCAGCAAGAAAGCCCAGAGTGGGGAGAAAGAAAGAGCAGCGGCACAGACTTGGGAAAGAAGGAAGAAACCTCTGGCTGGGGATTAAAAAACAGAGAAGCCCCAGAGTGGGGAGAAAGAGACTTATTTGAGAGAGAGGAACAAAACGACCTTGCTGAAGTCCCAGGGCGACTGTTTACATAGGCAAATGTAAAGAGACGCAAGGGTTGGGGTCAGAAGCCTGTAACCTCCCTTTGTTCAGGTAGTGGCCCAAAGTCTATCTTGGCTAGTTTATGTTTTTTTTGAACAAATAGGGAAATAAACTAGGTTAGAATAGGATTGAGGGCAACAGACTGTATTTCTGTTTATCCATCTTTGCATCCTGACGAGCACCTCGTTTGACTTTCTTTTGTATAGAGTAGGGATCAGTAACACAGGCTGGGAAAGACTAGTAGTACCTCATTACATGTTTGTTGGTATCCCGCTGGTATTGCCAGTGGGATACCTGCAAACTGTAAACAGTTTCCACCAGTTGGTCTGCCTGAACTACTGGCAGATTCCAAGTGGCAGAATCGCGGTAAATCCCCAGTCCATCAGGAGATTTGCCGGTATTACTGGCACCAGTATTACCAGGCCGTTAATACAGGTAGTTTTTTGCTGGTCGGGTGGTGGAAATACCTCCAGTTCAGAGCTGGAGGTAAATCCAACACCCTACCGAAAAACCTGGAGTGTGCCGGTATGCTAACGTGCCAATATGCAGCAATACCGGCACGTTATTTCCGCACTGGCACACTTAAAATGAGGCCCTAGGTCTTCTTTCTTTAAAGAGAAAAATAAAAACTTGCGCGAATCATGTCTTCTTGTCTGTCTTCTGATTGTGACTTACCACAGCATGTTTGGAATTATCAAAATGTACTGAGTTTATGAGCAAGAGTAGGTTGGTGCTTTTCGGGGAGAGGGTTAGATGTGCGGTCCCCTATGCAAAAATGTGCACTTCAGTGCACTGTGCCTGGAGCACCTCATGCTAGACAAATTACTTATCAAAGAATCCCTGCCACTTTTAATATTCTGGGTGTTTTGTTGACCTATTTCGCATTTCCGGTAGGTAGACTAGTGGTGCTTTAAAATGATCTTGATGGGATGAGCATTCGTTTCCCAGTGACTCCCAGTAATTGAAAGGCTAAATAACACATGAATATGTTGTAGCTGTTAGATAGTGTACGTGATGATTGAAGGATCCAGTGGGCGTGCAGCCGGGCATGCCATCACTTATACTGCATACAATGAGGCAGCATAATCAACCCTAGAGATGAGAAGTGTAAAAATACTCCCAACAGAAAATAGAAGACAGCAGACACATAGGAGCCTGCCCTCCCCACCCCCTGCATCCACCCACTCAGCTCCGCGGATATATTCTGATCAGTGCTACTAGCAGAGCAGTGCCACAGGAAAGAGCTCTAATATCATTACTGCCTGAACTCAAGAGGAATTTTAAGGTAAACATGCATTTTTTAATTTGCAAGAAGGTGCAAGGAAATATGGATTACTAAAAGATGGCTATCTTTCCAGTTAAAATATATTTGTATTCACCAAAAAAGTACTCCAATTGGGAATAAGAATGACTTTTTTACTCCATAAAAATACTTTTACTCCCAACTTCGAAAAATAGGGAATAAATACTTCCACTTCAAAATCTTATCTGGAGCGCTAAGTAAAATAATATAATAAAATAACTCCAGGAACATCATGGTGGATTACCCCCTCTCCTAAACCCTCTAATAATAGCAGTTCATGTTTACCTAATGTAATGGCACTCTATTGATTGACCTTGGAAGGACGAATGGCTGATTCGGTCAGCCAAGATTCAAACTTCAGAAGTACAGGCTGGGCACATGCCAGAGACGAGCACTTAACTCGCCAGCTATCCTCCCAGCATATTCAAATCAAAGTGTATGGGTTTGTGGAGCCACATCTCACTGAAAGTGGGCGGGTTGTGGGTGGTTGAAAGTACTGGGATGTAAATAGTATGTCGGATGCAAGCAGAGAACACTCCCTATGGATGAATGTCTGACACAGTGGGCGTATAATGTATTGCCATAGCACTTTCTAGTCTGGGCTTTTCTGATGACAAATGAATGAATAGTTGTGGGGGCAGTGTGTAACCTTATTTACTGTTCCCTATTTTTTTTACAATGCCCATCTCACATCACACTTGCGAATACATGCATGTAGCACACTCTAGGAGTATTGGTAGGCGATTTTCAGTGAGCTTCATGTAAATTGTAATTGTTTATTTGTAAAGTGCTTATACACAAGTGAAGTGCTTGTGCGAGGAAGAGAACAAGGAAATACAGTTGTCATTCTTAGGCCTTGAAGATTCCGAATGATCTTACAACAAAAACTAGCATACTAAGCAAGAGGCATATCTACTAGTGAAGTGTGTGACAAAGAGTGAGGGGAAAAGGGGGGGCGACGGAAAGGAACGTCTAGATCAATAAACTACAGTACTGGTGACATTTCAAGATTGCTTGATGGTTGGTGTACCAATGTGTCTATGCATGAGTATTTCAAGCACAACCAAGCTAGGGAAGGGAGACAGAGGGGGGACTGGACAGACAGACTTGCTAGGCCTAGTACATTGAAGGTTGTGCAAGTGCGTAGAACAGGAAGTGCGAGGGAGGGGGACAAGTGTGCCCAGTCCAGAAGGGCCTGGGTTAAGTGCGGAGTGGTTTCCCCCTTATGGGGCATATTGCAGTAGTAACAAAACACAGGAATACACTTGCACACCAATTTTCAAAGATGTAGTTACATGAAAGGTAAGTATAATTCAATCGAATGTTTTAACAGAGTTTGAGGTGCAGGGGAGAGAAACTCAGCCTTGGTATCTAGGCTGGAATATACTAGAGAACAGAAAAATCCAAATTCTGGAAAGGTACGTCCCCTGCACACTTTCCATTGGGCGATAACCCTAAGGGATATTATGACAGATTTGTTTTAGTCCAAAAGACTTTGTAACATAAGGTATTTTATAATCAAAACATGAGTAGAGGTGCTTTAAAGAAAAGTGCATTCAAAAAATTCATTAAATGACTCCTTTTGGTTTAGAGAAAGAGAAGTCTTCTCCTTTTTATTATTTTCAAGATGGCCCAACACGTTTCGAGATTCATATTCTCTTCATCAGGGGCATAAATTCCAAAACAATTTTTCACATTGATCTATAGAAACAGAAACTAATTAAACATTAAAATTAACAGAGGCTGAGGAAGAGATTCAGCGACAGAGAGTTAAGCAGGGCAATAGGGAAGAAACAGTGATTGCCCCAGATGAGTGGGTAGGAGGACAAATATTGCTTACATTAGATGGACGAAACATGGAGGACTCAAAAGAAGAGAAAGGATAGTTAGAGAAAGACAAGAAAAAGACAAATGAGAGAGAAAAGAACAAGAGAGAAGAGAACAGGAGAAGAAAGAAAGTGTTACACCCCGCCGTGCACATCACTCCAGAAGACGGGCTTGTTCTTTAAAAGGTACGCACAAACATGTTTTCCTTCCTTATGGTATGCGGCGCTTCATTCCCCCATTCCTTTCACAATGGAGATTGCGGCAGGGGTTGAACAAACTACGAGTACCATGATGCTCCACTGCACTATCATGTGCCCTGCGCCTCCAATCACCATGCTCTGACGTTTTGCTTTCTTTTTCGGATAAATGCAGTCTTTTCATTCAGCTCGCTGCTTCTGATTGAAGTTGCTGACGCCTTTGAAGTTTCGTCTTCGTCCTTTCTTGAAAATCTGGAATTCTTGACCTTTGCCTGCCTAACGGACCGTCTTGTCTGCTGCTTTGTACTTTACTGCCAGGTTAGTGTACCAGGACCTATTTCTTGTTTTCACGGACTGCCTTGCCAAATCGATTTTGTACTTCTGCTGCCCGCACGTTAACAGGACCCTTTCAAGTCTTGCTCCTAGCCCCGAACTGCACATCTAACAGGATTACCGTCTGGGATTCATTGACATTTCTATCAAGTCTGATATCGGACATTGGGAATTGTGTTTACCTTTCTTCAACAAGTGCACAGGGGGACGCTGCGCAGAGTGTGCACTTACCCGAAACTAGTGCGCTCCTCGTGCCGTTCAGGTTAGAACCCTCACTAACATTCCCATTTATTATTTTATACTGCTGTTTGTTTCACCTTGGTTTGATCCCAACACTACTAGTGGTAAGGAGTGTTTCTTTCCTATTCCAACCTATTGTCATAGTTCCTTGAATAGTCTTGACAGGGATATTATCTTGAGGTAGAAATAATCCATCCCCGGTCTGCAATTATAGAACTCATCTCTTCTTCTTTATTTTTACAGCTGGTAAACCGTGGCGGTGTGTTCTCCCCGCTCTTTTGGGTGATCGGGCTCTTGTACTGTTTTAATCAGTAGAGGGTCATATCATTTTAAAGATCTATTCCCTCACAGAGAGGAGGCTCGGTTGGAGGCCCCATCCGAGCTCTTCAATCAAACCCTGCGAATCCCGGTCCTGGTCACCTCCTTATCCTCATCCTGGTTGGTGAGTAACAGAAAGAGAATGGGAAAGAAAGTATGAAGAGGAGAAAGGAAAAGAAGCGAGAGCTAGACAGAGAGAAGGAGAGAAAACAAAAAGAACAGAGAAGGGAACAAGAGGGGAACAAAATTGAGAGATGAAAAGAAGAAAAGGAAAGGTCGAGAAAACAGAGAAAATAGGGAAAGGTAGAAGAAACAGAGAGAAAACAGGATATATAGAGAAAGAGAGGAAAAAGGAGGAAGAAACAGTTCGAGCAATAGAACAAGAGATTGAAAAGAGGCGAGTAAGGTGATGAAAAGAAATCGATGAGATTGTTAAGGGGCGTATGCTCCAAGAGAATGAGACAGACAAGGAGTAGGAGCTGAGAGAAAGGGAAAGGAATTTAGAAAGACTTTGCAAGGAACTAGATGAAATACCCAAAAGGTCTACTTGTACAGATGAAGATGAGGGAGAAGTCATGCAAAGGCGGATTGGTAATGTGTACAGAAGCAGGAGGGACAGTGGTGTCTGTAGAGTAAACCAGAGTCGAAGAGGAGCTCCACAGAGGGGGGAAAGGAGTGCATTTGAAGAAGTGATGAGTGGACTGCATAGAATGAATCCCCTGAGGAGACTAGATTTTGAGGATAGAAAAGATGATGGAAGTGGTATACGATGTTTATTGATGAGGAAAGAGAGGAAGATGGAGAAGAGGAGGAGGAGAGACTGCAGGAAGAGACTGAAGGGTGAATGCCGAAGCCTTTTAAAAACACAAGGCTCCTGAAAGTACGATCAAGAAGCCTAGTAGAAGACAGACCACCGTATGTGAATACGTTGAGAAATTTTCACGGTGGAAGAGATATAATTTGACAGATGTGGCACCCAAGACACGGGAGCCAACTGTGGGTGGACACAACATAGAACTGATGCGATTCCCATTGCTGAAAAAGGGGGGAGGACGACCTCGATATATTCCATGGCCACAGATGGACAAGAATAATTGAATCTGTAAACTACCAATGTTGATATCAGGAGCAGGCAAGTGGATATATATATTAAAGAATTACTTTAGCGGTGGGCGACATAAAGAGCTTGCTTGCTGCCATAATAGGGGAGAGAGCAGATGACATTTGGAAACATGGCGGGTTACTCTGGAGTAAAAGCCCAAAGCACTACTCATGATGAAGCACCTTTTAACAATTGTAGGGCCAATGAGTGGAGAGGACTTAGCATACAATATCACAATTTGTCAGACATGAGCGCGATTATGACATGGACAATGCGTGATGACGAAGACCCCGTTGCTTAAATTCAGGAGATTCAAGAAAAATGGCGGTTCGAGACGAGAGAACCATGGGATAAAACAATACCTATTTTTTTTATCACATATTGTGCCAGGGGCTGCGTGAGGCAGTGCAGAGACAATTGAAAAAGATAGTGGGAATGGAAGAGAAGCCACGGCCAGAGATCCAGTTGACTATATTTCATCAGTGTTGGGTGAAATAAGAGAAAGCCAGAAAGAAACTTGAGGAAAGAAAGCGGGAAGAAGAAAAACTAGTTAAAAAAAATTATCAAAGTTTTCAGTAGAAAGAACAGTATTAATCAGTGGGAGGTGGTGATTACACAGGAGACACAGCAGGTACAGCCAATTGGTTACAAGAAGGGGAGAATATAATTATTTTCTGCAAGGAAGAAGAGGTGCAACCAGAGGCAAAGGGTTTGGATTTCAGGCTCCACAGGGAGGAAGATTCACTGGGGGACAACCAAAGTTTGCAGGACAGACTCAGCAGTGCTGGACATTTGGAAAAATGGTGCACATTTCCCAAGTGTGTATATTTAGGGGAGGGATGCAGCAGAATTGGCAAGATCCAAGAGGGGGGACAGCAGATCCCCCAATGTATAGCACAGAATCACCTTAATATTATGCCCAAGATCACATGCAGTATCAAACACAAATGCCACATATGCAACCTGCACAACAGGGAAGGTCAATGTGAATGTAACAAGCACTGATCAAACACAGCAAGTCCCCATGCAAATGCAGCAAGTAACAATAGAACCACAAGCACCTGTACAACAGAGCATAATGACATCATGGAATGCGAACGCAGTGCCCCAGGCGTCTACACCCATAACAGGGAGGGTGTCCATGATGGGAGGGAACCCTTTCACTGGCACAGGGATGAACTGATACCCCCAATAGGACGGCCCACAGAAAGAATTGATGTGTTTCATCCTATCAGTTACACCAGACCCACAAGAGGAAGCGAGATTTGGGGTAACCTTAGGTGACAAAACATTTTCCTTCCGTAGATACGGGGGCAACCAGGTCCTGTGCTAGCGAGGTGAAGTACCCAATGTCAGGCATTGCCATGAATGCACAAGGCTTTTCTGGGGCAACAATTATGTTTCCTTTCACTGACGACTTACCTATTACCATAGGACAACATGACATTTCCATGACATTATTGTACTTCTGCAAGACACCAGTCAATGTACTGGGGAGAGATGTGATGAATAAACTAAATATGACATTATCCTTCACTGACCAGGGAATAATATGTTCTAATCCAGGGATTTATTACTAAAATGCATAAGAATTCATAATGGCATGTTATGGCCAAGAAGTACAAAGGGGCGTGCCATTAGACCCGGATGTCTCCCTTTACAGAGTGCATATACTGCTAGCATGGCTCACAAGAAAAGGAGGCAGAATGTTGAGATTGCCCACAATGTTTTTGTTCAGACCAGAAGTACCTATGGACGAGAAAGAAGGGCAAATGATTACAATAGTGCTAGAAGTGGCAATTGTGAGAGAGGACACAGTGATTCTTCATGGTATTTATGATGAGGTGATAAACTGCACGGCAGTGAAAGCCCTCGATGAGGTCACAGACTGACTGATTTGATAGATGAAGACTTGTTTACAGATGATGACTCAGATGACAAAGTAGTATTTAACAGAAGTCTTACCTAGCCGTTAAAAATTGAGAACAGAGAAGTGCTGCAGAAGATATCATTGGTAAAAAAAATACTGTCTTCTTTCAGGTAAGATTTGGCAAAGGTACTAAGCAAATTGTAGACCAGTAGTCCATATGATGTCGGCCTATTAAAAGGAGCAGGGGCAGTCAAAATCAAATTGAAACCAGGAGTTATTTTAGTGTGGGTGAGACAGTACTCAACGTCAACAGAAGCAGACAAAGGTATTTATGATACCATTTCTGCTCTAGTGCAACAAGGGATATTAGTGCCTTCAGAATACCCATGCAGCATGGCTGTGTACCCAGTAAAAAAGAAACTACTGACAGGTCGTTCAGATTTATTCAGGATTTATTCTGCCTAAGCAATATTGTTGAAGCAGATTTCCCATTGGTCCCAAACCCAACTACAATATTGTGTAATATCCCATCCAGAGCTCAATATTTCAACATGTTCGATTTAAAGAATGCATTCTTTTCAATTGACTTCCATGAAGAGTCTCAAGACTTGAGTTTGTTTTCCTATCGTGGGAATGGGTGGAAACATAAAAGCCTTCCTCGGGGGTACTGTGTACCTTGAGTCCCCCTTAATTTTCAACTGAGTAGTACAGAGGGACCTATGAAATGTACACCTTGACACTATAGTGATACAATATGTAGATGACATTTTGGTGTGCAGTGAGATAGAAAAGTGTAGGAAAGACTTAATACAGTTGACGACAGTCTTGGCAGAGAAGGGGTACAAAGTAGACAAGAAAAAATTACAATATTGCCAGAAAGAGGTACTGTACATAGGTCCGTTATTATCTCAAGAAGGAAGGAAAGTGACCCCTGAGAGAGCAGAAGCAATTATGAAAACAGCCAGACCAAAAACAGTGAGGAAAATTCAGCTATGTCTGGGCCTTTGTAATTATTGCAGGGCATGGATCTTTGACTAAAGTATGCATGTTCGACCACTTTAAAAAGAACTCAAGGAAGCACAGAAGGATACAATTGACATAGCCTGAACACTTGAAATGATAGAAGCCTTTAACGAGTTAAAAATGGCAATAAGCGCAGCACCCATGTTAGGGATCCCTGATTACAGTTCAAATGGAGTAGTGATGACAGACGTCCTCACACAGAAAGCTACCCTGGGACACAAACCACTAGCATTTTACAGTGGGATTCTAGATATGAGAGGTCAGTAATGAGAGGTCATTATCCATGTGAACAAGCATTGGCGGCAGCAGCCTTTGCAATTGAAAAGTCTTCCAGCATTACAATGGACTGTACAGTAACATATATTGAGCATGCCCTGTTTGCAATCCTTGAAAAACCCAAAAGCACATTAAGCACACAAAGAGCCTCTGGTTATGAGTTAATTATATCAAGTTCAGCTATCAAAATTGTTAGATACCAAGTAGATTCGTAGCAGAGCCAGTAGAGGAAGGAGACAACGTGCATGACTGCACCAAGTATACTGAATGCCATGAGATACCGCACGTTACAGAAAATGCCCTAGAAGGGGTGGAAATCCTCTTCATTGACTATTCATTGTCAATTGATCAAAGCACAGGTGAAAGGCACACAGGACCATGGTGTTAAAAGTAAGACTGAATGGTAACTTTGAGACAGTGGCAGGTGTGATATTGCCTTTGCATTTCTAGGCACAAGCAGCAGAATTGGTAGCACTAATTTTAGCACTTCAAACGCAGGAAGAAGAGGCAATAACAGTGTATTCTTACTCCACCTATGTGATGTAACAGTTCATGCAGGACTCTCATGTTGGAAGAGGCCAGGGCTTCTTATGCGCAGACGACATGCCAGCGCAACGTGAGCCACTATTGGACCAGCTCATAAATGCACTACAGCTCCCATCAGCCATTAACATGGTGAATTGCGCAGCCCATACCAAAGGTACAGATTTAAATTCTCGTGGCAACAGCACTGCTGATTTAGAAGCGAAAAAAGCCTAATATTTTCCAAAAATATAAAAATTTGGTACTGCACCAAATAAATACACATGAGCACAAACCATGGTATTTAAAGAAGGACTTAATACAGTAGGCATAGCCCAAATTATTGAGTTGCAGGGACCAGCCCCGCCAGAGGAGCAATAATTGTGGAAGAGAAGGGCGTTCTCATTGTCCCCCACAGATGCAATGTGGCAGCAGGACAGCACCAGGAAACTAATTATGCCCCTGGGATTACTTAAAGTAGCATTAGATCAACTATACCACCGAGCGCAAACAACAGGAGAGTGTCTGGCAGTCTTGATCTCGGAAGACTGGTTGCTGCCCAATCTGGTGGAGCATTTTGCCGCCTTTATTTTCAACAGGATACTGCAGTGCACATGCTGCAAACAAGGAGAGCAGCAATACCCCATTCTACTGGCCCCTTCCAGCATTTGCATATCGACTAAATAGATATGCTCCAAGTTTGAAACGGCTGCAGATATATGCTAGTATTCATGTGTCCTTTTTCCCGATGGATCCAGGTTGGTCCATGCGCACAACCTGATGCCACATGTGCTGCGAAGTTCCTCGTGCGTGAGGTCTTCGAAAGGTGGGGAATGTCAGAAGTACTCCGGTCTGGCAATGGACCACATTTTGTAAATGCAGTCTTTGAGCAAATCACAATATTATCGGGTATTAAGCATATGTTCTCTTCTGCTTACCACTCGCTAGCAAACTGTATTTCTGAGTGCCTCAATGACCTCCTCTAAGAACGTATTACCAAGCTAAAAGTGACCCTAAAAAGGAACGGCTCCTTTGCCCACCCTTATACCTATTTGCAACACGCAATCAGCCTGGCTCAGACCATCACCTGCTCCTCACAAGCTGGTGATAGGACACTGTATGTGTGTACCTCTTGCTCCTCCCACTCGAGCGCAAACTGATGCCCATAGTGTGTCAAATGTATGTCAGTCGGAAAGTTTTTTCGGTAATACAAAGCAAACCATAAAAACAACAACAATAATCAACAATGTTACAGTCAACAATTAAAATGATAAAAATAAATACCAACAGCATTGAAACCCTAAAAACATTGACAACATACTCAGGTTCAAACAAACCTTAATAAAAATTTCCTCAAAAACACTGCATGCTTTAAAAAGGACTAAAGAGCCCACCCCACCTGTACTGAATCCAACCATTACAATAATACAAAGCAGGCTTATAACAACGAAATTCTCGACCCAGCAGAACAGGTTTTAATGTATGTAAAGGGTAAAAATGTGGGACAAAACAATAAATAATTTGCTAAATCTTTGGCCGCAGCATAAAAATACACATGATTGCTCCTCTTTGCCCTTGGACCAGGCTGCCACCACTGCTCTCAGGTGAATGCAGTGAAACACACCCTTGTAATAAAAATTTCTAGAGAATGATTCTGAGCCCAACACAAATACTTCTGGAGGTCTGTGATAATCATGTGTTTCCTGTTAGCAGGCCTCATGATCTCCAATGACTCTCTCTTCTCCCAAATAAATGGAGTACACTGGCTTTCACGTTTTTTACAACATTAGAAGATATACGATCTACTGTGTGAAAACATTGAGTTGCATTCACTTTCACCAGTGAAGCTTTTATGTCAAACTTATATGGAGTAGGGATCTCGATCCCCTCCTCCGAACCACAGAAGCCAAATAGATTGACCCCTCCCACCGTGGTTGGCAAGGGCGCCTGAACGTATATCACAGGGAGCCACGTGGCAGCCAATGGGGGGAAGATGGAGTTAGGGAAAGGGGATGGAGTGACAAAGGAAAGGAGGGGAACATAACAAACCAATACATACAACAGCAAATCCTCCTGTACCTGAAACCGTAATTCTAACTCACCTAACCTAATCTCTTATTCCTGAAGTAAACCTGCTAAATTATAACCATGGTGGCTTTACAAGTCTTCACTTTGCATATCACAAACATAACCTAGAACACAGACCTTGAACGTAACATGGTTTAGACACAAATGGCACAAACAAGGGTTGTCCCTTTCATGAAGGTACAAGACACATGGCCCGTTGGGCACAATGAAACCACAAACAGAGTCTTGGGACCAAACATAACACATAACAGGCCCTTGTGATAAGTGGACTCCAAAGACTTATTCCAATTACATACACATTAGGGTAATCTGCCCATTGGGCACTGTTTTATCAGTCCTGAGTTCTTATAACATGTTTCCTCTCACATGGCGTGTATCAAGTGGGACGTGTATCCTAGAGCGTGTTACCTCACACACTCACCGCATATTGGATAATAAATCACTACATGAACATCAACATATTATAACCCCAGTATGTAAACCCTGAGGTCCAAAAACACTTAACTGATGGCCCGGATGCCTCACGAGGACATCCGGACCCTGAAGAGCGATGCCCAACACCGGGTAGTAAGAACCGCTTCACCGCCGCAGCCCGCGACAGACTTTCTGGTGTTCTTCAGCGTTACCGTCGAGGCCCGGGGAGAAGGGAAGCTCAATAATTCCTTTGGCGTCGGATATGCTCCCACATGCCTGCTCCTACACTGCTGCCGCCCATGCTGATAATCAGTAATTACCTGCACCGAGGCACGGGCGGCGGCGGGTTTTAACAGTTGCTGCTAATGAGCAGCTGGTGCCGCGCGCGATAGAGGAGAACTACACTCTTCCTAAAGCCTAATGGGAAATGTAGTTTATCTCCTCCTGCCAAGCACCAAGCGCCGTCCTCGGCCTTTCCACAGATTCCTGACATTTTACATGCCTGCACCAGGGGATCTTCAAATGGGGGTCCCTGGGCACTAGATATTTAATTAACTCACGAGTCAAAATGACTTTACTATTCCCCCAAACTCTAAGCCAGGATGCAATACGATCACTAAGAAACCAGCAGCCCAGTTCCTTGTGCGCTGCCAAATTAGGGGCTGACCGAGGTATCCCCAATATTCTCTTTAAAAAAGTGTTCTCTGCCACCTGGATGGGCTTAATCTTGCCATATCCCCACAACTCCATACATACCTAGCAACATAGGTGGCTTTGCCATTCTAAACTTTGAACACAAGCTCAGTTGGCTTTGTTTTAAACATGCCCAAACCTCTAGCAACCCCACAAATAGCCTGTTTAAATCTTATGGTCTGCTTATCAACATGAGATTCAGTCCCAAAATTGAATGAGAATCTAACCCCCAGGCAGTTAAAATTGTCCACTCTTGGGATTGTCTGCCCCTTGCTAAATATTGATGAACATTTCGGAGGATGCCTTCCCCTGCAGCAGACCATAAAAGCTGATCTCTGGGCCTTTATTTTCAGTCCATAAATGAGGGAGAATATGTCACTACTCACAGCCCAAGACTCCAACCTCCCCAAGATAGCCCTCTCCAAGATCTTAAACACTGAGTCCAAAAGAGACAATGGCGAATACGATACTGGTAGCACCTTCTGCCCCTTGTTTACAATGTCCCCAAAACATTTGACATCCTTAGTAACAGAGGAGTTAACCCACTCTCTGCTTCAATTTACGCTTTCTGTAAGCAATGGCTTTCTTGTAGGTGGCTCAAGCCATAACTATGGTGAGGAAGGATGAGGAAGGTAAGGAAGGATAGCTCAGGGGCAATCCATTTGTCTTAGAAGCAAGACAACGCAGCTCCAGATAAGTTTGAATCCTGATCCTGTGCTTGGAAACCCCTTGCTTGTATTAAGCGCATTATAAAAGAACAATTATAATTATATCACGCTTCATAGACAATGGATTCTTCATAATTTCAAGCAGAGAGGACTTAGATTCTGTACAATCTGCTTTAAACCACCCGGGTTGAAGCCTTCCCTTCCTTCTTAGTAAATGAGATCGAGAGATTAGTGAAAAGTAATATGATATGATATGACATGATTTAGGTATTTATATCGTGCCTATACACAAATGTTTCTAGGTGCCACAAGACGGGAGGGGAACAGAGGAATGACCAGACAAATGATCTTACTAGGCCTTGTGACATGCAAATCGTGCAAATGCAAACGAGAAGTGCAAGGCAGAGGGTGTGGGAGAAGTGCAGGGAATGGGTATTGGGGAATTTCAGTCAGGGCAGCAGGGCTCTGACTAAGTGCAAGGAAGGTAATGACTACATGGGTGCAGTCCCAGACCGGGAGTGCTGGGTAGGCCAGGAGGCAGTGCAGGGTGACAGATTAGCAGGGGAGAGGGATGGAGAAGGAAGAGGAGAGAAGGGAGGTTTGAGCAGCTTCCGGAATTTCAGGTGGTCCAGCTCAAGTATGCGAGGGGCAGGGAGTCCATTCCAGAGGTAGGAACCTGCAGAGGAGAGAGATCTACCCCCACTCTCTGCTTGGAGAAGTGTCTGACCCACAGAGAGTTGGAGGCTGCTAAGTAGAGGGCTCTAGAAGGAAGGTATTTGGGAAGAGAGAGTTGGATATAGTGAGGACCATGGCCCCAGAAAGCCTTGTGGATGATGCCGAGGGTCTTGAACTTGATCCTTGCGGCCACCGGGAGCCAGTGTATAGATTTCAGAGTTGGAGAGATGCGATCCCTGGGCTTGAGACCAAGGATAAGTCTTGCAGTCCTGTTCTGGATTAGTTGAATGGGGCGAAGAGTAGAGTTGGGAATATTGAGGAAGAGGCTGTTGCATTAGTCCAGCCTGGAGAGAATCAGAGCGCTGGAGACAATGAGTTTCTGGGGGAAGGTGAGGAGAGGTAGAATACCTCTGAGGTGGTGCAGCTGGAAGTGGGCCTTCTTGGCAAGGTCTGTGATGTCAGAAGAGAAGGAGAGAGTGGAGTCGAAGATGACACCAAGGTTTTTTGCCTCACAGGAGGGTGAGGGGAGGGAGCCCAAGGAGGGCCGCCAGGGAGAGAGAGAGGGAAAGCAAGAGCAGGGGTCACAATGAGAAGAATCTTGTTTTACTGGCATTAAGGCAGAGATCACTGAAGGTGAACAATCCTTGAATAGCGAATAGACAGTCAGGAATGAGCGAGGAGGGAGAGGAGGCTGAGGAGAACCTGAAAGAGAGCTGTGTGTCATCCACGTAAATGTTAGATGAAAAAGTAGTGATCAGATGGGGCAAGGGGGCAGATAGACATTGAAGAGCCAGGGTGAGAGGATAGAGCCCTGGGGAACACCCCATGTGGAAAGAGAGGTGGTGGAGAGAAAGGACCCTAGTTGGACCTGGGAGGGTCAGTCCAAGAGGAAGGAGGTCAGCCATTCCAGAGCCTGACCCATGATGCGAAGGTTCACGCTGAGACGCTTGATCAGGGTGGTGTGGATAATTGTGTGAAAGGCAGAGGAAAGGTCAAGGAGGACGAGGACAGAGTGACAGCTGGAGTCAAGGTTAGTGAGCAGATCTTCAAAGGTGTTCAGGAGAGCAGTTTCTGTGCCTATGGCCACTCTAAAGCCAGACTGATTGGCCCTCATTATGAGTCAGGCGTTAAGGGGTTAACGGCGCCGTAAACGGCGCCGACCCTTAACGCCTGATTATGAGGTCCCTTTGCGGGATGGTGTTTTTAACGCCTGCTTTTTGCAGGCGTTAAAAACTATGCCGCAAAGGGACCTTGGCGATAATTACGGCAACCGTAATTCCGCCATCCACCATGGCGGAGTTGGTACCTTAGCGGCATGGACCATGGTGCTAATAGCGCCATGGTCCTCCGCCAAGGTCGTAATGAGGCCCATAGTCATGGAGATAACCAGAAGATTCAGTGTGAATGTTTAGTTGAGAGATGGTCCCTCCAGGAGCTTGCCAAGGAAAGGATTGATAGAGATCAGTTGATAGGTAGCCAGACAAGAAGTATCGGCAGAAAGGTTTTTTTAGGAGAGGGTGCACAAGGGAGTGGTTGAGGAGAGGGGAAATATCCAGTGGCAAATGAATGATTACAGAAATCAGCCAAGGCTGGAGCGGGGGAAACAATGTTGTCCTTAATGGTTCTGGATGAATAGGAGAGCACCTGTTTAGATTAAACTTTCATAGATCAGACCTGTCTAGAAACATCATCCGGTGTTATAGAAGAGAGGGAGGAGAGAAGGAGAGGAAGGGGGGGACAGAGCAGGCCTGAGGGAAGTAGATGGAGAAAGATGAGGAGAAGAGGAAAGCGAGGTCAGGATGTCCTGGGTTTTAGTGGTGAAATGAGAAGCCAGGGCCGCACAGAGGGCCTTGGAAGGTACAGGCGAGGTAGAGACTGCAGTCGGATCGGCCAGCACCTTGCAGATTTTGAAAAGTTTGGCCGTGCTGTTAGAGGCCACAGAGACCCGGGCTTGAATGTGGACCCTCTTTTTGGAGAAGATGTAGAGTCTTTATTGCCTTTGGTGCAGGCAGCAGGCCAGTTTGTCATGGGATGTGCCCAAAGCACTCCGATTCCGCTCAGCTGCTCTGCACTTGTGTTTCAGAGTGGCTAGGTCGGAGTCATGCCAAGAGTTGCACTTGGAGGCAGGTTTCAGACGGATCCTCATGACAGGGGCAAGGATATCAAGAGCGTTGGAGATAGAAGGATGACGTTTGGAGAGGGCCGTTTTAGAGTGGGAGTCAGCAGCAGGGGTAGGGGGAGAAGAGAAAGTGGAGGCAAAAACAGCAACTGACCCTCACTTCATAGGTCAAATGACCACGAAGGAAGGTGGCAGTGCTGCAGAGGGTTTTGCCAGGGGGAGAGGCAGTTTCAGGCGAGAGGAAAGCAGAAAGTGGTCCGTCCAAGTGAGTGGAATAGTGAGAGGGTTACAGAGGTGGATGTCTGAGGAGATGAGGACATCCAAGGTGTGTCCCCAGCTGAATCTGTCAGATCAGAGGGTAGAATAGAGAGGGAGAGAGTGTTGCATAGGTTGCGGAAAAGCCCAGAAGCAGGGTCAGAGGAGTCCAATTAGATGTTGAAGTCCCTGAGGAAGAGAAGCTGACAGGTAGAGACAAGGAGAGAGGAGGTGAGATCAACCCATTCACAGGGGAAGAGGGCTAGCTGTCATGATGCCTACCCCCGGGCATCAGGACCAAGCCCATCAGCTCCGGAAGCAGGCATCCAGATACCTTTTAAAACCCCAACAGCCCCTGCTGGGGACTGTTTGGGTTCAGTCCTGGCGCCTTAGGCGCCAGGCTCATCATGGAAATCAGTCCTGGCGCCATAGGCGCCAGGCTCATAGACTTTACTTACCTGATGCAGACCATGCTGCTAGTGAGTCCAAGCCAACGTGTGTGATGCTGGAAATGCATCGGAGGGACAGGGCCTCCATATCCTTGTCCTTTGCTGCTTTTTATCGTATGTTCTGTCGTGTTTTCCGCGCAGGAGTTCATAGGGGACTCCTGGTGGTGCAGCTCTCTTTCTTTTGGTTTGGTGAACGGACCCGTGGGATACCCTTATGGCACCCATGGGTGGGGGTACAACCCTGTGCCCCTAGTGTATGTTTTTGGGCACCTGTGGGTGGCCCACAGAGCAGGGTATGGGCTGGTGGCAGATCCATGCTGAATTTGACAGGTGCGCAGAGTATCCTCCATTTTGGGATACCCCAGCCCTGCCATTGGAATCAGTTGATTCCTGATGGAAAACAAGAAGGCCCCGGTGGCCTCTTGCTTTCTATTACCCATTACCTTGTTTTCCCAAAGTCCTGGGAAGCCTTGACTCTGTCCCTTCCCCCTGACTGGCTGCTGGGTGGAAGTGCCATATATGGTGTTGTTGTGAAGGCCTGGCCAGACTAGCTGGAGCCTTCATGGTGTTGTATGTTGTGGGTACCTCCTGTGGGTGGGACCTGGGTGAATAGAGTGTGTGACGAATATGCATTCTGTGTTGTGGGTGTCTAGTATCTGGTGGTTGACACAATGACTGAGACAATCCTGCCCGAAACCGGTATGAATGCAGCTTGGAGTGTTGAATGGCTCAGTACTTGTCCCAATACACATAACTTGTAGTGAGTGTCTGGAGAGAAGTGAATGGCCTGAATACCTCGTGTGCCTGATTGGCTGCCTGCCTGCATGAATGCCCGTAGTCGTGATTGGATGCTTGAGTGTGACCCAGCGGAATGAATAGGAGATCAACAGTATATCTGGGGACCTCTCACTGCTAGGAATCGTGTTCAGAAGCTGAAGTCCACTACGACGAGTAACTGGAGTAACTGATACTTGACCTTGAAACCCCGCTGGACGAGAAGAAGTGCCGTGGCTCTCCTTCACAATCTGAAAACTGCTGTGTTTTCAAGGACTGACTCAGAGAGGACCTGGTAAGGCGCCCTCTTCCCGAGCTACGAGGGACCATCGTGCACAGCTGACCTTTGCCAACGCTCCCTGGTAGACAGACCTTCGACAGGCTGCCGACCCGATACGGGGACTGCTGCGGAACTCCAAGGAGAAGTACTTGGACTGTTGTCCGCCACTGTCGACGACCGCCGTCGACGACCGGAGCCGCCGTGCTCCCGTTTGCCTAAGAACTTCCATTGATCATCGGACGCTCTTGCCTGCATCGTCCTCCGCTGTCTCCCACTGGAGAAGGCCCGACCGTCGACGCGCCGAGGAGCATCCACCGGTGGGTTTCCCGCCACCTAAGGACCACAGAGACGCCGACAACTCAACGCCCTTTCTGGGCCACAGTTTTTCATCCTCTCTTTGCGGTCCAGAACTATCGTCACCGAGGTGCCCCGCACGCCTCCTCCTTGCAGGACGCCAACGCTCTGTCATCGACGAGCACCGCTAGGAGCGAAGCTGTCCCTTCCCTGCCGTAGTTCACCCTGTTCTCCGTCGGACGTTCGACGACCTGTGACTCCCGCCTTAAAGGGAGGGCACTCAAGAAGGGCCGTCGATTCCCCGACACCGAACACCAAGTTCCCCGACACCTCCCGACGATCCGTGGCTCCCGCCTGAAAGGGAGGCACTCAAGAAGGATCGGTCGACGCATCATCGGAGAACTCTACTCCACCAGGTACATTGGGGGGCTAAAACCTTAATAGGAACAAGTGAGACTATTGAACATATGGACTGGGCTTGTGCGATATCCTTATTTTACAGGTTGCCCAGGTGGGGGATCTCCACACAGAACTGTGCCTAGGGGTAGGGGGTCAGTATTCTGCCTATTGTTTCAACCATCTTACGTTCCTGCCTATCTCTATTGCTGGTCTCCTCGTTATTAATCTGTGTGACATATTAACCGTACAGTTGTACAGTTGATGCACTTTAATGAGATTCGATAACATTAGTGGTACCACTTTAGAACTGTATATATGTATCATTATTGACTTCCAAGTACAAAGTGCATTATTGTGATCGTGTACATACCTTTGAATATTAATTATATAAAGACTGTGTTTTCAGTAATACAGTGTGTGGACATTCCTTTGTGGGGGTTCGGGGACTACACTGTACTTAAGAACCAGCCCGCATAACCTCCTGAGGAGCTAGGCCTTGATTGCTCGTCCATTGCTACCATATAGAGCATCTTGGCTGGGGTCCGCTGTGCCTCTCCTCTACCATTTAGAGAGCGGAAGTACAGACACACCCTACCAGTCTTTACAACGTGAGGCCTGGATGGGACTATTTTTCTACAGGGACTATTTTTTACTCAGGCGTGGTTCTAGGGAACTTCTTACCTGGAACTACTTTGGAGGCTATTTAAACCACGCCCGAACAACAGCACACGCTTCGCGTTGTTCTGCATTCAGCAGCGTAACGCTCACCGTGCCTGCAGTCTGCATCCAGTCTTCTGCCACACCCGCCTCGAACCTAGAGCTCCTAAAACCAAGAGGAAAGAAAAAGACAAGATTAGAAAACAAACTATTTCGAATTCCTCACCTGATTTCGGATCCATCTCGCCTCCGGACCTGAAGGAACATCATTTCGGTACGCGTCGCATCTCCAGCTACAGCGCCGCGCCATACTCACCAGTCCTCGCAGCATCTTTCGATTCGGCGCTGCCTCCATCATTTCTTCGCTGAACTCCGGCACCTGAGTGACAAAAGAAAATAACAAGGTGAGCCGAGAAAACCAACAAATAAAACACTTCTCATCATAAACTTACCTGATTACCGCCAGAGGCATTATTCTATAACTCTCCACATCTTCATGTGCAGCACCTGCAAAGGGAGAGAAAACAACACCTTAAACACCAGCAACATTTACCGGACGGCGTCGGGTAATACAGACTCTTACCTGAGTGCCACCAACTGCCACGAGGGGTATCTTCTCACGATCTTAGTTGCAAAACAAGGAAGGAAGGGGGGACAAGAGTGAATCATCGGACATATTGATCTCTATGAACTTGATACTTACCGAACCTTGCCAGGAACCTCAGAGTCAATACTCTCCGTAACTCTCCCACGCCTTCAAACCAGTGAAGTAACTGGCATCAACGCACCCCTGCAATCCACGCAGGATGGAGAGCTCATCATTTAAAAACATAAGGTGAGGTTCCTAAAAGGGGATATCGGAGGTGCCAAGAAGGGAGAACGAGAACAGTGGGAGGGGCTATCACTCATATCCACGGGTTGCTAAATCCCTTTCTCCGCTTGCAGGAGAATACTTCTACGGATTAAGCAGACAAGATTAGGCGGGCCAGTCCAAACAGTCATCTCGGCACTACGCATCATGTTGGTGGAGACCGCAGCTGTCCGGGTCCGATCGACGCCCCTGTGGGAACCAGGTGAGCATAACACTAGCTGGCCAGGTGGTTTGTAAATGGTGGGCAACGTCAGAGAGAGGCCAGGAGAGATAGAGAGCCTTCAGACCAGGCATTCAAAGGCGAGGTAGGCCTGAGTGGGAATGATAGAGGCAGGGACCCACTCAGGAAAGATCAGGGCCACTCCACCACTGGGCTGATTGGTCCTTTGCTCGGAGAGGATCTTGTAGCACTCAGGGAGGAGATTGTCAAAACTCATGACAGAGCTGGCCGTGAAGCATGTCTCAGTGAGAGCAAGAACATCCAGGTCCAGGTCTTTGAGGAGGTGACAGATGCCAGGGGAATGTTTGACAGCAGAGCAAGAGTTGGGAGTAGCTGTGTGGAGCAGGTTGACACTTTTAAAAGTCTTCCGGGGAGGGTGTGCAGGAGAGAGGTACACCTAGTGGAAGAGGCAGAGGGGCCTGAGAGGGGCCAGAGGTGGAACGAGGGGGCATAGGGTCCACAGAGGAAGCCAGAGAGGAGGGGAGCGGCAGAGGAGCTAGAGAGGCAGAGGAGGTAGGTGGCTGAGGAGCTAGAGATGTGGTAGATTGAGTAGCAAAGGAAGAGGGGACGTTGATAAGATGCAGAAGATGCCTATCATGGAGGAGGCGGTTGGGCTGAGTGCCTGTACCATGACAGTGCCATTTAGATAGACATTAATGGTGGTTTTGGAGGACAGGAAGGAGGCCAAGAGGACCTCCCATTGTGTGCCACCATTAATGGGTGAGGAGGAAAAAGGAGAGAGAACTGTGACAAAGTAGATGTCAGTGACAGTCTGTCTGGAGGAAGCACTGATGTAGGTATCAGCGATGGGAAGCCCTGGATTGGAGACCAGGATATCCTTCTTGAATGTCTTCCTTACTTAGTGAGAGGGATAGGATAGGTGATAGAAAAGCAGTTAGAAAAGATGGGTGAGACCGACCGCACCATAGAGGGGTGCAAGTAGAAAGGAAGGGGAAGAGTGTGGGGGTTGGGGGAAGAGAGAGGAGAAGAAAGACAGCACAGAGCTATGCCACAATGCAAAAACACACAGATTTCACTTTCCTAGAAAGACGGAAAAGGCCTTGTTTTGGAACACAACAGCAAATGCAAGAACACCCAGATTTGACTTTCCTAGAAGTAGGGAAAGAAGTCTAGTTTTTAAACACAACAGCAAAAGCAAAAAACACCCAGATTCGACTTTCCTAGAAGCAGCAAAAACCCCAAGGTTAATCACAACAGTTCACCTAATGCCAGATGTGGACAACAAACAACTGTGATGTGTATCAGATTGCAAAAATCACCTAATAGAAGTAATAAGAAGAGAGGGACAGTCAAATAGGGAGCAGTAATGGCTGTTCTCCCTGCCCACACCTTTCTTACCTTGACAATGGCTTCTGATTGATGACTGCAGTGGATGCTCTCATGGTGAACACCGGCAAACACTCTCTGGAGCTGCCAGTGTGGGAGCTGCCCTTTGCCTCGGGGCACTTAGCCACAGGGAGCTACCCAACTGGATTTTTTAAGGAGGCAAAGTGCCCAATCAGGAGTCAAGGTGAGCTGGCAGACAGGTGGGAACACGGAAGAGGGGAGAATAGGCTGAACTGGAGCCGCAATGCAGCAAGCCAATGCTAAATTATACTTTTCTCAAGATAAATGCAGCCCAGAGTACACAAGATGTTTAAGCACTCAACCAGATGGAGAAAGCCTGTTAATGTCATGCCGAACGTCGGCAAGCCTAGATATTGACAGACCAAATAATACTCTGATCTGAACAGCCAGAGAATTTATTTTTGAGCACCCACCAATTATTTATCACTATGCCCCTCTGCAGACTCTCTCAGTCCGCTAACTGCCATTTTAACCAACGCTTCTGGCCATTAAGGGAGGCCTCCCGCTGATAAGAAAGACCCACAGGGACTTGCTTGCCCTGCCGCCTGACCTCGAGCCGAATGAGGTATGGTCACAGCATATATCTCCCAACCCCCTAAACCCAATAGCACAGTCCCGAAATGTTACTGGGACACAAATGTAATCGATTGTGGAGTGACCCAATGCAGAGGAAAAAGTAATATTCCCCAGAAAAAATCATCAGGGAAACGGCCATTGGCTGAACGCAACACCCAATCAAGGAGAAGCGTCCATAATCTGAGCCCCTCCCCATAGGTTCTATCATGCCTCACAATGGGTGGTGAAATCCCAATCAGGTCGTCTTGAGAGGAATCAAACAAAGTACAACCTGGACCACCATCCAATTTAGGATTAACATCCCCCCAGGATAAGAAATAGAGCGTTCGCAGCAGCCCAAGTATCCAAGCCCTCCATCACAGGAGCTAATACTGAAGGACAATTCTTAGCATACTGTGCATGCGGACTATTATAAATGGTTACCACCAAAACATCACAACCGCCCACCCTGCAAATTCTCACCACCTGCAGGAAAGGACAGGAAAACTTTAACTGCAAGGATTTACTCGCAAGGTGTGTTTTGCCCTCAATTCACAAACCTCTGTGGCAGCGCCTCCTAGGGTTTTTCTGCGATGGTACGTATTAGGCCATAAACTCATCAACGATTAGATTCTCCATTGCCCATGTCTCCTTTATTAAAACAATATCTGCCCCCCAAAAAGTAACAAAGGGCCTCATTATAAGTTTGTCGGTCTGGAAATAAGGGCGCCGGTCTCCACTGGAATGGGGATTTACTGTTCCGCTGCCACTCATCTTATCTTATCTTAATAATATTTATAGAGCGCAACATAAGCCTGAAGGCATCTTCACGCTAACAAGAGGCAAGGATCAGGAAAGCAGGATTAAAACAGAAAAGTCTTCAGAGCACGACGGAATGTGATATGGGACTTGGTGCTGCATAGAGATAATAGCAGTTGGTTCCAAGCTTTAGCAGCAGCCACCGAGAATGCACAGCCCCCCGTACGGGCAAGCCTGAACCTGGGAGGTTGTAAAGTCCTGAGGTTCTGGGACTGAAGAGGCCGGGCGGGAATGTACAGAGAGAATTTGCTTTGAAGAAACTCTGCACCCAGGCCGTGGATAGCCCTATGCACAATACACAATAGGCCTCATTAAAAGTTTGCCGGTCCGGGATCTACGGTACTGGTAAGCATGCCGGTACCGTAGTTCCTGGACCAGCAAACTATGAATTCTGGTCGTGGGTGTCATTGCAGCCGCCAGGCCTGACCTGGTGGCCTTACCGGCACCCGCGAGCAAAGCATGTCGGATGCACCAGCACCGTTGATAACGGTGCCGGTCCATCTGGCTTCCCCATTCCCATTGAGCCCTATGGGGCTCATTGGGACTAGGGAAGAATTTTTTCCGGCGCCCAGGAATGGGCAAATACCAGGCCCGGCAAGGCTGTAATGACCCAGTAATTGCCCATTTCTGGGCACGGAAAGAAAGTAATACCGGCAGAAGCCTTGTAATGAGGCCAAATGTCTTAAACCAGATGTGTTGCTCGGCGGGGAGCCAGTGAATCTGACGTTACAGTGGGGACATATGGGCACCCCAGGGCGGATGAAAGCTGAAGACAACGTAGAAGGTAATTCGGAAGAGCCAAATAGAGAGCACTGCAGTAATCAATGTTACTGATAACTAAGGCTGAAACAACTGGTGCATGAAGCTTACCGGAATATACAGAAGAACCATACATAATGTGTGTAGCTTGAAATGGGCCCTTTGAACCACAGAAGAGACTTGATCAGCCATAGACAGAGACGCCGACACCTTGACACCCAGATTTTTTACAGAGGAAACAGGCTGGGGGAAAAAGCCAAGACTCACTGGCCAAAATTCTGGGGTCCAGTCCCCAGTACAGAGCTAGCAAGGTAGAGCCCACCACCAAAACCTCTGTTTTTGCACCGTTGAGTTTAAGCCAGTTACTTGCCATCCCCTCGCTAGTCGCTAGCAGACAGTTTTTCAATTGGCCAGCCGATTCAGAGTGGGCGAGATCAAGCCGTACAAAATTCTGGGTATCATCGGCGTAAGAGTAATATAGCAAACCAAAAGCATGAATTATAGCCAGAAGATCCCGGTGGCACCGGTAAATCGTGCGCCGGAAACGCTGTTATGGGGTCGCCGGTAGCGCGTCGCCCACTGGCGGGTTTTACTGCTGACCTCGTAATGACCCCCCCCCTCGGACTGCCTAATCTGGGTTTAATACCATCCACATTCCATTAAACAATCACCAACAGTTCGGCTGACTGGTAAGCTGGGGGTTGAATAGACAGTGTTTGATAAACCACCATCCTCCTGGGTATGGGGGAAAGCCAAACCTTCCTCTCAGCTATCAGCCCATAGCCCTTAAAGCTGCTTCATAGGTGGGGTCTGAATAAAAGAGGTACACACCTTCTCCCAACCCTGGTTGGAGGCCAGGAAAGTCACAGGAGGGATCTGCTTCAGCCTCTGCTCCAATTCAGATCCATGTCGGATCAATGATGGGACGATTGGATCAATAAAAGGCTCAATATTTCTTCCTAGCCGAGGATTCCAAGAGATAGCACAGGGTTGCTTAAAAAAAAAACCCTCCTCCTGACAATGATTCCAAGAATCATGAATATGACATAAATCGGCCTTCGCATCTTCGAAAACCTCAATCCCCCTCATTGCCGGAGCATCTCTACAATTCAAAATACACAACAATTTGCATTGACAAAGGAAAAACAGACATTGCACCCCTTGCAGAACATACAATCAGATAAAATACGGACAATTGAAAACAATTTAGAAGAAATATCGTTTACACCCAACACTTCCAAAAGGCCATGCACTAATGTTCTTTTATAGGCATTTTTATTGCCATGTGTTAAGCCCTTAAAACATCATATTAGATTTAAGTCTCACCAGCCTCTCAGAGGATCATCTTCAACAGCTCCTCACCCCACATCATAGCAGGGAGTACCCTGGGAAACCCTGGGAGACCTTGATACTCCAAATATCGTGTCCACAAACACCTTGCTCAGCTCTGTTTAGGCTGCCTGGCATTCCAGTGCCAGCTTTAGCAACAGCAGTTCAGGGGCTAGGAAGCCAATTATGACTCTCCACCGGACTATCAAACTGCATCGAAATAGTCCTTTGTCCTCTTGTGCTCTTCAAATCCATAGAAATGGTAGCCCCACCAACATGCACCCTAGGTCCAGCTCAGCCTCTGTTGATGAGGGGGGACCGAACCATTCCCTGCGGCTTTCAACACTGCATTACAGGCAGAAACATGTCCATGTCGAGCATTTGTGGCTTTAATAAATTCAAAATCTCTTGCATCTCTTGCCACAAGGTTGGTCAGGGATTTAGCCAACAAACTAATCACCCCCAAGCAGGTGTCCAGTTTTCCCGCATCTTCATCACACCTGTCCATCAACAACCTGAACACATCCCTCAGTTCCATAAAATATGTAACACGCCTGTTATAAAGCTGAGCAAGATATGAGACATGTTCTATGCTTGGGCTCACACAAGACTCAGCAGCTGGCTCAGCAGCCGATGTGCCATCCAACACAAAGTTGGAACCCACAGGACTCCGAGAAGCAGGAGGCAAATTCCAATGGCCAACCTGTGAGAACTCTAGTGGATAGCCACACTGTACCTTTATAACAGATGAAATACACAGGAGCTCTCTAACCTGACTACTCCCCTGATTGCCAGCACTACCTGCCAGACGACCCTGTGTAGTTGACAAACCTCGATCTCTCAGAGAATTACTCCCTAAAACACCCACAGGCTCTTCCAAAACAGGAGAATCTTCATCATCCAGGGTTACACAAACCCTCCCCTCCTGCATTTCCCCCTCAATTCCGATTGAGCCTGGTAGGCAATTCTCAGCATAATAGCAATCCATCGAAGGTTCTCGATCCTCCAGGATTGCTTTTGGTGAGGGTTCAGCTGCAACAGAAGGATCTTGGCCATCATGAAGAACAGCATTAAGAACTCTGTTGGTTGCGGCCTTCAGCACAAACAGCTCTGGGGGTCCCTTACAGACAGTTCCAAGACCTGAGGTGGGGACTCGGATAGCTAAATTAGGGACAAGGACATCCAAAGCAGCTGCAAAATCACTTGGCATCAATGCCTGCAGGTCGCCACACTGCATACTAACTCGGTGTTCAACTATATCTTCGGCAAAGGCAGCCTCCAGACTACTCAAACCACTTATATTTGGGCTAACCGCAATTCCCACATTGGTACGAGTGTCCACTGCTGCCACAGTTTCGTAGCTTTCCTATTCACTTGTCCCTCCAATTATGGGGGCCTGCATAGCACTCTGGCACCGGTCCTTCCAATCAATTGTGGCCTACCTTGATGGCTTACAGGGCTCTACTGCATTTTTACCCTTATGTTGGCTGTGACACCCCCTTTTTTTTCATCTCTCGTGTTCGAAGTTTTGCCACCATGACCAGCTAAACCTCTCTGCTTAATCTTTCTCATTACACAGAGACTGTAGATAAACAGCCTGCTGTGAAAATAGCAGGCCAATAGCCAGTAAAAAGCAGACCAGCGGTCTCAAACTTTAAAGACTTTGCTGCTTTGCAGGCTCACTGAAATGACTAAATACTAAATACCAAACTCCCCATCACTCACTGTCAAGCTGTACTGACTCACGTTACCTTGCACTTCGCACTTCCTCCTTCAGGCAGCCGCTTCTGACAGTAGACAAGTAAATGTCGTTGGATTAAATAAGTGCTTTAGAAAACCCAGCACAAAAACAACAGAAAACAAACTGCAACCCAAGGGGTACAGGATACAGGGAACAGGGGATATAGACAGGGGATATAAAATATACAGAGTATGTAGGAACTACCTCTGACATGCTGTTTACTTTCCCCCTCTCCAACCACGGCAGGTTACCCCCAGAGCACTCTGGCTTATGCTTAGGCTCTCCTCTAGGAAGGGCTCTGGCTTTCTGCAGAAGTTCAGAAACACTGATCTCGGACTCAAGCTGTCCCAGCTGCAACTACAGCAACCGCAAAAGCCCACTACTTGTTTGACTTAGAGGAAAGGACCCAAGGGTTGCTCAACCGTCAATCCATCAAGCCACACTGCTCAGAGTGACACAGCCGCTTCCGACAGCTTCCAAAACTATTTGGACATGAAATGCAGGAATATTTGGCTGCTACGATGGTGAGTGTTGCTTTTATATGTCAACAGCTTTGTGCACAGCAGGGGAGGTCAAAGAAGATTGATGAAGACACCAAATTGATCCTACAGCAGTTTTAAAACCCCTATTGTTGTATACTGGGGACAAAATAATATTTTGTATGGCACTGGCAAAAGCCACGTTTTGAGGGCCCATTCGTAGTTGAGGAGGTGACACCAACTGCTGTGAAGGTACAAGAAAGGCACGCCTGCTTGCAACTTCATGACGTCAAACCCTACAGGTGTCCAGACTCTCACTCTGACAGAGCCCTCACTAACCTTAACCTCTCCATCTCCAACACTCTTGTCCCTGTCATGAGGATCCGCACAAAGCCTGTCTCCAAGCGCAGCCCCTGGGTATGACTCCGACTTGGCCTCTCTGAACTGCAAGTGCAGAGCTGCTGAGTGGAAGTGGCAGGCTTCAACCACATCCTCTGACAAACTGGCCTGCTGCCTGCTCCAAAGGCAATAGAAACTTTGCATCTTTTCGAGGAAGAAGGCCTTGATCCGAGTCTGCATCTCCGGGGCCATAACAACACGGCTGAACTTTTTCAAATCTGCAAGGAACTTGCTAATCCTACTGCAGTCTCCATTTGTCCTCTGCCTTCTCTGATCCTCTGCAATGCACTGGCCTCTCACTTCATTACTAAAACTCAGGACATGATGTTCTCACTCTCCTATACACCAGCCCCTTCTCCCTCACGCCTTGGCCCCTCTCTCCCCTTCCCTCCTACTCCCCTCTCCCATATCACCTAATGAGGTCTGTAGACAAGTCCACTCTATGAAAGTCTCACCCAAACAGGTGCTCCCCTGCTCCCCCAGAACTATCAAGGACAAAATTGTCTCCCTTGCTCCAGCCTTGGCTGATTTCTGCAATCACTCCTTTGCCACTGGATCCTTCCCGTTACTCCTCAAGCACTTCCTTGTGCAATCTCTCCCTAAAAAAGCCTTCTGCTGACCCATCCTGTCTCGCTTACTATTGCCATATCTCCATTACCTCCCTCATGGGCAAACTCTTGGAGAAGCTGGCCATCTCCCAGTTTATCCGCCACACTCAATCTGTTGGTTGTCTTCACGAACACCAGTCTGGTTTCAGACCAGTCAGAGGCACAGAAACTGCACTCCTGAACACCTGTGAAGACTTGCTCTCTAATCTCGATTCAAACTCTCCTTCCGTTCTCATCCTTCTTGACCTTTTCTCTGCCTTTGATAGGTCAATCATGCCACCCTTATAAAACGACTCCATGATACATTTGGCATCACAGACCTGGCTCTGGACTGGTTGACCTCTGTCTCTAACTGACCTTCCCAGGTTCAACTGGGCCCTTTCCTCTCCTCCATATCACTCTCCACCTGCGGTGTCCTCTAGGGTTCTATCCTCTCGCCTTATCATCTTTTCAACATCTACCTTACCTCTCTAGCCCATTTGATCTCCGCCTTCTTTCCTAACTTCCAGTGTTATGTGAACGACATGCAGCTCTCCTTCAAGATTCCCCCCTCTGCCTCCTCCTCTTCCTCTCTCATTCCTGACTGTCTGTCTGCTATTCAGCATGGTGCATTGCTAACAATCTCTGCCTTAATGCCAGTAAGACAGAGATTCTTCTCATTGGGACCCCAGCTCCCTTCTTCCCTACTACACTCTGACTGCCCTCCATGGGCCCCCTCCCCTCGCCCTCCTGTGAGGCAACAAACCTTGGTGTCATCGACTCCTCGCTCTCCTTCTCTCCTCACATCACGGACCTTGCCAAGAAGGCCCACTTTCAGCTGCACTTCCTCAGAGGCATTCTCCCTTTCCTCACCTTTCCCCAGAAACTCAATGTTAACAGAGCTCTGCTCCTCTCCAGGCTGGACTACTGCAACAGTCTCTTCCGCAATCTGCCTAATTCCTCCCTCGCCCCTTCAACTACTCCAGAATAGGACTGCAAGATTTATTCTTGGCCTCAAGCCCAGGGATCGCATCTCTCCAGCCCTAAACTCTCTCCACTGGCTCCCGGTTGCTGCGAGAATCAAGTTCAAGACCCTCTGCATCATCGACAAGGCTTTCTGAGGCCTGGGACCCCACTACATCCAACTCTCTCTCCCTAAATACCTCCCAGCAAGAGCCCTTCGGTCTTCTAGCTCCAACACTCTGCAGATATGACACTTTTCCAAGCTGAAAGTGGGCGTTGATCTCTCTCCTCCGCAGGTGTTAGGCAGAAACCTGTGCAGTTCCCTCTGGGACCACTGCAAAAGATTTAGGACTACAGGTGTTTGGCAGTAAACCCACTTGGTGGCAGTCTGTACCACACAGATTCACTTGGTAGCTGTGGCTGAGCAGTCAGACTTCCCTCAAGAAGAGTTAGGCAGTATACAGAGTATTCACAATAGGTCAAGAGAACACAGTAGAACAAGTAAACACTGACCAGGGCTTGGTGTAAAAGAGATATAATTATTTATTTAAAACCACATCTAGAAAAAGAAACAGGCACTAATAGTAAGCAATTCAAAAACATGGTCACTAAAAGATATACACTCCCTTAAAAGAATATTAGACAAGTCTTAAGTAAAGCCCAACTTATTTTCAGACAGCGGTGAGTGCTTAACGTAGATGGCACTCTAATAATTCGTTTTAAAAAGGGAGAGAAGAGCAGAGAACAAGTTGAAACAGATCCCAACACTTTTATCCGAACACAACAAGAGAGGAAGGCAAAGTAAAACCGTGAAGTTAGAGTTCCAGAGCCGGTATCCACTTTCAGAGGATTCAAACGAAATGTGTCCAAGGTCACACGGTTGCAGTGCACAAAAGTCTTGTAAAGGTTCAAAAAGGAGTTGGACCAAAGAAAGGGACCAGTTAGAGGGTCAAGGCGGCCAGCCCTTTCCAGAAGGTTAAGGGGTTATTATTACCTTGTAGCAATCTTTAGAAAGGGAGGCCTGGCGGACACGGTACCTTAAAGTGGTGAGAACGCTCCAGCGGGGGCAGTTGTTCCTGGCAGCGGGTGCAAGTCGGTGCTTCGTCCGGGGGAAGAGAGGATCTCGTCGTGGAGGAAGACAGGAGTCCGTTGCACTGCCAGGGAAGAAACGAGCCGCAGAGTTTCTCAGGTACAAGGAGCGGTCTGGTGATTTGCGGTTCAGTGGTGAGTGGCTATCCGGCTACCGGGGTGCTTGGCACGGGCAGTTCGACCACAAACCGGGCTGGGGTGCGAAGAAAGAAAGGTAAACTGGTTGTGCCCAGCAGTCAGGGGAAGAAGCCTCTCCAGCCGGGAGATCTTCTCTGTCGTCGGGAAGTGGTGAGTCGGTTCTGCAGGGCTCCACCGGTGGTGTTGTCGTGGTAGGTCAGCTCAGCTTCTCCCTCGTCGGATTCTCAGGTCCTGTGGCGACTTCTGAAGTTCCAGTCCCCAAATCTCTGCTTTTATGCAGAAAACCCCCATTCACTCAGCCTAGCTGTCACTCAAACATGCTAAGTGGTGAGCCGGCCGCTTGGGCCAATCACACAAGAGTGCTACTTGAGTTACCAAGGTAACTCAGTCCAGGGTGCCTAAACCCCCTCCTGCACCCCCTGTGGTACCCAGACAGAGTGGCACCACTTTTGGAGGCTTCTGTGGAGAAGCCCGCCAAAAAGTGGAACAAAAGGCTCGCCTTGGGTTGGAGTCACAGAAGAGAACACAAACGCCACTTTAGAATCGAGTCTTGGCAAAAAATACCAACCGGAGAATTGATATTAATTAAATAAACCAGCGGTATGTTCGAGGCTATGAGAATTAAACAATTAAAGTTGGTAGCCTCGAACAATGGGAAAATCCCATAGGAAAATATTTGCGATTGAATATAAAAAGTAGTTTCCACTGCCACCAGCCAAAACTCGATCAGGGGGACAGAGACGTGCCCCCTCGACTAACAGACCCCGGGGCAATCGAATTGCCCCGACCAGTACATCCACAATATGATGGTTTGTACTGGTTTCTGTTAATAATTTGGGACTAGTAAAGCCAATGGTGACTTTACATGCCCTGGGAGACAGTAGTCAGTCCCAGGGTATGGAGTCTATGGTGGGGTGTCACTATGACACCCCTGTGTTACTGCGCAGAGGGTGCTGTGTAACACACATAGGAAAAACACATGAGACCCTATGGAGTAAAGGACCCCATAGCCCATAAAAAACATTACCAGTCAAAGGAATACCATAAATCATGTCCAAGAGTGGGAGAAAAAGAGTCTCACTCTTGGCAGGAGGAAAAAATCAAACTCCAGAAATCCAGCAAAGCTGCTGGGGGACTCACTAGGTTAGGAAATTCAGCCTAAAGAGCAAATTCTCCCTATCACTCGCCCCCCCAGACTAAGGGACAGGAGGATTTAATCCACTCCTGGATGAACCTCATACCTCTAGTCGATGACATACATCCTAGAGAGTCCATCAGCATTTTGGTGGTGACACCTTAACCTATGTCCTATGGTCAAATCAAAGGTTTTCCTTTGTAAGCTATGTGACCTACAAACCCTTTGAGGAACATCAGTCTTTTTAAAGTTATAGGGGATCTGGTTGACCAGTCTCTCAGAAGTTGTTACAACTTTTGAACCTGTGTTAGCCTTTTTCAAAAGGTCCTTATAAAGAATTCCCTTAGATCTAGAGGGGCCTCCAGAGGTCCTCACCACCTCTCTGTTGGGAGAGGGTTGGGTCTTAGGCCTCTTGGTTGGAGGGGATGGAGATAGGCAAGGTACAGGCTTCTCCTTCCTCTTACTTTAGGAGTTTCCCCCCTAAGACTAGGAATTGGGTTGGAGTCTTCTGTGGAAGGTCCAACAGTCTGAAGGTTTTTAGCCTTAGACTTTTCTTTTCTGGTTTTCCACCAGCACTGAGAATTACCAGTTCTCTTAGGCCTAGTTAGGGTTCCACCTCTTCCTCAGAAACAGGGGGAATCACAGACTCTATAACCGGGGGAACAATGATGGAGCTTGGTTGGGGCTCCCATTTCCCTAACATTTTAGCCTGAAATTTGCCTGGGTCAGAGGTCAACTTACCAACACCAGGGCTTGTAGTGGGGTTCTCAGTAGAGGTTCCCACAGGCTTAGAGTGGCTCCTTAAGATGGCCTCTCTAGCCAATTTGGTTTGGTTCTGGGTCTCCATACTGGGAGGCCTGGGGGTACTAGATACTACTTCTAGAGTTCTTAGATCATTCCCCAACAGGACTCTCCCAGGCACCTCAGTCTGAACACTGACAGGTATCAACACTGTCATGTCATTACACTGTATGAGGGCTGGTAGAATTGGAACCATGTGGACAGGGCCTCCAGACATCTTAGTGGGACCTTTGGGTGCCTTAGCAACATCCTCAGGCCTGAAAAAGCTTTCATCCACTACTGTTCTGCTGGCCCCAGAGTCTCGCCTGGCAGGAGTATCCTGGCCATTGACAAGAACACTGTCCATATAATAAACTTTAGAGTTTTCTGGTATGGAGTTGTACACACTCCTATTCTGATCACTAACCAGACCCATGGACTCTACTGTTACACTTCCTTGAAGACCCAAAGGTTCTTCAGCAAAGACTTCAAAGTGAGCACTAGCCATTTGGACCTCCTCCTCAGGAGGGAAGGCTAAGGAGACTGTGCTGATCCCTGTAGGTTTACCCTTACATCTGGGATCTCCTTTGATGTGGTCAGTTGCCCCACAGAGATAGCATGTTCCAAATGCTCTCTGGAAGGGTGGCTTGGCCTGACCTCCTTCTGGTTTGTGACCAGAAGGTACACTAGCCTGTTGTGGTTTACCCTGGGGCTTAGCCTGGTTATTTGGTTGTTTGGGGCCCTCCTTGGGTTGGGAGGTATTAGAAATCTCTTGGTTCCCTTTTTGTGGCTGCTTTCCCTCATCCCTTTTCTGAGTGACCCCTGAATCCTTGTGAGTGGCCCTGTTGGCAACCCACAAGTCAGCAGCCTTAGCTAGCTTCCTGGAATCTAATTCCTTTGAATCAGCCAAGTGCTGTCTGAGCTCAGGAGAGCAGACATCATACATTGACTCCAACATAACAAGATTTCTCATTCACTCATAAGTGTTCACCTTGTAACCCTTAATCCATCCCTCTAAGTTTTTCAAACACTCATTCACCTAGGTAGCCCAAGGGGTACCATCATTCTTTTTGAGGGTCCTAAACCTCTTAAGGTACTGGGAAGGGGTCTTCCCAAATCTAGCTATCAAAGCTAGCTTCACATATTCATAATCCTTCTTAGCCACCTCCCCCAACTCCATTACCACATCAGTTGCAACAGGGGGAAGCCTAGAGAACAACCAGGGAAGTAACTCATTCCCTGTGATGTCCTGGAGCCCATGATTATACTCAAACATGTTCAACCAATCCAATATATCCAATCTAGGTTCATACATACCCACTAATTCCTTAGGCATCCGGGGTCTTTTGGGACTGGAGAAAGGTTTGTTGGTGCATGGGCAATGAGTGGTGGTGCCAAAGGGGTTGAGAGGAGTCATTATGGGAATTGCTCATGAGGGACATATGGAAATTTGCAAAACGAAGGGTGTGATATGATAAGATTACTGTTGGCTGGGTATGGATACGGATCTAGAACAGTTGTTGAGGGGGTGTCAAGTATATGCGAATAGTGACATGGTGTTCATTACGAGGGTCCCACTGATGTGCGTGGTAGAACCACCAGCGCCCGTTTGGGACATAGTGGCTGAAGATATTCTTTGGCCGGTTACTGTGAGAGGAGGACAAGGAAATTATGTAATTGTGGCTGTAGACATGCTATTGAAGTGGCCCGAGGTGTGCGTGGTTAAGGATATTAGTTTCCGCAGAGTGGTGACATTTCTAGAATCTATATTCTGGAGGGAGGGTTTTCCAAGGACGATTGTGTCAGATAATGGCCCACAGTTTGTGCCAAGTAAGATGGGGGAGTTTCTAAGGGAGAACGGTGTGCAACCTTCTACGACAGAGGTATCAGGTAATATTATCCCCACCAAAAATATCGCCGTATATATGGTCATCGGGAACGGCCATAAGCAATATTTTTAGTGGGGATAATATTAGGGTTTTTTGGGGGTGGGTTTTGTGGGGGTGTCCCCCGCTCCTTTTAAAATAATACATGTGTTGCAGGGGTGTCCCCCGCAGGTTCCATGTCTTAATATCGCCACAAAAATATGGCGATATTTTTGTATGGCGATATTTTTGCAGGGATATTAACACATGGAACCACGACAGCTTGCGCAGATGTGGAAAAGTTCAACAGGACATTAATGGATGTGATAAGAATTGCGATTGCGACTGGTAGGGATTGCAGGCATGCTGTTCTGGATAGAGTTTTATTATATAATCAATACAGGTTGGCACCTCAACAAACGATGGGCGTCACTTTTTGAGGTGTTGAGGAGACGAAGGCCAAACACAGAGTTGCATCCAGGGAGAATGAACAAGTATGGGCAGGCTAGGAAGTAAGGAAGAGGATGATGGATGGGCAGTATACAGCCAAGAAAGATATGACAGGGAGAATTGTATGATGGATGTCTTGATGCTAAAAGGGACAATGATTAAGGTGAAGCTAGGAAGGAGAGTGGAGAAAGGTGTGTTGAAGTACTCGTGACCAATGAGGGTTGAGGAGGACATGGGGAATGCAGTGCCTTTGTGCAATGGTGAGAAGTGGAGTAAAGAGAGAGTGGCAGTAATGCCCTAGGGAGGCGAGTGCAGGATGTGTTTGTGGAAATAAGGGAAGGAGGTGTGTGACATATTGAAAGCAGAAATCACATTGCTTTTGGGTAGAATTATAGGAGAATCTAGAAGAGGGCTTTTTGTGGGATGTTTCCCAGTTGGAAGGAAGAACCAGAATGTTGTGGTTTGAAACGGAGAAGGGGAGAGAAGGATGCTGGAAAATGGTGGAGGCAAGTGGGGCTGCTAAAGCTGTTAACTTACACAATTTATAAATAAAAAGGAACCAGAAGAATTTCGGTACACGGTTCCGTGTCTTCATTGTACCTGAGATCATAATAGTAATCTATCATTTCAAGTTGCTGAAGTGATGACCAGTGGTGGAGGCTTCCACTAGTGCCACTAGTAAAGTTATCACATTTTTGGAAAGTGTTTTTTAGCGAGGATTTCCCCATATATTTTTGTGACTGATATTTGGGTACAGTTTACTTCTGAGGCCATGAAACAATTTGTTGAGAGAATTGTCATTAAACACACCAGGACAGCGATAGATCATCCCCAGCCCAAAGGTCTGGTGGACAGGGCAAACCGCATTGTCACAGCCGGAATCAAGTTAGCATTGAACTCAAAGTTGCCATGGAAGTTATTAGCAGATGGCTTGGGCAGACTGCACTCGACCTCACTTGGTGACTGGGGTGTCTCCATTTGTCTCTCTGAAAGATAGGGAACCAAGGACCTCATAATGTCCTAGTTGGATAGGGTCCTCGTGCGGAATCCCAGACATGGTGCTATGTGCCAGGAAGAGAAGTTTCTAGGCCCTAAAGGAAGAAAGCTTCTTGGGGAATGGAGTCAAGATTATGGAGGTAGGGGAAGTTGGTTCATGAGCCGCCTAGCCAAGTGTTCAGCAGAAGGGATTTCACAGCCGGAACAAAAGAGAGACAGTGGGGAAGGCAGGTCCCACACACCAATCGGTGTGAGGAAATATCCACTGAAGGACAGGTTGAGTTCTGACTTGGCAACCAATCAGAGTCGTATTCAAAGGAGGGATGATCAGCATCTGGGAGGCATCTATGCCATCAGAAGCAGTATGAGACACATTGTTCTACTGAGATGGGTGAGGGATTATGTAAGTAAATCACCCGGTATATCATTGAGTAGCTGCGATGGGGGGTTGGTCTTTGTGAATTTGTGGCACAGTGTTCCTTGTTTAGGGGAGGGAGATGCTGTTCTGGGTTCATGTTCTGTAATGGAATTCAGCTATAGAATGTTGGTGTTGGAAGGGATCCAACACTAACATTCTGTTGATCATCCACCAGCGTGTTGCTGGTGGATGATCAACCAGGATTGGTGGATGATCCTGGTTGATCATCCACCAGCAACACGCTGTTAAAAGCGTGTTGCTGGTGGATGATGGTAATCAAGGAGTTTACCTGCCTACAGTGTGGAGCCCAATAGCTCTCTAATACAGGGAGGACATCCAGCATAGTGGGAAAAATGCGATGGCTGTTGGACCAGTTGATGCCGGCCATGAAGAGTTTGGTGGTTGATAGAAGTGGCCCATAAATAGCAGAACCAACACACTTATGTGATTCACAGAATGTTTTGTGTGCTGAAAAGTAACTTTGTGCACTTTTCAGTGTATAATACTGCTTTTACCGATTCATGGATCAGACTTTGCATGACTTTTCGGGACTTTGCGCGGGTCCGTCACGACTTTGCATGCAGTCGAGTGCTTAGTGTGACACACCACGCAAAGTGTGGCACGTGCCTGCGCAAAGAAACAAATAGGTGGTGGAATATGCATAGTGTGTCGAAGAATGCACCACGCAAAGAAATTACATGCCCAGTCAAGTTCAAACTTAACCGAATTCATGGATTTCAACGCGTAACTTCACGTCGGGAAAACCTCATGATCTTACCATCATATGATAGGAGACGCAAAGTACAACGCGCAAAGCAGCCAATGTGTATAAAGCATGCAATGCACACCATTCAAATGTCGCTCAGCAAAGATGAATGCAGGTATACTGGGAGCCATCGTACATGGCCATAGAAGGAGGAGGAGGATGGCGAGGGACTGGAGTTTCCTACCATGCACTACGCTCTTTGGTATGCCAGACGACCAGGTGTATGCAAGGTACAGCCCCCTACCCCCATATCATCGTAGACCTGGTCAGGGAGTGGGAGAAAGACCTTGCACCACCCACCATCTGCTCCCATGCACTCACACCCCTGGAGAAGGTTCTCAGAGGCCTACATTTCATAGCCAGGGGCTCCTTTCAGAGCACCACTGACATTGTTGGGGGCATATTGCAGGCCATGCAATCCTGGTGTCTACGCCAGGTATTGGGCTGCATCACATCATGTGCGTGCGTGTGTTTGTGTGTAAGCACGTACACATGCCACGCACACTGCAGGCAAGGCAGAGAGTGTGCCAGGAGTTTTATGCTGTAGCGCAATTTCCACGTGTGATAGGATCCATTGATTGTACCCATGTCACGCTATTGCACCTGCGATTGGTGTAGCAAATTTGTTGCAGCCGGAAGCTTTGGCATTCCATTATTATTAAATCATTACACGAAATAGCATGAAGAATAAGACGATTTCACGGTGTCGGAATCACGTGACCGAGCAAGCAGAAGGGATGAAACTTTCACACCTACGCATGGACCTTTGCCATGCCCAGACGCCTTAACTTTCCCAGACCAAGAAGCAGATTCAAGGCCAACCACAAAGAAATAATTGACACATGACTTCTGAAGTGATGATTGATTGTAACAATAATTGGAGGGAAGCTGGGGGTGCAGACGAACTCCCTGCACCTGGCCAGCTATTCTGCACACTGCTAAGAGCAAGTGGAAATGTATTGGTGGGGTTGATGCCAACCCAATCATAGTGGACCATGTAAACTAGGGTTCTATAGTTAGTAGAACCAATGAGACGTCGTACTTTTAGTGACATCTACAGTAGCCATTTTGAAGGAGGGGCTTAGATGCCCCACCTGACATTGTTTATCCAATTCCCTTTCCCCGTTACCATATACAGATATAGTACCTATATTAAAGTTACCCTCCTAGAACCAATCAAGTTGCATGCTAAGTTTTAAGAGTTACACGTCAGTGATGATGAGTTTTTGATATAAATACTATGTTTTTTCTGAAATTAATTGGAGTTGAAGCGAGAAGGAAGGTCGAGCGATTGCTGATATTCATGGACTCCCTGTTTTTTGTTCTTGTCATTAAACGGACTCCCTTTGCCAAACTATTGAGTTGTCATTATTGATTTGATACGAGGGTATTAATCTGCATCCCCATCCATCTCAAAGGTGCTGCTACTCATCTAAAAGTGCTGTTTGGAAACCCCCAGTACTATGGGCCGGCTGGGGTCCCTACTGCACACTTGGTAGCAGAGAGGATGGTTATTGATTAGAATCGATTAGATGAGACCCCCATTGGCCATCGACATAAGTAACTCTGGGTCCTCGGCAATATCACAAGTCCTCTGCCATCCGGCTAAGTAGAACGAGATGCTCCCCGTGGATAGTGGTTAGTCTAAAGTGAAAACCCTGTAGGGTCGGTCTGAAGGAACCTTTGATTTCCCCCATAAACTCCTTCCCACTTCTACGAGCAGCTAATCGGACAAACGGCAAGGAGAAGTGGTAACGAAGGCAGTGATCCCGAGTATCCAGAGATGAAAATAATGTGAACGGTGAGTGAAAAAAGACTAAATGCTTTGGCAAAATGTTGCATGCCTTAGAAGAAGAAAGGGAAGGTAATGGAGGGAGGTGGGACAGAAAATAACGACAGAATAACAGTATAATATGTATAATGGGAAAATATTGACTTCAGGGTGGCCGAGCAATAGGGAGAGATACCGGGAGGATACCCGAGAGTAGAGAGAGATACCGGGAGGATACCCGAGCAGGGAGGATACGCCCAGAAGGAGCCTGCATTTAAAGTCCTGAAAAAACAGGACGCTATAGGAGACCAAAACGATTAAAGACGTTTTTGAAAGAAATGAGCTTACATTCCACGTTGAAATAATGATAGGGGCATAAGATTTATGTAGCCAGCCGGAGTCTGTCCAGTCTGTCGTGTCAGTCTTGTGTTTTTTATTTTTTCTGACATCAAGTCGTAAGGACATTTTTGGGGGAAATAGCATGAAAATTGTGTGATTGTATAGATAAAATGTTGTATGACATGAATTGATGATTGTTGTTTGAAAAGGTAACATTTTTGTGAAAAAACAGGATTGGAGCTTGCGACGATTGGTGCTCGCTCATATTGTTGATTTTGGCTAAGAAAAGTAAAACATAACACAGTGTTATACGAGGAGAAGATAAACAGATTTAAGCATGGAAGACATTACACCGTTAGTACACTTGTGCAAACAGTTGCCAAAACATGCACCTAAACTGACGAAGTCAGTGCAGAATGGGTTAAAGGAACCACCCACAAAATATTTATGTCATGACCCCAGGGCAGGTCACTATCTAAAACTGTCCTGCAACACATGATGACATATTTGCACGCCACATATACCGGCAAAACGTTAGATAAACGCCTAGCTAGTCTATAGCTTTGGAAGATGTACCAAGACGATAAGGAGGAGGAGCCACTGTTAGATTGGATACTTAACATGTGCACAGAGGGGGTGAAACGCCTTCTGTGCCACCCGCCCCATCTGAAACAAAAAGCGAAGCCAGTAAAAATGAAAGATTATACCCGTTGAGGGAACTTTAAGCAGCCACGGGATATAGCAACCCGGCATATGAGTCACCTACGCAAAGTAGTTATGAAAGCCCAGACAAGGACAGGGACAGAGATATTACCTCCAAAGTCCCGAGGGACAAGGAGAGACACGAGAAAGAAAAAGGAGACCAAGCACAAGCAAGTACATCTTTAGATACGAGTAGAGAGGGAAAGAGATGGAAAGGAGTTGAGGACAGAACTGATGAGATGGCATTCACACAGAACAAATGGATGGGAGGTCAGGTTTTATTGAAACTCGATGGTAAAGGCATTGAGGACGTAAGACAAAAGGGAGAGTCAGACGATTCAAAAAGGAAAGAGAAGGAAAAGGAAAAAGGATTGAGAGACGAAAGAATCAGGAAAAAAGATAGGCAAAGACGAGAGCAGTTGTATCGCGAAGAGCAAGAAAGGAAACGCGATCATAAACCAAGAGCAGCTAATGATCAGGACAGGTAGGAACAAAGGAGAATATAAGAAGAAGAACAACAAATTCGGAAGAAGAGAATAAAAAGACAAAGGGATGAGGAAATACGAAGGACAAATGAACGTAAAGATGCGAGGAAAGAAGAAGAAGATAGGGTCAGAGAGGAAGCGAGAAAGCGCAGAGAGTTCAATGACGACATAGAACGGCAGCGAAGGCAGAGAGCACGGGATCTTGAATATCTGGAAAGAGAGGTTAAAAAACCTGATCCAGTAGTAGACTGGGAAGACATAGAAGAATTCTTTCCTCAGTATGATTCAGTACCAGGCATGTCTAGGGCAAATATCGAAGATGACTGTGACACCAGAAGCATCCGAGAGACGATCAATAGAATATATGATGAAATGGAGCTAGAACAGGTACCCCAAGGGAGAGGAGGGGATGAGCGTCTGGAGAGCACTCAGTTGTACGACAATGAGGACGCCTCCCGAAGTAGCAGAAATAGAGAGCTGTCCCTAGATAGGTTGACACTAAACAGGAATGAGGAGGATGAGAGGAGTTGCACGAGAAAAAGAAGATGAAACGAGACGCAAAAAATGCTTCTCTAGAGGAAAGGGAATAAGATGGTCAGATTTTAGTGGGTCTGCACCTAAGGTATCAGAATCAGCCACACAATCAGACCGACATGAAGAAGTATCTTATGGTCAGAGGGGGGTGTCACCACCACCATATGCGAGCAGATTAAGGACATTGCCAAGTAGACGGCGATGCAGGAATATTACCCCTAGAGTGGATAGAAAAATGATGAGATGAAAAGGAGTGCCATGTGTTACAATTCCGTTACTCGAAAAGGGCGGAACAAGGCCACAATATATACCCTGGCCTTACATGGATCGAGAAAATCTGAAAAATAAGCTTCCAATTGGGAGCTGGAAAATGGATACATGAGCTATAAAAAATGACAGGAGGGAACACGTTAGTTATCAGGGATATTAAGGGTCTTTTAATCACCATACTTGGCTGACGATTTGTGGACACGTGCAGGTTACCCTGGCGTAACTACAGTTAATACCGCGCATGATGGAGCTCCATTTAACAATTGCAGAGCTGTGGTATGGAAAGCATTACGATTGCTATACCCGGATACTTCTAACATGCAAGCTATAATGACACGTAAAATGAAAGAATCAGAGGATCCATTGCTTTACACTCAGAATTTCCAAGACGCATGGGTGCTGGAAACTCGCAAATCTTGGGGAAAGTCCATACCCGTGTTTTACCATATACTATGCAAAGGGCTGCCAGATCAGGTACAGAAGCAGCTCAAGAAATTGGTAGGAATAGAGGCCACACAGTGGTCTGAAATACAGTTGACCATAGCTCACTATTGCAGGCTGCTGCAAGAGAAAAATCGCAAAAAAAGAGGCTTCATGAAAAGCTGAAGAGGCAAAATGAGTGCCTAAGAAATTGTAAAAATATGCCATTGAAGGGGCAATGATAACTAGCACAGACGGATCGAACATACAGCAGGTCAATAATCAAAGGTAGGTTGATCAAGGCAATAACGGGTTTTACCCAAGAGGGAGAGGCTTTCAAGGGAGAGGATGGCAGAGTAATCAGGGAGGTTTCCAAGGTAATCAGGGAGGCTTTCAAAACATGCAAAACGGCAATCAGGATACCGCAAATGAGCAAATATTCAGACCACCGCCAATATGTTGGACGTGTGGGATGACAGGGCATCTAGCACGCACATGCAGAAGCCAAGGCATGGTGCAAAACGAAAAGGAACAAGAGTAGGGATGGTGAATCCACCTGTGTTTTTACAGCAGGGTGGAAATGGAGTTGCACAAAATCACATGGTGTAACAGCAAGCGCCGGGAGCACAACAAAGCTTGCAACCTGAGAATATGACAAATTTCCAGCAAGGACAGTCTCAACAGTTGCCGATGCAACTGTTACAGGCAACAAGTACAGGAAAGGTACTGAATTCCGGAATGAGAAATAACACTAGTGATGGAGGAAGTCCATTCACTCAGCATGGGACAAAGTTATATATGGACTAGGACAGCTCACTGGGAAACCTGATGTGTTCTATCCTATCAGTGACACCAAACCCTCATGAGAAACCAATGTAGATGTCTGTATAGGGGATAAAGTTAATTCCTTCTTAGTTGACACAGGTGCAACACGCTTGTGTATACGAGAAGGCAAGTTTACCTTGTCCGGTGATGCCATAAATACTCAGGGCTTCACAGCAGCAACAAGTCGTGTTCCTTTTACAAATGAACTTCCAGTCTCCATAGGAGAATGTGACATGAATGTGCCACTGCTATATTCAAGGCAAACCCCAGTAAATATATTGGGACGAGACCTAATGACGAAGTTAAACATGACAATCTCGTTCACGGAGAAGGGCATAGTATGTTCAACTCCAGGAATGCATTATTTGAACGTATGCAAAATGATTAGAGCATACGCAGGACAAACGGCTATGAGAACTGTTCCATTGGAACCAAACATATTCGCGTATGGAGTGCGTATATTAATGTCATGGCTACCAGGCATTACAGACAAACCAATGAGAACCCCAGATGAGTTTTTATTTAGGCCAAGAATACCTATGCATGAGGAAAAGGGAGAAGTGTTTCCCTTGGCAATACACACAGCCATAGTGTGAGGAAAGATGGCACTGATCGCCGGTTGTGATGACGAAGGCAGACAATGTTGCACAGTAATCGCCATTGAGGAAGGATACAGATTGACTGACGTCACTGATGACGATCTGTTTGAAGAGCAAATAGGTGTAAATTAAACAACAGTTGAGGTCAATCTTACTTATTCGGTGAAAATTATCAAAATGGAGGTGCCCCAGAGAATGATGCTGGCACAAAAACGTCCTGAATATTTTGATGAGGACATGTCAAAGGTGCCTGTCTCAGTGTGGACTACAGGCCCTTATGACGTAGGCTTGTTGAAAGGAGTCGGAGAAGTAAAGATTAAATTGAAACCAGGAGCAATTCTACCAAACGCACGGCAGTATCCCATGTCTAGGGAACCAGATGAAGGGATTTTCAAGACAATTTCTGCTATGATGGAGCATGGCATCTTAGTGACATCAGAGTCGTCATGCAACTCCGCGGTTTACCCTATCAAAAAATCAAAGGGAGGGTCTTGGCGTTTAATCCAAGATCTGCGCCCGATAAATGATATTGTGGAGGCCGAGTTCCCTCTAGTCCCTAACCCATCCACAATCCTATGTAATATACCCATTGAGGTGAAATATTTCACTGTGATTGACTTGAAAAACTAATTTTTCTCAATCCCATTGCACAAACACTCACAAGATTTGACGTTGTTCACATTCAGACAAATGCGTCTGAAAAGTACAAGGCTACCTCAGGGGTACTGCCAGTCACCATCCATTTTCAACAGAGTCTTGCAGATGGACTTAAGCAATATTGCATTAGAGAGTGTTGTCCTGCAATATGTGGATGACATCTTAATTTGCAGCACGACAGAGGAGACGTGCAGACACGATTCTGTTCAGCTATTGACTGTATTGGCTGAGAAAGGATATAAGGTTGACACAGAGAAGTTACAATACTGTCAAAAAGAAGTGCTGTACATAGGGCAGCTGATCTCACATGAGGGGAAAAGGGTTACCCCTGAAAGGGCTGAAGCCATATTAAACACAGCCAAGCCACACAGGATAAAACCAATGCAGAGTTTTCTAGGTTTATGCAATCATGTCAGGACATGGGTCTTTGACTATAGCTCATATACCGAGCTCTTGTTACAAGCTCTAAAGAAAGCACAGGGGACAAAAGAAACAATCGAATGGACCGAAACCATGGAAGAAGGGTTTATCGAACTAAAAAAGGCCATTTGCACGGCACCAGTTTTAGGTATTCCCAATTATGCTGAGGAATTCTACCTGTTTTCACACACAAATGGCAGTGTTATGACAGCAGTACTCACACAGAGAACCACGTTGGGGTACAAGCCCCTGGCATATTACAGTGGGAACTTGGACCCACTGATGAGAGGTCACTTCCCATGCGAACAAAGTTTAGCTGCAGCAATGTTCGCAATAGAGAAAGCTACAACCATTGTGATGGGATGCTCAATTACGTTGTTCGTCGAGCATGTACTATTTGCCATTCTAGAGAAACTGAAAGGCACATTGAGATCTCAGAGAGCTTCTGCTTATGAAGTGATCATATCAAACCCATCGATTAACATAATCCGATGTAAGATAGTGAACCCGGCTATGTTTATAGCAGAGCCAGTCACTGAAGGAGAGCCAATACAAGACTGCGCGAAGTATGAAGAATTTTATGATGAGATTCACAGAGTGAAAGAAAATGCATTGGCAGAAGGAGAAATTGGGCCTCATTCTGACCCGGGTGCAAAGGGATACCGGGCACCGGTAAGGACACCGGTGCCAGTAATCCCTTTGCGCCCTATTCCGAGGTCCCCCAATGGGACACGTAAGGTGCGTTTGGTCAGACCAAACGTACCTTACAGTTCCCATTAGGGTACCAGGGCGCAAATAACGGCTTTGCCATGCGCCGGGTCGTTATTTGTGCCCTGCTCATTCCCATTGAGCCCTATGGGGGTTCAACTGGGAATGGGGAATGGTTTGGTAAATGGGGACTTACCGGTCCCTCCAAGTTCGGAATGGACTGGTAAATCCCCATCTCACCAAACCGGAGTCGGACCCGGTTTTGGTGGCAGCCATGGCGCAAATAGCGCCATGGCTACATCCAAACTCGGAATGAGGCCCATTGTCTTCGTTAACGGTTCTTCAAGAATCGATCAAAATGATGGGCAGAGATATACAGGCACCGCTTTGATGAAGCACACAGCAAATGGAGAGTTTCAAGCACTTATTAAGATAAGCCGATGTAAGATAGTGATCCCGGCTATGTTTATAGCAGAGAAAGTCACTGAATCAGAGCCAATACATGACTGCGCAAACTGTGAAGAATTTTATGATGAGATTCCCAGAGTGAAAGAAAATGCATTGACAGAAGGAGAAATTGTCTTTGTTGACGGTTCTTCGAGAATCGATCAAAATGATGGGCAGAGATATACAGGCACCACTGTGATGAAGCACATGGCAAATGGAAAGTTTCGAGTACTTATTAGTGCACGATTACCATCTCATTATTCATCACAAGCTGCAGAATTATTGGCATTGATACTCGCACTCAAGAATCATGCAGACCAGGAAGTGACGGTATATAATGACTCCACCTATGTGACATCAACAGTGCACGCAGGCCTAGCACGCTGGAAAAGGAGGGGCTATCTCCGAGCGGATGGCACGCCAGTGCAGCACGCAGCCTTATTGGACATGTTGATTAAGGCACTACAGTCGGCATAGCGGCCGTGAAAGGAGCTGCCCACGCGAAAGGGACAGATTTTATCTCACGAGGAAATCAAGAAGTAGACACAGAAGCCAAGCGTGTGTCGACCAAAGTTGAAACAATAATGAATGTGGAAATAACTCATGCGCATGAGAGAATGATTGTTGCACAAAGTGAAACTGAAGGTTACAGTAATATGGAGAAAACCCAGTTAAAGGAGCTCCAAGGGGAGGCACCACAGGAGGAGAAACCTCTTTGTAAGCGGCAAGGGTGTTCTTTAAACCCCTCCAAGAGCTTGTGGCGACAAGACAGCACTGGTAAACTGTTGATGCCTATAGCCTTATTGAAAATAGCACTGGAACAGTTACACTATCCAGCGCACATGACGGTAGAGAATCTAGCAGCGATGATTGCTGAAGACTGCTTTATACAAAACCTGGCAGAGCATGTTGGATTTTTTATGGTGAACTGTATAATCTGCCAACAGTCCACGGCTGGGCATACACTACGAGTAATTAGAAGAGTCATCCCAAGGCCCAAAAGGACCTTTTCAGCACTTGCATGTCGATTATGTCTATATGATTCAAAGTATGTAACGGGTACAGGTACCTAATTGTTGTGGCGTGTCCATTCTCTAGATGGGTAGAAGCAGGTCCATGTAAACACCCAGGCTCTACCTGTGATGCCACATTTCTGGTGAGGGAGGTATTTCACAGATGGGGAGTATGTGAGGTCATGAGGTCAGACAATGGACTTCACTTTGTTAACGCAGTATTTGAACAGATCAGCTTGTTGCTTGGTGTAAAGCACAAGTTTTCTTCGGCGTATCATCCTAAAGGTAACAGAATATGCGTGAAGCTCAACGGCTTGTTAAAAGAAAGGATAGCCAAGTTGAAGCTTACTCTAAAGAAGGGATGGCTACACTGCCTTCCACTGGCACCGTATGCGCTCAGAACCCAGTCTGGTTCTGACCACCATCTTACGCCGCATGAAATAATGACAGGCAGAAGGATGCACACGCCACTGACACCCTGAGATAGAGCTAGATATGATGCTCAGCCAACAGGGGAAATGTTAGGATCAGAAATGCAAAATTACTTGAATTGCATGACATCTTGTCTTACTGTAATTTCAGGACAGCTGCAGCGACGACAAAAAGGGTCCAGGGCAGCACAGAACACAGAAGGAACTACTACACCGAGCAAGTTCAGGGTTCACGTGTTCCACAACTGTTCCCTGGGGACACGGACCTGGTGAGAAACCACATGAGAAAAGAAATGGGAAGAGCCAAGGTTCAACGGTCCATTCAGAGTGGCGGACGTCGCTCCCTCTGCAGTCAAGTTACAGGGAAGAAGAGCCTGGATCTTCTTGCGTGACATCAAGCCATACATCTGAGAAGACCCTCTGCTCGCATCCCAATGTGCAGAGAATACAGACAACGGGGAACAACCACAGCATGTGCAGACAAGATCCATGACACGGAAGAAGGATGCATGACCAGCAAAGCAAAGGCAAAGAAGTTTTGTGCAAGGTTGTGGCTTTATTTTGGACATTTCCTCTGAGCAACAAAGGGGATAAGGACATACACACAGACACTCTGTGCATCCTAGTTGCAGGGTGAAGAAGAAAACTACACGTATAAGCCACAACATAGTCTGTTGACTTTGAACTTTGGACTGAGGCACACTGAAGCCTTGATAAGAAAAGGATATGCCAAATTTTGATCGAGGACACATAAATTGGAAGCAAATACACTATCCAGACTCTTTTCATACAGAAGCCTAATTTGGACTCACTTATGGTGTCATGCAGTAGTGACATCACTAAGGACGTTTTGACCTACTTCGAGTTAGTATTGAGATCGTACCCATCGTTAGTGGAAAGGCTCACTAACATCACTGAATTTCTTCAAGATCCTGAAAACGAAAAGACAATAAGGAGGCTGCTCATTGTGATTGCCGAGCAGTTCCTTTTGCTTCAGGAATACAGCGAGGACAAGACAAATGTCCCCAGCAGAAGAAGCAGCAAATAGACTTGTCAGCGTGCTATTCTTTCGCCTAATTGAAGGCTGTCCAGATCTTGTCGGGAGACACACCTATGTCTTGACATTTCTTCGAGATCAAGCAAACACAGAATGTTTGAGTATAATCCTGAACAGAATCATAATTCAGGTTGCTCTTCAAGCTCATCAAAATCACAGAAGAGTGTAAACTTTCCGCCGAAGGACAGATCGAGAAAGTGTTGCCAGAGAACTTCACTCCTGCTGACAATGAAACAACATGCCTTCCTGAGTGAAACAGATAAGAGGCATTGACAGGGAGCTTGTTTATTTTGAACACACAAACTAAGAGACTTGCTGAACTTATTTCCTTACCTGACATTTTCGTTTACAGGAGAGAGAACTGTTTCCAGAGACAAGAGACAATCTATTATTCAGGCAAGGAAGGACAATTGTTCCAGTATCTGCAACCTACGAGCAGAGACAGCAGAACCCAGATATAACATTACCTAGAATGTACTAAAGAGTTCGTTTTTCTTTCCTTAGATGATCGAGATGGGCAACCAAAACAGTAATCTTGTCCTCCCTCAGGAGGAGAGACGCTCGTATTGTTCCGGAAATAAGTGTTGTAGGTTAACCTATAGAGGAATCATGTACCTATGCATCGTATTCATCATTGTCTTACTGTCACTGACAATTCAAACTGCATTTGTTTATTGGTGCACAAAGCGTTCCGATTCCAGTGCACCCGCCTAATGATGTAAGCATGAAACCCACGAAAGTGCCCAGACCTTACATAGTCATTCCAGTCCCTAGAAGGTCTGCTAGCAGAGTGAGTGAACTTGAAATGGATGTAATGAGCAATAATACACACACACTTTTGGTAACAAATAGATTGATGCGCCGGAGACAGGGTTGAAAGAGCAATTACGAGAGAGGGTTGATGGAAAACACACACATGCAAACGATGAGTGCACATACACTATGTCTAGTGTCAATAACTGCAGAACCACAGTCCAAAGAAGGGGAGAGGTTTGGACAACCTACGATGAGACGTTCCACACCAGGTGAAGCAAAAAGACAAATGGAGAAAGCTGAACTTTTAAAGAGACTAAAGGAGTTGGAGAATAAACAAACAGAGACAGCATTGACAAGCATGCCTGATCCAATGAAGAGAACAAGTACAAGTCCTACAAAAATATCACGTGCAGAGATGATAGCAGAATCAATATGGCCGTTTATAGCCAGAGCCAGGAAAAGACAAGAGGACAAGGAAAGAATTACCAGACTTTCTCCTACTCAAATGGTACAGATGAAAATGCCTGGACCATGGATCGAGATGCCTGAGAATCCTCCAGCAAGAAGAAGCTATATGGATGTGATTAAGGATGTGATGATAGCAAACTACATGAAAACCTTGATAATCAAGAGAAGCACACAAGAAGACAACAATTAACTAAATGACTACCTAGACAGCACAGCACACTTGGGAAAAAACATCTGGTACCAACATATGAAAGAAGTTGGACGACGAAATTCCAAGGAAGAATGCTTTGTTTGTGCACTCTTGCCATACAGCATGGGGAAGTCAAAGATCTTCGTAGCTGTGGAAATTGATGTCCAGACATACGTAGCAATGTGCAAAACCAGAGGCCAGTTCATTGCAAGTGATGGTTCACCGAAATGGGCAACTGAAGCACTGATCCAAATGAAGACGATTATGTCCAGGACATAAAGACAAGAAACAATGGAAAAACAAATAACATTGTGATCAGATATGAGAAGCCTGGAGTTAAAGGAGCAGAGATCAGAAGACAGTCAAACCAAAGACTGAACGTTTAAGGTGAAACTCCAGAAGAAGCTCTGAGTTGATAGAACAGAGATCAGATTCAAATTTGGGGAACCGTGCTTTCACCAGACGTATGGGAGAAAGGAGTAGTGATTTGCAGAACATGGATGGTCATTGGAGCCTGCAAAGAAGCAATTGAAAATGTGCAGAAGATATGCAAGCCATTGTGGCCGAGATTTGCAAGACTGCTGTCATGGGTCGAAGCCAGAGAAGGACCCTTGCAGATAGTGCCATTGGAGAGTCCAAAATTTTGTTTTCAGAAATAATGGTACAAGGAAAATGGGAGAAAATCAGAACTGTGGACGTGTTTTTGATGCTCCAGGAATGGTACATGGTACTGCAGTGATCATGGATCATTATTGGGCGTGTGGATCCAAAGCATACATCAGACTGCCGAAAGATTTGGGAGGTATATGCACATTGGTGAAGGTCCATGTCCCAACATTGGTGATTCCAAAAAGAGATCTGAATATTGACAGTTTCCCAAATGCAGATGCTCACCTGAGAAAGAAGAGATCTGTGGAACTGATTAACCAAATGAAGAGAGAGAATTACTTTCTGCCAAATCAGAAGAAGCAATCCCGTATGAAGACAGGCTGTTCAGCCTCACCTCATCAGTGTTCATGACAATTCTGATGCCAAGAGTTCAGGTTGGAGCAAATACGAAATGGTTGCAGATAACCAGATGGGAGTTACTGCAGACCATCAACAGGACCATAAAAGGAATCAATGCAATCAGGGAAGAGTTAAGGGCGATTCGACTAATGACTCCCCAGAGCAGATATGTCCTTGACATGATCACAGCTATGGGTGGAGGTGTATGTGCAAAAATCGGAGAATTGTGTTGCACATGTATACCATCTCACAATGACGAAAATGGAACCTTAACAGAGGCCATAGGTATGCTGACAAAACTACAGAATCAAATGATTGATGAAGCCGATGAAGTTGACGATGACGGATTCTGTGTTATCAAGATAATAATATCTCAGTGCCAGAAAACTGCAAAAAAGGCCATAGGGATGAAGATCATGATTGATGTCGAGCCGGGATGGAAACCCAAGGACCTGACTGATTAGGGGCTTTGTGAAAGCCAGCATTTATGCACCAGAAGGAATGAAGTTTTGGTATCCAAGGAAACACAGAAATGATGTGGGAAGATGGATCTATTCCAATCCGAGTGGATAATGTCAATTAATGACATGGAACAAAGATGAGCATGTAAGAACAGCAGGAAGCTTGAAGGGAGTCGTAAAGGTATGGACCCCAAAGAGATATTTCTTCAGGCCTCTACGTCTGAACCCAGAGGATGAAGTAAAAGCAGATCCAGAAGATGTAGTAAAGGCGGATACAAAAGAAGAAGTGAAAGGGGTCGATGAATCACCGAGAGGGGGGAGTGAAGAGGAGGTGCCAAGCATGATTCTCACTCCAACCGCCCATTTTGAAGTACCAGGAACATTCACACCAAAATATTTGACGTATGATGAGCAAATAAACCAGCAGAGAGCCGCAGTTGGGCTCTGTCCAGTACCTATCAGAAGAACAACACCTGTTGAAGTACCGACACCTAAGAAAACCTGGACAATATGGTACCCATTGAGAAAACCATATCGACATGTGAGACAAAATGACGATTGTCAGAATGCAATACCTGAAGAAGCCAAGAAGATACTAAAAGAAGACGAATGGTGACGTCATAAGAACCCGGACTGATTCACATATAGAAGATATAACGACCTGAGAATGGTAAAAAGAGACAAAACACCATGGATATGTGACATCCCGAGCCTAAAGTGAAATAAGTGATGTCAAGATGTGAGAAATTATGCCATATGCGCAATGAAGATATTCAGTTAGTTTAACCGTGTACATATGCACAATAACTGCAAGGAGCACAGAAATCGTGAGGCTTGCTTATGCTTAGTAGTAAGATAGATTGCGGCTAGCGCCACCTATACATATCTACCTCAGAAGGAGCACTTTATATAAGTATACTTCCACTATGCACAAGAGCAGAATCAACCAAAGGTTATTAAAGGTCTCCAACAGGAAAGCTTTGCAGCAAGCAAATCAATGATTAAAGACGGAGAGAAACTCAGATGAAGGTAATCATGCCAAGAAGCCAAGGTTGTATCGGCTGACATAGACCAACAGTGGAAACAATTAATGAAAAGAAGACAGAGTATCCTGTGCAGAAAGGTCAAGATATGCCACAGATGGCAGATGACTGGCAGAATTAAATCATTACACGAAATAGCATGAAGAATAAGAAGATTTCACGGTGACGGAATCACATGACTGAGCAAGCGGAAGGGATGAAACTTACTTTCACACCTATGCATGAATGTTTGCCATGCCCAGACACCTTAACTTTCCCAGACCAAGAAGCAGACTCGAGGCCAACCACAAATAAATAATTGACACATGACCACTGAAGTGATGATTGATTGTAACAATAATTGGAGGTAAACTGGGGGTGCAGACGAACTACCTGCACCTGGCCGGCTTTTCTGCACGCTGCTAAGAGCAAGTGGAAAAGTATGAGTGGGGTTGATGCCAACCCAATCATAGTGGACCCTGTAATCTAGGGTCCTATAGTTAGTAGAACCAATGAGACGTCGTACTTTTAATGACATCTACACTAGCCATTTTGAAGGAAGGGCTTAGATGCCCCACCTGACATTGTTTATCCAATTCCCTTCCCCCGTTACCATATACAGATATAGTACCTATATTAACGTTATCTTCCTAGAACCAATCAAGTTGCATGCTAAGTTTTAAGAGTTACACGTCAGTGATGACGAGTTTTTGGTATAAATACTATGTTTTTTCTGAAATTAATTGGAGTTCAAGCGAGAAGTAAGATCGAGCGATTGCTGATATTCATGAACTCCCTGTTTTTTGTACTTGTCATTAAATGGACTCCCTTTGCCAAACTATTGAGTTGTCATTATTGATTTGATGGGAGAGTATTAATCTGCATCCCCATCCATCTCAAGGGTGCTGCTGCTACTCTTAAAGTGCTGTTTGGAAATCTCCAGTCCTATGGGCCGGCTGGGGTCCCTACTGCACACTCACATTATAGCTTAATTTACCACCAGTCATCACTCTACCGGGCCCTGGCATTGGGAACCTTTGGCAACACCTAGCTCATCATAAAAATATATAGTCACATGACACACTAAGCAACAGAACATGACAATCAATGCCAATAACAACCATTTACACATTTTCACGGGACAGTGCCTACCTGCTCTCAACATTCCTGCTCACGCCATTCAGGGGGGTGTACTAGCAGGGGACTGCCTGGGTGTTGTGGCAGAGGTCAGTGGGGGTGGTGGGTGATGTCAGGATTTGAGGGGGCTGCTTGGTGGTTGTGTGAAGGACAGTGGGGTGGTGGGCAGTGTCAGGACTTGAGGAGGCTGCCTGTGAGTTGCGGTGGAGGTCAGTGGGGGTGGTTGGTGGCATCAGGAATTGAGGGGGCTGTGGCATTGGTCAGGGGGATGGAGGGAGGGGGGTGTACTGGCAAGGGACTGCCTGGCGATTGTGGTGGAGGTTAGTGATATGACTTAGCGGTGTAGGCCAGCAGTTTAGGTGCCTTGAAACTAGGGGTAACGCAGTGAAGCCTTGAGTTGCGGGTGGACGGCATGCCGTTTCGATGGGGTGCTGCCTTGAGTTGCGGTTTGATGGTCCGCAGTTTCGCCAGGTTGCTGCCGTGAGTTACAGGGGAAGGGGGGGGTCAGCACGAGGTTGAGGTGCTGCCTTTAGTTACGGGGACAGAACGCAGGTTTGCCGGGGTGCAACCTTGAATAACGGGTTGATGGTCCCCAGTTAGGCTGGGGTGCTGCCTTGAGTTATGGGGGGATGGCACACAATTTTGCAAGGGTGGTGCCTTGAGTAACAGGTTGACGGTCCGCAGTTTTGCCAGGTTGCTGCCGTGAGTTACGGGGGTCAGCACGCAGTTGAGGTGCTGCGTTTAGTTACGGGGACGGAATGCAGGTTTGCCGGGGTGCAACCTTGAATAACAGGTTGATGGTCCCCAGTTTCGCTGGGGTGCTGCCTTGAGTTATGGGGGGGGCGGCATGCAGTTTTGCCGGGGTGCTGCCTTGAGTTACGGGGGGACCGCATTCAGTTTCACCGGGGTGCAGCCTTGAATAATGCATTGACATTCTGCAGTTTTGCCGGTGTGCTGCCTTGAGTTATGGGGGGTCTGTGTGACGAATCAACTTCCGGGGCACCTGTGGTCCAGGGATGAATATCGGTTTCTAAACCATCAATCAGCCCCACACCTCTAGTACACCAGAAGGGATCCGAACAAATTGGAAACACAAGTAAATTATAAACCTCCTTGTCCAATTTTGGTAATGTGGACAGAACGGCAGGCTTATCTCTGCTAGGTCGTGGATCATTGGGTAGTTGCAACACAGCGAAAATACAATTATTACCCAATGATGAAAGGGACTGTCCAGTCAATGTTGTATGAATATATCTACTTTATTATTATCACAACAGACAGTTCTAGCACACTGCAAAATACAACCCACATTGTAAAGGAAAATAGAGGACAGGCAATTTCAAGAAGGAAAGGGGATGTACTCTGGATATTGACAGGAGGGTAGTCCGTTATGCAATTAATCACATTGTTCAAGGATACTTGGTCTCAGCACAAAGGGAGCAGTGGGTTGTAAAATGTCACTAGGGGCCTTCGGAGAAGGACCAGGGGGACAGAACCACAATATACCTTATTCTTGTAGAAGTTCTTGGTGCTCGACAGGGTCGAGTCGGTTTCAGGGCGCTTTGCAGCTTCTGCGACAGAATTCAAGACTGGAGACAGTTGCGGTTATCAGGCGGCAGGCAGTGCCCGCATGGCAGCTCAGGGTCAGGAATTGCTGTCTCAGTGCTGGTTGGCAGGTCTGAAGCATTGGTCGAGGCGTCTCGGACGGCCTAAGCGACTGCGGCATGACACCAGTCAGCATTACAGTCAGTTGCAGCTCGACTGTTTAAAACATTTCCTTTAAGGTGGATGCTGGTTGATGCTTGCCGGTGCACTTCTCCTAGCTTCTTCGCTGGGCTCATGTCGTCCTTTAAGGCGGACAGCCCAAAGCTGAGGAGAGTGTTGCAAGCAAAAGCCTTGTCCTTCTTTCAGTTCAGAGACTCTCTGGCACGTCGCACCTAGGTAGCTTGCTTGAAGAGACTAGCAGGGAATGCTGTGTGCTGGCTGGGTACTGTTTCTGGAGCTGCTAGAGGGTCCTCTGGATTCAGTATCTCCCTCTGTTCCCTGGGAGATGTTTAGGGGAGGGATCTTGCTTCCCTCTTGGAAATCCTGGCCCTGCTTCACTTGCAGAAGCTGTAAGGCAGACTGTACCTTCAGCCAGGGTCCAAATGAGTCCATATTGTTACTCCTTGTGAAGTCTTCAGATGGTCTGCCAAAAGAGGGGCTCAACCCTCTTTTACAGCCAAATGGGCCCCAGTGATTGGTGTAGGCTAAGCCTACCTTAATGAACCAATCCTGGGTCCCCACCAACAATCTTCTGTTATGCGTGAGGTTATAGAGTACGAGATTTAGTGAACGGGCATATATTTTTCTTTTAAATATTCTAAAGAAGGTCTGTGGTCCTGTAGCCAACAAACCTCACATGCACAGTGAGTTATCGTAACATCGATGAGCAAGTGGATCCTAGATGTGATGTCCTAGGACGTTGGAAGAAGGACCTCGCGTGATATTAGTACAAAATATTTCTTTCAATTAGGTTAAGATCATCTATGAATTAATTTCATATTTTTCAAAAATGTCTTGCATAAATTCTTCTTGACGACTGTTGTAAAATTCAAAAGAAGTTCTTTATTTCCAGAGACATATTTGGGTCATATTTAGTCCAATGCATTTCGGTGTCTTGACCATCTTCAGGAGGGTCTCAATTATACAGAAATGAAATAAAATAGAATAAAACCATCTTTGTAATGTGGTGTTATAATGATGTCATCATACCTATATTACAATATAGATTGTGTATTTTCTAAGAAAAATAAAACTTTTTTACCTGACCACTGTGCCGCGGTAAGGATGAATATGAATGCCTTCCGGAGTTCTAATAAGCATACAGCTTATTTTGTGGTGATCCTTAATTCTGATCCTGACATCTCAGTGATAATATGTGTCTCTAAGTGAACTATTCTATCTTGGTACATGGTTATAGAAACAAAAACAGAAAACATAACACTGGTTGATGTTCCCTACCTGTTCTTGGCTGATCCTTTCTTATATGATTTTGATTGAGGCCTGTAACAGATTCATGCTATTAGTTGAGAGGTTCCCTCTTTTTTGGTATAATAGGTCACACTGGCTGCTTCTTTCAATCTTGCACTTACCATGGTGTTTTGATACTGCCATCCGACATCGGAGAAAACGCTTGTGTAAGCAGATCCTCCATGTCAGTATGGATTTATACTTTTGAAAAATGTCATTGGTGTGATGACGTCATTCTGTGCCAGCGTGTGCCAGCGTGCTTCAAACCATTATGGTTTATGCTTCAATTCGTGTATAGGAGTTAAAAAAATACATGTATTTCAAATATTAACATTGGAAAATTAAATGTAAGAAAAAACATTTTAAGTCATTCAGGGACCCATTTGTAAACATTTTAAATACAATCTGTTCTTGGGTGTTTAAAAATATTAAGGTATATGCTGCAATTTGTGTAGAGGAGTTAAACAAATATACGTGTATTTCTGATATTTTACATTAGAAAATTAAATATAGGCAAAAACATTTAAAGTCATTAAGGAACCCATTTGAGTCTATTGCTGAGGCAATGGTTCACAGGCAATATGCATACACAAATGTTAATGCTGATGTGCATATTTGTGCAATTATATATTTCATTTTCTTACATTGCTCAGATATTGTATGCAGAATAATTTACTGTTCAGTATGTAGATAAGCACATCTGTGCAATTTCTTGTAGATACACATTCTATCACAATCTTTACAGACCAGAGGTTAGGTATATCTGAAAGACGGTCAAGTATGGTGCTGTGTCTTGTGCCTTTTATATGACATAGTTCTTGACAATGATTTGACATGAATAGGTGGGTAAAGAAAAAACGTATTGTCACAACTTCATAGTGTGGTAGGCCATACCATTTTCATTCAATTTGGTTCAATACTCAATTGAGTTAAATACTCTCTCTGCTACGCATCTTGTCATATGGTTTGAGTGGTTCACATAGTGTTTGTGGCCTATACCACCTTCTACAAAGGATCTGCAAGCTGAATAGCCTTGTGAGGTCTGTCTCTCGGTTTTGGTGATGACAAGGATCTGTGTGTTGGTAAACTAAGCATTGGTCCATTTTTAAATACGCAAGCAAAGTTACATTCTTCGTTCATCCCATTAGGGTGTAATGAGTTCAATGCATCTATCCAATATATTTCGTGTTGGTCTAGCAATTGCAAGATATTACCTTCTCTAGATTTTCCTTCAATTACCTCTAAGATCTGAAATCTCATCTGTGATATTTGGTGTTTTGCTTCATGCAAGTGACGTGTCACTGGTGATTTGGTATTGCCTGTACGAATGTTGGAACAGTGTTCGTTCCAACATATCCTTGCCTTTCGTATGAGGATTTCCCTGCATAACACTTCCCACACAGGCATTTGAAACTTTAGATAATATTTTTGATTTCACATGTGCCAAATGTTTTAAGACCAGGGAGACAGAAATACAATGTAACTTTCGTTTTCAGGGTGCTTTGCAGCTTCTGCAACAGAATTCAAGACTGGAGACAGCTGCGGGAATCAGGCGGCAGGCAGTTCAGCGAGCGTGGCTGGGTGGCTGCTGGCTGGTCTGCACAGCAGCTCAGGGTCAGGAATCGTCTCACTGCTGGTTGGTAGGTCTGAAGCACTGATTGAGGCATCTTGGACGGCATGAGCGACTGCGGCATGACAACAGTCAGCAGTACAGTCGGTTGCAGTTTAAGGGGCTTAACTGCCCAGAAATGTCCTTTAAGGTGGATGCTGGTTGATGCTTAGCGGTGCACTCCTCCCATCTTCTTCGCTGAGCTCATGTCGTCCTTTAAGGCGGACGGCCCAAAGCTCAGGAGAGTGTTGCAGGCAAGGGCCGTGTCCTTCTTTCATTTCAGAGACTCTCTGGCACTTCCCACCTAGGAAGCTTGCTTGAAGAGACTAGCACAGCGCGCTGTGTGCTGGATGGTTACTGGTTCTGGAGCTGCTAGAGGGTCCTCTGGATTAAGTATCTCCCTCTGTTTCCTGGGAGATGTTATGGGGAGGGATCTTGCTTCCCTCTTGGAAATTCTGGACTTTCTTCACTGGTGGAAGCTGTAAGGCAGACTGTACCTTCAGCCAGGGTCCAAATGAGTATGTCTTGTTACTTCTTGTGAAGTCTTCAGATGATCTGCCGGAAGAGAGGCTCAACCCTCATTGAAAGCCAAATGGGCCCAAGTGATTGCTGTAGGCTAAGCCTACCTTAATGAACCAATCCTGGGTCCCCACCAACAATCTTCTGTTATGCGTGAGGTTATAACCAGAGTGTTTTGCAACAGGAAAGGTAAAGGGGTGAAAACATGTACTACTAGGTCCCACCCATCTTCCCATCTGTTGTGGATTAAAGGGTCTCTCTGGTTAATTGAGCTCTCTGTGGTTCCTGATTAATGGCAGGTCTTTCTTGAAGTTGTTGTAGCGAGAACAGACTTTCTGTCTCCATCAAATCACATACTCCTACCCTCTGAATGGGGTTCCCACCAGCGTGGGTTGCCTACTGTAAACACATGTACCAGATCCAGACATGACACTTCACTGCCCTTGATACTGAGGGGCGGGAGCTGACTTCAGCTTGACACAGATGCATATCAAAAAGGTGTTGGGAATTTCCTGTCCATTGTTAGATCTGCAACCAGGCCTCTCGCAGGCCTGCTTCGACTAACTCTCATCAGAATGTGTTACCACCAGCAGGACTGACAATGGGCAAAGCAGATCCATGGAGCTTTTGATAGTTGATGCAGCTGGCCATGGCCGGAAGAAGGTTTTTCCCTCCTCCTCTTGAGATGTCTTCCTGTACTCCTGGCTGTCACATTCCAACTAAATGGGGCAGGGATGGGGGGTAGGAGGAGGCAGCGCCTGTAGGCTGTGTACACCCAGAGTACACGGATCTATGTGTTTGTTGTGCAGAGAGCATAGGAAAGTGTGTGCAGATTAGCCCCAAACATTTTCAGAGGTTTATCTCCCATCATTCAATTTGTTTAAAAAATAACAAAAAAGCCCAGGTGAGTACACATCCACTGCGGAGATGGTCTAATTCCTCAAAGTCAGCACGCAGTTGGGGTGCTGCCTTGAGTAAGGGGGGGTGGCGGTCAGCACGCAGTTTTGCCAGGGTGCTGGCTTGAGGTGCAAGGGGATGGTATGCAGTTGGGGTGATGCCTTGAGTTACGGGGGTTCAGCACACAGATTTGCCAGGGTGCTGGATGGTGGGTCTAAGATAGGCGCAAAGGGTGTTACCTGTGAATGGTTTTTGTTTGGGTGGGGGGTGTTATGGGCGTTCTGGGTGAAGCTCGAGTCTCTTTGCGCCTCGGGTTACTTTGCGCTTAGAAATCCATGAATAGGCGGAACGCGCAAGGAAGTGCAAAGTTGTTTTAGGCACAAAGTACTTTGCTGGGACTTTGCACTTCTTCTGTTAGTGTAATGCAATATAAAGAGGCAGGCCAGCTCCCATAGGGGGTGTTAGACGGACAGCCTACATAACGGGCCGCATCCGGCCTTGGGCTCTGGAGAGCGCTTTTAAGGTGGGGACTGCTGTGCTCTTTCACTTTGTTGCAGCCCCCACCCAAAGTGGAAGTCGTTGCAGTCCGCGCCTGGAGGTTTTCGTGGTGCAGTCGCTGTTCCATGTCTTCGTTGAAAGTTTTGGGATAAATATCTGTTTGGGAACTGGCCCCCTGGATTTTGAGGGTTACGGGGCTTATCTGGTGGTCTTGCACCGCCTTGAGAAGGAAGAAATGCTTTGTCTCCAGGCAGAGATCGCCTTGCTACCTTAGTTCTTGCTCTTGTATCGGGCGTATATGATATTTTATTTTTTCGCAATGTGGTGTGCGGTCGCCATGCCGTGGGGGTGTGTGGTTATATTTATTTCAATTTGTGTTCCTTGAACGGTTGCCGTGCTGTGGGGGTGGGTGTTCTGTTGCTGTGATATTTGTATTTTTATTTATTTTTGGGCCCGGGTTGATTGCTGTGCCGCGGGTGCCGTCGTTGTTTTGGTGGTCATTTTAAAATGGCAGCCGCACGCTGCCTTTTTCACTGTCTTTTTTTTGTTGCAAGTACCACGATTTAAATCTTCAAAGAGGCTACTCTCAGCACGACATGCTGGGGGATTTAAAACATGACATGGGTATAGCGATAGCGTCCATTTCGTCTGATTTTTGACAAATCATCGATGTTGAAAAACGCACACGTTTCACGAGTGAATGGATCGGCAAGGCACTGGCATACTGCAATAATGGTGGCCCATGTTTAAGGGGATATTTTAAGAATAGCATGGATTATTGCACCGATGTCACATATCCCTAAACCCCCACCTTTTCAATTTGTTACAAGTTTTGGTTGGAACAGTGCACCCATGGATCACCGCGCTGCACAAGTAGCTTAAAACACCAGTTTGTGTAGCTTTTTATTAATCATATGCTGGGCGCTTTAGTGTTGAGCAATAGCATTGCAGTTTTCTGGTCATTTCTGTGGGTATTTGAATAACCAAATTGGTGATCAACTACCAACTACCCATGCCGCATATGGCATAAGCTTTGGGTGGAGCACTTTTATATGCTTAAGGGGTTGTATTGGAATGCCACAACTATACGAATTATACGAATTATGTGGATCTGACAAATGTCACGCAAAACAAAGAGCTACCATGGTGGTAAGCAATGTTCCCTCTAATTATTTTTCCCTATGTGCGGCACTGATAGGCTGTTGTGCACACATTATTTTCCATGTGTGCAACTGACTAATGAGGTAAGCCACTTTGTGAGCATGTGTATTTAGTGAACTACCGTCGCAGAAGCGAGCTTGAAAAGGGATTTCCTCTTCCCAGCCACTGCAATTCTTGACAAATCTTACACCACTTTTTCCAAACACATAAGCTAAAATAAAATATGGTATATGTGATTATACAGAAAACTCATCAACCAGTCCAAGACTTCAACATCTGCCACAGTACCTTGTAAAAAGTTTTATGCCACTGGAGAATCACTCATGTGTACTACAAAACACAAATATCTCTTGTCATGACTGACGTGGCTGTCAAGAAATTCAGACAGAAAACATTTGGTTATGTATTAATGGCAATTAAAAGAAATGTGTCAAACATGCTGATAGGAGTCCAGGCGCCACTTAAATGAAGTTATATAAGGGCGAGCAGAACATGCTTCTAATAATTTGTATAAGGAAGATAATTACATCAGAATAACTGCACCTCAGAATATGATGATCAAAAATTCCTGTGCCTCTGCTTACTATCCACATTACGTTCTCCTGTGGGTAGTTATTACACCAGCCTACAGCTAAGAGACATATGCACCATCAATTTTTACTCCCTAAAGAATGAAAATGTACCTAACAAAAACGAGAACAATGAACATATCGTTGTTTCAACCCACAAAGCTCCACTGATATTTTTTCAAATTAGTGACCAGTAAAACACTGGCATAGGAAGGAACTCTAATATTAATTCCCAATCTCAAGAGGAATTTTAAGGGGAAGAACATCTTTTAATAAACAGAAAGTATCCCTATTGGCAAAGCTAATAACTTTTTTACTCCCTGAAAAATCATTTGATTCCAAGTAGGGAGCAAAATCTGATTAGACCCCTGACATGGGAAGTGAAATACCAGGGCACCACAGCCTAAACCAAATTAAACAAGAGCCTTACTGAGGTTTATTATGGAGCCCGGCTGAAGAAAATAACATATATATGCCTGTTATGTTAATAGCATTAATTCATCAGAGAAACAACTGATTGAGTGCCTTCTTCAGTAGCTATGGATGCCTCTTCTGTAATTCTTTGTTATCAGTTAAATAAGATTGGGGGGGATGCTAGAGACGATAAACACAGAACACATGGTTACATTGAAAAGCCCTCAGCAGCTGAGCATAGAAAGAAAAAAAGGTGCTGTTGTCTAGATGGGTGCTAGACTTTCCTATCCTTTCGCAAACAAGCAACACATTTCCTTCAGTTTGCTGGCGAAACGTATGACTTGGTTTTTTAATTTGCTGCTTTGTTCATCACCCACAAGGAGCGATGACCTGTGCTCTTCTACCCATACCCTTCCCCGGCTCCTGTGCTATCCTCCAATACTAGTTGCTAGAGCACTGTAAAAAAGTGAGGGATTGTAGCAGTAAACACTTGCTGGGATATTTGCAGACTCACAATACTTTGTAAGCAAGGCATATTTAATGTCTCAACATATTATGTGCATTTTAAGAATGTCATGACTCTGCATGTACATAATTATTTTGTAGTGCATACAAGATTGTTTGCAGCATACCCCACCCTTATATCATTGTGTAGGATTATGCAGTGCTCAGTGAACCCGTTTTTGTATAGCAGTGATTTACCCTATAATGTAAGAAGGTCTATGACCCAAGGAACTCTGAACACTTGAAAACGATGCAGATTGTGTGAAAAGCATTCTCCTGTCTGAATATCCGGTGCTGTGATACTATGGACGAGTAATCCCAGGCATAGTCCATACCCATTATGCATTGTGGGGAAAGTAAATGATATTGCAATATTGCTCTCTACCTATAGGGTAATGTTAGTGATGCTTAAGTAGGAGACACTGAGCATCACATTTGTCTTCTCAAAATCCTTAGTGGGCAAATTAATATTTGAGTTTTATAATACGTTAACTTGCAAGGGGCCGCTTCAAAGCACTTGTGTGACAAATATACAAAGAAGAGGAATTATGGGATAACGTTACACCTCCAAGTAGCCTGCTTACTTACAGTCATTATCCGATATATGAGCTAGTTGTTTGAATGTATAGTGTGGGTGACACTTTTGGTGAGGCACAATGAGTAACAGAAATTCTGGCTTGTGTCTGTTATTCATGTTACAACATACATAAAACAAGTGGATGTAGGGACACCCCTGCTAACCTTTCGCAGAGCCAAGAGAGGAAGAGTCAAGGTTGTCTGGCTGTATCTTAATGTGTTCTTGGGCAGAAGTTAGAGTCATAAGGTAAAAGTGTGGTAGAGTCAATTTTAGGAGTCATGGGTGGCGAGGGAACATTAGTTGGTTGATGTGTGCAGGCACATCTTGGTTAGATTCTTCTGTTCTTGGAGCCAGTTTTTCATATTAGTTTATAACCTCTTTTGTGTGTATTTTGCTGTTAGGGATTTTAGTTGTTTACGGTCCCTCTTGCATAGTAATTTAATGCAAATCAGCAGAATATCAAGACTAGTTGCTTATTTTAAGAGAAAGAACATTTCAGGTAATTACTGTGGCTTGTGCCTTATTACATCTTTTTGAATTGGTGAGAATTGTCTGTGTGCGCTGCCAACAATCTTCTGAACGGCACCCAGAAGGAAGCTGGGCAAGCGCACATGCGCAGAGCTTAGATGGAACATTGGTGGTAAGCCCAACAAGGTGGTGGTTGCAAAATGCTAATTAGCAGCAGGACGATTAAAGGGTAGGACGCTCATTTCACTTATTTAATTATTTAGGTGTTTACTTATTTAATTTATTTTTTAAGACACCTATAGACAAGACAAAAGGTTCCAGAACGATGATAGGAGTCCCAAGGGGGTGATGACAGAATGCTTTATTATGTGGCTTTGTTGATTAACGGATTGTTTTATGTGCTACACACATGTTCAAGGATATCGTAAGAGGATAAAGGATCATTTGGCAGGTCGGTCACGGTACAAAGGAAGAGCTAGAAATGAGTGGTAAGGTTTTCCGTGGATGACTCAAGTTAAGAGAGGCTTGGCTGGGGCACCCAAGAGGAAAGAAGTGTCTCCTGATTAAGTATTGCCACTGTAAATATACAAGTACAATTCCCTCTCTTACTTCCCCCTGCACTTTTGCGCTGTCGCACTTGCACGGTCTGAATAACACAAGGCCTAGTAAGATTGTTTGTCTTGTCCTCCCTCTAACTCCCCCTCCCCTTCTTTGTTTTGTCGCAACTAGAAACACTTGTGTACAGGCTCGCTATAAATGTCATATCATATCATAGAGGCATGCTGAGGGAACACAGCAGGGGAAGGCAGAAGATATGCAATATAGCAAGCCACATTCTGTTTCCATCACCTTTAGTCGGTTTGAAATGACAAGAGAAGGGTCACCAAACATGTTCATCAGCATCAAAGTTGTCTCCAACAGTCCCAGTGGTAATGAGTGTGATGATGAGGCCGAATTGTGGGCAAAATTGCAACAAGAAATGCGCAGGAAGATGGGCAAAGAAGATGCTGGAGGAGGAACAGGAGGTGCCTGCACACCAGCAGGTTGTTCAGACCCAGACCTGCCCACCCGCAAAATTGAACACCCTGCCAAGCAAAATGCCTACCAAATCGCCACCTAAAAGGAAATGGGCACTGCGTCAACTGAGGTGTAAGGTTGCAACTGTCAGGTTAAAAGAACAATTGTTATTACAGGTGGCAGCTAATCCCGCCGAGCACTCTGCTGAAGGGCAGCAGGAGGTTCTGCCAGCAATTTGCAAGTTAGATGCGATAGGTGGCGATGTGATGCCACCAACTGGTAACCACTTGGGATGTGGGGCAGTAAGTGTGGCACCTGAGCTGCTGACAGGTAATGATTGTGAAAATGGGAACATTAGTAAGGCATTAGAAGAAATGCTGAGATTGTTTCGGGGAGTGGTGCAGCTACCTAGGGAAGGGGTCATCAGTGAGACCACAAGAACAGTTTGGGAGGGCCCATCAGAGCCTGCCACAGTCTTAGCGGTTACAGGGGCACAGACCTCTCTTGATTCAGGTAGGGTGTCAGTGACACTGGGGTTGTGGCACCAGTAAAACAGCAGCGGTCCACAGGACTGGGGGACTTGAGTGCGCAGGGACAAGGGGAGAAAAGGATAGCAGCCTCAACATTGTCCTTAGAGGTACCCACACCACAGCAGCCAGATGCGCTGTCTGGGATAAAAGGTCCAACTAGGATAAGGGGAGGTGGACCTGATGTGGATGGCACCCCTTTAATTACCATCGAGCCCTTACCGTCTGGCAGGTCCACCGTAGAATGGCATATTCCCAGGCAAGTGAAAGAGCAAATTTGGGAAAGTGAATATTTCAACATATTTTCATTGCTATCGGTAGAGACGGCAGGTGCGGAAATTACGGTTAGCAAAGAAGAAGACAAGAAGGGGCAGAAGAGAAGTAGGGCAGAGGAGAACATGATAAATTGGAACAAGGAATGCTCTTTGTAAGCAGCAGTATTGATGGAAAAATATCCAGAGCAGGGGCCAGCGTTATTGAAGTACAGGGACACTATTGTCAATGAGCAAAGGAGGTGGAAAGATTATACAGGGATTTTAGATCCAAGATGTCAATGGTTCCAGATCAGAAGGACACGGAGGACTGGGTTTCATTCATGGGTAGTAAGGACGGGGCCAGTAAGGCCCCTGTTGAGGTGTTCAAGGGTACATGGAAGCTGTGGTATGGTAAGTATGAGCCCAACCATAAAACAAACTGGCAGCCCTTCCTGAAGGCCCCTCAGCACTGAGGGAAATGATCAGGCACACAGGGATTTTGGTTCTGGACGGGCCTGCAAATTGGGGAGCAAGGTGCTGATTTCCACACAAATGCTCTAAATGTGGGGATGGTCACCCACTTCCAAAATGCTTCAAATTCGCGGGGGCGTGGCGCGGAGGCAGATGTCAAAACAAAGGTGCTGAATAGATCCATGTGAAAAAAAGGACCCTGCCCAGTAAACAAAATGGTTTTGCAAGAACGTTTCAATTATTATCCAAAGGACAACGAGCATGAGTTGCTATTTAAGGATTTTAGCGAGGGGTTCCAGATGCCTTACAGGGGACCACTGACGGCCCGGGTTGCTAAAACCTTCACCTCTGCTTGCCAACAGCCAAAAGTAGTAAGTGAAAAAATAAAAAAGCAACTGGAACTGGGTAGGGTAGCAGGCCTGTTCGCTTGCCCGCCCCCTGCCCAATTTCATAGTTTCTCCATTGGGCATTGTGCCCAAGAAGGAACAGGGCACGTTCAGATTGATCCACCACTTGTCGTACCCAAAAGAGCACTCTGTCAATGACTGGCTCGCCCTGACAACTGCGTAGTGCATTATGCCTTCTTTGACCAGGCCATGGTTTTGGTGGCCATCATGGGCAGGAGGGCACTCTTGGCCAAGGTGGACACAGAATCTGAATTTCACCTAGTACCAGTACACCCTGACAGTTTTCATCTGTCAGGATTACAATGGATGGGCAGTGTTTACAGTCACAAATGTATGCTAATGGACTGCTCAGTGTCTTCTGCACTATTTGAAGCTTTCAGAAATTTCATAGAATGGGCTGCGCGCAGGGAGGAAAAGCGGGAATGCATCATCTATTGCTTACATGATTTCCTTTTCGTACGAAGGGAAGGGTCGACAGACTGCAATCTTTTACTGTCTTCCTTTCAGAACCTGATGGCCAAGATGGGCATCCCGCTGGCCCCGGAGAAAACTCAAGGACCTACAGAGGTGTTGAAATCTTTGGGCATTGAAATAGATACAAAAAAGGGTACTTGTGGGTTGCCACGGGATAAAGTACAGGGATTGATTTTAGACATATAGAGCAACCTAGCAAATGACAGGACCACTTTGGAGAAGGTCCTACAAACTGTTGGGAAAATTGAATTTTGCTTCCAAAGTTATCCCTGCGGGAAAGGTGTTTGCACGCAGGTTGGCAAGGGCTACTGCTGGGGTTATGCAGAAACACCACCATATCTGACTTGGCTCAGGCTTGAAAGAGGATTTGATAATGAGTCTCTCATTTCTCCTTGGGTTTAATGGGTTTGCAGTTATGGAGAACTCTGTGCGGAGCTACAGATGTATTCAGACGCATCACGGAATTAAGGTTTTGGGGTCATTCTGGGGCAGGAGTGGTCTGCACAGAAATGGCCGACCCAGTGGCACAAGAAGGAGAGGACCAAGAATATCATGGCACTAGAGCTCTTCCCTATTGTGATAGCCCTCATGTTATGCCCAAAGTAATTGGAAAACAAAACAGTGCGCTTTTGGTCTGACAATAAAGCAGTGGATCAAGCCATAAACTTGCAATCAGCATCTTGCCCGTCTGTTCTGAGCCACTTGAGGAAATTGGTAGAGATCTGCTTGTACAGGAATATTCAGTTCAGGGCTTGGCATGTGCAGAGTGTTGTTTATATTGCTGCTGACACTTTTTCTTGTTTTCAGCAGAACAAGTTCTGGAAAGCCCATCCTGCAGCCAGGGAGAAGGGGGCACTGCTCAGGAGCGAGTAGTGGCAGCTAGTGTCATGGACAAGGCGCTCTGGGACTTGGGGACAGCGATCGCTGACACCAGGCATTAGGTCAAGGTACCAGCAGGGCTATGGTACGTTTTTGAGTGTGTCACATGCATTGGAAAACACAGACTGGAAGAGCAGGTACACGCATTTGTAGTGTGGGCACACAGGGAAGGAAGGAGTAGGAGCTGGGCGGTGGGGCACCTGGCAGCAATAGCCTTCTACAGTACAACAAAAAAGGACCCTGCCCATTAAACAAAATGGTTTTGCAAGAACGTTTAAATTATCATCCAAAGGACAAAGAGCATGAGTTACTATTTAAAGACTTTAGCGAGGGGTTCCAGATCCCTTACAGGGGACCACTGATGGCCTGGGTTGCTAAAAACCTCACCTCTGCGTGCCAACAGCTGTAACACTTACCTCATAAACTCTGTGGGAGCACTTCTCTGGAAAATCAGGTTGTAGTATTCTTAGTGTGCGTTGTAACTCTATGTAGTCAGGTTATCTAAGAAAAAACATTCAGCAATCCTCAATATGCTTGTCAAATGCACCAATTCAGTAATTACCTCTCTAACTGTCCAGTGTGTAAAAGGCTGACTGACAGGGGACCAACGTCTTACAGCTGACACAAAAACTAAGTAATTCAACTGACTGGAAAATGCACGCTGTCAATCTAATGTTCGCTAAAACAAGTGCACACAATAACATTAACAGCCAATACTTGCGATAATGTAGATTGACAAGGCAACGAACTTCAAACAGCTGACGGAGATTCAACCCAATATTCCGCTAACAGGAATGAGTGCGGCAACAGTGCTGCGGCAGACGTGAAGGCAACTGCCGATAATGCTGACTGAAAAAACGAACACTATAGAATACTGTGATAATGACAAGGAAGTTACAAGGATACTACAGAGGGAACAATGGAAACTACGGTAAAGGATATTTCAAGAATGGGCTGAGGAAAACTGGAACTGGCACTGCGGTAAGCGTACACTGCAAAGCAGACGACGTGAAGCGCGGAGCAGGGAGGGGCTTATTTATGCAGCAAGTGTGAAGCACTAGACCATCACTATCACTTCCCAGAGGACCACTAGGCTGCCATCTTAGGTAATGAGGAAGTGTCTTCTGCCATATAGCCTAGACATGGTTTTTCCCTCGTTACAGACCAAGCATGATAAGCCGTGGTCCACGAATTCTTAGAGGCTAATCTAGGGCATGACCCATACTCATGACAGTATTCCCTCCCCAAAACCCCTCCTAAGCCAGAATCCCCCTTTGTAGGTTTGCACGGATTATTTCTATGAAAGGCTCTCAGCAATCCAGGTGCATGAATGTTCTCTTGGGGTTCCCAAGTTCTATCCTGAGGACCATACCCTTTCCAGTCCACCAAATAGAACAACTTCTTGTGCACCACCTTTGAGTCCAGAATAGCCTTGACTTCATACTCTGGCTATTTGGTCTCAACTTCCACTGGGGCTGGTGCTTCTTGAATTCTGGTATTTTGGCTGACTGGTTTCAACAAGGAAACGTGAAACACTGGATGGATTTTCAAGTTCTTGGGAAGAGTCAATTTCATGGCCACTGGATTAATTACTTCTTCGATAGTAAATTGTCCCAGTAATCTTGGAAGAAATTTTCGTGACCCTTTCAATGTTAAGTTTTTGGTAGACAGCCATGCCAAATCTCCCACCTTGTACTCAGGAGTGTTCTTTCTTTTTAAATCAGCAAATTTCTTCTGGGCCTCTTTGGCGACAAACAAATGCTCTCGTGCCTTGACCAGGGCGGTGGCAATTTTTTCGTGCAGAGTTTTCACAGCTGGCATTTCTAAGGCTTCGGGAGGATCATAGACAGACGTCCAAAGATGCCGACCATGTAAGGTAAAAAATGGACTCAAACCTGTGGAGGCATGTACAGAGTTATTGTAAGCGTATTCAGCTACCCACAGGACATTAAACCAGGTGTCTTCAGACTGATGAAACATACACCGGAGGTACTGTTCCAAGGTTTGATTAGTTCTCTCGGTTTGTCCGTCCGTTTGTAGATGATGACTGGTGGACAAGCGAACCTCCACCTTGGCTAGTTCGCAGCATTTTTTCCAGAATTTGGAAACAAACTGGCTTCCTCGATCGGGAACTACTATGGAAGGAAAACCATGTAGCCTTACTACATTCTCCAAAAATGTTTTAGCCAGAACAGAGGCTGTAGGCAGACCCTTCAAGGCTACGAATTGCGCCATCTTTGAAAAAAGATCCACCACCACCAATTTGGTATCATACCCATCACACTTGGGTAGATCTGTGATGAAGTCCATAGAGAGAGTATGCCAGGGCGCAGGTGGCATGCTCAACGGTTGAAGAAGGCCAGCGGGTTTACTCTTTTGATTTTTATTTTGAGCACAATTTCCGCAAGTTTTCAAGAATTGAATTACATCTCTTTGCCATGTGGGCCACCAATAAGATCTTTTCACCTTTTCCATGGTTTTGGTAATTCCAGGAGGACCCTCCAGCAAGGCTCCATGATAGTTGGAAATTACTTGAACTTGCAGCCTAGGCGTGGGCAGGTACAGGCGATTTCGACAGAATGGTTAACCATCCAGAACACTGAGGTTTTCACCCTTTGCTTCCCATTTCTGCAGATCATCGGAGGTCATGCTGATTTTGACTTCCTCTCTCAGTTTCTCCCAAGACGAATCTGTTGAACCAACAACTCCAAGCACCTTTTCCCCAGAAATAATTTCCACAGGAATGGGAGGCACATAAGCTCCTTCACCTTTTCCAATACGAGATAGAGCATCTGCCTTACCATTTCGCACCCCCGGCCTGAATATGATGACGAAGTCATATTCGGCAAAAAAGAGTGCCCAACGTAGTTGACGGGAGGATTGTGCCTTTGCCGAGCGGAGATACTGCAGGTTGCGGTGATCCGTAAAAATGGTAACAGTATGTCTTGGCCAACAACTCCTTATCAGTAATTGTATAGTTGAGCTCTGCAGAGGAGAATTTCTTAGACCAAAAGGCCACTGGATGCAATTCGTGGAAGTCCGGATTGCGCTGTGATAACACTGCACCCATGGCCACGTTTGAAGCGTCCGTTTCCACCACAAACGGAAGATCCGGCCGAGGATGCTGGAGGACGGGGGCTGCGGTAAATCTCTCCTTTAATTTTTTAAAAGCCTCATCTGCCTCTGTAGTCCAGTCAAATTTTTTGTTCTTCTTGAGTAAGGACGTAATGGGATGAACTAATCGCGAGAAATTAGACATAAACCCTAGAAAACTTTGAATTCCTTCAACAGATGTGGGTGCAGTCCAGGTGAGAATGGCATCAACTTTTCGATTGTCCATCTTGGCTCCTTGTGCCGACAAAATGAACCCCAAGAACTCAACTTCTGGAACGTGGAAGTGACATTTTTCCAGTTTAACATACAGAGAGTTTTCCTTGAGTCATTGGAGAACAGCGGTCACATGCTTGACATGTTCCAAAGGGTTATCCGAAAAGATTAGAATGTCATCCACATAGACGACCACACAAATATCCAACATATCTCAGAAAATGGCATTCATAAAGGATTGAAAGGCAGCTGGAGCATTGCAAAGCCCGAAAGGCATCACCCTGTATTCAAAGAGCCCGTATCTGGTTCAAAATGCAGTTTTCCACTCATCTCCCTCTTTTATGCGAATTAGGTGACTTGCATCTCTGAGGTCTAACTTAGTGAAAATTTGCGCCTGTTTTACTTGGTCCAACAATGTAGAAATGAGTGGAAGAGTGTAGCAATTCTTTACAGTGATTTGATTTAGCACTCGGTAATCTATACACGTTCTTAATTCTCCTTCTTTCTTGGGCACAAAAAATAGGGGTGGAGCTGCTGGGGATTTAGATGGTCTGATAAATCCATTAGCCAGATACTGATCCAAATAAGTTTTCAAATGGACATTTTCCTTTTCTGTCAAAGCATAAATTCGACTGCACGGAAGCTGGGATCCAAGAATTAAATCAATTTGACAATCGTAAGGTCTGTGAGGGGGCAGTACTTCGGCTTGTTTTTCCTCTTGGAATACATCTTGGAATTTCCGGTATTCATGGGGCAAAGAGCCTGTAAAACCTAAAGTGTTTTCCGTAGACCCCTCCTGTTGCATTATCTCCACTGAACCTTCCGTAGAATTGCAGGAGTTCTGGCAGTCAGGAGCAAAGGTCAAAGTTCTGGTTCGCCAATTGATCAATGGATTATGCTTTTCCAACCACAGCATTCCCAAGATAATCTGGAACTGTGGAGCTCGAATCAGGTCAAAAGAGATCCTCTCTCTGTGTCCATCCTGGCAGAGCATAATAAGGTTGTTAATGCACTGTGTAACCGGACCTGACACTAATGGAGTGCCGTCGACCGCAGATACATTTTCTGCCTTTAACTTATCCGTTATGGAAAATCCCAATTTGCTAGCCAGGTGAAGATCCATATAATTGCCAATAGCCCCACAATCAATATAAGCAGTCAACTCATGCTTTATTGTGGGAATCTCAGGACCAAATAGGATGATTGGAAACACAAAGTGCGAGGTCACTGAAACCTTATCCATGCTCGACAAGCTGACCTCTAAACTTGCCGGACACTGGAGTTTTCCGAATTCTGGTCCTTCTGGTCTTGACTCACTCCTCCCAAAGATTTCCGTGCCAGTTTCACTGGGCAGTCCTTTAAGGTGTGACCCGCCTTAACACAGTATAGACATAACTTTTGTTGACGTCTTTTCTCTCTCTCTGTTTGAGAAATCGGGCCTCGTATTCCCCCCAACTGCATGGGTTCCGAGTGAGGTTCTAGTCCTGATCTTGCAACTGGTTCTCTTGGGCGAGCCACATACGCTCGATTGTCTTGGCGAGCATGATCAGTCCTACGATCTTGTAACCTGTGATCTAACTGAATAGTTAAATCAATGAAGTCGTTGATATTCTCCGGTGGGTTCACCACTTGTGCCAAAACGTCCGTTAGTACACTGCGCAGACCTCGATAAAATAAAGTCATTCTTTTTTCCGTATGCCAATTGGTTTCTGCCACCAACCTATTAAAGGTGGCCACATATGCCAGCAATTCTTGATTGCCTTGTTTCAATGACAGCAACTCGCCATCCAACGCCTGCCCTTGAGTGTATCGAGCAAAAAGCCTTTCCAATTCTTTCTGAAATTCCTGAAGATTTTGCAACACAGGATCATCCCTATTTAAAAGGGGTATGGACCAATCTGCCGCATAGCTGCCCAAATAAGATAGCACAAAAGCCACCTTTGATTGATATGTGGAGAACACTCCAGGTCTGCACAAAAAATGTAATCTGCATTGATTTAAAAACACAGCAAATTTCTTTGGATCTCCTGTAAAGCGCTCTGGAGGAGATAACGGAATGTTTCCAGGAATGACCACTTGGACTGGAGCCTGGGGCGCCGAAGATGCAGAAGCCTGGGAATTACTTAATGGTAGCCGTACCTGACCCGCTTGAGCCTGTAACAGTTGACGAGCCAATTCTTCTTTTCGATCTTTGTTCACCACCAGCTCTCTTCTAAGGGCATTGGTCTCAGACCGAGCTGCATGGACATCAGCTCGTAATTCCCCCAAAAGTTGAGTTAACTGATCCATCTCTGTATTTTCCATGAATGCTCAGGCACAGTATTATTCAGCACAGCTTCGCGTTCTGTAACGCTTACCTCATAAACTCTGCGGGAGCACTTCTCTGGAAAATCAGGTTGTACTATTCTTAGTGTGCCTTGTAACTCTATGTAGTCAGGTTATCTAAGAAAAAACATTCGGAAATCCTCAATATGCTTGTCAAATGCACCAATTCAGTAATTACCTCTCTAACTCTCCAGGGTTTTTTACCTTTTGTTATTTGTTGGTGAGCTCTCCATCCTGCTTCTACGCAGGGGTGCTTGTTCTGAAGAATGGAGATGAAATGTATTTTCTGAAGGGAGTAGGACCACTAGTGTGCGTGATATGAGAGAGAGAGAAATATTGGGAGAAGGTAGGAGATAGAAGCTATCCTTGACTAGAATAGCACAAAGGGAGCTGTTCCATTAACAATTGAAAGTGCAAGAACAGGAACTCCTAACCTTCCTAAACCAAAAATGAGGAACGCCTACATGTGCGTGTGAACAAGTGACCAGACAATGTCAACTCCTGAGAAAATGTATTGTGATTCCCCTCTGGGCATTAACAACCAAGGAGAACTACGCCTTACACTCCCAATAATGTGCTTGCCTTTTCATATGAAACACTAGCTTCATTCGTAATGTGCTGTATGCTAACTAGAGGGAGACAACTTCCAACAGCTAACTAATATGACCCTAGTTAATTCCGCTGACTGGGAAAATTGTAGAACCCAATATGTGATAACTCAAAACCTTGTCACAGGATTGCAGCACCCTACAGTGTGTGTAAAAGGCTGAATGACAGGGGAACAACTTCTTACAGCTGACACAAAAACTAAGTAATTCAACTGACTGGAAAATGCACGCTGTCAATCTTATGTTCGCTAAAACAAGTGCGCAAAATAACATTAACAGCCAATACTTGCGATAATGTAGATTGGCAAAACAACGAACTTCAAACAGATGACAGAGATTCAACGAAATATTCCGCTGACAGGAATGAGCGCGGCAACAGTGCTGCGGCAGACGTGAAGGCAACTGCTGATAATGCTGACTGAAAAAACGAACACTATGGAATACTGTGATAATGACAGGGAAGTTACAAGGATACTACAGAGGGAACAATGGAAACTACAGTAAAGGATATTTCAAGAATGGGCTGGGGAAAGCTGTGACTGGAACTGGCACCGCGGTAAGCGTATACTGCAAAGCAGATGACGCGAAGCGCGGAGCAGGAGCAGGGAGGGGCTTATATATGCAGCGAGTGTGAAGCAGCAGACCATCACTATCACTTCCCAGAGGACCACTAGGCCGCCATCTTAGGTAATGAGGAAGTGGCTTCTGCCATATAGCCTAGACATGGTTTTTCCCTCGTTACAGACCAAGCATGATAAACTGTGGTCCACGAATTCTTAGAGGCTAATCTAGGGGCATGACCCATGCTCATGACAACAGCCAATTACTGGGGAAAGGGGACCCTAAAAGGTTTTATAGTGTGCACGGCTTTGAAGGGGTGGGGCCGGGTGGAAGGACCCAGACAGGATGCGCACAAACCTTTTGATTTTGAATTATTGAAAAAACTACTTAAGGCCTTGCCAGTAGTATGCATGAATGCGTTTGAGGTGTCATTATTTAGGGTAGCATTCACACTGGCATTTTCGGGGGCTTTCTGGGTCAGTGAATTAGTCTCAGCCAGCAAGGAGGACTAGTCAGGGAAGGCCTTTGCACTTGGAGATGTTGACTTTGTGGCCAGTGGCACGAGTGAGGGGTTGAGTATCAGGATGAGAAAATGTAAAGCTGATTAGGAGGGAAAATGAAAGTGGGTTGATATGTACAGGTCCCCTTACGGGAACACCTTCCCTGTCCAGCTCTTGAGGTCTTTCCTGGCGATTAGGCCCTAAAGGCGGGGGCTTACTAATGTGCGCCAGTGGAGCCCGCCTTACCAATTACCAATTCTGGAAGATCTTGTCTGCCTCCTTGGGAACAGTTGGAATGCACGGTAAGGGCTGGTCCTCATACAGTTTTTGGAAAGGAGTCGCCACCACAGCCTTTTTTACAAGGGATGACCACACCAGCAATTAAGAAATTAGGCTGGTTGGATTAGAGTCGTTAACGACTTTATGTGAGGCCACAGGGCAATCCTGATCCCCCCCCTTATAAGACAGATCAGAGGGAAGGTGCATCGCAGGAGGAAGTGACTTACTAATGTTATCCTTTGTTTTTTGATTTATGACACAATCTTTTTGTATCAACAGATGACGCAGTATGGATTATGGTGCATTCATTTATAGCGCGGGCTGAGCAGAAAGCACAACAATGGAGAATAGGTCCCAATTTCGGATTTATCAAAACTAAGGTGGTTTGGCTGGGCATCACTGGGATGAGGTGGCATTCCTTAAAGCCTGCAGTGCCCAGCTGCAATCGAGGTCAGCACCCAGGTTTATGGTCATACACTTAGGCGGGAATGGCCTCGCCCCATTGGGGAGGGGTCGCTTTTTGGCTCAGACACAGGTGGCAGCGCGCATCCCGCCACAAGAGGTACCTGGCACAGACATATTTTGATCTGAAGTAACGCCCAGACAGAAGTGGCGTGGGGCAACATCCCTCGCAGGGATGGAGAAATCGAGAAGGCGACTGAACAGAAGCATAGAAAAGGTTGTGAAAGCTGAGGGACTTGGATTTATTAGGCACTGTTCTTTGAATTCGCTCCCGCCCCTTTTTGAGGCCGATGGGGTGGGTTTAACTGACAAGGGGACTGACGACTGCCTCACAGCAATACAATCTTAGTGAAGAGGGCAGGGTGCAGAGAGGTTCCTTGGTGAGTATGGCTTACTGTTTTGGGGACAATGGGTCAGTGGGGGAGCCACTCTGAAAGCGTGGTGGAGTTATGGGGCAGTCCTAGCCAGGGAGGAGCTTTGACGCTGCGGTTTTGGCCACGAGCGGTACCAGCAGCCGCACTCAAGCCTGGTTCGGGCAACTGACACTGAGTCCCTTATGTACAGTTGAGACTCCTCGTCAACGGAATACAGTGGTCCCGGGCTATTACGGCTTGGCAGTTGCTAACCAAAGGCGGAAGTCTGCTACTTTGCAAAAACCAGAAGTGGCGCGTGTCACCAGGGGCAGGGCCGGCCTTAAGGGCAGCAGCGCCCTGGGCGAATTGGCGCCCCCCTGCTTGCCCACCACGCCCCCCTGGTTAACAGGGGGTGGGGCAGAAGGGGGTGGGGCCAGGAGGGGCCATTTTTTTTTTAACCTCCTCGCTCTAGCGAGGAGGTTAAATAGGGCGCGTTAGCACCCCTTTGCCACTAAATGAGCCCGCCGCCGCAGGTGCATTCAATGACAATGAGGCGCCTGCCATGGGCGTAATTTTCCCAACTTTCATGGCACTCCATTTTGTCCCCATTCATTTGGCTGGGGCACCTTTTCTTCAGATGTCATGTCCCCCCCCCCAACTTTTTCAGCAAAGTTACTCCACTGGCGCCTGCCACGCCTTCTGCCCCTGCGCCAGCTCGGGGGACCCCTTGAAAGACTCCCCCGAGGTGGCGTGGTGGGGGGCTAATGGTGCCTTTTCTTATGAAAAGTGCCCACGGCGGAGGGGTGCATTTAAATGCACCCACCGCCGCAGGCACATTTTACACTAAAAGGCCGCCTGCTGCGCCTTCTCCCACAGTGCCAGCTCGGGGGAGCCCTTGAAAGACTTCCCCGAGCTGGCGTGGCTGGGGCAAATGGCGCCCTGGGGGGTGTGACCCCCCAGGCAGTCGCCCGGTTCACCCCCCCCAAGGCCGGCTCTGACTCGGGGACAACAAATCTAGATGCAAGCCCAGAAAAATAGAATGGGCTACTTTAGAAGTGCAAAGGCCATTGCTTTACTTATGTGGCTGGGACCGCCCCAGTTTGTTTGACTCCAATAAATGTGATCTTTGTTTCCAAAAATATAAATGCAATTTTCTCTGTGATTATTATGAAGCATGGTAACCACTGCATGTATGCCTTGGACCCTGGAGGAGGGTGCCAGTGGGGGGTGGCCCCGTTGTGTAATTGGGTCTTGTCTTGCACGACTTCTGCCATGAGGACATAAGGTTGGTGTTAGCTGGAAGAGGGGGAGGCAAGATGCGGAACGTGAAGTGTTGGTACCAGCAGATGGGAAGAGCCCATGTTCCCAGAGACATTTTTATGGGAGGGCAAAAGGGGCACTTGCCCAGGGCCACCATGTTGGAGGGGGCCCCACAAGGCTGATCTAAAGAAGTAAGACTCCATTGTTCACAAGAGTTAATTATCACACATCATGATATTTTATGGCTGATGCTGATGCTCTAAACCTATTGCCTGCCTGTTTTGGCAAGTACATTCTGCCTTCATCAATTCACCATGTAATGCTTTCTGTGTTCACTGTGGTATATATAGTTTGTGTGTTCCTTGCGGCACAACACCTGTAGCATTCTTTCCTTCCTGTGGGAATTATGTTGATCATGTGCAGTAGCTAAATTTGAAATGCATATTGGTAAATTGAGTGCCACGATGGTTCAGAAGTTAGATCAGTTTGTTAAGCACTCATTGCAGAGATATATGTTCATATGCAAGATTAGAATAGCACATTCCTGTAAGGCTGGCTGAGCCTTTCCTATGTCTGAAGTTTATAAACCTGCCTGCATATGTATATGGTCTTGCAGCACAACATGTGCTATTATCAGCAATGTACCTGCACCAAATAGGGGTTGCAATAAAAACGAACATGTCATCCTTATGGTGAAGGTCTAGAAATTGGTTTGTTCAGATGGGGTGTTGTAAACCCTAGGCAATCGCCTCCAACGATGAGCATAAACTGCTAGTCCAAGAGATGAATAAGTATCCAAATTTGGAACCAAAGCGCTAGTATTCTGGCTTTGCCAGCAGACAATACAGTGATCCTGGTCAAATCATCTAATATCTTGTACATTACTCTACTGTCTTCTGTGAAGTTTGCCTTCTCGCACTCTGGTGGCATCGTTTAGCCCATTACTTGATCTTTCTTCTTATGTAGGCCATTTGAGTGGAAGGGGTGGTAGACAGAAGGGAGCGGACCAGATGCTGCAGGACTCAGGCAAGCATATTTTAAAGTCTGCCCGTTTGACACAAAAAACGCTTTGGCTTTTTGTAAAAGTCAAAAGGTTTTTCTGCACGTTTATAATGACTATTTCACAAGCCAGTGAAATAGGAAGTGTTTTGGAAATATGTAAAGCTTTAAAATACAAAAGACAAACCCAGATTAAATCTGTTAAATCACACTGATTGGTATGCTGGTACTTATATACGTCTCTCCTTGATGGAGAGAATGAAGCTAGCATCATTCTGTGTTACACCCTTCTATAATATTATGTTTTTAAAAATGGTCATGTTTGGTAATGTGATTGGTGTACTTTCCAAGTCAGTTTTATAAAATGAGATTATTTGAGTTCATGGTAAGAACTGGTAATGAAAGTGTTCAGATGCAGAAATTGCAGAGTTGGCACATATCCGAGATTCACCCCTTAACCAGTGTGTGTAATGCTGGGCATCTAATTTAATCTTGTATTGCCTAGCCTCTCGAAATTGCCAGACCTAAAACCTTTCAAAATTGTCCGCCCTTCAGAGTGATTTCCTTCTCAGGGTATGATCTTCCTCACTCATGGTTTCACTGGCTACAGTGTTGCTTCCACTATATTAGTGAGCATTGATGGACTGCACACCACAGGCACTTGCTCCTTTGACCTCTAATGGCAACACTATTTGAAAACCATGACCCACTTCTAATCTCAGTCTGTCTGCATACTGGCACCTTCCTGTAGCTTCTAATCTGCATTCACTATCCATGCTATGCTATGTGTAGCTTTCTCCTTCCTCCCAATTGGTCTCCTCTATCCATGCGTGAACACGTTTGTGTTCTGTGCGGCAGCACATGTGAGTTCTCTGTCTATTCTGGGTTACATGTACCTTTTACATACAGTCCTGCATTAATAATACAGCCTGCATACCTTCCTGGATGCTACTGATAAAAAGTCTCCTGAAACTATGCTAGAACAGAAGTAACCTCTTCGTAGACTGGTAAACAAGTACCATTTGAAGGCCACCAGTATCATTCTGATTAGAGTAAGAATGAAAAGGGTAAGTGGCCTTAAAGGGAGTAAACATGCTTATTTTTAATGCTGCGAGGCAGCATATCAACCTATGGGTTGTGATCGCGTTGTGGGGGCTGGGGGAAGGGGCAGATATTCTTGATCACTTAATTCCTTTGGTTTGGTGGAGGGGGGCCCCAAAGATGTCCGTGCCCAGGGCCCCAAACGTGCTTAAGATGGCACTGCATGTTCCACCTGCTGGGGGAATTCTAAAGAAGCAGTGACAGGGCCAGTGGGGTCTGTGTAGCCACAGGGGAGCTGCCTGCGTGGACACCCTGCTTGGGTCACTGCTATCGAAGTCTGCTCTGGGCGCGCACACGGATGCTGCGGGAGAAGGCTGTGGTACGGTGGGTTGGAGGGAGGTAGAGATGGCGCTGTTACTGTTGCAGGCAGCGGGCTGCGCGAGCCGGTGTTTCGCGGTGTAAGGTGCGGTGGGCACTGGAAGGTTGAGTGGCCAGTGAGAGGGTTCTGGGAGATCATGCCGCTGGCTGCTTGCCAGGCGCAGACACCTGCGCAGCAGAAACGGAAAAGCTCCGCTGTGCCTGTGTTGTTCGCCTACCAGAGTGTCTTCTAATTTGCTGACGCCGCGTTATTGCCGTTTGTGGCATTAAACGGAAGCTTGCGCCGCGGTTCTGCCCATGGTCCTGTGTCCTTCCTGCTCCCTGAAGCCGAGTACTCATTAAAGGCCATGTTACTCGCAGACAGCACCTCCACGTTGCTGGGTCTTACTCTTTGGGACTCTTTGGGGTTTGAAAGTGGCTCTCGGGGCAACGGCAAGTGTTGGCGATCCTTGTTCGTGGTTCGCCAGTTTGCGCGGTGCTTTGAATAGTGCTGTATTTGCGCGTAAAGTTGCTCTATTCAGAACGCGAATGCGGTGTTCCCGGGGTGAGATGCAGGTAGGGGGTGCAGGTGCGGAGAGAAAAAACAAGGCAGGCTCCGTCATACATACGGTGTTCAATGTTGGCAGCACGCGATTACTTCATCACGCAGACTGAAGTAAAAATCGTATAGTAATGGATCCAAAACGCAGCTGTCAGAGCGGGAACACGATTCCCAAATGTTCTGCCACCTAAACCTCCTCGGGAAGAAAGTCACAACTTTCTGGACCCCCCAAACTGCGTGAAGTAAATCACTGCCCCTTGCCCTCCCTGACCTAGCCGGAGAAAAACACCGAGCACGCCCTGAATTCATCTAAAGGCAAACAATCTGCCCCTTGTTCACCCCAATCTATCCAAGGAAAAGACTGCCACTTGCACATCCGAATCGACCAGAAGAAAACAAAACTTCCACTTACATAGTACAACCAAACCGAAAGAAAACACCACTTCTTGAACATCACAATCAACCAGAAGAAAAATCTACCAAAAGAAAAACACTGCCACTTGGAAAACCCGGTCTATCTGAAGAAAACACTGCCACTTGTTCACCCCCAATCTATGCAAGGAAAAGACTGCCACTTGCACATCACAATCTACCAAAAGAAAACCCTGCCACTTGTTCACCTCCAATCTATGCAAGGAAAAGACTGCCACTTGCACATCACAATCTACCAAAAGAAAACCCTGCCACTTGTTCACCCCCAATCTATGCAAGGAAAAGACTGCCACTTGCACATCACAATCTACCAAAAGAAAAACACTGCCACTTGGAAAACCCGGTCTATCTGAAGAAAACACTGCCACTTGTACATCCCAATTGACCAGAAGGAAAATACTTCCACTTGCGCAGCACAATCTAACTGACGGAAAACACTACCACTTACAATACCTAATAATCTGAACAAAAACACTGCCATTTGCACACTCCACTCTATCAGAGGGATACGCTGCCGCTTGCACGCCCCAATCTACCAGAAGGAAATCACTGCTTCTTGCACATCCCAATCTACCAGAGGAAAACGCTACCACTTGAAAACCCCAAACTACCAGAGGAAAATACTGCCACTTGCATACCCAAAACTACCAGAGGAAATCACTGCCACTTGCACGCCCACATTTGTCAGAAGGAAAACTCTGACACACATCCCAATCTATCTGATTGAAATCACAATCACGTGCAAGCCCAGATCTATCAGAGTAAGAACACTGCGACTTGCACACCCACATCTAACAGTAGGAAAACACTGCCAAAGGAACACCCCAATGTACCAGACGAAAAAACTTCCACTTGCACATCCCAGTTTACCAGAAGAAAACACTGTCACTTGCACACCCCAATCTACCAGAAGGAAAGCACTGTCACTTGCACGCCCAAACCTAGCAGAAGGAAAACACTGCCACTTGAACGCCCTAATATACCAGAAAGAAAGCACTGCTACTTGCACATCCCAATCAACCTGAAGAAAAAAACTGCCACTTGCACATCCCAGTCTATCAGAGGGAAAACGAACACTTGCACCCCTCAATCTACCAGAAGGAAAACACGGCCCATGGAATACCTTAATTTGCCAGAAAGAACACACTGACACATACACGCCCCCAATCTATCGAATTAAACACACCACCACTTGCAAAAACCCGATTTCGCTGAATAAACACTGTCACTTCCACATCCTAAAACACTGCTCCTTGAACACCCTAATCTACATTAGGGAAAACAGTGCACCCTTGTCTACCCTAAGAAACACTGAAACTTGCACAACCAAATCTACCATAGAAAAACACTGGCACTTTCACAGCTTGATCTATCCGAAGAAAAACACACCCACTACACACCTAAATCTACCTAATGGAAAAACACTGGCACTCGCATGCCCTGCTCCATCCAAAGAAAATCACTGCCACGTGCACACCCCAATCTGCCTGAAAGAAAGCACTGCCAATTACACACCTCAAGTAGCTTAAGAAAAACAAGGGCCCATCATATACCTGGTGGCAAACACTGCCACTTGAACAACCCAATCTATCTGGAGAAGAACACTGCTACTTTTACACCTCTATGAAGGGTAACACTGCCACCTGAACACCCAGACTATAAGAGGACATAGACTTCTACTTACACACCCTGATATGCCGAAGAAAAACAAAGTCCCTCCTCATCCTCGATATATCACGAGGAAAACACTACTTGCACACCCACATCTATAAGAAGACCCACGTGAACACCTACATCTTAAGAAAGACAACTACTGCACAGGCCTTGCCTGAAGGAAAAGACTGCCACTTGCACCCTCATATTTTCTTAAGAAAAACAATTGCACAGCCCCATACCTGAAGGCAAACACTGCCACGTGTACATCCCAAGATATATGAGGAAAACCACTGCGAAATGCACACCCAGATAAATCTATAGTCACACACTACTATCTGTAGAAAAACACTGCCACCTGCTCGCCTCAGCCTAACTGAAGAAAAACACTGCCACCTGCTCACCTCAGTCAAGCTGAAGAAAAACACTGCCACCCGCTCACCTCAGCCTAGCCGAAGAAAAACACTGCCACCTGCTCACCTCACTCTAGCTGAAGAAAAACACTGCCGCCCGCTCACCTCAGTCTAGCTGAAGAAAAACACTGCCGCCTGCTCACCTCAGCCTAACTGAAGAAAAACACTGCCACCTGCTCACCTCAGTCAAGCTGAAGAAAAACACTGCCACCCGCTCACCTCAGCCTAGCCGAAGAAAAACACTGCCACCTGCTCACCTCACTCTAACTGAAGAAAAACACTGCCGCCCGCTCACCTCAGTCTAGCTGAAGAAAAACACTGCCACCTGCTCACCTCAGTCAAGCTGAAAAAAACACTGCCACCTGCTCACCTCAGTCTAGCTGAAGAAAAACACTGTCACCCACTCACCTCAGCCTAGCCGAAGAAAAACACTGCCACCTGCTCACCTCACTCTAGCTGAAGAAAAACACTGCCGCCCGCTCACCTCAGTCTAGCTGAAGAAAAACACTGCCACCTGCTCACCTCAGTCAAGCTGAAAAAAACACTGCCACCTGCTCACCTCACTCTAGCTGAAGAAAAACACTGCCGCCCGCTCACCTCAGTCTAGTTGAAGAAAAACACTGCCGCCCGCTCACTTCAGTCTAGCTGGAGAAAAACACTGCCACCCGCTCGCCTCACGCTGGCTGAAGAACCCACTCTCCCCCTTCCACACCCACATTTATCAAAAGGCAAACACTGCCACTTGCACACCCTATTCTACCTATGATAGAACCGCCATCCGTGCACACCTGCGTATAATTGAAGGCAAACAATGCCACTTGCACAGTGCATTACGCTCAATCTATCAACAAAGGAGAAAACATACATAAAGGACGGTATACTTGGAGGTAAATATCGCCAGTGACACACGTCATTCCGCCTGAGGGTAAACACCGCAACTTGCACTGCTCAATCAATCTGAAAGAAAATACCACACATTCATAGTTACCGCAAGGATGACCACATTGTCCTCATACCAGTACACCTGCTGGAAAATCCATCAGCTCACACATCATTCCGCCACAATTTCCCCCGCCGCCGTCACATCCCGTTTCACATATGGAGACAGCATCCCGTGCACACGCACCCTGCTGTAACGAAAAGGGGGAACGCGTCCGTCCACGCGCCATTACACCGACCAAAAGGACAAAAGTGTGAGCAACAGTTCCCAATTCACTGAAGTTTACAACAAGGATCCGCCCCCCCCCACCCCCCCCGCCCCCAATGCACCGCACACACTGATCTTCGTCTACGCACACCCCAGTGTACCTAGAAGGGAGAAGGCACCCCGTGCTGCTCATACCAGTATACCTGAAGGTATACATATAAGTACACGCCCCCCTATTCTAGCACACGGATACCTTCACCCACGCACACCCCAGTGTACCTGAAGGGGGAAGCCACCCCGTGCACATGTATAGGGGAAATATGAGTAGAAGTCCCCCCCCCCACCTAATCTAGCAGAGGAAAAAAAACACCCCTGGAATGCACACCCGGATCCACGTGAAGAGCACGCCACCTGTGTGCCTCTATCTACCAGGGTGACGCAGCCCGCCATCCACGCGCACCCAGGTCACTCGGCGCGCACTCCATCGCCGTCCCCAATCTCGACAGTGGGACCAGGCTCAGGAGCGTGCAGCCACTCCCCTCTGAATCGCTCAGCACGCTCCCGGAAACCGCGAACACACGGACCTATCACACTCCCATCACCCACCACCCGAACCACCCCAGACCAGCCCCAGTGCAATAAGCTCGCGGTTCCACATGACCCGCACACACATCATCAACAGTGAACTTAAAACGCTGAGAGGAGCGCGGGAAGTCGCGGCGGTATGTATGGCACAGAACGGGGTGAGGGCTAGGGAAAGAGGGCGAGCGACGGGTAAAGGGGGAGGACAAAAAGAGGGGTAAGGGGGGAACTGATCGATGGGGACGCAGCGATAAAGAGTGCGGGCGCAGAGAATAGGAAGGGGTGGAGAGGGGCAGCTGGACTGACAAGTATAGAGCAGAAGACGGGGGCATGAAAAGCGGGTGAGAGAAAATACAGGATGAAAGAGAGGGTGGATATTGGGGCAGTGGGAGAGATGAAGGGGGTTTAAAGGCACACTGGGTGAAGAAAACACAGGAAAAGAGAGGGAGATACTGAAGTGGAGCTGGAGGGAGAGCGAGGAAGTGCGAGCGATGGAGGCAGAGGGAGAGATGCAGGCGACTGAAGGGGTGGATGGGGAGGGGCTAGAAAGAGGGGACGGAGCGAGAGAGAAAGTTACTGAGCGGAGCTGGGGAAGAGGGGGGAGCGGGCGAGCGATGGACAGATAGAAAGAGAGAGAGGGGGCGGGCGGGCAGGAGGCAGGGAGGGAGAGGAAGAGGGGAGCGGGGACCAGGATGAGAGGGAGGGAGAAGACCAAGGAGAGCAGAGAGATGGGGAGCTGAGAGCTCGGAGCGGAGATGCTGCTTCCCTCTCCCTAAAAATAGCCCGTGGGGTTCGTGACTTTGACGCCCCAAGAACTGCCCCAGGGATGGACGATCCGCCCGTGGACTCCGGGTAAGAGCCCCCCCCCCCAGCGGCCACCTGTCACGACGCTTCCCCCCCACCCCATCCACCCCATCTGCTGCCCGGAACTTCCCTCAGATGCGACGATGCCCCCAATGTCCCTTCATCTGGCCCCAGTCTGCAAACTCACTCAACTTCCCCCCTAGAGGAGGACACCGAGGGGTACAAAGATCGCCCCATTATCCCACCTAACCGCCTCCCCCATGAAAAAGCGAGCACCTGCCGAATCCCCTAAAATCACGAAATCTGCCCCCCCTGAACTTACACACGCATGACTGCATTAACACCCAGGGATAGAAGTAGCACCTGCGATCACTCTGGATCTGCCCCCCCCCCCAAGAATGGACACCACCCAGACCCCTCACCACAACCCCTTTCCTCAATTTTGCTGCAGGGCTGGCGAGCATGAAAGGGGTGACATTAGCCACCGCCCACCCCCCGCCCGCCCCCCCGCACGCCATCCACCTTCCCCGCAGGGTCGGGGGAGCACCCGAGGGGTAGTTGTCAGCTGATCGCGCCCCCCCTCTCAACTTTTTCCCATGGACGTTTGAGCGCTCAGGGATACTTACTTTCAGCTCTCCCACCTGCTCATCAGCTCCCCCCCGAGCGATGAAAGAGCAGCCCCTCCAATTCCCTGCCAGAAACTGAAGACCCCCGCCCCGTCCCTCGCCCATGGGCTCCTGCGTACCCCGGAACTCTTCACCCAGAAATAGGAGACATACCCCCCACATAACACGCCCAGCTGTCCCTTATCTTATCTCCCCGGGGCCCCAACTCCTTCGCCGGGAGTGAGGGGCGGTCCCCGGGGAGAGCCTGAGCGGCCCCCCAACCACCCAACCCAGAATGGGGACCCACCTGTGGACACAGGCAAACCGCCCCCGCGCACCGCACCTTATTCCAGACCTTGCTCCCGAAGACTTCCCTTCACCCTCTCCAGGTGTTGCCCTCTTGCCCACAGGCGGTGCCCCTCCCACCCATCCTCGGTTCCCTCTATTTGCTTACAGAGGGGGGTGGGGGGGTGGAGGAGTACGAAAATACCACGCGTGGACGGGGCCATCTGTACTGAAACCACTTGCTCCGCGCTCGCTTCGCTTCTCTGCATCCCCGTGCTTGACTCACGAGCACGACGCCTCACCCTCACCCATGCACCCCGCCCCCCCTCCGCTTCTGACTATTTGCCCATCCAGTTGGGTACCGATTTTAGGGAGCGGCTGTCCATCCTTGAACAGCACGTCGCTGGTACTGAGGGGATGGGGGATGGGGGCTGGGGGCCACGGGATTGACCCCAGAGTGTCTCTGGAGAGCAGGACACCGGATGACGCTAACACATAGATATTGTTGCAGTGGGTGTGTGGCGGGCGGCTGCTGCATTTATGAAGCCCCCGGGATTTTTCCTGGCTTGTGATTGGTCAGGAGCCGTTCCACCTGTTTCAGGCACAACTTATTTCCAGGTTCAATATCATGCGTTTTCAGACACTAGATCACTTTTCTAAAGTGTTTCGGAAAGAAGTGGCGTCGGTGCGCCCCATTTCCCCTGCCCTCGTGACCCGAACATGCACAGCAGCAGGTTTCAGAGTGCAGTGTTATTGCCATGTTTAGTAAATCTATCCCGCATGCCAAGTCCATCTGACATGTCGTCCCTCCCACCGCCCGCGACCTTGGCAGCTCTATTGTGCCCGCCGGGCAATATCGACTTCCCTCCAGGTCAATGATGTGCCATATGCGTTATTGCTATGTAGTGTATAATCATAATATCACATTCTCATAGCGCCTCATGTCGGGTTCTTACTGAACTAAGCACTGCGATGACTGTTGTTAGTATTGCCCATTGTAATGGCACTTTATTCATGGGCCTTGGAAGGACACTCTTGGCAGTGCAGGTTGCTCTCAGATTCATGACACACACGCATTTGACATGTTGGCCGATTGTTATTGCACAGACACAAGTAGTTTACAAACAGTAATTCACACCCATGATGTATTACCGTCAAACATTTCCCTTAATGCACAGGCACGGTGTGCTTACGGCGGAGCCACATTTTAACCAATGCAACCTAGTCATTTTTCTGTGCCTGGCAATTATTAAGTCATCACAACACATCACACTATTAGCCGTGCTTGTAGCTATTTGCCCATTTATGTCGATTATTAACTGCACTTTACAAAGAAGGGCTGTCAAGCAATCTAACCAATTCGTTTGGTTCATTTATATTAGGGAGGAAATAGGCCACGAACTGCTAGATTCCCAAGCTGCCCGTTGACAGCTGAGCATTCCGATGCTGTCCATAGATAGCTGAGAATTCCGATGCTGTCCATAGATAGCTGAGCATTCTGATGCTGTCCATTGCTAGCTGAACATTCCAAGCTGCCCACATATAGCTGAGCATTCCGATGCTGTCCATTGATATATGAACATTCCAAGCTGCCCACATTGTTATATGAACATTCTGATGCTGTCCATTGCTAGCTGAACATTCCAAGCTGCCCATAGATAGCTGAGCATTCCGATGCTGTCCATTGATATATGAACATTCCAAGCTGCCCACATGGTTATATGAACATTCTGATGCTGTCCATTGATATCTGAACATTCCAAGCTGCCCATTGATAGCTGAGCATTCTGATGATGTCCATTGCTAGCTGAACATTCTAAGCTGTCCCCATTGATAGCTGAACATTCTAATGCTGTCCATTGATATCTGAACATTCCAAGCTTCTCATTGATATATGAACATACAGATGCTGTCCATTGATATCTGAACATTTCAAGCGGCTCATTGATATATGAACAGTCTGCTGTCCATTGATCATTGAACATTGAACCTCTTTGTCTGATGTACTCTGTAAAGTAACATTCTATGCTCTAATGTACTCTGTTAAGTAACATACTATATTCTAAAAATGTGTCACCCTGTAAAATTAACAAGTTATTTCATGGGTGGCTTCATTGTAACCGTCAATCAAGCCTCCTTTAGCCTTCTTACAGCGCCTCGATGCTCGTGGGCTGCTAGCGCGCTCTTCAAATCCAAATAAATAAATAAATAAACATTCCAATCTGCTCATTGATATATGAACATTCCAATGCTGTCCATTGATATCTGAACATTCCAAGCTACCCATAGATAGCTGAACATTCCGATGCTTCCCATTGATATATGAACATTCCAAGCTGCCCATAGATAGCTGAACATTCCGATGCTTCCCATTGATATATGAACATTCCAAGCTGCCCACATTGATAGCTGAGCATTCTGATGCTGTCCATTGAGATCTGAACATTCCAAGCTGCCCATAGATAGCTGAACATTCCGATGCTTCCCATTGATATATGAACATTCCAAGCTGCCCACATTGATAGCTGAACATTCTGATGCTGTCCATTGATATCTGAACATTCCAACCTGCCCACATTGATAGCTGAACATTCTGATGCTGTCCATTGATATATGAACATTCCAAGCTGCTCATTGATATATGAACATTCTGATGCTGTCCATTGATATCTGAACATTCCAAGCTGTCCATAGATAGCTGAGCATTCCGATGCTGTCCATTGATATCTGAACATTCCAAGCTGCTCATTGATATATGAACATTCTGATGCTGTCCATTGATATCTGAACATTCCAAGCTGCCCATTGATAGCTGAGCATTCCGATGCTCTCCATTGATATCTGAAGATTTCAAGCTGTCCATTGATGGCTGAACATTCCGATGCTGTCCATTGATATCTGAAGATTCTAAGCTGCTCATTGATAACCAAGCATTCCGATGCTGTCCATTAATATATGACCATTCCAAGCCGCCCATTGATAGCCGAACATTCTGATGCTGTTCATTGATATCAGAAGATTCCAAGCCGCCCATTGATAGCTGAACATTCTGATGCTGTCCATTGATATCTGAAGATTCCAAGCTGCCCATTGATGGCGGAACATTCAAATGCTGTCCATTGATATTTGAGGATTCCAAGCTGCCCATTGCTGGCTGAACATTTCGATGCTGTACATTGATATCTTGATTCCAAACTGCCCATTGATATATGAACATTCTGATGCTGTCCATTGATATCAGAGGATTCCAAGCTGCCCATTGCTGGCCGAACATTTTGATACTGTACATTGATATCTTGATTACAAGCTGCCCATTGATATCTGTACATTCTGATGCTGCCCATTGATATCAGAGGATATCAGAGGATTCCAAGCTGTCCATTGCTAGCTGAACATTCAGATCCTGTATTTTCACCCCACACAAACACAATCTAAATCACAATTGTTGTACATAAACAGGAAAAATACATAAATCAACAGACAATTAATCATGAAAAAGAACCAACAATTCACTGGCAGGGTATAATTCTTGATACAAATCTTGACATAGTGCAACCTATTGCCCAGTAACTTCCAAGCATGCCATTTTGGCAGAACGAAGCTGCCACTTTCTGGCTGTCAGTTAATGCTAGATCTTCTTTGGTTAACATAACCTGGTTGTAGAACAGCCTACTCGAGTTTCGGCTGTGGTGACTAGATCTACGTTTATGAGCCCAGCCTTCTTCACAGCCAAATTTACTGCTTGTGTGGTAGATGAACTACCTATATTAAAAAAAGAAATATAACAGTGGTGTAGATAAGCCCCTTTGAAAGTCCTTCAACTCACACAAATAAAGATACAGAGGGAATTTAGATAGTATCTGGTAAGATTCCAGGGTGGTCATATCAAAGGAACAGACCTTGTGGTGTCAGTAGCAGACCAGATACTGGCGGGGTGCCGAAAGTGGACAGGAAACCCCCTAGATGTGACAAGGACATAATCACATAAAAGGTGTGCATTAGGGACAATTGGCCAGCTCCATTCTTTGTTGAAATTGGCAAAAGCCATCAGGTTTAGAACTGACCCCGAAGGCAATCTTCCTCAAAATGGCGAGGAGGTCGAGTGTGGGTCCTACTCACCTCTCAGACAAATCTTTGATGCCACAATGTGCAGGGGGTGGCAGAGTACATGTTCCTCTATTGTAGACAGGGCCCATTACTTTGAGGATCTGGTGCAGGAAACTAGAAGAGAAAAAGAGACCAGGCATGGTCTGTATCAATCAAAATGTATAAAGACGGTCGCATGCCTATCCAAAAGGGGGCCTGCGAGGCCTTGTGGTGCGACACATATATAATTTAGTGTGCTGAGCAGTATAGACATTGAAGGAGAATGTGCCCCATTGTCTAGTTCCTGCAAGCATGACACGTGTAGAGCATGTAGCCGCCTAGGTCGCAATCAATCTCCTGCGGTCTAAACTTGACCGACTTGGTTCTATATTCAATGCGTACGACCTAACAATATAATGATAGGCATTTATAAAGTCGTGGGCATATTTAAAAACTGAGTGCCCAGGGCAGATGTCCTCCAGCATTTATACACTGTGGCTGCAACGTGGAGTGTGAAAACAACATAAAACGTGTCTTTATCTACTTTACACTACATTCAGAACTGGTAGCAGCCTGCTGCCCCCCGCACCTCATTGGCAGGGCTGCGACACTGCATTCCAATACTATCAATCGATAGCTGAACATTCCAAGCTGTCCATTGCTAGCTGAATATTCCGATGCTGTCCATTGATAGCATTACATTCCGATGCTGTCAATCGGTCCCTGTACATTCCAAGCTGTCCCTTGATAGCTGAACATTCCGATGCAGTCCATGCTGATCGCAGAAAATTCCAAGCTGTCCATTGAAAGCCGAACTTTCCAAGCTGTTCACTGATAGCCGAACATTCCAGTGCAGTCCACTGATATAAGAACATTCCAAGCTGTCCCTTGTTAGCTGAACATTCTGATGCTGTCCACTGATATAAGAACATTCCAAGCTGTCCATTGATAGCTGAACATTCTGATGCTGTTCATTGATAGCTGAACATTCCAAAGCTGTCAGTCGATAGCTGAACATTCCAAGCTGTCCATTGGTAGCTGAACATTCCAAGCTGCCCATTGCTAGCTGAACATTCCAATGCTGTCCATTGATAGCTGAACATTCCAGTGCTGTCAATGGATAGGTGAACATTCCAAGCTGCCCATTGGTAGCTGAACGCTCGAAGGTGTCCATTGATAGCTGAACATTGCAATGCTGTCCATAGGTAGCTGAACATTCCGAGCTGTCCATTGGTAGCTGAACGTTCGAAGCTGTCCATTGGTAGCTGAACGTTCGAAGCTGTCCATTGGTAGCTGAACATTCCAAGCTGTCCATTGGTAGCTGAACATTCCATTGGTAGCTGGACATTCCAAGCTGTCCATTGGTAGCTGAACGCTCGAAGCTGTCCATTGATAGCTGAACATTGCAATGCTGTCCATTGGTAGCTGAACATTCCGAGCTGTCCATTGGTAGCTGAACGTTCGAAGCTGTCCATTGGTAGCTGAACGTTCGAAGCTGTCCATTGGTAGCTGAACATTCCAAGCTGTCCATTGGTAGCTGAACATTCCAAGCTGTCCATTGGTAGCTGGACATTCCAAGCTGTCCATTGGTAGCTGAACATTCCAAGCTGTCCATTGGTAGCTGGACATTCCAAGCTGTCCATTGGTAGCTGAACGTCCGAAGCTGCCCATTTGTAGCTGAACATTGCATGGGGCAGCTGAGGCAGTGCACTACTAGGGCTGAGAAAACAAGGTCTTGCAAGGGCAGTTTAAAATGAGCAAAGTCGCGACTAAAAATCTACCTGTTAACTAAGATAAGCTAACTATAGTTCACCAAGTAGTATGCCACAGTGTTCAGATTCCCGCTTGCAATAAACATGTTCAGGTTTGAAAACATCACGTGTTTATTTTAATGGCATACCAAAGCACATCAAGCTGTGTAATTCAAAAATAAATGCTATTATACATAACAGTGCAACATAGTGTTGTCTCTGTGTGTGTGTGACGCGTATTAATATAACATACTGATATGATAGCGGCAGTATAGTTAAGGTGACATGACACGTCTCATTTCCCTCTGCAACTCATCGCCTCATCCATGAACATTAGAATCGACATGCCAGATCGGAAGACTCATGCCAAGTCCGGTGTAGTTTCATGCAGGCCTCCACGTGGAAGAGTAGTTGTGGACTGGAGCCTCCCTGTGTGCCCTGGATGCCCCACAGACCCACTGGGCACGAGCTTCCGGGGCCCTGCTTGCGTGCCCTGGATGCCCCACAGACCCACTGGGCACGGGCTTCCGGGGCCCTGCTTGCGTGCCCTGGATGCTCCACGGATCCACTGGGCACGGGCTTCCGGGGCCTTGCTTGCGTGCCCTGGATGCCCCACGGACCCACTGAGCACGAGCTTCCGGGGCCCTGTTTGCGTGCCCTGGATGCCCCACGGACCCACTGGGCACGAGCTTCCGGGGCCCTGCTTGCGTGCCCTGGATGCCCCACGGACCCACTGGGCACGAGCTTCCGGGGCCCTGCTTGCGTGCCCTGGATGCCCCACGGACCCACTGGGCACGGGCTTCCGGGGCCCTGCTTCCGTGCCCTGGATGCCCCACGGACCCACTGAGCACGGGCTTCCGGGGCCCTGCTTGCGTGCCCTGGATGCCCCACGGACCCACTGAGCACACGCTTCCGAGGCCCTGATTGCATGCCCTGGATCATTTAGGGGTCGCCAGAGGTCGCAACTGCAATCTCCTGGGCTGTGGTCAGCACCATGTGGCTCTTTACTTTTGGAGTGGCTGGGTTTCTTGTTCAGGCCCATTAAAAAAAGAAGATAAATAAGAACAGGAGTGCCACAAGTCTAACACTTTCAGCACTGACCCTAAATATGAACGAATAGGAATACCAAATAATGTGTCTTTATGGAATTCTATACAATAATTGCTAGACTCATTAAAGGTTTATTTCAGGTACACTTCAGGGGACGAGTCACTGATTTAGTCAGTTCTTACGCCTTTCATCCTGCTGAGGTCGATAAATGAGTGCCAACACAGGTTGGGTGATATTGGGTGTATATTTTTTCTGTATAAAGCGCTTAAGCGTAATATAATAACATCATTAGGTCATGGACATCTGCTTGCATTCACAGTAATTTGGTAATATGGGCCTATACACACTGATATTAATCATACATATGGTGATCCATTCTTGTATGAAATGCACATCACATTATAGTGATATCGTAACCATACTTTTCCTGTTTTGTCAACGGGTGAAAGGTTGTGTTCCATTGCTTCCTGCAATGTCACTTCGGGGTGGGGTCAAATGACATCACGTCCTGTGATGTCATCAGGGGGTCGGAGGTCGTGTGATGTCACTTCCGCTACCCCTGGCATTTTGGTGAAATGACGTCCCTGCCTGGATGCCCCACAGACCCACTGAGCAAGGGCTTCCGGGGCCCCACAGACCCGACTGGATTCCGGGGCTCATCTTCTGAAACGGTCTGCTTCGATTGTCCTGTCCTAGCCCTCCCCTATAACTGGTGTACGCCGCACAAATGGCAGAAATGCCATCAGCCACACATCAGATTCTCACTTTGTAAGAAGGTATATAACCCTATATCCGCTCATGTGCAGTAAGCTAGTTATAGAAATCATATGACGTATGCTCATAGCAGCCCACAGGATGACCCCCAACAACACGCTCAGAATAGCACAGCTGTAATGACATCTTCCTTAATTGCCGTAGAACATGGCCACTGCTTACACGCCCACGCTATGATCACTAACGCTACGCCCAGAACCCTACACTCACACTACTACACCCAGAACACTATGCTTGGAAAACCATGCACGCAATAATACACTCGTATTAATACCCTCAGAACATTACGCTGCCACTTGGAACATTACACTCGGCACAAGCAACATAACACGTTTAAATTACAATACACCACAAAAGCTCGCGACAACAGGCGCTGCATACAAGCCCACACCATGAGGAACTACAGCAATCTCCGAGTAACGTGCGTGGCAAAACGTGCACAACACATCTTGCCACAACACCCTACACAACACACTGGCCATGCAAGCTCCCGCCTGGCGCGCAACAATACGCTCGGAATGACTTAGTAGAATCCAGCACAAGAGCCATAGACAACAGGTGCTACACACAAGCGCACACCATGAGCATACGACCTCAATACCATCATATAAATACGCACGGGAGAACACACTTGTAGCACAGTAGTCATTGAGCGCAAGCAGCCACACATTGCACCAAACAGTGTTTTCATATAACAGAGAGCACAATAGCCCTAGAAACCCGCCACAAACTACGCAGACATGGGATGCTTGCCTAACGTCCGGAGTGACCAATGCGCGTGTTGCAAACGAGGCACGCCCACAAAAACACACGGCCTCACCACCAATAACCCGCATGGAAGATACTGAGGACGACGGACAGCAATGGGCAGGGAGACCACGCGCCGCATGACAGACAGCACAATAGCCACAAACAACACACACTATTGTGTTGGAATCCAAGGGTGCTCTCTGGGCTTGGTAACAGGCACACTTACTATCCAGAAAGAGCCTCCAAGCACACCTGTTCCCCCACACATAACCCTGCCCCCTCCACTGCCATCACGTGTCTATCCTAATCTTCCCATCCTTTCCTGAAAACAGTTTCTAACTTATTTTTCCAACTCCCACCTTTTCAAACAGGGCAAACATCCTTCCACATGGAGACACTCACCATAAACAGCAACGGCTGATGGATGGGATGCTTTCAATTACCATCGTTGTCAAGCTCTCAGGGTATTTGTAAGAGACGTTAATATTTCGAGTGTAATGTGTTGGCGTTGAGGCGAAACCTGTGGAAGACATCCGCAGTAGGCCCTTTCTGATGGGACGTGATTCTAATTGTGCAGCGAGTGCACGTAATGGCGGCCACCGTGCACTGTATATCGCGCCGAGTTTCAGATAAGTGTGGAAAGGGCAATTCTATAAGGCATTCACTGGATGAAGTATTTAGAATGAAATGCGGTGCGCTATGTGACTACTGGGTTATAATACAGGGTGTTTTGTGTTTCCAAAACAAACTAAATATATTATATGATGACAGCAGGCCCTGCTTTCCCCCTTTGATCCAGTGTAGGAGTTTGTTCCTGCGTTTCTGGCAGTGGCAGGGCACTGGCCTTGGGTAAGCAACCTGTGAGCTCCCGAAATGTTGGACTACAGCTCCCATCAGCCCTACACACTATGGTGATGGCTAATGGTGGGTGTCACCGGCCAAAACAACAGGTGAACGGCAGGTTGCCTACCCCTGTGTCCTTTGGGGTATTGCCAAAACTCTACTTACTCCCAGTCCTTCAGGCACTTGAAGAGTCCTCATTGGCTCCTGCCCGGGCCATATTGTCTTCATAATGAATAGAATTGACTGGCGGAAGGGCGTAGCAAGGAGTTCGTAGAATTTGATCCAATTTATTTTAACAGATGTTGCCGCAAATATATGTCGGAGTGGGTTTAGGTGGCTAAATAATGTAGTGGGTTTATGGGATGGGGTATCCCCCCCACATATATTTGTGGCAAAATCTAACACAAACAAAAAAATCGAATTCGATCGAATCGTTTCGACAAAATCACTTAGAAGCAGGTGGAGTAGAGGGACTAGCGAGCGAGGAGCTGCCTGTAATATGTTCAATATGAGCGACCCTTCCACCAGAGGAAGCTTTAGTAGCTCTTTGTGCTGCGCCATTGAAGGCGTAGCTACGAAGAAGTCACACTCATGTCGCACTCACCAGGGGCTCGCAATTGTAGATGCCTCCTCAGAGGCGGCCTGCAGTCACTACTATTTCAATTTGCCCCACGCCATGCCCAGGGATCGCCGATGCCTCCCCTCGTCCCCCTTTTTCTTGGATCCGCGGATAATGCACTGACGATCCGGCTCAGGTAGGACTCACCTACTCGCTCGATTCCAGGAACATTTTGCTCATGACTTTCTGCAGGTCTTCCGAGGGGTCTCTGAGGACTCTTTTGAAAAAAGGGAACATACCCATGACCCCAAGCAAAGGGATTTTTAACCTGTGCTTAAGAAGCCATCGCTTGAAACTGCTTGTCTCTGAGCGCGCTTGACACGCATTCATTCATTACCAAACAGCCAACATGCATCCCAGTGGCAAGTGGTTGAATGACAAGTGGTTAGAAATTATTTGTTCAGGAGATGAAACCTAACTGCAGTTCCTTGGTATCCGGCACAACGATGGAGTGCGGCTTTCGTCACCATCGACAGCACCTTGTTGGCTTGCGTGGGCTAATGCCAGCCAAGGACTAGATTGAAGCTCTGGTCTGTCCCGGCTCTACACTTCTACATGGCTTCACCTTCAGAGAGTGCTTTTCGGGAAATCATTTCCTGATGGACTGCACCACATGAGGCTGGGCAAGTTCTCCGCAATGGTGTTGGGGTGGGACTCCATTGGCCCACACTGTTGTTTCCTTTGGCAAACCCGCATCATCTTCACCACACTTACACGTACATCTACACAGCATACGCATCACGGCTGTTAGCCTTAATTGGTATTCTGGTTTGAACCATCGCTTCCTACTGGACCAAGCTCTCTCCCATTTTGCTCCAACCTTCCTCACTACGCAAGCGAAATCTCACATATGACAGGCCTCATCGGCAGTCCTAAGATGTCTCTTGCTCTGCCAGTGGACATAGTTGGCAAAGCATTCTCTGTGTCATCTGTTCATTTGCTGCATCTGAAGGACACAGTCATAGTTTTGGGTGCTGGTGCGCTCTCAACAGGACTATTGCAACAACGCATGCCATGCACCGACATCTATATTCACCTCAGGACATGCAGTGAAAAACACAGTATTCCGCGTAACCCTAGAACAGGACACATTTGGCCCTGTATTCTGCATCGTGGCTCCCTATAAATCGAAGAGCTCAGTTTAAGGTTCTCAGGTGGGTGTACAGTGTTCTCCATCGTCACATACGTTCTCCCTCAATGCACTTCTGTCAAAATCACATATACAGTGACTCGGTAAATTGCTCCATTAACAGAAGGTCAGCAAATAAGCCTGTTGACCAAGGCCGAGTAGATCTGTCTGCTCCATAGAGCAATGGTCATCAGTCCATGGACCAATGGCCAGTATATCACTCTGTGGATTGATGCAAGTAGACCTCTGCATTCCATTGCCCAATGCCCAGTAGATGGCATTGTGTAATAATGCCTGTAGAACCTTCCGTTCTATGGACCAGTGGACAGTAGATATCTCATTCCACTGAATATTTCACAGCAGAGGGCTCAACGCTATCAGGCAATGCTTAGTAGATCATTCAATGAAGGAATGAGCAGAAGATCATTTTATTGACTGATATCCCTAAGGACACCTTGTGAACCAATGCCATGTACATCACGCCAGGGAGCAAAAAACCCTAGATCATGCTAATTGCCCCACAGACCACGATGTAAAAAATGCATATTACATTGCTCCATGTATCTACATCAGTCTGTTGACCAATGCCCTGTAAATAACCCTTTGGGCTAAATGCCCAGTAGAAGGCTCCGTGGACCAATAGCAGTAGATATCTCTGTTCCATGGGCCCATTTCCAGTGGACTGTTCTTTGAAACAAGGTCCAGTTGATTGCTTGCCCACCAGTGCCCCAATCCTTCTGCGCATGAAAGTAAAGTCGATCACTGTATTGGCCAGTTTTCAGTTGATCTCTACTCTCCTCAGGCCAATATCTGTAGATCACTCTGTTGGCCCATGTCCAATTGATCATGCAACTAAGCAGTGCCCTTTAGATTCCTGTACTGACCAACCCTGAGGAAATGGTTTCATTTAGATTGTTTCATTGACCAAGATATAGTAACCCTTTCTACTCAGCGCAACAATGGCCAGTTGATCCATTGACCAGTGCAAGTATATTAGGCTGGTTTATGTACAAAAATGTCTAGTAGATTACTCAATGTATCAATGGCAAATAGATCACTCTATAAACTAATGCACAGATTGTTCATGCACATAGATCACTCTTCACCATGGGGCAATGCTCAGCAGATCACTTGAAATACCATCACCAAGCACATCACTCTGATCCATAGATCAATGAATATTAGATCCCACTACATACAAATGCCCAATAGATTAATCTGATTCAAGAACCCATTCCTGGAAAACTCTCTGTGGCTCCAATGAAAATGAATCATTCTGCTTGATAAACCAATAGCTCACTCATCTCACCACTATGATGATGTGCAGTAGACCACTCAGTGAATCAGATGCAATGTGATGGATGAACCAATAATTGCTCCTCTAACCATCATTCAGTAGATCTATCTGTCCTACAGACTGAGGCTCGTCAATAACAGTTGACCAGTGGTATTTGCCTGTGCTGCAGCCTCCACAAGGTCACTAAACTGACAAAGTGTCTGAATATCACTTTAGTGACTAATGCCAAATAGATAATTCAGGTGACCGTTGATAAGTAGATCCCTCTATTTTATTTATTTAAACATTTATACAAGCCCGCACAGCCCATGGGCATCTCGGTGCCAGTTGCAGAGGACCAGAAAACAGAACGGGAAAGAAGGGGGGAAAACATTACAATACCTCGCAGAATCTTTTGTGGACCAATACCCCGTAGACTGTTATGTGGACCAGTTTCCAGTATAGAACCCTGCTCACCACCATGGGCCAATTCCACGAACCACCACATGCCAAGTGCAGGTCAAAGTACTATAGATAGCTGTGGATTGAAGCCAACTAGATTGCTCTGTGGTCTGATTGCTAATGTTAGCCTCCTCCAGTTGATAACCAACAGCATCCTCCGTGGACCAATGCCCAATATATAATGCCCAATATAGCATTACCCAATAAGGTGCTCCATAGGCCAATACCTAGCACATCACTGCATGGAACAAGGGCACACAGACTTCAATGTGGGTCCCTACCTATGGGGCTGCTCCAAGGACCATAGCTTGTTAGTTTGCACTGTAGATCAATGTCCATTTACTCATTCCAGAGACCAATTGAACATTGATCATCCCAAGTCATTAACCAGTGGCCATTAGATTGCTTATCAGACAGGCCCTGTAGATCAAAGCTCAGTAGATCTCTATCATCTGTTGATCAATTGACAGTAGATCACTTCAAGGATAAGTGCTGAATGCTAATTATATCAGCGATGACCCAATCCAGAGTAAATCATTATATCATGAATTCCAAGTAGATTGTTACATGGGCCAATGGACAGTAGGCTATTCTGCTGAATGGCCAAGTACACCATTAAGATCCATAGCCATTGGTCAAATGATTAATCCAAGGATCAATGAACACAATTTTCCTCCATGGGACAATGCCCAGTACCTCACTCATTTACCAGACTCAGTAGACAACATAGTAGATCAATGCTCAGTATCGCTTGGCTCTGTGGCCCAGTGACCAGAGGATACCTTCAGCTTAGTAGATCACTTGTAAACCAATGAATTCTCACAAGATTATTTATGGGTACATGCAACTTAGAGTAGTATTTGGCCAATTCCCATTGAATCTGTTGTGGGTAAATGTAAAGTAGGTCACTCAACTGAATTGATCAGTTCCTACTAGATGGCACTTTTCCACGGATTCATTCTTAAAAGACTACCTTTTAGGACCAATGGTCACGCATCCCATCTTTGTATCAATGTCTGGTAGATCAATCTTGGTTTAATTTCTAGCAGATCATACACAGAGAAAGTCTTGCGTTTGCATACAAAGACCAATAGGCAACATATGTTATTGATATATTGCAAAATGTCTGGTGATCTCTCCGTGTACCAGAAATGTCCACTAGCAACCTCTAGGTAACAATGCCCAATAGATCCATCATGTAAAATGCCCATTTACTGCTGTTACAGACCAATGCCTTTTAGACCTCTTTGCTCTTTTGATCTTTTGACCAATGGATAATAGTTAATTATGGGCGACATAACCTAGTGTATACATCTGTAGGCATATGAGAAATAGATGTGTCTTCTAACCAGTACCCACTGTACCACTGAATTCACTAACGCTATCTAGATAGCTCAAGCAAATGATACATTAGACCACTCAGTGGACCAAGGCCCACTATATCATTCCTCAGACTAAAATCCATTTAACTGATATTACATGTGGACCAATGGCTCACAGAGGGATCTACAAGCCAATGCACAGTAATGTACTGTGATCCACGGACCATTGCAAAGTAATGAGCTATAAAACAAGGGCCAAAGTCCAGTATATTACTCATGGACCAACTACTAGTCGATTTATTCTTGACCAGTGGCATTTGATTTAAACAGGTCACTGCCCAGTAGATCATTTTGTGGACAAAGGTCGAGTAGACCATGCATTTAGTTTTGACTAGTGTACTGCCACACAGCTCAATGTCCAGTAATGTATTATGCATACCAATGGCCAGTGGTCGCTTCATTTGACAGTGCCCACCAGATCACTCTTTGAACCGATGGCCAATAAACTCTTTCTATGAACCTATGCCCTATGGGTCTGTCTGTTCTGTCGAGCAATGCCCAGTAGATCACTGAAGGATAACAACAAGTAAATAGCTCCATGGATCAGCGCCCAACATATGTCTCTGCTCTGTTAAGAAGGGCCAAGTAGATCAATCTGTGGAACAATGTCAACACTATAACTTAATGGAGAAATGGCCATTAGTTTGCCAACCAATGTCAATTAAACTTACTTCCCAATGCACTAATATCAATCAGCTTGCTCAATAAAACAGTATTCCCCAAGGTCCTCTAGGTAACCCTACAGGCTAATGCCCCGTTGACTATTAGTTTCTATGCATCTAGGGACAGTAAAGCTGTCTAAAAAACAATGCACCGTAAGTTTGTTGGTTCTCTCCTAAATACACATCCAGTTGATGACTCATGGGCAGAGAATTGATGATCTCGTATGTAATAATGTCCAATAGGAAACTGTGTATAAAATGGGCAGAAGGTTGACCCAATCTATTGACCAGTGCCCAGTAGATTACTTTGTGGATAAATGCCCAGTAAGGCACTCAGGAAACAATGTCTTGTAGATATATTTGTGGAGCAATGCCCTATAGATATCTATGCAGATGAATATTCAGTAAATCCTTCTATTGGCAAATGCTCAAGTGACCACTCTGTAGATTAATGATCAATGGCTCACTCTCTTGGCCAATCCCATTTGTATTGCTATGCCATGTGGACCAGTGCCCATCTGTGCTTCCTGGAACTTTGGCCAGTATGTATCTGGCCACTTCATGGAATATTGGCCAGTGAATCACTCCACTCTGTGGACCAGCACTTAATAATATGTCTCTTTTCTATGAACCGATAGAAGGTAAATTACACTGCAGGCCTTTGTGCCTTGGTCGCTCTCTCCTTCATAGTCAATTCGAAGTTGGAGAACTTTTTCAGTCCACGAATGTAAGCTTTTTCTGCATAACCATATGAACAGAGCCAACTCCCTATACATTGCTTCATAGCATTGTTGTTTGTGTAGCTGATACCTGTACCCAGAACTAGCCTATGACCTCTCTTAAAGAAGCCCACACTCGTCCTGGATCACCTAACTAACTATAGACACATCACAAGCATTCCATTCATTGGAAAATGCCAACAAATATTGTTGCATCCCAACTATTGGCTATAAAAATAATAATAATTTTTTAAAAAAAGTCTTCCAAAAGCACATGAGTAATTTGGTAATTTGTTGGCTCTGGTTCGAACATCTCAGCATCCTCAGTGACAACCAGTCCAAATTCCTCCCCATATGCAATACTGAGACTGCCACTATCCAAGCGGTGGATAAGGCATTGCAGTTCATCAATAAGGGTGACTCATGCCTCCTCGTCCGCTTAGATCTCTCAGCTATATTCAACAGCATCGACCATCAGACACTCCACGCCCTCCGTGCTGACAGGATGGACTTTTCCGGTACCGTCCTAAAATTGTTTGCTTCCTATTTGTCTGACAGGCACCACGATGGGTCTGTTCGGATCCAAATGAATCCAAGCCACAGCTTCCATCCTCTCCTGAATCATCTTTAACCGCAATTTGGAACCTCTTGGATTTTTCCTCCAAGTCCCCAATGTAGACATTTATCAATATACCAATGACATCCAGATGTATCTCAAGGTCAAAGGCCCCAAGGACATCATATGCCTGTGTGAGTGCCTGGCCACCATTGAATGCCTACCTTAAGCTTTACCCCACCAAGACCTAATTCATCCCTTTCCGTCCCCCTGCCATACAACAACACATCCTAAAGTGGCTACACAATATGCAACTGGAAGGATTCACCCCACAGCGGTCAGACTCAGTCAAATCGCTAGGCTTCATTGCCAACAGCAGCCTCGCCTGTCAAAAGCACTTAGCCACGAAAGCCCAAACGGTCTCGCTACAGATCACCACACTCTGCGATATCAAACCTTTCTTCCCTCGTACCACTTCCCTACTGTAGTTCAGGGTCTCTTGATCTCCCACGTTGATGGGCAAAGCACCCTTCATAAAGCGCTCCCTGCCACGCAATTGGCCACCCTCAAAAATGTGTACCATGCCGCCACTGACCTCAATAAAGGCGCCCACAAATTCAACCGCTTCTCTCCCTCCATGGAAGATCTTCACTGGCTCGGTTCCCCACCCTCACTGTTAGACTTTTCCATGAAGCTGTTCACCTATTTACAACTCAATTATTTAACTCATTCACTCTTTCAATCACCCTGACACTTGCACTTAATGCTTATCTTCTCTAGTCACAAACCTTGACACGCCCCCTGCCGGGACCCAGTTTGGTTTTAAACTGCTTGGTAATCAAACAGGAAGTCTTGGTGAGTCCGGGGTGCTTTTATACTAGTTTAGGGAAGGAGGATTTTTATGTTTTTAAATGGGAAGAGCACAGTATTTTTTATGGGGCTTGTGAAGCACCTGTCTCCCTGCCGGGTGAGGTCTCATATAAAAGAATACGGACTGTGATGAGGAAGAGACAACATAATGCCCGTTCCTCTGCACAGCCATTATATATCCAAATATGTGGCCATAAAAACAAGTCATCGACAGCCCAGCCACACATATGAATATGAATCTTTATACCTACAGTTCCCCACCAGCACTTGACACCTGATGTCTGTACTTACCCTTGCACTTGCCACCAGCTGGCCCTACTTCTCTTATAGTTTTACTGTATTCTCTTACCCCATGTACTGCACTGTCCCCATCCCCCCCACTACGCACTTTTCCTCTTCCCCCTCCCCTGCACGTGCGAAATCTGAATGACACTTGGCCTAGTAGGATCGCTCTCTCTGTCCTCTGTCTGTTCCCCCTCCCTTGCCGCGTCGCGCCTTGAAACACTTGTGCATAGGTGCATTATAAATGCCATATCATATCATATCATATGATGAAGGAGCTACATAGAACTTGAAAATAGGTAATGCGATTGAAAAAAATGTAACACAATACATTTTGTGAAAAAGAATTTGGGCGATTACAGACCGTATGAAAAACAATTGTTTTACAAAAAAAGCAATACACGAGGGCTTTAAGAAATATGTAGTTTCATCAAAATAACAAGTTAAAAGTATTAATGACGTCCAGTTAAGCTTACATCAAAAATCCTTTTAAATGTTTAAACTAAAAAGATCCAATGAGCAAATTGAAAATGGACATGAGGTTGAGCAGATATTGCTATACAGTTTGATTTGTCGGTTGCACAATATGTAAAACTGGGAAATGTGGTTAGGGGAGAGACCAGCAAAGCCATGGATCCCACTAAATTGACTGACGTCACAGTCATTCTACCCTCATATTCAAGTCCTGTGATTGCCCAAATTAGTGTCTACGGTTCAATGTTGCACATCTTTTAATGTTAGGGTGAGTGATGCGAAAAATAAAATGAGCACCAAGCTCAGTGTGCATGATTTACTTGATGATACAAGCCTACCGCTCCTTCCTCACAGGCATATTTGTCATATGCAAGGATCTGCATTCATTCGTGTGTTCCCAAAATGCTCTTTGATTTTATGTAAAGCAGACTTGGACCTTCACTTGTGCTATTGGTCCATTTCCCCTTTCCCATGCAGTTCATTTGAAAGCTTGCAATTGGAGCGTACGAGACTATACATCTTGCATTGATAGTCTTCTATCAAAAAATAACATATGTGGTTATTCTATGTTTTGAGAAGGTGCTTTTCTCAGTAAAACAGGTCACACGTTCTTATTATGACTAACATATATACCGAATTGATTATTAGAAACCAACATTGTGCAATTTTAAAAAGGCAGTTTGGAATGTTAGTACAATGAAATCATTTTAAGTTTTGTTTTTTGTTAACAACTGCTTTCACAGAGACAATCACAGCACCCACCCCTGGTCAAGCTATCTGACTATTTCCTCTGACCCCTCAGCTGTCAGCAGTGGGTGGGGCGGCTCCTGCAAATGTGCACCTCACAATGTGACTCTCTCCCACAAAGAAAAAGACAGAGACATAGAGTGAGACGGAGAGTGAGAGACAGAGATAGAATAAAGGCATGGATGGGGGAAAAGAGGGGAGAGCGAGGGAGGCAGAGAGAGAGAGAGACGAGGGAGAGAGAGAGAGACAGAGAGAGAGAGAGAGAGAGAGAGAGCTAGAGAGAAGAATGATACTCTGGGTGTAGATAGTTTAAAGTTTGGTAAGACTGAACGGCGACCATTTCTTTGTGTGTACATTTTAATTTGGACTTGTAGAAATAAATGGGCACCAGGCGAAAGGGGCTCAGCCAATCAGGTGGCTGGAAATGCTGATGAGAACTACCAGTGTCCCGCCCAAGTTCTACAAGTCACCAGAGGACCTTCTCCGGGTGCTGTTATTTTTATAAGTGCCTCCGCTCCATGGCACTGATGCCTCACCAGTTCCCAACCCACCGCTCCCCAGGCTGCACATGACTCCCCAACCACTTACCTGCTGGAGCCATCAGCTCCGGGCTCTGCCGCTCCTTTCTGTCTCGGGCCACCATAGAAATAGATAAGGGCCTATTTCTATGGTGGCAACCATCTTTTTTTTTTCATGGGGCATTGGGCTCACAGATTATGCGCTGAGCCCGTCTTCTGAGAGAAAAAAGTACTATTTGAAACGCGTACGGAGCCCTGGGGTGCAAATACCTGTCACCCTCCTTGTCGGGTGCGTACCGAGCCAGGAACCACCCTGATCCCTCACCGAGGTCCTCGCTTTGCTTGAGCCAGCCTAGGCTCGGGCTACCGGGCCGTTACCGGCCCAGTACTCCCCCTCCCATGCAGATTGCTTTTGTAGCAAACCTGTGGACCATTACCTGTGTATTCCTCTCCCTTGCATACCTGGGATCACATTACACACTGTGTTGAAGGCTCACGTCACATGCTTAACACGACAGTCTGCTCTTGGCCGGGACATGTGCCTCTGTGCAGCAGCAGAATCATAGGAAAGATCACGTGTGCAGCATTTTACTAGAAATCTGCACCCGGGCAACACATATGAACTGCACCTGCGATATGAAGAACTTGGGCCAGGGACTTTCTTGCTGAACTAACTTCCTGCAAAGGTGAAACAGGGCTGTTTTCCTTTTTGTATTTCAATTTCACTCGCTCCTGCTTTTTTTGTAATCTTTGTGGCACTTGAATGTCTCTCTATGAGGTTTGAGCACTACATGGTGGATAGGGTATACTTGAATAGGAAGATGTACTGAACTATGACTAAAGGTTTAGCATGTAAATAAACCTACAGTTATTAACAATGTAACTGGTCTATGTTGAATCGTCTGGTCACCGTGTTGTGAAGATACCCCGTAAAATGTTATAGCCACGGGCATTTTAAAGCTGGAGCTGGAAAGGTAATGCAATATAATGAAAAGTCCTTCTTGCACTTGGCCATACATGGAAATAGTTTGCATTGAGTGTTACTGAGATAGTGGGATGGCAGAAGTGAAGCCTGAAGTTTTTATGAGTGCAGACCGAAGTACTATTTGCATCTGGGGAAGTGCACTCAGGTGGCTGGAGATGCAGGTGATAACTGTCTTTGCCCCGTCCGTGTTGTACCAGCCACCTGATACCCTTCCACGGGTGGAACCATTTTTTTTTAGGTGCCTTGGCACCTTGGCCCCCAGGCCTTCACCAACCCCATCCCTGCATCCTCCACCCAAGCCGCATATCATCTCCCAACTGGTCCCCATCATCCCACTTATCTGCTGGGGCTACCAGCTCCTCCACTCCTTCTGGTTTCAGGCTGTCACCTTAAAAATTGAAAAGGGATATTGTCTCGTTTATGCGCAATAGGCACAAAGCCTGTCTCCCTTGAAAAAAAAGGGGATGAATAGCTATCACCACCCTTGCCGCAGGGCGTACTGGGCCGGTAGCGGTCCGTATCTCTCGCTTCGCTCGGGCCTACCTAAGCTCAGGCTGGTGGCCCGCTCCTGGTCCAGTACTCCCCCTGATGGTGGGGTCATTGCGATAGAGTCTTGAGTGCCTGTGTAGTTCAATGTGGTTTCTGAAGGCAACACTTTGGTATGTGTGTTATCCCGATGGGAGAACCTCAGATCTATTAGATGAGGGCGTACATAATAGAGCTAAAGGTGAGCTTTGAGTTTGCTCCATCACATTGATGTGGCCTTCTTTGGCATATAGCTACAGTGCACATGGTGCTCATTGTGTGTAGTGTAAGGTGCTAAGAGGTGGAGTGATGAGTCCGCAGGGGAAGGGAGGTGTTTGGGGTAAGTGAAGAGTCCATGTTATTGCAGTTTAATGCTAAACTGAACCCTTTGGGTTCCAGACTGCTGTCGACCTGGGAGTTCAGGTTTTGCTGTGTTGTCGTCCATCGGGATGCTGTTTGTACTGTTCAGCTTTCCATTTTACACTGACTGTGGGCTGAAGTTGGAGTTTTATGGCTCATAGGCGAGCACAAGTGAGACTGCCCTGAGTCCACCCTCCGTGAGTTTCTTGATTGGATATTGTGAGCAGATGTATTGCCTGTGTTGGTGAAGCTTCCTGTCTCTGTTTTATCCTGGTTTGAGAAGTTTGTGTTCTGCTGGTTTTTTGCTTTGGTGGGACTTTTGGGTTCAGGTCCTTGGTGATTGTTAATGCTGTCAAATGTCAGCGAAGTTCACATCTTGGGATTGGATTATTTCTAGTGTATCTTTGGGCCTAAGTCTGGAATGGCTATTGGTTGAGATTGGTCCAGTTTGCCATGTTTGGTATGGTCTTTAAGGACGTGGTGGTGGCGTGTCAGGTTTGGTCTTGTAAATATCCAGGTTTTGGGACATTTTCTGATGACTAGTAGGCCTTCCTCTGCACTGAATTGCTTCTGAATTCTGTTACAGAGCTTGGTTGATAGAAATTAGAAGGACGATCCTCTACTAATGCTCTGGTCGGTTTGTAATGGAGTAAATTACCGTTTGGTGGTTTCTGGGCCCCTGCCATTGTATACACTGTGGTGATGTCATTTGAACGGGAAGCAATCGAGTGTTCAGAGGGGCAGGGTGAGGTGTACCTGTCTTTGGACCGTCCTAACTTGGTCAGTTTGGGCTTTTTGTAATTGGTTTACTAGGTATTCTGGAATGCCAATATGTAGTCTTGGTGGATGATACTGGTGTGATGACTGCTATGGTTCTGGGTGGGATGGTTAGTTGTGGTATAATGCACTGGATGGCTCTGGAAGTTGGAAGAAAGAAGTTTTAGAAACTGGATGAAACAACCTCCTACAATGGCCTTTAGCCGGGGCTTGAGTGTGAGGGCACTGTCCATGAAGAGTCAGAGGTGTTTTATCCTTGCAGTTGGCTTAGGGCAGGTTCCCATTTCTTCATGTAAGGGGATTGAAGCGGGGTCGTTAGTTGTGGCACCTCAAATCCACTCCATTTTGGTTGGGTGAAGGTTCATTCGATTTGCCGTAATCCATGAGTTGACTTGGGTGAGGCAGGTGCCAACATCTAGTTTGTTTGTCAGTAAGTTTGTAAATCATTTGGATATCGTATGCATTTTGGAAGCACCTAAAGCATGAGTTACTGATGAGCTCCAAGAAGAGGTTCATATAGATTTTGAAGAGAGGTCATGAAAGGCTGATTCTTGCGATACGCCACCTGTGATGTTGTGAGGGCATGATCTGCTTGGGGCCATAGGACTAGTCTCTGCCCTGTCCATGAAGAATATCATCATCCAATGTGGTCTGGATCCCTCAAATCCAAGGTCAACACATCTTTTTAGAAATGTTAAATAACCAATAGGGTATCTAGTTTTTGCATCGAATGCCTTACCATAGAAAAAAATGCATCGAAAAAAAGCATTGAATGCATTTTTTCAATGGTAAAGGGTTTAATTATGGTTTTTTGTGGTTAAAAAAGGGGCCTGGGGGGGCAATAAAAAAAGAAAAAAAATGCATTAAATGCATTTTGTTTGATGCTTTTTTTCTATAGTAAGGCATTCGATGCTTTGGCATTCAATGCAATGTCTAGGAACCACTGATAGCATTGAATGCTGCAGAAATATCCAGAAGGTAAGTGCACTTGACATGTTGGTGTCGACTTTCGTTTTTAGAGTGTCCCAAATTGAAGCGATTGTACATCCCATTACCCTCATCGATCTGAATCGATGTTGCGATTCATGCAAGAGGTGGCTGGCCTCCAGGTGATGGGGAGCGAAGGTTCGCTTTTTAATTGTGACTTTTGGAACGCTGAGGCTGCTCTAATCGGCACTGCGAGCCGTTGCTCTTGCCGACAGCCTCCCTTCATCTCCGCTTCCTGGAGGAGGCGGATCTGCGTGTGTCACGTGACGGCACACATGACTACATCCTGCTATTAAAGCAGCTTCGAGCCGCCCGAGCGGCGCATCCTGTTGGAAAGCGAAGGTTCGCTTTTTATTTGTGACTTTTGGAACTCTGAGGCTGCTCTAATCGGCACTGCGAGCCGTTGCTCTTGCCAACACCCTCCCTTCATCTCCGCTTCCTGGAGGAGGCGGATCTGCGTGTCACGTGACGGCACACGTGACTACATCCTGCTATTAAAGCAGCTTCGAGCCGCCCGAGCGGCGCATCTTGTTGGAAAGCGAAGGTTCGCTTTTTATTTGTGACTTTTGGAACGCTGAGGCTGCTCTAATCGGCACTGTGAGCCGTTGCTCTTGCCGACACCCTCCGTTCATCTCCGCTTCCTGGAGGAGGCGGATCTGCGTGTGTCACGTGATGGCACACGTGACTACATCCTGCTATTAAAGCAGCTTCAAGCCACCCTTGCGGCGATAAGCCCCGTGGCGTCAAGCCCACCGGCTGTTGAGCGGCTGTTTGGCGGATGGTGGCATTATACCACCCTGCCTCAGGTACTGTTTATTGCCGCTGCACCTACTAACATTAATCGCTTAAATTCCGAATTGATGTGTGGTTGAAATTTTATCAGCTCTTATTGCTATTTGAGTTTGGTGCCCTGCATTTTTATCAAAGGAGAAAATTACATCGCCTTTTAACATTTTTAAATCATTTCATGTTTACCCTGAAAACAGGCATGCCATCGGAGATCACTAGAGACCCCATGGTTATTTCTCCAAGTTCGATGCCTAGTTCAACGGATCTAGCCTTGCTTTCAAAGACACCTGTGAACCAAAATATCCCAAAATCACAGGAAAAGACCAAAAGTCGAACTCGTATTACTAAGAAAAATATTATTTTAACCCCAATTAATAAAACTCCCACTCAACCTGACATTCGTAAGTTTTATGAGACAAAGTCAGGTGGTATTGAAATGTCTGATCCGATTAACTTGGCATCTCTTGTTAAGGTTTCTTCGAATCCACAGCTTCCTAATTGTTGTCCAGGTAGTGAACCTCTAAACCAATATCCTACCATTAACAACGAGGCTTCTACTTGCCCTTTGAGTTCTACTATTTCGGATCAAACTTTATTAACTGTCCCTCATTTTCCTATTAAACCTATCAGATCCGTTCAAACCTTTGCTACTGTTTTAGAAGAGTCGACTCTTCATATTGAAGACATGACAATCGAAAGCCATAATGTAGCATGCGATATTCTGACCAAGAACGTCTCGCTGGCCTCAGTAATTATTGAAGACGTGGGATATGCCAGTCCAAATAAATCCACATCTGCTCCCTGTCAAAATTCTCCTGACTGCAGGGACTTAGAAAGCTCAAGAGCTTCAATAATGACTGACTATGCACAACCGTGCTCCATGGATTCAATAAGACTCGATGAGGAGGTGTCTTTCTTACATCCGAACTACTGACAGGAAACAACAATCTTTTGCTACCCCGGCTAATCCTGCCTTATTAGAAATTACTTTGGGGGCCATTAACACTACTATGTCCACTCTATTTAAGCTTTTCAACTCTTTAGACCAGAAGATAGCTGATCAAACTGTTAAACTAGACCATATAAGTGATTGGATGAAGGACACCTCACTTAAATGTGCTAAAAGTCTTTCATTAGGAAACCTGGAACAAAGAGTAGTTCATCTAGAATCTCATTTATTATTCCATCAAGGTTCAAATGAATACTCTGGGGTACCCATTACACAACGTCTCTCACATCTAGAAAATTTGACTCGAAACCCTCTGACTATTACCCCAGTATTGCCAACATTTTCTAAAATTATCCGTCCGATTGAATGTGTGGAGGAAATTGTGACCTCAAAAAATAATGAGTCCTGGATCAGTGTGGCTTCTCCTGTGAAGAGTGATGTTCAATCTGCCGCCAGTAAACAAAAGGGGGGCGTCAACCAAAACCTATGAAAAATTGGATCTTTACTAGTAAACAACAAAAAAACAAAATCTGTCTCATCCAAAGCTACACAAAGAAATAAAAAAACTCTGGCGGTGATGGAAATTGCTGTTCACAGTGCCACTGCTCCATTAGGTAGTCGCGATGTGGTTATGAATAGCGAATTAGCCGTTATAGCCGGAAATTCTCCTGTTGTTAAAGCTATGCCAGCCAACTTTCCATCTTCTCAAGTTTCTTTAAAGGAAGTCTCAAGGTCGCCTCCTATGTATGATCCCTTGAATGAGTTGGTACATCTGTTAACATTCAAGCCTGATAATATACAAATAAAACAATCCCTTCCTGTTGTACAAACATCATTACCTACTCAATGTGATGTCATTAATACAGGTGCTAGTAAGTTACCTCCCTCTGCCACTTCTACAGTGGGAGTTGAAGACCGTTTAAGCTCCTTAAGAGCTGCTGTAGACTCCTACCCACTAAAAGAAATTTCTGAGGTGTTGCCCGAAGCTTCACATGCCATTGATCAACCCCTTCAAACACATAACCCCTCTCATAATACCCAAAATGAAGCTTCACTTCTTTCAAGCAGATCAGATAATTGTATGATTTCTAAACCTTCTCATTGTAATAGGAATTGTACTCAAGATCTTTCAAAACAAAACAATAAGAGATACTCTGATTTACGTAATGATGGCACCAAACCTTACATAAATGATGATAACATTGCATTTTCAAAGAAACTTAATCAATTTCATACTTTAATTTTGAAGTGTCGCGATGGGTCCTTTCCAAAATACGACTTATGTCGTGCTAGTGTTCTAAATATATTTGGAGATATTGAGGGGTTAGATGCCACCTCCTCCACTGATTTGGATCAAGTTGAGTTTCTTTGTGACAAAAATCTTTCCATCGTTAGACTCTGGATAAAGTCTGGAATCGTTCGTAATACTTTATGGAACGCCAGAATGGATCTATTCAATCTTGGCTTTTTACTAGCCCAAGATCTAGCACGTCAGCAATCTAAGGAGATTGATGGTAATAAATCTGTCGTAGGTACCACCCTTGCATCATCTTGTGCCTGCAATTTTTGCACTAAAGACCCTTCATCAGACCCCAGAGCATCTTGTAATTCTCACTTATAACTACGAGCAGTTATGCCCACTACTGATCTTTCACTTGCCAGCTGGAATACCAGAGGCTATTCTCACCTGCAGTGGACTATAAACAATGAGTTGAACACTTATGATATAGTGGCCTTGCAAGAAACGTGGCTAGTAAATCCCCCTATATGGGATGACCATGAGATTAGTCTGCTACCAGCAGTTCAAGCTGATAAAGGTAGACCCACAGCTGGACTGTTAGTTGCAGTGAAAGTGAGTAGGGGTTTAAAGATATCTCCCTGGAAAGCACCAAATAAATGTATGCAATTGGTTAAAATCTCCTTTAATTCACACATATACGCACTTATTAATCTTTACAGAAATCCGGTAGGAATCAATGATGACTGCTTTTATGATACGCTTTCTCTTTTCTTCGAGTACATTTCTGCACAAAAAAATATCTCTGGAATCCTACTTATGGGTGATCTGAACCTTTCTTGCTTTGATTTGCACACTAGAAAGTTGAATCGTGAGGGTGCAAAATGGATCTCCTATATGGAAGATCACGATTTAAAGATGGCAAATGGTGCGATTATAGGTGACATTCCCCCAATGAACACCTGGGAGAGAGGCAACTCAAAATCTACAATTGATTACATCTGTATGTCCAATAGCATCTTTATGAATACCACCAAATTTATCATAGTAAAACAGTCATCTAGTGATCACCATCTTTTAGCACTATTTTGGGCAGTCGAAATTGAAAATCATTCGAAAACTGCATTTTACTATAATCAACCTGTATCTGTTAATAATGGCAAAAACCGCTTCAAATGGTCTGTTAATAAATTACTAGCCTTGAATGGTGCGATTCTAGACAACCAACGGTTACATAAGACTGGTTCGTATATAGACGTGTTAAGCACTTTTGCGAATCTTTATCCCACTCATAGTAAATTACCTAAAAGACATGTGCATGGGTTTGATCTAGCTCTCTGTGAAAGAAAAAAGGCTTATAGAAGAGAGATCAGAAATCACCGTAAACTCCCCATGATCGATCAAATTAAGGCAGTTAAGGTTGCTGCATCGAGATATCGAAATTGGGTTCGCATGAATGCTCAAATTGATCTATTCAAATACGTCAGGAAATTAAAGCTCAAAAAATTTTTTGCCAAACAAATCAAATGGAAACAACCTAGAACTATACCAGTGCCCCTGAGCACTTTAGACATGGAACACCTAGAATACACTCACCTCTTGACGAATCTGGACCAATTACCTAACAGTGAAAGACAGACCATGTCACAGACTATACAGGATTTAAACATTGAGGAAAGCAACCTTAAAATACCGGAAATGAAGCAGAAATCCAAATTCACCCCAAATTTGCAAGGGGACAATGCAATTGACATCTTTAACCAGGCAGTTACAAGAGACCTCCAAGCAATAGAGGATCGTCTAAAATCAAATCCCTCGAGAAGAGTGGACAACATTACCAACAAGGAACGACTCGCACTCAAAAAATTACAAGATAACCATCAAATTGTAATTAAGGAAGCAGATAAGGGCGGCAACGTAGTCATAATGGATAGAGCTGACTACATCAAAATGGCCACCACTCACCTCACCACCCCCGGCTGCTATGACACCTTGAACATGAACCCGACAAAGGAAATCACAACGGAAGCAAACAGGATGTTGGCCAAATGGCATAGACGTGGACTTCTGTCAGACGATGAATTGAAGTACCTACAACCCTCACATCCCAGGATGCCAACAATATACTTCTTGCCCAAGATACACAAGAAAATTGACCCCATACCAGAAGGACGACCCATTCTAAGCGGGATTGGTTGGATCACTGAACCTCTAAACAAATATATCAACAATGTCCTGGCACCTGAAGTACCCAAGATACCGACCTTCCTACGGGACACAATGCATACCCTGTTGATCCTAAAAGAAATTGTATGGAGCAATGATTGCACTCTCGTCACTCTGGACGTGAAAGCCCTGTACACATCCATTGACCATGGACTAGCTCTCAAAGCCATCGATTATGCCTTCACAAAAGCATCAGCTTCGTTCTGGTCACACCTGGAACTCACAAAGGAGCTCCTGGAATTCTCACTAACGAATACTATTTTCCTCTTTAACCAACAGTACTATAAACAAACGAAAGGCATAGCCATGGGGGCCACGTATGCACCCTCCATGGCTAACCTCTTTATGCACCACTACGAGCAAACACATGCCTTCACCAACCAAGACTTTAACAAACTGATCCACACGTGGATACGATTTATTGACGACATCCTGATGATTTGGTGTGGAACAAAAGAAGAACTCGTCTCATTTGAACTCTATTTGAACCAAAACAACTTTGGCATTCAACTAACAGGCTCCTCAAGCAAGGAAAACATTGACTTTTTGGACATCACCATCACACCATCAGGCACAAGTCTCACAACCACAACCTACAGGAAACCCACGGAGGTCAACTCTGTTCTACATGCCTCAAGCTGCCACAAGAAATCTATAATCAACAATATCCCGAAGGGGGAATTCCTTCGAGCTAAAAGAAACTGTAGTGGCCTACCAGCATTTGGGAAAGAATGCTCAACACTCAGCAAACGCTTCCTCGAGAGAGGCTATCCCGAGCAATCAATCCAATCAGCTATAACTATGGCCAACAATAGGGAACGCAGCACACTCCTGACCCCCAGAGGACGCACCAACAAAGAAGAAAATAAAGACAGTCAAATACGGTACATCACGCAATTCTGCAGTGACAGCCATCTAGTACAGAGAATCCTTAAGAAGCATTGGCATATCCTAACAATTGATGAAGACATTAGGGCATGGATCCCAGATAAACCAATTTTAACCTATACTAAAGCCAGAACACTAAAAAACATTCTCAGTCCGTCATTTATGTCACCCATTGCCAAAACTGACACCAACTGGCTCACCAGTAATAAACCAGTAGGATTCTACAAATGTGGATCCTGTTCTATGTGTAAATTCGCCACTACAACTAAAACGTTAACCTTCAGCACCACTGACACACATACCATTGGGCAATATATAAACTGTAAGTCTAAATTTGTGGTGTATGCTATCAACTGTGTCTGTAATCGGAAATACATTGGAAGCACGATAAGAGAGCTCAGAACAAGGATCAGGGAACATTTGAATTCCCTTCACGCTCAGGACACCAGATATCCACTGGCGCTACACTGGCAGGAGAAACACCAGTGGGACAACAAGGATGACATCACCTTCGTGGGCCTGGAAAAAATACCAATCAACGTGAGAGGTGGAGACAGGGAACTCCGACTACGGCAGAGAGAAGCAAAGCTGATATGCAAATATCGAGCAGTTACCTCTGGACTGAACAGTGACCATGATTTCCATGTGTTTTTATAACAGTGTCTATTTACTCATATAGACAGTATGCATGCTGTACATGTCAAAACATTTTTTGATTAATTTGCTTAATGACCTCCTTGGCACTTCTGGAACCCAAACTACCACATTCGGTACCCCTTCGTCATCATGAGGGCACCAACCCCCTTGAATAACCTTGAATTCCCCTTTTCACCCCATGTTTTTACTCTCGGACACAATAGTAAACTCTCGTGCCCCCCCTTCATTAATTGCCCCCAACCAGACCTTCACTCATTATTATAGCCGTCTTACCAACCAACTGCACGCCAGTGGGCCCTATGCCAACTATAGTCTGACACGCTTGCCCAAATGCACCCACATTCATTCCCACCCATCGCCCATCATGGGCTGACACAGTCCCCATAACTTTATAGTCCCTTCTCAACTGGACTAATCCCCATTATGACACAACCTGAACAGAATTATCACACCATGCACTCGCGCAGCCACGAATCGCAGTACTAACCAGGGTATAAGACCCAACATCGCCCACAATAACTCTACAGAACAGGCTATTCCAAGCCTCATGACATCCACAAGCCCAAGAGCCAATCCGTGGGCGCCTTGCAACAAGCGAATCAGATCGCTTGTTTTTGGCACCAACCACAGCGCTGTTCCCATAAACTTCAGGAAGAAGTGCTACACCATGATAGCCGATCCACGACTCCACACAACAGCATTGCCGAACCCGGCCAAGGTAAGCGCTAACACGGGACAATCGCCGCGCCACTATGGACGCTTCCGGGACCGTTTCACCTTATTTTCACCAATTTGTTAAACTGTGAGCCCCCATTGCACATGCATCATTGTCCAAAGGCTGCTGCCAGGCTGCAACGTTAAGCCAACCATTTTTATTAGGTTGGTGACACCAACATTGAGGAGTCACTAACAGCCCTCCCAAACCCAATGCGCCAAACAACAACACATATTATGAACACAACGTGCAGACAATACGACAAACACCCCGATCAAGCACATCGTCTTTCGTTTTCCCCCCACCCCCCCCTTTTTTAACTAAAAGCTCCCTTCACACTAACCGGACACTCGCAAACAGTTGGAATCCTAGTCATACTATCAGACTTAGAACCCTTTAAAACTCGTAACAATTATATTGAACAAGCTATTCCAAGCCCCATGACATACATGAACCCTGCAGCCAATCCGTGGGCGCCTTGCAACAAGCGAATCAGATTGCTTGTTGATGGCACCAACCACAGCGCTGCTTCCATAATTTCAGGAAGGAGTGCAACTCCAATGTTGGCTGACTCACGACTCCACACACCAGCATTGCTCAACCCGGCCAAGGTAAGCGCCAACACGTGACAATCACTGCGCCACTTTGGACGCCTCCGGGGCCAATCTCCCTTTATTTTTGCCTTCTGTCCAAACACTAGCCCTCACTGTACATTCAGTACTGCTCACCAATTGCTGCTTGACTGCAGCATTAATCCGAGTACTTATATTATGTAGGCTGACACCAACATTGAGGAGTCGCTCACAGCCCTAGAATCACTTAGACCCTTTACTTAATGCGCCTTATAATAAGCACGTTTTACCAACATACTGTGCACATAATACGATAAATATCTCTGTAACTAAAGCTCCCTCCTTATTAACCGCGCACTCGCAAACAATTAAAAGTCTAATCACACTATCAGACTTGGTAACCCTCCAACACACAACAGGCCTTTTCATCCCAATACCACCATGCTCGGACAACACGCCACTACTACAGCAATGCCCACTTTTCTAAGACTCCAGGTGACTATCACTTACTCCAACTATTTTTCCTTTTCAGTACGGCTATTCAGCCCTCTGGCACCCACACTTGGGAGCACCAGCCCATTCCACCTGGAAACTCAACTACCAAACCCAATTGGGTAAGATTCTAACTCTTCCAATTCTATGAAACTATGTGGGAATTCTACCCAGCTCCTTACTTACCCAAACCTAACCTATTATCCTCTGTTGTGTTCTTTTCTCCCTGGGTACACTGGTCTCTCTTCGTTCTGCTAAACTAAAACTGTGAATTTGCACTTGATTTTCTAAAAACTGTGAATTTGCCCTGTCCAACTAACTATATTTTTTACTGTCACTATCACCTGCAATCACTCAACATGGTAAATCACCTCTCCTGGGTGTCACACTGTACTGTTTTGCTCTAATCACAATTGGCTTGTCTATGTTTCATGATACTGCCTAAATTATGTATGCATAATGGATGTGAATGAAATATCCTTAATACTAATTGGCTTGGAATGTCACTACACTGGGTATACCATATCACCACCTCACCAAAAACACAGCCTTGAAAAAGACTTAGGTTGAAACGCGCGTCGGCTGTGTAACATATCATCATGTTATGAATATTATGAATATTACATTTACATCCAATGATGTCTTTCATTGGTGCTGATTATAACAAGGAATAAACCTATAAATCTCATGTTTAACACACCAACAACCTGGACCATCTATTTTCTTGTGCAAACTACCTACAAACAAATACTGGACTATCAAATCCAACCAGCGCCTTTCCAGTCCAAAAGTTTGTCACTCCCCCCACAATGGGTTCGCATGAGGCGAGCAACTATGTATCAAATAGACAGCGAACACTTTTTGGTAGCTTGTCGTAGTAAAAACTCTGCATTGGTTTGGGATTTGTTGAACAAATGTAATACATCACCCCAATGTCATGCACAACTCAATGGAGTTTCTGAATCAGTGTGGGTCACACATTTTGCTACTCTATATTATGACTCCAGGATGACTGGCTATAGGTACAACAGTAGCTCTATAAATGGGTGGGCTCTGTACTGTACAAGATCTATTATTCAAGATTTTATTAAATCATCCTCTTCATCTAGAGCAGCAGGCCTGGATGGTCTTACTAATCTAATGCTCAAACAAAATATAACAGAATGGGCACTAATTTTGAACAATGCTTTTCACCACATCATACAAACCAAAAATATTCCTGATTCATGGCGCTCTTCTGTGATCATTCCGATCTATAAAAAAGGTGATCGAATGGACCCGAAAAGCTATCGTCCAATAACGTTACTGGATGTTCCAGGCAAAATATTCTCTAGGTTGGTGTTAAGAGATTTTAATGTTTGGTCAAATAAAGCAAATCAACGTGACCCAGCACAAACTGGTTTTGTTGCAGGTTTAGGTACTGGCATCAATTTAATTACTTTAAATGCTATAAGACAACAAGCAGTTAACAAGAGACACGCCAGATATTTTGCGTTTATAGATCTCCACTCCTCTTTTGACTCGGTCTCAAGACCAAAACCCATAGATAAGCTACTCAAAGCGGAGTGTCCTCCATCTCTTATTGATATTATTTTTGCCCTCCATTCGTACACTAAGGTCTATGTGAGACTGAATTCTGAGGGTCTTCTCTCATCCCCAGTTCCAACATCTAGAGGGTTGAAACAGGGGTGCATTTTAGCATCCGCCCTGTTTAATTTTTTTATTAATGATGTACGCTGGATCTTTAGCAAAATAACAACTGATGCTCCCAAACTGAACTGTGTAAAAATGTGTGCCTTGTGGTATGCGGATGATCTTGTTTTAGTGTCTAAAACTCCCAGTGGTTTACGTAACCTTTTGTCAGCACTATGCTCATATTTTAAAGAAAATGAACTAGTAGTAAACACTGGGAAAACACAAATTGTCACGTATGTCCCGAAAGGGTTATGTAAACACTTGTTAGAATGGCAAATTGAGGGAACACCCATAATGATGGTACCAAATTACGTTTACTTGGGCCTAACTTTCGATGGTTGTCCAACGCTAGACTCGCATTTGAATAAAATTAAACATAAGCTAGTCACGGCAATCTGTCAAACTCGAGTAATTGTTTCTAAATATGGCAAATTCTCTATCAAAGCTGCCATCACATATTGGAACCAGAATGTTGTAGCAACTATTCTTTATGGTTTAGAAACGTTAATTGTTCCCCCAGGTTTTCTCAATTTATTAGAAGCCAAGTTTTGGCGTGTAACTTTACATCTTCCACAGTGTATTCCTTGTGTGTTGATACGCTATGAATTGGGATTAACCTCTCTAACTGCCATATATAACTGCCGTCTATGTGCCCTATTTCGCAAATGTGTGTTATCCCCATGTGATAACTCCACACTATCTTCCATCTCTAGCTATTTGCTTAGCTCTGCAGAAAAATTTCCGAGACATTGGTCTTCAAAAATCTTATCAATTATGGTGAACGCTGACATATCACTTGAGCTTCTTGTATTTCATCCGGAGCAAGCCAAGAAGAAGGTGTACATGATGGACTGGATTGACACTAGAACTCAGTGCTTAACCTACAAAGACTGACTCTGCAATCTTTGGTCCCAAGCGTTACAAAGACACAGCTGCTTATTTACTTTTGACGCCATCTGCTGCTATAAGAACGGCCATTCTTCGGTTGCGGTTTAACATCTGGCCCACCCATGAGGTTAAAACAAAAAGAAAGCAAATCCCCTCTGACCTTAACTGGTGTAGGTTTTGCAAAAATATAATGATTGTCGAAACTTTACAACACTTATTATTGAACTGTCCTGCGCTATCTACTTTAAGAAAATTGCACTTTGTTAACCACTTTGCGTATTTTGCACAAATTGATCCTAGAAACAGATGGATCGCCATGGCAGCCACTGAATGCATGAGCATAAGAATTGCAACCATCAATTTTTTAAAAGCTTTGAATATGGAATGAAATTAAGAGTTCTTTGCTTATCCCTTTCTGAAAAAAATTTGTATGCTGATATTTTAGCATTTTGTAATCTTTTATGAATATTTTTGTTATTTGGATTTGATGTTTATGGATTTAGCTATTTCTTATAAATTGAAAAAGTTGATGTAATTTCAACTATATTCAATAAATAAAAAAAAGATGGGGAGCAGCCTCCCAGACAAATACCCTCAGAGAGCAACGATGAAAAATGTTCTGCAAAGTTAAAGTTCCCCTGAATGTTGAAAGGAGTTGTTTTTTCCTTTAGTAGCTCCTACTTTCGCCAGACCTTCAGGCACAGCAACAATATCTTCTTGTCAAGGGCTCCATGCACATATATCATCCTCCCACTTGGAGCACAAAGAGCCCAGATGTGGACTTGTTCAAGTACAGATCTTTGTTCCCAGGGGCTCTTCAAATATTACTGAACACAACAACCCGTTGGTGTATTATTAAATGAGAGATCACTCCTTCTCTAGTTATTCAACAGATTGTTGACTCCAAATCAACAGTTCAACTGGTATGAAAATTGGGTCAATGGCAGGCATGCTCGCAGGTTATGTGGAACCAAATGCAAAGGACAGCTGTGCACCTTGTGATCTTCCAGCACCGGCAGGGATCACTAGAGCCTTCAGAAGGCCGTCTCACAGTCGTAGTGACCAGATTAGCAGGCAGCCAGAATCACCTGGTCCCACCCACCATCCAACGGACTATTGCAAAGAAGGGGCCATGTATAGGGGGGAGCACCGAGGAATAGGTTTCCTATTCCAAAAAGTAACGCTCACAAATGACGGGTATGACCACATCTTCCTTCAGCCAGAAATCAATGTGCAAAGACACTTGTCCTCTAACTCCTGCTAAAGGGGTGTCCGCGGACCCCAAGGGATAAGTGGGGACGGCGGCTGCATCCTTCATTGTGAATGCAGTGCCCCTCCTCTGCCAGTCAAATGCTCGAGGTTCTCAAAGGTCTAGCAGTATCTGGTTAATGGAACTTATAGCCATCTTCGAAGCCCTATTTGACATCAGAGGTAGACATAAGGAATGTTTCACCCAAGCGCACGCAAGCATGCATTCCCCTTCACATGCATTGACCACTCATGGCATCTGCACCACCCCGGAGTTGTCGTTAGTGGGTATCAGTAACTGTAAAACCAGTTATGTGTTAGTCAGGTGTCTGGCATGTATGCAAAAAATGATGCTAAGAGCCACAGATCGGTCACTGCTTTAAACTGCTAAAAGATAATTGTGGCTGAGGACATTTGATCCATACATTCTTAATCACTCACTAGTTTAGGCACCCGCTTAGCCACCAACTCCGTCACATGCTCACCAAACAACCCACTCAATTCTCTGATTCCCGCTCTCACACACCCACTTATTGATTCAGCAACGTACTCTCTGAACAACTTGCTCAACCTTGACTTTGCCACGTACCCATGTGGGTACCCACTCACTCATTCAATTGCACACTGACCGACCTATCTACTCGGGAACAGCAGGAGTGAGGTGGTTTAGCAATGTGTAAAGAAACATTTAAGAGAAGAGTGAAAAAAACACCCAGATTGCCAGCAGACGAGGAAAGAGGAAGAAGAGTGGGCGGGAGTAGAATGGAGCAGAGTAGAACATGAGTAGGTACAGAGGAGGCGGGGATGCAAGGATATCGGTTTTTGAGGCATTAGGAAATGAGTGTGCATCCAAGATTGGATCATGAGGAGACAGGCAGAGGTGGTGACATGGAGAGTCGGAGACGGATGAGGAGGAAACAAAAATATGAGAATCGTCGGAGTAAAAGTGAGAAGGTGGCCCGAAAGGAAAGAAATGGGAAGGTATGGATCGAGAAGAGGAAAGAGCCCAGGACCGAGCCCTGAGGGACACGTGCAGCGGGCAGGCGAAGATTTATCCCTCATGATATACAAACGGATGAATCGGGCGGGTGTGATTGGAACCACTGAAGGACAGAACCAGAGAGACCTAGGGAGGCAAGTGTAGACAGTAGAGTAGCATGGCCGATGGTATCGAAAGCGAAGGATGAGAAACACAGGCAGCTTGGACTGGTGCGCAGATACCAGTGACGGGTAGATTCTGTAGGATGGAGTGGGCGAAAATCAGATTTGATTTATTTTATTTTATTGGGTATTTGTAAGGCGCTTTATACAACAGAATAGTGTTTCAGAGAGCCACAGACTGTGGCAGGCGAGAGTAACTGTCGAGATAGGAAGTAACTTGAAAGGAAACAACACGCTGTAGAATTTTAGATAAGAAAGGATGAAGAGAAAGTGGGTGGCAGTTGGATGGCAGAGCTAGGAAAGGGAGGATAACAGCGTCCTTAAAGTAGGATGGGGAACACAGCTGAAGAAAGAGATGTGTTGATCAGTGAGGCAATGGGAATGGGAGTAAGAGGGCAGTCGTTTAGGGGTAAGAAAAGGAAAGGGAGTCGAGAGGAGAGGCAGTGGGAAAGATAACATTTGGTGTCGGAATCAGAAAGGGCAGTAAGGGAGGCCAGGGAGGAAGACACAGGGGTAAGGCAAAGGTCAGAGGGGTTATTAATGGTAGGCTGAGATGAGTGCAGTTGACTAACTCTGTTAGAGAGGTTAATAGCTAAATCGGTGGGGGGCGAGGGGTGGGGCGAGAGAGGGATCAGGTGTGGGAGGAGAAAGCATATGTTTAAGCAGTTGACACAAGTGACAAGGATGGGGCGAGTAGGATAGAATAGGGTCAGGAAAATAGCGTTAGTTTGCAGGCATCAGGGAAGAATCACAGGCTGTGTGAACAGGGAAAAGTGATGCAAGGTCAGTAGGGGAGTGCTGAGTAGATGGCAGGGAGAGGAGCTCAGATGTAAGCAAGAGCTGGGGGGCTTATGAGAAGGGGGAGGGGTGGGGAGGGTGGAGAGAGTCAATAGTGGAGGTAAGAACAGAATTCAGAGTGGACTGACAGAAAAGTAAAGTCAGAAAGAGATGGAAGGGTGGAGAGGAGGGAAGGAATAAAAATAGAGGCATCGAAAGATCTACAGTTATGGTGAGTAGGTGACGGAGTCAGTAGAAGTGTGGGGAGAAAAGAGAAGGATAATAGGAGATGATCAGAGGGAGGAACAGGGTTCACTAACTCACACTGACTCACACATCTACTTACCCATGCATCCACCCACGGACTCACCCCCAGCTTACCCACCCGCTCACCCTGCCAGCCACTGCCTCAGGCACTGACTCAAGGATCGATCACACTGCCCTCAAAATGATGAAAAACATTGCTGTGCCAGGGTTTGATTTTTCTGTTTTTGTTTGTATATTTTGCAAGGTGTTCCCTGACACCTTGTTATTCGCAGTCTTTCTTTTCTAACTCTTTTTCAATTTCTGTAAAACCTGGTTCGTTGGGTACATTTGTCATTCTGTGAATCATCACACCAACATGTTGGTGCTGTTGTTGTATTTACCCTTTTTTTGCTTTCTTTATGAAAAAACATGGTCAAATCACACGCGTTGTAATTATAAACACAATGGAGCGACTAGACTATGAACAACTGTTTCTGAAATGGGGACAGTTTTTTAGTGATCATGTTCTTCAAGCCGCATCTAAATCGCAGGCACATACGCCCCCATCTATATACTGCAAATACGTATCTATATTACTGCGAATTCTGAGTTGCGTGTAATGAACAGGTCTCTGCAGCTTTTGTGTTAACCCACTGAACTAGGTAATTGGAATTACTGACATGTAGCTTATAGAGCTGATTTCCACTGTAGGTGCATGAACCTCCTGAGCTCCCATTCTGGTAGTTACACTTGTTACCTACTGGTTAAAGACAGATCTCCGTGTCGAGTGAATTAACCTGCTCAGCTATCTCACTAGGGCGGAGTTGGCCTAACCGGAAGGTGCAGAAAGTGCATTCCCTGCTATCATAATGTACTGGCATTGAAGCCTGACACCTGCAAGTTACACACAGATCTACGTGGCTCTTGCACCAACCGAGAACTTTCAACCCTACAAAGCATATTGCACCAACATCTCTGCACCAGTAGAGGTGCACTGAAAAGCATATTTACTATTCGGCCAAATACCAAATCGTTTTTCGACTGAAGCTGATTATGCAGCCAAATAGTTATTTTATCAATAATGTTCCCCAAAAAAATGAAAACACGATTTTAAATACATTTTCCCGTGTTTCATTTATTTCTCAGTACGTTAATAAGCATTTAAACCTTGTTTGATGGACACAATCCAGAAAACAATAGATTAACAGAAAAGAAGGGACCACATGTACGGGAGGATGTTGCCTATGCAAAATAAGTGCTACCCAAAGCGGGAGGCTTCACGAATGCAAAGGTCTAGGTTGTAATGAACAAAATGCATACTGCAATTTACAGCAGCAATTATGCAATGCGCATATTGCATTCCCCTGCCAGTTGCAGGGCAGCATACGTGGAAAGTGAATGTGCAACCTTTCTGCCAGCTCGCCCAGAAATGCATAAAAGGTTTCCGTCTGTTCATGCAGGACAAAAGTCAAGGGTACATGTGAGGCAAGTGGACGCCATCTTCCCACTGTTTTTAATGAGGGGGATCCCTCTACTATAAGCCACACATTGGAGAGTACTCTCCCAGAGAGGCAGATAGGACTGGAGGAGAGGTCATCCCACGGAGGAAGGTCTGACATGTGAATGCATTTGCCCATACACTACAAGGCCTAAGAAAGCACTTGCTTGTTGGGCAGTTGCTCAATTCCACCAAATCTTGGATCACAGCCACTTACCCCGGCTTCTACTGTGCTCTCTAGCACCATTTCTCCTCTCACCGGTTTCCTGTTGGGACATACTGGCCTTTAATATCATTTGACAGATTTCCCAGCAAGCAAGATCTCCCAACCAGCCAATATGGTTTGGAAAATGTCGGACGCATCTTGCGTTGCCTGACAGGCAACTGACTCGTCCCCAGCCGTTACTGATGTAGAAAAGACAACCATCGATTTGGAAGACTTCTGATTTTCAAACATTCTCTCCTTCTGCCAATTTCACCAACAGGGCATACTTCATTGTCTACATCCCAGTGGGAGCCCTCGCACCTATCTCTTTGTACTCCTTCTGAAAGACTGGCCCGCCAGGGATTTGAATAGATTTGCCAACATGAAGCTCCTCCGAGGCCTCATAGGTGGGGGCATGTCACTCTGCCTGACATATAACAGACTACCTCAGTCTCACCGGTATGGAATACCTGTTATGAATTCAAGCTTCTCAATAGGCATTGCCCATAGGGACAAACCATGGTCACATCTTACTCATCCTCACCACTCCTTCTCTCCACTACTCAAACATATGGACCGTAGTCTTATATTTATTCAGGAATGCTTTCAGAAATCTTTTAATTCCATTACCTTTTGCAATCTGCTCTCCATATTTGTCTCTCTGAGTTGTTATATTGCATTAAAATGAGAAAACATAGTGTGTGGCTGGAGCTGACTAGCCAGAAATTATTTGGCCAGAGCCATATAGCCATTTTTCATCCGTAATTTGGCCGAATAGTTGCTCGAAGATGAAGGTCAGTACGCCCTTAGTTACTAGGACATCTAGGACGTGATGTTAGGAAGAGACAATTCACATGTGTATTCCCCTCACTGAAACAAAAGTAAAATAATGTGCCCATAACAATGCTCTCTTTGATTTCTATCGTTCATAGGCATTATGTTAAACTAATGTTTAAAAAGCTTAGTGTATATTTTTAGCTTTACATTTTTCAAAGTGAAAGTGTGACAGATACCTTTTAACCATCCCTCACAATCTCTATATCACAGAATGCTATAAAGGTCGCACTTCCTGTTGCCGGAGGGAGAGAGAAGGGCGGCTATAGGTGCCTGAAGGATCCCATTAAGATGAGGAGCCAGAAATGAACGTTCATTCCTGGCACAGTCCACACCAAGAGCACTCCTAGAATTGCTGGAGGGAGAGAGGAGGATGGCTCTGAGACCCTGAAGGATCACATGGAGATGAGGAGCCGCAAACAAACATTTATTCCTGGCCAGTCAAAGCCTGCGCAAACAGTACGCCTGCTTTGCTGGCTTTGGCGGCTATAAGGAAAAACGAAGGGCCTGATTCATGGAAGTGTTTTATAATGGTGCAATCCCATAGGAAAACGTTCCATGAATCAGGCCCTAAGAGTCAAGCTTGATTTTTTTCAGATGGGCTTGCCGTCCCCTGGTGGCCTTTCATTCCTCTCCCACACTTTCCCATGCTTGCCTTTAAACCAGAGGTGTTTTGTTGCAAACGTATAGTTCTCTGACTGGTTTAACCATTCTGGGCTGGTTGTGGTTGACTTAGTTGTCGGTGTAAGCTACTAACTCGTTTTATTGCTGCTTGATTTGACTCGGGTGGCTATTATCAACCTCACTGTGACAACACATACTCTTTTGTGGATCTTGTTTTGATCACAGTTCACCAGGGACACAATTGAAACAGATGTTCATATTTTCTGGGACATAACCTTATCCTGGAGATTGTGTGTTTACATACTGCCTGAACTGGTCAGCCTGATGTAAGTGTGGGCTCAGACTATGGTGGCCCCTTGAGCTGTCCGGCATTCTGTACTCCCGCTGCAGAAACATTCATGGCTTTATTGGAGAATTGACGTATTACCATTCATCAACTATTCCAGATGCAGATCTGTCCTGTCGAAGCTATTAGAACAACATGACATGAGATTACCTGATTTTGATATTTTACTGCCAGATAACTATATACATTCATATTACACTTGTTTGGGCAATTGGGTAATTTCGCCTGTTGTGGTTTTATATTTTATATAGGCTGATTGATTATTTTATCTGTTATATTTTATCATTGATTTTCATTAATATTTATGAATTGATAATGTTTGACTTATTTCTAGGAAGGTACTTAATGTGGATACAAAGCTACACAATTTTTAATTATATAATTGTTTACTAAGCATGCTTTGGCTTGACTAATTTATCAAATTTTGCAGCCAACCTCAAGAACGACTAAAAGGAAAGTAAATGCTTATTGGCAACCAAGTAAATAGGTTAAAGATTGTCTGTTCTCAGCAAGCCAGTCGAAGAGTCAGATATACTAATGAATGAAATAGAGACTTTATTTAGACCATGGAACAGGATCTCATATTGACAAAGGAAACCTTTGCCCTTCCAATTGTGTAATTTATATAAACATTCTAAGCTTCAAATTGGAGATGAAGTTAACAATACAATGAATGATTGAACCCGAATGGGAATCACTAACAATTGCTTTAAATCATCCAGGAGGGATCAAAGCAATATTCAAAGTGGATCTATGAGGGATAGTAGCTTGGCGGGCACCAGTGAGTCGCAAGGAGGTAACATGTCAATTTCCACACTTGTATCGTTGGGTGATGCATTAACCTCTTATGAAGTTCCAGGGAACACTGACCAGGAAAGCGGCTGAAATGTTAGTGTTCTGGTAGATTTACATAAAACGTTAATTAGTGTACAACGGCAGCTATAACGAGTGATTATGATTTGGTAAATACAACCGCTGACCAGCAGAATGATGAAGGCTTATTGTTCCTACCTAATATTCTTGTTTCTAACAGATATGATATCTTAACACGAAATGATGATTCTAGTAGCCTAAAGTCACGGTATTCAATTCCAACGGTTGTCCCTGAGAGGACTGAATTAACACATGGGGGGTGGGAGGGACTTGCTGGTGGCACATTGACATCAGTGAACAAGGGAACAAAGTACTTGCCCAGCCTTGCAGATATTGTCCAGAATCCCACACCAGGCACAAAAACGAATAATTCAGGTGCCGCACCCTGTTTTGAGGCCTGTCCTGTTGCTGGAGACCTACTGCTAACACAGGGAACTTGCGCTGATAGTTTATTTCATGAAGTGGCTAATCTAAAGGTTATGGTCAGCACTCAGTATTGTCACTTTATAATGGCAGACAAACTACTTGTGATAATGTTGTACAGTCTCATTAAGCACTCAACTATTTCTAGATCAGCAACTATTAAGGAAACTATGGATCAGCCAATTGCAGAAACCTGCACTCACTTGGTAGTGGGGGGTCACCGAATGTTGTCTGCCTCCAACAAGTACCTTGAAGATTGACAAGGTCATAGAGGCACATGTCGCCAATAGGTCACCACCACTAAGGAAGAAAGTTGGATCCCAAATAAAAAAAAGCCAAAACTGCCACATCTTTAGGGACCTGCTTTGGAGAGGAGAACACTACAGCAACAAGGAATTTAGATCTGAGCCATAGGTATATTACTAGTTCCTTTGAAAGGAATACTGCTTTTACGGTTAATGTACTGTAGCTGGCTAAAGGTACGAAAGAATTTGGGGACTCACTGGTAAATACATGTATTTATTGGCTAAGAAATAAACAGGGCTGCTGCTCAGTAATACAGGAGGATATTGTTGGATACGCAAGACATCCGGCCTTCAATGATTGTGCTAAAGTCTATATTTGTATGGTTCTTAAAAACGATTTCCTTGCAGGGGTACTGTGATCTCTAAAGCATAGAACCTATCTACCGTGCGGATTACATAAGTCCCACACCTTTGATGAACCATGGAGGCATATATAACAATATCCATATGCCTCCTTCACAATTGACAACAACTCCATCACAGTTTTGAACCATGTAAAAACCCTGGGGGTGTTACCTAGATGCGGAACTCAACATGCACAAACACATTAATTCTCTTGCCTTCTCCATCGCTTACACTACTAAGCTCATTAACCTTCGCCAAAATTCCACTCACCAGACAGTTGCCTAACACTCACAAGAGCCATCATAGGCAGTAAACTATATTATAGCAATACCCTACTCACAGGTACCTCGGCTAAGAACCTCTCCAAACTCCAACTCCTGCAAAACAATGCCCTCAGAGCTGCCTGGGATTTTAAGCACACAGACCACATCTCAGAAGAAAGAAGAGATGCCCACTGGCTCCCAATCAAAGCACAAATAGAATTCAAGACCCTTACAATTGCCCACCACCGCATTCACAATACAGCCCCTGCCTAACGCAGCACTGGCCTTCACAGAAAAACACCTACATGGAACCTACGTTCTTCCTCCTCCCTATCATTACTCAGCCCGAGGTTCAGCAAAAAACAAGTAGGAGGATCTAGCTGCACTCACAGGCCCTACACTCTGGAACTCACTGCCTCTGCTCATCAGAGATGAACCTTCCTGCCTGATCTTCAGAAAATACCTAAAAACGTGGCTCTTGAACAAGTACGACTGAGGCTCCGCATAGTGACACGCCTACTGCAATGAACTTACACCCATACATCTCCCTGGCTCACATATTGTCCGTTGCACTGACTAGATGATTCCTAAGCTATATGACTGATTGTCCTGTAGCTGGCACTAGCACCCAAACAATGTAATAAATAAATATCAAGCACACTGTGAATAGAAGGGACCTTTTAATCCACTTGTACCAGTGGAAGAGTTTGTTAGAGCACTATGTGAAGCTAGTGATTTGATCTTAACCCCAGTACAGGATGAGAGAGAGATGAAGGCCTGGATGCGGTGACTGAAGATTAATGGATCATGTTGGCAGGGCCATTCCAGCTATTCTGAGTAGGTAGAATCGTGCATTAAGTGTGACCATTGGCCTATTTGTCATTAGTCCTTAACATTTGAAATTCAAAGTATATGTCAGAATGTTCAAGTTCGCAGCTGATTATGAGTTGGTAGAGTCATGCATAGGGCAATGTCAATCATAGATCATTGGAGGCAGCTAACACATACTGAAGAGCCACCCTAGACAACGAAGGGAGGCGCACAGACTTACCACTTTGTCCAATTCCTTCAAAATATTGTCTTATAAAACAGCAGCATCTTATGTGCTTCTGAGAAACTTGGGAAATCAAGATTGAGTGCCCGCAGAGTTGTGCTAGCTATAACATTCTTGCAATCAAATTGAACTGGAGTAGAGTGAGCGGGGGGAGGGTCTAACAATATGGGTGGCTGCTTCCCTAAAGACGAAGGGCCACATTCCGAGGTTGGTGCTAGTCATGACTCTATTAGAGCCATGACTAGCACCATTACCGGTACCGTGTCTGCCCTCGTTCAATGGGGACTTACCGGTCTAGTCCGACCTTTGCGGGACCGGTAAATCCCCATTGAAAATGTCAATCCCCATTCCCATTTGAGCCCCCACAGGGCTCAATGGGAATGGGGAGGGTGCTAATAACGGTACCGTAAGTTACGGTACCGTTATTAGCTCTGAAGTCCCTTTGCGGATCCCGTCCATAACGCCTGGTAAAAGCAGCCATTAAGGACGGAGCCGCAAAGGGACCTCGTAGTAGGGCGCAAAGGGTTTACCGGGCACTGTTAAGGACATTGGTGCCGGTAAACCCTTTGCGCTCTACTACGAGGTCCCTTTGCGGTCCCGTCCTTAACGCCTGGTAAAAGCATAGACATCCTATTTGTAACCAAAACATGGCTAGACGACAACTACAAGATCACCCTCAACAACTGCCTGCCCGAAGACTTCAAATGCATCCAAACAAACAGGAAATCCAAAAGAGGGGGGGGGACTAGCGATCATCCACAAGGAACAACTGACCATCAAAATGGAAGACCCACTAAACATCGACAAATGCGAATCCCTAATACTACGACTTTCAGTAAACCACAAAACCAACCTGAAATTCATACTGATATACAGACCACCAACCTACGATGCGACTTTCATAGACGCCTTCACGGAAGCAATCACTACCCTAGCCATCAAGCACGACCATCTGATCATCCTTGGAGATTTCAACATTTGGTTCGACGAAGAAACCACAACCACACAAAAATCATTAACGGCCCAACTAGCAACCATGAACCTGCAACAACTAGTCAAAGGAGCAACCCACTCAGCAGGGCACACACTAGACGCAATCTTCGCCAACAAGGATCTCATCACCACGGCTCCCCCAATTCAAATACTTTGGAGCGACCACCTCATTATTCCGTTCATAATCACAACGGCCGCTCCGACAAAAAAGCAACAAGAAAAACAATCCATCGTGATGGAAAGAAACTGGAGAACCATAAAAAACTCCAACCTAACCGAGCTCCTAGAACTAAGCAAACCACAAGCATCAACAATGGAAGAAGCAGACCTAGACAAAAAAGTTGCCCTACTTCATACCTGGATCACAACGACATCGCCAAAGAAAAGCCTTTCACCCCATCACGCAAGAAAACATCAGCAAAATGGTTCACCCCACTACTCAACGCCATGAAAAGGAAAAACCGAAAACTAGAAGCTGAATGGAGGACCAACAACACCACTGCAAACAAAATGAAATTCCTACAACAGATCCGTGCATATAAAAAGGAAATACAAAAAGCGAAGAGGAAACATTACGACAACCGAATCACCAGAGCACCAAACGCTCAAAAAGAACTATTCAAAATCATAAACGAAATAAAAAACCCGCCGGCCTGCAACAACACGCCAATCCCATCGACAAAACTCTGCGAGGACCTCGGAGACCACTTCAAAAACAAAATAACCTCCATCCAACACACCATACGAAACAATCCGAGCGTCCACAACTCAAACCCCACCGACACAGACGAGGAACACACAAACAAGCTACGAAACTTCCCATAAATATCAGTTGAGGCTTTCGTCAAACTGGTAAACCGAAGCAACAAATCAGGCTCTCCTGAAGACCCTTGCCCTCCGGACATATACAAAACAATTCTCAAACAAGGAACCCCCATGGAATACCACAGGAATCTCCTCAACCTCTCAATCTCAACAGGCAAAGTACCGCAGGCTTTCAAAACGGCTTACATCAAGCCACTACTGAAAGACACAACAGGAAACTTGGAGGACCCATCTAACTACAGACCCATCTCCAACATACCCTACACAGCCAAACTGCTAGAAACGTATGTCTACCAAATAACCCAAGAATTCATAGAAGAGCACTGCCTACTAGACCAGGCACAAGTTGGCTTTAGACCCATGAGAGGAACAGAATCGGCTCTCCTCTCAATATGGGACGACCTAAAAACAAACGCAGACTCAAACAACAGCACCGCCCTGATTCTCCTTGATCTGTCTGCAGCCTTCGACACCGTCAACCACGCCATCCTCATAAAGAGATTAGAAGGACTAGGGATAACGGACACTGCCCTACTATGGATCAAATCCTTCCTAACAAACAGAACAGAAACAATATGGATGAAACCTTGTAAATCCAAACCCAGAGTCTCCACGTGCGGAGTACCACAAGGATCATCCTTCTCCCCACTTCTATTCAACATCTACATGTACCTATTAATCAAACTCATCAAAAAACACAGCCTCACATGCTACAACTACGCCGACGATACGCAAATGATCTTCAACATACAAAACACTCGAGAAGAAAGCACCCCACTAGAGAATTGCCTTCGAGACATATTCAACTGGATGAACCTCAACCATCTCAAAATCAACCCAGGTAAAACAGAGATAATGATTGTTTCAAAAAAGGGAGGTGACATCAACTACATCCCATGGCCAAGAGAGCTCGGCACCACACCAGAACCTTCATCTACGGTAAAACGCATACAAAATGCAGCAGCCAGACTTCTCCTCAAGCTACCCAGAAGAGAACACATCACACCCGCGCTAAAAATACTACACTGGCTACCGCTGAAACAGCGAATAAAGTTCAAAGCCATGTGCATCACGCACAGAGCAATACACAAACAAGGCGCAAAATTCCTAAGCGCAAAACTGCGCCTACATCAACCGACAAGAACACTAAGATCAAGCACAGACATACGCCTGGAACCAAAACCCTACAACAGGAAAACATTCGGAGGATCGTCTTTCTCTCACCAGGCACCCAAAACTTGGAACAACCTACCTAAGAATATACGGAATACAACAAACCACCTAGCATTCAGGAAACTCCTCAAATCATGGCTCTTCAAAGCGTAACCACTACGGAGACGCACCGGAATGCCCATACACTAAAACAATGATGAAAATAACCCCAACTTCGGCCACTCTCAAATTGAACAAATGCTCAAGCCAAAGAACCAACCACTCGACAGAGCATAAGACATCTTGGAAGACAGCCGCAAAGGAAGGCTACAGAGACTGACCACCTAACTAGACCCAGACGAAACCTAGACCTACACTCTCCCGCTCTTACGCACCGGACGAACACAGCCAGACTGGCAGACGCATCTAGATAGACGTTGGCCTGCGTCGCATGTGGATAGGACTGTTCGAAGGATAACACGCCCGCGCCTAGGAAACGTGAATGCTAGCTTATGCCACAATCAAAGCCGTGAACACCAGCCTGCGTGGCATTCGGATGGAGTTGTGAACGCTAGCTTGCCCACTCCTGGACCGATCTCTAAACACTAGCCTGCGCCGCGACCAGATAAAAGTGTGAATGTTGGCATGATCACACCAGTATGGAGCCCCAATCATTGGCCTGCGCCGCGCCTAGATGGGAATGCGAGGGCCAACAAGTGCCACTCTCCCCAGAACCGCGAGTACTAGCATTGGTAAAGGTCAGGTAACCCACTAACCAATAAGCTCAAACTCTGCATACTTATCTCACTCAAAAACTCACACAACCATCTCTCGCACAACAAACCGCACGCACTTCACAACACTGCAACAACACATAAACCGGAACAACAGCACACGTGGACTGACTCCAATCCGATACCTGCACCAAAGCTCAGCACCCGGTGTATACTGAGTTGAAGCTGCCAACAGCACACCACTTCTCTCACTATGCTACTCCCTTCTTCAACCTACTAACCCATCCCACCTTTATCGTTTGCAGATCCGCCTGAGCGCCTGGGGACCAATTCCGTTGGTGACGGTGCGCGGTACAAATACCTTTAACATTTAACATTAACATTTAACCTTTGGCTTTACCCGATGTGTTTCTGGACGATGAGGATGTCACCTGGTATATCCTAGACCTAATGTCAGCTCACCAAAAAACACACCACCGGCCTGCCTTGGAGACTGCATGTTTGTGGTCTTCCTTGTGTTTCATAGCAATCAATGGGAGCGTTGGAGGGGATCCCCCTAAAGCAGCTACTTACGACCGTGGCAATCTTAGTAATCACATTGATTTTATTCTTCTGTGCCTTACAATGTGGCCATTAGTGAAGGATTTTGTAGTTATCAGTCGAACAGATAGCGATCATCGACTACTTGCTCTGTCATTATCTAATCTCAATGATGCATCACATTGAATAGGATCAACTTGAACAGTATTCCAAATGAAATGAGTGGGCTAGTGAGAAGAACAGTTGAACTGGATTTTTATAGAGAAGGGAGTATTTTACCACATATATAGGGACACACTGCCCCTGCTGGAAAATCTTCTATCTGGTCTACGTGGCATTTAATAGTGTAATTCTGGGCTTCTATGCTGAAAATATTGGCAAGACATGCTCTATGGTTACCCAAGAGAGAACACTATTGAAGGTTTTGGCAGTATAGACCTCTAGCTGGTCTGATGATGAGTGCAAGCTTGCTAAGCAGCAGCTTTTCAGCTGTGTTAAAAACCCTACTAGATATGATGTTAATATTTCCCTAAGTAGGAATAATGATAAGAAAATGTTTGCCTGGAGAAAGAGGGACTATGTCGATGCTTAGTGGGAATTTCTCTGCACGCAATAAGAAATAGTGGCTTTGTATGGTTCTAGAAATTGGTCTCTGCGGGCACTTTGGATGATAATGTCAAGTTACATGGCAATATACCGGAGAGAAGGTGCCATTAAAATTTTTAGAGGACTAAACAAAGAGTCCAGATCTTTTATCGTGTAGACGGAATGTGACCTAGCAGTTTGGACTGGATTACCCCTTTTGGGGTGGGACAAGCATGATTTGCATATATTCTTTCCCCTTCTGTAACGGCTTGGTAGGTGAAGAACGATGGTCTGGAGGGTTGCCCAGAGCTATGCCAGAGGTTCAGATTAAATCTAAACCTTCCAGCCATCACCTCTTGTGTTCTGCTACCCACATAAGGTATTGACAAATATCCACTGCTTTCCTTTGCAGATGATGCAGTACTAGTGTCTTTAAAGGTCCTCATCATGAGTCTGGCGGTATCCCGGCGGTAATGCAGGCGGTAAATAGCGCTACCGAGACTCGGTCAGGCGCTATTAGCGCCGGATCATGAGTAGCAGTTGGGCCGTTATTGCCCATTCCCCATTGGGTACATTGGACCCAATAGGGGTTTTATGGTGCTATTAGCATTGGCATAATCAGAGGTAAAACTCAAAACTTTCCACCCAACCCATAATAGGGCCAGCCCTTAAATGTGGCGGTAATAGTGTTACCGCCACATTTAAGGGCTGCCGCCCAACTCGTGATGAGGCCTTTGACTCCAGTTGGCCTGAAAAAAATAACTTGCTGCATTCACTGATTTTTGTATTAACATGGGCCTATAAATACATTGGTCCCAAAAAACATCTATGGTTATTACGCATGTGAGGAAAAAAGAGCATACGCTTTGTTTACAGATCAATGTTATTGGTATCAATGGTGTTGGTATCGAGCAAGTCAAAAACTATGATTACCTGGGAATTAAATCAATGGGTTCAGGTAAATGGGTGCACTAGCTAGAAAAATCCAGTTGAATGCTCCCCAGGTATAGATCAGCTACTGCTAGATTTGCTAAAGAATATTGTTTTGGAATGTTGAGTCAAACAGCCTTATAAGGTTCAGAGCTCAGGAGGCACCACCCATGTGGTACGATGATTATTAGTGAGAATAGCTTTTTGTAGAAAATCCTCTGCCTATCCGAGAAAATGCCAACCATACCATTGTATGGCATGAGGAAGTTAATTTAAGTTATATTGCCCAGGATATTGCTCCAAAAACACTCCTTTGTTGGATCAAGGTTTGGACCGTACCATCTCCCTCAAAGTTTAGGGATGCTTTACAGGACGTGTTGACGCAGGATGGTTGTTTCTCTTTACCATGGTGTATGCATGTTAAAGAATTACTAAACTGCTTAGTTATGGACAAATCCAGCTGCCATGGAAATCATTACCAAATTTCTAACTAAGCCCGAATCCGTTATAAAGTAGAATGTGTATGTATTAATTGAGAGCTTAAAATGTGCGTTGCTTTTAAGCTATTGGGACTGAAAACTCTTTTGACCATATAGGGCCACGGTTAGCGAGTGCTCTTTTTATTAAATTCAGGCTTGGAACTTTGTCTTGGCCCATCGGTCTAACTCTTGGGCATAGACATTAACTGATCAATGTGCCTATTGCAAAACTGCAGTAGAATGTTAGCAATATTGTGACAAGTTATACTATTGCACTGTAATCATTTTGCTGGATTACTGTATTATGATGTGTTAGCTATACTTATGGATGGTGTTCTGTTTTAGCTGTCCATTTATTTATTAATTATAGTGAATTGTGTAACTTGTTCCTAATGAAATTATGTCGAATAAAGGTACGATAATGATGAAAATGCAATTTTCCATATCAAATTCCGGAACACCATATGCAATGTAAGGAAAAAGCGTGCGTTTACCAAATTAATGTATACTCCGATTTGCGAGTACATTGGGAGCATCAACGTCTCGAGGAAGGTTGCTGTGAGCATGTAGCAGTCAGTCAACTGTATGCTCACTGTGACCTCCAATGGAAAACATGGACGTTTACTGTGCACCCCAGCTACGCGCCATAGATTGCATGTGCACCTATTTAACCATCCATTCATCCACCTGTCTGACCGTATGTCTATCTACCTTTCTGTCCACCCATCCATCCATGACCCATCCATCCCTGATCCATCCATCTATCCATCTGTCTGTCTGTATATCGGTATCACTGTACATCCATCTATCCGTCCATCCATCCATCTGCTTATCTATCTATCCATCTATCCATCTATCTATCTGGCTCTGTATGTCAATCTACCTATGTATCCATGAATTAAGCTTTCCTTGTTGTTAGGTTTTTGCATCTCTTTGAAACTCTCACTGTAATTGTTCCAACGAGGTTTCATTGAATAATTGGAGTCTGCCAGTGCTGGCTCTATTTAGGGCATCAGGCATACGATTGGTTGAGAACCCAAATGTATTCTTCAGCTGGTCTCAAGAGAAGGAGATGCATTACAGGGTTGTAGCTTATGCCTGTGGTCTGCAATGGGCAATAGACTGTGAAAACTACTGAGTCAGAAGGCCGGTAGATGTGAAGGTCAGACAGGGGTTTCTTTTTAGAAGTTTATTTTCATCAAGAAAATATGCTATCCGAATGTACACAATTCTGTTAAAGGCAATCCACACTTGCAGCAATACTAGTTATCCCTATTTATAGTTTGTGCTCCAGCACCTTGAAGTGTCTCTTGTGCTAGATGGAATTACCAGAAAATATGGCAAAATTCGACTTTATTCTCAGTTCAATAAAGCACAGAGAAATGATGAATGATGGACTGATGCTCGCACACTCACACACAAACTTTATTATACAGAGGTTAAATACCCCAATATGCGTCATCTATGACATCATCCTATGTGGCAAACTACAAAACCTATTGAAGGGAAGGATTGGTTAGGGGAACACAGGTACCTATTTGATACATGAGGTTTGTACATCATTGGCTGCCCCTTATCTGCAAGGCACGCCTCGATCTACCTCTAAATACATATAATGCAAATTATAGCAGAGAAAATGTCAACAGATTTCTCTATGCAACATTGTATAGCATGTTGCCCCATAGACCCTCTGATTGGTTGGCATGCTCGCCCAACCTTGGACTTTCGGCTCGCTAGCAGCACAAAAGCAAAACGAAACCCAGGAGCACAAGTCACGTCAGATTACTCCCCGAATTCAGAATTAGTCCATCATCTCTCATCAGTCCGCCATTAGGCAAAGTTTCCTGTGTGTAGTTGACCTTGTAGCCTGCTCTCTGTTCTGGGACATTCGAGGGAGTGTGAGCACATCACTATCTTCATCCGAAGCTTAATGAATAGCCCTTGTTTTCGACTTCTGAATCACATGTGAAGAGACCACAAATTTGTTCATTTTGACCTCCGATGATGATTGGGCTTCAACACATCCAATTCACAGTTTTGGGACATCGTACAAATACACATTTCTACCATAACCCTGCGTCGAATTATCCCCTCTAGTTTCCTACTTGCCATCACTTCCTTGCTTGGGTTGCTGCACCTGTAAGCATCCCCTTGTCTATCAGTGGGTTGGCCAAAATGGGTCTCAGGTGAAGGTGCAGCATGTCCCTTTAATGGGAGTCAGGCAGGACTGAATAATCATTCACACCTGCAACTTGTCAATGGCCTACAAGTGTATAAATGGGGCCCAACCCAGTGGAAGAGGGAATCGACAGGAGAAGGACCAGGAGGCTTGTGCATGCAGCAGAGGGCCTTTCTGCGCGGGAGTGGGGTCTCCCTGGAGCGGACGAGGATCGGTGAAGGGGGCTGTGCTGGAAGGATGCACTGTTCCTTTCTATTTAAAGTGCTCATTCTCCTGGTGTGGAGGACCACCCCAGGAGTGTCTGAGGGGCAGCACTAGAGGAAGAAGGACGTGTGATTTGTGCTGCAGCCCAACCATCCTAAGCGACCAGTGAGTTTCTGGGGCTTAAGAAACCGGGTGTGCTTGTGTTAACTTAAGCATTTTATGAAATACACTGTCTCGGAGTGGTCGCGTGTGGCAGAAGGCACATTTTTGAAGGTCTCCAAACAGTGAATAGTTCAATTAAAGTGGATTGAACATTTTTGCTTGTTAAATATACAAGAAAGGGGAATACTTTGTATAAGAGAGGACGCGTTTGGCAAGGAACACGTTCCTGAAGTCTTTGAACACCAAACTATACAATTGAAGTAAAACAAGCAGCTATATTTGTCTACATTAAACAAAAGGGAATATTTTGCATCAGAGTGTTTGCGTGTGATGAGAAGCACATTTTCAAAGGTCTCTGCACATTGAATTATATATTTAAAGTGAAATCAACATTTATTGAACTCTATATGAAGGGGAAACAAACCTTAAGCCAGAGATGTAATTATTGAACACCAAATTGAATTAAAGCAATAAACAGAAAACAGTGTTCAACACAAAGTCCTGAGCTTCTTTCCAGCTCACAGCTTTCTTTCAGCTCCCTTCCCCAAGTATAAAACAGTTCAACAAAGTAAAGTCTCAAAATCCCCTTATTTAGAATTAGAATATAAAGAAGTCTCTTCAGGTCTTCGGGTTTCCTTCCTCAAGTTAGGACTTGGGATTGCCTTTACCAAGTTCCAAATGACACAAAATAACCTTGAGATGAAAGGCTTCTAATCAGGACTTCGGGTTACCTCCGCCAAGTTCCAAAACACAATTCCAAAAGAAACACAAAATGTCGTTATCTTACACAGTTTGGTTAATGTTGTTTTCAAATGCACAGTTCAAATGATTTTGTAATTTTCCCACCGTTTGAAATTGACTCTGTGTATCAGGCTGCAGTGTCCTTTGTCTGCCTGTTCTTGTCACCGTTTGGTTTCAAAACATTGGGTTCTGTTTAGCAACAAGGACGACATCCCTACATGGTGTATAGTTTTTTTAATTTAATAATTTTATGAATTTTTCAACACAACCAAAAATACCAACCAAACACGCAGTGCAATTGTCAACCATTACATTAACATCGATTAGTCTTTGCCCACTGCCCGCCTAATCCCACCCCCCTTCACGAGCCTGTTTGTCCTTCACATTCAGTATCTGCTATACGTGGCAGGGTGTCACTTTCCTCGGATTCCTCTGGATCCGATATTGTTCCAAATAATCCAGCTATTAATGATTTCCATGCCATCAGGGTACCCACTTCTTCTTCCCCAATCATGCTACTTGCCTCCTGACATACCGCTGTTTCAGCCTCGCCTCCGCCCATTTCTGTAACTCCCTCCGCCACACCTCCACATGTGGCCTGTGACACTTCTTCCATCCCATAGCAATCCTCCGCTTTGCAAGTACATATGCTAAGTCTTTCAGTTTCCCAACATGCTTCAGTTTTCGTGGTCTGGGAAACCCTCCCAGCAGGCAGGCGCAGGCCGTGTCTATGATGAGCGCAACCCCTTTCTCTGCTAGTTTTTGTGCCACTTCTCTCCAGAAACACTCAATTACTGGGCATGACCAAAACATGTGCGTCATATCAGCGTTCTCTTCATCGCACTTAGGGCACGCCTGTCGCCCAGCATTTCTAAACTTAGATATCCTCAGAGGGGTCATATACGCTCTATGCGTTACATACAGCTGTATTTGCTTCAATCTGGCATTCCTAGATACCTTCTTGTGGTATCCCAGGGCACGATCCCACATCCCATCCTCCATCTGGGCTCCCACCTCTGCTTCCCATTCCAATCTGAAATGTGTCAATTCTGTCCCAACCTTGATCATTACCATCTCATACAATCGAGAGATCTCATGCCCCCCTCAGCTATGTCATATCATCCCCATAATGGCGTCTGGTTCCTCCGCCAACACTGTCTCAGGCCACGTTTTCTGAATTTTCCGCACCAACCTGTGATACGTAACATATTGACCCCTGTGCAATCCCGTCTCTTGCCCCAATCCTTCAAAATGTCTAATGGCACCCTCCTGCCAAAAGTCTCCCAATGTTATCAGCCCGACCGACTCCCAGTAGGTTCTGATAATCACCATCAGCTGCCTATCTCCTTCTGCCAAAGCAACCAGCGGTGCCTTTCGGGGAACACGGGAGTGGGTCTCCCATCATCCTACATGCCCGGCGCCACATTTTCCAACCCAGCACCATCATCCCCGGGCGCTCCTTAATTTCTGACTCAAGCACCCAGATAATTTCTTTCAAGTAAAACGGTGTACAGTCCCGCCCAAACAATCTAGATTTGGGGGTCGCTTCATCGGAGAGCCATTTGGCCACGTATTGCAGTTGTCCCACTATATAATACACCTCAAAATTAGGTAGTTTAATACCCCCTTTCTCATGAAAATTCTGCAACTTCCATAGTGCCACTCTATTCCGGGTACCATGCCACAGGAAGTCTCTACACATACTATTCAGTTGAACAAAAAACCTCTTGGGAATCATATGTGGTATAATACTAAAATAATGTAGGAGCCTGGGCAGGACCACCATCTTAAGCATCGCCCCTCGTCCCATCATTGCTAAGGGCAATTTCTCCCAAAACCGCATACATTTATGGATTTTTCCAATGGCCATCTCGGTATTATGCCTATGTTCCTCTTCCGCCGTATGATACACATCTATGCCAAGGTAGCGGAAGGAACCAACAGTCCATGGCACTGGTAACACCGGCAACCTTTCTACAGGGGTTCCCTTATAACTACCCAACGGGAAGATGCTGGACTTTTGGGGATTCACAGCTATGCCGGACAGCTTCGCATACCTTTCCATCACCTCCAGAATGTACTGAAGATTTTCTTCAGGGTACCTCAAATACAGTAACAAATTGTCCGCATATAGGGGTATCAGGTGTCTTTCCCCTTCTACTTCAATAGCTATCATGTCATATTGTTGCCTGAGGTATATTGCCAGGGGCTCCAGAGCTAGAATGTACAGCATCGGGGACCAGGGACACCCCTGTCTAGTGCCCCTGCTAAGTTGCCATCTCTCAGATATCACCGCTCCTGTCCCAACCCTGGCCAGCGGCTCACTATACAGCATCTTTGCCCACCTGATGTACCCTGGCCCCAACCCATACTCTTCCAGGGCCGCTAGCAGCCACGGCCATCTAACCGAGTCGAAAGCTTTTACTGCGTCTAAAGACACAACTACCATTTCTCCTTCATTATCACTACCCCACTCGACCACTCGATGGAGTCGCCTATGATTGTGAGTTATGTTCCTGTTCGGGACATAGCCCGTTTGGTCTGAATGTACTAATTTACTAATTACTTTCCGCAATCTGTTCGCCAGGACCGCCGTCAGTATCTTGCCATCCTGGTTCAGCATCGACAAAGGCCTGTAAGAGCCACAGCTATGCCCTGGTTTATTAGGTTTGGGGAGTGGTATTATGATAGCTTCTCTGAGCGACTCCGGCAACCGTCCCACTTCAAACGCTTCATTAAGCATTTCTAGCATTGGGGGGGGAGTACTTCTTCCCTATATGCCTTATAAAATTCACTAGGGAACCCATCTGCTCCTGGGGTCTTACTGGTAGGCAGTTGCCTAACAACCTCCTCCAACTCCTCCAATGTAATTGGTGCATCAAGTTCTTCTCTTTCTTCTGCACTGATCTTGGGCAATCCTATATCGTCCAAAGTTTCAAGTATCTCATCCTGGCTGCCCCCCCCTCTGTCTGCGTATAGTTCCGTGTAATAATCCGCAAATTCCCTATTGACTCCCTCTTGGGTGTCTGCTATCTCCCCATCTTCTCTGGTTATTGTTCTAATCGGGGGCCTAGGGGTTTCGCTCTTGTATAGCCACGCCAAGAGGCGGACCGTTTTATCCCCATCCGCATGTTGTCGCTCCACGTACCTTTTGTAATTAAGGTTGCAGAGCCTTTCCCAGTGTTCCGCACACTTCTGCTGTAGCTTAAGTACTAGCTCTGTGTCTACACTTCCATGTTTTAGTTCTCTTTCTAAATCATCTTCCGTTCTCTGTAAGTCTGCCAGGACCCCACCCTGCAGGCCTTTCGATTTGGCGATGGCTACACCCCACATCACCACCTTGAAGGCCTCCCATAGTGTACCTGCTGAGTCAACACTGCCTGTGTTCACCTCGAAATAGTTGATGATCTCATCTCTGATATCCTCTCCAAAAACCGGATCTTTGAGCGCCTCTGCACGGAGGCGCCATGTCAGAATCCGCGCCCTGGGGCAGCAATATTGCCACCCCAGGACCAGAGGCGAGTGATCCGACAGGACCCTCGCCTTATATTCTATGTGAACGATCTCTATCATTATATCTGGCGTGGCAAAAACATAATGAAGCCTTGTGTGCAGCTGCGGCGGGGCTGAGTAATGCGAATATTGCCTCTCATTAGGATACTTTGTCCTCCACACATCTACCAATCTGAAATCATCTAGCAACGTCTGCAATACCCTAGGCGCTGGGGCGGGCCGGTCGATCTTGTTATCCGACCTGTCGACTTTGGGGTTCAGTACACAATTTCAATTCCCCCCCCAGATCACCGCGCTACCCACGCATAAACCCAGGTTGATGCACATATTCCTGAAGTATGCCGCTGTGTTTTTTGATTAGGGGCATACATGTTTATAATGCACACCTCTCTATTCTCCACCAACCCTCTCACGATGACCAAACGCCCCTCAGTTTCCACTATTTCTTGTATTAGCTGGAACGGGACATGTGGCACCACCCAAACCAGTACTCCCCTGGCATATGCCGAATACGAGGACCCCACTACAGTACCTTTCCACTTTTTCCCAACCAGCTCCAGCTTTTCCCGTGTCAGATGCGTCTCTTGTAACAATGCAATATCTATCTTTTGCAATTTCAAATACAGCATGACCTTGTTCCTCTTTAAATAACTGTTAAGTCCCCTGACATTCCATGTCACTATCTTAAGATCTCCCATAGCTTGTTAATACCCATCTCACCTCCTCCCGGCCACTCCCCCCCACTCACGCAATACTAATACCATTCTCGGGCTATTCCATGCAGGCTCATGTTTGAACTCAAACTCCCCAAAACTATATACACATCAAACTCCCCGCCTCCGTCCCCTCTCCCCCCATCCTTTCCCCAACAACACCCTCCCCAACTGTTGCCCAGCTCCATCCCTGGAACTCAGGCACCCCCACATTTAGCCCCGTCTAGCACAAGCTTATGCTCAGGGCTTAGTAGGGTGAAGTCGCCCTAGTGGCCACTTAACTATTGATCCTAAATGGGGTATAAAGGCTAGCTCTGCAAGGCTCCCAACTAAAGCAATAATACAGTGCTCGCAATACATTATCTATTCTAATTTGGTCTCGTCTACCAACAGGCCAAACTAATGACTATAGTCAAGTCCCATAGTCTCAAAGCGCGCCTTCTTCCAGTGCCCCTGTTAATCATTACTTATCTCTTCCATCTCCTTCTCTCGTCTGGATGTCGGACTCCTGGGGACAACCCTGTGTATCAAGCCATCCCATGGCATCCTCCGGAGTTTCAAAAAACAAGGTCCTGTTTCTGTGAAAAACTTTCAACTTCGCTGGGTAAAGTAGCATGTATTTATGGCCCGCTTCCCACAGTCTCCTCTTAACAGCACCGAAGTTCATTCGACTCCGCTGCACCATCAGGGTATAGTCTGGGTAGGCCGTTATGTTTGCCTCCCCTCGTTTTATTGTTCCACCTTTGCGAAAGTGTTCCAGTATCCTCTCCCGGTCCCGGTAGTTAAGGATCTTGGCGATAACTGGCCTTGGTGGGTTGCCCGGCGGCGGCTTCCTCGTTAGAGTCCTATGCGCCCGTTCCACCGCAAATCCCTGAGACAGAACTCCTCCAGATATCTCCTGCAGCAACATGGTTTCGACAAACTCTGTGGGATTGTGGCCTTCTGTCCCCTCCGGCAAGCCCATGATACGGATGTTGTTTCTCCGGGCAAGTCCTTCCGCCTCTTCCGCCCTATTCTCCAGATTGCCCACTCTCTGCACCAGGGCATGCAGTTCCGACTTGTGTGAGGCACAGTCCGCTGTGTTCGAGCTCACTTCCTTTTCGATGCTCTCAGTGCTCTCCGCCAGGGACCTTACGTCCTGTCGGAGTAAATTCACCTCTTCTTGCACTTCGCTGACCTTAAGGTCCAGTGCCGTCTTCAGTTCAGACACAGCTATTTCGAGCTTGGCCTCCCAGGCCGCTTTCAAGTCTGCTTTCAAGTCTGCAATCGCAGCCAAGACCTCCTGGTTTGTACCCATGGCGGCCATGCCCCCAGCGGGGGGCTTGTCTTTACTCCTGACGCTTTCCGGGCCCGGCGGAGTCCTAGCGAATTCGTCCAGCGTGGGCTGTTTCCCTTTTAGTCTTGGAGGCTTGTTGGACATATCGCTGCAGCCGTATGTTGTGGGTCAGCCCACCTCTTATGCTCCACAATTCCAGCCGGGGCCACTCTCCGTAGTCTCACACGTTCCAGGGGGCCGTCTCAGAAGTATACCAAGCCTGGATCACTCTCGCCGCAATGGGTTATGCCTTCCCACGTAGCCACTACAATCTCCTCTTTCACCCAACCTCAGGGTGGGGGGGGGCACACACTCAGTTCCAATATCCTCTGCCCTGCCCAGGCATGGGGGCTTCAGTACATCAAAGGCTCATCCGACCGTCCCCTCGAAATGTCTTAGTCAGTCTGCAGTGACCGACAAGTCCGCTTACACCCTTCTTCTCCGCTGTTTGGGCAGCGCTGGGACACCCGTCCTGTCGCCCGGAGGTGCTATGCCGTGCAGCAGAATGTCATCAGGTGTCAGTGCAAAGAACCGGATGACCGCTTTCCGGTGAGTTTAGTTTCTCACACTGAAGTGGGCCACCTCAGGATGTTCCGAGTTAGCCCCTGTCCTTTTCAATGGACTGTGCTCTCCCACATATTAGCATAGATTACCACTTCCGCTTTACCTCGGGGTGGGGGGGTACCCACCTGGTTGCAGGGTCACCCACACCACCCATGTACCAGGGAACCAGCACCTCGAGGGCTCATCCAGCCTCCCCTCTGCCCATCCCGGGCAGTCTGCCAATCCACTACTGCCCTTCCCCTTGCCATTTGGGCAGCACCAGGATGTCAATGGTGGTTATACACCCGGTCAGAGCGTGTGCACTTTGGGTGTGCCCACGTTTGTGCCAGGGAGTATTGCAGCGCGGTGCCGATCCTCATTCAGTTCCTAAGCAGAGCGTCCCCACTCTAATGTCCACCACCGCCGCACTGTACATCTGACCGGATGGTCTGCACAGGGCGCTCCCCTCTTCCCCACAGCGTCCGATTGCTTCCCACAATTGGCTCACCTCCAATGCCTCTGTCGTGCAATCCTGCCAGTAAGCGCAGCCAAATGCAGGATCCTGCTACCGCATCCCCAAGAACACAGTATTCAATGCCTCTTCCTATCTTCTCTTCTTCTCTTCCCTTGAATTCAATTCCATGGCTATCCGGGCAGCCTCGCCTCATCCAGCCGCCTTCCAAGTACCGCGGTTATCATACCGCTTGGTTTCATCCTCCGGTTCATGCGAGCGGGTGCGATCGCCTTCACTTCCAGAGCAGGTGTCTCGGCGGCCCGTGCCCTTCAAGGAAGCTTCAGCCTCCTAGCCGGTTCCCTTCACATCGACAACCATCACAGGTCGGGCGTGCAGATAAGTCTGAAAAAAGGAATAAGAGAAAAAAAAAAAAAAAGCACTGTGCCATGAGCGGCCGATCCAGTTTCTATTTCACTGCGGCCGTCTCCCCGACTCGCGGCTGGCAAAGCCCTTTGTCCGGACCCTCAGTCGGCCATCTTGCTTTCACTTTCCTCCCCGCACTCGCAAACTTGCTTGGCGAAAAGCTCGGTCACTGGTCATCTGTCAAGTCTGCAAAGTTCAGCGGACACGGGCGGCACATTCATAATTCCGCATGAGGAATTACAGCTGACAAGAGCATCAGTTAGCACACTGCATGACAGGATCGTTGTAGGATCACAGGAGCACCGACAGAACACGTCCTTCTACATGGCCCTCTTGGCCACGCCCCCTACATGGTGTATAGTTATAGTTGTGAGGGCAAGCATAGGTATTGAACACAGACAGATTCCTATGTTAAACTCTTTGACTCAGACTCTCCTCAGTTTCTATTTAGGTAGGGAAATCCCACCTTACCATAGGGCAAGTTAGACCTTTTTCCATCCTGACATTTAAGTTAATAAAAATTGATTGTTTGAATTTGGAATATGTTGCCTGTGTCCTTCTTCCTGATGCCTTCACAATGTACACTGGTCTTACGAGTATAGGGAGCATTCTATCAAAGTGAAGATCTAAGTGAAAGTTATCTTCCTAGCCCTGAAGGTTGCCCGGTGGCAGAAGTATGTTTTCAACCACACAAAGGCAATTAGTTCTAAGCTCATTGGGTGAGGCTGTGAGATAGTGGCCATTGTAGGTATAGCTCATGCCTGCGAAACAGTGGCTGCTGCCACTGCTGTTAGTGGAGATGCAGCAGGCGAGGCTGTGAGATGGCACTCACCACCTCTTCTGTTGGTTGATATATGCTGGGGATGTGAGAGGAGAAGGCAGATGAGTTGATCTCATCAAACACAGCAAGATGGTTTCAGAGCATTGGACGCATGGCAAGACGAAGACAGTAAGAGCACAATAGAGATTCTGTGCCCACCACAAACAACAGTGAGCATTGAAGTAGGAGGTTTGCCCTGCCACAGAATGTTAATAATATAGTGTCAGTGCACTGGAAACGCCCAGAGTGAAGAGATGGCAATAGGGAGGCTGCGGTAAATTGTTCAGAGAGCTCACCTACATTCCTCATGTATGTCGATAATACCATGTTGTTGGTTTATATCAATAATGAGAAATGCTCTCTCCGGAAGTATGCAAGCTCGCACCAGAGCTGTATAAAGGAGCCGACTCACAAAATACCATCTGATTGTAAGTCACTCATTTAATGGGACTACACCCATGCGAGCACTCTGCACCTGCTAATCCACTACCTTCATCAATGGGAGTTGCACTCCAACTTGGTGTCTCTCTTTGTCAACAAGTGGGACACACTGATGGTGTATATTCCCCAAGTTAAATTCTTATTGTGATGGGTTTTCACCTTGCACTGACAAGGACTTGAGTTCCTTAGAGCATGCATTTCTGTTGCACTTGGGGTCTTAGGCCCTACACATTACACTCCTCCCCACCCCAGCGTCCACGCCTTTGGTATGAAAGCAGAGCCAAATGACTTCAGTATTGGAAAGAGTGCATTGAATGATTCCTATTGTCCATAAGCGGCAATCTTGTTCTCCATCCCTCTCAAATTCTCAATCATTGACATCTGTTCCTGTCACCTGACATTCAGAAAATCCATGAAAACCTGACTATTCAACTGACCCCAACAACAAAAACAGCACAAAAACTTCAACTGACAGGCAAGCACTCTCTGTCAAAATGACCTTATAGAACGGATTCCTATATGTACGAATTTGTTAGCCAACGATTTCAGATAATTGAAATCTTTTGTGTGATCTCCCTGCAACATTTCCATGCAACCTGACCAATACTCTCATGAAGGCCCAATGGCTAGTATACTGCGCATCAAACATTGAGTATGGGAAAACAGACATATTCGGGTCAGTCTACCCTCAACCTTAATAAATCAATTTAGAACATAATTACATGAACATGCAATGTAGCAGTACACATCACATCCAGCAATGACTACGGACAATTGAACTATTTTGGGTCGATCTTCCCATGACCTTTGGTTTAATGGAATGAGACAAACACTCTCTGGAACATCCAATGGGCCAGAGCACAAGGTGCCAGCCACGGAATATGGGAGATCAAACAATTTCAGGTCAGTCTGCCCATGTCCTTTAAAGGAATAGGAGTACGGGAGATGGGACTCACTCAAATTGGTCTCACATGCCTTCACACTAAACCACAACAAAAAGAACCCTTGTCAACCGAGACACCCAATTACTCCACCAACACTGGACCAACAACCTTGAACCCAAAGGCTCCCCCCTGCCTAAGCATTCTGTCTCTTGCCTAAATGATTCACATCTTCATCAACACCATTGCTCACTTCTCTCGACATGTCACACGAGTGGCTACCTAGGTCCTCATTGTGTCATCCCCATCTGATCAATACTGGGCTCCTTCTGGGTGAACCCCCCCCCCCAAACCCCCAAGATTTCTCAGTCACTACACAAACAAATTGACACTGGCATGGAGGAATTGGGCACATGCAGCCTGCAAGCAGTAACACAAAACTGACTCTCTCTATGCTACTAAAACTGCCCACCCCATCTTCTACTTAGTCAAATGCCTTGTACGGTTACTGTTAGGCTTGTTTCCTCTATCTAGTCTACCAACTGGGTTGCTGATTTTACTGATTATTCATACATCTTATGCCATCCACCTCTTCTCTACTGCATCCAAATGTCAAATCTAGATACGATATGATAGGTTATTTATAACGCGCTTAATTTCAAAAAAAGGTAGCAGGTGCTCCTCTCTAGAAAGAAGTTGGCATGATAACCTGCTCTGAGATGAGAGTTTTCAGCACACACTTTTTGCTCACTGTACCTTTCACAGATGGGAAATACCAGACGTGGACTCCCTGCTCACTCTGCTCAGAGAGGCACAGCTTCACCTCACTGATGAGGCCCAACAAGGCTGAAACACGTGGATGGGGTTACTGTTGGTACTCTTGTTCAGAGAGGAATTGCCATAGAATATCGGTGCTGGACTGCCCATGTGGTCGGGACAAAGATTGATATGCAAATGGATATTTCCCATCTGCGAAAGGTACAGTGAGCAAAAAGCGTGTGCTGCAAACTCTCATCTCAGAACAGGTTATCATGCCATGTTCTTTCTGGAGAGGAGTACCTGCTACCTTTTTTGAACTATAACGCGCTTAATACCCAGAGATTTTTAAGCACAGACCCGGGGATCGAACCTGTGTTGCTCCATGTCGTCTTACTTCCAAGGCGAGCACGATGCCTGTTTTTTATTCTACTGTCCTTCTCTAATGTTGGTTTATTACCCAGAACTGGTATTTTTACCTGGATGCTCTAATTCAATCGGCTGCCTTTAAACTGCCAGCTTTCTTCTCTGATGCTGAATTTCGACAGTAGTCCTAGAATTCGAAAATCTAGATCTGTCTTTAAATTCTGCATTTAGACTGAATGTTGCTGGATTTTTACAGTATTTCTGAATTTCGAATCTAGATGTGTTTTTAAATCTGCATTTTGACAGTATTTTGCTGGATTTTGACAGTATTCCTGAAAATCGAATCTTGATGTGTTTTTAAATCTGCTGGCCATATTCAAATACTGCATCTTGATAAATCGTATCCCTTTGCTCTAACTCCTCGGACTGTCTTAAAATGCTTGACTTATCTACCCAATGTGAAAATCAATCAAGTTCCATGTGTAAAATATTGCTGTTTCAACTGTTAGTGGATGATCTCTTTATTGGTGGCTGTGTCCCCCTCACTGTGAATTGATCTTGCACACTGTCTCCTCTGTAACCGAGGCCATGTTCCTCATTACCCCTGATCTACTTTTTCACTTATTGCATGTGACTCTTCTCCACCTGACTTACTGCTAGGCCACCTGGTAAGATCCTTGTGCATTGTGCATTCCCTCTTCTACTCTCCATCCCCCCTCCCTGTATCATGGTGCTCTCTATCTCTCCTCTCTATTCTAATTGTTACTCTATCGCCTTTTCTGTCCCTCTCTCGAAGTCTGGAAGCAAAACATTTAAGAAAGAACTTCTGATCTCCAACCCAGGATTGCCCATTGATGCAACCTACATCAATGCTTCCTCCAGGCAGACTATACTGACATTCTCTTTACTGTCCCCTCCCCTGACCTATGGATTCCCCAAATGGTTGCAATCCTCTCCCCTTTTTCTTTCTCTCCCATTAATGGTGGAACCAGATGGGAAGTTCGCTTGGCGCACTTCCTATCCTCTAGGTGCATAAATAATGTCTACCAGAATGGCACTATCATGACCCAGGGCTCTCAGCCCAAACTCCTTCCTGACAGGCATCATCCAACTCTCATCAACTTCATCCCTTCTCCTGCCATTCTTCTGGCTTCCACGCCTCTTGCCTCTTCATCCCCACTGATCGGTGTACTTTACCCCTGCAGCCCACCTCAGAAGACTTTTAAAAGGTAGCAATCAGCTTCACCAAGCTACCCTCAATTCTTGCTCTGCTGTCAAACACTCCTCTGACGTCTGTCACCTCCTTGAAGACTTTGATCTTGACATCCTCCCTCTCACCGGGATGAGGTTCAGTGCCAGCTCTGTCACTACTTTGGACATTCTCCTTCCTGAGGATTACAAGATCCTCTCCAAGCCCAGGTGTAACCGGGCTGGAGGCAGAGTGTCCCTTGTCTTCCCTGAATGGGTTCCTGGTACCATCATACCCACTCAATCGTATTCCTCCTTTGAATGTCTTGGTGCAAACTTTCCGGCTCTCCTACCCTTTCGCTCACTCTCGCTACCACCTACAGGACCCCTGAGCTGATTTCCCTCTTCCTTTCTGAGTGGGCTGACCTCACCTCCTCTCTTCTGACCTCTAGCTCTAATCTTCTCTTCCTCAGAGACTTCAAAATTCACCTGATACAGCCACTCTACTTTTCCCCAACCTTTGTGTCTCTCTCTCCCTTACCGTTCTTCCCTCTGGCCCAACCCACTCAGCCGGGCACATCTTGGATATGCTCATCTCAGATGATATTTCCTTCTCCAACCCTCTCACTACTCCTCTCTCCTGGACCGACCACGCTCGCCTCTCCTCCCACCCTGAGCTCCTGGCCCCCCTGTCTAATTCTTTGCCCGCACTGCCATTCACATTCTCCGTCATTTGACTGACGAAGCAAGTGTCACTAGCTGCTTTTGCTGCCTTCCTAACCCCCCTCCCACTCCTCTTTTCACTCTCACACTGACTCAGCTTTTACTAACCTCCACCTCCCCATCTCAAACACCCTTGACATCCTTGCCCCTGCCATGAGGATCCGCATGAAGCACGCTGCCAAGTGCAATAGCTGGTATAATTCCAATCTAGCCTTGCTGAAACACAAGTGCAAAATTGAGGAATGGAAGTGGTTGACTTCTAGCACATCCTCTGACAAACTGGACTGCTGCCTGCTCCAATGGCAATACCGACTATCCATCCGCTCCAAGAAACGGGCCCACACCCAATTCTGTATCTCTGGGGCATCAAACAACATGGCTAAATTTTTCAAAATCTGCAAGAAACTTGCCAATCTTACTGCAGTCTCCACTTCTTCTCTTCCCTCCCATGCCCTCTGCATGGTGTTGGCCTTCCATTTCACAACCAAAACTCAGGACATCCTATCCTCTCTCTCCTCTTCTCCGCTGCCTGCATGCCGGCCTCCCGTGATGCCCCCTCTCCCTTCCCCCTACTCTCCTCCTTTTCACCCATAGCACCTGATGAGGTTTCCAAGACAGTCTGTTTTATGAAGGTGCTCCTCTAGAACTATCAAGGACTATAGTGCCTCTCTAGCTGCCTCCTTGGCTGCGTTCTGTAACTACTCTTTTGCCACTGGCTCCTTCCCTTCACCCCTCAAGCACTCCCTTGTGCACCCCCTCCTAGAACCGCTGTTTGCTGACCCTTCCTGCCCAGCTAACTATCATCTTATCTACACTACCACCTTCTTGGGTAAACTCCTGGAGAAGTTGGCCATCTCCCAACCAGCCTATAACACTGAATCAGTTGGCTGCCTCCATGACCACCAGTCTGGATTCAGAGCAGCCAGAGGCATGAAAACTGCTCTTCTGAATACCTCTGATGACTTGCTCTCAAACCATGACTTTGTCTGCACTTTTCCTCCTTGATCTGTCTGCTGCCTTTGATATGGTCAATCATTCCATCCTCATAAATTGGCTCTGTGATACCCTCAGCATCATGGACCGGGCACTTGGATGGTTGACCTCGTTCCTATCTAATCGGACTTCTCAAGTGCAATTGGGCCCCTTTCTCTCCTCTACCTCACTCTCGACATTTGGCGTTCCTCAGGGCTCTATCCTCTCGCCATAGCTTTTCAACATTTACCTTGGCCCTCTGGCCCACTTGATCTCCACCTTCTCTCCTCATTTCCAGTGTTATGCTGATGACACACAGCTCTCCTTTAAATGTTCCTCCTCTTCCTCTTCTCCTTCCTCTCTCATTCCCGACTGTCTGACTGCTATTCAGGCATGGTGCTAATGATCTCTGCCCTAATGCCAGTAAGACAGAGATCCTTTTCAATGGGATGCCTATCCCCTCCTTCCCTCCTACACTCTGGCCACCCTCCTTGGGCCCCCTCCCCTTACCTTTGTCTGAGGCTTACAACTTGGATGTCATCTTCGAATCCTCCCTCTCTTTCTCCCCTCATATTGCTGACCTTGCCAAGAAGGCCCACTATCAGCTTCACCTCCTTAGAGGCATTCTACCTTTCCTCACCATTCCCGAGAAACTCAATGTCTCCAGAGATCTGGTTCTCTCAAGGCTTGATTACTGTAACAGCCTCTTCCTAAATCTACCTCTCTCCTCCCTTCCCCTCTTCAACTAATCCAAAATAGGACCGCAAGCCCTATCCTTTGCCTCAAGCCCAGGGACTGCATCTCTCCAGCCCTAAAATCTCTCCACTGGCTCCCTGTGGTCGCGAGGATCAAATTCAAGACCCTGTGTATCATCCTGCTAGAGTCCTTCGGTCCTGTAGCTCCAACTCTCTGCAGATCGGACGTTTCTCCAAGCTGAGAGTGGGGGATAGATCTCTCTCTTCGGTGGGAGCATCCCTTTGGAACGGCCTCCCTTCCCCTCTATGACTTGAGCCGAATCGCCTTAAGTTCCAGAAGCTCCTCAAGACCTTCCTTTTCTCCTCCTCCTTCCCTCACCCTCCCCCCTGCTAGTCTCCTCCTGACGCTGCAAGTGTTTGCCTGTGTTCCCTTATGAGTCATACCGGGGTCACGCCCTCCTCCCGCCAGCACTTGCTCTTGGGCACCCTTCCCTGACTAGCCTTCTGAGGCCGGTCCACCCCTGTCCTCGTATTTGTCCCTACCCCCTGGTTTTCCCCCTGGCACTTGCCTTCCAGGGGCACCCTTTAGCACTTGCCCAGCCTTGGGCCGCTCCCTCAAGCACTTTTCCCTCTCCACCCTCTCCCGATCCCGATCCCACCCCTTCCCCCTGACATTCCCCTGACCCTGCACTTTTCTACTGCACTTACATGATCCGAATGTCACAAGGCTTAGTAGGACCGTTATTGTTGTTTTCTCCTCTGTGCCCCCCCTCTTTTAACTTGTGGCTCATGGAAACACTTTTCGATGTATATGCGCCATTCACATGTTCAATAAATAAATAAATATAAATTCCTGGTGAATCAGCCTGAATTCATCTTGAGATGTCTCATAAAACTCACTAAGATCTTGAGAGTGGATAGGAAATCATAATCTGAGAGACTAAATAAAAGTAAATGGCTTTGCCATTCTTCAATGATGGGAATGAACTCCCAAAGAAGGAAATAAACTTTGTGTGCTGAATGATGCACCATGATCTTTATGTTCTGCCCTCAGGGTTGGATTGGCCTCTCGGCCTTTCGGCCCGTGGCCGGGCCGAAATCATCCCTTGGGGGGTGGGGGCCGGTTTCTGGCCATGCCTGGGCCGGTTTGGACGAAAAAAGAATTGAATATATTTTTATTTTTTTTCAAAAAGCCTTTCATCCTTCTTAGTTCGATAAATGAGTACTAACGCAGTTTGGATGATATTGTATGCATATTTGTTCTATAAAAAAGAGCTTAAGCGTAAGTGCTATACAATAACATTATCATTTGGCCTTGGACGTCTGCTTGGATTCACAGTAATTTAGTGTACTTAGGAACAATGATATTTGATGCCACTTCCTGTTTTGTCAAGGGGTGAAAGGTTGTGTGTCATCGCTTCCCGGGATGTCACTTTGGGGTAGGGTCAATTGACAACACTTCCGGTGATGTCATCAGAGGTTAAGGGTCGTGAGGCGTGGGGTGCGCCACTTTTTTGAGGCGAGGGGTGGGCCACTTTTTGTTGGGTGACCGGGCCTATTTCTTGCCCTAGTCCGACCCTGTCTGCCCTACCTAAGTACACCTAGTGTTGATGATTATGTCTGTAGGTTCTATTTGCTGAGAACATTTTGAGCAAATGGCATCGACTGTTATGAAAAATTGGACACAGAAGTTCACCATAGTCAATGTGATTATGTGTGCTTTCAAGATAAAAGAGTAGCAATCACTCTCTACCAGAGGGCCTTCCACATCTTCTCTTCAGTGCAAGATAGTGCAAAAGACTCTTCCTTCATTTCGGACAATGGCATTCTCATATTTTCGTGTGATCCAGGAAATGTCTCTTCTCACTTTTTTCATAATGCCTCATGAAAGCTAAGGGGTAAATGTGATGTTTGGAGAGCACTGAGAAGTTATTTAGCCATCAGATGTTAATTATTGAGGATGGGGGTTTCTGTAATCCTCCGTTGGGGATCTTACCCCTCTAAAAGCTATTCAAGTGCATGTAGTTAGGACCAGTGAGGTGTCAGATTCCCCCCGAGTTTGTTTTAAGCATTATTCATTGTAAGTCTTCTCATTACTCTGGAGTTCCGGAGATGGGATTCTGGAGTAAGTGTACTTTATTGCAGAGATTCTTAGACTCCTGGTCCATATCCACTGTCCTCGGACATGCCACCCGCCATCTTGCCTTTTACTCGATGTTGCTCTTTGGCTTGTAGTGTGGATGCGGAGCAAAGGACTTGAGCTTTTGGAAGATGGTGTGAGAGTTAGTAGGTGGCGTCTGGGTATAGGCGAGCCTCCGTGTGTTCCAATTTAAAAGAAACAAGCCTATGCCAAGGAATGAGGGAAGTATGAATTAGTGAAAGAGTCCCTATGGCGAATTATAGAAAATGAGCCAGCTTCAATATAGACTCCAGGATAAAGGTTCTCAAATACCCTGGATAGTCAATGGCCTGTCTTCAACTGCTTTTATGGAAAAACACGAATATATTAGTGCTGCTAAGGAAAACCTGCCAAGGAAGTCAGGAGTGATCAGAGGCTTAACTTGCGTCATCTGAAATTCGGAGAATCTGTGCTTGCAAACAAGAGTCAAGTCAAAAGGGCTCCATGGAGTGTCGTGTGGCTGACCTGTGGAGCAGCAGGCCAAATCTGAAGCTATGTTCTGTCAGGATGTTGGGCAGGGCGGAAAAAAAGCAAGTACAATAGGACCTCTACCATCGAGAGGGAAACAATCTAAGTGACCTTCAGCTCGCTTCAACAAAATAACTGGATCCCCCAATGTGGAGGGATAGTCTAGTGCTATAACAATATTGTGGTCACTGTTCAGAACAGGCTGGATCAGGATGGTGACCTCATCCCCACAATACAATCAGGTGCAAGGGGCTCGTCTCCAACAGAAACTCAGGAAAGGCTGGGATAGGTCTCACAGAATCAGACAGCGCTTGGCAGGAACGCAGGAGTTGCAGTTTGAGCGGACAAGGAAGCCATGTAGTGATAGTAAGCACCAAACTGCCGTAGAAACATATGCAGAGTAGGATATACAGGAACTGGGTTCTCCCAAAAGTCCTCCCTGGATTTGTAGGTGGATTTTGCTAATCGCGGGCCCTTCAGAAATAAGATTTTGGACAGGACTTGTGGTGCAAGCAGTTTGTGGACAACAGACCTCTTACTGCTGATCTTTCAGATGCCGTGTTTGGGAAAGTCAGGTCTTCACCTTCAGAGGCACAGAACTCACCTTGTTGGATGGCGGAGACAATTTACTCTGGAGGTTGGACAACCATCAAAATACTCCATAGGTAATGGTCGATGTGTCAGCTGCCTTTATACCCCACACCACCAGATTATTTTAGATTGACTTATATAAGTGGCTAGGATGTCAAATAAAGGTGAACAAGGGTTTGATAACTCCTGTATCCCACTCAATCATTTTGCTATGAAAAATGTCCCAAGGGTCTACTGTGTCCTCCAGGGCTCGTCTCTGTCTCCTCTTATGTTTCATGTGTATCTTCAACCTCTTCGTGGCGTTCTTCTATCTATTGATGTAGGCGGTCACGACTATGCAAATGACATACAATTGTGCTTCAACTTCAGCAATAACCAATGTAAAGACAATGTCAAAGCGACGTGAATTTTAACTTGGAGAAATACTTGGATGGACTCTAATTGGCTAAGTCTAAACAGCTTTAATACTGCACTTAACATAGTGCCCACCACATTCATGTGAAGATGCAAGAAATTCCCTCTTTTCCTTTTCTATTAACTCCTAGACTACACCAGTGCTGAATAGGGTAAAACACTGGCATTTACTATGACTCGTGCCTTAACATATTGCATGTAAACTATAGACCAACTTCCTATTGCATCTGTTTGTTCAATAAAATACATCCCTGTCTTGATGAAAATCATCGTTGCTATATGGACAGACTTATCGCAAGTGCGAAAATTGATGACTGTAACTCCCTCTGCTCTAAGAAATGTAGCTCATCACCCTGTGTACTTCAAAATAATTTTGCATTCATCGCAGGTAATGCCTCTCCCTTTTCACCTGCAATGCCAATCCTTAGGAAATGACAGTGGCTCCCTGCAAAGCCTGCATTATGTCAAAAGTGGCCACTTCAAAACTCAGAACACTCTTACAGAAGACACCAAAATAAATTAGAGATGACATTCCTCTGTATTCACTTGACTAGAACATCCATATGCATCCAGAAACGAAACAAGCCTAAATCTAACTTACGCTCAGCCGAAGGCAAGACCTTTGCCGTGCAAGGCTCTAAGATCTAGAATGACTTCACAATTTAATCTAACATCTTCGACTGACCTACTGCTGTTTAATGAACAGCTTAAGACACATGTATTTGCTATCTTCATGAATCTATTGCTGTCTTCTCGTTCTCTTTCATCTAACAATAGATGAAGCTATTTACTGCATTAACAACGCTTTAGCGCCTTTGTGCCATCTGCCCTGTACAACATGTTAAATAGAAGTAGAAACAGAAAATAGATTGACTTGTGCTTTGGGAGTACATCAGTGCCAAATATGGCTTCTGAACGCAAGGGACTCTCTTCAAGTCTGCCCCGTGAGAAAAGAACAATGCCCAATGTCCCTAAGCAGATAGATCTGCCTTGTGTGAGGCTCTATTTTATATTAGTACCCGGCGAGGGGCAATGAGCTTGTAACATGCCTTGTGACCCTGGCTGGGTCGTTACCAGCCTCCCGGAAAGAAATGAGGATGGCACAGGGGAATTTGTGTTCAGATGAAGCTACGTGATTAGTGCAGACTCAAGCCTCTCTTACCAGCCAGATTCTACCATTTCTAGCTTGGTACTCTTGGTGTCACAAGTGGGTGGGCATATTCACTCTTTCCTGTTAACTGGTTGCATAGCACTCAGTTCATATGGGGACGTTCCGTTGCAGCTACGATGACTACAGGCCCTCATCCTCGGCCTCGCTTACTTATGGCTAGTTAAGAGGATCCTTGCTCTACCTTGCATATTGTACCTCACAATAATGGACCCACAGAACCTTGAGTGGTGCACATACCTGGTGGGTTTATAAATCGCAAATCCTTGCCTGCTTTGTCCAGGGGCAGGCATCACAAATCTCCAACAAATGGTTGATTCTGCCCTCTGGGCTTTCCAGAGAAAGACATAACTTGGCAGACATTTTTACCAGGTGGCCCCAAAATCATTCCTGGCAGAACTCGACCAAATGCAGACAAGTGCTTGAAGTGTTTAAACTAATATGTCAATATATTTTGTGCAAATACCAATGTACACTATCATTAATGTCCATCGCCCCTCTGATTTTGGAGGAGATGTGACCTTTGCTGCCACCACTCTTGATTTCTGAGTTTAATTCTAGAATTAATGAGAACACCACAACGGGAAGTCCAACCTGTGTTTTTCTTGGCTGTGGGCACAGAGCGTTTTGCAGGCCCACAGCTGTCACTGTGACTCCGGCGTGGGACAGAGTAGGAAGGAAGGGAGCAACGTGCAACACATTTTTCAAGGGTTGCAGCCATGCTGGTTGACAGCCAATTGAGTTGAAACAGATTTCAGTTTAACTGTAACTGATAGCGGGTGGTAAAATGGGGAAGTGTGCTTTAACTTCACAAAGAATCGTCCCAGAATAGTGAAAATGGTTGTAATCAAAGTAGTGGAACAATGGTCCTGGCCGTTCCTACTCACTTCGACCACTGCTTTAGAGTACAGTATGGCCATTCAGTAGTGAGTAGAAATTCTCTAATTTTAGAAAATACATTGAGAGACAGTACTCAGGAATTTCGCAGTACCGGACACCCTGCACATGAATGCTCACAGACATGAAAGATACACTCAATCCCATTGTTTATGTTTTGTCTCAGTTCTGTGAATGCTTCTGAACAGACGGGCATTATGGGTTTAAGCCTGACTCCCAGTCTGTTTATTCAGTATATATTTGACCTGGAGGAATATGAAACACGCATTGGCAAAGTCAAATGTTTTGGGTTTGCTAAATGGAACTGCTTGGGTCATTTAGTCCCCCCCCATGTCCCAGGCAAGAAAACCCAAGAGGTAGCTTGTGCGGCATTGACCCGGAACCATGGGCTATCGTTGCCAATGACCAGTCATGCGAGCCACTGATTGACCACGTTATGGAGATGTTGACTAGGTTCTTGTGATAGCCAATCGTGTTGGCAATGGTGTGCTGTGATCTAGTGATGGTCGACCATGGTTAACAATGCAAGACTCTCATTCTCAAAGGAGCTGGCGAAAGTGCGTGTCCACAGCCTGATTCTTCATCTACCCCAATACAAACAATACCAAATGTCCCAACCTAAAATGGCTGCCAAATAGGACAAAAGAGAGTGCTGCCAAATAGCGCACTAAATCCACATTTGCATTTGGTATGCCAGCCCTCATTTCTACACATTTATATCATTCATTTTGCGTCACATATTTTGTTTTATTGCTTAATTAGTTTAATACAAAAACGTTTAGCAAATCCTGAAAAACAAAACCGTCCTCAACAATTCATCTGTCCCATTAAAATGTTCTTTGCTTTGTGTTTTATCGTCTAGTTCTTATTGTTATTTATTTGAGGCCGGGACCTCCAGCTAAAAGGTCCCAAGCAGTCTTTTATGAATGTTGCTTCTGCGATGGCCAAAGCAGTTTTTTCTCCTCTCAGTAGAATTGACCACCAATCGTCAGGGCATATGCCACAACTAAAAATCAGAAAGCGCACAGTATGCATGCAAGATGAGCTTTTAAGCAGTTGGCAGGGCAGTCCTGCAGATATCGGGCGTGAAGCGAAAGCTTTTAAGCTTGGTTATCCAATCAGCCTTTGACGGACCAGCTTCAGGTATTTTCGCTCAAGCAAGATATACACCTTAAAGTACCAGTTTCTCCACTTTTCAATTACTCCATGGTTTTGGCGGGAAGGGAAAACATCATGAAGCTCCTTTTGGGTGAATGCATGAGGTTACCATAAGTGCAGGAAAAGGTAGAATTGCAATACTTACCTCGAGCCTAAATTAAACCCACAGCACGTTTTGTTTAAGTACACGGAAATACTTTAGACACAGTACTGTCCTATAATTACCTGGGGATGGAATCCATTAAACAGCCTTATTTGGAGTGAACCAATCACAGATGCTTGACCCAACTTCTTTATGGTGGGGTGACAAAATGTAACAGATCATGTAGTGGGGAAAGGTGACCTTGGTTGGCTATGTATCAGGATTGAGCCACCTTTCACCTAATGGATCACCCTAAATTGTGGCTCAGGGCCTTCCACCAAAGTATATATACTAGCCGGAAAAGCCATGGGCAATGATGTTGCTCTCCCCTCCCCCTCCAAAACAAAAACAAACAATAACTTGATTTGCCCAAGCAATATCTACAATGCAGAAAGCGAGTATTTTCCCAAGAGGGTAAGATGCCATTGACCTACATGCCCTCATGGGAGTTGTAGTTGTTTCACTGGCATCCAGCAGCCAAGTCAGATCCTTAGGTTCTGCTAATCAGAAAAAGCTTAACTTTTAAATATTTTAGAGAAAGAAAAAACGAGCACACCTCGAAAGAATTGCTCCCAACTTATCATCCTTCAAGAAATCATCCTCTTTCAATTCTATTTCTCCCCTCAGATCTATACATATGTGCCCGCTCTTTGGGTTTGGGCCCTATATCAACAAACAATAAGAATATGTATGAACGGCGATTCAGTCACTGTGCCATCTTTTAAGTGTCTGCAGTTGGTTTACATCAGCCTCAGAATATCTGGTGGATGAAGATCACAGTGCTCAGTGCAGCAATGTAGAAGCCAACATGCTCTGAGAGTACACACTCACCCCTATTATCAAGCATTATAAAGGGGGGTGCCCTGCTCTCATAGGCACACTTTATATTGCAGGCTCCTAATTCTAAGCAATTCGGTAAAGAATGTTCTGCAAGGGCTCCCTGCACAGAAAGACGTCTTCCACCGGGTGACTTTCCGTTGGATCTGGGTGGAGTAGCCAGTCTAAGAAAGGAGGATTGTAAGGTTCAGAAAGGATGATGGAAATCAATCTATTAAGTCAAATGGCCAGGGTGTGGGAGCCCCGGTACTGAAAACTAACATGGGTCAAATACCCTGTTCCATGGAATTTCATCTGCTCTGAAGTGTCTACAACCACATTTCTGCTCACTGCACCCTTCACAGAGGAGAAATATCCATTGGAATATCAGTCTGGTCCCGCCCAAAAGGGCAGACCAGCACCGAAATGCTGGGGACTTCATTCTCCTCTGAACAAGAGTACCACCAGCAATCCCCAGAAACATGTTTCAGCCTTGTTGAGACTCTCAGTGATGTGAAGCTGAGCCTCTCTAAAGCACAGTGAGCAAGGGCTCCACGTCTGGATTATCCTGGGTTCCTTAGGGAGAAACCCCAAGTTTTACAAAGTAAACAAGGGTGTGGGAATCCATCTACTGAGAGCAAAGATGGGTCAAATACGCTGTTCTATTAAGTCAGATATGTTGAATATGATCCTGGCTGTCAGAGCCAACCAATGTAAATGGTAAAGGATTTCTGTATCGCTGGCACAAGGAGGGGACTTGGTCACTGTTTCGGCTACGCAATTATATACTGTCTGAAGTTGATGGATCAAATATTTAAGGGCTTCAATGTAGATAGCACTGGTGTATTCAAGCTTTGCACTGACAAAAGCCCTGGTGATCATGCCAAGCTGTTGCTCCGCTAAACACAGATGATACTGTGCACTTCCACGTTCTGAACACTCACAAGGCATAGTAGGTTAATCTCCCCTCCCTGTTATTCTCATGATTTGTTTGTACTATTAATTCAATTATTTATCTCTGTGTAATTCATTTTGTAAATTCCCCTGTCCCCATCCTGTTGCCTTGTGGGCGCTTTGAAACAGCTTTGCTAATTTTATAAGTGCCAAACAAGTGACCAATAAATAAAATAAATAAATAACTGATATAGTACCTGGAGCTACTAACAATGATATTTCTAAGAAGGTTCATGGTAAGTGAAGGGCAAAACACCCTGATGCCTGTTCACTTTCTGGGCCAAGAAGAGATATTGGAAGTCTAGAGTCATCACAGTGTATGAGGCTTGGTGAGACCTGACTTTTTATGTGGATGAATGTGTGCAAACACGATTCTGTTGCTATTAAAACTCAACCAGTTCTCATGTATCCAATGCTTTCACCTGTCGAATACTATCCCAAGGCGTGAGTTTTCATAACTAAAGATCCCTTGGCGCTGGAAGATGAATTCAGATTCTTTGGCATTACAATGGAAACCCATGATATACAAATATCATGACCACACATGTTTTTTCATATGCACAGTTTAGTATTCAGTCATGATGAGGTAAACCATACCCGAAGCAGGGAGAAGACTGGAGCCAGGTAAGTGCAGATAAGAACGGCTTTTCAGATACAGGATAAAGTAGAAAGGTTACATAAGAGAGCTGTAAAGTAACATCCTTTCAGTTGGGGCTCCCGTCCTGTATGTTGTTCAATGGTTTCACCTGGAATCTCCTGATCCCCAGGTTCCACGTTCCATAATACATTAAAGAGATGCACTTTCGCGCTCGCGCACACACACACACACACACACACACACACACACACACACACACACGCCTTGATGAAATCAAGCAGCACCAACCGCCAGATGAATACACAGGCTGCTAGTCTTGCTCTTAGCTATGTTGGCAGAGTTCAATCTATGAGCTGCCCAATATGCCAAAACAAATCCCAAAATGACTACCCTAGTCTCTGCAACCATACATTGTAGCAATGATCCAGTACCGAAACTACATGGAGTTTCATATGCCTTTAACATAATAGTTCCTATATGGAACAAAACACAGTTATATGTCATCCAACAATCAATAAAGCCTTGAGAGGGCCGAGACATACAAAAGTACCTTTAAATAGTTCTAACAAGGTGTCAAACTTCAGGTGAGCAGTACAGTTCCAGGGACTACATCAATCTGAAATCCAAAAGGGATTCTTTGAGGATAAAAGGGTTAGCTCGTCAAAGGCGTTGAAATGAAATTGGCTTCTAAATTAAAGTGTTGTGATTCCTGTGGTCTGCCACAGGAAACATGCCATAAGTCTTTATCAGAGCATAGACAGCTTGCAAGGAGACATCCATCGCTACATCCATGCTACTAGCACTTATAAACATAATCTGTGATGATACAAAATGTATACATTATTATGGAAAGTAATAACATCCACACATAGTTGAAATTGAAAGACCATGGAATATTGGAACGTGTGTTAAAGCTAATTTCAAAGGTCTAGTCCCCTGCAGAACCTTTTCAATGTGTCAACTAATGACTACTTAAAAATGTATCCAGGTTGAATGTGAAATTCAATCACAAAGAATTGTATCCAAAACATTTATTTTCATATTTATATTCTTTGAATCCATAATTTACAATGTGAATCGTCAAAAGAAGAATTTGACTATTTTAAAATAGAGTGTTAAAGTCTATGTGAAACATCTATATCACAGAGAAAAATGTTGCAACTTGCAATATACAATAAAAGAAATGAAATGCATCAAAATGTTTTTCTTCAATTTAAATCCTTACATGAAACGTAACTGGGATTTCAGTCCTGAACTAATTATGGACTATCTTTGGTCGTAATTGGTAATGAGTTTCTATACAGATAAAAATATGTGCATCTGAGTTTAGGTTCAAACTAAATCTATTTAGCTGTAATGTAGGATTGTTGAGAAATTACTTACTCAATTTTAGATCTAGTATTCTTTAAGTTGGTCCAAAATATTTCATATAGGTACTACAGATCATAGTGCACTGTATATAGTATCCCAATTCATCTGAACTGTATGTAAAAAAAGTTAATAAATAAAAAAAAACATTAATACACTAAACAAAATGAATCCACTCAGAGTTCAAATTGAAGAAAAAAAATATTTTTGCTGCATCTAAAGTTTTATTTAATTGTATATTGAACGTTGGAAAGTTTTTCTTTGATAAACATACATGTTAACACTATTTAAAACGTGTCACAAAAAAATCTTCTTTTGACGATTCACAATGTAAATTATGGATTAAAAGACTACATTTGAAAAAAAGTGTTTACATGTAGATTTTTTGTGATTGAATTTCCTAATGAACCTGTTCAAAGAAGTCATTAGTTGACACATTGAAGAGGTTGTGCGGGAAGGTCATCTTGGACGTTTTTTCCAATGAAGCATGTTTAGATAATTTTCTGACACCAAGTAACGGGTGTTTTTAAACCCCCCACCCAACCCGAACCCTGCTAAGTTTGGAAGTTTAAGAGAGACAATGACTTTGTGTTGTGCCCTATATATATATATATATATATGTATATATATATATTCATATTCATGTTGAGAAAATGATCCTAATAATAATTGGGCTAACTACTCTTTGACTACCTTGACAAGAGGCAGGTCAAAACACCTGAGGGGTTGAGTGGGTAAGGCCATTCTAGAATGTGTTTTATTTAAATGTGTTGCCTGATAATACTTTTATGATGTACATTTTACTTGGGGACAATCAGTCGGGATTCCAGACCAGCTGTGGCATGTCGTCAGCTTCACTTCTGATTGTGGATGATGCTATGCATGTGCTAAATGGCACCCCCCCCCCTTTCTGGCAGATATTGTTCACGATGGCTTCAAAGGGTGTTGATCATTGGCACTTTTAAAGAATATCTCTTCCTGCATGGGAATTAGGGTCAAGTTTTGAAATGCTTTCTATCTTTTTTGGAGGGATGCTCACAGTTTAGGCAGGGGGGTCTTTCAAGGCCAGGCGACATTCCCATAGATGGAGCCACTGGGTGGTCTGGTTAAGGAGACTGGCATCTCTATTAGCCAAAACACAATTGTTCTGGCCGCTCTCCAATGTATTTGGCTGAGAAAAACAGTATCAACTGCCAGCAGAGCCACAGGAAGCAAGTGATTAGAAGGCTGGATATGCGTATGTTTAACCATGTAAACCAAGCATGCAGGCTTTTCATGCTGCAGTAGCACGACTGTGGAACTTATTCTCTGTCGCGCTTCATTTATAGCATTTTATGAAATTTTAAAACTATTTATTCAGACTTTCTTTATGATATTTGGTTTAGTCGTGGAAACCCCTATACGTCAGATGTCTGATGATTTCGCATTTTACTCTGAAATTGTATTTTAACTTTTGTTTTCCATTGTATTTTTTATCGTTTGTTAATAATCTGTTATGGATCCTGCTTGTTGGTATGTTAAACAAAAATGTGTACAGCGCCCTGCTGCACCCCAAGTGCTTCCTGAGCTTTGTTGTGGGACTGTGCATTTGGGGAGATTTCCCCAAATCCTGTGGGATTTCACTGTCGATTCCGCGTTCTTTTATGGTACTGAGGGTTAGACATTTTTTTCAGTTTCATTAACGATTAATCTTATCTCAGTCCATAAAGGAGTACCTTTGCGATGTAAAATGTTAGGAGGCAGACAGCCAATGGCCTTCCAACAGCTTTCTCTGCCAACCTAGAGTGAGTAAACTCCTCTGCTGTCCTACCCCTAAACCATGCCCCCATACGCCAGCCAAAGTGAGTCTTGGCAGGTGATCTTATATGCAGGGCTTGGAGGGATACATGGCTTGCTCTATCCTTAGCAAGGTACCAGGTGTGTAGCCAGGAAGTGGACCAGGAGCAGCGGAGAGAGTCGTCCTCCTCCACTGCCACCCCTTTTGCAAATTCTTTAATCTTGCTCTTTCCACACCCTCCATACATTGCCCATACTCAGAAGGATACAACTATCCACCTACCAGCACCTTCTTTGGACTCCCACCATCCCAAACGGGAATTGCCACCTGAGCTGGGACCCGACGTGTCATAAGTACTCTGCCACCCCCGTGAACTCCCCTCAGTGGTTCGGCCTGTTATGGGAAGAGCAGCTCAAGCGGGTACTCAACATAGTCCATGACCGGCACCTGGACAAATCTACACTTCAATTTGTTGTTAAAAATAATAAATGTGATAATGTCTCTCTTCAGGGGATAAAAATATGGAGGGATAAAAATATGGAAGCCATTTTTTTGACGAAACCTAGGTTTTCTTTTTAGTAGCAGAGGTGTTCATGTCTCGACTTGGGATCTTTTAGGCAGCCATTTTAAATTAAATGGTAAATGCATTCAGGGGACCGCCAGCACTTACACTTATGTGTTGCTGTTCCCCTGCATGCAATTTTAAACACCCCCAAAGCAGAGTGTAAAATGAAAGAGTAAATGCCCATACAGGGATTGCGGCCACATGGAGATCTAAACTCCGTTATTACAGAATACCAAAGGGATTAACTCGGGATTGACAACGCTCAGAATTATCTAACCATTTACATGAGGCTAATGCATATATTTTTGGGTTTATGTCCGGTTTTGAAAAGGCCTCAAGGCCGAAACGTGTGTAAACCGAAGGGTATACAACAATTATTAAAACTGTATGGCGCATTCTGAGAAGTGTCATTTGCATTTTTTACCTGCATATGGAGTAGGGGGATCACTACTTCGACACTTTAAATACGACAAAGCTCACAAAACAGTCACTCCTACTGATTAACAACCCAGTCGCAGAGAGAATCTCCCTGAATACCCCGAACGTATCCCTTTTACAAACATCACCATTACGCTTCACTTTCACTCTCCGCTTTGGGAGAAATAAAACACTGCTTGCAAATACGGCGTATTATAATGCATTCCAATGGAATCCGCCTGCTTGTTAGCAGGTGCTAAAGTAATCATGAAACTCTCTTTCAGCTGTAAAACGAAGCGGTCTCCGGAGACGAAGGAGGCAAGCAAAAGCGGTGATGCTATTATCTCCACTTTGCCCTGTTATGCCTCAGGACAGCTCTAAAGTGAAGTTTCAAAGTCAACAGTAAATTGATTTGCGCTTTCTTTTTATGTTCCACTTCAGTAGAAAATGAACCCCTTTGTGGCTTAAGCTCTCCATCAATTGAAAATTCAGCCCTGCCATGCAAAGGCATTGAGTCAGGAGAGGAGAAGGACTTCTGCCCGCGGTAGGGGCTCATAATAGGGGGGTACTTTTCAAACAATGGAGTGGGCACTGAAAGCCCTGTTAATTAATGATGGCGAAAGCAGGTCAGAAAACCTTGCAGAATTAAGTCTGTGTCTAATTATTCAGTGGGAGAATTTTGAAAACAGGTTGAGCAAAAAAATGAAAGCGGAAAAGTAAGTTTCGTGTTCTAGCCCATTTTCGTCGCCTTACGTATGCCCCGTACGTAGGAAGGGCACAAAGGGTGTTTCCCCCTCCACCGTGCCTTCCTCCTCCATCATGGAAGAGCGCTGCGCTTTACGCCTGCACAAGATTTTCATTCAGGAGTAAATGGAATAGAATTAGCACCTGCCAACAGTGGCGTCGCTAGGGGGGGAGCAGGCCCCCCCTGTGAAACCCTGTGCCCCTCCTTATGCCCCCCTACCTAAGATGAGCAGTGATCATGTTCTCCCTTTACTTTTGTCTGTGCCCCCCTACTTTTGTCTTTGGCCCCCTCTGTGCCCCTCCTAAATTTTATTCCTGGCGACGCCACTGCCTGCCAAAAAGTAGGTAGATTTCATAGGAATCCATTAGTAAAGGACAACTGTAAAGAATCATTTGGAGGCTGTCTTGCAAGACAGAGAGGAAAACTAGAGAGTAAAGGTGAATTTGCCTGGTTTTATTCTTGCTAAAGTTAAAAGTAGCAAACACTTACGTGCTAACATTAGCGGTCCCCTGCACGCCATTCGCATTTAATTTAAAATGAACCCCAGTGAGACGTATAGCTTGAGCTAAGTTTCGCATCTGTGATCTGTGCCTGCAGCTGCAGGTTCAAATTCCGACGCAATACTATTCTCTTCACAGTGCCCAGGCCCAATTATTTACAGGGCAAGGCAACAGCAACATGTAGAGACTTATGTTTTCGCCTCGCTGCAGTCACGCGCACTCGTGGGCATTGTTTAGAATGCGAGTCGCGTGACCACAGGAGGCAGTTGCTGTAGAGTTTTGAATAGTGAGGCCGTAAAGTACTGAGGGCTCCGGGGAGCTCCTTTTTAATAAAGAACTCACTTGATTTCCTGTGCCGCCTAAATCCTTTCACAACACCTGCAATAGAAAGCGCTGTAAACAAATACCGGCCATTATCACATTATAACATATGCTTATAAAGATTATGAGGACGCGTTTTGGGCCTCTGGGTTCCCTACGGATTTTGGAAAATTCTAGATTCACAGTGCGTTTCTGATGGGAGCGTGCCATTATAAAGGGCTTCTGTGAATCAGGCCTGATTGTCGCTCGGTCTCGGGGTTAAGCTGCGCGCTAGCGCGTGTCGCCAGGGTGCTTCTGCTGCCTGCTTGCTGACCTCTCTCGTCTGACCTCTGACGTGGGCCTGGCACGGCTCTGCGTCCTGCGCTGACACTGCGCACGCGCCCCGGGCGCTCTCATGGCAGGTCACTCTGATTGGCGATCAATAGTGCTCGGCGCCTGGAACTGCAATGTCCTCGCCCTGTCACACGCCTGTGCTGGTGTGCAGTAAAACCCGCGTGTGTGCCCACAAGCGCGTGCCCAGATTACACAAGTGTAGTGTAGGGAATCGTAAGCCTGTGCAGAATATTTATTGTCTGTAAAGTAAAACGAATATGTCTAATTACCCAAGGGTGTGTGAACATACATCCATCACGGTATCCAAAGTGTGCACTCACAAAGGGTGCAATAACAGACCTCATGGAGTCTTGCATAAGTGTGTGTACAGTAATGACTGTATGCAGGTGTGTGTAACAGCACAGATTGGCAAAGCCGGTAGGTCTCACTTTAATAAATGCTGCACTCCGTCTCATGTGCCCAACTACAGCCAGCATGTACCCAGATTCTAACATATGCCAGGTAGAGCCTCACATGCCAAGTTTCATTACATGATAAGAAGCAAAGGTTATATGCATGATGTAACCTCATATGATCGTTCCAGGTTAAAAGATTTTTTCTAAAGATCGTTTCACCATAAAACCGATTTAGAAAGACCGCTCCATGACTGCATGGAGCGGTCTTTCTAAATGGAACTGTAATGCCCCTTCCGCACAGGAGGGCGTGCGCAGGGGCTGACAGGCACGCGCGTCGGGACCCGGAAGCACAGGACGAGAATGGGTAAGTGTGTGGGTGCGTGTGTTGGTGTGTGTGTTGTGTGTATGTATGTGTTTTGGTTTGCGTCGGGATGTGGGGTGGGGGAGGGGGCTGGGGGTGAAATCCCACGGGAGCGGGTGGGGTTGGAGGGGTGGCGTGAGGGTGAGAACAATGGTGGGCTGGGGGGTGAAACCCCATGAATATTTTAAAGCAAAAAACGAATTTTAAAGGTCTCAAGAGAAAAAGACCTTTACAATGCTGTTTTTACCATCAAAGGAAAATTGGGAATTGTACATCGGTATTATTCTCTGGAGACCTTTACAACTACACGTCCTAGAATGCCTTGTGCCTCACTCAGAGTGGAAGCACCAGCATTACATATCTCAAAATGCACCGCTTCCCACTGAATAAATCGGTTTCCCGAGGGATACATGCATCAAAATACACTCTACTCGGCTAAGTGCATTTGTCACCGAGGGGTGCACCTCCTAGTATGAACTCCTCGGAGCTGATGCTGTAACACTGCCAGATGTCACAGAATGGAATTTGCCTTACCTATTATACTCACCAATACACAACTACATGTCCAAGAGTGCACTATTCTTTGTCAACCATGACATGTGCTCTAATCTGACCACATTTCCCAGAGTTCGTATTGTATTTATCTATTCCTTGGAAATTTGTATGGCGTCTATACACAGGTGTTTCACGGCACTACAGGATGGGGGTGGGGTGAGTTGCGGGGGGTGGGGGAGGGGTACATAGGAATCAAAAAAGCAGAACAACAAAAATGATTATATTGGCCTTGTGACAATCCTACCGTGCAAGTGCTTGACAAGGTGTTAAGTGCAAGGGGCAGGGGGTGGAGGGAGAAGTGCAGGAGTGGGGTACCCCCCAGGGTGGGCCGAGCAAGTGCTGGGTGGGCCGCGGCAAGTGCCAGGATAAGTGGGGGGGGGGAGGATGAATGCGGTGGACAGTGAGGACCAAGTTGGGCTAGTCTGGGAAAGGAGGCCCGAGGGCAAATGCTGAGAAAGGATCCTGGGGGACTGGTAGGGGATGGTCAGTCCCCTGTATGACTCTGAAGGGACCAGGCCCTAGTTGCAGCGGCAGATGCAGAGTTAGCACGGGAGGGGGTGAGGGAAGGAAGAGAAGAAAAAGAAAGTCTTGAGAAGATTCCAGAACTTAAGAAGTTCCGGCTCAAGTCTGAGGGGGCAGGGAGGCCGTTCCAGGGGGAGGAGCCAGCTGCGAAAAGGGATGTACCTCCCACTCTCTGCTAGGAGAAACGTTTGATCTGCAGAGAGTTGGAGCCAGAAGACCTAAGGACTCTGGCCGGGAGGTATCCCAGGCCACAGACCTCTTTACATTTGTCTCATTTAGCAGTAATGTATCCCATATGCCTATGCATCATATAATGTGAATAATCCTATTACTCTGAATTCTTCCCTTCCTCATCCCAGTCCTCGATATCTGAGGTGTTTATGCCTCCCAAGAAAAGGCAGCTCATTCAAAGGAATTGCTCTTGCCTGGCGTGACTCCTGACCATTCTCCAGACCTCCTGACATAGGGTGTGTCTAAGGGCACTTAACAGCCAATTATCCTTCTGTCCGTACTCCAGCAGTACAGTCACAAGAAATTACCAGCCTAGACAGGCCCAGTGGATCTCTTACTGGGAGGAAGGATAGCTCAGGGGCAATGTGTTTGTCTTGGAAACAAGACAACAGAGCTCAACACGATCCCGTGCTTGGAAACCACTCATTGGTATTAAGCACGTTATAAAAGAATAATTATAATTAATTATAAGTAATGGGTTCCTGGTAATTCACCTTAACATTACCTTCTCGTCCCTCTTCCTTGTTGCAGTCTTTACTGAATAAAGATACACCCTGCAATACTTGAAGTGGAAATTGTTCCACAACACTCAGTCCTAATACCCCGATGCAGTGCAAACAAAACAAATGTAATGTGTGCCTCAGTCGATGACACAATACACAATCACAGGCGGCTCTGCAAATGTCTCCCTGAAGGACACCCTTGAAGGCTTCTGTTAGGAAAGATTTCATGATTGTATGTAATTTTCCCTCCATGTGTCAACCCCCAAACTTTTTGCTGTTGTTTTACACCCTGATCTAGACTTTGCCAGAGAAGCGCAGCCTTCTGCTGCACTTCTCTGGGCTTTCGCTCAATTCTTATGGGGAAACTGACATGCCCTTAAGACAGTTGGTACTGGGAGACTTTGTTTCCCTTAGTCCTTTCCTCATGTTGCAGCTTTTGTGCAACATGAAACAAGAGTGCACTGTAACCTACTTTACCGTGCTCTTGGTTCTCTAGTCATTCCAAAGGGCCTAGAAACTCTCGCTGGACTTATTATGAACTGTGCAAGTGTGTCACGGACAGGACTGGTGGCAGCTATCGTTTCTCTTGTGTTTTGAACCCTTTTTTGCCATGTTATCCACGCATACTGTGTTTGGCACAAATGAGTGGCCTGACTCCAAAATGGCCATGCCACGAGGTTCTTTGTCCTGTCCTCTGACCGTCTTGCCCCTTCACCTTCCCCGGGTCGAGCCGACCCGGGTCCGTCCTTATTTGGTCATGCACTTTCCCGCGAAACCCAACGCTTTCGCGGGCTTCTGCATGCCTTGTGTGTGCCTCCAGGATGTGGGCTGGGATGTCTGTTCACAATACACATCCTGGGTACCAGAGAGTCTGGAGTGTCCTGAATGCCTGGGACCACCGTGGTCCGTGATAGGTCCACGTATGGTGTGAGTGTTTGTGAGCAGATCTCCCATTGGGTCCTCTCCATTTTGGCGCGAAGGGAACTTTGGATAAGAGGAAGCTAGAAACACCACTACCATGTCGATCTCCTGAGTTCACACCGAACGAGGGATAAGGAGCCAAGTATCCTGCAACAAGAAGCTGAGTCGAGGAACAGCTGGTGACCCGCTGAAGGTTTGGCACCCTGAGCCGCTGTCGTCCTGCGAGACCCCTCTTCATCTGATCGCCCTAGAAGGTCCACGAAGGGGCTTCGACCCATTGGAATAGTTGGATCAACTATTCCCGGCACCTTCATCAAACCCTGCAAGTAAGCCTCTTCGGAAGCGTCCCTGGGCCAACCAGTGGGCTAACCAGCTTACGCAAGACGTTTTGCTCTGTCACTGCCGCTGTTTCGGGGAAGCCCTCGAAACTTGGCCTACTGCTTGCTCTGCGTCCCCGGCACCCTCACACCAAATTTCGTACACTTGGCATTCCCAGGTCTGAAGTGATACGAGTGCCCCTGGACCAGAGTAAACGCGGTTGCCGTGTTGCCCTGCTGTGGTAACAACCGCTGCACGTTCACTGCATTTGGGACACCCTCGACCCTGCATCCTGCTACACAGAATCTACACGGTATCGAGACGTCCTGATTATCGCATCTGAACCTGCCAGCAACGTGAACTGAACTGAAGCAATTTGGGTCTGCCTGCGTCGGGGACCGGTGAGTAGTCCATACCCCAACTGGTGGCACCTCGCGCAGGAGCCCGTTTCTTTTCTACTGCTGTTGCGAAATAGCCACTCTATCTCGCACTCTCACCCTGCCTCCGCCCACAAGTGGAGGCCTTGCTTGAGTAGTGGGGACTTGTTCTTCATCGCTTCACTCACCTTCCTGAACTGCCTGAGACCCTTGAAGAGACCCTATTTTGTCCATTGGCACAAGCGCGTGCAGGTACTTTCGAGCATAAGGCTCCTCTCTTCGTATGGCTCGTACTTCCTCCTAGTTAGGTGTATTTGTGATGTTGAACTTGGTCTAATGATTACTTGCACTGCCTGTTTTCCTCCCCATCTAGGAGGTCTACATATTATGTGCTCCTAACTCCTTAGACCCCTCGGTCTTGTATATATATTATGTTGATTGTGATGTGTTGGTTTACTTTAGTATTATTATGATTCTTTGCTATGGTCGATGTTACAAAGGCGTTCTAATAAATGTGTCTATATTTTAATATAACACCTGTCTGGAGTAATTTGTAAGTGTCCTTGCTTTGTGTGCTCATTGAGGTCTTTCAGTCACCCTCACCCCTCTTGAGACCTATTCTTGACAGCCGCCATCGCTACCCTGATTGGTCTGGCTTGTCCAGAGGTTACCCTGTTCCAAATAAGGCTTGGAACAGGGCCCCTCCACGTCAGAGTTCAGAAATCCATCTTAACAGCTGCCCAGAAAGCCAACATATCGCAAGTAGATCTGCCCAGAATGGGGCTACAAAGAGGCAGACAAGAAATGTTATGTGCCATGTTGATGTTTGAATCCACCTGTTCATGGTGACTGTTGTCGTCTCAATTTGAGCAGAAAGTGAGAAACAGTTCTTTGTCTTGTCTAGTTCCTGAAGTCCTGGCCAAGTAAAGTTTCACCATTCTATCAACATCAACAGGGACTGTACCCTAGTGTAGAGGATCAGCTGCATGCCTCTGCAGGAAACCCTGCCCCCCTACCTCCCATATGTTGGAGACCCGAGATTGTGCCGTGTTTGACACCTGCAGTTGTGCCAGTACTGCAGCGGGTGTTTGAGAGAAGATACCCACTGAGACAACCCTACCAAATTTATCCCCAAAGAGATGACAACCTAAGGGGGGAACTCCCTGAAGGAATATGAGAAGGAGCAGAGAAAAGAAGCCAGTGACATCACAAAAAGTATGCACGACGTCTCTACAGAGATTGTATGGATCCTAAAGAAACTAATGACTAAGTAAGGAATCGAGTGAACTCTCAAATATAAAGGAAGAATATTACACGTGCACAAAGTGCTGCAGAAAATCAACCATTCAAAAATGTTACAGACGCTGAAACGCAAGGCAAACCAAGTCATCATAGAAGCTGGGTATTTGTAGTGATTAGAACACAGGCGAAGCCACCATTGTATAGAAGCTGGACATCGGTATCATGAATTTAGTAAGCCAGGACCCATGAAGCGGGAAGGGAAACGTGTGGCGCAGCATGAATAAGCAGGATCGTGGAGCTGCATGGCGAGGTTGTCTTGCCTGGAGTCAAAACTGAAGCAGCCATGGTGAGCTATCTATTCTGGAAAGAAGTGAACATGCAAAGGGTGGATCATCCCCTGTTAAGGTGCAAAGGAAGAACACCAAGAGAGTCACGTTTAATTAATTTACAGCATATAAAACGTGCAAAATTGGCCAAATCGTGGTTCCTGTCACATGAGCCAAGGGTGAAAATAGAGTTCGAACTTGGAGCGCCAGACCACGATAGCAAGTGCTCTCACTCCCATGTATTTTAAAAGACAAGGATACTTGGCAAGGCCAAGTTCAAAGATAATCTTCATGGCAGAAGGCATGGGCGATGAGAGATGCTAGGCTAATTGGGTGGGGAGGTAGTGTCATGCCCCAAATCCTTGCACCTGGGTCTGGGCTTATGGGCTGCTAACTGAACCAAATGTTCCAGACCTGGCACACGTGTGCCAACCAATTGAAGTGGTCTAATAACGAAGGACCTCATAGTTTGAGAACCAATGAGAAACAGTGTATCTAATGTTTCTGAAGATGGCATGTTTTAGAGGTAGGCATATGCTGTCCACCTGATAGTGGGCAGCCAATTACAATCCTAGTTCCTATAGAAAGTAAAATTATACTTAGATGCTCCCCTTAAGCCAATCCCGACCCTTAGTAGGTTTTTCATTATTGCCACGTAGTATGACGTCCCCTCTGATGTATTTTTGATATAAAAGCTATGTTTTGTGTGAAGATCGCTGAGAGAAATCAAGCGCACATTGGTTGGTGTTCTTTGCAACTCCCTGTATTAGAGAGTTGGTCCGGTTATTTGGACTCAGAGTGTATCTTTGTGATCCCATCCATTACATATGCATGTTCCTAAAGGGCCCTAAACTCACTAGAACCAGAGGGAGGTCCGATGTGGGGAAAGGGGACTTTACCATAGAACCAGAGGGAGGTCTGAAGTGCGGAACGGGGACTGCCCTAGAACCAGAGGGCAGTCTGAAGTGGGGAAAGGGGACTGTACCCTAGGCTGAGAAATTTCTCAGAGGCATGAAGCCAAGTCCCCAATGGGGCTGATGGCAACCCAAGAGGACCTTAATGAAGTCAGCTGTCCCTTTGGGTAGAATGAGCCAGTTCCAGCCTGTGCCCCTCTTGGAGAACATGTAACGTCCAATCCAGATCACAATAAGGGGCATCAATGTTGGATTTAAGACACCATGTGTCAAAGGGACATCAGTGCCTAGCATACACCTTAAGGGAAGACAGGTGTCTGCAACCCTGAACTGCCATGGCAAGGACAGGGAAGACCCTCCCTCTCCAGACCTAACCGTTCACCAAACAGGCCAAACAAAGGCTGGACAGGATGGGAGCTGGAAGATGAGGCAACCTCAGCAGGGACATACCCAGAATGAGGGCAGAGGACCTCAAGGTGAAGTGAAGAAGAATCCAGAAACCAGTAATTCCTAGTACATAAGGGTGCCACCAAACTCAGCTGGTTTCCCCTCCCCCTATGCTCAGAGATGGACCATTTAAATGAGGGGAAAAGGAGAAAAGGAGGCAAAGAGCAGAGATGACGGCCACGTTGATGATACAGCATCCATACTCACTGCCAGTGGATTCCAGGTCCTCGATATGTACATTGGAAGGAGAGGATTTCTGCTGAAGGCAAACATATCCACAATTGGAACCCTCAAACCTGTTGTATATCATCCTGAAAGTTGGGATCCTTAGGCAACACTCCACCAAGGTTGGAAAGACACTGCCCAATGTGTCTACTCTAACATTCTCTATGCCTGGGATATAGGAGCCCCGAGGAGAAGGAATGTTCACCGTTGTCCAGCAAATGATCACATGATGAAAAGATTGAGACCTTTTACCCCCCTACTGATTGACATAAGCCTTGACCACCTGATTGTCTGTTCAAACCAGGACCAATCCGGCTCATGAGCTCGGGAGCAACAGTGAGCTGAGCACTCAAGATGGCAGCATGCTCTCTCCAGTTGAAGGACATTCCCCCTGATTCCTTGGTACACTTCATCTAGTTGGAGAAAGAACACAGAGTGTTTCCCCAACCCACCTGACTGGCTTCGCTCTTGAGGATCAGGCACTGGAAAGGAACCAGGTAAAATCTCAATGAAGTTAAACATCCACAAGTCACCATGTAATTCTCTCTGTGAAGTGGGGGGACACACCCTGATGATAGTGGACCAGTCCATTGATACAAAATCCCAGTGGGGTAGAAGGTGGAACATTTTAAGCCGCATGTGGTGCCTGGCCCAGGGAACCACAATGGCTGCCACCACCATGTCCCCTAGTACTGTGAACCATTGGTGAGCCAAGGCATTGCCCTTCCCGAAACAGATTAAAACCTGTTTGGAAACGTGGCAGCCATGATGAGGGCAGGTATACTCTCCCCTCCCAGAGGTTGAAGAGTCTCCCGATCAACTCCATTTCCTGTGTATTAGAATGGACATCGCCAGGTTTAGCCCCAAACAAATGTCTCTAAGATGGAGACCACAAAAGACATATTCCTGTTGGCAAGTATCCAGTGTTCAACATGAGGTAGAAACATAAGCCCTGAGTTAGATAGTCCTCAAGGGAGACCAGAAAAATGATCACTTTGAGAGTTTCCATATTGAAGGTGATGTCTCTGATGACCCTCTTCCGAGCTATGATTGGCTGCCACTCTCCAGAGACCTTTACGACCAGGTAAGAGGATGGAGTATGCCCTCTTTTCCTGTTCTGGCCTGGGCACTGGACATATTGTGCCCTTCTGCACTAATTCCCTCCTGAAGGGCTAAACTCTTCTGTAGATTGTTGGGCCAAGGGGTGACGACCAGTGCTGATTTTGGTGGAAAGGACCTGGATTCGACTGAGTATTCCAGGAACATTATGTCCCAGGCCCAGGCTGAGCTGACGAATTGGAGGCCCCACCACTGGAGAGGATATGTGGGGCTCCAAGCCCCAGGAGTCAGGAAGTTGATAATGCTGGAGAGTGGTTATCGTTAGGACTGATCAGCTTTCCCCCACTACCATGGAATAAGTCGCACATACAGCCCACAGAGTTTGGAAGAATGATCCGGACTGGTACTTCTATGTGAGGGTTTTAGGTTTGATAGCACTGTCAGGGCATTGGCCTTCTTGCCCTGTTAACCAGATAATTAATCTGAGAATTGAAGAGCTTCTGGCCTAGAAAGGAAATCTACAACGGGATGGCATTTTGGGACGCTTCACCACACCAGGGGCTGAGCCAGTACTGCCTTTCACAATACTGATACCATCCCCCAGTAATGGCTCTTATAACATCGCAAGAGATATTGGAAGGCAGCATGACCGCTTTCTCAATAATCTCAAATAGGTCTTTGCAAATCTGCCCCTCCTCTAGTATTTTGTATTCGTATTTGAGTATTTATATCGGACACATGTCGGACTAAACCGTATAGCGCAGCTGGACCATACATTCAAACACAAGAAGAGAAGAACCCAGAGCAGTAACAGATCAGCAGCTATAGTGGGGTATTTATTATTATCTGAACAAAAATGCTTTGCAGAATTGATAGAGTGATTCAAGGGTCTTAATTTCTCTGGATAGTGTTCCACAGTTTAGGAGCAAAGACTGCAAATCTTCTGTCTCCCCTTCAAGTGCAAACTAAAGGGGGGACAGTCAGGAGTAAACAATCTCTAGATGGTAGGCACCTAGACGGTTGATAGCATCAGATCTTGTCTCTCAAGTATGGTGGGGCCAGTCCGTTCAAGCATTTGAAGATAAAAGCCACCTTAAATTGAATGTGCTCTTCCACTGCTAGCCAGTGAAGTGTACGATGAAATGAAGAGACGTTTGCAGTTTTACCCAGCCGGAAAATAAGTCTGATGGCCGCATTCTGGGCCTTTTGAAGCCTTTGCTCTTTCTTAACTGGAATGCCCATAACCTGGCTGTTGCAGTCGTCCAAGTAGGCGTTAGCTAGAACACCCACCACTGAGGCATGGTATTCATTTGGAATATAAGGCAAGACTAGCCGTAAAAGTCTCAGTGAGTAGTAGACTGCCTGTAACCTGGCTCCCACCTGGCCTTCACTACCAAGGTTATCCTGCCAAATGCAGCACTGGTTCTTAACCTTGCAGGCAAACCCCAGTGTTGCACCCAGGAGGATAGCGATAGGCGGTAAGTAGATGTCTTGGTCCAAACGCTATAATCTCTGTCTTGGATGTATTCAGTTGGAGTCGATTACTAGACATCCATTGGCTGACGTCCTCGAGGCACTGTTTATCTTTATTAAAAGCTTTGTCAAAGTTTGTGATCTTGTTGAAGATGGGGGGGAAGTGGGGCTGAAAATCCTTGAGAAGAGACTAGGTCACATAGCCAGCATAGGTACCAGCTCTCAGTTCAAAGTTCATGGCTCCATGTGCCGACTTGAGCATGGATTCCACCTGTCTGTGTACGGGTTTTGATGGGGAGCGTCCACCATGGCCACAGCCATATGCTCTGCTAATGAGGAAAGGACGGAGTCCACCTTAAGGCCCTATAGAAATTCTTAACCAAACCTCTGAATGCGATTCGGACCATCCCTTGAGAACAGAAGCCTTCTTCGACTCATTCCAGTCTCTAATGACAATTTCACTAAAACTGTAGTGATCAGGTACGCCCCCAGCGACTGGATTGCCTGTCACACCTCGTAGGTTAAGGTTATGCAGATGAGTGGCCACTTCTTAGATAATCTCTCTTCTAAGGAATTTTCCAGCCATTTCCGCTCATCGATACTTCAAACAAACATTGTTTGCATATAGAATCTGATGAAGTCTTGAATCTGCAATGTATTCCAGATGCCACATTTTCTATCGATTAACATCATTAACAGAAGAATTCTTGAATAGTTTAATGGAGGTAGTGGCATAATTGTTACCCACATGATAGATTGTATCTTGAAGAATTCCTGTTCATTCAGGGTTGGCTATCCATGTATTTTGCCTTGCATAGATCATGCAAGAATCCCTTCCAAACTAGAAAGGAATCATGTTATTAAAGATAGAGCACCTTGGAAGAAGTGGTCCAACTGGACATTAGCAACACTTGAACCTGTTTTCTCTCCACCTTCCTTGGCAATACTACCTGAAGGTGATGATGTAGGGTCTTCTTTCAATTTGGATCATATTTACTCAAGTGCCGAAAGCAATAGATCACTTAGCACTGGGACGAAGTAAAGTCCTAAATTTCACTCATCGAAGGCATCCGTCCTGTTATCTCCAGAGCTTAAAATCTACAAAAAGTCATTGAGAAAGCTGAAACGCATGCGGAGGAAGAATTAGGAGCAAAATATCAAGATACGTTGGGCATCATTTCGAGTTTGGTGGTATCTGGGTGGTAAATCCACCCAGATACAACCAAATGGTATTACCATTTCTGCCACTTGGTCCAGGGTATCAAGTAGTGGTAGCCGGTGTTAGACCTTATTTATGTGAATCCATTGGACTCGAGGTGAGATTTTAGGAGAGCAGTTTCTGTGCCTCTGGCAGCTCTGGAGCCAGACTGATGGTCATGGAGACAACCAACAGATTCCGTTTGAAGAGTAAGCTGGGAGATGGCCAGCCTTTCCAAGAGTTTGCCCAGGAAAGAGGTGATGGAGATTGGGCAATAGTTTTGCCAGGTAGGTAGGATCGGCAGGCGGCTTCTTGAGGAGTGGGTGCACAAGAAAGTGCTTAAGGGGAGAGGGGAAGTCCCAGTGGTAAAAGAGTGATTACAGAAATCGGCCAAGGCTGGAGCAAGGGTGTCAATATGGTCCTTCATGGTTCTGGAGCAGGTGGCAGGCCAGTTTGACAGAGGATGTGCCCGAAGGCCTCCAGTTACTCTCAGCCACCCTGCACTTGCGTTTCATGATGACGAAGTCGGAATCATTCCAAGATTTGCACTTGGAGGTAGGCTTCAGCAGGGTTCTCATAACAGGGGCAAGGATGTCCAGGTTGTTGGAAATAGAAAGATGCATATTAGAAAGGGCTGTGTCAGGGTGTGAGTCAGCTGCGGGAGAAGGAGGAGCAGAGAAGGTATGTGGCAGTCCTAGGGGTGGGCTTTGCCTTAGGGATAGAGAGTTTCAGATGAGAGGTGAGTAGAAAGTGGTCAGTCCAAGAGAGAGGAGTGCTGGGAGGGTTGGAAAGGGGGATGTCTGAGTTGATGAGAACATCCAAAGTATGTCCGGCAGAGTGTGTTGGGCCAGAGGGCAGAATGGAAAGAGAGACTGTGTCGCAGAGGTTGCAGAAAAGCCCAGAGGAGGAATTAGAAGCATCCAGGTGGATGTTGAGATCTCTGAGAAGTTGAGATTAGAGACAAGGAGAGCCTCATCATACAAAGGCAGCCTCAAAGCTAGCCACATCATATAAAAAAGATGTCAGCATACACAAACCCTGTCAGACAAAGTCAAAGTCCCCATCTCTTAGGGCCAGCACATTGTAGAGGAGCAGCCGAATGCCGCTATAGGAAGTCCCGCCCCTATTCTGCCTATATGTTGGAAATCGGAAAATACAACATGTGCAACACCAGTAATGATACCTATACTGCAAAGACTCTTTGAAACAAGGTATCCGTTGAGAAGACCCTATATGAAATACCCCTGAAAGGCTGATGATCTCCTGAGAAAAGCGCCTGAAGAAGTGTGAAGATGTGAAAAGGAGAAGCTGGTGAGAAGCGAAGACTTTCCTGTGCGGAACGAAGATTGCACGAGTGTGAAGAACACTGAAGAAAATGCAAGCCGTTCAATAAACTGTGCAGACGCTGTAACGCAGGTAGTCAAAGTATTCATAAGGCTGGCTATATGTAGTATATAGACTGCAGGCTGTGCGGCCAACATATATGGATACAGCGTTCTGGACATGCAATGATATCAAAGTCTCCATGAAGGAAGATTGATTTGAAGCTACGTGTGTTGCAGCAAAGAATAGGCTTAAATTTGAAGCAAAATCAGAGTGGCTGTCTAGTTTGATGTCAAAGACTGGAAGCAGCCAAGAATTGGTTATCAGCGTGTGAAGAACAGTACACGTGAGAAGCCAAGGCATCCCTTATTAAAGTTGCAAAGAAAGAACACCATGGATGCCAAGTTTATTGATTAAAGATGGATAAATGCTATAATACGAGCAAATTCACAGTCTCTGATCACGTGAGTTGAGGATGAGAATAGATGAAGAGCATGGTGCACCAGACTGGGGATAAAAAGTGCTCACACTCTCATATATTCCCATAGATGAGGAGCTACTGCAAGGCCAAGTTCAAAGACAATGTGAATGGCAGAGAGAATGAGTGATGAGAGATGGCAGGCTAATTGGGTGGGAAGATAAGGTTGAGTCCACCCACCAGCACCTGGGGTACCAGCTTACTTGCTGCTAGAGTCTCGAATGTTCCAGAAGGGTACAAGCGTGCCAACCAATTATAGAGGGCCGTATAACAAAGAGCCTTATAGTTTAGGAGCCAATGAGGAGTTGTTTTTCTAAATATTGTTGAAGAAGACTTGCACGAAGGAAGGGCATGAGTGGCTCACCTCACTGTAGAGACCCAATCACAGTCCCAGCCCCTATAGAAGTATACTTAGATGTTCCCCTTGAGCCAACCACAATCCCATGTACGTTTTCTTAATTTGCCACGTAGTATGACATCATGAATGACGCGTTTTTGCTATAAAGATGTGATTTTTTGGTAAAATTTGGTGAGATCATGCTCTGCAATGTCAGTTGATGTCCGTTGTACTCCCTGTTTCAGATAATTGTTAATAAAACAGTATTATTTGCCAACTTCCTGAGTCTGCCTTTGTGCGTAGTTTGAGAAGTTATTCTCGGTCCCATCCATAGTACGACATGTTAACTTGAGTAAAAGGACCTAAGGGTTCAGCATCACCAGTAAAGAGCAGCAAAAATGGAAGAACTGGAAAACATGCCTTTATTGTCTATTCAATCAAGCTGTGAACCCTTAGACCACTGGTATTCAAACTTTTTTATGCTGAGCACCGCGCGAGTAGAAATATTGCTGAGCAGACCCCCCCCCCCCCCCAGGCACCCCAGAGTAAAAATCAAAAATCTTGTTGTCGGGCCCCCAGATGCCATATCTGATTATATTTTCTATTGAATCACTCCCTGTACTCCCTTTTTGAAGGGCCTAGAGACCCCACTGGATGTCCTTTGGGTCCCCCCCTCTAGGGAGGGGGGCAGCCCCACAGTTTGAAGACCACTGCCTTAGACCCATTGAAGTCACCCCCACCCTCATTCAATTTAGAGAAATCAAAACCCCAGGAGTCAAGGGTCATCTTCTTCACTGCCCAAAAGATACACCCTCCCGAACCTACTCAGCAAAGTACCTCTGCTGATGCCCAAACTCTGCAGTGCCCCCCCCTGTTGCCTCCTCTGATCCCCATTTCAGCACTGTTGCCTGTGCCTCACTTTTATACCCCACTACTATGTTGACAGTACTGGCTCCCCTGTAACCACCTAATGTTGGCCAGTAATGCCTGATGAACCTGAACGCATAACTCAGAGGGGAGGACTCCCACCCATTCCCCACATCAATAGATGCCTTGAAAGGCACCTGCCCCACTGGGTGAACATTTGCCAACATGACAGCATGTCACAGAATGCACTCTTGCACACTCAACGCAAAGACCTCCGCAGAAATGCATGCCCCAGTGTACACCTTCTCACCAGGCACAGTGGATGTCCACTTAAGACGGCATGCCCCAAAAGTTCTACCGCACTCAGGACAGCCCCCCCCCCCCCAAAGGACCACAGGAATGTATTCTTCCTCCATCAGTGCAACATCCCCCCCGGAGGACTATGTGTCCACATCCCTTTGAGGATGGACACACACACTAAGCCACCAATAACAAATGTGCAGGTACTGTCCTTATGCGCCACCGTGTGCTGTCATCATTTGCCCAGATGCATACTTATATTTCAAGTACAGGCTCACATGCCCATTGCTGGGCATACTATGCCAGCTATAGTCATCATGTGTCCCTCTATGCAGCCCTTGCCAGGTACAAACACATTTTCTGAAGAAAGCCTGGCACACCCAGGTACTCCCCTCGCTACCACTTGCACCCCAAACCCCATACATCACAGAACCAAGACAGCTGTCTCCTGGCTGCTTTAATAGGGCCCACCGCAAGCCAGTCGCTCGTATCTGTACTTTCTCCGCATCGCATTGCGTTCCCGGTGACATAGAACAACAGAGAATCCATGCCTTCACTTTCATTAGAATCCAACTGGCCCACGCAGGCGGGCGCCTCTGGCTCTGCACTCTCCAGCACGTCAGCTCCCCTCCTACTCCCACGAACACCCCTCCTATCCTGTGCCAAGGGGCCACCATAATGGGAGAAGTAAATGAAAGGCCTTGCCATCGTATGCCCAGGTATTCCCATCAGACGCCAGAAGTCACTGAGAACAAACCATCTACAGAAAGGCCCACATGCGCAGAGGTTCCAGAAGGGCTGAGTGCCCCATAATACACTGCCAGTCTAGAGAGCACTGCATGTCCCAGAACGCACTATGCGCACGTCTGTGCTGATGCAATGCATATCCCTCCATGCACTCTGCATCGCTATTGATATGGCACATTAATACATGTAGCAAACACACCATGCCACCGCATGATTGACTATATGACATAAACGCACAGTGTCTCACTCGGTACTGAGCCCCAAAAAGGACTACATGCCCCAGAATGCACTCGGCATCTGTCACGTAGGACACCCACAGGATAAAATGCTAATAAGTAAAGCACTATGCCTGCGCATAGAGCACTCCTCCCCATGCAAGACTTCATGTTCCATGATGCATGGTGTCTGAGTACAGAGGGACATTATCATGCGTCTAGCTCTGCACCTCAGGGTACAATGTTTTGCACGGCAGCCAGAGCGTCTGGGGCATCATGGCAGCGTAGGGCATCAGCGCCATCGTGGGGTCATTGTGCTTCAGCCTCAGGACCCACCGGGCACTCCCAGTTTCTTGAACCAGTTCTGGAATAGGTTGACACAGAGGCGTTGCTAAGGTGGGTGTGGGGGGTGTGTGTAGGTGGGAGAGAGGGAGGGGTTGAGGAGGCTATAGCCCCAGGCAGAAGCTCAGGTGCTACAACCAAAAGACTAGCTAGCCCCGAGTCTCGACAGTCCCGACATTAGTGGAGCCCCGGATCTTTTCCAGACAGAACACCCCTGGGTTGACGTCTAGTTATTTGCTGAAATGATGGCGTCTATTATGGTTAGAAGATTGCGTATGCCCACTTCCTGCTGCATGGCCATGAAAGACTGAAAGTCCGCCCCAGTTCTTCTGCTCTCCCTGGCTGCCTTTGGACTCCTTGCTGGGTTGGTTCCGGTTCTTTTGGTCTCTAAAACGCAAGCTTCTGTTCATCAATAGTGGTGCTTTTTTCACCTGATCCCAGAGGATACCTGTTGCAGTCGGTCTTCCGTTTTTCTTGGTTTGCTTATTAAAGAAGGGAGGTTGACTGTGGCGTCCTCTGTTTCTCTGGAAAAAGTAGTACTGGTTTACCCCTAGCAACAACATTCAGCACTACATGTCCCAAAATGCACTCTGCTAAAGTCAGAATGGAGGAACCAATTAGCCCCCTCAGCACTGTGGGCCACAAAAGGCACTTGTGTAATCCAGGATAGGTGCTCCCACGGACGGTGCCACTCACTAGATGTTTCATTTGGGCACTACATAACCTTCAACCCAGCTGATGTCACAGGAAGTGACATCACGTAAAGATAATCTTAAAATAACGTTAGCTCCGCTGCTTTGACATCACATCAAGGGACAGCACATCCCATAATGTTGTTGTCTCCTGGGAGAGGACTGCGATCATTGCTGATGAAGGCTGCGAAGCAGGCCTCCAAAAATTGCCCTGAAGTCCCCCAACGCAGGCCTGAACTGGTTGAGAACCCATGAGGTGGGCTTAGAGGCAGAGCTGGGACTGACTTGAACAGGGAAGGCTGGAGGGGTGGGCCACCATTGGAGAGACTGCCACCTTCTACCTTATTTCCCAGTAGGAGGTGCCCTGAGACACACACGAAAAAGAACACTGAACTTCCAATAAAAACTGGCGCAACTAACTTTGCAATCATCCCATGACCGCCTCTCGGCACTCAAGGGCCCTTTTTGATGTGTATTTTTCTTTCAAATGCATTAGCTGTGACTAAGAGCTAAAGCTCACTACTGACTGACGTGGGACATAAAGGATAATAATACAAATCTACTTTCAAACAAACATCTTTTCAACAGTACCCTGGAGCAGGGGTCTCCAACCTTTCTGTTGGCAAGAACTCCTTGTGGTTAATGGCCAACAGGCGAGAGCTACTGGGATGGTGATGTCCATGAATATGAGCATTTGAAGCAAGATTGTGTTGGGCTGTTTATTTACTTTTTATATAAAAATGCATTCACCATCAAATTAGCAACTTCAGAAACATCTTTATTTCATTATTTTATATTGGTAGCTGTCTCCAAAAGTTATCAAGCATACCGGCATGTAGGAAACGACCTGTAAATATAATGTAACTGCTCCACTAAGATATGAAGATATGTAATGTACTGCTCCCTTACTTGTAAATATAATGCAATTGCTTTACTAAGATATGCGCCCGGTTGCCTTTGGGCCTGGTCTGCGCTATATAAATAAAATAAATACAAATAGATGGCGACATTGAATGTGAAGGCCGATGCTGCTTGCTATCCACCAGTGCGCAGTTATCTGGTGTGTAGCTTGGAACAGCAACAGCCCTCAGATGCCGTCAGACGGGATAAAAGGTTTTATTTCAGGAAGTTCCTGTCTGAAAACCATTAAAGATGCACATGTTATTTTTACGCTGAAAAAAGAATGGCTTCCCACTCTGGATGGAAATGGTACATCCTTTCCTTTTTGTTGGATGGTGCACCTGCATCTGCATCCAGAATATCAATAAGCATAGTCTATCTGTTTTTTGGGGGGCTGCATATGTAAAAAGCAATCTAAGGAGTATTTCAGCAAACGTGTTATAGGGTTTTAAAAAAATAAGCATACACCACGTTCTGCTTTGTAAAACATTAAAATCAACTGCCAGTGTAGCATATCCCCAATTCATGCAAATTGCTCACATACCATGTCACAGAATTCAGCCAAGGAAAAGTAAGCCACAGTCTACTTTGTTGACTTCTCTAAACGGTTTTTATGTCAAAATAATTGGTTACATTGAAAAGAATGAACACGAGGAAACCATGTGATCAAGTTATTTACAAAAGAAGTGTAAATTATTTACAAAAGAAGTCTAAATCACTGTAATTTTCCATGTTTTAGAGAATTTCTTGTAACTTGTATATTCTGCCCAATTTTTTGCACAAGCACTGCAATTAAATTGCAATATTTCAACCCAGTATTGAAAAGGTGACAATTCTCTGCCAGAATTTGAGACTTATGTGTAAGATTCCCCACAGATCTCTGTAGACCTCCCGATTTGTGTACATAGCCAAAGGCGATCAACCCGATGAATTGTTCTCCCATTCCATGGCTCCCCTCAATGTTTTGTACAGTGCTCTCTTACTTAGTAACTAGGTTTAAGCTATATAAATCATGTGCATGGAGAAATGTATACATACAAAGCACTGCTCACTTTACTCATGTAATTACTTCTTTCATTTTCTAGTTTCGTAAAACATAGGCTAAGACAGAACTCTCAAATCATGTTTTCTTAGGTCCTGGCATTAATAGTGCATGCCATTTTGCATTCCTGTTTAGTTTTGTAAATTTAAGTGGACAAGCACCAGAATACATTGCACCTAGTAGTACAATTGGGGTACAACAGTCTTAAAACAGAGAACTCAGTTGGCCTCATTACAAGGTTGCTGGTCCGGTAACAATGGTACCGGTACGCTTTCCTGTACCGTTGTTTCTGGACCTGCAAACAACGAGTTCTGCTTGTGGGTGCCTTCCCGCCCGCCAGGACTGGCCTGCCGGGCGAACCGCCACCCGCGAGCAGACCATGCCGGATGCACCGGCACCATTCTGAATGGGGATATACCTGCTCCGGCACCCAGGAAATGGCAATTACCGCGTCCAACGAGGCCATAATACCCCGGTAATTGCCCATTAGCGGGTGCCGGATTTTCTGGCCGGTTTGGAGGTAGCCTTGCCGGTTTTAACGGCAAGGCTACCTCCAACCTTGTAATGAGGCCCACAGTTGCTGAAATTGTCCTATCGCCCTCTTCCCACACCTTTTCGTTTTTCTGCCTTATGTTATTGTTCATAGTCTGCCAACATTCAACCAGATGTTTAATTGACATTCAGAGGCTTTTGGAGTGACTGCAGGCATATTGCCTTTGAACTGCAACGTCTACCTCCAGGTGCCAGCGCCGTTTCAAAATTAGGAGAGCTTTTACTTCTATATAGGCTACCATTCCTTTGGGGGAGCACTAAAATCTACTTCTAGTGGTAATTGGAGCCACTACAGGCAACTTTCACATTTGAACTCCAAACGCTTGACATCTTCTGCCTTTGTAATTGTTTGTGTGAAAATGATTACTTCATTGTGAGCACAATTTCGTTTTTCCTTTTTGGTTCTTCCTTGATCACTTGGGGTAACTGTGGGCTAAGCCTTTGAACCCCTTGACTAGTCAGTGAGTGTGAGCTGTACGGTTGCTCTGTTGCTGTGCGTGCTCAACTATTCTATGGTAGTAGGCTTGAGAAGTGGCAAGTGCCTCGTGGAGCGGGCATCTCTCTTATACAAGCCCGCTGCAAAATTAAGTAAGCAATCCGAATGCATGCCGAAGCTGATGTGCACTCGCTTGGGAGACAAAGCACATTCCAATGGCTCAAGTTGTTCAGGGGAGGGGGTCGGCCTTTTTGGGGCAGAACTTTGAGGAATGGGGTAGCTATAGAAGAGACTATCGCCTCTCGGGATGCGGACAATGGGAACATGGCTAACAGGGCCAACAATGTGACTATTCCTCATGTACCTGTTGAATGTCCAGCGAGTGAGCAATTACAGCTTTCAATATGTGATGCCTCATGCTCACTAACTCATGCAGCCCGGAGGACTTGTTGAACTGTGTGGACAATAACTTTGTTTCAGATGTTTCAATTCTGGTTCCAGTAGTGCTCTCTGAATTGGCAAAACACGTGCGTTTGTCTTTGGGGCCACCTACACCACGCTCTATGCTGCCATGGGCGATTGACAAAGTTTGTTTATACAATCGCACTGTTTCACAGTCCTCTAGTCTGGAGAGGTCTCCTTTAAGAAGCGACCTACTCATTGTTCTTTTTCTGCCCCCCCCCCCAATTCCCATCCAAATCAGTCTGTGTTGGCACCTCAAGTTGAGGGACCTCTGAACTATGGAGGCTCTATTAGTTTATTAGGTTCTATGCAGCCAGTGCAAGGGGTCCACGTTACAAATCAAGGGGTTCTTCTTTCAACGCAACTCAGGACCAGTGTTCAGCCACAGGAACCTTCTCCTATTGACATCTGTTAATTTCATGTTCTCGCTAGAATCTTGAATTTGTTAGACCAAGGGCACAATGCGACTTAATGTGAAATTCGAGAAGTGAGGGTATCTCTGAGGGAGATCTATGCTAAAATTATTTTGTTGAAAGGTTTCCTTTTGGCTTGTGGCTACAAAATGGTTAATGCTTATGATGGGTCTGTGAGGAATATAATGTCTGGAACGTTGGTTGCCTGTTAGACCCAGTCAGTGGGTGATGAGGGCCAATGCCCACTCCGTCATTCTCCGACTATGAGGCAGGCATCCGTGATTCAGGAAGGTTGGGTCAACTCTATGATGGGGACGAATCCAGTGATGGTTATTGGACAGCTGCATGATAAACCAGTTGGGCATTGCAGTGTGGATCCTCCACCTAGACTTTGTGATGGCATCTGGGGCATCGCGGTTTCAAATATGTGCAAACTGACCCTGTTGGAGAAGAATGTTCAGAGTCTTCTTAATAGACTGGATAGGGAATCTACTGTGCTGTTACCCAAGGTGGAAGGTTGTACCAACCCGCCGGGGATCGTCTCTTCTGAGCCGAATAGTCCTACACCCCCCGCACCCCTCACCTTGTGGACTTTATGTTGAAAAATCATGAAATGTCTGATTCTGGGCTGGTAGTTCCATCCATCCAGGCTCAATTAGTGCTTCCCCAATCTCCAGTTTCTGTTTTTTTGAATTCCCGTAGTATCAAGCGTAAAGAAAGTAAAGCAAGAAGAAACAAGAAAAAGAATTCTAAGAAAAATAATGTGAAAACAAGGAAAAATATGCAAGCAGTGAAGAGTCATGGGCATAATTCCTCACTCAAATCATTATGTAATTTACCCATGGATGATGAGATTAATGACCTTAATACCTGAAATAACACTACGGATTTAGGGTCTGTCAAAGGGGTTGTTTCTAAGGGAAGGTATCTATTTTAATGCCTCAGCTAAGAACTAATGATTCGCAATCTACCTCACAGGAGATGGGCTTAGTCCCAGGGTCTCCCGTAGAGGCGGGTGTATTATCGGTCCCAATAATTAACACCATCTGTGCTGAGTCTGTGGTTATACCTTCTCTTTTACCAGTTAGGGTGTCTTGGATGGTCCAAAGTAAATTGACCTCTTCTCTTCTGTTGGGTTACTTAACAACAGGGGAGTGCTGATGCCAATGGTGGTTAATGAGGCGTTGGGATACGTTGCTCCAATTGCTTCACCTGTGCCACCGGTTTTGGGGGTGTTGGAGGCTACTGCTACCCCTCATCTGGTGGGAACAAAATGGCTTGCTACCACCCTGGTCAACTCCTCAGGGAGAGATCATTCCCAGCCAAGCAATGAGTGGCACACTTCTAAACTTATGAGATGTGAAAATGATTAAAAAAATTATGGAACTTGCAGACTGAATGGATCTAAGTTGCTGTATATATTCAAATTGATTCCGACACTTAGACCTTTGCACTCTGACGATATCGAGTGGATCACTTTGCCATTGGTCAATAACAATCACGTTTTGTGGTCTTCAATCTGACATAATTGCTAATCTTATTTGGGAGCAGCGTTGAAATTCACAGTCTTTGGGCTTTAAGCTGTATGCTATCGGCTCCTTGGAGGATGCCAATGAATTTGTATCATATTGTACACAAGTGCCTATCGCAGTATCCAAAGATTTGCAGCCAGGTAACAATGCCTCTCTCTTGGCTGACTCCGTGGTGGCTCAATTTTCAGGGTTGTCCAAAGAAGTCCAGGATTGGTCTTGGGTTGAATCAGCCATAAAAAAACTTGTTAGCTATTAAGCAGGGCTTGTCTCAACCCTTGCCTCCAGTCTTTTAGCATTTTTTTGGGAATGTTTGTGAATTGAACAATCTCAATAGATGGTTTCTCTATCCAGGATCTTTGGACAAGAGTAAGGCTCTGATTCTTTCTTTCTTTCTTTCTTTCTTTCTTTCTTTCTTTCTTTCTTTCTTTCTTTCTTTCTTTCTTTCTTTCTTTCTTTCTTTCTTTCTTTCTTTCTTTCTTTCTCTCCCTCTATTACCCCATCTCAGCTCTATCCACTTTTCCACTTCCCCCCTATGATCTCTCTTCCTACTGTGTAATTTACTCCCTAATCTCTCTCCCTCACGCTTCCTTCCCCATCCCCTTCTCCTCCTTCTCACATGCAAATTGCTCTACATACTGTTTTTTGGTCTAATTCATGTATATTGTTTGCTTCTACTGTTCTATGTTTTGTGTATTCTTGTTGTTAAACTGTAAAGCGCCTTGGAGTAAGACGCTATATAAATAATAATAAATACAAATAAATACAAATAAATACAAATACAAATACAAATGTTCCAGGAAACAATGACCTCTTCCCATTTTCAACTTAGAGACTATGGGCCTCATTCCGAGTATGGAGGTAGTCATGGCGCTATTTGCACCATGACTACCTCCCATACCGGTACCGACTCTGCCCTGGTTCAGTGGGGACTTACCGGTCTAGTCCGACCTTTACGGGACCGGTAAATCCCCATTGAAAAATCCATTCCCCATTCCCACTTGAGCCCCCATAGGGCTCAATGGGAAAGAGGACGTAGCTAATAACGGTACCGCAAATTGCAGTACCGTTATCAGCTCCGAAGTCCCTTAACAGGTCCCGTCCACAATGCCTGGTAAAACCAGACGTTAAAGGAGGGACCCGCAAGGGACCTCGGAATAGGGCGCAAAGGGATTACCGGCACCAGTGTCCTTACCGGTGCTGGTAATCCCTTTGCGCCCAGCTCGGAATGAGGCCCTACGTCTTACCCTGCAACTTCCTCTAGTGCTCAATGAGGTACGGTTTAGAATCAGTTTCTCTCCGAATGGGATCTACAGAAACTAGAGGTGTCTACCAGAGCTGATTTCCCCATTTATACATGGCATAGGGGCAACCACTTTTCTAGAATGTATTACTTTTATGTGCCTACATCTGTTGAAGGGAATTGTGGACCCGTAAATCTATGGGTACGGGCTTGGGGGGACCATCTGATGTTGGATTTTATATTTGCTGCTAGAGTGCCAGTGTTTGAAATTAATCATGCACTTGCTTTTCTTTCCTTTGATTGACCGGGAATGTAATTGAAATGGAATCAAAGATTAAGTGACAAATGCACCGATCTATTGAGGGAGGAAGTAGAGTCAACTGGGGTATTGCATAATATAGATCTGTCTTCCACGGACAGGGTCACTATTTTAACTGAGATTGTGATGCTCTGTTTAAAATGGACCGTCGCCTCAACTATGGCTGCATCTGAGAAACCAACGGTACATGTATTTGATGCTAAAGTTGCTGCCTCCAAACGAGCAAAGAATAGGAAAATTAGAAATGTGCAGAATCAAAGTCTTACCCAATTGCAATATGCTAAAGGGAAAAAACATGTTTGTCAAATTCATAAGAACTTTATTAAGTCTTTAAGGATGGATATTCACATAAAGGATAATCAGGTAATGCTTAAACATCTTTGCAATAATAATAAAACTGACACATTTTGGTCCTGTATTAACAAAACCGGTGGTTCATCCTGGGGTACTTTGGTTTCTGAGTTAAGTGGGTTAAGTTTTTTGCTGCCAAATATAAATTGCCAAAAGCATTTTCTGATGTACTGGACCCAGGTGAGAGCCCTTTTATACAGGGTGCGTGTCCCTGGGAAGAGGAGGATATTATATGGGCCAGATCTAAATTGAATCCATCTAGAGTGTCGGGCCAGATGGTATTCCATCGCTTATTTTGAAAAACTATTAATTCCTATGATCCTCATTGCTGGAAATAAAATGTGACCATATATTAATATCCAACTGTATTCTAATATCATGGGCCCAATCCCTTATAACTCCTATTTTTAAAAAAAGGTGATCCCTTGATGCTTCCAACTATAGGCCCATAGCCCTTTCTTAGGTTTTTGCACTCTTGGTACTTAGGGACAGAAATTGTTATGCAACAGCCAGCCCTCATTTCACGCTTCCAAGTTGGCTTTAGGAAAACATGGGAACTCCCTTAAATGCTCCTATGTTGGCTCATCTTCTAAATACTGTTAAACATAGACAATCCAGTCCAATATATATGGCATCTCTTGATACGTCACCTGCCTTTGACTGTGTGATTAGATCTGTATTGTGGAATAAACTATTGAGGTATAAAATCCCCCTCAAATTAGTACAGCTTGTGGCGCTATTACATCAGAATACCTAATTTAAGATTCGGATCACTTGTGAACGAGCTCTTACGAGATCTACTGCCTCATTCATGGGGGTTAAGCAAGGATGTATATTGGCATGCACTTTGTTTAACTTATACCTAGCGATATTGATGACTTGTGGAATGCTTCTAATATAACAACAGGGAGATTGGGCAGGTTAAGGCTGCATTGGTTGGCTTTCGCTGATGATATCATCCACTTCAATAGGACGGCTTTAGGGCTGCAAGCTAAATTAAATCTCTTTCTGCAAGATGCAGTAGCTAATAACTTGCCCTCAAATCAAAAACTGTTGTTTTTTCGAAATCAAATAAAATTAAAACATTGTATTGGACTATGGGCACAGACAAAATTGATCAGGTTTTGGAAATTAGATATTTGAGGTACAACCTGAGAAACTCTTCATCTATAGGCATGTGGAAAGCTTCTTCATTAGAGAAACCTCGACCTCTAATATCACATATGAAATGCGTATATGGTCGGCTGTGTACATTTCCATTGCTTCGACTCCTAAATTACTATCTGATGCATATCGAGCCTATTCCGCTCGATGAACTAGACATGTGTTTGTTAGATTTGGGTGATTACTTGAACTGTCTGCAGGGACAGGTCTGAAAAAAGGTGTTTGGTTTTCCTAATTCTATGCCAAATGCCATTATCAGGCATGAGTCGGGACTAATCTCACTATTTACCAGATACAGATGAGGCGGCTCTCAAATTTTGCAAAATGTTTAAATCCGCCATTTAATTCACTATATGTTGATTTGGGCCTAATGTTGGCAGATTCCTCCTTTAATTATGTCAATTTATATGGGCAGAAGATGTGTTCTCTTCTTTGTGATATTGACTCAAGTGAAGAGGAACTCATCAACTGTCCCTGTAGTGTAAAAAAAAATGTTTTAGTTTTGATTGGCTCTGTACAGTAGAACTCATAGAAACCTATGGCCTATTTAGGGAATATGCCCAATTCCCCAGGAAGAGGGATCAGCTCTGTACATATTTAAAAAGCTTTCCATGCAACAAAGCATGCGCAATTTATATGCACTTTCATCTAAATCAATTTTCAACCAGGGAACGGACCAAGTATTGGGCATCCTTCAAGGCAATAGGTATCACCACAAATTGTCACTTCTGTAATAACATTGAACACCTGGAAACGCTGAGGCATTGGGTAATTGACTGTCGCCACTTTAGCACTACTAGGCTTAGACTGTTCAAGTTTGAGGTAAACCATGAACTTCATTATTCTCAAAATCTTTTTTTGTCTAGACCTATGTGAGGTAAGAATGTTGCTTTGATTTTATCCCTATATCGATTTTTAACTATTGAATCACAGTTTATCGGGCTGTACATTTCCTGTTGAGTATGAATTGTTAGAATTGTTTTGTTTTTAGATGGGTTAATGATACATTTGTGTATATTCGAACCTTCATAGGGATGTGTTTTGTTCTTTAGGAACATTTTTAGGAATCTGTTATTTGAGATGAAAAGAACATTTTAATATGGGGATTTGTAATTGATGATACCAAAGTTTTAGATTTTCTATGTCATTTTGTACATGTTCTTAAATATGGCATGTTATTTTTGTAAAGGTTTAAACAAACCAGATACAAATAAAAAAATAACTTGGAGCATGAGGTGGGACTTCAAGATGATGGCGAAGGCTTCCTGAAAAGGGGAGCACACGTGCTTCCACCAGGGAGGGCAGAAACACCCGCAAGAGGGACAGTTGTGATGCTCCTTAAGGACTCAAATGCTTTGATGGACTTTTGAAGAAGACATTAAAAGGCAAACCTGTAAAGTTGCCTGGCAGGTGGATCCTTCTTTTTCCAGACTTGAGTGTAGTTTCAGTGGTCTGGAGACAGAGAATGCAGGGGATTCCGGGGTATTTGTTGGACACAGTGGTTTACCAGTGCAAACATTTTGTTTTTATGGAGCTTGAATTTGCTGAGGTCTTACTACAAAGTGTTACTTCTGAACAGGGAGCAGTGGGGTGCAGTGGCCTATCTTTGATGGCTTAGTGTGGTTTATTTTATTATTAGCAAAGAGACCCCATTCTGCTGCAGTAAGTTGATGTCATGCCTGCAAACTTGCAACATTGAGGTAGGAGTAAGTGAAAGTGAACAAGCAAACCAAGCTAGTTGGTGGTGTTAGTCTATAGGGAATATTATGTTTTTTTGGGTCATCTTTGCTCCATTCTCTCCTCTTAGTTCAACTCCCCGGTGTACTTACTGGATTGAAAAATATCCATGGCACAATCTACGGAGATAAGGCAGCAGCAAAGGAGAGTTAACTGGGGAATGGTGGGTTGTTTAGCATGACGCACAGACTGGCGGGATGGCGGGAGAGGAGGGAGCAGGAGTGGAGGAGTGGCCAGGGGCCACAGGGATCTCCCAGATAATGAAAGAGAGGACCCTGTGGGAGGACTAGGTGGCGGGTGGGAGGAGGAGAGGGACTGTGGTTTGGGGTGCACCCCTCAAAGAGTGAGATGGGATGGTATGATTCCGATCTAGCTTCCCTGAAACGTAAGTGCAGAGTTGCTGAATGGAAGTGGCAGACCTCAGGTTCACCCTCTGCAAAAATGATTTGTCGCTTGCTCCAAAGGCAATATCGCTCCTCTATACGCTCCAAGAAGATAGCCCACATCCAAGCCTACATCTCTGGTGCCACTAACACCAGAGGTGAACTTTTCAAAATCGGCAACGAACTTGCCAATCCAACTGCAGTATCCACCTCTCTCCCTCCTTCCCCGGCTCTCTGCACCACTTTCGTCTCCCATTTCACATCTAAAACTCAGGAAAGCCCCATCTCCACTCCTGCTCCTGCTCCCCTGCCTCCCTTGGCCTCCCACCTCCACCCCCCACCCACTCTCCTCCCTCCTGCCCATAGCAGCTGTTGAGGTCTCTAAAGTTGTCCTCTCTATGAAGTTCTCATCCAAACAGGTTCCTCCCTGCTCTTCTAGAACCATTAAGGACAACATCCCCTATCTCGCCCCGGCTCTTGCAGACTTCTGTAACCACTCCTTCACCACTGGCCCTTTCCCGCTATTCCTCAAGCACTCCCTTGTGCACCCTCGCCTAAAAAAGCCATCTTCTGACCCGTCCTGCCTGGCTAACTATCCCCTTATCTCTACTACCCACTTCCTGGGTAAACTCTTGGAGAAGTTGGTCCTCCCCAATTGATCATTCATACTGAACATCTTGGTTGCCTCCATGATGATCAATCTGGATTCCCGGCATCCAGAGGCATGGAAACTGCTGTCCTGAACGCCTGTGAAGACATGCTTGCAAATCTTGACTCTAATTTCCCTGCTGTTCTCATTCTTCTTGAACTCTCCTCTTGCCTTTGACACGGTCAACCATTCTAGCCTCATAAAACGGATCTGCAATACCCTCAGCATCATGGACCAGACACTTGATTGGTTGACCTCCTTCCTCACTAACTGCCTTTTCCTGTTGCAACTGGGCCCTTTCTCCTCCACCACCTCACCTTCTACCTGTGGTGTTCTCCAGGGCTCTATCCTATTGCTGTGGCTCTCCAATATCTATCTCACCCCCTTGCTCACCTGATCTCCCCCTTCTCTCCTCATTTCCAGTGCTATGCTGATGACACACAGCTTTCTTTCAAACTTCCCTCTAGTACCTCCTCCTCCTCCTCTCTCATCCCCAATTGTCTGACCGCGATCCAGGCTGGTGTGCGGCTAACGAGCTCTGTCTTAATGCCAGTAAGACGGAGATCCTGCTCATTGGGACACCTGTACCTGTTTTCCCTCCTACCCTCTGGCCACCCTCACTGGGCCCTCTACCCTCACCATCCTGTGAGGCCAAAAACCTTGGCGTCATCTTCGACTCTGCTCTCTCCTTCACCCCTCACATCTTGGACCTTGCCATGGAGGCCCACTTCCAGCTTCACCTCCTTAGAGCCATTCTCCCTTTCCTCACCTTCCCCCAGAAGCTCAACATTTACAGAGCTCTGGTCCTCTCTAGGCTGGACTACTGCAACAGCCTCTACCTCAATGTTTTATTTATTTTATTTATATAGCGCTGGAACAAAAGCCTGTAGGCATGGAAGCGCTCAAGGCAAAAACAAACAACACATAACAAAAAACAAATATATGTGACAGCAAAGGGCATTAGATTAAAAAAGCGAGAAAAGGGACAATAGCCCAACAAGCAGAAACCTCAGTCCAGAACAATTCTCATTTTAGACACCAGTGGCAAACTGTTAACCCTCGGCAGCAGATTCCAAAAAGCAGGCAGGTTGCTCATACCACAACCAATGATGATAAGGTCTGTGTTCGCTTCAGAACACCAATTCAGGATTTGAATCTGCCGCAAACATTTCAGGTTCTGCTGCCTTATACAACCCTGACCTATTTTAGCATGCGCCCATGGCACAATCTTATTCTGCAATGCCTGCCTAGTCCTGTACCTTTCTGATTTGGCCACATTAGTGATAATGAAGTTCTGATGATCCGTAATAAAAGCTCTTTCATGTGAGTCAGCAATCTGCAGCAAAATAAATGCACTGACAATATGGCAGTGCTAGGAAGGTCCAAAAGCACACAAGCTGATGCCACATCAGACGTAGGGCAACCCAGAGTCTACCAGTATTTCTTGCCTTTTCCAGAAAAGGTTACCCCTATGCTATCATCCATCGGGTCAGTTTGACAGGCAGTCACCACCATAGTGGGAGGAGCCTGTATATTAATCCAATCAGACCTATCAGGGGGTGTCTGTGAAACCAACTTAGCTACAGAGTCTGCCCATGTGCAGAAATCTAAGGTAGTGGTACACTGGTTAAGATCAGAGATAATTCTCTCCTTAATACATACCCAACTCATGGCCTGAACATGGCTAACCTCTGACACCATAGTAATTGGCTGGACCTGTCTAAGGAAATAACATCCTCCATAGATTTCAAGGGGGATGACAAAGCCAAATCCAAAAACAATAAAAGTTGATGAGATTCTCCTATATAATGACAAGCTAAGCCATTTTTACTCAACTTGTCCTCTCTATCAAGTTCCAAACTGCCTACAGGGCAGACCGGAGTAAAACCATGCTCATCTTCAGACCTTTCCTCAAAGACCAGCTGCCTTCTATGGATACTTCTAGACATAACCTCAGCCACCCGCTTATGACCTAGCTCCCTATGCACGTGAGGTGTACCAAAGGCCAGGTGTGCCTGCTACGTAGACCAGGATCTTAATTTTCTCTGAATGGATGCCTTAGTATGCTCCACAAAAGCCATATTGGGTAACTAAAGTGGCGTACCCAATGGTGAAAACATTTTAATAGCTGTATTAGCCCAGGTAGCCGGCATAATAATAATTCAAAAGTAGAATATTTCCCAGGGGCAGGCCGCTAACCTCCAATGAGAACAATATATAGCCGGTACTAAGAAAACAATTGCTGCAGGTACCAAGAACAGCAAGAAGCTCCGCCTACCAACACGGCAGAATCACGCAGCACTGGAATCCCTCTGAAACCACCACCTCAGGTCATCACCAGTCCCTACCTCCACAAACCGCTGCAGCACACCAGCCCACCTGTGCCCCAGCTGCCAGCCGGCCAAGCAGATAACCACCCAGGGTGATGGAAAAAGAACGTCAGAGCACACCTCAGCAGTGCCGTTTCAACATGCACTGGCAGCTCTCCAGCCGGTCCATAACAATAAGAGAAAAGGACCCAATGACAGAGCTGAAGCGTAAAGCCTCACTGTCACAAGTGCAGCAGCTTCCGACACCCTCATGCAATTGTCTTGTAATGGGCATGATGTGTGAGCCTTCAATCTCTCCCTCTCTTCCCTACGCCCCCTTCAGCTAATCCAGAATAAGGATGCTAGACTTATCTTTGGCCTCAAGCCCAGGGACTGCATCTCCCAAGCCCCAAAATCCCTCCACTGGCCGCTAGGATCAAACTCAAGACCCTCTGCATCATCCACAAGGCTTTCTGGGGCCTGGGATCATGCTATCTTCAACTTTCCTCCCTAAATACTTCCCTGTTAGAGCCCTCTACTCCTCTAACTCCAACTCTCTGCTTGTCAAGTGCTTGTAAAAGCAGAGGGCTGGGGGCAGATCTCTTTCTTCGGCTGGTGCCTCTCTTTGGAGTAGCCTCTCTGCCCCTCTCAATCTTGAGCCGGACCTCCTTAAGTTCCGGAAACTACTCAAAACTCTGCTTTTCTCTACATCTCTACATCTTTCCCTGCTAATCACCCCTCTGTCGCAGAGACTGGCGACCTGGCCCTTCATGAATCCCACATGTTACCAGGCCCTCTACCTAGTCAACACCAGTTCCCACGCCCCCTCAGCACTGCTCTTGCGGTCCCTCTGCCTGGCGGATGTGTATCCTGCATGTGGAATTCCCCCACCCTAGCACTTAGCCAGTGGCCTACTCCCTGGCTCCCCTTGCACTTCCCTCCCACGCTCCCACCAGCACTTGCCCATACCTCTCCCTCCCCACTGCCCTCCCTTTCCTATCTCCTGCACTTCTCTTCACTGCACTTGCCCGTCCGAATGCTGCAAGGCCTACTAGGACCATGTTTGTATATTACTGTTCTTTTTTGTGCCACTGTTATTTTCTCCTCACGTGTGCCCCTGGCACCTGGAAACACCATTCTGTTGTATAGGCGCCTAGCAAAAGCGCAATAAATAAATAAAATAAATAAATAAGGAGGTGGGTAGGGTGACAGGGAGCAAGGGAGATCGTTTGAGAAACTCCTATTTTGTAAAGGTCTACATGCAAGGAGTTTTGAAAAGAAATGGTTTGCATTGATCCCATGCAAGACACATGCCCTACTCTTGTTTTCCTTTTCCCTCCTATTTCCATGTTCTACATGTTTACCCTTCATCTCCCTCCATTGACTCACCCTCCACCCCATACTCATCTTGATATCCAAAGGTGGATTTACTACATAAGACGACCAGTTAACATTGAGTTGGCCATAACGTACCGTCACAATGTGGCGTTCATCCCCCATTCCAGGGGCTGGAACGGGGGATAACGGCCCGGTTGCCCAAGTTATTGGCCCGAGCGAAGCGAGGGAGGATAACGAGGGCTCCGGGGCTTTATCCCCTGTTCCAGCACCTGGAACTGGGGATTAAGGGCATTAGCACCCCGGGTTACCAAAGCGATAACCCGGGGGGCTAAAAAAAAAAGAAGGATTTTTCTTCCTACAACAGGACACGCACAGTGTCACGCTGTAGGAAGGACAATCCTTTTACAAGATGCCCACCATGGAAAGGGAAGTGGGGCTCCATACAGAGACCCTATTTCCTTTCATTGGTGGCTGTGGGAAGCTGAGAGGAAGATGCGGCTGTGGCGGCAGAAATAAGGTAAGCGGGTTCAGGGGTGGGGGTTAGTAAAGAAAAAAATTGGGCAGAGAGCGGGTGGAAGATGGCAGCGGGGGAGCCGGCCGTCAGGTGTCTTGGAACGCAGGCTTACACCGGCGGTTCAAGCCTGCGTTCCTGGCCACCTGATTGGCTGGATCCCCCGCCGAGGATGCTAATGGTCATTGTTCTTGGTGCGACAGTGCTGCATTTGTGTTACTTTGGTCTATAACTCAATGAAAAAAAGTCAAAACAAAATTTAAAAAATCGTTTCCTTAATTGAATGGACATGCACAACAGCCAATTTGTTTCAACATTCAAAAAGTCATACACGTTCATGAAAAAGGAAGTTTAGGGATAGGGTCATGGACGCTGAGATCTGATGGAGCAAGCGTGGCCTGCGTCCTGGCCGGTTTTCTGACAGTCAGGAAACACACTAAGATACAGTAGAGAGGCATGGATAATCTGAAGTTAGATTGGGCAGAGCATCGCGACTACGCAAGGAGGGAAGTGATCTGTGTGGGCTATGGGATTGGTGGCACCCAGGAGCTTCAAGAGCTTTTCCACATACATGGTCTCGGGGGCATAGCTCATGGGCAACGTGCTCGCCTTGGAAGCACGATGACACGGAGCACCACAGCTTCGATCCCAGGGTCGTGCATAGAAACCTCTGGGTATTAAGCGTGATACAAATAACCAATCATATCACATAATGGTGGGAAAGTCTCTCCCAGAGAAGGTAACAAGGGAGTTGCAGATTCATACAAATGCATAGGCAGTAAATAAGGCAATTAAGGTAAGGGTGTAGCATCAAGAAAAGTACATTTACCACAGAATAAGTGTGGGTCCCAAGAGAGGTTGTGTACAGCAACACAAGTGTATAGATGCTTCATCCCCCCTCTGGTTGGACACCCATGGAGGTCCACCACCCCAGTTTCGTTTCTAGGGTCCAGTACAGTAGGAGCGGGTACCAGGACAGTGCGCAAGCACAGAACGTTGCTTCTGTCCTGCATCGCTCGAGAGTTCAGAAGTGACCTAGGCCTGCACGTGCTTGCTCATGACCAGTAAAGAAATTAGGTTATTTGAGGTTTCCGAACATTACACAAGGCAGCGCTACATGTGTAACTCTGGTAAGACTTCAAAAATAGGTCTATGCCCAACAGACATGCACGCGACACATCCGTTAAAATATAAAACAGCACTGCAGTTTATGGAGAGTTGCTCTTCAGTGGAGGACAATGTGTTTCTGGTGGTCTTATACTGTCAAGGAAATGGGATGTTGTCCACTAACCTGGAAGGACGAAACTAACCATCTGGGTAAGAGAGAACCCCGACCTTGAGGGCTATGTCGTCTGTCCCTTCCTTCAGAGCTCTGATCAGCAGAGGCTGCTGGGAGGGCTCTGGCTTTAATGCCTTTATGCCTTTGACATCAACTGGCCTTCAATTGGCCCTTTACCTTAGGTGATGCCGGGGTTAACCCTAACTGCAGGCACGCAAAGCAGAGGAGAGGCACTGAGGGAAAGCAAGTCAATGCTACTCACAACAAAAGTAAACAGTAGAAGCTACTAGCGCAGCCCACAGATAGAGGCAACAGGGCCCACTAGGTGCTCACTCTGGGGGGACTCCTTTTCCCAGGGAGGTTTAATCTTGTACAAGTGCCTGATTTTAAGCATGCGCTTGAGTCACCCTTACCCTGTGCATCCTCCCAACCTGGGAAGGAGGAGGCCACTGTGCAAGGACAGATTGCCAGGTTCCAGGGCCAGGCTGCACACAAATCCCCCTTCAAGAGCCTGCTTACCACTAAGACACTCTGGAATTGTAAGGATGACATTGTGATACTAGGAGACATGCATCTGTCCATGTACTATTCCTTGTGTCCATACAAACATCGAGCACAGGTCCAAACCAGGCATGCGGCATTTCCTCCTTGCAACCAAGTTTGCTTGAGACAAGTCTGAGATCAAACTATGTTCACTGTAACTACTGCGCGGTTACTACTTTCTAAGGCCGAAGACGCTCAGCTATCATCCTATTTGCAGTGAGGCCCAAAGACGACGAATGGATAGTCTTGTGCCATGCAACAATAATCAATGACTGGGAAAATGGGAGACCACAAATTCTTTTTTGTCCATGCAACATCTATCAAATATGACGCAGCCCTGCTAAGGGCCTGTAGATGTCTGTGATAGGTTCCATGTGACGCTGTTTCTCCAGCCACTGTTACAATGGACTTCATATTAGGGGTGCTGAATATTTTTTAAATCCAGAGACGTGGGGCTAGGCTTGCAGTCTGGGCATTTGTTTAATGATCCCAACTGGTGGCCAACATCAGTGAAGACGTTGGCTCAGGTATAGACCGAGCAACTAGTACCTCGTTGCTCCTGCACTCTGATGTGGAGGGTATTTGATTCACAGCTGCACTAGCTTAGAAGAAACGTGTCTTTATCTGGTCTCACGCAGAGTGGGAATGTGCAGTCATTAAGGCTTGGCTGGACCTGGGGACCCGTCTATATCTTTTTTGATTTTCTCTTTTGAACAAGTGCCAGACCTGTTTTTGCAGGCCTGTCATCACATCTTGTTTCATAACAACAGGGGAGGACCACATGGGTTCATCCTGATGCTGCAGTTTACAGGTGTGCAGATATGTTTTGGATTGTGGTGGTGGTATTAAAAATAACAGATTTGTGGTGTACGTTTTATTAAACAGATGTCACAACATTTAGGTGCAGTGGCCTCCTTTATTTATTTAATTAGTTTTTTAAATAACGCGCCTGTACCGTACCTGAATTTGGTTCCTAAGTGCGGATCTGGGATTCGAACAATTCGAACCTCTGTTGCTCTGCTTGGTCTTGCTTCCAAGACCAGGGCGTTGCCCATGTCCTATCCTATTGTTCATCACTATTTTTCTTTGCTTTTTCTTCGCTTTGATATTCCAGGAAAGCAGTATTTATACGAAAATAGAGCACTTCTGCAGAGAAACATTGCACATTCCAGGTCGCAAAGGATACTATAATGAGCAGCGCTGAGATAGAATATGCCAGCAGCGGTGGAAAGGAAATTCTCCTCCCTTTAAGACTACAACTTTGATCTTCCAACCCGACAGATAAAGAAATCATGTATGACACTCTGTGGAAGCGCTGAGCTGTAAACCCTCTCTGCAGCGCCATTAATGCATGTCAGCACAATCTCTGGGAAAGCTGAAAGAAGCATGTCCCGCTTGTGGAAAACCCTCTCCATAATGCAACGCTTTCTGACAGAGTGCACGTGAAGCGAGAGCTGTCTCCCTGTGTGATGTCCTCTCATTGCACTATAAATATAACCCTCTCTGACTCAAAATGGTCGCCTGCCAGAGTAGCCGGAGCCGTTGATCGGCCGGTGTGGGGATTATGCGCACTCGCTATTGTGCAGGCGACTACCTCATACTAATGAGGCTTGCTTGAGATGTGCCAGGTGGCCTCCTTCCACAGGTGCAGCACACCGCAGCAACTCCACATCAAGCTGCGCGTGACTGGATGCAAAGCAGGCAGAGGTGGGGAAAGGAAGTGGATACGCAGGGGAAGTTAGGGGGACTGGAAAAGGGGTCAGGGAGGTCCTGAGGATAGATAGGTGGTTTGATGGCAAATACTGTCAGCCAGACCTGGCCTAACTCATCCTTTCGTGTCTCATCCACTTCTGACTTAACTCACTCTTTCGTGTCTCATGCAATCATGTCCATACCCTTCACACTCCAAGCCGGGAGTGTTTGTAATCTATCACACTTGGAGTACACACTTGCATTACACCACGATGTTCATATCTTAATTTACGTTATCAAATCATAACTCTAGTACAGCTTTCAATGCGGTCTGTGATGCCTCTGATGTCAGTGTGGTTCTGAGAATGTGGTCTGAGATGTCCCTAGTCTGTCTGCAAAACACAGAGGGGTTTCTTAGCAACTGTAACTCTCCTCTCCCGTGAGTTTGCCTAAATCTGGACACAACAATCAGATCAGATTAATTTCTTGACCATCAAATGGGCCCCCCCTATATGTTTCAGATCAAACCAGGATGCCTGGAGCTCCTGGGCGTGCTTCTGGGGAAAAGGAAACACACGCCAAACTAGCACTGAGCGCTTCACTAAGTTTGCCCTGTAATGCAGAGGCAGAGGCTGCTGGGACTTGCAATCCCAGCGTTGCTGGCGTGCCTATGACAGTCACCACTCTTGCCTTCGGGGTTAGAGGGCAGATAGCCAACAAACATTGACAAAGCCAGCAGTTTGCATTGATGTAAGCATGGGACAGACAATTCTCAGGCATTGGCTCAATGCTTCTACGTGGTGACAATGGTAACAGCTGGAACATCGTGTTTCTACCTAGGCATACAATGGCCGTGCCTGGCAAATGCCTATATAATACCTTTACAAAAGCGAAAACTGTTTTCTTTTTCTACGCTTGTGTTCAGCAGGAATTCAGTGCAATGAAAAGATGCAGGCACACATATACTGCAGTGCCTATAAATCAAGGGGCTGAAGGCAGACTTAGCTAATACATTTTTTATCACACCAGGAACTGGTGTACAACTGCAGTTAAGCCATTACCTGGCAGAAGACTGCTTAGAAATAAGACTGGCATCCCCTTCAAAGTACAGAGCTAGCTCCTAGATCTCCCAGAGGGTGTGTTGTGGGCACTAAGAAGCAGTTAGGGGGTGGGAATGATCATAGGGACTAGCAAGGTATGGGTGGTGAATGGGCGGGTAAAAAGTCAAACACCACCCAGAAGCTGTGTGTCCTTCCCTATATCTCATCTCTCTCCTATAGTTGCTTCTCATGCCAATAGGTTTGTCCTACAGAAGACCTCATACCGAAAACTAATACCATATCACACGTGCCAGTTAGGACACACATGGGGAGAATCGGACATATATGTATTCTCATTGTGTGCATTGAATGTGGTGTCAGCATTTTTTTTAATGGACACATTAATTTTGTTATTGTTGTGATGTGTATGTTGAACCTATGTTAATATTTGGATTTGTATACTTAAGTAACTATCACGTTTAAAAAAAAAGTGTTCTCATGTTAATGGAATGGTTCTGTCAAAATATGTTATTGTCCTTACGGGTCGGCCATGTGTTTTTAAGCCTAAATCGCTCGATTTTAGAAAAATTTCCTATGGACCTTACCCGAGCTTTCGTCCATTAAACGCACGCGAAAACAGGCACCAGGGCGCTGCCATTTTGTGATAATCCTATCACTTGCCCCATCGCCCTGGCTGACCTGCTTTTGCGGCACTAAATCATATCCCCCGCCTCTGAGCCTGTCATCAGCAGACGCGTACCACCCATTTCACAACGCCAAAGCACGTCTCGTGTCAACAATCGCTGTGCTTCAGCTAATGACGTGTCACCAAGGAAATGGCAAGACGCCTCTTTCCTCAATAAGTATAAACAGACCGTTTCACAACACACAGCAGCAGATTTTCGATTCCATTCCTCTCTCTGTGTTACTTTGAGTATTCTGTGACTCGTTTCTGTGCTCTGGTCAGCTACCTTTGCCGCTTGTAGCCCGTGTGAACACCTGTACCATCGCTATAAATTATTTTAGTTTTTTTACCACACAATGGCTACAATAATGCCCTACATGTACGAGCCCGAGTATACCGAGGAGGAACTACTGGAAAGGGAAACATGCGAAAACGATGGGGCTTCGGACGGCAGTTGGCAGGACGAATCAATGGATGAAGACACTGGACCTAGTCGCATGGACGGTGTTTCCACCTGGTGCACATGCAATCGGTGCAAGCTAATGCCAACCGAGGAGGAGAACTGCTGCTGCTGTGAAAACTCGGGATGCGTGGCCTACATTTCGGAAGGCGAGCCACGACCGCAATGCATCACCGAGCTGCCAGACTTCAGGGCAGCCTGCCTCACACGGTCCGTGTTGAGGATAATGATGGTGCTTATGCACGAACTTCGCGCAACTGTTCGTCCTCATAATCCGAGTAACGAGTAAGTATAATCTTCTTGTGATGCCACTACTATTTCATGGTCGTCTCCTATATCCAAAATGACATCTACATATCATTGTAACGCATGAAAGTCGTTCAATAGTGTGCAGTGTCTAGATAGCATTTGTCCGAGCAGAATGCCATTAGTTACAAGAATTGTCATTGACAACAAACGTTTAATCAACTTATCTTGGTCATTTAAAAACAGTTTGTATCATTATTTTTCACAGGTGGTACCGGCTGGTGGCCTATCGTTCCTTTACATGGTGGCTTCACGGGAGGCTTGGACACCGCGTTCGAAGAGTAATACCCGCCTGTGCCGTTCGTGCCATAAGAGAAACTTTCCTGAGTGACAGCGGTCAGTACAGGGGATTTTCCCTCGCTGTGCTGCAACCTGACCTGTACAATGTGTAAAGTTTAGTATTTTTGTGCCATCAAAAAAAGAAACAAAATAAAATACCAGATATATTTTAACAACGGTTGTTTCTATTTTTTAAATGAATCAAGTGTGTCTCCATTCAGCAGTCTTCCTGTGCCTTGTCTGCACGCCCACCGGCCCATCCATCCATCCACCCCCCTATCAAAGGCAAAGTATAACTATATAAAGTATAAAAAAGTGGTTAGTTTAACAAAAACACAAGTCCATAACAACAAGTCCAGTGGATGCGCGCTGCCATGGGGGGCTGTCAGGGTTGCGAACGGCCAAGGTGCCAAACACCATGTACACTTCAAAAGGTATCCCACGCCAAGGGGCCATCGCTCACATGGCCTCCTCAGACTCCGTGTCTCCAGGCAGGGCTCCCCTTGACGCAGGCCGCCCCCCTGCAATCTACATAAGTGTGTCTCCATTCAGCAGTCTTCCTGTGCCTTATCTATACGCCCCAGGCCCATCTATCCAACCCCCCTCTATCAAAGGCGGTTCGCGCCAGTGGATGCACGCTGCCATGGGGTGCTGTCAGGGGCGCGACCGGCCAAGGTGCCAAACACCATTTACACTTCAAAAGGTATCCCATGCAAAGGGGCCATCGCTCACATGGCATCCTCAGACTCTGTGTCTCCAGGCAGGGCTCCCCCTTGAAGCAGGCCGCCCCTTGAAATCCACATAAGTGTGTCTCCATTCAGCAGTCTTCCTGTGCCTTGTCTGCATGCCCACCGGCCCATCCACCCCACCCCCCCATCAAAGGCAGTTCGCACCAGGGATGAGCGCTGCCAAGGTGTGCTGTCAGGGGCGATAACGGCCAAGGTGCCAAACAGCATGTACACTTCAAAAGGTATCCCACGCAAAGGGGCCATCGCTCACATGGCCTCCTCAGACTCTGTGTCTCCAGGCTGGGCTCCCCCTTGAAGCAGGCCGCCCCTCTGCAAACCACATAAGTGTGTCTCCATTCAGCAGTCTTCCTCTGCCTTATCTGCACGCCCCAGGCCCATCCATCCCACCCCCCTCTATCAAAGGCGGTTTGTGCCAGTGGATGCGCGCTGCCATGGGGGGCTGTCAGGGGAGCGAACGGCCAAGGTGCCAAACACCATGTACACTTCAGAAGGTATCCCACGCCAAGGGGCCATCGCTCACATGGCCTCCTCAGACCCCGTGTGTCGGCCAGGACCCCCCACTCACGCTGGCCGGCCCCCAGCAAACCACATAATACCACGACATACACACGTTATTCATTCACAAACACACCCCTGTTTGTAATACTTTATAAACCACTTGATATGTCTCATGAGAACATCTTTGTGCTTTGCAAGTCAACTCCTGAACGTGCTACCTGAGAACCACTGAGATCTATGCTAATCTGCTCGTCGTCGTGCTATCCGTGAACTTCTGTGCCCACTTCTAGCAAACTCGTCAGTGTGCTACCTGTGGCCATCTACCTGTTCTCCTGAAACATACTGCTCGGCTTGCTGAATCCAACTGTTTGTTGGTCAAGGTAAGGCCATGTATCCTAGTCATATTTCGTTGATTTTTAAATTTCTATCTATTTGCTAGTAGAGTACTCAATAGTGCTATGTTCATTGGTCTCATTGATATTGACTTGAGTTTCCATTGTTATGCTATCAATAGATCTATTTATTTTCATCTGTGTCAATTGTCATCGGATTGCATCCTTCGGGGGTCCAGTCTATAATGTAAGCTTGTTTCCTTCTCGTGCAAGACAGAACATCAAAGGGACGATTCACATGTTCAGAGTTTAGTCACATCATTTATAAATTTCTGCAACTTATGCAAATACTAAGCCGCACATGATGAACTGGTATAGTTCCTGCGACCAAAACAAACCTTGCATTGAACATTGTATGGTTCATTTACTTTTGTATCACATTTTTATTCATCAAGATTGTATAATAATGTCGATATTTACTTTTCAGAATTTTCAACAATGCCTGCCTGTTTGATTTGCGGTTGCCCTTCGAAGACCCATGCTAAATCTGAAGGCACTACAATGCATGTATTCCCGAAAACTGTTGATCGAATAAGAGAATGGGTCAGACATTGCGGATATCCACTGGATGATCTGGAAAGTAGAGTCCAACAAGTCTTAGAGGACAAGAGCGGTGATCGATACCGCATCTGCAGCCGGCGCTTTTCCTCGAACATGTACACAACATCTTGGGCAACAAAGAAGAATAAACGGCGAACGACACGAAAATTGCTCGCGAACGCTATTCCCACTCTATTCGTCCACATTCCGCCACTGGTGAGTCAAGTGTCCGGATTTAGCTTTAGGCCTTGCGGTAGTGTGTAGGTAGTCGAATGGATTCATTGATATTTTAGGTGTTGTGTCCCTTGTAATACTTTCGACATTGATATGAGTGTATAGCTTTTTGAATAATGACATTTATCAATATATTCTTTTTCGATTTCATAACCCACAAACAAAATCTATACATAGGCAGAGGGAACTGTGCAATATTGCACATTTTCAATAGCATTACTCTCAAGTATTCTGTCTCCTTACATGGCAATTTTTAATATTGGCATTTCATTATCAATCAATAATTTACCTTTACAACTGCTTGACTATCCCTTGAATCTGAAGCAAGAACATTCTACATCCGTGACATGCTCGCAGTTATCAACCACTTCTAGCGCGTATCAGGTAATCTTACTTGGCTATTCCGCTACAGACTTGTTTTATGCATTTCAAGTAATATTTTTATTGTATCGTGTAATTATTTTACCGAATGTTTGGTTAGTGCTTTCCAATTGATAAATACGTTAGTTATCGTCCACTGGTGTTTGTTTTCAGTTATAATTAGTGTTATCCATAGTAATGCAAGTACTGTCTTTCAGGGAGATGCTGAAGCGTCCACCACATTGACAACATCCCTAGATGTTCTTCAGCAGCACGAGGTATGGATACTGACAGCTCCATCGAACTAGATGATCAGAGCTGGAATACTTGTCGTTTGATTGTTCTACACAATGTTTCATTCGTGGTTAGCCATTGATATGTACCTGTGCGGTCGACCCCAAAAGTGTGTTATGTTTTCAATATTGTAATCCTTACTAATGCAAGTACTATGATTCAGGCAGTTGATGGAGCGTCAACCCCTGCACTTGATGCGGAGCCTGACATTCAAGTAATTCCAGGGGAAGTGGAAGCGGGACCTTGCGTATACAAATCGGCGCAACAGCTTTCGGAAGTGCGCACTACATTTACAACATCCCTACATATTCTTCGGCAGCACGAGGTATGGATACTGACAGCTCCATCGAGCGTCATCATATAACGTGATTCCATTTGCTATACTTTCTTCCCTATTAACGCAAGTACTGTGTTTCAGGGAGACGACGGAGCTTCTACTACAATAACAACATCCCATTTAGATGATGCAGATGTAAATAAATCAGAGAAATAAGTCGATGAAATCTAATCATATTTAGATATTCCTTGATTCTTTTAGACAATGCATCATTTGTGGTTATCTCTTTATATGTACCTGTGCCGTCGACCCCAAGTGTGTGTTATGTTTCCAATATTGAAAACCATACTAGTGCAAGTACTGTGTTTCAGGGAGACGACGGAGCTTCCTCTACAATACAACATCCCTTGTAGGTGATGCAGATGTAAAGAAATCGAAGAAATAAGTCGATGAAATCTGATCATATTTAGATATTCCTTGATTATTTTAGACAATGCATCATTTGTGGTTATCTCTTTATATGTACCTGTGCCGTCGACCCCAAATGTGTGTTATGTTTCCAATATTGAAAACCATACTAATGCAAGTACTGTGTTTCAGGGAGTTGCTGATGCCTCCTCTCCAATACAACCATTCATGGCAGTCCATGCGGAGCCAGAGGTATGGATACTGACAGTTCCATCGAACTAGATCATCAGAGCTCGAATACTTGTCGTTTGATTGTTCTACACAATGTTTAATTCATGTTTAGTAATTGAGGAGTACCTGTGTGTTCGTCCTCACGTGTGTTTTATGTTTTCAATATTGTGATACATAGTAATGAAAGTACTATGTTTCAGGGAGTCGATGGAGCGTCATTCCGTGCTGTCTATGCGGATCCAGAAAATATAGTCGTTGCAGCGCAAGAGGAAGGGAAGACATGCGGAAACGAATCGGAGCAACAGCGTGCAGGTGTTGAAGTTCGAGTCAAGAAAGTTGCAAAGAAAAGAAACAAAAATAAGGTTAGTTACAAACAGTTCATAATTTTAGGAATTGTTTTGTGTTGGGGACTATATTATGTTTTTTTCCTGTCAATTGTACTATACTTTATCTTGTGCTTAAACTGAACATCCCTTTTCCAATCTGTCCTCTAGTTACCAGTGGGTGTACGAACTATACATACACAGACAGTGAAGCAAATTAGAGATGTTGCTTGCCAGACTATTTACACTATGGAGGAACTATTAATTCAGACACGGCGTGTTGAGACTCGAGATGCTCATGTCCAATGGCCAGAACATTAATTGAATGTGTCTGGAGAATCCAGTAAAGTTTTATTGGACCATTGCTACAGTTCGACCACACCACCAAAAGAAGATGATACTGAATGTATTGAAGATAGCTCTGAAGTAGTTGCAGATCAATTCACACAATCTACACCCGCCAAAAAAATGCCACCCAAAAAGCTGTCGACATTGTTGTGTTCTCCCATCAATGCTGAAGTAACAGATGTTGAAATGACAGAGAATGAACCAGCAGCAGCACCCAACGACGCATCAGAACTTGATATCAGCGATATTACTTTAAAATTTGTTGATATGTCCTCAACGGCACAGTCCGAAACAACTTTCACTCCGGATGACAGTCTAATGAAAGAGGGCAAATGCATAGTATTCAACAGTTGTTTGATGGATATTATAAGTATGCTGAAATGGGGGCATTCAGTTGGAGGGGAAGTATGTGGGGAGCCATTGATTCATGTGACTCGTCAAAAACAAGTCAGTAACGTCAAAATACATGTCGCCTGTAGATTAAATCATGCGTTCTCATGGTCTGCACAACCGATGCTGGGGAAGCTGCCAGCAGACAATCTACTGTGTGCAGCTGCCTCACTTTTTAGTGGGTCCAGTTTTAGAAAGTTAGAGTCTTTCTTTCAGTTTGTGGGACTCCATTTCATTTCTAAAACGCAGTACTACAAATACCAACATGATTATCTGTTTCCAGCCATTAGTGATGCTTGGAAAATTGAACAATTGTCTCTAGCAAGTACATTCGAAGGGAAATGATTCAGGCTAGCTGGCGATGGACAGTGCGACAGCCATGGATTTTCTGCCAAGTACTGCACCTACCAGGACATGGATAGTAAGAAAATTGTGAGTTCGGTGGTCGTGCAGGTGTCCCAATGTAAATCCTCAGTGATCATGGAGAAACTAGGATTTATAAAATCATTGCAATATCTACAATCCAGGGGAATGCACATCAACCTCATAGCCACAGACAGACATGTTTCAACTGCCAAGACAATGAGAGAGCAGTTCCCACATATTAAACATCAATTTGACGTATGGCATCTTGCTAAATCAATCAATAAGAACATCTCGGCTGCAGGGAAAAAAAAAGGTTTTGAAAGTATTTCACAGTGGATCTAGTCTATCAGCAACCATCTTTGGTGGAGCTCCAAAAATTGTGAAGGGCAGTGGAAATCCTACTTGAAAAATGGTGGTCACTGATGCACCACTGTACCAACGTTCACCGCTGGACAGAAAACCAACATTTCCACCAATGTGAACATGGCCCTTTGTCCACAGAGGAGGCACGGAAGAAGAAGTGGTTGATTGCATCTTCACCTACACACAAAGCCATTGAGAAGATTGTTTTCGATAAAACTCTATCAAGAGATTTGAGGGGACTGACAGAATTCTGTCACACAGGAGAATTGGAGGTGTTCCACAATATGTGCCTAAAGTACAGGCCAAAGCGATTGCATTTCGGCATACAGGGCATGAAATATAGGACTCTACTAGCGGTCTTGGCCCATAACGAGAATGTGGGCCGTGAACAGTCTAGGACTACAGGAAATGTAGGGATGCCTCCCTACACTACGACCTTTGGAAAAAGAAGTAAGAAATGGGTGGTGAAACCAGTATATGAGGAAATGGAGTTCGACTTTGTTAAAGGCCTTATTGTTAGTGTACTAGAGAAGCACAGATATGGAATTGTGAGCGTTTTTGTGCAGAACACTGATGCATTGCCACCAAACATTGCCACTGTGCCATGTCCACCCAAAGCAGAGCTCGTTGAGAAGTTCAAATCCCGGTTTAAATAAATCATTGTAATCTGATTGTCTTTTTGAAAATAATGTTATTGTACAGTGTGCATACAAAGTATGCTAACCCTAAACCCTCCATTCACCATCCTGGGTGGCGAACAACATGGGTGTCCTCTTTGACTTCTCTCTCTATTCACCTCATATCGCTGACCTTGTGAATATGTGTATGTATATATTTTTGTTGCTGTAACTAAGTTTCGCAATCTCATGTAAATGCTGTGCATTGTAAACCGAGGGGAGGCTTGCGTATTGCAAATAATAAAACAAATAAACAATAAATCTCACTTTCAACTCAACTCCTCGGGTACTTTATACTTTCTCTGACCTTCCCCCAAAAAGTCAATGTCTCCATAGTTATGGTTCTTTAGGGCTGCAAAGCTCGCGGACAAAGAGGACAAAATTGGGGGCCTTAGAACGCGCCAAGCGAGGTGTTGCAGATGGGAGAGAAGCCAGTTCGCATTTGCACATTGAGGCCTAGTACAAAGATGGAGTCGAACATTCAAGTTCTCACAGATGGCTTTACACGGGATGTTGCAAAGTAAGAATGTACTCTCATGCAGAGTGAAGGTCAGCGGCTTTGATTTTTTGCTTGCGGGCTGAAGAGGCCCGCGAATCGCACTGGCAGTATAAGGTTCTATTGTTTTTTGACCTTGAGAGACAGGGACCATGCTGAAAGGACTTCATTTGAAGGAGGGGGGCAATAACGTAAGAGACGATAAGGCTGAAAATTCTGAAACTGGACCGAGTTCCATGTTAGTTCAGTATATGAAAAATCGTTGGCACGAACACAGTGGGATTTATGGACTGCATTACGCAGAGATACAATGGAAATGGCAAATATAATGTAAGTAACTCTTTAGACGTTTTTATACCGGAATGAATGAATGAATGAATAAAGAGCAAGTACAACATTTGTGGGATCGTCTTTCTACCGGGCACATGAGCATGCATGTGCCCATTCAACACGCATGTAGACAAACAGTCGTTTCTCAGTGGTTCAACGGTAAAAAAAATCATTAGTTTGTGTGTTTCCCTTGATTTATTTCGTTAGTTTTCGCATTGCTTTTAGAGCCGAACATACTCCATTGCACTATCCTCGCAAGCAAATAGTTTCAGCTCGCCCATAGACTATTTTCAATTTTTATGTTTTCTAAACAGGTACATCCTACCGTACTGCCACTGCCACCTATTCCAGACCCCGGCAGACAGATTTTTCAACCGCCAGCTGCAGCTTCTTGTAAACGACTGCACAACGTTGACCATTTTATGGGACGATCGCCAAGGGGCCATATGCCCTTACGCGGTACTGGTGGCTAGAAGCAACATATCGACCTTTACGGTGGCCTATTGCCTAGTTGATGGAACAGCCTTGCGGTTCACCGTTCGTCCAAAGTGCTTCTTTTAACGAAAACCAACACCCTGTGTACCATAAGGGAACGGCACGTGACTCACGATAAACTTTTCCGGATTTGCGGATAGAGAGAAAAGAAAAAAAATTCCATTCCGATTTAATATGCCAATTGCTGAATATTCTCTAAACATTTAATGTCAAATAAATGTACTTTAACAAATGTACCGTATTGCTGTTTGATTTTAAAGTACAGTTTCATATTCTGAATTGTGGCGCACTGTGTTGTGAGTTTATCTGTGTTGGTTTCCGGGTCGCGTAGAAGACGACTGGACGCGTTTGCCTACGCAGCACAGTAACGACACGGAGAGAGGCGGGGAATATGAATGTTTTGATAATGTCAGGCTCAGGGGCGGGGGATATGATTTAGTGTCGCAAAAGCAGGTCAGCCAATGCGATGGGGCAAGTGATAGGATTATCACAAAATGGCAGCGCCCTGGTGCCTGTTTTCGCGTGCGTTTAATGGACGAAAACTCGGGTAAGGTCCATAGGAAATTTTTCTAAAATCGAGCGACTTAGGCTTAAAAACACATGGCCGACTCGTAGGGACAATAAAAAATGTTGACCGAACCATTCCTTTCGCTGATTTTTATTGAAAGTGTTATAAATACAATGGCAAACACACACATTAATGCATTTGAATAAACCAGAAGGTGAAATAAGTAAAACTTTGACCTTAGTATATAGTTTCAGATATTAACAATATGATATACAATATAATCACATTTTTAATTGGTTTGTGTGTTGATTTAATAAGGACAATTCATATATTTTGACATGATTCATACACATGCTGGAGGTATTGACGGTGTAGCGAGGTCAGCAAGTTTCATGGTTATCAGTTTCATGTCCACTCCTTTGCTGCATGTTAGTAACATGTTGCACCCAGGCAATGGGAGAGGCAGGTGTTGTTCTTAACACCCGGTGGTTCTGGGATCATACCAATTTGTAGAAACCCACAGCAAAGGAGACAGTCAGTCCTGTGCCAGCAACTTCCCCGATGGGTTGTTGAAAGAGGCGTGGCATCCGCGGGACGCCTGCCATGAAGCCTTCCTTCAAAAGCCCACTTGGTCCTGAGACATCTTTGAATCTATTTTGGAAAAAATGAATATTTCACCAGTTTGGAACCGGGTGTCTTCTTTTCAGCCGTCTGAGGGGAAATCCTTTCACCCTGCCTGTGGATGCTGTCCTGGAGACGAAGAAAGCCCGGCTGCCTGTCCTGCAGGTGGAGATGCAGCGCTGCATTGTGGTCGACGTCACCCCTGTGCAGCTCATCTTATGCATAGCAGGCCTCCCCGAGACCATACCTGCCTAACATCCGGTTTTACCCAGAGACTCTGGGTTTTTATGCTCTTCTCTGGGTCGCTGCGGAAGAGTGTGGAGTCTCCAGGTTTTCCGGCCGTCCCTGCGTCGCCACTAGATTTGTGTGCTTTGATCCCTTTCCTGCCATGCATGCAATACTGGCAAGTAACTCTGTGTCCGTCGGCACTTCCTAACAGCACATCTCATGGGAGTGAATGTTTTTTTGCTGCCCCCTCCCAAATGCACTCATGTTTGCCTTCAAAGCGAATTAACTGTAACCTAGGGCAGACATTACGACCTCCCCTATGGCAAACGTGTCCTATGCCACATGTGGATTAAAAAAAAAAACTATTATGGGGTGTTCGAGAGATTTCATCGTCACGCTGATAATGCACTCAGTTTACCTACACGTTCACATTTGAATATATATATATTTGTGATGGATCCTTTAATATGTTTTGCACGTTTTGTGCTTACTACAATCCTGTTAGTTTATTAAACACAACCGACAAACTTACATATGTTGCAGAGTGTGGGCGTGACCTTGTGAACATGTGGGCGGGGCATTCTGGTGACGTAGATCTCTGGGTTTTTCATTTTGGAATGTAGGCAGGTATGCCCGAGACTGAAGGTTGCAACAGCTTGTGCTGCTAGGGCGTGGCGGTAGAGGGGCGGAACTATTCAAAAGTGTAACTTCAGAGGAATGGTGTCCACATCAGATATAAGGAACTGAGTCCTATCACGTGTGGGCTGTGAGCCAACTTCTGAAAGGGATTTGCTAAGCTGGGTCACCGCTAACTGTGAGGATCAGATATTAACTAGTATACATCCTTAGAGTGGTGCTGCACTGCCTTTAACGCATTTCTAGGTAAGCTTATTTTGGGAATGTTTATGGTTTCTTACTGTTTTGTCATATGGCAGAGGCGCTTATGAACTAATTCTGGAAGCTGTATAAGGAGAGTCTCGCTGTTAACGCTGCTGTGTTGGGTGTGGCCAACCCAAAGGCGGCGCACTGTTGCCAATTATTGAGCATGCTAAGAGCTGTGCTGTTCTGCATTCTCCTGGTTCCGCTTGTACTCACTATCGCAATACAGGGTAGTGGGGCAGCTCATCCTCATTGAAGCACAGTGTAAAGAGCTGTTGCCGTGCTAGCTTGCTGCTACTCAAAGGGTGGGTGTGATTAGGCATCGATTATGGCCGATGGGCTAAGGAGCGGTTGAAAGCTGCATGTGAGCCAGACTTATGAGTCTAATACTATAACTATGACGAGTGCAAATTCCGCCACTTGATGATTCAGGGTTGCTCAACTTCTCGGACAATGAAGTTGAGGAAGAGGCACTGCAGCGTGAAGCGGTATGCATTCCCTTAGAGTCTCCGCCCTCTAAGGATCAGGTTAACGTGGTGCCTACGGCCCATTCAAATGTATGTGGTTACAGCCTTGGTATTCCCTCAAGCCATCCTATAACATTTGCGCTCCACAAGGTTAATGATGTTGAGCATAAAGCTGATCTGATGGAAAATGTCGAAAAGGGTGATCTTGCTCTGCATAAGGAGACAGAGATGAAGATGGGGGATGAATGCTTCAATAATCATATTTCTGATTGCTCAATGATTGCGCCTATGATTGAGGCTGAATTAGGCATGCACACGAGGTTATCGCTTGGTCCTTCAACGCCGGTCACTTAACAGAGATCGGGAGTTGAGAAGGTTTACCTGTTTAATAATCCGCCTTCCAAGGCAACTGTGTTATCTGCAGGGGTTGATGGGCTGCCTGCTCGGGTGGATGTACTTAACACTTTCCCCAATGAATATCTACCCTCAGTTGGTCTACCTATTCAGGAGTCCAGTTCGCCTGTTTTAGGATTAGTGAAAATGAAATCATTTGAGCAAATTAAGCATATGGATCACGAGCTAGGTCACCAGTCACCTAAAAAAGGGGACAGGTGATCTTGAATTGGGGTCTCTGGTTACTCCTCCTCATCCAGATGAGACCATCATAGAAGAGAACTTCCCAGTGATGACACGTATATTGAACTTGCAGGCCAAGGGCCATGAGCAAACCCACTGGGAAGTTCGAGCTATAAAGTCATCTCTGATGGAGATCATGGGGAAATTAAACAAAATTGAGGGCCTCTTGTTGACATTTGATGCAATCTCTGCACTTGCCGCCAAACCTAAAAATGCAGGTGGTGTAGTGACAAAATTCTCGCAAACCTCAGGGGCAATTGTTGCCTAGTAAAAGAGTTTGAGTCCTATGCAGAGATTGCAGCCTACAAACCATGAAGAATGTTACATTGGGGGTGAGGGCAGATGAGGCATTATCCCAAACCGTTGCAAATAACACAGCTCAAATAGATAAACTCATTAAAGATATAAATGATGTTAGAGTGGACCAAACATATATATCAGATAATTAAACTGTAGAGGGACTGGTGAGCGTTTCCACATCACAAACCCGTAATGAGGGTTTGGATAGCCCTTCTGCCCTCACTGATCTCATTGATCTTGCTGAGGAGAGGGAATTACAACAGGAACAAAGGGCTGTAGATAAGAATGAGGCCACTATTGCCGAACCCCAGGTAGTGGCGCTGACACACAAAGAGAAAAGAGCTCCCATCAGAGCACAAAAATGTATTGCCTTTCAAAGAAAAAGCTCAGGCATGTGCTGAGAAGAAGCTCAAAAATCAATCTCCAAAAAAACTGATAACCATAATCCCTACATGAAAGATCTATGTAACTTACCCATTAATGATGCCATTATTGATCTCCATCAACTTGATGAGGAGTCCAAAGAACTACTGAACATTAATAGTGACCAACATAGGCACCCCGCAGGTGTTTTTCGTTGGCTTTATACCCGATAAAGCCAACCAAAAACACCTCCGAAAAAAATAATGGAAAAAATAGCAACGAAACTCACCAATTCTTAAAACCAGGATACTTCCTAACACCAAATCAACAGTAAACGTGGCTACAGATGAGCATGTCCTTCCCCCAACCCCCATGCAAGCACAAACAAACTGGGATATCCAAATGTTATCCTGTAATTGGAACTAAGAGAACTACAAATGTGATTATTGGAATCACGGGTGGACAGGGTCCTTGTAATACCGTAATAAATCCTGAAACCATAGGTAGGGGCAGCAGACAAGAGCACATGCTTGCTACTCCAGCTTTGGTTTGCAACTCAGTAGACAGTGAGAATAAGTTCAAAACTCCTCAGAAAGATACAATTTCAGGGGGGGCACAGCACTGGTGGGAGAATAACTGGTATTCCAGCTTAGCCCACCAACTCAGTGGTTGGTGAGAATAGGATCATTATTCCCCAAAAGGACACCATCACAAAGGGGCAAAAAGATATTGGATGGAGAAAAATTTAACTTCATTCACCCCCTCCTATTTGATGTATGATAGACTCACTATAATGGGATGGGAGAGTAACACTGCACGCTATGGTAACAAACGCCTAAATAGGTCATTCATGCTTAAAATATTTCAGGCACTACCTTTGCTGAGAACATTAAGATCTGACGACATAGACTGGATAAGGCTTGCTTCAAATAACAATAATCGCATGATATGTAATTACAAATCCCATATAATCAAGAAACTAATTTGGGACCAAGGAGAAGATTTTGTACATATAGGCTTGACCCCCTTTATATTCAATTCAGAGGAGGCAACAACATTTATAGAAACTCCTGTGCCAAGTACAGAGCCAGTGCTTGGCTCTAGTATGAATGGTATGCCTTCTCTTTTAAATGACGACATACTAAGACAATTTACGGCTTTCGCATCAGCGATCAAAGATCTCACTTGGCATGAGCCATATATGAACAAGTCAATGGGTCAAAAGCATCCCTTAGAACGGTAGCGATGAGACCCTTGTAATTATCTCTTGGAATGCATCTGGGTTGAGAAACTTTCCGCTGTGGTTTAAAGATTTAGAAAAACATGGCAAACCAGCTGTTATATTGCTACAGGAGACTATGCATATGTCACACTTTTATGTAGAAGGCTATCATTCTTATGTACAATTTGCAAAAAGAGGCCTCATGGGGAGACCCTCGGGAGGTCTTGCCATTTTAATTAACAATGCATATAATATGTCTTTGAGCCTAATATACAATGATGACGACATCCTCGTTGTCCAGTTTAGTACTCATGGTGAGTCTAATGTTTGCCTCTTAATCATATTTATTTATTGGAACAAGGTACATCATTGTTTTCTTACATGGTAGACCAATTAGATTCGATCTTTGAAGAAGCTATAATTCGCAATTCTCAAGTTAAAATTGTGATAGGTGGCAATTTTAATTCAACCTGTGCTACCTCCTCTGTTGGTAACGGTAGAAATTGGGGTAATTACATGTCTGCCTCCCTCCTTAATGGGCGGAGATGGGTGGGTTTCTTTTTGGAGTGGGATGTTCAAATGATGCATCATGATTCTAATAAGTATAATCATACTTGAGCTTGGGGTTATTACCATAATTAATCTGGCATATGGTGACCATATGATAATCAAATTGGCTCCGGAGTTACCTTGCCCGCGATTTAAGACCGAAGTTGGTCTTACGCTTTTAGAAGCGGATCAGCACTTACTCTCCGTTAGATGGAATCCCCAAACCTATAGGCGGTTACTCAGGTGCATCCTCTCAGATTCAGCCATCAAAATTAGGGAGTCTGGGGTGGTATGTCTAATAGGTGAGTTGGAGGAGGCAAATGGGAGACGAATCAATATCATGTTAATAGTCTTGCTTGTGAAACAGAACTATCCTATCAAGCATCTGTATCATTACAATGTTACTCTTGATAAATTAAAAAGGGAAAGAATAAATATATAAGACAGCTATGTAGGCTAAATCACTCGCCTATGTATTTTATGAAACAATTAAAAATAGTTCGACAAGCTTACAAACACAAAACTAGGAGTTTAAGAAGCAAGCTATTTACTGTGGATAATCAATGAATGATTTACAATTCAATAAAACATGATACCAGGCAGGTATGGACAACATTGCGTACAATAACCAATGACCCCTCCACTTACACTTAACCCTCGATTTCAGCTGAAGCATGGACATTATATATTACTGAAAAATACTGATTACCCAGTAGATTCCTACATACAAAATGGGTGAATGATAAAACCTTGTTATCTAGGGTTTCGCCTTGGTCTTATGGTGACATAGAACATGCAATCAATAAGATAAAGAGCTTAACGTCCTGATAGGAGTCCCCCATGTCTATTAAAGTTTGATCCTGTATTTTGGGCAAAAATATTGAAAATAAAATGTGATCATATCTATCAATCAGGCTTGATTCCTCTAACTTGGTGTTCAGCCAACATCATTCCTGTATATAAGAAGGGTCTAGCAAGTGAGCCTGGAAACTTTGGAGCAGTCACACTTATGGACACCTCCTTTAAAATATTTTCAATACTACTATTAGAAGAGGTCGAAAGTTATATTAGTCAAAATTATATTTTAGCTCGATACCAAGTTGAATTCCGTAAGTCTATGGGGTGTCCCCTCAATGCCACTATACTGGTGCGTCTACAAGAACAAACAAAACTTTCGAAAACAGGGCCTCTCTATATGGCAGCCCTTGATTTGACTGTGGCATTTGACACAGTTATAAGAGAACTACTTTGGGAAAAAATTATTAAGCTTGGTTTCTCGATTCACCTGGTGGCTATGATTGCTTTACTGCACTCAAATAAGAATTATAGGATCAGACTGAATAGAAAAGGGATCAGACTGAATAGAAAAGGGGTTCTCACAGATCCAATTCCCACTCAAATCTGTGAAAACAGGGCTGCATGGGGCTTGGCCAGGCAGGGCACCATGTGGACGTGCCTGCTGTAAGCTCCGGGACGGGCCCCTACTTAAAATCTAATAGATGCCCTTAATCCCCTAAATTCATACATGGAAGACGCGGGGAGTGCCTTGCAGTACGGCGGCGACCTGATGTTGACTTTATAATTGCCTGGGAGCTGTTTTTCCCGAAGTTCGGAGCCGTGTGAGGGGGAGCGAAGGTGCGCAAGATGGCAGGCGCGCTGGAGTTTCTGTATTCAGGCTCGGCTGTGAGGTCGGGAAACGAATGCAGGATCCGGAGGAGGTGATGAGCTGCGAGAGAGGGGTACCGAGGCGAGACGGGGTGTGCATACGCAGAGAGAACTTGCCAGCGAGGGAGCTGTGCTCCGCTCTCCGACGGCGTCCTCAGAGGTGGAGGCAGTGGGAGAGCTGAGGGTGCCACACAGAGAGGGAGCGGGCTGCCCAGCGTGTCGGAGAAGAAGCAGAGGCGGAGGCGTTGAGCCCCACAGCGGTCCACGAGCCCGTTGTAAGCGGTGCAGGCGGCCTGGGGCGATAAGGCAAGTTTCCTGGATGGCGGGCGGGTGGCACGGAGGAGCCCGTAGGAGGAGGAGTGGAGGTCGGGACTGTGAGCCTCGAGGCGGCTTGTGTGCTGGCCGTTAGGAGAGCGGGCGGCCTCGGGGTGGAAAGGTGCGCTGAGGCGGACGGCCCGGGTAAGCATGTCGGGGGTGCGGTGAGGTGCGGGCTGATCTGGAGCGTGAAGCCCCCCCCCATATCCCCTGCGAACCGCTGGCTTGGGAGGGACGGCTGTAGGTAGCTTGGGATGTGCTGCTGAGAGCCATTGACTTTACGGTGCGGGAGAACGCCCATAATTGGAATTGGGGAGCGGTATGGTGGAGGGAAGCGAGAGAGCTGCTCGATTGTACTGCTGATGGTGAAAGCAATACGCTGACGCCCAGTCGGGGAGTTGGGACCCTGATGGAGCAGCATTGACAGCCCAGCTGAAGAGATAAATAAGATTTTGGTATGTATAGGCGCTAAGGTGCTGGATGAGATACTAACATTCCTGATCACTGCGGCATAGGGGTATCAACCTCCTGTGCACTACAGTCTGCAGACACAGCTTTCAAGGGAACCCCTGAGGGCACACTATTGATTTGAGCAACCTCTTTTCGGCAATGCCCAAGATAGGAAACAAGAACAGAGGGAGTAAAATTACAACTTTCCTGACTGCAGCAATGTCTACACCGCAGAAGATGGAGTCAATTGTGGCGGAGGTTCATACTTCGCAGAGGTCTGATTTAAACCTTGATCCGGCCATATCCAGACATGAATTAGAGGGAATGTTAAGGGCACTTTTGCAGGACATCACAAAGGCAATAACATTGGAGATCCAGTCTTCAAAAGTCTCTTTGGCACGGTCTATCACGGAAATAAGCTCCAATTTTACTCACCGCGGCTCTGCCATATCATTGTTCCAGGACCTCTCACCATACACTTTGGCAAATTGCAGGCGCCTCCAGAAAGTCATCACCTGGCTGCAAGCAAAAAATATCTGCTACAGATGGGGATACCCGTGCAGACTACTGTTTGAATACCAAAACCGCTCCTGCATCATCGGTTCCGAGGGAGAAGCAGATGAGTGGCTACGAGATATCGCTGGTGAGTCAGGCGGCAAAGGTGCTGAAGTGGAGAAGGGGCCGGCTGTTAGCTCCACGCCGAGGGACAAGAGGCAAAGGCCCAGGGGCTGGGCTCTAGCTAGAACACCCAAGGCACCGGAGGATGCGGAACAGGGAGGCAGCACTCCCCCCTGATTGGGTGGCGATAGTTAACCTGAAGAACTCACACGCCCCTGCAGAGAGCTTAGATGGACTGACAGCAGTACAGTTTGTTGGGTGATGACAGACTGGTTCTCTTCTCCACGGCAAGTATTCGCCTTAATATGTGAAGGATGTCAGCAAGGTGACTGATAAGAAGCGACTGAAAGCGGTCTTTGGGCTCCCCATACAGGGCAGTCACTTTAATAAGTTGAGATAAGAATGATTTTCTTTCACCCTGTTCTGGATACAGCTATATGGTGACTGATGAATTGGGGCTGGGAGTCTTTCCTGAAATGATTAGTTAGGACAACCGCACAAGTAAACTGGTATGATGTCTGCTTGTCTCGGGTCCCGCTCCGGGTGTTGCGGAGCATGTAAAGACGCAATAAGGCCTGATGGGACTCCTATATACGCTCATTAGGTGTGCGATTACCACAATTGGGGATATGCTGGGATGAATCTGAGGTTTTTTAACGTTGGGTGCCCGTCACACGGATTATGCCCGTTATTGTTAACCTGAAAGGGTTACTGTTCAAATCAGTTGCATTACGAGTTTGGCAAGCACTTAGTGATTTGTATTTTATTCATTTCTTTTATTCTTTCTGGTTTTTTCTTTGTTGCATTTTTATGTTATTTAAGGAGTCTGGTCTTCAAGGGTTGTGACGGGGTTTGCACTGGTCTGCTGGGTTTGGGGCTTCATATGACCTTTTGAAATATACCTGATAGGCAGTATGGTGCAATACAAATGTTGAAAATTGTCATTGAGAAGAACCAGTCCCACTACATGCTAGGTTTACTTGGGCTCAATGGGGACGGGGAACTGGTGATGTGGATGGGGAGTGGGCATCTATTCTTAGACATTTTGAATGGGGGATGTTGATGGACGCTTGCTTGTAGGAGACAATGACATGGCTATGACTAACCCGAATTTCTGCTGCCTCTCCCTGAATGTGCAGGGGTTGACTTCTCCGGTTAAACGAAGGGCATTGATGCACCACATGGCCACCCTAGACTCCTCGCTCCTGTTTCTTCAGGAGGCTCACCTGCTCCCATCTGATGAATTCAGGCTTAATAATAAATTATATCCCACAAAATGTTGTGCTTCTTCAGGGAGTAAGAGAGGCGGGGTGGCCATCCTGGTTTGCAGAGGAATCTCGTTTGTGGTTTGTGTAAAGACTGGTAGGGGGTGTCTGTACTTCCGCTCTCTATCTGGTAGAGGAGCTGCACAGCGGACCCCAGCCAAGATTCTCTATGTGGTAGCAATGGACGAGCAATCAAGGCCTAGCTTCTCAGGAGGTGATGCGGGCTGGTTCTTAAGGACAGTGTAGTCCCCGAACCCCCCCAAAGGAATGTCCACACACTGTATTACTGAAAACACAGTCTTTATATAATTAATATTCAAAGGTAAGTACACGATCACAATAATGCACTTTGTACTCGGAAATCAACAATGATAAATATATACAATTCTAAAGTGGTACCACCAATGTTATCAAATCTCATTTCAACTGTACGGTTAAAATGTCACACAGATCAATAATGAGGAAACCAGCAATAGAGATAGGAAGGAACGCAAGATGGTTGAAACAATAGGCAGAATGCTGGCCCCGTTACCTAGACACAGTTCTGTGTGGAGATCCCCCCACCTGGGCAACCTGTAAATAAAGATATATAGCACAAGCCCAGTCCAAATGTTCAATAGTCTTACTACTTCCTGTTAAGGTTTTACCCCCCCCCAATGTACCTGGTGGAGTAGAGTTTTGCGACGATGAGCCGAACGATCCTTCTTGAGTGCCTCCCTTTCAGGCGGGAGCCACGGATCGTCGAGAGGTGTCGGGGAACTTGGCGTTCGGTGTCGGGGAATCGACGGCCCTTCTTGAGTGCCCTCCCTTTAAGGCAGGAGTCACGGGTCATCGAACGTCCAACGGTGAACAGGGTGAACTATGGCAGGGAAGTGGCGATGCTCGTCGATGACAGAGCATTGGCGTCCTGCAAGGAAGAGGCGTGCGGGGCATCTCAGTGACAATAGTTCTGGACCGCAAAGAGATGATGAAGAACTGTGGCCCAGCAAGGGTGTCGAGTCGTCAGCGTCTCTGTGGTCTTTAGGTGGCGGGAAACCCACTGGTGGATGCTCCTTGGCGCGTCGACGGTCGGGCCTTCTCCAGCATGAGACAAGCCGAGGACGATGCAGACGAGAGCGTCCGATGATCAATGGAAGTTCTTAGGCAAACGGGAGCACGGCGGTTCCGGTCGGCGACGGCGGTCTTCGACAGTGGCGGACAACAGTCCGAGTGCTTCTCCTTGGAGTTCCGCAGCAGTCCCCGTATCGGGTTGGCAGCCTGTCGAAGGTCTGTCTACCAGGGAGCGTTGGCAAAGATCAGCTGTGCTCGTAGCTCGGGAAGAGGGCGCCTTACCAGGTCCTCTCTGGGTCAGTCCTTGGAGGCACAGCAGATTTCAGATTGTGAAGGAGAGTAACAGCAATTCTTCTCATCCAGCAGGGCTTCAAGGTCAAGCGTCAGTTAATCCAGTTACTCGTCGTAGTGGACTTCAGCTTCTGAACATGTTTCCTAGCAGTGAGAGGTCCCCAGATATACTGTTGATCTCCCATTCATTCCGCTGGGTCACACTCAAGCATCCAATCACGACTACGGGCATTCATGCAGGCAGGCAGCCAATCAGGCACACAAGGTATTCAGGCCATTCACTTCTCTCCAGAAACTCACAACAAGTTATGTGTATTGGGACAAGTACCGAGCCATTCAACACTCCAAGCTGCATTCATACCGGTTTCGGGCAGGGTTGTCTCAGTCATTGTGTCAACCACCAGATACTAGACACCCACAACACAGAATGCATATTCGTCACACACTCTATTCACCCAGGTCCCACCCACAGGAGGTACCCACGACATACATCACCGGGAAGGCTCCAGCTAGTCTGGCCGGGCCTTCACAACAACACCATATATGTCATTTCCACCCAACAACCAGTCAGGGGAAAGGAACAGAGTCAGGGCTTCCCTGGACTTTGGGAAAACAAGGTAATGGTTAATAGAAAGCAAGAGGCCACAGGGGCCATCTTGTTTTTCATCAGGAATCAACTGATCCCAATGGCAGGGCCGGGGTATCCTAAAATGGAGGATACACCGCGCACCTGTCAAATTCAGCATGGAGCTGCCACCAGCCCATGCCCTGCTCTGCAGGCCACCCACAGGTGCCCAAAAACATACACTAGGGGCACAGGGTTGTACCCCCACCCATGGGTGCCATAAGGGTATCCCACGGGTCCATTCACCAAACCAAAAGAAAGAGAGCTGCACCGCCAGGAGTCCCACATGAGCTCCTGTGCGGAAAACACGACAGAACACACGATAAAAAGCAATAAAGGACAAGGATACGGAGGCCCTGTCCCTCTGATGCATTTCCAGCATCACAGTTTGCAAGCCGTTGAGAGATGTGGGGGGCAGGTATGTCTTGGTTGTGGCCAGATTACAGGGGAGGAAAGTGACACTGGTCTCTTTATATGCACCTAATTCACAGCAGAACATGTTCTTCAAGTATTTATCCAAACTCCTGTTTGAGCATGCAGAGGGTGAAATTATAATTGGGGGTGATTTTAATGCTGTGGTTAATCCTCTGATGGACAAGTCTCTCCCCCCAACTAGTGCTGACAAAAATAATTATTTGGCACTTACCACGCTCCTGCGAGAGCACTCCCTTATAGAGGTAGGGAGATTTTGTCATCCAGAAGAGCGAGAATATACATATTATTCTGCGGTGCACAGAGGATTCTCCAGGCTGGATATGTTCTTAGTGTCTGACAAGCTTATAGCCCAAACAATTGAAGTAGACATACTACCTAAAGCCTTATCAGATCACGCCCCGGTACTACTCACGTTGTCCTCCCTTAATGACTCTCCATACCCTACACGTACCTGGACACTGAATGAATTCCTCCTGGAGGATCCCCAGTTCCGCTCCTGTACTTCAGAGGCTATTACCCATTATTTTAATGAGAACGTGATGGATGAACTGCTTTATGCTACGATATGGGATGCTGCAAATGCTGTGCTTTGGGGGCCAGATAATTGCTTACTCAGCGGAAAAAGGGAGGGCAAGGAAACAAATACAGTACCAGCTGGAGTTGGAGCTCCGGAAGAGGGAGGAGGCACATAGATGTAGGCCCACTCAGAGACTGAAACGTGATGTTAGGATAGCCCAGAGGGCCCTCGAGGCTCATCACATTAGCCGTGCAGCGTATAGCATGATGAGAGCTAAACAATATTATTATATTGCTTTTGGCAGCTAAATTGAAAATGCGTGCTAGTCGCAATAGGATTGAAGCATTGTTGGATGGGGATGGGAGGAGGGTCACTTCAGAGAGAGATAAACTTCGTATAGTGGAGGAGTATTTCAGGGTTCACTCTGCACCCCACCAAACGGACCTGCATATGGCTGATGGGTTTATATGAGATGCGCACTTGCCACAGCTGCCTCAAGCAACTCGTGAGCTTTCAGAGGAGCCAATTACAGAAGAAGAGATAGAGACAGCGATTCGATCCCTTCCTTTGGGTAAGGCCCCAGGGCCTGACGGGTTCATGAATAAATTCTATAAGACATTTAGGGCTGTGCTCTCCCCTACTTAGCAAAACTCTTTAATGATATCTGGGCAACTGGGACGGTCTCGGCATCTATGGCAGAGTCTACTACATTGGTTTTGAAACCTGGAAGGAATCCGACTGAATGTGCATCTTATCGACCAATCACTTTACTAAATACAGATGCAAAACTATTGAGTACGGTAATAGCAGTGCGCCTGGGGGCGGTTCTTCCGTAGCTAGTGGAGAAAGATCAAACGGGGTTTATACGTAATCATTTGACACATGATAATATACGTCGGACGATAGATCTGATAGCTTTGGCCCCTAGACTGCGGGTAAATTGTCACTGTTGATTCTCTCCAATTACCAGTTCCCCTCTACTAAAGTTAAAGTGAACGCAAATTTGACCCCAGCAATTTGTTTATATAGGGGCACTAGGCACGGATGCCCCCTGTCCCCTTTGGTTTTTGCATTAGCACTAGAACCCTTGGCACAACATGTCAGACTGAATAGGGAAATCATGGGCTTTGAGTTCGCAGGACAATGCCATAAAATAGCGCTATATGCGGATGACTTGCTGTGTTTCCTAAACGATGCACCTAAATGCATCCCGCCCCTGATGAACTTATTATCCCGCTTTGAAAAAATGTCCGGCTTTGGGGTGAACGCGAATAAATTGGTGGGTATGGCGTTAACTGAGTGCCCAGAGAGCCTGGCGGAGATACAGACGGCCTTCCCCATTCCCTGGTCTTCCACAAACATTCCTTACTTGGGGATTAAATGGACCCTGACCTACACAGGCCTATTTAAAGCAGACATACCAGCACTATTGAGAGAAGCCAAAGAGTGGCTTCGTCGTTGGGATTCACAGGAAATCTCCTAGCTGGGCAGGGTGAGCGCGGTGAAGATGTCTCTTATTCCGAAGCTGCTGTATGCCTTCTATTCCTTACCGATACAAATTCCTGAGGGGGACCTCATAGATATGCAGAAGGAGATAGGACGCTTTGTGTGGGGAAATAAGAAGCCTAGAATCCCTTATAAACTCTTGACGGGAAAGGCGGTACATGGGGGCATAGGTCTGCCCTCGGTTCAGCGCTACTATAGAGCGTCATAGGTGGCACCTATGTTAGCCTGGGGAAGCCCCTCTGAAACTCCTAAATGGCAGGAAATTGAGCAAGAAGCTTCCCCCTTTCCGTCTGAGTATTTCCCTTTCCTGCCCAAGGAAGCACGGGGCTATCAGGGAGGACTGTTGCCCACGACATTGGCAACGCTTCGAATTTGACACAAGGCAAGGGCGCAAAGGGGGATTGCTCTGGGGCTGGGTCCATTGTCCCCTGTGGTTCAAAACCCGGCGTTTACGCAAGGACTAAATCCCAGCTCATTCCAAGGTTGGAAATCAAATGGACCCTTAAGGCTTAGGGATTTGTATGTGGACCAGGAACTGCTGACATTTGAAGAGTGTAAGGAGAAATTTGGGCTGTCAGAGGTGGAACGGTTTAGATACATACAGTTATGACACTGGCTGACTAACAGGGACACTTGCCAAGCTGCCAATAGAGCGCCATTCGGCATAGAACTTAGAATTCTTGAGGGGCAGAGCTCCCATAGGTTGGCTGCTTGTTATAGTCTTCTGGAAAATGCCTCAGAGGGCGAGAAGCTTCCTTACATGATGGCGTGGGAAAGGGAGCTGGGAGTTGAAATTCCAGAGGAATCCTGGCAGCGAATATGGTACAGAGCCCACAAGAGCTCCAGGTGTACATTGGTAAATGAGAACGCTGTTAAGATCTGCTTTCATTGGTACTTCCCACCGACTAGGTTGCATGCAATGAATTTAGATTATCCGGATACATGCTGGCATGGGTGTGGTGAAAGGGGTGATCTGGGGCACATGTGGTGGCATTGTTCGGTCATCCAAGCCTATTGGTTGGAGGTCTGTTCCAAGATCAAGGATGTCACTGGCACGCTGCTTCCTATGGACCCGCGTATACTAATTCTAGGTGATGTGCCTGAAGATGGGTCCTTCCCGATGACGGGCTCCAGAGCAGCCCTAATCGCTCAATTACTTATTGCGGCACAAATTACAAGGGCTCGCTTCTGGAAATCGGCAGAAGGGCCACATGTGGCGTATTGGTGGGTGAAGGTGTGGGAATTGATGGGTCTTGAGAAGCTCACTGCCATGCTAGAGGGGAAGCTCTCGAAGTTCAGACGGATCTGGAACCCTTTCTTGGACTATGTATCGGACAGAGAGCAGCTGTTCTTTCAGCCAAACTTAATGAGACACTTTATGAATTCCTTACAGACTTGATATTGCTCACTTTGTACAGAAATGATATTGCTAAGGATTGCACAGGCTCCAAATCTGTTTTTTTTCTCTTCTTTCGTTGCTCTCTCTTTTTCTCTTTCATTTACTTTTGCATTGTTCTCCAATTAATTGTTGATAAATGAATGTGTTCATGATGTAGCTAAATTTGATTTGATTAATTGATATTGCACTGTTATGCTTTGTTGAATGGGGATGGATCTAAGGGAAGGGAACTTGGATTGAAAGTTTGATGAATTGATGTGCGTGTTCCTTTCCCTTGTTTTGTTATTGTTTGGATTAACTGTTTTTAAAAATTAAAAAAAAAACAGGGCTGCAACTTGGCAGCTGTCCTTCTTAATCTCTATATTTCGGACCTGGATGCATATTGGCACAAGTCCCCCATCTACCCTGCTAAATTGGGCAAATTGACTTTAAATTGGATTGGTTTTGCAGATGATTTGTGTTATGAAGTGGCAGACAGAGGCAGGTAAATTATACACAAGTATTTATTTAAGATAAATGTAGGAAAAAGACCCCCGCTCATCAGAGATCCTTCCCCATCAAAATCCTACATCAACTGACAATATTAGAATGTAAACATGACATGGAAGGGCTAACATTCCGATGACATCATAAAGACTAGCATCCTGCTCTTTCTATTTAACATGTACGTAAGCCCTCTCTGCTCTCAGAGAGAGACATCATCATAACACATCTCCCTTTATTTTTTTTAACCTCAAAACATTTTCTTTTAAAATAAGAATTCACTAACATATTTGAACAACCACAAACAAAAGGAGTTCACACAACTGTCAACTATACATTTGAGTCATCATTTCACATATGACACCTCTTTACGGTAGCTATTCTATCTTTGTTCCACACCTGCCCACCGGTCACACGCACCGCACCTCTCATGACTGCTACAACTCCGACCAGATCCGAATAAAGGGAGTCCCCTTTCCTTTTGAGAAAACCTTTCCTTATTCTGACCCAATCTCCACATTCCACACGCAATTCTTTCTTTCCTCTTCTCAAATTTTCACGCATGACCCATTCTGATTTCTTTTCCATTAATGACTTCCTTACTTGATCCACCACCAGGTCGGACTCTCTACTCCTACCAAGCCAAGGTGGGCACGTTATGGAAAACGGCTTCCTGCCCCTCATAAGCTCAAATGGGCATAATCTGGTTGTAGAATGTGGCGCCATTCTCAGAGCCCACATTCTGTTTTGTATCATAGCTAACTTGTCCAAACCACACTCCTCTCCCATCCTTACGCTCTCCATCACACTTCTATTCATCCTCTCAACAACACAATTTGATTCAGAATGATATAACGAAGTCCTTTTGTGTCCTACTCCACATTTTCTCAAATAGCTGGTGAAATTTTCTCCTATAAACTGGGGACCATTGTCCGTCAAGACCGTTTCTGGTAAACCTTCATTGGCAAAAATCTATTGAAAAACTCTTATCATACTCTCCCCCGTGATGTCTCTGACAATTTTAAAATCCGTCCACCTAGAAAACAAATCCACAACCAAAACTATATATTTTCCACGACAATAGCCTAATTCCACGGGACCCAGAATGTCCATAGCAATATCACTCCATATCCTAGATGGCAGACCTACATCCACCAATGGTTGTTTCTTTGCTAGAATGCCCTTACCACTCTTGATACAAAAATGACAATTTGCCAGAACAGCCTTTATTTCCTTGTCAAATCCTGGCCACCAATAGTCTTCTCTCAAGACACCCTTTGTCTTTGTAACTCCAATGTGACCGCTGTGTGCCAATTCTATAACCTTCTTCCTCAAACCAATGGGAACAACGGCCCTACCCCATCTGAACAAAATATCATCATTTACAGAAAACTCGTCCTTCACCTCCCAATATGGCTTCGCATCATCCTCTAATGCCTGCTTATTTGGCCATGATCCAGACACAACCTACGGAATTACTCTGTTTATAACATCGTCTCCTTCCATACCCTCCAACCACTCTCGTTTGGAAACTATGCCATCAGTATTAACAAATACTAATTCTAATTCTTCATTCTCTACATTCTCAGGGTTTGCAACTCTAATCATTGACAGACTGCCCGCTAAAATATTTTCCTTCCCAGGTATGATCTCTATTTTAAAGCAATGCGTCTTCATCCTGGTGACCCAACCTGCCACCCGGCGTGAAACTTTGTCAAGACCCTTATTCTCAAATATCGCTTTTAGAGGCTTATGATAAGTGCGTATTGTAAATTCAACACCCCACACAAAATTCCTGAAATGTTCAACAGCCCAGAAACACGCTAAAGCTTCTTTCTCGATAACAGAATATCTCACCTCTGCACCTCTGAGACCCCTTGAGGCATGAGCTATAATATTCTCAGAACCATCTTCTTGTTTCTGAGACAATACAGCTCCCAGACCACCCTCACTGGTGTCAACAGTAATAATGGTAGACTTCCTGGTGTCAAAACATCCTAACGGACGAGCCATATCTATATCTTCTTTGATACTACTGAACTCCTTTTCACACCAATTATTCCACACGAAGTCAGCACCTTTCCTCAAGATTTTCCTTAATTCCTGAACTTTATCGGCATAGTTCATAACAAATTTCTGGTAAAATTCTGTCATTCCCAGAAATGAGCGAAGTTCACTTTTATTCCTAGGCTTTTCAATATTTCTTATAGAATTCACCATATCTTCTTTGGGTCTTATACCATCTCCCGACACTTCATGACCCAGATATTCCACTTTCGTTACAGAAAACTTACATTCCTCTCCTCTCACCGTGATACCCCTCTCTTCAAACATCTTCAACACCTTGCACAAATTCTTGTCATGTTCCTCCAAAGTCACTCCACTCACCAACACATCATCCTGAAAACAGAAAACACGCTTCATTCCTCTCAACAAACGATCCATGATTTTCTGAAAAACTGAAGAGGCGGATGCCAACCCAAATGGCATCCTCCTAAATTGGAACACACCCTAATGTGTTACGAATACAGTGATTTTCCTCCAGCCCTCCTCCAGCTCCACTTGATGATAAGCTGATGCCATATCCAGTTTGGAAAAATACTTTCCCCCGCCCACCATGGTCAATAACTCTCCCATGTTGGGTAGGGGATGCCTGTCCACCAACACACATTTGTTTAACTCACGCATATCAACACACAACCTTAAATCCCCTGAACTCTTCTTTACAATCACCACTGGGGAAACCCACTCTACTCCCCCAGCTCTCTCAATTACACCTGACGCCAACAATTTTTGTAATTCTTTCTTCACACTGCCTCGTAAAGCAAATGGTACAGGTCTGAGTTTAGCCACAATAGGTACACTGCCCTTCTTCAATATTATCTGGTGTTGAAACCCTTTTATTTTTCCCAGAGACTCATCAAACACTTTCCTATACTCTGACATATATTTCCCATGAATCGCGGGTCCTTCAGAAACTTGCAACACTTGGTCTGGGTGGTTGGGATCAAGCCTAATTCCCAAATTCTTTTGTTCTCTTCATCCTAATAAAGATTGTCCCTTCTTAGTGATATACATCTTCCCTTCACAACATCGACCTTTAAACTCGAACTTACTCCACACATAACCCAACAACTCGATCCAATCTTGATTGTAACTTCCTGGGATTATGTCAGGTTCTGACAGTGCTGACACATCCCCTCTCATCCCTGCTTCAAATATACTCCTGGATATAAGAGTTATTTTTGACCCGGAGTCAGCCATTAATGATACCCTGAAACCATTTACACTCACTGTAGCATATGGATGCTCACAGTCATCCGCGTCATCACCCTTACCAACAACATTCATTGTATTGACAATAACATTTTGAGAAGGGACAACAACAACTTTGTCATCTGACGATTTCCTATCTTCCTCTTCATTTACATAAAAAACTTTTCTTTGGGTATCTTGTCCAAATTGGAAATTCTTGCAACATGACATAAAATGTCCTCTCCTTCTGCATTTGGTACAAACAGTCCTTCGCCCTGGGCAAATTACAGAAGATGCAAAATGAGTCGCACTAGCGCAACGAAAACAAAGTCTATCATCCTTCCTGTCCTCTCTTTTCTCATTTTTCTGACATGGATTTTGACTCCTTCTTTCTTCCGGATTGTTCCTGCTTGACTGTCTGTTTCCTCCTCTTCTTTTGTTCTTTCCTTCCGCTATGTTCAGTACCTCTGGTTTTAACCCCTTAGCATCTTCTCCTTCAGTTTTGGACAACTTGGCCACACATGCTAAAGAGTGCTCTACTCGTTTGGCCAAATCCAATACTTCATCTAAATTAGGCTCATCTTTTAGCCATAATTCTTCCCGTATTTTGTTAGATCGACAATGTGTCATGAATTGATCACGAATATGATCATCAAAGCTTCCTTGAAATTTACAAGTTAGAGCCAGATGCCGCAAAGCAGTCACATAATCTTCAACAGACTCCCCCTGTGCCTGAACACGCATGCGAAAGTTGTAACGTTCCAAAATTGTGCTCCTTTTTGGATTGAAGTGCTTGTCGAGTTTTAATAATGCAATTTCAAATTAATTCAAATGATCACCACTACCATCTCCTTCTAACTGCGGTAGTGTGTCAAAAATTCTTAGGCCTTCAAATCCCAAAAAATGCAACAGTAAAGCCAGCTTCCTCTCACCAGAATAAGACGTACCCTCAGCTGCCTTCATATAGTGCATGAAACCCTTGCGCCATTGAGGCCAAAGAATTTTTGCTATTCCTGGTGTTGGCATAAAGATGGGAGGACCTGATATGCCTGGAAGACCTGCCATGTTTAGCTGACGAGTAGTATGTGCACTTAATGTGGTTTCTGAGTTATCTTTAAAAAGGTGCTGCAGCGAGTGAGGATCTCCCCAAATAACTTGCAAGAAGCAAAATGCAGTAATTCTCAGCAGTTCTCTTCTCCCCTATAAAATTGGTGGATGGGTAGAGGGATTACAACTTCTTCCAAGTCAATATGACAACATTCTGTCCCTCTTGGATGCTGTGTGGTATTACTTTGAAACCTACGTCGTACGTATTTTGAGTCAAACAGTTCACTGCCCCTTTACCATAAGGGATACGGCACCTTGGATACAGAGTCAACGAGTGATCTTCCCTCACTTCCTATTACACAGCATACGGTGGTTGAGTAGGAATCACTCCGTGTATGTGGACTACTAGCGTGAGAATTCACGGGACGCCAACAACGTAGAAAAAATCACTTACTTGTCTTATCCGGGGAAGGGCGATGAACGTCGTCAGGAAAGCTCAGGGGAGGCGCTCGACGCCAGTGGTAGACGGAGCAAATCCCTGAGATCAGATTCAATCTCTCCTGCGCCGCCGCAGATATGGGGCCTCTTTCCCCCGCTCCACGCCGCAGCTGGGCGAAGCAGTCCCTGCCTTGCAGGGCGGGGCTCCAGGAGAGGGGAAGGGTGTCGCGGAGGTTAACTCACTGTGGGCTGCTCAACGCGGGCTGCGGAGCGGCCTGCACACAGGACAGACAGGTCCTGGATAAGAAGGCTGAGTACGGGGGAAAACGTAGCCTGAAGAAGTCGCTCGATCAGGGTTAACGTAATCAGAGGAGTCCTCAGCTGCAAGTTGATGCGGTCATCGCTCGACGCTTAATGCGGAGCGGACGGTGCTTCAGTCTTCACGGGGGTCTGCATCTCGGTCTTGACTTCACCTGCCGGCCAACCGATGCTTCATACATGATCCCATCCTCGTCGCCATTGTTATGAAGTGGCAGACAGAGGCAGGTAAGTTATACACAAGTATTTATTTAAGATAAATGTAGGAAAAAGACCCCCGCTCATCAGAGATCCTTCCCCATCAAAATCCTACATCAACTGACAATATTAGAATGTAAACATGACATGGAAGGGCTAACATTCCGATGACATCATAAAGACTAGCATCCTGCTCTTGCTATTTAACATGTATGTAAGCCCTCTCTGCTCTCAGAGAGAGACATCATCATAACAATTTGCTTTTTATCGATAGGACCCCTTTCAGACTCTAAAACAAACTGATTTATTCACGTTTTGCCCGGAATCATAATCTGCAAGCGAACCCCACCAAAATGTTTGCAGACGGGAAACGTAGAACATCGAGGTTTGATTGGACTCTTGAGGAAATCCCTATAGCGTATACTCCTACTATACGCTATCTTGGTTATACGCTCACAGACAAGTACTCAGCAGAAATGTGGAAAGCGACATTGAATAATAAAATGAAACCTCTTACCTCCCAAATGAAAATCATCCTGCAGAAGTACTGTAAGTTCTTCCTATTACCACTCATCCCATTTTATCTATTAAAAGTAGAGCCCATTATTCTTTATGGTTGGTCTCGATATCTGTCTAACTGAGATGGATAGTTTTCTTGATTTTATACAAGGGAGACTATGGAAAATTGTATTGGGACTGGCAGCTTCAATACCCAATGCCCTGATATGTCACAAGCTTGGTCTCTTGCCTCTCAGCTCAAATTGGAGTTGGCGTTTGATGAACAATTACGCCAAAATCATAGAGCCGCTCAGAAACTCAATGCATGAGGAGCTTCACCTCATGGTCATGGATGCGAAAGTACTATCTATTGTAAAGTTTATGAAAACAATTTATATTATCGTAGAAGCTGTTATGGTAACAAGTGAAGACCTATGTGCGAGATTGCTTTGCTGAAAACGCAAATTTCAAAGCTACCAACGGTGTATGCTGATATACAAAGTTTGTGGCTATAAGTCCTCTCCTGAATATCGTAAATTTCTTAGGAAATGGGGTGAAAGACCAATGTGCATTATGAAATGTCCCTGTTTTAAATTAAGAAAAATGTACATGCGCTACAAACTGAACCAATTACCCCCAAATGAAAGAGTGCAATATTGGGACCAGAAAACGGTCAATATCCAAACAGGCAATTGTCGTGTTTGTGGCAGAAAACATGAGAAGGAAACATTGAAAGATCTCGTCGTGTATTGTGATCATTTTGAGGATATTCGGATCGGAATAGTTGATACATACCTCTACACTAAATCAGAGCTGTCAAGGGAAACTACATGGAAGGTTGCACCAGCTCCCGTTGCCATTAGATTGCACATCTTGAGGACTGTGTGTGTCCTGGGAGATCTTCACAGCCCTGCTTACATTTCTGCACCCATTAACGCAGGCGTTGCAGAACGGCTGCGAAGTCTCTGCCTAAATCCTTCGGACCTCATTACAGGGATGGTAGCAATTGTAAAAAAAAATGTATTTTAAATGCCTCCTATTTTAAAATAGCACGTAGTTACAGGCTAGCCCCAAATGGGATAGACAGAAAGTGTATCAGAAAATATGTTGGGGGGAAAAAAAGTGCAAAATTTGTTCAAATTTCGGCTGTACGAAAAAAACGAACAGACGAAAAAGTCCAATACATTTACCATTCGTTGCCCTTATAGTGAATACAGGGAGCGGGGGTTGTGGGAGTGTCCCCCGCACCCTTGTTCACAATTAAGGCATCGGGGTATAATAACGTTTTTAAAAAAAGAATAATAGGACCCTGTGGCGCCGGTTCCCATGTACGGAAGTGAAGGGAACCGACGTTGCAGATAGAGGCGGCACACAAGGAGGTGTGCCGCCCACAGGTAAGTGAGGGGGTGGGGGAAGCAGGTTATCAGAAATGTTTGGGGGGAGTGAAAACCAAAAAGTCAATTTCGTTCAAATGACATTCGTTTTTTTCTCCCTTGAACATTTCTAATTCGTTTAAATCACGGTAATCTGATAGAAAGTCCTCCATGGGATAAATGCGGCATATTTACCCTATGCAGGCCTTTCTATGTACCCCATGCCATGAATATCACATGTGAAGCCAACCTGTGTTTAGGCGGTATTATAAATACAAGGTATACACATTGCCACCTACATTTACCATTGCTCCCAAACTCAAAATGGTCTTTTCTGGGGGGCTCCTCAGGTATCATTGCCACAGGCAGAAATGCAGAAGAATCTGCAGGCTTCGTGAGGATCGCCCTTCAGTTATTCCACATTTTGGAGTCACAGGACTCCTAGAGAAATGCCACATTACTGCATGCAGGATTACCACATGCGGTAATGTTGAGGAAATATCCCAACATAAAAGCAGATGGTTTGCAAGAGTTTCATTTCTAAAATGTGGAATTCGGAAGGGCAATAAAGCGTCCAGCATTCCCAAATACTGAAGGTTCCACAACTTCTGCTAAACTCCTAATGAAGCCCTTAGTCTCCTGCTTGGCTAGAAATGAGTTCCAGGTTTCCCATGGCCTAGAGCATCCAGAGGAAGATATCCTCCGCCACCAGAATGCTGAATCCAAATTCTCCTGTACTGGGTCTTCCAAACCCGGTCTGCTTCAAGAGTGCTTCCAACTTTTCTATTGCAATGTTTTTCATAAAATATATTTTGTTGAAGTTAAATTGTGTGCATTTGTCATGAATATAAGATCATATGTTCATGATCACCTACTAAGACCATACTTATTTATTGAGATTGTAACTGTATGCAATGCTATGCTATGAGTGTGCCACCATCCCGCCCCTCCCCCCACCTTCTACAGCGTGGAGCCTGAGCACTCAGTCTCGCTGTCAAAATGTAAACTTGATCTTCTTGTAAATTCCATGTTTGCAATTAGATTAAGGGTTATATATGTTGATGCACCAGGGTCCCAAGGAGCACATTTGGAGCTCCGCACATCTTACAGACCAATAGTCAATCTTACATCTGTACAAGCGGGCATATTGTCCTTCAATTAAGGACAATACACACTAAGGAGGACACACGATTGGAAAGCATTTTCAATTATATTGCACAGATGTAATAAATTCAGAGATTTGCTTATCACCTTACTTGTAACTAATAACATAAGCTTTACATGGGGAGACAGGGAGAGAAAGTAAAGGAACTGAAAAAGAGAGACATAAGAGTGTATGGAGAGATAGTAAGGAAAGGAACAGAAAAGGAGAGAGATAACAGTGTAGTGAGAGAAAGTAAGGAAAGGAACAGACAAAGAGAGACATAAGAGTGTAACTAGAGAAAGCAAGAAAAAGGAACAGACAAAGAGAGGGATGAGAGTGTAGGGTGAGAAAGTAAGGAAAGGAACAGAAAAGGAGATAGATAAGAGTGTAGGGAACGAAAATAAGGGAAGGAACAGAAAAGGAGACAGATTAAATTGTAGGGAGAGATAGTAAGGAAAAGAGCAGACAAAGAGCGATAACAGTGTAGGGAGAGAAAGTAAGGAAAGGAGCAGACAAAGAGAGGGATAAGAGTGCAAAGTGAGAAAGTAAGGGAAGGAACAGAAAAGGAGAGAGATTAGAGTGTAGGGAGAGAAAGTAAAGGAACAGAAAAAGAGAGAGATAAAAGGGTAGGGAGAGAAAGTAGGGAATAGAACAAAAAAGGAGAGAGATAACAGTGTAGGGAGAGAAAGTAAGGAAAGTAACAGAAAAAGAGAGACATAAGTGCTGCGCTCAGTTTGGTATTTGTTTCTGGAGAAATTATCAGAAATAGTGACCTCAAAACCCATTCCTCACCTTTTCAAATGTATGCTCACAACTCGGTCTTTTATATTGCAACTCTTCACGAATGAAAAGCACACTCATGTCTGGCACCCAAGCCTCCAATGCCTCTTGTTCTTCCAGTACCTCAAGATAATCTTCTTACTAACTAGACATCCTCTAAGTAAAAATATCCTTTATCCTTGTGCAAGTGTCTAGTCTGGATACCCCTTCCTGCCACAATTAACTCTCCTGTCCTACTGATGTGGCTGTCCATTATAAGGACCCGTCAGGTAAAGGTCTCAACTCAATATTGACCTATTCTGCTTCCATCATAGAGCATGTTCTGCATAGACCAACGCGTAGTGTGACAGAACAAATGCTTCTCGTCTTCCAGCAGTTCAAATCTCAACACATCTTGTGACTTCCAATAAGAGCGGAGGAGAGCTCTCTGCGGATTCCATGCCATGGTCTGATCTATGATTTACCCAAATCCAGCATCTTATTCCCATCTTCCCCCAGTACTTCAAACCCCAAGTCCTCCGGCCAAGTACCACCAACTCTTAGGGAGAGTTTTCAGTATAGTGCTAAATTCCTCCCACCTTAGAGACCCCTAGATCTTTTGCTGAACTTTTGGACTTTGTACTTTTAATTCAATGGGCCTCATTACAACCCAGGCGTTAAGGGGTTAACGGCACCGTAAAAGGTGTCGGCGCCGTTAAACCCTTAACGCCTGATTATGAGGTCCCTTTGCGGGTTGCACTTTAACGCCTGCTTTTAGCAGGTGTTAAACAACCAACCCGCAAAGGGACCTTGGCGATAATTACGGCACCGTAATTTACGGTGCCGTAATTATCGCCTTTCCCCATTCCCATTATGCCCTATGGGGCAAAAATGGGAATGGGGAAGGGTAAAATGGGAAATGGGGATTTACCGCCCCACTCACCTTGGAATGGGGCGGTAAATCCGCCAACCACCATGGCGTAAATGTAGTTTAAGCCATGGTGGTAAGGGTACGACCCAGGCGGTAAGTTACCGCCTGGGTCGTAATGAGGCCCATTGACTTCACTAACATTGTAAGCTTTCTAGACCCAGCACACACTATTTTACAATAGGGTGCTGGAGTGGTTACTTACTATCCCCTTCGACTAGCTTCTCATGTAACATTTTTATGCTACCCTTTCCTCGATGAATGGCTGGTGGCAGTGGTTTACTTTTAACTGTGTGCATTTACTGCGGGCTGCGTTTGCAGGTGCAGTAAAGCACCCAAGTGTGCCATTTATGTCAAAATGGCCCCTGTCTTCTTTTTTCGACATTTCTTTGTGGAAAGTCCTTCTTGAGATTTACTTTGCGCCCCAAACCAGGTTTGGTCCCTTTGTTCATTTTTCCTTTGGCGAGATTCATGAGTGAAGCCAGCCTCTGGCTACAGGGTGTCTGGCGGGGCAGGAATCAAGGGAGGTGCCCGAAACTCCCTGTGCTTAATCTCCTAGGAGACAGGAATGCACTCTTAGGTAATTGGCCTGCTGGGTGACTGACAGCTAGGCTGGAATGAATGGGAGAAACCTGCATGAAAGGCAAGGCTTTTTGGCTTGGAAGGCAGAGTCCACCACTGGACGAAGGAATCCAAAGAAAAACTTGAAGAGGACGCCTGCTGCAACTCCTGGAGCATCGGTTTGCCCGGTGAAGCCCTGCTGCTGTGCTGAAACTCCAATTTCGTTTAGACTAGAGAAGCCCTGCAAGGACGACTTCTCCCCTTGAGTTGGTGGGACCAATCAACTCAAATGTAAGTCACCTGGACATCCTCTCAGAGCTGGTTCAAATTCCACTGCAGTTGCTGGTTGAACCAAACAGCCAGGGAGAGGAACACCAGATCGTGTGCGTTGCTTTTAAGTTGGCCAAGATCCAGGAAGATCCTCCGGACTCCCAGGAAGCAGGACTGACAGGGCCTGAGCCACCTCAACAGAGTGCTGGACCCCAGATGCAAGGAAAGCCCATCTCGACAGCCAGGAACCACAGTGTTGCTATTTGTGGTAGACGCGAGGAGCTCAAACACCGAAGTGCCACTTGTTTGAAGATTGCCGGTTGCGGTCGGTGATCGTCCCATTGCAGTGCAGGAGTCCCCAGATGTTCTTCCCTCTTGTCCCCACGACTGAGGCCAAGGAGCACCAGGATCTGCAGAGCTGCACAGGAACAGAAGCCATCTGCTGCACTTTTCTTCAACCTAAAGATACTGTACAGTCTAAGAGAACATACTTCTTGTTGTGTAACTGCACTTGTTCTCTGTTGGTAAGACTTGTTGTGGTTGCTCTGTAGAGTTGCTCGTAGCTTCTTCACAAGCCTAAACAGCTTGTGGCCCTGCATTGAATTCTTCTTTTCTACAAACACTTCTAAAGCATTGTGCAAGACTTTTACTTACCTGCAAGAAGTGCTTCAGCTCACCTAGACTTTTGCCCAATTGACTTGGGCCTAGCCTGGCTCCCTGAATGACTCTTCTTTCCTCTGACATTGTGTTTTGTCTTCCTTCCAGGAAGGGGTTAACTAACTTTGCATTGGGGGTTCCCAAAAGTACTTACCTGCTTCAAAATATTTGTGTGATCTCTTATTCTGTTCTAATAACTTTTTACCTTGACTCCTCATAAGTCTGATTCTAAATGCAAACAGTGGTAAATTAATGTCCAGTGTCCTACTTAAAAAAGTCACATGAGGGTGTATGAAGTGTCTGTGTGTCATCCCAAAAGGGTACTTACTGATTTAGAAATATTAAGAGTGTGGATTTTGGAGTGTATTTGTGTGTTACTATTATATTGTCCTCTTCTGAAGAATGGTTACACGAACTGACTGTTAAATGAATTAATAATTGTTTAATCAAGAAACTTTGTGTGTAAGAGTTTATTTGAATACTTGTCACTGTGAATCTCTGTGTAACTGCCCTACAGCTCACATTGACCCCTCTTGAGATAGGCCTGGCTGCTCAACACGCTACCAACCTGTGTAGTACAGACTTATACCAACGTTTGGATTCCTATTGCCAGGAGGTCAGGGTTGTTGTAGTGCACCCAAAGGGTACTGCATACAATCTTGCCTAACACCAACTTTCTAAAGTCACATGACAAAGAGACCCCATACAGGATTTTGTACAGGGTCAAGAAAGATGTGAGACTATTTTCAAGGAGGTCAGTGCCTTAATTGCAGAATTGTCAAATGTATTCATGTGAATTTCGAGACATGATAATGTTAGAAAGCAAAGGGTCAATGAGTCAACTGAAAGGATCACGAAAATAGATGTGCCAAGCAATTTGATGCATATTGTTTTTACGCAAATCTTTTTTTTGGGAGGCTTACAGATAATGGATGCTTTTTTCCTTTACCGATTTATCTTCACGGTCTACCCCATGTTTTCTTAAAACCAGTAATTTCACTAAGGCCTTTGGGGCACGTCAAGGCTGACCTAGGGCTGGTGCAACAATGTATGCCTACCTCATCCAACATGACATTTTGGTACCCACCAAGCTCCCTCTCTTGAAATGAGGCCAGATTGGCGTGTTGAATGGCCAATAATGTGCCCCCTGTAGGTGTTATCCTAGCCAGCTGCCTTCAATTGTCTTCTCTTAGGACCAGCCTCAGCTTATGTCTGTGGTGCCTCTCCAATCCCAGAGATATCAACACCACCTCCCAGCACCTTCTCATGAAGACTAATGCTGAAATAATGAGAGTATGAGCGCAAGTGAGTGAGTGAGTATACATTTATTGAATTCATTGCAGTTGTGATTTAATCGTTTTGCTGACTGGCCTTTTTCACATCCCTTTTGGCCTCCAAAAACCAGCCAATGATTTTAGCCGGGAGCAAAATGTGTTCTGGCCAGACAAAAAAAGGATGGATACTGAAGCAAAATGAGAATTGTAGCAGCAGTCCCACGCAATAGGCAAATACTGGTGCACAGTTTGGTGGATTTCCACAGTTATTACTTGTGAAGTGCTTATCGGAGGCCTCTTTGGACTAGCAACCTAGTGGTGTTGGAAAAGACAGATTTAGCACATTTGTTAGCAGAATATTGAAGTCAGAGAAGGAAGACTTTGAGGCAGGCTCAGAGTAACTTTAGGGAACTAGGCCAACGCCTGATGGACAGGCATTATAACACACAAAGGCTGCTTCAACATTATACCCAACCAGGGGTTACATATTCCATTTAATGAAAAAAATTAAAAGCATAATAGACATGGCAAAATATATTTACAAATACATGACACAAACCCAAAAATTCAAAATGTAGAAATGTCCAAACGTATATACTTTTGAAATTAAAGAGGATATGCAAAGTTGTAACATAAAACCAAATACATAAATTATACACACAAAAAAAGTCATAGTTAAAAGTGTCCAAACATCTACACTTTTAAAATGAAAACGGATATGCAAATTTGTAACACCAACCCAAATGCTCATGTGTAAATACATTATACAAAAAGACCCAACATGTTTCTTTCCATTTCTTTACTGCCCGACATTCTTCAGGGGTAATACAATGTACAATCTCCTCTTCAAGATGGATACACTTGTCTGTGATCCTCATACAATTAGGACAACAGTCTTCATCAATTAAGTGGACACTACCACAACACTCTCTTCTTTCCCAAAACTACAAATAAATAAAACCAAATGATGTAAATGAACCACCTAAGTCATGTGTCCAATTCCAAGGCACATTTTAATTGTGAGGTTCAAATGAGCAACTACAATAACAACGATCTACCTGCATCTACTATCAGTCGTGAATGTACTACGCCATGAAATGTATGGCAGGCACCATGAATGTGCATCATTAAAACAGGATCCCTTTCTGTCTCAACGCTCAAGATCTACAATGAGAAAAAGGGGAGTAAAAGACACCCTTCCTCTAGGGAGACCACCCCTAAACACCAGACAGTACAAAACCTTTTGCAAGTTATGGCACCACCCACAACTGTTATTCACAATGAAAACATGCCTTGCTACATGCTGTTCGGAAGTGACAAAAATCCATCACCAGCTATTACACTGAGATTAGAATGGTGTCAAGCTACAATCACATGCGAATGACACTAATCAGCTCCAAACACTGTTTGCTGTGCCAAACCCCTGCCACTAAAACACTATACAGTATCATACTGAACGACAAGGTTACACCCAATATGTGCCGCGGCAGCCCTCATGCAAGCCAATTGTGCATGCCAAAAGAAAACACACATTACCAATTGTAAAGCGGTACAACCCAATGTAGCGCAATGTAGCACAGGAATATGATAGTGCGAGCGACTTCAAACAAGTGCCAAAACAACATGATATTACCTTTTCTTAAGCCCTCCGGTACGCGGCAACAGTGCCCTGATTGCAACAACCTCACGACATCCAACCGCGGGACGATTTAACTAATATAAGCCTGATTATATGATTAGTCATGTGATTGAACGTGCCTACGTTCACAGTGATGTTTCCTGCAATGCCGCTTAAGCGTTAAGGCTCTATTAACAACACCTGTTGCCAAACAACACAACGTGAACATCGGTAGATTCCTAAACTCAAAAGATCAAGCCCCATAACTCGAAATGAATTGATGAACTGGAAGACGGCACTCTGTAAAATGCACTTGTGATAATGGACTAAAGTGTTACCACGTGACTGTGCTCAACTGCAACAAGGACAACATACATTCTACTGCAAACCCCCATAACCACATGAGCAATGCTAAACAATCTAATTCCAAAACTGTCAAAAGTGCCACAAAATGTGATGTGGGAGCAATGAATCATGGATGGCATAAATGCTCACGTAGTATTATGCACTCAAATACAATTAATCACAGATGACATAGCTAGCACATAGTTCGTATCCATGCATAGTCTACCCATCTAAAAGGCAGCATGATACATATGTGAGACAGGCATGCTATCAAGAGATGACACAGACAGATATATCTATTTTCAATAACCTTTAGTTCAGTCGTCAGGATGGGAAAATAGCTAACTTGCCTGAACTCTAAGGTGGGAATGGTCCCTAACGAAAGATAAACTGAGGGAAGTATACGTTTGTCAGTCAAAGGCAAAACTCTGTGTCAAAACCTATTCTTAGCCTCACTTTTGCAGAATAACACAGCGTATGGGATATGGCCAACTCAATAATTTTCAAATTAAAGTTAGGGTAACAGTGGAACTCTTCTACAGCTCTCTTCCCCAAGTTCAAGGCGCTCAGGTTTTGAAATTTCCATAAGGTCTCAGGATTCCCTTTTTAACTCAGTAGACTTGACAAAAGTTCATAATACTTTCTTTGATTGAGGTACTCCTCTGCAATGGGTCCTTCGCTCTTTCCTCCCCCGGAGCTAGACCCTTTGGACTGTTCACAAATACTCAATTGTTTCAAGGTTGCTTCTTGGTAAACACAAAAGTTAAATTCACACAGTCTTATTAGCAAAATGTCACTCTTTCCCATGGGTCCTGGTGGGACTCCTTACCCACTCGGAACCAAATCCTTTTTGGGTTTGCCACCTTTGTACTTCCGGCAGCTTTCTTTCACAGCTAAGACTCCCCTGGTCGTGGCGCAATTGTCAAACCGCACGGTCCACCCACTTCAGGTCGCGCAACCAGGTGCTTTACTTTGTTAGAATTTCTTTTGTTCTCTTGGTGCGGCCTATGTGGCCCTCCTGGATCTGTCTCCTGCCTGAAGGGCCACCCCAATGCTTTTCAACACACTTATATGTATGGAAAGTATCTTTTCCTTTACTTGTGTGAGTTTGCTCCCACTTCAGTCTTCCTACAGCTCCCCTTTTTTGGATCTCTAAATTTTGCTCGCTTATCAGCACTGTGCACAGCTCCCCTTTTCTCACAGGAGCTTCCACTTTAATCGCATTCTTTCGATAACGTACACTCCTGCATGCGACCACTCGGTTACTTAGTTTCCCACTTCCACTGTCCAACTCTTCATTTGTTCGCTTCACCTATACTAAGAGCTTTCCATTTATTTGTTTCAAAATGTTTTTATTGGCATTTCCATTTCCATTTGAGAAAAAAAGAATTGCAAATAACATTTGTGGGTAGAGGGAGAGGAAAGATGGGGGAGGGAAAGGGAAGGGGGGAAGTAGATACATAAAAAAGGGAAATAACTTTAAACAAACAACGAAGATCGTCACAGTTTCATTTCTGCTTCTAGAGTCAATCTGGCGATAGGGCAGGGCAAGTGTGCGGTCTGCCTCAGGGGGGTGTTGAGTTTTCTGCGTGGGGCAAATCAGGTTATCTCAGGGTTTAGTTCTGGTTGTATTTCCATCTTTTGTGGGTGGGTTGGGATCATTCACGGGGGTTTGTCGTCGGATGGATGGAACATGTCCCATGACAGGGATTTCCAGGCTTCGTAGGTCGTGACCGGACCTTCTCCAGTCTTGCTATTCCTTCTCCCCGCTGCTGACCAGTGTTCTAGTTCCTTGAGCCATTTGGCGTAGCGGGGACCGGTTGAAGATTTCCATGCCATGGCACTTGCTCTTTTGGCCAGTATACAGGCCATGTCCATAAACTTGACAATGTGCCTGAGCTTGCTTATCCGCAGGTAGGACCCCAGCAAACATTCTATCGGTGTCCGCTCATAGCGGGTCAGGCCAGCTTTCCTGCACGCTTGTTCGCTTTTGGCCCAGAAATTCTGTATTTTTGGGCAACTCCAGAACATGTGAGCCATTCCTGCATTCTCTGAGTTGCACCGGGGGCAAAGCGGGACTGGGGGTCTGCTGAATTTAGCGATTCTGTTGGGATATATCCTGGAGGTTGGTTTCCAGCTGTCACCCAGATTATGCATTAGGGTTAAGGTCAGGTTCGGTTCCGGTTCCTCTGGCCATTCATTCCATTTTTGTTTGGCCACTTCTCTGATTTTCCGGTAACAAAGGTGTTGGCCTCTCGGGAGTCCTTCGGTCGTTTCCAAGGTATCGAACTCTCGGAAGGAGCCATCTTCGTACATGTCTCCCCAGGTATAGATGCCGTGCGTCTCCCATACTCTTATGAGCACCAGTTCGTCTCTATTAGAGCAGGCATTGGCGATCAATGGTGTTTCCGGAGAGTATGGATTCTCCATCCCCTGCAGCTTCAGTGTTCCCATATTTTCCGGCCCAGCTGGATAAGTAGGGGGATTTTTGTTGAGTGCTTCAATCGGACCCATAGGATTTCTTTCAGTCGCACCGGTGCTATTAACTGGCTCAGGAGTGCGGTCTCCGAGGTGGGGGTCATCTGCGAGTCATTTGGCCACAAATGTGAGTTGGGCGGCCAGGAAGTATCCTTCCATATCAGGGAGCTGAACCCCACCTGCTTTATATGGTAGCATTAGTGTGCCTAGGGCGAGCTTATGTCTGGAGCTCCCCCACACCAAGTCCTTCAATAATGTGCCCAGCAGCCGGAAGAAGGCGGCCGGTATGTAGTAGTGGATATTTTGAAAAGAAGTACAAGAACCATGGTAGCACTATTATATTGGAGATGGCCACTCAGCCCATCATCGACAATGGGAGACTGGTCCAGTACCCCATGGATTTTTTAAGCCTTTGCACCACCACCAGGGTGTTGCCCCCATGTGTCTGTTCGAGGGTGTGCAAAATGTTGATGCCTAGGTATCGAAATGTGTGTGGTTCCCAACTTATTCCAACCTCTGGGAGCGTTGATTTACTGGTCCCGGCCAGTCCTGCCAGTGGGAATATGCAGGACTTCTCTGGATTGAATGATATCCCTGATACTCTTGCGAAATTCCTCGGTACCTCCAGGATTGTGGGTATGTTAAGTTGTGGGTCCCTTAAGTAGGATGTCATCCGCATATAGCGAGATCACGTGGTATATATCCCCGACTTTTACGGCTGCATCGAAAAACTGTTTCCTGATATATATTGCCAGTGGTTCTAGCCCGAGGATATATAACATTGAGGAAAGGGGGCATCCCTGCTTGGTGCCTCTTTGTATAGCCCATGGTGCTCCCGGTCTTGACCCTGGCCCTCTATGTCCTATATAGGATCTCGATCCAATGGATAAAGTATCCGCCCAGACCAAATTGTTTCAGGGTGGCTAGGAGCCACTCCCAGTATGTGGAGTTGAACTCTTTAATAGCGTCTAGGGAGACTACTGCATAGGGCTCCTGTGAGCCTGTTGTTTGTGCAATAATATGCTGTAGCCTTCATAGATTTGCTGTTGTGCTGCGGCCGGGGATAAACCCATTCTTATTTCTGTGTACTAGGGTCCCAATAACTCATGATAACCTGTTGGCAAGTATGGTCGTAAGGATTTTCATGTCATAATTAAGAATGGCTATTGGTCTATAAGAGCCACACTCGGCTGTAGGTTTCCCGGGTTTGGGAATGGGGATCACTAGGGTCTCATTCATACTGCCTGGAAGTATCCCGGACTCAAAGGCCTCCTTGTAGACCTCATGTAAGATTGGAATTAGTTCAACTGCAAATGTTTTATAGAACTCCGGGGGTAGCCTATCGCTCCCAGGGGTTTTACAGGTGGACAGTACTTTAATTGCCTCCTGTATATCATCGGTTGTTAGCTCTTGATTAAGTATGTCCCTCTAGGCTTCTTCGAGTGTGGGGAGACCTATCTCTTCTAGCGTGTCATAGATGTCATCCTGGGGTATGATGGAGTTGTGGCTGTATAGGTGGGAGTAAAAGGATTTGAAGGATTCATTGATCCCTGTTTGCGTGGTGTGTATGGTGCCTGTCTGGTCTTGGATTTCAAGGATTGGAAGTTTTGGGCTTTCTTTTTCACACAGCCACAAGAGTAATCTGCCTGGTTTGTCCCCCTCCGAGTGAGCCCTGGTGGTTTTCGCGATATAGTCAAATTTAGCTAATTTGGCCCAGGCTTCCTGGCAGTCTTTCCTCACTGTAGACATTTCTTTTTCGAGTTCTTTAGACTTGTTGGCTTTGGCCTCCAATCGTCTGATCCTCTCCTCCCCGCCCTCCAGTACGCTTTCCTGAGTGTTTTCCGGATCCCGCCGGCACTGGCAATGACCCCCGCCCCTTATTACTACCTTCAAGGCTTCCCAAATGGTGCTCCATTTTTTCACACTCCCCACGTTGTTGACCATGTATTCCGCTATTTTGTCCCGGAGCACCACTTTAAATGCTCCAACTGTTAGGGAGACCGTTGGCATCATCCACATCGGTATGGGTGGTCTAGGGCCTTTTGGTTTCCATACCATTTGGAGCGGGAAGTGGTCTGATATGGCTCTGACTAGGTAGGAGGAGTATTCTATTTGAGGGAGGTGCCCTTTGTCTATTAGTAGGTAGTCTATGCGGGTGTATACCTTGTGTGGAGATGAGTAGTACGAGAATTCCCTACCTTCAGGGTGCAGGTCCCTCCACACCTCCGACAGGTCCATTTCTTGTATGGTTCTTCGTAGGGCAGAGAAAAGCTGGTTAGTCAGTTGCGTCGGAGGAGCGGATCTGTCAAGAGTAGGATCGCAAACACAGTTGAAGTCACCGCCCCATATGAAGAAGCAGTCTCTGTAGGGTGCTAGCTTCGGCTGCAATTTGGTGATGTACGCCGAGGTTCTACAATTGGTGAGATATGTGTTGATTAGGCACACTTCTGTTTGTTCGATGCTTCCACGGAGTATAAGGTATCTGCCCTCGGGGTCTGCCTCCTTGGACCAGAGTTTAAAAGGTACATTACCACTTATCCATGTAAAGACCGCTCGGGCGTATTTGGAGTATGTTGCTCCAAATCCCTGTCCGCCCCACCATTCAGGGATTTGGGATTCGATTTCCACAGTAAGGTGTGTTTCTTGGAGCATAGCAATGGAGACATGTTTTCTTCTCAGGAAGGATTTTATCCTATTTCTGTGCATGTAGGTGCCCTTCCCTCTGACGTTCCATGTTAGCACTTTGATGTCATCAGCCATCTTTATAGGATTGGACCCCTGGCATGTTGTATTGTGCCTTTTGACTCAATAGGATGATTATGTTGAGGACTGTGGGACCTTTCAACCGTGAACAATAAACACTACAAACCAAACGTGTCCAAGTGGACCAACTGCACCCAGCAGTTATGCAGGCACTGCGTTGTTCGGGTGCCCTCACTCTGTCAGGGCCTTTCCAGGTCTTCTTGAGCGGGTGTGATGCGTCAGCCTTGTGCTGTTGCAAGTCCATTCGCAGGGGGCAAGGGGGTCTTTTGGTCGGTCTGGTGGGTCGACTTCCTCTTGCCTTTTGTGTGTTATCCATAGATCAGTCAATGTTGTCTGTTTGTGGTTGGGTGGTCTTGTCTTACGGGTTTCAGCGCGCGGATCATGATGCCTTCTCCTCACCATCCGCCAGGTTGTTGAGCTCTAGCCACATAGTAGCTGTATTTAATGTTTAGCTGACGTAGCCTGGCCTTGATTGGGACGAAGGAGTTCCTAGCTCTTTGTACTAGGGGTGTATAGTCCAGGTAAATGGCGATATCGGCGTTGCCTCTTTTGATCTCCCCTCCTTCTCGTGAGAAGCGCAAGATGACTTCTCTATCCTGGAAGTTCAGAATTCTGGCTATCATTGGACGTGGATGGGATCCAGGTGGTGGTTTCTTCTGTAGGGACCTGTGTGCCCGCTCCACTGCAAAGCCCCGTGAGAGATGAGTAGCACCTATTTCCTGTTGTATGAGAGTTTCTATGAAGTTGGTAGGGTTGGAGCCCTCCATTCCTTCAGGAATTCTGAGCAGGCGCACATTCTTGCGTCTAGAGCGCCCTTCTGCGTCTTCAGCCCTCTCTTCTAGGAACTTATTGCGCTTCTCGAGTTCTTGGACTCTCCTTTGTATGTCTTTGAGGGTCTCAGTCGATTCCTTTTGTGCTGCCTCTGTGGTAGACACGTGGTCTGTGAGGTTGCGTAGGTCCTGACGCATCAACATCACGTCTGCTTTCACCTCCCCAATTTTAGTGTCTATGAAGGAGCGTAGCCTGCTGATGGCCTCCAGTATCTGGTTGTCTTTATCTTTCTCTTCAGAAGTTGTGGCTCCTGGGCTGGGTGCCATGACCTGTTGGTCCGAGTCTTTGGATTTGCCTGCAGAGAATGACTCCATGATGGTGTTTTTCATTTTACCTTTGGTGTTTTGCATGTTCCGCTGTAATGAGCCGATTTATCTACTGGTTGAAGCAATGCTGGGTGCCTCCTGATGTCCCGTTGGGGGTCCGGTTTCTGAGCGTGGGACCCGGATGGCCGCTCCAGAGAAAGTCCCTGTCTACACCTGGAGGTGAACGCTGGATGATTGTTGAGTCTGAAGTGAAAGATAGCTGGCGAGAAGTGGCGGTTGCCAGCCGGCGGTCCTCAGTTGCAGCGCAATAACCTCCTCTCTCCCGCAAGGTGCCAGCTGCAGCGCTCTTGTTGCAGGTCCCCTGCGGGCGTTATCACTAGCGGGGCTGACTCGAAGGCTCCCCCGAGGTCACCGCTGAGAGCCGGCGATACGAGTGTCTGGGGGGGGCAGCTCTGCTCTTCTATTCGACAGCTTCTCAGGGAGCAGGGGTCACATACACCCCTGAATTAGGCTCTGAGCTGCGGTAAGAGGTTTTGGCTCTCCAGTGTCCCCTCAAAGTTCTTGTGTGGCGGAAGAGGTGGGTGTTTGGTCTCCCCCCCGTCAGCCCTGGGTCAGTGGTTGACTCCGTACACCTTCGGGTGATCCGGCAGGGGTCTCTTTGCATGGACTTGGGCACTGTTTGTGGCAGGGAGCAGGCCTTTTGTCTCCCAGGTGTGTACCACTTCCCCGCCTCTGCGGACCTGGAGTTCGCAGATATCTTGTCTGTATTGGTCCCTCGGAGGCGGGGGCAGGCGTGCCTTTGTGCAGGTGGGTGGTTTACAAAAAAGGTCTTGGGGACAGCCAAGAGCCGTGGTGGTCTCCCGCAGTCCCTGCGTGGCAGGGGCGATTAAGTACTGGGGGCTGTCCTGCCGGTTCCGGTTGGGCTCCTTTTCCTTATGTGTGCACCCAGGGGGCAGGAAAGTGCCTGCGGGGAGATAGAGGCCTCCTTACTTGTTGTTGTGGGGTAGTCCATATGCTGGAGCCAGGCTCGCCAGCTCTGTCGGGTTATCTGCCCTTCATTCTGTGCTGCAAGTGCGGGCTGTGCAGTGATTACTGCCGTTGGAGCCTTCTGGTTAGTGTAAAGACTTGGAGGGGGTCCGGGCAGCCCAGAGACTGCCACGGCTCAATAGAGTTCTGCAGCTGGGGCTAAGGCGCCGCGGACCGACTGTACCCCCGAGAGAGCGTTGCCCGGCGGCGAGGGCTTCCAGCCGCCGGGTCCAAGATGGTCCCCACGGAGCCGCCCAGGGGCCCGGTGCGCCTCTCCGCACGAGGTACTTGGCCCGGCCCCTCCTCACTCCACACGCCGTCATGTCAGGGTTGTGGGTGTTTGCCGGCACTGCATGCCCTGGGGCCGCTGGTGCCGCCTCTCTCTGCTCATGGCCCCTCCTCGTCCCAGGGCTCAGGATGGAGACACGGCCGCCATTTTAGGGCCCAGGGTGCTGAGATACAAGGGTCACGTTATCTGGATGTCGGCTCCGTTTCGCGCCGAAATCGCTGTCCAGGGGTGCAGAATTGGTTGTGGCTGCTGGATATATAATTATATATATTGTAGTATTACACTGGCTATTTTCTTAAGGATCTGTAACAGGATCGGGGCAGGAGCTCGAGAGAAACACGTCCTCAGTCCATGGACCTAGGCCACGCCCCCTAAGAGCTTTACATTACATGCCTTCTGCATGCGTTCGCCCAGATACATTGTAACGTTAGCAACCTTTACTCGCATATCGGGTTTCTTTCATTCAATGAAGCTCACCGGTCACGCAGTTACTTCGGCTGGCTTCTGTTTCTGGGGCTGAGATCTGGGTCTCGCCCCTGCCCCTCGGACACTCCTGGGCTGTCTCTCTTGCTTCCCAGGGGAACGAGCAACCTTCTGGGTAGTCTAGGAATCGCCTAGCCTCCCACTCTTGGACATTGGCTCCTTGGAGACACGGCTACCTTGCCACGCTTCCTCCTCCCTGTTTTGCTCTGCAGGGGCAAACATCTTGACGTCCCGCTCTCTGCCTTCTGGTCCTGGAATACTGAGGCTCCACTGCGATTTCCATCCAATCTCCTACTCGTTCCCTCCAATCAGTGCATCAGTGTTTTTAATACTGTCTTGACAAGCTTACAGGCTGAAGTTGTGCACAATAAAAGTCAATTTGCTCGCTTTGCATGGCCTCGTTAATGAGACATGGAAAATGGAGAGGTTGATGTACCTTGATCTGCATCTTCATCTTCTCAGCACTAGAATGGTGTTTCTCATAGGAAATCTGTACTCCTCTTGATCTCCTCTTCTTTGTCCCAGTATTCAAGAGGTGTTTAGGAGAAATAACAGAATGTGCCTGAATAAATCCTATGAAGGCGGAGGGGCGGTAGTGGGTAGGTCCTTATCAGGAAAGGGGGATACCATGTCTGGCCCTCGGGTTTTACCTCCCCGATCTCCGAGGACCCTGTACCCAGGTGATCCTTCCTTGCTTGTCCTCCCCGAGAGTTGGAATCCAAAGGTGATGGCCCGCCTCTGGCCACCTGTGTAGAAGATCCCTGGGGAGTAGTCTGGGAAAGACCCTTCTGTTTTTCACACATAGTTACATCAAAACCACTGGTACACCTGATCACTTTAGCCCAAGTTCCATTCAATGTGGTCATTGAGAACTCTAATGTGGCTTTGGATAAGAAAAATTTATTTATGTTCCAAATGGAGTAACTTCCTATTGATAGAAATCTGGGAAGGCCCTTTCACTTTCTTCAATGCCACCCATCTGAACTCTGTGTAGGAATGTCCTTCTTCCATGAAATGTCTCACCATGGGGGCGGTTTCAGTCTGACTACGCAAACAACTTCTATGTTCAATAATGCAAGTTTTGCATTTGTGATTAGTTTTCACAATGTAAATCAAATTGCAAGGACGCTTGATCATATAAATGATGCTTGTAGAGTTGCAATTAGTATAATCTTTCAGTTGCCACAAATTAGCCATGCCCAAATCAACCATCTGTGTATCATAAGTAGGCTCACAAACGTAACAAGACCCACACCTATGGTGGCACGTGATGGGGGGAAGAACCCGTAATTCATTTATAGTCTTGGATTTTTTTAGACCATAATATCAATATCATTGTGAATGACTAGATTCTTAATGTTCATTCTCTTGTTATATGCTACAAGTGGTGTTTGTAAAGATTTGTCAAAACACTTCCACCAATTCTTCATGATAGCCATTTTTATTTCATATGAAAGATTTGTGAAAGTATTCACAAAAACAAGCCTATTGGCTGTTGATTCTCTCTTAGTGCTTCGATCTAATAATGCATCCCGATTGTTATTAGATGGCCGCTTTGCAAATTGTTTTAGACGCTTCCTAGGGTAACCACTTGCCTGTAATTTGGTGCACAAGCATGGAAGCTTCATTGTTAAAGGATTCAATCATACTGCTGTTCCTTCGTCAACACATTGGCCAAATGCCAAATTGTTCTTAATATGCTTGGCATGATGACTCTGAAACTGAAGTAGTGCATTCTTATAAGTGGGTTTGTGGAATGGTCTGACAAGTAAGACATTATTAACTTGATAAATGGTAATATCCAAACAATTCGCTTCCACGTGGCTAACAGTGTTGTTAAATTTCAAATATCTTTTCTGATTATCCAGCCATGCCACACATTCCAAGGCAGCTATATGAGAACCTGTCTAAATAATCAAAATGTCATAAATGTAACATAGCCACTCGTATACGTTAGTGCAATAAGGATTGGTGTCACTGTATATGAAGTTCTTTTCAAACGTGTCAACATATACATTTGCTAAGTTGGGTGCCATGGCTGCCCCCATGGCGGTGCCTTCAACTTGTGAATAGAATTGGTCCTGAAATGCAAAGCAAATGTTTGGTTAATGCCATCCCTACAAGCGCCCATAGCAGCTGTGCACCAGTTCTGTGGGCCAGCTTGTTCCTTGACTGCACCGTGGAGCTGATAGCTTTGACCAGTGTTACTGGCACGATGTTTTTATAAAATGCAGTATTTGGCATGGATTTGACCAATAATGTGGCCCACAACTAGTTTTCAAGTACCCTGTGATGAAAGGTAAGAAACAGCGATTAGCGATTGTGGACCACATTTTCATTGGGGCCCAGGCTTATTTTTTGTTTCAGTCCGAGCCAGCTTAGAGGGATGTATGGAGGCACATATACAGGAAGCTGAACAAAAGAAGAAAATGTAATCCATGACAAAGAGATTTGCAAACACCATTCATCACAGATAAAGTGCTGGAAACTGTTAGGAAAGAGATTTCAGCATGGACAGCCAACAGAGGAAATAGGGAGCTGCTGCAGCAGGCACTAGCAAATGGCGCAGGAAGCAGTGTCACTGGAAGAAGTGAGCATGGTCATAGTGGGAGCTCTGTGATTGTAGTGGTGGAGTCTTAGGTGGCACACTGCTTCCCCCTCCTATTTACAGCATAAAACTCACCAACAGACACAGCGATTATGCTACAACTTGACCTGTGTTAGATAAGGTCCCCATTTTATTTAAACGTGGTTCTAGAAGAGCAGAGGAAAACCCCATGGTCTGAATCAACAGATATGGTCTGAACTTGAAGTCGAGGTGGTTACCATCCCCATGTTTGTAGGTTTGGGGTCTCTGTGGACCATCCTCTGTCCTAAAACTGGGTAACTAAACCCATCCACCTCAAGCAAGTCTGGGGGAGTGTGAGCTCACAGAATGTTCCTGTGCACACCATATGCCTTGGTCCTGCCTGTGCTGCGACACCACAGCGTACACGGCTCTACACTCAGACCTTACAATTTGGCATCGCCAGATAATCCTTCTACACCACCCTAACCTACTTGATTATGACACCTAATAAAAATGCAAGTGTGAAGCTTATTCTACGGGTGTGGTTGTGTTTGCAGGTGCCATGTGGTCCTTTCAGTATGCTTGAGTAGTACCAAGTCTGTTTCAGTCCCAGGGCTACACCGGTAAAAGTAATCAGATTTGCGCTGATATCCTGCCACACTAGGGTCTCACTGGACAACACTAGGTAAATGTCTTATCTCCTACAGCCGACCACCACCTCCCTCCCCAAAGCACAAACATACAAAAAACCTAAGGGTGAAATCCTTAGGACCCAGGAAAGCCTTGTGATGGAAAGATTCGAGGTCTGAATTTGTTTGCAGTGTTTCCCTACTTCCCATAATTATAGCATACAGGGACACCAAATAACTTGGAGACACAAACTAGTTTCCAGAGAAAGACAATAATAACCTTATGTCTTGAATTGGTTTACATGAACCTGCCCATTTATTCATGGTTATTGCAAGCCTTAAGATCAAAGATGATTTTCTGGCCTGGATATCCCGATAGCTGCTGTCACATATATAGTTATGGGCTGGGGATTGATGCATTATCATTGTCTCTGCCATGGGAGAGATTTGTGTGTAGGATTTGGAATAAGGTTTTGTCATTGCCTCCATCAATCCCCATGGCATCGCTCAGATATGAATTGGGACTCTCAGCTCTTGAATTTTGGTTTCAGTGACAAGTTGTTTTACTAATGACTAAATTGTGCTTTCCCATTGCGAATTCGCTATATGAGTTCCTCCAGTTGGAATTGAATAATACATCTTCCAATCTTCTGAATATTTTGGATTCTAAAACCATAGATATATTGGACAACTATGGGAGGACCAAAAATGATCTGCTAGAGAATCCAAATTGGGGTAACAAAAACATTAAGGTCACAGATTGGATTGAAAGGATAAGACAAGTATGTAGCTATTAAATTAATTCCAATTTCTCATACCTGGGTAATGCTCTTCCTAAATATCTTGATCATTTTCCATGCTCTGATATAGGAAGTCAATTTTTACGTTTTAGGTTGAATATTCTGCCCACTCAAGAAATGCTATATGTTCATTCTAAGGATCTGGATGTGTTTATTGTAAAAATCCATCAGTCATTCAAACTCTTAAACATATTGTTGTTGAATTCCCGAAGCTGAAGGAAATAAGAACTAAATATTAAGGGTGTTTCGTCCAGCGAAGTAATGATTTTAGTGTTGAGGCTGTGTGGAATCGGTTAAATATTGGCAATGAAATATTTTTCACTCATGAATAGTGAAGATGCTTCAAGAATTAGGATTTGCAACATAGCATTGAAGAGAAACATATAGTTGTTGATTCAATAATAGGTATATTGTAAAGGAAATTAATGATTATTTATGGTAAACCATAGGTCATTTTATTCTATACATTTAGGGAAAATGTAATTAATAGTTTTAGAGTTCTCTATTTTGTATATATTATTTTTTTTTTAAATGATTTGGATTTGATTAATTCTGTCTTCCTGTTGTACTGTTTTGTTATTGTATAATGTTCTTAACTAATGTCTAATTTAATGTTAAAATATCTATTAAATGTTTTGTGGAAGGCCAAGGATTTGGCCATAACACAATAAAAAGAAATTCTAAAGAAAATTAGTAATCCCCATGTCTTTCTTTAGCCGCATAGCTGAGTCCCAGGGGTGTATCACCTCCTCGATCTGGCTGACTCAACCAGACCTCCCAAGACAATTATCAGGACTATGTGCTCACAGAATCTCCCTTCTTCCATCAAGTACCTCAGTCCTGCACGTGCTACCCTGCTGCCCCCTATGGCAGAACATGCAGTGCCTGACATGTGGGTATGACCAGGTGGCCCACCTAGAAGTTTGGCCGCAAAATGTCACATTGCAACTCCACCCCACCATTTGCAAAGGCTTCCAATCCTACAATCCCACTAACACCCAACAGAAGGCGAATTATATATTTAAATATTCAGACTTTGGTCCAACAAGATTGGCTTCACTGTCTTCATTGCCTCCCATTGTCATGGCAACCCAGGATCTCCCCCACTCACTCAGTAGTGTGGAATATTGCGACCCCCGTACTTAACTAATACAACTTAGTCCAGAGAACATTTTTGGTCACCTACGGCACGCCTGATGCCATGGATGGTTACTGGACACATGCAGCAATTGCTTCATGCCATGTGACATGGGTATTCCGAGTTCCTTAGCCCCAGATCGTCATCTCAGAACAGGCCAGTTTAGCTCTGTGGTAGGGGGGGTGGGAGTGCAATGCAGAGTTATTTTGCAATAGCCCGTGCTGTTGCCACATTGGCCATCACCGTTGCATTTGCCCTCTGTGAATGGTGAAATTCTCTTTGGATTCCCCGGATGCATTCAGGGAAGGGCCCTGTAATACAGGAGTTCCCACATGTTTCCAAGGAAACATTAATTCACCTCCGCTGAGTGAGGCGACACAAATTGGCATGAGAAGAGCTTGGCCACCATCCATAGGCTTTGGCATGAGCCTACCATGAAGTTAAGAATGCGCCCTCACACTGGCGCCAACCTAGTGGAATCCCACCGCTTCTGCACCAGAGCCTTGCTGGAAGCAATGCGTGGGAACTGCCTGAGGCCCGTCCTCGTTGTGGCTGAATAACTAGGGCTTCGTATGGATACCTCATGCCCACTGGAAAGGAAATAGCAGCGGAATTTGTTACAACCAGGATATCCTGATAGCTGCTGTCACATATGTAGTTATGGGCTGGGGATTGATGCATTATCATTCTCTCTGCCATGGGAGAGATTTGTGTGTAGGATTTGGAATAAGGTTTTGTCATTGCCTCCATCAATGCCCATGGCATCGCTCAGATATGAATTGGGACTCTCAGCTCTTGAATTTTGGTTTCAGTGACAAGTTGTTTTACTAATGACTAAATTGTGCTTTCCCATTGCGAATTCGCTACATGAGTTCCTCCAGTTGGAATTGAATAATACATCTTCCAATCTTCTGAATATTTTGGATTCTAAAACCATAGATATATTGGACAACTATGGGAGGACCAAAAATGATCTGCTAGAGAATCCAAATTGGGGTAACAAAAACATTAAGGTCACAGATTGGATTGAAAGGATAAGACAAGTATGTAGCTATTAAATTAATTCCAATTTCTCATACCTGGGTAATGCTCTTCCTAAATATCTCGATCATTTTCCATGCTCTGATATAGGAAGTCAATTTTTACGTTTTAGGTTGAATATTCTGCCCACTCAAGAAATGCTATATGTTCATTCTAAGGATCTGGATGTGTTTATTGTAAAAATCCATCAGTCATTCAAACTCTTAAACATATTGTTGTTGAATTCCCGAAGCTGAAGGAAATAAGAACTAAATATTAAGGGTGTTTCGTCCAGCGAAGTAATGATTTTCGTGTTGAGGCTGTGTGGAATCGGTTAAATATTGGCAATGAAATATTTTTCACTCATGAATAGTGAAGATGCTTCAAGAATTAGGATTTGCAACATAGCATTGAAGAGAAACATATAGTTGTTGATTCAATAATAGGTATATTGTAAAGGAAATTAATGATTATTTATGGTAAACCATAGGTCATTTTATTCTATAAATTTAGGGAAAATGTAATTAATAGTTTTAGAGTTCTCTATTTTGTATATATTTTTTTTTTTTAAATGATTTGGATTTGATTAATTCTGTCTTCCTGTTGTACTGTTTTGTTATTGTATAATGTTCTTAACTAATGTCTAATTTAATGTTTAAATATCTATTAAATGTTTTGTGGAAGGCCAAGGATTTGGCCATAACACAATAAAAAGAAATTCTAAAGAAAATTAGTAATCCCCATGTCTTTCTTTAGCCGCATAGCTGAGTCCCAGGGGTGTATCACCTCCTCGATCTGGCTGACTCAACCAGACCTCCCAAGACAATTATCAGGACTATGTGCTCACAGAATCTCCCTTCTTCCATCAAGTACCTCAGTCCTGCACGTGCTACCCTGCTGCCCCCTATGGCAGAACATGCAGTGCCTGACATGTGGGTATGACCAGGTGGCCCACCTAGAAGTTTGGCCGCAAAATGTCACATTGCAACTCCACCCCACCATTTGCAAAGGCTTCCAATCCTACAATCCCACTAACACCCAACAGAAGGCGAATTATATATTTAAATATTCAGACTTTGGTCCAACAAGATTGGCTTCACTGTCTTCATTGCCTCCCATTGTCATGGCAACCCAGGATCTCCCCCACTCACTCAGTAGTGTGGAATATTGCGACCCCCGTACTTAACTAATACAACTTAGTCCAGAGAACATTTTTGGTCACCTACGGCACGCCTGATGCCATGGATGGTTACTGGACACATGCAGCAATTCCTTCATGCCATGTGACATGGGTATTCCGAGTTCCTTAGCCCCAGATCGTCATCTCAGAACAGGCCAGTTTAGCTCTGTGGTGGGGGGGGTGGGAGTGCAATGCAGAGTTATTTTGCAATAGCCCGTGCTGTTGCCACATTGGCCATCACCGTTGCATTTGCCCACTGTGAATGGTGAAATTCTCTTTGGATTCCCCGGATGCATTCAGGGAAGGGCCCTGTAATACAGGAGTTCCCACATGCTTCCAAGGAAACAATAATTCACCTCCGCTGAGTGAGGCGACACAAATTGGCATGAGAAGAGCTTGGCCACCATCCATAGGCTTTGGCATGAGCCTACCATGAAGTTAAGAATGCGCCCTCACACTGGCGCCAACCTAGTGGAATCCCACCGCTTCTGCACCAGAGCCTTGCTGGAAGCAATGCGTGGGAACTGCCTGAGGCCTGTCCTCGTTGTGGCTGAATAACTAGGGCTTCGTATGGATACCTCATGCCCACTGGAAAGGAAATAGCAGCGGAATTTGTTACAACCAGGATAACATACCACCTCATTTTTTGATTGGGTTTTATAAAGTGCACATAATCGTCTAACGATTAAGAAGTAGGATTATTTCTTAAACGGCCCGGTTTGAAGGTTTTTCCGGAATAAATCATTGGATAGCCAATTATCACCTGCAACCAGCGGTCGAAGTGGGCGGGAGCGGTTGGGACCGGTGCTCCTCTACTTTTATTTTTTAAGATTTACTGTTCCTATACTTTTATTTTAAAATGAATCCATTCCGGAATGGTTTCGTTTTAGAATAAAAGTGTAGGAAGAAGTTGAATCTTGCACTTCAGTGCTCGGCGCTGAACATTCTCTTAAATAGCTGGTGTGTTTGTTTGGGGGGTTTGGATTGTGTGTGGGAGGGGGTGCAGTGATGGGGTTTGTGGAGCGCGGGTGTACACTTCGACCACTGCCTGCGACCATTTTTTTTCGCCACCTAACAGCTTCTCTAGCAATCACCATGGAAAAGGAGCATGTCAGAAACACCCCGCAGTACGACGCCTCGCGTTCCTCCCCTCATTTCCCCACGTTGGGAGAAAGAAACAAGTAAGTAAAATGGCTTCCTGCATCTCTCGTGCACGAACCGTGTGCCGGAGAGGTATCTGCCAGCTCCCCTGGCGCGAGCCATGGATGAACATGTCAGGAGAACGGTTTCTTGCATCAGTCGCGACCCTTACAGGTGCCGGCTCATTGCCAGCGCGCGACGTGTGCTTTGTTCCGTTTGCCCACGTGATCCTGCTCTTAGACACTTGCCCCTCAGCAGCAGCGGCGCGGAAATAACTTGCCCACTCATCCATTGTGTGTGAAAAAGACTGCTTTAATGCAAAGTATTACGATCCCTAGCATTTAAAACACGCTGAAACACGTGCACAGGCGCGTTATATATGACATATCATATCATTGAAGGACTCGCACAGCACAAAAATGGCAGGACCTAAAATGTCAACTCTTATTAGCAGTATACTAACCCCTTCCCAACCCGTAAACATGACAACCCTTTCGTCATTTGTCAACATGGCTATGCTAAAACACAACAGCCCCCAACACCCTCCTCCCAGGACGCCTAAGTGAATATAAAAACCCAGTTCCCCTTCCTCAGTAGCGGTTCTAAAATCTTCAAGGCCAAAGCACCCCAAAAACATTGACAAATATTTGACTCGGAATAAAACCAATTCCCACCCAGCAAAACTAATCGAGTCCTTCCAGCAGTCGCCAGTTCGACAGTCTAAGACTTCCTTCTGTCGGTCCTCAAGCACCTTTCACTGTCTCAAAACATCCAGCATCCTCCTTCCCACTTGCCTGCCCCAGAGAGCACGCTGCACAGTCATTGATGGGGAAAGCAGTTTGTCCATCAGCGAGGTCTGGAAAAGTTCCAGGGCTAAGCTAATGTCGAAAGTGTCGGACCCAGGGCTAGCTAGCCTTTTGGTTGTAGCCCTTGAGCTTCTATCCAGGCCTACCGCCAAAGGACCTGGGGCTATAGTCCCCTTAGGCCGTCCCTAGCAATTCCTCTGGGCACCAACATAAAATGAATCCCTTCCTCTCTATTCCATGGATCCTGCTGAGATGGCTCAGTGGCGCCCCTCCCTCTCTCGGAAACTTCAGCTCCCTCCATCATATATATGCCACACGAGTAGGCAGGGCCAGACACATCTGGCCCTAACACAAAAACTTCAAGAAATTGTGATCAAGAACATGAACTTAGATCAGGAAACGAGTCATTTTTTTATTTATCAACATAAACCTTGAGGTATTTGTCAGTTACTTTTACTTCTTGTAGTTTTTCGCAGAGACACACCAGCAACCTCTGGGGCTTAAAATAAAGCACAGTCTATCGGAGGTTTACTATTAACCTCTGGTGGCTTCAGAACAAAACACAGTCTCTGAGAGGTTTAGGATTAACCTCCTGTGGCCTTAGAACAAGTCAAAGTCACTAAGTTGGGGATTACCATATATGCTCTTGGTTTCATCAGCAGCTTGGACAGTACTCAGAGGCACCCACACCCAGTAGTCCTCATCTGCAACTTGAATAATTCTCAGAGGCCCCTGTAGTCTGTTGTCTGTATCATCGGATTGAACAGTTCTCCAAGGGATTCCTAACCTTTAGCCTTTATCAGCAGCTTGACCTATTCTCAGAGACCTACCACCAGGCTCTTGGCTTTGTCAGCAGCTTGCACAATTATCAGAGGCATTCGTGTGCACTTGCCTTTGTCAACAGTTTCAACAGTTCTCAGAGGCACCCCTGACCCATTTAACTTTTTAAACTAGCTGAATATTTATTAGAAGAACTTATAGCCCCTTGACATTGGCTGTGCCTTCAGCAGTTCCCAGAGTGATATGCATACCCTCTTGGCTTTGTCAGCGATTTCAACATTTTCAGAGGCATATGTGATGAATTGTCATCTGGTAAGGGTGTGAAAGCCCTAGCTTTTTTGAATTTTATGAAAAATTGTAAATTGATGTGGGTAAGGAAAGGAAATCTGCTAATCAGATTCCGCTTTAATAAGCTCCATGCCAATAGCCTAGTGTGCACTTGTGCCTGGCTGCTTTAGTATCTCGATTTGCAGCGCCTGCTCTACTAGTGGTACAGAGCAGGTTCAGAGGCCACAGGTGCCCTCTTGACAGCTTGTTATGCACCTCTATGTTACAGGACCACGATGGTCCCTATGGCAATGCTGGACATTCATTCAATATTGTGGCCAGGGATGGCCGCAACGCCGTTCCCAATATGGCATCTGCGAGCCCTTGCTCCTTGTTTCAGTTTCTGGAAACGCTTCAGCAACGTTGCCAATATCAGGGCATCATTTCCAGGGATCCACGCCTCGCAACTTCAGGTATTGTTGCCCTGATGCTAGTTCCTAGATAATGCCTTTGTGCCCTTCAGCCTTCCTGTGTTTTCCCTCGTTTTCCCTCGTTTTTTCTTCTCGCTCCTGAACCCCCTTTTTTCTTCCTTGAACTTAATCTATCCACTTAGAGCTGCCTGTGTCTTACTCTAATCTTCTCCGCTTTAGAGTCTCAGAACTGCCTACAACCTTGTTCCACCCTTTAGCGCTCCAGAGACTCAGAGCTGCCTGTAACCTTGCTCCTGCTTACATCAATCCAGATGTTCCTCCAACCTCTGCTTTTCCTTAATGCGTTTCAGAGCCTCTTTCAGCCTATGCTCTGCATTTCAGTGCCCTGAGCCTCCACTATTACCACATCACTCTGTATTGCAGCGCTCCGGTACTCCTTCAGTTGTCTCTTGCCCCCTATCGTCTTCCTTACTTAGTCTCTTCCTGTTATAGACCCAGTTCATTGATACTCCAAGTTCAGTCCTTGACTTCTGAAGTCAATCTCAACCATTATCCACCATATCGCTGTGGAGAAGAATTTTCTGCCCCAAGAGGATTTCCCTCCCAGAGGCTTCCCAGAGGGTCTCCCCCCTCTCGTTCAGAAGAGACAGGAGGGTGTACGGCTCTCAGTGGAGGTTGTCCACAGTTCAGCAGAGTTAAGAGCAAGACAAAAACCCAGGTATGTCCAATCGTTGACACAGCTGCAATGACATCCAAGTCTCTGCAGCACAGGGGCATTTAAAATATGCACCCCTGTTCCAAAAACTACATAAACCAGAAGAGGTTGTCCTGGTGCTACATACAACTGCACATTTAAGCCATACCTGAGTTAGGGTATGGTGGTCAGCAGTTATCCTAGCCAGATTAAATTGATACTGCACATGGGTCAGCCCAGTTCAACTCTGGGAGGGTTTTGTGTATTACCCCAGACAAGCTGGACCCTGCCCCATTGGCAGGAAGGTAGAGTGGTGGGGTGCCTCTCATTGTTCCTATGTATGAGCAGGTAACACCCTTCCCTGGGACAGCCACTCCACAGGACGCTGGCTTGGGCTTCACACCTGAGTGCTGCATTTCTAAAGATCATTGATCATATTGAGAAGGGGGCAGGGTTAGTAACTAGAGAGATATCTGTACAATTTTGGGGTGAGGGGGTTCTGCCATCTCGATTCTCTCTGCCTCTCTTTCCCTTTCCTGTCCCCTCCTGCTACCTCTGGAGCAGAGCACTTTGGGTATGACATCATAAGGGCAAAGTTCACACATTTCTTGAGCAGGGGTTGGAACCCTAATGCAGGCTAGTATAAAAAAAATCAATGTACATTTTTTATTTTTATTGTTATATGTTTAAAAAAATAACCTTTAACAACCTTCCTTAAAACACATCGGGCCTCATTACGACCCAGGCGGTAAGTTACCGCCTGGGTCGTACCTTTACCACCATGGCGTAAACTATATTTACGCCATGGTGGTTGGCGGACTTACCGCCCCATTCCGAGGTTGGCGGGGCGGTAAGTCCCCAATCCCCATTTACCCTTCCCCATTCCCATTTTTGCCCCATAGGGCATAATGGGAGTGGGGAAGGCGTTAATTACGCCACCGTAAATTACGGTGGCGTAATTAACATCAAGGTCCCTTAGCGCCATGGATTTTAACACCTGCTAAAAGCAGGTGTTAAAACCTCCATGGCGCTAAGGGACCTCGGAATCAGGCGGTAAGGGTCGGCGCTGTTTACGCCGCCGTAAACCCCTTAACGCCTGAGTCGTAATGAGGCCCATCATCTTAATTACATAGCAATTCATTCTTTTCCGCTTCTTACGATAGGCTTCAAACTCATACTGAATCAATTTAAACAAAAACAATCAAATTCATTTACATTTACCCAAAATCATAAATAACCAGTTACATTAGTACCAACATCTATTTATTTTTAAATCCATTATAAATAAACGTCATGCTAACATATGTTAGAAGAAGCATTATAAAATAATATGATGATATTTCTGCATAATATATCTTCAGCCATAATACCTACAAACCAAACCCACACTATCCCTCATCTATTGCAGTTCCACGCACCTAATGCACAATATCCAATAGACCTCTATATATACTTCTATTCTTGAAAACCTATCATGCCACTCAACAACAAAACTACTTACCAACAAATGAAAACATACATCTAATATTATCCACAATATCTTCATTTTAACTTCACAACATTGCAACCTAATCACAGGCTAACTGAAACCAACCCACATCACCCATACAATCAAATATATTCACCTATCTACCCAACAGTACACTCACACACTATCAAATACAAAGACCTGATATCCTCCATAGTACCTTAAGTTCAACATCACAACCTAACAACATTAGACCAAAAGAAACCAACAACCACCAAATTGCACAATCAACTTCAAAGAATCGATGCAAACCCAAGCAAGCCTGTACAACCAACTAACTCTCAGGTAAGCTGGGTAGCAAACTACACTGCCAGCTCAATGTACCAAACATGCAGACTAACGCTGTCCCCAAGGAATTGTGAAAGGTCAAGAAAACTGACCGCCCATGAGTCAAAAACATGCTGACATCACACCTTAAGGGGTTGGGATGAAACACATCTGCCCCCTCCCTCCTAACTATTCCCCCACTGGGGATATCTTCCCTGAAGGAAACCTTGTGAGGGATTCGTCCATCCGCACAGGAAGAGCGTGCTCGCCTGAGCTTTCTTTTGTTTGTTTAAAAGAATGAATGATGGGAGATCAACCTCCGAAAATATGTGGGGCCATTCTGGCACATATTTTCCAGACTCACCGCACAGCAGAGAAATAGTAATGTACTCTGGGAGGACACAGCTTACCAGCGAGGCCCTCCCCTGTCATGTGTAGCTTGTGTAGCTGACACCTGACAGCCGGGGGTACATCAAAAACCTTTGGCTGTGGGCAGCCTGATTAGAATTTCAAGGCCCCATGGGTTTGCATCTCGATTGTCATACCTTGCTGGTGTTGGCGAATACTGAAGAATGTTAATTAACAGGCCTCAGTGAAGGCCTGCATACAGGAAGTGACAATGGAGACAATGGAGACCAGATGCCAACACCTCTTTGTAATGCAATGTGTCAACTTGGTACTAACACCCCTCATTGTTATGGGCAGTGAATGTCCTGTCTGGAACCACTCCTTTCAGAGCAGGGAAGTATGTGAATTGTAGGAGACAAATGTCTGCCTGCAACCCCCTAATTCAAAGGAGGCCCATGTTGTGATCAAGCCCTGCATAAGGCTCAGTGAGTTAGGGAGACACGTTGATGTACAGCATACAAGAAGATGGGTGGGACTTCGAAGTATATGTTGTCATCCTTCCCCTGTCTGTTGCCAAGCGTCCTGGCTCTGAACTGAAGTATCACTGAAGATTGTTGGAGACCCAGGATTGGCTCACCTAATTTAGGCTTGGCCTACACCAATCCCTGGGCCCCGTTTTCTTTAAAAGAGGCCTCAGCCTCTCACTGATCAGATCATCTGAAGACTTCACAAGGAGCAAGAAGAAGGACTCATTTGGACCTGAGCTGAAGGTACAGTCTACCTTACATCTTCCGCCAGTGAAGGAAGGCCAGGAGTTCCAAGAGGGAAGCAAGATCCCTCCTCTAAACATCTCTGAGGGAACAGAGGGAGATACCAGACTCAGAGGACCCATCCAGCAGCTCCAGAACTGGTTCCCAGCCAGCACACAGCATGCCCTGCTACGTTCTGACAGCGAGCTTCCTAGTTGGGAAGTGCCGGAGAGTCTCTGGACAAAGGACAAGGCCGTTGCCTGCTAACCCCCTCCTGAACTTTGGGTGGTCCGCCTTGAAAGGACACTGCGGAGAAGCATCATCCAGTGTCCATCTTTTTAAGGACACATTTGAGACAGTGGAGTCCTCAAACCGCATCCGGCTGCACCGCTGACTGTTGTCACAACGCAGTCACCAGAGCCATCCAAGATGCCACGACCAGCATTCCAGATCCGCCAACCAGCACAGAGACAGCGATTCTTGGCCATGTGCCACCATGCTGGACAGCCTGCAGACGTCCGTCCAGCCCCGCTTGCTGAACTGCCTGCCGCCTGGTTTCCATAGCTGTCTCCCACCACTAACTCTGTCTCATGGGCTACAAAGAGCCCTGGAACAACCTTAACGCTTTCGAGCACCAAGAACTTCTTCAGCACCAGGTACATTGTGGTTCTGCCCACCTGGTCCTTCTCTGAAGGCCTCTGGAGACAGTTACGACTTTTTGCCTTTTTGGTGTTGAAACCAATAACCTTGAACTGTAAGACTGATTACTTTACCAACTACCCTCCTTTCAGTATCCAGAGTGCATCCCTTTCCTTTGTGAACCTGTCTGTCCTCTGTGTTCCTTTACAGTGTGGGTTGTAATTTTAGTGTGCTAGAACTGTCTGTTGTAGTAATAATAAAGTAGATATTTTATCCAACCTTGACTGGACATTCCCTTTTATCATTGGGTAATAATTGTATTTTCGCTGTGTTGCAACTAACCAATGATCCACGACCTTTGCGGAGATAAGCCAGCCGTTCTGTCCATGTTACCAAAATTGGACAAGGAGATCTTTTAATTCATTTGTATTCCAATCTGTTCGGATCCCTTGTGTTGTACTAGAGGTGTTGGGTTGATTGATGGTTTAGAAACCGTTATTCAGCCCTGGTCCACTGGTGCCCCGGAAGTTGATTTGTCACAACCCTATCCAAGGAGAATCACATTTCACCACCATAACACCCCTTAGCATCAAGAAGCCATGGAAATGGTGACTATTGCACTTTACAAATACAACTCAGCAAAACATAAGATAACAGAACATTTGGAGCACTCGTGCAGGAAATTAACAATTGTGGTGGTTGCACACTCCCTTGCTGACATTACACCACAGCTTCCAGGGAAAATGGGCCCCTTCCTGCACACCTGGCTCGAGGGGTTACATGCGCCAATTTAACAATACATAATTGTAATAAGTCCTTAACCACTTATCTCAGATCCCGTCGACTGTCAGCACCTATATTTTATTGATTGTTTAAATATTAAAACTGTCTTTTGAGGTTATGGCTCAAACTGCCAGAAGACAAGCAGGATGCTAAGGGTTTTTACAGGAAGATGCAGCACTCATTTTGAGAGCAATTGAAGGACATGACAGATTTCTGAGCAGTCAGAACAGATCTCATTATAGCAATTGGAATGATTTTTGAAAGAAACTTAAAAAACAAGTTAGCATTGCAGTTCACACGTTCTTTTTGGTTGATTATTTCAAAGTAGCACAATCTCACAGCTGTTGAGGATTTTGTTGAAACCTATGTTATGCAAGGGAAGTAAGACAATTTGAGTGAAGTGGCCAATACTGTTCAATGCGTAGTCATTAGATTGGCCATTATTAGCCATGCAGGGGCTCTCTAAACCATCGTTGATGTGCGAGAGAAAATTAAATCAGCTCTAGAAAAAAAGGAAACATGTGAACGACTGACACATAATCATCAGAAATTCATCAGGCTGGGCATACCTTCAAACACTGCTACTTTGTTGAAAAAAAATGGCCCTTCCGTTAGTCGAACATTGAGAACAAGGTCCACACAGAAATATATGTTTATATAATTATTTCGAGCTGAGAAATATTTCCTAAGGATTGGAAATGCTGAATGCATGGCCGACTTTTTTTTGTTTTTTTGTTGTTGTTTTATTAGTTAAAAATTATTCAACCTTTAGCAATTTACAGTTAAACAAGTCAGTTGTATACTTGAGTACTTTACATAGTATAAATAAACAATATTCAGATCGAATTTTACATCAAAAGATAACCACCAAACGCCTACAAATACATCAATTCAACAAACAGCCAATAGAGTTGTATATATATTTTTTGTTGCGAAAAAACAACTTGAATTATATCACATGGATGAAGTGAAAATGAAGTCAAGTGTATCTGCCGGAAAACTGAAAGCTTTGAAGAAGTTACAAAAATGATGACATTCTGGACTGATGCAATCTGACACATAATGCAATGGCCTTTCTCTTCAGACACCACCACCTGCAAGACGTCTGAAGTAGACCTCAGTTCATTAATGTACGCAGTTATCCTAACTAGAAAAGATCAAGGATTTCCTACTAAAGTGATGGCTTACATTCTTACACTACAATATTCACAAATCCCAGTGTTGTACTATTTTCTTAAAATGCCCAAGGATTTCTATAACCACCGGTATGGGTCTACAGTACCCCCGATTAAACAGCATTATGTAGTTGGCATTTAACAAGTGACACAACAGATTCCACCATGCAATTGGAGCTGTAAAATATGATGGAAACAGAGGACACAATTAATTGGAAACCTCTGTGCACCATTATTCCACATCCATAAAGTAATGAATGGGTGAGAGAGGCAATGGAAACATTATAGCTATGCGGAATGCATGATAAATGTGTTATTTAATGACGGGACTGCCACTTACTAAATGGTTATTAATGTGGCGTTAAAACCCCATTCAAAGGGCTGGAACGATGGGTAACGGCCACGGCAGCCCAAGTTAACGGCCCGAGGGAAGCCCCCGTTCCAGCACTTGGAACGGGGACTTGAAGTCATTAGCCCCCCCCCCAGGCTACCAACCGGTAACCAGGGGTGCTAAAACTAAGTATTTTCAGTCATGAACGCGTCCCGTTCAGTGACTGAAAATAGTGTCTATAGATGGCCACCATGGAAAAGGAAGGTGGGGCTTCCCTTTCCAGAACGGCCGTCAGGGGAACAGTGGAAGGCGCAGCTGCGGTGGCGAAAGCCAGCGCAGCTGAAAGGAGGTTAGTGGTGGGGAATTAAAAATAAAAATAATAATAATAAGGGGATGGAGGGTGGGGGAAAGATGGCAGCAGGGGCAGCCTGCCATCAGGGGGGATGGAATGCAGGCTTTCATCAGCGGTTCAAGCCCCCGTTCCTAGCCACCTGATTGGCTGGCTCCTCCTGCCAGAGTGCTAATGATATTGCAAAGAATGGTTCATACAAAAAGTAGAAAAAGTGATGAACGCAAAAGTTGCACCTGGCTATGGAAATATTTTGATGAACTAGTTTAAAAATGATAGAAATTTGAATGAGAATATATGTTTAAGAATGGAGGGGCAAATTATATTCATGACACAGATTATGTGTTTATTGTTTAGGGGTCTAACTGGCTACACCTTTGATTCAAACATTAAGGTCTTGAAAAACATTGACTTCAGCCAAACACCGTTGGAGATATGGTTGTGGAAATGAAACAAAGAAAGCTTCAAGTCCGCTAGTAGAGTAAGCCAACAGATAAAATACACTCTTGCATGCAAATTCATTACACCATTCGGCCACACATGTTCGCAATTATAGGAAGTTATTTGAATCCCTCGGTTCAAGTGGATTTTAAAGAGTCTGCAAAAAGCCTTGTAATACTTTCTAACAAAGGAATCACCCAAACAGCGTATTACCTAAAGCTTTAGATAAAGGACAGAAAGGGACCAGAGAACAGGCATTAACACATGTGTAGGAAGAAATGAATGAAGATGAGAATTGATCTATGCATTGACGTATGGGAAAACAAGTAAAAACTCCTAAACATTCTAAGAAAGTAGTGGGCAAATGTATAGCAAGATAAAGAAATGGTGCCTATTACAAATAATGTACCCATCTTTGTCAACATGATGATGGGTAATGAACTCAAACATGCAGAAGCATGATGGATTTGTTGTGCCCTCACAGGCTTAATGTATATATTGACTGGGGAGCATAGTTTAGTGAAGGTTTGGGGTTTCTTTGATTTCTTCAGGAAGGATCTGTTTGACTCTTGTATTTTTTTGTGGGGCGGGCGGGGGGTGGGGGGGATTTCTGCCAGGTCTGGAAAAGGGCTGAACATGAGACCTACTGACTCAAGCCCTGAGTGCTATAGGTCAGAATATTGGAAAATATGAGCATGAAAAGGTATGTTGTCGCATAGTGTTCTGAAAGGTAATGAGCACTATGCTATTTTACGCATACAACTAAGCATGATCTATTTGTATCTGAAATAATGTGAATGATAAAACGGGAAATGGGATACATCTCCACGTGAAATGCCACTTAATAAGGCCATTAACAAGCTAGAATGAGGTGTAGAGAAATGAGCTCAGAACAATGAGAACTTAGTGCTGGAACAGAATTACCAGTGGATTTCATTCATTTAGTACTGGATGCTTACCATGGCCTTAGGGGTAGTTCCGTGCACTAATAGAAAACTGTGTGTGGCAGCCAATTGATTGCCTAATGAATGGCACTGTCAGGCCCTGGGTGTATACAGCTCTGCCGTCTGCTTCACCGGCACCTTCCCTCCACAAAAGACAAAGGTCCATTCCCTATCAACATCCCTCTATCCTAGCACCTGCAGGACCCAAAGCAATCATTGGACTGCAGCCAAGCCCCACAAATATATAGTTCTGGACAGCAACCTTTTACTTGAATAACACCACACTGTGTTCGGTCTATTTTCCTAAATAATGATTCTATCATCTATAAAAGAACACATGCATCCAATGATTGCTGATCATTGACATCCAGGGCCTACAAGGTAAGTCCCGTTCCTCATCCTTTGAACCATTGTTGCACTGCTCTTACCAGTGAACAGCCTAAACAAATTCATAATCTCTCTCATACAAATCTTGTCCTTGGCTATCAAATGGGTTTCATGAGGACAATGTATGGCAGGCATTGTGTTACCCTCCCTTCCTCTGCCTTACTTGTCGTGGACTAGGGTGCACTCCTGCTCTTGCCATCTTGATAGTGGGGGCAGGCAATGCGAATGCCAGTGGCAACATATCAGTCTGCCACTCCCCTCAGAACTGTCCTCTGCGCTACTCAAAGCAATCCCATCTTCTCATCCTCCCATTTCCTTAACACCCCTACCACACACACTACACTCCATCTATACATAAATGCGTCAAACCAAACTTGGAAACACGTGCATTTCTTGGCCTCTGCATTCAAGCCAGCAACAGCTCATAGCCACGTGGCTGCTCTCCTTTTATATCCATGACATGCTCCTTTCTCTGTGCACCACTGCTGACCGATGGCTGTTCCCTGCTCCCTCCCCCATAATGACAAGTGTCCCAAGCCACACTATTCACTTCATGTGCCCCCATAAGGGGCACACCCTCTTTCTGGATGACCTTGGCCTTCTCCAGTTCAGGAACTCATATCTCACCATCCTCCATACTGGAATCCCAATCACTACCTCTTTCTGCCCCTGCTGCAAGGTCAACCAAGAAGACAAACCTCCACATCTCCACACCTGTACCCACTGTCCAATACACCCTGGTCTCAGCCTAGCATGTAGTGCGCAAATGAAATATTTATTTATTGTGTCTATAGGTTCAATATTCTGAGTGATAACCACTCATATCACACCCTCCTCAAAATACCTCCTAGGTCACACTGGACCAGGAATCAGGCTGGTTGGTAAAGGTATTATTTATTTATTTATTTAAAATTAAAATCACACATGTTTAATTTATAGGGGCAGCAACCACCAATACGGTGACAATACAAATAAGAAAGTAAGGCAATTGAATTAACTTTTTAGCAACACAGAATGTAAAACACAGGGAAAAGAACAGTTTTGGTGTGTTGAAAGATAGCGCTTAGGTTAAGATTTCCCCCTGCAAATCCTTAATTCACAAATGAGCAATTCTACACAGGTGTAAGTAAGCAGCAGGTATTCAGAAATAAAGAACAGCTTATAGGTTTGAATACAATCTTCCCTGCCCAAACAAGAGAGAAAACGTTTTTGGGACTTTTACACTTTTAGAATGACAGTTGAAAATGGCTGTGTGAAACAATGAAAAGTGTGCAAAAATCCTTAAATTGATATACATTCCTATGAGAGCAACACTGAACAGGTCCTAACAAACATAAACTACAATATGAGCAACAATACACACTTAGAATCAGAATGGAACTTTGGAAAGACTTATGGGAAAACACACATGTAAAACTTTAGCAAAATTGCGAATTCCTGCCTAATTTTCACTATGCAATTTTTAATTAAAACGGGTCAAAGACACTATTTTGGCTGTGGATGTAGCTACAGGTCTTAGGTTTAACTCAGAGTTGTAATTACGTCTCTAGCTATAAAATTGAGGAAGTTATGCAAGTTTGAATGAGAAGCATTTTTGAGAAAAATGAACAGAGAAAAGCAGAAATTTGGTTTTGAAATGACAGATTGGTTTTATTTAAACTATATTAAGGCTAAGAAACAGGAGAATGCCACCCGTGAATCTCCACAGTTACGCACGGCCGATTGTAACCCTTCAAGTGGCGGATACTCTGTTTTTCTTTTATAGGAATTACTTTATTTAATTCCAAATCACTAATGGCTTATGGTCTAGTAAAACAAATGAGAGAAAATCAGCGCTAATACTAGGGATTACAAACAGGGTTGCAAGAATGGTTCTGACACTATTGGAGGTTCTTAAGTTAAAGATGGAATAGGTTGAGAGATGGGGATAGGACACGTTAAAACAAGATATGGTATGGTTTACTATGATTCCTATTTATGCTTACAGTCCACTGTAACTGAAGATTGGACCATCAGGTTCTGGTCATCACAGATCGGGTCTACAGGCAGCAGGGCACTTCTGGCGGAATTGGATCAGCTGGGCGGTTCTGGTCAATTGGACTAGCACCTCAGGCTGGATTAGATTGGATTGGCCCATCTGGTTGCTGGACACTGTAGATCAGCGTGATGGCGAGTTTCAGCAGGCAAACCTTAATGGTAGCAAGCCAGACTGGATCAGAATTGTTTCCATGAAGTTTGGGATGGTTCAGGATTTTGGCCTAGTTGAAAAGAGTTCCGCAAATGCTGAGGCCTGGGTTTTGCAAAGTAGTCTGGATCAGGACAAGATGAAGAATTCTGGAACAGGATGAAGAAGTCAGGAACAGAGCATCACGCGGAAATCAGATTGGAGTCAGGAATCAGTGTGTCCTGTGTGTAGTGAGGCTCCCTTATGTATCATGCCAAGTGACATCACTATGTTTATGGTAGGGGCATACTTACAATCCACCCCCACAATGCTGTGATAGGTCAAAGGCACTTGCCTTATTCTGGTTGGAAGACTGAAAGGGCTGTCATATTTTATGATGTGACTTGGGAAACTCCCACAGTTATTTGGACCAAAATTTAACTTTCCCACATATGCACATTTCTATAATTATGCCCTCTAATAAAATCAGGCACATGCATTACATATTTTGTGGGTCACCTTTACATCCAACTCCTACGTCAGTGAGAGCTGGCTTTGTCTTTCTGTGGAATTTTGTCACGTTTAATCATAAAGATTTGGCCTAACAATTCCTAATTCGGTACATATCTGTGAAATCACCCCTAGAACACGGGTATACAATATTAGATTTGCAACATTAATAATCTTTGCGCAATTAGTGTTTTTGTATAACTTTGGTTCCTTATGCAGTCCAGGGTTCAATCACATCTTCAAAGAAAGAGCATAAAATTAGATTTACAACTACCAACCTTTAGATTTATCCTCCTTCTTGTGGCAAAGTGAAAAGTCTTTAAAGCTTAATTACAAATAGGCATTTAACCACCAAAAGTCTTTAGCAGTTTCTTTACTTTTCTTTCAACTGGCAACAGCTGTCAAATTCCTTTGATCAGGGTGGGGGTCCTCTTCCTTGAGAGGGAAGTGTTCAAGCCTGCCATTGTCTTTGGCTGGGGTCCAGACAAAAGTCTGATGAGTTCTTTGTCATGAGTATGTGAAAACCTCCCAGCAGCAATTAGTCCTTTCCTGCCAGCAGTGAGGTATCACCCATTCCCAGGCTGAGGCTGTCAGATCAGAATTAAATAGTTAATTAACTCAAGACTGGGTTTTAACTTTAAGTTACCTACATCTTTCATTAAACCTTTTAATGACACAATGTATAGGTGGATTTTGACATTTAGCAATCCTTTGACATTTCTTACAGAATTAGGCCTTTCAACAAAACATGCTTTTAAACAGGTGATTTTGCACTTTCTTCAGAGAAAAGCACCTTTAAATTGAGTCCTTTAAATAAGATATTCCTCTACAGCACCCACATTTTATTCAGCACCAGTTCTTTCCTTAAGTGCTGGATTTGCTTGCAGTCTGGATATATGTAGCCAGCCTTTTGTTTGGAGTTTCTGACTGCACAGTTGAAATTGTTACATGCTGCCATTTTAGCTGCATTTTTCCTGTGGAACTGAAAATAAATGTTGTTGGGCTGGTTTTTCATGAGATACATTTCTTAGCTGCTGTCAGTCAATGAGGCCCGGCTCCTCTGAGCCACACTGGATGATCTGTAACCCTTTTACTCTTAAGGATTCACTGAAATGAATGGATCTAGCGCCAAAAAGAGCACTGTGAAGGTTGCAAAGCTACATTTTAAAAGACATTTTTGATTTTCAGGACAATTCTGCTGCCTTGCTCCAGGTTGAATGTAATAGAACCCACTGGAATTCTCCTGCAGTGAGAAATCTGTTTTCACCCCCCCTTGACTATGAGTGGCAGGGTGTGCAGCCTTTTTGTGGTTGTGACCCAAACACAGTTTTGCAGATTTTTGCGCGCACAGGGGTTAGCGCATCAATTTTTGGCTGTTTCTTTCCCCATGTATAAAGTAATGCAGTGGGGAACATTTGACTGGGTCAAGATATCCCACATACCTCACTCATGGCATGTGGTGTGCAATAGAGGGGTTAGGAAACCAGTTCTTGTCTCTGGCCCTCCCCTCCCGTCAGGGTAGGGGATTTCAGTGTTCAATTACCTTTCTCCATCAGTCTGTTACCCCATTTGGCCACAATCTATCAATCGTGTAGCTGCACCTTACCCGGTGGCTGCTCTATACCATCTTGTCTTATCTATATGATATTGTAAGTTGGCACACTGGCCAACCTCAGTTCTTTATCCTCGTCCTCAGATACTGCCCCAGTGCCACTCACCATCTGTACTTCCCAAGTACTCAACGTAGAGGCTGATTTGCCACAGTAACAAATATTAATAAGTTGCAAGCACTCAGCTGCATGGCCCCATGCCAAGCTTCCAGACCTCAACCCAAAGAAGAGGCACCTCAACCTCATCACAGACCTAAGTATACATGCAGTCAGAATGTGCCGTCCCCACTGTCTCGTGAACCCTGCCCATCTGTAATTTGCACCCTTCCCTTCACTGGACTCTGTGTCAATATTTGGGGTACTGCCCCACTCGGACTGCACTGTCTCTTAAAATCGTCTTTAGACCACCTTTTTAGGGCCCCTTTTCCATCAGGCACCTACTTTATGTTTTACTGAAACACTTGTGTATAGGCGCATTATAAATGCCACATCATATCATATCATATCATACTTTAATTGTGGTCATCTATTCCGAATTTAAACCTTTCGCTTATCTTCTTTACTTTGACCCTTCTCTCCCTATATCATTGTGTCCCCGTCGTCATGCTTTTTGCCCCTGGTGCTTGCCTACCCTTTTGCGGGTGATTTTATTTATAAAAAATCAAATGCAGAAGGAAATTATTCTCGATGGTTGTGAGATTGGCCACCACCGACAACTGACAGCATTGATCTGCTACTTCAAAGAAAATGGACTCGAATTACATGCATTGAAAACAAAGATTTTGCCATTTGGAGGGCTGCCAAGTGTGAGGGGTCAGAAATGAAAGCCAGACACAAAGTTGTCATGTTTTTGGTTAAACACATTTTTTAAAGAAAAGTGGGTTGCGAAAACGCCTCTCTATCCCTTTTCTAAAGAGAATCTTCTTTACCTAGAAACCAAAAAAAAAAAGATCTGTCTGTGTCAGGATGTCAGCAAAAGCCACCCTGGTGTCCAAAAGGTCCTATCCTGACGCTATAATCAAAACCACAAAGGGTGCAAGGAAAATGTCTCTAACTTGATGTTAGCAAAAGTGTTCAAAATTAAAAAGTATCAAAATGATTCCAACTAAAATCTTCTCCAAGGTATAAACCTTTGGATCCTGAGGATGGTCCCCTTCCTCTGGATTCGTAGATAGGATGGCAAACATGTCTCTTTAGATGACAGTTCCCTTGTGTCTTCACTGCACTCAAAAAATAAAAATGACTCTTTGGTTATAACATCCTCCGTGTCTTTGCTGGACTTACAAAGTTCTTGTTTAAACAATAAGTTCTGTAACACTCTTTCTGTAGTGTTCCTTGTAACTTGATACATCACCTGGTATACTCCCCGGCTACATATCTTTATTAACATGAACTGACTGGTGTGCTCGCATGCCAGGACTTCTTTTATAGTTTTTCAGTCATTTGGCTATACCACAATAGCATATACCGTGAGGGCTTGGTATCATTTGCTCAGTGCAAACCTCTTCCCCAAATAGGCATCTCATTCATCTGTACTTGATTGGCGTTTGCCTTTATGCTTTGCTTTGTCTGCATTCAAACATTTGTCTTATTGGATAACCTTTCCCCCACAATGACATCTCAGGCATCTATCTGTGATTGGGGTTTGATTTTGTACTTTGTCTCGGCTGCATTCAAACATTTTCCTCATTGGGTGTTGAATTTGTGCTTCGGCTTGACTGCCTTTATACAAGCTTTGGCTGTTTTCTACATCAGCAATCTCGTACTGTTCAAACATTTGATGCGCTTGTCAGAACGCTGCGGGCCCCCAGTTGCTTTGGCAGACTCACCTGTGGTGTCCAGCATCTCAGACTCTGCTTGAGCTTTGGCGGTGTGGCTCCTCCACCCGCTTTCCACTTTGCAGTGTGTGGACGCTCCCCCAGCGTCCTGTGTGGCTATGTGGTCACATGCCAGCTTTCCCTCTCGGCCTGGGCTGGAGAACGCTGCTTCTGAAAACGTCTCACCTGCCAGGAGCTCTTGCACAGCTCCCAGCATCTCCACGGCCCTCCTTGCTTGCATGCAGCTTCTCTCCTCTATTTCCAGGGGCCTTCCAGCATCCCGCGTTCATCAGCCTCAGTATGAGGTTTAATGTCCTCTCCTGCACTCCTCTCTCCGACAGCATAGTTGCCATCTTTAAATGTCCTGCACACTGAGGGATTGGGAAAACAAATAGTCTGCATGCTGTACTTTGGGCTCCTGTTACTTTGCACAAACTACCTCATCCTCCTCGTCTCAGTACCTGAGTGGTTATGGGAGTTGGGGTCCATGGGCAGTGGCAACGCGCTCGCCCTGGAAACAAGACGACGTGGAGCAACACAGGTTTGATACCCGGGTGCATTCTTAGAAACCTCTGGTTATTAAACGCGTTATAAATAACCAATTATAATAATAATATGTCATGGGTCAGTTAACTCCAAGATGGTTTTTCAGAGGTTTCATATGAAGACATATTAGAAACAAAAGGTGTTGTGTGTGAGTTGTGAGTGTCTGACTAGAATAGTGGAAAGAAAAAGTTTCTTGATTTACTCTACAGGGGGAATCATTAGCTGACAATAGGCCATTAAGGCCTTGAGGTCAGAGGGTCTTCCTCATGGGAACGGGGGCAATACTGTGCGTCATCTAATGAAGTCATGACATCTCCCCTTTAGTTGTCTCCTTCCATGTGATCCTCCCTCATACAATCGCCTCAGGGTCAGAATCAGGTAGCAGCTGACGTCCCCTGGCCACATGAGAGGAGGTTCCCGCCAGGGAATCTGTGATGACTCCATTGGATTCATCACACTAGTCAGTGGAAAGCATGGCATGACCATCTTTCCAATATTTTGGGGCTATGTTTGGCACAAGTAAGAACTGGTCCACTCACGGAAAATCTAAATTTAAAAGGCTTGACGCTCTGGGATGTGGCATTCAACTCTGCTCCAAAATATGAACGCAGATCCATTGAAAGCTCTTTGGTTCATAGAGGTGCATGAACCAAAGGGCAGTTCACCTGTACTCTGCAACAGTGGGGCATGGCTAGAGTCGACATAGAATAAGGCTCGATGGAGGCAAATTGCCTGAGAGACAAGATTGGGGTTCCAAGCTCGATCACAATGTCAACTGCCTATTGGGGAGAGGGAAGAGTACCACAAAGTATGCCATCAACTCTCCGGTTTTGTACTGCCTCGAGAAATTAAAAGACTAGGCCCCGAGGTTAGCAAAGAGGGCAAGGGAAATTAAGAAAATAGCACCTTGGCTGCAACACATTACTAGAGAACTGGCCTATTAAAATCGATTATCTCCATTCAGCATGAAGTTCACTGAATCATAAGGTGCTTCTAAAACCGGTTAAAACTACGTGTGACCCCTGGCCCAAATAGACCCTGCTAGGCTGTGGCTTACTGTCCTTTCTGGATGGACTATGATGCCATCTGAGAGAAAAATCTAACCACACAGCTAGTGGGTTATCAGAAAAATGGATTTCATTTGACTGCATTGATGTGTTTTAGGATTTTCTGGTTACTGTTAGTTGCTTTGTAGTGAGAGGCAGAGAACTGAAGGAAAGCAAGAACAAGAAGAGAAGACACAACTGGGAATAAGCGAGAGGGAGCACTGTGGGTAGAGGGATGGAGCACTGGGAAGAAGAGACAGGGAGAGGAGAAGAGACAGGAGCACTGAGATAAAGAAAGAGAGCAGGCACTGGAGAGAAGGTAGAGGGAGCACTGGAGAGAAGGTAGAGGGAGCACTGAGGGGCAGAGAGAATGAGGACTACGAGAAAGAGAAAACACTGGAGAGAAGGTAGAGGGAGCACTAAGGGGCAGAGAGAATGAGGACTACGAGAAAGAGAAAGCACTGGAGAGAAGGTAGAGGGAGCACTGAGGGGCAGAGAGAATGAGGACTACGAGAAAGAGAAAGCACTGGAGAGAAGGTAGAGGGAGCACTGAGGGGCAGAGAGAATGAGGACTACGAGAAAGAGAAAGCACTGGAGAGAAGGTAGAGGGAGCACTAAGGGGCAGAGAGAATGAGGACTACGAGAAAGAGAAAGCACTAAATAGAAGGTAGAGGGAGCACTGAGGGGCAGAGAGAATGAGGACTACGAGAAAGAGAAAGCACTGGAGAGAAGGTAGAGGGAGCACTGAGGGGCAGAGAGAATGAGGACTACGAGAAAGAGAAAGCACTGGAGAGAAGGTAGAGGGAGCACTGAGGGGCAGAGAGAATGAGGACTACGAGAAAGGGAAAGCACTGGAGAGAAGGTAGAGGGAGCACTGAGGGGCAGAGAGAATAAGGACTACGAGAAAGAGAAAACACTGGAGAGAGGGTAGAGGGAGCACTGAAGGGCAGAGAGAATGAGGACCAAGAGAAAGCACCGGAGTCAGGGGAGAGGGAGCACTGAGAGGCAGAGAGAATGCAGACTACGAGAAAGAGAAAACACTGGAGAGAAGGTAGAGGGAGCACTAAGGGGCAGAGAGAATGAGGACTACGAGAAAGAGAAAGCACTGGAGAGAAGGTAGAGGGAGCACTGAGGGGCAGAGAGAATGAGGACTACGAGAAAGAGAAAGCACTGGAGAGAAGGTAGAGGGAGCACTGAGGGGCAGAGAGAATGAGGACTACGAGAAAGAGAAAGCACTGGAGAGAAGGTAGAGGGAGCACTGAGGGGCAGAGAGAATGAGGACTACGAGAAAGAGAAAGCACTGGAGAGAAGGTAGAGGGAGCACTGAGGGGCAGAGAGAATGAGGACTACGAGAAAGAGAAAGCACTGGAGAGAAGGTAGAGGGAGCACTGAGGGGCAGAGAGAATGAGGACTACGAGAAAGAGAAAGCACTGGAGAGAAGGTAGAGGGAGCACTGAGGGGCAGAGAGAATGAGGACTACGAGAAAGAGAAAGCACTGGAGAGAAGGTAGAGGGAGCACTGAGGGGCAGAGAGAATGAGGACTACGAGAAAGAGAAAGCACTGGAGAGAAGGTAGAGGGAGAACTGAGGGGCAGAGAGAATAAGGACTACGAGAAAGAGAAAACACTGGAGAGAGGGTAGAGGGAGCACTGAAGGGCAGAGAGAATGAGGACCAAGAGAAAGAGAAAGCACCGGAGTCAGGGGAGAGGGAGCACTGAGGGGCAGAGAGAATGCAGACTACGAGAAAGAGAAAACACTGGAGAGAAGGTAGAGGGAGCACTGAGGGGCAGAGAGAATGAGGACTACGAGAAAGAGAAAGCACTGGAGAGAAGGTAGAGGGAGCACTGAGGGGCAGAGAGAATGAGGACTACGAGAAAGTGAAAGCACTGGAGAGAAGGTAGAGGGAGCACTGAGGGGCAGAGAGAATGAGGACTACGAGAAAGAGAAAACACTGGAGAGAAGGAAGAGGGAGCACTGAGGGGCAGAGAGAATGAGGACTACGAGAAAGAGAAAGCACTGGAGAGAAGGTAGAGGGAGGACTGAAGGGCAGAGAGAATGAGGACTACGAGAAAGAGAAAGCACTGGAGAGAAGGAAGAGGGAGCACTGAGGGGCAGAGAGAATGAGGACTACGAGAAAGAGAAAGCACTGGAGAGAAGGTAGAGGGAGGACTGAAGGGCAGAGAGAATGAGGACTACGAGAAAGAGAAAGCACTGGAGAGAAGGTAGAGGGAGCACTGAGGGGCAGAGAGAATGAGGACTACGAGAAAGAGAAAGCACTGGAGAGAAGGTAGAGGGAGCACTGAGGGGCAGAGAGAATGAGGACTACGAGAAAGAGAAAGCACTGGAGAGAAGGTAGAGGGAGCACTGAGGGGCAGAGAGAATGAGGACTACGAGAAAGAGAAAGCACTGGATAGAAGGTAGAGGGAGCACTGAGGGGCAGAGAGAATGAGGACTACGAGAAAGAGAAAGCACTGGAGAGAAGGTAGAGGGAGCACTGAGGGGCAGAGAGAATGAGGACTACAAGAAAGAGAAAGCACTGGAGAGAAGGTAGAGGGAGCACTGAGGGGCAGAGAGAATGAGGACTACGAGAAAGAGAAAGCACTGGAGAGAGGGTAGAGGGAGCACTGAGGGGCAGAGAGAATGAGGACTACGAGAAAGAGAAAACACTGGAGAGAGGGTAGAGGGAGCACTGAAGGGCAGAGAGAATGAGGACCAAGAGAAAGAGAAAGCACCGGAGTCAGGGGAGAGGGAGCACTGAGGGGCAGAGAGAATGCGGACTACGAGAAAGAGAAAACACTGGAGAGAGAGTAGAGGGAGCACTGAGGGGCAGAGAGAATGAGCAATGAGGCAAAGAAAGAGAGCGCACTGGGGAGAGGTGAAAGGGATCACTGGGGCAGAGAGAAGGAGAACTGAAATAACGACGATAAAGAGAGAGAGGGCACTGGGGACAGCTGAGAGGGAGCACCGAGGAGCAGAAAGAGAGAGGACTGAGGCAAATAAAGAGAGAGCACTGGGGAGAGGGAGCACTGGGAAGAAGTGAGAGGCAAATGCCGGCAAACATACACACATGTACCAGAGTTCATCTTCCGTTCTGTATTCTCCTGTTGAAATACATGATTCAGTGGTTGCCTGATTGTTGTGGGTAATGTCATGTGCATATCTGCATCTGGGAGAATGTTGCATGACATGTTGGTGTGAGGGTTTGAGTGAGTGTTCTACGCATGTCAGCTGGATAGGGGCTGGCAGCCAATGAATGTCCCAGTGGGTGTCTTATACCTGTACTTAGGTTTTATTGGAACTAAGCAACAAGGGGCCAACATAACTGCCTGTCCGATAGCACAGCGAGTAGAGTGCTTGTTTTGACATCTGTGCAGAGCCTGCTGAGGCAGGTTTGAATCCATGCAGGGCCAAACTCAGCCTCTCATCCTTCTGAGGTTGATAAATAAGCACCATACACTGTGGGTAATAATAAGCAGCGCTCAGATACCTGAGGGTTCCCAGCGCTATATAAATGCTAAATTATTATTATTACTATAACAATCACGTCATTGGAGAGTCAAGCTTGCTCCTTTAAGAGACCGAAACCTTGTATCCTACAAAATACAATGGTGATTAGGAAGCATAATGTAATCGCTGTTTATGGCCATTTCATGGGCCACTCATTGCCACAAAAATTATTGCATTATTATAAACGTATCAATACTATTATACAGATATAATCCATTCATCCAGCCCACCGTGAAATCTCAATATGTCATACATAACACTTTTAATGTAACACACCAGCACATTGAAGAGGTGCCTGCTTTGGACAGGAAGCTATTGACCTCATACAATAAGGCCCCCGCCATCCTTCACCCAAAAGAAGGGGCTTCCCATCCCAAGACACGCACGATGGCACCATAATGCAGGACAGGGAGCCCACGTGAACAAAGACAGCATGCTCGCCTGATCACAGTCAACAAGGCCCCAGCTCTAAGCAAGGAGCCTTAAAGAAGGAAGACAAGGGGTCCCCGGATCAAAGAAATGATATCCCCACCCATGAATTTGAGAACCCCCAGCGCAACATAGGTATTCCCTCCCTAACCAAAGACATGGAGCCATATGAACCAATGGCAACAACTACAAATCTAGCCACCGACAACAAGACATCCCTGGTCCAAATCATTGCAAGGGAACTAGCAGGGGCAGGTACATACAGGTGAGGAATTTCTCAAACAGAAGACCCTTCCTGAATGTAATGAAGGGGGGAGTATGTGTAAAAACAGTAAGGAGCCGAAAAAGAAAAGCTAGAACCCGCAAAGAAACAGAAAGGAAAGGAATAGAAAAATAGGAACAGGAACACAGCAAGAGCCGAACCCGCGTCGAACAGAGCGGTCAACAGAGTAGGGAGGTGAATAAGGCTTACCCAAACACCGGCAGAATGCAAAAACTCAGATTAATGACAGGATAGCTCACCCGCAGTGGAAACTTAGGAAACAAAGTCAGCAAAGGCAAAGAAAACAAGGAGATAGACAGAGAAAATCTGATAGCTAGACTACTGAGCACAGAGGCCTGGCAGCAGCCGTAAACCCAGGAAAAATTGATACAACGCCCAGAAGACCGGTATCCGCCCACAGTTAAGGTGGCGGTAGCCATTTTGGGGGAACACTAGACCGTGAGGATGGGAACCCAGACACCATGTTACATGTACTTCGACCTTTGCCAACACTTCCACGGGCGCAGCATGACAGCATGGCAGCATGACAGCATGGCAAAGTTTGAGAAAGAGAGTGTTGGCTTATTTCATGGAACCGCATCATCCATTATTTGCGAGTTTGTTTCTTATTGAAATTGGAGATCTCCAGGCAGGAGTCCTCCTCCCTCTAAAGGTGGCAAAAGCCACTAAGCGGGGTGATCAGGTTGGCAGGATGTTGTCAGGTGCTTAGATGTACAGCTTTGTATGTCCTGCAAGCCATTGTGAAGAAAGAAAGGGGTGCAACGGGGAGCCCTTGAGGAGCGATGAGGACTCAAGTGATAGGATAAAAATGTGCTTGAAACAAATCTACCCGCACACCCTGAATCAACTTTTAAGAAAATAAGACAGCAGTTTGCAAGGCCTGTCAGAAGGGGTGACTGGAGTCTGCACATGGCTGGAGCCTGTACCACCATCTGGAAATTGCTCTTAATGGTTTTCAGTAGGCAAAGTTGAGCTACTTTGAGTGTTTTCCCAATATAGACATCTAGGTATAGTTTTCTGGGCAGCATGAAACCCAGATATTTCACACAGGTTCTATTGTTGGAGAGATTCCCTCGGCCACCAGGGCGGATAGGCAACTATGGTTTGGAAAAATAGAGGTTAAGGGAATTGGACGTAGAAATCTAGTTTTCTGATGGTTTCATTGGAAGTCAGAAGAACACCAAGTCCTGTAGCGTTGCCAAGCATTTGGAGAGGTGGGCCATGACTTGCTCATCTGAGGCTTTGAGGTGCATTTGGGTAATTATCTACATATTGATGAATTTAGATGCCCATGTTGCAGATTTGACTTTCCATAGGTGCTGGATAAATAATAAAATGTATGGATCAGAGTATGGAGCTTCGGGCACTGGGATGAGGCAGGATTTGGAATCAACGATTATGACTCCTTGTAAAAAAAGATGGCGGAGACACTGTTGATAACACCAGTACAAAGAGGCTTCTGCCAAGAACATTAGACAGTAGATCAGGCATTCATCCTTCCATATCTGATCAGCAAATTCACAGGAAAGAATGAAGGCTTCAGGCATGCTTCTGAGTTGAACATTTGGGAAAGACTCATTGAGAAGTTGGATCATATCAATAAGAAACTCTCGAATGCAATTCATAAAATAAATATATGCACACTCTACTGAATGAAATTGAACATGGCTTATTAGGAGCAGAAACATTAAATATGAAAACGTGAAATGCAGGGCTGGCCCCTATATTATTCCAGTTTGGCCATCGCGATTTCACTTACTCACATTACCGTTGTATTCGTTGGCCCTAATAATATCACCACCTTTCCTCCCCTACTGCTTTGCTAACACCAACAGTCTGGATGTGTTAACATGATGCATCAGTCACTCACTGTATGTAGCCTCAGGCCCAACACTTCTTCTCCCTCAGACCGCCTACTTCATCTGCTTGATTCTATGTGTTTCCCTTCTGCACGAAAAAGGCCTTTAGGCTGAAAGCTCAGTAGACATTTTAAATTTGACTCATTGAGTTATGTCGCTCGTGAGGGTGGGCACATTTGTAAATGTGAGCATTGTACGGTTAATTACATGAAGGTATCTGGGTTGTTAATGAGTATCAAGTGGGCCACAGTACTGTGCACTGCCGAGAGGCCAAAGATCATGGTGATGTAGGTCTCTCGCTTGTTCAAGGTTAAAAAGGTATTGCCGATTGATAGGCTAGCGTTTGCCATGCTGCAGCTGCCACCTGGCCAAACCCCAGACCGCCCGTTCCCCTGGAGTTGGTAAGTTTCCAGAATATGCAACTCTCAATCGTGTCCGGCAGGAAAGTGAGGTACTTGTTCATATTGTGAGGCTCGGCCGTGTTTTTCTTTTCAGAAGGTGGAGGGGACCTGGACAGTTCTCAGGAAATCTTCTTCTCATATTTATATTTTATTGTATTGCACCAATATTGCCGCAAGTTTCTTCAGAGCGAAGAAAGGAGGTGGGGTGGCGAATTAAAGGGGGAGGTGAGAAAGAAAACAGTGTATTCTTGTTTAAAAAAAAGTACAAGTTATGTGCCTTCCAAGTTAACAAGGCAGCCACATATGTGGAGACCCCCATTGGGTTGGAGACAATAAGCACAGTTCCTACACGTTAATAGTTAGGGAAGGGAAAATAGACTCACTGGGACTGGAAAGGGGCTTTCACCAAGGTAGAGCTAAAACCCATGGGTCATGTGCATCAACGATTATCCAATGAGGGGTTCCATGACAAGCCGCGTTTCAAGGCTCTTACTGCACCTTCCGAAGGATAGTTCCAATCTTAAGTCCGGGGGTAGCATATTCCAGTTTTTAGATCCAAAGACCGCCAATGTCCATCCATCATACCGCTCGCCCATGCTGCATGGTCAGATCAGCAGGTTCAGTAAACCTGTGATCGAGTGCGTTTGATGATACTCGAGTTGAAGCAGGATGGACCTGAGAAGGATAGGATCTTGTGACCCTTAACTGAGATTTGAAGAGTATGCCTTGTTCAATAGGGAGCCTATGAAGCGCTTCAAAGGTAGTAGAGATCGAATCTTATGATCTGAGAGAAAAAAACATTCTTGCTTCATTCTTTTGCAAGAGCAGCAGCTGAGGTGTCAGCGTGTTGTTCACATCCATGTCAGTCTGATTTCAACAGTCTAATCTTTTAGTGACTACAGCCTGTGTTCTGTCCATTTTCGGTGGCATCTACAAGTAGGGTGTTATTTCTTCAGGAAATAGAATAAGAAGTTGGTCTTTTGGGGGTGTATGTTTGATATGTGGTATGAAAGATAGTGGTCGCCAAGCACAAAACCAAGTTATTTAACTTTGCAAGATGGTGATGGAGGAGTGCCCATTACTGACTCTGTGTTCATGCACAGAACCTTGTCAGTTGTCCAGTTCTGGATAATTCTCATGAATGAGGTAACAGGATCAGGGCCATTGCTGGCTAAGAGGATCTTGAGTATAGGCAATGGGTCATGCTGTAGGAAGGTGTCAGTGAAGGATGCACACACATCAGCCATTGCTCTGACATATATAAGACAGAGACCTTTGGTATCCCACAAGGAATTTGTGATATAGGGGCATTCATTCACAAAATTTTACTTGAGAGGAGGGAGCTCGAGGATAGTTAGCCATTTGAGTCCAGAGTCCTCAATTCCCATCAGTTTACGTAGCCTCTAGATTAGCTGGCCATGGTTAACTGTATCAAAATCAGCAGATCGGTTTAGAAGGATGAATACAATTGGTGTATTGCTGTATAGGGAATTGAGAATTGAGAATCTTATCCGTACTGATGCGGAGGCTTTGTCTCATTGCTTCTCTGAGGGTAAAAGTCAGGTTGACTTTGAGGAAAAGGTTTCTTAACTGTACTCCACCAGGTGAGAGTCAGTTATTTGAGGATTCGAGCACCTGTGGTATTTTGGAGCAACCCGCAGTGCAAGGTGGTGCTGCCTGGGCACTGAACCAATCACGAAATTGACGTTGTAACTGAAATAGGCTAAAGAGAATTATGTGGTAGGTGAGGTCGAGGTGGAGGTCGACAAACCTATGTAGTAGGTCAAGAGATGGGGCCTACCGGTTAGTAGGGCCTATATGGGAGCAGCATACACAGGGTAACGGCTGTTATTATAGCTAAAAGATGAATGTTGAGTCAGAGCTATTTACTTTTGTAAGAGACGATCTCCTGAATCCTACAACTAAAATAATATGTAGAGGAACAGCAATGGTAGCACAAATAGTATCAGATCACAAAGCAGAGCCATTCATTGGAAAAGGTTTAATGTTCATCACCAACCATTATGGACGAACCCAGGTGCAAACACAATGGTCTGCCTTGGTTCCTTTTGTGGATGAGCGATGTCCCAAATGCAGTTCTCACTGTTGGTAGTGTCCAGCATGACAGTGCAATGCAAGGGCTATTGTCTCGTGATGCCAGAGGCCCATACAAGTCAGAGCTAATGGCAATGTTTGACCTCTGGCCCTGGTTGGCAGAGCTGGGGAATGGTGGGACAGGAATAGTGCTTAGAGTGGAGGTAGTCAACCTGGACCTTGATAGTACAAGTGTAAGAGGGGCCTCTGCTGAGAGCACACTGTCTGGTCAGGCACAACCTGGCACATGTTCTCTGGAACAGGAGGCTCCAGAGCCTGGACGGCCATTCTCACTTTTTGGTTCAGCAGCTGTTGCCTCTTTAATTTTTATTTGTACAGTAAACCCATCATCACATGGTCATTTCCTTGAGGAGCTGGCAGCCAGACCAGGGATATGATGGCCCAGATGGACTTCTAGGGTGTCCCGGCCTAAAGAAACGAGAACTGCTCCGGTAGTTTTCAGAAAACCTACGAAACTCCTTTTGCAAGACGTTTGTTGCGGCCTCCTTTCTTTCCCCCCACTTCTACTTTGAAACGTACAAAGTGTTCATAATTTAAAGGGGTTTGTAGATGAGACTGGCTCTCAGGTCCCAATTAGAGGGCGCATTAAATCAAGCATGCCTGATGCTGGACAAGCAGAAGCAGGTATTGCCATTCATTACCATTCGGTGAGCACCCTGGGGCCGTCGGGCGTGTGTCAAATATTAGAAATCTGTAGATAGATAGATCGATAGATCGACAACCATGTTTTCTCTTCTAGGGCCACTTGGCTGCACACAGATGTCAATTCTAGGCAGTGAAAGAAATGTTCAAAGGTTGTTCCTAGCCGGTTCTGTGACTAGCAGCTCAGACCATGACCATATTTGTAGAGGACAATTCTTCGATTCTGGTGGTGTCGTTGCATATGGCTCTGCAAGAGAAGATGAATGGGAGTGGCTGTTAGTGGGATAGAGGGGAAGGCCGTTGTGAATCCTGTGCTGTTGTTGCTTGCGGGACTGAGGTCCCGAGTTCCTGAGGGTTGGTGGGATTCTAGGGCGGTGGTGATGGATGGAGAATCTTGAGGGGGTGTTGCATCCAGATGTGCCAGCACAAAATTAGCTTCTTAAAGCCCCTTTCAGGCCCTAGTTATCAACTGGAAATGGGAATGTGGTTTGGCTAGAGAAATGAGCGGTGACTTTGCTCCGTTAATGTGGTGTGCTTGTAGGCATATTGCTGCCACTTTTGTGTGTTTTATTGTGTGAGTAGTGTAAGCTGGAGAGAAGAGTATGTGAGTCAGGGAGGGAGGTGGGGAGTTAAGTGAGAGAAAACCTTTGGTTCAAGGTGTATTGATCTGGCGTTATTGGAGAATATAGGTTGGTGTCTATGTTGACAACGCGTTCTTTACAGGTCCAGTTTTGTTTAAAGGGCACAGAGAGACGGACTCGAATGAATCACATCGTATGTAGTCTTGGGTACACATATTGTGTGGAAGCCCGTTGTATGTTTGTGAGAGTATCGACCCAATTCCATTACAAGGTTGCAGGCAGACCGACACTAACGATGTGATATGATAAGGCATTTATAACGCGTCTATATACAAGTGCTTCGAGTTGTTACAGATCTTCTGTAATGCTTGGCTGTCTTGTTGTCTGCGGGTTTGTGACATGTTCGTGTTACCTTCGGATGTGAAGCCGATGTCATGTGAATCACCAAGTTGTCAGTGATTTTGTGAAGACCACATGAGAGAAACGAGAAGGGGTATTCTCCATGTCCTTTCCGGTTGAAGCACGGCACTGTTACCAACGCTGCATAGCTGGATTGCAGCATGCTTGCAAGTTTGGCATGATATGCTAAAAAGCATGTGCCCATCAACACCATGGTGCTTGACCGAAAAGGTGGCATGATGTGCCACTGCCCTGTCTGCAGAAGAAAGGAAGAGCAGGGATCAAACGAGAGGAGGATACCCATGGACAACAAATGGGAAGATGCAATGGGTTGGGAGGAACAGATAATGGTCGTGAGAATGCATCTGCACTCCTTGCTGATTGATCAGATGGAGTGATGGTGACTAGAAAACCAATACAAGCCACTCGTACAGCCGCGCATTGTATGGGATGGCGATTCTAGCATACAGTTGAGTGGTACTAGGTAGTTCCTGGTTGTGTGATGGGTGCAAGATGTGCTCAAGTGTGCCCTTGAAGGGAGCAGATAAAGTACATAAAATGCCCAGCCTGTTTCAGAATTGACAAACTGGGGTTGACAAGCCATCGAACAGATGTGCCTGAACCAAGATTTGGCATATGTTGGTGAGTGTGGGGGCACAAAAGGTCTAAAAGGTGAATGGAAGGAGGGAAAACGCTCTCCATTAGTTGCTATATTGAGTTGATCGTAGATCATGATTCAGAAATTAGGAAGGAAAAATATGAGGTACTCGAAGGAGGAGGGAATATTTATGTGAAGGCATTTTCAGAGTGATAAATAAGTATTAGTAAAAGTAGTGCATGGCTGTGTGATGGACTTCAGGTGTGATCAAGCGGACCTTCAAGGCATGTCAGCTTTTATAGCCCAGAGTATGTTGAATTTCTCCCACAAAACAACTCCAGAATTGTAATTTTGGGACTGCCACGCCTAGAGACCAAGTCAATTGACTGTTTCAGTAGTGAGTGTGGACAGTGGCAAAGAGGGTAAGTAGAAAGAGATGTGACAGATAAAGCCTGACTCCCTTTTGTGTGAAATGTTCTAGTAGTGCGAAACTATCTTTGGCTCAGGGATGGTGTAACTCTCATTGTAACTGCATTACAAACCAACATTGTAATCACCATTGTATGTGCTCCGCTAGGCTGCTTCTTTGATTTTGTTCACGCTCTCTGTAACCATGAGCTAAGTAACCTTCATGTAACTAAGACAAATTCATGCAACAGCGCCTCGATGCCCTTGGGCTGCTAGTGCGCTTTACAAATTTAAATAAATAAAATAAATGGTCAGGCTTTGAAGCCTCCCGCAACTGCATGGGCCTCATAGTGTGTTAAAACAAGAATAAGCAAAAATGGCGAGCACATGCCCTTCTACTTTGTGTCTCCAACCACCAGACAGGAACACGGGGAGGAACTATGGGAAGTCTTCACTGAGAGTGGGCTTTCAACTACAGCTTCTCACAGAGCAATGTCTTGGACAAGGCTACCTGAAAGTTCCGCAGGCCTTTGCGGAAATGTAGAGGGTGGTTACGATGGTGTGGGAAGCTGGAATCCTCTTCAGCAGGGGATGGGTTCTTCTAAAAGTTCAATGCATAACCTTCTCTACCCTACTTGACCAATTTATTTATTTCGTTATTTATTTATTGAATTTGTAAAGCACCTCAGCCCTCGGGCATCAGAGCGCTGTTGCGAACCAGTTACATGTAGGGTGAAGCATAGTCATGGAGAAACAGTTACAGAGTCCAATAGGGCGACTGCTAGGCGATGAGTATGGAAATGTATGGGCACAGCCAGTGTGAAAATGTTTTATACTGGCACATATCGTGGGAAAGGGCATCATGAAAATGTGAAGGGGAAATGCTCAAAACCAATTGCAAACTGCTTGGCATTTTACCCAATTTTTCTAAAATGCACCATTTCAACTTAAAAGAGATTTTCGGGGGGAGAACCTCCCCAAAACCCCCTAGATTGCTGTGGGCTCCCTCACTATGCTCGGCCGCGGTTGCATTTCTGGGACAAATATTTAAGCCACTCCAGTTAAATAATTTCACCAGCCGCCACTGTGTTGATCTCTTTTCTGTCAGGGCAGCAACAACGAGTGAGGTCTGGAGGTTACCTATCAGATGCCCTATTCCAGGATTGTGGAGTCCCCAGGGGCCCTCCCCTTCCCCGCTGTTATTGAATCCCTCTAATGGGCATTCTGTGGAGACACAAAGTCTGCTTTCAGTCAGACGTTGGACCATATAGAGGAGTCTTTCTCAGGTGAGTCGTTGCCTGGAGGAAGTCAGTAGTAGGATATCCACCAATTGGCTCCAACTCAATCCAAACAGAATGGGGTGTCATCTTGTTTGGACCTAGGCAACAGCTAACTTGTCCTGTTAAAAGAGGGCATCAGGGAGCTTTTGGATCCACACCAATATGTAGAGTTTGCTTGGCAGCTTATATTTGCAGGTCTAATTTGGAGGTTATGGCAATTTTTACAAGCTATGTTTTGCTTCTGTGTTCTAACGGTTTGCTTGTGTAATTTGTGAAGTTATAAATGTCATCTTCTGGCTACTTCAAAGAATGTGTAGTCCTTCTGCCAAGCAACATGGCATTAACGTGAAACGGCATAACAAAATAAAACATTACATAACGTGTTATAATGCATCATAACCCACAAGCATAATAAAACCAGCATTGCTTTAAAGCAAATTAGTGTAAGGAGACAAATATATAAATGGGTCACACAATAAATATGAAAACCGTAAAGGAGGAAAACTACCTTAAGACCAAAACATGCAAATCGGTTACTAGGGCAAAATTAGGGAGGGAGAATTCAAATGGAAAAGCACCAGGGTGGAAGAGGTCCATGTGTTGATGGAGTGTTGGAAGAATTAGAAACCCGAGACAGTTGTGTGCGGAGGAACGCCCCACCACCCTCAAAAAAGCAAAAAGAACGATTTCGGCCAATGAATATAGCTCTGCACACAAGCTGAGCCACACAGAACTCCCTATAACATTCATAGTTCTCCTTTGATAGTGGGTTGAATGTTAGTTGATGTCTGTCAGGAGGTGACATGGTGGTGTTGCCAAATAAAGCGTAATTCCAAGCCCATTGTTACTACATGAAATGAGCACCTTAACATACATTATTTGCAGAGTTGAAATGTATATATATTATTTATTTTAATGTTCATTTATAACGCGCTTAATACCAGCAAGTGGTTTCTAAGGGTGGGATGGGATTCGAACCTGTGTTGCACTGCTTTGTCTTGCAAATGGGATGCACCTGAGCTATTCTTCCCCCCTGTTAATGGTGTCCAACCTACGGCAACCACTTATGGTCTGTTATGACATCATCTGGATAACTACACAGTTGCAGATTCCTCATACATTACAGAGCTTGGTGTTGTACAAGCTGAAGAACCTAATGTGTCTCACCTTAAGAATCCTTCAAGGTGCAGGGCAGCACATTCACAGGGCAGACCTAGGAATTCCCGGCTACCTTCAGTGGTTGGATCTGAAAATGACTCTCGTTAAGTGCTCACTTCATTCCAGCCAAGGGGGGTCATTTGACAGAGAATTTTTTTGTTACTATTAAAACGATGCAGGTTGCTCTTTCTCTGAAAGTGAGGCCTGCAATTCAGATTCTCCACCTTTTATAATGCTGTTGCTAGAAAAGCATATTGCACATATAGTGGTCCTGGAACTCCACAACTTGTTTGGCCGAAAACCTATTGATGTCATTTTAACATCAGCTTGGGTACTTGTGACCTTCTCGGTGAGTGGATCCTGTGTATTCATTGCCTGGGATGGAGTTTTAACCATCTCAAAACATATAGGCCCAGCCCTGCATAAGCCTTTGTCTTTCCCTAGGAAAGGCTTGTCACCATCCAGGAAGATAGGAACTGCTTCCAGAGGACATGGAGAGATCACTGGTTCAAAGGGCAGTTGCTGACAGGCCAAGGGAAATCCCACCAGGGTGGTAATTAACAGAGACCATTGTGGTAGGCATCCAGGAAGGCGGAAGAACAGAGTAGCCCAGAAAAAGACAGTTTGAGAAGGGTTCCTACATATTTGATTTTGCCAGGGCTTCAAAACATCCAGTCCCACTCCCCATTTCCTTCAGCCAAAGCACTCTCGGTATGACATTTCCAGGCCTAAGATTCTGAACAGATGGCACAATTGGACCACTTACAGTTGGCTAGAAGGGAACACTGTAGAGTTTTGCCTGCATAAGTGAGGGCGACCCTACACTTAGAAGATTCATGTTTGGACAGATGAAGGAGATTTCATCTGGAACCAGCTTGGGAGTACTGTCTGCTCAACATTCCTCTGCCACAGAGGTGAAAACCAAGATTTCTAAGGAAGAGGCAAGCTCTTCCCAATAACAGACACAAGGTACCTCTTGGACGACCAGCTGTTGGAGAAGGTCTCTTCCAAACAGAACACCGGTACCTAGGTTCCTGCTCGCTGGAAATAGCAGCCCCCACAAGAGTTCTCTGGAATGTTCCTGGTTGGGAAGGACAGCCCAAGCACTACCCTTATCCTTGGAGACCCTGGACACGGGTGACTAGCAACAAAGAACCAACAAAGTGACCCCTGGCTCTCCCTGCATCTAGAAACTGCTTTTATACTGGTATGGATACCTTCTATACATCAAACCTCTTGCAAGGGAACAGCCAGAGTTGTCATCGACACACAACTGCCTCACACATCCCTGCATGACCCTCAACACTAACACCGAAGCCCCACTGTCTCAGCATCAGCCAAGTCTTCCAGTAGAGCCAAATTGACAATGCCTGCCCGGTTACCAGCCTCTTTGAGGCTCAAGCTGCAGTCCTACAAAATTAGTTAGTTTAGTTTAGTTTATTATTTGATAATGCGCTCCAAACCCAGGGGTAGCCGGGCACAGCCGTTGCAAGAATACTTAAGCTTAGGTTACATACAGAAGTTACATATAGAGAATGCATTACATGTGTTATTGACGTTTTTACAATACACGTATACACGAGATTCAAAATGTAGGTATCTCACATCCCAAGGGGCAATGAGATAGTCTATTGTCAGGTTTCAGAGGTAACGTGGTAATTATTTGCAGTGGTTGATCCGGTCCTGGAGGAGGGGATCAGTATGATTAGTCGTTATTGGTCCAGAGCCAGCTTTTCACCTTGCATCTAAATCTAGAGTAAGGTAGATTAGCTCTCAGTGCAGTGGGGAGAGCATTCCAGGCATGGGCGGCTCTGACAGGGAAGCTTGCTCCCGCCGCTTTTGTTAGTTTGAATCTGAGCGTTTTGAGTAGGAAGTGGTTAGAAGCTCTGGTGTGGTGAGTAGAGGATTTTCTGGTCAGTCTGACCGAGATGTATGGGTGTGCGTTGTTGTTCAGTCCTTTGTGGGTGAGAGATAGCGTCTTGAGGAGAACTCTGTCACTAATTTTTAACCAATGATGGTCTTTGTTAATGTTGGAGATGTGTGCTCTGCGGGTTATGTCCAGGGCTGCTATAAGAGCATTATTCTGCAATATTTGCATTTTGTTTATGACCGTTTTACTGGCACCCGCATATAGAGCGTTACAGTAGTCCAATTTAGACATTACTAGGGCATTGGCTAGAGTGATGCAGTTCGTTCTAGAAAGGTAGAGTCTGCAGGCCCTGATTAATTTGCAAGTGTAAGCCGTGGATGAAGCGAGGGAATTAACTTGTTTTTTGAGTGATAATGTGGAATCGAGGTAGAAACCTAGTGTTTTTACCTCGGTTGCCACTTTAATTATATTGCCATCTATGTTGAAGGCGAGATAATTAGGGCTGAGTTTTTTGAGATTGGAGTCGGAACCCAGGATCAGTATCTCTGTTTTGTCGTCATTCAGGCAGAGGCCGTGAATGAGGAGGTAGATCTTGTTTACTAGGGCTGTGTCTTCAACGAAGTTGCCAGATAGGGGTATGAGGATCTGTGTATCGTCCGCGTAATTAGTATAAGTTAACCCCAGTGTGTCAAGTTTGTCAAAGAGTGGCTTTGTGAAGATGTTGTACATAGTGGGGGAGCCACGTGAACCTTGTGGGACACCACAGGTGATTTGAATTGGGTCAACTGAAGCTAATGGGAATAACACTCTCATCGTTCGGTTGGCTAGGAAGGATTGTACCCAGGCTATAGCTTCACTTGAGAAATATGCGGCAGCCGCTAGGTGGTTGCATAACACTGCATGGTCCACCAGGTCAAAGGCCGCCGAGAAGTCAAGGAGGAGGAGCATAGCTGTTTTACCTTTATCCTTCAACTCGTCGATTTGTGTCTTAAGGTCAATTAGGGCCGTTTCAGTGCCATGTAGTGGTCTGAATCCAGATTGGCGTGATCCTAGTAGTTGGTTGGACTCTAAGTATTTTTGTATCTGGAGGTATGCGACTCTGTTGATAATTTTAAGGAGAAATGGGACCGTGGTAATGGGCATGTAGTTGGTAGGTATAGCTGGATCAAGGGTCTGTTTTTTTTTAGGAGGGGCAGTACCCAAGATTCTTTGAGGTTTGTGGGTACAGTGCTGGATCTGAAGGATGCATTGATTAATTTAGATATGAAAGGTGCTAAGTCTCTAGCTGCTTCCTTAATAACTTGTGCTGGGCAGCTGTCACTTTGGCAGTTTGATGGTTTCCGGGATAATATCACCTTTTCAGTTTCCAGTATGGATATGTTGGTAAATCTAAATGGTTTGCACTTGTTTTGAGTGACTGTTCTAGGTGTGTCAGTCAAGTGGGTAGCGTGGGTTCCAGTGGAGCTCAAGGATGCTTTCTTCTTTGCAATTTTAGATTTTATTAGCTAAGGCATTTTTGATGCTGGCGCACCATTGTTTGTCCTTGGGGACATTGTCTGTGGGAGCAATCAGGTTTTCCATTTCCTGGAGGATGGAGAAGAGTTCTTTGGAATTAGAGTTAACTTTACTAATTCTCTCGTTAAATATGTCTTTTTTTAGTTTGGATTATTTCCTTTTTATATTTTTTAGAAAGGTTGTCGAGTAAGGTTTTATTCTCAACTGAGGGAGTGTACATTGTATTGAGTAAGTTGGGCCTGCTCACCGTCAAATGTTTTTGCTTCTTCACACCCGATAATGCTGAGTATTCCAGCACTGCTGATTGGAAACTGCCTGCCATTTCACAGCATCTTCAACCCGCAAGCTTTCACCATGGCCAAACCACACCACATCGTTGCATCCCGTCGATGTCAATCCCCGGCTCAACCCCAGTTCAGTGATGAAAATATCCAGACTCCAAATTTGACTGTGAAAAGTCTGAAAAGCAAAATGAATGGTACTGATAGTGGTTTTAAAGACGTCTTCAGTGACTTTGCTGCTACACAATATTGCCTGTGAACCTCCGTCTTCAAACCTAGAGTGCCCTATTTTTTCAAAACTCGGCATTCTGAAGAGGCCACCAGGGAGTGTGGGGGCAACATTGCTGCTCTGTGAAAAAACTCCTCTCCCTTTGCATTCAGAGAGGGTATTGGAGCTTCCCTGTTCCCCCTGTGGGTCCCACAGTGGGGGTAGGATGTAGCCCAGAGAGAAGTGAGGAGCCTGCAGCCCCCCTGACTGCCCCAGTAGTGTGGAGACTGTGTTTAACAGCAGTGACAGCCTAGCGACCTCGGAGGCTTCAGAAGCGGGCCTCAACACCTGGCGAGTCACCCAGTCCGGGTGGACAGAGCAGGCATCTGAGCCAAGAGGGCCTTCTTAGTTTCCTTATCTGGGTGACGGCAGACGGCCCCCGGCAAGGGTGGTAGTCCCTTATGGAGTTGAGAAGAAGGAGCAGACAAGGGCACAGGGAAAGGAGCTGGCGAGGCATAGAAAGTTGATGGTCCCAGACTGCTGGGACGCTGGACGTTGCCTTGAGTACCGCGAGGAGCAGCGCTCTGCCGAGGCCTCAGCCCTGGAGTCTGGCCAGCTGGTCAGCGCAAGTGTCTTTCTGGAACTGGTGTGGTAAAATAGCAGGACAAGCTTGGAGAGAAATACAAGAATACAGTAGGGGGGCGATTCTGGAGGAAGGGGGGTAGGCTTCGCCCGAGATAGTGGAGTGTGGGTGGGCATCACCCGCCTTGGGGTTCTCAGAGGCCTGGGCTGTAAGTGGAGAGTTTGCTGCACCCTCTGTGTATTCATTGTGGGTTGCTGTCATAGACTGCTGTGTTGGAGGAGGCAGGAGCGGCATATCAAGCTTGAGGTGGGGTATCCTTGAAGTGGACCCCTCCATGAGGGCCCACAGATGAGCTGGAAAAAGTCACTCCAGCAATTTAAAAGGCTTTGCTCTCTTGCAGTGGTTGGTAGTGCACCAGACTGCACAAACCTAAGAGGAATGGAGGCCGAAGGAACCACTAAGGGTGATATTTCTGCTATTTTGGACGCAATTAGAAGGATAAGGGCAGACATTAGTCAGAGAATAGATAGTGGACAAAAATAATGGAGTCCATGGGTGACAGGCTCCAGGGTCTGGAGGCAAACCTAATGTTGGTGGACATCCTGGAGACACAGCTTGACACAAGGATTTCTGACCTTAAACTCAGGAGAAGGCCATGAAACTTATGATGGACGATTTTGAGAACCGGGAGAAGCACAATAACCTCTGCTATTTTGGTTTCCTGGAGAAGAAAGGGGAATCCACGAGAGATATAGAAAAGGCAGTCCATGCAGTGCTACGTGTCTTGTTTCAAGGATAAGATTAAAGAGAGGTAACGACTGACAGGGGTCACCGAGCAGGAGGAGGGGGTTGGGGTCCCTGTTCAGTATTGGTGAGATTTCATTTTCACACCGAAAAATCGAGGGCCTTAGACAAGAGGAAAAGAGAGGGCTCTATTTATTATGGGACTGTCAGGATTTCCATCTATCAAGATCTGTCTGGTTTCACTTTAGCGAGAAGACGACTGTGGGCGTCTCTTACCTGCTGGATAAGAGAGGTACGAATGGGGATACCCTTTCTCGATCTCTTTTGAATATGAGGGATTGAAGTACTACCTGGTTAGGGAAGATGATATTCAGAAAGTGCCAGGGGAACTGATGGGTGAGGCGGTTAACCTGTCAACAGTGTAGGGTTCACAGCAGAGTGGACCTACAAGGAAGGAAAATAACTTTGATAGGAGAAAAGTCCCGGTGGTCACAAAAATGTAAGAAGATTAATACCCTGTCCCTCAGAAAAAGACGAATTTGGGAGTGGTACCTGGTTAGGGAAAGTATTTCATGGTTGGGGGAAAGGAACAAGTGATTAATATTAGAGGTGGTCTGGGGCAGTTGGAGCCGTGAAGGAGTTATATGATAACAGGAGGGAAGCGGGTAAGGGCGGCAAGAGTATAAGAGGGGGTTGGTTTGCAGGACCCAAGGGGGGGGTAACAGATGTTGTGAACTGGGAATGAGCCCTTTTGCAATGTGATTATGGGTGCTAAAAGCAGAGGTATTCCCAGGGTTGAAATGGTGAGGGGGAAGGGGTGCTGGTGGGTTAGCTTAGTTGGTGGGATGTTGTGTGATCCGAGCTGGACACCTGTGTGGATGTAGGGGGATTTGAGTGCTTTGTGTTTGGGAGGTTATGTTGGGGTATCATTTTGGCGTTGGTCTTGTATTGCAGGATTCAAAATGATAATATATGGAGGGTTGGGGAAAGTACAGGTGTATGTAGAATTGAACAGTCATGGGGATATAGGTGACTTATTTTGACTGTCTGTCATGGCTGATCCCAATATTGCCTTAACAATGCCCACTTTGAATGTTCAGGGTTTGAACTCCCCAACCAAGAGACAATCTGGGAATTCCGGAGATTGCGCTTGAACGTCCTTTGTCTTCAGGAGACTCATTGGGTTAGAGGTGCAGAGCCCCCATTGTGGGGGAAGGGAATTGAGAAGGTGTATTATGCCTCCGGGCTCATTAAAAAGAAGGGAGTCGCCATAGTTGTAGGGAAGCAATGTAGACTGCTGGTGGAGAAGACCTTAAGGGACCCAGAGGGAAGGTACCTTTTTTTGAGGGGGAGCAATCAGGGTGCTAATATTACGGTGGGTTCGCTCTATTGTCCAAACAGTGCTCAGATACCGTTTTGGGAAGATGTAGGTCAGAAGATTAAATTGTTTGCGGAAGTGGCTTTTTTATAGGGGGTGATTTTAACATGGTCTCAGATCTGACGAAGGATAGGAAATTAATGAGGAGTACACAGATCCCTCAGGGGCAGTTAGGGGAGACAGAACAGTTTCAAGATATAAATTCAGGAATTAGGAGTGGAGGATGCATGGCAACCTGTGGGAATGGAGACCCCCCTTTTACTCTTTATTCTGTTGTGCACAATTCCTATTCTAGGATAGATCGTCTGTTGGTCGACACCTCTGTGAGAGGGAATGTGCAGGAAGACGGCCTCTCACCTGTTCCCTTGTCTGATCACAATCTGGTGTTAGTGAAGGTGGTAGAGTGGGGAAAGGAGAGGGAGGTGGCTTTGTAATGATTTCCTACTTAAGGAAGGAAGGTAGGCCAGAGGTTGTCAGTTAGTATCAAGGAATACTTCCAGTTCATTGATAACAGGGAGGTCTCGACCTCAACTCTCTGTGAAGGGTTTCAAGCTACAATTAGGGGAGAACTAATTAGGGCCGGATTACAAAAGAAATGGGACCGACAGAGAAAGGAAGAGAATTTGAAGGGCAAGATTGTAGGTCTTCAGCCAGGAGGACCTGGTCAAAATTATATCAATCCGGTATCTGTAGAAATGATCGAATTTAAAATAACGAATGGAGAAATGACCACATTTTTTACTGATTTTTTCCAATTGGGGATATTTTATTAACATATAGACGTGGTTTGGGGCAAGGGTAATAGGTAAGGTAGGTGGGAGAGGATGAGGGTGCGCAGGGACTCCACCCACATTATTAAAAAAGAAAATTGGTCTTTTATCCATTCGATCATTTCATGGTAATTCATCAATCCAACCTTCACAAAGAGGCTCAAGATATGCAAAGCAGAGCTTAAGGCTCTCTTGATACATGAAACTTAAAGGAAGTTGCCATTTCTTAAACAAAAATATTATAAGGGGGAAATGCCCAATAGGATATTGGCTTCGAGATTAAAGGAGCAAAGAAATCGAAAATGATCTGCTCTGTTCACACCACAAATGCTTGTGTAGTGTGTGTTAATCATACAATTGGGGTAGAATTTAGGTGGTACTATAGAGGACCTAGAAAAATCAGATTCCTTGTCTGTTGGGGTCCTTGTGTCATAGGGCCTTTCTGGTCTGGTAGCTCCTGGTACATTAAGATTACAATAGACAACGTAAAAGAAATATACTTGAATTTATAAAAGGTAGTGCCCACTCCTAATCTTCTTTTTCACCATAGATGACCTATTCACCTCATGTATGTAGGGGATGGAAGTCACATTAGTACATTTCTGGAATGGTTGGATATACCCAGACTTCCACCGGAGAGGTTGTTGCTTTTGGATTCCCCTATCACGGAGGAGTAAGAATTGTCGACTATTAAAAATATGAAAGGGGGTAAATCCCCTGGGGATGAAGCTTTCTCGGTTTGTTTTCTTTAAATATTTCATTCAACCATGGCACCAATTTTGGCTAGAGTGTTTAATAAAATCCTGCTGGGGTGGGGGTCACTCCCTGAATCTATGTTGGGAGCTATTATAGTGGTTATTCCGAAGGACAGAAAAGAAGCCTCATTGTGTTCATCCTATAGACCTATCTCGCTCCTACAGACCAACGTGAAAATATTTGCCAAAATCCTGGGGAATAGGCTTGGCGCAGTCCTTTCTTCCCGTATTCGCTGTGATCAGGTGGGTTTTATAAGACGAAGGCAGGGTTCCGATAACATTAGGAAGACTCTTGCTTTAATCTATCTGGTGCAAGAACAGGGGGTCAACGTGTGCTTAGTCTCATTAGACTCAGAGAAAGCATTTGACACACGTGGAATGGCAGTTTCCTGGGGTGTTCTTTGAGAAATATGGCTTGGGCCAGAACCTTAGAAGATGGGTTGCATCACTGTATAGATAATCCACGGCCAGAGTACAGGTAAATGATATTTTGACAAAGTCCTTCCTTTTTCCAGCAGCACAAGACAGGGTCACCCGCTGTCCCTGTTACTCTAGGCATTAGCTATAGAACACTTGGCAGTAGCTATTAGGAATTAATAACAATATTAAAGGGATCTAGTGCGGTGAGGTCCAATTTAAATTATCACTGTTCGTGGATGACATCTTGGGATACCTGTACTATCCTGGGCTGTCATTCCAGAAAATGTAAGGTATAATAAAATCATTCAGTGATTTTACCAGTCTAAAAATGTACGTGACTAAATCTAGTTTCCTACCAATAAGATTATCGGGATCAAGCCTCACATAGGTCAGAAAGGTCCATTGGATAAAGTGGAGGAAGAGTCGATTAGGTATGTGGGTATTAAGAGTCCCTAGAGATTTAACTAGGCTGTGGGCATTACATTGTGATCCCCTCATTGGGGTCCTCAGAAAGGACCTTCAGAGATGGTCAATGCTCACCCTCTCACGGCTTGGTGGGATGGCCACCATTAAGATTAACTTTCTTCCCTGCCTGATTTTTCTATTCTCAATGATTTCTACTCCCCAGCCTCAGAGCTATTGATTTTCTGATCTATAGATTTATTTGGCAGAGAAAAAAATGTTAGGATTAAAATGGCAACATTGACTCTACCTAAGGACCATGGCGGTTTATGGTTTCCAGACCTATTTATCTATTATGGAGCTACCCAACTTAGAATCTTACTAGAACATATTAGGGACGATCTAGGTATGTATTGGTCCTATTTGGAAGATTGGGTAGCCCACCACAAAAAGGTTCGGGATATGCTGTGGTCCCCAGGGAAGAGGTTACCCAGTAGGGTTCGCTCCCACCCAACTTTAGAGGTACTTTGGACCTCTCTAGAGGAAAAACGGTCAGAACGAGTTATTGTCCTCATGGCCCTTTCCATTGAGCTTGGTATCGGGTCCACCCATTGACTTAAGAGTAGGGCAGTTGTTTAACAGCCAGTTTAATGGGTATGACTAAGTATGTTACATGTTGGGTCGAGACATTCTTGGAATTTTCAAGTATCTGCGTTTGTAGGTACATTTGCCAGACCATGGGAAAGTTTGTCATTTCCACAGACACCTTACGTCCTTTGAGAAGGTCTTGGACGACTCAACATCAAGAAAAGGGATAATCGCAAAATGATATAGGGTTATCTGGAGGGTAGACACAATTATAAAAGGTATTGGGAAACTTTGGTTGATGAGGAAATCCGGGATCCCTTCTGGGAGAATATATAATAGATTAAATTCATGGCAATCTCTCCACTCATGCCATGGAACACAATTTTAAGGTGTTACACAGGTGCATTGAGACCCGCTGAAGGTATCAAAAATGTACGTAGTGGCATCCCCATTGTGTTTTCGAGGGTGTGGTCAGGTGGGTTCTTCTAGTCACGTGTGGTGGTGTTGCCCCTTTATTCAAATTTATTGGCCGGAGCTGTTAAGTAGAATAAAAGTGCTGACAGAAGTGCAGTTGGATTTGGTGCCCTTGTTGGTAATGTTGGAAATCCCCCTGAGGGACTGCGAGGCATATCGAATATGATTCCTTTGTCGCTGTAATGTATTTTTGTTCTATATGATTTGCTGGCATTGTCTGTTTATATGACGGGAAGTATGTCTGCTTAAAAAAAGAAATCGAATAAAATATGGTTTAAAAACAACTCACCATTCTGTGTTTTTTCCCTTATAGGTGTTAGTTGTAGAATTTTTGAGAAGTGTGTTTGTATTTTTAGTTTATTTAAAGAATCCTATTTTTATAGAATTTTGGTTGGACATTCTTTAATTTTGATACCACAGTACTATTGTTGTTTGGGCTGCTTCTGTGCTAGCTCACACCCCTCCTGAAGATTGTAGCCTGCCCTCCACCCATGCTACATTAAAGAGGTGAAGGAGTAATACCTGTCTGGCTGAGCCTGTTTCCCATTTAGGATCGTTATCAATGCTCGTTTAGTAGTAGTGTGGTCTGAGTAGGAGTTAAATCCAGTACACATCCCTGTAGTCCTGCAGAGCAGTAGTCATGTTGTCACCGGGCACCGCTGTATGAAGGACAGAAAGCAGAAGCCCGATGGCCACCAGGGATTATTAACTGTGCTGGATTAGAAGCCCTAAGGCAAGCACTCAGGACAAAGGACGCAAGCAGATGGAGGTGGTTTGTGTTGGATGCTTGAGACATTTTGGCACGGTGGGCTCCACAGCAGCTCATCTGCAAGAGGTGCTAGTAGACAGGCAAAGTCAGGGTGGGAAGAATGTCCCTGCTGCCTCTTTGGGAAGTTGGAATGGTGCACATCTCTTGTTCTTCTTCACAACTGGTTCTCAAGAGTGTTGTCATGTTCACCACATGTCATCTTATTTTATGGAGGAGTGGAGCTGGTGTGCTTTGCGCAGAAAGCAAAGTCCTTTGGGTAGGAAGCAATGACCAGCTCCAAGGGTAGGATAGACCATCCCCGTTGGGAACATCAAGCTAGCCCTGATTGTGCATGAACCATATTGTGCTCGGAAACACTCCTCAGTCTAATACAATTATCACTAAAACCGTCCCATTCCCGCAAGCATCTGGATCCCTTTTCCCATTGCGCTCGCGCCCATGCATACACCCTAGATTCTCAGTTTACCGCTCCTTACCACCTCCCCAATAGTCATCTAGGGGTTCAGGGAGGGGAGTCGGGCTGATTACTTTGTTACAAGTAGGGCTTTCAATGTAGCTGTTTCTACTACATGACTGTGTATGTTAAACAAATCCGTTCCATAATGTCTCTTCCCGTGATACTGTAGCTATATATCGAGTAAGATTTTTACCTCACCACAGGGAGAAGATCATTTCTGCCTCTTGATCTGCATTACAGCTGCCAAAATCAGACCCATCCCATGGACCTTAGCAAGTTACAGCACACACATGAAGGACACTACAATGTGAAGTGGCCTCCGCCGGGATGAGACCTAGTCAGGATTTTGTTCTTAAATCTTGGGTGACTCCGCATTGGACTTTTCCCCTTTGCACCCAGTTTTTACTAACCCTCCATAAATCCTCTCCCAGCCACACAAACTACACCAGGATCCCTTGCTTATTGAAGGCTGACATTGATTTCCCACACACCGGCTATCCCAAAGGACCATGAGGAGGAGGAAGTAAAGGTGTGCTCCCCTAGGTGGCACAGGACCATGAAGATAATGCAGATGTGGTATTTCCCTGCCAGGAGGCAGGAGCACATGAGGATGCATCTGTGCAGGCAAGGCCAGTTTGGGTTTAGGCCCAGTAGAAAGGTTCCGAAGTGACACGTAACAGAGGCGGCTGCCCAAAGGGACCACCCTGACATTACACACCCCAGAGGAGATGTTCAGGCCGGACGCGTGCTGCTGTCATGAGAAGACTGGAACTGAAAGCATTACAGAGTGGAGCGTATATTTCTGTGGAGATCCCACCAGGAGCAGAGGATTGAGGTGTGAGATGCCCCAGAGTTCATGCAGCCCTAAGGAGGTGTCCTATGAAAAGGTAAACACTTGCAAGGAGTCTCAGGACGTGGGATGATATTCTGGGAAAGTTCCAGCAGGAGCAGAGGGCATTAATCACCCCCAGGAATCAGTCAAACGGTGCTAAACAGTACGAGAGGGAAGTGAAGGATTCCGAGAGAAGTCCCTTGCGCAGGAGAGGGTTTGAACCTATCGCGGGACTGCCAGTAGTGGCTTGGTGGCTTTTATTGTCTGAACTTGCTTTAAGTCCTCAAAGCCCCTGGAGGACTTGCTCCCCATCCAGAGGGGACAGAGGACATTTACACTGGCGGTAGATACACCTACTGGGCTGAATCCTGAGGTCTGTCACCCATGCAGATCAGCATCCCTGCTTAGCTGCAGGATACAACCATTCCAGGCAGAGTCTTTCTGCGTGCAATTTACAGTAAGGTGGGGTCACAGGGCACGAGCCAGCTGAACTGGGATTCAGCACTTACTCGTATTGTATCTTCAGCATCTTGAGGTGATTTAGGTCATAGAAGCAGAAATATAAGTATTTTGTTAATGTATTTGTTCATAGAGGTATCAAGCAACCCAACCACCAGGGATATATCCTGCAACACAGACATCCCCACACGTTACCTAATACAGGTTTCTCTGATCCGCCTTGCAGTGTCACTCTAGCAAAGCCAAGCGTGTTCTCCTACTTCTATCCCACTAGCTCCAACCACCACTCCAGTAGAACATGTTTCCCTTACAGGTGGAGCAACCCCCTTAATTAATCTTTTGTAACCCGTTTACAGAGACCAGTTTCTAAGCAAGGGACTGGGATTCGAACCTCTGCTGCTCTGCATTGCCCCGCCTCCAAGACAAACGAGTTTCCCCTGAGGTATCCTTCACCCCATGATGCCCCAGGATGAGCAGACTTGGCGATAATTACACCACACTCATCCACTGTGCGCTCCAAGTGAGCGCCCTCATTGCCATTTCCTAGCATAAGATGCTTGGCCCGATTGGGATCAAGGCAGTGGTCCTCATAGCCCTATCATAGCATAGGATGCTCAGCCTGGTTGGGATCAAGGCAGTGGTCCTCATTGCCATAGCATAGGATGCTCAGCCTGATTGGGATCAAGGCAGTGGTCCTCATTGCCCTATCATAGCATAGGATGCTCAGCCTGATTGGGATCAAGGCAGTGGTCCTCATTGCCATAGCATAGGATGCTTAGCCTGGTTGGGATCAAGGCAGTGGTCCTCATTGCCCTATCATACCATAGGATGCTTAGCCTGATTGGGATCAAGGCAGTGGTCCTCATAGCCCTATCATAGCATAGGATGCTCAGCCTGATTGGGATCAAGGCAGTGGTCCTCATTGCCATAGCATAGGATGCTCAGCCTGGTTGGGATCAAGGCAGTGATCCTTGCTATCTGCAACCCAGAAACTGGAAAGCATGTGTAAGTAGCACTCACACCAATGTGGAAGTTATAGAATTATATTTAGGGCATTTAAAGGATATCTATCTTTGTGTAGGCTGCAGTGAGAAAAGATGATTTGCTACATGGGAGATGGAGCTTAAGCATTAAAAGGGGCAGTCTTCCCACCATGATTGGAGAGATTGCAGAATTATGGAAATTGTAGTCCCAATAATAAAGACCTTAGTTTCTTGCTGCTGTGCAAAATAAATGAATAAGAATTCTGCATAAAATGAAGCCTCTGTAACCTGCCTTTGAGTGCTGGGAATACTGGGGAAAGGTGTCCTTGTTCTCTGCAGGTCATGGGTAAATCCCCTCCACTGAAGTTGTGACAGAGGAACAGTGAAGTAAGCAGAACAAATCAGCACAATTGGCAAGAAACAACCAAAGCCAGACAATATAATAAAAAGGGCAACAAGAAGAAAGTCATAACCTTACACTACATAATAGGAACCTCTGTTACTGGAAGCCTAACAAAACATCAGGAACTGTGGTTATCGTATAATTGTGTATTTTTTGAATTATGATAAATTAAGTTAAATAAACCAGGATTGTTAAAAAACAAAAAACCATACACCCATGGCCTGCAAAATAAATGCCAAATTAGACGTTTTGATACAAAGATTCAGGAAAACGTTGGGTATGGGAGCACGGTCATCGGTCCAGCCAGTCATGTGCCCATGGAGAAGCACTCTAACTGGGGACTTGCAGCCTCAATTCTCCTTTTTGCAACCCCTGTGATTTAACCACTCTGACCCCAGGCCTTTGACAGAAAGGTCTGCAGACGCCAGGGTGTTCTTTTAAGTGCTGCGTCATCTTCTCGGGCTTAACTAACATTGTTATTATCTGATAGAATTACAACTCTGACAACAGAAGCACAATACAATAAAATGCTGAGAGACATTAATTCATTATTTAAGTCTTCTAAACTTCCAGAATACGGAAGTGTCAGAAAGCATTCCCTACCATCGTAACCTCTCTGGAATAACTAGAGTCCGATGGTCTGTTTCCTTGTTGTGTAGTAGAATACTCTAGATGTATGTTGTGTTGGTTTAAGGATCTTTTATACTGCGCCCAGCAGCACCATCATCGCCTTGCGGCACTGCCCTTTGTTCAGAACATGCCCCCGCCTGGGGTAACTCGACTTTGGTCTGCGGAGGAAAGAAAAAGGGAAAATGTGAAAGGGAGGGAAACGTGGGACGAAGAAAGGGAAAACAGACCAACGATTGGAAAGTTACAAAGGGGCCGAGGGAGAAGGAATGTGGGTGACGTTGTTTGGTCCCTGGGCTGTCATTGGCTGTGGGCTCGAGGGAATGCTGATCAGAAAGAGGGAGAATCGAACATCTCGTGATGAGAAGCATGTTCCAATGATCGCAGTTTCCAGTGGCGCAAACAATACCAAACCTGTTCAGAGTTGAGGGGATTGTATAAATACTCCACATTGCAGTACAAAGCAAAAAATTATACACACACATAATGCACACTATAAAAACACAGTGCAATGCATTATTGGAATTAAAAAAAACAGCAACCAAAAGAAACTAGGATGTGGAGGCTACCCTTAGCTGGGCATACATGTTAAATAGCTCAGTGTACATCTCAAGGCTTGGCATACCAAGCTACTGAAGACATACACAACATTCTAAAATGAACAAATATCCAGTAGCCAAATTACGAAACCGGCTTCACGCGTTTGGAAATATGCTCGGAGGACTGTGACTTCCTCAATGTATCTCAATGAGGCCCCGGTCTGTGAGGCAAAGGGTTGGCTGATGGAGATAGTCATGAAGGGACCTATCCTTATCCTTTGGCATCATCAATCAATGCGGGTTGTTGAGCAGTAATTGTGGATGACCGTTCTTTAAATGGTTTGTCTCCTTCCGGAGATGCAGGGTCCCAGAGGTGAGTGTGGGTTCCTACCCCTAGCACCCTGATCTAGCCCAAGCACTTCACTTTGCATGCGGATTCGTTTTTTCCATGATAAGTGTTGACCTATATAACCCAGCACGCAAAGAGAATAACCAGTTTCACGGTGACGTGCATGGCACGGGACCACTTAGCAGTTCTTGGACCCAGTCTCCTACAGCTTCTTGTAAGAATCCGGCCACTTCCCACTGTTGTTCAGTGCGTACGTCCGGCCAAAGTGTGACTTAATCCAGAAGCGCGGCCCACTGCCGTCTAATACAAGACTCATTCCGAGATACCTCTAGAATAGCCCTTGAGTCCAGTCACTCACAGCTTGCTTGGCTGAAGTCGCCCTCTGGATGGAGGCAATCTGACTGTACCTTACTACAGGTAGGATGGAGGTCAGGACGGAGAGATTCTGAAGGTAAGCGCGTGAGAAGCTGTTCTTCAAGGTGCGCTTCCTCTTCCTGTATCCCTGGTGCACAATGCAGCACCCTGTTCAACCACAGCCCTGGCATGAGAGCACAGGTTGCAGAAATGGTCAAGACTGCGCTTTTCTATCACAATAAAGTCATAGGTTTGTACTTTCTCTCGTTATCTGTCAGCACGTCTGACTAATGGAACGTGCCCTACGCAAAGCTCCCACTACGTCCATCACGGCGTGTCCAGCTGGCGCAGAACACTGCTACTCAAACGTTGCCATGTGCTTCAAGGACATCATTCCAATTCTTGAATGATATGCACTGGCTCCCGGTTGCTTTTCTGGTGAAATGCAACTTCCTGAGTACAGCCATCCGATCTTTAGAAGGCACCTCGTCTGTAGTTTCCTGTGGCACACCAGTGGTAATGGTGCACACGCGTAGGCTCTCACAGGAGCTGCAACTTACTGTGCTGCAGCTGTTTCACCCAAGCCTGAGGGGTCCCGCCTTTGAGTGCGGTGGGGCTAGTTCAAGAAGATGTCTGTCTGGGGAGGCAGGCACTGCACTGTAACACAGGACCCTCCCAAGATGTTAAGGGAGATAGACCCTTGGAGAATGAGTAGACTGGCCCTTCTACTTTGTTATGAGTCTGACACTGGCTGGCTCAACTCTGTCAAGTACACAGACCTATCTGAGAGTGCAGAACTGAGTGGCTCCTCAAGGACTTGCAGTATTTTGCACAGGACAATATATGGGCACAGGCAGACTCCTATACATTTGAAATCACCATAGAGATGTGCACTACGCACTGAAACACAAACTCCTTCACTTGCAGGGTGGCAGTCCCCGGAAAGAAGAGACCAAGTGGTCGCTGCAGACAGCAGCCAAACCGTGGTCTGTTTCCTGTGTTTCGGCAAGGGCATGGGCAAGGGGGCATGCGAAGATAGAACATCTGGAGGGAGCTACCAGCCAAGTGGGAAGTTGCAGCCCCACTTTGCCATGCATAAAGGCCATTGTGCCACACCATCAGGATGGCACATTGAGCTCCTTTATGTAAGGAACGTGTAATTGTCAGGAGTTCTCTGTTGGAATTCCCATTTAAAAAGCTTTTTTACGGTATGGGGAGCGGGGGAGTAAAGATGTGGATGGGACTAGGAGGGGCTCCCCCCTATACAGAGTGTGAAAGAAATACAGAGGAATGTGCCAGACAGTGGGCTGTCAAAGATCTAGACAAGGAAGACCATCCTTAGCTTCCTTGGCTCGCCGAGGGTTGGCCAATCAAAGTCAAGCTCCTGGGAGAAAATAAGGTGGACAAGACACAGCGTACCACTGTTATCAGTTTGAATAAAGCAGGAGACCACAGAGGAGGGTGTTCTAATACTGAATATCTATTTGAATGATGGTGCAGAAATGATGTACAGTACAGGAGGTGTCAGTGCACAGGAGCCCCAGATTTCTGGATGAAGCCTTTGTTGCGCACTAACTCTGAACGTTGGGGTTTTGAGCGGAGCCAACATGAGAATATTATTTGATGATGATCCATAACTGTACCCCCATAGGTTGCCGGTTTGGTCTAAGTATTCTGCTTGCATTGCAGACTTCTGTTCCACCAGTGGCCGCAGTTCTTGATGTGAAGGTGGTAGTAGGGTCAACGGGGACTGTTGCCCATTCGGGAGTGCAGTCCTTTTTCGTTAAGGCGAAGTCTCAGCTGCAGTGATGGATTAAGAACCAATGGAGTGCAGGTAACATATCAATGGCACTGGCTCCCTCCAGATACATGGATGCTTGCACAGAGCTGACAACACAGGTGTCACAATGGTTGTACTGCAGGAGAGGCGAGGACACTTGCTCTAGTAATCTCACTGGCTCTTACCCGGGGTCAGACTTTGCGGCTGACTCTTGTGACTGTGCTCTTGCCCCTTTCATTGTCGGGTTCAGAGAAGTGACCAGGTCAAGCAAGGATTCTCAATGGCACAGGGTGCGAGGCTTGCTTCAGGGCTGGTAGAGCAGAGACAAAGGGAGTCAGCAACTGCTTTGGCATCACCTTAACAGATTGGAAGGCAAGTTACTGCAAGGACTGGCCAGGGCATGTCAGGTGGGTCTTGTGGGATTGCACATAACAGCAGAGCTTCTCCTCAGTTCACAGGTCAGTGTTGCTTTGCGTATCACAAGTGTTCTACAAAGAAACGGAGAGGATTCCCCACAGTTCACAGTTCTCCACAGATATTAGAACATGGGCTCGGGATAAACCCGGAACCAAATCACAGGGTGCATAGATTTCACCATTTTCACGACTACCCAATCAATTTTATTCATTTTATTTATTTGAATTTATAAAGCGCACAAAGCGCCCCTGGGGCATCGTGGCGCTGTTACAGCAGTACGAAAAAAGACAAGAGCACCTCTCTGTGGTTCTTGGTTACATTGAACCTTTTGCCAGACAGGTGAGCAAAACAATGACAAAAGGCGGCAAAGAGTGCCGAGATATAGGCAATAGGATTAAGGTAACAAACAGCGGACTAGAGAGGGCAGGAGACCTCCTCACGGATGCCGGGTGAGTGGGCAGAAAGTGCTAGGTGAGCTAGTTGAAGAGTTCAGTTTTGAGCGCTTTGCGGAATGCTAGATAGGATGTCTAGTTTCGAAGGGTTGTGGGGAGGGCCTTCCAGTGCTTGGGAGCAAGCAACGTGAAGCAGGCCCCTCCTGCGTTGGCCCTGTTGAAGGTGGGGACTTTAAGCTGGTTGGAGTAGTGTGACCTTTTGGGTCTGGAGGATGTTGCTATGGTAATTGTTTCTGCAAGATCAGGAGGGGGCTCTGAGTGAGAGGCATTTGTGGGTTATGGACAGAGTCTTGAATAGTATCCTTTCTTTGACTTGAAGCCAGTGTGCATTTTGTCTGGTGCTGGCAATGTGGGCTACCACATTTAATTTCCATGGGCTTCTTCCCAGGAAAAACATCAGATGTGGTTTTAGCCTTGTATCCGAGATGTCGGTTCACCAGAATAGGGGTAGAATAGGGGCGGACTGCAGAGATGGAGGTTCTCAGCTATCTCTTCCTAGCAGAAGATTATCATTGTGCCGATGGCCGCACCCTGCAAGGTGCTCCGGAGAAGGTCCATAGTGCTTTCTGAGTTTTGCCGACAGAGTCCTCCGTAGCTTCGTCTGCAACTTATTCTGCAGCGCTTCCCCATGGCAGCCATTTTCCTAAGTCTTCTCCAAAAGTCTGGTTCAAGGACTCCAGTACTTTAGGGGTCTCAGTTCACAGTCAGAGGGTTGCATTCTTTCAAACACACAGGGTGCTGCCAACCAGAGTGAGGTATCATCATTTAAAGTGTGCCAGCTTTTTTCCTACAGGACTTAAATATGTTTGATGATTCCACTGAGAAAACTAGTCAAACAAACACTCCCAAGATCTGTCCTGTGCCAATATGCCCTAGACTTGAGCTTATGGCCCTTTAGGAACGTGCATATATAATGGATGGGATGAAACAGAATAATTAGGAGTCCAAATCCTAGAGCTTCTTACGTCAAAATAAGGAGTTCCCACCCTTTTGGATTCGGAGAGACGAGTCCGAAGGGTAGCAGCAAGGTAAAAAGTGAAAGACTATGGGGAAGAATGAGCTAGATGGTTGGTTGGGATGTTTGCTCTGACAATAGATGGCTAGTTAGCAGAAGCCTGGGACCCATTAGCGGCAGAGCCCACAGCATGAAGTGGCCCAGGTGAACAGAAATGAAAATCTGCAAGGCGGGAGGGCAGGGACCAGATGATTAATTCTCATAGGATGTCAGGCGAGGGGAGGGTGCTGCATAGGGCACTTCCTCAGTCGATCCTTGAGGGGACCAGGGTATTAAGCACCGAGTCGCAACACATTTTTGGAATTTGTATTTTGCATTTTAAATGGTAATAATATCTAGAACCACAGGATGGGGTTTGCATAGGGAGAGGCTATTGTCTAACATGAAGCTCAACGATGCCTGATCCCGGACAACATTCATATGGTACTTCTGCGAAGAGAGGGCACCAGTTCATTCATATGTTCCTTTGTTTTTTATTATATTCATACAAACAATAAGAGACCAAAAGTCGAGCAACTGACAAATGTAAGTGGACGATGAAAGTTCAACCACAATGGTTATTAGTCTAACAAATCGCAAGTCACATGTCCTACCTAGAACAAAACGGCCACTAGGTTGCCCTGAACTTCTTTGCTTCCACCTTGTAACTAGAAATGGTCGTTTCCAAGACATACGTTTTGTGAACTTCAGAGACCTGTTCATCAAAGGACAGCCTTTCGGGTAATTTCCAGACCTGCATGATCTGTTTCCAGACCAGCACCTCCTGACCCTGGTCCACTCAGCTGTGAAAGCAGCTCAACGTCCTCATCTGCTCCCATCACAAATACCTCACAAGAAACAGTCATAGCCACATCCAGGATACCAGTGATCTCCCGAATTACACGGGCCCAGAAGTGCAAGACCCTTACACAACCCCACAGCAAGTGCAAAGTCCCCCCTGGTGTGTATGCATGCACAGAATGTGTCTGTGTCCAACACGCCCTGCCGGAACATCCTGTCCAGAGTCCAGTAGATGTGAAGCAACCGTTTGCCCTGTGATGCCCTGACCCCAACGTCTAGGGACCCCACCTTCATTGCAAGGCACAGGTGAACCATTCATCATGAGCAACTTATCGTCCCAGGTCCTCCGACCAGTTGGCCATCACTCCTCTGTCCACCACCTCTTTCTCCTTCAACATCATGTCCCCTAAAGACATCATCTGGTTTCCTTGACAGCATTCTCAAGTCATTTGCAAGCTCCTCAGGAAGGTCCACAGAGTGAACACCCCTGTTTGCCCTGGTCAGGGCTCCCTGAACTTTGTGGCCCTCCCATAAGAGCAACAATCTAAGTTGAATTTCCTTCTCACCTTCACGAACCCCCGCCACCAGTTGCCATCAAAATGCCCCCCCCCCTTGAAGAATCTAACTCCCACAAGGTACCAGTTAGTCCAAAACAGTGTCTTCCTGTTCAACTTGAATCCAGCGTCGTACCATACAGACACTATTGAAAGCCCATGGAGGGTCTCTGTCACATATTTGCATTTCTTCTCCCACACCAGTACCAGTAGCATTGAGGCCAGTGGACACTCTCCCGAATCCTCTGCAGCAACCCTGTCTGCTTCTAGGTAACCCTCATTAGCCAGCGACTTTCCTATTTGTCACCCAGTAGCAGCCGAATGGTGCATTTTAAATTCAGGTATGCCAAATGTGCCCCGTACCAGTGGTAGCCGCAGCTGCCTGAGGAAACTCCTGGCTGCTTTGCTTTCCCAGACAGACTTCTGCATGAGTGCATTCATTTCTCTAACGAATCCCCTGTGCACAGGCACAGGCAGCATCAGCAGTGCATTCCCCTTTGGCACCACTGTCATTTGTATTCAGTTGATCTTCCCCCCACATTGAGGAACAGATCTCCATTCACCTGTCGATCAGTGTCTTCAATTCTTCCAAGATTTCCTCCATGTTGAACTTCATGAGGCCGGTGGAGTCTACCTGTAGACACACGTTCAGCCACTTCGGGCCCCATGTAAGGCCAACATACCCCATCTCGTTCCTATGACATGTTGCAGAGAAAGGGGAACATTTTGGACTAAGACCAGTTCACCTTGTATCCCAAGCCTCCCTCAGTGTGACGAATCAACTTCCGGGGCACCAGTGGTCCAGGCATGAATATCGGTTTCTAGACCATCAATCAGTCCCATACCGTTAATATACCAGAAGGGATCCGAACAGATTGGAACACAAGCAAATGATAAGCCTCCTTGTCCAATTTTGGCAACGTGGATGGAACAGAGCCTTATCTCTGCAAGGTTTTGGATCGTGATTAGTTGCAACACAGCAAAAATACAATTATTACCCAATGATAAAAGGGACTGTCCATTCAAGATTGTGTAAAAATATCTACTTTATTATTATTACACAGACAGTCCTAGCCCACTACAAAATGCAACCCCCCCCCTTGTAAGGGAATGAAGAGGACGGACAGTTTTGAGAAGGAAAAGGGATGCACTCTGGATACTGACAGGAGGGTAGTCGGTAAAGTAATTAATCGCAATAGTTCAAGTACACTTGGTTTCCGCACAAAGGGAGCAATGGGTTTTAAAATGTAACTAGGGGCCTTTGGAGAAGGACCAGGGAGACATAACCACAAAGGACCTTGTGCTTGTAGAAGTTCTTGGTGCTCGACAGGGTCAAGTCAGTTTCAGGGAGCTTTGCAGCGCCTACAACAGAGTTCAAGACGGCAGATAGATGCGGGTATCAGGCGGCAGGCAGTTCGGCAGGCAAGGCTGGACGGACGGCTGCAGGCTGGCCTACACTGCGGCTCAGAGACAGGAATCGTTGTCTCAGTGGTGGTTGGCAGGTCTTAAGCATCAGTCGAGGAGGCTCGGACGACGTTAGCGACTGTGGCGTGATAACAGTCAGTGGTACAGTCGGTTGCAGCTCGAGGGGCTCGACTGGCTCAAATATTTCCTTTAAGGCGGCTGCTGATGCACTCCTCCTAGCTACTTCACTGGGCTCTTGTCGTTCTTTAAGGCGGACGGCCCAAAGCTGAGAAGAGTGTTGCAGGCAACCGCCTTGTCCTGGGCTTCGTTCAGAGACTCTCTGGCACTTCTCACCTCGGAAGATTGCTTGCAAAGCCTAGCAGAGCACGCTATGTGCTGGCTGGGTACCGGTTCTGGAGGGTCCTCTGAATTCAATATCTCCCTCTGTTCCCTGGGAGATGTTTATGGGAAGGATCTTGCTTCCCTCTTTGGAAATCCTGGCTTTCCTTCACTAGTGGAATCTGTAAGGCAGGCTGTATCTTCAGCCAGGGTGCACATTAGTTATTTTTACTCCTTGCAAAGTTTTCAGATGATCTGCCCATTAAAGGGGCTCAGCTCGCTTTTAAAGCCAAATGGGCCACAGTGATTCGTGTAGGATAAGCCTACCTTAATGAACCAATCCTGGGTCCCCACCAACAATCTCCTGTATGCATGAGGTCATAACCAGAGTGCAACAGAAAAGATAAAGGAGTGAAACCATGTAATACTAAGTCACACCCATACCTGTCTGTTGTTGATCAAAGAGTCTCTCTGGTTAATTGAGCTCTCTGTGGTCCTAATTAAAGCAACAGGGCTCCCTTGAAGCTGTGGCAAGAACCGACTTTCTGTCTCCATCAAATCACATATTCCTACCCTCTGAATTGGGTTCCTACTGTAAACACATATACCAGACATGACAGCTCACTGTCATTGATACTTTAGGACGTGAGCTGGCTTCAGGTTGACCCAGTGCATATGACACGGGTTTTGGGGTTCCCTGTCTCCTTTGTTCTAACCTCTGCACCCAGGCCCCATGGGGGCCTGTTTGAAGTATACTCTATTAGTATGTTAACTATGTTAATTGCCACCATCATCTGCAGAGGGTAAACAAACCTACAGGGTGCATCCATTTGATAGTTAATTAGGCTGGCCATGGCAGGAGAAATGTTTTGTCCCTCCCCCTTCAGAGATGCATTGTGTACTCCACCTATCAGATCCCAACTAAATATGACAAGAAAGACTGCACCTGTAATCTGTGTCCACCCAGATTACACGGGTCTATGTGTATGTTGTGCACTGAGCACAGGAAAATGTGTGCGGATTAGCCCCACACATTTTCCAGAGGTGTATCTACCATCATTTAATTTCATTTAAGATTTCAAAAAAAGCCCAGGCAAGCGCACACCTCGAACGTGGGCCATGTTGCCTGGTCCTGCCAACTACTGCTCCCTTTGCCTCCGGTAAGTCGCTGTGAGCCTCCGTGCCTGACCAGCTCCTCCCGCCAGCTGCCACTAACAGCACCACTCACTCCCGCCGGCCTGTGAGTTGCCGTAGACCTGCTGCTGGCACCTTCGCTAACTGGTGTGGACAGATGAACCTACGGGGGACAGTGGGCGTAAGAGCTGCTACACCTCACAGCAAACCAACTCATTGCTAAAATGTGGTAGGGTCCTCCCCCTCTGCCAAGTACCACGCCAGGACCAATAGAAAGGCAAGTACCTTTATTGCCAAGTACAAGTTAGCAAAGTACATAGGTACGACCACTGGCATCCAGCACCATAGCCAGCTCAGCGCTAACGGCCACTCAGTAGAACACTCACCCAGGCTAACGCTCTACACATTCCAAAGAATGCGTCAGCTGACCACCAACATTGTGACAGGTAGAGTTCAACACTACAGTAATACTGCCATAGAGAGTTTACCTGCATAGTGCACAGATCACCTAATGCAACCTTACTATATGTAAATCCTTCTAGAAACATTAAGCCAAAATAATATCATTGTAGCTTTATGTTCTACATCCTGAATGGAAAACTACAACTCCCAGAATGCAACCCCCTTTTTATGCATGTCAAACTAGTAGACATCAAGGATATAAACTAAGCTTTGAAAAGTAGCATTATTTTGTGACTCCATTTTGTGGGCCTCATGTGGAGTTAGGGCATCTTACTTCTTCTGGTACATAGTGAGACTCACCAGCTGAAGCTCTTATGTAAAAGCTCCCATAACTCTCCCTTTCCTATATATGAGGGATCTGCTGTCCCATCTTAACCTTACAGCCTTCCTCCTTTCATGCATATGCCAACATTTCCGATTCCTTAAATAAGAACCATTCGTTATGATTAGATCTCTTTCAATCTAACGTGTGTGGCTTTTTATGACACTAATTGTCTCGGGAGCAGGCACCTATTCTGTAGGCAATTGTAGCTATGTGGGGTCTTTCACTTGTAAATGCCCCATCACAGTTTCAATTGCCCAAACACACAAGAAAAGTGCTGTTGATGTCAATGAAATGTGTTACAGGAGTAGTTGCCAGGCCTGCTCCAGACAACATTTGCCACAGTGTATCTGTAGGTTGGCAAGGACCAGTCAGCAATGGGCCAGAATTTCAGGGGCGCCTACTAAGTCCAATGGTGTTGTGTGTCTGGGTCGCAGTGATGCAGTTGGGATTCATGACTTGGACCCACTGTATGGGGCGACTGGATAAGGGCGTTCACAGGCCAGTGCTCACATACTATGATCATTATGATAAAACAATCTTTGATTCCAGTACTCATCCAATCATTCGCACTGACTGCGAGCAAGCGTCAGTGAGTGAGTGCCCTGTATGTCAACGCCGTAGAAGGAACAAGCAATGGAACACCTGGTACTCAGTTTTGTGCACCCATTGTCTAGGGCCTGCCAGGGGTGGACTGGGAACCAAAAGTGTCCCTGGAAATAATTTTCAAAGAGCCCCATATTACACATTTTCAGCAAGCCCAACCCTTTTCCTATGAGAAAATGTGGAAATACCACACAAAAGAGGCCCAGAGTGCAGAGGTCCACCGGGAAATCTCCAGAGTTCCCTAAGGGCAAGCCCATGCCTGGGGCCTGCACTGTTACTGGCTCTGGGCTGCCCCATGCGCAAGAGCTGGGCTGATATTTTGAGTGTCATGAGCTTCATTGCAGTGGCACCCTGCTCCAATCTGTCAATGCACCGCTGTGTCGCTGGATGCCCTCTGCTCGCAGTCCAGAGCCACATCCTGGTGCCCTTGACTCTTCAATCTGGCCCGGAGCCTGCACATTGGGGAAACAAAATGGCACCTAAAATACATTCAGCCATGACTGAAGAGAAGATCACTGTGATTGTCAAACGTGAATATGGAGAATGTGCAGGGCGAAGCAGGCTGGATGATCAATTAAGGACTGGCGCAGTCAGCTAGGAACCTTGCCATTAATGAAGTCTCAATCAAGGCTTATATTATTGGTGGTTTATGTGTCGCATAGCTCAGGTTGCGCGGCAGCAGGGTGATTCCAAGATGAGTGTTTTACCCCCGAGCTACCCTCCCTGCAGGTTACCTGTAGGTGAGTGGACACAGAGGGGCAGATTCTCAACACTCGTCTTGGCGGAAGAGATGAGATGCACTCATGCATCATGTATCCCATGGCTTGCAACAATAGAAGTTGCTCCCTATGCACAAAGGGCATTTGAAGGTGCACACATTTACATGGCCCCCTTTGCACATATGCACAAGTAAAGGGGCATTTCTGCGCATTTTAAAGTGCATCCCATAGCCAAAAACGTCGCAGTGAAATGAACTACCAACACTGACATGGGTGTTGGGGGCCTGTCATACATCATGTAAGTCTAGCATGGCATATTATGGAACACACACTTAACCGTTCTGCATCAAGGTTCCTGGCCTTTTTTAATTTATTTATTTTACTGGTTATTTATAACGTATTTAATACTCAGAGGTTTCCAAGCGCGGAACCCATGAATGAAACCTGTGTTTCTCCCTGCCATCTTGCTTCCAAGGTGAGAGCATTGCCCTTGAGCTATCCTCCCGCCCTTAGCTTGGGGCTATAAACTGAAAGACTACAGATAGGGAGCAATGGCATATGAGGAGGGACACACAGCCTGTAGGTGTTGTTTTCTTATGTGACCACCCATGGACACCCAAAGCCATCTAATCCCTATGGGCATTCCCACAACGTTCCTACCCCTCCCCGCACAAAACACCTCCTCATCGGAACTCTTTGAGCTCGCTCTAATCAAGCCTTACCATCAGACTTTGCACTCAAAGGGCCTGCCAGTGTTTTTCAAAGCAGTCATCTGAGAGTTAATGACTTCCTTGGATTTGTAATCCCGCTTCTGGTGTAGTAAAAATGTCTTACCAGGTATGCCTTCCGCCACTCGATTTATAAACACAGTGGGCCTCATTATAAGTTTGCCAGTCTGAAAACAAGGGTGCCAGTAAGCACACCGGCACCCTTGTTTCCGGACTGGCAAATTACAAGTCTGCCTGCTGAGGCCGCTGTGCCCGACAGGTTTGCCCCTGCCGGGCACAGCGGTCACGGTAGGCAGACATTTCACTGGAGCACCAGCACTGTTAGCAACGGTGCCGGTGTTCCCGTGTCCCCACTCCCATAGAGTCCAATAGGACTGTAGAGGAGGAGCCAAGTAACCCCACTCCAACTGCCCCGCCTACATTACCTGAAAAGTATGAACCAAAGTATGTGACGTACACAGAACAGTTAGACCAACAAAGAGAGGAGCGTGGACTCTGTGCAGTAGCCATAAGAATACCTATACCTAAGAGAATATGGGAGGTAAAGTACCCATTAAGGAAACCATACCTACATACAAGACAATATGATGGCCATTTGAATGAGATTCCTGAAGAAGCAGACACTAAAAGGCAAAGATTAATGGTGACGTCACACAAAATCAAAATGACACCCATAGAAGAGATAAACAGACCAGAGCATGCAGACGATTTATAAACCATCAAAAAAGTATCAAGGATAAGGGTGAAGAAACTTATGCCACAGACCCGATGAAGATACTTATTTAGTTTAAACGTGTACAGATGCAATGAAACACAAGCAGCAAGGCAATCATGAAGCTAGCCACATGCTTTTAAATAGTTAGACCGCGGCAAGCGTCCACATATACATATATACATACATATGGACAAGTAAAAGATGGATGTTTCCACTACGTATATAAGGAGTACTGAACAAAGCAAGAAGGCCTCATTTCAGTGTCGCAGTTAAGAAAAGCAATTGAATTAAACAGAATAACAGCTCAGCTAAGGAGTTGACTAAGCCAAGAAAGCCAAGGTCTTATCAAACTGGAATGGTGTGGCATTGGATACAGTTAGTGTGAAAGAACCGAGGCTCCTGTTCAGAAAGGTCAAGCAAAAACAAAAGCTGTCAGAGGACTATTGGAGAATAAAATCAAATACACGAAAAGGCTCGATTTCATGGTGTCCAGTCACGTGGTAGAAGGAAGTTGGACGGTCGAGGTGGTCAAACCTACCCACGGAGGCCGGCTGGTGCCCACACTCCCTAAACATTCTCAGAGAATAGTACAGACTCAAGGCCAAACTTCAAACACTAATTGACACTGGACCATTGAGGTGATGATGGATGATATCCTAATTGGTGGGAAGCTGGCGCTAAAACGAGCTCACCCGCACCTGGTTGTTCAGTCTGCATGCTGCTAGATGTAGGTGGAAAACCACTGACAGGGGTTAGGAGCTAACCAATTGTAGGGACCACGTAATTATGGGTCCTATAGCTTGTGTAGCCAATGGGATGTCGTACATTTAGTGACATTCATAGTGGCCATTTTGAGGGGAGGGCTTAGCATATCATCCATCATCACCTCAATGGTCCAGTGGCAATTAGTGTTTGAAGTTTGGCCTTGAGTCTGTAGTATTCTCTGAGAATTTTTAGGGAGTGTGGGCACCAGCCGGGCTCCACAGACAAGTTTGTGCTCTGATACTATGGCAGTGACAATATAGTACAAAATCGTATTACCATAACATAAAATGTATGTAAGGGGGCTGGATAGGGCAGCATTTGCACTGCTGTCTAGCCCCACTTAAATTATTAGGTAGTATATGAGAAAAAGGTGACCTGGGAATTTCACAAACAAGTGCCCACCGTGTGTTACTTTTTATTCGCACTTGTTTTTAAGAATCTGCCCCCATTGTGCACGTGGTAGTCACTAAGACAATGGCTATGACTTTGCCCGCACTGGGTATCAGAGTGGTGTCTGCTGGTGCCAAATAATTTGTTATAAACATAAATAATACAAGTCATGATAGTGTGCTGATGATCCTCTGAGTTTGCTGCTTGGCACTCTTGGTGTTTTGTCCTTGAACCTTAACAAGGGATGATTCATCCCCCGCACGTTCGCTCATTTCCAGAATAGATAGCTGACCTTGGCTGCTTCAGTCTTGACTCCAGGCCAGACAACCTCGTCTTGCAGCTCCACGATTCAGCTTATTCTTGCTGCAACAGTTTTCCCTTCCTGCTTCATTGGTTCTGGCTTACTAAATTCATGATACTGATGTCCAGCTCCTATATAATGGTGGCTTCACCTGCGTTCTATTTACTACGTATAGCCAGCTTCTATAATAACGTAGTCTACCTTGCGTTTCAGCATCTGTACATCTATTGACCGGTTGATTTTCTGCAGCACTTCGTGCACAAGGAATCTTTTTCATATTTAAAAGCTCACTTGATTCTTTACTTCGCCATTAGTTTCTTTAAGATCTATACATTACCTTCAGCCACTATCTCGGAACGTCGAGCATACTTTTTGATGTTATCACTAACTTCTTTTCTTTGCCCTTTCTCATATTCCTTCAGGGATTTCCTCCCTTCGGTTGTCATCACTTCGGGGATAAATTCGGTAGGTCTGTCTCAACGGGTGTCTTCTTTCGAACACATGCTGTGGTATTGGCACAACGGCAGGTGTTGCACCGTTTAATCTCTCAAACATATAGGAGGAAGGAGGGCGGGGTCTTTTGCAGAGGTATACAGGTGCTCCTCTACAATAGTACTTAGTGTGCGTGCATTTGCTACAGCACAATTCATCTAGAAGCTCATGCTCCATATTGGGTTAACATGAATAAAAGGCATGTTTGTCGTAGAGGAGGGGTGGAACGCAACTTGTGTTTCTGCTGCCTCCCTTCCCCTCCACATGCTTTCCATGCCAGTGCAAATGCTGGAGATCCCTATGGAGTCTGCCTGCTTTAAGCACCAGCATAAAGCTGGCAGACCCCATAGGGATCCATTGTACATGCTGTCTGCCATGCTCACATGGCAGGCAGCGTGTACAATTAAACACTTCCCAACATTCTTGCATGTCAGGCAGTGTTTAATTGTGTAACTGAATGCTGCTTACCTTGATCGCATGGCAAGCAGCATTCACAAGTAAAATTAAATGCTGCCCGCTATAATGACATGCAATGTGTACAATTAAATGTAAATGCTGAATGGCAGGCAGTGGAGTGCAAAAGAGCCAGGCAAAAGGCGGCATACAGGTATGTTCAATGCCTTTTGCCCTGCACATTTACACTCTGCTGCGCAAATGATGAAAATATTGCGGCGGGGACCTGGCTACACCGGAGTGCAAACAACCAAATGACGTGTTGGAGTAACATGAGCTCCCTAATGTTTTTACCTTTATGTGGAGAATCACAGTGCCAAATTCTGGCAAGGGTGACTCTGCCTTTCCTCTCCCTGCAATTGATAAACTTGAATATATATACTTTGTTTTGTACCACAGTAGATGTTACTACAATCAATGGTCCTCATTACGAGTTTGGCGGTGCAGTACAAAGTGGTGGTAAATCCATTACTACTTTTTTTGTCAGTAATGGAATTACCACCACTTTTACTGCACCACCAACTTAGTTGTTGAAGGGGAAGTGGAAAGATAACTCCAGCATGCTTCTGGAGCTCTTTGCTCCCTCCATGTCACCCCCAAAAAGTGAAGGATTGAACATGGGAAGAATTAGCGCCCATGGTTAATTCTCCAAAACCCCAATGGAGTTCTATTTCTATAGAACCCAAGAACGCAGACTAGCTCTGCTGCACTCCCACGTATAACCCAGTGAGTGACAGTAACGCATGTTTGGTGAAAAATACGCAAAACTGGCAATGAGGTCCAATATACCTACAGCAGAGTAAAAACAAACATATCATCAGTATGGTAGCAATCAAGATAATATCCCTGGTTTCTGTGATGAGTCCAATAGAGTCATCATGAATTCTCTGGCAGTAACCTCCTCCCATGTGGCCAGTGGATGGCAGCCACTACCTGATCCTGACCCTGGGGGTGGCTATATGACGGAGGGTCACAAGGGAGGAGACAGCCTCCGTGGAGATGTCTTGGCTTGATAAGACATGGTATCCCCCATTTGCACATGATACCCAATACCCTTTTGGCCTATTGCATGCATCTATAACCCCCTTTAGGGGAAATAGAGAAACCTTTTCCCAAAAACATTTAGGCCAATCTTCCACACCTGGTCAAAAAGCTAGAAACTCCAAGAATCCCTTTTCCAGTTCTAATTATCCTCCAAATAGAACTGGCTCATAATTTGGAACAATTAAAAGTGATTTCCCAAGCAATGTGCATCAGTTAACATCAATGTACTACATCTCCCACAATTACCCACGTACTGGGATGAGGAAGAGGAAAAGAACAATGCAAAGCAGAAGGAGTCTCAACCTCAATGAGTGTTTTAGTTGTTTTTAAATGCACCTGTGTGCGGGACAGTTAAAGATTGAAAAAAACTGCAAGAGGCTGCTGCTGTTTGGGAGAGGTTGTTGCACCTCTCAGTGAGGCTTGAGGAAATCGGATGCGCGAACCGGTGTCGCAGAGCCAAGGGGCTCGCCATCAGGGAAGCAGAGGAACGCTGTGCGAGCAGGACATCCTCCAGACACGGCAGGAGCCAAGGGAAGATTCCTGGGTATCCGGCAACCGAAGAAAGCAGCGTTTCACCTACCGGGACATGAAGGAAGACAGGCGTGCTGAAGAAAAGTCGTGAGAGAAACCAGAATGACGTGAACGAAGTCCAGAGTGGAAAGCAGGCAGCACAGCCTTGCCACAGAAGCAAGAACAGGACTGAAGACGCCACACAGATCCGGTGAGTCAACCCAAGCGAAACAGGGACACCGGGGCATTTGAGCGGCCGTGACAAGTACAGACTGTAAACATTTAAGTCGCAGAAACAGAGACACTAAAGAGACTGATTGTAAACCAATGAGGCATATTGAAAATAAAGACCACAGCCATATATGAGTGCATGGAAAGCAAATATGGGGAAACCCAGAGCGAATGTTGAATCAACCAGATGTACAATACTCAAGAAGGTATATGCAATTGTGGAAGTAAAAGAGGAAGGGTTACCTGAGAATATAAGAAGTCCTGGCAGGCGAGTAAACCAGGCAGTTGGCTGAACAAGGAGGAACTTTTGAAAGAAGGAACTACAACGATAAGTAGCTTTGTAACTGGATTGTTGTGGGCAAAGAAAGACACAAAGAACTGTTAGACCAAGAATCATTGGCATTAAGGAAGAATCCAGGGGACGGGAATGAACCTCTGGGACAAAGGATTGTTAATCTTGGTGCACTTTGTGGTGAAGAATGAATTTCCGCAAGACAAAATCAAGGAGAAGGGAATCCCCCTGGAACTAAGACCAGAGGTCAAGTCCTAAAAAATAAACTGGGGGCTCATTAACATACTAATTGAATGCAGTGGCACCAGAAAGTAGCATATCAAGGTGCCCTCTAACAAAGAATGTAGCACTCCTGAAAAAAGTGGGGACTCCGTCGACTTGAGCCCTGATTAAGAGCTTGTTTTTGACTTTGGAGAAGTTTGTATGGAAGAATCACTGACATTGAGAAAGAATCCAGGGGAAGGGAATTTCCCCCTGGAGTCAAAGCTTCTTGGCCTCGAAAAACGTTTGCGTTAGAGAAATAATTTTGAGAAAGAACCCACAGGAAGAGCCACTCTCTGGAACAAGGACGGTTTTAACTTGGAGAACTTTTATGTTGGAGCTGTTCTATTTTTCCTTTATGAACTCTTTTTGCAATCACCAGGTTGAAGACATTTCCCTTTTCACCTTATTGTTTGATTTGTAGTGTGGGGTCAGGATAGAACATTTTGACTCAAGGACAGTTATGATTTTGACATCCTGAAACAGACAGATCCTTCGTTTTTGGTTTTAGGTAGGGAAATTCCTCTTAGATCAGGGTCAGCAAGGCCTTTTCCCAACCCTTTTGTGTATAAAAATGTTTTAAACAAAACATGGTGACCTTGTGTCCGACTCATTTCTGACTCCTCACATTTCCTCCAGATGTTACAATGATTCTGGACAAATCATCTTGCCACATTGTATAGTACTGTCCTGTCTTCTTTACCAAGGTTTGTCTTATATTTTTAAGGCATTATTTAGCCCACTGCCTTCACTTTCATTTCATGTTGGTCATTTCATTTTCATCTGTCTTTTTCTCATTCCAGCCTTACTCTCCCATCTTTTCCCTATGTCTACCCCTATTCCGACTCATTGGACTACTCGTACTGCTAGGTTCTCCAACCTCCATTCGCAAAAATGTATCCAACTTATTCTAGATCCCTTCTAATTCTTCCTCTCCTCTTATTTGCATATGGCTCCTAAACACATTCTGCGCCTGGAACAAATCGCATATGGTACTTGATGCCTTATTCCGATTTAATCTACATTTCCCCTGTATAACTCAAACTTGGTTTCTTCCCACCAATGCGCTCTCTCCTATTTCTCTTACAACCTCCCTCTCAAACATCTCCCAATTGCTAAGTCGGCCCGGTGGGGGTGGCAGGACTGGCATCCTGCAGCAATCTTCTGGCACTGCCGCTGCACACTCTATTCCTCTTCCCTTATCTCATCATTTGAATATCATTTCACTTTCTTCTCTAAACCTTATCCCATCACTTTTCTGATTATCTTTTGTCCCCCTGATCCCTCTTCCCCTTCTGTGACAATCTCAATTCCCTTCTGTCTTTTCTTCTTCCCTCAGCTGCTCCCTTCTTTTTTCTTGGGGATTTCAATCTACATCTACTTACTACTCATTCGTCCGCTGCCTTGCTAGCACTGCTCGATTCTTATGATCTTCTCAAAAACTACTCACCTGCTTCAGATCCTTTTGACTCCTCCATGGGCCTAATAATGTCTTCTCTTCCTCCTACCTCCACTGTCTCTGCCACTCCATTCATTTCCTCTGATCATCTTTTATTATCTTGTTCCTCTTCTGTCCCTATTTCTACTGACTCCGATATCTCCTCACCTACTTTTACCCACTGTACTCTCAGATCATTTGGTGCTTCCATTTGTACATTCTCTTTTCTCTCCTCCCTTCTCTTCCAGAATTTTCTGTTCCCTCTGCTGAGACTCATCTTCATATCATCACTTCTGGTCTAATTTTAACAATGTACTCAATTATTTACTCAATATAATTCAATTCAAAGTTTATTTGTTTAACTAAAATAGGTTTACAAACAATAAGACACATTTTTAAAAGCACTTACGAGACATTTTTAAAACAGGTATCAATTAAAAATTGTAGGTTAAAATTGAAAAACCATCAGCTCTCTGAGCCCATTGTCTCCTACTGCCCCCATCCCCGTTGACTGTTTCAGTTCCTTACCAAAACCTATGGCCTCCTTCACCCGATCCTTCTCTCACCTCTTCTCTTTCCCTTACGAACTTTGCTAACAACTTCTGTATGCAAGTTACTCTCCTACGCTCATCTCTGTCTCCTCTAAATAATCCTCCTGACATCTGTACTACCTCGGTTTCCTCTTCTCTCTTTCTTCCTAAGACACTCTGATGTTCGTACTACTTCCTATCTATCCCAAGCTCACCCCACTGCCGTTCCTACTGACCCCTGGCCATATTTTCTTTCCAAAATGTCTCCTCCCTTACTTTCACTCCTGGCCTCTCTCATCAAGTGATCTCATTCCTCAGCTGTCTTTCCCTCTGAGCTTCAGCGCACAGTCATTCTTCATATTCGAAAAAAGAACTCTTGGTCCTTCTCTTCTTGCCAACTTTTGCCCCAATTCTCTTCTTCCTTTTCGGTCTAAAATTCTTGAATGGGCTATTTATTCACTGGTCGCATCTGACCTTGATCAGCGCCCTCTTCTTCCACCATACAGGCTAGTCTTTTGTCCTTTTCATTCGCCTGAAACTGCTCTTCTTAATGCATCTAACTCACTGGTAGTTGCTCTGCATTCTACGTTGGCCTCTATTCTTAATCTTTTGGCTGCACACTACTCTCCTCTCGACTCTTTCATCTTTGGGCTTCTCTGATCCGGTTCTACAATATCAATCCTATTTATCCAATTGTTCCATCGCCATGTATTGGGCTGGTAAACGTTCTTCCACCTTTCGTCTACTCGCTCCTGGGTACGCTACACTTGTCTCTGTATACTTCTCCCCTCTCAACTATTGCTTCTTGATTTGGGCTATCATTTCTACGCCAATGATTCTCAAATGTGTATTTCCTTTTCCTCACTTTTCACTTCCCTTCATCCTACCGTCTCTGTCTGTCTTTTTGGATGCATGCTTATTTCCTACATCTCAACGGCCAAAAAACTGAGACCCATTTTTCTCACCTTCATCTGTTCCCCCCTCTATTTGTTTTCCTCCCTCCGATCTCCCTCTATCCACTTCTTTGCTTTCTTTCTCTACACACAATTCTAATATTACCTGCTCTTGCCATTATCAACTGTACAATGTGTGCAAGGCTTCCCCTTTCTCATTGCTGATCTCTGCTGTAGTCTTCTCTCGTTTGGACTACTTTTCTGCACTACTTATTGGCTTGCCTTCCTAACAGCTTTTCCAGTGAGGTCTCCCTTGCTACCCCTGTGGTCTCCCTTGCTACCCCTAAAAAAACCTTTTAAAAAACTATTTTTTCTTTTTTTTTAAATGCACCTCTCTGGGCTGTGGCCAGCGCCATGTAGCTCTTTGCTTCTGTGCAGTGGCTGGCTTTCTTGTTCAGGCTGCGTAAAAAAAAAAAAGACAAAAAAAAAGAACAGGGGTTCCACAAGTCTAACACTTTCAGCAGTGACCCTACATAAGAAAGAATAGGAATACCAAATAATTTGTCTTTCTGGAATTCTATACCATAGTTGCTAGACTCATTAAAGGTTTAATTCAGGCACACTTCAGGGGGTGAGTCACTGATTTAGTCTGTTCTTAAACACCTCAACTAAGCCTTTCATACTTCTGAGGTCGTTAAATGAGTACAACACAGGTTGGGTGATATTGTATTATTTATATATTAAACATTTAAGCGTAAGTGCTATATAATAACACATCATTATCATTTGGCAATGGACGTCTGCTTGCAATTACAGTAATTTGGTAACATGGGCCTATACACACTGATCTTAACGATACATATGGCGATCCATTCTTGTATGAAATGTATATCACATTATAGTGATATCGTACCATATTTTCTGTACAGTACTTAGGAACAATGTTATGTGAAACCACTTACTGTTTTGTCAAGGAGTGAAAGGTCATATTGCATCACTTCCCGTGATATCACTTAGGCGGAGGGTCAAATGAAATCACTTCCTGTGATGTCATCAGAAGTCAAGGGCCATATAATGTCACTTCCGCTACCCCAGGCCATTTGGTGAAATGATGTCCCTGAGCTTTTCCCACTACCTTCCATCTTTAACTCTTCCATTCGGTCTCTTTGCTGCTCTCCTCCCGTACTTCTAACTCTCCTTCACTCCGCTCCCTTTCTTGGCTTTCGTTCGATTGTTGATTACTCTTTCGCTTTCTATTTATTGTCCTTAAATGTGCTCATTCTAGTGCCCCCTTAACTTCTCATTTATCTCCCTTTATGCTCCTTCCCACTCGCTTCGCTCTCAATTCTTACATGTAGTCCCTAAACCACATGTGCCAATCTTTTTTCCACTCCTTTTATCTTTTACCCCCAAACATTGGTATGCGCTACCCCTCTATATCCGATACTCTCGTACCCTTTTGCGCTCATACCTCAAACACCTTTCTTCTTTCTTCTCGGCGCTAAATGTTTAATGTACGTATAAAATTGCCTATTTCATATTTGCACTGCTTCTCAAGTACAGCACTTTGGTGAAAGAACTTCACAAATCAATAACATACAAATAAATACAAATTTCAGTGAAAGGGGTCCTAGAGAGAAGAGGGTCTTTCAAATGCCACAGCTCTCCGGGCAGCTCACCTTCTGGTCTCGTTATTTCCCAAAAAAACAGCTTGTTTTTTTGTACAATTTCGAATTTCTTCTGAACATTATGAACAGCGATCTGCAAGGCTGTGTGTTGGGTGCATTTAAAGATGTAAAATACGGCAGAAAAACAGATTACATGTTTTAGACTTGCATTAATTTGTATTCTGGTGCTTGTATCCTTCCCCTTGAAGATGAAGAAACTGAAGTCTCGTTCTCCTTATGCATAACATGTTTCTATAAAGTGTGTGTTTTAAAGTATTGCCATGTTGGTATCTGATTTTTGTACTAGTTAAATCAGGTCTACAGCACAGGGTGATATTTCACTTCATGAATTGAAACATTCACAAATAAGTGCACCTTGCTGTAGGACAAGAAATGAGAAACAACGTGCTCAATGCCAGGCTTTTCTAGTTTCACCTATTCACCAAAACGTGTGATCTTCGGCAAATCATTTCATCTCAAAGGGCCCAACCTGCCCAACTTGCTAGCCCCTAAATACTTCTATATTGTCAACCTGTAAGAATGATTTAGTTCTCAGGGTCCCTTCTTCAAATGAGCCTCACTCATGTGTTAACTGGCTACAGCGTTGCTTCATGTATGACATTAGTGACCACTGATATCTTGCACACCAGAAAGGCAGTGGTTTCTTTGCTCACCAATGGCAACACCACTTGAAAACCAGATCCCTCTTCTAATGTATGTGCTCGGATGTGGTTGTGCACCTTCCTGGTAGCGTCTCACCGGCATCCGCCATGCCTGCTATGAGATGTGGGCCTCTAGGCACACCTGAGCGCTTTTCCATTGTGCTATGCTGCTAGCCTGACTTCAGACGGAGGACTGCCGGTGCCCCCTGCCCTCCAGCGGGTACACCTCCCGCATGGCTGCTGTTGCGCAAAGTGCGCCGTACCTATGCTCGAATACAGGCACCCTGGCCCTGGGCTGCTAATGTCGCTCTTGAAATGCCACCTGCTTGTTATTCTGATTTCAGCAAGGAGGGAAGGGATGAGGGTCTTGGTGGGAGTACCACGGCATACTTCAACGCTGCTGGGTCAGCAGATCAAGCTGCAGGTTGTGATTGAAACCAGGGATGGTGGTGGGAGGTGGCAGAGCTTCTTATCCCTTAATTTGTTTGGTTTCTCTTTGCCCTGTGCCCCAACCTCTCTTATGATGGCCTGACAATGGCGGAATCTCTTATACATGAGGGGAAGGCAGAGGGGGCGCAGAAATCCGTTATTTCCTTCTTCCTCATATACTGCCCCTCGAGCGGAAAGAGGGTGATGTGTGAATGCCGCCAGCCCCGCACCCACTGTAGCTCCTTGCACCCTGCTTCAGACTTCTAAACGCTTAACGCTGGCAGAGACGGTTGCGCGGCAGACCGCGGGCCCTGCTACACCGTCTGTTCTTGAGGGGTGACTGCATAAAGCGAATTATGCAACTGAAACCCTCTGCTTCGACAGTTAAAAATAACCACAAATTACCCTTTTTAAAATGCAGGCAGATGTCTTTGGGGGAAGCTCTGGCGTGCTGCGCGCTCTTGTTTGAAAATGTGTTTTTTTTTTCGTGAACACAAGTTATTTCCATTCTCTCTTCTGCAATTTCTACATTTTAACCACTTTGCCATCGGCGGAGCGGCACCTTGCATAGCATGGTGCTAACCAGCGGCTCGTGGTCTGGAATGGTCCCCGGCCGTTTCCCCACTTCGTTGTTAAATGTGTTTGCGCCACTTCGCAAGTCAACCAATCGGTTGGTCAGCTTTCCTCCCTTCTCCTGCTCCTCAAGGTCTGTGTTCGAGAGGTCCCTTTTATGCGCTGTAGTGCGGCCCTCTTCACTCTTGAGGGGTGAAGTGAAGATGTACTCTTTTAACGTATGATATGTAGTCATCAAGGCTGGTGGGTTCCATGAGTTAATATCCTTGCAGAAATATTGCCGTACAAAAATATCGCCATATTTTTGCTGCGATATAAAGGCATAGAACCTGCGGGGGACAACCCCGCAACCCCTGCATTATTTTTAAAGGCGCGGGAGACACCCCCGCAACCCCTGCTCCTAAAAACCCCCAAAATGTATCCCTGCCAAAAATATCGCCTAGGGCCGTTGCAGACGATATTTTTGGTGGGGATAATTTTATTTTATTTTGCATTTTTAAAGTGCTCACATAGCCCACGGGCATCGAGGCGCTGTTACAGGAATAGTTTTTTTTTTGTTGCGTAATTGTTTTGTTGTCTTAGTTGCGTATTTATAACGCGCGTGCGGACCCGGGGATTGAACCTGTGTTGCTTCGTGTCGTCTTGCTTCCAAGGCGAGCACGTTGCCGCTGAGCTATCCTCCCGGGATGTAGTGATAACGGCTGGTGTTGAGAAAGGAAGTTATACTATGCAGTACACACATCACCTTTTACAATGACTGTCCCTATGGTCTTTTGGGTGGAATGTTAGAGGTGTAATGGAAGCTAGTGATGTGCAGGGTGCCACCAGGAACAGTTCAGGGGGCTTGCAGGATGGAAGCCAACTACAATGGATGTTAACCCGCTGCTCTCCGGTTTCCCACGTTATACTTAACTGTAACTTAATAAAGGAAGTTGCCTTTTGTACCCTCCGTCTCCCGCCTCATCATTACCCAATGTCTTACTTACCTGAGGTAAGAGGGCGCTTCAGAAGTGTGTTGTTGTTCTTGTTAGTTCTGGGAGAGCGAGCTCTTGTGTGTTGGCAGGGGCTGTGTTGACAAAGCTGTAGGGGATTTTTCTGGGCGTTACAGTCGATTTTAAAGGGTTGCCTGGTTTTGCAGTGGCTGCCTTTGCTATAATCTCACTGGTTACTTCCATGGGTGCAAACTCAATGCATGCGCACACTTACCTATTGCTCCACTAAATGTTCTCCTCCACGCCAAGCAAGTCCCAATAAGGACCCTCAAGTGTAGCCTGTGGGGGAAACGTTCAGGAGCAAAGGACAGAACGTCATCCCATGTCTCATGTACAATTGCTTCAAACCTGGGGCCAAGCATCCCAGCAAACCAAAGCTAGTCTGGCCCGTGACAATGGCCCACAAGCTCTCCTCAATATCTTCAGGTAAGCCCCCCAATCATTTGTTGGTGGGGACCCAGGTTTGGTTCATTAAGGTAGGCTTAGCCTACAGCAATCGCTGGGGCCCATTTGGCTTTAAAGGATGTCTGAGCCCTTCTTTTGGAAGATCATCCGACGACTTTGAACGGAGTAAGAAAAAGGACTCATTTGGACCCTGGCTAAAGATACAGTCTCCCTTACAGCTTCTGCCAGTTAAGGAAGGCCAGGATTTCCAAAGAGGGAAGCAAGATCCCTCCCTTAAACATCTCCCAGGGAACAGAGGGAGATACCGACCTCAGAGGACTCGTCCAGCAGCTCCAGAACCGGTACCCAGCCAGCACACAGTGTGCCCTGCTAGGTTCTGCCAACAAGCTTCCTATGTGGAAAGTGCCAGAGAGTCTCTGAACAAAGGACAAGGCAGTTACCTGCAAACATTCTCCTCAGCTTTGGGCCGTCTGCCTTAAAGGATGGCACGTGGCCAGTAAAGAAGCTAGGAGGAGTGCCACAACAAACATCAACCTGCACCCATCTATAAAGGACATTTTCGAGGCAGTCAAGCCCTCGAACCACGACAGGCTGCACCATGGACTCGTCACGATGCAGTCACTAAAGCCATCCGAGACGCTTTGACCAGCAATCCAGATCCGCCAACCGGTACAGAGACAATGATTCTTGCCCCTCAGCCGCCGTGTAGGCCAGCCTGCAGCCGTCCGTCCAGCCTTGCTTGCCGAACTGCCTGCCGCCTGATACCTGCAGCTGTCTCCCATCTTGAACTCTGTCGCAGGAGCTGCAAAGCATTCTGGAACCGACTTGATGCTGTCGAGCATCAAGATCATCTCAAGCACAAGGTACATTGTGGTTCTGCGACCCTGGTCCAGCTCCAAAGGCCCCTAGTGACATTTATGTCCCCTTACTCCCTTGGTGCTGAAACCAAATAACCTTGAACAGCTAAGATTGATTGCTTTACCCACTATCCTCCTGTCAGTATCCAAGAGTGCATCAATTTCCTTCGTGAAACTGTCTGTCCTCTGTGTTCCTTTAAAGGGTGGGTTGCATTTTGTAGTGTACTCAAACTGTCTGTTATAATGACAATAAAGTAGATATTTGTATACAACCTTGACTGGACAGTCCCTTTTATCATTGGGTATTAATTGTATTTTCGCTGTTTTGTAACTACCAAAGATCCACGACCTTGCGTAGATAAGCCTGTCATTCTGTCGATACCAAAATTGGACAAGGAGGTTTATAAATGACTCGGGAGGATAGCTCAGCGGCAACATGCTCGCCTTGGAAGCAAGACGACACGGAGCAGCAAAGGTTCCAATCCCGGGTCTGTGCTTAGAAACCTGTGGGTATTAAGCGCGTTATAAATAACCTATCATATATATCATTGTGTTTCCAATCTGTTCGGATGCCTTCTACTGTACTAGAGGTGTGAGGCTGATTGATGGTTAGAAACCGATACTCATCCCTGGACCACTGGTGCCTCAGAAGTTGATTTGTTACACAAGGGGTAGGGGTGTAAAAGGCACGGATGTGCCTCCTTAAGTCACAAGACGGCAGCAGCGGACTCCCTGTGGCCTGAGTGAAGTCGCTGGCTGTGGATTATGAATCAATGGCCTCAAGATATATACTTTTAATTGATCCCCTTCCCAATTCTGGCACCATGTATGCTTGTTTGAAGTCACAACCACTGCCTCAGACTTTACCCGGAGATGTATATCAGCGAGGGGGGTGTGGCCTCCTAGTATTGCCTACCCTCCATGTGGCGCAAATCACAGGCTCTGCCTCCCCAAGTACATTAAAAATGCTCTCTTTCCTCTGATAGGGAGGACCCCAGCCGAGCCCCTCCTGGACCCCAGTGAAGTGTCTTCACGACAAACTCTGAGCCCACCCCTCGCGGCCCCACATCCAGATGATTAGAACAGCTATGGGGGCTGTTCGTGCGAACAGGTGAGTCCTTGCATGACTGTGACCACATGTAAGCCTGTGCATGCCTCCAGGAACTGGGCATATCTGTTTTATATAACAATAATTTCTGTAATGTGTGTGTTATAATAAAATGGAGTGAATATTGATGTTGTGCCTTACCTGAAATATTATGCAGTGTTCCTTGACGTCATCTGTTTTGTAATGTGATGCCTTCATTCGTGTTATGATATAATGATGTTTTCTGAAATGACAAATCTCTCATATAATAAAAAACAGTATTCTGTGATATATTTTATGTTATAATATGATGCAGTGTTCTCTAATTCGGTTTTGGCTCATTACAAGTAAGGAGATGTGGTAAAAAATTGGCGGTAACGGAATTACTGCCACTTTTCCCACATCGCCATATTAAGAGTATGGCCTTGGACTGGGGGATTCACCTCCAGCTTCATGCGGGAGGTAAATCCTCCCACTTTAAGACAAAAATCGGCAAAATTACTCCTGTAGTCATTTTCCGCCAGTGGTAATTCCGCCAAAAATGCCCCATGAAGTCCAATGGACTCTCAAAAAATGGGGATTAACTCCACCACTGGTAATCCGGTGGTTATTCCACCAGACCAAGTGGTGGTAACGGTAATTGCGTTGGGCGATATTCCAGAAGATTTACCATCAGAATACCGGCCAACTCATGATCCTCACAGTGATATAATGCAGGTGTTGCAATGTTGCACCTGTATCCTGCAGTGTCATGTTGTGTCTTTTCTGTAATACAATGAACAACTCCACAGTGGCCGAAAGCTGGGCCCTCCCTCCTTAGTGCTCCAAATCAATCAGCCATCGAGGGGTTCATAAAAGCAACCCCTCTTCTCTTATCTGGGGTTTTCCTGCCCCTCTTACCTGTGGCTCCCTCATACGCCACGTCATTGGGTTAGCATCTAAACACTCCCACAAAAAGGGAGTGCCGTGGAATCGTACCTTTTGTTCTCACAGAGAAAAGGGCAAGGCTGAGTCGCTATTCGACATGTTCCCACACACAAACGAGGGAGCGTCATGGCGATTTACCGTCAGCTACTTATCCCTCCACAATGTGTACCATGTCTAGTGCCAAATAAATCAGGGGCCTTGGTGGGGTCCAGTGTGCGTGTTTGCCCGTGAGATGGCGAGTTGAGGATGTCCAAAAGTAGACCTCCTTAAATTAGAGTGATCAGATGTCCGGGTTTTACCGGGACTGTCCCGGAATTTGAAGCTCTGTCCCCCTTTTCGGGATTATGTTCCCATTGGAAACTGCAGTGGTCCCGGTTTTTTGTAGTAGATCTTCACAGCTGGCAGGCAGGAATGCACAATCTCGCACAAAAGAAATGCTGAGGTTTACAAGAGCCCATTGTTCGCAGGCTCTAGTCGATAGAGTGCAGTTGGCTTCTCGGACTCTTGCATTCGTTTCCAGCAATGTCGATTGGTAATGTCTTCGATGAGAAAGTTAATAATGAATCTCAGTAAATTCCCTTGGTGAGCTAGAGATTACTAATCGTCCTGGTGGTACACAGTCCCACCGTGAGCCACGTACCAAGATGAGGAGATCTGGGCTGGCACCCCAGAAGTGAAGAGTTCATGCTGCGAGACAGCCAGCGGTGAAGCTGAACATCAGTTCCTCGTTTTACTGCATCACCTTAGTTAACCGGTCCAAACGCAGGGCCTGGTCACAATGCTGCGACAGTTTCCTCAAGATGCCCATTCATCCTAAGGCTCTAGAACTCACGGTTCAGGTCAAATGTAGTCTATTGCAGCTTCTGAGTCACGGGTACAGCTGAGATAAAGCCTTCTAGGCAATCTGGGGAAGGACTGACACTAGGCCGGAGCTGGCAACATGTAGTTCTGCAGATGTTTTGAAGAGCCGTTCCCAGGATACTAATCCTTCGACTATGCTGGCTGGTGCTGATCGAAGTGGTAGTCCAAAGCATATGGAGACCCAAAGGTTGCGGTCTCAAGCCTCGTATATTCAGTACTGTTGCGCCCGGCTACCTTCTAGTTTGGTGCGCATTATAAGTGAATAAAACAAACAAACAAACAAACATAAAAGCAACACATCTTTAATGGACTGAGTTCTAATGGCCAAACTTAAGCTGACAGCAAGGTTGGCAGATGCACTCCCATGAAACAATACAAAAACACAACAGGCTTCCAGGCAAAGCGCACACTTTACTGGCCTGTCAGCCAGGGAGTTGAATAGAAGGTTGGGTTTGCAACTCGCCATTCTCAAAGGGGCTGCTACAGGGTGGAACTTGAAGGGGGTGGCACATGATGGCACTTCTTTCCCTGAGCCCAGACACAGACCTCTCAGGATCTGGCAGTGCTAAACTTGTAAGAAAATAAGTGCCAGGGCCCAAATATTTTCTTGCATGGTGAGAGGGGCAGCTCCCCTTCTACTGTCGACTCCACCCACTGTTGCTCCATACAGTGTCACTCGGCTGCTCCATACAGTGTCAACATATTTGGGGTTAAAGCGCCAACTCCCACTGGTTCATTGAGGGTGAAATCAATATGGCATATTAATTGTGTCATTGAATTAAAATAAATGTTTGTTTCTTTAAAACGCATCATCGTTAACATGTTGCTCTAATCCTATCAGTATCAAGTGAAGCATGTTTACCATGTAACCACAGGAAACGAGAGCAAACATGCTTTCCTCCTATGGGAAATTGATGGACGAATATAGGCAAAATCGTTACTGAACAGATGAGTTGCCTGGGAAACACTGCAGCAAGATTGTCTTGCATAGGCTGGCACTCATGGCTGGCTCTCCTGTTAGATATGGGTCTTTTCACTGACTTTTCCCGACGGTTGGGGCTGTTGGCTGGTGACTGTCCTGTTGCTGTCAACCCACCCTGCTGGTTATTGCACTAGAGAATTTGCAGCAATGTCATGCAGGCTGAGTGGAGCGGTGGTTGGACATGGCCAGCATCAGTGCCCAGAAGAAATTAATTGATAAATAGTCCTGCCCTGCCAACCTTGGTCATCAGGTTTGTGAATAACAATGAGCCAGCCCAGGATGACAGTGCCCAGCGCACACCGTTGTGGATTGTTATGTTACTATGACCGACAGTTAAAGTAATAAAGTTGCCAGAACACCACAACATAATCAAGCTGGCACTGGAATCTGGAGTTATTCTTGTGCCATCTGTTGACCTGAGTACCTGTTCTAGTCTGTAGGGAGACTTCAGGCAAGGTAGTTAGTCTTTTTAGGAATAGATGGACATGAGTGCAAAAGCGGCACACCGGCAGGGATCAGGGATAACATCCAATCATGCAAAGGTATCCTAGAGACAGGAGATGGGCAAATAGATTATTCACGTATTCCTACCACGTGGTCAAATAACTGCAGAAAGCTTACGGGCTCTGCAATATATGGGATAACAAGCAATCACGAACCGATTCCCGACTGACCAGACACAGAGAGGCTGCCATCTGCGTGACAAAGTGCAATAAACTATTACAAAGAATACCCTCATTTACAAACCATGCGTATATTCTGCACAGGAGAGAAAGAGCCTACGACGAGAGCATGAACATCAAGAAGAAATTCAATAAAAGGACACTTGAACTCTATCCACTTAACTTAAAAGTTTCTTTCCACGAAGAGCGAACAATATATAGAAAGATATCCTTGGAAATATATTGTAGTGCCCCAAAGAAGCACATTTCAGGGTCATTACACTAAACAGGAGAAGTGTGAAATATGTGCAGGCCTGGTGTAGTTGTTGGAAATGCACCAAACTAGCGGTGCAATCAGAGGACATTGCATATCCTGATGGAATATAAACGTGCATATGCATGAAAAGATGTTAATGGTATTAGCGAATAAATGAATAATACATACTGTCTCCAGAGTACTTTTGTATAATTATTGCCATACCTCCACAGGTGTATTATGCATCTCGATTGATGGTACTGCAGCTTGGAACACATTGATTCTATAAAACGTCAATAATATTAGTGCGCACTTTGGGCCAGATTCTTGAAACAAATGTTGCTGCAAGCGATGAGACTCGCTAGCCGATCTAATTATTTTCGCTAAAGAATGGCCACCCTAATTCGAATAGTGCATCTGAATGAGCGCACAATGCCCAGTATCCCCCTTTGCACATTTGAGCAAAACAGGAGGCATTTCTGCACATTTAAAAGCACATCCCAAATTCACAAATGGCGTGTGCTACCCGCTGTGGTTTACGGGAACAGGCCGAGAGGGCACAAATCATGGCAGGGTCATTTCTGGACCTGTCAGTATTTGTCCTTGCTGAAGCCACGCAGTAAACTGCAGCGGTCACACTAGCAATTGCATTGCATTGGCTCGACTTCATGAATGCACACCAAAGCCGTATTTCATTCCCTCAAATGGGCCTTCCCAAGTTTTTCACAGGAAAGGGAAATGCAAGCTCCAGCCAGTCTTGCAGGGGAGCATTTCTCACATGTAATCACTGCAGCCAAATGCTTTGCACTTTCTTTAATCAAGCGTAAACTGAAAATCATATGTCTTTATTCCACGCTCCACCACCAGCCCACTGTACCTATTTAAAAAACGAGTGCCTTGCATTATCAGCACTGTAAGTATTTGTACATCTCTGAAGTGCAGCACCAAAAGTGCGCATGAGATCAGGATGAAAAGAATGCTGACATTGCTCGGCAGTTTCCAGTATTTCATCAAATCAAAGGGGACAATCAGATACAGAGGCCGCCAGGGGAGCTTTTCTCCTTATCCAAGAGGCGGGTAGAAGAGGAAATGCAGGCAGGAAGAACACGAACACTAGACATGGGAAAAGGGGGTGACATGTCATTACAGTGCTTTTTAGGCACCACACTGTCTTCTCATTATTGTCAAAGTACAAGCGGCTGCATGCAGTGGAATGGCCTGAAGGAGCGGGGGTCCAGGAGTAGGCAATGATTTATGGGGTCAGTGCTCCGAACATATGGTGCGTGGGTGGCCAGGCTGCCCACTGAGCGGGTAGAATAGGTAGGCATATGTTCGGGGAGGAAAGTGGATTGAGGAGTGTGGGCCAAAAGGGAGCATGTGGAATCATGGGTTGGCTGCAACAACAGGGGCCAGCACAAAATAGAAAATGCGGTTAAGGGGGCAGGGGGCACGATGGAGGGTTATTAAAGGGGAATCATCCCTCCAGGTAGGTGTGAGAAACTAGAGCTTGGGCACTTGGGGAGGATATTTCTACCAACAACTTTATTTGGTTGCCACAGTTTCTAAAGGAGGAATAAGTTCATGAAGAGAGAAAATGGTCCAGAAACCCAATCCTTCCCAAGCAACATATCTGACGTAATGTAGTGTTCTACAATGGTGTGTTGTTGCACTAGAACAGTGTGTGTGGCCTCTCTTGCTCCTATATTAAGGGAGGGCGTTTCTTGATACTCTTTCTCTAGCCAATGCCATCTTCACCGAGAGGATCATTGCTGACTTCATCTCAGCCCTCCCTTAGGACACCAGTATCTTGCTCTCTCTTTCCCCGCATCCCGACACCAACACTCAATCACTCCAGTGATTCCTCAGCTGTAAACTACCATACTCCTCCGTCGCTGACGCCAGTCCTACTGTCACTCTCCTTACCACCGATTAGGAACCTCTCCTCCTTCCTCTGCCCTGGTCTCCACTATACCCATCTATGTCCTTATCACCTCTTTCTGTTCCCATCTTCGCAAACCATCCTCTACATTCCATGTCAAGTTGACTCTTCAACCCCTCTGTGCCATCCCCTCCTCCACTCAACTCCATCACTGACTATTCCGTCCCTCTCAGCCACATGCTCCCTCCATCCCGCCATCATAGCAAAACTGGCACCCCGGCTCCAAGCTATCAGCCCTTCATGTGTTTCTAATGGCCCGTTTGCTCCACAGACAAAGCTCTTTCATCACCAACTGCCCTTTCCTGCCGCTGGCCTCAGCGACCATCCCACAATACTTTAAAGGCGCAGCTGGCTCATTTAGCCTAAAATTTAAAAAAATCTGATGATGCCAACAACCCCACCACCTGTCAGCCTGTCCCTCCTAGCGCTCTACTCTAACGACCTGGAATGTATGCAACCCCACCAGTCTGGGTTCTACACTTTACCCACTACTCTAATTCCTGCACCACTGATTCATCTCAACTCTTGGATCGATATGCTTCCTTTCACGCGTCAACCATCCTTTCATCCTTCACATTCACTTCCGGGATATTGCCTTTATTTGGATTCCCTCCTACTTCTCCGAATGTTCCTTCACCATCTGAGGTACAATTGCACTTCCTCTACCACCACCCAGCAATGGGAGTACCCAAAGGGTTAGTCCTTGGTCTCCTCCCCTCCTCTGCAGGTCAGCTTTTGCATCTCCGACCGCCTCTTTGTCAACAATACTCAAAAAATGTTCTCCTCCACCCCGGAGCTTTCCGTTTGCCCCTCCCAGTGTCTCTCAGTCAACCATCACTGGATGTCTCTCCACTCTCTGATGCTCACCTCTCCTAAAACAAAAGCGGGGTTCCTTCATGCTCATAACATCAACCCTCAACCCCTCTCTTCCATTTCATTCCTCACCTCCTCATTACATCCAAAAACACTTGCAACCGTGGGGTTCTCTCTGATGGTGACCTCAAACTCCTGCAGATGATCTGCTCCATGGTTACTGCAACATCGGTGAAATGTACCCCTACCTCACCTTTCACGCCCCTAACACCCTGATCTCCACTCTGATCCTGAGTTGCCTCGACTGCTGCTCATGACTAGAAGGGGGTTCCTTCCCATAGTACTGAACTTGTCCCCCATACTCTTCTGAACCTCCATTGCTCGCTCCTTCACTTCCGCTCATTGCCACACCATGGGCTGTCAATGCAGAACTGCTCCATGTTTAAGCTCTTTCTTTGTGTCTTTAAATCACGCACCCGGCTTACGTTATATCCCACACCAGCACTGCTTCAACCCTGCAATCCTAAATCCTCCACTGAACACCCACTAACCCACATTCACCCTCTGTTGCATCCCACTAACGCTCCCTCATCCCTCCTGCCTCCCAAAACACTACAATCCACTCATCCCATGAATGAAAACCCTACCACTATGCAGGGCTTCAGGATGACCCAAAAAAGCACCTCCTACCTTTTGAAAAAGTTCCTAAGGCCTCGAGTGGAATCACTCCACCACTGTCGAAATCACCTTTCCTCCCAGCTATACTTTTATTGCCTAAATGCTTCCACTGCTAGTATGCCCTGCCCGATTCTAATCTACGCCTTCTTATTCTTAGGCACGGGTAGTATCATTCAGTGGCAACGCGCTCGTCTTGGAACGCAGCGTAACACAGGTTTGAATGCTGGGTCCGTGCTTAGAAACCTCTTCGGTATTAAGCACGTTTTGAATAACCAATTATAATAATGTTCTTGGGGGTAGAGGGGGGTTGTCCCTGCTTACTTCTGTTCATTTTTTGTTTGGGCTATTAGGTGTTGCTTGAGAGACCTATAAGCCAAAAACAATTGAATTGGAGTACAGATAGGAAGGAATGGCATACGTGGAGAGACACACAGGAAAGGCATATGAGAAGGGACACAGAGTCGAGGTGTTGTTTGGTTATGTGCCCACCCATTGCCTGCCCATGCTAATCCCTATGGCCATTCCCACCCATTCCTGCCTCTGCCCAGCCAAAACACCTCCTCGTGAGAACTCTTTGAGCTTGCTTTAATCAGGCCTTACTATAAGGCTTTGCATTCAAAGCACCCGCCAGTGTTTGTTCAAAGCTGTCTGAGAGTTAATGACTTACTTGGCGTTGTAAACATGCTACTGGTGTAATAAAAATGTCTTCCCAGAACTGGCTTCAGCCACCCGATTTTTGAAGCACTCTTTGTATCTTCACTGAACACCTGTTAAAAACAAGCATTGGCAAAGCTATTCCGGGTCTTGACACAGCACCCATCTAGGAAATAGCTACACAACTAGATTTAAACATGCAGCTCTCTTTTCACTCACACCTACAGCCATGTGTTCACACTGTTTTGTCACTGAGCATGTTGTGGGCGCATAGATGTTGTATCTCCTTACAATTAGTGCCATGACATCCGCTCGACCTTCATATAACTTGAGACTGAACGCATGGTAGGGCGCCCCACGTGCCTCCTCAGAGTGAGTCTAGAAAATGCCCGGGTGAAGTCAATTGAAGTTCAAACAGGCCGACGCTGTTTACAAAGTTCCTTGGATACTGTGGTCCCGAGCTTGTGTTTGGTTCCTCCCATGACAGCACGTTCATTGCACTGTAGCACGGCTCACGGGCAACTGAGCTGCGTTCGGGGAAAGAGTGCGTCGGGACGCAGGGCGGCAGGCGGAGCACGGTCGGAAGTGAGCAACCTTTGCGTGCTGGTTCTTCCGCTGGGAGACTTCTCTGGTAAGAAAGGGATGAGCGGCTTTTGTTTTGAATTCCCAAGAAGGGAGGCGTGTCTGTGGTCACTGGAACAAATCAGCACTCGTCACAGCTTCGCAAAGCAGCCCTATGTGTGTCACCTGAAATACCGGCCCCCAGGCCTCAATTAGTCCTAGATTGGATCCAACTGCGTCCTGTGCGCTGGGACTTGCAGGCCCATGCTTTAAAAGGCAAGAGTAGAAAGATTAGGTCCTAGAGAGTGCAAAGTAAAGTTGTTTAAAAAGCTACGACTAGGTATCAGCCATGGGCATCACACTTGACGGATTACAAGCACCCTGTTGTATGAACGCTAGAACGCTTTTGAATTTCTAATATCTAGTCTTGTTAGGACAAATGATACAGCAATAAGAAATGGGACAGACTTGTGCTGTGCTCTGGTTCGTGAAGGGGAAACAAAATCCGGTATATTTAAATAGAATCTGCGCTCCATTAACACACTCCAGTATAAATTTCTATTCCGATTGGCAGTGAAATAGCGACATTTGTTTTCCAAATAGCCGCAGTTTTTAACACCACCAAGTTACAGTCCTGGCTCGATTTATGGAGAACATAAACGCTCAACGCCCTAGAGCAGTGGCTTACAAACGGTGATGCTGGCCCCGAAGGATGTCGAGGGGGCGCGAGGCTCCTGAAAAGGGGAGTATTGTGTCTTCTTTTCATAGAAAATATAAGCAGATCTGGCATCTGGGGGCTGGGGCCCGCAGGGGGAGGGGGGCAACAATAGTTTTACTCAGTGGGGCAGGCAGGCAATAATGTTAACTGAAGGGGGGGCTCAGTATGAATACATTTGAATACCTCTGCCCTATAGACTGTGGCTGACAAGCGTGGTGACATTGTGGGCTACACTGTATGGGTTTAAAGGGAAACCTAGACTGTGCAGGGAAGATGGCAGTAATATGCGATCCCTTTTGAGTATCAGGGACGAGGGTGATAGGGATAGCTCTTCCTTGGATCGTGCTAGTGTTTTGAAGAGTTGTGCATCTATTGTCTGGTTGTTCAATATCGATGCATCAGCAGATTTCTATCGTCCATTTTGAATGCAGGTAGTCGCGAGGGCCCGGGTTGTGTCGTCCTCATTGCAGTTTCTTAGTTCGGCCATGGGATGGCTTGTGGTATGACGTGATGGATAACATAGTTGATGTACCCATCAGCCCGGTTTTTTGAGGCTTGGGGTCCGGGCATTGGGAGACGGGGTCAAGAAGTCCTCCGGGATTTCTTTCTTTCTGGGTTTGTGTATGATGTGGAAGCAGTATTCCTGTATACGGAGTCCCCATTGTGCGATCCGGAGGGCATCTGGGTGGTTGGTTTCCCATAAACAGTGACAATGGCTTGGTGGTCGGTGATGATGGAGAACGTTTTTTCATATAAGAACAGGTGGAAGTATTCACAGGCCTAGACAACCGCCTGTGCTTCTTTTTCTGCCTGTGAGTATCGCTTTTCTACCTCTCTAAGGCTTTTGCTGGCGTATGAGACGATTGTCTTTTTTTACACGTTCGCTGGCAGAACATTGGGCCAAGATGGCGCCCAGCCGTACGGGACTTGCATCAGCCGTCACCTCCGCGTGTAGGTTGGGGTCGAAGTACAACATGCAGACAGCCATGGCAATGTCCTTCCGGATTTTGTCAAATGCCTTTTGTTGGGCCTCCTCCACACTCAAAATTGTGGTCTTTCTTTTTTAATGTTCATAGGTGGGCGCTGGTAGAGGCGAAGTCAGGTAGATAACCCATGCAGTAACTTGTCATTCCTTAGAATAATCTCACTTGTGCGGTGTTAGTCGGGCAGGGTGCTTCTGCCAGTGCCCCGAATTTTGTCAGGGTCTGGTTGAATACCTTTCTCAGAAAAGAAGTTAAGTGTTATTTTGTTGAATGTACATTTTTCTTTGTTCAGTGTCAGATTTCTATTACTGAGGACAGAGCATACTCTCATGAACGTTGGGCTTCTTGTGAATGGCTGAGAACAAAGATGTGTTCACTGTAGTTGAGACAGTGTGGGATGTGGCAGATCACTTTGCGTATTTCTTCTTGGAATATCTCCACGGCAAAAGATATTCCAAAGTTCAGACGTTTAAAATGAAAAAGTCCCAGGAGCGTAGTAAAGGTTCTAATGTAGCAAGGCCCTTCACTAAGTTCCACTTGATGGTACCCCTTGGTCAGATCTAAGCAAGAGAAGATCTTGGCTGCATTTAATAAATGCATCATATCTGTGATGCCTGGTGATTGGTGGTGTTCTGTCAGTATTGCTCAGTTTGGCGCATGCCTGTCCACACAAAGTCTAATGTGCCCATCTGGTCCCTTGTTTTGTACTGGCACTACTAGGGAGACCCACGGGGTCGGGCCGGAAGGTGGTTCTATGATGTCAGCCTCTATGAAGGCGAGTAGTTCCTTTTCCACTTAGTGCTGAATGTTAAAAGGAATTCCTTGGTAGTCCTGTTTGATGGGCTTTATCGACTTGTCTATGTGCAGCTGGATTTTGCATCCCTTTCCTTTTCAAATACCCTTGAAGAGATTTGGGAAGCTTGCTTCTACCTTGGCAGCGGGAGTGACGTATTTGTCTGCCATCACCTTGTATAATATGTGAATGAGCCCCATCTGTATTGCAGATTTAAAGCTGAGTATGCATCCGCAGGAGGCCTCTGTAGCACGGACACGAATGAGCATGCGGTCATGTTTGGTGTTATGCCGACAGGTGGTCATGAAGGCTCCTAGGGATGGGAGTGGTCGTTTTGCGCCATAGGCATATATGTCTACGTACGTAGATGGTGGATCTGTCTCCTCTATTACCGGTGAGCATCCGGGTATGGAGACTGTTTTGTTCTGGTATGATGTCTTTCCTTGTGTCTCCTCTAATTTTATCGTGGCCTATACTCGTGGGACAGTCGAGGAGATGTTCTGTGCCTTGGGCCCTTTGTTCTGTCTGGCTTAACCTAGATGCCTTGGGGTTGCGGCTCATCAGTCTGAAGTGGTCCTCTCCTCCGCAGGCGGAACATATCTGGCCAATGGTCAGGCAGGAGCCATCGTGTCAGAGGTCGCAGCAGCACCGGAAGCACTGCCATTTTTCTAACTTGATGTCTTGCATGAGGGTTGATTGGGTCATGAGCTTGTTAACCATTTCTTCTTTGACTGTGACTGCTGATGAGATATAAGTTTTGCTCAAAGTGGAGATTTGTAGGTCAAAGGCTGACGTTGTTCTTGCTAGAACACGGATTTCAGCTAGAGTATGCAGCATTTGCAACAGTATCTTCTTCAGGGTCATCTTGTGGTTTGATGGTTTCATCATTAGCGTAGAGGTGAAATTCCCAGTGCTTTACTTCAGATCTGAGGCACGTCACAAACTAGTCCATGCTCTTGCCTGTGAGTTGCCTTGTGATGTGGATCACATGTCTCTCATAGTCCACGTTTTTGTGTATGGCAACATGTTCATTCATCATATGTTTGAGGTCTGGGTACGTGTACTCAAAGTCTTCCGGCAATTCGAAAATGATATCCTTTACTTCTGGGCCAGCCTTGATGGTTAGCAAGCCAATAATACGTTTGTCCTCTTGTGGGCCGCGTGCACTGGGGTACGCGTCAAATTCATCCATCTGACCCATCTTGGGCCTAGTCTGGTGGTGTCAGTTTTATCGAAAGGAAGCAGCGATGGCAGTGGGGTTGCGTCTCTCCTGTGTGAGGACGGCTCTGCGGGGTTCTGGTCCTGTGCTGTGGCACTCATACTGCTGCTGATGGCTGAGGTTCAGTTCCTCAGTGGGTGTCTCCTTGAGGTCTGTGACGCTCTCCTCGTTGGGCTCTGTGCTATTTTGACCTCGGGCACGTGTGTTCTGGGATTACAGTGGGCTCAGAGCGTGCCCTGTGGAACCTTTAATTTCACAAGAGATCGCAATGTTGCTGCAGTAACTAGGGTTCCTACCTCCGATTTATTTCACATGAAGTCAGGCAGTGGATGTGTGGGCCAAGGGCAGGCTTAGCAGGCACTTCCCGTTCTTTCCCGGCGCGTGGGCCGGCTGCTCAATGAAGCCACCGCCCCTCCCAGGCTTTGTCCGTGCACTAGGGCGTGAGAGGTGATCCGGCTTCCGGTGAGCGGCTCGCCTAACTGTGTTGTGCCGGTTTGGAGCACAGTGGTGTAGCAGGGTGGGTTCACTGCCTCATCGCCATTGTCAGGTCCTAGCGACCTGGAGCGTGCGCTGGATTACGGGCGCTGCAAAAGAACACACAGCCACACATTTGGGTGTCTAAAAGAATCTGCTTCATTGCCGCACCATGGACGGCCTCGTTTACTCACGTCACCTGACCCCTGTGGTACCTACGTAGGACGCTATTCATTCATTCATTCATCACATATTTTTGTGCGCATTGTTTAAATATGTGTGATCTGACATGAAAAAGTCGCGCCTCAAAACTAGGATGATGCAGCACTCACAAAATACTGTTATTTAACTACACGTACCCAGGGCGTAAGGAGCTCGTTAAATCGACGATGCCCTAAACGACTGTAACAGTATGAATTCAGCGTGATAATTAGAATATCAGGCTTTACAATCGAGCTGCAATTATACTATTAATACGCAATTTAATGGCACTCTTTGCCTCGATCTTGGCATAAGTCAGGCCTCCTCGGATCGAACTCGGTAATTGCAGGCTATTTTACTAAAATAGGGGCCACGCTGACTGGCCATCTTTTAAATCCAACTAATTTCCAATCGTCTTGCCAACTAAACCATAAGAAGTTTACTTCAAAGTTACTGTCCCACATCTAAGCCTTGTGGCCAGGGCAGGCTGGCAGCTCTCCCCGAACAATAAATGAATGAATTCAAGAATGCCCATCCCCATCACCACTAATTCCTTTTTAGTTCTGGCTATAAACTGAAACTATTGCATTAGAGTACAGAAAGGGAGGAATGGCATATGAGGAGGGACGCACAGTCTGTAGGTGCTATTTGGTTATATGTCCACCCATTCACTGCCCATGGCCATGCTAATCCCTGTGGCCATCCTCCCCGTTCCTGCCCCACCTCACCCAAATCATCACCCCCTGCGAACTCTTTGAGCTGACTTTAATCAAGCCTTACCATCAAACGTTGCACTCGCAGTGCCTGCCAGTGTTTTTTCAAAGCTATCCTGTGAGAGTTAATGACTTAATCGGAGTTGTTTACCCATTACTGCTGTAAAAAACGTTTTACCAGGCCTGCCTTCAGCCACTCGATTTATAAGCACTATGCATATCCTTCACTGAAGTCCTGTTGAAAAACAAGCACTGGCAAAGCGAACAGTTTTTGCTTCTGTATAAGTATAAAGCTTTTGCCAGGCACTGCTATTAGATGTGCAGGTACTCGCACCATTTTGCACCTTCTGCCATCAATAGCCAGTTAATACCACTATAGCAGTGCCTAGCAAGTGCTTTTCCCATGCTTACACAAAAGCCCAAACTGTTGGCATTGCCAATGTTTGTTCACCATGTTTCTGCACCGCGCATTCAAATAAATAAAGATACAGAGAAATGTCGATTCACTGTTGAAATGCAAAGCATTGCCAGTTGTCAAAGATGGTCTCAATAGCCCACCAACTCTCAAAAATAGTTGAAGGGTTTTAATTGAAATATAAAAGGGGGAGTGCACCAAGGTTCATCCTTCTCTCGCTTGTCTCCCCTGGGCAGCCCCCTCGCCCAGGCATCCCTGATTCCCAGGATGGTCACAAGAGATCAGTAACCCTACTGTCTAATAACTGACTGGCTGGTCGTGATGGCCGAAGGGCAAGCCCTCTCCTCTCATCTTTCTCCTCTCTTCTCCTCTCTCGAACAATCTGGGTGAATCCCAACCTAGGCCCCACACTAAAATAGAACAACAAAAGGTGCCTTCCAAACACACAGGTCTCACTTGATCCTTTCCTTGCCCGTTCCTCTACCTTCCTTCTACTCTCCTCCCATCGCTTTCTCCCACTGTCCTTAGTCTCTCCTTCTCTCTCTATTGCCTTCTTGCAGTGAGAAGGTATAGCACCATAGATATACGGCAACACAATAAGTGCCAGTGGCCCGATGGTATTTTGGGAAGCAGCGGCAGTGCAAAGAAGTCTTGGTGTGTCGAGTGGAGGCGGTCCGTAGAACTGCTCACTCAGTTCTACCTTAAGGGATGGTGTAATTGGTGCAGTGATAGTCTGGTACTTTCACACTGAGTTGCAGCAATCGATGTAGAGCCTTGTGGATGGACAATCAGAGCGAGCGACAGTGCAGTGGTGTTAGCGTAATATCACATGATATCACAGCAAGCAGTGGTGGTCCTTCAAAACAAAGGCAGTCTATGGCCAGAATTGGTGCCATGACCACACAGCAGGCAGCATTGTTTCATTGACATCATGGCATGCAATAGTTGTGGAGAAAGAAGCAGGAGGCAGATTGCACCTATCTTGGTCCATGTCCAATCGCATCTTACTGGCTGAATGCGACCATAAAAGTCATTTTGGAGAGGCGGTTGCTGGTACAAAGGCATCTTACTGGTTAAATGCAATCCCCAGAGTTCATTGCACAGAGGTGGTTGCTGGTGTACCCATACAACCTTTAAATCCCTCTTCACAATCACTGTACTTATTTTTGAAGTTTTCCACACAGGAAACATTTTACAAATTGAATTGTCCCGCCGTTCCCACCCCTCCCCCCTTCTAAGATGCATATAATACCTTTGTTATCCCAGAATCCTTAGTTCTTTATTTCTTGTCACCAGAAAGGGACCAGGAGAGGTAGGCAGCTGCCTACTACATCTTCCCAGTCCAGGGCTTGGGGACCAACGTTGTTCGGGCTTGACGGAGAAGGAGCAGACCTCCACAAACCTGCATGGGGAGGTATTTGTAAGTGACCTGGGAGATCCTTGACAGGCCGTAAAGCAGGGCATCAGGCTTGTGAAGGATACAATCTGGCATTCTGGGCACAACCCACATCCAGGAAGGTAAGGAGCCAGGGAATAATCGTGGTCAAGTACAGAGAAGTCTTATGTACATTGGTCATAATGGAGAAGGAGATTGCATTGGGAGCAGAGTAGGGCTGGGCTCCCCATGCTCTGGCATTTAACTGGCAGCATTTTGTAGGGTTCGCGAGCAGTGGCATGGTCAGCTGTCCTCAAAGCATGATACAAGGTGAAACAGGTGTTCTGATAAATCGTACGAAGCTGAAGAGCAGGTTTCATGTCAGCCCGCCTACCTGTACAGGGCATTGATGGCGAGGCACATGGGGAACTATACAGAACATATTTGCCATGTTCATCGTGCTGGAAAATTCTAGAAGCAAGCAGACCCTGGGAGAGATACTGTGAAAAATTGACTTCTGCCCTGCAAGGCAACAAGGATGAGTAGAGGCTAAAATGCCCATTCAGCCCTCACAGTTCTAACACCAAGAGCCAACACAACCATAAAGGTGAAACAGGCACAGTCAAGAGACATTCCTTCACCTTTTGTGGTAAAGTGGCCCGAGAGAAGGCTATATTCGTAAGAGGTGTGTGAATGTGGTCCGGTAACAAACTTGTCCAAAATAAAATAATGTCCAATCAAGCTTCTGTAAAAATATATACTTTCATTCGACCCAACTCGTACAACACTAACTAGAAAACACATTAAACCCCACCCTTGCAGAAGAAACGCAGAATATGCACAGATAGAATAGATGCAGCACTCTGGGTGATGAGAAAAGGGGAGAAAAGGCATTCAAAAGACCACCATGTTCAAAAGGATATTTCTACAAGTTGCAAAAAGGGATAAAAATGACATAACCAGTCTCTGCGATGGAACAGTGGGGCAGATATCTGTCAATAATACCTTCTTCAAATGTCTTGGGGGTTCGACTGCATCGAACCAGGCTTCTCAGTGCCGACCACAGTGTCTGCTCGGGTCGCGGGTGCAGCAGTCGCAATGATCCAGTGGCAAGGTGGTGTCAAGACGAAAGGGCAACTGCAGTCTCAAAGCGTCTACTCGATCGTTGCAAATCGGGTGGTTTCCAGGTCTTGTTCGGCAGTCGAAGATCGACGGCGGTCGAGCTTGTACCAAGATGTGCAGGTGAGTCAGTTTGGTGTGAATGCTCAGAGGTTGCAGTTCGGGGAACAGCAGTGTCGGGTCGGTCAACTCACATAAGCAGCGATAAAGAAGCTGGCGTTTTGGATGGCTACTCGGGCAAGGTTCAGAGTTTGAGCCGAGGCAACGTTGTTCTTTTGTTGGCATGGTGCGGCAGCGAATGAGATCTGACAGCGATTCAGAGAACAATGGACACCAAAGGGCAGTGTCAACATGTCCTGCTGGATCGCTCAAGGACGAGGTGCGCTCAAATCATGGTTCAGTGTGGTTTGTCTTCGACAACATCGATCTCGGCATATCTGGCTTCCGGGTGCTGTGAGTCCCACTGTAGGGTCTCAAGGGCCAATGTTGGTCCGTTCTTGCGCTCCCAAACACTGGGGAGGCTGATACACACCTTCAGGGGACACCTGCAGCACGGTGAGGTCTTTTGCACAGGGTGACTGGCAGAGAAGCAGACTTCTGGTGTAGCAGCAACGTTCACCCCCAATGTTCCCTAGGGTTTGTTAGGGAAGAAATTGTGCTTCTGCCTTTGTAACCTCTCCCTTCACTCCACAACTGGGGGCCTTTTGAAAAGACTGCTCAGAAGGGTCAAACAAAATCTTCGGGATGGTTCAAGATGCGTCCAGATGATTCAAAGTAGTGGCGGGGACCCCTTCTTTTATAGGCAAAAGTCCCCAGGTTATTGGACTAGGGGTCCAAATCCCTGCTCTTAAATTGTGTTGTGTGAACTTTGCCCTTATGATGTTATACCCAAAGTGCTTTGCTCCAGAGGAAGTGGAGGGGACAGGAAAGAGAAAGAGAGGCAGAGAGAATCAAGATGGCAGAAGACTCCAAAAACTGTGGATAACCCTCTCTGGCTCACCCGAACTCCAGCCCCTCCTCTCTCTATAGAATCATAGGCCTTTAGAAATGCAGCCGCCTGGTGTGAGACCTGGTTCTCTGTGAATGGGTGTGCCTCTTGGTCTCTGTTCCCATGCCAGCATCCTGTGAAGTGGCAGTTCTGGAAGAAAGTGTGTTGGCTAACCTTACAAAGGAACAAAGAGAAGCAAGCCCCAAGGCTAGTCCTGTCTGGAATAGCTCTGAAAGATTTTGGCCACCCTACCCTAATTGGGGTATGGCTTATATTTACAGTTGTGTGTGCCACCAGGAAAATCTTTTCAGGTTCATGTCGTTTATGGAACAGGGGTGCACATTTACAATGCAGTCCCTGCACTGCAGAGACTTGGGTGTCACTACTGCTGTCAAGAGGGCACCTGAGGCTTCTGAACCTGCTCTGTGCCGCTGGTAGAGCAGGCACTGTGTATCAGGATACTGATGCAGCAAGGCACAAACATTACGAGGCTGGTGGCAGCCTGCCGCCGGTATTCATTTTTTTCTGGTGCCCAGAAATGGGCATTTACTGGGATATTACGGCCTTGCCGGACCCGGTATTTGGCCATTCCTGGGCGCCGGAAAAAATTCTTCCCCATTCCCATTTGAGCCCGATGGAATTACATCCAAATGGGAATGGGGAAGCCGGAAGCACAGGCGCCGTTTATAACGGTTCCTGAGCATCCGAATCCGACATGCTGTGCTCGAGGGTGCCGACAAATTCTGAGTTGTGCTCGAGGGTGCCTTTCATTCCGCAAGTCAGACCTGGTGGAATGAATGGCACCCATGAGCACAACTCAGAATTTGTCGGTCTGGATACAGTGGTACCGGTAAGCTTACCGTTACTGTTGTATCCGGACCGGCAAATTCGTAATGAGGCCCATTATGTAGGAGCTTATTAAAGGGGCACCTGCTTAATCGTATTATTTAATAATAACCAAAAACACCTGAGCTTTCACACCTTTGCCAGATGGCAATATATCACAGATATCGAAGAGCATTCAGTCTGAGATTACTGATCCTTTGTGACACTGTAGCTTTAGAATTAAGATGGGCACCTCGGGTAAGAAGGCATCCAGAAGAAAGCAAATTAACATGCAGGCTGTAATTTCTATCTCCATGGAGTCTGCATCCTCCTCTCCTCCCAGGAAAAAAGAATAAAGGAGAAAGACATCTGATATCTCCTCTGCTCGGGTTAAGAAGATTGTTAAGCAGATGCTGAGAGAAGAGAAAGAGAAGAAAAAGAAAAAGAGGAAGCATGCAAAAACATATCCACTGTAGTTTTTCACCAATCCTGCTCCGACAATGCCCTTTTTATCTTACCAAATGATGTTATCAACATCTCCTTTGACCCTTCTAATCCCTCCAGAAGAGACTCACACTCCTGGATCCAACTTGAGAAGTATAGGGCACTCCCCTTTAACATTATGGAGTTTGAAGGGAAAGTTTGCGCAGACATTTTATTGGCCCATTCAATCGGTCATGTGTTTTTGAGCATACATCGATCGATCGTAAATAAATTCCAATGCATCCGGTTTTCTCACATTTACGCATGTGAACGGGTCGGTTACCGCCATCTTGTGCTAAACTTAGCCATTGATCCATCGCCCTAAGTTCAAGTGCCCTTGCAGCAGTAATTCAGATCACCCACCCCTTAAGACCTCATGCTGACATCACTAGTCAAAACGATATGCTCCCCCTATTCTCATGATATTTGTGAATATTCTCATGAAATTCGTGAACAGCGTCGCCAAACATACCCAGTCATCACCTCATAACGTGACCCAACGCAAAACCAGGAAGATCCACACACAGGGTGAAAGTGCTTTCTTTTCACAAAAAGGAGAAAATAACATATATTTTGAAGAAAATAGCAAATAACAAGTAGTTATATTTGTAACATAATGCTCAAAGTAGAAGATTACATCCACAAAAACATTGAGAACTTTTCCTAATTGAAGTGATGGCTAGAAAACATTGCATGCTTAGCATTTTTTCTATAGCTGTCAACTTGCATCAAATATTGCTGATTGCCTTGATTGATAAATTGATCCCTGTATTTGCATTGTGTAGTCAAATTTCCGTATACATAAATCGAATGCGCTTATTTCCATCCCTGCTGTTGAATCGACACAGTGTTCCATTAGTGAGATGAAAGGACTTGTTTCACTTTGAAATGCAACACTTTTCGATCCACACATATTCACACCATGAACACTGGCATGTTGCTCCTTATTACTGCAATCACAAAAGGACAAATTGGTGCCTGACGATCGTCCCAGAATATTGATATTACGTATGTGTTGTTGATGGATATTGTCCAATTTGAGTTGAAAAACACATGCATTGGAAGATTGCATCCATGACAAACGCACATCCCCAGAAAGTAGCTATGTAAATTTGGGAATGCGAAACTACACACAGTACGCAAATATGTTAATTAAAGATTTACGGTAAAATGTACTAGTATGATGTCTAGTCTTCGTGTCAAATTGAACATTAATCCGACACATCGTTCAACATCAAGCATAAAGCACACATGCCAACTTTAGTCACATAAATATTATGTAAAACTATGCTTAGATTATTTGCATTGTCTCCATGTAAAGATGAGTAACCGTCTCGAACGACAGATCTCAGTAATAGAAACGTAACTTTCTTATGTTCGGTTTCATTATAGTGAATCTTACCAATTCTTTGTGGATATTCGATGCATTGTGTCCTTCAAATTGTTAGTACGGGTTATTCAAAGACAAATAATAAAGAGACCCTTTATTGTGTGTTCTCTGCTTGCAACAAGGTGATGCATACTTGCATTAAGAACATATGTTTCAACTAAGACTCATCTTAATGCAATGGGACAGAGAAGTAATGGTCTTCAAACTTTACCATTAAATGCATCTTTGTTGCATGCTAAAATCCATTGTCAGCCTATACGCTCAGTGTTGTGCACAGTCAGACCATAATCCAGTGTTCAAGTCCCAAACAAAAAAAATGAGTTGACTCATTAAAATACCAATTGCATTTTGTTTCACCAGAAATAAGCTTATGAAGGTGCCCTCTGAAAAAAGTGGGGGGGACTCCTGAAAACAGAGGGGAAACTCTATCCACACTTGTGTCCCCTCGACTTCAACCTTGTCATAAAGCTTGATTACTAGCAATCAAACAACTAATAGTTTTTTCCTTTCAATCCATACTTCGACCCTGTCATGATGCTTGATTACTATCAACCATACAACTAATAGTTATTTATTTTCCTGCCAATCCATGTTCTGTGTGCAAGATAAATTGTAAAAAATGTAATATTACATCTGACATCTGTTTTACTGTAAAGATTCAATTTTGTCAATGCATTATTTTCTATCGATTTTCTATTTCTCGTAATTAACATTTTACCATGACCTTTTAAAAACATTTTTTAAAACATACATATATAGAATTTAATCATAAAATGCTTTTCCATGATTTTTCAAAAAAGGCACATACTTAAAATAATCACAATGTCATGTATTGTTGTAATATCAATCAATAATATTGAGGGGAAAAAATGGAAGGACAAGTAAAACAGAACTATTAATGCATACCTGCTAAGATTACATTGAAAACAATAATTAAATAAAACCTCTTCTTCAAAAATTTTATTTCAAGTGTTTATACAATTACATTTTTTTGTGTGAACAATACAGTGGCCAAACATTAGACAAACAATTTACTCTTGCTTTGGATGAAATTAGAAAGACCGGAACACATAATTTGAATCTTGAAGTCAACTTTTCAACAAGTTCAGGTTTTGGAGGACAAACCACTTTGCAATGTTCTGTGGCATAGACTGGGCCCTAGGAACATAATCTGGTACCATTCTGTGTGTATGCATGGCAAGCATAGTCAATGTCAGATCTTTAACAAATTCAAAATCCATATGCGGGAATATAGGCTTTGCCACTCACTGTTTGCTTATTTTTGTAAACGCCATGTTGTAACGAAGCATCCCGAAGGTTTCTGCAGTTTTGGCTTGTTCCATACCAACCTTCTCATTGTCTGCAAGTGTCAAGATCTACGTCCCTGGGACGTTGCGTACCTGTATTTCCTGGAGTTGTTCGTTGAGGAGATGCCAGGCTGTCGGTTGGTGGCTAATCCGAAGAGAGGTAACGCCAGAAGTCAGCCCCACTCCTGCCCTAATGGCACAGGGCTGAAGGGGAGCCAACTCCTGACACCACGAATGAGGCACTTCCCTGGATCTTAATGTGGCGCCAGAACAGTGCAAGCACTGACAGGGAAGGTCGTTCTAACGAAGTACAGGGCTGGTAGATGTTCAGGTCCAGATGTAGAAACCAGGAAGGAAGGACGAGGATGCAGGAACCTTGGATTGACAGAACCCAAAGCCTGGGTCAATCAGGCAGTCAGGATCAGGCAGAGGAACAAGGAGTGAGCCCAAGACAGGACCACCAGGAGGTAGGAGAGGACAGGAAACTGGACCCAGGAAAAGGAGGGGGCACAGGGAGCAGAACAGGGGCTGGACGGAAGGGGTCTGGAGGGGACAGAACCAGGGCAGAACCAGGGCAGGAGCAACTGGAAGGGCAGGGAACAACCTCCCAACAAGGCAGGAGAAAAGGCAAGACTGGAGCCCTACCCAGCAGGGCAGGGGAAATGCGAGGTACTGAAGGAGTCAGGACTCACACGGAGCGATGCGGCGGGTCGGGAACCAAGCCGCGTTGAGACGTGACTTGTTCCCGACCGCATAATAAGGAAGTCCCTGCCAAAACAAGGCCTGGCACGCAACGCCTCCTCGCGCGCGCCCACTGCGCGAAAGCGAGGCTTGCCGCGCAAGCTCCGCGCCGCCGCCTGACTGCGCATGAGCAGCGTTCAGGAGTAGGCGAGATGTGCTGACGCGGGGCGGTGCCCCATGCACCCGTGGGCCCCCCAAGCGGTAACGGGGATATAATTTCCAGGCTCGCCCGAGACCCGGGGACCCCCTCAAAGACTGCCTGCAGGTAGGTGGTGTCCTAACAGCAAGTACAGCCAGTCTTGTTTTGGTCTATGGCAAAATGCAACATTTTAGGCCCCTACTTTAGGCACATATTATGGACCACCTCAAAATCTCCAGGGTGGCAGAATTCTGTGAGTCCCTTCATGTCTCTTAACAGCATTTTGTCACACACAATCGTCTCGAGTGCTGTGTGAGGAGGCGAACCTGGCACCAACAACTTTTCCTTAAATTCCTGCTTCTTTCTCAAAGGTCCATGTACAGATTCGTGCAAATTTTCGTTTTCTTCCCAAGAGTGCATGTTTGAACAATGGTGCAGCATTGAACGCCACTTTTCAGGAAGACTATCTACAGATCCGTCGCAAGTTTTTGAGCTGATACACTGTGATCAATGTAAAAGGTTTTCTGGACCGCTAGGGTGTGTGTACCTGGATGGACGCGTGAGGCTCGCGCTCTGCTCCTAGCCGTTGGGACTTCTGAGCTTCATACTCCCCCTGGCAGAGACTGGGCAGTCCGGACCAACGTTTGGACTCCTGGGATACCTAAGGGGGTTGAGATCATTACCCCACAAGCCTGAGCTGGCAAAGGCAGCTTGGGGGACGGAACCCCAGAGGAGCCATGCACACAGCGAGCCACACAACCTGTGTGCTCAGCGCGGGGGAAGCCTGAACCCCTGACCTGGAGGCGGACCTCCAGCGGGGCATTACCAAGAGGCCCGGGAGCCATCCTGGGCAAACGGCGACTCCGAAGCCCACACTGCAGGGAGCAGGGTCCGCCTGGCGGCACCTGGGCCGAAAACATGGAGGAAGTTCCAGACATGCACGCAAGGCAGCAAGTCAAGGGGTACACCTGTGGCGCCCGGGAGGGGGAATATACCACTGAGGTGCCCTAGAAGAGGAATGAGACTGGGCCAACCTCCCTAGGCTGCAAAGAGGTACACAGCGCAGCACTCCAGGTGGCCGCTGCGGAGAGGCGGCCACCCTTTTGCATCGCACCTGAGCCTTCGCAGGAACACTGACATTTCGCGCCCGGACAGCAGACAATCAGCAACGATGTGAGGAGACTGGTGGATGAGGGGAGCCAGCTCAGAAGCAGTACCACCGGAGTCGGGCCGGGGGAAACACTGAAGGAAAGGCCCGGATTCCCCTGCGTGGAGCCACTGCAAGGGAGAGCAGCGGAGGCCTCCTCCCCTGCGGGTGGGGCCTGATGCAAGGCAGTAGAGAAAGGAGTATCACTGCTGCAGGAGGGGCACATGCGGCACCTCCCGAGGCCCCATAGACCCACGGGGTTCCGGCCCAAACAACTGCAGACACTGAAGCCCACGCGTGTGCCCTGAGGCCCTGTCTTCCCCGGCCTTTGGCCCAGTTGGGCGGTGACTGCATGGGAGGGCGGCCTTAGGCAGGCCCCGGAGACAACAGCAAAAGCAACGGTTGGAAGCGCACCCACACTGAGGAAGAGAGGAGGGGAGGACAGAAGAGGAGAGAGCACGTACCAGAACCCAAGCAGGGCTGCACCCTGCAGGGTGTAGGAAACAGGACCCAGGAACATGAAGAGGGCCAAGAAGAAGCCCTGGGCATCCAAGGATAGGGACCCACGACCCCCACAGAGAGACCTTCACAATTAGATTCATGGGGGCGTCAACCAGGGTGGCGGCGAGTTGGGCATTCCCCACACCTGGGAGGTGAGCACCCCAGGAGAAGTGACGAATTATCCTGGGGTCCGGAAAGAAAGCCAGGGGACACTGGGCGCTGAAACCACATACCTTCTTGAATCTGGGTGCAAGAACATGACCCTGAAAAACTCAGGCAGCGGGAGTGGGCACTGAACTCCCCTGACCCGGCAGCAGACCACACTGGTCTCAGATATAGAGGACCACACAGCTCTAAATAAATCTCACGCCAGCCCCCCACGGGACAGCGGGGGAGTAACACAAGGTGGAGGGGCATACTTAAAAGCGACATATGAACCCAAAGGAGAAGAGCCCCCCCCACAAGCTAAGGAAGGGATACCCACCACAATCCCCCTAGCATGGGAGCGAGCCCCAGTAAGAGACCCTACACAGGCCCCAGACCCTGACACCACTGTGAGACAGGAGCTCAAGGCCAGAAGAGGTCGTCTCAGCACATGTTCACCTGCCCATACACCCAGAATAAAGGGACCACACCCCAGAGGGAAGTCGCAGAGCGATCCTGGAGGGGACACGAAGTTGGCCCTTCACCAGCAAGAGTGCCTCAGCAGGAATTTTATCGCTGCTGCTTTTTCAGAGGCCCCCATGAGGCACCAGTGGTGCTCCCCCTACTGGCCCCCATGAAATGGCATCAGGGGAGGACTATCCAGCCCTGGCACTTACGAGAGATGACCTTAAGAACTTCTTCTGAGAGATCAAGGCGATGAGGACGGATATACAGGCCTCAATTTGTGACCTTAAGGGCAGAGTGGACAAACTAGAAGACAAAATGGAGGGAATGGAAAACAACCATCTACTGGTGGATTTCCTCGACATGAAATACGAAGCACGCCTAGCCGACCTTGAAATGAGGGAAGAGGAAACGTTGCTGAAACTGGATGGCCTTGAGAACAGGAAGAGGTGCATCAACCTATGCATTTTTGGAGTGAGAGAACAGAGAGGGGAAACGGCGGCCGAGGTTGGGCGTAAGGTGCAGGGGCTGATAAACCAACTGTTCTCCCTGGAAGGGGGTAAGGAGGTGCAGCTGGAGTGGGCCCACAGAGGCGGAGGCGGAAGAGGGAGGGGTCCAAGGTCCATTGTGGTCCGCTTCCTCAGATATAGAGAAAAGATGGAAGTCCTCGAAAAGGCGAGGCATCTGGGGAGCTTCCTTTTCGAAGGGGACACGATCAAGGTGTTTCAAGACCTCTCAGCCTTGACACACTTGCCCGTCGCAGAGACTGTCAACCGCTCACACAATGGCTCTCTGAACAGGACATCAGATACAGATGGTCATAGCCATTTGCTTTGACCTTTGAATGCGGGGAGGTAGACTACCGGGTAACCAGTGGTACAGAGGCTCTCCAGGTGCTTCAGGTCATCAAGAAGGAAGAGGCGACAGGGGAACGGGAGGGAGAGGAGGTGGAACCTCGGGAACAACAACGGGGGCCATTTGGCACGAGGGCCGCGAAAATGAAGATGCAAGGTGGTAGAGAATTCAAAAAACGGAACATCCCCCCTCGCAATGAGCATGGAGATAAGGGATGATGGCTATGCGCCCACTGCTTATTGAGCAGAGGTATCTTCAGGTGCTGTATCCCCGCTGGGGGAAGGTGAGGGGATAATGGGATCAGCGGGGAGTAGCATTTCCTATTCCTCAGTGGCTCACCCCTTGGTGAGCGTCTCAGTTAACACAATGTTCAAGGGAAGGGAGAGTGGGGTGGGGGTGTTAGAGTTTGAGGGTTCAATGTATCAATGGGAAGACCAGGGTCACTGGGGAGTAATTTGATGTTGCCAAGCACTGAGTGGACTAGGTGAGTAGGCTTACCTCCCGATGGCACACCCTGAGACCAGAGGCCGGGTTGAGCTCCTCAAATTGGGCTCCTTGGATGTAAAAGGCCTCAATTCACCTACAAAATGCTTGTTGCTAGGAAAAGAAATGAAACATTCCAGTCTAAACCTCCTTCTGGTACAAGAACCCGTACTGTGGTTGGGGAGGAGAGACACATCCCGGGTGCACATATTAGGCAGGTTTTCTGGGCCTCTGGATCCCTCCAAAAGGGAGGAGTGGGGAATCATCCTTTTAGACTCTCACAACCGGTACGGAACGGAACAGATGGGAGGGCGTTGGTGGTCTCAGGGATTCTGGAAAACACAAGGATAACCATAGCAACCCTTTACTGCCCAATTGTCGGCTAGATGCAGTTTCTGAAAGAGGCCATGGGAGAGATTATGAACAGATCGGAGGGCCTCCTCATCGTGGGAGGTGACTTTAACATGTGGGCGGACAGAGATATGGACCATAGTGGTGGGCTGATCCCTACTGGGAGTAGGGGGGATCCGCAAATGGTGGGTTAGTAGACTACATGTGGGACCAATGGCTCATCGACGTGCGGAGGGACTCTCACCCAATGTTGAGAGGCTATGCATTTTACTCAACAGTCCATGGCTCCAGAACTAGAATAGATTACCTCTTTATGGAACACTAACGGGGTTGGCAATTGTGAGCACCTCCCGATTAGCTGGTCTGACCACGACCTGGTAGAGATGGAAATAGACCTATCGGGTTGAACCTAGGGAATGCCTATGGCATTATAACAACCTCCTCCTTAGGGACAAGGTTTTCACAGAAGAAATGAGAGAGGCCATTAGAGAATTCTTTGAACTCAATGACATGGGAGAAAGAGAGAGAGGGATGGTATGGTATGCGGCGAAAGCTACGTGGAGGGGTCTTCTCATCAGGGAGGGTGCCGCTAAGAAGCGAATCAGGGCCTTGTTGTCCCGGAACCTCACGGGTGAGATCCGTCTCCTGGAGAGGGTTGAGGGTAAAGGGGAAGGGGAAAGGGAAGAGGACCTCAAGGTGGCAAGGGGTAAATGTCAGGAATTGAAAGACATTGAGATGGGAAAAGTTTTGTCCAGCCTTCAATATCTGAAACACAAATACTATGAAAAGGGAGATAAGGCAGATGCCCTATTAGCGGCAAAGATTTGGGGCCTGACAGCGAAGAGATGGGTGACTAGGATTCGGAGAAGAGGGCCCCCGACTGTGAGGTGGCTGAGGCAGTGGCGGGGGAATTTGCCACGTTCTATGAAATTCTGTATGGAAAGGAAGGGGCTTCGGACGGGTGTCCCTCCCGAAACTTCATATTGGGGAATCCTCAGACTTGGACAAGCCCGTCACCAGGAAGAAGTTCTGAGAGCAATAGCTGGTTTGAAACTGGGAAAAGCACCGGGAGAAGATGGATATACAGCAACGGTCGGAGAATGGGTCCCAAAACACAGCCTCCTGAGGCGTATTAGAGAACATGCAATACTGGGAGTCCTATGGGAAGTCCTGGCCATGGGGGGGAAGCGGGAGGGGTACCCCACCTGGCCCTCGCCCATGAGTCACATCTGGGCACCACCGGTTAGAGATGAGATAGCAGAAGTTGAGCAGTACCAGTCCTGGTTTGGGGCAGGGCTCAATAGAGTGGGCCAGTTGGTACAAAAGGGGGAATGTATAAGCATCCAGAAGCTTGAGGAGGCTTTGGGTATTGGTAAACTGTCAGTGCTCCTATACCTTGGGCTAAAAGGGATATTCATGTCAGAGAAATGGAAACTGTCTATTCAGAGGAACCTCACTCCAGTTGAGAAGGTCCCAGACGGGCACGGAGACACAAAAGGCCTCATTTCACACCTTTACAGGGCATTGCTGGAACCCAGGGAGAGGGCCACTAGGGGACTACGAGCAAAATGGGAGAGGGACCTGGGCTCTGAACTGGGGGACGACTTGTCGGGGAGTTTGTGTTGACGGGCCTTCAAAACGTCCATTTCCTGCCAGTATAAGTCACATGTGATAAAACTGCTTCACCGGTGGCAGTATGACCCGGTGTCACTTTCCAGAATGTTTACTACGGTGGACCCCCACTGTTGGCATGGGTGCGGAGCACGGGCCGATTACTAGCACATGTGGTGGACATGCCCCAGGGTGCAGGTGTTCTGGACGGAGGTTCTGGATTGGATCAGAGATGCGGGGGGGAGCACACAGTTTAGACCCTTTCTTTGTTTTGTTTGGTTTGGAGAAGTGTGACGAACAATGGGACACGCCATCACCCTTAGTGCACTTTCTGTTGTTGACGGCACAGGCCTGTCGGTCCAGACAATGGAAAAGGAATGGGCTAACACGGCCAAAGACATATCTCATGGAATCCATCTCTGCAGCGATTCATGGAAGTAGTGCCTTAGTGGAGACTGAATGGTTGCAATTCCACAACAATTTCTGAGGAGACGGAAGGAGACATACGAGTAGAATGGGGGAACCGACCCAGCCTCTCACTGTATATAAACAAGAGAAGCGGGCCTTGAATTTTATGAGGGTGAGAACAACACAAATATAATCCACTCGGACTGGGACTCATAGATGGGTGCACTGCTTGGACCCAGGGCTGCCTAACACAGAAATCTAAATGTGACAAGGTGGGGGAGGGCGTAGGGAGGAACAAATTAAAGGGGTAGCAGGACATGTTGTCAGCCATTTAGCTAATGGGCCTTCGCCCTACTGTTGTTTTGTATTTATCTCCATATGACCTTGACAAATGCCAATAAAAACAAATTTACAAACAAAATAAAGTTTTCTGTACCCTTTTTTTACAAGCAGCTATTTTTTTTAGATACTGATTTTGCCATCTATCAAATTGATGCTTTATGTGTGGGAACTGCTCTCACATTGCCTTTGCTATTGCAACGTGCCTGTCAGTGGCTATTAGGTCTATTTGCATTCCCCTTTGATTGACAAAATTCAATGGATTTAATGAATGGAAACAGATCTACATTCAGACACTTGCACAATGACTGAACTCACTATTTATTTGCTTTCCATGTCTTGTGGTAAGTGCAGTATTTTGCAAGAAAACCACGACTGTCACACTGTCCATCATCACCAAGCCTGAGCATTAGGCCAGCAAGAGCATTGTCCATTGATATCTGTTTGAGATTCCAGGCCTGGCTAATAGTGGGGAACAAGACATTTCTCTGATATTTGTAGTATGCGGTTTTAGCAAGGAACTCAAGTCCCACAAATGTACAGAAACTTGACATTTTATTGAACATTAAACCACTAAACAACAAAGCAGATGAACAAAGTACATTTCCAGCAGGCACTTTTCCAAGGATAGGTTGAGCGGACCATGAAAATGTGTTATGTTGGTGGACACGGCTACTTATGATCTTCTGTTTGTTGCCTTTGACTACACGAGTGAACTTCACCAATGGCTCCCCACAAATCCTCCTACGTAATTTATGATTGCATTTATTCATTTTGATAATCTCTAGCAGGCACCAGTCAAATACAAGGTATTTTGGATCCCTTAATAGCCAATCGTCCTGCAGTACAGTGTTTTGTGATTCGATGGTGGTGGACAAGTCCTCCACACTAGGAAGAGTGAAGTCCAGATCATGAACACTTTCATCAATCACTTCTGAATAGGGTTCATTTATTTGAATCTGTGGTATTTCCAGATTTTCTGAATGTGTTGGGGAAACAGGAAACATTGTCTCTTTCTTTGATTAACATTTTTAGTGGGTGTGGACTGTATAAGGGGGTCTGCAAGTAATTCTGAAACATCTTCTGCGTTATCTGTCTCTTATGGGGGCATTGTGTGCTGTAACAATGATCCATGGTTACTTTCCTTTGGTCACTGGTGACATTCAGTTCAAATTCCGGGCACTGGACATTGCATCCTGACTCTGAATGTTGAGACAAGCATGCTAAGCCTCAAAATTGAGTTGCTCCCAAGTGACCTCAGTTTGGCAAGCAACATCATTAGTTTGTGGTGTGGTCTGGGACTTTTGGCTCCACTTCTTCTTAAGTCTCTAATCGACTTTTTTTTTAAACCTGCTTATTGTATAACACACTTACAGAATATATGAATTTCAACCTCAAAATGTAATATCAATTAACTAAATTCTAAGCAACCCTTTTAAAAATATGAAAGCCTGTTTGTTATTTACCCTTGTTTTCCTAGTATGCGTTGATACAGTCAATTGATTTGCCGACTTCATCACCCAGATAAAGAAGAGCATTTTATTTTCTAAATATAGAAACCAAGCAATTTTTCCCCTTCATTTCAAGATACCTAATTTCTATTTGAAAAACCATTATCACATAGTACAAATTACATGAAACTCATCAAATGCAACTGCTTCATTCGTACACTCCTTGTACATAACACATTCAACAAAAGTTTAATAGTTAGAAGAATTTGGTGTTAAAATCTTTGATCTCAGAAAGTACATCTTTAGAATTGATTTTTTATTATTGTCGACTTTACAACATCCGTTATACATAGGAAACAGGGACGGTAAATCGCTGGAAGAAATCTTTTAGTGAACACTTTTATAAACCTTACATTTTTAATAAGATAAAGTTGAACACTGTGTAGATGTAATGTTTTACAAAAGGACGTTTGAAATTGGATCTGGTGAGCTTCCATGATGTCACAGGGAATTGGTGTGAGATCATCCTGCAAAACAAACTGAATAAATTGTTGCCGCCAAAGGTATGTTGTGTTATAATGTATTTTTGTAACTATTGAGCTTTTGGTAGGCAGCTATAGTTTATTAAAACATACATAGACAATTCAGAGATTGAATGATTACATGTCATCACTTTTCTTATTAATTAAAAAATATATATTAATCAACAATTATTAATAGCATTCAATTCATTCTCACGTCTCATACCTCATCCTCCTGACCCTTTGCAATAGAAGAATAGTATGTTGTTGAAGTTCCTGCATCCCCCTCTATCAAATTATTTGTTGTTATAATAGTTATGTAAGACAAATATAGCATGAAAATCTAATGAAAAAGATATTCAATATTGTGATACGATCCTACATGTCAGTTTATATCAAAATAACTAATATTATAAATAACAATGATCAATATGTTTAAAGTTGAACTTGACCTTATAAATGTATTGTGTAGTCGCCTCTGAATGAATAGTATAAAAAAAGTCATTGAAAGGGGAGTGAGGCTGATTCCAGAATAGTTGCTGAATTTGAATCTCGGTCCTTTTTTCAATATATATATTCATAAATGTTCAATAGAAAACGCACATTAGTATTAAAATGTATACAATTTCAAACACTCCTCTAAGAAAAGGTTTATATGCATGACGTTTGACCTCACCATTTGGATATTACAGTCTGTACTTCCAACAGTGGGGTCTATTTAAAGACAGACATGGTAAGCAACACATTCACCAAAAGGCTCACATTGCACTGAACTATTTGTGTATCACTAAAGTATGGATACACAACGTAGTCGAAAGTGAAACATTTAAAAACTGCTGTACATTGTGTTGCAATGGAAAATGGTGTAATAAAATAGTGATACAAATATTCCCCAAAAACTCCAAACCTTTCATCGGGATTCAGTGATCTTAGCGTAAAAAATGTATTCGAGGTATTTATTACCGAAACTTTTTTTACTGAAAACAAAATTTCTTTCAAATATATAAATATATATGGGGTGGGTAAGGGGTTGGGGTTAAAAACATGGGGAAACAGGGCGCTTGAGGGGGTGAGCTCACCCAAAGAATTCTTTTTACAAAAAATCTGTATTTTTGCAGTAAAATAGTTTCAGTAAATAATACCTTGAATAAAAAGTTGTTGGTAAAATCACAGTGGATCAATTTCCTCATGTTACCTTTTGACATACTATTTCAATAGATTGTGTGATCATTTAGACGACATATTAGTAAGCCCTGCCTTGCTGCCTTGTCCAGCACATAGGTGCTCAGTCGTATTTAGACTATTGTGATGTTAGTAAGCCCTGCCTTGCTGCCATTTCCAGCACATAGGTGCTCAGTCGAATTTAGACTATTGTGATGTTAGTAAGCCCTGCCTTGCTGCCTTGTCCAGCACATAGGTGCTCAGTCGTATTTAGACTATTGTGATCTTAGTAAGCCCTGCCTTGCTGCCTTGTCCAGCACATAGGTGCTCAGTCGCATTTAGACTATTGTGATGTTAGTAAGCCCTGCCTTGCTGCCATTTCCAGCACATAGGTGGTCAGTCGCATTTAGACTATTGTGTTGTGTCCAGTAAGCCCTGCCATTGTTACTACTCTTCATTGTAGAACTGCTTAGTACCCTTAGCCCATATGAACTCTGTTAAGCAAACGCCCCCGTCACTGCCCCTGTACCTCTAGCTTGCCCAATTAAGCAGCAGTAGCCTTCGGAATCACGACTCGCCCAGACCCGCTCCACAGGTGTGACCCTCCAGGTACACTACAGCTAGCCGGTGCCCATCCTCTTTCTTAAACCATGGCAGGTTGGTTATTAATCATGATGTTTCCTTTCTGCATCGTACCGCATAACACTCCTTGCATAGGCTCCCACTTCATTATCCATGACAATGGTCTCTCCAGAGCAGCTTGCCCCCGCCATCACCCCATCCGCTGCCCCACGCCTTTCCTGCCCTTCACTAAACCGTTCCCCATCATCATCATCATCTGATCAATGGTCTAACAGACTGCATAGATTTCCAAAAGCCACTAAGAGCCAATACACCTTACTCAGCTACTATTAACAAAGTACCTATAATGACTGTTCCAGTCCTCAGTGCACTTAGACGCACCAGACTCAGATCACGGACCTTCACCACGTTTTGTTCTCCGAGTAGGGTCCTCCTTAAAGGCAAGCAAACCAAACAAATCCCTCTACTAGGTCCCATAAGAACCCAAAGACTTAGATCCCGATTCATAAACTATCCGAGAGCAAATGCCCTCGCCAACCCTGCCAACATAGGAAGAGCACCTCCACTAATGTCCCAATCTAAACACCATAAAAGGACCACCACAACTAAACAACAAGCTACTACCACAGAGACCACCAACACTTACCCATCCCCTCCAGTCCAAGAGCCATCCCCTCCCATAAACCTCAAAGCAGCCCTCATTAATGCACGGTCCATACCTGCTCATGCCACAGAAATACACAACTATATCTCCGAGCAACAACTTGACCTACTTATAGTGACGGAAACCTGGCTCCACCAAGCTTCCGGACCCTCTCTCTCTCTATTGCCATTCCTCCAGATTATACCATTCTTGGGACGGACAGAACGAAATCAGTAGGTGGGGGGAGTAGCAATTATTGCTAAAACCCACCTCAAAATAAGAACCTGCCCTATTGAAAACCTAGACGGCTACGAAGTCCTGCTAGTCAAACTAGCTATGAACCATAAGACTACTATAAACTTAATAACTATCTATAGAGCACCTAATGCTAAATCTCAGCCAGAATTAGACATTCCACTACTGCTAACGCCACTTATTAAACCAAACACAAAATGTTTAGTCCTAGGGGACCTGAACCTAGGATTTAATGATTCCCAAGACCATAAAGCAGAAGCATTATACAGTGCACTCAACGACATGGCATTCACACAACTCGTGAATGTCCCTACCCACACAAAAGGGAGAATATTAGATTAGATACTATAGCATCTATAGACTCCATCAACTTGGTACCCTGGTCAGACCATCACATTATAAACTTCTCTATTCTGTGCAACAATCCAGACTTACCGAAAACGGTCATCAAGGAATCTTATGTAACGAGAAACATCCGCAAACTTACAGCAGAAAACCTCAACCCTCTATTAGCCATCTCCCTTAACAACAATAAGATCAATGCTAAAGAACCCTGTGCCCTGGCAGACACTTATAACTGTCTCACCAGCAGATGGATTAAAAGATTGCTTGAACACCGGCTCAATAAAACCCACACCTTAGAAGCCATGGAAGCATTCAACTCTGCAAACGAAATTTACAAATCAGCCATCATTGCCCATAAAGCAGATGCCTTTTATACCAGAATTAGCAATGCATCATCTGACAGAAAATAAATATTTACCCTACTCAAGGAGTTGGAGAATCCGATCCCCATAATCAACCCAGTCCAACCAAGCAAAGATTGGTGTACCGCCATCCAAGATGCTTTGGCATCAAAAATCAAGCTATTACAAAATAAAATCATCTCCAAAAGAAATCTCCTTTCTGATCAACATTCCACGTCTAACCAAATCACCACGAATATAGAAGATACCACTCCCCTCTTCAACTTCACACCAGTCTCCCATGATGTAGTACTTAATACTAAATCCAAACTTAAAGCTTCTAATTGCAAAGGAGACAACTTTCCAGCACACCTAATTAAACTATGTGCCCCAACCCTCACACCTATAATCACCAACTTTGTTAATGCCTCTTTCAACACCAATCGGGTCCCAGTCAACATTAAAGCGGCATGGGTCACCCCACTACTAAAAAAGCCCACTCTATATCCACTAATGCCCACGAACTACCGGCCCATAATGACTGTCCCCTTCCTACTCAAAATCATCGACAAAATAGCCTATAACCAAACACAAACCCACCTCGAACAAAATAACTTGCTAGGAGCTAGACAATCTGACTTTAGACCCAACCACAGCACCGAGACAGCCCTCCTGGACTTGAAAATCCAATTGGACTCTATTGGATACTCAGGCAAATTACCCACCCTACTGCTACTGGACCTATCAGCAGCATTTGACCTGGTAGACCATGACAAACTATGCGACACGCTAAAAAAAGATTTCAATTTCTCCAGCAATGCCACACAGTGGATCAAATCCTTTTTAACGGACCGCACATCCAGAGTTGCCATCGGAAATTTTGCAGCGGACCACATAGTAGTACCCATCGGAGTCCCCAGGGATCCTGCCTCTCACCCACCCTCTACAATGCATACACTAAACTCCTATTCTCGGCCCTTGACGATATGGGTGTCATCTACACCAACTTTGCAGATGATACCCAGATCCTCATCCCCATTACAGGTGATTACACCCAAGACACCCACACCATCAATAAAGTATACTCCATAATCCAAAATTGGATGGCCCTCAACAGTCTCTGCCTTAACGATGAGAAACGGAAGTCCCCATCGTGGGCTCCCAAAAAAAAATAAGCTCCCTCCACTCTGACTACTTTCACATCAACATTGATGGTACTCTGATCCCAGTACTCAAACAAGTCAAAACTCTAGGTGTTTATATAGATGCCAACCTCACCATGCACAAACAAATAGCCGCCCTCTCCTCGTCCACAGCCTATACAGCAAAACTGATTGCTCTCAGCCGCCAATTTCTTACCCCTTCAAATTGTATCACTCTGGCCAGAGCACTGATCCTAACTAAATTAGATATTGCAACATCCTCTTCCTAGGAACCTCCAAAACCAACTTAAATAACATCCAATTACTACAGAACAAAGCCCTTACAGCGGCATTGGGTATAAAGAAATCTGAACACATATCCAGTATCAGAAGAGAAAACCACTAGCTGCCAATTGAAGCTAGAATCATTTTAAAAACTCTTAGTATCGTCTATAAATGTATCTACGGTGCTACGGCTAATTCCAATAAAGGAGGAACTTCAAGATCCATAAGGTGAATACTTGCACAGCAAAGTGTTTGCAAAGTGACTATTATTAGCATACATATTCACACTATCATCTTATTTTGTTTCGGCTTTGCACATTTCTGGGCGTGACTATAAAATAGTGGTGGCGCGCGCACCACGCGCGTGCACCCATGGAAGCCCCGTGAAAGTCCCGCTTACCCGCTTTGCCTTGCTTGTCGCGGTTTGCGGTTAACCTCTGGTCTCTTTACTATCCTCCTTGATAATAACCTCTATACTTGGGGAATAGTGTCCCGTGACTGAAGTTACAACACTATCCAACATTCCACCGTACCAATGCTTATGGTTCTTTATTCGATCTGCCTCAATGTCCTATTAAAAGATCCCGATTAAGTTCCACTGCTCGCACAGGCAAATCTATTTTGAAATCCAAAGCAGAGATTCTTTTAGGCATGGATATCCGCCTTTTATGCCGTGATTCATGCCAACTGGATCATAAGGTTGTGGAACGGGTAAATCCCTCGGTTAAGGCCACTAAACTATCAGCAAAGGAAGCCGCTTCAGACAGTTGCCTTCAAAAGGGCTCATTACATGGACTGTGTGGCGGTTATGATTGTGTGGATGCAAAGACACCCGAAGTGCAAACTAATCTTGTGACAGCTGTTATTCCTACGGTAATCTTTGCCAAAGAAAATGTGTCCTTAACAGACAGCATTTAGTTGAAAAATCTGTTAACTGGTACTACTGTTATGCCTGTAAATGATCCTGTTTTGTTTGATACATCTGATAATGAAATCTACAATTGTAAGTCCTTTAAAACAAATATTTCTGGTGATATGGCTGTAATTGATTTGGATACTAATGCATCATGTTTTTCTGCTCATACTCTATCTGAAAATCTATCTAAATCACCAATTCTGTTTACAAACATTAGTGACGCAAATTCAGTAGAGAAACTATCATTCATTGCTCCTACAACACGGAAAACCACGGTCAATCATTCTTCAATCGAAGCGGCTGATAAACAACATTGTTTAACTGAAATTGCTTTATCCTCCATGAATATGGCTATTCTTTCCCTTGCCAAACTGTTTTAAGCATTAGCATATAAGGCTGATGTTCACTCTCAGCAACTGAACCAGATTTTGTCTGGCCACCTTGTTATTACAAACAAACTTGAGACCTTAGGTGGTACATCCATCTTGCCTATTGTGAAAAAGACTGTGAGCTCACAAACCAGTATGCAGTTAGGTGTGTCCTCCCAGACTTTTCATAATATACCACATATATTGACTCCTATTATCGATCTGGTTGCTACTGCAAATGAACCCGTGGTTGAGTTTAAAAAAAAACTAAATTATGCCCTATTTGATGGCACTAGTCCAAATGTTTTTGATTTGCCTGCAAAATCTGTAAAATCAAAGGGAGACTTACCTAAGAAATCAAAAATGTGAAGTCTGTAGCTAAGCAAACATCCCAAATCAAATCATTTGTTAAAAATCTTTCAACAACTTCAATAAATTCCAAAATGGCTTCCAAGGCAATTGCAAAAAAATATCAAATGCAATCTCAGGCTTAGAAAGCCAAGGTTTCAACAGAAAAGAGCAATCCTGTGCAGTTCTATAGCCCTCTGAATGCCTTGGTAAGTGTAGCCATAGCAGCTGATAAGGCATCGTTTTTGGAACAGCCAAATGATCCACAATGCTCTCTCGAAGAGCAGAATTTATTCGCCCGACGTAGAGAAATAAGACAGGCTGTGGATGAATACATGGCCTCTCAACCGGCACCTAAGAAGCTGATCTTGCCAAGTTCTCAATCCACAGTGTTTACATCAAATACTTCCTGTCCCAATGCGAATGCCAGCACAGGTGAGTCTGGCCCTGTGGTGGCACAGAAAGCCCAATTAGTTGGCCCTCAAACAACAGACGGTCCTCCTCCCTCCTTACACAAGAGCAATGATTTACAACACAAGGTCCTCCCCTGCTCGAACATTGAAAAACTGATTAAAACCACACTACTTAAAATTCTGGATACTCATACTGTTATAAATGGAAGTGAATCCAGAACTGAGTCCACATTGAATGCAAAATTGCCTGACTCCCGCAATTTATCAAATAAAAAAAAATTGGCCTCTTGTCCTAAACGGCCTGCTGTCCACTCGCTATCTCTGAGATGTTGCCCAGCTCCATCTCCCCAATATCGTCTGAATCAAGCCTCTGTCTTATCTATATTTAGTGAACTTTCAGAACTCGACGACATTGGCACCATTGACATCGAGTAAGTGGAATTTACTGATCGGTCAAAATGGTCTTCAGTAAATCTATGGATAAACTCAAGAGTTGTAGTTAATGCTATCTGGGCAGCAAAGCCACAGCTCTTTGATCTTGGATTTATCGTTTAAACAGGTCCGGGTTCCCTGGAGTGCACTTCAGTAGAAAACTCAAAACAAAACACACACCAACAATCGAATAAAAATCAAAATAATTGTCCTTCCAAATGCAACTGCAATCAAAAAGACGTACAGCGCTAGCATCTGGATTGTCATGAAACCATGATCTCCTTGATCAGCTGGAATTCCAGAGGGCAGAAACATTTAATGAATAATCAAGCCATTACATTACTAAATCATGATGTAATATTAATATAAGAATCCTGGCTATCATGTTCCCCCTCTTGGGATAATTATGATATCCTCCTTACACCAGCTGTCAAGGGAAACTCTGGGCGTCCGACCTCTGGTTTGCTAATGGCTGTTAAGCAGAGCTCAGCTTTGAAAGTTCAATCATGGTTTTTTCCAAATTCTTCCATACAAATGTCGAGACTTATTGGACATAACATGCATTGTGCACTCATTAATGTTTATTGGAACCCGAGGAGCATTACAGATGACAAGTTTTTGGACTCTGAATAAGGATCTGGATCTCATTATTCTTGATGGCAATGTGGATACTATTATCATAGCTGGAGATTTCAATCTCCATTGCTTAGGACTAAAAAAACAGTCTGAGATGAGTCGCCTAGGTAAATGGTCAAGCCTTGTGGAGTCTAGAAATGTGTTTATGCTAAATGGTTCAACTGTTATGGATATACCCGCTAGAGCAACATGGCATCGTGCCTCTAGCAAGGGTATTATCGATTATATTTATGTTAATACTAACATGCTGAACAAAGTAAAATCTTTTCAAGTTATAGACGCGGAAGCGAGCGATCATAACATGCTTAACGTGGCCTGGACTTGTCAATTTAATGGGACTCAAGAAATATCGCAATATCTCAAAGGCTCCATTATTGCAAATACAGGTAGGAATAGGCTAATTTGGTTGTAACCAACCTTGGAAGCGTTCAGATCCTGCTATGATGCTCAGCTAAAGTGTCATAACATGCAAAAACAAGGTTCATCAGCACCGTACCGTGAACTAATGCAGTTGTTCCAGCCAGCCTCCACTGATCATAAACAAAAACAAATACCCCACCTCCATGTATTCGACCATGAAATGAAAATCAAGAAATCATTAGCTCGAGCTGAACAGAGGGAGGCTTATAGGCTCCCCTGTGATAAACGAGCAAGGGCCCTGATTCATATTAAAACTAGGTACAGGAACTGGGTAAGAAGTATGCAGGCTAAATTATATCAAAATGATGGCAGCAATATGTTGAGAATATTGGCAAGTAAAAATTTGGCGGAATCGTGGAAAATAATTAATCAAGCAACTCCTGGTCATCGGGTTGCTATTCAGACAAATGATGTGAATGAAGAGAATTGAGTACAGTGTTATTCTAAACTTTACACTGCACCCTGTAAGGCCTCGAAAACTCATAAGCCCCTGTATCAGCCGATTATCAATCTTAGCTTTGATAGGGATGACATATTATTCCTTATCAATAAAGCCAGCTGCTCAAGGGCTCCTGGTCCAGATGGGCTGTCAAATATGCATTTGAAACAATTCCCGGTGATTTGGGCGGATATATTATATGCCATGTTTATGAATATACCCATTACTCAGACAATACCGCTGACATCTAAACAGTCTATTACTATTCCCATCTATAAGAAAGGTGACCGCTCTAATCCGGCCAGCTATAGACCAATCTCCTTGTTAGATGTGCCTGGGAAGATCTTTTGCCGTTTAATTTTAAGAGATTTGAACAACTGGTCTAAAAATCACTTTAAGAGAGATCCATTTCGATCCGGGTTTATCAGTGGGCTTGGTACCCTACCAAATATCATAACTATCAACATGCTTAAAGCCCAGTATGCATTTCGGAAACAATCCCTGTACTTTGCTTTTATTGACTTCCGGTCAGCATTTGACTCAATAAATCGTGAACTCATGTTTCAAAAATTAAAACTCTTAGGGTGTCTGGAATCATTGCTAGCTTTGATAATCCAGTTGCATACGGACACCACTATGCGCGTGAGGCTCACTATGGAAGGCCTCTTGTCCTCATCCTTCAGTACATATGTGTGTCTTAAACAAGTCTGTATTCTGGCTTCTTTTATGTTTAATTTATTTATTTTGGATATGGGCAAATCATTCGTCCAAGTTGTCTCTGATGCTCCAGAGTTGGGGGGACAGCGCATAGCGTGGCTACTTTATGCTTATGACTTGGTTTTAATATCACAGACCCCCATGGGGCTGCAAAAGTTGTTATCTGCTTTATCCACCTATGTTAAGGACAATCATTTAATTGTGAACCTTGATAAATCACAGATTTTGACCTGTAAAAATCAGAGTAAAAACAAATCCATAAATTACACCTGGTCTATCCGAAAATGATATACTGAAACCTGTCTCAGAATATAAATATTTGGGGTTTATGGTACAGAATACAGTCAATGACAATCAGTATCTGATTAATTTGCAATCTAAACTTTCAAACTTGATTTCTCAAGCCAGAATTCTGTATTACAAATATGGGAAATTCACCTTGAAGCATCTATTACTTTTTGATGAGCAAAAGGTAATTCCTATATTGACCTATGGTGCTGAATCGAAACTCTATCTTAATGACAAGATGTGGAATAAATTAGAGGCCTGTTTTTGGAAAAAAGTCCTACACCTGCCAAATTGCTCACCCATGCCTATTCTGCGATTTGAGTTAGGCGTGAATTTGCTGGCCTCCAGAGTTAAGTGGCAGATATGCTCCTTTTTCAGTAAATGCTTGTTAGGGCTAGAAAATAACAACATTCTGAGCACGCTTGCACATTATTTATCTTCATCAAATCATGCCTTTCCGTTTACATGGCGTAATAAGGATATGAATACCTTGGCTGAGGCTGACATAACGGTTACACTCCTAGTTGAAAATCCAGTGCGGGCTAAAATAAAGTATTATCGATGGGATTGGATATCAAATTGTGAAACTTGTTTAAAATTTAAAGATTTCAACAGTAGTAACTTTGGCCATAAACAGCTGGGCCAAGTTGCAGGCTATTTGTTGAAATGCCCCTCAGCAATCATAAGGAACACATTTTTACGATTTAGACTGAACTTGTGGTTAACTAGGGAAGTGCTTACTAGGCACCATATCATCCCAGCCAATTTGAATTATTGCCGTTATTGTGAGCTGCTTTCAGAAAAGGAGTCTCTGCAGCATTTGATTCTCCTGTGTTAACTTACATGAGCAACGAATCAAATTCTTTGCCAATATTCTGCATTTGTATAGTGAACATGATGCAAATCAAATTTGGAAATTATTATTTGCGGATATGAAATTTCCTGTGATAAAAGCGTTACTTCAATTTCTTGATGTGATCCTCCCTGCGAAAATTAAGATGTAATTACCTTTTGAGCACAATTTGTAAAGTGTTTAAAGCCAAATGTACAATTGGGTATTGAGACATGTATAGTCTTATTTTAATGTTTTAACATTTTGTAAATGTTTTCTTTCTTTTTTATTTTTTAAATAATTAATGTTCTTCTTTTACCTTTCCTTTTCATTTGCTTGTCCACTGAGATGTAAATGATATGTGATGCATTGTTGAATTTGTTCTTATTTTTGAAAAGTTGATTTATTCAGCTGTATCAAAATAAAAAAAAATGTTTTAAAAAAAGTATCACAGTGAGTAAATCAACCATCACATAGCTTTCAAAGTACACTTTTATTTAGACTGAAGAATTCCCTGCAACCTTGCGTAACCATCACAGCGATCAAAGTAGTTAAAAAGCATTGGTCTACCAAAAGAAGAAACTTATTACTGGTTAATTGAACAGACTTTGAGCCACCTAAAGAAAACATGCATTTAATTACAAAACTTTACATTTCCAAACAATGTACTGTCATGTGATGTGGTAATTCCAGATATCAAAATACATAGAAAGTTTGATAATGGTGAAGTCTTTGAGATACATTAAAATAATAATACGATGTACATTGAGTAAAAAACTTTACATTTCCAAACAATACACTGTCATGTGATGTGGTAATTCCAGAAATCAAAATACATAGGAAGCTTGATAATGGTGAAGTCTTTGAGATGCATTAAAATAAAAATACGATGTACATTGAGTAAAAAGTCATAGAAAAGTACCCAGCTAAAAACGATGACACTTGAGAAACCAATAGTTGACTAACCATTACTTGGGGAAAAAAGAGATGAGCCGATTCTGCGACCATGGTAAAAAGCAGATAGATGATTATATTGGTTGTAGATTGCAGAGATGTTTTCTCGCTAACTTTCAAGGTGTTTATAAATGCTTAGAAAAGTGGGTGTGTGTGAATGTTTGACATGTTCGTTCCCACCCAGCCAGCCTCCTTCCGAGGGCACCGTCACAGGTGCGAACTGACATTGATATCGGAGGGGGGATAGATGTGGATGAGGGGAGCGTAATGGGCCCAGAACATAGTCAAACGACACATGGATATGTTGATTGCAAGGACGGCGTCTTCAAAGTTGAGTCAGGAGACACCGGGTCTGGGGTGGCTATCTGGCCAATGGTCCCCATGCAAAAGAATCCTTTGAGGTGTACATTGTATTCAGCACCTTGTTCCTTCCCACCCACCCATCCCCCTTGCGACCATATTCCTCCTCTCAAAATGAGACATTCCAAATATAGTGCCTAAAAGGCTATGATCACTTTCACAGTATTACGAATCCTAAATCCCCTACATTTATCTGGCATGGATTGAGAGACAAAGATGTAATCCAATGTAGAGGAAGCCTCATTCGATCTCCATGTGGGCTCGAGAATAGAACCTCTTGCAGACATCAAATACAAACAAGCAAAACCCCACTCTTACATAAGACCCATGCACTTGCGATAATAAGTCTGAGATGTTTCCTTTACACCCGACATGGGACAGGGAATATGACTCTACATTTCAGATTTGCAATTGAAATCGCCCACTATTATGACATTCTCTCCCCTGAACCATTTCTCCAGCAGATCAGCCACACCCTCAACCAGAGCCACAGAATTTTCCAATGCATGATTTCAGTGCAGGTTTACAACAAGACGACCTCTCCCTAGACCCTGATCTTCCGTGTCAGGCATCAACATCAGTGGCAAGACCCCCTGTATGAGGAGAGTTTAATTGCTGACTAATCCAGTTCAATTCATTCCTTATCACTGAGATTAGAACCCCCCCCAAAGGGCACCCTCTTTCCCCTTGCTTAGCCAGTTTTAAAAAGGTCTTGTACCCATCAATTTCTGGGGCTCCTTAAGCCAAACTTCTTGCAGATTGATAATGTGAAACATCCCAAGCAGGTTCAGATCCTTCCCAGCGGCAAAGAGATGACTAAAGTCTCAGGTGTTCTAAGAGGTTACAAATAGCATAGGATCACATGGCTGAAAACAAACCCCTCCCAATGTTTTGTCTGAAGCCAGACAGGCAGAAACCCACGCCCAAGTATCCTTCCTCAGTACCTTTGTTCCTAGGGGTCATCCAGAAGGACCATTCTACTCCCCAAAGAACCTACCATCCCCTTTTCCATACCTAGCTCCCCCCCACTTAAGAAGATCTCCTCCCTCAGACTTCTGCCACTTTATATAGGTCCTAACGCATTGTTAAAAAAGCCTCCAGGCCACCAGGGGACGCAGAGATGGGACTTGCTCCACATTAAGCTCTGCCGTTGAGGGCCGTTTTATAGGCTGAGCCCCCCATTGCACTCACATTGGAGCAAGCCAACCCCCCCAGCGGTAGGGTGACTCCCAGGAGTGCACCCTGATCACACACCCGGACCAGAAGGGGACTGCTACGGAAAATGGCCTGAAGACCCACCCCCAGCAGAGTGGACTGATACTGAAGGTGCCCAGAGGGCCCCTTCTATGCCAGAAGTTGAGCAGGCGAAGGAAGGGCAACACCGGTCTGGGAGGACCTGCCAAAACAGCAACGGAGCCGTGCTCCCAAGAAAAGTAGAAGTAACTCCCCCCTTTGGCACCGCACACGGCAGGGAGTTTGGAGGACCGCTGTCCCTCCCTGCTCGAGCACAACGCCAAACCAGTGTTGGGGCTAGTGACTCCCCTGACTGAGCGGACAGAGCCCTGGACATGCTAATCTCAAAACAATAGCATTGCAGAGACCAGGCAATCGGTCCCAGGAGGGTCCCCAAACCCCTGTATAGAGAAGGGGTTCCCCAGGAGACCCACACAGTGGTAACCCAGCGGGACCTAGTGTGGGAGCAGGCTGAGGGGCACCCACGCCCCCTACATCAGAAGAAGCAGACGACAGCAGGGTGGGAGTGGGGTGGATCTGGGAGGGAGCATACACGGAGAAGAAGCAGACCCATAGTGGCCCCAGTCAAGATGTGAAGGTGGCCAAGGAGAAAAGCTTAATTCTGGGAGAACCGTTGAAGGTGTGGGACCCCAGGTCCTTACCTGGGGCATGTGCCGCCTTATGGAGGACTTCCCCCGCTGCCCCCACCAACAGAGGACCCCAGCCTGACAGTGAAAAATAAAAGAGACGACACAGCAAGGGAGAAGTACCGGACCGAAGCCTGCATCCACCCAACTGCCCTGTGGGGCCTCAGTACAGCCAAGTGGAACAGGACAAGGTCAGGGCCACCAGGGTCCATACCTGGGGAGTGTGCCCGCCTCGGGGAAGACCCACGTCACCTGACACCATACGCCCCAGTACTGAAGTAGATTCAGGGCGAACGTTGGACGGACCCACAACCTGCACTGCAAATGAAAAGTTACGCATGAGATGAGCAGTGTGAAGGAAACGGGGCCTGGTACCGGTAAGGGGCCCTGAGGCTCTGGGCAGGCAATTAACTTTCCACCGTACAGAGGGGGGGGCAAGGGGGTGGCCCTGTCCTGTTGCCCCTCCCCCCGGAGCACCTAAGTGGCCCGAACTGTGGAGCACAGAATATTGTCGAAGGGCAGCAGGGGAGTGGCAACACCCGGCAGTGAGCGCAGCGAGCCACACTAAAGAGCGGGCCCAACAATAAGGGGCTTGGGAACGAGGTGTGACCCAACAATATAGTATAGAGCCCCCACTCGCACATTGAATGGAGGTCAAGATTGGGATGCTTTGTATACCAGAAAACCAACTTGGAGAGTGAAACATCCCACTCCAACATGTCTGAGGTTGGGAGTGACATCATGTCCACCAAGAGAGACAACGCCTCCCTCCTGGAAGAGATCAGGGGAATGAGGGCAGACATTGGCAGAAAAGTAGACAGAATAAATGTCAGAATTGACAATATGGACGAGAGGCTACAAGCGTTTGAGAACAACCAGATCTCCCTCGAGACATTGGAAACCCAGATAGACATGAGGTTGGCAAAGCTGGAGAAGGGAAGGTGAGGCAGCCCTAAAAATGGATGACTTTGAAAACCGTAAAAGAAGGTATAACTTAAGATTCTTTGGGATCCCAGAGAAGGAGGGCGATACAGAGAGATATCTAAGGAAGACAATCCATGAGGTGGTGAAGGCATTGTTGGGAGACGAGAACTTGGATGAACCCAGACTTGAAAGGGTCCACAGAGCGGGAGCAACTGGGAGGTGCCCACGTTCGGTGCTCACACGCTTCCATAACTCCCCGGACAGACAAAAAATCTTAGAAAGGTTGAGGGGGCTGGGCTCCGTGTCCCAGGGAAATTTGAAGGTGGCGATCTACCAGGATCTATCTGCTCTAACACTGACGAAGAGGTGCCTATGCTCCCCTTTAACGAATGGGTGAGATACCGATGGGGTTTTTCTTTCTCTATATCCTTCGAAATCGAGGGCTACAGCTATAAACTGGTGAAGGAGGAAGATATAAGAAGGGTCCCAGAAGAGCTAATGGGAGGAGACACGTAGAAAATGGCTGACGAGGAAAAGAGCCAGGTGGACAGGCGTTGGCGCATAAAAGGGCCAAATAGATGTAAAGTCCCAGGCTCAAGAAAATGTAGGAGCTCATCTCCCTCCAGCCAGTCCCTCCAGAGCCGGAGGGACATGCCTGGAAATATGATGCATGGTCTCAGTGCATAACATGAGGAGTGGAGGAGGTTAATAGGTAAATTGTTTGTTGTTGAAAAAGGGGGCACGGAAGGGTGCTCGAGTTAGAGTGCTTAGTTAAGCTAGTCCTTGTGTGGAGAGGCCCACTGGTGATTCAATACCGTCCGAGGAGATGGATCCAGGCAGGGTTGGATGCCGAGGGTGTGGTTAGGGAGGGGGGAGTTATGGGCGATGGGGTTGTTAAGGTTCAGGGGAAAAACATTCTCAAAAGATGGTGTGGTGTAGGTGCCCAGTTAGAAGGGTTCCAATCATGGATCTGTCTCTGAGGTGGTGTGAGTAAAGTGATACCTTGGAAAAGAGGTCATATCTTGGCAGGGTGAGATGAACATTGGCTCCCTAAATTTCCGGGGCCTCAATTCTCCATTCAAAAGATCTTTTGTTCTCCGTGAGTTCAAGAGGGCCAACCTCGACTGGATGTGCCTCCAGGAAACACGTTGGCGGAGGGGGGGAGCCCAAATTACGCTCCCGGGAGGTGGGGGAAGTGATAATGGCCTCTGATGTCAAGAAGAGGCGTGAGGTCGCAGTTCTGATTTCAACCCAACTGGGCTTCATGATAGACTCGGTTCTAGCCGAACCCAATGGGAGGTATGTGTTTGCAAAGGGTCAGCTGCATGGTATTAAGCTCACGATGGGTTCAGTGTACGCACCGAATGTGCATCAATGTGAATTCTGGGAGAAGGTCAGGGACACATTAATCGAGTTTGTTGAAGGTCAACTGGTGGTTGAGGGGGACTTTAACATGGTGCTAGATCCATTAAGGGAGCGTAAGAGGAGGCAGGAGAGACAAATGAGCAGGACAAACTCAGGCGACTCGGAACGCTTTAAAGAGGTCAATGATGTACTGGGGTTATGTGACTCCCTCCAACCAATACCAGAAGGGGACATGCCATTCACCTTTTACTCCACAGTCCATGACTCCTTCTCGCGTATAGACCTGGTTCTGGTAGATTCGACCTTAAAGGAGCAGGTCCTGGAATCCCAGATAGCCCCATCCTGTGGTCAGACCACGAAATGGTGAAAGTTTCAGTGGAAATGGGCGGGGGGCAGGGTGCCCTCGGGGGAAATGGAGATGTAACGACTTCCTGCTAAAGGACAAGGGGGTGCAACAAGAACTGCTTAGGGCAATCAAGGAATACTTCCTTTTCAATGATACAGGAGAGGTGGGAATCCAGTCAGTATGAGAGGGCTTCAAGGCGACTACCCAGGACACCCTGATGGGAAAAGGAAGGAAGAAAGAAAGAAAGAAAGAAAGAAAGAAAGAAAGAAAAAAAGAAAGAAAGAAAGAAAGAAAGAAAGAAAGAAAGAAAGAAAGAAAGAAAGAAAGAAAGAAAGGGGGGAGAGGGAGAGCACGCTCAATAGGAAAATAGAGCAAATACTGCTGGGAGGTATGCACGGACAGTATATTTTGCCTGCTAAGGCGAAAGAGCTTCAACGATATAAGACACAATTGAAGGCCATCCTAACGCAGGATATGGAAAAAAAACTTCTGTTCCAGAAGCAAAAATTTTACCTGAAGGGGGACAGGGCAGATAGGATCTTGACCTGAAAACTGAGGGAGGAGATAAATAGGAGGACCATAGGGGCTATTAAGAGGGAGGTGGGTAGGTGCCTATATGACGCAGAGCATTGGGAGTGAATTTGTAAAGTACTATAGAACCCTCTATGACTCGGAGTGGGAGGGGGAGGAGGATCAAATAGACGAATTCCTGAGAAGGTTACCACTCCCAGGGCTCCCCAAGGAGATGGTGGAAACCCTTTTGAACCCTATAACCGCAGAGGAGGTCCTGCAGGCCATTACGGGGATGAAGTCAGGGACTGCCCCTGGGGAAGATGGTTTCATTATAAAATTCTACAAATTATTTTAATCTCTGTTAGCCCCATTTCTATTGAAGGTCTTTAATGCGTGCCTGGGTAGTGACCCCATAACCCCCACAATGATTAATGCAATCATCGTTGTGATCCCAAAGGAGAGGAAAGACCCCACTAGGTGCTCATCCTATAGTCCCATTTCCCTCCTCAATGGAGACGTAAAGATACTGGCAAAGGTCCTGGGAATGAGATTGGAGGGGGTATGCCACTCCTAATTCATGGAGACCAGGTGGGATAATCAGGGGAAGAAAAGGGTCAGATAACATCAGGAAGACTATAAACCTGATTCACGCGGCACAAGTGGAAGGGCTGAACGCATGCATACTGGCGTTGGACGCAGAGAAGGCCTTCTACAGGGTCGAGTGGCCCTTTATGATGAAGGTCCTGGGGAGGATTGGTATGGGAATGAACGTCCCTAAATGGTTGGCAGAACTACATAACAGGCCCAGGGCGAAGATTCGGATAAATGGAGGATTTACGGAGACCTACGAACTCATGAGAGTTACTAGGCAGGGATGCCCGGTCTCCCCGCTGATGTACGCCCTTGCTATGGAACCACTGGCCATTGCGATTAGAATGAATGACCGAGTCAAGGGTATAGCAGAGGGAGAAATCGAGTGAAAAATGTTATATTTGAAGATGATGTTTTGGCTTACCTTATGAATGTCCAGGTCTCCCTCCCGGCACTCATGGCCCAGATTGCGCAGTATGGTCGCTTCTCGGGGCTCACAATGAATGTGGGAAAATCTGCCATTTTGACGATACTTGAGCAGAGTCCCCTTCTAGACTCGAGAGAGAGGTACCAAGGGATGAGAATTGACCAGAGGAGCATTCAATAGTTGGGCATTTGGGTAACAAGAACCTAGAGGAAATGGAGAAGACTAACTATAATCCCGTCCACACTCAGCGGGCGGCTGATCTAAAGAGGTGTCACCCACTGATATTGACACGGCAGGATGACCTCCATAAAAATGAATGTGCTCCCCAAACTGTTATACTTATTTACTGCCATTCCAAGACAGGTTCTGGAGAAGTTCTTCTTGGAGGTTACAGGAGAGCTCTGTAGATTTATATGGGGGAACAAGACCCAGAGGGTGAAAATGGCACCCTTACTCTTCTAAGGGATAAAGGGGGGTTTGGATTCCCGGACATCCACTTATACTATAAGGCGGCACAAATTAAGGGGATGCTGTAACATATGAGGGAAGATCTGAGGACCTATTGGACTTAACTGGAAGACCTTGTTGCACACCCACTGAAGGTCAGGGATTACTTTTGGTCCCCGCTTCGATCGATACCGGAACGCCACAGGTCCCCACCACACAATGGGGTTTTTTGGTCAGTCTGGTGCGAATCTAGAGACACACAGGGCTATACTTCATGGCCCTCACCTATGTCTTCAGTATGGGGGCCCCCATTCGATTTAGGACACCAGGGATTAGCCTGCTCACAGAGGTTGTCGGATGCAGGCCTTGAGAGGGTGGGATAACTGTTTGAGGGTGGAAACTTCCAGGAGTTGGTCAAGGTACGGATGTACTGGGAGGGGACTGAATGACAATATTCGAATATCTCTGCATCAAGGGTATCCTGGCAGACCCAAAGTGGTGGGAAGGGGTGGCTAGAGAACTAACAGCAGTGGAAAACGTCCTAGACCAGTCCACAACAAGAAAGGGCATATTGTCCAAACTATAAAAAGCCCTGAATGAAACTTGCCTGCAGGGGAGACAAACCTTCCAGAGGTACTGGGTAGAGTTGGTGGGAGAAGAGATCCCAGAGAAGGAGTGGGCACGAGTATACAGAGTGGTCTTCCAGGGTAGACTGTTTACTTCCACAATAGAACACAACTTCAAAATACTAATGGGATGGCACAGGGACCCGGTGAAATTGTCCAATATATTATGTGCCCTAGGGGTTGTGGGAACCAGGGGACTCTGGCCCACATGTGGTAGCGATGTCCTAAGGTAAAAGTGTTTTGGAAAGAGGTGTTGAGCTGGATGGAAGAGATCACAGGGATTGGGTTGGACCTGGACCCGCTGAAGTCTCTATTGGGGCTCCCGCAGAAAGATAGGGAAGAACATAGATTCCTGAAGATGTGGGAAGCAATGTCAAAAGTGGGGAGATTGGCCATAGCCCAGTGGTGGACAAGTGAAACGCTCCCCGCGAAAGTGATTTGGGAAGGAAAAGTACAGAACATGATAATGGACAAGCTTACTGCGGTGGTGAATGATAGGTTGGATGAGTTTCAAGTTGATTGGTGTGCTTTGTTGCTCAAATGGGTTGAGGGGGTAAGACCCAGAAAGGAGACGACAATGGTAATACACAGACACAATGTGAACTTTGGCCTCCGAGACATTGAAAAAAAGAACCTACATCACAGAATAAGCGTTGATTCAGATGAGGGCTTGTGAGGGGAGAGTGGGGGGACTTGATAGGGGAAGGGGGTGGGGAAGGGATGGAGGGTCAGGAGACTTAGACTGTTGACACTAAAGTGGGTTACACTTGCAAGTTTTCTTACATTGAAAATGTTTTGTTCTCTTTATAAAGGCTAATAAAACCAAGTAAAGAAAAGAAACTCCAGTTCAGGTAACAAAAGGACATGTACACATTTACATCTTACATGCATAAAAACAATGTCAGTCCTTTGCCAGTCAATCAATACAATATCATTGGAATAAATATTCCTCAACTAGGTGATATTAGCCAAGAGCACATTTGATCGGTCTATAAGAATGTCTTAACTAGATCTTATAATACATTCAAGACCCAAAACCCCATATGCTCCCTCCTGCTTCAAGTCCGTGTAGAGTTTAGGGTTCTATCCACAGGGCCTGTCATTGCTTGTCACAGACACTTCCTTTACCAGCCGCTTACTAAGTTTCTCATGAACATTAGTCAAAACATATATCAGCAATGGTTTTGCAAGGATTGCAAATCTAGACCCTCAGACAGTAGAGTAGACGTGTCACATTCAGATGGGTGCGCAGTCTCAAAAACATGCTACTCCTTACCTCATGCTTGTAAAACTCATCTACCATCACAACCGAGTCTCGCCTATTAGGTTCTTGTAGAAACTGTAAAATTGACCGTGCTGCAGGTCTCCCAGGGTAATCCGTAACTTCTTTATTAATAGGCAACTTCGTCTTCTACCTTGTTTGCTTACTTTACTTCTCAGATTGGAGAACGAAGCATTCAGGTAGAGCATCCTCCTTGTCCCTCCCCAACTGGAGGAGACCTGTTGTGATCGCAGCTCCCGCAAAAATGTTCTCGAGCCACAGTTCCCCTTAGGCTTAGATCCTTTCATAGTCTTAGATTTGTTTTGCTTGCGGCCCCATCAGACTGCTTTGTAATCGATCGGGCATCTCTCCATCACATCGAACGGGCCTTTCTCCATCACCCCTCACCACAGGTAGATCAAGCCTTGGCATGATAGTAACAGGCACTTTATTTGCGGGCATATCTGCTCCCTTTCCTTCCAATTGTGTCCAGTGCCACTTCCCCCAGCTGGGACATAGACTACACTACAACAACATTATTGTACCCCTCTTGACCAAATCTGGAGTCTTCAGAAACAACAGGAGGTATAGGCAATCTTTCAATGTTTAACTTGCAGAAGCCCCCAAGTTAATGGGCTCACTCCCATTCCCCGAAGATTTCTCTGTTATAAAGCCTTCAATGAACTTCAAATTTGAATGTATCTTTCTCTAATGTGTAAAACACACATACTTCTCTCAAATCATAGTTTGTATTTTCGTAAACTCTCACCGGAGAGTTAAGTACAAAGTTAAATGCTGTAATTGACAATCCCGGTCCTACAACCAGCGCTACAGGAAGTGGGGGCGAATAGGAACTCTCGCCCCTTTTATTCAAAGTGCGAAGGCTCCCCCAGGTCAGAGTGATCTGATTCATTATTGGACGAAAACTCCTTTATACAATCTGGCTGATTTGTGGACTCAGTAGCACAGAAAAGGTCCAGGGATTTCTCAGAGTATCTAGGAATGGAAGCTGTCAATACAGTGGAATCTCTCAGCTCTTCCCATTCCTGGCCTATGGATGTATGAGACCCCAACTCAAACTGGGCCTCTTCCTGCGACAAAAGCGAAGGCAAGGATAAACGAGCCCTCTATGCCAACTTCTGTGTTACCACTGGCGCCAATATGGAAACATCAGATGTAAGATCCGCCACTGGACTTGACCGAAGTTCTTCCGCATAGGACCTTTTTACAGCCATCACCCGCACTACAGTCCTCAGTGATACCTGGGGCCACACTAGCCATCGCAAAGTCCTTGGACGGCTCCAGTCTAACATCCGTAGATTTTTGGAAATGGTGATCTTTTTCCCCTCCAATCCTGTATAAGGACTTGCTTCTACTGAACCATGGGGGGCCAAAGTAGCATCTTGGTCTTCCTCCAGAGAACCATTGTCCTCCTTAGACAGGGGGAGGGGGATTGCTGTCCGACCGCCTTACTACTGAGGGCATAAGAGGCCATAAAATGGACTTCACTTACCACCGGATCCAGTTACCACTCCCCCTGTGGTGCCAACTGCAGCAACTGCACTTCGTGGGTGCTTTGTGTCGCATAGAAGCTTAAATCTGCTCCCCTTCCTCCTTCAAGATGACACCAACAGCGAGGAAGGACACCAGATAGTTCCCTTGGCAGAAAACTCGTTGGCAGCCACTCGATAAACTTCTTCCTGCAGCAGCCTTCCAGCCAGCCTCACAAAGCTTTACGGAGCACAGAGCACAAAGAGCATCAACCTGCAGCAACTGCACTTCGAGTAGCAGAGGATTTATATGCTTCCAATGGAGGTGGAGGGGCTGGTCAATTTCAATTTATAGAATGGTTCCTGTGTAGGAGGTGGAACACCTTAAACGAAAGTAATGTGACGAGAGAGAGTAGGACTAGAGCATATGAAGATTACCGTTAAGTAATTGGAGTAATATAGCATGGAAAGCAGCAGAGATCCATTTTCATCACAAGAGTTTGATGGCATCACTGTAGGCGGCAGTGGTCTGATAATGACATCATGAACGTGGCATGGTCTGTGGGTGGCACAGTGGAGGAGTAGCAAAAGGACCACTGTGCCTGTCCCAAAGACTCCTTACCACATCACAGTGAGTGGTGGGGACTGGTGACTTCATGCTGGGGAATGGAAGTCACTCGTGATTGGGCTGAGGTAGAAGTCCGTGAGGTAGTACGACGGTGTTTAGAGAGGTACTCGGAGAGGTGCACAGCTTTTGGCCACCACAAAGGTAGCGTTCAGTGCCTTATCAATGAGTGGTGGCATGAACGGCGCAGTTCAATTACATCACTGTGAACGATTGCAGACTGACAACCAGCATAATGACGAGTAGCCTAATGGCATCCCTTCAGCAATGGTGATCCAATGAAATGAAGGCACACATCTGTAGTCTAAGCATACATGCACACTATACTTTTGGGCTAGTCTTAGTTTCTTTGGCCAGGCCCAACAAGCGACACCTATGACACAAAATTACAAACTGTACTATTATTGAACTGTTTATTTTGTGATAATGTGTTCCTTTCATGGTTTACACAAAACATATTTTCTAGACAACCAATAAGGGAAATGCAATAAAGAATGCATGTATATTTTTTAAGTATGTTTTTAATTTACAATGTTTTCCTTATCTACATAACTTTATTAAAAAGTAAACTATTCGTCTCCGTATTCCCTCCAGCCGATATGGGCCTCATCACGACCCAGGCGGTAAGAGGTTTACGGCGCCGTAAACAGCGCCGACCCTTACCGCCTGAGTACGAGGTCCCTTAGCGCCATGGCGAATTTAACACCTGCTTTTAGCAGGTGTTAAAATCCATGGCGCTAAGGGACCATGGAGTTAATTACGCCACCGTAATTTACGGTGGCGTAATTAACGCCTTCCCCACTCCCATTATGCCCTATGGGGCAAAAATGGGAATGGGGAAGGGTAAATGGGGATTGGGGACTTACCGCCCCGCCAAGGTCCGAATGGGGCGGTAAGTCCGCCAACCACCATGGCGTAAACGTAGTTTACGCCATGGTGGTAAAGTCACGGCCCAGGCGGTAACTTACCGCCTGGGTCGTGATGAGGCCAGTCACTTAAGTTACAGCATAGGGCGGTTGCCACTTAAGGGATTCAATAAGCGAGCAGTTGTCATGGTGGTGATCTTGCGGAGAGACGGTACCCGGGTCTGTGTGGCAGGCTATGACAACATGATACACTGCACCCACTGGCTGTGCCATGATATGGCGAGCCGAAATGCTGACGGTTCGAGAGGCTAGTGGGCCGTGTCAGGAAGCAGCGCTACTATAATGGCAGCAGTCTGATGGTGCGGTTCTTGGTTGCATGGCTAGGCCTCACCTTGGTGTAGTAAAAGGGATTACAGTCGTGGTGCTGACGGGTGGAAGTGGCACCGCTGTCAAAGTAGTTGTTTAATGACATCATGGCCCTCATTACGACCCTGGCGGTAAGGGGTTTACGCCAGCGTTAGCTGCGCCGACCCCTTACCGCCAACTACGAGTTTCCAGAGCGCCATGGTCACTTTTCCGCCCGCTTTTTGCGGGCGTAAAAATCCATGGCGCTATGGGACCTCGGTGTTAATTACGCCACCGTAGTGTACGGTGGCGTAATTAACACCTTCCCCACTCCCATTGAGCCCTATGGGGCCGAAATGGGAATGGGGAAGGGTAAATGGGTCAATGGGGACTTACCGCCCCGCCAACCTCGGAATGGGGCGGTAAGTCCGCCATCCGCCATGGCGTAAAGGGACTTTGCGCCATGGCGGAAAAGTCCGCCGATGGCGGAAAAAATCCGCCAGGGTCGTAATGAGGGCCCATGTCATCATAGTGAGCTGTAACTGTAAAACAGCATAAGGGCTTGCGTTGGATGTCGATAGCACTGTGCTTGGCGATGCAGTCACTGGAAAGGCCAGAGGTGCATAGCTCTCAACTCACACGCTTTTGGCGGGTGTCGCCCGCCTTGTAAAAGGCTAACTCACCCGCCAAGCCTCCAGCACTCCCATTCATTTCAATGGGCGTCCCGCCCGCCAAAAACAAAATCGGGTGATTTCACCCGATCTTTGCAACACAAATGGTTGAGAGCTATGGAGGTGGCATTCTAATCTCGCAGGATGATCGCGATGACGTCACGTTTGTTGATAGCCGTCCGACTATGCCAAAGACAGCGATTGAATTCTTATAATGTCACTGCCGTGATTTGGGAGGATTGTGCTATAGCGGCAAGCAACAGGAGGGTGGGTGGTGCCACTGTGATGAAGTCACGGTGGTTCCTGCAGGTCCTCGCCTCGTGCTGAGGCGCCTGAAGGGACAGTATGACAGTCCCGGAGGCGCTACCCTTTGGATAGAGGAAAACGCTCCACGACCCAGGGAGTCTGACTTCACCCCGCTTGATGGATAAATTACAGGCTTCGGCGTCGTTTTCCACGCCGCGACGCCCGCGGGTTGCCGCGGCAACCGAGTGGTCCTGGCCCCCATCGCACATAAACATAGCCACAGATGGTTATTTTAGAACAGCCCCCTGACAAGTGAAATGTTACATAATGGAGCGTGCCGGAACCTTCCAGAATCGGAGAGCACACAAGAGCGCGCTAGTACTCCACCAAGACCTTCACTGTGACCTTCTGCCGCACAGTGCTTGCTGGGCGCTCGCCGCAGGAGGGCCATGGCTCGCTTGGAGGCTCCACAAGCAGTATCCTCTGGGAGTAGGACGTTCCTTTGTTGCTCTGTCACACGAGCAGTGTGGACTTCTAGAAGTGCACTGGCCGTTCTCGGAAGAATCCCATTTTCGTAAACTGCGTGTGCAGTGTGAGTGTCCTTCAGAAATGCCCTGAACGTGAACTTTCTCAAGAAGTACCCTCAGTGGGAGCTTCCTCCCGCAGTGTCTTCGCGTGAGAAGCAGTGCCCCTTTTATGTTATGTTTATATACATTTATTAAGCGCAAACCTATGCCAGTGAAGGCATCATGGCGCGAAAATCCAACGAGAGAAGCGGAGCAGCAAAACATATCAAAATAGAGGAATCAAAACAACAGCAAGCAATTTTCGAAACAGATGGTTCTGAGTCGAGCGGTCCCTTACTGTGAGTTTCCCCCAGCAGTGTCCCCAGTTTGAGCTTGCTCCAGTACCGCCTTCAATTGGATATTCCCCTAGCAATGTTCTTACTGTGAGTCTCCTCCTGAAGGTATCTCAATGTGAGTTTCCATCGCTAGAGCATCCCCAGTGTAACATTTCTTCCCAAGTGCCCCAGCTGCAAGCTTCCTCCCTGCAGTGTAAGCCTTCACCACCAGTACAAGCTCTGCCATCAGTATATTGACTGCTTTTATTAGGAGGGCCAGATTTGCACAGCAACGCCCTCTGAGTGCTATTGAATCTTGCAGTGTATGCGACTGTGCAAATCCTCCAGCAGTGCAAGCTGACGTCTGCAGTGCCATTATAGCACCAAATATTCTAGCCATGTAGGCCTCCTCCAGCATTGCAAGTTTCCTTCAGCAGGGCCCTGTCAGCGATATAACACTCCAGCAGTGCAGAGGTTATCCGTCTATGCCTTCCCAGTGCGCTAGGACTTCATCAGTGTGAACAAATTCAAGTAGTGCCTTTACAGTGCTCCTGGTGTTGTGGCGAGAAACGGAAAGCCCCTTTAAGAGGGAGGAACCAGGGAATATATTCACAAAGCCCCTCTTTGATATCCTTGACTATCTGGGTGTCACATATACCAATTACGCGGACGACACCCAGATACTCATTCCTGTCTCGGGGAACTATGAAACAGACAGCAAAACCCTTAATGAAATCTACTCAGTAATTCAAGCATGGATGGCACATCATGGACTCTGTCTCAATGACGAAAAAACCGAGTTGATCATCCTTGGCACTCACGCCAAACTCAAAAATCTCAATCCCGCATTTAAATCCTTCACCATAGATGGCAATCTCATCCCCGTGTCAAATAACACCAAAACCCTTGGGGTTTACATCGATGCCACCTTATCCTTCTCCAAACAAACTAATGCAGTAGCATCATCAGCCGCTTACACCTGCAAGTTGATCACTGCATGTAGGCCGTTCATCTCTTCACCCAATTGCATTACTCTTGCTAGAGCATTAGTCCTATCCAAGATAGACTATTGTAATGCCCTTTACTTAGGCACTAGCTACAAAAATATCAACAAACTGCAAGTAATTCAAAATAATGCCATCAGAGCTGCCCTCAACATCCCCAAAAAGATGCACATCTCGGAGACCAGACGCAAACTACGTTGGCTTCCAGTCAAGCACAGAATATCCCTTAAAACTCTGGCCCTTACACATAAAGCCAGGGCCAACCTTGCACCAGCCTACCTCACCAACCAACTTACACCTCACACTTCTTCAAGACCACTTAGAGCAGCACAAGCTAACACTATGTCCATACCGAGATTTAAACTTCATAACTCGGGTGGTGCTAGCTTCCCTGTACAAGCCTCTAAATTATGGAACACAATACCTGCGCTTTTGCGAGCAGAACCTTCATTTAACCTATTTAAACATAACACGAAGTGTTGGCTTCACAACATGGACTCTATGACACCCTAACCGCCTGATCCCAGCATGATCGACTGTCACTGGCACACTTTTGTAATTAATGTACTTATACTAGACTATGTATATATGCATTTGCATGACTAAGTTTGTACCCACCTGTAACTGCAATGTAACGTAACCCTTATTGACTGCTTTCAATTGTAACTGTAACCAGATCTAACTTATGCGCCCGTATGCCCCTGGGCCTGGCTGCGCTTTATAAATAAAATAAATACAAAAATACAAATACACTGGGAGGTCGGGAGGAGAGAGGAAGGGGAGGGGTGTGGGAAGGAAGCAGCAGTTATGTTACGCAAATAAAGGAGAGTAGACATACTATCCAAAGACTCCCATGTCTTATGTCAGGGGAATGAGGGAGGCATAACAACTGGGAACGAGGCGACGGCTCACACTGATTACCAGCATCGCTGAGCGCCTGGCTGCGTGGCCAGGACCACGGGTAAGAGAGAACGACCAGAGGCGAGCAGGACCCACCAGGATGCTGAAGAGAGCAGAAGAGGCTGCCACAGCCAACGCGGAAGCAAGAAAAGTCCTGCGGTCTGGGAAATGAGAACCAGGACAGCACTCCAGGGTGAGGAAGACCCAACGAGAGGGAGACACAGTGAAGACCCACACCGCCAGCACGGTAAAAGGAGAAGAGGGACCAGTGCAAAGCAGACGCAGACGACAGCAAAAAAGAAAAAGGAGACACTCACATTTCGCGCATACTGAAAGGGACATCACAGAGAGATGCGCAGGGCAGAGCACGGCCCACGACGAGAGCGTCCCGGCCCATTTTAGGCAGTAAAGGTGAAAACACAGCCACGCAAAAGGGACAACACACATGGCCAACCCATTACGCCACATGGGAATCTTGCAACAACGCGCACGAAACAATTTGTGCCCTCCACGCTATGCCACGAGGGACAGCTGATAACAACTGGAAACAGCTGATAACAACTGAGGCCCCAGGAGCCACCTAAGGAAAGCCTGGCCCAGTGGAATGGGAACACTGGCCAGGACTACCAGCAGGGCACAACCTGACAGGCCAGCAAAGGTCAATCAGTGACCGGGGGTGAGGCAACCACCCACAAAAACCCCAGCCCAGCAAGCAAAGGAACCCACCTAGGTTGCAGCAAACAAACCCAACCAGGTCGAGGACCGTAAGGAGTCCCACACCGCCCAAAAATACCTACAACTAGCAACATGTCTGAGTAAACGCAGCAGCCCATGGTGATGCCGGAACAGGGCTGGTCTCAAGAGCGTCCATTCTAAAACTACCAAAGCCATTCCCATTACAGCCACACCATGACCTAGTACAGAGGTGGGAGGAATGAATGGAGGAATTTGAACACTTTATGAGCACCATAGAGGACCATGACTCTCCCAACAAAATAGACATCTTCGCCAATTTAGCTGGGAAAGAGATCCAAGGAATCTTGAAGACAATCCCGACTCAAGAGAAAACCACCTATCAACGCCTAATCTCTGTCATTAACAGGAAAGTATTCTGCCCAATGGAGACTACGAGAGGTGCACATTCAGTGTGCACAACTACCACACAAATCAATAGGAGAATTCATCCTCCGGCTTCAAAAAAAGATTACCTACTGTGACTTTGCCAATTTCAACGGTGTTGAAGCGATCCGACTGCGGGTAATAGAAGTATGTACCCCCTCACACTTTAAGAAACACCTATTAAAGAAGCCCCTCCCACTACAAGAAATTGTTGATCTAGAAAGAATATGTACGAAAAAGTGGACATGCAACCAGCAGCCATGGAGAACCCAAAGAAAGGCAATGTCATTGCAGCACTGGCCACCGGCCCCCAAGGATACACCTGCTACCCAGGACTGCCAGGCAGACAATAACACTGGAGCACGCACAGACAAATCCAAGGGGAGAAGCAATGCTACAGATGCAGATTTGAATTTCCCCACCGGGGCCATTGCCCGGCCATAGGACAAATGTGAATGAGACATGGCCAAGAAAACCATTTTCGAGCGATGTACAGGGAAAAATCTTCAATGCTTGCCGCCTACAGTCCGACCCCACAGTCTGGACCAACCAGAAGACTTGCACAATGAGAGGGCCAGGTCCACGAGCATACCATGACCGAGACATCTTGAGAACGTTCCAGGACAGAAACATACCACCATCAGTCCCCACTCAACCAGGATTCATACGGGCAGTAGAAGATTTCAATATTGACCGGCCTGCACGGCACCCCAATGCATATGACTACACACTCACCCCACCAGCAGACTACGAGCCAGAGCAAGGACTCAGCCATGAATATGAGAGAAATACACTCCCAGCACAATACTACGTTTGTGACCCCTATGAGAACCCGCCACCAAATGAAGGGGCGCACACGCCACCGACCAATACTACACCCACGATAGGTACATCAAGGAATATGTGACACATCGGACGACAGTACAGTGCCATAAATTGCAGTCCAAATAGGGCGCATAAGTAACCAGTTCATCATAGACACCGGTGCAACATTAAATGTCATGAATGAGGGCACGTATATCGCAATCGCCTACCCACTATGCCCGTCTCAGGCTCGCATATTCCAGTGGGGAGTAGCACACCTGCTTCGATCCAAAGGCCAATTCCGATGCGATTTGCTACACAGAGGAAGAAGAGTGCCCACCACCATTCATGTTATCCACAGCCCAACAACAGGGTGATGCCTCCTCAGCTTCCGGACTGCCAGAGCTCTAGCCCTGATTGACATCCAATATGACCCATCCAAAGTTGTGCAAGGCCTACCACCAGGTTCTCAAATCCTGAGCTCAATATCATGCCAAGAACTGGATACTGAAGGACTTAAATCCTCCTTCCCAAATCTATTCGGAGGAGTGTGTTTGCTAAAAGACCCAGTCATATCCCTCCACATAGATCCAAGAGTTGGCTGGTGCCCCAACACCCCCGCAGAGTCAGATTTCACCTGCAGGCCCAAATCATTGATACGGTGGACGGCTGCACACCATGGGTGTCCCCTCTACTAGTCATATCAAAGGACAACCAACCCCTGTGCCTCTGTGTGGACATGCGCATTACAAACACTGCAATCCAGAGGGAGAGACACCCAGGACCCAAAATTAAGGACATGCTGCTGAGACTCAGCCAGGCCACCCGCTTCACCAAGCTAGATTTAAACCAAGGGTACCACCAGCTGGTAATTGACCCCGACTCCAGGCCAATCACCACCTTCACATGAAAGACTGTTCCGCTACAAGCGACTCAACTTTGGGATATCCTCTGCCGCTGAAATATTTCAAGAGACAATTCGCAGACCGATATCCCCGGTGCCTAATGCCCTTAACTATAGCAACAACATCCTGATCTTCGAGATCACTCAAGAACAATATGAGGCTGTACTGAAAGTAGTATGCAACATCCTTCACAAGGCCGGCCTCACACTCAAGGGCCCCAAATGTGCCATCAACAAACAGAACCTACGTTTCTTTGGCCACATCTTTTCAGACCAGGGCCTCACTGCCGATCCCGACAAAATCGCTGCCATCGTTGGCCTAGCCTTCCCGACCAGAGTTGTTGTACTGTGTTTATTCCTGGGAATGGCTGGTTATTGTGCCCGATACCTGCCAAACTATGCCACCCTCACGGACACCCTCTGGAGACTCCTCAAAAAGGACACCCCGTTTGAATGGGACATGAGCTGCCAAGAAGCGTGCTACACCATAAAGGAGGAACTCGCCAACAACAGCGAACTTGCCTACTTCAACCCGCAATGGGAAACTGAACTCACTGTCGATGCCAGCCTACTTGCTCAGACGAGCCCCAACAAACCCCACAAACGCGAAATAGTTGCATACACCAGCAGAGCCTTGTCGACCACAGAACAGGCATGTTCCCTAGCTGAATGAGAAAGCCTAGCAGCGGTATGGGCATCTGAAAAGTTTAATCACTTCATTATCGGCAGAATATTTGTCCTCATCACAGAACACCAGGCACTAATCTCTCTATTTGGCAACCCCAAAGTCAAAATGACCCCAGGCATCCAAAGTTGGGGCATCAGACTCCAGGAGTATAACTATCAGATCATCCACAAACCTGTGGGTGACACCAACTGGCAGATCACCTGTCTAGACTTCTGGAAGTAAAGACAGAGGACTCCATGAGACAAGAGACAGAAGACTACATCTCATACCTGTCGCTCAATGTCCTCCCCCCGCCATCATGACTGAGACATTCGCTAGCAAATCCAGAGCTGACCCCACGATACAGGCGTCGATACGCCTCACCAACGCAAACAAATGGAAGAGCCTCAACACAGCTTTTGAGCGGGGAAGTGGACAAAAAAGATCTGCACAGAATGGCGAAAATTCTGAATGAACTTACCACTACTGACCAAGGAATACTGCTGCGAGGGAACCGCCTAGTAGTCCCCCAAAGGTCTAAGGAAAGCTCTCATGACCATAGCTCATGAAGGTCAACAGGAGGTTGCAAACACAAAGAAAATTCTGAGAAATCAAGTGTGGTTCCCGTACATGGATGCAATCGTGGAAGAAACCCTGACCCACTGCATACCCTGCCAAAAGACAGGGGCGAACAGTCCCCCATGCCCAATCCAGGTGTTACCACTACCGATAGACCCTGGCCAAGAATAGCCATGGACTTTTTTACAGCCCACTCGAAGAAGTAGGACACTTCCTCGTAATAATAGATGAGTACTCACAGTGCCCACTAATCAAACACGTATACATTCCACAGCGTTTCACCATGTGGTCGGGGTAATCAATGAACTGTTCAGTCAATGGGGGATTCCCAACTCTGTGAAGACCGATAATGGCCCAGCGGTTCCAAGGACAAGACTTTTACAAATTCGCCACCCACCTGGGTTTCCACCATCAAAGAATCACACCGCTATGGTCACAAGCCGATGGCATGGTGGAACGATTCATGGCTACCATCAAGCGAACCTGACAGAAGGTCACCACCAAACAAACATCGCTACCCCAACCGATATCTCAAATGCTAAGGAGTTACAGAAACACACCACACACAGCAATGGGACGGACGCCTGTAGAACTGGTGGTAAAAAACAAACCGTTAACCCGCCTCCCACGAGTAGAAGACTATACACTAGAACAGGATGAGGAAATTTGACAATGAGATGCAGAAAAGAAGAAAAAGGCTAAGGAAAGGGCAGGCCAGAAGAGAAGAGCAAAGGAACACCAACTCTCAGTTCGTTCTAGTAAGACAAAGGACCTCATTTCAAGTTTGCCACTCTGGAAACAACAGTACTGGTAAGCTTGCAGGTACCGTTGTTTCCAGACTGGCAAACTTCGAGTTCCGGTTGCCTTTCAGCCCACCAGGTCTGATCTGGCGGGCAGAACGTCACCCGCTCGCAGACCTTGAGAATGCACCGGCACCATTCATGAATGGTGCTCGAATGTGGAGTCATATTTTCCGGCGCCCAGCAATGGGCAATTACCAGGACCGCCAGGGCTGGAATGCCCCAGTAAGTCCCCATTGCTAGGCACCGGAACAAAGGACTCCGGCAGCAGCCGTGCCATTTTTACCAGCATGGCTACCACCGGACTCCTAATGAGGCCCAAAGACAGCAAAGGAAGACCGACCAGAGATACAGCCTGGAACCACTTCTAGTTACCAAGGTGAAGCGTCCGATGGTCACCGCGACAGGACATGGGGTGAGATAACCCGGAATGCCTCTTTCTTCCGCAAACTACACCTGGAGAAGCCAGAACTGATGGAAGAGATAGCAGTCGAAGAAGAAGAAGCGGGAGCTGAAGAAGCAAGCGACCCCCCGGGCGTGGAGGGGTCCGGGGAGACTCGCAAATCACCAGTGTGCCCTCAACGAGTCACACAGAAACACCTACACCTCATCAAACAAATGTAAACAGCAAACCTCCCTGATAAGCCAGGGGGAGGTATTGTGGTGAGAAATGGACAGAAGCCACTTTAAGAGGGAGGAACCAGGGACACTGGGAGGGAAGCGGGAGGAGGGAAGAAGGGGAAGGGTATGGGCAAGAAGCAGCAGTTATGTTACGAGAATGAAGGAGAGAAGACATACTATCCAAAGGCTCCCGTGTCGTATGTCGGGGGAATGACTGAGGCATAACACCTTGAGACCAGTATTGCAAGCTTTCTCCTTGAGGCACTGGTAATGCTGCAGGAAAACAACGGTGCTTGCTTTCTTCATATGTGCCTTCTCTGGGATTTGGGACTCCAGGATTGTGTCTGTTCCCTGTAAATGATTCATGGCCTGGATTGTGTGCTAGTTCTTCCAGCATAGTGAACTTTTCCTCAGCTGTGCCTTCAGTGTGAAATTCCTCTCAACTTTGCCCTTTTGACGCTATAGAACCCCCAGCAGTGGGCTGAGCCTACAGGGGCCTTGCCAGTGTTCTAGGACCCAAGTCTTATGAGCTTCCTACAGCAGTGTGGCTTCTTTGAACAGTGCCCTGATGGTACTACAGTACTCCAGCAATATGTCCCCCCCCACCAATATGACGTAGGAGGGCTCAGGCGGTTTGAGCTTCCGTAAACTGTGCACAATGAGTGTTGCAGAACGCCAGCAAAGTGCATGTTCCCAATCCATGCCATATCACTGCTGAAGGACCATGGCAGTGGGAGCTTCTTCCAGCACTGCTTTATCACTGCTATAAGTGAACTGAACTGGGAGTCTGCCCAGCCCTTTAAGACGAGGTAGCAATACCCTGGAGATGAATGGGGATGCAGAAGTTACTCAAACATCAATAATCAAAACGACACAAGTAGTTGGCAAAAAGGTTAACTGTTTTAATATCAATTATCTAAAACAGGGAGTACAATGGACATCAACAGACGTCTCAGCGCATGGTTTCTCAATTTGCTTCAGAAAAAAATCTTCTTTATAGTAAAAACTCATCATTGATGACATCAACCTACGTATTTTCTAACGTCATCCTACATGGCAAACTACAAAAACCTATTGAAGAAAGTAATAGGTCTGGAGGGAATAATTAAGTATACGTTCCAAACTAGTCGAAAAAAGTAATAGGCTCCTTAACATCAGGTGGGGCAACTAAGCCCTCCCCCAAAACAAGTCACTATGAACGTCACTAAATACACAACGTCCCATTGGTTACACAGACTACAGAACCCTTAATCACGTGGCCCCCTACAACTGGTTGGCACTTTTACATTCGTCAGTACTTTTCCACCTATGTTAGCAGCACAAAGGCTGGGCTTCCAGGTGCTGGTGATCTGGTCATAACCATAGCTTCCTACCAGTTAGCATATCGTCTATCATCACCTCAGTGGTCTGCTGTCAATTAAGGCTTTGAACTTGTCCTTGGGAGTGTTCCTTACTCTGGAGAATTCAAGGGAGTGAAGGCACGCTCTGCCTTCATGTGTAGATGTGGTCGTCATGTTTGTCCAACTTCATCCTTCCACGTGTCTGAAGACCACAAAATTGAGCTCTAGTATATTTAAAATACAATTTTTTTTAATAGACCTCTGACGTGTTCCTTGTTTTTGTCCATGCCTTCCGAACAGGAGTTTCATTCTTTCACACGATTTGTATCCAATGTCGGTTCATCCCAGCCTGATACGACCATGGCTTCTTGGGGCTCACCCAGCCTTGCATCTCTGAGTTTCATTCTTGTTAATCCAATTTCTTTTATAACTGCGACACACTGGAAAGGCATTCCTTTCTTGTCCAGCACTGCTATCATATGTAGTGGAAACATCCTTTCTTTACGCACTCCTATATATCTATACATTGGCGCATGCCTTAATGTATTCACTATAAAGCTAGCCCCAAGAATACTTCGTCTGCTTGCGTTTCTTTGCATATGTATTCGTATAAAATTACTTGATATCTTCATCTTTCTGTAACATACGTTTCTTCATCTTGATCCCAAGATGTCACTTATCTTTGATACATTCTTGATGCCTTATAGAATATCTGCATTCTCTTGTCTCTGCATCTTTTCTATGTATGTCAGTCTTGCTTCATGTGTGACGTCACCATTCTTCTCTTTCATTCATTGGTGCTGCTTCTTCTGGGATTTCATTCAAATGGCCATCATACAGTCTCGTATGTAGGTATGGCTTTCTTAATGGGAACCTTGCTTCCAGGATTCTCCTTGGTAACTGTAGTTTCAATGGTACTGCACGTGTCTCACACTCTGGTTCCCAACATATAGGCAATATTGGCGAGGTGGTTGAGATGGGGGTTCTTGGCTACTTCTCTACAGAACCATCTCCAAGCAGTGTCCTGACAGGTACGCAGACTCGCAAAGGAGTGTGTACTTCAGCCATAAGTGCAATGCTAGTGTCTTATCCCCCAGGATTATTATTATTAAGAGTCTGGAATTTTGTGTTGAGTAGAGTTATTTCTTTTCTTATATTTTCCTTTTTTCAATTTTCTTAGCATTTTTATTTTCATTTTTTAATTTTATTTATTTAAGTTGCATTTTTATTTTCTTGTTTGTGCATAAGATTGAATGTCCTTTTAATCATATGCAATACAAAATAAATATTACCTTTTCCAGTCTTTGGCTATGTTGTCCAGACAAACTCATGTGACGCAGGCATAAGAGCATTCTGCGCCAGTTGAATTAGCAGGGTAGCAAAACCATCCAGTGGTTTCCAATAGTAGCATTTTTACTCCAATACAACAGAACTGGGCAGCAATTTAGAAACAGTATCAGCCCTAATGTAGTTTCGACTCTACCTATTTACAGGCCGATTCATGGAATTAATGTGTGCTGAAAATTCCCGCGCAAGCGTGCGAAAGTGTGCGAATCGCAGCGCAAGTGCGAAAATCGCAGCGAAACCCGCGCACAGCGATTCATGGAAGTCCGTGTGCGTGTAAATCCATGGATGTGTGCTAAAATCCTGCGTGGCACATGCTGGCGCACACGTCTTCAAACAGCGTGCGCTCCGTGCACAGCGAACACGCACATAGCGAAGCGCACACAACAAAAGTAGGCGTAACACGGGGTGTAACATGCGTAATGGGGAACAACGCGTGAAAATGTGGGCGTCACGGGGGAAGTACAGGAGGCAAATGCGCGGAACGCCCACACGCGCGCCTACAACACGTATTCATGGAATCGAACGGGGCTAACGCGGGCGCCAAAAAAGACGAGCTAATCCGGAAACACGTACGCCAGCAGGAAGCAGGCGTACGTGGACCCGCACAGCATAAAAGTGCGTGCAAACAACAAACAAGCTCAGACGCCAAGATAAATATACCGTTCCTCGCAGCAGTGGTCGTGGGATACCGCAGGAGGAGGAGGAGGATAGTCAGGGCCAGAATTTTTACACCCAGAACCAGCCTTTTTGGGATGCCTGATGACCAGGTGTATGGGAGGTACAGGTTTCCACCTCACATAATACTCGACCTGGTGTGTGAGTGGGAGGTGGACCTCACATCACCCACCCTGTGCTCCCAAGAACTGAACCCCTTGGAAAAGGTGCTCAATGTACTGCACGTCTTGGCCACTGGTTCATTTCATGGGACAAGTGCCATAGTGGGGGGGGGCCCACAGGCCACGCAGTCACGCTGCCTACACCAGGTGTTGGCCATCATGACTGCACGCCCATCAGTCCGCAGGCACATATACCTGCCCAGAACACCTGCAGAAAGGCAGGCTGTCGTCCAGGATTTTTACAGGGTGGCACACTTCCCCAAAGTGCTAGGTGCCATTGACTGCACCCATGTGGCTCTATGTCCTCCCAGGGCAACTGAGCACATCTACAGAAACCGCAAGCACTGGCATTCCATCAACGTGCAGGTAGTATGTGATGCCAAGGGAATCATCACCTCAGTATATGCCAACTATCCAGGGTTCACCCATGACAGTTTCATTTACAGAATGTCAACCCTAAACCGGGACCTAGAAGCTGGGCGGCATGGCGAAACATGGCTGCTTGGTGAGTATAAATGCCCCTGCACATGCATGCATGTCAGATACTGAGTAATGTCAGAACCCCACTAATGATACCCATCATCACCTCCCCAGGGGACAGTGCCTACCCACTGAGCATCCACATGATGACGCCAATTCGGAACCCCAACACACCACCCGAGGTAAGATACAACACAGCCCATATTGCAACCCGGGGCATAGTGGAGCGCACATTCGGAGTGCTCAAGTCACGCTTTCGCTCCCTTGACCACTCTGGTGGGCAGCTGCTATACGCGCCCCCAGTAGTGTGCAGGATCATAGTGGCAGCATGTGTCCTGCACAATGTTGCAACATGCCGGGGCCTGCCGGTGGACATGGTGGTGCCCCCACATCCCCAACCACAAGCACGGCCGTTGCGCATGGGAGGGTAAAGGGCACGTGGTGAGGCAGCCGGTACGCAGCTGGTGGCTAATTACTTCACCTAAAATCACACCCGTGTGGAGTGCACACAGCCCTGGCGCATACCAGCTGACAATCAATGATGATGACATAAGGGACAGTCAACTGTCACAACCATACCAGCATGAGATTGGTCACCTGGAATTGTTACATTGTGTGCATCCCTACCTGCCGAAAGACAACCAATGCTGTGTCACAAAACAACACACATTTATGCTGCATGAATGACTACCCCCTTGCAAAATACAACATGAAAATAACGCCATGTCACCTAACCCCTCCCCAGCTCTGCCACCCAACACACCATGGCATGTCATGCAATGTGAAAGCAAACAAAGCAATGCACAAGACCTGACACAAGTGTCACAAACTGCACTGTCCCAAAAGGAAACTGCCCACAGACAATATGCTCCCAGTAATCAATAACAAACCGCACACATGAACAAATACTTACCACCAACACAATACAGCAACACACCATGAAACATTGCAAAAACATGACAGTACTAAGTCAAAGTAGTGGTAGTCTTACAACCTGAATAAGCCAGCACATCGACCCCTTCCAACTGTAGAGTGTTGCTGCCACGCAAATGTGTCAGTGTACTGCATACAACATGAACTCCATCTGCAAAGTAGACGGCCTTGTGAAGACATGAGGAAGGAACCTGCAAATTAGGAGGAAGCCATGGATGCACAAGCACATGTCAATACACCATGCAGTGTACAATACAACAACAATAGCCACTAGGGTGTACACACAGTATTGACTACAGACTGCCCACACAGCTCATGGGAGCCCAATGTCACTGTGTAAGTCACTGTCACTTGGTCACACCCTTTGCAAGCCCATGGAAATGGGAAGCAGGAGGGGTGTGTGTGTGTCACGAACCCAAGCATCTAATCCAAACTCAGGACATGCCTGCATGTGCCCAGCCGGAATACAGTGGATGCCCACTGGAGCCACACAAGGCAACACACTGTAAAAAATAAAAATAAAATCAAAAATGACCATGTGGGAGACAGGGGGGGAGGCCACCCAGGAGGTTTGAGGACAGGGTGCACACCAACACCCACCTGCGTGGATGTTGCGAGAAAAAAAATACCTCCATGGGCTCATGGCCTGCACGGCTATGCCATTGTGGGAGAACTGCTGTCGCTCTCTTCACCCTCTGCTGCTGCATTAGGAGGTGGTGGCACTATGGGAGGCAGCCCACGCAAAGCCCTGGTATGGTCCTCCATGGCAGCAAGCATGCGGGTCTGGAAGGTCTGATTCTGGAGGATTAAAGTGCAGTGATCCCCATATAGCACATCACGGGTTGTCTGCACTTCTGCACGCATGGCCTCGTGGGATGCCCGGATCTCCTCACGTGTTGCCTGCAGCTCAGCTGAGAGCGAACGTGTGAGCTGCTCCAGCTGCTGTTCTGCCCTAACATATCGGGAAGCCTCCAGTTCAAGCAGACTCTGCCTGAGGTTATGGAGTTCCACCCTCAGGGCTTCCCTGTGGCCCTGTGACTCGATTGATATGGATTCACGCAGAGTCTCCAGTGCCACCCGTCGGTCCATGTTGAACGCCAACATGTCTTCCCTGTGTGATTGGCAAATGGAGTCTGTTGCCTGCTGTTGTTGCTCCATCTGCCTTTCAGGGGGGATAATGGAAGTGGCCACCCTCTCATTGCCTGAGCCATCATTTCTACTGATGCTGCCTGTTGGGTTGCCATACCGTACATGGAGTTTTCCCATACAGTATTGCCTGGTGGCGCATGGCCACTGCGTCGGCGGGCACCACACCTGTTCGGGGCAAGGCGATCTGCACCTTGCTGTGCTGGCCCAGGAACAGGATCAGATGCTGTGGAGTGTGACCCTGCATCTGTAACCGCCAAAGGCAGACCTACCAACACTGACATCCCCATAGAGGGTTCTACCCCTGGTGCAGGTGGGTTGGACAGAACAGAATCCCTGCCAGAAGCACTGACCTGCGACAGCACATAAGTCTCATCATCCGACTCAGCACCTGAATAGAGATCTGGGGAGCTGCACCCAGAGACACCCCTCGACAGTATGGTCTGCAGTACCAAAGTGTTTTCACCCACCACCACACCACGTCCCCCACTGGTGCCTGGTCATGGCTGAGAAACCTCACCAGCATCAAGTGCGTTGTCACCTGCAAAAACATGAAATACAAGAAATGGAAACAGGCATGAGCACCATAGCACACACATAGGCCTGACAAGACAGAGATCCTGTACATGGTTTACACATGTCCCACATGCCTATAACCCTGCCATGCATGCACTGTCAATGGGTTTGAAGGGGAGTCAAAAAGGCAGACAATGAGGACACCGAGATGGAAAAGCAACACATTCGCAGCATGTCGTGTAGCACTGGCATCACACATCAGCCTGTGAGTGGCATGTCCAATGCACATACATGACACATGCCAGCACACAGATGTCATGTAGCATAGCCATGGTAAATTAGACAGCTACAGCGATATGTCAGTGAATGAGTACTGTCACACATCCATGTCACATGGACATGATGAGAAGATTAATGCAGAATAGTGTTGCAAAATATGCATGTGCCACACACTGCAACACATCCAGTGTACAATAAAACAGTGATTGTAGGCAGATGTACACATCAATGGTTGGTCAGTTCAACATGACAGGAAACAACTATCATATTCCACATGCAAACAGGCCCTAAATATACATTTCAGCAGGCCAATACTCCCTCGCCCTGAATGGTCTAATCATTCACATAACCAGGTAACTAAAGTGGCACAATGTGGGGTGTAAACAATGACAGAAGCATTTCCCATATGTGGCATTATGGATGAAAAAAGCATATGAAAAATGGGATAATCTAAACAATCAGCCTGAATGAACACAGAAAAAATCAGAACAATGTTGTTGCAAGATGATAATTCAAGTGCAACAGCAGTAATGTGGGGCTAATTGGCTACTATGGGCAGAAGGGATACTGTCATACCCAAATCAAAGGCACGTGAATGTATTGGAGGAAGCACATGGGTGACCCATAACACTCAGGAGTACACACCCTCCCCTATCACTCAATCAGAACCCGTCACCCAAACAACATACACATGGATTACACACACATGCATGGGCACTCACCGGACAATGCGTCGTAATCAGGTAGCTCTCCCATGCCTTGGATCTGTTCCTCTGTGACGAAGGTCCCAGCAACAGACTCATGTTCGTTGTCCCCTGGTGGAGACCCACCACCAGTCACCAGAGTAGCGGCATGATTTGAGGCCAGCTTGTTCTTTGCTCTGCGTTTCAGGTCATTCCACCGCTTGTAGCAATCATCAGCTGTGCGCCTCACAAATCCAAGGGCACTTATGTGGTCCGCGATGGTCTGCCAGTGTGCCCTACGTTGACCAGGTGTGGTCTTGCACCCTGCAGTCAGCACCATTTCGTGTCTATGTGCCGACACATAGGTCACAAGTGCATCAAGTTCGGCGTCATTAAAGCTAGGCTTCCTTGACATGCCGGACTGTGTAGCCGTGTCTGGGGTCTCAGCCTGTAGTGCCACAGCACTCTTCTTCCTCTTTTTCAAAGGTGGAGTGGAGCCTGAGTGGCTTGCGCCGCTCTGGTCAGTAGGGGCAGAAGCGCCGGTGGACCGGGTACTGGGAGTGTGCAAAGGCACAATGACCATAGGTCTTGGTGCACGCATTGGCTGAAGTGTGATGTTGGCAGGGGCAACGTCGGTTTGATGGACCTGGACCGACACTGTCCCGGCTGGGAGACTCAGAGCTGGGGTGGATAGAGCTGCAGCTGCTCCTGCAGCCTCCCCACCCTGCCTACTGGGGGCAGCAGATGACATTGCAGCCCCAGATCCACATGGCCTGGTGACACCAACTTGCACCGCCACACATGGCTTAGACTTGCTGACCTGGAAGTCAGCCTGGGAGTCATCCTGTGCCGGGTCAGGTGCCACAATGGGCTGGTCCAACAAGGGCTGAGCTGGGATGGTGTCAGCCACGTTTCCCTCAACCATGGGGGGGGAGCATGGGTGTCCCTGATTGGTCCCCCACACATGGGGGTCTAGGGGCACCCTGCAAATCCTGGCCACGTCCCCTACTGCACCCACCACGCCCACCTTTTGGAGGTCGGCCACCTTTGCCTCCCTTACCACTTGGTCACCTCCCAACCATGGCACTGATGTTGTTGTGCGTATGGGAGTTGCAGTAAACAATTGTCCTGGGCAATTGGGGGTGAAAGGGGTAGGGTACTAGATGGAATTCGTACCCTAGTGCTCTAGCAAGGCTGTCTGTGACCCCTGGGGGAAGATGACAGGTCACGCAATGCACAGGCACCCCCCGAAAACAAAAAGTAACGTGCACGCAACCCCTCGTAGACCACGTGCGTGGAAAAATGAACCCGCACTACGCTGTGGCACCCAGAAACACAGAACTAAGCGCACGCGTGTTACACGCAGCCTACAATGACCTCTGAAAGGGTACGCGACACATGGGGCAAGCACAGTTGGTAAATACGTGCGCAACTCACCGTCTGCCTGGAAAAAGAACGTGAAAAAGACGCACGTGTGCGCGTTGGCAACACCCCCGCCAAAAGAAGAATTGTACGCTGTCTGAGGAGACAGGACAAAAGAAGTAGTGAACGCTGTTTGAGGAAACAGGCCCAACAAAAAAAATGAACATTGTCAGAGGTAACAGGGAGTACGAACATGAAACTCTGTGAAGTAATCGCGTGTGAACCGACAAGAAGTACAGAATTCACCCACTCGCTCTCCACGAAAAGCACGTACAAGGAAATGGGGTCCTACACGTACCCTTTAAACCGTCCCACACGTACACGTGTACACGCTAAGGCCCTTTCCTCCAATTACACAGCTGACACTCGGACGTGCAGTTCTTGGACGTGTAGTGTGCACATGCACCCGTGTTTGAGGGAAACGCCTGTGCGTCACGTCACAGACGCGTAGGCCCTTTCCTCAGATTACACGCATTCACACGCAGACGTGCAGTTTTTTCACGCGCCATGAGCCACTATGCCCACGTCACGAGGGAAACGTCTGCGCGTGTCACATCACAGACGCGCTTACGCGCTAAGGGCCTTTGGTCCAATGAAACCACGTACGTGTGCTGACGCGCTTACGCGCGAAGGGCCTTTCCTCGAATTAGACGCTGATGTGCAAGATTTTCACGTGCCAAATCACTCCGTATCAAGCTGGCCACGCAACAACACATGGAAGACCACGCTCCTGCCAAGAAGGCCGAATTACTGCCCCCCAGAACCCCAAGCACGATCCCACCTGCCATCTGCTGCTGCCTGCCTGCTGCCCATGTGCACTGGTATTTGGTGCCTGCACATCAGCCAGGGTTCCAGTTGCTGTGTCCCCCCCTGCTGGAACAGAAGACTCCCGACTGGGATACCATCGCTCCACAGCCCAGCCCCAGGACCCAGTTGCCTACCCACGCCTGCCTTGGGGGTCGCCATGTTGTGGAAAACTCCATCTGAGACCACTGGCGACCCCCAGCCAGAGAGGCAGAGGGCCACCAGCTTCAGTGTGAAGGAAGTTGGTGTCCTGGTGGAGCATGTCCTGGGGCAGTATGATGCCCTCTTCGGAACATCACGCGCCAACAAGGAAGGACGGGACAGGATCTGGGATGACGTAGTGGTTGCCATCAACGCGGAGGAGGTGGCAACCCGCGACATCAAGCACGTCAAGAAGCGCTAGGAGGACTTCAGGTCCAGGACCCTCCACAAGGCCCATCGCTCCATGAGTGACATCCAGATGAGGGTCCTGGAACACGTATGCCCAGCGCTCCATGCCCAGATCCTTCAGAGGAAGACCTGTCTGGAGTTGAGCAGTAAGTGGCCAAGCATTGTTGTTTGAGACAGGGCATGTTGCAGTGTGCTGGTAGTCTGATACTTGCCTGTATGTGTGACATGGGCCATGTATGGATGTGTGTGTGCAGGGACATCATGTTCATTCATGTGAGACCAGTAATGTGTGAACCACATGGTTGGTGCATGAGTTCCAATGCAACATCGGGAGCTGTATGGCAAATGCACACATGAAAGCATGCCAGTGTCTGTTCTTGCACATGGTGGGGGTGTGAGGGATGGGTGCTGCTGTCATGTACATGTATGGTGCACATGTGTGTGTGTCTGAGAAGTGTGTCTGTGACTTTGATACGCCATGGATTCATGACACATGTCCGTGATGATGTGTACATTCACTCATGCAGTGCGGTCACCGTTGTATGCACTGTGTCTATACAATGTGTCTGTGGTGTACAAGGCATGATGCATGACCCTCCGGTGATGTGTGTGCATGGGATCAGTGTGAGCCATGATGCATGTGAGTTTGAAGGCAACATTTGGATTAATAGAGGCCCTTGTACATGGATGCTGATGTTGATTGCAGGCACCGTGCCTGTTTATGCATGTGTGTTGCGTAAATTCACCCATGTGTTGTGGAGGGACAGGATGGAAGTGACGTTAGAGACTGCCACTCTTGTGTTATTGCTTCCTGTCTAGGCGAATATTGTACTGTACCCTAATGCTTGTGTTCTATGTCTCCCTCTATGCAGCGTCAAGTGAAGAAGAGGGCAGAGACGGTGCTGTGTAGCCAAGCGGCGGGGATGCCTCCACTGGGCTGCGACGCAAGGCCCAGCCACCCTCCCAGGACTTGCCATCATCCAGGAGCGAGGGGGCTGGTGCCGCGTCTGCCACTATGGCTGTGGCGGAAGGGCCGGGTGAGCCCCCACAAGGGCTTGCAATGGCGGAAGACGGTACGGAGACATCCAGCTTGGTGGTCTCCACAGAGGAGGAGGAGCCTGCTACTGAGCCGCACATGGGGCCTAGTAGGGGTAGTACCACTGGTGAAAGTGGTGCAGTCCAGGGCCAGGGTCAGGAGGCAGCACAGGTCACCGCGGAGGGGCCTGTGCATGTCCCTGTCCTTGACCCTGTGACAGCACCACCATGCACCAGCAGTGATGCCCCGTCCCAGGCCTGTCCGCAGGTAGGGGAGAGTGCCATGTCATCTGCCTCTCCACTACCTGCGGACGTGGGGTCCAATGAACGTATGGGCTCCGTCCTGATTGGTGTTGCGTTGCGCATGCGTGACATTCGTGATGACCTGCGTTCTTCCTGGGTGGAGAACGCATGCCATCACGAACAGCAGCGTCGTGACGTGTGTGGGATGTTTATACCCATGCATACAAGCCCTACCATAAAACTGTGCAGTACTGGCATTGAAAACATCATGATGGCCAGAACTCCCCAGAGAGTGCACAGGGAAAACATGAAGAATAGGCTGCCACCCATTTTTGCATATGTTGTGAGCACAGGAGGGCACTGCCTAAAACCACCATTGGGCTACACACACAGTAGCCTGAAACCATTGGGAATGGCAATGCTGATTGCCAACAAAGCAACTCAGAACTGTGGGGAATTCATTTTCTTAATCCCAAAAATGGTTGCATTACCAGTACTCACCACTATCAGAAAGCCGGCGTTTTAAAACCACCAGACTTTTGTGTAAAACTGAACAAATGAAACAAAACCAGACCAAGGAAAGGCTTGCTAAGAGGTGGATACAATGTAAAACTATATTCTGAAATGACTTGAAGGAAGTCATTATTTAATGTATATGTAAAAATTGTAAGTGATTTAAACTGGGAACAAAAAGTGACATTTAGCTGAAACCTGGCTTAATGAAACTGGATTCTGCCTGACAACTACCCCCGACAGGAGTTGAAACCTGCTCAGCCACTCTTCCCCTTGCCAAAAGGAGTTGTCACCTCTCTGATTAGATGAGGGGTGGAGCAGCTGGGGACTACAGGGAGTTGAACAAAGCCTGTCCTGGACTCAGGCAAATGTTATAATGGGGGCGTCGTAAAATAGCTTCCTCTTGGGAGAAACTGGTGGCAGCTGTGCCTCTGTGAACAAGCTGGCTTGGGGGAAGTGGATAAACCAGTTATTCCACCCTGTGATGGGGGAAGCCACACCCCTTTTTGACCAGAGCATAATTTTAAAAAGATAGATAACTCCTAGTGCGGTCGTTATCTGGATGAAAAGGGGAGAATTCTGTCATCAGTGGACACGACATCGTACAAAGACAGGGATTGGATGGTTTGGTGCTACAAAAAATATGTTAACTGGACCTATAATATTAGAAAAATGGTACATAGATAAGTATGTATTTGGGTCAGAAATAGATTTGTGTGCAATCTGACAAGGGGAGGTTCCTCTGACCATAAAACCTACAGCATCACTCTGACTCACATTTCCTTCCCCCAGTCAAGGGAGAGAGGAGGAATTGGCCAATGATAAGTGAGAGGGGCAGGTTTAGTTATGACCAACGCACACACCCACCTTCCAAAACACATAAAAAGAGACTGCTGGGAAAGGTAGAGACATTCAATTCCATTTGCTGCGGAGCATGCTGACCGACGACTTCACATCCAGAGATCCAGACTTCAAATCCATCAATCTCCAGAACCTGTAGCAGAAATTAACTCCAGAATTTGTAGCAGAGAGGCCTGAATCCACCAGCTGAATCCTCTTCAGCAGGCCTCAAAACTAACCAAACTATTCAACAGCCGGGCGAGCTGTTTGAAGTCTTGCCAAGAATTTTTGCAAGAACCTGTAGCAGTACCCAGAAAGCAGTGTTACATACAGAATCCAGAGAGGCTAGACCAGCAGAGCAGAGCTGACCCAGATCGCTGTGACCAGAACCGGTGCCTGATTGACCCGCCGAGCAGACAGAACCGCAGCCGGACATGTTGACCAGATCTGTGACGAGGCCTAGTTCAAATTTATATTGTGAGTACCTAGCAGAACTGTGCAGAACCAATCTCTTAGCTAAAATAATCTAATCCAAACTATTTTAACCTAAGTAGAACTGCCTCCTAGAAATCGTGTCATCTGTCATTTTTAAAGCTGCACAACTGTCACCTGTCAATTCTGCAGCTGCAAGCTGTCACCTGTCATTTTGAGTTTACTTTAAATCCGAAAAACGACCTTTATTTAATCGTCCGTATCTCTGGAACCGTTTGGGCTAGGAACGAAATTTACCGCGATTTGCGATTTGGCCCGATTTCTTCATCTGTAGAAATCAGCAGCTTTTTGCTTCTCTTTGCTAATATTCGTTTGCCATCTGCTAATCATTCATAGAGTATTGTTAAAGTGAGCCTGAACTAATATAAAGTAGCCATCACCTACCCTGAACCTCTAGAGGGCATTAAAAGCAATTTTAGCACCTTTTCACTTCCTTGCAAACCACATTAAAGTAATTCGCCTGTGTTTAAAACTCATCCCTGTTTTCCCTAAGCTTGCTGGGAGAACTGGAACTGTGTATTGCATTATAAAGTGTGATTTGTTGGGATTCTTGAAGACTGTGTGCTCTCCTTCCATTTCTGGTATTGCATAGGGGGGAGTGAATTGTCAAAAGAAAAAGTGATCATATTACCTTTTGCTAAAATCATAACAAGTTATTTCTGTACTGCATTTTATTCCACCTTGCGTTTCCTTGAACCATATAAAGCATTCTTTCCCACCTTGTTCTTCTATTCCTATTCATAGTTACCTCTTGCTGATTTCTGCTCATATTCACAAGTGTAATATCCATTATCAATTTATTTATAGAAATGTGATATATATATATATTGTTTAAATTTTCAAATAAACCTTTTAATTTGCAAAACAAACCTACTTCTTGGCTCAGTGGGGTCAGGGGGATTCTAAGAGGGGGGTGTCATACAAGGGTGGTCACCCAGAGTACTGAACTAGACATAAAAATACATTAATAAGGGTTTTCCTCAGCATCCCAGACTAGGCATTGACTTGGCTGTAGTGTTGATTGAATATCGCTTACAAAAGTCGGGGCTCGTCCGGGATATTCTGGGTTAGGATTTCCACTTGTGCAGATTAATACAGTGTGCCAACTGACCAAATACACATATCCGGTTAGATCACCATGCTGTTTTACACTGTGAAAGCATCCCTCAAAGGAACGCTCTAAGGAAACGGTCTGTTTTGCAAAATAAAATACAAACTTCTGTAAGTCAGGAAGGAACTCAAATTCCAGAATGACGACCTTGGTGGATATGAAAATAGCCAGAGAGCACTTCTTACATAAGCTATTTGTGAGAGGTGAGTGGACTCATCAGGACCAAACGGTCTGGTTGCAGGCAATCGCGCAACAGGTCACTGAAACAGGGTCAGATATATGGGGAGATCAGGGTCCCCTACATGTGGCCCTGAGTGAACTATATATGGCCCCAAAAGCCAAAGATGAACATGATAAGATTGCCAGGATAGCGGCATATTTGTATCTATATATGGGAGCCATGCAGGACAAATGTGCTGAAGGCCAAGATCCTGGCAAGTAGGCAACAGATTGCGTTCGAAAAGGCCCAATCTGATCTGGACTCTTCTGAGCAGAGGCTGCTCAGGGGCCAGGAGTCAGAAAAGGACAGCAGACAGTACATCACTAAAATAAAGGAGGATATGGATGTGCTGCAACAGGAAAAGGCGGGCCAGGATACCAGATTTCTGGCCTTGCAGAAGGAGTACCAAGAAGGTTTGGACTCCCTACTGCAGAGCCAAAAAAAGCTGGAGCAACAATTAGATTTCAATAGGGCATGTGCCGTGCAGGTAGTCACCCTGCAAAGCCACCTAGATAGGGAGAAGGCAGAGAGCAATAAACTGATTTAGAAAGACCTGGATACCCAGGCAGAGTTTGACCAGGAGCGCCAGAAAGCTGGTGCCTTCCAAAGGCAAAGGGACGACCTGGCGGCACAGATGCAGGCTCTTAGTCAGGAAAGGGATACCTTAGGCCAGGAAGTCTGCCACTTAAAAAGGAAAATGCAAGAAAATCACCTGGCCCTCCAGGGACTGGGTGACCTCCAAAAAGAACACCAGAACTTGTTAGAGCACACCAGGAGGGTGGAGGATGCTCTGGCAAGAAAGGAGCAGGCCAATAGGGACAGAGCTCAGGAGGTAACCCTCCTGCAGCAGAGACTGGCCCAGTACTCCAGGACCAATCAGGAGGCACAGAGAGAAAATTAGGCTCTCTGTCAGCACAATGATAGGCTCCAGCAACAGGTAGCAATGCAGGAGAGACTGATAGAGTCTAGTAAGGCCTTAACTGAGGAACTGAAAGCGCAGGCTCTTGCATTGCAACAGGGAACAGGGGCAGATAGAGATGAGGTTCGCTGGGAAAGAGAAACTCCTGAGCATAACCTCAGGAGCCCTAGTGCCAGAGGCCTTCACCTCTACCAGTCCCTGGACTCTGCCACCCCCATGTTCCCTGGCGCACATGAGCACAGGGCCACAGGGATGGCAGATCATTACCAGCTAAAAGTATGGGGCTCATAGGCCAGTACCACCCAGGAATGGAGGGGCGGGCATCCGGGCATGGGCACCCAAGCACAGTGCAATTTAGTGGGGAACCCCAGGAGAGTAGGCCCACTAAGGGCATCCTGAAAACCTCTGCCCAGTTAGGTCAGTAGGGGGGGATACCCAGCAAATCCTGGTAGCAAGGAGGGATCTGAATACTCCTCTGAGCGTCACAGGACACAGGAGACCAGGTCCCCACATTCTGCCAGCCATTCCCAGGCTCACAGAATCCGGGAAAACCTGGAAGATCAGACGGACACCTCTGGGAGCAGCGCTTCTGAGTCAGAGGATGAATGGACCAGGGTTACCCGAACCAAAAAGGCCAATAAGGCAAAAAGGGCCTTGCTTAAGGACCCTTTGAAACAAATAAAGGCAATAAGGAGTGTCATCATGCCTTATCATAAGAACGCCAAGTATTCTGTTTGGGAACACTTGGAGCTCTATGAGCAAATGATGGAGACTCTCCATTTGAAGGACAGCCAAAACTGTATTCAATATGTAAAGTGGAACTTCTCACCAGAATACTCCAGTTTCTTTGCGGGGCTGCAGGATCAAAACCATTCAAGGTGGTCCACATACAGGACGGCCATCTTGAAACATTTTTCTCTGCACAGAAATCCTCAAGAGGCTCGCAAGGCAGCCTACAATTTGCAATGTGGGGAGGATCAGGCCCCACAAGAGTTTGTGCAAGAATTAAAGCGTGCTTTTGCGCAGACCACCAGAAGGGTGTGCACGGATAGCAGAGAATTTATCAATACGTTTTTCCATGCCTTACCCAAATACATAATGACCCAGCTCGTGAGAGATTTTCATGAGAAAAGATCTTTAGACTGGGTCATTGAACAGGCTACCCGGATCTATGAGGTGCAGAAGCCCATCGAAAATAAAAATAATGCGCCGAAAAACCCCAAAACCAACAGCACCCCTGCTGCTGCCAAGGTGGCAGAGGTAAAGGTTGACCCCGTTTTAGATTTGGAGATGGGGGGGCCTAAAAACCTGCCTGCACCAAATAACTCACAGCCCAGAAGGCCCTCGGGCCAGTCACAGACAGGGAGTCGAGGAGGTAGTCCCACAAATGGGGTACCCCGCCCCCCTGACTATGTAAGTCCTCGCTACAAGGGAAACCGACCAATCCTGGGTTATGTGTGGACTCCTCCAGCCCAAGGGTGGGGAGGGTACAGCCAAGCACCTGACCCGGGGAACTTCCCTCCTAACTTCCCCGAGGAGGGCAGAAATTCACCAAATCCTGGGCAGAACTTTTTCCCCAGGTATCCACCCAATTTCCAGCCCCAAAATCATCCATCCTTCTTTCCCCAATTCACTGAGCCCAGACAACCTAATCCGGGAGAGGGGAGGCCAAGGGTGGAGGGGTACCAAAATCTTCCCAACCAGTGGTACTACCAGAGAAGGGATAGCTACCCTTCCCGGGATCAGCCCAGGGGAGAAAATAGAGCCCCGTATCAGCCTGAGCAGGTTTCACAACTTGAGCGCCAGGACCAAAATATGGCACGAGATCTCGGTCACATACTGAGGGCTCAACAGAAACCTCAGATGAGCATGCCACCGCAGAATGCCCCAAACTCTGGACCTGGTGCTCCAGAACAATGACGGGGCAGCACCCCGATAACCCACCGGTTCCCAGGGAGGAGGCACAAGGGGAAGGGGGGTGTAAAGCCTTGGAGGAAGCTTCCTTTCCAACTTGTAAACAGCCCCTGGAAAACCAGGAACCGGAAACAAAATCTCCTGCCCCTGAAAGCCTGCCTCCCAAGGAGCAGAGGGGGGGGGGGGTAGGAGAAACAAAGGACCCAAACAGACCCACTTTGTGGAGGAGGTACAGGTCTTGCAATTTGAGGGAAAGGGATCCCCAGAAGATCCTGGGAAAAGGATCTTCTCCTTCAGAGATGGGGGAACTCCTCCCAAGGAAAAATGGGTCCCAATGGATTCCAATTCAGACTGGGGAGATGTGGAGACTGAGCTACCGCAGCCCATCATCTCATCCCAGAACCGACAATACCAAAATCCCCTGGTTCAAACCCATCCTGGTGACTGCCTCCAAAAAGGGGGGGGGCGGCGCAGAACCGGAACCAGGGGAACCCACAATGGCTCTGATCTCCAGTTGCCAACTTTTTCTTACAGATTCCCAAGGCTCTCCACAGAATTCGGCCCAAATCTCTTCGCTAGCAATGTCCAAAACCAGAAAGTTAGCCCACCAGTTGTCCAAAAATGTGCATTATCTCTGCCCCCTTGAGGAGAAGGAGGGAAGATACTATGCCCCGGTACAAGTACAGGGGCAGTGTACAATTTTGGCACTGGTGGACACTGGATCCAAGCTACCCTTCTGTCCAAAAGGGCCTTTGAGGAACTAAATGCAGGAAGGGGGGAGAATTACCGAATTCCTCTCACCTCTCTTCCTGGACAACTGCAGAACTTTGACGGGAAGGAAATTCCCGTTGAGGGGACTGCAGACTTGGACATTAAAATTGGGCGACACAAGGTGAAACACCCGGTCATAGTAGTGACTCCAGAGGGCACCCCTTGTTTACTAGGGAATGACCTCCTGAGAAGGTTGTCACCCCTAATAGACTGTGTAAACAAGGTCCTCTGGACCCAGACTAGCCGACCAATAATATTAAAACAGAGTGTCAACCATGTTAGTTTAAACGGCACCTGCCACATGGTTGAACAAAAATCTGACCAAGTAGAATTTCACTTCCAGAACAACCAAACTCCAGACGTGACGGTAATAGCAGTAGGACAACAGACTGGTGATGGGGGGTCCTCTCTATTTCTGAAAATCAACCTTCCTTCCAGTTTAAGGTGGTATTCCACACTGGAAGGAAACACCCTGAAATTCTTTACTAATCCACAATCAGAAACTCCCACTCCTATAGTCCAGAAAGATGTGAAATCAGCTCAGAGCCTGGCTGATATTCAGCAAATTGGAGAGCAGTTGTTCATCACTGTTCAGTTAAATGATGGGAAGGACTCTGTTCTCGCTCGAGTGTGTGTGAATAACGGTAAGAGCTTCATCAGCGAAGCCATGTTCCGCCAACTCCCAAAAGATCCAGCCATTCCCACATTCAAACTGATAGACAAATGGGAAATGGACCTGGAAGCACCTAATTCCAAACATCTCCTGCCAAGCAGGTGTATGCTCAAAATCTCCATTGGCAACAAGAGCATAGTCCATAATTGTTGGGTCGTGCGAGACGTCACTGCCGCCTTTTACTTAGGCAGTGACATTCTCAATCGCTTTGCCATTAGTTTGGACCTAATAAACTTCAAAGCTTGGTCCCGATTATCGGATAATCCAGCCAAGCACCTGACCCGGGGAACTTCCCTCCTAACTTCCCCCAGGAGGGCAGAAATTCACCAAATCCTGGGCAGAACTTTTTCCCCAGGGATCCACCCAATTTCCAGCCCCAAAATCATCCATCCTTCTTTCCCCAATTCCCTGAGCCCAGACAACCTAATCCGGGAGAGGGGAGGCCAAGGGTGGAGGGGTACCAAAATCTTCCCAACCAGTGGTACTACCAGAGAAGGGATAGCTACCCTTCCCGGGATCAGCCCAGGGGAGAAAATAGAGCCCCGTATCAGCCTGAGCGGGTTTCACAACTTGAGCGCCAGGTCCAAAATATGGCACGAGATCTCGGTCACATACTGAGGGCTCAACAGAAACCTCAGATGAGCATGCCACCGCAGAATGCCCCAAACTCTGGACCTGGTGCTCCAGAACAATGACGGGGCAGCACCCCGATAACCCACCGGTTCCCAGGGAGGAGGCACAAGGGGAAGGGGGGTGTAAAGCCTTGGAGGAAGCTTCCTTCCCAACTTGTAAACAGCCCCTGGAAAACCAGGAACCGGAAACAAAATCTCCTGCCCCTGAAAGCCTGCCTCCCAAGGAGCAGAGCGGGGGGGGGGTAGGAGAAACAAAGGACCCAAACAGACCCACTTTGTGGAGGAGGTACAGGTCTTCCAATTTGAGGGAAAGGGATCCCCAGAAGATCCTGGGAAAAGGATCTTCTCCTTCAGAGATGGGGGAACTCCTCCCAAGGAAAAATGGGTCCCAAGGGATTCCAATTCAGACTGGGGAGATGTGGAGACTGAGCTACCACCGCCCATCATCTCATCCCAGAACCGACAATACCAAAATCCCCTGGTTCAAACCCATCCTGGTGACTGCCTCCAAAAAGGGGGGGCGGCCCAGAACCGGAACCAGGGGAACCCACAATGGCTCTGATCTCCAGTTGCCAACTTTTTCTTTCAGATTCCCAAGGCTCTCCACAGAATTCGGCCCAAATCTCTTCGCTAGCAATGTCCAAAACCAGAAAGTTAGCCCACCAGTTGTCCAAAAATGTGCATTATCTCTGCCCCCTTGAGGAGAAGGAGGGAAGATACTATTCCCCGGTACAAGTACAGGAGCAGTGTACAATTTTGGCACTGGTGGACACTGGATCCAAGCTACCCTTCTGTCCAAAAGGGCCTTTGAGGAACTAAATGCAGGAAAGGGGGAGAATTACCGAATTCCTCTCACCTCTCTTCCTGGACAAGTGCAGAACTTTGACGGGAAGGAAATTCCCGTTGAGGGGACTGCAGACTTGGACATTAAAATTGGGCGACACAAGGTGAAACACCCAGTCATAGTAGTGACTCCAGAGGGCACCCCTTGTTTACTAGGGAATGACCTCTGGAGAAGGTTGTCACCCCTAATAGACTGTGTAAACAAGGTCCTCTGGACCCAGACTAGCCGACCAATAATATTAAAACAGAGTGTCAACCATGTTAGTTTAAACGGCACCTGCCACATGGTTGAACAAAAATCTGACCAAGTAGAATTTCACTTCCAGAACAACCAAACTCCAGACGTGACGGTAATAGCAGTAGGACAACAGACTGGTGATGGGGGGTCCTCTCTATTTCTGAAAATCAACCTTCCTTCCAGTTTAAGGTGGTATTCCACACTGGAAGGAAACACCCTGAAATTCTTTACTAATCCACAATCAGAAACTCCCACTCCTATGGTCCAGAAAGATGTGAAATCAGCTCAGAGCCTGGCTGATATTCAGCAAATTGGAGAGCAGTTGTTCATCCCTGTTCAGTTAAATGATGGGAAGGACTCTGTTCTCGCTCGAGTGTGTGTGAACAACGGTAAGAGCTTCATCAGCGAAGCCATGTTCCGCCAACTCCCAAAAGATCCAGCCATTCCCACATTCAAACGGATAGACAAATGGGAAATGGTCCTGGAAGCACCTAATTCCAAACATCTCCTGCCAAGCAGGTGTATGCTCAAAATCTCCATTGGCAACAAGAGCATAGTCCATAATTGTTGGGTCGTGCGAGACGTCACTGCCGCCTTTTACTTAGGCAGTGACATTCTCAATCGCTTTGCCATTAGTTTGGACCTAATAAACTTCAAAGCTTGGTCCCGATTATCGGATAATCCCATGGGCTTTGATGATCCAGAAAAAGCATTTAGGTCAGCTCAATTGCTACCTTATGCAGTTGAAATTCAGATTAAAGAGGAAGTCACCATCCCAGAAAGGACCCGACAATTCTCCCTGGAAGAGAAAGTTAAAAGAGGACAAAAATTGAAAAACCCTGATGCTTATATTCATCTAAATGCTTCTCTCCAACAGCAAGGGTTAGGGGTAAACCCAACACCATTAGTCAACATAGAACATGACACCATTCCAATAGAGGTGGATAACAGCGACTTAAAGAGTATTACTCAAGCCGCAGGCACCATTATTGGAATGGCGGTTGATGACCGACATTTCTCCATTGATTTAGGAAATGAACTGTTAGGACCGATCCCCAAGGACTGTTTTGACAGTGACAGCGAGGACAATACAACACCAGACAGGATTTTCACCCGGCATGGGGGGAACTTCCTGGTGTACACTTCTTGCCCTTATGGTAAGGAAGATGTGACTTCTGACTTCAGGAGGGATGAGGTGATTTTCCAAGTCCATGAGGGCTCCCTTTCCCACCTGAAGCCCCCAGTCCAAATCAGCACTCTGACCAGGGACTTCTCCACCCAGCTGGAGGAGGCTGCTGAGATAGCCAAACCAGAAGTCTTTCCAGGCTTCTTGCAGATGGTGGAAGAGAGATTCAACCTAGCTGATGCCTGTGTGACTCTGGAACAGAAGCAAAAGTTGAAACAAGTTTTCTTGGATTTCCAAGATCTCTTTGCGGTAGACTCATATGACTGTGGTCGCACCGACATCCACACAACAACAATTCCCACGGACCCTGGAATGACTCCAGTGTTTGTGAAGCAATATCGTTTGCCTCTCGCATCCATGGAGTCCCTTACTGAAATAATTAAGAACCTTGAGTCCCGGGGAATAATCCGTCCAGTCCACAGCACTTTCAATAATCCGGTGCTGGGAATATTGAAGCCAAACGGCCAGTGGAGACTCTGCGCCGACCTTAGGGAGCTCAACAAACGGGTCCATACTTCCCGAAGGCCTCTGCCCTACATTGACCAAGGGCTGGTCCAGATTCAGGGGTCACAGGTATTCACAGCAATAGAGCTGACCAATGGATACTGGACCGTGCCTGTCAGTAGGGAGGACCAATACAAACTGGCTTTTACCTTTGGGGGCCAGCAGTACACATGGACCCCGACTCCCTTCGGATACCTCAACTCCGGCAACGAATTCAACATTTTCCTACATAAGGCCATGCCCGACCTGGGTGCGAGGGGTAACCTGGCTTATGTAGATGATGTCCTCATCAAAAGTTCATCTGTGGAGGAACACATAGCGGAGATCCGTTATGTTCTGACACAGTTGAGGGCCACCGGAGCAAAACTTTCCTTTCAGAAAGCACAGTGGTGTAGAACCCGTGTTAATTTCTTGGGGCATGAGATTACTCCTCAGGGTCTCTGTCCCCAAGAAAAGAAAGTGGAAGCACTCCAGAAACTGAAAGACCCCACAACTCTGCGGGAACTAAGGAGCCTCCTTGGACTGACTAATTACAGCAGAAAGTTCATTGAAGGCTACGCAGAGATCACTAGACCCCTGATTCATCTCTTGAAGGGGGGTGTCAAGTGGGAATGGGGTCCAGAACAATCCGAGGTGGTAAGACAACTCAAAAGAAGCCTCTCACATTGCCTTGCCTAGCTTACCCTGTCAGAAACAAGGAGTTCTTCCTGGAGACGGGGTTCTCTAATACGTGCTTGACGGCAGTATTATACCAAAAGCATGACAAGGTCAATAAAGTAATCTCCTATGCAAGCAAAACTTTATCCTCTGTGGAGGAAAAATTCAATGATTGTGAGAAGGCACTCCTGGCAACTGTGTGGGCATTGAAGAATTACCGCCCGTTTATCCAGGGGGAACACATCATAGTGGAGACTCCACACCAGCCTCTGCAATATCTCCAAAGTGACAGAATCCGGGCCGGAAATGTGAGTAGTTCCCGAATTACTTCCTGGATTCTGTCAATGCAAGGCTTTCCTGTGGAGGTCAGATATGGCCAAAACAAGAAGAGTCCCCTCGCGCAAGGTCTGGCTGACTTGCATGATTGTGCCAGAGAAAACTGTATCGAGGACGAAAGTCTAAAAATCAAGGACAACATGGAGGCATACCTTAATTCCCCACACAAAGTCTTTGAAGAAGACAAGTGTGAGGGAATGCCCACTGTCTATGTGGATGGATGCTCTTACCATGTTGACAACAACGGGGAGAAAGAACTGGTGGCCGGCGTAGGGAATGCCTGGGTGAAGGAGTTTCCAGAACCCTCCACTGGATACAAAATTGGTCCCCAAAGTAGGACAATGACAGGTGGCAGAGTTGATGGCTGTGCATCAGGCCATCCTCACTTCTGTCCAACATCAACTCCATGAACTGGTCATAATCACTGATTCGGATTATGTACGGAACGGGTTCGTGGAGCACCTGGTTAATTGGAAAACCAGAGGCATGTTATGTGCTAATAACAAACCCCTGAAACATGGGAAGTTAATCCAAAACATTGATGATCTGGTCACCTCGAATGGGATGACCATCTACTGGAAGAAGATCAAGGGTCATTCCAAAGTAGAGGGACCAGACAAAACTGGAAATGACTTAGCTGATCAGCTGGCCAAAACCGGGGCCATCCAAGGGGATCTAATCGAAATAGAGTCCCTGTTGGGGGAAATCCAGGTCACCGCTATCACTAGGTCCCAGACAAATGCTCACAATGATCTTTCAACTGCCCAATGGAGTAAGGAGACCCCTGATGCTGATTTAATTACAGCTCAGAAGGGGGATCCAATTATTGGTAAGTTTTACCGACACCTTGAGGACCCTGAGAACTTTCCCCTGACGGACACAGATTACATTGTGAAAGAGGACCTAAGAGTGTTGATGAAATGTCCAAAAATGTTCCGAATCCAAGACGGTTTGTTGGTAAGGAAATCCCAAGCTGGCCATGATCAGTGGGTGGTCCCTACCTCATTCCGAAGGCTGATGTTAAGTCACGCCCATGATGCGGCCACAGCCGGTCATAGGGGGTTTCACACAACACTGGAAATCTTAAGAGAGGTTGCATACTGGCAACACATGGGGCAGGACCTCGACCAATACTTGAAGGGGTGTCTTGTGTGTGCACAATTTCAGCCATCATCCCTCACACACCGTGCGCCTCTCCAAAAGAGGGGGATGACACTGCCATGGTCAGATTTACAAATCGACTTTGTAGGCCCCGTGATTCGCTCCACTAGGGGAAATAAGTACATGTTGACCGTCACATGCTTGTTTACCAAGTGGGTGGAATGTCTCCCAGCCCCAAATTGCAAGGCAGAAACTGCAGCTGCCCTGATGATTAACCACATATTTTCCCATTTTGGTCTACCTCAAAGGATTGAGTCAGACAGGGGTAGCCACTTCACCAGTGAAGTAATGACAAATATGTGGGAGATACTGGGGGTTAAAAGGAAGCTACACATTGCTTACAGGCCAGCTTCTTCTGGAGCAGTGGAGAGATATAACCGAACCATTGTGAGCATCTAAAAAAAGTTTGTGGCAGATTCTGGGCCAAGTTGGGATATCCGATTACCTCTGGTCCTAATGGCCATCAGATCTACCCCTTCATCTGCAACCAAAATGTCACCATTTGAGTTGATGACTGGACGCAAGACGGTGCTTCCCCAGCATTTGCTCTACAGAACCCAAGAGCAAACGTTGATAAATGCCTCCACAAGTCATGAGTATGTGGAGAATTTAAGGAAACACCTTCAGCATGCTTTTGCCTATGCTCAGCAGAATCTAGAAAGATCAGCCGAGAGCATGAAGACCCACTATGATTTAAAAACTACCCGAAAGGAATATAAGGTGGGTGATCGGGTCTATCTATACAATTTCAAAAGGAAGCAGGCCAAACTGCGAAAATTCTTGCCTACATGGAAGGGACCGTTTGAAATTATAGACAAGATCTCCCCAGTTGCCTATAAGATCTGCATCCCCAAAGGCAGTCTGGCGGAAGGGGAAGACAAGTGGGTACATATAAATCAGCTAAAGTGTTGCCATCCCAGGCACACTCTGCAACAACTGGAGGAATCCACTGGAATCCCAGAGGGGGCCGCTCCAGAGTAATTCAGTTCCAACCCTAAAATATTCCACATATAGCATATACAATTCTGTGATCCTTGTATATATATTTGTTCTTGTCTCCTAATTTAAAAAGGAAAATGTATATGTTCATATCTTATGATTCATAAAATGTATATGTTCGCCACACCATTAATAGTGGTGAAGAAATGTCTACGAATAGGTATTGCCGCTTTGCTTTATCATCCTAGGAGAGATGAAACCATGGAGACTGACCAAGGAGGACGACCGGGGACCGGGAGCAGAGACCCGAGGGGCCCGGGGTACCGCCCAATCCTCCCATCAGGACCAGCAAGGAGAACTGATTGATCGACTGGAGGGAGGAAAAGATGCTGAACTGTGCCATCCATGGAATTGGAAGAAGAGGAGGCGAACATCCCAGATCTTGCGAGTTCCATCAGCGAAAGGACAGAATGGCCATCGCAAGAGGGGGGGCTTGTGGGATGTTTTTACCCATGCATACAAGCCCTACCATAAAACTGTGCAGTACTGGCATGGAAAACATCATGATGGCCAGAACTCCCCAGAGAGTGCACAGGGAAAACATGAAGAATAGGCTGCCACCCATTTTTGCCTATGGTGTGAGCACAGGAGGGCACTGCCTAAAACCACCATTGGGCTACACACACAGTAGCCTGAAACCATTGGGAATGGCAATGCTGATTGCCAAAAAAGCAACTCAGAACTGTGGGGAATTCATTTTCTTAATCCCAAAAATGGTTGCATTACCAGTACTCACCACTATCAGAAAGCCGGCGTTTTAAAACCACCAGACTTTTGTGTAAAACTGAACAAATGAAACAAAACCAGACCAAGGAAAGACTTGCTAAGAGGTGGATACAATGTAAAACTATATTCTGAAATGACTTGAAGGAAGTAATTATTTAATGTATATGTACAAATTGTAAGTGATTTAAACTGGGAACAAAAAGTGACATTTAGCTGAAACCTGGCTTAATGAAACTGGATTCTGCCTGACAACTACCCCTGACAGGAGTTGAAACCTGCTCAACCACTCTTCCCCTTGCCAAAAGGAGTTGTCACCTCTCTGATTAGATTAGGGGTGGAGCAGCTGAGGACTACAGGGAGTTGAACAAAGGCCTGTCCTGGACTCAGGGAAATGTTATATTGGGGGCGTCGTAAAATAGCTTCCTCTTGGGAGAAATTGGGGGCAGCTGTGCCTCTGTGAACAAGCTGGCTTGGGGGAAGTGGATAAACCAGTTATTCCACCCTGTGATGGGGGAAGCCACACCCCTTTTTGACCAGAGCATAATTTTAAAAAGATAGATAACTCATAGTGCGGACTTGTCAGAATTATATAAGTAATATCATTATTTTTGTGATTTTTCTGTGAACATTTTCAGAGGCGTTAGGACCCTGTGGTGTATTCTGGGGGGTTGCTAGTGGAAAATAGGGTCTCACTCCGAATGTATGCATGTTAAAAATCTGACACCTTATCATCTGTAACCCATATCCCTGGTGGACATTTGTGTAAAATCTGGAAAGGTTTAGAGGTCGTTATCTGGATGAAAAGGGGAGAATTCTGTCATCAGTGGACACGACATCGTACAAAGACAGGGATCGGATGGTTTGGTGCTACAGAAAATATGTTAACTGGACCTATAATATTAGAAAAATGGTACATAGATAAATATGTATTTGGGTCAGAAATAGATTTGTGTGCAATTTGACAAGGGGAGGTTCCTCTGACCATAAAACCTACAGCATCACTCTGACTCACATTTCCTTCCCCCAATCAAGGGAGAGAGGAGGAATTGGCCAATGATAAGTGAGAGGGGCAGGTTTAGTTATGACCAACGCACACACCCACCTTCCAAAACACATAAAAAGAGACTGCTGGGACAGGTAGAGACATTCAATTCCATTTGCTGCGGAGCATGCTGACCGACGACTTCACATCCAGAGATCCAGACTTCAAATCCATCAATCTCCAGAACCTGTAGCAGAAATTAACTCCAGAATTTGTAGCAGAGAGGCCTGAATCCACCAGCTGAATCCTCTTCAGCAGGCCTCAAAACTACCCAAACTATTCAACAGCCGGGCAAGCTGTTTGAAGTTTTGCCGAGAATTTTTGCAAGAACCTGTAGCAGTACCCAGAAAGCAGTGTTACATCCACAATCCAGAAAGGCTAGACCAGCAGAGCAGAGCTTACCCAGATCGCTGTGAGCAGAACCGGTGCCTGATTGACCCGCCGAGCAGACAGAACCGCAGCCGGACGTGTTGACCAGATCCGTGACGAGGCCTAGTTCAAATTTATATTGTGAGTACTTAGCAGAACTGTGCAGAACCAATCTCTTAGTTAAAATAATCTAATCCAAACTATTTTAACCTAAGTAGAACTGCCTCTTAGAAATCGTGTCATCTGTCATTTTTAAAGCTGCACAACTGTCACCTGTCAATTCTGCAGCTGCACGCTGTCACCTGTCATTTTGAGTTTACTTTAAATCCGAAAAACTACCTTTATTTAATCGTCCGTATCTCTGGAACCGTTTGGGCTAGGAACGACTTCCTACTCCCTATACTTTTCCCGTAATCGCGAGACACGCACTTGCTAAATTTACCGCGATTTGCGATTTGGCCCGATTTCTTCATCTGTAGAAATCAGCAGCTTTTTGCTTCTCTTTGCTAAAATTCGTTTGCCATCTGCTAATCATTCATAGAGTATTGTTAAAGTGAGCCTGAACTGATATAAAGTTGCCATCACCTATACTGAACCTCTAGAGGGCATTAAAAGCAATTTTAGCACCTTTTCACTTCCTTGCAAACCACATTAAAGTAATTCGCCGTGTTTAAAACTCATCCCTGTTTTCCCTAAGCTTGCTGGGAGAACTGGAACTGTGTATTGCATTATAAAGTGTGATTTGTTGGGATTCTTGAAGACTGTGTGCTCTCCTTCCATTTCTGGTATTGCATAGGGGGGGAGTGAATTGTCAAAAGAAAAAGTGATCATATTACCTTTTGCTAAAATCATAACAAGTTATTTCTGTACTGCATTTTATTCCACCTTGTGTTTCCTTGAACCATATAAAGCATTCTTTCCCACCTTGTGCTTATGTTCCTATTCATAGTTACCTCTTGCTGATTACTGCTCATATTCACAAGTGTAATATCCATTATCAATTTATTTATAGAAGTGTGATATATATATATTGTTTAAATTTTCAAATAAACCTTTTCATTTGCAAAACAAACCTACTTCTTGGCTCAGTGGGGTCAGGGGGATTCTAAGAGGGGGGTGTTATACAAGGGTGGTCATCCAGAGTACTGAACTAGACATAAAAATACATTAATAAGGGTTTTCCTCAACATCCCAGACTAGGCATTGACTAGGCTGTAGTGTTGATTGAATATCGCTTACACGTGGCACTGTTGGGAGGGGCCCTGGTTGGTGGGTTCCTACATGTGACGCACACTCTGGCGGACCTCTCCTCCTCTGTGGAGACTATGCGCCAGTCGTTCTCCCTGCCGTCTTCCGGCCCAGATTCCACCAGGGCCCCCTGCGGACCTGGCCTGACCAAGACAGCCAGCTTGGTGGAGATCCCATCCCTGCCACAGTCGGGAGTCGGCGGTCCAGCAGGGGTGAACACCACAACTGGAGACCAGCTGATGGAGGATGTGCAGGCCTCATCGGACAGGGCACATGGACAGCAGCAGCAGCAACAGCAGGAGCAATGATAGCTCGGGGCCATCGACATCAGGGGGGCAGGCATCGGCCAGAGGCCAGGAGAACCCTGGAATGGATGTGTCTTCCGTGTGGCTGCGGTTGGGCCAGCGTATAGGTGCGGAGCGGCGGCGGGGGAAAGAGGCGCGGCTCACCATGGTCAGGGCGGAGTTCTCCATGCGTCGGGCATTGAGGCGGGCAGAGTGCCTCGAGGCGACTCGCAGGGAGTTGGAGCAGGCCATGCGTGCCTCCCTGCAAGACCTCGGGGCCAGGACAGAGGCCCGCCTCCAGCAAATAGACATGGAGTTCGATGATGCCCTGGCCGAAAACATCACTGAGTGAGCCGCAGGAGTTGCCCGTCGCCATTGTAAATAGTTTATAGTGTTAGGTTTCCTTTTTTTTCTTTATTTTGGGGCTTTTGGACTATGCCCCACACTTTTGTAAATAGTTTTTTTGTTAGGTAGGTTATTAGATAGGTTTCATTTTTTTCGTTGGGCTCATGGACCCTTGGAAATTTGATTGTACATAGTTGGATGTTGGATTGATTTTGATTTTATACATGGATTAATGGATTTTTCTTTTGGACAATGGATTGTACATAGTTGGACAATGGATTATTTTGAACTTTTTCTTTTGATTTCACCATGGATCAATGGATTTTTTTTTACGTTTCCTTTGGATTTGCGTTGGTGGAGGGAGAGTTTGGACTATTTTTCTTTTGGATTTCTTTGTATTGGTTATACTTTTCATTTACTCTTCTTTTGCACATGCTTTTCATTTCATGTTTGCTATTTTGTTATGCTTTCTTTTTATTGATTTATTTTTGTACATAATACATTTTCATATTTTAGTTCCATGTGTGGGACTTGCTCATTGGGTTAATGCATGTGAAAATGTGGGTTTACACAATCAATACCAGCGAGTGTGTGTGTGTGACGGACATGTGTTGATGTACATAGTTGACTTTTGGTTTGTGTCTTGGGATGGGCATGTCAGTGTGGGTTTAATTGGGAAATCATTGCATCTCAGTAATGGGGTGGCGTGCTGTGGTATTTTGGTGTAGAAGTGGGCCATGATTGTGCATCTTTATTTCATGTGGGGGGGACATGAGTGGGGGCCTGCTGGCAGGTGCCCCTCACTGATGGGGGGTGGGGGTGCAGGGGGACATGAGTGGGGGCCTGCTGGCAGGTGCCCCTCACTGGTGGCGGGTGGGGGTGCAGGGGGACATGTGTGGGGGCCTGCTGGCAGGTGCCCCTCACTGATTGGGGTGGGGGGTGCAGGGGGACATGTGTGGGACATGAGTGGGGGCCTGCTGGCAGGTGCCCCTCACTGATGGGGGGTGGGGGCACAGGGGGACATGTGGGGGCCTGCTGGCAGGTGCCCCTCACTGATGGGGGCTGGGGGTGCAGGGGGACATGTGTGGGGGCCTGCTGGCAGGTGCCCCTCACTGATGGGGGGTGGGGTGCAGGGGGACATGTGTGGGACAAGAGTGGGGGCCTGCTGGCAGGTGCCCCTCACTGATGGGGGGTAGGGGTGCAGGGGGACATGTGTGGGGGCCTGCTGGCAGGTGCCCCTCACTGATGGGGGTGGTGGGTGCAGGGGGACATGTGAGGGACATGAGTGGGGGCCTGCTGGCAGGTGCCCCTCACTGATGGGGGCTGGGGGTGCAGGGGGACATGTGTGGGGGCCTGCTGGCAGGTGCCCCTCACTGATGGGGGGTGGGGGTGCAGGGGGACATGAGTTGGTGATCACTAGTGCAACGTGACACGTAGCCTGGCTGGGGGGTATGGCCATGGTGGACGGGCTGCCTGCGGGACATGTCCAGGGGTGCAGGGTAGTCCCCTGTTGTGTGGGCTGCCTGCAGGGGCCGTGGAGGGGGTAGAGGGGACACCTGGGAGGACCCACACTGCCAATTCACGTGTAGGACTCCCCGCGCACCACACTGGATACACGTAACCTGCTCTGACAGCAAATTTGCATGTGAAAGTTCCCGCGCACCCCAGTAACACACATACCCCGCTCGCACATGGCCAATCGCGTGTGAAAGTTCCTGCGCACCCCAGTAACACACATACCCGCTCGCACAGGGCCAATCGCGTGTGAAAGTTCCCGCGCACCCCTGCAACACACGTAGCCCGCTCGCACAGGGCCAATCGCGTGTGAAAGTTCCCGCGCACCCCAGTAATACACGTACCACGCTCGCACAGGGTCAATCGCGTGTGAAAGTTCCCGCGCACCCCACTAACACACGTACCCCGCTCGCACAGGGCCAATTGCGTGTGAAAGTTCCGGCGCACTCCAGTAACACATGTACCCCGCTCACACAGGGCCAATCGCGTGTGAAAGTTCCCGCGCACCCCAGTAACACATGTACCCCACTCGCACAGGGCCAATCGCGTGTGAAAGTTCCCGCGCACCCCAGTAATACACGTACCCCGCTCGCACAGGGCCAATCGTTTGTGAAAGTACCCGCACACCCCAGTAAAACACGTACCCCGCTCGCACAGGGCCAATCGCGTGGTAAACTCCCCGCGCCGGGGTGTACATGTATTCAGAGGGGTGCGCGGGGAGTTTTACTGGCGTTTTCGTGGTTCGGGGCCTGTGCACCATGTACGGGATTTGTGCGCTGTGCATGGCGCACGGGGAGGGGTTGGGGGCGTAACTGGCACTGCTGCAGGGTTGCTGCGCCACTCTGCACCACGGCTGGTTTTGGATGCTAAAATCCATGAATACGCTGTGCGGAGAAAGTCGCACACGCACACTGTGCGCCAGCCGCGTGCACCACTTGTGCGCTGAATTCTATGAATTACCCTGTTAGAATCCACTTAAAGGTCCAAACAGCTTGCCACGCTTTAAAGTGGCTCCTGGCTATTATAGGGGGTGGATGCGCCCCAAAGCTCTTACATTGATCGTAACTCTCTGCAAGGCCTGTCATGGAATGAGCATAGAAATGTTGGTGCTGCAGTGCAGGCTGCATTTATGCTTTACTGAAGGATCTTGTACTCTAGTATTGGCTGGTAGAGGGTGCATACAAAGGCAACATAACGCCCTCAGCTGTGCCATTTGTCATATTCTTTCCCATCATTTTAGATTAAGTGAAAAAGACACATTGATCTGTTTCTATGTTTTTTTTTTTTAATAAACAGAATGGAAACTGTTGCCTTTCATAATAGAAGCTGCAGTTGAGGTGGTAGTTTGTGGCTGTTTTAAATGGGTGGTAACCCCCATCATAATTAATGAGGCCACCACATTTATGTTGTAGAAACGTCGCAAACTTAGAAATTGCACTGAAAGTTGAACTATCCTCAATTATTTTCTGCTTTAAGAAACCAGAAAAAGCAGTGTGATTGTATGTAGTTGTGCCTTCTCCGCATTACCCAGGTCACAAGAGAAGCCATTTTATGTCCGCACTGAATGAGAACCCAAACTCGTTACCACCCTGGCGTCTTCATCTTAAATTAAGAAAATAGGCGCCGGGAGAAATGTGTAAAGAAGTGCGTGAAAAACAGCACACTCAGGCAGAGGCTGGAGTAACAGCTGTCAGAGGCTAGTTCCCCTGCGCAGAGAGAATTTGGGAAATGGCTGAGCTGTGTGAATGAAGGTTACATCATAATTGCTGCAGGATTTCCTACCTGGCAAATTCCTTTGCATTACCAATCATTTCCTGTTATGAGTTGCGTCTGATTGGCTGGCTTGTCCGTGAGCTTCTCACCTCGCCACCTCGGACTGTTGAACTAGGAGTGGGCTGAAGCTACTGTGTCCCTTGTCATGAATGACTGGCTGTGGGGATCCTGCGTTGCAGGTGGTACAACGCCAGTGTCCTGATTGGGGGGAGGGGGGCATTGCTCTGCCCTTTAGATGAGTGATCGAAGAGACAATGCTGATGCAGTACTCGCTGAGAATCCAGATCTAGGCCAGAGGCGTGGGCAGGGTAGGGTCTAAGCGGGCAAGGACCACCCAAAATCTGTAAATGCCTGCTCATCAGCGCTGTGTGGGCATTTGCAGATGTCAATATCACTGCGGTAGGCCCGGCTACATTACCTTCAGGCCCCACTTGTTGGACAATCTCGGCCACGCCTCTGATCTGGGCCTTCATTCGGCCTGACGCTGTCTAGCTTTGAGAGTCCTCGCTGCATCTGATTCTACTAGTGGACTAGGACAAGAGCCGTTTTTTCAAAGTAATTTTTAACTAAGAACTTACTTCTCAAAAATCGAAATGTATAGGAGTAAGTCATTAAAAACGGTGGGGAGGAGGTTGGGATAGGGATAATAGTATTAGGAAATGAGGGGCTTGAGGCAAAACATTTTTTTAAAGTCGAGGTTTTTTGAAGTAATTGCTTCGTAGAAAATTACTTCGGAAAAAAAGGGTGTTGGCAAAGGGACATGGAACCATCTCATGGTTCCCCTATTGAAGTCACGTCTGCTAGGAGCTCATTTAACGGTTCTAAGTAATGAAACCGTTATTTTGAAAAAAAATTTAAAAAAAGATTAAAAAGACCGCTCTGTGACCGCAATGAGCGGTCTTTCTAAATCGAACTGTCAGCCCCTGCGACGCACACAAGGGCGTGCAGGGGGTGACATGCACGCAAGGACCCGTGGGCGCGACGTCGGGGGACAATCAGTGTTTGTTTGTTCGTGTTTGTGTGTGTGTTGCATGAATGTGTGTGTTTAAGTACGGGGGAGTCTTGGGTGGGGAGGGACGTGGGCAGGGCAGAGGCGTTGCTAGGGGGGGCTAAGGGGGCTATAGCCCCTGGTCTTTTGGTTGTAGCCCAGGATAGAATCTCAGGAGCTACAGCCAAAAGGCTAGCTAGCCCCCAGTCCTGTCAGTTCCGACATTAGCGTAGCCCTGGGTCTTTTCCAGACTTAGCAACACCCCTATGGCAGAGGCTGAGCGAGGGGTTGCTTCGGGTGGTGAAACCCCCCAATTTAGGAGAAATCCCACAAGAGAGGGCGGGGAGCGAAGGAATGTCATTGTTTTTATTAGACAAATCCAGAAAATAGAACCCATTTAACAAACATGTCTCGGCATTAGGAATGTCCTGTGTGCAAAGGCCTTCCTCCTACTGAGCACACCCCTTGCACATTTCTGTGACAACAGATCCCTTCTTTTGACTCTCTCCCTCAGATGAAGATCTAGTGCTGAATAGTGCCTGGAAGCCACTTTTGTGCATAAACAGCCTTCTACGTCAGTGAAGTCATGCAACAAACAGCCCTTGGATTTATAATCCTGCAGAGACACGTGCATGCTTGCGGATGGCCAATGCAGAATCTTTTTCTTTGTCAACCGTCCCGCACAGGCCACAACAAAATGCACATTAATCTCTGGCTATTGATTTGAAACCCAGCCGGTGCTTAATTTGTACAAAAATAAGTGCCAGGGCCCAAACATTCTCTAGCACTCCTGTGACAATGCGGGCAGGCAGTTCCCCACCACTGCTGCCACCACCCACAACTTCTCCCCACAGTGTCGACATATTTGGCGTTACACTACAAGTTGCACCTGCTCGTTGTGGTTGATGGATGCACTGACTATCCCCACTTCATAATTAAACTGAATCTGAGACAATAGGTGCTGGGGCTCAAAAATAAGTGCCAGGGCTGGGCCCTGGGAAACACCCCCACAAACTAAGCACTGGAAACCCCTATACTCTGGACTGTCATTACAGGCCCAAGACCAATGCACTCACTGTGCAAGTATCCACAACTGAGGGTGTATTATCTATAAGATGTTTAGTCTCCGGCTTTACTAAGGCTTGTTAGAGACAAATAAATGTCTACAGTTTTCAGGAGAAGCCGCTCAGAATCACTGTTGTTTAAGTTGGCTGCAGGATTGAGGTAGTCTTGTATTTGTATTTTAAGTCAGTGTTTGCTATTATGTTAAGCTCAGTTACTTGACTTTTTGCTAAAGTATATAATGTGACCTTTTCTGTGGGTAAATGGTTATGTGTGTTTTTATTGTGACCTGGCAAGACCTTTCTAGTTATCGAGAATGTATCAATGTGCTATCCATCAATCAGCGCCCAAACATCGGCCTTCTTCCCAGTGATGCCTGAGCATGCACCACACTTCTGCATGGTATTGCATTGTGGGGTGCATATGCTGGGGCATCAGGGAGCTTAACGAGGACACGACACCCCAACGTCCCTGGCGCTTACTGATCAGCTCCCACTCGCAAATTTGAAGGAGCCTTTGTCCGGTTCACGGTTTTAGATCCCAAAAACATTTTCAGGCTAGTTTTGGGGGTGCAAGGGAAGGTATCTTGGCATCAAAATGTTCCAACTGGTCAGAAGGGCGGCTCTGAAAGAAGATTAGTTGAACACATCTATGCCTTGTAGGATGACCAATTGGTTTCAGTGCGTGGACCGCAACGTTGGCAAATATGTCAAACCTTTTGTGTACGAAGTTGTGGCAACTCTGGCTTCATTGCAGTATGGAGTAACTGCACATGTCAGGATATTGCAAGACACCCCCTGGACCCGCAAAGAAATACCCAATAACATAACATATGGTCCAAGTATTCCCTGATGCACAATGCTCTAGGACCCCATCAATAGGAACTTTCTCTCAGTGCTACAGGAGTGCGGCAGGGTGTGCTTGCTACTGCAGTCTGGGTTTCCGCAGTACTATCTGGTTAATTATATTGCTGGTGTCCTGAGCTTGCTCCAGCAGATGCAGTGCTCTAGGACCCCATCAATGTGATGTTCCTGCCTGTAGTCTCCAGGCAGCGTTGTAGGAGTCCCCAAGTATTAACTTCTCCGAGTACTGCAATGTTGTACTAAGGCGCTCCAGGAAGTCTGAACGGTTACATGTCTTTTGATCGAATTTTATCTATTGGCAATATGTTCCAACAAAACTTTTGCATTGAAAACTTTTTCATCGAAAAGAGTTTTAGTATAATTAAAAATGAATATTCATCGAAACTGATGTATCGAAATGAATAGCTGGTTCGATGAAGCAAGGTACGGCAGGGAGCTGTCCAGCGCTGAAGTCGATTGCAAAAAGTAACAATCTAATCCAGCACTGGACAGCTCCCTCTAACTTGTGTAGTGTCAGCGAGGGCACTTGACACTTTTATTTTATTTTTTAATGGGGTGGCCCCCTAAACCTCCAATAAAATAAAAGTCCCCAGTCCTGAAATTGCTCGCTAATACTACACAAGTCAGAGGGAGCTGTCCAGTGCTCAAATCGATTCAATACAGTTAGAATGTATTTCCGCACTGGACAGCTCCCTCTAGCTTCTATAGTGTTATGGGGGGGGACTCCCAAACCACCGCTTCCAAAATTGAACCCTTTACCCAACCCTAAATTGCATACATCGATTTTTTAAGTTACATTTAAAAGTTTTAAATTGTTTGAAGAAAAGCATTTTTAAGATATGTTTGAGTTGGAAATTCAATGAAAAAAATTCAGTGAATATTCATTTAGATGGAAAAGCATTTCAATAAATAAATTTCGATAGAAAAAGCATGTATGGGTCTTTTTTCAATGAAAAGACTGTATACCAGTCTGAGCCTCCTCAATCAATGCTTTGTTAGTCTCATAAGTGATAGCAGTGCACCCTCTAGAATGACCAGGACAGTGGCATAGGACGTAGGTTTCCACTCAGCAATTTCCTGTTACTGATGCATGGCAATAGCATTTCAAATTCCCCCCAGGTTTTCCCGGTCACTGTTATGTGGCTCCAGGAGCATGCATTTACTTGAGTAATTCTAACTTTCCCCAGCAGTGCCCTACCAGAGCAAACATTCTCCAGTAGTGGGGGGGAGAGGGTGGGGTGGGGTTTTGGGTTGTTTTCTTGATATGCTTAACCAATCGCCAATGATGTTTTTCTGTTCTTTGTTTATTTCTTATGAAACCAATACAAATATTTTTTTTAAAAAAAAAACATTCTCCAGTAGTGCTGTGTCAGTAATTTACAGCTGATATTTCTCTGCAGTACAAATTGTCCATGTCTCCCCTGACTCTGACTTTTCTCTCTTCTCCCTACTTTAGGTACAGCATTGTTTCGACAGACGAGCAAGGCCTGCAGATCTCAACCCTGGGCACCAACGGCTACTGGAACGGATATCCAAATACAACTGGCCGCGGATCCCGGCGTAACCGCTTTGTGAAGAAGAACGGTCAGTGCAACGTCTACTTTGCCAATTTGAGCAACAAGTCCCAGCGGTACATGGCGGACATCTTCACCACATGTGTGGACACACGGTGGCGCTACATGCTGCTTCTCTTCTCTGCCGCCTTTTTGGCCTCCTGGCTCTTTTTTGGCTTTCTCTTCTGGTGTATTGCTTTCCTGCATGGTGACATGGCTGTTGGTGGGGGCCTCCCCAAGCCTTGTGTTATGCACGTCAACAGCTTTGTGGAGGCTTTCCTTTTCTCAGTGGAGACACAGACCACGATTGGCTATGGCTTTCGTTATGTGACCGAGGAGTGCCCGCTCTCCATCTTGGCTGTCATCGCCCAATCAATCCTGGGTTGTGTCATCGACTCTTTCATGATTGGCACCATCATGGCCAAGATGGCACGACCAAAGAAACGTGCTCAGACCCTTCTCTTCAGTCATCATGCCGTTGTGGCCATGCGTGATGGCAAACTCTGTCTCATGTGGCGGGTGGGCAATCTGCGCAAGAGCCACATTGTAGAGGCACACGTGCGAGCTCAGCTCATCCGCCCCTACATGACTGCTGAAGGCGAGTATCTTCCTGTGCACCAGCGGGACCTCAACGTAGGCTATGACATTGGCCTGGATCGCATCTTCCTGGTCTCCCCCATTGTTATTGTGCACGAGATCGATGAGGAGAGTCCGCTGTACAGTGTGGGGCGCGATGCCCTGCAGGGCCAGGACTTTGAAATTGTGGTCATATTGGAGGGAATGGTAGAGGCTACAGCCATGACCACTCAGGCCCGCAGCTCCTACCTAGCCAGCGAAATCCGCTGGGGTCACCGCTTCGAGCCCGTGGTCTTTGAGGAGAAGAGCCACTATAAGGTGGACTATTCGCGCTTTCACAAAACCTACGAGGTACCCAACACACCACACTGCAGCGCCCGTGAGCTGCAGGAGAGCAAGATCACAGTGCTGCCCTCACCCAGCGCCTTCTGCTATGAAAACGAGCTAGCACTGCTGAGCCAGGATGAGGACGAGGAAGAGGCGGAGGCAGCTGCAGCAGGAGCTTCACAGAATGATGGCATGCGATGTGCTCTAGAGCTTGGGAGCCACATGGAACTAGACCGACTGCAAGTGTCCATCCCCTTGGACAACATCTCCTACCGACGGGAATCTGCGATCTAGTCAGATGGCCCCACCTTTCAAGAACCTTCTGGGAGCAGCAGGGATGTTCCCAAGAACCTCTGTCAATAGGACCTCTTTGATAAAGTGTGGGGACGGGACGGTATCTGCTTTGTACGCATGCTAAGCCTTTAATTGGATTTCGGGGGTTCTCATTTTCTGGACATGGTATCATGTTTGCACTCGTTTTGCCTCACTGATGGGGGCATTCACAAGCCTATTCTAGTTTTGAGGCCCACCATCTCGGGGACCTGCAGGATGGTGTGGAGGGATATCTCAGGTAAAACCGGCACTTTATTGACAGATTGAAGGACGAGAACCTCTGCTTCCCAGGAGATGGTGGCAAAGGACATTGGGCAAGCAAATGAGACTGCAGAGTTACTGGGTGAGTTTGGGAGGCGGAGAGGCCTATAAGCGAAACCGAGATATTCCTGGCGCTAATGCAAGACTCATAGCTGATACGGGACAGACGGTGCTCCAGAGCCACAGGCCTCCTAGCACTACCTCCAGTCTTTCTTGAGGAGTCGCCAGTTACGTCTTGTTAGAAAGAAGAGAAGCATCGCAGATCCCAGATGTAGGCCGCCCCTTATCTTTTCCTGAGCTCTCAAAAGACCTAAGAGGGAGGAAAGTATGTACCCTCATAAGGTCCTCCTCCTCTGCAACCAAATACAGCCACCAAAGGCGGACGAAAATGATGGATGTCCATTGATTCCACCGAGCTCTGCTGTCTCCACACCTGCTCTGCACCAACCCCTTGGTGGACCTCTTCAAAAAGCAAACCAGACAACACAGAGAGGTCCTCAGAGGCACTCTGGGGAAGCATAGGCGAAATAGGGCAGATACATAGGGGTGCAAGTGGGGATTGGGGCTGGCAGGGCCACGTTTCTGCTCCTCTGTTGTTTGTGAAATTTGTACATAACCATGAAGATGTATACTGAATAAAAGCCAAATCCTTACACTTCCGTCCATCAGGTGATGGTAGCATGGCATGATGCAGTGGCGGTGCGACTCCACTTCTTAGGGGGACAATTTAAAAGGAGGTTGTGTGGTTGAGTGATCCCCAAAGGCCCATCAGAGAGCCACAGCCATCTAATTGTAATTAAGTACATCTCTTTACGAACGCCACTGCTCCCAATGTCAAACCCTACATTCCTGGAATGTGTGCAGGACCAGTCTCACATGTCCAGTCACTGCACGCCTCAAGCACTTTAATGTGTCCAGGTTCTGGCTTGCATTACAACATGCAGCCATCATATGCCAGGAACAGCTTCATACGCCTAGGTTCTGCATTGCATACGTATGCATTGCTAATGTGTCGGCTTTGCATTCATATGCATTGCTAGTGTATGCCAGGAACACCTTCATACGCTTAGCTTTTGCATTGCATACATATGCATTGCTAGTGTATGCCAGGAGCACCTTCATACGCTTAGGTGCCGCATTGCATACGTATGCATTGCTAGTGTATGCCATGAGCACCTTCATATGTCTAGTTTCTGCATTGCATACGTATGCACTGCTAGTGTATGCCAGGAGCACCTTCATATGCCAAGGTTCTGCATTGCATACGTATGCATTGCTAGTGTATGCCAGGAACACCTTCATACGCCTAGGTTCTGCATTGCATACGGATGCATTGCTAGTGTATGCCAGGAGCACCTTCATACGCTTAGGTTCTGCATTGCATGTGTATGCATTGCTAATGTATGCCAGGAACACCTTCATATGCCTAGGTTCTGCATTGCATACGTATGCATTGCACACCTTCACAGGCTCAAGTTCAGCCTAACATGTACATCCTGAGGTTCCTAACCTCTTCTCAAAGGCCTTTCATCATCATGCATAACAGGTTGAAACCCCACAAGGGTTGGCTCAGCCTTTCTCCTTCCGACATGGAGGATATGATTGCAATTAAACTGAACAATAATATTATCTATTATCAAAGTACTTGGAAGCAGCAGGAATCCGGCACTGAGCATATCAAAACATTGGCCTCATTACGAGGTTGGCGGTAACCCGCTGGTGCGACCGCCAAGTCAGACCTGCCGGGCGCGACGGCCCCGGCAGGCAAACTCGTAGTGTGGCGGTCCGGAGACAAAGGTTGTTTCCGGACCGCCACGCTCGTAATGAGGCCAGCATGTTATTATTAGCAGTCCAAGAGTCTCTCACTGAAGATAGGTGCAGGATAGGCAGCGCCGATGCTCGACTCCTATCCACAATATAGGTGCAGCAGCAGCGGAAGCTTCATCCCCTCATAACAGCTACACTGCAGGCAGCAGCAGGTCAGGCCTCCCGCCCACCCAGCTGCAACACAATTAGCAGTCGTGCAAACCTCCCTCCCAAATAGCAAGTGCCGTGCACAGCTTATATAGCAAGAGTGCAAACATGTATGCTGGCTCCCCTCTCAGCCCCATACCATGTACAGCACGGGTAGCAGCAGTGCACACTTCCCTTTCATGACAGGTCGGGCAAGGGAGCAGCGGTGCATGCTTCTGTGCCACAGGAAAGAAAGGTAGGGCACACGCAGCGACACTGCAAGCTTCTGTCCAACAGAACGAGCGCAGAACGTGCAACACCAGGCCAAGCTTGCAGCTCTCACCCCTAAGCCATGCCCCATTTGCTGAACTCTCCCGGCTGAGCACTGCTGCTGGTGCAGCGCCATCTTGCACACCCAGCTCCAGGCGAGTCGTTTTACAGCTAATGTAAACATGTAGAGGTCCTGATTGCACGCAGGTGATGTCGCGTCCTACTACTGCAGAATCTCCTTTCCAATACCTAATCCCCCGCACTATTGTGAGTGGGGGTTTAAATTCTATTAAAGACAAGGAGGCGAGTAATATGCCAACAATCTTTACTACTGACATAAATAGCAGCAAGAAAAAATGTTTTGTTTAACCTTAACTTTTTTCATTAATAAAGAGAAAAACACAAAGTTCAAAAGAACACATTGGAAAACTCCCATTCCAAGATGGGGCTAGCCCACAGTCCAACATCCAATCAGGATGAACCCACACCCATAAATGTAATTTCCTCTAACGGCAACTCCTCTTCTGAAGCTGCAATGACGCTTGAACAGCAAAACATAACACCACCAGGAAACAAAGAAATAATCCAGCTAACATCCAGGCGTGGTCTCCAAAGAACCTCTGCCGAAGAAAGCTCCCAAGATAATCAACCCAAAGCTGAAAAAAGGAGACAGATGTTAAAAACAACCTGGTTGGTTGGGCCGGATAATACTCGCCTCCTTGTCTTTAATAGAATCTAAACCCCCACTCACAATAGTGCGGGGGATTAGGTATTCTATGGCATGACAAGGAGGCTCATATTATGCAAGTTTAAAGCCCTTGCATCACATTGAAAACCACATGATCAATCCGTTTCTGATATAACGTTTTAAAAGTAGATTCTCTGGACCAGTCAGCTGCTTTGAGAATGTGCTCCAACCCTCCCCCAAGGAGAGCGCCTTAGAGGCCATGGTGCCTCTAACTGAATGAGCTCCGAAAAAGGACATGTCAATACCAGATTCCTGCATTATCCACCTAACCCACCTAGCCAGGGTAGCAGAGGACACTGCCCTAAAAGGCCTACAATATGAAAAAAGCAGCTGAGAAGTACCAGGGGAACGCAAATCCACAGTTCTATCTTCAAAACATTTCAAACAATGAACTACACATAACTTAACATTTTCAGGAAATGCTGGATATGAAACCGAAGAAATCATACATTTAGTTCTCCTAGTAATAAAAAAGGTTACTCTCTGTGGCGAGAAAATCTTATTGTCCACATCCAGAGCTCTAATATCCGACACCCTCTTAATAGAGACCAGGCACAAGAGCTTTGTTAACTTTGAAAAAAGCTGTTGTAGGGATAAATCCTGATTATGAGGCCATGATGCAAACAAATCCAGAACCCTACTAACATCCCACAAAACGGAATACTTAGGTTTAGGGGGGACCTTAACCCTAATGGACTTAAGAGCCTTCCTGACCAGGAAATGCTTACCTACTGGTTCTCCCTTAACAAGAACATGGCCAGCCGAAATCGCTGACCTAAACCCATTAATTGTCCGATAGGCCTCGCCCTCCTTAAACAATTCTACCAGAAAGTTTACTATGTCTACTGGAGGAGCAAAAACGGGATTGAGGTGTCTAACCAAACACCAGCTAACCCAGCAGCCCCATGCTGATGAATAGCCTGCCTTGGTGGAGGCTGCTCAGGAATCCCTGATGACCCCAATAGAGTCCTGCGAAAGACCTCTGAAGCACCAAGACGTGCTGAAATCTTCCAAACCATAAGGGAAAGATGTCCCTGAAGGACCAGGTTGTGAGGGTGACCCGACGGGTCCATCAGGAGGAGGGGATGAGACGACAAGAGGCGAGAGAAGTCCACTGCCAGTTCTAGGAGAGCGGGAAACCAAACCTGAGAAGGCCAGAACGGGGTCACCATTACCAAGGAAGCTCGTTGTCTGCGTATTTGCACCAGAGCCCTGGCTATCATGGCGAACGGAGGGAAAGCATAGGGAAGATGGATTGACCAATCTTGAAGAAACGCATCAGTGGCCATGGCCCGAGGATCTGGCCTCCAACTGTAAAAACTGGGAACCTGACAGTTGAGTGGGGAGGCAAAGAGGTCCATGTGAATGGGACCCCCAAAGAGATTGAATCAATGCAAACACCTTCCTGTCCAGCATCCAATCGCTGCTGTCCTGAAGATAACGGGAATTCCAATCTGCTACAGCATTGTTCGACCACGAAAGGTACTCTGCCTGAAGCAGAATGTTTCTGTCTAGGCAATAGTGCCAGAACTCCCTTGCCAGATCCGCTAGAGCCTTTGAGCGGGTCCCCCCCAGATGGTTTATATAGCGAACCGCTGACACATTGTCCATCCGAAGGAGAACACAGCAATTCCCCTGATCCTTGAGCAGGCTCTTGACAGCAAAGGAACCCGCGAGCAATTCTAGGCAATTTATATGAAGTAGAGTCTCCTGTTTGGACCACTTCCCCCCCGTGGAAATGTGACCTACTCTAGCCCCCCAGCCGGATCTGCTGGCGTCTGACTCGAGAATTACATCCGGAGAAGGCCCAAAAATTGCCCTGCCATTCCAGGCATTCATATGCTTGTGCCACCAAATTAGTTCCAATCTGGCCTCTGGATCCAGTTTCACCCTCTGAGCATAAGACAGGCTCTTGCGCAGGTGTCTTCCCTTGAGACGTTGAAGCACCCTGTAATGCAGAGGGGCAGGGAAAATCGCTTGAATAGATGCTGACAACATCCCTACTACCCTTGCTAACTGACGAAGGGAAACCACCCCCAGCCTGAGTATGAGGCGGATTTCTTTCCGAATCTTCAAAAGCCTGGAGTCCGGGAGAAGAAGGGTGCATTCTTTGGAATCGATATCGAAGCCCAGAAATTAGATACATTGAGTAGGACAAAATATGGACTTTCTTGCATTTAGAACAAACCCTAGATCCTGCAACAGGGAGATTGTGAGATCCAACTGGTCCTGTAGGACTCGGAGATCTTGAGCTAAGAGGAGAATATCGTCCAGATAAATTATGCTCCTGACCCCCTTTGACCTGAGGAAAGCCATCACCGGTTTCATTAGTTTGGTGAAACACCACGGGGCTGATGATAGGCCGAACGGCAGAGAGGCGAATTGCCAAAGGCGACCCCCCCAATGAAACCGAAGGAACTCCTGGTGAGGGGAAAACACAGGGACTACCAGATACGCATCCTTGAGATCCAATTTGACCATCCAATCCCTAGGGAGCAGAATATCTCTCAGAAGATGAATACCCTCCATTTTGAAGTGATGGTAAACCACAAAGGCTTTGAGGGCTTTGAGATTTATCACCGGACGGAAACCCTCCTCGGGCTTTGCGACCAGAAAAATCGTACTGAGGAACTGGGAAGCTCTGAACGTGGCCGGGACCACCGCACCCTTGAAAATCAGGTCTTGGATCTCTGCATCCACCAGCTTTTGCTTTTCTTGATTGAACACCAGAGGTGGAGGGGGAAAGAGCTGACACGGAGGGGAGTAGAACTCTATCTGAAACCCCCGCACTGTCTGTAAGACCCAAGGATCTGCTGTGAGATTTTTCCAATGCCGAAGAAATCGCACCAACCTGCCCCCCAAACCTCCGTGGGAAGAAACCCTTACGAGACAATTCAATACCTGGAGCGGTTCTCGCTCTACCGGAACCTCTGCTACTCCGACCTCTCCATTGATTTCCTCTTTGGGGATAGAAGGTCTGTGCTCCCCTAGCAGAGGAGGAATGATGGGCCCCCCTAGAGGCATATTGCTGAGGTCTGGCAGAGCCCCTGAAGGAGGAACGGCCAGAGGAGCGGGCTCTTCCTCTTCAGGCCCTGTCAAAAATTCGGGGTGCGAAAACTTTTCTAATATTCGTCTGGGCCTTGTCCAAGGCTGTGAAAGTATGGACGTAAGCTGACAGATCCTTTATAAACCTGTCTCCAACCTTGAGCTTTGGGACCAGCCTCCCCCTCCGCCATATCCTGAAGTTTGGGATCAATGTGCCGTAATAGTTCCTTGCGCCTCTCCTTAGAAATACATGAGTTAGCATTGCCGAGCAGGCAAATTGAGTGCTGAACCCAGCCTCTGAGTGCTTCAATATCAATTTGCGACTCATGAACAGCCGCTTCTTCTGCCAATTCGAAAATTTGGGTCAAGGGCCCCAATACATCCAGAAGTTTATCCTGACAGGTCTTAAGAGCCCCATTCACCCCCTTTTTAGGATCCTTACCCCTTTGGGACAGAAAGGCCACCATGGATTGATCAATACTGGGGGTTATTGCCACCTTATCCGGGATGACAGGACGGGGGCATTCTAAGCACAGCTTACTCCTATCCTCATTGGGGAGAGCCCTCCTAACCCAATGATGAAGGAAAGAGGATACTACCTCTGATGGGCGCCACTCCGCAGAGCGTGGATGTTGGATTAGGAAGGGGTCAAAAAACAGAACACCACTGCTATCTAACAACTGTTCCCCAACAGGTTGTGACACCTCTGGCGCGGCTAATTTTCTTTTCCTCCTCTTAGGAGGGGAATCAGAATCCTCCGAGGACTCAGGGGATGATAACGGGGAAGAAACCACTCTTAGTAGGGGCAGAAGTCTGGGACACCCCTTCACCAAATTTACGTTTGAGGGGCCTAACCGGGGAACCCGGGGAAGATGAACTTAAAATCGGACTTAATTGCCCTTGCAAATGCTTAGTTTTTGAAGTGCACTTCCTGGGGGCTATCGAAGGTCCCTGGACAGGACCCGGATGAAAATCCGAAATTTTATTTATTAGCCTGTCAAAGGCTGAGGCAAGGGTAGAATTTAAATTCCCCAGAGCTAAATCCATAGAATCTCTTATCGCTCTTGAGACTGAAGGAGGAGGAGCTACTGAAGGGTCCCCAAACCCCCTCATAACCCCTTCTTCACTGGGCTTGTCTGTTTTCTTCGAAGCAAACCTGACTTGGGTACTGGCATCCACATAAGGAACCCCATCAGACCCCTTATAAGACTGCATTATGACAAAGAAATATATAGGAAAAAACACACAGCCAAACCCGAAGTGCACTGTAACTAAAAGGAAGGACCTAGCAGGTCTGACAAACCTCCACCTAAATTATGTGGAACGTTATGATGTGTAAATACATATACCAACAACCAACCAGCGTTGGAACAACCTGTAAAAACAGGCACAATGCAAAAGGAAGGCAAAGCCCTCACGAACTCGCGTGTGCAACGCGGTACTGCTTGAGGTAAATGAAGACAAGCGACGCCGAGCAGGCGAACGCTTCAACAATAGCTTCTGTCACAAGAAGCGTGACCACGCCACTCCTTTTAGAACGCTCGGAAGCGAGCGGAGGGGAAGCACATAAAATAAATACACGTGCGCCAAGCGGGTGCGAACAAAACCCTGCTGGGCAGAGGCGCAAGCAGCGCTTGGCGGCACACCTCTCACCGAGCAGGCGAGGCTGGATATTAATGTCGGGGGAAGGAGGGGCGGGAGGCGGGTAGGCCGTAGAAAGGGGCCGACTCAAGGCGTGACAGAGGCGGCGAAGAAAGCTTCATGCCGAGCGGCTCCCAAACAATAACAAAAGACTTTGGAATGAGCGAACGCTAAAGGTAAAAGGAAACATTAGAAACAAGAAACACTGTAACACTAAACTCTTCACATTAAAGAAAGGACGAGTGCGTAGCAAGGACTTATTTTGTTGCGTCAGCAGCAAAGAAAGAGGAGTTGCCGTTAGAGGAAAGGACATTTATGGGTGTGGGTTCATCCTGATTGGATGTTGGATTGTGGGCTAGCCCCATCTTGGAATGGGAGTTTTCCAATGTGTTCTTTTGAACTTTGTGTTTTTATCTTTATTAATGAAAAAAGTTAATGTTAAACAAAAAAAAATGTCTTGCTGCTATTTATGTCAGTAGTAAAGATTGTTGGCATAATACTCGCCTCCTTGTCATGCCATAGAATCCTAAACTGTTTGTCTAAATATGATGCATGTGCTGTCCCGCTGTAGAGACTTTTGCAGCCCCTCTTGCTCATGCCTCCTCTGGAGCATCATCCCACCAACCCTGATCCAGTTTCTGCTGTACATTGCCATCCACTGGGCCTTTTCTTCACTCTCCTCATGCAACAGCCTTGGGGCTGTCGCTTCTTCACGACTGGTCGGGCACATAGGTGGATGCGCCCTCACGCTACCTTGGTCCAGGGCCAATGAGAGGCGATGTTAACCCTCTTGAGCAGGTGACCTTCATCGGTTCCAAAGAAAATTTTAGAAAAAAAACAACCTCTGGTATATCTGTCCGAATTATGGCTGCACGAAAATTTCATAGAGCCAAACATTTTGAACAAATATGTCGTATGGTACCATTGTAGCAAACACTGGCAGCCGGGGTTGCGGGGACGTGGGGGTGTACACTGCACCCTTGTTCTCTACAATTGCATCAGGGGTTGTGTCCTGTGTAATAAAGTTAAAAAAAGACATTTTAAAAAACGGGACCCTGCGGAACCAGTTCCAATCCACGTAAGTGCAGGGAACCTGCGTTGCAGAGTGATGGAGAGTCAGAGGCACACAGTAAGGTGTGCCACTAACAGATAAGAAGGGGGCGGGTGGGGGAGCGAGTAAGGGGATGCAATGGAAATCATGTGCAATTTCACTGCAGTGTGCATTTTGCATTCAGCATTTTCGAATTTGAAATTTCGCACCACAGTAAAATCACGTATATCCAATTGTTACTCCTGTTTTTTTCTCCACTTACATTGGTCTGTTCCTTTGGGCAGAATTTCACTGTTCATTGAATGGTATTAGTCTGTGTAAGATGTGTTGTATCCTGTGTGTCTCTCTCTCTCACTCTGTCGCTCTCTCCCTCCCACTCCACACCTCTCCCTCTCCTTCCTCCTCTCCCTCGTACTCTCCATCTCCCTATGTCCGATTCAAGGATGCACCCTCATGGAACATCCTGTAGTGGAGGCTGACCTTTTAAACTTGCTATTTGAGTGTTAGAAACAGTGCAGCAAAAAACGAGTGGAACAGTGACCTCGGACGGGGACGGGGTAGGTGGGAGCATAGTGCAGCATGTGGCAAGGCATTGGGGCTGGTTGACAGCAAGTGGGTGGAACCCGCAAAAGGAGGAGGTGCCCCTGTATTGTTTTTATTTCCCTCAGTCGGTCAGTCAGTGGGAGCATTTATATATTCACTAGACTCGCCGATCATCCTTCCACTGGAGCATACACCTAACATCTACCTGAGCAGATGCCGCTTCAAGGGGCCTGGAACTAGCAAAGCTTGCATTGCCATGAACAGCATTCGGTTAATTTATTCTAAATCCTGGATCCCAAGATCAGACATCTTACATCCTCAGGCCTGACGGAGAGTCACCAGGGATGAAGGGTCTGTGATCCTCTAGAGGGCAAAGGTTCCATCCTGGGATATGGGTCTCTCCTTAAAATGAGAAGAAGCAGCACCATGGATGCTTTTGCAAAGGATGCAAAGATGTTTGAGCTGTATTCTGTGCTTTACTGTAGGCCACAGCTAGCTTCTGTGAACAGCTTGGACATGATCACGGTATCAACATCCAGAAACCAATCAGCTTTGAGCCACCTGTAATCTGCAAGTAGGTTTGAGTGAAGTAACCATCACGATGGCATTGCTATAGTCCAAGTGACTAGTCACTGAGCGTCCTATTACATGTTCTTGTGTATGAACGGACAAAACCTTCAAAGCTATCTGATGTTAAAATAGTAAGACATGCAAATTGCATGGTCCTTTAGAAACTATATTTTATGAGCATTTAACCTAAAAGAAAAACTTGACAAGTGTTCCAAAAATCAGGAGGACACAGTGTTAGGAGACAGTGCTTCTTAGTGTGAGCAGGACCTTCTCCATCTTTCCCTGGCTAAGATGACGCCAGCTGGAACCCATCAAGGCTATGCCACAGAGATGTCTTTTGGGGGTCACCAGGGGTCGCACCTGCGACCCCTACGGTCTCCCTTGCTACCCCTAAAAATAAAAGGAAAAAAAAGTGTTTTAAAAAAGAATTTAAGCTCCTGGACTGTAGCCAGCGACAATGTGGCACTTTGTTTCTGAAGTGGCTGGCTTTCGTGTTCAGGCCTCTTTTTAAAAAAAAACAAAACGGGGGGTTCCACAATGGTGACACTGAGCAGTGACCCTGAATAACAAACAAAAGGAATACCAAATAATTTGTCTTTCTGGAATTCTATACAGTAATTGCTAGACTCAGACTCATTAAAGGTTTATTTCAGGCACACTTCAGGGGGGAGTCACTGATTTAGTTTGCTCTTAAACCCCTCAAATTCACAATGCAGACAAAAACTTCCCAAAAGCATTTAGAGTAGAACAAGGATCCATTTCGGACTATGTACTTTGGGCCTCATTACGACCCTGGCGGAAATGGAAAAATGATGGCGGAAATGCAATACCGCCATCGAACACCGCTCGTTGCGATTATGACCCGTCACCGTAAAGTACGATGCCATTAGCGACACCGCAGTGAACGGCAACGCTAACTGCACCAAGTACGCGCACGCGCGCCTTGCAAAACCGGAATCACCGCCATGGCGCAACGGTACGCGAATTCTGACCCTAGCGGACATGTACTGAACGCCATCAAGCACGTCGTAAAGTACCATTCCGCCATGGCGAGAAATACGGCATCGTGAACCAACCGTAAATGGCCCACTGAGTGCCTGTACTCCACTCCCTGGCCACATTGCACAACTCCTGGCAGGCGCAATGTACTCACACTATGCAACCAGTGAAATCTACAATTCACCCATGCATGCCAACGTAGAAATGCATGCAGGGGCTCAAAGCGCCCCGTGAGTGGGCATCCATGTACGGCATGTCACCATAGCCGTACTGATGCAGCACAGGCATGTGAAGGTACAATACATCAAAATGAAAATCAAGAACACATGACACAAAACAACAGTAGTCCCCCATCGCTTGCCACCAGCGCAAGGCAACATCCAAAACAGCATCCTGAGGGGGATTGCACCAGCCCTGTACTCTTGCCAGTAAACAAACCAACCATCAGCAGAAGCATGTACCACACAAGTTGGCAGAGTGACTGAGCAGCCAGGCTCATCCCAAGAGGGGCCGATGGGAGCTGCAGGGCACAGATGGCATGAATACAGAAGCTATTCCAATGGACATGACCCCAGTCCCCCTCCAACAAACGCACGCAAACACAGGCACCTGTGACCAGCCACATTCTGAACATCCCATCATTCCACCAATCGACCTGGCTGACAGGCACCAGTCGGCCAAAAGCCAATCCCCCGCCCCTGAACAGCACATCATGTAAACAGTCACAATGGCAGCCCCTATCCGTGACCATACTGTGCTACGTAGGCAAACGCGGCCAGTACTGTACCACACAACTCAACTCAGAAGGCGGAACACAATGCAGATCATCTCGCAATACATACCGCCACAAATCGAAAATTGCCACATCACCTGCAAAGAATAACGCAACACGACAAATATCGGAATACAATTTAAATGCACATCCAAATGACAAAGGCCCCACAGCAATTTGCAAAATAACACCAAAACATCCATCATCACCGAGGGCTGCATCTGCAATAATTGACCAGCTTCCACTTGTGTGACGCCCTGTACCATCATGGCACACAGGGCCTACATCAACGTTCCAAAAGGCAACATGGAAGCGGCAAGAACCGCAGGTCCGTCCCATGAGGCAGGCACTAGTCGAGCTGAAAGGCCGAAATGTTGCACCTAGCCACCAGTACAGCGTAAGGGCATGTGGCCCATTGGCGATCGTCCCATAAGATCGAAATGGTGCTCCACTGATTCACCCGAAGCTGCAGGTGTCGAGAGTAAAACCCATCTGGAGGAGTGGCGTAGAGATGGCATCTGCAATAGGGCAGGAGATACCTGTCACCCAAATGAAACACAAATTAACCGATTGCATTACGGGACTCATGATGCATTACAATCTTCATTCAACACACCAAATCCACACCCATATGCATGCTAGCCCACTCCAAAGGAATATACACACCCCTAAATCAGTATCGATTCATAACGAAATCAATCGAGGTAAATACACCATTGGCAACGTCGGTTACTGTGCATGCGTCCGTCAAGATAGAACCCATGACATGGGATTAGTAACGTGCCTAGACACAAGTGTATGAAGGCGCGTCGAGACAGGGAGGATCCGACAAGGGCAGATAGACGTAAGTCCCACTATGGCAGCCTTGCATCACATAGCGCAGGGGAAGGGGAGTGATTCAAAAAACCCATGTACATGGCAGACCCTAAACGGAATCATCTGTCCATGCATCCATTCATCATTCCCTCATCCCGCAATGAAAACGCATGAATATTCACTCACATAATATGTGAAACTTCCATCGCGTCTGTGCGTAATGCAGTCTGCAAAAACCACTGTGCTCCTGGCCGGATCTGTAGTGTTGTGAAGCAAGATGGATTTGGGAACGTCCTGCCTTATCGTCCACTACGCTATTGCGCATCCCATTCAATTCATATCATTCATTGCTTGCTCGTTATGGGCCATGTCCCAAGGACATTCTACAATAGAACGTTACATTTCCAGCCAGACCTGTGGGCGTATCCTCGCCGCTACTTCAAAACCAAAAATGCTGGCCTTCGAATTCCTCACTTGCAACATTACGTCGAAAAGGCTTCTGTGAACGCTTGCATTCACAATTACATCAATGTAGTGCGGCTGTGTGTCATAATGCTAACTGGCTGCAATCACAAATGGGACGCCACGCCCGTCGGTGAAGTACGTTACTGTGCTGCATGAGGGTCGGCCATCGATCGAGCCCTACATACCACTGACTCTTCACAGGTATGTAAGCGGCTGCAATCATAGCATGTGTAACAATGGGAGCATAGCATGAAAATCAGTCAAAGTACATCACACTGCCATCGGGATTTGATACATGATTCCAATCCCAAGATGCCATGCGGCCAAATGCAGCCTTACGTGCGGGACGTGCTCGGCCAGAAGGGATTGCATCTGCCACAGATTCATTCAATCAGCACAGGTGGAGGCCATACAGGCCGACAGCACATATATAGCAGACCCAAACCCCTCCCACAACCACTCCCACTCCAAAATGCTACCGGCAGGACTAGCGATGTTGGGCCTGGGGGACCAGATAGCACTGCAAGTGCTACAACTACAAGAAGACGACGAACAACAACAGGTACAACAACCGGGCGCACAGGGGAGACGGAGGAGAAGGAGGAGGAGGAGGGCAAGGCAGGGTCAGCAAGGCCCACAAGCACTGCCACTACCACCACGCAGGCGGCCCGCAATCCCACGCCTCCGAGCTGATCCGTTCAACCTCACTGCTGAGCAGATCCACACCCTCTACCGTTTGGACCGGGACACCATAATCGCCATTGTGGACATGACACATGCTGACCTCGTGAGCATGATAGATAGCCCAACCGCCATCCCACCCCTACTGAAGGTGGTGTCTGTACTCCACTTCCTGGCCACAGGCACCTACCAGCACACAGTGGGACAGTTGCATGGCATTTCACAGCCACTGTTCTCACGGACACTCTTCCAAGTGCACGATGCCCTCCTGAAGCACGCCGACGACCACATCACACTACCACGCACGTACCAGGAGATTACCAACGCAAAAGTGGGATTCCATGCACTTGGCGGCATCCCGGGTTGCATTGGTGCCATCGACTGCACCCATGTTGAATTGGTTGTCCCACATGCCATGGAGGTCCAGTACCGCAACCGGAAACAATTTCATTCAATCAATGTGCAAATGGTGTGTGACTCCAACAAGATCTTTACGCATTGTTGTGCCAGATTTCCAGGATCTACCCATGATTCTATGGTCCTGAGGAACACAAGAATACCACGCTACATGGAGCGACACGCAGGGCACAGATCCTGGCTACTCGGTGAGTCTCATTCCATGCATGACATCGTGGCCCATTTGATGCGTCAATGACCTTGCAGGAGGGGGGGGGGGCTACTTAGCACTATCATTCCACTGACACCCTTTATTCGTCTCATACAGGTGATGCCGGGTATCCACTGAAGAGATGGCTCCTTACACCAATCCGGAACCCACAGAACGAGCATGAGGAGGACTACAACCATGCCCACTCACGTACCCGTGTGGTCATTGAACAGGCATTCGGCCTACTGAAGGCTCGTTTCCGCAGCCTCAGCAGGTCTGGCGGGGCACTCATGTACAGCCATGAGAAGGTTTCTAAGATGGTCATGGCATGTGTCATGCTGCACAACATGTGCATACGTAGGAATGTGCCCATGCCCCCTGACGCTGTACTGCATGCACCTGAAGATGATGATGATGATGAGGGTGGGGATGTGGAGGCACCTCAAGGAGTCCATGAGGCACAGGATGCACGTGCAATCCGACAGAGCATCATAGATGCATGCTTCTAGCAACCACGCATGGTGCCTATTACACGGAAAGGGGACCTGTGGCACTGTGTGTGTGTAGTACAGGCACATTGTGGACTGTACGCCTATGAAGGCCTCGTACGCAAATATCAATGTCCACACATGTCATTGGATGATAATGAGGTGCTGTATTGTTAATGTGATTTGATTTATACACCCTATGGACCCGCCACCCAGTGAAGCCCAACACACCCCCTCCACCCTACTACCTCCCCCCCCAACACCAGTGTCCAAATATGCATGCTGTCCGTGGGTAGACGCTATTGCAAGCCCCCTCTACGGGTATCAGGGGCACCCCTGCCCGTGGAGCGCAGGTTCCTGCCAGATCTGCGTTGGGGGCTGCCCTGGACGGAACTTGCCACGGATGATGTCTCTGCCTGCTCGCGTCCATGCATGTCTCTGAGGGTTTGTGAGAGCTCCGAGAGCACACGGCGCACAGCAGCAAGTTCAGCACATACGTCTTTGGACGTCGCATGCAGTTCCCCCCTCAGGCTCTCGGTGCTTTTCTCCATTTGTGCTCTCAGGCTCTCGGTGCTTCTCTCCATTTCTCCCCTGAGGCTCTCACTACTTTTCTCTATTTGTGCCCTGAGTGTCTCGGTGGATGTTTCCATGGCTGCCCTGGAACCCCCGCATTCATTTGCATGGTCCTTGAGTAGCGTGGACACTTCCTGCTGTTGCTCGATCAGCAGGTCGAGGGACTGTTGCCTCTGCTGGGCCATGGACATTTGCGGTGGTGTGACAGGGGGGCTGCTCAACACATGTTGCCTTGGCACAGGACTTGTGGGGGTTGGCCAGTCGTCGTCTTCAGGGTGCCCCTGCGTGGTTTCGTCATGGTGTAGGGGATGGAACATGCAGGGGGATTGGGAAAGGTCATGGATGGTACCTACGTCGCCAGCACTGTTTTCCGTGTCGGAGCATGCTGGCATGACAGCTGTGTCACCTATGGTGCTGCTACCACCAGAGGCAGTGCCATCAGATACGTTCTTTGGGGGGACCTGTGGTGCTGGGGTTGTGGACTTGCTGGCTGCTGGGGTGCCTGTTGCAGTCCCCTCCAGTGTGCTGCCACTTGATTCCTGCTGCTGCCGTGTCTTGATCCTTGCACCTGAGGTGGAGGCTCTTGGGACGTTGGTCCTGGCCCTCTTTGCAGGCGTGCTGGTAGGGGTGTCCTGCAGCTCGTCGTTGGTATCGGACCCTGTGGTGGAGTAAAGAGGGGCGAGCGTTAGTTATGGGTCTGTCGGATTTGGAATGGCAACGTATCAAATGCATTGGGGTGGTACATGAGGCTGATTTGGGACTGGGCCTTGGAGGTGGTCTCATTTTCGTGTGGATTGAGGATGCATTCATTTGGCTGCCTGCAGTTAGGGGGTGCATGCTGCACATGTAGGGGTTGTTTATGGCATCTTGATTGATTTGTTTATTCATTCTGACTTTTAGAGGGCGCTGTCAGGGCAAAGTATGTATTGCACTATGGGGTCACATGGTACTGCACATGTTCGTGTTTTGTGGATTTCGCATTGTTTCTCTTGGCCAACCTACCTGATTCTCCGGATGTCGGCACTCCTTTCTCCATCCCTCCGACTCCCTCTATGCTCTCCATTCCTATGGTGGAGGCGCAGATATCCTCCCAGGGGGTCAACTTGATGGGCGACTCTGAACCCCCCCCGGTAGCTGTGGCGATGTTCCTGTTCGCAGAAAGTATGCTGCGTACGCGGATCCGCAGGTCGTCCCACCGCTTGCGACATTGCTGTGGCGTGCGGGGTGTTGTCCCCACCGCACTTACGCGCTGTGCCACCAGGGCCCATATGGCCTTCTTGTTGGCAAGGGCCGTCCTGGTCATTTGACTGGAGAAGACGACGGCGGCATTTTCCTGGAGGGTCTCGGTGAGCACGGTCAGTTCCTCTCGGGAGAAGTGTACCTGCCGCTTGCGATCACACGCTTTCTTGGCTACCTTTCCCATATTTATTTTTTTAACTGGGGTTGCTAACGGGTTGGGATGTGTGTCAGGGTCGGATTTTTAATGGTTGTGTTGGGATTCGGATTTTATAGTTGTGCGGCGTGCTGTTTCCCGTTCCGGCCACATGCTTTTACTTCCGTTTCCGTATATTTACGGTGCCCGTAATTTGCGGTGCCCGCTCGTTACGGTGACCGCTCATTACGGTGACCGCTAAGATGGGTGGCGGTATTGCACCTGGTGCAGCGTACGGCGGCGGTAAGGGCCGTTTTGGGGTCATTTCCGCCATCGCAGCCTTTCGGATTCCGCCATGGCGTAATGCTCGTGCCCGATGGGTCGTAATTAGCCGCACTTTGCTCCTTCGTGCAATGGCGGAAACGCTATTTACGCTGTTGCGGTCCGGTCAGTCACTTTCCGCCTGGGTCCTAATGAGGCCCTTTGCCTTTTGCAAGTGCAGTTATAGCATGTTTCTTTCTGCTGTTTTCCATGTTGCGATCATCGCAAGACATTCCATCTCGGTGACTTCGGTCACTTGACAAAATCCTTGTGCCTAAAAGCTTGTGTACAGTGTAGAAATGTTTGACCATTGCACATAAGGTAGCCCCTGATTTTGTTGTGCCACAATGAATGCTTTGTTGTAATGTGTCTATCTTTCCTATCTCCCTGGCATGCTGTTCAGGATGTTTGTCTGCATGTATGAGGTAACGACCACCCAGAGTACGGGATGCCGTGTGAGTGCTCTGCTTTCCCTGTGCTACTCTAAATTCTTTAATACACAGTTATGAACCCTCCCAAAGGTAATGTATTTTGCCAACCTCTGAAGACTGTAAAGTAGATCCAAGCAGGCTTGACATGTGGCCAACTTTGCACGAGGACTGCAGATGAAGTGGCCTGCTGTTGAATCTCAGTTACCAGTTTAATGGAATCCCCTACAGAGTGTAATTTGCTTTCTGACTTTGGGAACATTCAGACATGTAATTGCTAATTTTACTATAGCTGCTAATTTAGCTCTAGCCGGTAAGATAGTTCAGTGGGTTGAACGCTCGCTGCTGCAATGTGTATGTGATCCTCAGGTTTGAATCCTGGTGAGGCCAACTCAGTCTTTCATCCTTCTTAGGTTGATAAATGAGTACCAACACAGGTTGGGTGATATTGTATGTATATTTGTTCTACATAAACTAAAGCGCTTAAGCATAAATGCTAAATAATAACACATCATTATCTTTTGGCCTTGGACGTCTGCTTGCATTCACAGTAATTTGGTAATATCGGCCTATACACACTGATATTAACCATACATATGGCGATCCATTCCTGTATGCAATGTATATCACATTACAGTGATATCGTAACCATATCTTTCGTAGTGTACTTAGGAACAATGCTATGTGATGCCACTTCCTGTTTTGTCAAGGGGTGAAAGGTCGTGTTCCATCGTTTCCTGTGATGTCACTTCGGGGTGGGGTCAAATTACATCACTTTTGGTGATGTCTTCAGGGGTCAAGGGTTGTGTGATTTCACGTCCGCTACCCCTGGCATCTTGGTGAAATGACGTCCCTACGATGTCATTTATGCTTCAAAAATGTAGCCACATTTCAGTTCAGCTGCAACAGCTACAGCATGTTTTAACTCAAAAAAGCAGTCTTTCAGAATGGTGAAAAATGTTCTAAAAAGTAGTGGAAATGTTAACAGTAAAAAATTAAAGTAGGGCTACTCCACTCCCGATCGTTCCCACTCTCTTCAATCTTGATGCCAGCCATCTCTGCCTTCCCTCACCCTCCCTGTGTTCGGAGTCAAGATCCTTCGGAGCTGCACTCCTGATCCAAACTTGTAGCATTTCAATGTAGCACATTATAAAACACCAATAAATAAATAACTCTCCAGGTGCCCCTAGCCCCATTGAAAATACTTCCTACAGCCCTCAGTCTCCTCTGAGAGACAAGCTCTTAGTCTTGGCCAATGGACCCAGAATGTTGTGTCTCTTTCTGAAACTCTCCTCCCAGCACCCTCTCAAAGAGGCCCACTGCTTGGCAAGCCCCAGGACCACAGAGGTTGCTGCTAGCACCAAGTACCTACTCTCCCCACAGTCGCTAATCTCTAATTACTCAAGTTTAGCCCGAGCCAATAAACCGCCATGGTGTTCTTTCTTAATCCCTGTCCCCTCTGGCGTACTGTTGGGGAGCGAGCCACGGTGCCTGTTTTCGGTGACACAGTGCTGCAGAAACACTGTAGCAAATCCCTGAAATGATGTTGGCTCAGAAGGCCCATCCCAGCCCTCTGCATCAGGTACCCAGATTACTTCCTAAAGCCCACCCACACGTCAACGTGACAATGAGACCAACCACACTGAACTCGGTAGAGCCACTATACTCCCTCCTTTCTGACGGCCCTCTCTTCCTTTTCTCTGGCAGATCGTCACATCCAGAAGTGCCCTCTCCTCTAATTTCTGTCACTCCCTCCAATCGGTCCTCAGATCGTTCTGATAACAGTAAGAACTGTTTTGATTAATTAACACCCATATTTCGCAGCATTGTAAATAAGGGTTGGTACAATGACCAAACTCACGGATACACATTTCATGCCCTGCGGGACAGCCGAACCTCCCTGCCCTTCCCACATCTGTGTGCCTCTTCCAGACCCCAACTTCTGACTCCAGACTCTCTCGATCCCCTATAAGACTCCGTGCGTCTATGGCCCAAACCATCAGTGCCATATTGTTTCAGAGTTTCGCTATGTCAGCTTTTAATCCACTGTGGAAGGATGGAAGGCAGTCGCTGCTCTGCCAGAATCTGAGCAAATGAAGGTTGTGATTTACTTATTTATTGATTGTATGTTGTTTGTCTTTTGTAAAGCGCTGCATGCATTGTGTTGATTCACAGCGCTTGTTAAAGGGAACTGGGTGAACATGGGGAGCCAACAGCTTAACACGAGGCACAGGGGAGGAGGCATATCTCTCCTTTATGAACCAGGGCATTATTTAGTGGGAAGGAACCCGCAGAGCAGCTTTCTGTCCACGGGAGGCGAGCAGGGCAGGTTATCTGCCTACCGGGTAGCAAGGGGAGGAGATGAGAGCGTGTAAGGCACAGGTCAAGGGGCGCAGGGCAAAATAAGGCTGAGTGTCAGGGAGACCCGCTGGGGAAACCCCAAGAAAAACACAGGGGTCCCGGGCGTTGTTCAGTACAACTCCCTGGAGTAAACTGCGTGCTTCACCCCCACATTGAACAGTGAATGGTTTGGCAAAGGGAGACGGGAGACAGGAGGCCGGTGAAGGGGACGAACGGCCTGAAAGCAGGGGAAGAATTGGGCCGGAACTGGAAGGAGCCGAGCTGCACTCTGGCAGAGTTTGGCCTGGTGCTGCTCTGGCCCAAAGCCACTGGGGCTAAGCCTCCTATATCCATCGGCATAAGCATCCCATTCGCCTGTCCTTAGTCTGGAAGCGCCTCAAGAGATATTTTCTGCGCAGGTGAACAGCCCACGCACAACATCCATAGGCAAGCTTTGTCCAAATGAGTATATATGACTTGTGGTTTTCCGCCATTCTGTCTCATTACGAGTCTGGCGGTAAGTGGTAAGGTTGGCGGTAACTCAATTACTGCCAACTTTACCACTATGCCAAATTACGAGTTTGTGCCTAGAGTGGAGGATTTGCCTCCAGGAAAATCCTGTAGGTATATCCTCCAACTCACCGCCGAAAAATCAGCAGAATCGGCAGAAGTACAGCGGCGAAATTTCTGCTGCAGTAATTCTGCCAAAAAAGTCCCATTGAGTCCAATGGACTCAAATTAAATGGTGAATTACACCACATGGCCACTTGTAATCCGGCGGAAATTCTGCTGGACCAAGTAGTGGTAACGGTAATTCGTTTGGGCAGTATTCCCAGCGATTTACCGCCGGGATACCGCCCAACTCGTAATGAGGCCCATTATAAGGCTGAGCGTTGTGACAAATGAGATGACCAGAGAGCCCAGTTTGTATCACTTGCTCAGAAAGGTTTCAATCAGGTATACTTTTCTGTAAATTGGCAATTCCTTCATGTGTGGCCCTTAGCTGCACCTCTTGCGGTTCCTTGAGGAGATCGGGTGCTGCTAGGCCTGGACTACGGCTCCACCTATACGCCCCACCCACATCACTCGCCCCTCCAACCCCCGCAGGAAGGGTGGGGTGTAGCCAGAGCAAATTTGGTCCATGTTTAGCACTGCCTGAAAATATGCATAAGCGGGCTGAAGATGGCCGAGAGGAGGAGTGTGGGGGGGACCAGCACCTCTGATAGCGGGCAGCGAGGGGTCGTGGTAAGAAGGGCGAGTGGAGCAGGAATAACATGCACCATGGACAAAAGAAGGGCAAGAAACGTGACCGCAAAACTCTTTCAAAGCAAATGTCCAAATCTGAATGCTCAAGTGATCAGGAAAGTTGTCCACGGTTTTCTGAATTCTGACATGTTCGTTTTGTCTCTCGGCTATTGGGGTAGCTTACTCCATAATTCAGGCCATTCCATTGTCGTTGGAGTGACTTTGGTTCCTGATTAATGATTCGAAAAGTTAAAACAACTCAAATTACAGAAATAGTTATTTTCTGTTCTGTCACATACGAGTGATGTGAATAAGAAGCAACTGTTGAACACTAACATTTTAAAGCCCACTACAGTTAGTAATGCAGGCCGGCCAATGCCCGCTTTCCTCACCTATGACTACTTCATTCATACCCTTGTTTACCACAAACATGCAGAAACAGAGCTGTCACATAATCTTCTGCAAGCCCTTAACAGAGCATGTGTTTTTAAATCCCCTACATTAGTTGCACTTGTTTAAGATTACATACAGGCCTACAGAGACCAGAATGCACTCTGACGTGAGCTTAAAAGACAGGACTAGCTCCTGATCTGCAACACCTTGAGCACTTTTCAAACCGTCCTCCGGGGTACTCTACTTTCAAGATTTAAAGCTATGCACCAGAAGAGTCATTGTGAAGAAAGGCACCTGCTGTTAGTCATTGCTCAACACAGGTGGGTAGTTAGTTATATATCGGGGGAATACAATGTACAATGTGAACACAAATTGCAGTTCCTCTAAAAATTGAACACTTTTTTTGCATGTCAATGAGACGAAATGTGGAATAATCAGCCATAATATTAAAAAACAATCTGACTTAGTGATTCAGTCTACTGGCACAAATTGAACAGACAAGCTAGAGATGTTTTAGAAGCAGATGTTCTATGCCAGTGGTAATGATCCATATGTTGGCAGGTGGGTGGATCAGCCTCTTGTCAGGGCAACGGGTCACTCCCGCACTGCGCTTCCAGCCCCTAATAAAACTAGACGCCTATTACAAGAAGACATGCTGAAAAGACATGCATCTGAGGATGTAGTCTGTCTTCATTTTCTTCTTGTTAGGGTGACTCCAGAAACCCGGAGCCGTGATTTCCATCTAACTAGATGATGTTCACCAAAATATGCACCAATCAGCCAACCAACACCACTAGTCTGTCAGAAGTAGCGAGAGGGGTGTGTCCTTTATCATCTGCACCTCCTCACAGATCTAGCAGCAAATCATTTCCTCAACATTTGTGTGTATTCAGTACTTGGGAAAGCCCTCCAGCGAATGGAATCTGAATCTTCCAAATCCAGAGCCTCGATACTCCACAGCCTCCCGCCTCAACATTTGGCGTTCCATAGCCCCACTCCTACACAGCCTCAATACAGTGTTCATCCTCAATCATTCACAGACTTCAACCTCTTCACATTCCCTAGCCCAGCATGCCTCAACCTTTATCCCACGACTTCCAAGCCTTGAACCACCAACCCTTCATGTCCCATAGCTCCATACTTCACATCCTCTAGCCCCAATGCCTTCCAGCGTCTAACCTCAATCCTTCACAGCTTCAAATCCAATGATATCCCAGTCTCCATTCACTGACTGCAACCCTGATACTTGATGGACTCTTATTCCAATCATGTTTGGCTGGTTATGTAAAACCTTCACCTCCTCTAGCCTCAAGACTTCACATTCCTAACCACAATCCTCCGCAGACTCCATTCCAATGCATGCAGACTTTTTTCCTCAGCCCTTCACATTCCCCACAATTACTACAAGCCCTTATAGCTACTAACCCACAACACCTCACAGACACAAACCTTAATCTTTGGCATCCCTTAACCCCAATTGTTCTCTGATTCCAACTCCAATCCTTTTCCGCATCTAATCTCAATACTTTCCAGCCTGTAACCTGAATCCTTTACAGTCGCTGACACCGAACCCACAAACCCTAGATCTTCACAACCACTAACCCCCATACTGCCCAGCTTCAATTCTTCACAGCCCCTTATCCAAGCATTTCCAATAAGTAACGCTAATACTTCACAGACTCCAACCTCAATCATTGGCATTGCATATCCACAGTCTGTCCCAGACTCCAACCTCAATCATTGGCATTGCATATCCACAGTCTGTCCCAGACTCTGACCACAATCTTTCACAATCTCTAATCCCTAAACACCACTGCCACTAGTCTCAATTATTGATAGCCATATGTTCCGCTCTCTACTCTCAATCTTTCACAATCTCTGTCCCCAATTCCACATCCCACTTCACACCGATCAACCTGAAATCCTTCACACTCTCTAACCTCAGTTCCCCCACATGTCCTTCCCCAATCCTTTGCAGCCTCTAGCCTTAACCCTACACAACCTGTATTTCCTATCATGCATAGCCTCTGACCTCAGCCCCCCATTTCATAAACCCAATAGTTCACATCCTTTGACTTAAATCCCTCACATTCCCTAAACACAATACTTTACGGCCAACACATTTAATCCATCACACCCCCTAGCGTGAATCCTCCACATTTCCTAAACGCTAGTGCCTCCCTACCTCTGAACTTAATCCTTTGCGTTCCCTAAAACCAGACCTTCACATTCCCAAACCTTATTCCTTTCTCAGCCTGGAACACCAACCCTTCAATATTGGCTAAGCCCAATCCTTCACAGTATTCAACCTCTCTCATTCACACCCTCTATTCTCAGACATCCCCATTCCCTAACCTTACTCCATCAGGCAGGCAGCGAACCCCAACCCTGGACAGCACACAACCTCAAACCCTCACAGCCCCTACGCGATCAGAGCTCTCGCGATTACATCCTAATCCCTAGCTTGAATCCTTTATAACCCACACCCCCAATCCTGCACACCCTCCAGTCTCGATCCTTCCCAGTCTCCTTCACGGACCCTACCATCAATCCTTCACAACCACTGCTCAGTCCTTCACAGCTTTGCATGTCATCCAGTCTTTAACCCATAAAACTCCCTGTCAGTCTCTGTGTCCAGCATCCACTGGGGCCTTGCCATCCCCCCAACTCTCCCCATGTCCCTCCCTGCACGTGTGCACCGCTGCCGCTGCTTCAGTGTTCGTTCTTTCATGACGTCGTTCCTCCCCTTAGGGCAGAGCAATCAAGGCTGTCTGTATTGATGACTGTGATTATATAACGTGAATTGGGTTGCAAGCACAGGGCAGCAGAAGGGTAAAGGCTTGGCCGCCTGGTGCTGCTCTGCTGCTGCACCTCTGCCCTGTTCTGCAGCATCGGTGCTGTTGCATGACTGGGGCCCATGCACAGCTCTGTGAAAGCACCCCAAGCCTCACTTGAAGAACCTCCTGCTGTCCCAGCACTGTGACCCACCCAAAGCACTGCCATTGCGGTTCAGTGCTCGAAGTATGAACAATAAACTCGGATGCTCAGCACAGGAGTGAAGCGATTATCCAAAAATGCTGGCATCATTTTGGGACAATCAACTCTTCAGGCACAGTGCCCTCATCAGGCACGATGCTGGAATATCTAACTGAGGGCATGAGCTGGTTGGTAAGCCCAGGGAGCGGTAGGGAGGGACAAAGGGCGTCCTCCTTAAGTTCCTCGGTGTCACACCGTGCACAATTAATACTCCAATGCCAAACAAATGATGTGCGAGAACAACAGGCTCACCATTTGCCAGTGAGGCTGAACGCTCAGGCTGTTCTCTGGAACATGGGTTGGCTGACTAGGATGACAGTATAGCACATAGCTGCCATCTCATTAAATACATGGGGTTTTACCATCTTATAATTGATATATTATATATATATATATATATATATATATATATATATATATATATATATATATATATATATATAATAGGGTGGCAATCGCAGTCCTATAGGTAGGATGAAATCAATTTCAATTGACTTTTTAATAAACTGTATTGCGTCATTAGTTTATAAAACTTAAACACATTATTGAACAATAGAATCAAATTAACACTTCATCACCAAATTATACACACCCAAATACAATGATATGAAACTATAAATAAACATTTTCCCCTAACGCAACATGAATGTTTTTTAAAAATCGTATGAGAGCAAGAGTTAAACTAGGATTAACCCCCCCCCCCCCCCACATAGTTCATTCAAAAACCAATCAGAGCTCAGATTAGTTCGCTGAGTCACAAATCATCCGAAATAATTAATCTTATCACCGGAGATTGCAGGACAGAATGACGACCAATGTCTTAGGGACTCCAAGGTCTTTTCGCCACAACATCTGAAAAACCATTTCTCAGGCGATAAGCCTCTGCCTCATCTATCCAGTGTCACTAGCAGATTAAAGTGAAAACGCATGAACACTGTGAGGAATTCGACCATCCACACCGTGGGTGTGCATCGCTTGGACTTTTTTGATATTTTTTTAAAGAAATCGAATGATGGGAGATCAACCTCGGAAAATGTGTGGGGCTAAACCGCACACATTTTCCTATGCTCACTGCACAACTAACACATAGTTCTGTGTACTCCGGGTGGACACAGCCTACAGGCCCCGCCTCCCTGTCCTATTTAGTTGGAATGTGGCAGCCAGGAGTACATGAAGGTATCTCAAAACAGGGAGGAGAACCTTCCTCCGGCCATGGCCAGCCTAATTAACTATCAAAGGCTCCATGGATCTGCCTTGCCCATTGTCAGTCCTACTGGTGGCAGCGCATACTGATGAGAGGTAATTGAAGCAGACCTGCGAGAGGCCTGGTCACAGAACTGACAAGTGACAGGAAAAACCAACACCTTTTTGATATGTATCTGTGTCAACCTGAAGTCAGCTCCCGCCCCTCAGTATCAAGGGCAGTGAAATGTCATGTCTGGTACATGTGTTTACAGTAGACAACCCCCGCAGGGGGACCCCCATTCAGAGGGAAGGAGAATGTGATTTGATGGAGACAGAAAGTCTGTTCTCGCCACAACCTCAAGGGAGACCTGCCTTTAATCAGGGACCACAGAGAGTTCCATTAACCAGACAGACCCTTTGATCCACAACAGACAGGAAGATGGGTGGGACTTAGTATAACATGTTTTTACCCCTTTACCTTTCCTTTTGCAAAGCACTCTGGTTATCACCTCATGCATAACAGAAGATTGTTGGTGGGGACCCAGGATTGGTTCATAAAGGTAGGCTTAGCCTACATCAATCACTGGCTTTGCTTTAGAAGAGGGTTGAGCCTCTTTTGGCAGATCATCTGAAGACTTTGCAAGGAGTAACAATAATAACTCATTTGGACCCTGGCTGAAAGTACAGTCTGCCTTAAAGCTTCTGCCAGTGAAGGAATTCCAGGATTTCCAAAGAGGGAAGCAAGATCCCTCCCTTAAACATCTACTGGGGAACAGCGGGAGATACTGAATCCAGAGGACTCTTCCAGCAGCTCCAGAACCAGTGCCCAGCCAGCACAAAGTGTGCCCTGCTAGGCTCTGCAAGCAAGCTTCCTAGGTCGGAAGTGCCAGAGGGTCTCTGAACCAAACCAAGGAAAAGGCCAGTGCCTACAACACTCTCCTCAGCTTTGGGCGCCCACCTTAAAGGACGACACAAGCCCAGTGAACAAGCTAGGAGGAGTGCATCGACAAGCATCAACCAGCGTTCACCTTAAAGGACATTTTTGAGCCAGTCGAGCCCCTCAAGCTGCAACTGGCTGCACCCCTGACTGTTGTCACACCGCAGTCACTATCGCCATCCGAGATGCCTCAACCAGTGCTTCAGACCCGCCAGCCAGCACTGAGACAACGATTCCCAACCCCAGCCGCCGTGTAGGCCAGCCTGCAGCCGTCTGTCCAGCCTCGCTCGCCGAACTGCCTGCCGCCTGATACCCGCAATTGTGTGAAGTATTGAACTCTGTCGCAGAAACTACAAAGTGGCCTGAAACTGACTCGACCCTGTTGAGCTCCAAGAACTTCTACAAGCACAAGGTACATTGTGTTTCTGTCCCCTTGGTCCTTCTTCGATGGCCCCTGATGACATTTTATGACCCATTTCTCCCTTTGTGCTGATACCAAGTATCCTTGAATTATTGATATTAATTACTTTACCAGATACCCTCCTGTCAGTATCCAGAGTGCATCCATTTTCTTCCTTGAAACTGTCTGTCCTCTGCATTCCTTTACAGGGTGGGTTGTATTTTGTAGTGTGCTAGAACTGTCTGTTGTGATAATAATAAAGTTGATATTTTTATACAACCTTGACTGGATAATTTCTTTTATCATTGAGTAATAATTGTATTTTCGCTGTGTTGCAACTAAGCAATGATCCATGATCCTGCAGCAATAAGCCTGCCGCTCCGTCCACGTTACCAAAATTGGACAAGGAGGTTTATAATTGACTTGTGTTTCTAATCTGTTTAGATCCCTTCTGGTGTACTACAGGTGTGGGGCTGATTGATGGTTAAGAAACCAATATCTCTGGACCAGTGGTGCCCCGGAAGTTGATTTGTCACTAACACAGAGCAATATTTCGAATCAGGGAATTTCTTGACATACTCTGGCAATGATTCATAGGGCCTGCTTTGCATTGACTTTTCAAAAAATGCCATTGATTCTACCTTTTGAGTTGCCAGACGGATTTGGCAATCGTGGCACTTCCCCCCCCCCCTCAAAATGGGAAGGATTTGTTAAACGGTTTATAAATTATTCAGCAAAGAAAAATACCTGTTTTAGGCCTACTCCAATGCATTTTCCCATAGAGAAAAAGATGCTTACAAAAGATGCATAGTGCGAAAATTACGGGGCAGATTTTTACCAAACAAGAGACAAGTTGATCACAAAGCTTTGCAGATATTCCTTTTCTTAGTTTGGTGTAACTCCGCCCAGTAGTTTTTTATTAAATCAAGAGCGATGGGAGGCCCCCGGTCCAAAAAAAACTTTTATATATGTTTCATGGTGCGTTTCAATGCTGAGGTTTTTCAGAAATTAAAAAGCTGCCATTTTGTTTGCTCACTGTGAGCGATTCTCCTTGTATTATTACGGGAATTGGGGAAAGAATAGGGCTCAAAATTATTTTTGAAAGAGGGGAAAGGGGGGGTTTCACATCAGTGTAGGTTTGGGGATGATGAAAGAGGACCACATAGTTATTTGGATACTTTTGGGAGGTTGGGAGAGCCCATTTTGAGTCAGATCAATTGTGTCTTGCCACAGCAATCCTGTCGCAAGGAACCGAGCAGGGGAAAAAGAAGGATGTGCAAGGATCAGGGAGTAATTACACAGTGGGGGACGGGGGGATATGATGTGGCCTAAATAGGAGGCTGGGTGAACATGGAAAGTGGCAGCGGGGATAGGGAAGACTTTAATTTTCAGTGTTTTCTCATTACCATGGAAATCGGCAGGCACAGCAGTAACACAGGAATTATTATCACAGCAATACAGAGCAGTATCACAATGATAGCAGTTATGTTTCTGCAGGAAATTGGCTGGGGAAACTACCGTGGAGAAAAGGGGGGTATCGGACATGGCCTGTGACCCATGGTCTTTTAATCTAATTGTTGCAACTTGGACAGTGGCCATTTCCGAAGGTCAAAGGGCAGTGGGCCATAGACTTTTCTCCAGATGGTTGCAGAGTGGGCAGTAAGCCATGGCCATTGGGCCCTGGAGAAGATATAGCATAACAAAAGCCTTGAAATGTAGTGAAACATATTTAGTTAACGCAGAGTTAAGATGTTTGGCGAATGTTGGAAGTGTCGACAATCTTCACTCAGAGCACCCCTGCTGCTCAGACATTGACCACATGCATGAGATCACACCGGGGATCCCCAATGAGATCAAAAAGGACATCATGGGGAACATCTCTAGGGGGGCTCTTGGGGAGTCTCAAGGAAGTCTCAATGACATGCATTCAGAGCAACACCCTCATTCCATTCCTTCATCACCCTCTGTAGGCCTCCCCTAGACCTTAGGCTAAAAGATAGCCCCTTGAGGGTGGGGGGAGTATCCCAACCACATATTTGGCCTGTAGCAGGCCCCCTCAGTCACGCTGTAAATGTAGTGTTTTATATATTCCTACAATGATACACCTCAAAGATAAACTTCCATATCTTTTAATACCTTGACCAACTATATATACTTAACTCATACTTAACTAGATATAAGCAACCTCCCTAACTAAGGGCAGCTGTAGCCTACTATTAACTCCTATGAACTTTAATGGAAGCTATAGCCTCCGATGAACTTTAATGGCAGCTATAGCCGCCTATGAACTTTAATGGCAGCTGTAGCCTCCTATGAACTCCTATGAACTTTAATGGCAGCTATAGCCTCCGATGAACTTTAATGGCAGCTACAGCCTAATATGAACTTTAATGGCAGCTGTAGCCTCCTATGAACTTTAATGGCAGCTTTAGCCTCCTATGAACTCCTATGAACTTTAATGGCAGCTGTAGCCTCCTATGAACTTTAACCTGTGTAGGGGCCCTTTTGTTGCTCCTGCTCATGGAGATTTATAAGCCTGTCATGCACAGTCCCCTTCTTGCCATTTCCAGCAGGCGGGCTACATCACTCATGGGAGGTGCCTGCCGCTATAATCACCTCTGTGGCATTTCATTTTGGGGTCCTGGGCAGAGGACTGTGCTAACTGTTCATTACCTCTGAGCCTGAGCAGGCAGGCCCACCCAGCTCTGATTCTGCCACAGGCTGAACACGCTCTCCTAGTGGCAAAGTCGGCTTCATTAGTACAGTGTTCCCACATGTGGACCCACCCTGTCGCTCCTCCTTCCCATCAGATGCTGTCTTCGCTCTTGTTCCAATCATGCTGGCACACCACTGTGGCTGTTTGCCCACGCCCCTCCTACTCAGGGTCAGCCAGCAGCGTGCTAGGCTCTGGGCTGCACTCTTCTTCTGCACTTACCCCTCCTGGCACAAGGGTGAACTTTGCTCTGCCCTGGATAGCACCCCATGCACCACCTGAACCACAATGTTCTTACTTGCCTCGGCCTTGCGCTTTCTCCTGCAGCTCCCGGCAGCCCGCGACATAGCGGGCATACTGTAGTCCACACCCCATGCTGCTCCACACTACACACTTTAACCTTACACAGGTAATACATACTTTTAAAAAACCCAAAGTGTGTGTTTTTGTGTTTTTATTTTCACCTTTCAGGCGTTATATTAAAGATATTATGCAGTTTGTAAGGAACTTATGGTGGCAACAGTAAAGACAGACACAAGTGATCACAGTTCAAGGGTATTTATTAAACTGTATAGATAGGTTGGGAAAACGTCTAATCTAAACCTAAATCTAAGATGGGAGAAAGCTACGGCCATCAAATAATAAAAAGGCAGTCCTAGTGGCGTCTTAAAAAAGGGCCTATACTAAGAAAAATCTATTGCCAATCCTTACGCTAAATACAAAAAGAGTGTGGGATAATGTTCACAAGAAAGAAAGAAGTGTTCACAAACAATAAGTCAGGATGCGGTAGTCAGGGTCTCCCTTCCCAACATTTTGAGCACGGGACAAGGTGGGATTCTGAAGCACAGCACACGCTCGAGCTTTACCAGCACGAGGCGACAGTTCTGCTTTCAGCTACCAGGACCTTCGGTGGTTAAGTCTCTTTTCTACAAAAACTCTCTTGCCTCCGAGGACCTGATGTCCTACAAAATTATTTTAAATATGTCTTTTCCATAGGTGCGGTTGGTGATGACCTTTCACCCTTGGATTCCCCTGTTTCGGGCTCAGATCCACAAATAATTCTCAATGATATCAGGACCTTCGGTGAGTAAGTCTCTTGATTCCCAGGGCCTGATATGTTCAAATTAACAAACAAAAGTTATTTTCAGATTGCATTTGGGGTGATGATTCTTCACCCCTGGGTCCTGCTCTGTTGGGCTCAGACCCCGCTTGAATGTCAGCCTCCCTCTGTCTGGTTCACTATGGCTTGTAGTCACGCACTTTTATCCGTGACATTCACGCAACATTAGGGTGATTGCTTCTCACCCCTGGATCCCCCTCTTTCGGGGTTAGACCCTTCTCGAATGCTTGCCTTCCCTACGTCGGGTTCACTACGGCCTTTTTAACACAATTTCATCTGTGACATTCACAAATCTTAATGCCTTTTTAAAGAGTTCACTGTGGACATTCCTCTTCCGGGTTCACTCTTGTCAACACACTATTTTTCGGGACTTTTGGCTTCACCCCCTCTTTATCAGCATCCCTCAGTTGGGTTCACTCTTTCCAACTCTTGTCAATCACACAATACCTTGAACAGTTCATACGATGCAGGATTCACTTCCCTTAGCTACACAATCATCTGTCGGTCAAAGACTTTTGACAGTACAGAGGATTTTACAAGACCCCTGTGTGACCGCTTCGACCCCCTTTGTCGCCTTTCCCAAGGCCTTCTGGTTACAGTAGTTTCAACAATAGCGCAATCGCCCAGAATTTCCCGAGTGAGCACCCATGTGATGCCTGACTCCTCTGTAGCTGGTTTTCCCCTCTCGCGTTAATAGTTCTTTGCATTTCCTCAATTCGCCATTTGCTACGTTTGTTCAACACAGTTCGGTTTTTTTTTGGCTCTCCCCTCGACTCATCGGCTGTTATTAGCTGCTTCACTTTTCTTGTCTCTGGAGTCAAGGCAGTTACCACAGTGACAAGTGTCCCTCTTGGTTATCAGCGGAGGAGGTCCCTGTGTACCCTTGACATCTGCTGCAACACACTCTGGCTTTTGTTCGCAGTCTAATGATTCCTTCTGTGGAGCCTTCACAGGCCTGGCTCAGAAAGAAAAAGGTTGCCTCTCTCCTTCTTCTTATCACCCTATTGGTTTGCGCCGTCTTTCTCCTCCTCTTGCACTGCCGTTCTGAGTTAGCTCTCCCCTCGTGCGGTCTACCTTGCTCGTATTGTGCTCTCGTGCTCCACCTTTTATCCCTGTGCGGAAGGGAAAGGGCCGTCAGGTGTATGTGATTCTGGTCAATTGCCTGACTTTGCCTGACCCTTGTGGTAGGACATGTCAGGTAAACGGCTCTGGTGTTTGTCCATCGGCTTTAGTGGTGTGTGAAAATATTAGTTTCGGAAAAGGGGTGGGGTATAATGTTTGAGTATTTTACGGGATGCAATACCGTATCTTACCCGTCAGTATCCCACTTTCCCCCCACAAGGACCCCCATCCAGGTGATCCTCCTGCACTGATCCACCCCCAGGAACTGGATCCAATAGCAATGGCCGTGTCCTGTCCACTTGGATGAAAGATCCCTGGGGACTAGTAAGTCAGACACCTTCAGGTTTCTTACAAGTTGTATCAGGGCATGTCATAGTTAAGGTTAAATGTGATTGTCTATGGAGTTTCAGAAAATAACGTTTCTTATTAACTCTTGAGCACTTCCATGAAAAAATCTGAAAAGAAATCCGCAGTGCAATTTTAAGGCAGCCGGGCGTCATGGAAAATTACAGAAATGTTCATGAATTACTACATTTTTTTTAAAAAAGTTGGTTTTAATCACATTTTGAACAACATTTAATATGGGGGTTTATCGTGGGAAAAAATGTATTTAGCTCACATTTCTTCAAATTGGCAGCTTAGAATTTCAAGAAGTGTGGCATGCACCTGGATCTTATAATGAATTGATGCACTGAAAAAATCTTTCAAAAATCCAGCTGAACAATCTTCACATTTTAAGCTATATTTATAAATCACACATGCACAGAAAGAATATGGGTCTTTTATACTCATGTATAAGTTGTACATTTTGTACTTATGTGCTACTGTGCATTTGAAAACTCACATCAAAGTCAGTAATTGCTTAGATGTCAATTTCCATATGTAAATAAGATGTACAGGAGATGCAAATTGCGTGCGTAGATATATGAAATGTAAAACTCCTACATTCTGAAAACTCAAATCAAAGTTAGACCTCACTTTAGCATAAGCTTTCGTACATATAGGAGGCATAAAAGATATGAACAGAATGAATGTACATCTTATATACAAACTGTACACATACGTGTAGGAGATGTACATTTATCAAATGTACACTAAAATACATAGGAAAACTAGCATCAAAGTCAGGACTGACTTTGATATCAGTTTTCATATTCATTTGAGACATAAAGGAGATAACCAATGATATGCCCTTGTTCATATAAAACCTCACATCAAAGTCAAACCTAACTTTAATTTGAGTTTTCATACTGATAGGAGTCGTACTGCACACATGCATTTCATGACTTTATACTAATCACTCAAACGCTACATATATGCCATATGCTCACATGGCAGACAATTACACACCAAACACTCATACGCCTAACAGCACACACTGCTATGGCTCACGCTCTTACACTACATACACTTATGACAGACACACTTACAACCCACACACATACGACACATACTCTCATGACGCACATGCTCTTATGGCATACTAACTTACGCCACATGCTATTAGATCACATACACTTGTGGCCCAAGCACTTATGACCCACACTTACGAAGTATGCTCTTATGACACATGCTCCTATGGCACACACTCCTACAACACACACACACACCTATGATACACTGTTATGATATACACACCTACAACACATGCCCTTATGACACACGGTTTTACATGGAGTGGTGTTTGCAGAAGGAATGCAGTGTCGCCCACCTGGCTGCCCTACGGATTTCTTCCAATTGAACGTGCCATTGAAAACTGACAAAGGCCACGTTTGCCCTGACCAGGTGAGTGTGTAGCCCCTTTTGAAGGAGGGCGCGTCCACATTTACTAAGACTGAAGAATGCAGTTTCCTTCCCAGTGGACAGTGAAACTCTTGGCTGCTGTAGACCTCCCTGTGAACCCAACGTAAATAATAAACAACTGAGAGGATGATCTGATATCAGATATAATTTCAGTGACCTTCGCATATCCATACTGTGCAGATATCCCAGGCCTTTCCTAGGAAAAAGGACAGGATGATTTATCTCCTAGTTAATGTGGAAGTCGGTAAGTACTTTATGAAGGGATGAGTGTGTATGACTACCATATTCTTATGAAAGGTAAGAAAAAGGAGTCTGAGCAACGAGCCTGCACCTTGCATAACCTGCATGCCAAGGTAAAGACTGTGATCCAAGTCACACATTTGAAATCAGTAGAAGCTGTTGGCTGGAAAGACATATGCACAAGAGCTGAAAGGGCCACATTTAAATCTAATGAAGCAGGAGTAACCTTGAAATGCCTCTTGATGACAGGGTTGGAGCGGTAAACTGGTAGTCTGACAAGTACATTCTATAGGAATCAACCTTGACACCATAGTTCTTCATGTGGGCTACAAAACTGAGACCCTCTTCTATCCCCACCTTCAAGGAATGTATTTTCTTCTACAGACACCCATAGAAGAACCGAGTCCACTTACTAGTGGACTGTGATGTGGTGGATTGCTTTCTAATTGTTTTAATTACTTTCTTACAGGATCGATAAAGGGCTAATTCACATCGGGATAAGTACTTCAGGGCCCATACCAACAATTTCAATGATAGAATGGCGGGGTCAAAAATCATCCCCCTGTGTTGCGATAGAAGACCCTCCTGAGGAGGGAGAAGCAAAGGTATCGTACCAAAATGCCGCCCTCACAATTACGACGGACGAAAATGCCGACTTTTTTTTTACCCCCTCTTACATCACATATATATGTGGGGGTTATAAAATATAATATTAATATAGGTGGATGCGGAAGTCTATATATGTGGTGTAAAGGGGTTTAAAAAAAAAGTCGACATTTTCTGCCGTCGCAATAATCACATAGATCCAGAAGCAAATGAACTATTGCTGGTCCAGCAAGAAGATACGCAACCAGAAAACGTTCAGCTAGTTGGGTGCCACGGGGATAATTTTGCACCCGCAACTGTTCTTCAGTTTGTGAACTGGCTTCTGGTATGAGAGGAAGGGGAGTACCTTGAGATCGCCACTGAAGAATCTGGTTCAGAAAAAGGCATCCCCTCGATGAAGACGGTCCTGTCCAGCCACCAAAGGAGAAACTCCTTGACTGAACTCTGCACCAAAATCAAGCAGGACTGAGAAACAAAGTCCTGACTGCAGCTTGCTAAGAGGTAGAGTTGTGTTCATCTCATGCGCTGTCTAATGTGATGCACTGCCAGGAAGCACAACAACATCAGGACCAGTAACCTCCAATAGTTGTGGGCTGTAACTGAAGCAGCCTGCATGTAAGCTGAAGAGTCCCAATCTTGGCTTTCATGAAACACACCTGCCCTAAAGAGTGTCCCAGGTGGATCCAATGTAGCAGAGAGATGCTTTGAACAAGAGAGAATATTTTAGCATTGACCGATAGGCCCAAGGAGTACAACAAGTCCAGGGTTGTCTGAGGAGAGCCCATCACCATTGCAGTGGTAGGTTTCTTGAATGAGCCAATCATCTAGATAAGAGCAGAAATCAATCAACCCCTTACTTTGGGGAGCAGTGACAGCCGTCATCACATGATTAAATACCTTGGATGCAGAGCCAGTGCAAAAAGGGAGCACCCAGAACTGCTAACACTGGGCCTCATTACGACCCTGGCGGAATGGATTTAATGGTGCCGGTAGAGCTGCCGGTGCCGTTAAACCCATTCCGTCTTATTACGAGGTCCCCTTGCGGGTCCAGCTCTGGACGGCTGGTCAGACCAGACGTCATTTGCGGGTCCCGGGAGGGGACCAGGGAGCTAACAACGGGCCGTTTTTAACGGGCCCGTTGTTAGCTCCCTCCCCATTCCCATTGAGCCCTATGAGGGCTCAAATGGGAATGGGAATGGTCCGGGTCTGGGTTCCCTGAATGGGGAATTACTGGGCTCCCCAAAGTCGGAATGGCCTGGTATTTCCCCATTCAGGGACCACGGACCCGGACCCGAGTTTGGAGGAAGCCATGCCCTTTTTATGGGCATGGCTGCCTCCAAACTCGTAATGAGGCCCCTGAGTTTCCATAGCAAACCTCAAGCCTTTGTAGTGTGAAAGACAGATGGGGGTGTGCAAGAGGCATCCTGCAGGTCCAGGGTGTTAAACCGGTCGACCTGCCGAAAGAAGGAACAAGCCTGTGCCTGTGACCATTTTGAATGTCTAACTCAAACAGAAGGTGATGTGGGAAGAGAGGTTCAGGATTGTATGTGGTCCCCCCACCCCCACTCCCTGCTCCTTGTTCTTCTTCGAAATTGCAAAAAAAAGTGCAATAGAACACCTCCTTGGACTCCAAACAAGAACCTCCTCTCACCTGCATCCCCAGAAACTTCATCAGAATTGGTGAAAATTGTTTGGGGAGAGAATTACAGTGAGGGGGCGAGGGGAAGGTGGAAGCCCCTGGAGACCACTGAAATGATCCACTGGTCATGCATTCTTTTACGTCTATTTGTGCATAAATGCTGAAGTCTTCCCCAGATGGGAAGAGTGCTCCTTGGGTGCAAGTCCATCATTACTTTGGTTAATCGCTAGCGGTGGACGAGGAGGCAAAGGACCCCTTAGCCATTGTATGTCTCTTTTTTGGTGGTGAGGAAGAGGAGGAATACTGTAAACTATCTTCCTGGCAGCGGCTTGGGAAATCTGAAGCATTACCACTGTCGTGTGTATGTTCTGCTGCATTCACTTTGCAGTACATTCACTTAGTCACATGTACCTCACCATAGCGTTACTTCTCCTGTCTTTCACTTCCCAAGGCATTCACTTCATCATTACAGGTGCAGAGCCTCTCTACCCACCTGCCACCTCTTGCCCCAACCCTAACCTTATCCACATGTATTGCCACCTTCCCAATGTAAAGATGCAGATGAAATAAAGGCACCAAGAAGTAGATGTCGGGCAAAGTGAAGGTAGACTCAGTAGTGTAGGGGACGTTTTCTAAGTGAAGGGAGATGCCCCACTGGCCCCCTTCTGAGAAGTGGAAGAAGCACATTTCAACTTACATTGCAATGTCATGGCAGATAGTGATTTCAACGTAAATGTGTTACATTGTTGGACTTTGCCTGCAGATGAGTGAAAACGCTGTCAGTTAATGAAAGGAAGGGCCCTAACCTCCTCTTGAGTCTCTGATACCAGTTTTGTGTATTTGAGCCATGGACCTCTAATCTGGTGCATATCGTTATGGCTGCCATATCAACAAGCCCTGCAGCATGCCCATCGCTACTTGTTTGGCATCAGTGTGCCCACCAGGAAGGCACTGAGATCGTCAGCAAGCTACCTGATGTCCATCAACAATCTTGCGTTTGAAGCCGCTAGGATGACATCACTATTGGCCTGCCGAACGTGCAGGGTACTGTTTTTGGACATCTTTTCCCAATGGCACAAATCGCTTTCGCCTCCTTTGACAGTGAGTGGGGCTGAGGCCATTGCAGACGTAAAGTTGCAACCCCATGCTCTGGACCCAGGCCACTTCCACAACCACAGCAAATGGCTTCTTATCTGCTAGTCCTGAACGTCGCATGCAGTCTTTTATTGGTTTCTATTGTGGAATGATGAGTTTCCCACAGCTTTTGGGACCGAGGCTGCCTCTGGTATCTTCGTCACAATCGGCTCCTTGAATACATTTTGCATCAGGTGAAAGCCATCCTCTCCTTACATTCATGCATTGATGACTCCTCTTGCTGAGGTTGTTTCATACTCAGTAGGGGCCCCATGAGTTGAGATTTTTGTTCTATAATGGTGTGCGCTAGTTTCCGGAACCATCCCAAAACAAGCGCACACACTCATCTGCAAGTTCGACTCTCGTGGAATGCAAAGAACTCACGCTGGAGAAACAATTCACACGTATTAACTTGGCATTTATTTAGCAATGAGTAGATAAAATAGCAATTCAGCATTAATGGGAAAAAATTCAAGTTTTGGGGTACAGATTACAGAGAGCACAATCTTATGTTCCTTGGATGTAAAAGCTGCCAAACTCCAAGGACCAGTTCAGCGTAAGGACTGGCCTCTATCCCTCTCAGGCACTGGACTGGCCTCTTTCTTTCTCTCTCTGGTCAGCCCACAAGTGAGATGTAGCAAGTCAGGAACCACCTCTAGGAACTAAGCCTGTCAACCTAAGGCATCTGCACTTTCTCACTGCAAATCTGCTGGAGATTCCCCCTCTATAATGTGAGTTCACACTTTTAGCAGGCGTGCCTGTCACTCAGGGTGGGGCAAACCCTTTCTAGAACCTTCAGTGCAAAACATGTTTTTTGGTGGAAAAGTACCAGTCAGCACCTGTCTAAGTTGCTTTTTGCTCCTCTCAGGCCTCCCATCTGCAGAGCTTGGAAGCGTGTCACTGGAATGTACGTTTATCAGTGCTCAAGGTCAGTTTGCACTCTGCTGACCATCCCTTGTGTGTTAACCAGGGAACGCTGATCATCGCTTGTGAAAGCAAAGAGTCCCAGTGGAAACTAAACGCAAGCGATGCAGACCCGGAAAAGTAAAGCAATTAACCCCTAGTGAACAAGCTTTACAGGCCCATGTGTTCTGCTGGCTACTATGACATTGCAAGACTGGCCATCTAGGCGCTACAATGCTGTTATATAGCAAAGCAGGATAGTACTACAGGTTGCAGGCATTCAATCTGCACCTCGATCATATATTAACCCCATCCTGCCTCAGCAGGCTGTGTAGTTCAGCAGTTTGCGTGCCTGTGGGTACAACCTTGTCATTATATTACACTCCACCCCTTCGAGGCTTTGATTGAGTGCTCCAGACCTATGAGCAGTCTCTCCAATTGATCCATTCTATTGTACAGGTGGGTAATTCTGCACAACAATCCCACAAAGGTTATAGCAATCAGAATAAGGGACACAACACCCACAGCAAGGGGTGCAGCACTATATTTAGCAACTTTGTAGAAGTGGGGGACCAACCAGTGAATATGTCCCACCAGTGATGAGCAGTGACGGATTGCAAATGGTTGGCTGTCTTAATCAGGTGGTCTCTATCTATTATCTTTTTAAACTCTGCTGTAACACCTGAGGTAGCTATGGCCCTGCAATCCTGCCAGGAAGCTTGGGCAAACTGTTTAATATCTTGGAGCAGTGAGGTAATAATGCCTTAAGGAAGAGTCCAATTAAACATGTTAGTCAGCTTTGCATGCAAAGTAACGTAAGACCTCCTAGTCAAAGTGTACAGAGTTTAGGTAACGGCATCTAAAATAGTCACAACTCGATCTATACTAAATGCTTGAAGATTAACTTCTATCTTTTAATTGTCAATAAGCAAAGTGTGGTTAATAACAATGCCAGCCCGGTTTTGTTAAATCTGAAAAATGTCAGTCCTGTTAATGTGAAAAGTCTCAGACGAGTAGATAATGAACTCAACACTCATCCGGACCTCCTGATTTATGACTCTCCACAAAAAAGATGGGAATCATCAAAAACCTTCCAAACTGGATTCTGAAAATTAAGGAAAATTATGAGAAAGATCAGAACAGAAGAGAAACACGGGAGATTTGAAACACTATCTTTTTAAAAAAAAAAACAAAGGAATATCAGTACACAATAGAAATATATCTATCTGTACCTCCTTTGTATACCCTGTGGATAGAATAACCTAATAAAATCATTTTTGCATCATTTTCTAAAGTAATTCCAAGTACCTCTCTCTAGAGGGCGAACTAAAAATAAAAAACTTAACATTTTCTGAAAATATCCCTACAGAATCGATCAACCTGAGTCTTCTATTGTGTGAATAATGTGAAATTGCATCCATGTGCATTTACCAGCTATAGGATGCATAGGTGGGCCTGGTATCCGTTCAGTCTCAGTGTGAGGGCACACCGACCCCTGATCCCTTGGCACACAAGTGTGACCATGGGTTGTGTAATTCTGGCTGTCCTGCCACTCCCCTCGTATTTGTGGAACCTACCAGGAACCATTTAATCTCACGGGCAAGATCACAAATGGGCACCATATTCCTAAAGCATAAGCAGTTCTACTAATTTCCATTGAATCTTTACAATGATTGTTCTGGCAATCAAAAGCAAGTGGCTTAATTCATATGTGTGCAGGCAAATGCAACTCTTTGTGCCAGTGTGCAGGAGACAACCATCCCCATTCTGAGCAAAAACCGAATACTTGCTGATTTAGTAGTTTGCCACAAAATGCATTTAGTGCCCCTGGCAGTTTCATTCACCTGCCCTAAGGCTGCAGAAATATCTTCATAACTGAAATTATGCCATCTCCAATTGTTGCCTATACTTTTTGCAACATTTTTCAAAGCAGGATTCAATAGAGGGCCTCATTGAGCAAGCAGTATTTTAGTAGCGCTGGCATCGGAGCGCATGGCAGACAGCTTACTGTGCCCTATCTCTATATCAAAAGCATTCAAAGCTCCAGCCCCCTCCCCTACTTCCCCAGCCATGTGCAATTTAGTAATTGTCCACATAGAGTGACTCCATTTGAAACAGTGTGTCCAGTTGCACTTCACTGATAATAGAAGCATGCATACCATTTCTGCAGTGTAAATGCTGTCTAGCATACATGCAGTTTCAACTTTCAGGGCCTCATTACGAGATTGGTGGTAGTCATGGCGCTATTTGCGTCATGACTGCCACCAATAATGGGATCGGTGTGGTGCAATGGGGACTTACCGGTCTAGTCCGACCCTGGCGGGACCGGTAAATCCCCATTGAACCAACCATTCCCCATTCCCATTTGGGCCCCCATAGGGCTCAATGGGAATGGGGAGGGCGCAAATAACGGGCTCGCAAATGGCAAGCCCGTTATTTGCGCCCTGGTACCTTAGCGGGACCGTAAGGGACGTGTGGTCCGACCACACGTTCCTTACGGTCCCCGCCAAGGGACCTCGGAATAGGGCGGTAGGGGATTACCCCTACCGCCCGACTCGTAATGAGGCCCTAAGTGATTTAAAGAACAGCATTTTCCAAGTGGCATGCCGGGCAGATACTATGTTGGCTTTTAAAACAAAGATCATGCTGCCATCCGACAGCTCCTTTTTCTCTGCACAGTCATATTGGACACACTTGGACATGTTATAATTCACAAAAGCTTGTTTGTCACAAACACCACAGTCCTTTGGGCAAAAGAGACATAAAACACCAAACAGGCTGTCACATCCATTAACAAATACATTCAGGCCAGAATTTCATACACCCCCGGAATATGAGTCAAAACCATCGGGTGTCTGAAAATATGGCAAGTCAGCATCCTGGCTGCTCCACGTGGGTACTTTTTTCGCATGGTGTGGTACGATTGTTCTAATCACGCAAGATGGTTGCATTGGGTGTGGTGCAGGCAACTCTCGGCACCCACGTGGGATCTTGCAATAAGCTGCTTTTCTCTGAGAACGCATCAAGTTGCCTGGCCATGAACACCCATATTATGATTATGCCTAACCCCATCTTGGATTGTTATGATCGTAGTGTCAGCCCGATGGTGGGAACATAAACAGGAATATCTGAATTTTGCAAAAGTAGAACATAAATATTCACCACCCCTTTGCTTAACACCTCCCCGGACTCAGGTTTATTGTTGGGATTATGGACCCACACTTCCTTTCCAGTGCTCCCAAATCCACCCTCACCCTGCTGTGCTGGTTTGTTTCAATCACTTGGGGAGTAACTGCCTGTTTGCAAATCAATTGTGAAATGCAGTCATATTTGGTCAACGGTACCTCAGATGTACCTGTGTTGTGCAGTAGCACACAAATTGTTCCCCTGTAATCAGGATTGATCATGCCTCCCAATACATCAATGCCTTTCTTTGCTAGACTGGATCGTGCAGCAAAGCGTCCATAAGTGCCAGCGGGCAATTTGATTCCAATGCCTAATGATACATATTTTGTTTGCCCTGCAGGGATTATGTCATCTTCCAGTGTAATGAGTTCTAGTCCAATACTGCCTGGCGTTACTAGTATACGCAGCTTTGCATCTTTCTCAGTCTTCCATAGAAGTATCTTTGAAGTCTCTTAGTTTTCACTTGTCAGTCTCACAAAGGCTGTCTACTTGTTCCCTAAAGAACGATTATTCAGTTCAAACAAGGCATGGGCTAAATGCTTGGACTACCCCTTGAGTGTGTGCATTTGAGTCTGTTTATTTGCTGCTTCAATAAGCCATTAATTATTTCAATAAATCCAGAGGGTTCACGGTATTGGCTAATGCGAAGTGTCCATGTTATTCCTTGTTCCAGAGCCCAGTTTTGCACATTGTGCCCTGCAAAGTGGCTGCCTTGATCAGATTTGATCTCGTCTGGAATGGCGTAGTGTCTTATCAGATACTCCATTCCTTGCAATGTGGCACGCTGATCTGCATGTGCGGTTGGATGTGCCAGCAACAAGCCAGAATAAGTGTCTACCATTGCTAACACATAATGCATTCCATTCTCAGGTGGGAGAGGGCCAATGTAGTCAACTTGCCAGATTCTGGTTGCTTTTTCTCATCTTTCCAAAGCACCTTGAGGCTTTCTCTCCAGTGGGTAGCACTTTACTTCACAGCACATAGGGCATTGGGCTGCAGCTTGCTTGGCATTGCCCACTGTGATAGGCAGCTGTCTTTTTTTTGTCCACTCATAGGTTGCCATTTGTCCCAAATGACCCGATGCTTCGTGCACCCTTGTCTGCCATTACTTGATTTTCTTCTGAGGCATTCACTGGGCATATCTCAGCCATCTGATCTGCTTCATTGTTAAACAGTGCAGCCAGTAAGGTTTCAGGGGGCATGTGTGCGTCTACATATCTATCAAAGATGTTACTCTTTTCCCCCTTGCTCCACATCTCTTGCCAGATTTCTGACCCTACCCTAATTGGAGTGTTCTTGATTTTCCATTCGTCTTGTTTCCATGCAGGTGCCCAATGAGTCAGACCTGGGTGTGTGTTTTTCCGACTGTCTGTGTATATGTACGCAGTATCTGTGTCTTTTACCTGTTCGAGCACTACTGCCACTGCTTGCAATTCATCATACTGACTTGAGCCTCCCACCCCTTCTCTCATCACCAAAGTCTCTCGATGGGGTTGGAAAGCAACTGCTTGCCAATATCTTTGTCCTTTCCCGTACTATATACTGTACTGTGCCGTCAGTGAACCAAGCCTTTTTCTGTTCTTCACCAGACAGCGTTTCGTAAGCAGGTGCAATTTTGAAAGGTTATTGTGGAAGAGCTACAGGAATACTCAGTTCGGGCATTTTTTCCAAGTTAATAGGTTCCAGCATTTGCTCTTACATTTTGGACACTCCTGTTCACCCTGCTTTAGCTCGCTGTTGCAGGTACCACTTCCATTCCATGGCATCCTGCGCCCTACCAAGCTTTCCTCTTGTGGCTGCTTCTATCACCTAGCCCGTGATATGGGATCTGTGTGCAGATGGTAAAAGGTTGTTCTCCCGTGACTAGTTCAGTTGCAACCAGTGCCCAATAAACTGTTGCATCTGCTTTTCTAGTGGAGACTCTCTGGTCATGGCATCTGTGAACTTTCTCAACCAGAAACCCTGTGGAACTCTTTTCTGGCCTTGCCTCTGCAGTGGACTCCACGCAGCAACATCGTCATGTACAAGCACATCTATCAAAAGGGTCCTCAACTGTTAACACGCCAAATTCAATGCAATTCTGCAAAGCATCTTTGGCCTGTTGCAAGGCAGTCTGCCAATCAATGCCCCATTCAAAGGCATGCTTCTTCCTGGTAACTTTGTAAATTGGTTTCAAAATTGGACTAGGGTGTGGTATGTGATTTCTCCAAAACCCCATCAACCCAATTAATATCTGCGCCTCATTTGTAGTCACAGGTTGTGTCATCTGTTGTACCATTGCAATCACAGGTTCCAGCACTTTCTTTACTGAGCCAGACCATATTGCGACCTGAAATTTCACTTCTTGAGTAGGTCCCTGCACCTTCTTGGGATTAATTGCCCAACCTCTGTTTTGTATATGGGTTATAAGGGTCTCAACAACTTTTTCTACCTTGACTTTTTCTTCCCCTGGCAACATTATATCATCAATATAATGCCCAATTCGTACATCATTCATGTTCTCATTTTCCAAATCTCTGGCAACTAATACATGACACAAAGTGTGACTATGTAAGTTCCCCTGGTGCAATTTAATAATTGTAAATTGTTTGTCCCCCACAATTCACTGCAAATTGATCTTGGGACAATGAATCAATGTCTATCGAGAAAAATGCATTTGCCAAATCAATCACCACGTGCCATTCACTCACTTCTTTAGTGAGTTTCTCAACCATTATAACAATGTCTGGCACAGCCACGGCTAAAGGTGGCACCTTTTTGTTCAAAGCACTGAAATCAACCACCATCCTCCACGAGCCATCAGGCTTGCTTAGAGGCCACAAAGGTGAATTATACAGACTGACTGCCGGCCTCATTATGAAGCATTCACTAGTGAGTCAATAGTTTCACCAATCTCTTTTTACCCTCTGGGCAACCTGTGCTGTTTCATGCACACTGGCTCTGCAGGTGGAGGTAAATGCAATGGAGTCCATTTAGCATGCCCAACCAAAACAGAATTCACCACTCTCACATGGATTTTGCAGAACTCTCCCAAATCAGTAATCAGTTTTCCCCAACAACACTTCCATTCCCAGCATGTACTCTGGAATGTTAGCAAAATGTAGCTGTTAAAGGAGAACCTTCCTAATTGACATCTTTACTTCAAATGCTGTTACAACTGTCTCAAACCCTCCAGAGCCATTCACAAGTACTCTGGGTCCAGAGAACCTGTTTGGATTTCCATTAATAATTGTCACTTCTGCCCCTGCATCTAATAGAGCTAAAACCTGTTTCACCTTGTAATTCAAATATAAAGTGAGTGGTACAAGAGGGCCTCTGTCTCTGGGACTAGCTCTCTTTATTAACTGGACCTCAGAGACAGTCCCACCAACTTCAATCAAAGATAGAATCAGGAATTTCCATTTCTCTTTTTGCAAATCGGAATATGCTTTTGCTCACACGTTAGGTTTCAATACGTATTCTTCAAGGGTCGCGCTGGGACTAGTCTTTTTATGCCGGTCATACTTCATTTTCTTCCAATTCTCTAGCAAAATGGGTGTCAGTTTGCCATCTATGTCTTCTTTCAGTATCCCCGCTTTCAGCAGGTCAACCTACATATGCCTGTGCGATAATTTAATAGTGTCAGCTTTGTCCTTAGGTTTCGCATTTTTGTTTCGTGTTTTCTTTGCTTCTGCGCCTGATGCTACAATGCGTGCAGCTTTGCGTTCGTCCAACTCTTCCACCTGCCCAAGCAGCAATTCTACTTCTCTGATTGCTCTTCCCCGTGCAGGCACTAGTAATGACAATAATGCTCCCTTGATATGGCTAGGAGCATTTCACAGAAATTGCGCTTTCCAGCCTGCTGTGAAAACCTCAGTGTCAGGTAATCCTGTAGACTGTGCACTTCATCCCCCTTTCGCTAAGCTGACCTGTGGCTTCTGGCAATTAATTCCATGCACCCCAAGTCTCTTCCATATCCTTTGGAGTTGCATATAAATTTGCCAATGCTGTCTGCAGCCAGTTATACAATTAATGTGTTCCCTGCTGTCCTAGTGCCCCTCAGCTTATTTAGCCCAACATTACATTGGTGGTCATTGATCCCATATTAACAATTCCTCTGGTGACAAGAATCAGTACCTATACCACACAATCTGAGTAACCAACGGAAAATCGATTCTCCAGCATTCTGCCTGAATAGTTCAGCTATGCCAAGCAGCTCATTGTGAGTGTAATCTCATACAATACGAGTATTCTATGTGTTGTTACCACCTGCTTGGCATTTTGATTTATTAGTTATTAATGGGCACTCTGGATAAGCACATTTTCCCTGTGAACTATCTGGTTCTTCTCCCTCCGAATTCGCAATGTCAACAACTCTTACTTCTATCTCCTCTGACCAATTAAAGGTCTCCTCCGACTCAATGTCTCTAATTTCTCCTGACCAAGAATTTGGATTCCAATTACCTTTTCTAATTAGCGCTCGTATTTCTTATTTTAGAAGGCATGCCTTTCCTCTGCCTATGTTTCTGTGTGGCAATACACACTGCTAATGAAGCACATTTGTCTTCTATTAAGTCAGCTCACTTTACCGCAGATTTGAGTTTTTCTTTCATAATGAATTACTGTTCTTTTAGAAGGGAACCCTTGTTTAATTTTTGTATCTGTGCATCTTTTATTAATTCTCCCTCATTCACCTTTCAGAGTGCTTGCAAGGATAGCCACCCGTTCCTGCCTGCAGCCTTCTGCTCTCTGGCACTTTCCCAAGGGGTAAATCAACAGAAAATGTGCTAATTCCCGCATGGGATATCTAATTTTCCAGACAATCCCAAGCCACTGATGTGGTGAGCCAAGACAAACTTTCTGCCATGGATGACCAGGAGCTGCAAGTAGGCCATCCAGGATATGGCAGTGTGCTCCCCTGTCATCTGCATTGTGCTCTGGTTTACCCTTTCTCCAGAATGGCATGGCTTCCATGAATCCTGCAGACTACGCCAAATGTTCTATAATGGTGTGCGCTAGTTTCCGGAACCAGCCCAAAACAAGTGAACACACCCCGCTGCAAGTGCGACTCCCGTGGAATGCAATGTTTCGACACTGGAGAAACAATTCACATGTATTAACTTGGCATTTGTTTAGTAATGAGTAGATAACATAGCAATTTAGCACTAATGGGAAGAAAATGCAAGTTATGTGTTACAGATTAGATAGAGCACAATCTTACGTTCCTTGGATGTAAAAACTGCCAAATGCCAAGGGCCTGTTCAGTTTAACAACTGGCCTCTCTCTGTCTCAGGCAATGGGTGGTACTCTTTCTCTCTCTCTCTGGTCTGCCCACAAGTGACACGTAGCAACTCATGAACCACCGCTAGGAGCTATGCCTGTCAACCTAAGGCATCTGCACTTTCTTGATGCAAATCCACTTGAGAGTCCCTCCTCTCCCATGTTAGTGCACACTTTTATCAGGTGTGCCTGTCACTCAGCGTGACGCAAGCCCTTTCTAGAACCCTTAGTGCAAAACATGTTTTTGGTGGAAAAGTACCAGTCCAAGTTTCTTTTCCCCCTCTCACTGCTCCCATCTCCAGGGCTGTGAAACGCTTTACTGGAATGTATGTTTATCAGTGTCCAAGGTCAGTCTTCACTCTGCTGTACCATCCTGTGTCTGTTTACCAGGGAACACAAATCATTGGTTGTGAAAGCAAAGATTCTCAGTGGAAGCTAAAAGCAAGTGATGCAGGCCCGTAAAAGTAAAGCAATTAACCCCTAGTGAGCAAGCTATGCAGGCCCATGTGCTCTGCTGGCTACTATGTCATTGCAAGACTGGCCATCTGGGCACTGCAATGCTGTTATATAGCAATGCATTTGAGAGCACTACAGGTTGCAAACATTCAGTCTGTGGCCCAATCAGCTATTAACCCCATCCTGCCTCAGCAGGCTGTGTTCCTATGCACAGTGTAGTTAGCTCAGCAGGTTGCACACCTGTACTCAACCTGGTCATTCTATTAGAATTGTGCATGCAAGGGATATGGCCTCAGAGAAGACATTGTGGGCTCTAGTTATCTGAAACGTGTTGAATATGTGGTGGATGGGAAGCCCATGTCTGTAACCATGGGAGCGGAGCAGTCCAGCAGTGCTAGGCTGAAAATCAATGGCTGAGTAAAAGGGAGATGTGGGCCCAAGCTGAGTCATGGTGTCTTCTGAAGATGACAGGGGTGCTTTTGAGGTAATTTGTGCCTCACTAGCCATGATGTGCGGCATGTGCATATGACCCAGTGCTGCTGAAGGAGTTTTTGACTGTTTCTATTTACACTGTTCAGTCAAACAGTCCACACTGTCCACCATTCTGGGTACTCGGACCCGTATTCATAAGGTCTTCCGCTGGTGACTGTCTGAGCCATGGGCTAATGAGTGTGGCGATGGGATTCTGCTCAGAGGTGCTGATCTTGCCCTGCATAATCCAGGATGGTTGTATGGTAGCCTCTGATAGTTGGCCAATTGCAGACCTGGTTGTAGGAATTCTCAAAGGCTGCAACTGGTCCTTCAGAGAAACCCGGGTGTAAGCAATCAGGCTGAGCAAACACCTGGGCCAAACATGGTTATAAGGTTGCTGAAGTGATACCTCTGGACCATACCCCATACATTTTCTGTCAGAGCCCTCAACCAATTTGCCATTGCCTCGTGTTGGGACACTGAATAGGGTCCAGATAACCTCTCCCAGTTTGACAAGTAACTGAAAATGAGTCGCCTCTCCAGGGTCCTATACAAAAGGAAATGTGTTTGCCCCTTTAGCAAGTAGCACAAAGAACTCTTTCAGTGGATGTTGCCAGAAAAAGGATTCAGAGCGGTTTAGTCTCATCCACAGGCGTAGCCAGGATTGTCAAACAAGAGGCCATCGCAGTGACATTAACATATGTAAATGCCAACACAGTACACCCAGATTTTGGGTGGGACTTGACCACTCAGGCCCTACCATGTTTACACATCTGGTCTCGTCATCAAAGCTCTGTGGAAAACAGGTGTTGCAAAGCTTTCAGTCAGACCATAAGTGATTGGGCCCCAAACACTGCAGTAGGTTTCCATGAGAGCTTGCCCACAGCTAATAAAGTGCCGGCGCTCTGGTTCCTGAGGCACAGATGATATCAGGGCTTTAAGTGGGCCAGGCTACCCTGGGCTCATCCCTTGAAGCCTCCAATATTGCCCATGAGGCAGGGATCTGCCAGGGATCTCCAAACTAATCTCCCTTATCAAATGTCTTTAGAAATATGAGTGGCAATACTGCTCTTTGCCAGTAGATGTCACCTTCATTCATTTTTAGAATCACAGCATCAGTTAAATAAATATGAAATTAGGTCATTTTCAAAGAGAAAAGAGAAATGATAAGAGAATACATTGTTTGATTTTTGCCACACATTATATTCAAGTATTATCATTAGAATGCCTTTAATTAGTACATAGGAATAATGGATTTCCTTCACGACTGTGGATTTGCATGGTGTACTAACAACTTTTGATGTGATGTTCTGTTTCATATTTGAATATATTTGTTTTGGTCAACTTTTTTACACACAATAACCATATTTAAAAACATCTTTTAAACCAGAATATGTTCCCTTTCATTGCACATATGTAAACTCGATTGGCTCTGTCAGGGCACTCCTTTAAGTACACAGGCGTCTCCTCTTTTAAAGCTATATTAGCTACTTGGGATTTGAGGTTGCGTGAGACCCTGTTTGGACCCCACCCCAAACATTGCAACATGATGCATTAGAGCCCCCCGCCCTTTGATTTCGTATCCCACTAAAAGCACATGCGCCCAGCCTCAGGTTTTTATATTCAAATCATTGCCTCGCTCTCACAAGTATGGTAGAAAGGGGACAGGACGTAAGAGTATCAGTAAATCGAGTTATACACCAGAGATGATTGAAGATGCTCGGAATGGACACTGACCTCTCTCCGCTGCTGTGTTGCTGATGCCGTCTTCTGTTGAGTTAGACTTTGCGTTCTTACATTTTGAGTCTTGGGCTGGATTGCTGAGCTGGCAAGATTGGATGCCCAGGACCATACACATGTTATAACATGTATTGCAAATACTAGCATTCATAAACTGTATTGATGTATGACTTTGTGATATGATTTGTCAAATAAAAAAAGAAACTCCATCCTGTTCAGGATATTCAGTACAGATAAAAGGGTGTTTCCTGCAGACAAAGGTAAGGCAGTCCAGGGGGTGATCTTCATATACATCAGGCTGAGGGAAGGCCCTTACCACGGGTACTGCTGTGCCTACTCTGGAGAACAAAGGTGTACCTTGGTTCTCCCTGGTCAACCAGAGTTGCGCCAGTGAAGCCTTTGATGCGCTGCTTAACCACACATGCATAAACGAGCATTGCATATCTGGCATAGATCAAAACTATTTGGCTTCTTTGTCTCAAGTGGCTGACTACACAGGTGCCTCGAAATGACAAAGGCCCTCATTACGACCCTGGCGGAATTCGGAAAACGATGGCGGAAATGCAATACCGCCATCGAATAGCGCTCGGTGCGACTATGACCCGTCACCGCAAAGTACGAAGCCATTAGCGACACCGTAGTGAACGCCAACGCTAACTGCACCAAGCACGCGCGCGCGCGCCATGCCAAACCGTAAACACCACCATGGCGCAAGGGTACGCCAATTCCGACCCTAGCGGACATGTACCTAACGCCATCAAGCATGGCGGAATGTACCATTCCGCCATGGTGAGAAGTACGGCATCGCGAATCAACCGTAAACGGCCCCACTGAGTGCCTGTACACCGCTCCCTGCCCACAAAGTACAACTCCCCGTAGGTGCAATGAAGTCACAATGCAACCATTGAAATGTACAAGTCACCCATGCATGCCAACGAACAAATGAAACACAAGAGGGGCCAATGGGAGCTGCAGGGCACAGATGGCACGAATACAGAAGCCATCCCAATGGACATGACCACAGTCCCCCACCAAGAAACGCACGCAAACACAGGCACCTGTGACCAGCAATATTCCGAAAATCACATCATTCCACCAGTCCACCTGGCTGACCGGCATCTGTTACACAAAACCCAATCCCCCGCCCCTGAGCATGACAACATTCAAACAGTCATATTGGCAGCCCCCATCCCTGACCTCACGGGCTTCGTAGGCAAACGCGCCCAGTACAGTACCACGCAACTAAACTCCGAAGCTGGAACTCAATGCAGATCTCCTCACAATACATCGCTCCCCAAATAGGAATATGCCACATCACTTGCAAAGAAGAACGCTACACGGGCCAAATCAGAATAGAAATTTAATGCACAACAAAATCACCAAGCCCATACAGCCATCAGGCCATGAACTCCAAAACACATTTCACCATTGTGGGCTGCATCCGCAAGAAATGACCAGCCACTACTTGTGTGACGCCCTGTTCCATCATGGTACACAGAGCCACATTCACGTACGAAAAGGCAACATGGAAGCGCACAGAACCGCAGGGCCGTCCCAATGGGGAGGCACTAGTCCAGCTGAAAGGCCGAAATGTTGCTCCGAGCCACCAGTACTGCGTAAGGGCATGTGGCCCATTGGCGATCGTCCCATAAGATCGTAATGCTGCTCCACTGATTAACACGAAGCAGCAGGTGTCGGGAGTAAAAGCCATCTGCAGGAGTGGCATACAGATGGCAGTGGCAAAAGGGGAGGAGATACCTGTCAACCAAAAGAAAAGAAAAAGAACAGAATGGCCATCAGAACTACATTCGAACAACTCACTTCAATGATCACACGAAATCCACAGCCATATGCATGCTAGCCCACTCCAAAGGTTCATCACCACCCAAAAACCACTTGCGACTCATAACTATCTATATCGAGGTGTAAACACCATCACAAACGAGTGTACCTGTGCATGCGTCTGTCAAAACAGAATCCATCAGATGGGATTGGTAACGTGCATGGACACAAGTGTCTGAGGGCGCGTCGAGACAGGGAGGGCTCAACAAGGCCAGATAGACGATGGTCCCACTATGGCAGCCCTGCATCACATAGCGTAGGGGAGGCGGATAGATTCCAAGAAGCCCTGTACATGGCAAACTCTGTATCAAATCACCTGCCCATGCATCCATTCATCATTCCCTCATCCCGGGATTAAAACGCCTGAATATTTACTCACATAACATTAGAAATATCCATTGAGTCTGTGCGTTATGCAGCCTGCAAAATCCACAGTGCCCCAGCCCGTAATTCCAGTGTAGTGAAGTAACATGTATTTGGGAACGTCCGGCCTCATCGCCCACGTCGCCATTGCGCATCCCAAACCATTCATATCAATCATTGCATCCTCGCCATGGCCCCTGTCCCAAGGACATTGAACAATAGTACGTTATATTTGCAGTCAGACCTGTGGGCATTTCCTCGCCGCTAGCTGAAAACCGAAAGCGCCGCCCTTCGAATTCCTCATTTGCAACATCACGTCGAAGAGGCATCTGTGGCCGTTTGAAATCACTAATTAATCCATCGAGTGCGGCTGTGTGTGAAAATGGCAACTGCCTTCACCCACAAATGGGACGCCCCGCCCGTCGTTGCAACTCGGTACAGTGATGCATGAGGGTCCACCGTTACTCGAGTACTACGTTCCACTGACCCTTCACAAGTCTGTTCGCGACTGCACAGATAGTATGTGAAACAATGGGACCACAGCAGAATGAACATATCAACCAATGTTACACGGCCATCGGGTACAAATACATGATTGCAATAGCAAGATGCCATTCCCCGAATTGCAGCGTTGTGTGCGGGACGTGCTCGGCCAAAGGGGAGAGCAGTTTGCACAGGTGGAATGAATCACCACAGGTGGAGGCCATACAGCCTGAAAACACATAAATTGCACACCCAGTCTCCTCCCACAACCACACCGAAATGCTACCGGCAGGACTCGCGATGTTGGCCCTGGGGGACATGATAGCACTGCAAGTACTCCAACTCCAAGAAGAAGACGAACACCAACTACAACCGGCCGCACGGAGGAGACGCAGGAGGAGGAGGAGGGCCAGCAAGGGCCGCCAGCACAGCCACTACCACCACGCAGGCAGCCCGCAATCCCACGCCTCCGAGCACATCCGTTCAACCTCACTGATGAGCAGATCCACACCCTCTACCGTCTGGACCGGGACACCATAGCCGCCATTGTGGACATGACACAGGCTGACCTTGTCAGCATGATAGATAGCCCAACCGCCATCCCACCCCTACTGAAGGTGGTGTCTGTACTACACTTCCTGGCCACAGGCACCTACCAGCACACAGTCGGACAGTTGCATGGCATTTCTCAGCCACTGTTCTCACGGACACTATTGCAAGTGCTCGATGCCCTCCTGCAGCACGCAGACGACTACATCTCCCTACCACGCTCGGAGCAGGAAATTACCAACACAAAAGTGGGATTCCATGCACTTGCCGGCATACCGGGTTGCATTGGTGCCATCGACTGCACCCATGTGGAATTGGTCGTCCCACATGCCATGGAGGCCCAGTACCGCAACCGAAAACAATTTCATTCTCTGAATGTACAAATGGTGTGTGACTCCAACAGGATCATTACACATTGTTGTGCCAGATTCCCTGGATCAACCCATGATTCTATGGTCTTGAGGAACTCTACAATACCACGCTACATGGAGCGACACGCAGGGAACAGATCCTGGCTACTCGGTGAGTCTCATTACATGCATGATAATGTGGGGTATGTGATTCGGCAATGACCTGGCAGGAAGGGGGGGGGGGGGGGTGCGTACGTAGCAATGGCATTCCACATCATACGTTTATCGTCCACATACAGGTGATGCTGGATATCCACTGAAGAGATGGCTCCTCACACCAGTCCGGAACCCACGGGACCAGCATGAGGAGGACTACAACCATGCCCACTCACGTACCTGTGTAGTCATTGAACAGGCATTCGGCCTACTGAAGGGTCGTTTCCGCTGCCTCAGCAGGTCTGGCGGGGCACTCCTGTACCGCCATGAGAAGGTTGCAAAGATGGTGATGGCATGTGTCATGCTCCACAACATGTGCGTACGTAGAAATGTGCCCATGCCCCCTGACGCAGAACTGCAAGCACCTGATGATGGTCATGATGAGGGTGGGGATGTGGCAGCACCTCAAGGAGTCTGCGAGGCACCGGAGGGCCGTGACATTCGTCAGCATCTCATTGATGTATGCTTCTAGCACTCACGCCTGGTGGCTGATACATGGACACGGGACTCGTGGCACTGTGTGTGTCTGGGACATGCACAATATGGACTGTACGCCTATGATGGCCTAGTACACAAAGATCAATGTCCACACATCTCATTGGTTGATCGTGCACTGTTTATGGCATATGTGATATCATGTTGTACACCCTATCGACCCGCCACCCAAGTGAGCCCAACACACCCCCTCCACCCTCCTACCTCCCCCCCGAACACCAGTGTCCAAAGATGCTCATTGTCAGTGGGCAGTCGCTATTGCAAGCCCCCTCTGCGGGTATCAGGGGCACCCCTGCCTGTGGAGCGCAGGTTCCTCCCAGATCTACGTTGGGGGCTGCCCTGGACGGAACTTGCAACGGATGATGTCTCTGCCTGCTCACGTCCATGCATGTCCCTAAGGGTTTGCGAGAGCTCAGTGAGCACACGGCGCACTGCGGCAAGTTCGGCACATACGTCCTTGGACGTCGCATGCAGTTCCCCCCTCAGGCTCTCGGTGCTTCTCTCCATTTGGACTCCCAGGCTCTCGGTGCTACTCTCCATTTGTGCCCTTAGTGTCTCTGTACCTCTCTCCATTTCTGCCCTAAGTGTCTCAGTTGATGTTTCTATGTCTGCCTTAGTGCCCCCACATTCATCGGCATGGTCCTTGAGGAGCGTGGCCTGTTGCTGCTGTTGCACGATTAACTGGTCGAGGGACTGTTGCCTCTGCTGGGCCATGGCCATTTGCGGGGGTGTCACAGAGGGGCTGTTGACCTCATGTTGCCTTGCCACAGGGCTTGTGGGGGATGGCCAGTCGTCGTCTTGTGGGTGCCCCTGCGTGGTATCCTCATGGTGTACGGGATGGAACAGACAGGGGGATTGAGACAGGTCATGGATGGATCTGACTTCGACATCCCCGTCTTCTGTGTCGGAGCATGCTGCCATCAATGGGGTGTCACCTATGGTGCTGCTGCCACCAGAGGCAGTGCCTTCTGTGGCATCCGTTGGGGGGACCTGTGGTGGTGGTGGTGTGGGCATGCTGGCTGCTGGGGTGCCTGTTGATGTTCCCTCCTCTGTGCTGCCACCTGATTTGTGCTGCTGCCGTGTCTTGATGCGTGCAGCTGAGGTGGAGGGTCTTTGGCCGTTGGTCTTGGCCCTCTTTGCAGGTGTGCTGGTAGGGGTGTCCTGATGCTCGTCGTTTGGATCGGACCATGTGGTGGAGTAAAGGAGGGCGAGGGTTATTGATGGGTCTGTGGGAATTGGAATGGCATTGTATCACATGCATTGGGGTGGTACCTGAGGGTGATTTGGGTCGGGGCCTTGGAGGTGCTTTCATTTGTGTGTGGAGTGAGGGTGCAGTTGTTTGGCAGCCTGCAGTTAGGGTGTGCCTGCTGCACGTGTAGTGCGTGTTTTAGGGGTTTTTAATTATTTATGTATTTATTGTGGGTTTTAACGTGCGCTATCAGGCCGATGTGTGTGGACGTTCTCCTGGACATGTGTTTCTGTTGCACTATGTGGACACATGGTACTTCACATGGATGGACTTTGTGGATTTGGCATTGTTTTATCTGGCCCACCTACCTGAATCTTCGGATGTCTGCACTCCTTTCTCCATCCCTTCGACTCCCTCTATGCTCTCCATTCCGATGGTGGAGGCACAGATTTCTTCCCAGGGGGTCAACTTGATGGGTGATTCAGGACCTCCCCCGGTGGCTGTGGCAATGTTGCGGTTGGCAGAGAGTATGCTGCGGACGCGTATCCGCAGGTCGTCCCATCGCTTTCGGCATTGCTGTGGGGTGCGGGGTGCGGTCCCCACCGCACTTACCCGCTGTGCCACCAGAGCCCATATGGCCTTCTTGTTTGCAAGTGCCGTCCTGGTCATTTGCGTGCAGAAGACGACGGCAGCATTCTCCTGGAGGGTCTCTGTTAGCACGGTGAGTTCCTCACGGGAGAAGTGGACCTGCCGCTTGCGGTCGCACGCTTTCTTCGCTACTTTTCCCATTTTTCTTGGTTTCGCTAGGGTGGATGACAGGTTGGGGTGTGTCTCAGGGTAGTGTTTTAGTGGTTGTGTGGTTTTAGTGGTTTTATAGGTGTACGGCGGGATGTTTCCCGTTCCGGGCCCATGTTTTTACTTCCGTTTCCGTATATTTCCGGTCACCGTACTTTCCGGTAGGCGCACACTGCGGTGTCCGCTGTGATGGGTGGCGGTATTGCACCTAGGGCGCCGTACGGCGGCGGTGTGGGCCGTTTTGGGGTCATTTCCGCCATCGCGGACTTTGCACTTCCGCCATGCCGTGGTGCTCGTGCCCGATGGGTCGGAATGGGCCGCACTTTGCTCCTTCGTGCAATGGCGGAAACGCTATTTACGCTGTGGCGGTCCGGTCAGTCACTTTCCGCCAGGGTCGTAATGAGGGCCAAAGTCATGTTTGTTACTGGGAGAATGAACAATCAGCGGTGGTAATGGTGTCTGTGCCACGCATGAACAAAGGACCAAAGTCCTTAGAGTGCTGTCATTACGACTCTACAAAGCAGGCCAATTGCAATGTCATCACGACCAATGAAAGATTCCACTTCTGGCATGAATTTGTTGATACTCATCCTTTTCTGTCCCTGTAGTACTGGGGAGGGTGCAGCTTTATGTTTAATCAGGACAAAGAGGCAGCTGAGCAAACATATCTCATGAGTGAGGATCTCATAGACATTGCAGACCTGTCACACAAAGTATGTTGGACTCTCTCTGAGAAGGCAGGCATGACTGCCGTCTCATAGAGTACCTGAGTTTCAAGACAAGATTCTAGACCTCACATTTGCCACGCTGCTGGACATGGACATGGGTCTTTGCAAAAAACATGGGCTTTAGCGTATACATTAATGCCCAAAACTCAGTGATATCCGGTAGGGAAAAGGAACTCCCTTCCTGCCAAGTTTTACAAGGGAGAACCACATGTGTCGTAGATGGTCCAGGAATATCATCCTTGATTTTAGACGTATTTTCGGTGAAGAAAATAGCAAGAGCCAGGTGGTTTAAACAAAGTTAAAGAGGCTCTATAAAATCTCAAAGATCACAACAAATGAGAGAGAACATTGACAACAACATAAGAGAAGCTATGAAAATATATGAAGACACATTAATAACTGATCAATTTGAACTTGTTGATCCTACCACGATGGATCCTATGTAAGTCCACTACACAATCCACCCACTATATTAAAGAGACACCTTCTGAAATATACCAAATGCATCAAGCAACAGGTTGTCTCATGACTGTGGGGAAAATCCTTTAGAAGCACAGTGTTTCCCACTAGTTTCCCCTGCAGGGACAGGAGGAAGACATAATGACAGACCTGTGCAAATCAGTGCTTTAGAGCCTTGGTCTCTCAGAATGTTCTTGGAAGATCCAAAATTCTGTCAAAACATTGGCCCTCATTACGAGTTTAGTAGTAGTTTAGCAGTAAATCTGCCAAACTATCTCCAAACAGGATTACCGTTACCACTGCTTGGTCCCACAGATATACTGTGGGACTACAAGTGGAGGTAGGCGGTGTACAAGGACTACATACAAGCGGAGGTAGGCGGTGTACAAGGACCACAAATGGAGGTAGGCGGTGTACAAGGACTACAAGCGGAGGTAGGCGGTGTACAAGGACTACAAGCGGAGGGAGGCGGTGTACAAGGACTACAAGCGGAGGTAGGCGGTGTACAAGGACTACAAGCAGAGGTAGGCGGTGTACAAGGACTACAAGCGGAGGTAGGCGGTGTACAAGGACTACAAGTGGAGGTAGGCGGTGTGCAAGGACTACAAGCGGAGGTAGGCGGTGTACAAGGACCACAAACGGAGGTAGGCTGTGTACAAGGACTACAAGCGGAAGTAGGCGGTGTACAAGGACTACAAGCGGAGGTAGGCGGTGTACAAGGACTACAAGCGGAGGTAGGCGGTGTACAAGGACTACAAGCAGAGGTAGGCGGTGTACAAGGACTACAAGTGGAGGTAGGCGCTGTACAAGGACTACAAGCGGAGGTAGGCGGTGTACAAGGACTACAAGTGGAGGTAGGCTGTGTAAGTGCCCATTTTCTGGAGTCCAAGGGACTCCATGGTGATTTTGGCGGAATTACAACTGGCGGTAATTCTGCCAATTTCCCTGATTTTTCAGTGTTAAGGTGGAGGATTTACATCCAGACGGATGCTAAACTTGGCATTTGGCAGAGTGGTAAAAGTGGTGGTAATTCTGTTACCATTACATTTTTGCAACTCTGCCAAACTCGAAATGAGGTCCATTGACTTCACTTTTTCAGCTTTTTTTGTAAAGTAAACTGGCAACCCTATACTATGGTGTTGCCCATATATTAAAAACGGGCACTCGTTTTGACACCATTTCAGCACGTGGACGAATCCAAAAGGTAAAAGGCAAGAGTGAAATGTTGGAGCTAAGTATTAACAATGCCTTTGCAAACATCCGTGGTCAAAAAGAAAGCCTGGTTCTGACATCACGCTGCCATATGCTGTATGTTAAGGACCTTGGTCCTCCCACTTGGCTCATTACACTCAGTTGTGCACAATATTAATGGGAAAAGGGGCATGTATCCTTCACACTGCCAATCAAATAGATTTAAAAAGTCCAGGCTAACACAATTCACTTGATCCATTGAACATTTCATGTCACTCCCCCACCATTGGATTGCCATGTTACCTTTCCTCTTGAACAAAGATCGCCCTCCATTTAGAGAGGAAGAGCATTTCTTTTAGAGAACAGAATACCAGTCCACAGGAGCTCCATATTTTCATATGCTTTTGTGGAGAAACGGCGCTCCAGAATTTGACCATGGCACTGATGAAATTGTCTTAGAATGTATAGAAAAATACATTATATGTGACAACCAAATGTAGGACTTAAATAATCACTTACGAGCCAAACAAGTCAGACTGCACAATTGTGGCAAATGCTGCTTACGCCAATACAGACACAAACGCATGTGCAATGCTAATGTAGATGTTCAAATTGTATTTAACACAACTGACGAGAGCTGAGGGGCTGTGACGTACCTTGCTATGCAGTTAATTTGTCTGCCACAATTTGAATATCTGTCAAAAAAAATGGGGAACCTGGTAAAATGCCTTGACCTTCTAGGAACTTTAACCACCTATAACAAAATGATCAAGAGCTTGTCAACAGGTTGATATATTCTTCTAATTCATTGACCTCTAAATAACTGTTGATCTATTCCGAGTCATCAATGGTCACCTCCTCTAAATGACCATTTATCTCTTCCAATTGGAATCAATCCTTGGTAGTCGGGTGGGTACACACATTCATTCTTTTTTTTAATTCCTTTTTTATTGGGTTTTTGATACATAATACAAAGTTGTCGATACAAAACAAATGCATACCAAATAAAACACTTGTCTCCTGCCCCCTCATCCTCAGCTCCCCTTTCCTCAGGTGTGGACCAACAACTAAATGCATAAAGGAATAATAAACCCTTAGAAGGGGCAACCTTATCTTCTTAATCAAAAGCGTTGCGCACACTTAGAAGTCCACGTGTCCAATATCATCCTCAACCCATGTCAGACGCAGGAAGTGCCTTGGTTGAGCATTTCCCTCATTAAACCCACCCCCAGGAGTCGCACTATCATCCACGCACCCATCTGCTGTCTTGGCACCATATTTCTGTAGAAACGCCGACCACACCAATTGCTGCGAACCCTTTACATTATGCTCCAGAGCCATAATCTTTCCTTTTCATATATCTCCTTGACTATAGCTACTCATTCTCGTTCCAACAGCAATATTTCTCCCTTCCATGCTATTGTCAAGCAGGCCCTGGTGGCCAACAAACTAAAGGGAGCCATATGTGACAGAGCCCTCCACCCCTCCTTCCATTCCTCAAGTTAAAATAACGCCAACATAGGGTTTAGTGCTCGCTGTATCCTATCCAATCCCCTAATCCAGCCCAGGAGCTCCCTCAAGTAGACCTGAACCTTGACACAAGACCAACACATATGCCAATAAGTGTCTCTGTGTCCACAATTCCTTCAGCAGAGCAGACTCACTCCCAGGAACCTTTTAGATAGCCTCACTTCATCATACTGTCACTAGTGGAACAATTTGATACTGTGCAATCTATACTGACATGCTAGGGATGTTTTATGCACCCCCTACACAATCGTCTCCACAACTTACCATCCAGCTCCCTTCCCATATCCCTTCCCTATTTTCTTTTGTTTCCCACACTGGCCTCTGCCTTGGCTGCCATCAAGGCCACATACAACTTCGAAACCAGACCCTTAAAATCCTCATTTTGCCTTTGTATCCGAGTCAAGTCCCTCTGAAATTCCACCTTCCACTTATTGGCTGTCAAGTCTCCCTTCAATTCACGTAACTAAACCCTGAGAGCTCACCAACATTAAGGTGAGATTGCAGCTCCTGCATGTAAATATGAGTACCATTCACCCAAAGTTGTCCTATCCACTCCAAGCCAGTCTCAAACCATTATTGGAACTACAACGAATCTGACAAATCGTCTCTCACTGGCGGCACCCAAATGTGACTCATCAGGGACGTCCATGTAGTAACCTCTCATTGAATATCACTTCCCCCAAATGTCCCATATCAGACTCAAGATATGTCTAGCTTTACCCCCTATTGGCACCCATAGCCATTATCCCACCATGATGGGTATCAGCCAGTAATTCTCCAAATAGACCCACTCTTTTAAGTGGTCCGACCTCAAATGGGGAACCAAAGCCCTTAATTGTTCTATCTTATAGTATGTGAGAAACCTTGGTGTTTTCTCCCATGTGGACCCCGAGAATACTCTATTCAGGTGGCCAGGGGTGAGGCATCGCTTTTGGATCCCAACCCTGGGGGTGGACAAGCGAGGGAGGTTCACCTGGGAAGGGGATACCGGGGTTGCACTAAGGGGAATACCACAGCCAAGATGCAGTATCCCAACGAGACAGTAGGTGAGGGAGAAGTAGTCCCAGAAGCCTTCGTGGGATATGTAGGTCCCATGGTGCCTAACCCGAGAAAGTGATGAACATGTCAGCCCAGATTAACACCCGGCAAGGGGGACGACAAGATAAAACAAAGATATAACTCCAATCCTAATACTTATTTGCCTTCCTCTAGATTAGAGCATAAGAAGTACTATGAAGACCAGTACTGTCAAGGTGTTTGGGTTAGGGAGTAATCTGACACAAAGGTAATCACCTGTAGTATATAGAAACAGGTCCAGAGGATTCCCCTCTCTCTTTTGCCAATCACCTTATGATAATGTAATCAGTAGACAAAAATCTGCATCTTGTTTGTAGCCCCTTTCCCATTTCCAACAAGTACTGGGATGAAGAAGAGGTGATTGGGAGCAATGTGGATTGCACATAGCAACAACATAGGGTTACACAGTGAGGCCTACCATGTAACACCTGTAGACTGTCCCACTGATAGTCTGTCAGGGTCAGGCAATCAACCCAAACCATTTACACCTGACTCCACTTGACAATTACTTTAGGTATAAAAGTTGTGATTCAGCGAGGAAGTATGAGCGAGCTGGGATCTTGGGTTGGGATGTGAAGGCACCAACACAAGAGGTCTGGGAAAACCAGAGGAGAACAAAATGCCGAACCGATGGCCTAGTGTACCAGCGGTGTCGCAGCGAGGTTAAGGAGTCAAGTCTACGTGAAGCCAGAGGAAAGCGAGGTGCTGCTTATTGGCCGTGTCGAGGCCAGTGCGTGTTCCCCTGGGACATGTGCCAGGGGTGCCTGAGGGGATGGTGGTGAGACCCTTACCTCGTGCCATGCTGTCAGGTTGAGTCTCAGGCGCGTGATGATGGCTTGAGCGGGAGCGGCGGCTTGAAAGCAGCAAATAAAGCTGTAAGCAGAAAGGAAAGGAAAACAAGGAAAAAAGCAAAGTGCACAAGGGGCACAAAGCGAAAGACAGTAAAGTGAGGTACAAAGGGGGGCAGGCGACCCGACAGATTGCAAATAAGTGAAGGATTGAAAACGAGTGAAAAGAAAACAAAGCGAGAATGTGAGCAACCCAAAACAGGAAAGAAAGGTGCAAGCGACCCGACAGATTGAGAAAGTGAATTACCAAGTGAGAGAAAGTAACCTATTTATAGGCACCATACAAAGGTCCAATAAATAAATAAATAAACTAAAAGGGTACGAGCAACCTGAAAGCAGAAAAAGGGGGTACAAAAGACCCACAGGTTGAAAAGGGAAAGTGCAAGAGGCATGAGACGAAGAAAGGAAGGTGCAAGAGTGCAAGACCAAAGAACAGAACATGTCAGGGGCACGATAAAGTCAAAGAGATTGTGCAAGAGGCATAGTAAAGAAGATAGAGGGGTGGAGGTGTGCACCATGGCCGCCGGACACTAGGGACGCACACCCTGAGTCCTCCATGCAGGAAGGAGACAAAAAGGTGTTTAAAGCAACCAGAATAATACAAGAAAGTCTATTTCCAGCTGTCCCCGGGTCGCCAGACTATGGTGAATCCAGGAAAACAAGAAAAAAGCAGCTGCCCTGCCAGACAGAATCACCCGTGGCACGTGGGAGAAATACACATACGCAGCATGTTACAGCCCGGAGAGACTGTGCCGGAGGAGGGAGATGAACAAAGTCAGAGTCCTTGCAAAGTCTGGCCAGTGCAGAACCGTGGAGAATGGCCCAGGCCCCGGGCCGCATGAAATGCGGGACGATAGAGGGTCTGGGAGGTTAGGCGCGGGGTGGGGGAAAACGGCATGAAAGCGTAGGGAGGGGCGTTCGAATGGCGCCACAAGAAACAAAAGCCCAGGAAAGGGCAGGAAGCAGCACCTGGGAAGGCGTGAAATAGAACAGCAAGGGGTCAGGGGGGTAACATGGCCACCCCCAGGAAGGAACAAAAGGCCGGGGGGGTATAAGTAAGCCAGGAAAAGGAGAGGCAGCACAAACCAGGTAAGAGCTCACCTCTCTCGGGTAGGCTCTTAGTGCCTGGATAAGGGGAAGGAAAAATGTTTGCTCTTGCGGGCTCACGCATTTCCACCTCCTCTTAAATTCGATCTTAACGCAGTAGCTACGAGTTCGCCCAGCTGCGCCGGAGCACGGGCGACCCAGAAGTACCAGCTGCGAGCGAACAGAGCAGTTTTTTGCCACGGACAAGCGAGACGGGCGAGGAAGATCGGGAGTAGAAGACCAGAAAAAACAGAGGACGCACGGTGCGGAGGAACCTGACAGAATTCAGACGAGAAGGATGGCGGAGGGAAGAGCGAAAAGGGCCCAATAATTCTCAGAATGGGCGAGGAAGGCAGAGAAGGAATATGGGGCACAATGGGTGCTGGAGATAATGCAGAAAGAAGAAAGGGCGAAGGTAACGTCACCTCTGCTGTTCATAGAGCCCAGCAGCAGCGAAGGAGAAGACGAGGTACCGCAAGGACAGAAGAGAGGGAGAGCGGAGTCGAAGAGATCGGAGGAACAGACAGAGGCACCGACCAAGAGAAAGAAAAAAGAGAAAAACAAAGGTACTGTGAATAATAATGTGGGGAATAAAATAGTAAAAATGTAAAAAAATTGCATCACAGTTTCGGGTAAGTCGCCCAGAACCAATGGCAAGAAGGGCAGATGGGAGAAGGGAGCCAGGGAGGAGCAGCAGGGGAGTTCCTCAACCGAGGCAAGCAGTGATGATGAAGAAAGGGATCATCTAAGGGCTTGGGTAAAATGGAGAGGAGTGGTGAGCAAGGAGAAACAGAAAGGGGCAGGGAGGCAGGGCCAGAACCCAGGGAAACCCCGGTCCCGGCACCGCAAGGGGCACCAGTAGTCCCGGTCCCGCAAGGGACACCAATAATCCCGGCACTGCAAGGTGCACCGGTAGAGCCAAAGACAGGGGGAGCTCCTCAAGGACCCAACCCACAACCGGGGGTGCCAACAGGGGCACCAGGGTCAACAGTATCAGGGGACCCACCAACGGGGGCAGCACCAACGGTGGCAGCGGCAGAAAATGGGGGGCCACTCATGACGAAATATGGCAGGCCAACCATGGGTAAAGATGCACAGGGCAGGTCAATGAAGGCAATGGCTTGGTATATAAATGACAAAGTAAAGGAGAAAATATGGAGGAAGTAATTGATCGATATCTTCTCATTATTAGATTGTCAAAAGAGGGGGATGAATGTGGCCCTAGAGGACATGAAGGAAGACAAGAAAAGCTATCTAAAAAAGGGGCCAGTGGTAAGGAATTTTGACAACTGGATGTCGGCCTTCACCATAATGTCTACAATCATATTACAACAATTCCCGGAAGACGGGGTAGCATTAGTGGCGTATCAGCAGAGGGTGCTGAAGGTACACGCGGCGTTTGGGGGTGACGCATGGCTGGAGTATGATCACAAGTTCAGAAAAGAGATGGACTGCTTTCCGGATATGGGATGGGATGTGGAAAACTTTAATCTCTACATGTTTAATGTGCTAAAGGAGAAATGGGATTCCAAGGAGCGAAGCACAGGGGGGCAGCAGAGAAGGCAGTATTGGCAGAATGATTACAAAGCGGATCAGAAGTACAATAACCAAATGTACGAATCCAGCTATGACAGAAATAGAGACCAGAGCTTTCGGAGCAGAAATTATGGGTCACAGAGAGGGTGGCAGAGCAGCCTGCCCCCGACAACGCAAGGGGGGGCAGCGGGAGCACGGGAGCAATACAAGCAGAACCAGGACAATGTCGGAGTTTTGAGAAGGGGGTACCGTGTAGCTGGAGATGGAAGTGCAAGTTCAGCCACAAGTGCGAGAGATGTAAGGGTGATCACAGCAGCTCCAAGTGCACAAGAGCCGCAGCCCCAAGCGGCAGAAACGATGAGACACGGAATAAGAAATGGGGCGGGAAGGGGGCCACGCCAGTAAAAATTGAGAAGATGGAAAGGTGGCTCCAGAAATATCCAGACCAGGAAACGGCAGATCGGATCAGACAAGGCTTTACAGAAGGGTTTAATATCCCGTTTACCGGGCAGGGAGCACAAGACATTCCTAGGAACCTAAAATCGTCAACCGAGAACAGAGATATAGTGACCAGTAAGATCCTGAAAGAGGTAGAACTAGGGAGGGTGGAGGGCCCCTTTACGGCCTTACCATTCGAAGAATTTATTTGCTCCCCACTGGGGCTGGTGCCGAAAAAAGACGAAGGGGAATACAGGCTGATACACCACCTATCCTACCCCCCGAGGGCTTCGTTGAACGACGGCATCGCCCAGAGCGAGGCGACAGTATCATATTCAGACTTCGAGGAAGCAGTAGAACAGATCAGGAAAGTGGGAAAAGGGGCATGGTTGGCAAAAGCAGACATCAAATCTGCATTCCGCCTGTTGCCAGTCAACAGCAGATCTCAAAGATGGTTATGTATGCAGTGGGAGGGGCAATACTTCATCAACAAATGTCTCCCGATGGGGTGCGCCATCTCATGTGCATATTTTGAGAGGGTAAGTTCATTTTTGCAATGGGCGGTAACAGAAGAGATGAGGGAGTCCATGGTGGTACATTATCTGGACGATTTTTTATTCATTGGGCCCAAAGGTTCAGAGCTATGCAGGGCAACCCTGGAAAAATTTGTGGAGATAACAAGTGAGTGGGGTTTTCCTCTGGCGGAGGAGAAAACGATGGGCCCAACGCAGATTATCCAATTCCTAGGAATAGAGATTGACTCAAACAAAGGAAGGTGCCGGATCCCGGAGGACAAGGTGACAGATCTGCTGAAGACGACAAAGGAACTACAAGGAAGAAACAAAGTGACGGTGAGAGAATTGCAAGCGCTGGCAGGAAAGCTGAACTTCGCAGGAAGAGTCATACCACAGGGGAGGGTGTTCCAGAGAAGTATTGAACTGAAAACGAGAGGTGCTACAAAGGGGCACCACAGAGTCAGGCTAGGGGGAGGAATCAAGAGAGATCTGGAAGTATGGGCAGAATTTCAGAAATACTTCAATGGGTCAGTGATATGGTGATCATCGGTAAACGAGGAAGGTAAAAGGGTGTTGTTCACCGATGCAGCAGGTGGCCTTGGTTTTGGCGCGATACTGGGGAAACAATGGTGTGCAGGCAAATGGCCAAAAACATGGCAGGTCGCAGAATGGACAAAAACATAACGCTGCTGGAGCTCTTCCCGATATGGGTCGCGTTATGCGCATGGGGGGAAGAGCTAGAAAACAAGGAGTGGCAGTATGGCCAGATAACATGGCGGTGGTGCACGTGTTAAATAAAGGAAGTGCGTCATGCATAATAGTGTTGGAGTTAATGAGGGCAATCACGCTGGAAAGCCTAAAAATTAATACATGCATAAAGGCGAGGCATATCGCTGGGGAAGCAAATGTGGTAGCTGATGCAATCTCTCGCTTTCAGTGGGAGAAATTCAGGGAGCTGAGACCGGACGCCGACAAGGAAAGAACACCCACACCGTGGAAAGCATGTGTCCCGTTGGAGGCACTGGAAAGGAAAGCACGGTTGGCCACAAGGTCGAGTCAAAAGAAGTGGGTGAAGAACGGAGAAAGGAAAGGGTCATTGACAAGTTGACCAGCAACGCCCTAACATACAAAACGGGTAAGTAGTACGAAAAGCATGTAAAAGATGTGTTGGTGGAAACAAGTGTAAAAGAGGTGGAAAAAATTTCAACGGAAAAAATTTGTGAATTTCTCGAAGGGGCATTTGCCAAAGGAAAAAAGAAAAGCTGGGCAGCAGCGCACCTAGCGGCAGTGGCATATACCACAAAAGTAGCGGGCATGCCGGACCCAACCGACAGCGCTAAAATAAAATACGCTATGAGAGGATGGGCAAAATTAGAGGGAAAGAAACCAGATAACAGAAGGCCGGTAAATTTTGGGAAGTTGATAATTCTGGTAAAAGTGCTGTGAGACACATGCAGCAGCACGTACGAAACCGCGCTGTTCAGGACAGCATTTGCAATAAAATACTATGGGGCTTTCAGGGTAGGGGAACTGGTGGCCAGTAATACAGTGGCAGGGGACGGCCTGGCAAGGAAAGACATTAGTATGGGAAACAAGGGGATGTCTATAATGCTAAGGAAATCTAAAACAGACCAAACGGGGAAGGGGAGAGCAATAGACCTCAATTGCATCAGAGAGAAGGACCACTGTCCCAGATGCATCACCCAAGAATTCCTAGATCTTCGACCAGAGGTCGACGGGCAGTTATTAATACATAGGGACGGCAGCGCACTCAGCAGGTACCAGTTTCAGGCGGTATTGGAGGAGTTTTATTTTGTTGAGCATGGCGGACTGAATGCTGGCACACCAGGCTTTGTCTTTAGTTATATCGTCAGCGGTAGCCGGAGGAGTGACTAATTCATTAAAGATTGCGAATAGTTCTTTAGCTTGGGAGTTGGCCTTTGAGATCCTATCATTGAAGGAGTTGGATTTTGCTGCTAAAATAGCTTTTATTTTTATATTGGAGGGCTATTTGTTTGAAGAGGCTCTTATTTAGATCACTCGGATCCGTTTGCCAGTTTTTAAGCGACTGACGCTTTTGAGCTCGGAGGGTTCGGAGTTCTTCCGAGAACCAAGAGTTGCAGTGAAATTATTTTTTTTCCTTCTTGCTTTCAAGTGGGGCTATAGAGTTGATGGCATTGGTGAGAGTATCATAGAAGATAGCTGATAGTATATTTGGGTCCTGAGAGAAAGGTGGTGCTAGGCAGGGGCTTTTAAACTGAGGACGCAAGTTGTCTGCGTTGAGTTTTTTAGAACGTCTTTGTGTGGCAGGTGGTACGTGGGTGAGAGTCTTAGGTTTTGGGTTGGTGGGGATGAGGAATTCGATACATGTGTGGTCCATCCATGGAAGGGCGGTGTTTGAGGTAATGTTGGATACACAGTTCTGATTCATGACCAAGTCAAGGTTGCAACCTTTGGAGTGAGTGGGGGTGAGGACTCCTTGGGAGAAACCTAAGCCTGTGAGTTCTTTAGCTATGGTTGCGGCAGATTTATCCTTAGGATCATTGTATCCTAAATTTAAGTCTCCTAATAGAAGGATTTTGGAGGACTTTTTAATGTTGTTGAGTCGATGGGAGAGGTGCTTTTGGAAGTCAGCTGGGATTCCGGGAGGTCTGTATAGGATGTGGATGTTGATTTGATTATTGGGGGAGAGCGTAAGCTTGGCTGATAGTATATCAGCATTACCACCCCATGTCTGCTAATCTAATGGCTAGTGAGTCTTTGTGGATAAGGGCGACTCCCCCTCCAATCTTATCACATCTATCTTGCCTAAGGATGGTGTAGCCTGTGGGTAGGGCTAGTGCGATGGCTGGGCAGGAGGCATCATTGAGCCAGGATTCGGTGATGCATAGTAAATCCAGATTAAGTGTGGATAGTAGATCATTTATCTCAAGGGCATGATCAGGTAGGGAGCGTACTTTCAGTAGTGCACATTTAAGAGGTGGGTGTTGTGTGCCTTTGATGTTTTTGTTTGTACTAGTATGGGGTGAAGTGTGCTTGTTGTGGTGTGTGGTAATGAGGGGCTTAGTGCGAAGTAGTGTAGAGGCATGTTGGGGTGGTGTGGGGAGAGGGGCAGTGCCTATGCTCATTTTAGGATGGGGTAGTGGTGCAGTGTGGGTGCGCAGAGCAAATACCTACGAAGTGATTGTTTTCTGAGATTGCAGAGTCTGGTGGCTAGGCTAGGTGGCCTAGACTGTGTGATGTTGTAGTCTGGTGCTGCGGCATGTGAATTTAGTGCCGGGCGCTGGGTGAGGTATGCTGGGGATATGTGGGGAGGCGTAGAGGCCATTATAGTGAGGGCTATAAGGATGGCTGTTAGGCTGGCTGAGCGGAGTGTGGCAGGGAGAGTGCGGGAGAGTGAAACTATGCTGTGATTGGGAGGTGCGCTCTTGGGCATCATGATAGTGGAGAGTGGCTGTGTGTGTGTGTGCAGCTGGTGTGTGCAGCTGGCATGTGTCAGAAATGACAGGGGGATCGTGCGACTAGTGCTAGGTAGTTCAGAGGCAGGTCACAAGTGGGTCACAATTCAACAAAAAACATTGCCTAAATTCGATTTTCTAAGTGGGGCAGGCAGAGGCTAAATGGTGGCAGGGCATAATAGGTAGCAGTTGGCTGCACACAAGTATACATTACAAGCGGATAAGCAATACTGGTAAATGCGCTAAATAGTATAGTGAGATATTATATATCAACAATAGACCAGGTGATAGAAAGCAATTGTCCAAAGTCAGTGAAAAGCAGAGGCACCCACGCGGTGTACCGCATGAAGGGATTAGGTGGAAAGGTTAGGTTCTGGGGAGGTGTGGGCAAGCTGCAGGGTCAGGGCAGGTTTACCAGAAAATGGGCAGAGTCCTTGGCCCAGGCCTCAGGTGCCTCCGGACAGGCTCCAGACAGGAAAAAATCCTTCTGATGAGGATCCTGTGGATGAGGGGGCCGGCGTTTGGGAAACACGATAGTTCCTGGTTGTCCCATTTTTGGAGGTCCTCCCATATTTGTTTCCAGAGTGATGGGATATTTGCTTTAAATAGGTTCGCCGGTTCCCTCGCCAGATGTATCCCTAAGTATTCTAAGGAATCTTTTTCCCAGATAAAGGGGAACCTCTCCCTCATGTCTTCAATCAACTCAGACTCCTCTGTTATGTTTATTGCTTTAGATTTGGAATAGTTTACTGCAAACCCAGATGTAATGGCAAATTTCTAACATTTTGCTATGGTCTTCGGCAGTGTGTTCCTAGTGTCGCCCATGTAAAGCATTATGTCGTCCGCGTATAGGGCTATTTTTTGTGTTTTGCTCCCAGCTAGTACCCCCTTTATTTCTGGGTCACCTCTGAACTGGAGTACCAAGGGCTCCATTGCAATCGCAAAGATTAATGGGCATAGGGGGCATCCCTGATGAGTAACACTCCGAATGTCTGCCTGTTTTGATTTCTGGTCATTCACTAGGAAAAATGTGGTTGGGCACTGGAAATTTGCCAGTATCATTTTGCTGAACCTTGCCCACACCCAAACCCCTCCAGAACCAGTTTTAGGTACTCCCAATCTAAACTGTTGAAGTACCGCTTAGCATCTAGGGCAGCTATTGAAAATTTCTGTTTCGATCTCACCCCCCATTCGATTATATCAATGACCCTTCTGATGTTATCTTGCGTGTGTCTCCCTCTAATGAACCCCGCTTGGTCCTCGGGGATAATGCCTGGGAGGACCTTCAACAGTCTGTTTGCTATTATTTTGGCATAAAGTTTTGCATCCGTATTTAGGAGCGCGATTGGGCGGTAGCTCAAGCATTCCGAGGGGTCTTTCCCTGGTTTCAGGGTTAGTATTGTCAATGACCTTGCCATGTCTAATGAGACTGACCCTGTCTCCCTGATGACATTGAAAAGGCATGCAAGGGGCCCTAGTAGTTGTGCGCGGAATGTTTAATAGTAGCCATTCCCCAGGCCGTCCGGCCTGGGGTTTTATTACCCGGTCGTGCCGAGATAGCATCATTGATTTCTTGGGCCGTGATTAGTCCCCTCATTTCTTCCTTGTCTTGTTCTGAGATTTGGGGTAGCAGGGTTGTGAGCAAATATGACCTTTGATCCTCCCCGTTTAGGTTTTCTTTGCATAGTAGCTCTTCATGGAACTGGACCATTGTTTCTAACTTTTCCTCATCCGTTCTACTTGTGTCCCCTAGACTATTCTTAAGGCGGACAATATAATTACAGGATTTTTGTTTATTCAGTTTAGCTGCGAGAAATCTGTTAACTCCCCCCCCCGTGTACATAGTACCACTGTTTCGTAGTATTGCTGGGGTAAGCACCTGTTTCGTAGCCTTTTCTCATCCACTAGTAGGAGATGAGTCTCCTGCAAGTTCGCTATTGCTGCTTGCATCTTTCCCAGTCTGCTAAGGATCGCTCCCCCCAGCCTCATCCCCCCTCCCTCTGTCCTTACCCATGGGCCGTCTGTGGTTAGGGTTCCTAGGATTCCTCCCACACCCCCCATGTCCCCTTCAGAGCATGGGCCATCTTCGCACCCCATTTGACCATATGCTGGGATTGTTGCTTATCCCGGTCCAGATTCCAAAAAGTACAGTTTTCTGACCTCCGTGAAGGATTCTTGTGTTACTGCTTGCAACCTATTTCCCTTGATTTAGCGCTTCTAGTTCGGCTATTCCAGAGACTGCCGTCCACTGTGTGTTCTTTTGGGCCCCTCTCTTGTGGTGTTTGAAGCCAATTTATTTTCTCTGTTCGCTCTCCTTTTCTTTTTGGTTGACCATTTCCAGGGATTGCTCTGGCTGTTGGGGGCATTATGTTGTGGGCTGCTTTCCACTTGGCTCAGTTTGCTTTCCATTTTTAACAGTGAGAGGCCTTCCTCGCATGTGCTAATTTTCTTTTGTTTTTCCTCCCAGGAGAAGGTAAGGCCAAATGGATAGGTCCATCTGTTATTAATTTGTTTTGTTTGTAGAGCCTTTGTGACCGGTTGCATGAGCCTCCTCTTTTAGAGTGTGACTAGTGCAAGGTCTTAGTATAGTTGTATCCGGCCTCCATTGATCGTGAGTTCCTTGTGGGTATGCTCGGCAGTATATCGTCTTTCAAACCGTAGGAAGTCATTGCAATTAGCACATCTCTGGGTCTTGCCCCAGCTCATTTCTTTTGGGACCTACTCGGATGATCCAGTCAAACTTGAACTTTTCTGGTTGGGGGTCGTTCAGTATGTTGCTAAAGCAGTGTTGCATAGTGTTCCGCAAGTCTTTATCGTGGATTGTCTCGAGGAGGCCTTTGACCCTGATATTGAATCTTTGAGATCTATTTTCAAGATCCTCAGCTCCAGATTGTTTGTGGCCCTGGCTACCTTGTCCAGTAGGATGCTGTTTTGTTTTGTTTCTTCTGCCATGCACGATAGTCCATTTTGCACCACATCCACTCTATCCCCCAGGTCATTAATTTCTTTCCTGACCTATTGTAGTGAGGATTTCAGTTCTTCCTTCATCAACTCTAATTGGCTTTGGAACGTATTTGTTAGCCTGGTTTCCATGCCCTTCAGACAGTTTAGGAGTTACTCCTTATTCAAGGTCATTTCATTTGGGGTTGAAGAGGGGTTGCTGTTGGGAGTCCGGGGGGCAAGCTGTTGTTTTGCTCTTCTCGTGCTGGCGTTCTTGACTCTTTGGACGGCGTTCTGGTTTTTAGATAGGTGCTTCTTGCTTTAGTCCCCAGCCTTGGGGTACCCTCTGCAGGGTTTCCGTAGGGGGGTACCACTTGCGTATCTATTGGTAAGCTGGGGCACCGGCTCTTCTGCCGGAGGTGGATCCTGCTTTATTGCTTACTCTTAACTAGTCTTGCCCGTCCCCCCAACACTCCGTCCTTTTCCTACAGATATGATGACCTCTGTTACTTGGGATATGTGTTATTGTTTAGGTTAGGGCGCGTAGGGCTCCAGGGACAGGTGTTTAATCGTGGACTGCCTGCTGTCCCACTTGTCTTATCCCTAGCTGAATTTGATGGGTCATTGTGGACACAACGGCACAAAGGCTGTGCGGGGCTCCTGAATACATCGTAGAGGGGGTCACCCTCTGACCATGCATCCGCCTCGATTCTATATTGGCTCTCCGCCCCCACTGAAGCCTTGGGGGCACCATTGAGACCTAATCCTTTCGGGGCCAGGGACTGGTCTGGGCAACCATATAGATCCCACAACAGGTTGCTCAGATTTTTGTTGGCCTTATCAGGACTGAGGGGCTATGAATGCTTGTGTTGTGCCAGCACCTCTACGCCCCAGTGGGTTCAGGGGATTATTCAGGGGCTGTTCTCCCTATTCTCTGTAGCATGGGCTTTATATTGGGCTGAACCCCCTCTTTCCCGCAGATGCTGTTCCGTCTCGTTGAAGAATCTAACTGCTGCCCCCTAGTAGGCTGGTGAGCCTTGGGTTCTGCTCCTGATATACTTCTTGCCTCTGATGGGGGATATCCGTGGGAGCACTCCTTTGTGCGACAGGCACTGGTTATCCCGTGCTCAACTCACGTGCAGGGTCTCTGGGAGGCATTAGGCCATCAATTCAGTTTTACTGTGCCTGCAAAAGCTTAGGAACATTTCTGGGGTCCCATGGGAGGAGCGTCTCGGGGCGCTCCTCTCCCACCACCCCGGTGTGCCCAGGCTGTCGTCTACATTGCTCTGGGGGATATTTAATGCAGTTTTAGCCGCACCCGGGGCATTATTAGGGCTCCGCTTGTGCTGTGGCCAGGAATGGACAGCCCCCAATGCCCACTTACTTGTGCGGCTGGCTCAGGCGGTCCTGGGCCGCCCGTCCTCCAATGGGATCCGTAACCGCTCTGCTCCCGAGCACTCGTTCTGGGTAGCTGGAAGGGGGGGCCCACAGGCGGATCAGAGCCCACCCGGTACTGCAACTTGCATGGGCCCTTTCGAGCGGAGCAGCAGCTGAGGACGGGACCTCTCAGCATTCTCGTCTTCTGGGGTGTGGGACGATCCTCTGCAGGCACCCCCCCCGGACAGGCCTCCCAACGGGAGCTCCTTTCACTTCTGCGTGGGACGCTCACCTCGGCAACCGCGGACCTCGGGGCTCACTCTGCAGCTGCTGCACCAGCTGAAACGTCTCCCGGCCCCTCAGCCTTAGGCTGAGTAGTGTGGGCTCGCTTTGCTCCTCTTACCAGATCCCTACCTAAGTAATAAATCACAGACAACTTGTGTGTATGGAAAAGTTGTAGGCCGCAGGCATTTTATTTTCTTACAGAAAATACAACACAACAAATATAATACATTGCCATATGCTTTTGGGCACCTTGTGTCCAGTCCCGAAGTTGCCCAAGGCTCCTCCTGAGTCCTTGTTATCCCTGGGCCTTCGTTCCTGGGCACATGCCGCCTACGACGTGTCTTGGACCGTGTACCGAAAGAGTACTCGGCGTTCCCGCTTCTTCTCTTGGACCGTGTACCGAAAGAGTACTTGGCTTTCCCACTTCTGCCTGCTCCTTCTTTCTTGGACCGTGTACCGAAATAGTACTCGGCATACCGGCTCCTGCCTGCACCCCTCTTCTTCCGTTATTCTTGTAGGGTGGGTTGGGTGGCAAACGTTTTTCCTTCCCCTTATCCAGGCACTAAGAGCCTACCCAAGAGAGGTGAGCTCTTACCTGGTTTGTGCCGCCTCTCCTTTTCCTGGATTACTTATACCCCCCCAGCCTTTTGTTCCTTCCTGGGGGCGGCCGGATTACCCCCCTAACCTCTTGCTGTTATATCTCGCACCTTCCCAGGTGCTGCTTCCTGCCTTTTCCTGGGCTTTTGTTTCTTGTGGCGCCGTTCGGACGCCACTCCCTACGCTTTCGCGCCGTTTTCCCCCACCCCGGGCCTAACCTCCCAGACCCTCTATCGTCCCGCATTTCGTGCGGCCCGGGGCCTGGGCCATAGGCTGAGTAGTGTGGGCTCGCTTTGCTCCTCTTACCAGATGCCTACCTAAGTAATAAATCACAGACAACTTGTGTGTATGGAAAAGTTGTAGGCTGTAGGCATTTTATTTTCTTACAGAAAATACAACACAACAAAAATAATACATTGCCATATGCTTTTGGGCACCTTGTGTCCAGTCCCGAAGTTGCCCAAGGCTCCTCCTGAGTCCTTGTTATCCCTGGGCCTTCGTTCCTGGGCACATGCCGCCACACCTGAGCGGGTGTACCTCACGCTCGCTCAGGTCCCCCCCCAAAAGCACCCTACCTACAATCCCATTCTTGGAGTGCCCTAAAAATGTTGTCGGGGAAAACCCCCATCCCTTTCTTTGATCTGTGTACCCCATCCTGGTGAAACATGTCCGGATTGTTCAGGTGTATGCCACGTTTTATGAAGTGCAGCCCTGTGCTCTTGCAGTACTTTTCTACTGATTTATTTAGTTTCTTTCTGGCTATTTCGATTGCGTGCCTCTTCTGCGCCCCATACCAGACCCGTCTTGGTATTATTTCCAACATAAAAATCTCGGTTTTCCACCAGCTGCGGGCTATGCTATGCAGAGACTCGCAAATGTTTCTTTGTAATTTACCCCTATTTGTGCCCACCAGGTTGTTCCCTCCGAGGTGTATCACTAGGAATTCGGGGGGGTCCCTGAACCCTATCAGGTCCGACAGCCTGTCGTGAATGTCCTCCCAGTGCATATGCGGGCGGCCCCACCCGGATGTGATTGTGTTTCTGAAATGCAGTCCTTGCTTCTCTTCTTCCAGCCACCTGCCTGCCCTGGTCACGAAAGAGTGCCCCACTATCCATGCCGATTTGTAGGGTCCGGCCTCTACGGAAACGGGGAAGATAAGTGTTATATCAGTTCCTCCCTTATGTATTTTTTAAAACATTGCGACTTCCATCCCCCAATTCTTCTCACACCCTTTGCTCCCAGGCCCCCCACCCATGCAGAGGTTGCTGCTCCTATCCTGAAGGAGTGTGTTCCAAATTCGGCTGGATCCCATCCTGCTTTTGCCACCGCTTGCTCAACAAAATAAAACTCCTCCAAAACAAAATCCAAACCCACTGCAAAGTCCTCCCAAACCAAAAAACCAACCACCCTACACAAGACAAGCGTAGTAATCTCAACCACGCTCAATTCTCCTTCAGAGACGCCACTGAACCTGAGGTCCTTAATCTCATCAAAAACCTCAAACCATCCCTCTGCAAAGCAGACATTTGCCCTCCCAAAATCATCAAGGAATGTGCCAATGACCTAGCACCTCTGCCTTCATTAGCGCATCTTTCCAAACAGGAACTGTCCCAAACAATCTCAAAGAAGCCTGGGTGCGGCCACTTCTAAAAAAGGCCACACTTGACTCAGCGCAACCCAACAACTACAGACTGATAACGACAGTCCTGTTGCTCCTAAAAATCCTGGACAAAGCAGCTGACATCCAAATCCAATCATACATAGAAGCTAACTCCATACTAGGCAAAAGACAATCTGGCTTCCATGTCGGGCATGGAACAGAATTCGCCTTATTAGACTTAAAAAATCAAATCTCACAGATCATGGACAAAGGCAAACCTGCCTTGCTCCTCCTTCTTGATCTATCAGCTGCTTTTGACCTGGTAGATCACCAAACACTCACCACCGCCTCACCCATGCAGCCCATTTCTCTAATCAAGCAGCATCCTGGATCACTTCCTTCCTTGAAGGAAGAGCCATGAAGGTCTACTCTGACACAGCTAACGCAGATCCTACCACAATAAACTGCAGTGTCCCCTAAGGTTCTTGTACAGCCCCCACCCTCTATAACCTCTTCACAAAACCCCTCATCGACCTACTTGACTCCATGGGTTTTGCATATACAAACTATGCAGACGACACTCAAGTACTTTTACCCCTATTTGGACTCTATCACCAAGGCGCCACGGCCCTTCACAACATCTATACCACTATCCAAGCTTGGAAGGCAATCAATGGCCTCTGTCTTAACAGGGAAAAGACTGAAATTGTCATCCTGGGCCAGACAAACACATTATCGAAACTAAGCCCCCAATACAACAACTTCAACATAGACAACTCAACCATCTCCGTATCATCCTCTGTCAAGACTCTAGGTGTTCACATTGATGTGAATCTATCGATGAACAAAAAAGTCAGCGCCATAGCCTCTGCATCAGCGTTCAGCACCAAACTCATCAATGCCATTAAACCCTACTTATCCACCCCCAACCGCTTGGCTATAGCTAGAGCAACTATAGGAGCCAAACTCGATTATTGCAATGCCCTCCTAGCTGGCACCTCCGCCAAAAACATTCACAGACTGCAAACCACACAAAACAATGCCCTCAGAGCCGCCATAAGCATCCCTAGAAGAGACCATATATCCCACGCCAGACGTGAAGCCCGGTGGCTCCAGGTCAAAGACCATATTACTCTAAAAATCCTCACCATCACTCACAAATGCATCAACAAAACTGCTCCAGCATACCTATCTGAAGCAATATCAAAGATCACATGTACTTGCCACACCAGAGCTCAGTACACCAACCAGCTACACATACCACGCATAAAGAGAGCCGCAGCGGGAGGTGTAGGCTTCTCCTATATTGCACCGAAACTCTGGAACTCACCCCCTGCAACCCTTAGAGCTGAAACTTCCATCTCTGTCTTCCGCAACAACCTCAAGGCCATTCTCCTCAACTAGCAAGTGGAGGACTGCCTCCTCCACTTCTGCCATGTATATTGTAATATAACACAAATGTAATATAACTATATTGTAACCTGTATATATACTGCTAATGACTATGTAACTATATTGCAACCTGTATATATATTGCTAATGACCATGCAACTAAGTAACTAAGCTTTGGATTGTAACAAGTGCCACAATGTCCTCGGGCTATTGTGCGCTATATAAATATGAATAAAACAAACAAAACAATATCTGGCTCATTGTCACCTTCAACATCCCCTCTGGGACCTTATTCGAGAGCATCTGGAATAAATAATAACCCTGGGAAGTAGATTTCTTTTCAGAAATATTAACCCACCCCATCCAAGAGAGGGTATGCCTTTGGCAAGAAATCCATATCTCAAAGCAATCTATTGAACAGTGGGGGAGAGTTTGCATTACACAACTCAAAGATCTAGTCACCACGACCACAAAATATTGCATAGATTCCCTATGAATCTACAATGAACGAGGCTCAAGGTCTGACAAATCACCACCCACATCTCTGTCAAATGGGGAAAGAATCTGACTTTCTCACATTCATTTTAAACACAGACAGGGCACCATACTGAGCGATGGCTCTGAGTACTCTGGGAAATAAACACAAAAGGATTAATCAAGTGCAGTAAGACATCACCAGCATACATTCCCAGCATAAACTCTCCATCTCCCACCCATATACCCTCTATCTGGGGGCAAGTCCTTATCATTTTCATTAGTGGTTCTAAAGAGAGGGTGAAAAGTAGTGGCAACAGCGGACAGCCCTGCCTCGTACCCCGCTGCAGCGCAAATCCAGCCGAAAGCCTACCATTGACGGCAACCCATGCCTTCAGATCCATGTACATTGCTCAGACATCATTCAAGACTCTTTTACCATATCCAAATGTACCCAAGACTTTGTAGAGGAAACCCCAGTCCACCCTGTCAAATACTTTCTCTGCATCCAATGCTATCAACACCAGCTCTCCTATCTTCTCCTTCAAACCCATGCCATCAAGTTCAGGGTTTTCCGTAGTGTGTACTGCTCCAACCTGGAAGCCAATGTCCAACGTCCTACCAGTATCCGAGATTACATTGAACAATTTAGCTAAATGGGGTACCAGTACATCTACATACCGCTCATAAAATCAAATCAAAAACCCGTCCCATCTTCCCCGTGAGCATTATCTTTATAGCTAAAGAAATCTCCTCTGGTGTAACCAGACAGTCAACCTGTAGTGCCATAGCAGGTTCCAGAGTCAGGAGGGAGACCCTACCTAAGTATTCCCTCATATTCTGCAGCGACACGCTCTCATTCCTTCAATAAAACTTTTCCTAGAAACTTGCAAAACATTTGGCGATCTCACCTGAAGAGGTGTGGGTCCCTCCATCAAAACCACTAATCTCATCCACCCATTGCTCCACACTCCGCAAACCCAGCTTAGCCACCAACATCAAGTGCACCTTGTCCCCCTTTTTGTAAATCATCTGCCGTAAAAATTGCAACTTTCTGGCAATGTCCCCATACCCAATTTGAACTCCTGTCTCTTCTGCTTCGGTTCCACAAGAAGGTCATTCACTTCTTCCGACCCCTGATGAACCCTGTTCTGCAAAGCCCTGATTTCCCCTCTGCGCTAGTCACTCATCAATCCCTCTATGATATGACACGGCATTTATAACGAGCCTGTACACAAGTGTTTCCTGGTGCGATATCTATCTCTTCTTGCTGGCACCCTCCCTCATCAACAGTCCCCTCCAAGTCAACTTTGCAGCTTCCCACACTGCGCCTGCATCCCCTTCTGCAGAGTAATTCACCTACAAATACTCAACACATCAATTATTTACAAAAATGTTTGGGATATACAGATATTGATTTTCTTGAAAATAGGTTTTGTTGTATAATAATTTTTCTTAAAAACAGTAGCAAGAGACAAACAACAATGGTGTACATGCAGACACAATTAAATGCTCATTCACATCTAGCACCCTAATTCATTCAGCATATACTTTTTGACAAATTCATTATAGTTTATACAGAGTTGAACCATGTTTTTGCATCCAAAGGGAAAGAAGAACATAGACACACACTGTATTTTGGCCCATAATGAGCTAACAAGCTTGTTGCTCCATTTTTGTGATGCACTTCATCAGGACAAACATATATTTTCTCTGAAAGCACTTATGGTCTCCCATGTATCCTCAATCGTATGATCTATCCACTCTATTCAGGATCAGTCTGTCCACTCTATACAGGATCATCAAGACTCACTTGCAGCAGACAGCAGCCAGACAAAATAGGAAAATAGAGAGTAACTCTCATACATCATACTACACATGTCCCATTAATCGGGTCAGGCAAAGTCAGGCACTTGACTTTAAGTGCATACAACTGATACCAATCAGCTCTCCTCACCCGGGTAAAAGACAGAACCTAGAGACACACTCTGAGCAAGGTGGAACATGCGTATGCTGGGGCAAAGGCCAACCTACTAGGGCAGAGCGACAGAGCAAAGGACGAGAACTCCAAGAGTTCCCCACAGGAGGTTGTTGCCTCCAACAGGCAGCAAAAGACACACGTGCAGAAGGCCAGATTCCACATCAGAAGGCTGCATTGTGTTTCAAGGACACCAGTGACCCTCCGGGGTGAACAGCAGAGTTGGGGAGGCAAGGCCAACCCTGTGGTACTAACCTTGACTTGTGAATTGGAAATCATAAAACCAAGAAAGAAATGCACACAGCCGGTGTGTTGGCAGCAACCTGAGAGACTGGTATGTGTTAAAGAAATTTTGAAGTGGCAACATTATATCCAAGGTAAGGCTGCATGCGTGTGGATGAGACGCTAATGAAAGGCAGACATGTGGATGAACTTAGAAGTAAGGACAGCTGTGAAATCAGCGATACTGAGTAATGGAGTGGTCTGGCAAAAAGAAGTAGCCCACTCGAAAGTCTCTGTGAAAGGTGCATTGTTTGAAACAATAAAGCGAATGAACTGCAAAAGCAAAAGCAAAGTAAGCAAAATTCACTCCTAGAGAAGGGGAGAGTGAAAGTTGAACCTTGAACTTGGAGTCAAAGTGGTCCTGTCGAGGTATGTAAAGAAAGCCACGCACATTCGAAAGTCTTCAACATCCGAAAGTGGACTGTACCAACTGTGGGAGACCCGCAGTGTAATAAACTTGGGGAAGGGATTCCCCTTGCAAGTTTTGTTGAACGCTGTTTTTGAAGAGGTCTGAGCCTGGCAGAGGGGGACCTATGTGAACTTTGTTGTGAAAGGTCTGGTCCCGACAGAGGGGGATCCACGTGAACTGTTTTGAAGAGGTCTGAGACCGACAGAGGAGGCGGCCTATGTGAACTTTTTGTTGAAACATTATTTGGAAGTCTGGAAAGAATTACTTTAACGTGGAACGCCAGGCGGGCCTCAATCCATGTTTTGAAACTGTTGATTGTGTTGAAAAACTGAGCCAGATGTGTCATCCTGCATACAGGGACCGCCTTACTCTGTGTGGTCTATCCTGGGGAGGAGAGCTGATTCAGCTATATTTATTCTTTTGAACACTGATTTTTCCTTTACATAAATTTCTCCTTTATACACGTTTCGTACAAGAGATTGGGCAGGCATTAGGTTTTGTTAGCATAGGCCATTTTTATTTGACAGACTCCACTATTTTATCGTGTGATGGTCGAGACTACTCCCATCTTAGTTATAGGGCATAGTAGGAGTATTTCCAACCCGATAAAGTACATTACAGGTTTTACAAATTGTACCTATTGTGTCCGTGTCATACTTGTGATACCATGCCTCCCCTGCAATACTTAAGACTGGATATGAAGAACTGATTGGCGAAAATATATTATTGTGGTTTGTGTTCTCCTACAGGCAAAACCAGTCAAATGTCAACTTGTTTTCAAAACATTAAGTCATAAATAATGTTGTGCCACACTCGGAAGAATCAAGCAACATACCCTACCTATACCGAAATATATAAGAACATCAGAATAGGTGTACTTTCTGAGTATGCTAAAACAACCTTAAACAGTAGGCTTATAAGTGAACTAAATGCAACACAAACAACATGTCATCATCAGATGGACCACTTAACACACCAAATGTGACACTTTGTGTGCTTAATGTCTATACTTGCAGACTGTGTCAAATTGAATGAAACCATGCTTCTCAATGAAAGAAATCCCATAGTCCACGCCAATTGTATAGAGAAATGGTAAGTACATGGCATGGTACTCTCAATGTGTCAAGAAGCTACTGCATGTCTATACCATCTACAAAGATCTTTAGCAATCACAGCAATTTTAGAAAAGGTTTTGACTTTCTGCCTTAACTAGAGAGTGTTTCTATGATGCAACTGGATTTTGCCTGCTGGGTCTAGAGACCCAAGCTACACCTCACTGGTGACACCCAATGAAACTGAAAAATGTCGGGAGTTGCTTGTGCTATTATGCTGAAGGGATGTGACCAAGCAGTTCTGGCTGGAGCATCCCTTTTGAGATGAGACCAAGCCTGAATTGTATATGGTCTTTCCCCTTTCTGTAATGGCTTGGCAGATGAAAAACAATGGTTGTTGCCTAGAGCAATGCCATAGGTTCAGATTAATTCAAAACCTTCCAGCCACCACCTCTTTTGTTTCATTTAGTCACCCTGAGTGGAAGGATATGCCCAGACGTGGGTCCCCTCCCTACTCGGCCTAGAGACCCAAGCTACACCTCACTGATTATTATTATAATTGTTCTTTTATAACAAACTTGATTCCAGAGACCTGTTTCTAAGCGCAAGCCTGGGATTCGAACCTGCATTGCATTGCATTGTCTTGCTTCCAAGACAAACGTGTTGCCCCTGAGCTATCCTCCCAGCCTAGCATGATGCCCAAGGATGCTGAAACATGTTTGGCGTTGCTTGGGGTCTCTTGTGGTCTCTTGCAGAAGGGATGTGACCAAGCATTTTGGGCTGGACGGCCCCTTTTGGGGTTGGACCAAGCCTGATTTGCATATGGTATTTATTATTTCTGTAATGGGTTCGTAGGCATAGAACTATGCTCTAGAGGTTTCCCAAAGCAATGCCAAAGGTGTGGATTATTTCAAAACCTTCCAGCAATCGCCTCTTTTGTTTGCAACTTGTAGTTGACCATGCATGGTTTAATAAATAGAGCTATAGACAGCTACTTTATAAATGGATTAGAATCAGGGCTATATTCAGTTTGTTATTGACAAAAAAAGTCCCTGCACATCAGCAAGTGTCCTACTTTTAAAGATATGTATGTAAAAGGAGAACAATTCTCCCTTTGTCTTGTATATAGTGTAACAAATCACAAGTCTCAAGGTCTAACCCTGGACCATGCACTTGTAGACATAGTTAATAAAGACTTTAAAATAGGTATGAGTTACATTGTACTCTGACATGTTTGTACACTCACAGGTCTATTTTTCCTAAATGTTGATGCAAGTAAAATAAAAGCAGACATCCCTTGTATTCTGGAGCATAATGGACTTTGTAGCTTGTACACTCCACACTTGGAGATAATCCGGTTACCTAAAATATTCATAGCTTCAAAAAAGACTAAATATAAAATGTCAAACCATATAAGGGTTCCCTGTGACACAGATACAAAAAGCAAACAAATAGCAGGAACCACACATCACACTTCATATTTACATTTTGATTGAGCAATTTCTATATTTATTTATTTATTCATTTGTATTGCGCTCAAAGCCCAGAGGCAACTAGGCGCGGTTACATGCTTCAGAAGGTGGTTGCAAGGCTTTATGGTTACCCAATACATATTCATAAAAACCACAGGAAACAGTGGAACATATGATCAGTTATATACATTTATACATAGTATTATGGCTCGAATTAGGCATAGACCTAGACAGCTAGGGCAGGTCGCTCAGTCTTGAAGAGTAGTGTTTTTAGATTTTTTCTAAAGGACCAGAAGGAAGTGGCATTTCTTAGATAGGTAGGAAGGGCATCTATAGAGCATATATATCTATACCAACTTGTGGATAGTGTACAATTTCAGCAACTTTTAAATAATGCAAGTCACATCGTGTTGTGCTCTTCTTGCAATTCAGACATTATTTCCACTGACAAAATAGACATAAATGGCCTATTCTTCATACTAATGCTTCTAAGATATATGGCACATGGAACGAAAAACAAATGTAAACTTACCAACATCACATAAAGACAAGGGAAGGTCTCTTGGTGGAAAAACATTCACCACTGGTCATATGCAATGCCATCAGTGGTGGCCTGTCACTACGGGCAGGTGGGCACTGTCCCCCCTTGAGTGGCAAGCCACTACCTCACCTGAGTGAGGCAGCACAATCGCTCGTGTACTTTACTTTCATGGGGGCTGTGCTGCCTGCCTCTCTGCAGGGGCGTGTCCCCTGCTACATAACTTTTTGTTTGTTGCAGAGTCTTTCAGCTATACAAGAAACATAGAGGTTAATAATGGAAGCCAATGGGGCATTGGAAGACTGGCCCTGTCGGCTCTCATTATTATGCCAACAGCGTAGACATGCTGCCTGACAAGTGAAGAGCCTCTTGATGGGGTGGTCAGGAAGGGTCCCCATGATTACGAGGGGTTCATGGTGCGTGCACCATATTGCTGACTGAGGGTGGCAGTCAACTGGACGCGATGTGCAAATTCATATGTATTGAAATGTAGTTGATTATGGATGGGATATGTTACTTTAGCGTTACTGTTTGTCTAGACATTGATACATATTAGCTTGCATGTGCATCGAAAGATAAAATGTCAAACCCACCAAATGTAAAAACATACATGCACATTAATACAAATAAATGGGGAATTCATGTATCTCGATATAGTGGGCTTTTCACAAATTAATCAAAACACAGTAGTCAGAGGCTGTTTTGCAAAGTGAACTTTGAAACTGGTTCTGTGAAGTTTTAGAAGCCAGAGGAGGGGTGAATAAGTAACTTTATAACCTTTGCGGTCAGCACAGCTGTAGAAACTAATTATTAGTTTTATGGTCTGACAAGTATCATAGATAGTAGATGTAATATCCTGATGCCTGAGAGCATGACAGACGGGGTTTCGTTATTTTGTATTGGTCAGCAGTAAAGCGCAGGGTAAGTTAATGCCCAAGACTAACCAGCAGTTTCAATTGTGTAATAAAGTGGCAGTTTTTGTAGATTGGAAAGTGTCAATGGAACAGTGACCTACAGAATGAAATAGTATCGCTAACTCAAAGAGAAATTATTTACCTAGCCTTCCTCATATCGCGTGAAATATTTACACGAACCGTGTGCAAATTAAAAGTTATGGCTAAAGAGCGTAGGCATGTTAGTGCTAGTAATTAATTATGTTTCAATACTAATGTTTAAGGATGTGTTAATATCATAACCTAGTACGGACAAATCCTAAGAGGAGGTTTGTTCTACATAAGAGCTGAAGATGACAATTATGATAAAACTCGCCAATGAAAACATAGAAATTGGGAAAAGATGAAGAGGTTTTTGTCTAATCATATGTGGGGGGGTGGATTGTAATAAAGTATCTGGGAGTGTTTTAACTGTTGCAAAAATGTAGAAAAGATGTCAACTGATGTGGTTTGTTGAGACTTGGATTAATTTGGTCCTACGACACCATCTAACTGCTCCCCGGATAATTGTACAATAAACCTTGCTTTATGTACAAAGCGTGCACTCGTTTCTCAGGTGGTGGACCCAGTTTGGGATGAGGTAATTAGGGGTTTGGCCCACAGTCTCCTGTCAGTCAGCGTGTTCATGTTGCAGAGACCTGCATCGTAAACACGCTGATTAACAGGAGAGGCATCCTCTCCTGTCAGGCAGTGTGTCAACGTCCCCAGAGGAGGGAGCGGGCCATCCACTTCGGCCGAGTTGTTAGATGCCGGAGATACACGAGCTTGAATGTGGACTCCCTTCTTGGTGAGGACAGAGAGTAGGTATTGCCTTTGTAGCAGGCGACAGGCCAGTTTGTCAGAGCATGAACAGGAAGTCCTCCATTTCCTCTCAGCTGCCCTGCACTTACGTTTAAGTGTAGCTAGGTCAGAGTCATACCAAGAATTGCACTTGGCTTTGGACTGCAAACGGATCCTCATGACAGGGGCAAGAGCATCAAGTGTATCAGAAATTGAAGAGTAGAGCAGAGACAGGGCTGTGTCAGGATGTGAGACAACCAAAGGTGGAGAGGGGGGAGAGAAAGTGGCGGCAAAGCCTCAACTGACACATGCTTCATGGCCGGATGCCCGAGAAGGTAGGTGGCAGTGTTGGGGTAGGCTTGGGTTGGGGGGAAGAGAGGGAGAGATGAGAGGAGAGGAGGGAGTGATCGCTCCAGGAAAGAGGAGTGGTCAGAGGGATGGAGAGGAGGAGGTCAGAGGAGATCAAGACATCGAGTGTGTGCCCTGCAGAGTTAGTCGGGCAAGAGGGGAGGGTGGACAGGGAGAGGGAGTTGCAGAGGTCACGGAAGAGTACAGAGGAGGAGCAAGGAGAGTCTTAATGTATATTGAGGTCACAGAGGAGGAGGAGTTGAGTGGTAGAGGCCAGGAGGGAGGAAGAGAGGTCTGCCCACTCAGAGAGAAATGAGGTGATTTGACCAGGAGGCCGGTAGATGGTAACCACAGTAAGAGAATGGGTAAGCGAGAGAGAAAGCCTACAGACAAGGCATTTAAAAGAGGAGTAGGTCTGAGTGGGAATGATAGAGGCAGGAATCCACTCAGGAAAGATCAGGGCTACCCCCCCCCCCACCGGACCGGGAGGATCTGGGTGCTGAGAGGATCTTGTAGGCATTAGGGAGGAGAGTGTCCAAGCTCGTGACAGAGCTGGCCGTGAACCCATGTCTCAGTGAGACCAAGGACATCAAGGTCTAGTTCTTCAAGGAGGTGGCAGATGTCAGAGGAGTGTTTGACTGCAGAGCGAGAGTTGAGAGTGGCAATATGAAGAAGGTTGCCAGCCTTAAAGACCTTAAAGAGAGGTACAGATCAGAGGTACGCCCTGTGGAGGGGAAAAAGCCCTAGGAGGAGCAGAGGAGGAAGAGAGAGAGAGGGCAAGGTAGCCAAGGGGGAGAGGAGGGGACAGCAGGAGATGAGAGGCAATTGATGAGGCAAGAGAAGCAACTATCAAAGAGAAGGAGATTGGCCTGAGAGCCTTGGACCATGACAGTGCCATTTAGGTAGACATTAATGATGACTTTAGAGGAGTCGAGGGAAGCCATGAGAACTTCCCAGAGATTGCCACCATTAATGGGAGAGGAGGAGATAGGGCAGAGCACAGAGACCATATGAGGAGTCCATAGATCTGGTGAAGAAACGACAAAGAGGATGTCAGTGAGGGTCTGTCTGGCGGAAGCATTGGAGTAGGTGTCGGTGATAGGAAGACCAGGGTTAGAGGCCAAGATATCCTTTTTGAACTTCTTCCTACCAGACTTAGTGAGAAGGGAAGGATAGTCAATAGAGAAGCAGTTGGAAAAGTTAGGAGAAACAGAAAGCGCCATTGGGGTGGAAGCAAGGAGAGGATGGAGATACTGGGGGGGGGCTAAGGCAGGTAGGTGTGATACAAAAGAGAGTGGTGAGGTCAATGGGCTGGCAAGTTACAGAGAAGCAACAGTATACAAGCAAAATACGGAGAATTTCACAATGGGCAGCAAGATTTTACTTTTTAGCACAAAGCAAAAACAGCAAGATTTTACTTTTTAGCACAAAGCAAAAACAGCAAGATTTGACTTTTCAATCTTGGAATCGGATGTTAGCAAAGGGTTTTAAAAAGCACTGCGCATCAGGATGACAACATGGGAGTAACAAGAAGAAAGAACAGTAATAGTCAAAGGCGGTAGGAGTGAGTCCATAAGGAGGGAACTAACCCATAGTTCTGGAGGAGGCAATGTCAAGGCAGTCTGGATTTCTTAGAGGAGTGAGGTGGCAGCATCATTGTGGTTAAGGTGCAGGGAGGACCCCAAATAGCGTTCCGGAAGCAGACAGGGATCAGACAGGGGCCTTAGAAGTGGGCCTTTGCTGAGAGGGCCGGCTGAAGCCTGCCGGTCCCTGATTGGATGGAAGAAAACACTCAGAAACCAATGGGAGTGCAGCACAGGGAGAGGTGGTTCAGCACAGCGTGCCTACACAACAAAGAAAACCATGGTGGCCATCTTGGAAGGGCCAAATAACAGTCAAATAAGCAGGCAATAGTGGGAAAAAACTTGTGCTTTCAAAATAGCAAGGCAGCTCCAGGTATTGAAAAGCTCAAAAAATGGCAGCACGATGAAAATGCCAAATAAAACACTCCTTTCCAACATTTGTATGCAAATTTTGATTCTTTTCCCATTTTTCTTCTCTTTTTTTTCAAATTTCGATTTTTCAGGTTCAATAATTCCCCTGGGGGTGCAGTAATGCACAGAAAGTGCACCTGCCTAATGGAATGGTCAGCAGCCAGGCACAAACTCCACATGTGCAGGAAAACAACAGATGGCCAGGAGGGTGGAAACAGGACCTCACTCTCAGTGAGAAGCAGATGAAAGAAACCAGTTCCAGCCAGTGGGCCTTGCTGAGAGGGCTGGCTGAATCCTGCCGGTCCTTGATTGGATGGAAGATAACACTCAGCAACCAATGGGAGTGCAGCACAGGGAGAGGTGGTTCAGCACAGCCTGCCTACACAACAAAGAAAACCACAGTGGCCATCTTGGAAGGGCCTAAAAGCAGTCAAATAAGCAGGCAATAGTGGTAAACAACTTGTGTTTTCAAAATAGCAAGGCAGCTCCAGGTGTTAAAAAACTCAAAAAATGCCAGCACAATGAAAATGACAAATAAAACAGTCTTTTCCAACAATTTTATGCAAATTTCGTTTTTGTTTTTCCCTTTTTCTTCACTTTTTTTTCAAATTTCGATTTTTCAGGTTCAATAATTCCCCTGGAGGTGCAGTAATGCACAGAAAGTGCACCTACCTAATGGAATGGTCAGCAGCCAGGCACAAACTCCACATGAGCAGGAAAACAACAGATGGCCAGGAGGGTGGAAACAGGACCTCACTCTCAGTGAGAAGCAGATGAGTTCTGTGCATCCAGGGTAAAGTGAAAATGGCAAGTGGAAGTGTTATTACGTGGCCACTGAACACTCACCACTGCCACACCAGCATGGTGCAGCCTTTGAAAAGTTCTCCCGAGCTGGTGTGGCAGCGGCACCCTATTTAAGTAAACAGATCTCTGCTCCAGTGCTGGAGTGGTAAGCTTTTCACTTTAATAGGGGTCCGCTGCCAGACCAGCACAGGGCAGCCTGTTTTGCAAAATGTATGTCTGTGAAAGTGATCCAGCAATATATCCTTTTGAGTGAGTAATGGAAGTTGGACTCTGCTGTTAAATTGCAAGATATGTATATACTAATTTGGACACCTTTTGAACAAGATGTGAGGTTGGCTGTTTCTGCATTCAGTCACGTGCCAAGTCTTCTGAAGCAGATCTGGGAGTCTGCTGGATCAGCCCACGTCCTCAAGAAAGAAATGCTTCCTGTGCTAGTGCCGGGAATTTTTCTTTCATATAGGTTGCCTCCCTGAACTGGCGTGTTGCTGGTGCCAGCCTCACATTATTTTGGGAAAGGTGGCTGAATGTCAGCTTTGAAAGTTCCCCCTTGCAAGGATAGGGTACTGATATCACCTGGGTGGGCTTTTGTCCTCTGCCCCCATTTGCTGTGGTTGCCATGTTAATGAATGCTTAAATGTAAATAGTCTGCTCTCCAACAGATGTCAACTTTTCACAGTAGGCTTGAGGGTCCTTTATGTGTTGCATATACTCCCATAGACCGCATTTAGCATAATTTGAATTACATTGCCCACGTCACTAAAATGACAAAATGCGCTGTGAACCCACAACATTTAGGGCATTTCCATTAGAATTGAAAACAAGCATAGCTCCCTTTTATTTAAACTTTTGTAATGGTGTTTGATAGTATAGCTAAGTGTATTTGCCCCAATAGAGGTGACAATTAGATGTGATTTGTGATTATTTTGAAAGACAAGGATGTCATCTTATTTGCATCACTCATTAAAGTGTGCACTGCATTGTACTCTTGAAGTGATGGATTGCACAAGGGTGCCTTGTGATCTTGTGCAAAACTGTTCTAGTAATGTGCGTTTACTAGCAGTGATTTTCTTGACAAATTGAAACATCAGTAATGAATACATGTAGTAATGGGGCCAACACAATTATACAGACTTACAATTAATCCAATTGTAAACACTTGTATATCAGTGCATGATTTACTTTCAAAATTTAGCATTTGTTTTAACCCAGACAAACCAATAACTTGTATGCCTGACTCCAAAGCCTGTAAATCCATTTTTTGGAGATGTGAGAGCAATGCTATACACTTCTGGGCTACAAAATCCACCAACTCTAGGAGATCACTGGCGGTCAAAGCTCTGTCACTGGCAGAGGCAGGCCTCACTGAAGCCAGTGTGCGGAGATGAAAAGCTCACTTTGCATGTCAAGAGGTCATCACTTTAGTAAGTGATTAATGTTTTTCGCAGCATGTCCTGCTCATCTTTTTTCTGATACATTTGCTGCCTCAAGCTTCTGTTTTTTTTGCGGGTCGAACCCTAAATCAGTTCACAGTTCTGGTTGTTATTTGGCTAGATTTTCCCACTATGAAGGTAGGTCAATCTACCCACATAATAACACTTGACTTTGCTATACCTTTGTTGCATAGTTACTGTGCATCTTAACTGTACATCAAAGGTAAAGCAAACATGACACGTGTCCAATGTAGGTCAGTCTAGCCAGCTAGATATACTTCCTTTCCTTATATGGTAATACTAACATATTGTTGCAGCATGTTTGTTTGTTTGTTTGTTTGTTTGTTTGTTTGTTTATTTATTTGGTAATGCGTGCCAAACCATTGGGTAGCCGGGCGCAACAGTGTACAGGAAAACTTAAGCTTGTTACAGTATTTGGCATGAGTATATAAAACACAACGGCAAAAAAAGCAAATATATGAAAGAATATATACAAACATATGTACAGGAACAGGGCAAGTCTTGGGAAGTCCAGGCACTCTAGCAAGACTATCTAAATAGAGGGCAATATGATCAAGTTTATAGGTCAGACTATAAATCAGGTGTCATATATAGGCTAGGTATGTAGGAGGGATGCATGCTCGGCTATTTTAAGAGTGGAGAAAAACGGGTAAGCAGAGGTAGGTAAGGGCTAAGGTGGGAGTAGGCTTGGTGTTAGTCAAGTTATGTGTCATTAGCGCGCAGCCATTTGATTATCTTGTGCCTGAATTTAGGGTACGGTTGTTCAGTTCTGAGGTCAAGCTGTAATTTGTTCCAGCAGTGAGCAGCTTTGACAGGAAAGCTAGTTCCTCCCGCGGTAGAGCGTTTAAACCTAGGAGTCTCTAGTTTGAAGGTGTTGGCAGATCTCGTGGGTCGCATGGAGATTTTCCTAGTGATTTTTTCCATTTGGTACGGGGGGTGGGCTAGGTTGTTTAGACATTTAGAGGTGAGGGAAGCTGTTTTGAGTAGGATTCTATCCGTTATTTTTAGCCAATTAAGCTCTTTCCTATATTTGGTGACGTGCTTTCTGTAGGGGATGTTTAGTGCTGCTCTCAGGGTTTATTCTGCAGTCTTTGAAGTTTGTATGTGATGTATTTATTGGCTCCAGAGTACAGGGCGTTGCAGTAGTCTAACCTAGACATGATAAGTGCATTAGACAGGGTGATGCAACTGGCACTGGAAAGGTATGGTCTGGATGTGCGGATGAGTTTACAGGTGTAGGTGGTAGAAGATGCGAAGGAGTCAGCCTGCTTCTTGAGAGTGAGGGAGGAGTCCAGATAGAATCCCAGGGTTTTAACCACAACCATCACCTTGATAAGGTTGTTATCAATGCTGATGGATGTGTAGTTTGGGCATAATTTTTGGATGTTGGCTTCAGAGCCTAGGATTAGTATCTATCGTCATTCTGGCAGAGGCCATGTGAGGCCATCCATGCCTGAATGAGGGTGTATATCTTGTTCACCAAGGCTGAGTCTGTCTCGTAGTCGCCCGAAAGGGGTATGAGGATTTGGGTGTCATCTGGACACGCATGGGCACAGCACGCAAGAAAATAGTTTATATACTACCATGTGTTGTCGGCAAAGGCATAATGAAAATGCTTGGGAACAGGTCCAGGGCACTGTTTGTAACTAGCATCTTTTGGGTTTTTCATGTGCTTCCATACAAAATTGATTGCAAACTTTGTGGCTTTTAATCACATTTTCACAGAAAGTGATGTAAAATACAAAATTGTAACCCATTATTTAAAAAACATTCTCGAGGGAGAGATCCCCCGAAACCAACTTGTATGGTTCGGCTCCCTCGATGCGATCAGTGGCCCGCACATATTAAGCACATACATTTTTGCCCCACCAGTTCAAAAACTCAACTATCGCCACTGGATACCATACAGTTGCCAGTACTACATTTGGCAGCATATGTAAATCACAGAGGTGGTTGGTTGGATTGTAATGTGTGCATCATTCATAAACAATGATTTATTGCAAACTTACAAAATGCCTACTCAATACTTCTTAAACCAAAGTTCCAATAAGAACTTAGACATGCAGCATTATTCTTTTCAGTGTGACAGTAAGAAAACACCACTGCATGTCTAGCACACTTCAATGTTTATTATAGGCAATACTTTCCATACATTTATCTTTGAAACTATGGCATTAGAAGCAAGTCATTCCGTTTGCTACAAACTATATTTGGAATAGCTGCACTTTTGACTATCCAGGCATTAAACTTGACAGAATTAACTTATACCTGCAGTGTTCATTGTTTTTAATGTTATAGTTGGAACAAACCAACGGGTGTATAGCTACTTTAATAAACTGATTACACTGCAAGGTTTTATTTTGGGCAAAACATTGCATATTTTCATTTTTAAACTATAACATTAGAATAAGACTTTTTACTTTTAAACTAATTCATTTACTGGTCCGTTAACACAATAAACATATACCTGCTGTGTTCATTGTTTTTAACCTTATAGTTAGAACACACTAACCAGTGCCTAGTTACTTTAAAACGTTAACTTCCTTGCAATATTGGAAATATTTCATTCTGTTTGCAGCAATCTACATTAAACACAATTCCATGCAGTGTTCACTAAGTACAAGTCGTTACTGAGAATATGACAGTTGGTCTCTAACAGTATCATGAATGTGTGTCATTCTAACTTACAACTCCCTTATATGCATATGTGAAATGTTTTTTTCTTTTAAACCACTCTAGGATTTTTCTCCTTGAACCTAGGATTACTTTTGTGTAAATACACCATCAATGTGCTACCCACAAACGGCTGTATTGGAAAGTATTACATGTAAGAACTAGCTATCAGGGGGAAAAGTCATGTTTGTCGTGTTCTTCAGGACGTATATTATTTTTAATTACATTTTCTTTTGTTGGCAGACATGCTGGTGTATGGACACTTCACCCTGGCAATGTGCATGACCAAACCCATAGAACTGCAACCACCCCTACTAAGGACAGCAGTATCACGACACGACAGAGCAAGCGTAAAAACTCCAGTCCAGGGCCTGCTACTTACCCGTAAACTTACCAGGTCCTATATTCACTTTACTTTTAAATCCAAAGGTATTATCCTTATGCGCCAACTGGGATGTTTAATTCAAATGATAGTTCAAACGCTTTTCACCTTTTGTAGATTTCTTTATTATTTGACCATTTGCATTTTGCAGTGTTTAAGATTATTATCCCAATTTACTCTCTCAACATGTGTTTCACCACTTCTTCCGGTGCCTGGTATAGGAGACATCAGGAAGAGGAGGCGCATCTGGAATTTGACAATAAAGCAATCAATCAAAATCTAAATTGTTTGGAAATCGGAAATAGACGGAAAAAACTCTCTTTGATCATATTTGGAACAACATGAGGATGACAACTAAAAGAGGACATCTCTCCTGATGAGCCACTGGAAGAAGTGGTGAAACACGTGTTGAGAGAGTAAATTGGGATAATAATCTTACACACTGCAAAATGCAAATGGTCAAATAATAAAGAAATCTACAAAAGGTGAAAAGCGTTTGAACTATCATTTGAATTAAATATATCAGTTGGCGCATAAGGATAATACCTTTGGATTTAAAAGAGTTTAAGTTACGAGGCAGTCACAATTGCGGTATACACCTCTTGCTGACAACTGATGACCAAATAGAATTTTGTGGACTCGCCGAGGGATAGCCTTGCTTGACTGCAATATCTCATACTAAAAACCTTTATTCACTTTACCCTGCTACTATGAGAATGCCAAAACACAATTAACACTTTTACCCGGGCACGGATGCGGGCAAAACACACTACCCGTATACAACACTACGTCCACTGCATTGTCAGTGCCAGGGTAAAGTGATCACAGGGCCTAGATGAAGGCCAGGCATAAATAACCACCTTCGAGACAAACTGTTAGGGCCTCATTACGAGAATGGAGGTAGCCATGGAGCTATTAGCTCCATCGCTGCCTCCACTCCGGGCTCCATTACTGGGTTCCTGCAATGGGGACTTACCGGGTTACTCCGACATAGGAGGACCCGGTAATTCCTCCTTGCAGGAACCCATCGCCATTCCCATTTGAGCCCCCATAGCGCTCAATGGGAATGGGGAGGGAGGTAATAATGGGCAGAGTACATCTGGCCCGTTATTACCTCCCTCTACCCCTCGCGGAACCCGGAAAGCACGCCTGGTTTTACCAGGCGTGCGATCCGGGTCCCGCGATGGGAAACTCGTAATCGGCGCTCCAGGAATGAAGGGGGCCGGTCCCGTACCGGCCCCCTTCATTACGGGAACACGAGCCTTATAATTAGGCCCTTAGTGTCCAATTATATAAGAGTAGCAAATACTGCTGAGGCCGCTACAAAGCAAGGTTGTCAGGAAACCAGCTCCCCGTACCGCCAAAGATTGTACTAAACATGCAAGTTCCGAATCCCCGAGATCTTTGGAGCTGAAGCGTTTCTCCTTACGTTTCCAAACCCTTCGACAACGTTGGGGGTTGCCTTGGAAACTCTGGTCGCCTGAGCACGTACGTGCACGTCTACGGCGTGTGCAACGTTCCCCTCACGGTCACGTGACTCTATAAAGCGCCGCCCTGACCATAGAACGCTGCTTCTGAATTTTGACTTTTTGGAGCTCATCTTGTTGTTACCTCTTGCCTTGAACCACAACCCTGTTTTGTCTTACGGATTGATATTGGACACCCTTGGCCTTATCTTTTGATGCCTGGTTATCCTTGACCTCGGAACGAACGACCATCCCTCTTGTCTTACGCTAGTTGCCTTGTCGCCTCGGAACTCCCTTTTTGCACGTCCTGATACACTCTACCATTCATCTGTTTTGTCCACGGTCCTTTTGCAAGCACAAACTCTCTTCTTCATCCACAAAGGAACTCTATCCACTTTTGGGAACTCGTCTCACGGAACTTGTTTCACGGAACGTTCACTTTGGGAACTTGTCACAAGGAACACATTTACTTTGGAACCTTATCACAGACTTCCATTTCTCTACAGGTGTCCGCGTGCCGGCGGGTACAGGTATAGGTTGGATTGTCCTTATCTTTGGAACCACGCTCCTCGGACGGACTTCATAGCTCTTCTGGTTTTTTCCACTTCCACTGCTGGAACACTTCACGGACAAGCACCAAGACTGGTTTCCTGGATATCTCTGGCCCTCAGTTTGACTTGCTATTATTCCCCAGATGTATCCCTTTACGTGAGTACTTTGGTTTGCTCATTTATTGTTTTTCTCTTGTTTGTGTCATGAACAAGACTCCTGACACTGTGTTCTCTGTCTAGGCAGCTGTGTTCCGACTCACCATAATCTTCCGGGCAATTCCCTTTCCAAAACAGTTCTTTGGTACTATTGGGAGTTGCATTGTCAGGAAGATTTCTACGGCTACACTACGCGCTCAACTGAATCCCGGTCTCGCCATCAGGTCCACGTGGGTGTTTCCTCACATATTCAGAAGCCTTATAATTATCCATGATGGAAGCTGCCGACGATCCGCTAGCAGCTTTGGTTCAGTTGGTCGCCGGTTTACGCGCAGGTATGACTGCGGCTCATGATGCCACCCAGCGTCGGATCGACGCCCTGCAAGTTAATTTACAGGCAGGTGGTGGTGCAAGTGCCCCTTCTTCTGGTTCTGCCCTTGGGGTAAGCGCTCCTCAACAAGGGAACGCGCCCGTTTACATGACGGCACAGTTTCCTTTGGCCCCTCCGGAACGGTTCATGGGGCATCCTAAGACGTTCCGTACTTTCATTAACCAATGTAGACTACATTACTTATGTCGTCATACGTCTTTCCCTGATGCCACTACCAAGGCGGCTTTTGTGTTATCCTACCTTGGGGGAACAGCAGCGGTCTGGGCTAATCCTTTTTTGGAACAGGGTAGCCATCTTTTGTACGATTGTGATGCCCTCATCTCTGCTATGTCTCGTGTTTTTGATACTCGGTACAAGTCCCAAGCCTCTGATCTGGAGCTACTTTCCTTACAACAGAAGGATATGCCATTATTATACTACTTGGCGAAGTTCAACCAACTGGTAGCAGAGACGGATTGGCCTGAGGCGAAGAAAGGGGCTCTGTTTTATAAGGGTCTTTCAGATTCACTCAAGGATGTTCTGTCCACTGTCCCCGTGGTTCCTGCCGCTTTCTCTGAGTTGGTGGACCTGGTTCTACAAGTCAATGCACGAAGGGCAGAACGTAAAGGGGAAAAGAGTCTGGTTCCCTATCCAACACCAGTATCTAGTGATCAAAGCCATGCTACACCTGAACCTATGCAGATAGGCACCCTCAGCGCTCCTCTGTCATCTGAGGAAAGAGAAACCCGCAGGAAGAATAATTTATGTTATTACTCTGGTTCCTCAGAACATTTCCTGAGACAGTGCCCCAAGAAACCACGTAAACAGGTAAACTCCAAAGCTCGGCAATATAGAGAGCCCCTTTGTCGAGTCCCACCACTGCGGGCTCTCATACCATGGTTTTGTTTCACATTACTGTTGACATTTTGGCTCCTTCAATGGTTTCTTATTCTGTTGATGCAGTATTGGATTCAGGGGCTACTGGGAATTATGTTGATAGTCAGTTTGTTCAGGACTATGGTATTCCTCTGATTTCCAAGCCTTCCCCCGAACTGGTCAACGCCGTTGACGGCACGACTCTATTATCAGGGTTGGTTACCAAACAAACAGTAGATCTCCTTATGACTACGTCCTCTGGTCATACCGAAACCATAGCCTTTGATGTCATTACAGCACCCCAGTTCAAACTTATCCTTGGGTTGCCTTGGCTAAAGAAACATAATCCGTTAGTGGATTGGGCTAAAGGGTCGGTATCCTTTCATTCAGAATTCTGTGCTACATCTTGTGGGACATTAGGATCCTCATCTTCGGGACCCAGTACTCATCTATTGGATTCCGCTTTGGTCATTGGAGCAGTCATGACTATGGTATTACCTCAGGAGTACCGAGGTTACAAAGACGTCTTTGATAAGAAAGGCGCTGAGATCATACCACCACATCGACAGTATGACTGTCCCATCGATTTGGTCCCTAATGCCACAGTACCCTCTGGTCGCGTCTATTCCCTAACCCAGAAGGAGGTTGCAGTGCTGAAGGAGTATCTGGACAGATCCTTGGCTTCTGGCTTTATCAGACCATCACGTTCTCCGGCTGCATCGCCTCTCTTCTTTGTCCCGAAAAAAGAAGGTGATTTGCGTCCCTGCATCGGCTACCGCGCATTGAACGCTATCACCGTTCGTAACCAGTACCCAATTCCGCTTATCTCAGTTCTTTTAGACCAATTGGGCTCTTCTACCATATTCACTAAGTTGGACTTAGGGGGCGCTTACAATCTGGTCAGAATGTGGAAGGGTGACGAATGGAAGACAGCTTTTAAAACAAAGTATGGCCTGTATGAATACTTGGTTATGCCGTTTGGCTTATGTAATGCCCCAGCTACGTTTCAATATTTTATCAATGATGTTTTCAGTGATTTACTCGACCAATGCGTCATTGTATACCTTGATGATATTCTGATCTACTCCCCCGATTATGATACTCATGTTCAGCATGTCTCCACAGTACTACAAAGGTTACGTGACCATCGTCTCTATGCGAAATTAGAGAAGTGCATCTTCCATGCCAAGCATGTTGAGTTTCTGGGATATGACATCACGAGCCATGGAGTTGGTATGAGTGATTCTAAAGTAAGGGCTATACTGGATTGGCCTGCTCCTACATCTATCAAGTCCTTGCAGTCCTTTTTAGGATTTGCGAATTTTTATAGGCGTTTTATACACTCATTTTCTGCCATTGTGGCCCCCTTGACTGCCCTTACCAGCCCTAAGAACGGATTCAAATGGACGAAGGAAGCACAGACAGCCTTTGACAACCTCAAAACAGCCTTTACCTCCGCACCAGTCCTTCAGCATCCCAAGCCTATGCAAAAGTTCTACGTGGAGGCTGATGCTTCGGATCAAGCAGTTGGTGCGGTCTTGTCTCAGTATTGTAAGGACACGGGTTTCCTTCATCCTGTGGCGTTTCATTCTAGGAAACTTACCAAATATGAAACATATGAAAATATGTCACCGAGCGTGAACTGTTGTCTGTGCGTGATGCTTTCAAGGTTTGGCGACGTCACCTCCTGGGTACTGATACTCCGGTTCAGGTTTACATTGATCACCGTAACCTTCTTGCTATGCAGTCAGTTAAGTGCACCAAAGCCAGGCATGCTAGGTGGCACGAGTTCTTTTCACAGTTCAATTTTCAGATTACGTATCATCCTGGAGCTCTACATTCTAAAGTGGATGCTCTATCTAGGAGGTATGGGGATAATTCCTCTCCCAAGGATTTTGGTGGCTTGGTGTTACCCAATCAGGTTATATGCTCTTGTACCTTGAAGCCTTTGTTAAAGGATTCCATTAGGAAATGGGTATTGGGGAATCCTCCGGAGATAGAACGCTTTAACATGACAATTGTTAACACATTGCCTTATGTCAACGGTCGTCTGTTTCTTCCAGATGTTGATTCCAGACGAACAGCGTTACATTGGGGTCATGACTCCTTAATTTCAGCCCATTCCGGTTTGCTTAAGACCTTGGAGCAACTTAAGAGATGGTTCTGGTGGCCTTCAATGCAGAAAGACATCTCGGATTACATCGCTACCTGCACCGTTTGTGCCCAGTGTAAATCCACATCTACAAAACCCATGGGATTATTATGTCCCCTTCTGGTTCCACGCAAACCATGGACTATGATATCTATGGATTTTATCACAGAACTCCCATCCGTCCAGGGCTTTGATACCATATGGGTGGTGATCGATTCTTTCTCTAAACTGGCCGTCTTTGTCCCATGTCAAGGTTTACCTACGGCACCATTGTTAGCGGATTTGTTTCTACGCCACGTTTTCCGCTGTTTTGGTCTACCTGACATCATAATATCTGATAGAGGCTCGCAATTTACCTTGCGATTTTGGAAACACCTTACCATGTCCCTGGGGGTTGATGCGAGGTACTCTACTGCTTATCATCCGGAAACGGATGGTCAGACAGAAAGATTGAATGCCACTCTTGAGCAGTACCTACGTTGTTTAACTATGCAGCATCAAGAGTCATGGTTGTTGGTGTTAGTGGCAGCCGAGTTTGCTTATAACAACTCAGTTCACACTTCCACCGGTACTTCTCCTTTCTTTGCCTTGTATGGTTACCATCCACGTTCTTTACCTTTGGATCTGCCGGTTTTGTCAGACAATCCCGCAGTCCAGGACAGTCTCAGGGACATTACTATTCTGCATCAACAGGTACATTCTCGTCTGAAAGAAGCCCAAGAACGTTCTAAGAACAACGCCGACCGACATAGGTCTTCCGCGCCCGATTATCATCCGGGTATGTTGGTTTGGCTTTCTACCAAGCACCTCCGTATTCCCATCAGAAGTTGTTTGAAACCTAGATACATAGGTCCTTATCCGATCAAGGATGTCATCAACCAGGCTGCAGTTAGACTGGAACTGCCGGACAAATGGAAAATCCATCCGGTTTTTCATGTGTCTCTTTTGAAACCCTGTTCTGAGGGGACTAGGCTCCCTGTTCATCCACCTCCGGTCAGGGTACAGAGTGAGGAAGAGTATGAGGTGAAGGCTATTCTTGCTTCCAAGATTTCCCGAGGTGTTCGGTATTTCTGTATTGACTGGAAGGGTTATGGTCCCGAGGATCGTACCTGGGAACCTGAATCTAATTTGCATGCTCCAGTTCATTTGGCTCGGTTTCTGGCCTCTCGGGGAGGGGGGGAAGTGCATCTTTGGGGGAGGATACTGTCAGGAAACCAGCTCCCCGTACAGCCAAAGATTGTACTAAACATGCAAGTTCCGAATCCCCAAGATCTTTGGAGCCGAAGCGTTTCTCCTTACGTTTCCAAACCCTTCGACAAGGTTGGGGGTTGCCTTGGAAACGCTGGTCGCCTGAGCACGTACGTGCACGTCTACGGCGTGTGCAACGTTCCCCTCACGGTCACGTGACTCTATAAAGCTCCGCCCTGACCATAGAACGCTGCTTCTGAATTTTGACTTTTTGGAGCTTATCTTGTTGTTACCTCTTGCCTTGAACCACAACCCTGTTTTGTCTTACGGATTGATATTGGACACCCTTGGCCTTGTCTTTTGATGCCTGGTTATCCTTGACCTCGGAACGAACGACCATCCCTCTTGTCTTACGCTAGTTGCCTTGTCGCCTCGGAACTCCCTTTTTGCACATCCTGATACACTCTACCATTCATCTGTTTTGTCCACGGTCCTTTTGGAAGCACAAACTCTCTTCTTCATCCACAAAGGAACTCTATCCACTTTTGGGAACTCGTCTCACGGAACTTGTTACACGGAACGCTCAGTTTGGGAACTTGTCACAAGGAACACATTTACTTTGGAACCTTATCACAGACTTCCATTTCTCTACAGGCGTCCGCGTGCCGGCGGGTACAGTTATAGGTTGGATTGTCCTTATCTTTGGAACCACGTCCTCGACGGACTTCATATCTCTTCTGGTTTTTTCCACTTCCACTGCTGGAACACTTCACGGACAAGCACCAAGACTGGTTTCCTGGATATCTCTGGCCCTCAGTTTGACTTGCTATCATTCCCCAGAAGTATCCCTTTACGTGAGTACTTTGGTTTGCTCATTTATTGTTTTTCTCATGTTTGTGTCGTGAACAAGACTCCTGACACTGTGTTCTCTGTCTAGGCAGCTGTGTTCCGACTCACCATAATCTTCCGGGCAATTCCCCTTCCAAAACAGTTCTTTGGTACTATTGGGAGTTGCATTGTCAGGAAGATTTCTACGGCTACACTACGCGCTCAACTGAATCCCGGTCTCGCCACCAGGTCCACGTGAGTGATTCCTCACAAAGGTAAATACTCCCCCAAATGCTTTGGCCATTTTGGCCTGGCAGTAACGATAAGAAGACGCATTAACATCTTTACAGAATTACTAGAAAACCAACTACCCACAGAACAGTCCCCACCTAAGGTTACGACCCAGTGTGGAAGATCAGTTGCTGGCCTGCGGCTAAGCTTAGACACTTACCAAGTCCCATGGATAATTTACCCTGGCACTGATAATGAGAAGACACCTACTACATACCAAACAGTGTAACCTGCACCCTTACTCCGCTTAACACGCGGAACACTTAATGAGTTTAAACTTGCCACTTAACTCTTAACAGTGCAATTAGGATTTATTAGCAAAAAGACAGTAACATTACCTTTTTCGCGCAGCTTTCTGATAATCTAAATGGTACCAAAACAGACTTAAGGTCTATTCTACATATAGACTTAGCTAAAATAACCAAGATTTACATAAACATTTATAACTTGAACAAAATTTAGTTAAATGGACAACTAATTTTCTAAAGTTTACTTGGTAGGCTGGGATTGAGCCCATGACTATTTTTGAGTGGCTGAAAAGCACCCTTCTGAACATTCAATCAATACGATAATACGATTAGGTAAGATGCAATTTTTCCGTTCAGTTGAAGATGTTTAGATTTTGCTTTTACACTTGCAAACCGATACCTAAAAACATATGTACTCATGAGAACTGTGTTTTTCTCTTTTTTCAACCCTTTCCTTTTTCTCCCATTGTTTTTGTTTCCTTTGACATTTATACATTGTACCAATATGACACTGTTTACCCATTTCAATCCTCCCCCTATCCCCCTTCTTTGATGTCTGTGTTACACATGAGACATTTCGTTTTATATTTCTTATATATTTACTCAAGGAATGATAATGTCTATGATTGAAATAGATGATGTTTCGCTAAACTAGCCCTGATTTGAGAAAGACGACTGAGTTTGTTGAAACACGTGTCATCATAAAGGGCACTTTTTGTATTCATAAAGTTAAAATTGCTTAAAAAAAAACTTGACTAAGTGAAATCTGCTTTATTTCGTACTGGCGCATGAGTGATACTAAGTAACTACTTTTCCAATACTTATTTTCAAAACGGAGTGGAGGAACCATTTATTCTCCGTTGTTACAAAACTCATGCGACTAACACTGGGATATTGTTGAAGAAAACAGGGCGCTGAGGTCTCCTTGATGAGTGTTTTTGCAAAAGGTTCCTCAACTCTATTTGCTTTACTTCGATCAAGACACTCCAGACCTTGCTGACCTAGACCTAAATTTTAACTAAAATGGCTGAATATTTGGAGAGTAGAGAAGAAGATGCAATCAAGCTTTTTACTCCGAAAGGAAGCAACGTACATGCCTTTGAATCCAATTTGCCTAAACCACAAGAAGATCTACGTTATAAATTCATTAAATTAGAGAGAGCGTCACATCGTGAAATCGACAAATATTGGGAAATCATTTCCCTAAAGAATTATATTACCAAAGAACAAATACCGAGGGGACTCAGAATTCTGATTTTCCCTGATTTTACGAAAGAAGACGACAAAGACCTGGCTGAAGAGTGGGAGAAAAACTTGAACCAAAGTTCTAAGAATATGTTAGATTTACTTGTTGAACATGCTAGTAGAGAACATAAAAGAATTACGGAACTAATCGATACTATCAAGAAGGAGATTAAAGATGCTAAAGTCTTGGAAGTTACAAAAGAAAAAAACTATCAGAAAATGTTCGAAATCTTAAAAGACTATCAAGATGAAATCAAGTTAAGGAAAATGAGAATTTTTTTTAGAGATGACCGAGACTATCAGGACGACAAGGTGTATACATTTCAAGACAAATATAAACAATTATCAAAACCACTTTCAAGAGAAAGCACTCCTAATACATCACCAGGCAGCTCGGATGCAGAGTCTGAAGGCGGACAAGACAAGGAACCAGTCAAAGAAACCGATCCAGAAAATCAAACACCGACAAGACTTGGGTTTCTAAACCAAATTAAAAGATACAAAAAAGGCAACCGCACTATGTATCAAAAACAGGTTCGTTTTTTAATACCACCTCAAACGAATCAACAACAACCAGTCACAAGTGCAGGGGGAAACATGGGAGTGGAAGATTCAGGGAACCCCGACGACCTAGACGACTTCAGGAGGCTCACAAGAGCTGCAGCGAGAGAGGCAGCCAAAAGGACAAAGTGAACAATCTCGTTTTGAATTTATCCAATCACACTTTACAAACAGCGGAAATCTCCTTACTTAACAAAGGTTTTTCTTTTGCCCCTACAAGACAATACAACACTACGGAAGTTCATATTGACCTATTTAAATTTGTCAGGAATTTAAAACTTAAGAAATGGTATGCTACACAAGTGACCAGTAGTTACCGACAGAAGGAATTGGACATAGAGACTAGTGAATTCACTATTAAAGATCTCAGCTATATCCATTTATTAAGATCATTGGAAGACGATCTAGAACGGCCAATACATCAAACCATCAATGAATTACAAATACAACAAAGTAGTCTGGCGCCTAAAGAAATGAAAAACAAATCGAAATTTACACCTCAACTTATGCCAGATAACTTAATAGATGCATTTTACAAATTTGTAACCAAAGATCTAAATGATACTTTTGATGCCAGCAATAAGAGCAAAAGATCTAGTCAGACATAAATTTGATAACTTATCAAGAACAGAAAGAAAAACACTTCAAGATCTACAACAAAATTTTAAGCTAACGATTAAAGCAGCTGACAAAGGTGGCAAAATTGTAGTGATGAATCGTGAAGATTATTTAACAATGGCTTACAATCATTTAACAATACCATTCTGTTACATGAAATTACCTTCAAACCCTAAACTGGACATTCTTAATGAACTTACAGAAGCAATTTCAAGATGGCACCGACAAGGTCTTCTAACAGATGAAGAGAAACAAGCACTAGCGATCAAACACCCCACATTACCGACCATTTACTTCCTACCCAAAGTTCATAAACATATGAGCAGATCCCGGAAGGGAGACCTATTCTAAGTGGAATAGGTTGGGTGACTGTTAACATGGCAGAATATATAGACAATATTCTCAGACCTAAGGCAACCTTAACCAGAGCATACCTGAAAGATACAACATCGATCATCAACAAATTGTCAGAAATTAATTGGCAAGCGGACTACATCTTGGTTCCATGGGATGTTACAGCTTTATATACGTCCATCAAGCACAACACGGCACTAGATGCGATAGATTATACTTTCTCTCAAGATACAGCTTCAAGTTATCAATTGATACAAATGCTTAAAGAAATGTTACTCTTGACATTGGAAAATAATGTCTTTCTATTTAATAAAGAATATTACAAACAAACCTGTGGCGTGGCTGTGGGTGTTAAATATGCCCCAGCATTAGCTAATTTGGTAATGGCGATGTATGAAGATCAATACATATATGCAGACACAGACTATGAAAACAAAGTGGTCTTATGGACTCAATATATTGACGATCTTTTTTTCATTTGGAAAGGGAATGATGAACAACTACAATGTTTCAAACAAAGAGCACATTTAAATCTTTTGGGAATACAATTCACTGGGAATTCAAGTGCATCAGAAGTAAACTTTTTGGATCTCACGATTTACATTAACAACAATGAATTGCTGACTAAAACCTACAGAAAACCTACTGAGGCGAACTCAACTTTGTTCGCAACGAGCTGTCATTTTAACCCTGTAATCCAAAATATTCCTAATGGAGAATTCATACAAGCTCGCAGGAACTGTTCGGCAGAAGAAACCTTTGATCAAGAATGCGATTTGCTATCAACGCGTTTTCTGACCAGAGGGTATGCCAGAAAGAACATTATTAAAGCACGTGCTCAAGCGAGGAAACTTCAGAGAGAAAATACACTTATTCCAAGCAAGCAAATAAATAACCAACCAGAACGAATCAGATTTATTACAACTTATTATGCGAGCAATTTTGTACTGAGAAAGATATTAAGGAAAAATTGGGATCTTTTGAAATTAGATCCCCATGTCAAAGACTTCATAGATGATAGTCCTTCAATAACTTTCAAAAGATCAAGGACGCTGAAGAATACTCTCAGTCCATCATTCCTACCTGAAGACAAGGAGATGGAAACAGCAACATGGTTACCCTTATTACCCATGGGCTTTCGCAAGTGTGGCTCATGCTCCATGTGTCAATATGCGATGGGAAACACAGACATTTTTGAAGACTCTTTTGGTATCCAGTACAAAATTACTGACTTTATCAACTGCAAAATAAAATTTGCAATCTATGCAATCATTTGTCAATGTAACAAACTTTATATTGGGAGTACAATCCGAGAAATGAGAACGAGAATTCGGGAGCACATGTCTTCCATTGGCAGTCAGAATACCAATTTACCACTGGCATCCCACTGGCAAAGAAATCACCAAATGAATAACAAAAAAGACATAAGATTTTTGGGACTTAAAAAAGTAACCCTAGGCCCAAGAGGTGGAGATCAAGAGTTGAAATTAAGACAAGAAGAGGCGAAATTAATATGTTGTTTTCGGACAGCTGAAAGAGGTTTGAACTCGGACAATGAGATGGCCACTTTCTTACGAATGATGTAGCCATGGATGATTTATGACCCATAGGCAATGTACCAACCATGCTTTTACTACCTGCTATACTTACCTCCAAGCTCAACAAGCGACTAGTAATGTAAACACTACAACCCTGTCATATGTTCTTGGATTAATATTTATATTTAGAGTATTCTCTCAGAACTATTTGTTGTCATGGCCACTGACAATATATATAAAAAAAGTTTTGCCCATTTGGATTTTGTGTACTTTAGCTAGTATTTTCCTTATGTTCCTTATTTGAATTTATTCAAAATCAACATACAATTGTCGTTTAAAGGCACTATTATTTCCACATTATTTGTCCTAGGCACATTAGTATAACATTTAGCACCGATTACTCTTAACCAGTGAAACTTTTTGTGATATTAATAATAGCAGTTGCCATGGCAACCCGCCATGCCGACAACCGACGTCCGTTTTCGATCTTTCTTTAGAAACAATTTCAGTAATGGCCAGCTAATATATTTTCGAATCACATTATTGCCAATACATCATTTGTCCTCATAGCATGGCTACACCACTTAGCCATGATCTGTAACCGTTTCTCTTCAAGTACTCTTATCAGTTGTCATGACAACTTTATATGCGTCCCTTCTAAGTAAACAGTTTCTGCCGATAAATAGATTATGCGCTTAATTCATGGATTTCCTACGTTGTTTCAACATGCGATATAAATATATACATCTGGTTTCTTCACGCTTCATTAACAAATCCATTTAGTTCCACACGGGGAGTATGGGCTCTTATAACTGATAACCTTATTATTTCTTGTGCATTGTTACCCAAAACATGGCGCCCATAGTAGAAACAGTAGAAGGACTGTAACGGTCGTCATGGAGACCAGATCACAACAGTTAAGGTCACCATTTTTTCGGCTCGCTTGCCGAACGCGGACAGATTTGTACGGAGACCGTGCTTGAACTATAGAGGTAAGAGGTTAGCAGCAGTAACCTGCACCCTTACTCCGCTTAACACGCGGAACACTTAATGAGTTTAAACTTACCACTTAACTCTTAACAGTGCAATTAGGATTTATTAGCACACTGGAAAAAGACAGTAACATTACCTTTTTCGCGCAGCTTTCTGATCATCTAAATGGTACCAAAACAGACTTAAGGTCTATTCTACATATAGACTTAGCGAAAATAACCAAGATTTACATAAACATTTATAACTTGAACAAAATTTAGTTAAATGAACAACTAATTTCCTAAAGTTTACTTGGTAGGTTGGGATTGAGCCCATGACTATTTTTGAGTGGCTGAAAAGCACCCTTCTGAACATTCAATCAATACGATTAGGTAAGATGCAATTTTTTCGTTCAGTTGAAGATGTTTAGATTTTGCTTTTACACTTGCAAACCGATACCTAAAAACATATGTACTCATGAGAATTGTGTTTTTCTCTTTTTTCAACCCTTTCCTTTTTCTCCCATTGTTATTGTTTCCTTTGACATTTATACATTGTACCAATATGACACTGTTTACCCATTTCAATCCACCCCGTATCCCCCTCCTTTGATGTCTGTGTTACACATGAGACATTTCGTTTTATATTTCTTATATATTTACTCAATGAATGATAATGTCTATGATTGAAATAGATGATGTTTCGCTAAACTAGCCCTGATTTGAGAAAGAGGACTGAGTTTGTTGAAACATGTGTCATCATAAAGGGCACTTTTTGTATTCATAAAGTTAAAATTGCTTAAAAACAAACCTTGACTAAGTGAAATCTGCTTTATTTTGTACAGGCGCATGAGTGATACTAAGTAACTACTTTTCCAATACTTACACACCAAACAGCTTCCACCTGAACCTTTTACTTTATTTTTTACTCAAAAAACATCTACGCGCCCCAACAACGTTTCACTGACATTTGCTTATGTTCGAAGATACTGCAAAAAACAGCATTTTTCCCCTTTTGAAGACATTTTCCCCCTTCATCCTGACCACCTCTCACCTCCGTGGAGGTTGTTTTATGTGCAACACTAATGTAATGTTGTGTTATGTGCAACACTGATGTAATGTTGTGTTTTTAACTATTTGTTGCTGGTCGTTGACTACAGCTATAATTCAGGAGCTACAAACGGCATCTATTTCAAAATATTTTGATATGCCACACATTTTGCAATTGAGCAATCGGACCCTTTACAAAATGTCTGCTGACCGCTCAGACCTTTCTGATTGGCAGAGAAGTGTACACAGACACAGAATCATGAAGAAAATACGCAGACCAAACCAAGACATCAATTTTTTGGACCTACTTTTTGGACATTTGTTTACAGGCCACTTGATCGATTAAAAATGTTAAAAATGTAAAAAAAAACAAAATAAATAAATAAAATAAACGCCAAATTTGCAAAAGCACAATTTCGGGACAAGACAGACAATTCTCATAAATAGCATTGTTGAAAATATGTGCAGCGGTTCAGCCTGTAGATGGAGAGAATGTTATTTAATGGTGAATTTGTCAAACAGCACCAGAAGGTGCTCTTCTTCTTGGGACTGCAACTTAACCATACCTATAGGATTAGGATCTCTATTGCCGATCCTGTAACATGTGTACCCTCTTTCTTCCTTCTGTCTCTGCCCTGACACTATCTCTGCATTCATTCTCTCTCTCTCTTTCTCTCTCTCTATCTCTGAGTCGGTTGTTCTGGTGCACATTTGCCAGAACCATCCCAGCCGAAAAAAACGCATATCTTAAGTGTGGTGGAGGCTATGTTCTTTCACAAAAGCATCTATTAACAAAAATAAGGAAATTATTTAATTGTACTAATATTGAAATGTGGCTCTATTTGGAATTGTCAATGTTTAATTCCTAATGATCACTTCCTGCATATATTTTAGCCATAATGAGAATGTTACAATTGACTTACTGAGCAAAGCATATTATCAAAACCTAGAGCAACCATATACATTATTTTCTGCTAGAACGTTATCAGTCCAGGATGGACACTCCTATTTAACTCTTTCAAAATACCAGCCTGCTTCGCATAAAAGCGAAGAGCTTTTTGATAGCTTATGTTATGAATGAACACAAATGTGTCTGTAATGAAAAGGGAGTGTATGCTCGAATCTAAGTACACACTGCGCACTGGGCTGGGTCATCGTTTCATTTCTCACAACACTCACCATAACATGACCATGTGTGTAACATTGCAACATTGAACTCTAGATACTGATTCCGGCAGCCTCGGGAATAGGATGTGAGGATAGAGTGGCTGCGACATCAGTCACTCCAATGCGGTCCAGCCCTCTGCATAGAATCTTAGCCAGGTCTCAAGGTAAGGATGCTGTGCACATCCTCACTCCACCAATGTCCGGATATCCCAAGGGAATTATATATATATATATATAGGCCCGAATATTCCAGGCCCCTGAAGTGAAAAGAAAACATGTAAAAACATGCCATTAAAGTTTCTAGACCAGGCTTTACAACGTTCCTTTACACTCAGGGGGTGTTAATGAAGTTTGCAGGCAGGGCAGGGGCACAGAACAGACCGTTACCCACTGTGCTTCCAATAACCAGATGATTGTTGATGTTAAACCAATCGATTCCTGTGGAATCTGCCTGTTTTGCGCATGTTAAAAGCAGGTGACTTCCACAGGAACCCATTCTAAGTGCTATCGGCGGCGCATATAAGTGGCAGGTGGCATTTACACGTTCTGCCATGCGAATTGCAAACAGAAGGTGTCAGGTGATTTCCTGGTTTTGACACCAATTTGGTGTATTGCAAACGAGGTGACCTTTTTGCACGAAAGTACAAACGTAGGTGGTCCCTGCAGTACAAGGTACTCTTTTCACAAAATGGCGCCCAGTTAAAGTGCTTTGCGCCTTTGTCAATGCCATTCTGAGCGGCGTATTTAAAACTATTGGAGCTGCACTAGCTCGGATCTGTTGCCTCCATTTATTGCCAGGGATGAAGATGTTAAAAGCTGCTGGAGGGCAGCACCGAGGCAGTGCCTCGCACGGCTTTCAGTCTCGATGGTTTACCTTTTCTTCAGTGAAGCTTTTGTGGTGGTTGTCAGCTGCTGCTGTGGGTTGTCATACCTAGCGCGTGTGCTGTGTCAGAATCCACCACAGTATTTAGAGACCCAAACTATTCATCTTCCCCTTGAGAATTATTCTTGCCAGATTTATTTTTTAATTCAGCAGGATGTTAAACAGATGCAGACACCATCATTGAGCCCACATTATGCAGCATCCTTAATACTGCCTCCGTCGGCTGCGTTATGTGGGAGTTCCAGCCCTTTCCTTTTCTCAGAAGAACTAAATGTGATTAACAGGTATATTAGTCAGGGCCTGCTTGAAACCTATTCTCGTGATGTTTTGCGCATGAAGAGAGATGCACAAAGGAATACGCCTTCTGTATTCTTAAGGTTGCAGGTGCCCCAGGTCTAAAAGGATGACTTAAGAGACCATCCTGGAGTCATCCCATGATCATCGAACTACATTAGAAGTCATTCCCAAATCATCAGAAGTCATCACGCTGTTAAAGTCATCAGCAAATGTCTCTGAATGGCGGGCGATGATTTGAGGATGAGTTTCGGATGACTTGCTGATGATGCCATCACCATCCTTATTTTAGAAAACTCTTTGTTCCTGATGATTTTAGGATGACTTGCCGATTACTTCAAGAGCATCACCATGATGATTTGGGGATGATTCTGGGATGACCTGCCGATTACTTCAAGAGCATCAACACGTTTGCCCCATATTATTCTGGGATGACCTGCTGATTACTTGAAGAGCATGTTTGTCCCTGATGATTTGGGGATATTCTGGGATGACCTGCTGATTACTACAAGAGCATTACCATGAAACATGTTTATGTATCGCAAACTATTCTTAAAATGGGTCTTTTTTTGCTGCCGGCTGTCCCCGGGAAAACCACGAGTCGGCACCCCTGGTACTGGGTGCTACACGGGAAACATCCAAGATGTATTGAACATGTAAAACAAAACGTTTCATGAAGTAAAATATTTCCTGATATTCGTTCAGATTCAATATAGCCTGCATAAGAAAGGAACACAATTGTAAAAAAAATACTTGTTACTATTTCAGTTCGTGCACACCATACTCATGTGTTCAACAAATGGCACCTTCTAAATACGTTCAGCACTATGACTATTAAAACACTTTGAAATGTATACTGGAAATGTGTATTTTAGGGTACAACGTCCTTTCATCGCATGCATTTTCATCCCATGGCATTTTAACGTGCATATTACAACTAATATGCTCATCGAATTTTTTAGGTGAGGGTGGGAAAGGGTAGGTAAGCGTTTGGGCGGGTAGGCAATAGCCAAAAATAAGTGTGGGAGGAGGGATTGGGGTGGAGGGAACCCACCCCCCAAAAAAAAATGTTGAGCATTTTAGTTGGAATGTACACGTTAAAATGACAGGGGATGAAATTGCAGGTGACAAAATGACATGGAACCGTATTTTAGTGCAGTGCTTTGTAACTGTGGGAGTTTATTGGGTGTGAGGCCATGTTGGCTAGAGGTGAGAATTGAAATGAGGGAGTTTACAGGTTGGTTTGCGACATGGGGGGTGTTTGTAGTTGTGTGCACTAAATCGGCGAACTTAGTTAACAGGTGCTCTAGCAAAGATGGAAAGTGACAGCTGCAAAATTCCCTAGATTTTTTTCCAGTAACTATCCTGAAGTCTAACTAGAGACATTGTAAAGTAATGCCACCAATCTTACTCTAAAGGGATACAACCTGGGGTAATCCAACCCCTTTTCCTAAATTTTTTGGAAGCATCTTGAAATCATTTAAACTCATCCTCGAGTGTTCTGCAATAATCATTCACAATTCAAAACCCATCCTAAAGTTATCATGGAACCATCCTGGAGTAATCCCCACTCATCCTGAAGTTGTCATGAAGTCATCCTGAAGATGTCATGGAGTCATCCTAGAGTAATCCAAAGTCATCCTAGAGTAATCAGAAGTCATACTGGAGTAATCCCAACTCATCCTGAAGTTGTTGTGGAGTCATCCTGGAGTAATCCAAGATCATCACTGGAACTATCCAAACTCATCCTGGGGTAGTTTCTGTGATGACTCTAGAGTCACCCCTCACATTAAATATTTTGGCCTGTACGCTTACTTCAGGATGATCTTCCTGAACTATCTATAGATGGCTCTAGAATGGAGTCATCGGATGACTCCAGAATGATTCCAGGATGATCTTCCTTTTTGACTGGGGTGTTGACAGGCAAGGAGCAGCTTAAGTACATGGAACCACATAGAGAGCCACGGGGCATCCACTCTTCATTGATGCAACTTCCAGCTGACACTCTCCCAACGCTCATTCGCAGCATTCAGCAATAAAGAAGACACTGCATGCAGCCAACATTCCACTAACAGGCCTGTTAGTTCTCCTGCACAAACTGCTGAGAAACAACACTCTCCACAAGCCTTTCCTGGGCTTGGCCCAACTCCTCCCCATTACCCAAGGGGGAGGGACGAGGACGATGCCCCGTTCTTTGGGCGCCTCCTCCAGCTTTGCTAAGTCGTCACCTCCATTCCACTAACAGGCCTGTTAAGTTTTCCTGCACAACTGCTGAGAAAGAACTCTCTCCACAAGCCTTTCCCGGGCTTGGCCCAACTCCTCCCCCTTACACTGGGGGGGAGGGAGGAGGACGCTGCCCCGTTCTTTGGGCACCTCCTCCAACTTTGTTACGTCATCACCTACATTCCACTATCAGGCCTCTTAGTTCTCCTGCACAGACTGCTGAGAAACAACACTCTCCACAAGCCTTTCCTGGGCTTGGCCCAACTTCTCCCCTTTACCGAGGGGGGAGTGAGGAGGACACTGCCCCGTTATTTGGGCGCCGCCTCCAGCTTTGTTACATCGTCACCTCCATTCCATTAACAGGCCTCTTAGTTCTCCTGCACACAATGCTGAGAAACAACACTCTCCACAGATCACGGACACCTTATTTCACAACAAAGAGGACCAGCGACTAGAGCATGCACATGTTGTGGGGTCCTCTACACGCAACTTTAAATGTCCACGAGGCAGAGTGGACAAGGAAAGAGTAAAAGCGAGGCAAACTTGCTTTTTCTCTTTCATTTTTCCGCACCGAAATATGAACGCTGCCTGCAAATACGCTTTTCAGGTGGTGTTTACAATGGATTCCTATGGGCTAGGCCTGGTCTTGTCTAGGTTCTCATTGGAATCCATTTGATTTACACCTGCATGAACATCTCTTAAAAGCTTTCAACCCAACGCATTAACAAAAGAGGGGGGGAATGTATGGCAGAGATCTAATCTCCGCTTCGTGCCCCTCCTGGGCTCATCAGAGGTGGAAACTGAGGCAGGCTGTTAAATGCACACATTGAAGCACAATGGCTCGCATTAAACCCTCTATTTAACACACGCCTAATTTAAAATGAGGCTGATAGTGTCTCTTCAAGTGAGCATTGTTAAAACTGTAGCCTTTCCATTTTTATTATCTCAATAAATCAGGAGCGCCAACATCTAAGAAGGAAGGGGTTGCTTTCAAGGCAGAGAAGTGTTCAAGGGGCTGGAATTCGAGAAAACCCTTTTCTTAATCTTGAGGGTAGACCGAGAAGAAGCTGGGGTTTCTGGCCTAGATGAGGGTTAAGGTTCTGCATGATACTATGCAGACAGTACCTTGATATCAGTGTATGGCTAGGTCAAGCCATTTTGTATAACTAGCCTGGGGTGATACTGTTGCATAGTCATGTCAGTACCCTCACGTAATGGAAAGGCAGTAACTTAGTGGTACATAGCAGATGGAACTGTGTCCAACGTTGGGAGCAACGGTGCATAAGCACATGCAAGAATGGGGCCGAACCACAGACCTCAGAGATAAAAGTTGTGCAGGTTATGTTATTTTATGTTGTTTGGTATTTGTATAGCGCCTACTGCCATTGTTATGGCCTCGAAGCTCTGCGGTGAAAGAACACATTTCGGAAAAGCATAGTCTGTGCAAACATGTAAATAAAAGGAGCATTACATTGCATGCTAATAGTAATTAGAATTCTGTGGCTATTCAATTGCTAGAAGAGAGCATTAGTTTAAAACATTATAAAAATCATGCAGCGCATATTGCTCGGGAGCATAGAAGACTGCTATGTCGGTGAATATGGTACAGCTGGAACTAATTTCTCGCGGGACTCAGCTGTAGTCTATGGGTTGAAGCTCAAGCGAGGAAATTGGTATTATAAATAGACTATCAATCACTAGGGCAACTGTCTACAGTTGAGGGCTCTTCTATACTTTACATGCAGAACACAGGCACTATGACTAACATGCAGTCACATGCAAATGACATGCATACTTGTCATATACATTGCAGATACATACAATGCATGTCTTCTTTTCTGTACCATCTTGCTATAGCAGTACACATTTTTTATACTGGATGCAAACGTGATGGTGGTAATACATAGCCACCTATAGAGAAAAATGCCAAACTCGGTCTTCATGCCATCGCCAGTCTCCAAGACTCTCAGCCCTCTAGAGAAAAACCACTCACTTCCCCGTTTACCCCCCATCTGAGTGCCTGAATGTCCATTTGCCTACCCAGAGGAGTCCTGAGCACCTGATCCTGGGCTAGTCTGAATGCTAGTGAATAGTGTGCACCCTTTGGGCTCCTGCAATGCTCCTTGCACCACCACAAGCTTAACGCTAAGCAACAAGCACAATGACAACATGAAGTTAACTTTGCCGTCACATCATGACACATTGCAATGCATGTCAGGTATGCTCAATAGACAAATCATAGTTTCATATGTGGATATGTATGAAGGACAATATGTCAGTGGTAATGACGTGGTAACAGTATCCTTCTGAAACATATCATATGAGAACCATCTCTTACTTACAAATCAAAGTCTAAAATATAAATTATATGATATTTAGAATGCGCTTAAGACCCAGAGGTTTCTAAGCACAGACCCAGGGATTGAACCTGTGTCGCTCCGTGTCGTCTTGCCGCTGAGCTATGAAGCTAACGGGGTAGAGAGCTCATCAGTATAAAGCATAAGGTTCCATGTACTAACATCTGGGTTTGTGTTGTATGTGACCAGCCAGTGCCACCTTCAAGCAGTCCTTCAAGAGTCCATGCTTTAACTGTGCATGAGTCCCTGTTGTAATTAAAGTAAGACAAATGTGTGCTCTTGCGTATGTTCCTTCACTTAAGTCCTGCCAAAAAAGCAAAATATGAACAAAAACGATAGTTGAGAATTTCTATAGGTAATAGATGGCAGTGCTTGAGAAATGACTATTTCCTGAAATCTAGCTACTACTATCATGCAGTAACCTCAAAGTCTGCGCTGTCAAGCGCCTGTCAGTGTTATTTCAAGCAATCCACCGAGACTCAATTCCTCAATTGCATATGCAAATGTGTTCATGCTGCACCTGTTCCCCGCACCTAGGTGTCATGAACCATCGGACACGCCCCTTCTGGGCCTCCTGGTCCCTGACACGTCGGCACTTACGCTCTGTTACACTTTTTGTTATTCTCCAGGAGCTTAAAGGTTGTACTACCATTTCATTGCCCCCGGCAGACAGTGCTTGGTGTCAAAACATCCACAACAGCTTCACTAATAAAACTCTAACTCATCAAAACAATATTAATTCTCAGGTCAAATTATTGACTAATACCGCATCTATTCTAGATAACATGGATTCGCCCAACGATTCTCATGCCTTTACCTTTAAACCTGTTTCAACAGCAGAAGTTATCGACACCGTCTCAAAACTCAAACCCACTTCCTGTAGGGGAGATGTCTTTCCAGCCTCCTTATTCAAAGACCATATCCATACCCTTGCCCCATGGGCACCTTTGTTAACAGATCCTTCAGTGAATCATATGTCCCCGAAAACATAAAGGAAGCATGGGTCACTCCTCTGCTTAAGAAGGAAAATCTGGATCCTGCAGAGGCAGGAAATTATTGCCCAATCACTAATGTTCCCTTTATGCTGAAAATCATAGACAAGATTGCCTACTGTCAATACCAAACTTTTGTCGAGGAACATGATATCCTAGCCTCACAACAATCTGGTTTTCGCCCCAATCATGGGACTGAAACCGCACTGTTAGATTTAAAATCTTACATTGCTGGCCTTGTTGACAAAGGGCATACTGCCCTGTTACTATTATTAGACTTATCCGCTGTGTTCGATTTAGTCGAACATCAACTGCTGGCGGATAGACTAATCACAATCGGCAAATGTTCCCCTGAACCCTCTGCCTGGTTCAAATCATTTTTGGGTCCACGGAACATGAGAGTTACTAAGGATAATGCTCACTCCATGGCTCACTCCATGGCTTTCTTACTATTATGTGGTGTTCCACAGGGCTCATGTCTTTCACCTCTTCCCTTTAATATCTACTCTCGTCTTCTCTGCGCTCTTCTGTCAGCCCTAAGCATTTATTTTGCCAATTACGCTGACGACACGCAGGTTGTCATTAAACTCACTGGTGAGTATCAAAAAGATGTTGAGCATATCAACTCCATCTTCACTGAAATCCAGAAGTGGATGGCATTAAACTCACTGGCCCTCAACAATGCAAAAACAGAGCTGTTGATTTTAGGTACCCAGAAAAAACTGAAGAAACTTGACACAAAATATGACAACTTTCTGATTGGCCAACATATAATTCCCGTATCTAAGTCCGTAAAGACCTTGGGAGTTTACTTTGACCCGCAGCTATCCTTCACCCGTCAGGCTAATTACCTCAAATCCTCGTGTCATTATTATATTCAGCTTCTATGGCAGATTCGTCCTTATCTGTCTAAAGAGAACCTTGCTGTGATTGCAGCCAAATGTAAACTGCAAGCTGGATTATTGTAACAGTCTAATGATCGGTACCTCCAAGGCCAACATTAAAACCTTGCAGATTATACAAAATAACGCAGCACGCGCTGTAATGGGCCTTAAGCGCAACATGCACGTCCCTGACGCCAGGCGCAGCCTTCATTGGCTCCCTGTGAAACAGCGCTTACACCACAAAGGCCTTACTACTGTGTTTAAATGCCTTCATGGCCAAGCTCCATCCTACCTCGCTACTAGGATCAAAAAGAAACCTGTCACCCGTTCCTTGCGCTCAAGTAGCAACACCGTCTTGGTTCAGCCCCCATCTATCCTGAAAAGATTTGGGGGTATTAGCTTTGACTCTTGGGCCCCGGCTCTTTGGAATGCTCTCCCTAAATACCTTTCTAATAGTGAGTCTCTGCCTATCTTCAAAAAGCAATTGAAGACCTTCCTGTTTGACAAAGGATAGGTCTCTTCTGTCTTTTTGGCATAGCCCTCTCGGTATTGAAATCAGTCTTCCGCTATCTCTTCCTCATTTTGCTGGTCTTTATGAGGTTTAGGTTTCAACAAGTCTCCATGTCTCCTCGTTTTCCTTGTCTGACATTGTTTTTTTGTTGTTCTGTCTCTTCCTCCTTTTGTGTGCGCCCTGAGGCCTATGGGTTAGTGGACCAATACAAGAATACAGATAGATAGAATACCAGTTCCAGATTCATCATGTTCCTGGAACATAATTGCTGACGCCCTATCGAGACGTTCTGACTACGAACCCCCTGAAGACCAAACATTTCCTAAGATGTTTCCTCATACGATATTTGTTCAAGGATAATGCTCTAGTCATTCCCACACAAAAACTACAACAAAGGATAATAAACCTCTGTCACGATACCCTTCACTCCGGACATAGTGGCATTACCAATACCCTCCGTCTAGTACAAAGGCAATTTTGGTGGCTCAGAATGAAAACCGACGTACAACTGTACCTACAAGCCTGTTCTGTCTGTAGTCAAAACAAACATGATAACAAGAGACTGCAGCCTACGCCGCCAACAAGGCCGTGGGAATTCATCGCTACAGACTTCATTGTGGAATTGCCGCCTTCCAGGGGATACACGACTATCATGGTCACTATTGACTTGTTCACCCATATGTCTCATTTCACCCCCTTGTATAAACTGCCATCTTCATCAGAACTTGCTGGAATCTTCCTGGAACACATTTTCTGACTTCATGGACTCCCTTCCAAGATCATATCAGACAGAGGGCCTCAATACATTTCTCAATTTTGGAAACACCTTTGCCGGATACTAGGGATTCAACGTGCCCTCTCCTCAGGCTATCATCCCCAAACCAACGGAGCTACTGAACGTGTGAATCAGACCTTAGAACAGTATCTTCGTTGTTTCACTACCAAGGTCCAGGACGATTGGTCCCTTTTAATACCTGTGGCGGAATTCGCCTACAATAATTCGGATCACTCGGCTATTAAGACCAGCCCTTTTTTCTGTAGCCAGGGATTCCACCCTTCGGTTCTACCTTCTGTCCTCCCACATCCTACACCAGTTCCTACAGTCGATTCCTGGATTGAAACACTCATCAATGTACAAAGAGAAGCCAAAGATCAGTTAGAAAGGGCCAGGACTCAGACCAAGCATTATGCGGATTCAAAGAGAAGACCAGGGCACTCCTACGCACTAGGAGATAAAGTTTGGCTATCATCGAAACTGCTGCCCCGGCATCTACGGCCAAATAAACTGGCTCCCCGGTATTATGGGCCCTTTCCTATAAAATAAATCATCAACCCAGTGGCCTTTCGACTCAAATTACCAGACTCCTGGAAGAAAATCCACCCAGTTTTTCATACATCTGTAATGAAACCTTACATCCAGACCTCTCTGTCTAACCTCAGGCCTACTCCCGTACTTGTCAATGACCAACTGGAATATGAAGTCTCCAGAATATGTGACTCCAGATATAAACGTGGTCAGCTCCAGTACCTGGTGGAATGGAAAGGGTATCCTCCCGCGGCCCCGCGCATCTCAACGCTACTGTTAGCTGTGGCTAGATGTGTGCTCCGTAATTCGCCTTCGTGGAACTCTGTTGTTTCCTGGTTCGCGGACCTTCTGCTTTCCTACTATTCTCACTCCACCTTATTCAGACTTCTCCCGGATCCCGTGCACCCACCTCTGAGTGCTCCTTTCCACTTTCCTAGACTTCCTGGAGTTTCCTAGCGATCCCGGACTTGAAGCTGAACAAACACTGGAAGCCGAAGACGGCCGAGCGGGCTTGTACAAGACCCGAACCATACGAAAGAAAACTCCTCCTAAGGATTCCATCAAGCAGCGAAAACAGGTGAGAAAAGGGGGAACATGTGACACTAGGTCCCATCAAAAACAAGCAATAACAGTGGCAAATGTTTTGTCTTTGTATAGATAACATGTAATACAAGTGGTCTTGAATTGCACCTGTCTGCCATCATTGGTGGCCTCACTATGCTTGGCTCTGTAAGAACAAAGGAGTGTGGGGCTGATTAGTAGGACAGCAGGAGAGCCAGATGTGAAGCCTGTGGTGTCAAAGAGTGCAGGTCGGGGGCAGACATTTCCGGTGTGGAAATCCACTCTCCGTGGGTTTGCTGGCAACACCCGGGAGTATGATATCCATAGGGAAGAACCCAAGATCTGATGGACTGCAGTGCTTTGGGTCGGGATAGCTGCTGATGTGCGAGAGTGCGACAGGGCCAAAGATGATAGCTTAGTCGTGGCTCGGTCATCATTAGTGTGCTCACTGCTAGGCCAGTGGTGGACGTTTGCAGGGTGGGGTTTTGTGTGTAGTGTAGGGTGTGGGAGATTTTAGAGGGGAAACGGCTAGTCAGGAGGGCAGGAAAGCAGACCATGCAAGTCAAAAGAACCTGGAGCCTTGCACTTCCACCACTGGCACCTGTACACAGGTCTCACCTCACCAGCCCACACCACCCCTGACAAGCCCTCTCTCTATCTCTCCCTCTCTCTTACACATCAGTGCATTCTATCCCGTGTGCAATGAAGCAAGCATCTACGAGTTGGCCGATGAGGTAGAAGGGGCAATCTGTAAAGTCCAGTTAATCACAATGTGCTACAGCTGAGGGTTATGGGAGGCAAGTTGTCAAAGATGCATTCAACTTAAGTCCTCTTGTGTGTCCCATCGGGTTATTGCAGAAGAAATGTTCTCTTCTGGATGCAAACGTGATAGCCGTAATGCATAGCCATCTATAGAGAAAAGTACCACATTGTCCTCCAGGACATCAACCAATCTCCATGATCCCATGTGCTTTAGAGGAAACTGTCCTTCCCCCACCACCCGAGTCCCTGAATATCCATTAATACAAATTACCACTATTTATGCACCATTGTCAAGTAGCTCAAGGTTACAATAAAGCATGTTATTTGTCAAGTAGCAATTGCTGGATTCTGTAGCTATAAAATGTTAATGCCCAGAAGTGCTAGCTTGGCCGAACCGCATATGGAGTCTGGCCGCAGTTCACAAGTTAATGCTCCCGATGAGGGGAGGACCGATCCAAGTCGCAATCCCAGAGGACACTCTCAATCCCCAGCCGTCGATTGATGATCTTTCCTAGTGAATTGCACGTGAGTCTAGAGCAGGAAGGTATGAGCTTGTATGCATGTCTGAGGGGAACGCGATATAAATTGAATCGCACCTCAGTCTGAAAGAGGCAAAACCTTGTATCTACATGAAGAGTGTGGATACACCATGAGTTAAGTACATTTCTGCTGGTGATAGATGTTGGGTCAGCTAATCAAACGATTGGTCTGTATCACTTTGATCGGTTGCAGAATTTGGTGTACAAAGAGGTGTCAACTACCCATACATGTTTTTAAAAAAAAATGAAGTTTTTTGATAAAAATGCAAATACTTTAAAACCCTCCACAAATCATGAAATCTGTTCTCCACATTATCAAGAAATTACATACAATTATACACTGTTAAATTGCTAGAGAAAAATCTCTAAATGAATCATGCACACCAGTAAAATATTGAAAAAAAAACACTCACACTCAACCGTGAGTTATACCACAGCCCAGAGAACACAAAGGCACTGTAATTCTCAACAAAATTATCTTCTTACACAAATATCCATTACCAAATTATTTTGTGAATAAATCAAAACTTCCAGACCCAGTTTCATCAATACATTTCCAAATGGATGCACTCCTGCCTATTCCTAAGGCTCAAATCATAAAGGCACATTTAGCTCTCTGCAATTCTGCCCAACATGCCATGTTTCTGCTCTTAGTGCAATGGATGCCGAACATTCATCAGGAGCACTCACAGCTTATATCGACTGTGTTCTTGGAACGTGTACATTATTATCCGATTTCAAAGGAGAAAGAAAACCCAATCTGCAACAAAGACCACAGGATTGCTATTACTCCTACAAGAACGTATAAAGGAGTAAATAAATTACATTGAAAAAAGGGGGGCCATGTACCTTATTGGATCAATCAATTAGGTGCTTCCACCAGCATGTGTGCTGCATTGTTGTAGGTAAACATCCTACATCTACAGACAACATGCACAGCATTGTGCACCACCAGGATCTGTATCATTAACTGTCCATCGTCACACAAAGCACAATGTCATGCCCCCAGTTGAACAACATTTAATACTCAAGTGACCCCCACAATTCAGGGGAAGTGATCACTCACCCAAAGGGAAGATGCAAGAGTTTCAATTGAAGGTCGCATCTTTCTAAGTTGTCAGCCGAGAACCATTAGTCTTCCACCCGCCAGTATCTCCAAAAATGTTATCAGCCAGCCACAAAGCTAATCCCAGCTTTCTGTGCGCTCAGCGGTGAACCTGTAGAGGACCTGAAGTGTTAGAAAAGCATACACCCGATCCGGCCACTCCGGACGGCAGCCACCCGTGTATCAGGCTTACCATTAGTGTTTCCGTCTACCGGTGCCTGCCAGTGCAAGTCAGTCGCAACACATGTCGAGCTTTGGATACGCTCATAACCTTTTGAAAAAGACGCATCTGTTCACCACACTGCATGCATTTGCCCATTTTTTATTTTTTATTAGACGACTCCAATGTTACACCTGTGGAGTTATTTATCGGCCATCTTGGTATATCTGCAAATTCCCATGGATTCAATCAGTTGGGGACCAACCTGTGGCATAATGGGAGGGATCCTAAGGGATTCAAAGGGTCCAGGTGGAATGTATAATCTCCAACTTAGATTATCAGGGTAATTCATAGAATTCAGCGCACAAGTAGCGCACGCGGCTGGCGCACAGCGTGCGCGTGCGATAGTCTGCGCCAGCCGCGTGCGCCAAAACCGAATCCGGCGCACAGCGTATTCATGGATTTTAGCTTCCCCAGGCAGCCGTGGCGCACAGTGGCGCAGCGACTCGCTGCAGCGCCAGTTACGCCCCCAGGAACGCCCCTTGCGCTGGGAAATCCCATCAAAATCCCAAACCAGCGCAAGGGGCTGCGCTAACCCTGGACCATCACGGCAAGCGGCCCATGCGATTGTCAAGGGTGCGCGGGAAGTTTCACACGGCAAATCCCAGGCTACGTCCATTTCAGGGGTGCGCGGGAAGTTTCACACGTGAAAAGCTAGGCTACGGGAATTGCAGGGGTGCGCGGGAAGTCCCACACGCGAAAAGCCATGGTACGTCCATTACAGGGGTGCGCGGGAAGTTTCACACGCGAAAAGCTAGGCTACGGGAATTCCAGGGGTGCGCGGGAAGTCCCACACGCGAAAAGCCAGGTCATGTCCATTACAGGGGTGCGCGGGGAAGTTTCACGCGGCAAATCCCAGGCTACGTCCATTTCAGGGGTGCGCGGGAAGTTTCACACGTGAAAAGCTAGGCTACGGGAATTGCAGGGGTGCGCGGGAAGTCCCACACGCGAAAAGCCATGGTACGTCCATTACAGGGGTGCGCTGGAAGTTTCACACGCGAAAAGCTAGGCTACGGGAATTCCAGGGGTGCGCGGGAAGTCCCACACGCGAAAAGCCAGGTCATGTCCATTACACGGGTGCGCGGGGAAGTTTCACACGCGAAATCCCAGGCTACTTCCATTTCAGGGGTGCGCGGGAACGTTTCACACGCGAAATCCCATGCTACGTCCATTTCAGGGGGGGCGTGGATAGTTCAACACGCTACTCCGATCGTTGGGTCTTCACAGGTCTCCCCTGTACAGCCTCCACGTCCCCTGCATGCAGTCCACACCACAGGGGATTACCCTGCACACCTGCCCATGACTCCCACCCCCCAGCAGTCAGGGGCACCTTCCAGCAGGCCCCCACTCATGTCCCACTCATGCCTCCCACCACCCCCACCCCCCCAGCAGTCAGGGGCACCTTCCAGAAGGCCCCCACCCATGTCTACCACCACCCCACCCCCCCAGCAGTCAGGGGCACCTGCCAGCAGGCCCACACCCATGTCTACCACCACCCCCACCCCCCAGCAGTCAGGGGCACCTTCCAGCAGGCCCCCACCCATGTCTACCACCACCCCCACCCCCCCAGCAGTCAGGGGCACCTGCCAGAAGGCCCCCACCCATGTCTACCACCACCCCCACCCCCCAGCAGTCAGGGGCACCTGCCAGAAGGCCCCCACCCATGTCTACCACCACCCCCACCCCCCAGCAGTCAGGGGCACCTGCCAGAAGGCCCCCACCCATGTCTACCACCACCCCCACCCCCCAGCAGTCAGGGGCACCTTCCAGAAGGCCCCCACCCATGTCCACCACCACCCCCACCCCCCAGCAGTCAGGGGCACCTGCCAGAAGTCCCCCACCCATGTCCACCACCACCCCCACCCCCCCAGCAGTCAGGGGCACCTTCCAGCAGGCCCCCACCCATGTCTACCACCACCCCCACCCCCCAGCAGTCAGGGGCACCTTCCAGAAGGCCCCCACCCATGTCTACCACCACCCCCACCCCCCCAGCAGTCAGGGGCACCTGCCAGCAGGCCCACACCCATGTCTACCACCACCCCCACCCCCCAGCAGTCAGGGGCACCTTCCAGAAGGCCCCCACCCATGTCTACCACCACCCCCACCCCCCAGCAGTCAGGGGCACCTGCCAGAAGTCCCCCACCCATGTCTACCACCACCCCCACCCCCCCAGCAGTCAGGGGCACCTTCCAGCAGGCCCCCACCCATGTCTACCACCACCCCCACCCCCCCAGCAGTCGGGGGCACCTTCCAGCAGGCCCCCACCCATGTCTACCACCACCCCCACCCCCCCAGCAGTCAGGGGCACCTTCCAGCAGGCCCCCACCCATGTCTACCACCACCCCCACCCCCCCAGCAGTCAGGGGCACCTGCCAGAAGGCCCCCACCCATGCCTCCCACCACCCCCACCCCCCCAGCAGTCAGGGGCACCTGCCAAAGGCCCCCACCCATGTCTACCACCACCCCACCCCCCCAGCAGTCAGGGGCACCTTCCAGCAGGCCCCCACCCATGTCTACCACCACCCCACCCCCCAGCAGTCAGGGGCACCTTCCAGAAGGCCCCCACCCATGTCTACCACCACCCCCACCCCCCCAGCAGTCAGGGGCACCTGCCAGCAGGCCCCCACCCATGTCTACCACCACCCCACCCCCCAGCAGTCAGGGGCACCTTCCAGAAGGCCCCCACCCATGTCTACCACCACCCCCACCCCCCAGCAGTCAGGGGCACCTGCCAGCAGGCCCACACCCATGTCTACCACCACCCCCACCCCCCAGCAGTCAGGGGCACCTTCCAGAAGGCCCCCACCCATGTCTACACACCCCCCAGCAGTCAGGGGCACCTGCCAGAAGTCCCCCACCCATGTCTACCACCACCCCCACCCCCCCAGCAGTCAGGGGCACCTTCCAGCAGGCCCCCACCCATGTCTACCACCACCCCCACCCCCCCAGCAGTCAGGGGCACCTTCCAGCAGGCCCCCACCCATGTCTACCACCACCCCCACCCCCCCAGCAGTCAGGGGCACCTTCCAGCAGGCCCCCACCCATGTCTACCACCACCCCCACCCCCCCAGCAGTCAGGGGCACCTTCCAGCAGGCCCCCACCCATGTCTACCACCACCCCCACCCCCCCAGCAGTCAGGGGCACCTGCCAGAAGGCCCCCACCCATGCCTCCCACCACCCCCACCCCCCCAGCAGTCAGGGGCACCTTCCAGAAGGCCCCCACCCATGTCTACCACCACCCCCACCCCCCAGCAGTCAGGGGCACCTGCCAGAAGGCCCCCACCCATGTCTACCACCACCCCCACCCCCCCAGCAGTCAGGGGCACCTTCCAGCAGGCCCCCACCCATGTCTACCACCACCACCACCCCCCAGCAGTCAGGGGCACCTTCCAGAAGGCCCCCACCCATGTCTACCACCACCCCCACCCCCCCAGCAGTCAGGGGCACCTGCCAGCAGGCCCACACCCATGTCTACCACCACCCCCACCCCCCAGCAGTCAGGGGCACCTTCCAGAAGGCCCCCACCCATGTCTACCACCACCCCCACCCCCCCAGCAGTCAGGGGCACCTGCCAGAAGGCCCCCACCCATGTACCATCCATGTCCACCTTCACCTGGGTCACAACCCCACACAATCATGACCGTAATGGACAGTCTGCCCTGCAAGAATTCCCAAACAACTATCCCATCCACCCACAGATCAAACACAATGACATGTGACACACCCAATGTAAATCATATGAATGAACACATGTCTGTCACACACAGATGTTGCAAGTGAATGTCCAAACACCCCACATGTCATGCATGAAAGCAATGAGATGATACAACACATTGAAGGATCAAATGAAAATGTATTAAAAATAAACAAGGATGGTAAAAATTAAAAATAACAATAAACATGCAATGCAAACTAAATAATAAAAAAGTACAACCAAAAAAATCAGGAACACTAATTAACAAAAAAAATCAAAATAGGGGTCCAAAGTCAAAGTCCAAAATTAAATCCAAGTACAAATGAAAGAAGAAACACATTGCCTCATGTGAAAAATTAAAACTAATATCAACATCCCTCAAACCATCAACATGATGAACCGGGTCCATGAGCCCTAATAAATGAAACCTAACTATTTACACCAACTAAGAAAATGACTATATACAAAAATGTGGTGCATTGTCCTTTGGCAACCAGATAATAACATTCAAACAAAGGAAACCTAACTACAACTAAACTACAGAACTATATACAAAGGCGGCGGGCAAGTCCTGTGGCTCACTGATTGTTGTTCCGGGCCAGGGCATCATCGAACTCCCACTCGAAGTCCCGGAGGCGGCCCCGTTCCACAGCCCCGAGGGTCCGCAGGGACGCCGATGTACCCACCTCCAATTCCCTGCGGATGGCCTCGAGGCACTCGGCCCGCCTCAGGGCCCTCCGCATGGAGTTCTCCGCCCTGACCATAGCGAGCCGCGCCTCTTCCGCCCGCCGCCGCTCCACATCTATGGCATGGCCCAACCGCTGCCACACGGAAGTCACTTGACGTCCAGGGTCCTCCTGCCCTCTGGCCGATGCCTGCCCCTCTGATGGTGATGGCCCCGAGCCATCAAGGCTCCCACCTTCTTCCTCCTGCTGCTGACGTGCTGGTGCCGGTGCCCTGACACCTGCTGCCTGCACATTCCCCATTGTTTGGGGTGCTGTTGTTGCGGTGGCCACCCCTGCTGGACTCACGACTCCCGACTGGGGCAGGGATGTGTCCTCCACCAGCCTGGCCCCATCGTCAGAGGCAGCTCCACAGGGCACCCAGGTGACAGGTGGGTAGGAAGATGGCACAGAGGACGACTGGCGCATAGGGGGTTCAGGTGAGGAGGGGGTCGGAACAAGGCCCAGTGTATGGAGGAATACAGCCTGGTCACCCTGAGAATGGGTCCGGACGTGGGCAACCCTGCTGGTGCAAGATGATGCAGACACAGGACTGGGGACAGGATTACACACAGGCACCTCCGCGGCGGCCTGTGCTGCCTCCTGTCCCTGCCCCTGTGCTGCACCACTAGCACCAGTGGAATGCCCACCTCCAGACCCCATCTCAGTCCCTTGCACGGCCTCCTCCTCCAACAAACCCACCACCAACCTGGATGACTCCCTGCCATCTTCCGCCGCGGAACCCTGTGGGGTCTCAGCTGCCCCTTCTGCTGCCGAGGAGTCCAACTTCCCCCTGCGCCTCCTGGACCTCCCCTTGGCAGCTGCGACCTGGGACACAGCACCGGACTCCTCACTCCCCGACGAGATGACAACAGGGGAGGGGAGCCGGGCCTTGCGTCTCCGGCTGGCGGTGGCATCCCTGCCGCTGTGCTCCACAGCACCTTCTCCGCCCTCCACATCAGATGACGCTGCAGGCAGGGAGAGACAGGAGACAGGCATCAGGACACTGTACAATTGACTCACACACATAACAGTTGTACAAGAGTGGCATTGTCATACTCCAGACCTGGCATCACAATCCCCAACACACTTGTCTCCTCAACGCACACACATGAGACATTCAACAGCCATATTGCTACAGCCCGCTACATACATTCACATACAGCAGCATGAGCAGACAAAGGTGAGCCACACATCACATGATACACACGGACTCAAATACACATGCACACATGCAAAGCACACATCCAAGCATGTGTACCACTCCGCAAACTGTCAGTCATGAGATGAACATCCATGTCACATTTGCAATTCACTCTCCAACATGACAGTGTCACCTGCATCCATGTTGCAACACTGTTGCACCCTTCACAACTACACACACGCACACACTGCAGACTAATGCACCTGGAATCAACATCCATGTGCCACACCACAAGCATGCCAACTCACATGCACAGTCAAACACATGTGCCCACACACAAGCATTTGCACTGCAAGCACACACACACACACATGCACCATCCTTGTCTCACACATCACAGGCACACATGTGCTTGTCTCACAGCCCTGCACACACACATTCATACATGGCCACACAAAGACATGTGCAACATGCACACTCCTGGCACACCACCACACACACAGCTTACAATCAGTATGCATGTACACTCACCGCTCGACTCCAGACGGGTCTGCCTCCCAAGGACCTGGACATGGAGCGCTGGGGATATGCGTTCCAGGACCCGAAGTTGATCTTGCGACAAGTGGCCCCGCCGCCCCTTGGCATCCACTGCCTTCACGAGGCGCCGGGCCTTGTTCAGGGTCCTGGACCTGTAGTCCTCCCAGCGCTTCTTGACTTGATGGAATTCTCGGACTGCCACCCCCTCCGCGTTGATGGCAGTCACAATGTCCGTCCAGATCCTGGTCCGTCCTTCCTTGTCGAGGCGCATCCGTCCGTAGAGGGCATCAAACTGCCCCAGGACTCGCTCCACCAGGACACCAACTTCGGTGGCACTGAAGCTGGTGGCCCTCTGCCTCCCTGGCCGGGGGTTGCCACTCGTGCCAGATGTTGTGCTCCCTGACATGGCAACCCCAGAGGCAGGAGTGGGTGGGCAACTGGGTCCTGGGGCTGGGCTGTGGAGTGATGGTACGGCTGTCGGGAGTCTTTGGTTCCAGCAGGGGTGGTCACAGCAACTGCACCCCTGGCTGATGTGCAGGCAGCAAACAGCAGGGCACGTGGGCAGCAGGCAGTCAGGCAGCAGCAGATGGCAGGTGGGAGCGTGCTCGGGGCTCTGGGGGGCAGGATTCCGGCCTTCGGGGCAGGAGCGTGGTCTTCCGTGTGTGAACGCGTGGCCAGCTTGATACGGAGTGAATTGGCACGTGAAAATCATGCACGTCTGCGTGGAATCCGAGGAAAGGGCACGTAAGCACGTCAGCACGCGTACGCGATCTCATTGGTCCAAAGGGCCAGGCGCGTAAGCGCGTCTATAACGCACGGACGTTTCCCAACCCGCGTGAAAAAATAAACCTCCCGCGCGAGCGCGTCAGCACGCGTACGCGATCTCATTGATCCAAAGGGCCAGGTGCGTAAGCGCGTCTATAACGCACGGACGTTTCCCAACCCGCGTGAAAAAATAAACCTCCCGCGCGAGCGCGTCAGCACGTGTACGCGATCTAATTGGTCCAAAGGGCCAGGCGCGTAAGCGCGTCTATAACGCACGGACGTTTCCCAACCCGCGTGAAAAAATAAACCTCCCGCGCGAGCGCGTCAGCACGCGTGCGCGATCTCATTGGTCCAAAGGGCCAGGCGCGTAAGCGCGTCTATAACGCACGGACGTTTCCCAACCCGCGTGAAAAAATAAACCTCCCGCGCGAGCGCGTCAGCACGCGTACGCGATCTCATTGGTCCAAAGGGCCAGGCGCGTAAGCGCGTCTATAACGCACGGACGTTTCCCAACCCGCGTGAAAAAATAAACCTCCCGCGCGAGCGCGTCAGCACGCGTACGCGATCTCATTGGTCCAAAGGGCCAGGCGCGTAAGCGCGTCCATAACGCACGGCCGTTTCCAAACCCGCGTGAAAAAATAAACCTCTCGCGCGAGCGCGTCAGCACGCGTACGCGATCTCATTGGTCCAAAAGGCCAGGCGCGCAAGCGCGTCTATAACGCACGGCCGTTTCCCAACCCGCGTGAAAGAAATACAAGCCAGTGTCAATGCGTGTGATTGGAGGCTGGCCCTTCAGCGCCTACACGCGGAAGTGACGCAGGACCTGTGGGCCTGCATAAAAGGTACATGTAGAACGCCATTTCCTTGTACGTGCTTTTCGTGGAGAGCGAGTTGGTGTATTCTGGACTTCTTGTCAGTTGACACGCGATTTACTTCACGGCGTTCAAAGGTCGTACTCCCTGTTACCTCTGACAGCTTTTTCTCTTTTGCTCTTTTTCCTGGGCCTGTTTCCTCACACAGCGTTCCCTTCTACTGTTGTCCTGTCTCCTCAGACAGCGTACCATTCTTCTTTTGGCGGGGGTGTTGCCAACGCGCACACGCGCGTATTTTTGACGCATTTCTCCCTGGCAGACGGTGAGTTGCGCACGCATCTATCATCTGTGCTTGCCCCGTGTGTCACGTACCTCTTCAGAGGTCAATCTATGCTGCGTGTGACATGCATACGTTCATTCTTGTGTTACTGGATGCCACAGCGTAGTGCAGGGTTTTTCATCCGCGCACGTGGTCTAGGAGGGGTATCGTGCACGTTCCTTAACTTTTTTGGGGTGCCTGTGCGTTGCGTGACCCGTCATCTTTCCCCAGGGGTGTCATATAGCCTTGCCACTGCACTAGGGTACGAATACCATCTGGTACCCAACCCCTTTGACACCCAATTGCCCAGAACAATTGTGCACACCGACTCCCATACGCACAATAACATCAGTGCCATGGTTGGGAGGCGTGCAAGCCGTAAGGGTGGCAAAGGTGGCCGAGCCACACGTGGTGGCCGTGGAGGATCCACTAGGGGACGTGGTTGTGACTTGCAGGGTGCCCCTGTCCCCCCCAGTCTGGAGGACCAGTCAGGGACACCCATGCCCCCCCCTCCCCCCCCCTAGGTTGAGGGTCATGTGGCTGATACCAACCCTGATCAGCCCTTGTTGGACCAGCCCATTGTGGCACCAGACCTGTCCGAGGGTGACTCCATCGCTGACATCCAGGTCAGCAGGTCCACTGCACGTGCACCGGTGCACATTGGTGTCATCAGGACATGCGCATCTATGCCAGATAGGTCATCTGCTGCCCCCCGTGGGCAGGGTGTGGCTCCATCCACCCCACCTCTCATACACCCTGCCAAGACTGTGTCGGTCCTAGTTCATGCACCTCAGATCAGGCCTGACCCTATCCCTCTACCCCCAATGCCTGCACCTACTCCCATGCTGAGTGTGCAATCCCACACACCCAGTACTGAGTCCACCACGGCTCCTGCCCCTAGTGTCCACAGCGGCGTAGGACACTCTGGATCCCCACCCCCTTCCAAGCGGAAGAGGAAGAGTGCACGTCCGGCACAGGCTGATGCCCCAGGCACGGCTGCACAGTCCGGCCCATCAAGGAAGCCCAGCTTCACAGACGCCGAACTGAATGCACTTGTTCAGTATGTGTCAGACCATGATAGGGAAATGGTCATCGTTGCAGGGTCCAAGACCACACATGCCAGACGCCAGGCACACTGGCAGACCATTGCTGACAAAATAAGTGCCCTTGGAGTAGTGAGGCGCACAGCTAGTGATTGCCAGAAGCGCTGGAATGACCTTAAGCGCAGGGCAAAGGATAAGCTGGCCTCAAGTCATGCCGCAACCTTGGTGACTGGAGGTGGGTCCCCAGCACAGGAAATAGAACTCACACCACACGAGTCCGTAGCTGGATCCTACGTCACCGAGGGACAACTCCAAGGTGTGGGAGATCTCCCTGATTACGAGGCATCATCCGGTGAGTGCACATGCATGCATGTTATATCCATGTGCATGGTGTGTGTGCGAAGCCTTCATGTTGGGTGCCTGTCAAGGGGGTGTGTGGCAGAGTTGATAGTGTCACCCATGTGCCTCATCCAGTATGTTCAGTGCAACACCATGTGCCCACAGCACTATCCCTACTGCCAACAGTGCACATATGGCCCTACACCATGGAAGTTCCCCTTGAATTGTCATTTTTTCACGACATTGTTGCTCATTCTCCCCTGTCTATTAATCTTATGTCTTACATACCATTCCTACACTTACCCCCAGCCATTCAAGTTCCATCGTCACATGCCTGACATGCAATGATACCACATGCTAATGCGTCCTCTGTATATACATGGCACTCAACATGCTGTCATACTGTGGAATTTGCCTTGACACCCACCTCCTACCTGTGTGCTCTTGTTCCGTCTGGTTCCAAGCCCCATTCCCTCACACTCCATGCTGCTCTTCATGGTCTATCTTCCCTGACTTCTACTGTTCAGACCATGTTGCCCTACTCACGACACCTGCTTGCAAACAGTCAAATGAGGGCACCCTGCCCTCCAATGCAACCCACCCTATTGCTGACAAGTACACCTGAGCCTACTCAAGGTTAACTCTCACTGACATCTGCTCATACATGCCTTTGCCTGTCCCATGGACCCTTCACATGGTCCCAGTCCTCTCTCCTTGCTCCTCTTCCACCATCAATGGTGTGACCCGTTGGGGTGTACTCTTGGCCTCCTTCCAAACCTCAGAGGCCACAATTGATGTGTAAGGTAATGGGATCATCTCAGTCCAAGGCCCTCAGGCCAACCTTATTCTCCTTGACAAATGCTACCCACATCTCATCAACTTCCTTTCCTCTCCTGCTGTCCCCCCTCCTCTCTCCTCATCTATCCTGCACTGCCTCCCTGCACCCTCCCATTATCCTTCTCCGCCTCCCACTCCAACTCCTACACATGCTGCACCTCTGATCTGTAGCACTCCCCGTAAGTCCTACAAGGCTGTCAACCTCCTCCACATTTACACTCCTTACTCTGCCGCTGCATCAGGCATTCCTCCCATATATGTCACTTACATGAGGCAATGCACCTTGACATCCTTGGTCTCATGGAAACATGTCTGACGGCCAGCTCTGTCTGCATCTTTGACACACTCCTACCTGACGTTCAGGAGATCCTCTCCTTGGCCCGGCACTACTGTGCCTTCCCTGAGGGTATTCCTGCCACTGTCACTCCTACGTAGACCTACTCCCCTCTGGAATGGCTTGTGTGACGTCTCTCTCTATCTCACCTCGACATTCACAAACTGTGCGTACTGTGTATCGGAAAACTGGTCAAATGTACTACTTCCTTTCTGAGTGTCCTCACCTCTCCTCCTCACTCATGTCCCCAGACACTGAAATCCTCTTCCTTGGTGATGTACGCATCCACCTGCATGCTTGTTGTCCCCACCACGTGACTTTTCCGTGACCTCAGCAACTCCCTATCACCCTCTAAACTCCCGTCTGTCCCTACTCATTCTGCAGGGCACACTCTTGATGCTCTGATCTCATCTGACCTTCCCCTCTCCATCCCTCTCTGCACTCCTCTCTCCTGGAGTGATCACTTTCTCCTCTCCTCCCACCTCACCCTCACCACCCCACAGGCAAAGCCACCCACACCACTGTCACACACCTTCTTGGTATTCCAACCCATGAAGTGTGTGTCAGTCGAGGCTTATGCTGCCAAAATCCCCCCCCATCCAGCTCCCCCTTAGGCTCACTCCCATCCTGACAGGGCCCACTCCATGCTCCACTCTATGTCAGGTACACTGGATGTCTTTGCCACGGTCATGACAATCCGCCTGAAGCCCCATGCCAATGCTGACTCCTGGCATGACTCGGATCTTGTGAACCCAAAACACAGGTGCCGGGTGGCAGAGAGGAAATGGCCTGCATCATGCTCATTCTCTGGCAAACTGGCCTGCCGCCTGCTCCAAAGGCAATAGCGTCTCACCCTTCTCACCAAGATGAGAGCCCCAATCCAAGGCCACATATCTGCGGCATCTGACAACTCTGCAGGACACATTGAAATCTGCAAGGACCTTGCCGAGGCAGATGCAGTGTGTACCACACCTGTCCCCTCCGAGCCCACAGCACTGCATGACTGTCTCTGTACCCCTATAGGCCACCCCCCCAGCACTTGTCTGCGCCTACCACCATCTGCCCTCGACGTGAAGTCCTACTTACCTTGTACAGCACTTCCAGCCGCGACTTCCCCTTGCACTTCATTGTGCCACCCACCTCTGCACTTGCGTGACATGAATGACACCGGCACCAGTAGGATTGTTGAATGGCATCCCCTTCTGCCCCACCACCCCTCAGTGCTCCGCTGTACCTTCATACATTTCTGTACAGGTGCTTCACGAATGCTATATGAATCCATTACAGGTGATGGGGAGGTGGAATCTCATTGTTTACTGCTTTTTGTTAATGTTGACAAGGCACTGTGCATCGTGGCCAATTGGGACTAGCAGATCCATGTCCAACATGTTAACTTCTTGATGTGATGAAGCAATGTCAGGACCAGAGTGGCCAAAATCCAAATTAGTTGCCCTCCTCTCCCTCTTCACTTGGTGGCTATGTCACATGCCATGTGTGTGATGGCATGTGCATTTGACATGGCAATCACCGGCCAATGTGTGATGCCAGTGCTAGGCAGCATGGGGAGCAGGCGTTGCTCTCCATTCTCTGTGTCATCATTGTGTGCCCTGAGCCTCCCCTCCAGACCCAGTGATGGTGAATGCATAGGAGGTTTCCCAGTCATGTGGGACATGTGTCATTGAACTACTGCCTCTGTTGTTCATCAGCCCTTGTTGTATGCCATGGTGCTAATGCCTGTTTCCATTTCTCTCTTTCATGTCTTTGCAGGGGACGAAGCACTTGTTGATGCTGGGGATGTGGTGGTGGAGCCGTCCCAGGAGGGCAACCCGGGCCGACCTTCCACAAGTGAGGGACGTGGTGTGTTTGTGGGTGAAAACCCACAAGTGCTGCAGGTCGTGCTGTCGAGGGGTGTCTCTGGGGGTTCCTCCCCCGAGCAGTATTCAGGTGTAGACTCGGAGGATGACACCTATGTGCAGTCGCAGGTGAGTGTTCTTGGGAGAGAATCTCCTCTGTCCGACCCACCTGCAGCCGGGTTATTGCCCTCAATGGGGATGTCAGTGTCGGCAGCTCAGCCTCCGGTGGTTACGGATGCAGGGCCACACCACACAATCTCTGATCCTGTTCCTGGGGCTGCAGATCAGAGAGGGAATGCAGTCCTGCAGCCTGAGGCTTTGCCGGCACAGCAAGGCGCAGTCCGCCTTTCCCCAGGCAGGTGTGGTGCCCGCCAACGTGGTGGCCGTATGCCACCTGGCAATACCGCTTGGGAGCAATCCATCTACGGTATGGCCACCCAACAGGCAGCATCATCCGAGATGATTGCACAGGCCATGGATAGGGTTGCCACTTCCATTGTCCCCCCAGAAAGGCTGATGGAGCGACTGGAGCAGGCTACAGAGTCCATCTGCCACGCACACAGGGAGGACATGTTGGCGTCCAACATGGACAGGCGGGCGGCACTGGCGACTCTGCGGGAATCACTTTCCATGGAGTCCCAGCGCCACAGGGAAGGCCTGAGGGAAGAATTCCATCACCTCAGGTCGACCCTGTTAGAGCTTGAGGCTTCATCCCATAGAAGGACAGAGGAGCAGCTGGAGCGTCTGACACGGACACTCTCGGCCGAGATGCAGGCAACTCGTGCGGAGGTCAGGTCATCCCGGAAGTTACTGCATGGGGACCTCCGCATGATTATGATCCAGAACCAGAACTACCAGACCCGCCTGCTTGCAGCCATGGAGGAGCAAACTCGGGCTTTGCGTGGGCTGCCTCCCATTGTCACACCATCTTCTGAGGCAGCTCCCCCACCTCCTGAGTCAGCTGCAGGGTCTGGCCAGAGCGATAGCGACTCATCTCCCACAACAGAGTAGCCGTGTGGGCCACGAGCCTATGGGGTGTTTTTTTTTCCCATGATCCACACAGGTGGATTGTGGCGTGCATCCTGTCCTCGGACCTCATAGGTGGCCCCCCCCTCCCTGCCGGCCCTTTCATGGCCATTTTTTCTGATCATATTTTTCTTTTTCAAGTGTGTTGCCTTGTGTGGGTACCTGGGCATACACTGTATTGTGGCTGGGCACATGCAGGCTTGTCCTGAGTTTGGTTTCGATGCTTGGGTACCTGACATCCACACCCCTCCTGCTTCCGTTTCCATGGGCTTGCAAAGGGTGTGCCCAAGTGACAGCAAATTACACGGTGACATCGGACTCCCATGAGCTGTTGGGCAGTCCATAGTCAATACTGTGTAGACATTCATAGTGTACATTGTTGTTGCACCTAACTATGCATGATGGTTTGATATGTGCCTCAACTTACATATGTTACTCATGTTTTGCAGGTATATCACACAGTTCTTCACACGGGCATACTCTCTGGAGTCAGACTACATGTCGGTAGATGTGCAGTGACACTTTTGCGTGGCGCCATCAATGTACATCTGGACGGTGAGGACATACCAGCACAATCAGGTATTGAGACTACCATTGATTACATGCATTGTGTCTTGTTTGGGTGGGCTTCAGGGTGGCTTGGTGTGTAATTTGATTGAAATGACTCTTACACAGGTGTGTAGTTGTGCCTCCATCACCGTTAGCTGTTCAAGTGCGGCTATGTTCCATTTGGGGCACTGCAATTTGTGACACCGGTGTCATGTTGTGAGGGTCAGTTTGTTTGCTCTCACATACCATGACATGGTGTCCTCTGTGGCGGGACTGTGAAGGGATTGGGTGACATGGCAATGTTGTCATGTAGCAATTCGCATGTGCCAATGCATATTTGATGAATGGAGTTGTGTCTTTTCGTAGTTATGCATTGCTGGTGTATGTGTAGGTAGGGGTGCACACATAGTGACACTTCCATGTTAACAATCTCAGGCTGATGTGTTTCTGACAGTTTATTGTCAAGTAATTTTGTGACATTGTCAGGTAGTGTCATCATTGATCGTCAGATGGTATGTGCCAGAGCAGTGTGCACTAGCCAGCACTGTGATTCCTAGGTGAAGAAGTTGGCCACAAGTTGCGTCCGGGCTGCCTCCCCCGTGCCCTTTCCCCTCCCATGCGCAGCGGGCGTGCATGTGGTTGTGGATGTGGGGGCACCACCATGTCCACGGGCAGGCCCCGGCTTGTTGCAACGTTGTGCAGGACACATGCTGCCACTATGATCCTGCACACTAGTGGGGGAGCATATAACAGCTGCCCGCCAGAACGGTCAAGGGAGCGAAAGCGTGACTTCAGCACTCCGAATGTGCGCTCCACTATGCCCCGTGTTGCAATGTGGGCTGTGTTGTACCTTACCTCGGGTGGCGTGGTGGGGTTCCGGATTGGGGTCATCATGTGGGGGCTGATAGGGTAGGCACTGTCCCCTGCGGAGGTGGTGATGGGTATCATTAGTGGTGTTGTGACATGACCCTGTTTCTGACATGCATGCATGTGCAGTGGCATTCATGCTCACCAAGCAGCCATGTATCTCCATGCCGGCCTGCCTCTAGGTCCCGGCTTAGGGTAGACATTCTGTAGATGAAGCTGTCGTGGGTGGACCCGGGATAGTTGGCATATACTGATGTGATGATTCCCTTGGCATTGCATACAACTTGCACGTTGATGGAATGCCAGTGCTTGCGGTTTCTGTAGATGTGCTCTGTTGCCCTGGGGGGACGTAGAGCCACATGGGTGCAGTCAATTGCACCAAGCACTTTGGGGAATTGAGCCACACCATAGAATTCCTGGATGCACGCCCGCCTTTCTGCAGGAGTCCTGGGGAGATATATGTGCCTGCGGACTGATGGCCGTGCAGTGATGATGTTCAAGACCTGGTGTAGACAGCGTGACTGCGTGGCCTGTGACACACCACCCACTATGGCACTTGTCCGCTGAAAAGATCCAGTGGCCAAGAAGTGCAGTACATTCAGGACCTTCTGCAGGGGGCTGAGTGCTTGGGAGCACAGGGTGGGTGATGTGAGGTCATCCTCCCACTCACTGACCAGGTCCAGTATGATGTGTGCTGGAAACCTCTACCTCCCATACACCTGGTCATCAGGCATCCCGAATAGGCTGGTTCTGGGTGAGAAAATTCTGGCCCTGACTCTCCTCCTCCTCCTCCTTTGGTAACCCACAGCCACTGCTGCTAGGAACGGTATGTTCATCTTTGCACTGAGCTTGTAGGATGTTTTCACGTGTATATTTAGACGTGCCGGGTCACGTACTGCACGTGTATTTTTTTCACGTGGGTTGGGAAACACCCGTGCGTCATAGGCGCGCTTACGCGCCTGGCCCTTTGGACCAATGAAATCGCGTACGCGTGCTGACGCTCTCGCGCGGCACGTGTATTTTTTTCACGTGGGTTGGGAAACACCCGTGCGTCATAGGCGCGCTTACGCGCCTGGCCCTTTGGACCAATGAAATCGCGTACGCGTGCTGACGCTCTCGCGCGGCACGTGTATTTTTTTCACGTGGGTTGGGAAACACCCGTGCGTCATAGGCGCGCTTACGCGCCTGGCCCTTTGGACCAATGAAATCGCATACGCGTGCTGACGTGCTTACGCGCTGAGGGCCTTTCCTCGGATTCCACGCAGACGTGCATGATTTTCACGTGCCAATTCACTCCGTATCAAGCTGGCCACGCGTTCACACACGGAAGACCACGCTCCTGCCCAGAAGGCCGAGTTACTGCCCCCCCAGTGCCCCGAGCAGCCTCCCACGTGCCATCTGCTGCTGCCTGCCTGCCTGCTGCCACCGTGCCCTGCCATTTGGTGCCTGCACATCAGCTATCTGCAGGCGTACAGTTGCTGTGTCCACCCCTGCTGGAACGGAAGACTCCCGACTGGAAGAACACCACTCCACAGCCCAGCCCCAGGACCAAGTTGCCCACCCACTCCTGCCTCTGGGGTTGCCATGTTGGGCACTGAAACATCTGGCACCACTGACAACCCCCAGCCAGAGAGGCAGAGGGGCCCCAGCTTCAGTGTCACCGAGGTTGGGGTCCTGGTGGAGAGAGTCCTGGGGCAGTATGATGCCCTCTTCGGAAGTAGCCGCGCCAACTGTGAAGGACGGACTCGGATCTGGGACGACATCGTGACTGCCATCAACGCGGAGGGGGTGGCAGTCCGCGACAACCGACATGTCAGGAAGCGTTGGGAGGACTGCAGGTCCAGGACCCTCTCAAAGGCCCGGCGCCTCGTGGAGGGGGGCCGGGGCAACATGAGTTCGATCCAAATGAGGGTCCTGGCACGCATACACCCAGCGCTCCACTCCCAGGTCCTTGAGAGGGAGACCCGTCTGGAGTTGAGCGGTAAGTGTGCAGGCATTGCTGTGTGAGACAGTGCATGTTGCAGTGTGCTGGTTGTGTGATGCTGTATGTGTGGAATGGGCCTTGTAGGCATGTATGTGTGCAGTGTTGTCATGGCGATGCATGTGCGACCAGTAATTTGTGGATCACATGGTTGTTGTATGTGTTGCTATGCAACCTGAGGAGGTCTATGCAGATTGGACACATGTGAGCATGCAAGTGTATGTTCGTGGACATGGGTGTGGGTGAGGGATGGATGCTGATGCCAGGTACATGTATGGTGTCGAGGTCGGTGTGCTTGACCTGCATGTCTGTGACTTTTGAATGGCATGGATGCATGACACATGTCTGTGACACTGTACAGATTCACTGATGCTGACTAATCATCCTTGTATCCACTGTGTTTGTGATGTACGAGTCCACATGGATGTGACCGAGGTGAAGTGTGTGCGTGTGATTTGCATGACCAATGATGCATGTGCATTCCATGACCTCGTACTTTCGAAGAGTGCAGTGGACATGTATGTTGATGTGCATGCCATGGACCATGGGTGTTGCGTGTGTGTATTGCCTGACCCATGTGTTGTGGAGGGACATGATAGAAGTGTACTTTACCATTGCCAGTCATCTGATATTGCTTCCTGTGTAGGGGACCATTGTACAGTGCCCTGATGCTTGTGTTCTATGTCTCCCTCTATGCAGCGGCTAGTGATGGAGAGGGCGGAGACGGCGCTGTGGAGGTAGACGGCGGGGATGCCCCCACGGCTGCGGCGGAAGGGATGGGTGAGCCCCCACAGGGGCCAGCTACAGCGGAAGAGGGCAAGGAGCCATCCAGGTTGGTGGTTTCTACAGAGGAGGAGGCGGCCGAGACTGAGGCGCACCTGAGGCCTGGTGGGGGCATCCCTGCTGGTGCAAGTGGTGCAGTCCAGGGCCAGGGGCAGGAGGCAGCACAGGTCGCCGTGGAGGTGCCTGTGCATGTCGCTGTCCCTGACCCTGTGAGTGCACCACCATGCACCAGCATGGATGCCCCGTCCCAGGCCCGTCCGCAGGTGGAGGGGGTGTCTATGTCATCTGACTCCCCTCCACCTGCGGACGAGGGGACCCGTGGGCGCATGGAAAAGGTCCTGATTGGGGTCGCGTTGCGCACAGGGGTCATTTGTGATGACGTGCATGCTTCCCGGGAGGAGCACGCACATCATCACGAAGAGCACCGTGCCGACGTGGCCCAGTTGGGATCTGCCATTGCTGCGGGTTTTCAGCAGGTGATGGCCAATGTGTCGGCCATCTCCTCCTCTGTGGAAAGTATGCGCCGGTCGTTCTCCTTGCCGTCTTCCGGCCCAGTTGACACCAGGGCCCCCTGTGGACCTGCCCCAACCAATGCAGCCGGCTCAGTGGGGATCCCATCCCTGCCACAGTCGGGAGTCGGTGGCCCAGCAGGTGTGGACACCATGGCAACTGGACCCCTGCAGGTGGAGGATGTGCCGGCATCATCAGGCAGGGCACGTGCACGACGGCGTCGGTGGATACCATCAGCCTGGATGCCGTCGTGCTGGCAGAGGCAGTGGCTGCAGAGGCAGCGGCAGCAACGTGGGAGGCGTCATGGCTCGGGGCCATCAACATCGGAGGGGCAGCCATCGGCTGGAGGGCAGGAGGACCCTGGACAGAATGTGTCTTCCGTGTGGCAGCGGTTAGGCCACGCAATAGATGCGGAGAGGCGGCGGGCAGAAGAGGGGCGGCTCGCTATGGTCAGGGCGGTGGACTCCATGCAGAGGGCCCTGAGGCGTGCCGAGTGCCTCGAGGAGATCCGCAGGGGCTTGGAGGTGGACACTGCGTCAGCCCTGCGGGCCCTCGGGGCCATTGAGGATGAACGCCTCGGGGAGATAGAAAGGGAGTTCGATGATGCCCTGGCCCATAACATCTCTCAGTGAGCCGCAGGACTGGCCCGCCGCCTTTGTATATAGTTATGTAGATAGTAGGTTTCCTTTATTTTTATTTATTATTTGGGTTGATTGGACAATGGCCCACGTTTTTTGTATATAGTTAGCATTAGTTAGGTTTTGGGTAGGTTTCATTTTATGGTTTTTAGGGATATTGGACCTGGACAATCATCTTTGTACATAGTTTGTGGATATTTTACATTTTATTATTTGGACCATGGGGCAATGTGTTTGATTTTGATTTCCATTTTGATTGTCTTTGCACCCGTTCTTTTGGATTTCACCTTTCATTTGATTTTTTTTGTTTATTACCTGTTACTTTGTGTATTCATTTTGGTGTTTATTTTATTTTCCTTCTTACATTTTAATACATTGTTATTTTGATTCTATTGTGTGGACTTCTCTCATTGGTTTGTTGACTGTCACAATCTGGGTTTTCACAGTCATGTGTTGCCATTGTGTGAGTCTGACGGACTTGGATTCATGCGCATACTGCTCATTGGTTATGTATCATGTAATGGGTATTTGATTTTTGAATGGATGTGTACCTTGGATGTGTGTATGGACTGGGGTGACATGGGGTGGGATGTGGTTGCCCATGGGATCCTGGGATCTGTATTGTGATTTCCTATTGGCAGGGGAACATCTGTGTGGGCCTGGTGGAGGGTGCCCCATGACTGCTGGGGGGGGGCATGAGTGGGACATAAGTGGGGGCCTGCTGGCAGGTGCCCCACAGTGCTGGGGGGTGGGGGTGGTGGGAGGCATGAGTGGGACATGGGTGGGGGCCTGCTGGCAGGTGCCCCACAGTGCTGGGGGGTGGGGGTGGTGGGGAACATGAGTTGGACATGAGTGGGGGCCTGCTGGCAGGTGCCCCCACAGTGCTGGGGGGTGGGGGTGGTGGGAGGCATGAGTGGGACATGAGTGGGGGCCTGCTGGCAGGTGCCCCACAGTGCTGGGGGGTGGGGGTGGTGGGGAACATGAGTTGGACATGAGTGGGGGCCTGCTGGCAGGTGCCCCACAGTGCTGGGGGGTGGGGGTGGTGGGAGGCATGAGTGGGACATGAGTGGGGGCCTGCTGGCAGGTGCCCCACAGTGCTGGGGGGTGGGGGTGGTGGGGAACATGAGTGGGACATGAGTGGGGGCCTGCTGGCAGGTGCCCCACAGTGCTGGGGGGAGGGGGGTGGGGAACATGAGTGGGACATGAGTGGGGGCCTGCTGGCAGGTGCCCCACAGTGCTGGGGGGTGGGGGTGGTGGGAGGCATGAGTGGGACATGGGTGGGGGCCTGCTGGCAGGTGCCCCACAGTGCTGGGGGGTGGGGGTGGTGGGGAACATGAGTGGGACATGAGTGGGGGCCTGCTGGCAGGTGCCCCACAGTGCTGGGGGGTGGGGGTGGTGGGGAACATGAGTTGGACATGAGTGGGGGCCTGCTGGCAGGTGCCCCACAGTGCTGGGGGTGGGGGTGGTGGGAGGCATGAGTGGGACATGAGTGGGGGCCTGCTGGCAGGTGCCCCACAGTGCTGGGGGGTGGGGTGGTGGGGAACATGAGTTGGACATGAGTGGGGGCCTGCTGGCAGGTGCCCCACAGTGCTGGGGGGTGGGGGTGGTGGGAGGCATGAGTGGGACATGGGTGGGGGCCTGCTGGCAGGTGCCCCACAGTGCTGGGGGGTGGGGGTGGTGGGAGGCATGAGTGGGACATGGGTGGGGGCCTGCTGGCAGGTGCCCCACAGTGCTGGGGGGTGGGGGTGGTGGGGAACATGAGTTGGACATGAGTGGGGGCCTGCTGGCAGGTGCCCCACAGTGCTGGGGGGTGGGGGTGGTGGGAGGCATGAGTGGGACATGAGTGGGGGCCTTCTGGCAGGTGCCCCACAGTGCTGGGGGGTGGGGGTGGTGGGAGGCATGAGTGGGACATGAGTGGGGGCCTGCTGGCAGGTGCCCCTGACTGCTGGGGGGTGGGGGTGGTGGGAGGCATGAGTGGGACATGAGTGGGGGCCTGCTGGCAGGTGCCCCTGACTGCTGGGGGAGTGGGGGTGGTGGGAGGCATGAGCAGGTGTGCAGGGTAGTCCCCTGTGGTGTGGGTTGCATGCAGGGGACGTGGAGGGTGTGAATGGAACACCTGTGAGGACCCACCCAGCAGAGCCGCGTGTGAAACTTCCCGCGCACCCCTGTAAATGACGAACCCTAGTTTTTCGCGTGTAGGATTTCACGCGCACCCCTGGAATTCCCGTAGCCTAGCTTTTCGCGTGTGAGACTTCCCGCGCACCCCTGTAATTGACGTACCCTGGCTTTTCGCGTGTGGAACTTCACACGCACCCCTGAAATCGACGTGGCCAGGGCAATCGTGTGTGGGACTTCCCCGCACCCTGGGATACACGTACCCAGGGCAATCGCGCGAGTGACTTGTCGCGCAACCCATTGTACACACACGCGCGAATTTTTGAACAGTGGGTGTCCGTGTTAATGGCGTACACCTTTGCACCTCATTTGTCCTTTGGGGTCACGGTATGGCCCATTGCTGTATGTGGGTGGTATTTGTTGGCGCAGGTTTTGGCGCACTTTCGTTAAGTGCGTCGGGACGCTACCGCCTGCTTACTTGTGGCGTACGTTTTTGGGCCTGTGCGCTGGTTTGATCGAGCGCTGTTTTGCCCTGTTCGAATCCATGAAATCGTGTTGCCGGAGAGCGTGTGGGCGTTCCGCGCACTTGCCTCCTGTACTTCCCCGTGCCGCCCACATTCTTCCCCATTCCGAGTGTTGTGCCCCATTTTATTCCCCATTTCGAGTGTCCCGCCCTGTGTTCCGCCTACTTTAGAGCTGTGCGCTGCGCTCGGAGTGATAGCGCATTGGCCGTGGCGCACGCCGTTGGTTGACCTGTGCGCCGGCGTGCGCCGCGCACTTTTTCAGCGCACGTCCTATGCTTTTCTTGCGCACGGACTTCCATGAATCGACGTGCGCTGGTTTCCCTGCGCTTTTCGCTATTTGTCGGCGCAGCGCACGTATAGGCCCCTCTGCGCCTGCATTTTCGGCGCACATTTATTCCATGAATCGGCCTGTTAATGTTTAGGTATGCAGACGGGGAATGAAGGGTGCTGTATATGTTCCAAATTAATACTGCACTGAAGACCAATAGGATGATCTCAACATATGCCTCATATCTGAAGGGGGGCATGGACTCATCCATAATCTTGTGGCATTCCACATCCTCATTTAGACCTCTATGGTGGCTCTTAGTAAGAAAAGAAAAAAACATTTGCTCAGTTTCTAATAGTCTGTCTTCTCTCTTTACGTACGTCCTGCAATTTTTTGTATTACCGCCTAACTGAAGTCTTCTTGGCTATGTTTATTTTCCCAAAAGTGAGCATTCTCCACCTTAAGTTTCAAACAACTCTTGTGTTCCATGATACAGGTCTTTACTTTTCTAATGGTCTAGCCAATGTTCTTAAGGCCACATGGGCACGAGATCCTGTAAACCACATGGTCGATATTGCAGTTAATAAAGTCCTTCTGAGTCCAAATTCGACCAGTCCTATCTCTACCTCTCTGGATTTCTTGGTCACTTTGCATACTCCTCAAGACCCACACGGGTCGTGACCCACGATGGGGTAATCCCCACAACTGTGGCTATCTGTTTGCTCTGGGTTGAGTTCCTTATTTTATTTTTGCTGACCATATTCCGAATAGACAAGCACTTTTTATGTGCAAAGGTAGGTCTCTTGACCTCTTCCCCTTCCTTGTGGAACATGTTGCAGTTTTTACATATGGTGTTCTTGATTGTTAGACTTAAATCAGTAATAGTTATAACACCTACCAACTGTTGTGGTATTTGTTCTTTGGGTCGGTGCTTCAACAGGGCATCCCCGACTGTTGTATGCCCTTTTCACTGATTTACGTATTCATTTTTTGGGGTATCCTCTGCTTCGCAGTTTTCTCAGAGAGAAAAGAAGCTTCTGATTCAAACGATTCCTTAGCGCTACTGTTCCTTTTGAGTGTCACAAATGGGCAAAACGGCAACTTGTCCCTAAGGTGTTTAGCGTGATGACTCTGATAATGTAGCAGCAAGTTTCTATCTTCGGTCATATGGACAGGTTTAAACAGTAACCGTCCATTCTGATAGCTGGTAACACCAAGAAAATTAAATGCACTATTACTCATGTTGTAAGTGAACTTTAAATGTGCATTCTGCCTATTCAGCCACTCTATAAAAGTATCTCCTTCCTCCCTTGTGCCCTCCCAAATCACCATCACGTGTTTGATGTAACGTTTCCATGTCTTTATGAGTTTGAAAAACGGGTTGTACTTAGAGCAGGTAGATGGTGGCTTTCTCGAAGCTTTCCACATAAAGATTCGCTAAACTAAGCGCCATCATGGCCCCCATTGCAGTAACTTCTACTTGATGGTACAGGTTATCCATAAAATCAAAGGGGCTCATTACGAGTATGGCGGTGTGGGAAAAAAATGGTGGTAACAGAATTACCACCATTGCTCACACACCGCCATACTAAGTGTTTGGCCCTGGAACGGGTAATCTACCTCCAGCATCTTGCTGGAGGTAAATACTCACACTTTCCACCGAAAAATCATCAACATCGATGAAATGACCACGGCGGTAATTCCACCGGCAGTAATTCTGCAGAAATCCCTAATGGAGTCCTATGGACTCCAAATGAATAGGGACTAACACCGCCACCACCACTTGTAACCTGGCGGTAAATCTGCTGGACCAAGTGGCAGTAATGGTAATTCCGTTGGGGGGTATTCCGGCAGATTTTCCACCGGAATATCGTCCAACTCGTAAGAGGCCTAAAGTCATTTTCAGTGACAGCCAATTCAACACACCAAAGAAGGAATGAATTCGGAACCGGATCTGAATTCGACCTGTTCCACAACAACTCCTCAATGACTTCCAGAGTAGCTCTTTGGGGGATGCTCGTGTAAAGTGAAACAATGATGGAAGGATCGAACTCTCTATCTTAAAAAATAACAATGTCGTCACCAGTGTCCTTGATATATGATTGCATACCCTTAACCAGCGGGTTGATGTAGTGGTCACCACATTTGGAAAGTGGATCTAACAGGGAGTATATTCCTAAAACAATGGGGCGCCCAGGAGGGTGTTCCAAATGTTTATGGATTTTTTAGAGGAAGTAAACATTTGGAGTGTTCGGACTCTGATTGACTAGAAAATCAGCTTCCTGCTTAGTTATCCAATACCTTCCTACAGCTTTCTGGATTTTAGTTGTGATACTTTGCTTGAGGAAGTCGTGGGTTCACTTTCCAAATTCCTGTAGCTTGAGGGGTCTTCTAGCTGTCGATTACATTGACCTACGTACCAGGAAAATTTTGAATTGCAATGACTGCACCCTCGTTTGCACTTTTGATTATAATGTTTGGATTCTGAGACAAACCCTCTAGTGCTTGTTTCTCCTTTTTAGTTAGATTGCAAAATTGTTTATGCTTTGTCCGTCCCAGTTTGGCAACCTCTGCTAATACTTTTTTCTCAAAAATCAACGAAAAGAGGAACAACATCGGATCTGTCTAATAAAAAATAAAAAACGGACAGACGCAGGTAGCGTGATGAACAGACCTGTCCTGATCTAAATGTTACGAGCGTATACAAAGCGCAACACGCGTTGCGGCTAACTTGCACACGCAGGCACCGTCAGGCAGAACATTATAAGCCCGCTACACAGGTGGCTGCGGTCTGGAGTGGCCGGATGGAGTGTATGTTTTTCTAACATTTCAGGTCCTCTACATGTCGCAAAGGTTCACAGCTGAAGGCACAGAAAGGGGTGTTAGGCATTGCGGCTAGTCGATCCCATTTTCAGAAGTACCAGCGGGCGGAATACTAATGGTTCTCCGCGGACAACTTAGAAAGACGCAACCTACAATTGAAACTCTTGCATCTTCCCTTTGGGTGAGTGAGCTCCTACCCTGAATTGTGGAGGTCACTTGAGTATTAAATGTTCACCTGGGGGCATGCACATCGTGCTTTGCGTGACGATGGCCACTTAATGAGACAGAGACTCATGGTGCACAATTCTGTGCATATTATTTGTAGGTGTAGGAAGCACCTAATTGATTGATCCAACAAAGTAAATGGCTCCCTCCTTTTTTTCAGTCGATTTTATGTACTCCTTTAGATGCTCTTGGAGCAATAATAGAAATCCTTTTGTCTTTGTTGCAGATTGGGTTTTCTTTCTCCTTTGCAATTGGATAAGAATCTACGCGTCCCAAGAGCGGAGTCGTTAACACCTTTCAATGGCCCCTGATGAATGTTCGGCACCCATTGCACTAAGAACAGAAACAGAGGCATGTTGGGCAATATTGCAGAGATCTAAAAGTGCCTATGTGATTTGAGCCTAAGGAATAGGCAGAATTGTATCCATTTATAAATGTAATAATGAAACTAGGTTTGGAAGATTCAATTTATTCACAAAATAACTTGTTCATGGATATTCGTGTAATAAGATAATTTTATTGAGAATTACAATGGCATTGTGTTCTCTGAGCTGTGGTATAACTCAAGATTGGGTGTGAGTGTTTTTTTTTATGTTTCATGGGTGTGCATGATTGATTTAGAGATGTGCCTCTTGTAATTTAACAATTTATAATTGTATGTCAATTATTGATTATGTGCAGAACAGATTTCAAGATTTGTGCACGTTTTCAAAGTATTTGAATCTTTGTTAATACACTTTCTGTATTAGAAAAGAAATGTATGGGTAGTTGACACCTCTTTGTGTCCCAAATTTCGCAACCGATCAAAGTGCTACAGACCAATAGTTTGATTAGCTGTAGATTGAGTCGGGGGTGGGAAGCCTTAAGCTCCTTGAAATCCTTTATCCTGAATATTAGTGTGTGACAACACAGCGCCTACTGACGGGTAATCTAGGGCAGGGGTGCACAACCTATTTCGGCAAAGAGCCAAATGTACCGTACATGCTGCCTATAGTAGCCCGAAAAGTAAATGTGTTTGGGGAGGGGATGTAGTCGTGCAGGTAGCGGGAGGGGGTGGGGTTGGAGGCTCTTCCAACCCTCATTTTTTTATTCAATGCAAGGCCCTGCCCCACCCCCCCCTCCTAATTGCCATCAATGGCATGTCCCTGGTTTCCTCTATACTCTCACCCCACCAAACTGCATGGCCATGGTCCTGCTCTAGAATGGTATGTCCCATGTACCTTGAGCACCCCTACCAAACTGCAAGCCCCCAATCCACCCCTAAAGAGCATGCCCTGTTTCCCCCACCAAACAACATGGCCTTAGTCTGCACTATGCCCCATGACCCCACCCCAACCAAACACAATGCCCCATGAAGCCCACCCCAAACAAACACTCTGACCCAGGAGCCCCAGCTCCCAACCAAACATTATGCCCCATGATCCTCAACCAAACACTATTCCCCATGACCCCCACCCCAATCAAACACTATGACCATGACCCCCACTCCCAACCAAACACTATGCCCCATGACCCCCACCCCAACAAAAATCCATCCCCATGACCCTCAACTCCCCCAACAAAAGGCCCTCCCCATCAGCCCCCCACACTCTCCAGCAAGAGACAATCCCTGTGATCCCCCCTCCCAACAAGAGGTAATTCCCATGACCCGCCTCACCCGCCAAACAAAACACCATTACCAGAACCCCCCAAACCAAACAGCATCCCGATGACCCCCTCAACAAAACACCATGGCCCCGTCCCCCAACTAAAATGCACTTACCTGGGGAGCACTGGCAGGCAGGCGGACTAGGGAACTGGAGGGCAGGCTGGATGGCAGGGTATGGACAGCAGATGCTTTCCATCCTTATACATCTATGACCTATGACATCTATGACATCTATGACCCATCTTTCCCATGAGCACAAACGCAGAGGAGCTCTCTCAACAATATTAACTCAATTTCCCAATCGTTATTTTAAGTGGCTGCTACTCATTTTATGGTGGAACCTGTTTCTGACCAAAGAAATAATGTTTAGGAGAGGACAGATCGCAGATGACGAGATTGGGTGCAGATTCTGCAGTCTTGCACCAGAAACAACAAAGCACTCAGTACTTGATTGCGAAGCACTAACAACGCGCAGGAACGAATACATGTTACCCTTTCTGAAATATAAAGCAGACTGTAGTGTTGATACTATCTGGAGACAATGTTTAAATATTCAAAATTTACATGAGGGTTTGGCTCTAGCAGGCTTTCTTAAAAGCCTTAACATTCTGTAAAACCGGTTCAGCACACTTACTAAGGAATGTAATTATTATTTCAATGTTTGCTCATTTATTGTTCCAAGTTAGAGGAACGAAGTTTTCAATTCTCAATTTAATTCTCCTTCTCTTCTTTGTATTACTATTAGCTACCTTATTTAAATGTGAATATTGTAGTAATCGATATTTTGATTAAGATCACGTGTTTATGTGTGCACATTTTATCTTAATATATGATTGATGAATCTTGTTCCCTTAAATCGTTTGTACTAATATTTTTCTTTTTCCTCTTCAATATCTGTTTATGGAAATAAAATGTGTAAAGGTTTAATTCAAACCAAATACAAAAAACACAAAAAATAGGAAGGGTTATTTAAGATTTTGAAGATGAGTTGTCGTCAGCATAGTTGTAGAATGATAAACTGTGGTATCGAATGAGAGTGGACGGCGCCTCAAGTAGAGATTAAATAGAAGAGTGGAGAGAGAGCACCTTGCGACACCCCATGAAGGACTGGGTGGGGAGAAGAGGAGAACAGAGGTAAGTGTACAATTTGTGATCTGTTGGAGAGGAAGGAGGCACTCGAGTTCAGAGCCGGATCCCTAATGCCTAGGTTGTGTAGTCTCTTGGTGTGAATGGAGTGGTCTATGGAATCGAAGACTGCTGAGAGGTCAGGGTGATGCACTGTGTAGCAGATAATGAGCAATAGAAGAACGATATATGGCCTTTGCTAACATGTCCTCCACTGTGGGTAGATAACACTGAGCAAGACTGATAGTAACTTGCTCAGTGTTTGCGACAGCACAAAGGACCCACTCAATATTCAGAGACTTATACATAGTACTTATTACTAAGATCTTTAAAATAAAAGGGCAGGCTATTTGAGAGCTTCTATAACCTGGAACCTTACAAACCTGGCCATCCACATGCCCAGTCAGAGCCCTGGTGGACCCTGTGATGCTGATTGGGAAGGACCAGAGTTCCAGACTTTTTGGAAGATACTCCAAAGGCACGTTTCAACTTAGGATCAGGATCTTGACTAGACAACTGGTATACTTGTGGGATGTATATAAGCTGTTTGTATTTACACTACAGGAGTTAGCCCCTAATAGACATTCCTTTGTTTTCCATGTTGCATGGGTGGCCTGGGTGCATGTGGTCTGCCACAACATGCTCGCTACACCCTCTCCCTCCCCCAGCAGTTCCATTTCAGTAGTGACCTGAATGTCACGATTCTTGCCCAGTCTCTATGGTGACCCATCAAAATCTGTGTTACCTGAACTTTAACATTTGTCAGCCAGAGTCTGCACATCACATTCTCAGGCGTTAAGCTGCTTGACTCAGCAGCACCACTCTTCCAAAGAAGGGAAACTATGACATCAGCACACAGTCATAGCATTATTGCTCTCGTGCAAATGCCCTGACACAGTGTGCATAGGGTCTATGAGAAAGCGAGCTGGTGATGGGGCGGACGTATGTAGTGGTCATCTAGCATAACGCACGGCTTTTCCATGGTGTCCACTGTTATGTCAAGAGCTTCCAGTTTGAATTCCGAGCTTTAGTAACAATGCAATGGGTGGATCTGTGTACCTGGTGGGACACGGGCCCATGTTTGAGGCTAAAGGATGGAGATGGGGAAGCTCTGGGGAAGCCTTGGGGTGCAGAGAGCACCACCAGCTGCTTGAAGTAAGTCCCACTGGAGGTAACTGGAAGCTCCCCAGTCTCACCAGTCCACCCCTGACCGTTTTTGCTTAAGTAGATCTGCTACTACAGATGCTCCAGTGCGCAGGCCTAAGGGACATGTGTGCCTTTCCTACAGCTGTAATAATCATGTCTCCAATGTGCATGACCTTATAGGTGATGTACCCGTGTGGCTACTGTAACTGGAGGACAAGGTAACCCATGAAACACAAATCAGTGGAAGAGACTTTAACAAGAAAACATTCTTTGCAAGATACCCCTGTTCGTTATGAAGTGGGGTATATACTATTTTAGAAAACGAAGGTTTGCTCCTAACATAAAATGTTATCCAAAACCAAACTCAGTCAAACCTCCACATTCACCCCATTGATGATTTAATGCAAACGATCATTTATGAGAAACATTATAAATGATTTAATAACACATGACTTAAACACACACACACACACACATGAACCATACACACACACACACATGAACCATACACACACACACACATGAACCATACACACGCACACACACACACACACACACACACACACACACATGATTGGGAGACAAGGGGGGACAGATAGCTTCCAAACCCAGCTGCAGAAACAACAAAGCATCAGCGGATGCATTGGAACCAATCGGTGTACTAAGCTCAGAGAAGGAAAGAAAGGAGCATAGTTATTCAATTACAGGCCCTGCGTGCAGGTCTGCATAGGTAGCGTGCAACAATGGCTGTGGGGCTCAGAGGACGAGGCTGGGTGAAAGTGTGAGAGGTGGTGGGTCGGTGCAGCAAGAAGGTGATGGGGCAGAGCAAGGAAGTGTAGGAGGAGTGAAGAGAGACGAGGTGATGGAACAGAACAGGGGGATGGGGGAGCAGGGAGAGCAGGAGGAGCAAGAGAGAGCACTGAGGAGTTTGGAAAGATCAGCTTGGTGCTGCCGTGAAATAAGGAGGGGGAGGCGAGAGAAAGAGTGGAGGAGGTTGGGAAAGCTCAGGAGGTGTTGGATAAGAATGAGGAGAGGGATCAGGAGGAAAAAGGAGTGCAGAGGAGGTTGGAAAAGACCAGGCCCATAGAGGGTCCAGCATTTTCAGAGTCTATAGAGTTGTCCCATGACCCATGGGCCCCTCAAACCCAAGGCGATGAAACCTGCTACGAAGGAGAGCGACATCCTCACCGTGCTCAAAAGCGGTATACCTCACTTTTGCCAACTGGCAACTTTCCCGTATGTATTTACACCTAATTTTGTACCTCTTTTTTTTTTTAACCACAGATGTAAGTATGGGTAAGGTACATAAAGGCGGTGGTGGAGGTAGAGGCAGAGTTGTGGGTGGCTCCCCCTGCATTCTGTGGTAAAAAAAAAAAAAGCAATGGGGAAAAAGTCAAAGTTGCCATTTGGCAAAAAGAAATCGGCAAAGCCTAATAGATCCCTCCAGAGGTGCTAGCTACAATCCAAGCCACGAAAGAAGAGTCTGTGCGCTCAAAACTCCAAATACTGTTATTTACTTTTTTTGACTGACGGCTGGCACAGGCAAAAGGGATGGGCTCATGCACTGCTGTACTTAAGCAGGTTGGAATTGCTTACCTTAAGTTCTCTATAACCTTATTCACAGTCTACCTTAAACCCATGCCACATTTACTTTACAGAGAAAGTTTGGAATTGTGTACTCTGGGTGGTGAGTTGTCTGCTAATGCCTTATAGTCTGTTAGTCCCACTTCTGACATATGGGGCCTCATTACATCTCTGGCGATAGCCGTGCCGTTAAAAACCGCCGCCGGAGTTGCATTTTTTCCAACACCCGTGAATGGGCAAGAACCGGGTCATGCCGAGCTGGGTGGACCCGGTATTTGCCCATTTGCGGGTGCCGGTAACATGGGTCTCCCCATCCCCATTTGGCCCGAATGGGGACGTCGGATGCGCCAGCACATGCAGAGTTGTGCCGGTGCATCCGACGTGCTGTGCTTGCGGGTGCCGGTCAGCCCGCCAGGGAAACCCTGGCGGGCTGTCAGGCAACCACAAGCACAGCCCGTAGTATGGTGGTCCTGGAACTACGGTACCGGCCTGCTTACCGGTACTGTAGTTCCCGGACGGTCGTCATGCTTGTAATGAGGCTGTCAGGACTAACAAACTGTCCTACTGGATTGACCACGGGATCTGCAATGTCCTCCTCACCACTAGAATTACTGCGCACTCCCAAAGTACCTTGCTCCTCCTCACCTGATTCGAAGTCGAATAGTTCAGCTTCTTTCTTCGGGTGTGTCGCGACTTCTTCTTTGTGAGCAGATACGGTCTGCCTTGAAAGTAAGCCACCGCGACTCTATACAGAGAAATTCACGATGACTTCTCTCCGCGACAGCCAGATAAATTGAAGGGGAAAAAGCCACAAGGGCACAAAAAACCCCCATGATGCACAGAAGAGGACTGTCGATAGGCTGATCCGTTGTGAGGTAACTTGCAGAGATGGAAGCAGCAACTCCGGAAGAGCACTCCAATGACGGGTGAGTGAAAGCAGAGAAAAACGGTCACAAAGTAAACAGAACGTAGCAGGAGGAGGAGCAGGGAACCAGGAAGCAGCAGGCAGGGAGGAAGGGCAAGGGAACGGGAAACTGGTAGCAAGGAAGGAAAAGGAACCGGGGAGAAGGAATGAAGCGGACTAAGACCGCAGAAGGAAACACAGTATAATAAGTGCATGCAACACGGGGAAGCACAATTGCAACGCGCTGAGCCGCCGAGTATCGAATGGTGAAATACTCGACGGGCGGCCATGATGGAAAAGACTAGACCGCGGAATAGCGTTTCAGAGAAACGTGACGGAACAGTCTAATGGCGTCGGAGTTTCCACCTCCGCCAGACTCGCCAGCTGTCAGCTGTCGTGACAGTATGCCCCCTTCGAAGACCCCTTCCTCCCGGTTTACCCGGATGAAGTATGTGAAACTGGATTAGTAATCGGGGGGCATGAACTTGAGTTTCTGGTTCCCAAGTATCCTCTGATGAGGGATAGCCTTTCCAATGTATGAGTTACTGAGGGCGCCCTCGATGGTACCGTGAGTCACGGATTTGGGAGACTTCGTATTCATCCAAGGCAGAAGTGGGCTGGATCATTAACTTGGGTGAAATTTGCTTCCTAGTATCAGGTACAAAAGGGCGTAGGAGAGAGGAATGGAATACCGGATGGATCCGTCTGAGGATCTTTAACATCTTTAAACGGTAGGCAACAGGATTGACTCTGGACTCTATTTCAAAAGGTCCGATGTATCGAGGAGATAGTTTGGAAGGGCGAACCCAATGGGGCAAGAACTTTGTGGACAGCATAACCTTTGTGCCTGTACCCAAAGTAGGCACTTGTCTCCGATGTTTATCGGACTGCTCCTTATACCGTCTGCTGGCCTCCTCTAAGCTCTGTTTAGCCGTGTCATGAGCCTCCTCAAACTGTTTGAGTGTAGTCTCCAAAGGCGGGATGTTGGTCTCTTTCCAGACGGTAGGTATGATGGATTGAGGATGGAAACTATACGTACAATCAAAGGGGATGATACCCGTAGCTGAATGCACCGCATTATTGTATGCGAACTCAGCGGTGGGAAGCAGGGCTACCCAGTTGTCTTGTTGTTGATTGACAAAGCATCTCAGATACTGTTCCAATGTTCCATTGAGCCTTTCGGTCTGGCCGTTTGTTTGGGGGTGGAATCCTGAAGAAGGGGATCGCTCCATGTCCAAAAGTTTACACAAGGCCTCCCGGAATATGGAGGTGTATTGGGTACCTCGAACTGACACGATCTTCTGGGATAAGCCATGTAAACGAAAGATATCTTTGAGAAAGACCTCAGCCATGATGGAGGCTGCCGGTAGCTTGGACAGCGGAGAGAAATGTGCTAGTTTGGAGTAAGAGTCAACAGTAACCATGATGCATGTACAACCCTGGGAACTAGGCAGTTCAACGTTGAAGTCGGTAGAGAGGGACTTCCAGGGACCCAAAGGGATCGGATCCTGGTGTAATAATCCCAAAGGTCTTTGGGTGGAATACTTGTTCTGTTGACACACTAAACACGACTGTACGTAGGTCTGTGTATCAGTCTTCATGTTTGGCCAATGGAATGAACATTTAAGCAATTCCAATGTTCCTCGTATCCCTCAGTTTTAGAGTCATGACACCACCGAAGAACCCGTTGGCGAAGTCTTTCAGTGGGCAAGAACAGTCTTCCATGGACAAAGCATAGACCATCTTTAATGCTGACTGGCAGCCCACTAGTGTCCAGTGTTGACCCATTCAGAGAGGCTTCTCTCATTTCCTGCATAAAGGAGGTCACCATTGTGATTAGTCGGGTATGTGGGAACATCATCTCTTTTCTGTAGGTTGGGTTAGTGGCGTCTCGGCGGGACAATGCATCCGCAATCTGGTTCTGGGTACCAGGTATGTAGGTTATGGAAGAATGAAATTGAGCAAAGAAGTGAGCCCCTCTGGCTTGTCTGGTGTTGTAGCATTCTTGTTGTTTGAGGATCTGTACATTCTTATAGTCTTTACGTATTTGGAAGGGATGAAGACTCCCTTGGAGTAGATGTCTCCACTCAAGGCAAGCCAGTTTCATGGCAATGAGTTCCCTTTCTATGACAGAATAGTTCCGTTGGCTTGTGGTCAAAGTCTTTGAATAGTAAGCCACAGGATGTTCCCGGCCTTGGTCCGACTCAAGGAGAACAGCACCTACGGCGGCCGCTGAAGCATCGGTCTCCAGGATAAAGGGTCTTAGTTGATTTGGCTGCTTAAGAATGGGTGCTGTACAGAAACTGTGTTTCAGACTGAGAAAGCTGTTCTCAGCTTCTACTGACCAAATAAAGGGTCTGGAAGACTTTCTTAACAAGGAAGTTATGGGAAGAGTAAGTTGAGAGAACTCTGGAATAAACTTCCTAAAAAAATGTGCTAGTCCCAAGAAACACTGGATCTCTTTGATGGAGGTAGGTGACGGCCAGTTTAGGATGGCTTCAACCTTCTTGGGGTCCATGGTGATTCCTGGCTCGGAAAGAATGAATCCCAGATAGGACAAGGAGAACTGGGCAAGGGTACATTTCTCTGGCTTTACCAGAAGGTGGTGTTGTTGTAATCTGCGTAGAACCTCTTTAACTTGAGGGATATGTTCCTCCTGATTGTGGGAATACACTAGGATATCATCCAAGTATACCACTGTGTTTTGCCCCAATAAATCCGAAAACAAACGATCCATGAACCTTTGGAGGATCGAGGGTGCATTCACCAGACCAAACGGCATCACCTGGTATTCATACAGGCCGTAGGGAGTGCAAAAAGCCGTCTTCCATTCATCCCCTGCTCTAATCCAGGGCAGATGGTAGGCATTCCGTAGATCGAGCTTGGTGAATACAACTGAGCCCTGGACAGCTTCCAGAATTTCGGAGACGATGTGCATCGGGTAGCGGTCCTTGATGGTCACTTTGTTAAGTCCCCTGTAGTCGATGCACGGCCTCAATTCCTTGCTGTCCCGCTTGGGGATGAAAAACAACGAGGCACCTGCAGGCGATTTGGAAGAGCGGATCAATCTGTTAGCTAAATTGTCATCGAGGTAGCACCTGAGTATAGCCTTTTCTGACAAAGAGAGGGGATACATCCTTCCAAAAGGAACCAAGGCCTGAGGGACCAGGTCAATCCCACAGTCCTCAAGTCTATGCGGAGGAAGTGCAATGGGTACCTGTTCCTGAAATACTTCAGATTATTCAGAAAAACAACCAGGAATACAATGAATGGAACTCTTCTCCGTAGCCCATACGGTCTTTACAGTTTCATGTAAAGGTTCCGGTAAACACTCCCTTTGACAGTACTTGGAGTGAAAGCTCAATAGGTTGTTAGTCCAATCCACCGTGGGGTTGTGCTTCCGGGGCCAACCGATTCCCAAGATGACTGGGAAAGGAGCAGCACGGATTATGTCAAACAGTATCAGCTCTTTATGTTGCTGTATAGAGACTTGTACAGCCTCGGTGGTATGGGTTATGAGTCCGGAGCATAAGGGAGTACCGTCCACCCCTTCAACTTTCTGGTCTTCTTTCTTGGCAATTCTGAGTAGACCCACCTTATCTGCCCACAGGGTGTCCAGAAAGTTTCCTGCGGCTCCGCAATCCAATAACGCCTGAGTGTCAACCTCTATATCTCTCAAACGAAGTTTGATTCCTATTACCATCAGGCGCAGGTCTTCAGAGGTCTTTGCAGAGGTTACCGAGAGTGTGGTGTAGGAACAAGGAAGAGTCCCTCAGTAGACTCTCCTGCCAACTACTGAGGGCGTTTGTTTCCCGACCTTCTGGGGGGCACATCTGGGCAATCCCTCAATAGATGATTATCTGAACCGCAATACAAGCAAAGGCTTTCATCACGTCTCCTTTTCTTCTCTTTGGCGGTCAATGGAGGTCTGGTGATAGCAATTTGCATGGGTTCATCTCAGGCTTTCCGGGTAGCAGGTGAGGAGGCTGGAGTGTGAGTGTCCGGGAATGAGGTAGAGCTACGACTCTCCTTCCTTTCGTTCTTCCATTCGGTTAAGCGGAAATCAATCGTAGAACTGCCGCTAGCAGATCCGAGAAAGCGTCTGGACGAGGAATCCTGGCAAGGTCGTCTTTTAATTCTTCCCGTAATCCTCTGCAGAAAATCGTGTACTGGGCCTGTTCTTGCCAACCAGCCTCAGTAGCCAATTTCTTGAAGGTGGAGATGTAGGAGAGTAGGTCGGAGTTCCCTTGACGCACATCCAGCAAGTCCTCGCTGGCGATATGGGCACATTCCGTCTGAAGAAAGGTCTGTTTCAGAAGGTCTTAGAATGCAGCGTAATCCTGTAGGACTGGGTCTGACTGGGATACCAAAGGTGTTGCCCATGCCAAGGCGTTCCCAGTTAAGTGCGTTATCATAAAACCCACCTTAGCATGGTCTGTGGAAAAGGCATTTTGTCTGAATGTGAAATGTATATTGCAAGCTTCAAGAAATTCCTTTACCTTTCTTTCAGAGCCATCAAACTTCCCTGACACCAGGGGTAAAGGGGGTAGATCCGTAGTCTGTTGTTCTCTAGCGGCTACTCTCTGCTGAAGCGCCGCATTGTCGGTCTTGAGTCTCTGGACCTCAGCATTGAGGTTCTGACCCGCTGCCACCAGCTCTTGTAAGTGTTGTGACATGGCCATGTCTTCACTTAGGCGTTGCAATCTGTCAGGACTAACAAACTGTCCTACTGGATTGACCACAGGTTCTGCAATGTCCTCCTCACTACTAGAATTACTGCGCACTCCCAAAGTACCTTCCTCCTCCTCACCTGATGAAGTCAAATAGTTCAGCTTCTTTTTTTGGCTGTGTCGCGACTTCTTCTTTGTGAGCAGATACGGTCTGCCTCGAAAGGAAGCCACCGTGACTCTATACAGAGAAATTCACGATGACTTCTCTCCGCGACAGCCAGATAAGTTGCAGGGGAAAAAGCCACAAGGGCACAAAAAAAACCACGATGCACAGAAGAGGACTGTCGATAGGCTGATCTGTTGTGAGGTAACTTGCAGAGATGGAAGCAGCAACTCCAGAGGAGCACTCCAATGACGGGTAAGTGAAAGCAGAGAAAAACGGCCACAAAGTAAACAGAACGTAGCAGGAGGAGGGCAGGGAACCAGGAAGCAGCAGGCAGGGAGGAAGGGCAAGGGAACGGGAAACCGGTAGCAAGGAAGGAAGAGGAACCGGGGAGAAGGAATGAAGCGGACTAAGACCGCAGAAGGAAACACAGGATAACGAGCGCACGCAACATGGGAAAGCACAGTTGCAACGCGCTGAGCCGCCGAGTATAGAATGGTGAAATACTCGACGGGCGGCCATAATGGAAAAGACTAGACCACAGAATAGCGTTTCAGAGAAACGTGGCGGAACAGTCTAATGGCGTCGGAGTTTCCACCTCTGCCAGACTCGCCAGCTGTCAGCTGTCGTGACAGAGACCCACGGTGTCAGAAGTGGGACTAACAGGGCCTGACCCAAATGTTCCACAATACCAATTCCTCCAACCCTGTGAGTAGTCATGAACTCAAGCCAAATGAGACTGCCTCAGAGGGCCACACTGGGGTCAGCATGATATGACCTGTATCTTTGTAAAAAATATATTGATCCCTTCTGGGGGTAGGGCCCTTGTGCAGACATATTTGTCTCTTTGGTGGAACCTATGGACATAGTCACCGAAGCCAGGCATGTTTTTCCATCAAGCGAAGGATGTGGGGACGGGGTCATTGGCCAAAATTATAGTGGGTGGTGTTTTTTCTACTTATCAATCAGGCATCTGAGCCTTTTCCAATACAATTATGGGCCCAAGAGCTCAGCTTATTGGCAAACTAACCTTCTATACTAGTATTTTCCCAAATTGTGGATACGGAGGAGGAAGAGATTGAATCTACCTTATCACGAGTAGATGAAGAGTGTGCACTACCCTTGATTTTGCGGCAGCTCAAAGGAGCAACTTCTCTCTTTGAGGATGTAGTCATCTGGTAGGAGGCCACCACAAAACAATGACCATACTTCATTGATAAAACTGGCTTATTTTTTTATATTATAAACTACATATATTATTATATACAGCCAAGAAAAATGAGAAGGAGGATTGAGTCATGAGGTATCAGAAATCAGTGCCAAGGCCTCTTAGAATATGAGCCTCATGATTTCTCACCATTGACTATGCAAGCTACTGCTGATGGTAGTTTTAGTCCTAAATATTTGGAGAGAGCGAAAGGTTGCAGACCCCTGCACTATAATCGTAAATGCAGTTTACTTTAAGCCCTCGACACATTTCCCTTGTTAAAATAAACCTTTTTGAACATTATACTCTGGCGTTCAATCCTTTAGTAGTGACACTGCGTCATCACATCATACTGAATGCTCCTAAACACAATCCAATCCTCCTCTTCACAGTGCCACTGGGGGCACCCTCGGGCAGCCATTTGGTGATGGTGAGGTTCTGGCCCATTAGATTTGGCAGCCTAGGACAGGCTTCCCTAGGAGGAGAGTAGCAGAGCCTGGCCTGCAGTACCTTTCATGTGCACGATCAACATGGAAGCCAGTAGCATCCGTGCAACCGTCATGGTGGGTTCAGTAGGTTTGTGGGTGAGGGAGTCAGAGGTGGAGATGTGGCCTGGTGCCACAGGTACGTTGTTTTCTGAGACATGGCATTGGGGTTCACTGTGCTGGGGAACTTTCCGTGGAGGCTTGAGCCTGGTCTTTTCTGGGTTTTTCTAGGCTTGTTTATTTTGTTAGGTCTAGGGTTATTTGTATGTGTTCTATTGGTTCTTTCTAGATTGATGGCATGGAGGATTCTCAAGCCGTCAGGCCCAATGTGTACTTCCTCTAAGGTGACAACAGAACCAGTGTAACAGGCATCACTGACCAAATGAAAGCTGTAGCACAACTCCTTCAATCCTTTGTCTCTAGGATTGCTGTATTGTTGATTTTGCGTTGTCTCTATTTCAAAATCTTTGAAGTTGGCTTTGACTGATACTAGCGTACTGAGGAATTCTACTGCTTGGTTCTTTTTAGTCCAGTTGTAAGTCTCACTCCTGCGTCACTCTGCATTTCTCTGTCTTCAGTCCACCCGTGGTGCAGTGGAACTAGGGAAGGGTCAACTCATCTTTACAGCAAGAGTGGCAGAGAAGCAGCTCAGCTGCACGACTCTGACTGGTTGCCACACCCCCTTTGCCAAAATCGAAGTCAAGGATTGACCACTGTGGAGGCTGGCCTCATCCTTTTGTGGAAGGATATTCAACGCACCTACTTTGCTAGATTCCGGTAATTCAGGGATCTATATGGACTAGGCTTCAGCCAAGGAGAGGAATTACAGGGATGCGGGACATGCAGTAGAACATGTAGTGATATACTCTGGCCCAGTGGATCCGCAGACAACATCACTTCGGGTGCATACAGAGAAACAGCAGGAGGCTTTCATTTGATTTGATTGTGACTTCCAGGTTCCCAATGATTTTTGAAAGGCCTGTCGTTAGAGAAGCATGATTGTGACATTAATTGAAGTATCAGTTCTGTGATCATTGGTTTTTATTTTTGTTACGAGAATTGCTTGGGTGGGTCTTTCAAGCAAAAGAGTTCTGATGGAAAATGTATTTATTGGCCACCTTTAGTTTTAGGAAATGGACAATGTTTTTAAAAATCAGTGTTAGGTCTTGCCTCCGCACAGCATGACTGTGCTATTGAGTTGCAACCTCAGTAGTTCCTTTAGGTCACATGTACACTTTGCAGGAAAAAAAAGAGACACCGGAGGAGTACTTACAGGATGACCTTTGGAATGCTTTAAATGTTCCCTTACATTCTCCTTATGAGCCATTAGCAGCCTGGGGGGGATGCCAACCTATCAGATGGCTAGAAACGCGGGCTTGAACTGCCGATGAAAGCCCACATTCCATGCCGCCTGACGGCTGGCTCCCCGTCGCTATCTTCCCACCACTCTCTGTCCTCTTTTCTTTTTTTTTTCACATACCCCCACCACCCAATTGACCTTATTTTGGTGGCAGCGCGTGCCACCGCTGCCGCATTTGCTCCTTCCCCTTGCCCCCGGCAGGCCGCCATAGAAAAGGAAGAGGGGCTCCATGCTTCCCTTTCCATGGTGACAATCTTTGTAAAGGATTTTCTTTCATTCAACGGTACGTGGCCGGCATCCCCGGGACGGGTTACCGCTTTGGTAATCCAGGGTGCTAGTGGCCTTAAGCCCCTGTTGCAAGTGCTGGAATGGGGGTAAAAGCTCGGAGCCCTCGTTAATGGCCCTGGCTTCACTCGGACCGCTTACTTAGTCTGCCGGTTCGGTACACCTCGTTCCAGCCCTTGAAACGAGGGCTTAACGCCACATTATTTTTTGTTCCCTCAAAAGACCCTATGAATAGTGGCCTTTTTTGAACTATTGTAGCATTAAAGTAAAGGATAGCTATGACTCACCTTTCATTTGATAAGTGTGTATTACTGGTTAAATATAGAGTTACGTGATGAGTGATAGGTCTAAGCATTATGAGTATTATCTCATTTTCTTTGGAGTATGTCATCCCACTGCCCTTTGTCGACATTGCATGGCCCATATTTCTTCTGACCTACTGCGCCAGTGTGTACTCAATTTGTTTAGATGATATTGCGATTTCGTTGTACTTCTTTGCAGAAGAAATAGAGACCGCACGGCACAAGTTATGAAGAGACAACATAATAATAGACGAGCGGCTGTGAGTAAAAGTCAGCAGAATATTCGTGGTTTATTCTGTTGGCCAGTGGACAGGTTCTAGACCCCCAAAGAAGTTAACTGCCAGAGTTAATTGGTCGGTGCATTCTTCTGCAAAAGAGGCACAGTTTAATATCATCAATCTTCTTATGAGCTTCTGCAGACCCCACCTATTTCCCCCCAAGATTTTCCAGTTGCTTAGGAAGGAGATCATAGTGGTGAGGGTTCTCTGGCTTGATGAAGCTAAGACAATTTTTGGAGCGATCAAGATTTTCCTTACTTCCGGTCCAGTTTTACGGCATTACGATAATTCCAAACGCGCTTGCTTGATATAAACTAAAGTAAGCTATCAGGACCATCTTGTTGTCGGATCAGGATGATCCTTCAATGGATTTTCTTTTCCTTGTGAGCTCTCTTCTCGTGAAAGGATTTATCTGGTAATTGTTAGCAATGAAAACGATCTGCACGGATTTGTTGTTCCAAGCTGGCTTCCAATTTGAGATTCCATATTGATCATAGTAATATCCAGGTGTGATAGTATACCAGGCCAGATAATAAAATCCTACTGTGCGAAAAGAAATCTCCATCACATACTTGCCTGGGTCCATACATTTGAAGGCTGATGCCTTTTCAAGGCAGTGCCCATTTTGGGTCATAGGAATGTCCACCTTCCCTTTTGGTACCCAGAGAACGGGTTATAGGCCTCACTCACTACTTTTGCTCAGCATAAAGAAGATACTGGCAACTGAAAAAGAGGAATTATCTTCAACACACTGCACGATGAAGTTGATGAAAGAGGGTGGTTTGTTTTTTCGGGATGCCATTTCTGATCCTGGTTTTGAAATCGAAGAGGAGGTCTTGGGCATGTGTCACGAAATGGCAACTATTTTTTTATTTCTTTATTTATTAGCATTTATATAGCACACAGCAGCACTCGGGCATCGTGGCGCTGTTACAGTAAACATGTCTGGTTACAGAGAGCATAACAGTCAAACAGATAAATGCAGTGAGCAAACTTTGCGGAAGGAGGTGTGAGAGGTTTCAGCTCAGAGGACGTTGGGCAATGCGTTCCATAGTTTGGAGGCTAGGTAGGGGAAGCCTATGCCCCCTGATTTGGCTCTTTTGATGGGTGGGATGCGCAGTTGGTAAGCGTGGTGTGCTCTTTTGGGGCACGTACAGGTGTCTCTGTTGATGGTTTCAGATAGGTAAGAAGAGGCAGAAAGGCTAAGGCATTTATGGGTAAGGTAAGAGTCTTAAATGTAATTCTTTCCTTGATTGAAAGCCAATGGGCATCTCGTCTAGCTTGTGTGATGTGGTTTATTTTAGGGATGCTGAGTGCTGCTCTGAGCGTGTCGTTATGGACAACTTGGAGTCGGTTTAGGTTTTTTGCTGATGTGCCTGCAAGAAGCACATTGCAGTAATCTAGTTTGGCACCAATGGTGGCTCGGGCGATAGAGAGGCAGTTTTGGTTAGAAAGGAATGGTTTGATGGCGTTGATTAGTTTAGTGGTGTGGGCAGAGGCGGAGGCAATGGCACTAACCTGTTCGTTCATGGATAGGTTGGAGTCAAGATGGATTCCAATGGTCTTAACTGAGGCGGAGACCGAGATGGTGATGTTGTCAATGACGAAGTTGCTATATTTTTGGTTTAATTTGTCAAGTATTTCTTTGGGACCTAAGAGGATGATCTCTATTTTGTCTCAGTTGAGGCATAATCCGTTGGCTGCCATCCAGGCTTGGATGGAGGAGTATATTTGGAGAAGGGCTGTAGAGTCCTGGTCATAGGAGCCAGTGAGGGGATGGAGGACTTGTGTACCATCGGCATAGTTGGTGTAGGCAATGCCGAGGGAGTCCAGTTTGTCGAAAAGGGGCTTGGTAAAAAGGTTGTATAGGGTGGGCGCAGTGCAGAAGCCTTGGTGAACACCGCAGTGGATGGTGGTAGGAGCAGTGTTGGCCGAGTCTGAGAAGACTGTCATAGCTCTGCCTTCTAAGAAAGAGGTTATCCATGAAGTGGTCTGTTCAGAGAAGTGGGCTGCATTGGTGAGGTGGGAAGTAAGTATTTTGTGATCCACGAGGTCAAATGCGGCAGATAGGTCCAGTAAGAGTAAGAGGGCTAGTTTGCTGTTGTTCTTTATCTTGGTTATTTGTTTTTTTAAGTCCAAGAGGGTGGTTTCTGTGCCATGGCCTTTGCGGAATCCAGATTGCCTTTTGCCTAGGATGGAGTTGTATTCAAGGTAGTGCTGGATCTGGTTATGGGCGGCTTTATCTAAGATCTTAAGCAGAAATGGGACGGTGGTGATGGGGCGGTAGTTATTGAGGTAGGAAGGGTCAAGGGAGGGTTTCTTAAGAAGGGGTGGACCCACGCTTCTTTGAGACTGGACGGGACGATACCTGAGGTGAATGATGCGTTGATGAATACAGTGATGAGGGGGGCAAGGGCTTTGGCGCTGTCTTTAATGATGTTAGGTGGACACATGTCACCTTTGCATGTGCAAGGTTTGAGGTGTAGGAGGAGGGTAGTGACTTCTGTAATCGAGACGTCTCTGAAGGCAAAGAGGGGGGGCTTCTGTACGGGGAGGTGAATGTGGCGGGGGTGGAATTAGGTAAAGCATTGTGCTGGGCTTGTATTTTGACTTGGAGGAGGGAGATTTTGTTGAGAATTGCTGCCTGAATACTGGTGCACCAGGCTTCATCTTTGATGATTTATCGGGACTGGTGGGTGGCGTGGTGAGATCTTTGAAGATGGAGAACAGCTCTTTGGACTTGGAGTTGGCTTTAGAAATATGGATGTTGATGTTATTGGATTTAGCGTGGAAGATAGCTTTTTTATATTGCTTAGAGATTCCTTTGAATTCTTTATTGGTGGAGTCACAGGGGTTGGACTGCCAGTTGGTTAGGGCTGCGTGTTTGTTTGAGCGGAGGACTAGTAGGTCTTCCGTGATGAGTTAGTGTTCATGGATTTCTTTTCTTTTTTAGCTTCAATCGGAGCTATGGTGTTGATAGCATTAGTGAGAGTCCGAGAGTAAATGTCAGCAAGGGTGTTGGGGTCAGTGGCGAAAGGGGGCTTAAATTCCTTGACATCTAGGAAGGGCCAGAGGTTGTCAGCCATAAGTTTTTTTGAGCTTCTGGCCAAAGTTGAGGGGGCGTAGAAAAGAGGTTTGGTGGTAGGCTTAGCGGGGATTGTGAATTGGATGCAGTTATGGTCCGTCCAAGGGTTTGCCAAGTAGAAGTTATGGTGGAGGAACAGTTATGGTCTGCGAACCAATCAGGGGTTCAGCCTTTGGAGTGGGTGGGGTGAGTGATTTTTTGTGTGAAGCCAAGGTCTTTGAGATCTCTGGTGAGGGCTCAGGCTGCTTTGTCTTTGGGGTCGGAGAGACCGAGGTTGAGATAGCCAAGTAAGATTGTTTTGGTACAGTTTTTTAGATTATTGCTTAGGACGTGGAGGAGGTGCCCTTGGAAGTTGGGGGCTGTGCCGGGCGGCCTATAGATGATGTGTATGTTTATGGAGCAGTTCGTAGATAGGGATAACTTAGCTGAGAGGAGGTCAGAGTTGCCTTCCCAGGTGTGGTGGCATAGTCTGAGAGGGAGCTCATCTTTGGATAGCACGCAACACCTCCACCTCTGGAGAGCTTTCTGTCCTGGTGGGGACTGTTGGACATAGAAGTGTAAAAGCAACTTTGAAAACTTTTAAACTGGTACAGTGTTATTTTGGTGGCCTGATGGGGTGACAGTTGTGCACTGGTATGTGCCCAGTGTGCGTCCAGAATACATTTGCTTATCAAAATCTGGCTACATTGTTAAGAAGATTGGAAAGTTTGCCTGAATCGTGGCATATAATTACTGCTGACTGTTTTGTCAAATTGCCTCTTTCTAAAGGATGTACTATGATAATGGTTACAATGGACCCCTTTTCTAAGATGGAACATTTTGCACCTTTAAACGGTCATGATCCAAAGCACAAAAATTGACATGATTTTTCCTGGTTTCTTCTGCTTGCATGGGTTACCCTGCATAATCATTGATGAGTTTGTGCATTCTGAAACTCTGGTAATTAATGAATGAATTAATACATCTTTTATAACGCACTTAATACTGGAGACCAGTCTCTAAGTGCAGGACCTTGTATTGCTTCCAAGACAAACGTGTTGCCTCTGAGCTATCCTGCCAGATCCTAACATATTTCTATTGTCTTTATGTAGGACGATGAAAGTCCTAAACTGTGCCTCTAAGGCAGGAACCATGGATTTTTTACTGTTGTATTGGACGATTATTCCATGATGAATTGTCATCCTAGTGCTCAGACACATGAATACTATTTGTGCTGTGTGATGAGGTCACAACGAAAAGACCGGAGGATATCAAGAAGACACTGGGGTTTGGGGACACCTGCCCGCTCCATAATGATGTCCCCCAAAGGTGGACTATGGGGAATCCCACAGACCCTCCTTCCCATCCCCAGGCTCATGCGTCAGGTGTCTCAATGTGCCCCAACATCATCACCAGGCTTTAGGGGTGATGTTTCCCATTGTTGGCTAAGACATGTCAATGATATCCAGAAAGTAGTGGTTTGAAACATTTGAGAAGTTGCAGCTCATCGATCCTTGACCGCAGGACTCCAGAAGCACGTGCTTTCCTAACAATCTGTGGAGTGCGCTGCTTGCGAGCACAACGCACACAAGGGTTGCCCTGGAAATAGGGAATCATATAGCAACAGGAATGTGGCATATGCAGATCCCAGCGGGACCAGTCAGGTGGCTGGGAGAAAAGCAGCAACAGTTTTTAAAATGGAAACTAGTTCATATATAACTTTGGTGCCTGGGATACTAGGTTGGTCCACCGCATCAATAAACACACATGAGGCAATTTTTGTCTGAATGACCCCAGATCAATCACAGTCCTCACTCAGCCAGTTTACCGTCCTGCAGTTCCACAGCCACTTATCACCCCCAATAAAATATGTGAAAAGTGGCTAACCAGAGCAAGGGAGACAGATCATGATTACAGAGAGATTCCAGCAGAACAGAATGAGGTAAAGAGCAGGTGCAGAGTTTGGAGCGGAGGAAGGACGGGTGGGTCATTGGGGCCGAGGAGGAAGAGAAGGAGACCCATGCTGAGAAAAGGAGAAACAGAGAGAGATGAACAGCAAGGGGGAGGTAGAGGAGGTAACCAGCAATGAGGGACTCAGAGAAAACATCACAGGATAGACAAGGGGACGAAGTGGGTGAAACACAAGCAAAGTGGAGGAATGAAAGGGCAATGCATGAGCAGAGAAATGGTAGACAATACAGACAAGTAAGAGGAAATAGAGCAGGAACACCACCAAAGTGTAGTAGAAGAGGAGATACATCAAAGAAAATGGGGAAAGGAACAAGTGGACAAGGGAGAGAAAAGGAGAGGACAAAGGAGACAAGGGGAGGTAGAGGAGAGATAAGAAAAACCATAAAAGAAGGAATCTCAAATCAGAGACGGGGAGGAAAGAAGGGGAGGTAGAGGCCCAATATGAAAAACCAGAAGAGGAGTAGGAATCTCAAAGCAAAGAGGGCGAGGAAAGAAGGCAAGGGGAGGTATAGGCTGAATAAGAAAAACCAGAAGAGGAGTGGGAATCTCAAAGCAGAGAGGGGGAGGAGCAAGTCGGGACAGGAAGTGCCAGAGTGAAGGAAGTTTGCCAAGAGTTAGAGACAGGTGTGGGAAACTATGAAAAAGATGGAAGAGAAGCAAGTCTTGCAGGAAAAGGCCAACACACTTGACCTCTTAAAGACCTGCGCATAAAGGGACATTCTGAGTTGCTGGCAAAGGATCAGCCTGAGTGCTATGTATGGTGCAAAGATAAGGACTAAGAGAACTGAAGGGGGAGGCTGCCTGAGTTGATGAAAAGGCACAGGTGAGACCAAATAGGAGAGAAAACATTGTGCTGTGGAGACCACCTGTTGAGGTTCAAACTGATGCCAGGTCCCTGTCGAACCACCTAAGGGAGCTGTGTGGGGGGACCAATACGAGAGTCAAATGACCCTTACAACATCCAAGAAAAGCAAAGAGCAGAGCCAAGGGAGAAGTGGCTGAGAGAGTATAATATCACCCGACTGAATGGCTGTGTAAAACATCCAACATGGCCCTGGCAGGAGTGGGGAGGATAGAGGACCACAGACTTAAAGAAAGGTAAGGACCTTGTTTACGGCAAAACTGCTTTTTCTACTATTTCCATTACCTCCTGTGGTGCTTCACTCAACCGTAATCCCTTTGTTTCGTGATTAAAATAAAACTAGAATAGAATCCCAGGTTTTTCTTGAGCGTTCTATTGACACCTTAGCCATCGAACAGGTTTATCCGATGTGAGTAGCCTTGTGTGTCTTGTTGTGAGAGATCCACTGGTTGGTGGCAGCGTTGTATCTATTTCTGAGAGTTGACCTTCATTGTAGTCTGGGATGAACCTGTGAGATATCCCTGTGTAACATCCAGGGCATGACGCTCCACTCAGGCATTGCTTCTAAGAGAGACGGAGGGCCAGATTCTGAGAGACCTTGCACCTTGTTTTGAGCTACTGCGTGAATAAGGCACCTTTCTACAGATTGACCTTCAAGAAGTACACAGTACCTAAGGACGCATGGCAATCAGCACTTTCCACGTTTTATACTCGATTTTGAGTTTGCTGTACTTCCTGTTTCTGGGGCAATTTCCCATACAACAGAGTGCCACTATACAGGGCGCGTAATTGCTGCTGCACGCAAAGTGACACAACTGCAACATATCCCCAAATCTCTTGCCCCCTGCCACCCTCATCCTGCCACTCTCTGGCAGCTTGATAGAGGTAATGCATGCTCTTGGTGGGTGAAGGGGCCAGTTCTGGTGGAGGGTGATCCACTAAGGATAGACTTTCCTTGTTGTTCGAGACACATTGGGCCTCATTACACGGTAGGCGGTAACCATGGCGCTAATAGCGCCATGGTTGCCGCCGGTACTGTACTGAGTCCGCCATGGTGAATGGCGGAATTACTGCCACATTCCAAGGTGAGTGGTGGCTGTAATTCCCCATTCACCATGGCACTTCCCCATTCCCATTGAGCCCTCATAGGGCTCAATGGGAATGGGGAAGGTGGCAATTACGGTACCACAAATTGCGGTACCGTAATTACCTCCAAGGTCCCTTTGCGGGCCCGTTCCTTAACGGCTGGTAAAACCAGCCGTTGAGGTCGGGTCCCACAAAGGGACCTCGTAGTAAGGCGGTAGGGGATTACCGGCATCGGTGCCCTTACCGGTGCCGGTAATCCCCTACCGCGTTCCGTGTAATGAGGCCCACAGTAGGCTTTGCTATAGCGATAGTTCCATGCAAGTGGGGACCATAGTTCTCCTCTTTTCTCAAGATGGATTCACCACTGTTAAATGATCTCTCTGGTGATCTCTTTGATTCTCTGCATGTGGTCACATTAAACTTTTTGAAACAAATAAAGCTATTGGGCCTACTTGGAAATGATGGATTCAATGAGGATTACCGTCACTATAGTGTTGGTTAATCCCAATTGCTTGCTCCGCCGAGGCCCTGCCCACCACCAGCAATGAAAGTGAGGTGCATTGGTATATCCCACGTTCCTTTTCTAAGGCACGGCTTGCGTGTGTGGTGCACTCTACACCGCTGCGTCTTAGTCAAGCCTGCCCCTGAATGCGATACATTCAAGGGTTTTATTCTACAGTCCTTTGATTTTTTACTATCCTCAGGATATGTGTCTGCCTTCCGAGGGGGACATCCCCAGGCATCACACACGTGGTCATTCACATGTTCGTCAACCACAAGAAATGGGTCTGCTTAGATTCGTTCATGGAGGAGTCTGACTTTCCCGGCAGTGAGTGGATGTTTGTCCTGAAGTGGGCTGGGAACATGCTGTTCCTCCCATACTGAATGCACTTACACTTCATAATAGATGTACTGCTCTTGTGGGTTGGGGGGATTTAAATTGATTAAATCACAGTACAACACATTCTTTGCATTCAATGTAAATATAATTACTGTTTAGCGACACCTGTGGCCATAGAGAAAACACCCCTACCATCTCTGTCTGTTGAAATCCCTAAAGGGGCTTCTGCCATTGAATGCATGTGTAATGATGCTGCAACCATACACGCAAGGGGCGAGCCACTTCATGGCCCATCCCACCTTTTACGGCAATCATGTCCATAATTCTTCTGCCTCTATTGCAAATGAGACCAACATATACAATTGTTCCTTTAGTCCTGAAGTTCAAGAAGGTAACATTACAATGGACTCCATTACATATCACAGATGGCGCACCAGTCACCCTGAGACTCAAGTTATTGATTATTTTGTACCTTGCTGAAAGATAACATTGATTGATTTTAGGTAGACAGTTTTATTCGAAACTGTAATTGAAGTGAATGTTATACTTTTAAAAGCATTGTGTATGTCATTTAGTCCTACTCTTAATCGGCCCATTGCTATTTTAATATTTTTACTGGTGCCTAAGTTTGAAAGCACTTTCTTGTGGTCACTCGCATCGGCGCACTCTGAACTACACTTCCCATTTTTTCTGTAGTTCATTGCATGCTATTTCTTGACTGCCATGCACGTCATCGCCAGTGGGTCACGACAAGCCGGTCTGCAGGGTCAGACTGGCAAGTCGAAAGAGGGGCAATTACCCACCAGGCTGGCTGGGCTGTTGCTCCTGGGCCAGAGCTCCAGAATGCAAGAAGAAAAATGGAAAAAGAGGAAATCCTTCAGAATCTAGCCTGCCACACAGGAACCGAGAGCTGCAAAGACTGCTCAGATTCCGTTTAACTGGGGTGAGGCATTTGTTTGATTTCAGCAATGGTGGAGATGTGCCTGACGTTAGGCAGAATCATATGCACTGCCCTTAGGGACCACTGCACAGAGCTAAGACTACAAGTGGCACTACAAGTTCACCTTTGGTACAAGCCTGTGCTACGCAGAGAGAGTGGTAGCAGTGGCTGAGCAGCCAGACTTATCTCAAGAGCAAATGAGCAGTAGTAGAGATTACACAAAGGACTACAATTACTGTGACTCAAGCAAACACTGACTCAAGGTACCTGGTTAAAAAAATATAATTACATTTATTTTTAAACCATCTGTTCACAAAACACTTCACTTCTAGTAAAATAAAACCACACTTCAAATACACTACACACAACCAATTCCCCTTGTGCAGAACAACTCAAGGTAAGTACCTTAGGATTTGACAGACCGGTGTTATGAAACAAAAGGCGTTACCGGGAATACATATGCGATCATTTTTTGACAGTAATGACAGTTCGGTCTTACTAAAGATACGCGTACCCGCGGGAAGAAATGTTACCGGAGTTAAAACACACTTAGCACCTGAGTTAACACAAGAGAGTTAGGGCTAAAAATCATAGGCAATACTTTTGTCAAGGCAGACAGAATCAGGGAACACTTTCTAACACAAAGATAAAAGTCAAAAGGCCTGCGCCAGTGTTAGGTGGAACAGGGTTCCTGTTGTCGAGGATCACACAGTGAGATAGTTCACGATTCAAGGTTGCCAGGAGTACTTAAATATTGTCAGAAGAGGAGGCAAAAGTTATAAGATGGAAGGAAGAAAAGCACAAGCCTTTGGTGAGGAGAAAAGGGTTCACCCTAACTCCTCGAATTTGGACACAGTACCTGATTCTTTGAAGAAGCTGGTGCCACGGCAGTTGTTCCTGGTAGTTACCTGCAGACTCACGGTTCCTGGAGCTTCAGTCGTGGGGACAAGAAGGAGGATGTCTGGAACGATCTGCACTACCCAGGGATGAGGCCAGCAGCAACGACAGTGAATAAAATGTGTGCTCCTTTAAAACAGGAGAGGCTCTTCAGATGGCTGTCTGGACCACTACAGCAGTGTGCAGCAATTTCTACCACAAGGAGGATCCTCTGGCTGTGGAAGATGAGCTGATTGACCCCACCAGGCTCAAGGGAAGAAGACTCCGGACTGGATCTTCTCCGGTCGTTGAACGGTAGATAGCTCAGGACTGCAGCAGGGCTTCACCGGGACTCAGGGTTGCAGCAGCCGTCTTCTTCTCTGCTTCTCTTCGGTTCCTTGCAGTTCCAGTGGCGACTCTGACTTCCAGCCCAAGATTCCTGCCTTTTTTTCAAAAATCCCCCATTCACACAGCCTGGCTGTCAATCACCCAGCAGGGGGGTTCTCCAGCCCTGACAACCACCTCAGCCAATCATGACAAAGTGCAACTTGGGTCTCCATGGAGACCCTGTACAGGGGGTGACTACACCCTTCCCTCACATTCAGACCACCTAGACACCCAGGCGCCTAAAGGAGGGCTTCTCTGTAGAAGCCCGCAAAAAGACGGTGAGCAAAGAAGGCAAACCTGGTTTGCCACACAAAGTAAAACACAAGAAGGACTTTAACAAAAAGAAATGGTGACTAAACCCAACCAGAGCCAAAATAAAATGTATTTGGGCAAGCGGGTTTAAGTTCGAGTCTACCAAACTAGCCTGGAACAGTACCACGTTTATATAGTATAATCGCGGTAGAAAAGTTACGGTAGATACGACTGCCACCAGCCAAGTCTAAATGTTAAAAGAGCAAAACAAAGCTCAGAGAGGCACATACAAAAAGGGGTGGGAATTAACCCTTTTCAATACTCCATGTTAGATGGGGTGTACTGGGTCTGTAGTTTAAAAGTGACTATATAAAGTTAATGGCAACTTTACATGTTTCTGAGGGACAGTAGTCGGCCCCAGAAAAATGGAGTCAGTGGGAAGTCTAAAAGACAACCCTGTGTCACTGCACTGAAGGTGCTGTGTAACACACACAAAAAGTGGGGCTGCGGGAGTGGTGTGCTCCAAAGCCCAAAATCATACAAACAGTAGAAATACACATGGCAAAACACATGTAAGAGTGGGAAAAAGGCTCACACTCTTACCAGGTGGAACAAATAAACCCCAGAAATCCAGCAAAGCTGCTGAGGGACTCACTAGGTGAGGGAAATTAGCCATAAATGAGAATACTCCCTAACACCTAGCTGGCCTCTACACATGAGCCCCCACAGTGATTGATCCCCAAAGACCCTCCTTAGAGTCAATGGCCTCCTGTCAGACCCAATCCCTTTGACCTATGGAAGCAGACAGGGATGCCCCCTCTCTCCCATACTTTTTGCTCTGGTCATGGAACCCCTCGCACAACGAAGCCATCTAAGCTCCCAGATCAAAGGCCTGCAAGTGGGCCACTCCCAACACAAGATCGCACTTTATGCCGATGATGTGCTCCTATCTATAACAGACATCTCCACTTCATTGAAGCCAGCCCTCGCTGAGATTCATACGTTTGGGAAGGTGGCAGATTTTTCCATTAACTTTGGGAAATCAGTGGCTTTGGGGATTGGATTGAGGCCGGGGGAGCGGGAAGCCCTTGAATCCCTATGCCTGATTCGATGGAGTGAAAAGGCCATTCCCTATCTTGGGGTCCAGATTCCTGCCCGCCTGGGAGACGTCTATCTGGCGAACTTCCCTTCACTTTTCAAAGAACTGGGGAGGGACCTTGACCGATTGCTCCCGCAGGAGATATCGCTTCTTGGCCGTATCACCGCCTGGAAAATGAATCTCCTTCCACGGTTCCTCTCTGCTTGCGTGTCCCTCCCCACTAGAATCCCTCTGCCCACGAATGCCCCAGAAGACCAGGATGAGCAGCTCCAGACTCAGTGGCTTGGGGGTCCCGACCTCCGGAAGTATCAGGTAGCGGCACAGTTAGCCCACACTCAGGCTTGGGTCATCGCCTCGGGGCACCCAAAATGGGTAGGGATAGAACAGTGTCGCCTGCCCCTTCCCCAGTGCTTCCTTCCATACATCCCCCCCTCTGCGCCGGCCGTGGCCGGGACCTCTGTTTTCCACTAAACATACCTTGAAAGCATGTGACTGGGCTTTGAAACATAAAGGCATCCCGAGGGGTCTAGGCCACTCCTCCCCAGTTTTTCACAACCCGGCCTTCTCTCTGGGATCCTGCCCTTTGAACTTTAGAAACTGGGTTGCAGTATGTCGCGAATCCCTGGGTCAACTCTTTGAGGAGAGCCAGCCACGCTCCTTTGAGCAATGCAAAGTAGCCTTTCAACTGGCGGAAATGGATAGGTTTACCTACTCTCAGCTTCGACACTGGTGCTCCCATCCGCTGACCCACTCAGCAGCACTACGTGCCCCTAGCCCCCTTGAACTTACTCTCAGAAACTTACCATCTCGAGGGAAAATCTCTACTCTTTACCAGTTATTGCAAGTGGACTCCCTCCCCGCTAGGGCCTCTTATATGGCACAGTGGGAGGCAGACCTGGGGCACCCTATAGAGGAACCTGAGGAGACATCTGGTCAAGGACGCACTCTTCTTCCTTTTGTACCACCAACCGGGAGTGCGCTCACAAGTTACTTCTACAATGGTATTATCCTCTGCTGCGCTTGCACCACTTCCACCGGGACTTGGACCCCCTATGCTGTGCTGCTGCGGACTACTGGGGTCCTACCTCCTTATGTGGTGGACATGCTCAGTGGTAAGGGAGTTTTGGTCCCAATGCATTGCTACAATTAAAGACATTGCTCAGGCGGTGATCCCACTGGAGCCTGAACCTGTCCTCCTGGGGGGTCCCAATTCCGGGCACCTACCCGAGAACCAGCAGGAGAGCTGCCCTTTAACACAACTTTTGCTGGCTGCAAAGATCACGGTGGCACGCACTTGGAAGTCCGCTGAGGGCCCACTGATGACTCTTTGGTGGCTAAAACTTTGGGACATTCTGATAGCAGTGAAAATCACTGCAGCCAATGCTGACCTTCTTAACCGCTTATGGAAGACTTGGGCGCCTTTCCTAGACTATGACCAGAACTTCCCAGCACTAACTTACGAACCGCGGCTGGTCGCAACGGCCCTTCAGTCGGATTGCGAACGGCTGGCGCCGACCCATGCTCTGCCGGATCCCGACGACAGTTGAGGGATTTGGGGGGAGTTTAGTGAGCATGCTTGTATGTTGAACTGCAGGCAATATGTTGTCTTGTCTGCTAAATAATTGTCATCTGTGTGCTGGTTTAAAATAAACAAGTTTATAAAAAATAAAATAAAAATTGGGGCCAGTTTTGGATTTCTTATCTCCACCTTCAAGCTGGAGGTAAAAATAGGGGGATTTTCTGCAAGAAGTATGCCTAAAATAACCACCGGCATTCCCATAGAACACCCCCATGCTATTTGGTCAAACCCTAAATTAGGTGGACTGTACAATCAGCATTATTTGCCAAATTCTGACGATTTTATTGTTATCACCAAACGCTGAATGATCCCCTAAGTCTGTGATCATTTTCCATTGCCTTGTCCAGAACGCATCTCTTAGGTGACCAACAAAAGACACACATTCAAATCGACACCCAATTCAGATAGTCACATGAACACAGATACATCTTTCGACCTATACTTTACACTGTCACAAATACATGCAAACACAAAAACATACACGCACTGCTCTTTATTTGAAAACACATATAAAAATATAATAGGCCATTCTTGCTCCCTTTACATCACCAGGTCCAATGTGTATTCCCCTTGCAGTTCTCTCTGTTTCCGTAAGTTGAAATATGCAGCTGACTTTCAAATAATTTGTATCTTGGCAGCACATAAAAACACATCCCCTCATCGTCTTTCGCTCTGCATTTTCCAAGTGCAGACCCCATAGCCACAGTTACCAGCAAGACCCCGAACACAGCTTCTTGTCCTGTCTGGCAGGGCATTGGCTGATCTACTTTCTAACTGTAAGCCATGGCAACGGAAGGTGGTGAGGGGCAAGAAATGGGCTTGGTGTGATGGACAATTAAAGGGCGTGAGTGGCAAGGAATTGGTGATTAAGAAGTGTGGGCAAGCGAAGGAGGTGTGTGCAAGCTAAGGGAAGGGGGTTGAGTTAATAGTTAAAGCATGGAGCAAAAGGGGAATGGAGATCTAAAAGTTAATTGTAAGAAACAGGGTGCCATCGAGAATGTGGTGCAAAGGAAGAACCTGAGAGGATAATGGGTCAGGGAAATTGGGTAAATGAGATGGAGGTACACATCTGGAACATAGACCAGCAGGTTGACTGTTGCTGAGATATAGGGCTGATCTGCATGCCACTGCAGCCCATTGTGGGACTGGTTTGACTCCTTTTCTACGTGATGCATACTTGCTATGAACATATGATTCAATTACCACTTCTCTTATATTTTTTGAGGTTGCTTTATCATGTGATTTGGTGATTTAAAGTACACACAATTGTACAGGCTAAGATTAGAATTATAGTAAATGTTCATTAAAAATATAATCTTAGTCTTTTTCTCAGCTCTACTTGCCTCGGGATGCAGCCGATGATTAGGCTTCCCTCATATAGATACATTGGTGCTTTGAAAACCAGATTTATTGAACAGTACACTAGTTTAGCCATGGAATAAGAACTTTGACGAGAGTTTTCGAACAATGAAGATGGAATAGGAGAGGATGAAGTTTCCCCTGCTTTCTGAATTAGAAGCTATTCCGCCAGGAAGGCAGCCCTCAAATCCCCACCTTCCACACTTCTGACATTATGTGATATGATATGATATGGCATTTATAACAAGCATGCACACAAATGTTTGTAGGCACGACAAATCCTGATCAAATGACTTTTCATCACTGCTGCTTATTGCCCTTAACTATCTGTAAAGAAAGCCTCACTCACATGGGTTTATACTATATAAATAATTATAATTTAGACAGTTTATATCAAGTATACAAGTGAGGGTCTTATATTGTGGGGGGTACACAGGGTACAGGCATGTGTTTTGTGTTGTGGGCTGGGGAGGCAGGAAGCCAGGTATGGGTCGTTTGCCATTCCAGCTCATTTTTGACTCTGAGAGCAATCCCAGACCCCATGGCTCAGCAATGGCTCTGCTCTACCAATAATTAATTCTTTAACTTTGCCACCTCTTTACATTGTTCCAAAACTAAAAATGGTGTGGGATAGGAAGAGCTATAGCCTGCTGTCGAATTACAAACCACAAGACAATGAAAACCGGGCTCAAATTCCAGCTTTCCCATTTTCCCAATTATATTATCCTGGTGAAATAATTGTACTGATTGGTAAGTGGGAAAGTTTCCAGGGGTCTGGGTCTCTTAGAAACCACAAACCTAACAGAAAACAATGTTTCATAAAAGGAAAGTAATGTCAACAACGTCTATTATATATACTTTAGAATGTGTGGGAGGGGGAGAGTATGGCATTGAGTTTACTTGTTCTGGAAGTTGGGGCCGCTGCAGTGTGGGCTTGGGCCATTGCACTGTGGGCCAGAAAAGTGAACTTGCCCCCCAGGCCAAATGTTGCCAGTCCTCCCCTGCCGGTATGTGCCTGTCTGTGGCGTACGTGAAGGAGGCGGGTCTCTTTGCATAGTACATCCAACTATACGAGTATGTTTTAGACACTATACCATTTTTTGTGGTCCATCACAAGTGAGCAATTCCTTTGTTCACGTTATGCATCCATTAGAAGACATTCAGGCTGTCAGAAATACCCTTGGAGCAAGTCCAAACACAGTTTCTGCTCGCACCACACAGTAGCAAACACATGGGCGTAGGACATGGAGGGGACAGGGGGGACAAATCCCCCCCACAATTTTAAGTGGGGAGGATGTAATGTAATTTATCCCCCCAGAATATGTGTTTGGTGTGTCGTACAGGGATCTGTTTTTGAAGTGGAGAGAGGAGCAGCCCTCTCCCCCCCCCCCGATCCCCAAAGCATGGGGGCAATACCCTGGGGCAGATGGGTGATCATCTGCCCCCAGGGAAGGGGGCAAACAAAAAAAATATATTTTTTTAATGTAGTTTTGGGTGGGACCACTAGCCACCAGGGATTTTTGCCTAAGTGGAAGGGGGGCACCTTATGTAGCCCTGCGTGGGGGCAGATTTCTGCCCCCAGGAAGGGATACATGAGATGCCCTCCCTTCATTTGGGGTGGGGGGGAGAAGTCACTGCAAATATTGGCAGAGCCACCCCTCCCAAGCCTGGGGCAGTACAATCTGACCCCCCCCGGGGCAGATGGCCACACAATTGTGCCCATCTGCCCCTAGGGAAGGGCAGAACAAATATATATCTATTATAACTTATTTTGGGTGGGGGCTGGGCCACTAGACCACCAGGACTTTTTGTGTTTAAAGGGGGACGGCCCTCCCCCCACCCTAAGTGGATGAGGGGGCACCTTATGTAGCCCTGCGTGGGGGCAGATTTCTTCCCCTACGAAGGGGTACATGAGATGCCCCCATCCATTTGGGGTGAGGGGATAGGCCACTGCAAATATTGGCAGAGGCAGCCCAAGCCTCGGGCAGTATGTGTTGCCCCCCTGGGGGGCAGATGGCCACACACATGTGCCCATATGCCCCTAGGAAAGGGGCAAAACAAAAATAAAACAAATTATAACTTGTTTTGGGTGGGTGTGGGGGGCCACTGAACTACCATGGATGTTTTTAGTGGAAAGGGGTTGGCCCTCTCCCCCCCACCCCAAATGGATGGGGCATCTCATGTAGCCCTTCCTGGGGGCAGATTGCTAGCACAATCTGCCCCTAGGAAAGAGGCAAAACAAAAAAAAATGATAACTTGTTTTGGGTGGGTGTAGGGGTCACTAAACCACCATGGATGTTTTTAGTGGAAAGGGGGGTGCCCATTGGTATCTTCTTTTCGGAAATGCACGGGGTTCTCTGTTTTCCTTGGTGGCTTCGACACCCTAGGCCCAAATCTATAGGTTGTCCACATGAGCAAAATCTGATTTGCCGAAAGGCTTGGGTTTATCAGTTGGTTAGCCTTTTCCCTTTGAGCCGAGGTAGGTGCATCCACACATGCGAGGTACCGTTTTTGTCAGGACACCTGTCGGAACGTAGGAAGGTAGGACATCTGTTGTTGGCGGCGTGTTTCGGTGGGTGGACAGAGGGAAATGTCTCTGAAATTTGGTTAAAAAAAACCTCAATTTTCAGACATTTCACTCTGGCCACCCACTGAAACATGCCGCCAACAACATATGTCCTACCATCCTGCGTTCCCACAGGTGTCCCGACAAAAACGGTCCCTCACGTGTGTGGGTGCACCTACCTGGGCGCAAAAGGAAAAGGCTAACCCACTAGTAACCCCAAGCCTTTCGGCAGAGCAGTGTTTTTTCCACTAAATTTCAGACTTTGTCAGGGATTGTGGGTCATAAATTATGGGGCGATTTGCGCAAGTCAGACCTCTGTGGATTCCCACGGGTGTCTTCTTTTTGGAAATGCATGGGGTTCCCTGTTTTCCTTCGTGGCTTTGACACCCTAGTCCCAAATCTGTAGGTTGTCCACATGAGTAAAATTCCTTAAAATCTGCTGTGCGAAAAGACTTGGGGTTACCATTGTTTTAGGCTTTTCCCTTTGTACCCAGGTAGGTGCACCCACAGATGTGAGGTACCGTTTTTGATCGGGAAACCTGTGGGAACGCGAGAAGGTAGGCCATGTGTTGTTGGCTGTGTGCTTAGGTGGGTGACCAGAGTGAAATGTGCGGAAAGTGTTTTTTTTTCCTGTCATTTTCCCGATTTCCCCCCATACTATGGAATCTTTCCCTACATAGTTGTTGACTGACCTGTAAAAATCACCCCTCCCTAAACTTGGAATATTGTCTACTTTCCAGAAATGTATGCCTTTATGGCTTCCCATTCAGCTTTCCTACCCTTTTCTTCCATTCCGTCCACGCATGTCCTATTGGACAAAAAACGCCAAAATCGCCTATGTCTCACAAAGCGGCTGATTAGCATATCAAAATATGTTATTTTGGTTTCCACTCAATCTGTTCTTGAAAGTCTGGAAAATGGAGAATCCAGCAGAGAAAACCATTTGTTCCTAGCTCTTACAAGGAAAACACCACAGGCTTCTTTGTACAACATTTTATTGGCATTTTCTGAAAAAAACCCAAATGTTCTCCCTTTTGGTTATTTTCTCTCACCCCCCTACAGTAAACTAGGATTCCTGAGTGGCGTTACGACCGCCTACATGTGGGAAAAAAGGACCAACTTTGGCCGAGATATCTCATGTAACAAAGAAGTTACAAGGGAGTGAATGGCGACATACCGAAATCACCAAAAAGAGCCTTGGCACTGGGGGGAAATACCTATGGCAGTTAGGGGTTAAGACGGTAAAGCCCCAGAGGAGATATCATTTGTAAGGTAGCTCAGTTAGTTAATTATCCAAATGCAGATTGTGCACAGGAATATGTAACACCTGTGTTCAGCACCTGGCTTAATCTTCCGGTGGGATAATAGACAGAGTGAATGCATTCAGCTTCCGATGCAACACAGCATTTTCCAGGTCAATTGGTTCTGAAAAAGTGGTGGAAAACACTGTTACTGTAGCTTTTTATAATTGGCCAGATTTTCGTGCATTTTCTGCGTGGAGTTCGGGAGCCGAGTGGGCACACCAGGACCCCCCGCTGCGCCAAACAAATGCAGCCTTACTGCCAGCATGGATTCTCATGCTGGAAATAAGGAAAACGATTCCTCTGGGATCTGCTTGGAAATGAAACCTGGTAAAAGCAGGCGGAGTCCAGAGGAAGCCATTGTCAATTCCGCAAGCAATTGCTAATTGCGTGAGCTATTTACACTCTTCCAGAGTGGAAAAGCAATGTGATTTCACCTGCCTTTTACGCTAAAATCTTCCATTTTGTGGCAGAAAAGTAAAAACGTGCGCCAATGGAAGTGGTCCAGTCCATGCGGTTTACTTTGCGCCTTGACGCTTGGGGGTTTTGCGTGATGCTAAATATGTAAGAAATAAATACATTTAACATGACCCCAGATAAATGCCAATTCGTGATCAGAATGAGCATGGCATGTCGCTGGTAAGAGGGTGTCCTGTGCTTCTTCAGTACGTTGGTAAATGCCCTTAATTGCCATCTCGCGTTAAGCAGGTGCTGAAACCCATCAGTGTGGATTGCGCAATAATAAGTCGACAGAGGTATTTCAAATGGCCAATTTCGCTCTTTGGGTGACATTGTCAAAGTGGGAGAATGTTGCCCAGAATGTGCCACTTTCTCTGCGAAGTGAATTGTGCCCACCCCGAGGAAGAAGTGTGAAAAACCCACAAGGGCACTGTGCCCTGCTCTTTCTGTGTGTCTTCCCCACAGGGCGACAGATGCTGACTCAGACATGGGTAAGTCTCAGGTGGCAAGCCTGTACCCTAGTTGATGTGGCAAAGGATTCCAGACTTCTGAGGCTGATAACATTAGTAGCATTGAGTTACATGTCACCTGACAGGTATGTGTGATAAAGTTGCAAAGCAGAGCTGTTGGAGGGCTAAAGCAGGAGGCAATGTCTGCCCACCCTCAAAGGGTACGTACAACCAAATGTAATAGGCCCCTCCCCCATCATGGCTGTAGGGGCCAGGCTCCAAAACAGGGCAAGAATGCCCTCCAATCATCCATGCCCACGAGTAGGGTAGCCCTCGTGCTCCAGGAACCCTGTAGAGCAACCTCTGTGCTTTCCAGGTGATACTAATGTTATTTAAAGCCAGAAGTCTAAAAGGTGATCGCTTAATTGCAGCTGGAAATTAGCTCCTGGCGTGATGATAATGTCTTAACCAAGTGTGACATCATCCCCTTCCTTTATAAGCAATATGTGTGCTCTCACGTTTCTTCATCCACTGAAATACTGTTAGAAATAAAGACAAGAGTTGAGTCTCTTGTGTAGGCATTATGAAGGCAGTTGCCAGCCTCTGGCATAATATGCCCATGTTCTTCCAATATTGGCTAGCTGTTGCCCTCTTATGGCCAGGTAGAACCATCATGGAAGTGACTGGCAAATGCCTTTCCCCTGCAGACAGAAAAGCGGAAATAAGAGGCCAATTCAAGACACGGAACAAATAGAAGTTAAGGCTGACTGCAGTTGCCTTTGCTGTGTTAGGGAGAATATGTTGAGTGTTCAAGCAAGGAGGTATGTATTAAGCAAGCAAGCAGTGAGACAAGGGAGAGGCAAAGAAAGGCCAGAGGGGCTCTTTGAATAATGTAACAGGGCAGAGGACCCATGCTCTGCCGTCCTAGTAACATATGAGAGAATGAAATAGATCAGGCTTTGCTGCAAATGTTAAACGAGAAAGGAACAGAGTCCAGCTCGGCATTCAGAATAACAAAGGCAAAGAAAGGCTAGGCTCTAAAGCCATTATGAGATGGAATAAGAGGGACCAGACTCATCGTGAGAGGCTGGCCCGGCCCTCACAGGGGCGCTAGAGGGGCAGCCCACATAGCGGGCTGCCCCTGTGGCCACCCCCCTGGGTCCACATACACCCCACCTACTAGACATCCCCTGGGTCCGACGCATCCGACCACGGACCTCAGGAGTGCTTATAAGGGGGTGGGCTTGTGATCGCTCATCCTCCTTGTTTGCTGTATAGGAGGACAGTCAAAGCAGCAACATCACACACCTGGTCCCTCTACTCCCATAACAGGGTTTACTCAGGGATACAAACAAGATTTCCTCTTTCTTTGAAACCCCCATCATTCCATTCCAAGAGAGACACACGTCTCCTTGCCCCACACAAAAAAAGTAGCAACTTGCCGTTGGTAGAAAAGACTTCAACTCCTTTATTTGGCAGGAGTCCACTTACAGGTGATCTGCCTCTTAACGAGCTGGCGTCCTAGTTGTGGCCCACTGGAAGTAATTGTTATTTCCTCTCTCTTACCATGAGCTCATAGTCAGATGAAAAATCCAGAAATGCAACATACAAAGACATGTTCTTTGCTGCTGCATCCTTTAATTTTCTTCTGTTTTCTTTTCTTCTTTTCTCTTGTTTTATACAGTGATATTTGTAATTTAATATGTACTGCTAATTTAATTCTAATTTTGTGAAAAGTGAGTTCTTTGACTAAAACAAATAAACACATAAATAAATAAATAAATAAATAAATAAATAAATAAATAAATAAATAAATAAATAAATAAATAAATAAAGCAAAGTCCCCAAGATGTCCCCTGTCCCCCCAGATTTTATGTGTCTCCTACGCCCCTGAGCGAACTAAAGAGATAGTTGCACACTACATGGCATGTCACCACTTACCTCTGATGCCTGTAGACCCTACTGCCATTAACACTGAATCTGTACATGCTGCGGATGAAATAGTAGAACTAGTAGCAATTAGAATATCAATCGCCCTTTGGAAGGCATCACTGCTTACACAGGGAAATGAAGACACCAACGGAAAAGCCGCTGATAGCTCTGAAAGTGCTACCCCTGTTAATGTGCACTGTCTTCATCTTATATGCACAGAGAACAATGGCACGACTCCTCTTGTGTACACAGAGAGTAAATGTCACAACAAATTGAAAATCGCTCTTTTAAACACAGGTTTCATGGTCAAACATGCTACTGTGGTAACTGACACGATCATGCCTCAGGATCTAGATATTAGCTTTTTGACAGAAACTGCTAATCATGCAGCTTCACTGGCCATCCCATCTGGGTACAAAATACTAAGAATAGAGTGTGCGGGGCACTGCGTTTATTGCCAAAGACACCCTGCAGGTCCACAGGCGTACTCGTTCACCACTAGAGAGCTGTGTATATACGCTTATTAAGTTAAGTGTCAACCATAACAACACTATATATGTTTCTTAGTTTTATTTCACCCACTTATCAGCACCCCATTATTTGAGGAAGAATTACTCACTCTGTTAGGTGACTTTGTCAAGACCACCACTTACACTGTTACTTTGGCTGATTTTAACCTCTGGTCTCACAATAGTAATGATTGAGAGGCCTCCTCTCTTTTAGCTGCCCTCGAAGCAACAGGACTTTGCAAGTTGTCAAAACCCCTACTCACAAAGAAGGTAATGCTCTTGATTGGGTCCTAACTCATGATCGTTTTAGCTCATCTCTTGCCATTAGCGCTAGTCCATGGTCACCAGTTTTTAATTTCCTTTAATCTGTTTTTACCAGCATGTTGTAAAAAAGCTAACTCTTAACCTAGGCTGGTTTCAAGGGTTAGAAACCTTCGGAAAGTTACACCAGAGGCATTTACCGACCTGGCTCACCGCGTGTTATCTAATTTAGCTCTTAGGTGTGAGACCAATGTCCTAATAAGTCAGTTCCAGAGTATTAACACATCAGTAATCAACACTTTAGCACCCATTAGAAACAAGAAAGCAAAGATGGAAACTAGGCAAAACCTGGTTCTCCTTAGTTAGCATAGAATGTAGGAAAATAAAAAGGCAAAGCGAGAGGCTCTAGAGGAGACAACTTTGTCAGGCAAATCTGGAAACCTATCGAATTGCTGCAGCCAGATAAAAAACTGTTATCCCCAAAGCTAAGAAAGACAGCTTTTGAAAACTGGATAAATAACGCAAAGAAATCTGATCAAGAAGAAGTGCTCATTATCATAAGAGAGCTTGAGGGAAAGAAAGATGCAGGCCCTGTTGGACACAAAAACAGGGTTGGTAATTGGCCCCTCTGCCTTTCGGCCCGCGGCCGGGCCAAAATCATCCTTGGATAGTGGGGGCCGGTTTCTGGCCATGCCTGGGCCGGCTTGGACATTTTTTTTTGTTGAAAAAAGAAATATATATTTTTTTCACATTTCTTTCTCTCCAAAAAGCATTTCATCCTTCTTAGGTCGATAAATGAGTACCAACACAGGTTGGGTGATATTGTATGCACATTTGTTCTATAAAAAAGAGCTTAAGCGCAAGTGCTATGCAATAACATATTATCATTTGGCCTTGGACGTCTGCTTGGATTCACTCTATTTGATGCCACTTCCTGTTTTGTCAAGGGGTGAAAGGTCGTGTTTCATCACTTCCTGGGATGTCACTTTGGGGTGGGGTCGAATGACATAACTTCAGGTGATGTCATCAGAGGTCAGGGGTCATGAGGCGAGGGGTGGGCCACTTTTTTGAGGCGAGGGGTGGGCCACGTTTTTTTGGGTGACCGGGCCTATTTCTTGTCCCAGTTGAATGTTTGACACCCGTTATCAAAGCGATAAAGAACTCTTCCTTCACCACCCCCACTCTACCCCATTGCTGAATAGAAGTATGGATAACCCCAGTTCTGAAAATGGAGACTGCTCATTTTGCAGAGGATGCATGTAGCTACCGCCCTATCAATATTGTTACTTTTTTACAGAACATTTTAGAGCGGCCTACCTGAAACTCCAAGAACATATTGATACACACAACCTGATCAGTGCAAAACAGTTGGGTTTCCGTGCCTTATGTGGAACGGAAACCGCAATGCTTGATCTGCGAGCCAATCTTGCCAAGATTGTAGACAATGGTCAGATAGCTTTGCTGATGCTCCTTGATCTTGGTAGTATTTGATCTCGTAGATCAGAGATTGCTGCTCGAGAGGTTAGGAACATTTGTGAATTGTTCTGATTCCACTATTTCCTGAGTGGTCTCCTTCCTTGGCCCACGTATTGCCGGAGTGGCCTCAGATGGATTTCAGGCACCTCCTGAGCCACTGACATGTGCTGTCTCCCAGGGCGCATGCCTCTCCCCACCTTGTTTAATGTGTACACCCGCCCGCTCTTTGACCTCCTGGGTAGCGTTGATATTGGATACACTAATTTTGCCGACGATACCCAGGTGGTCTTTAAGCTGACCGGAGAATACGATGAGGACACAGAAAACATAAACCAGGTACATGGAATAATCCAGGAATGGATGACCACCAACTCACTAGTGCTGAATAAAAACAAGACGGAAATGATGAATGTAGGCTCAAAGCGAAGAATAAAAAATTTGGAAGACAGGTATGGCCAATTTGACATTTCTGACTGTATCATACAAGTCGGCCCATGGGTGAAGATCCGGGGTGTATACTTGGACTCGGTTCTCACCATGAAAAAGCATGTCTTGCAAACTAAAGCAGCATGTGCATATACAAAAAAATTGATCAGGCAAATTAAACCATGCCTGCCCTCCACAAACATCTCATCAGTGGCAACGGCGTTGATGAATTCAAAAATCAACTATTGCAATGATCTACTGATCGGTACCTCCAAAGGTAACGTAAAAATACTACGGACTGCTCAGAATGGAGCTGTGAGAGCAGTGTGTGGACACAACAGACCATGTTACTCAGGCAAGAAGGTCCTGGCATTTTATTTATTGATTTATTTATTGAGCATTCCTTAAGCTCCGATATTACAGAATTGTGTTTTCAGGTTGCCAGGCTGGATTACCGAGATTTGTTTAAAGCTGAAATGACCAAGGGAGAAAAAAAGAAAAGTTCTTTTTTTGAAAATAACTTTTGTTTTTTCCTCCCCCGGCCATTTCAGATAACCTGGTCTCTCCCACGCCCTTACTTAACCCTGGGCGGCACACCTCGCTGTGTGCTGCCGACTCGCTTTGTCCCTGTGACTCCTGTTCCCTTCACTTCTGTGATTGGGAACCGGCGCCGCAGGGTCCTTTTTTATTCTTTCTTTTAAAAAATCTTTTCTGTTCGGGTAGCGGGGGACACCACCGCAACCCCCGGGGCCATTACAGTCAACAAGGGTGCGGGGCACACCCCCACCACCCCAGCTCCCCTTGTTCACTGTAATGGTTCCGGATGGGAGATTCAATTGAAATGTTCGGCAATACGTGATTTTCATACAGCCGAAATTCAATTAAATCTCCCATTTGTCTTTTTTCTTCTAATTATTCTTCCGATTCCTGCCAGTCCACCCACGCATCTTTCATAAAATTCTTTCACTCACACATAAATGTGTCAATGGGAAAGCACCCGTCTATCTGCAGCAGTGGCTGAAAAAGACCCTGAACGTATGCCTCCTTCGCTTAAACGAACCTAACAAACTAAACTTACCCCGTTTCAAACTGAAACGTTTTGGTGGCACTTGTTTTCACACCTGCACACCAAGTCTCTGGACTTCACTCCAGCCCAACATAAGAAACATTCCATGTCTGACTACATTTAAAAAGGCCATACAGACCAACCTCTTTAATTCAACTGTTGACCTTAAAGCTGCATCTTGGCACTCCCTACTGTGCTCTTCAACTGTCTGATGTTATGTGTGCACACTGAGTACCATGATATGATATAATAGTTTATTTATATAGCGCCTATACACAATGTTTAAAAGCACTTCAAGGCAGGTGAGGGAACAAGGGAAAATACAATGACATTCTTACAGGCCATGAACAGTAAGGATGTGAAATTAACCATCGTACTCGGCCTGACGACATTTCAGATAGTGCCAGAGCTAAGACATAGATAAGGAAGGGAGGAGGAGAGTGGGAAGGCAAAGGAAACAGACAGGCGACTACCGTACTAGGCCTGACGATATTTCTGGTAGAGCCGGAGAAATAAAATGCTAACAATTCCACACTGCAAAGCAAATCACATGTACAATATTTTTCTGCTGAAACAAGGCGGTTTACGTGCTTAACAAGTTGCCCAGGTTAAACTCAGGTGCTTACATAGACAACTGCAAGAACTCAAACCACCATTTACCGTTCATGTAGGAGTACAAGTTAAAGTGAAACATTAACAGAATAACATACGCGCTCAGGTATATTCGCAATAGGTCCTTGCAATTTTGCTATAATTATTCTCTTGTTGTTACTGATGCATTAAGTACCTAGGAAGACATTGGATAGCAATTCATTACCTAAACCATACAATAGAGTTAAAGCTCACTTTATGAGGCGTATCAGGCACTTCAATAGGGCGCACGCGCATGGGCACGCAGTCCCTGCCTGTAATAAGAAGTGCTTTTCCTGGGGGCGTGGCCTTTAATAAAAAGAAGAATAATACAATGATAAAGCCTTCATGCACTCTTTAGAAGAGACAAAAAGACTAAGAAAAGATACTCTAAGTCAAGGTGCATAATAGTGTATGTAAGTCCACATATATGACCACATTACTTGTTGCTTGCCAAACGTTGCAGGGAAGCAAAAGAAGGTCCCTCTGGTCTCTCTAGGCGTATCAGGCACTTCCCGGCACTTCACACGGGTGCAGGAGAAAAACAAAAGGCGAGGGAGAGGGGAGCAGAAAGGGAGCAGAGGATCAAAACAAGTGACTATCATACCTGGCCTGACGACATTTCAGATAGTGCTGGAGGGGGGGGGACAAGTAAGGGGAGGGAAGAGGATACAGACGAGGCTGCTATCATGCTAGGTCCAGGGACAATTCTGATAGAGTAAGCGCATAGAAGAAAGTAACGAGAGGAGGGGAGGAGATAGGAAAAGGGAGAAAGGGAGAAGAGGAGAGAACAGAGAGTAAGCAGTCAAAATGAGTGTACAAGCAAGAGTGAAGAGCGAATACAATTGCAGAAGTCAGTAATAACACATAATGTTGCAAGCCAGGATACAAGATGAAGATGGGAACAGCATGATCTAGGGTCACCATGAGTACAAGATGCAATGGAAGTCCAGCATGAGAGTTGAGAACGGGTGATGCACCGTGAAACAATGAAGTCCATAAAAGTCAAGTCCAGCATTGGCCACAAGACAGTGATGGTCAAACCAGAATGTATCAGGACAGACTCCTGCAGAAGTAGGGGGACCAGGGTAGAAGAATCAAGCAAAACAGGCAACACATGTGTGCGAGAAGGGTCGGGTGCACAAGGGAACATCACAGGAGGACCAGAGAGGGTGGGGATGGCCTGTGGAGACAGAGAGAGCAAACACATGTTGGTGCATGCTTACCTGCTGTCTGAGCAGCGGTTCAGGCCCTAGGTCCTCCTGGTCCGAACAGGTCCAAACAGGAATTGTCCTTTTCTTCATCTGCCCTTCACTTCGGATGCACGGGCGAGAGATGCTCTTGATCTAAGAGTTAAGAGCAGGAAGGAAGAGGCAGGTCTAAGAAGGTGGCTGGTGCTTAGGCCAGGTGACCTCGATCCACTTGCACCTGCTCCCCATCTGCAAAGGAGAAGAGGTTGGAGGGCTCCTTAAGTAGGGAAAAAGAGCGGTAACCAGGAAGGCACCAGGTGGGTGGGGCTTGTTAAGTAGGGAAAAAGAGCAGCAACCTGGAAGGCACCAGGTGGGCGGGGCTTAGGGCAGGTGACCTACATCCAAATGCACCTGCTCCCCATCTGCAAAGGAAAAAAGGCTGGAGGACTCCTTAAGTAGGGAAAAAGAGCAGCAACCAGGAAGGCACCAGGTGGCCAAGGCTTGCTAAGTGGAGAAAAAGAGCGGAAACCTGGAAGGCTCCAGGTGGGCGGGGCTTGCTAAGTGGGGAAAAAGAGCTGCAACCTGGTAGGCCACAGGTGGGCGGGTCTTAGGCCAGGTGGCCTAGATCCACTTGCACCTGCCCCCCATCTGCAAAGGAAAAGAGGTTGGAGGGCTCCTTAAGTAGGGAAAAAGAGCAGCAACCAGGAAGGCACCAGGTGGGCGGAGCATGATGCGCGTTATCAAAATTGAATTTTTAATAACAAGGATGGTTCAAGGGTATATTTACAACTTTGCGGGCCTTACGGCCATTCCTCTCTCAGTAGTCTCCCTTGGAACCCCCCCTTCGGAGGCATCCGTGACCCTGTATTAGTGCTAGAAAATGATACCCACCGCTGCCTATGAGCTGTAAATGTGTAATATATTAAAAGCAAATAAAAGCCTTTGAACCCCTCCTTGCCCCCCCACCCTCACATCCTTGGAGTGCCAAATGATTTCGGAATGATCTGCCCACTATTACCTTTAAATTGCTTTATTTGGACTTATTAAGGTGAGAACTGCTCTACTGTTAAACAAATATTGGGTTTGTTTTGTATGTAATGGGTTGGAGGGGAGACGTGCTTTTGTCCCAGCAGGATACAAAAACGTCACACTTTGACAGTTCCATGTGTTAATATCCCCACAAAAATATCGCCATACAAGAAAGGTGCAGTTTTCTGCGGCGATATTAACCCATGGAACCTGCAGGGGACACCCCCGCAACCCCTGGTACCATTTATCCCATAAATGATCCTCATGAATAATATCACCTATGGCCTTACCCCACGACCATATATATGGCGATATTATTGGTGGGGATAATATTACCTGATACCACTTTAACAAAGAGTGTGCTTTATTAGCAGTTCATGCTGGGGGATTGGCCAGCCTTCTGTTGTTAAACTGATATTTCAGTTCGCCACAGACTGAAGATGTGAATATTGTCACCGGAAGACACATTATTAGGAAGAGGGTTGAATTTTCCTAACCATTTGGGTTGGGAGTGCTAGGTTAGGTGGGCAATCTTTACTCTGCAAATCACAACACAGCTAGAGCCCAGGCATAGAATGAAAAAACAGATAAGACACATGCTTGAGCAAGACATCTCATTCACTACCTGAACAAGTGGAGTCTTAGCTGAGTTTCTTTTCCCCAAACTGCACCTGCCTTTCATCTGAAGGAGCTTTCTAGTCCCCATCACTGGAAAAGCTACTTCTCATTCCCATTTCCTACTGGACCTACTTGCTTGCCCCTTAAGGAGAGCTACTGCCTGCTGACCTCACCACTTACCCGAGCACAGGAACAGCATCAGGGCCTTTCAAATTATTCTGTCAAAATGTGTCCAGAGTTCTGGGTGGCCCCAACCAGTTGGCAGTTTTATAACACAAAATCTAACTCTTTGAAATTGGTACATTAAACGTGTGAAGTGCGCACACTGCAGGCCATCACCTCTTTCTAGCAGAGTCTGGCAACGTTCTTAGGACCTTGTTGCCTTTTTATTCAGGTTTCTCCAACATAAGCATCCTGCCGCCAAAGCGCAATTAATAGCTTTTCTGGGGACATAAGCCCCCTGCTGGCAGCCCTTCCTGTGATAATATGCAGCTATTACCTCCTTGCTACATTCTTTTGACTTTATTATAATTTAAACCCCCCAGCCTGGCTAACTTCACACCAACAGGTACCAGGAGCTACTTTTGGCTCCCCAGGCCAACTCATGCTGAACAAGCACACCTATGTGAATTTAACTCTGCGTTTGGGGGAATCTATAAATAAACACAAGGACACATCTATGCAAGATTTGAAGCATGAATAAAGGAAAAATTATAACTGAGTTAGAGCTATGAAAGGTATTAGAAATGTGACAATTTGTGATAAAAGTTTGTTCATAAACTACATGTTCCAATAAAAAAAAAATGATATGTTGGCATCTGATGTGGAAGTTAACTTTGCAGAACACTATGTAGTAGCTCCTTGTCCAGCTGTGGTAGCTCCCGGTTACTGGTTAATGCTGGATACCCAGGAGCTGCTTTCAGCTCCTGCCTATCCAATCTGAATTTCAACCCCTGTAAAGCATGAAGAACGTGCAACATTTTGCCAAGTGCGCTTTGGCAATAAGCATGCCAGAACTGCATAGGGAGATCATAGCACTGCACATGCACAAACACCAACACCAGCGAACACAAGCCCCTAGCCACATACACACACACACACCATTCCAGCACTTTGTAATTGTAATTTGTAATTGGTGTATACACCAACCCACTGCACTGCACACCCATACCTCTCTACACTACGTATACACCCTACTCCATGGCACATCTTCACCGCCCAGCGCTGTACACACCTCCCCACTGCACACCCACACTATCCAGTACAGCGGATGTATGCCACCCCACTGCACACCCACACTGCTTTGCACTCACACCATCGCCACACTGCACACATGCATACAGCCCCTACACTGTTCTACACTCACATCATCTCCCACACTGTATGAATGTACACAGACCAAACCCTGCTGTTTTCACACTTCCTCCCACCCCGCACTCACACCATTCCCATACAGCATGCAAGCTCACAACCCCAAAGCTGCTCTACACACACTGCCTATAGCACACATGCTCACCCACAGTCCATAGTATTTCACTGTACATAAAAACCACCCTCAGTATCACCCACATTGTCCCCTTCACTGCATTGTACTGTACACAGACACACTAACCCCAGCACAGTGCACACACTGCCCCAGCACTGCAAACACATACTGCACCAGCACAGCACACACATAATGTCTCAGCACTGCACACACACAATGCTGAAGCATTGCACACACATCACAGTAGCACAGCTTCAACATGGCCTCAGGACTAACCTGCATGCACACCACCACAGCACTGCATTTCCACACACATTGATCCAGTACTACTCAGATACCATACTGAGTACTACCCGCTCATCCCAAGGCACTGTACGCACAACACTCTCAGCATCACACATCTACATCTCAGTGCAACACGCACACAAACACATACAGCCCCCTACAGAATATGTCTGTGCCTTGCTAACTGGGCATGCAGATGTCCGGGCTTACTGCGCTGGTGGCCATAATGGAATCTTGCTTTACTGTGATAACTACAAATAATGGAATGTATCCTTACTGCACTTATTTATCATATTGGAATCTGCCATTACCTATGTTAATTTGCATGTTGGTATCTGGCCTTTCTGTGCTAAGTGGGCACAATGAAACCTGCCATGGATGTCTGAATTGGATGTAATGGAAGCTTGCCCTGCAATCCTAACTAGACTTCATGGTATCTGGCACTGCATCCTAATTGGGTATCGTGGCGATGGGCACGGCTATACTAATTGTGCAAAGTCTTGATAATGGAGTGACCACATGGGCATTAAATGGTAATGGCACAATAACCTGGAGTATTGGTGACATTAGCTGGTAATGGTTTGAGTACCCTGGAGTTTGATAAAGAAAACCTTGAAATGGTGAGTACCGGGAATTTTTCTGTCATTACCTGGTATAGAGTATCAAGATATGGTACATGGCATGAGTACTAGAAAACATCATTCCAGTACCTGATACATTGTGGCACTCTCTGGGAACATGATGGAAATAGCTGGTAATAAGCATTAGTACCTAGAGGTATGATGACAATGAGTATAAAATGCTTAAAGATGAGCCAAAAACGAATGCTTGTTCTAACTGGGGTCTAAAGCGTTACAGTAGGTGTGGCAATATGAAAATGAGTAATTGGATCTGACAAACTTTATTGGGGTCATTATCTATGTATATATGCCCCTTGATCCCTCTTAAATGCTCCTCCACCCAGATCATCTTCTTTTGCCACCCGTGTTACTCTCATTTGTTAACAACGCTCCTCCTCTTTACTCCCTTCTTTCACTCTCCTCCATTACAATCTTCTGATCTCTTCCATTCAACTCTTCCACCAACCACGGAGGGAATCTGAAATGATTGTTAAATACCCAGAAATCACATATGTCCCTCTCTCTGCACAAACAGCAACCTTATCAGGCGTCCAGAGGTATTCTTCAGTCTCAGACCTGGTAGACATTTTCTGGAAGGATCCTTCTGACAAATGGTGCTTTCTATGCAAAGGTGAAGCCACTGCGGATCCTCTTAACTGTTCCAGCTTCTTCCTGAGAGGCTGAAAGAAGCGTCGGTGCTTTGCAACGACTGAATCCCTTGCTACACCAACTACCCAACTATGTCTCAGGAAAGACTGAATCATATTGCCCTGTGCAATATATATATATAGAAATAACACAGATATGGTAGAAATACAAGCAATATCAAAAGAATGTGTCATGCATACCGAATGCCAGAAAAGAACAAAAAATAACACAGTTTCATTATCATCTCTAACTATGAAATAATTGGCCTTTTGATCTGAGTGGCTATTCCGACAAAGAGGTGATGAAGAAGAAGGAAACAGCAGTCAATGAATGGAGGTGGGCTGATTGGTCTAGATGGAGTTTCATGTTTATCCTATTTGTTATACTGTATGTGTTTTAAATAATTGCATTTCTGACCGATGTTTGTTTATATCTTTGTAAATATGTGTGTGTTATATAGTAAATATGTATGAAAACAAAATGTATATTGTGAAACACAGCATATTTTGTGGTTCATGTTATTTTTTAGGGCTAAGTGAGAGTATTATCAGTAACCAGATCAGCAGACACCACACTCTTAATGTTACCTGTGAATGTTTTGTGACAACGTCAGTGGTGTATATATGTGACTGGTGTGAGGATGGGTCTGGCTTGACCTCTTCTCACTTACCATGTGTTATCAGCTACATTTTGAGTGAGCTTCGACTAGTAGCGTATTGTTAGTGCTCCCAGCAGTGGCATGCCACTGCAATGGAAATCACACTGTGTAAGTGCCTTTCAACTTTTCCACCTTAATGCTATAGGACAACGGCAGTGTGTCCTTCCCCAATATATTGTTAGTGATAGAAGGCTCCAAAATAGTTTTTGCAGTGGTTGCACCGAAGGTACATTTTAAAAGCATATCTGGATTATTTGATTTCTGAGTTTAAAATAAATTTTGGAGACAGGCATACATATCTCTGAACTTTATTCCCTCATTTGGAGGAACCTCATCAATATTAATTCTTACCTTTTGCATAAAAGACAACCAATTATTGGACTCTTTATAAAACATCCCTCGAGTCTAATACGTCAGTTGAACAATATAACAATATCAAAGTCCCCTCACAACAACTTCCTTCATATCTTCAAAAACATGAAGAGAAATGCATTACTGTAAAATCCCTGTTGTAAGATGTCAACTATTTGTAACTACATTTTAGTAGTGCACACATATTTTATTTGTAGTCGTTTTGATGAAAATGTGTTTACACTCAGCTTTAAATATTGCCACAGATGAGAAATCTACAACTTACTTGTAGTTTACCTGTGTTTTCAAAAATGCCATTATTTGGTGTTCTTTCTTAAAATAAACCTAGCGACAAGTATGTGTATAAGGGTTTCAACATGTAAGCACTTGTTCCTATGACAGCTTGGACTGGGTTGTGTCTGTAGCAAAGTCATGAAGGTGTCCCTTGAGCCCCCAGATTTGGCATGTCTCCAAAACCGCTGCTTACTTGCTGTCCCTACTCTGTCCAATGATTAGTATTTTAATGGTGTTTGGGATCATGCCTTGCACTTTCTCTACCAGGTGGATCCACTCCCGCCCACACTCACCTCTTCCTTTCTACTCTTACTACTAGACCCTTCCTCTTACTCCTCCCACCACTCTACCATCCCTTCAATGTTTCACTCCTCCTCTCTCTCTCCTCCACCCTTTGATGTTACCACTTCTTCCACTCCATTGCACCTCTACTCCCCTTCTTATCAATACTGACCTCCCACTATCACTGTTCTACTTCCACTGCAACTACACCTCCCACTACGACTACACTTCTCCCATCATTAGTACTGCATTCCTCCTCCCACTGCTACTAGGCTCCTCCTCCCACTACTACTATGCTATTTTTCCCACTACTACAACACTTATGTTACCACTACTACTATGCTCATGCTCCCAAAATATCGCCAACTTCCTTCCGCCCTGTTGTCATATGCTTCACACACAATCCCTACACTCACCTCTCTATATACTGGCCACAGAAACATACACACTGCAGTACTCTTACATTCAAACAATAGCCTCCACACTCCGCTGTTTTCTCCTTCCTCCTGTTGGTCTCTTGATTTGCCGCCTTCTCTTGCTCTGACCTCACCTGGACAAACCTCACTTCCTGTTTCCTGTTTCATGCTTACATTTCCCTCCCTCTGTCCTTATTGGTCAGCTTTCCCTAATCAATCTTGTTATATCTTACCCTCCTGGGAGATGTTTGTGCAAAGGGAAGTCTTTAACAGGGGAATAAGCCCCATCCAGTCCTTCTGCGTGTTCAGGCTGCAGAGCAGCCATTTTGGTCCTTGCAGGGTAGTATCCCAGTTTGCAGTTGGTGTTTGGTTCTCTGGGCCTCTGAAAGTAGGTGTTAGGGTTGGCAGGGTTCTAGCTCTTATCATGTATAATGATTTTAGTGCACCCATTGATGCGTTGTAGTGAAACGCTCCATATGCGATGACTGCATAAGTCCTGCGACTCCACACTTTGCCCTGCCACGTATCTGAGATTGCAGTAGCCGGACATCTGCTTCCCGCTTCCTGTAGGGTTGTTAGCATTTGCGGTTGTCTCCATCTGTTGGTTTAGTGAAAACGTGGGGCACACGTCAGGGATTGGTATTCGGTTTTTCGCCTGATTGATCGTCTCTATAAAACTTAGAAAGAGACTTGGTGAGAGACAAAGGTATACTGATGTAAAGCTTGCAGGGGTATGCAGCGATTATATTGAATAGGAAATAACACATGCAATATTACTGTAAAATAATACTGAATGCTAAGGGGGTAAAGAGGAAAGGGGTTAAAAGGTGTGGTGTGGTTTGGGGTGGGGTTAGAAGCATGGGTAAACAGGGAATTTGGGAGGCCCCCAATTAAAAAAAGAACACATTTGTTAATTCTTTTTTGGGGGTAAAATTGCATTTGTTATTTCACAATTCGTTATAATCACATGTAACCGCTTGCAGGTACTAGTGGAAGGGATAGAAACGGGGTCCCCCAACTAGCTTCAGAGCCAGGAATGGTCCAGGATTACGTGGCGACTGGTCTTCCCCTACCTCTCTTGACAGGTGTATATATCTTAAAATAATAATAATAATAACAATAATACTTCCACACTGATTGGTACAGTTTGCAACACACACAATCGTCCTTTTAGTTTTGCTATTTAGGAAAATAACATCACTACTGATATACTATTGGTATTATTAATTATGAGAAAGCCTTTCATCCCAGCAAAATTGCCCCTAATGATTTAACATTCCTTCATAGAATATTGCTAGGTTTTTATCTAAATAATCTGACAAGACGGCCTACCTTTCGTGAAGAAGTTCCGAATCATAATGTTTCAGGAAACATGGTGTATTAAATGCCCAACTAATGATGGTTGTATCTTTTTTTAGACTAAAGCAACCATTGGTATAAGGGAAAGGGGATCTATGTGATCACTGCAACCCCCATAATTCAGACGGCCGAAAATGCCCCCTTTATACCACATATATATGCAGTGGGAAACCCCTGCAGCCCCCCCATATTACTATAATATCACATATCCCCCCACATATATATGTGGTATAAGGGGAGTGTTAAAAAAAAGTCAGAATTTCGGCCGTTGGAATTCTGAGGGTGACATATTGGGCCATTACCGGGAAAGGAGTATGGTTGGCTCGGAGATTTATATCTCCAGCTCTTTCAATTGCTTGATAAAAACGAGGACACTAGTCATCCACATATTTTAGTTTTACAAATAAGTTGTTGACAACCATCTTTATCGGTAACTAGATTTTACTGTGCAATGGAAAAAATGGTCAAAACACCAATGTTTCAGGTATTTCAGTGAAGAGTCAGTGAAATTATAGAACGTGATCCACAATCCCTATTCATTATTGGAGGGGAATCTTAATCTTAGTTAAGGAACCCTTTTTTCTGATTTAATCGCTTAAGAGGTAGATGTAGAATGGGGAATCCCCCCAGCATGTTTAACAAAACCAATAGGAAGTTATTAAACACATTCCTACTGGAAAATGGGCTTCTGGTGGGGGGCCATGGTACATTCCAGGGACATTAATACAGTACGAGTAATGATTACTTTATTTTTCTAACACCACACTGCATCATTGGGACATTGCAGTTCTCCGGCAGTCAAAAAGTGGTCATTATCCAATGCAAATGTCACTTTGCATTAGTCTTTGGATTGTAACAACTAACAATGAATGTATGGAGCGGAGTCTTATCCCAATCAGGAAACCTTTTCAGTGGGAATCATTAGTTTAAGTACTGTCAAAACGGAGGCCTCAACTGAATTTGTATCAATTTTAATGCCTTTCCTTTAGGAAGTCCTTGACCTGTTCTTAGTGTTATTTATTTAAGGAATGGCAACACATATAATTGCCAAGCATGCTTATAAAGTGATTAAAGAGTGCAAATCTTGTAAGAAAAAAAGGATGCATGGATGTTGCATGCCAGAAAGATAGCGATGAGTGTCATGGGACTTCAGAGATGGAAATATAATTTAAATCATTGGTATGCCGTACCACTAGTTTGTTTGCTTTTTACAGAGTGTACCTTTAGTTCAAATGCTTTTTCTTTCTCCTGAGCCAAATCTAGAATTAGCTCAGGCCGGACATTCAAGCACTGCCAATTTCCCAAGTCACAGCTACGCAGACACGCACAGTCTCTGACTCTGCAGGTCGTTAAGGTGCACAGGTTGCAAATACATTTCTTTTATCAGTGGCAGAGCCATTCATATGCCTGATGGAACATTTCCAACTCGAAGAGCTCCTAAAGCACCAGTCACCTTACACATCTGTGATGGTTAAAGTGAGCAACACAAAGCGCCTGTTTAAAAATGTGTTTACATCCATGATGTCTATATCTTGACATGCAAAAAAATAAAGTTGCTTCACGTCATTAATCAAATGTTTTCAACATCATGAATAACAACGAGCTGGCAAAATGGGACAGAGAATCTGCATATCTATCTTAGTTTATTACACAACTTCTTTTATTACATGTGGGTTGCCCAATTCAGTAGTCACACTTAGGAAATACACAGTTTCTTTGTTAAAAAAGATGATTCGAGTGACGCTCCAGGGCGGGTGAAGGCAGGTGCTTTGCCTTTGATCTGGTGAAGGGCTGCTGTGTGAAGCCGATTGAAGGGGTGATGTTTTTTGAGAAGCTGACAATGACTCAAGGGTCACAGGCCACCTCACCACTCCGTGCAAAAACTACTGTCTACATGGATAGGGTAGAGGACTCGTATTAATGCAGACAACGCTGCAATATTAACGAAGAGGGCACTCACCTACATGCCCACAATTCAAGCTCTGATGAATGTGGTCTAACTACCCCTTACCACAGAAACCGGTAGGGTATGAAATGACCTGACCTAGAGGACAATAAGATCACCCATAGTCAGTGCATTTGGACTATGGATCCCCAAACCAACTAACCCCGAGGGTCCCACCTTTACGAAAGAATCGAAAGAGAAAGATTCACCAAAGAATATCCTTTGTTCTTCTTTTTTAACACTCCTGCACCTGCCTGACAGGGAAAACCCTTTAAAGATTCCCGTTCTTTTCATCTAGAAAGCAGCAGACACATGGCCCTCTCTTTATGTGGCCCAACATGTGTTTTTTAGCACGACACAGTGCACTCACATATGCTTGAAAGCCAAGCCGAAGCAACTCTTATCCAACCTGCAATGTACATTAATGTTTTAATGTTAAAATACTCATCTACTATTTCAACAATGATTATAATGATGTTTCCATATACATTTAGGTACACATTTCCAACTAATTTCAACTCAAACACAGATCTCAGTTTGATCTGTGTTGAAGAGCCTAATTCTTTGCCCATTATGGTGACCGTTTTAAACACTGTTCTTTCTAGTGCGCTGAATATCATTAATTTTTAGTACTAATGATGTTGGTATCACTGTTAGGATCTTGTTCCTTTGTACAGCCCCTATTTCAATATTTCAAAAAGTCAATTGTCTATCAATTCTTATGGTTTATTGAGGCCTGAATTTTCTTTAACTATGCCTTATTTTACCTTATTCAACTTCCTTCTATGTTTATTCTCTGATCTGTAGTACCTGGGTGCTCAGGGTACAAACATTGCATTCACAATGTTCTTAAACAACATAAAGTTAACATTGCATCATCTTCACAAAATGTAAAATCTAATTTGTGGTATGTACATTCATTGTATATGGATAAACATTGACATTTTGGAAGTCTTTTTTCTTCTTAATTGTCAAGTTCAATTTTACCCTAAAAATTCATTTCGTTCATGGGCTGAATTGAGACCAGTAGTAGTTGCTCTAAAGTGAAAAATTAAGTGAGCCTCTTCTTGCCGTAGAATCTGATATTACCTACATCCTCTTGTTTGTGTTCTGAATTCCAGTGTGTAGCCAGATAATATTTCTCATCCTGTATTTTGATAGCCCTTAAATGTTCATAAATTCTTAGTTTAAGCTTTTGTTTTGTGCTGCCAATGTAGATATGATCGCATATGCACTCAATTACATAGATCAGAAAAGTACTTTTGCATTTATGAACTCTTTAATTAAGTGGGCCTCATCACAAGTCTGGCGGTAACCATGCCAGTAAAAGCGGCAGCTTGCCACCGGACTTGCACATTTAACCGGCACCTGACTTCCCGGTAACACCCGGGTATTCCGACCCCAGCAGCCGGAAAGTCAGGTGCCTGTAATGGGAATGGGGTCCACGGAAGCACCGGCACTGTTTATAACGGTGCCAGTGCTATTGTGAAACTCTGCGGGCAGGTGCCGTTCCATTCACCAGGTCTGACCCTGGCGGGTGGGACGGCACCTGACCACAGAGCCGTAGTGTGCTGGTCTGGAAACAACAGTGCTGGTAGGCTCACCGGCAGCATTGTTTCCAGACCGGCACACTCATAATGAGGCTTGTGCTATTTTGAGCCTCTGAGAAACATTTACAGATGTTGGTAAATTGGCAATAATTGCAATTTCTGCATTAGTAAAAACCTGTTGGTTTGGTCGTCAACCAATTTGACCCTGATTCTGGTTTAGTAAGGGCACCTAAAATGTTCGGGGCAATGATACTGCCTATCGTGGGTACTTTTGTAAATGCTATTTGTGGAATAGGATCTAAAAACGATTTAAGATCTTGATATAGCATTAATATATTCCAATGCTTTTTCACTAATTGATATATCACATGACTGTATGGTAAATAGATTGTTAAAAATCTATACTTCTCTTGATTCACTGTAGATCGAGCTTTGGGAACTTGCAAATCTTGTCTTGGTTTGTTTTTGGCTTTAATTAGAGCTTGTATGATCACCATGTCCGAGTACCCTCTTTCTTTGAAACGGTTAACCAAGATATCACTTTGTTGTCGAAAAGAATCAATTGAACTGCAATTTCATTTTTCCCATATAAATTCTAAATATGGGAGATTTTGTATAATGCTTTTAAAATGGCAACTGTGTGCCCGCAAGGTTGTATTAGCCTCTGTTGGTTTTCAATACGTTTGTGTTTCAATACAATTATATTTTTTAATCAGTCTAGAAAAGGGATTTTGTCTTCATTATATATGACAGTAAATCTTATACCTTTCGTGTTCATATTAAAAAAAAGGACTGTATTGGTTTAAATCTACTTCTCTGTCCCCAATATCATCAGGATGTCATTGATGTAGTGCTACCATTTTACAACTTCTGCAGCTTGCTTTGGATACATGTACATTTCTTCCAAAAAGCCCATACATAGATTTACAATTGATGATGAACATTTAGAGCCCATGCCTACTCCAGATAATTGTTGATATGTGCTCCCATGAAAGATGAAATTATTATTTTCCAATACCATGTTGGTTAAATCAACCAGCATATTCTTCTCCTCAATTGATGTGTAGATAGCTAAAACATCAAGATTAACTAACCAATATGTAGACTGCCACCCTGTTTCTGATGATCTTTGCATGGTGTCGCTAGTGTATGATTTCAGTGTCATCACAATAGGATTTTAGAAACTATCAATACATTCAGACACAGGTTCTAAGGAAGAACCTCTACCATTCACAATTGGTCTCCTGGAAGTATGTTGTTAGGTACGAATTAGTGCAGTCACACTGGCCCTCATTACGACCCTGGCGGAAAGGGGTTTACGCCAGCGTAAACTTCGCCGACCCTCTCCGCCTGAGTACGAGTTCCCTTAGCGCCATGGTGAGTTTAACGCCTGCTTTTTGCAGGCGTTAAAATCCATGGCGCTAAGGGACCTTGATGTTAATTACGCCACCGTAATTTACGGTGGCGTAATTAACGCCTTCCCCACTCCCATTATGCCCTATGGGGCAAGAATGGGAATGGGGAAGGGCAAAATGGGGATTGGGGATTTACCGCCCCGCCAAGGTCGGGATGGGGCGGTAAGTCCGCCAACCACCATGGCGGAATTGCACCCTTACTGCCATGGACCATGGTGCTAATTGCACCATGGTCCTCCGCCAAGGTCGTAATGAGGGCCACTGTGTGGGACTACACAAGACTTATCTGCTTGCTATTAGGTAACCCACCTTTTGGTATAGGGCTGTACTACACAAGTTGGTAGTGTGACTGAGCAGCCATGCCTATCTCGAGAGGTGTAAATGTGAGCTGTAGAGCATGACATCTGTCAATACAAGTAACCAAATAACACTTATACTCAAGGTTTCCGTTATAAATAACTATTTATTTATTTAACATCAGTTTTAAATAAGCATTCTTTAAAAAGGCAATTCTTTGTAACAGTTCAAGCAACTTTAGCAATACTTTTCAGAATCAGTCAAGCTGGTGAATACTCTTTGGATATGCACAATACACGTCGTCTACATCCTAAAGTGGCTTCAATTACAAGGATAGTATTTGCATTTATATATGACACGAATATACTCTGTAGACTCTGGGTTGCAGAAACAAAGAGTTAAGGAAAATAAACAGTATCTTAAAAGGGTGAGGACAACTGAATCTGAATCCTCCAATGAAGGTAAGCCTTTCCCAGAAGTAACAGTATTCAACAAGTTACAACCTATGTAGGGGCAAGCAAGACCAAAGTCAATGGATTTGGAAGAGTGCTTTTAGGGACCCAGGACAGCCAAAGTCATTTGGACAAAGACTATAGTTCTGATGGACTTCTTGGATGCAAATCTTTCACAAAGTCAGATTGTTCAAAGGAATCACTGAAGACACACAAGCTGTTAGGCCTGTGCAAAGGGGAGTTGAAATCAACTCAGAAAGTTAAGCAAGTGCAAATCTCAAGTGAGACAGAACGACTTAAAGGTAAGTACTCCCAGACCTAAACAATACCTCTGGTTAGAAGAAAAGTGGTCCAGCTTGATGTCGTCTTGCTACAGCTATGCAGACCCTGGTTCCTGAGCCTCAGTCGTGGGTACAAGTGGGAGGACGTCTGGAGGGCTCCTGCTGCGGTACTCGAGACAGTCATCGGCAGCTACGGATCTCTTCGATTCAGCAGTACTTCACGATTTCAGCGTTTCGCAAACAGCAGTGTTGCAGAACAAATCTCTGGTTGGACTTTCCTTGCTTCCTCGGTCCTGCACTCTGGTGAGGGGACTCTAGATCAGCATTTCCTGCTTCTGGAGTTTCCTTAGGAGGCTCCTGGAGCTTTTGGCTAGATTCATTCTGCAGCAGACGTTGGACTCGATTATGGACACTCGACCCCTGGCATTGGGCTTCTGCGGCAACAGAGAGGCACAGCAAGTCAGGGATTGCGCCAAAGGAACGTTCATATCGGGGTTAATTGGTCCCACTAGCCCAAGGGAAGAAGTCATCTCTTCCAGAGCTTCTCTGTCAATTCGAAAAAGGAGGTCAGCACAGCAGCCGGGCTTCACCAGGTAATTCAAGGTCCAGGAGGTTGCAGCGGGCTTCTCTTCATGGTTTCTTCATCGGATGTTTCTTCCAGTGGTCGACTCTGACTTTAGTCCCAAACTCATTGCCTTTTAAGCAAGTTTTTCCATTCATGCACAGCCTAGGCTGTCAATCACACAATAGGGGGGCTGTCCTTTTCAGACAGCCAGCCGGGCAATCAGGACTGGTTTCAATCAGGCACACCTAGAGACAAAGGACAGGGGAGTTTCGGGAACCCCCCTCACATCCTGTACTTCCAGGCAAATCTGTCTCAACGCACAGAGTAATAAAGAAGACAAGGGCTATTTTGACAAAATGATCACCCATGGGTGCTGTGCTGCAGCTGAGGGCTCAGCCTGCAGTAGAAAAGCACAATTGTGGTAAAAATTAAACCACTGCTACCAGCCATTTAAAATAGTGAGGGTAACAAAAAATGTTACATGAGAAAGTAGGATAAGGGGCTGCTAAGTAACCCCCCTGAACTCCACATAAGATGGTGTGTGCTGCACCTACAGAGAGAAAAGGTAAGTAAAGTCAATTTCACTTTACTGTTCTTGGGAACTGTAGATCACCCAAGAAAAGGTATTTAAACATTAAGAGAAATACTAAGGATTTCTTAGTGGCACTGCACTGAAGGTACTGTGTGTCACCATACAAAAAGCAGATGCCTATGGAGTTTGTCAGACTCCAAAAACAGTGAAAACATACATTCAAATCAGGGAAAAAACACATGAGTGAGAAAAAGGTCCCACTCACTCAGGAGTTAAAATTAAATAGTCCTAAATCCAGCAAAAGAGCTGCGGTCTCTAAGGTTGAAGGGAATTAGCACAGAAATGAAAATTCACCCTGCCATATGTTGTTATACATTTTATGAATTTTTGGTAGAAAATAAATGAATCGTTTTGTAGGTGATTTTCTCAACATATGATGATAATATTTCTTGTTGGTCATACCCTCACTATACCACTATTTAATTTTGTGCACAACTTCATTTTTCAAAATGTTCCACGGTTGTGCTGTTGTAATTCTATATTTGCTTGCTCTTGTTAATGATGTTTTCCCAATTGCATGTAATCATCTCTATTTTGAATTACAATATTACCGCCCTTGCCAGCTGATTTTATTATTATAGATTCATCTTGTTGTAGCAAAATGATGGTCTCTTTTTCTAGACTGGTGAAATAATGAGATCTTTTTTGTGTGACTTGGCTCGTTGGTCATCTAGTGTGCAAATGTCCACAGACATCATTTCAGAAAATATGTCAATCACATTGTTCTGTGTCAAATAGGGAACCTGTATTGTGTTAGCGAATAAGATATTATTACTGTAGACCTTGAAATCCAACAATTTGAGCCAAGGTTTGTGATCCTAGTCACCCCACTCGAAACACGTACTCCGCCCCCTGCGCTGCTCGCATTTGTTCAGCCATCCTGCTCCCTCTTTTTGATTGCAGCCAGAGTACCAGTAATTACATTTTACCACTTCCACCACTGGGTGGCTTTGAGGGATCAGCCACATTTTGCTACCTCGATACAACAAAGGAGGCAATAACATAAGAACAAGACAGACAATAGGAAAAAGGAAATTACCCTCTAAATGGGAAGCGATTATAGAAGCAGTTGTGCATTATGATTCCAGGGTTTATTTGGCGACTGGTGGCTCAAAATTCTAATTCAAACACGGACCATGATATGGAAACCAGCGTCCAGCTTGGAGCCTGTGTTTTACATTTCTGGGCAATATTTGAAAATCCTGTCTTTGTGGAGGGCAATTATAATTTTTTCCCTGAGACATTGGATACTAAGGATGTTGAATGTAATCTTTCAGATTCTGTCCCTGCTATAATGAAAATGAAGACTAACAAATACCCAGGTACAGATTGTATAATGCTAGACCTTTTTGAATTGTCACCCAAATTGTAGGCAGGCTCAGACTGGCCTGTAGGGCAATAGGGCAATGCCCAAGCCAAAAACGCAAAATGCTAGTGTGGACCAGTTTTTTGGGTCAAAGTGGGACACTTTTTTGACACACGTGGGCCACTTTGAAAAGTTACTTCAACATGCGGCTAGTAGTTTTGACTGAATGAATATTCTTTAAAATACTCAATTTGCATCACATTTGATCAAAAACCTCCCGCTTAGATACTACTAAAGCAGTCTGTCACAAAAATAATTAATTGCCACTTGCAACTGTGGGCCACTTTTTAATTGGTGCCCGAGACAATTTTATGCTCCAGTCCGACCCTGGTTCTGGGGTAAGTTATTTTGAAATGTGTTCAAGGCTATAGCACTGATGGGTTTTCTCCCTCATAGTTGCCTTCCTGGATCATATCAGCCTATCTCCCTATTAGATGCTTCCTCAAGTAATTCTCGGAGTGTGACAGTCAAACATCTAACAGATTGCATTATGCAAAATAACATTCTAGTTGACACCCAGCTGGGATGCTGAAGGGTCAGGAATTGCTAACCAGGTGTTTAATATGTCCTGCTTGTCCTCGTCCTATATGGATGTCAAGAATGAAAATGTTTATTTAGCCTTCACTGACCTCATTCTGTCTGGTGACTGAATGTCGTCTAAGGTCTATTTTAGTGTCAATGTTATCACCAAGGCTCTTTTTAAAGCTTAGTATTTATTTATATCCTGACAGTGGGGTGAACATCAGGTATGAGGCTTGTTGAATTTGTATGAAAACTTTAGTGCAAACATTGACTTGCTTCAGGGAGGCATTTTACTTGCTGTTATGTGCTAACAGTCTTCAACAAGTTTTAATGAAAGTCACACCTAAAGTGCCTCGTATTAACATCAGAAGATTACCACATGCAAACAATGTGATACTTTTGCGCACTCCTAGGGCTTTGGAAAAAAGCAATTGATTCTTATGTCTTATCAAGGCCTGGTAGAAATGATAAGAAATCAACAGTTATGGTAATGGGAAGCAAATAGATGTAGAAGCCCCTCTGCTCCACGTTCATGGCACCCACCTGAACAATGCGGGCTCAGTTTATTATCCTGGGTGAGATTTTCTTCCTCTGGTGGATGCTTTTTGCACATTGAGAAATAGAGGATTTTATTGGATTGATTGGAGGTATCCTTTGCTCTGCACATCAAGCAGGGAAGATGATGATCAAGGTTTATAAGGCTAAGGCTGTTTCTCTTTCAGCATATGAAAATATAAGCCTTGAGGAACACCATGCTGAAGAGGAGCAGGAGGTGAAAGGTTACCAGCCCACAAAACCGAGAAAGACCGATCAACGAGATAGGGAGAGAACCATTTTAAAGGGGAGCCAGTAATACCAAAAGAAAAGAGCGAGGATCAGAGAAGAGTGATCCGCAGTGTCGAATGCAGCAGTAAGATCCAGTAGAATGAGAATAGAAGATAGCTTAGAATGATGAGTAGATAAAAGGGAATCCGTAACAGCAAGTAGAGCAGATTCTGTCGGGTGCAGAGGACAAAAACTGGATTGAAAGGGAGAAAGAAGAGAGTTATGATCAAGATAAAGTGAGTGCTAAGATTAGACGCACATTCTAGGAGTTTTGAGAGATAGGGTAGAAGAGAAATAGGTTGATACTTAGAATTGAAGAGTCAAGAGTAGGCTTCTTCAGTATCGGAAGAAAAACTGCATGCTTAAAGAGTGAAGGAAAAGAAGAAGTAGTGAACGAAAGATTGAAAAGAGTCATGCGATAAGGATGTAGAAGAGGGAAGACTTTAGGGATAAGTGAAGAAGGAATAGGATTAGAAAGTGGAGCAGTGGGATGAGCTCTACAAGTAAGGGTAGCAATGTCAGTGGGCACGAGAGGAGAAAAGGAAGCAAGAGATGAAGGAGGGGGTGAGCTGGAAGATGAAAGAAAATAAGGCAAAGGAGAAGAGGGATTGAGAGAGGAGCATCTCTGTAAAAATAGAGAAGTCAGAGGGGAGAGAGAAGAATGAAGTTAAGGGTCAGGGGATGGAGAAAAAAGAAGTTGATTTAGTATTGGAAGAGACACCTAGAATTATGGGATAGTGACAGAATAAGATGAGAGTAATATATCTTTGTATCACTAAGAAGAGTAGAACTATCAGATGGATGTATAGAAGCTAGAGCTTGTAAGTCCATGAAGAGCTTGTTGTGTTGAGCAGGAGCTTAAAGAGGCATGTTATCTGGCATCACCCAGTAACCAGAAGCTGCCTCTGGGAAATGAGGAGCTGGTTCATAGCGACTTGCAAATCTAACTTCCACATGAGGGGCCATCGATACCCTTCAATCCATTATATATGGCCTATTATGGTTCAAATGCCTTCTAGCTGTGTCCTAATGCTCCTTTAGACACGTTCACAAAATCCCAAAGTTGAAGTCATGTAGGTATGTGTCTATAGGAGCAGTGGGGCTAGGGAGTGAAAAGTAGCACCTAGTAGCTGGTTATGTCGAGTTATCCTGACTCTGCAAAGCAGGAGCTAAATAGTTCCCAACACCTGGAAATGTTGAACCCTAAGTTGAACATTGACTATTTGAAAAACAGAGTAGCTATAGCTCCAGTCTAGCTTTGTATACAACCGTGGGCCCTTTCTTCAGCCTCATTATTCAGGGTATCATTGTGAAGAGGCGGGAATAGGGTTAATTGGCTACAGTGTGTGACAAAGAAACGTTCATTGATTAATGCGCTTCATGTTTTTATAGATGCTAAAATAATAACTAGTCAGAGCAAATCATTAGTAAAAATTGTACTAATTGACACGTATCTTAAATAGAACATATTGAACTCTGGGAGACCTCAAATAGTGAACATATGAGAATATCACATCTTGGCTGGGAGGATAGCTCAGAGGCAGCGTGATAATTTTGGAAACAAAACTATGCCGAGCAGCATGGCCATGAAACGCGATATAAGAAATCATTTTTTTTTAAAAAAGTGCTTGGAGCCTTACCTTGTACGTTTAGTGTCTTTTTATGAGGTTTATTTACACAATAGAGATTTAACTTTCTCCCAATCAATTCTACAGTGGTAGATGGGGGATCTCTGAATATGACCCTTCCTGTCTTTGCATTTTTTGCCCTACGGCACAGGTCGGCAACCTTTGGCTCTGCAGGTGTTGTAGACACATATTAACTCTAGCCAGCACAGTCACAGCCATAAGGTATCATAAGCGTCATAGTCCAAACCATCTGGACAGCTACAGGTTGCAAAGCCCTGTCCTATGGCAATAGAAACGGTTCTATGTCATTTTCCTGCTTTCTGAAGGTCGCATTTAAAAAAGACTGATTTATTTCAATCTATTTCTTGTCACATGTTGTAGCCAATTAACATGACCCATCCATTTTTAAAAGATATTTGGAGCCCCTGAGCCTCCCACTTTGCTGCGTGCTGCCCTTATTCCCCCCACATATACTCACGTTCTCTTGCAAACACACACACTCTCACACATACACACAAACACGCACACACTACACACACACGCACCTACCTCTAACTCCCACGGCTCTTCCTCCCATTCTTGCTTTGCCTGTCAGCCCCTGCACTTGTGTGCAGCGCAGGAACTGACAGTTCGATTTCGAAAAACTGCTCAGTGCGGTCACGGAGCAGTCTTTTTAATCGGTCTTAATTGATGACGGTTTAGAAAAAAAGCCTTGAAGTTTTCGGTACTGCTGCAATCTTTACTACTGCATTGGACATATTATGAGATAGTAGGTTTTATGTGTTAATAAACCTGCTTTTATATTCTTTTCATGTTGCTGCACTTTTCATTTATGATTTATGAATATATCCTTTTATGACTGTTTTTATATGTGTGCATTTGTGGGATCATATCTCATAATAAAGCTTTTTGACTTTGATATATGGACGTGGCCATATATTTTCTTAGCTCGGCTAGCCCGAGAATTCCTAAGCTGGTAATCCGGTGAAATCCCAGGCTGAAGCGGCCAAGACCTGATAGGACCCGTTTGAATGAATCAAAGCATAAAAGTTTCAATCCGCAGTCAGAGGCTATACCCACATGAACTAGGAGCCCTTTGGGTAACGTGCATGCAATGGATGGGGATACAGAAGAACTCCGACACCAAATAATCGAACCAACTCAGGAAGATGTCAAAGTTTGATGTTTTAATATCAATTGTCTAAAACAGGGAGTTACAACGGACATCCACAGACGTTCGCTCGAGCTCTCAGTTCATTTCACATAAAAACACATTTATATACTAAAACTTTGTCGTAGGTGATGTCACACTACATGGCAAATGAGAAAAACCTTTGAAGGGTTGTTATAGGCTCAAGGGGAACATCTAAGTATACTTTCTATAAGGGGTGGGATAGTGATAAGATATCTACTGTCAGATTAACAACATATGACTACCTCTAAAACATGCAAAACAGGGGGGGGTCTGGGAAACTCTCTACCAGCATGAACACAGCCCAATGACCTGTTCTTGGGTGAGTAACCCCTGGGAGAGACTCTACAAAGTCTTTAGCTCACTGTCCCTTTCACAGAGAAGACATTTCCCTGCATATCAGTCTTTGTCCTGCCCAGGGGCAGTCCAGTAACGAAATACTAGGCAATTCTCCTCTGAACAAGAGTACCAACAGCAACCCCATACACGTGTTTCAGCCTTGTTGGGCATCATCAGTGAGGTGAAGCTGCGCCTCTCTAAGAACAGTGAGCAAGTGGTCCAAGTCTGGATTACCCTTTTAACTTAGGGTGAGACCCAAAGTTAATTTATGCAAAACAAGGGTGGGTCTGGGAAATTCGGTGCTGTACTGCCCATGGGCAGGACAAAGACTGATATTCAGGGAAATTTCTTCTCTGTGAAAGGGACAGTGAGCTAAAGACTTAGTAGAGTCTCTCCCAGGTGTTACTCACCCAGGAACAGGTCATTGGGCTGTGTTCATGCTGGTAGAGAGATTCCCTGACCCCCCTTACTCCCCTCTTGTTTTGCATAAATTAACTTTGGGTCTCACCCTAAGTTAAAAGGGTAATCCAGACATGGACCCCTTGCTCACTGTTCTTAGAGAGGCGCAGCTTCACCTCACTGATCATGCCCAACAAGGCTGAAACACGTGTATGGGGTTGCTGTTGGTACTCTTGTTCAGAGGAGAATTGCCTAGTATTTCAGTGCTGGACTGCCCCGGGCAGGACAAAGACTGATATGCAGGGAAATCTCTTCTCTGTGAAAGGGACAGTGAGCAAAAGACTTGGTAGAGTCTCTCCCAGGGGTTACTCACCCAAGAACAGGTCATTGGGCTGTGTTCGTGCTGGTAGAGAGATTCCCTGATCCCCCTCCCTTGTTTTGCATAAATTAACTTTGGGTGTCACCCTAAGTTAAAAGGGTAATCCAGACTTGGACCCTTGCTCACTGTTCTTAGAGAGGCGCAGCTTCACCTCACTGATGATGCCCAACAAGGCTGAAACACGTGTATGGGGTTGCTGTTGGTACTCTTGTTCAGAGGAGAATTGCCTAGTATTTCAGTGCTGGACTGCCCCGGGCAGGACAAAGACTGATATGTAGGGAAATGGCTTCTCTGTGAAAGGGACAGTGAGCTAAAGACTTGGTAGAGTCTCTCACAGGGGTCACCCAAGAACAGGTCATTGGGCTGTGTTCGTGCTAGTAGAGAGATTCCCTGACCCCCCGCCCTTGTTTTACCTCTAAAACATGCCATCTTCAACAATATTAAGTACACAGTATATCATTGGCTCTCAAACTATAAGTCCCTTTGTTATGCGGCCGTCTACAATTGATTGGCACACTTGTGCCATGTCTGGAACATTCGCTTCACTTAGCAGCACGTAAGCTCATACCCAGGTGCCAGGAGGTGGACTTGACTTTACCCCCCCACCCAATTAGTCCAACATCTCTCATCACCCATGCTTTCTGCCATGCTTTCTGCCATGAAGATTGTCTTTGAACTTGGCCTTTTAAAGTATTCTTGTCTCTGGGAATACAAGGGAGTGCAAGCATGCACAGTAGCTGTTCTACAACTCCAAGCTCAACTCTATTTTTATCCTTGGCTCACGTGACAGGAAACTACAATCTGGACCACTTTGCCGCATTTAAATGCTTTAAATGAATAAAACTTGGCACGCATGGTGTTCTTTCTTTGCACTGATCATATGGGCCTTAATTTACTTAGTGTGTCATGCACGTGGATGGGAACAGAATAACTCTGTGCTCCAATAATCAGACTGACTCAGGAAGAAGGCAAAGTCTTTTGACTGTTTTAATATCAATTATCTAAAACAGGGACTTACAATGGACATCAACGGAGGTTGCACAGCATTTCATAAAAACAGTACTATTATAGCAAAAACTCGTCATACGTGATGTCATACTACGTAGCAAATAAGAAAAACCTACTGAGGATTGTGGTTGGCTCAAGGGGAACATCTGACTATACTTTCTATAGGGACTGGGATTGTGATTGGGTTTCTACAGTAAGGTGGACAACTCATGCCCACCCCAATTGCAAGTCCACTTCATCAGTTCTTAGAAACACGGTACTCTATTGGCTCTCAAACTATAAGGCCCTTCGTTATATGGCCCTCTACAATTGTTTGCAAAGCTTGTGCCCTTCTGCAACATTTGGTACACTTTAGCAGCATGTGAGCTTACACCCAGGTGCCAGGGGGTAGACTGGACTGTACCTCCCCACCCAATTAACCCATCATCTCTCATCACCAATGCCTTCTGACATGAAGGGTGTCTTTGAACTTGGCCTTGCAATGTATTCTCATCTCTGGGAATATAAGAGAGTACGGGCACATGCTTATTCTCATCCTCAGCTCACGTGACAGGAGACCACAATTCGGCTCATTTTATAGCAATTAATTGTCATGAATTAATACACTTGTCACTCATGGTTTTCTTTCTCTGCACCTTAACGAGGGATAATTAAGCTTCTCACATTCACTTAGCAAATAGCAAGCACAATCCGATGCACACCACTATTCAGTGAGGACCATATGTTTAACTGCTTAGAACATATATGCACCATGAAATTAATATGGATACTGATCTCGTTTCCAATTTCTGATCAAGAATTAAGGTTTAGACACAACTTTAATGCTTTAATGTATTTTGGGAGTTCATTTTTGACCTACTAAAATTCTAAGCAAGTCCTTGCACTCCTACTAAAATATCTATAATGAGGGTCCTCTGAATTCTAGTCCAAGCTAAATCTGTATCATTCACAAGTCATTGCTTTGTCGTCCTTCCTTTCCGCCATCGAACGAGTCTGCACAATAGGAAATTCTTCTTCTTGTCTTGCTTCTGGACCGGCAACAGTGGGAGGGAGGGTCTCACCTTTGTAGGCTTTCACGTCGCCCAAGTGAAGCCAAGCTTGTCTTCCTTGGACCTTTAGAGCTGAGGGGGTTATATTCTCAACGCAAAAGGGGCCAATATACCCTGGCTCATGCCACTTTCTAGCAAAGTTCTTCATCAAAATTAGGTCGCCAACATATAACTTGGGTGCCGATAGAAGTTCAGTTGGGTTGGTTGTTGAACTGTCTTCATCTGTGTTCTGAGACCGACCCCTCTGGCACTTGAGTTGATCTGAAATGAGAGAGATGCTAGAGGTCATACATGTCAAATAGTCATGCAATTCATCACCTAAAGTTTTAGCTACACTCTGGGCATCACTTCTACTCCTAGCCGGAGGTGTAAGAGGTGTTTTCATTCGCCGCCCTGTTACTAACTCATGAGGGATGAGGTGATGGTCTGATCTTGGCTGATTCCATAGGGCATATAAAGCTAAGGTTAGGCAATATAGCCATCCCTCCTTCAAAGTCAATTTAATGGCAATCCTCTCTTTAAGGAGGTTGTTGAGTCTCTCACATATCCTGTTCACTTGCGGGTGATAAGCAGAATAAAACCTGTGTTTAATGTTCAATAGAAGCCCTATTTGCTCAAATAGCTCATTAACAAAATGCGCCCCATTGTCGGATCTTACCACTACACACACTCCCCATTTCGTAAAAACTTTGCGTACTAAAAACTTAGCTGCATAAGTGGCATGAGGGTGTGGACACGGACCTGCCTCGATGCCTTATCCCATTACATACTTGCAGCATATCAACATAGTCAATATGTAAATGCTGAAACTGACGATTCAGTCAAGGTATTACCCCTCTAATTGTTCTCAGTGTATGCCCAGCAGTAAACCTTTGACACATGATGCAGTTTACCATAAATAGTGCAACGTGTTGCAACAAATTCGAAATCAACATGTCTTCCACAATCGTAGTAGCAAGGCTCTCCCTAGTTACATACAGAGGGTGATGCAGCTGTTCAAGCACAACTTTTAATAATGCTACTGGCATCACCGGATTTCCAGAGCTGACTTGTCACCATAATGCTTCAGTGGGGGATAAAGAACACCCCCTTCATTTCTATAATTCCTGCTTGTACTGTGGTGCACTCCCTTGAATCTCCATTAGTTGGGTTATCGACAATTTATTTAACCCTTCTTGCATGAAAATGGTTGTAACTACAGTCTATTTAACATTCTTAGTATCAAAACTTGAAATATCTGGAGAATATGCAACCCATTTGGCTTCTTTGTCTGCGGCTTCATTGCCGCAAGAGATAAATCTGTTTGCTTAGTGTGAGCTGCTCATTAACAACCTCTATGGCCACTGGGAGTTGTAGTGCCTTAATAAGCCTGTCCAATAAGGATACTTCCTGCATTGGAGTGCCATACGCACGGAGGCAGCCCCTCCTTTTCCAATGTTCTAATCCTGCATGTGCGGTTCACGTTATATAGGCGGAGTCACTGTACACCATCCCTTCCTGTTCTTTGTGTTTCTCGAGTGCAACAATAAGCGCCACTAATTCTGCTGCTTGCGCTGAAAAGTGAGATGGTAGTCTTGCACTTGCTACAACTTCAAATTCTCCATTTAATGTGTGCCTCACTACTGCTGCACCTGAATGCCTTTGCCCACAAGTCTGATACATTTTCGAAGAACCATCAAGAAAGAGGATCTCCCCTCCCACCAAAGCACATGTTCGCCTTCTTTTACTGGCTCAGCTATAAATGTAGCAGGATTCACTATTTAGCATCATACTATTTTAATTGTCGGATTATAAATCATTACCTCATAAACTAAAGCTCTTTGGGATGTCAATGTGCCTTTGGGTTTCTCTAAAATGGCAAATAGAACATTTTCCATGAAAAGAGTCATAGAGCAGCCCATCTCAATACTTGTAGACATGTTCCATTGCAATTCAGAATGGCTCACGTTGGAAGCAGCCGTTGGTTCATGTAACTCTCAGAGACTTCCTATGGTGTTGGTTTGACGTGCATTACGACATCCTGTGGTCCTCTCCTCTAGTGCTCTCGCATTCTGCATTTTCACCACAGTACCGTGTATTGTGTAAGAACACACGGAAATACTCGCCGCCAGCTGCATTTCTTCCCGAGGTGGCTGGAACTGTTGAGCGAGCGGACGACAACACGTAGCTACACGCTGCCTTTGCACTGGAAATTAAAAGGCTCTTCCTAGAACCGTGAAAAAGCGAGAGGTGAAAAGTCTGGAAAAACCATGAAAGCAAGGAGCGGACCTTAGCTTGGATTCAATTGCGGTAAACTGGCAGTGGCGAATGAAGCTGGGAGCAAGCTGCAAAAGCTCCTGAGCTTCAATGGCAAGTGAGAAGAAGTTACTTTTATTTTCTGCTACTACGTTTTATGCTTTCTGCTATTAACAGATATACCCTTTTGCTGAGGGTTCCAGATTTGGGAAGTGAAGGCTTAAAACAGTTATTTTATACTTGCTGGGAAGCTGGCTTTCTGGGAACTGTAGTACTAGTGAACAAACTACTAACCCCAGATCCCATTACCTGTAATAAACACATGTAAAAATCAAACGCGGAAGGAAAACATACAGTATAAGAGCCCTAACCTACGTAGTGGCAACAGGTATGCAGCTTTAAAAAACGTTAAATGTGACCAGCCTTCTCAAGCAGACATTACAGCCTTTTTTGGAGCACAGGACAAGCCTTTGCTCAGGCACTCATCAGAAACAAGAGAGTCGGATAAGGAAAAACGTTTGTCTGGCACAATAGGTAACACCAATTCATTGTTTAACTTAGTAAACAACTTGCAAAGAGCTTCATGGGGGGAGAAAAAAGGCTATTAAATAAGAAAAGCGCTGAGATTTACGAGGGCTTCTTCTTCACCGGATATGTCAGTTTTTGCTACATACTCAGACTCATCAGATACATCTCTTTCCGAGGAGTCCATTATGGTGGGGGAAACAACTATGGCTGATGACCTTGTAATAAAGAGCTATTTGATGGCATTGGAAAGTAAGATAGATGCACAAGTGGTACTAATGGCTTCCATAAAAGAAAAGCTAGGAGATAGCCAAAAGATCTCTATTAAGCTGTTAGGTATAACAACAGCACTGTTAAAAAATGGATACATTTTTAAATGATAAAACCAAGCAGATTGGAAGCGGACAAGGCAAAGTGGACGCCACTAATGGGAGAAATAAATCAAAACAAAAACAAGGAACTCGCGATCCAAAGAAAATAGGTGAGGATTGTGGGCAACCCTGTAAGGAAAAAATGGATTGGGACTTCGAGGAGGTCCAAATATCTCCACCCACTGAACTAAAGAGGGTTCTAAGAAACAAACAATCCCCTGGGAAAAACCACGTTATGCCATTTTACAAAACATTGGAGGCTCAAAAACAGCAAAGGTTGTTTGAGCGTAAAGGATTTGTACACCGAAGAAGTAAGGCACAGGATTAACGCAGAACAAAGGGTTGATAGGGAAATATGACACAAGTAACAATTCATTGGCACAATGAGAGGCGCCACCTCAGAGCAATTTGAAGAAGGAAAAAACTCTGATGCAGGCTCAGAAGTCAGTAGAACTAGAGGGCGTGAGGGCTGACTTGCCAAATCGCACGGAAGACGTATATAGCAACCAGATTTCGACAGAGGAAGCCTTTAAAATGCCAATTATCCACCCTGGTGCCTTGAAAGACGGGGGACATGGGTAATATTGGAGGAAATTGCACCTACCTCACACAGCCCATTTCTAAATCGATCACATTCAATCTAGAGACATTCTGAAAATTGAGTTACCGAAATGGAATAGTGAGACAAACTAGGCATTGATTGAGTTTGTGTGACCATTAGTGGTGGCACTATTGAAAACACACTCAGAATCGCTTCTGAGAGCAGGCTTTATATTAATAGCCTGCCAGAAAACTCCAGGCACAAACATTGTACACGATGGTCATAAAAAGAATACAAATACCACCTTAAACCTGCCAACAGAGAGAGAGGCACTGAGAGCATTACAAGAGCGGAACGCATTGGACTATGCCCCAGGTTGTCACTTCCACATTATGGATGCCCATGAATGCATGCAGTGGGGACAACTGACAAAAAGGACATAAATCATTCTTAATATATCCTAAGTGGCAGCAATTGATGAAGGAGGTGGACATACTTATGTTCCAAGAAACCTGCTGCACAAAAAAAAGAACTGCAAAACTGCGTAAATGTCATTCCAAATAACTCAGTCCAAATAACTCAGGGAATAGACTGAGATGGTCACATAGAGATATAGAATGGTTAAATGAAGCAATAAAATCAAATGAGGGAGCATTGAACTGCCTGCTTACTACACGGGATTGGAATTTGGAAGAGATAATAAAACAGATTATTCCACCTTATTTAAAAAATAATAAACAGAGGTTTCAAAACATCCATGATCAAGATCACAAACTATTTGACCCAATTGTCCAGGAAAGAAAGAGAAAATATCATTACAAAAAGGCAGCAGTGAAACGTAACTTAGAATTATCATCAGATTCCAAAAAGAGACTCACAAAAAATGTGGCCATGAAATATAGAAATTGTCAAAAAACACACAGAGCTTCTATTAGGACGGTGAACTGGATAAACCTGTTTACTTGGCAAGACAACAGGGTGAAATTCTGGCGAAACTACAACAGTTTTAGAAACTTGGCATCTAAGATTGACTTAAATCCTATATCCGAGGAAGGATGGGTAAAACATATGCCAACTCTTTATTGCCCAAAGGGCCGGATATATGTATAGTCAGATGGAGGAGAAAAATAAAGTGGAGTAGGCTTGATTCAATCTCAAGAGTGAAACTGGAAGAAGAGATCTCGGAAACCACACTAGAAAGACTAATAACAAAATCAAAAGCCTCCCGAGCACTGTGGCCGGAGGGCATCCCAAATTTGGTTTATAAAGCAGACCCCAACCTTTGGGTGAGAATTTTGGCTTATCAATTTGGGGAAATACTAAAGTCTGGCAAAATACCTGAGAGCTGGAGAAAATCTATTTTGGTGCCAATATTAAAAAAAGGGGATAGATTAATAACAATTAATTACAGACTGCTGGCGATGATGGACTCTTGTAAGAATCTTTGTGTGAGAGTCCTTTTGGAAATACTGAATAACTGGACAAAAAATAAGAACATATTGAGCCTGTTTCAAACAGTGTTTAGGAAGAGCTATGGAACAACAACTAAGATCGCAGCTTTGCAATTTTTGAGAGCAATACGCCCAAAAGGGGAAACACATTATACTGCTGCTATGTGGACTTTTCAAATGCCTTTGACCTGGTGTCTAGAAGTAGATTATGGTACAAATTAAATGCATGGGGCATTCATCCTGCTCTCCTATATTTTATACAAGACCTATATAAAACACCACAGTGGCAGTCCGTCTTAATCAAGAGGGGGTGCTGACAAAATACATTGCCACTAGTGATGGCCTGAAACAGGGATGTGCATTGGGACCCATCCTGTGCAACCTTTACATGGCAGATATGGACCAAGCCCTAATGGCTACAAGAAACTTCCCTCTAACAATAAACGGCGTAAAAGTGGTCATGATGGCTTACGCCGATGATATAATAATCCTAGACCAGACACAAATTGGTCTGCAGCGCTGCCTGAACTCCCTAGAAGTATATGCTAAAGAGAATGTATTGATTATAAACAAAAACAAGACAAGAACGATGTGTCTGAGAGATTCTTATAGAAAGACAAAAAAACATCAGGGTACTTGGAAAGTATAACATTGGAAAGGGCAACTGAAGCGCTATATTTGGATTTCCCCATATGAGTGACTCCATCCGCCTTGCAATATAAAGAACATACTGTAACTAAGATATGGAGAAGGTGGTTGGCAATAAAATCTGACGTGGAGCACAGAGGTGGCAGAAACATAGAAGGGTTTATACAAATCTACAAATCTAGTATGTGCCCGGCGATACTATATGCACTTGAGACACTGTCAGAAAAGGATGTCGGGTGGTTACCGAAACTGGAAGGCAAACTTCTGTGGTCCATAATGAATATGCCCAGGGATGTTCAGGTGGAGGCCTTGCAACTAGAGTATGGATTAGAGCCATTACTTTCAAGTTGGTCCATTAGAAAAACCGTTCTGTATCTAAAAATTGGAAACAGGGTAGCAGCCAAAAATCCCCTTTTTCAGCTATAGGGTTAAAACAACAAACGGTGAATGTTCCAACTACTTTAGGAAGGAGTTGAGTTCTTTCATGGAAGACTATCTGCGCAAATTGGGTCTAAACATAGACCCAATATGTGACCGACCAGACTATGTGTCAGTGACTAAAAATAAATCCAGGGAGACGGATATGGTAACTGACATAGACAATCTGTGTAAACTCAGCAGATATAAAGAGTACTCTCACCAAAGTTTCAAAATCGGTAAACCCAAAACCTACCTAATAAAATGGTCCAGTCCATCGCTTAGGAGATTTACGCTGCAATTAAGACTTAATATATTGGGAACTAAAGAATACACAAAAAGTGCAGTAGGGATGCCCATGAAGTCAACGATATAATGTGTAGGCACTGCAATATAGAAGTGGAAACAATTTGACATTTATTGACTGCATGCATTGTATTGAGACCCCTCTACATCAAAGGATATGGAGGTCGTGGCACATACATAAAGAGCATAAGCAGGGACCAATTCTGGTCAGACCTGATAGGGGCAGAATCAATAGTACATAACGCTGCTGCCTATCATGCATGGCAAATGGTGACTGATCAGATATTAATCGATAATTCTGTTATAAAAGAAGTCACCCTATTGCAAATCTAGACAGTAAACATAGAAGCGTCATTGTATTTTATATATAGAGGTGTTTTTGTTTTTTTAATTACTTGTGTTGATGAATCTGTTTTTCCCCAAATGTAGAAGGTAATGCTATTTTAATTTGTGTAGCAGGTAATGCTATTTTAATTTGTGTTTTTTTTGTGCAAAATATTTTTCTTGATTGAATATAAACTAAATGCATAAATAAGGAAAATTAAAAATAATACTTGTATACTTATAGACTTCTCAATTGCGAATGCAGCGGCTGCCAATGACTGTTCACAAGGAAAGTGTCCTCTCATAACTGGGTCTAAAATCCCACTGTAATATGCTAAAGGCTGGTACCCCAATGTAGTTCTCTCTGTAAGCACTGCTGTCATGACTGTCCCATTTGTGTGTGAAAACAAATATAATTCCTCGGGCATCTTTGGGAATTCCCAAAACAGGGGCTGGACAAAGAGCTTTTTTTAGCTCCTCAAACCCTTCCTCCAATTCCTCAGTCCATTCTATTTTTACTTTATCCACTTGTGCTTTCTTTAAAGCATGCAAAACGGGTCCTGTGTACGTACTGTAATCAAACACCCAGGCTCTAATATAGTTGCATAGCCCCAAAAACTGTTGCATATGTTTCACTGTATTTGGCTTCAAGGTTTTCATAATCACCTCGGCTCTTTCAGGTGTCACCTTCTTTCCTTCATGTGAAATCAGCTACCCTATGTATAACAGCTCTTCTTGACAGTATTGTAACTTCTTCTTGTCTACCTTATATCCGTTATCTACTAGAATAGTCATCAACTGAATAGAATCTTGTCTGCACTAATCTTCCATGGTGCTACAAATTTTAAAAAATCATCAACGTATTGTATCACTGCACTCTTAAGATCAATATTGCCTAAATCCAGCTGTAGGACTCTGTTAAAGATTGCTGGGGACTCACAGTACCCCTGGGGCAAACAAGTATGTTTCAATTGATTTTGGCGGAACGTAAAGGAAGTGAAGTCTTGTGAATCCTTGTGCAACGGGATCAAGAAAAATGCATTCTTCAAATCGATGATCGTGAAATATCGAGCTTCCACCCGGATATACATAGTATCGTCCCGGGTTAGGAACTAGAAGAAACTCTGCATCTACAATCTGGTTAATCAGTCGCATATCTTGTATAAATCTCCATGATCCTCCTTTAGATTTTTTGATCGGAAACATCGGGTATTACACGACGATTCCAATGGCACAAGAATTCCTTGTTACATCAGTGCAGATGTAGTCTGAAATATACCTTCATCAGCCTCTCGAGACATGGGGTACTGTTTTTCTCGAGGTAAAATCGCTCCTGGCTTCAGTTTTATTTTAACTTCCCCTATTCCCTTTAATAAACCCACATCATAAGGGCATGTGGTCCAAAGGACACTTGGCACCTTCTCTATGTATTCCAGAAAAAATGCTGGACGTTGCCACATTATCGCCATTCACTGTGGGACTTCCCTATTTTCTATTCTTATCCAGTATGTGATGCTCATAAAGAACACCACTTCATCGTCTTTTCGATCTTCCCAAAACATGTCATCATAAATTATGTCAGTCAATCTCTACCCTTCCTCGAGAGCTATTAGTGTTCTACATGGTCTACCCTCATCATCTACTCCTTCGAGCATTGCCATTTCCCTACCTACTAGTTCTGCTTCTAATTCTATAGGGATATTCTGTCCCTCCTCTTCGTCCATAGGTATTCGTGGTCTAAGCAAAAACTGATCAGGTATCCTCACAAGTTTTTCCATTAAGTCAGGTAGCCATGTCAATAGAATGCTCACTCAATATAGAAAAACCTCTGGATCTACTGGAATGCCTCATAGAGCCACTTGTCCTGTGAACGGTAATATAAACTCTCCCACATTTAAATAGTGTATTCCTGGAGTGTAACACACTATTCCTTGATCAGTGAATGAAATCGTCATGTTTAGTTTTGTCATCAAATCTCTTCCCAAGATGTTAACCGGTGTGTGTTATGAATATAACAAAGGAACAGACATGTCACACTCTCTGATAAAGGCTGGTAATTCATTAATAAAAGGTACTCGACTCGTAGCTCCAGAGAACACTTGAGCATTCATGGCAATCCCCGACATTGGACATTTACCCTCTTGTATACATGAACGAGTAGCTCCAGTGTCTACTAGAAAAGAAAAAGATTTGCCTCCTATCTTCACATCGACCCTTGGCTCTTGTTAGGGGTCTGGTCTCACAGCTAGTACTGAACATATCAAGTCACCCTGTGAGCTGTCCTACTGTGGGTAGAGGCTCATCCCCATCCCTGTGAAAGGATCTCCTCCTACCACAGTCACACCTCCTAGTCAGGGTGTCAGCACTTGTCCTGTGTTTGCATAAAGCTGTGCCTCTATACGGGCTTGTTGTGACTGTCCTTGTGGTGGATTCATTTGCACTCATTCTTGCTGCTGTACTGGCTGCACTCACAGTGCTTGTGTCTGACAAACTGTGTGATCTTGGGCAAATCCTTCTCTTGGTTGTGTGCTATATGGTGGAGAGTAGGCTGTCCCCCTCTCGGAAAATGGCCATTCTGTACATTCCGTTGGCTCCCACATATGCGTGCAATGTGCCCTGTCATCCCACAAGTCCAACATACTGGGGTGCTCATCTCATAAATCCCCCTTGGTTAAATCCACCCTGGGTACTCAGATTCACATTTTGTGTATTCTGAAACCCACCTTGATTATTTTGGAATCCTCTATAACTCATACCTCTGCCTCGCGGCACAATCCCATATCCACCTTGGTCCATCGGGCGCTGATTATTCGCCTGCGATGCACCCATTGCTTTCTGCATTCCCAATCCTTCTCCGCTTGGCAATACCGCCCCTTCTATGGCAAATGTTGACAATTTTTTCAGAACTAACTTGGCTTCCTCGATTTTCCTAGTCTCATCTTTCTTCCTATTCTTCTCTTGTAACAACCGACAGTGATGCACTATCGTCAACTGTATCTCAGCCCATTTTTTGTGCTTCCATTCCCACGTGTTTCTTCATCTGCCTCTGTACTGGCTCAGGCAACCCCTAACATTAAATGTGGTAAAAGAATTCCACTGTTTTTCCCCACGGCTTGCAGGTTTCAAGTTGCTATTTCTCCTGAATTTCCTGTATGTAAGCAATAGGGTCTTCATCTTGCTTCATCTTACATGTCATAATTGCACCCATATCTGATGTATCAGGATACTGTACCCTGAGAGCCCTCCACACATCTGCTCTACAATTATTAAACAGCGCTCCATCATGCACTCTGTTCTGATCTGTCACACTTGAATACCCTGCTCTCCTCCATATGTCATCAGCTATTTCCCCAAGAATAGCTGTCAGGAGACCTTTATTGTCCCCGATAGCCAGTGTGTTTCTCCTGTAATTTTTTCTAATTCATATATCCATTTCCCAGCATCTGAAGTCAGGTGCTTAGACCTCAAATTATCCTTGTCCATCTGTGGCAATGGAATATACTGTGGTCTTGCTCCCCCTTTTTCCAATAAGGGAAACTGCATAAACCCCAACCCACTGTTGGTTCCCATCATTAGTCTATCCATGGCACGGGCGATTGTCCCTGTCTGTCTCCTTGTCAGCAACCTTAACCTGCTCACATATGTCGGCGACTCTCCCTCTTCACTATACGATCGTCTTTGGGGATGCTCTGGATATTGTATTTGATCTGGCGTCCTTTCCATAGGTTATTCAAGATCAGATCATCTTACTTCTTTATCCATTTGCAGGCTTCCCTCAGGGGTGCGCGTGCTCCCTCCTCCTACCCCAAAACTGAATTATCTCTCCTCGTCTGATATTTCTTGTCCCCAACTAATATGACCATCATCCCCTTCACCTTTGTCTAAATTCAGTATACTTAAGGTCAACGCTCTGCATCCGTGACTGAACAGAATTTCTTCTTCGCTTCATGATTGAAATGCTAGGGATTGATCCCCCTTGCCTTGACTTCCATACTTGCTACCTTCCTTTAATGCTTGATAGACCTTATCAATCCTTTCTCCGATGCTTCCTGCATCAAAGTTTTCTTCTTCCAATACTACTCTAGATACCCCTGATGTTGCTACCTTTATCGGAAGGAACTTTTCTTTTCTATCCCATCATATTGCTGGCCTTGGCCCTACCGGTTCCTTACAAATGAAACTGGTATCAAGACTCCGCTGTCTTCTCCTTCGTTCTATTTCTTCATCTAATTCTCTTCGCTTTCTTGCCTACCTTTTAATTCTTTCTTCCTCTTGCATTCGTTCGTCTCTCCTTACTCCTTCCCTTCTCTCCTCATTTTCCCTTTGTCTTTGTATTCTTTTGTACCTTAGTATTTGCACTTCCTCCTCTTCTCTCTTCCTTTCTCTTCTATCCCTATCTTCTATCGCTCCCTGCCGATTGTCATATTTTCCTTGTTCTTCTGCCTGTTATTCTTTTTTCTCTTGCTCCTCCTGATACAGCTGTTCTCGCTGCTCCCTTCTCTTCCTTTTCTGCTCATCTTCTTTCAATCTCTTCTCTGTTCTTTGTCCTTTCTTTCTTGCTTGTCCTTATCTTCTCTTTGCCTAACTTCCTCAATGTTTTCCCATCTAACTTGACTAATATCTGTCTTTCATCCATTAGCTCTGCATGAGCGTTACCTCGTCAGTTTTATCCTTCTCTCCTTTCGATCTCCTAATCTCTCTGTCTATTTCTGTTGACAGATGTGATCGCTCACTCGTTTCTTCTTTGTCTTGTATGATCTTATGGATCTCTTCTTTTCTTTTACTCTCCTCTGGACTATCATCGCTATTGTAAACTGGCGGTTTGTATATCGGATTACTGTATCTGTCACTGCTTTCAACTCCTTTAAAGGGTCCAACCCTATTTCTTCCATACTAGCACCTTTTTCTTCAGGTGAGGTAATGGGAGCTAAGGGCTCAACACCTTCCTCCTTTCTCTGATTAAGCATCCACTCCTCAGGAGGTGGATTTTCCCTCTCTTCCTGATACATTTTCCAGAGCTCTAGAAACGCTTATCTTTTCTCTAATTTCTTCACCGTGTCCGCAAGTGCACGCAAGTGCAGGTATGTGGTCATGTGTTGCAATACCGCTTTTGACAGTGATCCCCCTTGTGGCCATGGCATGAACATTTTATCCGCCGTGCCTTTCACCCATTCCGCACTATACTGTTTGAGCTTGGGTAGTGTCTTGCACGGGTGCATCAAAGGAGTATTTCCCATAATGACAAGTCTCAATTGACAGTCAATACTTACCAGACTTATAAAATAACCTGTATACTTTTATGTAAATCACCACTCTTTCAACTCCTTAAAACAACAAATATAAGCACACACCATCAATCATCGCTCAAGCCTCTAATTTCTCAATGAGCTATCTCTACCTTTGGATTGGTACCAACCACTTCGCTAAGGTAGTCTCTATAGTGCCTCAACTTTTTCCAGTGACTTCTCAACTTCTATCGCTGTCACTAAAACTTTGTCATATGTGATGTCACACTACGTGGCAAATGAGAAAAACCTATGAAGGTTTGTGATAGGCTCAAGGGGAACATCTAAGTTTACTTCATTGGATATCTACTGTCAGGTGGACAAATTATGTCTACCTCTAAAACATGTCCTCTTCAACAATATTAAGTACACAGTATATGATTGGCTCTCAAACTATAAGGCCCTTCGTTATACGGCCCTCTACAATTGGTTGGCATGCTCGTGCCATGTCTGGAACATTCCGTTCACTTAGCAGCATGTAAGCTCATACCCAGGTGCCAGGAGGTGGACTTGACTTTACCTCCCTACCCAGTTAGCCCAATGTCTCTCATCACCCATGCCTTCTGCCATGAAGATTGTCTTTGAACTTGGCCTTGCAAAGTATTCTTGTCTCTGGGAATATAAGGGAGTGCGAGCACGCACTATCGCTGTTCTAGAACTCCAAGCTCAACTCTGTTTCCATCCTTGGCTCACGTGACAGGAGACCACAATTTGGGCCATTTTGCAGCATTTAAATGTTTTAAATTAATAAAACTTGGCACGCATGGTGCTCTTTTTTTGCACCTTAACAGGGGATGATTCAGCTTCTCACATTCACTGCCTTTGAGACTAGATAACCAGCCTTGGCTGCTTTCACTTGGACACCAGGCAAAACAGCCTTGCCACTCATATCCACGATCTCAGCTAATACGTGCTGTGACACAATTCTCAGCCTTTCCTCTCAGTGGGTTCAGGCTTACTAAATTCATGACACTGATATCCAGCTTCTATACAATGGCAGCTCCGCCTGCAGTCTATTCACTACGTATAGCCAGCTTCTAAGATTACTTCATCTACTTGCGCTGCTGCATCTGTACAGTTATTGAACGGCTTGCATTTTCTGCAGTGCATCACAAACATGCAATCTTCTCTTTGCATATGAAAGTTTACTCACTTCTTAACTTCGTCATCAGTTTCTATAAGATGCATGCATTCTCTTCAGCCAATATTCTTTGTGTGTCACGCTCGTCTCTCGTGATGTCACCAGCTCCTCTTTCACTCGTTCTCCTATTCCATCAGGGAGTTCCTCCCTCAGATTATCGTCTCTTCGGTAGTACATTTGATAGGGTTTTCTCAGCGGGTATCTTCTTTCGAATATTTGCCGTGGTCACAACTGCTGGTGTCAAACATGGCACAATCTCAGGTTTCCAATATACAGGAGGTAGAGGGGCGGGATTTCCTGATGAGGCATGCAACTGCTCCTCTACACACACATTATGTTATGTTGATTTATACCACTCAGTGCTACCACACAAGGCCGGTTTCCAGGCGTTAACTTGGCTCTGCAAGAGACGAGGGTGGATTGTGTTAGTGAGGATAGGATAGGTTCAGAACCAGGAGGAACTGGTGTCTGTGTGCCTTGTCTTGCATGTAGGAGTTGGTTGAGAGGCCCCGCTTGTTGTAACCGTAAGAGTAGGACTTGGTTCCTCGGATGTGTGCTAGTATTTTATGCCGTGTGTGTTGGTCATATGAGGTTAGTGTCGGGTTTCGGGTTACGGCTGTGTGCATTAGTTAGTTGTGTCCCTTAAAGGGTCCAGTGTCGCAAATTTCTGTTAGGTGTTTGATTGAGTTATGTTGATGTGCATTTGTGTAGTGTAGATGGATCCATCCATAGTCTCAGAGAGGAGTTAGTTGAGTGTGAGAATTAATGCTAGGTGTGTCTATGTTTAGTGTGGCTAGGCCCTAGTCATGTATAGTGGTGCTGGTTTTATTGGAGGAGCAGGAAATGGCGAATTGGTTAGTACATCAATTAGTTTTGACAGTGCCCCTGAAGTGTATCGTTGGTAGCCACTCAACAGCCCCATGCAACATTCTTGGTTGTGGTCCATCGACCAGCCCCGCCTCCTCTCCAAGCATGGAAGCTATCTTCCCCCATGTTTTTTCTGAGGGCAGAGGGTTGGTTGTACCTATTTTGTTCCTAATTACTCAGCTGGGTTTAGTCTGAGCAGTTGCTTTTTGTCCTGGTGTGTGTTTGGCTGCTAAATGGACGCACGACTGGTATTGCAATAAATTTGAGAAAGTGGTGCACGACTGAGCTATCCTAGGCATGGAGGTGAGACATGGTTAGTCCGATACTTCAATTTAATGTGTTACCTGGCTGGACTTTCCTGAGTACATAAATGTGCATGTGGGGTGGCTTTCGCCAAGTCTGTCATACAGACGCGTAGTTTGAATGTGACATCCCACAATGACTGGGTTTCCAACAAAATGTTTGAATCAGTATACCTGGTCAGTAGGGCCTGGGACCCTTGCTCGCGCCAATTCCACACATAAGGAGAAGGTCTACTGAAGTTATTTTGTAGAAGGGCTGAGATCATTAAAAGATGCTGGTCTGGAGACTGGGCACGAGTAAGCCCTGGTGGAACATGCAACCTTCATAGACCCTTCAGATTACAAAGCCCTGCCAACATATAGGAGATACCAGATGCCAAACTCCCAGAGTGAGACCAGGATGGTACTCAACGCCATTGACTCAACACGGCTAGCATTGTCTCTAGCCATGGCCCCTCTGTCTTCCAAAAGCCAGAGTGGTGACCGCTCACTGCACTGGCCAAAGAAGCAAAAGCAAAATCGCTGGCACCTTTATGCACTTAGAGCTTGCAGATTCTGAAGAACGGCAGCTGCCTAAACTACACTGAACATTGGAACATACAAGCCAACAAAGGCTGCACTTTGAGGAGCATCTCGTTATCTGAAGTGCAAAGCCAGCACTCCGAGGAGCATCTCGTTATCTGAAGTGCAGAGCACGCACTCTGAAGAGCATCTCCTTATCTGAAGTGCAAAGTCTGCACTCCGAGGAGCATCTCGTTATCTGAAGTGCAAAGCCAGAACTCTGAAGAGCATCTCCTTATCTGAAGTGCAAAGTCTGCACTCCGAGGAGCATCTCGTTATCTGAAGTGCAGAGCACACACTCTGAAGAGCATCTCGTTATCTGAAGTGCAAAGCCTGCACTCTGAGGAGCATCCCGATATCTGAAGTGCAAAGCCTGCACTCCGAGGAGCATCTCGTTATCTGAAGTGCAAAGCCTGCACTCTGAGGAGCATCACGTTATCTGAAGTGCAAAGCCTGCACTCTGAAAAGCATCTCATTATCTGAAGTGCAAGGCCTGCACTCTGAGGAGCATCTCAATATATGAAGTGCAAAGCCTGCACTCTGAGCACATCTCGTTATCTGAAGTGAAAAGCGTGCACTCCGAGGAGCATCTCATTATCTGAAGTGCAAAGTCTACAGTCTGAGGAGCATCTCGTTATCTGAAGTGCAAAGCCTGCACTCTGAGGAGCATCTCGTTATCTGAAGTGCAAAGCCTGTACTCTGAGGAGCATCACGTTATCTGAAGTGCAAAGTCTGCACTCTGAGAAGCATCTCATTATCTGAAGTGCAAGGCCTGCACTCTGAGGAGCATCTCAATATATGAAGTGCAAAGCCTGCACTCTGAGCACATCTCGTTATCTGAAGTGAAAAGCGTGCACTCCGAGGAGCATCTCATTATATGAAGTGCAAAGTCTACACTCTGAGGAGCATCTTGTTATCTTAAGTGCAAAGCCAGCACTCGGAGGAGCATCTCATTATCTGAAGTGCAAAGCCTGCACTCTGAGCAGCATCTCGTTATCTGAAGTGAAAAGCGTGCTCTCCGAGGAGCATCTCATTATCTGAAGTGCAAAGTCTACACTCCGAGGAATATCTTGTTATCTAAAGTGCAATAATTAGAGTTTCGTCTGCACCTTTCTGCCTCTACAACCACCTTACTCTAGCTTCAACACCTCGAGATTCATGGCTCATACCTGGGCCTTCTTCGTTAAGAATCACATGCAGTCGATTGGAAATGCCACTGGACCTCTGGGGCACACTGCTCACAGCTGCACAACCTAACCAGAGACAAGCATATGACAGAACAAGTTGTAAACACATGAATAATCACGATAGCCCTGCATCTGAGTGTCTGGCTGCCTCCCCGAAAGAACCCAAGGTGTTTCAAAGTGAAACAGAACTGTGCGGCTGCTCAAGAGGCAGAAGTGGATACAACTGCAAAGTCCTATTCCCCCCATAATAAATATGCAGCTTTAAACTCATCTTCTGCTTAACCAATTAGAAGCCCATCCATATCCCTCCACTGTTACCTACGAGAGATTTGTAGGTGCGCTGAGCAGAGTGGGGTCCAGCCCGCTCATTAGGAGCTCACTTACCAAACAGTGACATTGCCCGGCCTCTGTAGGACTGTTGCCTGTCATGACCACACTGTTTACTGGAACCCTATCAGTTAGAAGCTAACAATCACTTGTACATTTAGATTTGGAGCTTTCTCCCGCTTACCTTACCTTTTAGGCCAGGGCCGGCTTTAGGCCCGGGCAACCTGGGCAGGCAGCACGGGAGCAGGGGGGTTTTCATGACCATAAGGTGCTGATGCTAAACCAGCAGGGGGCAGCCTTCCTACCTATCTGAGTAGTCTACTCGGACCAAGACACTTTGGGCCTGTGAAACATTTCTGTGAGTATGGGTTGCCCGGCAAGCTCTCCCAGAACTGATTCCTGCGCAGTAATTGGTCACTGCTCTGAAGAGTTTTGGAATGAAGAGCATAAGATCAGATATGTGGAAATGAACATTTTCAAGTAATCTAAGCGAGATACGAAAGCATCACCTAGCAGGTCTCGGAACAGCTCCCATAAATTCTGTTAAGGTTAAGCTGTGGTTATTGGCCAAATTGTGAGCTGCCTGTTCAACACAAAGAGAAGCTGGCAGTCAGATTTTGATGTCTAGTAGGACATCTGCCTACTCCTTACTGACTCGCGCGGCTTCCAGTCTTGCGACGCGCAAAGAAAGAAGTGGTCACCATTAGAGGGTTTCAATACACGTCTGACCGTGTCCCTCACTCTTATTGCCCCTCTTCGTCCTTCTCCACATGTGACCCGGGCTGCCCCTTCCCCACATGACAGGGGTGCATGCTTCGTCACAACCGTTGGTAAGTTCCCTGATTGGTGAACTTGTTCAGTGTCCAGTCAGGCTGATGGATGCTTGCTGTTCGTTTTTTTCTGTCTGGTTCATTTTCCTCCTGTCATGGGTCTCACCCTGGGTCATCCGCATATGGCACCAGTGCCGGCCTTGGGGGCAGCAGAGCCCTGGGTGAATTGGCACCCCCCCTCCCAGTGCGCCCCTGAGGGCGGGGCAGAGCCAGGATGTGGCCATTTTATTTTACCATGCGGGCGCATTTAAAAACAAAGGGGCGCCTGCCATGCTTTCTATCACTACGACAGCTCGGGGGACCCCTTAAAAGACACCACCAACCGGGCGTGGTGGTGGACTAATGGTGCCCTTTTGACATAGGGTGCTGACAACAGCACCCTATTGTTATTAAATGCGATCCGCTGCCGCGGGCGCATTTAAAAACAAAGGGGTGCCTGCCGCGCCTTCTACCACTACAACAGCTCGGGGAGCCCTTACAAGACACCACCAACCAGGCGTGGTGGTGGACTAAAGGCACCCTTTTGTTATTAAATGTGCCCGCACAGGCGGGTGCATTTCATTTGCAAAAGGCCACCTGCCGCGCCTTCTCCCACAACGCCAGCTCGGGGGAGCCCTTGAAAGAATCCCCCAAGCTGGAGTGGCGGGGCAAATGGTGCCTGCAGAGTGGGCATGCACAGCAGTGGCCGGTTCCCTCATCGCCAATGTTGTTGTGTGTCTTTCAGAAGATGAAACACAATGTTCCCTCAGTGTATATCCAAGGTAACGATAATGTAATAGGCATCTAATCAAAGTGTCCAAAATAGTTATCAACTAGAGCTTAAGGTGCAGGAGAGAAAGATTGGTCCTGGCACATGGTCCAACAATACCTAGGCAACAGAAAAAGTTATCTTAAGTAAGACAACTCCCGTCCCCCGCACTCTGTCACAGGCCTATCGGAGAGCCAACCAGTTACGAAGGTTTTGATATGTCACTTATACAATTATTAGGTATCAATACAATGTAGTGCATGTACGCTACATTACTGTGTAATGTCATTCCAACCAACACTCAGTAGGGCACACATTCACAACATTCCACTTTTATAACATTCATGACATCACACCATGCTAGCAGAGAAAGCAGAGTGAGAAGAAAGCACAGAGCAACAGCATCCTAGACTGCAGAGAGCAGACCAAATGCCACAGGCCTCTGGAAAGCTTATTATTTTTAGTTCATGTGCAAAAAAAGGTTCGTCGCCATGTTAGTCCAGTTAAAAAAAACACATTTCTAGTTTTGATACCTTTTATTTGACCTGCTGAAAATGTTATTCTGCGATGGGAAATGCATTTGCTTTCGAAAGTCCCAAAGACGTTCATCAGCTGCTAACTGATGGAGAAGGCCTTTGAGATTTTCCAAAGCTAATGCATTTTCCATGGCAGAATAATATTTTCAGTTAAAGTCCAATTAAAGGTATTTGAAGTTCATAGAAGTCATTCACACATATTTCCAAGTTTCCACAGAACAACAACTGGGTAACGGTGGGGCCAAGACCGGGCTCACATCTGTAGCCTACATCTATCATAGCTACTAAACCTTGTCCTATAATTGTGCTGGATAACATATACCTTTCTCATGACCCCCAATCGGGGTGGCCCTTATCCCCACGAGGAGAACACGCGTCATTCTGGTGGCTTCTAACTTCATGACCCAAAACATGATCTCTGGCAAATGTAACTTCCTCGTTGTGTTTAATCGCAGTTCTGTTTCTTCGGCGGGGTAAGTGTAATCCCTTTTTCCGTGCAGCTCCCGATCCCTGTCCTGCATCTACACCACAGCCTTCATAGCTCCCTCCTGGCTGCTATTGTTGTGTGTCCCGTAGCTGTGCCCGAGTGCAAGTGCCCTCACCGTAGACAGCAACGTTGCCCTTGAAATGACACGTCTTTGTGATCCTTAACACAGATGAAGGGGCCAGGGGACTTCCGGGGAGTTCCTGTGCTTCTTTTAATTACTTCCAGGGCAACATAGCAATCCATGGGTTGTGATTCAGACAAAGTTGGGGCCTGGCTAGGAGGCAACCAGAGTTCCTTACTTCCAGGATTGCAGCCCAACACAGTTCTGTCTGGGCACCTCAAACCTCAAGTATGATATGATATGATATGATAGTTTATTTATATAGCGCCTATACACAATGTGTTTCAAAGTGCTTCAAGTCAAGGGAAGGGAACAAGAGAAAATACAATGACATTCTTACAGGCCATGAACAGTAAGGATGTGAAATTAACTATCGTACTCGGCCTGACGACATTTCAGATAGTGCAAGAGCTAAGACATAGATAAGGAAGGGAGGGGGAGAGTCGGAAGGAAATGGAAACAGACAGGCGACTACCGTACTCGGCCTGACGACATTTCAGATAGTGCAAGAGCTAAGACATAGATAAGGAAGGGAGGGGGAGAGTCGGAAGGAAATGGAAACAGACAGGCGACTACCGTACTAGGCCTGACGACATTTCTGGTAGAGCCGGAGAAAAACAAAAGGTGAGGGAGGGGGTTGCAGATAGGGAGGGGAGGAACAAAACAAGCGACTATCGTAGTAGGCCTGACAACATTCACATTACAAGTAGTCACACATTGCTCGAATGATGCACCTCGACCCTGCCTTGGAACCCGCCCTCATACTCCAGTACTATGGCCTATAAACTGTGACCATTCAATGCAATCCAAACTTTGACACCACAATACTGGCCACCTGCTCGTCGTGCTGTTCCCGACTTAGGCCATGCGCACAGCCAGCAGCCCCTGTGCTATTTCAGGGCCGGGAACACACACAGCTCTTACAATGCCCTCTCAAGCTGCAGACTCCTTTCTCTACCGGAGCACATCTGCCCATCCCTCACTCACAGCCACCCTGATATTCGAGTACTGAAATGCACACACGGCTGCCAGTGCACCCAATCCTGCATCGCAGCAGCCGCAGCATCCCCTGCTCAGAGGCGTAGACAGGGTCGGGCCTGAGCGGGCAAGGCCCACCCAAAATCTGGAAATGCCCACCCAGCAGCACTTTGTGGGGATTTACAGATCTTAATGTCAGTGTGGTGGACCCAACTACATTAGCTTTAGGCCCCACTTGCTAGACAATCCTGGCTACGCCTCCGTCCCTGCTATTTCCATACACTTCTCGCTAAGTTCTAGAACACACCAAAAGCTCTGACAATGCACCTCAACCTGGCGCGAAGTTCCTGAGCTTTTTATGTGCAGAGACCAACACTCCATTCTGCGAATGCAGCTCCACGCCCTCGCCCACCTGCAGCTACTGGTAGAAAATCAGACACAACACAGGGCACCGAACTACCAACACGTGTCCCTTGTTGCTGCTCCAGTACTGGTGCACACGGGTACCGAAGGAATTCGGCCCACACTGATGCACCTCGATCACAGCGTTTAGAAATCCCTGGGCCCGAATACACTGCCAGCACTGAGCTCCGCCAATGCACCTCAATCGCGAGCAGATGCAGTGCACCCAGCTTTAATAGCGATGCCCACCCCACTCTGGCAGTACACCAAACTCCTAAATCCACGCGCACCTCCTGAATTGCAGCTCCGCAGCCAACAAAGAACTCTGCTAGTGCACCCTAACCCTGCCCCGCCCCCCTCCAAACCCGGATATTCCAAAACCTCGACCCACACATGGCACTGATAATGAGCCCCAGTCCTGACTTGCAGAACGCCCTTCTATTTCGGTACCAACACCCACTGCAATCAGTGAAATGTCTTCTTTGTTAAATGATGACGCTGAAGGTAGCATCTTATCATGTTAATTAGCTAAGGTTAGTGTTATGCAGTGTTCGTTCTCTTACCGGGTTCACTATATTACGCTCTTATACTGCCATCTAGCGGCTTTAGAAAGCATTTCATTTTTTTCTTCAAGCGTTTCACATTGGTTCCGCTCCACTTCTCACACAATCAGACTTGACGGGTGTCTATTGCGTGGTGTGTGGGGTCACAGTACTGCAAGAGCGGCAGGTATTGCATGGGGGCCAAAATTGTATGGCATCTGCAGGCCACTAACACACGCAGAACTGTGTGTTGGTTCCAGACATGATGGCAAGAAATGCGTTCTTGCAGGTCAGGAATTACATTGGCAGAGGGGTATATGTGGGGGTCGGTAAGGGGGGTCAGGATTGCAGCGCATGGACACAGTCTTGTCAGGGTCTAAGAAACTGAATGACGTTGTCTGGTGCAGGTACACAACGCCGCGTGGCTCCCTCTGACCAGTTCCTGTGCCAGGCCGTAGCTGAAGGGGGCCTCATCACGAGTTGGGTGGTATCCCTGGCGGTATTACCGCCGGGGCTATTAGCGTTACTGCCAAACCCCCGGCACTATTAGCATGGCGGTAATAGTGCGGCAGTAATAGCACCAAAAATCAGCAAAATTGCGGCGGATTTACCCCCAGCTCATAGCTGGGGGTAAATCCTGCCAAACCTGTGATTTGGCGGATCCTTAAATGTGGCGGCAATAGCATTACCGCTGCATTTAAGGGTTACCGCCAAACTCGTGATGAGGCAGCAAGTCACCTTAAGACCAGTCACGAACAGGACAGAATGCAGATGATAAACAGTGTCAGGGATGGCCGGACACCTTAACAATGGCCTCACAATAAACACGTCCTTCAGCAGCTCTTAGGCATTTGGAACTGTGGTGGCAACTTTCAAACTGAATGACCCTGCACTGATGCAGCTCCCCTCCAAGTCTGTGTCTGCTTCCAAGACAAAGTAATACAACAACGGTCTACTTATAGATGTGTTCTTTTCCATGATATCTACTAGCGTGTCATGCTAACATAAGGTTGCTCTTGTGTAGATCTCCACATTTTCTTAACATCATGCATAACGGGAAGCAATGGAGCGCTTTACAATCATAGCGGGAAGAACACAGTGAGGGAAGCAAAGAAAAAGGGAAACGGGCGCTAGCAGGGGGTGGGCGAAGGTGGGCAATTGGCAGCATGGGAGGGAACACAGTGCGGAGAAGATCGCAGAGTCTCAGGTAGGGTGGGGAGTGCAGGGTGTGTGGACCTAGGTGTTAAGGAGGAGCCATTCCTTACTTGCCCTCACTACACAATTTCTTGCCATTTGTAGCTTAAAGTGCTGAAAGTAAAGTCGTATAAAGCTTGAGACTTGTCAGGCTTGCATTAGTTTAAATTCGTGGGACATTTTGCATTTTTGGCACAAAAAGGCTTACAAAACATGTTAACATTGATTTGAAGAGCAGAGGACCAGAGTCCTTAGCAATGGGTGAGAGGATGCGAATATAAGACCGGGTGATGCATGTGAGGTAGAAAAATGAACCAGGGACAAGGACAGTAGGGTGGAGGAAGTGCTAAGTTTTAGGATGAAGAGGTGAGAGATAAGTGTTTTGGGGCTGTCGTACACAGGTAGGGGGAGAGGAGAACAAGGAGATGTAGTGGCGTACAATGCAAAGCAAGTGCTTCTTTAGGAAGGAGGAGAGCTAGGAGGTTGCATTTAAATACAGATAGTGTGGCAGTAGTTCAGAGACTAAGGGAGTGAGGAGAGGATGAAAGTGAAAATGAGAGGGAGCGCAGGGGGCACGAGAGGTGGCAAGGAGGTGATCATAGGGACCGAGGTCGGAGAGTAGGGAGTGAAATGGGCCAATATGTAGGGTGAGTCAAGTCAGTGTTTCAACATTAGGAAAATAAATCACAACGATATTCTTTTGAATTAACATGTTTCTATAAGGATTTACATAGTGTCAGGTTGCTTTACTATAAGATTTGTGAATTTTGCAAGTAAAGGCAGTATTATTGTAGTCATTGAAAGCTGGACCTTAAATATTGGTATCAAATAGAGCTCAGTAGGTATGCAAATTGGTTCAGCAGTGAAGTTGGGATTTTAACCCAAAGTGTGTGCTCCTGGCTAAATAATTTCATCTCACTGTGACTGAACTGCAAAAATCGGGGTTCTTCAAAGTGATCAAGTTTCCGTTACTTAAAAAAAAGACTCCCTTGCAATGGGTGAGATTTAATTTTAGGGGCAAAATGATATCCCCTCATTCTCTTCTGTGAGGGCCAGAGGCCGTCATCTAGAATTGCGTTATTGTTGCACTGGTCCTCCTTCCGGCCCGTCTCACTTGATTTGACAAATAGTCTCACCAGCCAGCCAGTTCACCAGAGATTGTAGTATAGCGGACTGACTGCAGAAGAATCAGCATTTATCTCTTCTCTTGCTGCTGTCAATCACCATATTTGCTTGTGTCATCCAGAGTACTGCCCCACAGGAGAACGAGTGAAATATTCTACAATGCCCTGTTGGGCTATGTGATGTCGTTTTCATGATTTCTTGGAGCTTTAGTATCTGAAAGAGGTGGGGTGGGCACTAATGTAGGTGCAGGAGAAGAAGGAACACATTATTTTGTTGCAATGTTGATGTGTGATCAGATCTGGAAAGAGTCGAGCCCTCTGCGGTATGCTAAGTTTAAAACCAGCATTGGCAAAGCCAACAGTTTTGATTTGTTTGTAAGTATTAGGTATTTGTCAGGCACTGCTATTATATGCCCAGGTACAGACACTATTTTGCAGCTGATACCATCTATGGCCAGTTAATACCACTAAGACAGTGCCTTTCCCATGCCTAGACAAATGCCCAAACTGTTTGTTTTACTTTTGGCTATAAGCCCAAACTATTGAATTGCAGGACGGATAGGAGGGAGAGGAATAGGAGGCACTACCACCAGCCTATGGGTGTTTGGTAAATGTACCACTCATTAAACACCCATGGCAATGCTAATCCCTATGGACATTCCCAGCCTGTACCTGGCCCTCCCGGCCCAATACACACCCTCCCGGGATCTCTTTGAACTAGCTCTACAACACACTAACATCAAACATTGTGATGTTTAGAACTTGGCAGTGTTATTTCTTAGCAGTCTTCTGAGAGTTAATAGGTTAACTGGAACTGTAAACGAGCTTCCGGTGTACAAAAACATGTCTTAACCAACTGTGTCCTGGCATCTGTTCCTTTTACTGAAGTCCTGTTAACAATCATTAGCAAAGGCAGCAGTTTTGACTTGTGCATAGGTATTTGGCAGACATCATTTGCCAAGCACTGGCACACGGGGCATGATACTCACACCATGCTCCAGCTATTTCCATCTTTTGATCAGGTACTAGCCTTATGGCAGTGCCTGGCAAATGCCTAACCCACAGAAGCTAAAACTGTTGGCTTTGCTAATTCTTGTCTGCAATTCTTACAGTGATTGCTTTCAGTATCACTAATTCAAATAAATGTGCATGCCTTGCATGACTCAACATGAAATCTCATGAGCATACGTAAACAAAGCATGACTAGTCGACAGGAATAGCCCATTTAAACAGATTTCCCCAAAAGGGGGTGCTACATATTCAGGGTAATTCATGGAATAAATGTGCACCGAAAAAGGGAGCGCAAGCGTGAAAATCGCAGCGCACGGATGCTAAAGGCGCGCACGCAGCCGTTCGTCGATTCATGGAATACACTGCGCGTGTAAACCCTGGGATGTGCGCCAAATCCATGGGTGGCGCACGCGGGCGCACACATCACCAAACGCTGTGCGCGACACGCACAGGGAAAGCACACAACGTGTAGCGCACACAAGAAAAGTGGGTGGAACACGGGGCGTAACACGTGTAATGGGGAACAACACGTGAAAATGTGGGCGTTACGGGGGAAGTACGGGAGGTAAATGCTCGCAACATCCACATGCGCGCTAACAAAACATATTCATGGTATCGAATAGGGGAAACCCGTGCGCCAAAAAGACACGCTAATCCGGATACACGTACGCCATCAGGAAGAAGGCGTAAGCGGCCCCGCGCAGCACAAAAGTGCGCGCAAACAACAAACAAGCTCATACGCTACGATGAATATACCGTACCTTGCAGTAGTGGTCGTGGGACACCGCAGGAGGAGGAGGATAGCCAGGCCCCGCATTTCTTTACCCAGGACCAGCATTTTTGGGATGCCTGATGACCAGGTGTATGGGAGGTACAGGTTTCCACCACTAATAATCCTAGAACTGGTCAAGGAGTGGGAGGATGACCTCACATCACTCACCATGTGCTCCCAAGCACTGAGCCCCTTGGAAAAGGTGCTCAATGTACTGCACTTCTTAGCTACTGGGTCATTTCAGCGGACAAGTGCCATAGTTGGGGGTGTCTCACAGGCCACACAGTTATGCTGCCTACACCAGGTGTTGGCAATCATGACTGCACGCCCCTCAGTTCGCAGGCACATATACATGCCCAGAACACCCGCAGAAAGGCAGGCTGTCGTCCAGGACTTTTACGGGGTGGCACACTTCCCCAAAGTGCTAGGTGCCATTGATTGTACCCATGTGGCTCTACGTCCCCCCGGGGCCCCTGAGCACATCTATCGAAACCGCAAGCACTGGCATTCCATCAACGTGCAGGTTGTATGTGATGCCAAGGGAATCATCACCTCAGTATATGCCAACTATCCGGGGTCCAGCCATTATAGCTTCATATTCCGAATGTCACCCCTAAACCGGGACCTGGAAGCTGGGCGGCATGGCGACACATGGCTAATTGGCAAGTATAAATGCCTCTGCACATGCATGCATATCAGACACTGAGAAATGGGAAAAACCTCACTAATGACAACCATTATCACCTCCCCAGGGGACAGTGCCTATCCTCTGAGCACCTACATGAGGACGCCAATACGGAACCCCACCACACCACCCGAGGTAATGCACATCACATGACACAAGTGTCACAAAGTGCACCGTCCCAAATGGAAACAGGCCACAGACAATTGCCTCTCACCAATGAAAAAAAAACAGCACACATAAACAAATACTTACCAGCAAGACAAAACATCAGTACAGGATCCAACAGTGGCAACATATGACAGTAAACAATTGAAGTAGTTCAAGTGTCACAACCTGACTAAGGCAGCACATCGACCCCTTCCAACTGCAGAGTGTTGCTGGTAGGCAAATGTGGCAGTGTACTGCATACAACATGAACTGCATCTGCAAAGGAGACAGGCTCATTAAGACATGAAGAGGCTACATGTATATATGCAAAAAGTCCTGTATGTAAAACCATATACAAATCCACCATGCAGTGGAGAAATGAACAACAATCCCCACTAGGGATGTATACACAGTTTGGGCTACAGGCTGCCCACACAACTTATGGGAGCCCAATGCCTCTGTGTAAGTTACTGTCACTTGGTCACACCCTTTGCGAGCCCATGGAAAGGGGAAGCAGGAGGGGTGTGTGTGTCAGGAACTCAAGGTTCTAACCCAAAGACAGGACAAGCCTGCATGTGCACAGCTGGAATACACAGTGGATGCCTACGGGAGCCACACAAAGCAACACACTGTAACATTAGTTCACAATCTGAAAGAAAATGGTTATGAACGAAAAAGTAAATGCAAATCAAATAAAGAAAAAGAAAAAGTAAATGTGAAGTAAAAGAAATAAATTAAATAATAAAGTAAAAATCAGAAGCATCACCAAATAAAATAAATGTATGAAAATCAAAATAACAAATCAAGAATTAAAATAAAATGAAAATAATAAATAGAAAAAAGAAGAAGAAATAAAGATAACAAATGAATTAAATACTAATTTCATTTAGCAAATTGGAATGAAATGTGAAAAAAACAAAAAAAAATGTTTTTAAAAAAATCCAAAATGGCCATGTGTGGACCAGGGGGGGAGCCCACCCAGGAGGGACGAGGTACAGGGTGCACCCCAACACCCACATGCGTGGATGTTGAGAAAAAAAAAACCTCCATGTGCTCATGGCCTGCACGGCTACTACAGTGGGAGAACTGTCGTCGCTGTCATCACCCTCATGATATGGGAGGCAGACCACGCAAAGCCCTGGCATGCTCCTCCATTGCAGCAAGCATGCAGGTCTGAAAGGTTTGGTTCTGCAGGATGATGGTATGGAGATGCTCCTCCATGGCAGCAAGCATGCGGGTCTGAAAGGTTTGGTTCTGCAGGATGATGGTACAGAGATCCCCATGCAGCACCTCACGGGTAGCACACATTTCTGCCTGCAAGGCCTTGCGTGATGCCCGGATCTCCTCACGGGTTGCCTGGAGCTCAGCTGAGAGTGTGCATGTTAGCTGCTCCAGCTGCTGTTCTGACCTTGTACTCCGGAACACCTCAAGTGCACCCAGAGTATCTCTGAGGGACGTGTGTTCTAAGGGCATCCTGTGGGCCTGTGACTCTGCAGATATGGCTGTGCGCAGAGTCTCCAGTCCAGCCCGTCGGTCCCTGTTGGACGCCAACATGTCCTCCCTGTGTGAGTGGCACATGGACTCTGTTGCTTGCTGCTGGAGCTCCACCTGCCTTTCAGGGGGGAGAATGGAAGTGGCCACCCTATCCACGGCCTGAGCCATCATCTCACACAATGCCCCCTGTTGTGCTGCTATAGTGCACATGGATTTCTCCCATACAGTATTGCCTGGTGGCGCATGTCCACCGCGTTGGCGGGCACCACACCTGTTTGAGGCAAGGTGATGTGCACCTTGCTGTGCTGGCAGTGCCTGAGGCTGCAGGACTGCATTCCTCCTTTGATCTGCTGGCACAGGAACAGGAGCAAATGTTGTGGAGTGTGACCCTGCATCCGTAACTGCCACAGGCGGACTTTCCAACACTGAATGCCCCATAGAGGGGTCTACCCCCAGTGCAGGTGGGTTGGACAGAACAGCATCCCTGCCAGAACCACTCACCTGCGACGGGACATATGTCTCAATGTCAGATTCAGCACCTGATTCAAGGAGGTCTCCGGAGGTGTACCGAGAGACTCGCATGGACAGTATGGTCTGTAGGACAAATGGGTTTTCACCCACCACCACCCCACGTCCTCCACTGGTGCCTGGTTGTGGCTGTGAGTACTCCTGCCTCTGTGCCATCTCCTCCTCCTCAGCAGCATCTATTGCCTCGTCACCTGCAAAAACATAAAAGAAAACTAAAAAGAAAACTAATGAAAACAGGCATGAGCACCATAGCCCACACACATAGGCATGACGAGGTAGACATCGAGTACATAAATGACACATGTCACACATGACAATAACTCTGGCATGCATGCACTGGCAATGAGTTTGAAGGGGAGGCAAAAAGCAGACACTGAGGACTCCAAGATGGAAAAGAAACACATGTGCAGCATGCTCGATAGCACCGGCATCACACATTAGCCTGTGAGTGGCATGGACAATCCACATACATGACACATGCCAGCACACAGATGGCACGTAGCACAGCCATGGCAGATTTGACCAGGACACCCAGATGGTAGCAAATCAGTACTGTCACCCATCGATGTGAGATGGACAACATGCAAAATAGTGTGACAAAACACGCATGTTCCACACACTGCAACAAAGCCAGTGTTCACTAATGCAGTGATGGCAAACACATGAATACATCAATGGTTGGTCACTTCGACATGATAGAAGACAATTGTCATGTTGAACATTCAAAGAGGGCCCCGAAGTGATTGTGTGCAGGCCATGTGCAGGTGCACATTACTCAATCAGCCTTATTGATGAAATCATTCTCATAATAAGGAAACATATGTGGCCCATTGTGGGGTGTAATCTTTGGCTGAAGTATGTTACATTTGGGGCAGAAGGGCACAAAAATGTGTGGTAAACATGCAAAGGATTTCCTCAATCAGGCAGAATGAACAGGAAAACAGTATGAACAATGTTGTGGCAAGGTGGCAGTTGAAGGGCAAGTGCAGTAATCAGGTGCAAATTGTCAACTGCGGTCAGAAGGGATACTTGAAAACCCAAACCCAAGGCCGGAGTATGGTTTGGAGGCACCACATGGGTGACCCATAGCAGTCATGACTACACAGCCTCCCCTCGCACTCAATCAGAACACATCACCCAAGCAACATACACATGGTTTGCACACACATGCATGGCCACTCACCGGACATTGCCTCAAGATCTGGTAGGTCTCCCACGCCTTCGATCTGATCCTTTGTGATGAAGCCTCCAGCGATAGACTCATGTTCTGTGAGTACTTCCTCCTCTGGTGGAGACCCACTGCCATTCACCAGAGTAGAGGCATGATTGGAAGCCAGCTTGTTCTTTGCTCTGCGTTTGAGCTCATTCCACCGCTTAGAGCAATCATCAGCTGTGCGCCTGACAAATCCAAGGGCACTAATCTGGTCAGCGATGCACTGCCAGTGGGCCCTACGTTGAACAGTCGTAGTCTTGCACCCTGCAGTCACCAGCATTTCGCATCCATGGGCCGACACGTAGTTCACAAGTGTGTCTAGTTCCACATCATTGAAACTGCGCTTCCTTGGCGTGCTGGAAGGGGGAGCCGTGTCTGCAGTCCCTGCCTGTACTGCAAGAGCACCCTTCTTCCTCTTGGGAGGTGGTGCGGACCCTGAGTGGTTTACGCCGCTCTGTTTGGTAGGGGCTGAAGCGCAGGTGGACTGGGCACTGGAAGTAGCCAAAGGCACGATGACCAAAGGTCTCACTGCATGCATTGGCTGCTGGATGATGTTGGCAGGACCAACCTCGGTGTGATGGACTTGGACCAACACTGTCCCGGCTGGGAGACTCAGAGCCGGAGTGGATTGAGCTGCAGCTGCCCCTGCAGCCTCCTCACCCTGGCTACTTGGGGCAGCAGATGACATTGCTGCCCCAGATCCACGGGGCCTGGTGACAGCAACTTTCACCGCCACACGTGCCTTTGACTTGGTGACACAGAAGTCAGCCTGGGAGTCATCCTGTGCCGGTTCGGTTGACAATATGGGCCGGGTTAACAAGGCCTGAGCTGGGATGGTGTCAGTTGCATCTCCCCGACCTATTGGGGGGAGGGGCATAGGTGTCCCTGATTGGTCCTCCACACACTGGCCTCTTGGGCCACCCTGCACATCCTGGCCACGTCCCCTAACACGCCCACCTCTTGGAGGTCGGCCACCTTTGCCTCCCTTACCGCTTGGTCACCTCCCAACCATGGCACTGATGTTCTTGTGCGAATGGGAGGTGCAGTAAACAATTGTCCTGGGCAATCGGGGTGAAAGGGGCAGGGTACTAGATACAATACGTACCCTAGTGCTCTAGCAAGACTGTCTGTGACCCCTGGGGGAAGATGACGGGTCAGGCAACGCTCAGGCACCCCGAAAACAAAATTTAATATGCACGCGACCGCTGGTAGCCCACGTGCGTTGAATAAAGAACCTGCACTATGCTTTGGCAACCAGAAACACAAAAATAAACGTACACATGGTACACGCTGGCTACAATGACCTCTGAATGGGTACGCGACACACGGGGGCAACCACAGTTGAAAAATACATGCGCGACTCACAGTCTGCCTGGAAAAAGAACGTGATTAAGACGTGCTGTGCGCGTTGGCAACACCACCGCCAAAAGAAGAATTGAACGCTGTCTGAGTATACAAGGAGTACAAACTGGAACCGTTGTGAAGTAATCGCGTATGAACCGACAAGAAGTACAAGAATCACCCGCTCGCTCTCCACAAAAAGCATGTACAAGAAAATAGCGTCCTACGCGTACCTTTTAACCCAGCCCACACGTGTGACATCACTTATGCGTGTACGCGCTAAGGACCTTTCCTTCAATTACACGCAGTGACACCCGGACGTGCAGTTTTTGCACGTGTACAATCAACATGCACCCGTGTGGAGGGAAACGCCCGCGAGCGTTACGTCACAGATGCGCTTATGCGCTAAGGGCCTTTCCTCGAATTACACGCTGACATGCAGTTTTTTCAAGTGCCAAATCACTCTTATCAAGCTGGCCACGCGACAACACACGGAGACCATGCTCCTGCCCAGAAGGCCATTTTCCTGCCCCTCAGAGCCCCGAGCACGCTCCCACCTGCCATCTGCTGCTGCCTCCCTGCTGGCCACGTGCCCTGCTGTTTGGTGCCTGCACGTCAGCCATCTGCAGGGGTCCATTTGCTGTGACCACCCCTGCTGGAACAGAAGACTCCCGACTGGCATTCCATCGCTCCACAGCCCAGCCCCAGGACCCAGTTGCCCACCCACACCTGCCTCGGGGGTTGCCACGTTCGACACAACATCATCTGGCACCGGTGGCAACCCCCCAGCAGAGAGGCAGAGGGCTGCCAGCTTCAGTGCCAATGAAGTTGGCATCCTGGTGGAGCAAGTCCTGGGGCATTATGATGCCCTCTTTGGAAGTTCACACGCCGACAATGAAGGACGGAAGAGGATCTGGAAGGACATTGTGGCTGCCATCAACGAGGAGGGGGTGGCAGCCAGCGACATGCAACACGTCCGGAAGCGCTGGGAGGACTTCACGTCCAGGACCCTCAGCAAGGCCCGGTGCCTTTTGAAGGCAAAGCATGCAGAGGGGTGCCGGGTCCGCCTTACCAACATCCAGATGAGGGTCCTGGAACGGATACACCCAGCGCTCCTCCTCCAGATCCTTCAGAGGCAGACCCGTCCGGAGTCGAGCGGTAAGTGTCCATGCGTACTGATTGGACGCTGTGCATGTTGAGGTGTGGCAGGAGTGTGCGGGTTGCACATATGTCTTGGAAGGGCCATGTATGGATGTGTATGTACAGGGACATGAGCCTGCCGCATGCGAGTCTAGTCATGTGTGAGGCACATCAATGGTGTATGTGTTCAAATGCATGGTTCCCAAATGCATGTGTCGGTGCACACATGTGTATAATTATGTGTATGTACTGTGGCATGGTTGTGGTGTGACACATGGATGCTGGTTCCACCTTCATGTATGTGCACAATGTACATGTGCGTGTGTGTGTATTTGACATGTGTGCCACTGTGATACACCATGGATGCATGTGACACTGACATGTAGAAGGCTGATTGGCAGATGTGACATGGATGCCGATGATTTTACTGCAACAGGTGGTGGAGATGTACAGATGCATGTATGCCTGGTGGTATGTGTGCATGTGTTTGGCACGCCCCGTGTTGCATGTGATGTCAGGCTAACCTTCGGATGCTCATGCTGTTGTATGTGTATGGAAGGTGCTGCCTGCTGCAACATTCCTGTTAATTTGCGTATGTGTGTGGGTTCAAATGATAGATGTGTTGGGGATTGTGATGACATGTGTGAAGTTTGACACTGCCACTCATGTGCAACTGTCATGTGTATGAGACCATTGTACAGTGCCCTGATGGCTGGTTCTGTCTCTCCCTGTCTGCAGCGTCAACTGATGAAGAGGGTGGAGACGGTGCTGTGGAGCACAGTGGCAGGGACCCCATCGCCAGCCGGAGACGCGAGGCTCAGCTCCCCTCTCAGGTTGTCATCTCGTCGGGGAGTGAGGGGTCTGGTGCCGCGGCCGCAGCTGCCGAAGGTAGGTCCAAGAGGCGGAGGTCGGAGGAGGACTCCTCACAGCAGAAGGGGCAGCTGAGACCCCACAGCGGCCTATGGAGGAAGAAGTCATCCAGGTTGGTGGAGGGTTTGGTTGAGGAGGAGGCCGTGGAAGGGCCACACACGGGGTCTGGAGGGGGGATTCCACTGGTGCTAGTGGTGCAGTCCAGGGGCAGGGACAGGAGGCAGCACAGACGGCCGTGGAGGTGCCTGTGTGTAATCCTGTCCCCGATCCTGTGACTGCATCATCCCGCACCAGCAGGGATGCGTTTGTCCAGACCCGTTTTAAGGGAGGGGATTCGCTAACAACAACTGGCCTTCCTCTCCCTGCGGACGTGGCAATCCGGGACCATGTTGAGCCTGTCCTGGCTGGGGTGGCATTGCGTCAACTTGGTATCCGGGATAACATGCAGGGTTCACGTGAGGACGCTGCACGTTATTTCAGATGCCTCGTTGACCGCGTCGACTAGCTACGAGGGATCACCGGTGCTGGGTTCCTCCGTGTGCTGGGCCTTATGCCGACCCCTTCCTCAACTGAACCCCCTATGCGCCAGTCATCCTCCGTGCCATCTTCCGGCCCAAGTATCACCTGGGCACCCTGTGGAGCTGCCTCTGACCCAGTGGCCAGGCTGGTGGAGGGCACATCCCTGCCACAGTCGGGAGTTGGAGGCGGAAGAGGCACGGCTCACTATGGTCAGGGCGGAGAACTCCATGCGCAAGGCGCTGAGGCGGGCTGAGTGCCTCGAGGAAATTCGCAGGGAGTCGGAGGTGAACATGGCATTACTCCTGCGAGACCTCGGGGCCAGGGAACAGGGCCGCCTCCAGGACATTGAACAGGAGTTCGATGATGCCCTGGCCCGGGAAATCAACAAGTGAGCTGTAGGTCTTGCCCGCCGCCATTGTATATAGTTCATTAGTGTTAGGTTTCCTTTCTATTTTTATTTAATTTGGGGCGCATGGACTATGCCCCACCTTTTTGTATATAGTTATTTATTAGGTAGGGTTTTTTGTAGGTTTCCTTTGGATTATTGGGCTCATGGACCCTGGATTTTTAGATTGTATATAGTTCAAGACTGGATTTGACTTCATTGATTTTTTTTTTCCATGGAGCAATGGTTTTCTATTTTTTTTAACCTTTGTATTTGGTTTGATGGACGAACCCTTTGGAGCCATTTTCATTTGGATTTATTTGGATTCAGCATTCATATATTTTTCATTCATTTTGGACATCCAGCCTTTTGTTTATTATTTTTTTCTTGTGTGATTTTCTTTCATTCCGTTGATTTTGGATTTAATACATTTTGATTTCATACTTCATTTGTGTGGTATTCTCTCATTGGTTTCGTGCATGTCACGATGTGGGTTTTCTCATTCACTTGCCCCCATTGTGTGTATCTGACGGACATGTATTGATGTGCATACTTGTCATTTGGGATCTATCATGACATAGGGGTTTCAATGTGGAGTGGATGGAATACTTGGTTGGGTTTTTGGACTGGGGTGGCGTGGGGTGGGATTTGGGTGGCCATAAGGGCCATGAGTGTGGATCATGATGACGTGTTGGGGGGGACATGAGTCGGGGCCTGCTGGCAGGTGCCCGTCACTTCTGGGTGGGTGGGGGTGCAGGGGGACATGAGTCGGGGCCTGCTGGCAGGTTCCCCTCACTGGCGGTGGGTGGATGGGTGGGGGGACATGAGTCGGGCCTGCTGACAGGTGCCCGTCACTGGGGGCGGAGTGGGGGTGCAGGGGCACATGATTCAGGGCCTGCTGGCAGGTGCCCGTCACTGGGGGTGGGTGGATGGGTGGGGGGACATGAGTCAGGGCCTGCTGGCAGGTGCCCGTCACTGGGGGTGGGTGGAGGTGCAGGGGGACATGAGTCGGGGCCTGCTGGCAGGTGCCCATCACTGGGGGTGAGTGGATGGGTGGGGGGACATGAGTCGGGGCCTGCTGGCAGTTTCCCCTCACTGGGGGTGGGTTGATGGGTGGGAGGACATGAGTCATGGCCTGCTGACAGGTGCCCGTCACTGGGGGTGGGGTTGGGGTGCAGGGGGACATGAGTCAGGGCCTGCTGGCAGGTGCCCATCACTGGGGGTGGGTGAAAGGGTGGAGGGACATGAGTCGGGCCTGCTGGCAGGTACCTTTCACTGGGGGTGGGGTGGGGGGACATGAGTCGGGGCTCACAAGAGTGTTCACAACTGCATAGTGCCATGTGGGCTGCCTGCAGGGCATGGTGAGGGTTGTAGGGTAGTTCCCTGTGGTGTGGGCTGACTGCAGGGCATGGGGAGGGGGGAAACCGCACACCCGGGAGGGCCCACGATGCCAAATAGCGTGTGAAACTCCCCACGTACAACCCAAATACATGTACCCCGCTCTCACCTGGAGTATCACGTGTAAAACTTCCCACGCACCCCCAAAATACACGTGTCCCGCTCGCACAAGGCCTATCCCATGTGAAACTCCCCACGTACCCCCAAATACACGCACCCCGCTCTCACCTGGAGTATCGCGTGGGAAACTTCCCGCGTATCCCCCAAATACACATACCCCGCTCGCACAAGGCCTATCGCGTGTGATACTCCCCGCGCACCCCCGAAATACACGTACCCTGTTCTCGCCCAAGGCCTATCGCATGTGAAACTCCCTGCGCACCCCCCAAATACATGTACCCGCTCTCGCCTGGAGGATCGCATGTGAAACTTCCTACGTACCCCCCAAATACACGTGCCCCGCTCTCGCCTGGAGTATCTCATGTGAAACTCCCCACGTACCCCCCAAATACACATACCCCGCTCTCGCCTGGAGTATCGCGTGTGACATTCCCTGTGTAGCCCCCAAATACACATACCCCACTCTCGCCTGGAGTATCGTGTGTTAAAACCCCTGCGTACCCCCCAAATACACTTACCACGCTCTCGCCTGGAGTATCTCGCATGTGAAACTTCCAGCGTATCCCCTAAATACACATACCCCGCTCGCACAAGGCCTATCGCGTGTGATACACCCCGCGCACCCCTGAAATACGCGCACCCCGCTCTCGCCTGGAGTATCGCGTGTGAAACTTCCCGCGTATCCCCCAAATACACATACCCCGCTCGCACAAGGCCTATCGCGTGTGATACTCCCTGCGCACCCCCGAAATACACATACCCTGTTTTCGCACAAGGCCTATCGCATGTGAAACTCCCCGCGCACCCCCCAAATACACGTACCCCGCTCTCGCCTGGAGGATCGCATGTGAAACTTCCTGCGTACCCCCCAATACACTTGCCCTGCTCTCGCCTGGAGTATCGCATGTGAAACTCCCCGCGTACCCCCCAAATACACATACCCCGCTCTCGCCTGGAGTATCGCATGTGAAACTCCCAGCGTACCCCACAAATACATGTACCCCGCTCTCGCCTGGAGTATCACATGTGAAACTCCCCGCATACTCCCCAAATACATGTACCCCGCTCTCGCCTGGAGTATCGCGTGTGAAACTCCCCACGTACCCCCCAAATACACGCACCCCGCTCTCACCTGGAGTATCGCATATGAAACTTCCAGCGTATCCCCCAAATACATGTACGGCGCTCGGCCAAGGCCTATCGCGTGTTAAACTTCCCGCGCACCCCCGAAATACACGTACACCGCTCGCCCGAGGCCTATCGTGTGTTAAACTTCACGCGCACCCCCAAAATACACGTACCCCGCTGTCACCTGGAGTATCGCGTGTGAAATTTCCTGCGCACCCCCCAAATACACATACCCCACTCGGCCGAGGCCTATCGCGTGTTAGACTTCCCGCGAACCCCTGAAATACACGTACCCCGCTCGCCCGAGGCCTATCACATGTAAAACTTCCCGTGCACCCCTGAAATATACGTACCCCGCTCTCGCCTGGAGTATCGCCTGTGAAACTTCCCGTGCACCCCTGAAATACACATACCCGCTCGGCCGAGGCCTATCGCGTGATAAACTTCCTGCAAACCTCCGAAATACACATTCCCCGCTCGGCCAAGGCCTATCACGTGTGAAACTTCCCGCGCACCGCTGAATTACACGCAGGCACCCCATCCACCCTGGGCATGCCTCACAGGCAGCCCACTCACCCTTCCCATGCCCCACAGGCAGGCCATTCACCCTGGACATGCCCCACAGGCAGCCCATGCCACAGAGGGGTGCTTTTTCTATGCAATTTACTTGGCGCGAGCAGGGTACGTGTATTCCGAGGGGTGCCCCAGTACATTTTCACGCTTTTGGCTGCCGTGAGTGGGGTACTCGTAGTATTTTTACGCGATTACAGTGTACCGGCCCTGTAAGCTGGTGCAGGGTTAGCGCGGCCTTTGCGCTGCATTGAGGATCTCAATGCCTTTTCCTTGCGCAAGGGGCGTTCTTGGGGACGTAACTCACGCTGCGGTATGTTCTCTGCGCCAGCGCTCAAAATGGCTTGGAAATTCCATGAATACGCGGTGCGCCAGAATGCTGTTTAGCGCACACGGCTTGCTCACGCTGGTGCACGCTCCGTCTCTGCACTGCTCGCGTGCGCTGCCTCTGCGCTGAAATCTGTAAATCTCTGAGTAGTCTTGTGGACGAAGTGGGCGGGAGCTGTCGGGAGTGGTGCTCCTCTACTTCTTTTAAATACTTTTTATCGTTCCTATACTTTTATTTTGAAAAGAAACCGTTCCGGAAAGGTTTCGTTTTGAAATAAATGTGTAGGAAGAAGTTCAAACTTGCACTTTTAGTGCACTGCACTGGACGTGCCCTTAAACAGTAGGTGCATGTGTTTTGGGGTTTGTATTGTGCATGGGAGGTGACGCTGCAATGGGGTTTGCAGGGAGCAGTGCAGGCCAGTAGGGAACATAGTTCCACTACTTCTTTTTGTACACTTCAACCACTACTCAAAGTTCAAAGCAATACAGTTCCGGGCAATCCTTGGGGTTTCCTTCCCCAAGTTCAAGGCAACACAGTTAAAAAAGAAAAGGGTCTTGAGGCTCGGTCCTCAAGACAACATTTGCAATTCCTCACGCCACAGGGTTCCCTTCCCCAAGACTTCAACGTGGCAACTTATACTTGTGTCTGGTTTTCAAAAGTTCAATACAACTCCAGGTCAACTTGACCCTTACATTTGATTGTATCAACAGTTCACTTACAATGTTCCATCTTGGTGTAGTTCACAGTGCCTTTGGTTTTCACATTTTAGGGTTCCCTGGTCTAGGCGCAGTTATCAGACTGCACGTTCCACTCATCACAGGTCACACAACCAGGAACCCTAGGCTCTTCAGTCCACACAGTATGTGCAGCTTCACACTCTCTTGGCTTCTCCTGGTCAGCCTCTTGGCTTTGCCATGTAGGAGTTGCACGCTTCATACCAGTCTCTGACCTTGCCACACTGTCTCCATTCATACAATGCACTATGTTGTGGTCTTATCCATTTCCCACCTCTCTGTCACAGTCTTTCACACTTGAGCTCTTTTCTGCAGGTTTTCAAATGAGCACTTTGCCATTTGCCTTTCATCAGTGAACAGCTTTGCCCACAAAGTTTCACTCAGTTCGATATTCAATATGTATGATTTGGCTGTGATGTACATTTTCATTCAGTTCCGTATTCAACAAGCTTCTTTTGTAATGAGCATTTCTCTCGTTCACTTCAATTCGCAAAATAACACTTTCATTGATTAGGGATACAAAGACACAGTCTCTCAGTTCTCAAAATCCTCACACGCAACTTTGCCTTTTCGAAATAAACGCTAGCGCAATGGTCTGCTACTTCTTTTCCGCTCACGTGTCGATTCAAACAATGGGGATCGTTTTAACCATACTGCATCCCTACTTTTCAGCATTCGCGTGCATAGCGGTCTGGGGTTTCGGGGATCAGAGAAAATCACCAGCCTCTTTAAGGTGGTTGGTTTGCATGGCAAACCTCGATGTGAGCTGCTGCTGCTTCTGGCTTCCCACCAGGGCTTCAGGCTGCCCCTTCGACACACTGCAATGCTGCTGCTGTGTGACCGCTGCCACATGGAGTACAAGCTTCTTGGCTACTCATGGATAGGATTCAAACATCCAAGAATCCTCACACCTGTTGTGCTTGGCTCCTGATGGTTTACTCGATCTGCCACAGCCCTCACGGCTATCACGCCTCCTCTGATTGTTCACACCTGCCGCTGAAACAGATGACATGTATTCCTTTTCTTTCTTCCAGCCTGTGCTCATGTCCAGCCTTTTCTCAGCCCTCAGACAGCTTCTCGGTTGCTCCTTTGGTCTCCTTTTGTACACCTGCAGGTTGCAGGTGTAAGTTCCCAATTTAACTTGCCTGACCATAGCTAAAGGGACATGCCTGACCTTCACGGTACTTTGCAGGCATCTTCCTTGTCCCAGTACTAGAGAGGTGAAAAGAGCTAGTGTTCATTACTCCTAGTTGTCTCTTCTTCGTCCCAGTACTGTCATATGTAAAGTGTGGCAAAGTGAGGGGAGATGTTGTACAATTGTCTATAAAGGCTGTGGGAGGATTAGGTTGATCTTCAATACGAAAAAGGGGATACCCCGCCAACTTATAAAAGGGTGAGATGATCCTATGGGTTCCCGTGCTGGTAGCCTGTTTGAATTCCTATCTGGCCACAGGCACTTATCCGCAGTCCTGGAAAAAAGCTATCATTCAACGTATTTTTTAAAAGGGTGACTCTGGAAGTCCTCTTGCTTACAGGCCGATCTCACTGCTGGACACCTCTTTCAAGGTTTTTGGTCGGGTCATTTTGCAACATGTCGAAGATTGGATCTCAACTAGTCAGGTGCTTTCAGAAGTCCAATATGGTTTTAGACCTGGCTTGGGTACCCGGGACCAGGCATTGAACCTCTATCTGGTAGGGACCTCTTCTGTCTATGGCAGGGGGAATCCGATCTTTTTAGCCTTCATGGACCTGAGCACCGCATTTGATAAGGTGGACAGAGTTTCTCTCTGGCGTGTTCTCCAGTCCATGGGCTGTCCGCCTGAACTGCTATGGATCTTCATGAGGACACCATGGCCTGTGTCTGCTTTGGGGAACAGGGTGAATTCACTGATTATTTTGAGGTGTTTACTGGAGTTCGTCAGGGCTGTGTGCTGTCGCCAGTCCTATTTACTCTCTATATAAATGGTCTGTTTAGAGCACTAGTGAACACTAAAGCAGATTTTCCGTGGTTGGGAAACAAAGAATTCCCTCTGCTTGCATACGCTAATGACATGGTGCTCATTGCCCAGACACCACTAGCCCTACAAAAATCTATTAATGCCTACACTGACTTTATGACTGAGTTAAAACTCAGCATAAATACCAGAAAATCACCAGTGATGGCATGCAGTGCCGGGAGAAGGAAAACAGTCAAAATGCATACGATGATGAGCAATGGGTCTGTTATCCCCAGGGTAACTAAGTTCGATTATCTAGGTATCTGTTTTTCAGACAACTGGAGGGGGATGGCCCATGTTCAGAGACAAAGTATAAAAATGAAACAAGTGTTGGGGGGAATCGCAAGATTTATGAAAATGTATCAGGGCCAACCACTAAGTCTTATTATGGAAGTGTTTCGTGCACAAACCAAGGCTATGACCAACTACGGGTCTACACTGTGGGGGACTGAAAATGTAATGGCCATTGAAGTCACAGAGAATAATTTTCTGAAAAAATGGTGGGGCCTCCCCAGTTCTGCCCCCAATCACGCCATGCATATAGAACTGGGTATCACCCACATAGGCGATGATTGGTACAGAGCACCCTTTTGCACTGTTTGGGGATCTGGTCAAATTTGAGAGCCACTCTGACACATGACATTATTAGTTCTTTGTTGCTGGGCCCCCACTGGCAAAAAATACCTTGACTGAAACACATATCTGAATGTGTGTCCTTGGTTGATGATCTGTCTTTACAATGCCCAGCCCAAATGTTAACAATAGTAGAAAGGAATGTGTACAAGAGGGTCTCCCGCTCGCATATTGCAAAAAACGTAAATCCAGTCATCTTGCCCTGCAATCTAATAGGCTCCATTTATTTCAAGGTTGGACATTAAGCAACCTTATCTGATGCATAGCAAGAAGCAGGTTGACCGATGGACACTTACTAGGGCGTGACTCAGTCTGCTCCTGCTGAGGGATATTGCGCAGAAATAGCAGGGAAAGGAGCAGTGTATGACCTGTCCGGGTTGTGGGGGCATGAAGGAGGACCTCTTACATTTTTGTTTTGCTCTGGGTATTGCGAGATCAGGACACAAACTATTTCCCCACTCCTGAGAGAAGCGGACTTCACTCAGTGCTGCCGGCACTTTTGTTATTGTTGCATGCAGAACCTTTAACTGTTGCCCGGGGTATGTCTGAATATTTAAGGAAGTCATGGAACAGAAGTACACGCATCGTAAATATTTCAATATGAACTGCCTTCTCTCTAAAGACAATGGGCCTCATTACGACCCTGCCGGTCCGGAAAGAACGGTGGTGGTAAAACCGCCACCACCGTTCTTTCCGGACCGGCTGATTAAGAGTCCTGCATGCGGGAGGTGTCACTCCCGCCAGGTCTGACCTGGCGGGTTTAACACCACTCGCCTGCAGGCGGACACGGAAACACAGGCTCTGTCATAGACAGAACCGGTGTTTCCATGTTCCCCATCCCCATGGAGTCCTATGGGGCTCCATGGGAATGGGGACTTACACAATTCCGCCTCCAGAATTCCTGGGTCACCAGTGTCGTAATGCCCCAGTAATTCCGGGACTCACGGAGGTGGAATGGTAATATGAGTCCGGCGGTAAGCTGCCGGTTTTTCCGGATCGGTTACCGCCGGACTCCTAATGAGGCCCAATGTTCTCCGTCTAATCTTGATGCCAGACACTACATGGTTGCTAGTTTTTATCATACTTTGGACATTGCGGGGTATCAGCAGGGATGGTGTTTATAAATATTTGTGTATTGTTATATTAATTATGTACAATGTGTAACATTAACTGTGTATTATGTGTTTTTAGTGGATTGTGCATATTTGTCTGTGAGTTTTGGTTTATGGACGCTGCTCCGAATAAACTGTTAAAACCTGGATACCATGTCTCGCCTGTGGGTCCCCCACTCTCAATCCCCATGGACCCTCCACCCAGGTGATCCGCCCTCGCTTCTCCACCCCCAGGGTCAGGATCCAAAAGTGATGGCCTTTCCCAGGCCACCTCAGAGGAGCATCCTGGGGGAATTGGAGTGAGGATACCCTCAGGTTTCTCATAGTATCTACAAAGATGTGTAAACCAGATGATTACTGGGAAGGAGTGGATTTCTTCCATTCGTTTCTCACATTTGTAACAGATGAACGTTTTTGGATATGCACTCGAATGAGGTTTCTGAGGATGTGTGGGCACAGGGAGCAGTACAGTTTCGCAGGCTGTGTGTGGCTCAGACATTTCCTTCCTTAAGGTGAGGGACTACGAAACTACATTAGCCCATCCCACAAGTCTTACTAGGTTGGGTTGAGCAGACACTTTATCAGCGATACCCTGAATGCCAACAATGTGAACCAGCCACCCACCGGATCTGCGAGGGCTGCCATCTCCACTTTCAAACCAGCAACGTACATGTAAAGAGTTCAGATATAGTAGTGGTAACGTAACACTACCGACCCCAGAGAGAGTAGGCAAACTTGACAGCCATATTAGAAAGGTAATATTTACTTGTGACTACCTATTGTCTGCTGCAAGCGCAGGGACGTTAGAAACACACTGCATCAAACATTTCACAACATCAATTCCGGCACATTATATAAGAAAGTAAAGTTAGGTTAGCCTTGTAGTTATTTGTCAAAAGTCTCAGTCAGTATGGAATCAAAAAATGACAAAAAGGTACCCAAATATTAGACCGGAAAAACATCACAATAATTGGAAGCGAACAAGTTACTTGTTAACAACAGAGAAAACAGACAGAATAGCCCTTCCTTGTTGTGATCTCCAAACAAAATAGCTAGCTTGTGAAACATGAACAAACATCCAAGCCATTGAAATCCCACTGACATCACGAACACACTGCACATCTAATCAAATACTGCTTACATCACAAACACTAGACCAACACGCATAAGTAACTCCATGTACATTTCCAAACCAAAATGATCTATACTGATTTTTAATATTAAGTTGTTCATTTTTATTACAAAATAAATAAATACATATTTATTATTACATAATTTATAAGCACTAATACATATTTTTTGCGCGCCTAAAACAAGTAAAATATCGATTTAAGAAAATTAACATACAGCAGCTGCCATTTTGAAGGTCAAAATGGCTTCCGAATTCAACACACAATACGAATGCAAGCAAATAATGCAAAAGGGTTGTAGTTTTGGGTGGGAATACGTGGAAAAACCCATAGATTTTACTTACTAATGGGTGTTAAATGGGTGGACACATAACCAAACAACACTGTATCCATCCTCATATGTCATCTCCACTGGAAAGCATTACAGACCCCCATTCTTAGCTCCACTTTGAAGCTCTTATTTTAATGACAATAGTTTTGGATTAAAGTTAGAGCTTTTAGCACCACCTAATAGCCAAAACTAAAAAGAAATCTTACAACTGATACTTTGGACATTTTCCACCAGATGTGGGATTTGTGCTCAATAAATCTATCTTTTCTGCTTCTCAGGGTTTGGTGACTATAAAAGATGCATGCGCACTTTTATGCAGTATGATTATATCACTCATTCTGCCAAGAAAATAAGAGAGCTGGTGACAGAGTTGGGCCTAAGGATACATCAGTAGGCTGAACACATGCACATCTATATTAGGGTGTCATCTTTATCAGACATCGTCCACCTTAGTGACTGTCTCCATGTCATAGAGGACTGGATGTATTAATTATCTCTCAAAACACATCCCTCCAAGACTGAATTTATTTTGGGATTGTCTTCATCTGTTTCCCCTTCAATATTCCAAGAGTGGCTTGCTCGCCTCTGTCAGCATCACTTCCGCCCTAGTATCGTCCGTTCCATTTCTTGGTTTTGCTACCGATTCTAATCTTAACTTCAATGTACATATTTCACCCATCTTGCAAGTAAGAAGGGAGCTCTAATCTATCTACAGAGCACATTGAGCTTAAGAAAATCAGCAAGCCTCCTTGAGCTGCTTTGCCCCACAGGTCCTTGCAGGATGGTGCCTTATGTATCTCCAAGCAGATGGATCAGGGGCGCTATTTCCTTGCCTACTCTGTCACATGTTTTCTACTTCTCGCAGAACGCAGGATCGAACCACTAGGGACATAGTAGCATTCGGGTCAGCACTGCATAGGGTCCCCTTATCTGACCTTTGCAGGCTGGCAACATAGGCTGTTTCTCACACATTTGTGTCTCACTACTGCCTGGATCACCTAGATGGTCATAGTACTAGACTCAGAAGCCATGTTCCTGCCTCCATGAGCAAATGGCATGCTCAAACTGGCACCTTCCATAAAACACATGTGTTGCATTCCATTATGCGTGCTGTTTGGTTCATTTGGGAACCAATGCCTAAGCTTGGGTATACCTGAAATAGTAAAGAATGAGAGAGAGGGGTGTGGGGAAAATACCTCCATTATGTATGGTAATCTTCATTGCTCCTAGTATAACTCTTACTTGTGACAACCCTTGCGTCCCACCCACTCACTCCACCAAAGGGAGGCTTTGGCAGCTGCCTATCTTGCAAACAGCAGGAAGGATTGAGGCATGTTCTCCTCTAATCCAAACTAGAGCGGAAGGAGTGGATCCCCAGAACAGGCAGGCAAAGAAGGCGTGGGATCTTTGATTGGCATGGTGGAACATTGCATATAGTAAGGACTGTGATTTGGAAGACTGGCACTACGAGTAATGAAGATCACCATAGATAACCTGGGCATCATTGCCAGGTCTGTCAAGGAGTTCCCCCCTTCTCACCTGAGTTCGATCCTTGCTGGATTTCTTGATCGATGCCTTCTTGCGTACTGCTCGAGTCTTGAATAAGGCTGCACGAGTCTCTTCCGACTCCAGCATGTGTTCAAGTAACGGGGTGCAGGGGTCCAGGAATCCAGGAAATAACAGGGTGCGCAACTAGCACACGAGTCCAGGAATCAAGAAAGGAAGGAAAGGGACTAGAATTGGGTTAGAGTGGAAGAAGCAAGGGAAACAACACCGCGAGCTACGGAGCACACGTCTGGTTGCTGCTTCGCAATAGCATTGAGACGCGCTGGGCCGCGGGGCATGGCATATTTATGGAACGTACTACGTCCGCCGTGAAGGCTGGTGCGAGGCGTGTCACATGATACGGCCATGTTGGGAGAAAAAATTAATGCAAGCCCCGCCGTGACAAGGACCAGGAAGTCCAGAAGGGGCGCGTTGTGTGGGTCATGACAAGGTCTGCATGGGCTCTCACTGTGGAATAACACTGATTGCTGGAGGGCAGGGTTATGGTACATTGGCAGAGGTGACTGTGGGTCTCAGTGCTCGGACAGTTAGGGTTGTGGCAGTTCTGGGTGAAGGTGAATAGACAGGGCTTTGCATGAATATCAGTACTGAAGTAGCGGCATGTTCGTCGGTTAAAGTTTGGGTGCACGGCCGGGCCGTGTGTGAATTATTGTACAGGAATAGCATGGGCTGCTGCAGTTCAGTATGGAGGTACCTGGACCGAGAATTCTATGTGGGCCCATAAATGTAGGAGCTGCAAGCTTGTACCGAGACGTGCATTGGCATAGCTATGTGTAGTTCATTGTACTGCATAGCATGGGCTGCTGCTGTAGGTCTGTACTGAGGTCCATTGGCAGAAGCATGGGAAAGGTTCAGTGCTGGAACAGTAAGGGTACTGCATGAGTAGACTCGGGTCTATTGACAGAGCTGTGAATGTACGCCTTGGGATATGTAAAGAACAATGTTGTTCTGCTATGTTAGGAATCATTAATACTATGCTAGATAACTTACCAGTGAGATAGCACTACGAGCTGAGCGCTTGTTCTGACATCTCTGTGCAGCGTGCTGATGCAGGTTCTAATCTTGGCTGGGCCAACTCAGCCTTTCATCCTTCCGAGGACGATAAATTGAATGCCACACAGTGTGATGATAATATCAACTGTTATCTCAACACTTAGAAACCTGCTGGTTTGTAGCGCTATATAATACCAGATATTTTTATCAACTTGGTGACTTCATACCACTGCGGCTTACCTGTATTATGCCTCGGTCTGTCGTATTCCGACTGCAGTCTCCAGGGGACACAAAAAGGAAAAGGTGAAGTTGTGGGGCAAGAAGGCACAAATAAAACAAACTGTGAGGTTCAAACATGGCATGGGGAATGTAAGAGGGAGAAGCATAGTGCTTGTGATAGTGGGTGCATGGAGCTCAAAGATACGGCTGGCAGACATTAGGAGTCTAAACACTGAGCTGTCTGAAGGAGAAAATAATGCGTGTGTGAGGGCAGTTTCAGAGAAATAAATAGCTACTACTAAAAATAGTGTCTGACTGTGTGATGGGTCCGAGAGGTGCCCAAGCAGTCCCTTGCAGCATGCCAGCTGAAATTGGCCAGGAGTGTATTGAATTCCTCCCACAATATAAGCTGCCAAGCTTGGTGGCTAAGAGTGGTCAAGCCAATAATTAATTGATGACAAGCTGGGCCGGGCGAGCCACTCTTGCGCGGAAGTGATTGAAGCCCAGATTAAAGATTGTACATCTAAATTGACAGTTCAAAAAAGCTAGAGGACCATGCTGGACCGCTCCCCCAAGAAATACTGATACCACAAAACTACCCGTGAAGAAAAAAGGACCTTAATCCGAGAACTAAGCAAGATTAACAAAAAAGGTTGTTCCCCCACGGATGTATCTGCGGCAGTACGTGCAGCAGAACTAGGGTGTCGGAGATGGGTTAAGGACTGAGTCGCCTCCGGCAGAAATGCTGAGTGGCAATATCTGATCGCTATTGCAAAGAGCAAAGACTCTCGTAAATGATGGAAACTGGTGAGCACTTTTAACACCAAGGCAGTCACACACGACACCTGCTCTATCGGCGAGCAGTCCTGGCTGAGCTACATTAGCCTCGCCTTCTACATTCCAGAGAACACAGAGGGATCCGAAACAGGGACTGAAGCTAGGTTTAAGCTAACCTTCCAACGGGCAGAGATTGCATTGAGCATTGGTGCCCTGGAAGATTCTAGAGCCCCTGTCCCCAATGGTCGCCCTAATGTAATAATAGCAAATTATCCAACATTTTTGGGAGAATACATTTACTGATTCGAAGGGTCTCTCAGGAGGGACGTATCCCCATGTCTTGGCACTGTTCCATACTTGTACCAATACATAAGAAGGGGTCCAGAACATGCCCAGGGAACTTTAGATTATTGGCCATGCTTGACACAACTGGCAAAATGTTTGCGTCGCTGCTACTTGACAGTTTAACTCAGTGGGTACATTCTAGACCTACTTAGAAAGTTTCGGATGGGCTTCAGTGCAGGATTAGGAACTGCCCATTGTTTGGGGCTGGCATATACCCTTACTAAAACAGCAAGGACTAAGGGACAATCAGGCCTTTATGTGGCAATGATAGACTTTCAGGCGGTCTTCCATATGGTAAATAGGGACAAGTTATGGGCAGAAATTGACCGTCTGGGCTGCCCGAGAGATCTGTTAATAGCCATAATGGGCTTGTACGACAACACCTCTGTACAGATCAGGTTGGACAATAGGGGCTCGGTTTGTGCAGCAGTTAAGATAAATCGAGGGGTAAAACAGGGGAGTGCATTTGCCCCCCTGCTTTTTAACATATATGTGGCCGACATGCCAGCTGCGCTGGAGTCGGTAAGTATTTGTCCACCCAAAATATCGGGCGTTAAAGCCTCTTGCCTTTCCTACGCTGACGACTTGGTCATTTTTGACCATACCTTTGCTGGTCTCAAGAGATGCATGCATGAGATATTACGGTTTGCCTTATTATGAACTACGAGAAAACCAAGGTCTTGCACTTTTCACAAAAACGGGTTCATACTCCTGCATTGGTCATCGATGAGAACATCACTGAGTACGTTACTAGCTTGAAATACCTGGGCGTGGAATTTACTACCGAGACCAACTATAGAGAACTGATTAAGGCAAGAAAGCGTAATGCAATCTCCAAACTGAGTATGATGCAGAGATGCGCGAGAGCCGCCTCAGGCTTTAGCTTCTAGGGTAGTCTCTCCCTTTACTAGCAGTATTTTTGCCCTCCCGTCCTTTGGAAACATAATTAACAATTTGACTTGGCTAGATTTGCTTGAGGGTAGATTTTGGTGCAAAATGCTGGGTCTTGGCCCTAATGTACCAGTCCAAAATATTTGGCTGGAAGCAGGGTTTATCTCTTTGTCTACTATGGCACAGAAAAGGAGAACTCTATTGTACCTGAAATCCCGAAAAACACCAAGATACCCACTATTACACCTGTTAGGGCAACATATACTTCCTGACTATTCTGACTCAATTTCCTCTCTAGTACAAACGTCCTTTGAAAACTTGGGCTGGGAGGATAGTCTGCAGGAATTAACTAAGAAGGCTTTCTGTAAGCTGCACCAACGTGCCGGGTGTGCAAATTATACCCATCTTGCCACACTGAGCAGTTATCGCCAACATTTAGAACAACTGGTCCACAAATATAAAGTTCCCCCAAACTATCTCAAGCGATGCCCAGCACCAGAACTGCATAGGTTTCTTTTACTGTTGAGGATAGGAAAATGACCACTTTTGTCCGCCATTGGAGCTGAGCTGGGCATCTCTATGGAGTGGGGAAGGCGCCGTTCCTGTGGACTTTCAGGAATACTTGAGACAGCACAGCAAGTGTTGACGGAGTGCCGCGAGTATGGCCTGCTCTATATGAAGATACTTGGTCCTTATGTATCGGACAACAATAGCATAATGAGCGAGGGCTTCTGGTGGTACTGCCTAAACACAGGTCAAAAACTGGGCACTTCACACTTTTTACAATTTGGAATGCAACCCAAAAGTTAGGAAAGGCGGGCAAGGTGATCTGCATAAATTGTGGATAGCCATGCACTTTTCCTTGTGCGCGGAATTAGCAAGCACATTGCCCAGTAAAGAAGCCTGGCCTAGCATTTAGTAACCCGAAGGAGGACGCGAAAGGAAATGCGAGGTTTATGACAACTGTAATTGTTATTATGTTCTATCCTAATTAATTGTACTTTTATTGTTTTTATGTATTATGATAAGGCTCGTTTGAGCTATAAACATAATAATAAACTATTATTATAATTAATTGTATGAGAGGCTGATTCCAATAGTGACAAACTGGAAAAGTGTAGAGGGCTCAGCAAAATAAAATGTGACACTCTTGTGTGAAATGTTCTAGTGATGCTAGTCTGTCTTTAGCTCAAAGGTGATCTGTCCAAAGGGGGAAGAGAGAGCACGTGCCCTTCTACTTAATCACTGTGTCCGAATAACCATGTCTTGGAGACAGGAAAGGTGACATTCTGAACTGAGGGTGGGCTTTGAACTGCGATTCTTCTGGGAGCAATGTTATGGACCGGCTGCCTGGAAGTTCTTGACTCCTGCCAGAAGCTTCATGGGGATGGTTATATTGCTGTGCAATTCCTCTCAGCCTAAAGCTTGCCTCTTCTGAGAGTTAATCTGCATTAGTCAGCGTTCTCACCTGGACTGTAGTTACCTTGTCCTAGGGACGTATTTACAATAAGGCTGCATAGGCCGAAGGCGACATATTACAAAGGAGCAGCCCTTTTCTGTACATTCAATATTTAAAACTTTGTTAGTCACATTTTATGTCAATTTTGCACTTCAAACTGTGGTGTACTTGTGTGTCAGAGTCGGGCTATTGTCGAAGGGCTTAACCCGTGACCTCTCTGTGTCACATGATGTCAGTGACGCTGCGGGATGCACATGCAACGAGCCTTCCATTGCGTGCTGTTCTGATCTTGATGGTCGTGCAGATTATTGAACCTCCGTCCCCAAGTACCGCACAGACAGAAAGGATACACTGTCTGTGCAATCTTTGAGGCCACAGGTGTGTTGAGCCATCAATCAGGTAGCAGGAACGCCGGAAGGACCCCTCACCGCTGCAAGGCAATGGTTAATGGTTAAACAGGAGCAGTGCAACTGATACGGGTAAATGGTAACAATCAGTATTGACAAGGCTTACCCAGGAGTGTTGCAAGTAGGGTCCTAAATGTGGTAAGAGCCACAGATTGATGGTGGTGGTGTAATAGGCGTTCTGCACGGCTAGAAGGTGGGACACACCTGGGTCTGATGTAGATGGACCAGCAAGGCAAGAAGGTCAAAACCAAGTTCCAAGATACTAGATTCAGAGAGGATAATCCAAAGGCAGCCTAAGAGAGTTCCAAGGTCAAGGTGCCGGGGAAACAAGGTGGAATCCAAGAAACAGAAATCCGAGGGGCAGGCAAGACAAATCCAAAGAACAGTCTGAGGACGCAAAATCCGTAATCATAAACAGGAAAAGCAAAGCGCTACACAATCCTCAAGAGATCAGCTGTGAAGCGTTGTAACCACGTTGCCAAGATGCTTTTAAACTGATTCAGTAACCACGTGATGTGTCTCACGGACGTGTGAGACGTGATGTGATCACGTGGTCACGGGATGCTGGATGTTCGTTGCCGTGGGAGTCTCCGTGGGCGTGACCAGTCGTGAGCGCGCCTCCATGGTAACTGCCAGCGAAACAAAGGACGGTAGACGCCGGGGCTACAGGCTGGTGTCCTCCTACGCCAGGCAAACTGCTGGTTCTTTCTATGTGCAGGGACTGCTCTTGTTGTTAGGTGTGTTGTGGGGCTTGTGGTTGTGCGGTTCTTAATGGGGCGAGCAACGGGAGACGTGACACGTGCTCAATACAGGCTGCAAAGAGGAATCATCTTCAGGCAACATTGCATGTGTATTAAATGATCAATATGCGAAAAATGTCACTCCAATGCGCCAACTCCAAAAATCATTAAATGAAAAATTGCTGATTGGTGAGTCAAATCAAATTTATTGGTATAGTGTTATCTTCACACTAATCAATTTATAGCTTCAAACTCTTTTTTCAGAGTCAAATTGTATTCACACTGATCAAATTATAAATTTAAACTCTTTTTCCAAGAATTGTGTTTATTTTCTCAACACGTATTTCCCCATTGCCAGTTGCAATGGTTCATCAGGAGAACAAGAAATGATATAGGTCTGTGGAAAAAAAGAGGAGAACAAGAAAGAAAAAAGAAGGAAACAGATATGAGGTTATTGTTTCCCTTACTTCTTTGTTAAAATTAATTAGAACAAAGTGTTAGTTTCTCATGGTTTAACCAAATCATTTTAAAGTTTGCTGACTCACCCTATTTACGTTGACTGTTATTATGTATTTTCCTTGAACCAGTGTCCTTATCCAGGAAAGTGTATTTTAGTCAAGTCCCTTCTGATGAACAAAACTTGAATGGATAACCAATTTCTTATGACTGTAGCGAAGAGGAAAAAACAAAAAGGAAAATATATTTTATGGGTTTGTGGTGCTTATGAAAAAGCCCCCCATTTGGTTAAGGAGAAAAATTAGTGGAGTTAAGTGGAGTTAGAGGCAATTATTTAATAATTATTATGTTATTGTCCAGTTTGACCTTACCTTTCTATAAATTTGCTCTCTCTTCAAAAACGAGGTGGGTTAGCCATGATAAGCCACTCCTGTGTCCTTGGATGCTTTCGCAATGTTAGGTTGCCAAAATGCGCTATTTATAGCGTGTGAGTCAGCGTGATGACGTCATCACGCCACGCGCAACGTTTTTATTCGCGTGATGCAATGACATCATCACGCCGGCACATTTCGTATGCTCCCTGTGGCCATTTTGGAGCATAGAGAAACCCTCAACTTAAGCTATTATCTCGTAGTGCCGATTGCGGCAATTGCTGCACTAACTAATTACTGAATTCTGTTTTTAAAGCTCCATCCAGTGTGATCTATTGTTTAGTTTAGATTATACATAATACTAGCTGGCTGATTTGTAAAGTAATCTAAAGATCATCAATATGATTCTTGGCCTATTAGTAGAATTAAATATTTATTCTTATATTTTAGGCTAAGGTTGTAAAATAACAATTATGTAATGATCTGATTGTTGTAATGTGAGTCCAAAAATATGTGTTTCAAGAATGATTGAAAAAGGTTCAAAACAAAAAATGCCAGAAATAAATATTGTGTAAAGTGTAAAGAGAGAGACAGAACTGAAGACAAAAAGTTACCTTGTAGATATTAGATATTGTATGCTGACTTGCATGATTTACTGCATATTATTAGACATACAAACAATATTTATAACCAGTTATACATTTCTGAATCACAATTCAATCCAGAGGCACATACGTCCATAATGCAAATCCATTTACTTTCTTGTTTTCGTAGTATTTCCTCTTTGTTGCCTCCCCTGCGGGGAGGAGGGGATTTTCTCCAAATCAAAAATCTTTAGTGATGAAACTTCAAAATGTGGATGCTCATTAATAATATGTACAGATAAGGGAGATCTAAGGTCCTTGTGTTTGATGGCTCTGATATGTTCAAAGATTCTCACCTTCAATTTTCTTATAGTGCTCCCAATGTAGAGTTTTTTACAAATACATTCGATTCCATATATCACAAAAGCCGCATTGCAATTGATCAATTGATTTATTTGCTTTATTTTGCCATTCGGTAGATTAATTTCTTTCTTTCCTTGATGTATAAAAGGGTATAACTTGCATTGTCCACATTTTTGTACCCCTAGTTGAGGTTTGAAAAAACTTTTTTTTGATGTTGGGAATCGGGCTCAAAAAGCTTGGACTAATCAAATTCCTAATTGTTGGTGCCCTCCGAAAGCAAATGCTTGGTGAGATATCTAGGTGCTTTTGAAGGCTTGGATCAGTAAGAAGAATGTTCCAATGTTCTGATAGTGTGCGCTTTATTCTCTTGGCTTCAGTGCTATATGTTGTGATAAACTGAATCTTTTGTTCTGGTGATCCAATCTTGGGTTTGTCAATTAGTAAAGATGGGGAGTGGCTATCTGGCCATGGAATAGGACGTGCTGCGTGAGGAGCTCCTGATGATCCGACTTTATTTTTGCCAAAGTTACCTGTTGAAACTGCAACGAGTGCCTAGAACTTTGGGGATCAGGCGTCGGAAGCCGCACGCCAAGTGAAGTTCGTTGGAGAAGTTCATAGTCCCGGGGAATCGTGAGATATACATGTTTTTGTTGGTACGGCTGTGTGGCCGCTTCGGCACCAAGATGGCGGCTAACAAAGGAGAGGCCTCCGAGGAGAAACGGAACTGATTTCCCGGAATTGCGGGACATGGCTGCGGTAAATTGCCTGGAGGAATAGTACAATAGGGAAATATGGCAGAGTGTTCGTACTAGCACCATGAGAACGCCCAGCCTGGCATACGCTAATGGAGCCTCGGCGATCTGACTACAGGAGGAGATAACATTGGATGCTTGGGCGACGAGGCCTACGGAAGTTGAATGGGGAGTGTGAGGCCATAGCCCACCCGTAAGACAATTCGAAGTGCCATCCCGATTGTGAGTTAGGAGACCTGGGAGCCAGACCATTGTCGGACCAAGGACAGTGCAACAGCTGCACTAAGGCGGAGGCGTACAGGAGTGGAGGGCAGCGCCATGTCGGCGAAAGGGTTGAGAGTCAAGACTAAGCAACCCACGATGGAGGCTTTCACGAAAACGCAACGGACCCCCTCAACATTGGTGCAGAGCATGGTCGTGACCCCTGCAGAGGACGCCCCCGAAGGGGACAAGCACCAGATCCTGGAGGCTATAACGGGACTGAGTGCTAAATGGGACTTGGCAATGGCGGACCTACGCACAGCTCTAGAGAATAAGATTGATGCTGTAGGTATGGAACTCACCATGCTACGTCAAGATGTCAGGACGCTTGCAGAAAGGACCAGAGGTCTGGAAAGTGGGGTGAAGATTAATACCGATGTTAGCACGAGCAATGCGAAAGAGATTCATGTCTTAAAACAACAGGTCGCCAACCTGGAAAATCGTGTGGAAGAGGCAGAAAGAAGGGCGAGAAGGAACAACATTCGCGTGGTTGGCCTTCCGGAGGGGGAAGAAGGCCAAGACCCCACAAACTATGTTGAAAACATGATCCTACAAGGGATCAGAGCAGGGAATCTTTCGCAGGGATTTACGGTGGAGAGGGCGCACCGCGCCCTAATGAGGAAACCCCGGCCGGGGGCGCCGCCAAGACCGATCATCGTGAGGATCCTGAATTACAGGGACAGAGAAAAGATCCTCGAATATTTTCGTAAGGGCGGCACGATAGAGAGAGCATCCACCAACATCACAGCAAACCCGGACTATACGATACTGGTGCAAAGGCAGAGGTATAGGTACGTCGCCGTCAAAAGAAGGCTGAGGGCAGCGGGAGTCAAATATATGCTGCTGTATCTGGCACGATTGAAGGTGCTACATAAGAACAAAGCGCTATTTTTTGATACCCGGAGGATGTTGTCACATGGCTGGACCTACAGAGCTGCCCGGAACAAGAAGCGGATTGTGATCGGCAGGATCATACCGAATGAAGATTTTGTAATATGGACATTGTGAGGGTGAGCAGGAGGAGGACCCTGATTGTACAGAGAAACTGTAACTGGCTGAACTTTGAACACAATCTGAGCCTGGTGCTCGATTTGGACTGGAATATAGTGAGTGTAACTGTAATTGGTAACTGTTTGGCATCTGTATGCGTAATGTTTTTTGAAAGGAGCAACAGAACGTGAACGACCTACCCCAATAGATTATTAGTTTCAGCGGCCATTAGGGCGGCTTTACCCTACTGAGCCCTGAGTAGAAGCTTGTGCTAGGCAGGGCTAGATGTGGGGGTTTGTTTTGCAAAGGTAGCGGGCGCCCCTCTCTCGATAGAACAAGGCTTGATAACCTGTTCAGTGGTTATTAACCACTTGAGAGTTCGCAGCCACTGCTTTTTCTCACTGTGCCTTTCACAGATGGGAAATATCCATTTGCATATCAGTCTTTGTCCTGCCCAGGGGCAGTCCAGCACCGAAATGCAATGGCAATTCCAACCTGAACGAGAGTACCACCAGCAACCCCATACACGTGTTTCACCCTTGTTGGGGATCATCAGTGAGGTGAAGCTGATGCCTCTCTAAGCACAGTGAGAGGGAGACCACGTCTGGTTGCCCCCAGGAGACCTAGGGTTACCAATCCCAGGTTCCTTGAAATTTGTTTTGCAAAGGTAGCGGGCGCCCCTCTCTCGATAGAACAAGGCTTGATAACCTGTTCAGTGGTTATTAACGTGGGGGTGCCTGAGATCCAGGAATGGAGCTGGGCAACGGTTGGGGAGGGTATTGTTGGGGGAGGGGTGGGTGGGAAGAAGGTGGCGGGATGGGAAGTTGAGTGTGTGTGTGGTTATGGGGAGTTTAAGTTTTGTTTCGAGCCTATTTGGAGGAATCAGCATGTTGTACTTGCGGTGCATGAAGGGGCGGAATCGGCGGAGGATCGGGAGGGTGCTTACTAACGACCTACGGGGACCTCAGGATAATAACGTGGAACGTCGGGGGCCTTAACAGTTATCTGAAAAGAAACAAAATCATGATGTATCTGAAAAGGCAGAAAATAGATATCGCACTACTACAGGAGACGTACTTGACTCGAGAGAAGTTGGACCTGGTTAAGAGAAAGTGGAGAGGGACTGTAGTGGGCTCGCCATACTCTGCATACGCCCGGGGGGTGTTAATCTGGGTGGCACTGCATGTCCCGCTCAAATCGATACAAGAGGTAGTTGAAACTGATGGAAGGATGGCTATATTGCGAGGGCTGGTGGAGAGCAGGGAGGTATGCATAGTAAACACGTATGCCCCCAACCAAAACACTGCAGCATACTTCAGAGCCCTGTGTACCAATCTTAGTACGTGTATAGGGAGCGCGGTGATCTGGGGTGGGGACTTTAATTGTGTGTTGGATCCTCTGGTGGACAGATCTGATGGCAGGGTGGGTAAGCCTAGCCCAGCGGCGAGAGCGTTGCAGACACTGCTAACTGATTTTGGCTTTACAGATGCGTGGAGGATGAAACATCCCACTGAGAAGCAATACTCGCACTATTCAGCCCCGCACCAACTGCATACTAGGCTCGATTACGCCTTTGCTACAGCAGATGTGATGTCTGAGATTACTCAAATCAAATATAAGGCTAGGGTCCTCTCGGATCACTCGCCCCTGATCCTCGGATGGCAATATTGCCCCCCGAGGGCGAAGATCCCTACATGGCGCCTCCGAGCAGAGGCGCTTAATGATCCAGTCTTTAGAGAAGATATAAGGGAAGAGATTACTAACTTCTTTGAGGAGAATACTGGGAGTGTTGATTCCGCGGGCACATTATGGGAAGCTTTTAAGGTGGTGATGCGGAGGGCGGCCATTGCTAAGTCAAGAGGGTTACAGGGTGGGGTCTTGGCTGACCTGCAGAGGACAGAAACTGAGCTAGAAACAGCATTGAAGAGCGGTGACGTAGACACGGAGCTGGTATTCCAACTACAGCAAAAATGTGCAGGGCATTGGGAAAGACTCTGCAATCTAAATTATAGGAAATATGTTGAGAGGCAGCACGCCGGGGGAGATAAGACAGGCCGTCTTTTGGCCTGGCTATACAAAAGCGAGACCCCTAGGCCTCCGATTAGGACCATTATTAGGGAGGACGGGGATGAGGTGGCCACGCAAGAGGGGGTTAACAAAGAATTTGTGGAATATTACAGAGTGCTGTACGGAGATGATGAGATGGGTGACCAATTCAAGATAATCGAAACGTTAGAAGACATAGGGCTGCCCAAGATAAGTGAAGAAGAGAGGGAGGAGTTAGATGAGCCAATCACGTTGGAGGAGTTAGAAGAGGTTGTGAAGCAGTTGCCTACCTGTAATACCCTGGGAGCAGATGGGTTCCCCAGCGAATTCTATAAAGTATACAGAGAGGAAATCCTCCCCCCAATGCTGGACATGCTTAATGAAGCGTTTGAGATAGGACGGTTGCCTGAGTCACTCAGAGAGGCGATCATAATACCGCTGCCCAAGCCCAATAAACCGGAGCATAGATGTGGTTCCTACAGGCCTTTGTCGATGCTAAATCAGGACAGCAAGATTCTTACGGCTGTCCTAGCAAATCGATTGCAGAAAGTGATTGGTAGACTCATACATCCTGATCAAACGGGTTATGTCCCGAACAGGGACATAACACACAACCATAGGCGACTTCACCGGGTGGTCGAATGGGGTAGTAAGAACGAGGGTGAGATGGCGATAGTGTCTCTAGATGCAGTTAAAGCTTTTGATTCGGTCAAGTGGTCATGGCTATTGGCTGCTTTGGAAGGGTATGGAATGGGGCCGGGCTATATCAGGTGGGCTAAGATGTTGTATAGTGAGCCGCTTGCCAGGGTCCGAACTGGAGCGGTGATATCCGAGAGATGGCAACTTGGCAGAGGCACCAGACAAGGGTGCCCCTGGTCCCCGATGCTTCACATCTTAGCCCTGGAGCCTCTGGCAATATGCCTTAGAGCACAGTGTGATGCGATTGGCATTGAGGTAGGAGGGGAACGACACTTGATATCCTTGTACGCGGATGATTTGTTACTGTACTTGCAATACCCAGAAGAAAATCTCTTATACATACTTGAAGTGATGGAAAGGTATGCAGAGTTGTCAGGGATATCGGTGAACCCCCATAAGTCTGTCATATTCCCGCTAGGTAGCTATAAGGGGACCCCTGTAGATACTACCGGTGCTACAGGTACCATGGACAACTAGCTCTTTTCGTTATTTGGGCGTAGATGTATATCACACAGTGGAAGAAGAACACAGACACAATACGGAAGTAGCCGTCAAGAAAATTAGGAACAGCATGCAGTTCTGGGCAAGGTTGCCCTTGGCGATGATGGGGCGGGGGGCTATGCTTAAGATGGTCGTCCTGCCCAGGCTCCTGCATTACTTTAGTAATATCCCATACATAATACCCAAGAAGTTTTTCAGTAAATTGAACAGCATGTGTAGGGATTTCCTTTGGCACGGTACCCGAAATAGAGTGGCGTTTTGGAAACTGTAGAACTTTTATGAAAAAGGAGGTATCAGACTGCCTCATTTTGAGGTTTATTATTTGGCGGGACAGTTACAATATGTGGCTAAGTGGCTTTCTGATGAAGTGACCCCTGAGCACAGGGTGCTTGGACAGGACTGCGCCCCGTTTTATTTGAAAGAAATGATTTGGCTGTCCGAAACTGAAATGAGGGGGCGTCCTGCGATGTTGAGGCTTGGATGGAAAATTTGGCGTAGGGCTTGTCGTTTGATGGAAGTCCCATGCCCGTGCCTCCCGCAGATACCGCTGGTTGCTTTGACAGGAGGGGATGATCAGCTGAGGGTGATTGTTAGGACCTACTGGGAATCGGTGGGGCTGGCAACGCTAGGTGATGTTTAGCAAGAGGGATCCATTAAGGAGTTTATAGAACTCAACGAAGAGGCGGGGCTACACACGGGCCAATATGTCACGTACATTAGATTGGTGCGGATGATTAAGAACACCTGGCCAGAGACAGTTTTGATAGAAGAACCAGATGCAGTTTTGGGAGCAATATATGATATATCCGAAGGAGGTCATGAGATCTCGAGACTGTACGAGATGGTGATGGCTAAGGCGGGGAAAGATTTGACACATCTGAGACTGGACTGGGAGGTGGAAGTGGGGGCCCCGATGGAGGATGGGGTGTGGGAGCGTGCCCTGGGCTACCACAAAAAAGTGTCTAGAAATTCCAGATTAAAACAAATACAGCTGTATGTAATGCATAGGGCATACATGACCCCCTTGAGGATATCTAAGTTCCGAAACGCTGGAAGACAAGAGTGTCCTAAATGTAACCTGGAAAACGCTGACATGACACATATGTTTTGGTCGTGCCCGATCATTAGGTGTTTTTGGAGAGAAGTGGCGCAGAAACTGGCTGATAAAGGGGTTACTCTTGTCACAGACATGGCCTGGGCCAGCTTACTGGGCGGGTACCCTAGGCCACGAAAACTCAAGCATATTGAGAAACTGAGAAATCTGGTGTATGTGCTTGCGAAACGTAGGATCGCCATGGGGTGGAAGAAATGCCACAAACCTAAGGTGGATGTATGGTGGAAGGACTTGCAGAAATGGGCGGAGGCTGAAACGGTGGCATGGCAAGAAGCGAGTAGCCGGGCTGATGAAGGGGAGGCGGGCACCCTGTTGGCTTGGAAAACGCTAATAGCAGAATTGTTTGGAGTAATATCAGATCCAACAGATTCCGAAGAGAACGAAACCCGGCCGCATGTGCCAAACATTGAATGAGATTGACAAATAGGCTCACGGGGGGAGGGAGGGGTAGTGGGAGCAGTGATTAAGATAACTTGATGTGTAATGGAACTATTATGATTATGCTGCTTGTTTGGTTTTTGTTGTTTTGTTTGCATAAAATCAATAAAAGAAATTAAATTAAAGAAAATTAGTAAAGATTCTCTTGAAATTTCTTTAGCTTTATTGATGGCAGTTTTAATATTTTTGGATTCATATCCTCTCTGTTTAAATTTTGAAACTGTTTTTTTCAAGCTTTCTTGGAAGGTGAGCTGCAGTTTCTTTTAATCCTTAAGATCTCCCCATAAGGAATATTGTGAATAGTGTGTCTTTGGTGATGAGATGAAGCAAAAAGGAGACTGTTTCCAGCTGATGGTTTTGTGAATAGTTTTGATTGGATCTGGTCATCCTCGACAAATAATTCTAAATCCAAAAATTCAATATTAGTTGAACTGGCTGTTTTAGTAAATGATAGGTTGAATGTAATATTGTTCAAATGTGTAACATAAATCTCAAGTTGCTGGAGATCTCCTTCCCAAATCATTAAAATATCATCAATAAAGCGACCCCAGCAACGTATATTGTTGGCAAAGCTGGGGTGTTTCCAAGCATGTTGTATCTCAAATAGTCCCATGAACAAGTTGGCATAAAATGGGACAAATTTTGATCCCATAGCCGTCCCCTGTAGTTGTTTGTATAGAGTATTGTCAAAAATGAAGATGTTACGATAAAGACAAAAATGTAACATTTCAATGATCATTAGGTTTTGGTTGTAGGGAGGAGAATGATCTTGTTTTCAAAAAATACATCATACTTTCCAGACCTTTATTATGCTTGATGCTAGTGTAAAGTTGAACTACATCCAATGTGACAAATAGGTAACTGTTGTCCCACGGTATTTGATTTAGTTGCTGGATTATGTGTTTTGAGTCTTTAACAAAGGAGGAAAGATTTGCTGTCAATGGTTGGAGATGGGTGTCAATATACTGTGAGATATTTTCTGTTATTGAGCCAATCCATTTATTATTGGGTGTAAAGCTGGGAAGTCTTTGTATGCCTTGTGCACTTTTGGCAAGAAATACATTGGTCCAAGTATGGTGTTTTGGCAAATTAGGCATTGATACTCTTTTTCAGTGAGAAGATTTTGATCAAACCACATTTTGATTTTTTCATTCCATTCAAATTTTAAATCTGGTAAAGGGTTATGGGTTAGTACTTCATAAAATTCCTTCATGTTGAGATGCTTTAATCCTTCCCTGATATAGTCTGTTCTATTGAATAGAACAATTTTTCCACCTTTATCTGCTGCCTTCGTTATCACAGATGTATCCTCTGTCAGATTCCGTAAGGCAAGTCTTTCTTCCTTGGTCAAATTGCTATTTGTTTTTGTATATTTATTGTTGAGATAATCCTTCCGTAATGTATTCCTCACTGCTTTTTGAAAGACGTCAATCACATTATCTGAAGAAAAGATTGGAGTAAATGTAGATTTCGGTTTAAGTTTTGTTTCCTCTGAAAGGTCTGTTAGTATACCTAGTTCCTCCAAAAATACATCTTTCGTATATAGTTGATCTTCCTCTATATTCAACAAATCTACAGTGTCTTCCACCATTTTTTCAGTAAGTGTGGATGGGGATAGTATCACTTCTTGTTTTTTTTCTTATGGCGGTTTCTTCAAAGAATATTTTGAGTTTCCGTTTCCTACAAAATCGAAACAGATCAAGTTGAGTCTGAAAATAGTCTCCTTTATACGTAGGACAAAAAGACAATCCTTTACTAAGGGCTGTTGTTAATGCTGGTGTGACATTGAAATCTGAAAGATTAATGATTAAATTCATCTTCTCTTCCCTTGCTTTTGTGCTCTTGTTTCTACTCCTTGATTTGTTAGAGCGCTTTTTGCTTCCTCCTCTCTTTCCTCTGAGGCGTTTGGTTGAGAGGTACTTGGAGGTAGTTTTGGGTTTGTGATACTCCACGGAATGTGGGATTGTTGGTCCTGGAACTTTTTCTGTATCTCAAAAGCTCTTCCAAAAAAGGACATTTTTTTGGTCTCAAATTCGGATTAGTTCCAAACGTCGATGCAATACTCGGAGCTGGGACTGTTATTGATGGTTCAATTTCCTGTGTTTCTTTATCGCTTGCAGTTTCAATATTTGAGGACGATGGGGTAGAGAAGTTACATTTTGCGGTTGAATCTTGACTTTTATTCCCTTTTGTTTTGAATTGTTTTTTTTAGGTTAATATCATATTTTCTTTGAAAAGTAAAAATTCTATTATTAAAGGAGAGTTCCGGGACTTTTTTTTTATTGTCCCTACGGGTCGGCCATGTGTTTGTAAGCATAAATCGGTAGATCGTAGGAAACTTTCCTATGGACCTTACCCGACTTTTCGCCCCTTATCGCACTCGAAATCAGCCTCCATTTTGTGATAATCCTATCATTCCGCCGCATCGACCTGGCTCACCTGCCTTTGCGGCACTAAATCAAATCCCCCGCCCCTGAGCCTGACATCAGCAGACGCGTACTGCCCATTTCAAGCACGTCTCGTGTCAACAATCGCTGCGCCTCAGCTATTGACGTGTTGCCATGGAAATGGCAGGACGCCTCTTTCCCCAATAAGTATAAACAGACCGTTTCACAACATACAGCAGCAGATTTTCGATTCCATTCCTCTCTCTGTGTTACTTTGAGTATTCTGTGACTCGTTTCAGTGCTCTGGTCAGCTACCTTCGCCGCTTGTAGCCCGTGTGAACAGATACCAGTACCACCGCTATAAATTATTTTACTATCTTTACCGCACAATGGCCACAATAATGCCGTATATGTACGAGCCCGAGTACACCGAGGAAGAACTACTGGAAAGGCAAGCACGCGAAAACGATGGGGATTCGGACGGCAGTTGGGAGGACCAGTCAACGGATGAAGAGCCTGGACCATGTCGCATGGACGGCGTCTCCACCTGGTGCACGTGCAATCGGTGCGAGCTAATGCCAACTGAGGAGGAGAACTGCTGCTGCCGTGAAAATTCCGGGTGCTTGGCCTACATTTCGGAAAGCGAGCAAAGTCAGCAGGAAGGCGAGCAAAGTCCGCAATGCATCACCGAGCTGCCAGAGTTCAGGGAAGCCTGCCTCTCACGGACAGTGTTGAGGATGATGATGGTGCTTATGCACGAACTTCGTGGCACTGTTCGTCCGCGTAATCCGAGTAACGAGTAAGTATACTCTGTTTGTGATGTCAGTGATGCCACCACTATTTCATGGTCGTCTCCCACATATAAAATTACATTTACATATCATTGGAACGCATGTAAATTGGTTCCATATAGTGCATTTTCTAGATATAATTTTTTTCTAAGAAAAATGACATGTGTTACCTGAATCGACATTGATAAGAAAGTTTGGTCAGTTTAATACAGTTTGCATCTTTTTTTTTCACAGGTGGTACAGGCTGGTGGCCTATCGTTGCTTCACTTGGTGGCTTCACGGGAGGCTCGGACACCGCGTTCGGAGAGTAATACCTGCCTGTGCGGTACTTGCCATTAGACAACATTTCCCCAGTGACAGTGGACAATACCGCGGATTTTCCCTCGATGTGCTGCAACCTCAACTTTACAATGTGTAATGTTTATTATTTATGTTTAATTAAAATCTAAAATAAAGCCCAACATATATTTTAACAATGGTTGTTTTGATTTTTTAAATGAATCTAGTGTATATTCTCCTGGGAGGGTGAGGTATTTATAAACTCACCCCCCTGCCTTCCATGTAGTAGATCCTGCAGCCATCCTCTTACATTCAGTTAGATGGCCTCTCCTTGGTGAGGCCCTGCGGCAAACGGGTCTTGTCTGCACGACCACCGCCCCGATCCACCCCCCGCCCTATCAAAGGCAGTTCGCACCGGGGTACTTGAGCTGCTGGCAAGTGGAGCTGTCAGGGAGCGATAAAGGCCAAGAGGTGCCAAAGACCATGTACACTTCAAAGTGGTCTATAGAGCATGGGTTTGTTGTTCCCATGTCTACCTCCAGACCCCGTGTCTCCTGCCAAGCATCCCCCTCACGCTGGACGGCCCCCTGCAATCCACATAAGTGTGTCTCCATTCACGAGTCTTCCTGTGTCTTGTCTGCACGACCACCGCCCCGATCCACCCCCCGCCCTATCAAAGGCAGTTCGCACCGGGGTACTTGAGCTGCTGGCAAGTGGAGCTGTCAGGGAGCGATAAAGGCCAAGAGGTGCCAAAGACCATGTACACTTCAAAGTGGTCTATAGAGCATGGGTTTGTTGTTCCCATGTCTACCTCCAGACCCCGTGTCTCCTGCCAAGCATCCCCCTCACGCTGGACGGCCCCCTGCAATCCACATAAGTGTGTCTCCATTCACGAGTCTTCCTGTGTCTTGTCTGCACGACCACCGCCCCGATCCACCCCCCGCCCTATCAAAGGCAGTTCGCACCGGGGTACTTGAGCTGCTGGCAAGTGGAGCTGTCAGGGAGCGATAAAGGCCAAGAGGTGCCAAAGACCATGTACACTTCAAAGTGGTCTATAGAGCATGGGTTTGTTGTTCCCATGTCTACCTCCAGACCCCGTGTCTCCTGCCAAGCATCCCCCTCACGCTGGACGGCCCCCTGCAATCCACATAATGCCACGACATATACACGTCATTCATTCACAAACACACCCCTGGTTCGAATTCTTTATAACCCACCTCATATTTCTAATGAGAACTTCTTTGCGCTTTGCTAGTCAACCCGTGAAGGTGCTGGTTATCTGCTCTTCGTCTCTGTGAACTTCCGTGACCACTTTGAGCAAACTCGTCAGTTTGCAACCTGTGAACTGCTCCCTGTTCTACGACAAGAAACTACTCTGATCCCTGCATCTAACTGTTTGTTCGTCAAGGTAAGTCCATGTACCATAATCATTTTGCGTCCAATTTTTTAATTTATATCTATTTGCTAGTAGTCATCAAATTGCATCCATGTTTTCTTTTCGTTCACGACAGTACATGCAAGGAACTAGTCACATGTTCTGAGTTTAGTCAAATTACTTTTTCTATTTTTTGAAAGTTATTGAAATACTTATCCGCATGTGAATAACGTGTATAGTTCCAAGAACCAAAACGGACCTTGCATTGAACCTTTTATGTGTCATTTACTGTTTTAACACATTGGTATTCATAGAGAATTGTTGATCTTTACTTTTCAGAACTTTCCATAATGCCTGCCTGTTCCATTGGCGGTTGCCCTTCGAAGACCCATAACAAATCTGAAGGTACTATAATGCATGTTTTCCCTAAGACAATAGATCAGATAAGAGGATGGGTCCGATATTGCGGATATCCAGCCTCTGAGCTAGAAAGTAGAGTCCTAGAAGTCTTTGCGGACAAGAGGGGTGATCGATACCGCATCTGCAGCAGGCACTTTAGCCCAGACATGTACTCCACATCATTGCTAATAAAGAAGAAAACACCGCGAGCGAGGCGAAAATTGCTCTCAACCGCTATTCCCACTCTATTCGTCCACATGCCTCCACTGGTGAGTCAAGTTTACGGATCTAGTTCTCGGCCTTGCGGTAGTGTGTAGCAGTAGCTAACAATAATTTCCCCATTTATGTATCCACTCAATATGAAGGCGGAAGATTCTCCATCCGTGTCGTTATTGCAGTCATCAGCCACTTCAAGCGCCTATCGGGTAATCTTACTTAGCTATTCTGACACTGACTTGTTTTAGGCATGTAAATCAATAGTTTTAATTGATCGTGTAATTATTTTACCTAATGGTACACCCTTGTACTCGTCCTCTAGTCTTTGTTTTCAGTTATAATTATTGTTATCCAAAATAATGCAAGTACTGTCTTTCAGGGAGATGCTGAGGAGTCCAACGCATTGACGACAACCGTAGATGTCACTCAGATGCTCGAGGTACGTTTCTTTCGTTTTTAGCCATTGATATGTCCTTCTGTCGTCGCCCTCCTATTTGTCTTCTTTTTTCAATATTGTGTTCATTACTAATGAAAGTCCTATGTTTCAGGGAGTCGATGGAGCATTAGTCCAAGTAGAAGGGGGAGCATGCAGTTACGGGTCGGCGCAACAGCTTGCAGAAGTGTGCACCGCAGTTACATCGTCCCTTGATGTTCTTATGCATTTCGAGGTATGGATACTGACAGTTCGATCAAGCGAAATCATATGACGTGATTACATCCGCTATACTTCCTTCTTTATTAACGCAAGTACTATGTTTCAGGGAGATGACGGAGCTTCTTCTACAAGAACATCACCCCTAGTAGTTGATGCAGATCTCTGGGTGGTGACACTTCCAACGATCGAGCAAATCGAATCATATTTACATATCCATTATTTATTTTAGACAACTGATCATTTGTGCAGGTCTATTTAGATGAGCCGTTGACGCCTGCTCAAAGTTTATGTTCTTTTTAACAAAATAGAAAAGCATACTAATGCAATTACTGTGTTTCAGGGAGTTGCTGAAGCGTCATCTTCAATAATATCATCAATGGAAGTCTATGCGGAGCCCGAGGTATGGATCTTGACAGTTCAATCTAACTAGATCAACAATGCGTGAACTATTGTCGTTTGAATGTTCTACACAATGCGTTCATTCGTGTTTTGCTATTGAGATGTACGTATGGGTATTGGTCCCCAAGTACATTTTGTGTTTTCAATATTATTATACATACTAATGAAAGTTCTATGTTTCAGGGAGTCGATGGAGCCTCAGTGAGTGATGGATGTGCTTATCATGAAAATATAGTCGTTGCAGCGCGAGAGGAAGTGGAGACATGCACACACGAGTCGGAGCAACAGCGTCCAGATGTTGAAGTTCGAGGCAAGAAAGTTTCAAAGAAAAGAAAGCAAAAGAAGGTTAGTGTCCTGTTCACTATATTATGTTGTCTTTCACTGTCAATAGTTCAATACTGTAAGTTGTGTTTAAACTGAACATCCCTTTTCTAATCTGTCCTCTAGTTGCGAGTGGGTGTAAGAACTAAATCTACACAGACAGTGAAGCGAACGAGAGATGTTGCTTGTCAAACCTTTTGGCAGGGACTTGAGACTGGAGATGCATCGTGCCAATGGGAAGAATATGAAGTGATTGACAACGGAGCTATACCACCACCAGCCATTGATAGTGAATGTCCTCCTGGTAGTTTGGATGCAGTCGGAGATCAATTCACAGAATCCACACCCGCAAAAAATAAGAGCGCGCGAAAGTTGAAGACATTGTTTTTTTCTCCCATCTCCGGACAAGGAACAGATGTTGCAATGGAAGAGAATGACGTGGACGACAATGAAACACCATCAATATCACTCAGCATAGCGGAAGACGATATCAGAGATTGTACCTTTCATGCGAGTGACATGTCCTCAACGTTACAGGCCGAACCAGCTGGGATGCAGAGTGAAAGTATAAGGAAAGAGGCCAAATTCATTGTATTCGATAGCTGTTTGATGGATATTATTATGATGATGAAATGTGGGCATTCGGTTGGTGGGGAAGTATGTGGGGAGCCATTGATTAATGTGACTCGTGCAATTCGAGGCACTAACCTTAAAATACATGCCACCTGTACACAATATCATCCGTTCGCATGGTCTGCACAACCCATGCTGGGGCAACTGCCAGCAGGCAATCTACTTTGTGCAGCGGCCGCACTTTTTAGTGGTTCAAGTTTTAAAAAGTTACAGTATTTCTTTCAGTTTGTGGGAATCCATTTCATTGCGAAAAGTCAGTTCTACAAATACCAAACCGATTATCTATTTCCAGCCATCAGCGAAGCTTGGAGAATGGAAAAAATGTCAATGGAAAGTACATTCGCGGGCAAACGCTTCAGGCTAGCCGGTGATGGACAGTGCGACAGCCCAGGATTTTCAGCCAAGTACTGCACCTACCACTTTCAGGACATGGAAAGTAAGAAAATTGTGAGTTCGGTGGTCGTGCAGGTGTCACAAAGTACATCCTCAGTGGCCATGGAGAAAGTTGGCTTTGTAGCATCATTGCAAGAACTACAATCGCGGGGAATGGTGATCGACCTGATAGCCACGGACAGACACGTTTCAATTGCCAAGACAATGAGAGAACAGTACAAAAATATAAATCACCAATTTGACGTTTGGCATCTTGCAAAATCAATCAATAAAAAATTGTCTGCTGCAGGTAAAAAAAAAGAATTGCAAGGTATTTCACAGTGGTCCAAGTCAATCAGCAACCATCTTTGGTGGAGCTCAAAAACATGTGAAGGGTCGTTGGAAATTCTACTGGAAAAATGGCGGTCAGTAATGTTGCACTGTAGCAACGTACATCGATGGTCGACAAATGAGCATTTCCACAAATGTGAACATGGCCATTTGTCCACAGAGGAGGCACGGAAGAAGAAGTGGTTGATTCCTTCATCACCCACTCACAAAGCCATTGAAAAGATTGTATTTGATAAAACTATAACAAAAGCTTTGAGGGGACTCACGGAATTCTGCCACACAGGAGATTTGGAGGTGTTCCACAATATGTGCCTCAAGTACAGGCCCAAAAGATTGCATTTTGGCATGGAAGGCATGATAAATCGGACTCTTTTAGCGGTCTTGGCACATAACCATAATGTTGGCCGTCAACAAAGTAGGACGACCGGAACTTTAGGGACGCTTCGCTACAATAAGGCCTTCACTAAAAGAAGTAAACAATGGGTGATCAAACCAGTGTTTGAGGATATGCAATATGAGTTTATTGAGAGACTTATCGTAGATGTCCTCGATAGGCACATACATGGAGTGGTGAACGAACCTATGCAGGGGACAACTGCATTGCCACCCAACATTGCCTCTGTTCCATGTCCACCTAAAGCAGAGCTCATTGAGAAATACACATCACGGTTTAAATGATTGTAATTTGATTGTCTGTTCTCTCGAGTCTCCTCATGTTGCAGGCCCATTGCAATTAAACCAAACAGTAATATAAATCATTTTTACAAAAATTATAGAATGTTTCCGTATTGCAAAAACATGGCCGACCCATAGGGACAATAAAAAAAAAGGCACGCAGACAAGATGTCCCTAAAACTAACTGCAGCTAACTAGAAATGTGTGCTCGCTCAAAGTGAAGGTCAGCTGCTTTGATGTTTTGCTCGGGTGGCGGAACGGCCCACGACCCAATATAAGGTTCTATTGTGATTTGACCTTGACAGGCCGGGACCATCCTGAAAGACTAAGAAAAGATAATGAATAAAATTTCAGAAACGAAACGATGAGCCACGTTCATTAGAAGAAGTAACGTCGGCAAAGAAGGAGTGGTGTTTCGGGTCTGCCCTACACAGAGACACAATGGAAAATGCAAATATAATGTAAGTAACTTTTGATGAGTTTATACCGCAATTTCATTACTATACAGTGGCTTTAAAGACGGGTTCAGTTGTACTTGTTCGTTCTATGTGGCATATTGTTTTCTACCGCGCACTATCTTGAGGAGAAACATCTGCTTTTACTGAAGCACCTCAAAACCTTCCTCTTTGCTTCTGCTTTCTCTCTCCCTCTCCCCTGCTACAACTGGTCCACTGTCTGCGACCTCAGTCCTGGGCCCTTCCACTCTCCACCTGCACTCCCCCCCCCCTCCATGCCTCGCCACGCCTTTAAACACTTGTGTACACCCAGTAGCGCTGTCCTCGCTATGAAATGAATAATTTTAATAAGGATCTGATGGTGAGACTAATTTCATTTTTTATGTTTTTAGGTACATCATTCACTACTGTCTGTGTCACGAGTACCAGACACCGGCGGACGGCTTCTACAGCCGCCAGTTGCTTCTCCGCGTGAACAACGTTACCACCCTGACCATTTTATGGGACGATCGCCAAGTACAAGTATGCCCTTACGCGGTACTAACGGTTAGATGCAACATACCTACCATTGTGGTGGCCTAGCGCCTCGTTGTTGGAACAGCCATGCGATTATCAGTGCGACAGAAGAGCTTATTTTTATCGTAAACCAACACCCTGTGTACTGCACACGAACATCGCTTCCCTCAAGACGAACTAATTTGGATCGAGAGCAAAGAAAAATGCAAATCGCTGAATATTCTCTAAACATTTGATGTCCAATAAACGTACTTTGCCAAATGTACAATCTTGCCGTTTGCTTTTAAACCACGGTTTCACATTCCGAATTGTGGTGCTGTATTGTGAGATGCTCTAAGACCCTGTGTACAGCAAAGGACCATCGCGTTCCTCAATACGAACTTTTTGGAACATGAGCAAATAAAAATGCAAATCGCTGAATATTCTCTAAACATTTGATGTCAAATAAATGTACTTTACCACATTTACAATCTTGCGGTTTGATTTCAAAGTACAGTTTCATATTCCGAATTGTGGTGCGCTGTATTGTGAGCTGATCTGTGTTGATTTCCGGGGTCTGTGTGGAGTCGCGTAGAAGACGCCTGGGCGCGTTTGCCTACGCAGCACAGTCACGTCACGGATAGAGGCGGGGAATATGAATGTTTTGATAAAGTCTGTTTCAGGGGCGGGGGATTTGATTTAGTGCCGCAAAGGCAGGTGAGCCAGGTCGATGCGGCGGAATGATAGGATTATCACAAAATGGAGGCTGATTTCGAGTGCGATAAGGGGCGAAAAGTCGGGTAAGGTCCATAGGAAAGTTTCCTACGATCTACCGATTTATGCTTACAAACACATGGCCGACCCGTAGGGACAATAAAAAAAAAGTCCCGGAACTCTCCTTTAATATAATCATCCTCATCCCTAATGAATGTTCAGCACACCTAGTGGGTGTCAAACAGAAGCCCACTCTGTCCCCGAGGAGCTGTGTCTGCCCTCCTTTTCGCCAACCGCCCTTTGTACATCATTCTTGATTAGGCTGCGCACGTGAGGCAGACTCAACCACCAACCCAACCTCAGTGAACTAAAAATAAACCAGGTGTGTGCATTTTACCAATCTTTTTTGTGTCCGAGAGACGTTACTCACTAAGAAAACCCTAAGGTCCTTAACCTGGAACAATCGAAGAAGATATGATCTGCAAACTCTGGAGGAAATGAACATGATGTAACTGAAGAAGACGAGAGCAAGTGACATCACTGCCAAACTAACACACATAGACGCATTAGAGATGAAGCAGATATAAACTCACCAAGAAGATACACCGGCATTAGGTCAAACTTTCATTTAGACATGAACAATTTTACCTGCACCAAAACACACTAGAAACATATCATAATCAATGATGTGCCATTACTTGATGTATTTTTTGGTTAAAACCTGATGTCTTGATTTGGAGAATCACAGAGCTCAGAAACCTGTGTGGTTTTTGCTGTGCCTGTTTTATATGTATTATTAATAAAGCAGCCTTTGCCATTTACCTTGACTATTTCCGTTACTGGGTGCAGGACTTCCCGGCCCGTCTGTTCCACTTGCCCTGGGACTTTCCAGGGCCACCCGTACACTCTGAAGCTAGTAATGTGCACAATAATCTATACCACATGGAAACGTGACTGATAGGACTATGACATGTTGATATTGGGCTGTGAAGGGAATATTTCACTACCGATTTGGATTTAAAAGGTGCGTTTAAATCAGCGTCACAGGAACATCTCTCAAATATTTCAGGCGTTAATCTTGATTTTTTTTCTGAAAGGCACAATCTCCTTGTTTCGGTGCACTTTCTTCCATTGGTAAAGGCCATTTGAATGAACTTCTTAAAAATATGTTCACTTCCCATTAAGTCACTTTCCATTGCGAATGTCAATTAGTCCCCCAACCTTTTTTTTCTTTAGGAATTATACCTTGCATCAAATGTACTGTTTATAATTATTGCTTGTACATACGGATACATGTGTATAAGTGTTTGGGTGCATGAAAGTTTGCCTTGGTGTGCGTGGTGTATTTGTTCCTTTGAAAGGTGTATTGAAAGGGCTTTTCTTTGAATATATGGTGGGTGCAGGTACTTCTTTGGGCCTAGGACAGAAGAAAGCCTAAATACACCACTGCCTTGTCCTGCTAATCGAGGGTAGCAGGGGGATCTTAGGTTGACATGCTTTGTAGGGTCTGCTTACCAGTTTATACAGGCAGTTTTGTTAATCTATATCTTCTCTAAGGCCCATGCCCCCCAGATGTTTTCACTATCCTTTTAGCACCAATTATTATAAGATACAGAGGCCAGCTTGCCGTGGGCCACATCCTCATGCTTACTAAGTCCATGCCCTCTGGCCCTAGTTAGTAGCCATGTCCTTCAGGCGTGTCCACTGTCCACATTGCAACAATAAGCCCAAAAGACTGCAGCCCATGGCCTACAGCCACTAAAATTGGACTTACATGTAAGCCGCATTCTCAGGGGAGAGGCCATGGATGAGCTGGCTAATAATGCATCATGCCAACTAGATGAGACCTCCCGGGACACTCCCCCTTCTTTGAACATGTCCCTGCCTAAGGAAGATTACGTCAAGACCATCATTGAAAACTGTAGTAGAAATAACGAGTACAGCATTGGCGACAGCAAGCCTAATTATAATTGGCAAGGGGAGGAGAAAACATCAATAAAGATGTGGGATGGCTCAGTGTTACATGTGCTAAATTATGTGCTCACTTCTTTTATGAGTTTATACGAAAATATCAAAATGGAGGTGAAACTGCACAGTTATTTTGGAATCAGTAACGATGAAACTAGATTCTTTGATTGGAGCTCATGAACTGTGTGCTTCTTTCTTCTGTGTGGACTGGGGGTACAGCCACCCACTGTTGCCCCCGGCCCCTCAGGACGGGGTGGTAAGGGGAAGCTGGGTGACAGAGGTTGTGGAGAGCTGTTTACACCGTTGTCCCTGATGGAATTGGCTGTCTTGCATCAGGCTTGAGTGGATCAGACTCCAGAGGAGGCAGTAGTCGATCTCACTTCCTCTCGACACAATCAATAAGTGAAGCCAATATGAGTCCATAAGAAGAGCCAACAGCAACCAGTAGAGGGGAATTGACATGTGGCAAAAAAATCAAGAAATCTGAAAACAAGAAGGGCAAAGAGAAAGGGCTCGAGAACATTTTTAAGAAATGTGTCAGGGCTGGTCTCCACCCCACTCCCCCTCGCCCGCCTGTAAGATAGTCATAATGCATAACCAAAGTAAGGATTGTACAGTATCAAATTCAGCATCATCTATATTGGATTCTTCCCTGGGACCTATATCATTGGACAATTCTTTGGATGGAAGTTGTACAAGTGTAGAGGAGGTCCCAGACATAGTCTGCACCCCTGCCTCTCATTTCGAGGTACCAGGAGAGTACTCCCCACGGTATGTGACGTATGAGGAGCAGATAAACCAACAAAGAGCTGCACTGGGACTCTGCCCAGTGTACATCAGAAGATCCATACCTGTTGAAGCGCCCATAACCAGACAGCTTGGGCAGCACGATATCCTATTGGACAGCCGTGAAGAGACCCAAAGAGCCTTAATGGAAGGCCAGTGGAAATGACACAAGGGCCTGGACAGGCTCGCAAATGAACGAAAACAGCTATCGAAGATAGCACACCAGTGCGAGTAGCTATGGAAATAGATGTAATGGTCACAGGAAAGAGACGATGTTAAAACGTAAGGAAACGTTGTTATGAGACAAGATGGAAGCAACCGACCAGTTAAACACGTGTAAATAGGCTTGGAACGCAAGAAGCAAAGAAAACACTACTGCCTGCAATGCTTAGTAGAAGAATAGAGCGGCAAGCGCCAACTATATCTACCTCAATAAGGCACGCTATCCAAGTGCGACTCCATTTTATAAAGTAGAAATGTACCCAGGCTGCCAGAGGCCTAACAGGCCAAGTTTCATACACCGAGCCAGAGTCAAGAGAAAGAGCGGAATCGAAACTCAACAAAGAGCGGCTCATGCCTAGGAAATCGAGGTCATCCAGAGAAAGTGAGGAGAGCGTCAGCTAACAAGACTCAAACTTCAGAGCATACCAGCCTGCCCCATGAAGGTCAAGATAAGGGGGGCCCATGCAGGTGTTGAGGCCGAAACAGAATTAAATACCCTAAAAGCTGGAAACTGAAGCAGATTCATGGTGAACTAACACGTGATCAGCCAGGCGCGAAGAGGTAATACCACCGCCTGATGTCATCCAGAACCCGAGGATGCCATAACTTTTCCTGATAAGAGGCTACAGTTTTGAAACCATACCCAGCCAACTAATTGACACATAGCCCAAGATATTGATTGATGGAAGGGAGGCAGGGTGAAACTTGGGACACCATGCACCTGGGTGTCCATTCTGCATGCTGCTAATTAAAAGTAGAGATTTATGTCTAGGGGTGTAACCTGCCCAATCACAATGGACCGAGTTATCTAAGGTCTTATATATCGTAGAACCAATGAGACATCGTAATTGTAGTGACGTCTATCACGTGCGATGTAGAGGGAGGGGCGTGGACGCCCACCCGATAAGAATTATCCAATCCGCATGTTCTATTATCATATACAGATATAGCACCTATACTTAAGTTACCTTTCCTAACCAATTATATTGCATGTCGAGTTTTTTGTAGCATTAGATGTCAATCATGACGTGTTTTATGCATAAAGGTTGCTGTTCAACTGAAGTTCGAGGAAGTCGGAGCGAGACAGGTGGTCACAACAATGCTGATTCCCAACTGCTTCCCTGTTTGATGTACTTGTCATTAAATGGACTTCCCTTTGCCAAACTACTTAGTCCTCATTATTGAGTCATGTTGGAGTAACTCTAGGCCTTTGGCAATATCACAAATCCTTTCGCCATTCCGGCTGAGTAGGCCGAGAAGCTTCCCGTGGACAATGATAGTGTAAGTCCATAAAAATCTGCAGTGGGTCTGAAGGAACCCGCCTTTCCAAGCATAACCCTTCTCATTCCCACGGGCAGCCAATCAGACAAAAAGACCGCAGGAGGCTGAAGAGGAAGGGGCGGTGATCCCGAAGCTCCAGAGAGGAAAAAGATGCGATCGGTGAGTGAAACAACTAACTTGTTACTTTGGCAAATGTCTTGTAGGCATTAGAACAAGCAAGGGAAAGGTAACGGAGGGTGGCGGAGAAAAAATAAAATAGTCAGAAGTAGAGAAGACTGTGTATATATAAGGGGTTAATAACTCGAGTATAAAAGAGAAAAACGTAAGGTTATCGGGGGGCACCCGAGAGAAAAACGTAAGGTTGCCGGGGGGGGCACCCGAGAGAAAAACGTAAGGTTACCGGGGGGCACCCAAGAGAAAAATGTAAGGTTACCGGGGGGCACCCGAGAGAAAAACGTAAGGTTACCGGGGGGCATCCGAGAGAAAAACGTAAGGTTACCAGGGGGCATCCGAGAGAAAAATGTAAGGTTACCAGGGGGGCACCCAAGAGAAAAACGTAAGGATTCACCTTGTTCCTGCGCTTTAATACAGCGGTCAGAAGAAACGTGAACTGAGAGCCCATATAATAAGGGACAATTAGACTACAATGACGTTTAAAGACGCATTAAAGGAGTTTGTTTAAACTCCATGACGGGGTATTGATTAGAAGGCAGGTATGTGTATGACCAGCTGGTGTCCGTCTAGTCTGTCAAGTGTCTGCCTATGTGTTCTGTTGTATGCTGAATGTAAGAAACCGTATTGTTGATTGTGTGAGATGAAATTTGATTTTACACAATTCTGTGAAGAAGAGGGAATCGCCAATGAATTGATGGTTTTCAGTTAATTGATAGTATACATTTTGGCAGGAAAAGATTGGATTGGAGCTTGCGTATCTGGTGCTCGCTCATACCAGTAGAAGGATAACAAACTGTATAAATATTGTTGGTAACGGATTTGAAATAGAGGAGGTCACCCCACTTGCGCATCTATGCAAGCAACTACATAAGCATGCACCTAAATTAAAAAAGTATAGCACAGAGTGGGTTAAGGGTACCGCCCACAAGATGTTTATGCCTTGGCCACAGAATGGGTCCCTATCAAAAGCCGTCTTACAACACATGACGACTTATCTACATGCCACATGTACAGGCAAGAAGCTAGAGAAACGTCTTGCTGTGCTAGAACTATGGAAGATGTTTAAGCAGACGAAGAAGGAAGAGCCTCCTACAGATTGGATATTAAACGTATGCACGGAGGGGGGTGAGACACCTACTGCGCCACAGGCCCCGCCTGAGCCAGCCATTGAGGGAAGTAAGACAGAGGGGCTCTACCCATTAAGAGAACTAAAGGCAGCTGCGGGGTATAGGAACTCCGCATATGAGTCGCCTACGTATAGTAACGATGACAATAAAGAAAAGGACCAGGAAATTAATCTTGCCTCTGCAGTCCCGAGGGACAAGGAGAGACGCAGTGACAAAGAAAAGGATCAGGCACCGAGTTGTGCATCTCTCTGTAAGGAGCAAGAGGAAAAGAAACGAAAGGGAAACGAAGGTAGAACTGATGAGATAACATTCGCAAAAGACGAATTGATGGGAGGGCAGATATTGCTGAAACTAGATGGAAAAGGAAGTGATGATGAAAGGCCAAGAGAGAGGTCTGATGAGACGCCAAGGAGAGAGAGAGAAAAGGAAAAGGAAATAAGGGATGAAAGGACAAGAGGGAAGGATAGGCTGAAGCGAGAACAACTATATCGCGAAGAGCAAGAGAAACAGCTCGATCGCAAACAGAAGGCAGCCTACAACCAGTACAATCAGAATAAGCAAAGGTTGGAAGAAGAGCAAAGGGTACGAGAAAAGAGGATGAGAAAATTAGAAGGGCAAAGGAACGTGGAAACGAAAGGATGAGGGAAGTAGACAAGGCTAGAGAAGAAGCAAGGAAGCGCAAGGAAATAGATGAGGAAGCAGAACGTAAGCGCAGACAGAGGGCACGAGATCTTGAATATTTGGAGCAGGAAGTTAAAAAACCCAATCCTGTTGTAGAATGGGAAGACATAGAAGAATCATTTCCTGCACATGACTCGGTACCAGGTACGAGTGGGACAAATATTGAGGATGACTTCGACACCAGAAGCATCAGGGAAATGATTGATAAGATATACGATGAGATGGGGCTAGAACAGAGATCCCATGGGAGAAGCGAAGATGAGCGCCTGGAGAGCACTCAGCTATATGACACAGAGGATGTCACCCGAAGTAGTGGGAACAGGGGACTGTCCCTAGACAGACTGGAGATTGAGCAGGACGAAGAAGATGCAAGGAGTTGTGTGAATTGGGAGTATTCAGAATCTGACACCGGTGGGGAAACGGAGGATGAAGCATACGAGGAAGGGAGACTGTGCGGAAAGCGGCTCCCAGGGGACCGAGGGGTATGATGGTCAGATACTAGCGAGTCCGCAAGTAGGACACTGAAGTCTGCCGCGCAGTCGGCCAACATGAAGGAACACCCCACAGTCAGAGGGGGGTGTCAGCACCTGCTTATGCAGATAGATTAAGGGCATTGCCAGGGAGATGGCAAGGTGGAAATGCCACCACAGCCGGAGAGCTATGGGGAAAGAAAAGGAAGACTGCGATTTCCAATTCCTGCTGCTAGAAAACAGGGGAGCAAGACCACAATATATTCCATTGCCACACATGGACCGAGAGAACCTAAAAAATAAGCTTCCAATGCTGACATCGGGAGCCGGGAAGTGGATACATGAGTTAGAGAAAATGACGGGGGGTGTCTCCTTAGCTATAGGGGACATTAAGGGCCTCCTAATTGCCATACTTGGTAAAAGAGCAGACGACGTATGGAAACGGGCAGGCTACCCTAGGGTAATCCTAATTAATACCTCCCATGACGGAGCACCATTTAATAATTGTAGCGCAGCCGTGTGGAAAGCGCTGCGAATGCTAAATCCAGACACTTCTGATATGGGGGCTATAATGGCTCGGAAAATGAAAGAGTCAGAGGATCTGTTGATTTATATCCAGAATTTTCAAGACATGTGGGTGCTCGAAACGCATGAGTCTTGGACGAAATTTATCCCTGTATTCTACCATATATTATGCCAAGGGTTGCCTGAGCCAGTGCAAAAACAGCTCAAGAAATTGGTACGAATAGAAGCTAAACCATGGCATGCTAAACCTCAACAGCATACTTTGAGATTTTCTTTTGCACCAGCTTTACCTCTTCACCCTTACGAGTTGCTTCCTTTTTACGATTCTTTTCTTGCAACAATCTACAGTAATGTGCAATTGTCAACTGTATTGGAATACAATAGGGGGTAAAGAATATTCCTTCTTAGTTGACACGGGTGCGATGCGCTCGTGCATACGAGAAGGCAAGTGTTCCTTGTCCGGCGAGGCCATAGATACTCAGAGTTTCACAGGAGCAAAAGAAACTCTCAAAGTATGTTCTCGAGGGACCCATGCTGACAAGCCCAGCTGAACGGCGCGCACAGCAATCGACTAACCCACCGCTGAATAATCAGGGTAGTGTGGGATTTTACCCCGAGGGGAAGGGGTTTTGGAGGAAGAGGATGGCAGAGTAATCGAGGTGGGTTTCGAGGTAACCAGAGAGGCTTTCAGAATAATCAAGGTGGCTTTCAAAACGTGCAGATGGGCAGTCCAGCTACGCCAGATGGACAGATGGCCCGACCACCGCCAGTGTGTTGGCTGTGTGGAATGACAGGACTTGTGGCGCGCATGTGCGGAAGCCAAGCCATGTGGCAAAATGGCCAAGGAATTGGAACAGGCATGGTGAATCAGCCTGCTGCCCCACACCAGGGCAGTGCCCAAAATCTCACAGTGTAGCAGGTGGTGTCAGGCTCGCAGCAAGGTGCGCAGCAAGTGGTTCAACCCTCGCACATCGGGAACGTACCGCAAGGACAATCCCAGCAGGCACCACTGCAAACGTCGCAGGGCACAAGCTCCGGAGGGGGAGTCAACCCTGGAAATGGGGGAAATCAACAAGTATACACTGGGCCGAACTTATATATGAAATAGGACAGCTCACGGGGGACTCTGATGTGTTCTATCCTATCACTGACACCAGACCCTAATAGGGAACCTAGGGTGAATGTCGTCATAGGGGGTAAAGAATATTCCTTCTTAGTTGACACGGGTGCGATGCGCTCGTGCATACGAGAAGGCAAGTGTTCCTTGTCCGGCGAGACCATAGATACTCAGAGTTTCACAGGAGCTCACAGTAGAGTTCCCTTTACGGATGCGCTCCCAGTCTCTGTGGGAGAGCGCAAAATGAATGTACCCTTATTATATTCACGTCAGACCCCAGTAAACATCCTGGGTCGGGATTTAATGGCTAAGTTGAATATGACAATCTCGTTTACCGAGAATGGTATAGTATGCTCCACTCCAGGAATGCATTATTCAAACGTGTGAGAAATTATCAGAGCATACTCCGGACGAATAGCCATGAGAGCTATACCATTAGAGGCAGAAGTCTTCGCATATGGCGTGTGGGTGCTCATGGCAGGATTGCCAGGCCTTGCAGATAGAACTATGAGGACACCTGATGAGTTTCTATTCAGACCAAGAATACCCATGCATGAAGAAGAGGGACAAGTATTTCCCTTAATGATACAATCTGCCGCAGTGCGAGGGAAAGTGGTATTGGTCGCCATCGAAGAAGGGTATCGAGTGACTGACATCACCGATGACGATCTGTTCGAATAACACCCTGACCTAGAAGAGACAACAGTGGAAGTGAGTCTCATATTTTGGATCAAAATGATAAAACGGGAGGTGCCACAGAGAATGATGTTGGCGCTGATATGTCCAGAATACTTTGATGACAACATGGCCCAAGTGCCTGCCGTGGTATGGACTACAGGCGACAAGGGAAAAAATCGAATGGACTGAGGCAATGGAAAAGGGGTTTGCAGAACTCAAGGGGTCGATTTGTAAGGCCCCAGTTCTCGGGATTCCTAATTATGCAAAGGAATTCTACCTGTTCTCACACACCGATGGTAATTTTATGACGGCAGTGCTCGTGCAGCGAACCTCACTGGAGTACAAGTCCCTAGCATATTACAGTGGGAGTCTGGTCCCAGTCATGAAGGGCCACTTCCCATACAAACAAAATCTAGCTGATGCCGCGTTCGGCATTGAAAAGGCGTCATCCGTTGTGATGGGATGCTCCATGACTTTGTATGTCGAGCACTCGTTGTTCGCCATACTAGAAAAGCCTAAGGGCACGCTAATGATAATTGAGTCACCTCCAGCGCTACCGACTAGCATCCCTTGCCCCACTATAGACAGGAACACAAAACTCAGAGCTAGATTAGCCAAAATCTACGAGCCACTCGCCCGTTCCATGCCCACCACTAAGAGACTCAGCTCCACTCCCACCAGCCCTAACAACCACAAACCTAAACTATCTTTGAACCACCTTACTAAATATCCACCGCATCCGACCAACCAGAGAAGCACTAAACCCACACAGAAATTGTCGGCCTCTACTACCACTACACCTATAGTGGGCCCCCAAATCAAGGGAGCTCTAATCAACGCTAGATCATTAGTAGCTCACACAACTGAAATTGCAGACCTAATTATCAATGAAGACCTGGACCTCCTTGCTATCACAGAGACCTGGCTCCATCCGGCAGCAGGCCCCATGCTTATGTTAGCTGTCCCTGATAACTACACCATCCTGAGACAAGACCGACCTAACTCTAGAGGAGGCGGTGTTGCCATCATTCATAAATGTAGCCTTCCAATAAGAGCAGCTACCACCTTCCGTGTCCCTTCTTGCGAACTACTCTCAGCCAAAGTTCCCATTACCAATACCCAAACCCTTAACATCCATGTGATCTATCGCCCTCCAGGCCCATTCGGCACATTCGATGAGGATCTTAACACTATCCTATCCACTAACCTAAAAAACGCCACACAGGTACTCACCCTTGGAGACTTCAACATGGGTTTCAACGACCCCGAAGACCAAGCTGCCATCATCACGCTTAACACCTTCACCGAATTAGGATTTACTCAAAGAAGCCTTAAACCCGCCCATGACAAGGGCAGAATACTTGACTGGGTGGCTGACTACAACTGCCTAGCTAATATTACTGACATCTCACCACTAGCCTGGACTGACCACCACCTGGTATTGTTCTTGCTGTCCACCACTAGACCTCCTCCTATGCAGCCCAGTAGGGCCCTACCCACACTCACGAGAAACAAAAAGAGTATCACGGTGGAGAGACTTATCCTCAACCTACTCCCAACACTCAACTCACTCCCTGACAACTTGGATCCTGAGACCCTGGTTGAGGAATACAATAAAATTATGTCCACTTCCCTGAACCTAATCGCCCCTCTCAAACTCAGGCCAAGCAAGCCCAAAACACACCTGAACAATTGGTATACACAATTCCTCAAAAACCTAAGACAGCAAAAAAGAAATTGTGAAACCATCTGGAAAAGAGACCCATCAGTAGCCAATAAAATCAAATTCACCAAACTAGCGGTCCTGTACAAAAAATAAATCATCCTAGCAAAACGTACCTCCTTTGACTCCCGTATCTCCCAAGCCAGTTCAAACATGAAGGAACTATTCTCTATTCTAAAAGAAGTAGAAACCCCCATAGCACCACCGGACACCTGCATTAAAGATAAGAATTGGTGTACCGATATCCAAAATGCCTTAGCCAACAAAATCGCTATGTTACAAAATAAAATATCTTGTAAAAAAGCATCCTTGAACAACCCTGCCTTGTCCAAGCCACCCGTGAAGCAGACTACAAGTGAATATACACGATTCAATTTTACCAAAGTGACCATACTCGAAGTCGAAAAAATCATATTGTCATTGAAGCCCTCTAACTGCCAGGGAGACCTATGTCCACCACAGCTCATAAAAGACGCTGCCCGCGACCTCTCCCCATTTATCACAAAGCTTATCAATGCCTCCTTCTCCAAGGGGTCCATCCCAACCAACCTAAAACAATCCTGGGTATTACCTCTACTAAAAAAACCTACTCTTGACCTAGCTACCCCCACTAATTACAGACCCATAACAACGGTACCATTCCTCTTGAAAATCCTGGACAAGGTCGCCTATGTTCAAATACAGAAGCACTTGGAAGAACACCACCTGTTAGGAGCCAGACAATCAGGCTTCCGACCCCAACATGGGACTGAGACAGCTCTCATTGACCTTAAAACACAGATCGATCTGCTTAAAGACAATGGCCAAGCAGCACTACTCCTCCTCCTCGACCTCTCTGCAGCATTTGACCTGGTCGACCACTCGGTCCTCTGCACTCACCTACACACGGCCGCCCACTTCTCCCCCGAGGCCATTACATGGATTAGATCTTTCCTCGATGGCAAAACCATGAGGGTTTTTTCACCTACAGATGCTGCAGACCCCATACCCATCACCTGTGGCGTACCCCAGGGCTCCTGTGTCTCCCCCACACTGTGTAACATATTTACCAAGCCCCGTTTTGATGATCTGGATCATCTCAGTATCACCTACACTAACTGTGCAGATGATACCCAGATCCTCCTTCCGCTTTCTGGAGATTATGGAAAGGATTTGGCCTTGGTGAATAGGGTTTACATCATCATCCAGGCATGGATGGCCACTCACGGTCTATGCCTGAATGATGATAAAACTGAACTCATCACTTTGGGTACCACTGCCAGCCTAAAGAAATTAAGCCCAGCTTACTCATCCTTCATAATTGATGGCAATACGATCAGAGTGGGACACGAAGTCAAAACATTGGGCTTCTACCTGGACTCCAATTTCACCGTTAACAGACAGGTGAACTCACTAGCCTCCTCCACGGCTTACACGTGCAAATTGATCCGCACAGCCAAACCTTTTCTATCCGACACCAGTTGCCTGACCCTGGCCAGAGCCCTCATACTATCCTGTTTAGACTACTGTAACGCCCTTTATCTTGGGTCCTCCAAAGCCACTACTAGCAAGTTACAAACCCTCCAGAACAATGCACTCAGAGCGGCCATGGGCATCTCAAGAAGAGACCACATCAAAGCACACAGCCAGCAGAACAACTGGACCCCTATCATAGACAAAATCTCCCTAAAAACTGCCTGACTCACCCACAAGTCCCTCAATAACGCGGCCCCCATCTACCTGATCAACAGATTTCACAGACTGACATCATTGAGACCGACAAGGACAGCATATAGAGACTGCCTCTCCGTCCCTAACTACAAACGCTCTACCATAGGAGGTAACAGCTTCCCAGTAAAAGCGGCTAAACTGTGGAACTCCCTACCACCCACCCTCAGAATGGACTTACCCTACCAAAACTTCCATTCCAAGATGATGGGCCTCATTACACGGTAGGCGCTAAAAAAAGTGATTTACCGTCATGGCGCCATTAGCGTGTCCGCCATCGTAGGAGACCGCTAATAGCGTCACATTACGAGTTAGCGGACACGCGCATAGGGCCATGACGGTAAATGACCCCACCGCCATGGCGGAAAAGCACCTTACCGGCTCCGACCAAAGTGCTGATAGCACCTCCGCCCTCATGCTGCACGCTATTAGCGGCCACCGCTGTTAGCGGTCACTGCTATTAGCGGTCACTGCTATTAGCGGTCACCGTAAAACACCGGAACCGGAAATAGCGTCATCGCACCGGAACGGGAAAGAGCCCGGCGGCCATCTTTAAAAACACAATCCATTGCCATCCCCTGCACTCAGGACCTGCAGCAACACCACGACTGGCAAAACCACATCCCAGAAGAACAAACAATGCCCAAGGCCCTAAAGAAAGCCGATGCGCGCCAGCGCAAAGAACGCTTCTCAAATGAGGAATTGAAAATGCTGGCAGACACCCTGGCTGCAAATGCAGATGTAGTGTTCGCTAGCGACATGCGGCGCCCGGCACTCCTGAGAAAAAAGGAAATCTGGGCTGAGGTGGCGCAGAAAGTCAGTGCGGTGGGCTCCACCCCCCGCACCGTAAAGGACGTGCGCAAGCGGTGGGATGATCTGCGCCTCCGTGTACGCAGCATTTTATCGGCCAACAGGAATCTGGCCATGGGCACAGGAGGCGGAGGTGGATCCCCGATGAAGATGCAGGAGTGGGAGGAGACATGTGCCAGCACCATTGGCATAGAATCCATCGAGGGAGTGGGCCAAATGGAGTGTGGTGTGGCAACAACGTCAGACGGAGGTGAGTGACCACGCAAGACACAGCAATGCCAAGCATGAGTCCCTCCCCTAAATGTGAATTGGGAATCAGCTAATGGATGGGGTCATCACACACACATGTACACAACCCTGCATATATGCCCTGCACATCCCCACACAACCACATGCATGCAGCACCTCACACACGTGTCACCCTGACACATGTCCGGATGACCCACCCATCTGGCCAACAACCTGCAGGCCCAAAGTAGATGTCCAAATCCAAAGAACTGCAGCAACAACAACATATGCATGATGCACGTTGACCCATCACTGATGTTATCCCTGTTTTGCTCCCCCACAGGGTCACAATCTGACAGTGAGGAGCTGGACGCTGCAACGCAGGCCCCACCACCCAAAAAGCAGGCCAAGGGAAAGGATGCAGGCACCAGGCCCAGTACATCGAGGGGCACTGGGATATCTGGAGTGGCCCAGCGTACAAAAGCCACCCACGCAACGACCACACCAAGGGTCGAAATGCCATCCGACACTGTGGCAGCACCCCCACCACCCACCCCCACCACTCAGGAGCCAGTGCCAGAAGGCACGCCGTCCGCAGCCAATAGCTCCGTTGGGGAAGCAGCAGCCACGGCACCTATGAGTGATGTGGACGACCCATGTCCGACACCGGAAGGGCAGCGTACACCCAGCCCCCAGCTGTCCCCACTCCACAGCCCATGCAACACATCCAATGGCAACATCCATGAGGTGCATGCCGGAGATGCAATGGATGGGTCATTCAGTCCCGTGGCGAGCTCACCTGATGTCGGCCACATGCAGCAAGCTGCGCCGAGGAGTAACAGGGGCAGGGCCGCAGACGACACCATGAGCCTGATACGCCAGCGCCAGGAGGAGCTCAATGCCCTGGTTGCCCGGCAAGTGAGCGAGGCTGCCTCGACCAGGGAGGAGATCCGGGGGTTGTCAAGGGACATGAAAGCTGCCATGGACAGCAACACGACGCGCCTATGTGAGGAGATGGCCGCTGTGAGGCAGGTCCTAACGCGCATTGCTGAGGCGATGGAGAGCATGCGTCACTCACAGGGAGCAGATCAACCAGCCACGCCCTCGTCTACTAGCTCCGACCAGACAACCATCCTGCGCAGGTCCAGCCGGTCCTTGCGGCGGTCAGACTCACAACCCCACAATGGTGGTAGTGGAGGAGGGAAGTAGGGCCAGCCTGTCCCTGTTGACACTTGGGAACTAATGCAGCACTGATGTGCACACCATGTTCGGTGGAGTTGTGGGGGAAGGGGGGTGAGGGTGTTTGGGGGAGTTGTGGGGGGAGGGGGGTGAGGGTGTTTGGGGGAGTTGTGGGGGGAGGGGGGTGAGGGTGTTTTGGGTGGAGGGTACATGCACGTTTGAATGTCATAATGCTCAATACAGACGTAATGGCATGGTTAATCACATGACTCGACATTGATAATTGTGTATGTGTGTTTTATTGTTGAAGGGTGCACTGTGATTATGTCCTCCATACACCCCGTGCCCTGAGCTGAACACCAATTGCACCCTCCTAATCCATGTGCATCAGAATCAATGGTCTATCAGGTGCTGCCGCACAGCACGTCCCTCATGGGCATCGACACCTGCATGACCTGCAGCCCCCTCTCCTCCATCCTCATCCCCGTCATCATCCTCAGACGGTGGTCGCAGTTCTATGTCAGGGGGCATTGGCACATTCCGTCTGATACACATATTGTGAAGCATGACACATGCCATGGTGATCTTGGCCACCTTCTCATGCCCGTACAGGAGTGCCCCGCCCGACCTGCTGAGGCACCGGAAGCGTTCCTTCAATAGGCCGAATGTCTGCTCGATCACCACGCGGGTACGGGTGTGCCTCACCACAATGGCTACAGGGGATCCATTTGTATGCACTCATGTGCGCGGACCATTTCTGATGTAGTTCAGCGTACATTTCAGTTGTGATTTTGATATGCATGTTGCTGATTTGTGTAATGGGGGAATGGTGTGTTGTGCGGTGTGCATGTTGTTTGGAATGGCCTGTTTGGCGTAATGGATTGATATGTTTGCCGTGGCACTCACTTCCGGCATGTGGTTTTGTCTCTGGTCCATTGTGGGCTGCCTCACTGTACAGTGATGCAAATATGTATGTCCATTCTTCTCATGACACAAGTTCACGCACAGTTGGAGTATGCATCTCCCCCCCCCCCATTCACGGCCAGTTGGAGTATGCATCTCCCCCCCCCACTCACAATCCACATCACACTGACATGTGGTCAGCCTGCTACTCACCAAGTAGCCACGAACGTTGTCCAGCATGTCGCTCCATGTATCGTGGTATTGTCGAGTTCCGCAGGACCATTGCATCATGGGTTGAACCGGGATATCGGGCACAGCAATGTGTGATGATCTTATTGGAGTCACATACCATTTGGACGTTGATGGAGTGGTATTGCTTTCTGTTACGGTACACTACCTCATTGGCATGTGGGACCAGCAGTTCTACATGGGTACAGTCGATGGCCCCGATGCAACTTGGGATGCCTGCCAGTGAATGGAAGCCAACTTTGGTGTTGGAGATCTCCTGGGCAGTCCGTGGCATGTATATGTGTTGACTTGTGTGCTGCAGGAGGGCATCGAGCACCTGGTTCAGTGTGCGTGAGAATACTGGTTGTGATATGCCATGCATCTGACCTACCGTATGCTGGTAGGTGCCTGTGGCCAAGAAGTGGAGCACTGTTACTACCTTCAGTAGAGGGGGGATGGCAGTACGGATGTCAATGAGACTCACAATGTCGTTGTATATCATGTCTACTATGGTGGTGATGGTATCCCAGTCCAGACGGTACAGGGTGTGTATCTGCTCAGGGGTTAGGTTGACTGGACTGGCTCTGATCCTGGGAATTGGTGGCTGCCTCTGTGGTATCACTAGGTGCACTGGTGGTGCTTGCTGCGCCTGTCTTGCCCTCCTCCTCCTCCTCCTGCGTCTCCTCTGTGCTGCCTGTTGTTGTAGCTGCTGCACAGCAATCATGTCCTCTAGCCCATGTAATGCTGCTAGTATTGCATCCATCTTGGTGTGGGAATGGGTGTGGGGAGGGGTGTGGTGTGCTCTTTTGTGCTGCCAGTCTCCATTGCCTCCACCTGTGCTGATTTTGTCCACCTGTGGCAGGTTGGAACTCTGCTGTGCTCTTTTAACGTGTGGTTCGCGATGCCGGTATTAGCGCCTTGCCGGTAAGGGTTCTTTGGGTCTAGTACATGCCGGTATTGCCATGTACGCATGGCTCGTGATGCCGTGATATTAGCGCTATGCCGCTATTTCCGGTCTGAGGGGCCGCGCGCTCACGGACTTGCCGCTAATAGTGCCACCGTACTTTGCGGTGCCGCTAATAGCGGTATGTCCGGGTCGTGATTGGGGAGGGGATTTACCGATATCGGTAATCCCTTACCGGTAACGGTATGTCCCTACCGCCTACCGTGTAATGAGGCCCGATGTCTTGGCTGAAGACAGCCATGGTCTAAACATACTGAGCCAGGCTCCGCCTCCCCCTCTTGTCACTTGCACATACTGGACACAGAACTGTTAACTGTATATATGTATATATTCCTGCTTACTTTCATTATTATTGTGTTTATGCCTTGTATATATTTTATTGTCTGCAACTAAGTTTCGCATATCCCTGTATCTGTTGCGCCCTGTTACCCTAGGGTATTCCGGCGCATTACAAATAATAAACAAACAAACAAACAAACAAACCTCTCAGAGAGCATCCGCATATGAAGTGATTATCTCTAACCCATCGATCAAAATAGTGCTATGTAAAACTGTGAATCCAGCTATGTTCATAGCTAAGCCGGTCACAGAGGGAGAACCCGTACATGACTGCGCAAATTATGAGGAATTCTATGATGAAATCCCCACGGTAAAGGAAAATGCCCTGGCAGGTGGTGAGATTGTGTTTATTGACAGCTCATCAAGAATCGACCAAGAAGATGTACAAAGGTACACAGGCGTGGCCGTGATAAAATACCTAGCGAATGGAGAGTTCCAGGTACTCGTCACTGCACGAATACCATCTCACTATTCTGCGCAAGCTTCAGAACTATTGGCGCTGATACTAGCCATTGAGAATCATGCAGACCGGGAAGTAACGGTGTACAGTGACTCTGCCTATGTGACATCTACCGTGCACGCAGGCTTAGCGCACTGGAAAAGGAGGGGCTACCTCTGAGCGGACGGCACGCCAGTGCAACATGCAGCCTTATTGGACAGGTTGATACAAGCACTACAGCTCCCAGTGGGCATAGCAGTCGCGAAATGCGCCGCCCACACCAAAGGGACAGATTTCGTGTCACATCGAAATCATGAAGGGGAAAACAGAAGCCAAGCGCATGGCATCCAAGGATGAAACAATCATGGACGTGGAGGTGGCACGTACCCATGAGCGTATGATGGTAGCACGAGCCACACCAGAGGCCTATAGCAGCATGGGACAGACTCAGCTAATGGAACTCCAAGGGGAGGCACCTCAGGAGGAGAAAAATGTGTGGAAGCGTCAAGGCTGTTCCTTAAACCCCTCTGACGGGTTGTGGAGGCAAGACAGCACTGGTAAACCAGTAATGCTTGTCGCCCTACTGAAAGTAGCATTGGAACAATTACACTACCCTATACATATGTCAAAAGAAAATCTCACTGCAACTCTCGTAGAAGACTTATTTACAACGAATTTAACAGAGCATGTTGCGTTCTTCATGGTGAACTGCATAATCTGCCAGCAATTCACTGCTGGGCACACACTAAAAGTAGTAAGAGGATTTATACCCCAGCCAAATGGGCCATTCCAGCACTTGCATATCGATTACGTCGACATGATTGAAGTGTGCAACGGGTACAGGTATTTAATTGTGGTAGTGTGTCCATTCTCTAGATGGATAGAAGCAGGTCCCTGTGCACACCCAGACTCTACCTATGCTGCCAAATGTCTAGTGAGGGAAGTGTTCCCTAGATGAGGGGTGTGCGAGGTAATGAGATCAGACAACGGCGCTCACTTTGTTAATGCAGTTTTCGAGCAGATCAGCTTGTTGCTTGGTATAAAGTACAAGTTCTTGTCGGCGTATCATCCGAAAGGGGAATGGTGTATGTGAGCAGCTCAACGGCCTGTTAAAGGAGAGGATAGCCAAGTTGAAGCTCACATTGAAAAAGGGATGGCTGCACTGTCTACCACTGGCATTGTATGCACTTCGGAACCAACCAGACTCCGACCATCATCTCACACCGCATGAGATAGTCACAGGCAGAAGGATGAGGACCCCTCTTACCCCCGAGATAGAGCTAGATGTGATGCCCAGCCAACAAAAGAGGTCTTGGGGACAGAGATGCAGGACTACTTGAATTGTATGAGACATCCAGCATCTCTGTCATTTCAGGCCAGCTGCAACGACAAAGAAAAGGGTGCAGCGCAGCACAAAATACATCAGGAAGTGCTGAAACAGACTCTGCGCAAAGTCTATGTGCGCCACCCGTCTTCCCTAGTGACGCTATACTCATAAGTAACTTTACAAGGAAGAAGTGGGATGAGCCACGATTCAATGGCCCTTTCATCGTGGAGGACTGCACTCCTTCAGCCGTCAAAGTCCAGGGCAGAAGGGCATGGCTCTTCCTGAATGACATTAAACCTTATATAGGAGAGAGCCCTCCAACGGCATCCAACCACAAAAAAGCCACAGACAACGGGGAAGAACCTAAGCACGCGCAGACAAGATCCATGGCAAGGAAGAAGGACGCATGAGCAGCAAAACAATGACAAAGAATTTGTGACTTTTAAATAAGAACATTTCCCCAAACCAGATAAAGGTGATAAAGAACAACAATATGGACACTCTGTGCACCACAGTTGCAGGATAAAGTAGAGAACTACATACACAAAGCCACAACAACGCTGATAAAACGAACTTTTGAAATAGCGTCACGCTCAAGTAGTATAAAGAATCAAGACTCTGATAGACTGAAAGAAAAAAAAAGACATTTCTTGAGAGCGCAGCACAGCATCCTGAAAGCAACCAGTATCGAGACTTTGTTTATAGAACTTATGGTATCTCCCAGCAGAGACCTCAAGTGGGATGTACTAACCTACTTCCAGCTGGTGATAATATCCTATATGTCACTCATAGGGAGAGAAACCAGTGTCACAGACTTTATTCAAGATCCTGCCAACAAGAAAATAATCAGGCAACTGCTGACTGTCATCACGGAAGCCTTCGCCGAGCTGCCTGAGCACAGTGAAAAGGACACAAATGCTTCCACCACCAGGAGACATTGAAGAGCTCACCTTCACTTTGTTCTTTCAAATAATCGAGAAATGCCCAGGACTCGTCGGAAGAACAACTAACACACGTACTTTCATCAGAGACCCAAGAAACCTAGCTCAGTTGAACCAGCTGGGGACTAAACTAAATCACCTTGTGGTAGTCCACGCAACAGAAAGGTGCAGAGACTGTGCAAATCAAAAGAAAAGCCCATGACCAGGACCCAGCCAAACAGGACAAATGTCCCTATCACCCGAGGACACCCGGCTGGCGCACAACGTCCTGCTTAGACTAGTGACAGACTATCCGAAATGGTGGGGAGGCCTGCAGATGTTGACGTCATCACCTTCCTTAGAGATCCAGCCAATGCCCCGCACATGGGTACGCTCCACCTGGAGACTTTCGCCGTGGAACAAATCGAGGACAGAAACACAGTTCTTCAATTTTCCGCCACAAGACAGATCGAGGAGAGCAGAGACACGAACTACACCATCCTATTTTTTCTTTTTAATTTTCCTCTATTTTTCCTTATTTTTATGTTTTATTTTTTCACGTTCACTTTCATTTGTATTTTTTTATTTTTAATACATTTTATTTTTGTGTGATTTGTAGCAGTTTCATCTTTTCATTCCTTTGCATTGAACAGATTCCAGCATGTCCTCAGGACCAAGGCAAATTCGAGGAATGCACTGGGTCTTTACCTACAGTAAATATGCATTATGAATGTGATGTACCAAAGTTGCTAGTCTAAGCCTTTTCCATAGTCTAGCACAGGAACTGTACTACATACCCAGAGATAACCGACAGCACCCGCAAGAGGGGGGACACACGAAAAGCACTTGTCACTTTAGTAGCAATAAACTCATGAGCTACGAGATCAGAGCAAGAAGATGAATAAATAACTGCCTTTTGACTTGTTTGAAATGGGGGCACAGAACACTAACTTGGTTTTACCACCAGCACAGGGGCGCCCCCGCTTCCCTGGAAGGAAATGCTGCCAGATGTCCTACAAGCCTATTATGTGTATATGCATAGTCATTATCATTGTCTTTCTTTCATTGACTATCAGAACTGCTTTCTTTATTGGTGCGCAAAGTGTCCCAATCTCAGTGCACCCACCAGATAATGAACGTCTTGGCCTACGAAAGCACCCAGACCCTATATAGTCATCCCAGTCCCAAGAAATCCTGATGGTAAAGTCAACTAACTAAAATTAAATATAATTAGCAGTGATTCAGACACACTTGTGTTAACGAATTACGAGAAAAGCTGGAGACAGGGTCAGCACGGAATGAATGAAAATGCAGCACTGACCACTGCACGCACCCACACACAGAATGCACACAGACAAGGGCAAGTGTCTATGGCTACAGGGCCTCCAGCGAGGGCAGCAGAGAAGGGGAGACTGCCTGCCGAACAATCAGTTCCAGAAAATAGCGGAAGCAACCAAGGAGAACCAAGTGAGAAACCAATGAAAGAGGGCATAGCAAAATCCCTCAAAAGAACAGAAGTAGCCACAAAGGAATTCACAGACAAAACAGAAATACTGATTAACTATTTGTTCCCATTTGTAGTCAGAGCAAAGAAACTGCACGAGGAGCTGAAAAATAGAACTACAGATACAATAACGGCAAGCATGCCAGCTCGAACACTGCTAACAAGCACCAGACCTACGACACAGCCACACTTTGGGGAGTTGGTGAGCCAATGGTGGCCAGAGAACCTCGATGAACAATTACAAAAGGAAAGGAAGAGAAACGCAAAAACTTCTTCTATCACTGCGATACAGCCAAGGCAGCCCGCTCTACCAAGGCGCACAGAGTGGAAAAGTAGCACAGATGCTTTTAAGGACATAGTAATAGCAAACTACAGAAGAGCGCTGAGAATCAAGAGACACCCACATGAAGATGACAATGAGCTCAACGATTACCTGGACAGCACAGCCCATCTTGGAAATAACATATGCTACCAACACATGAAGGAAGTAGGACGAAGGCAGTCTGAAGGAGAATGATTTGTCTGTGCTCTTCTACCATACAGCATAGGAAAATCCAAGATCTTCGTGGCTGTAGAAATTGATGTACCCACAGCACACTGTATGTCACATATAGCAATGTGCAACACCAGAGGACAATTTATGGGAAGAGACGCCTCGTTGATATGGGCCAACAAAAAGGATTACCCGGATGAAGATGGCTACGTCCAGGACATTAAGACAAGAAACAGGGCGCACACAAGGAATCACGTGATCAGATACGAGAATCCTGACGTCAAAGGATCAGGAACACGTTGGGTAATAAACCCAAGATTGAACGTTCAAGAAAAAACTGCAGAAGAGGCTCAAATCTGGAAGAACAGAGGCCAAATGCAGATTTGAGGAACAGTGGTTTCCCCAGATGGATGGGAAGAAGGAGTGGTAATCTGCCGAGCTTGGATGGCCTTTGGGGCCTGCCGAGAAGCAATAGAGAATTTGCAGAGGTTATGCAAACTCCTATGGCCAAAACTGGTAAACCTGCTAACATGGGTCGAAGACAGAGGAGGACCCCTGCAGATAGTACCACTGGAAAGCCCAAAACTATGCTTCAGAAGTAATGGCACGAGGAAGATGGGAAAGAATGTAAACTGCAGGCGAATCCTTGAAGCCCCAGGAATGACACAAGGTACCGCAGTTATTATGGACCATTAATGGGCGTGCGGATCCAAGGCATACATAAGGATGCCGAAAAACTGGGGAGGCATATGCACACTGGTGAACGTCCACGTTCCCGCGCTAGTGATCCCTAAGAATGACCTGTGTATTGACAGTTTCCCGAGGACAGATGCTCATCTAAGAAAAAGGAGATCTGCAGAACTGGTATCCAGGATGAAGAGAGAGAATTACTTTTCTACCAAATCAGAAGAAGCATTCCATGCAATCCCTTACGAGCACAGACTGTTTAGCCTCACCTCAACAGTATTCACAACACTACTTCTGCCCCATGTCCAAGTTGGTGTAAATATGAAATGGTTGCAGAAAACCAGATGGGAGTTATTACAGACCATCAATACCACTAGAAAAGGATATAACGCGATCAAAGAAGAACTGAGAGCAATCTGACTGATGACCCTCCAGAACAGATATGTGCTTGACATGATCACAGCGATAGATGGAGGTGTTTGTGCAAAAATCGGAGAATCATGTTGCACATTTGTACCTTCGCACGATGAAGAAAACAAAACCCTAACAGAGGCCATAAGTATGTTGACAAACTTGAAAAACCAGATGATTGATGAAAGGGATTAGGTGGACGACGACAGCTGGTTTGGAGCCCTATTCTCATGGGTCCCACAATGGATGGCGGATATATTCAAGTTTCTGGGGGCCTTAATAGCAATGGTACTGCTGGATGCTGCGTTATCAAGATAATCATCACACAGTGCCAGAAAACTGCAAAGAAAGCTATTGGGATGAAAATCGTGGTCAATGTCGAACCAGGATGGAAGCCCAGAGATTTGACTGATGAAGAAATAAGAGGCTTTGTGAAGGCTAGTGAATTTGCGCCAGAAGGAACAAAGTTCATGTATTCTAAGAAACGAAGAAGGTATGAAAGAAAATGGATCTACTGCAGTCCAAATGGACAATGTCAGCTAATGACATGGAACAAAGACGAACATGTGAAAACAGCAGGGAGTTTGAAAGGGGTGATAAAAATATGGACTCCAAAGACGCACACATTCACACCATCATGTACAAACCCTGAAGATGATGAACATGACACCGAAGAGTCAAAGGAAATAAATGCAAAAGAGATTGCAGAAGTGGTTGATGAACCGACCAGAGGGGGGAATGTAGAGGAGGTCCCAGACATGGCCTGCACCCCTGCCCCTCATTTCGAGGTACCAGGAGAGTACTCACCACGGTATGTGACGTATGAGAAGCAGATAAACCAACAAAGAGCTGCACTGGGTCTCTGCCCAGTGTACATCAGAAGATCCATACCTGTTGAAGCTCCCATAACCAGACAGCCCTGGAAAGCACGATATCCTATTGGACAGCCGTACCAGCTGCTGAGACGAAATGAAGAGTACCTACAGACGGTCCATGAAGAGACCCAAAGGGCCTTAATGGAAGGCCAGTGGAAATGACACAAGGGCCTGGACAGACTCGCGAATGAACGAAAACAGCTATCGAAGATAGCACGCCAGTGCGAGTAGCTATGGAAATAGATGTAATGGACACAGGAAAGAGACGATGTTAAAACGTAAGGAAACGTTGTTATGAGACAAGATGGAAGCAACCAACCAGTTAAACGCGTGTAAATAGGCTTGGAACGCAAGAAGCTAAGAAAACGATACTGCCTGCAATGCTTAGTAGAAGAATAGAGCGGCAAGCGCCAAATATATCTACCTCAATAAGGCACGCTATACAAGTGCAACTCAATTTTGTAAAGTAGAAATGTACCCAGGCTGCCAGAGGCTTAACAGGCCAAGTTTCAAACACCCAGCCAGAGTCAAGAGAAGGAGCGGAATCGAAACTCAACAAAGAGCGGCTCATGCCTAGGAAATCGAGGTCATCCAGAGAAAGGGAGGAGAGCGTCAGCTAACAACACTCAAACTTCAGAGCATACCAGCCTGCCCCATGAAGGTCAAGATAAGGGGGGCCCATGCAGGTGGCGAGGCCGAAACAGAATTAAATACACTAAAAGCTGGAAACTGAAGCAGATTCATGGTGAACTAACACGTTATCAGCCAGGCGCGAAGAGGTACCACCTCCTGATGTCACCCAGCACCCGAGGATGCCATAACATTTCCTGATAAGAGGCTACAGTTTCGAAGCCATACCCAGCCAACTAATTGACACATAGCCCAAGATACTGATTGATGGAAAGGGGGCAGGGTGAAACTTGGGACACCGGGCACCTGGGTGTCCATTATGCATGTTGCTAATTGAAAGTAGAGATTTATGTCTAGGGGTGTAACCTGCCCAATCACAATGGACCAAGTTATCTAGGCTCCTATATATTGTAGAACCAATGAGACGTCGTAATTGTAGTGACGTCTATTACGTGTGATGTAGAGGGAGGGGCGTAGACGCCCACCCGATAAGAATTATCCAATCTGCAAGTTCTATTACCATATACAGATATAGCACCTATACTTAAGTTACTTTTCCTAACCAATTATATTGCATGTCGAGTTTTTTGTAGAATTAGACGTCAATGATGACGTGTTTTATGCATAAAGGTTGCTGTTCAACTAAAGTTTGAGGAAGTCGGAGTGAGACAGGTGGTCGCAACGATGCTGATTCCCAACTGGTTCCCTGTTTGATGTACTTGTCATTAAATGGACTTCCCTTTGCCAAACTACTGAGTCCTCATTATTGAGTCATGTTGGAGTAAGTGAATCCTGCACCCTCATCCCTCACGTGGTGCAGCTATCTTGTCTTACAAGTATTAGAGGGTGAGCACTGACCTATGAGCCCGTCAGTGGATATCTCGTCCTCTTTTACACAGGCAATGTGGCCAGTGCACAAACTGGTGTTTTGGGCCAAGAGGGGCAGACATTTGTGTATGCAGACGTAGTTAAAAGTCAGTCAGGAGACACTAAGCCTTTGTTGGACAAGTTGGAGAAAAAACTAGAGTGACTTGGTGACTATTTTGATGAACCAACACAAGGAGCAACAACAATGGATTCTTACACTTATTAAGGGCACTGTTAATGTGGAGGGGGTGCAGTGTGTAAATAATCAGGTGTGTGAGTCTGCGCTATATATGGTGAGTGTAGTAGCAGAGGCTCCAGTTAGTCAAGGTATAGAGACACGCATGTCAAAGGACGTGGATATTGGCATTCAAACAAACACACACTGCGGGAGGGGGTGAGTTATGATGGGGCCTTATCGAATAAGGGGGCTTAAACTCTGGCATTATTCAACTGAGCAGGGCTGTTGACGCCATCGCGGGTGAGGGGTGCAGTAAGTGGCAGAGGTGTGACCTAGGCCCCCTAGGTAACACAGTAACTGCTAAACAGGTGTTTGAGGTGGGTCCACAAAAACAATCCTTGAGTGTATTGAGGGGTGCGTGATCCTCAGATACTGCATTTGAGAATCTGTGGCTTGTGCGGTTTGTGCAGAAGAAAGACTTGGGTGGCTCTGATAATAGGGAGCTTATTATCCACCCATTCAGCCCAGGGAGTGAAAATATAATAAAACTAGAACGTATAATTAAAGAACCCCAGTCTGTGGTGATGAATATAAAGAATGTGTTACTTCTCTTTGCAGAGATTCCAAATTTACAAACAATCTCGACTAAAGATATATCAAGATATATATATCATAGAGGCGCCCTGGTGGATTTAGTCACACTGGATATAAGATCCAAAATAGTCTATGATGTAATCATGAAAGAAGCCCTGTTAACGCATCAACTAGGATATAATGTTATATCATACCTTTTTCCTTTGTCAGGTAGAAGTTCCGAAAGGGGGAATCCTTCGCATAAGTGATAGGTCACTTATGCCACACAAAGGGGAGGTTGATAGGGAGGAATTAGGTACCCGGAGTGGCGTACAATCGAATACCAGGAGACTGGCTGGTCCTGGGTTTTGCATGCTCTCTGAGTTTATATTGAAAGGGGGCTTCTTCCGATGACCCCCCTCTTTAACTGAAAGTGAAGCTAGTCTGCTGGAATTCGAGAAGCGATTCACAATTGTATGAAAATTAGACATTGGGGCAATTGTTGGAAAACTATGAGATAATATTGTTAGAAGAGACCTGGCTAAGGACCCCTTTAGTAATGGATGGCTGAACATCGTGCAGGATGGCGTCCCTCTATGGGGTTTAATAACTGCAGCAAAGTTTCAACCCCATTGGCAAGTGGGAATATGGTATGATATCCACGAGGGGGCCCTGGGTCTGAAGCTTGGTATAAGATTTGACACTGTAATGAATCCTACGAAGTCCTCACAAACACCTTACCTAAAGTCTCCTCCCAGGTGGCCAGGGAAAGGCAGACGCTACCTGATCCTAAACCTGGGGGTGGTGCTAGCCAGGAGGATCACCTGGTAGGAGAATGGACCCAGGTAAATAGGAGGACTTTGTGGGATAAGACGCAGTGTTTGTCTTCCTCAAGTAAGGGAAGATCCTTAATACCGGAATATGTAATACCTTGCTGTTAGAGAGTGCTTTTAACTGAATTTAAGAATATAGAAGAAGATAACCTCAAGCAGTTATGTTCTGAGGGTCAGAAAACCCCTCCTAAAGTCACTGGCATTCATAAACATGAAAGCCCATAAGAGTCCCAGAGAAATAAAAAAGAAGAGTCTTTAAATGTTACCAATTTAAATCCTGAGAAACCATGCTCTTCTGTAAAGTCAAACAATTCAGGGAATCCTTATAGTACTTTGGAGAATATGTATAGGACGAATAGTGAGCGTGGTAATGATAATTCCCCTGAGAAAGCTGAAGTTTATATTGTGGACTTCAAGTCCCACAGTTCCCAAAGTACTTGGATGAAGAAGAGGACTGCAGAGTGTAACTGAGGCACGGTATCACAAGTATGACACTGACACAAGAGGTACAAGTTTCAAAACATTTATTCAATTTTCACGGTTTGGAAAAACACCTGCTTTGCCCTATAGCTATGATGGGAGTAGTCTCTAACATCAAATAATAAAGGAAACACAGTCCTAGTCTGTCTCTGTCAAATCAAAATGGCCTATACCAACAAAACCTAATGCCTGCCCTATCTCTTATATAAAACATGTGTAAAGTGGAACATGTATGCATAGGAAAATCAGTGTTATAACATAAAGGATCAAAGTGACGGAGTCATCTCTCCTACCCACGTTGGACTGCACAGAGTAAGGCGGCCTCTGTAGACAGGATGACACACTCTGGCTCAGGTTCTCAAAACAAAGGCAGTTCAAAATGTGGATTGAGGCCCGCCTGGTCTTCCGTGTTAAAGTCACTTATTCCAGCATTCAAAATGTTCTTTCACATCTCAACCAAAACGTTGACGTAGATCTCCCTCCATCGCGCTCGGTCCGCTCAAAGTTTTAACAGTTCACATATGTCTCCTTCAGCCGGGCTCAGATCTCGCAATCATAGCACTTGCAGGGGTTCCCTTCCTCAAGCTTAATTCACATTTGTTAGGGGTTCCCTTCTCCTAATTTATCACATTTCCGGTCTCCCTCGATCGGTCTTGGACCTTTCACTGATGTTGAAGACTTTCGAATGTGCAAGGCTTTTACTATAGACCTCCAGAGGACCACTTCAACTTTCTCTTCAGCTCACACTCTTATGTTAATTGCCCCAGTGTCTCTTGGTGTTAGTAGTTCAGTACCATAAGCACAAAAGTTCAAAGAAACCTTTCTCTTCAAGCATTCACCTTTTCACTTCCCCTTTTGCCGGGGTTAATCTTTACCATTACGCATTTCAGAGTTTGTTCACTTTGCCGCTTTATAACAAAACATTTCACATTTCTCTGAGACTTTCGAGTGGGCTACTTACTCTCGCCAGACCACTCAGCTGCTCTGTATCACTGGCTTCAAACGTTTATCACTGGTTAGCTTTCTTTTGCATCTCATTAACATGTGTGCAACCTTCACTTGTGAGATATACTGTTGCGGCTTCAATCTTTTCTTGACACAAAACAGCATTTCATGTCTTTCACTAACGTTCTTGTCGCCACGGTTTTCATTCACAACTGAAGGTTAATACCACAGGCTTAGCCTCGCATCCCCAACTCTATCGTTCACCCTAGAGGGTCACTGGCGCCATTAAAACACAATGGGCCTCATTACGACCCTGGCGGTAAGGGGTTTACGCCAGCGTTAGCTGCGCCGACCCCTTACCGCCAATTACGAGGTCCCTTAGCGCCATGGAGGTTTTAACACCCGCTTTTGGCGGGTGTTAAAATCCATGGCGCTAAGGGACCATGGAGTTAATTACGCCACCGTAATTTACGGTGGCGTAATTAACGCCTTCCCCACTCCCATTATGCCCTATGGGGCAAAAATGGGAATGGGGAAGGGTAAATGGGGATTGGGGACTTACCGCCCCGCCAACCTCGGAATGGGGCGGTAAGTCCGCCAACCACCATGGCGTAAACATAGTTTACGCCATGGTGGTAAAGTCACGGCCCAGGCAGTAACTTACCGCCTGGGTCGTAATGAGGCCCAATGCAGTTTTCTTCTTGTCTGCGATTTGGCTTTCTCCACGTCTCTTTCATGGCTTTCAGGAGGCCATGACCTCCTGCAGGGAACTTCAGGGTTTCTCTACCCTTTGCTCTAGTCCCTCAATCGGTAGTCCTGCTCCAGTAGGTTCACCTTTGCCCCGCAAGATCTGCTCCTTCTCGTGTTCCACCTTGCTCAGAGTGTGTCTCTATGTTCTGCCTTTTATCCGTGTAGGAAGAGCTGATGAGCATCAGATGTATGTGATTAAAGTCAAGTGCTTGACCTTGCCTGACCAATTAGCGAGACATATCCAATGAGATATGTAAGGGTTAACCTCTTTACTCTCAGTCGCCCTCTTCCTTGGCCCAGTTTTTCTGCAGAAACGGGGAGGAGTTGGGACATTGAAGAATCCTATAAAATAGGATTGGGCATGGGTACAGGAAAGGGGGGAATACCACGTCTCACCATTGGTTGCCTCACCTCCACTCCCCAAAGACGCATCACCCAGGTGATCCTCCCGCACTGGTCCACCCCCAGGTCTGGATCCAAAAGCGATGGCCGTGCCCTGGCCACCTGAGAGAGTGATTCCCAGGGACTAGTAGGCGAGACACCCTTTGGTTTCTCACAAGAGGCACAAGACTGCAGGTTGCAGTCAATTAGGAATAATGACCCACACCTGAGGAGGACTGGGAGGCTTACAAAGTCCCCTCAGGTGCAGGCCATGAGACGGAGCAGAAGTAGAAGGTAGAGTAGTTTTCCTACCTCCACATGGTAGCAGAAGCAGAGGTTGTGTGTCAGCAGAGGCGGCGGGACCACAGTGGCGTGTAAAGTAGATGCCGGTGCAAAGAGGGTCTTTTATGCTCAAGACCATAATTGCAGAGCTGGCGCAGCAGGAAGCGTCAGGAGTGACAACTCTCCCTCTGAGGAACGCAGCTGCAGGGTCGTGCAGTGGAAAGCGCACCTTTTGATAATTTTCCCCTTATCTGACAAGCGCACTGGTGGCAGACTAGCACTGACTGTTGTGGGAGCCAAGAGAGCCCTGCTAGTGACACCTGTGAGTCGTGGCAAACCGTGAAGGAGAGATTCCCGGGCCGCATGGAGAAACTGAAGCAGAGGACCTGGAGGCAGCAAGGCGAACAGATGCGCACGCCAGACTCAGTGAGTTCACTGTCAGATAGTGACCCTTGAGCCTCCGTAACCACCCGCTGGCCAAATCCAGGAGCCTTAACCATAGAAACGTGATAAACAAAGTAATACAAGTGAAGAAGAAACTTTTAGAATACCGAAACAATAGAAAGCAAGTTCATTCTTCTATTATCAACCAAGCTGATTTAAAACAGCACAGATGGCAAAATAAAAACCTGATTATCATATCAGAAGAGTGTGATTATGACATTGTTGGGCATAATAAGAGCCAGCAACGAAAAAGGGGCAATATCTATAAGAGAAAAGATAAACCATCAATGCAAAAGCCAAAAGAGAAACATAACCAGGTATTAAAGAAAGAACCTGAACTGCCAAAAGAAGGTATTTGATACTTTCAGTGTTGTCCTACTATTGTCCATATGAAAAGGAGGTCCTTAGAGAGAATGGCTTAAACCCACATTGCCAAAGCCAAAGAAGTGGAAAATTAAAACAGATACGTTATCAGCAGTTGGTTAGAAGAAACGGGGAGAAACAAGAGTGGCAGGAAGCATGCCCTTCTGAAAGAATATGTTCAGAGGCAGTGGAGCATAACCTGCAGAGAGTGTGGCAGCCACACGGATTAAACAAACAGCACCAGTGTGGTTCTTGTTTCCCATGAAGTGTCTGTTATATTTGATGTTGTGTAGCAAACAATATTACTAACCCGTTTGAGTTCAACCGTTACCAAAGAAGTACTTGCAAAGTAGTAGTTTATTCTGGTCTGGCAAGAGAGTACACCAGGTCAAGGAACGTTGTAGTATTTTGATCTGTTCTGGCAGTAGAGTACACCAGAGCAGAAAATGTTGTCTTAATAAGCCTGGCAGGTGAGTGGACCATGTGGAAGCCATTGACGTGCTGTGGTGTGGTTAAAAGTCTTGAAGAAGAAGTTGAAGAACCACTGAAGTGTTTTGTGTATTAATGCTGAATTATCCTGACTAATTAATATCATTCAAACAAGTGTTGTGTGAACTGCTTCAGAATTAGTTAATATTGTCAAACCAGTGGTTTTGTCAACTGGTGTGGAAATAGCCTGACAAAGATGTTTTTGTTGAAACCAATTAAGTAAGGAAATATTCTGAGTTGCTGAACAGAAGTTGTTTCAAGAACTATGTGGTATCAAATTGGAACGTTTGTGTTATCAAGTTGGAACTCTGTGTTATCAAGTTAAAACCAAAAGAGAACTGAAGTGGAACTTTGTTATGATGCAGGATTTCCTTAACCTTTTTGGAACTGTTGAACAAAATCCTGCTTCAATCTGCGGAAGGGGAAATCACCCAGAATAGAAAGAAAAACAGTTGTTATGATGTGAATTTAACTGTTATATTTGTTGCAATTGAACTGCCATATATTGCCTTGTTAAATTGTGTATGTTTAAGTGTGAGGGGCAGAATACTTTTGTTAGAGTGTTTCCTTTAGTTTATTTTAGTCAGGGAAATCCTTTTCAGGGTAAGGATAGTGAGGTGTTCATCCATCCTTTTGAGTTAATACAATGGCTTCTTTTGAAACACCTAAACAAAGTTGTCCACCTAACATTTCTGACCTGTCACACCACGCACACCATTACTATTCTGATTTTGAACATATATTGGCATTCTGCTGTAGCCCATAATGCATCTTTTATGGATTTATTACAGGAGTTTATAGAAGACTGGTCCGCAAACCATCAGAACTGACGTGCACTGGTCGGTGGAGATATTAACTCCTGTTGTGAAGTGTCTGGAGACGGGGAAGGGGGCAGTCTCTGGTCTGGATAAACGAGCATAAAATGTCCACTAGGAAAGAGGCATTGGGTTGATTATGGACATCTTGTTTTGCATCTATGGGCCTGACACAGCTTAATGGGAACATTGATGGAGACTCTCCAATGGTAGCCACCTAGTGTAATGTCTAATAGCAAGTCTCAATCGGTGATTGACTATATTTATGTGGATCATCACCTGTGGCAATATTGTGAGATGATGAAAGTATTTGTCATGATCTCTGCTTCCAAAAGATCAGGACTTGCCCGACTCCCTTGGAAGCAGACCCATAACCCCGGTTCCGAGTGCCAGCCAGTCCCAATTGGGACCTTTTGGACCCTGTCCTGGCGCCAGTGGCACCAGGCTCATAAAGATGCCCAGTCCCAGCGCTGGAAGCGCCGGGCTCATAATGCTTGGGTGGACTTACCTGCAGCAGACCATGCTGCTTACTTACCTGCCAGTTGAACCCCTGATCCTCTTCTGTTTGGGACTACTTTTCCTGTTGGGTGGGACAGGAGCCACTCCCTAGGTTCAGAACACTGGAACTCTTCTGGAAAGCAGGAACTCTTTTCTTACCTAGGCGTGGCTGTGGAAGGAGACACCTAAGCACTACAGGAGGCTATTTAAACCACACCCGATGGATGAATCTTGCTTTGCGTTATTCTGCATTCTCTGCAGCAGAACGCTCATCGTGTCTTCTGCTTCTGATCCTGGGCCTAAGGGAACAAAGGCTTACCATCCTGGAATCCAGTCTTCAGCAGCAACTGTAAAGACAAAGAAAGAACAGGTTAGCACTACGGTCTTCAGTGGCAGCGCATCTCTTACCTGGTCCATCGGCTGTCACCAACGCCTCGCGCTGCATTCCGGCATCTGAAAGACAAAGGCTTACCTACTCTTCGCATGCTCCGGAGGTCTTCGCACTGCATTCCGGCATCTGAAAGACAAAAGCTTACCAGCTCTTCGCACGCTCCGGAGGCCTTCGGCGCTGCATCCCGCATCTGAAAGACAAAAGAAGGTGCGTTTAAAGACATTGGGCAACTTTATTACTCACGTGCCATTACTCCTTCCCACGCCGAATCCAGTGGGTATTCCAGCACCCTTCAGCTTCTCTAAAGCTCCGAACTTGTACCTGCAAGATAAAAGGGACAGTTAGTGCGCATCGTGAAGCAGGCTACAAGCGCTTACTTACGTGCTTCCAGGCGCTTCTATTCCTCACGCGGGTTCGATCCTCAACTCTCATCAGCCCGCCATCCGCCATCGCCGGAACCCTGCAAAACAAGAGATATCATTACAAAAGACTTTTAAGACATTTGAAGTGCCCAGAACTTACCGTTCGTGCAGTTAACGACGGACAGCAGTCCTCTGAGGTCAAGAGGCCTGCACCCTTATCCACTGAAGAAACTGGTTACGGCACCCTGCCCCGAGGCAGATGGAGAGCTCGGCGTTCACTTACCTAAGACATCTTACTCTTCGAGTCAGACATACAGTGCACAGAGGTCCAGCCCAAAGAGCCAACCGTGTGTTACACATCACCTTTGAAGATACGGCATTCACCCAGTCAAGACCGGCGCCTCTGCGGGAATCAGGTGAGCGTTACAGAACGCAAAGCCTACCGCAAAACTCCCACCCAGGCGCTATGGAAACCTCGGATACCGACCAGCTAGCCCAGTTACTTGGGGAACTAAGAGCAGAAGTGCATGCAGCCCGTCAGGAAACGAATGCTCTAAGAAGGGAACTGATTATTTCCAAGGAGCGAACAGACGATCTCGCTAGACAATTGCTACAGTCACAAGCCGGACAAACTCTGTTACCCGCATCAGGGGCAAATCTTCCTTCAACATCCTCTACGAACCCAGTGCAGATCAACCTACCTGGGAATGTACCTCTGGCTCCGCCCGAACGATTTTCTGGTGACCCAAAGAGGTTTGCAGTATTAATTAATCAGTGCCGGTTGCACTTCTTATGCCGGCCAAAAGCCTTTCCAACTGATCAAGCTAAGGTAGCTTTCGTGCTTTCGTACCTTAGTGGCAATGCGGCAGACTGGTCGATCCCTCTAGTTAATCAAGATGATCCGGTTCTCCATGATTTTCAAGCTTTTCAGCTCAGTATGGAAAAACTGTTTGCAAGACATTCACAGGGGCAGGCCTTGGACAATGAGCTCCTTTCATTGCGACAGGGTAATCAAGACCTTTTGGCTTATATTGCGTCTTTCAACAGACTGATAGTGGAAACTCGATGGCCTGAGGACAAAAGGATTACGCTGTTTTATAGAGGTCTACGTGGAGAGCTCAAAGATGTGTTAGCCCAAGTAGTGAATCCCCCGCAAGACTGTTCGGACTACATTGACTTAGTCGTTCAAATTGACCACAGACTGCAGAACAGGAAGGCCGATCGTTCCAAGTTTGATGCTCGAGTAATTTCCAAACCACCAACTCCTACCAAAGGAGTAGACTCCGGGGAATTCATGCAAATAGGGGGCCTGAAAGCACCACTAACACAAAAGGAGCGGGAAAGGAGAAAACAGCTGCAATTATGCCTCTATTGCGGAAACTCGGGGCACTTTCTTCGAGACTGTCCGGTGAAACCAGCCAAGAAGGCAGTAGGATCTGCAGTTACCAGGGTCACAAACTCTGAGCAGGTAAACGACCTCGCCCGACAAGAATAGAGGTCCTCTTGCCGAGCGTTAAAACCAGTTCCGTGACCTCGCATTTCGTGATACCTATGGTCCTCATTAGCCCTGAACATCCGGATCGATTACATGCGATTGAAGCTTACGTCAACAGCGGTGCCATCGGCAATTATGTGGATCATGAAATGGTTTTGAGGATGAATCTGACTCTTTGTCCAAAGGCTGTAAAGGACGTCATTACTACGGTGGATGGTACGGAGATAGCCTCCGGACCAGTAACGCATACCACCCAAGAAGTGACGCTAGTAAGTCAAGATGGACACCATGAGAAGATCGTGTTCGATGTGATCAAGGCCCCTCAGTTCCAGATTATTCTAGGAATTCCTTGGTTAGAGAAGCACAATCCTCAGATCGATTGGCGAGCAAGAACGGTTCAGTTTCCAGAATGTGTCTCTACTTGTCACCCTCGACCTGGTGTTGCACTGGCAGCAATTTCCTTGGAGGCTCCCCAGTTACCTCCTGAATACCTAGAATTCCAAGATGTTTTCAGGAAGGATCAGGCTAACTCTCTACCTCCTCATAGGTCTTATGACTGCCAGATAGACCTGATACCTGGATCTACTCCTCCTTGTAGTAGAATTTATGCCCTCACCGAGCCTGAGAATCTTCACCTCCGACAATACCTGGATCAATACCTAGCGAATGGGTTTATTCGTCCTTCCAAGTCCCCTGCTTCCTCAGATTTGTTCTTCGTTCCAAAAAAAGAAGGGGACCTTAGAACTTGTATAGATTATCGCGCCCTGAACCAGATCACCGTTAAGAATAGATATCTGTTACCTTTGATCCCTGAACTCCTGGACCAAGTCAGAAAAGCATGCATATATACAAAGCTGGATCTTAGAGGAGCCTACCACTTGGTACGAGTAAAAGAGGGCGATGAATGGAAGACGGCCTTCCGCACGAAGTATGGGCTATTTGAATATCAGGTCATGCCCTTTGGACTTTGCAATGCCCCGGCCGCCTTTCAATATTTTATGAACGATGTCCTCAGAGAGCTCATAGATGTGTGTGTTGTTGTTTACATTGACGACATCCTCGTTTATTCTTCATCGGAAACTGAACATCAGAAACACGTGAAAATGGTCCTCGAGAGATTGCGTCAACACAAACTTTTCGCTAAGTTGGAAAAATGTGTTTTCAACGTGACTGAAGTTGAATTCTTGGGATTCATATTATCACCTAGCGGAGTGCGTATGGATTCAAAGAAGGTCGATGCAATTCTCAAATGGCCATCGCCATCCTCCGTAAAAGGTGTTCAAGGCATGTTAGGCTTCGCTAACTTTTACCGCAGATTTATCCCCGAATTCTCTCGAATAGTCCAGCCCATCACCGCCTTGTTAAAGAAAAACAAACGTTTTGAATGGTCTACCGAGGCGGAACAAGCTTTCCAGAATTTGAAGACTAGATTTATCTCTGCACCGATCTTAAAACATCCTCGCCCAGAATTCCCCTACATCGTTGAAACTGATGCTTCGAGCCGTGCCATGGGGGCAGTTCTATCACAAAAGGACCCAGTAACCAATCAGTTGCATCCCGTGGCATTTTGGTCCCGCAAATTCTCGCCTCCTGAAATCAATTACACTATTACTGATAAGGAACTTCTAGCTATCAAGTCCGCCTTTAAGGCTTGGCGGCATTATCTTCTGGGGGCCCGACACACCGTTACTGTGATTACAGATCACCGAAACCTGCAATATTTGAAAACCGCAAAAGCTCAATCCTCTAGGCAACTCCGTTGGGCACTATTCTTTGCCGAGTTTGACTTCATAATTACCTATCGACCTGGTACAAAAAACGGTAAAGCTGATGCCCTTTCTCGGATGGGAGTGGAAGAACATTTGATCAATCCTAAACCTGTACCTATCATTCCCGAACAAAGAATTCTAGGTGTAATCGCCTAACACAATCCATAGAGGAAGTTAAGGATAAAGCCAGGCTACTGGTAACTCCAGCAGACAAACAGAATTGTCATCTGCAGGGAAAGGACTTTACGGTGAAGGACAACCGATTATATTTCCAAGAACGGTTATACCTGCCCAGCACAGATTTACAGAAAAAGGTAATCTCTTGTTATCACGATTCTTTAATGGAAGGACATCCCGGTATGACCAAGACCTCGGAAAAGATCAAGCGCTACTTCTGGTAGCCGTCTTGGAAAAAAGATATCAGAGACTTTATAATGTCCTGTGGAGTATGCGCCCAAAACAAGAGTCAAAAGGAAAAACCAGCCGGCCTCTTACGCCCTATTGACATCCCGCCTCGCCCTTGGCATACGCTTTCTATGGACTTCATCACCGATCTACCTCCATGCTCCGGATACAATACGATCCTAGTAATCGTGGACCTATTCTCCAAGATGGCGCATTTCATTCCACTCAAAGGCTTACCAACAGCAGCAACTCTGGCCCGAGAATTTCTCGAAAACATCGTCCGACTGAACGGTTTTCCTTCAGTTCTAATTTGGATCGAGGTAGTCAATTTATTTCTCATTTTTGGCGAAGTTGCTGTCGGTCGGCTCAAATTGATGTGAGACTTTCCACCAGCCACCACCCTTAAACCGACGGACAAACCGAGAGGACCAATCAAACTCTGGAACAGTATTTGCGCTGCATGCTACAACAAACTGAAAAAACTTGGAAAGATATCCTTTGGATAGCCGAATATGCCTACAATAACTCTGTCCACTCGTGAACTGGGAAGACCCCGTTTTTTCTTTTATACGGTAGTCACCCTCGAACCTCGGAGTTGGATCCACTCCAAGATCTTGGAACACCAGCAGTAGACCACCTGCATTCTACAATCACCCAAGCCTTTAAGGAAGCCGTTTCTCACCTTCAAAGGGCTAAAGAACAATACAAGAAAGGAGCAGACCAACATCGGAAGGAAGCCCCCCAATATCAAGTAGGAGATCAAGTCTGGTTATCCACCAAATATCTACCTCTAAAAGGACCACGCACATTCAACCCAAGATACCTTGGTCCCTATTCCATCACTACCATAGTAAATCCAGTAGCGGTCAAGTTGGACTTGCCCCCTCACATGAAGATACATCCGGTCTTCCACGTCTCTCTATTAAAACCCGTGCAACCTCAAACCCGACTAACTACATCTCCAAAACCTATTCTAGTTGATGGAGAACTCGAGTTTGAAGTCAAAAGCATCCTGGATTCCAAGATCTCCAAATCTAAACTATTTTACCTGATTGACTGGAAAGGCTACGGTCCCCAAGAAAGATCCTGGGAACCTGCAGAATATGTCCACGCGCCTCGTCTAATCAAAAGATTTCATCGAACATTTCCTAACAAGCCCAAACCCCCGGAGAAGCCCGGTTTGGGAGGGGCCTTGAGGGGGGGTGCTGTCATGATCTCTGCTTCCAAAAGATCAGGACTTACCCGACTCCCTTGGAAGCAGACCCATAACCCCGGTTCCGAGTGCCAGCCAGTCCCAATTGGGACCTTTTGGACCCTGTCCTGGCGCCAGTGGCACCAGGCTCATAAAGATGCCCAGTCCCAGCGCTGGAAGCGCCGGGCTCATAATGCTTGGGTGGACTTACCTGCAGCAGACCATGCTGCTTACTTACCTGCCAGTTGAACCCCTGATCCTCTTCTGTTTTGGACTACTTTTCCTATTGGGTGGGGCAGGAGCCACTCCCTAGGTTCAGAACACTGGAACTCTTCTGGAAAGCAGGAACTCTTTTCTTACCTAGGCGTGGCTGTGGAAGGAGACACCTAAGCACTACAGGAGGCTATTTAAACCACACCCGATGGAGGAATCTTGCTTTGCGTTATTCTGCATTCTCTGCAGCAGAACGCTCATCGTGTCTTCTGCTTCTGATCCTGGGCCTAAGGGAACAAAGGCTTACCATCCTGGAATCCAGTCTTCAGCAGCACCTGTAAAGACAAAGAAAGAACAGGTTAGCACTACGGTCTTCAGTGGCAGCGCATCTCTTACCTGGTCCATCGGCTGTCACCAACGCCTCGCGCAGCATTCCGGCATCTGAAAGACAAAGGCTTACCTACTCTTCGCATGCTCCGGAGGTCTTCGCACTGCATTCCGGCATCTGAAAGACAAAAGCTTACCAGCTCTTCGCACGCTCCGGAGGCCTTCGGCGCTGCATCCCGCATCTGAAAGACAAAAGAAGGTGCGTTTAAAGACATTGGGCAACTTTATTACTCACGTGCCATTACTCCTTCCCACGCCGAATCCAGTGGGTATTCCAGCACCCTTCAGCTTCTCTAAAGCTCTGAACTTGTACCTGCAAGATAAAAGGGACAGTTAGTGCGCATCGTGAAGCAGGCTACAAGCGCTTACTTACGTGCTTCCAGGCGCTTCTAATCCTCACTCGGGTTCGATCCTCAACTCTCATCAGCCCGCCATCCGCCATCGCCGGAACCCTGCAAAACAAGAGATATCATTACAAAACACTTTTAAGACATTTGAAGTGCCCAGAACTTACCGTTCGTGCAGTTAACGACGGACAGCAGTCCTCTGAGGTCAAGAGGCCTGCACCCTTATCCAGTGAAGAAACTGGTTACGGCACCCTGCCCCGAGGCAGATGGAGAGCTCGGCGTTCACTTACCTAAGACATCTTACTCTTCGAGTCAGACATACAGTGCACAGAGGTCCAGCCCAAAGAGCCAACCGTGTGTTACACATTACCTTTGAAGATACGGCATTCACCCAGTCAAGACCGGCGCCTCTGCGGGAATCAGGTGAGCGTTACAGTATTGGGGACTACATCCAGCGACCATACAATGTTGTCTCTTACACTCAGAATGAGGAAAGAGGAGTATTGACACAGGGGGTTGGCTGTGTGAAATATAGGGGGTAACAAAATCAGATGGACTTCAGTGAAAATGTCAGTGTATAATGAAAGTTTGTCACAGGAATTAAGATCCACTCATTAAAAGTGGAAAACTAGAACTTTGCCCCTGATACGCTCAACCCATTTGCTCAGAATCTGGTAAATCAGAAGTTGTTTGGAAAAAAATAATGTGCATGTGTTTTATGCCATTTTAAAAGAGAGAAAGGCAATCATGTGTAAGTACTTGAGGAGAATAAGGAAAGCAACAATGGCCAAGGAGAAGCATATAGCGGTCGCGGCCAAGATTAAACAGTGGTACCTTAGCTGGGCGAAACTCCACAAATGGAAGTTGGTCCAGCAGGATAATGAGGCAATGTTGGAAGTCATTCTGAAAAATGACATCAAGGGTTTCTAGGACCTAGTGAATAATCAAGGTGGGTCACAGGCATCAGTTCAATCTAATAGTATTTCTGAATTAGAATGGGCAGATTATTTTCGGGGGAAATTTGGTGACACCCTGTACTGTGATAAAGTCCCTCTGGCCATGGCGCAGGGATCTTGCTCAATGGAATTCGACTATGAGGATGTCCTACTTAAGATTCTTAAGGCCAGCACTTCTTGTGCGATGGGCCCTAACATGCTAACAAATGTATTGTTTAAATCTGACCCAGATCTTTGGGCAACAATCTTGCGAATATTTTTTAGACAGATTCTCTTAACAAGCGAGTTTCCTGTGTCGTGGCAGACATCATTTGTCATACCTATATACAAAAAAGGACCTTGTTCTGACCCTAGGTACTATCGACCCATCATGATCATGAACACAGATAGTAAGATAGCTGTGTCCATGGTCCTAACTCACTGGGAAACATGGGCCTCAGTGGAAAATATCTTTCAGAAATATCAGACGGGTATCGGACGAGGACATGGGGCGGCATTAAGCGGATACCTTTTACATTGCCTCCAGGACTTGGCCTGGAGTAAAAAATATGAGGCCATTTATGTGGCATCTATTGACCTCATGTCGGTATTTGAACTAGTGGATAGGGGAGGTTTATATGCCAAATTGGCAGTGTGGGGTCGTCCAGAGGGGCTGTTAAATATCCTGATAAAGCTGCATGAATCCTCAAATATTCAAGTCAGATTAAATCTGGACGGACATTATGCAGGGAAATTGAGACGAAATTGGGTCTGAGTGTCATGCTGCACCCTTGGAAATTATGGCAGAAATGGAAGTTCTTATAACATGGTGTCTGGTTCTCCTTTTGACGGTCTAGTGTTTTTTCCAATATGGTCGCTGCCACTATATTCTTGGGTGGAGTCTCTTCCTCAGTGCATTGTATCCGTTTCCTGGTAGACGCTCTGAGACTTCTGTCCTCAGTAGTTTTGTTTCATGTTGGCTTAGTACTCTTGCTTTCGTGCTGGTCACTACCAATTCCTCACTTTGTTTACCTTTTCTTCGTTCTTGTTTTCTTCTAGGAATCCTTCTATTCGCTGTCTTTCCTCCGTCTGGTGTCGGGTAAATTCTATTCACTGGCTATTTCCTCTAATTGTTCACTCATAGAGTAATTTCAGTGGCTTACTTTAGATCCTGTATTTCCGTTTCGCTTTTCTATTTGCTCCACCTTATTTCTCTCTGCGCGCCTTTCTGTCATGACTACTGCAGTGTTTCTTGCGGTGCCGCTGCCTTCTATCTATCTCTTAGTATTTGACTTTCCCCTTTCCTTCAGTGTTTACATATCTTATTCTCTCTCTTACCTGACTTCCCTCTATTTCCATGGTGGTGGCTCTTACCTGCTCAAACGTCTACCGTCCTCTTCCGGTCCCATCCGACGGTCCTCTTCCTTTTTTCGATCTGTCCTCGCGGTTCCTTCCACTTCCCCTGCTCTTCTCATACTACCTTCTTGTGGTACTGGCTCATCTGTCTTTGTTCAGTAAGGACTTTTTTTTCCTTAGTCTAGCTGTCACCTTTACTTGACACAGGGCTTTCCCTTATCATCCTGCAAGCCAATCTTTACTGAAGTTGTCTTACTCCACCATACTTCATTCCATCAGTATCAACTTCAAGAACTTCCTTTTGTATCAAAGCCCTTTCCTATTGTGGGGTATTGAAGTTCAAGAGACTTTGTTCCGGACTTTATATTTGGCGGTTCCATCTTTTCAAGGGATAAATTCATCGTTCAAAAAAGAATCGGACTTAAAGAATCTCAGGGTTTTTTACGCTAAGGAGGCTTTTTCCATGAATTTTTGGAGCTTGCCCCTCAGGGTCCCCCTAGTCCTGGGGCACATCTCAGGCCAAGGTGGCCTCCGAGGGAGCTTGCCCTTACCTTCATCAAAAGAAGGAAAGGAAGCCCAAGTCTCGCCCAAGTACGCAAGTCTCGCCGAAAGAAGGAATCAGAGACCCACGACAGCACTGTTGAAGACACAGGTGAGGAGGAGGATCGGGAGGGTTTCACGGGTTTTGACACGGAGGCAGGGCTGCGTACTGGCGCCCTGCTGCTTTAATCTCTTTATGGCATATATTAATGAATATTTAAGACCTGTGGCATTCATTGCTCTTAATTGGGCAAAGAGAGGTATACGTGGTTGTCCTATGCAGACTACTATCTACTGTTTGACTGCACATGGTTGGGGCTCCAGAGAGTGTTGAATGGCTTTGCTCAGTATGCATGCAAACATTTAGGAATCGACTGCCAAACGCAGAACAACTAATGGGAATTGGTTTGTTAATGAGGAAACACTAGTTCAAGTGGATAACTTGATTTATTTAGGTTTTCCAGTACTGAGTAGGTCCACTAAGTATTGCTTGTGCGAGTATTATAAGAATAAAGTAAAACCCCTTTCGCCCCAACTGGTAAAAGTGAACAACACGTTTGGGAAGTCCTCCCTAGGTCCTGCTGTGAAGTTTTATGAGGCAGAATTGGTTCCTAAGTTATTGTATGGAATTGAAACTTCACAGCCATGGATCTGGGAGAAACTACCATTGTTGGAAGGTCTAATTTGGAGGCGAACATAGAAATTAGAAAAAATTGAATTGCAGACGTTCTTTCTTAGATATGCATTGGGTTTGTTGCCTCTGTAAGCCAGGGTGAACTGGACATTGCTTTGTCTGTATGCTAAATTTTCCAAACCTCTAGCCCAGACCCTCTATCAGGATATGAACATTTTAGGAAAACACCAGCACAGAATGCTATGATAAGGCATTTAGTCAAACATTGTTAAGTTTTATCAGCCAGTTTAGGATTGAGTGTGGAAGACTAGTATGATAAGCTTGGTTTTGTAAAGCGCTGTGTATACCAGGCCGATTGGATCATTACTATTCAGAGCATGCCTAATTATACTTTGCATACTCATTTACAAAAGGAGCACACAAAAACTGGGCATGACAGCACCATACCTATTGCTCTGTCCGAACAGGTACGTGAGAAACAGACTGTTGAGTTTTAGGTTCAACATTTTACCGACCTAGAAAATGATGGCCCTCAGAGGGATTATATTAAAGGAAGCCTCTTACTCTAGGCATTGTGGTGTTCAATCAGAAATTGAGACATGGAACCACTTGTTCCTGCACTGCCCTCCACTATTGTTTTTTAGAATGTTGCACTTGGGGCAGGTTGTGTATCGCCCAAGTAAGATCGATAATGAAGCCTTCTGGCAAATGCTAGTAAACCTTCGTAACACAAAGATTGTATTGACAGTGTGGGCTTTATTAATTGTCTTAACGTGTATACAAAGCTGGAATGATGGATGAACTGATCTAGTTTTAAGGTATTGGAAATAATGTCAATATGAAATGTATGTTTTTTTTAACAGTTACTGAGTTCATATAAAAATGTGTTTGAGGGGGGAGTTGAATTAGTTTACAGTAATTGGAATTATGTTTGTATAAATTGAATTGATGGATGAATTGTTTCGGGTTTTAATGAGTTGAAATTAAGGATTTTTTTATTCTAGGAATAAGGTTCATCGCATCTCATTTTAGGCAAGAAATCATTTTGCATGTTAAGTCATTTTCTTGGGGTAGGGATTTGTGTGATAATGGGACTGTATTATGTATTTTTGTTTGTGTTGTTTTTTGCTGAGTGTTGGTATATTGTAAAGGTTGAGATTTTTTTTTTAACCAAATATAATAAAAAAAGAAAGTGTAAAAGTGAAATTACCACAGAATTAACAGCTCTCATGGATGAAAAAAAAATGGCACGTTTCCAAGGAAATGGGAAAATGCTTGAGCCTTTTTTTTAAAAAGCCTTCCTTGTCCCAACTGCAACCCTCCATGTGCCACTCTCCTCTTTTCTAGGCCCCCCTTATGTAAATTCTCCCCAGCCCTCCCCTATGACCCCCTTTGATTCACTGGTTTGTGTTATACATTCATTTTTTAGCACGTCTGATGACATTTCCGCAGGATTCCCGTGACATTCCCACAAGATCACTCTGGTGACTGTAACAAATGAGCCGCAAAGATGATCGCTAACTCTCCCACTGCACACAGGGTCCTCTTCTCCCCCTCCCCGCCTCTAATCAGATATGAAACCACCACTTTCCCTACTCCAAATATAATTTTCAGCACTTTTCTTTTTTGGCCTCCTTCAGGAGTACCGCAGGAATTACCAGCCAAGGAAAACAAATTGCGTTTTTAAATGGCTTGAAAAGTTTCACTGTTGCAATGCTCCATGGGGAATATATGAGTATTTTTGGACTGGGGTACCCCGTTCTCTGTCAAATTATTTGAAACCTAGACAACGGTTTTACTAAACAACAAAAGGCACATCTACTGCACTTTGTGCCATAATTGTTTGTTATTTGGTAAAAATCCATCGAGCAGTTTTTGATGCGCTACATGTTTTCAGTGGAAGCACCTTTTCCTCTACGGAAAATGAATGGGAGGAGGCATAAATCAGTGTTCTTGTTTTAGTAATAACTTTTGAACAATTTAACAACTTGTCTGCATAATTTTCATTTCAGAGGGACCCAGGGCAAGCAACTCAGGTGGGAAATGTCACCCCAATCCGTCCAGCAGGTCAAAAGCTATTAGCAATAGAATTTTGAGAAAAGTCAATGCAAATAGGTTTATGCCATATGATATCACATAGGACATGTCAGATTCCATTAGTGATGGCATCATATGAGAAATCAGGTAGGGCACCACCCATGACGTATTACCAGTACGTGCCAGACATAGGGAAACATTTTGGACTGTATTTGAAGATGAAAAATGCCCTAACTTTTATGAAGATCCAAAACCATTTGTCAAAAATTATAAACAATGGTAGGATAACTACAGAAAGTTGGTCTTTCACATAGCAATCTACAATTTCAAATGCAATAGCGCGGGAGGCTGCAACCTTTGGATCGCCAGAGGTTTTACATTACAACTTCCACTAGCTCTACACAGCAGAGGCAATGGAGAAGGATCATTTAAGTCATAGTCCAAAACATCTAGCGAAATGCAAGCTTCAAACCCTGTCACTAAAATGATTACAACTTTCATCCTTTCAGTACATTAGCTACTCTAGTTCTGGGACACCTATATCCTCGCAACATGGTTGACCTTTGCAGGCCACCTTCCCTAAACGTTACCATTTGACATGGTCAAGGCCTCTATTTTGATTTGTTATAGAGACAGTAAGTTGTCTGATATATGAACATATGTTGATTTCAGAAACTGTTCCTTCTCATGCAAGTTGTATTCTTTGGTGGTCTGGTGCAAAGTTATAATTGTACTACCCAAATGTCTTCTTTAGATAGGGGACTGTTTTTAAAACAGAGTGATAAAGGTACTAGGGTTCTCAATGAATACAACAAGAACAGTTACCCTAGTTGGTCTGTTCGATTAGTAAGATAAAGGAAGAATTACAATTAATTCCAGTAGGCAATCAATGCTTGCTAGGAATGTCCATCTATTGAAATAATGGATCAGCAATGAGAGACTTCATACTCTTATTGATATGAGGAAAATATATTTCATGTTGTTCACAGACCAGCTATATACAGCCATGCAATTTAAAGAAATGTCAACATGCACACATAATGTGAACTTAAAGTTTAAACAAAGTAATGTTCAAGAAAAAGGAAATCACACAATACTATTTACATTATGAATTGGTGAGGCATACATACATTTTAAAATCAGTGAACAAAAACATGCAAAATAAACAAATGAACAGACAATTAATGAAACTCATCCTAGAAGTTTTAAATGTTACATAAACAATTCTCTTTTCATGGATCATGAAAAAAATCTTTTTGACCAAAGTCACTACTAAAGGATTTTGCCGGTGTCTGTGCTGCATTCCCTGAGTACTCATTAACGGAAAAGGAAATGTTGTAATGACTCAAATTGTCAAGTCATGATCAGATTGGTAGGTCAAATCGAAGTAGCCCCAAAAGGTTTCTCCCTTGTACATTTTGGCATAGGGGCAATTAATGAACTCACCATCTTCAGGACCCAACTTGTTTACTTATGGTGTAGCCCCATAAAAGTGTCTCTCTGCTATATATCAGCATATGTGCAATCAATTAACTCATCTTCCTTAAGACTCAACTCGTTAATGGGTTTCTGCCTAAAAAGAGTTCAAATTATGAAAGAGTTAAATATCATCATCATGGTCATTGAGACTCTTAACTACTTCTCAGCCTATATATATATATACTTATGGTGCTAAAATGAAGAAATATAACTTGGGTAATATGAAGGCATCATGAATCAAGACAGAGACAACACATTCAAAGTTCAAAATAAAACACTTTATTAACTTAAATATCAGGATGGAGAAAGACCTAACTTGCCTAATGCTAAGGTGGGATTTCCCTAACTAAATGAAACTAAGGAAAGTCTGAGTCACAGAGTTCAACTTCAGAATCTGTCTGTGTCAAAAACCTATACTTGCCCTCACAACTAAATCTATACAATGTATAGGGATGTCAGCAACCAAAAGAAACAGTCTTCAACATAAAGTTCTGAGCTCTCAGCAATCAAGAAAAACAATGTTCAACATAGAGTTCTGAGCTTTCTTTCAGCTCCCTTCCCCAAGTATTCAATAATTCTACAAAAAGTCTCAAAATATCCTTCCTTGGATTCAAGGTGAAATTGTTTTAACCAATACTCGGAGTTCCCTTCCACAAGATCCAAGTAACACAATTTAAGCACCAAAAGAACCTTGAGGCTCCGTCCTCAAGTCAGCAAATGTCTCTAGTCTCAAGGATTCCCTTCCCCAAGACTTAATTGTGTTTCCACAAAGATATTCTTGTCTTTTCAAAGTTCAGTTAATTCTGTTTTCAAATATATATTTATGTTGTTTGCAGTTTTAACGTAATTTTATATCCAATAGTCTTCTCTTTGATTTACATTTTAAATCAAGCTTCAATATAATTTTGTTTTTGCTTATTCTCTAAAGTCATATTCACTTCACAACTCAGCATGTAGTGGATTTACTTGAATTTAAAGTTCTATTCCCTTCTGAATTCAATGTGTAATAGTTCTGTTAATTTACAAAGGCTTTTATTCATTTCAGTATTTAATTGATGAGGGGTTTGCCCGTGACTCTCTTTTAATTCAATCCGCTGTTCAATTTTCATCCAATTCACTTTAAATGACTTACCCAGCACTCAGAGACTTTTGAAAACATGTTTCCTTAAACCACTTCGATGCAAAGTGTTCCTGATAGTTTAACAATCGATAATGGTTTACACCAGAGACTTGTGGAAACGTGCTCTTCTGAGAAACGCAACCACTCCGATAAAAAGTATTCCTTCACAATAGAAATGTTCAAACACTCACCCACCGGGTTTCTCAATCACCAGAAACTCACTGGTCACTGTAACAGTTTTTACCGCAGGCCTGGGTCACACAGCCTTCTGCTTTTGATGTCAGGGTCCCAGCTCCTGCCCATTAGACACTCCTGGATGGACCTCTCAACACAGGGGAATGAGCACTTAGCACATAAGGGAAAAGGATAGCCTTCCTGCACAGCTCGCTTCTCCATGTTCAGTCTGCCATGCTTCCACAGACTGCCTCTCTCTGATTTGGTGCGCCAGGGGACCACTCCGGTGGTGATAGTGCACGGTACAAATGTCCTTTAACATTAACATTAACAATTGATTTGATTTTATTTGAGAATTTCTAATGCGCACCAAACAGAATCAACTATATACGGGCGCTGATGTAAACTAATGGGTGGACTTTCAGAGTATCAGTTCAATATGCACTTTGTATAATGAAAGCAGCCTATCTGAAAAGAAAAGTTTTCAGGCTCTTGCTAAAATGTATTAGGGATTCAGAAGATCTAATCTCTAATGGTAGTTGGTTCCACAATTTCAGACCAAACACACTGAATCTTCTGTCTCCCCCCGAGATCAGGTTAGAGCTTGGCACTGACATCAAGAGCTGATCTCTAGACCAGAGATCTCTAATGGGACAGTAGCAAATGATCTTATCGGCAAGGAATCCCGGGGTAAGTCCATTCAAACATTTATATACAAGGCATGCCATTTTAAATTTTAATTCTGTCCTCTACTTTAAGCCAGTGTAGGGATATCTGGAAAGCAGATACATGATCCCTTCTATTCATTTGTCCATCTAACCTTACTGCTGCATTTTGGGCTCTCTGCAGTCTGGCTAGCTGCTTGGTTGGAACTCCTGCCAACAGACTATTGCAGTAGTCCAGGTAGGGGCTAGTCATGGCACCCACCACTACTGTATGGTCTTCAACTGGGATGAAAGGGAGCACTTTACGCAGCACCCAAATTGTGTAGAAAACTGCTTTAACTTTAGACCCCACCTGGGCCTCACTGCTGAGGTTCGATTGCCACACACATCCAAGGTTCTTGACCTTGGTGGTATATTGTAGTTGTTCTCCCAGGATCAACGGGGGTAATTTCTGTCTATCTGTTAGCATTTTCCCTTTTGGACTAAACAGTATCAACTCAGTCTTGGCAGCATTGAGCTGGAGCTGAGTATCTGCCATCCACTTGCTATGCTCATTCATACATAGGTTAATCTTCTCAAAAGCTTCCTCCATATTTTTTATTTCAATGTAGACCTGCGTGTCATCAGCGTAAGAGTGGAATTGAAGACCATACTTCTGAAATATCTCAAACACCGGATGAAAATATAGATTAGAAATCAGCGGTCCCCAACGTTTCGGCATGTGGCACACAGTGGACCGACCCATAGCAGTTTTCCACATATGTCGATCTCTCCTCAGGCAAGATTCCCTGCTACTTGCACCGGCCTCCATGCTGCTCCTCCCCGTGTTGCGTTCTCCTCTAGACTGGTGAGATCGTTTATCATTTTCTTTGTCAATGAGATAGGGGTAACAATATCCCATGATTGCATTTCGGATAGGGGATTCTTCGGGAGAAGGGAGTGTGGAATACTGTGTCTCACCTGAGACAATCCCCAATCCCAATCCCCACAAACCCTCTGTCATGGGTATCAGGCAGGTAGTTGGGACAAGTTGGGGGGAGGCTTGGCAGGCCTGGCATAGGCACACAAAGAACCCATAACAAACCCCTCCTTTTATTCCTTCCTAGTGTTTGTAGTAACTTCCTGGTTACCACTTCCTGTTGCCAAACAGGAAGTGCATGATAACTCATGAGCTCTGTAGTGTTTGGGTGTGGCTGGCTATATAAGCCACACCCAAGATTCTTCCAGTGCTTCGTGTTGCTTACTGTGAGCTGTATCAGCAACACACTTGCCGTGCTCTGGATCAGCCAGCATCTGCTTACCTGCTCCGGATCATCCTGCTTCTGCTTACCTGCTCCGGATCATCCTGCTTCTGCTTACCTGCTCCGGAAAATCCTACTTCTGCTTTCCCGCTCTGGATCATTCAGCTTCAACTTACCCGGTTCTTACTCCATGTCGCAGCTATCTCCAGTCCAGAGGGGACTTCTACACGGCACCTGTAAGAACAAAGAAGAACAGCATTAACACGCGCACATCAGTAACGCTGCGCATACTCACCGAATCTGCCCGCGACGCTGGAACCAGGTTAGTTGCACGAGCGCACAAACCCCTGTAAGAAAGAAGAGACATTATTCATTGCGTTCGCTCCAATAACGCAGACACATATTTCACTGCACTCTCTCTCTCTCTACGCGGTGCATACTTATCAAAAGCCTCCGTGCAAACTTACCTAACCATCAAGTCTCCAGTAGCGCTGAACCCAGACTCGAGGCGCTAATACTACATAATTTATCCTGAAAGGGAAAGGGAGAGACATTACCAGGTGCGCTCAAATTGAAGGCGCTGCGCAAACCTACCAGCATCTAGCTTCTACATGCAGCGCTACTCACCCACAAAAATACTGCCAAACAAAGACAATACGGACAATTTTGGACACTCAACATTCTCCAGGCAACGTTGACTTGTGGGAAGGACTTTCTAGCAAGTGAAGAAACTGGCGCCTTGAACTCTCGGCCTCGCTGTGAAGGCATAAAACAGTGTTTGGCATCTGAACTCAGCCTACAGACATTGGCACCAATCACATGAGTGAATCGCGCCCCTGCAAATGGAGGATGGAGTGCACACCCTACTAAAGATCAAGGTAAGCCCATAAGGGGGACATCACAGCACACAGTAAAGAGAAGGGAAGGACCCAGGGGAATCGGGTGAATTCAGGTCTGAGTGTACACCTTATATTTGACAGGTATTCCTACGGGTGAAACAGGGGAAGTGAAGACTCAGGGTCAAGGGAGGCTCGTCCATCGCTCCTTTAGAGAATCGAGTGTGACACCCTCCACCCCGGTGATCCTCCCTCGATTCTCCACCCCCAAATTCCAGATCCAAGAGCAATGGCATTACCCTGGCCACCTGAGAAGATGTCCCTAGGGGATTATATGTGAGGATGCCTTCAGGTTTCTCACATACCCTTCTCCTATAAGAACGGCTTCCCACACAAGGGACTGATGTTGTTGGCTTTGGAGAGGACAGTTCACTCTGTAACTTTTTCTGGCTCTCAGTCGAGTCCCACACAGCATTATTGGTTTGACACAGGTTGTCTTGCCAAGTATTAGCTGGAGAAAATAAAGCCCGGGGGACTTACTTTGTGTAGTAAAGGTAGAACATTGGGGAAGTCAGTTCCAATAATGGCTTTTTCTGGCTTCTGGTAACCCTGGGACTGTAGCCGAAGGAAAGTTAGTAGTTATTCCTTTCACTTGAATGGGGATGGTTGCTTTGGGGTAGATTTCTTGATCCGCATACACATATTACTTTAAACAGGGAAGCTCCTTTAAACTTTTCAAGTGGTACTAAATCAGCTCTAACTGCGGTCAGTTTGCTACCTGAGTCCACTAGAGCTTGTACTGGGACTTCATCAGCTACAGCTGATTCATAGGTGGATTTGGAGCAGGTACCGCAAAAGAAATTACTTTGGACATCTATCTCTTCATTATATTCTGGATAATCTCATTCTTCTCCCACCATGCATCCAATTTCCATGGGTTCCTCTTTTCTGTTATGTGGGCTATTTCTAGCGAAATGTCCCGGTTCTTTACAAGAAAAGCATGTTGGAATTTTGGGTTTTGTTGTTATAATATCTTCCCTCTTCCGTTCCTCCCTGGGTTTGGGTTCTGGTCTCTTTTCTGTCTTTGCTGTTTCACTACTATGAGGATCACGGAACCGGCATGGAAATCCAACCCTCCCTTTAGGGTCAAAAGGGGGTTTAGAAGGACCTTTCTTTTCTTTTCTTTCCACGGGCCTGTTCAAAGAATGAAAGTATTTATTGGCATGAGAAAAATGTTGGGCAGTCTCAATGGCTAGAGAGATGGTCGGTTGTTTACTTGTAAAACCGCCCATTGGAGTGAGGGGGTTAAAGAATGAATAAACTGTTCCAGGTTTAAATCGTTTAATACTTCGGCTAGTGTTTTCTTCCCTAACCATAGGGGCAAGGTATTTTTGACCCGCTCTCCGAGTTCAATGGCCATTTCTCTGGGGCCTAATTTTAAATTCCTACATTTTTGGTTTTAGAAATTGCTATTTTGTCCTACCCGTTGTAAGACCTCTTCTTTAATCTGAGCAAAAGAGGCTGCTACGGGCAGGGTCAACAGCTGACAGGACCACCAGGGGGCGCATGAGCATGGCTGCCTGAGCCCGCGTCTCCTCAATCAGGCTGAATCATTCTAAAATTAAAACAGTATAAACTGCAATTCCGCAGTTTTCCTTCCTCCATTCCAGTTACTTACCTTCTGAGGCCCCTCTGACTGCATTTCTAGAGAAAATCGGATCCGCCTTGAGCGACATCGGCTCGAGCTTCGGGGCGGCCTCCTCCCACTCTGTCATCAGGCCGGCCCTACGCGATACTTCCCGCCTCACAGACTTTCAAGGTGGCAGTCATCCCCTCCTGCCACTGCACACCCGGCGCCAGCGGCAACCCCCGGAACCTCCACACACCCTATACAGCCCCCGGAGCCCCTCTCCTTGGTTTGGGGTCTGGGTGCAACTGCAGCCATCCACGGAGCCAGCATCAGACCAGCTTTGGGATCTCTCCTGACCGCCGGGCTCCACACGGCCCTTGGAGCCCCCTCTTCATCACACGGGGTCGGACCCTCCTCTTCCACACACGGGGTCCCGGTGGTCAGCGAAAATCAGATCCGCCTTGTGCGACCTCGGCTCGAGCCTCGGGGCGGCTTCCTCCCGCTTTGTCATCTGGCCGGCCCTACGAGATTCTTGCCGCCTCGCAGACTTCCAAGGCAGCAGTTATCCCCTCCTGCCACTGCACACACGGAGCCAGCGGCAACCCCTGGAACCTCCACACACCCTAAACAGCCCCCAGAGCCCCTCTCCTTGGTTCGGGGACTGGGTGCAACTGCAGCCATCCACGGAGCCAGCATCAGACCAGCTTCGGGATCTCTCCTAAACGCCGGGCTCCACACGGCCCTTGGAGCCCCCTCTTCATCACACAGGGTTCGGAGCCCCCCCTTCCACGCACGGGGTCCCGGCGGACGTGCATCGCTGCTTCGTGAGCCCCTTCTGCAATACACAGGGCCCGGCCAAGCCTGCAACCGTCCGTTGTGTAGGCTTCAGAATCTTCTCACGACATCTATCTGGCTCCCGCCTTTCCTGTTTCAGGACAGTCTCGGGACTGCTCTGTGTGTTCACTCTGCGGCTTCGGTGCACTCCGTTCATCCACCAGCCCCCTTCTCCACTCGCGGAACCAGAGTCGGACCCTCCTGGAGCCTCCATTTGTCTCCCGCCCCCCCTATGCCCGGGCGGACACGGGGCGGCATTGAGCGTCCCTTCTGCAGCTCTGAAGTTCTCCGCTTCCTTGTTGGCCCCCTCCTTCATTACACCAATCGTGGTAAGCCTGCGGCACAGCCTGGATCAGTCATCAGATCCCCTGGGACCTCCACGTTCTGTGTCCGGCCGAGACGGGGCGGCACTGGGAGTCCCCTCCGTGGTTCTGAGGCGCCCCACCTCCTCAACGGCCCCCTTCTCCACTATGCGGAGCCCTGGTGAGCCCTGGTGAGCTGGAACCAGCTTCAGGACCTCCTCAGTGGCCACCTTGCCAACGAATGCACTTATTGCCCCTGCGTTGTGGTAGCTTCTTCATTGTACCCTGATACCACCCACAGCAGTCCCCTGGCCTCCCCCAGCCATCACTTTGAGTACCTACTCCCTATGACTCTCTGGGCTCCTGCTGGTCATCTCTCTGCACTGGTCCCGTGACCTCCTTGTAACCCGTTTGCTCACACCCAGGTGCAGCAGCCAGAATCTGCTACTCCCTTTCTTGCCTCAGGCACCAGTTCTCCTCAAACCACTACCTCGAGTGCCTACTCCCTCTGTCCCTATTGATTCCTGCCAGTCATCCTTCAGCCCTGGACCCGTGACCGCCTTGCTACAATTCGGAATTACCATCTCATTTTCCTGCCTCAAGCACCTTGACTTCTCCAACCGCAGTCTCGAGAACCTAAACCCTCTGATTTTTTTGGCTCCTTCCGGCTGTTTCTCACCACTGACTCGAGTCCACCTTTGACGCCATCCTCACTTGGACTCCCCAACTTGAATCCCCACTACCTGCTCCCCCTGACCCTATGCGATCCGCCATATCTCCCTTCCACATCACCCTCCCCTCCCCCTCCTCCTCCTCTCCCTTCTACTCTCCTCTTTCCTCCTTATGCCTAGTCCTCTTCACTATCTTCTCCCCCACCCCCCCAGCCACCCTCCTTCCCTTTCTCACCGCCCTTAGCTTCTCTACCCCCCCACTGCAAGCCATGCTGCCCTCATGAACACTGCTCTCTGGAATGCCAGATCCATCTGTAACAAAACCGCTGCTACCCTTGATCTATTCTTTCGTCTTAACCTTCATTTCCTCTGCCTGAAACTTGGATTCCCCCTCATAACACCTCTGTCCCCGCTTCCTTAACGACCTCTTCTTCCTCTTTCCTCCATACCCCCCGCCCCTCTGGCCGTGGTGGAGGCGTCGGTCTCCTGTATCACCCCAAATACATCTCCTCCTCTTAATCTCAAACTCTCCCCTCATTCCCTTCCTTTGAATTCCTCTAGAAGTCTTTCTTCTCTCCCCACCCTATTTCCTTCCTGATCATCTATCGTCCCCCTGGCCCTCTCTCCTCCTTCTTTGAAGACCTGGATCACCTCCTCTCACTTATTTGTCCCTCCCCCTCTCCTCTAACTGTACTTGGCGGCTTTAATATCCATCTTCCTTCTCCCCCCCAATCTTCTCCCCTCCTCTCCATCCTTGATTCCTACCTCCTCTCCCCCCTTCCTTCATCCCCTACTCACTCCTCTGGTTCCACTCTTGACCTCATCTTCAAATCCTCCTACCCCTCCTCCCCTGTCTCTTTGCTTCCTGTTTATCTCTCTGACCATGCCTTACTCTCGTTCTCCCTTTCTCCTCTCTCACCCTCCACTAATACCAATCCCTCCCCTCCAATCTACTCACGTCGTGACCTGCGTGATTTCGACACTACCCTCTTCTCTGACACTTGCTCTTCTTCTCTTCCATCTCACCAAGACTTTGCACTACTCTCTGCCGATGATGCTCTCTCTTCCCTTTCATCTTCTATCTCCACTGCCCTAGACCAACTCTACCCCCTTTCTCTCTTCCTCCCTACTCATAAACCTTCTCAACCCTGGCTTACTTCCCATCTCCGCTCTATGCGGCGCCTCCTCAGGCGATTAGAGAGACTCTGGCTCAAAACTCCCTCGCTTTCTAATCAAACCTCTTACTTCTCTTACCACGCACTTTACAACTCTTCTCTTGCAACAGCCAAATCCTCCTACTGCTCTAACCTTCTTCAGTCTCAAGCCTCCCATCCTCGTCGGATTTTTCAAACCCTTTCCCGCCTTCTCTCTCTTCCCACTCCTGATCCATCATCCAACTCCACACTTTGTCCCTCTGACTTTGCTAACTACTTTTCCTTCAAAATCATCACACTCAGGCAAAAAATTAACTCCCTCCCTGACTCCCTCTCTCCTCCTCCCCCCTCCCCTCCCTCTTCCATCATGTCTGTCTTCTCATCGGTTTCCCCTTCTGACGTCTCCTCCCTTCTATCCAAAGCCCACCCCACGTCTGCCCCCTCTGACCCTCTCCCCTCCGTTCTCATCCCTAAGATCTACCCTCTTCTTATCCCTTACCTTACCACTTTCTTCAACTCCTGCCTCTCCTCATCTACCTTTCCCTCTGCTTTCAAGCATGCAACGATTATTCCTATTCTTAAGAAACTCTCTGCTCATCCACTGCTCACTGCTAACTACAGACCTATGTCTCTTCTGCCTTTCCTTTCTAAACTCCTTGAACGCCTTGCCTACTCTCAACTCTCCTCCTTTGTCTCTACTTCCTCTCTCCTTCCTCCTTTCCAATCTGGCTTCCGTCCCAAACATTACACTGCAACTGCTCTCACCTCAATTCTTAACTCGCTCCTCTCTGCTCGTCATGCTAAGCAATCCTCTATCCTTAGTCTCCTTGATCTTTCTGCAGCTTTTGACACTGTTGATCACCCAATCCTGCTCCACACTCTCTCCTCCTTGGGGTTCAAAGGCCCTGTTCTAAAATGGCTATCCTCTTACCTTTCCTCCCGTTCCTTTGCTGTTTATTGGAGAGGCCAGACCTCTCCTTCCTTCCCTCTTATTTACGGTGTTCCTCAAGCTCTGTACTTGGTCCTTTCCTCTTCTCTCTCTACACCTCCCTCATTGCCCCTGTTATCTCCTCCTATGGCATCTCCCATCATTTCTATGCGGATGATACTCAACTCTTTCTCTCTTTCTCCTCCTTCACACCTGACCTCCACCTTAAACTCTTCTCTTGTCTCACAGCCATTAAGAACTGGATGTCCTCTCTCTTTCTCTCTCTTAGCACTGATAAAACAAAGTCCTTTTCTTCCCCTCTAATACTCTTCCCCCTCTCTCGCCTCCCCCTTTCATCCACTTTCCTCCCTCCAATCTCCCTATCTCCACCCATGCTCGCAATCTAGGCGTTCTATTTGACTCCTCTCTCACCTTCTCGCAACATTTCACTCACCTCCCGCTTCTGCCGATACCACCTCTACAATATTCGCAAAATCAGTCTCTCCCTCACATTCCACGCTACCAAACTCCTAATCTCCTCTCTCATTTTTTCCCGCCTCTTCTATTGCTCCTCACTAATCTTCGGACTTCCCGCATCTCAGCTTGCCCCTCTTAAATCCATATACCACTCTGCTATTTGTACCCTTTGTCTCCTTACCTCCCGCGACTCCATCTTCTCCTCGCTCTCTCACCTTTGCTGGCTACCTTTCCACCTACAACTAAAATTCCACTTTCTCTGCCTTGTTTTCAAATCCCTCCACCATGGTCTTGCTCCTCCTTATCTCTCCTCCCTTCTCTCCTTCTACTCCCCCTCTCGCTCCCTTCGTTCCGCTGACTACTTCCTTCTCACTGCACCTCCTTCCCCCTGCGCTTCCTCCCGGTTCCACTCCTTCCAACTTCTTGCTCCTCTGCACTGGAACTCTCTCCCCCTCTCAATCCGCTCTTCCACTACCCTCACCTCATTTCGCACTTCCCTTAAATCCCTCCTCCTCCATTCCCCACCTTGAAGCCCCCCCTGCCCTCTCTACTCCCCCCTGTTTTTCCCCTCTTTTAATTCCTCTCTCCCTTCTCCCATTACACTCTCTCTCCCTTCCTTTCACACTCATTCAATCGTTCTCCTGTCCCCCTTACCATTCCTATTCCCACTTCCTTTCACTCATTCAATCCTTCTCCTGTCCCCCCTCAACACTCCTATTCCCACTCCACTCCCCCCTCTCAGTTAATTGCTCTTTGCACTGTGTTGTTGAATGATTCAAGTTGAAATTTTTGCTCACAATGTTATTTGTTGTTATTACTCTGTATTTTGTTGTTCCAATGTACAGCGCCTTGGTGTAAAGTGCTCTATAAATCAATCAATCAATCAATCAATCAATGTCTGTGATCCTCCTTTCAAAAGAGGCCCTAAGTAACACATGTTTTACTCATCTCTTCAATTGAATTGGTTGGCCAGTCTTTCGAAGTTCAGGAAACAATTCTCTTAATCATCTCTCTCTTTATACAGTTGTAAAACTCCCTGGGGAATATTAGGCTGTTCTTGGGCTGCTATCAGTTTCTCCAACCCTCTCTGTAGTCTTTGTTCAGCCTCGATCTGACAGTTTGTTAACCGGGTCACTACTTCCTCCAAGGATGCCATCGTATCTGGAGAGGACAAGGTGTCACTTGAGCCTTTCTCAGATTCTGACATAGAAAGAAATGCAGGTTTGTCTGTGATATCTTATCATATTTGACTTCTAGGTCCTCTTTTATCAGCTTTATAAAAGAGGAAGGAGATACAACTTCCCTGCTCTGCTTTTATAGGTCCTAAGGCTCCGGGTTGAATAAAGGGCCTGGATTCTCTGACTGTCAGCCAGCCTTCACCACCATGCTTTAAGTGATTAGTGGCTAATGGAAGGGTATCAAGAAGGACCTGAGAATGATAGAATAAATCTTGACACTTAAACGTGAGGTGCAACTACAAGGCAATAGCCCTTTTTATTGCCAACACCCTATCCTGTTCCTGTACTTTTACACTAATGTACATCTCTAATGTTTGTTAAATAGCCAACCACATAGGGGTTCCTCAGTTTGTATCGGCTGAGCCGCATCCTCTGTACAGGAACGGGGATGTATAATCACAATGCCAATGTACCAAAATTGAATAATGGTATAGCATAGCTCCCAACCTTTTTTGTCAGCATGGCGGGTGAGAGGCCCATAGAAGTGAATGGGCGTACGAAGGACTTGGCGGGTGATTCATCTGCTTTCAAGGCGGGTGACACCCGCCAAAAGCGGGTGAGTTGAGAGCTATGGTATAGTGTTAACCCCTCTCAGCTGCCTCTTCCTCGTCTCAGTATGGTCAAGTTTCACATGAGTGGAATTAGAGGAGCTGACTTAGAATTACCCTTAAAGGTCGTGGAAGTAGCCATTCGAAGATGGCCGCTCTGATCACACTGAAGAGCTTCTGAGCCCCTTTCCCCGCCGAGCTCAGCTGATTGGCCTCTCGCCAATATTTACCTCGGAGCCCGCAGCCCGCTCCAAGGGCCACGACACTAAGGACCTGTCTGTGGCTGTCCCGGCATGGCCGTAAGGGAGCCGTACTCACCTCCTCCCAGCAAAGCATTCCAGTTGCATCATCTTACTGCCATCTTTTAATATGACTTTGCCGTGAACTGTGAGTAAACACACGCTGTATATCAGGATGAACTTGGTGAAGCCTTAGCAGCCTCTTGCGCATTTGCCGTGCACTACTATACATTAAGTAGGCTAAGAGACTCACCTGCCAGCCAAACTGCGATTGCCTTGACAATTATACTAGTGTCTTCTGCGAATTCTGTTAAGTGCCTAGGGCTGCTTCAGGACAACAATGCTGAAGGTCAGTGCTACACTATTCGTGTCTTCCCTGTAATGTTTCAAATGTACTAACGTAATAAGCCAAACAATATGTATGTAATCAGAATTGCGCAGGCCAACCACTTCCTAGCAGTTACATCTATTGGCTAGTCATGCTCAAACGGTTAACGAATTTGCAGTGACTACAAAACTATACGTGGCAACAGTGCACTTTTAGACTATTACCCTCGCAACTAAGCATTCTAGGTTACCCTACGTTGCTGTGAAATTGTCTATCTTGACTAGTACCAACAGTATTTAGTAGTTTGCTGCTAACAAAGTTCCAGCTCACTACAAATAAGTAATTATGCAAGGCTGGTTATTCTTCACTATGTTCCCCTTCTGCATTGTATCCTTTGATCTTCCATGCGCAGGAAATCACTTCCTATCTCATTTAAATGGTCTTAGTAAACCAGCCTGCCCCAGACACTTCCCCATCCCCTGTCCCACCCCATTCCTGCCTAATACAAGCCCATGTCAGCCACACCATGACCAAAACAACCTCTCTGCCAATCCGAGCAGCAACCAAAAATCCAGATCCACCCCTGCACCAAGCATTATCACTATAAACAATATGCCTACGAGGAATTCCTACCCAAGCCTAGGTATAGTGAGAAGTAACCATATCACATCACGAACACACACCACCCCACCAGACCAGACTAAAAGTATACACCCTAAACTTAACCCATTGCAGTTAAACGATAGAAATCAATGGCTCAGAGCACCGACAATGAATTGCAATTCAACTAATGCCCCAACCTGCACTAAGACCACTCTCGCCAGTCCCATAGCGGATCGCCCACTGAATGCTCATAAAAGGAAAGTCATAAATACCACTAAGAACCAAGACACCCCACACAATCCTAGCAATTCCCAGGCAGCACCTACATCCCAAACTCAACCTCTTACTGAACTCAAAGTAGCGCTCATCAATGAATATCAATCAATAGCTGCCCATGCACCAGATATACATGACTACATCATTGAACATGAACTTGACATGCTCATAGTGACAGAAACCTGGCTTCACCAAGCCTCGGGCCTATACTCACCATAGCTATCCTACAAAACTATCCTTAGGACAGACAGAACTAATACAGTTGGTGGAGGTGTAGCTATCATCGCTAAAGACCACCTCAAACTTAGAGCCTGCCCCATTGACAATTTAGATGGATACGAAATTCTACTTACTAAACTTGCCACCAATCACAAAACTACCATCAACATAGTAACTATTTATAGAGCACCCAATAACAACTCTCAACCGGATTTAGACATACCACTACTACTAACGCCCCTCATCAAACCCAAAACTAAATGTATCATCCTTGGTGACTTGAACCTTGGATTCTATGCAGACAAAAAGAGGAGGAAGGCCCCTCAGTACAAGGTGGGGGATAAAGTTTGGTTGTCCACACGGTATTTGCCCTTAATTGGATCTCTCAAATGTGCTCCCAAGTTTATTGGACCCTACGAAATTGTGCAATGTGTGTCAGAAGTTGCTGTGAAATTACGATTGCCTAAAAACTTAAAGATATACCCAGTATTCCATGTTTATTTGCTTAAACCCGCAGTGCCTGGAACGCGTGTGCAGAGACCTCCAGCAATCCACAAGGAGGGTCAGACAGAGTATGAGGTGAAGAAGATTTTGGACTCAAGGAGAAAACAGCAAGGTTTGTGGTATCTGATCCAATGGGCGGGCTATGGACTGGAGGACTGCTCCTGGGAACCCGCCAGTTCGGTTAATGCACCACGCCTGGTAAGACTGTTTCATTTACAACATCCTGAAAAGGCAGGTCCTGGGAAGAGCCCTGGGAGTGGAGGTACTGTCAGGGGTCAGGGGTTGAGTAGAAAGAGGCATATGGTACGCAAATAGGCTGGAAAGTACACTTCCCAGCAGGCATTGGGAGGTTGTGTAGTTTCATATGCGCGCCAGTAACCAGCTGTCAGTAATAAGGAAGGCGTGTTATAACGGCCATCCGCCCGTGCTCTGGTGCTGATGATTAATGTTGGAGAGCACGGGCGGTGGCAGCGGTGATGGCAGCAGATAAAGGGGATTCTGGCCGAGAAAACGGAACACTGGCGGAGACGCTGGAAATAAACGCCGGGTTTTGGCGGTGAGAAACAGATGAAGAGTTTCCCGCATATGTCTTTCTGGTCCGGGGCAGCCGCAGGAGGCGCCCAGACAGCCAGTTAAGTGTTTCCTGAATGCGCTTTGGTGTGTGATGTGGGTCTGCTAATACCCGGGTCGCGGCAGTGATTACGGCGGCCAATACATTCATTTTTGGCTGCATTTCTTTTGGGTCTGGACATCCTCAGGAGACGTCCGGACACGCAGTTAAGTGCATTTTTACAAGCATTCTTATGTCGGCAGTGTGGCTCTAAGAGTTCTTTTGGTTAAAACATTGTTACAGCACCCGGGTGGGTGTTATGCCTGCAAAATCTTACAAGCAGGCATATCTGGGTTCAGACAAGCAAATGACTGAGTTTTTGGTTCATGAGGGGCTCTGCTGCCAAGAGGGGCTCGAGAAAGGCTTGGGCAGACACTTCCACACTAAGTTATTGTTTCCACTCTATGCAATGTTATGTCTCATGTTCTGTTGCGTTTGATTGCCCTGCTAGTCCACTTCATGTCCTGACAGTGATTTGTGTGTGCCATATGCTAATGCAATGTTATGTCAAGTGTTAAAGAGCTGGCTATTGATGTCGTAATTCATTGAAGTAACTATCACTAACTTCCATGTTTTATGTAATGTGTTGGTGAGTCCAGGGGAATTAGGTCATGCTTTACAAGTTCAAGTGGTTTTGTCAAGACCCAGGGGTGTACGTTAGAATTTCAGAGGTATTAAGTCAAGAATTGCTAGGTTAGGTACAAACTGTGCTTATATGTATGCATATTGTGTTACCCTTCCTTTCCTTTGTCATTCCATTCCCTTTCCCTAACTCCGTCTCCCCCCCATTGGCTGCCACGTGGCTTCCTGTATTTTATACTCAGGCGCCCGTGCCAACCACGGTGGGAGGGTCGATCTATTCGGTTTATGTGGTTCGGGAGAGAGGATTGATCTCCTACTCCTTAAGCATTATTGACAGAATCATCAGCCCCAGATTTCGGGATTACTGAACCACCCAGGCCAAATAGAGAACCCTCCCTCTTTAGCGGAAGTGCTAAAAGTACTACAAGACATTCAGGTAGAATTGGTACATGTCAGACAGGAATCCAGCACATTGAAGACACAAGTGCAGGGCTTAGTAGCACAGGGGAACCCGTTGGAGGAAGCAGGGATCTCTACAGGAAGGGAAGCAGCTAGACCACCCGCGGTAATTGTCCAACCTCCCAGTAGTGTGTCTTTGGCAGAACCTGAAAGATTTTCAGGGGATCCCAAGAAGTTTATGATGTTTTTGACACAGTGTAGGTTACATTTCATGTGTAAACTTTCAGCATTTGAGACTATTCAAGCTAGGACCGCATTTGTAATATCATATTTGACAGGAGATGCAGAGGCTTGGGCTATGCCCTTGGTGCAGAAAGATGACCCATTATTATATCACTGGGACAATTTTTTGGCGGAATTTGGGCGATTGTTTGACCGCAGGGAAGTTTCTTTAGCACAAGATAAAGAGTTATTGGCGTTAAAACAGGGGACACGAGATTTGGTTTCGTATGTAACGCAATTTAACAGGCTGGTCATTGAAACAGATTGGCCAGAAAATAAACAGACAGTTCTGTTTTTATCAAGGATTAAGAGAAGAATTAAAGGATGCCATGGCACAGGTAGAGCCCCAACTCAGCACTTGTACGGCCATGATTGATTTGGTGTTAAGTTTGGACCATCGGATGAATGAGCGCAAGGGAGACAGGAAAAATCCAGAGGTGGTACAGTTTGTAAGATTGGATAGAGGAAAAATAAACATAAATGGTGAAGGAGAACCAATGCAGATTGGAGGGGTTAGAGGTCCACTATCAGCAGCAGAAAAGGAGCAGCGAAAGGCTAATAATTTGTGTCTGTACTGTGGGCAACCAAGGCATTATATACGCACTTGTCCAAATACACCAAAGAAGGTTGCTGGCAGAGAAAGGAGCAAGGGGGAGACGGGAAAAGGATTGGGCCGGCCTTAGGGGCAACTCAGGTGTCAGGCTCATTGGTAGGAAGGTTCCCCACTTGGGTAGCAAATACTACACGAAAGGGTAATTCCCATTTGTACATCTTGGTAACTTTATTTTTTGCATGTACAAAACAGATGGTGTCAGCTATGGTGGACTCAACCGGCAACCGGCAATTTCATTAACATTAGTTTAGCTAAAAGGTAGGGTTGCCATTGAGAGAGAAGACACAGGTGGAAGGGGTGCAGTCGGTGGACGGTTCTCCTTTAATTTCAGGGCCCATTTGTCAGCAAACTCAACCTATAAGGATGAGGTGTGGGTCAGGACACGTGGAGCAGATTGTACTGGATTTGATAGCAGCACCTCAGTTTGGTCTTATTTTAGGCATTCCCTGGTTAACACAGTATAATCTGAGGATTGATTGGGTTACTAGGGAGGTTTTTTCTGAGAATCAGGAATGTATGGGCCATATGGAAGAGGAATTGGGCCCTGCTTTATGTATTGCAGACCAGTCACCTGCATCCAAGGTTGTGGGTACTGTGGGATTAAAGGTTCCTGATCAATATCAAGATTTTGTGAATGTTTTTGATAAAGGAGGAGCAGAGAGATTGCCGCCTCACAGACCTTATGATTGCGTAATTGAGTTAGAGCCAGGGGCCAAATTGCTTTGTAGTAGAATATATGCATTGACAGAAACAGAGAATCAACATCTTCGTGATTACTTAGATGATATGTTAAAGAAGGGGTTTATCCGACACTCCACGTCACCAGTTTCATCCCCATTGTTTTTTGTTCCAAAAAAGGAAGGCACTCTTAGGACATGCATTGATTAATGTGCTTTGAACAATGTGACGGTAAAGAATAGATATCCCCTGCCTTTAATTTCAGGACTGTTGGAACAGGTAAAGACAGCAGTGGTTTATACCAAACTTGATTTACGAGGATCACATCATTTGATTTGTGTTAAAGAAGGGGATGAGTGGAAGACTACATTCTGGACTAAGTTTATGTTATTTGAGTATTTGGTTATGCCTTTTGGTTTATGTAATGCTCCTGTGGCTTTTCAGTATTTTGTGCAGGAGGTATTGAGTGAGTTTTTGGACATTTTTGTTATTGTATATATTGATGACATTTTGATTTACTCCACTTCAAAAGAACAGCATGTGAGCCATGTGAGGGCTGTGTTGAAAAAATTGCAGGACTATCAGTAATATGTAAAATTAGAAAACTGTGCCTTTCATGCCCCACAGGTGGAGTTTTTGGGGTTCATATTGACTCCGGAATGAATAACCATGGACAAAAGTAAGGTACAGGCAGTTCTTGATTGCCCCACACTCCAATGTGTTAAAGATATTGGGCCTCATTACGACCCTGGCGTTAAGGGTTTAACGGCGCCGTAAAAGGTGTCGGCGCCGTTAAACCCTTAACGCCTCATTACGAGTTCCCTTTGCGGGACCCGACCTTAACGCCTGCTTTTAGCAGGCGTTAAAGTAGGGTGTCGCAAAGGAACCTTGGTGCTAAGTACGGTGCCGCAATTTGCGGCACCGTACTTAGCGCCTTCCCCATTCCCATTGAGCACTATGGGGCAAAAATGGGAATGGGGAAGGGCCCATGGTGAATGGGGAATTACCGCCCCGCCAACCTTGGAATGGGGCGGTAATTCTCCCATTCACCATGGCGGACCCCGGCATGGACCATGGTGCTAATAGCACCATGGTTTAGCGCCGGGGTCGTAATGAGGCCCATTCAGTCTTTTTTGGGCTTCACAAACTTCTATAGACGGTTTATTACCAATTTTTCACAGACTGTTGCACCTATAACAAGATTATTAAGAAAGGCAATTAATTTTTGTTGGAATTCAGAGGCTGAAGAGGCTTTTCAAGAATTGAAAAAGGCGTTCACATCAGCAACAGTATTACGGCATCCTGATCCTGAGAAAATGTTTCAAGTGGAAACTGATGCGTCAAATGTGACGGAGGGGGCAGTGTTATCTCAAAAGGATCAAGAAGGGATTTGGCATCCAGTGGCAAACTATTCGAGAAAACTCACTCAATGTGAACAAAATTACTCCATCACAGATAAAGAACACTAGCCATTAGGGCAGCCTTTCTGGAATGGAGGCATTATTTACTGAGCCAAGCACCAGATGTTGGTGGTAACGGACCATAAAAATGTACAGTATTTCAAGACAGCCCACACATTGAGTCCCAGGCCATTACATTGGTCTCAATATTTCAATGAGTTTAACTTTGTGGTGACCTTCAGGCAGGGGAAAAGAAATGGAAAAGAAGAGCCTTAACCCGCCAACAAAATCTAGATAATATGGTGTCTGGGGTAAAACCCATAATTCCAGCGGAAAAGGTGGTAGGAGCTGTGGTGAGCAAGTTATTGAATCAGGTAAAACAGGAAATGAAGAAAAAAATGAATCAGGATTGGGGAGTGAATGAGCCTTTGGAAACCTTCAGAGATAAGCTTCCCTATTATGATGGAGGATGATATTTGCCCACCTTGGAACTACAAAAGAAAGCAATGCATTGGTGTCATAATTCACACTTCGCAGGACATTCGGGCAGTAAAAAGACACAAACTCTGGTAGAGAGATATTTCTGGTGGCCCAATTTGAGACAGGATGTACATAGGTATGTGCAAAGATGTGAAACATGTGTATGAAGTAAGGCTGATCACACGAAGAAAGCAGGGCTACTTAAACCATTGCCTACTCCGGGGAAAGGATGGATGCATATATCCATGGATTTTATCACAGATTTACCCCCGGAGGATCAATATGACACCATATGGGTGGTGGTGGACTACCTATCTAAGCAAGCTCATTTTGTGCCTTGTAGAGGAATTCCAGGAGCAGGGAAGTTGGCAGAATTATTTTTGCAACAGGTGGTCAGGTTACACGGTTTACCCCCTAGTATTGTATCAGATAGGGGTCCGCAATTTACACCTAAGTTTTGGCGCGCCTTCTGTCAGATGTTAGGAATCAATTGTGCCTTGTCCACTAGTTATTATCCTCAGACGGATGGACAGACGGAAAGGGTCAACCAGACGCTTGAACAATACTTACGCTGTTATTTACATGAAGGTATGGAGTCATTAGTTCAGGCGTTATGGTTAGCGGAGTTCACCTACAATAATACGGAGCATGCATCATTGGGGATGGCTCCTAATGAGTGTTTATATGGTCCGGTACAGGAGATGTTGCCTGAGCAGTTACCTGAGGTGACGAACCTTTCAGTACTCCAAGACAGAAAACAATTGCTTCTGACCATACGACAGAAGGCTCGAGACAATCTTGAACAGGCAAAGGCACAATATAAAATATATGCAGACACAAAGAGGAGGAAGGCCCCTCAGTACAAGGTGGGGGATAAAGTTTGGTTGTCCACACGGAATTTGCCCTTAATTGGATCCCTCAAATTTGCTCCCAAGTTTATTGGACCCTACGAAATTGTGCAATGTGTGTCAGAATTTGCTGTGAAATTACGATTGCCTAAAAACTTAAAGATACACCCAGTATTCCATGTGTGTTTGCTTAAACACGCAATGCCTGGAACGCGTGTGCAGAGACCTCCAGCCATCCACAAGGAGGGTCAGAGTATGAGGTGAAGAAGATTTTGGACTCAAGGAGAAAACAACCAGGTTTGTGGTATCTGATCCAATGGGCAGGCTATGGACTGGAGGAATGCTCCTGGGAACTCGCCCGTTCGGTTAATGCACCGCGCCTGGTAAGACTGTTTCATTTACAACATCCTGAAAAGGCAGGTCCTGGGAAGAGCCCTGGGAGTGGAGGTACTGTCAGGGGTCAGAGGCTGAGTAGAAAGAGGCATATGGTACGCAAATAGGCTGGAAACTACACTTCCCAGCAGGAATTGGGAGGTTGTGTAGTTTCATATGCGCGCCGTTAACCAGCTGTCAGTAATCAGGAAGGCATGTTATAACGACCATCCGCCCGTGCTCCGGTGCTGATGATTAATGTTGGAGAGCACGGGCGGTGGCAGCGGTGATGGCAGCAGACTAAAGGGGATTCTGGCCGAGAAAATGGAACGCTGGAGGAGACGTTGGAAATAAACGTCGGGTGGCGGCGGTGAGAAAAGAGTTTCCCGCATATGTCTTTCTGGTCCCGGGCAGCCGCAGGAGGCGCCCGGACAGCCAGTTAAGTGTTTCCTGAATGCGCTTTGATGTGTGATGTGGGTCTGCTAATACCCGGGCCGCGGCGGTGATTACGCGGCTAATACATTCATTTTCAGCTGCATTTCTTTTGGGTCCGAACATCCTCAGGAGACGTCCGGACACGCAGTTAAATGTATTTTTACAAGCATTCTTATGTCGGCAGTGTGGCTCTAAGAGTTCTTTTGGTTAAAACATTGTTAAAGCACCTGGGTGGATGTTATGCCTGCAAAATCTTACAAGCAGGCATATCTGGGTTCAGAGAAGCAAATGACTGAGTTTTTGGTTCATGAGGGGCTCTGCTACCAAGAGGGGCTTATGAAAGGCTTGGGCAGACACTTCCACACTAAGTTATTTTCTTCACTCTGTGCAATGTTATGTCTCATGTTCTGTTGCGTTTGATTGCCCTGCTAGGGCCATGTGTCAGTCCACTTCATGTCCTGACAGTGATTTGTGTGTGCCATATGCTAATGCAATGTTATGTCAAGTGTTAAAGAGCTGGCTATTGATGTCATGATTCATTCAAGTAACTATCACTAACTTCCATGTTTTATGTCATGTGTTGGTGAGTCCAGGGGAATTAGGTCATGCTTTACAAGTTCAAGTGGTTTTGTCAAGACTCAGGGGTGTAAGTTAGAATTTCAGAGGTATTAAGTCAGGAATTGCTGGGTTAGGTACAAACTGTGCTTATATGTATGCATATTGTGTTACCCTTCCTTCCCTTTGTCATTCCTTCCCCTTTCCCTAACTCCGTCTTCCCCCCATTGGCTGCCACATGATTTCCTGTATGTTATACAGAGGCGCCCATGCCAACCACGGTCGGAGGGTCGATCTATTCGGCTTCTGTGGTTCGGGAGAGGGGATTGATCTCCTCCTCCTTAAGCATTATTGACATTAGCTCCCTGCATTAACAAAACCAGAAAGTCAGACAAACAATCCTCCTTCTGGTTCAATGAGGAACTAGTATCACTTAGGCGAATCAAACGTGCACTTGAACATCGCCACAACAAATCCCGTACTCCTGAGACAGCTGATGCCTTCAACATAGCAAACAAAATTTACCAAGCAGCCCTCATTGCACATAAAGCAAATGTGCTCAATAACAGGATCAGTAATGCAGCGTCTGACACAAAAGAATTGTTTTCCATCCTCAAAGAATTGGAAAACCCCATCCCAGTTATCAACCCTGTTAAACCCATCAAAGAATGGTGTACTACCATCCAAGATGCCCTTGCCGCAAAAATCAAACTATTACAAAACAAAATCGTCACTAAAAGAACAATACTAGCAGGAAAACATACTAAGATGGACCTAACTACCAGTCTTATAGCAGGCAACACCCCTATCTTCCATTTCTCACCAGTTTCCCAAGAAGTAGTGCTCAACACTATAGGTAAATTGAAAGCTTCTAGTTGCAAAGGGGACAACTTCCCAGCGCACTTAGTCAAACTATGTGCCCCCACCCTTACCCCCATCATCACCAACTACATTAATGCATCATTCAAAGTGAACTTGGTCCCAGCCAGCATCAAAGAAGCCTGGGCCACACCATTATTAAAAAAGCCAACACTGGACCCTCTTATTCCAACTAATTACAGGCCCATAACCACAGTCCCATTCCTTCTGAAAATGATTGACAAAATAGCGTACAACCAAATACAAACTCATCTCAAACAGAACTGACAAAATAGCGTACAACCAAATACAAACTCATCTCGAACAGAACAAACTCCTAGGAGATAGACAATCCGGGTTCAGGCCTAACCACAGCACTGAAACCGCGCTTACCGACCTGAAAATCCAAATAGACACCATTTGAGGCTCAGGAAAAATGACTATACTCCTGCTGCTGGACCTGTCAGCAGCGTTTGACCTTGTAGACCATGATAAACTTTGTGAAACATTAGTTAAAGACTTCAGTTTCTCCAACAATGCCACCCTGTGTGTCAAATCATTTCTAGCTGAACGTACATCCAGAGTCGCCATTGGCACATATGCGGCTGATCCCATAACTGTCCCCATTGGAGTACCCCAAGGATCATGCCTCTCCCCCACCCTCTATAATGCCTACACCAAACTCCTATTTTCAGCACTAGACTATATGGGTGTCATCTACACAAACTTTGCAGGTGACACCCAGATCCTTATTCCCATCTTGGGGCTCTATGCCCAAGATACCCAAACTATAAACAAAATCTACTCCATCATTCAAAACTGGATTGCAATGAACAGCCTCTGTCTTAATGATAAGAAGACGGAGATTCCCATCTCAGAAGCTAGAATAAGCACACTTCACACAGATTTCACAGACATCAATATCGATTGCACCCGGATACCAGTACTTAAGCAAGTTAAAACTCTCGGTGTCTATCTAGATGTAAATCTCACCATGAGCAAACACATCTCAGCCCTCTCCTCCTCCACAGCATACACGGCCAAACTCATTGCTCTTAGCCGCCAATTCCTGACTCCCACCAATTGCATAACTCTGACCAGAGCACTGATATTAACTAAGCTCAACTACTGCAATATACTTCTACTAGGAACATCCAATGCCAACACAAGCAAACTACAACTGCTACAGAATAAAGCATTGAGAGCAGCACTAGGCATAAAGAAATCAGATCACATTCGTAACATTAGGAGAGATAACCATTGGCTGCCTAGCAAAGGCAGAATTATATTCAAAACCATATGTGTTGTATATAAATGCCTCACTAACAAAGCCCTCAGTTACCTCAACAAGGTCATCAAGAAAAAAACAACCAAGAGAGCACTCAGATCTAACAACAAGGCTTTATTAGAAATTCAGCGTCACAAAAGTATCAAAGCAGGAGGGAACAGTTTTAGAGTCCTCGCCCCTACCCTGTGGATCTCCCTACTACTCAGAATTAAAAATGAGGAAACTATTACGAGCTTCAAAAAAGCGCTGAAAACCTGGTTGTTCAATCAATACTGATGGACCAAGACATCCTACCTGCATCTAGCCCACATAGGCATAGTCTAATTCCCTTGAACTATGTAGGTCCTACTACGAACAACACCATCTCAACAAACTGTAACCATTCTGCTTCTTAGAGCCATTCTGGCCAAATGCTATTTTATTTGTACATGTGTAACATTGTTTAATTAATGCATAAGCTGTCTGTAACCTCGCCGTAATACCTAAGGGTCTGGGCGAACAACAAATGAAATAAAATAAAAATAAATAAAATAAAGAAAGGTTAGGGTAATCATCAATGGGAAAAGGGGGATGCCATACCTCTCCTAAGTGTACCCTACATTTAATCCCTCTCCCTTTTCCCTTCCTTCTGCTGCCTCTTTAAAATACATAAACAACTATAAAGTTCCTTTAACATCTATTTTGAAGTGCACATTGATGTGTGGCCTTGAACCCTGGGGCATTGACTTCAGAGATGTTGTTGGCTCCACAAAGCAACCTATGGTAGAGATTGGCCAGTATACTCCAATTGTGGGACTCTGGGACACTGTCCATGACTTTTGACCACTGGCCAAACACGATGGGTCATGAGATTGAGCCAGGTTGCCTGACCCACGAATCGATGCAAAGTAAGCATTGGCCATGGCCTGTAGCCTGCCTCAGTGGACACTATACCCCTTAATGAGACTGGTGGCCATGGTTCATAGTTTGGGGCCATGGCCAGTGGCCACAATCCCTGGGGCATGGGCTTCAGCAATGTTAGAGGCCCAGCTTTGCGTCTCAAAGTAGACATGGGGCATTGCTCGCACCCTTTGCCAGTGGCCACAGGCCATGCCTCAGGCCCCAAAGGTATATCATTATTTTTTGTAGCTACATTTTTGCACTTTAAAAAAATAAAACACTCAACAGATTATCTCCAAATTAGCAAAAGCAGACTTTTGGGACTTGGCCGAAGATCCTCATGCAGGTTTGGTGAAAATACATCCAGCGGTTTGGAATGCAGGTACAGTGGGAATTTCATTCCATTGAAGTCAACTCGAATTTTAAAGTTTTGGGACCCCTCCTATAATTAATTGTGTACCCCCTTAATGAAACTGAAACACAATTTCCGGAAATATTTAGAGTTGGGCCTATATTTTTTTGGAATGTTTTGTGCGGATTCGTTGAATGGTGCCAAAGTTATAAGCTGCCCAAAAATGTTCTTCCTTTAGGAAAGAGCAATTTAGCCATAACTAGAGGATCGCTGCTACAGCAGGCCCTGTTATATACACATATGGACACAGTGAGGATGGATTGATTTTTTAAAAAGGATTAGTTGAAACAATGTCAAGCTGGCTTTCATCGAAAGTTATAGTGCTTCAGGAATCGTGTACCTTGACACCATTGTCAACTTGGAGGTTCATGGGATACACACCTCTGTATTAAGAAAAAACTGCTCTAGTCTCACATTACATGCCACCAGTAGCCACCCAGTCTGTTGTAAGAACAGTGTCCCATTTGGGGAATTTGTACAGTACCATAGAAACTGTTCCAGCCTTATCCAATTTGATCAGTGCTGCTCCCAGGCTTCTTTACATTTTATGTCACGTATTTGTTCTAAAGGCGTCATTGAGAATGCGTATGTTAAGGACACAGAACTTAAAAGGAACTAACTGCTTAATATGAACAGAACAGGCAAGGAGTCTTATAATGATGATCCTCGGAACATTATGACTTATAGTACCTCCTCCCAGAGCGTAAGGAAGATCATTCAAAGGTACTGGCATGCGCTCTCCACTGCTGTGCCTAACCTTCAGGCGTGCGCCTTTGTTGAAAGATAAACTGGAGTCCAGCTTTCTTCAGCCTATCAGAAGATCTTCAATACAGAGTGGGTGGCTGTTCAGATCTCCTGTCGGTTTTTCCAAATGTCAGAAATGTAAGGTATGTGCCCATGCTATTTCACAGAAAATATTCAAATATCCTATAACTGCCATACCTCGTGCCATCATGCATCTTATTATGTGTTACACTACACTACATTTGTTGTATGTGTACTTTGTGTCCCCTGCAATAAATGGTACGTGGGAAGCACCACCTGCAAGCTTAAGATCAGGATTCTTCAATATCTCAGAGCAATTAAAACATCTGATCCATTTTATCCTATGGCTAAACACTATAAGGAACAACACAATAACAATTACAATTATGCTAACTTTTTTGGTGTAGCTCATGGGTCCATCCATCGCAGAGCGTGTGACAGAACTCTGATACTTTGTCAACTTGACACCAAATTGATTTTGGATTTTGATACTAAAGCTCCTCATGGACACAACATCGATGAGGAACTTTAAACCTATATTGGTGAACCCGTGGACCCTATAAGCAAGGTAACACTCTTTGGGATGGATGGGGATGCAGATCTTACTCTTACACCAATAATAAGACAGACTCAGGAAGTTGGAAAACATAACTGTTTTTAATTGCAATTGTCTAAAACAGGGAGCACAACGGGCGTCAACGGACAACCCACAGCATAAGTCTCAAAGCATTTCATAAAGCATTACACTTTTATAGCAAAAACACTTCATACGTGGCGTCGTACTATGTGGCAAAATAAGAAAACCTACTTAGGGTTCTGATAGGCTTAAGGGGAAAATCTGGGTGTACTTTCTATGGGGGTATTATTGTGATTGGATCTCTAAGGTCAGGTGGACAGCTAGGCCCACCCCTAGTTCAAGTCATCTTCGCTGTCATGAATTACACATTTCATTGGCTTTCAAACTATAGGGCTCTTTGCTATGTGACCCTCTGCAATTGGTTGGCACGCTTGTACCCTTCTGGAATATTCAACTCGCTAGCAGCACGCAAGCTGGTGTCCCAGGTGCTGGAGGGTTGGAGTTGACCATACCTCCCTGTCCAATTAGCCCAACATCCAGCATCACTCCTGCAGTGATACTTGCATGGCCGAGTTCAAAGGATTCAATTAGTCCTTTGAACTCTGCCTTGCAAGTATCACTGCGACCTGAGAATAGAAGGGAGTGTGAGCATGCTCTTATCTTCAAGTCTTGGTGTAGCTTGCCCAAAGTCTATTTTCATCAGACCTTGTGACAGGAGACCGTGTTTTGTGCTCATTCTTCGTATTTAACACTATTAAATTAATAAAACCTGGCGCTACTAGTGTTTTTCCATTACATCTCAACAGAAGCTCGCCTCGCTTCTCACATTCCTTGTATCCTCTCGAACAGATAACCAGTTTATTGGCTACCCCAACTCTTGACACTGGGCCAGACAGTCCTTTCTCGAATCTCCTCTCGCTGTCAGTGGTTTTCTTCAACTGAGACACACTTTAAGCCCTTCTGTTCTTGGGGTACTGGTTTTCTAAAATGCGTTGTGGAACATCCAGATTCTATACATATATATATAATGGCGGCACCTCCTGCAGTGAATTCACTACTTATAGCCAGCCTTATGATTACTTATTCTACTTGCATTTCAGCATCTGTACAATTATAAAAATGACTTCGCATTTTCTTCCGTGCTCTTCACATCTGCAATCTTCATTCCGCACATGGAATGTTGCTCAATTCTTTACTTCGCCATCAGATTCTTTAAGGGCTATTCACCTTCTTCATTGGCATCTCTTCTGGGTACGTCATTTCTACTTCATTTGAGGTCACCAGTCTTCTCTTTAATTCATGTTCACTATTCTTTCGGAATCTCCTTTAAAAGACTGTAATTTCTCTGCAGGTACATCATATAGGGTTTTCTCAATGGATACCTTGTTTCAAGGACTTTTCATGGTGTAGGGACCATTATTGTGTTGTGCATGGTGCATTTTCCTGTTTCCAACATATAGGCAATATGGCGGTGGGACTTCCAGTAGAGGCACTTGGCTCCTCCTCTACACTCCCCCTTCTGGTTGATTCATCAACCACACTCTCATCAGTCTTCACATCTAGACATCCTCGTCTGAAAAAGTGCTTCTTCGGAGTCCATAGCTTCATTACTCCTTTCGGAGATCCTGCCGATTTTGCATGTTCATCAACACTCCAGGTCATGAGACTACATTGTCCATTCGGGCTAGAGTAGATCCATCTTCCCACATACTTTTTGTGGTTTCTTGGATCCAGGAACTTTGTTCTCACAGGTGCTAGAACACTTGCTTCTATATACCTTTTGATTTCTACATCTGTCAGCTCTTTGGGTCCAAACCCTGACTCAACATCAATCATGATATTCATTCCTACTGCTTTCTTTGCCGTCTTCTTGCACTGTGTGAATGTTATTCTGATCACGCAGAATCCAAACATGATCATCAACATCTCCCTCTTTTTTTGATTGAGAAATTCAACTGATCTCCTCTTGATGAGGTGATCATCTGCTTTTGGTAACTCCCCAATGTTCAGGTCACTCTTTAGAATCACCAATGCTGGAATATGGATGATCACTATAGAACAGAGCCCTCCCCAGTTCCTGGGCAACTTCATGTAAGCTCTGGATCCACAGGCCCAGTAGTGGTTCATTATCACTACTGTTCGATCCTTCATTCCTGGTAAATCGAGAATTCCACTGCACTGCTGATTCATTCCAACCTTTCTTGTGCCATTGTTTCTGTAACTTAGTTATGCACTGGCAAGAGGCACTATCTGCAGCGTGCCTCCTTCATCATAAACCCATGTCAGCAATTTTTCAATCTTCATACAATGTTGTTTGCATTCTTTCCCTGCAGTCTTTATAGCTGGCTCATAGTATCCTGTAAGTGCTAAAGACCTACATATGATCAGGCCTTCCTCCGATCCATCTGGAGAAAGCACCATTCCCTTTATTTGCAGCTGCCATCTCTCCTTGTATCTTTGTATTTCTTCATCATTTTTTCCTTGACAATTGAGCTTTCTATTTATTTCCCATCTGATTCCTGCTCCCTTCAGTCTAGGCTGTTCATATATTATCACATGATCTCTGGTGTGTGCTCTCGCTCTTGTCTTCGAATCTTGCATATAATAATCTTGTTCTGGAGCTGTCCACTTGGTTACCCATACGAAGGATGCTGTTCGACCCTGGAACTGACCTTTTATATAGCATAGTGCAAGCTGCCTCAGGCATCGGTCTTGCTGGGTTTCTACTTCTATAGCTATGAATATCTTGGAATTCCCCATAAAATAAGGTAGGAGAGCGCAACCATAGCAACTCTCTTTGGATGTTCTTTTTCCCACCCCTTTCATGTATTGATACCACATGTTGTTCTCCAAATGTGCTGTACTGTCCAGATAATTATTTAACTCATAATCATCTTCCCTTGTGCTTCACCTGTGTCTCCCTCTTGCAAGGAGGGTGTGTGCATAATGTTCATGAAGTATATCAATAAGGGTCCTTCCTACAGGGGGAATCATAGGAACACTTGTCAGAGAAATGGGTGACCTTACATGTGTGAGGAGAACAGTAGGTGCACACCGCTATTTGGTAGGTATTTAGGAGAATACTCTTGAGAAAAGCCAGAAAAACTGGCACTTTAGAGATTAAAGGTGCAGGGGAGGAACAAAGGTCTTGGCGCAAAACCCTGTAATAAACACAAAGAAAGAAAGGACCCAATTATGGGGTCCTCACGTCCCCTGCACACTTATGAAGCACGCCTTATGGGCGTGAAGTGATTTATAATGAACAGTAGTTATTAAATTAGTGTTTCCAAAGAAGCAATTTTCTTCAAGTATAACACATCAACAAAAGATTTGTTAAAAGAAAGCATCAATAGTTTAATCATGAAAGATTGTTGAAGCAAAAAAAACATCAAATAGTCCAGTGTTGCAGGCTGACGCGTTTCGAGGATGACCCTCTTCTTCCAGAGCCTATTCGGACTATAGTCGGATCCCACATATAAGAAAAAAGAAGAACAACAGTAGATAACATTATAAGCCCAGCTAGAGCAAACTGATCAGAAAGCACATATTACTGAATATTCATCAATCAAGAAGGTAGCATCATAGAGTAGGTAAAAACAATGTTCCAAAATGTTAAAGTTTCAACATAAACCAACACATGAATGGAGTCAATATATCTAAAGATGAGTAGTGTGCAAATGTGTGTATCGAATAGAGAAAGAATGGATAGAGGAAGAACATAGCGGCAGAACATAGAGGCAGAACATATCCTAGTTCTGATAGAATTGCATATCAAATGACATAAATGGTGTAGACACTGAACTGCACTCACCATTAAAGGCCAGTAGCAGCAGGGGTACTGAGGAAAAGAATCAACAGGGCTATAAATGGTGCTGGGTAAGGAACTTTGTAGGCAGAATGACGCTGAGTTCGTGGTTGCAGAGTGTAACCAAATATAGAACTGAAAATCGAAATAGAGGAGACGAAGAAACTAAGAAATAGTACTGGTGCAACAACGATTCAAAAGACAATCAGTGTTGAGATTGGGTAATATAAAGGCAACTATATCTATGCAGAGTGTTATATATATAACTCTACCCCAGTAGCCAAGTGGATTCAAGCACAGAGGTGTGCAATGCGCAAATGCATGGAACAAACCACGTGGTGCTGCAAGGGCTCTCGTGTGGATGGCAGTAGGCTGTCTGCAATACGGAAACAACTGAGAGTAACTTAATGCCAAAGCCTTTGCTAGATTAGAGTGCTCAATGACGGCACAGACAAATGCTTCATGATGTGTCATACCTCCGCACTGCAAAAACGGCAAAGATGGCTGCGGTGTCATTGATAGATAGCGCATGTCTCCCTGGTCACACCGAAGTGCTGCAATCGTCTGAGTCCTTATAGAGATTAAAGCGGTCCTACGCCGTAATGGCTATAATCAGGATCAGTCTGGGGACGACACGAAAAATCAGTACGGGTGGATAAGGGACACGGTCCGAGTAAACAATAATAAGAGGGCAACAACGAGTGGGATATCTGTGTAAGTACATACCTCGCGACTGTAAAACTTTCCAAGTCAAGGCTGCATGTATCGGGCGAAAGACGTCTGTATCCTAGGTAACTGAGGACAACTGCGGAAGTTAGTGACCGATCAACTAGAGCATAAGGGGTGTCGGGCTCAGGACACAGATGAAGATCATTCAGCAACCAGACTTCAAGAATGATTAGCTGCACCTAAATAATTTATTGGAGATTCAGTCCTAGTACGCAACTTCACAAGGAAGTGGCACGAGCCTCGTTTTGAAATAACAGAGATACTAGTGGTCCTACATGTCAAATAAGTATGTATCTCATTTCCTAATAATTCTGCAGTCGTCTGGGCATCACTTCTGCTCCTCGATGGAGGTGACAGAGGTGTTCTCATTCACCTCCCTGTTATTAGCTCATGGGGTGTGAGGTGGTGGTCCGGCCCAGGCTGATTCCTTAATGCATATAATGCAAGGGCAGGCAGTACAGCCATCCCTTCTTCAGTGACAACTTGAGTTTAGCAATTCTCTCTTTGAGAAGACCATTGAGTCTCCCTCTCACATAGTCCGTTCGCTTGCAGGTGATAAGGAGAAGAAAACTTGTGTTTTACACTGAGCAATACGCTAATCTGTTCAAATACTTCATTAACAAAATGGGGCCCATTGTCGGATCTCGGCACCTCACATACTCCCCATCTGGGAAAGACTTCCTGGACTAAAAACATTGCTACACAAGTGGCATCAGGGTGTTTACATGGACCTGCTTCAATCCACCTAGAAAAGGGACACACCACCACTACCATATACCTGTATCCACTACATATTTACAGCATATCAACATAGTCAATATGTAACTGCTGAAATGAACCATTCGGTCGAGGAATCATTGCTCTGATTGTTCGCAGTGTGTGCCCAGTGGTAAACCTTTGACATACACTGCAATTCACTACATCTACATAAAATGCAATGTGTTCTAACAGGTTTGGTACAAACCAGTCCTCCCCAATAGCTGCTGCAAAGCTTTCCCTAGTTACATGCGCTGGGTAGTGCAGCTGTTCAAGCGCTACCCTTAACAAGGCTACAGGCATCATTGGCTTTCCACAATGCTTCATAGGGGGACAAAGAACACCCCCTTCGTTTCCACAATTCTGGCTCTTCCTGTGGTGCACTGCCTTGAACGTCTATCAACTGTATTCTTGACAAATGATTAGACCCTTCAATTGCAATCATAATTGTGACTACTTTCTCCTTTACATCTGCAGTATCAGAACTTGAAATATCTGGTGAATATGCAGCCCTTTTGGCCTCTTTGTCTGCGGCTTCGTTTCCACGAGAGATAAAGTCAGTTTGCTTAGTATGTGCTGTGCATTTAACTATTGCAATGGCTACTGGGAGTTGTAGTGCCGTAATAGGTCTGTCCAATAATGCTGTGTGTTGCACTGGAGTGCCATCCACTTGGAGGTAGCCCCTTCTTTTCCAACGTGCTAGCCCTGCGTGCACGGTTGACATCACATAAGCAGAGTCACTGTACACCGTCACTTACTGCCCTGCATGTTTATCGAGCGTGACAATAAGCGCCACTAATTCTGCTGCTTGTGCCGAAACGTGAGACGATAGTCTTGCACTTGCTACAACCTCAAATTCACCATTGGCTCTGTGTCTTACCACAGCGGAACCTGAATGCCTTTCCCCATCAGTTTGATCAATTTTTGAAGACCCGTCAATAAAGAGAATCTCCCCCCCTGCTAGCGCATTCTCCTTTACTCGTGGAATATCATCGTAGAGCTCCTCATAGCGCAATCATGCACATGCTCAACCTCTGCCACAGGCTCAGCTAAAAAAGTGGTTCACTATTTTACACCTGACTATTTTGATTGCTGGATTTGATAGAAGTACCTCATATGTGGAAGCCCTCTGAGATGTCAATGTACCCTTAGGTTTTTCCAAAATAGCAAACAAAGCATGCTCAAAAAACAATGTCATAGAACACCCCATCACAATACTAGTAGACTTCCCTATTGCGAACGCGGCTGCTGCCAGCGACTATTCGCAAGGAACGTGCCCTCTCATAACTGGATCTAAAATCCCACTGTAATATGCTAGGGGTTTGTACCCCAGTGTAGGTCTCTGTGTAAGCACCGCTGTCATGACTTTCCCATTCGTATGTGAAAACAAAAAGAATTCCTCCTCATAGTTGGGAATTCCTAAAACTGGAACTGTACAAATTGCTTTCTTTAATTCTTCAAATCCTTCCTCCATTCCCTCAGTCCATTCTATTCTTTTCTTGTTTACTTGTGCTTTCTTCACAGCCTGCAAAAGAGGTCTTGTCTATGAACTATAATCAAATACCCATGCTCTAACATAGTTACATAATCCCAAAAACTGCTGCATTTGTTTTATCGTGTGTGGTTTTACTGTTTTCATAATCACCTCAGCTCTTTCAGGTGTGACTCTTTTCCCCTCATGTGAGATTAACTGATCTAGGTACAACACCTCTTCTTGACAATATTGCAACTTCTCCTTGTCCACTTTATATCCCTTGTCTGCTAGAATAATAATTAACTGAATCGAATCTGGCCTGCACTCATCTTCTGTCATGCTAAAAACCAAAATATTATCTACGTACTGCAGCACAATGCTTTCCAAATCAATATTGCCTAAGTCCATCTGCAGGACCCTTTTAAAGATCGATGGAGATTCACAGTACCTTTGGGGCAAGCAAGTGCTCTTAAGCTTAGTTTGACCTAACGTAAATTATGTAAGGTCTTGGGAGTCCTTATGCAACGGGATTGAGAAAATGCATTTTTCAAGTCAATCACCATGAAATATCGTGCCTCTGTCAGGATACTACATAGTTTCGTAGCCAGATTCGGAACTAAAGGAAACTCTGCCTCTACAATCTGGTTAATTGGTCTCATGTCCTGAATTAGTCCCCAAGACCCTCCCTTCAATTTCTTCACAGGGTACACTGCAGTATTACACTGTGACTCAGACATCACTAAGATACCCTTTTCCATTAGTGCTGAAATAGTCTTAAAAATACCCTTATCTGCCTCTCGAGACATGGGGTATTGTCTTGCTGGAGGTCAAATTGCCCCTGGCTTCAGCTTAATCCTAACCTCCTCTACCCCCTTCAATAGGCCTACATTATAGGGGCCTGTAGTCCATAAAGAGTTTGGCACTTTTTCCAAATCTTCATCAATAAATGCTGGTTGCTGCCACACTATCACCATTCGCTGTGGGATTTCTCTTCTCTCTATTCTGATCCAATATGTAATAATCATCTTGAATATTACTTCATCATCTGACAGATCATCTCTAAACATATCCTTGTCAATAGCATCAGTCAATCTATACCCTTCCCCAATGGCAATCACTATTCTCCACAGCCTGCCCTCGTCATTGGTTCCTTCAAACATGGCCAATTCCCCTCACACTATGGCTGTATTTAACTCTAGGGGAATAGTCTGTCCCCCCTCTTCCTCCATAGGTATCTGTGGCCAGAACAAAAACTCATCAGGTATTCTCATAATCTTTCCCACTAGGCCGAGTAGCCATGTCAACAAAATGCGTACCCCATAAAGGAAAACTTCTGGCTCTAATGGCATTCCTCGCAGAGCCATTTGCCCCGTAAATGCCAATATAAATTTGCCCACGTTCATATAATGTATCTCTGGAGTAGAACACACTATGCCTTCATCAGTGAAAGAAATTGTCATATTTAACTTTATCATTCAATCTCAGCCCAGAATATTAACTGGTGTCTGCCTTGAATACAATAATGGAACAGACATGTCACACTCTCCTATGGAGACTGGTAATTCGTCAGTGAAAGGAACTCTATTTGTAGCTCCAGAGAAGCCTTGCGCATTCATGGCATTATGAACGAGTAGACCCAGTGTCTACTAAAAAAGAAAAGGATTTGGCTCCTATCGTAGCATCAACCCTTGGTTCCTCTTGGGGGTCTGGTGTCACTGATAATACTGAACACATCAAGTCGCCTTGTGAGCTGTCCTATTGTGGGTGCATACTTATCCCTGTATCTGTAAAAGGACTTCCTCCCACCACATTGACACCCCCTACTCTAGGTGTCAGTAATTGTCCCGTGTTTGCATTCTGCTGTATCTGCATGGGTGTGTGCTGTGACTGCCCTTGTAGCGGATTCAATGGTGCTTGCTGTGGTTGCAATGCATGCTGAATTTGCAGCGCTTGTGCTTGATACACTGTCTGATCTTGGGCAAACCCATCCCTAGCTTGTGAGCTATATGCTGGAGGATAAGCTGTCCCCTCTCTTGAGAATTACCCATTCTGTACTTATCCTTGGCTTCCACATGTTTGCACGATGTGCCCTGTCATTCCACATGTCCAACATATAGGAGGAGCTCTTCTGACTAGCCCCCCTTGCTTGAATCCCCCTTGCACATTCTGATTATTATTCTGCATATTTTGAAAACCACCTTGATTATTCTGAAAACCACCCCTTCTTCTGTAGCCCATTCCTTTGCCTCTCGGCATAAACCCACTCCCTCCTTGGTCTATCTGGCATTGATTATTCGCCTGTGATGCACTCACTGCTTGCTGAATTCCCAGTCCCTCTCCGCTTGTCAATACCGTCCCTTCTATTGCGTACTTTGATAATTTATTCTGAGCTAACTTGGCTTCCTCACGTTTTCTAGCATCATCCTTCTTCTTGTTTTTCTTTTGTAACAGCTGACAGTGATGCGCTATAGTCAACTGTATCTCTGCCCATGGCTTTGCTTCCATTCCCACTAGTTTCTTGAGCTGTCTCTGCACCTGTTCTGGCAATCCCTGACACAGAATGTGGTAAAATACTGCCACTGATTTCCCCCACGGCTCCTTCGTTTCAAGAGTCCAGCGTTCCTGAATACTTTGAATGTAAGCAAGTGGATCTGACAGCACAGGCTTGATATTCGTGCCAATGAAGCAGAGGTAACTCTTGGCAGTTGAACTCGTTGTGTGGCCGACGAGTTCTTTCTGCCAATATACCCTTCAGAGGGACTCAGAAATACCTGCTGAAGGATCTATTAACCAAAAGATGGATGGACGCCACAGGAACCGCTAACCTGTAAAGGAAGTAACAATTAGCAACAGCAGATGACAGAATAACCCAATCTTCGAAGACAATGCAAGGTAATACCTGCAAAGGTTAGCAAGGGTCAGTAAGAGGAACAGCGAGATGTCTAACCTAGAAGAACACCAACAATTAGAAACTAATCATGAATCTCGCTAAGGTACTGAATATGAATACATGGAACGCTCTTACCATCTGTGTGTTTTCTTGCAGAGTCATGAAGGAAAGAAAAACTTGAAAATCCAAGGTAAGTCCAGGAACCCTAACATCCACCGGCACGAGGATGCCTGTATTACACAATCCCAGAGTTCGAGTGAAGTGTTCCTTGATCCACCTACCCACCGCTGGCACGAGGACGCCTAATCAGCAACACAAAGCATCTCTAGTTCAGCACTTCAGAAGGGACTGAAGTCCGCGGTAAGCACAGTACAGGTAAGGAAGAACCGAGGAGAGGCAGCAGCAGGTTGGTGAGGAGCCAGAGGTCAAAACCAGTAGAGGAACAGAAGACAGAATCACAAGGCAAGCAAGTCGATAAGCGGTCTGAGTTCAAAAACAGGTACGAAGCTATAAGACAAGAGGGCAATCCAAAGGGATCTAGTAAACAAGCCGAGGTCACAAGAAATAGCAAGGCATCCAGAACGCGAAAACAAATTCAGAAGCGAAGTGCCAAGTTCGAACGGTCCTTTGATAGTCCAAGGAACCGTCACGTGACTTGCCAGACTGGGTTCAACGTGAAAAGACACGTGAAAAGACACGTGATCCCAACAACACAGAGCATCCGAGTTGCTATGGCAATCCCCAGCACTTTCGGAATGACTGAAAGCGTACCTTATGAATATGAGTACGCCTACCGTAGGAAGATGCTTTATTACCTTGCCTGTTAGGGCGGATATGAGTGGAAACAGGAGATGTAACATGCCTCAGTGGTTTACACCAGACTCCGGAGCAATTTGAATACCGGATCCCTTTACGTCTCCTGACAGGATCTTTGTCATCTTTCATCTTACGTGCCATAATTGCACCCATATCTGACACATCAGGTTACTGTACCCTGAATGCCCTCCAGACATCTGCTCTGCAATTGTAAAATGGCGCTCCATCGTGCACTGTGTTCTGTGCTGTGACACTTGAGTTGCCTGCTCTTGTCCAAATGTCATCAACCCTTTCCCCAAGAATGGCTAACAGGAGACCCTTAATGTCCCCTATTGCCAGAGCATTTCCTCCTGTCATCTTTTCTAGTTAATAAATCAATTTCCCTGCACCTGCCGTTAAACTGGGAAGTTTACACCTTAAATGAACCTAATCCATTTGTGGCCAGGGAATATACTGTGGTCTGGCTCCCATTGTCTGCCTATCCATAGTGCGGACAATGGTTCCTGATCGCCTTCTGCCTGTTAATGACCTCAGTTTGCTCACATATAGTGGAAACTCTCCCTTCTCACTATGCGACTGTCCTTTAGGGTGCTCTGGATATGCTATAGGATCTGATGTCCTGTCCTTAGGCTTCTCTAGATCAGACAATCTCACTTCCTTGTCTGTCTGCAGACATCCCTCAAGACTGCATGCAGTTTCTCCCTTCTCCCCACGGAAGGTTTCTCTCTCTTCATCCGGCATATATAGTCCCCAGCTAGTATGGCTTTCGTCCCCATCACCCTTGTTTAAAATCAGTCTTATAAAGACAAGGCTCTATGCTCGGGACTGAATTTGCCTCTTTCCTCGCTTTGTGATTGGACAGCCAGGGATTGTTCTCCTTCCCCTCGGCTTCCCAATCTGCTGCTTTCTCTTAAGTCTTGATTGCCTTTATTGATTCTTTCCCTGAGGCTCCCTATGGCAAAAGTCTCCTCTAGGGTTATCCCAGATGGTCCTGCCATTGCTCCCTGTGATGGGAGGAACTTCTCTATATGACCCCATGATATTACTGGACTCGGTTTCATTAACTCTTTCTGAATGCCATCAGTATCGCATTCCCTTTGTCTTCTTTTTCGTTCTGTTTCTTCATCTAATTCGTTTTGCTTTCTCGCTTCCCATCTAGCCTTTTCCTCTTCTTGTCTTTTCTCTTACCTTCTTTCATTCGCTCTACACTCTTCTTCTTCTTATCTTTGTCTTTGCATTCTTTTATCCCTTAATTTCTATGCTTCCTTCTCTTCTCTTTGTTTCTTGCCTATCTCATTATTTGATTGCTCTCTGCCTGTTGTCATATTTCCTTTGCTCCTCTGCCTTTTGTTCCTTTCTTTGCTGTTCTTCCTGATACATCTGTTCTTGTTTCTGTCTATTCTTTCTCTTGTGCTCATCTTCTTTTAATCTTTTCTCTTGTTCCCTGTCTTTTCTATCCTGTTCGTCTTGATCTTCCTTTTGCCTATCTTCCTCGATATTTTTCCCATTGAGCTTGAGCAATATCTGTCTACCCATACATTCGTTCTGTACAAGCGTTACCTCGTCAGCTTTATCGTTTCTCTTTCCATCTCTTAATCTCTTGTTCTATATCTGTGGATATATTCAGTTGTTCACTTTTCTCCTCCTTGTCCCGTAAAATCTTAAAGATCTCCTCCTTTCTTTTAGTCTCTTCTGGACTGTCGTCACTGCTATAAGCAGACGGATCATATATCAGATTACTATATCCTGTCGCCTCTTTCAGTTCCTTTAACGGATACAATCCTACATCTTCTGTACTATCGCTGTTTGCGTCGGGCGAGGTAAGGGGAGCAGAAGCCTGAACACCTTCCTCCGTACACTGATTAAGCATCCAATCCTCAGGAGGCAGATCTTCCCGTTCCTCCTGGTACATTGAGTTCTATATTAGCTGACCTCTCCTCCAATTTCCTCCCTGTGTACTCAGCGTGCAAGTATGTGGTCATGTGTTGCAAAATCGCCTTTAAAAGCGATCCCCCTTGTGGCCATTGCATGAACATTTTATCTGCTCTGCCCTTTACCCACTCTGCTCTATACTGTCTGAGTTTAAGTGCGTGTTTTGGCAGCGTCTTGAAAATATGCATCAGTGGAGTGGAGTCCCCCATTATGACAAGTCTCAAATGACTGTCAATACTTACCGTTAGTTACACAGATATGTTTCAGAAAAACAACAAATATGAGCATGCTCCAACTGTCGCCGCTCAAAGCCTCTACTTCTCAATTGATCTCACTCTATCTATTCAGTCGGCGCCGATAATGACTAAAATAGATAACTTTTTATCTCTTCTTTAACCTCACAGTTTGCTCTTGTTGCTCTTCGGTGCCTCTTTTCAATTACAAAATACACAAACAGACAGAAAAGTCGACTCTACATATATTTCACCATGGTACTCCTTTTCTCCTAGCCCCTAAAATACCCTGATTGGAGTTTTGGAGTTTGAGTCATTCCCTATCATAAACTTGTTTATGTGCTGCCTAATTACCCCCTTGGGGTATTGAAATGACTACTTCTAGACCTGCCTTGAGGTAGGAAACTGGGCTTTCTAACGCTCCTCATTATATATCTATAACGCTCCTCGTTTAAACATTCCTTGTTTATACTAGACAACCCCCCGTTACTTTTCTGTTACCACAATTACATCCCCTTATTTTGCCAGTCCCCTTAATCTACTCACCATTCGTTCTTCAGCTCTAGGTCTTCGGTATCGTCTCCCCTCCTCCAAACGACCACTGTCGCCTTCAGTAGGCTCAGTGCCTGGGGAAACCAGGAGGGATTACGTCAAAGAGGGACCCATCCCATCTGTATCGATTTTCTTGCAAGAGTTCTATATCGCCCGCTCTCCACAGGAAACTTCACGATCTTCTGGCTAAATGGTGGAGGGTATTCGATCATCCGAAAATCTCGAGTCAACGGACTGCCCACAGCATAAGTCTCAAAACATTTAATAAATAATTAATCTTTTATAGCAATAACTCATCATAGGTGACAACGTACTACGTGGCAAAATAAAAAAACCTACTTGGGGTTCTGGTAGGCTTAAGGGGAACATCTAGGTATACTTTCTATGATGGGTATCATTGTGATTGGATTTCTAAGGTCAGGTGAACAGCTATGCCCACCCCTAATTCAAGTAATCTTCGCTGTCATGAATTACACGACGTTTCATTGGCTTTCAAACTATAGGGCTCTTTGCTACGTGGCCCTCTACAATTGGTTGCCATGCTTGTACCCTTCTGGAATATTCCACTTGCTAGCAACACGCAAGCTGGTTCCCCAGGTGCTGGAGGGTTGGACTTGACCATGCCCCCCGTCCAATTAGCCCAACATCCATCATCTGTCCTGCTGTCTGCCAATCAATTAGTCCTTTGAACTCTGCCTTGCAAGTATCACTGTGCCTGAGAATAGAAGGGAGTGTGATCATGATTGTATATTCAAGTCTTGGTGTAGCTTGCCCAAAGTCTATTTTCATCTGACCATGTGACAGGAGACAGTGTTTTGAGCTCCTTCTTCATACTTAACACTATTAAATGAATAAAACCTGGTGCTTCTAGTGTTTTTCCATTACACCTCAACAGAATTTCGTCTCGCTTCTCACATTCATTGCATCTTCTAGATAACGAGTTTCTTGGCTGCCCCAACCCTTGACACTGGGCCAGACAATCCTTTGTCGAATCTCCTCGCTGGGTCATCTGTTTTCTTCAACTGCGCCACACTTTCAGCCCTTCGGTTCATGGGGTCCTAGTTTGCTAAAATGCATTGTGGAACATCCAGATTCTATACAAAAATATATACTGGCGGCACGGCCTGCAGTCTATTCACTACATACAGCCAGCCTTATGATTACTTAGTCTACTTGCGTTTCAGCATCTGAACAATTATACAATGAATTTGCATTTTCTTCCATGCTCTTCACACGTGCAATCTTCATTTTGCACATGAAATGTTGCTCAATTCTTTACTTCGTCATCAGATTCTATGAGGTCTATTCACCTTCTTCGTTGGCATCTCTTCTGGGTTTGTCATTTTTGCTTCATGTGATGTCACCAGTCTTCTCTTTCATTCATCTTCACACTTCTTCCGGAATCTCTTTTTAAAAAAATTTCATTTCTCCGCGGGTACATCATATAGGGTTTTCTCAATTGATACCTTGTTTCAAGCACTTTTCGCGGTATAGGGACCATTATTGACATCGTGCATGTCGCATTTTCCTGTTTCCAACATAAAGGCAATATGTGGACGGGACTTCCGGTAGAGGCACTTGGCTCCTCGACTACATTGGAGTATGACTTTCTCTGCCTTAGATTACTATCTGTATTATGCATCACCTTACTGTTTATTGCTTACATTATTTATGTTTTTTAACAATTGTTTATGCATTTGTCCTATTGGTATGATACGTCTGACTCCCATTTTGATTTCCCATCAGATTGATTTTCTATCACTGATTTGATCTCTTCCCCTTTTTGACCAGCTGCAGCTGTTAGCTATAGATTACATTTTTATGTGTTACTCCTTCACATGTGTGTTCATGTGGGCAACTTTGCCCCGATGCCCTAGTATCGGCATGACGCGATGTGTCTGCACCTTCAGGCCCCCCGTCATCAAGGCCCATTTCAAGTGCTATTTTCCAGGTCGCCTTTGTGGCACACCTAGCAGCAATGCTTTTTGCTCTTGTTGGTGGGCATTTTGCCCTTCCTTTGGCCTTCTCGCACACCATTATGCGTCACCGATCCACAGCCACTTTGAAGTGTGTGGTTAGTCACTCCATGCCGATATATATGGGTAACGTTGTCATCCAGTATGTTCATCACTAGCACATGATGGTCTCATGCAGTATTTTTTGGTGAATAGGACCGTTAGGAGGCCATGCTGTTTGCATATGTACGTTATGTTTTCATTGCCATATAGCCACATGCATTTTACTTTGTCTGGTGTCGCCACACGTATTATTTCTCAGCCATTAGTCTTTGTCTGTAAAATTGTACAATTCACAGCATCAGTACAGTCAATTGGACCTCGACAGGTGGGGGTTCATGTGGTTACCCAGCAATGGCTCATTTGCACATAATTTTTTTTTAGCTATCGATGTTGAAATTCTCTGCATTTTCCTGCCGCTGTATGCACTTGCACTTAAGCCCTTGTCAGCCATTTATGCATTTGCACTTCATTCTTTTGGCAGCTGTTAGCAGTTGCACTTTATTATGTTAAATTATAGAACAACAATTTCGCACTTTCGCCCGTGTAGGTCATGTTTGCACATGTATTTAATTCTATTGGCTTCTGCTTGCACTTGCACTTTACGTTTGGCTTTCCCATGTACATGTTGTCTTGGTGGTCTTGTACCTATATACCAACGTATGTGTTCTCCATGTTCCAGCAGACTTATATCGCACACACTTTACTTTTGTTTTGCCGTCAGACATTTCATTGCGCTTGTGTCATTGCAGATCTCCCTGCAAGTTCACCATTGTAAGATGTCTGAAAACTCTTGTTTGTAGCCAACCTAAGCTCAACCTTGGCTGGCGATATCAATGAAATGGTTGAAATAAATGAGTTGTTTCTAGTTGTAGAAAGTGCGAAGTTGTCAGCATGAGTATTTCCCATAAATGTGTGTGGCTACACAAGCTAAATGCATTAAATGATTGATATATGAGAAAAAGTCACTCAAATGCGCCAGCTCCTTAAATCATCAAATGAAAATATTTCTGTTCAGTGAGTCAAATCAAATTTATTGGCATAGTGTTATCTTCACACTAATTCAATTGTCGCTTTCAGCTCTTTATTTTCAGAAATACATTTTCATTTGATGATTTACGCAGCTGGCGCATTTGAGTGACTTTTTCTCATATATCAATCATTTAATGCATTGTAAGATGTCTGCCTGCATTATCTATGTACCATGCGTGTTGCTTTATTGCCAATTAAGAGGGAAAAGGGACAATAATGTATTAAGTTACTGTGTAGCCATTCGATCTATTGTGTGAACAAGCACTTGTGAGTGCGAAACGTGTCACGTAGGACTAGGTCCGTGTTGCCTACCTGACTTTGATGTCCTTTATTTAATGAAGTTTCCGTGTCATTCATCTCTCGGAATTTTTGATTTTTTTTGGCATCTCTAGACCTTGGAGTGCGGTCATGTTGCTTTCTGCAGTGTTTTTTCTTTGTATATATGTACACATGTGCATGAATTTCTCAAGTTCACGAACCTCATAGCAATGTCTCTAAACATCTGAAATGTTGGTGATCTTCGGAGATAAAAAAACACCTGCTGCCTGTTTACCTTCTCTAGTCATATTCCAGCACATCCTCACCCCCACCCCCAACTCCTCCGAGGGACGAAGGCCTACATGTCGCTGCTTACTGCAGCTCAGTCATGATTAAGAAACATTAAAACAGAGGGGACTCACTATTAAATGCCATTACATGGAGGTTTCCTTCAACATCCATCTTTTGAGCAATTTCGTAGCAATGTTTAAGTGGAAAATGCAAACAGATGAATGTGTAATTAAAGTGCAATCTGATCACAATAAAAAGCTGCAGTGCAAATAAACAGTTCAAGAATTCAAGGAAACAGTTATGAAAATCCATCGCACAAAAATCCATAGTGCACGAAATATCAAATATCACATTCCCCCCTCGGGCCACCTGACTCGCTAGACGCAGCTCGCCCCTCTACTCCACGCCATCCAGTGTTGCCTGTACTCCCCTGTGCCCCTCTGTATTCCACCCACTGTATATCTGTTCTGTTGTTACCTCTGAAAAGCACCCTGTTATGCATCTGTTATGTTGTACACCTCTGTAAAGCGCTCTGTTGCTTCTCAAAGCCAGGTCTGCGCTCAATGAATACAATAATAATTATATATATATATATATTTCAAAAGAAGGAAGAAAAGGCGAACCGCACTCCCGCAGGCACATAAACTAGTGCCAAGTTCAAAAATGGTCGGACAAAACACACCGGACACAGTAGAAAAATTACTGATGTCTTTAATGTTTTACAAAATTTAAAAGAATGCATCGTGCAGAAACAAATGCACAACACATGAGCAGCACATAGAAACAAAACAACAGCAGGACGCCTAGGTATAGCAGCCTGCAAACAACGCGTTTCGTGCTATACTGAGCGCTTGATCACGTGTATATATATATATACACCACCGCCCTTGAGTTAAGGTGAAGCCTGGGTACATAGACCTTTCCCCAAATCCTATCGTTAATAACTTTTGACTTGCTGGACGGATATGGATGAAATTATAAAATGTTCCAAATAATACCTTTGTCCCGGTGCCTGCCAAACTGGACCTTTTGGGAAAAATGTGTCAAAAGATGAAAAACATTATTTTTGCACTTGCAGAGATCATATTTACTAGGCAGAGGGAAATCGGTATTTGGAAACAATTGGTGCAGCATGTACAGAGGACACAGCCATAGCCAATGGATAGCGAGTCCACAGGCTTCAGTTTTAATATTTGGAGCAACATGATAAGTGGGCACGGTTGAAGGCCATGGTCAGTGGACCGTGACACCTCTGCTAAGAACCTCTGTGTTTGGAGAAGGCCAAAAGGCACGGGTCACCGTCTTTTAAAACTATTGGTGTAATATGTACAAAGGCTATGGTCAAAGTCTGTCGCCAATGGCCATGGTTGAAGGCCATGGCTAATGGACCACTTGAAATGGCCAGTGGGCAGCCAATTATTCGTGCACCGTGTACAGTTGCTGAAGGCCGTGGCTAGAGGGACCCAAATGGCAGTGGTCACTGGTCATGGCTAGTGGGTCCAAAGAAAATGCAGCATGACAAAAGTCTTCAAAGAAACTCTAGTTAAGAGATAGTTATGGTGAGCTGATTTAGCGCAACAAAACACTTGAAATTTAGCGGGTGTGGGAAGTGATGACCATAAGTGTCCCCCCTGTATCAAAGCCCATGAACACATGCATGATATTGCAGAGAGATTCACAATGACCTAAAAAATGACATTATGGGGGACAACTAGGGGGAAAGCCAAGAGAAGTACTCTGGCCTACTCAGCAGCAGGACTACCCGAACAGTTTCCATGTCGAAGCATAGTTTCTCTGGGAACAGCTTCTATATACAAAATATACATCTTTCATATGAACTGTACAAATAGGCGTATGAGTTGCACAGTTCATACATTATACAATGTACATCTCCTGAAACTACTGTAAAACACTCTCAAGACACACACTATAACCAAACACAACCTTATGGCACACACACTTAAAGCGCACACTCATGTGACAAATACTCCTATGGTACACATCTTACAATGCATGCTCCTGTGACAAATGCTCCTATGACACATGGTCCAATGACAAACACTCTTAGTATGCATACTCCTATGATGCACAGGCTCCTACAAAACGTTTGCCTATGACATATGCTTCTACGGCACACACTCCTACCCTAAATGCTACCACCACACACACTCCCACCACAAACGACACAATCTTAAGCCACAATACATTTCAATACACTGATACTGTAGTTAAAAATCATAAACGGTGTATGCATACATATAACTGCTTATTGCATCTTTGATACTAACAGTGAAATCTGACCTTGTTTCTGTCCTCCACCATACTGCTGATTCTCTTGTCTTCTCAGAAGCAGGAATACCCAAACAGTTTTGGTTTTCAAGCATAGTTGCTTTGGGATCTTTCATACGAACTGCACAAATAGGCGTATTAGTTCCACAGCTCATACATTATGGAGTGTCCATCTCCTGAGACCTCACATCAACGATCTCAAGACTCACACTCTTACGGCACACACTTTTACAACACACACTCCTATGACAAATGGCCCATGGCACACACAGTGACAACACATGCTCCTATGACAAATGCTCCAACGACAGACGCTCCAATGACACATGCTCTTAGTACGCATGCTCCTATGACACATGTGACCCTATAACACACACGCTTCTATGACACACATGCTCCGAATACACAAACTCATACCGTACAAATGCCTACCACACAGGCTGCTACGACACATGCTCCCACGATACAAACACTCCCATGACACACAACCTTACCACACACATGCTCATAATGAACGCATACTTATAACACACGTCATTACAATAGTACCATCAGTGAAAAACAAGAAAGATATTATGTAAGGGTGTGCAAGAAGGCAGCTGACACAAAGGGGTCATGGTGCTGGTTATACATTTTATTATGGAAACAAAGACCCTCCGTTTCCCTACCTTCTAAGAGTGGTTTCCCTGCCTCAAACCAATACTAAAGGATCCGTCAGAATGTCAGTCAAAATTAAACTCCACTATCCTGTCTCACAACCTACTTCTATCCCTTACACTACAACTAAAGAATACTCCAACAGAAAGTTCCTTCTCCAGGAGAATGACTCTGTTCTCCTGATATTCGGGTAGTGTTCAAAGAAATGTTCTCTTGCACAAAGGGAGCCAGGGGGAAGGACTCCCTAGCCCTGCCTTGCAGGTCAGGTTCACACAGTTTTTGCACAACTCCACATTCTGGACTAGGAGAATGACTCCCTTTCCTGGTATTGATCTGTACAGTTCACAGTAAGGCCATGGGGGATGACTCCCTTCTCCTGGCATCTCTTGAGTAAGTTCCAAGGTCTTTAGTTTCTTCTCCAGGAGAATGATTCCTTTCTTGTGGTGCTTGAAACTTTATTTTTCGTGTCTTTCCACTTGATGTATATTTTGCCATTCTCTTGTTACTACTCTGATGAGAAAGTGCTCCTCAAATACCCAATTCACTTATTTTGGGGTCCCAGACCCCTCTGCTGATCAGTGGGCTTATTGCTACCAGCACAACGAAGACGTTCTCCTCGGATGCTAGGTTCCCTTTTGTTGGGTTCCCAGACCATTCTCTGGTGGTCAGTAGGCTTACTGCTGCCACTGAGACGAGGAAGTTCTCCTTGGATACTTGGTTCACTATTGTTAGGGCCCAACTCGTTGTCATGGCCACAGGCCCCAGATTACAAAAACCACACCATCTAGTGATGGGGCAATGGGTCACTTGACTCACTTATGTCCCTTTGGGACCTATAAACACAGGGGCCCTGGCTGGACTCAGCCCTTTCGCCTTTGGCGCCAGGCTCATATAGAGATGTGAGCAGGAACACTTTGGGGGTCATTCCGGCCCTGGTGGTAGGGGGTTAATGGCCATTAACCCCCTACGGCCTTATTCCGAGGTCCCTTAGCGGGTCCCACCAGGAACGGCTGGTTTGACCAGCCGTTCTTAGCGAGACCCGTTAAGGGACCTTGGAGCAAATAACAGGTCACAATTTGCGGGCCCGATATTAGCTCTTTCCTCATTCCCATTGAGCCCTATGGGGGCTCAAATGGGAATGGGGAATGGTTTTCTGAATGGGGACTTACTGGGTCCTCCAAGGTTTGAATGACCCGGTAAGTCCCCATTCAGAAACACCGGACCCGGACCCGGGTTTGGAGGCAGCCATGGTGCTAATAGCACCATGGCTGCCTCCAAACTCGGAATGACCCCCTTTATTTCAGTGCAGGAGTGCTTTTACTTTATTTCAGTGCAGGAATGATTTTATTTTACAAAAACTTTCCAGGAGCTGAAAGCCTTTATTCCAGAGAACATCTTCATGTGCTGATTCATCGGGTGTGGCAGGCAGGCTGAACCTGGTGGGCGTGGCACCAGAGGCTCAGCTATATAAGGTGCTCCATCCTTAAGGCCGGTGCTTCGCTTTACTGTGCACTCACGTGCAACGTGACGCTCACAGCCGCTTGGACCAGTTTACTTACCTTTGAAACCAGGCGTTCTCCTGCATACTCACCTCCAGGAAACCGGTGCTTCATCTGCAGACTCATCTCCTGACATCCAGTGATCTTGATCCCGAGGCTGCAGCACCGCACTCCGCACGCATCCACGAACTCGGACCCTGTGAAGAAGAAGAAAGCCAAGGTTAGAACATCCGTCCCAGGGCCGCGCCGCATTTGAACCCTGCGCGCGCGCCCCCTAGTTAACAATTTACCAGCTACTGTACCACTGCAGCTTCGTTCCTCATTCCCTCTGGCTCTCACCTCGAGCTCCGCAGCTTCTGCCGGGCCGGCAACAACACCTGCAAGGGAAGAAAGCAAAAGAGCAAACATCAAAAGTGGAACGGTCAGCAATACAAGACAACAAACTTTACTATACAACAAAAACAGATGAGGAAAGACAAAGGCAAACAGGAACGCTTACCTGATATGTAGTGGCTTAGTCGCAGCAGGACTGGACTACCACGTGCAAGGGACCAGTGAAGGAACTCGGTCCAGATCATACAAGCACCACTGCCAGAAGCAGCAGGACGGAGTGCTCGCCAAAACTAATCAACAGGTGAGCTTTCCATGGACAGCGCATCCCACGGGTACCACGGTTTGGGAGAAGGGGTCTGGAAGGGGATCAGGCGCACAAGCTGGCTTACTCACACCCCCTATTCTCCACGCAGGAGCAGTCCCGAGCAGCATCACCTATTACCACCAGTCACCACATAAGTGCAGAGAGCGAAGTTGGATCCGAGCAACCTCATACCCGGGAGGCTGCAACCATGCCCCAATGCCTCCGCAGAGACCAGGTGAGCGTAACAGAACACAAAGCCTCTTCGAATCTCTGCCTGGGCGTTATGGAAACTTCTGAAACGGACCAGTTGGCCCGATTACTGGGAGAGTTGCGGGCTGAAGTTCATGCCTCAAGACAGGAAACCAATGCCCTAAGGAGGGATCTAATTGTGAACCGGGAGTGGACAGATGAACTAGCAAGGCAAATGCTCCAGGCAGGCCAGGTCTCACTGCTGGGGTATGCCCCTCCCGCCGTGCCTCCACAGCCCACGCCAGTACAGGTGGTTCTTCCAGGGGGGGTTCCCCTGGCCCCACCGGAACGCTTCACAGGCGATCTGAATAAGTACGCCATCTTTATGAATCAATGTCGTCTACATTTCTTGTCCAGACGTGGGGCATTCCCCCACGAACAAGCGGGAGTGGCATTTGTACTCTCATATTTGGGAGGTAGTGCAGCGGACTGGTCAAATCCCTTGGTAAACCAGGATGATCCTTTGCTTCGAGACTTCCGAGGTTTCCAGCGTGAAATGGAGAAACTATTTGCACGGCATACTCAAGGGCGGGCTCTGGACAATGAACTGTTATCACTACGGCAGGGTAATCAAGACCTACTAACATATATCGCTTCCTTCAATCGTCTGATAGCACAAACTAACTGGCCAGAGGAGAAAAGAACTGCTCTCTTTTACCAAGGCTTGCAAGGGGAACTTAAGGACGTATTAGCCCAAGTAGTAAATCCCCCGGAAAGATGTGCTGAATACATCGACCTGACAGTGCAACTTGATCACAGATTGCAGGATCAGAAGATGGATTGGGCCAAGGCCGAGGGACGGTCGGTCTACGTGCGACCCCGTGAGAATCAAACCAAATCACATGATCAGTCTGATCCAATGCAAATCGGAGGCTTGCGGAGCCCACTCACCAAGGCAGAAAGGGAGAAAAGGAGACAGCAGCCGCTTTGTTTGTACTGTGGTAAGGCAGGTCAGTATCTCTGAGAATGCCAGGTAAAACCACAGAGGAGGGGGCGTGGCTAGGCAGCACACCATGGGGTCATGTTTCCCCTGAGTTCCACTCGGCAGCGCCCAAGTCATACAATTTCCACCGTATAATTGAAGAATTTTCGCCCAACGTGCATCCGGAACGAAGATGAAATGGTGCCAAGGCTTTTGACGGGCTCGGAGGCTTAAAGCCCTTCCTATGGAGCATTTTTCAGGCGGTGGAACCTGCCAACAAGAAACTCCAAAATGGTGGTGCGCGCCATCACGGGCAGCCCCATAGATGAGGAACTCCTGATCGAGCCGCGCCAGTGCCGGGACCCCCACAGCTGGCCTCGGCGGCAACGAGGCACAGGGATAGAAGATCGGGCGTGCCGATGGTGGAGAGCCCCACAGGAACGTTGAGACTGGCCTGAGGGGGAGCGAACCAGCAGCAGAAGAGCCCCCGGCGAGGAGGAGTGGTGCCGAGGAAAAGACCAGCCGGGCCTCCTGCCCGACAGCCAGCGGACCCCCCGGCCGACATGGGAAGAACACCAGAGGGAAAGTGAGTTTCCGCTGCCCCTCCGGCCCCATCTGCAGTGCGGCACCGGCCCTGCCTGCCCTGGCAGCCCCGCTCAGGGAGCAAACCTGTGGTGGAGGAGCTCCCGGCGGGGAGGAGGAGCGGAGCCGAGGACGAGACCAGCCAGGCCACCTGCCCGACAGCTGGCGGACCCCCCCGACCGACATGGGAAGAACGCCGGAGGGAAAGTGAGTTTCCGCTGCCGTCCGGCCTCAGCTGCAGCGCGGCGCCTGCCCTACCTGCCCTTGGGAGCTGCGCTCTGGGCGGCGTGGGTGGCGGCGGGCCGTGCCTGGTGGGGTCCCCCCACTGCAAGACGAGGAGCGGGCTGCCTGTGGGTAAACCTGACGAGGCGTCGGGACACACCAGACGGGGAGAGGGGTGGGGCCTTGGAACCTGGCTGGCGGCCTGCTTGGCAGCGGGTGGACCTCCTGCCTGCATTGCCGGAACATCGGAGAGGGAGGGAATCTCCACTGCCTCACCGGCCCCGGTCACTGTGCGGCACCGGCCCCTGGTGGCAGTGGGCTGTGGCTGGGAGTGCCGGGGGTTCCCCCCCTGCAGCCCGAAGTCTGCAGAGAGGCTGGGAGGACCCCTTAGGCCCCCGTGAGAGCCTAGCATCACGAACGTGGAAAAGAGGACCGAAGGACCACATATAAGCAAAGCCCTGGTGAGTGTGGGAGCCCCGGGGTACAGAGCGGGGATTGTGGTCTGTGACTGTGAGGAGCCTCACCATCAGGAAGAGTGCCTTAGAGGGAGATCCCTATGGCTGGGAACGGGTCCACTACAATACAATTGAAGCCTCTCACATTCTATAGGACTCATATGAACAATAAAGCACACGTTGTGAGCCCCTGCATGCCTCTCCCCTCAGGTGCTTCTGGTTGCCCTGGGAAGTCAAGTAGGCGATACCGGCAGTCCCTCCAGGGTATGTCCAAAACAGTGGCTAAAAAGAAAACACACAGCATTCAGGCCTACCTAACACCACAACCCGGGGACCCACCCCTTACAAGCACTACCACGGCTGAAATTCACCCGGCTCCAGCCCCGAAGCTGACCGCTAACATGGCTATGTCCAGGGAGGATTTGGAGGGAATGCTTAAGTCCTTTAAACAAGACATCACCCAGGAAATTAAAAAGGAAATCAAGACCTGGCCCGTCACTTGCAGACCTCACGTCCTACCTTGGGGGACTGTAGTCTAGGGTTAACGACCTGGAGAATGTAACCTGTGTGCAATCCCATGATAGCGAAGCCCTGGAGGGAAGAGTAAAGGCCATCGAGGTGCACCTTGAGGATATTTTGGAAAAACAAGCTGATCTGAAAAATAGGTAAAGACGAAACAATGTGCACCTCCGTGGGGTCCCCCGGAAGATTCCCGACCGAGACTTGGCAGAATACGTAGAGACACTGTTTAGGGCCCTCTTGGAACTGCCACCAAATGAAGACTTAAAGCTAGATAGAACCCATCATGTGTACTCTTCAGCCCAGATGAGGAAAAACCTACTCCCAGACGTGCTCACCCGGGTGCACTTTTACCGCCAGAAGGAGGATATCATGGCTGCAGCCAGGGACTCAGACTCAATACAATTCCAGGGCGCAAAGATCCACCTGTTTCAGGACCTGGCCCCCTACACTTTGGCGCGCAGACGGCATCTGCAGAGAGTGACGTCCTGGTTGAGGGCCCAAAAGATCCGTTATCGCTGGGGGTTCCCATGTAAGCTAATGTTCGAACTCCATAATCAACATCACATAATCTCCTCGGAGGAAGATGCGAAAAGCCTGATGGGTGAGACACCCGACGATGTGGACCCTAACCCACGATCCCAAGAGGAGAATGGCTCTGTTTTACGCCCGCCGCCAAAGGCTGGGCGGGGGAGGTCCCGGCGCTGGCCGCAGCCCACAACAATCCCAAACCGAGAACCTGATCCAGGGAAAGCAACCAATGCCCTGGAAGAGGCTTCACCTCCAGCATCATTGGAGGGAGAGAGCTGGGCAGCAACCTGAACAGTTCAAGGGCAGGAGGTTCAATCTTCACTGAGGAGAAGCGCCCACCTTTGGGGCCTCTGTTTGGCTCCCAACGTCACCCGGGGAAGGAGATTTTCTTGGCGGGGTGGGTGATCCTGGACAGCGTCGGATGCCTCTCTCTCTGCGCCTGAATTGCGCCTAAGAACGCTCCACCTGTAGCCTATACCGAGGTAGCAGTAAAAGACTAAACCACCTCAACTGAAGCTCAGGAAAACTTATGGCACTCCCTTGCCGCCCTTGAATTCATGTTTAGCTCGACTTCGGGCATTGAAAATTCTGTTTAATAAGTTGATTTGGGCGCCAGAATGGATGGCACCCGACATATTCCGTACTTGGTTTAAATTACCTTGGGGACTAAGAATAATGCAATTTTTGATGAAAGTAGCTTGCTTATATGGTATCATCTGTGTCTATTATAATTCTTTCTTTGAGTTTTTTGTGTATACCCCCACCCTGAAGCTGGTAGGGGGAGATTATGTTTTGCCTCAACACAGTCCCCATTCCCGTTGCATTGCAATGTTCGATCTAAAAAGTTATCCCACTCCTGACTTGGCTAGGAGAGCCAGTTTGAGGCAAAAACCTGAGCGACCGTACCATGGAAACCCCTAGTTATAAATTCATCTCACTCAATGTGCAAGGTTTGAACTCCCCCCTGAAACGCAAAGCACTCCTCTATAGACTGAAGTCCTTAGACGCATCATTTCTGTTTCTCCAAGAGACCCATTTACAACCGGCTGATGAATTCCGCCTAAACGATAGGCTTTATCCCACCAAATTCTTTGCCTCAAGCGGGTTGAAGAAACGAGGGGTTGCCATCCTGGTGCGCAAGGGGATTTTCTTTAAGACCCAGGGAGTGGTTTGAGATGAGGAAGGAAGGTTTTTGCTGATCAACGCCACACTAGATGGCCGTAGAGTCACAATGGTCTCCATCTAGGCCCCAAACAGTAACCAAAACCAGTTCTTCACGAAGTCATCAAAAGCTTAATTTGATCATGCAGAGAGGAAGTGATTCTAGGGGGGGGGGATTTTAATGCAGTGATCAACCCCTTGGTTGATAAAACATTACAGCCAACAGCAAATGATGGGAACAACTTCAAGGCTCTCACCTCACTGTTAAAAGATCATTCCCTGATTGAGGTGTGGAGATACTACCATCAAGAAGAAAGGAATTAGACATATTTTTCGGCAGTTCATGGGGGATTTTCAAGGCTAAACATGTTTTTTATATCTGACTCACTGATCCAAAATGTATTGTAAGTGGACATACTCCCAGAAGCACTAGCAGATCACTCCCCGGTTTCACTGTCCATAACCCCTCTCCGAACTATCCCCCCCACGAAACCCCCCTGGAGGCTAAATAACTTCCTACTAGATGACCCAATGATCTGTGCCCACATTAGAGAAACCATGGAGTTATATTACAGTGAGAATGACACGGGTGACGTGAGCTGGGGTACGATTTGGGAAGCAAGCAAAGCGGTACTCAGGGGCCATTTAATAGAACAGGTAGCACAACGAGGGAGAGCTAGGAGATTATTGCGGGAGCAATTAGAAGGGGAAGCCCTTAGACTTGAAGAAGCGCACAGGAATAAACCCTCCCGGCGCTCACTAAGAGACCTGAGGATCACAAATAAAGCGCTTGAAGCACATCACATGGGGAGGGCGGCCTATGGTATGATGCGCACCAAGCAATTCTTTTACACTAAAGGAAATAAGGCTAACAAATTACTGGCGGCCAAATTAGGTAAACAGACTAAGCAAAACAGAATAGATTTCCTGCGAGATAAATCAGGCAAAGGCACATACTCTGAGGAGGGTAAATGCCGCATTATAGAAGAATTTTTCAGGGAACATGCGATCCTACATAACGGAGACCTGCAGTCTGTCAAAGAGTTTATATCCAAGGCAGACCTTACACAGCTGCCACAATCCTCACTAGATTCCTTAGAAGCCCCAATATCGACGGAAGAAGTTGAACTCGCCATCAAAGCCCTCCCTATTGGCAAGGCTCCCGGCCCAGACGGATTCACAAACAAGTTTTACAAAACGTTTGCAAAAGAACTCATACCGCACCTCACAAAGCTATTCAACACCCTATGGGAAACGGGTTCTGTTACACAATCTATGGCTGAATCAAACACAACTGTCATGATCTCTGCTTCCAAAAGATCAGGACTTGCCCGACTCCCTTGGAAGCAGACCCATAACCCCGGTTCCGAGTGCCAGCCAGTCCCAATTGGGACCTTTTGGACCCTGTCCTGGCGCCAGTGGCACCAGGCTCATAAAGATGCCCAGTCCCAGCGCTGGAAGCGCCGGGCTCATAATGCTTGGGTGGACTTACCTGCAGCAGACCATGCTGCTTACTTACCTGCCAGTTGAACCCCTGATCCTCTTCTGTTTGGGACTACTTTTCCTGTTGGGTGGGACAGGAGCCACTCCCTAGGTTCAGAACACTGGAACTCTTCTGGAAAGCAGGAACTCTTTTCTTACCTAGGCGTGGCTGTGGAAGGAGACACCTAAGCACTACAGGAGGCTATTTAAACCACACCCGATGGATGAATCTTGCTTTGTGTTATTCTGCATTCTCTGCAGCAGAACGCTCATCGTGTCTTCTGCTTCTGATCCTGGGCCTAAGGGAACAAAGGCTTACCATCCTGGAATCCAGTCTTCAGCAGCACCTGTAAAGACAAAGAAAGAACAGGTTAGCACTACGGTCTTCAGTGGCAGCGCATCTCTTACCTGGTCCATCGGCTGTCACCAACGCCTCGCGCTGCATTCTGGCATCTGAAAGACAAAGGCTTACCTACTCTTCGCATGCTCCGGAGGTCTTCGCACTGCATTCCGGCATCTGAAAGACAAAAGCTTACCAGCTCTTCGCACGCTCCGGAGGCCTTCGGCGCTGCATCCCGCATCTGAAAGACAAAAGAAGGTGCGTTTAAAGACATTGGGCAACTTTATTACTCACGTGCCATTACTCCTTCCCACGCCGAATCCAGTGGGTATTCCAGCACCCTTCAGCTTCTCTAAAGCTCCGAACTTGTACCTGCAAGATAAAAGGGACAGTTAGTGCGCATCGTGAAGCAGGCTACAAGCGCTTACTTACGTGCTTCCAGGCGCTTCTATTCCTCACGCGGGTTTGATCCTCAACTCTCATCAGCCCGCCATCCGCCATCGCCGGAACCCTGCAAAACAAGAGATATCATTACAAAAGACTTTTAAGACATTTGAAGTGCCCAGAACTTACCGTTCGTGCAGTTAACGACGGACAGCAGTCCTCTGAGGTCAAGAGGCCTGCACCCTTATCCAGTGAAGAAACTGGTTACGGCACCCTGCCCCGAGGCAGATGGAGAGCTCGGCGTTCACTTACCTAAGACATCTTACTCTTCGAGTCAGACATACAGTGCACAGAGGTCCAGCCCAAAGAGCCAACCGTGTGTTACACATCACCTTGAAGATACGGCATTCACCCCGTCAAGACCGGTGCCTCTGCGGGAATCAGGTGAGCGTTACAGAACACAAAGCCAACCGCAAAACTCCCACCCAGGCGCTATGGAAACCTCGGATACCGACCAGCTAGCCCAGTTACTTGGGAAACTAAGAGCAGAAGTGCATGCAGCCCGTCAGGAAACAAATGCTCTAAGAAGGGAATTGATTATTTCCAAGGAGCGAACAGACGATCTCGCTAGACAATTGCTACAGTCACAAGCCGGACAAACTCCGTTACCCGCATCAGGGGCAAATCTTCCTTCAACATCCTCTACGAACCCAGTGCAGATCAACCTACCTGGGAATGTACCTCTGGCTCCGCCCAAACGATTTTCTGGTGACCCAAAGAGGTTTGCAGTATTTATTAATCAGTGCCGGTTGCACTTCTTATGCCGGCCAGCAGCCTTTCCAACTGATCAAGCTAAGGTAGCTTTCGTGCTTTCGTACCTTAGTGGCAATGCGGCAGATTGGTCGATCCCTCTAGTTAATCAAGATGATCCGGTTCTCCATGATTTTCAAGCTTTTCAGCTCAGTATGGAAAAACTGTTTGCAAGACATTCACAGGGGCAGGCCTTGGACAATGAGCTCCTTTCATTGCGACAGGGTAATCAAGACCTTTTGGCTTATATTGCGTCTTTCAACAGACTGATAGTGGAAACTCAATGGCCTGAGGACAAAAGGATTACGCTGTTTTATAGAGGTCTACGTGGAGAGCTCAAAGATGTGTTAGCCCAAGTAGTGAATCCCCCGCAAGACTGTTCGGACTATATTGACTTAGTCGTTCAAATTGACCACAGACTGCAGAACAGGAAGGCCGATCGTTCCAAGTTTGATGCTCGAGTATTTTCCAAACCACCAACTCCTACCAAAGGAGTAGACTCCGGGGAACCCATGCAAATAGGGGGCCTGAAAGGACCACTAACACAAAAGGAGCGGGAAAGGAGAAAACAGCTGCAATTATGCCTCTATTGCGGAAACTCTGGGCACTTTCTTCGAGACTGTCCGGTGAAACCAGCCAAGAAGGCAGTAGGAGCTGCAGTTACCAGGGTCACAAACTCTGAGCAGGGAAACGACCTCACCCGACAAGAATAGAGGTTCTCTTGCCAAGCGTTAAAACCAGTTCCGTGACCTCGCATTTCGTGATACCTATGGTCCTCATTAGCCCTGAACATCCGGATCGATTACATGCGATTGAAGCTTACGTCGACAGCGGTGCCATCGGCAATTATGTGGATCATGAAATGGTTTTGAGGATGAATCTGACTCTTTGTCCAAAGGCTGTAAAGGACGTCATTACTACGGTGGATGGTACGGAGATAGCCTCCGGACCAGTAACGCATACCACCCAAGAAGTGACGCTAGTAAGTCAAGATGGACACCATGAGAAGATCGTGTTCGATGTGATCAAGGCCCCTCAGTTCCAGATTATTCTAGGAATTCCTTGGTTAGAGAAGCACAATCCTCAGATCGATTGGCGAGCAAGAACGGTTCAGTTTCCAGAATGCGTCTCTACTTGTCACCCTCGACCTGGTGTTGCACTGGCAGCAATTTCCTCGGAGGCTCCCCAGTTACCTCCTGAATACCTAGAATTCCAAGATGTTTTCCGGAAGGATCAGGCTAACTCTCTACCTCCTCATAGGTCTTAAGACTGCCCGATAGACCTGATACCTGGATCTACTCCTCCTTGTAGTAGAATTTATGCCCTCACCGAGCCTGAGAATCTTCACCTCCGACAATACCTGGATCAATACCTAGCGAATGGGTTTATTCGTCCTTCCAAGTCCCCTGCTTCCTCAGCTTTGTTCTTCGTTCCAAAAAAAGAAGGGGACCTTAGAACTTGTATAGATTATCGCGCCCTGAACCAGATCACCATTAAGAATAGATATCCGTTACCTTTGATACCTGAACTCCTGGACCAAGTCAGAAAAGCATGCATATATACAAAGCTGGATTCTTAGAGGAGCCTACCACTTGGTACGAGTATAAGAGGGCGATGAATGGAAGACGGCCTTCCGCACCAAGTATGGGCTATTTGAATATCAGGTCATGCCCTTCGGACTTTGCAATGCCCCGGCCGCCTTTCAATATTTTATGAACGATGTCCTCAGAGAGCTCATAGATGTGTGTGTTGTTGTTTACATTGACGACATCCTCGTTTATTCTTCATCGGAAACTGAACATCGCAAACACGTGAAAATGGTCCTCGGGAGGTTGCGTCAACACAAACTTTTCGCTAAGTTGGAAAAATGTGTTTTCAACGTGACTGAAGTTGAATTCTTGGGATTCATATTATCACCTAGTGGAGTGCGTATGGATTCAAAGAAGGTCGATGCAATTCTCAAATGGCCATCGCCATCCTCCGTAAAAGGTGTTCAAAGCATGTTAGGCTTCGCTAACTTTTACCGCAGGTTTATCCCCGAATTCTCTCGAATAGTCCAGCCCATTACCGCCTTGTTAAAGAAAAACAAACGTTTTGAATGGTCTACCGAGGTGGAACAAGCTTTCCAGAATTTGAAGACTAGATTTATCTCTGCACCGATCTTAAAACATCCTCGCCCAGAACTCCCCTACATCGTTGAAACTGATGCTTCGAGCCTTGCCATGGGGGCAGTTCTATCACAAAAGGACCCAGTAACCAATCAGTTGCATCCCGTGGCATTTTGGTCCCGCAAATTCTCGCCTCCTAAATCAATTACACTATTACTGATAAGGAACTTCTAGCTATCAAGTCCGCCTTTAAGGCTTGGCGGCATTATCTTCTGGGGGGCCGACACACCGTTACTGTGATTACAGATCACCGAAACCTGCAATATTTGAAAACCGCAAAAGCTCAATCCTCTAGGCAACTCCGTTGGGCACTATTCTTTGCCGAGTTTGACTTCATAATTACCTATCGACCTGGTACAAAAAACGGTAAAGCTGATGCCCTTTCTCGGATGGGAGTGGAATAACATTTGATCAATCCTAAACCTGTACCTATCATTCCCGAACAAAGAATTCTAGGTGTAATCGCCACACAATCCATAGAGGAAGTTAAGGATAAAGCCAGGCTACTGGTAACTCCAGCAGACATACAGAATTGGCATCTGCAGGGAAAGGACTTTACGGTGAAGGACAACCTATTATATTTCCAAGAACGGTTATACCTGCCCAGCACAGATTTACAGAAAAAGGTAATCTCTTGTTATCACGATTCTTTAATGGAAGGACATCCCGGTATGACCAAGACCTCGGAAAATATCAAGCGCTACTTCTGGTGGCCGTCTTGGAAAAAAGATATCAGAGACTTTATAATGTCCTGTGGAGTATGCGCCCAAAACAAGAGTCAAAAGGAAAAACCAGCCGGCCTCTTACGCCCTATTAACATCCCGCCTCGCCCTTGGCATACGCTTTCTATGGACTTCATCACCGATCTACCTCCATGCTCCGGATACAATACGATCCTAGTAATCATGGACCTATTCTCCAAGATGGCGCATTTCATTCCACTCAAAGGCTTACCAACAGCAGCAACTCTGGCCCGAGAATTTCTCAAAAACATCGTCCGACTGCACGGTTTTCCTTCAGTTCTAATTTCGGATCGAGGTAGTCAATTTATTTCTCATTTTTGGCGAAGTTGCTGTCGGTCGGCTCAAATTGATGTGAGACTTTCGACCAGCCACCACCCTCAAACCGACGGACAAACCGAGAGGACCAATCAAACTCTGGAACAGTATTTGCGCTGCATGCTACAACAAACTGAAAAAACTTGGAAAGATATCCTTTGGATAGCCGAATATGCCTACAATAACTCTGTCCACTCGGGAACTGGGAAGACCCCGTTTTTTCTTTTATACGGTAGTCACCCTCGAACCTCGGAGTTGGATCCACTCCAAGATCTTGGAACACCAGCAGTAGACCACCTGCATTCTACAATCACCCAAGCCTTTAAGGAAGCCGTTTCTCACCTTCAAAGGGCTAAAGAACAATACAAGAAAGGAGCAGACCAACATCAGAAGGAAGCCCCCCAATATCAAGTAGGAGATCAAGTCTGGTTATCCACCAAATATCTACCTCTAAAAGGACCACGCACATTCAACCCAAGATACCTTGGTCCCTATTCCATCACTACCATAGTAAATCCAGTAGCGGTCAAGTTGGACTTGCCCCCTCACATGAAGATACATCCGGTCTTCCACGTCTCTCTATTAAAACCCGTGCAACCTCAAACCCGACTAACTACATCTCCAAAACCTATTCTAGTTGATGGAGAACTCGAGTTTGAAGTCAAAAGCATCCTGGATTCCAAGATCTCCAAATCAAAACTATTTTACCTGATTGATTGGAAAGGCTACGGTCCCCAAGAAAGATCCTGGGAACCTGCAGAATATGTCCACGCGCCTCGTCTAATCAAACGATTTCATCGAACATTTCCTAACAAGCCCAAACCCCCGGAGAAGCCCGGTTTGGGAGGGGCCTTGAGGGGGGTGCTGTCATGATCTCTGCTTCCAAAAGATCAGGACTTGCCCGACTCCCTTGGAAGCAGACCCATAACCCCGGTTCCGAGTGCCAGCCAGTCCCAATTGGGACCTTTTGGACCCTGTCCTGGCGCCAGTGGCACCAGGCTCATAAAGATGCCCAGTCCCAGCGCTGGAAGCGCCGGGCTCATAATGCTTGGGTGGACTTACCTGCAGCAGACCATGCTGCTTACTTACCCGCCAGTTGAACCCCTGATGATCTTCTGTTTGGGACTACTTTTCCTGTTGGGTGGGACAGGAGCCACTCCCTAGGTTCAGAACACTGGAACTCTTCTGGAAAGCAGGAACTCTTTTCTTACCTAGGCGTGGCTGTGGAAGGAGACACCTAAGCACTACAGGAGGCTATTTAAACCACACCCGATGGATGAATCTTGCTTTGTGTTATTCTGCATTCTCTGCAGCAGAACGCTCATCGTGTCTTCTGCTTCTGATCCTGGGCCTAAGGGAACAAAGGCTTACCATCCTGGAATCCAGTCTTCAGCAGCACCTGTAAAGAGAAAGAAAGAACAGGTTAGCACTACGGTCTTCAGTGGCAGCGCATCTCTTACCTGGTCCATCGGCTGTCACCAACGCCTCGCGCTGCATTCTGGCATCTGAAAGACAAAGGCTTACCTACTCTTCGCATGCTCCGGAGGTCTTCGCACTGCATTCCGGCATCTGAAAGACAAAAGCTTACCAGCTCTTCGCACGCTCCGGAGGCCTTCGGCGCTGCATCCCGCATCTGAAAGACAAAAGAAGGTGCGTTTAAAGACATTGGGCAACTTTATTACTCACGTGCCATTACTCCTTCCCACGCCGAATCCAGTGGGTATTCCAGCACCCTTCAGCTTCTCTAAAGCTCCGAACTTGTACCTGCAAGATAAAAGGGACAGTTAGTGCGCATCGTGAAGCAGGCTACAAGCGCTTACTTACGTGCTTCCAGGCGCTTCTATTCCTCACGCGGGTTCGATCCTCAACTCTCATCAGCCCGCCATCCGCCATTGCCGGAACCCTGCAAAACAAGAGATATCATTACAAAAGACTTTTAAGACATTTGAAGTGCCCAGAACTTACCGTTCGTGCAGTTAACGACGGACAGCAGTCCTCTGAGGTCAAGAGGCCTGCACCCTTATCCAGTGAAGAAACTGGTTACGGCACCCTGCCCCGAGGTAGATGGAGAGCTCGGCGTTCACTTACCTAAGACATCTTACTCTTCGAGTCAGACATACAGTGCACAGAGGTCCAGCCCAAAGAGCCAACCGTGTGTTACACATCACCTTTGAAGATACGGCATTAACCCAGTCAAGACCGGCGCCTCTGCAGGAATCAGGTGAGCGTTACAACAACCTTACTCCTAAAACCCGGAAAAGACCCGGCAGATTGTGCTTCCTACCCACCCATAGCCTTGCTCAATACAGTCGCCAAGTTGTTTAGTACAATCGTAGCGCGGCGCCTGGGGGAAGTGTTACCCACACTAATAGACAGGGATCAGACAGGCTTTATCCAGGGCCGAGCGGCCTATAACAACATTCGGAGAGCAATGGACCTAATAGCTCTAGCCCCCTCCGTACCAGGTCCCCTTTCTTTGCTATCCTTAGATGCCCACCGGCCTTTGATAGCATGTCATGGGACTACCTGCATTTGGTCCTGAAGGGTTTTGGTTTCGGTCCGCAATTCTCTAAATTGGTCATGGCCAACTCCCGGATCCCCTCCACCCAAATACGAGTCAACACTCACAGGACACCACAGATACCCCTCGGCACAGGGACCAGGCAGGGGTGTCCCCTATCACCGTTGGTTTCTGCTCGAGCAATGGAACCATTAGCCCAACACATCCGCCTTCACCCCGAAATCCAAGGGTTCGAGGTAAGAGACCAGAACCACAAAGTAGCGATATATGCGGACGATATGCTCTGTTTCTTGAGAGAGGCTCAGACCTCGGTCCCCCCGCTCATGAGCCTGCTTGATAGTTTTGCACAGATCTCGGGCTTCACAAGAAACATGGCCAAATCAAAGGGTCTGAATCTATCTATAACACCGGAGGTGCTAAATGCCTTACAGAACACCTTCTCCCTTAGCTGTGTAAATTCCAAAATAACATACCTTGGGGTGCACTTAACTCCCACATACTAGGGACTGGTAAGAGCAAATATTCCTCCGCTGATAAAAGGCGCAAAGGAATCTCTAATAAAATGGGCCCCCCAGGAGATATCATGGCTGGGGCGCATAAAAGCCGTCAAAATGACCTTGCTACCCCGGCTTCTTTATGCATTCCAGGCGCTCCCAGTCCATATTCCAGAGCGAGATTTACAAGATTTGCAGAAGGAGATATGCTAATTCATCTGGCAGCGTAAAACACCTAGAATACAGCGCAGGATTCTCATCAGAAGCAGGCAGCTTGGAGGCTTGGGGCTCCCCTCCATCTTAAGATACTACCAAGCAACTCATATTGCCCCCATCCTGGGCTGGGCTATTCAAGATGACCCCCCCCCCAAATGGCGGGACATCGAACAACTGTTCGCCGGGGCTCCTCTCTCTCACCTCCCCTTCTTACCGCGGGAGGCACGGGTCTCCCAGAGGCCCTTTCTCCCAACTACGAGCTCCACGCTCCGATGCTGGGACAGGCAGAGTACCCTAAGGGAGATCGCCCTGGGACTGGGTCCTCTAACCCCAATCATGCAGTTCCCAGCCTTCAGGCCAGGGCTCCAACCTAGATCATACCAAAACTGGTCAAGAACGGGGACCTTGAGACTGCAGGAGCTCTATGCCAACTATAACCCCTTGACCTTCATCCAGTGTAAGGAGAAATGTAACCTCCCAGAGACGGAGAGATTTAGATATATACAACTTAGGCACTGGGCCACCAACCTGACCGTAAAAAAGGCTGCCACCAGGCCTCTCACAGGCCTAGAGATAACTGTCTCTGAAGGAAAACACTCACACAAAGTGGCAATGTGTTATCGCCTTCTAGAAAACGCCCCAGAGGAGGAAAAACTTTCTTACAAGTTGGCATGGGAGAGGGAGCTGGGGAGAGAGATAGCTCCAGGGTCATGGCAGAGAATCTGGGACAGAGCACATAGGTCCTCTAGATGCACAACAGTCAGGGAATGCGCATTTAAGATATGCTATTGATGGTACTTCACGCCGCAGAGACTGCACGCAATGAATGTAGATTACCCTGATGTATTTTGGCATGGTTGTGGGGCAAAGGGAGACTTGGGGCACCTGTGGTGGCATTGTCAGATCATTCAATCCTTTTGGTTGGAGATCAGGTCCAAAATTAAGGACATTTGTGGAACCCTCCTCCCCATGGACCCATTAGTGATGATGTTGGGTGACACCCCAGATGATGGATCCTATCCACAGTCTGGTCCCAGAGTGCGACTAATCACACAACTACTGATGGCGGCCCGCCTTAGGCGCACTCGATTCTGGAAAGAACTGGAGGGTCCCCACATTGCACACTGGTGGGTTAATGTTTGGGAGCTTCTGGGAATAGAGAAGCTAATGGCTGCATTGGAAAACCGGACGGACAAATTCCAGAATATCTGGGGTCCATTCCTAGACCATGTGGAGGAAAATAACACATGTTCTTCCAACCCAGACTGGTTAAATACCTCCTCCAGCCCTGAATAGCTTGGGAACGAAGGAAGGACCTACCGACTTGAAATCAGAATGGGGGGACGCTGCAGGGCACTGGGGGCAATACCTGGAACTAATGGTGATTCTGGTGGGGGTTGTATTTTTTTTTCTTTTTCCTTCCCGTCCCTTCTCCTCTTGCTTCAACTAAGACCGATGGTCAAACTGAGAGAACCAATCAGACTCTTGAACAGTACCTGCGTTGTATGCTACATCAGTCTGAGAGCAATTGGAAAGACATCTTATGGATCGCTGAATATGCGTACAATAATTCAGTACACTCAGGAACTGGACACAGCCCCTTTTATACTATATATGGACATCATCCTCGAACCTCGGACTTGGATTCGCCCCAACGTTTGGAGATGCCTGCAGTAGACCATCTCCACACCGTCATTACACAAACCTTCAAGGAAGCAACAGAACATTTACAGAGAGCTAAGGATAAATACAAGAAAAACGCTGATCAACTTAGGAGAGAAGCACCACAATACCAGATAGGAGATCAAGTATGGCTATCTACTAAACACATCCCACTCAAGGGAACACGAACCTTTAATCCTAGATATTTGGGACCCTACTCGATCAAGACCATTATCAGCCCAGTGGCCGTCAAGTTGGACCTGCCCGCCCATATGCGAATTCATCCCGTCTTCCATTCTCTCTCTTGAAACCAGTCCAACCAGGAACTAGATTAACCAAACCACCAGATCCCATCCTCATTGACGGGGAACCTGAATTTGAAGTTAAAGACATCTTGGACTCCAAGAGGGTTAGGTCAAAACTCTTTTACCTAATCGATTGGAAAGGATACGGACCCCAAGAAAGGTCCTGGGAAAGTAGTGACCATGTGCACGCACCCCAATTGGTGAAGAAATTCCACCGGGAGTTCCCTAACAAACCAAAGCCCAGAGGAAGAACGACTTTAGGAGGGGCCTAGAGGGGGAGTGCTGTCATGATGCCTGCCCCCGGGAAACCAGGTTTGGCCCAGCTACCCCGGAAGCAGGCATCATGCCATTTAATGCAAGCCCATGAACCCCAATTAGGGGCTATTTGGGTGCAGTCCTGGCGCCTATGGCGCCAGGCTCATAAGTTCAGAATCAGTCCTGGTGCCATGGGCGCCAGGCTCATGGTCAAGGACTTACCTGAAGCAGACCATGCTGCTAACTTACCTGAGGCAGACCATGCTGCCAGTGACCAGAAGTCAAATAAGGCCTAGGAGGGACTATTTTTCCCTAGGAACTATTTTTTACTCGGGTGGGGCCGCGGAAGGATACTTACCTGGAACTACTTCCAAGGCTATTTAAACCACGCCCTGACAGCAATCCATGCTTCGCGTTATTCTGCACCTGCAGCATAACGCTCACCGTGCCTGCAGCAGCTTCCAGTCTTCAGCCACGCCCGCCTGGATGCCGGTGCTCCTGAAAACCTGAAAGAAAGCACAGGGAAGGTTAGAACCTGAGTTTTTATCTGCAATCCTTACCTGAATCCTGAATCTTCTTGGCTCTGACCTAGAAGGAAGAAATCATCAGACGTGCGCCGCTTCGCATCCTGCAGCGCCGCGCGGGAACTCACCTGAAGCCATCCTCCGCATTCCATTGCGCTTTTCAGCATCCAGCAGCCACTCTCCAACACCTGTGGAAATAAAGACAATAAGGTGAGCAAGGGAGCATTCCCAGACAATAAAGGCAATCCCCAGGACTTACCTGATACCACAGGGGGTAGTCAACTCATCTCGGGTCGGCGCGGCCTGCACAGCTTCTCCGCCGTAACCCGGCCCCAAAGGGGAAACAAAAGCAACACAAAAGCGCAAGTAGGGGAAACCGAATTCCGCTACAGACTTACCTGGTTACTGCCTGAGGCCGCAATCACCGGAACCTCCACCGATCCAGCGCCTGCAAAAGGAAAGGGTCACAGGTTAGACCAGGTCCTCATTATCGAACTGAACAGAATCCATAAACACTTACCTGCATCTTACTGGTTGCCACTTGGAACTCTTCTCAAGAACTATTAAGGCAACCTAGGGAATTTGGGCAGAGTGAAAGCCAGACGTTTTTGAACTCTTTTTCAAAACTATTTCCTTACGGAGTCAATACCGTTCTGCAACTCACCAACATCCCACACCAGTGAAGTAACTGGTCATCTACGCGCCCCTGCGCTCGAGGCAGGATGGAGAGCTCATCTTTCCAAACTATCAGGTAAGAACATAGCAAGAGTTCGGAAGTAATTTGTGGGAAGAGATCGCAGGAGTGGGGGGAAGGTGGGGTTGGCGCCCAGTCCCCGCAGGTGGCTAATTGCCTTTTCTCCATTACAGAAGGATATTCATACGGGCAAAACAAGCTAAGCTGGGTGGTCCGGTCCAGTCCATCATTTCGGCGCCCCGTGTGTCGCTGGAAGAGGTAACAACAGCCCAGTTCAGATCGACGCCCCCGTGGACACCAGGTGAGCGTAACAATTGTACAGTTCATCGCAACCTGTGGCACCTGTGCACAACACAAGTCCCAAAAACAAAGTCCTGCAGGTCTGCTATGTCAATTAGAAGTACCCCCAGCACCTTGGCATATGCTATCAATGGATTTTATTACAGACCTTCCCTCCTGTGTAGGATACAATACCATCTTAGTCGTCGTAGATCTGTTTTCCAAAATGACCCACTTTATTCCCCTGAAAGGTCTCCCAACTGCTTCTACTCTGGCTACCATGTTTTTGGAACGGATTGTCCGGCTACACGGGTTCCCATCAATATTGATATCAGACCGAGGAACTCAGTTTGTCTCTGCATTCTGGAAAAGGTGTAAAATTGCCAAAATCGCCCACCGGTTATCTACAAGCCATCACCCCCAAACCGACGGCCAGACCGAATTGTCTAACCAGACCCTTGAGCAATACATAAGGTGTATAGTGCAACAAACCGAGGATACCTGGAAGGACATACTTTGGTTAGCAGAATACGCATATAACAACTCCATTCACACCAGTACAGGACAAAGCCCATTCTACATAGTGTACGGTCGACATCCACGGACATCTGTTTTTGACCCACTCGAATCTTTAGAAATGCCCTCTGTAACGACCTTACACAAAACCATCACCGTGGTTTTTCAGGAAGCAGCAGAGCATCTTGCCAGAGCCAAAGAGAAACAGAAGCAGTTTGCGAATCGACACAGAAGGGAAGCTCCCAACTACCAAGTCGGAGACAAGGTTTGGTTAGCATCCAAAAACATCCCCCTGAAAGGACCACGGGCGTTCCGTCCCAGATATCTGGGACCCTACACTATCAGGGATGTGATCAACCCTGCGGCCATGAAATTAGAATTACCAGCCCACATGCGGATCCACCCGGTGTTTCATGTCTCCCTCCTAAAACCATTGAGACCAGGTACGCGGATTGATACTCCACCGGATCCTGAAATAGTTGAAGGAGAACCAGAATACGACGTTAAAAGATCGGACCTGGGAACCCAGAGAGCATGTCCACGCTCCACAATTAATCAGGCAGTTCCACCGCCATAACCCCACTAAACCAGGGCCAGGGGGGGAAGCCACCCATGAGAGGGGCCTTGAGGGGGAGTGCTGTCATGGCCACAGGCCCCATAAAACAAAAGCCACACCATCTAGTGATGGGGGCAATGGGTCACTTGACTCAACTATGTCCCTTTGGGACCTATAAACACAGGGGCCCTAAGGCGCCAGGCTCATATAGAGATGTGAGCAGGAACACTTTATTTCAGTGCAGGAGTGCTTTTACTTTATTTCAGTGCAGGAGTGCTTTTATTTAACAAGAACTTTCCAGGAGCTGAAAGCCTTTATTCCAGAGAACATCCTCATGTGCTGACTCATCGGGTGTGGCTCCCTAGGCCTGGTCTACATGTGTTGACTCATCAGGTGTGGCAGGGTGTGGCAGGCAGGCTGAACCTGGTGGGCGAGGCTTCAGAAGCTCAGCTATATAAGCTGCTCCGTCCTTACGGCCGGTGCTTGGCATTACTGTGCACTCGCGTGCAACGTGACTCTCACCGCCGCTTGGACCAGTTTACTTACCTTTGAAACCAGGCGTTCTCCTGCATACTCACCTTCAAAAAACAGGTGCTTCATCGCTTCATCTGCAGACTCATCTCCTGACATCCAGTGATCTTGATCCCGATGCCACAGAACCGCACTCTGCATCCACGAACTTGGACCCTGTGAAGAAGAAGAAAGCCATGGTTAGAACATCCGGCCTAGGGCAGCGCCACATTTGAACCCTGCGCGCCCCGTAGTTAACAATTTACCAGCTACTGTACCGCTGCAGCTTCGTTCCTCATTCCCTCCGGCTCTCGCCTTGAGCTCTGCAGCTTCTGCCAGGCCGGCAACATCACCTGAAAGGGAAGAAAGCAAAAGAGCAAACATCAAAAGTGGAACGGACAGCAATACAAGACAACAAACTTTACAATACAACAAAAACAGACGAGGAAAGACAAAGGCAAACAGGAACACTTACCTGAAGTATAGTGGCTTAGTCGCAGCAGGACTGGACTACCACATGCAAGGGACCAGTGAAGGAACTCGGTCAAGATCATACAAGCGCCCCTGCCAGAAGCAGCAGGATGGAGTGCTCACCAAAACTAATCAACAGGTGAGCTTGCCAGGGACAGCGCATCCCACGGGTACCACGGTTTGGCAGAAGGGGTCTGGAAGGGGATCAGGCGCACAAGCTGGCATACTCACACCCCCTATTCTCCACGCAGGAGCAGTCCCGAGCAGCATCACCTATTACCACCAGTCACCACATAAGCGCAGAGAGCAAAGTCGGACCTGAGCGACCTCACCCCCGGGAGGGCTGCAACCATGCCCCAATGCCTCAGCAGAGACCAGGTGAGCGTAACACTTGTCTCTGCTGGTTAGTGGGCTTATTGTTGTCACTGCAACGAGGAAGCTCTCCTCCAATGCTTGGTTCCCATTTGTCAGGGTCCCCGACCTGTGTCTGCTGGTCAGTGGTCTTATGTCATCCAGTAGTTTTGTCATTACTCTGTAATGAGGGAGATCGTTCATGATGCACTTTTCACTCTTCCAGTGTCCAGTGGCTACTTTGTTACTACTGGGACGAGGAAGATCCTCCCTGATACACTCTATGCTGTTCTGTTCACCAATAGCCTTATAGCTGCCAATGGGGTGAGGAACACTACGCTGTATGCAACTCTCCACTGCCTCTGTATGCGTATCTGGTCTCCCATGCCTCCCTTTACCTTCTCATGGGATGTGGCACATCATCAGTCCTTCCTGGGATGGAGTTCTTTGTTGGTGGCTTCCTCTGCTCTTCTCATCTCCTTTGACGTCACGGTACACCTCTGCAGTCCTTCACTCCTTACGGCATTGGCTTTGCTCTTGAACCAGACGTTCCACCTTGTTGTGATCACAACACTACTTCTTCTGTTGAGTCTCGCAGTTGGGTCTGCTCCCGTCAGACCCACAATGGGCTCTCAGAACCTGCCCGCAGCATCCTCTGCACAGCCTTTCTTCTGCACCTCACAGAGTTCAAAACTCCTGGGTTCCAGCCGGTTACTGGCTTCCCTGTGATCGGACACCTCTTAGTCCATCTCTTACCTTTTTATCCCCGGGACTCTGCCCCGACGCAGCATCCACACCTGTAATCAATGGCTCTTTGGCATTCCTCATGCCTCCGGAGAGCTTACGCTCCACCTCATGGCAGTACTTAAGAGTTGGTTATTCTTCATTCTTCTTGTGTTCTTCCTTGTCTCAGTATGTTCTGTTCTGGCTACATTCCATGTACTACAAAAATACATGGATTTACTCTCAATGAAATGGTTCGAAGTGGAGGAGGGAGCTAGGGAAAGTTGGGGAGTGACATTGCTCAACGGGCTGTACCCTAGGGGATCGTCCTTGTCCCATAGGGGGAGTCCCTCCCCATGAGGTGATCCCACGTTAAACCACCCTAGGGGAACTATTGGGTATCTGTCACACCTCTGTACCCTCATGGGAAATGGTCCTCCTTGGGGAGAAGTAACAACACCTTGCGAATCAGTCAAATACCCTTTCCCTAATGATGCTGGTGCCCACATTTCCCTCTAAGGGAAATCGGGAAAAGAAATTGACATTTCCCTGCTCTTTGACTTTTCTGTGTACTACATTAAAACAGAAAGGCTGGAGACCAAGGAACCAGGACATTATTTGTGGGTTCGTCTTTTTCTTCAGACTGAGCCATGAGAGGGGAGAGTGGTTGGTTATGAACTTAAATGTTCTACCCGTCAGATAGTATTTCAAGTAACCTGCCGCCCATTTGATTGGCAGGGCCTCATGCTCGATGGTTGCATAATTTATTTTCCCTTGGGAAGAGCTTCTGACTGCTGTATAAAACCAGATGCTCTATTCCGTCATATTTTTGGTATAAATCGGCTCTATCCCCACATTGGAAGCGTCCATCTGAAGGATGAAATCTTTGTTAAAATTGGGAACTTTCAGGATGGGCTCACTGTATAAGATGTGTTTCAGTGTATTAAAGCTGGCCTGATCTTCCGTTTATCAGCAAAGTTTTTGTGGTTCAGCATTTTCAATTTGTCAGTGAGGCAAGATGTTATGGCCAGATCATTAGGAATAAACCTCTGGTAGTCCCTGGTAAGTCCCCAAAAGACCCACAGGTGTCTTTTAATATTTAGGGGGGGTGATTCCTGCACAGCCTGACCTTTTCCGATTGAGATTGCACTAAGCAATTCCCCACAAAAAAGCCTAGATCTTTAACCTCCAACTGGGCTATGTGAAACTTTTTGGGATTAGCGGTAAAGCCAGCTTGCCTCAGAGCATGGGTGATCTCATACAAGTGAAATAGGTGCTCCTCCCAGATGTTGCTGTGGACCACGATGCCGTCCAGATACGCACCACGGAAGTTGGAAAAGCGTTGCAGTATCTGTTCCATCAGCTGCTAAATAGTCACTGGAGCCCTGTGAAGTCCGAAGGGTAGAACTTTGAAGTAAAATAGTCTTCTGGCGGTGGAGCAATCTATCTTTTCTTTACCAGAGGGGTTTGGTGGCACCTGTCAATAGACTTTCGTTTGATCAATTGTGGAGACATAGACAGCCGATCCCAGTCTGTCGATGAAGTCATCAATCCAAGGAATCTCGGCCCCCTCTTTGCATTGCATTTGTGCCACTATTTTTGAAATTCGAATTTAGGTGTGGGTGCTTTTACATCTCTGCACCCTCTCTGCATTGCATTTGTGCCACTGTTTTTGAAATTCGAATTTAGGGCTATGTGCTTTTACATATCTGCACCCTCTTTGCATTGCATTTGTGCCACCATTTTTTAAATTCGAATTTAGGTGTGTGTGCTTTTACATCTCTGCACCCTCTTTGCATTGCATTTGTGCCCCTTGTTTCTTGAAATTCGAATTTCCTTTATGGATTGCATTTGTGCCTTTTGTGACTACTAGGTCAACTGGTGAGTTTAGCTAGAACTGTGCAGTGCAGCCACTATTCTTTCATTCCTCTACCAACCTCTGCCGCCCCTCTGGCTCTCACCATCTCATCCATCTTCTCTAACTGCTACACTATCACCTATCCCCCCTTCTCTCACTAAGTCTGGAAGGAAAAAGCACAAAAAAGGCATCCTGTCCTCGAACCCTGGCCTACCCATCGCAGACACTTACGTCAGCGCAACACACTGATATCCTCTTCTCTGTCCCTTACCCAGATCTATGGTCTCCTCATGTCATCTCACAGTGATGGTTGGCTCAACCTAATTTCCCAATAATGTCCCCTAATTTCCCCAAATGTCCTGGACATAGTGGGAAATTAGGTTGAGCCAACCATCACTGTGTATGGTTGAGTCGTTGGGACTTGACTTTGTATTTGTGCTAATGTAGGTAGATTGATGTATTGAATCACAATGATTTGTGTATAGGTTTTTAATGTTTTTGATATGATTTAGCAGGTGGTTAGAATTGCGCTCTGATGTATTAATAAAATTGACATGTGTTTATGTATGAAACATAATTTTTGACCAAGTGTTATCTCCTTGTATTTGTTTAGAGGAGATAACAAGAGTCCTTTGGTGTGAGTAGGGGTGCATATAATAATAATAATAATAATAATAATAATAATAATAATAATAATAATAATAATAATAATAATAATAATAATAATAATAATAATACATGTTTCTTTACTAATAGATAGTGACGTTTCTTGTGTTTGATTACATATATTTAATTCCCATTTAGTAGGAAGGTCCAACGCCATACAGTGGGAAAGCCCTTGTGAGAATATTAACACCTGAAGAAATTACCAGAGTTGCCTGCTCCATGAAGATCTCTTCCAAATAGCTATCCGCTTGCTCCTTCAGAACCATCAAGGACAACATTGGCTCTCTTGCCCCTGCACCCCCTGATCTCTGCAACCACTCCTTTTCCACCAGATCTTTCCCATCCTCCCTCAAGCACTCCTGTGTGCGCCCCTCCTGATAAAACCTTCAGCAAACCCTACCTGTCCAGCCAACTACCGCCCTATTTCTATCACCTCCTTCTTTGGGAAACTGTTGAAGAAGCTGTCCTTTCCACAACTTACCTCACACATTGAACTTGTTGGTGGTCTCCACAACCATCAATCTGGCTTCCGAGCATCCAGAGGCACAGAAACCGCTCTTAGGAACACCCGTGAAGAACTGCTCGCTTCTCTGGACTCTAACTCTCCAGCTGTCCTCATCCTACGCAATCTCTCCTCTGCGTTCAATACGGTTAACCATTCCATCCTCATAAAACAGCTCCATGATACCCTTGGTATCGCGGAGCGGGAACTGGATTTGCTTACCTCTTTCCTAACTGACAGTTTGTACCATGTCAATTTGGACACTTTCTCCTCACCTACTTCCTTCTCCACCTGTGGTGTGCCCCAGGGCTCAAACCTCTCCCCCTGGCTCTTTACCACTTACCTTGCCCATCTAGCACTCCTCATTACCTCCTTCTCCGCCAACGTCCAGTGCTACGCAGGTGACACATAACTGTCTTTCAAACTTTCTGCTGACCCTCTCACATCCTCCATCCTCCCTGACAACCTATCTGCCATCCAGTGCTAGTGTACTTCCAATGATCTCTGCCTCAATGCCAGCAAGACTGAGATCATTCGCATTGGGACCCCGGCTCTCTCTTTTTTCCCCTCTCTCCGGCCCTCCTCCATGGGCTCTCCGCCTGCTCCTACTTCTGAAGCCAGAAACCTTGGAGTCATCTTTGACTCCTCGCTCTCCTTTCTTCCTCCCTCACACTCCGGACATTGCGAAGAAGTCCCACTTTCAACACTTCCTTCTCAAAGGAATTGTCCCTTTTCCAACTTTCCCCCAGAAGCTCAATGTTACCCGAACCATTGTTCTCTCCGAGCTTGACTACTGCAATAGCCTTCTCCTGAATCTACTTTCTTCCACCTTATGACCTCTCCAGCTAATACAGAATAGGGCAGCAAGACTTATTCTTGAGCCCAGGACGGCATCTCTCTTGCCCTAAAAACTCTTCACTGGCTCCCGGTTGCAGCACAGATTAAATTCAAATCCTTCTGCATCATCCACAAGGCTGACCGGGGCCTGGGACCACGCTATCTGCAACTTTCTCTTACTAAATATTCTCCCTCTCGACCTCTGCGGTCCTCTGGCCCCAAATCTCTGTGTGTAAAGCGTTTCGCTAAACAGAGGGCCGGAGGCCGATCACTTCCATCAGCTGGTTCCCACTTATGGAACAGGCCTCCTTTTCCTCTTCGTCTTGAGTAGGACTTCCTTAAACTCAGGAAGCTCCTCAAGACTTTCCTTTTCACCACCTCCGTCCCTCCTCTGCTAATCTCACAGTCGCTGTGAATGGTCGCCAGGGCCCTTATATATCCCTTCGGGGACCTGGCCTCCCATACGCAATCGCCCCAGCCTCTGCCTACCTCTCAGCACTTGCCTTGGGAACCCACTGGCCCCACTCCTGTAGGCTTGCACTTTCTACCCAATACGGCTCCAGGCCGCATAGCACTTACCATACTATGCACTTCATCTGCTGCGCACCCACGATCATGAACATTCCAGAACTTACACCGGTGTCCAGTCAAAGTTTCGAAACAATAGTTTCGAATGTCAATAGTTCTGACACCAAAGTGCAGAAAAAAAAGTTTCGAGTGTATTTTTTTAATATTAAAGGGTTTATTTTAATTTCCTATTGTAAAATAAGTGTTTTAAAAAAAGAAAAACGGGGGTTTGGGTGGGGGTTTGGATGGGGGACCCCCCCCCCATAAAAAAATAAAAAATAAAATCAAAACTTTTTTTTCCGGCACTGTCGGAACTTTTGGCATTCAAAACTTTGACTGTCGAAACTATCACTAGGAACCACTTACACCCACCCCCCGGTTCCCTGTTTCTCGCTGCACTTGCAAGTTCTGAATACTCACAAGGCATAGTAGGTTTGTCTTTTATCTTCCACTGTAATCATTGTTTTCAATCCCATGTTCCCTCCCAGTTGCCATGTCGGTGCTTTGAAACACAAGTGACTTACTGTATAAGCAACAAACAAATGTACAATAAATAAATAAATAAATCAGATGGTTGTCAAGCTCGGATATGGCGTTCAACTTCCGGAAGTCTATACAAAACCTCCACAACTGATCTGGCTTGGCTACAAGGCCTATTGGTGATGACCATGGACTCTGGGATGGCTTAATTATATGGGAGGCTAGCACATCTCAGCCTCCTGGAGGACTACTTTGTTTTCCGGCTCCGGAATTCAGTAAGGCCTCAGGTTAATGACTTTTCCTGGGGGTGTGCGGATGTAATGTTTAATTTATTTATTTATTTATAACATTTATGTAAAGCCCAGACCTTGGGGCATCACGACATGTGTTACAAAGTCAGAGATAGCAGTTAACAACTTCAAGTCAGCAAAAATAACAGAACAGCAGGAATTAATCATATTTGTCGAAGATCCAAGTTTTTACCAACTTTTTGAAAGCAATGTAACAGCGTTCATTGATGATGTTCAGCGGCAGAGAATTCCAGAGCATGGGAGCGGAAACACAGAAGCCTGCACCCCCGGCTCTTTTGCTCTTAAAACCAGGGTGTGCAAGGGGATGCTGGTGCTGAATCTTAACGAATGCACTGGGACTCTGGGTGATGCAATTGTTGAGGTAGCAAGGGGCCTCATTGTAAATACACTGGTGGGCAGTAGTAAATTTTCTGAAGTCCAGGCGAGCTGTGATTGGAAGCCAGTGGACTTCTCGTCTGGTGGCTGAAATGTGATCGGATAGTTTGCAGCATGCAGTGCTTTATTTTGTAGTAGTTGCATTTTTGCCATTTTTGCCAGGTTTGGTTCCTGATGTGCCCTTGAGTAGAATGTTACAGTAGTCCAACTTGGTGAGTATGAGGGCTCTTTCGAGAGCAAGACAGTACCTCTGTGAGAGGAATTGCCTACTTAGAGCAAGGAGCCTTGAGGTATAGACAGTGGCGGAGGCAAGTGCATTTATGTGCTTGGTCATGGACAAGTCAGCTTCGAGGTACACACCCAACATTTTGACTTATTTCATTACTGGGATGATGGCACTGTCAATGCAAAAGATGGAGAAGCGGTTGTCAAGGTTTTTTAGCCGGTGAGGAGAGCCCACAATGATGAGTTCCATCTTCTCATCATTAAGGCAGAGGTTATGTGACGCCATCCAATTTTAAATGGTGCTGTAAATTATGTTAACTGTAACTGTGTCCTGAGCATAATCACCTGAGATGGGGATGAGCATTTGAGTATCATCTGCAAAGTTAGTGTAGATGATACCCAGTGCGCCCAATAAGTCAAATAATGGTTTTGTATACGTGTTGTACAATGTAGGTGAGAGGCAGGATCCTTTCGGGACACCTAGAGGAGCAGGGATGGGGTCAGCTGAAGCTTCACCAATCAACACCCTGGTAGTGTGTTCGCTGAGGGATTATTTGATCCATGATGCAGCATCCAGTGAGAAGTGAATGTGGTGTGAGAGGTTGCAGCAGAGGGTGTCAGATCCACCAGATCAAAGGCTACATACAGGTCTAATAGTAGTAAGATGGCTAGATTGCCTGAGTCTCTGATATTATCCATGTGGATTTTTAAGTTCAGGAGGGCCGTTTCTGTGCTGTGTTTTGGGCAGAAGCCAGACTGTCTCGCTCCTAGTAGTTGGTTGTGCTCCAGAAATTTATGTATTTGTGAGTAGGCCAAGCAGTTGAGTATTTTAAGCAAGAAAGGTACTGTAGTAATGGGACAGCAGTTAGTGGGGATGGAGGGATCTAGGGAGGGTTTCTTGAGTAGGGGTGTGATCCAGGCTGCTTTAATGCTCGCAGGTACATTACAGGTTGAGAAGGACACATTAGCCAAGTTGGTGATGATAGGTGTCATGGAGGGAGGGCGTGCAGAGCTTAACCATGTGAGCCGGGCATGTGTCTCCTTTGCAATTGGAGGGTTTTAGAGCCAGAATTGTGGATAGGACTTGTTCATTAGTGACTTCATAGAAATTAGAAGGAGGGGTAGTGTATGCCGCTTTGGTAGGTGGAAGTGGGTCATGCGCGGTTGCCTTTGCAGCAAGAATAGCTTTTTTGGCATTGATTTCTTCACACAGTGATTTGATTTTGGACGAGAGAGCATGTTGAATTGTGGTACACCAGGCTTTGTCATTGGGGGTCATGGAGACAGTGAGAGAGGGGGTCTCAAATTCAAACAGTATAGCAAAGATTCGACTTTATTTATGACCGTGTCTTATTTGTAGGCTTGGGAGATAGAGGTGAGTGCATCATGGTTATTCAGGGATGGGTGTCTTTTGCACAGGTGTTTCAGGGCTCTTTTTGTTTCTGAGTAGTGTAACGAGCTCCTCATAAAAACCAGATAGCATTCAGTGTATGTGGTTTATAAGTTTTGGCCTTAATAGAGGCATGCTGGTCAATGGTGAAGAAAAGGAATGCTTGGTAGTGATTTGCAAGTTCCTGGTGGTTATTATTACAGGACCTAGGGCTACGGCATGAATCTAGGACAGTGAAGATAGTTGGCTTGTGGAGTTTGTGGGTGAGTTTCTGGTATTGCGTACTAGGACGGGGATCATTGCGGGTAGGCAGCTTTTACGAGGTGAGGCAACGGCAAGCGTGAGGTGGATGACCCATGGTCTGACCAAGTTATGGTGTCAAGAGAGGTGATCTCAATGGTGGCATTGGCAGTGAGGATCCAATCAAAGATTGGATTTTTGGTGTGGATGGGATCCTTTGTCAATTGGCTGAATGTTATGTCGTTTAAAGCTAGAGCAAGTGCAGTGTCATCATTGAATCCGAGGTTAAAGTCGCCCAGGATAATTAATTTGGTGGTAGGCTTCATGAGAGGTGTGACCAGGAGGTGGATATCTAGGTCAGGGTGGGTGGACCCATTTGGCTGGCAGTATAGTAAGAGAAGGTTATAGGTAGTCCGCAGGTTGGTAACGAGCTTCAGTAACAACATTTCATACCCCTGTGTGTTAGGAATAAACAGTGATCTGATGGAGAGGGAGACTTGGCAATGAAGGCTACTCCTCCTATTGCATTTTGGCGGTCAGCCCTGAAGATGGAATAATCAAGAGTGATGGCTAGGGAGAGAAGTGGGCCTGAGGCATTGTGAAGTCAGGATTCTGTAATGGCGAGTATGTTGAGGCTATGTTCAACGAGTAAGTCATGTATGTCAATAGCACGGGCTCCTAAAGAGCGTGCATTTATTGATGCGCAGTAAGACTCTTTGCAGGTCTGGTTGGGTACTGGGGTCTGATGTGTAGATGAGCCTGAAGACAATCATTGATAGGTGGTGCAATGGTAGTTCTGGCAAGGAGAGGCATCTGGTGGGTGCCATTATAGGTCATGCAATGGTAGTTCTGGCAGGCGGAGGAGCTTGATGGGTGGCACTACTAGGTGGTGCTATGATAGTTCTGGCAGGCAGAGGCACCTGGTGGGTGGCATTAGTAGGTGGTGTAATGGTAGTTCTGGCAAGCAGAGGATCCTGATGGGTGGCACTAGTCGGTGGTGCTGTGGTGGTTCTGGCAGGCAGAGGAGCCCGGTGGGTGGCATTTGTAGATGGAATAGTGGGCGAGTTAGATTCTTGTCTAGGTTTTGCGTATCTGGGCATTCCTAGAGAGGGGATGGTAACCTGTGATCTAAGGAACACTAGGGGGTGGTTCTTATGTTAGCTTGTCTGTCTGCACCTAGGCAGAGTAAGGTGTTTTAGTTAGTTGCAATATGCGCTTGTGGGAGGGCAGTAGGTGCTGTGGAGGTGCCAAGCAGGTTCCCAGACGTGTAAGGAGTGTGTGCCTGAAGCAGGTGTTGGTTGAGTGGCACAGGGCATTGGTTTGTGAAGTATGTGGTCTTGTCAGGGGTTGTCTGTGGCAGTACTGCCTGATTAGACGTGAGCACAGGTGGGGTGAATGCTGGAATATGGTCTGAGGCGGCGATGGGTATCATGTAGTACAGCAGGTGGAGAAAATCTGCAAACTCAAATAGATAATAAAATAGAGAATGAAGCTAACCCAGCGGAAGAGATCAACAAGTCACTTGTAGTAAACGAATTATCAGTAAACTCCACCATCCAGCAAAATTTCCATACGAATGAGGATTCTGCTAATAAAAATGCAAAGGTAGAAAATGTGTTTAATTTGCAGGACTCTACAATCCAAGAACGAAAGAAGGGTGACCCACTTGAGAATACGGGATGCTTCCATGATTCCAAGATTAAACAGCTTCTGGTGGATACGGAGAGAAACCAAATAGAAAAAGTCGAGACTCCATTGACCACACTAAGGATTCATGCTGAACAGGCAAAAATGAAATGGCAACAGAGAATTAACAGTCACAATATCGAGAACAAATCTATGCCCACGAACATACAACCTGAGAAATGCCAAATAGCAAGATTATCTCTCGACTGAGATCGAGTCTCTTATGTCAAACCATGAGAAACAAAATCAAGTATTTGGGTCAAATATACCTAATGTGACAGCCAATGACATAAGGCAGCTGACATCAACTCCACTATAGAAGGGAATAAAAACTAAATTGCAAATGAAAGAACAAATTAATCAAGAAATACAGGATAGACATACATATATTGAAACTAAAATATCAATCTCACATCAACCGACCAGCAATACAAATCATTGAAATTTGAGACAGCAGAAATCTCAAACAAATGAGAAAGAGGAAAATGCTGACCATCCCAAAAAAAAGAGTAATGGTAATACTGATGATACTGATTTACGTGGATATTGTGGCTGTGATAAAAACACAAATGAACAACAACAAGCTATTCCAACGACCATGCTTGACCTACAAAATGTGCTAATAGCCGCCTCCACCTTCGCCTTAGCACCTTTTCTAAATTTACTATAAACTCACGCCAATGTGCATAATGACCAAACTACCTTACTCGCTTTAATTCATAGGAAACAAATAAATATTGAAACATTTATAGATTGTATACAAACAAGACAAGACAGCGAAGCAGATATATAGGCTCAGTGGCAGGCCCGTCTGTTCTACATTGATAGAGCTGACTGCAAAGAAAAAACAGACATGGCAGCTACATTGTTAAGCACAATACAATACATGCAAAATAACAACATAAGCAAACAATATCACAAGCAACAAACCAAAAAGATGAAAGTCCCATCAACATAGAGAAAACAACTCAATAAATTGGCAAAATGAGAGAACAGACTAAAGTACCACAAGAGATGAACCTTACACATGGAAAAGAAAAAAAGGATCATCCAAGGAACATTAATGAATCATCAGCGAATATTTCTATACAACATCAAAACAAACCTATGCAACAACGAAAATCATCTGCTAAAGTTAGCATAACACAGAAGCTAATCGTGGACCAAAAAGTTAAACCCCAGAAATGGCTGAGCAGAAGGAAAATAATAAACCATCAAGAACAAAAACAAATATAAAGGGATCCCGTGCCTTCTTAAGAAACTTTAAAACGTCATCCCTAAATACAGGGTCCACATTGTAATTCTTCCTGTAACTATTCCTGTACATTATTGTATTCTGCAAATGTGTTCTGCCTCACTTGTATGTAACCTCCAGTATTTCAAGCGCTCAGTTACCTCAGGGTTTGGTGCGCAATACAAATAATAAAGAAACAAAACAGATCAGATAACAAAAATCGAGATAATAAAAATATCAACTCAAAAAACATTACATGAGATTAGTGAAAAGAAAGTAATTCCGAAGGTCTTAATTGTGATCTTAACTGATGAAGAACTAGATCAGAGAAAGATCATGATGAACCTATCAACTTATACATCTGATGAAAAGGGGGAAAACTTGACCCTGCTGGGAGAAGAATATATGATAATGTCACAGATTGGGAACGCAATGGCTTAACAACACCAAAAGAGAGTGTATCTCTTTCCTGTGATGATATTTCAGATACTGAACTAGAAAATTCTATAGAATCCCAAATTAAAACCAAGACCACAATGAGTCTACAAGTGCAAGATATAGACACACCAATATACAGAGAGCGCAAAGATTTGTCATTGTGGAACCGAGATGAACTTTTTCTGAATAGAACTAATGTATTACGCCTCTTCCATGCAATACCAAACTTATATTTGATCAAGTTAGAAGACATTAAAATAGTTGAATTCCTCCACGAGAAAGAAACAGATCATGTTGCAGTACATTTAAGCTCTCGACGAACAGCAATCATCATAAATTAAGCTATAAATGTCTTCCAATCATAAGGATTTGAAATTACTCATAACAACTCAATTAAAAATGGAATCAGAAGAGATTTAGAGGATACAAACTTACGACAGATAAACAGACATCATTGAAATTACCACACTTCAAACAAAATAGCAGTATACAAAGGAATATTAATAAAACAACTAAGAAAGCATGGCATAATGACCGGATTATAACTAAACCTTGTGAAGTATGCTCCTGGAATACAGGGGAATATGTACATCTCTTCGACGGTGAAAAATCAGAATTTAAGGCCTGCAGACATAATTTGCCTCCAAGAAATTTGGATAAGCAAATAGCCGATATGTGACGGATACACTGTATTTATGAACCGTGCAATTACTAGACACAAAGGCTGTCCATCGGCGGGGCTATTAATAATGATCAAAGCGGCCACTAATTTACACGTGCTAGAAACAAACAACTTGAATCCCTTTGTACAAATTGTTACTGTGAAAATGATTCCCAATATTAACAAGATGCTTACAAGAATTAAACAGCAGACCCATAAGACCTTATGCATATTCAATATATATTGTAATCCAATAGATATTAATGATAGTTGTTTTATGGACGTGGTATTTATAGCAATGAAAAAACTGGGAATTCGCCATCCGAATAGAGAAATAATTATATGCGGTGACTTGAATATGCACCTATTTTCTAAAAACAACAAAGACATACCACAAAATAAACTCACAAATAAAGCGCAAATATGGAAAAAATAATGTTCTTTGAGAAATATTGCACTCATAAACAGCCATTTGCGAGGAGACATACCGCCAAGGACGACATGGCAAAAAAGCAACTCTGTATCATATTTAGATCACATCCTTCCAATGCATTCACTCTGGGACGAGCTTGATACAATGAAAATCTCTGATAGCACAACTAGTGATCATAACATCTTAACACTGACTTGGAAAGAAATGCAGAATCACCCACACACAAATATATCACAGAGCCTGGAATTAAATCATGGACTGAATCCGAATAGCGGATGAACAAATTCAAAGCTTGCCAAAGATCTTCCGGAACACCGATATGACAGTTAGGGCCAAACTGCAGTACGAATGGATTTTCTTACCATTCAGACGGTTAAACCAAAAACTGAGACATTGGCCCTCATTACGACTTTGGAAGTAGCCATGCCCTTGTTAAGGGCATTGTTGCCTCCAAATTTGGGTCCGGGTTCCCTGAATGGGGATTTACCGGGCATTCTGAGTTTGGAGGGCCCAGTAATTCCTCCTTCAGAGAACCCGAGCCCGGACTTTCCTCATTCCCATTTGAGCCCCCAGAGGGCTCAAAGGGAATGGGTGCGGGAGCTAACAACGGGCCGATTACGACCGGCCTGTTATTAGCTCCCTGGTCACCTCGCGGGACCCGCTCTGGACGTCTGGTAAAACCAGAGGGAACATTGTAATATTGCCGAATTGGTTTATCGGCGCCGCCACCATTTGCGGCGCCCGTTAAGCCATTCCGCAATTGTTGTAATGAGGCCATTATCAACTGTTGCATACTCATGTATTCAATAAAGAAACAGCGAATAAGAAAAAGAAATTACACACGCAGATATGCCATGTCAAAGGCTATCGCTGGAAGAAAAAATGAGGACTACTAAAAAACATAAACAGCAATACAGAAATAGGCAAAAAAGTGCCAGTCTTATACAGATGCAAAACGATGTTGAATACATGCTAGCAACTTTGAACCAACGAAATTCTAGAGAATTATGGAACCTGTTAAACAATAACAGTCGGAATAAAGATCTACTTATAGCAGACATCACAATTGATAGAATGGATCAGCCATTTTACTAAGCTTTATCAGAAAAAAGAAGATAAGATACAAGATAAAGAAACAAAAACCGATAGGAGCCGATGGAATTTTGAATGGTCTTACAACAAATTACTATCGATCATCACTCTCTTAAATCCTTCACGAGCGCCAGGGCCAGATGGCCTGAGCAATGCAATTATAAGTACAAATACAGAATGTTGGGCCAAACTCTGTGAGCAGCACTTTAGGATCATAATTGCACAAAAAAAAATTCCAACTACTTGGAAAACATCAATATTAATTCCAATTTATAAAAAAGGGGATAAGAAAACCCCAACAAACTATCGTCCGATAACGTTATTAGATCCCCTAGGGAAAATATTTGCAGTAATTCTTCAACAGAGACTGACAGAATGGATCAATGCAACTAACAGATATGACCCGAGGCAAACAGGATTTACCAGAGGAGTTAGAACGAACATTAATCTATTCATCCTAAATCTGCTTAAACTAGAGGCCATGAGAACAAATACCTAGTCAACAGCAGTGTTTATAGATTTCCAAATGGCCTTTGATAGTGTCCATCGCCAAAAACTGTGGCAGAAACTTATAGTATGGAAATGCTCAACCAATATTCTTGAGCCAATAAAAGCCTTATATTCATCAACCACTGTACGGGTCCGATAATCACGAACAGGTGCAGTATCTAAAGAAATTCCTACATGGCATGGATTGAAGCAAGGCTGCCCATTGGCAGCAACCCTTTTTAACCTTTAAACATCAGACTTCCAGATAAATCAAAATATCCTAATCACCAATCCTCAGATCCTAAACGGGACTCCAATAAGGTGGGTAATGTATGCAGACGATCTAGTGCTGGTCGACAAAACGCAAATTGGTCTGCAAAAAAGAGTCAATGCATTGCAATGCTACGCAGAAAAAAATGACTTAACTATTAATCTGACAAATTCCCAAGTAATGTTACTAACGAAAAGCTCAAGAAGTAAAAAGAAATGAATAAAAATCTATCTGAAAATCACAAAACTAGAGAATGTAAAAACAATTAAATATCTGGGCATATGGATAGATTAGAAGGTCGGAGGAAACTAATGGCTAGCCCAGATGACATCTAAAATTGATTCACTGGCTTGCCAAGGAACATTGATCCTTAGAAAATATGGGAGATTTTCTTTTAAACCTGTGATTACGTTTTACAGACAGAAAGTCACAGCCGTTGGGACATACGGTAGTAAAACATTATTGAATCTGCCTTGGCAGATTTGGAATAACTTGCAGGGAAAATTTTGGAGCCAATAACTATCATTGCCCAAGTCATTTCCAGTAGAACATATACGATTCGAATTAACATTACAATCAATGCAGTCTATTGTAATGTGGGAAACACTAGATCTGTATAGGAAAACAATAAGCAATGAAGAGATTACATCAATGCTTTTGTTTTGGACACAGACGATATCGTCAAACGATACAATTCTAAAACTATGGAAGAAAGCATGTAAACACTCAATGGCAAATTTACAAATTACCGAAGAGATGCTAACATGTAGACCGACCAAAGCAAAGAAAAAAGTACAGAGAAATGATTGGATACAGACAATTCAAAAACAATCGCAATATCAACTAGCGCTTAACTGCCAATTGGATTGCAGAGCACTAAATCAAATGCCACAGTATTTGAATCTATTCCCCTGTCAAAAGACGCGGGATATCTTTCTTCAATTACATTTGAATCTACTACCGATGAGAGAAGTGCTTGCAAAAATGCAACAAATCCGTAAGGATTTAAACCTCTGTTGATTTTGTAGAAACGAAAAACAGATTCAAACACTACCATATTTTTATGGAATGTCCGGCTTTGGATAAAGAAAGAACGAAATTTGCAGCTATGCTACCAATAGAAGAGAAGGTACAAAATAGAGCAGAATTATGGATAACCTTGATTCTCGGTACCCATAAAAGACTGATATTTAGAATTATTCAATTCTGGCTACAATTAATAGGGAAAGTGTTAGAGGTTGAAAGTGGGCAAAACCTGAGAAATGAAGTACATTGAATCGCTGTCTCATAAACAGCCTACTAGCCTCAGAATGAATAACAGAATGATGAAGAAGTTGGTACACTTCGGCAGACAAAAACTTCCCTGCGGTGTACGTCCCATTCACAGGCTCCTTTGTGGAGCAGATACAGGTTGCCATGGCATCTGTACAAGCTACGGCGGAACCCGTGTCGGCTGACACGGCTCGTACGTGAAGGACGTACAACAAGGGACGCCCCCCTTACGGGTTTAAAACCAGCATCTTCCAGCGGGCTTGTTGCTGCTAATTAGTGTTTCTTACTATTTGCGGTTATGTCCGTTTTCCTTCGTGAAACTTTGTCACAAAATCCCAACTTGATCTCCTGGTTGCGACCCACGCCTGAACTTTTGGATTGTTACGTCTCCTATTCCATTGACACGTCATAGACCGCTACGGTATCGACCCGGACTGCCCCTGGACTGCCTTCTCTACGCCCTTCTCATTGTTGTGATCTTCTGGTATTTGACACGAAACGTTACTTGGATTATTCTTCCCAACTCCTGCTCCTGCTGTCTTCGCAACATCTTCGTCAGCAGTTATTCGCAACACTTCAGTTGCTCCAACTCTCGTTTGGGAAGTCTGTGTTTCAGGTAACCAACTATGTTTATTTTCTTCTATTTCTGCCAGCGCCATCTTTGACTACTACTGCTCTGTTGGTATTCCTCTCTACTGGATTTGGGACATTCATTGAACTCCAACCCTCAACAAACTTATTTTCAAAGTGCATATTGACGCTCTCCTGATCCTGCACTAACCCGGCTCTAGCGTGACCCTCGTGCAGCCCGGGTTTACTTCCCTGTACTAACTTCCCTGTTTATTTTTTTCCAGCGTTTTCTCCAATCCTGGAAATCATTAACCCTTGTGAGTCTGACAATTCAGGTCTGTAGTTTTGACTATAACTCCCTACAGGAAGAATCCATTAGATTAATTCACTCATTTGGGTTTACTTCTTTACTTGTAGGTCCATTCCGGGGAAAGTTCCACTCCAATCCATGCCTAGGTATTTCCTGTCCCATACTGTGCTTGATTACTTACTTGGTTTCTCAGCACTGTCTAATCTCTTTGTATTCCTTTGCAGCCTGGGTATTGGCGGTGTGTGTTCTCCCCACTCTTTTATTCAACTGACACCTCTGACTGTTTCAATTGAAACAGCAGAGAGGTACGTTGTAAAGAAGAGCCCCTTTCTTGAGGAAGCCTGAGTCTAGAACTCAGGGGAGCTGGAGTTGGAGGCTGAATATTGATTCCTGTGTACATATCGTCTCCAAGGTCTCTATCTTCCTGACCTATTTACAGAGCGGTGAGTAACAGAATTAGCAGCCTAACAATGTCCACGGAGACCAGTGATGCGTTGAATCAGATCGTGCAAATGGTCATGGATCTACGAACCGACTTGACCAATGCACAAGAAGCATTATGTCAATGTATGGATGGTATCCAGGCCTTGGTAACTACCCCAGCCTCAGGCACTGGTGCTACTGCTTCGGGGTCCGGCTTTCTAGCTCCCGCACAGGAATCAAATCCTATCATGCTTACCACCTAGTTTCCTCTGGCTCCTCCGGAACGCTTCCTGGGTGATCCTAAACAATACAGGACTTTCATTAATCAGTGCAAGTTGCACTTCTTGTGTCGTCCTGCTTCGTTCCCTACTTCCACGACTAAGGCGGCTTTTGTGTTGTCACATTTAGGTGGCACCGCTGCCGCCTGGGCAAATCCATTGTTAGAATCAAATAGTCATGTTCTCTACAATTGCGATGCCCTTTTAGTTATGATGAGTAAAGTATTTGATTCACGTTATACTACTCAAGATACCGACTTGGAACTATTGAAGCATCGACAAGGGAACAATTCTCTCTTGGTTTATCTGGCTCTCTTGGTTTATCTAGCGGAAACAGATTGGCCCGAAGAAAAGAAGACTGCAGTCATCTATCAAGGTCTCTCTGACGAACTAAAGGACATTCTCTCCACTGTCCCAGTGGTTCCCACAGCATTCAGGGAAATGCTTGATTTAGTCCTTCAGATTGATGCCCGTAAAGCTGAAAGGCGCGGAGAGAAGAAACCTGCTCTATTCGCCTCAGCTCCTATGAATGCTTCATCCTCAACACTTCTTGCACCAGAACCTATGCAGATCGGTGTGGTTAGGGGTCCACTTACGCCTGTTCAAAGAGAATATTGCAGATCGCACAATCTTTGCATGTATTGTGGGGCCTCTGATCATCTGCTGCCCGAATGTCCCAAAAAGCCTAAGAGAAATGCGGGAAACGCCAAATCCCAACAGTAGATGGAGTCCCTACGTCGGGAGGATCACCTTTGGACTCTCAGATACAGAATCCGGTTCAGCTGGTCCGCCTTCCTGTTACATTTTCTTTGAACCAAGATCGTTTGTTTCAGGCAATGGCAGTGATAGACTCGGGAGCAACCGGCAACTATGTTGGCCAATGCTTTGCCTCTATGTCAGGCATACCGCTAATTTGTAAAACTATACCTGAAACTGTTAATGCTGTGGACGGTTCGATCCTTGTCTCTGGAAAGGTAACTCATCAAACAGTTCCATTGCATATGAAAACTGATGAAAGCCATACAGAAATGATATCATTCGATATTATCAAAGCTCCGGCCCATAAAGTCATCCTGGGTATTCCATGGCTGCAGTTCCACAACCCTGTCATTGATTGGTTGACATATCAGATCCAGTTTCCTTCCAACGTTTGCAATAGTCAATGCACTTCCTTGCTTGGAATCAGCCAGGATAGCCCTGCCAGGGCACTGGTATCCTCTACCATGCATATTGGAGCAATATGAAACAACCTCGCGTCCATGGTTCCTTCTCATTATGCAGAATATCTGGACGTATTTCACAAAGGTATGGCAGAATCTGTACCTCCACATCAGGCCTATGATTGTCCGATAGACTTGATACCAGGGATAAAGATACCTGCTGGAAGGGTCTATTCACTCACTCTCAAGGAAGATGCAGTACTTAAAGAGTACATAGACAAGGCTCTTGCCATGGGGTTTATTCGTCCTTCGAAATCCCAAGTTGCGTCCCCACTCTTTTTTGTTCCAAAGAAAGAAGGGGATTTACGTCCCTGTATTGACTATCGCGCCTTGAATGCAGCTACCATAAAAAAACAGTACCCCCTTCCCCTGATCTCTGTTCTCCTTGATCAGTTGGGTTCCTCAAAAATATTCACTAAACTCAATCTCAGAGGGGCCTACAATCTAATCCGTATGAGAAGAGGGGATGAGTGGAAAACTGCGTTCAAGACACGTTACGGTTTATTTGAGTACTTGGTGATGCCCTCTGGGCTCTGTAACACACCGGCCACCTTCCAAGCATTTATGAATGATATATTCCATGACATCCTTGATCAGTATGTGGTAGTTTACCTGGATGATATTCTGATCTATTCGCAAAGCCAGACGGACCATGTACTACATGTCAAAATGGTGCTTCAATGGCTGAGGGATCACAATTTATTTGTAAAAGCCGAAAAATGTATCTTTCATGCCTCAGAGGTGGAATTCTTAGGTTACGATCTCACTAGCAGTGGGGTTCGTTTGAGTCAATCTAAAGTCAGTGCCATTTTACAATGGCCAGAGCCCAAAACTATCAAATTACTACAATCATTTTTGGGTTTAGCAAATTTTTATAGGCATTTTATCAACGGCTTTTCGGAGATTTCTGCACCTCTTACCTCTCTGACCAGTGCCAAGGTGCCATATGTTTGGTCATCTGAAACCCAAAAGGCTTTTGACCAATTAAAAGCCGCTTTCACTTCCACGCCTGTCCTCAAACATCCCGATCCTGATCTCCCGTTTTTTGTGGAGGCTGATGCCTCGGGTTATGCAGTTAGTGCTGTCTTGTCTCAACATTGTCCTCTTTCAAGCAATATACATCCCGCTGCCTACTTTTCTCGCAAGTTGACACCTTACGAGAGGAATAATCCCATTACGGAACGTGAACTCCTAGCCATCAGAGACGGTTTTATGGAATGGAGACATCACCTATTGGGGCAAAACATCCAGTAACAGTATACGCGGATCATAGAAGCCTGTTAGCTTTCAAATCAATGAAATGTCTTACTGCCAGACAGGCACGGTGGCACTTATTCTTTTCACAATATCAGTTTATTATCACCTACCGTCCTGCCAAGGCCCAAGTGTCAGCCGACACTCTCTCCCATCTCTATGCAGGGAACCAGTTCCAGCAAAATGAAGCACTAACTCTCCTACCAAATAAAGTTGTTTGTGGATGTTCTGTTCAACCGTCCTTACGTTCAATCATCATTGATTGGGTCTCAACCCATCCCACGGAAATTGCTGATTTCAACCTGGAACTAGTTCAAGGTCTGCCATTCATTCGAGGACGCATCTTCCTTCTGCCGGGCCAGGCCCGGACCTTGGCTCTCCAGTGGTCCCATTATTCTCTGGTTGCTGCACTTCCAGGAAGTAAGAAAACCCTCGAGGCATTACGTCGTTGGGCTTGGTGGCCTTCCATGGCACGCGACGTAAAGGATTACATCATAACCTGGGCCGTTTGCACCCAATGTAAGACCTCCAGAGCCAAACCGGTGGGTTTGTTACAGCCCCTGCCAATCCCATACAAACCTTGGCAGATGGTGTCGATGGATTTTATTGTTGACTTGCCTGACAACCAGGGACACAACACCATTTGGGTGATTGTGGACTACTGCACAAAATTTGCTTTGTTCATTCCTTGTTCTGGTTTGCCCTCAGCTCCTGGTCTGGCTAGATTGTTCATGACGAACGTATTTTGTTTCTTTGGCTTGCCATCTGTCATTGATTCCGATCGTGGGATGCAATTTACCTCACGATTCTGGAAGTCTCTCACGGCTTCTCTAGGCATTCCTCGGCATACCATCCTCAGACTGATGGGCAGACTGAAAGAACCAATGCCACTATCGAACAGTTCCTACGCTGCTTATGTCTTCAGTCATGGTTCACTTCATTGCCTTATGCTGAGTTTGCATACAATAATTCTATGCATACGTCCATGGGGGTGTGTCCCTTCTTTGCCTTGTATGGTTGCCAGCCTAGGACACTCCCGCTTGATCCGACCTTGCCGGATGCCAACCCGGCCGCAAGAGATTGGGTAAGAGATCTGGACCAAGTTCATCGGGATGTTCGCTATCACTTGCTTCGGGCTCAAGATCATGCAAAGAAGTACGCGGATGTTCATCGTTCGCCGGCACCAGTCTATCGGATTGGCATGAAAGTGTAGTTGTCCTCCCGTAACTTACGGATTGCTGGTAAATGCTCTCTTCTACCTAAATTTGTGAGGCCATTTACCATTTCTGATGTTATTAACCCTGCAGCGGTTAAGTGTACATTGCCACGTTCTTGGGGAATTCACCCGGTCTTTCACGTCTCTCTGATCAAACTCTTTGTCCGGTCTACTCGACTACCGACACATCCTCACCGATTTTGGTGGACGACGAAGAGGAGTATGAGGTCTCACGCATTTTGGACTGCAAAGTCTCTAAGGGCACGGTGTTCTATCTGGTGGATTGGAAGGGATTTGGGCCTGAGGATCGTACCTGGAAACCTTTGTCCAAACTGCATTGCCCTGATCTTTTGAAAGAATTTCATTCCGCCCGGGGGTTGCCGGTGTCTTTGGGGGAGGATGCTGTTACACTTCGGCAAACAAAAATTTCCCTGCGGTGTATGTCCCATTCACAGGCTCCTTTGTGGAGCAGATACAGGTTGCCATGGCGTCTGTACAAGCTACGGCGGAACCTGTGTCAGCTGACACGGCTCGTACGTGAAGGACGTACAACAAGACACGCCCCCTTTACAGGTTTAAAACCAGCATCTTCCAGCGGGCTTGTTCCTGCTAATTAGTGTTTCTTACTATTTGCGGTTACGTCCGTTTTCCTTCGTGAAATTTTGGCACGAAATCCCAACTTGATCTCCTGGTTCCGACCGACGCCCGAACTTTTGGATTGTTACCTCTCCTATTCCATTGACACTTCATAGACTGCTACGGTATCGACCTGGACTGCCCCTGGACTGCCTTCTCTACGCCCTCATCATTGCTGTGATCTTCTGGTATTTGACACGGAACGTTACTTGGATTATTCTTCCCAACTCTTGCTCCTGCTGTCTTCGCAACATCTTCGTCAGCAGTTATTTGGAACACTTCAGTTGCTCCAACTCTCGTTTGGGAAGTCTGTGTTTCAGGTAACCAACTATGTTTATTTTCTTCTATTTCTGCCAGCGCCATCTTTGACTACTACTGCTCTGTTGGTATTCCTCTCTACTGGATTTGGGACATTCATTGAACTCCAACCCTCAACAAACTTATTTTCAAAGTGCATATTGACGCTCTCCTGATCCTGCACCAACCTGCCTCGTGCCGCCCGGGTTTACTTCCCTGTACTAACTTCCCTGTTTATTATTTTTTCCTGTCGTTTTCTCCAATCCTGGAAATCATTAACCCTTGAGAGTCCCACAATTCAGGTCTGTAGTTTTGACTAAAACTCCCTACAGGAAGAATCCATTAGATTAATTCACTCATTTGGGTTTACTTCTTTACTTGTAGGTCCATTCCGGGGAAAGTTCCACTCCAATCCCTGCCTAGGTATTTCCTGTCCCATACTGTGCTTGATTGCTTACTTGGTTTCTCAGCACTGTCTAATCTCTTTGTATTCCTTTGCAGTGTGGGTATTGGCGGTGTGTGTTCTCCCTGCTCTTTTATTCAACTGACACCTCTGACTGTTCCAATTGAAACAGCAGAGAGGTACGTTGTAAAGAAGAGCCCCTCTCTTGAGGAAGCCTGAGTCTTGAACTCAGGGGAGCTGGAGTTGGAGGCTGAATATCGATTCCTGTGCACATATCGTCTCCAAGGTCATCTATCTATCTTCCTGACCTATTTACGGAGCGGTGAGTAACAGAAGTCTTAACCTTTTTATGTCTATTTTTAGTTTTACTGTGTTTTTGGAAATGCGAAATACTTTGATTCTAGAATTAAATGTAAACGTTTATTGTAAACTAATTCATATAAATAAAAAAAATAAAAACAATTCTCTAGTTTGGATGGTTCTAATGGTCCCACTATGTCCATGCCGATTCTCGAAAAGGGTACCTCTATACCAGGGAGAATTTGTAGCAGGGCGGGTGGAGGGGACTGTGGAGATGTTTTCTGGCATAGGGGACACATGGCTATGAAGTTCTTGACATCAGCGTAAACCCTGGGCCAATAAAACCTATTGATAATCTGTCCCTGTGTTTTTGCCATTCCTAAGAGCCCTTGAAGTCTAAACTACTTCCCTTATCTGTCTAAAATATTTGAACGTATTGTTTATTCCCATGTTTCCACTTTCGTCTCCGATAAAGCTATTCTCCCTCGTTTTCAATGTTGATCATTCTCTTCTTCTATCTTCTCTTTCTTCCTTTGGTTTTACTGGATCGGTTCTTTCTTGGTTTAAATCTTATTTGTCTCAGTCTATTGGTCGGGTACGTCTTCTGACTCACCTCAACTCATTGACGGTGTCCCTCAGGGCTCAGTCCTTGGTACTTTTCTTCTTTCTCTTTTCTCTCTTTATACCTCTCCCTTGGTTGAAGTTATCTCTTCTTCTACGCTCTCTCATCACTTTTATGCTGATGATACTCAACTCTGTCTTTCCTTTTCTTCTTTTTTCACTGATATTCATGGCCAACTTTCTGCTGGTCTCCTAGCCATCCAATCTGGGATGTCGGCTCACTCCTTGACTCTTAATGCCACTAAAAATGAGGTACTTTTCTTTCTAGCAAGTATGATTCCCTTTGCTCCCTCTCCTTCCTGTGTTTCCTTTTCTCCTTCTCAGCTATCTATTTCTCTTTTGTCCCATAATCTAGGTCTGTGCTCCGAGCTTTCCTTTAAACACCACATCATATTATCTGCACGTGTTTGTCGTTTCTATCTTTACAATGCCCCGAAAGCTAGGAAATTTCTAACTTTCGTTGCCAATAAGTTCTTGTTATCATCTTTAATTTTTTCTCACCTTTTCTATTGCACTTCTGCCCTCTTTGGTCTCACGCACACTCATGTTTTTTTTTTGTTTTTTTTTTCTTGATTTAACTGTATTTTACCAGTTTTTACAAGTGAGGTTGGGATCATTGTATCATTCTTTCCTTCTTTCCTTCTTTCTCTACTTATTTGTTCATTTATTTGTTTGTTTATTTACTTGCATCCTTGAGAAATTGGTCATCCCATCTCTATCATGATTTTGTTTTTTTTATTTTAGTAAGGGCCGAATCTTTTAGATCATTTGTGGTCCAGATCGAGACTCTCAATGAAATTACCGACTGCTATTACTGGTTTCCTATTAGCACTGTTCATTAAATAGGTCCACCAGTATTCCTCATCCATGCTACAATAGTCTGGGAACAAGTGACCCAGGTAAATCCTTCTGGTTGAGGAGAGGCCCATACAATTGAGAAGCAGATGTCTTAGTGTTTCGATTACATTCGTCTGGTCACAGAATCTACACGTGTTTACCCTGGCTTTATCTCTAATTGCTAGGATTTCGTTTGTTTTTAAGATGTTAAGCTGGGCTCTCATAAAGACGAACGTAGCCTTTTATTTGGGAATTTGACCAAGTGACTTGCTGGTTCATTTAGTTTTTAAATGTTGACTGGGAGGTGACTTGTTAATTTGTTTTTTGCCGCGGACTCCTGTGTGTTACACCAATCTAGTTTTTTGAGTTTTTTCACCGTTTTCATTGAGTTATTGAATAGTACCTCTTTCGAGCTTCCAATTTCCTCCAGACACGTCAGATTTTTTAGTGTCCATTTAGCTAACATTTTATTGGTGCCATTGATCAATTCTTCATGGATAATCCCGTAAATTCTCCCGTAAATTCTCTTTCGATATATGGATGTTCCTAAATAGCATTAGCCGGTTCAGATCAACTGTTGCTTCCAAAGATGTTAGTCTTAGTTCTCCCCCCGAATTAGTGCAACTGGTGTGGAAGGTGGGAGATGTAAAATAGCCCTCCAAAAGGAGCCTTCAAGTTTTTTCCAGATGTCAGATGGAATCGCTGGCATTGCTTCGGCGCCATAGACAATTGCTGGGACCACTTTTGATTTATAAAAGGTCAGTGCAGCTTGAAGAGAAAATCAACTAAATTTCTTGTCTAGTTTTTTTTTCGTCTGGCTAATCAGACTTTTAGTTTTCATGCGAAGAGTTTCTTGCATCAGTGTTTCTTGTGAGTTTTTGTTAAAGGTGACGCCCAAGTAACTGAATGATTGAACCTTTTCTAAAAGGGACTCCTGCTAAGTACCAAGACTGTGAGTCTTTTTTTTTACTGCTTTTTCCAGGATCATTAGTTTAGTTTTGGTCATATTGATCTCAAGGTCATTGGATTGCAAGTAGTCTTGTAGGTTATCCAATTATTCTTTGTAGACCTACTGACGTTTGATCTATTAAGATGATGTCATCCACGTATGAAAGTCTACTTATTTTCTCCCTGCCCACTGTTGGTGGTAAGACTCTGATGGATTTTTCAGAGTATTGGATATCAGCAGTATAGGCATTGTAGAGCGCAGGGGCCAACAGACAGCCTTGTTTGACTCCTCTATATGTAGGTATGTTCTTGGAAAGAAGGCCTGCTCCACTAAGATGTACTCTCATCGAGGTATCCGTATAAAGATCTTTGATCGGAGCTAGAATAGATCCCTGACAGTTCCATTTACTGAGCTTCTGTTACACATTATCAGCGTTGGTCATGGTTGCAAAGCAGGAGATTAGGAAGAATGGCACATAACATTATAATGCAGGCTCCCAAAGCGACGGTTCTTTGTAAGGATGACAGCGGTCTAGTTGTTCCACGCACATCTGACGTTCCTGTGTCTGTTCACGTGACTCCTGATAAGGAAGTGTTGCTAGCATACGCGTTGCTACTGTTCATACCGACGCTCCGTAAGTTCGCCGCTAGGATTTCCTCCTTCTGATATTGCTAACTTGCATTCTCCTCTGATATCTAACTTCCACCTTTCTTTCTGCCTCCCATACCCGCAGGTGCACTCTCAGGCTGTATCCCGCCTCCATTAGTTTCGAGATAGGAGTATCGCCCTTGTCAGTAAGTTCACCTAAACTTAGCGTCCTCTCCAACACACTCTATCCTGCCATATTTAACATTTATTCCTCTACTTTTCCGTTCACTCAGCACCACAGTTCTAATCCTAGTAATCAGACTCTCAGTCATCCGGACACACCCAAGAACGTCCTCATCCCGTTGAGGATCACATTCTGAACATTACGTACGTGTCACTTCCAAACCTTAGTACTCTCCTTTTCTCTCAGTCCTTCCTACCTGGCACTTACCTGTTCTATCTTGTTTTCCCAGAAAGGTATCCAATCCTCTTCGCGCTCCAGCTCGCCTAGAGGGACCCATCCAAGCTGCTACCATCTGTCCCGAAGAGCCACCGCGACTCAGGGTTTTATTCCCCAGGAGGGATTTCCTGGGGATTCTGCCTCCCTCCTCACTGATATTCAATCCGGGGAGAGAGAGAGAGGAGGAGTCCCTCGGGGGATTCCTCAATCTCTGCCAGTTGCCTCCGCTGCGAATCACAGTCTGCCCAGGTTAGTGATATTTAAGCCTTTGATTCTACACCAGTTGACAGCTTCTCCCAAAGTTTTTCTCTGTTTACTCTATCAAACGCTTGGGATAAAGGCCAACGAGAGTCTATGTGAACCTTCCATGACTTTGGCCTTAAATGTGCTTAGGGTCATAATATTGACTGATGTTCCTATATTCTTGGTAAAGCCGGTTTGAAACTGCTGAAGATGCCACCCAGGATTTGAATTTGTCCAGGAGGAATGAGCCGAAAATGTTCCCAGTAATATCCAGCAGGGCTATGGGTCGATAGTTGCAAGGGTCATCTTTGTCTCCTTTTTTGAAAATCGGGACAACGTTAGCTGTCTTCCAGGTGGCTGGTATCATACTCGAGTAGACACAGGATTTGAAGATTTCTGATATTAGGAGAGCCCAGGCATCGATGTTAGCCTTCAGATCCATGCTCGAGAGCCCATTTGGGCCAGGGGCTCGGGAAGATATCAACTTGCCAATTTTGTGTGCAATAATGGTTTTGTTCTGCTCTATATCCCATCTAACCGAGATGGGTTTCTCTCTCCTTGATGTTGGTGGAGACTGACCAAACAGGCTTGAGAAAGTGTGACACCCCAGATTTCTTGTTCACACTGCTTAAAAGGGAATCTTGTGACCCCGCGCCGTTATTAACGACCAGAATGCTTTCGATTGCTTCCCAATAAGTGTTCTTAGCATATTTTCGGAATCTTATTGGTACAGGTTTATTTTGTAACCTTTTAGCCATTTTTTATATGTTTTTTTGGCTACAATTGCTTTCTCAATGTTGTACTTTGTAGGAGAACCTTTAGCTTTCCTCGTTAACTTGCGCATTTCTCGTCTTTTCACTATCAAAGTTTGATTATTTGTGTGGAGGTGGGCTTTGTTCGTCTTCGTTCCCATCACTGGAAACCTGTACAGCATCTAAAGAGGGCAATAGTCAGTGTTGACCATACCTGAGCGCTCAATGTCCCATGCTTTTGCCTTCAAATATTTTTTTGTGATGTCATTGATTGCTGATGGTTTTAATCGCAGCCGAGTTACCCCTTTGTTGGTGACCAAACTGGCCGACATTTGTAATCTCTCTGAGTAATCTTGATCCCAGCTTGCCTTCAAAAAGTTGTGATCACTGTTCTTAGTGCGTATTATCTCAAAGGCTGATACCCTTGCCAATAGATCTCTGAAAACATATATGTGATCGAGCATTGCTTTGTGGCCCAGTCGTTCCCATGTAGGGATTAAGGGCACTCCAGGCTTCAAGAGGCAGTGTAGATTGTGCATGTCGTCTGGCCTTCATGCTGGCGGCCCAGAGTTTTCCTCTGGCCGTTGAGTCCGAAATAGATGGTCCAATGTCGATCACAGAGTGTATGGTCGCATTCAAGTCACCACATATTATGGTGTGGTCCACTGAATGATCGTCCCTGCTGTCTTCCAGTAGGGCTTCAATCTTGGAGATCAAATAATTGGACGACGGTTCTTTGGAGTTCCAATAGACGTTGATCATCAAATACTTTTCCATCTACGTGGAGTCTTTAGAGGGCTGAGAGGGTGTCCAGGAAATTAGAGTTGCCAATATATGTGGCTCGCTCATTAGGACTTTTTCCAAATGAAAGTCCCTGCCTGTGCAGACTTTTTCCAAATGAAAGTCCCTGCCTGTGCGAATGGCTATAATCAGGCCAGCTCATGGTCTTCCTAGTGGGCCTTTGATTGCTGGTGAAAAAGCTAGGTCGCAACTGTCTATGGTAGGTTTGTTTGTGATCCACCTCTCCTGTAGAAACGAGAAGTCAAAGTCACCCAAGTTGACGTCAGAAGTGTTTGTTAAATGTGCGAAACCTCGCGTGTTCCATGATCCAATGTTCACTTGATTTAAAGGATTATTTAGGTGCCCCTTAGGTGTTGCTTTTGGTGATGGATATGGCAGAAAATGTAGTTGCTAAAATCGCTTTTTCTTGGCCAGGACTTCCGGAAGCCATGCCCAGCTCGTGAGGTCGGTTCCTTTACCTGGTCCCATGCAACTGTTTCTAGATTTGCCTTGCTCTATTGTAATGGTCCAGTTTTTTTGGTGTCCATGAGGGACCAGTTCATTTTCGAAAGAGTTATCCAGTTCAATTTTGGAAGTGCTTGGAAATGAGGAGTGGTCTTTACCTGGGCTGGGTAAGCCGCTTGATAGCTTCCTGCTCTGGAGTTCCTCCCCCTGTTCCACTAGTCTGACTCTAAGAGAGCTGCGATGAGTGGTCTTGACTACTGGAGGATGTGAACTTTCCCAGATGGAGTCTTGTTTCTCTAATCTCGCCAAGCTGCGATGACTGGTCTTAAATATTGGAGGATGCAAGCTTTCCCAGATGACATCTTGTTTCACTGATCTGGCCAAGGTGTCCCAAGCATTCGGGCGAGTGAGACTTCACTCGTCTGAAGTCTTGGTGCCGGAGAAAGTTAGAGCTTTCGTATTTGTGGGAACTGTTGACCTCTGATGGACAGGCCTACGCCTTAATGGTCCTTTTGGTGGAGACCTCTTTCCATTTTGGGAGAGATGGTTTAGATCCTCCAGGTCGTAGCCTACTGTTCTCAATTTCCTTCTAGATTCTCTCAACAGGTTTTTAACCATTGGAGATTCAATGTGTAAGTAGACGCTGTCCATCGAGTTAGCTTGTTTGAACTCAATGATGTCTATGTCTTCTGTAGTAAGCGTCTTCAAAGAGGGAATGTGGTGTAGGAGAGCCATTGTCATCTTCCTGTTTAATATAATGTGTTCTCCGTCATCCAACACATGTACAAATGTACAAAGGAGTGCGTTTTAGTGGATCTTGCTGTTCTTACAAGCCTTTTTCTTTTCTCTTCTCTGATCCTCCGGTCCCTTGAATTTTTTTGCTACGTGCATCTTCTAGAAGCTATAGAAGGGCTTCTAGAAATCTGTTTCGAGCGCATTTTCATTCTCGATCTGTCTGTTCTCGCTTGCCTCTGTCTTTTCGCATCACTGACCCCTCTGTCCTTGGTGCTTTTTTGATGAGAGCTGCTTCTAGGCGTCTTGGCCTGGCTTCTTGATCTCTGTCTCGTGTGAACCTTCCATCTCCATCTGGGGGCCCCTTGTTTATCTCATCCGTGGGGTATCGTCGCTCTTTGTCTTCTATAGCCTTGAGATGTGCCTGGTTATTTGAGCGGTCAATGTCAGACCCATTTGCTAATTTTGTACCGATGATTAAAGGTCTTCTAAGCAGGTTTATTTTCTCATTCTTTCTTGACATGAGGTTTCTTTTTTCTTCCAGTGCTGTTTCCATAAGATCGCTTTCCGTTGGAGTGCTGGGTATGTAGAGGTAACCCCGATGACTCTGGCTGCAATTGTCTACATCCTTTTAATACAGTACTTTTTCCAAAGGTGAGTACTGATTGTTTTGATGTGGTCACTTTTAAAGAATTGACTTTGGACTCACCTGGTTGTGAAACTAGGACGTCTTTGGTCTTCGATTCGATTTGGCCCCCTGTTATAGTCTGAATGGCCAGGTCAGGCTCTTGTACCATGAATCTGTTTTTTCTAATCCACCTTTAAGTGGTCTTAGATTTTAAAGTAATTTTCCTAGCTTGACCTGTCCCAAGTGTCTTCAGGTCGGTTTGGGTCGCCACCTTATCCAGTTTCATAACAGGAGTATGCGTGTTTTGTTGTTGCGGCTGAAGTTGCAAGACCAGATTTATTGAGGATGATTGCCCAGGGGTGGAGCCCGAGGCTTTGTCCAAGAGCTCTGGGTTATTGAGAGCCGTGAAGAAAAATGGTTTAGGTGCTGGAAAGTCCGTTTGAGTGTGCACAGCTTCGTGAGAGGGTTTACCAAGGTCCTAAATTTGAGTCATTGAATCCTTTGTTGCTGACCTTTTGAATTCGTTAGCAGTTATTCTGATTTGGATGTAGGCGACCATCGTCAAGTGATCCTTTAGGGTATCATTGAGGGATTCACTAATTTTGTGAAGGGCGCCAGGGCGATGGTTAAAGTAGACATGATGGAAAATAGATCCGTCTTTTTATGAGGCGTCTCGAAATCCCTTTCTCCTGGGATATCACTTAGTCTTTGACGTCTTCTCAGAGACTTTGCGAACAGCGCCATAGTTTGAGTTTCATGGCTGACCATCACAATATTCGTTTGGCCGTTAATCTGCAAGATCGTGGAGAAGTCGGGAGGTTGTTGGTAAAGATCGGCACTTGGAGGCCCTCCTCCGCTGGGGTTCCCACTCAGATCCATAGGTGGATTTTCACTGATTCTATTCCGGTTGATCCCCATCAGGGACTTACCCTTACAATTGTTCAGAGGTAGGGCTGAGCCCCGCGCTATCGGGGTCTCGTTGTCAGCTAGTTTCCCTTGGGTATCTACCAAGTTGGAAATCATGGGAAGGTTGGCAGATTTTGAGAGACTGATGGGTCCCGATGTTTGTATATGCCTTTGTTGGCCTGTCTGCGGCCTTGACTTGAAGTGCCACCTTTTAAGCGAGAAAGGCCTGGGCGTGATCTCGCTGTCATGATCTTGTATTTGTTTAGGGGTAGAATGGTTTTATCCACAGTTGGCTGTGGGGTTTGGGGGTCATACAAAGTGCCTTCCAGTATCTCTGCGTCTGATATCTCGTTTCTTGCATTTCCAAAGGTTCTCGTTTTCTTTGAAAAGAAATTGGTAAGAACCCCTTTGGAAAGTTGAGAGGCTTGAGTTGAGTTGATCTTCTTATCTTTAGGTTGCATGCTGTCCAAAAGCGCAGGAGGTGTACTTATATGGGGATCGGGCAGCAGAGGATTCGTGCTTGGCATCTTTGTCTTCCTATTGGTTGGGCACTTCTCCTCCAGCAAGGTATTAGAGTTCTGCCTTGTTCTCAAGCATTGAAGGTTCTAAGTCAACCTCTGAATCATCTATTGTTGAGTATGACAGGTCACTTGGTTGTTCTCGTTCATCCAGCTCGTCAGGAGAATTCGGGGTGCTCTTCAGGTCCGCCCTGGTCGTGACTGGATGGATTTCGATGACAATGTTAATCGTGTTCCTCTGGTCAACACTTTCACCATCCACATCAAGAGGTGTACACCTCCGTCGTAGCCTCAGTATCCTTGTCACGTGGTCTTCGAACGTCATGGGTAATCCCCGCTCCGAACCAGGTGTCTGAGGGAACTTTCATCAGGTACGGGAATGTGGAGACCACTCCCAACACTTTTTCGGGTAGCATCCGCCCGCTCCTGCAGCAGAGGCTCCCGCCCCACCTGCAGCGGACCCAGACTGGGTCCAGATCCCACGAGCCCCGCCAGCCCCAGAGCGGCCCCCGCGGGCAAAGATCCGGAAGCACCCGCCACCGCAGTTGCCACCGCCGGCAACAGAACTAAACAAGCCTCGGGCACCTCAGGTGCATCGGGCAGGGCTCCGGGGTCCGGCAAGTCCAGGTAAGGAGGCATTGCGTTTGTGGGAACCTTGAGGTTTTTACTCAGCACCACGCTACTTCAGGGCTCTTCTGTCTTTGATGCTAACATCGATTGGCCCTCCATTTGGGACCCAGATTGCGTTGCATATTTAAACTGTAGATCATCTATCAGGATACTTCATCTGTTAGTTGGAATGAAAGTTGCCTCTTCGTTCGTGCTTGCCAGGGGTGGAGAGTTCTCCTGCTGGGCTTTGCTGACAAGCCACACCCCCAGTTCCTTCAGCGCGATGAGGTTTTAAGGGGGCTCGGTGTTCAAGGCTACTGTACTCACTATGGGTGCACTGGCTTCTAAGCCAGTGACCCTCCTCGTCGCGGGGAGAGCTGGCATCAGGAATCAGTGGAGCGTCCCACCGCAAACCGCGGAGTGACCGCGGACTGCAACAGACTGCAGAACCTCAGCAGCAGCTCTGCGGCCGCTCCGCAGCAGAAAGGTGCTTTTAAGCACTGACTCCTCCTCTTCCTTAGTGTAGAGATAGTGGATAGACTGCCACAGGTACCACAGACTGCATAACCCCAGCAGCAGCTCTGCGGCTGCTCCGCGGCAGAAAGGTGCTTTTAAGCACTGACTCCTGCGCTACCTTAGTGTAGAGATAGTGGATAGACTGCCACAGACTGCAGAAACTCAGCAGCAGCTCCGCTCATCTGGCTCCCCTCAGATCTATTTTTAACGCCTCTATTTGTTCACTTTATCTTTTGTCCCCTTGTGATTCTATTTTCTCATCTCTCTCCAACCTTGGCTGGATTCCTTTCCAATCCCATCTTAAATTCAACTTTTAATGCCTAGTTTTCATCTCTTCATGGTTTTGTTTCTGACTTCCTTTCTTCTTTGGTATCATTATATATGCCCACTCACACTCTTTACTCTTGCTCTCAATTTTGCCTTGTCATCCCTATTCCCATTGTGCGCAGATACGTTTTCGTTCTTTTTCTCTGCTCACTACCCTTCACTGGCATGCTCTTCCTCTTTCTCTTCATTCTATCATAGTGCTTTCTCTGTTCCGGGACTCCCTTAAGTTCAAAAAGAAAATAATCTGGGTCCTAGTTATGCCTTCTGGTGTGAGATCTCCCAGATAGAGAAGGCCTTGTTTTCACTCTTCCTGTGTCCAGTAGCTACTTTGTTACTACTGGGACGAAGGAGATCCTCCCTGATCCACTCTATACAGTTATGTTCCTCAATAGCCCTAAAGCTGCCACTGGGGTGAGGAACATTACGTTGTATCTCCCTCTCCGCCACCCCATATCCCTAACAGGTCACCCGTGCCTCCCTTCACCTTCTCGTGGGATGTGGTATGTCACAGGCCCTTCATGGTATGGGGTTCCTTGTCGGTGGCTTGTTATGCTCTTCTCATCCATTTCAACGTTCCCGGTACACCTCAGTGGTCCTCCATTCCTTAGAGTCTTGACTTTGCTCTTGGACCCAATGGTCCACCTTGTTGCAATCACTGCTTCTTCCGTTTGGTCTCACAGTTGGGTCTGCTCCCATCAGACCCATGATGGACTCTTGCAGCCTGCCGCCGGCATCCTCTGCACAGCACAGCCTTTCTTCTGGTCCTCACTCATAGTTTGAAACTCCACTGGGCTCCTGGCTTCTCCGTGATCGGACATCTCTTAGTCCATCTTCTCTGTCCTTTTTATCAGCAGGTCTCTGCCTCAGTGCAGCGTCCACACCAGTAATCAATGTCTCTTTGGCATTTCCCAGCCCTCTGGTCAGCCACCTCGTGGCAATACTTAAGAATTGGTTTTTCTTCATTCTTCCTGTTTTCTTCCTCATCTCAGTATGTTCTGTTCTTGTTCTGGCTACATCTCATGTACTACAATAATACATGGGTTTACTCTCAAAGAAATAGCTCTGGGTGGAGTGGGGAGGTAGGGAATGTTGGGGAGTGACATTGCCCAACTGACTGTACCCTAGGTGATCGTCCTTGTTCCCAGAGGGGGTAGTCCCTTCTCATGAGGTCCTCCCACGTTAAACCACCCTTACCGGGACTATTGGGTAGCAGCTACACCTTCCTAGCCTCATGGGAAAGGGCTTCCCCTTGGAGAGAAGTGACGACACCTTACGAATCATCACAATGCACAGAACTATACGCTGAGTATTGCATCTTTGAAGCTAACTGTGGAATTTGACATTGTCTCTGTCGTCCACCACACTGCAGGTACTCTCAGCAGCAGGAATACCCGAATGGTGTCTGGTCCAAGTATAGTTGATTCTATACAAAAAGTACACCTATCATACAAACTGTACAAAAAGATGCATACTGTTTTCACAGTTCATACATTTCTCAATTAACGCATCAATGTTCCTATGACACACACTCTTAAGACATACACTGTTACAATACACTTGCCAATGAAACACACTGTTAGTATACATTATTCTATGACACATGTGCTCCAACGTCAAACATGCTCCTGCAACACTTTTGACACACACATACAACATACTCTCATGACGCACACTCTTACAATGCTCATATACCACATGATCTTATGGTACATGCTCCTATAACATTCTCTTACACCAAGCTAGGTCACACTCTTATAACACACATTCTTATACATGCTATTACACTATGTGCTCTTAGGCCACCTGCTCTTATGCTATATGGTCTTATGACACACAAGCTTAGCATACACACATTTACGACACACACACTTACAGCACACTCTTATGATACATGCTCTTAGAACACACACTTACATCTCATCAACACTTCTGACACACATACCGCACACAGTGACAACACATTCTTACAACACACACTCTCACACATGATGTTACACCACATGCTCTTGCGCCATATGCTCTAACACTAGATGCCCGTACACAGCACACTCTCACACCACACACTAATATGCCACACTCTCATGCCACACACTCACGTCGCACACACTAAAAACACAGACTGTTTCACCACACATTTGTACGCCACACACTTTTATTCCATGCACAAAATACACTGATACATGATATACACTGGCATACCATACACACATAACCCATTATCCTGACATGTATACGCCAGATACTCATATGCCACACACTCACATACCAAACTCTCATACACCACTGACATGCCAAAAACACATATGTCACAAACTCATATTGCATGCTCTGATAAGATCTACACTTGTATGCAATACATTCATATGATATAAACACATGGATCATATATTCATACACCATGCACTCATACAACATCATTCATACACAACATTCACTCACATGCTGTATGCTCATATGCCATAAACCTGACATGCCGCACACTCATGTGCCACTCATACACCATACACTCATGTGCCATACATCCATACACCATACGCCATACAGTCATATGCTATGTATTTGTACACCATATATTCATATGCCACACACACACGACAAATGCATACGACTAAAGCACACATGCCATACACTCATACGCCATATACAAGGCATCCATTCCCTGTGAAATTCATTGATACACCTGTGATGCATCCAATGGTGTCATCACTCCTTTCCCAGCAGTGACCTCTCGCCATGTGGCCACGGGATGGCAGCCCCTACCTGATCCTGAGCCTGGGGGCGGCTATATGAGGGAGGATCTCATGGGGGCAGGAAACCCTCAAGGGAGTGGCATGACATCATCGGACGAGACATGGTATCCCCATCCGGTTTTTCTTTTAGGGATACCCCCTTGATTCCCCATGCCTTACTGGCATATTGTCATGACTCCCTTCACCAACCCATGAAGGCTACTGAGAATACATTCCCTTACTCTGTATACAAGTCATCAAGCATTGACTCTCATTTCTCTGAATACAAAAATACTGTAACGTGAAAGTTGAGCAGAGTAATGAAGATCGACAGAGACCAGAATCACAATCTGCACTCTAGTGGTTGTAATTGCATACTTGATGCCGGGACATTTAAACCGTCAAACCAGCTAACAGAAGAGAGACGCTGGCTGGAAGAATCTCGTCCTCTCGGTATTGACTTAGGGACAACAGTGCTGTCGAGAAGTCTGTGGAGTCAACCGGCTCATGGAGGAGGCCGATGGAGAGCAGACCTCAAGAACTGGGCTGCTGCGAGGACGCCACGAGAGGAAGTTGGTGGTGCTTTCCTTCGTGTGATATCTGAAGAGGAGGGCAGGCAGAAAGGGAGACCATTCTTCTTTTTAATATCCAGGCTAATCTATAGAGGTCATCTTAGTCCTGATGGTACTCCTAGATCTCAGATAATGGTACCCAAAAGCCACAAAAGAATGGTAGTAGAAATTGCTCGCTCCCATTTCACAGATGGTCACTTAGGGACAGCCAAGACACAGGCACAAATAATAAACCTTTTCCATTGGCCTAGAATCTGTGAAGATGTGAAAAATATCGTGATTACTTGTGCCCTGTATCAAAAGACTAGCTTTCAAACACCCCCTTACAGCTCCACTACAGCTTTATCCTATCATTGATGTACACTTTTCCTGTATAGTGTGAGAAACTTGAGGGCGTTCTCACATCTACTCCCCTTGAATCCTCTGCACAGGTGGCCAGGGAAAGGCCATTGCCTTTGGATCCTGACCCTGGGGGTGGAAAAGTGAGGGAGGATCACCTGGGTGGTGGGGCCTTGGGGATTGGGAGTGAGAAATACTCAGACGAGACACAGTATTCCCCCGTCCCTTCCAGGAAGAACCCTCTATCCCTCAGGTAGTAAAAGGGTATTGTCATACATGTCCTAGTGACCAGGAAAATGTTATGAGATGCCATTGACCCAAAAGTACCAGAAAGAGAGGGAAAAGGGTTAACAGCCAATCCAACCTTTCCCGAACTTTCATAGGCTGTTACAAGCCAGTTTCTCTCATTTCTCCATCATTGACGTTTGACAGTACTGGGACAAAGAAGAGGCAACTAAGAGCAATGAAGAACAGGCTCTTTTTTCACTCTGGTACTGGGACAAAGAAGGTGCCTGCTAAGAGCTGTCAGAGTCAGGCCTATCCCATTAATTGTAGTCAGTCTAGGCTCATTGACTGCTCACACCTGCAGCCTGTCAAGGAGCTGCAGATGTATAAAAGGGGCTCACAGAGACATCAAAGGAGAGCGAGAGCGGGAAGGAGAGGGAGAGCGGGAGTGAGAGGGAGATCCAGATCGAGGTCAAGACAGGAAAAGCAGCAAGGAGATCAAGGCAAGTGGCAGAGGACCTTCCCGGAACGAGATGCGAGATGCTGGGAACCGTGGAACAAAAGGGTCCTTGGAAGCATGGTATGATGCATGCATGATTGTTGTCCTTCATAAATTCCTGCCATAGAAAGTACTCAGAGAGGATACACGTCAGGCTCATGGAACGTGTCACACCCAGCCTTAACTTATGTAGGGAGGTGCATGCACACAACAGATGTCTCAGAGTGTCCAAGACCTCCTCCCCACAAAGACGGCAGTTCCAAAACGTTTCAGATAGTCAGCGGCAGGCACTTTCCAAGTATCTAGTTGCCACCATGTTGAATTTAACACTTTAGTAATCCCAAATTAAGTAGTTACCCAATAATTTATCAATGTAAGTGGGCAGACTCTGGTTAAGTAATATGTGAGACACATATTCTGCAGCAATGTTTTTTGTGCTCAAATTGACCAGCGCTTTTTCGTGGTCATATGTGGCCAAGATATCTTTCATTGCCTTCTTGTATCTCAGGAAGGGTTTATGAATCAAGTTCGCCGGTGCCAGAAGCAACAATTTGTTGGCCAAATTGCAGAGTTTACCCACCCTGCTAGTAGCCATCAGTGTTGATATAGCATCCTCTGTTTCAAGTTCAATATCTTCAATGGATGCAACTATGTATTCATCGTATTCCTCATTTCTAAAAAGGTATTTTTCATGATTTGGAATGATGGGAGTCTGAAAAAGAGACTGGCCTGTTTATTATCTGTCACTGGAATGTATTCTACTGGATACTTCAACACTTGCAGATTAGCTGCTAATCTAGTCACAGTCTTAGTTATTGGTTGAGGATATGAATTAAAGATTTAGGATCCATCCTGTGTCTAATGTTTCTCCCCCACAAGTAACATCAAAAATATCCTGTTGCAAATGCAAATGCAGGCATCTCCTCAACTATGATAAATGTGCAACTAAGTGTTCTTCCAAACTTCTTGACTGGGTTAGTGTAGCCTCAATGCCACAAGCACACTGGCACATTTCCATTTCAGTTTCAAAAGACTATAGGCATAGAGTCACTGCTATTCCTTTTTGTATGTCTTAAAATGCTTGCTGCACTAGATCAGCTCACACAAACCTTCTTAAGCAAACTTCTAATTTGCTCAATTCGAGTCCAAGCCCTAATCACACATTTATAAAACAAATTATCGAAACATTAGATGCAAAACGAAAACTAGCATTCATAAAATACAATTCAAGAAATAAACGACATATTTCATCCCAACATATTACGTCCTAAAATGTAAAAGAGAAGGAATCATAATAGCAAGAGAGACAGCACTTGCAAAGCTTGTTTAACTCGTTCATGGGTAACATCTGGATTTCAAGCATAATTTCAGCCCAGAGTTTCAGTGTGTCCTAAACATTACTGTCACGTCTCCCCTTGCTCGCCCCATTAGGAATCACACGATCACACGCCCCACACCACACCTAACCACCAGAGCAGTCCCTGCACACAGAAAGAACCAGCAGTTTGCCTGGCGTAGGAGGACACCTCCTGGCAGTTGCCATGGAGGCGCACTCACGGCTGGTCACACCCACGGAGACTCCCACGGCAATCCCGAACATCCGGCGTCCCGTGACCACGTGATCACGTCACGTCTCGCACGTCCATGGGACACATCACGTGACTACTTAATCAGTTTAAAAACATCTTGGCAACGTAGGTACAGCGCTTCACAGCTGATCTCTTGAGGATTGTTTAGCGCTCTGGTTACCTGCTTATGATCACGGACTTTACGACCTCAAACTGTTCTTTGGATTTTTCTTGCCTACCCCTTGGATTTCTACTTTTTGGATTCCGCCTTGTCTCCCCAGCTCCTTGACCTTGGAACTCTATCTTGGACTGCCTTTGGATTATCCTCTCTGAACCTTGAATCTTGGAACTTGGTTTTGACCTTCTTACGTTACTGGTCCATCTACATCAGACCCAGGTGTGACTCACCTACGAGCCCTGTAGAACGCCTCTTTCACCACCATCAGCAATCTGTGGCTCTCGCCACGTTTAGGACCCCACCTACAGCACTCATGGGTAAGCCTTGTTAATACTGATTGTTACCCGTACCAATTGCATTGCTCCTGTTTAACCATCAACCATTGCCTTGCAGCAGTCAGGGGTCCTTCCGGCGTTCCTGCTACCTGATTGACGGCTCAACACACCTGTGGCCTCAAAGATTGCACAGACAGTGTATTCCTTCTGTCTGTGCGGTACTTGGGGGCGGAGGTACAAAAATCTGCATGTCCATCAAGATCAGAACAGACTGTGAAGCCTTCCTGGATACCTCCTCTGGGGACCCTGTGGCCGCTCTAATGCAAGCGGTTGCGGCCCTTAGGACCGACATGGCCGCAGCCACAACGGCCATCCACCATAGACTCGACGCCTTACAAAGCACACGTGCCCCTTTACCCGCAGATGCCGAGTTCGGCGACCCCACCCCACCAGCTCCGCCTCCACCTCCACCCACAGCACCCACAACCCCCACTCCAGTGGTCCTTCCAACCTCCTTTCCTCTTGCTGCCCCCGAACGCTATCAGGGAGATCCCCGAAAATATCGTACCTTCCTCAACCAGTGCAAACTTCACTTCTTGTATAGACCCCAGCTTTTTCCTGACTCCGTTACCAAGGCAGCTTTCCTTCTTTCTCACCTGTCAGGTGTAGCGGCCATTTGGGCGAACCCATTACTAGAGAGCAATCACCCTGCCCTATACAATTTCAACCTACTGGTGACAGAGATGGCAAAGGTTTTTGACACCAGGTATAAGGCACAATCCCGAGACCTGGAATTGCTTGATCTTACACAGGGAAAACAAACTCTGATTGATTACATCACCCGTTTCAATCAACTGGCTGCAGAGACCTCGTGGCCTGAGGAAAAGAAAGCCATAGTGTTCTACTGTGTTCTCTGTAGCCACATGAAAGACGCTCTTTCTGTAGTGCCGGCTCTTCCCTCAGTCTTTCCTGAGTTAGTGGACCTGGCTCTACAGATGGACGCTCGCAGGTCTGAGAGGAGAGCAGAGACGGCTTTTTCCAACCAGACACTCCCAGCCCCGTCCGCCTCTGTCCCGGAACCCAGGCAAATCGGCGGGATCCGGAGTCCCATCACCCAGGCCGAACGGGAGCATCGGAGAACCGATAACGCCTGTTTCTACTGTGGTACTTTAGGGCACTACGTTAAAGAATGTCCTCGCCGCCCTAAGAATAAAACATCGGGTTTTCAGAAGGCTCGCCCCTAAGAGTGGGGGTACGGCCGAGTCCTTTTCTGACCCCCACTGAACCTGTATTTGGTCCCATCAGACCGATTGCGGTCCAGGCCCAGCTGAAACCAGCCAGATATCTGGCACACTCGGTACAGATTGTGATCGACTCCGGGGCCACTGGCTGTTTTATTGATATCTCACTGGCTCACAACCTCAATCTACCCTTGATCAAGAAAAAGTACCCAGAGCCGGTACAAGCGGCGATGGTACCTCACTTGTCTCTGGTCCCATTGAGTATCAGACCGCTCCCATGCTAGTGGTGATTCAGGGCAAGCACCAAGAGACGCTAACGTTTGATCTCATTTCCACTCCGCAGTTCAGTATCATTTTAGGCATCCCGTGGCTCAAACAGCACAATCCTTTGATTAACTGGGGTAATGGGCAGGTCACATTTGAATCTGAAGTTTGCCAACACTTCTGTTTGATCGAGTCCACTATGATTTCATCCCCGGCCACCGTCCTTGGGGCTATGGCCTCCGCCAGCCTTGAGGAGACAGATCCATCTACGAACGTCCCACATACTGTGGGGGCCATTACAGCGGGGATCCTTGCTGTATATCATGAATTCCGAGAGGTGTTTGACAAAGTCACGGCAGAAGGCCTACCACCACATCGACCCTATGATTGCCCCATTGATTTGGTTCCTGGGGCAACTATACCAAAGGGATACTCCTTATCTCCATCGGAAGAGTTGGTACTCAAGGAATACACCCAACAAGCCCTACGCTTAGGTCACATACGACCCTCCTGCTCTCCAGCTGCTAGTCCGATCTTCTTTGTGCCCAAGAAGGAGGGTGATTTACGTCCCTGTGTTGATTACAGACGTTTGAACGCCGTTACCATCAAGAATCGGTATCCCTTACCCCTCATCTCCACGCTTCTAGACCGATTAACCAAGGCTTCCATCTTTACTAAGTTGGATCTTCAGGGGGCGTACAACTTGGTTCGTATGCGTAGCGGAGACAAGTGGAAGATGGCATTTTGTACTCGACAAGGGCTGTTCGAGTATACTGTAATGCCTTTCGGTCTCTGCAATGCTCCTGCTACGTTTCAACGCTTTGTTAACGAAGTGTTCTCTGACGTCTTAGACGTTTTTATTGTGGCCTACCTAGACGATATATTGATATTTTCATCCTCACTGGAGCAACACATAGGCCATGTCACAGAAGTACTAACTCGGCTAAAAAAACATTCCTTGTACGCCAAACCCGAGAAATGTGTCTTTCATACTAGGGAAGTAGAGTTCCTAGGCTTTCTTATTACACCCGGAGGTCTATCCATGAACATGTCCAAAGTCTGTGCCATCATCGACTGGCCCGCTCCAACCAGTCTCAAACAGCTCCAGTCATTTCTGGGCTTTGCCAACTTTTATCAGCGTTTTATTGCCGGGTTTTCATCCATTGTTTCACCACTGACTGCCCTGACCAGTCCTCGGGTCCAGTTTTGCTGGACCTCAGAACATCAGCGTTCTTTTGAAACACTCAAAGCAAGATTCACCACAGCTCCTGTATTACAACATCCCGACCCCGAACTCCCGTTTGTTGTGGAGGCCGATGCCTCTTCCTTTGCATTAGGCGCAGTGCTCTCCCAACCCTGTCCCTCCACGGGTCAGTTGCACCCCGTAGCATTCCACTCAAGGAAATTCACACCTCCCGAGTCCCACTACACAGTCACCGAGAAGGAGTTACTGGCCATTAAGGATGCACTACTGACCTGGCGACACCATCTCATTGGGGCCAAACATCAAACAGTGGTTTACACAGATCATAAAAACCTGCAGGACCTGGCCTCCCTTAAGTGCTTGAACAGCAGACAAGTGCGTTGGCGCCTGTTTTTTGCCGCCTATGACTTTGTGGTAAAACATAGACCAGGGCTTTCACATGGTAAGGCCGATGCTTTATCCCGCTCGCCCGGAGGGGATTCTTTACCTCTATACCCAGATACTCTTCTAAACAAAGGTCATGTCATATGCATGTGTACTCCTCCTCCCCCCATGCTAACTCTCATCCGACAGTGGGTTTCACACCATCCACAAGCACTAGCAGAATGGGATTTGGTACTCCAGGAAGGCTTGCCCTTCATACAAGATAAGCTATTCCTCCCCACTAGCGATGTACGTAACCATGCACTTGCTTGGTCCCACGACGCGGCCATCAATGGGCACCCTGGACAGCACCGCACCTTGGAGTTACTAAAGCGATGGTGTTGGTGGCCATCTATGAGGCGACGTTCAACACTATGTAAACACTTGCTCCATTTGTGCACAGTGCAAGACACGCAGGGGTCGTCCCGTGGGTCTCCTTCAGCCCCTACCTATTCCTCCCAGACCATGGCATACGGTCTCTATGGACCTCATTACAGATTTGCCTCACAGACAAGGGTACGACTCCATCTGGGTGGTGGTCGATTCCTATACAAAGATGGCCAGTTTCATTCCTTGTCATGGGATTCCCTCAGCCCCTGCTCTGGCCCAACTATTCTTCAAGTCGATCTTCTGTCTCTTTGGTCTTCCACAAGTCATTGTATCCGATCGCGGTCCACAGTTCACTTCCCGTTTTTGGCAGGCCCTTACCAAAATCCTTGGCATTGATGCCCGCTTCTCCTCAGCCTACCACCCGGAGAGCGATGGCCAAACCGAGAGGGTGAACCAGGCCCTCGAACAGTACCTGCGAGCCTGACCCTTCAGTATCAGGATACATGGCTGAACCTACTCCATTTGGCCGAATTCGCATACAACAATGCCTGGCATTCCTCCGCCGGGTTCTCCCCCTTCTATTCACTCTATGGGCAGCACCCTCGTTCTCTCCCCGATTTTTCTTCCTCCTCCACTCCCGCCGCCAATTTCTGTGCTTGTGATCTGCACTCTATCCATGCCCAGACACTGATCCATTTGCGGGAAGCCCAGGCCTCTATGAAAACCAAGGCCGACAGGAAACGGGTAGCGGGTCCTGTTTATCGGGTTGGGGACCGTGTTTGGCTGTCGACTCGTCATTTGCGGATCCCTGGTTGCCGGAAACTGTTGCCCCGATTTGTCGGTACCTACAAGATTTCACATGTTCTGAACCGGGTAGCTCTACGGCTCTCTATTCCCTCTACCTGGCATATCCACCCAGTGTTCCACACTTCCCTACTCAAGCCTTGTCTTTCTACCACCCAGATGGTCTAATCTCCTGCCCCTGTTTCTGTGTTCTCCCCGGATACGTATGAGGTCAGTGCTATTCTGGGTTCTCGTCTCTGCAGGGGTCGCCTCCAGTATCTGGTTGACTGGTTGGGGTATGGCCCTGAAGAACGCTCCTGGGTTCCCTCCCGGGATGTCCATGCCCCACTTCTGGTTGCTCGCTTTCATCGGGATAACCCGTCCAGCCCACGGGGTCGTGGGCCTTTGAGGGGGGGCTCTGTCACGTCTCCCGTTGCTCGCCCCATTAGGAATCACACGATCACACGCCCCACACCACACCTAACCACCAGAGCAGTCCCTGCACACAGAAAGAACCAGCAGGTTGCCTGGCGTAGGAGGACACCAGCCTATAGCCCCCGCGTCTACCGTCCTTTGTTTCGCTGGCAGTTGCCATGGAGGCACACTCACGGCTGGTCACACCCACGGAGACTCCCACGGCAATCCCGAACATCCGGCGTCCCGTGACCACGTGATCACGTCACGTCTCGCACGTCCATGGGACACATCACGTGACTACTTAATCAGTTTAAAAACATCTTGGCAACGTGGGTACAGCGCTTCACAGCTGATCTCTTGAGGATTGTTTAGCGCTCTGGTTACCTGCTTATGATCACAGACTTTACGACCTCGGACTGCTCTTCGGATTTTTCTTGCCTACCCCTCAGATTTCTACTTCTTGGATTCCGCCTTGTCTCCCCGGCTCCTTGACCTTGGAACTCTATCTTGGACTGCCTTTGGATTATCCTCTCTGAATCTTGAATGTTGGAACTTGGTTTTGATCTTCTTGCCTTACTGGTCCATCTACATCAGACCAAGGTGTGACTCACCTACGAGCCCTGTAGAACGCCTCTTTCACCACCATCAGCAATCTGTGGCTCTCGCCACGTTTAGGACCCCACCTACAGCACTCCTGGGTAAGCCTTGTTAATACTGATTGTTACCCGTACAAATTGCATTGCTCCTGTTTAACCATCAACCATTGCCTTGCAGCGGTCAGGGGTCCTTCCGGCTTTCCTGCTACCTGATTGACGGCTCAACACACCTATGGCCTCAAAGATTGCACAGACAGTGTATTCCTTCTGTCTGTGCAGTATTTGGGGACGGAGGTACAAAAATCTGCACGACAATCAAGATCAGAACAATTACAAGTTGCTCCTTGTTTATCGGTTTTGGAGCTTCTACCAAGTGTGAGGAGTCAGTAATGTGAGGTGGACAACTGCTTGTAGTTTTCTCAAAATATGCCACTTTGTTAAATGAATTATATAAAGAAAATACCTTGCTTACCCTACTCAACAGAGTAGTTCCCTACCTAGTCTGGAGGCTAAGAGAACATTCTCTAGCATGGGTATACTGGCCCTCACACTAAACAACAAACATACAAAGGAAATCATATAGGAACACTATATAATAAACAATATCAACCCACTATCTAAAAGGCTTTCTTCTATCCTGGGTAAGATCCCAGGATTCAAGTCAACTCCAATCATGTTCAACAAAAGCAAAGAAAAGTTTTGAACCCGATCTTGAAAGTTCAAAGTCAAAGCAAAAGTCCAACAAACAAAAATCCACTGGTAACAATTCTTTTGTTCCTGGATACAAAGATACCTTTCCAACTTCCGGTAAAGAAATAGCACACATGGTAATCCTGGTTTGATGATAACTTGACTCTTCTTCAAGATAATTAGCCACGGTTCAACAGAAAGTGTAATATTCTCCACATGTTAATAATACACAATTCTTTAAGACCTCTTGGGTTACAACTTCACATTTTGTGTATTTGTCAGGATGCTTTCCTTGTGCTACTCCTTCTATTTTCAACAACCGTGCTTCTACTGTTGGTACTATGAGAACAGTCACCATTGTCCCACAGTACATTACTACTTCAAACCACTTCAATGTGACATCCACTGACAGCTTACTATACAACCACTTCTCAAGAATTACTACTACTGCTCAGTATTTTGGAATTAATAGTCAGGCTTAGACAAGACACTTCAACCTCTTCAGATAGGCAAGACACTCTTCCTTTTATAAAACTTTCTTAACAGGGGCAGCCTCTTTGCCTCTTCAGTCTGTCTAACTACCATGGGAACAATCCACTTCTGCTCACAAGACTCTCTCCTGTTTAGCTTTAGCAGTCTTTTGCACCGCAGGTCGTATTCTACTTCAGAGTATTATTCACAAGCATGTGGTTCCCCTTCCCCAGCTTTGTTCCCACTTTTCAGTTATCAGCACAAGCTATTACCCAGAAACTTATGTGCCACTCTTTCAGCTTCCGGTAATAATGAAGTACGTGTTTCTTATACCACTTGATTTTTAACAACTTCACAGTGTAGTTAGATTGCTCTTTAACTCTTGGCAAGACAGGTTTCACTATGAAAAAGCAACTTGACTTGGCCAATGCATGTTTTTCTCAATATTTTAGACTATTTACTTATTTGAAATAGAAAGAATGTCACTTCTGGATACAGTATGTGTTCAGTCTTTCAAGTGAAAACACAATTAGGCACACACAACCTCTCTTTAAGATAGAATTCAAAGTTTAAAGTTGAATAAAGAATTGCAATGGTAAAGGATGCAACTCTAACTTCCATTGGCAAACATAATTGGGTACATGCAACCTTCTTTTGATTCCGTTTTTTCTAATCCACCTTTAAGTGGTCTTAGATTTTAAAGTAATTTTCCTAGCTTGACCTGTCCCAAGTGTCTTCAGGTCGGTTTGGGTCGCCACCTTATCCAGTTTCATAACAGGAGTATGCGTGTTTTGTTGTTGCGGCTGAAGTTGCAAGACCAGATTTATTGAGGATGATTGCCCAGGGGTGGAGCCCGAGGCTTTGTCCAAGAGCTCCGGGTTATTGAGAGCCGTGAAGAAAAATGGTTTAGGTGCTGGAAAGTCCGTTTGAGTGTGCACAGCTTCGTGAGAGGGTTTACCAAGGACCTAAATTTGAGTCATTGAATCCTTTGTTGCTGACCTTTTGAATTCGTTAGCAGTTATTCTGGTTTGGATGTAGGCGACCATCGTCAAGTGATCCTTTAGGGTATCGTTGAGGGATTCACTAATTTTGTGAAGGGCGCCAGGGCGATGGTTAAAGTAGACATGATGGAAAACAGATCCGTCTTTTTATTAGGCGTCACTTAGTCTTTGACGTCTTCTCAGAGACTTTGCGAACAGCGCCATAGTTTGAGTTTCATGGCTGACCATCACAATATTCGTTTGGCCGTTAATCTGCAAGATCGTGGAGAAGTCGGGAGGTTGTTGGTAAAGATCGGCACTTGGAGGCCCTCCTCCGCTGGGGTTCCCACTCAGATCCATAGATGGATTTTCACTGATTCTATTCCGGTTGATCCCCACCAGGGACTTACCCTTACAATTGTTCAGAGGTAGGGCTGACCCCCGCGCTATTGGGGTCTCGTTGTCAGCTAGTTTCCCTTGGGTATCTACCAAGTTGGAAATCATGGGAAGGTTGGCAGATTTTGAGAGACTGATGGGTCCCGATGTTTGTATATGCCTTTGTTGGCCTGTCTGCGGCGTTGACTTGAAGTGCCACCTTTTAAGCGAGAAAGGCCTGGGCGTGATCTCGCTGTCATGATCTTGTATTTGTTTAGGGGTAGAATGTTTTTATCCACAGTTGGCTATGGGGTTTGGGGGTCATACAAAGTGCCTTCCAGTATCTCTGCGTCTGATATCTCATTTCTTGCATTTCCTAAGGTTCTCGTTTTCTTTGTAAAGAAATTGGTAAGAACCCCATTGGAAAGTTGAGAGGCTTGAGTTGAGTTGATCTTCTTATCTTTAGGTTGCATGCTGTCCAAAAGCGCAGGAGGTGTACTTATATGGGGATCGGGCAGCAGAGGATTCGTGCTTGGCATCTTTGTCTTCCTATTGGTTGGGCACTTTTCCTCCAGCAAGGTATTAGAGTTCTGCCTTGTTCTCAAGCATTGAAGGTTCTAAGTCAACCTCTGAATCATCTATTGTTGAGTATGACAGGTCACTTGGTTGTTCTCGTTCATCCAGCTCGTCAGGAGAATTCGAGGTGCTCTTCAGGTCCGCCCTGGTCGTGACTGGATGGATTTCGATGACAATGTTAATCGTGTTCCTCTGGTCAACACTTTCACCATCCACATCAAGAGGTGTACACCTCTGTCGTAGCCTCAGTATCCTTGTCACGTGGTCTTCGAACTTCATGGGTAATCCCCGCTCCGGACCAGGTGTCTGAGGGAACTTTCATCAGGTACGGGAATGTGGAGACCACTCCCGACACTTTTTCGGGTAGCACTGGTGGAATCTGTTCAGATGTCCCCGTCCCGCCCGCTCCTGCAGCAGAGGCTCCCACCCCACCTGCAGCAGACCCAGACTGGGTCCAGATCCCACGAGCCCCGCCAGCCCCAAAGCAGCCACCGTGGGCAAAGATCCGGAAGCACCCGCCACCGCAGTTGCCACCGCCAGCAACAGAACTAAACAAGCCTCAGGCACCTCAGGCGCATCGGGCAGGGCTCCGGGGTCCGGCAAGTCCAGGTAAGGAGGCATTGCGTTTGTGGGAACCTTGAGGTTTTTACTCAGCACCACGTTACTTCAGGGCTCTTCTGTCTTTGATGCTAACATCGATTGGCCCTCCATTTGGGACCCAGATTGCGTTGCATATTTAAACTGTAGATCATCTATCAGGATACTTCATCTGTTAGTTGGAATGAAAGTTGCCTCTTCGTTCGTGCTTGCCAGGGGTGGAGAGTTCTCCTGCTGGGCTTTGCTGACAAGCCACACCCCCGGTTCATTCAGCGCAATGAGGTTTTAAGGGGGCTCGGTGTTCAAGGCTTCTGTACTCACTATGGGTGCACTGGCTTCTAAGCCAGTGACCCTCCTCGTTGCGGGGAGAGCTGGCATCAGGAATCAGTAGAGCGTCCCACGCAAACCGCGGAGTGACCGCGGACTGCAACAGACTGCAGAACCTCAGCAGCAGCTCTGCGGCCGCTACGCAGCAGAAAGGTGCTTTTAAGCACTGACTCCTCCTCTTCCTTAGTGTAGAGATAGTGGATAGACTGCCACAGGTACTACAGACTGCATAACCTCAGCAGCAAATCTGCGGCTGCTCCGCGGCAGAAAGGTGCTTTTAAGCACTGACTCCTGCGCTACCTTAGTGTAGAGATAGTGGATAGACTGCCACAGACTGCAGAAACTCAGCAGCAGCTCCGCTCATCTGGCTCCCCTCAAATCTATTTTTACGCCTCTATTTGTTCACTTTATCTTTTGTCCCCTCGTGATTCTATTTTCTCATCTCTCTCCAACCTTGGCTGGCTTCCTTTCCAATCCCATCTTAAATTCAACTTTTTATGCCTAGTTTTCTGACTTCCTTTCTTCTTTGGTATCATTCTATATCCCCACTCACACTCTTTACTCTTGCTCTCAATTTCGCCTTGTCATCCCTATTCCCATTGTGCGCAGATACATTTTCGTTCTTTTTCTCTGCTCGCTACCCTTCACTGGAATGCTCTTCCTCTTTCTCTTCATTCTATCATAGTGCTTTCTCTGTTCCGGGACTCCCTTAAGTTCAAAAATAAAAAAATCTGGGTCCTAGTTATGCCTTCTGGTGTGAGATCTCCCGGATAGAGAAGGCCTTGTTTTCACTCTCCCTGTGTCCAGTAGCTACTTTGTTACTACTGGGACGAAGGAGATCCTCCCTGATCCACTCTATACAGTTATGTTCCTCAATAGCCCTAAAGCTGCCACTGGGGTGAGGAACATTACGTTGTATCTCCCTCTCCGCCACCCCCATATCCCTAACAGGTCACCCGTGCCTCCCTTCACCTTCTCGTGGGATGTGGTATGTCACAGGCCCTTCATGGTATGGGGTTCCTTGTCGGTGGCTTGTTCTGCTCTTCTCATCCGTTTCAACGGTCCCGGTACACCTCAGTGGTCCTCCATTCCTTAGAGTCTTGACTTTGCTCTTGGACCCAATGGTCCACCTTGTTGCAATCATGCCACCGCTTCTTCCGTTTGGTCTCACAGTTGGGTCTGCTCCCATCAGACCCATGATGGACTCTTGCAGCCTGCCGCCGGCATCCTCTGCACAGCACAGCCTTTCTTCTGGTCCTCACTCATAGTTTGAAACTCCACTGGGCTCCTGGCTTCTCCGCGATCGGACAACTCTTAGTCCATCTTCTCTGTCCTTTTTATCAGCGGGTCTCCGCCTCAGTGCAGCGTCCACACCAGTAATCAATGTCTCTTTGGCATTTCCCACGCCTCTGGTCAGCCACCTCGTGGCAATACTTAAGAGTTGGTTTTTCTTCATTCTTCCTGTTTTCTTCCTCATCTCAGTATGTTCTTTTCTTGTTCTGGCTACATCTCATGTACTACAATAATACATGGGTTTACTCTCAAAGAAATAGCTCTGGGTGGAGTGGGGAGGTAGGGAATGTTGGGGAGTGACATTGCCCAACTCACTGTACCCTAGGTGATCGTCCTTGTTCCCAGAGGGGGTAGTCCCTTCTCATGAGGTTCTCCCACGTTAAACCACCCTTACGGGGACTATTGGGTAGCAGCTACACCTTCCTAGCCTCATGGGAAAGTGCTTCCCCTTGGAGAGAAGTGACGACACCTTACGAATCATCACAATGCACAGAACTATACGCTGAGTATTGCATCTTTGAAGCTAACTGTGGAATTTGACATTGTCTCTGTCCTCCACCACACTGCAGGTACTCTCAGCAGCAGGAATACCCGAATGGTGTCTGGTCCAAGTATAGTTGATTCTATACAAAAAGTACACCTATCATACAAACTGTACAAAAAGGTGCATACTGTTTTCACAGTTCATACATTTCTCAATGAACGCATCAATGTTACTATGACACACACTCTTAAGACATACGCTGTTACAATACACTTGCCAATGAAACACACTGTTAGTATACATTATTCTATGTCACATGTGCTCCAACGTCAAACATGCTCCTGCAACACTTTTGACACACACATACAACATACTCTCATGACGCACACTCTTACAATGCTCATATACCACATGATCTTATGGTACATGCTCCTATAACATTCTCTTACACCAAGCTAGGTAACACACAATCTTATACATGCTATTACACTATGTGCTCTTAGGCCACCTGCTCTTATGCTATATGGTCTTATGACACACAAGCTTAGCATACACACATTTACGACACACACACTTACAACACACTCTTATGACACATGCTCTTACAACACACACTTACAACTCATCAACACTTCTGACACACATACCGCACACAGTGACAACACATTCTTACAACACACACTCTCACACATGATGTTACACCACATGCTCTTGCGCCATATGCTCTAACACTAGATGCCCATACACAGCACACTCTCACACCACACACTCATATGCCACACTCTCATGCCACACACTCACGTCGCACACACTAAAAACACAGACTCTTTCGCCACACATTTGTACGCCACACACTTTTATTCCATGCACAAAATACACTGATACATGATATACACTGGCATACCATACACACATAACCCATTATCCTGACATGTATACGCCAGATACTCATATGCCACACACTCACATACCAAACTCTCATACACCACTGACATACCAAAAACACATATGTCACAAATTCATATTGCATGCTCTGATAAGATCTACACTCGTATGCAATACATTCATATGATATAAACACATGGATCATATATTCATACACCATGCACTCATACAACATCATTCATACACAACATTCACTCACACGCTGTATGCTCATATGCCATAAACCTGACATACCGCACACTCATGTGCCACTCATACACCATACACTCATGTGCCATACACCCATACACCATACGCCATACAGTCATATGCTATGTATTTGTACACCATATATTCATATGCCACACACACACGACAAATGCATATGACTAAAGCACACATGCCATACACTCATACGCCATATACAAGGCATCGATGCCCTGTGAAATTCATTGATACACCTGTGATGCATCCAATGGTGTCATCACTCCTTTCCCAGCAGTGACCTCTCGCCATGTGGCCACGGGATGGCAGCCCCTACCTGATCCTGAGCCTGGGCCGGCTATATGAGGGAGGATCTCATGGGGGCAGGAAACCCTCAGGGGAGTGGCATGACATCATTGGACGAGACATGGTATCCCCATCTGGTTTTTCTTTTAGGGATACCCCCTTCATTCCCCATGCCTTACTGGCATATTGTCATGACTCCCTTCACCAACCCATGAAGGCTACCGAGAATACATTCCCTTACTCTGTATACAAGTCATCAAGCATTGACTCTCATTTCTCTGAATACAAAAATACTGTAACGTGAAAGTTGAGCAGAGTAATGAAGATCGACAGAGACCAGAATCACAATCTGCACTCTAGTGGTTGTAAGTGCATACTTGATGCCGGGACATTTAAACCGTCAAACCAGCTAACAGAAGAGAGACGCTGGTTGGAAGAATCTCGTCCTCTCGGTATTGACTTAGGGACCACAGTGCTGTCGAGAAGTCCGTGGAGTCAACCGGCTCATGGAGGAGGCCGATGGAGAGCAGACCTCAAGAACTGGGCTGCTGCGAGGACGCCAAGAGAGGAAGCTGGTGGTGCTTTCCTTCGTGTGATATCTGAAGAGGAGGGCAGGCAGAAAGGGAGATCATTCTTCTTTTTAATATCCAGGCTACTCTATAGATAGAGGTCATCTTAGTCCTGATGGTACTCCTAGATCTCAGATAATGGTACCCAAAAGCCACAAAAGAATGGTAGTAGAAATTGCTCGCTCCCATTTCACAGGTGGTCACTTAGGGACAGCCAAGACACAGGCACAAATAATAAACCTTTTCCATTGGCCTAGAATCTGTGAAGACGTGAAAAATATCGTGATTACTTGTGCCCTGTATCAAAAGACTAGCTTTCAAACACCCCCTTACAGCTCCACTACAGCTTTTTCCTATCATTGATGTACACTTTTCCTGTATAGTGTGAGAAACTTGAGGGCGTTCTCACATCTACTCCCCTTGAATCCTCTGCACAGGTGGCCAGGGAAAGGCCATTGCCTTTGGATCCTGACCCTGGGGGTGGAAAAGTGAGGGAGGATCACCTGGGTGGTGGGGCCTTGGGGATTGGGAGTGAGAAATACTCAGACGAGACACAGTATTCCCCCGTCCCTTCCAGGAAGAACCCTCTATCCCTCAGGTAGTAAAAGGGTATTGTCATACATGTCCTAGTGACCAGGAAAATGTTATGAGATGCCATTGACCCAAAAGTACCAGAAAGAGAGGGAAAAAGGTTAAATATAAGATACTAACAGCCAACCCAACCTTTCCCGAACTTTCATAGGCTGTTACAAGCCAGTTTCTCTCATTTCTCCATCATTGACGTTTGACAGTACTGGGACAAAGAAGAGGCAACTAAGAGCAATGAAGAACAGGCTCTTTTTTCACTCTGGTACTGGGACGAAGAAGGTGCCTGCTAAGAGCTGTCAGAGTCAGGCATATCCCATTCATTGTAGTCAGTCTAGGCTCATTGACTGCTCACACCTGCAGCCTGTCAAGGAGCTGCAGATGTATAAAAGGGGCTCACAGAGACATCAAAGGAGAGCGAGAGCGGGAACGAGAGGGAGAGCGGGAGTGAGAGGGAGATCCAGATCGAGGTCAAGACAGGAAAAGCAGCAAGGAGATCAAGGCAAGTGGCAGAGGACCTTCCCGGAACGAGATGCGAGATGCTGGGAACCGTGGAATAAATGGGTCCTTGGAAGCGTGGTATGATGCATGCATGATTGTTGCCCTTCATAAATTCCTGCCATAGAAAGTTCTCAGAGAGGATACACGTCAGGCTCATGGAACGTGTCACACCCAGCCTTAACTTATGTAGGGAGGTGCATGCACACAACAGATGTCTCAGAGTGTCCAAGACCTCCTCCCCAAAAAGACATCAGTTCCAAGACGTTTCAGATAGTCAGCGCCAGGCACTTTCCAAGTATCTAGTTGCCACCATGTTGAATTTAACTCTTTAGTAATCCCAAATTAAGTAGTTACCCAAGAATGTATCAATGTAAGTGGGCAGACTCTGGTTAAGTAAGATGTGAGACACATATTCTGCAGCAATGTTTTTTGTGCTCAAATTGACCAGCGCTTTTTCGTGGTCATATGTGGCCAAGATGTCTTTCATTGCCTTCTTGTATGTCAGGAAGGGTTTATGAATCAAGTTCGCCGGTGCCAGAAGCAACAATTTGTTGGCCAAATTGCAGAGTTTACCCACCCTGCTAGTAGCCATCAGTGTTGATATAGCATCCTCTGTTTCAAGTTCAATATCTTCAATGGATGCAACTATGTATTCAACGTATTCATCATTTCTAAAAAGGTATTTTTCATGATTTGGAATGATGGGAGTCTGAAAAAGAGACTGGCCTGTTTATTATTTGTCACTGGAATGTATTCTACTGGATACTTCAACACTTGCAGATTAGCTGCTAATCTAGTCACAGTCTTAGTTATTGGTTGAGGATATGAATTAAAGATTTAGGATCCATCCTGTGTCTAATGTTTCTCCCCCACAAGTAACAGCAAAAATATCCTGTTGCAAATGCAAATGCAGGCATCTCCTCAACTATGATAAATGTGCAACTAAGTGTTCTTCCAAACTTCTTGACTGGGTTAGTGTAGCCTCAATGCCACAAGCACACTGGAACATTTCCATTTCAGTTTCAAAAGACTATAGGATTAGGGTCACTGCTATTCCTTTTTGTATGTCTTAAAATGCTTGCTGCACTAGATCAGCTCACACAAACCTTCTTAAGCAATCTTCTAATTCGCTCAATTCGAGTCCAAGCCCTAATCACACATTTATAAAACAAATTATCGAAACATTAGATGAAAAATGAAAACTAGCATTCATAAAATACAATTCAAGACATAAACAACATATTTCATCCCAACATATTACGTCCTAAAATGTAAAAGAGAAGGAATCATAATAGCAAGAGAGACAGCACTTGCAAAGCTTGTTTAACTCGTCCATGGGTAACATCTGGATTTCAAGCATAATTTCAGCCCAGAGTTTCAGTGTGTCATAAACATTACAAGTTGCTCCTTGTTTATCGGTTTTGGAGCTTCTACCAAGTGTGAGGAGTCAGTAATGTGAGGTGGACAACTGCTTGTAGTTTTCCCAAAATATGCCACTTTGTTAAATGAATTATAGAAAGAAAATACCTTGCTTACCCTACTCAACAGAGTAGTTCCCCCCCTAGTCTGGATGCTAGGAGAACATTCTCTAGCATGGGTATACTGGCCCTCACACTAAACAACAAAAATACAAAGGAAATTATATAGCAACACTATATAATAAACAATATCAACCCACTATCTAAAAGGCTTTCTTCTTTCCTGGGTAAGATCCCAGGATTCAAGTCAACTCCAATACTGTTCAACAAAAGGAAAGAAAAGTTTTGAACCCGATCTTGAAAGTTCAAAGTCAAAGCAAAAGTCCAACAAACAAAAATCCACTGGTAACAATTCTTTTGTTCCTGGATACAAAGATACCTTTCCAACGTCCGGAAAAGAAATAGCACACATGGTAATCCTGATTTCATGATAACTTGACTCTTCTTCAAGATAATTAGCCACAGTTCAACAGAAAGTGTAATATTCTCCAAATGTCAATAATACACACATTTCAATGTGATTAATTTGTGTTATATAATAAATTGAAAGGTTGATTACCAACCAACCAATTAATAATAATAAAAAAAAATAATACACAATTCTTTAAGACCTCTTGGGTTACAACCTCACATTTGGTGTATTTGTCAGGATGCTTTCCTTGTGCTACTGCTTCTATTTTCAACAACCGTGCTTCTACTGTTGGTACTATGAGAACAGTCACCATTGTCCCACAGTACATTACTACTTCAAACCACTTCAATGTGACATCCACTGACAGCTTGCTATACAACCACTTCTCAAGAATTACTACTACTGCTCAGTATTTTGGAATTAATAGTCAGGCTTAGACAAGACACTTCAACCTCTTCAGGTAGGCAAGACACTCTTCCTTTTATAAAACTTTCTTAACAGGGGCAGCCTCTTTGCCTCTTCAGTCTGTCTAACTACGATGGGAACAATCCGCTTCTGCTCACAAGACTCTCTCATGTTTAGCTTTAGCAGTCTTTTGCACCACAGGTCGTATTCTACTTCAGAGTATTATTCACAAGCATGTGGTTCCCCTTCCCCAGCTTTGTTCCCACTTTTCAGTTATCAGCACAAGCTATTACCCAGAAACGTATGTGCCACTCTTTCAGCTTCCGGTAATAATGAAGTACTTGTTTCTTATACCACTTGATTTTTAACAACTTCACAGTGTAGTTAGATTGCTCTTTAACTCTTGGCAAGACAGGTTTCACTATGAAAAGGCATCTTGACTTGGCCAATGCATGTTTTTCTCAATGTTTTACACTATTTACGTATTTGAAATAGAAAGAATTTCACTTCTGGATACAGTATGTGTTCAGTCTTTCAAGTGAAAACACAATTAGGCACACACAACCTCTCTTTAAGATTTGCAATGGTAAAGGATGCAACTCTAACTTCCATTGGGAAACATAATTGGGTACATGCAACCTTCTTTTGATGGAGTTTTCACTCTTTGTACTTACAGCTCGTATAATGTCAATGTTAGGAATCTGGGAATGGTCTATAAAGCATTCCTTTACCTCAATAAAGGACACACAACCATTCCACTAGTCAGTAACAAGTGTTCAACAATGGATTTAAATGCCTTTTCTTTCTCATGCAAACATTAAAGCTTTCTCGATAAGCGTGCGTGTTAGAAGTACATTGTTGAACAAGACTTCAAAGATATCAAACAACTTTTACTCACTTTCAGCCACGTGCGAGTGACTTAGGAGCTGGTTACAGTTACTGGCAAGGCTTTCCCGGCTTCCTCTGCCTCTGTTACTACTTCTGGCTCACTGGGACCCACACCCTTCTTCAGCACAGGTGTCTTCGGTCCAGACCTTTTGATGTGTGAGTTTCCTTTTCTCCTGAAACCCTCGGCTTCCCTTCTGCTTCTGGTCTTCGGCTCTGCAATTACTGCAATACGGCTTACATAGGGAAAACTCAGCCTCCAGCATCTCTTCCTATGCGCAGCCTCTGCACATAAGAGTTTGGGAGAACTAGACACTCTCAGAGCATGCAGGTGAAATCTGCTGTCTCCACACTACGTTGTCCCTTAGATTCTTCCACTGTCTTGTGATTTGCCAGCCTTGTGTTTCTCCTCTATTACTGCTGCTACAGACAGTCTTCCAGCTCTTGTTCCAGCTTCTTCTACTCCTCCTTTCCTGCCTGGCCCTTTAAGCCTCACATGTTCAATGATAGGATTCAAGTATAGGCTATTAGCCTTAATTGCCTGACTACTGCAATGGCTACTAGGCTTGTCTGACTACTACATCTACATGCTTACTCATTCCTCTTTCTCTTCCCAGTATCTCCAGGATTCTGGGACTTGTAGTTTCTTCCACTAAAGTTAGGTTTTTCAATTTCTATAAGGGTATATTTAATTCCCTTAAGGTGTTTTACAGAGGGGCTATTAGAATTAGCTATCATAAAGGAAGAGGTTTAGTGAAGACAACATTTCCATAATCTTTTACATTGTACCCTTCGGTTTGAGGAAGGTATTTAGTATGGGATACCCAAAAAGCATCTTTCTTTCGGTATAGTTTGATTGACTCCATAACCTTGGGATGCACAACCTTAGATCTCATATGAGGTTGAGAGACCTTAAAATGACAATAAGCCACAACCTCTTTAGGTACAGTGGCAAGAATCTTTCTGTGAGAGGCAAAATACTGTTTCTCATCCCATGGACTCTCCTCACCACTCTGAACCCTGTCTCCTCCCAGGTGATCCTTCCCAGGTACACTACCCCCAGGTTTGGGATCAGGAAGTGTCTGCCTTCCCTATGCAAATGTTCAATTACCGGGTCATTACAGCCCGTTGGACCCGGTAATTGCACATTCGCAGGTGCCAGAATAAAATGCTCCCCAATGCCATTGAGCCCCATAGGCAAGGTTACCGCCAAACCTGTAATGAGGCCCACAATGTTGAGAGAGAACACCAAATGCAAGCCAGGATTGAAGATGAAGATGGGAACAGCAAGAGTCAGGGCCGCCATGAGTACAAGATGCAGGGGAAGTCCAGCATGAGAGTTGAGAAAGGGTGGCGCACCGTGAGTCAATGAATTACATAAATGTCAAATCCAAGCATTGGCTGCAAGACGGTGATGGTGAAACCAGAATGTATCCGGACAGACTTCTGCAGAGGTAAGATGTAGGGAGCGAGCAGAAGGGGGTGAAGGGGAAGCAGGGTAGAAGAATCAAGCAAAACAGGCACCACCTGTATGCGAGAAGGGGGGCACAACAGAACATCTCGGGGGACCAGAGGAGTGTGGGGGGCACAACGGGACAGAAGTAGAGTACATAGAGGACAAGGATGAGTGCAGGTCTCAGTGTGATAACAGCCCAGCCCTGAGCGTAGCTACACCAGTAATACCAGAAGGAACACAGGTGTCCCACCCCAAATAGGGCTATATCCAACTCTTCCCACCACAGGACATACAAACCCAACATATGTGCCCTCGCCAGCCACAGCCCCACCCCCATCAATATTACCAACCCATACCAAACAAACACTAACACTGTAGTGCCACCGGGTAGGAAGCCCCAGAAGAAATTAGAGGAAGCTTTACAGGCTGCACAAGCAGAATTGGCATGGTTAAGGGCCCTCTGGGAAGAAGGGAGTACACGAGGGTGTGGGTTGGATGAGTGGAGGGACGGAGATATTTTGTTCAGACTATATAGCACTGTAATAAAGCATGTACATATTGAGAAGCAGAAGAGTGATGACCGAAGAGTGGGGAGCATAGGTTATGGGACTGAACTGGTGGACCCCAGCCCTTTAAGACGAGGTAGCAATACCCTTGAGATGGATGGGGATGCAGAAGTTACTCAAACATCAAAAATCGAAACGTCTCAGGTAGTTGGCAAAAAGATAACTGTTTTAATATCAATTATCTAAAACAGGGAGTATAACAGACATCAACAGACGTTTCAGCGTAAGGTCTCTCAATGCATCTTAAAAAAAGCATTCTGTTATGGCAAAAAATCGTCATTGATGATGTCAACCTACATATTAACTAACGTCATCCTACGTGGAAAACTACAAAAACCTAGTGGCCATTGTGATAGGTTCTTAAGGAACATCTAAGCATATGATCCATATTAGTCTGAGAGTGTGATAAATAGTGATAGGTTTCTTAACATCAGGTAGGTCAACTAAGCCCTCCCCTTAAACAGGTCACTATGAACATAACTAAAAACACGACGTCCCATTGGTTACACAAACTATAGGACCCTTAATCACTCGGCCCCCTGCAATTGGTTGGCACTCTAACCTCTGTCAGCATTTTTCCACCTACGTTAGCAGCACACAGGCTGGTCTTCCAGGTGCTGGTGAGCTAGCCTTAACCATAGCCTCCCACTGATTAGCTTATTCATTTATCATCACCTCAGTGGTCTGCTGTCAATTAAGGCTTTGAACTTGTCCTTGGGGGTGTTATTTTGCTCTAAAGAATTCAGGGGAGTGAAGGCACGCTCTGCCCTCATGCATAGGTGTGGTCGTCATGTTCGTCCAACTTCATCCTTCCACGTTACTGAAGACCACAAAATCGAGCACTAATGCATTTAAAATACTATTTTCTAATAGACCACTGACTTCTTCCTTGTTTTTGTCCATGTCTTCTGAATAGTAGTTTCATTCTTTCACACGATTTGTATCCAATGTCTGCTCACCCCAGCCTGATACGGGCATGACTTCTTTGGGCTCGTCCAGCCTTGCCTTTCTGAGTTTCACTCCTGTTAATTCGTTCACTTGTTTTATACTGCGACATACTGGAAAAGAGGTCTTCCTCCTCTGGTCCAGCTCTGCTATAATACATAGTGGAGACATCCATTATTTACTCACTTCAATATATATATATGTTGGCGCATGCCGCAATCTATTCACTATAAAGCTAGCCTCAAGAATACTTTGTCTGCTTGCGTTTATTTGCGTCTGTACATGTGTAAAATAACTTGATATCTTCATATTTTCTGTAGCATAAGTTTCTTCATCTTGATCCCAAGATGTCACTTATCTTTGATACTTTCTTGATGCCTTATAGAATATCTTCATTCTCTTGTCTCTGCATCTCTTCTATGTACGTCAGCTTTCTTCATCTGACGTCACCAATCTGCTCTTTCATTCATTGATCCTTTTTCTTCTGGGATTTCATTCAAATGGCCATCATACTGTCTCGTATGCAGGTATGGCTTTCTCAATGGGAACCTTGACTCCAGGACTTCAATGGTAGCGCACGTGTCTCACACTCTGGTTCCCAACATATAGGCAATATGGGCGAAGTGCAGTGGAGTAACTTTGCTGAAAATGTTGGGGGGGACATGACATCTGAAGAAAAGGTGCCACAGTCAAATGAATGGGGACAAAATGGTGTGCCATGAAAGTTGGGGGACAAACACCCCTGTCCTCCCCTAAAATTACACCCATGGTGAAGTGGTTGAGATGGGGGTACTTGGCTCCTTCTCTAGGCATGTACTGTCCACTTGGGCTGCAATATATCCACTTTCCCACATACTTCTTATGGTTCTTTGGACACAGGAACTTAGTTCCCTCAGGTGCATGGATACTAGACCTTCACAAAGTCTCTGATTTCTTCATCTGTCAAGTCTCTGGCCTTCCATCCTGACTCAACATCGATCATAATTTTCATCCCTATGGCTTTCTTTGCTGCTTTCTTGTATTGTGTGATTATTATCTTGATCACACAAAATCCAAGCAACTCCAACATGATCAGGGCTCCAAGGAACTTGAACATGTCTGCCGTCCATTGTGGAACCCAAGAAAAGAGCGATCCAAACCAGCTATCATCAGCAATGTCTTCTACTTCGCCTATCATCTGGACGTGTAGTTTCATCAGCATTTCTATGGCCTCTGTCAAGGTGCCATTCTTGTCATCATGAGAAGGTATGAACGTGCAACATGATTCTCTGATTTTTGCACAAACACCTCCATCCATAGCTGTAATCATGTCCAGGATGTATCTATTCTGAAAAGTCATCCATCGTATGGCTCTCATCTCTTCTCTGATAACATTAAATCCCTTTATGGTAGTGTTGATTGTCTGCATCAGTTCCCATCTGGTAATCTGCAGCCATTTGGTATTTGCTCCAACCTGGATCCTCGGCGTGAAAATCAAGGTGAATTCTGATGAGGTCTGGCTGAACAACCTGTGCTCATAAGGAATAGCAGCAAAAGCTTCTATTGACTTGGCTGAGAAATAGTTCTCTTTTTTCATCCTCCTCCTCAGCTCCACAGATCTTTTCTTCCTCAAGATGTACGTCACTGTTAGGAATCACCAATGCTGGTGTCAGAATGCACACAATAATGGAGGAGAGGAATCGACACTCTCCCCCGAACCACAGAAGCCGAATGAATTCGACCCTCCACCCGTGGTTGGCACAGGCGCCTTATTATATACACAGGACACCACGTGGCAGCCAATGGGGGGGAAGAGGAGTTAGGAAGAGGTTGTGGATAGGATAGGAATGTAGGAACACCGGATAGAGGGTTATGGAACTCCTAAGGTGGATAAGAAAGGGGAAGCACAGGGAAAAAACCTCCTTATCTAGTTCTTTTACTAAACCAAACACATAGGGTATGCGCTATTAATCTTGCCTCCAGCCTACCTCTAAATCGTATAAACACACCTTAATACGTGTGAATATGTAACAAGATAAACATATAGCAAGCATAGATGAACACCAACAATGGAATTAGATTCCATACATGAAATACATGACACATGGCCCGTTGGGCAAGCTGAAGCAACACTGAACACATATAGCCATAATGTACATGCCCAGACAGGGTCACAGATCACTGTCCTGTACTGTATGTTGCTGATTAAGCAACCCTAAGCATGGTCCGCACTCTGCCGTGTGCCTTTTAAACACACGAGTATTAAGCATCGAAGTCCTTAACAAGGATTCACTGAAAACACACACTTTGCTGTAAACTCGGAATGTGCCCAGTACTTATCTAAGCTCCTAGCGGCCCCACGGGACCACTCGGAGTCTGAAGAAAATGCCGTAACCACTGTCAGCCAGCCCGCCCGCATTCATCCTGCTCCCAGTATTACCAGCGTAATGTGCCCATTACTTATCTGAGCTCCGCGCGGCCCCACGGGACCACTCGGAGTCTGAAGAAAACACTGTAACAACTGCCAGCCAGTCCGCCAGCTTCGTCTTGCCCCAAAGTCTTACGGGCTGTAAGGAAAGCTTCGCTCACGTCTCGCTCCGACCGCACCCATCCAGGAACACAAAATAAGCCACACCTGCGGGTGCGAGCGTGTTGGCTTTATGCTGCCCTTCATTACTTGCAGCTGGCAATGCACGGCAACTTGCGCTGAACTACAGGTCCTCCCCGGAATGCTGGGAAATGTAGTTCTCTTTACCAATGCTTTAATAAGCAAACTTAGTTACTCCCCGGCGGCACCAGCCCTTATTCCTGACATTACCTCCTCTCCCAGGCCTCTTTCCAGGACCGGGTTTTTCCGGATGTCTCAAATGAAATAATTTCACCAATCTGGGGGCATGTACGGCCTCTGCTGGTTCCCATGAACAGTCTTCTGGTCCGTAACCTACCCATTGAATGAGGTACCATAGATGCTTCTTCTTCCTTTTCACGTCCAAAATCCTTTTAACCTCGCATTCCTCTTTGCCATCTTGTACAATGGGTGGAGGCTGTTTGGTCTTCATTCCGGGAGCTGCAGGTTTAAGTAAAGATACATGAAATACCGGATGTACCGGCACAGTCTTTGGCAAACGCAATTTCATAGCAGTATTTGATACACACTTGCATATTTCATAAGGACCAATAAACCGAGGCATACATTTACGTGATCCTACCAATGAAAGATTGCGTGTTGATAACCAAACTCGATCCCCCACTTGATACTGCAGACTCTTTTGGCGATGTTTATCCGCCTGTCTTTTATATGCTTCTTTGGCTCTCTCCAAATTAGTGCGTGCCCTCTGTCTGACTTGAAGAAGCAACTGTTTTCGCTCTTGCAACGCTGGCATATTTTCCATGTTTGGTAGTTGTTCTGGTATCATGTTTTGTTCATGCCCATACAAACATTCATTAGGTGCCATTCCCAAAGAACTGTGAAAAGTGTTATTATATGTAAACTCTGCCAACCACAGTTCCTGCACCCACGATTCTCTGCCATCCCCCAGGTAACCTCTCAGGTATTGCTCCAATGTCTGGTTCACTCTTTCGGTCTGCCCATCAGTTTGGGGATGATAGCTAGTGGACAGAGCACAATTGATTCCCAACTTCCGACAGAAAGCACGCCAAAACCTGGATGTAAACTGCGAGCCCCTATCCGACACAATGCTCTTTGGCAGGCCATGCAATCTGACTACATGTTGCAAAAACAACTCTGCCAACTTGCCTGCTCCCGGAATTCCCACACATGGAACAAAATGGGCTTGTTTGGTGACTGCTCCAATAACTTTTTCTGGGGCAATAATTGTTTTGACTTTCTCTACTAGATTGTCTGTATTTTGTTGTCGGGATAAGGCATCCGCCTTCCCATTTTTACTTCCTGGTCTGAATGTTACCACAAAATCAAACTCATTAAAATACTGGGACCATCTCAGTTGTCTCTGGCTCAGGGTTTGTGCAGTTTTAAAATATTGCAAGTTCTTGTGATCTGTTACCACCACCACCTGATGCCGTACCCCTAGTAAATAATGTCTCCATTCTAGAAAGGCTGCCCGAATGGCCAACAATTCCTTATCAGTAATGGAGTAGTTCTGCTCACAGCCGGTCAATTTTCTAGAGAAAAATGCCACTGGATGCCATACTCCATCCTCCTCTTTCTGTGACAGTTTAGCTCTTATGGCCACATTGCTAGCATCTGTCTCCACCTGAAAAGCTTTCTAAATGTTTGGATGTCTTAACACGGGTGCTGTAGTAAAGGCTTTCTTTAATTCTTTAAAAGCGTTTTCTGCCTCAGAATTCCAAACAAATCTTACTGCCTTCCGAAGTAATTGTGTGATAGGAGAAACTATCTTGGAGAAATTACTAATGAAACGCCGATAAAAATTGGCGAACCCTAAGAATTATTGGATATCTTTAATGCACTGCGGGGAAGGCCACTCAGTTACTGGCTGCACTTTCTTGGGATCCATAACCACTCCTGCTGGAGTCAGAATAAATCCTAAAAATTCAACCTGTTTTACATGGAATACACATTTCTCCAATTTTACACTCAGTTGGTATTCCTGCAGACGCTTCAACACGGCCTGTACATGTCCAACATGTTGTTCTGGGGAATCTGAGTATATCAAAATGTCGTCAATGTAAACAATAACAAAAATGTCAATGAAATCTCGCAATACTTCTTGCATAAAAAACTGAAAGGCCGCCGGAGCGTTACATAAGCCAAATGGCATTACAAGGTACTCAAACAACCCAAACTTAGTTCTGAAGGCCGTCTTCCACTCATCACCCTCCTTAACTCTTATCAAGTGATAGGCACCTCTCAAATCAAACTTAGTGTAAATCTTTGCGGACCGTACTTGATCCAACAAGACAGAAATCAAAGGTAAAGGAAACCTATTCTTAATTGTGATCTTATTTAGTGCACGATAATCAATGCATGTTCGTAACGTACCTTCCTTTTTGGGAACAAACAGGGGAAGTTGAATGTCGGACAAACCCTTTAGCCAACCTCTCATCAAGATATTCTCTGAGATGTTTGTTTTCAGTTTCAGTGAGAGCATATATCCGACTGCAAGGCAACTTGGCCCCCTCCTCTAATTCGATAACACAATCATATGGTCGATGCGGTGGTAGTTGTTCCGCTCCTCTTTTGTCAAAAACTTTAGCAAATTCCATATACTGGGCAGGGATCTCTGTTTCCACCGCTCCTACTACTGGCATATCCAGTTTCCTTTCCACCAACAATGCTGCCGGTCCCAATTCTGATAACATATGTTCCTTACACTCCTGTTCCTCGATCCACAACCTCTGCTTTACCCAGTCAATTCTTGGATTATGTTCTTTCAACCAAGGCATTCCCAGGATCACACCAAACTGAGGTGCTGCTATCAAATCAAATGTGATTTCCTCTCTATGACCTGCCGCACATATCATCTCCAATTTCTCAGTCTGCTTCCGAGTTGGTCCGGATATCAACGGGGACCCATCCACTGACTGCACACCTTCCACCCTCTCCTTGTCTTGCACAGGTAATCCTAAATGTTCAGCCAAAGTAATGTCTACAAAATTTCCCATAGCCCCCGAATCCACCATTGCCCATACCTCTTTTTTGTACAACGCAAAACATAATGTCACCAAGATATAAAAATGAGAGGTTTTGCTTCCAACCGTGTTTGCTACCCATTTGGGGAACCTTACTTCACTCGAGCCAGACACCTGTGTTCCCCCTAAGGTCGGCCCATCTCTTTTACTGTTTCCTTCTTGCTCTTGTCTCCCCCGCCCCCTTTCTGAGGAGTATTAGGGCAATTGCAGATAAAATGCCCTGCTTGTCCACAATAGAGACATAGATTGTTACTTTTACGCTGCTCTTTTTCCGCTGTTGATAAAGGTCCTCTGATACTACCAATCTGCATGGGTTCCACCTCACTCAACCTTCCTCCTCTACTTCTATCTAGTCTCGCAAACGAGACGGCTTCCGGTCTTTTTCTTTCACCTCTTCTCTCGTTCAATCTGTGATCTAGTCTCAATGCCAAATCTATCATAGCTGTACATGTTCTAGGTTGCGGCTCCACTTGAGCAATGGCATCCTTTAGTTCATCCTTCAATCCTTGATAAAATAACACTGTTTGTTTAGCCTCTGGCCATTCTATTTCAATCACCAATCTATTAAATTGGGTCACATATGTTACCAAATCTTTAGCACCCTGCTTCAACCCTAATAATTCTTTATCTTGGGCCAAAGACACTTCCCGCCGATCAAACAACCTTCCAAATTCTGCCAAGAACCCATCCCAACTATACAGCAAAGGATCATCCTTTTGAACCAAGGGCATTTCCCAGGCTGCCGCATCCCCTGTCAACTATGATATTACAAATGCCGTTCTGGCCTGAATGGTCTCAAACGCCATGGGTTTACACAGAAAATGCAATCTACATTGTGTAAGAAACATCATATACTTCCGAGGATCACCAGAAAACCATTCAGGTGCTGCTAACGGTACATTACTAGGAGATTGAACAATAACGGTAGCTTTTTGATAGTAGATGGTTCTCTAACATTAGACCCACTCGCCCCCTCCAAGGGAGTTCGCTGAGCCATCAAACCTTGTACTTGTACTTTTAAGTTGTCTGACGCTTGGCGTGCCTGTGCTAATTCTAACTGAATATCTTGAAGAGCCTTTAGCACATCGGCTAAAGGCGGAGGAGTCGTATCCATTTGGCTTGGGTGGTTTTAGTATCCCAATATGGGGGTGGCTTATTATGTCAGAATGCACACAATAATGGAGGAGAGGAATCGACACTCTCCCCCGAACCACAGAAGCCGAATGAATTCGACCCTCCACCCGTGGTTGGCACGGGTGCCTGATTAAATACACAGGACACCACGTGGCAGCCAATGGGGGGAAGAGGAGTTAGGAAGAGGTAGTGGATAGGGTAGGAATGTAGGAACACCGGATAGAGGGTTAGGGAACTCCTAAGGTGGATAGGAAAGGGGAAGCACAGGGAAAAAATCTCCTTATATAGTTATTTTACTAAACCAAACACATAGGGTATGCGCTATTAATCTTGCCTCCAGCCTACCTCTAAATCGTATAAACACACCTTAATACGTGTGAACATGTAACAAGATAAACATATAGCAAGCATAGATGAACACCAACAATGGAATTAGATTCCATACATGAAATACATGACACATGGCCCGTTGGGCAAGCTGAAGCAACAATGAACACATATAGCCATAATGTACATGCCCAGACAGGGACACAGATCACTGTCCTGTACTGTATGCTGCTGATTTAGCAACCCTAAACATGGTCCGCACTCTGCCGTGTGCCTTTTAAACACACGAGTATTAAGCATCGAAGTCCTTAACAAGGATTCACTGAAAACACACACTTTGCTGTAAACTCAGAATGTGCCCAGTACTTATCTGAGCTCTGAGCGGCCCCACGGGACCACTCGGAGTCTGAAGAAAATGCTGTAACCACTGTCAGCCAGCCCGCCCGCATTCATCCTGCTCCCAGTATTACCAACGTAATGTGCCCATTACTTATCTGAGCTCCGAGCGGCCCCACTGGGCCACTCGGAGTCTGAAGAAAACGCTGTAACAACTGCCAGCCAGTCCGCCAGCTTCGTCTTGCTCCAAAGTCTTACAGGCTGTAAGGAAAGCTTCGCTCACGTCTCGCTCCGACCACACCCATCCAGGAACACAAAATAAGCCACACCTGCGGGTGCGAGCGTGTTGGCTTTATGCTGCCCTTCATTACTTGCAGCTGGCAACGCGCGGCAACTTGCGCTGAACTACAGGTCCTCCCCGGAATGCTGGGAAATGTAGTTCTCTTTACCAATGCTTTAATAAGCAAACTTAGTTACTCCCCGGCGGCACCAGCCCTTATTCCTGACAGCTGGAACATGGACATTCACTAGTGAGCATCGTCCCCCCCAATCCTTGGGTAACTTCATATATGCTCTGGATCCACAAGCCCAATAGTGATCCATGATCACTGCTTTTCCAAGTTTCATTCCTGGTACATCAAAGATTCGAAGATTCGACCACAGTTCTGGTTCTCTCCAACTTTTCTTGTGCCATTGTTTCTGAAGCACAGCTTTGCACTCTCCAAAGGCACTATCTGCAAGGGTCCTCCTCTATCTTTGACCCAGGTCAGTAGTTTAGCAAGTCTTGGCCATAGAGGTTTGCAGCCATTCTGCACTATGTCAATGGCTGGTTGATAACAACCGATGACCATGCACGCTCTGCAGATCCCCACTCCTTCTTCCCATCTATGTGGTGATAGGACTGATCCCCAAATCTGCATTTGTCCTCTGTTCTTCCATCAACAAATTTCTTCTGCAGATTTTCCTGGACTTTCCAGTCTTTTGTTTACTTGATATGATATGATAGGTTATTTATAATGCGCTTAATACCCAAAGGTTTCTAAGCGCGGACCCGGGGATCGAACCTGTGTTGCTCCGTGTCGTCTTGCTTCCAAGGCGAGCATGTTGCTGCTGTGCTATCCTCCCGAGACTTCCCATCTGATTCCAACTCCTTTCACTCCAGGCTTTTCGTATCTGATGACGTGATTCTTAGTATGAGCTCTTAGCCTCGTCTTTGTATCTTGGATATAGTCGTCTTCATCTGGATCTGTCCATTCAGTTGCCCACTTGAGATAGGCATCTCGGCCCATTAACCGACCTTTTCTACGACAGAGTGCTATGTGTTAAATACAATGTGCTGTCTGGATGTCTATTTCAATAGCTATGAAGATCTTAGTGTTCCCCATGCTATAAGGCAGGAGTGCACATGCAAAGCATTCCTCCTTTGATTCTCCTTCCCACTTCTTTCAAATGCTGATACCATATGTTATTCCCCAAGTGTGCTGTACTGTCCAGGTAATCATTCAACTCATGATCATCCTCCCGAGCACTTCTCTGAGGTCTCGTTCTTTTCTTACAAGCTTCTCTAACCATCTCATGCAATACGTCAGCATAGTTCTTCCTTACTGGACCAATCATAGAAACATTTGTCAGTTTGCTGGGTGCTTTTACATGTGCTACCTGTGTAGGAGAGAGTTCCAGAAGCTTCATCCTATTCACATAATATGGGGAATAAAGATGTCTTGTATAAACGCCATATGTGACCTCCCTCTAAAAGGTAACCCAGGCTTATCCATCACAAGACCAGGTGCCTTTGTGTGTATCTCTAGAGTAGGAACAATTACATAAGGTCTCGGCTGCCTTGTAGTTGCCACGTATGTACCCTCCTTCTGCATAAGAGGATACACAGGAATCTTTACTCTATTGGGATCTATGTAATAAGCAGGGCATACTGTAAGTGAGAGCAGTATCACTATGAACAAAATACAAGTGTAAATCACATATAAGTAATACCATTTACAACAATAGCTTCTTGCACATCGTGGACATCTCTCATGATCTGCCATAATGATATTACTATTGATGCTGCCCATTTTTACTCTTTTTTAAGGAAGGAAAAAATAAACGTTAATGGGGCAACATTATGTAATACAATGGAAGCTGCTGAGTCTGCTCCACAAGTTCCCTCGATCATCTTCTGCTGGCTGACTATACAATGATGAACAAAAGTTCCCAGTGAAGACCACGAATTGGCCTTTTACCAGAAGACTTGAAGATTCTTCTTCAGCATGAAACAAAGTACTTTAACCAGTAGATTTCTGGATTGTCTCCTTCGAAAGTCTCATTCAGGTCTCAGTGTTCTCTCAGAGTAAAGGTTTACCTGCGTAATTATGTCTCTTAGTATTTCATTAAGTGCAGCATTATTCCTTGGATCCCTCAGGAACGTACAGACATCAGTTTGTCTCCCAATAAGATATGGGCACTGCGAAATCAGATAGTAGAATACCAAGCCGACCAGTCTATGTGCATTATCTGCTGACAGTGGCATTTGTGTTTTCCCCACTGTACTCAGGAAGCTGAAGGATTTGATCAATAATGGCTGCACGCAATCTTCTCATGATTGGACCATTCTTAGAATCTTGCAGGAACAGATGAACGCTAGTAGTTCTCCCTACAAGCGCAGGGTCTGAGCGCAGAACAAACAAGAAAACTGCAAGAACGATCCGTGAAACGTTGTCATTGGGCACCACCATGGGCACCTCTGAAAAGAAATTCAGTGAGAAAGGAATTAGGGAATTGTTCCCTCTTCCAGTCGTCGAAAAGGAACTCCAAATCTGGCATGCTCATGATGATCAAGACTTAAACATGTCTCAGTGCAATGTCAACAAACTCCTGTGGCTCAAGAACAAATATCTTCCCTTAACTCCTTTTTTAGTGACTGAAAAGAGTGTCCCAACAATAAGCCACAGTCCAATATATTCTTTATCTGTCTATTCAACAGTTTCTGTGTCCTTCGTCCTCGTCATAGACCTAGCCTGCATGTGCTGTGTTTATTCCCTGATGCTTGCTTCTGACAGGGGTGGGGGTGAAGGGAGTTCTCCAGCATAGATTTTCACATCTCTGAGAAATATCCAAGCGCGTCTGCCCTGCGCCTTGACTGCAGATGGTGTCACGTCTTCCACTATTAAGGGCCCGTTGAAACGCGGTTCATGCCACTTCCTTGTGAAATTACGAATTAGGATCGACATAATTTTTCAACTCCGGTTTGTGTAGTATCACCTTCTGTGTTCTGAGCTGCCCCACACCCCTTCCGCTTGAGCTGATCTGAAATGACAGAGATACTTGAGGTCATGCATGTCAAGTAATTACGTAACTCCTTTCCTGACAATTCTGCTGTTGCTTCGGCATCACTTCTAGTTCTAGATGGAGGTGTGAGAGGTGTCCTCATTCGCCTCCCTGTCACTGTTTCATGGGGGGTAAGATGGTGGTCTGAACCCGGTTGATTTCTCAATGCATACAATGCCAGTGGTAGACAATGCAACCATCCTTTCTTCAAGGTAAGCTTCAATTTAGCTATTCTCTCTTTAAGCAAGTCGTTGAGTCTCTCACAGATCCCGTTTGCTTGCGGGTGACACGCTGATGAAAACTTGTGTTTTATGCTAAGCAACAACCTTATCTGTTCCAAGACTTCCTTAACATAATGAGGGGCAATATCTGATCTTAATACTTCACATATTCCCCATCTAGGAAATATTTCCCGTACTAAAGATTTTGAATCACAGGTGGAGTCTGGGTGTGTACATGGGCCAGCCTCAACCCACCTCGGAAAAGGGACATACCACTACAATCATATATCTATATCCATTAGATACTTGTAGCATGTTGACATAGTCAATATGCAAATTCTGAAACGGACCCTTAGGTCTTGGAATAACTCCTCTAATTGTGCGCAGCGTGCGCCCAGCAGTAAACTGTTGCCATACAATACAATTTACTACATAAAATGCAATGTGTTCTACTATATCTGGAGCAAACCAATCCTCTGCAATAGTTGCAACGAGGCTCTCTCTAGTAACATGCGCAGGGTAGTGTAGCTGTTCCGAAGCCACCCTTAATGAGGCTACAGGCATCACCGGTTTACCTGTGTTGTCTTGTCACCACCATGTTTCAGAGGGGTTTAAAGAACACCCTCTCGGCATACACAAGTCTTTCTCATCTTGAGGCGCTTCCCCTTGAATCTCTACCAACTGAGTCCTAGACAAATTATTGTAACACTCCAACACACTCATCATCATCACCACCATGCTTTCATTCATATGAGACATATCAAACAACATAATAATATCTGAACATGCAACTGTCATGACCTTTGCCCCTGGCCCTCACTTGCAAGTCAGCCTTCAAGTTAGGGCCAGGTCAAAGGCCTTAAAACCTCATCCAAGACTCTCTTGGAGTCAGTCCTGGCGCCTTTGACGCCAGGCTCATAACCATCATGAAGACTAACATAAGAATGGGACTATTTACTTGGGACTATTTAACTTGGGGGGGGTTCAGCCAACATGGAGGCACACACACAGCTCGCTTACAAGGAACTGAGCTATGCGGTCTTGTCTACTTTGGGTGTGGCAGGCCTGGGACTATTTCACCTGGATTACTTCACCTGAGACTATTTAAACTGCACCCAAACAGCAGAACATGCTTTGTGCTATTCTGCTGTGGGCAGCGTAATGCTCACCATGTCCAGTTCTTTGATGCCAGTTTACCTGAAACCAAGGACCTGCAGAGGGAGAAAGAACACTACGAAACTTACCTGGAACAGTATCCTGTCTTCAATCCATCGCTGACTTCAGTTCCACTCATCTCAAGGTACTAACTCCATCATCCGGCACTGCATGCATCCTGGAATACCATAACCTGGGAAGAGGAGAAATAAAGACAGCATTAGTAAGCGTTTACTCACGTTTCCTCCCGAATGAAGAAAGCCACACAATTCTTACCTGGGTAGTCATCTCCTGGTCAGTATCATTGCTGGAACATTACGGTGCTCGGCAAGGAACATCACAACCTGCAAGGAGAGAAAAGACACAGGTTAGCAATATAAAAGGCGAAAAAGCACTGCGCATCGCGCATTACTCACAGGACAGCATCGCGTACTCCGCGCTTCCGCCTACTGGCCCATGCTCATCTTCAAACTGCATGACAACACCAAAATACCTTTCTATACCTAAAAGGAAAGAAGCAAGACATTATTATTGGCGTGCCAAGAAGTTGGCCTTTTCCGATGATTGTGCTCGCACCTGGTAGGTTTTACCAAGAAAAGGGGAAAACAGACTTATGTACATCTGCTACTCCCAGCACGGCGGTGATTGTACTAGGTGTGACTAGTACTCTACCAAATGAATACCAAGATTTTCAAGATGTGTTCCAGAAAGAACAAGCCAATACTCTACCACCACACATGCCCTACGATTGTCAGATCGACCTCATACCTGGTGCGCACATTCCTTGTGGTTGAATCTATGCACTTACTGAACCAGAAAACCTCCATTTGAAATCTTATCTTGATCAGTACCTGGCAAATGAATTTATCCGCCCATCCAAATCACCGGCAGCCAGTCCCTTATTCTCCGTACCAAAGAAGGAAGGAGATTTGAGGACTTGCATAGACTATCGCGCATTAAACCAGATCACAGTAAAAAAACAGTTATCCACTGCCCCTTATTCCCGAATTATTGGATCAACTCAAAGACGCCCAAATCTATACCAAGCTGGACCTTAGGGGGCGTACCATCTTGTTCGAGTGAAGAAAGGAGACAAATGGCAAAACCGCCTTTCGTACCAAATACGGCTTGTATGAATACCAGGTAATGCCTTTTGGACTTTGCAACGCCCCTGCTGCATTCCAGTACTTTATTAATGATGTTTTGCGGGAGTTAATCGACGTTTGCGCCCTGGTTTACATTGATGACATCTTAGTGTATTCTGCTACAAAAGAAGGCCATGTCACGCATGTCCGCTCTGTCCTTACTAAACTCCGCCAACATAAACTGTATGCTAAACTCGAAAAATGCTCTTTTCATGTCACCGAAGTGAAGTTCCTCGGTTTTATCCTCACACCAAAAGGTATCAGAATGGATAGGCACAAGGTAGATGCAATTCTTAACTGGCCGTCACCAACTTCATTTAAAGGAATCCAGAGTATATTGGGCTTTGCAAACTTTTACCGCTGATTCATCCCAGATTTTTCCTAAATAGTGCATCCAATTACATCACTATTGAGAAAAAACAATAAGAAGTTCCATTGGACCGAAGAAGCAGAGAAGGCCTTTCAAGAACTTAAGAAAAAAATCACTTCTGTTCCAGTTCTACGGCATCCTCCCCAGACCTCCCTTACATAGTTGAAACAGATGCCTCTAGCATGGCTATGGGAGCTGTTCTCTCACAAAGGGACCCAGGAACTGGCCAGTTACACCCTGTGGCCTTCTGGTCACGAAAATTCTCACCTCCCAAACTCAACTATGCTATCACAGACAAAGAACTCTTGGCTATAAAATCAGCTTTCAAGGCATGGCGACACTATCTCCTTGGTGCTAGACATACTGTCACGGTCATAACTGATCATCGAAACCTGCAATACCTAAAAACAGCAAAGGCTCAATCATCCCGTCAACTGCGGTGGGCTCTTTTCTTCGCTGAATATGACTATGTGATCACCTACCGGCCAGGAGTCCGAAACGGAAAGGCTGACGCCTTGTCCCGCATGGGTGTTGGGAAAAGGTATACATAACTCCAAAACAAGATCCAACTCTTAATGGATCCCACTTTCTCACAAGAGTGGTGTACTCAAGGAAAACATTACACCATTAAAGACCAGTTACCCTATTTTAGGAACTGTCTATACTTGCCAAGTAAAGATTTACAAGAGCAGGTTATTTCGGGTTATCACTACTCCCTGATTGAAGGTCATCCTGGAATTGCCAAAACTCTTTCTAAAGTAAAACAAAACTATTGGTGGCCCACATGGCGTAAAGACATCATACAATTTATCCAATCATGCGGTGTGTGTGTACAAAACAAGTCCCAAAAGCAGAAACCAGCTGGTCTTCTCCAACCATTGGAAATTCCTTGTGCACCATGGCACACACTGTCCCTTGATTTCATTACAGATCTACCTCCCAGTCAAGGATTCAACACCATCTTAGTAGTTGTAGACTTGTTCTCTAAAATGGCAGAGTTAATTCCTTTTAAGGGTCTTCCAAATGCATCCAATTTAGCAAAAGTATTCCTGGAGGAAATCGTACGGCTACATGGCTTTCCATAGGTCTTAATCTCAGATCGAGGTAGTCAGTTTGTATCCAACTTCTGGAGGAAATGCTGTTCAATGGCCCAAATTGACATTCGACTATCCACAAGTCACCATCCTCAAACAAATGGCCAAACAGAAAGAACAAACCAAACCCTCGAGCAATACTTACGTTGCATGTTACATCAAGTGGAAAGAAATTGGAAGGACTTGTTATGGATAGCTGAATATGCTTATAATAATTCATTACACACCAGCACTGGACAAACCCCTTTCTACACTATATATGGTAGACATCCACGTACTTCAGAATTGGATCTCCCAACCCCTTTTGAAATGCCAGCGGTTAAAACCCTACATACGACTATTTCCCAGGCCTTCAAAGAAGCAGCAGAAAATTTACTCCAAGCCAAGAACAGACAAAAGAAATTCGCTGACCAACATCGTAGTAAAGCCCCCCGACTATCAAATTGGAGACAAGGTCTGGTTAGCATCAAAATATGTGCCCATAAAAGGGACTCGGACCTTTCGTCTCCGATATCTGGGACCTTATTCTATTGAATCCATTATAAATCCAGTGGCAGATAAATTAGCCCTACCACCCACTATGCAGATTCATCCTGTGTTTCACGTATCACTCCTGAAACCGGTACAACCCGGTACTCAGGTTACAACAGCACCAAAACCAGTATTAGTTAACAGAGAACCACAGTTTGAAGTAAAGGATATCCTAGACTCAAAATACACCAGATCCAAACTATACTACTTAGTTGATTGGAAGCAGATACGGCCCTCAAGACAGATCATGGGAACCTAGTGAATACATCCATGCACCTCGCTTAATTAAAAAATTCCATCAGAATTACCCAGCCAAACCAGGACCAGGCAGAAGTGCCGCAGTGAGAGGGGCCTTAGGGGGGAGTGCTGTCATGACCCTTGCCCCTGGCCCTCACTGGCAAGTCAGCCTTCCAGTTAGGCCCAGGTCAAAGGCCTTAAGACCTCATCCAAGACTCTCTTGGAGTCAGTCCTGGCGCCTTTGGCGCCAGGCTCATAACCATCATGAAGACTAATATTAGAATGGGGCTATTTACTTGGGACTATTTAACTTGGGGGGGGTCAGCCAACATGGAGGCACACACAGCTCAGTTACAAGGAACTGAGCTATGCGGTCTAGTCTACTTTGGGTGTGGCAGGCCTGGGACTATTTTACCTGGACTACTTTACCTGAGACTATTTAAACCGCACCCAAACAGCAGAACATGCTTTGCGTTATTCTGCTGTGGGCAGCGTAACGCTCACTGTGTCCAGTTCTTTGATGCCAGCTTACCTGAAACCAAGGACCTGCAGAGAGAAAAAGAACACTACGAAACTTACCTGGAACAGTATCCTGTCTTCAATCCATCGCTGACTTCAGTTCCACTCACCTGAAGGTACGAACTCCATTATTCGGCACTGCATGCATCCTGGAATACCATAACCTGGAAAGAGGAAAAAGAAAGACAGCATTAGTAAGCGTTTACTCACGTTTCCTCCCGAATGAAGAAAGCCACACAATTCTTACCTGGGTAGTCATCTCCTGGTCAGTATAATTACTGGAACATTACGGTGCTCTGCGAGGAACATCGCAACCTGCAAGGAGAGAAAAGACACAGGTTAGCAATATAAAAGGTGAAACAGCGCATTGTGCATTACTCACCGGACAGCATCGTGCACACTGCGCTTTCGCCTACCAGCCCATGCTCATCTTCAAACTGCATGACAACACCAAAATACCTTTCCACACCTAAAAGGAAAGAAGCAAGACATTATTATTCAAACTAAGAGGAACATAAGAACTACATATAAAGACTGTAAAGCAGCAAATTTACGGAGTCGCAGCAGGCCTGGATTCCCACAGGGGGGCTTGCACCAGTGAAGTAACTTGGTCGCTGCTCACCCCCCACATCTACGCGCCTCTGCCACGAGGAGCAGGACGGAGAATCCACCTTTTACAATATTAAGGTGAGGAGAAGGCCCAAAGGGGAGGAAGGAGTTGAGGCCAAGGGAGGTGGGAAAACATAAAGACAATCTGGTATTGAATCCAGCTCTCCTATATTGCAGACCCATCTTTAACCAGAGGCCTTACCAAGGGACCGGGAGAGGGTTCGAGAGTGCAAATCATCCAACCAGGGCTGGGTGGCATCCCCGTGGATACCAGGTGAGCGTAACAGCAACTCATTTTGCTTCCTCATCTGCCTTTTGATTTCCTCGTGAGATAAAGTCTGCTCTCATAGTGTGTGTTGAGCATTTAACTACTGCGATGGCTATTGGGAGTTGTAATGCTTTAATAAGTCTGTCCAATAAGGCTGCGTGCTGCACTGGGGTGCCGTCCACTCGGAGGTAGCCCCTACTTTTCCAACGTGCTAACCCTGCGTGCACTGTCGACATCACATAGACGGAGTCACTGTACACTGTTACTTCCTGGTCTGCGTGTCTCTTGAGCGTGATAATCAGCACCACTAATTCTGCAGCCCGTGCCGAAAAGTGAGACGGTAGTCGTGCATTTATCAATACTTCAAACTCTCCATCGGCCATGTGCTTTATCACAGCGGCACATGTATATCTTTGTCCATCATTCTGATTGATTCTAGAAGAACCATCAATAAAGAGAATCTCCCCAGCTGCCAATGTGTTTTCATTCACCCTCGGGAGTTCGTCATAAAATTCCTCATAGTTTGAGCAATCATGTGCATGCTCGTCCTCTGCCAGTGGTTCTACTACAAACATAGCAGGATTCGCTATTTTGCATCGGACTATTTTAATTGCCGGATTCGATATGACTACCTTGTAGGCAGAAGCTCTTTGAGAAGTCAACGTACCTTTAGGTTTTTCCAAGATAGCAAACAATGCATGTTCAACAAATAACGTCATGGAACACCCCATTACTATACTAGCAGCCTTCTCAATGGCGAACGCAGCGCTGCTAAAGATTGTTCAAAAGGAAAAAGACCCCTCATTACTGGGTCTAAAATCCCACTGTAATATGAAAGAGACTTGTACCCCAACGTGGTTCTCTGCATGAGTACAGCTGTCATAACAGTGCCATTTGTGTGCGAGAACAAAAAGAATTCCTCAGCATAATTGGGAATCCCTAAAACTGAAGCTGTGCAAATTGCCTTTTTCAAATCATCAAACCCTTCTTCCATCTCCTCAGTCCAGACAATGTTTTCCCCATTTGCCTATTCTTTCTTCAGAGCTTGCAGCAAGGGCCTTATGTATGAACTGTAATCAAAGAACCATGCTCTTACATAGTTACACAGTCCCATAAATCTCTGCATGTGCTTTATCGTGAGTGGCTTTACTGTTTTCAAAATTGCCTCAGCCCTCTCAGGAGTAACTTTCTTTCCCTCATGCGAAATTAACTGGCCTATGTACAGTACTTCCTTTTTACAATACTCCAATTTCTCCTTGTCTACTTTATATCCTTTGTCTGCAAGAATAATCATCAGTTGTACTGAATCGCGTCTGCATTCTTCCTCTGAGGTTCTACAGACCAAAATGTCATCCACGTACTGCAACAAAACACTTTCCAAATCAATATTGCTTAAGTCCATCTGCAGGACTCTATTGAATATCGACGGAGACTCACAGTACCCCTGGGGCAGGCGAATACTTTTCAGACGCATTTGTCTGCACATAAATGACATCAAATCTTGCGAGTCTTTATGCAATGGGATTGAGAAAAACGGCTTTTCCAAGTCAATCACAGTGAAATATCATTCTTGAACACAGATATTACATAAGATTGTTGCAGGATTAAGAACTAGAGGGAACTCAGCCTCTACAATCTGGTTAATTGGGTGTAAATCTTGAATTAAACACCACAATCCTAAATTGCGGTATTACACAGTGACTCTGACGTCACTAGAATGCCCTGTTCCATCATAGCAGATATCGTCTTAAAAATACCTTCATCTGCCTCTCGAGACATAGGATACTGTCGTGCTCGAGATAAAATTGCTCCTGGTTTCAATTTAATATTCACTTCTCCAACTTCTCCAACCCCCTTTATGTCATAGGGGCCTGTTGTCCATGATGAAACTGGCATTTTTGCCATGTCTTCATCGAAATATTCGTGGCGTCTCTGTGCTAACATCATTTTCTAAGGATCCTCACGTTTAATTGCTCTTACCCAATAACTAATGCTCATCTCATAGTCTGGCTTCATAATCATTTCCATCAAGCAAAGCCATTTCTCCTTGCACTATGGCTGCTTGTAACTCTAAAGGGAAAACTCGCCCTTCCTTTTTATCCATAGGTATCTTTGGCCTGAATAAAAATTCATCAGGTATTCTCATAGTTCTGCCCACTAAACCTGGCAGCCATGTTAACAAAATACATACCCCATAGTGAAAAACTTCTGGTTCTAACGGTACACCTCATATGGCCATTTGTCCTGCAAATGCCATAATAAATTCACTCACGTTCAAATAATGCATTGCTGGTGTTCAACATACTATGCCTTTATCAGTGAACTAAATCATCATGTTCAATTTGGTCATTAAATTGCGACCTAATATATTGACAGGTGTCTGCCTTGAATATAACAATGGCACAGACATGTCATACTCTCCTATAGACACTGGCAATTCTTCAGTAAAAGGAACTCTACTTGTAGCTCCTGTGAAACCTTGAGTATTCATGGCATTTCTAGACATCGAAAGTGTCCCCTTTCGTGTACATGAGCAGGTTGCACCCGTGTTTACTAAAAAAGAAAAAGATGTGCCTCCTATATTGTTGTCAACCCTAAGTTCCTCTTGAGGATTGGGCATCACGGATAGTATTGAACACATAAAGTCTCCCAGTGAGCTGTTCTATTGTGGATATATTCTCATCCCCGTACCTGTGAAAGGATTCCCTCCATCAACAGTAACACCCCCTATTCTAGGAGTCATTAACTGTTCCGTGCTTGTGCTTTGCTGTATCTGCATAGGTAACTGCTGTGACTGCCCTTGTGGCAGATTCATTGTTACCTGCTGTGTTTGTATATCTTGTTGCATTCTCGGGGCTTGTGTTTGCTGCACCGTCTTATTCTGAGCGAAATCATCTCCATTCTGCTGCAAATATGCAGGCGGGTTTACTATACCCCCTCTTGAGAATTGCCCATTCTACACGAGCCCTTGACTTCTACATGTGCGAGCAAAGTGCCCTGACATACCACATGTCCAAAATATAGGAGGAGGTCTCCTAACTTGCCCCTCCTGCAAGCCTTAACTATCGTTCTGCACGTTTTGAAACCCACTTTGATTGTTCTGGAAGTTTCCCTGATTATTCTGGAAGCCTCTACTTTGAAAACCTCCCCTTCCTCGTGATGCAAATCCATTATTACCTTGATCGAACTGCCTTTGGGTATTGACCTGTGGCATGCTTGCTGCGAACCCTATCTGTCTCCACTAGTCAACATCGCCCCTTCAATGGCATACTTTGATAATTTATTCTGCACTAACTTTGCCTCTTCACCTTTGCTAACATCGTCTTTCTTTCGATTCTTCTCTTGCAACAGCCTGCAATAATGCGTGATGATCAGCTGAATCTCTGACCATGGCTTTGCTTCCATACCCACTCATTTCTTGAGCTGCTTTTGTACTACTTCTGGCAGCCCTTGGCACAATATATGATAGACCACAGGTATGGATTTCCCCCAAGCCTTGCATGTCTCCAAAGCCCACTGCTCTTGGAAATTCTGAATATAAACAAGAGGATCATCCCCTTCCTGTATCTTGTTTGCCATTATAGTTCCCTTATTGGACGTGTCCAGATACAGTACTCTAAGCCCTTTCCAGACCGCCACCCTACAGTTATTGAACGGTGCTCCATCATGAGCAGTGTTCACCGTGGTAACACTAGAATACCCTGCTCTTGAACAAACGTCATCGGCTGTTTCCCCAAGGATGGCGATGAGGGGGCCTTTAATGTCCCTTATGGCTAAAGTGTTTCATCCTGTCATTTTCTCTAACTCATGTATTCATTTCCCAGCGCCAGAAGCTAAACTCTGGAGTTTACACCTTAAATTATCCTTATCCATCTGTGGCCAAGGTATATACTGTGGCCTAGCTCCTCCATTTTCTAACAAAGGAAACTGTAAAACCCCAGACTCACACTCATCTCCCATCGTCTGTCTGATCATAACAGGGACAATGGCTCTGTACCGCCTTCTACTTGGTAGTGACCTTAACCTGCTCACATAAGGTGGCAAGTCCCCCCTCTCACCATGGGATCGGCGTGGAGCTAGCCGCGTCAATGATTCGTTGTCATAATTGGAACACTGTGAGGGTCATTACGAGGTTGGAGGTAAAAAACAGTTTTTACCGGCATGGAGCAAATAATGTGTCCTCTGACAGTGGTGTATTACAAGTTCACATGCACGAGCGTAGTGGCATACCGGTATCGACAGTACCAGCATGTTGCTAAAGTCCCAAAAAAGCCCATTAGCGGCATAGTGGAAGCGCAGATAGCACTACCGCCGCTGTCTACCTCTAAATAACGGGCCCGGCATCAATGGATACGGCATTAGCGGGCACCGCTATTAGTGGGTACGGCTAATAGCGGTCACCGCTATTAAGCGGAACCGGAAGTAACGTCATCGCGCCGGAATGGGAAAGGTCACGGCGGCCATCTTTAAAAACACAATCCATTGCCATCCTCACTACACAGCACCTGGAGACTCATCTCAACAGAAATAAAACATCCAATCAACCAGTATCATGCCAAAGGAAGTGAAAAAAGGGGCATCCCCCAAGCGTAAGGAGCGTTTTTCGGAGGGCGAGCTCACAGTGCTAGCAGACATGCTGGCTGCAAATGCTGAGGTGTTCTTTGCGAATGACCTCAAGAGAGCAGCCCAGCTCAAGAAAAAAGAGCTCTGGGAAGAAGTAGCCTGTAAAGTGAGTGCCATAGGGAACACCCCCAGCATAGTGAAGGACGTGCGTAAACGGTGGGGCGACCTGCGCCTCAGAGTGCGAAAAATCATGTCGGCCACCCGGAGCCAGGGCCTGGCTATTGGCGGTGGCCCTAGCTCGCCAAATAAACTCAGCCGGTGGGAGGAAACTTGCACCAGCACTATCGACATTGAGTGTATCGAAGGTGTGGGCGAGATGGAAGTTGCCGCCACATCATCCACAGATGGAGGTGAGTGTCCTAAGAAAACACTGTAATGCAAAGTATGATGATAGTCCGCCAATGTGACCGTGTCATGAGGCAATGCATGGCCCATTACAGACGCATGGACACATCCCTGCCTAGATGCCGTCCTCAGCACTGACACATCCACATGCATGCAGCATGCCAATGCCATACCTGAGACACACCCCACAAACATGGAAACGACATTAGTCACACTGCACGGAGGCCACAACAGAAATGCATGTCACACAGCATACACCACCTCAAACATGTGTGACCCTGACGTATGCCTGCATGCTCCCACCATATAGCAAGCAACCTGAATGACAAAACTCCAACACCTAATCCCCTCTAATGTGTAGAACAGCAATAATACCAATGTATGCATGATGCATGTGCAACCATCACTGATGCCGTCCCTCTCTCGTTCCCCCACAGGCTCAGATCCTGACAGCGAGGCCTGGGACTCAGCAGCGCAGCCAACAACCCCCAGGAAGAAGTGCCAGGGGCAGGGAAGAAGGCAACAGGCCTTCGACATCAAAAGGCCTAGGCAAGCCACAACTGCCACAGAAGGGGAAGGCACCACTGGATTCCACGTCACTGGGGCGGCAAAGGGCCACTGCCACAGCAACAGTCCCCACAACAGCAGTGTCCACTGCACAGGAGGCAGTGGCCGATGGGGCCCTTTCAGCTGGCAACAGCTCTGTCGGGGAGGCAGCAGCCACGGCACTCCATAGCGACGAGGATGCACAGAGCCAAGGCCAGGTGGGTGTCCCTGTGGAGGAAGAGTCCTCAGACATACCTGCCACACCCAGTCCCCTGCCATCACCCCAGATCACTCCATTCAGCACCCCCAATGACAACACACAGGAGAAGTCTGGAGGGGAGCCAGGGTAAGGGAACTTGAGTCCCACAGAGGAGCCACATGATTTTGGACATCTGCCACATGCAGCATCCATCTCCACTGGTGTCCGGGATGGGGTGCAGCAAATGGCACAGACAAAGCTGCGCCAGGAGGAGCTGACAGGGCTGGTCAGACAGTTTGTAGCAGACAGCACCCAGGCAAGGCAGGAGGGGCGGGACAACACTGCGTCCCTGACACAGGCTGTTGAGGCCAGCACTACTCGTATCTGCGAGGAGGTGTCTGCTCTGAGGCTGGCCCTTTGCTGTATAGCGGATGCCTTGGAGGTAGAGCGTCCTGCCCTGGGACTGGAGCAAGTGGGCATGGCATCTTCATCGAGCTCCACTCAGACCAGCCCCCTTTGCAGGTCTGCGTGCACCTTGCAGCGCTCAGACATGCCGCCACCAGATGCGGGAAGTGGACAAAAGTAGATGGGGCAGCCTGATAATGGCAATTGTTGCAGAAACCTGCAGCATTTGCTTGGACACCATGTGTGGGGGAGTTGTGGGGGGGTCAGGAGGGGGGAGAGGGTGTGTGGGGAGTTGTGGGGGGAGGGGGAGGGGGAAGGGTATGTGGGGGAGTTGTGGGAGGAGGGGGGAGAGGGTGTGTGGGGGAGTTGTGGGGGGAGGGGGGAGAAGGTGTGTGGGGGAGGTGGGAGAGGGTGTGTGGGGAAGTTGTGGGGGGAGGGGGAGGGGGTAGAGGGTGTGTTTGAGGTGGAGGGCATGAGCACTGTTCACTATTTTACTGTTTAATACACCAGTTGTGTACCAGAAAAAATACTTGAGTGGACATTTCTTATTGTATATGTGTCATTTGTTGGTCTACAGTGCATAGTGTACATGTACTTCCACACCCAGTGCCCTCAGTCCCACCTGGAGCAAGCGGGCACGGCATCTTCATCGAGCTCCACTCAGACCAGCCCCCTTTGCAGGTCTGCGTGCACCTTGCAGCGCTCAGACATGCCGCCACCAGATGCGGGAAGTGGACAAAAGTAGATGGGGCTACCTGATAATGGCAATTGTTGCAGAAACCTGCAGCATTTGCTTGGACACCATGTGTGGGGGAGTTGTGGGGGGAGGGGGAGGGTGGAGAGGGTGTGTGGGGCAGTTGTGGGGGGAGGGGGAAGAGGGTATGTGGGGGAGTTGTGGGGGAGAGAGAGGGGGGAGACAGTGTGTGGGGGAGTTGTGGGGGGAGGGGAAGAAGGTGTGTGGGGGAGTTGTGGGGGGAGGGGGAGAGGGTGTGTGAGGGAGTTGTGGGGGAGGGGGAGGGGGACAGGGTGTGTTTGAGGTGGAGGGCATGAGCACTGTTCACTATTTTACTGTTTAAAACACCCGTTGTGTACCAGAAAAAATACTTAAGTGGACATTCCTTATTGTATATGTGTCATTTATTGGTCTACAGTGCATAGTGTACATGTATGTAACGCTCACCTGATTCCCGCAGAGGCGCCGGTCTTGACTGGGTGAATGCCGTATCTTCAAAGGTGATGTATAACACACGGTTGGCTCTTTGGGCTGGACCTCTGTGCACTGTATGTCTGACTCGAAGAGTAAGATGTCTGCAGATAGAAAATATGGGATTAATGAACTGGGGTTATTGGGTGCCTCTCTCCTCTTCCCTTTCTCTTCTCCTGTAGAACCCCAAAGGTTAACGCCCTCACCTTAGGTAAGTGAACGCCGAGCTCTCCATCTGCCTCGGGGCAGGGTGCCGTAACCAGTTTCTTCACAGGATAAGGGTGCAGGCCTCTTGACCTCAGAGGACTGCTGTCCGTCGTTAACTGCACGAACGGTAAGTTCTGGGCACTTCAAATGTCTTAAAAGTCTTTTGTAATGATATCTCTTGTTTTGCAGGGTTCCGGCAATGGCGGATGGCGGGCTGATGAGAGTTGAGGATCGAACCCGCGTGAGGAATAGAAGCGCCTGGAAGCACGTAAGTAAGCGCTTGTAGCCTGCTTCACGATGCGCACTAACTGTCCCTTTTATCTTGCAGGTACAAGTTCGGAGCTTTAGAGAAGCTGAAGGGTGCTGGAATACCCACTGGATTTGGCGTGGGAAGGAGTAATGGCACGTGAGTAATAAAGTTGCCCAATGTCTTTAAACGCACCTTCTTTTGTCTTTCAGATGCGGGATGCAGCGCCGAAGGCCTCCGGAGCGTGCGAAGAGCTGGTAAGCTTTTGTCTTTCAGATGCCGGAATGCAGTGCGAAGACCTCCGGAGCATGCGAAGAGTAGGTAAGCCTTTGTCTTTCAGATGCCGGAATGCAGTGCGAAGACCTCCGGAGCATGCGAAGAGTAGGTAAGCCTTTGTCTTTCAGATGCCGGAATGCAGCGCGAGGCGTTGGTGACAGCCGATGGACCAGGTAAGAGATGCGCTGCCACTGAAGACCGTAGTGCTAACCTGTTCTTTCTTTGTCTTTACAGGTGCTGCTGAAGACTGGATTCCAGGATGGTAAGCCTTTGTTCCCTTAGGCCAAGGATCAGAAGCAGAAGACACGATGAGCGTTCTGCTGCAGAGAATGCAGAATAACGCAAAGCAAGATTCATCCATCGGGTGTGGTTTAAATAGCCTCCTGTAGTGCTTAGGTGTCTCCTTCCACAGCCACGCCTAGGTAAGAAAAGAGTTCCTGCTTTCCAGAAGAGTTCCAGTGTTCTGAACCTAGGGAGTGGCTCCTGCCCCACCCAACAGGAAAAGTAGTCCCAAACAGAAGAGGATGAGGGGTTCAACTGGCAGGTAAGTAAGCAGCATGGTCTGCTGCAGGTAAGTCCACCCAAGCATTATGAGCCCGGCGCTTCCAGCGCTGGGACTGGGCATCTTTATGAGCCTGGTGCCACTGGCGCCAGGACATGGTCCAAAAGGTCCCTATTGGGACTGGCTGGCACTCGGAACCGGGGTTATGGGTCTGCTTCCAAGGGAGTCGGGCAAGTCCTGATCTTTTGGAAGCAGAGATCATGACAATGTACTCCCACACCCAGTGCCCACTTTCATGGCACCCTCTGCACCCATGTGTCTTAGAAATATTGGCCAATCACAGACTGGTGCACAGCACGTCCCTCCTGTGCATCTGCACCGCAATGATGTGCGCCCACATCTTCTTCGTCCTCTTCATCTTCACCTGGTGGTTGCAGTGCATTGTCAGGGGGCAGGGGCACGTTCCGTCGGATACACATGTTGTGCAGCATGACACATGCCATGATGATCTTGGCCACCTTCTCATGCCTGTAGAGGAGTGCCCCACCCGACCGGCTGAGGCAGCGAAAACGTGACTTCAACAGGCCAAAGGTCTGCTCGATGACCACACTGGTACGGTATGGGAGCGATTGTAGTCCTCTTTGTGCCTGTTCTGCGGGTTCTGACAGGGGTGAGGAGCCACGACTTCAAGGGATAGCCACTATCACCTGCATGGGTGCAAAATAAGGTATGTGTTAGTCAATTCATGATGGACTGCTGTAGTCATCACACATGCCTGCAGATATTTGTTGGTCACATGCACATGTCCCTGGTTGTATGTTCCCATTTTACCTTGCCTCAATGTGTGCTGTGCCATCGTCTTATGGTGTGGATTGCGTCTTCAAGATGATACACGGTGTACACTCCCTTGATGTTGCTCATGCATTGTGGACGCATATCGCTGTGTTTGTGTTATATATGTGATGTGTAGTGTTCTGTATGATTTTCTTACTGGCAGCGTTGGCGGTAGTCTCTGTGTTATTTTGTATTCAGCGCTGATTATTCCCATGGTGACATGCTGCACTACTGTGGTGGTGGCCCTGTGACAAGCAGTGGATTTCCTTGGTGATTTTGGTTTGTGCACTCTCATGGATGCTTGTCCTGTGTAGTGATTTGATGCTGACATTTACATTGTGTATACTCACAGCATGTTGGAGGATTGTGTTACGGAGGGTGAGGTCTGATGATGGGTGCTGCACGTGTTGTGGGATGTGGGGTCGTTGATAATTTGGCATGTTGTGATTGGTGTGCAGCTTCCTTCATTGCTATGGGGATTGGTTGTCATGTTCTGTTTGGGATGCTTTGGGGCACAGTGTTGTGGGATGTGGACATAGTGCAGTCACCTCAACAATAACACCATGATGGTGTGTGCATCTCTCCCCCCATTTCACTTCCATATGGATGTCATGCAACTTACCAAGCAGCCAGGCATGTCGTCCTGCATGTCGCTCCATGTAGCGTGATAGCATGGAGTTCCGCAGAACCATTGAGTCATGAGTTGATCCGAGAAATCGGGCACAACAATGTGTGATGATCTTGCTGGAGTCACATACCATCTGTTCATTGATTGAGTGATATAGCTTGCGATTGCGGTACACCACCTCCGTTGCATGCGGAACCACCAATTCCACATGGATGCAGTCAAGTGCACCAATACAATTTGGCATAGCTGCCAGTGCATGGAAGCCAACTTTCGTGTCAAAGATCTCCTGGGCAGTCCGTGGTAGGGATATGTAGTTCCTTGCATGCTTCAGGAGGGCATCCAGCACTTGGATCAGCATGCGAGAAAATAAGGTTTGTGAAATGCCATGCATGTGCCCCACTGAGTGCTGGTAGGTGCCTGTGGCCAGGAAGTGGAGCACAGACACTACCTTCAGTAGAGGTGGGATGGCGGTGCATATTTCAATCAGGCTGACAATGTTGTCGTGTATCATGTCCACAATGGTGGTGATGGTGTCCCGGTACAGGGTGTGGATCTGCTCAGGGGTTAGGTTGAATGGACTGGCTCTGATGCGAGGGATTGGGGGCTGCCTGTGTGGTACCACTGGCTGCACTGGTGGGGCTTGCTGGCCCTGTCTCACCCTCCTTCTCCTCCTGCGTCTCCTTTGTGGGGCCTGTTGTTGTTGCTGGTGTTGCAATGCAAGCATGTCCTCCAGCCCCATTATTGCTACTACAAGTGGAATCATTTTGGGGTGGTAAGGGGTGTGGTGTGTGAATGTGCTCCTTTTGTGCTGCCCAGACTCCATTGCCACCACCTGTGCTGACTGTGTGCACCTGTATCAGTTGGGAATACAGAACATTGCTGTTTGCGGGTGGTTCGCGATCCCGGTATCCCTCATTACCGCCTTCATGATACCGGTATTTGCATGTCCGCCTGACTTGTGATGTCCTCCTGTTAGCGCCTTCCTACTATTGCCGGGCCCAAGGGGCGCGCGGCCGCGCGCATGCTTGTACGGGGAGCACGCTATCAGCGGTGGCGCTAATACCGGGTTGTTGAGTCGGAATAGACTGGAGCGGTATGCGGTGCTGGTAATCCCTTACCGCCATCGTTTTTCCAATTCCCCCAACCACGTAATGACCCCCTGTATCAGATTATTCACACTTGGATCATAAAAAGGATACAGGTCGTATGACCACAGTAAAGGATACAAGTTGTGAGGGCAGTCTCCTGGTCGTAATGATTCCAATACTAAACACGGATGGAATGGATCTGGTCAAAATAAGACCTTCCAATTGATGGCACTCTCTGACTATTACATAGGTACAGCCAGAGTGAATAATCAATGGAAAGGGCACGGAACACAAAACACTCACCAGACTGTATGAGAAAATAAAGAAAACATCAGTGTGTGCTCTACATTACTATGAGATCCTATCACAGTATCAAATATCCCACTAACCCGTTGGTGTATGTAGAACCCAGAAAAATCCAGAACAGAATCACCAGGTAAGTTCAAATTAGAAAACAACGATTGGAAATGGGAAGTTAGTAAGGGAACAAATCCCGAACGACATGAGGGTCGCGCTAGTGCTGGGTTGGTGCACTCCTGGATAGCGTCCACAGCGTCCAGTGCACGTGTGCACAATAGAAAGGAAAGAGAAATGAATCCAGATATAATTGTTCTTGAACTGGAAAAATAAAGCAGTTCCAATGCCCTTGGAGAATAGGAATCGATTTGTTTGAACAGGAAATGCTGACTAGTAGCCAAGAGAATCCTGCAATGTCCTAACAGGATGTAGCGGAGGTGACGTGAACTTTCTGGATGTTGACAAAACAATGGCAGGTGCTGAGTCAGAAGTGAGATGGTAAGGCAGACTCAGCTCATGTGTCACGGGAAGGAGCCTGGGGAGCCGGAGCAGCACGCCGTTCAATGCCGTTTAATCGAACACAGTGAATGGAAAACGCCTTGCTCGGGGTGCGGCGAAGAACCACAGGAAGCTGGCAGGAGGTTCACGGAAATAGAAAAAACACCTCGCTCAGGGTGTGGGGAGGAACACAAGAACAAAGCAAAAAAGTTCTGAGGTCCGTTTCGTGTATAGAACGGTTTAGCCGTTCTATATGCAAAACGTGCCCCTTGAAGGTCAGATGAACTATGTGGAGCCTTGGAAAGCGTCTTGACAGGCATGACATTGCCATCCCCAAAATGACCGCCACACCCCTCCTAGCCTGGAAGCGACGCAACAAAACAGTAGCATGGATGTTGGCCAAAGGTTCCCAGGACCTGTCCTCTGGACCATACCCCTTCCAATCAATCAGTTAATATGGCTTACCGGAGCGCATTCACATATCCAAAATGGCCTTTACTTCATACTCTTGCCCCTCACCGAAACGGCCAAAGGCCGGACAGGCAACCTAGTAGTGGATAAACAAGGTTTGATGAGGGAGACATGAAAGACTGGGTACACCCGCCAACGAGTTGGCAGCTCTAGACGAACAGCCGCTGAGTTTACAACACAGGTTACCTCGTAAGGACCAATATATCTCGGCAACAACTTCCTCTTACCGGGTACCTTCAGATTCTTGGTTGATAACCAGACTCTCATACCGACCTGATAGTCCGGCCTTGTGTCCTATGCGTATCTGCATAGAACTTCGACTGCTCCTGGGCTCTGGTCAGCTGCCGTTTGATCCGGGCTTGTAGTACCGTGAGGTCCCTGCCATTGCTAGCTGCAGCAGGATTGGCCTGGGAAAGCCCTAGGTCTAAAGGGATGGATCTGGGATGCTCACCGTACAAGGCATAAAAGGGTGAAGTACCAATCGAAGAGTGCAAGGAGTTGTTGTAGGCAAACTCGGCCGACGGCAATACCGAAAGCCATGTGGATTGGAATTGTAGACACAAACAATGCAGATATTGTTCATTGGTACTGTTAATCCTCTCTCACTGTCCATCTGTCTGAGGATGGAATGAGCTCGACATCCTGTCATCAAAGAGTAATGCAGAGTTTAACACCTTCCAAAAGCGTGAAGCAAATTAGGAGCCCCTATCGGTGATTATAATGGAAGGCAGGCCAAAGAATTGGAACACATGTTGCATGAATAAATCCCCCAGGAGCCGTGGGTACCCCCTTACAAGGAATAAAAAGGGCAAGTTTAGTGAAGTAGTCCACCACAACCCATATGGTGTTAAACCCTTTAATCTGAGGTAATTCTACCACAAAATCCATGGAAATCATGTGCCACGGTTTGTGTGGCACCGGTAGAGGACGTAACAACCCCATTGGTTTGCCCGGGCTGTTCTTGCATTGCCTACAAACAGAGCAGGAAGAGACGTAATCTGTTACATCCTGTGACATGAAAGACTACCAACACCACCATCTGAGTAGTTCCAGAGTCTTTTTCTGACCTGGATGTGCCGCTAGCATAGAATCATGCACCCAACGAAGAGCTTTGCTTTGGGTGCTTTCTGTTGGTAGGTACAGAACGCCTTGTATGAAAGGCAGACCATTCTGTATATCCAAGTTAAGTTCTTGTTTCTCGCAAGGATTCCAAGACACCCAATCCTGTATCTCTTGTCTCAGTGAAGGTTGTACTGAGCAACTGCATATCACATGGTCAGCCAGAACAGGACACTGATCTGGATGGGTCTCCTGAACATCACTATTGATGCGGGACAAAGCATCAGCTTTGGTGTGGTACCTAGAAGGACGATAGGTGATGTGGAAGTCTAATTGTGCAAAATAAACATGCCAGACCAAAATTTGGTAGATATGGTATATCAACTGATAGAAAAAATGGATGTCTACAAACTGGCTCTGTCTTAATGCCTCGAAGACTGAGCTCATGCTATTCGGACCCCGTCAGGTACTAACCAAACTGGACCAGGCGTACTCAGGTTTCAGGATTGATGGTAGTGATATAAAAGTTGTACAGAAAGTTAAAACGTTAGGCACCTTCATGGAGAGTAGCTTAGACTGTGAAGCTCACGTTGCTGCCATATCAAAGAGCACCAACTACCATCTTAAAGTGCTTAGACAGGTTGCCCCACTTGTTTCCATTGAAAACCGTACTAAACTGGTGAGAGCTGTTATTCTACCACGCGTGGATTATTGTAATGCTCTCCTATGTGGGGCAAGCAAAGCCAACATCCTTGAACTGCAAAAGGTACAAAATAAAGCTATTCGCATCATCTACCAAATGAAATATTCAGAACCAACTACCGCTGCTAGGGAAAAGTTACACTGGCTTCCTGTTGAGGTCCGAATTCGGTTTAAGTTACTCACCATCTATCATAAATGCACCTTTGGGAGTGCACCAATTTATTTGAAGGATGTTGTAAGTGTTTACGAACCCTCAAGAAGGCTCAGATCAGCGGAAGATCGCTTACTAGTCCAACACCGTGGGCTGGGCAGAGCGTTTCATATCCAAGGCACTAAGGCCTGGAATGCGTTACCAGCTACATTGCATAAGAGAGGATTTACTCTCCTTTAGGAAACAGCTGAAGACCGTCCTGGAAAATGACCAGATAAATCGATGGTAGAAATTTGCAAACTCTAAGAAGGATTGAAGTGTTTTGATGTTGTTAGGGATCGTCTAGTCTAGCAAGGCTTTGACCTTGGAGCGGCTCATTCGAACGCCGTTACTGGTTATGTCATAACCCAAAAACTCCACCTCTTGTGTGTGAAACACACATTTTTCAGCCTTTACGAACAGTTGGTTTTCTCGCTGTCTTTGTAAAACTCTAGAAACATGACCGACATGTTCTTGATACGAGGAAGAATATATCAAAAGATCATCCAGGTAGATGACAACAAACTGGTCTAAGAGTGTCACGTTTCTGCTCGCCTGCCTCCCAGCACCTTTACATGCGCCTAATCCTTTATTTCCTTGTTTTACTGCTGCAGTTCTGGACTAATCTAATTGCATGTTCCATTACGGATTTTGGATTAAACCAGCAGATGCATTCTGGGACATGTAGGCTGTCCAAAAGGCAGAGGGCTGGAGGAGGCATAGTAAATACATTTGTTTGCAGCAAGCTACTAAGAGCTGCAGAGGGCTTGATTGCCTTCACCTGTTCCAAGCTACTGCAGGCTCGGCTGCAGAGACCTGGAGAGCACTTGATTAGAATCCACTGCTGCTACTGCTGCAGGCTACTGAAGCCGGGGCTGGACTTAATTGAACACAGCTGCCAAAGTCTGTAATCAGCTCCACCCTGCTGGCCTGCTACCTGGGAGGGCCTTTATAAGCTCACTCTGAACAGAAGCAGTGGTCAGTCAACTGCTTTCTCTGGGAGTTCGTGCTGGTGCTCCTGTTACCAGTTTTTGACCTTTCCTGGAAATCCTCCTTTGGCCTTTTGATTCCTGTTGCTGTTGCTGTTGATGCTTGCAGCTCCTTCTCCATTCTGCTGCAGCCTTTTGCCTTGTTCCTTTGGGCTCCCACCTGACGGCTCTGCCGTACTCCGCTGCCTTCTGCCCTGCTCCTCTGGGCTCCCGCCTGATGGCTCTGCCGCACTCCGCTGCTTTCCGCCATGCTCCTCTGGGCTCCCACCTGACTGCTCTGCCGTACTCCGCTGCCTTCCGCCCGGCTCCTCTGGGCTCCCACCTGACGGCTCTGCCGTACTCCGCTGCCTTCCGCCCTGCTCCTCTGGGCTCCCACCTGACGGCTCTGCCGTACTCCGCTGCCTTCTGCCCTGCTCCTCTGGGCTTCCACCTGATGGCTCTGCCGTACTCCGCTGCCTTCCGCCCTGCTCCTCTGGGCTCCCACCTGGCGGCTCTGTCACACTCCGCTGCCTTACGCCCTGCTCCTTTGGGCTCCTGCCTGATGGCTCTACCGCACTCCACTACCTTCTGCCATTCTCCTCTGGGCTTCCTTGCCTGGCAGCCTTACCACACTCATCTGCCTTCTGCTCTGTTCCTCTGGGCTCCTTGCCTTGCTTCCTGCCTGTTCCAACTTCTGATATCCTATCCGGTCCTGTACCTGGTTATTTCTTCCAACACTGCTTTCTACTTGTTTACATCTTGGTCCACTGTAGTGTCTCCACTTGAATCCGTTTTACAGTGGGACCCTGGGTTGGTCTGCGTTCAGATCAGATAAGGGAAGACTTCTGTTGCCTTCAAGTAGTCTGTTGAAGTCGTACCTGCTTCAGTATATGGTCTTTCAGTTTTACCCTTGCACTGAGTACAACAGTTTCTTTGGTACGCCCAAGTCATGACGTTGCTGTATGACTGTTGTTAAGAGTAATCTGCTGGTACCTATCCCAAGGGCTTTCCTTAATCCCTGGAGACCCCTTATCATATTCCAGTACACCCTTATTTCTGATCAATCCGTGTTGCCCAGTATACTTGCTTGTCTTTGCCTTTTCTCTGTCTCTTTGTTTACAGCCTGCTCCTGCAGTTCCTGTGAATTCCTGTTTCAACTAACAGCTTGGTATGTACCTTTAATCTGTTATTTGCTAGCATTGTCTCCGGAATCTCCCTTATATCTACTTACACACAGTGAGAGACAGCCTCTGCCCTGTGCTCTCCGCCTAGACTTCTGAGAGATTGACTGACCACCAAGAAGAACATTTCGATTCTTAGGCCAATGCTTGTTCGATCCAAGATGCCTCTGAAGAAAAACAGGAACCCTTGGTGAGCCCCTACATCCTCCAAGCAAACTACCAGCACCCAGTTACTTGAGACTTTTACCCATAATGAAGCTACCGTCCTCAAAAAGAATGGGTATCTCCGTGCCAAATTTTTTCCACATTTTTCAGCCAAACCAAGTACTCCAGGTTGGGACTCTGTGTTTTCTGCTAATCCTGACTTGATGACCGCAGAACAGTTACAGGAAGAAAATAGGTCTTTGACTTAGTCCTTGGCATGCCCCTCCAAGTCAACGGCTAATTGGGAGGCTTCAAGGTATACCTCTGTGAAAAGTCTTCCTACTGTGTACTGTTCCAGAGAACCTGTAAAGTATTGTCCGGTCACTATTCAGTGTGTTAGGACTGACATCATGAAGCAAGATTCTAAGACGCTTTTTGTTGGTGCCATGCATTATCCTGACAAACACAATGCCACTCATGCCTCTAGACTTGGTTCTGTTCCACAGATTTACTCTGAAACCTCAGAGTCTTACGCTAAGATAAAAGCAGATCCTGAGCCTTCTACCAATAAACATTATGTTAAAGAAAGACTAGCTAAGTCCCTCGAGGATGTCTTTGATTTTGTCATGATGCCTGCCTCCAAGGAGCCAAACCAGGCCCAGCACCCTCAGAGACAGACACCATGCATTCAAGGGAAGTCCCAGCAGCCCCAGATGGCCCTTTCGACTCAGTCCTGGCGTCGTTGGCGTCAGGCTCATAGGGGACATCAGTCCTGGCGCCATCGGCGCCAGGCTCATACAGAAGTAGGTTGGGAGTAGTGCTTGGTGTAAACTTACCTGTGCAGACCATGCTGCAACTTCCAAGACTGGAAGGAACTATTTTTCTAGGGACTACTTGATCTCTAGGGTGTGACCGGTGGAGGAATACATATTTCTGGGGGAAGAATACATACCTGGAACTACTTGAAAGGCTATTTAAGCCACACCCAAGCAGCAGACCACGCTTCGCGTTGTTCTGCACTTAGCAGCTGGACGCTCACCGTGCCTGCTCCTGCCTTGGTCCTCCATCACGCCTGCCAGCATCCTGGAAACACCTAAAGAAGAAAAGGGAAGAGAACAGGTGAAAACAAGAACCTTACCTGATACATCTGCACTCCGGATTCTGCACGCCGACGATCCTGCAAAGAAGACAAACATTTTAAACGCGCCTAGCGCGCAGCACGCTGCATTTCACTCACCTGCACGTGGCGTTTTCGAGTTCTGCGACGTCCATCCGGAGCTTCCACCGCCATCCAGCACCTATTGGAAGGAAGGAGAAAGAGAGGTGAGAAGGGAAACACGAATCTAAGTAGAACTTACCTGTGGTTCAATTCCCTCTCCGCCTTCGGGTTTGTGCCATACCTTCGGCATCTCAGCACCCCGGCCCCTAAGGGGAAAAGAAACAGACATTGTATTAGTGAGAGCATGTGAGAACATTAGCAATATGCTCACTCAAGACTTACCCATTTGCAAGAGAGACACAGCAGCTCTTTTCGGGTCGGCGCCTTACCTCCGGCATTGCCGTAACCCGGCCCCTATGGGGAAAAAGACATTGGACATTAAAGGAGATACTTAAAACTGCAAAGGAATCTCTCATCGGAATTCTTACCAGAATTTGGCTTCATCCAAATCGCCTACAGCCCGGAATCTTCTCCAGCACCTGCGAAAGAAAAGAACAGATGAGTGAATATAAACCCAAACTTGCCATAAACATTTGCGGTATGACGGGAATGGACAAACTAGTTTAAACTCATCAATCCAGTGAAGTAACTGGAATCACAATGTGCCCCTGAATCAGAAGCAGGATGGAGAGCTTGTCATTTTGGTCCCTAAGGTGAGTCTTCGCAGGGAATCCCAAAAGGATTTCACGGAGGGAGAAAAGGAAAGTGGGAGGTCGGAACATCACCCACAGACTATTAACCCTTCCTTTTCACACACAGTGGGATATTCCTCCGAGCCAGAAAAGCCAGGTTGGGGAATCCAGTCCAGTCCATCTTCCGGGTCTTACGCATCTCTGCAGAAGAGGTCACAGCAGTCCCAGCCACGCCCGCGCCTCTGTGGGAGCCAGGTGAGCGTTACAGATTTGGACAGTATCCACAAACAGCTATTTGCTTTAAAGAGGCAATCCATGGATTTATATGACGATTATGGCATCCTGTATTGGCTAAACGTAAGAGAGGGATACATTTCATCTTCAGATAACCCATGTTACCATGAACCAGACATTCTCTCTCAAATTATTGATGACATTTGGGTTCCTAATGAGTTGCATAAGCTAAAGGAAAGAACGTTGGAGCAAATAGAAAGATTGAAGCAGGAATATGCTTAACAGTTGCAGGTTAACTTGGAGTGCTCTTCTCTTTCTGTTCGAGATGCCAGCCAGGTTTTCCCAAACTACGATCTATTTGGTGAAGACCGGTCCTCCTGTACCTCACTGGGTGACTCCTTTGAAAGACCTCTTCTATCTCCTGCTGAGTCTACCTCTGCTATCTTTTCTGACACTCCTGCAGATTTGGTACAACATTGTTTCCAGGAGCCTAACCATAGTCCTACTCCAATGCTGTCCTTGACCCAAACTCCTTCTCTGGTTCCAACACCAGTATCCAGCACTGCCTTGCACACCGACAGCAACACAATTGACTTTTCTAGTGTTTACAACCCCACAATTACTGCAGTATCCGAAAAGATTACCAGTCCAACAACCCTCTGTTTCAAAGGCTGTGTTTCAACGCTTGCTCATACCTGTGAATTAAATCAAGACTGTGCATCTATTCTTATCCCGGTGTCCACCTCATCACCCGAAGTAATCCAAGTGCCCATAACTGAAATGAAACCACAAGAAATGAATGAGGATTACCTTGAATGCAAAAGCATATCCTTCAGTGAAAATGAAGATTCAGCAATGGATTTAGTGTTTCTAGACCTTATGATCAGTACCATTGTTAGTGTTATGCTGCTTGAACATTTAAACCAGTGGAACGAGATACCTGCACTCCCTGTCAGTGAAAGGATTTTGATCAAGCCTCCGCTAGCCTTGCAGTCAGCAGTATCTCCTTCCCAAGTACTTGAACACTCCGAGCCTGTAACCAATCACATGAGTGTGCTATCCACGGCTCAATGCCAAAGTCCACCTATTGGATTAGTAATGTCATCAGAATATCAACTCTCTGTGACAAAGAACAAGCTTACCCTTTCTGAAAGTCACCAAGATAGTTCAGTCATGCCACAGCGATCTGAAGGTAAAACATTTTCTTTGCATTCTGAGTCACAACCGCTGCATCCAAAGAACAACCTGAAACCAGCAATTCCTGTGTCTGTGCCCGTCTCTATTGCTGTATCCTCTAAAGATCTTCAGTCTACAATTCTGTTTTCCTGCACACCCACCTTACGTACTGATGTACCCTGTGAGTCGTTTGGTAGGGTTGTGAAGAACAATCACCCCTTTGCATTTTCTGATCGAAGTACTACACTGAAGGAATATAAAACCTTTACCTGGGCATTTATTTTGACTTTAGTGCTTCAACCCTTACTCTTCCTACTGCTTGAAAGACACAATGGACTATGTCTTCTTTTGGGGCACCAGGTGGGGCCCTGTGAGGGGGGCATACTGTCACGATTCTGCTCGCCTGCCTCCCAGCACCTTTACATGCGCCTAATCCTTTATTTCCTTGTTTTACCGCTGCAGTTCTGGACTAATCTAATTGCATGTTCCATTCAGGATTTTGGATTAAACCAGCAGATGCATTCTGGGACATGTAGGCTGTCTAAAAGGCAGAGGGCTGGAGGAGGCATATTAAATACATTTGTTTGCAGCAAGCTACTAAGAGCTGCAGAGGGCTTGATTGCATTCACCTGTTCCAAGCGACTGCAGGCTCGGCTGCAGAGAGCTGGAGAGCACTTGATTAGAATCCACTGCTGCTACTGCTGCAGGCTACTGAAGCCAGGGCTGGACTTAATTGAACACAGCTGCCAAAGTCAGCAATCAGCTCCACCCTGCTGGCCTGCTGGCTGGGAGGGCCTTTATAAGCTCACTCTGAACAGAAGCAGTGGTCAGTCAACTGCTTTCTCTGGGAGTTTGTGCTGGTGCTCCTGTTACCAGTTTTTGACCTTTCCTGGAAATCCTCTTTTGGCTCTTTGATTCCTGTTGCTGTTGCTGTTGATGCTTGCAGCTCCCTCTCCATTCTGCTGCAGCCTTTTGCCCTGTTCCTTTGAGCTCCCACCTGACGGCTCTGCCGTACTCTCCTGCTTTCTTCCCTGCTCCTCTGGGCTCCTGCCTGACGGCTCTGCCGCACTCCGCTGCTTACCGCCCTGCTCCTCTGGGCTCCCACCTGATGGCTCTCCCATACTCTGCTGCCTTCTGCCCTGCTCCTCTGAGCTCCCACCTGACGGCTCTGCCATACTCCGCTGCCTTCCGCCCTGCTCCTCTGGGCTCCCACCTGACGGCTCTGCCGTACTCCGCTACCTTCCGCCCTGCTCCTCTGGGCTCCCACCTAACGGCTCTGCCGTACTCCGCTGCCTTCCGCCCTGCTCCTCTGGGCTCCCACCTGACGGCTCTGCCGTACTCCGCTGCCTTCCACCCTGCTCCTCTGGGCTCCCACCTGGCAGCTCTGTCACACTCCGCTGCCTTACGCCCAGCTCCTTTGGGCTCCCGCCTGACGGCTCTACCGCACTACACTACCTTCTGCCATTCTCCTCTGGGCTTCCTTGCCTGGCAGCCTTACCACACTCATCTGCCTTCTGCTCTGTTCCTCTGGGCTCCTTGCCTTGCTTCCTGCCTTTTCCAACTTCTGATATCCTATCCGGTCCTGTACCTGGTTATTTCTTCCAACACTGCTTTCTACTTGTTTACATCTTGGTCCACTTTAGTGTCTCCACTTGAATCCGTTTTACAGTGTCACCCTGGGTTGGTGTCCATTCAGATCAGATAAGGGAAGACTTCTGTTGCCTTCAAGTAGTCCGTTGAAGTCGTACCTGCCTCAGTATATGGTCTTTCAGTTTTACCCTTGCACTGAGTACAACATTTTCTTCGGCACGCCCAAGTCATGACGTTGCTGTATGACTGTTGTTAAGAGTAATCTGCTGGTACATATCCCAAGGGCTTTCCTTAATCCCTGGAGAATCCTTATCATATTCCAGTACACCCTTATTTCTGATCAATCCTTGTTGCCCAGTATACATGCTTGTCTTTGCCTTTTCTCTGTCTCTTTGTTTACAGCCTGCTCCTGTAGTTCCTGTGAATTCCTGTTTCAACTAACAGCTTGGTATGTACCTTTAATCTGTTATTTGCTGGCATTGTCTCCGGAATCTCCCTTATATCTACTTACATACAGGGAGAGACAGCCTCTGCCCTGTGCTCTCCGCCTAGACTTCTGAGAAAGAGGTCCCTGAATATATCATTCATAAAGAACTGAAAAGTGGCAGGGGCATTACATAGGCCAAAAGGCATAACGAGGTATTCAAAAAGGCCATACTGAGTCTTGAAAGCGGTCTTCCACTCGTCACCTTCCCGAAGGCGGACAAGGTTGTATGCCCCGCATAGATCTAACTTTGTGGAGATCACTGAAGAACCTAGTTTGTCTAGCAGTACATTAATCAGTGGCAAAGGATATTGATTCTTTATGGTTATTGCATTAAGTGCCCTGTAATCTATGAAGGGCCTCAAGTCCCCTTCCTTTTTAGGAACGAAAAACAATGGGGAGGCAGCAGGTGACTGAGAAGGACGTATAAAGCCCATATTTAATGATTTGTCAATGTAATCCTTCAGAACTACGTCCTCCTGTTGTGTTAATGAATATACTCAACCCATTGGTATCCTGGCACTGGGTATTAGTTCTATAGGACAATCATATTGCCTATGGGGAGGCAAATGTTCTGCCGTACCTTTGTCAAACACATCTGTAAAATCCGAGTACTCACATGGAACCTGAGTACTACTAGGAAAGACAGCACCAATGGTCGAGACCCCCTCCATAAAGGACAATACAGGTGCAGCACCGATCACTTCCCGGTTTTGAAAGCAGTGTTTGTTGCAATACTTTGATGGATACTGTATGTGTTCCGTAACCCAATCGATGGCTGGGTTATGTAAAGCGAGCCATGATAGCCCCAATATCAACTGGTATTGAGGTGCCGCAATCACATCAAAAACCACATCCTCTGTATGTCCATTGGGCAGTACTAACCGAACAGGGATGGTCTCTTCAGTCACCATACCAGAGGTCAAAACTGAACCATCTACAGTGTTGACGGTTTCAGGTATGGGCTTGGCTACTGTAGGTGTAGTGGTTGTCTTGGCAAAATTAACATCAATGTAGTTATTTGTGGCTCAGGAATTCACCATAGCCTTGGAGTGTACACAGATACTACCAAAGCATAAGTCCACTGGGACAGCTATCGGAGATAAAGGTATTACATGACTGGAGTCCGATTTTGTACCCGACACAGGGACTCCTGCTAGTGCCGAGTTTTGGCGTTTCCCAAGCGTTTAGCGGGTTTTTTGGGACAAGACACCAACAAATGGTCAGCGGGGCCACAATACATGCATAAATTGTTTTTCTGTCAATTCTCTCTTTCCGCAGACGACAACCGACCACAAATTGCCCCAATCTGCATCGGTTCAGGCTCACTGGAAGGTATCACTGGAGCATCGGACCGTGTAAGGACTTGCATATTGGGTCTTTTCTCGCCTTTTCTTGCAGATCTTCGTGCGTCTAATTGAAGGATGATATCTAGGAGCTCAGTGAACCCTGAGAGTACCACTGGGACCGTAGAGAAGGCATCTTTTAAATCCTCTGACAAACATTTGTAGAAAACAGCTGCTTTTTTATCTTCTGGCCACTGGGTTTCAGCGGTTAACCGGTTGAATTTGGCGATATAAGCCATTAATGACTGGCTGCCTTATTACAGATTCAACAGTTCCAAATCTGTGGCTTGGGTTGCATATCGCATATCGAATATCTTGCTCATGGCTGACAAGAGGGCATCGCAATCATAAAGCAACGGGGTATTGGTCTCTAGTAATGGATTGGCCCATGCTGCGGCAGTTCCCCCTAAGTGCGATAACACAAAAGAGGCCTTTGTGGTTAGATCAGGGAATGAATTGGGCCGACAAAGACAATGAAGGTGACACTGATTGACAAACGTGCGGTATGCCTTGGGATCGCCCGTGAACCTCTCAGGTGGTGCCAGAGGGAATTGAGAGGGCATTAACACCTGTACTGATTCACATTGTGGCATAGGAAGACCCGAGCCAGAAGCAGTGGCTTGTCGGATATCCATCCCCTGAGGAGAAGAACTCATAGCGTCTTGTAACACATCCATAAGATGACGTAGTGTATCTTGAGCAGTAATCATCTCATTCCTTAAATCAGCGATCAGCTGAGTCAGGACAACCAAAGGATCTGCACCCTCCATATTTACGGCTTCTGGTTCTCTCATGATTGGAACACTGTATCAGATTAATCACACTTGGATCATAAAAAGGATATAGGTCGTATGACCACAGTAAAGGATACAAGTTATGAGGGCAGTCTCCTGGTCGTAATTATTCCAATACTAAACAAGGATGGAATGGATTTGGTCAAAATAAGACCTTCCAATTGATGGCACTCTTTGACTATTACATGGAACACAAAACACCCACCAGGCTGTATGAGAAAATAAAGAAAACATCAGTGTGCGCTCTAAATTACTATGAGATCCTATCACAGTATCAAATATCCCACTAACTTGTTGGTGTATGTAGAACCCAGAAGAATCCAGTACAGAATCACCAGGTAAGTTCAAATCAGAAAACAACAACTGGAAATGGGAGGTTAGTAAGAGAACTAATCCCAAACGGCACGAGGGTTGCGCTAGTGCCGGGTTGGTGCACTCCTGGATAGCATCCACAACGTCCAGTGCACGTGTACACAATAAAAAGGAAAGAGAAATTAAGCCTGGTATAATTGTTCTTGAACTGGAAAAATAAAGCAGTTCCAATGCCCTTGGAGGATAGGAATCGATTTGTTTGAACAGAAAATGCTGACTACTAGCCAAGAGAATCCTGCAATGTCCTAACAGGATGTTGCGCAGGGGATGTGAACTTTCTGGATGCTGACAAAACAATGGAGGGTGCTGGTTCAGAAGTGAGATGGTGAGGCAGACTTAGCTCGTGTGTCACGGGAAGGAGCCTGGAGAGCCGGAGCAGCACGCCGTTCGATGCCATTTAGACGAAGACAGTGAATGGAAAACACCTTGCTCAGGGTGCGGCGAGGAACACAGGAACAAAGCTAAAACGTTCTAAAGGGAGACAGCTGACGGTCCGTAACGGACGATTCAGTGAGGAAATCAGGAGGGGTTCAAAAAGAACCGTAGCTTCAAACACTGTTGAACCAACAATCAGAAGCAGCGAGCGAATAACCAACGTGCTGCTAAATACGTAGAGCAGGGACACGTGACTTGGTAGAAAGCATGTGATACTAATGGCGTACAGACTGCAAACGCCACTTCCCAGGAAGTGTATCAAACAATCTCCATTGTGTATAGAACGGTCTAGCCTTTCTATATGCAAAACGTGCCCCTTGAAGGTCAGATGAACTATGTAGAGCCTTGGAAGCCTTGGAAAGCGTCTTGATAGGCATGACATTCTGACACCCGAGATTTGGGTAAGTCTAGATCCGACCATCTTACTTTCTTATCCATTGAAAAACACCCTTCAGGGCTACATGCATTGCCTTCCTCCTCCCCATGGAAGGTTTCCCTGTCCTCGGCTGAAATATCCTGTCCCCAACTCATGTGACTTCTCTCCTCTTCATCTCTATTCAGAGTCAGTCTATCTAAAGACAGCTCCTTTGGCTCAAAACTGCAAGATGCTCCTTCTTTGTCGTACAACTGCGTACTCTCGAATCGATCATTTTTACCCTTCCCCTGCAGCACTTTCTTAGTCCTCATATCATGATAGACTTTATCGATTGCGTCCCCAATGCTTCTAGAGTCAAACTCATCCTCTAGAATTGCTGTAGACGGACGTGCTATTGGCTCATGTGCTGGGAAGAACTCTTCTATGTCTTCCCATGCCACTACTGGATTAGGATCTATTAATTCATCTTCCACAGATCTCCTCATCCACATCATTACTCTTTCGTTCTAGTTCATCATCAAACTCTCTTAGCTTCCTTGGTTCTTCTCTTACTCTTGCTTCCCCTTTTCTTTTCATATCTCTCCCCTCATTTTCACTTCGTATTGCTTGGTCTTTTCATCTTTGTATTCTTTTATCCCTTCATTTATGTTCCTCCTCTTCCTCTTTCTTTCTTTCTCCCCTTCTTGTCTTTCTCGTTCTTCGATTGCCCTCTGTCTACTGTCATACTTTCTTTGCTCCTCTGCTCTTTCCTGCTTTTTCAGTTGCTCATCTTGATACAACTGTTCCCGTCTTTGTCTATCCTTTCTTTTAGCCCCGTCTCCTTTCAATCTTTCCTCTCTCTCTCTATCTTTTTTGTCCTGTTCGTCTTGATCTTCCCTTTGCCTCACGTCCACCATCGAGTTTGAGCAAAATCTGACCACCCATCCCCTTTGTTCTGTATAAGTGCTAACTCATCAATCTTATCTTTTTCTCCTTTCCATCTCTTTATTTCTCGTCCTAGATCTAAGGATGTACTTGGTCGATCACTTCTCTCTTTGTCACGTCTCTCCTTGTCCCTTGTCCCTCGGGACCTTGGAGATTACATCTTTCTCAGAAATGTTCTCTTGGTCCTCGTCGCTGCTTTGTGCAGGTGACTCATATGCCGGGTTGCTGTACCCTGTCGCTGCCTTAAGCTCTCTTAATGGGTATAACCCATCATCTTTCTTACTATCGCTGTCGGCTTCAGGCAGGGCGGGTGGAGCAGAAGGCCCCTCACCCCCTTCTTTGCATACATTCAATAGCCAGTCCTCAGGAGGTGGATCTTCTCTTTCCTCCTGGTACATTTTCCAGAGCTCTAAGCTCGCTAATCGTTTCTCTAACTTTTTTCTCGTATATGCTGCATGCAAATATGTCATCATATTCTACAAAACTGCCTTCAATAGTGATCCCCTTGTGGCCATGTCATGAACACCTTATTGTCATGCATGCTGGACGTGGTCCTACCTCCTACGCTCGTAGAACAGCTAGACCGTTCTATTCCAAATGGCGGTTGTTCGACACCTTGCCGGGAAAACGACGTTTGCACTTTTCACGTCGCTAACTCACGTGTATTCTGCTTCGTCACGTGAACTACGGCATTACGTATTTAAGCAGCGTGGAAACTTCACTCGCTGCTTCTGATCGAATCATTTGGCGTTGTGTAGCTGAACCTCCGGTCTGCATCCTTGCAGGTTCCTACCGCTACCCCTTTGGCCTTCTATAGCGTGTTTTGCGCCACACGCTGATTCCTGGGGCTGTTTGGTTGCGTGTAAATCCACACGTTGTCTTCAAACGCGGCCGGCCTGGGCTGCGTGAATCCTGTTCGCGTGTAAATCCACACGCGCACGCTATCTTCAAACGCGGCTGGCCTGGGCTGCGTGAATCCTGTTCGCGTGTAATTCCACACGTGCACGCTATCTTCAAACGCGGCTAGCCTGGGCTGCGTGAATCCTGTTCGCGTGTAAATCCACACGCGCACGCTATCTTCAAACGCGGCTGGCCTGGGCTGCGTGAATCCTGTTCGCGTGTAAATCCACACGCGCACGCTATCTTCAAACGCGGCTGGCCTGGGCTGCGTGAATCCTGTTTGCGTGTAAATCCACACGCGCACGCTATCTTCAAGCGCTGCTGGCCTGGACTGCGTGAATCCTGCTCGCGTGTAAATCCACACGCACACGCTATCTTCAAGCGCTGCTGGCCTGGACTGCGTGAATCCTGCTCACGTGTAAATCCACACGCGCACGCTATCTTCAAGTACGGCTGGCCTGGACTGCGTGAATCCTGCTCGCGTGTAAATCCACACGCGCACACTATCTTCAAGCGCTGCTGGCCTGGACTGCGTGAATCCTGCTCGCGTGTAAATCCACACGCATATGTTGTCTGCAAGCGCTGCTGGCCTGGACTGCCTGAATCCTAATCGCGTGTAAATCCACACGCACACGCTCTTTTCTTCGCGGCTGTCCAGAACCGCGTGTACTTTGTTTATACCTTAAAAGGAGCGCTATTTCCAACTCCTGCACCTGTGTTATTAACAGGGGGATTGGTTCATTTCTATACTTTACACTACGTGGGAAGGAAACTTTTCAAGGATAATTGGAAGGTGACAGTGAACAGTACTTTGGACGCTATCCTGTGGTGCATCAACCCGGTATCTAGCGCGAGCCTCGTTCCGTTCGGGATAAGTCTCCCTTACTAATCTTCCCTTCCTTGTCGTTTGTTCTACCTTGGATTCCACAAGAGACTCTGCTGGATTCATCTGCCCTAGACTCAAGGTCAGTGTATGCATTCATGACATTTCCTATTCCATCATACCCAGGTTGGGGCAGTTATTCATGATACTTTATTTTGTTCTAGGCTGACTTCTTATACCTTACCCACGCCCTTTCCAGTGATCCATCGCTCTGCCTGTTTTACCAGTCAGAGAGTTGTATCATTTGGAAGGTCTTAACTTGACTTCACAACTATCAAAACGCGTGAACAGGGATCCGGAAGACCCTACCACCTGTATCCTTTTAAGTACCGTATCCTTTTCAGTTAATACTTTGGTGCTTTCTGACACTTATCTTGCGTGCTCTTAACCCATTCTGCACTGTATTGCTTCAGTTTGGGTGCGTGTTTAGGCAACTGTTTGCAGAGATGTATAAGTGGAGTAGTATCCTCCATTCTGACTCGTCACACTTGACTGTCAATACTCACCCTTACAGTTTGCAGATTTCAAAAATATGTTTCAGAAAAACAAAACAATATGAGCGTGCACAAAATCGTTGCAGGCTCCAAATCCTCTATATCATGTTTTTTACTGTAATCTACTTTTTCACTAAACACCGTCAATTCAATTTCCACTAAATAAATAATTAATTCTCAAATCTTGTCTTTTCTTTTCACATCTATCAATTCCTCTGTTGTTTTTTTCACCATATTCAGTCACATAAAACGAACAGACAAATTGGCATACTCAACCGCCACATATATCTCAGTCTTCTCTTTAAGACTTATCCTACCCCGAAAAAATACAGTGATTGGGATGTGAATCGTTCTCTTTAAACATGTCTTTAACCAAGTCCGTAGTCTACGTCACACGTAAATGGGGCTCTAGAAACGATTCCTTCTGTTACGTCTTTATGACGCAGGAAACTGGGTGTACTCTTTATCGTGGTACCTTCCCTCACAATACCTCTTAATCGCTTGGCCTCTCCTCAAGTCAATTACTTAATATCCAATGCTCATCGTTCTCACGTTACTTTACCCCAAACTCCCTCCTTTACTCGTTTTTCCCTTATCACTTTCTTCACTCACTGCCCGTTCACAAATTTGCCACCTCACTCAGTTTTAACTCATCATTTGCTTTTTCGAATTCTGACTCTCGGGATCGTCTGCCTCTTTAACAGCTGCTCCAACTTTCCATTCGTATAGCTTCCTGTAGACGCCAGGAGGGAATTCTGCCTGAAACCAAGGGACCCGTCTCACCAAGCTTGCAAGTCTGATAATTAAAAATGTTTCCGCTATCTACAGGGAGCTTCATGTCCTTTCAGCCGAATGGCAGAGGTTGTGCGATATTTCCAAAACCCGAAAGCCTACTAACTCGATGGATTTTTAAGCATCCTCTCCGCTATCACATGAACTGGTGGACCCCATCCCTTTAAGACGAGGTAGCAATACCCTTGAGATGGATGGGGATGCAGAAGTTACTCAAACATCAATAATCGAAACGACTCAGGTAGTTGTCAAAAAGATAACTGTTTTAATATCAATTATCTAAAACAGGGAGTACAACAGACATCAACGGACGTCGCAGCGTAAGGTCTTTCAATGCATCTTAAAAAAGCATTCTTTTATATCAAAAAATCGTCATTGATGATGTCAACCTACGTATTACTAACGTCATCGTACGTGGCAAACTACAAAAACCTAGTGGCTATTGTGATAGGTTCTAAAGGAACATCTAAGCATGTGATCTATACTAGTCTGAGAGTGATGAAAACCATAAGAAATTATAGGTTTCTTAACATCAGGTGGGGCACCTAAGTCCTCCCCTTAAACAGGTCTCTATGAACGTCACTAATTACATAACGTCACATTGGTTACACAACCTATCGGACCCTTAATCACGTGGACCCCTACAATTGGTTGGCACTCTAACCTCTGTCAGTACTTTTCCACCTACGTTAGCAGCACGCAGGCTTGTCTTCCAGGTGCTGGTGAGCTAGTCTTAACCATAGCTTGCCACCAATTAGCATATTCATCTATATTCACCTCAGTGGTCTGCTGTCAATTTAGGCTTTGAACTTGTCCTTGGGAGTGTTCTTTTGCTCTAGAGAATTCAGGGGAGTGAAGGCACGCTCTGCCCTGATGTCCTGTTCGTCCAACTTCATCCTTCCACGTTACTGAAGACCATAAAATTGAGCTCTAGTGCATTCAAAATACTATTTTCTAATAGACTACTGACGTCTTCCTTGTTTTTGTCCATGTCTTCTGAACAAGAGTTTCATTCTTTCATACGATTTGTATCCAATGTCTGCTCACCCCAGCCTGATACGGTCCTGGCTTCTTGGGGCTCGTCCAGCTTTGCTTTTCTGAGTTTCACTCCTGTTAATTCGTTCACTTGTTTTAATCTGCGACATACTGGAAAATAGGCCTTCCTTCTCTGGTCCATCTTTGCTATAATACATAGTAGAAACATCCATTCTTTACTCACTTCTATATATATGTTAGCGCATGCCACAATCTATTCACTATAAAGTTAGCCTCAAGCATACTTTGTCTGCTTGCGTTTCTTTGCATCTGTACACATGTAAAATAACTTGATATCTTCATCGTTTCTGTAGCACACATTTCATCTTGATCCCAAGATGTCAATTATCTTTGATACTTTCTTGATGCCTTATAGAATATCTTCATTCTCTTGTCTCTGCATCTCTTCTATGTACGTCAGCTTTCTTCATGTGACGTCACCAATTTGCTCTTTCATTCATTGGTCCTGCTTCTTCTGGGATTTCATTCAAAGGGCCATCATACCGTCTCGTATGCAGGTATGGCTTTCTCAATGGGATCCTTGCCTCCAGGACTCTCCTCTGTATCAGTATTTTCACTGGTAATGCACTGTCTCACACTCTGGTTCCCAACATATGGGCAATATGGGAGAAGTGGTTGAGGTGGGGGTACTTGGCTCCTTCTCTACAGGACAGTGCAATAAGACAGATGCGCAAAGAGAGTTGCGGGAGGAGGAGTGGGACACTGTGGATGAATTGGAGGATGAGGAGGTGGTGCCGGTAGTGAGCCCACGGGTAGAGAGCCTATGCGGTCCGCAGATTTGGGCGGGTAGCAGTGACTAGGAATAAGGGAATTGACAGCAGGGAGGGAAGAAGGGGAATGAGCATGCAGTTGCCATTACTGCATAAAGTCCTAGAGAGGGTGCAGTATGTACCCTGGGCTCAGATGGAAAAGAATAACCTGATTAAAGTGTGCCCGCCCCTCACTGCAGAGGCTGGGACGTGGATATATGCCTTTGAAAAGCAAACATCCCGAATACCTTTAGCGGTGGGAAACATAAAGACCGGGCGGGAGATGTTTGGGTTGAATATCCAGGTGTGACTATAGATGAAGACACACATGATGGGGCACCTTTTAATAATATCAGAGCACAGGTGTGGGATGCACAGCTGTGGGAGTTTCCAGACACATCGGACTTGCAGTCCATAATGCAATACACAATGGGTGATGAGGAAGACCCCGCTCAGTACATTTGAAAGGTACAGGAGATGTGGAGGGCCGGGTCGGGATACCAGCGGGAGACCTGCCGGACGCAGAGGCCCAAAAAGCAAAGTTGGCGCAGTGGCCCGAAAAGCAGAGTTGTCCCTGCAGTGCGCAGAGGCCCAAAAAGTAGAGTTGTAGTTCGCAAAGGGTGCTCGTACATTGCTATCGGAACCCTTATTTCCAGACCAGCAGACTTGTAATGAGGCCCATTCTATGTGGAGCATGTATTATTTGCCATTCTTGAGCGATAAAAATAGACTCTGATCATTTTTATTTTTTTATTTTTACATTTGTATAGCGCACATCCAGCCCAAAGGCATTATGGCACTGTTACTTGTGGCATACTTAGTTTCATAAAGGTTACATACATTTAATGTAGACAGGTTACAGATAATGCAATAGCGGGTACATACTGTTAAATATAGGTGGCATACTTAGTTTCATAGGGTTACATACATGTAATGTAGGCAGGTTACAGATAATCTAATAGCGGGTACATAGAGAGAAAACAGTCATGGGTGCGGTTTAGTTGAAGAGCATGGTTTTAATCGCTTTGCGGAATGCTAGGTGAGAGACTTCAGCTCGCAGTGGTGGGGGTAAGGCATTCCATTGTAGTGCAGCTAGGTATGGAAAGCTTGCCCCACCTGCTCTGGCTATCTTGACTCTGAGGGTAGTGAGCAGGTTTGTGTAGGGAGTTCTGGTAGGCCTGGCGGATCTAGTTGGGTGCATCCAATCGAAGAGATAGGGTGGGGCGGTGAGATGGATGCATTTGTGTGTGATGGCAAGTGCCTTGAACAGAATTCTTTCTCTTACTGGGAGCCAATGTGCCTGTTTTCTGGCCTCCATGATGTGTTCTTTCTTGGGTATTGCCGTGGCTGCTCTAAGAGCGCTGTTTTGTATCGTTTGAAGTTTAGATAAGTTCTTGGAGGAAGTGCCCAGGAAGAGAGCATTACAATAGTCAAGTCTTGACCCTGTTATGGCTCTAGTAATTGTGATGCAGTTATCCTTTGATAGAAAGGGTCTGGCTGCTGTCAGCAGTTTGGCATGATAGGCTGCTGTTGAGGCAATGGCGTTAACTTGTCTGGTCATTGTTAGATTTGAGTCTAGATAGACACCTTGTGTCTTTACTGCGTTTGCAACTGGTATTTTTATGTTGTCAATGGTGAAATGAGTGAATTGGGAGTCAAGGTTCTTGAGTGTTTCTTTAGAGCCCACTATGAGAAGTTCAGTTTTGTCTGAGTTAAGGCATAAGCCGTTTGCTGCCATCCAGGCTTGAATTGGGTTGTAGATGTAGTTAAGAGTCTTTGAGTCAGTGTAATAGTCTCCTGTTAGGGTGATGATGATCTGGGTATCGTCAGTGTAATTAGTGTATGAGATACCCAGGGAGTCGAGGATGAGGAATAGGGGTCGAGTGAAAATGTTGTAGAGGGTGGGCGAGATGCATGATCCTTGTGGAACACCGCATAGGATAATAGTGGGTGAGGCTGATGCCAGGTCTGAGAAGACTTGCATGGTCCTCCCTTGTAGGAATGAGGCGATCCATGCTGTGGCATTATTGGAGAAGTTGGCTGTAGTGGAGAGGTGGTGGCATAGGACCTGGTGGTCGACGAGGTCGAAGGCCGCTGATAAATCTAAGAGGAGGAGGAGAGCAGGTTTCCCTTTGTCCCTTGCGTCGTCCATTTGGTTTTTTAGGTCAAGTAACGCCGACTCAATCCCGTGACCTGGGCGGAAACCTGACTGGCGTAGTCTATTTTCCTCAACGAATTGTTGTACTTGTAGGTATGCCGCCTTGTCCAATATTTTAAGGAGGACAGGGACCGTGGTGATGGGTCGGTAGTTGTTAGCTATGCTTGGGTCGAGGGAAGATTTCTTTATGAGAGGACAGACCCAGGCTTCCTTCAGACATGGTGGGACTTTGTTTGTGGCAAAGGAGGCGTTTACAAAGGCTGTGAGGAAGGGGGCGAGATGGCTGGTGCATTCTTTGATGAGTGTGGCTGGGCATATGTCTCCTTTGCAGTTAGATGGTTTGATGGTTTTCATAATGCTGATTAGATCTGATTCTGTGATTTCCTTAAAGGAGAAGGAGTTTGGTGCCATAGGTGAGGATGGCGGTATGATGTTGGAGGTTGGGATGTTGAGTGTTTGCCTGGTTGTTTGAATTTTAGCTTGGAGGGTGTTGAGCTTGCCGTTCATAGCTAATTGGATTTCATCGCACCAGGTTTTATCTTTGGTGAATTTCTGTGGTGTTGGTGTGGGGGTCTCTAGGTCTCTGAAGATCGAGAAGATTTCTTTAGTATTAGATTGTGCCTCTATAATTCTAGCTTCGAAGCAAGTGGATTTGGCTCTGATTATAGCTTTTTTATACTTTTTTGATTTGGATTTGAAGTTGAGTTTTGCTTCCTCTGTGCGCCTGGTTTGCCAGAGGGTCAATGCTGCTCGTTTCTCTGAGCGCAGTACGAGGAGGTCTGGGGTAAACCAAGCGTTGGTATGGCTTGTGGGTTTAGCCTTGAGTGGTTTAAGTGGTGCAATGGCTCCAACAGCTGCCTTAATGGCTTTATTGTAGGATCTGGCTAGGACCTCGGGATCAGCTGAGAAAAGAGGATCTGAATGCCGGTCTGGCTAGAAATGGGATAAGGTTGTCCTTGGTGAGCTGCCTGGAGCTTCTGGTGAGTGCTTTAGGCAGAGGTGGCTCATGCGTTTTGTTATTACTGGTAGTGGGGATGTTAAAGTGGATGGCATGGTGGTCGGACCATGGGATGGGTGTGTTGGCGGTGATGGAGATAGGGCAGTTGTGCTGAGCTATCCAGTCTAGGGAGCAACCTTTTATGTGTGTGGGTGTGGTGATGGTGTTTGTAATGCAGTAGATGCAGTGGGTATCCAGTGGGCATCCACGTATGAGGTAATTTTATCCAGCCCACACATCCACATAGTGCGCTGCAAGGCAGTAAACCCTGACACTTTCTTAACAGAACTGTGTACTGACAAAGATTTCGCAATGCATGACTTTGTGACTTTTGAGGGCGAGGAGGAGAACATACCAAAAGCGAAAGTCAGCCCACTCGAAGGGCTGGGGGCTCCTTTTCATTGACGGGTTGGCAAATATTAACCAAGGGACTGGCCTGAGAAAATACTGGTTCAGCAGTTGTCTACCTGGTGGACGGAGAATATGAGGTTATTGTGCAGAAAAGACTGGCCATGCACTATTCGGGCCAGATGGCAGAATTTATAGCACTTATTGAAGTGCTTGTAGCGTCCCTGGGGTGCGGCATGAGTGTTTACTCTGACTCTGCTTATGTCACCACAACGGTGCATTCAGGACTGGCACAATGGAAGAAGGGTGGGTTTAGGAGGGATGACAGAGCCCCAGTACAACATGCAGCTTCATTGGACAAACTAATTGAACAATTCTCAACCCTCCATGATGCTGGTGGTGAAATGCAACGCCCATACCAATGATACAGATGAGGTCTCACTCGATAAGGCCGCCGTGGATGTGGTGGCCAAACAAGTGAATTGTAGTTAGAAAAACCAAGTTAGGCTTGAGGGAAGTACCCTCGTGCCCAAAATGGAGGAGTCCAGAAATGTGACAAATTGGTGCTTTATTTAGTCCAAGCAATGATACACACACAGATTCTACAGCTCCAAATGCACTCTCAGCTCATTACAGGTGGTAAGTGAGTTTTTTTTATCGTAGTTTATTGGTTTTTTAGGTTATAACATGAAACATTACAAATCAACTGCATTCTTCCTCGCACAATTATAACATTAACCCCTCTCCCCTCACCCCACCCGCTGCCATGGATCAAGCTCAAATGGCCACTTCATCTGGCGTGCTCTCAGGAAACAGTTTGTGGAATAATCAGTCAATTATTTGCACATTGGAATCTTGGGCTTGCCTTCATTAGTCCTGTGAGACCTATGTTGTATGTCACACCGGTTGCGGATAATACGTCCCTGATGGGTTTTTATGTTTGGGTGATACCCCATGTGTGACGCTGTCATTTCAGCCCAGGTGTTCGTATCTTTCAAAGAAGGGGAGCCATAGTTCCTCAATGTTCACTTTGGATTCATCGATCAAATGTGTTAGGAACTCCATATCGTAAATGGCCCGGACTTTAGTGACCCATTCTTTTTCTCCTGGCATGTGCGGGCTCTTCCACTTTTGGGCCAGGCAACACCTAGCTGCCACCAACATGATCTGCAACATGTGACCCTGTGTTGCCCCATGGCTATCCCCCACTTCAACACCAAATAGGAGGAGCCAGGGGCAAAGGGTTCTCTCCACTCCATCCACTCCTTTTATCCAGGACAGAACTTCCCCTCAGTATGTCTGGGCCACTGGGCAATGCCACCACATATGTATATAGTCCCCTTTTACCTTCTGACATTTCCAACAGTGGGGGTCATATCCCACCATCATCCTGGCAATCCTCTGCGGGGGAAAGTGCCACCTATGCAACACCTTTAGAGTCTGGTGTCGGTACTGGAGCGAGGCCGTAGAGCGGCTGGCTCGTACACACATTTTGGACCACCTTTTGTCATTAATTACCCCCCCTAGGTCCTTTTCCCATTGTATCCATGCTGACGGAGGGTCCTCTGGAGCCGAGAGTAGAAGAGATTTGTAGAAACGGGATAACAGTCTCCTGGTGCCTCGGGTTGAGATAAGCATTCTCTCAAAGTCTGTCAGGTCCCTCCTGAGAGTGTCTCCCCATGAGGGTTCAGTAAGTACTCCTTTGAGCTGGAGGAAGCGGAATGGTGATAGACTGCCCAATCCCAGGGCCTCTTCCAGATCTTTCAGGGGTAAAAAGGAGCACTCCACCCAGAGCTGGCCTGCTCTGCTAAGGCCGGACTCGTACCACTTTTGGAATGCTGCTGTTTCAGCTATCTTGTCTATGAATGGCGGGTCCCAGATGCAACTCAGCGGAGAAGGCCAGGTTGTGAGCCATCTATAATAACCCCCCTTCCCTCTACACCGACCACAAAACCCCCAGTACCGGATGGTGCAAGACCCTTCTAGGGATACGCGATCTAGGGACCCATAACCATTCATTCACAGTGACCGGGGCGAGGACTTTGTTGTCTATCGCTATCCATTGTTTTTCCGTTCCCGGGGTGAAGTGATCTATCAACACTCTTAGCTGGGAGGCCTTATAATATGTCTCAAATTCAGGGAACCCCACCCCACCGTCTTCTTTGGGCCTGATAAGCACCTCATAGGCGGGAAGTCAGTTTTTAATCTGCGGTGACCTCACAACCAAAAGAGACATTCCTCGCTCTTAGGCAAAATGGGATTGGATGAACAGTATAGGCATAATTACAGTCTATAGGGCACAGATACATTGATTGGTCTGGCTAGATCTGGTAGCTCCACCTGGCACCACCCCCAGGTCAGTGCAAGTCTTGTCAGTTTAGGAAATTTACCAGCATGCGAGCAAAAATGATGGGTGGGGAAGGTGAGTTCAGAGCACCGCCTGCTTTTCGCTATTGTTTTACCCATCTGACTTCCCAGACCTTGAGCAAGGACACTCCATACTCATCTTCATGTTGTGTTGCATTTTTTTCATCTTCTGTCTTGAATGTGATGGGAACAACCTTATCTGTCTGAATGTGCTTTGTTCCCGCGGTCCAGGTCACGTGTTCAGGGCCCATAAAAATTATTTTCTCTGCTGGCATTTATGAAGCATTTCTGTCTTTTTGTCCTTGCAGGTGCTGTATCTTTTCAGCTGACTCAATCTCTCTTCCCCAGCGTCCTTGGTAGGGCTGGACGTGCTGCCAGGCCTAATTTGCAACTCTCAGAAAAGTCAGGGTATCAGGTCTCAGCCCTTTGTTTTGAGCTTTCCCAATTCTTTTCAATGCAGCTGTGGTTTCCATTTTGCTTTCCTGCATGGTGTCAGCAGCAGTTCATGTGTGTTGTTTTGCACCTTGCTAATTTCTCTGTGGGTGTGTTCAGCCATATCGCCTTTTCATGATTACTTTGGTAATGTCATCCAGGTATGGTCTATGGGGCTGCTTCAACGGGTGGCATCCGTCATTTTGAGGTATGCTGGGGGGGTTGAGACCCCCTCAACACAAGCAGCATATCTCCCTACGCCCAGTATTTACAAATATCCAGTAGTAGCACAGGGACCAGCACAATTGCTAGCATCCTACAACTCATTACCGATTGCCCAAATTATTGAACTACAGGGCCATGCCCCAGAGGAGGAGAAGGATCTGTGGCAAAAAAAGAGGATGTAAGCAGTCCCCTACAGACTTACTATGGCGGCAGGAAACAACAGGCAAAGCGATTATGCCGCATGAGCTGCTGCTGGTCGCTTTCAACCAGCTGCACCATCCATCTCACACGTCGAAATACCATATTACCGCAGATTTACAGGAAGACTGGTTTGTCCCCAATCTGCATGAGATACTGACTAAAATTGTGATTAACTGTACTACTTGTCAATCTTACAATACTGGCCCCACCTTGAGAACTATCCATGGTACCCTGCCCCGCCCCAACTGGGCCAGTCCGTGATTTGCACATTGACTATGTGGATATGGGTGAAAGATGTAATGGGTATTGTTACACAATCGTAATTGTGTGTCCCTTCTCCAGGTGGGTGTAGGCAGGTACTTGTGCACATCCAGATGCTAAGTGTGCAGCCACATTTCTGGTCAGAGAGGTTTTCCCTCCCTGAGGAGTCTGGGATGTATTAAGGTCTAACACTGGCACCCAATTCCTCAATTAGCTGTTCAAGGAGATAACAGCATTACTGGGCATAAAGCATCAGATGTGCTCAATTTACCATCCCCAGGCCAACATGGTTGTAGAACGTATTGATGGGTTATTGAAAAGTAAACTTTCACATCTGTGCACCACGTTAAAGAAAACTGGATGGCCTGCATGCCCCTGGCTCTGTTTAGCATGCACACGCAGCCCTGTAAGGATCATCATTGATCACCTCATGTGATGGTGAGAGGGCGGCTAATGCACACGCCCCTACCGCTTATCTGGAAAGCTTCAGATGCTCAGAGGGCTGCGTCCATTCTGGGGGATGAGTTCAGGGATTATCTTTCTGCCTTAACGAAAGCAACATCATAGGCCTAGCTTGGTGGATGCAGTCAACATTACCTCGGCTTATCAAAAGGCTTGTCAAGGAAGAATGATGGTGTACAGAGCGGTTACCCGCAGCCAGACTATCACCCCGACTGGCTCACCAAGATATGGATCAGGGCTAGGGCCTGGAAGGTCAAGCATGCCTTTATCCCAAAAGGCAGAAAACGAGGGAGGAATGTATGGCCGGCCGCGGGTGGTACAACTAGAAGCCCGCAGGGTTAGAAGTCTGATGAATGGGGACATATAGCATGAATGTGCCCCAAGAAGAGTAAGGTGGAACCGATGACAATTGGTCTCTTTGATGTGCCTGGAGGGGGCTCATACTCAGAGGGCAAAAGGCCCCTCCAGTGATCACTGTATCCGTATACCTGTGAGGCTGAAGGGGATGGGATTCCAACTCGAACGATGGTGGATTCGGAAAGTTTGCAGACATGGTCAGCGCCCAGCTGGAGAGGCAGTGAGGGGAAAGAAAATCTCAATTAGGTGTGTCCATGGGGATGTAAAAACCTATCCTACCAAGGGTTAAACAAGCTCAGGAGCAGTTCAAGGTCAGTGCCGCTGTGCTACCCATGCTCCCAGAACCCCTGGTGGCGGGGTCATATGTGGCCATAATGCCAAAAATCATTCAACAGATCGAGGAAAAGTAGTTGGACAGTGCCTCCTTTCATGAAGTGACCATCGAAGCATGGCCGGTGCGACCGGGAAATGTGGAACGGAGAAGAGGGAGTGCAAGGCAGGTGGCATGAGAAAGTCATGCTGCCAATGACGATGGACTAGAAACTCCACGAACAAGGGGACAGTTACTGATTCGCTCAGGAATTGGATCCCACATTAAGGAATGCTAGAATGACCGTACAAGAGGAAAGGAAAGGACAAGGGCCGTATCTCAGCAAGGACAAAGGTCTATACTGCCGAGTCATAACACAGCCGGAAGGGGGAACCTTGAGACAGTTAATGGTGCCCATAAGATGTCGACCCACTGTTTTAGAAGTGGCTCATGTGCAGATAGGAGAGGGTCACTTGGGAATGGAAAAAAACAGTACAGAAGATCCTGGCAGAAGATCCTGGCACATTTCTTTTGTTATGTTATGTTAAGTTAATTTGCATTTATATAGCGCCTTATGTACCATTGGTATGGTCTCAAGGCGATGATAGGTTGAACGCCCTCGGGAACCGAAATTCAAGTCAGTAGAGAGAATAGAGAGAGTCAAAGGTGCGTGTGAGCATTGGATATGTGTGCAGCTGGTGTGGAATTCGTGTGATAGCTGCTTCTTAGCGGTAGATGTGGTGGTTGAGATATCAAGAGTATGTGTTCGTTCTGGCAGGTTGTTATCCAGACCAATTCTGGCTGCGTTAGGCCTGAGGAGAACGCCTAGGCTGGAGGATGTGTGACCAGCAGTGTTTAGTTAGGCTGATGGGGATTATGAGGCAGATGATGGTATGAGAACAGCTATACCGAATGGTGTCATAGTATCGCTGTGTTCTAGTTGAGTGGTGGTGTAAAGAAGAGAGTAAGCGTGGAGATGTGATATGGTGGTTTACCGTAGGTGTCTGAGATCTGGCCCACTCCAATAGTTCCATGTACTCCAACCGCTCCATGTACTCCGACTGTTCCATGCGTTACGACCGTTTCAAGCACTCAAAACCGTTCTTTTCCATGTTCTTTTAAACGTTCCATGCACTCCAATCTGTTCCATGCACTCCAATCCGTTCCGTGCACTTCGAGCCATTTTATGCACTCCGAGCCATTTTATGCACTCCAACCATTTTATGCAATGCTCCTTTCATTCCTTCTACCCACGTTATTCTTTCTCCATGCATCGTCCATCCACATACGTCATCTTCACACGTTCCATCCACTTCGCTGGTTCCACCCATTTCACACGTTCCATCCACTTCACCCGTTCCACCCGCTTCACTGGTTCCACCCACTTCACTGGTTCCTAACACATCACCCGTTCATCCACCTACTTCATCCGCTGTACCATTTCACCCGTTCCACTCACTTCACCCATTCTACACCCGTTCATCCGTTCCAGCGACATACTTCACCTGTTCCATCCACATACTTCACCCGTTCCATCCACATACTTCACCCGTTCAAGCACAGCATGTGATTCTAAGCAGATGAACAAGCATCAGAAAACAAGTTTTGAGGGCCTCCTCGAAACAATGGCAGAGACAGAACAAAGGTCCTGTGTAAGCTGGTCAGCCCACTGGTTGGCCCTGGGACACTTCCGAGAAGGCTTACTTGCAGGGTTTGATGAAGGTGCAGAGAATAGTTGGTCCCACTATTCCAATGGGTCGAAGCGTCTTCGCAGCCCTTCTAGGACGACCAAATGCAGAGGGGTCCCAAGGAACGACAGCGGGCTCAGGGTGCCAAACCTTCCAGCTGGTCACCAGCGGTTCTTCCTTGGATACTATCCTTCGTTCAGTGAGAACTCCAGAGATCGACATGCTATGGGTGTTTGGGGGCTTCTCTTATCCAGAATCTCCTTCGCGCCAAAATGAAGGGGAACCAATGGGAGATCTGCTCACATTCAGGCATACCATACGTGGACCAATCACAGACCACGGTGGTCCCAGCTTTCACAGCACTCCACACTCTCTAGCACCCAGGATGTGTACTGGGAACCGACCCCAACCCACATCCTGGAGGAACACAGACAAGGCATGCAGAAGCCCACGAAAGCTTGGTGTTTGTGGGAAAATGCATGCCCAAATAAGGACTGACCCGGATCGGCTAGGAGCAAGATGGCCAAAGGACAGGACAAAGAACCTTGTGGCATGGCCATTTTGGAGCCAGGCCACCTATTTGTGCCGAATGCGGTAATCGCGGTTTACCTGGCAGGAAAGGGTTAAAATTACATGAAGATAAGCTGCCAACAAAAGCCATCAATTTCCTCGACTTGCACATCTATCGTTCCGGCCACCTGTTGAAAACTGAACTCTTCAGGAAACGTACTGATAGGAACAGTCTCCTCCATTTTTCCAGCTACCACACCCAAGGGTTGAAATATAATCTCCCTTATGGACAATTCCTCCGCATCCGTAGGAACTGCACGGACAAAGAGAAATTCGAACTACGTCCCAGACCAAAACGAGCACTTACTAAGTAAACTTGTTAATGGGTAACACCAACCTCGTACGGTTCCACTCATTCGGCAACTGAGACCCACCTAGGTCACTGGAACCCTCACTAATGTCACCAATAACATGGCGGGCCACACTAACATCCTGTGGTCTTTCCTCTTCTTTAGAATAGGGACCTGTACAGGCCCTCTTCCAGCTCCCGGGATCCTGAGACACGTCCGATCAGGAACCCACGGCTATCCCAGAGTGCATTTTGCACACACAATCCAGCAACCAATAAAGGATTGTCTACACACAGCATCACCACTGCTATTTCAGCAGAAGGTAAGCTGTATTCTGATACACTGTGCGGTGTATCTTCATGGCACCATTGAGCCATTATTCATTAATCCTTAAATTACTAAAAAAAACACCCCGAGATCCTTAAAGCCTTTATCTCACACACAGATATTACGGACAGCAATACATCCTATGTCTATCCTGATGAAGGCCAACACACAGAGAGGATCCAATCAAGCCCTCCATGGCTGTAACACTCCTGAGTCGATTTCCTGTGACACAACTGTATAAACCCCTTTTGTGTATGTTCTGTAGATAGTGTTGTGTACACTTTTGTGTTAATCACGCCCTGGACCATTTTCATTCCTGGGTGCACTTTGTTCAGCTGTAGGTCTACCCTACTACCATGTGTGACTGTGCCCTTGTGTGGAGTTTTTACCTCGACATTATAGAGGTTGATACTTATCTGTATTTACACTGTATATAATCACACCTGTCCATTGTCACTTTCGTGCTTATCGAAAGTTTTGTAAAGTAATTGAGAATTCATTTGCGAAAAAACCTTGTGTTTTGAAATAAATGTATATGTTCATAACCACACAGCTGGTTGTAGGATCTCTCATCCTGATTTATTTGATATTTACATTTGTTACATGATGCAGAAAAGTTGCAACATTGGAAAGGACTAAGGGAAACAAAGACTCCCAGTACTGACTGTTTTAAGGGCATTTCAGTTTCCCCATAAAAAGTGAGCGAAAGCCCAGAGGAGTGCAGCAGAAGGCTGGGCGCCCCTGGTAAAGTCAGACTAAGGTGTTAAACAGCAGCAAAAAAGTTGGGGTGGGGGGGTACACAACTGGAGGGAAAATTACCCATAAATGGAAATCTTTTCTAACAATATCCGAGAAAAGCAGTGATGCTATTCGAGAGAAGATGAAAAACCACAAAGTGCAGCTGATCTGAACTTTGTCCATTGCTGCCGCCGACCTTTAAACCGTAGTGCAGGATTCCACAGACGTCCTCCCTCTTGTCCCCACGGCTGAGCCCGAGATGTATGGGCAGACTGCTTGGTTCTGCCAACAGTGAACAGAGTGCCAGAAGAAGAATACACCCCATGTGCCAGGGGCCCCATTACAGACAATACCTTTGATACTGGAACCTTTCCAAAGGATAGGAATGGATTTCATGGGACCTCTGGCTCCAACCAGCCGAGGTCATTGATACTTACTGGTAACCGACGATTATGCCACGCGGTACCCAGAAGCATTTCCATTGTGGTCCATCTCAGCCCAACAAATTTGTGATGTGTTAATGTCTTTTATCACCTGAGTGGGGATTCCCAAGGAAATCATAACAGATCGAGGCACAAACTTTATGTTGGCCATCCTCAAGCAAGAGTGTCAAATGCTGCATATCGAACAGCTGAAGACCTTGGTATATCATTCCCAGACTGATGGGTTGGTGGAGAGATATAACCAGACAATAAAGTGAATGCTGTAACCGACGATTATGCCACGTGGTACCCAGAAGCATTTCCATTGTGGTCCATCTCAGCCCAACAAATTTGTGATGTGTTAATGTCTTTTATCGCCTGAGTGGGGATTCCCAAGGAAATCATAGCAGATCGAGGCACGAACTTTATGTTGGCCATCCTCAAGCAAGTGTGTCAAATGCTGCATATCGAACAGCTGAAGATCTTGGTAAATCATTCCCAGACTGATGGGTTGGTGGAGAGATATAACCAAACAATAAAGTGAATGCTAAGGAAAACTCTGAATCCTGCAGAAAAGAATTGGGACCGGTTGAGTCCATGGGTCCTCATCACCCTGAGAAACACACCCTATTCATCCACCGGGTTTGCTCCATTTGAGATATTATTCGGCCGACCCGTCTGTACACTGCTTGACATTTTGAGACAGAAATGGGAAGAACAACCACAGCAGATCAACCTCACAGAATGCGCTTACCAGTTAGCAGAACGGGTAGAGAAGCTGCAAGAGGTGGCCCAAACACATTTATAGCAGGCCCAGTGGATACAGGAAGCCCAGCGCAACAAAGGGACAAGGATGCGTAGCTTCCAGGTGGGAGACAAGGTGTTAGTGCTACTACCCACCTCGGAGAACAAGATGTTGGCCTCATAGATTGGTCCATATACAATAAAACAAGTGATAGGAAGACTGGAAAATCCCATTTCAAACTTACCATATCAAACTTCCTTAAAAAATGGGTGGAGCCCACTCCTACTATAGCCCTCATCAGTACGGAGGTCCATACACCAAAGGAGATGCATTTTGGATGGGAAGACAGTGGGACGGAGACCTTGCACATCAACCCGGGACTACAGGCGCAGGAACGTGAGGAAGTGGGCACCCATATACAGGAATTTAAGATGATTTTCTCATCTTTGGCTGGGCACACCTCACTAACACATCATGGGATAGACACTGCACCCAGAACCATAGTAAGATTCTGGCCGTACCGGATCCCGGAAGCCCGAATTCACGCAGTCAACCAGGAAATCCACTCAATGCTGAAAATGGGGGTGAAGAGCCCTCCCACAGCCAATGGTGCTCTCCCATTGTCCTGGTGCCAAAACCTGATGGCAGCCTCAGATTCTGCATAGACTTCGGGAAAACTGAACGAGGTTTCCAAGTTTGATACACCCCATACCCTATATTGAGGATCTCTTGGACAGACTGAGACAGGCAAAGTACCTCACAACTATTGATCTTTCAAAAGGGTTTTGGCAGATTCTGCTACAGCCTAGCGACAAGGAGAAGATGGCCTTTGCCACCCCCACAGTTGACGGTACTTCTCTTTGGTTTGCATTGGGCACCCGCGACCTTCCAACAGCTGATGAACTCCATTCTAAAAGGACATGAAGCTTACACTGGCGCATACCTGGATGACATCATTGTTTATAGTACCTCGTGGGAGGCACACCCGACACATCTGAGTGTCATGTTTAAGACCCTGCAACAGGCCAGACTCAACATCAATCCCAGCAAGACCTCTGTGGCCTTCTCTCCTATCAAGTATCTATGATATTATGTGGGGCAGGGAACCATTCAACCTCAAGAGAATAAACTTGAGGCCATCAACAGACTGACTTTTCCCATCAATGCCAACCAAATTCAGACCTTCCTGGGGTTTGTGGGATATTACAGAAGATTTATTCCACACTTTTCGACCCTGTCCACACCTTTGACAGATAGGCTACAGTCGTCCAATGCGGGAAGAGGGTGCCAGACCTAAAAGACGTTCAACAGGCCTTTGAAGCTCTTTAGAAAGCACTGACTGACCATGCAGTGCTCCATTGTCCAGATTTGTTTCCCACCATTCTTCCTACATACGGATGCCTCTGGAGTGGGTATTGGAGTGGTGCTGTTCCAGAACAAGGATAATGTGGAAAGACCTAGCCTCTTCATCAGCCGTAAATTATTGCTGAGTGAACAGTCCTATGCGACAATTTAGGAAGAGTGCCTGCCGGTAAAGTGGGCCATTACGTTGCTGCGATATTATCTCCTGGGGCGACAGTTTACACTAGTCACCGACCATGCCCCACTAGTCTAGATGTCAAGGTACAAGAATTCTGCTGTGTTTTTTTTCGCTGTAACCTTTTTCGTTCACAACAGTGCATCGGCTGGGAAAGCTATTGGATCAGGCAGATTTCCTGTTGCGATCCCATTCCCTGCCCGAACGTCAGGGCTTGTTGGGCAGGGTATTTGAAGGAAAAGGTGCCTGCAGAGAACTTCCAGGGGCCTCAGGGAGCATGGCGGTAATGAGACGGCAGGTGATGATGATAAAGGAGTAGGAGGGGCGTGCCGGCAGCCGTAGAAGGGAGAGAGGAGGATCAGGTGGTGGGACAGGCGTGAGGCAGGGAGCCTAATAAAAGGACTGGTTTTTTTCTGTATTCAGGGGGAGGGAGCAAGGTGCACAACGGCGAGAAAGCTATAGTAAGAGGATGGCAAGAATGAACCATAGGCGGCTGCCGGCGACGAGGCGTTCGCCTGGGCCTATTAAGAAAAGATCCAAGGCAGGCCCTACGAGAGCCGGAGCCGGGACGGCAGCACGAGTACAGGGACGTCCAGAAAGGAAGTTTGGTAGAAGCAGGAGGACCAGGACGACAAACAGGAGTCTACGCGAAATGCCTCCACCAAGGGATCTCTTTGACGTTCCAGCTTTTAATTCACTCCTATGGCATTTACCCCAGTGCTTTCTGGTCTGGGTAGTTCACTGTATAATGCATCAAAGTTCGACGGTTATCCTTTTGCGTTCCCCTTCTCTCTGGGTTACTTTCAATCGTCTTGCTTTTACAGTTCATTCACTTTCTCTTCACAACCTTTTTACCTTTCACTAAGACTTTTGAGTGGGCTACTTCCTTTCGCCGGACCACTCAGACACTCAGTGTTAGTGACTTTACAACTATCGTTAATTTCTTAGTTCATTCGCAGGTCTGCCTTTCCTCGCGTCTCATCCACAAACATTCAGCCTTCAGTGTTGCGATATGATGTTGCCACTTCAATCTCTCAGCAGCACACACCGGTCTCTCACGTCACTTGCCAACTCACCGGCAGTGTGCGTTTCCTTCTTGTCTTTTACTTTCTTTCAATTTGCAAGGCAAGGTTAGTACCACAGGCTTGGCCTCGCCTCCCCAACTCTGTCGTTCACCCGTGATGGTAGCTGGCGTCCTTGAAACACAATGCAGCCTTCTTGTTTGGGATTTGTCATTCTCCACGTATCTTTCGCGGTCTTCTGGAGGCAACAACCTCCTGCTGGGAACTCCTGGGATACTGTACCTGTGATTCTCGTTCCTCGGTCCGTTGCTCTGATCCAGTAGGTTTGCCTTTGTCCCGGAAGTTCTGCACTTACTTGTATTCCACCTTGCTCAGAATGTGTCTCTATGTTCCACCTTTTATCCGTGTGAGGAAAGCTAATTGGTATCAGATGTATGCACTTAGAGCCAAGTGCCTGACTCTGCCTGACCCAATTAGATGTATAAGAGTTAGCATTGCTACTCTCAGTCACCCTCTTCCTCAGCCCAGTGTTTGTGTGGAAAAGGGGGGAGCTGGGACATTGAGGAATCCTATGAAATAGGATGGGTTACGTGTATGGGAAAGGGGGGAATAACGTGTCTCACTGTAGGCTGTCTCACCCCCACTGCCCGAAGACCCCTCACCCAGGTGATCCTCCCGCACTGGCCCACCCCCATGAACTGGATCCAAAAGCTATGGTCGTGTCCTGGCCACCTGGATGATCCCTGAGGACTAGCGGGTGAGACACCCTTTGGTTTCTCACACTATAAACAAATTCTCCAAGCAGACTGCTGGTTATTCGGTCGTAGTGATTATTAAGCTTTACAAACAGAGCTTTTGACCAGCTATACTGTATGGGCTTGAAGCCCTAGCCATGAGTGATCTGTCATGGGTAAATTTAAAAGAAGAGTTGTTTTGGAGTAAACTCCTGAATTTACCTCTGTCTATGCCTATTGCTTAACTTTGCCTGGAATTGGTGTCCCTAAACAGTCAAGCTTTGATATGTAGAGGTATGCTCTATATTGAATCTAGATCGTTGCCCAAATGCCCGTTACTGAAATTCATGGGCTGTCTACAATACGGTAGTTACTTGCCGGGCACGTTGGTGCAATTTCCTAAAATTAAACGAGGAGTGTTTCTCTATCATTGCGTGGTTTCCTGATTTCAAACGTGGATTTGGTGGCTTTGGGCCCTGCTAAATCCACATCCAAAGTAAATGCTCTAAAAATAAGTAGCCTATTCTATGCATGTTCAATGTGCCAAGCATAGCTGGGGAAGCAAAATGCCTCTGGCCTTGTATGGCCCATTGGGCATGCTCTGACTGAGCACACACACACACAAAAGGAAAACATGGTTTCCCTACAACACGGGTCAGATCAGGAGCGTTCTCTCAGCTGCTCACTGCAGCTGAGGGAGCGCTCGGTTTTTATCTTGGCCTGCCTTTTGCTCTTCCATAATGGGTAGCGGGTCAGCGACCTGTTGCCCATCATGGAGGAGCCGCCCCTGCCACACAGAGCAACTGCATTCGCCTCTGCTAGATGCCTGGTTGCTGCTAAATCCACACTATCAAACATGTCCAAAATGAGCTTGATCCGTTTGCATGAATGTTCAACACAAGGCTCGACACAGGCCACAAAAGAACCAAAACCAGATACTGTTTGTCAGTTATGCAGGGTGCTTGCTTGTACACGGCTCGTAGTCGTATCAGCAACCATGCGTTATTCACACAATGAGGAGGTCCACATTGCAGTACCGGTCTCAACTCCTTTATTAACTTAACTAACTTCTTCCTTCATCTACACCCCATCACATCCTTTCCCCCAGCTCCCACCTCCACCCAAACCCCATCCCACCAAACATAACGATGTAGGACGGACACAAAATGTAACTGATCATGTGACAACATGACAACCTTCCCCCTTTTTAAACTCTTAGGCAGGCATTAGCTCATCTCTTCAATGAGTTTTATGGGTTTTGTCATTGCCCACACAGGGTGGCTCACCCTTGGCCGTTCTGGGCTGTGGGAAGGGGGTCTGTCCACAGTCCACTCACTGTCGTCGTCTGTAGCTTCACCACCTGCAACATCTTCGTCTCCCCAGTATGGGTTGTCGGAATCTTACCAGGCCCAAGTGTCCACAGGGTCCTTGTGTTCCCCTACTGAGGCTTCCCATGCTGTCACTTCACCAGGGCATTCCTTGAAGTGGGAAACATTTCTTGTTATTGTCTGACCCTCATCGTCCACAGCCGTGACCATAGTACCTTTTACTTTTATGACTGTGAGAGGGCTAGGTGTAAATCGAGAATCTTCCTTTCGTCTCTGGGTCTGGCGCACCAGCACTCTGTCACTCTCCTCGAAACTGAGCTCCCTCGCTCCTCTCCTCTGCAACAGACGTCATTTCTGCTTTTCTTTGGCATCCCTCGCCCGGATCTCCTCCTTCTCCTGGGTGATGTTGCCCTCTGGGGGCCATTGTGGCAGTCGTGTCCGCAAGCCACCGGCCAAATGGGTCAGCTGGGCATATACGTGTGATGCTCTGAGGGGTGTGCCTGTAGTCACGTAGAAGTTGGTATAATGTCTGCACAAAGGGTTTGTGTGACAGGTGCGCCACCTGAAGTATTCTCTTGAGGTTCCCCATAAAGCGCTCAGCCATGCCATTGGCATGGGGCCAGAGAGGCGTCATTTTCCGGTGATTGAAACACATGTACTGTGCGAAGTCCAGACTGGTAAACGGTGGGCCATTGTCAGATTTGATCATTTATGGAATGCCATATGCCGTGAGTATGCGGCCCAAGGCTGGAATGACCTCTGTGGCCACTGTATATGGCACAATTTGGACCTTGGGTTACCTCGAGTATTTGTCGATCACGATCAGAGCGTAGGTGCCATCTCGAAGGGGCCCAAAGAAGTCGACCGCCAGTTCCTCTCATACATCACCAGGGAGTGGGGAAATCATGAGTTGGGGCTGGTGCTATGGCACTGCAGATTGCATAAATCTTTAAGGTGTCCTCGACTTGTTTGTCCAGCCCGGGGAACCAGATCTTCTGCCTCAGTTGTTTCTTTCTTGATATCACTCCTCTGACCTTCGTGGGCAAGGTCAACTACCTGATTGGCGACTTGGGCAAGAAAATTCTGCAGCCTTTCATAACAATTTGGTATTCTGTGGAAGTGAGTTCTTCTTGCACCAGCAACATCACCATGACGTCACGCTGTAATGTCTCCTCTAGGTGTTGAGCTCTATCCATTGCGTGTTTCAATTTACCTTGCTTGATGCATTGTGATATGGTGGACAGTACTGGATCGCTTGCTGGAGCATCTTCCATGTTACTGGGAAGGGTTTTAGTTGGTGGATGACATATTGTCCGTATCCGGATACCTCTATTGTGCTGGGCGACTGGCTTGATTTCTGGTTCAATGTGTAGTCTCACTTTGCAGTTACACAGCTTTCCTAAGCCCTTGAAGAGGTTCTGATGTGCTTTAGTGATGTCATCTTCCGGGACCAGATATTTGTGGGCTATCCGGTTGTATGAGATATGGACAAGTCCCATGTCGATGGCGGTTTTGAAACTCAAGGCGCATCCGCTGTTGGCTTCTGTAGAGAGGACGTGCAGCTATACGTGGCTGTGTGCGATTTGTGCATGCAGACTGTGGTAAAAATACCCTTGCACGGCAGGGGAGTGTTCGAGCCGCACAGGAAAATGTCGTTCTGCGAGGGCTACAGTTTGGCAGGTGTGGGAGGCGATTGTATGCCTCTTCGCTCAGTACGTTGACAGTAGCCCCTGTGTCAATGAGAAATTCTGTTGGTATGTTGTGTACCTGAAGTGTCAGAATGGGGCTGTGTTCCTTTGCCATCTCATTACCAAGCACCCACACGTACCCTTTTCTCCTTTGGCTGTCGTGCGAGGATGAGGAAACGCTGCTGGACGGCGAGCGTAACTCCACATAGCGGATGCTCCTTCAGGGTCTGTAGGTAGTTCTCCTGTCTGGTTATCTGAGCGAGCTCCTGGGCTGTTGACAGCTGCGCTCACCTTCCGCAGGGCAGTATCTCCTGTGTTCATGGCTCGATCTTCTGTCGTCTGGTCTGTAATTAGGGTTTCATCTGCTGCCCCTCGGAGAGGCAGCCTGGATGAGGGGCGCTGGTGAATTTCTGAAGACCCCTGCATGCTGCGCACTTCTGCCCAATTGCCGGGCACATACCCTTGTGGGGGAATTCGTAGCTGCATCTGTAACATGATTTTGCTGAGTGGCTCGGTTTGTTGGGTATGGTTGGAGTTAATTTCTTGATGACCTCCTGGTCCCTGGTGTCTGACAAGATCTTTAATTGTCCTAAGCCAACCACCTGCTCTGTGACTGCAGAGTTGGTGCGTGCCATCACCATGATTTTGTCGAAGGTCCTCTGTTTCGGGAGCAATTTGCGTTTGAAGTCTGCTGATTTGCACCCCACGATGACTTGGGAGTGTAGAGCTTCATCATTTGAGTACTGATCGAAGGCACAGTGCTTCATGCAGCATGCGAGCAAAAATGATGGGTGGGGAAGGTGAGTTCAGAGCACCGCCTGCTTTCCGCTATTGTTTCACCCATCTGACTTCCCAGACCTTGAGCAAGGACACTCCATACTCCATCTTCATGTTGTGTTGCATTTTTTTCATCTTCTGTCTTGAATGTGATGGGAACAACCTTATCTGTCTGAATGTGCTTTGTTCCCGCGGTCCAGGTCACGTGTTCAGGGCCCATAAAAATTATTTTCTCTGCTGGCATTTATGAAGCATTTCTGTTTTTTTGTCCTTGCAGGTGCTGTATCTTTTCAGCTGACTCAATCTCTCTTCCCCAGCGTCCTTGGTAGGGCTGGACGTGCTGCCAGGCCTGTTTTGCATCTCTCAGAAAAGTCAGGGTATCAGGTCTCAGCCCTTTGTTTTGAGCTTTCCCAATTCTTTTCAATGCAGCTGTGGTTTCCATTTTGCTTTCCTGCATGGTGTCAGCAGCAGTTCATGTGTGTTGTTTTGCACCTTGCTAATTTCTCTGCGGGTGTGTTCAGCCATATCGCCTTTTCATGATTACTTTGGTAATGTCATCCAGGTATGGTCTGTGGGGCTGCTTCAACGGGTGGCATCCGTCATTTTGAGGTATGCTGGGGGGGTTGAGGCCCCCTCAACACAAGCAGCATATCTCCCTACGCCCAGTATTTACAAATATCCAGTAGTAGCACAGGGACGAGCACAATTGCTAGCATCCTACAACTCATTACCGATTGCCCAAATTATTGAACTACAGGGCCATGCCCCACAGGAGGAGAAGGAACTGTGGCAAAAAAAAAGAGGATATAAACAGTCCCCTACAGGCTTACTATGGCGGCAGGAAACAACAGGCAAAGCGATTATGCCGCATGAGCTGCTGCTGGTCGCTTTCAACCAGCTGCACCATCCATCTCACACTTCGAAATACCATATTACCGCAGATTTACAGGAAGACTGGTTGGTCCCCAATCTGCATGAGATACTGACTAAAATTGTGATTAACTGTACTACTTGTCAATCTTACAATACTGGCCCCACCTTGAGATCTATCCATGGTACCCTGCCCCGCCCCAACTGGGCCAGTCCGTGATTTGCACATTGACTATGTGGATATGGGTGAAAGATGTAATGGGTATTGTTACACAATCGTAATTGTGTGTCCCTTCTGCAGGTGGGTGTAGGCAGGTACTTGTGCACATCCAGATGCTAAGTGTGCAGCCACATTTCTGGTCAGAGAGGTTTTCCCTCCCTGGGGAGTCTGGGATGTATTAAGGTCTGACACTGGCACCCAATTCCTCAATGAGCTGTTCAAGGAGATAACAGCATTACTGGGCATAAAGCATCAGATGTGCTCAATTCACCATCCCCAGGCCAACATGGTTGTAGAACGTATTGATGGGTTATTGAAAAGTAAACTTTCACATCTGTGCACCACGTTAAAGAAAACTGGATGGCCTGCATGCCCCTGGCTCTGTTTAGCATGCACACGCAGCCCTGTAAGGATCATCATTGATCGCCTCATGTGATGGTGAGAGGATGGCTAATGCACACGCCCCTACCGCTTATCTGGAAAGCTTCAGATGCTCAGAGGGCTGCGTGCATTCTGGGGGATGAGTTCAGGGATTATCTTTCTGCCTTAACGAAAGCAACATCATAGGCCTAGCTTGGTGGATGCAGTCGACATTACCTCGGCTTATCAAAAGGCCTGTCAAGGAAGAATGATGGTGTACAGAGCGGTTACCCGCAGCCAGACTATCACCCCGACTGGCTCACCAAGATATGGATCAGGGCTAGGACCTGGAAGGTCAAGCATGCCTTTATCCCAAAAGGCAGAAAACGAGGGAGGAATGTATGGCCGGCCGCGGGTGGTACAACCAGAAGCCTGCAGGGTTAGAAGTCTGATGAATGGGGACATATAGCATGAATGTGCCCCAAGAAGAGTAAGGTGGAACCGATGGCAATTGGTCTCTTTGATGTGCCTGGAGGGGGCTCATACTCAGAGGGCAAAAGGCCCCTGCAGTGATCACTGTATCCGTATACCTGTGAGGCTGAAGGGGATGGGATTCCAACTCGAACGATGGTGGATTCGGGAAGTTTGCAGACATGGTCAGCGCCCAGCTGGAGAGGCAGTGAGGGGAAAGAAAATCTCAATTAGGTGTGTCCATGGGGATGTAAAAACCTATCCTACCAAGGATTAAACAAGCTCAGGGGCAGTTAAAGATCAGTGCTGCTGTGCTACCCATGCTCCCAGAACCCCTGGTGGCGGGGTCATATGTGGCCATAATGCCAAAAATCATTCAACAGATCGAGGAAAACTAGTTGGACAGTGCCTCCTTTCATGAAGCGACCATTGAAGCACGGCAGGTGCGACCGGGAAATGTGGAACGGAGAAGAGGGAGTGCAAGGCAGGTGGCATGAGAAAGTCATGCTGCCAATGACGATGGACTAGAAACTCCACGAACAAGGGGACAGTTACTGATTCGCTCAGGAATTGGATCCCACCTTAAGGAATGCTAGAATTAACGTACAAGAGGAAAGGAAAGGACAAGGGCCGTATCTCAGCAAGGACAAAGGTCTATACTGCCGAGTCATAACACAGCCGGAAGGGGGAACCTTGAGACAGTTAATGGTGCCCATAAGATGTCGACCCACTGTTTTAGAAGTGGCTCATGTGCAGATAGGAGAGGGTCACTTGGGAATGGAAAAAAACAGTACAGAAGATCCTGGCAGAAGATCCTGGCACATTTCTTTTGTTATGTTATGTTAAGTTAATTTGTATTTATATAGCGCCTTATGTACCATTGGTATGGTCTCAAGGCGATGATAGGTTGAACGCCCTCGGGAACCGAAGTTCAAGTCAGTAGAGAGAATAGAGAGAGTCAAAGGTGCGTGTGAGCATTGGATATGTGTGCAGCTGGTGTGGAATTCGTGTGATAGCTGCTTCTTAGCGGTAGATGTGGTGGTTGAGATATCAAGAGTATGTGTTTGTTCTGGCAGGTTGTTATCCAGACCAATTCTGGCTGCGTTAGGCCTGAGGAGAACGCCTAGGCTGGAGGATGTGTGACCAGCAGTGTTTAGTTAGACTGATGGGGATTATGAGGCAGATGATGGTATGAGAACAGCTATACCGAATGGTGTCATAGTATCGCTGTGTTCTAGTTGAGTGGTGGTGTAAAGAAGAGAGTAAGTGTGGAGATGTGATATGGTGGTTTACCGTAGGTGTCTGAGATCTGGCCCACTCCAATAGTTCCATGTACTCCAACCGCTCCATGTACTCTGACTGTTCCATGCGTTACGACCGTTTCAAGCACTCAAAACCGTTCTTTTCCATGTTCTTTTAAACGTTCCATGCACTCCAATCTGTTCCATGCACTCCAATCCGTTCCATGCACTCCAAGCCATTTTATGCACTCCGAGCCATTTTATGCACTCCAACCATTTTATGCAATGCTCCCTTCATTCCTTCTACCCACGTTATTCTTTCTCCATGCATCGTCCATCCACATACGTCATCTTCACACGTTCCATCCACTTCACTGGTTCCACCCATTTCACACGTTCCATCCACTTCGCCCGTTCCACCCGCTTCACTGGTTCCACCCACTTCACTGGTTCCTAACACATCACCCGTTCATCCACCTACTTCATCCGCTGTACCATTTCACCCGTTCCACTCACTTCACCCATTCTACACCCGTTCATCCGTTCCATCGACATACTTCACCTGTTCCATCCACATACTTCACCCGTTCCATCCACATACTTCACCCGTTCAAGCACAGCATGTGATTCTAAGCAGATGAACAAGCATCAGAAAACAAGTTTTTGAGGGCCTCCTCGAAACGGCGGCAGAGACAGAACAAAGGTCCTGTTTAAGCTGGTCAGCCCACTGGTTGGCCCTGGGACACTTCCGAGAAGGCTTACTTGCAGGGTTTGATGAAGGTGCAGAGAATAGTTGGTCCCACTATTCCAATGGGTCGAAGCGTCTTCGCAGCCCTTCCAGGACGACCAAATGCAGAGGGGTCCCAAGGAACGACAGCGGGCTCAGGGTGCCAAACCTTCCAGCGGGTCACCAGCGGTTCCTCCTTGGATCCTATCCTTCGTTCAGTGAGAACTCCAGAGATCGACATGCTATGGGTGTTTGGGGTCTTCTCTTATCCAGAATCTCCTTCGCGCCAAAATGAAGAGGACCCAATGGGAGATCTGCTCACATACAGGCATACCATATGTGGACCAATCACAGACCACGGTGGTCCCAGCTTTCACAGCACTCCACACTCTCTAGCACCCAGGATGTGTACTGGGGACCGACCCCAACCCACATCCTGGAGGAACACAGACAAGGCATGCAGAAGCCCACAAAAGCTTGGTGTTTGTGGGAAAATGCATGCCAAAATAAGGACTGACCTGGGTCGGCTAGGAGCAAGATGGCCAAAGGACAGGACAAAGAACCTTGTGGCATGGCCATTTTGGAGCCAGGCCACCTGTTTGTGCCGAATGTCGTAATTGCGGTTTACCTGGCAGGAAAGGGTTAAAATTACATGAAGATAAGCTGCCAACGAAAGCCATCAATTTCCTCGACTTGCACATCTATCGTTCCGGCCACCTGTTGAGAACTGAACTCTTCAGGAAACGTACTGATAGGAACAGTCTCCTCCATTTTTCCAGCTACCACACCCAAGGGTTGAAATATAATCTCCCTTATGGACAATTCCTCCGCATCTGTAGGAACTGCACGGACAAAGAGAAATTCGAATTACGTCCCAGACCAAAACGAGCACTTACTAAGTAAACTTGTCAATGGGTAACACCAACATCGTACGGTTCCACTCATTCGGCAACTGAGACCCACCTAGGTCACTGGAACCCTCACCAATGTCACCAATAACATGGCGGGCCACACTAACATCCTGTGGTCTTTCCTCTTCTTTAGAATAGGGACCTGTACAGGCCCTCTTCCAGCTCCCGGGATCCTGAGACACGTCCAATCATCAACCCACGGCTATCCCAGAGTGCATTTTGCACACACAATCCAGCAACCAATAAAGGATTGTCTACACACAGCATCACCACTGCTATTTCAGCAGAAGGTAAGCTGTATTCTGATACACTGTGCTGTGTATCTTCATGGCACCATTGAGCCATTATTCATTAATCCTTAAATTACTAAAAAAAACACCCCGAGATCCTTACAGCCTTTATCTCGCACACAGATATTACGGACAGCAATACATCCTATGTCTATCCTGATGAAGGCCAACACACAGACAGGATCCAATCAAGCCCTCCATGGCTCTAACACTCCTGTGTCGATTTCCTGTGACACAACTGTATAAACCCCTTTTGTGTATGTTCTGTAGATAGTGTTGTGTACACTTTTGTGTTAATCACGCCCTGGACCATTTTCATTCCTGGGTGCACTTTGTTCAACTGTAGGTCTACCCTACTACCATATGTGAATGTGCGCTTGTGTGGAATTATTAACTAAACATTATAGAAGTTGATACTTATCTGTATTTACACTGTATATAATCACACCTGTCCATTGTCACTTTCGTGCTTATCGAAAGTTTTGTAAAGTAATTGAGAATTCATTTGCGAAAAAACCTTGTGTTTTGAAATAAATGTATATGTTCAGAACCGCACAGCTGGTTGTAGGATCTCTCATCCTGATTTTTTTGATATTTACATTTGTTACATGATGCAGAAAAGTTGCAACATTGGAAAGGACTAAGGGAAACAAAGACTCCCAGTACTGACTGTTTTAAGGGCATTTCAGTTTCCCCATAAAAAGTTAGTGAAAGCCCAGAGGAGTGCAGCAGACGGCTGGGCGCCCCTGGTAAAGTCAGACTAAGGTGTTAAACAGCAGCAAAAAAGTTGGGTGGGGGGGTACACAACTGGAGGGAAAATTACCCATAAATGGAAATCTTTCCTAACAATATCCGAGAAAAGCAGTGATGCTATTCGAGAGAAGCTGAAAAACCACAAAGTGCAGCTGATCTGAACTTTGTCCATTGCTGCCGCCGACCTTTAAACCGTAGTGCAGGATTCCACAGACGTCCTCCCTCTTGTCCCCACGGCTGAGCCCGAGATGTATGGGCAGACTGCTTGGTTCTGCCAACAGTGAACAGAGTGCCAGAAGAGGAATACACCCCATGTGCCAGGGGCCTCATTACAGACAATACCTTTGATACTGGAACCTTTCCAAAGGATAGGAATGGATTTCATGGGACCTCTGGCTCCAACCAGCCGAGGTCATTGATACTTACTGGTAACCGACGATTATGCCACGCGGTACCCAGAAGCATTTCCATTGTGGTCCATCTCAGCCCAACAAATTTGTGATGTGTTAATGCCTTTTATCGCCTGAGTGGGGATTCCCAAGGAAATCATAACAGATCGAGGCACGAACTTTATGTTGGCCATCCTCAAGCAAGTGTGTCAAATGCTGCATATCGAACAGCTGAAGACCTTGGTATATCATTCCCAGACTGATGGGTTGGTGGAGAGATATAACCAGACAATAAAGTGAATGCTAAGGAAAACTCTGAATCCTGCAGAAAAGAATTGAGACCGGTTGAGTCCATGGGTCCTCATCACCCTGAGAAACACACCCTATTCATCCACCGGGTTTGCTCCATTTCAGATATTATTCGGCCGACCCGTCTGTACACTGCTTGACATTTTGAGACAGAAATGGGAAGAACAACCACAGCAGATCAACCTCACAGAATGCGCTTACCAGTTAGCGGAACGGGTAGAGAAGCTGCAAGAGGTGGCCCAAACACATTTATAGCAGGCCCAGTGGATACAGGAAGCCCAGCGCAACAAAGGGACAAGGATGCGTAGCTTCCAGGTGGGAGACAAGGTGTTAGTGCTACTACCCACCTCGGAGAACAAGATGTTGGCCTCGAAGATTGGTCCATATACAATAAAACAAGTGATAGGAAGACTGGAAAGTCCCAGTTCAAACTTACCATGTCAAACTTCCTTAAAAAATGGGTGGAGCCCACTCCTACTATAGCCCTCATCAGTACGGAGGTCCGTACACCAACGGAGATGCATTTTGGATGGGAAGACAGTGAGACGGAGACCTTGCACATCAACCCGGGACTACAGGCGCAGGAACGTGGGGAAGTGGGCACCCATATACAGGAATTTAAGGTGATTTTCTCATCCTTGGCTGGGCACACCTCACTAACACATCATGGGATAGACACTGCACCCAGAACTATAGTAAGATTCTGGCCGTACCGGATCCCGGAAGCCCGAATTCAAGCAGTCAACCAGGAAATCCACTCAATGCTGAAAATGGGGGTGAAGAGCCCTCCCACAGCCAATGGTGCTCTCCCATTGTCATGGTGCCAAAACCTGATGGCAGCCTCATATTCTGCATAGACTTCGGGAAAACTGAACGAGGTTTCCAAGTTTGATACACCCCATACCCTATATTGAGGATCTCTTGGACAGACTGAGACAGGCAAAGTACCTCACAACTATTGATCTTTCAAAAGGGTATTGGCAGATTCTGCTACAGCCTAGCGACAAGGAGAAGATGGCCTTTGCCACCCCCACAGTTGACGGTACTTCTCTTTGGTTTGCATTGGGCACCCGCGACCTTCCAACAGCTGATAAACTCCATTCTAAAAGGACATGAAGCTTACACTGGCGCATACCTGGATGACATCATTGTTTATAGTACCTCGTGGGAGGCACACCCGACACATCTGAGTGTCATGTTTAAGATCTTGCAACAGGCCAGACTCAACAGCAATCCCAGCAAGACCTCTGTGGCCTTCTCTCCTATCAAGGATCTAGGATATTATGTGGGGCAGGGAACCATTCAACCTCAAGAGAATAAACTTGAGGCCATCAACAGACTGACTTTTCCCATCAATGCCAACCAAATTCAGACCTTCATGGGGTTTGTGGGATATTACAGAAGATTTATTCCACACTTTTCGACCCTGTCCACACCTTTGACAGATAGGCTACAGTCGTCCAATGCGGGAAGAGGGTGCCAGACCTAAAAGACGCTCAACAGGCCTTTGAAGCTCTTTAGAAAGCACTGACTGACCATGCAGTGCTCCATTGTCCAGATTTGTTTTCCACCATTCTTCCTACATACGGATGCCTCTGGAGTGGGTATTGGAGTGGTGCTGTTCCAGAACAAGGATAATGTGGAAAGACCTATCCTCTTCATCAGCCGTAAATTATTGCTGAGTGAACAGTCCTATGCGACAATTGAGGAAGAGTGCCTGCCGGTAAAGTGGGCCATTACGTAGCTGCGATATTATCTCCTGGGGCGACAGTTTACACTAGTCACCGACCATGCCCCACTAGTCTAGATGTCAAGGTACAAGAATTCTGCTGTGTTTTTTTTCGCTGTAACCTTTTTCGTTCACAACAGTGCATCGGCTGGGAAAGCTATTGGATCAGGCAGATTTCCTGTTGCGATCCCATTCCCTGCCCGAACGTCAGGGCTTGTTGGGCAGGGTATTTGAAGGAAAAGGTGCCTGCAGAGAACTTCCAGGGGCCTCAGGGAGCATGGTGGTAATGAGACGGCAGGTGAGGATGATAAAGGAGTAGGAGGGGCGTGCCGGCAGCCGTAGAAGGGAGAGAGGAGGATCAGGTGGTGGGACAGGCGTGAGGCAGGGAGCCTAATGTATTCAGGGGGAGGGAGCGAGGTGCACAACGGCGAGAAAGCTATAGTAAGAGGATGGCAAGAATGAACCGGAGGCGGCCGCCGGCGACGAGGCGTTCGCCTGGGCCTATCAAGAAAAGATCCAAGGCAGGCCCTACGAGAGCCGGAGTCGGGACGGCAGCACGAGTACAGGGACGTCCAGAAAGGAAGTTTGGTAGAAGCAGGAGGACCAGGACGACAAACAGGAGTCTACGCGAAATGCCTCCACCAAGGGATCTCTTTGACGTTCCAGCTTTTAATTCACTCCTATGGCATTTACCCCAGTGCTTTCTGGTCTGGGTAGTTCACTGTATAATGCATCAAAGTTCGACGGTTATCCTTTTGCGTTACCCTTCTCTCTGGGTTACTTTCAATCGTCTTGCTTTTACAGTTCATTCACTTTCTCTTCACAACCTTTTTACCTTTCACTAAGACTTTTGAGTGGGCTACTTCCTTTCGCCGGACCACTCAGATACTCAGTGTTAGTGACTTTACAACTATCGTTTATTTCTTAGTTCATTCGCAGGTCTGCCTTTCCTCGCGTCTCATCCACAAACATTCAGCCTTCAATGTTGCGATATGATGTTGCCACTTCAATCTCTCAGCAGCACACACCGGTCTCTCACGTCACTTGCCAACTCACCGGCAGTGTGCGTTTCCTTCTTGTCTTTTACTTTCTTTCAATTTGCAAGGCAACTCTGTCGTTCACCCGTGATGGTAGCTGGCGTCCTTGAAACACAATGCAGCCTTATTGTTTGGGATTTGGCATTCTCCACCTATCTTTCGCGGTCTTCTGGAGGCAACAACCTCCTGCTGGGAACTCCTGGGATACTGTACCTGTGATTCTCGTCCCTCGGTCCGTTGCTCTGATCCAGTAGGTTTGCCTTTGTCCCGGAAGTTCTGCACTTACTTGTATTCCACCTTGCTCAGAGTGTGTCTCTATGTTCCACCTTTTATCCGTGTGAGGAAAGCTAATTGGTATCAGATGTATGCACTTAGAGCCAAGTGCCTGACTCTGCCTGACCCAATTAGATGTATAAGAGTTAGCATTGCTACTCTCAGTCACCCTCTTCCTCAGCCCATTGTTTGAGTGGAAACGGGGGGAGCCGGACATTGAGGAATCCTATGAAATAGGATGGGTTAGGTGTATGGGAAAGGGGGGAATAACGTGTCTCACTGTAGGCTGTCTCACCCCCACTGCCCGAAGACCCCTCACCCAGGTGATCCTCCCGCACTGGCCCACCTCCATGAACTGGATCCAAAAGCTATGGTCGTGTCCTGGCCACCTGGATGATCCCTGAGGGCTAGCGGGTGAGACACCCTTTGGTTTCTCACACTATAAACAAATTCTCCAAGCAGACTGCTGGTTATTCGGTCGTAGTGATTATTAAGCTTTACAAACAGAGCTTTTGACCAGCTATACTGTATGGGCTTGAAGCCCTAGCCATGAGTGATCTGTCATGGGTAAATTTAAAAGAAGAGTTGTTTTGGAGTAAACTCCTGAATTTATCTCTGTCTATGCCTATTGCTTAACTTTGCCTGGAATTGGTGTCCCTAAACAGTCAAGCTTTGATATGTAGAGGTATGCTCTATATTGAATCTAGATCGTTGTCCAAATGCCCGTTACTGAAATTCATGGGCTGTGTACAATACGGTAGTTACTTGCCGGGCACGTTGGTGCAATTTCCTAAAGTTAAACGAGGAGTGTTTCTCTATCATTGAGTGGTTTCCTGATTTCAAACGTGGATTTGGTGGCTTTGGGCCCTGCTAAATCCACATCCAAAGTAAATGCTCTAAAAATAAGTAGCCTATTCTATGCATGTTCAATGTGCCAAGCATAGCTGGGGAAGCAAAATGCCTCTGGCCTTGTATGGCCCATTGGGCATGCTCTGACTGAGCACACAAGCACACACACACACAAAAGGAAAACATGGTTTCCCTACAACACGGGTCAGATCAGGAGCGTTCTCTCAGCTGCTCACTGCAGCTGAGGGAGCGCTCGGTTTTTATCTTGGCCTGCCTTTTGCTCTTCCATAATGGGTAGCGGGTCAGCGACCTGTTGCCCATCATGGAGGAGCCGCCCCTGCCACACAGAGCAACTGCATTCGCCTCTGCTAGATGCCTGGTTGCTGCTAAATCCACACTATCAAACATGTCCAAAATGAGCTTGATCCGTTTGCATCAATGTTCGACACAAGGCTCAACACAGGCCACAAAAGAACCAAAACCAGATACTGTTTGTCAGTTATGCAGGGTGCTTGCTTGTACACGGCTCGTAGTCGTATCAGCAACCATGCGTTATTCACACAATGAGGAGGTCCACATTGCAGTACTGGTCTCAACTCCTTTATTAACTTAACTAACTTCTTCCTTCATCTACACCCCATCACATCCTTTCCCCCAGCTCCCACCTCCACCCAAACCCCATCCCACCAAACATAACGATGTAGGACGGACACAAAATGTAACTGATCATGTGACAACATGACAACCTTCCCCCTTTTTAAACTCTTAGGCAGGCATTAGCTCATCTCTTCAATGAGTCTTATGGGTTTTGTCTTTGCCCGCACAGGGTGGCTCACCCTTGGCCGTTCTGGGCTGTGGGAAGGGGGTCTGTCCACAGTCCACTCACTGTCATCGTCTGTAGCTTCACCACCTGAAACATCTTTGTCTCCCCAGTATGGGTTGTCGGAATCTTACCAGGCCCAAGTGTCCACAGGGTCCTTGTGTTCCCCTTCTGAGGCTTCCCATGCTGTCACTTCACCAGGTCATTCCTTGAAGTGGGAAACATTTCTTGTTATTGTCTGACCCTCATCGTCCACAGCCGTGACCATAGTACCTTTTACTTTTATGACTGTGAGAGGGCTAGGTGTAAATCGAGAATCTTCCTTTCTTCTCTGGGTCTGGCGCACCAGCACTCTGTCACTCTCCTCGAAACTGAGCTCCCTCGCTCCTCTCCTCTGCAACAGACGTCATTTCTGCTTTTCTTTGGCGTCCCTCGCCCGGATCTCCTCCTTCTCCTGGGTGATGTTGCCCTCTGGGGGCCATTGTGGCAGTCGTGTCCGCAAGCCACCGGCCAAATGGGTCAGCTGGGCATATACGTGTGATGCTCTGAGGGGTGTGCCTGTAGTCACGTAGAAGTTGGTATAATGTCTGCACAAAGGGTTTGTGTGACAGGTGCGCCACCTGAAGTATTCTCTTGAGGTTCCCCATAAAGCGCTCAGCCATGCCATTGGCATGGGGCCAGAGAGGCGTCATTTTCCGGTGATTGAAACCCATGTACTGGGCGAAGTCCAGACTGGTAAACGGTGGGCCATTGTCAGATTTGATCATTTATGGAATGCCATATGCCGTGAGTATGCGGCCCAAGGTTGGAATGACCTCTGTGGCCACTGTATATGGCACTATTTGAACCTTGGGTTACCTCGAATATTTGTCGATCATGATCAGAGCGTAGGTGCCATCTCGAAGGGGCCCAAAGAAGTGGACCGCCAGTTCCTCCCATACATCACCAGGGAGTGGGGACATCATGATACGGGTTGGGGTTGGTGCTATGGCACTGCAGATTGCATAAATCTTTAAGGTGTCCTCGACTTGTTTGTCCAGCCCGGGGAACCAGATCTTCTGCCTCAGTTGTTTCTTTCTTGATATCACTCCTCTGACCTTCGTGGGCAAGGTCAACTACCTGATGGCATGGCGACTTGGGCAAGAAAATTCTGCAGCCTTTCATAACAACTTGGTATTCTGTGGAAGTGAGTTCTTCTTGCACCAGCAACATCACCATGACGTCACGCTGTAATGTCTCCTCTAGGTGTTGAGCTCTATCCATTGCGTGTTTCAATTTACCTTGCTTGATGCATTGTGATATGGTGGACAGTACTGGATCGCTTGCTGGAGCATCTTCCATGTTACTGGGAAGGGTTTTAGTTGGTGGATGACATATTGCCCGTATCCGGATACCTCTATTGTGCTGGGCGACTGGCTTGATTTCTGGTTCAATGTGTAGTCTCACTTTGCAGTTACACAGCTTTCCTAAGCCCTTGAAGAGGTTCTGATATGCTTTAGTGATGTCATCTTCCGGGACCAGATATTTGTGGGCTATCCGGTTGTATGAGATATGGACAAGTCCCATGTCGATGGCGGTTTTGAAACTCAAGGCGCATCCGCTGTTGGCTTCTGTAGAGAGGACGTGCAGCTATACGTGGCTGTGTGCGATTTGTGCATGCAGACTGTGGTAAAAATACCCTTGCACGGCAGGGGAGTGTTCGAGCCGCACAGGAAAATGTCGTTCTGCGAGGGCTATAGTTTGGCAGGTGTGGGAGGCGATTGTATGCCACTTCGCTCAGTACGTTGACAGTAGCCCCTGTGTCAATGAGAAATTCTGTTGGTATGTTGTGTACCTGAAGTGTCAGAATGGGGCTGTGTTCCTTTGCCGTCTCATTACCAAGCACCCACACGTATCCTTTTCTCCTTTGGCTGTCGTGCGAGGATGAGGAAACGCTGCTGGACGACAAGCGTATCTCCACATAGCGGATGCTCCTTCACGGTCTGTAGGTAGTTCTCCTGTCTGGTTATCTGAGCGAGCTCCTGGGCTGTTGACAGCTGCTCTCACCTTCCGCAGGGCAGTATCTCTTGTGTTCATGGCTCGATCTTCTGTCGTCTGGTCTGTAATTAGGGTTTCATCTGCTGCCCCTCGGAGAGGCAGCCTGGATGAGGGGCGCTGGTGAATTTCTGAAGACCCCTGCATGCTGCGCACTTCTGCCCAACTGCCGGGCACATACCCTTGCGGGGGAATTCGTAGCTGCATCTGTAACATGATTTTGCTGAGTGGCTGGGTTTGTTGGGTATGGTTGGAGTTAATTTCTTGATGACCTCCTGGTCCCTGGTGTCTGACAAGATCTTTAATTGTCCTAAGCCAACCACCTGCTCTGTGACTGCAGAGTTGGTGCGTGCCATCACCATGATTTCGTCGAAGGTCCTCTGTTTCTGGAGCAATTTGCGTTTGAAGTCTGCTGATTTGCACCCCACGATGACTTGGGAGTGTAGAGCTTCATCATTTGAGTACTGATCGAAGGCACAGTGCTTCAGTCAGCATGCGAGCAAAAATGATGGGTGGGGAAGGTGAGTTCAGAGCACCGCCTGCTTTCCGCTATTGTTTCACCCATCTGACTTCCCAGACCTTGAGCAAGGACACTCCATACTCCATCTTCATGTTGTGTTGCATTTTTTTCATCTTCTGTCTTGAATGTGATGGGAACAACCTTATCTGTCTGAATGTGCTTTGTTCCCGCGGTCCAGGTCACGTGTTCAGGGCCCATAAAAATTATTTTCTCTGCTGGCATTTATGAAGCATTTCTGTTTTTTGTCCTTGCAGGTGCTGTATCTTTTCAGCTGACTCAATCTCTCTTCCCCAGCGTCCTTGGTAGGGCTGGACGTGCTGCCAGGCCTGTTTTGCATCTCTCAGAAAAGTCAGGGTATCAGGTCTCAGCCCTTTGTTTTGAGCTTTCCCAATTCTTTTCAATGCAGCTGTGGTTTCCATTTTGCTTTCCTGCATGGTGTCAGCAGCAGTTCATGTGTGTTGTTTTGCACCTTGCTAATTTCTCTGCGGGTGTGTTCAGCCATATCGCCTTTTCATGATTAATTTTGGTAATGTCATCCAGGTATGGTCTGTGGGGTTGCTTCAACGGGTGGCATCCGTCATTTTGAGGTATGCTGGGGGGGTTGAGACCCCCTCAACACAAGCGCATATCTCCCTACGCCCAGTATTTACAAATATCCAGTAGTAGCACAGGGACGAGCACAATTGCTAGCATCCTACAACTCATTACCGATTGCCCAAATTATTGAACTACAGGGCCATGCCCCACAGGAGGAGAAGGAACTGTGGCAAAAAAGAGGATGTAAGCAGTCCCCTACAGACTTACTATGGCGGCAGGAAACAACAGGCAAAGTGATTATGCCGCATGAGCTGCTGCTGGTCGCTTTCAACCAGCTGCACCAACCATCTCACACGTCGAAATACCATATTACCGCAGATTTACAGGAAGACTGGTTTGTCCCCAATCTGCATGAGATACTGACTAAAATTGTGATTAACTGTACTACTTGTCAATCTTACAATACTGGCCCCACCTTGAGATCTATCCATGGTACCCTGCCCCGCCCCAACTGGGCCAGTCCGTGATTTGCACATTGACTATGTGGATATGGGTGAAAGATGTAATGGGTATTGTTACACAATCGTAATTGTGTGTCCATTCTCCAGGTGGGCGTAGGCAGGTACTTGTGCACATCCAGATGCTAAGTGTGCAGCCACATTTCTGGTCAGAGAGGTTTTCCCTCCCTGGGGAGTCTGGGATGTATTACGGTCTGACACTGGCACCCAATTCCTCAATGAGCTGTTCAAGGAGATAACAGCATTACTGGGCATAAAGCATCAGATGTGCTCAATTTACCATCCCCAGGCCAACATGGTTGTAGAACGTATTGATGGGTTATTGAAAAGTAAACTTTCACATCTGTGCACCACGTTAAAGAAAACTGGATGGCCTGCATGCCCCTGGCTCTGTTTAGCATGCACACGCAGCTCTGTAAGGATCATCATTGATCGCCTCATGTGATGGTGAGAGGGCGACTAATGCACACGCCCCTACCGCTTATCTGGAAAGCTTCAGATGCTCGGAGGGCTGCGTCCATTGTGGGGGATGAGTTCAGGGATTATCTTTCTGCCTTAACGAAAGCAACATCATAGGCCTAGCTTGGTGGATGCAGTCAACATTATCTCGGCTTATCAAAAGGCCTGTCAAGGAAGAATGATAGTGTACAGAGCGGTTACCCGCAGCCAGACTATGACCCCGACTGGCTCACCAAGATATGGATCAGGGCTAGGACCTGGAAGGTCAAGCATGCCTTTATCCCAAAAGGCAGAAAACGGGGGAGGAATGTATGGCCGGCCGCGGGTGGTACAACCAGAAGCCTGCAGGGTTAGAAGTCTGGTGAATGGGGACATATAGCATGAATGTGCCCCAAGAAAAGTAAGGTGGAACCGATGGCAATTGGTCTCTTTGATGTGCCTGGAGGGGGCTCATACTCAGAGGGCAAAAGGCCCCTGCAGTTATCACTGTATCCGTATACCTGTGAGGCTGAAGGGGATGGGATTCCAACTCGAACGATGGTGGATTCAGGAAGTTTGCAGACATGGTCAGCGCCCAGCTGGAGAGACAGTGAGGGGAAAGAAAATCCCAATTAGGTGTGTCCATGGGGATGTAAAACCCTATCCTACCAAGGGTTAAACAAGCTCAGGGGCAGTTAAAGATCAGTGCTGCTGTGCTACCCATGCTCCCAGAACCCCTGGTGGCGGGGTCATATGTGGCCATAATGCCAAAAATCATTCAACAGATCGAGGAAAACTAGTTGGACAGTGCCTCCTTTCATGAAGCGACCATCGAAGCACGGCCGGTGCGACCGGGAAATGTGGAACGGAGAAGAGGGAGTGCAAGGCAGGTGGCATGAGAAAGTCATGCTGCCAATGACGATGGACTAGAAACTCCACGAACAAGGGGACAGTTTCTGATTCGCTCAGGAATTGGATCCCACCTTAAGGAATGCTAGAATGACCGTACAAGAGGAAACGAAAGGACAAGGGCCGTATCTCAGCAAGGACAAAGGTCTATACTGCCGAGTCATAACACAGCCAGAAGGGGGAACCTTGAGACAGTTAATGGTGCCCATAAGATGTCGACCCACTGTTTTAGAAGTGGCTCATGTGCAGATAGGAGAGGGTCACTTGGGAATGGAAAAAACAGTACAGAAGATCCTGGCAGAAGATCCTGGCACATTTCTTTTCTTATGTTATGTTATGTTATGTTAAGTTAATTTGCATTTATATAGCGCCTTATGTACCATTGGTATGGTCTCAAGGCGCTGATAGGTTGAACGCCCTCGGGAACCGAAGTTCAAGTCAGTAGAGAGAATAGAGAGAGTCAAAGGTGCGTGTGAGCATTGGATATGTGTGCAGCTGGTGTGGAATTTGTGTGATAGCTGCTTCTTAGCGGTAGATGTGGTGGTTGAGATATCAAGAGTATGTGTTTGTTCTGGCAGGTTGTTATCCAAACCAATTCTGGCTGCGTTAGGCCTGAGGAGAACGCCTAGGCTGGAGGATGTGGGGCCAGCAGTGTTTAGTTAGGCTGATGTGGATTATGCGGCCGATGATGGTATGAGAACAGCTATACCGAATGGTGTCATAGTATCGCTGTATTCTAGTTGAGTGGTGGTGTAAAGAAGAGAGTAAGCGTGGAGATGTGATATGGTGGTTTACCGTAGGTGTCTGAGATCTGGCCCACTCCAATAGTTCCATGTACTCCAACCGCTCCATGTACTCTGACTGTTCCATGCGTTACGACCGTTTCAAGCACTCAAAACCGTTCTTTTCCATGTTCTTTTAAACGTTCCATGCACTCCAATCTGTTCAATGCACTCCAATCCGTTCCATGCACTCCAAGCCATTTTATGCACTCCGAGCCATTTTATGCACTCCAACCATTTTATGCAATGCTCCTTTCATTCCTTCTACCCACGTTATTCTTTCTCCATGCATCGTCCATCCACATACGTCATCTTCACACGTTCCATCCACTTCACTGGTTCCACCCATTTCACACGTTCCATCCACTTCGCCCGTTCCACCCGCTTCACTGGTTCCACCCACTTCACTGGTTCCTAACACATCACCCGTTCATCCACCTACTTCATCCGCTGTACCATTTCACCCGTTCCACTCACTTGACCCATTCTACACCCGTTCATCCGTTCCATCGACATACTTCCCCTGTTCCATCCACATACTTCAACCGTTCCATACACATACTTCTCCCGTTCAAGCACAGCATGTGATTCTAAGCAGATGAACAAGCATCAGAAAACAAGTTTTGAGGGCCTCCTCGAAACGGTGGCAGAGACAGAACAAAGGTCTTGTGTAAGCTGGTCAGCCCACTGGTTGGCCCTGGGACACTTCCGAGAAGGCTTACTTGCAGGGTTTGATGAAGGTGCAGAGAATAGTTGGTCCCACTATTCCAATGGGTCGAAGCGTCTTTGCAGCCCTTCTAGGACGACCAAATGCAGAGGGGTCCCAAGGAACGACAGCGGGCTCAGGGTACCAAACCTTCCAGCAGGTCACCAGCGGTTCCTCCTTGGATCCTATCCTTCGTTCAGTGAGAACTCCAGAGATCGACATGCTATGGGTGTTTGGGGGCTTCTCTTATCCAGAATCTCCTTCACGCCAAAATGAAGAGGACCCAATGGGAGATCTGCTCACATACAGGCATACCATACGTGGACCAATCACGGACAACGGTGGTCCCAGCTTTCACAGCACTCCACACTCTCTAGCACCCAGGATGTGTACTGGGGACAGACCCCAACCCACATCCTGGAGGAACACAGACAAGGCATGCAGAAGCCCACAAAAGCTTGGTGTTTGTGGGAAAATGCATGCCCAAATAAGGACTGACCCGGGTCGGCTAGGAACAAGATGGCCAAAGGACAGGACAAAGAACCTTGTGGCATGGCCATTTTGGAGCCAGGCCACCTATTTGTGCCGAATGCGGTAATCGCGGTTTACCTGGCAGGAAAGGGTTAAAATTACATGAAGATAAGCTGCCTACGAAAGCCATCAATTTCCTCGACTTGCACATCTATCGTTCCGGCCACCTGTTGAAAACTGAACTCTTCAGGAAACCCACTGATAGGAACAGTCTCCTCCATTTTTCCAGCTACCACACCCAAGGGTTGAAATATAATCTCCCTTATGGACAATTCCTCCGCATCCGTAGGAACTGCACGGACAAAGAGAAATTCGAACTACGTCCTAGACCAAAACGAGCACTTGCTAAGTAAACTTGTCAATGGGTAACACCAACCTCGTAAGGTTCCACTCATTCGGCAACTGAGACCCACCTAGGTCACTGGAACCCTCACCAATGTCATCAATAACATGGCGGGCCACACTAACATCCTGTGGTCTTTCCTCTTCTTTAGAATAGGGACCTGTACAGGCCCTCTTCCAGCTCCCGGGATCCTGAGACACGTCCGATCAGGAACCCACGGCTATTCCAGAGTGCATTTTGCACACACAATCCAGCAACCAATAAAGGATTGTCTACACACAGCATCACCACTTCTATTTCAGCAGAAGGTATTCTGTATTCTGATACACTGTGTGATGTATTTTCATGGCACCATTGAGCCATTATTCATTAATCCTTAAATTACTAAAAAAAACACCCTGAGATCCTTACAGCCTTTATCTCACACACAGATATTACGGACAGCAATACATCCTATGTCTATCCTGATGAAGGCCAACACACTGTCAAGATTGCTAACGGCTAGGTCTCTCTCCCGTGACCCCTCCTCACCTGAGGTTTCTGAGGATGTGTTCAAGGTTCTTGAGGACCCTCTACTTCCTCTAGTAGTGGTCGTCTGAGTCTTCTTTCCTTGGCCCTTGACCTTCTTATCGTGGAGGTAGGGACGGGCTCCACTGGAGGCCACCTTGGCAACTGAGGAACTCCTCGCCAAGTGGGACCCCCAGTAAGCCCGTCCGAGTAGTCAGGGAAAAAGCTTCTGCGGCACCAAAAAACCCTGAAGCACACAGGCAGAACTTGGAGCTTGATCTTTCCGGCGGTGAAATTCTGCAGGCCGTAGATATTATACAATACCAGGGGAAGGTAATGGTAAATAGAGAAAGGCAGAAGGAAGAGGAAGACAGAACAGAGCGCCAAGGGCAGCTTTAGAGTGTGCAGGGGCACGGGAAAGTAAAGGAATAATGCGACCCGATTCGAGTTGGCACTGGGAGTCGGAGTCGGGCGGAAGGAGAGCACTCAACCGAAAGCCGGAAGAGAGAGAGTGGGAGCGAGGAAAGAAGGAAAGAAAGGAAACCGGGCGGGGAGGAGCAGATCGAGGAAGGGCGGAAGCCGGGGAAAACTCCCGCAAGAAGGACCAGGAACAAGAGCGGGCTGAAGGCGACTCGAACCAGAGTAACAAAGTCAAAAACAGGAAGTGGGAGCGATACAACGCACTGAACGTAGGTTTCAGTGCGTTGTTATAGTAACGCTGACTGGGGGCGGCCATCTTGGAAGAAGACTAGACCGTGCGAAACGGTTCTAGTCGTAGATCGCTCACCTAAGTCGGGAAAGGGACCATCTTTGCCAAACCTTCCATGGCCGGAACATAACACACACAGACAGGATCCAATCAAGCCCTCCATGGCTGTAACACTCCTGTGTCGATTTCCTGTGACACAACTGTATAAACCCCTTTTGTGTATGTTCTGTAGATAGTGTTGTGTACACTTTTGTGTTAATCACGCCCTGGACCATTTTCATTCCTGGGTGCACTTTGTTCAACTGTAGGTCTACCCTACTACAATGTGTGACTGTGCTCTTGTGTGGAGTTTTTACCTCGACATTATAGAGGTTGATACTTATCTGTATTTACACTGTATATAATCACACCTGTCCATTGTCACTTTCGTGCTTATCGAAAGTTTTGTAAAGTAATTGAGAATTCATTTGCGAAAAAACCTTGTGTTTTGAAATAAATGTATATGTTCAGAACCACACAGCTGGTTGTAGGATCTCTCATCCTGATTTTTTTGATATTTACATTTGTTACATGATGCAGAAAAGTTGCAACATTGGAAAGGACTAAGGGAAACAAAGACTCCCAGTACTGACTGTTTTAAGGGCCAGTTTCCCCATAAAAAGTGAGCGAAAGCCCAGTGGAGTGCAGCAGAAGGCTGGGCGCCTCTGGTAAAGTCAGACTAAGGTGTTAAACAGCAGCAAAAAAGTTGGGGTGGGGGGGGGTACACAACTGGAGAGAAAATTACCCATAAATGGAAATCTTTCCTAACAATATCTGAGAAAAGCAGTGATGCTATTCGAGAGAAGCTGAAAAACCACAAAGTGCAGCTGATCTGAACTTTGTCCATTGCTGCCGCCGACCTTTAAACCGTAGTGCAGGATTCCACAGACGTCCTCCCTCTTGTCCCCACGGCTGAGCCCGAGATGTATGGGCAGACTGCTTGGTTCTGCCAACAGTGAACAGAGTGCAAGAAGAAGAATACACCCCATTTGCCAGGGGCCCCATTACAGACAATACCTTTGATACTGGAACCTTTCCAAAGGATAGGAATGGATTTCATGGGACCTCTGGCTCCAACCAGCCGAGGTCATTGATACTTACTGGTAACCGACGATTATGCCACGCGGTACCCAGAAGCATTTCCATTGTGGTCCATCCCAGCCCAACAAATTTGTGATTTGTTAATGTCTTTTATCGCCTGAGTGGGGATTCCCAAGGAAATCATAACAGATCGAGGCACGAACTTTATGTTGGCCATCCTCAAGCAAGTGTGTCAAATGCTGCATATCGAACAGCTGAAGACCTTGGTATATCATGCCCAGACTGATGGGTTGGTGGAGAGATATAACCAGACAATAAAGTGAATGCTGTAACCGACGATTATGCCACGTGGTACCCAGAAGCATTTCCATTGTGGTCCATCTCAGCCCAACAAATTTGTGATGTGTTAATGTCTTTTATCGCCTGAGTGGGGATTCCCAAGGAAATCATAACAGATCGAGGCACGAACTTTATGTTGGCCATCCTCAAGCAAGTGTGTCAAATGCTGCATATCGAACAGCTGAAGACCTTGGAATATCATTCCCAGACTGATGGGTTGGTGGAGAGATATAACCAGACAATCAAGTGAATGCTAAGGAAAACTCTGAATCCTGCAGAAAAGAATTGGGACCGGTTGAGTCCATGGGTCCTCATCACCCTGAGAAACACACCCTATTCATCCACCGGGTTTGCTCCATTTGAGATATTATTCGGCCGACCCGTCTGTACACTGCTTGACATTTTGAGACAGAAATGGGAAGAACAACCACAGCAGGAGATAAACCTCACAGAATGCGCTCACCAGTTAGCGGAACGGGTAGAGAAGCTGCAAGAGGTGGCCCAAACACATTTATAGCAGGCCCAGTGGATACAGGAAGCCCAGCGCAACAAAGGGACAAGGATGCGTAGCTTCCAGGTGGGAGACAAGGTGTTAGTGCTACTACCCACCTCAGAGAACAAGATGTTGGCCTCGTAGATTGGTCCATATACAATAAAACAAGTGATAGGAAGACTGGAAAATCCCAGTTCAAACTTACCATGTCAAACTTCCTTAAAAAATGGATGGAGCCCACTCCTACTATAGCCCTCATCAGTACGGAGGTCTGTACACCAACGGAGATGTATTTTGGATGGGAAGACAGTGGGACGGAGACCTTGCACATCAACCCGGGACTACAGGCGCAGGAACGTGAGGAAGTGGGCACCCGTATACAGGAATTTAAGGTGATTTTCTCATCCTTGGCTGGGCACACCTCACTAACACATCATGGGATAGACACTGCACCCAGAACCATAGTAAGATTCTGGCCGCACCGGATCCCGGAAGTGCGAATTGAAGCAGTCAACCAGGAAATCCACTTGATGCTGAAAATGGGGGTGAAGAGCCCTCCCACAGCCAATGGTGCTCTCCCATTGTCCTGGTGCCAAAACCTGATGGCAGCCTCAGATTCTGCATAGACTTCGGGAAAACTGAACAAGGTTTCCAAGTTTGATACACCCCATACCTTGTATTGAGGATCTCTTGGACAAACTGAGTCAGGCAAAGTACCTCACAACTATTGATCTTTCAAAAGGGTATTGGCAGATTCTGCTACAGCCTAGCGACAAGGAGAAGATGGCCTTTGCCACCCCCACAGTTGACGGTACTTCTCTTTGGTTTGCATTGGGCACCCGTGACCTTCCAACAGCTGATGAACTCCATTCTAAAAGGACATAAAGCTTACACTGGCGCATACCTGGATGACATCATTGTTTATAGTACCTCGTGGGAGGCACACCCGACACATCTGAGTGTCATGTTTAAGACCTTGCAACAGGCCAGACTCAACATCAATCCCAGCAAGTCCTCTGTGGCCTTCTCTCCTATCAAGTATCTAGGATATTATGTGGGGCAGGGAACCATTCAACCTCAAGAGAATAAACTTGAGGCCATCAAAAGACTGACTTTTCCCATCAATGACCTTCCTGGGGTTTGTGGGATATTCCAGAAGATTTATTCCACACTTTTCTACCCTGTCCACACCTTTGACAGATAGGCTACAGTCGTCCAATGCGGGAAGAGGGTGCTAGACCTAAAAGACGCTTAACAGGCCTTTGAAGCTCTTTAGAAAGCACTGACTGACCATGCAGTGCTCCATTGTCCAGATTTGTTTTCCACCATTCTTCCTACATACGGATGCCTCTGGAGTGGGTATTGGAGTGGTGCTGTTCCAGAACAAGGATAATGTGGAAAGACCTATCCTCTTCATGAGCCGTAAATTATTGCTGAGTGAACAGTCCTATGCGAAAATTGAGGAAGAGTGCCTGCCGGTAAAGTGGGCCATTATGTTGCTGTGATATTATCTCCTGGGGCGACAGTTTACACTAGTCACTGACCATGCCCCACTAGTCTAGATGTCAAGGAACAAGAATTCTGCTGTGTTTTTTTTCGCTGTAGCCTTTTTCGTTCACAACAGTGCATCGGCTGGGAAAGCTATTGGATCAGGCAGATTTCCTGTTGCGATCCCATTCCCTGCCCGAACGTCAGGGCTTGTTGGGCAGGGTATTTGAAGGAAAGGGTGCCTGCAGAGAACTTCCAGGGGCCTCAGGGAGCATGGCGGTAATGTGACGGCAGGTGAGGATGATAAAGGAGTAGGAGGGGCGTGCCGGCAGCCGTAGAAGGGAGAGAGGAGGATCAGGTGGCGGGACAGGCGTGAGGCAGGGAGCCTAATAAAAGGACTGTTTTTTTCTGTATTCAGGGGGAGGGAGCGAGGTGCACAACGGCGAGAAAGCTATAGTAAGAGGATGGCAAGAATGAACCGGAGGCGGCCGCCGGCGACGAGGCGTTCGCCTGGGCCTATTAAGAAAAGGTCCAAGGAAGGCCCTACGAGAGCCGGAGTCGGGGCGGCAGCACGAGTACAGGGACGTCCAGAAAGGAAGTTTGGTAGAAGCAGGAGGACCAGGACGACAAACGGAAGTCTACGCGAAATGCCTCCACCAAGGGATCTCTTTGACATTCCAGCTTTAAATTCACTCCTATGGCATTTACCCCAGTGCTTTCTGGTCTGGGTAGTTCACTGTATAATGCATCAAAGTTCGACGGTTATCCTTTTGCGTTACCCTTCTCTCTGGGTTACTTTCAATCGTCTTGCTTTTACAGTTCATTCACTTTCTCTTCACAACCTTTTTACCTTTCACTAAGACTTTGGAGTGGGCTACTTCCTTTCGCCGGACCACTCAGATACTCAGTATTAGTGACTTTACAACTATCGTTTATTTCTTAGTTCATTCGCAGGCCTGCCTTTCCTCGCGTCTCATCCACAAACATTCAGCCTTCAATGTTGCGATATGATGTTGCCACTTCAATCTCTCAGCAGCACACACCGGTCTCTCACGTCACTTGCCAACTCACTGGCAGTGTCGTTTCCTTCTTGTCTTTTACTTTCTTTCAATTTGCAAGGCAAGGTTAGTACCACAGGCTTGGCCTCGCCTCCCCAACTCTGCCGTTCACCCGTGATGGTAGCTGGCGTCCTTGAAACACAATGCAGCCTTCTTGTTTGGGATTTGGCATTCTCCATGTATCTTTCGCGGTCTTCTGGAGGCAACAACCTCCTGCTGGGAACTCCTGGGATACTGTACCTGTGATTCTCGTCCCTCGGTCCGTTGCTCTGATCCAGTAGGTTTGCCTTTGTCCCGGAAGTTCTGCACTTACTTGTATTCCACCTTGCTCAGAGTGTGTCTCTATGTTCCACCTTTTATCCGTGTGAGGAAAGCTAATTGGTATTAGATGTATGCACTTAGAGCCAAGTGCCTGACTGTGCCTGACCCAATTAGATGTATAAGAGTTAGCATTGCTACTCTCAGTCACCCTCTTCCTCAGCCCAGTGTTTGTGTGGAAAAGGGGGGAGCTGGGACATTGAGGAATCTATGAAATAGGATGGATTAGGTGTATGGGAAAGGGGGAATAACGTGTCTCACTGTAGGCTGTCTCACCCCCACTGCCCGAAGACCCCTCACCCAAGTGATCCTCACGCACTGGCCCACCCCCATGAACTGGATCCAAAAGCTATGGTTGTGTCCTGGCCACCTGGATGATCCCTGAGGACTAGCGGGTGAGACACCCTTTGGTTTCTCACACTATAAACAAATTCTCCAAGCAGACTGCTGGTTATGCGGTCGTAGTGATTATTAAGCTTTACAAACAGAGCTTTTGACCAGCTATACTGTATGGCCTTGAATCCCTAGCCATGAGTGATCTGTCATGGGTAAATTTAAAAGAAGTGTTGTTTTGGAGTAAACTCCTGAATTTACCTCTGTCTATGCCTATTGCTTAACTTTGCCTGGAATTGGTGTCCCTAAACAGTCAAGCTTTGATATGTAGAGGTATGCTCTATATTGAATCTAGATCGTTGCCCAAATGCCCGTTACTGAAATTCATGGGCTGTGTACAATACGGTAGTTACTTGCCGGGCACGTTGGTGCAATTTCCTAAAGTTAAACAAGGAGTGTTTCTCTATCATTGAGTGGTTTCCTGATTTCAAACGTGGATTTGGTGGCTTTGGGCCCTGCTAAATCCACATCCAAAGTAAATGCTCTAAAAATAACTAGCCTATTCTATGCATGTTCAATGTGCCAAGCATAGCTGGGGAAGCAAAATGCCTCTGGCCTTGTATGGCCCATTGGGCATGCTCTGACTGAGCACACACACACACAAAAGGAAAACATGGTTTCCCTACAACACGGGTCAGATCAGGAGCGTTCTCTCAGCTGCTCACTGCAGCTGAGGGAGCGCTTGGTTTTTATCTTGGCCTGCCTTTTGCTCTTCCATAATGAGTAGCGGGTCAGCGACCTGTTGCCCCTCATGGAGGAGCCGCCCCTGCCACACAGAGCAACTGCATTCGCCTCTGCTAGATGCCTGGTTGCCTGGTTGCTGCTAAATCCACACTATCAAACATGTCCAAAATGAGCTTGATCCGTTTGCATCAATGTTCGACACAAGGCTCGACACAGGCCACAAAAGAACCAAAACCAGATACTGTTTGTCAGTTATGCAGGGTGCTTGCTTGTACTCGGCTCGTAGTCATATCAGCAACCATGCGTTATTCACACAATGAGGAGGTCCACATTGCAGTACCGGTCTCAACTCCTTTATTAACTTAACTAACTTCTTCCTTCACCTACACCCCATCACATCCTTTCCCCCAGCTCCCACCCCCACCCAAACCCCATCCCACCAAACATAACGATGTAGGACGGACACAAAATGTAACTGATCATGTGACAACATGACAACCTTCCCCCTTTTTAAACTCTTAGGCAGGCATTAGCTCATCTCTTCAATGAGTCTTATGGGTTTTGTCTTTGCCCGCACAGGGTGGCTCACCCTTGGCCGTTCTGGGCTGTGGGAAGGGGGTCTGTCCACAGTCCACTCACTGTCGTCGTCTGTAGCTTCACCACCTGAAACTTCTTCGTCTCCCCAGTATGGGTTGTCGGAATCTTACCAGGCCAAGTGTCCACAGGGTCCTTGTGTTCCCCTTCTGAGGCTTCCCATGCTGTCACTTCACCAGGGCATTCCTTGAAGTGGGAAACATTTCTTGTTATTGTCTGACCCTCATCGTCCACAGCCGTGACCATAGTACCTTTTACTTTTATGACTGTGAGAGGGCTAGGTGTAAATCGAGAATCTTACTTTCTTCTCTGGGTCTGGCGCACCAGCACTCTGTCACTCTCCTCGAAACTGAGCTCCCTCGCTCCTCTCCTCTGCAACAGACGTCATTTCTGCTTTTCTTTGGCGTCCCTCGCCCGGATCTCCTCCTTCTCCTGGGTGATGTTGCCCTCTGGGGGCCATTGTGGCAGTCGTGTCCGCAAGCCACCGGCCAAATGGGTCAGCTGGGCATATACGTGTGATGCTCTGAGGGGTGTGCCTGTAGTCACGTAGAAGTTGGTATAATGTCTGCACAAAGGGTTTGTGTGACAGGTGCGCCACCTGAAGTATTCTCTTGAGGTTCCCCATAAAGCGCTCAGCCATGCCATTGGCAGGGGGCCAGAGAGGCGTCATTTTCCGGTGATTGAAACCCATGTACTGGGCGAAGTCCAGACTGGTAAATGGTGGGCCTGTAATAATTAGATAACTTACAAGAAATTTGAATAACACCAAAAGGTTACCTTAGAGAAACACCAGTCGTTCTCCTTCCTAAGATGCCTTCTTCAGAAAGATTCCGACAGGGGTAGAGAACGAGTGCCTCCCTGAGACCCTTCCTCCGCCCACAACACAAGGAGTAAGGAGGGGAAGGACCCCAGGGAAACCCTTTGGGGCAGAAAACCCTGTGTCGATGCTCTGGATGGATGTCGTCTGTCTGGAGAGGTTCTTGGTACCCGGACTATCCGCTGAAGGGGAGCCGTCTGAATAAAGACAGAGGAAAGTGGTAAGTTTAAGAAGGGAAACGAGAAAGCAGAATATGGGTAGAGAAAACGAAGAGTACCTGATCGGAAGGGGGATACCACTTATCGAGCTATATTGCAGATCTTCCAATAAGACTCGGATAGGAGTAACCTTGAGGCCGTTCCCGAAAGAGAACGATTCTCAAATCTCAATGCTGCGGATCGGACCCCGCATATCCCTGTTTCTGCAGAGGTGAGACAATATTAGGTGTCAATCCTGGGTCTATTTCTAACCCACGGTTCTACAAGGGACTATCAATTCTCACGTACCGCTCGCCAGGGAGAAATTCTCACTAGCAAACCGATCAGTGAGGTTCAGCTTGTAACGAGTGAGGCTGAGAGAGTCCACTCGAGTCTCCGATGTTGTGCAAGATTTGGGAGAAGGAGTCAGGTCTGAAAATAGGTGAGTGAAAAGGGTAGAATTACACAGAAGGAGTGACAAACAAACTAGTATGCAGTAGATCCTAGTGTCGAACTCACGAAGCGTTGTTGATGAAGAGTAGCAACGCGTCCGCGCGTTGTCTGCAGGAACAGATGAACCGGCTCCGGAGCCGGGGGGCGGTCCTTCCACCGCGCGGTCTTGGTGTAAACCTAGACCCACACCATCCGTAGCAGCGGCCATCTTGGGAGTAAAGATGGCCGCAATCCGTCTAAGAGACCATCGATGCCACAGGGACCATGGTCTCCGCAGGGGCGTGACAGTATGCCCCCTCCGAAGGGCAGGGGCCCCCGGCTTCCCTGGATGGTTACGGAAGAATCGGCGAATAAGAGCCGGTGCATGTACTGCAGCGGCAGGTTCCCAGGAACGGTCAGCAGGAGTATAACCTTGCCAGTCAATCAAAAACTGAAGGCGACCTCGAAAGATACGAGTGTCACAAATATCCGCCACCTCATATTCAGGACCTGACGGGGTAGACACCGGAGGAGGGTGAGTATTCCTTAATCTTGAAAATCGATCACACACATCTTTCTTCAGTTGGGATACATGAAACACAGGATGAATCTGGGACCAAGAAGGGGGAAGTCTGAGTTTGAAAGCAGATCTTCCAATAAGACTCGGATAGGAGTAACCTTGAGGCCGTTCCCGAAAGAGAACGATTCTCAAATCTCAATGCTGCGGATCGGACCCCGCATATCCCTGTTTCGCTCGCCAGGGAGAATCTTTTCGGAATAGTGGGGAATGAAACGCCTATAAAAGTTGGCGAATCCTAAGAATCTCTGCAGATCTTTAACACCCAGTGGAACTGGCCATTCTGTTATAGCAGAGACTTTCCTGGGATCCATGGCAACTCCCTCGGCGGATAGTATATAACCCAAATAGGACACTCTATCCTTGTGGAATTCACACTTGTCTAACTTGCAAAAAAGATGATTCTCCTCCAGTCTCTGCAATACTTCCTTCACATGCCGGATATGGTCGGACATGGATACGGAGAAGACCAGTATGTCGTCTAAATAGACAATGACGGTATGTAGAAGAATATCCGAGAATATGTGATCCATAAAACGTTGGAAAACAGCTGGTGCATTGGAAAGCCCGAATGGCATCACTTTGTATTCATAGTGGCCCAAGGGAGTACGAAAGGCAGTTTTCCATTCATCCCCTGCGCGGATTCGGATAAGATGGTAAGCTCCGCGTAGGTCTAGCTTGGTAAATATCTTGGCACCCTTTACTGCCTCAAGAATATCCGGGATTAAGGGCATCGGGTAGCGATCCGGAGTGGTGATCTTGTTCAAACCCCGATAGTCTACACATGGTCTGAGTTCTGTCGAATCCTTCTTAGGGATAAAGAACAGTGAGGCGCCAGCAGGAGAAGTAGATTCCTGAATGAGACCGTTATGTAAATTCTTCTGGAGATACTCCTTTAGGACTTCCCGTTCGCGCGCTGATAGTATATACATGCGCCCAAAAGGGATTGGAACACCAGGTGCTAGTTCAAGGGCGCAATCATCTCTACGATGAGGAGGTAATTCTGCGAACTCTGAATTGGAAAACACTACTTGAAATTCTTGGTAGTCAGGAGGAATCTCCTGGATGTTATGTAACACCGAGGTAGTGCAATTCTTTTCTTGGAGGGAGTGTGTAGAACAGAACCCTAACGCTCCACCAGAAAGGCAATGAGTAAGGCAATGTTCTGATCCTAGAAAGATTGTGCCGGCCTTCCAATTAATGTATGGATTATGGGTTCTAAGCCACGGTAACCCCAATATCAAGGGATAATGTGCTGTACGAATGACATCGAATACAATAGTCTCTTGATGAGATGCAATCTTCATTTGAATCGGTCTTGTTTGTTCCCTGATAGGACCGGAAATCAGTGGACTTCCGTCAACAGATTCTACTGGAACCGCAATGGCCTTTAGGGAGCATGGTATATTCTTTTCATTCTTCCAATGGGTATCTACAAAATTCCCCGCAGCTCCGCAATCAATCAATGCGGGAACCAAAATTGGCTCGGAGGTGCCCCATTCCATTGAAACCTGAATGACAATCATGGGAGGATCGGGTGTGTCTGTGATTTGAGAAGTCAAAGACTTGGTTGAGGAACCTTTTATTGGCTCCCTAGCCGCGGTTCCCCATGCGGTTGGGAGGAAGCGTTTCCCTGTCGTTTGGTAGGGGTGATGGGACAATCCTGTACTGGGTGGTCTTTGGACCCACAATACATACACAAGCCTTTAGCTCTCCGTCGATTACGTTCTTCCAAGGTGAGTCTACCTCTTCCTCTTGTGATTCCTATCTGCATTGGTTCATCAATTGGGGTTTTCATGGGACTAGTAGGATGCGTAGTCAATGGTCTCACAGAACGATTTCGACGTCGTTCTCTGAGCCTTTCCTGTAGACGGTAGTCCATCTGCATCACTAATGTAATCATTTCCGCTAGGTTGGGAGGTCGAGACACACTAGACACCTCGTCTTTAAGTTCCTCATTCAAACCCCTACGAAACAGTGTTATCAGAGCATCATCAGCCCAAGAGGTTCCTGCAGCAAGCTGTTTAAAAGAGGTGATATAAGACAGTATAAGACAGTGATGAAGTCCAATAATTGCTCTTGGGAGGAAACAGTGATCTCTTGTCTACTGAACATGGATCTAAGACTGTTCAGAAAGGCGGGATAGGAGTCTAGCAGAGCGTTGTTTGTCTCAACCAGTGGTGTAGCCCATGCCAATGCCGGTCCAGTCAAGTTAGCTATCATATGTCCCACCCTGTCACGATCACTCTGAAAGAAGGCCGTCTTGAACGAAAACTGGACAGTACATGCTTCGATAAAAGCTTTAAGTTTGTGGGGATTCCCATCATATAAACCCCCTGGAATGGGACCTGGAGGTAATTCTGAACAACTAGGTACCCTTCCTACCTGTTGTCTCAAGAAGTCATTTTCCTGTTTTAATGCCTGGACTTCCGCAGTCAAAGACTGGACTGCAGAAACCAATTGCTGCTGTTGGGCTGCGTCCATGATATCTCCTTGAACTATTGAGTTCTCTAAGGCAACCGTTCAGCGCCTGGGAGGCCCCAGTAACTTCTAATCTTTGTTTAGGCGTTGCTAACTGTAATAATTAGATAACTTACAAGAAATTTGAATAACACCAAAAGGTTACCTTAGAGAAACACCAGTCGTTCTCCTTCCTAAACTGCCTTCTTCAGAAAGATTCCGACAGGGGTAGAGAACGAGTGCCTCCCTGAGACCCTTCCTCCGCCCACAACACAAGGAGTAAGGAGGGGAAGGACCCCAGGGAAACCCTCTGGGGCAGGAAACCCTGTGTCGATGCTCTGGATGGATGTCGTCTGTCTGGAGAGGTTCTTGGTACCCGGACTATCCGCTGAAGGGGAGCCGTCTGAATAAAGACAGAGGAAAGTGGTAAGTTTAAGAAGGGAAACGAGAAAGCAGAATATGGGTAGAGAAAACGAAGAGTACCTGATCGGAAGGGGGATACCACTTATCGAGCTATATTGCAGATCTTCCAATAAGACTCGGATAGGAGTAACCTTGAGGCCGTTCCCGAAAGAGAATGATTCTCAAATCTCAATGCTGCGGATCGGACCCCGCATATCCCTGTTTCTGCAGAGGTGAGACAATATTAGGTGTCAATCCTGGGTCTATTTCTAACCCACGGTTCTACAAGGGACTATCAATTCTCACGTACCGCTCGCCAGGGAGAAATTCTCACTAGCAAACCGATCAGTGAGGTTCAGCTTGTAACGAGTGAGGCTGAGAGAGTCCACTCGAGTCTCCGATGTCGTGCAAGATTTGGGAGAAGGAGTCAGGTCTGAAAATAGGTGAGTGAAAAGGGTAGAATTACACAGAAGGAGTGACAAACAAACTAGTATGCAGTAGATCCTAGTGTCGAACTCGCGAAGCGTTGTTGATGAAGAGTAGCAACGCGTCCGCGCGTTGTCTGCAGGAACAGATGAACTGGCTCCGGAGCCGGGGGGCGGTCCTTCCACTGCGCGGTCTTGGTGTAAACCTAGACCCACACCATCCGTAGCGGCGGCCATCTTGGGAGTAAAGATGGCCGCAATCCGTCTAAGAGACCATCGATGGCACAGAGACCATGGTCTCCGCAGGGGCGTGACAGGGCCATTGTCAGATTTGATCATTTATGGAATGCCATATGCCGTGAGTATGCGGCCCAAGGCTGGAATGACCTCTGTGACCACTGTATATGGCACTATTTGGACCTTGGGTTACCTCGAGTATTTGTCGATCACGATCTGAGCGTAGGTGCCATCTCGAAGGGGCCCAAAGAAGTCGACCGCCAGTTCCTCCCATACATCACCAGGGAGTGGGGACATCATGATACGGGTTGGGGCTGGTGCTATGGCACTGCAGATTGCATAAATCTTTAAGGTGTCCTCAACTTGTTTGTCCAGCCCGGGGAACCAGATCTTCTGCCTCAGTTGTTTCTTTGTTGATATCACTCCTCTGACCTTCGTGGGCTAGGTCAACTACCTGATGGCATGGCGACTTGGGCAAGAAAATTCTGCAGCCTTTCATAACAACTTGGTATTCTGTGGAATTGAGTTCTTCTTGCACCAGCAACATCACCATGACGTCACGCTGTAATGTCTCCTCTAGGTGTTGAGCTCTATCCATTGCGTGTTTCAATTTACCTTGCTTGATGCATTGTGATATGGTGGACAGCACTGGATCGCTTGCTGGAGCATCTTCCATGTTACTGGGAAGGGTTTTAGTTGGTGGATGACATATTACACGTATCCGGATACCTCTATTGTGCTGGGCGACTGGCTTGATTTCTGGTTCAGTGTGTAGTCTCACTTTGCAGTTACACAGCTTTCGTAAGCCCTTGAAGAGGTTCTGATATGCTTTAGTGATGTCATCTTCCGGGGCCAGATATTTGTGGGCTATCCGGTTGTATGAGATATGGACAAGTCCCATGTCGATGGTGGTTTTGAAACTCAAGGCGCATCCGATGTTGGCTTCTGTAGAGAGGACGTGCAGCTAGACGTGGCTGTGTGCGATTTGTGCATGCAGACTGTGGTAAAAATACCCTTGCACGGCAGGGGAGTGTTCGAGCCGCACAGGAAAATGTCGTCCTGCGAGGGCTACAGTTTGGCAGGTGTGGGAGGCAATTGTATGCCTCTTCGCTCAGTACGTTGACAGTAGCCCCTGTGTCATTGAGAAATTCTGTTGGTATGTTGTGTACCAGAAGTGTCAGAATGGGGCTGTGTTCCTTTGCCGTCTCATTACCAAGCACCCACACGTATCCTTTTCTCCTTTGGCTATCGTGCGAGGATGAGGAAACGCTGCTGGACGGCGAGCGTATCTCCACATAGCGGACGCTCCTTCAGGGTCTGTAGGTAGTTCTCCTGTCTGGTTATCTGAGCGCGCTCCTGGGCTGTTGACAGCTGCTCTCACCTTCCGCAGGGCAGTATCTCCTGTGTTCATGGCTCGATCTTCTGTCGTCTGGTCTGTAATTAGGGTTTCATCTGCTGCCCCTCGGAGAGGCAGCCTGGATGAGGGGCGCTGGTGAATTTCTGAAGACCCCTGCATGCTGCGCACTTCTGCCCAATTGCCGGGCACATGCCCTCGTGGGGGAATTCGTAGCTGCATCTGTAACATGATTTTGCTGAGTGGCTGGGTTTGTTGGGTATGGTTGGAGTTAATTTCTTGATGACCTCCTGGTCCCTGGTGTCTGACAAGATCTTTAATTGTCCTAAGCCAACCACCTGCTCTGTGACTGCAGAGTTGGTGCGTGCAATCACCATGATTTCGTCGAAGGTCCTCTGTTTCTGGAGCAATTTGCGTTTGAAGTCTGCTGATTTGCACCCCACCATGACTTGGGAGTGTAGAGCTTCATCATTTGAATACTGATCGAAAGCACAGTGCTTCATGCAGATATGCAGCTGCATGGCATAGTTGTCCATGGTTTCCCCTTTCTCCTGCATGGTTGTATGAAAGCTTTAGGCCTCATTACGAGTCTGGCAGTAGCCGTGCCGGAAATACCGGCAGGCTGCCGCCGGACCAGTAATACCATTCTGCCTCCGTGATTGCCGGAATCACGGGGGCATTACAACCCCGGTGACCCGGTAATTCTGGAGGCAGAATTCTGTAAATCCCCATTCCCATGGAGTCCTATTGGACTCCATGAGGATGGGGACCATGGAAATACTGGTTCCATCTATGACGGAGCCGGTGTTTCCATGTCCGCCTGCAGGCGGGTGGTGTTATTTCCGCCAGGTCAGACCTGGCGGGGGTGACACCTCCCGCCTGCAGGACTCGGAATCAGCCAGTCCGGAAACAACGGTGGCAGCGGATTTACCACCACTGTTGTTTCCGGACCGGCTGACTTGTAATGAGGCCCAATGTCTCTCGTAGTCCAAGTTGGTATGTGGGGCAAAGTAGGCATCAAGCGCCTCTAGAATTACCTGGTACGCCGCCTTTTCCTCATCAACCAATTCGTAGCTGACAGCAGCCCCAACTGCTAAGGTAAGAATGTTTTTGCTTCTTTCTTCATCCATGGGGCCTATCGCCCCCACAAACACCTTGAAATCTTTCCTCCATCTGATCCACCGGTGCCCCAGATTACCTGTGTCTCTGAGGTCGAATGCCTGGGGTAGTTGCCACAGGGTAATGTCACCCTGGCCACGTGGAAAAGCCTCAGAAAGTCTTGCAGACACAGTGGCTGGGATGTCCTCCTCCAACATTGTTGATCACACTGCGCTTCTCCCTGCTGTCTGGAGTGCTGATTTATGTTGATAGCACGTGTGAGTGGGCCTCACCCCAATGTTCCAAACAGGTGGGCGTCCCACAACCTGCTTGCTGTGCTCTTGAGATGCGTGCTCTCCAGGGTGGTGAAGGCGCCAACCTCTGAACCCTTATCCCAATAACCATGCACCCTGACAGGGAATAAGACCAACAGATATTTTGCAAGGATAACAAAGTTTATATAATATTATATATGCAGGCAAAGAACTCTGCTGTCCGAAAACGCGCTGCTAAAAATTGCACGGGCAGCACATTATAAAGAGCAAACGCATCAACAATGATGGTTTTACATGGTTTACAAAATCATGTCGCTGGTTGGTGGGGAACATATAGCTGGGCTTGCTTCATAGGGGATGCCAGGCGCTAATTGGCCGCTGCTTCCCAGTCGATCATGGTGCAAGTGGGTCAGCTGGGCTCATCTTGGCAGTGAAGGTCGAGTCACGCAGGTGTATGAAAGCTTTGGGCCTCATTACGAGTCTGGCAGTAGCCGTGCCGGAAATACCGGCAGACTGCCGCCGGACCAGTAATGCCATTCTGCCTCCGGAATTGCCGGAATCACGGGGGCATTACAACCCCGGTGACCCGGTAATTCTGGAGGCAGAATTCTGTAAATCCCCATTCCCATGGAGTCCTATTGGACTCCATGAGGATGGGGACCATGGAAATACTGGTTCCATCTATGACGGAGCCGGTGTTTCCATGTCCGCCTGCAGGTGGGTGGTGTTATTTCCACCAGGTCAGACCTGGCGGGGGTGACACCTCCCGCCTGCAGGACTCGGAATCAGCCAGTCCGGAAACAACGGTGGCGGCGGATTTACCGCCACTGTTGTTTCCGGACCGGCTGACTTCAAATGAGGCCCAATGTCTCTCGTAGTCCAAGTTGGTATGTGGGGCAAAGTAGGCATCAAGCGCCTCTAGAATTACCTGGTACGCTGCCTTTTCCTCATCACACTGCGCTTCTCCCTGCTGTCTGGAGTGCGATTTATATTGATAGCACGTGTGAGTGGGTCTCACCCCAATGTTCCAAACAGGTGGGCGTCCCACAACCTGCTTGCTGTGCTCTTGAGATGCGTGCTCTCCAGGGTGGTGAAGGCGCCAACCTCTGAACCCTTATCCCAATAACCATGCACCCTGTCAGGGAATAAGACCAAGAGATATTTTGCAAGGATAACAAAATTACGCATCAACAATGACGGTTTTACATGGTTTACAAAATCATGTCGCTGGTTGGTGGGGAATATATAGCTGGGCTTGCTTCATAGGGGATGCCAGGCTCTAATTGGCCGCTGCTTCCCAGTCGATCATGGTGCAAGTGGGTCAGCTGGGCTCATCTTGGCAGTGAAGGTCGAGTCACGCAGGCGATAAATTCTAACTAAACGTAGCTAAACAACAGGAACCAATAAGTCAATAGGAATGGCAAGCACCTGAACATCATAAGAAAGATAGGTCTAACAAAGAGGACATAATATATAGACATATTGACCCTTACGTTTAGGGTGTCGTTAATACTGCAGATCCCGCACCTGATGTTTTGCCCTGGGGGTTTGATCTACGTCTATCCTCCCTGGTGCCTCATGATATGAGAAGACGTGTTGTTATTAGAGAGATATACAGTTGTGCATGCTTTAGATCTGTGTTAGGTAATCTGAAATGGTCAGGATCAGAGGGCCAGAGGCCTATTGATATGTGGAGAAATAGAGGGCCAGGGCAAAGGGGTTGGTTTAGTGGGCTTTGGTTGGTGGGCCTGGGTCAGGAGAAAGCTGGCAGTTTAGTGAAAATGGATGGACACAGTGCTGGAGCCTGGTACTGTCTCATGCTATTCGCAGAGCGAATTCCTGTCAACTGATACTAAGTATTTGAAACATTGAAAGGACATGGAACGGATGGACTTCCATGGGAACAGGGCTTGTGCAGAGCTGGCCTGGCGTGCTAATAACTTGGCCCCTCTGGGTGAGACTGGAGACGCGAGTGCTGCAGCCTCACAGAGTGGCGGTATTTGGGCCCAGTATAAAATGGTGCCTGGGCACAGTACAAAATGGAGTCTTAGTGCTGAGACGTGGGCAATGTATTCTTCTAATTTTCTATTTTATAAGGCTCTTTACACGTACCGTGGGCGTCTCTCTCTTTGGCTTTGATGAAGTTTGCTCACGTTACCTGCAGCTAGGGGGGTGGGATAGGACCATTCCCTTCCCAACAGGGGCTTTCAGGCCCAGCCTCTTCCCTTCCTCATGAAATGTGGCTGCACGTTTATCCCAGCGTGGCCGCACTGGCCATGTTGCGTCTAGAATCACTGCTGTGGCCCGGGTTGAGGGCCTCCTGTGTAGACCACCTAAAACTGCGGCCGCACCATAGGAGCGGAATCACCACCGCTGCCCTGGGTCCATGTGCGCTGTGGAGGCGGGCCGCGCCTGCCGCTTCTGCTCTGAACGGGGAAACGAAGGCTCGGGAGGACCATACCGGGTCTTTCTCCCTCATCGCCAGTGTCAGTTATGCAGGGAGCTTGCATGTACATGGCTGGTAGCCGTATCAGCACCCATGCGTCATTCACACAAAGAGGAGGCCCACACGGCAGTACAGGGTCTCAACTCCTTTATTAACTTAACTAACTCCTTCCTTCCTCTACAAACTGTCACTTCCTTTCCCCCAGCTCCCTCCCCCACCTGATCCCTGCTTCGCACATAACGATGTGGGACGAACACAAAATGTAACTGATCATGTGGCAACATGACACTGTTGACCGCAACTGGGACCCTAGAGACTGGTGTAGAGTAAAGGACCTCCAGAGACATCCAGGAAGTCCTGTGTCAAGTCTCGCGAGAACTACCACGAAATCACTTACAGGAGCTTCACGTTCAACACATCACGAGCGAGGCAAGCCACGGAGAGGAAGGCTGCCCAACGCTTTCCCCTGCTACCTCCTAATCAGGGGCCCACATACTTATCCTAAATACAGGAACTGCCAGCAGGATTAAATTGATGATACCACCAAATACTGCACTGTATGCTGAATGGTAATGTGTGGGGAAAGTAGAGTTATGTGTGTTGTACAATTAAAAGAACAGTAACTCAATCTCCTCCTGGGTGTGATCATTTACAAGGCCACAACTGGTTAGGTCACCTCAGCACCTTCTTTCATCAAGACATATCCTTTCTCATTCTGTGGTTGGTATTTTCCTAACTGCCCAGACCCTCCAGCTTATAGCGATTTTGCGATCCCGCAAAATGTCGCAAAAATGGCCGTTTTGCACAAAAATGGCTGTTTTTGCAAAAACATGCAAAAACTACTGTTAAAAGAAATACTCAGGGTGCCAGGTTCTCAAAACATTTTAACACAAGAAATTAAAAGTGACACCTGAATGGGCACATTTTACATGCACGCCCATTCAGATGGCCATTTTCACCTCCTTGAGCAAATCAGGGGGCGTTTCTGCCAATTTAAAATCGAATCCAAACTTTCCAAGCAAGATGCACTTTTAAATGTGCAGAAATTGTAGGCAACCCTACGCGCACGGGAGGTGGGGGTGCCACTGCATGACAGGGTCTTTCCTGACCCTGTCATGCATTTTCTTTAAGGTATGAACCACTGCTGTGTCACTTGCATTTCTGTTCCTCAGACAGGATAGAAATGCGTTTTTTGGGGTCGCATTTTACAGTGGCAGGCCCCTGAAGGGCCTGTCACTGTGAAAGCCGCTGGGAGCTTGCAGAACACTGTTGAGCGAGCGCTTCTACTCAAGGTACTACCCATTTTGACTGACAAAAATCGATCAAATGGTCCAATTTGACCTATTTCGGCCAGTACCATTCGATCGATTTTTATAAATGCCAAACAAGTGGAGCAGGGGTTGCAGGGGGTGTCACCCGCTCCCCATGTTCAGTATTTCTGGGCTTGGGGGTTGTAGGGGTGTCCCTTGCTTCCTCAAAATTGGAGGTGGCTGACCGAGAAAAAAAAACTAAACAAAAAAGGGACCCTGCGGCATAGGATCCGACCCGCGTTAGAGGTGCGGATCTGACACCACAGGTTTCATGGGGAAGCGGCAGCGATCAAGCAGTTAAGTAGGGGGTGGGTTGGTGGTGAAAGGTAAATTTTGGGTTGTTTGGCTGAAGTGCAAATCAAATCGCAGCGAAATTGGCTATGGTCAATTCCACCACAAATAATTACACTTTGGTCAAACCCAGAACCCTATTCAAGGTAGCTGGCCAGCGCACAATTTGCACTACAGCTCAGCCCTGTGGAAATACGCAGGTCACCTTTGAGAATAAGGTGACCTGCTCATTTCCAAAAATGGGTTACCTAAAAATAGCATATCCTCAGCTTTATTTGTAAATGCCCCATTTTTTGAGGATCTGGGTCAAAATCTAAATTTTTTAAAAATAAAGAAATGGTCACACTATGAGAGGGAAAGGAGAGAGAGAGTGGGAGAGTGATGGGTGAGATGTGATGTGATAGACAAGAAAGCAGAGGGAGAGCAGTGGGTCAAAGGAGAAAGCAGTGCACAACAGAACAGAGGAAGCAGTGATGCGGTGGGCCAGAAATCTGAGAGCGAGGGGAGGTACAGAAAGTAGAAGGAGCGTGTGGTCGGGGGAGCAGTGAACCAGAAAGTAGAGAGGAAGCGGTTGGCCGGACAGAGGCAGTGAGCTGCAGATTGGGGAAAAGGGATGAGTGAAGAGTGAGATAGAATGGGATAAAGGATGCAAGATGCAGAAGCAGTACAAAAGAATGAAGGACTGTATATTGCGGGAGGAATTCTAGAGTGTAAGGTGTGAGTTGGGAGTATGATTTGGAGTGTGGCAGGGGGTGGGGAGTGCAAATTGTGACTTGACAGTGTGATATAGCATGTAAGTATTTGTATGACAGAGTGAGAGGTTCAGGAATGCAAGTTGTGATGGGGAGTTGGTGAGATGTGTGTTGGTGAGAGAGGTGTGTGGGTGTTTGGTGGAATGGAGAACATAGAAGGGGAATATTTTCAGCATTACAACTGATAATGATCAATTTAGTTAATACTATTAAATAGGCATGCACATTAAACCAAAAAATTGTGGGGGGGGCGTGGCCAGCGAGCAGCCGATGTAGACGTGTGCCCGCTGAGCTCCTGGTGCCGCCAAACATCCTGTTAAATCCTGGGGGAATCTGACTCGCAGCACCCCTGCAAAACTATGATAAGTTGGCGGAAAGACAGCAGAACGCATCGCAGCTACTCCAAAACAAAAACGGAGACCGAAAGCGGAGATAGCTGCGGCGGAAGGTGAGAGAGTGTGGCTGCCGCCGAACACGATCCAAGATGGCCGACGGCGACTTGGAATAACTCGCCATTCACATCCAGAACGAAGAACAGCGGCCCACGGGAGGTACAAACACCTAACGGGAAGACCGCGACCCCGCCTCGAGACGTGAGGGCACTGGCACTGTGCGAGCGGCCCCCGGCGCACTGCCCCCTGACGACTCCATACACAAGACCGCCGGCGTCGTCCCCGTCCCCAGGCGTGCCGTCCAGCCGCAGGCGCTCCGCTCCACTCCGCGTTGAGCGCCTGCCACTCCAGAGCAACAGGAATCCGGCAACGGCGGGAGGGACGGCGAAGCCAGACACGCAAAACGGTGAGGAGAAAGGTGGGCGGGAGGCGGTGGTTGCGACCGGTCCCTTCCCGCTCCCGGCCTTCCCGCCCGCCCGCTCCCAGTAAATCCCCCCGATCATTGCGGTGCACGGAAATCACCGCTGCAGCTTTAAGACCCTCGCTGGGAGTGCGGCAAAACACAGAGGTAATCCCACACGGCAAGTCTTGGGAAACCATCCAGATACACAGAATCAAGCTGAAAGGGACTAGCATTACTCTGTTGGACATAAGCACGTTGCTCCTGCACACAGGGAGGCGCGGGAAACCCGGAGTGTAGGTGGACGGTCCCGCGGAAGGGAACGGGAGGTGGGGGACGGAGAGGGGGAGCCGCCCCACCCGCCCACCCCCTCTCAACAACCTAACACCCTGAATGCAAATAGCCCCTTTCCTCGACCAACAGCCCAAGTGTTAAATCCGTGTCCCGGCTCACGTACAACACTTTTAGGATCAGGAAACCCCTGAAAGTGGAAGAGGGTATGGGTAAAGATAAGGGCAGAAGAGGCACGACACAAAGCAAAATGGAGCAATACGCAGTGCCCACACTGGCCTTGGAGCCGACACAGGCAGCTACTGAAGATGAGGAACCCGAACCCTCTCTCAAAGACATTATGAATGCCATAGCCAATTCCAGAACGGCTATGGAGATTAAAATGGATGGCATCAGCACAGAAGTGTCCCTCCTACGCGATGATTTGCAGAAACTCACGTCTCGCACGGGAGAGGCGGAAACCCGCATATCCAACACGGAAGATGGCCTCCGTAACATGAGTCAACAGATGACCAGAGTAATGCAACGTGTTAAAACTCTAGAAGAACGAGTGGAGGAGGGGGAGGGACGCTCGAGGCGAAATAATATACGAATCCTGGGACTACCTGAGAAAAGTGAAGGCCCCTCCATGGAACTATTCCTGGAACAACTGCTCATGGATCTATATGCCCCAAAGAAATTCTCAAAACTCTTCTCTATTGAACGTGCACATCGAGTCCCAACAGGCAGACCAACGCCTGGGGCCCCACCCCGCACAGTGATCGCCAAAATCCTAAATTACAGGGACCGAGACACGGTACTGCAGATGGCTAGATCCAAAGGTTCCATGACCTATAACGGCGCCAAAATCGCCTTCTTCCCGGACTTCACCAGGGAAGTACAAAGAGCACGCCAATCCTTTGACCAGCTCAAGAAAAAGCTACAGATCCAGAACGTCATATATGGCCTCCTGTTCCCGGCACAGTTGAAAATTTACCATAATGGCACAACAGTGCACTTTAATGATCCAAAAGATGCATGGAACTGGGCAGAAAACAACCTGGAGGGAGATTGGGGCCCTACAAATAGAAGGGAACGTGAACGAAATAGACCGCGCCCAGACAGACCCCCGAATGCACAGCTACTGCAAGACCAGGATGAACTACCGCCAAGAGGAGCCGACTGAGGCGGGCAGGCACAGGTTGACACCAACATAACCGCCAACATCTGCAAGGGACTTCAAGTTGAGATGCCCGTTGGCAACGCACCGTCAGACCTCCCCCGCAGAATAAAGAAATGGCGGCTCAAGTGGGCCCCCCCCTGACAAAGGTGAAAGAACTAGTGTCAAGTAACAGCGAGAGACACACAAACTAGTTATACCAAATGTACTGATTAATTTTTCAGTCCGAGCAGACCCCAGTCAAGCTCGGCCTAATGTTCGGGCGACAGATACTTCTAGTTGGGGTGGAGTATAGGGAGGGGGCAAGGGAGTTTGTTTTCATGACAGAGTTTGTTTGTCTAGTTTACTGTTTTAGGATCAATGCGCGCAATGGGCTGGAGACTGGCTCCCGGTGGGCGGACAGGGGTCACAACCCGGGGACACACACAGCATTACCCGGTATGCCCAACTCCCGACCACCATGACAGAACACGCCATTGTAAGCAAGACCAGGTCCATTAAGATAATGACCTGGAACGTGAACGGGCTGGGCACCAGTATCAAGAGGCGCCTTGTACTACAATATCTGAACCGTCATGCGCCCGATGTGGTTTTCCTAACCGAAACGCACATGGCGGGTACGAACTGTAACCTCTTTAAGCGAACCAATTACCGCATTGCGTTACACTCGGGTTTCTCCATGGGAGCCAGGGGAGTACTGATCCTGGTACACAAGCGACTACCATTGAATCTCCTATCTGTCACACAGGACACGGGAGGTAGATTCGTTTACATAACCGCGACTCTCTGGGAGGGGTCCATATCCATGCGAGCTAAATACGCACCACCAACCTTACTCACCGCACTAATTAACGATATAACGCCTATGTTAGCGGCGGATTCCTCGAACTTGGTAGTGGTGGGGGGAGATTTTAACGAAGTCATGAACCTGGAACTCGACCGTACGCACATCCGTTCAAGAAACCCAGCTGCGCATACTAAATTAGCCACATTCGTCGACGCAATAGGCCTGAAAGATTTGTGGAGACACTTACACCCCGGCACAAGAGAATACTCGTTTCTCTCCGGAGCACACGCCTCACTATCCAGACTTGATTACTTTTTTCTCCCGACTTCCGAATTACATCTAGCAACCGATGCACACCTCCTACCCAGAGGCATATCGGACCATTCACCGCTCATACTAGAGCTTAATACCCACAGGCCGGTCCCCCCACCCGCATGGAGGTTAAATAATTATTATCTAGGCTTCCCCGACTTGGTGGAGCATATTAAAAATGCGACAGAATCATACTTTGAATTGAACAGAACCTCCTTGGATAGCCCTGTAACACTGTGGGAGGCATACAAGCCAGTACTGAGGGGGGAACTCATATCCCAGATCGCAGCCCACAAGAGAAAACAGGTAGCAGCGATCCGGGCGGCCGAAGTGCGCGTGCAAGAGGCAGAGGTAGCTCATCTATCCCAGGACCTCCCAGAATCTCATCGCGAGTTACAATTAGCACAAAAACAGTTCCAAAATGTAGCCCTCGACAATGCCAGACAGGCACACGCAGCGATGCGTGCCAGAGTATACGAAACCGGGGATAAGGCAGGCAAAATGTTGGCATGGCTGGAGAAGCGAGACGAGGGGCTCCGACATGTTAGAGCAATTAGATCACAGGGGAATACACTAACAACAGCGGACCGCGACATAGCGGAAGGGTTCGCAGCCTATTATAAGGAGCTTTATGGAGCACCAACCTCCCCCATTGACACCACGGCCATCTCTGGAATCACCCTTCCCTCCTTGACGCCCGAACAAAGAGCCCTGCTAGAAACCGATATAACAGAGGATGAACTGTCTGCAGCCATAGCGAACCTCCAACCCGGAAAAACCCCGGGACCCAACGGCTTTCCCGTTGAGGTGTGGAAGAAAATGGGCACAAGCTTAATCACACCACACTTACTGAAAATGTATGAAACCTCCCGCAGCAAAGGGACCCTCCCACAGGACCTGAGACAGGCCACTATAGTGGTCATACCTAAGGCGGATAAACCCCCAGATTGCTGCAGCTCGTATAGACCGATTTCCCTCATCAATACTGAAACCAAAATCCTAGCGAAAACATTAGCCAATAGACTCCAGCAAGTCATACCCTCCTTGATCCACCCGGATCAGTGTGGTTTTATGCCGCAAAGATCCACGCGGATGAATATACACCGATTATTCACTGCAATGGAAAATGCGACCACTATCCGAGGCCCTCTAGCCCTGCTGGCAGTAGACTTCGAGAAGGCCTTTGATTCTATTAGATGGGATGCGATCTGGGAAATAATGCATAGAATGGGATTTGGGCCCCAGTTCATGAGTTGGGTTAAATTACTGTATAATTCTCCATTAGCTGTCACGAAAGTGAATGGTCAAGTATCAGACCCCTTTGAAATTGGCACAGGGACCAGGCAAGGATGCCCACTGTCAGCCATGATATTTGCAATAGCAATTGAACCACTCGCAATACTGTTAAGAACTAACGAAACATGGAAGGGATTCCGATGGTCTGAAGCCTGGGAGGACAAAGTGTCCCTATATGCAGACGACCTGTTGGTATACTTACAGGACCCGGTCAGATCCTGCCCCATAGTGGCTGATCTACTCCAGAAATACGGCTCCTTTAGTGGCCTGAGAGTAAACTGGGCCAAATCTACCCTGTTCCCGCTTAGACAAGAGGAAGAATCAATCCCGCCCCAATGTCCCTACCAGGTAGAAAGGGAACAATTCAAATACTTAGGCATATTAATAACAAATAATCTGACTGATTATGTTCCCAGAAATTTGTACCCAGTCATGACAAGATTTGCAGAGGACACCCGTCACTGGTCATCCCTTCCTCTGACATTACTGGGTAGAGCTGCGCTCTTTAAAATGATGACCTTGCCTCGACTCCTGTACATATTACAGAACGCCCCCTTATACATTCCTCCAAACATATTCAAGAAAATAGATCAGACACTTCGTAGACTACTATGGAATGACGGCCACCCACGTATAGCTCTCGCCACGCTCCAAAGATCCATATGGGAGGGTGGAATAGGACTACCCCGAATGCAAACGTATTATTGGGCCAGCCAATTGATGAAAGTGAATGACCAACTACACGGCGACACCGGCGCACCACATAACAGATCTCTAGAACCTGACACTCCCGGGAAACCCATTATGCTATATCTCTACAAGAAAAGAGACCGCGCGGCCACCCCCAACATGCGATCACAAATAACACAAATCTGGATAGATGCACACAAATTTGTGGGATAGGGGCGACAAACTATCGCAGGCGCAACCTCTGTGGAATAACAGGAACCTTCCCAGTGTATACACGCTCCCCAGATGGCCGAACTGGTCTCGGCATGGATCACTCACACTGGGAGACCTTGTGAAAGATAACACCATGGTTCCTTTTGCGGAGTTGGCGCTCTGATTTGGACTTCCCCAAACTGAACACTACCACTATGCCCAACTACAACACGCATTACAGAACATTCTCCCCGAAGTGATCTCTCTACCAGACTTCACCCCCATTGAAAGAAACTTATTCCCGGAACAAATCACTCATAAAGTGACATCGGTTCTGTGCAGTGCCATAAGTTCCTTTGGCACACCAGATCTGCTGTCACTGCGGACCAAATGGGAGTCGGATGTGGGGGCCATACTACCGGAGGAATGGGTCATAGCATTGATGTTCCCTAGGGAGATAGCAATATCATCGAGGCTTAGACTGATCCAGTTAAAGATACTACACAGAGTATACTATCCTAGGGTAGCCCTATATAAATGGGGAAGGATCAATGACCCGAGCTGCCTGCGATGCAAAACAGAAGAAGGCACCTTCTTCCACATCCTGTGGGATTGCACACACATCCAACCACTTTGGGAGGATTGTTGTGTGGAACTCTCCAGAGTTATGGGGAAAACAATTCCCAGAAACCCTAAGCTATTACTGTTGGGGATAGATGATGAAATTGACTTATCTAGATATGAAAAATTGCTTTTGTTCACCACTACTGCACTTTTGAAAAGGAACATTGCTCAGAAATGGGGCTCGGACCAAATACCGACCTACGAACAATGGAGGACCGATGTGGATATTTGTATCGCAACGGAATACAGAGTATACGCAGCCAGAGGATGCCCGGCTAAAGCCCCGAAAGTGTGGCAGAAATGGGAAGAAGCCTAATGAGGGCTAGCACAGGCAAATTGGCCACTGGGACACATCGAAAGGCGCCCCCCCCCCATGGTGCCCGCAGGATAATGCAGCTAGGCGCTGCCCCGTGTTCAGACAAAATTGACCCATTTGTTCTTTGTTCTTTTCTTGAAACATTATGTGTACACCAATCGGAGACAGACAGTGACCTATACCAGCAATGCGCATGTATTGATTGTTTGTTTGTTTACTTGTTTTTAAAACACCAATAAAATATGTTATCAAAAAAAAAAAAAAAAAATTGTGCCAAAACAAAAACTGTTCTGCCAAGCCAGAGACATCTGGGACTCTTCCTATTAAATTAATACAAAAGATGCATAATAATGACACAGGCATGTACAGGCATCTTGTTGTGCATCAAGCCCTTATATTATCTATTATAATAATGACACCCTGGTTCTCTTGTAGCCTTGCACTCTGACTCATTCATGCAATGTGGCAATCTTACACCCTCCAGTTAATACAAAGTGTCCCGCACAAATGCTGCAATAAATACAGGTTTCTGCCGCAATATTTGCCATTTCATGCCGCAATATCCTGGAAGGTTTGACACTACACTCATGCTCAAAGGGCTATGTTCTTCAGTGTGTTACTTCCTCCCTGTTCTTCCGCAGGGGTGGGTTTTTGTACAGTGTTTCTATTGCATTTTATTACGGATGTTGTGTTTCATTAAAATATTTATATTTTATAGAACCTTGATTGGACATTCTCTTGAATATGGACTGTGCTACTGTGCTGTTTGGATCACTACTGAATTGCATTCACACCCCTCTTAAGAGTATAGAGATCCACCTGCCCACATTATCACAAAAGGCAAAGAAGGTATATCTAAACTATCCCTCTTTTATCTTTATAATTGCTTTGGGTTTTGGTTTGTAGAGGTGCTCCTCCCTGTACTCCTGTCGAGCAGAATCCAATACGTCACTATATGTACTCTATCCAACAAATTAAATCAATTGAAACATGTGAGTACTGTGACGAAGAAGAGTATGAGTAATGAAGCTTACTGATAAGTAATCAGAATAGTTCCTTTCTTTGGAACACATCATTACATTGGTCGTTAAGGTGGCTTGTTGACAGCTCTTTACTTGCTATGACGCCATGGCGTTAAAACGCGCAGACATCACTGGCCAGTTCCTGACACATGGACGTCGCTCCCCGCGGGTCCCTTGTTGTTGCGATACTGTGGGAGTGGTTACCGCTGGTTCACATCAGATGACATGGGTCTCACGAACCCTGTCAAGAAGATGAGGGCGTACTCAATGCACTTACGCATGCAAATCTTGTCTGACCCGGTATGCCAGTAAAGTGTTTGGTACGAGATTGGGCGGAGCTTTGCGCGGTACAGTCAGGCTCCGAGGCGGTTCATTACTTTGTTGTGGAGACGAAGGCACGTAAGCCGTAGTGACCCTCGGTTTTGTGGTGACGTAACGTGGAGGCGTGGTCATACGCGATGACGTCAGGAGCAGGGGGCGCGGCTCGAAGAGCAGGAAGCGCTGCCGTCGCTCGTACAGCTCAGGTAAGGCTACTGTGGTACCCGGGGCTCAGGATCCTTAGGCATCCGATGCTCCTTTGTACTCCCCGCAACCCAATTTCCAGTGGAGCATATTCTCGCTGATATCAACCACAGGATCCCTCCTGTTTAGAGACCGGGATGCCCCTTGGGGAGGAGGGGGAGCTGGGGAAAGAGTATGGGGGGGAGGGGAGGAGGGAGAAGAGAGTATAGATTGAGGCCCCTCACAGAACACCCTTTGACTGGGTTGAAGTGCCATACTGAGTGTGCAGTGTCTCGGCGAAAACGCGCTTTTATCAGAAAGAGAATATTGTCTGTCGGGAAACGCTTTGTTAAAGCGAGAAAACCGACTCCCTACAGGGTGGGAGGAGAGTATCCCCTTTCCAGCTGTCATAGCTGTTCTATTTCCTGTATGCCCACATTCACCATGGCTGCATCCTTCATATAGCAATTATTTAAGTAGAGTTTATTATCCGAACCTTTGGTAGCGATATTTAAGTCTTTGGGTTTGATCTATAAGTGAAAACCCCCCTCCCCTGGTACATCTTTGCATTTAAGATTGACACAATACATATTCAATAAGTTGATGCACTATTAGGTAGGTGTAGGCACCTCTGCTACAGGCACTTTAAATACAGTACTTGTGACCCTGGAGTTTATTTCCGGATGCGGATCGTCTTGGGTACTGGCAGTCTCATGCTTCCACCTCCTTGTAATTCGTTTTAGAAATGGGGGGGTTTGATTGTTTGCTTGTTTTTATAATGCGTCCTTAAAACAAGTATATAGACATGCACAGAAGCTACATTTATTATACAAAGATAGATAAAATAGTTCGCAGGATCTTTAAAAACAATGTAATCTGTCCATGGTCCAGTTACCAAGGTTCCTACAAAAGTGAAAACCTGAAAGGGCATCCACAACCCCTTTTTGGTGGTATATTTAGAGTTCGGAGTAGAAATATCACCACATTTTGACCAGGCAAAAAGATACCACAGTTGTACTACAATCAACTTGTCATCCGCTTCTGGGTTTTATCGCCCAATCTGGAAATTGTTCCCTCTTCATTAAACACATGTATTTGGAGCTGTTTGCGCCCGTAAATCCAGGAAATTGAGCTGATTCTTCCTGCAAGCAGTTTTCCCATGCAAGAAATTGGACGTATGCCAGTGTTGCTAAACAAATGTCAGATGAAGACCATTCCCCAGAGCGCAGACCGGAAGGGGCGTTCTCCCTTTCTTGTATTTTGCTTTCCCACCAACTGTTTCAAATATTTTACCCACCAGATTGAGATTTGCACTGCCCTTAAAGAGCACCTACCCCTTAGGTGGCATGCAGTTTCATTTGTTTTCTTTGCGGTGTCATGTTTGTTATTTCTATTTTGTTTTCGTCGCTCTCCATCTTGTCAATTACGTGTGTGTGGTCTGGTGGGAGAGCACAGTTTGCGCCGCAAATCCACTTGTGCCTCCTAAGCTCTTCCAATGGTGGTCACATCACTCAAATCGGGTTAGGAGCCAGACAGGAAATGATGGCCGGCGCCTTGTGTTCTACGTGCAAGACTAGAATGTTTTGTCCAACACAAAGGGGGAGACTTTCAATGTATCATTTATTACAGGCAAACCAAGTTAGTGGGGAACATGTGAAGGTGCTGACAAGGGGTGGTGGTATAGAGTGGTCAAACTGGCATGTTTTGTTTTGGTTCGCATAGTGTGTATCTTACAAGTTGTTAAGGTGTTCCTTAAAGAGGAGGGTCTTGAATTTTTGTCCAGTTAACACTCGGTTGGTGTAAGTCCGATGTTGAAGAGCGTTAGGTTCCGTGGTCTGGTGGCCTAGATCCAGATAATGATTGTTTTTTTCTTCTTCCTGGAAAGGCTCTTATCTTTTAATTCTGCTACTCGGCCTACTCCCGATTTCTGTGGAATAGCCAGAGATGGGTAGTTTGTCAGGTAGGAGACGACTTGCACACAGTGAGAGCTTTGTGTATTATGCTGTAGGCTTTGAATATAATTTGTGCTTGTTGGGGTAGCCAGTGAAGTTTGAATAGTGTGGTTATATTTGCAGAGAACTTTTCAGGTGAAGTATGATATGGAGGATCCTTATCATAGCTGATGGTTAGTAGATCGATTAGCAGGCTGTTTACTCTGTCCACTTGAGATGGGGGTCGGGCCCTGCGTGGTGGACGAGAAGTTAGTGTCTTGAAGGACGATCTTCATTTTTCGCTGGCGGTATATATCCTTTTCATTCTTCTGCATTGGTGCTGTTTGGGGCGCGGCCTAAAACGTGTGTGTGTTTTTGACAGTACTAATCAGTTATGTTACTGGGAATTCTATTGCCATTTGCAAGGTCTCCTATCGCTCTAGCAGATCTGAAAGGGATGGGGTAGGTCAGAGGGCGGGAGAGCGGCAAAATATAAGACGGTTTGCTGCTCTGTTGGTGCGTGCATGCAGTTGGGAAGTTCACGGTTACTTAGTGTGTTCTGCTTCCAGGTGGCCGGTTCAGATGGGATCCTTGTGTGCCCATGCTGCTAGTGTGCATTGGTCGAACAGTGATGGCAGTTGGTTGTGGTAGTTATGTTTGATTTCTTTAGAGGAATTTTATATTTGTGTGTGTGCTATTGTGTAATAATTTGAGATTCAGAATATTTTTGAATTTCGTGTGTACACAATTCATTGAAATTCTTATTTAAACATGGCAATGGCTTTTTATCGCTTTTGTTTAAGCAGTCTGATAGTTGTCAGGAAAACGCCTGCCTCTCTTTTTCAAAATGCAGCTACCCATTAAAAAGCATATTCACATATGGGATGGACTAAAGGATGTTGTTTTTTGCAGCTCATCTTCACACTGAATCTATAGTACTTGCGTGAGGTTGCTTACTTCAGAGGTGGAGCGCTTTGGCTTCTGGTGCTTAAGAGCATGACACAGTCAACACAAAGCGATTGGATAGCGGGACAGGAAACCTAACCATGATCTTATGGGGCACCTTCTGGGTGAGCATGCTTTGGGACGACCTATGTGAGGTATTCTACAATGACCCACCCAAAGGCTCACTTAATTTTTAGTTTTGTACTAAAACAATAAAAGCGGAGTGACTGGCTTCTTATGCTGCCTACTTAGGGCCTGATTCATGGAACGTTTTTCTATGGGATTGTGTCATTATAAAACACTTACATGAATCAACCCTTAGTGTCTTGCTACGTGCAGCATGAGAATGACTGGGTCTGTGTGAATGGATTATCAGTACTTTTTGGCCAACTGAGTCTTCCCCCTCCCAAACTCTTAAGGAAGGGGGACTGGCTTGTCTTTGCCTTGCCTTGGAAATGCAAAGTTCCTCTCTGAGAGTTGCACACCCCTTCCACTTTTAGGTCTTTTATTCCAAAATCTGAGACAATATACTAACTCAACAGCATGTTAATGTGTTGCTCCTATGCCGTTCATACCAGTGGTACTCCCTTCATTGTCTTTATTTCCTTGATAATTTCTATGTACGTCAAAGGGTTAATGGGTTGAAATTTTGAGGTCAGAGATTCCAGACGTTCGAAAGAAATGCTGACGTCAAAATGCTGGCATTTTGGATTGGCATGCACAGTGGCTTGCATTTGGCACTGTAACTCGGCTGTGATCTAGGTGCTTGTGTTACTCTGCAGGAGCCCTGAATTCAACCACCTGAACAGGTGTACATAATCCTTCACGCCACATGGAGCGAGCATGCGGATGAAGTGTGCGGGCAAAGTGTCTTGCAGTCAGCGGTTTGCTGCCAGCTGCAGTCGTGTCTCTATGAACAGCAAGTGAGCCCAGCGGAAACACCTTTGCTAACTTACCTGGCTATCAGACTAAAGGTAAGCCTACGGCTTGCCATTTTGTTATTCTTTTATCTGGGGATTGTCAAGGAACCGTTTTCTTAGTGGCAACACAGAGAAATCTGTAGACGCTAGAGGGGTTAAGACACTTACTTCGTGTTATGATTGGAGAAACCCATACAAACTTCCACAGGTTTTATAAAGGAAAAGGGCAGCAGCCATTGAGGGGGATGTTTCTCCAAAGAGACTATGAAACGCCATAAACGTTGTTACAACTTTAGAGTAAAACCCCAACATAGGTCTTTAAAGCCTTACAGGATTGCTGGGCTAACGATTTCAGTATCGTCTTTCCCTATTTTGCCAGCCGCAGAATATATCCATTGTCGTTCCCCTGTATAAGAAGGGCCCTACAAATGAGGTCCAGTCTTACCCATTGGCCTGATCGGCATAGACTAACATTTTCTGTCATATAATCCTCCAGGAACTAAACAAATGGATTGATGAAAATTGATCGGCCCCAGGGTGGTTTCAGACCAGGGCTTTCCACTGTGGACCAGGCCTTTGTTCTCTGGCATCTACCCTATAAGTATGCCATGGCCAAGAAAATTGACATTTAATACGCCTTCGACCTAATGGTCAGAGGGAGGCTGTGGGTAAAACCTGCAGCTATGGGAATAAGGAAAAGCCTGCTTGGCATCACTAGGGTCCTTTATAATAAGACTACCATTCAGATAATGTTTGGAGCAGCGGCTTAATTGACACAAAAAGTACAAACTGCGAGAGGTGTGATATGAGGATATCTACTTTCCCCAGTCCTTTTCTGCTTATATGTAAACGACATTAAGAAGCCACAAACAACATTTCCAATATCGAGGGCCCATGCTTATATATTCTGATGGATTTGCAGTCATAATGTCGACTGCAAAAATGTCAAACAAAAATGTCGAAAAAAAAAATGTTGTGTCGAAAAAAATAGAATGTATTTTTTTTTAATTTGTATATTTTTTTGGTTTTGGGTAGTAAAAATAAACCTGGGGCTGGGAGGGGGTAACCCCCCCCCATTAAAAATAAATAAACATTCGAAAAAAAAATTTCCGACATTTTTGTATTCGACATTTTTGAATTCGACATTATCACTATGAACCATTCTGATGACTCTGTCCTTCTTGCAAGGTACCCCAATGCCTTCCGAGCCTAGCTACACAATCATCTCATTTTGATTAAAGGTAAGTCAAAAGTGATAATCTTCAGCAATGTGAACAGGAGCAGATAAAAACCCAGCTTCATGTTAGATGGGGAAATCAATAGAAGTAGTGAAAAGCTTCACTAAACAGGGTGTGATATTCACCCCAAATCTTTGCTTGAATTCTCACATAGAGCTGGCTTCCAGAAAAGCCTCTACCTTAGGCAGAGCCACTATCAACCTAGCCGGTAAATATAGGTATCTGCAGAAAAAGTAGAATGAAAAAAAACCAGCCAGAAAATGCTGAATTTTTGTATTCAGATTTTTTGGCTTTTTTGCAAATTTATAGATGGAGGAGGGGGTAGGAGGATGTATTAGGATAGGGGGAATGTTGGAGGGAATGCAGGGGGTGTCCACCTGCATTTCAAGTCACAAATTCAAATAAAAAAATCTGCATTTTCTGCCTCAGTATTTCTATTCGATCCTTTCATGGACAACATAAAAATAGGGACAATTATGCAGTGGAAATGGAAAATGTCTACTGTGCAAAGTTGGGAGGTACTTGAAAAATCAACTGCTACAATAGACGCGTGAACTGCTCGTCTGGAACAACATCTCGTACCTACCAAAGCTTCTCATCGGCTGTCTTCCATGCATATATCAATTTATTTTCAGAAACAAGAGAGTAGGGGTCAGCTATTCTGGTCAGATATGCAGTAAAGAGGGCAATCGCTAAGAAAAAAGAATTGATGAAAACGTTTTGCAAATGTAGGTCTCCCGATACAGGAAGAATCTGCTGTAGTATTTTCCGAACTGGACAGGATTAAAAATTGAGGGGAGCTGGGAGCTATTTATCTTGAAACCAATAGCTACCAGGAGCTACTTTTGTCTCCTAGGGCCAACTGATGCCTTACAAACATGTAAATGTGACATTCACTTTGAGTATCTGAGAATGTTAATAAAGAAGAATTGGAACACATCTAATGTACATTTAAACACAATGGTTCATACAAAATGGCCAAGAAGCTAAAGGAGCATCTCTGCTACCTCCTAGTCCCCCTGCAGTAGCTCTTGCCTTCTGGATAATTATCAACACCCAGGAACTGGTTTTAGCTCCTGCTCATTGAATCTCAATTTCAAACCCTGCTGCGCTTTGGCCATATACTCGGTTAGGATTCTCACTTAACTGATAGTCATGGGCCCCTAATGCATAAAATGAAAGAAGCTCAAAAGCAAAGACAAGGGAAGCGGAGTAAAGAGTTGGTTGGCTTGGCACCCATTCCCTGGGGAGATATATTTGCAGGAGGAGAGGCCACCAACCGTACCCATCAGCACTCACCAACTTACAGATGAGACGCCTCTTTATTTTTTCACAAGTGAACATCTTACCTCTTGCTGACGTCACCAACAAAGGTGTGCACAGCAAAGGGAGGGGGTTTGCCCCAGATCTTTCTTGGCATGCCCTGCTTATTACTCTGTCTTTTGGTTTTTTTTAAAGAAGTGAACTAAAGAAACAAACGTCTTGTGGACAATGCAGATGACGCCATGACTTTTCTTCTGTGTGATCAGGACCGTAACGTGACTAAAGCTATTGCAGGATTTATATTTGGAGCCTGGTGTCGGAGAGCTAAGAAGGCTGGCAGTTAACATGATTATATGAGGCTGTGCGGGTATGGCCACAAACGTAAAGTGACTAATCATCATCACCTTTTCCCCCAGGGTCTTAATCGCATTCCTTGGAACTGAGCACAATAATCGCTACTTAACCAAGACTGAACACTCAGCTAGCTAGTAGTGGGGCGACAATTAAACTAATGCAACAATTTAACGTTGACAATCTTTTTACATTTCGTGTGCAACACACTTCAATGAAATCCTTATTTAAAAATGTAAATGGCATTTTTTATCGCTTTTCATAAAAGAATAAATGAGCAAAACGTGCTTAAGCAGTCTGATAGTTGTCGGGTAAAGCCAGCCTTATTTAAAATGCAGCCAACCCAAAAAAACAGCATATCCACATATGGGATGGACTAAAGGTTGCTGTGTTTTGTAGGCCACCTTCGCACTGAATCTCTAGGACTGTGTGAGGTTGCAGATGTCAGAGCTAGGTCTTCTTCTCCGTGGTGGGGCCCAAATATGTGATTTTAGAATGATTGCATATTGTGTACTTTTAGATATTCTTAATGTTTGACTGTGATATTCTGTGATGCTTTGTAACTGTTTTATGATAAATGCCCAATTAGTCTTTATTTTTTTTTTATTATTATTTTTTTTAACTGCTTGCACTATATTCTCTTGTGCCGAAAGTGTAAATAAAATCTAATCTTGAGAAGAGTAAAGAGGCTCTACACATAGTAATCCAACTACGTTGAATCTGCTAGAAAATCAGTCTGGCATAATTAAGCCCCAAGCAAAAATGACCACCTCCTTTCCCCCTCAAGAGACTAAACAACAAGTTATGATGTATAGTCCAGCAGTAACGAGAGATAATCCAAGCTCTGAAAGGGCCTAGAATTAAGTTCTGAGCAGTGTCCAATATAACATGAGGACTGACATGCATGAAGATCATTCATCCTCACTTTAAAATAAGTCTTTGCTTGAAGGCTGTCAGAGCTTGCAAGATGAACTTTCTGCCCTGGGGATTCAATCTTTCAATTGAAGTACTTCACTGCGTCTGTTGTTTTCTATCAGATAATCAAAATACTCACCCACATAGTAACACTGATGAAATTGAAGAGGGTAGAAGCAATTCTTTGCTTACACCTTGGTGCAATTATATCTGTTTCCTGATACCCCAGATGGCTCCTCTTCTGTTTTATAATAGAACCGAGGTGAATTTACATGCATCCCAACTGGTTGAAATCCTGGAAATGACCAGAAAAATAAAATCTTATTTGCCTCCCACCTAATTGGCAACAACAAACCATTATCGTATGGACCATTTGACATGGTAACTGCATCTCATTCAAATCAGCACAATGAGTAACCTGCAGTTTACCCACAAAGGATCAGAAAGAAGGCAGGGTTGAGTCTTTGGCAGGAGCAGAAAACCTGGAGGAGCGGTGCACACTATTAGGGAAGCAAAAGAAGCAGCCAATGAAAAATCCTAAAAACCAAAATCTAAACAAAAAGGCTAGATAAACTATTTAAAGCAATATAACCATGTAATTTCCATCACTTCTTGATCCAGCGGTTAACTCTGAACATCAATTGGTTCCAGAGGATCAAAGAATCTTAAGCGAAAGAAGAATTGAAATCGCAGAGAGAGATGTTGGTTTTTCTCAACACTGAGGCGCAAAGGATTTCTGAGCTGGCAAGAGTTCAGTGCTATTGTTGGCACTAACCAGGAAAACCCATTGGAATTAACCAAACTGTCTGGTAGTTTACCGGCACTACTGTCTTCATGGAGAAGCCTGCCCTATTAGCGAGTTAACAATCAGAAAGAAGCCATTGGAAATAATATGGTCAAAACCAATTGAGGAGTGGTATCGTCCCACTCTTAAGGAGGTAAACCGCAACTATGATAGCTTAAGTATATCTGTTCAATTTTTAATGAAGAGGATATTTCTTTGAACCGTTCGAGAGTCATCACTTTTTGGGGTAATTCAGTCCTTGGTTGATATTGCAACAGTGTCAGTGTACATAAATCAGGTTGATTTTTATGAGCAATCGTGTGTTAACAAGGTAACATTGTGCTGTTATTCGAAGGTGATATTTTTGATGGTGGCAGAGGCACATGACCTTTTACTGCAAACTTTCTTATACAGTTGGCTTATTCCCATATAAGGTCTCTGTGCATAAACAAGACTTTATTTAGGATGTTAATCTAAAATACTTAATTGAGGGGTCCAGCAAAAGGAAGGTATTATAGTGATCATGAGTTTCTTGACTTGCATGAAGATTGGTCGTGGCTATCCTATGCCCTGCAGCCCTCAGCCGGCATTGGTTCAGGGTGATAAACATGGACCTTTGTTAATGCTAAGCTGGAAAACAAGGTGACGGGGGTGTTCAACAGCTTTTGGAATGTTCATGCTCTGAACAATTTTAACATGTATGACCTATTATTGCAAGAAGTTTGTCTGACAGAGTTGCCAGTTATTGTTGGGTTTACAATCTCGATGAGAAAGCCAAATAAAGGGGGTATAAAGGGTAGACCGTCTGGTGGTCTCCTGATGCCGATAAAAGTGGATATGGCTGCGCCATTCGTGGTTCAAAATAGCAATGCTGCCTCTATGCTGGTGGGGGTACTATCTAGTGATAATGGTACCAAAGGACAGGATATCTTCTTAATTAACTTGTACTGTAATCCGAGAACTGATTGTGAGGACCAAGTAAAATCAGAGCTGTATAATATTTAAGCCAATTGGTTTGATAATAGAGGCTCTCCTAATGTCATCTGTGCTGGGGATTTTAACGGCAACTGCCCAGATGTGAGTGAGGATAGGGTGGACAATAGTTCACCTATTTCTCTACCTCCCAAGAAAGGCGTGAATGGCAATGGCAAAAATAAATCAGGAGGAATTCACTGGGCCGAATTTATAGCTAAATGGAATCTGATAAAAATGAATGGGGGATCTATCCAAGTCCAAGTAACTGACATGGTGTAAATTGTCCTCCCACACAACAATCGATTTTTATTTGTTTTGTATTTGTATTTCTCCCCCACTATTTGAAAATTGTAAATGTCGCCCTATCTTCTGATCAGGCGACACAGTTGATTGTCTCCTTTCTGAGTGAGAGACAATGCAGAGTGGCCAGTGAGGAAGCTGAAGCCAAACCAGTCCCGCTATTCTTTGGAGTACCGCAGGGTGCATGTGTGTCACCAATTCTATATAACATCTTTATGGTCCCATTTTTCGGTCTCCTGGCTCAAAATATTACTTTTACAAATTATGCTGACGATACACAATGTGTCATTCCATTAACAGGTTCTCATAGCTTGGATGAAAACTATATCAAACAAGTATATGATCACATCCACGCGTGGATGGTTCAAAATGGCATGGCTCTGAATAATCAAAAAAATTAGCTTATGGTGGTCAGCACAGAAAACAAACTGGCTCAGCTAGACCCTCTGTTTAATCCTCTGTTTAATAGTTTAACCATTACTAATCACAAGCTAGATTTACAGAAAAAACGTTAGGCATAACACTGGACCAAAGTTTTTAAACATGAAAGCTCAAGTGAGCAGCCTAGTCTCTGCTTCAACATATTATATAAAATTGCTTTCACACCTCTGCCCGTTGATCACACAAGATAACGCAGAGACGATAACGAGAACTATAATAGGCTCTAAAATCGACTTACTGCTGTAGTCTCCTGGCTGGTACCACCCAATCCGAGAACAACTGCCTTCAGGTTATTCAAAATGGGGCAGTTAGGTTTATTAAGAATCTGAAATGGAGGGACCATGTCTCGGAGGCCAGCAGTAGTTTACACTGGCTGCCAGTAAAAGCCAGAGTTCAATTCAGAACTCTTCTGATTTATTCATAAATGCACGTTCGGGCTAATGCCAACATATCATAGTGAATGCATTGTGGAGAAGAAAAACATAAGGCATCTGAGATCAAATAATACATCCCAACTAAAGACACCCCATTGCAAAACCAGTAAAGCTCTTGAGGGAGCATTCAGTATAGCCGCCCCAATGGCATGGAACAGGCTACCGATGGATATAAGAGAAACCAAACACACCAACATGTTAAAGAAAAAATTGAAAACTCTTCTATTCTGCTAATTGGGCGTAATTAAGCCCACCACTTGTATAAAAACCTCCCCTTGAAAAAGGTCTGCATATGTCTCTCTTGTTTTATGTGTGCCCATAAGCCTACGGGTAACAATGCGCGGTATAAATGCGAAAGTAAAGTAAAAAGCCCTATGCATGGATGTAAAACTTCAAGGAATGATCGTGCACATTTAATTTTAAAATGTGATTTCTTGTTTTGAAAGCTGGAACATTAGGATAACGGATTTAGTAATTTGACTGTGAACAATGAAAGTAATAGGGTGAATTGGCATCCTACAAACTTTTCCAAGATGAATACTTGAAGGAAAAGTGGGATAGCTGGGAGCCATATGAATGGAAACATTAAAAAGGATCGCCACACAATTTTAACACATCAGAGGAATGGTTAGACCACCAAAACAATATTTTGTATACAATTTCTTTACTTGAATATGTTCTGTATAAAACAACAATTTGACTGTAAATAGTTACCAAAAGTACACCATCAAACAAAGAAGGATGAGAAAAGGAACAAAGCTCTGCTTCCCTTTTGTAATTTTAAATGAAAGATAATTGTGTAGTAAACACAAGTAGCTACGTTGCACCAATGATCCCCAATAGATGAATCAATGTCCCAGGGGACAACCAACAATACATTAATTTTCACTTCTAAATGAACCTTTGCTTTTTTCTTTCACAAAAAAGGGAGCAAACCAATGTCTAAAACATTACATCTGAAGTTTGCCTCTTATATTTGCTGTGTCATGCATTTACATTAATTTATGAACTCGAGGATTGAAACCTGTATGAAACGCCCTATTTTTATAGGTGCATTCCCTGTTAGTTTATATCAGGGGTGCACAACTGATTTTGACAGAGGGCCGAAAGTACCTTACATGAGGGCTATGGGCCGAAAAGTAAATGGGAGCGTGGCAGGAGGCTTTTTAAACCCCCAATTTGTACTAAACACATGGAAAAAGAATGTTTTTGAGGGGTAACGATTTTTATTTGCATTTCAAACTTACATTTTGTACTACACATTTTCCATTGTTATAATTTATTTCTATTTAGTTATTGTATCTCGCCTGTTTAATTAACTTATATATTTTATTGACCCTAGATACACTATGCCCCCTCACCCCAACCAAACACTATGCCCCATGTCCCTCACCCCCAACCAAACACTATGCCCCATGGCCCCCTCACCCCCAACCAAACACTATGCCCCATGGCCTCAACACCCCAACTCAGCACACACACAAACATGCACCAATACAGACCCGAACCCCCCCCCACCCCCCAACTCAGCACACACAAACATGCACCCATACAGACCCGAACCCCCAAATCAGCACACACACAAACATGCACCCATACAGACCCGAACCCCCCACCCCCCCAACTCAGCACACAAACATGCACCCATAGAGACCCGAACCCCCAACTCAGCACACACACAAACATGCACCCATACAGACCCGAACCCCCCAAATCAGCACACACACAAACATGCACCCATACAGACCCGAACCCCCCACCCTCCCAACTCCAAACCCCCACCCCCAACTCAGCACACACACACTCAAGCATGCACCCATACAGACCCGAACCCCCGACCCCCCCAACTCAGCACACACACAAACATGCACCCATACAGACCCGAACCCCCACCCCAGCACACAAAAAACATTCAAATCAAAACATTCATACACATCGACACATATCCGACACCCCCATCCCCATATCTCAACATACACACAAAATACATTCAAATACAAACATTCACACCCCCCACCCCCGCATCTCAACATACACACAAAATACATTCAAACACAAACATTCATACACATCAGACACACCCCCCCACCCCCGCATCTCAACATACACACAAAATACATTCAAACACAAACATTCATACACATCCGACACACCCCCTCACCCCCGCATATCAAAATACACAAAAAATACATTCAAACACAAACATTCACACACATCCGACACACCCCCCACCACCTCATCGCAACTTACACACAAAATACATTCAAACACAAACATTCATACACATCCGACACACCCCCCCACCCCCGCATCGCAACTTACACACAAAATACATTCAAACACACATTCATACACATCCGACACACCCCCCCCGCATCTCAACATACACACAAAATACATTCAAACACAAACATTCATACACATCCGACACACCCCCCACCCCCGCATCGCAACTTACACACAAAATACATTCAAACACAAACATTCATACACATCCGACACACCCCCCCACCCCCGCATCGCAACTTACACACAAAATACATTCAAACACACATTCATACACATCCGACACACCCCCCCCGCATCTCAACATACACACAAAATACATTCAAACACAAACATTCATACACATCCGACACACCCTCCCACCCCCGCATCTCAACATACACACAAAATACATTCAAACACAAACATTCATACACATCCGACACCCCCCCCCGCATCTCAACATACACACAAAATACATTCAAACACAAACATTCATACACATCCGACACACCCCCCCACCCCCGCATCTCAACATACACACAAAATACATTCAAACACAAACATTCATACACATCCGACACACCCCCCACCCCCGCATCTCAACATACACACAAAATACATTCAAACACAAACATTCATACACATCCGGCACACCCCCCACCCCCGCATCTCAACATACACACAAAATACATTCAAATACAAACATTCATACACATCCGACACCCCCCCTCCCCCCGCAACATACACACACAAACATAAAGCAAAACAAACCCGACACACAAACACAAACAGACCACTTACCGGAGACGTGCTGGAAGGCAGGCAGGTAAGTGGCAGGTAAGCTGGAACGCTGGAATCGCACTACGACTGGCGTGGTCCAAGGCTGAAATGCCTTCCGGCATCAAGCCTTATGGACCACACCAGCCGTAGTGCTGGCCCTTCATTGGTGCAGCACACACACATTAAGTGGCTCGTAGGAGCGACGTGATGCGCGTGTGTGCTGAGCCAATGAGGGCCAGTGTTTTCACCGGCCCGGAAGACAACAAAGACTTTCCTAATGGAGGGCGGCCGCGGGCCGCCCTCCATTTGGAAAGTCTTTGTGCCTCGTGGGCCGGTCAAAAGGGCATGGCGGGCCGCAACTGGCCCGTGGGCCGTATGTTGTGCACCCATGGTCTATATTATTTTGTATTCTCGACAGCACAACTGTGGGTCTTAAACTTTGATCGTTTGATGTACTGAGTGGATAAAACAATCTGGAGCATGTGCCTTGATGGCATTCCCAATGCCGCTCTAAAGGTTGGCACTTGCTTGTGGCGTAATCTTCTGATGAGATTACACACAGATTTATCTACAAGGAAGGTAACCAAGTACATGGTGCACTTCAGTCATTGTTCCAATCTACAAAAAAGGAGACCTTAATTCATACTTCTATCAAGGTTTTGGCCTCATTTGTCTTGAAAGATTTGACAAACTGGGCAGAAAAAATCTAGTAGTCTGAGTATTTTTGTAAGAATATGGGCTTTGGAGTGAATGGTCTAACATAAATGTTCTGCCAGAGGAAAGCTTAAAGAATAAAAAAAAATGCCTTCAATTCAGCACATCTGTACATATCTGCAGCCTTTCAAACAGTAGACCGAATCAGACTTTGGGGGAATGAATAGCTTGGAACATGCCCATATGTTTGGTGAATATCTTAATCCTGTTTCATACGAATATCTCACTCCAAATCGGACTGGATTCTGAAGGTGTACTATCCAAAGATTGGATTGGCGAGTCGCGCAGGGCAAACAGAATTCTAATTTTCCCATAGAAAGTTGTAATAGTCAACAGTTAGTATGAAAATTCATCCAATAAAACCTCTGTTTTCTCAACTGCATGATTTATTCAAAAGCATGTGGTAGTTGACTGCTTACAGCTGACACTTGTTTCGACCATAGGTAGTTTTCAAGGCTAGGAATGATGGGCTTGAATTTTTCAACATATAAATATACATGTGCATATAAATATGTATTTGTCGTCGCCTGACAGTCTTCTCAAAAATAATCAGTTACGGCGTATTTCCTTTATATGGACCTCAGGTGTGAATTTTATTAAATGCAGGTAATTCGGTGCCTCAGGTGGTCTCCTTCAGAGCCAGCACGCACCCACCAGTGTTTCAATTCTACCAGTAGCTCTACTATACAAAGAGTTTTCCTCATGTTCTGGATTGAGATGGGTGTGTCCTGGCCACCAGTCTTTAATTTGTATATGCCATCTCATTCTTGAAGGAGACACTTGCCAAGCCAAATTCCATCCTGAAAATGGGGCCACTGCCAATAGGCTGGTCAGTTTATGCGGACAATGTAATCCTTTTGGATACTACACCAGTAGGATTACAACGTCTGTATTACTTAGGAAAATTTGCAAAAGAAAGTAATCTTACTTTTTGGGGATTTACTTCCAGATCATTAACTTCAAGAGAAACAAAATGTACATTAATTTTAAATGGTATATTAATGACACAGAACTATCTCACATATCTTGAATTGCTAAGTTCAAACTGGAATCTTGTCAGTTTTGTGAAAGATAAGCTAACTGCAAAGATGAATTCCTTTATAGAGCAAATGAAAACTATGAAGGGTAAATTCTTACTCTTCTTTCACTACTACAGGTCTATCGGGCAAAGATAACCCAGAGCATGGTAATTAATAGAAACTAGTAACTGGAAATGTTGAACAATTTTAGCGGGCAAAATCTGTCAATCTTTACTGTCTTCCATGATCCTTGCCAATAGCCGCGGAAAGACTCGAGGTGGGTCTGCGTTCTTGGCCTTTGGTAAAATGGAATCAATTGAAATTGTGCTCCAATTTGCAAGGGATTAATGGAAACAACCTGTTGACACAATTGGGGAAGATTGCCGTACTTGAAAGGAACTTGCCTCCAGGAGTTTATTAACATATGTGATGGATACCTCCAAAAAAGTTAATATAGAATCAGGGATGGCACCAGAGAATCTTAATCTAGTCAAAAAGAACATAAGTTGGACATTATAGAAAACTGGGTAATATTGGCACAGCAGAGAGTGTGTAAAAAAAAATAAAACAAATAAGTGCTTCTACACTCAGATCACAGATGGCTTGCATAACAAAAATTCCATCCCCTGCAATAAGGAATTGGTACCGGGATTCAGATTTAATCTTCTCCACACCTGGAAGTGGTAGGCCCTCGCAATAATGTTCCTCCGGATCTTCGTTTACAGCTCAAAGTGGAGATGGGATTGCAGGTATAGAATAAGGAATTGGTCTCATCGTACGACACCTAAGGACCGAGAACAGTATTAATGTTTTAATGTTAGATCTATGGTATGCAAATAGGAGTTAAAAATTCCAGCTTGGCGGTCATTTTAAAAAGGTTCTATTGGTTCCCTACATGCTTTATTGAACTGAAGAGTACGAGTTGGATGACCTGTTAAGTTATATGGTAGAAGTACTTTTGAGGATAAAAGACAGTTGCATTCTCAGAACAAATGTTTTAAAAAGGTTATGATTATCATTTGATGATAAAGTTGTATTGTTGATTGTGGCTGTTTGTAAGAGGTTTACATTTTAAAACGATAACGCAAAAGGAAAAGTCTTGTGCCAGTCCCATCGGGCATAAATTAATTTTTTTTTTTCTTTTGCCTTGTTTTTGTTTATCTAGATTTTGCAGAAGTGATGTGAAGTAGCAGTATGGGCTTGACTGCCCTTTTTTAGTGGAACCAAAACAGATTTCCATATGGCCTTTCCCCTTTGCACATCAGGCTGAAAAAACAGTGGTCTTGTGGGTTGCCCAGAGCAATGGCAGGGTTCTTGAGTAGTTGCAAACCTTCCAGAACCAACCATCACTTTTACATAATGTAGGGTTCAGTTGAATGCAGTGCAGTGAATACAATAGGTCTAGTGACGGTGTGAGGCAAGCCGAGGTGGGCAATGTCACTAGGATCTGCTGCTTTCTTGTACTTGAAGCCATAGTTTACATTTTTCCTGAACCGGTGGTACGATGGTTCAGATCTTATCGCTAAAGGCATAGCGTTCCAGCATTTGGCTGCTAATACCGAGAAGCTGATCTCAAATCGTCGTCAAGACAGAGTCCATGCTTGGCCATCCAGGCTTGTATGATGTGATGTCATTGAGTATTTTGCTGTCACTAGCATAGTTTACAGTGATGGGAATGAGTATTTGGGTGTCGTCCGTGTAGTTGGTATAGGTGACACCCAAATAGTCACGGTCATGAAATAGAGGCTTTGTAAACACCTTGTATAGTGTGGGGGACACGTAAGAACCTGGGGGGGGGGACTCCACAAGTGACGGTTCTGCGGAGGCTGAAGGTGCAAAGACCCTCATAGATCTGTTGTTTAGAAAGGACTGAATCCAGGCGTTTGCTTTGTCTGAGAAGTGCGTAGCGGACGTTGGATGATTGCAGAGAATTTTGTGGTTTACTAAAGTCGAACGCTGCCGAAAAATCTAGAAGAAGAGAAAGTTTGCCTTTTGTCTATTAGGGCTTGGTTTGTGTCTTAAGGTCGATCAGAGCGGTTTCTGTCCCGTGCCTTGGTCTGAGCCCCGATTGTCTGAGACCAAGAAAGTTGTTTGATTCTAGATATTGTTGAATCTGCAGATATGCTGCTCGATCGATCCAATATTTTCAAAAGAAAGGGTACTGTGGTAATAGGTCTATAGTTAGAGGGGTTATTAGGGTCTAGGGTGGATTTGTTTTTTTAGTAGCCATGCATCCTTTAGGTTGTTTGGTACAATGCTGGAGTTGAATGATGTATTGATAAGGGATGTGATGAAGGGAGCAAGTTCCTTAGCTGCCTCTTTGATAATAGGGGCGGGTAAATATCTCCATGACGTTTGGATGGTTTTAATTTGGATATAATGTCCTCGACCTCTTTTATTTATTTTTTAAATAGTTTTTTATTATTTTAAACAACACACCAAACATTACAAACAATTAGGACTTCCATGTTTAAGTTTTACAGCATTACATTACAGAGTACACTCTTCTGTCATTCCCCCCTCCCACCCTATTAACTCGAGCCCCTGTGTCCATATCATCAGCCTGTTCATCTTCAGACGTATCCGCTGCCTTTGTCTCTTCCGTGTCATCATCACTATGGTCGGCCTGCGGGGGACCCACCATCGAGGCCACCAATTGTCTCCATGCTATCTGGGGTCCCACCTCCTCCCCTCAACTTCCGCCTCCCCCTGCTGACCGCCTCGTACCAGGCGGCCGTTTCTGCCTCTGCCCACTTCATGAGGTCAGCCCACCACATCTCAATTGTAGGCCAGGTCCTTCATCTTGCTAATATGCCTCAGGTTGCGTGGTCTGGGAAAGCCCCCAAGCATTCATGCCCAAGCCGACTCCACCTCCAGCGTGATCCCTTTCTCTGCCAAGTGCATTTTCAGTTCTGTCCAAAACCTTCCCACCTCCGGGCAAGCCCAAAACATATGTAGCATCCCTGCCTCCTCCTCCCCACACTTGGGGCATTTCTGTATCACCGGGCCTCCAAACCTGGCAAATTTGGCTGGGGGTCAAATATGCTCTATGAGTGATATATAATTGGATCTGTGGGAGCCTCGCGTTTCGGGACACCTTCTTATGATACTTTTGGACTCTGTCCCATTGCCCATCCGACATGGGTTCCCCCACCTCCGCTTCCCAATCTCGCCTCAGTTGGAACAACTCCTTCCCCACCCTAGTTCCCAGTAGCTCATATATGCGGCATATTTCATGCCCACCCTCCGAGATGTCATACATCGCCTCGATGGTAGCATCACGTTGTTCCGTTAGCACTACCGCAGGCCACCTTTCTCGCACCTGTCTGATGATTCTGGAATAGGTAATATGTTGGCCCTTGTGCACTCCGGTGTCCACTGTTAGCCTCTGAAAGTCCAGCGCCTCCCCCTCCTGCCATATGTCCCCAAGAGTAGCCAGCCCCACCGGTTCCCAGTATTTACGGACCCCTTTTATCATTTGGGAGTCCTCTCCGCATAGCGCCACTAGCGGTACCTGCATGGAGAGCGGGGCCGGGCATCCCACTATGCCACTCCTCCCAGCCAAGCACCAGCAGCCTCGCCATTCCCAGTGTCTTCGCCTTAGGCAACCACACGGTCTCTCTAAGGAAGTAGGGAGCAGGATCCTTACATAACAGCATAGCTTCAGCTATTTCCTGCTCATACAACCACCTGGCCACATATTGCAGCTGTCCCGCCAAGTAATACATCTCGAAATTCGGTAGGTTTATACCACCCTTGTCACACAAGTTTTGTAGTTTCCAGAGGGCCACTCTATTCCTGGAGTTATGCCCCTTGCACAAACTGTGGAGTCTTGCGAAGAAGCGCTTGGGGATCATATGGGATGTTTACAAAGAAGTCTTAACAGTCTGGGCAGGACTACAATTTTAATCAGGGCCGCTCTCCCCATCATGGCCAGGGGTAGTCTGTACCAAAATCCCATGCTATTTTTAATACCTTCAACTGCCTTTTCCGTATTATGTTTGTGCTCTTCTCCTGTTGTGTGGTAAATGTCAATACCCAGGTATCGAACGTCTCGGTACGCCAGGGTATTGGCAATACCGGTAGGCTTCTTGGTAGGACACTTCTATATCTCCCCAGGGGAAACAAACTGGATTTCTTGGAGTTCACTGCTATGCCCGAGAGGGTAGCGTATCGTTCCATCACCTCCAGGACATATTGTAGGTTCTCCTCTGGGAAGCGTAGATATAAAAGTATGTCATCGGCATACAGGGATATAAGATGGGAACCTCCCGAAGTGAGGAACCCTATCACCCCATATTGTTGTCTGAGGCATACTGCCAGTGGCTCCAAAGCTAGGATATATAGCATAGGCGATCAAGGGCAGCCTTGACTAGTGCCCCTGCTAAGTTGCCATTTATCCGAGATCGTAGCACCCGTTTTGACCCTTGCAATTGGTGAAATATATAGCATTTTAACCCACCTTAGGTACCCCGGCCCCATCCACTTATTCTCTAGAGACGCTAGCAGCCAGGGCCATCTCACTGAGTCGAAGGCCTTAACTGCATCCAGCGAAACGATTGCCAGTTCGCCAGGGTCCTGCTCTGTTTGGTCAATAATATGGTGGAGTCTCCTATGGTTGTCAGTTATATTCCTACCATGGACCTAGCCTGTTTGGTCGGGTTGTATCAGTCTCCCGATGACTCGCTTAAGCCTATTTGCCAGCACAGTCGTGAGGATTTTGCTGTCCTGGTTAAGCATCGATAGGGGTCTATAAGACCCACAATCTGTGCTTGGCTTATCTGGTTTTAAGAGCGGGATGATCACCGCCTCCCGTAGGGACTCCGGCAACCTACCACGCTCAAACGCCTCATTAAGCATGGCCAGCAGCGGGGGAGCAGCTCTTGTTTATATGTTTTATAGAATTCGCTGGGGAGCCCGTCCGACCTCGGAGCTTTGCATGTGGGCAGGTGCTGTATCACCATCTCTAGTTTGTCTAAGGTGATTGGAGCATCCAGGTCTGCCCGTTCCAGATCATCTACCGTGGGCAAGCTATGTCTTCTAATGTGTCCTGGATCTCTTGGGCCTTATCTTCTCCTATGCCCTCATAAAGGCGCTTATAATATCTAAGGAACTCTTTGTTTACTCCCTCTTGGGTATCCCAAATCTGGCCTTCGTCTCCCCTAATTTCCCTGATCACTGGTTGTGATGTTTCACATTTATATAACCAGGCCAGCAATCTGCCCGGCTTGTCTCCCCCTGCATGCTGTCTTTCGACATATTTCTTGTAGCTCAACTTACATAATCCATCCCAGTGGTCATTGCTGGCTTGTTGTAATAGCCTCACCCTACCCCATCCTCCCGAGTGGTGCCTACCTTACGCATTGTCTTCCAGCTCCCTCTCTGTTTTCTGCAACTCCCGTTCTATGCCCCCCTGGAGCCCTCTTGACTGTGATATAGCTACACCCCGCACTACAACTTTGAATGCCTCCCACACGGTTCCCTCAGATTGGACGCTACCAGTATTAATATCGAAGTACTGAGTGATTGCCTCCTTAGGTCCTCCCGGAATCCTGAGTCCTGCAGGGCCTCAGCTCTGAGCTTCCACGTTGGGATTCGTGCTCTAGGGGGTTGGTGTTGCTACTACAGGATTAACGGGGAGTGGTCCGAAAGCACTCTGGCCTTATATTCCGCGCTCATCATTTCTCCCATGAACCCAGCCTTAGCAAACACATAATCCAGCCTTTGTGTGCAGATCATGAGGTGCCGCGTAGTGTGAGTACTGCCTGTCCGCTGGATGCAGCTGCCTCCAGACGTCTTCATGTCCAAAATCTCTCAACAGGGCCTGTAACGCCTTTGCGGCCGGGGTGGGTTTGCATAATTTACCATGGGTTCAGTGTACAGTTGAAGTCCTCTCCCCACAGGATCGTGCCACCCAGCAGGGGGCTCATTTTCCCATATAGAGTCCTAAAATAGGCTGCCGTATCTTGGTTAGGGGCGTATACGTTTATAATGCCCTTGACCTCTTTAATGAAGAAGGGGGAGTAGTTGAATTGGTTATGGGTATACACACCTGGTGCAGGGGGAGTGGGAGCTGCCTTGGTAATGCTGAGTTTTTTAGATTCTATTTTACTTTGGAGCATAGCAATTTTATCTTGTAGCACCCTTTGGATATTAGTACACCAAGAGATAACTTTGGTGCAAGTGTCAGTTGGTGTGGTGGGGGATTCTAGCTCTTTTGAGTATCTTGAAGAGCTCCTTGGTGCTAGATTTCACTTTGGTGATGCGGTTGTTATAATCTTCTTTTTGGCCTGTACAATAGCTGTTTTATAGTTAAGAGAAGTTGGTAAGAAGTTATCCCTATTGGCTTCTGAGGGGAGACTTTTCCAGAGGGCTTCTGCGTTTCTGTAAGTTATTTTGTAGGGATTTGAGGTGCAGGGTGAACCATGAGTTTAGATGCGCACAAGGTTTGGATTTTCGCAGTTTTAGTAGTGCTAGAGTATTGATGGCATTGAGTAGTGTGCGATTTATAGAGGTCAACTATGTCGGTGTGGTCAGTGAGTGTCTTGGGGGAGTTGATGATTGGCTGTAATAATGGTAGTAGTTTCTCCCATGTTATTGCATTTGTTTCTGGTGCTCATTGGTGGGGCGATGTTCTGTTGGTTCGGCTGATTACATTCCTTGATGGTGAAGGAAATTAAGTGATGGTCTGACTATGCACAAGGTGTATTGGACAGGATATTTATGTCGCAGTTGAGGTTGGCTAACCAATCTAAGATTCTGCCTTTTTGTTGTGTATTTTATCCGTTATGCGATGTATGAATCCTAATTCGGTGATTGTATTTGCAAGGGCGAGTCTTTTGGGTCTTTAGGGTCTAGGAGGCCTAGGTTCATGTCACCCATGAGCATAACTTTTCAGTTTGTCTTCATATTAGTCGATAGGAGGAGCGAAATGTCCTGTTCGAATGTGGATGTAGGGCCGGAGGAGTGGGGGCGGGGGGGGGTCTATAAATGAGATGGACGGTGATTGTGCGGAATGGAGAGATGGGTAACTTGATGGAGAGTAGTTCTGCGGAAGGCATGGGTTGGTTAGCAATAGTTCTTAGGCCTAGTGATGTTTTGCAGATGCCCCCGCCTTTGGAAAGTTTGGATTTTCTATTTTGACGGATGATGGAATAATTGTCTAGGATAGCTAGAGAGAGTGAGGGTCCTGATGCATCATGGAGCCAGGTCTCTGTGATGGCTAGAAAGTTGAGGTTGTGTGGGTTTATGTAGTCGGATATTTCCAGAGCATGGGCTGGTAGTGATCTGGCATTAATGAGAGCTCCTGTGAGCGAGGAGGGGGTGTTGTCTAATTTACATTTGGATTGTATCTTGCTTCCTATGGGTGCAGGTGTATTGTTTGCAAGTGGGTGTGGTAGAATGCAGAATACAAATGCAGGCAAAATTAGGCGGATGCAGATAGTAACACAATGGTCATATAGCTAGCACGGGCTGACTTGCTATGCTAACGCTGCGCAAAGTTAACGGTATGTAGTAACAGGTGCATAAGGCAAAAAACTAGTGCTATTGGCAGTACAGGTAGAACCAAACGGGAAACGGTTGGGGCTAAACTAGTCATATAGCTAATAAAGATTCGCTCACAGTGCAAACGTTGTGCCGAGTTAGAGGCACAGAGTTGCAGGTAAATACGGCCGAATGTTAGTGGCAATGGCGGTACAAGCAAACCTAACAAGATACAAATGGTATTATTAGGTAGGCAATTGGCTAACCGTGCTGACTCGAAATACTAACTTTACACAGAAATACGCGTATGACAGGATGCGAATCACAGTGCAGAGGCGGTAAAAACTGATAGAATACATTTGACAGCAATCTGGATATTTGGCTGACCGAGGCTGAAAGCGTCAAGCTAATGTATCCTACCCGTTACAGGCAGGTGTGGCATACTGTGAATTGAGCACATGGAGGCATGTCATCAGAAGTACAGTAGGTGATTGGCAGACCGCTGTGACTATCGTGGACTGCGGTGTATGGTTAGGGTTAGATTCAGATGGCGCCGTTGGATCAATTAAGGTTAATTGGTGTCGCCAGTATACTTGCATATTAAGTGGATGGTGTCAAGGAAGGAAGCAGCAATCGAGGTTTATGAATTTGGGATAAATACTTAAAGAACGTTCTGCTGGCCGAGGAGGCAAAAGTTGTCCGGGTTTGGTGTCACCTCTGGACACTGCTTCAGATTTTGCACTGGAGAACGTTTTTATAAACAACCTTACATTAGGTTGACATCCATAATGCCAGGGCTAAGGGGTACTCTGACTTCTGGTTGATGGTCATGCCCTTTTGGGTTTAACTCCTTAGAGCAAAGTCTTTTCCCAATATGATAGAACGTGTGACGTTTCCCACTACTTTAATGATATTGAGATTCTGAGAACCATGGACCGTGCCAATCTCTGGGTTGCCTTCTTGGCTCTGCCTATGTTTTTCCTGTTCCATTGGTCATCGCCTCAGTCATGGTTTGGGACATCTTCACGTGCATTATCCTGTTTCATTGGAGAAACACCTTTTTTTAATAGGTTGCACACTTGTATGACCGCCCACCGCTCCCCCCCAGGGCCCTGGTAGACCCCATCAGTGAGGTCCTTTTTTAAAAAAAAATGTATTTAACACTGTATCCAAATCATCAGTCCGCGGCCCTCTCAACAAGCCTATACTTATTTCACCATCTTTTGCAGCTCATGGCTTCTACAAAATGGTCCTGGAATTTGGTGTCTAAAATGAATTTCTCAAGTGAATAATGATTTTGTTTTTAAATGTACAGTTTCATGCTGGATTCGTCTTGCTATTAAGTGCTGTTATAATAACTGGTATTACCCAACTTGGAGTAACTCAATTTTTCAACTTCTGATGGGTGAATGGCTTGGTCGGACGTCCAAGAGTTGAAACATGCAGGGTGTGCAGGCTTGTCGCATGTCCAAGGCAAGGGCTTAAATTATCCACCTGGCTTTTGGTGGTTCTCCTAAACACCAGCAAAAGATGAGCTTACCTATCTAGGCTGATATATGAGCAGGATCTACGTGATTACTGCAGCGAAATACAGAATCTGAAAATGTTGAATTCGAAAATTGCGCTGTGCAGTGATCACAAAGATCGCTTTTTCCTGCATCCCCTTACCTCTTCTCGGTGTGTGCCGCCGACTCCCCTCTATCCCTGCAGCGTCGGTACCCTCCCACTAACATGGGTCGGAGCTGGAGCTGAATGGTCTTTTCTGCTTTTATTTAAAAAAAAATGTTTTTTATTGTCCCCCGCTTTCAGTGTCATGGAAGCAGGGGACACCCCTGCAATCCCTGAGGTCCATAAGCTGAACAAGGGGCGCAGAACCCCTGCTTCCCTTGTTTGACAATATGGGCATTGTTTTTTTCCCCCATGCCAAATGCGCAGTAAATGCACATTGAGCATTTTTAAATTGTTTTTCTTTTAGGCCGAAACGGTCCGAGCATAGTCGGGAAGATATGGTGAACCGTGCATCTTATGCAACAAATTGGTACTTGTGACATGTGCTTAGCAAAAATAGTTTTATTCACTGTCTTGAGTTTCAAGAACACTGCGCCTGACATTTCAGTGTTTCAACACATCGTCTTTATCAAGGCCTAATATGAGGTTTTGATCCCTAACGGTGGGTATATCCAGTATGCCGCACCCTGGTGTGAACATGTACTACTGATAATGATGCACACTATTGTGTGCAGAAAAGTGTCCCTTCGCAAGAATTATTCCCTGTGTTGGCAGAAGCTGATTAAGACACGAGTTGAACGCATACTGAGAGTTGGAGGGCAGCTGTCCGGCCAGGAATCATCGGCATCCGCCTTGATAACACCTGCATTTTATGCAGCCGTACCTTTTTTGTTTTAAAAAAAATAAATGTGATCATGCGCTGCAGTTTGAGAATCTGTGTGAGATGTTGCACCTTTTGGCACAGTCCTCACTGGTGGCAGCTACATTTGGCGTAAGGCAAATCCTGACCTCTCCACCCGTACTGAATTCCTTGAGCACTGCATCAAGGATGTTGATTAGACCATTTGAGGCCAACCACTTTGGATGCCATCCTGGCTGCTTATGATTTGAGCCTGCAGAATAACATTAGCAAATATGATGATGGTCGTCAAGAGTACTTGTTAATGTGGTTGAGTAATACCAGACAACTCTTCCTTGATTTAGTCTTTTACATGCTTGATGGGGAGGACGCGGGGGGCATCCACCATGATGATGCTTCGCTTGGAGGAATGATGGAGATGGATATCTGCAACAAGCTTGGATTTGGACTACTAAACACCTTCCAAAGGCATAACACAAGTGTCTCGTCTCGACCATCTGTTAGATTATTTTTATTTCTCGGTCAACAAACATTCAGCTGCCAGATGTCAAAATCAATATGGAGATGAACTTTTCCTTGTCTCAGGAGAAATTAAAGATCGTACCCCATGCATCGATCAATTCCTCCAAATTGGGGCATTGGGTCTGCAGTGCACCTTTTACTGATGCTTACCTTCAAATCTCCTTTTGACCACCATCTTTCTTTTTTTCTTTTTTTTTTCTTCTTTTTCTTTCAGTTGTAGCAGAGAGAACGCTGTACCAGTACCTGGTCTTTCCCTTTGATCTCAGCACCGCTCAACATACCTTGCAGGTTAACTGATCAGTGCACCCAGCAAGTGGAGGGGTTCGGGGACACACACTGGCCTTTTCAACATGTTCTCTGTCCACACATTTGTGGGGGCTGTTGGTCAGTGAGGGGGAACATCCATGGTAACCCCATGACAGCGGTTGACTTTCAGCTTATGTGTATGGAGAGACCAAGGGTCCGTATAGAACAATTCTTTGGTATTGGATGATTTTTGGGGATGTTTTTCTGAATTATTTGGTAGTGCCCTTTGGTTAAAACAAAATGTATATGACTTCAATTACAATTGGCCTACTGTTAGGATAATGCGCCTTGACTAGTCCTTCCCGACTCCAGTTTCAAGCCAGATTCTGGAGGCTCTTCCCTGCTTGGGTGTAGGATACAATATGCTGGCCAAGTCTTGGATTTCCTCCCTCTGACCTTGTGATGTCCATCACAACTGACTTCACAGTACAGATAAAAGAATGCTTTGAACAATCTACTATTACAGTATCATTTGGACTGCATTGATGATTCCTCCTAAAACATTCTGGGTGGGGGTGCAGGCTGGTCTTCTGGCCATTTAAACATTCTTTACAGAGGTGAGCGGTTGTAAGTTGTTGATCATCACAGACAAAACCCTACATACATTCTACATAAATGAGCATTGTGGGATTCCTTTTCTTGGGTGATTTGCACTCTCATCTCGGCAACATAGCTTTGTTGCCGAGATGAGAGTGCTCATATTTTGGTGTTCATATTTTATTTGTGTATAGTTCAAAGAACGTTTACATAATCGGGACCAATAACCCAATCTAAGAAAGAAACCACTTACATAATATGTAAATACGTTCATTCATTATTTCATAAACATCGATTCAAGGAAAAAGAAAAAAAGAGAAGGTTCACAATTTCATTTTGCGATGGCTTTGCGCATAGTGAAATATAAGAAGGTAACGTTTATATGGAGTGAAATGAATTACATCTTTAAATAAATAATGTGTGACCCATTCCCTTTGTTTGGTTTGTTAGGTCTGTCAAGTTTGCCTGAGGCTGTGACACCCTTCCAACCTCGATAAAGTGTGATGTGTACAGCTTCATTTCCTGTGTTTAGACAGTATGACCAAAACCTGTCACCTTTGATGTCATGATATCGTTTGACATAAGGCCCAAGACGATTCATATATAAAGGGCCAAATTCTCTTTTATTTGCATTTATAAAGCACTCATCAGCCCTAGGGCATTGTGGCACTGTTACAGGATATTTGCTTAGACGAACAGCAGATAGGGTACAGTTTACAGCGTGTGATGCATTGACAGTGGCAGCATTCGGTTAATCACATTTAGACAAGGGTGCGTGTATGAGTCAGTGGCTAGTGGAAGAGTTGAGTTTTAAGAGCCTTGCGGAACACTGTGCGGGAGGTCTCTTTTCTGAGTGCGGGTGGGAGCGTGTTCCAGTTTTTTGGACCTAGTACTGCAAAGCTTGCGCCTCCTGCTTTTGCTCTTTTAAAGGTCGGGACTGCAAGCTGGTTGCAGTGTTGGGTCTGCTTACGTCTTTCTGACGTGGCACAGTGAATGGTTTCTGTGAGGTAGGGAGGAGCTGTGTTTGATGGGCAGGAGTGTGTGATGGAGGGGGCTTTAGAGAGAATGCGCTCTTTAACTGGGAGCGATTGCCCTTAGTTTTTGCATCCCTGGTTAACCTGTCGGTAGGCCAATGACAATGTATTGCCCCAGAGCCCGCCCTAAAGCCCATCTGAAAGCAGTCTAATATCTTGGCACCATAAGCCCATTTTGTTAGGCCATTGAGTATTAGGGATGCAAATATCTTCCTGGTTACATCTAGCATAGCGAGAAGCCTAAAGTTCTTAGGTGATGTTCTATTACCTTTTTTGTAGATGGGAACCAGGACAGAGTTTCTCCATGAGCTTGGGACTCTACCCTCTTTGCAAACTTTATTGAAGAGCACAAATAGTACCCTTGAGCAGTATTTTGGGGATTTTCTCAGTACAGCATTTAAGAGACTGTTAGGGCGAGGACCTCTGCAGTCAAATTTATAAGTTTACGTATTTCTAGTTCAATGTCCAAGATCAAAATTTCTCTTGAAATTAGCTCTTCTCATCCAAAATGTTTTCGCTTATGTATTCAACCCAAGCCTGCTCACTGATACCACTTGTAATTAAAGGGCCTTTTGGCTTTGTTGAATTTAGACCATAAGCGCCACATTCTTTTGGTGTCATTATATGTTATTGCTTTGAGAAGGTATCGTCACTGAGCCTTTCTATGTGAAGATCTCCAGCCCTCGACCCATTGTATCTGTTTTTTATCTGACTACATGCTTTCATGGGTTACCTGCATATCTGGATTTGACTGCTTAGTTCTTCTGATCTCTTGTCTCATTCGCCTCTTAGCCTCCTGGATGGCCCTGTCATAGTGGGACCCTTTCCCCCGTTTATATCTTCCCTTATATACTGTCAGACGAGTCATAGTTTCCTTAATCCACGATTCCATAGCATCTGCCGATAGTCCGACTACACATTTCAATTGGTCAACCATCTGCATAGTTACAAATAAGTGCACCATCTCTAGGGTTTTCTCAGACCACCTAATTCTATTTCTGCTACTATTTACATCCACCTCACCTATTTTCATCTCCTCTTCTGTGCCCATACCTTCGATAGTAAGAGTGATCATAGCGTGGTCACTGTAATTATTTTCACTGCCATCTTCTTAATTTTCGGTATGGTACCCTCTTTGCAGAAGAAATAGTCTATCATGGAAGATAGCAGACCCCTCTTCCAGGTCAGTTTCCCTGGGCTACCACCACAAACTCGCCCATTTAGCATGAAGCAATCCAAGTCAAGTAGGGTATCCAACCAGGATCTCACCCGCAGTGACTTGCTTGGTTTCTCCATTATTGGAAAGCTGCTAACATGTTCAGTTTCATTAATCTTGTTGTCACAACAGCATCTAGCATTGAAATCCCCCTTTGATTTATTGTCATTTCCGGCATTCCTTTACTTTGTGCATTACACAAGATTTCAGCAATGCTTTCAAAGATGCTATTGGTACAGGAAGAACCAGGAGGGTCATAAATGTTTGATAGTATAGTTTCCCTCACCATGTGTCAGACTAATCACAGGTGCCAGCTTCCCCTTCATCGCTGCGAGGCAGTGGAACTCCCTGCCACCCGCCCTCAGGAATGAACCATCCCACCTTGCATTCCGCGAAGCCCTCAAAACTTAGCTGTTTGTATAACTTTGCTCACACCCCTTCCCCTTAGCCATAAGTACCCTTCCCCTTAGCCATGAGTACCCACGCCCCCGTAACCACACATACTCTTGCATGTGTACCACGGTACTAATGTGTAAACTACCTCGTCGCAGGCAAGAACACACATGTTCACTGTAACCATCTGAGCTGTGTACACCGTATATGTATTCTTGAAACTTTCCTCCCTCTGTAACAGCGCTGTGATGCCCACAGGCTGATGTGCGCTATACAAATAAAAAATAAATAATTCTCACTGCAAGAATGTTAGGATTTGTTTAACTTGGGTGGATTCTAATTGCCTGTATAGAATTTTGACACTGATGATTAGCCCCCGATAAGGGCACCCCCTAAGACCTTTTTCTGCAAGTACTTGGAATACTTCGTGGTGTTTCATAAGAAAAATCTGGCTTAGATTTAAACAGCTTTCTTCTACATGGTCGTTTCTGAGTTTCTTATTAAACAGGTGATATTGTTCCAAATATCCTCCATCAGCTGAAGAAAAGCTTCTACATGGTCCAAATGTATTAGGAGGACTGGAATTGTATATGTATAGCACCACCTTCAGTGGATTAACCACTGACCTCTAAATCTCCTGTCCCTGGATGGTCTGCCAGTTAATCCACCTAGTTGGATGAAAACATACTAGGGGTGAAGCAGGATGATGCATGAAGAGTCAGATGCAGAAAAAGCTTTGAATAGACTACAGATATTTCTTCTTTTGTTTTCTGAATCCCTTTGCTGTGCGAAGATCCAGTTCCTTTGTTTCCCGAATATCTGCCCCAGTAATGTGGAGATAAGAGCACTATGTATTTTAAATACAAGAGTGACTATGATGGGTACCTTTTTATACATTTTAGAACAAGGATATCTGTTAGTCCTCACAGCGGTCAGGTCAAGTGCGAGTCTAGCTAGAAGAGCAGCAGCAGTAAAGACATTTGCCATTTTGGTGTTCTCTGAAGCCTGTCAATCCATGTTTAAACAAACAGAAGTCCACCTGGGATCAGTGAGCACACTTGGGGATTTAAGTGTCCTGCTCTGAATCTGCATCTTGCCCATCCACACATCCTAAAGGAAAAGTATTGTGAATGTGTAATCCCTGAGGAAGAACCCAAATAGCTGTCAACTTGCCACAGTTGTGTTCAACAGTACCACGTGGCAAAGTTGCTGTTCCTCACCAAGTGTTTACAAAGCCACATCGGCACCGTACTTGGCATTCATTTTCGTGGCTAATCGACAAACCTTTTTCTAGCTGCCTTTTAACAAACTAGAAGGGGTTTCCTGGATCTTCATACCTGACTCTAGTGGACCCCTTTATCTTATAGTGATTGAACTTTGTTAACTATATTTGAGGAGATCTTCAAGTGTTGCCAGATTGCGGTGAAAACAGTAAGTGACTGCAGATAGTTTTGCTGTAAGCTAGACCATTACCTGGGCAGAGTTTTTAATTGACGTGATGGCTGGTTTATTTCTTTTTACATTTGTCTGTCAGGCCCATCTATCGGGCACAAGCCGTGTCACCAAACTGAAAGTTCGTACTATGTTGGAAGCTTTCTGTTTTGACGCGTTGATTTGCCAGAGGACTGAAGAGAGGTGTGGCGCTGGAAGTGGTTGATCTGGAAAGATGCCGTTCCTGTATGCAAGCCATGCAGAGCAGGAATGCATTGGAATATGTTGTCCACAAACATACACGGCTAACTGTACATTTAACACAAGGAGCGTTCTGTGCTTGTCCAGACTAATTAATACAGGTATTGTAATGAAAATGTGGTCTGTTTTAAACAAATGTTTCAAATTGCTCTTTCTGTAAAACCGATTGATGTGACCTACCTCACTTTCTGAAAATTCTTAGACCTCTTTTCTTTTTATTCTTATAATTCCATATTTTCATAGTGTTTTGATGTTTTCAGTATTATAGAACTAGGCCTCCTTTTGAGAATAGAGATCACTAAATACACCACCACCACCCTGGATTTGAGGAAGGCCGAATAATCAGTAGTTAGCTCAAACTACCCAATTTCAGTATCTACGCTAAGGGTTGAGGGAACATTTTTATCATACCCTCTAAGAATGTAGTCTTCTATCACCAAAACCCAGAGGCCCTTGATGCCATAACAATGGCACATAGGCAATATATAAATGTCCAAAGTCTTGTAATTTCACCAAGCACTATTCTACAGATCAAAGTTTCCATGGTGGTGTTCTTTCAGAGTATTCAGATGTCTAACAAATCTCCACTCTGTTCCCACCAATGTATTTTTATCTTTGTAATCTATTGCTCTTCCTGTTAATAGTGGGGTTTCAAACTAAGAACATATCTCCTTCTTTAGTTCTAGTTTCCTTTTGAAGGTCCCTCAGTCTATCTAAATTCAATTGTATATAATGACCTCTGTCTACTTTCAGCTTGTTTTGGTGATGTTGCGGCTGACATATTCAAAGTGCTCTTCCAGTTAATTTTAGTCTCGACTGTGTTGCTTTTACTCTTAAGTAAACTTTTATATGTGGTAAAAAGTCTTTTTTCGGGGGCTAAACCTGAGCTCCTTGCTTGTTGTCATGATCAAGTTTTACATTTGGGGCATCCTTTAGGTGAGCAGGATTTACCGCGGCACAGTACGGTTCATGAGGATCAGTCCAGGCCTGGTTGTATAGCATCTGTTTTTTGTTGTAGTTGGTTTTGAGTCCTTTTTAGATTATGCTATGCCTACTTCACTATCTTTGGTTGATCCGTAGTATTACAACTGATTTAACCGAGGATAAATGTGACCCAGCAGGCAAGTCTATATTCTCATTTGAAGACTAGAGTGGTAAAATGTATAGGGTACTATACAACACACAATAAATGACTGTCCACACAGTATGCGTGCTATGTTATATAGACACACAAGCATGTTTCCCCTTAGCGCTGACCATTTATTGTTCTGGTGGGATCTTTTCCTTATTTTCACCTAGTAATACCCTCTTAAGGTGCCACAAATGAATGTTAGATTAACTTGCAGTAATTGGACACATGATGTATGACATACCCGATGCACCCAGATAAAATTTGTAAGTGGGAGTATTTTTAAAGTTGGGAGTAAAATGATTTTTTAGAGAGCATAAAAGTAAGTTCCTTTCCTAATGGGAATATTTTATAGGCGAGTAAACATGTTTTAACTGTAAAACAAATGATTTTATAATATTTCTTTGAACATAGTTATTCATACACAGCAAAGATACATTTTACCTCTTCAGATCAGGCAGTGATAATATTTTCTTACTGAAGCACAAACTGTACTACTGGTTCAAACGTATCCAGGGTGCTGTGGGTTTTGTTGGGAGTATTTTTACTTCCCTCATTTACCTTTTTGGGAGTTTTTGCTTCCTTTTGGGGTTAAAAGGCAATCCAGCAACCACTAGGGGGCGCAGAGCGTAATGGTCGCCTGAACCTCGACTCCCGTCTCATTGGGGATGAAAGAGATGATTTCGAATCCCAACACAAATCAACAACGAAAACCATGAAAGCTAAGTGTGACCATATATAGGCACCCAGTGGCACCCCAAACGCATGCCTAGTGGGAGAATAAATCAAAGCGAGGGATGTGCCCATCCCCCACCGGCCTCTCAACGAAGCGGGCTGCCGGCACTCTGCGCCAAAAGAGAAGAGGCCGACCTGCAGCTGCGAGGCCCTGCAGACGGCACAAATTCACGCAAAGTGGACCCTACCGAGGGAACATTGACCCGCCCCCCCCTCACACCCGCCGAGACGCTGCTGCAGCAAGGGCAACAGACTTTGATCACCTGCAGGTACCGAACGGGGACGAGGCAGACTGGGAGCCGCGAGGACCCTTTGATGGGGGATGAAGTGCCTGCACCCGAGCGGTTTTCCCCCGCCAGCACCTCCCCACAACTGACCAGTCCAGTAAAGGGCCGTAGCCACCCCAAGAGTACGATCTGACGTGGGGACCCATAGAGGACCGTTGAATCCCAGCCAAGCAACTGTGAAAGGAACACCAGACCATGCGGACAAGGTGCTGGGTCAACGGCACCCGGACCTCAACGACACTGCGCGCGACCAGCTAACAAGCCCCGCTGCTGCACTCTGAACGGCTCCCCCAAAGAGGTCTCCAACTAGAGCCACTGCAGAGCCCCGTGGCAGGAAAACAGAAGAAAGGACAAGCGCACCCCCAAAGTGCTGCAGGCGTGGAAAAGCAGGCTAGCTGCCCCCTGATCTGTAATTGAGGTCTTCCACATCTAGCCCGTGGGAGGGAGTCAAGAGACACGCACCAAGCCCCACACGAAAGACAGTGCGCAACCACAGGGGAGGTTTTCGCATAGACCAAAGGGGAGATCCGAGATGTAGCTGACAGAAAAAAAAGGACCCAATATAATGATGGCTGCACCAGCCAAAAGTAGACCAGGGGGCACAACTCTTAGGGTAGTCACACTTGATGTTAAAGGGCTCAATTCCCCAGCCAAGAGAACCCTGATTACAAGGGAGTTTGACAGAGCAGACATAGATGTGCTCTTTATACAAGAAACCAGGCTTAAAGCAGGGGAAGAGAGACCACTAAGAGGGAAAGAAGTGGGGCAAACATTCTGGGCCTCAGCAGATCTTTAAAAAAAGGGGGTGTAGCCCTCATTCTCCACAAGAAAACCACACTCACAAACCCAGTGGTGCAATCATTGATGGGAGGCAGACACTTGATAGTTCGGGGGGGGAATGGGACAATATACAGATCACCTTTGCAGGGGTGTACTCGCCCAACCTGGGGCAGGCGGCATTCAATGAGAACACCCTCTCCACTATTCCAACAAATAGCAGGGGTCTCCTGGTGATAGATGGGGACTTTAACACATGGGCAGACCCCCAAATGGACAGGCAAGGTACACGTGAATTATTCGGAGACACTTCAAGGGAAGTAGGAAGCAAATTCATGACCTGCCTGGCAGAAGATCTGGTGGATGCCTGGAGAGTGACCAATCCAGACAAGAAGGGATACACTTTTGGATTGTGTCCATGACACGTTTACTAGAATTGACTATTTGTTGGTAAGCAGGGACGCCAGCCCCAGGATAAAGCACAGTGAAATCCGCCCCATAGGCAGGTCAGACCACGACATGGTCATGGCAACATTAGATGTGGAAGGGCTCAACAGACGAGACCCCAAATGGCATTGCAATGAATACTTGTGGAAGGACAAATGATACTCACAGGAAGTCTATAAAGCAATACACAAATACTTCCAGATAAATGACAACAGGGTGTGGGAAGCGGGGAAAAGCAGTCTGGAGGCGTCTGATGAGGGAAGGGGCAAAGTGAAAAAGGGAGCGAAAGCTGCTGGAAGATAAACTGTGAAAAGAGATCATTGCCCTTGTGGAAAGGATGCATGCCTTTGGGTCTTATCGAGATGAACACATAGAATTGCCCTAGCAAAAAAGAATAGAGCTGAAAGCACTGGGAAAGGGAGATGTCCTGAGAAAATTAGCACTATTAAAACAAAAGTTCTACGAAAAGGGCTACAAAGCTGACAAAATGTTAGCCGCCAGATTAAGAGCCCAAAGAACGGAGAGATGGGTGGAAAAGATCCAAACAGAAGAGGGGAGTTGGGCACAATTTTCAAGTTTTTACAAAAAGTTGTACACCTCAGAGGGGGTTCAGGCGGAAGGGGAAATGGAGGAGTACATCGAGAGAGCGGGACTAACTCCCCTAGCTAACTCTGAACAATCACTTTTGGATGCACACATATCCCCAGAAGAAGTGAAAGCAGCAATTAGAAGGCTTCCCCAGGAGGGGCCCCTGGTGAAGATGGCTACACCATGGGCTTCTACAAGCACTTTCTGGAATCCCTAGCACCTCGACTAGCCAAGCTATTCAATCACATACGCGACTCTGGCCAAGCGCCCCGTCCTTCTTAGTGGCTCACATAGTGGTCATCCCCAGGGTGGAAAAAGACCCAACATCCTGCAAATCCTGGTGGGGGGGGTGGGGTGGGCGGGAGAGCACGCTCTCCTCAGGATGGTCTCCGAGAAGGCCTTTGACCAGGTTGAGTGGGGCTTCCTTTGAGCCATGGGTAGAGTGGCGGTGAACGGCAACCTCTCGGAGGAATTCGGCATGGCCAGGGGTACCAGACTGGGGTGCCCCCGCTCGCCACTCCTCTACTCGTTTTCTATCGAACCCCTGGGTAATGTAATTAAAAATGAAGAATCTATTAAGGGGATCGAAGTAGGGGACACAGAATACAAGCTAGCTATGTTCGCTGATGACATACTACTCTATCTTGCATACCCCACTACAGCCATACAAGTAGTCCTGAGGACAATAAAAGAATTTGGTAAATTGGCGGGATTGAAAGTCAATGCTGAGAAATCCACGCTCTTCCCATACAAAAAGCCAACCCACTCAGGCGACTAAGAGGCCCCCACAGGGGGAATACCAACTGCACACCGATACTTGAAATACCTAGGGATCAACATCACGAAGAAGATGGAAGTTCTCTACGGGGCAGACTTCCCCCCGCTCCTGTCAGAAATATCAAAGGACTTGGATAAATGGAGCAAACTCACTGTGTCATGGCTGGGTCGCCTAAATGCCCTAAAAATGCTGCCAAAAAATGTTATACTACTACCAGATGCTCCCAGTTGCCATCCCTCGAAACCACTTCACAGAGATAAAAACCAGATTCATAAGATTTTTATGGTAGGGGAAAGGACAGCGCATTGCCTACAGCACCCTAATCTAGCCAAAAGAGGAAGGAGGAACAGGACTCCCGGACCATATACGTACTATTGAGCTGGCCAACTTCGCGCCCTGGTCCCGCATCTGAGAAGAGATACGCAGAAGCAATGGGTGACTTTTGAAAACCATTTGATGAGACCCGTGACACTTAAAGAATGGCTATGGGCCCCCAAAAAAACATTCCCCCCCCCAAGTGTAGGCAATCACTTTGCGGTGGGTCCGCTCCTGAAAACATGGTGGAGTAAAGGAGAAATGAAATGGCTTACAATGTGGCCTTCCCCCATGAGCTGCTTCTGGGCCCCCCCAATCAGGCATGAGTTCCAAGAGTCTAATCGCTGTCAAACATGGTGTGAAGTGGGCTTGGAAAGAGCGGGTCAAATCATAAAACCCAACGGGTGTATATCAATTCAGGACTTGGAAACCGGTCTGCAAATAGGCCCGCTAGGAGTATTTATGTACTTGCAGCTAAAAGGGGTGCTTCAAATGTCGAAATGGAAAAAGAAGCTCCAACGGGAGCTTACTCTCTTCGAGAAAATAATCAGTGAATCCCGCTCAATCAAGGGCTCATCTCTGATAGGTGAAGACCTCCGAAAGAGGTGGGAGAAGGACCTAGGCCCCCTGATGACGGATCAATTGTGGACACAAATGTGCAAATCGGCACCAAAAAAACTAAATCTCGGCACAATTCAAGCTCCACGGAATAAAATTACTACACAGATGGCAATACAACCCCAAGAGGCTATCCAAAATGTGTGAGCAATCTAGCCACCAGTGCTGGAGGGCATGTGGCTCCCAAGCGGACTATTGGCATATGTGGTGGTCTTGCCCCAAAACGCAGACCTATTGGAAGTCCTGAAATGGATTCGAAAAATTGAAGGAATTGCCAGAGACAACGACCCCAGACTGGTGCTATTTGCACTATAAGAACAAGAGGGTCTCTGGAAACGAGTTCCCCACATGACTCACTTTCTCCTTCTTGCAGCCAGGACCTGCATCACCATGAACTGGAAATCTAGTGAGCTCCCAACAGAAACCACCTGGTCCCGGCGAGTTAAGTTATGTGGGAAAGTTTATACCGGTCATGCCGCATCGCGCACCGAAGCTGTCTTAATGTTGATGTCAACACGTGATAACGCATGTCTTTGAAATGCTTAATAAAAACAATTGGAAAAAAAGGCAATCCAGCTATGGGACTTTCCTAGAAGAAAGGATGGTCTAGCCGGATAATCTTTGGCAAATCTGCCACTTGGGCATCCCATGGTTTGCAAGTGAGTTCTGTAAAAATTCATACATTGCATTTGCGTGACCCTGCAGGAAAAAAAGAATATTCGTGGTAGTTCTGGGCTTATCAGTGAATCTTTTTACATGGATGCATTACATTTGGTGTTAGAATCAAAGCAAACTTCAATGGTATCTTTTCGACAGCCATCCTAGATCACTCTAATTTGAGCAGAGACTTCATTACTTTTCCAGTCTTGTGGTTTTTCGGTTTAATATACACTGCAAATGTTTATTCTGCAAAATGTAGTAGTCGAGATTGCAAAGTAAAAGTTTTGATTAGTAATTTGCCATTTATTTTCAAAGATCTAAAAACATATTTACGACCTGTCTGTTTGTCCCTCTTCTTTTAGTACATTGATTGCTGTGCTGTTTACAGCTTTCGTTAGTGGTGCAATACCTGGTTGGTTTAAACAAGTATGTGACTTTTGATTAGTGTTTCCATCAATATCTATTTAACTGTGAATAAATCCTAAAGCTGTGTAACATAAGCGCAAAGCGATCTGGAGGCTATGCAGAGCTGATTGTGTTGCAGCACTCGGGAATCTTCGCTGAGTAAGAAAGATAGGATAGTTTGTGGTTGTTTGACTGGTCAGGATAAATTGCCTGAAACATCAAGGATGAGGAATGAGATAGTATGCCAATAAGATTCAGTTCACTAATTGATTGAGTAGCCTTTAAATAATGGATGTGTTACCTGCAGGGCACAGGTTCTCCCTCTTATTAAACTGGCTCTTTATGTTGAGCATTTATTGCCAAATCCATGTTACCTGCAGGTCACAGGTTCAAACACCTTTTAAGATTGTTCAATGGGCAGAGCATCCATGGCAAAGATCTGTGTATCCTGGAGTCCAGCAATCTGTTTTATAGCAAAGGAATGGATTATAGAATACTTGTGATGTTGGCCCTTTTCAAATGCATCTCCAGAACCTTCTCCTTTTTGAAGCCTTTTTCCTTTCCCAGTGAATATAGAGCACACTAAGCAAACTGAAATTTACTACAAAAACAGTGTTTTGTTTTTTTTCTAAAGTCGAGCAACTTCAACCTTCAGGAATGTCATTTCATAACTGTCTCTAACAAAAAAAATACTGTATATAATAGGAAGTGGAAGTTTACTGCATCACCTCACCAGGTCTGGCTAAACTAGCCAGCACTGAAGAAGCTGGTGGAGACAATGACACCCAAATGGAGGAGGAGTAGGCAATATCTGCATTTTCTTTTTTTAAAGTCGGGTACTTAAATCGCCCCTAGTGCTAAACAGTTGTTAAGTAATTGGCAAATCTGAGGTGTTTCATTGGAAATTGCAATGCAATACCACTGCACTGTATTCTTCTGTAATTAATATATCACCCGTGATCCATTTTGGTGATTTGTTCCTCTCAAGTATAACCTTCATAAAAGCATTTGTCTTAAAGTATGACGTAGACAAGAGGCCTGAACCACCATTCACAGTGAGGGTGATGAGTACTTTTGGACACCCTTTTTGGGTTGTCCTATCACATCTGGATCATAGTTTGAAAACGATTGAGCGCTGTATTGAGTCTAAGCAAGGTTTCCTGGCATGCTAAGGTCTGGAAATGCCTATTTTCCAGTAAAAATGTGCTACTTAAATTGTTGTAAAAAGCCTTAAGAATTCCAAGACCATACTAAAAGTGACAAATGGTTCAATTCCCTGGTTCTGCTGGAAGGTGTTTTGACATGAAATCTCATACAAGAAAGATTTCACTAACGCCTTTAAAGAGCTTATATATTTGCTGGCCATATACCATTGCATTGTTGAATGACTCAATGGCCCCAAGGTGTTTTCTGGGTAAGTGTCACCAACCTTTTTGGTCTTCTCGAATAGTGCAACCATTCTGATGGTATCCTCTGAATAGAATTGTTCAACATAGCAATTTATATTCACAAAACTACTTCAGGCCTTGCAAATTCCGTAAAATCCTGCTAGACATGCAGGTCGAGTAACAATTTACCTGCTCGACCTAAGATAAATGCCCCCCAACCCATAGGGGCTGGTGACAAAAATGTATTGCACTTTCTCTATAATGGTGAATATCACCATAAACCCACTTAATGTTTGGCACGCCTCTGCAGGGTTGGAAATTGCTGGGAGCTATCTTGCTCCTAGATATAGCCAAAGGGAACCTGCTTAGTTAAAAACCAAGAGCTGCCAGAAGGTGCCATACAAGCATAGCTATGGGATATTACTGTGTAGGTTTGGAAATGTGCCTACTAGAAAATAAAGGACACACCTAAGGGACATATAAAGCATATTGGATAAATGCTATGCACAAAAAGTTACTTTTTCGGTTTACGCACACGTTAAATCTGCTGTTAACTATTGCCATATCACGCCTCCTATGGCGCTGTTTCGCTTATTCAATCAAGTGGAATTATTAGTCTAGTCGTTGTTTTGACGTATGCCACGGCGTGACCTCATTCAAGATGGTGGGCGCTGATATCTACATTGCAGTTCAGGAGATTGCGTGTCGCAACATTCCTGGTAAGATGCTAGTTTCCCTTCTCGTTCTGTCTGCAGAACTCCCTTTTTCTTTCTCTTGCTCGACTCACTTCCTAGCCTCTTGAGACCTCTTTCCTTTCCATAGTGAAGTACCTACAGTTCCTTGTGACTCTGCTGGTCCTCAATTTTCCTTCCATTACTTCCTGGACACCAGCCTACAAATTCCACTGTGCTTAGTCATCTCTTCAATCAAGACTCCTGTCTCCTTGCCTGCCTCTTCGTGTTTTTTTCCCGTTGGCGTCTCCCCCCCACCACCCATGTTAAATCTGGATCTGGGGAAGCCTGTCCGTCTCCCTGTTCGTTTGGGGAGACAGCGTGGCTTGTTCCATAAATAGACCTACATCTCTTAAAGCAAGAACTGGCTGAACTGGGGTGGGTCTGTCCACTGATGCCTCACAAACCAGGCGTGACACTTATGTACTAACTCATGGTTCCCCAGACGTAGCTGCCGCCTAACGGGTGATGCCGAGGAGCTGCTTTTTGCTCCTGGGCAACACATCCCAATTTGAACCCCTGCTGCTGCCGCCACCACCCAGATGACAGCCACACAGAGCGAAACCTTTATTTGACATTTGCTGCTAAAAGTGTGTTGCAGTGAATGTCATAAACGTCCTAGAATTTCATTTTACTCGCCATCAACATCTGGTGCCACGGCAATGGTATTCGGCCATCATAAAGAGTTCTCGAATATGCAAGTACTAAATTACATTTTCCGAGGTCGGTACTAATGTCTACAACATTATTAATTTGCTCCATTTTATTCCGATGGTCCAGAAACGTTACCATAATGCAGAATAACGCCTTCAGAATTTTGCTTGTTGGCTAATCAAGATGGCATAATTTCAACAACTCCATGTTAGAGGGTTTTATAACGCTGAGTGTTGGACAAAATTTAAGGAAAGGGTCACTCCCATGTTTCATTCAACCAATAATAATGACCCCTGGCCCGCATCATGTAGCGATGCACTTTATTTCCAGCTGCGCATTGCTCTCATTCCAAGGCTTAGTATCTGAACTGCACCGGTTTCCAGTCTGTCATCTTGTGATCATGAAATCTCAACCGTCATCGAGCCAAACTCAAGTCCCCTGGCAGCAGTATATCCTACTCTGGACATAAGCAGCTGCAGCGAAAACACAATGCCACTAGTGTGTACTTGAGCGTACAATGGAGCTAAAACTTATTCATGAAATCTGCCTCCACGCAAAAGCAGGACATGCCAGCAGTACATAACATTCATTAGCTTTGATCAAACAAATCATTAATATTCAGGGTGCAAAAGTGAGTATGACATTGTGTTCTGCGTACAATGGCTGCGTAGTAGCTTTCACCTTGAATTTTTGCCCCCTGAATGTTGTTTACGTAATTGAAGCAAATGAGGCAGTAATGTAACAATTTGGTTTGTTGAAATTGAAAAAATGCACTAAGGATAATAAAACTGCATAAGATAAAACATTTGCAACATTGATTTTACCTTGCTTTAGATTCCACCGCAGCACAGTTATTTTTTCTTTGTTGTATTGACAAAGTTAACGTTCCTGCTTCACGTTCATGTTTGCCACTAATGGTACTTGCTGCCCAAAGCTAGGTGGAATTTCAAGGTGTTCTCTTCAAATCAAAGAGCATGGTGAACCAAACCAATTTTCAGTCTTTAGATCTGCCGCCTTCACTGGACATATTTTCCTCTGATGGTGGTGGCCATAGCAGATTTTTAATTTTATGAACACTGAATCCAGGGGTAATAAAATGCAAGTTGCAAGCTAATAGCCAGTCATAAAAGGGTCACTCGCAAGCTCAATTCTACACATAGCACCCCATTTCTTACTCGCCAAGAGACCATTATCATCAGCCATTTTGCACTCAGTTGAATCAGTGTGTTGATCTTGATGTTTGGGTAAACAAATGTGCACACTTGGGCTGCAAGATCTTGCCATATTAATGTAACTGTTTGACCATTCGGAAGGCATATTGTTGCATGCATGTAGATCTCATCTGGTGCAATATTTGTTACATTGCACTGCAGGGTTTGAAATTTGAGGGCAGCTGGGATCTATTTAGTTCCTGCTTGTAGCCTAGAAGAGCCTTGTTAGCTTGGTACCAACAGATACCAGGAGCTACTTTTGGCTTCCCAGGCCAACCGATGCCAAACAAGCACACTTATGTGAATTTAAATCTGTGCATTTGGGACAATATATAAGTCTGCATCAGGATACATCTGACATTTAAAGCAACTCCTGAAAAAGTTGACCATCTCCCAGCTTACTCTCCACACTGAATCTGTTGGTTGCCTCCACGACGATCAGTCTGGCTTCAGAGCAGCCAGAGGCACGGAAACTGCTCTCCTGAACACCAGTGAAGATCTGCTCTCCAAACATGACTCTAGCTCTCCTATCCTCATCCTCCTTGACCTTTCTTTTGCTTTCAACACGGTCAATCACTCCACCCTGATGAATCGACTTTGTGAGAACCTGGGCTGACCACCTTCCTTTTGGACTGACCCTCCCATGTCCAACTTGGGTCCTTTCTTTCCACCACCACTCTGTTTACATGTGGTGCCCCCCAGGGCTCTACTCTCTCACCCTGGATCTTCAATTTCTATCTGGCCCCTTTGGCCCACTTGATCGCCACCTTTTACAACTTTCAGTGTTATGCGGATGGCACTCGGCTCTCCTACAGGCTTCCCTGAGCCCCCTCTCCTGTCTCGCTTATTCCCGAATGTCTATCTGCGAATTAGTATTGGTGCTCCTCCAATGATCTCTGCCTTAATGCTAGTAAGACAGAGACCCTTCTCTTTGGGACCCTTGCTCCCGCTTTCACTCACTCTAGCCGCCCTCCTTGGGCCCTCTGCCCTCGCCTTCCTGTGAGGCAAAAAACGTAGGTGTCATTCAACTCCACTCCCTCCTTCTCTCCTCACATCACGGGCCTTGCCAAAAATCTCCACTTCCAGCTTCACCTCCTCGGAGGTATTCTACCCTTTCTCACTTTTCCCTCAGAAGCTCACTGTCTCCAGAAATCTGGTTCTCTCCAGGCTGGACTAATGTAACAGCCTGTTACTTAATCTGCCTGCCTCTACTCTGTGCCCTCTGCAACTAATCCAGAACAGTACTGCAAGACTTATTTTTGGCCTCGCGCCCAGAGACTGTGGGCCTCATTACATGGTAGGCGGTGAACCATGGCACTATTAACGCCATGGTTCATGCCGGTAAAATAGCGGCACCGCCTTGGTGGAAAGGGGAATTACCGCCCCATTCCAAGGTTGGCGGGGCGGTAATTTCCCCCTTCCACCATTGCCCTTCCCCATTTTTGCCTCATAGGGCTCTATGGGAATGGGGAAGGCGCTAATTACGGTACCGCAAATTGCGGTACCGTAATTGGCACCACCGGTGCCTTTTCGGGTTGGTTTTTAACGCCTGCAAAAAGCATGCGTTAAATTCCCCAACCCCCAAAGGGACCTCGTAGTAAGGCGGTAAGGATTTACGGTACCTGTAAAATACCGGTAAACCCTTACCGCCTACCGTGTAATGAGGCCCTGTACCTCTGCAGCCCTGCAATCTCTCCACTGGCTCGCGGTGGCTGCAAGGATCAAGTTTAAGACCCCCTGCATCATCCACAAGGCTTTCTGGGGCCCGGGCCGACACTACATCCAACTCTCTATGCCCAAGTACCTTCCTTCTCGAGTCCTCAGCTCAGCTACCTCCAACTCTCTAAGGGTCAGATGCTTCTCCAGACAGAAAGTGGGCTAGATCTCGCTCTCCTCTGCAGGTGCCTCCTTGAGCAGCTCAAGACCCTCTTTTTGTCCTCTGCCTTCTCTGGCTCGCTCCCCTGCTAACCTACCTGTCTGATGCATGACTGGTTGCTTGGTACCCTCAGAGTCTACGACCAGTCCTCCTTGCACTGCCGCCTAGCCTACTGGACACTCTGGGGCTGTCAGCTGCAACCTCTACAGCCCCCTTGCTGTCTGCACTTACCCAGAGCAGCTCTGCCCTGGTCGCACCTACCCAGAGCCTTATTGGCCCTGACTGCATTTCTCTCTCTCCCCACTGCCCCCACCCCCACCGTCTCCCTTGCACCCTCCCCCCCACCCACTGCCTTCCCCCGGCTTCTCTTGTTTCCCACTTTCACGATCCGAATGTTACAAGGCCTAGTAAGATAGTTTGCCTCGTCTTCCCTTGTCTTGTGGTGCCTAGAAACACTTGTGTACAGGTGCGTTATATATGCTATATCATTCAATCATAAGGGGGGGGGGGGGTCATTAAAAAAAGTTACATTTGCATGTTAGGCTAGATTTGTGGATCACTATACTAGGTCCTGGTTCCCCGGTGGTAGCTCCTGCTCACTGGTTAATGCCAGATACCCAGGAGCTGGGTTTAGCTCCTGCTGATCAATCTTAATTTCAACTCCTGCACTAATACGTTTGACATATGTACCAGTTGGATAAAGAACAATTTAGTATTCTGCACATGTACATACATGGCAACTGTTCTTTTTAATCCTGTGTTTTATAATGAAGTCCATGACTAAAACCCCAAGAATACCAATTTATGCATGTAATGTGTGTTGTATGTTTTTGCTCCACCCCCAATGTACTTGAAAAGAGTCTCCTTTTTTAATTATTCGTCCCCAGTGTGTTCTTTTTTTTAAAAAAAAAAAAGTATTTTTATAACTTTATGAATGTTCAGTGAGGCAGGCAACCAAACTCATTCGAAATACATTACATCTTTTACATTGGATGTGCTCTGATTGAAGAACGAATGTGACATCTGAAGCTAAATCCCTTATTACACAACATGCAAAGTACTGGCATCATCTGGGGATAGCTGCGTGGGTAGGGCGGTGTCGCTTGGCACGGGGTAGTATAGCTCAGTGGCAACGCGCTTGTCTTGGAAGCAAGATGACGCAGAGCAGCACAGGTTCGAATCCCCGGTCCGTGCTTAGAACCCTCTTCGGTATTAAGCGCGTTATAAATGACCAATTATCAAAAATAAAAATTTAACAGATAGAACCTGTACTTGGACCATATTGCTGTGGGGCGGCAGGATGTTGGATTCATGGACATTCGCAGTTCTTCAATGTTATTAGACCCTGAAACTTCCGTCAGCCATTGCTCTGCAGTGGGAGCGCGCTGCTTAGTCCGTAGTCACAATGTACATCTCAAGAATCAACACAAACAAACATGCAGTCAGCGTGGGCTGCAACTGACGAACAACTGTCTTCGCCAGTGTATTGCAGATTTCTACACAGCACAGAATCCGACATCGGGCAAAACCAAATCATATACATGTACGTTGCCCTTCAGCCCTACATCTGGGGCAAACGCCCACACGATCTCACTGGAATGAGTGCATTCTTGAGGGGGTTATAGTGTAACCAGTTATATAGCTTAAATTGGATTACCCTGAATCGAGAGGTTAACACGTTAAGGAGCACATTCAGTACCATATGTCACCCGTTCTCTTGGTATCTGCTGCCCATTTCATACGAGCCCTGGAGGTGGCTATCAAGGTGGCTATCAGTGCATTAGATATTATGCTGATACCAGGCACTTGCCGCCCCTCCCCGCCCCCAATTGCTGACAACATATGTGAGACATGGGTCCTCTGCAGCTCGCCCGGGAAGTCATGCCACATGGATTAGAAAACCGCTTTCATTCAAAAGTTGAAGCCTCCAAGGAGTGCGTCGGGTATCTGGGATAACTACAGGAATAGTAATGAAGTGCCCCTCGTCATACATATCCCCCATTGCTGTGTATCGTAGCTGCGACCAGGACCAGGATATACCTACATCCACTGTTCGTGCAAAGGCAGGGTTACCCCAGAGAGGCAAGTCTTTACAGTATGGTGCCTCCACCGTCCTATACTGGAAGAGCATTTTCCAGGCAAGCATTGTTGTACGGATTGGGTCAAACACACAGTTGCTGGTATATGTTGTGGATAGTATCAAGGACCTGCCATCCACCCAGCTATGATAGTTCATATCATCCGATAACAACAAGTCGGACGCTTAATGCGCCTGTTGTGCTATACAGTACAGTAGGAATTTCTTGGTCGCAATTCCCCCCTCTATCATGGGGTTCTGTTATTTTAGACCATTTCATGCACACAGCTCCAGAGTGTCACAGGAATGTGGACACCAATGCATTCTATTGAATGAAAAACTGCTGTCCTAGCCATATAGGTATGTTCTAAAAGTAGTATAATAGCTTCGGCAGTACCACAATCTTAAGTAAGGAAATCTTCCCAATGAGTGTGAGGGGCAACCGGAGCCAGTTATCAACCTTACACACCAGTACTTGCAGATAGGTCTGGTAGTTGCAGTTGTGAAACGAGTGCCACGTGTAGTTTATTGTGACTCCAAGGTATGCGATACCCGTAGGAGTCCATCCTAAGTCTCTTGACGTCTAATGGCCGTACTGTACAACTAGTGAGGGGGAATAATTCGGATTTGGATCTGTTCACTTGTAGCCCTGATAGTCTCCCAAATTTGGATACATCCATCATAATTGTCTCTAGGTTGTCACGAGATTGTGTAAATATAGCAGCACATTGTCCGTGTATAATGAAATATTTGTTCCCTCTGTGAGTGGTGTGGCCTAATCATATCGGCAAGTGGTTCAATGATGATGGTGAATATTAGTGGGGTCAGTGGGCATTGTCTCGTATGTCATCCGTTGGTGCAGACCCTGGCTGTGGGTTCTGTGTAAAGTAGACTTGCATAAGAGATGGATTGGGGCCCAAACCCGCAATGAGTGAGCACTTTGTACATCTATAACCAGGAGCCAAGACCGCTTGCACCGTGGGGTCCAAGTGTGCAATGACTGTAAAGGCTGTGCGCAAGTTCAAAGTGGTGGACCTACCAGGAATAAAGCCTGATCAGAATGTGTACTATCAGAGGCCTGAGTCCATTTACAAACGGCTTTGCAAATATCTTTACATCAGCATTTATTAGTGATAGCGGTCTATACAAGCTATATCCGTCCGCCGGTTTCCCAGGTTTCAAGAGCACTGTAATTATTGCTTCTTTCGTCGGCGACAGGTGCCCACTTGATAGTCTCACGCCATACCTCTAGGAGTGTGTTACTGAAAAGGGTTTTGTGGTGTTTATCAAATTCTACTCTAAACCCATCAAAGCCCGGGACTTTGCTTGAAGGGAGGCGGTTATCGGTAGATGGAGTTGTTTCCTGGCGACAGCAGACAATTGAGTTAATGGTAGACCTAAAAACCCATCTGCTCGGATGTACTAGCATTTTGTTGTGCATAGAGTTTTATTTTTTATAGTACTCTTGAAACTCTGTGTTGATGTTAGCATTGGCATAGACTTGCGGTCTACCTTGTTATCAACTATATAGAATGTTTGATGTTCCCCTGTGGTGTTGCATCAAACGTGCCAGGGTCCTGCCAGGCCTCTCACCTTCCTTGTACCGCTGGGCCATCAGTGGGGCACCCAAGAATTTTAACTCTATCCGCGTGTGCTCCAAAATGTCTGCATAGCTACTCCAATCCGGTGTAGTATATCTGATTTTGGGGTTAGTTGCATGTTCTAGTCCCAACTTCTTAAGTTCTAGTCCACTATCTCGTGTATCCTTACGGATTACCTTCAGGACACCAAATTTTGCGGACATAGCGACTCCCCTTATGCACGCCTAAAAGGCTCCCCAGAGCGTACCTGTTTTTTTCCACTTTACCGACATTATTAGCAAAGTAGTTTTTAACATTATTTCGCAATGGGGAAAGAGAATGCCACACAGAGGGTTTAAACCTCCATGAGACGACTGAGGTTTGGGCATGTGCGAGTAGGACCTAGGCAGTATCGTCCCAGAAGAGACCATTCCCGTAAGTTCTAGTGACGGGAGTCAGCGGTCGATCCTAGATTGGGAATTGTGTACTGTAGAGTAGTATGTGTAACTGCGTTGGTCTTGGTTTTGGCCCGCACCACGTCAATCAATCACGGGACGGGGGGGGGGGGGGTCATGCCCTCAGTCAGGATTTTAGCCGCACACAAGTGTCTACTTGGCGTGACCCCTGTGCAGTCCAAATTGGCATCTAAAATCCTATTAAAATTATCTCCCCATACAAAGGGCATCATTGGGTACGAGTGACGTATGTCTAAGATGGTGGAATAGAACTGGGGTAGTCTGTTAGACCAATATTACTAACATGACTCCCCTAATGTCAATCCTACAGTATACTACCAAGTATCAGCCATTTGGGTCTACCAAAGATTTAATATGTGTAAAACCGATCCTCCGGTGCACAAAGATGAGGACCCCCACCCCCTGGATTGTGTTGAATAGGTTGTGTAATACCATATGACTCCCCCCCCCACCCCACCCCCACGATCCCAGGAGAGGGGTAAGTGGGAGGCAATTGTGTACGTGGCATGTGTTTCTTTGAGAAGCACAATCTGGGGGGCCTGACCGAGCGCCAATGCAGATGGCAGCCTAACCTGTGCAATCCCGCTCCGCTGGCTTTTCCGCCTTATTTCTACTATCAATATATGTAGTATTAATCTTAAATAAGGCTGTTTCTTATCATTGTCTACGTCCATGGTGGTCCGTGGAACCGACTCCCCTTTCCCGTGAAGGCAGTACCCGGCGTCTCCTGTCAGCTGGTCGGAAGAAACACTGCGAAGGTAGTATCGACTTGCCGGTAACACGTTACCTTTACAACACATGTCATTCAACTGAAACAAAGCTGTATAATACACGCAAACTGAATTATTACCTCAAATGATTATTTTGGAAGCTGCTTTTTTGATGTTTTAAGAGCTGAAGCTATTTATAATTTCTGCATTTCTCCTACTGGAAGATCTTTACCTACCGAATTATTGCAGATATCAAGCATTATTACACAGATAACTTTTAACAGTAAATGTCCATTATTTAATAGCAACTGGACATATAGCAGCACGTCCTGCATTAGGGGCAGATAAAGTTGGCCCAATTCATTGCGGCATAACCATATCTGTTGCCTTTATTTCTAATTTCTTTGACTCTCAGCAGTACTACATACCCAGTTTACTATGGCATCTAAAAAGGGCCAAATTAAAGACCTACCCGCATCACCCTCTAACACCCTCAAGAGGCAGAAAAGTGTATCACCACCAACAAAAGAAGAATCATCAGACCCGGTAATACAAGCTATTCTCAGTGAGATTAGGGCGTTGAAACCATTCATGGAAGATACGAACACTAAATTACAGCAGCTTAATGATAAATGGTCTGCCTTCGAATCAAGAATCACTGAGGTTGAGAGATGTTAGTGATGCAGAGGATGTTACCTGCAGAGTACATATTTTAGAAAGTTCTGTTAAGCTGTTGCAAAAACAAACAATCTTGAAAACCGCAGCAAGAGGAACAACCTTTGTATTATAGGCCTTTTGGAAGGTTCTGAAGGAGATAATACAAGTGGGTTTCTAAATACAATGATTACTAAGCTCCTGGATCTACCAACGTTGGTACAACTTAATATTCAAAGAGCTCATCGGATTGGACCAATCAACATACAGCTTTCTACTAATGTTCCCAGAACTCCTTTCACATTACTGGATTACACACATGTAACACTTTTATAATGGAAAAAGTAAAGCTATCAAAGCAACTTCTTTGGAACGGTAGAAAGATATTAATTTACCAGGATGTATCAAATGCTACGCTGGTAGGAGAAAAGAAGTACTTGCCTTTAGACCAGCCTTAAAACGACTTCATGCCAGATATGGTATCCTACACCCAGCCATTTTTAAAAGTCACTCTAAATGGTCATACTTCCAATTTTCAAAACCCAATGGACTTGAGACACTTTAACAAAATTATAAAAAAGGATGAGACCACCTACCTGAATCTCAACAGATAAATTACATTGATTACAATATATTACTCTTTTTACTCTTCTGGAGTGGGGTGAGAGTGAGGCTGCCTCCTCTGTGGCCCTCTAACTCCCTGTTTTTCCTCTCTTCTTCAACATGGTTTGATGTGGCTGTTTCTGTTTAGCCACAAGCTTCTTTAGGGTTCTCCTTTTTTTTTTTTTTGTTTTTTTGTTGTTGTTTATACAGTTACATTTCATACCTATCCATGTTGATTTTGTTTGTCTCCCCATATCCTTAATGTGTGTCCCCCTTTATGTTTTTACCCTATGCGCAGATTGACCAATTCTTATTTATGGGAGGTTTCCTAATATCTATGCCAGTTGTTGTTGCTATGGCTGTTATTGCCACTATAATATGTATAAGGTCATAATACTATTATATTTGCATGACTTTGTTCAAAGATAAGACTTTTAATATAACGTATTGGAATGTCAAAGGGCTGCACAATCCTATTAAGAGGCAGAAGATAGTGTCACACCTTAATAGAACTAAACCGTCAATAGCCTGTATTCAAGAAAACCACCTATGACAAGCAGAAGCTGCCAAACTTAAACGTTGCTGTGTAGGCCAAGTTTTCTCAAGTGCAGCAAATGGAAAGAAGACTGGAGTTATAACTCATAAACAAGAGGTTTAAGTGCAAAGTAATAGCTAATGAATCTGATGATGTTGGAAGATGGGTGCTTGTTAAATTACTTATCGAATCTATTGAATATACAAATCTGAATATATATATATGGTCTTACATCGACAGATCCCCAATTCTGGACACAACTTAGAAATCATGTTCTTTGTTCTAACCCAAACAATTTAATTATCTCTGGGGATTGTGATGAGATTGTTGATCCATTCCTTGATAGGAAATCTATTGTGCGCTTAAAATACCAAATCCCATTCACAATTCACTAACTTTATATCAGAATTGGGCATTATTGACACCTGGGAGATTACTCGCCACTCAGATTTGGAGTATACATTTTTTTCCCCAACCCTCACAAAACCTTTATAGACTAGATTACATATTTATATCAAAATCTGTGACTAGCTCCCTATTACATGCCAATATTGAGTGCATCACGCTCTCCTCAAACTCCATGTAAATCTAATAGATGGAGATTCAACTCGTCCCTCTTGATGGATGACTCATTCACACCCTATATAGCAAAACCAATTCTTTGCAGAGAACAGAAGCCAAGATACTTCTGTAGCTAGCCATTGGGATTGCTACACAGCTGTCCTTCGTGGCTCCATTATATCATTTGCCGCAAACAAGAAAAGGACATTTTAAACCAGAATCCGACAATATCCTCGAACAACTCAGAATCCAGGAATCTTTATTCGCACACCCCAGCTCAGATGCTATTCTTAAAAATATTATTTAACTCTGGGTACAGTATGATAAAATTGTTACACCATATTCTTGTGCGAATCTCTTAAAATACAAAGCGAAAATTTATCAATTCTCTAATAGATCTAGTAAGTCCCTCACCTCCTACCGTAAACTTAAAAAAGAGAGCCAGAATTGCTGTAATTAAAGATCAAGCTGGCAATAGGACCTTTTCTGACAAAGAAATTATTAAGGTCTTTTCTGAATTTTATCAGAAGTTATACACATCAGAAGCCCCTCCCAATAACACACACATTAAGGAATTTTTAACGCATCCCTCACACCACATATCCAAAGATTGATCTGCAGATGCTTAGTACTCCTATATCCCCCAATGAAATTGGTAAAGCTATAAAAGATCTCAAAAAGGCTAAAGCACCGGTACCCGGTGGCTTCCCCTTTGATTTTTTTGCTCACTTTAAGCAACTCTTAGTGCCCAAACAATGAGCTCTTCTCTCATTTTATTCTAGATAACAAAGCACAAGGCTCCTTTTTGGAAGCTATGCTGATAGTTTTTCCAAAACCTAATAATGATCCCGAACTACCTCAGAGCTACAGACCTATATACCTCATAAACACAGATTGTAAGATTTTTTGCAAAAATTCCAGCGAATAGACGTCTTACCCTATTACCTAAGTTAATCAAATATGATCAAGTGGGGTATATTAAAGACAGACTTTCCTCCTCAAACATCAGACGCTTCCTAAATACGTTAGACTATCATCGATCCAGAGACAATTTTACTGCAGTCTCCCTCGATGCAGAGAAAGCGTTTCATCGGGTAGAGTAGAATTATGTTTGAAGCCCTCAAATGGCATGGTTTTGATCCTTCTTTCATTTCCCTAATAAGAATTCTCCTTGGCATCGGGATACAAATTGAATGCGGACAAGTCAGAAATCCTACCCCTTAATGTACATTGTACGAAGCATCATCCAAACATCAGGTATGAAATGGTGTTCTAATGGTTTAAAATACCTAGACATCTAGATTTCCAGCTCTATCAAGGATATCATCAAACATAACCCTACGTCTCTATTATCAAGAATTAAGCAACGCACTAACTCTTGGTCCCCCCTGTATCTGTCCTAGTGAGGTAGATTAGAATCTATCAAAATGATATCTCCTATTATGTATTTCCTGTACAAACTACCACTACCTCTCCCCCCGCACCCCCTCATTCGTCAAATATATAGGCTCGTGTTTGATATAAATTTCTTTGGGGAACCAAGAAACATAGAATATCCCTATGTACGCTTAAAAAGCCACATGCATTTTGAGGGAGTGGGATTTCCTGATTTTAAAAAGTATCATATGGCTTTTGTCCTGAAGCAAGTACAGTTATGGTTTACTCATGAACACTCCATCGATGTACCTTAATGGCTATGCCTAGAGAGAGCCATGATATCCCCTCTTACCCTGGCAGATTGATATCTTGTTAAAAAGAAAAACAGATTTATAAAATGCATGAGTATTAAACATCCCACTACTTCAGAATATATCTGTTCCTACATGCTCCAAACCCCTCCAAATATATTTCATCATACCTCTGATTTTAATTTGCTGATTAAAATCAAGAAGTGATCCATCTTCTGGAAGCAGTGGCTCTCTTGGCATCAAATATAATTCAGATGTTTGTGCACCGTCTCCCATCACCTTCATTGAACTTGCTACTAAATTTTGTATCATGACCTCATATTTGCGGCAATATTTATCCATTATTGATGCAATTATGGAAAATTATGATTCCCTCATATGTAGTAATAATGCTGGTGATGTTTATAGACTACAATCAGTTCATAGCTCCATCATGACTGCCTCACTGTTCTATAAAACCCTTATAGGGACCTCTTCCATAGACACTATGCAAAACTGTTATCAGGCTTGGCAGCAAGATTGCGCTCTACAAGATGATCAACTATAATGGCCTCAAGTTTGGAACTATATGATATAGCATTTGTAACGTGCCTATACACAAGTGTTTCAAGGCGCGAAGAGCCAGGGATGGGGAACAAGGGGAGACAGACAACGATCCTACTAGGCCAGGTGTCATTTAGATCGCGCAAGTGCATGGGTAGGGGGGGACGGGAAAAGTGCAAGGGGGAAAGGGAGAGGGGAAAGTGCAGTACAGGGTTAGTAATGAACAAGATAAATAATAAGTGCCAGCTGGTGGCAAGTGCAGACAAGTGCTGGGAAGGGGGGCTGTAGGGATACAGAGACAGTCCCGCAGTTTAGGGGTTGCCAGGAAGGCAGTGCAGGGGAGAGTGGCTGGGCCAAGGACGAGATTGGTGAGTGGCCCAGTTGCTGATTCAGTACAGTTTCAGTGATTTAGCAGGGGAGAGGGAGAGAGAAAGCAGAAGCAAAGAGGAAGGTTTTGAGGTGCTTCCGGAACTGGAGATGGTTCTCCTCAAGTTCCAGGGATGCAGGAAGGCTGTTCCAGAGGGAGGCCCCTGCAGCGGAGAGAGATCTCCCCCCAACTCGTTGCTTGGAGAAGCGGCTGACCCTGAGGGAGTTGGAGGCGGAAGAGCAAAGTGCTCGAGAAGAGAAGATATTTAGGAAGGGAGAGTTGAAGGTAATTTGGCCCCAGGCCCCAGAAGGCCTTGTGGACACTGCAGAGGGTTTTGAACTTAATCCTCGCAGCCACAGGGAACCAGTGTAGCGATTTCAGTCCTGGAGAGATACGGTCCCTGGGCTTGAGGCCAAGGACAAGTCTCGCAGTCCTGTTCTGGATGAGTTGCAGAGGGTGGAGAGTAGAGGCAGGCAGATTTAGATAGAGGCTGTTACAGTAGTCCAGCTTCGAGAGAACCAGGGCTCTGGAGACAGTGAGTTTATGGGGAAAGGAGAGGAAAGGAAGGCTACCTCTGAGGAGGTGCAGCTGGTAGTGTGACTTCTTAGAAACGTCAGAAATGTGAGGAGAGAAGGAGAGTGTGGAGTCGAAGATGACGCCAAGGTTTTTTGCCTTGCAGGAAGAGGGCCAAGAGAGGCCGGCCAGAGAGCTGCAGGGAAGGAGGGAGTGGGTGTGCCGATGAGTAGAATCTCGGTCTTACTGGCATTAAGGCAGAGGTCGTTGGCGGCACACCATTCCTGGATAGCAGAAAGACAGTCAGAGATGAGGGAAGGAGAAGAGGAGGCCGAGGGTAGCCTGAAAATGAGCTGGGTATCATCCGCATAGCACTGAAAGTTGGGGCAGAGAGCAGCGATGCGGTGGGCGAGAAGTGCCAGATACTGGTTGAACAGCCAGGTAGAGAGGTTAGAACCCTGGGGGACACCACAGGTAGAGAAAAAGATGTCAGACAGGAAAGACCCCATTTGGACCTGGGAGGGTCGATTTGAGAGGAAAGAGGTCAGCCAAGCCAGAGCCTGACCAGTGATACCCAGGTTATCACGGAGATGGGTGAGCAGGATGGTATGGTTGACAGAATCAAAGGCAGAAGAGAGATCAAGCAAAATGAGAACACATGGAATGTTAGAGTCAAGGTTCGAGAGCAGGTCCTCACGGATGTTCAGGAGAGCAGTTTCCGTGCTTCTGGCAGCTCTGAAGCCAGACTGATGGTCATGAAGGCTACCAACAGATTCAGCATGGAGATTAAGCTGGGAGATGGCAAGTTTCTCCAGGAGCTTGCCCAGGAAAGGAGTGATAGAAATAGGGTGATAGTTAGCTGGGCAGGACGGGTCGGAAGAGGGTTTCTTAAGAAGGGGGTGCACAAGGGAGTGCTTGAGAGGGGATGGGAAGACTCCAGAGGCGAAGGAGTAATTGCAGAAGTCAGCAAGGGCAGGAGCCAAGGAGTCGATGTGGTCCTTAATAGTTTTGGAGGAGCAAGGGTGGACCTGTGTTGACGAGACTTTCATAGATCGGACTTGTCTCGAAACCTCATCAGCAGAAAAAAGGGGAAAGGCAGAGAAGGAGAGAGGAGGGGTGGCTGCAGAAGGGCCAGAGGATGGGCAGGGAATAGAGGGGGGGGGGGTGATGGGAGGAGAGTGAGGACAAGATGTCCTGAGTTTTTGAAATGAAGTGAGAGGCCAGTGCCGTACAGAGGACCTGGGAGGGGACAGTAGAGGTAGAGACTGCAGCAGGGTTGGCCAGCTCGTTGCAGATTTTAAAGAGTTCAGCCGAATTGTTAGATGCCGCAGTGATGCGGGCTTGGATAAGTGCTCTCTTCTTGGTGAGACCGGAGAGCCGGTATTGCCTTTGGAGCAGGCGACAGGCCAGTTTGTCAGAGGGTGAACATGAAGCATGCCATTTCCTCTCTGCACAAGCGTTTAAGGGTGACGAGATCCGAGTCATACCAGGAGTTGCATTTGGCTTTGGGCTTCAGGCGGATTCTCATAACAGGGGCAAGGATAGCAAGAGTATCAGATATAGCAGAGTAGAGAGTGGAGAGGGCTGTGTCAGGGTGGGAGTCAGCCGAAGGGAGAAGAGGGGGCGAGAAGGTGGCAGCGAAAGCCTCAACTGACACACGCTTCATCATCCGAGAAGGAAGATGGCAGTGATGAGGGTGGCTTTGCCTGAGGGGTAGGGAGGGTGAGGTGAGGTGAGAGGAGAGGAGAGGAGAAAGTGATCACTCCAGGAGAGAGGGACGGAGAGGTTAAGGTCAGAAGAGATCAGGGCATTAAGAGTGTGCCCAGCAGAATGGGTTGGCCCAGACGGGAGAATAGAGTGAGAGAGAGAGTGTTGCAGAGGTCGCGAAAGAGTCTAGGGGGGGACCGGAGGCATCCAGGTGGATGTTGAAGTCTCCAAGAAAGAGGAGTTGAGTGGTTGAGGACAGGAGTGAGGAGGAGAGGTCCCCGCCCACTCGGAGAGGAAGGAGGAAATTTGACCAGGTGGCCGATAGATAGTAGCCACGGTAAGGGAATGGCTAGGAGAGGGAGAGAGGCGGCAGACAAGACATTCAAAAGAGGAGTAGGTCTGCGTGGGAATAGCAGTGGCAGGAATCCACTCAGGGAAGATAGGGGCCACACCCCCCCCAAGCACGGTTGGGCCTGGGCACAGAGAGGATCTTGTAGCCGTCAGGTAGGAGTGTGTCAAAGCTGGTGACAGAGCTGGCCGTGAACCATGTCTCAGTGAGACCGAGTACGTCAAGGTCCAGTTCCTCAAGAAGGCGGCAGATATCAGAGGAATGTTTGACAGCAGAGCGAGAGTTAAGAGTGGCAATGTGGAGAAGGTTGCCATCTTTGAAGGACTTCCGGGGAGGGGTACAGATCAGAGGTACGCCCTGCGGAGGAGAAGAAGCACGGGAGGGGGCCGGGAGGGAGGGTAGAGGCAAGGTAGCCGAGGACAGAGGAGGGGGGACAGCAGGCGAGGAAAGGAAGTTGATGAGGCGCGGGAAGCGTCTATCAAAGAGGTGAAGATTGGCCTGAGGGCCTTGGACCAAGACGGTCCCATTAGCTTAGACATTAATGATGGCCTTAGAGGAGTGGAAGGAGGCCAAGAGGACGTCCCAGCGGGTGCCACCATTAATGGGAGAAGAGGAGAAAGGAGAGAGCACAGAGACCATATGAAGGGTCCATGGGTCAGGTGAAGGCACGAAAAAGAGGATGTCGGTGAGAGTTTCCATAGAGGAGGCACTGGTGTAGGTGTCGGCGATAGGGAGGCCTGGGTTGGAGACCAGGATGTCCTTTTCAAACTTTTTCCTACCAGATTGACAGGCCGATTCATGGAATAATTAGCGCGGCGCAAGTGGGCAAAAACGTGCGAATCGCAGTGGAATAGCGAAAATCGCAGTGAATGTGCGAAAATCGCACGAAAAGCAGCGCACGTCGATTCATGGAAGGCCGTGCGCGAGAAAACCAGCGGATGTGCGAAAAAAAAGTGCGCGGCGCACGTTGGCGCACGTTGGCGCACAGGCCATCTAACAGCGTGCGCCAGGTCACAGCGAAAATCGCACAGGCCACAGCGAAATTCGCACATAGCGCGGCGCACGCAATAAAAGTAGGCGGAACACGGGCGTAACACTCGGAATGGGGAACAACTTGCCAAAACGTGGGCGTCACGGGGGAAGTACAGGGCACAAGTGCGCGGAACGCCCACACGCTCGCCTACAACACGTATTCATGGAATAGAATAGGGGAAAAAAGCGCACGCTCAAACCAGCGCACAGGCACAAACACGACCGCCACAAGAAAGGAGGCGGTAGCGTCTCTGCGGCTGTAAGAAATGTGCGCCAAAAGGTGCGCCAACAAATAGCACCTATATACTGCCATGATGAATGTCCCATACTGTGGCCCTCCAGGAAAAATGACGTGCAAAGGGGTACCCACAAACACGGACACCCGCTGACAAAAAATACGTGTGCATGTATACCGGGGTGCGCGGGAAGTGTCACACGCGATTTGCAGGGTACGTGCATCACAGGGGTTCGCGTGAAGTTATTCACACGATCGGGCCTGGGGGAGCGGGCTACGTGTATTACAGGGGTTCGCGTGAAGTTCCTCACGCGATCGGGCCTGGGGGAGCGGACTACGTGTATTACAGGGGTTCGCGTGAAGTTCCTCACGCGATCGGCACTGGGGGAGCGGGCTACGTGTATAACAGGGGTTCGCGTGAAGTTCCTCACGCGATCGGGCCTGGGGGAGCAGGCTACGTGTATTTCAGGGGTTCGCGTGAAGTTCCACACGCGATCGGGCCTGGGGGAGCGGGCTACGTGTATTACAGGGGTTCGCGTGAAGTTCCACACGCGATCGGGCCTGGGGGAGCGGGCTACGTGTATTACAGGGGTTCGCGTGAAGTTCCTCACGCGATCGGGCCTGGGGGAGCGTGCTACGTGTATTTCAGGGGTTCGCGTGAAGTTTCACACGCGAATAGCCTGGGCGCGTGTATTTCAGGGGTGCGCGGGAAGTTTTACACGCGATTTCTGCACGGTACGTGTATTTCAGGGGTTCGCGTGAAGTTTCACACGCGAATAGACTGGGCGCGTGTATTTCAGGGGTGCGCGGGAAGTTTTACACGCGATTTCTGCACGGTACGTGTATTTCAGGGGTTCGCGTGAAGTTTCACACGCGAATAGCCTGGGCGCGTGAATTTGAGGGGTGCGCGGGAAGTTCCTCACGCGATCGGGCCTGGGGGAGCGGGCTACGTGTATTACAGGGGTTCGCGGGAAGTTCCACACGCGAATAGCCTGGGCGCGTGTATTTCAGGGGTTCGCGGGAAGTTCCACACGCGAATAGCCTGGGCGCGTGTATTTCAGGGGTGCGCGGGAAGTTCCACACGCGAATAGGCTGGGCGCGTGAATTTGAGGGGTGCGCGGGAAGTTCCACACGCGAATAGCCTGGGCGCGTGTATTTCAGGGGTGCGCGGGGAGTTCCACACGCGAATAGCCTGGGCCCGTGTATTTCAGGGGTGCGCGGGAAGTTCCACACGCGAATAGCCTGGGCGCGTGTATATCAGGGGTGCGCGGGAAGTTTTACACGCGAATAGCCTGGGCGCGTGTATTTCAGGGGTGCGCGGGAAGTTTTACACGCGAATAGCCTGGGCGCGTGTATTTCAGGGGTTCGCGGGAAGTTCCACACGCGAATAGCCTGGGCGCGTGTATTTCAGGGGTGCGCGGGAAGTTCCACACGCGAATAGGCTGGGCGCGTGAATTTGAGGGGTGCGCGGGAAGTTCCACACGCGAATAGCCTGGGCGCGTGTATTTCAGGGGTGCGCGGGGAGTTCCACACGCGAATAGCCTGGGCGCGTGTATTTCAGGGGTGCGCGGGAAGTTCCACACGCGAATAGCCTGGGCGCGTGAATTTGAGGGGTGCGCGGGAAGTTCCTCACGCGATCGGGCCTGGGGGAGCGGGCTACGTGTATTACAGGGGTTCGCGGGAAGTTCCACACGCGAATAGCCTGGGCGCGTGTATTTCAGGGGTTCGCGGGAAGTTCCACACGCGAATAGCCTGGGCGCGTGTATTTCAGGGGTGCGCGGGAAGTTCCACACGCGAATAGGCTGGGCGCGTGAATTTGAGGGGTGCGCGGGAAGTTCCACACGCGAATAGCCTGGGCGCGTGTATTTCAGGGGTGCGCGGGGAGTTCCACACGCGAATAGCCTGGGCCCGTGTATTTCAGGGGTGCGCGGGAAGTTCCACACGCGAATAGCCTGGGCGCGTGTATATCAGGGGTGCGCGGGAAGTTTTACACGCGAATAGCCTGGGCGCGTGTATTTCAGGGGTGCGCGGGAAGTTTTACACGCGATTTCTGCACGGTACGTGTATTTCAGGGGTGCCGGGGAGTCCCACATGTGATTTGACAGTGTGGGTCCTCCCAGGTGTACCCTGTACACCCTCCACGGCCCCTGCAGGCAGCCCACACCACAGGGAACTACCCTGCATCCCTGGTCATGTCCCGCAGGCAGCCCACCCAACATGGGCATGCCCCCCAGCAAAGGCACATGTCTCCTTGAACTAATGAACACCAACACATGTCCCCTTGCACCCCCACCCCCCAGCACTGTGGGGCACATGCCAGCAGTCCCCCACCCATGTCCAACTCATGTCCCCCACCACCCCCACCCCCCAGCACTGTGGGGCACCTGCCAGTAGGCCCCCACCCATGTCCAACTCATGTCTCCCACCACCCCCACCCCCCAGCCACCAGGGTCACCCTCCACCAGGGCCCCACTCATGTCTCCGACCACCCCCACCCCCCAGCACTGTGGGGCACCTGCCAGCAGGCCCCCACCCATGTCCAACTCATGTCTCCCACCACCCCCACCCCCCAGCACTGTGGGGCACCTGCCAGTAGGCCCCCACCCATGTCCAACTCATGTCTCCCACCACCCCCACCCCCCAGCACTGTGGGGCACCTGCCAGCAGGCCCCCACCCATGTCCAACTCATGTCTCCCACCACCCCCACCCCCCAGCACTGTGGGGCACCTGCCAGCAGGCCCCCACCCATGTCCAACTCATGTCTCCCACCACCCCCACCCACCAGGGTCACCCTCCACCAGGGCCCCACTCATGTCTCCCACCACCCCCACCCCCCAGCAGTGCAGGGTCACCCTCCACCAGGGCCCCACTCATGTCTCCCACCACCCCCACCCCCCAGCACTGTGGGGCACCTGCCAGCAGGCCCCCACCCATGTCCAACTCATGTCTCCCACCACCCCCACCCCCCAGCACTGTGGGGCACCTGCCAGCAGGCCCCCACCCATGTCCAACTCATGTCTCCCACCACCCCCACCCCCCAGCACTGTGGGGCACCTGCCAGCAGGCCCCCACCCATATCCAACTCATGTCTCCCACCACCCCCACCCCCCAGCCACCAGGGTCACCCTCCACCAGGGCCCCACTCATGTCTCCCACCACCCCCACCCCCCAGCAGTGCAGGGTCACCCTCCACCAGGGCCCCACTCATGTCTCCCACCACCCCCACCCCCCAGCACTGTGGGGCACCTGCCAGCAGGCCCCCACCCATGTCCAACTCATGTCTCCCACCACCCCCACACCCCAGCACTGTGGGGCACCTGCCAGCAGGCCCCCACCCATGTCCAACTCATGTCTCCCACCACCCCCACCCCCCAGCCACCAGGGTCACCCTCCACCAGGCCCCCACTCATGTCCCCTATCACCCCCACCCCCCAGCCACCAGGGTCACCCTCCACCAGGCCCCCACTCATGTCTCCCATCACCCCCACACCCCAGCAGTGCAGGGTCACCCTCCACCAGGCCCCCACTCATGTCTCCCACCACCCCCACCCCCCAGCAGTGCAGGCTCAACCTCCACCAGGCCCCCACTCATGTCCCCCTGCACCCCCACCCCCCTGCCACCATGTGCAGCCCCCACCAGGTCCTCACAATCCCCAATCATGTGCGTAATGGTCAGCCTCCACAGCCAAAAAGACCTACCAAGTAACCCATTCACCCACATGGAAATGGAAATCACATGTTACACCCCCAATGTACATGAAGCAAATGAACCCATGTCCGTCACACACATATTTTCAAATTGAATGGGAAAACACACAACATGACATGCATGAAACCAATGAGATGAAACCACACAGTGAACAATGTAAAAAAAAATGTATTGAAAAAAATACAAATGCCAAAGAAAGAAAACTAACTACAATGTAAATGTGAAAAAATAAGCTGCATGTCCGCATAAAAACACAAATCTAGAAAATCAAATCAAAAAAATTATGTCCAAAGTGAAATGTAAAAACTCTCCATGCAACAAAGAACTATGTACAAAAATAACAAGGGTCCATCATCACAACTGAACTAAGGAAACCTCCTAAAAAACCTACCTAAATATCAACTATATACAAAAAGTGGAGCAGTGTCCGTCGACTCCAAATAATAATAACGAAAGGAAACCTAAAACTAAAGAACTATATACAAAGGCGGCGGGCAAGTCCAGCGGCTCACTCTGTGGTGTTCCGGGCCAGGGCATCATCGAACTCCTGTTCGATGTCCCGGAGGCGGTCCAGTTCCATGGCCCCGAGGGTCCGCAGGGACGACGCCGTGTCCTCCTCCAACCCCCTGCGGATTGCCTCGAGGCACTCGGCCCGCCTCAGGGCCCTCCGCATGGAGTTCTCCGCCCTGACCATTGTGAGCCGCGCCTCTTCCGCCCGCCGCCGCTCCGCACCTATGGCGTGGCCCAACCGCTGCCACACGGAAGACACTCTCTGTCCTGGGTCCTCCTGCCCTCCGGCCGATGCCTGCCCCTCCGATGTCGAAGGCCCCGAGCCTTCATGGCTCCCACCATCTTGCTGCTGCTGCTGCTCTGCCTCTGCCCGTGCACTGCCTCCTGCTGCCTGCACATCCTCCGCCGGCTGGGGTGCACCTGTTGATGTGGCCACCCCTGCTGGACGTCCGACTCCCGACTGTGGCAGGGATGCCTCCTCCACCAGCCTGGCCGCACTGTCAGAGGCAGCTCCACAGGGCACCCAGGTGACTGATGGGTGGGAAGATGGCACAGAGGACGACTGGCGCGTAGGGGGTCCAGTTGAGGAGGGGGTCGGAGCAAGCCCCATCAGACAGCGGAATCCGGCCTGGGTGACCTGTCCCAGCAGGCTGACGTGGTCAACGAGCCATTCGAGATGACGTGCAGTCTCTCCATGAAAAGACTGCAGGTCACCTCGCATGGCCCGTTGACGCAACGCCACACCAGCCAGGACAGGCTCAACCCGGTCCTGGATGGCCACGTCCGCAGGCAGAGGAAGGCCAGTTGACGTCAGCTCATCCCCTGCCTGAAAACGGGTCTGGACGTAGGCATCCCTGCTGGTGCAAGATGATGCAGGGACAGGATCGGGGACAGGATTGCACACAGGCACCTCCGCGGCCGCCTGTGCTGCCTCCTGTCCCTGGTCCTGGACTGCACCACTAGCACCAGTGGGATCCCCACCTCCAGACCCTGTCTCTGGTGCTTGCGCGGCCCCCTCCTCCACCAAACCCCCCACCAACCTGGATGACTCTGTGCCATCTTCCCCTGTTGGGCCCTGTGGGGTCCCAGCTGCCCCTTCTGCTGCCGAGGAGTCCAACTGCAACCTCCGCCTCTTGGACCTCCCCCCGGCAGCTGCGGCCTGGGACGCGGCACCGGACTCCTCACTCCCCGACGAGATGACAACACGGGAGGGGAGCCGGGCCTTGCGTCTCCGGCTGGCGGTCGGATCCCCGCCGCTGTGCTCCACAGCACCTTCTCCGCCCTCTTCATCAGTTGACGCTGCAGACAGGGAGAAACAAAACACAGGCATCAGGGCACTGTACAATGGACACATACACGCATGACAGTTGCACATGAGTGGCATTGGCAAACTTCAGACATGTCATCACAATCCTCAACACACATGTCATTGCAACTGGCACACATGAGCCATACCACAGCCATATCGCAACTGCCACCACCATCCCCATACATACAACAGCATCAGCAGCCAAAGGGGAGCCATACATCACATGCAACACAGGAAGTGCACCACACATGTACACACACCACCACACTTGCATGCATGTCTACACCTCTGCCAAGTGTCGCACTGTTCAGACGGGCATCCATGTCACATCTGCCAATCAGGCTTCCACATACCGCTGTCACATGCATCCATGTAGCATCACTGTTGCACCTTTGACAAATACACACACATGCACATGTACACAGTGCTCATACATGCAGCCGAAAACAACATACATGCCTGACATCACGGACATGTCTACTTACATACACATTCCTCCAAACATGTGTGCACGCACAACTGCATTTGCCATGCAAGCCCACACACACAAGCACCATCCATGTCTCACACATTACAGCCCTCGCATGTGTCAGCCCCACGGCCCTGTACACCCCCACCCATACTCCACCCCATACAAACAGATGTGCAACTGGCACAATGGGGAATGATCACCACACGCCCTGCTCACAACCAGGATGCATGTACACTCACCGCTCGACTCCAGACGGCTCTGCTTCTCTAGGACCTGGACGTGGAGCGCTGGGGATATGCGTTCCAGGACCCCCATCTGTTCTTCCGACAAGTGGCCCCGGCGCCCCTTGGCATCCGCTGCCTTCAAGAGGCGCCGGGCCTTGTTCAGGGTCCTGGACCTGAAGTCCTCCCAGCGCTTCCTGACATGTTGTAAGTCCCGGACTGCCACCCCCTCCGCGTTGATGGCAGTCACGATGTCTGTCCAGATCCGAGTCCGTCCTTCCTTGTCGGCGCGGGAACTTCCAAAGAGGGCATCATACTGCCCCAGGACTTGCTCCACCAGGACACCAACTTCGGTGGCACTGAAGCTGGTGCCCCTCTGCCTCTCTGGCCGGGGGTTGTCAGTGGTCACAGATGGTGTTAGCCCCGACATGACAACCCCAGAGGCAGGAGTGGGTGGCCAACTGGGTCCTGGGGCTGGGCTGTGGAGCGATGGAATTCCAGTCGGGAGTCTTCTGTTCCAGCAGGGGTGGTCACAGCAACAGCACCCCTGGCTGATGTGCAGGCAGCAAATGGCAGTGCACGTGGGCAGCAGGCAGTCAGGCAGCAGCAGATAGCAGGTGGGAGCGTGCTCGGGGCTCTGGGGGGCAGTAATTCGGCCTTCTGGGCAGGAGCGTGGTCTCCCGTGTGCTCACGCGTGGCCAGCTTGGTACGGAGTGAATTGGCACGTGAAAATCCTGCACGTCAGCGTGAAAACCGAGGAAAGGCCCTTAGCGCGTAAGCGCGTCAGCACGCATACGCGATTCCATTGGACCAAAGGCCCTCAGCGTGTAAGCGCGTCTGTGACGTGACCCGCACGGGTGTTTCCCACACAGCACGTGATGACAGAGCACACGTGGAAAGACTGCACGTCAGAGTCTCATCGCGTGTAATTGGACAAAAGTGCGTGTACACGCGATTGGCCTATGTACGTGTATATGAGGTGTGCGCGGACACTTACACACGCAAGTACGTCAGCGCACCTGTATCCCGGTGTACGGCCATTTCCACCAATCACACGCAATGAGACTCTGACGTGCAGTCTTTCCACGTGTGCTCTGTCATCACGTGCTGTGTGGGAAACACCCGTGCGGGTCACGTCACAGACGCGCTTACGCGCTGAGGGCCTTTGGTCCAATGGAATCGCGTATGCGTGCTGACGCGCTTACGCGCTAAGGGCCTTTCCTCGGTTTTCACGCTGACGTGCAGGATTTTCACGTGCCAATTCACTCCGTACCAAGCTGGCCACGCGTGAGCACACGGGAGACCACGCTCCTGCCCAGAAGCCCGAATTACTGCCCCCCAGAGCCCCGAGCACGCTCCCACCTGCTATCTGCTGCTGCCTGACTGCCTGCTGCCCACGTGCACTGCCATTTGCTGCCTGCACATCAGCCAGGGGTGCTGTTGCTGTGACCACCCCTGCTGGAACAGTAGACTCCCGACTGGAATTCCATCGCTCCACAGCCCAGCCCCAGGACCCAGTTGCCCACCCACTCCTGCCTCTGGGGTTGTCATGTCGGGGCTAACACCATCTGTGACCACTGACAACCCCCGGCCAGAGAGGCAGAGGGGCATCAGCTTCAGTGCCACCGAAGTTGGTGTCCTGGTGGAGCAAGTCCTGGGGCAGTATGATGCCCTCTTTGGAAGTTCCCGCGCCGACAAGGAAGGACGGACTCGGATCTGGACAGACATCGTGACTGCCATCAACGCGGAGGGGGTGGCAGTCCGGGACTTACAACATGTCAGGAAGCGCTGGGAGGACTTCAGGTCCAGGACCCTGAACAAGGCCCGGCGCCTCTTGAAGGCAGCGGATGCCAAGGGGCGCCGGGGCCACTTGTCGGAAGAACAGATGGGGGTCCTGGAACGCATATCCCCAGCGCTCCACGTCCAGGTCCTAGAGAAGCAGAGCCGTCTGGAGTCGAGCGGTGAGTGTACATGCATCCTGGTTGTGAGCAGGGCGTGTGGTGATCATTCCCCATTGTGCCAGTTGCACATCTGTTTGTATGGGGTGGAGTATGGGTGGGGGTGTACAGGGCCGTGGGGCTGACACATGCGAGGGCTGTAATGTGTGAGACATGGATGGTGCTTGTGTGTGTGGGCTTGCATGGCAAATGCAGTTGTGCGTGCACACATGTTTGGAGGAATGTGTATGTAAGTAGACATGTCCGTGATGTCAGGCATGTATGTTGTTTTCGGCTGCATGTATGAGCACTGTGTACATGTGCATGTGTGTGTATTTGTCAAAGGTGCAACAGTGATGCTACATGGATGCATGTGACAGCGGTATGTGGAAGCCTGATTGGCAGATGTGACATGGATGCCTGTCTGAACAGTGCGACACTTGGCAGAGGTGTAGACATGCATGCAAGTGTGGTGGTGTGTGTACATGTGTGGTGCACTTCCTGTGTTGCATGTGATGTATGGCTCCCCTTTGGCTGCTGATGCTGTTGTATGTGTGGGGATGGTGGTGGCAGTTGCGATATGGCTGTGGTATGGCTCATGTGTGCCAGTTGCAATGACATGTGTGTTGGGGATTGTGATGGCATGTCTGAGGTTTGCCAATGCCACTCATGTACAACTGTCATGTGTGTATGTGTCCATTGTACAGTGCCCTGATGCCTGTGTTTTGTTTCTCCCTGTCTGCAGCGTCAACTGATGAAGAGGGCGGAGAAGGTGCTGTGGAGCACAGCGGCGGGGATCCGACCGCCAGCCGGAGACGCAAGGCCCGGCTCCCCTCCCGTGTTGTCATCTCGTCGGGGAGTGAGGAGTCCGGTGCCGCGTCCCAGGCCGCAGCTGCCGGGGGGAGGTCCAAGAGGCGGAGGTTGCAGTTGGACTCCTCGGCAGCAGAAGGGGCAGCTGGGACCCCACAGGGCCCAACAGGGGAAGATGGCACAGAGTCATCCAGGTTGGTGGGGGGTCTGGTGGAGGAGGAGGCCGTGCAAGCACCAGAGACGGGGTCTGGAGGTGGGGATCCCACTGGTGCTAGTGGTGCAGTCCAGGACCAGGGACAGGAGGCAGCACAGGCGGCCGCGGAGGTGCCTGTGTGCAATCCTGTCCCCGATCCTGTCCCTGCATCATCTTGCACCAGCAGGGATGCCTACGTCCAGACCCGTTTTCAGGCAGGGGATGAGCTGACGTCAACTGGCCTTCCTCTGCCTGCGGACGTGGCTATCCAGGTCCGGGTTGAGCCTGTCCTGGCTGGTGTGGCGTTGCGTCAACGGGCCATGCGAGGTGACCTGCAGTCTTTTCATGGAGAGACTGCACGTCATCTCGAATGGCTCGTTGACCACGTCAGCCTGCTGGGACAGGTCACCCAGACCGGATTCCTCCGTCTGATGGGGCTTGTTCCGACCCCCTCCTCAACTGGACCCCCTACGCGCCAGTCGTCCTCTGTGCCATCTTCCCACCCATCAGTCACCTGGGTGCCCTGTGGAGCTGCCTCTGACAGTGCGGCCAGGCTGGTGGAGGAGGCATCTCTGCCACAGTCGGGAGTCGGACGTCCAGCAGGGGTGGCCACATCAACAACTGCACCCCAGCCGGCGGAGGATGTGCAGGCAGCAGGAGGCAGTGCACGGGCAGAGGCAGAGCTGCAGCAGCAGCAAGATGGTGGGAGCCATGAAGGCTCGGGGCCTTCGACATCGGAGGGGCAGGCATCGGCCGGAGGGCAGGAGGACCCAGGACAGAGAGTGTCTTCCGTGTGGCAGCGGTTGGGCCACGCCATAGGTGCGGAGCGGCGGCGGGCGGAAGAGGCGCGGCTCACAATGGTCAGGGCGGAGAACTCCATGCGGAGGGCCCTGAGGCGGGCCGAGTGCCTCGAGGCAATCCGCAGGGGGTTGGAGGAGGACACGGCGTCGTCCCTGCGGACCCTCGGGGCCATGGAACTGGACCGCCTCCGGGACATCGAACAGGAGTTCGATGATGCCCTGGCCCGGAACACCACAGAGTGAGCCGCTGGACTTGCCCGCCGCCTTTGTATATAGTTCTTTAGTTTTAGGTTTCCTTTGTTTTTTCTTATGATTTGGAGTCGACGGACACTGCTCCACTTTTTGTATATAGTTGATATTTAGGTAGGTTTTTTAGGAGGTTTCCTTAGTTCTGTTGTGATGATGGACCCTTGTTATTTTTGTACATAGTTCTTTGTTGCACGGAGAGTTTTGACATTTCACTTTGGACAACATTTTTTGGATTAGATTTTCTAGTTTTGTGTTTTTATGCGGACATGCAGCTTCTTTTTTCACATTTACATTGTAGTTAGTTTTCTTTCTTTAGCATTCGTATTTTTTTCTAATACATTTTTTTTTACATTGTTCACTGTGTGGTTTCATCTCATTGGTTTCATGCATGTCATGTTGTGTGTTTTCCCATTCAATTGGAATATATGTGTGTGACGGACATGGGTTCATTTGCTTCATGAACATTGGGGGTGTAACATGTGATTTCCATTTCCATGTGGGTGAATGGGTTACTTGGTAGGGCTTTTTGGCTGTGGAGGCTGACCAATACGCACATTGTGAGGACCTGGTGGAGGGTGACCCTGGTGGCAGGGGGGTGGGGGTGGTGGGAGACATGAGTGGGGGCCTGGTGGAGGGTGCCCCTGGTGGCGGGGGGGTGGGGGTGATAGGGGACATGAGTGGGGGCCTGGTGGAGGCTGCCCCTGCACTGCTGGGGGGTGGGGGTGGTGGGAGACATATGTGGGGGCCTGGTGGAGGGTGCCCCTGCACTGCTGGGGGGTGGGGGTGGTGGGAGACATGAGTGGGGGCCTGGTGGAGGGTGCCCCTGGTGGCGGGGTGGTGGGGGTGATAGGGGACATGAGTGGGGGCCTGGTGGAGGCTGCCCCTGCACTGCTGGGGGGTGGGGGTGGTGGGAGACATGAGTGGGGGCCTGGTAGAGGGTGCCCCTGCACTGCTGGGGGGTGGGGGTGGTGGGAGACATGAGTGGGGGCCTGGTGGAGGGTGCCCCTGGTGGCTGGGGGGTGGGGGTGGTGGGAGACATGAGTGGGGGCCTGGTGGAGGGTGCCCCAGCACTGCTGGGGGGTGGGGGTGGTGGGAGACATGAGTGGGGGCCTGGTGGAGGGTGCCCCTGGTGGCTGGGGGGTGGGGGTGGTGGGAGACATGAGTGGGGGCCTGGTGGAGGGTGCCCCTGCACTGCTGGGGGGTGGGGGTGGTGGGAGACATGAGTGGGGGCCTGGTGGAGGGTGCCCCTGGTGGCGGGGGGGTGGGGGTGATAGGGGACATGAGTGGGGGCCTGGTGGAGGCTGCCCCTGCACTGCTGGGGGGTGGGGGTGGTGGGAGACATGAGTGGGGGCCTGGTGGAGGGTGCCCCTGGTGGCTGGGGGGTGGGGGTGGTGGGAGACATGAGTGGGGGCCTGGTGGAGGGTGCCCCAGCACTGCTGGGGGGTGGGGGTGGTGGGAGACATGAGTGGGGGCCTGGTGGAGGGTGCCCCTGGTGGCTGGGGGGTGGGGGTGGTGGGAGACATGAGTGGGGGCCTGGTGGAGGGTGCCCCTGCACTGCTGGGGGGTGGGGGTGGTGGGAGACATGAGTGGGGGCCTGGTGGAGGGTGCCCCAGCACTGCTGGGGGGTGGGGGTGGTGGGAGACATGAGTGGGGGCCTGGTGGAGGGTGCCCCTGGTGGCTGGGGGGTGGGGGTGGTGGGAGACATGAGTGGGGGCCTGGTGGAGGGTGCCCCTGCACTGCTGGGGGGTGGGGGTGGTGGGAGACATGAGTGGGGGCCTGGTGGAGGGTGCCCCTGCACTGCTGGGGGGTGGGGGTGGTGGGAGACATGAGTGGGGGCCTGGTGGAGGGTGCCCCTGCACTGCTGGGGGGTGGGGGTGGTGGGAGACATGAGTGGGGGCCTGGTGGAGGGTGACCCTGGTGGCTGGGGGGTGGGGGTGGTGGGAGACATGAGTGGGGGCCTGGTGGAGGGTGCCCCTGCACTGCTGGGGGGTGGGGGTGGTGGGAGACATGAGTGGGGGCCTGGTGGAGGGTGACCCTGGTGGCTGGGGGGTGGGGGTGGTGGGAGACATGAGTGGGGGCCTGGTGGAGGGTGACCCTGGTGGCTGGGGGGTGGGGGTGATAGGGGACATGAGTGGGGGCCTGGTGGAGGGTGCCCCTGCACTGCTGGGGGGTGGGGGTGGTGGGAGACATGAGTGGGGGCCTGGTGGAGGGTGCCCCTGCACTGCTGGGGGGTGGGGGTGGTGGGAGACATGAGTGGGGGCCTGGTGGAGGGTGACCCTGGTGGCTGGGGGGTGGGGGTGGTGGGAGACATGAGTGGGGGCCTGGTGGAGGGTGACCCTGGTGGCTGGGGGGTGGGGGTGATAGGGGACATGAGTGAGGGCCTGGTGGAGGGTGCCCCTGCACTGCTGGGGGGTGGGGGTGGTGGGAGACATGAGTGGGGGCCTGGTGGAGGGTGCCCCTGCACTGCTGGGGGGTGGGGGTGGTGGGAGACATGAGTGGGGGCCTGGTGGAGGGTGACCCTGGTGGCTGGGGGTTGGGGGTGGTGGGAGACATGAGTGGGGGCCTGGTGGAGGGTGCCCCAGCACTGCTGGGGGGTGGGGGTGGTGGGAGACATGAGTGGGGGCCTGGTGGAGGGTGCCCCTGGTGGCTGGGGGGTGGGGGTGGTGGGAGACATGAGTGGGGGCCTGGTGGAGGGTGCCCCTGCACTGCTGGGGGGTGGGGGTGGTGGGAGACATATGTGGGGGCCTGGTGGAGGGTGCCCCTGGTGGCGGGGGGGTGGGGGTGATAGGGGACATGAGTGGGGGCCTGGTGGAGGGTGCCCCTGGTGGCTGGGGGGTGGGGGTGGTGGGAGACATGAGTGGGGGCCTGGTGGAGGGTGCCCCTGGTGGCGGGGGGGTGGGGGTGATAGGGGACATGAGTGGGGGCCTGGTGGAGGGTGCCCCTGCACTGCTGGGGGGTGGGGGTGGTGGGAGACATGAGTGGGGGCCTGGTGGAGGGTGCCCCTGGTGGCTGGGGGGTGGTGGGAGACATGAGTGGGGGCCTGGTGGAGGGTGCCCCTGGTGGCGGGGGGGTGGGGGTGATAGGGGACATGAGTGGGGGCCTGGTGGAGGGTGCCCCTGCACTGCTGGGGGGTGGGGGTGGTGGGAGACATGAGTGGGGGCCTGGTGGAGGGTGCCCCTGGTGGCGGGGGGGTGGGGGTGATAGGGGACATGAGTGGGGGCCTGGTGGAGGGTGCCCCTGCACTGCTGGGGGGTGGGGGTGGTGGGAGACATGAGTGGGGGCCTGGTGGAGGGTGCCCCTGGTGGCTGGGGGGTGGGGGTGGTGGGAGACATGAGTGGGGGCCTGGTGGAGGGTGCCCCTGGTGGCGGGGGGGTGGGGGTGATAGGGGACATGAGTGGGGGCCTGGTGGAGGGTGCCCCTGCACTGCTGGGGGGTGGGGGTGGTGGGAGACATGAGTGGGGGCCTGGTGGAGGGTGCCCCTGGTGGCGGGGGGGTGGGGGTGATAGGGGACATGAGTGGGGGCCTGGTGGAGGGTGCCCCTGCACTGCTGGGGGGTGGGGGTGGTGGGAGACATGAGTGGGGGCCTGGTGGAGGGTGCCCCTGGTGGCTGGGGGGTGGGGGTGGTGGGAGACATGAGTGGGGGCCTGGTGGAGGGTGCCCCAGCACTGCTGGGGGGTGTGGGTGGTGGGAGACATATGTGGGGGCCTGGTGGAGGGTGCCCCTGGTGGCGGGGGGGTGGGGGTGATAGGGGACATGAGTGGGGGCCTGGTGGAGGGTGCCCCTGGTGGCTGGGGGGTGGGGGTGGTGGGAGACATGAGTGGGGGCCTGGTGGAGGGTGCCCCTGCACTGCTGGGGGGTGGGGGTGCAGGGGGACATGAGCAGGTGTGCAGGGTAGTCCCCTGTTTTGTGGGCTGCCTGCAGGGGCTGTGGAGGGTGTACAGGGAACACCTGTGAGGACCCACCCAGCCTAATTGCGTGTGATAATTCCCGCACACCCCTGTAATACACGTACCAAGCCAAATCGCGTGTGATAATTCCCACGCACCCCTGTAATACACGTACCTGGCCAAATCGCATTTGAAACTTCCCGCATACCCCTGTAATACACGTACCCTGGCCAATCGCGTGTTGAACTTCCCGCGTACCCCTGTAATACACGTACCCTGGCCAATCGCGTGTTAAACTTCCCGCGTACCCCTGTAATATACGTACCCTGGCTAATCGCGTGTATAACTTCACGCGTACCCCTGTAATACACGTACCCTGGCCAATCGCGTGTTAAACTTCCCGCGTACCCCTGTAATACACGTACCCTGGCCAATCGCGTGTTAAACTTCCCGCGTACCCCTGTAATACACGTACCCTGGCTAATCGCGTGTTAAACTTCCCGCGTACCCCTGTAATACACTTACCCTGGCTAATCGCGTGTTAAACTTCCCGCGTACCCCTGTAATACACGTACCCTGGCCAATCGCGTGTTAAACTTCCCGCGTACCCCTGTAATACACGTACCCTGGCTAATCGCGTGTATAACTTCACGTGTACCCCTGTAATACACTTACCCTGGCTAATCGCGTGTTAAACTTCCCGCGTACCCCTGTAATACACGTACCCTGGCCAATCGCGTGTTAAACTTCCCGCGTACCCCTGTAATACACGTACCCTGGCCAATCGCGTGTTAAACTTCCCGCGTACCCCTGTAATACACGTACCCTGGCCAATCGCGTGTTAAACTTCCCGCGTACCCCTGTAATACACGTACCCTGGCTAATCGCGTGTATGACTTCACGTGTACCCCTGTAATACACTTACCCTGGCTAATCGCGTGTATGACTTCACGTGTACCCCTGATATGCACGTTACCCGCTTTGCGTTCCTTGTTTGGCTGCCCTGTAAACTGGTCCAGGGTTAGCGCAGCCCTTTGCGATGATTTAGCGATTTTGCTGGCTTTTCCTTGCGCGAGGGCGTTCTTGGGGGCGTTACTGGCGCTGCTGCAGGGTCGCTGCGATACTCTGCGCCACGGCTGGTTTGGGAGCATGAAATCCATGAATACGCTGTGCGCGGAAATCGGTTTTAGCGCACGTGCCTGGCGCAGTCAATCGCACGCGGACACTCTGCGCCAGCCGCTTGCGACACTTTTCTGCGAAATTCTATGAATTACCCTCTTAGTGAGGAGAGCAGGATAGTTAATGGAGAAGCAGTTAGAAAAGATAGGTGAGATAGAGAGCACCATGGGATAGGAGGGAGTGAGGGCGGGGGTAGGACAAGCACAAGCGGGCAGGAAGAGAGCAGCAAGCCCAAGTTTACCACAAATTTAGAGCACAGTGAACACAGTAATGCATATCAGGTACCCAGTGGAGAGGCCACTTAAGTTGTGAGTGTTAACAGGTGGAGCTAACCAAGGTGGACCGGCGCCAAGCATCCCCTGCGGACACCTGCAGACACAAAGGGAGCCGCAACTTTAGGAGTCGCCCTTGGCCTTGGGGCCCTTAGCCCAGGAGAGGGTGGTTATAGGCAGAGGGAGGAGAGGAAGGGGATGGGGGTGTGGGCGGGCAGGGTGGCGGGAAGGGAGAGGAGGACCAGGAAATGGGAGGGGGAGCGGTCACAACAACTTGCTCGGAGCGCGAGAGCAAATATTCAATATTAGGCACAAAATCAACTCACGGAAGCCCGCAAGGGCCAGGCAGGGCTTCCTTGACCTGCAGCTCCCTCAGGGCTACCGGCGACCGCTCTCCCACGCTCCGCTGAACAAAGAAGCGAGCAGGGGGAGCAGCCGTCGAGTAGGCCAGAAGGGAACCGGCCAGACAGCCAATCAGAGGGGGGGTGGGTGGGCAGGGAGGCGGGAAGGGAGAGGAGGACCAGGAAATGGGAGGGGGGAGCAGGCACAACAACGCGCTCAGAGCGCAAGAACAAATATTCAATATTAGGCACAAAATCAACTCACGGAGGCCCGCAAGCTCCAGGCAGGGCTTCCTTGGCCTGCAGTTCCCTCAGGGCTACCGGCGACCGCTCTCCCATGCTCCGCTGAACAAAATATATCGAGAGTTGCTACATCAGTGAGTCTATTACAAACTCTATATTTCTTTCATCATAGAGCTTTTATCACTCTTTCTCTACTTCTTAAGTGCGGCTCATCACAAGATGACAACTGTTGGAGTTGCCTTTAACCTTCAGGAACCTTTAAACCTAAGTTTCTGAACAGCAAATATGCACAGCCTTTCTGGCTCAGTGTGTGGGATACACTTACATTTTTATTTATTTACACCTTGACTTTTGTCCTCAACTACTTTTATTGGAAATGTTATGCCTACACATGTTATGCACAAAAGTCATGTTTACCTGTTTAATCTTTTCATGTTGATAGCCATTAAAACTCTAACATCCAACTGGAAAAATGTAAACAGACTTCATCACAAGAGATGGTGGAACTCATCTCTTGTGATGTAACATTCATAGATTAGAAAAATGTAATGCTTATACTCCCTCACTGCTACTAAAGCATGAACTGAAATGGAAACCCTTTATAGAATGTTTAACCTGTTACTTCTGCTTAACGGACACCCAATAAGACTAATTTACACGCATTATCCTCATACTATTTTCCCCTTCTTCGTTTGTTCCCACCCTTCCTTTTGTGTATGTTTAGTTTTGTCCTGTCTTGTCTGTGATGTATTGGGCTCCCAAGAACACAAACATGATTTCCTCTTAGAGTTTGAATCTGTTCTGGCAGAACCCGTAGGTAGCAGTACTTCTCCTTTTGGTTTATGGTTTTTGATTGCCCAAGTCTGACAAAGTCAAAACCAGGACCTCCCTCCACCCAGTACGGCAAAAGGTCCAAGAAAGGACCAGCACACAAGACATGGTGGGGTGTGAGACAGCCATCATTTTGGGTCAATGGTGGCCCTTCTGTGCATTACCACGGCTGTGAACACAGCCAGGGCTGGAAAAATGCACAAAAGTCGGTAGAACATGTCCACTGCCACCAGCCTTTCAGGTATGCTTGCCACTGTAACAGAAATGTTAAAGGCGCAGTGAGAAAGAGGATACAGTGTAGATCCTCAGCACTCCACATAAGGTGGTCTGTTCTAATCTCACAAAAGAAAAGGTAAGAAAGATAAAAAGTAGCCCCCTATTCTTGGAAACATGTGTTCACACAAAGAAAAAAAGAAAGGAAAACCCATAGGGCTCCCAGCAACACTGGACAAAGGCTGCTGTGTGCTGCATCGTTACATTACAGATGCCTTCAAAAAATATAGAGGCAAGCATGACTAAAGTAGAAAAAGAATTAATAATAGTTCCAATGATCCGAGCAAAAGAATGAATGGGAAAAAGCTCCCACTCTTTGAGGAGGAAAGAAATAAATCCAAGGAGTCCAGCAAAAAGGGCTCGGGGTCTCACAGGTGGAAGAGATTTGGCATAAAATGAAAAATCCCCCTAACAATAGCCCTTCCCACGGATGTTCCAAGTCCTACATGTAACATTACCAATCCTGTCTTTCTGGCTTCTCAGCTGGTTTCAGTGGCTCTAGCCACCCAGTCTCCGAATTATGACACAAGACAACCCATCATGCACATCATACCATGCCTGTTCACGCTGAGCGTAACATTTCAAACACCAGCCCCCTTCCCCACCAAAGCGGAGTGTAATGAGTACCCCACAACCAGCAAACAGTAACAACATGGCTTGGGGGAGATTGTGCAGCTGGCACAGCGTCGTCCGATTCCCACACTAGCAAGAGTTCAACCAAGGAGAGGTAAACTTAAGCACCTGGTAACACAGACTTGATCTCTGGTGATTTTGGGGGGGGGATGTGCGGCCGCCGGGGACCGGGAATAATTTTCTCGATGAAAGCTACAGCCTCCCCTGGAATCGTAAAGAAGTATCCTGTATTCTGAAAAGTAAACTGCTACTTGCTCAGTTAGAACATAGAGTATGATATGGATCTGTCTTTCAGAAGCTTCTTCGCACCCAGAAAGGTTTTACACTCCTGATCGACTGTGTTGGAGAAATCTGGGTATATGAAGATCATGTTTGGTCCCAAGAATAGTTCACCTTTCTCTAGTGTGCTCCGCAATATGACATCTCTATCTCTGTAGTTAAGGAGACTGGCTATGATTGGGCGAGGGAGAGCACAGGTCTTAAGTGGGTCTTCTAGGGACCTATGGGGCTCGTTCAACCAGCAATTGAGGCGAGACGGCAGGGTTATTGATGGTTTCAACAAAGTGTTCCATGCTGCCTCCTGCAGGGCCCTTGGTGACCCCTGGTATTCACACATTATTCATGCGTGATTCCATGTCTTTACATTTTTTCTGGATAGCTTTCATTTTGGCAGGAATGGTGTCTAGAGTTGACTTTACCATAAACATCATCTTGGAGTACCCCTACTCTCGTTTCTGCCTCCGTAATGCGGTCCTGCGCCTTTGCCAGATTGGAGCTTAATGCAGAAAGAATGCAGGCAATGTCATCTAAGAGTTCAGAGGAGATGCCCCTTGCCATACTCGTAATGATTTTTTTGTAGTTCCGGGAGACGTGCAGTCCTCCCAGAAATGGCAGCGACACAACCTCGCACGCAGGACCCCGCCATAGACGCCCGCTCAATGGACCAGGGGTGAGGCACCACCATCGCGTCGGGCAGGGCACACATGGAGGACCCTGGCTTGGGACCAGGATCCAGGGCAGAGAATCCCTTCGTCAAGGGCTCGCCTCTATTTGTGGCTCTACCAGCAGGCAGAGCACTGCTCCGGTGGGTAAACGGGCAGCAAGGCCATCACAGGCATGGCACCATCCGTGGCTTTAATTTTATGTTCCGACAGTCACAGAAAGAGGTCCCCAAATATTAACCGGATATGGTGGGTGCAGCTGGGGACATCAGATCTGTTGTCGGGAGCCTCGGGCTATAGTGCCCCTCGCTCCCCTCTCTTCCCCTCTCAATGTATTTTCTCTCTGCAAAAAACATTTTTGTAGGTTGAGATTATTATCAGCAATATATGTTCACGGCAAGCAGTAGTGGGGTCGCATATTTCCATCTGCGTTGTTGCCTTCGTTTCATTTGTTTTTTTTTTTTTAAATATTTCGCAACGCCAACTTTTATTTGACAGCATATTTTATGACGCCCGATAATATTTACACCACATTCGCTGGTTCCATGGAGGTTTCAGTCGATTCAGTTACTCAATGACTATTCTTATTTAAATTCTGAATGTGAAACCCTGGCGTTCAAAATATCTTAAGACCGCCTGATTAGAACTGGCCTCAGTGCAACACTCCTTGAATGTTCATGGTCACCATTTGCAAGAGATTCCAGTTGTTGACTGATCTCAGTCATCTTTGCCTTTCTATGGGCTTGCAATACTTTTCTTTCACTGTTTATGGTTTACACTTGGAAAATATCCTGGACCTGTGCAAGAGTAAGTATTTTACATTTGTACTATTTTTTTTTCTATAGAAATGCATATATGAAAGTAGTTTTGCTTGTGCGGCATGTCGGCCTGCAGTATCAATGTTTTTCATGAACACTATGGAATTGTACAGCATGTTAGTTTTGAGTAGCCAGGCGATCTGGATTTGATTGGCACTGCCATAATGTTACCATATGGTGTTACAGCTGCAAAATGGTCCGAGTATCTGCGCTTATGATGTAATTACCTGACCACTTCGCCTGATAACTGTACACCACGAAAAACTGTTTGCTTTTGGATGCCTGTTTTAGACCACGCTTTTAAAGAGGTTTATTACACGTGAAGCTCATTTACACCAGCCATTAAGTCATGAACTCTGATGGGAATGCTTAAGTTTGATGCTTATTTGAGCTACGTCTATCCCAAAAGTAGTCCCGATAAGGTTATGTTGTTTTTGGCAGCTGGGAGATCGTGTGTGTTTGAGAAGGCCATGTGTGGTCAATGGTTGGGGTAATTACTTTTTATTTTTTTATTTTTTTAATAAAGGCTATGTTTCTCCTAGCATATCCCTATCTCTGTTCCAATACAATATATCTTTGGCTTACACATAATGGCAAGAACTAAAAGGAAGGATGTAAGGCTTTGTTTAAATCATAACTCATTTCTCAGGTCACCATTCAATACGTTTTCAAATCTGCCTTTCTACTGGCTCTAAAATGAACAACCCCACCCAAAAGGCAAGATCATAAGGCATATAATGTGGTGGCATTTCGAATGCAGACGTGGCACGGTCAAGCAGTTGACATTGACTTCTGCCTTTTAGTGGTGATCCCAGACTTTGGACCTCTTCTGTAATACCATAGCTGTGTTAGATAGTTTTGCCATGGAACGCTGCACAGAGCATTGATTGTGGTAGATTAATAATTACAAATAATTTGGATATTTGTATTGCAGCCAGTTAAATCGGTTTGATTAGGGTCTAATCTATGAAACAACATTCATTCCAAGCAAAATTGAAAGGTAAAGCTGGTACTTTATGTAACTGATTCTCAAGACCACATGAAACTCGCCCCAAAAGTATTTATTTTTTTTGTTTGTTACTGCTATCCATTAGGAATATCTCAGTCATCCGATAAACAATCATGGTGGCTCTACTACTGCGACCATGAAAGAGAATTGTGTCAGTGGGTTATCATGAAATGCATGTATGAAAAATAGTCCTCAATCTCTCTTTAGTTTATATTAAAGCAGTGTTGATCAAATCATTCCCAACTGATGGATTTTATTGAGGCTGCACTGTAAAGCAGTCACATTACTTGTTTAAGGGCAAGGTACAACAGAGACTTGTGATATCCGATAATCCTTGTATTCAACCATTATCTCTCAACCCCTTTGATACCTGCTATCAATAATTAGAATTCTAGAATTGAAGAGTCAAATTTACAGTTTATTATACACAGAAAGCTTTTGATATATGAACAGTCCACAATTCCTGATTCCAGGCACAAGCCCGGTTTATTGTATACATTTAACTGACATTGCATTGCAGTTTTTAAAAAGGAAATTGGTACTAGATCTATCGAAGACCACACCACTCTTTTATTGAAATCTGCTGGTTAATTTGGTAACAGTGGCAGACCTAGGTGGGCATTTCACGGGTGCAATGATTTTGGGCATTGATTCTGCACGTGGAAGAAAACCCGTTCTTGGGTCATGAGTTTGCATCAGCAATACTGTCCATGAGGTCCTTCACAAACTCCAATTAAATTATTTCAAAGACGGGCTTGAGGACTACGTCCCCCCTTTTTAATTGTTTTATGCCAACCTACGCAATGTGTCCGGAACAGCAGCTGTTCTGACTTAGCCTGTTGCCTACGTGCGGTTTCTTTGAAAGCAAGCACAGCAAGCAGCCTGTGCATTCATGCCATTTATGCTGAATTGCAACCTTTTGGGCAGGTATTTGAGGCACACATTGTGGAAATCTCCAAATCCCTCCATTTCAATTAACATCTCTCCATTTCAAAACAATTTTAAAAAGTGAGCGTGAAAGCCACCCTAGGCAGACATGCAAGTGAATGGAGAGAATAATCGCTGGGTGTCAAGACACCAATGACTGTTGTCTACGATTTTATAAATGGAGCCAAGCAAGCTCAACTGTGCGTGTGTTGCACAAGATTTTTAGCAAACAGAATAGGAAAAAAAAATCCTCCAGATTACGGGTAAATATTGCCCAGACTGAGTAGTGCTATCAAAAAGAGGAATGAAGGAACAAGCTAAGTTCTGCTGGACTGGATATAAAACCCCTGAGGAACAAACGCTTAAGCACCTGCTAATGCACTGCAAAGGAACTTGGTAGGTAAGGTCTCTGCTCTTTGCTAGATATGGAGCAGAATCAGCAACCATATGCTGGACATGTTTCGGGATAGGTTAATCTCAGGTCAGTCTCATACACTTTCAACCGCAGTTGTGCAGGTGCCCGACACATTCAATATAATATTCTAAAGGAGTTTAGCTCTCATAAACTCGGTATAGAGCAGCCTCTGGCAGATTGGTTGGTATTTAGAGAAGTTGATCTACTGCTCTGAGTGCCCTCAATACATCGCTTAATCTGCTGTTGTTGGTTGGCAACTCCAAATTGCCCCTAAAGCTTCGGCCCTAATCCTTTATGCTTTGTAATATTCTGTATCCATGTTGACATTGCATTTGGAACACGGTGCTAAACCATTTTTTTTAAGTTGCATATGATGTATTTTTATATTTTTTTTTATGCTCTTCTTTTTTTATTTTTATTTGTGGACAAACTGTTTCTGTAGATTGTCATGATTTCGTGTATTTGTAAAAGGTAACATTTTAGATTTTAGATGGGCTCCTTCTTTGAGTCTCTTGGTTCCATTGCCCATGTTTGTACCATTCCCTCCCCCCCTCATTCATCGATATGAATGTGACTGCCCAGTATAGAACTAGACCAAACATTAGAGTAAAAATTATGACCACGCATACAAACAGACCACGCTCATCCGAATATCTCAGTAAATCAAAATTAACGTTCCCATTCCTGTCTGCCCTAATACTATTCGTTGCGGGCGGCCCATCATTTTGCCATGGTTTCTCCTATATATTGAAACATAAAAGTGCATTAAGTATCTTCAAAAAAATTAAAAAGATGTGTTATTTGTCATTTTCGTCTGAGAGAGAGCGAGATCTCTGTATTGTATTAAAAATATGTATATTACTCAGTTATTTTACTTAGATATTTCGTTTAAGGTTACACCACTTTCTAATTTTAAGCGTGTGTGTGTGTGTGTGTGTGTGTGTGTGTGTGTGTGAGAGAGAGATTGTAGTGCACGATTAACAGTATGTACATTATAAGAATCTCTCATTAAATCCCTTTTATACTACATCATTCAGTACCGGTAGGGGGGGCGTTGTGTCTCTTTTCCGTACTTATTATGTCCGTTTTTCATTCGTCTCTACTGCCTCATCTTGTCTCTGTGTAACATTATCATAGGCTTTTTGAACGTCTGTTAAATGTATCCAATATCTCGGGCCCTTCACTTTAACCGCTGTCGGTGTGCAATACACTACTTCATATGGGCCATGAAACCTTGGAGCATTCCACCTATGTACGAAACTTCTTACATAGACCATCTCCCCTGGCAGTAGCTGGCCTGTTGAATTTTCTGAGGTTGGGGTTGTTGCCTCATTTCCTCCTTCACTTGTGAACGGGGGCGCAAACTGCCTTGTTGTCATGCGGGCTGCTTTTGTGAGCCTTGTCAGATAGTCATTGAATTCTTCACCTAATACTGTCGCACTCTGTGGGCATCAGAGTGCCTATGAAGCGGGGAATTTGCCGTGTGCATGCGCCTTCCTGTAAATATTTCATGGGGTGACCGGTGGTGGTCCTTGCTGGGCCGATTTCTTGGCTCAAACAAAGGCAAGGGCGAACAATGCACCCAATTTTGTTTCAGAGTAAAACATAATTTTGACAATCTTCCCTTGAGGAGGCCATTGATCTTCTCAACCACGCCGTTGCTTTGTGGGTGATAAATGGAACATAACTTGTATTTTATACCTAGCGGGGCCTTTACATCCTTGAAGAGATCGTTTACAAAGTGTGTGCCGTTGTCGGAGCGAATCGTGTCACAAATTCACCAGCGTGGGAATACTTCCCATACTAAGAACTTTGCAGCACACTTGGCATCCGGGTGGGCACACAGTCCTGCTTCAATCCACCTTGAAAATGGGCACACCACTACGATCATGTAGCGCAACCCATTGCACCTCTCTCCCATGTCTGCATAATCAATATGTTGTTCTTTGAAGGGGCCTGATGGTTTGGGTAATGTCCCTCGCAGTGTCTTCGATGTCATTCCTGAATTATATATTTGGCATGTTGTACATTCCATTGTAAGTTTGGAAATTTGGTCCTGTAAACCTGGGACGAACCAATTCTCTTGTATCTCCGCTGCACCGTGCTGTTTTGCATTGTGGGCTGGAAAGTGGAGTTGTTGGAACGCTATTCCTAGTAGCTTGCAAGGCATGACCACCTTACCTGTGTTGTTTTGACGCCATAAGAGGTCTGTGGGCGACTGGCTACACCCTCTTTTCTCCCACACCACCTTTTCCTCATTTGCTGCCCCTTCTTGAAGTTCTAGTATTTGTGATACAGGCATTGTGTTATACCCGTCTGGGAGATCTTCCTCTGTTTTTCTGTATCAAGTATTCACCTGTTCTTTCTTTCGTTAGGTAAGATGCCTCCTCGGCGGCAGCGTCCGCTGCCACATTCCATAAAGAGATCAAATCGTTGTTGTTTGTGTGGGCCTGGCATTTCACGATTGCCACAATTGTGGGGTCTTTCAAAGCTTCTATCAACTCCTTAAGCAATTCCGCGTGTTGCACTGGTGACCCATCTGCCCTGGGAAATCCCCTTCTTCCCATCAGGCCAGTCCCCCGGGCACTGTGGTAGTCATGTATGCTGAGTCTGTGTAGATTGTGACAGCACACCCTTTGGCGGCATGTAAGGCTTCCATAAGTGCTACCAGTTCGGCATCCTGTGCTGAGTAATGGGCTGGTAGTCGCTGCTGTACTAGCACTTCATATTCCTCTTCCTTCAGTCTTACAACAGCTATTCCCACATGTTTCTCTCCTGTCTCTGAGTTTATTGATGCTGATCCATCTATTAAATACATTCTACCTTCAGCTAGTGCATTTTCACTTACTATGGGTGTGTCTCCCTGTTCACCTCTGTAAGTTGCACAGTCGTGCACTTGCATGTCTTCCATTGTGCATGGTTCTGTGATGAATCTTTCAGGGCTCACTGTTTTGCATCTCACTGTTTTGCATCTCACTATGTGTATGTTTGTACTGGACAGAATTATTTCATACGCTGTGGCTCTCTGCGTTGTGAATGTGCCTTTTGACCTTTCCAATATAGCAAATGGGGAATGTTCCACGAACAATGTCACGGAACATCCCATCACTATTGTTGCACTTTTCTCAATTGCGAATGCTGCGGCTGCGAGAGATTGCTCGCAAGCGAAGTGTCCTTGCATTACTGCATCCAGCGTTCCACTGTAATAGGCCAGTGGCTTGTGTCCCAACGATGTTTTTTTTGTCAGTACTGCTGTCATGAGTGCCCCTTTGCAATGTGAAAACAGATAAAACTTGCGCTCATAGTATGGGTTCACAAGTACTGGTGCGCTCGAAATTAGCTCTTTAAGTGATGTGAAGGCATCATCTAGTTCTACTGACCATTGTATTTCTGTGTTTTCTCTTTGAGCTTCTTTTGAGCCCCTGCAGTCTTGCGTACGCTGCATAATGTAATATCCATGCTCGGCAGTAATTGCACATGCGGAGAAATTTCTGCATGTCCTTCACTGTTTTTGGCCTGCTTACTGCTCTAACGGCAGCCACTCTGTCTGGTATGATTCTCTTACCGTCTTTTGAAATTAGTTGTCCCAGGTACAACACTTCTTGTTGTCAATATTGTAACTTTCCTTTGTCCACCTTGTAACCTTTGTGGGCCAACAATGTCAAGAGTGTAATAGAATCTTTCCTGCACTCCTCCTCACTTTTTCCACAAATCAGCATATCATCTACGTACTGAATAATTGTGCTGTCTGTGGCCACATTTCCTAGATCTTTGTGTAGAAACCTGTTGAATATACTTGGGCTTTCACAGTATCTCTGGGGTAGTCTGCAATGCTCGTACCTTTTTCCTCCCAGTCAGTGTAAATGCTGTTAGATATTGAGACTCTTCCGCGAGTGGCACTGAGAAGAATGCGTTCTTCAAATTGACCACTGTGAAGTGAGACGCATCGTGGGGGAACAGGGTTGGGGGGGACATGAGCACCATATATCAAGGATGTGGGGGGTCTGCTCAGGGTCGAGGTATAGGGACAACTTTGTTCTTTCCCAGAACTCAACTAAAGGTCAGGTCACCGCCAGGGCGATGATGTACTGCGGAAGGTAAATTATAGTGTTTGTCCTGTTAATTGTTCGCATCTAGTTGCTCGTGAGAACAGGCCTTCAACGGATCTACCATGGGAAGGAGGCTGGGGGGGGGGAAGAGTGCAGGGCTCGCTGTCCGTGGACAAGTGGGGGTGAGCTGCAGTTTCTGCAGGCAGCCTGTTCCACAGAGGCTTGGGTTCAGTATGCTCAAAATGGAGTCTACGTGTATTAAAAAATGGAGTCTGTTATGCTACAAGGTGAGTCGTGCAGCCCTACGTGTCGATCCGCAGCCACCCTGCCTCCTGGGCCCAGGTGCATGGGGGCTGCTGACGAGTCATGAGCCTCACGTAAAGCTGCAATGTGGGGGAGGGGGATCCTAAAGACCTTTCCTCCCATACATTATGTATGAGCGTTCTGGGTGGCAGACACTGCAGCTCTGAAATCTGAGAAAGCAGTAGCCAGCAGACCTACAAGGGATGCGTGAGGTATGTCTCCTCCCGAGGCATCGACACGAGTGGCAGACGGTCCAGCAACGAGGGTGGCCTATCATATGTGTGGAAGCGGTTGATCTGCTCATTACCTTCCCCAAGGCAGGGCTCTCCGTTCTGGAGGTGCAGTGGTTGGGTGAATTAAGGAGACATGGAAAGAACCCCGTGAATGAAGGGACCGGGAGTCTGTTTGGGCAGACGGTAGTACAGTTGGGGTCCATCTTGCCCGCACTACAGCTGAGCTGAGGAGGCCATCTTGGTTGTGGGCCTCACTGTTTTCTCCTCAAGGCCACTTGTTTAATAATATATATTGACCAGCCTTTTTATGATAAAAAAAATATATTCAGCGAACCCAATCACTTTTAATGGGGGTTGTAGGAAGGCACGACTACTGATGCAGGTACATTTTCAAATTACTCTGGATAACATTGGAATTTCCTATACATCCCCCTCACTAGTCCCCAAACTCTTGTGCCTGGTAATTAAAATGGTGACTATGAAGAACAGGAAAAATTGACCTGAGCTGGACTCTCTCACCATGGAGCAGACTCTAGCCAGGGCGGGGTCTCGTGCCAGCTCGCCTTCAGGAGATGTGTTGGTAGCATTGGGACAAATTGAGAAATCCATAACTAGATTAGACAACAAGTTGGATGCATTGAACGAGAAAGCGCAACTTGATGCCTAAACCTCTGTCTTGGAGCGGAGAACTGGATTCATTTATCAAGGGAAACTGAAACATTGAAAATGCTTATTCTTTGAAACTGCTTTGCGTGGCAAACAAATTGGGGTAATCGGGTTGCCTGCAGGTGTGGAGGGAGACGAACCAAACTCCTTTGCTGATAAATTTATAGAAATGCTGGATATAGAGGTGGATTATGATCCCTTCCTCCTTGACAAATGTCACAAAATTCAAGTGCACCCCACTGCAATATTTCAGGCGGTGGGTCCTATAGTTATTATTAAACTATCTTGACAACAGAGATGAGAAAGTCCTGAGAGCATCAGTCGAGAAGGACACTCTGGACTACCAACAGCAAAGGATTCACCTGTTTGCTGACTTGACACCGGCTACTGAAAAAAGTAGGAATCTGATCAAAATGAAGAAATACTTTCTTGTTAGAGGGGAGAAAGCAGAGATCCTGCGCTCAGTCATATGGAAGGACACGTCAATGTTTTGGAATGTTGAAAGAGCTGATGAGTTGTTAAAATGGATCCCAGAGAAAACCAAAATAGTTGCAGACAAGGGATTGGGGTTTCTAGACCCAGGTAGGGGTCTTCTTTAGACTGTTCCAGGACTCGTAAGTTGAAATCCTTCGTGCACCCATGTTGTTAGAACAGTAATGGCGATGGATCTTGTGAGAGACAGGGTTTTCAGCAGCCGGGCGGACGGTAAAAGAATGTATGGATAAGATAAGTGGACCAGCCTTATTAGAAAGTGTCTTTCATTCGGTTGGTTCTATACTGAATATGGCTACCCATCAAGCAACCAGGGATTTCGTTTTTCATGCTGACGATATGAGTGATTGGGGGAGGGTTTCCCATATGTGCGGAGAGGTGACCTGAGAGGTCAATGGGGCAGATTTAATTGGAAGAGGTTAATAAACATGCTCACATAACCAGAAAGTGACATAACTTTGTGTGTGCTTGTTTTTTATTTTCTTCCTTTTTATGCATCATACTCTGTTTTTGTGAGGGAAAGAAGAGGAACTCTTACCGCCAAGTTCTAGCTTCCCTAATGGGTTCCCTGTATCTTTATTCCCCACCCCCCTTTTTGTTTTTCTTTTTTTTTTATAAGGTGGACAACCAAAGGTGCCCCATGAAATGTTTGTATCTGTATTATGGAACCCATGGATATCACATTTTATATTGGGGCATTCCAATTGGCACGTAATGCTTATTAAAACTAATAAAACATTTTTTTTTTTTTTAAATGGCATATGCTGCCATTTTGAAATGTCTCACCCAAACACACCAGGGCCAATGCAAGAAATGGTGCAATACTTGAGAACAAGTGAAGTGTTGGTCGTTTTTGAGACAGTAGTAGAGAACATTACATTTGTTGTGTCTATGCTAAGAAAATTACAAATTAGATACGTTAACGCATTAAAATGTGTATCACTAATACTAACATTGGTAATCTGTGAGAAATGGAAATTACTAATTATTTTATTCATATAACATAACTGGCACCATAAGGGATGCTTGCTGTTGGAATGAAGATGCAAAGGAATTTGTGGACAGTTCTCATGCATTGTCCAAGAAACAAAATTGCACAGCAGCTAAATCAAAGTTGAAACTTATACAGAATATTTTAGAAATTGAGGTAGTATAATGGATTGACAACATTGATCATCTGTACACTCCCCTCTATATGTGAATGCTAAAAGATAGCGGGAACAGCAGTTGCAAGTATCCTCTGAGTCTGTCTGGGACCACCCTACTTTGTAATTGAGTCGATTTGTACATCACAGTAGAAGAATTTTCGCTGCAGATAGGATTGCCTCTCGCTTCCGCCAAGTCATCGCTGGGAGGAGGAACGTTTGGCAGTAGCACTATCAACAGGGCAAGAACAAAGACCAGCAATTCCTGTATTGTGACCATGCTTGAAGACTTTCACAATTGAAGTAGTAGGTGTGGATTATTTTCAAAGCCAAAGTGGGTGAATAATCAGTTTTTTGCGTTTTTTGTCAGGCAGGAGCGTGGGCAGAGACAGGATTGGCTGCCTTTTGAATACTATGCATTTTAAATAAGACGCAGGGTTTGGTAAGGTAAAGACTGTTGTCGGAAGTGAACATTGTGGTATGCCTTTGAATAGGTTGGAGGAGACGGTCCATAAAGTTCAATGCATTCATAAAGTCGCATGGCAAAATTGGCAGCGAACTAATATACCATCTGGACACCCCAGAGATTTGCAAAGCAAACTGTTTGACGCAAATACCTTGTGCCCATCATGGTCCATTCAAACAAACAATTTTAATTGTTTGGGTTTGCATCTTCGTGATTGGGTTGGAGAGAATGTTGTGGTGATAGCTCTGTCTGGTCAAAATCAGTTATACAGGATTACCTGCATTTGACCAGCTAAATACTGTATATGAGGGAAGGTAATGCTATGGAATAGACACTTGTATTCCTTTGTGTAGTGAATTGACTGTTTTAAAAGAGGACAGTTTTAGCATCTTCAGGTAATCTGGGCACTCTCCATTGTCCCATCCTTTGAATTGAATTCGCTCTATATTTGGAAGTAGTCTCAAAATGTCAAGTGACCATTTGCTTGTGGCTGATGGGCTCATTAATGTTTGGTTCAGACAGTCTTCCTTCCATTGACTAGCCAGAGACTGCGTCTGTGTATGAAATGGAAGCTTCTATTGCTTTATGTAGTCCATTCACTGTAAAAGGATGACAGTTGCTGATTCCTCCAGGCCTAGTGACACATCATCTTATTGAAGGATTTAACATTTTATTTTAGATTACTCCATTAACATTCAAATGTACAGTACAAAACAGCAATCCCCAATATCAATCTACAATGCATTAATAACAATCAGTTGAGATAAAAACATTAAAATCAACCGATTTGGATTGTCCCCTATGAGAACCCTTGGTTAAAACAATGTGTACAATGATGGTCAAATAGTCCCCTGAGCAGAAATCACCCATTGTAACTCTTGACAAGTTACCTAACTTCGTACAACTTTTTGTTTAAGGCTGTAGTTATACACCTCCCGAGGTAGTAAAAGAACCAGGGCTCACCACAGTTAAACAGAAAGGACATAGCTTCCCTGCATGATCTAATTTGATGCCCCAGGGAGTGTGGCTTTAACCACCCATTCCTCTCCATTCGATAGAATGGGTAGATCAAAAGGAAATGGGCCAGATGTTGGTCCAAACCCCATACCACACAGGCACTTTTGTGAAACCTTCTGCAAACTTGTCCTTTTGGAGAGAGTGAGTAAATTCAAATGGCCCATAATTAACAGTCTCCTTCTCATGGTGGGAATTCATTTTGTTGATCGGCCCTGGCATTGTCACGGTCTCATTTAGATCAACGTAAATGGCCAGGGAAGGCAAGGATTTGATTTCCAATACCAATGCCCTCCTGGACCAGATTTTAATGGGTAATGCAGCTTGTGTTAGATTGCCCGTGCATATGCCAGCCCTGCTTACAGCAGTAATATCATTCCAGAGCTTACTTCCTCTCTTCTACCAAACATATTTGTCCATCTCCAGGAAACCGGCTGCTACATTTGGGTTATCCGAGAGGCCCAGTTTTAGCTTGGTGTAGTACGTTAACTGTCTAGACTGTGCTATACATTCTATTCTCTGGTGCCCTAACTCGATTCTGAGAGCACTACTTGGGCATCCTGGAGGGGATACCCAATACTTACCCCAGGAATTTAGTCTGTACAGTGTTAAGGAGCTTACAGTTGCCATGGCCCCAAAGTTCACTGCCATAGAGCATCGGTGGCAACACGTGTAAAGGCTTCAATGCATTTATCGAACCTAAGGGCACCATATTGATGATAGAACCTCCGAAGCCCTTTCAGTCTGGCGGGTTGTTCTCTCTGCCTGATATTTAAAATGAGTTGTCCATAAGCCATTCCTTATAAAAACTCATGCCTAGATAGACATTGGAGTTCATGGCTTCGATTGATTCCTTTATTTTTACATCTGTAGGCTCTCTCCTGTTTGCTGTTCTAGGAAGTTGTTGGCATAACAGAGCCTGCGATAAAAACAGCTGGGGGTTAATGCCAAAATGAACCTGTCATCTACATGAAGAAGTGTGCTTAACTTTACTTATTATTCGGCATATATGGGGCCAAACCTTTTTGTTGGTCCTGCCTGGCTCAAAATCTGACGTGAAAAGAATAATCGGCAGGGGGACAGCCCTGCTTTATCCCCTTATTGGTCTTGAAATAAGGTGTATTTATTCTTGGCCCGTTCTACCTTACCACTACCTCCCCACTGTCATGGTAATCACATAGCAGATTTGTGCCGTGTGTGGCAGCCGCAGCGGCATCCCCATTGTATCCACCTTGCACCAGTGTGCGCCTATCCATAGTCTAATGCTTTGTCCTGATTAAGAAGTGCAGCATAGACGGTGTCTCCCCCTCAGCCTGCAGTATGTGTCTATTATAATGCCCTTATCAGATCCTTGATAAACCAGTTAGCTCAGTCTACACTTGAAACTTTGAGATGGCTCAAAATGATGTTGGGCGACGTTTGGTTGTGGTCAGCATGCTGGCTGACATACGTTTATGTGCACAGACTTCAAAGGACTAGCTCAAAACACTGTCTTTGGGGGCACTTTCTTGAATGGCTTTGAAGCCTTTTATTTCTTTGTGTTGTCATTTGTCTGTAAAAAGAGACAGTTGTTGCATCCTCCAGGATTAGTGGCACACCCCTTGGTAGATCCTTGTGTAATCAATTAGCTGAGTCTATACTTGGCATTTGGAGATTTTCTTAAAATGTCAGGCTACAGTTTGCTTGCGGCCAAATGTCCTGTTAACATATGTTTATTTGCATTCTTTTCTGTTGACATGTCTGTGGACGACAAAGATGAATGGCATTGATCCTTGTATACATTAAAATAGTCAATATAATTTGAATTTAATACTGTTATCAGTTTGGACATGCATTACTGCACCCGGTCAGAAAAGACATCATTGATTTTATGAGATGTAATATATTTCATTTGATGACAAATCTACAGTGATATGAAGCTGAGAGCCAATGGTCCATTTGTATCTTCCCAAATATATTTCGATGTACATGACCAGGGATCGAAATTTAGATTTGATGAGCATGAGCTAAAAGCAGCTCCTGGGTATTGGGTATCACCTAGTAGGCGGGAGCTACCTCTGGTGAACCAAGACCTAGTACCTGCACTCTGCATATCTAACATTTGCATGAGATAAAAACATTCAATATTTGTCCATGATGCATGTTCTATTCAGCTTTAGATGTGTCCTTAAATCACTTTAATTCATATAAACCATACATGCAGACTAAATATCACACATGCATGCCTGTATGGTACCTGCTGGCCTCGGGAGTCAAAAGTAGCTCCTGGTAACTGATGGTTTTAAGCTAACCAGGCTTTCCTAAATTACAAGCAGGAGCGAAATGGCTCTAAGCAATTTCGAACCCCCATGTCTGCTGCTGAAAAAAGGCACACCATGTCTGTGGTGACATGTATATGCCCTGTGTATTTAGCATCTACTTTGAAAAAAAAATAATTGGAATAGCACCATCTACTGTTGAGGGGGAGGAACATCTGTCTCTGGAGGGCTTTAGGTGCATGCCACTGAATATACCATCTATCTGACTAATATTTTAGGTTTAAAAGGACTGATGTTCATACGCAAGCGACATTGGCCCTCATTACAGGTCAGGTGTAAAAAATCGGGTGTTACCGCAATGGCGGTGGTACCATTTGTGTGGCGCGATCTGCACCTGCAGATCGTGGTTACTCCCATTACTCCTGGGTCCACAACTCTTTCAAGACTGGACTATTTCTTTCTCCCAACAATGGACATGCATAGAGCGATCAACATGACCCTACTCCCCTGGGGAGTCTCCGACCACTCTCCCCACTCGCTGGAACTGAAAAAAAACAGGCCGACCCCTCCCCAGTCATGGCGGCTAAATTGTTACTACCTTGGCTTCCCAGAATTTATCAACCATATCCGTGATAAAACCAACCACTTATTTTGAACTCAATAATGGTACGGTAGACAGTCCAACAACGCTATGGGAAGCATATAAAACGGTACTCTGTGGAGAGGTGCTCTACTGGACATCGGCTTACAAAACAAAACACACCACCAAAAAGTGGTAGCAGCGGAACAGGAGCTAGTTAAGCGGGAGATTGAACACATATATACAGGAATGCCTGAAACGCATCGATCCCTTTTAACAGCCAAAGAACAACTTCATTATGTCGCCTTAGATTACGCCAAGCTGGCACACTAAAAGATGCGCACACGAATGTACGAGACCGTGGACAAAGCTGGTAAGATATTGGCCTGGCTGGAGCGAAGGGATGCATGTCACCGACAGATCAGGGAAATTAAAACCGCATCACACAAACTATTACACTCTGATCAGGACATTGCTGAGAGCATTGCGGACCATTACGCAACGCCATACAAATCATTGGTCGGACCCATTGGTACTACCATCCTAGACGACATCACACGGACCAAGATTTGACCGCAACACATCTAGACGAGGTTATTACAGAGTTGTAAATTGCAGAAGCCATCTCTCAGCTACAATTGGGGAAAACGCCGGGTCCTAACGGCTCCCCAATAGAGACGTGAACAAAAACTGGGAGGGAATGAAATGGCCACCCCTGTACTTTAAATGTTTCTCCACTGTAAGGAACAAGGGTTCCTATCCTCGGATCTACGTAAGGTGAGCAGAGTTGTCATCCCAAAGCAAGGGAAACTCCTGGAGCAATGCAGCTCATACAGAGCGATCTCACTGATCAACAGTGATACAAAAATCCTGGCAAAGGTACTCTCCAATAGACTACAGTGATCACTGATCCACCCAGACCAGTTGGGTTTATGCCACAAAGATCCACACGTATGAATATTCGTAGGTTACACTTGATGTTAGAAAGAGCCCCGGTCATCCAAGAACCTCTTGCATTGCTGGCTGTTGACTTTGAGAAGGTTTTGGACTCCGTCTCCTGGGAAAGCCTCTGGGAGATCATGCAGCAAATGGGCTTTGGGAAATCCTTTAGGGACTGGGTCCAGCACCTGTATGAATCCCCGATTGCAGAGATTAGGGTTAATGGATGGCCTTCTCGAACCTTCCAACTGGGGAGAGGGACTCGCTAAGGATGTCCCTTGTCCCCATTGCTCTTTCCACTAATCATCGAACCCCTGTCCACACAAACACATGGAGAGGTTTAGATTGGCCCGAGGGCGCAGAGGACAAAGCCTTGCTGTATGCGGATAATCTCCTAATATATTTGTCTGATCCAATCCGCCCCTGTCTCGTGGTCATGAGAATACTTGAACAATACGGGACATTTAGTGGGCTATGGGTAAACTGGCACAAATCCACTCTTTTCCCGGTCAAAGGGGTGGACCAGGCAATCCCCCCCGCATTGCCCATACCACATTGAACTTGAACACTTCCCCTATTTGGGGATCCAACTAATGACTGACCTGTTGGATTACACACCCCAAAACTTACATCTGATCATGGGAAGATTCATAACGGATGTCTGACACTGGGTACTGCTCCCACTGACTCCGGTTGGGAGGGCTGCTCTCGTTTAGATTCTAGCATTACCATGCTTCTTATATTTCCTTCAAAACTCCCCCCCCCCCCCCTTCGAAAACCGGATCTAGAATTAAGATAGAGGGCGTTCTCAGAAGTTTGCTATGGGGTGCGGGACACCCACGAATCACGTTGCAGACACTACGACAATCCATCTGGGAGGGTGGAATTGGGTTGCCGCGCCTTCAATCATACTACTGGGGGAGTCAGTTGGCGGTGGTCAATGACACCCTACACAGGGATAGCAATCTACCCCATATCCGTGCAGAGATCGATGCACTACAAGACGTCCCAGCTTATGAACCTCTACCGGACCCTGGGAAACTCCCTCCCAACCCCCCCAAACAGGCGAAAACAGCCCATACTACACTTATATGGCTGGAAGCCCACAAATACATTGGCTGGGACAAAAGTGACCCCGGTTCAGACCTTATTGAGGAACAGTAACTTACCCGAATTAACTAAACTGCCGAAATGGCCAGGATGGATTTCTGCAGGAATAGTAAAGATCGGGTATGTAATTGCAGAAGGCAAGCTGATCCCTTTTTATAAACCTAACTAATAGGTTCGGCCTCCCAACTGCAGAACACTACCATTACCTTCAGCTCTCTCACGCAATACATACGCCTCTCCAATCACTCTCCCATATGCCGGAATGTACACATTTGGAACGGAATGTCATCTCTGAACGCATATCTACCAAGGTCACTTCCACAATGTACGACGTCATCCCCTCCTTCACAACTCCTGAACTCTCTAATCTTAAACTGAAATGGGAAATTGATGTTGGGCCAATACAACAAACAGCGATCTCTTCCAGGCTCAGGCTGATACAGCTTAAAATCCTACATGGGATGTACTGGTGGAATAGTGCCACCAACCCAAACTGCCTTCGTTGTCAGCAAGAAGAGGGCACGTTCTTTCATATCCTGTGGTAATGTCCAATGATATTTGCATCAGTGCTGTAATAAACTGACTGAAGTCTTAGGACAAGACGTACCAATGGACCCTAAACTCTTATTATTGGGCATCTGGCAGGAGGGAGCCAATACATGTTTTGAAAAGCTATTTCTCTCCACAACCACAGGACTGATCTAATGCAATATAGCAAAGTTATGGGGATCCGGTGATATTCCGCTTTTTGTGCAATGGATGGCAGATGTTAATATATGTATGGCAATGGAGCAGAGAATATATACAGCTAGAGGCTGCCCTAAGAAGGTGAATAAGATCTGGCAGAAATGGGCAGATGCAAATTAAATATGCCTTGACACATGTTATCAATTATGTTACATGAAGCGGTAGCACTGAAATGTGATCATTTAGCATGTGGATTTGATTATGTAATTTTAAAATGAATATTAACTGTTTCTCTAAAATCAATAAAATGTTATTTTAAAAAAAAAATGATGATAATTTAGACGCAGCAGACTATTCGAAATGGATTGTGGCTGAAGGTACCTTCATCAAGCGCCATGCATGGCTACGTCAATCTGATTTTGACCCAAGCCATCCTTTTGAACATGCGTATCAAGCCCAATGCATTATTCGATAAAGCTGTCAAAGACTTGAGCAAAAGTGCTAAAGAGGAATATGACGCCATCACATCCCTGGGACAACTCCCAAACAAACCCTTTGTGCAGAGAAGAGGTTTAAATACACACTGGTTTAGAGGACAGATCTCCCACCGGTCCTCCAACCACAACCAGGGCGGGCAGAGTTCATCCTGGGGTTCCGCACAGGGGCAGTCCTCCCAACAAAATTTTCAAAGGGGCCACACAAGGTCCAGAAGTAGAGGCAGATCCTCCTCAAAAGGAGACTCCACCCTTCCTAACAATGACCACCCGCTACAGGTCCCATCCCACGCCTCTCCACTAGGTCGTCATATATCTCATTTTGCATACGCATGGGAGGGGATCAGGTCGGCCAAGTGGGTACTTTCCACTGTGGTGGGAGGCTATTGCATAGAGCTAATACAAACCACCAGCCAACCACCCACCAAGACAAAGACAAACTATGTAGGAAGAACAGCAAATACTGCTAGAAGAGGTAAAGGCACTGCTGCTAAAGGATGCCATAGAAATCGTCCTGGTAAACGAGGGTATCGATTCAGTGTACTTCCTTGTGCCAAAGAAAGACTTAACAATACGCCCTGTCCTAGACCTGCGCCCTGCGAAAACTTATGTCAAGCCACATAAATTCTGCCTGACAACGCTACAAGAAGTAATCCCACTGCTAAAACCGGGGGACTACATGGCAACTTGGACATGAAAGATGCTTACTTTCATATTTCATTGTTCCCAGCGCACCGAAGATTCCTGCACTTCACAATAGCGAATCAGCACTACCAATTCAAGGTGCTACCCTTTGGCATAGCCTCCACTCCAGGGGTATTCACCAAGGTACTAGCGGCACACCTATGCAGAGAATCGGTCCCAGTGTACCCTTATCTGGACGACTGGAATCCTCTCAAATTTGCAAGCAAATACCCTAAGAACAATCAATCTGCTGTTCCAATTGGTATTCAAAATCAACGAGACTTGTGCCAAGCAAAACCAAACAGTTCTTAGGAGCTATCATAAAAATGGGAGAGGGATTAGTCTTTCCGTCAAATAAGAGTGCAATAGATACTGCTGCAAATACCTCGGTATCTAGCCGGTCGCCAAATGAACGCACTTTCATCTGACATTAGGATGATTGACTCGCACATAGCCATCCGTAAAGCAGTGAAAACCAGTCTGATAGCGGAGCTTGCACCTGCAACTACTTTAGTTTGCTGTCTACCAATTGCTCACATCCTGTAATGTATTCACCTGATAATGTTCTGCTTTATAAGGTTGTAACTATCTTTAACATGTAACTAAGAAAGCTACTGTTGGGCCGCTGTCAAGGTAACCCTGAGCGATGCTTACTCACAATCACATGTAAAAAGTGCCTCGATGCCTCTGGGCTGTAGCGTGCTCTACAAATTCAAATAAATAAATGTGCTTGCTCGGGGTGATAGCTTCATGCATTTACCTGGCACCACATGCACGGTTGCGGATGCGCCCAATGCAAGAGTGGTTAGCAAAAAAGTGGTCTCAGTCAAGTGGCCACTGGGACGATCTAGTGGTTGTTTCGCTAACCCCAGTTCAACCGCTACGCTGGTGGACGAAAGAAAATCTGTTCGAAGGGAAAACCTTTTCACAGCCCTACAGTGCAAGCAATTGACACATCACTCACTGGGTGGGGAGCCCATAACCATCACCACACAGCACATGGCCTGTGGACCGTTATCGCAGCCTGAAATCACGTAAACCTTATAGAGCTACTAGCAGTGCTGAAAGCCCTACGTGCTTTTCAACTGCATCTATCGGCTCAAACAGTACAAGTCCTCACAGACTGCACCACTGCCATGTTTTATATAAACGAGCAGGGAGGCACACTCTCCAAGTCTGTCCAGGCTTGCCCAAAACATTTGGAAGTAGGCACTCAAGCGGAACATGTTCCTAGTGTTACAACATGTTCCAGGGGCATTCAATTCTCTAGCAGACTCACTAAGCAGAGATCCCCTACCTGAAGAGCAAGAGTGGCAGCTCAGCAGAAGAATTTCAGATGATCTATTTTCACTCTGGGGCTATCCTCTGTAAGACTTGTTCGCACATGCCTAAACACACAATGCCCAGACTTTGCATCCAGGTTTCCCCAACCCGTATGCAAGGGGAATGCCCTCTGGATGAGCTGGTCAGGGAAATGTGCTTACGCTTTTCCCCCCCAACACCACTCATAGAGTTTGCTCATATAAAACTACCTCAAAGGTGTATGGAAATCCTCAGAGGCACGTAAACCAAACACTAGACTGTTACTTTAACAAATGCAAAAGATTTGTAATATGGTGCTAGTCCAAAAATGTAAACCCTATCGAATATACTCCTTCACACATTCTTCTAAACTGCGGCCTACTATTAAACTCTAACCGCGTACACCACTTCTCAAAGCAAGGTGTCCTGGTAGAAAGTCCCTGTTATTAAGACATTCATGGAAGGAGTAAAAAGGCTTTACTCTCCTCACCCCCCATTTCAAACCCGCCTCCAGGGTGGGATCTAAATGTGGTACTCGCAAAGCTCATAGGTCTTCCCTTTTGAGCCTATGAGCAAATCCAGCCTTAAGCACCTAACCATTAAAATGGCTTTTCTGGTGGCTATCGCCTGCATAAGAAGTCGGTGCACAAGCTTTGTCAGTGCAAGACCCTCTTTGTTATCCACCAAGACAAGTTGGTACTATTTTGCTATTGTTGGTTTTGGGACATGCATGTGCCTCCTTGTTGATAAAACAATGACGCAGCGTAGGGGTCATGAGAAAGGGTGTTGAGAAGCAGTCTTTCCCTATCATCTTTCTCCTTGGTCACAGTCTGTCCTCCTTTAATCTTTTTCAGTCATAGGCCCATCTTCATTACAGTTTATATCATTTGTTGCAAGCCTTTGCCGCAGCCATTCTCCCTCCCTGACATCCCCTCCTCTATCTGTCATTTTTTAAAACTATTTTCCCTTCATATATATCTCTCTATCTCTCTCTCTCTCTCTCTCTCTCTCTCTCTCTCTCATAATCACTTGACTACAACCCATAAAATAAGACTGCACTTGACTAAGACATTTGCTATAAAAATGAAAAATTCGATACAACAACCCCAATGTCCCTTTCTCCCAGCTCAGTCCAAGCAAGGCCTGCAAATCTAGAAAGCAAGGGCATTCTTTCATACCAGACTGCAGCTCACGCTCCTCCTTAGTGGCTTCTTTGCATGTTTTAAGTTTGACATAAAGAGGTAACACTGGTTTGAGTACGTTCACCAGTCTCAATGGTGTTATAACGTTCAGAGTCCAGCCGTAGGTGCTTTACCCCACGTAGCAGTTAGACAGGCCAGAGGGAGGTAATCTAAATGGTGCTAATGGCTTTCTACCCTCCTTTTATGTACTTGATGTCACATAAAACCTCCATCCCCAAATATCCTTATCTTTCAAATATCTGGACATCTTGGGATGTTAATTCATGTTACCCAACATGGTCTCCCTTCACACGTACCAAAAGCTCTCCCTCACATCCCTAAGGGTATATATGTGTATATATATATATATATTTCTGATGTTTGTTAATCTGCTTAGAATCACATGCTGTGCATAGGTCCGACATCCAGTGGTCACTGCGGAGTATTGCATTTTGTTTTTCGTAGTCGAAAAGGGGACGTCGACAAGGCGTGTCTGTAACACTATCCCTATAGTGACGTGCGTTGTACCCACAATCCCTCACGCGTCGAGGTCCCTCAGATTGTTTTTTTCCGCCCAGTTTCTGGTCGCCTTTCGCGGAGCTCCTAGAGAGACATTGCTATACTTACCACGGACCTCGGTCCTTTTGTCATAACTTGATATACTGGTAACAATCCCTCCCCCTCGACGTTAGCTGTGAAGCTGTTTCTCCGCCGAACTATTTTCGACGGAGAGGAAGAGCGGAGGAGATCCTTCGGCGCTGCCGAACACGTGGCCTGGCCTCGACGGCCAACTTACAGTAGGGAGAGTGGGGGTTAGAACTTTGTCTCTTCTCTTTGAGAATGTCTTTCTTTCTCCCTTTTCTTTCCCTTGGGGTTGTTATCGCCAGCTATTATTGCCTCAGCTATGGAGAGGACACCATTTAAGTTTTGCCCACGCTGCAGGGGCAAATATACTTGGAAAGATAAGCACAAGCTCTGTAATCGTTGCTTACCCCTCGATCACATAGAGAACAGCTGCGCAGCCTGCAAGCTCTTAAAACCCAGGACTCTTAAAGAACGTAGGGTTAAGAGGTGGGCGGACTACGCGATGTCGAAGTCCGTTTCCTCACCCGCTGCCGCTGTTACTGAAAGTGACGAGGAGTGCGATAACTCGACGTCCGTTACGGAAGTCATGAACCCCCAGAAGGAGCGCTCCCGCTCCTCGTCGTCCGTCCCCGGCCCCGACGGGCTCGGCTCACGCCCTGCTTATGGGGATGAACACCCCGGCGACAAGGACGCACACAAACCCCATAAGGCTAAACACATTACCCACGGCTCTTCTTCGTCGAGAACGAAGGATCCATCAGCGCCGAAGGGGACGCAGGGCACTCCGGCGTCTACCGCAGACCGTAAAGGTCACAAGCCCCACCCGCAAACGCAGCCGCGACCAGCGATTGGGCTTCCATCTAACACGGGCGCTACCCCAAAAACATCCGACGCAACGCTCCATAGAGCGACCGTCGAGGTACAACGCGCAACGCACACAACGTCGACACCAAAGCCCTCGACGGACAAAATCGTGGCCGAGAGCCTAGCGAGAATTGTCGCCGAAGACGAACGTACGCGGACGACGAAACAAACGTCGAATACCGCGTCGAAAAAACACAAAAGTAGCCAGGAACTGCCCCTTTCTCCAAAGGACGCTTCCGAACTACCTGAAGGCTTTTCAGAAGGAGACGGGAACCTCTCGTCGACGTTGTGGGAGCGTTCGAAACGATTCGAAGGCGAAAACACTAATTTCCCCCCTCTAGACTATTCAGGGGTACCCCATGAGACCCTTGAAAGACTCCATTCTTGCATGGAGAAAATGGAAAGGTTTCTAGGAAACCAAGACCCACCCACTCACAAAAGACAAAGAGAATGGCCACAGGATGACCCTAGAGTCAAGATTCCTAGGCTGGTTGACCTCACTGAGGAGGAGCAATACCTCCAAGAAGATGAGGAGTGTTTGGGTGGAGAAGAAGAGGTAGAACTTGAGGAAGAGGGGTTCGAAGAAGATCCTTACACCACTCCTACAGGGTTTGAAGAGGATACAGCTACCTCGCAGCCCTGGCATTCACCGTCAGTGCAGCCTTGGCAATCCCCATCAGTACATTCAGACCCTGATGCCTTTCTCCCTTCTCCTCTCAAGGATTCACATGGGAACTCCTCTCCCATAGATGACCAACCTTCCCTCAATGCACTATTGCGCAAGGCAGCAGCGCATTTTGAGATTTATACAGGGGAAACTCTTCCAGACATTGACTTTGTAGAAAAAGTCATCAAAGAAAAAGCCCCTGTTAGCCAATCTATTCCACTCCTGGCTTCTATTAAAAGAAGAATTTCTCCTTCCCTTACTAACCCAGCTTTAGTAAGAGGGGTCAACCCTAGAATAGAAAAGCTCTTCAGCCCTTCATCCTCTGACCCTTTATACATCAGAGGACACTCTATTCCGGACTCCCTTGTGGTTACCAACACAAGAAAAAGAGCAGGGGTGCCACTATCCACTAGTGAAGCACCTCCAGACAAAGAAGGCAAAAAACTCTACGCACTGGGGAAGAGAATCACGACCTCCGCCGCCTTCTCTACTAGAATTGCTAATAACAACTCACTTTTAGCTAGCTATGCAGATGCACAGTGGAACAAGCTGCGCAGCGAAGCAGAGGAAGCACCTGAACCTCTGCGTTCTCGCCTGCTAGCTATAATATCAGAGGGCACACTGGTAAACCAGGGCATCGTTAAGAACTCCCTAGATGCCGCTGAGACGGCTGGCCGCTCCCTAGTGCAGGGAATACTTCTCAAGCGCCACGTTTGGCTACGCAATTCAGGTTTTAAGCCCGAAACCCAAGCCTCCCTCATAAATAAACCCATTGAACAGACGCATCTGTTTGGGAAAGCAGTAGATGAGGCCCTAGAACATGCTAAAAAAGAGTTTGATACCATCAAGACTCTTGATCAAATTTCTAGGCCCCCTAACAGGCGAGGCTATGGTAATAAACGCTCCTTTCGTGGCCAAAGACAGCAGCAGAACCAACAACAACAATATTACTCTGGCTCCAACTGGCCCACCAACCAGGGTAACACCCAGTTCAGTCAAAGAGGCCAACGCCGTGGCAAAGGAAGAGGTCGTGGCTCCAGCCCCAGAGGTTCCACGCCCAATACCAGCAAATGACCCGAAAATTCGGGTCCCCTCCCATGCATCACCGGTCGGGGGCCGGCTAACATCGTTCCTTTCAGCATGGGAGGGAATCACGTCAGACCGTTGGGTATTATCCACCATAGCCCACGGATACTGCATCGAGTTCAACGGTTCCCCGAAGTACAAACCCCCACGGAACCGGCGCATGACACCGCAACACCTCTCCATTCTTCTTCAAGAGGTGGAAGAACTACTGAAGAAAGAAGCTATAGAGCCCGTCCCCCTATCACAGGTAACAGAAGGTATTTATTCAGTGTACTTCCTTGTACCCAAAAAGGACTTAACCATGCGCCCTGTATTAGATCTGCGCCCAGCGAACGTATTTGTCAAACCCCAAAAGTTTCGTATGGTGACCTTACAGGAGGTAATCCCACTGTTATCACAAGGGGATTACATGACAACACTGGACATGAAAGATGCATACTTTCATATTTTAATGTTGACATCGCACAGAAAATACCTCAGGTTCAAAATAGAGGACAAACACTACCAGTTCAGAGTACTACCCTTCGGGATAGCATCTGCACCAGGGGTATTCACGAAAGTACTGGCAGTGGCAGCGGCCCACCTGCGCAGATTATCCATCCCGGTATACCCTTACCTCGACGACTGGCTCATAACAGGGGATTCTTACGAAACATGCTTCTCCAATACCCAAAAGACCGTAGACCTTTTGTCCCGACTGGGCTTCTCCATCAACGAAAAGAAGTCCAGCTTAGACCCCAGCCAAACCAAACAATTCCTAGGGGCTCTAATTCGAACAAGGGACGGCCTCGTATTCCCCTCCAACGAGAGGGTCCAAAACATGCTGTTTCAAATTCCCCATTATGTAGCAGGCCAAGAGGTGACGGTACGCAAAGCAATGCGCTTGCTAGGGATGATGGCGTCATGTATTTATTTGGTACCTCACGCGCGCCTGCGCATGCGCCCAATGCAAGAGTGGCTCTACAGCCAGTGGTGTCAGGCCAGCGGACAATGGGACGATCTAGTGGTGGTCTGGCAGGCCTTGGTTCTCTCGCTACGGTGGTGGACAAAAGAAAACCTGTTATTAGGGAAAACTTTTGCCACACCCGCAGTGGAAGCCACTCTAACCACAGACGCATCCCTTACAGGATGGGGGGCTCACCTATCCCATCAGACGGCACACGGAGTGTGGACTCCGAGTTTAGCATCCAAGCATATAAACCTGCTGGAACTACTAGCGGTGTTCAAAGCACTGAAAGCCTTTCAGGAACACTTACAAGGAAAGACAGTGATGGTCCTCACAGACAGCACCACAGCCATGTACTACCTCAACAAGCAAGGGGGCACTCACTCTCCAGGACTGTCCAAGCTGTCCCAGAATATATGGAAGTGGGCTCTCAAACACAACATGTTCCTACTAGCACAACATGTACCAGGGGAACTCAATCTGCTAGCAGACAAACTCAGCAGAGACTTCCCCCTGCCCGAAGAGTACGAATGGCAATTGCACGAAGACATCGTCTTAGACATCTTCACGCAATGGGGATTCCCGGAAATAGACCTGTTCGCAACCCTGGAGAACTCACAATGCCAAAGTTACGCCTCCAGGTACCCCCAGAACCAGTCCAAGGGGAACGGTCTGTCGATTCAATGGTCAGGGAAATTTGTTTACGCCTTTCCCCCGACTCCCCTTCTCAACAAAGTGGTGCACAAGATGCACCAGGAGCAGGTTACCATGATACTAGTGGCCCCAATGTGGTCACAAGACAAGGGCAGGACACTGCATCCATGCCCTCAGACCATGAACTTAGCAGCCTGGCTCCTGAGATCATAGAATTTGGACATTTACAACTCCCACAGAGATGTATGGACATCCTCAGGGAAGCCAGAAAACCTAATACTCGACACTGCTATTCTAGCAAATGGAAAAGATTCGTTATCTGGTGTAGAGGTACTAGCATCAACCCAGTTGACTGCTCTCCTACTGACATTATTCTATACTTGACCCATTTACTGGATTCAGGTTTAGCGTTCAATTCCATTAAAGTCCACCTAGCGGCACTTTCTGCATACACCACTTCCCAACTTAAAGTGTCGTGGTGGAAGATACCAGTTATCAAAGCCTTCATGGAGGGGGTAAAGAGGATACACCCTCCGATAGCTAACCCAGCTCCCGGATGGGACTTAAATGTGGTACTTTCCAGACTCATAGGCCCTCCCTTCGAACCCATGCACAAGGCAACTCTTAAAGATATCACCCTTAAGACTGGGTAAGTGAACTACAGGCTCTTTCTGTACTAGACCCCTTCGTAACAGTTCACAAAAATAAAGTGGTTCTACGCACACACCCAAGGTTTGCACCTAAATTCATCTCGAAATTTCATGTAAACCAAACTATAGAACTACCAACGTTCTTTCAAAACCCTTCCAGCTCGGGAGAAAAAAGTCTGCATACACTAGATGTACGCAGAGCTGTCATGTTCTACATGGAAAGAACCAGACCACTGAGAAAGACTAATCAGTTCTTTATCTCGGTGGCAGCAGGAAGAGAAGGAGATGCGGTCTCAAAATCCACTATATCTAGATGGATTGTTCAGTGCATCACTCTCTGTTACACTCTTGCTAAGAGAGAACTACCCTTCAAGCCAAGAGCACATTCCACTCGAGGCACTGGGGCTTCCATAGCATTCATTGCAAATGTTCCCCTTGAGTCCATCTGCAAAGCGGCTACCTGGAGTTCTGTGCACACCTTTACAAAACACTACTGTCTAGATGCACACTCTAGATCTGACTCCCAGGTGGGACAGGCAGTATTAAGACATCTTTTCTCTACTGTTCCTTCTCATAACCCACCGCCAACTCCGGGTACTGCTCGCTAGTCTATGCACAGCATGTGATTCTAAGCAGATTAACAAACATCAGAAGACAATGCATTACTTACCGTAAAAGCATTTCTGATGGTTGTATCTGCTTAGATTCACATGCGCCCACCCTTCCTCCCCGCTCGGATGGAAGGAACATAGACTTCCTTTATATCTCTCTTTTCTGTACTCACTCACGTCTATAAGGCTCCCTCAGGGCAGAAAAATACAAACAGAGGGACCTCGACGCGTGAGGGATTGTGGGTACAACGCACGTCACTATAGGGATAGTGTTACAGACACGCCTTGTCGACGTCCCCTTTTCGACTACGAAAAACAAAATGCAATACTCCGCAGTGACCACTGGATGTCGGACCTATGCACAGCATGTGAATCTAAGCAGATACAACCATCAGAAATGCTTTTACGGTAAGTAATGCATTGTCATATATCTCCACACACCCCTTGTACTCCCACAGGGTTCCAAAGCACAGGGCATATAAAGCGTTCTTCGCCAGGTCTGCTCCCAAGATCTTTGGGCAAGCATCCAAGCCTAAAATTTCTTTCGATGCGACTTGGTGTCCTCTGACCTCCAGGTTACCTGATAGCCTGATCTATGTGATTTGCAAGAGAATACCATCGGTGATGGAACACACCTCAGACGCGGGGGGAGGGTAGGGAATTCCCTATGACCATGAATAAAGGTTTCTATGGAAGGAATGTTCAGCTACTGTCATTACAGCACATGGTCCTGGCCTCTCACTGTGGGCACGTCATTGTTTGACCAGTCGGAAATGTGTCATTCCGATTTGTTCCAGAGCAGATTTTAATATGTTGGGACCCAGCCCACAATCCTGCCTGACAACCATCACTACAGAAAATGTCCTCATTTGTTTTCTCTCTGGCTATATCTCACTCTTGTCACCTTACCATCTATTATCTCAATTTACCCTTCCCTCCTTAGTGGCTCCTTCAACAGCTCCCTTTCCGGGGACCTGAAAGCTGCTTTAAAATCTATACACCTTTTTGTCTCTCTACCTTCATCTCACCTGGCAATGTGTTGCTGTTTTGGTTGGAAATAGTGCAAGCTAAGGCTATGAAAGGATTATAAGCTGAATGAAGACGTTGTAAAGGGCTGGTCAGTGAAAACATAAAATGTGATGTAATGAGAATTTTGCTATGTTATGCTTAATGCCCCCACCTTGTAACTCTCTTGTGCTTCTTCCAACACCGCAGCAGGCATATGGGGTCAGTTCATGATATATTCCACATTTTGCTACTGGTGGCCTTGCATGTTGGAGGATTTACGGTGACCTGGAACTTAATCTTTCTTCTAAAGTTTAACCTTTGCAGGCAAGGGCTGAGTGGAGCTGCTGCTCATGTACCCCTCCTCGGAAAACGTTCAAAGGTGGCAATTGGCTTCACTTGGCTACTCTGAACGCTTGTTCTGCTGTCACTCCTCTGACTAATTTTCCCAGAGTGGGTCCCTGCTTTTATCATACCCACTCAATCCTACCCTTCTTTTGAATGCCTTGTCTGTAGGCTTGGGCTCTCTCTCCTAGTCTCTCTCCTAGTCTCTCACTAACCCTTTTGCTCTCTTCCTCTCTGAATGAGCCGACGTCACCTCTCTTATCCTCTTTTTCCAAACTCCTCCCCCCTCTGTGATTTTAACATCCACCTCGACTCCCCTGAATCAGCCACCCGATGGTTCAGTGACCTCTGGGACTCCCTCTCTCTCACTATACTTCCTTGCGGTCCGACTCACTCAGCCGGACGCACTCTGGATGCCCTCATCTATGGAGACATCCCTCTCTCTAACTCTGTCACCAACATCCTCTCCTGGTCTGACCGCTCTCTCCTCCCATATGGGGCCACTCTGCCCTCTGTCTGAACCGGTCCCCCACAATCCCCCCCCTCACTACCAACCTCCTTCGCCATCATTCAACAGATGAAGCGAGTGTCAGTCGCCGATTTTGCCTCCCACTTTCATCCCAACCCTGCCTCTGATTCTACCTCTGACTCTGTCCTCGACAACCCTCGCCTTCTCGAACAGCCTTGATATCTTTGCCTCTGTCATGAGGTTCCGCCTGAAACCTGTCTCCCAAGTGAAACGGCTGGTATGACTCCGACCTAGTATCTCTGAAATGTAAGTGCAGAGTTGCACGCAAGTGGCAGACTTAGAGTTCATCTTCTGACAAACGGGCCTATCCCCTGCTCCAAAGGTAATATCATTATTCAATTTGCTCCAAGAAGAGGGCCCACATCCAAACCTGCATCTGTGGAGCCACTAACAATAAGGCTGAACCTTTCAAAATCTGCAAGGAACTCGCCAATCTTCTTCCCTTCCAGGACCTCTGCACTGCATTTGCCTACCATTTCTCATCTAAAACTCAGGACATCTGGTCCTCACTATCCAAGAGCCCCACCTCCACTCCCGCATCTTTGCTCCCCTCCCTCCACCAAACGCACTCTCCTCCCTCGTGTCCATAGCACCTAATAAGGTCTCTAAAGTTGTCTGCTCTATGAAGTTCTCATCCAAACAGGTGCTCCCCTGCTCTTCTATGACCATTAAGGACAACATCACCTCTCTCGCCCAGCGTTTGCCGATTTCTGTAAACACTGCTTCGCCACTGGCTCTTCCCCAGTATCCCTCAAGCACTCCCAAGTGCAGCCTCTCCCAAAAAAAAAAAAGCTGTCTGCTGACCCTTCCTGGCCGGCTAACTATCATCCTATTTCCACCACCCCCTTCTTGGGTAAACTCCTGGAGAAGTTGGTCCTCCCCAATTGATGCTTCATACTGAACTCACTGGTTGCCCTCCATGACCATCAATCTGGATTCTGGGCATCCAGAGGCACATACACTGCTCTCCTGAACACCTGTGAAGGCATGCTTGCAAATCTTGACTCTACCTCTCCTGCTGTTTTTATTCTCCTAGATCTCTCCTCTGCCTTTGACATGGTCAACCATTCTATCCTCATAAAACGGCTCTGTGGTACCCTCAGCATCACGGATCGGGCCCTGGACTGGCTGACCTCTTTCGTCACTAACCGCGCATCCCAGTTGCAGCTGGGCCCTACTCCACCACTTCACTCTCTACCTGTGGCGTCCCACCGGAGCTCTATCCTATTACCATGGCTATTCAAGATCTAGCTTGCCCCTCTTGCACACCTGATCTCCTTCTTCTCTCCTCATTTCCAGTGTTACGCTGATGACACACAGCTTTCCTTCAAACTTCCCTCCACCCCCTCTTCCTCCTCCCCGATTGTCTGACCACTCTCCAGGCATGGTATGCAGCTAACGACCTCTTATTGGGACACCTGCGCCCTGTTTTCCTCCTACCCTCTGGCCACCCTCCTTTGGTCCTTTACCATCATCTTCTGTGAGGCTAATGACCTCTGGGTCCTCTTCGACATCTCCCTCTCCTTCACCCCTCACATCCTGGACCGTGACATGAAGGCCTACTTCCAGCTTCCTTAGAGGCATTCTCCCTTTCCTCAGAAGCTCAACAGTCCCAGAGATCTGTTCCTCTCAAGGCTGGAATACTGCAACAGCCACTTCCTCAACCTCCCCATGTTCCTCCTTATGCCCCTTCAGCTAATCCAGAATAGGGCTGCAAGACTTCGACCCTCTGCATCATCCACAAGGCTTGCCTGGGCCTGGGACCACAATATCTCCAACTTTTTCTCCCTAAATACTCCCCTGCTAGAGCCCTCTGCTCCTCCAACTCCAATTCTCTGCTTGTCAAATGCTTCTACAAGCAGAGAGTGGTGGGCAGGTCTCTTCCTTCGGCTGGTGCATCTTTGGAACAGCTGCCCTGTCCCTTTCAGACTTGAATCAAAGGGATCTGTGAGGAATCCCAGTGCATGCTAAACCAACCAAGTTGGGAGTGCGCTCTCTATCTAGGCCCAGGGTGGGTAGATACTGATCATAAAAATAACTCATTGTAAATGTCTTGGTTAACATTCAGAGTACAGTAATCATTACTGTACTCTGTTAACAGAGACAATTACAATAATGGTTATTTTTATGATTGCTATTGGTTTGATGCTTATACACAACGACTGTAAAGCATTGTGATATTACAGAATGATTTGTTGTATAGCAACTCATTAATTGAGGTTGACGTTTTCCTATGGTACCAGTTTCACTTTTGATGGTAGGGGGGCTTTGATGCCTACCCACTGACCTATTTAATACTCGTTTTAATCTGTGTTTCAGATTTATTAAAATATGTCTGTTTTGAATTGTTTGTAAATCCACCAATTCTGTCTAACGATCACTATTACCTGTGACACTTTACTCTATCTCATTAATCTAAAAGCCTCTCAGACTTGAGCCAGAGCTCCTTAAGTTCTGGAAACTTCTCAAAACTCTGCTTTTCTCAACCTGTTTCCCTCTTTCCCTTCCCTGCTAATCACCCCACTACCTCTTAGGCTGGCAGCCTGGACCTTCATGAATCTCCCAGGTACCAGGTCCCCTGGCCAGTCGATACCAGCACCTTCTCCACCCCCTGCCCTTGTGGGCCCCCTACCTGGTTGCTGTGTATGCCCTCTCCTGCACTTCTTTTCACATCACTTGCCCGTCTGAATGCCACAAGGCCAAGTAGGACCACGATTGTATATTTTCAGACTTTTGCCATTATGTATTTTTCTTCCCCTTGTTCCCTCGCCACTTTGCCTTGTGACGCCTTGAAACACTATTTTGTTGTACAGGTGCCAAACACATGCTCAATAACAAAATAAAATGCATAATACGCGTATGTCTGTCCGATTTTGCAATGGTACAGTCCAATCCTACTTTTGGGTCCTTTTTATTAAACTGAGGATTTTTGAGGATTACACCATTGTGTTGTTCATCATTCACAGCCTGAGTAATTGGGATGTAAATGTGTGTTGTAACATTGATGATGCCCTGCTGGATAGTGCATTGATCAAAACCATTTTATGATCTTGCCTTGCTGGCTGTGTCTCGGCTGCTGATTACAAATGTTAGAAGTATTTCAGCAGCCAGTAGAGGCTAGCAGCTCGCCTATTAAGTCACACTTGAGCTCGCTAATAGTGACAGCTGAGGCCAACACAAATTCATGCATGTAAATGTGAAATGCAATGAACTGCCTTTTTCGAATGTTTCTTTAATAATTCTGTTATCTTTCTTGGAAGAATGACTTGCTTGTTTTGACCAAAGTTCTCGTCCTTCAATTGTATTTCTTTATTTAACTTATGTGCTGTAGATTTGTCCTTTTCGATGTAAAAATCATGAGTCCTCCCCTTTTTTATTTAACATTAGCAATATTTAAGTTTTCTGCAAGTGGTTGTAACGTGCCACTTTTTGAAATTACGTCGGACTAGCAAACATTTCATCTGAACCTTTTTACATTTATGTCACTGAAAGGTATGTATCGAGGTTCACTCTTGATTGAAAGTCTTACAACATCTAAATAAAGAAAAGGGGTGGTGGGTGTGCGCGTTTTTGCCCTCAAGACATGACATGTTTATCTAAAGGAGATGCCCAGTACTCCACCTGTGTTTCTTTTTCATACTACATTTGATTTTTGTAGATTTCATCTATTTTTTTTGTCTCTTGTCAGAGTGACCTCATCATGGAGCTAAGAGTGGGGAACAAGTATCGGCTCGGCCGGAAGATCGGCAGTGGCTCCTTTGGCGACATTTACCTTGGTGAGTCTGCTTGCTACCATTGTGTTTGAATGAAATTGAATCTGTATTTAATTTTATCATAGTTTGTAAGTGCTATGATGGCTTCACTGGTAGTAGGTTGGTGCCTTTGGGCATGTTGATGTTTGGGAGGGGATATGTGGTTGTGTTTGTGGTCATGATGGGGCTATTAAAAGTGGATTTGGAAGTGATGAAGTTGCTGTGGAGAGCAGTTCTGGTAAACTGATGGAGGTGTTCTGGTTGCTTGTGTGTCATTTGCTCGTGTTGTGCTAAATGTGTGGTTCTGGGGGACAAATGGGGGAGATTTGTTTGGTTGGTGCTGTTATGGGTGCTGCATCAAAGATTGGAATTCAGCTTTCTTGAGGACGTGCGCAGTGTTGCTGCTGCTTGTGAGGTTAGGGTTGGTGTTTGGAAGGAGGAGGGTGCAGAAACAGTAGCCATTGGTTTGGGAAAGGTTTATGGTATGGTGTGCAAGGTTGGTGGGACTGGAACAGGCAGTAGTGGTGACGGTGGGGTGGACAATGGTAGGATGTGATTTATGGTCTTTCGAACGAGGGGTGGCGAAGGTGTGTCAAATCAATCTTTGTGGGCGATAGGAGGGTAGGGGTTGTGGTTTAGTGCAAGGTCATTAATTGTGTTTCGTAGGATGGTTGAACTGTATTTGGGACCATTCAGTAGTGGGTTTGGGCAGGCAGGGCCATTTATGGAGGATGGACCAGGTTGGTGGTGTATACCAAAACCAGTCCATGGTAGTTCCAGATGGTGAACATTGAGTTGGTGTTCTGGTTGTGAGATTCAAGTCCTAATCTGTTACTCCATTTTATTTTCCAGACTAGTAAATAAAATGTTCCCCTTAATTAGTCCTATCAAAATATTCCTCAGAAATGTGACTGTTTGACCCTGAAGGATCCTGGATCCTCAAGGGGCAGTTAACTCGGGCACCCTTTTTTTAATCAATGGGAGTGAGCACATATTGCTAGTTGTGCTACTCTCCTGGTTGGTGGCATCCTTTACTTGTTTTGAGGGAATGTAGTTCTATTTAATCCCAGGGCGAGTCTGACAATGCCTCCCACCCCCTCTAAAATTGAGTGCAGAGTCTTGCAGCCAGAAGTTGTTCCCATTGCAGAGAGAATGCGATGCACCATATATGGATGTAGTTTGACAGACTTGAGTTCCCACACTGTAGTTGCTATATACACACATTAAACTGGTTTGTAAAAGGAGTCTGAATTGGGACCTGAATCCCTCAAGAGTGCCTATGACAGAGCTTGCAGAGTTTTAATCGGGCAACCACTAAAATATTTGAATGGACGTAGTCCGCCCTACACATACGGGGTGTATCAGCCAGTTTTGCTGCCTAAAAAATCGAGAAACACTGCCCAAATATAAAACTGAGGAGAAAAAATACTCTCAATCAAAAATAGGAAACTGACACGTAGAACCTTGTGCCACTGCTTTCTATCACACAGCTCCTTTGATCTGTTTGGGCTATTAGTGCATGTAGTACCACAGGAAGAAATGACGAAAATTACTTCCCTAACGTAAGAAGTAAACTGGCATCTTTTTAATGTGCTTGAATAACTAGGTGCAAAGAAATAATCATTACAAAAAAACATTTCTGTTTTCCAGTTAAAACATATTTTTTCTCGCTTATGAAATGCTCCCATTTGGAATTGGGCTTACATTTTTACTCCCTAAAAAAAATATTTTACTCCCAACTTTGAAAACTCAGTAGTAAAATACTGTGACTTCAAAAATGTATCTGGACCACTGGATGTAGCTTTGTGATTGGGGCTTCCCTCCTCGCCAGAGGTGTAGCCAGGATTATCGAACAAGTGGGGTCTGAAGCTAATGTAGTTGGGCCCACCACAGTGACATTAAAGGAGTGCGCTCAAAAATGTTATTATCCTGATCGTTCGGGCAAGTCGTTACAAGCATACGTTGATCGGTTTGTATAAGAATTTCCTATGCATCTAACCTTAGTTTTCCGCACTTTTACACATGCGAAATCAAGTAGTCGGGCATGGCCATCTTGTGATAATCTTATCTGTGGATCGATCGGCCTAAGTTCAAGTGCCCCTGCGGCACTAAATCATATCACACGCCCCTGAAGCTGACCTCACTAGTCCTACCGATATTCTCCACCTATTTTCATGACGTTAGTGCGGAGGGTAGCCTAATGCGCCCATTCATCACCTACGTCTTAACATCAGTTGACGCAGAACCCGGAATATCAACACACACACATCTCTCACAGCACAGCGCATCCCAAATCGGAATAGAAAGCACAATTTTTAAAGGAAACATCAATACTCTGCAATTTTATAATGTGCTTATATTTCACAAAAAACACTCCAAGAACATCAGCCAATTTCGATTATCCACCACATTTTGAATTTCCTTGTGTTAGAGCTTCAAATCTTTAGCATGAGGCACACACAGTGTTCCTTCCGGTAGAAGAAGCGTATTAGACGCACCGTGAATCGCAAGGCTTCGGCATCAGCTTCTTGCTACACCGTAAACAAAGACTGGTTGCTCCTTGTCGTTGGTACCGCCAAACAGCATTTTGTTCCCGGGCGATCGTCCCACTTCAGAGTAATCAAAATACATCCGTTTAGATGTATCTGCCACTGCTGGCTGAAGAAACCATCACTCGGTATCTGGAAACTATGACATTCACAGAATGGAACAATGTAGCTGTGTAGAAAACATAATAAAAATATATTTCAGTAGCCATTCTTTATTAAAATCTATCCATTTACCCTTTCATTCTGCACCGTGTGAAACCTAATGAACAATGGAAACACACAGAAAACATCGGGGAACGTTGGAGTCTACGATGTGCTTGAGAGGTTAGCGCTGTACAGTATGTTTAGCTCCCAATGGCATGTGGAAGCTGATGGAAAAATTCGAACATCACAGATGGCATTATAACGGAATATTAGCAACGAACTTGGGGTTGGTGGAACTTGGGGGAACCTAGACGTGGACTCAGGGAGGCACAGCTCCACCTCACTGATGAGGTACAACAAGGCTGAAACGCGAGTATGGGGTTGCTGCAGGTACTCTAGTTCAAAAGGGAATTGCCAAAGCATTTCGGTGCTGGACTGCCCATGCCCGGGATAAAGACAAATATGCAAATGGGTATTTCCCATCTGTGAAAGGTACATTGAGTAAAAGGCGATGGCTACAGACACATGTGTGGGGAAAAAACACATAACCGGTTATCATGCGATGCTCTTTCTAGAGAGGGGCGCCTGCTACCTTTTTTTAAAAAATGTAACGGAACAAACATAACATTTTGACAAGCGAACCAAGTCCCCTTGGAAAATGTTCTGCACCCGGCTCATCCAATAATACAACGTTGATAGCACACACTGATATGCCATGGGACGAAGTGGTTCAGATATCACTGGCCTGGATACAGGTTGTGTTTGCGAGTCGTCACAATATGCTCCAACTACCAACCCATAACAATGTAAGCAAGTAATGCCGATCAGAAAATGAAACCTTTACTCGTTCGTCTATAAACTCTTCTTCAGTCTTCTATTTGGTATTTCCATTCTCTTGGCGTAACGCAGAGTGTCCTGTCCGCTCAGAAGACCGGTTTTCATAGAATGAAAATAAATGTTCCAATGTCCACTTTTAAAATGGTGAATCTTAGCAATTTTGCGGGTATTCAACACCTTCCGCCCTTCAAGCCATAGCGAATCCTCCCTTTCTTCGAAGGTCGAATAACAATTGAACCTGGTTTAGAGTGTGCATGCCTGGTAACTTTTGTTTTTGTGAAGGAAAGCCACAAATCTAAAACATACTGCACAAGACGCGTCAGTGTGCACTCTCCACAAGCAACATCAAACAAAGTGACCTTCACTCCATGAGAGCGATGAGCCTGGCCGACCAACGTGGCATTTGAAATATGTTGGAAAAATAAGCAAATTGGTTGCTGGCATCCACCAGTGCTGCGCTATCATGAATACTTTTTTACCCATCAATAGTGCTAGTGATTTAGTTATTTTCGGACAACAGTTCCAGTTAGGGTAAGTAAAACAGATAATTAGGAAACCATTTTCAAATAGGCCGAATGACATCTTTCAACTAGGCCCGAAAATCCATCTCTCTGTACAAATGCAGCTTTCCCATACCCAGTGCCATGATCAGTCAGCCCACACCATCTCTTCCGCGTTGCCACGTCTGCGTGCGCCCTGTTCCCACGGAGGAATGTGCTCTGCGGATAACGTGAGACACTGACAAGTCATAAATCCAAGTTCCCATTCATCTCCACTGAACTTCCCGTGCACTAACAACCTCCACGCCGCCAAGCCTGAGCCCACCAGCTTAGACCCCGCAATTCCTATCATGCTGATATCCATCCGACCCGCCTGTGCCCTGATCAGTCAAGGACCCACAAGAGCGTGGCGGGAGGGGGCAAAACAGAGTTACATTCTATGGCATCCTACAACAGGCTCTTCGTGCAAAAAAAGTTGACAGAGGATACTTTCAAAAGACAATTTGGACGCTATGGCCACCTATGTCGAGCTTTACAGGCACCAAGCAACCACAGACATGTATGTTATCGTTCGAGGACCATTAATTTAAATTAAGGGAAGGCAAAAGATATAAATGAATGAATCATAAACTTGATTAAATTTGCATAATTAAATACTTCTTAAAAGCTTTGAAATTCGAGTTAATAGCATTCCATTGTTCATGTACAAACATTGGGGAACATATCCCAAAGTTATAGTACTCACAAGCAGAACACCGCTGCAAATCATTTTATACCCGGAAGTCAACTGTTCAACAAGTTCAGCTTTAGGTGGACAGGGCTCGTTTGCAATGTTTTGTGGCAATGTATGTGTCCTAGGAACAAAATCGTGATCGATTCCATGAGCACGCATGGCCAACACAGTCAAAGTGAGATCTTTCACAAAATCGAATTCCATTTCCTGGTATATTGGCTTTGCCACCCATTTTTCGCTTAGTTTTGCAAAGGCCAATGTTTAACGCAGCATCCCAAAGTTTCTGCCAGTTCTCGATTTGTTCTCTCCCTAGTTTTCATTCTGCGCTAATACGGCTAGTAATGGTAGAGCTTCCATACCGTCTATGCCAAAATGCAACCTTTTTGGGCCTGTACTTTAGGCACATATTGTGGAACACCTCCAAATATCCGGTCTCTTGTAAGAGTTTTGTTGTACACCATCTTCTCAAGAGCTTTGTGTGGGGGTGAAGATGGAGAAAACCACTTCTTCTTGCGTTCCTGCTCCTCCGATAAAGGTAAATGTGCACATTCGTGAAAATGTTGGTGTTCTGTCCATGAGTGAACGTTGGAACAGTGGTGCATCAATGAGCGCCGTTTTTCAAGTAGCATTTCCACAGGCCCATCACAAGTTTTAGAGCTCCATTAAAGAGGGTTGCTGAAAGACTGAGACCACTGTGAAATATTTTCCGAACCCTTTTTGTTTTTTATTTTTTTTACCAGCAGCTGTATTTATTTATTTTTTTTTTTTGGGAGGGGGGACTGATTTGGCAATGTGCCATACATCAAATTGATGACGAATGCTTGGAAACTGCGAATGGCCTTGGCTACTGAAACATGTCTGTCAGTGGCTATGAGGTCTATTTACATTCCCCTCGATTGAAGATGTTCGAGGGATTTTATGAAACCATGTTTCTCCATGGCCACAGAGGATTTACTTTGGGACACCTGCACGATCTCCGAACATACCATTTTTTTTTTTTTAGTTTCCATGTCTTGAAAGTGGTATATGCAGTACTGCGACTATCACACTATCTGTCGCCAGCTAGCCTGAACAGTTTGCCAGAGAATGTGTTTTCAATTGACATCTGTTCAATTTTCCAGGCTTATCTAACAGCGGGGAATAAGAATCCCTTTGATATTTCTAGTACTGGCTATTGGCAAGGAACTGAACTCGCACAAATTGACAAACTGGACCTCTTACTGAAAGTCGAGCCACTGAAAAGTAAAGCTGGTGAATATAGTAGATTTTCAGCTGGCACTTTGTCCAGCATCGGTTGAGCGGACCATGAAAATGTTTCATGGAAGTGGACACAGCTGGCTTGGATTTTCAGGTTAGTGCCTTGTAATACACGAGACACATGCACCAATGGTTGCCCGCATATTTTCCCTGCAAATGTATGGACACATTTCAGTATAATCTCTATCAGGCAGCTGTTGAATACAATGTATTTTGTTCTCCTTTATTAGCCAATCGTCCTGCATGAATGTGGTTTGTGACTCAACTGTGGTGGACAAATCGCCGAAACTTGACAAACTGTAGTCGAGATCTTTGGTAAATTCCTCGGTCAATTGCGTTGAAGCGTCAGTCTCTGTTATTTCGGCTTGTGTTATTTGCACACAAATTGGAGAAACCATCAACGTCGAATGTTTATTGGGTGGACCTTTTTTTGCGGGTGTAGATTGCGTCAAGTGGTCTGCGAGGAATTCCAAAGCATATTCAGTGTCATCTTGACGAGTTCTCGCATTTTAGCAATGATAAAGAACACTTTGCTGGCTTCGTCGGTCACATTCAATTCAGTTTCAAGCCATTAGACATAAGCATCTCGAGTCTGCTTATTGACTGGACCACGCTGCGCCTCAAATAGTAGTTGCTCCATGGTGAAATCTGTTTGGCAAGCAGCATCATTGGTTTCATTTGTTGTCTGTCTTTATACTTCTTTTCCTTCTGGGCCTCTAGGAGATGGGTTGTAAAAAACCTGTTCAATGTATAGCACACATAGAGCAGGTAGGACTTTAAATACAAAAACATGTTATGAAGAAAACACCAGCCCAAAACACTTCTAGAAAACGAAATTGTTTTAGTTACACTTGTTTTCTTGATTTTCTGTGAAACCGTGGTCTTCTCTTTCACAACCGCACCAGGAAGCTGAAAGGAAAAACTTTTTTATGTGGTTTAAATCAAGCAAATTTCATTTACACGCAAACAAACATGTTTTAAATATCTACAAACACAACCAACTTCTTTGAATTAAAAACATTACTACATAAAAATGTATTGCAAATGCTATTTGATGTGCAATTGTATCCAATAGTAGTTTAGGTTCCCCTCTGATCCATGTGCCTCCGCTTCTAATTCCACACCTTGTGTAGATTCCTTGAATGGAATATTCATTGAAAAAAAGTCAGTCGTATTGGAAATTAAAATTCATCACACAGAGCGCTTACACACATACCCTCGTAAACAGTGTACGTCATTTAGTCAAAATATACATTTCAAATTTCACCTGATAGCCATCCGAGATGGCAAGTGTACTTCATCAGAGATCACTGTGCACAACATACTGATTACGATATTGCCCTCAAACATTTTGCATGTATTCTGCATTGGGGAGGAAGTGTAAAGTTAGAACTGAAATCAGAAAAGTTTGAAACCCTACACGTTTATATGCATGTCACTGTCTAATAGTATCCTATGTAGGATTATCTTTCATTCAAGGTAACTGTTAGTACGCATACCTCATATTCTGGACCAGCTGCAAAGGGCGATGTAATTGTAGTCGAAGTACCAGCATCCCCCTGTAACACAGTACTTGTTTTAGTATGGCTGAAGACGGCGAAATGGAACTGAGACAATGGGATGCAGACAATGGTAGATATAAAGTGAAACCAATAAATAACACGTGGTGTAAACAACTGACAGGATACATAAACGTTTTCATATTATTGGAAATTCCAAGCATAATACATTCTCGTAAAGGAAAAGTGAAATAAAATTACCTGATAGGCGCTTGAAGTTGTTGTTGACACCGGAAAATAAATGGATGCAGAATCTTGCTCCTTCATTTTCAGTGCGTTGTCATAAAGTGGTACAATCGAAAATTTGATTTGCATTAAATATGTGGGAAGATCCAACTGTCAAGAATATGAATTTCTGCATGTCTGTAGGGCTCACCATTGGTATACTGGACGTGTCAGTGGTTTCGTCACTTGTAGGGGTCTGTGCTTCCGTCAGTATGCTATCCTAAAAAAATTGGCATGTCAAGCAACCGATTAGGAAAACATTATGCTTCTTTTGAAGGGCACTATGGCATTGTTGTATATGGTCATAATTACTTCATTTGAGGCTCCATAATCCAGGGACAGATTTATAGTTGAAATGTAATACGAAATTTTACATATTTACCAGATTGTAAGACACATTTACACCAAAAGCACTGATCCATTCATGAAGTTACCTTTTCAGTACCCCACCGCCTACAGCGAATTCATCATCCGGGACTCGCCTCAGGCAGCGTGTGCATGAATAGAGTTAGAATTGCATTTGGAGTCCACGCTTTTTTGTGTATTTCAATTAGTCGTACAAACCTTCTGTAAAGTGCCGGCTGCAGATGTGAAATCGATTGTCCCTACGGTCCTTCAAGACATTCTGTGCTCCACTTTCAATCTCATCGACCACAATATCGAACCCATCTTCTTATCAAATCAATATCCTCCAGCAGTGTATGCAGGACTGTGCCCTGCCTTTTGATATGGCTCCTGGAAGGGCAACCCAAAACCATACAAGCAGGCATTCTCGAAAAAGCTAGAGGGGAGGCCGGAGACGCTGGGTCTGGGGAGGCCATGTGAACAATGGCCCCTGTGCAGAAGATACCTTTGAAGTGTACATGGTGTTTGGCAATCCATAACGTTTGGGGCACAGAGAAATATTGTTTCTTAGTTGAAATTGAAAGACACATAAAATGACCACTATGATTTCCCCAAACCGCGAGAAATGTATTCAGTTGGCAGACTATATTGTTTTGGCAGTGATAGATCAAAGTTACGACAATATAGGAGACAAACAAGAAATGTTAGTGGCCTCAGTGGTCAAAGTAACACCAAATCTAGAGTACACTTACTCGTTACTTGGATTGCGAAGGCGAACTGTTGCACGAAGTTCGTGCATAAGCTCGATCATAATCCTCAACACGGACCTTGTGAGGAAGGCTACCCTGAAGTCATGAGGCTCGGTAACGCATAGCAGTGGTGTGTCTTCTTCCGATATGTAGGCCAAGCATCCAGAGTTGCTTGCTTGCTTAAAACCACATGCTCGAACGCTCGGGACAATAACATTTTTGAGCGCACTAGTCCTTTAACATCTGTAAGTGCCAACACAGAACTGCAGAGTGGGCATTTAAAAAATGTATGGTGGGCCTTGCCTGTGCATGCCCTATCGTGTCTATGCCTCTGCTCCTCGCCCCACTTAGCTGTAAATGTTGAGTGTCTGTTCCAGTTACCGGCCTTTGCGGACGAATCCCTGAACGAGAAAGATGCTGACCCACATAGTTCATATGAAGAATTCCTTCTGGAATCTGTAAGCTTTCATAATCCTCCCGACTGTGAAGCGCTATCCCTGTGACTGTGATTTTTGTTTGCTGGTCGGGTCACCTGGTGGCTGGATGAGCCATGACGAAGTCTCTCATCCTCTGCCCTCAAGAATGACTCTTTTTCTCACTGACTTCCAGTGTATGTTGTACAACAAGGTGGTGTGGCACCAGAAACGAGATACCCGTTTGCTGACTAAAGCCTGCAACCTGAAGGCACCAAAGACAATGATCGATTGAAGAAAGACTAAGAAAAGTACCTATGCTCTGAGTCCTCCAACCTTTTGCCACTCTCTTCCCCCATGAAGTCGCCTCTGTTCCTCCGTACCTTCGCTTAAAAGTTTCAGCTCCAGCACCACTTTGCTGCTTCCTCTTCTTGTGGATCCACATACATCTGCAGCCGACATTGCTGGGTCCATAGGACAACCTGAAATGCATCTTCTCAATCACTGACCTACAACAATGCTAGTAACGCCTCTCATTGGAAACCCCAAAAATGTCAGAGTTTTCTTTAGGTTTGACAGTCCTTTTGGAGAAGTGTAAAGAAGCTTGCAAAGCAATTGAATACTAAGGTAAATAGCACACTACAAGTGACTGTGGGAAGAAAATTGCAGTCATTATTTGTACTGGCCTTTGTCAGCTGGTGCTAGTATTGGCAACTGAGCCACTTCAGAAAGCCCAACTGAAGAGGGATATGGAGTTGTCTTTAACCTCTAACTGTTGAAAGGAGGATGGCCCAAAGAGAAGACCAGGGCCAGAAACAACACAGACAAAGTAGGAAACCTAACGAGACTCAATAACAATCCGGATAGCGGAGGGTGATGCAGCGAGTCTGCTGCATGTCAGATACACGGGCCCTGACTTCCAGGAGAGCGAGCATTCCCAACAAAGGGGAGAACAAACTAAAAGATTACTTGAACTTAATAATAACTGAGTTTGAACAGAACATGGTTGAATGTTGGCTTCACTGGAGAAGCACCACGTCAACCATGTGAAGCTGAAGAAATTGGAGCTCGAGTCCAATAAATCGAAGAATGGGAATAGCTCTTTCCTCCCATAGCCCCAAGTTCACCAATGTTTATTGGGTATGAAGTGAGCAATTATATGCTGGAATTGCTGACCAAATGGCATGTTGGTTGCATTGGGGGAAGGCAAGGCTTGTAGATTGGCTTCCTCAGAGTGGCATGTTGCAATTCTGGAATTGAGCTCTATGAATTAAGAGTTCTATGAGACCATGTATAAGGCCATGCTGCTACATTTGGGAACACTCCACCCCAATACAGACCACAAGAAAAAAGATTTTGTTACATGGGTGAGTTTTATAAATGCATCCCTTAACCACTTCTATGGTTTTGTTACAAAAATGAACTCTTATGAAGGCCTGGTCCATTTGCTCATGCTGGAACATATTTTTGAAACTTTGGTTCCCTGAGTTATGTTAGCTCTTATCCAACTCTTAAGATTTTGTATTAAAAAAAGTTGGCAGTAACTGCTCACTGTCACATAGGGAAACCCACAATGTACCACACCACCATGTATCCTGATGCAATCCCCTTGAGGGATGTTACTGCAAAGGCAGTAGCTTGAGCCCTCCTGGGTATTTTAATCTCATTGCATTACCCAAGGAAGTTGTCTGGTGGAGGGACCAACTTCATGTCTGTCTAAACCAGTGGTCTTCAAACTTTTTTGGCCTGGTTTCCCCCCTGGCCCCCCCCCCCCCGCCCCGGAGCAAACTTTGGGCAGGCTGGGCCCCCCCAAAAAGGCCAAATGGCCAGTATGTACAAATGGCTATGAACTATTGCGCACCATAACTGCACCCTACTCCCAGTGCTCTTCCCCCACCCTGCTCCCAAAACTATCCCAGTGCTCCCGCCCATCCTGCTCTGACCAGTCCCTGGGTTCCCCCACCTTGTTCCCAACACAGTCCAAGGGCCAGTGGCAGCTAGTGATTTTTTTTTTTTTTAAGTGGAGGAGCATAGTTATTTCACCCAAAAAATGCCATAACGACCGAGCACAGCAAGGTAGCCCGAACCAATCAAGGGTGGTTCGGGGTTTTTTCCACCCGTGCATTTTTTTATAAATAATGGGTGAAAATGTTGCTTTTTAGAGCATACTTAAAAAAATAAAATGGGTAAAAAGCCAAATAGTTTGCAATTGGCGCTGGGGGCAAGGGGGAACGCATGGTATTTTTGACTGGACATCTGATAGATTTCCAATAAAAAAAAAATACCATCCCTGTCCCATGGGATCCACAGCTCATCAGAAGGAGAGTTGATTTTTACAGGTGGGTATGGGGATTGTGCAATAAAATGCCTTTGTTGTACAACCCTCCTTGCCCCTCTACCACCCACATCAGCTAGTAGTTTTGACCATTGTTGCTGAATAAATATTGTTTAAATATCACAATTTGATTACATTTTAACAAAACAACACCCCCTTGGGTACTATTCAAAAAGTCTGTGACTAAAGGAATGAATATTCACTTGCAATTGCAGGCAACTTTTTCATTGGTGTCTGAGAGAGTTGTATGCTCCATCCTGGCCATGTGAGCCACCCCTGTCTGCCCATTTCCTCCAATCTAAACAAAGCTTGACTCTTAGTTTAAGACCTCTGGTCTAAACAAAGGCCATGCAGATTGAGTTTAGAGTTTCTTACACATGTACCCCCACTTATCCAGTACTGGTTTGGTTGAAAGATTGAACTGAACCATGATGGGCCCCTTAGAGCAGCCCTCCACACAGAAAAACTCCTCGGGAGGGGTTTTGATCAGCCCTTTTGAAGTTCGCATTGACCATCGAGCCACAGGCCCTTTCTCCCTGATAAGAGAAGGCTGTGAGTCGTCTCCTACTAGTGCTACCTTAAATGTAGTGAGCTTATGTGCTAGGTTTAAAGAGGCGGGTGGCATATGAGATGTAGGCGGTGAGCAGTATCCAGCAGGCAGGCCAAGCTTTAATAAAGCATTGGTATAAAGAGAAGGCCCTCTAGGGCGATTATGTCTGGTTTAAAAGTTTTGGTCCCGAGGCCTCTAAAGCCTAGCTCTCACAGGACAAATGTTCTGTACCCCACAAGATTGTTTCCAAGCTTGGCGAGAAGATGGATTTCAGAATTCCCAATTAAGCTAATCTGGCCTTCTGTATGTGCAGGTTTAAGACCTTCCTCCAAGGGTGAAGTCTGTGCACTTTGCTTTCTGACGGGTAGGAAGAAGAGGGTCAAAGCCCCTGCCCCCCAGCTCAAGAATAGACCTACAGATGGCTCAATGGAAGGAGTTGTACTCTCGGCACACCTGAATCTTCAGCAACAGATGGAGTGCAAAACTGTGCTTGAGAAATTTTCCTCCATTTTCCTTCTTTGGAGCAGAATATGGTGTTATGGTGTTGATACTGCTAGAAATGGACTTCTCCATATCCAGGGCTGCATAATGCCAGGAATCTTACATGATAACTGAGGTCAACAAATTGATGGATCTTTGGGTAATGGAGCCTTCTACAGTCCTTGATCTAGTCCTGTTCTAGTGCAAAGGTCTGCAGCCTTTGGCTTTCCAGATCTTTTGGATTACAACTCCCATCAACTATATCCAATGGGAAGTTGTAGTCTATACACATGTGGAGAGCTGCTGAATGAAGACACCTGTTCTAGTGCCTAAAGCTACAACCAAAGATGCATTTTTCTCTCTAGACTCTAGAGCTCTGAATTCTGTTTTCATTTGAAGACCACCCCTTTCCACTAATGGATGAGATGGTGGTGGACAAGTTATGCACTGCACAATTTCTCTGTAACTTTGACCTTATTTTGGAATAGTGACAAATTGATCATAGTGGCTGACTGTACCAAGGAAAATGCAACAGTTTCTACCCCTCGAGGCCTTGATTAATTTATAGTGATGCATTTGAGATTGAAAAAGGGAACCTACCACTTTCCAGAGACTTGTGAACACTGAACCTCAAAACCACAATCTCTGATGATGACTTGCAACAGCATTCGTTCTTGTGATCTGCCTCCTAGAGATGCCTGAATGTAGCCAGATGTTTACTCTTCTTGTTCCCAAATCAATTTCCACAAGGAACGTTCAGATACACTGACATTAGTACAAAAAAACCTGCATTGTTTTCTTTCTTTGGATCGCTCGGTTGCATTACAAGAAAGCAGTATGTGTTGTCCCAACTATTAAGATAGTTCTCGAATTGACAGAAGCAGAACATTGTACACCAAAACAGTCTGTTCATAACCAAGTGGTGGCATTGAGAAGATGTCCCAGTGAGGACAGCCTATATAGAAATATGTATTGTCCACTTCTCATAAATAAGATGGCACGCGTATATGAAACATCCAAAGTAGTCTTCTTGTGCCACGCAAGTTGCCTGCTTTCCTACCAAACACTGCGTGGTCTAACTTTGCACTCATCGGGTGTTCCAATCATGCCAATACTTCTGACTGTCTGTTTCCCATTTCACTGTGTCTATTATATCACACAGAAACAACTTGGTTGTGGGAAGGTGTTGGTATTTGTAAAGGCAGAATTTTATTTTTGAGTATTATGTAGATCATTTTTAGGGACCCGTTGACTTTTTGCTTCATCCCTTATTTTTCTTGGCTCAATTGCTGATATTTGTGGCCAGAAGGACTTCCTGCCACTGCTCTTTTAAAGCATGGTCACATGGTAAACCGTAAGGCTGAAGGCACACCATTTTGGCCCAGTGGTGATCTATCCTCCTGCATTCGTTTTTTTGGAATAGGCATGTGTTGCAATTTAGTTTCGACTTCACCAGGGATGCAAGCAGATTTACTGAATTGGTAGCCCAATGTACCATTGGGGTAGCAATGTATTTATTTTTTTATTCTTTCATTTAAAGTACTGCTCGCTCTCTTTTTTTATTTATTTATTTTTTAGGGCCATTTCTTTGCTCTGGGAAACCACAAGCTAATCCTAAAATGGGTGTTGTGCAAATGTGGGTTCTTTGTGGGCTCTGGTGCAGTCATTTCACATCACGTGGGGCTGGTCTGTGGTGATTGGCAAAATTATGGCCTGGCTGCCTAACTATTTGGTTTTAACCACCCAGAGTTTGCTTAGTGGGCTGGCTTAGGCCTGCCGTTGTTTGTGTGGGTATAATTAGGGGAGACTCTGCTAACATTCGATTCTGAGCAGATTACCTGCTAGAGGATTGCTGCTGGTTTTTTGTCATTACATTTTACAGACCAGATATGGCCATCCTGGCTTCACCATGTGTCTTGGGCTGATCTCAGGTTTGGATGTGTGGCTGTTGGATGGACTTTTTGCTTGGGCCCCCCACCCCTGTATGCGCGAGGAGGACTTTCATGCTTTGACAGTCTCCAGGCTGTTTTACCACCAACCTCCTGTTTTTCCAGTGTAGTCGTACCGATTTGGTATACTCAGCCTTATCTGTTCTTCAGGACCGTACTGGGTCGCTCCCACCATAGTTGCCTTTGTGGCACAGTCACAGTGGGTTGTGTAAGGAAGGCACGGTATCAACAGTAAGGGGGACACAAGTGACCACAGTTCAAGAGTGTTAAATTAACTTCGCAAAAAAGGGTTGAAAAACACCTATCAAATCCTAAATCTACAGAGATGGGAACAAGCTACGACCATCAAATAATAACTTAGTCCTAGTGGTGTCTTGTCAAAATTAAAGGGCCTATACTAATAAACCTATTGGCAATCCTTACCTCTAAATACAAATGGTGGGGGAAACAATATTACGAAAAGAGAAGTGTTCGCAAAATGGTATGTCGGGATGTTCAGGCCATTGGCCTCACTTACCCTCTTTTTCAGCACGGGATAAGAAAGTTCATTTGAGCTTAGCGCAGTCTCTGGCTTCTCTAGCATGAGGATACAGGTCAATCATTGGCATCAGGGCCTTCTGTGCCCAAGTCTGTCTTTCAAAGTCTTTCTTCTGAGGGCCTGATGCGACAAACGAAAAGTTCTTTTCCTCTTTCAGATTTCACAAGTACTCAATTTCTAGGGCTATTCCCCATTCACCGCGGATCCCCCTCATCTGGGCTCAGATCCTCTTTATACAGTGTTCGTACGATATTCTTTCTCGGGTGACTCGCGGTTCACTGCGGATCCCCCTCAGCCAGGCTCTGATCCTTTTAACAAAATTAGTCTCCCTCAGCCGCCGGGCTCAGACCGGTTACATATCTTTATAACAAAACATTTTATGGAGAATGCACTTATAATGAAAAATTTAACATTTATCTTTTATTTTTGGGGGACCTGTTTCTAACCTCTAAAAACCCACCCCAACCGTTTCCCCACAAGATTGAACCCTTTACCCTACCCCACATACATTTTCGATATATTTCATTGTTCTAAAAGATTCGATATATGTGCATTCTTCATAACGTTTTCGTTATAAAGATTTCATACCGCTCAGACCAACTTCATTTACTTTCTTACTATCGAAGACATTAGAATTTGCCAAGGGTTTTGCTTGACCCGCTGCAGGACCCCTTCTATTTCACAATTCCTTTTCTTGTAACATTTTGCACCTCTCAGTCACATACCTAACAGACTTTCGAATGAGCACCCACGTGGTACCAGACTACTCTCTACGGTATCGTATGTTGGCTTCAAAGTTCAATCACCAATCTGCTGTTTAATCATGTTTGCGTCGCTTGCCACATACGCTTCATACACTGTTCTCTTTAGTTTTCACTATACATTGTTGCCGCTTGCAACCTTGGCTTCAACACAGACCGTTCTGGTATCAGTCTCCACAACTCACCGGCTGTGCTGACTTGACTGGCGCTGCTTTGTTGTAGGAGCCAAGGACAGTACCATAGTGGCAAAACAATCCTCCCGCTGTGACTATCGACGCGGGAGAGCCCGGGGATACTTCGAACACACTTTGCAATTTTCTTCTGTTTTGATTCCGGGTCTTACATTTCTTATTCTCAAAGGCTCATGAAAGTGACTCTTTCTCTGAAAAGGTCAAGGGCACTTCCCTCCTTGTTGCAACCCTTTTCGTTCTTGCCGTCTTTCTCCATATATTAAACTGCCATCTTGGAACTGCTGCTTCCTTGTGTGCTTTGCCTTGCCCCGAATGGGCTTTCGTGCTCCATCTTTTATCCGTGTGGGGGAGTGTGATGGAAGTCAGTTGTGTGTATAATGATCAGTAATTGCCTGACCATGCCTCAGCATTGTATTGGGACATGCCAGGTATATGGCTCGAGTGTTAGTCTGTTTTCTCTCACAGCGAGCTGTCCGTGAGAAAGTGTTTGTGCTGGAAAAGGGGAGGGTGTTAAATTCCTAAATATCCTACCTGGTAGGATGGGGTAAGGGTGTTACAGGGAAGTGGATACCATGTCTCGTCATCCGGTGCCCCACTTCCACTCCCCGAGGACCCCTCAACCAGGTCATCCTCCCGCACTGGTCCGCCCCCAGGAACTGGATCCAAAAGCGATGGCCATGTCCTGGCCACCTGGATGACAGAGCTTCGGGGACTAGCTGGTGAGACACCTTCAAGTTTCTCCCAGTTGGTTGCCTTTTGTTTGTAGGGCAGCCGCATTGTGCTGTGTTGGGTTCTCCCACGTTTATAAAGCCCTCCTCACGATTGGTTTTGCTTCAGATTAAGTGCCCATCTCCTACGAAGGGTGGTTTTTATTTTAGTCTTTTCTGGTTTACGGGTCACCATTGGTCTGGGGGGTTCAAGTTACTGGCTGTTTGGATCATGCAAACTGGCTCGATAAGGAGACCTGGACTCGCCAGATGTTATGGGGTTTCCTGGACCGCCATTTTGGTAACAATCACAGTCAGTAAATACCTCTGGGCCCTGGGTTGGAGAATTATTCTTGATGCTTCTCCTCGGGTATCCCCACGGTCCAGGTTTTTCACAGGCAGAACTTCTCTGCATTTCACCAATGACTACCATTGTGGTTGATTCCTGTTGTCCTACATCTCCTCTCCGGGCTGATGGTTCTCAAACCTTGTTTTGGCTCTCTTTAGTGTCTCCTCTGGCTTCCGCCGGGATTGTTGCTGCCAAATTCGTATCTGTTGGCTAAAACTGGGACTTGACCTTTTCTCCATACACAGAATTTTAGCTTGCATCTGTGCTACATATGCATTTTTAAAGTCTTGTATTCCACTTCTGTATAGATGGATGCCTGATTAGACTATTTATAGTGACACCAGATGTATTTGTCTCTGGATTGTAATCTCTTGGTGCGTTAAGCCTAAATGTATGTTGTCTTTTGGTGGCCTATGGCTCTGTTTTTAGAATTGCCCTTGCTCCTTTCTAGCCATCACATTGACTGCAAGGTACCCTAGTGGTTTAGGGTCGCAGTGACTGTTATGTTTGGCATTGATGCACTGTAATGATTATTAGTATTGTCTCTTAATGCCTGGTTCCCCTCGTATCCCCTCCCCGTCTCTAAATGCAGACCTATGTTAGAGTATAGGAGTGGGATGTGTCTTTCATGACAATTTACTGTTTTTATATATACACAAGGTATTTTTCCTGTGCTATGTCTACTTAAAGTACTTATTGAACTAATGTGTGTGGGTGTGTAACTTAATAAAGGTGTATATATTTCAGTACAGTAGCTGTTAAACATTTAATTTGTGTCATTTTCCCTCCATTTGTGGGCCCCCAAACCTTTTGCTTTTGTTTGGCTATCCTACGCTGAACTTTTACCAGTGGTGCCAAGCCTATAGCTGTGCTCCCCCTTGGCTTTTGCTCACTTGTTATGGGGAAGCTGGCATGTCCTTCAGACTGTCAGTACTGGGAAACAGTTTCCCTTCGTCTTTGACTAGGTTGCCATTTCTTGGTAACTTAACAGTGCACAGTGTACCTTCGAGTAATGTGTGCTGGAGTCCTTTTTTGTTTTATGTCCCAAGACACCCTCAAAGGATATTTTGGTGATTGTACGAGTGTGCCTGGGACGAACCGGTGGCAGCAGTTACTTTTAATATTGTTTTACTTACTGAATCACACCGTGTTTTCCACGCTTGGTTCAAGACTGTGGCCACGTCCAAAAAAGTTTGAGCCACAAATTGTTCCGTTTCATGGCCATTTTTGTCCCTTGCCTTCACCCAGGCCAAGTTTGTTTGTTTATTCATTTCTAATGCGCACCAGACCCATGGGTAACAGGGCACAACAATAGATAATGCAAGGCTTACAAAGTTACAAATTATACACATGGAACAGAGTATCACAGTAAATTGCATAAGATAATACAGATAGTATGACATAATTCCAACTGTGAGGTGGGCCAAAGGGCAGATATGGCTTGGGAGATAAGGTGACTAGGGCTCATTGGAGATGATGTGTTGGATGGCGTTCCTTCTAAAGTGGAGGTAAGGTAGGACTACTCTCAGATTAAATGGTAGTGAGTTCCAGAGTTTGGCCGCCTTCATTGGAATACTGATGCCACCAATCGTGGTTAACTTGTACCTTGGTACTACTAGGCAATTGGCGTTACCAGCTCCAGTTGGTCTAATAGACGTTTTTTTATGTAGTGTATTAATAAGGTAGCTGGGGGCAGCGTTATTTAGAGCTTTATGGGTCAGTGAGATTTTTTTTAACTTTACTTTGTTGTCTGTGGATAGCCATTTATGTTGGCGTTTGATGGCGGAGATTTTGTTTATGCCAAACGCTGCTCTCAGGGCATTATTTTGTAGTGTCTGTAGTCTCTGGGTGGTAATTTTGTTAGCGCTGCTGTAGAGGGCATTGCAGCAGTCATTTCTAGAGAGTATTAAGGCTCTAGCCAAAATTATACAGCTGTCATTGGAAAGGAACGGCTTGCCAGCTCTTATCAGTTTACAAGTATAGGCAGTGGTGGAGGCCAACGACTTTGTTTGTCGAATGACAAAGTGGAATCAAGGTAGAAACCAAGGGTTTTTACTTCCTTGGAAACCTTGATAATAGTTCCATCAATATTGAATGAGGAGTATTCCTGGCCTAGTTTGCTGATGTTTATGTGTGCCCAGGATTATCAGCTCTGTCCTATCATCATTCAAGCATGAGTGGCCATCCATGCTTGAATGATAAGATATACCCTATTCACCAACTCAGTGTCCTTATTATGATCCCCTGAAAGTGGGAGGAGAATCTGTGTATCATCTGCATAGTTAGTGTAGGTGATAGCCAGAAGTTCAGATCGTTGAACAAGGGTTTGGTGAAGATGTTGTATAGCGTTGTCGAGACACAGGAACCCTGGGGAACACCACACAAGATGGGAGTGGGGTCTGCAGCTGCTGATGGGGAGAATACTCTCATGGTTCTCTCACTCGGGAATGATTCTAACCATCTAATGGCCTCAGGAGAGAAATGAGCTGCAGAGTCTAGGTGTCTGCAGAGAACCTTGTGGTCCACAAGGTCAAATGCAGCTGAGAGATCAAGTAGGAGCAGGAGTGCTACCCTCCCTTTATCTCTCAACTCATCAATTTGGGTTTTAAAATCAATTAAGGCAGTTTCCGTTCCATGTAGTGGATGGAAGCCGAATTGTCTGGCTCCCAGGAGGTTATGCAGTTCAAGATATTTTTTATCTAAATGTAGGCGGCTTTGTCAGTATTTTAGGGAGGAATGGTACCGTGGTGATAGGGCGGTAATTCGTCGGTATGAGAGGGTCTAGTGTCTGCTTTTAAGGAGTGGGAGCACCCAGGATTGTTTTAGGTTGGCTGGGATGGTGCCTGAGGCAAAGGAGGCGTTGATTAATTTGGAGACGAATGGTGATAAGTCTCTGGCAGTGTCTTTTATTAATGTGCTGGGCAGATATCGCCTTTGCAGTTAGTCTGTTTGAGCGAGAGAATGATTTTTTCTACTTCTAGAGGAGAGGTTTTAGAAAAATGAAATGTATTGTTATGTACTGCCAGTGAGTCACTAAGCAACGGGATATTGGACATGTACTGTAAATTGAGCATTTTTTTTTCTTTTTTTTTTGCTGTATTTTATTTTGGAGCATATTTATTTTGTTTGCTAACGCATGTTGGATATCTGCACACCAGCGCCTATCCTTGGTAACTATATCAGGTGTGGCTATTGGTGACTCTAGTTCTTTTAGTATGGAAAAAAGTTCCTCATGCTGGAGTTTCACTTTTTCTTTTTAGAAGGCGCAAGTCTTTTAGTTGTGGTGTAAACCATTAATTTGGTGGGCTTTGAGTTTACTTGTTCTAACTTTAAGAGGGGCGATTTTATCCAATGTGGTGAGCATGATATTATATTCGCGGACTAGGATGCTAGGGGCTAGGTTGTTTGGCAGTGCATTTAGGGTGGGTTGGATGGCAGGGTTTACTTTATCCACTGTAATGCTTTTTTTATTTCTAGTTAAGCATGGTGGCGCTAACAACGGGGCCATAGGAGATGGTCTGGATGTTGATAGGTTGAAGGACACAAGTGAGTGGTCGGTCCAGGGTTGGGGGGAGATGGAAGAGATAGTAATTGTGCAGTTATAATCCGCTATCCAGTCCAATGTTCTCCCCTTCAAATGGGTAGGTTTGATGACTTTTTGAGACAGCCCTAAGGCGTTAATGGTATTGGCTATAACTGTGGCTTGTTTGTCCAGAGGATCATTAAAGCCTATATTGAAATCCCCTAGTAAGAGAAGTTGAGAGGTCAGTTTGAGGTTGTCAGTGATTATACTGTGCAAATCCTCCTCAAAGGTGCCGAGAGGTGTATTGTTTATCTGGAATTTAGCAGAAAGGTTTTCACAGGATTGCATAATTTGAGTAGGGGCTAGTCTGAGAGAGAAACCCGGGTTTTCCTTATTTGGGCATGCAGCCTCCCGTGAAAAACTCTTTCTGGTCCCAATCCACACTACTGGTGCCAGGATGTCTAGAGTGTCTGAATGACTGAGACCACTGTGGACCGTGATTGGACCACAACTGGGATGCCTGCACGAGAGCAGATCTTCGATTGAAAGTCCTCAATTTTGGCACAAAACTAATCTTGGATACGAGAAGGGGCTCTACATCCATTCCAGGTCGATCACCTGAGTTCCCACTGAACTACAGAAGGAGCCAAGCCTCCTGCATGAAGAAACGGACTTGTGAGACCGCCTGAGACGCTTTGGAAGGTTTTGGCACCCTTCGCCCTCTGCTGTCCTGTCAGACCCCTGCTTTATTCTTCGATCAAGAAGGCCTGCCAAGGCGCTTCACCCCTTTGGAGTAGTGGTATCAATTACTCTCGGTCCTCCCTGCCTACCCACCGAACAAGCCCCTTCGGAAGTGTTCCTGGGCCATTCAGTGAACTGTCCTGCTCTACCTCAGGGTATTCCACAGACCCGCCGCCGTCTAGAGTTCCAACCCAAGACTTGGGACATCGTTTGCTTGTGGTCCCGTGCATTCTCCTGCCAGATTTTGCAGGCCTAGCTACTCTAGGTCCTGAATAAGGAGAGTGCATAATGCTGCTCGCATCTGTGATTCCCACATCACTTCCTGTTGGTGACAGTCGCTGTAGGTGCCTTGCTGTTTTGCTCGCCAGTGCCCTAAAGCATGCTGCACCGGAATGTTCTTCTTAACTCCTTCGGAAGCTGAGAAAAGGCAACTGTCCTGTTGAAGTTGTTTGTTCTCCCCCGCAGCTGCTGAGAGCCAGAGCGTCGTGAAACTGCAGTACTCGAACCTACTGGTGACTTTGACTAAACTGCCAAAGTTATGTCCGAACTGTGCCAAGGGTCGTTGAGTACTTGCATCACTTACTGGTGGCCCCCTGGCACAACTGATCCCTTTTGCGGACGAATATCCCCTAAAGGTATTCGTTCTTGGCTGGCTTAGCCTGCGCTCCCTTGCTATTCCCACCCTTTGAAAACTACTCTGCCGCCAAGGGCCGATCCGACTCGAATAGTGGGCACCAATTCTTCATCGCCTCAATCCCCTTCCTGACTTGCTACAGCCCTCCCAAGAAGACCTGCTCTTTGCTTCACCTGCACGATCGTGCGCTTTTACGTACAACTGTTTTGTTGAGCACAAGGCTCCCCACTTCTTAAGGCTGGACCCGAAAGTTAGGGAACGACTCTGAAGAATTGTCCAATGCTCCTAGTGTGTTAAGCTCCTAGAGGGTAAACCCACCCTTCTCTTTAAAGGTTCTGGCTGTGGTTTCCTGATTTGTCACATTAGGAAACTTATTGTATATATTCTGTATAGTAGAGCATTGTGTGTGGTGATTGTTTTTACATAACTAAAGTTTACTTGTGTCTGTTGGTTCGGCCAACCATAAATGTATAGACATTTTTCATATACACTTGTCCAAGGGTAATTTGTGGTTTGTTGCTGTGTGTGCGCTCATTGTGGGCTTCCGATCACTCTCACACCTCCTGAGACTTAGTCTTGACCACCTGCCAAGCTACCTAGATTGGTCTGGTTGGTCCAGAAGGCTCCCCTGTTTTCACTAAACTGAGGGTGGCCTCCTAAACTTCTGCCAACCAGGTCAGAATTCAATTGTAATGTGGTGTATTTCTATGAATACTTGTGCAGGCTTAATGTACCTTTGTGTCAGCCTACATCCCCCTCCCTGAATTAAAACGTGACTGCTCTTCCACATTACAATAGCACAAACGTTTTGTATTCCCTTTGGGGCAGGGTGCTCTGCCCCACCTCTCTCGTGCACTTGATTAGTCTCAGCCCGTCTTGCTTCTAGGCCGCCTGTTGAGTTTGTTTGCATTGCGCAGTTTCTCCGTCCCTCTTTCTCCCCTTTCCAGATCTCTGCTCTATCCCTCCACGGTGCTTTCCATCTCCCCTAACTGCTACTCTATCACCTATCCTATGTCTCTTTCAAAGTCTGGAAGAAAAAGGTTCAAGAAAGATCTCCTGGTCTCCAATCCAGGTCTGCCCATCGCTGACACTTATGTCGACGCTTCTTCCATTCAGAATATCGCTGACATCCTCTGGCTTTTGCTCTCTGGACTTTTGGACTCCCCATATTGCCTCAGTCCTCTGCCACTTCTCTTCTTCGCCCATTAATGTTGGAACCTGATGGGAAGTACTTTTGGCATACTTCCACCCTCTAGGGACAATATTAATGTCTAGCAGAATGGCACTGTGAGGTCCAGGGCTCTCAGACCAACCTCCTCCTTCTTGATGGGCGTCTTCTGTCTCTCAACTTCCTCCTTTCTCCTGCCACTGCTCTGGCCCCTTCGCCACCACCGGCGGTTGTACCACATTCCTGTACCCCTCCTCAGAAGACCTTCAAAGGTGGCATCCAGCTCCACCTAGCTATCCTCAACTCGTGCTCTGCTGTTAATCACTCCCCTGACATCTTCCACCTACTCCAAGACTTCGACCTTGACGTCCACTCTCACCGTGACATTGTTCACTGCCAGCTCTATCACTATTTTTGAGACACTCCTCCCTGAGGGCTACAAGATCTTCTCCAAGCCCAGGCCTAAACGATCTGGGAACGGAGTGGCCCTGATCTTCCCTGAATGGGTTCCTGCTACTATCATACCCATTCAGACGTACTCTTTCGTTGAATGCCTCGTCTGTAGGCTTGGTGTCTCTCCCATTCCCCTCGCTGACTCTTGCCACCATCTACAGGTCCCATGGTCCGGTCTCCCTCTTCTTTTCGGAGTGGTCTGCCCTCACCTCTTCTCTTCTGACCTCCACCTCCAAACTTCTCTTCCTTGGAGACTTAAATATTCACCTGATGCAGCCTCTGGACTCTTTTCGCAGCTTCTGTTACTCTTTCTCTTACCATTCTTTCCTTCGGTTTGACGCACTCAGCCGGACACATCTTGGATGCTGTCTTCTTAGCAGACATCCCGATCTCCAACCCTCTCATTACACCTCTCTCCTGGTCAGACCATGCTCTCCTGTCCTCTCTCCTGGTCAGACCATGCTCTCTTGTCCCCTCCCCGCCCCCCCGGCTAGGCCTTTGCCCGCACTGCCAGTCTCCTTCTCCGCCATTCATCCGATGAAGCGAGTGTCAGTTGCTGCTTTTGCCGCCACTTTCATTCTCCCTCCCACACCGGCCACTGACACTCATGCTGACACTCATGCTGAAACAGCTCTTAATAACCTTCACCTCTCCATCTCCCAACACTCTGGACATACTGGCCCTTGTCATGAAGATCTGCATGAAGCCTGTCACCAAGCGCAACACATGGTATGATTCCGACCTAGCCTCTCTGCAACCCAAGTGCAGAGTTGCTGAGTGGAAGTGGCAGGCTTCGAGCACATCCTCTGACAGACTGGCCTGCTGTCTTCTCCAAAGTCCATACAGACTCTCCATCCGCTCGAAGAAGGCCTATATCCAAGCCTGCTTCATTGGGGCCACTAACAACACGGTGGAACTTTTCAAAATATGCAAGGAATTCTCCAATCCTACTGCTGTCTCCACTTCCCTGCTGCCATCCCAGACCCTCTGCATTGCACTGGCCTCTTACTTCATAACCAAAACTCAGGACATATATCCTCACTCTCCACTTCAACCCTCCCGCTCTCAGGCCCCCTTCCGTCTTGCTCTCCTCTTTCTCGCCCTGAGAACTGGACGAGGTCGCTAGACAAGTCCTCTCTATGAAAGTCTCCTCCAAACATGTGCTGCCTTGCTCCTCCAAGACTATCAAGGACCGCATTGCCTGCCTTGCTACAACTTTGGCTGATTTCTGCAATTCCTCCTGTGCCACTGGCTACTTAAAGACTCATACCTGGCTAACTACTGCCCTATCTCCAGTACCCCCTTTCTGGGTAAACTCTTGGAGAAGCTGGTCATCTCCCAGCTGATCCAACACACTGAATCTGTTGGTTGTCTCCACGACCACCAGTCTGGCTACACAGCCACGGAAACTGCACGAATGTACATCCGTGAAGACTTGCTCTCAAATCATGATTCCAGCTCTCCTTCCGCTCTCATTCTTTCCTTCTTGACCTTTCCTCTGTCTTTGATACGGTCAGTCATGCCACCCTTATAAATCGGCTCCTGGATTGGTTGACCACCTTCCTCTGACCGACCATCCCAGGTTCAACTGGGCCTTTTTCTCTCTCCATCACGCTCTCTACCTGCAGCGTACCTCAGGGCTCGATCCTCTCGCCAAGGCTCTTCAACATTTACCTAATCTAATAAATCACTATCTCAGCCCATTTCATGTTCCTAAAGATGAATCGTGATACCTTTCCAAATTTAATAAAAACTAACAGCTAGACATAAACTAAAATTACTTTGACAAAGTATGAGATATTGTAATCAGGCCACATTTGTATGCCAAAAATTGAATCAGTGCTAATTTTAATGCCACCAATTTACCATGCAGCATGTCCCACCAAATTATATCGGAAAAAACTCTCTCAGTATTTGAGACAAATTTGCTGAAAGTGCTCAGCCGTTTCAATCTAATTGATTCACAGTCCAGAAGATGACTGAGGGTTTCCTGAACTTCCATGCTCTTACATAATCGACAGGGCACATGACTTCCCCCAGTGGAATCCCTAATCACAATTATTTCTCCTGTTAATGCATTCAATCGAAACCTCATATAGGCATTTTGCCAATTCGGAACAGGAAATTGTATTAAATATGGTTCTGCATTGCCCAGGGACTTCCAATTTGAAACCAAATGATAATGTATTGGTGATGTATTCACACGCTCCATTGTATTTGTCCAATCGAAATTTCGTAACCAGCGCTTCACTTGCAATGGGTTTGCCAAAAGATCATCATTGGACACTCCTGTTTTCCCCAGAGCAGTTAAGCAAGCTTCGTGCAGAGCAGACAACAACAAAGAATCTTGTTTCCCTGCTCTTAATTTCGCCCCCAAGTCGAAATCTATACTGTTCCCCCTTGCCAAGACTAAATTCCTATAGACGGAGAGTCGCCTCCATTCGACCAGACTAGCCACAGATTGAAGCCCCAGTTCATATCTCATGGCTGCCAGTGGAATACATTTTGGTAGACAAAACAGAAGCGAGCTCCCAAATTTTGCCTCGATCTTGTGCCGGTCTAATTGCAACCGTAAAGGAAACAGTTCTAAACCATAACATAGCTTAGGAATAACGTTTAACTTATAAAAGCATATCAATGGTAATAGGGAATATTTACAGAATTTCTGATTCACCTTTCTCATTTGTGATATCAAGAATCCGGTCCGTTCCAATACAGACACTTACTTAGGGTATCAAACAATGGAAAACCTAGATACCGCAATGATCTTCTTATTGACAATTTGTTTATTCAAAAGCGAGCGTTACTTAGGCCCAGAATCACAGATTTCTTTTCATTTATAACAAGGCCATTACTGCTGACTTGATTAGAAAAAGGCTTTGATTTGGCGCTTTAAGCCTATAGGCGTGCTATCAATTAATACAAAATCATCAGCATAGACGCAACAATTGATTTTCAATCCCACAATTTTCTGGGAGATCAAAGAAGCAGCATCTAAGGTCATTCCAGAATCCGACACGTACAAATTAAAAAGAGTGGGAGCAAAAATGCAACCTTGACGTAACCCATTCACTGTTTTAATTGGATAGGAAAGTTATCCCTCGCTATAAATTGCACCTGCACTAGGGATCCTTCATGCAGATGGATCAATATGGTCAAAATTCCCTGAGAAATCCCCAAAGACTGAAGTTTCGACCATAACAATACACAATCGACAAGATCAAATGCGAGAGACAAAGCCATGGCTGCAATGTATGTTGGGATAGCCTCTTTTTTCCAAGCCTTATTTTGTAATAAAGTGAATAGTAGCGCATCAATCTCCGTACCCATCACCCTACGGATGCCAAACTGCCTATTAGACAAAATAGAGTTGGATTCTGACCATTCCACCACCTGCTTAAGAACAAGCCCTGAAAAAATCGTCGCCGTCCATCAAGGCAATGGGACTGTAATTTGCAGGAATCTGCTTTCTTATAGACTGGAATGATATACGATAGATGCCATGATTCTGGAATATGTTCGTTCACGATCATTTCATAGAACGGCATCAACCATGCTTTTGCCCACAGCTCGGGGTTGGCCTTCAATATACCATTAGCTTCCAGTGTTATGTGGACGACCCTCAGCTCTACTTCAAACTTCCCTCCACTGCCTCCTCTTCTTCCTCTCTCATTCCTGACTGTCTGACTGCTATTCAGGCATGGTGTGTTGTCAACGATCTCTGCCTTAATGCCAGTAAGACTGAGATCCTTCTCATTGGGATCTCAGCTCCCTCCTACTCTCTGGCTGACCTCCATGGACCCCCTGCCCTCACTCTCTTGTGAGGCAAAAAACCTTGGTGTTGTGATTCTGGAAATGCACCAGAGGGACAGGGCCTCTGAATCCTTGTCCTTTATTGCTTTATCGTGTATGTTCTGCACGGAAAAAAATTCAGGAGTTCATGTGGAACTCCTGGCGATGCAAATCTTCCTGTATTTGGTTTAGTGAACAGACCCTTGGGATACCCTTATGGCACCCATGGGTGGACGTACGACCCTGTACTCCTAGTGTATGTTTTTGGGCACCTGTGTGTGCCCCACAGAGCAGGGTACGAGATGGTGGCAGCTCTGTGCTGAATTGACAGGTGCCCCGAGTGTCCTCCATTTTGGGATGCCCAGGCCCTGTCATTGGAATCAGTGGATTCCTGATGGGAAACAAGATGGCACCTGTGGCCTCTTGCTTTCTTTCACCTGTTACCTTCTTTTCCCGAAGTCCTGGGAAACCCTGACTCTGTCCCTTCCCCCTGAGTGGCTGTTGGGTCGAAGTTCCATAAGTGGTGTTGTGGGGGAAGTCCAGGCCAGACTGACTAGAGCCTTCCCAATGACTATATGTTGTGGGTACCTGGGTGAATGGAGTGTGTGACGAATACGCAGTTTGTGTTGTGGGTGTCTAGAATCTGGTGTTTGACACAATGACTGAGACAGCCCTGCCCGAAACTGTATGAATGCATTGTCGTGCTGAATGGCAGAGTACTTGTCCGAATCCATATTTTGTATTGAGTGTCTGGATGGAGAAGACGACTGGCCTGAATGCACTGTGCGCCTGATTGGCTGACTGACTGCCTGAATGCCCTTCTGAATGATTGGTTGCCTGAGTGTGACCCAACGGAGTGAATGGGAGATCAACTAGTATATCTGGGGGCCTCACTGCTAGAAATCGTTCAGAAGCTGAAGTTGATACTTGATGCTTACTCTCGAAACCGAGCCGGAAGAAGAAGGTGAACCGCTGTTCCCTTCCTTGCAATCTGAAAGCTGCTGTGCCTTCAAGAACTGATCCAAAAGAGGACCTGGCTAGGAGACCTCTCCCTGAGCTACGAGGGACCATCGTGCACCAGCTGATATTTGCCAAAGCTCCCTGGTAGACAGACCTACGAAAGGCTGCTGACCGGAGAAGGGGACCGCCGAGGAGAACGAAGAGAAGCACCAGACAGCCATGCTCCCTTTGCCTAAGAACATTTGATGCAAGGACTCCCTTGTTCATAATCGTCAACCCCTTTCGTCCTGCTGGAGAAAGTAAAGGCCGCCGACGACCGAGGAGAATCCAACGGTGGGTTTCCCGCCACCCGAAGAGTTTCGAGACGCTGACGAAGCTACTGAAGCCAGCCGTGGTCACGTCCCGTTAGCCAATGACTCGACGCCCTTGCTGTGCCAAAGTTCTTCACTGACTCTTTGCGGCAACGAACCATCGTCGTCGAGGTGCACCGCACGCCTCCCCTGTTGCAGCACATTTTCGACTGATTGTCAACAAACGCCGCAAGGACCGAAGCTGCTGCCTCACCGACAACGTTCACCTTTTCTTCATCTCGGAAGTTAGACGACCCATGGCTCCTGCTTGAAAGGGAGCGCACTCAAGAAGGGCCTGTGGTTGCCCGACAAAGAACTATTGAAGAAGGTAAGACTCTAATAGACAATATATGGACTGGGCTTGTAGTGCATCTTCATTTGAAGGTTGCCCAGGTGGGGGGGGATCCTCATACAGAACTGTGCTTGACGGTAGGGGCTCAGTATTCTGCCAATTGTCTAACCAACTTGTCTTCCTCCTAAATCTATGGTTGACATAGTTTTGCTGTGTTGATTCGTATGCTATTTGAACTGAGTACAGTTGATGCATTTTAATGGAATCGGAGTAATCGTGGTACCACCTAGAACTGTATATATTTACCATTTTAGAATTGCCAGAGCACAAAGTGTATTATCGTGATTGTGTATATAAACTTGAACCTTATTTCTATAAAGACTGTGTTTTAACTAATACAGTGTGTAGACATTCCTTTGTGGGTGCTTGGGGACTACACTGTACTTAAGAACCAGCCCGCATCACCTCCTGAGAAGCTAGACCTTGATTGCTCGTCCATTGCTACCAACAATAGAGAACCTTGGCTGGGGTCCTTTGTGCCTTTCTTCTACCATATAGAGAGCAGAAGTACTGACACCCCCCTCCGGTCCTTCACAGGTGTCAACTTTGACTCCTCTCTCTCCTGTTTTCCTCACATCGCGGACTTTGCCAAGAAGGCCGACTTTCAGCTGCACCTCCTCAGAGACATTTTCCATTTCCACACCTTCCCCTCACAAACTCAATATCTCCAGAACTCTGGTCCTCTCTAGTCTGGACTCCTGCAACAGCCTCTTTCTCAATCTGCCTAAATCCTCCCTCACACCCTTCAACTAATCCAGAATAGGACTGCAAGACTTATGCTTGACCTCAAACCGAGGGACTGCATCTCTCCAGGCGTACAATCTCCACTGGCTCCCGGTTGTTGCAAGGATCAAGTTAAAGACCCTCTGCCCCATCCAGGAGGCTTTCTGGGGCCTGGGATCCCACTACATCCACTCTCTCCCCCTAAATACCTCTTTGCAAGAGCCCTTCGGTCTTCTAGCTCCAACTCTCTGCAGATCAGACGCTTTTCCAAGCAGAGAGTGTGATGTATACATCTCTTCTGCAGGATCCTCCCTCTGGAATGGCCTCTCTACCCCTATCTGGCTTGAGCTGAATCTCCTTAAGTTCTGAAAGCTTCTCAAGACCCTCCTCTTCTCTTCCTTCCCTCTCCCCCGCTAATGTCCCCTCTGTTGCATTTGACTGGCTGCCTGATTTCCTTCTGATTCATACAGGGCACCAGGCCCTCCTTGCCAAATCTACCCCAGTATCTCGGTCTGCCCTGATTAACCCTCCTCCCAATCTGCACTTGCCCTAATGTGCTCCCTACCCCTGTACTAACATGCCAGGGTCTGCACCCCTGAACCCATCCAGCCCCCCTTTCCCTCCTTAGCATTAGCGTAATCTGGTCTGACTGGCACCCCCACCCCCCCCGCATCCCCCTCCTCTCCCACTCCCCTGCACTTTTTGTTACTGCACTTGCACAATCCGAATGACACAAGTCCTAGTAGGACCATTTTTATTTTTATTCATCTCTGTTCCCGCCCGCCCCCTTTGTCTTGTTGCGCCTTGAAACACCATTTGCTGCATAGGCGCATTATAAATACCCAATAAATAAATAAAATGATCTATCCGCTCATATGAAAAGGCACACTTTTAGACATGTATACTACCATCCTAACATAGAGGGAGATTGCATCTGTGGACTATATTGAGCCTAAAGCTCTAGTCTTTATGCAGGTTTGCTTTCCTTTAAAAAAAATTCTTTGCACTTTGAAAGAAAGGCCAACCTGAATGAGAATTTTTACAAATAGAGGGAAATTGGAACTGGATGGTGCATGTGGAGGCCAGCTTGTCCCATGCACCCAATTACGCATTGGAGGGGGCACTTGGGGCAAGTGTGTGTATGTGAAAGACCCTTCCTCTAGTGTAATATTGTATTAACAAATTCTTCTTAACACAAACAGCTCCATCTGTTACACCCTTTCCCAATCCCACATCTTTATTAAAGCATTGAATGTGATGAACCATTGTCCTTGTTTTCACAAGAATTCAGCATCCACGGATTGCTTTCAATGTAGATGGGAATCTGGATGGGGTTTTTAGTTTTGCTTGCCTTATAATGCATTTAAACCAATAAACTTTATTTTGTTTTAGTTTTTCTGCATAGAAGTTCAGTCTTTTGCTAATCATGAAGTTGTATATACATTGCTAATGTATAGTGATTCCACTTGTATCATAATTTCTAAACGTTCATTTGTGCCGCCTTCCCTGCACTTACCGCCCCACTCCCACTGGACATTCTGACCACAAGCTGGAGGCTATGGTACCTTGAGGTATTGTCAGTAATTGTTGTCCAGGGCACTTCGGTCTCATTCTGCTTTTGGTCACTTGATGCCAGATCTTTCTTTTGCCACTGTATTGCGTCCTTGATTGCAGCGATCGCACTGCATTTGCTGCTGTACTATCCGAAACTGCTGCAATGACCTGTCCCTCTTAAAGGCAGTGACCACTTCAGCTGAACAAATCACCACTCTGGGTTTACTCAAGCACACATGCCCGTCTAGTGTTGAGCTCTTGTCGGAGGGGGGAGGGTGGGATCATCATTGCAGGGCAATGGCATCGGCTTGCCCCACTATGTTCACCAGACTTAACTACCTACCGAACCTTGTGCCAAATGTACATTTTCCATGACTGAATGTGGTTGGCATGGCAATGAAGGCAGCCCCCAAGAAATTCTGTTGCTGCAAACCCTCATACTAAGTGTCCATACTGTACCTGGTAGTTCTGTCATGCACTCACCAACATATTATTCTGAAAAGTATAGGTAAATGACGCTCCTCTCATAAATGCTACACTATAATCTTGCAATTTAGCCTTTGTCTTTACTTTGGTTGAGTGTATGGCTAAAAAATGTGGCTAGTGCCATAAAATGGCAGTGCCATGAGATTTGGCCATATAGTAGTTTGGCCTTGCTTTCATCTCAGGTCAAGAAATCCCTTCTAATGTACATGGCAACATTCCGACGCAGCTGGGAGGGAGATTTCGTCAGAGTAATCGATCAACAACAATTGTCCCATGGGACTGCATAGGGGAAAGAATTATTTTAGGTGGTAGAATGTGAAAAAGAGCAATATTTTTCACTGAACAATCAGGAGTTTCTTGCCTAAATCTGGATGGTTGGCATGTATGTTATAAGGTCATACACTTGCCTGGGAAAGATGTTGCTTTTTGCGAGTTAGTGTGCCACAGGAAGGCGGCTGGGGCGGTCCTCCCATTCCACAGCCTTGTTGCCAGAAAGTCTGCTGCTGGGGGTAGATTTGAAACCAGTAGTTTTACCTGATTGGACAACTACTGGCTGTTTGGTGCAGATTCTTTCCATTGGTGGTCTTGGACTTGCTTTCAGTTCCAGATTTGGATAAGAGGAGGACTCATGCAGCCATTTTTCAGATCTGCGTTCGAGCCAAGAATCCTTCAAAGATGAGCAGCCTGTTGACTACCCAAGGACGACTTGGGCAGTGGACCAGAATCCTCTCCATGGATTGGCCCAGTGAAGCCCTGCTGCTCTGCCTGATCTCAAAAGATCCTTGTTGGTGCTTCGACCCTTGGACTAGTGGGACCAACTAGTCTCTACGTCTTCTCGGGGTTGCATTCCCGAATAGTCTTCAGAAGTATCGCTGGTCTGCCTATTGGACTGACAAGCTCCCTCGTGGGCTAACTCCCCAGAGTCGTCACCATAACTTTGGTAGTCGCCAGCTTGTGCCAGAAGTCTTTCTTGAAATGTCAGCTTCCTAGAATCAGGGTAACCTGTCCATGAGCTACTTTACTGACTGTGACTGGAAGGACGAAGGCCTGTCATCTGCAAATGGTGAGCCTCGCTGGAACTCTCCTTCCTCCATCCCATGAAGTGTCCTGAACAGTTCTGCATAGCGAAAGTCTGCATTTCTTCATCAACTGGGCTTGTATCTTGCGGCTGCACCTGACCGGAAGAGCACTTGAACTTGCAACAGCTCAACACCTCTCACCCAAACCCAGGATGGAAGGTTGTGCTCTCAGCGACTCAGACGATTCCTCATGACCCCTGGGGAAAATCCGAGTCGGGGGAGGGGGTGGGTAAGTAAGCATACCTATGCCTGTCCCCCTCCACCCACATGTCCTCCATAGGAAAATATTGCTTGCAAAGACCTATCTCCCTCTTGCTTACCTTTTGGTTTTTTCGAACCTGGGTCATGACTCCTGCCCGTGGGTTAGCCTTGGTTCTGGAAGAAAGAACTTGCAGGTCTTCTGGCAAATTTTGATTGAACTTTGAAATTAGTTTTGAACTGTTTATAAATCACTACCACAGCCCATTGCATCCATGTAGAGAAAACCTTCCCTGGAGAAACCTTGTCTTGAAACCTGTGTCATTTGGTCACTAGGCCCCATACATCTCAGTGCTGGACTCCTTAAGTAAAGGGAATTGTACTTGACTGATTGTAATCATTGTACCTACACCCTCAGTACTTACCTGTTTCACGTGGTTCATTATTTGGTGATGTATTTTCAGTGAACCGATTGGTGAATGTATATATGTGTTATATGGTTTTGTCTGATATTACTACCTGCTAGTTTCATTTCTTGCTGTGTTCTAAGAGGTCTACATACATAACAGTATTTTTTTAACTGACTTATTCTGAGCTCAATTCTGTCATTCTGTGTGGACTCATTGGGACCCCTGGCCACGCTCACACTCTCCTGAGATTAAGCCTTGACTGCTTTCTACACTACCTTGGTTGGGTTTTTGGCTAAGCTCTTGAATCTCCCTGTTCACCAGAACTAGAGTGGCCTCTTAAAATCTGCCGTTTACGGTTGAGTTTTAGAAATTCCTCTCAACAAATGGAGAGACAGAGGCTTATGCAAAACCTGTGGTGGTGGTGAGTGAGGCACACAGTTCCAGTTTTCTGCGTGCAGGATCAAAGTGACCCGTGATCAAACACTTATTTTGATGCTGAAATTGAATCCTATGCTGAAATTGAATCCTAGTCTATCTCCCCTTTGTTTTGTTTGACATCCTAGGTTACATTTTGTGTTGGATTCACTAGAACACACATCAAACGTGTTCCTTACCCCAGGGTCAAGCATATCTTTGCCCTTAAGAAGGGACAATACTCGTGTGGAAAAAATACAAGGAGAGTGGGAATCAAATGAGTCAAATTCACAATTTAATCAACAAATTCAAGAAGTCCATTGGTAACTGGGGAAGGAACCCGTCGCCATCAGGAAATTGGACTGGTACAGACACACTGTATGATCGGCAGTACATGAAGACCTATTGGATTAACATTCAGTAAAAAAAATATGTATTGTATTCCCTGAAGGAGAGCAAGTCTTTGAAACATACGGGCAGTGTGGTATTTTGGCACAAAAAAACATACTTGTGAATATACAATGAAGTGAGGACAAAATGTTTTGGAATTGACAGCGGGCTATTAAAGGACATGTTTGAACTCTTGCATTGAATACACAGAGTGCAATCTGTGAAATGTATTTCTGCAGAATCTTTTGATGGAGCAACTTTTTCTAAGTATTTGCAATAGCGATGCCTGTTAACTGGTTATCTGGGCATTTCAGGCTGTATCTAAAATATAAGGCAGTATTTGGAATATGAGCTGCACCTGTGTTTATCATCGCTGTATCCATCACACAACGCTGGACATGGGCTGACTGCAGATCGGTGCAACTGGTTGCATCTGGCCTCATGACAGTGTACCTAGTGCATGACAGCCCCTGTACTTGTGATTTCTTTATCAGAGCACATGAAACTGCAAGTGACATTAAATAAAGCCAGTCCTTTTGGCTTTGCCCATACTCTTTTCTCTGATGGCCTTCTACTATACGTCCCTGTTGCAGCAAAATTTCATTTTTGGGGTTGTGGATACCTAACTTTCTGGGACCTCTAAACCTTTTGCTGGCTTTCCTGGTTTCTCGACTTTTGTAATGAAGTGCCACTACTACCCTTTTTCTGATGTTTTTCCTTTCGTAGTCTAAATGCCAAACATGGCATTGATGATTTTTAAGCACACGGTTTTGGTGCCTGATCGATTCTGTGTCACAAAGTGTGTTGTGAAGTGGGCTTGTAGCAGCTTCGGTTTTAACGTTTACTTATCAAGGTGTTTATTGACTTACACTGATTTAGTAACCTCAATGCACCTATATGGTAGCCATTTGGGAGCTGATGCGTTTTTAAGCCCTTCTCCCAGCCATTTTGTTTTGGGCCAGCTCTTTGTCTATGTGGTCCATGATGCATGGTAAACATTTCAAGTTTAATGACGTAAGCTAATTTTGAGCTGACAGAGGAACCCCTGGTTTTAGTTTAAACTGACGTGGACTGGTTTAAAGTCTTAATTTCCCAAAATATATCCAATGTGGCAAGTGTTTTGCATGGTTTAGGGCAAGCCTGATTGGCTGGCTGCCAAACACTTACTGCTTGCCTGGAATGTGATTGCATTGTTAGCTTCTTCACCCCACTTCCCCCGAGTACAGTGGGAGATATTAGGCACTCAGGCAGGGTTCCCGTATTGCGCTATTGGTCACACCACTGGGCTTCTCAAAATAGGGAGTGTGGGTGTTGCCTTATCTTGGGCTGCTTTAGGCTACTTTTCTCAGCAAAGGGAATAATTTGAAAAACAACTTTTTTTTCTTTTATGTGCTGATTTTTGGCCTAGCGGAGATCCCCCATATTAAAATAATGAAATCACCTGCACTTAAATAACCACATTAATTAAAAAATAATGGTGGACATGGGAACTGTGGTGGTGGCGAAGCACGTTTTTTGTGGGTCCAGGACCACACAATTTAGGCAGGTGTCAATGCCGGAATTTAAGTACAGGCTCGAAAGCATGGATTGGGTGTTCATGTGATAAAAGCAAGTATGTAGGTGAGGGTTTTACCCATATTTCTGGTAAATTAATAGCATAAGGGGATAAGCTGTCGAGAGTCAGGTTTATATATTAATAGGTGCGTTGCTTTACATCAGTGATACAATCTCCACAGTGGATGTCCAGGGTCTGAGGGCACTGGTTGAGTTTACAGGCCTCTAGCTGGACGGACAAAAGCTGACTCATCCCGGATGCAAAGTGTTTATTTCTCTATACATTGTGGGACGTGTACCCTGCGTGCATAAAACCGCAACTCCCGAAATTCCAAAGTAAGAAGAAAACTGTCCTGGATGAGCTCCTCCTGCCCGGCATTGAGAGTGGGAGTTCTGGGTGCTTGTCCTGTTTAGTACTTCCAGAGTTGCCCATACAACGGTGGGTGACCCATATGAAATGAGAGATATAGTGGGGTATGAGATATTGGGCAAAAGGTCAGAGTAACTCATCCCTTAATGCAAAGAATAAAACTGGGTTGTCATGAACTACTCTTGCACTTAAATCTGGTGGTCTACACGGTACTTGAGTAGTTATCTTCTCAGGTTGCATTGGTACAGTAACAGTTTCCTAGAGATGGCATGAAACACAATAAGCAGCCTGCCAAATATCAAAAATGTTAAAGAATGACTATGGTTACTGATTAATTTCCCCATTTTGAATGTGCACTAGAAGTAAGATGTTGCACCGCAATATGAGCCTTAACAATGCCCTTTTGTACTGTGCAAATTGTACTGGATCCTGGAACACAAACAGAAGATACTGTATGATAATTGGACACACTGATTGGTCTTCAAGCAATTGGGATATATTTGGTCTTGATTTCGGATCCAGTTGGGTTAGGAATGGGTATCCCGTTCTGGCAACCCTGCATTCAAGAGATCTGTATCTGAACTCCTTGAAGATTGCTTTTGAAAGTGGGATCCTGATGAGGACACTGCTGTGGCCACCCACGCTGGCTGGACCCTGGCTCCTTTTTCCTTGCTCCCTGTTTGCTGCTGGAATCACATCCTGGGCTCTGCTTCCTGCTGTCGACCTACCTGTCTGTGCTTACTGTTCCTTCATGAGACCTTTTTCCTAGCACCTGTAGTGCCACCTACCTGCGAAATCCTTTTTGCCAAGTGCCTTTAAAGGTGGGGGACTATTTAGGCCTGAAAGTCGAGAGGTTTGCTACTGCCCTACTTCAGCTCTGTGCTTCGGATGTCCTGGACTGCCGCCTGCTGTTGCTTGTGTTTTGAGACAGTTTCTTGCTGGCTGCCCTTTTCTGTCCCCCTTGGCTGTCCTGAAACCTTTGTCTGGTTATTCGGTGCTCCTGGTGCGGTCTTTGTGAATGCTGGTGCTTTTGCCTCACCAGTTGTCCTCCCTGGTGTCCTGTTGGCTCCTTTTGGTTGTCTTGATCCTTGCTGTGTGGTGAGTTTCAGCCTCTTCTACACACAGGTCCCAACTACGACTAGCCAGACTTAAATCTGGGCCCAAACTCTGTTCTCCAGCCGTTTCTGGGCTTAGTTAGCAAGATGCAGCCATGAGAGTACTTGTCACTGGGCCTCATATATTCCTTGTTTTCTTTATTCATGGTTCCCCTGCGTCAGCCAGTAGTGGCCCACCACCTTTTGATTTCCATTGACTAGTGTAGGCTTTATCCCCCCCCCCCGTCCCAACCCCTCCTAGACCCCTCTACTTGGCCTGCTGGTTCTTTAACCATGGACTGGGTTTCTTCTTGGGCGTCCCATCTGGCTGGTTGCCTGATCTTCTTCTACATCTGGGGTAAAAGGAGAAGTTGCCCTACCTTTTCCCATTACTCTGGTGGCCCATTGGGATTTGGCTCAATTGATTCCATGGGGAGGATGTTCAAACTCCTCCAAGTGAACTATTAAGGTACTTCACTGAACTGCAATGTTTACTTTTGCTCTCACTTTGGGCCCTGGAGTTTTAGAACAAGAACTTGAATTTTTTAAGTGACATGTGATTAGTTGTATAGTTTAATATAATAAATCATTGCAGTTCACTCTTTATATTGTTTATACTAATTTCTATTTGGAAACTGGAAACTATCTATACCGGTACTGTGTTTCTGAAGTCCATGTCTATTGGTTGGCCCTTTTTATGACTTGGATAGACCAGGTCATGCTAGGTTAGACTTATATATTTTGACCTTGTGGGGAGATTGTGGAGGGGTGGCGGTGGAAGGGAAATCACTTTCAGTTGTATTCCTATATGCTGCTGCATTATAGTGTATGTTTCTAACTATTTATTTGACTGCGTTTTTTGGAGTCTGATGTCGATTTGGAGTGTCTTTCACTGTTACTGCTGTGTCCACTTCATTCTGCCACCAATCGGCTACAGAAGATTTGAAACTTTTTTCGAGATATTATCTTGTTTTACTGCATGTCATATGAGTAGAGGATCTCTGGCCAACATCAACAGCTTGGCTCCCCAACACATTACACCCAAATGCGCATTGGATTTTTTTTCAAAGCGTGCATGGTTATTTTAATTTGTATTTTAATTTGTACCCCTCACCTTTTTAGAAGAGCTAACTAGTTATGTATTTGCTCTTTTTATAGATCCCTCTTTTTGGCGCTTAACTTACTTGTTTAAGTGTATTTCACTGCGATTGTTTACGTGCATACCACAGCATCTATGGTGGCGTTAATGTTTGTGGTCAACAAAGCTACTTTAAGAACACCTTTGGCCTGCCTTTATTTGCCAGCTGCTAACAATAGCGCACAACTGTAACAAGGCCATCATTAGTCTTCTACTTTTCTCCCCCAGTTCATTCTTCACAGTCTATTACTCAAAAAGTAAAGCAAGTAAAAGGAAGGTGCAGGTTGGTATTTCATTCCCTCAGGTGCAGACAATAGTTTTGTTGAAAAGGGTGGCAGCTTTGGGGGTAGGGTTGATGGTAATGAACTCAGGTTAACTGAAGGCAGGTTAGTTGGTTTGCTGATTTTGTGAAAACAAGTTGAACATTCGGGAAAGTTGAAAGAGCTAGGTAGGCTAGTGGTGTTGGGGACTGATTGGCAGTGTGGTGTTTGAGGGAGTGGAGCAGCTGTGTGGTTGGTGTTGGCAGGTAATAGGTTGTTGTGTGATCAATATCTGAGGCTTTGCAAGTGTGCCTGTGAGGCGGTGTTGCATGTTGGGAATGATGGGAAAGGGTAGAAGCAGAAGCAGGGGTTAGGTGGTGGTTTTGGCCACACTATGGTAGTGGTGTGCAGGGCAGTTATAATGTGTTCATTTCTTAATGTTTTGCTTCTTTCCCATATAGGAGCGAACATTGCAACGGGGGAAGAAGTTGCTATTAAGCTGGAGTGTGTGAAGACCAAGCACCCCCAGCTGCACATAGAGAGCAAGTTCTACAAGATGATGCAAGGAGGGGGTGAGTTGGATCTTAAAGTGCTAGTGGGAATAGAACATGTCTTTCATCACTGAGGGGGTGACCAATGACAAGCAGTGGAAAGTCCACCAGTCCGCTTCGACAAAGCAGATGTGGTATGGTGATTCTGCAAAAGGAGACTTTGCTCACGTCACATGTTAAGGATTCCGACATCTAGTGGAAGCTGCAGAGTATTACAGTTGTTGTTTTCAAATCTCGAAAAGGGACGTCAACAGTGCGTGCAAGTAATACTATCCCTAGTGTGATGTGCATGTACCCATGGTCCATCACGCGTCGAGGTACCTCGGATTGTTTTTTTCCTGCCATCTTGAGCGGCCGCTTCTCGTGGAGTTCAATTTCAACTGACGCCATTTGCTTATGCAAAGTTTAAAATAGAGTTACTCTTTCTGTCCTTTTTTGCCCAACGCTGTGCTCTCGACGCAGTGAAGTATCAAGACAAAGGACAAGACAACCCGACACCCTTTCAGTTCTGCCCATCCTGTAGTAAAAAGTTTCAGTGGATCGATAAACACAGTGTGTGTAACCTGTGTCTAAATCGCGACCACGACGAAGGGCACCGTCGGGCTTGTAAGCTCTTTTGACCCAAGACCGTTAAAGATCGCACAACAAAACGCTCTGCCCATCACGCCATGCAGACCGAGGCCGCCATGGACGTGGAGGGAGCCTCCAGTGACGGCAGCGACGCAGCCTTTTTGGAGGGTAACAGGGAACAGTCACGTTCCCAAGTGCTAGCCCCCGACCCTGGGAGACAGACCGGCCGGCTCTGTTGTGGAAACTACACCCGGCGGCAAGAGCACTCCATCTTCCCACAATAAACACACACCCCGTGGCGATGTGTCGGCTCCGCCAGCCAAGTGCCGAGATTCGGCGTCTATGGGCAGATCCGTGGATTCCCTGTCCTCTGGGCACCCCAAGTCTCAGTCGCCTCATGACAGGCCCCATAAAACAAGACGCCACCCATAAAACTTCTTCAACCGAACACTGAACGTCGGCAGTGGCAGATGTCCTTCCCAGTGCCGAAACTTGACACATTTCGTCGAAACCGGTAGGGAAGCCTAAAGAGGGTTATCACACCTGATTTTAAAAAAACATGTCCCAGAAAGCCTTATTAAAGTTTCTAATTCGAAAAATCTTCCTCTAAGAGCTCTAATCATAAAGAGAAGACCCTTGAAAGATGGGTCTCATAGGGTGGAGTCTACCCTGTCCAAGGAAACTGCAACTGTCCCACAAGAGGAGGGGGAGGGTCCATTAAGTGAGTCCCTACATAATAAGGACCTACCCACACACCTGCTGTACCTTACTTTGGGGTCATCCCCAGCTCAGCCAAATGGTCAGCAGAGGACATAGTGATGTCTAGAATGACTTTCTTTGCAAATTTCTTTGAAGAGAACCCTCATGCCTTAGAACGTTTACAAAATACACCTCCCACTGATCAAGCCTCAAGCTCTCAGCCCCGGTCTTCCACTACTCAGCCCCTATCTTCACCCCAGCCTCCAGCAAAGCGGTCTTGTACTGCTGACCTTTATGACATGCATGCAGACACAGAAGAGGATCAGGAGGAGGATCAATATTATGATGGGAATAATGACGATGAGGTTTATACTATAGTCTCTCCAGTTCCGCAAGACTCCCCTTTACCTGATTCCCCAGTGGATAATCAACCCTTGTTTAATGACCTCTCAATGAAAGCAGCTGAGCATTTCGGGATTGAGACACACACAACTCATCAGGACAAAGATTTTGTCAAGGATATCCTAGCCAACCCTCACTTGAAACGCCCAATTAAACCAGGGCAGTCAATCCACGAATAGAGAAACTTTTCCGCCCGGCACCATCTGATCCCTTATGTATCAGAGGACAGCTTAGGCCGGATTCACTAGTCGTCACAACTACCCGGAAGAGGGCTGGTACACCTTTGGCCTCTTCAGATGCTCCCCCAGACAAGGAGAGCAAGAAGCTCTACACCATGGGTAGTAAGGTGGCAACTTCAGCAGCATTCCAAGCTAGGATCACCAACAATTCCACACTGTTGGCAATCTATGACTGCAATAAATGGGACAAGATTACAACCCTTGTTGACTCTGCTCCAGGGCCTCTAAAAACTAAACTTGCCCTTGTAGCAGCTGAAGGCAAAGCTACTGCCAGCAGTCTGCTAAAAACAACCTTGATGCTGCAGACAATGCCGGGCGCATAATTGCAGAAGGAACCATTCTCAAGCGCCATGCTTGGCTTCGCCAATCCGGTTTTATGCTCGAGACACAGGCAACGTTGGACATCACTAGTGAATGACACACACAAAGGGACACAACCTTTCTATAATTCATTAATCAATGTGAACTGCAAATAGCTACGCACCAATGTCTATTCCTTTGACATAACTTATTCATCTTGCATAGCCAGTCTCTGAGAGCTTTGCACCCAACATCATGTACATCATGACCCGATTGAGCAACTTAACGCATCATCAGTAAATGACATAGCGACACATAATGAATCTTATTTTGCAGCCAGCATTGATATAGTCCTTTGCTAACCTGCACACAATTTTACTACAATATATGTATTCGAGTTTAATACTCGATACGCACAATGTCGTATAGTTATATATCGTCCTCTGCTAACCTGCACACAAATTTACTACAATATATGTACTCGAGTTTTTTACTTGTAACGCACAATATCGTGTAACTACTCAGATATCCATTTAAACACACTCGTAGGCCACTGAATGAAAGGGGAGCCTTTTTTTACCCACTGTTCATACTAGTAACTGATTTACGTTCTTACGCAATAGAATAGACAGAAGCAGCTGTTTTGCCAACACCAACATGGCCATCTTAAAAGTACATGTTGCCACTGCAACGTTTTACCTTGTAGACGCTGACGGCGTCCAGCTCGCAGAGGAAGATTTAACAGCGCCGCGAGCGCTGATTGAAGGTGAGCCCACAGAATATATACACTGCTTCTTCCAGCAGGAATCCCTAGTCAAAGTGAATAATATACGTGAAATTTTACATTGTAGCAAAAGCATATTGAAATCGCTGACATATGCAGATCGAGAACAGGGTAGAAGCCTGCATTTAGGTCAGTTCCCAACAGCAAGGTGAAGGGTGGTGTATAACTAGGCACGAGAGTGGTTTAAGATATCGGTGTAAGGGAATGCTTCACCAAGCAAACTAATCAGCTCCACACACAACTGTATAGCCCTTGATAGACAGTATAGGCTTGACAATACACAGCATGAGCACTTTTACAATGGAATTTGTTCACAATGCACTTAACAGTTGCTAAGGCACAAACGGAAGCAAAGTAACAACAAAGAGTTCTTGTTACCACTGATACTGATTGTTCGCAAAATTCTCTCTTGTATTTCGTGTTTTGTCAAATTGTGGGTACCCTGTCTTGTGTACATGCAATGAATAATGGTATTGTATTTATGTTAAATGCACACTCTAGCAGTAATTTTATTGAATTCAAACCCGGCTCTGACGAAGGAAACATTTCCGAAATGCATTAGCCAAAGGTTTTTTTTTTTGCCAATTATTCAGCGTCAGCTTATCTGGAGACCGGCTTGATACTGGGGTATTTGCCAAAGCATGTTCTGCACTCTTTCCATGGATGGAAAGGCTAAGCCTGTTCTTGTATCTAATACAGCTCTGAGAAACTGTTTTGATGTGTTTGGTACAAGACTCAATTTTTTTTCTCGTTTATCGAGAAGCCCAATTGGAAGAGAAGATCTATGGTTCAGGTCACGGCACAGAACCAGATCAACCTGCTGGAACTACTAGCAGTACTCCAGGCATTCGAATTGCAACTGACACACCAGTCGGTTCAGATTATGACAGACCGCACAACTGTGATGTTCTACATCAACAAACGGGGGCACACACTTTCCAAGTCTGTCCAAGTTGGCACAGAAAATATGGAAATGGGCACTCGGACGAGGAATATCCCTATCCTCACAACACGTTCCAGGGGCACTCAGCACTCTAGGAGACTCTCTGAGCAGAGATCCCCTACCTGAGGAACACGAGTGGCAACGTAGACCACATCTTCTTTCAATTTGGTTACCCCACATTAGACTTGTTCGCTACAGGAGAAAACAAGCAATGCAGACTTCGCACACAGGTTCCCCCAGCCATACTCCAAGGGGAACGCCCTATGGATGAACTGGTCAGGGAAATTTGCTTACGCTTTTCCCCCGACTCCATTAATGATCAGGATAGTGAAGAAGATGCACAGAGAACAGATGACGCTTATCCTAGTTGCTCCTATGTGGGCGAGACAACTGTGCTATCCACATCTGCGCAACTGGCGATGTGCGATCCCATCAAACTCCCATATCAAATCAACCTGTTAACCTAACACGGGGAAACGGTGTACCCTCTACCACACTCAATGAACTTGGCAGCATGGCTCATGAAGTGATAGTTTGGACACCTTAATTTACCACAGCAGTATATGGATATCCTAAAGGAGGCAAGAAAACCAAACTCTCGATACGGTTATTTCGACAAGTGGAGGAGATTTGTAATTTGGTGCTAGTCTAAACAAATAAACCCCATAGAATATACTCCTTCACACATTCTCAACTATATGCTCCACTTGTAAGACTCAGGGTTAGTATTCAACTCTATAAAGGTCCACCTGGCGGCATTATCAGCTTATACCACCTCTCAGAGTAAAGTAATGTGGTGGAAAATTCCAGTCATTAAGGCATTCATGGAGGGAGTCGAGAGACTCCACCCTCCTATTTCAAACCCACCACCAGGATGAGATCTCAATGTAGTACTAGCAAAGCTCATGGGGGGGGCCCCCCCATTCGAGCCTATGCATAAGTCAAATTTTAAACACCTGACATACAAGACTGCCTTCTTAGTGGCTATTACTTCCATAAGAAGAGTTAGTGAATTGCAAGCATTGTCAGTGCAGGACCCTTTCTTTATCACACATAAAGGTAAATTGGTTTTACTCCTCCTAGGTTCTCCCCTAAATTCATTTCTAAATTCCATGTGAACCAATCTATTGAGCTTCCGGCTTTCTTTCAGAATCCAACTAGCTCAGCTGAGGTAAAACTCCACACACTGGATGTGATGACGGCGGTCCTTTACTACGTAATCGAGATCAGACCACTTCGGAAAACAGATCAACTGTTTGTCTCCATAGCACCAGGCAGAGAAGGAGACCGCATTTCTAAGAATACCATCTCCAGATGGATAGTCGGATGTATTCAATTGTGCTATTCATTATCAAACAAGACACTGCCTTTTACACCAAGAGCTCACTCCACAAGGAGTTACATGGAGATCAGTACACACTTTCACTCAGCACTACTGCATTGACGCACATTCCAAGAAAGGTGCACAGGTGGGGCAAGTGGTTCTAAAACATCTATTTGCCGCTACTCGTTCTCATGACCCACCACCTTCTCCTAACACTGCTCGCTAATCTATGCATAGCATGTGATCTAAGCAGATTAGACAAGCCTCGGAAGGGATACATTACTCACCGTAATCGTATTTCTGATGCTTATATCTGCTTGGATTCACATGCTCCCAATCTTCCTCACTTGAGAAAAGGTGCATTGATGTTAAATGAGCTTTCTGCCTATATCTGCTTGGATACAACTTTACTCACACTACACTTCATGCAAACTCATGTCTGAACAAAACAGTCTGAGGGACCTCGACGGGGGAAGGACCATGGGTACAGTGGACGTCACACTAGGGATAGTATTACTGGCACACCCTGTCGAGGTCCCTTTTCGAGTTTCGAAAACAACTGTAATGCTCTGCAGCTTCCTCCTAGATGTCGGCCTATGCATCGCATGTGAATCTAAGCGGATACAAGCATCAGAAATATGATTACGGTGAGTAATGTATCCCATATTTCTGAGGCTTGTGGAATCTGCTTAGATCACATGCTGTGCATAGACCGACATCTAGTGAAAGCTGCAGAGTATTAGTTGTTTTCGAAACTCAAAAAGGGACGTCGACAGGGCGTGCCAGTAATACTATCCTTAGTGTGACGTCCACTGTACCCATGATCCCTCAATCGTCGGGATCCCTCAGATTGTTTTTTTCTGCTATTCTAGACGGACACGTATAGCGGAGTTCCTTTCGGCATAAAGCCACTTACTATTTACAGTTAGCGATAGTATTTCTTTCTCTCCTTTCACCGACCTCCGAAACACCACGCTGGTGAAGACCGGAAAACTGTCCGTCGAAGACTACCGCGACGGACCGCGTTCGGCCTTGGAAGGCTGCCCCGGGCCTCAGCCCAGACAGTAGGGCGAGAGGGGCTTGAGGCCATTTTACGATGCATATACTCCCCTTCCTACACTTTGTTCGCCCAGCTGCCATAAACTATAATTATGGAAAATACCTTTTAAATTCTGCCCCACATGTAATCGTAAGTTCCCGTGGTTAGACAAACACTTTGTTTGTAACTTGTGTCTTCCAAGAGACCACGTCGAAACGTCTTGTCGACCGTGCAGGCTTTTCAAGCCAAAGACGTTAAAGGACCGCTGCACGAAACGTTGGGCCCACTATGCCAGGCAAGTTGAGGCCATGGAGGTGGAAGGCGTCTTTAGCGATGGCAGCGATGCCGTCCTTTCGGACAGTGAGGGCGACGGAGTAGCTGAAGCTACTGAAGCGCAGACCCCTCGACCCCTTAGGACTAGCCGGCGGCCATGTTGTGTGGATTACACCCGGCTGCGGTTGCGCTACAAAAACACACACCACTAAGCACATAAGCCCAGGTCGAGACTTGACACATCGGTCGGGTGATGGACAACGATTGACATCCAGGGAAAGGTCCGCTGAGTCCCAGTCCACTGGGCAATCTCGCTCGAGATCGCCACATGACAGGGCCCAACCGTCGAAAGACGGCAAGGGTGTCGCTTGCAAAACTCCCTCCAAAGGTCGATCGTCCGTGGACGAGGCCTCAGCTCTACCAGCAACCGAGATTCGCTGCTCGGCGTCCGATAAAGTGGCAGGCCCCCAGAAGTCTGTAAAACACTCCTCTGGGCCCAGGGGCGGGGGGGATGAAACATCACAAAAAGACATCAAAAACCCCTCATAGGGACAAGAGCCTTCAGAAGGAAAAATCAAAATCATTCAAGCCCATAGAAAAACCTAGAGAATCTAGGCCTAGTACCACCCACAGATGAGGACCTGGGACTTCCCCTCAATCTGTGATAATCCCAAATTCCAAAGAATGGTCTTCACAGGACATTGACAGAGTGATGAAAAGAATGACCTTCATGGCCATTTTTTTTTTCTTTTCAGAAGAACCCTGATTACCTTCAGAGCTTCAACTCCACTACTCCCACCAAAGCCCCACCTGGCTTTCAAGCCTCTGCCCTACCTACTCCACCCACTTCTAAGAGGTCTTGTTCAATTGTTGCTTTACAGAGTACAGTCATAGATCTCTGACCCTTAATCAGACCAAGAAGATCTCTCTTTTGTAGAGGCATCTGACACTCAACTTATTGATGAGGATACAGAGGACCCTTATTATGGGGATGACGAGGACCAAGAGGCTAATATGTACTCTATAGATTCCCCTCTTAACCAAGACACTCCAGTTGTCGATTCCTCCATTGATAATCAACCCCTCCTCAATGAAGCAATAGCCAAGGTGGCTGAGCACTTTAAGATTGATACCCAGGAGGTAGAGGAGGATAGAGACTTTGCAGAACAAATCCTTGGAGACACGAAGACAGTGGCCCAGTTTATCCCGCTACTGAAATTGGTGCAGCGCAGAATACAACCATCCTTGGAAGCCCCTAATCTCACACGGGCGTAAACCCACGTGTGGAGAAATTATTCAGGCCTGCACCTTCAGACCCATTATATATTATAGGGCAACTAAAACCAGACTCCTTAGTTGTGACTACAACTAGAAAGAGAGCAGGCACACCCCTTGCTTCCTCCGAGGCTCCACCTGATAAGGAGAGCAAAAAGATCTATGCCATGGGCAGAAAGGTTGCCTCCTCTGCGACCTATCAAACCAGGATCGCGAACAATGCAACACTCTTGGCTAGTTACGACTGCCACAAGTGGGAAGAAATGGCTACTTTACTTTTGTCTGCCTCAGAGCCACTCAAATCCCAGCTAGCACAGGTGGCTGCAGATGGGAGGGCTGTGTCTAGCTGTCTCCTTAAATCCAATTTTGACGCAGTGGACAATGCCGGGAGTCATTGCGCAAGGGACCGTTATTAAGAGGCATGCATGGCTGCGCCAGTCAGGGTTTAGACCGGAAAGGCAGGCCACTCTGATAAACATGCCAGTGCAACCTAACGTGTTCTTCGGTAAGGCCATTGAAGGCACACTTAAAACAGCAAAGGACGAGTATGACAATCTTACATCTTTGGGTCAACTCACTAACAAGCCTTCTGTACAGAGAGATCATGGAAATTTTGCAGTTTTCAAGGCCAAAACTCTCAACGAGGATCCAGCTACCATCGGGGGCAGGGTTCCTCCTGGGGAAATAATCCAGGCCAATCCTTCCAGGGCTATCTCAGAGGACAACGCAGAGGTCGTGGTCGGGGCAGAGGCCCTGCTCGAGGTGGCACACCACCTCAGAGCAAGCGACATTCCACTGCAGGTGCCCTCCCATGCTTCTCCAGTAGGAGGACTCATTTCCAGCTTCACCCACACATGGGAGGGACTCACCTCAGGTAGATGGGTGCTCGAAGAGATAGCCACACTTCTATTAAAGGACGCCATAGAAGTCATCCCGGCAAACCAGGTAAACCGGGCTATTTATTCAACTAACTTCCTTGTGCCAAAGAAAGATCTGACAATTTGCCCAGTATTAGATTTGTGCCCTGCAAACAAGTATGTCAAGCCACAAAAGTTCTGCATGACCACGCTACAAGTGGTAATCCCTCTACTAAAAAGGGGGGAATATATGGCAACACTGGATATGAAAGATGACTATTTTCATATTTCAATTTTCCTAGCGCACAGAAGATTCTTGAGTTTCAAGCACTACCAAGGTGCTGCCCTTTGGAATAGCCTCGGCTCCAAGGGTATTCACAAAGGTACTTGTGGTGGTGGCAGCACACCTACGCAGGGAGACAATCCCAGTGTACCCTTACCTGGACGACTGGCTCATTACAGGGGAATCACCCCTGATTTGCAGACAAAACATTCAGAGAACAATCAACCTCCTCTTTCAATTGGGCTTCTCCATCAACGAGAAAAAGTCAAGCCTAGTACCAAGCACTTCAAAACAGTTCCTAGGAGCTGTCTTAAACACAGAGGAGGGGTTGGTCTTTCCATCGGAGAAAAGAGTAAAACATTTGTTACTGCAAATACCACATTATCAGGCCGGCTGCCAGATAAGGGTGTGCAAAGCTATGCGTTTATTAGGCATGACGGCATCTTGCATTTACCCGGTTACTCGCGCGCGCCTGCACATGCGACCCATGCAGGAGTGGTTGGCGAAACAGTGGTCTCGGGCAAGTGGTCTGTGGGACGATCTAGTGGTCGTTTCGCCAACACTTGTACAAAATCTTCGCTGGTGGACAAGAGAAAATCTAACGAAAGGGAAACCTTTCTACGGTCCAGAGGTACAGGCGGTTGTCACGACAGACACCTCACTGGCAGGGTGGGGGGGCCTCACTACCTTCACCACACAGCTCCGGGTCTGTGGTCTCACTGTAGCTTAGAACCACATCAATCTGCTGGAACAGCTGGCAGTGTCCAAAGCCCTTTGGGCATTCAAACCGATCTGTGCAGACCCTAACAGACAGCACTACAGTGATGTTTTATATCAACAAACAGGGGGGAGGGGTACACGTTATCCAAATCTGTCCAGACTTGCGCAGCAAATTTGGAGATGTGCACTCAATCGGAAGATATTCCTTTCGTCACATGTTTCAGGGGAACCCAACTCTCTAGCAGACTCGTTGAGCACAGATCCCCTATCAGAGGAACACGAGTGGCGTCTACACGAAGGAGTCGTAGAACACCTCTTCTCTCAATGGGGTTTCCCAACTATAGACTTATTCGCCACAAGCGAAAACAGTCAATGCCCAGACTTTGCGTCCACGTTCCCCCAGCCAGGCTTCAAAGGGAACGCCCCATGGATGAACTGGTCAGGTAAATTTGCTTGCGCTTCCCCCCCCTAACCCCCCCCCCCCCCCCAACGCCTCTCATGAGGAAGGTGGTGAACAAGATGCACATGGAACCGATGACGCTTATCCTAGTTTCTCCTATGTGGGCAAGACAACCATAGTATCCACATCTGCGCAAACTGGTGATGTGTAATCCCATCAAACTCCTGTGCCAGTACAACCCACTCACCCAGCACGGGGGACTAACAGTGCAGCCGCGCTCACTGAACTCGGCAGCTTCGCTCCTGAGGTCATAGAGTTCGGACATCTCAACCTGCCACAGAGATGCATGGATATCTTGAAAAAATCAAGAAAACAAAACACTATGCACTATTAATTTGAAAAATGGAGGATATTTGTATTTTGGTGCCAGGCTAAACAGATCAACCCCATAGAATGTACTCCAATCCACATTCTAACTTATATGCTCCATTTGCTAGATGCAGGGTAAGTGTTTAACTCCCTAAAAGTCCACCTGGCGGTTTTGTCAGCCTAACCGACCTCTCTTAATAAGGTCTCATGGTGGAAAGTACCAGTCATCAAAGCATTTGTGGAAGGGGTAAAGAGACTCCACCCTTCAATTTGTAACCCGCCCCAGGTTGGGACCTCAATGTGGTACTCGCTAAGCTCATTCGACCCCCTTTCGAGCCTATGCACAAGTCTAGTCTCAAACACCTGACTTATAAAACTGCCTTCTTAGTGGCTATCACTTCCATAAGAAGAGTTAGCAAAATCCAAGCATTGTCAGTGCAGGATCCTTTCTTTCTTGTACACAAAGACAAGCTGGTTTTGCGTACTCACCCTAAGTTCTCACCTAAATTTGTCTCCAAATTTCATGTAAACCGGTCAATTGAGCTACCGGCTTTCTTCCAGGAACCCAACAGCTCAGCTGAGGTAAAACTCCTCACACTAGATGTGAGGAGAGCGGTCCTCTACTACGTAGACCAGACCAGACCGCTAAGAAAAACAGATCAACTGTTTGTCTCCATAGCGCCAGACAGAGAAGGTGACCGCATCTCTAAAAATGCCATCTCTAGGTGGATAGTCAGATGTATCCAACTGTGCTATTCCCTATCAGATAAAACACTGCCTTTTACACTCAAGGCTCACTCCACAAGAGGTACTGGAGCCACTCTGGCTTTCATTACAAAAGTACCCTTGCACAGTATTTGCAAGGCAACTAATTGAAGCTCTATACATACTTTCACTCAGCACTATTGCATTGACACCCCTTCCAAGACAGATACACAAGTGGGACAAGCGGTTCTAAGACATTTATTCGCTCATGAACCTTCTCACATCCCACCTCCGCCTTCCACTGCTCGCTAATCTATGCACAGCATGTGATCTAAGCAGATTCCACAAGCCTCAGAAAGGATACTCACCGTAATCGTATTTATGATGCTTGTATCTGCTTAGATTCACATGCGACCCACCCTTCCTCCCCTCGGCGAGAAGGCGCATGGATGCTTATGAGCTTGTCTGATACATATCTGCTTGGATATAACTGTGCTCGCGCTACACCTCATGCTACCTTCTGACAGAAAAATAACAATCTGAGGCATCCCAACGCGTGAAGGATCATGGGTACAGTGGACATCACACTAGGAATAGTATTACTGGCATGCTCTGTTGGAGTCCCTTTTTGATTTTCGAAAACAACTGTAATACTCTGCAGCTTCTACTAGATGTTGGCCTATGCACAGCATGTGAATCTAAGCAGACACAAGCATCAGAAAAACGATTACGGTAAGTAATGTGTATATAATATTATTTCTGATGTTTATTAATCTGCTTAGAATCACATGCTGTGCATAGTCCGACATCCAGTGGTCACTGTAGAGTATTGCATTTTGTTTTTCGTAGTCGAAAAGGGGACTTCGACAAGGCGTGTCTGTAACAATATCCCTATAGTGACGTGCAGTGTACCCACAATCCTTCACGCGTCGAGGTCCCTCAGATTGTTTTTTTCCACCCAGATATTGGTCGCCTTTACGCGGACATTGCAAAAACTTTTTTCGACCTTTGGTCGTTCTTCACTTATATTATTACTTACATCCCTCCTTCGGCCTCGTAGCTGCAAAGCTGTTCACCGCCGATCAAGATCTCGACGGCGGTGCCTTCGACGGAGGAGGTTGTTCGGCGTTCGCCGAACACGTGGCCTGGCCTCGACGGCCAAATACAGTAGGGAGAGTGGGGTCATGGGACATTTATTGTTTCTCTTTGAGAATGCCTTTCCCTTTCCCCTCCCTTTCCTTCGGGATTGTTGTCGCATGCAATCAGTTCCTCAGCTATGGAGAGGACACCCTTTAGATTTGCCCGCGTTGCAAAGGCAAGTTTACCTGGAAAGACAAGCATAAACGGTGTAACCATTGCTTGCCCCTCGACCACAAGGAAGACGGCTGTGCGGCTTGTCAGCTCCTTAAGATGAAGACTTTAAAAGACCGCAGGGTCAAAAGATGGGCAGCCTACGCCATGTCTAGGTCTGATTCATAACCCGCCGCCGCCGAAAGTGACGAGGAATGTGACAACCCCGCTCCTCGTCGCCTGTCCCCGACAAGCTCGGATCACGCCCTGCTTATGGGGATGAACACCCCGGCGACAAGGACGCACAGAGAAAACACTCCCATAAACAGACGACCCACGGCTCTTCCTCGTCGAAGACGAAGAGAGCATTAGCGCCAACGGAGACGCAGGTCCTACCGGTGACCTCCTCAGACCGTAAGAGTCTTAAGCTCCCCTCGCAAACACGACTAGCGACTGGGCTACACCCAGATAAGGGCGCTATCACTAAACCGCCAGACGCGCACCGTCAGAGAGCGCCCGTCGGCGTAGAGCAACTGACGTCTCTAATGTCGACAGTTTAGTTGTCGAGAGCCTGGCGCGGATTATATTTCCACCGATAGCCAGAGACGGACGGCGATATCACCGCTCATAAGGCCCGGGAGACGCCGAAAAGGTCACAAGGAAGGCAGGAACCACCCCCTCCGTCGAGAGAGACTCCTAGCCTACCAGAAGGCTTTTCAGAAGTCGAGGGGAACCTTTCTTCGACGTTATGGGATGGGTCGAAGCGCTTTCTAACGGAAGGCCCTACCTTCCGCCCCACCCCCCCCTGACCGCTCTGGGGTACCTCACGAGACCCTAGAGAGACTCCAGTTCTGTATGGACAAAATGGAGAGGTTTATGGAGACTCAGAACCTTCCAACACCCAAGAGATCAAGAGAGGGACCTCAGGAGGATCCCAGGGCCAAGTACCCTAGGCTGTTTGATTTCCCCCCCCCCCCCGCCCCCCAAGAGGATGTAGAATTATATGACCTCACTGGTGAGGACCCCCACTTTCAGGAGGAGGATGAATTCTTAGGCAATGAAGGGGAACAAAACCTAGAGGAGGAAGGTTTTGAAGACAACCCGCATATGGGTGAGCGTTTGCAGACCTGGACGCCATAAACCTGTCCCGACCCAAAGACTCACCTATTAGGAATCGTCACCTATAAATGATCAACCTACCTTTAATGCACTACTACGCAAGGCAGCAGCGCATTTCGAGATCGAGACCGGGGAAAATTCTCCTGACATCGACTTTGTAGAAAAGATCATTAAGGAGAAACCCCCTGTCAGCCAAACCATTCCCCTTCTCGCCTCAGTAAAGAGATGAATTATTCCTTCACTATCCACTCCCGCATTGATCAGAGGGGTCAACCCGAGGATAGAAAAATTATTTAGTCGTCCTCCATCGGACCCGTTATACATCAGGGGCCACTCTGTACCAGACTCCTTAGTGGTGACAAATACTAGGAAGAGAGCAGGGGTCCCGCTGTCAACTAGCGAGGCACCACCAGATAAAGAGGGTAAAAAATTGTATGCCCTAGGAAAGAGGATTACAGCCTCGGCTGCCTTTTCCGCAAGAATTACCAACAACAACTCTCTGCTGGCAAACTACGTAAGGACATTGAGGAGGTACCGGAACCCCTACGTACTCTGCTTCTAGCCACGGTGACTGAAGGGACCTTAGTCAACCAAAGCATCATTAAAAATACTCTGGATGCTGCAGAAACGGCTGGCCGTTCCCTAGTCCAAGGAATCCTCCTCAAACGCCATGTATGGCTACATAATTCAGGCTTTAAACCTGAAACACAAGCATCTCTAACTAACAAACCTATAGAAGATGCAAACCTCTTTGGTAAGGCGGTGGATGAGGCACTAGAGACGGCAAAGAAGGAATTTGACAAAACCCTAGACCAAATTTCAAGGCCTCCCAACAAACGTGGTTATGGCAACAAACGCTTTTTTCGATGCCAACGCCAGCAGCAACAACAGCAGCAGCAATACTCTGCAGGTAACTGGTCCTCTAACCAAGGCACCAGTGGACAATACAACCAAAGAGGACAACGTTGTGGCAAGGGTCCCACTCGTATAGGTTCCCAAGCCACCAACACCAAATGACTCAAAGATTCGGGTCCCCTCCCATGCATCGCCGGCCGGGGGCCGGTTAACATCCTTTCTTCCGGCATGGGAGGGTATAACATCAGACCGCTGGGTACTATCAACCATAGCCCGCGGTTATTGTATACAATTCAACAGTTCCCCTACGTACAGACCCCCAAGGGGACGACGCATGTCGCCACAACACCTCGCCATCCTTCAAGAAGTGGACCAACTACTAGAAAAAGGAGCTATAGAGGTTGTGCCTCTAGCACAGGTCACTGAAGGTATTTATTCAGTGTACTTCCTTGTACCCAAAAAGGACTTAACCATGCGCCCTGTACTAGATATGCGCCCAGCGAACAAATTTGTCAAACCTCAAAAGTTTTGTATGGTGACTCTACAGGAGGTAATCCCCCTGCTTTCACAGGGAGATTACATGACAACACTGGACATGAAAGATGCATACTTTCATATTTTAATGTTGCCAGCGCACAGGAAATACCTCAGGTTCATGATAGAGGGCAAACACTACCAGTTCAGAGTGCTACCCTTCGGCATAGCTTCAACGCCGAGAGTATTCACGAAGGTACTGGCAGCGGCGCAGTGGCAGCGGCCCACCTGCGCAGGTTGTCCATCCCAGTATACCCTTACCTCGACGATTGGCTCATAGCAGGGGATTCTTACGAAACATGCTTCTCAAATACCCAAAAGACTGTAGACCTTTTGTTTCAACTGGGCTTCTCATCAACGAGAAGTCCAGTTTAGACCCCAGCCAGATCAAAGAATTCCTAGGGGCTCTAATTCGAACAAAGGACGGCCTCGTCTTCCCCTCCAACGAGAGGGTCCAAAACATGCTGTTTCAAATCCCTCAATATGTGGCCGGTCGAGAGGTGATGGTACGCAAAGCAATGCGCTTACTAGGAATGATGGCGTCATGTATTTATTTGGTACCTCACGCGCGCCTGCACATGCGCTCAATGCAAGAGTGGCTCAACAGCCAGTGGTGTCAGGCCAGCGAACAATGGGACGATCTAGTGGTGGTCTCGCAGGCCTTGGTTCTCTCGCTACGGTGGTGGTCGAAGGAAAACCTGGTAATGGGGAAACCATTTGCCACCCCTGCAGTGGAAGCCACTCTAACCACAGACGCATCCCTCACAGGATGGGGGGCTCACCTATCCCATCAGACTGCTCACGGTGTTTGGACTCCGAGCGTAACATCCAAGCACATAAACTTACTGGAGCTACTAGCTGTGTTCAAGGCACTGAAAGCCTTCCAGGCACACCTGCAAGCGAAGACAGTGATGGTCGTCACGGACAGCACCACAGCCATGTGCTACCTCAACAAGCAAGGGGGCACTCACTCTCCAGGACTGTCCAAGCTGTCCCAGAACATCTGGAAGTGGGCTCTCAAACACATGTTCCTACTGTCACAACATGTACCAGGGGAACTCAATCTGCTAGCAGACGAACTCAGCAGAGACTTCCCTCTGCCCTCAGAGTACAAATGGCGGTTACACAAAGACATCGTCTTTGACGTCTTCACACAATGGGGATTCCCAGAAATAGATCTGTTCGCAACTCTGGAGAACTCCCAATTGCAAGATTATGCCTCCAGGTACCCCCAGAACCAATCCAAGGGGAACGGTCAATCGATACCATGGTCAGGGAAATTTGTTTACGCTTTTTCCCCCCCCAACTCCCCTTCTCAACAAGATGGTGCACAAGATACACCAGGAACAAGTTACCATGATACTGGTGGCCCCTCTATGAGGGCTAGACAGCCTTGGTTCACTCACTTGATGGAGATGTCCCTATCTCCTCCAGTGAAACTTCCCTGCCTGACAACATGCTGTCACAGGACAAGGGCAGGACACTACATGCATGCCCTCAGACCATGAACTTAGCAGCCTGGCTCCTGAGGTCATAGAATTTGGACATTTACAACTCCCGCAGAGATGCATGGACATTCTCAGGGAGGCTAGAAAGCCTAACACTCGTCACTGTTATTCTAGCAAATGGAAAAGATTTGGCATCTGGTGTAGGGGAAGGAGCATCAACCCGGTTGACTGCTCTCCCACACAAATTGTTCTGTACCTGACTCACCCACTAGACTCGGGCTTGGTGTTTAACTCTATTAAAGTCCATTTAGCTGCACTTTCCGCATACACCACTTCCCAACTTAGTATCATGGTGGAAAGTCCCAGTTATTAAAGCCTTCATGGACTTCCCATAGTTAATCCCGCTCCCGGATGGGACCTAAATGTGATGCTAACCAGGCTCATGGGGTCTCCCTTTGAACCCATGCACAAAGCAACACTTAAAGACCTCACTCTTAAGACTGCTTTTCTAATAGCTATCACCTCCATTAGGAGAGTAAGTGAACTACAAGTGCTCTCTGTACTAGACCCCTTTGTAACAGTTAACAAGGATAGGGTGGTTCTACGCACACATCCTAGGTTTGCACCAAAATGTATCTCTAAATTCCATGTAAACCAGTCTATATTCACTGCTTTTGACACTCATCACTGAGGGCTACAAGATCCTCTCTAAGCCCAGGCCTAACCAACGTTCTTTCAAAATCCTTCAAACTTAGGTGAGAAGAGCCTGCATACACTGGATGTTCGCAGAGCTGTGATGTTTTATATGGAAAGAACTAGACCATTGAGAAAGACTAATCAGTTCTTTGCCTCTGTGGCAGCAGGAAGAGAAGGAGATGCAGTTTCAAAATCCACTATTTCTCGATGGATTGTACAATGCATCACTCTCTGTTTCTCTCTTGCTAAGAGAGAACTACCCTTCAAGCCAAGAGCACACTCCACTCGAGGCACCGCGGCTTCCATAGCTTTCATTGCAAATGTCCCTCTTGAGTCCATTTGCAAAGCGGCAACCTGGAGTTCTGTTCACACCTTTACAAAACACTACTGTCTAGATGCCCACTCTAGATCTGATTCCCAGGTGGCACAAGCAGTATTAAGGCATTTTTTTTCTACTGTTCCTTCTCACAACCCACCTCCAACTCCGGGTACTGCTCGCTAGTCTATGCACAGCATGTGATTCTAAGCAGATTAACAAACATCAGAAGACAATGCATTACTTACCGTAAAAGCATTTCTGATGGTTGTATCTGCTTAGATTCACATGCGCCCACCCTTCCTTCCCGCTCGGATGGAAGGAACATAGACTTTCTTCTATATCTCTCTTTTCTGTACTCACTCAAGTCTAATAGGCTCCCTCAGGGCAGAAACAATACAAACAGAGGGACCTCGACGCGTGAGGGATTGTGGGTACACTGCACGTTACTATAGGGGTAGTGATACAGACACGCCTTGTCGACGTCCCCTTTTCGACTACGAAAAACAAAATGCAATACTCCGCAGTGACCACTGGATGTCGGACTATGCACAGCATGTGAATCTAAGCAGATACAACCATCAGAAATGCTTTTACGGTAAGTAATGCATTGTTTTATATATATATATATATATATATATTTTTTTTTTTTCAATCAAAATGTGTTTGTGGCAGGGTTTGTTGCGAAACATTGTTCCTTGTACAATTCCACACCACATCACCAATCTGCACCAAACTTTGCATAGTTACCTGTTAGAGCCCCCCGGATATTACTAGCTACATGACATTTGGACACCCCACCCTTTTCCCTGGATTTCAGCACCTTAATACATGAGTCAGTTGCCTGAAATCGACAAAACATCAATGTGGTGGTTGAAGGACGAGTCCCGACACGATGAACGAAACTCGAGGTCCAGGCCCTAGGAGGCACGGTTTCCAAGTTATTTGCACCACAATGAACTGCATCAGGGCAGAGAGCACAGAAGCTCCTAGTATGCCTCCCCCCCCCAGCGTCTGCTCCGGGTTATGTCAGCCAACCACACGCGCCCATTTTCTGTGCTGTGTACTTCAGGGTGCAAAGCACATCAAGCGATAAGAGAATTGGAACAGCGACCTACAAGATCAGTGCTATCACATCTGTCTACAGAACCTGTTCAAAGAACAGGTACTTCTGCTAGTAAACTGTAACACTGCACAATTTTACAAAACATGCATTTCACAAAACAAAAAAATCAACCGAGGTTACAAGGTAATAAGTACATAAAATGCTGATGCTATTTACAAGTGATAAACGTAACATAAGTTATCATTAAATATTATTGATGATGGCATGACAAACCGTTTAGAACCCTTTGTAATAGTAGAGACAAACCTCGCTCAGTAATAAAATGTAAAAAATATTTGCCATTCTGGTTTTGTTTCTTTATCAGGTTGACTCTTCAATAGCACCAACATTCTAATTTACAACTGGTAAGAAGTATCAAATAAAACTAGGAGAAAGAAATAGCAAAGCAACAGATAAGCATGCATGAATTCTCACCCCTTCTGTTGAGATGGATTTACAAAATCCACCCTCTGGGTGGATTTTGGGAGGCCAACTTATTATGGTGAACAGGAAAGACTAAGGTGTAACCTAATCAAGGTAGGTAGGAGACCAGTAAGGCTTAGACTTGGTTAAGGGTATGAGGGTGGTCTAGGGCTACAGCGAGTTAACACAGAACAGCACCAATAATTGAAGCTAGATAGGTAGGTACCAAAATAAAGAATGATTTTAGACCTTTTAAAATACACACTTCGCAGCAAACTTCTAGGTAAGTATTCTCATATTCTCACAAAACCACCATAAAATACATAAATGCATTTACTCTTGTGAGAAGATTGAACATTATTTGATTCAAAACCAATGCAATATAGGTGAATAATCAGATGGATAAAACACAGCGGAAACACTTGAAGCCAAGACTTGACTAGTTCCCTAATAATTTGTAAGTCAACCTTAAGATGGATTGAGGCCTATTGCCCTTAAGTCATCAGTTCCAAAGGATCTACTTTTCACGTAGGTTTACTATTGGATTTAGATGATGACCGTGGTTATGATTCAGAGTTCCAGAAGTTAGGAAAAGTTCAGGTATGTAGCTCTCTGTCCTACTGCACCCAAGGACGGCTTACGAAGCTTCGACCACCACTGATTTTAATCCAGCAAGAGGGAGTGAAGGCCAGGACCATTTGTTCATCTTCCGGCAGCGGTCTGATCAGACTTGTTCACTGCAAGCTCTGGGAGATCTGGCTTCGTGAGCTAGCTGAAATGCATTTTTGATCATGAACTATGCCATCGCCGTGCCACTGAGGCAGTGGAGCACTGAATCCCGCATCGGACAACTAGGAATTCCACCATGAAATGCATCTGTTTTTCGGCACCATTGACGCTTTCTCTCATGGCTCCCAAAATGGTCCCTATTAGCATGCTGACGATAAGTAACACCCGGGTCACAGCAGCAACCCGGTGTTGAGTGATTGGTTGGGGATAATTTGCCCGACCTTAGCTGCTTGCGTGAGGTGCAGCCATTGGGCTAAACGAGCCCCAGACTTTCAGCGTGTGGGTCGTTCCTGCAGTAATTGTAATGGGTTATTTATAACATGCTTAATACCCAGAGGTTTCTAAGCGTGGACCCGGGAATCGAACCTGTGTTGCTCTGTGTCAACTTGCTTCCAAGACAAAAGTGTTGCTCCTGAGCTCTCCTCCAGAGCTTGGGTCTTCTGTGCCGCGAGGAGGGCAGGGGTGATTACGGGGGTCTGCCATCTTGACACCTTGCAGTCCCGGGTGGCGTGCCCATTTGCTTAAGGCGGCTGGCCACTGTGTTGTTGAGTGCCTAGGGCACAGTTGGGGGATGACCTGCCCGACCTGAGTTTCTGGTGAGGAGTGAATCCATCTGTGTATTCGAGCCCTAGTTCCTAGAGCAAGGGTATCCCACAGTGCCTGGGCTCTCCAAGCTGTGAGCAGGAGGGGTTACGACAGGGGCCCGCCATCTTGACCCTTTCAGCCCACGTGGTGCGCTTTTTTCTTGGAGCTTTGGCCCTTGCCCTCCTGAGGTCGAGAATTGCCTGGTGAGCCTGCCCCTGACTGGTTTTGCTGTGTCTACAGGCATCCTTGTTCTGCAGCTGAGTTCGGTGTCTTCACTCTTTGCGTATTGGCAGCCGCAGTTCTCCGTTTCTCCTTGGATTGATCTCAGAAGTGCTGAGTGGTGTGCTCTATGTCTGATGCGTTGTGGTGCCCTGTGGATGTCGTCTGGAGAGTGTCCCCCACTCCAGTGGCCTTCCCTCTACGCTTGTGATCAGCGGTGTCTTCTAGTGAGTCCTTGAGTGTGCTTAAACTGCGTGTCCCGTTTGGCCGTGGGGGGAGTGGGATCAGAGGAGTGTTCGCCCATGTGTATCGGTGGTGTCGATTGAGTGTCGCCACAAAGATTTTCAGAGGGGGGGGACCCGTCTTTCTCAGTTGACCTTCCTGGAAGTTAGTACCATGCACTGTGTGCCTCTCTGTGGCTGGAACGTTCTTTGTAGACGTGCTTCTTAGTAACTAGTTGTTGAGCCTGAAGTCATCGAAAGCCATGTCAGGTTCCGGATGCCCCATGTCCTTATAGTGGGAATGTCTGACTTCTGAGTCTGAGTGATAGTCTCTGCAGCTTGGTCTGGGCAGCCTCATTTGACCTGTTGGGTGCTGACCACTTTGGAATTTAAACTGCCTTTCATGCAATTCCAGTCTTCAATCTGCCCTGGTTTGGTCAGAGGGGGCATATTCACCAGCATTTACCATCCTGGTTTTGCAGGAGTGGCAGCTGTTCCTCTTGGTCTCTCCTGAGTTGGTATCTTGTTCTCACTGCTGCGTTTCTGTTGGGCATGCAGCTTAGCTGGCTGTCTGCTGCCTTTTTGAGCTGGCCCAAATTGTTGGTTGATCCCGTGTGTCCACACCTTTCCGGATAGCCTTGGGAGGCTCTGCTACTCCTAGCCTCTAATAAGGGGTGTCTCTCCTTGCATCAAGCTACTCGCCATGTTTCGGTGATCTGTGATGTCCTGTGCTCTTGACTTGTCTGCAACTGTCTTGCTACTAGGCCGCCTGGTGAGTTTATTGTGCAGTTTCTTCTTTTCGTGAAGTTTCTCCGTCTCTCCCCTTTCCTCCTTCTCTCAACCCACTCCCTCAGTGGTTTTCTCCATCTTTCCTATTTATTCTAACTGCTTCTCTGTCATCTAGCCGTCCTCTCTCTCGAAGTCTGGAAGAAAGAAGTAAAAAAAAAAAAAAAAAAACTCTTGATCTCCAATCCTGGCCTGCCCAACGCTGGCACCTATGTCAATGCTTTTTTCCAGGCAGACTATCCCAGACATTCTCTTTGCCTCTACGGACCTATGGACTCCATGGCATGGTCTCTGTGCTCTCCCCATACTCCTCTTCGCCTATTAATGATGGCACCATATGGGAAGCTCTCTTGGCATGCGTCTCGTCCTCTAGGTGCATCATTAATGTTTATCAGAATGGCACTGTCATGGCCCAGGGCTCTCAACCCAACCTTCTCCTTCTTGATGGGTGTCTTTCGTCTCTCATCAACTTCCTCCTCTCTCCTGCCACCCCTCTTGCACCCTCTCCTCCTCCTCCAACAGGCGTACCACATCCCTGTGCCCCCCACCTCAGAAGACCTTCAAAGGTGGCAACCAGCTTCACCTAGCTACCCTTGCTCTGCTGCTAAACACTCTTCTGATCTCTGTCTCCTCCTTGAAGGCTTTGACACACTCATCGCTGAGGGCTACAAGATCCTCGCTAAGCCCAGGCCTAACCAGTCTGGAGGCGGAGTGGCCTTGATCTTCCCTGAATGGGTCATGCTACTGTCATCCTCACTCATTCCTACTCCTTCTTCGAATGCCTCGTCTGCAGACTTTGCGATTCACCAACCCTCTTTGACTCTCGCCACCATCTATAGGACTCCTGGTCCTGTCTCCCTTTTCCTCTCACAATGCTCTGACCTCGCCTCTTCTCTGCTTCCTTCCACCTCCAAGCTTCTTCTCCTTGGGGACTTCAATATTCATCTTGACTCCCCTGATTCGTCCACCAGTCTCTTCCACAGCCTATGTGACTTTCTTTCCCTCACCATTCTTCCCTCAGGGCCGACGCACTCAGGCGGAAATACCCTTTGGATTATCTCATCTCCATCCCCATCTCCAACCTTCTCACTACACCTCTCCCTCCTGGTCTGATGATACCCTCCTTATCTCTCTCCTGGATCTCCTATGACCCCCGGCTTAGCCTCTGCCTGCACTGCCAGTCTCCTTCTCTGTCATTCGACCGATGAAGCGTGTGTCAGTTGCTGCAACTTTCATTCCCCTTTCCACTCCTGCATTTGACTCCCACACTGACTCTGCCCTTGCCAATCTTCATCTCTGTCCCCAACACTCTGGACATTCTTGCCCCTGTCATGAGGATCTGCATGAAGCCTGCCTCCAAGCGCAACACCTGGTATGATTCCGCCCTAGCCTCTTTGAAACGGAAGTGCAGAGTGGCTGAGCGGAAGTGGCGGGCATCTGGCACATCCTCTGACAGACTGGCCCGCTGCCTTGCTCCAAAGGCACTACAAACTGTTTATCTGCTCGAAGAAGAGGACCCATTTCCAAGCCTGCATCTCTGGAGCCACTAACCACTCTGACGAACTGTTTAAAATCTGCAAGGAACCGGCCAGTCCTGATGCAGTCTCCGCTTCTCTGCTGCCATCCCTGACCCTTTGCATTGCACTGGCCTCTCACCTCATAACCAAAACTCAGGACATCTGTCCTCCCTCTCCTCTGCGCCCCTGCCTTCTCCATAACCCGCCCTCGGGCCTCACCCACCACCCCTTTTACTTTCCTCTTTCCCCTCCCACCACCCCCACAGCACCGGATGAGGTCTCTAGACAAGAACTATAGAAAGTCTCCTCCTAACCGGTCCTCCCCTGCTCCTCCAGAACCATCAAGGATAACATTGCCTCCCTTCCGGCAGTCTTGGCCGATTTCTGTAATCGCTCCTTTGCCCCTGCCTCCTTCCCGCTACTCCTCAAGCACTCCCTTGTGCATCACCTCCTCAAAAAGCCCTCTGCTGACCCCTCCTGCCCTGCGATCTACCGTCCTATCTCCATTACCCCCTTCTTGGGCAAACTCCTGGAGAAGTTTCTCCCAACGAATCCAACACACTGAATCTGTTGGTCGTCTCCACGACCACCAGTCTGGCATCAGAGCAGCCAGAGGCACGGAACCTGCTCTTCTGAACACCCGAGAAGACTTGCTCTCAAATCCCTACTCCAACCCTCCATCTGTTCTTATCCTTCTGGATCTTTCCTCTGCCTTTGACACAGTCAATCATGCTACCTTGACTAATCAGCTCCTTGACACACTTGGTATCAGGGGCCTGGCACTGGACTGGCTGACCTCGTTCCTCTCCAACCGTCCTTCCCAGATTCAGCTGGGCCCTTTTCTCTCCCTTTTCACATTCTCCGCCTGTGGCGTATCTCAAGGCTCTATCCTCTCGCTGTGGCTCTTCAGTGTCTACCTTGCCCCTCTGGTCCATCTGATCTCCTCCTTCTCTCCTCACAATGTTATGTAGACGACATGCAGCTCTCCTTCAAACTTCCCTCTACTTCCCCTCTCATCTCTGACTGCTATTCAGGCATGGTGTGCTGATAATGATCTCTGCCTTAATGCCAGTAAGTTGGAGATCCTTCTCTTTGGGACCCCAGCTCCCTCCTTTCCTCCTACCCTCTAGCCGCCCCCTATGGGTCTCCTCCCTTCACCCCCTTGTGAGGCAAAACACCTTGGTGCCATGTTTGACTCCTCTCTCTCCTTCTCTCCTCACATTGCGGATCTTGCCCAGAAGACCCACTATCAGCTGCACCTCCTCAGAGGCATTCTCCCTTTTCTCACCTTCCCCCAAAAGCTCAATGTATCCAGAGCTCTGGTCCTCTCTAGGCTGGACAACTGCAACCGTCTCTTCCTCCATCTTCCTTTTTCCTCCCTTCGCCCCCTTGAACTCATTCAGTACAGGACTGCAAGACTTATCCCTGGCCTCAAGCCCCGGGCCTGCATTTCTCCAGCCCTAAAATCTCTCCACTGACTCCCGGTTGCTGCTAGGACCAAGTTCAACACCCTCTGTATGATCCACAAGGCTTTCTGGGGCCTGGCACCTCGCTGCTTCCAACTCTCTTCCTAAATACCTCCCTACTAGAGCCCTTCGGTCTTCTAGCTCCAACTCTGTGCAGATCAGACGCTTTGCTAAGCAGAGAGTTGGGGGATCTCCTCAAGACCCTCATTTTCTCATCTTTTCCCTTTCCCCTGCTAACGCCCCCCTACCTTAATGACTGGCTGCCTGGTTCCCTAGTTCTACAGAATACCAACCCCCCACACTCCTGCCCAGTCCACACCCTCTCTCCCTTAATCCCATGCAATCCCTTGCCCTCATGGCCTCCCCTCAGTACTTAGCTATTCCTTGTGGATGTTTCCCCTCCTCCACCCCCCCTTTTTTCTATTGCACTCTATAACCTGCACCTCCCCATCACTTCACTTCAAGCTGACCAGCACTCCTCCCCCCGCACCCTATTCCCTTGCACTTCTTGTTCTGCAATTGCAAGGAACCAAATGTCACAAGGCCTAGTTTTTGTTATCTTTCTCCCTTGTTCTCCCACCCTTTTGTGCCTTGGGCACCTTGGAACACCAGTTCTTGTATAGGGCGCCTTACAAATATACAATAAATAAATATGCCTGTTTAACCCCATGAATGGTGGAGGTATATCAAGTTAGCCCCTTTTTCTCATTTTCTTCAGAGACCACTTCTGAGGTTCCGGATTCCGTTCGGGATACGTCCTGTGCTTGGGCTGGATTCGGGGTTGCGGGTGCAGAGGTCCTTTTCAGACGTGAGATTTAGTTTTGTTTGGATGCGGTACCTGAATCACGGTTCCAGGAACTGTTCAGCTGATGACCCTTGTGACAAAGGAAGAAGACTTCTGCATTGTAGGCAACCTCAGCAGATCTCCTGGTAGCGAAGAAGACTGTGTGCAACGGCAGTCACTACGGTCAGTCAGCGACAGGCAATCTTTGGTTTGCAAACAAAGCAGCAGACCCTGTATGACTTTTTTTGGGACTATAAGGCTGGAGATGCAGGATCAGGTGTTATGTAGCACAAATTGAAGATCATCCAAGTTCCAAGGGTGCACTCGGAACGGCACGTGAGGTAGCCCAGGAGAGAGCTGATCAATCCACTGGGTGGTCCATGGGCACATCTGAAGCCTCAGCAGGCCTTGATCCGTGATCAAGGTTGTTCCCACCAGTCCAAGGGTCGAAGCACTGACTAGGTCCTTCTTGAAATCTGGACAGAGGAGCAAAGCTTCATCAGGAATTGGCTGGAGGCGATGCTGGTCAGCTGCAACGGTCATCCTCTGGTCGTCAGCAGGCTGCACTTCTTCGTAGTTGTCTTGGCTCCAATGATGATCTGTTGCATGGCCACAGGAGTCGTCCTTTTATCCAAGATCTGGACTGGAAGCTCATTTAGGTTCACCAGTGGTAACCATTTGCACATTCAAATTGGCAGTGGTTTTCAAATTATGGATAGTCATGGGCCACATCTGCTCAGATCCAGACATTCTGGCACCAGAGATGTGAATTAGGACTAGACCGTCCCATCCCCTTCCTCTGGCCACACACACAAATGCCCCCTAGCCTGCAAAAGCCAAAGCTTTCCCCTGTAAAGGGCATGCCTTGCAAGGCTTCTCCTGACTGGAGAGAAGGCAGGAAGAAGGCAATAAACAAAGTACAATATGGCCAATGAACCAGCAAAAACAATTGTGGCGCAGATATTCCTCTCTGCTGTTGGTTGCTGCAGAAGTCCGGAAAGGCGCTGCAAGTTCGTCACTGCGATGGATCTTCAGTTTGGGATGTCAAGGGTACCACCAGCTGTTTTCGTTTTGGGACGATTTGCTACCGTGCTGCTGCCTTTTATTGTTCGCCCTGCTGCTAGGAGCCGTTTCTTCGATTTCCTTCTGCTTGAACACTTCCTCACTGGAGCTTACACTCCTTCCTTGAAGGTAGAGATCCTGGGAGGAGCTTCTGTTCCTTTTCTGTGTTGTTGGGACCAACGTTTGAAAACTGAAAGTCACACCTGTGGACAAGAGCCATTTACTTGCCAGGTTGTGTTGGGACACTGGAGCCGTGTCCCCCGATTCCACTGACCAGAGTACCTACCTTAGGGGACTTGACAGGGGCATTATTCATGATATCTGTAAAAGAAGATTTTCTTTTTGCTGTATTCCTCCCATAGGGACACATTTGCTTTGGCTTTGTTTGGACTCCCCACCTGACTTTTGGTACGTGGGATGATGTGCCTAAAACAAGCTGGTGGCAGTTGTGGGTTTATTTGTTTATTTTTTTTCAATTAAATTTTTGTGAGATTTTTTTCGTGCACTTTTGCATTTAAAGTGTGTGGCTACTAAAGGCGGCTAGCACCCTAAAATGCCTGTGCCATGAGATTTTCGCTTGTTCGTTGTTCATCTTGTCTTTTTACAGGTCAGAAAATGCCATGTATGGTAACCCCTTTCCCAGTGAAAGCTGCTGCTTTTGCGGGTGTGTGTGTGTCTGTCTGTCTCAGAAGATAGGGGCTGGGACTGTCTAGCCCCCGAAAGTCTGTTGCCTGGCGGGTATAATTTGACTGTGGTGACCTTCGCTGAAAACATCGTAACAGGATAGAGTGGGCGCTTACCTTATTTGTAGTAAATACTTGCATCACTTCAAGGACCTTTTCAATCACCACCACAGACCACTGCATCAGTTCTAAAATGCCTTCCAGGGAGAAATGATATTGGAACATGTGAAATTTTGGGCACCAGGCTCCATACATTTTAGGGCTGACCTCATAATCTCTCCAACCTTGACTCTAACATTCCCTCTGTCCTCATCCTCCTCGATCTCTCTTCTGCCTTCGACACGGTCAACCATACCATCCTGCTCAACCGTCTCCGTGAAAACCTGGGTTTCTGATGCTTGTTAATCTGCTTAGAATCACATGTTGTGCATATGGTCCGACATCCAGTGGTAACCACGGAGTATTGCATCTTGTCTTTCGAGGGACCAAAAGGGGACGGCGGCATAGGCGTGTCTGGAACACTATCCCTATCGCGACGTGTGTAGTACCCAAAATCCCTCACGCGCCGAGGTCCCTCAGATTGTTTGTTTCCACCCAGATAACTGGTCGCCCTATAGCGGAGCTCTTCATGAGACATTGTTTATTTTACCGAATTGTCAGTTTATTCCCCGTTAAGTCACTTCGCCCATCAAGAACATCTTCGACGAAGACTACGGGGTAATCATCTACGGCTGTGGGTTCTGGCACCTAAGTTCCGGCGTTCGGACTTCCACGTGGTCGGGCCCTCTGGCCGGCCTACACAGTAGGGAGAGTGGGCTCTGGGGTTTGCCATACTGTTATGTCTTTCCTCTTTTCCACTGCTTTCCTTTTTGGTCTGGTCACCCTTCCCTTGTGCTATGGAAAGGACTCCATTTAGATTCTGCCCTGTGTGTAGGGTCAGATATCCGTGGAAAGACGAACACACGTCGTGTAACTCTTGTCTCCCCCTAGAGCATGACGAAAAGCGGTGTTCGACGTGTAAACTCCTTAAACCTAAAACCCTTAAGGAGCGCCGGTTGAAGCGGTGGGCCACGTACGGCATGTAACATGTGGAGCCTCCCTGCCGCGAAACCAGGCGAAACTGACAGGGGTACATCGGATGACCAAACGTCCAACGCGGACGTTATAGACCTTAAGGCGGACTATTCTAGGGCCGCCACGCCTGTCCCCGACCCTTCCAGGCTCGACTCCGGTCCTGCTACAGGGACCACACCCGGTGACAGGGGCGTACAATCGCACCGCACAAAGCACAACCCCCCCCCCCCCCTCCAAACGCCTTCGTCGAAGAAGGCGAAAGCGCCAACGGGTCCGCCAGAAACTTCGGCGGCGCACACGGATCAGTCTGATCCGAAGCCTTCCCCGCATCCGCAGCAGCGCATGACGACTGGGCATAACAAACATAACAAGGGCGCTACTCCCCAAACTACACGCGCCGAAGTTTCAGAACAAGAAACTTCGACGGATCCCAAGGTTTCCAAGGCCCGTACAGGCCCGAAAACTACGAGTAGGCCTCTACCCGAGAAGCCATCCGCTGGCCCTTCTGGAGCCGCAGAAGACATTTTCACTGCTAACACCTCATTGGAGGCGTTGTCTCCCGAAGATTTGGTGACTATCCGTAAGAGCATCAATAGGATTGCTACGGCGGTGGGCCTAGTACCGGTTCCACCCACAGTTATGGGCCAATCCGCCCGAAGGTTTTCCACGGATTGGGAAGACCATCCCGTAGACCCTTACGAAAAAAGCCAGGTACCCCTCTCAATCACCCTGAGGAGATCCTCTCAATGCCTTAGGAGGGAGAACACGGTTCCTGCTCAGCTAGGTCCATTTGGGTCATCCAAGTGGACCACGGAGCAATTTGAGGGGTGTATGGATCGGCTGGAGCAGTTTTTCAGGGCTTCTGATCAACCTCGCCGAAAAAAGCTCGGGTAGACCCTAACCATTAAACACAAGATGTCCAACACCAAGTTGACTATCAAGATGATGTCCAGATGGACACGTATTGAGACATCTATACAGAAGAAGAGGAGTCTTCTTTTCTGGACAACTATGGGGAAGATCAAGGAGCAACGGACAACTGGGAGGACACCCAGCAGGACGATCACAACTCTATCGTTTGCCTCAACTCTCCCCCTTCCACCCCGATTCGACACGCTTCCCCGGTGGATGATCAAATGGCTTTCAACAACATGTTGAAAAAAGCAGCGGAATTCTTTAAAATTGCCACGCTTGAAGACTTGCCCGAACAGGATTTCGTGGAGGACATTATTAATGAAAAGCCTCCCGCAAGCCAGTCTATCCCTCTCTTGAGCACTGTAAAGAGACGGCTGGCCCCTTCCTTACTCACACCCGCTCAGACTAAGGCTGTGAACCCAAGGGTCGAAAAACTTTTCGACCCTCCCCCACCGACCCGCTTTATATCAAAGGACACGCAATCCCAGACTCGCTGGTGGTGACCAATACTTGCAAGAGAGCAGGGGTTCCCCTTGCCACGGGAGAGTCACCCCCGGACAAGGAGTCCAAAAGGTTGTATGCCTTAGGCAAACTGGTTACGCCGACGGCGGCCTATACCGTCCGAATTGCCAATAACACGACGTTACTAGCAAGCTACGTCGACGCGCAATGGAACCTACTCGAGAAAGGCCTTCAAGAGGTTCCGGAACCAACCAGAGCCAAGCTTCTTGCCATTGTGCGGAGGGCAAACTTGCCAATCAGAATGTGGTAAAGAATACCCTGGACACCGCAGAGACAGCAGGCAGGTCTCTCACACAGGGTACTCTCCTAAAGAGGCACGCGTGGCTGCACGCGTCGGGCTTCAGGCGTGAGACCCAGGCATCCATTATCAACAAACCCATCTAAGAGGCCAACCTCTTCGGGAAGGCAGTAGACGATGCGTTGGAGACAGCCAAGAAGGAGCACAAGACTATTAAGTCGCTGCACCAGATTTCCCAGAAACCCTCTTCACAGAGGGGCAGTAATTCTCGGCGGTCCTTTCGAGGACAAGCCCGCGCCGCTCAGAACAACTTCGGCACGGGCAACTTCAACTCAAGTCAACCTGCTGCAAGCCCCACTTACTACCCCTAGAGCGGTCAGAAGCGCGGAAAGAATAGAGGCAGAGGCTCCAATTCCAGAGGAGCGTCAACTGCTGGTCAGAAATGACCACCAAGTCCAGGTCCCCTCCCATGTCTCCCTGGTCGGGGGGCGATTAACATCCTTCCTCAAGGCATGGGAGGGGATAACTTCAGACCAGTGGGTCTTAAAGACGCTCGCCCACGGTTACTGCGTGGAATTCGCCCGACCTCCACAGTTCAGACCGCCGAAAGATCGACGCCTTTCACCGGAACATCTGCAGATCCTGATCCAAGAGGTGGAAGCGCTGCTGGGAAAGGACGCCATAGAAGCCGTCCCGATTCTTCAGGTAAATGAGGGTATCTATTCAGTGTACTTCCTTGTACCCAAAAAGGATCTCACCATGCGTCCTGTTTTAGACCTGCGCCCAGCGAACAAGTTCATAAAGCCCCAGAAGTTTTGCATGGTAACACTGCAAGAGGTGATCCCATTGCTAAAACAGGGGGACTTCATGACAACATTGGATATGAAAGATGCATACTTTCATATTTCAATGCTGCCAGCGCACAGAAAATTCTTAAGGTTTGTGATTCAGGGCAACACTACCAATTCAAGGTACTCCCCTTCGGCATAGCCTCGGCGCCAAGGGTGTTTACCAAGGTCCTGGCAGTGGCAGCGGCACACCTGTGCAGACTTTCAGTACCAGTTTACCCTTACCTCGACGATTGGCTCACCACGGGGGACTCGTTCCACGTTTTTTTTCATACGCCCAAAGAACAGTAGACCTACTGTTCAGCCTGGGATTTTCTATCAACGAAAAGAAATCCAGCTTAGTTCCCAGCCAAGTAAAACAGTTCCTGGGGGCTCTAATTCGTACGGAAGACGGTCTAGTCTTCCCTTCCAGCGTGAGGGTTCAGAACATGCTCTCTCAGGTTCCTCAGTATGTAGCCAGTCGAGAGGTGACGTTACGCAAAGCTATGCGCTTGCTAGGAATGATGGCGTCATGCATATACTTGGTTCCCCACATGCGGCTGCGCATGCGTCCCATGCAAGAGTGGCTCAACAGCCAGTGGTGTCAGGCCAGCAGACAATGGGAAGATCTGTTAGTTGTCTCGCCAGCCCTCGTTCTCTCTCTCTCTCTGCAGTGGTGGTCGAGGGAGAACCTCTTGAAGGGGAAAACCTTCACCACCCTTGCAGTGGAAGCCACTCTCACGACAGACGTATCTCTCACGGGGTGGGGGGCTCACCTGCTTCAACAGACAGCGCACGGAGTGTGGTCCCCTCAGGTAGCGCCCAACCATTTAAGTCTACTGGAGCTACTAGCAGTGTTCAAAGCATTGAAAGCCTTTCAGAGCAACTGCCGGGGAAGACAGTGCTGGTCTTAACCGACAGCACAACAGCAATGTATTACCTGAACAAACAGGGGGGCACTCACTCTCCAGGGCTCTCCAAGCTGTCCCAGAACATCTGGATATGGGCTCTCAAACACAAGATGTTCCTGATAACCCAACATGTTCAATCTTCTGGCAGACGTACTCAGCAGAGATTTTCCTCTGCCAGAAGAGTACGAATGGCGACTGCACGAAGACATTGTATCCAACGTCTTCGCAGTATGGGGGTTTCCAGAGATCGACCTGTTTACTCAGGAAAACGCCCAATGCCAAGATTACACCTCCAGGTACCCCCAGAACCGATCCAAGGGGAACGGTCTCTGGATAACTTGGTCGGGGAAATTTGTCTACCGCTCCGAAGCCACCCCCCCCCCCCCCCCCCGACTCCCCTTCTGAACAAGATAGTAAACAAGATGCACCAGGAACCAGTCACCATGATTCTGGTGGCTCCCATGTGGGCCCGCCAACCTTGGTCAAGCTGCCCTGCCCGTATAAGATGTTGTCTCAGGACAGGGGGGGGGACTCTGCACCCATGCCCACAAACTCTGAACTTAGCATCCTGGCTCCTGAGGTCATAGAGTTTGGACATCTGTAACTCCCTCAAAGATGCATGGACATACTGAGGGAGGCAAGAAAGCCTAACACACGTTATTGCTATGCCAGCAAATGGAAACGTTTTGTCATCTGGTGCAGTTCCAAAGGCGTCAATCCCACCGATTGCTCGCCTTCACACATTGTGTTATATCTATCCCATCTGTTGGACTCTGGGTTAGTCTTCAATTCCTTTAAAGGTTCACCTAGCGGCGTTGTCAGCCTACACCACGTCACAGCAGAAGGTGTTGTGGTGGAAAATACCTGTGATTAAAGCCTTTATGGAAGGGGTTAAAAGAATGTATCCCCCATCACTCACCCAGCCCCTGGGTGGGATCTAAATGTGGTTTTAACTAGGCTCATGGGACCCCCTTTTGAGCCTATGCATAAAGCTAGTCTGAAAGACCTGACCTACAAGACAGCCTTTCTAGTAGCTATCACTTCTATCAGAAGAGTTAGCGAACTATAGGCCCTCTCGGTTTTGGACCCCTTTGTTACAGTCCACAAAGATAAGGTAGTTCTGCGCACACATCCCAGTTTTGCGCCGAAATTTATTTCGAAGTTCTATGTGAACCAGTCAATCGAACTACCCACGTTCTTCCAGAGACCTATTAACATGGCCAAAAGAAGCCTTCACACATTAGATGTGCGCAGGGCAGTCATGTCCTAAATGGATAGAACTAAACCACTGAGGAAAACTAAACAATTCTTTGTTTCAGTGGCAGCTGGTAGAGAAGGGGACCCTGTCTCTAAATCAGCAATATCAAGGTGGATTGTCAAATGCATCACACTACGTTACACTCTTGCAAAGAGAGAACTGCCCTTCAAGCCTAGAGCACATTCTACTCGAGGCACTGGGGCATCCGTAGCATTCATTGCAAATGAAAAGGGTGGGGGTTCCGCTATCTACTAGCGAAGCACCTCCGGACAAAGAGGGGAAGAAGCTTTATGCCTTAGGGAAGAGAATTACATCCTCAGCAGCTTTTGCCACATGTATTGCCAACAATACAACTCTGTTGGCTAGCTACGCCGATGCCCAATGGGGACTGTTGCGCGAAGGCCTACAAAGTCCCTGAGCCCTTGCGAACCCGCTTATTAGCCACTGTGACCGAAGGTACTCTTGTAAACCAGAGCATCATCAAAAACACCTTAGATGCTGCAGAAACGTCTGGCCGTTCCCTAGTCTAGGGCGTACTTCTTAAATGACATGCCTGGCTCAGAAACCTGTGTTTCAAGCCAGAAACACAGGCGTAACTCGGTTTATAGTCATAATGTCGACAACAAAAATGTCGACAGTCAAAATTTCGAAAAAAAAATGTCGAAAAAAAAAAATGTCAACTTTTTTTTCAATGCATTTTTTTTTAAATGGGGGGTTCCCCCCAACCCCCCTTTTTAAATTTTTTTAAATTTTTCCCTTTTTTTAACTCCCGAACCCCTAAAATAAATATATAATTTAAAAAAACAAGAGTCGACATTTTTTTTTCCACATTTTTTTTTCCACATTTTTTTTGTCTGTCGACATTTGTTTTTCGAAATTATGACTGCCCACCGCGTAACTCATCAACAAACCCCTTGAAGACTCAAACTTGTTTGGTAAGGCGGTTGATGACGCACTGGAAACAGCTAAAAAGGAACACGAAACATTAAAAACCCTGGACCAATTCACGAGACCTCCTCATAAGCAAGGTTATGGCAACAGGTGCTTTTTTCGTGGCCAACGACAAAATCAACAATAATGCACGTCGGCCAGCAACTGATCCTCCCCTCAGGGAACCAGTGGACAGAATGCTCAAAGAGGATAACGTCGTGGCAAGGGAAGGTGTCGGGGCCCCACTCCCAGAGGCTCCCCGGCTACAACCACCAAATGACCCGAAGGTTCAGGTCCCCTCCCATGCGTCTCCGGTCGGGGACCGGTTAACATCATTTCTGCAAGCATGGGAGGGAATTACCACAGACCGTTGGGTACTATCAACAATAGCCCACGGTTACTGCATCGTATTAAGTCGGTCCCCAACATTCAGACCCCCAAGGGGAAGAAGTCTATCTCCAGAACACCTCTCCATCCTTCTTCAGGAAGTCGAACTGCTGCTGGAAAAAGGAGCCATAGGTCGTGCCTCTATCACAGGTAAAGGAGGGTATTTATTCAGTGAACTTCCTTGAACCCAAAAAGGATCTTACTGTGCGCCCTGTATTAGATCTGCACCCAGCGAACAAATTTGTAAAACCTCAAAAATCTCGTATGGTGACTTTGCAGGAGGTAATCCCCCTGCTCTCACAAGGGTATTACATGGCAACACTGGACATGAAAGATGCATGCTTTCATATTTCAATGTTGCCAGCGCACAGGAAATACCTCCGGTTCATGATAGAAGGAAAACACTATCAGTTCAAAGTGCTACCCTTCGGCATAGCCTCTGCACCAAGGGTATTCACGAAGGTACTGGCAGTGGCAGCGGCACACCTACGCAGGTCGCCCATTCCGGTCTATCCTTACCTCGACGATTGGCTCATAATGGGGGATTCTTACGAAACGGGTTTCTCAAATACCCAAAAAACTGCAGACCTCTTGTACCACCTGGGCTTCGCCATCAACGAGAAGAAGTCCAGCCTAGACCCCAGCCAAGTCGAGCAATTCCTAGGGGGTCTAATTTGAACAAAGGATGGCCTCGTCTTCCCCTCCAACGAGAGCATCCAAAACATGCTGTTTCAGAGCCCTCAATATGTAGCGGGACGAGAGGTGACGGTACGCAAAGCCATGCGGCTGCTAGGAATGATGGCGTCATGTATTTACTTGGTTCCTCACGTGCTCCTGCGCATGCGCTCTATGCAAGAGTGGCTCAACAACCAGTGGTGTCAGGCCAGCGGACAATGGGACGATCTAGTGGTTGTCTCGCAAGCCTTGGTTCTCTCGCTGCGGTGGTGGTCGAGGGAAAACCTCGTCTTGGGGAAATCCTTCGCCACCCCCGCAGTGGACGCCACTCTAACCACAGACGCATCCCTCACCGGATGGGGGGCTCACCTATCCCATCAGATTGCACACAGTGTGGAGACTCGAAGTTTGGCGTCCAAACACATACATTTGCTGGAATTGTTGGCAGTATTCAAAGCACTGAAGGCTTTCCAGACACACCTACAAGGAAAGACAGTGCTGATCCTCACAGACAGCACCACGGCCATGCACTACCTGAACAAGCAAGGGGGCACTCACTCTCCAGGGCTGTCCAAGCTGTCCCAAAACATCTGGAAGTGGGCTCTCAAACACAACATGTTCCTGTTATCTCAACATGTACCAGGGGAACTCAATCTTCAGGCAGATGGACTCAGCAGAGACTTCGCTCTACCCACAGAGTACGAATGGCGATTACACAAAGACATTGTTGCCAACGTTTTTGCAGAATGTGGCTTCCCAGAGATCGACCTGTTCGCAACTCTGGAGAACACCGAATGCCAGGATTACGCCTCCAGATATCCCAGAACCGCTCCAAGGGGAACGGTCTCTGGATAACATGGTCAGTGAAATTTGTCTACGCTTTCCCACCCCTCGCCCCCGACTCCCCTTCTCAACAAGGTAGTGCACAAGATGCACCAGGAACCAGTTACCATGATATTGGTGGCCCCCATGTGGACCCGCCAACCCTAGTTCGCACATCTGATGGAGATGTCACTGTCGCCTCCAGTGAAACTACCCTGCCCGTACAACATGTCACAGGACAGGGGGCAAACGTTGCATCCATGCCCACAGACCCTGAACCTGGCAGCCTGGCTCCTGAAGTCATAGAATTTGGACACTTGCAGCTCCCTCAGAGATGCATGGACATTCTCAGAGAGGCAAAGAAACCGAACACTCGTTACTGCTACTCTATTAAGTGGAAATGGTTCGTCATCTGGTGTAACTCAAAAAGCATCAACCCTCTTGACTGCTCTCCCACACATATTGCTCTATACCTGACTCACTTGCTGGACTCAGGGTTAGTCTTTAATTCTATTAAAGTTCCCCTTGCTGCACTCTCCGCCTACACTACGTCTCAACATAAGGTGTCATGGTGGAAGGTTCCAGTTATTAAAGTCTTCATGGAGGGAGTGAAAAGAATTCACCCTCCTATATCTAGCTCAGCTCCCGGATGGGACCTGATCATTGTTTTAACCAGGATGATGGGCTCCCCCTTCGAGCCCATGCATAAAGCGACCCTTAAGGATCTCACTCTTAATAGCTATCACTTCCATTAGGAGAGTGAGTGAACTACAAGTGCTCTCTATCTTAGATCCCTTTGTAACAGTTCACAAAGGTAAGGTGGTTCTATACACGCACCCTAGATTTGCACCGAAATTTTATTTCAAAGTTTCATGTCTACCAGTCTATAGAACTACCAACGTTCTTTCAAAACCATCAAACTTGGGAGAAAAAAGCCTGCACACACTGGATGTGCGCAGGGCGGTCATGTTTTATATGGAAAGAACTCGACCACTAAAAAAGACTATTCAGTTCTTTGTCTCAGTGGCGTCAGGAAGAGAAGGAGATGCAGTTTCCAAATCCACTATATCTAGATGGATTGTTCAGTGCATCACTCTGTTACACTTTTGCTAAGAGACAACTACCCTTCAAGCCTAGAGCACACTCTACTTGAGGCACTGGGGCAGCCATAGCATTCATTGCAAATGTTCCCCTTAAGTCCATTTGCAAGGCAGCAACCTGGAGTTCTGTACACACCTTTACAAAACACTAGTGTCTAGATGCCCATTCTAGATCCGATTCCCAGGTGGGACAAGCGGTACTAAGACATCTTTTCTCTACTGTTCCTTCTCACAACCCACCTCCAACTCCGGGTACTGCTCGCTAGTTTATGCACAGCATGTGATTCTAAGCAGATTAACAAACATCAGAAGACATGCATTACTTACTGTAAAAGCATTTCTGATGACTGTATCTGCTTAGATTCACACGCGCACACCCTTCCTCCCCGCTCGGATGGAAGGAACATAGACGTCTTATTACTTTCTCTCTTTTCTGTACTTACGTCAGTCCTAAGGCTCCCTCGTGGCCGAAAAATACAAACAGAGGAACCTCAAAGCGTAAGGGATTTTGGGTACACGTCACTATAGGGATAGTATTACATACATGCCTATGTCGACGTCCCCTTTTCGACTTTCGAAAAATAAGATGCAATACTCTGCAGTGACCACTGGATGTCGGAATATGCACAGCATGTGAATCTAAGCAGACGCAATGATAATAAATGCTTTTACGGTAAGTAATGCATGTCATACTCTCTTACTGGAATTATTGTTGGTGTTTAGGGTGGCCTCCTAACATCCTCCCCCCCCGAGAGGCTGATTTTATAAATCCATTTGAACAGATACCAATGGCTGTCTGGAGATGGGTCCATTATTGGGATTAGAATTTTACTGTAATGAATCCACTGCACTCCTTGCTCCCTGCTTTCGTCACACATTCAGTTGTTGTCCTAGTAGTTCCTTTGAGCAGGGGTCTCTTCCCAAGTTTAAATTAATCATCAGAGGGGTGAATTGCAAGTTCAAAAGCTTGACCGGAACGGTCAATCGAAGGCATTGCCACTGCCTAGATCTCCAAAGTCACCCATCTCACTTTTAGTAAATATTTTCTTTTTGCTGCTTTCCTCCCATCGACTTTTATGGGACACACTTTCTTCTTACTTTGTTTGGACTCCGGACCAGACATTTTGGAGGCAGGTAAAGCCTTCTGCTTTACTTACTTTGCCCTTTTGCTCAGTTTTATGGGAAAATAATCAGTCCCTAAGACTATCAGTACTGAGAGACGATGTCGCTCTTTCTGAATTTCTTGTATTGTTACAACTGCACACATCACCTGTGATGAAATCGGGAAAATCGTCCCTTTGCCCCAAGGGAGAGATTCCGTTTTGACACTAGTGACGTGACCCCACTACGAAAACACTCCTAGGGCAAGGGGGATCTCACTGGGGGTTACCCCTGCCACACCCACCCTAGTGGACAAGAACTCCCAGGTCCCAAGTGGTTGTTTCATACATCGGAGCTGATAACCTTGTGACTGAAAAGGGACGTTTAAATGTGTTGGGGCTTGGCTGCTGACCCCTCCTTGAAACTTGAATCCCAGGACCAATGGAGCGGTGTATCTTGTTGCAGGAGAGAGACATGTAAGGGACAAGACCCTTACCTGGTGCCGAGGAGCCAAAGGAGTACGAGTGGACTGCTGGGTATGTGTCGGGCAGAGAGGCGGCGCAGAGAAGAAGCCACTACTGCACCAACACACTGTGGAGGCAGGACCACGCCGCATAAGTGGTGGGCGTGGAAAGCTGCCAAGCCCAGGAGCGTTGGAAGCCCAAAGCTCCCAGGTATCTGGAGGAGAGAGACCAGCACTCGGAGGAAGGACAATAGAACAGACGACCCGCGTAGCCCAGTTTCACTACTGAAGGAGCAACATCCCCCTCCCCCGCACGAAGGTAACATCGAAAAAGCAGGTATGTGGTTGGTAAGAAGAGGGGGTGAGCTCCTCAGTGCTCTGACAGAGAGGATGAACGCTAAGCAACTGGATCACGCAACCCAGGGGCCTAAAGAAAAGCAGAGACTTGACAAAGATACCCACAGAAGGGGAAAGAGAAACCATTCTCCAACATGGGGTCTGGCATGGATTCACATGCTCATGAATATTCCCCGTCGTCAGGCTGGGAATCCTCGGTAAAGAAAAAATCAGTATCAGTTTCGTTTCTGATCTGTCTTTCGTAGTAGTAACCAATCACTGATCTCTGCGTCATACTGACCACAGCCAATGACTGCCCTCTACCTAAGCCCCACCTCTGGCAGCCATCTTCAGATTTTTACAGCACGTTCAAGTGTTGGGATCCTCGTGCTATTGCTCTCGAGCGTTAGTGCTATTTTCACGTTTTTTTTCTCAAAAACCTTCTCTTTTTTCGGTCAAAAGAGCCTCAAGCTCCACCGTTTCTTCATCCGATCAACGGGGACCCGTGTTGTATTCTTCTACGCCCCTCAAGGGTGAAGACTTCGTCGAGCCACGCTTTTGGAGGATTCCAGAAGTTTCTCAGGCCCATCTCGGACATGGCCCAGGAGAAGGGAAGCTCGACACCCGGAAAGCTGTTCAGGGTCTGCCCTGGATGCCAGCTTCAGAATGTCTTTAAGGAGGACGAACACTCCCTTTGCCTTTACTGCCTACATGAGGACGAGACGCACGTGGAGAAGGAATGTGTGTTTTGCGGCAATATGTCAGAGCGGACCATGAAGGACCGCCATCAACGTCTCGCCAACTGGCTGGGAGGAAAGAGCCCGTCAGGCGAGAAGAAGAAGAAGTCTGAGCGGTCTTCTAAGACCTTTGAGGGTGCCCCGGCGACAGGGGTCCAACAGAAGGCCAAGCACCGCGAGTCCGCTGGCACCGGGAGCGCCGAACGGTCGGGCTCTACGGGCGCCAGGCAGGGCGCATCCTCCCCGGCGCCATCAACCACGAGCCAACGCTCTGGCTCGGGTAAGAGGAAGGCCGAGCACCCGGCGAAGCTCCTGGAGAGACCCCGGTCGAGCTCGAAGGCCCCATCGGAGGGGGAGCGAGGCGGTGACCCTCCCCCCAAGGAGAAGGCGGTGAGCGCACCTAAGGTGGTGAAAGCCTTGATCCATCCGGCCAAGGCCTCTATCGAGACAGTCGCGGCGGCCCTGGCTCAGCCTGTGGAGGCTACACCAGTGGTGGCAACCTCGGGGCCCAGAGTCTCCCTGCCACCGCAGAGGGAGTCCCCTTTCATGCCCATCGACAGGACCCCCGTGAAACCTCCGACGGAGAAGAAAAAGGGGGGGCAGGAGGTCGTCGTGGATTCAGCCTCAACCTCTGAGGAGGAGCTGATCGAAGTCTTAAGCCACGGCGTTGGAGACGACGAGAATGTCGAGGGTGCCGACGGGGCTCCTGTCCGCCCGTCGGAATCCCCTCAACCAGTGCCGCAAGACAACTTGGCGGCCATTTTGTTGGCTATACAGTCCTTATGCTCGGAGATAAGGACGAGACTGCCGTTACCACCGACGGAGGAACCACTCCCGACGGAGGACCCGGAGCCAGGCCCTTCTGGGAGCCCTCCCCCTAAGAGAAGAAGGATTCATCCTCCACCTCCTTTTCAGCCATCGCGCCCTGTTCAGCCCTCCTCCCCGTCCACGACACGTGGGGATGATACGGGGACTGACACAGCCGCGACGGGTACAGACGACAAGGTTTACGACAAGGATCTTCCGTCGTCACCTCCCGCCCGGGCTTCCCCACCCGACGAGATTGGATCGTTTCACTCCATGATCGCCAGGGCATCCGAGCTTTTCCAGCTCTGCCCGGAAGAGAAGAAGGAGGGTTTCCTTTATCAACGGCGCGAGGCCAAGAGGAAGACGGTCCTCGCTGTACCTCTACTAGACGATATTTGGGATGAGGGCCTCGCTCTCCTCAAGAACCCATCCACGACTCCGGCTAGAAGGGATCGGTACGAGAAGAAGTACCGGGTCCCGGACGCGGCCCCCTTGTGCCTTCGGGCACAGCTGACCCCGGACTCGGTCGTCTCCGCGGCGGCCAGGAAGAAAGCGGGGGGGGCGCGGCCTCTACGTCGACCTCCCCGCAGGACGGCGAGGGAAAGAAATTAGACACTATGGGATGCAGAGTCATCTCGTCGGCAGCGACGACGATTAAGGCGGCTAACGCCTTGGCTATCGTAGCCCGCTACGTCAGGGAGTTGTGGTACAAACTGGCCCACCTGCTGGACTTCCTACCAGACGACAAGAGGGCTGAAGCCCTAGAGATCTTGCAGGAAGGAGAGGTGGTGTCGGACCACGCCATTACGATTGCGACGGACATCGCTGACACTGGATTTCGCCAGTTGGGCAACGGGGTGTGCCTTAGGCGGCGTGGATGGCTCAAGGCTACTGACTTCCGTCAGGACATGCAGACCAGAGTCTTGGACATGCCGTTCGACGGAAACAATCTGTTTGGGAAAACGGTGGACGATTCCCTTCAAGCCATCAACGCGGACACGGAGACGGCCCGGGCTCTTGGGGTTCTTCAGCAGCGGCGGCCGCCCTTTCGGAGCGGCGGAGGCAAGCAGGGTGCCTCCAAAGGTTCCGGCGGCGGATTTTCCACCTACCGTCAAGCGGCCCGTTCGTCGTCACAGGAAGCTTACAGGGGACGAGGCAAGTCAGGCGGACCCCGCCATCGTCGCCAAGGAGGTCAAGGCGGCAAAGCCTCGTCGAAGCAGGACTGAACCGGCTGTGTGGTCGGGCCCCCACCGAAGCACCCCAGTGGGAGGCCGGCTGGCAAGCTTCGTCAGCATGTGGGAGTCCATCTCCACCGACCGTTGGGTGCTGGACGCCTTAGCTCAGGGTCACGCGCTCGAGTTTCTAAAGAAGTGCCCGCGCGTTCCCCTGTGGCCAGGAAGGAACATCACGTCCCTCAACTTCTCTTGGAGGTAAAGGCGATGCTCAAGAAGGGCGCCATCGAGCTCGTCCCAAAGAGGCTTCGGGGCTCCGGAGTTTACTCAAGATACTTCCTCGTGAAGAAGAAGACGGGAGGATGGCGTCCCATCCTGGACCTGCGACGACTGAACAAATTCATCAAGGCACAGAAGTTCCGGATGGTCACCCTCCAACACGTCCTGGGTCAACTGGAGGAGGGCGTTTTCCTGTCGTCGTTGGATTTGGAGGATGCCTACTTCCATATTCCCATCCTAAAGGGACACCGAAAGTTTCTCAGGTTCGTGGTCCAGGGGCGTTATTACCAGTTCAGAGCCCTTCCCTTCGGATTGAGGTCGGCACCCAGGGTGTTCACCAAGTGCCTCGCACCGGTGGCGGCGCAGCTGCGCCGAGAGGGGATCCACGTCTACCCCTACCTGGACGTCTGGCTCATCCGAGCAAAGACGAAGGAGCTCGCCGTGGAGCACACGGCAAGGACCGTCCAACTACTCACGGACCTGGGTTTCTCCATAAACTACGCCAAGTCCCACCTGGTGCCCGCGCAAGACGCATTGTTTCTGGGAGCGAAGCTCGACACAGTGTCGCTTCTGGCCTCTCCGTCGGAGGAAAGGACGAGGACCATCTTGGGCAAGGTGCAGCGGATGCTGGTCGCGGACACGGCCAGGGTGAGGTCCATCAAGTCCCTCCTCGGAATGATGTCTTCTTGCATTTACCTCATCCGCCTGTGCAGGCTCCGGATGCGCCCGTTGCAGGAGTTCCTGGACGCGCGCTGGATCCAGTCGACGGGCAGCTTCGAGGAGAGGATCACACTCGACGAGAGTTTCCGACGAGCGATCCGGTGGTGGGGCACCCGCGCGCATCTGACGGCGGGCATGGACTTCCAGCCCCCGGGCCACCAGGAGACAGTGACCACGGATGCCTCCCTGGAAGGGTGGGGAGCGCACACCGAAAATCTGCACGCGAGAGGCCTTTGGCTTCCAACGGAGAAGTCCCTCCATATCAACGTCCTGGAGCTCCGTGCAGTGTTTTGGGCCCTCAGGTCCTTTCTTCCGTCCCTCAAGGGCAAGGTGGTGAGGATCTTCACCGACAACACCACCACCATGTTCTACATCAGGAAGCAGGGCGGAACCAGGTCCCCAGCCCTGTCCAAGGAGGCGCAGGATCTGTGGCATTGGGCCGTCGCCCAAGGGATGTTTCTGGTGCCGTTTCATCTGGCAGGGATAAAAAACACCATCGCCGACTCGCTCAGCAGAGAGCTGCGCTCGTGCCACGAGTGGGAACTACGACAGGATCTAGTGGACCGCCTCTTCCGACGGTGGGGCACACCCCAGATCGATCTGTTCGCGACGGCGACGAACTCCAAGTGCCGGAGGTTTGCCAGCAGGTTTCCCCAGCCGAGGAGCATGGGCGATGCTTTCTCGTTCCCCTGGGAGGGCCTGTTTCTATACGCGTTCCCTCCATTGCCATTGCTGATCCGGCTCATGAGGTCACGGTGCAGGATGATCCTCGCCGCACCTGCGTGGCCGAGGCAGATATGGTTCCCGGACCTTCTGGACTTGTCAGCGTCCCCGTCAATAAAGCTGCCAGTGGACGCGGATCTTCTCTCCAGGGAGGGAGGCGCCATCCTCCATCACGACCCAAAGTCGCTGAACTTGCAGGCCTGGCTCCTGCAGCGTTAGAGTTTAGAGGATACGACATACCGGCCGACTGCAGAGAGGTTCTTGCAAAGGCCAGGGCGTCCTCAACTCTTAAATGCTATGGACACAAATGGAAGAGGTTCTCTGTATGGTGCCACGCACAGAAGATTAACCCTCTACGGATTACGGCTCCCCAGGTACTGCCGTACCTTCTGACGCTGGCCAAGGCTGGACTGGCGCACGCGTCCATCAAGGTTCATCTTGCTGCGATCTCCCGATACACCAGAACCACGGGGCGGACGTCTTTGTGGTCTCATCGTCTGGTGAAAGAATTCATGAAGGGACTGTTCAGATTGTTCCCGCCGGTGAAGGCTCCGGCCCCGGCGTGGGAGCTCAACGTGGTGCTGACCAAGCTCATGGGACCTCCGTTCGAGCCTCTGCACTCGGCTCCGTTGAAGTTCTTGTCGTGGAAAACTGCGTTTCTTGTGGCCATCACCTCCGCACGAAGAGTGGGAGAGATCCAGGCCCTTTCCTGCAAGCCCCCGTACTTGACTTTTCACGACACGAGGGTAGTGCTCAGGGCGCACCCCTCCTTCATGCCCAAGGTGCCATCGGAATTCCACCTCAACGAACCCTTGGTGTTGCCCGTTTTCTTCCCGTCGCCTTTGTCGCCGGCCGAAAGGACTTTGCACTCGCTGGATGTGGCTAGAGCGCTGAAGTTTTACGTGGACCGCACAAAGTGTTTTCGGAAGACGTCACAACTTTTTGTGAACTTTGGACCTGTCAATCGGGGGAAGGCTCTCTCAAAGGCTTCCATTTCCAGATGGCTCTCCGGCTGTATCATGTACTGTCATCGGTTGTCAAACCGACCGCTGCCTGGCCGTCCGAGAGCCCATTCCACCAGAGCGATCGCAGCTACCACGGCGTTCCTATCTGGTGTGCCCTTGCTGGACATCTGCAGGGCTGCTACGTGGAGGTCGACGCACACCTTCACGAAATTCTACTGCGTCGACCGGGATTCCAGGGAGGAGTCCAGGGTCAGCCAAGCAGTGCTGCGCAATCTGTTCGCCTAAGGTGAGCCTGGTGAGGAGGTAAGAATTGCTTAATGTTGAGTTTGATGTAATGCTTAATGTTGAGCCTTTGCCACCTCCCGTGGTTGTGCATGTGTGTACTGCTGTGTATTCTTTATTCATGAGCATGTGAATCCATGCCAGACCCCATGCTGGAGAAGGAACAAGTTACTTACCTGTAACTGTTGTTCTCCAGCATGGGTCTGGCATGGATTCACATGCGAACCCTCCCGCCTACCCCTCTGCGGCTCTTCACTTGGTCATACTGCCACTTCACGTGCTACCAAATCTGAAGATGGCTGCCAGAGGTGGGGCTTAGGTAGAGGGCAGTCATTGGCTGTGGTCAGTATGACGCAGAGATCAGTGATTGGTTACTACTATGAAAGACAGATCAGAAACGAAACTGATACTGATTTTTTCTTTACCGAGGATTCCCAGCCTGACGACGGGGAATATTCATGAGCATGTGAATCCATGCCAGACCCATGCTGGAGAACAACAGTTACAGTTAAGTAACTTGTTCCATACTTAGAAGGGGCTACTGGAAACCAGAAAGTAAGCAAGCCACCCAAAGAGGGTGAACCGACTGGGAATCGTAGACAAACATTCCCAGATACATTGTTGGGAGGGGGTAATGCACCAGCCAGAATAAGCCAAGCAAGGGGGCATTGAGCACTTCTCTGGGCTTAGTTTTTTGTTTTCCTTTTATTTGTGGTAGGGTCACTTGGAGAGATAACATAGGTTTGGACAGAGGAGGGGTTAAGTTGTATATGATTTCCTGACTAGCAGCGTTTCTTATTTTTTGGAATAGGGAACTTCTACCATAGCAATAGGGCTAGTTGAGGGTTTTTATTTAATAAAGCTGAGAAGGTTGAACCATGTCCAGTTGTCGGCCTCCCATCTCAGACCTACCTACACACCTTGCAGGGAGGCGCAGTTAGGATATTTTGTACCTTTTATAACTTTTTCTGTAATGGCTTTTTTTGGTTACTTTTACAATGTGCTTAGGACAAGGTAGTGGCAGCTATTCTTCTACTGGTTTGGTAACGTTGTACTTGTGTGCGTTTGCTTTTACTGCAAATGGCTAGTTAACCGTGCCATGAGTTTTTCTCTTGTCCTTTGGCCATATCATTTTTTGGCCTTCTTACTGCCTGCTTAGATCATGAAATGCCATATATGGAATGCCCTTTCCAAGGGAAACCTGTGGCTTTCGCAGGCAAATGAGCATTTTTTGTGTGAAAGCCTGGATGTGGGGGCTGGGACTGTCTGGTGCCAGAACACAGCCCGGCGACTGAATGTCTGTTGTGGGGCAGATGTGGTACCTGGTGACTATCCATTGGATAGCCACTGCCAGTTTGAATGGCGTAGGTGTTTACTATTGGGGTGGGTGGGGGCAGAGGGGGGCCTAGCTTAGCCAAGCACCCAGCACAAATCTTGGATAAGAGGAGGGCTTGTGCAGCCAATCGACAGATCATCGTTGGAACCAAGTCCTCTATGGAACCAAGTCCTCTATGAAGAAGAGCAGCTGGTTGACAACCGAAAGACGACCCTTGCAGCTGACCATCTTCAACTCCAGTGAAGTCCCAGAGAAGCCATGCTCCTCTGACTGATCTCAGGAGAAGACCCTTGTCAGTGCTTCAACCCCTGGAACAGTGTGACTAACCAGTCTCGACACCTGCTCGAAGATCTGCGCTCAATGACCCTCCGAAGCAGCCGGTTGACTGACCGACTCTCTCCATGGTTCCTCACTGTAGCCGGCGACTGTGAGGACTGATTTGCCAATTGACTCCTTCTTGACACATGTTCATATAACATAACATTGTAAACGCTGAAAGTAACCAGTTCCGCACCGAAAACTACTCCACATACCCGTAAACACGGGCACCGAAACAGACTGTTTCGGTGCCAGTTGAAACACCAAGGTCAGGCCATGCCCCAGCCCTCTTTAAGGGATACACTCAAAAAGAAAAAAGACTCATCAAAGTCAATAGGAAGAGGTGGTCTTTCCATTGGCGGCCCTACCTTCTAGTGGTGCTTGCTAAAAAGAAAGATTTGAAAAGACATTAAATAAAAGGGCCTGAATTATGGAATTTTTAGATAAGCATCCAATTAAACATAAACATATTGTAGAGGAGGGGAGAGGTACCACCTAAAAAAGCAAAGGAAGCATCCCATTATGAAGAGCCATTAATTGAACTATATGCAGAAGAAGATTTTGCTCGGGAAGCAGGCACCGAGTCTGATGACTTTAGTGTTCCATCCCCAGATATTATGGTCAAGCCCATATCATCATCACCCATAGATGATTACATTCCAGAGAAAGATCTCTTTAAAAAGGCAGCAGAATATTTTAAGATTCAAAACCATGAAGAATGTGATTTGTTCGATGATTTTCTCAAGGAGAAAAAGCAAATAAGGGGTTATATTCCACTGTTATAATCTGTCAAAAAGATATTGGCACGATCCCTGTCCACCCCAGCCCTAACTGTTGCTGTAAATCCTCGCATTAAAAAGAGTTTTAAGCCGGAACAAACTTCTCCCTTGTTGATTAAAGGGCATCTTAAACCTGATTCACTAGTGGTCATTGCTACGCGTAAACGAGCTGGAACACCCCTGGCCACCTCAGAAGCACCTCCTGACAAGGAGAGTAAAAAGATGTACGCCCTAAGGAAAAAAGAGGCAACATCAGCAGCTTACTAAAAGCAAATTGTTATTAATACAGCTTTTATGGGAAGCTTTAATAGAGCACAATGGGATCACATGGAAGATCTTGTAGATGGTGTTAATGGGCCCCTGAGATTGGAAATGCTCAAAACATGAACAGTAGGTAAACAAATGGCCAACACTGTTATCAAGTATACACTTGATACCACATAAACTGCTAGAAGAGTATTGGCAGAGAGTACTCTGATAAAAAGACACTCATGGCTAAGGAATTCTAATTTTAGATTGGAGACTCGGGCCACACTGCTTAACATGCCAGTAGAAGACAGTGGGCCTCATTACGAACCTGCAGGTCCGGAAAGAACGGTGGTGGTAAAACCGCTGCCACTGTTCTTTCCGGACCAGCTGATAGTCCTGTAGGCGGGCGGTGTCACTCCCTCCAGGTCTGACCTGGCGGGGTTTAACGCCACCTGCCTGCAGGCGGACATGGAAACACTGGCTCTGTCATAGACTGAAACAGTGTTTCCATTGATCCCATCCCCATGGAGTCCTATGGGGCTCCATGGGAATGGTGACTTGCACAATTCCGCCTCGGAATTCCTGGGTCACCTGGGTCGTAATGCCCCAGTGATTCCGGGAATCACGGAGACGGAATGGTAATACGGGTCCGGCGGTAACCTGACGTTTTTTCTGGCTTGGTTACCGCCAGACTCGTAATAAGGCCCTGTGTCTTATTTGGTAAAGCAGTAGACTATGCACTAGAAACTGCAAAAAACAGCACAAAAACACTGAAAACAGTCCAAGTTATAAGTAAATGTTACCCAAAGAGGTTCCTTTTCCAACCGTCAAAGTGTCCATGGCCAAAGTACTTGAGATCATCGAGCATCGGGCTACAGCTCGGGTGCAGGGTCCAGTATCTGGTTTACCAACCAAGGCTCACAGTCAATGTCACACTCCTCCTTTCCTAGACAATTCTGAAAGGGACATAGCATGGGGTAGAGGCCAAGCCACTAATGTTCAGCCACACCCACAAAACTGTGACTCCCTGTTCCAAGTCCCCCTCCCATGTCACCCCAGTAGGGGGCACATAACATAATTAGCCCACATATGGGAGGGGATCACCTCAGACAAGTGGGTGCTGTCAATAGTTAGACATATATTGCGTGGAATTTCTAGGTCGAAGACGCAATAGTCTGCCAACACATATAAAAATACTGTTACAAGCCTAAGTCCAAACACTACTGGAAAGAGGAGCCATCTAACTCATCCCAGCATCAAATATACACCAGGGTATTTATTCTGTGTTCTTCCTTGTGCCAAAGAAAGTTGAAACAAAACGCCCAGTGCTCGACTTAAGACCAGCGAACAGTTACGTCAAGCCACAAAAATTCAGAATTACAACATTGCAAGAAGTCATCCCATTACTCAAAAAGGTGGACTTCGGAGCTGCACTAAATATGAAAGATGCATATTTTCATGCTTCAGCGCTGGCAGCTCATTTAAAATATCTAGATTTCAAAATAATTCACGCAAATTACCAATTAAAGGTGCTTCCCTTCGGGATCAAGCAGCCTGTCGTGTTTTTGCAAAAGTGCTATCAGAGGTAGCAGCGCATTTATGCAGGGAGTATCCCAGTATGCCCTTATCTGGATGACTGCCTAGTAACAGGAGAAACAATATGTTTGTCAAAACAATATGCAGAGAACAATCTGCTGCATCAACTGGGTTTTTCAATCGACAAAAAGAAATCCAATCTAGTTTGCAGCAAAAACAGTTCCTCCGAGCAGTCATTTGTACCAAAGACGGTTCTCTATCCCTTTACAGACGTTTCTTTTTTTTGAGAAACTCCGCATGATGGTGTCATGCATCTTCATTGTGCCACATGCAAGGCTACAAATGTGTCCACTCCAAAAATGGTCAGTGAAACAATGGTCGCAAGCAAAGTGGTGTTGGTGTGACCGGTGCAAGAGTCTGCCGGCTATTCTGCTTCTTGTTCTTACAATGTGCACAGCCTTGGCTGCAACATTGGTTGAGTGACATTTGCCTTTCCTCATTTGGATAACCGCGCTCTGAAGAACAGTGATCCTGCTTTAAGGTGGCTCCGCCTCCTGTGTTGGGCTGCCTCACCTGCTACCCATAGAACCACTGTTACTGCGCAAAGTGGTAGCAAGTGGTGTCAGGAGTTGGAGCTGAGCAGAAAAACATCTGTTGGCTTTCCTGTCTTATGATCTAGACCCTTCATTTTTCACATCTGGTCCCCCAGACATTCTGGAGACAATGAAATAAAGATGCCAGATATCAGACAGTTTGAATACCCCCAAGACTGCTGTGATGGAGAGGAGTGCTAATGTAGGACCGGTGGGGGGGATGGAGGACCGGGGGGGGGGGGGGACTCTGGAAGATCTGCAACAATCCATGAGGCGAGCGGCAACGATTCTGGGACATATGCTGGACTTATGAGTTCAGCCTTACATGCTATGTTGATGGTGTGAATTCACAAGATCACAGGGGAAGACGTTGCCTTTTCGCCCAAAGTTAGTGATGTAGAGAAAAGGTCCGGTTCGAGTGCATTCACGAGTTCTGTGCAAATTAAGGGGGCCTATAAAAGTGGGGGCAGCTCATCAGCAATGGACTTTATTGTTGATCTGGTAGGTGAAATGGAGCCGGATATTAACCGTGGCATTTACTCCTTGGCAGAGGAGATTGTTATGGTTGACTCCCAAGCTCACGACTTTCTAATTTCTTTTGATTCGACTCTGCCCAAACCGCCTACGGAGGGAGAACAGATGGTAGCACTGGCTGCTTCTTTTACATACAGCTCACTTGAGATTGTCTCAGCTTTGCTGGCACACAAATTCAGCAGAACTATGAACAATATGTTAGCAGTCTATATACCGGCAAAAAGCTGTGTGTAATGAAAGCCAGGGTGAGGCTTTATCGGTGTCCAGTCATTTGGTTGACTACAAACTGGTCGACTGCAATTTGGTCGACGTCATTTGGTCGAAAACCAAATGGTCGAATTTTTTTTTTTTATTTATATATGTGTTTTGTGGGTTTTCGTGTAGAAAAAAAAAAGAGAGAAAAAAAAGGGGGTGGGGGGGCCCCCCCCCAAAAAAAAGGGGTAAAAATAATAATAAAAAAAATTCGACCATTTGGTTTTCGACCAAATTGATTCGACCAGTTGTCCAGTCGACCAATTGTTTTCGACCAAATGACTGGCAACCGGCTTTATCTAGCAACAAGGTTACTAATTCTCCCGCTTTAGGTAAAAACTCAATTAACATAAGGTTGCTGGATTTGGATGGTGATTTTTGTGACATTTGTTGTGAATTCTACATTAAGCATTTCATCTATGATTTTGAACACTACATCCAGCATCACTTTCCGGAACTAAAACCAATATGGTGGGTGATTTTTTTAGATCAAGGTTATAACTTTACGAGTAAAAGGGATTTAGTAGTGAGTCGTATTAGAAGTGGAAAAACAAAATGGTTGTGAAACAAGTCCCCTCTTGGAGGATTTATGATACGATGAGTCCCTGCCCCAGATATGCCGTAAGGAATCATTGAGGCAGGCCCCCCATTAAGGAAACCACGAACACGGCTAAATGCTTGGATGGAAAATGTACAAACAAAGAAAAGTTGGAAGTTTACCAGAAACCACACCCTTGAACAGCAAAGTGTGAGAGGTGAGGAAAGCTCAAGGACTGACGGATCTTGTTAATTGCCCATTTCCATATTCGTCAGTGTCCAAAGTTTGCTCTATAGGGTTTCAGAAGTTGACCCGTGCAAAGTATTCAGGGAAAAGTAAACGTGGCTACTTGTGAGGACGTGGACCAATTCCCCTTTTCAACCGAGCGCGTTAATAACAGTACAGAGAGTAATCCAACTTTTTTATCTCAACCACTAAATCCTACATTGCAGTAGCTGGACAATCAAATTGACCGCCCCAGATATTTCTGCCCTAAACATGGTAATTAGTTTGCTGTCCTATCTGTATGATAACATCGGATTAGAGCAATAATCTCAGACACTTCAGCTCCGTAATGTAAAACTCAAAATAGAACTAATACATTAGTCTGTCTAATTTATCAGGAATGGTTGGCCAGCCACTGAGGACTACTTGTATGTCTCTCCCTAAGCAGGGGCAAATGAGAACTAGCCAGGAGACTTCGCAATCCCAAGCCCATTCTGATGACAGGGCAAATAACACAAGGAGGCAAACTAGATCTAAAGGTAAAAGGAGGAAATATACAAACTCAAAATGTAAACACTGTAAGGGCGACAAGCGCAGAGCATTCGGAGGACATACAGCCTTTAAGCTCAAATAGATTTTATTCAATCTTTTAGAACGGTGACCCACTCCACAAAAAGTTTGGAAGAACAACTCACTCGCAGAGCCCGGACCAAGAGATTGTAAATGATATAAATGAAAATTCAGTAAAATCCGGGCTGCTGAAAGATTCTGAAGTGGACACAGATAATGAAGAGACACGCTCCGGTGGCCACATCACTAAAGCTCGAGTTCTAAGGACAAAAAAATTGCCAAAGACAGCACAGAAAGGAGATAAAGGTGAGGCAAATATTACAGAGGAATTTCTTGTCCCCAAGTCTAATAGAGAGACTGCAACCAATGTATCCTGGTGAAAAACCAAGAAGCTCTTACAAATAAAATGACTACGGCCACGATTGAGGTAAATGGCCAGTTGAACAAGCCAACAACAATGAAGTTATTGTTCTTAAATCCACTAGAAAGACTGGAACTCAATTTACTATGAAGAAAAATTACAAAGAGTAAAAGTAAAACCATTATAGCAGTGACTGAGACAAATGATAACCTGGATAACTCTAACAATGTCTGCTCTTTGCCTTGCCAGCCGTTGATGGAAGGTACATTTGAGGGTAGACTATGTTATGGTCACTTGCCCAAGATGGGAGAACCAGCTAGATGTAGGTCGATAAAACTGACTGGGAGAGTGAGGATAAACTCCAAGGATTGCAAAGTGATGAAGGCGCATTGTGCAGGGACTCTTCCTCCCAGAAAGTAGAGGTTGGGCCCTCGGTCGAGAATTGTGAATTACTAAGTGCCAGTGACAAAGCTTGCCAGTGCAATTTCGGAAACCTGGCTAGTGGTAAAGATGGTCCGCCTCAAAAAAAGGGGAGTGAAATGCCATGGAAAATTGTTCTTCAGTATTAAGTCTATCGAAGGGAACTGATACTGAGAAACTGAAGGCAATCACGAATATGGAACTAAGGAGGGAAAGGGGATACCAATGTGAGTTTAGGGATGTAGAAATGGGCATAATGGGTTCAAATAACCCAAAGGTACCCCGGAATAACGCTGTGAAGCGATCTATTACTATTAGGACAACTGGTCTGAGCGCAGATAATGTTGAATTTGTCATTAATCTATTGGATACGTGCAACAGTGCTACAAAGGAGGCGATACAAGCACCTAAGGAAATGAGTCTGAAACTATTAGAAATGTTTGGACAAGATGGCAAGGAGGTTTCATTGAATAGAACAAATGTTATTACCCTTCTGCGCGAAATCCCTAGATTGCATTTAATAGATTTAAGAGACATCGAAAGGGTCTACTTCCCAGTGGTTCGAAGATCAGACTTGGTTCAACTGGACATTAGATCGAACAAAGTCGTGAAGATGATCTTAGCGGAAATAGACTCTTTGGGAATAATGGGTTATGATCTCCGTAGTGTCCTATAGCCAGAGACGAAGGCTGAGGACATAGAGGAGATGTCCAGTAATGGACCGTTCAAGCTGGATTCATGTGTTCCAATGAGAGTAATGTGTTTGGCTAAGGACAAAGGCGGGAGGAGGGTTGAGTTTTTACAACCAGTTAAGTAAATAGTACTCGGCACAATTGGTTATGGCTCCCTGCATTATTGGGAGACAACTTTAAGAAGTTGGGAGAAAGACGAATCTTTACCCTCTTCAGTGGCACATGGTAGCCTGGAAATCTTTAATTGGAACTCTCAGGGGTTTACTAGTTTTTTGGGTAGTGGCGACAGGCAAAAATGTTCTAGTCAAATGATGATATATTTTTACAAGAGACCTGGTTGTGTACTTCCCTAGTTATTGATGGTTTCTCAGTGTTCCGACAGATGACGATTGGCAAAACGGGGTAGACCATCAAGGGAGGTTGTGGAGGGCTGTAATTATATTGGGGCGCAACTCTATTTTGTTGGAGTCCAAGGTGATAGATGATTCCACATATGGTCTTTTGGCTATAGTGGTAAGACTTAGGGGACTCCTACAGTCGCAGCATAGTCGATGTTTGTTTATAGTAATCCCTGCTGTAATGATATGGACTGCATTTGGGATAAATGTGGAGACATTTTGGAACTATTTGTATGTGAAAGGGGAGGGAGGCACATTTTAATGGCAGGAGATTTAAGTGTGGATTGCTTAATTTCCCTATATGATGATCAAGATGCATCTAGGGGTAACAATGGAGTTTGGGCAGCCGGGAAAAATGGGCTCATCTATTACAAACATGGAACCTGCGAGTGGCCAATGGGTCATTAAAGGGTGATATTCCACCTAGACAAACTTGGAAATTTTGTGGACGTTCTGCTTTATTGGATTGTTATTCTATCCCAAGATGTGTTTGACCTTTGTGACGAGATGTGGGTCACTGATACTGATCTAAGTGATCATTTGCAGCTAAATCTTAGAATTACATGCAATGTGAGTATTTTAGAGAGCTCATGGTTCAGTGGACTAACAGCAAATAGGAGTGGTAATAGAATATCCAGGTTTGTGGGTAATGTCTCTATATTTAATAGTAGAATACACAAGACTTAATAAAGAATTCCACATTGGAGGAAAAAGTGGAAAGAGTAACCCCATGCTGTTTTTATGCCTTTCTGGATGAATTTAAGCAAACAGCTAAGGGTAGGAAGAACAATGCACACCCTAAAACGCATTTCTTCGATACAATAATTCAAAATAAAAAGAAGGAACTGAGAAAAGACATACATGTTTTAAGGAGGCAAAGTCATGGGGGGGAACAGTACTTAGTGGGTTGTAAGCAATTGAGACAGCGATTCAAGTATTGGATCAGGTGCTATGAATATAATCTTCGACATAATGAGGGCTTTAAGATGCTTGAAGTCGTTCTTATAAAGGACACCAGAAATCTTTGGGAAACAATGCCCTTGACAAGACCCAGAATTTGCAACAAATTAATCCCATTTGTGAGGCACTATCAGAATGTATATAGCGATCTGGATAGAGATATATTGAGTCCAGAGGCTACAATGGACGTGGATCTAGATGTCTCATTAGAAACTATTGAAAGTATCACATTCTAGGGCGGTAGCTTCAAATGGTATGCAAATTTCTTTTTTGAAATCTAATATAGCATTGTGGACAATATTCTATTTTTACTATCGAAAGGTATAGTAGGGCAGAGAAAGACATCAATCTCTCGGCGAACAGTCGTCATAGCCCTCATTTACAAGAGAGGACAAATCCTTGTTATAGCACTCTATCTCCCTCCTTGATTGCAAAGAGTAAAGTCTTTGCGGGACTAGTTTTTCATGATTTGATGGACTGGACGATTGATTCGGATGTCATTTGGAAATTCCAGACAGGATTCCGGAAGGGCTTGGGCACTGATCTAAATGGTCTTCTGGTTAGTTGTCTAAGGGAGGGCTCGCTTATCCCAGACGGTTTGCCACTGTACATGGCAGCCATTGACCATACACAAGCCGTTCATGGTGTCAACCGTAACCTCATTTGGTGCAAGTTGAGGCACTGGAAAATTCCTGAGTCCCACTTAGCTATTTTGATTAACATCCATGAAGGCACCCTTTTGCAGCTGAGATTCAATGGTCAGGGTGCCGTGATGGAAGCCTTCTGTTCTAGGAGGTGGGCCCGCCAGGGCTGCGTTTTGGCTCCCTGCCTCTTCAATCTCTACTTGGGTGACTATCTGTCAGGATCTCTGTTTGCCCCACCCTGAGTATCCCTTACATAATAGACGCTGATAATGTTATCCTTATGGACAGAACACAGGTGGGTCTACAAAAACAGCTAGATGCAATTGGGGAATATTCTAGGCAGAATGAATTGTGCATTAACAGTAGAAAGACCCACGTGATTAGATTCTCAGCAAATAAAAAGAAAGAAATGGTTTATACATGGCAAATGGGAGACCAGGTTTTGAAGCCCAGTCCTTCACTGACTTACCTGGGTTTCAAAATGGATACATCCGATAACACTTCTGCATTAGGCGATCTTAGAATTATGAAGGCTACATCAGGAGCTGCTCAAATGAAGAAAATTTGCTTACAATATTGCAGATTTATGATTCGCCCGTTATTATAGAATGAAAGTAGTTCCAAGCTTATCTGGCACTAAAATCAACCATGAATTGCGCTCAATCCAGTGGGATCGATTCGAGGCCAGGGTCTGTAAGCATGCCTTATGTTTACCTGATTGTGTGCCTATAGCGTTCATTGAGATATGAGCGTGGCCTGACCTCACTAAGGTGCCTTTTAGACTGAAGAATTCTTACCCTCTACAAAATGCTGCTCGTGCCATTGGTGGACTCCTTGTATGAAGATCTGACATGAGTCATGCAGTCCTCTTCCAAGATAGCTTTGACTAGGAGTGCCGATGAAATATTAAACTTGTGTAATTTTAGTGACTAGTGACCTGATCGAAAATCTGAATAAGGTCAAGAAATTGATGTTTAGACATGATTGGATTAACACGATTTCCAAGATGAGACATTACAAGTTGCAGAATAGTCTTTCTCCTATTGATAAGCCCTGTGGTTATATTCCTAAATATTTGGAAAGATTTCCACATTGTTAGTGGGCCAGTCTGTTTTTTATGCTACAGACTGAATTTGCTTCCTACGGGAGATATTTGTCAGGCAAGATCTACGAACAAGGACAGTCATTGGATGTACTTTATGCAATGATCACTCTTTCATCCAGACTAGAGAGCATATTGTTCCAAATTGCCCAGCTCTAGCTGTAGTTGGAACCTAATGGCTAGAGCTACATCATGTTGCCTTTCCCAACATGGGATTATTCTTTTATAGAATTTCCAGTGGGGAGGAAACTTTGCAGTTATAAAATTTTTACACAAGGCTGGCCTGATAAAACGTGGATGGTAAAACTATTCGGAGAGTTCTTAATGGGTTTTAGTGTGTTGAAACGTTATGAGACCATAATGAAATTAGTCTAGTAATGTTTTGTTGATTTTAATATATTTCAATATGATTTGTTTTTCATTTTATTGCTTTTCCATTTGTAATACCGTGGAAGGTTGAGTATGAGCAACCAAAATCACAATAAATAAATAAAAACAAAGGGAATTGGGAGCATCTAGTGGATATTTCGCAAGGGGTGGTGTTGGCGCGAAAGTGGTGGACAAAAGAAAACCTGTTATGGGGAAAACTGTCAACCCTCACAATCCCAACAGTCGCATCACTCTCAGGTTGGGGAGCCCACTATCTCCACCACATTAGTGCAAGGGGCGTGGTCTAAACCACTTTCAAATAAACGCAATAAATGTTCTGCAATTGCTAGCAGCAAAGTGCTACAAGCATTCCAACATCACTGAATGGGTAAAAATGTGCTAATTATCACAGTCGGCACATCAGCCATGTTTTACATCAACAATCGGGACAAGACTCCCTCCCTAAGTCTGTCCACACTGACACAGAAGATTTGGAAATGGAGGCTCACAAAGGCATACATTTACAGGCACAACATATTGCAGGGGAACACAACTGCCTAGAAGACACACTATGCTGAAACGTGTATCCACCCTCAGAACACCAGTGGCAGCTACACTCTGGCATACTAAACAACATTTATACACACTGGAAGCAACCAAATATACATTTCTTTGCCACAAAAGAAAATGAAAAATGCCTAGATTACGCCTCCAGGTTCCCACAGAAGGAATCCAAGGGGAATGCACTGTGGATCAGTTGATCAGGGATATTTGCATACGTTTTTCCTCCAACACCACTCTTGAACAGAGTAATCCACAAAATGCACCATGATCGCTTGAGTATGATTTGAATTGCTCCAATGTGGGCACGTGAAACATGGTATTCCCACCTCCTCAAGATGTCATTTTGCCCACGGCTGAAATGAACATGCCCGTACTACATGTCACAAAATCAGGGGTTAAGCCTACATCCTCGGACAACCAATTTAGCAGCTTGGCTCCTGAAGTCATAACGTTTGAAAACTTTAATTTTACCAGTTAGATGCATGGAAATAATAAAGAAGCACATAAGCCTAACGCTAGACACTGCTACTTTAACAAATCGAAAACGTTTTAAGTGTGGTGAAGAAAGTTATGTCAACCGAATTGAGTGTTCACCATTGTTCGATCATTCGGAAGCTTCAAGGCCTAAGAATGACTGTATTCCCTTGTTCCCTTCCCGCCCTGGAGCGCTTTGAAACACTTCACTTGTGTATAAGGGCTTTACAAATATACAATTACATATAGTGCACTATCTACTATACTTGTTCGATTCAGGTCTTCCTTTCCACCAACTAAGGTCTGGTAATGCACTGGCACAGCCACAATACGCCAGCTTTTCGGACAAGGCTGAGCGTTGTAAGACCACTACGATGGTGATGGGAGCAGTATAAATGTTGGTTAGGAGAACATAACTGCTAATACAGCAATACATTAAAGGCTCTGAAGAGACAAAAAAAACAAGGGAACATCTCAGGTAACCTGCCTTTTGGCTCCTCTGAATGGTTCACAGTTTGACAAATGGTAGAGCCGTAGGTCAGTCAAAATGATTTTAAGAGGCTGGTTCACCAGTCAAGATGGAGGAGATGCCTACCAGAAAATACTGGGCCTTACTTAAGTTAGGCGGTCCGGGAATCCGGTCTTACCGTGATGGCGGTGACACTGTTTCTGCAACCGCAAGTATGCGGAAGTAAGGTACAATTACGGGTTGTCAGTCGGGCACCCCAGAACAATGTGGAACTGGTCCCACGCCATCACGATAAAACCCACGGAGACGGATTCACTGGGCCAAATGGCAGCGGTTTATCCGTATCCGCCACGGCCATGCCAGTATGAGCAGATGCGGAAATACCCGAACAGGTAATACTTTGATCGCGAAAACCGGAAAGACAGCGGCGGCCATTACAAAAAGCACAATCCACTGCAATCCTCTGGAACCACAAGGCCCACAGCTCCTGTGACTGCTGAAATTCATCATTGGAGATGACATCAAGGGTCCCAGCCATCCAGCAGTGGAAAACCCCACTTCAGCGAGGCGGAACTGACCGTGCACGTGGAGCACATTGTGGCAAATGCACCAGCACTGTTCAGTGCAGACCAGAGGCACAGCATGCAGCAGAGGAGAATGGGGGATATGGGCTGAGGCTGCCCAGAAGTGCACAGCTGTGGGTGTGACAATGCAGACGGTGAAGGACTGCCACAAGCGGTGGGACGACCTGCAGCTGCAGGTCAGGAACCTGTTGGCAGCACACAGGCAGCAGAGCAGTGGCACAGGAGGGAGACCACATTCCCCACTGAAGCTGCAAACCTGGGAGGAGAGGTGCAGCAGCATCATGCACCTTGACTGGATTGAGGGTGTCTGAATCTGAGGTCGAAGCAGGCACACCTGGTGAGGCTGGTAAGTACACAGAGTGCTAAGCCATGAGCATGAATGAAGGAAGACTAGAACTCCCTCCCCCCTCCCCCAGCCCGTGCCTAGAGGCACACAACACATCCACCATTAACCCCCCAACCACCCCCCCCCTAAGCCAGGGCCTAGAGACACACAACACATCCACCATTACACCCACCCCCCCCCCAGTCAGGGCCTAGAGGCACACAACACATCCTCCATTAACAAACCCCCCGCACCCACCCACCCAGCCAGGACCTAGAGGCACACAACACATCCACCAATAACCCCCCCCCCCCTCCCAGCCAGGGCCTAGAGGCACACAACACATCCACCATTAACCTCCCTCCCCCCTCCACCCCCCCAGGGCCTAGAGGCACACAACACATCCACCATTAACCTCCCCCTCCCCCCCAGCCAAGGCCTAGAGACACACAACACATCCACCATTACACCCACCCCCATGCCGGGGCCTAGAGGCACACAACACATCCACCATTAACCCCCCCCCCACCTCCCCCCTCCAGCCAGGGCCTAGAGGCACACAACACATCCACCATTAAACTCCCCACAGCGCATCAACGAGCACCAGGCCGGTTTGACTCAACTTGTGGAGCAACAGCTCCAGGAGGCAAGGTTCCAAGGGGAGGAGGCCCGTCTGCAGGGAGAGATCAGTGCCACCTCGGTGCGCCGCCTCTCACGTGCGATAGGGCATGTTGTTGTCACGAAGGGTCAGGGAGGTCAACAACATCATGTCAAACATTGCAAAGACAATGTTGGTTGCCCAGTAGGATTTCATGGGTCGCGTGCCAGCACCAAACCCTGCTTTTCCCTCCGCCAGCAGCACACCCACAGTTTCTGTGGCCAGCAGCCCCCGGAGGAGGTCATCACGGCTGGCTGGAGCCTCTGGGAAGAACAACCGTGGGCAGAAGCGTGGCAAAAAATAGGCCGTACATCACGGAACTGGAGTCGCACAAGTTGTGATCGGGTCCAAGTTGGTGGGTGGGTACGTTGGGTAGGTGGGGGTGGTCCTTAGTGGGGTTTATTAGTCTGGGCCTAGTTGGTGGGTGGGTGGGTACGTTGGGTAGGTGGGGGTGGTCCTTAATGGGGTTTGTTAGTCTGGGCCTGGTTGGTGGGTGGGTACGTTGGGGAGGTGGGGGCATGTGTGGTCTTCATTCCAATACTAAACCTGTTTCCCCTGTTAATTCAACAATGCACTAGTGTGCAAATGCTAATGACGAGTGGACAATCTCATTTCATGTGTGTAGAAATCATTTACTCTAGTGCTACAGCATGAAGTGCTGAATGTGCATATGAAGTATATCAGAAAAGATTTTGTAGGCGTGCTTCACGTGCATGTTGTCCATCAATGGCACCCCGGCCTGGTAGTGCTCCCATCATCATCTTCATCCTCATCTCCTGGCTCGATGTCCATGGGCAGTGGAATGTTCCTGCGTATTCAGATTGTGCAGCATAGCACATGCAAGTTCTATTTTCCCTGCCTTCACCAGGCTGTACTGCAATGCGCCACCGGATCTGATCAGGCACCGGAACCTGGCCTTCAGCATTCCGAAGGTCGCTCTATCACGCCCCATTTATGTATGTGTGTCCGGTTGTAGGCCTCCTCATGCCTGTTCCATGGCCGTCGTATGGGCGTCATCAGCCATGGCATGAGTGCATATCCGGCATCACCTGCATGGGAGTGAAAGTAAGGGCACATGTTACTGTTTGTGGTATTACTGTCTGTATCAGATGCACTCCACAGATGCCCCTTCTTGTAATCAGATGTTTGACTCCACTATTGTGCACACTTGGATCACGTTTCCATGCTGGGTTCTGTGATGCTTAGATTCGTGGAGTGATGTTAGGCAAGAACATGTTCCAATCATTGCAACGTACATGTGTTCAGATGTGGTGGGTGACTCCGGCATTGTATGGTGATGGGCAGATCTGCATCAGGCAGACTCATATCACAGCAAAGATGAGACCACTGTGCACAGCACGAGATGCGCCCAACGTGTGCATGGGAGTAGCAAATGTACATCATGTGGGGGAGGTACTCACATCCTCATGTTGCACTTGCATGTAGTGCAACCCCATGGCTAGGGTGTACATGAAGAAAGGCAGGGCATGTTTTACCATAACATGGCATGGTGCAACATTCAAGTTGCTGCGGTAAACTGTGTGTAATCTGGTGCTTGTCTATCCCCCACCCCCGCCCTCCTCCCCCCAAATACACAGGGCTCATGCATTGGCAGTTGTGCTCGCCCAACTGCCAGGGACACTGTGGGCCTTGACTACCCCCAAACCCCACGCCCCCAAATACACAGGGCTCAGGCATTGGCAGTTGTGCTCGCCCAACTGCCTGGGACACTGTGGGCCTTGACTATTCCCCCCCCTCCCAACACCCCCCTCTAAAATACACAGGGCTCGTGCATTGGCAGTTGTACATGCCCAACAGCCATGTGCTTTGTCCTGCATAATGTTCCATGTACCGTGGAAAAGTTGAATACTGAAATACCTTTGAGTCGTGTGTGGACCCTGGGAAACATGAACAGCAATGCGTGATGAGTTATTGGGCATCGCAGACCATCTGGACTTTCAGTGAGTGGAATTGCTTCCGATAGCGATACACTGCCTCAATTGCACGTCCGACAGTCAACTCCACGTGCGTGCAATCTAATGCGCCTATGCAATTCAGCATGGCACCAATGGCATGGAAGGCCACGTTGGTGGAATTGACCTAAGCAGGGGTATGGGGGGGGTAGGGAAATGTGTTTTGGCGCAGCAGCACATCCAGTACCTGGAGCAGTATCCTGGAAAAACAGGGTTGTGACAGCCCGTACAGCTCCCCATCAGTGTGCTGATAGGTTCCAGTGGCGAGGAAATGCAGTACGGAGACTAGCTTCAGCAGGGGTGGGGATTGCAGTCCGGATGCCGATGCGGCTGCTGATGTCCTCTTCAATGAGGGTGACGATTGATAATGATTGAGGCCCTTTCAATCCGATATAATGAATGTATTTGACTTGGGGTCAGGTTCCAGGGTGAGGCCATGATGCAGGGTATTACTGGCTGCCTGCAGGGTGGTACCTGCTGCACATTGATGTTTGGGATGGCCACCGGGTTCCTGATTTGCCTCCTGCACCTACACTACTGCTGCCGCAGCCTCCTTCTCTGCCTCAGTGCTGCTTCAATCCCCACTGCTGCTTGCAGGTTCCCTAAACCAATTGCTGCTAGGGCGGCTGACAGCATGGTTGTGTTGGAAGGTGGCTTGGGTGTGGCCCTTTTGTAGGCTCCCAGTGGCCTATGATGTGCAGCTTGCCTGATTGTGCACACCTGGGGCCTGTTGCAGCTCACCTGCCACTGTTTAACGCCATGGGCGAACGCGGACGATTTGCACGGATGCCGTAGGATGGAATTGAACCCATGACTTAGTTTGACTTGCTGAAAAGCTTCATTACAAATCATTCAATAATACCACTTAGCCCTGATTTGAAAAAGACGACTGTGATCGTCGAAACACGTGTCATCAAAAGGGCACTTACTTACTATAAATTTACATTTAAAAAAACTAAACATTGACTAAAGTGTAGTCTTTTCATTAAAAAATGGGCGCATGAATGATACAAGTAACTCTCTTGTTACCCTTGTTCATAAAACGGAGTAGAGGAACCACTTTTTCTCCGATGTTACAAAATCCATGCAACCAACATAGAAACCTTCCCTTTATTGACAAAAGGGCGCAGAGGTCTACCTGAATAAATGTCCGTTGTTTAAAAGGTTCCTCAACTGAAGTTGGTTACTGTTTAACGCCATGTCTGCGGTGCCGGTGGTACTGGCACAGTGTTTACGCCATGTACCTGCCAGTGTTTCCGTGTCTGTGCTACTCGTAATGTGCCCGGTATTGCGCATTGCCGGTGATTGGGGTGCACCACAGAGTCCTGCTGTTTACGTGCACGGAGCTACAGGGTGCGTTGCCACGCTGGGAGTCGCTTTGCAGTGATGGTGTTTCCGCCATTGCAGGACAGAATGAGCCGGTCCGGAAAACGGTGCCGGTACGGTTCTACCAGCACCGTTTATTCCGGACCGGCTAACTTGTAATGAGGGCCAATGTGTGGTAGTTTTCAGTGGTGGTAAGGTATGCATTGTATTCATTTAAAAAACATTGTAATAGAGGCTGGTTTGAGAGTCACTTGGCTATGGCAGCATTAATGTGAGGTATTTCAGAATGTCCGTGGGTTTGGTAGGGAAGTGATTTGCTCTTTGAGGAATGTCAGATAGGGGTCACACTATTGGCATTTAGTCTCGCTGATTAAATATTCCAATTAGAATGTTTAAAATTCTGATAATGTAGGGGACTGGTCAATCTATCAGGATGCTGTTTGATGTTGACTGAGATTTGATGTTCGAACGTTTTTATTTATTTATTTATTTATTTATTTGTCTGGTCCTGGAAGACATTGGATATTTGGATTACAAGCTCCTTTTTTTTGTGGGGTAGGTCAATTCCTTAAGATTTTGAAGAGCTTTCATTTGCTTTGGGCTATGTAGATACAATACTCATAGCATAGTTTCTTAAGTTTGAATTAAGAATTTTGCACACCATTTCTGTGGGGACTATTAAACGACCACTTTTCGTTGAACTCTGTCACCAGAGGAAAGATCTACATAGCCTGAAAGCCAGTTGGTTATGAAGGCTAGAGAAAAACCACAGATCTTAAAAGTTGAAAGAGCGTTTTTGTGACATTTCAAAATAAGGTAATCTGTAGACCAGTCACAGAATTCCTTACACAATTTAACAGTATGCTATTGTTTATATTCGAATTATCAGCAAAATGTATAGTATTGGATGGCAAGCATTGTACTTGAAAATCTATTTAATTTTGCTCAAAGCCACTCCTAAGAGTGCTATTATTCTGACCGATTTGTGTTGCAAAACAAAGAAAGTACTTATCTTTCAAGGATAGTTTTGCAGCTTGTAACCTGTGGCATTGACCTGCAAGCTATTGGACCTCCCTGTGAGATTGATGTGCTTTGGCGTGCTGTTGAACTCTGATGTATGACATAGCACATACATTGCCAGAAGATGGGGCTATTGCCATTGTGGGTTTGCAGTTGATCATGTCTCAATACAGTCACATCAAAGGTTATTGCACACATTTGTTTCTAATGTTTCTTTTTTAGGGATACTGTAACCATTCCAAACCCAACTTCTAAATAGCAGAAGCATCCGACTCTAACCTGTATCCTGCAACAAAGTTATTGTCACTTGTAACCAATTTGTTTCTTGCACCTTGGATGATTGGGTATGTTGTACCTTATGATCCTTGGATCCTTTGACTATCTAGCACAGAGGTCTAAATCCTTTGGGTCTCATTATTCCTACCCAACATGGGGGAGTGACAATGCGAAGCCTGAGTCCAAATGAGCTGGACAACCGCAGGTTGCATTCCTCTAAGCTAGCATATGCACAATACCCCTAAAGGGCTAAAACGCAGTGCATAATAAAATAAAAATTGTGTTATAAAATAGCAATTAAATGTACAGTGACTTTCAGGATTGCAAGGCTGAATAAAAAAGGGTTCCATGAACAAAATACAATATCCTGACTAAGTGGTGCTTAATTCACCTTTGTGAGTGAATCACGGTGGGAGAATCCTGTAAAACGGGATACTGCACCCTTCGGCCCTCTTGATGTTTTGGACAACTGATCTCAGCCCTAGCCAACGTAGGCAGTGACTAGGCATTGTAGGGAGTTGTAGTCCGAAACATCATGAGAGCCATAGTTTACACAGCCTTGATGTCCTGTGGAAAAATCTTAGGTTGTGTAATGTTGATTGCATATTCGGGTGTTGCTATCTGTACAAACCATTGAATGTCCATTCTCACAAACCTTCTTTTTCTTATTTTCCTTTTTTTCCTGCCGCTCTACTGCTCTCCCCGTCTGTATGCCTTCCCCCACCCCACTCCACCCTCTTTTTGGACCCTTTACAGTGGGGATCCCGTCCATTAAGTGGTGCGGCGCAGAAGGTGATTACAATGTCATGGTGATGGAGCTGCTGGGCCCAAGTCTGGAGGATCTGTTCAACTTCTGCTCCCGCAAGTTCAGTCTGAAGACGGTGCTGCTGCTTGCGGACCAGATGGTAAAGCGAACAGTCTCACTGTACCTCATCCTAGATTTCAGATCTCTGGGCGATTTCATGTCAGTACCAACCGGCAACCCTCTTAGAGTGGTGTAGAGGGTAGATGGATGTTTATGTAGTGTTCAGATATTAATTCTAGATTCTTTGGATAGAGTATACAGTCCATATTGGGGCCTGAGAGGTTCTAAATTCGGTGAATTGACTAGCATTCAGAGTACTGGGCACGTGCTGTAAGAGATGCACTTTCGCACACAGGCCCATTTGCAGAGGCTTCCCGTTATACTGCTTGTCTTTGTGAATCTGATTTACAGCAGCCTCGTTTCCTGAATTGTCATCCCACTTAAAATTAGGCACCAGTTAAAATTAGGCACCAGTTAAATGTTTAAAAAAATAACCAGTGAGCAGATATTTGTGTGTCGATGGCATGTTTCCTTTGATGTTTGGCATATGTTTCAGCATCGGGGTTTTGAAGGGCAATGTATCCAAGATGGTCGGAAGGCAAAACTTGAGGATGGTCGAATGGTCACACTTCTCTTTTTGGTAGGGAGGGTTGCTTGGTGGTTGTTGGCAAGAGGGTGGTGGTGAGGGTGTTCTCTCTGTGTTGTAAGGGCTGCCTCCTTGGTTTACAATAGTGCTGATTCAATACCTGCATTCAGGGGCGGCTCCAAGCCAATTGAGTTGGATCCTTCCTCATATGTAATCAAATGGGACATATTTCGGTTTAGAACAGCAAGATGGTGAATAGTAAAAACTGATGTCAATCGTAAAAATAAAGGCACACGTTTCCTATTGCTGTTATGTGCAGCATCGAGGATCTAGTAGGGATCTCACATCTTGCACGCATATACAGCTCTGCTGTCCTGTAACATCCTCTGGCTGTTTTAGCATTTGAGGCCACAAACCTCTCTAAAACCTGACATGCAGCACATGCAGGTTTTCTACTGCTGTCAGTATTGCACAACTCTAGGTGCTCCTGAATCCTAGCCTGCTGCAGGCCCTCCTGTTCCATTACGGGAACCTTCACCGTTCTTTTTTTTTTTTTTTAAGTGCATCACTCTCCGGAGCTGATGTTTCCACTCCTATTTCATTTCTGCACACAAACAGGGATGGCCTCACTGAGTCGGGGAGACACGCACACACTTGGACAAAAATGAACCGCCAGATAAATGCACACCCATTTGCCTGCATACACAGGGATGGGGCTCTCACCACACACATAAATTCTGCAATGTTTGTACCTGTGAGGAGTTGAAAGGAGGACTTGTTTGTTACTTTACTGTGCTTGTGACGACCTAGGTGACAGCCTATTAGCAAGGACCTAAGTAGCACCTCACTAAGATAGGTAAACCAAGGAAATGAGTTTAACCTTGTGATCTAGTTCAGTGTTTACTACTCTCCACTAAATGTATTCTGGAAGTGTATGTAACTCCCATTTCATGTATAGGCATATACCCAAAGTACCAGCTTTGCGTGACATTTTTGTTTGGAGTGTCAAAGGCCAGGTCCTCATGCACAGAAATGCCACTACACAGACACATGGATGGGCATAGAAGGGCAGTGCATTGACGGTACACAACCCTCTCGTCCTCATCTGCCTTTTGCGCTCGCCTCTCTTGTGTGCCCCTGTGCTCACTCTCACACTTTATTTCCCTCCCTCACCCTTGATCGCCCTCTCCCTTGCGCCCGCCCTCTCCTTTGCACCTGCCCTCGTGCCTTCACTCGCCCTCTCCATCACCCTCGTGCCCGCCTCGTCCTCCATCGCTCTCGTGCCCGCCCTTGTCCTCTCCATCGCCCTCATTCCTGCCCTCGTCCTCTCCCTAGTGCCCGTCCTCATCCTCTAACTAGCCCTCGTCCTCTCCCTCGTGCCTGCCCTCGTCCTCTCCCTCGTGCCTGCCCTCGTCCTCTCCCTCGTGCCTGCCCTCGTCCTCTCCCTCGTGCCTGCCCTCGTCCTCTCCCTCGTGCCTGCCCTCGTCCTCTCCCTCGCACCAGCCCTCGTCCTCTCCCTCGTGCATGCCCTACCTTGTGCCTCCCCTCTTCATCGCAGCCGCCCTCCCCCTCAAGCCTGTCCTCGTGCCCACCCTGCCTGGTGACCGGCCTCCTTCATGCCCGCCCTCTCACTTGCGCATGCCCTCCCTCATAACCCTGGCTTGAAACTGTCATGGCTATCTTTAGTACTGGAAACTGAAAACAGTTCATGCACCGTTTATATGTGGGGGCATTACCTTGCCCCTTTGACACAAAACCATTTTTATTTCCAGATAAGTCGAATTGAGTACATTCACTCCAAGAACTTCATCCACCGTGACGTGAAGCCAGACAACTTCTTGATGGGCCTAGGAAAGAAAGGGAACTTGGTGTATATCATTGATTTTGGACTTGCCAAGAAGTACCGTGATGCTCGCACCCACCAGCATATCCCCTATCGCGAGAACAAGAACCTGACCGGCACTGCACGCTATGCCTCCATCAACACCCATCTGGGCATTGGTGAGTGGCTCCAGAGTGCCAGTGGCACTGTGGAAATCATGTGACAGTCATGTGACTTACAATAAGACTATCCTAAATTCATTCACATCATAGCATACATGCCTGCATGTGTCTAGCCGAATGCAAGGTTTTGGAGACATTGCCAGTCTGTGTCTGTGTCCCCAACAGTCATTGACATGATCCAAAGGGGCTTTTTTGCAGAGCAGCCACAAAGATCACGTGCCACCAGGTTTGCTTTATTGTGATGGAATGTTTGTTTTAAATCTTTATATTGATTAAATGCATCAGATATTGATCTTCGAGCTGTATTTGGTCATGATAGTCTTAAAAATGAAGGAACTCCGTCCATATTGGCTCATTAAAGTTACCTCTGATGCATCCGATTTCTTATTACCAGTACCTATACACTGCATAATAATTTGTAACTCTGTTGGCCTCTTACATTGAGGCACGTTAATGGTTTCATGCACACACTTCCAGTGTGTATAGGAAGATGTCAATTCTAGCTTGATTGTGCATCGCTGATTGCAATGCCTTGTGCTGTACACAGAGCAATAGCAATTCTCACAAAGTGCTCTGCTGCTATTTTCTTGACTTTATTCTTGTCCCCTTTAGAGCAAAGCCGCAGGGATGACCTGGAGAGCCTCGGCTATGTGCTGATGTATTTTAATCTTGGCTCGTTGCCCTGGCAGGGGCTTAAAGCGGCAACAAAGAGGCAAAAGTACGAGCGTATCAGTGAGAAAAAGATGTCAACCCCGATCGAAGTCCTCTGCAAAGGTTATCCATGTGAGTGAAGATGCTAAATAAGTGGTTGGGCGGGAAGAGCCGTAAGGTACACAATGTTGAGTGGCAGGCTTTAGTTGAGAGAAGGTGAAGTTCAAATTGTTTTTTTGATTTCAGAAAAATATATTTTCCCCATACAAAGCAATAACTTGTTTGAAGAGCGTGCTGAACTCTTAAACCACAGATTTGTCTTTTCGGCTATTGCCCCACTGCCTCCCTTACCTGTGTGTTACTTGCAGTGGCTGGAGTACTTTCTGGGCGTGTGGCAGCCACATCCACTCCTTGATGCTACCCCTGGAGGCAGTAAAAGGGGTTTCCGAGAGACATCCCTCAGCCTTTTCTTGGATGTTCCAGGGGCTGAGAGTAGTAAGGAGACCCTTTGACGGGGAGAAGTGTTTCATGAGTAGAGAAAAGAAAGCTGCTTCCTTGAAGGTTTAGCCCAGCCCCACACCACAGGGATAAAGCCCCAAGACAATTACCCCCTAAATCACTGTGCAGAGGCAGTGAGTTGTGTCTCACTTTTTTCGGCACAAAGCACTGCGTCAATGCACTGAGTAGGAGTGAAGAAACTGTACGTTAGGAGTGGAAATTGTGGCATATACCGCAACTGTGAGTAAAACAAACTTGGCGCAGACAAATCACATGCAGCGAACACTTGTTCTCAGGGATGCTGACAGTGGGTTGAGTCTCTCGCTCTCTCTCTTTGTGTCTCTCCCTCTCCCTCTCTTGGATTTTGAGGACTTGATTTTTTTTTTTTACCTTGAAAGAGTGACCCTTTTTCCCACTCATGTATTTTAATGTGATTTTGAACTCTGTTTCTTTTGGTTATTGAGTCTGACAAACTCCGTTAGCATCATCTTTTACATTGTGTCACACAGCACCTTCAGTGCAGTGGCACAGGGAAGCCTTTTTCAGATTCCCCAAAGGTTTAAATACCTTCTCTTGGATAAACTACTGTTTCCAAGAGCAGTAAAGTGAAATTGACTTTACTTACATTTGTAACTTTCTAGACACAGCCCACACTATCTTACAATCGTGTGCTGAAGGGGTTACTTAGTATCCCCTTTGTCTAGCTTATCATGTAACAATTTTATGTTCCCCTTTCCTTGATTAATGGCTGATGGCAGTGGTTTACTTTAACTACTGTGGTGTGCTTTTGACGTGGGCTGCCGTTGCAGCTGCAGTAAAGCACTCAAGGTGCCATTTTTGTCAAAATGGCCATGGTCTTCTTTTTTCACCATTTCTTCTTGGAAAGGTCCTTCTTGAGATTTACTCTGTGTGCCAAACCAGGTTTGGTCTCTTTGTTCGCTTTGCCTTTTCCAGGATTCACAAGTGAGGCCGCCTCTGGCTCCAGGGTGTCTGGTGGGGTTAGGAAGTGAGGGAGGTGCCCCAAACTCCCTGTGCTTAGTCTCCTAGGAGACCCAAATGCACTCTGTGGTGATTGGCCGGCCGGCAAGGATAGCCACCCTGCTGGTTGACTGACAGCTGGGCTGGAATGAATGGGAGAGACCTGCATAAAAGGCAAGGCTTTTTTGGCTTGGAAGGCAGAGTCCACCACTGGACGAAGGAACCGAAGAAGAACTTGAAGAGGACGCCTGCTGCAACACCTGGACCATTGGTTTGCCCGGTGAAGCACTGCTGCTGTGCTGAAACTCCAAATTTGTATAGACAGAGAAGCCCCTGCAAGGACGTCTTCTCCCTTTGAGTTGGAGGGACCAATCAACTCCAAAGTAAGCCACCTGCACATCCTCTCAGAGCTGGTTGAATTACCAGAGTTGCTGCTGGAAACCAAGATGCCAGGAAGAGGAACACCAGATTGTGTGCGTTGCTTTTAAGCTGGCCAAGAACTCCAGGAAGATCCTCCAGACTCCCAGGAGCAGGACTGACCGAGCCTGAGCCACCGCAACAGAGTGCTGGACCCCAGATGCAAGGAAAGTCCATCTTGACAGCCAGAAACCGTGGTGTTGCTATTTGCGGTAGACGTGAGGAGCTGAAACACTGAAGTGCCACTTGTTTGAAGATTGCTGGTTGCGGTCGGTGACCGCGCCATTGCAGTGCAGAAGTCCTCCTCTTGTCCCCACGGCTGATGCACAGCAACACCAGGATCTGCACAGCTGCACAGGAACAGAAGTCATCGGCTGCATATTTCTTCAACCTAAAGGTACTGTACAGTCTAAGAGAACGTACCTCTTGTTGTGTAACTACCCTTATTCTCTGTTGGTGAGACTTGTTGTGGTTGCTCTGTAGAGTTGCTGATAGCTTCTTTACTTCACAAGCCTAAACAGCTTGTGGCCCTACTTTGAATTCTTCTTTTCTACAAAGACTTTGAAAAACATTTGTGCAAGACTTTTTACCTACCTCTGAGAAGTGCTTCAGCTTCACCTAGACTTTTGCTCAATTGACTTTGGCTTAGCCTGGCTTCCTGAATGACTTTTCTTCCCTCTGTGAATGTGTTTGGTCTTCCTTCCAGGAAAGGATTAATTAACTTTACATTGGGGGAGGGGAGGGTGTTACCAGAAGTACTTAACTGCTTTGAGAATATTTGTGAGATCTCTTGTCATAATAACCTTTCTCTTTGACAAACTCTAAAGTTTAATTCCAAATGCCAACAGTAGTATATTAATGTCCCCAGTGTCCTATTTACTAAAGGCACCTGAGGGCGTAGAATGTGTCTGTGTGCCATCCCAAAAGGGTACTTACTGGGTTAGAAATACTAAGTGTGTATTTTGAAGTGTATTTGTGTGTTGCTATTATATTGCCCGCTTCTGAAGAAGGCTCTAACTGACTGATACAATACATTAATAATTGTTTATTAAAGAAACCTTGTGTGTAAGAGTTTGTGACTACTTTGTCACTGTGAATCTCTGTTTAACTCCCCTACAGCTCACATTGACCCCTCTCGAGATAACCCCGGCTGCTCAACACGCTACCAACCTGTGTAGTATAGACTTATAGACGCGCTTTTTGGCAAGTGGCTTTTCTAAGTGGCGCTGTTGGACGCTGGAGAACGCTCTGCCTGGAACTATTGTGGCAGCTGGCCTGAATAGACAACGATAATATGGCCTGAAGCCCCGCCCCCTGAGAATCCGGAAGCTACATTAAGCAAGGTCTGCGTGCCTTTTGGCGCACGCGCTTTTTTAGTCAAGTGACTTTCCTAAGTGGCGCCGTTGGTTGTTTGCTGCTTTGTGCAGCGTGTAGCAAATTACTAACTTAGCATGATTTCCTTTGTGAATAATGAGAGTGACAATACAGAGAATCGATACAGCGAGAGTGAAAGTGTTGCGATTGAAGACAGGAATTGTGGGCTGTTAAGCTGTGACAGCTTGGCAGCGGCAAAGGCTTGTGAAAGGATACACTCGCAACTAATTTCAGCGAGAATTTGTGTTCAATTCTGGAGGTACTTTAGTTCTGTTCATCGAGGAGAGTTGAGACCTCAATGTGTGTGGGTCCTTCATGCTGGTATTCTAATTATAACTAGCATTCACTGTGATTATTGGTGACCATTACACAGCTGTATAGCCTCCCCAAACTACTCTGATTCTAGAATATGAAGGCCAATATGTACACTTTGAAAACGGGTATGCCGACTAATTTGGTAGTTTCCCAAAACATCAGTTTTGTTAAAAGCAGTACGCCAAAAGCCCTCGCCTACAATTGCATTAAAAAAGAAATTACCGGACAACCGCTTATGACACCCGAGATAAGGAATCTAACGGGTGATATTCATGGGTTCTGTTTTCCCAGAAGTGAATCTAATGCATTATCTGTGGTGAATATTATACAGAGTATACCAATATCTAATGAGTTACCTCTGCATCTTGTTAATGGTGACAAAAATAGGTCTATATCTGACACGATTTTAATAACTGAAGTGTGCACTACGCAGCCTGAGACTGATATATTACCAGCTATTTCTAATAACCTTGAGAAATCTGCTGCTACTAATGAACCTGATGGTGCCTTGGTGCCCGCTGTCTACTCTGATAAACATAAAGGCGCCACTCATGACTCACAACCAATCAATATAGCCCCAGATTGTATTTCCATTCCTAATGAGCTGAGTGGGTTTGATGGTGCGAATGGGCCCTATTGTCCTTCGCCTATAACTGTGAATTATATGGTTCTCTGAGTTTGTTCGAAAATCATGTTTCACCATCTGTAAATGGGACTTCTTCCTTTGCACACCCAACACCCGAAGGGCTTTGACTGCCTCAATTCCGCCTGGCCCTGTAGATCCATCCAAGAATCACAACCCCTTATTGGAAATCGCGTTAACAGCAATGAATAACTCCATTAATTCTTTATTTAAGCTTTTCGAATCCCTAGACTCTAAATTGACACGACGGGCAGCTCAAATAGACCAAATTACCAACCAACTAATAGGTCTGACCAAAAAATGTATAAAATTTCATTACAAGCTAATGCGCCGCGGGTTGATCCTGACTTAATTGAGGTAATTAAGTTAAGCCCTGGTGAACCAGTTGAGGAGGTCAAGACAAATGAAGGTAATATACAACCTATTTTGCCAGTCTTCGTGCTATTAAATGCTCTAATGGAAATACTATAAACAAACCGGCTACTCAGACGGAGAATGTGGATAGGCGTGAGCCCTTGGTATCAGCCTAATCTGACCATGCAGAAAGCTTAGGGGATGTACAATATGTTTGACCCGAAGTCAAATACTTTGAACCAGGCATTATTCAATTTGACCAGCAAGGAAATTAAAAATCAAAGATGCGGCCAAACCACGACTGGCTCAAATTCCACACGCTTTGTTAAACGCTCTGTAATATCACAAAAGCGTGGAGATTTGCGCCTGAAATACATTAATTTGAGACGAGGGAAAACTGTAAAACCAGCTTTGCTCTGCCCTAATAAAAAGCCAGTAGAACATCTCCCATTAAATGAACTTGTATCATTAATTGGAGACACTCGGATGGCAACAACAGAGAGTTCTTCCACTTTAACTTTCCCTGCTACCCTTGCAAATCCAAACATAAGACCTCAATATAACACTGCTAGAGATCCTACTAACCAGAAATCTTTAAATGAGGGTGTATTACTCTCGCCACCCAAATGTAAGTCTCCCCTCCACTCTAAACCGACTTCTCTTCCTGATGTGAACCCTGTTAATAATATACTTATACACATCAGGGCAGAGATTTGGAGGTCAGCGGATGAGTTCTTAAAATATAAGCAATTGTGTCCACCTATGATCCAACCGCCCGCACAATCTATGGCAGTTAAGAGACCTCAGAGTACTAATATCAAGCCCCAAGATAAATTATTCCATCAAGTAAGATCTAACGAAAGAAATGGAAAAATGATCAGAGGTCTATCCAGGCGTGCGAGATCTATCGTTGCTAAAGTCTAAACATGCTCTATCCTACAATAACTATGATCGTTTCATTCTGAAATGTCGTGATGGGCCACATTTAAATTACAATCTTAATAGGACTAGTGTTATGGCTATTTTTGACGATGTTAAAAGTTTGAGAGATATTTCATCTACGGATATCCACCAAGTAGAATTCCTAAACAAAGAAAACCTGGGAGTTGTTAAATTGTGGACCGCCTCGAATGTAGTCTGTAACTCCATATTGCAAGCGCAAATGGAACTCTTTTCTATGGGCTTTCTTCTTGCAGTTGATCCTACAACACACATCTCTAAAGATGATAATAAGAGGGTCAACTTTGAAGATGTTTGCGCCAAAATAAGATCACCAAAAATATATACTACTCGGAATGTAAGAACTCAATCCAATTGGCTGCGAGACCAAGAAATTAATGCTGTAAATGAACCAAATACTCTGTCATAACAATGCGAGAAGACCCAGCAAGGGACCATAACTTTGGCTTGCTGGAATACTTGCGAATATGTACACTTACCTGGCCCAAGTGCCGATACTCTGAATAAGTTTGATGCAGTGGCACTTCAGAAACATGGTTGATTAAACTTCCTGTGTGGGATGCCTATGATATTGAATTCCAAGCAGCAAAAGCCAATAGGAGGGGCCGGCCTTCAGCTGGATTGCTTGTTGCTATTAAGCTTGGGCGGGGAATTTCTATTTTGCCATGGGCAACCCCAAACATTGCACTGCAAATGCTTAAAATTAAATTTCCAGCAGGAGTGGTTGCGCTACTCAATATTTATCGCAACCCACTGGCTATTACAGATCATGTGTGTTTTTTTTTTTTTGTTTTGGTTTTTTTTAACAATTTACACCAATTATTTAACTTAATTTCCCAGACACCAGAGATAACCAATACTATTCTGGTCGGGGACTTGAATTTACAATCCAGTCTGTGGGAACTTGGAGCTGCTGGTGAGTCATCGCAACATGTACATGCTTAATGGAACTATGGTTGGGGATGCCGCCACCCCCCCCCCCCCCGTGATACTTGGAGCAGAGGAACAAGCCGGTCAATTATAGACTACATGTATACCGAGAAGTCTACTTTCCAAGCAATAACCCAATTTTGTATCTTAAAGCAACCATTCAGTGACCATGATCTGTTATCAGCCGAGTGGAGTTACAATATAACTCTTCCTCAATTAAGACCTCGGAAATACACGTTTGACCTTATGGTTAATAATGCCAGATACCGCTTTCATTGGACAGAAAAATCTTTAGCTCGTCTAAATGACCGCATTCTACAGAACCACTGATGCCCTCAGGGGCGAGTAGTGCCATATAATACTGTCCTGCAGGTCTTTAAGGTGACCTCAAAACCTGGACTTTACCAGGCATCTATTCCCAAACACAACTTCAACATTGCGATTCAAAATCGAAGAGGTCTGATGCCCCAAGAAAGGAAGGCAGCGCTGCGCCTACCCTTGGTCATCAGAAAATCACCCTGCAGTTGATACAGCGTAACTGTAGGAATTGGATAACATCACAAAGAGTATGCTGTATCAAGCAGATGGGGAGGCAATGTTGAAATAGATTGTGTAAAAACACTGCTGAAATATGGTCTCTCCTTAATCTAACCTCTAATACGAAGCAAACTACAGTGCAGATCAATGGAGTATTGGAGGCGTCTTGGGTACATTACTTCTCAGATCTGTACAGTGCTTTTGATGGGTGGTCAAGCAGACCGGCAATTATTGCGACTAATGATCAATGTATGGATATTCAGGAGAGTGATATTTTGGATTATATAATGAAGTCCTCGAACTCGAGGGCTCCTGGGCCGGACGGCCTTACAAATGTTATGATGAAGCAGCATCCTGACTCCTGGGCCCGAATTCTGTATAACATCTTTGTGCAGGCCCTGAAATCAAATCCTATCCCTCTATCATGGCAATCTTCGATAATTGTGCCGATATTCAAGAAGGGCGATCATGCCTGTCTGACCAACTACAGACCAATCACCCTCTTGGATATCCCGGGCAAGATATTTGCCCGGTTCATCCTGAGGGACTTTAATAAATGGACTGCAGTCGACCGAAAGCAAGACCCGTACCAAACCGGGTTTATCCCTGGTATGGGAACTGCAGTCCATTTATACACACACACATCGATTATACATTACCATCAGATTCTAAGGAAAATTTTATATTTCGCATTTATTGACTTCAAGGCTGCTTTCGACTCAGTCTCTCGTGCCCTGCTGATCTCAAAATTATTCAAATAAGGCTGCCGTTTGTATTTAATCAACCTCATTGAAGCCTTACATACTAACACTAATCTGCAAGTGAGACTTGACTCCAAAGGAACACTCTCCTCAGTTATTAAGACATTCTGTGGGCTAAGGCAGGGCTGCATACTAGCAGCCTCCCTGTGCAACCTTTTTATATCAGACATTGGTGAGGAATTGGAGGTGCTGCTGCAGATGCACTGAAACTGGTAGGGAAAGTTGTGCCTGCTCTGCTATATGCAGACGACCTTGTGCTGATTTCAAAAACCCAGAGAGGGCTATAGAACCTCTTAGATGCTCTCACCTTATATGTAGAAAATACATTTTTAACAATTAATCTGAACAAAACGAAGGTGATGGTGTGTAATTCTTTGAACCGAACTAAAAATGGTCAGAACAAGCATTTGTGGAAATGGCATATTCGCTCGGTGGCTTTGGAACTTGTTCCTCAATATACGTACCTTGTAGTGGTCATTTCAGGGGCAAATAATACCAATCACATAATGGCTATGAATAATAAACTAAATGCAATGATGTCCCAAGCTTCAATAATCAAAATTCCAATCTAATATGAGAAATTTTCCATCAAACCAGTGTTGTCCTACTTTTTACAAAATGTTTCGCCAGTCTTACTATATGGTTCTGAAACCAAACCGCTTATTTCAAGTAATATTTTGAATCGGCTGGGAGGCACGTTTTGGAAACAAGCTCTGAGCCTGCCGATGTCCATGCCTGTAGCGTGGATTAGGATGGAATTAGGATTGATGTCATTGCATGTAAGATACATATGGCAGGTTACCGCCCTCTTTCGAAAATGTATACTTGCCTCAAATTCAGGGAAGTTGATAAATGTTTTGGCAGACTTTGTTTTTGGAACAAACTATTATTTCTTGCTGATGCTGGTGTATCTCTGGATGATCTTCTAACAAATCCAGTCAGGGCTAAAACAAAACTATTCCAAATTGATTTGCAGACAACACAAGATAAATGCCTCACATACCGAGAGTTTCCAAAAAAATGTTTACATAAAAAAGCCAGCAACCTGGAACTATACCTCCAGAAGTCACTGTCTCCTAAACACAGAGCAGAATTTATGCGACTAAGATTTGATCTTTGGCCAACCACGGATCTCCTAGCGAAACATGGAATGATACCACCTGGAGATAACTTCTGCTGGTTTTGTAAAGAAGTAAATCAACCAGAGACCATACGCCACTTGATGTCAGAATGTGGTTCATTAAGTTCGAAACGTGAACAGCACTTTCTTTAAAATTTTACAGAATTATGTAAATCTTTCAGCGGAAACAATGTGGTGGGTGGTTTATGGAGGACACATTGCAATGTTAAGAATTGCTGCCATTGCTTTTTTAAATGAGTTAGTTACATGAGGAACGGAATTGAGTTAGATTTGAATTCCGATGCGTGTCAAATCGATTGTTTTTACCCAGACTTTATATACCTTTAATGTTTTATGATGATTTGTACTCTGTGAAAATGTGTACTTTTTTCTCTTTTACTACTTTTTATTTTGATATTATGTTGTGTAAATATTGTAAAGCTGATTAAGTTCAGTTAAAACAATTAAAAAAAAAAAAAATGATACCGAAGGTTGGGTTCCTATTGCCAGGAGGACAGGATTGTTGTAGTGCACCCAAAGGGTACTGCATACAAGCTTGCCTAACATCCTGTTTTTGCCACCTGATTACAACATGGCAGGCAGGGTTCTGGTAACCGACGGCCGCCTGGGCATCAGGCGATCCCTATTAAAAGATTTGCAACACCTGCATGAATAGGAGGAAGTTGAAATGTTAGGCAGGCGCCTATCGTGTACATAACGCAGAAAAGGACCCACCATTCTGACCCCTTGTTTAAATCACTATCAGCACAGGTAGACACGCAACTCTTGAATTGGTATGTGTAAATTAGGATGGTGATCCAGAGGGACATGGGGCGGTTTTCAGTTACGAGAGTTACAGAAGGAGAACCAAGAGACCACAACATGTATTGCCCAAGCCAAGAATTGCCACGGAAGCTAGGGAAATAAGAGAACATAACCTTCGTTAGCCCAAGCACAGTGGGTCAGCTAGTATCCGGGAGAAAGAGAATGCAGTAATTTGGGAAGCTAAGCCCCAGAGCATAGAAGAGGCCAGGTTGAAGGAATAGGCTAGAGTAGGAGCCTGCTGAGAACTTGCACGCAAAAGATGGCTCTGGCAAAACCTCGAGGAAAAGCATATTGAGTGAAGCCAGCTGGGTGCTTGAAGTTGCAAGACCAACCAAAATAAGTTCCCTGGGTTACAATACTTATTATAAAAAATACGATTATAATAATTCACTGGTTTCACAATATAGTTAATATTGAAGGACGAGCATGTTATGCGGAAATAATCACCTCATCTCCACTGTCGCCAAAAGGTAGGGACTTGGGGATTTAGCTGGATCCTCTGCTTTCAATGGATCACCAGATCAGTACGGTCACTAGCACTTGTTTTTTTCTTATTTGTATTTGTTTATTATTTATATCGCGCACCTAACCCCGAGATAACTGCGCGCTGGAAACTTGAGAACGTTACAGGCATACATACATAAGATAGCAACAGGCAGGTCGCCCAAGGCTTACAAGTAGGTCGAGTAGCCAATAGATACAGATAAGAGCATATGTAACAGTTGAGTAACAATACAGTGATGGATGCAAGGATAGTTGGGAGCAAATGTGGAACAGATGCAGGAACAGTTGAGGGCAGATATGGTCAGAGTGTGGACTACGGCTTCAGATTTATAGTTTCATCAGTGAGCCAAGTTTTTACTCTCGTTTTGAACGAGCAGAAGGATGGTTTTGTTCTGAGGTCGGAAGGCAGGGAGTTCCAGCGTTTGGCGGCTTGAACTGGGAAGCTAGCTCCTCCAGCTGTTTTTAGATTGAACCTTGGTACTATAAGGCAATGTGAATGGAACGATCTGGTGGGTCGGACTGATTGGATTGGTAGATGGAGAACTTGTCTGACAAGTATTTGGGGGCTTAATTAGACAGGCACTTGTGGGTGAGCGCTAGGGTGCGTAATGCTGTTCTGTCACACACCGGGAGCCAGTGAGCCTGTCTGAGATTCGAGATGTGGCTGGACCTTGGAATGTTTAGAGCAAATCTCAGGGCATTATTTTGTAGGACCTGTTGAGATTCACTTCGGCAGATCATAGGAATAGTGTGTTGCAATAATCAATCTTCGATAGCACTAAGGCTCTGGCTAGCGTGGTGCAGCTAGTGGGGGACAAGTATGATTTACAGGCATGGATTCGTTTTTTGGTATAGGCCGTAGATGACGCAATATTGCTAACTTGTTTCTTTAGGGACAAGGTAGCATCAAGGTAGACCCCTAAGGTTTTGACTTCCTTAGCCACTTTAATTGGATTCCCATCAATATTGAAGGACATATACTGCGGGTCGAGTTTGTTTAGACGTGCCTGAGTGCCGACAATCAGGAGCTCTGTCTTTTCGTTATTAAGGCAGAGACTGTAGGCTGCCATCCATGACTGAATTTCCAAGTAGATATCGTTAATTAGCTTGGAGTCCTTTTCGTAGCAGCCTGTCAGTGTGATGAGAACCTGGGTGTCATCCGCGTAATTCGTGTAGATGACACCCCTGTTGTCAAGACGATCGAAGAGGAGCTTTGTGAAAATGTTGTATAGCATAGGGGAGACGCATCAACACTGGGGCACCCTGCAATGGATGGGGATTTGGTCTGCTGAGGCCGTGGGCGCGAAGACTCTGGTAGTTCGATTATATAAAAAGGATTTGATCAAATTGGTGGAGAAGGCCTCTGCTGTAGTCAAGTCATCTGTGAGGATCTGGTGATCGATCAGATTGAATGCAGCTGAGAGATCGAACAGTAGTAGGATAGCCAAATTACCTTTGTTTTTAGCCGCATCCATCTGTATTTTCAAGTCCAGAAGGGTCGTCTCCGTGCCTTGTCTGGGCCTGAAGCCAGATTGTCGGAGGCCAAGTAGGTTGCTGTCATCTAGAGTGGCATAACCCAAGCCTCCTTGAGGTTGTTGGGGACTAGGCTGGAGTTGAATGAGGAGTTTATCACTGTGGCGATGAAGGGGGACAGTTCTTTGGCGCCTTCCTTAATGATGGAGGCCGGGCATATGGCTCCTTGACATCTTGAGGGTTTTAGGCCTCTGATGATGTCTTGCACTTCTTTAGGAGTGACTGGAGAGAATGCAAATGGCGGGCACCAAGGACCTTGTTGCTCTGGAGAGCTCTTTGTAGCGGAGCTGCTAGTGAGGCTGTTCTTTTTGGCTTCTAGCTTAGTTTGAAGTGAAGCTATTTTGCTTGCTAGGGCTTGCTGGATTTTGGTGCACCAGGCTGCGCCCTTTATGCAACCCTCTGCTGGTGGGGCTGGAGATTCCAATTCCCTTAAGGTGGACTTTAAAAAAAGGCTGGCTCATTTCCATCTAAGATTGAGCTGATAAATGGCTTTATAGCCAGTCCCCTCGACTTTTGCAATGTTGCGTATCTGGGTCTATCAGTCATCTCTATACAGGCTACATATGAGGCAGAATACCACTGCTAGAATGATTTTCCATTTGGCATGAAGGGATTGCATTTCGTCAGCTTTGCAGTCGCTCCATTGATTGCAATTGAGAAACATATCAGATTTGTCTGTGCCTGGTGCACCAGTCCTTGTATAATCAGATTCCTACTTTTTTAATGACTAGTTCATTATAAGCAGACCTGTTAGTTACATTCCTCTGCTGCCTGTGTTCTTGTTGTTCCAAAAAGAGGTTTTTGGGGGCTGGGCGGGGGGAGGGTGAGTCCAGCATTGTCATTCTTTCTGTCAAACTCTCGAACGCCTTGCCCATCCAGCTTCACTTTTTGGATAAGTGTTGGGTAACATTTTCATATTTATGATAAATCCTCCTTACCTGTGTCAACCCTAGAACATTTTGCTTGGACTTGGTGATTATTTTTCCTTGTCTCTAGCTAAGTGGGAATCTTTTTCCCCTCTCACCTAGTCTTTTACTCTTTTTACGGGTGACCTTTTTATGTATCTCAATAGGGTTTGATTGGGGTTTGTTTTATTAATTTATATTGCGTGCCTAACCCGAGGGTATCTGGGCGTATTTCCAAGAAGGTTCAAGTCTTGGGTTACAAATAATGACAGGAACTATCAGTAGCAATACAGTAGAAGACCTACAGAAACAAGCCAAGAAACATGGCGGCAGTGCATGACAGGATCATGCAGTGTTCATACATAGGAGAACAGGCGATCAGGTAGTCGAGTCATTTGACATTATCCATTTTTTTACATTGGTCCTGATGTTTGGGAAAGTCTGCTCCATGCGCAGGTGTGTAGGAAGAGAATTCCAGCATTGGCCCGGTTGAACAGGAAAGCTCGTACCCCCTGCCTTTTTCAGGTTGAATCTAGGGACTTATAATAAACAGTTCAAGTTTGCCGTCTTTGTAGGTTGTAATGAGGCTTTTAAAATAATGTTATCATTCAAGTATAGTGGTGCAGCATTATTCAGACATTTGTGTGATTGAAGCTATTTTAAGCTGGATTCTGTCCTTGATAGAAAACCACTTTTAATTTCTTCTGACTGCAAAAATGTGATGGCTCCTCGGGATACTTAATGCCGTTCTTAATGCGATATTTTGCAGAATTTGCAATTTATTCAGCATATGTTTTTTGCGCCTGCGTAAAGGGCATTGCAATAATCAAGTTTGGATATGATTAAGGGCCTTGCAAGTGTGATGCAACTATTGTTAGATAGAAATGGTTTGCAAGCACGTATCAGCTTGCAAGTATATGCTGTAGCTGACGCTGTGATATTAACTTGTTTCCCTAAGTTTAAGGTTGAGTCCAGGTAAAATCCTAGAGTTTTCGTCGATGATAACAATACCGTCAATGTTGAATGAGGAGTATTGATATCCAAGTTTGCCTAGGTTGGTTGGGGCACCCAAGATCAGGATCTGGGTCTTGTCCTCATTCAGTCAGAGGCCGTGTGCTGCCATCCATGCCTGAATGATTGAAAAGATTTTGTTAACTAGAGCCAAATCTTTGTCATGGTCACCAGAGAGGGGTAGGAGTATCTGGGTGTCATCTGCATAATTATTGAAGGTGACACCCAGATGGTCCAAAATGCCAAATAGGGGCTTTCTGTTTCTCTAAAGTGTTTTACAAATGTAACTATTTCTAAAATGTATCTTTCATTTTTTGAGTGGTTTGTCAATGGTAAATGTTCCCCGAGTTCTATTTTCTTTTGCTGAAGTATATTGCAACGTGGTTATTTACATTGGAATAATTACTACGAATGGCTTTAAAAATGGGGCTGTTTCCCCCAATCACCTGTTCCCCAGCACACCCAACCTATACCTCTTACCCTAAAAATACATAAGTATGACCCCACCCACTTTGAAACTTACTCCGGCAAAACATGATTCAGTTTCCTATCCTTTATGATTATGTTTAATTACCATGTGTGCATTTGTATTATTTGTAATGCTATGTTGTAGAGCATGGGCCTGCAACCTTTGGCTCTTCAGATTTGTTGGACTACGACTCTCATTAGCCCTAGCCAATGGTGATGGTTCATGGGAGTCCATGTCCAAAACATCTGGCATTCAAACGTTGCAGGCCCCTGTTCAATGGGTCAAAATGAACATGGTGTCATTGTTGGCCTAATGGATTTTTAGGCAGTGGGCAGGAGCCGGGCCCCTCTACTTTAAAGGTTTTACTGTTCCTATACTTCTATTTTAAAAAGAAACTGTTCCGGAATGGTTTCGTTTTAAAATAAGTGTAGTAAGAAGTTGAAACTTGCACTTGCGATGGGGTTTGTGGGGAGCAGGGGAAGGGGCAGGGGCAGGCCAGCAGGGAACATAGTTCCACTACTTCTTTTCGTACACTTCGACCACTATTTTTAGGCTATTTCCCACCCCCCTACCTATGTGGTAGGTGCTGGCCATCAGGTTTAGAACCTCAAACATTATAACCAGGGTGGGTTGTATCTTTAGGGCACCTTAATTGTACAATAGGGGATTTTTCATTTTCTAGGTTGTGTAGTCCCCTGCCCCCCCGACCCCTGTCATTTATGTATAGTAAATATGTGAGCTACTGGACCCACATACAGGCAGTGGAGTCCAAATCCTTTTAGACATTTACATGTTTAATAATAACTAGGTCTTTTTTAATGCTGTGTATTATGTTCTAAGTACTTATTCGACTTGATGGAGATAAGAATGTATATTGGTGTAGTGTATTTTCGATGGATAGCGTGTGGACTAATTGTACCTTTGTGTCGTCCTGCTTCTCCTACTTGAGAGTTAAACCTTGTCGCTCTGTTAGGAAGAATGGTCATAAATGTGCTAATTCCCTTCACCTTAGAGACCCACAGCAACTTTGCTGGATATTGAGGACTTGATTTTTTTAGCTGGAGAGAGTGGGATCCTTTTTTCCCACTCGTGTATTTTGAATGTGTTCTACGCTTGTGTTCCTTTTGGTTATGGAGTTTTGGACAACTCTATAGACATCTTTTCATGTGTGTCACACAGAACCCTCGGTGCAGTGACACAGGGAAACCTTTCCAGGCTTTCCCAAGGTGTAAATACCTTCTCTGGGATAAACTGTTTGCCAGAGAAAGTAAAGTAAAGTGAATTGACTTACTAGTGTCTTCAAATTCCTAGACCCAGCACACCCTATCTTACTATAGAGTGCTGGAGGGGTTACCTGGTATCCTGTGTCTAAAAACTCATGTAGCAGTCAAATGCTACCCTTTCCTCCCGAAATGGCTTGTGGCAGTGGTTTCACAATGAACTACCATGATTTTTCCCGGCCGCGAACATCGGTAGCGTTATATCGGGGGAGCCATGGTTGTCGTCTGAGCCTCCTTTGTTTAAACAGGTCCCAGTCTTCTTTTTTTGCTATTTATTTTTGGAACGCTCCTTCTAGTGTTTTTCTCTGCATGCCAAACCAGGTTTTGTTCCTTTGTTCCTTTGCCTTTGGTGGGCTTCAGTACTGAAGACCACCTCAGTGTCTGGAGTGTGCAGGAAGTGAGGGAGGTGCCCGAAACTCCCTGTGCTTAGTCTCCTAGGAGAGCCAAATGCATACTCCTCTTGAGATAAGCATGGCTGCTCAGCAACGCTACCAGAACTGTGTAGTACAGACTTATACCAAAGGTTGGTTTTGCTTACACCTGTATTCCTAGTTGTGTGTAGTGGTCCCAAAGGGTACTGCATACAAACTTTGCCTATTATCTGTCCACATTACCTACTCTTAATAGAGGTTTTGCCGCTCTTCTCAAGTGTTAGCCCCTGTTAAGGCATGTGGTTGTATTACCCCTCAACAGATAGTGGTAAAAAACTGCCTTAACAGTTTTCCTATTTCCATTTCCCTGTACTTCGACATTAGCAGACAGCCCCTGTGAAAAATGCATTCATGACGCCCATCTAGGTGTTATTGGGTGCGTAGGTCCACCATATTATGCATGGTTTTCTTGATAACATTTGTTTTATTGTGATCTTTGCCTACTTGGTTCTAACCATTATTGCTTTCCTCCTTACTCCAAAAGCTGAGTTCTCCACGTATCTGAATTTCTGCCGCTCACTTCGGTTTGATGACAAGCCAGACTACTCCTATCTGCGGCAGCTCTTCAGGAATCTCTTCCACCGGCAGGGCTTCTCGTACGACTACGTTTTCGACTGGAACATGCTCAAATTTGTGAGTCTTGGGCATACACTTCCTTCTGGTTTTCATAGGTGTAGCAATTTTCCTCCCTTGCCCCCAAACTCTTGGCAGTGCTATTCCTCATTTTAGAATCTCAGACTTCAAGGTTCTCCACAAAGTTGGATAGATCTCTAACAGCACTGTTCAGGTTACATAGATGTGATTTGGCTCATCAGATCCATTCCTCAGTTATCCTTTCTGGGTACCCATGTTAGTTTTTTTTTTTTTGGTTTATTTTATTTAGTTAATTTTTTTAAAAAAGAGAACGTTTTTCCAACTGTTTTTTTACAGGGTGCAGCACGGAACCCTGAAGAGATGGATCGAGAGCGACGGGAGCACGACCGTGAGGAGCGTCTCGGCCAGGTGCGAGGTACTGCAGCACGGGCTTTACCACCTGGCCCACCTGCCGGTGCAACAGCAGCTGCCAATCGTCTACGAAACGGCCCCGAGCCCATGGTCTCCACCCCTGCCTCCAGAATCCAGCAGAGCGGTGAGTAAAGATTGATGTACAGACACCATAACGCAAGCTTCTTTGAGGGGAGATGTACAGGCCATGTCGTATTATAGAAGGCTGAGGCCGGAAGCTAAAAAGTTTTGTTTTTGCCAGATATGACTAGTTACTAAGTTTATTTTGGCTAGAGGGCGCACAGTCTGAGTTTCAATGTCAGCTGATTGCACCAATAATGCATAAAATGTGATCCACAGTTCTTTCGGTTGAAGAGTGCCAATGTGGGCACACTAAAAGAAATTAATGGGCCAGCAGATTTCCAGATGTGTTTCAAATTATGAATTCCATTACTCCTGAATCCTGTTCGCTTTCCTGCATTTGCGTGGAATATTGCATCCCGTGGGGATGGGACCAAAGCATGATCTGGAACAGCATTGACTGGCAAGGAAAATCAGTGTGCCGTACATCCTTTTATTCAATGTTCTGGCCCAAACCGCTAGTCCCTTTATCCTCTCATACGAGTCAAGGACATATCTGGCTGCTGTGCAAATTCATGGCTAAATGATTTGGGATTTGTGTTGATTGTGTTTGTGCCGTAGACCTCAGGGTTCCCGGATTAGCGTGTCCTATAATAGTTTTGCTTAGACGGACCTGCTGCCTTTTGTCTGGCAGCTCTAAATACAGGAAAAGGTCTACAGAAGACCAAAACCACAGTTTAGAACCATTATGCAAACTATTTCATAGGTGAGTAGAATTTGATATCCTCAACAAACAGTTAAAGTGTTCAAAGGTTTTTAACTCAAAAATACATCTGAAATGGTGGGAAAGTGTCCCAAAACCCCCAAATTCCCAATATAATTAAGCATTGCTAACACCTTAAATTGACAGGTAAAGTTATCCAGAACTTGCTGTGAGTTTAAGAAGTTTAGGAAAGTGTCTGTAGAAGTGAACAGGTCAGTCAATAGTTCAACTCCCAGTTATAGATGGTGAAAATGCAGGTAAGTATTGGCAGATTCCTGAGGAGCTGCAGATTAGTAAACCATTTGGCTGGAGAGGATGGAGGATAGCACAAGAAGAGTGCCAGACTGAGGTATAACAAGCAGGGGCCCGGAGGAGGAAGGATGCACAGGTGGCCACAAAGGAAGGATCAGAGGTACGCAGTCATAGTTGCCATTTTGTGGGAAGATTGTCTGCACACAGTGCCCCCGAGTACTGAAGACTGTCCTCTGCGACAAATGTAAGGACTAAAATCCCCAGGGACGTGGCAGAGGCTTCCATAATGTGTGTTTGGGTTATTTTTTTTTTTATTTTTATTTTTTTAATTAAATCTGTCTTGTTTTCAATTCCCGATGCCAAAGTGTTAAGGAGACCTTTCCACATCTCTCTGGTGAGGGGTGTGAAGCTATTTCTGATGCTTGTAAATCTGCTTATAGTCACATGCTCTGCATATAGTCCGACATCTAGTGCTAATCGCAGAGTATTGCATCTTGTCTTTCAAGGATCGAAAGGGGACATCGACATGGGCGTGCTTGTAACACTATCCCTGACGTGTAGTGTACCCAAGATCCTTCATGCGTCGAGGTCCCTCAGATTGTTTTTTTTCTACCCAGCTAGCTGGTCGCATTATGCAGAGCTTGAAAAATTGCTAATACAAATCTTTGTCCACGACCTCCGGCCGTTTAATATTGGTGCCCTTCACCAACGACTACTTTACAACCAACGCCGAAGATGGCAGAAGACAACTCGAGACTTCAACGGCTGGTGCTCCGGTCGACGCTGTCGACCACATGGCCTTGGCCCTCCAGCCAGGCCTACACAGTAGGGAGAGTGGGGTCCGGGCATTTCCTTCTCCCATCTTTTCCCTTCTGGTTTTGCTATCGCTATAAACCTGATCTATGGACAGGACACCATTTTAAATGTTGCCCTTCTTACAAAGGCAAGTATCCCTGGAAAGACACACACCGGAGGTGTAATAAGTGTCTACCTCGAGATCACCACGAGGAATCCTGTCGGCCTTGCAAGCTTTTACGTCCTAAGTCGATAAAGAACAGCGAGTAAAACAGTGGGCGTCCTATGCCATGCAGCTGGCAAAGGGTAGCTCCCCAGCAAGCCCCTAAAGTGATGAGGAAGTGAGCGACAGCCGTGGCTTTGACACGGAGGCCATTGATTAGTCTTCGAAGCAGCCAAGCTCCGAGGTGTCCGTCCCCTGCAGGCAGGCCACCGGTTCTGCTGTGGGGAGTGTACACTCCGGCGACAGGAACGCGCACACTACACACAAATTAAAGCAGCGGACTCGTCGGGACGGCAAAGACGCCAACGGGTAGGCCGATTATCTTCAGAACCCAACAATCCACAGGGTCGGCCGCCCTCCCTGCAACCGTCTAGGCGGCATGTGTCCGGGCACTCAAGTGACAAGGGCGTCAGCACCAAAGTTCATAAGAGCGCCAGGACGCCTCTTAAGAGCGTGCCGGCACATAAGGTTTCGGCAATGTCAAAAACCGCGAGGAAGCCTTCCACATATGCCAGAGAGCCGCAAGAGTCTCGCAAACATCATCTCAGCAGCAAATCGGCCTAAAGACCCGTCAAAGGACATGTCCAGACGTCAAGAAGGTCGGGGAGAATATTCTGAAGGTTCCCAGCCCCTATCTAAGATTGTCAGACAAAACTCGACGACCTTAGAACACAAGTCCCCAAGAAGAGCCCTTCTTCCCCCCAACCCCCCTGCCCTTCTTTCAGACCCCTCTGGGTCATCCTTCTGGACCAGGGACAGGTTAAAGGGGTACATGAATACATTTTCTAAATTTGTGGACTTTTCAGAAAAGTTTATCACCCCTAAAAGGCCTAGAGAGGAAGACCTCCAACCTACTATGACTAAATTTCAAAGGACCTCCAGCCACACTCCTCATGAAGAGGTGTTTGATCTGATGGAACCAGAGGAGATTCCTCAGGACCCTTATGAGCAGGGAGTTGGTCCTTTTGAGGAGCCTATTGACCAGTGCCCAGATTGGGGTGATGAGCAGCCAGTGGACGAAGCACCATGGCTGTCGCCATCCACTACCCCCGACACATTGTGCATAGATCCTTCCACTTCTCCCCCTATAAGACAGGCATCTCCCGTTGATGACCAGATGGCATTCAGTGCTATCCTGAAAAAAGCGGCAGAATACTTTCAGATTGCCACTCAGGAGGCGGTGCAAGACACAGACTTTGTGGTGGATATTTTGAAAGAGAAACCACCTTCAAACCAGGTGATACCTCTGTTGAACTCCATCAAACAGTGTATCACCCCTTCTTTGCTGACTCCATCGCACACAAGGGCAGTGAACCAACAGGTCGAGAAACATTTTTGCCCCTCTCCTACAGACCCACTCTACATCTGGGGACATGCCACTCCTGACTCCATCGCACACAAGGGCAGTGAACCCACAGGTCGAGAAACATTTTTGCCCCTCTCCTCAGGACAGGGGCAGCTGCCTCAAACCAATATCAGCCAAGAGGACAGCGCTTTGGCAAGGGAAGGGGTAGAAGCACCACCCCAAGAGGCTCCCCGGCCTAAAATCAAAAATGACTTACCAATCCGGGCCCCCTCCCATACCTCCCCGGCCGGGGTATGGATAACATCATTCTTCCACGCATGGGAGGGAATTACCACAGACCAGTGGGTGCTCAAGACCGTCACCCACGGTTACTGTATCGAGTTCAGCTGACCACCTCGATACCGGCCACCAACGACCAGGCAAATGTCACCAGAATATCTGAAGATCCTACTACAAGAGGTTGAGATCCTGCAAGAAAAGGGCGCAATCGAAGTCGTCCCCATTCTACAGGTAAACAAGGGTATTTAGTCAGTGTACTTCCTTGTACCCAAAAAAGGATCTCACCATGCACCCTGTGCTAGACTTGAGCCTAGCAAACAAATTTGTCAAACCACAAAGGTTTCGTATGACAACACTGCAAGAGGTAATCCCTCTACTAAAACATGGGGATTACATGGCAACATTGGACATGAAAGATGCATACTTTCATATTTCAATGCTGCCAGCGCACAGAAAATACTGAAGGTTCATGTTGGAGGACAAACACTATCAGTTCAAGGTCCTTCCCTTCAGCATTGCCTCAGCCCCAATGGTATTTACAAAGGTACTGGCGGTAGTAGAAGCTCACCTGCGCAGGCAGTCCACCCCAGTCTTTCCTTACCTCGACCACTAGCTAATAACACAGGATTCGCACAGAACGTGCCTATCAAACACCCAAAAGACAGTAGATGTACTCTTCAGTCTGGGATTCTCAATAAACGGGAAGAAGTCTAGTCTAGACCCCAGCCAAGTAAAACTATTTCTGGGAGCTCTAATTCGGACAGAAGACGGCCTCGTCTTCCCCCGCCAACGAGAGGGTTCTAAACATGCTGTTCCAGATCCCTCACTATGTAGCCAGTCGCGAGGTGTCTGTACGCACGCCAATGCGACTGTTTGGGATGGCTTTCTGCATTTCTCCAGCATAGGGTCTGGCAAGGGTTCACATGCTCATGAATATTCCCAGTCGTCGGGCTGGGAATCCTCAGTAAAAGAAAAAACAGTTTGTTTTGTTTCTAAACTGTCTTTCTCCTATAAACCAATCACTGAGCGCTGGGTCATACCCCCCCAGCCAATGACTGTCCTCTACCGAAGCCCCTCCTCTGGCAGCCATCTTCAGATTTGGTAGCACATAAAGTGGCCGTAGGATCAAGAGAAGAGCCGCACGAGCAGGCAGGAGGGTTTGCATGTGAATCCATGCCAGACCCATGCTGGAGAACAACAGTTACAGGTAAGTAACTTGTTCCTTACTTAGTCCCATACGCACGTTTGCGCATGCGCCCAATGCAAGAGTGGCTCAACAGTCAATGGTGTCAGGCCAGCGGACAATGGAACGATCTATTGGTTGTCTCGGCAGCCCTCGTTCTCTCACTATGGATGCATCTCTCAATGGGTGAGGGGCTCACCACCTTCATCTCATGGCACACAGTGTTTGGTCCCCAGCAGTACCATCCAAACACATACATCTCTTAGAATTGTTGGCAGTGTTCAAAGTCCTAAAAGCTTTTCAAACACAACACCACTGCCATGTATTCCCTGAACAAACATGGGTGCACACGCCCTCCAGGGCTATCCAAACTGTCCCAGAACATTTGGAAGTGGGCTCTCAAACACAGGATGTTCCTCCTGTCTCAACACGTTCCAGGGGAACTCCATCTTCTGGCAGACGTGCTCAGCAGAGACTTCCCTCTACCCACAGAGTACGAATAACAGCTGCACGAAGACATCGTCTCCAACGTCTTCGCAGAATGGGGCTTCCTAGAGACTGACTTGTTAGCATCTCTGGAGAATGCACAATGGAGATTACACCTCCAGGTATCCCCAGAACCACTCCAAGGTAATGCTTTTGCTCTTATTTCCCTACTCAACAAGATAGTCACAATGATTCTGGTCTCCCCTATGTGGGCCCGCCAACACTGGTTCTCTCATCTGATGTCGATGTCAATCTCTCCTCTGATGAAATTACCTTACCTATTCAACATGCTTTCACAAGACAAGGGGGAGACACTCCATCCTTGCCCGCAAACTCTCAATTTAGCGGCCTGGCTCCTGAGGTCATAGAGTTCAGGCACCTCCAATTTCCTCAGAGATGTATGGATATTCTTAAAGAGACAAGCAAGCCAAACACCAGACATTGCTACTCCAATAAGTGGAAACGCTTTGTCATCTGGTGCCATTCTAAGAGCATCAATCCCATCGACCGCTCTCCTACACGCATTGTGTTATACCTGACTCGTCTACTGGACTCGGGTCTGGTTTTTAATTCACTGAAAGTACACCTGGCTGCACTTTCAGCATACACTAAGTCCCAAAATGGGTCGTGGTGGAAGATCCCAGTGATCAAAGCATTTATGGAAGGGGTTACGACTTAAATCCCCTATTTCAAACCCAGCCCATGGATGGGACATAAATGTGGTATTAAGTAGACTAATGGGATCTACATTCGAACCTATGCATAAGGCTAGCATTAAGGCTCTCACTTACAAGACTGCCTTCCTAGTGGTGGTCACTTCAATTAGAAGAGTTAGTGAATTACAGGCCCTTTCAGTTCAAGACCCATTTTTTACAATTCACAAAGATAGGTGGTTTTGCGCACTCACCTTAGGTTTGCGCCTAAATTCATTTCAAAGTTCCATGTGAACCAATTAATAGAACTGGCCACCTTCTTCCAGAACCCCACTAACATGGCAGAAAAAAACCTGCACACACTTGGTGTGCATAAAGCGGTCATATATTATCTGGAAAAAATTAGACCACTAAGAAATACGAATCAGTTTTTCTTTTCAGTGGCAGCTGGTAGAGAACGAGATCTTGTCTGCCATCTCAAAGTGGATTGTAAACTTCATCACACTCTGGTACACTCTTGCCAAGAGAGATCTGCCCTTCGAGCCTTGAGCACACTCTACGCGGGGCACTGGGGCTTCCATAGCATTTATTGCAAATGTTCCTCTCGAATCCATTTGCAAAGCAGCAACCAGGAGTTCTGTACACACCTTTACAAAACACTACTGCCTAGATACTCACTCTAGGTCTGATTCTCAGGTGGGACAAGCGGTACTAAGACATCTTTTTACTACTGTTCCTTCTCAAACCCCACCTCCAACTCTGGGTCCTGCTCGCTAGTCTATGCACAGCATGTAACTCAAAGTAGATTCACAAGCATCAGAAGACATGCATTACTGACCGTAATAGCATTTCTGATGATTGTATCTGCTTGGATTCACATGCCCCCCACCGTTCCTCCCCGCTCGGAGTAAAAGGAACATAGACATGTTACTACTTTCACTCTAGCTGTACTCTCTCACGTTGGTCGTAAGGCTCCCTGACGGCAGAAAAAACACAACCAGAGGGATCTTGACGCATGAAGGATCTTGGGTACACGTTAAATCACTTTAGGCATAGTGTTACAAGCACGCCCATGTCGACGTCCCCTTTCGATCCTCGCAAGACCAGATGCTTTACTCCGTGATTACCACTAGATGTCGAACTATATGCACAGAATGTGAATACAATCATCAGAAATGCTATTACGGTAAGTAATGCATGTCATATTCTAACAGAAAGAAAGACAAGGGACCAACCAAAATTTTAACCAAACACTTCCGTCAAGGGAGGAGGATTGGGTATACTTGGTCCCAGTAGACGCACTAAGAGAATACACTACACAGATTTACTGAAAATACCATCTGGTGGCTGATCTGGAGCATCACAAGTTGTTTACTACCAAAGTCAAAGGGCATCGACTGTGCATTGTTACACTATCCACTATCCCTGTAGTCTGCACTCTGCACAAGTAGAGGCAACCTCATGTGCTGATATTTGCTCAATCTATAAAGGGAGCACACAAAAATAAAGATTAATGCAAAAACAGGGCAGCAACACCCCAACTAAGTCATGTATTGTCTCCAGCCTTTGGTCAAAATCATGCTTGCAGAAGTCGACCAAAGTCAAATCGTGCCTTTCTTTGGTCTAAGTCTTTCAAAATAAAAGCCTCCTTGTTCTCAGAGCATCCGGTATCCTCTCATGAAGAGAAGTAGGAGGAGAAACGCAACTATTTCTACAGGGTTCTCGGTGCTGCCAACCAAACTAGTTTGTGACCGCAACACTTTAACAAAGACTACTGGTTTTTTTAAAGGCCAGAGAGAAAAGGGTGTGGAAATGCCACCTTCCCTCACCTATTCCATGTACAAATCCAAAAAAGAAGCCAAAACGTAGATTTCATCCACCACGATAATTTTTTCCAATAGCTTTTTATTCAGGTTTTATAATTCAACGATACAACGTGAAAAAAAACATAGTGAAACAGGAAAAAAAGCAAGTAAGAACTTCCCACCCCCTTCCCACCCTCTTCCCACCCTCCCTTTGGTCCGGAGCAGACCCTAGATTTTTATTTTATTTTTATTTATTTTTTTCGTGGCAGTTCCTTGGGTCGTGCCCTCTGCGTGCCTCCCCTCTGTCCTGTGCTGCGAGGCCGACACCAGCTGTCATATGTCTTCCTCATCCTGATCGGGGATTATCCCCAGAAGGGTCATGGCCTTCGGGCACCATTTTCATCGCGCGGCCTCCTTTAGGTAGTTCAGCAGTGATGACCATTCTGTATTAAACTTTAAGTGGTCTCCTTGTAATGAGTAGGTCAGCCATTCCATTGCTAAGAGCGATCATATTTTTGTGATCCATTCGTGGTCTGCGGGAGGCTGCACCGATTTCCATTTGCGCGCAAGTACTAGGGCCGCCGCCATCATCCTGATGATGTAGAGCTTCCGGTGAGGTTTATTGATTTCTTTGAGTGCCCCATTCAGTCCTATCATGGCTAGGCCCCAGTTCCCCTAAATTTTTAGCCCCAGGACTTGTTTGATGGCCAAATGGACCGTTTCTCAAAATTCTGATATTTTCGGGCATGACCACCATTTGTGTCTCCATGTGCCCGTCTGTCCACATTTCCTTCAGCATACCTGCGAAACTCTTAGGTAGAGCTTGTGGAGTCTGACCGGGGTGAGGTGCCATTGTATTAACAGTTTCCTCCATATTTCCTGGATTTGGATTGATCTTGTGAGTTTTGTTATTTGGTTCCAAAGTTTCACCCATGCATCGGAGTCTATTGTGGTACTCGTGTCGGAGCCGATGATTCTTTTTTTTTAAACCTATTTTTATTGTTTTCACATACAAACAGCTAGCAATTTGTCTGAATAACAACCCTCAAATCCCCCTCCTCTCCCTCCCGCCCCCCCTCCGGAAGAACTGTTCTATATTGCTTTGTGCCTCCGGATATTCTATGATCTGAAAATGTCTGTTATTCTGATATTGTGGGGGCACCATTGTACCATATAGTCTGATTGTAGATATTCCAGAACCCCTCCCCATTCCTTCATGAAGGATTCGCTCGAGCCCTGTAAGATATGTGTTATCTTTTCTATGGTCATAGGAGAACAGACCAGACCTTCTGTAACCATTCGTAAAGTAGTGGTGGGTCTCGCTTTTTTCAGTTTTGGGCAATAGTCGCCCAAGCCGCTATGACCAGGCCCATGAAACTTCTCCATTGTGTCTTTGTGTACTTCTTGGCTTGTTGGTCTTTCATTCCGCACAGCCATACTTTCTTGCCCAAATGTTCCACCTCTGGGAGCATCCTATTCATCTCGGCCTTCACTTCAAACCAAAATCCTTTAACCCCTTGGCAGTCCCACCAGATGTGCCACCACGTGCCCGCCTCTGAGCATCCCCTGCAGCAGCGTTTAGATGATTCCCGGTACATAGTGCTGAGCCTTTCGGGCGTGTAGTGCCATTGGGTAACAATTTTTATCCACATTTCCCTGGTTTCCGCTGCCCTGGTCATTTTTGGTATGTTTGTCCACAGCTCCACCCACTGCTGTTTTGAAATCTCTTCCCCGAATGTTCTCTCCCATCTGCTCATGTATGCCCATTTGACTTCTTCATCCGACGTGTTGATAAAGCTATAGAAAGAGGAGATTAATTTTTTGGTTCCGGAGTTAGTTAGAAGGTATCTTTCAAACGGTGTTAGGTCTCTTGTTGCCGCTCTCGTGACCTCTGGTGTCATCAGCCAATGCTTGAGCTGCTCATATTTGTACCTGTCAGCTTCTGCAAGGTTCAGCCACATTTTGCACTCTTCGAATGATCTTATTTCTTTGTCATGGAACATGTCCCCTATTTTCCTACACCCTGCATCTTCCCACTTCTCGTAGGCCCCCGGCTCCATTCCTGGTGGGAACTGAGGGTTCCCGCGAATTGGTGTGAAGGGAGCTATCACTGTGGTCATGACTCCCTTCCGGGTTTGTTCATCCCAAGCTTCCATTGTGGATTTCATGACCTCGCTGATGCAGAGATTTGGATGCCTGTGTTTTGGTTTCCACAGAACGTCCTCTAGCGGAGTTCTAGCGACCGCCCTTTCTTGTGTCACCCACATCGTTTGTTGGTCATCCCCCAGCCATTCCTTGAGTACCCATAACTGTGCTGCTCGATAATATTTTCTGAAGTGTGGGAGGGACATTCCCCCTACTCCAATAGGTGCCGTGAGGACGGCCCTGGCTACCCTTGGGGGTTTCCTCTTTCAACTACTATAGGTCGAGATAGCTTTAGACAATGCCTTAAAGAATGAATTAGGAATTGATATAGGGAGAGCATGGAAGTAGTACAGTACCCGGGGGAGACTAGTAATTTTAACCGATTGGCTTCTACCCCACCATGAGACCGTTAACGGGCACCATTGTTCTAAATCCCTCCTCACTTGCTCTAGGAGCGGAGGATAGTTACCCCTATATAACAAATCCACCCTGTGAGTGAGAGTTACCCCCCAGATACTTGATACCCTCATCTGCAATTTTTGAGCCCAGAGCGGTTGCCTCCTTTTCCAATACTTCTCTCTCCCCTGCTAGCTGCAGTATCTCCGATTTCTTTTTGTTTATCTTAGGGCCAGAGATTGCCCCAAAAACCTCCAGTTTATTTATAATTTGTGGAAGGGTCCTCCCCGGGTCTTCCAGGGCCAGCAACATGTCGTCTGCGTAGGCTATTACCTTGTGCTGTCTACCAGCCATCTCACTCCCCCTTATTTGTGAAGATTCCCTGATTTTAATCAGTAGTGGCTCAAGAAAAATGGCATACAGGAGGGGGGAAAGGGGCCTCACTGTTTGGTTCCCCTAGTTATCCTTACCCTGTCCTTGACCTCTCCATTAATTGCAATTCTTAGTGATGGTGGAATGGTAGTTGGCTAACCATATTAATGTAGTGATCTCCGAATCCCATGTGCCTCAGAGTTTTAAAGAGTATCGACCATTCGACCCGGTCAAATGCCTTTTCGGCGTCTAACGAAAGCAGGATTTCTGGTGTATTTGTAATGCCTATCTTTTCCACTAGATGTATTAGTCTTCTTAGATTGTCATGCATTTGCCTGCCCGGGATAAAACCAGATTGGTTAGTGTTTGTTAGGGTAGGTAATAGCGGGGATAGCCTAGTGGCCAGTATCTTAGTATAGATTTTTGAGTCCAAGTTAATCAAGGCTATAGGGCGATATGAGCCAGGGAGGGATAGATCTTTGCCAGATTTATGGAACACCAGTACCTTCGCCTCGTTCATGGACAGAGTAACATTTCCGCTTTCTTTGAAGGTGTAGTCAGTACTGGGGTGAGTATGCCAGCATATTTTTTATAAAAGGGGGCAGTGAAGCCATCTGGGCCGGGTGCTTTGTTTGGGAGTCCTGCTATTGCCCTTTCCACCTCCTCTTCACTTATCGGGGAGTCCAATGCCTGCTTGTCTTCCTCTGAGATTTTTGGGATGGGGAGGGATTGTAAGAACCTGTTTTGATCGCCGTCATCCGGGTCCTCCGTAGTGTACAACTTTTGGTAGAATGCCCTAAAGGTCTCCTCTATGTCCTTGGTACGCGATTGCGTTTCTCCTTGTGCATTCTGGATGTTTATGATGGTCCTTGATTTTATTTTTGCACAGAGTTGTCTTGCTAGGAGACCATCCGCTTCATTGGCTTTGATGTAATATCGTTGTTTGAGATAAAGGAGGGATTTCTCTGCCTTTTTGTTGCGCAGCATTTCCAGTTGCCCATGCAAATGTCTTTGGGCTTTCTTGAGACCTCTGGTAGGATGTGTCATTAATTCCTCTCGAATATCTGCTATTTTCATTTCTAGTTCTCTTTCCTAGCGGTGCCTCTGCTTGTCCTTAGTGGCTTTCAGTGCTATCATATGTCCTCTGATCACCACTTTGAGTGCTTCCCATACTGTTCCCAGGGGGACATCCCCCGTATCGTTTTGTGTAAAGTATTCTACTATTTTCCCCCTTATCGCTTCTCCCGTGACTGGGTCTGTAAGAAGATCTTGTGGCAACCTCCACCGCCAGAGTCCCCCCCCCCCCTTCCCTTGGGTCTGGACTTCCAACCATATCGGGGCGTGATCGGATAGCCCGATAGGGCCTATTTCCATTCCTTGAATTTTGCCCATCAACCCCAGCAAGACCCAGAAGTAGTCAATTCTTGACATTGAGTTGTGCACATGCGAATAGTAAGTGAACCCCCCGTTTAGCCCCTTCAGTTCCCTCCAAACGTCGCATAGTGCCAGCCGGTCCATCTTTTGTCTGAGTTGTTTGGTTGGTGCCCCATGTTGGTGGGGATCCACCTGAGCTCCTATCCAGTTGAGGTTGCCAGGCTAAATTTAGATCTCCCCCCTAGTATTACATCTCCTTTTGCAAAGCCTTCCAACTCCCCCATCGTATCCCGCAAAAAGCCATCTTGGCCTGAGTTGGGTGCATACATTGCGGCCAGGGTTAGGCGACTGCCATCTAGCATGAAGTTGGCAAACGCAAACCTCCCTTCTCTATCCGTTTCCTTATCTGAGTGTTCCGTCCGCTCCCCCTTTTATTGCAATCGGCACACCCACCCTCTTATCCATGGCATTTGATTGTGCCCATATCCTGTATCCTCTATAGACCTTCTGTTTATCCTGGGCTCTTATGTGTGTTTCTTGGAGCAGCATGATGTCCACCTTCTCCCCCCTGAGCATGGTCTCTAACTTTTTCCTCTTCACTGGAGAATTCAGGCCCCTCACGTTGTATAACATTTTTTAGTTTCCCCATTTCATTATCTCAGATTGGGTGCCCTTAGTTCCCGAGTGTAGTAAGCCCTATTTCCTTCCGGAGTCCCCTACCATTCTGTTTCTTTTTTTGCCGTACCTCTTCCCATCCTCTCGGCCTCTTGTGCATTTCCCCCCTCGCCTTGTCTCCCCTGCTTTCTGCCCCCTCTACTTGCAGGTCCATAATGTGGAGCCCTTCTTCATAGGTTGTTACTCTTCTTTGGTTCTCCTCCCATTCGAAGAGCACCCAAATGTAAACGTCTATTTGTACCTAATTTCCCTCGCCGTCAGCTCCTTTACCAATGGGGCTATCACTCTCCTTTTTAGTAGAGTGACAGAGGCCAGGTGCTGATATAGCTGGATATCTACCCCATTCATCCTTATGTGGTCCATCTGCCTCGCTCTCCTTAGGATTTGTGCTTTTTGCGGGTATGATGAGAGGGCTACCAGCACATCTCTAGGCCTTTCCCCTTGGGCACTCGTTCTTTTTGGGCCCACTATGTGCACTCTGTCAATCCCAATGGAGTCCCCATCTTGCGCCTCTATAATGTCTGTAAACTCTTCCTGGACCGCGTTTTTGAGATCTTTGTCCAAAACCGACTCTGGCATGTTCTTAATCCTCACATTGGATCTCCAGGTTGTGGGTCAGTCGCACCAGGTGCTCCTGCGTCTCACTATTTTGCATTGCTTCTTCTGCATTTTGAACAATTCTCTCAAACGTGTCAGTTCTTTCTTCAAATTTAGCCACATCTAACTTCAATTCTTGGACAGCCTGTTTCATGTCATTCTTCATCATGGTAAATTGTTCTTGCACCGTAGACATAAATTTGTCTTGCAGCTCCACAAACCATACATGCATGTCCTCCATTGAGGGAGGGAGGTTGCATGTGTTGGGGGGGGAATGTCGTCTGCTGTGGGGTCTTCCAGTGGCTTTCCCCTGACATTTCCTTGGGCTTCAGATGACCACATTTGAATCGAGCTTGCATCTTGTTAAGCAGTTTGTGGGTTTAGATGGGATGAGGCCCGTTTCCGCTTTCCCTTGACATCACCGCTCTGTTGGTTGTGGCCCCCTTCTGCAGTTGGGCGACTGAATAGACGTCTCTGTGATGCCCTCTGGTTCTTATCTACACTGCTCTCCTCCTACTGTGGTGGGGAGGATATCTCCTCTCCTACCCCTCGGGACAGGGGGCTGTGGTTCAGGAAGGGCGGGTCCTTCGCCGCTTTTCCAGGTGTCCTCCTTTTTACTGCTTGATGTTTGCCTCTGCCTAACTCCACTGATTGTGGTCTCGCTGATTAATTTGGAGGGGGGGGGGGACTCTCCCCTATTATGATTGCAGGCTTTATGGTAATATGCATGTGGGGGGGCATCCCCCGTCTGTAATCCCCTTCGTGCTGCGGGGAGTCGCTCACCTTATGCGCCCACCGCCGGCGCCAGTCTCTGAAGTGCCCCGCTGCCCGGGCCCGCAGCGCAACGATTCCCGCCTGCGAGGCCTGAGGCGCCCAGGCTCTGTCCCGCGGGCGTCAGAGCGGCCGCAGGATCTCCACAACACGGATGGAGAGCGAGCCGCGCCCCGCCAGCTGGCTCCAATCCCCGCGCTCCACTCCCCGGGGTCTCACTGCTGCGGACCCATCCGCCGCCCGCCGTCACTTCTCTCGGTAGCGCTGCACTGCTGCGGCCCACGGAGGAGGAGGGGTGCCCCTGTCACGGCGCTGTTCTTCGCCTCTTCCTCGTCCGCTCCGCAGGCCTTTTCCCTTCCTCTGCAGCGCCAGGAGACTCAGCTGGTTGTTGGGAGGGGAATCCTGAGGGATCGATCGGGATATCTGCTTATTGAAGCACTTTTGTTAGCGGCCCGGCCGGAGCGATATTCAAGCGCGTCTTCCTGCGCCGGCGGCCATCTTGGGATCCCCCCACCACGATTATTTGAAAGACCAAGATGAGGAAAGGGGGGGATTAAGCACCCCTTGATGGGGACCTTGGGGAAACCAGTGGATTTCTCCATTCATCTGCCAGAACCCCTTTTGACTAATTTGCTTACAGAGGACCACTTTGCCTACACAACTGCTGAAAAGAGCTGAATGTACGTTTGGCAAACAATTGAGTTTATCGAGAACTCTTTCGAAAGGGGGTCTCATTAGATCCAGTTAATGCATGCTGTAAAGAAACCCATCACACCATCCCTGTTAAAACCATCTTTAGCTAGGGCTGTATATGTGCAAATTGGGGCAAAATATATTCCTTCTGCCTCAGACCCTGTTTACATCCAAGGCCATCCTATGCCAGATTCTCTGGCTGTGGCAACAGCCATTAAGATGGGGTGCAGTTCACCTATGGTTCAGAGCAGCATCCTGAAAGGCAGAGGACACCTTTGTTTTTGCATAGAAAATTGTAACTTCAGCTATCTACACTGGGTTTCTAATTCCACTGCCTTAATGGCCATGTAAACAAGGCAATGTGGGACCATTTCAATGGCCTATTCCTACGTCCCGTCCCCTTTCCTCAATACTGTATGGGTGTTCCTCGCTAGGGACCGGAGACAGAACTTTTTCCCCAGAAAAAACCTTCTTGCCCTTTAAATTTAGAGGCGCAGCCCTGGAAGCATTAACTAATCCTGACTCCGCCGCCACTCCCCAGTCCCCTTTTCCACGTTGACAGGAACAGACAGTTTTCAACAGCGCTCCTGGGTTTGGCTTCGGCCTTGTAATTCCAGGCGCTGTTCCCCGAATACTGTCTTCTGTCTTTTGTTTTTTGGTCTTAATCAGGTACTCGGTCCTCTGGCGCCACGCTCCTCCCTGGCGCATGTCACTGTCAGCAGGCTTCAGCAGGTGTCCAGCCTGCAAAGGACGCTTTCCTACGTCGGACCCTCCGCTACCTTGGCCCGATCACGGCTGGGAGGGTTGTACCACGTGCGAGGCTTCACACCGCGCACTCTGAAGAACAGGTTAGCTCGCTGGAGGGAGCTCTTCGAAAGGTCGCCTCCAGAGGACTTGAAGGAGATATAAGTCAAGGCCAAAGGTAGGGCTGCTTTTTTCCATCGCACCCCACAAGGGCGACTCCTTCCCAAGGAAACGTCAGAGCAGGAGGGACTGCTCAGGTTCTTGCACCAGCACAGGTACTGAGGTTGATTCAGCTACCAGCCAAGAGGGTCGTTGGATCCTTCCGGGGACAGTGCTGAGGGACCTCAAGGTTCTTTTACCGCGTGTCCACCCGAGGGGCTACACCCTTGTACCGGACAGATGTCTGAGGGGGTACCTATACACAGCACTACCGGCAACTCAGCCGAGGGCAATATGCCTACCAGGACCTGTCCTGAGGTGCAGGGTAGGCGTCTAGCTCCACCGCCAAGAGTCCTCAAAGAGGCCGGCCCCAGCGAGGCAAGCACCACTACGGTGGCATGCAGCCCAACAAAATGGCTGCCGCGCCAGACAAGATGGCCGCTCATCCGATACCGCTCCCTGGTGCAGAGCAGGTGGGAGAATGAGTTTCAAGGTGGGACTGGTCTCAACCAGGTACGTGGCCTACAGCTTATCCTTCTGCGTCGCAGGGCAGATTAACCCCACAATCAGCAAGGCAGAGTATGCACAGGCCCCAGCAGTCGCACACTACTCCATCAATATCACCTACCACCCCACCAGCCTGCAAGGACAAGTTTTTGGAAAAATTCCTCACGCTCATGAAGTCTCCTCAGAAGGGGTCCATCCTCCAGGATGTTCTCAGGAACATGCTCCCACCGCCAGTGATGGTCATTCCTCCTATGGCTCCAGCGCCTCAGGGCCCGCGCATCCCCTGCTGCCCATGCCGGGCCCTTCGATTCTGGCTTCCCTGCCTCCCATAGTTCAGGCAGTACCACACCAGCCACCAGCTCTGGTTCCCACGCCGCAGCCTTCTGGCGGGAAATAGCCGACTTCCTTCCAGAACGTCCGATGCAGAGCCAGGCACGTTTCAAGGTGGGGCTGGCAGTAGCTAAAATGGTGGCCCAGGACAACATGGAGTCCACTGTGGCGCACATTGACACCTCAGGCCGTGCCATCTGCATCGCCACGGACATAAGGAGGATGGCCTGGCTACAGGCTACCAAGTTTAACCCGGACGTCCAGGAACGTATATTGGACCTTCCCTTTCGAGGGTGGTAGCCTCTTTCATTCGACCAGATAAGAACCGCTCCCAAACTGCAAAGTCTTATCTATCATCACAAAGGCCACACCCAAGGCCTACACGCAGTCGCATCAACGCGCTGAAAAGGGGCGGGCCTTTGGTGGGTTCAGTGGCTTCCAGGAACAGAGGTCGAGGCAGCCTGACAGTTCTCAGAGTCAGCACCGGTGCAAACAGAAGAGGGGGGTGCAAGGGCTTCTTTCAGTCCCCCTCCTCTGCCCCAGCCTCAGAGGGAAAGAAGGCATGACGCTCCCCTTCGGATCCACGTGTCTCTGGTGAGGGGCAGGCTTGCCCTTCAAGCACAGTCTTGGAATCAGAGGTTCACGGACCTCCTTGTCCGTAGTGTCCACAGGGTATAGTGTATCGATTCCTCCCTCTCCTCTCTCCTCCCCTCCACTCCCACAGATTGGGACGACAATTCTGTTAACGGAAATTTGTTTGCTCGTCGAGAGCCAGACAGTGAAAGATGTCCCAGCCTCCCAGCAAGGCTTTGGCTTCTACTCCAGGATTTTCGCCATACAAAGGAAGAACCAGGCTGGCCTGAGAGTTGTGTTGCACTTTTCCACCCGAACCACTCCCTCCCTCTTCAAAAATTCAAGATGGTTTTGCCAGTGCTGATTGCGGAGACACTCTGCAGGGGAGACTGGATGTGCTCCCTGGATCTGTAGGACGCTTATCTACACGTCCCAATCTGGTAGCCTCCTCGGTCCTTTCTACGGTTCAGGATCATGGACTTCCACTTCCAATACAAGGTTCTACCCTTCGGCCTCAACTCGGCCCCCAGGGTCTTTACCAGGGTTATGAATGCAGTGGCAGCCCATCTCAGGGCCCAAGGTCACCATATCTACCCGTATCTGGACAACTGGTATGTCAGAGCGACATCCCCGGAGGCGATCTCCACACTTTCTCCACCCTTATGAACACACTCCACGAACTGGGATTTTCTATCAATCTCAAGAGGTCCCTGCTGCAGCCTACGCAGAGCCTGACTTTTCTGGGCCTCATTTGGGACACAAGCTCCGAGAGAGTTTTCTCCTCGAGGACAAGATCGTGGCCATCAAGAGGGCCACAGGTCATTTTATCAGCAGAGTAGTGACCTCAGCCTGGTGGTACCAGTATCTCTTGGGTATCATGGCGGCTTTCCTACTGGCAGTACCTCACACCAGGCTCAAGATGAGGAGATATTAGCTGCACTTCGCAGCCTCATGGAATCGGGAGCGGGGTTCCCAAACGGAGTTTTAACCATTCTTCCTTTTCTCGACAAGGACCTTGTCTGGTGGTACAAGGACTGCATCCTGCGGACAGGCAGGCCCTTACGGCAAGCAGCACCCCAAGTCACCGTCACCACGGATTACTCCCTGGAAGGATGGGACGCTACCCTATACAACCACAGCGTCCATGGAGTCTGGGCCCTCCAGGAGCAGGAGGCCCATATCAATTGGCTGGAGCTGAAAGTGATCAGGCTCGCTCTCAAAGCTTTTCTGCCTCTCTCGGGGGCAAGGCAAAACTCATTCAAATGGACAATGCCACCAGCATGTATTACATCAACAAGCAGGGTGACACCAGGGTCAGCATGTGGGAGTGGGCCCTGGAGAACAACTTCCACTTGAGTGCAATCCACCTCCCAGGGGAGTCCAACCTGGAGGCGGACAGGCTCAGCCGATTGGGAGCAGACAATTACGAATGGCAATTGAACGATCAGGCCCTGCGGGGGATTTTCAGCAGATGGGGGCATCCTCAGGTGGATCTGTTTGCTACCTGGTACAACAGAAAGTGCCCTCAGATCGCGTCCTGCAGGGGCAGGGTCCCGGCTCTCTGTGCGACGCCTTCCGTATACTGTGGAAAAGTATGACAGCATATGCATTTCCCCCCACTCCCTTGATTCACAGGGCAATCTGCAAGATTTGAGAATCGTGTCATCTCTGCATCATTCTGATAGCTCCCTGGTGGCCGGCGAGACCATGGTTCTCGGAGCTGCTCAGCCTCTCGGACGAGCCTCCCTTTTACCTGCCATTGGACCCAGCTCAGCAGGGGCAACCACCCCGGCCCCCTAGAAGTTATCCCTCATAGCGTGGTTCCTGAGCAGGTCACATTAAAGCATATGCGGCTGTCTCGGGCTAACCTAGACATCATTCAGCGCACTAGGAGCAATGCTACTAGAACCCAGTACAAGAGCAAATGGACTAGGTTTTGCCACTGGGCGGATTCTAGGGAGAGTGACCCGCTTACTTGCACATTGGACGACGTGCTATCCTTCTCTGCACACCTTGCACACTCGGGAGTGCAAATACACATGTCGTAACTACCTGGCGGCCATAGGAGCCTACCGGAACTCTGAGAAGGACGTTTTCTCTTCCACCAAACAGGTGGTTATGTGACATCTGGCAGGCCTCACCAGGCTCTATCGCCTATCAACCACACCCTGTGTGGGACCTCAATTTAGTGTTGGGCGCCTGGCGCACAAACCTTTCGAACCAAAGGAGTCTGCGCACACCATTAAAACAGCTCTTTTGGTGGGACTTGCATCTGCGCACATGACTAGCGAAATCCAGGCAAGTCAGGCGCTCTATTTGTCACGTTTGCAGTCAAGACCGGGTTATCAGGCTTCCAAGGCCTCTATAGCAAGGTGGATGGTTTCGGCCATCAAGGAGGCCTATGAGGGGCAGTACAAACCACTTCCAGCGAACATGCATACCCACTCTGTGGGAGCCCAGGCCACGGCGGTCGCATTCTAGAGGCGCGTCCCGTGGCAGGTCATCACTAGGGCGGCCACCTGGGCCACCCCTTCGGCCTTCTGCAAGCACTACTGTTTGGAATGCCTGCTCTAGGTTAGACGCGGCCTTCGGACAGCGGTACTAAGGAACATGTTTTCTTAAGAAGGGTCACCTCTCCACCCTAGGGCTCCATTCAGTTGTAATCCGCCAAGCAAAGGATTTTCGGAAGACTTCTCAGTTCATCAACTTTGGACCTGTAAATCATGGAAAGGCCTTGTCGAAGGCTTCCATCTCCAGGTGGCTCTCCAGCTGCAGCACGCACTGTCATCGACTGGCTAGCAGGATGCTGCCAGACCGTCGGAGTGCTCATCGCACCAGAGTCATCGCGCTACGACAGCGTTTCTCTCTGGTGTGCCCCTGCTTGACATCTGCAGGGATGCTACTTGGAGGTCCATGCACACCTTCACGAGGTTCTTCTGTGTCAACAGGGATTCCAGGGGATTCCAGGGAGGAGGGCCGGGTCGGCCAAGCGGTGCTATGCAACCTGTTTGTTTGAGTCTGTTCCAGAGGTGAGTGTTTAGTCCTTCTGTTGAGGCTTGCCATGTCCCGTGGTTATCCATGAGCATGTGAATCCATGCCGGACCCCATGCTGGAGAAGGTTTAAGTTACTAACTATTGTTGTCCAGCATGGGTCTGGCATGGATCACATGCAAACCCTCCCACCTTCCCCTCTGTGGCTCTTCTTGGTTCATACCGCCACTTTACGTGCTTACCAAATGTGAAGATGGTCACCGGGGTTGGGGTTTACGGACTGTCATTGGATGGGGGCAGTATGACCAAGAGGACAGCAATTGGTTTAGAGGAGAAATACAGTTTTAAAGTGAAACTGTTTTTTCTTTTACCCAGGATTCCCAGGCTTACAGGGAATATTCATGAGCATGTGAAGCAATGCCAGACCCATGCAGGAGAACAATTGTTACAGGTAAGTAACTTAAACCTTACTGCGTTTAAAGGTCTGGTTCCATTTTCTTCCCACCCGTTGTCTTTGGGTTGTGTGCCTACCAACAGCAAGAGTACTTACACAAATAAACAGGAGTGGGTCGTGTCTTGAAGTGCAAAATATGGCTTTTGTAGGCACTAGGTACATTTATCTCTGTTAGGATGTCTGGTCCCACCCTCGCCTTCCTTGTCGCGTCACTGTATATTGTATCCCTATCTTTGGCTAGTGAACAAAGATGTATGGCTAGGGGAGAGGAATATCCTAATTGACTTTACTGGTATATAAAAGAGTGTTACTTGTGGAAGTGCTTATTTGACCTGAAAGTTTTATATGTGTAAAATAATTGTCTATACTTTGAGTGTGATTTTTATTATTTTTTTTCTATGGATATGTGTTGACTAATTGTACGTGTACCTGCTGCATCTTCTTGAGCGGTAAGACTTACTGATCAGCAGCTCTGCCTACATTTAAGATTTTTAGCTTCCTTTTTGGATAGTTGCTTTTACCTCACTATAGGTTTAGTGGTTGTACAACCCTCAACAGAGGGTAGTACAAAAACTGTCTTAAAATCCAGAGACACAGGCTGGCTGCTTTAATTGAAAAGCTGTTTGAAAATGTGGTTCTCTTTGGAAAAGCAGTCAGTGATTGTTAGGGCAGAATTACATTTTTGGGGTTCTGCAGTCTCATTTTATGGGACCCCTACTCTTTTTGGTTTTTCCCCCGCCTTTGGTTTTTTGGAGGTTTTAATTTACTTTGGTCATATTGACAGCTGAAGTCATCCCCACCCCCCCTTCCACTTAATCCTTTTTAATATACTTAAGATATATGGTATTGGGTCGCACATAAGGTGGCCAGTCCCAGGCGCCCCATTTCTGCCCTACAGTGATTTGATTACCCTACATTGCTTTTAGGGGGCAGACTGGTGGCAGCTAATATTTTGTTTTAGCTTCACTGTTGCTGCAAGCCGATTTACTGCATTAGTAGCCGAATGTGCCTTTTATGATAGCCATTGGGGTACTAATGGGTATTTTTTAAGTCATACTCAGCCATTTTGTTTAGGGGGCTTCCTTTTTTCTGAAAACCAAGATGCAGGTCTCAAAATGACAGTTCTGGCAGGATGGGCTCTTTGTGACCCCAAGATGGCAGCATCCATTGTGGTTCCTGAGCAAGCCACTACGCTTCCTTTGGGGCTGGGCCTTAGTGTTTGGTGGGTTTTGAAACCAACCTGATGGGCACGCCGCCATAACCTTTGTTTTAAATCCCCCGATGGGATTGATGGGCTGGCAGAAGCCAGCCTTTGATTGAAGGATGATATGGGAGAAACACTGTTCTTGAGCTCAGAGTTGCTGGATTTCTGTATGATGAGCAGGTCTGCGTATGTGCTCGGGGAATTTTGTCTATTTCCCACAGTTGCTGCATTTTTAGGCCCTCTTCTGGCCTTACTGGCTACATTCAGTGGTCTGGGCATAGCTCTTATTTGGATCCATGGCTGCTGGGTGCCCCTGAGATTTCCTTGCCCTGCTTTACGCCATACTAATTTGCTGGCGTCATGCCATCCATCCTAGGGCTTTTTTCGTGCAGTTTTTTATCACTGTTTTCCGCCAGGTATATCGCCTTGATTTTAGAAGCTGCTGCCGCTGCCTTGATAAATGTTGGTACTCCCCAAACCCACCAAATATGCTTTTTTTGGGTCGTCTCTGGTCGCCACCACTGTAGTCTTGCTGCTGGGGCTGTTTTGGTGTGCAGACCACGTTTGCCTGCTGAGCCGCTGGGGTCTGCCACGTGTAGATTCTGCCGGCCTCCTGGAGCCATCTCTGCCGTGAATTCCTCTTCTGGATGGTGGGTCCCACTCCACTGAAGGACGATTGCTCTTTTGGGACGTTTAGGTCATTGTTGGCTCGGGGTGCCAATCCCTTGGTGACTGGTGCCTTCATTTCAGCCTTTAAAAAGAAGCTGTTCACGTTCTGGGAACCACTTTTCTGGACTCAACCACTATAAGTAGTTGCCTCTGGGCCCAGGGTTTGTGGGTTATTTCAGGCGCTCCCTCTCATGGATACCTTTGGCCTACTGTCGTATTCTGAAGATCCACGTGTACTGCATTCCTCCAATGTTAAACATTGGGGGCTGAATCCTGTTCTGCTTTTCTGCTGCTGGGTCTCAAACTCTCCACTGGATGCCTTCTTCTGGGTCTCCACGGGTGTCTCCTGGGGTAGATTGCTTTCTTCTTTGCACTTGTGGAAAGGAATAACTTACCTGGCTTTTCCTATTGTTTCTTATGGGGCACCGTTCTCAACACTGGAACTCTTACAAGTGGCACTGTAAGGTACTCCCCTGGATTGTGACATTTCTCTAGGGTCCTCCTAAGGCCCCCAGAGTTCCTCATGAAGCCCTGGATCTTTAGAGACTTCTCCATGGTTAACTAGCTGCCTCTAAACCTGTGCATTACACTCTTCCATAGTCTTAAAATTGATTTCTAGAATCTGGGCTGGTGGACAGATTTTAGGAGGCCAACCTAGTTATAGTGAACCAGGGTAACTATGAGATGTTAGTCAAAACCCAGTGAAGTTGGCAGTAGAGAGCAGTCAAGGCTATTCTCAGGGGAGTGCGAGTAAGGTCTGGGGTCTAGAATGAGTCCACACAGTGAAGCACACAATAATTCAATTCAGACAGGTAAGTACAAAAATACTGTATTTATTCTAAGCTCAAAACACACACCAGGAAATGAAACAAGCAGGTGATAATTTTACACAACATCAATTCTAAACATATATATAGTCACCTTTAAGTTTCTTAGAAATGCATTCAATAACTTATTCAGTAAAAAGGAGGTAAGTAGTGATGCATCAGAATGGAACATATTCGCAAGAAATATACCCTAAATGTGTCCAATCCCTATGATGATTGCGTCCATGTGCCCAAAAGTCACAACGCTTCTTTTTAGGAAAGGGGTCTTATGTAGGAAGATTCTTGTATTGGTGAAATGGTCCAGAAGATATTTAACAAAGTTACTGGTAAGTACAATTATGCTCCTATCTTTCAGCTACAGCTATTTTTAGACGCAATGATCAAAAAGCAATGGAATGGAATAACAAGTTTCTCTAACGGGGGGAGTCGATTGCATTGCGATTTCTCCCCACCGGCTCCCCTCCTGATTTTTCTAGATGACTAGATGGGTGACTTGCGGTCGCTAGAGGAAGGTTTTTCTGCTGTTGGTTCCAGTGAGAGGTGCTGAGGAGCTGGGGGTTCAAGGATTCTTCCGGTAGGTTTCAGGAGCAGAGTGCAACCCTTGATGAGGACGAAATGCAGAAGGCACCGATGTAGACCCCTTCAGGACGGATCTGCGTGAAATTACAGAATGGAAAGTCTGAGTCCCAAAAGTCCTTTTTATTTTTTTCTTCCTATTTGTTCATATATATATATATATATATATATATATATATATATATATATATATATATATATATATATATATATATATATATATATATATATATATATATATATATATATATATATATATATATATATATATACATGGTGAGGCCCCCCACCCCCCACCTTACCCCTATACGTTTTTATTAACTTTACATATATATGATTTCTGAGGCTTGTGGAATCTGCTTAGATCACATGCTGTGCATAGGCCGGCATCTAGTGGAAGCTGCAGAGTATTACTTTGTTTCTCGAAACTCAAAGGGGCATCGAGCTAGGGCGTGCCAGTAATACTATCCCTAGTGTGACGTCCCATGTACCCATGATCCCTCACGCATGTAGGACCCTCAGATTGTTTTTTTCCCGCCATTCTAGTTCCATTGGTATTAGCCAATTATACATATATTATTGTTAAAATTCCCTGTATCTTTCCACCCTATGCCGAAGATTGACGCCGGTGAAGATCGAGGACAACACCCATGAAGACTCCATGACGGACTTTGGGCCTCGGAAGGCCTGTGGCCTCAGCCCGAGCCTTGAAAGGTTTCTGGTCTCGGCCATGTACAAGTAGGGAGAGTGGGGGGTGGTCATACAGGCTCCCACATGTATTTCCTACATACACTCGCCCGCTGCCATATTAATACATATGGAGAGTACTCCCTTTAAATTCTGCCCGAAGTGTAACGGGAAGTTCCCATGGGTAGATAAGCACAATGCGTGCAATTTGTGTCTCCCTCGAGACCGTCCCAAGGCTACCTGTCGAGCTTGTAAGCTCTTCAAGCCCAAAACACTTAAAGACCGCTCCACTAAACGATGGGCCCACTATGCCAGGCAACGAGAGGCCGAAGGGACCTTTAGCGATGGCAGCAACGCCGATGTATCAGACGGCGAGGGCAGAAGGGTGACTTAAGACACCCACGCGCAAGCCCCAGACCTCAGAGGACTGGCCAGCGGCCCAGTTATGGGGACAACACCCGGCGGCAAAAGCACAACCCACACCACTTCTACTAAGCACATCAGCCCTAGCCGTGACTCGACACGCATGTCGAGCAATCGGCAACGGAAGGCACAGAGAGAGCAGTCGAACAAATCTGAGTCCTCTGGGCGTTCACGTTCAAGATCACCACATGACAAAGACCAACCGTCCACGGTTGGGAAGGGTGCCGCACTACCAATACTTGTAGAGGCTTTGTCGTCAGAAGATGATACCGACCTCTATGCTCCCAAGTGTGTAGCGTCTACTCCCGAGATTTGACACCCCTCTACCACCTCCGAATCTTGACACGATTCGTCAAAGAACTCCTCTGAAACTCGACGCAATGTGTTGAAACACTCGGAAACTCCTAAAATCTCAGGAAAACATTACTCTAGTCACGGCAAGGGGGATAAACAGCACAAGAAACCTTCACAACACCCTACAGAAAAACAGAAGGCCCCTGGAAAGTCCAAGGTCCCCGACACTACTCCTAGGGGTAACATTGTCCCTCCCACTCCACACTGATATGGGCATGGCTGAGGAACCACAGCAAGAGAGGGTTATTCCCAGTTCCAAGGAATGGAACTCAGAGGACATTGATAGGGTAATGAGAAGGATGTCCTTTTTGTAGTCTTCTACGAAAAGCACCCTAATCATTTCCATAGCTATACAAATACTCCAGCTACCTCTGCCCCTTCGGGATCCAAGGACTCTCAACCCCCTACTAAAAGGCTCCGTTCTGAGACCCTAGCGCAGACCTTTTAATAATTCAGCCTTCCCATCCAGAGTCATATGGTGAGGAGACAGAAAAACAGATGCTGGACGACCAGACAGGGGTTGCTTACAATGGGGATGAGGAGGACCAGGAAGAGGAAGATGAGGCGGAAGCCTACAGTCTTGACTCCCCTATTGTGAAAGATACCCCGGTGAATGACTCACCAATTGATAATCAACCACTTCTCAATGAGGTACTAGCTAAAGCTGCAGCCCATTTTCAAATAGACACACATGGTGTCCAAGAAGATGGAGATTTCGCAGAAGAAATCCTAGGGGACAAAAGAGCCATTGCCCAAGCTATCCCCATATTAAAATCAATCCAGCGCAGAATTGATCCCTCGCTGGTAACCCCTAATCTTACTCGTGCAGTTAATCCACGAGTGGACAAATTATTCCGGCCCGCTCCCTCCGATCCCATGTACAGAAGGGGTCAGTTAAAACCCGACTCATTGGTAGTAACACCACCAGAAAGAGGGCGGGCACACCACTAGCCTCTTCAGAAGCACCCCCCGATAAAGAGAGCAAAAGGATATATGCTTGGGAAGGAAAGTGGCATCCACGTCAGCATATCGGGCACATATTGCTAACACTACCACTCTGTTAGCAAGCTATAACTGCCACCAGTGGGAACAAGTAGCTGCTCTAATAGCCTCTGCACCTGAACCACTAAAGGGCCAGTTGGCCCAAATTGCATCAGACGGAGGATCTGTGTCTGGATGCATCCTTAAAGCAAACTTCGATGCAGCAGATAATGTAGGAAGATTAATAGCAGAAGACACAGTAATAAAGCGCCACGCTTGGCTCAGGCAGTCTGGGTTTAAACCCGAGATCCAAGCCACGCTTATAGACTTGCCGGTAGAGCATAACGTTCTATTTGGCGTGGCAGAGGCGCTAAGACAGCGAAGGACGAGTACGAGACCTTAAAATCTCTGACAGCTCACAAATAAACCCCCAGGGGAAATAATAATGTTTGTCACTTTCGCGGCCAAAGATCCCAGAGGGGTTCCAACTACTATCAAAATCAAGGAACCTCGTGGGGCAACAGTCAGTTCCAGACTTCCCAGGGCTCCCCCAGAGGTCAACATAGGGGCCGCTCTAGAGGCAGAGGCAGCCCTGCCAGAGGTGGCGCACCACCTGCTAAACAGTGGCGTTCCGCTTTGTGTCCCCTCCCATGCATCCACAGTAGGGGGGCGCATTTCCACCTTAACCCACGCATGGGAGGGGATCACTTCGGACAGATGGGTGCTGTCCACAGTGTCCGCAGGGTACTGTATAGAACTACTAGGGCGCCCCCACAACCATCCTCCAAGACAGAAGGTACACTTGTTGGAACACCACAAAATCCTTCTCGAGGAAATGACCATTCTGCTGGCAAAGGACGCCATAGAAATCGTCCCGGGCAGCCAGGTAAACAAGGGTATTTATTCAACCTACTTCCTTGTGCCCAAAAAAATCTGACAATGCGCCCAGTATTAGACTTGCGCCCTGCAAACAAGTATGTCAAGCCACAAAAATTCTGCATGACTACATTGCAAGAGGTAATCCCACTACTAAAAAAGGGGATTACATGGCAACATTGGATATGAAATATGCCTATTTTCATATTTCAATGTTCCCAGCACACAGAAGATTCTTGCGCTTCAAAATAGACAACCAGCATTACCAATTCAAGGTGCTACCCTTCAGAATAGCCTCGGCTCCAATGGTATTCACCAAGGTACTGGCGGTGGTGGCAGCACACCTACGCAGGGAGGCAATCCCAGTGTACCCTTACCTGGACGACTGGCTCATTACAGGCGAGTCCCCCCTGATTTGCAGACTAAACATTCAAAGAACTATCGACCTCCTCTTCCAATTGGGCTTCTCGATCAACAAGAAAAAAATCAAGCCTGGTGCCAAGCACCTCAAAACAGTTCTTAGGAGCTATCCTAAAGACACAAGAGGGGTTGGCCGCTCTATCAGAGGAAAGAATGAAATCTGTTACTGCTAATTCCTCAATACCAAGCCAGTCGCCAAATAAGGGTGCGCAAAGTGATGCGTTTGCTAGGCATGATGGCATCTTGCATTTACCTGGTTCACCACGCGCCCCTGCGTATGCGACCCATGCAGGAATGGTTGGCGAAACAGTGGTCTCAAGCAAGTGGTCAGTGGGACGATCTAGTGGTCGTTTCGCCAACACTAGTACAAAGTCTTCGCTGGTGGACAAGAGAGAACCTGACAAAGGGAAAACCCTTTTACGATCCAGTGATGAAGGCCGTTGTTACAACAGACGCCTCCCTCGCAGGGTGGGGAGCCCACTACCTGCACCATACAGCTCAGGGTCTCTGGTCTCACACAGTGGCTCAGAACCACATCAACCTCCTAGAACCTCTGGCACTCTTCAGAGCTCTTCGGGCGTTCAAACACCTCCTACCCAACCTGTCAGTGCAGATCCTAACAGACAGCACTACAGCAATGTTTTACTTAAACAAAGAAGGGGGCACTGGTTCACCAAATCTGTCCAAGCTTGCCCAGAAAATTTGGAAATGGGCACTCAAACAGAATATTTACCTGTCATCCCAACATGTTTGTGGGGATCTCAATTCACTGGCAGACGCTCTGAGCAGGGAGCCCCTCCCAGAGGAACTCAAGTGGCAACTAAACGAAGAAGTCGTAGGAGACCTCTTCTCTCAGTGGTGTTTCCCCACTATAGACCTATTGTCAGGCTGAGATCCTGGTGTCTGCGGAAGCTGCTGAACCCCTGACAATCCACCCAAAATGTGGCACTCTGAGCTGATAATATATATAACCGCTCAGTTTACCTCACTTCCAGGGGAAAGGGGGAAGGGACAAATAAACAAACACCAGGCTGGAAGCTATCAACTCGCTGGTTCTTCACCTGTAGTTAAAACATAAACATGTAATACACCTCATTACTCAATGGGTTACTATACTAACCTTAAAACTCTATATCCCTTACCAAAATAGTCGAAAAACCATATCTGGTACTTCTCTTCAGTATGCCCAGAGAAGTGATAAGCAGACAAGACTTCCTTACTTGTTGACCAGAATCTTAAAGATCATTCAGCCTTCTCAGCAGGTCCATGAATGTAATATTTAACTTTGTAGTTCGTCTTCTCAACCTCAAGATTCTTGAACAAGGTCTAAAATTCTTCAAATAAGTTTAAGGAAGTTCTTTTAAGTTCTTGTATTTGTTTTTATATTTTCTTTTTAGAGTGTCTTTTACTCTGGAACAAATTTTAAACTTGCGATGAAATCTTCACGTGGAAAATCCAGCACACGCGCAAAAATCCAAACCGTGGGTAAAACGCATACGTGCTAAAAATCCAAACTGCGGGATAAAACACACGCGCTTTAATCCAAGTCGCGGGAAATACGCACACGCGCTGAAAATCCAAACCGCGGGAAAAAACACACGCGCTTTAATCCAAGTCGCGAGAAATACGCACACGCGCTGAAAATCCAAATCGCGGGTAAGACGCACACGCGCTAAAGTCCAAGACGCGAGTAAAACTCACTCGCGCTAAAGTCCAACCCACGAAAAAATACACATACGCGCAAAAACCAAATCGCGGGAGAAAAGCACACGCGCTTTTATTTTATCACGTGACACTTCTGAGAGCTCGCGCGAAAGCTCCACATAGATTTGTTCTTGCGCACGCGCAGATACGAAACGCGTAATATAACACACACGCGAACTCACGTAGAAAAACCCTTGCGTATATGAACAGTAAACGCGAGTCCAAAGTTCACGCTCGCGCTTCACTCTCACGCGCAGTCACACGCGCAGGCTCAAGGTAACGTTAAAAAAATCACGCGCTAGTTTGAAATGATACATAGGAAAGAAAACAAATGTACGCGCTTCAGTTTTTAGATACAGATTTGCGATTTCAATCCTTTTAAATTAATATAACCTTTTTACAAAGTTCATCAAAACATGGAAAGTCACTTATCTTGTGATAGAGACTTGAAAACTTCTTTTCTCAGAAAATTGGAAATTTCTCACTCCTGTCCTGTCTCCACCAAACTCCATACACGACTCCTGTTATATTTTCAAAGATGCCGCTCGACTGCTTGAAACTTGACACCCTTGAACAAGTTGAGCAGGAGCAGCAAAGCACACAACCTCTCAGCTGGGCAAAGACGATGAAAGGCAGTTTAGAATGTTCACTGTCCTCCCTATAAACAATCTCCAGCCAATTAGAATTTAGACTGAGAACCTCCATCTTGGCTTGGGGCATTTTCCATAGACTGCAATGAAGGTTAAGGGCAAAATTGGCTGTTTAAAAATATAACCCATAATAACTTCCCAAAACCTTTCTATACTAAATATGTGTCTCCCCTGACCCAATGTAAATGAGTATATGATACTGTATGTAAAAGAATATGTCGCTCCAACCTGACAGTACCTGACACCTATTCGCCACAGGCGGAAACAGGCAATGCCCAGAATTCGCATCGAGGTTCCCCCAGCCAGGCTCCTGGGGGAATGCCCTATGGATAATTGGTCAGGGATGTTTGCCTATGCTTTTCCACCAATCCCTCTGATGTGTAAGGTGTTCAACAAGATGCACAGGGAATCAATGACGCTCATCCTAGTTGCTCCTATGTGGGCGAGACAACCATGGTATCCACACCTACGCAAACTGGCGGTGTGTGACCCCATCAAACTCCCGTGCCAGTACAACCTACTCTCCCAGCACGAAGGTCTAACAATGCATCCTCAGCCCAACTCCATGAACTTGGCAGCATGGCTCCTGATGTCCTAGAGTTCGGACATCTCAATCTACCTCAGAGATGTATGGATATCCTAAAAGAATCAAGAAAACCTAACACGAGGCACTGTTAGTATGACAAGTGAAAAAGATTTGTTATTTGGTGCCAAAATAAGCAAATCAACCCAGTTGATCGTACTCCTTCGAATATTGTCACCTATATGCTTCACTTTCTGGAGGCAGGGTTAGTGTTTAACTCGCTTAAAGTGCACCTGGCAGCTTTATCAGCCTACACCACTTCCCATAACAAGGTGTCATGGTGGAAAGTGCCATTTGTCAAAGCGTTTATGGAAGGTGTAAAGAGACTCCACCCTCCAATCGCTAACCCACCACCAGGATGGGACCTTAATGTGGTACTTGCTAAGCTCATGGGTCCTCCCTTTGAGCCCATGCACAAATCTAGTCTCAAACACCTGACTTGTAAAACTGCCTTCTTAGTAGCCATTACTTCGATAATAAGGGGCAGTGAAATTCAAGCTCTGTCAGTGCAGGAGCCTTTCTTTACAGTACATAAGGATAAACTGGTTTTATGCACTCGCCCTAGGTTTTCACCTAAGTTTATTTCCAAATTCCATGTTAACCAGTCCATTGAGCTACTGGCCTTCTTCCAGAAACCCAAAAGCTCTGCTGAGGTGAAACTCCACACACTAGATGTGAGGAGAGCGGTCCTCTACTATGAAGACAAGTCCAGACTGCTAAGAAAGACAGATCAACTGTTTGTCTCCATAGCTCTAGGTAGAGAAGGAGATTGCGTCTCAAAGAATGCCATCTCTAGATAGTCAGATGTATTCAACTGTGCTATCCCCTCTCAGATAAAACACTGCCTTTTACGCCAAGGGCCCACTCTACAAGAGGTACTGGAGCCACTCTGGCTTTCATTGCAAATGTACCCTTTGACAGCATTTGCAAAGCAGCTACATGGAGCTCTATTCACACCTTTACTCGGCACTACTGCATTGACACTCATTCCAAGACAGATACTCAAGTGGGACAAGCGGTTCTAAGACCTTTGCTCATGACCCTTCTCACATCCCACCTCCTTCTTCTAACACTGCTCGCTAATCTATGCACAGCATGTGATCTAAGCAGATTCCACAAGCCTCAGAAGGGATACATTACTCACCATAATCGTATTTCTGATGCCTGTATCTGCTTAGATTCACATGCGCCTGCCCTTCCTCCCCTCTGAGAGAAGGCAAATGGATGCTTATATTCTTATCTATTTTATCTGCTTGGATGCGCTGTACTCGCGCTACTCCTCATGCTACCTCATGTCAGAAAATTACAGTCTGAGGGTTCTACACGCGTGAGGGATCATGGGTACACAGATAGTATTACTGGCACGCCCTAGCCTTGTGCCCCTTTTTCGTTTCGAAAAACAAACTGTAATACTCCGCAGCTTCCACTAGATGTCGGCATATGCACAGCATGTGAATCTAAGCAGATACAAGCATCAGAAATACGATTACGGTGAGATAGATTATATATATATATATATATCTCATTCTCTCTTTCTCGTTCACTGCCAGTATGTCGACTATAGATATAAAGACATAGGCGCCCGCAAGGGTATTTAATTGCCTATAATTGGTCACCATGACCTCCATTTTTGCACATTGCACAGCACTTTACTTATGAATCGCCCACTTGTGTAGATTTCTTTTTTTTTGTAACATCTGTTTATTAGTTTCAACAAGAAAGACAGAACCATTTCAATAGAAGAACAAACAACTCCCAAGGCAACTCCCCAGCCTCTAACCATCCCTCACCCCCCTCCAACGACGGTCGCAGTGTCGACAAAGCTCACAGTTCCAATAACTCCTTGCAACGTCTCAGCCATGAAAATCCAACAATTTTAATCTTTGGGGGCACCATTGCTCCCTGAAGTCCCCCCTCAAGTAGTCCAATGTCTCCCCCCAATCCCATGCAAAACCCCCCAGATTCCCATCCGCCGCATATGTGGCCCATTCCAGCGCAACAATATCCCACATTTTCCTTAGCCAGTCCTGCTCCGTGGGGATCGTTGGGCTCTTCCATGCTTGTGCAATCAGACCCATGGCTGCCAAGATAGAGACCGCTTTTGCCTTAGGGCCTCCTCTTTATCCCCCGGCCCCCAACTCCTCCCTTCCCCAGCAAGATCTCCCGTGGGGACAGCATTCCGGCTTGGTCTAAAGCCTGAGATTGAGCACGAGCAATGTCGCTCCAGAAGGGTCTGATACGCGGGCAATGCCACCATATATGCGAGGCCGTGCCCACCTCCCCACAGCCTCTCCAGCAGTTCCCTGATGTTGCCGGGTACATTGTATGCAACCGGGCCGGGGTATAGTGCCAGCCGAAGATATAGTTCTACCAAGCTTCTCGCAGTTGGGGCGCCTTAGCTACTTTCGGAATGATCCTCCACAGCTTCTCCCAGTCCTCCCTATCCATTGCTGTCCCCCCTTGCTGCTCCCACAACTTCATATATGGCCAGGTGACCCTCGGGCCCGAGTTCTCTAAAAGTTTTTATATAAATCTGAAATGAGCCTTCTAGAGCCATCATGGGTCAGGAGGAACCGTTCGAAGAGCGTCAGCCCGCGTGTAGCGGCCTTCTTAACCTCTGCCGATTAAAACCCAATGCCTAATTTGAAAGTACCTATGTCTTTCGTCCTCCCCAACCCCGAATTCCTGCTTGCATTCCTCAAAGGTTTTCACCTCTCGGTCGTGGAACATATCTCTCAACACCCTGCATCCCCCTTCCTCCCATGCTCTGAATGCTCCCCTCTCCAGCCCCGGTGTAAAATCCCCATTGTCGAAAATAGGTGTGAACGGGGAAGGAAAAGATGAGATCCCTCGTTTCTCGACAACCCTGTCCCAAGTGACCACCATTCCCTTTGTGATGTCACTCAGATAAATATGTGGTGGCCTTAACCTCCGGGGAAGCCATAAGACTTCCCCCAACTGATGACGGACGACCGCTCTGTCCATTTTTACCCAGTGCTTCTCGTAATCCTTCGCAAACCACTCCCTAATAACTCGAAGAAGTGCAGCCTCATGGTAACGCTCAAAATCGGGAAGACCCAAGCCCCCTCGCCCCTTGGAAGCCACCAGCAGGTGTCATGACAAACGCGGTTTCCTGCTCCCCCACACAAACTCTTTGACCACCCGATTCAGTTCCTTAAAAAAGCCCCCTGGGAGAGACAACGGGATCGCCTGAAACAGATAAAGTATGCGGGGCAGAATGACCATTTTAATAACCCCCCCCCCAACCAGGAGATTTTAAGGGCCTTCCACCTCCTTAAATCCTTGTTAATTACCTCTAGCATGGGTGGGTAATTCGCGCCGTACCAGCCTCCCAGGGAGGGGGTTATCCGGATACCCAAATAACGTATCCCGTCCGGGCTCCATTTAAACGGGGGGAAAGCTTCCAACTCCCTCGCCTCGTTCTCCTCCAAGGAGAGGCTCAGCAGTTCGGATTTCTGCCAGTTAACACGCAAGCCCGAAACTTCCCCAAATTTAGTGAACATTTCCATACACGCCCTAATGGACTCCTTCGGTTGCGTCAACATGAGCAGCATGTCGTCCGCAAATGCGGCCACCTTGTGCTGACTCCCCCCAAACGGTACACCCCGGATTTCGTCCATCTTCCTTCTAGCCAGTAAAAGGGGTTCCAGGTATATAGCTTGAAGCAGAGGGGACAAGGGGCGCCCCTGTTTCGTCCCTCGCTTAAGGCTAATTGGGTTTGATAGTTCTCCATTAACCAAGATCCGCGCACTGGTGTTCTTATAATTTGCCTCCACCATGTGAATGTACTCTGACCCTAGACCCATCCTTTCCATGACTCGGAACAAGAAAGACCACTCAACCCGATCGAACGCTTTCTCAGCGTCGACCGCTAATGGGATCGCCGGAGTGGATGTCTTCCTCGCTTTCTCAACCACATGTGCCACCCATCTAACATTATCAGCCGTCTGCCTCCCTGCCTCAAAGCCTGTCTGGTCCCGATGAATCAGTGAAGGTAAGAACTTTTCTAGCCGCCTAGCCAATATTTTAGTATAAATCTTCGCCTCCATGTTTATGAGGGCAATGGGCCAATAGGAAGTGCACTCCTCAGGGTCCTTGCCTGCCTTGTGCACAAGCGTTATTTTTGTCTCCTCCATCGAGGGGGTAATGCTGCCTCTAAGCCTGAATGAATTGAATAACTGCGTCAGGTAAGGGACTAACAGATGCGAGTAGAGTTTTTAAAAGGAGGCGAGATAGCCATCCGAACCCAGGGCTTTACCACGGGGGAGAGCTGCTATAGTAGCCCAGACCTCATCCTCCGTAATGACTCGACCTAACTCTCTCTCCTTGTCCTGAGCCAGGCGTGGGAGGGGAAGGGCCTCAAGAAACTCCCTCTCAGCCTCAGAACTGGGATTTTGAGAAGTGTACAGTTCTTCATAGAACTCAGTCAACCTCCCCTTGATCTCGTCTATCCGGGTGAGTCTTCCGCCCTCCTTTCCCCTCATAGCCAGAATAGTGTTGTGTTCCCTGTCCCCTCTGAGTAGGCGCACCAGGAGCGAGTCAGCCTTGTTGGCCTTTGCATAAAACTTTTGTCCTACCCTAAGCAAAGCCCCCTCTGCCTTCTTTGTCCTGAGGATCCTCAGTTGGCCCACTGCCGCCCGATACTCGCTATACACTCTTCGAGTGGGATTCTCCCCCAAACGTACCCTGGCGGCCTCCACCTCCCCTTCCAGCTGCGCCTCGAGCTCCCGTAGCAGTTTATTTCTTTTTGCCTGTAAAGCAATCAATTCTCCCCTCAGGGTGGCCTTAAACGCGTCCCATCTAACCTCGAGGCTTGTGTCTACATTGTTATTCCGTTTGAAGAAGTCTTGAATCTTGCTGCCTATCTCCTCCCGCGCTACCTGATCTCTCAAGAGAGCCTCGGGAAATTTCCAACCCCACACCCCCGGCCTTCGCCTCCCCAATCGAAGCTCCATCCAGACCACCTTGTGGTCCGCTATCCCCATAGGGCCCACTTCCACCGATGCCCAAATATAGTCAATTCTTGACTGGGTTCTATGAACATCTGACAGAAAAGTGAATCCCTCCTCACCACCCCTCAGTGCCCTCCACACATCCCGCAGACCCGCCTCCTCCCACCGTTCTTTCAGTTGAAAAGAGGCTACCGCGCCCCCTCCACTCCTTGCGTGCTGCGTGCGGTCTCTCCCCTGTCCCATGCTATGTTCAAATCCCCCATCAAAATCACTTGTCCCCTCGCGAAATCCCGTAGGATGCCCACTACCTCCCGCAAGAATTGATCCTGGGCCATATAGCAAGGCCATAGTGTAGGGAGCACCCATGTGCTCTCCCCGAACCATAATATATCTCCCGCTCCTGTCTCGGAGGACATCGGACACTCGGAAATCCAACCCCCTTCCAAACGCTAGGGCCACTCCCCCCTTCTTAGTAGGGCCCGAAGCGAACAGTATCTGTGAGAAGCCCCTTAGCCGTGTGCGGTGCTGGTCCCTCCGCAGCAAATGGGTCTCCTGCAAAGCTAGGACATCTGGCTTATGGGACCTAGTAAATTGTTCCAGCTTCGTCCTCTTTAGAGGGGAGTTCAGCCCCCTAACATTGTGTGTTAGCCACTTGAAGGTTGGGGTAATAGACTAGAAGCTCCTCTTCGCTGACCCCTGCTCCGTAAACCTGATCCATTCTGCCTCCTTTCCACACCCCTCAGGGGGGTCAGGTGGGGCCCCACTTCTCCATTACCCTCTGCCCTCTTCCCGCACCCCAACTTGCTTGAGTTAACCAACCAGACTGTACGACCGTTCCCCAGGGGATCCCCCCCACCCTGCAACCCCAATTTAGGGTGGAACCACTCCCATTCCCTCTCCCAACTGAGCACCCTCTCGGCGCAAAAACACCCCCCTCCACCCGGCCAGGCTCCATCGCCCCCATTGATCCCAACATGTTGCGTCCCCTCCCCCCGAGCTCCTCTGTCACCTTTAAGGGTCCACCACCCCTTGCATCCTGTGATCCAGATGAGACACCCCCCTGACTACCGAGCCCTCCCTCCTCGTGAGCTCCTCCATTCTCCCGTGGCGAGCCCCTGCCACTTCCCCTCGGGGCCCCTTCGCCTTTTGTCTACTACCGTAGACCACTCCCAAGGCCTCTGCCTCAGCCTACTGCCCATCGTTCGCTTTGCACCTCCCGCTGTGTCTTCATCCAGGTCAATCCGCAGCGTACTGGCACCTTCTTGGATTGATGTAATCCTCCTCTGTGAGCCTTCCCAGTCGAATACCAATCCAAATGGGAATATCCACCTGTAACGCACTCTGCGCTCCTTCAGAGCCTTCAAAACCGGCGCCATCTGCCTCCTCTTTACCAGCGAGCGTGATGGTAGCTAAGTCCTGGTATAGGGCTGGTATAGGGCTATCTGTTGTTCTTCGAACATTATGGGTTCCTTCTTCCTCACGGCCTGGAGGACCGCCTCCTTCTGCGCGTATCTGGCGAAGGCGACAATAACATCCCTCGGCTTCGAGGCGGGTCCCTTAGTTAGTTTGCCAACTCTATGGACGCGGTCCAGCTCTATTGTGTCCGTGACCCCCTCCCCTAGGATGTCCGCGTAAATGCTCTGAATTTCCTGTTTCAGGTCCTTGTCCAGGACCGCTTCTGGCAGTTGCTTCACCCTAATATTAATCCTCCAATCTATTTTCGATGTCCTCCATCTGTATCTCCAGGTTCTTAGTTGCTACACCTAAGCGCTCTATGGCCTCGCTATTAGCCGTAGTCTCTTTTTTCGCTTCCTGGAGACTCCTCTCTAGAAGGTCAGTCCTTTCGCCCAATTGCCTTAGATCTCGCTTAATCTCCCCCAGCGCCTCATTGAGATCCGTCCGCATGAGCTGAAACTGCTCTTGGAATGTCTTGGCCAGGCTGGTATGAAGCGCCTGGATCTCCCCGAGAAAGTCCTGACCATTGACTGGGAAAGGGTCCAACGTCCCATCCGCTGCCCGTCTCTCTTCCGGCCCCTCAGCGCTGCCCTCCATGTCCCGCTGATTGTCTGCGTCGGCCACATGGAGTGTAGGGTGCCTTGAAAGTCCCGCGACTGCTGCTGTTGCTTCCCACTTTTCCCTCTGTCGCGTGGCCATTAGCACAAATTTTCGACTGCCACTAGGAATCGGGTTCCACGTTAGCTGCAGCTCCTTAGCTTCCTGCAAAGGGTACCCCTCTGCAGAGGTCAGTCTTTCCCACCGCAAGTCAGAACAGCGCCTCGTGCCACTATATCTCCTGCCTCCACTAGGCACCCCGGTAAGGCCGCTTTGCGGGGGGGGGGGGTGTTTGTCCACAGACTACAGCTCTCCAGTCAGTAAGGGGGCCCACTCTGACCCATGTGTGCCCGATGATCCGTATGCCGACAGGGCCCCTCCGTTGGAGATGATGTGCAGGGGCCCCCAGGCACGGGGGACACCCCTAACACCGGGACTTCTTCAGGGCCACCCAGCCCCAGTGCCACTCCAGCTGCTGTGGCACAAGCCTTCACTGGGACAGTCAGTCTCCCGCCTGCTCCTCTCTCACCACCAACCTGCTTGCTTCCAAGAGGCAGGGGCACCCTGCCCCACCATGAGCGCCTCCCTGCAATGTCCTCCGCTGGCCACCGCTCACCCCTCACAGTTCTCCGGCATCAGCGCACAGCTCCCATTCATCACCTTTGGGGGCGGGCACCCACATGCAGCCGCATGGCCGCTCTGCCCCTACCTCATCAGGCTGCCGCCGCCCCCGGGAGCCGACCCGCTCCCTCGACCACAGCCTTTGTCTCCGGGGGAGGGGGCCCGCTCCAAGCTGCACCTTCACTCTGCCTCCAACAGTCCGGCGAAAGCAGCCGCCGCGGAGACCGCGGCCCGAGGAGCCCCCACCGTTGGCTTCACACCGCAGTCAGCGCGCCCGCTCCTCCTCCTCCACTCGGGCCTCGCCGCTTACTCCTCCAGTCCGTCCAGCGAGCAGGGGCTATCCTCTCTCTGCCCCTCGCCTCTCGGCACCCAAGCCTCCCAGAAAGGCGCCGGGGGCTCCCCCAAGCTTTTTTGTCGGGTTGCCGGTAAGGAGCGGGGTGGTGGACCGCTTATTTTTGCCCGAGGCACCGGAGGGCACGGCCGGTGCGACTACACTTGCCCCGCCGCCATCTTGGGATCCCACTTGTGTTGATTTCTAAATGGTCAGTGAGGCTGTTCTGGCATTATGCATATTAAATTCCAAATGTATTCAATAGCCGACATGTTGACCATCGACACAGTCATATAAAATCAGAGTACAATATATAAATGGTCAGTATAACCCTGTATTTGCACACTGCACCGCACTTTACTCCTGAATCGCCCATATGGGACGATTCCTAGACAATCAGACCATACTGGCACTGTGCATTTTAATGGTAATTTATTTAGAAATATGAATGCATGTGACTTACAGCGCCGGCAAGGGTTAAATACATATATATTGCACAGAAAATAGGCAGTTTCAAGCATTTTATATTTTTTAATTAACATTAGCACTATGCAATTTATCTGCTTTGTTATGAAAGTGAAAATGTGTAAATCACAAGACACTGATATGAGTTTATCTAGTGCTAATTGTCATGCAATAATGTTGCTGAGATTTTGATGGTCAAATTATTTGCACAAGATTTACTCCTATAAAAGCAGAGATTAGCGACAATGGAGATATATGTATTATACATTGATTATACCATTGGGCTTTCAATGTTAACATTTGTCTGCCCTTTTCAAAATGGAGACATTTGCAAACATCAGGAACCCTCTCAAACAGTATGCTACTGTTTTTGTTTCAAGAACTGAGATGATGGACTTAAATTAAGTGGTATCAACAAATGCACAGTCCTCTTTTACTATTAAACCTGACGAAGCCCATGTAGGGTGAAACGTGTAGTTTTTGTGTGTTTTGCTGCTGCCTTTCTTGTTTGTCCACAACCATGGAATAATAAAGGACTATTTTTGAACAGCAACTGAGGCTGGGGTTTTGGATAGGATTCTTTCCATCTACACTCTTTATGCATTTGTGGAGTGCCGCTACATTTTAGACTGGGTTTCCAATCTCCCTTTAATATATATTTAATTTCCGGGGCTTATGGAATCAGCTTAGATCACATGCTGAACATATGCCTTCATCTAGTGAAAGCTGCAGGGTATTACAGTTTGTTTTTCGAAACTCGAAAAGGGGCGTCGAACTAGGGTGTGTCAGTAATACTATCCCTAGTGTGACGTCCACTGTACCCAAGTGTAGGACCCTCAGATTGTTTTTTTTCTGCCATACTTGTCGGAAGCATAGTTGCGGAGTTCCTTGGCTTTTAGCCATTTATCATAGATTTATTGAAAAATCCCTGTTCCCAAATCCCACGTCGAAGATCGCCGAATATCGATGCCGGTACCTGAGACCAAGGACAAACAGCCATCGAGGCTACACGACTTTGGGCCTCGGAAGGCCTCTGGCCTTGGCGCTGCAAGTATGGTGAGAGGGGGGTGGATATACTCACACACACTTCTTTTTCCTACATATACCCGCCCGCTGCCCGATATTGACATATGGAGAGTACTCCATCTAAATTCTCTCCTAAGTGCAACCGTAAGTTCCCCATGGTAGATAAACATAACACCTGTAACCTGTGTCTTCCAAGGGACCACCCCGAGGCGAATTGTAGAGCTTGTAAGCTCTTCAAAGCCAAGGCCGCTCGACCAAACGTTGGGCCCACTACGCCAGGCAACTCGAGGCTATGGACTCTGTGGGTTCCTTCAGTGATGGCAGCAACGCTGCCGTATCGGATGGCGAGGGCACAGGGGTGTTGTTAGGCACCCAAGCGCAAGCCCCCGACCTTGGAGGACTGTCCGGCAGGGCAGTTATGGGGACAACACTCGGCGGCAAGAGCGCTACCCACACCTCTTCCCCTAAACACACTAACCCCACCCGAGATTCGACACGTGTACCGAGTGATCGGCAGAAGAAGGCACAGAGAGAGCGGTCCGCAGAATCAGTGTCCTCTGGGCGTTCCAGGTCACGGTCGCCCCATGACACACAGCAACTGTCTACGATTCCTAAAAGTGCCACATTACCTAACATCAGAGGTATGATCGTCAGAAGACGAATCCGATCTCTACCCCCAAGCAGCACGTTCGAAGACTACTCCGGCAGTTCGCTCGACGTCTGCTTCCGAGATTCAACGTCCCTCTTCTAAGACTCCCGAATTTCGTGATCCCACCTCTGAATCTCGACGCTAGGCGTCAAAAGATTCAGGTAAGTCCAAGGGGCCAGGAAATCAATCCTCTACACATGGGTATATGGGATTAGAAGAGGAAACACAGCAGGAAAGGGTAATTCCTAGTTCCAAAGAATGGAACTCAGAAGACATCGACAGAGTAATGAGGAGAATGTCATTTTTTGTACATTTTTACGAAAAAGACCCTAATCATTTCCAGAGCTATCGCAATACCCCTGATACCTCTGCCCCTTCGGGATCCAAAGACCCTCAACCTCCTAGTAAGAGACTCCGTACTGAGACTCCAGTTCAGGGGCTGATTTCAGACCCATTCACTGTCCAACCGTACCAGCAGTATGGTGAGGATCCAGAAGTACAAATACTAGACGACCAGGCCGGGGTCGATTATTATGGAGACGATGAGGACCAGGAAGAGGAGGAGGAAGACGAGGCCGGAGGCCTAAAGACTCGACTTCCCTATTCCCAAGGACCCCCCGGTGAATGACTCTGTTGTTGACAATCAGCCCTTACTGAATGAAGTTTTAGCCAAGGCTGCAGCCCATTTCCAAATTGACACTCGGGGCCCAAGAAGAGAGGAATTTTGCAGAGCAGATTCTGGGGGATAAAAGATCCATTGCCCAAGCCATCCCAATTCTAAAGTCTATTCAACGCAGAATCGATCCTTCTCTGCTCACCCCTTATCTTACCCGGGCAGTTAACCCACGAATAGAGAAGTTATTCAGGGCCGCCCCCCTCCGACCCATTTTACATAAGGGGTCAGCTAAAACCCAACTCATTAGTGGTTACAACCACCAGGAAAAGGACTGTTACACCACTAGCATCTTCAGAAGCTCCCCTGGACAAGGAGAGCAAAAGAATATATGGGCTACGAAGAAAAGTGGCTTCCACTTCGGCTTACAAAGCACGAATTGCTAACACCACCACTCTGCTGGCAAGCTACAACTGCCATCAATGGGAACAGGTAGCTGCCCTCATTGCCTCCGCACCAGAGCCTCTAAAGAGCCAGTTGGCCCAGATTGCGTCAGGAAGGTCAGTGTCCGGATGCATTCTCAAGGCTAACTTCGATGCAGCAGACAATGCAGGGAGGCTTATTGCAGAAAGCACAGTAATAAAGATACTCCTGGTTGAGGCAGTCGGGGTTTAAACCCAAGCCACCCTCATTGACATGCCAGTGGAACCAAACGTCCTGTTTGGTAAAGCAGTGGAGGAAGCGCTTAAAACTGCCAAGGACGAATATGACACCTTAAAGTCCCTTGGCCGACTAACTAATAAACCCACTAACAAACGGGGAAATAATAATTTTCGTCGCTCCCCAGGCCAAAATTCCCAGAGAGGGTCCCATTACTTTCAGAACCAAGGAACATCGTGGGGCGGCAACCAACAAGCTACCCAGGGTTTCACCAGAGGTCAAGAGGGGCCGTGGTAGGGGGAGAGGCAGCCGATGTAGAGGCACTACGCCTCCCAACAAACATCAGTGACGTTCCGCTCCGGGTCCCTTCCCATGCATCCCCAGTAGGGGGGAGCATTTCCACCTTCACCCACTCATGGGAAGGGATCACTTTGGACAGATGGGTGCTGTCCACGGGATACTGTATCGAACTATTGGAACGCCCCGCGACCATCCTCCAAGACAGAAAATACACTCCTTGGAGCACCAAAGAATCCTCCTCTAGGAGATCGTCATTCTTCTTGCAAAGGATGCGATAGAACTTGTTTCCGCCAACCAGATTAACAAGGGTATTTATTCAACTTACTTCCTTGTGCCAAAAAAAGATCTAACGATGCGCCCAGTATTAGACTTACGCCCTGCAAACAAGTATGTCAAGCCTCAAAAATTTTGCATGACTACACTCCAGGAAGTAATCCCCCTACTAAAAAGAGGAGATTACATGGCAACATTGGATATGAAAGATACCTATTTTCATATTTCCATGTTCCCAGCGCACAGAAGATTCTTGCATTTCAAGGTAGACAGCCAGCACTACCAATTCAAAGTGCTGCCCTTCGGTATAGCCTCGCCTCCAAGGGTATTCACCAAAGTACTGGCGGTGGTGGCGGTGCACCTACGCAGGGAGGCAATCCCAGTGTACCATTAACTAGACGACTGGCTCATCACAGGGGAAACACCCCCGTAATTTGCAGATGCAATATTCAAAGAACAATCAACCTCCTCTTTCAATTGGGCTTCTCAATAAATGACAAAAAATCAAGCCTGGTGCCAAGCACCTCCAAACAGTTCCTAGGAGCTGTCCTAGACACCAAAGAGGGGTTGGCCTTTCCTTCAAAGGAAAGAATTCTGAATCTGCTACTGCAAATTCCTCAATATCAGTCCGGTCGCCAGATAAGGGTGCACAAAGCGATGTGTTTACTAGGCATGATGGCATCATGCATTTACCTGGTTCCCCACGCGCGCCTGCGTCCCATGTAGGAATGGTTGGCGAAACAGTGGTCTCAGGCAAGTGGTCAGTTGGACGATCTAGTGGTCATTTCGCCAACACTGGTACAGAGTCTTCGCTGGTGTACCAGAGGAAATCTTTCAAAGGGGAAACCTTTGTACGATCCAGAAATACAGGCCATAGTCACAACAGGCGGGTCCCTGTCAGGGTGGGGAGCACACCTCCTTCACCACACAGCTCAGGGTCTCTGGTCTCACATAGTGGCTCAGAATCACATCAACCTGCTAGAACTTCTGGCAGTCTTCAGAGTGCTTCAGGCGTTCAAACCCCACCTATCCAACCTGTCAGTGCAGATCCTAACAGACAGCACGACGGCTATGTTTTACATAAACAAACAAGGGGGCACTCGTTCGCCAAATCTGTCCAGGCTTGCCCAGAAAATTTGGATATGGGCACTCAGACAGAACATTTGTCTGTCGTCTCAACATGTTCCAGGGGATCTCAATTCACTAGCGGACGCTTTGAGCAGAGATCCCCTCCCAGAAGAACACAAATGGTGGCTACACAAAGAAGTCGTAGAAGATCTCTTCTCTCAGTGGGGTTTCCACTCAATATTAAAGAAGTAGTCAATGACCTTGCCCCCATGAAAATGAAAGCCATAAAGACAGAAACCATAAAGAACACTTGGTTCTCCGACGACATTCTTGACGCTAGACAAAAAAAAGAGCTCTCGAAAGAGACTGGACTTAGGATCCAAACGACAATACCCTAACCGACTATAAAAAATCCAATCTAACCTATAAAAAACTTATCATTGAGGCCAAAGCCAAACACTATAATGAAAGAATTGTGAATGCACAATCCAATGCTGGCGAGCTATTTAAAATCCTAGCAGAGTTTCAAGACCAGCCTCCACCTTCTAATAACCTCATCAAAGATAATTGGTGTCAGGGCATTCATGATGCATTCTTATCTAAGATTGATTCACACAAAGAAAAAATCAAGAAGGCTCTCGGTAATGTAGTACCGGTGCAAACTCCTACAGAAACAATCTCTCCTAACAAAGTAGAAAGTACTATCCTTCAATTTTCATTTACTCACTATACTGAAAAGGAAGTCTCTAAAGTTATACAAGATCTCAAGGTCACTTCTTGTCCTACCGATGACTGTCCTACAAGCATCCTTAAAGAGTCCAATGACACCTTAGTCCCATGGATTACCAAACTGATAAACTTGTCCTTTGACGAGTGTCTGGTACCGGACCTGTTAAAATCTGCATGGTTTACACCTTTATTAAAGAAAGAAAATCTGGATCCCACCAACAATGATAACTACAGGCCTATAACAAATGTACCTTTTATCCTCAAGATACTAGACAAACTTGCATACCTGCAGTTACAGGCTCATGTCGAGAAACATAAAATTCTCGGCACCCGACAGTCTGGTTATAGAGCTTGTCATGGGACTGAGACGGCCATGCTCGATCTTAAATCCACCCTGGCTAGCATATCAGATAAAAACCAAGCTGCACTGCTTATGCTACTGGACCTCTCCGCAGCCTTTGACCTGGTTGATCACAACTTACTGGTGTCAAGGCTCGGAGAGGTCGCCAATTGTTCCACGACAGCATCTAGATGGATAGCCTCCTTTCTAGATCCTAGAATGGTAAGGGTATGTGTAGGCAACAATCAATCCTCCCATATCTCTGACATGTGGAGTTCCACAGGGTTCCTGTCTGTCGCCTATGCTTTTTAATCTGTATATCCACCCTCTTCTCGTCCTCTTAAGTAAATTAGGAGTGCAATACACAAACTACGCTGATGACACTCAGGTAGTCATACAACTGATTGGCTCATATAGTAATGTCGGAATCATCAATAACATATACAAAGCCATACAGGACTGGATGGCCTATAACTCTCTGGCTTTGAATGATAAAAAGACCAAGCTCCTAATAGTGTCATCTAAAAGCACCCAGACTAAACTTGATCCTAACTATGTCAGCTTCCCTATTGCAGATAATATCATCGCCGTCCAAAAGAAAGTTAAGACCCTAGGAGTTGTCCTTGATGAAGAGCTATCCATGAAGTCCCACGTCTCTAACATCAAGTCTAGCTGCGGACTGATCAACAAGCGAATAGGATATATTCGCCCATTTAACACCGAAAAAAACTGTGCTCTTCTGTCCACGGCACTGATTCATTCTAGATTAGACTACTGTAATAGTCTTCTATCTGGTACCACAGTTACCAACATTCAATCTCTGCAGGTGGCCTGGAATAACCCTGTGCGTACTATTTTCAACCAATCTCGACACGCCCACATCTCCACCTTCAGGAAAAAACTTCATTGGCTCCCGGTTAAACATCGTATAACACACAAGGTGTTAACTATGACGCACAAATGCCTGAGCCTCAGCAGTCCTATATATCTGTCTGCACGCATCAGTATTAAGTGAAACGAGAGGAGTCTTCGCTCATCTACTGCAGTCGTCCTCAAACACCCCAGATTCAGGACAGCTAAATTTGGAGGTACCACCCTTGATGCTCAGGGTCCCCTTCTTTGGAATACACTACCAGCTCGGATATGGCAAATCCAAAGCTACACTGTGTTCAAACTGGCCATAAAAACTCATCTCTTTAACCTGGAATAACCCGCTTATGATTCTTCTTTCCTCTTCTGCCTTTTTGTGTTCGTCTGTTCTTGTCTTGTCTTCGTGTGCGCCCTGAGGCCCATGGGCATGCGGCGCGTTCCAAAAATTTAAATAAATAAATAAAAATAGACTTATTCGCCACAAGCAAAAACAGACAATGCCCAGAATTCGCATCCAGGTTCCCCCAGCCAGGCTCCAAGGGGAACGCTCTATAGATGAACTGGTCAGGGATGTTTGCCTATGCTTTTCCACCAACCCCTCTGATGAGGAAGGTGGTCAACAAGATACACAGGGAATCGATGATGCTCATCCTAGTTGCTCCTATGTGGGCGAGACAACCGTGGTTCCACACCTGCACAAATTGGCGGTGTGCAAACCCATCAGAATCCCGTGCTGGTACAACCTACTCTCCCAGCAGGAAGGACAGACAGTGCATCCTCAACCCAACTCGATGAACTTGGCAGCATGGTTCCTGAATTCATAGTTTGGCCATCTCAATTTACCACAGAGATGTATGGATATATTAAAAGAATCAAGAAAACCTAACATAAGACACTGTTACTTTGATAAGTGGAAAAGATTAGTTATTTGGTGCCAGAATAAACTAATCAACCCAGTTGATTGCACTCCTTCCAATATTGTTACCTACATGCGCCACTTACTGGACGCAGGGTTGGTATTTAATTCACTCAAGGTACACCTAGCGGCGCTATATATATTTTGACAATAAATAATCAACAAAAACAGCTTCAAAACAGAAAACAAATAAAGTGCACAGTGATGAATAATACGTGTTGCAGCTGTAAAATCAGTTTACAAGTCTGGAACAACAGAGAAAATACATTGCTAAAGTAAATGAGTGTGCCTCAATACATGAGGATAATAAACAACGCAAACAGTAAGTGTCAAATAAACAGGTCTGCCAGTACATGAATATTGAAAGAACAAACAGTAAATGTCAAATAACAGGTCTGCCTATTTAAAATTATACAGTAACTAGTATCCAAACCGACGTTGGAGAAAGTCCAGGATGTATTTAGTTCAGGGAACGTAAAGAAAAAGTTCCAACTGTCAAGGATCCAATTATGTTTAGGCGGGCCACCTGTCGGCCTTCAAAATCTGAAACGCCTTCCTCGGGGCAGAATGAAAAGGAATAGTCCCTTGGGGAAGCAGACAAATACACAGCGAGTGTTTTTTAATACATAAAATGTTTTTTTCTATTTTTCTCATCTACACCTCTCAGTGAGTTAAGGTCTAAAGGCAAAGGAACATATAACGTAATTTAACATAAAAAGACTCCTGATTAGAAATAAAAGTCCGGAACAAGCCTTACCCAATGGTACTGGGGGGATTACCGGACAAAAATTACTCAACACAGGTCCACATCATGGCGGGCAAGCGTGGCACATCAAATTCAAAGGGTCTAAGACAGCATACAAATGCTCCCTGTGTGTGAATGAATGATGCCATTACATTGTGATCACCTAAATTTGAATAATATAAAGGTAAACGAATTAGCATGGAGGGACAGTGTCCTACCTGAAAAATTAATGTATGGTGAACACAACAAGCCTGGTGGAGTCTTGTAGTGGGAAGTGAAACAGCTTGAAAATCGGACTGGAATATGCAACAGTCTGTGATCTAGTTAGACAGAAAATGTCTAGAATTAATTCTGTTGAAATGCAGCAGAAATAGTTGCACTATTCTCAAACGGCCTGGACCGTGTAATGGGGGATCATACGCTTCTTACCACACGGTTAAGCTATATATTCTTCAAAAAAGAAGGTATGCTGATATGTGTCTGAAACCCACGAATTCCTATGACAAAAGGTATATCTGTTACCCCAAAATTCTCTTGTAAACCTTAAAATATCTTTTTATTAAACACATAGATGATAGTACTCATAAAATGATCACATTACATAAAACTCCGTAAAAACATGAAAAACAGATTTTACACAAACAAAGACACAAGAATATACACATGCTGTGGATTAAATCTCTTGATCACTAGATCAACACCATGTGAAACTTCACATTGGAGTTGTTTTTCTTTTTTTTTTTTTTACACACTGATATTCCTATAGTTTCCTAGACCCAACTTGCACAAGTTTCTGTCCCTAAACACAAGTATAAATGTAGGACATTCATCAGGGGTATTTCGTTACTTGTGTTCTATAGCGATGATAGAGTCTTCTTTCCTATCACTTTTTTTCTTTGTCAGGTATGTTCAGTGATTTGCGAACCCTGTGGGTTAAAGACAACCTATTAGGGTTTTTATTTTTATTTGCACATATCTACTATCGTTGAAATCTTATAAATAGACTCCGATAGTGACATCCCCGATCCACCTAGGGGGATAAGTATGCTTCACTCTTACATACCTTCCAAACTGTGGTGACGACGTTCCACTGGCGGCGAATTACCACCAAATGGTAAACAAGGGGGGAAAAAAAGATTTCCTTTTCTTTGGGAATATCTCTCCAAATGTCTTCTATTCTGAAAATTGGGTACACACAAAGGATACTGTTTTAGAAGGGGAGACTATATATTGAGTACAGGGAATTCTTTTATCACCACCAACAAGGTCCTCTTACCTGCGTTGGATAGAGGTAAAGAATTAAGTTTCCTTCAATGTTTCCACTGTACCCTTAAGACGGGAAAAATGGCTCAAAGATAAATCAGAGGGCAACTAAAAGAAAGAAATAAGAAAAACCAAAAACCCCAGTCAGTGTGTTATTCAAAAGCCACTCTATTTCGCATGTCCTACACATGAAAGATGTAATAAGATGTAATAAGAACCCCTTCACTTACTATTAGGCTGCTTATTTAGTCTGTACTCTGTAACTGATCTTCTACAGTTTCTGCAAGGCTTGCATTGAAAAGGCATATATTTGTCCCAGTGTAGATCTAAAAACATCAAAAATGGATTCCATTTTAGTATTAGGGCTACATCGCTCCATAGTCTCACTAAGGCCAAAAAAAGCCTTTTGAACACCATTAGGTAGTATTGAGTCTCATTTCTATAGCTTACCTCAAGTTTAGCCACCTCCATGAATCACGAGTTTCCCTGCTCGCCGACAGCGACAGCAGGGTGGCCGCTCTCTTTTAAATATGGCCGTATGTGCGTGCGCGATGACGTCATCACGTTATGTGCGCGATGACGTCATCACGTCGCGGCGCGTGCCGTCGTGACCTCGCTGTTCGCATTGGAGCCGAAAAATGCCCGTAAACCATGTCATATCCCTCCCGTAAGTGCAAACAGGGGGAGGACGATTCCATGGATACGACCATACATATCGGGGCAGAAAAAAGTAAAAAAGTAAAGCAAGTACACCCACATCACTTTCCAACACAGGGAAAAAAGTAAGGGTGAAACAAAGTAAAAAAAAAAGTAAAAAAGGTAAAAAAAGAAGGAATCCTCTTTAGCACTATCTCTAGTGGGCGAAAATGAACCATACCCACCAAAGGGCCATGTAAATAAGACAAACCCTTATGGTGTAGTATGTTGCCATTGGGCCTGTGTACAATTCCAACACCCACCATTGGGCCATGTATAGGAAGGAGAGCCCTTATAGTGTTGTGTGCTGTCATTATCCCCCAGACTTAGGCGAAATTCAGGGCAGTTACATAATAGCCCACTCACGTCAATATGTTTCATCGTCATGGGACACTTAATGACATATCGCAGAATCATTCAGAAACGGAAATACAAATGTGTTCTCCAGTTAAAACTGTCTCAATATGATTATCATTAACAATTGTTACTAAATCTGATATTGGTCACACATACAGCCGTTAAAGAAGGCTGTAACAGATTTCATATGGCATCTTTCAAATATCACACCCCACATTACAACTCTGTCCCCTTATTCAGATAGTTAGTGGACAGCTACAGGTGCACAGCTTCCATATGTCTTTCTTTAGAGAAACATCTTTATCATATACCAATTTGAATGCTACCTTACATCGCCCCAGTAGAAGCTTAGGTCTTTCTAAAACCTGTCTCGTCCTTTTATCATGTATTGCATACATTATCTCGAAAAAAATGTTTTTCTCTTGCCTATTACATGAGGTGACATTAACGGGTAGACTGAGCAACAAAAACATGCATCCCATCTAGGCATTGTGCCATTCGATATCATTGAGTCCATGAATATGGCTCTGGGTCAAAAAAATAAGTTTCTGTTCAAGGCTTAGTAATTTTTTATTTACTTGTTCTTGTGTTTTGCCTCTTATGTGCTTTAAGATGGTCCAATTAAAATCACTATATTTGTGATTGTTTTCCACAAAGTGTTTGACTAGTGGTGCTTGATCCACCTTATTTTTAATGCAGCTTTTGTGCTCGATCTTTCTCGTTTTACATTTTCTCATTGTTTGGCCAATGTAAATAAGTCGGCATGGGCATCTGATAACATATACCACATGTTCTGTGTTACAATTGGTATGTTCAGTAATCTTCCATTCCCTTTCAAGACCTAAATCTACTGTTGTTGTTTTTCTTGTCTGTACGCACATAGTGCAATTTCCACACGGATGGTGCCCTGTTACTGGTGGGAGATCCCATAATCTTGCCTGTTGGGATTCCCTTATTTTAGTGCTGCCTATCTCGTTTCTCATCACTAGGTTGCGTATTGTGGTACTTTTTTTGAACGCTATGAGGGGTTTTGCACATTCTTTAGTCATCACTTTCTTCCAGTTCTTGTTTATAATGCATTTAATCTTATATGATAGGTTACTGAAGGTGTTCACAAATACCAGCGGAGTTTCCTTGTTATCTCGATTTCTGTGAAGTTGTTGGTCTAAGAGGGCCTCCCTATTGTTGTTAAATGCCCTTTTTGCTGCATCCTTCACAAGACGTTTAGGATAGCCTCGCTTGGTTAATTTCTCAATTAATTTGTTAGCCCCATCTTCATAGGATTCATTTGTACTGCTGTTTTTTTTAATACGCAAAAATTGTCCAAACGGTAAGTTAGTCTTAACATGTTGGGCATGGTGACTATTGAAATGGAGGAGAGCATTTTTATCTGTGTCTTTGGTATAAGGTTTGATCAGCAGGAGGCCTCGATGATGGTATATAGATATATCTAAAAAATTAACTAGAATGTTACTCATATTCATAGTGAATTTCAGATATCTGTTTTGTTCATTCAACCAAGAGAGAAATTGATTGGCTTCATCCCTACTTCCCTTCCAAATGATGAAAATATCGTCTATGTATCTTAACCAACACAGAATGTTATTTTGGTATGGGTTTAAGCTACGATAGATGAGTCTCCTCAAACATGTTGACATAGAGGTTTGCTAAATTGGGAGCCATAGCGGCTCCCATGGCTGTACCTTCCACTTGCATGTAGAATTGGCCCATGAACTGGAAAAAATTGTTAGTGAGTGCCATCTCTGTGCACCATTTGATGAATGAGTTGGGAACAGGGTGATCGTCCTCCCTTTGGAGAAGTGTTTCCTCAACCACCTCTAAAGTGGCACGTTGTGGTATGTTAGTGTATAGGGCTTGTATATCCAAACATATTAATAGGTTAACGTCGGGATCAAACACATTTCCCTCTATCCTGTTAATGGCATCCGTAGTGTCTTTAACGTAGCTCCTCATAATGGGTATAAAAGGTCTAAGATATAAGTCAACATATTTGGATAGGGGTTCTAAAAGGGAGTTAATACCCGAGACAATGGGTTTTCCCGGGGGGCTTTCCAAGCTTTTATGAATCTTAGGCAAAGTATAAAAGATAGGTACTCTGCCATTGTTCCTCATAAGGAATTCCCTTTCTTGTTTGCTGATAAATTTCATATCTATAGCTTTAATGACTTTGTCTTTGATGATAACCGATAATTCCTCACTAGGATCCCTATCAATTTTTAGATAGTGGTTGGTATCTGAGAGGAGTTTGAGACATTCTGCTACATAATCAGTTCTGTTTAACACTACTGTGGCTCCTCCCTTATCCGCCTGACGGATGATAATGTGTTGGTTAGTGCCCAGAGATTTCAGGATGACTTGTTCATTTTTACTCAAATTTGAGTGTTTTGGGACCCCTTTGGATTCCAGAGCTCTAATCTCTTCCATCACTTTTTTTTCAAAAACAATGGACTCCGGAGAGTTCGAGGAGGTTGGAGCACAAAATGTTGAGGGGTTTCTAAGGCCACTATGGTTGCTATTTTCACCAAAGGGATTCTCCATGAAAAATTCTTTGAGATGGACTTTTCTCATAAATTGTTGGAACTCAATTCTAAATTCAAAAGGATTATGATATTTTGATATCACAAAATTTAAACCCTTGTTTAGAACCGATATTTCTTTATCTGTAAGAGATATGGAAGAAAGATTAACTACCAACCCCTGTGGCTCTGGGTCTGCATTCGGTCTGGAGCCCACTGTCTTTGAGCATCGCCTCTTTCTAAAAAAGGCTGTCTTTGTCCATTTTTTCCACGGTTATTACCTCTTGTGCCACGTGCTCGATTGGATCTATTATCTCCTTCACCATTAGTACCACCCCTTCTGTTGTATTCCTCGTTGTCCTCCGAGCCACCACTTGAACTGTAGGAGGTATTCCTGAAACGGACTCTACGATTTTGTTTTTGGTTGGGATATTGTCCTGGTTTAGGATCTCCAAATTTGTAATCTTTATCAGTATATACAAAAGCCTTCTCATGTGTGAAGGTCTGTATATCCTTTTTCATTCGTTTCACTCTCTCTGTGATTGTCTCTGTCTTGAAATCTTGCATTTCTTTTAAATGTTTTTCTAAGCTACTCTTGAACGCTTCTACCTCAAATTTCTTTTTAATTTCTTCTTCTAATGACTTCAGATCGATTTCAATTTTATTTGCAGTTTCCTGTGCTGTTTCTATTATTAAGATTAACCAATCTCGGCCGCATTCATTGGAGATGTAACTCCATTTGAGTTTGAAGTCATTGTTGTCCAAGAATAATCTTGGTTCATTTTTCACAATCAGTCCTTGTGGTAGTGCCTGATTTTTAACATATTCTAACATGATAATGGCATGAAGTTCAGTTCTTATTAACCTCCTCCTTAATTGGGCAAGTTCATCCCATTGATCATCTTTGTTCAGAATGTCTAAATCTTTATCAAGGCCCATTATTGGTAATGATTCCATCAGTTTGCGCACATATTCATCATTGTATGCTAAACATTTTTCGGATTGAGAGGCCATCACTCTACAGAACCCCCAACCGTTGCAGACGTATCCTATAATAGTTGCTACAGATGCCACCACAGCCAAGTGTTTTAAATAGAATTGCAGCTAGCAAATGCAAGTAAAGATAGAAATAACTTACTTCTATTGGTGAACAAAAAATCTATGTCAGCAATGTTGTAACTGATCGCTAGATGTACGGTATAGACCTGCGACATGCAGTAAGGGTCCCCTATAGACCTAGAATAAAATAACAAAACCGCGTGTTGACTAGCACTATTCTGTCGTGGGTTCATACAAAACTGGACAGCGGTCATAATTGGGGAAGTTTTCTAATTCCTGATGGAGTATTGTTGTAGTTCGATTGCATAAATTGTGCGGTGAGCATTGCCTATTGCGCCCCCTGCTAGTTTATGGAAGAAAAACTCTATGCGATGCTTACCCGTGGCGCCGAAAATGCAGCCTGCGCGGTATGGCCGTGTAGCTTGAATGGAGCTGTGCTGTAAGAGAAGCCTGCCAGGTAGCCGGATACTCTGAAGTATTTCCTGCTTGATGACGTGGCACCTGCTGATAGGATGGAAAAAGTCGCACCCTCCCATCAGTCAGTGTGCATGTTCCAATATATTCGTAGGTTGAGGCGAGCCCACTGTTTGTTCGCCTCGGGTGCGGCGCTGACCGCCGGCACTGTTAATAAATGCAAACACTGGCGTCTTCATGAGAAAAAACGTTTGTGTAAGGTTCCCCTATCCTGAAGAGGAAAATAGGAAAATGGATACAAGCACATCGCGGAACTGCATGTGCTTGCAAGGATATGCTTTGAAGTGTGCCGAATGGCACAGAATTGGTGACAAAAAACAACACGTGGCTGCAAAAAGATGACTGGTGAGCATGTTGTGGAAATGGTTCAGGAAAGTTAAATACATGGGAACCAAATCTGAGGGCCAATAATCTGACCGTGCAAATGTTATGCCCGAAAGGCTCAGTGGTGAAATTGCAAAACTCACTGTGTTAACAGGTATAAAAGATGTAATAACCTTTTCAAGACAGATATGCAAGAGGTTGAATAACGGTCCGTCTAAGGAACCCTTATCTGTAAAGCTGCCAAACTGCAGAAATGCAAAGATGCCAAAAATGCAATCGTGCCTGCATACAAAGGTACTAGGGCCAGTGTGGAATTTGCCAATGGAACTCCATATATACAGTGTTTCATGGAGGTGAATCTATGGATAATTAACCCCAGTCAATCTTATAAAGGTGGGGTGAATTCTTCATTTAGACCTAATATGAGTCTCCATCCGGAAGATCCAGCGTGCTTCTTTTTCAAGTAGGCTTCTGGAGACATTCGTGGAGTTCTTTATTATATCCAATACCCACCACAACAAATCATTTGGCGAGTGCTTCAGTGCTATGTAGTGATTCACAAGAGAAGCTGAGGTGCTTTTGCACCTAATGCGTGAGCGATGTTCAGATATCCTTATACCATTTCCACAACATGCTCACCAGTCATCTTTTTGCAGCCGCGTGTCGTTTTTTTGTCACTAATTCTGTGCCATTTGGCACACTTCAAAGCATATCCTTGCAAGCACATGCAGTTCCGCGATGTGCTTGTATCCATTTTCCTCTTCAGGATAGGGGAACTTCACACAAGTTTTTTCTCATGAAGACGCCAGTGTTTGCATTTATAAACAACAGTGCCGGCGGTCAGCGTCGCGCCCAAGGCGAACAATCAATCTGCTGCATTTCAACAGAATTAATTCTAGACATTTTCTGTCTAACTAGATCAGACTGTTGCATATTCCAGTCCGATTTGCGAGCTGTTTCACTTCCCACTACAAGACTCCACCAGGCTGGTTGTGTTCACCAAACATTCATTTTTCAGGTAGGAAACTGTCCCTCCATGCTAATTCGTTTACCTTTCATATTATTCAAATTTAGGTGATCACAATATAATGGCATCATTCATTCACCCACACAGGGAGCATTTGTTTGCTGTCTTAGACCCTTTGAATTTGATGTGCCACGTTTGCCCGCCATGACATGGACCTGTGAGTAATTTTTGTCCGGGAATCCCCCAGTACCATTGAGTAAGGATTGTTCCGGACCTTTATTTCTAATCGGGAGACTTTTTATGTTAAATTTATTTGAATGTTCCTTTGCCCTTAGACCTTAACTAAACTCACTGAGAGGTGTAGATGAGAAAAATAGAAAATTAGAAAAAAACATTTTATATTTTAAAAAACGCTGTGTATTTGTCTGCTTCCCCCAAGGACTATTCCTTTTCATTCTGCCCCGAGGAAGGCGTTTTCAGATTTTGAAGGCCGACAGGTGGCCCGCCGAAACTTAATTGGGTCCTTGACAGTTGGAACTTTTTCTTTAGGTTCCCTGAACTAAATGCATCCTGGACCTTCTCCAACGTCGGTTTGGATACAAGTTACTGTAGAATTTTACGTAGGGAGACCTGTTATTTGACATTTACTGTTTGCTTTGTTTATTTCCCTCATGTATTGAGGCAGACTCATTTACTTTAGCAATGTATTTTCTCTGTTGTTCCAGACTTGTAAACTGATTTTACAGCTGCAACACACGTATTATTCATCACTGTGCACTTTATTTGTTTTCTGTTTTGAAGCTGTTTTTGTCGATTATTTATTGTCAAAATATATATAACATATTTTTTATTGTTTTCATGACCTCTTTGTTTACTATCATATTTAATGAAATACACCATTCTGATGTTTGTTAATCTGCTTAGAATCACATGCTGTGCATAGGTCCGACATCCAGTGGTCACTGCGGAGTATTGCCTTTTGTTTTTCGTAGTCGAAAAAGGGGACGTCGACAAGGCGTGTCTGTAACACTATCCCTATAGTGACGTGCGTTGTACCCACAATCCCTCACGCGTCGAGGTCCCTCAGATTGTTTTTTTCCGCCCAGCTTCTGGTCGCCTTACGCGGAGTTCCTAGAGAGACATTGCAAATACTTACTACGGACCTCGGTCCTTAATTATACTTATTATATTGTTAAAGATCCCTCCCCTCGACGTTAGCTGTGAAGCTGTTTCTCCGCCAAACTTTTCGACGGAGGGGAAGAGACGGAGGAGATCCTTCGGCGCTGCCGAACACGTGGCCTGGCCTCGCCGGCCAACATACAGTAGGGAGAGTGGGGGTTCGAACTTTTATCTTCTCTTTGAGAATGTCTTTCTTTCTCCCCTATCTTTCCCTTGGGGTTGTTATCACCAGTTATTATTGCCTCAGCTATGGAGAGGACACCTTTTAAGTTTTGCCCACGCTGTAGTGGCAAATACACTTGGAAGGACAAACACAATCTCTGTAATCGTTGCTTGCCCCTCGATCATAAGGAGGACAGCTGCGCGGCCTGTAAGCTCTTGAAACCAAGAACTCTTAAAGAGGTGGGCGGACTACGCTATGTCGAGGTCAGTTTCCTCACCCGCCGTCGCTGTTACAGAAAGTGACGAGGAGGGTGATAACTCGACGTCCGTTACGGAAATCATTAACCCCCAGAAGGAGCGCTCGCGCTCCTCGACGTCCGTCCCCGGCCCCCGACGGGCTCGGCTCACGCCCTGCTTATGGGGATGAACACCCCGGCGACAAGGACGCACATAGACCCCATAGGCCTAAGCACACAACCCACGGCTCTTCTTCGTCGAAGACGAAGGATCCATCAGCGCCGAAGGGGACGCAGGGCACTCCGGCGTCTATCTCAGACCGTAAAGGTCTCAAGCCCCACCCGCAAACGCAGCCGCGACCAGCGATTGGGCTTTCATCAAACACGGGCGCTACCTCAAAATCATCCGACGTAACGCTCCATAGAGCGGCCGTCGAGGAACAACGCGTAACGCAGGCAACGTCGACACCAGAGCCCTCTACTGACAAACTCGTTGTCGACAGCCTGGCGAGAATTGTTTCCGAAGACAAACGTAAGCGGACGACGAAACAAACGTCGAATACCGCACAAAAAGCTATGGAAACGCCGAAAAAGCGCAAGAGTAGCCAGGAACTGCCCCCTTCATCTAAGGACACTTCTGAACTACCGGAGGGCTTTTCAGAGGGCGACGGAAACCTTTCTTCGACGTTGTGGGAGCGTTCTAAGCGTTTTGAAGGTGAAGACACTGATTTCCCCCCTCTAGACTATTCAGGGGTCCCCCATGAGACCCTTGAAAGACTCCATTCTTGTATGGAGAAAATGGAAAGGTTTTTGGGAAGCCAAAACCCACCCACACCCAAAAGACCAAGAGAATGGTCCCAGGATGACCCTAGGGTCAAGATTTCTAGGCTGTTTCCCCCTTCTACAGACGTATATGACCTCACTGAAGAGGAGCAATACCTCCAGGAAGATGAGGAGTGTTTGGGTGGAGAGGAAGAACATGAGGAAGAGGGGTTTGAAGAAGATCCTTACACTAGTGCAGGAGCTTTTGAAGAAGATACAGCTACCTCACAGCCCTGGCAATCCCCATCAGTGCAGCATTGGCAATCCCCATCAGTGCACTCAGACCCTGATGTCTTTCACCCTTCTCCTCCCAAGGATTCACCTATTGGAAACACCTCTCCCATAGATGACCAACCTTCACTTAATGCACTATTGCGCAAGGCAGCAGCGCATTTTGAAATAGACACAGGGGAGACTCTTCCTGACATAGACTTTGTAGAGAAAGTTATTAAAGAAAAAGCCCCTGTTAGTCAGTCTATTCCGCTCCTGGCTTCTATAAAGAGAAGAATAACTCCTTCCCTTTCCAATCCTGCCTTAGTCAGAGGGGTCAACCCTCGGATAGAAAAGCTCTTCAGCCCTTCGTCCTCTGACCCTTTGTACATCAGAGGACATTCTATTCCGGACTCCCTCGTAGTTACTAATACAAGAAAAAGAGCGGGGGTACCACTATCCACTAGTGAGGCACCACCTGACAAAGAGGGCAAGAAGCTCTATGCACTTGGGAAGAGAATCACGACCTCTGCCGCCTTCTCAACTAGGATTGCAAATAACAATTCCCTACTAGCTAGCTACGCAGATGCACAGTGGAGCAAGCTGCGCAGCGAAGCAGAGGACGCACCAGAACCCCTGCGTTCACGCCTGTTAGCTATAATCTCAGAGGGAACTCTTGTAAACCAGGGCATCGTAAAGAACTCCTTAGATGCCGCAGAGACGGCTGGCCGTTCCCTGGTTCAGGGAATACTTCTCAAACGCCATGTCTGGCTGCGCAATTCGGGATCTAAGCCCCAAACCCAGGCTTCCCTGATAAATGGGCCCATAGAACAAACACATCTGTTTGGGAAAGCAGTTGATGAGGCCCTAGAACATGCGAAGAAAGAGTTTGATACCATCAAGACTCTTGACCAAATTTCTAGGCCCCCTAACAGACGCAGCTATGGCAATAGACGCTCCTTTCGTGGCCAACGCCAGCAGCAAAACCAACAGCAATTTTACTCTGCTACCAACTGGCCCTCTAACCAGGGTAACACCACCCAGTTCAGTCAAAGAGGCCAACGCCGTGGCAAAGGAAGAGGTCGCGGCTCCAGCCCCAAAGGTTCCATGCCCAATACCAACAAATGACCCGAAGATACGGGTCCCCTCCCATGCATCACCGGTCGGGGGCCGGCTAACATCGTTCCTTTCAGCATGGGAGGGAATATCGTCAGACCGCTGGGTATTATCCACCATAGCCCACGGATACTGCATCGAATTCAACAGTTCCCCGAAGTACAGACCCCCACGGAACCGACGCATGACACCGGAACACCTCACCATTCTTCTTCAAGAAATAGAAGAGCTACTGAAAAAAGAGGCTATAGAGGCTGTCCCCCTATCTCAGGTAACAGAAGGTATTTATTCAGTGTACTTCCTTGTACCCAAAAAGGACTTAACCATGCGCCCTGTATTAGATCTGCGCCCAGCGAACAAGTTTGTCAAACCCCAAAAGTTTCGTATGGTGACCTTGCAGGAAGTAATCCCACTGTTATCACAAGGGGATTACATGACAACACTAGACATGAAAGATGCATACTTTCATATTTTAATGTTGCCAGCGCACAGAAAATACCTCAGGTTCAAGATAGAGAACAAACACTACCAGTTCAGAGTACTAACCTTCGGGATAGCATCTGCACCAAGGGTATTCACAAAAGTACTGGCAGTGGCAGCGGCCCACCTGCGCAGGTTATCCATCCCGGTATACCCTTACCTCGACGACTGGCTCATAACAGGGGATTCTTACGAAACATGCTTCTCCAATACCCAAAAGACCGTAGACCTTTTGTCCCAACTGGGCTTCTCCATCAACGAAAAGAAGTCCAGCTTAGACCCCAGCCAAATCAAACAATTCCTAGGGGCTCTAATTCGAACAAAGGACGGCCTCGTCTTCCCCTCCAACGAGAGGGTCCAAAACATGCTGTTTCAAATCCCCCATTATGTGGCAGGTCGAGAGGTGACGGTACGCAAAGCAATGTGCTTGCTAGGGATGATGGCGCCATGTATTTATTTGGTACCTCACGCGCGCCTGCGCCCAATGCAAGAGTGGCTCTACAGCCAGTGGTGTCAGGCCAGCGGACAATGGGACGATCTAGTGGTGGTCTCGCAGGCCTTGGTTCTCTCGCTACGGTGGTGGACAAAAGAAAACCTGTTATTAGGGAAAACTTTTGCCACACCCGCAGTGGAAGCCACTCTAACCACAGATGCATCCCTTACAGGATGGGGGGCTCACCTATCCCATCAGACTGCTCACGGAGCGTGGACTCCGAGCTTAGCATCCAAGCATATAAACCTGCTGGAACTACTAGCAGTGTTCAAAGCACTGAAAGCCTTTCAGGAACACCTACAAGGAAAGACAGTGATGGTCCTCACAGACAGCACCACAGCCATGTACTACCTCAACAAGCAAGGGGGCACTCACTCTCCAGGACTGTCCAAGCTGTCCCAGAATATATGGAAGTGAGCTCTCAAACACATGTTCCTACTATCACAACATGTACCAGGGAAACTCAATCTGCTAGCAGACAAACTCAGCAGAGACTTCCCCCTGCCCGAAGAGTACGAATGGCAATTGCACGAAGACATCGTTTTAGACGTCTTCACACAATGGGGGTTCCCGGAAATAGACCTGTTCGCAACTCTGGAGAACTCACAATGCCAAAGTTACGCCTCCAGGTACCCCCAGAACAAGTCCAAGGGGAACGGTCTGTCGATTCAATGGTCAGGGAAATTTGTTTACGCCTTTCCCCCGACTCCCCTTCTCAACAAAGTGGTGCACAAGATGCACCAGGAGCAGGTTACCATGATACTAGTGGCCCCAATGTGGGCCCGGCAGCCATGGTTCGCTCACTTGATGGAGATGTCCCTAGCTCCCCCAGTGAAACCTCCCTGCCCGTACAACATGCTGTCACAGGACAAGGGCAGGACACTGCATCCATGCCTTCAGACCATGAACTTAGCAGCCTGGCTCCTGAGATCATAGAATTTGGACATTTACAACTCCCGCAGAGATGTATGGACATCCTCAGGGAAGCCAGAAAACCTAATACTCGCCACTGCTATTCTAGCAAGTGGAAAAGATTTGTCATCTGGTGTAGAGGTAAGAGCATCAACCCGGTTGACTGCTCTCCCACTAACATTGTTCTGTACTTGACCCATTTACTGGATTCAGGTCTAGTCTTCAATTCCATTAAAGTCCACCTAGCGGCACTTTCTGCATACACCACTTCCCAACTCAAGGTGTCGTGGTGGAAGATACCAGTTTTCAAGGCCTTCATGGAGGGGGTAAAGAGAATACACCCTCAGATAGCTAACCCAGCTCCCGGATGGGACTTAAATGTGGTACTTTCTAGACTCCTGGGCCCTCCTTTCGAACCCATGCACAAGGCAACTCTTAAAGACCTCACTCTTAAGACTGCTTTCCTAATAGCTATCACCTCCATTAGGAGAGTGAGTGAACTACAGGCTCTTTCTGTACTAGACCCCTTCGTAACAGTTCACAAGGATAAGGTGGTTCTACGCACACACCCAAGGTTTGCACCAAAATTCATCTCGAAATTTCATGTAAACCAGTCAATAGAACTACCAATGTTCTTTCAAAACCCTTCCAGCTTGGGAGAAAAAAGTGTGCATACACTAGATGTACGCAGAGCTGTCATGTTCTACATGGAAAGAACCAGACCACTGAGAAAGACTAATCAGTTCTTTGTCTCTATAGCAGCAGGAAGAGAAGGAGATGCAGTTTCAAAGTCCACTATATCTAGATGGATTGTTCAATGCATCACTCCCTGTTACACTCTTGCTAAGAGAGAACTACCCTTCAAGCCAAGAGCACATTCCACTCGAGGCACTGGGGCTTCCATGGCGTTCATTGCAAATGTTCCCCTTGAGTCCATCTGCAAAGCGGCTACCTGGAGTTCTGTGCACACCTTTACAAAACACTACTGTCTAGATGCACACTCTAGATCTGACTCCCAGGTGGGACAGGCAGTATTAAGACATCTTTTCTCTACTGTTCCTTCTCATAACCCACCGCCAACTCCGGGTACTGCTCGCTAGTCTATGCACAGCATGTGATTCTAAGCAGATTAACAAACATCAGAAGACAATGCATTACTTACCGTAAAAGCATTTCTGATGGTTGTATCTGCTTAGATTCACATGTGCCCACCCTTCCTCCCCGCTCGGATGGAAGGAACATAGACATCCTTTTCTATATTCTCTCTTTTCTGTACTCACTCACGTCTATAAGGCTCCCTCAGGGCAGAAAAATACAAACAGAGGGACCTCGACGCGTGAGGGATTGTGGGTACAATGCACGTCACTATAGGGATAGTGTTACAGACACGCCTTGTCAATACTCCGCAGTGACCACTGGATGTCGGACCTATGCACAGCATGTGAATCTAAGCAGATACAACCATCAGAAATGCTTTTACGGTAAGTAATGCATGGTCTTATTTCTTATATACCAGCCTTTTTGGTTTTTCTACTCGCTCTCTCTTATAAGTAAGTTTTGTTCAAAAGGGCAATTCAATAAGGATTTCTTTTGATACCGGCCTAGAATAAGTATGAGGATTTAATTTTCGATTCACCATACAGCTTTTTTGATTCTTTGTTTTCATTATATTAGTTCCCCACCATAGCTGTACCACTTTAAAAGGGGCAACCCACATTTTTACACCTAGCGGCGCTGTCAGTCTACACCACCTCCCATAACAAGGTGTCCTGGTGGAAGGTGCCTGTTGTCAAAGCCTTTATGGAAGGGGTGAAGAGACTCAAGCCTCCAATTTCTAACCCACCACCAGGGTGGGACCTTAATGTGGTGCTTGCTAAACTCATGGGCCCTCCCTTTGAACCCATGCATAAAGCTGGTCTCAAACACCTGACTTATAAAACTGCCTTCTTAGTAGCCATTACATCCATAAGAAGGGTCAGTGAAATTCAAGCTCTGTCAGTGCAGGATCCTTTCTTTACTGTCCATAAGGATAAACTGGTTCTACGGACTCACCCTAGGTTCTCACCTAGGTTTATTTCTAAATTCCATGTTAACCAGTCCGTTGAGCTACCAGCCTTCTTCCAAGAACCCAAGAGCTCTGCTGAGGTGAAACTACACACTTTAGATGTGAGAAGAGCGGTCCTCTACTGCGTAGACAAGACCAGACTGCTAAGAAAGACAGATCAACTGTTTGTCTCCGTAGCTACAGGCTGAGAAGGAGATTGCGTCTCTAAAGGTGGCATCTCTAAATGGATAGTAAAATGTATCCAGCTGTGTTACTCCCTTTCAGAAAAAACACTGCCTTTTACGCCAAGGGCCCACTCTACCAGAGGAACTGGGGCCACTCTGGCTTTCATTGCAAATGTACCCTTGACATCATTTGCAAAGCAGCTACATGGAGCTCTATTCACACTTTTACTCAGCACTACTGCATTGACACTCATTCCAAGACAGATACTCAAGTGGGACAAGCAGTTCTAAGACGTTTGTTCGCTCATGACACTTCTCACATCCCACCACCTTCTCATAACACTGCTTGCTAATCTATGCACAGCTTGTGATCTAAGCAGATTCCACAAGCCACAGAAGGGATACATTACTCACCGTAATCGTATTTCTGATGCTTGTATCTGCTTAGATTCACCTGCGCCTGCCCTTTCTCCCCTCTGAGAGAAGGTGCATGGATGCTTGTAGTCTTATCTATCTGGTTGGATATTCTGTACTCTCACTACTCCTCATGCTACCTCATGTCTGGAAAATACAATCTGAGGGTCCTACATGTGTTAGGGATCATGTGTACAGCGGACGTCACACTACGGATATTATTACTGGCACGCCCTAGTTCGAAAAACAAACTGCTGTAATACTCTGCCGCTTCCACTAGATGTCGGCCTATGCACAGCATGTGAATCTAAGCAGATACAACCATCAGAAATACGATTATGGTGAGTAATGTATTATATATATATATATGTGTGTATATAAGTCTGACCCCCATTTGTTTGTGTGTGTGTGTATATGTATATATATATATATATGTGTATATATATATATATATATATATATATATATATATATATGTGTATATATATATATATATATATATTCAGGACCCTTCACCAGACGGGGGACAGCGAGTTCCAGTGACGGTCACTGCACACAGGTCGCGGTTGAAGAAGGCCTTCCGTATCAGGATCCCTTGAAGCTGGAAGGCTAAAATTAGGCAGGAAGGCAATTTACACAAGCTGGCAACTACCAAAGTTCTGGTGGAAAACTTGGAACAGCAATGTTTCTAGTGAAGTAGCCTGCTGGGGAGCTGGCCAGTCCACCGGGAGCTCCAGGGACACTCCCGAAGGCTCAGGACAGCTAGATTCTTGAATGTGTCAAGACTGGCTGCTCCCACCAGTCCAAGGGTTGAAGCACCGCTCAGGAGTGGCTTTGCAGAATGGGTAGTCCAGCACGTCTTCACCAGGCTAAACGCAGGACCAAACGTAGAAAGGGATGCTGGGCCTCTTTAGGGAGTCGTCCACAGATCTTCAGGCAGCTGCTCTTCTACACAGGATACTTGGATTCAAAGTTGATCTCCATAAATGACTGCAGGAGTCCTCTTCTTATCTGTAATCCTAGCTGAACAGATGAGTACCATTCAAACAGCTAGCGGTGGTCCATTCGGGGACCACTGTGGGTTTCACTCATGCCACACTGCTAGGCTCAGGCCCTCCGGATGTGGAATGGGACCAGACAGTTCAACCCGCTTCCTGAGCCAAGCACACGCAAAGGATTGCTAGCCTGCGAAAGCAGCAGCTTTCCCGGGCATGTGCATGACCTAGTTTGGGATTTCCTGACCTGGCAAAGCAGGAAGAAGGCCAAACAACAATATATAGTGAGTTATTTGACCCATATCGAAATGAAAGGCTTCAATTCAGGCTCTACAATATTTGCAAAATCCGTTCTTCCCTCACTTTCCACGCTACCAAACTCCTAATCTCTTCTCCCGCCTCTTCTATTGGTCTTCTCTACTCTTTGGACTACCTACATCTCATCTTGCCCCCCTTAAATCCATCTATCACTCTGCTGTTCGTACCCTATTTCTCTTTACCTCCCGTGACTCCATCTCTACTTCGCTCTCTTACCTTGGCTGGCTACCATTTCACTCTCAGCTAAAATTTCACTTTCTCTGCCTTGTCTTCAAATCCCTCCATGGTCTTGCTCATCCTTATCTCTCCTCCCTTCTCTCTTTCTACTCCCCCTCCCGTTCCCTTCGTTCCGCTGACCATTTCCTTCTCACTGTACCTCCATCCCCCTGTGCCTCCTCCCGTTTCTGCTCCTTCCAAATCCTAGCGCCTCTGCACTGGAACTCACTCCCTCTCGCAATCTGCTCCATCACGACCTTCTCCTCATTCCGCACTTCCCTTAAATCCCTCCTCCTTCATTCTCCTCCTTGGAACCCCCCCCCCCCCGTCTCTCTGCTTCCCCTCCCCTTTCTATCTCCCCTCTCCCACCTCCCCTCTCTCTCCCTTCCATTTCCCTCCTCCAACTCATCACCATCCCTCCCCCCCTACCCAGTCCCACCCCACTATGCCCCCACTCCCCTTCAGTTAATTGCTTTTTTCACTGCTTTGTTGAAGGATTCATAATGTAATTTTGCTTCCACTGTTATATTGTTGATATTGTTGATGTTGTTATGTATTATGTTCCACTGTACAGCGCCTTGGTGTAAAGCGCTTTATAAATCAATAAATCAAAACAAATTCACTTTGGACAATATGTTCTTATTTAATGAGAAATATTACAGACACATCAAGGGTGTAACGATGCGGGCCACATATGCCCCATCACTGCCACATTTATGGAACACTTTGAGGATTCTCATGTATATAGAGACCATACTTACTTAGATGACATTGTGCTATGGAAGTTTTACATATACAATGTGTTTATGATTTGGAAGGGCAATGATTTGCAAGGGGTTTGTGGAACATTTGAATAGTAATAACATGGTTTACTCATCACAGAAGAAGAGGTTGCAACAGGGGAGACTTCAGGATCTGCAGCCAAAAACCCAGTCACTGAATTCCTTGTCATGAAGACAGGACACTTGGAGGGGCTTCTGCAGCAGGGATCAAGGGGGAAGGCTCCAGGCAAGAGTTTCTTTGTGGCTGAATGCGGCTCTGTGGGTTTTGGCACCCTTTTCAGGAGCCAGAAGAAGACTGAATATCACTGATTTAATTCTCGTTGTTTGTAAGGTTCAGCACTCTGATGAGGAGACTTTTTGGACTTGATTCACATCTGTGGCGGTGCAATAGGATGCCACCAAGGTTTCAGCTCGATTTGCACCGCACGATGGCTTTAGGTCTCAGGGTATTGGGTATTTGGCTATTGCAGCCCCGCAAGGTAGCAGCAGGATGTGGGATGGCTCAGAATGTGGGTATTCTTGAGTCTAGTGGATCTTGGCAGGCTCTGGGTCGGAGTCGTCCATTTCGCGATCTCCAGGTTGATTGGAGGGAAGTGTTACAGCAGGCTCTGGTTACACAGCAGGAAATTGCTACCGCCTTCGTTTCTTCATCTTCCTCTTCGGTTTCAGCCCCAGTGGTCGACTTGTCAGCAGCTTCCATTTTCGGAGTTCTTATCAGGAACTACAGCACAGTCTCTGCATTCTCCCCCCACTGGGAGTTGTTCCCTTTCATGCAAGGTGGTAGACCAAGGGCTGCAGAGTTTTGGACTCCTCCCTCGCTTCCTGCCTTTCCAGACACGCTGGAGCCTGGGCTGGGAATCTAAAGGATTCCTGCCGAAGACAGACAAAACAGCCCCTGAGGTTGTTTCCACCTAGAATGGCAGCGGAAGACCTCAAACAGCAAGCATACAAGAAATGGCATAAAAAGGAGCCCACCATTTTAGAAAAATGGTGGCCCTACTGTGGCTTACTGAAGCTGAATTAACAGCCTGCGAGTGATATACTAAAAGTCATAAAGGTAAAACCACTGCCACCAGCCATTAAAGGAAAATAGCAATTGTAACAAAATGTTACCAGGTAAGCCAGAAAGGGGATACATTGTATCACCCCCCAGCACTCCATATAAGGTGGGGTGTGCTGGCTCACTATACACAATGTGAAGTGGGATGAAAATCCCTCTTTACTACTTGGGAACTGAAGTTCACCCCAGTACATGAAGGAGAAATTAACAGGGGAGTTCATAGGGGAAACCCAGCCTAAGCCGAAACGTTGTAGGGAACTGTAACTTCAACCAGACACTATGGAGAGACATTAAAAGGTCCCCCACAAAAAGAGTAAAAGACTAGATGAGAGGCGAAAAGGATTACTCTTCAGCAAGGGACAAGGTAAACTAGTTAACTTGTCAAAGCAAAAAGGTCTGGGGTTAACACGGGTCAGGAAAATTTATCATTGATATAAAAATCATACCTAACACACATCCTCTGTTTTCTCCTGAATTAATCTCAGTAAGTCAATCCCTATAACTTCCTGCGCTCTTCCAACACAACACCCCACAAACGCAGCAGAAAAAGCCTTCCTACTCCTGATGTCAGAAGGGCTGTCATGTATTACCTACAAAAGACAAAACCAATCATCAATTTTTGGCATCCTTAACTGCAGGTAGAGAGGGTGACTGTTATATATGTTAATACTTGATTGAATCTTGAGTGTCTTGCTGTAGCTCACCAGAATGTTTGGGGTGGAACCTAGGAATCTTGGGCTGAGATCTGGAAGGGGAAAGTTAGTTGGTCCTGACTGGACAAGATGAAGGATCATACTGTAGTCACTATGCAATAAGCTGTTCATGATAATGCATTTCGCACACATCATGGACTTTGCAGCTTCATTGTACTGGTGACAAGCTGCTTCTCTGTGACTGCAGTGGAGGGGGCAGCAGAGCGAACTCACGGCTGAGGGGAGTGCCTGGTTTGAGGAGTGGCTGATGTTCAGTACCAGTGGTCCTGGATGGAGTTTGTTTCTTGCATGAAGAGCCCCAGGACTCATTTGATTGCCCCAGAAGTTGCTGGGAGCGGTGTTAGGCAAAGTTTGTATGAGTACCCTCTGGGAACACTACAAACAACTACAGGTATATGCAACCCAACCTTTGGTATAAGCTTGTACTACACAGTTTTGGTAGCGTGTTGAGCAGCCAGGCTCATCTCAAGAGGGGAATTGTGAGCTGTAGTGAAGTTACACAAAGATTCACAGTTACAGGTATTCAAATAAACTATTACACTCAATCAATTAATATTTATTTATCAGTCAGTTATAAAGCCTTCTTGAGAAGGGAGCAATAGAATAGTAACACTCCAATATACTTCAGTACTGTACACTTTGAGTTTCTGAATCAGACCAGGCCCTTTTGGGATGGGCAACAGACACAACCTACACCCACACATGACTTCAGTAACAAGGGTGCTGGGGACATTAATACCTTACTGTTGGTATTCAGTATACTCTTTAAAAAAAAATGAGTAAAATGCAAAGGTTATTAGAACACAAGAATTTACAAATATTCATAAGCAGGGCAAATACTTTCAGATAGCATTCAATTCAATAGGCTAAGCCAAAGTCAATAGGCCTAAAGTCTTTGTTTAGGGTGCAGCACTTCAGGTAAGTAAATGGAAAAGTCTTTGCACAAGTTCTTAGGAGTCTTTGGTAAAAAGAAGAATCAAATATAGGGCCACAAGCTGATTAGACTTGTTTGATTTCTACCAAGACGTGCAAGCCAAAGTTTTGGACATGCCCTTCGATGGGAACAATCTGTTTGGGAAGACGGTGGATGAGTCACTTCAGGCCATGAAGACCGACACAGAGACGGCTCGGGCCTTGGGAGTTCTGCAACGACGACGGCCGCCCTTTCGGAACTCCGGAGGCAAGCAAGGTGCCTCCAAAGGATTCGGCGGCGGATCCTCGACGTACCGTCAAGTGGCCCGCTCCTCGTCGCAAGAGGCCTACAGGGGATGAGGCAAGTCAGGTGGATCTCGCCGTCGTCGCCAGCGAGGTCAAGGCGGCAAGGCCGCTGCCAAGCAAGACTGAACAGCCCGTTGCGTCGGGCCCCCACCGGAGCACCCCGGTGGGAGGCCGGCTGGCGAAGTTCGTCAGCGTGTGGGAGTCCATCTCCACTGACCGTTGGGTGCTGGATGCCCTGGCCCACAGGCACACTCTCGAATTTCTGAAAAAGTGCCCCCGCATTCCTCCCGTGGCCAGGAAGGAAAACCACATCCCTCAACTGCTGTAAGGGCGATGCTCAAGAAAGGAGCCATCGAACTCGTCCCACCGAGGCTCCGGAGCTCCGGAGTATACTCAAGATACTTCCTCGTCAGAAAGAAGACAGGAGGATGGCGTCCCATCCTGGACCTGCGTCGATAAAACAAATACATCAAGGCACAGAAGTTCCGGAGGGTCACCCTCCAGCACGTGCTGGGCCAGCTGGAGGAAGGCGACTATCGTTGTTGGATTTGGAGGATGCGTACTTTCACATCCCCATTCTAAAAGGACACCGAAAGTTTCTCAGGTTCGTAGTCCAAGGACGGCACTACCAGTTCAAGGCCCTCCCGTTCGGTTTGAAGTCGGCGCCCAGGGTGTTCACCAAGTGCCAGGCACCAGTGGCGGCGCGGCTGCGCCTGCAGGGGATCCACATCTACCCCTACCTGGACGATTGGCTCATCTGAGCAAGAGCAAGGGAACTCGCCGTCGAACACACAGCGAAGACCGTCCGGCTGCTCACGGACCTGGGATTCTCCATCAACTTCCCCAAATCCCACCTGGTTCCGTCGCAGGTCGCGCTGTTTCCGGGTGCCAAGCTCGATACAGTAGCACGTTTGGCCTTGCCGTCGTAGGAAAGGATGAAGGCCATCCTGGGCAAGATGCGTCTGCTGGCCACGGACGTGGCCAGGGTGAGGTCCATCAAGTCCCTTCTCCGGATGATGTCCTCATGCATCTGTCTGGTGCGCCTGTACAGGCTTCGGATGCGTCCTCTACAGGAGTTTCTCGACGCCCGTTGGTTGCAAACGGCGGGCAGTTTCGAGGACAAGATCTTGCTCAACGAGGTTTTCCGCCAGGCAATTCGGTGGTGGGGCACCCGCGCGCATCTCGCGGCGGGCATGGATTTACAGACCCCAGCACACCAGGTGACGGTGACGACAGATGCCTCACTGGAGGGGTGAGCAGCGCACACCGGAGATCTTCACGCAAGAGGCCTTTGGCTCTGGGAGGAGAATCCACTCCACATCAACATCCTTGAGCTCCGAGCAGTGTTCTGGGCCCTCGGGTCGTTTCTCCCGTCCCTCAAGGGCAAGGTGGTGAGGATCTTCACCGACAACGCCACCACGATGTTCTACATCCGGAAGCAGGGAGGAACCAGATCCCCAGCCGTATCCAAGGAAACCCAGGATCTGTGGCATTGGGCCATTGCCCAGGGGATGTTTCTGGTACCTTTTAATCTAGCAGGGATAAGAACACCATCGCCGACTCACTCAGTAGGGAGCTACGCTCGTGCCATGAGTGGGAACTACGTCAGAATCAAGTGGATCGACTTCCAATGATGGGGCAAACCCCAGATCGAACTGTTCGCTACGGCGACGAACTCCAAGTGCCAGAGGTTCGCCAGCAGGTTTCCCCAGCCGAGGAGCATGGGCGAACCAATCAAGAGGTTTGGGGGTCCATTGAAATTGGAAAGAAAGGTGCAGTAAAGAGGAATCTTTCCTAATGCTAAAGCAATGGGTTCTGTTGGAAAATGCATCTCTACATCCGGTCTCGGTGTGCGTTTCACTATGGGTGCCGCATAATAGAATATCCTTAATCACCCGGTTCTGCACATTTTCTGGGAACTTTGAAACAAACGAGGAGACAGTATGTGGCTCTCCACATGTCCCTCCCTGCTAAGTTGTAAATGGGCCCCCTATTAGAGATGGTCCCATGGGCTCTAACCAGTTCCAACTGTGGTATGAGGCTGGGTTGTAAAAGCCTGGACAAATGTGGATCGATAGTCATTTTTTGGGGCTGCCAGAGCTGCAGAACGTGTTACAGCTGAGATCCCTGTCTGCTTTTCTATATCTCCAGCTTAAAGGGGTTTTAATGAATACATATTGGGGCGGGGGCTTGACCCCTTCGAGAACGGGCTTCTGACTGTGTGAGATAAGAGCTGAAGATACCATTATAAATCCCTCCTTAGGACGGACCCAATGGAGATGCTGCTGGTTAGAGAGCAATGGCAAGGGAAATCAATGACCATTTATGGAATAGTATGTGTGGAGGAGTGGCCCGAACCTCTATTGCCAAGCAGTATAGGATGCATGCCTTCAAGCTTTAGCAGAGGTGGCAATATCCACCGGCAAAGCTTGCCAAAATGTACCCAGAGACCAGCCCTCATTGCTGGAACCGTTGCAAAGGTTTAGGAACGAACTGGCACATTTGGTGGTCGTGTGGGGAGATTCAAAACCATTAGGGAGAAGTCCTGTTGTGGATAAAAAGCTGGATGGGATTGAGAGGAAGATGGATAATTTATTTGTATTGTTATTGTTTGGGTTGGAGGAAGAAGGGGGAACATTAGAGACCCTGGGTCACATGGAAAACCGCACTCTTAGTGGCAAGGGACAATTTGGCTGAAGGCTGGAAGTATATAGCTAGACCCAGTGAGAGGGAATGGATCAATGGTACAATGTTCATTCATTGCCCAGAAAAGCTGACCTGCCTGGCTGGAGACCCGCAGAGAAATGCAACTGGAGTATCACAACATCACAACATTTATCACAAAATACATTTAACTTGTAAGGAGACCCTAAGGACTGGACGCAGGAAAGAAACTGTGAATTCAAGGGCAGAAGGAAACTGACCGGAAGTACTCTAGGTGAGTTGGACGTTGATGCACAATGGGGAATGGAAGAAGTGAGATGTTTGTGGTCTGGGGAGAGATGGTTTGTTACTTGCACCGTACTGCTGTGTTTTACTTCAAACAGGAGGGAAGATTTGTATAACTAAGCTAAAAGGGCAGGGATGTCTCTGTTAGCAAGATTTATCATTATGCTTCATCACCTCTCATAGTGAAACCCACAACACTTTTTGCTGGACTTATGGACCTTTTTTTTTTTTCTTTTAATCCTGAATGAGCTGAGTCTTTTCCCACTCATTCATTCTTGTGGGCTTTGTCGTTTGGAACTCATTCATTGTAGTCTACCTGTACTGTGGAGTCTTGTCTGCTCCATGGCTCTTAAAGGCATCTGTGTTTTTACTACTGCAGCACACAGCTTCTTATGGTCATTGTTGCTGGGGACCCTTGGGGTCCTCCTTTGAGATTATTGTTCTATATCCTCAAGTAACAGTTCTTAAGGATGGGAAGAAACTTAGTATCTCTCCCCAAACTCTCTAGTCTGAGAGATTGGCAAACCCTACCTTCACTGGAGTACCAAAGGGATACATAGTATCCCCCTTCTCTCTGCTCTGGTGACTTTTTAGTAAATTAGACCATCCCCTAGTTATGGCTCCTGGCAGTGGACATGTTCTACCAACTATTGTGCATTTGTTATACTGCAGGCTATGTCCATAGCCTTGATAGTGCACAATAGGGGTACCAGGTACCAACTTGGGCCCTCCCTTCTTATTTCGCCATTACTAGCATGGTTGTTCTTTGTTAGCCCTTCTACCATTCTGGGAGGGGGAGGTCTGTGTTTGTTTTGCCTTTTGCAGGAACCCCCGCCTATGCTCCAGAGTGTCTGAGCCGGCAGGAAGTGGGGGAGGAGTCCTCCACACCCGTCGTTTGTCTGTGAGAGTGCCTGAATCGGTCCAGCTCCCACAGGGGGTCTGGCTGTCCCGATTGGACAGCCAAATGCCCCTTTCTGTAAAATGCTGAGCGAGATTGCAGAGGAGTGTGGGCTGGAAAGGTACAAAAGGTGAGGTGTCTGGAGTGAAAAGCAAGTCGACCACTGCAAACTGAAGTAACCGAAGAAGACGAGCAGACCCTTTGCAACACCATGAAGCGACAACCACTGCTGTCCTGACCCCGTTTGCTGTGCGACGGAGGAGCTCTGAAGAGGACGACTCCTTCCCTTTGGCTGGTGGGAACAACCAGTCCCAAGACGAACTTTGAAACGAGCCATCTCCCGAGGTGGTAGGAGTTTCCAGAGCTGTGGAACCCCAATACCAGGAGACCTGCTGCCCATTTCGAGTGCATCGTCGTGGAAAGTCTGAATCCATCCAAATTTTTGCTGAACCCGTAAGGACAGTCCAGAGATCTCATCCAACTCGCACCTCACCAGAGTGTGGGACTACAGGAAGTAAAGAAGATTGACCGGGCGATCTGTGTCCTTTGTTGGTGCTGCAGAAAAGGCGCCAAAACCGTAGCGTGCTACAAATGTAAACGTGAACAAACGCAAAAGTTTAAGTGCCCATTGCCGTGTATTATCAAGTATTCCTAAGTGTTCTAGTATAAAAACCTGAAGTATGTGAAGTGCTTCTGGTGTAAATATGGTATGCAGTTCTAAAGTCGAATTAATAAAGTCAATAATTGTTTTTTTTGGGTTCCGCGATAAAAAAAAGGATAAAACAAAAAAAAGGGTTTTTTTGGGGGGGGGGCGGGGCACCCCCCCATTTCGAATAAAAAAACGTAGTAAAAAAGAAATTTGATTTTTTTTTTTCTAATTCTTTTTCTTCGATTTTATGACTTTCGACTTTGACATTCGATGTAATGACTATAAACCTGTAAATATAATACATTTTCATATAAATATATGTAGCTTTGCTTTTTTGTTGTGCCTTTCTAGCTAAGATTCAGTGTACTTACCTGCAGCTCACATCTTCCTCTTAAAATGAGCCTGACTGCTCTTCCACACTACCTATGTCCTGTGCTAGTACGGACTGATACTAAGAGATGAGTATCTGCAAACCACTAGAATACTTTACTAAAGTCTTACTACCAGTAGGACTTTAGGAAAACTCCCCTAACAGTCTCTCTATGGTAAAGTTGGGGAGCCTGATGAATTACATTGTAGTTATCAAAAGTGAAATCAATTAAATACTATTCTGCAAAAAACAATTTCAGCCATTGTGGTCTATAACTCTATTTGGGTCAAGCCGAATTGAGCATTTAGTGGCTTGGCTCGATATAAATATATATGGAGGCTCGAATGGATTGGGCCAATTGCAACCTTTTCTTCAAAGGTTTATACCTGCATTTGAGTTAAACATTTCACGGCTCTCCTATCCCTATTTTAGGTGTTGTGAAATGTTACCATCCCTCAAAATTATTAGATGTTGGACCAATAATGGGTCTAGATGTTTGTACTTTCGAAGTATGCAAACAGCTTCAAATGTTTTTTTACATAATCTCTGGAGCATAGTCATACTACAGAACTAATGTTTTGATTTCAGTTGGTGAGATACTTTGCGGTAGTGTGTACACTTATTCACACCAGTGCATTGTCGGCAGACCCTCTTACTTGCCTTCTTTGTCCCATGCAGGAAACACGTCACCACGTGCCATCTCACGCGTAGACAGGGAGCGTAAAGTGAGCATGAGGTTACACCGTGGTGCACCAGCCAATGTTTCATCCTCAGATCTCACCGGACGTCAGGAAGTGTCACGAATCACAGCATCGCAGGTGAGTGCTACTGTTGTCCTGTGCTAAGGGGTAAGCAAAGGTTAGGTTGACCCATGCCCGTGTGGTAATTTACATCTTAGACTCATGTGAGGTGATCCAGGAAGTGTTGATCAACTCCTCTCAGATAAGCAGCTAGTATACCCTGGGCAATCATGATCAACGCCACACAGTACTCAAGGGGGGCATGTTGGAAGCAGGAGTGCTACCCAATGGACCTTTGGTTTTAGACTGCAAAGCAGGAATGCACCTTGCAGTTGAGAACTGGAGCATTTGATGGGCATTGATTGGCGGAGGGCTTGAATGGGATGCATAACATAAGTGGCACTGGCTCCCAGCACTTCAAGAGGCTTCATAGAGGTTATTGGGGTGAAGGAGCATGTTTTATGTATGCAATGGGACAGGGTTTTCTTCTTTGTGCTGGGGGTGATATTAACCTTTCCTGTCTCCCCTCACAGGCCAGTGCACCCTTTGACCATCTTGGGAAGTGAGAGCTGCATTCAAAGGACTTGTGTCTGCTTAGGTGAGTGAGTGCCACGTCTTGCCCCTTGCCCTTGAGTAACTATCTCTGTCCCTTGTTATAGCAGGTATCAATCCCTGGTGTCAATATCTCTTGTACCTTATTTACATGCAGCCCTAAAGCGTAAAAGTGATTGCAATCTCTGACACATGTCTGTTCGAGCTGGTAACTCGGTATCCCTAAAGTCCTTTTTAGCCTGTAGAGAATAACTTGGTGCACCTGAGACATTTATTCCTTGGTATGACATGATCTGCATCTCTTCTTCAGTCCTAGAGGACTTGTCATCTTATAGTTTGCTTCGTACTGTAATCCTCCCACTTCTAAGCTCTGGCATAGCGGATATTGATATCCCATAAAATGGTACTAGATGTATCGACCTTTGAAGGTTGAAAGGCTAAGGCATTTAAACGGGGCTTTACTTATGAGATATCCACCTGTAGCTAAGGTAGGCCTAGACATGTCTGTATTTGTATCACTATGGCAGTTTCCTGAACCGTACCAGTTGTGCTTTTCAGACTGCAAGTAGGCATCAACAGGGGGTTTGTTCCTGTTAGTCTCCTTGCCCTTGTGTGCTTGTACCCATCATATCCATGGGACCGAGCAGGGCACCATTAGGGTCACAACATATAAAAAGAATGAGTCCAATAATGCATATCATTGTTTGTGCTCGATCCCCTGTTGTCGATCAAATTTATGGAGCATGCACCTTTAGTTCTGCCCTGAAATGTAGCAAGCGCAGCCCATGGCTAATACTCATTTTGCAATAAGTGTCTTCCTAGTGTGAGGAACCAGGATTGAAACGCAGACACAGCGGATTTATGGTGATTGGCATACACATTAAAGAATAAAGAAGTTGGAAAATGCCTCACTATCCCTAATCTAGGAGGTATCTTCCCTACCTCAACCAAACCTAAGGGTTTGTCAAGTGTCAGACTTCTAAAGCAAAAATGTCCTGTGTCCGAAATCCTATCCTAGCCCTCGTATTATAAAACTAACCCTTAACGTTTTAAGGGTATTTTCTTTGGCTTGGGAAGTGCGCAAATGTTCACGTTCAACAAAAGGTATAGCTCCAACAAAGGTTCCAAATGGATAATGTTCACAGTTCCAAAGGGAATGACTCCCTTCCCCAAGATTCTCTCCACTAAAACAAAGGTTTAAAGAATAACCACTTTCTTTATAGCCCAAGAGGATCTCTCCTCTTGTGTTGCAATTCACTCCAGGGGAAATTACTCCCTTCCCCAGGCCTTTTCGACATTCATAACTATTCAAGTCCCAATGGCATGGGTCTGCCTTAGCATTCTCTTCCCAAGATAACAAAACTTGTGTGCAAGTCCCAGATTCGTAAAACACCTGGTATACTCTCCCACTAGGTTCTCTTACACAGTTTATTTACACAATTTGGGTGCAGGTACCTGCAAAACACCTGGTATACTCCCCTCCCAGGCTCTCTTGTACATTTCCTTATGGGTGTGAATCCCAGATCTGCAATTTGCCTGGTGTATACTCCTGCCAGGACATTAAGTTGCAATTTGTCTTTCTCATTTAGTACAAGGGGGCATGGGTCTTCCCCAAGTTACTTTATGGCAAAGTACTATGAAGATGACGCTGATTCCAATGAGGATCCCCACTCTTGGAAACCAATTCACTCTTTCAGGGTCTCTTTGCCTCCATTTCATCGTTCCCTTCTCCCCTCTGGGTTCACCAACAACATATGCCTTCTCTCACTCCAGTCGTACATATTCGGGCAGTCGCATCAGTATTTTCTTGACTGAAGCGGCTTTCACCAGTCAGTGGCACAAAGCGCTCTCACTCCTTGCGTCAGAACGAAGCCCCTCCTGGCTTCCTGTTCCCACCGCGACTTCTGTAGTCTTCTGGTGACTCCACAGTGAACCGGCACCACTTCACTACACTGCCAGTCTGGAGTTGGCCTCTGCACCTCTTCTCTCGACGACAGTGCTCTGCGGCCATGGCTCTCAGTCCTGTCTGCCCGACAGGCCAGGAGTGCTCAGGTCGGATGCCTATCTCGCTGCCTCCAGTCGCCTGCCTTTGTTGCTCGCTCCCAGATTGTGACACCGTCTGCTCTGCACTGCAATCTGCATCTCTCGTCGGACTCCAAGCTGACGCTTGGAAAAGAAAGCTCTATGCATTTTCTCGCAACAACTGATTTAAACTCCTGCCTCCAGGCTGGGAAATGTCTTGGACCAATCACATTCTTCACACACTAGACTGCGCATTATGGTTCACACTCTTTCTCATGGCAGTCCTCTTCCTTGTCTCAGTATGTTTTACTTGTTGTAAAATGTTCCTAGGTTCTGTCAGCAGCTTTTGCAGGATGTTGAAGGGGGTTCTCGCAATATGCCATGAAGAGGATAGCACTAAAAGAAAGTGGGGAATACCATGTCTCATCTGATGCCTGTCCATCCCCCTGAGGGTCGCCTCCCTTCATGTGATCCTCCCTTGCATAACCACCCCCTGGGTCGGGAAGCAGCATGCCGTTCCCTGGCCACATGAAGAGATGCTACCTCCAGGGAAAAGAGTGGGACATCAGATTCATCTCACTAGACACTACAAGGAGGAAACGTGCGCCTTGTGTAAGAAAGCCCAAGGTCCTCAAAACACGCCAAATGCAGCACTGGGCAGACTATGCGATGGGGTCTGAACATGTGGTGAGGTGTACCCAGTTGAATAGGTGGGGGACTAGGTACTGTCAGACCCCAAAGAGCCAGAGTCTTGCCCGACTCCAAAGCATCAGGGACGTAATTTCACCAAAATGCCAGGGGTAGCGGAAGTGACATCACACGACCCTTAACCACAGGAACTGATGTAATTTCACCCCACCCCGACGTGGCATCGCAGGAAGTGATGGAACATGACATTTCACCCATAGACAAAACGGGAATGGGCTTCACATAGCATTGTTCCTAAGTACACTATGAAAACATATGGTTGCAGTATCACTGTAATGTGATTTCTGAGCCTGTGAATCTGCTTCGATCGCATGCTATGTATAGGCCGATATCTACTGGTAGCACGTAGTATTACATTTTTTGTTTTCGAAACTCGGCGTGCCAGTAATACTATCCCTAGTATGACGTCTCATGTACCCATGGTCCTTCATGCATCAAGGTCCCTTGGATGTTTTTTTTCTGCCATCCTAGTCGGACGCAAGTTGCAGAGTTCCTTCTTCTGGCTAATGCCTTTACTTATACAAAGTTAAATTTAGACTTTCTATCCTTTCGACAGCCATACACCGCAAGATCTCCGTAGATGGCTTTCGAGGACAAGATCATTTGTTGACTACAACTACCCATCCGTCTCAACGAACTTTGCCTGTGGCCTACTTAAGCCCCGACGGGCCTCAGCCCTGCACAGTGGGGGGAGGTGGTCATAATCCATCTCATTTAGCGAATGCCTATTGCCCTCTTCTTACTTTTACATCGCCGAGCTGGCATTGTTCCATACTCTGGAAAAAACACTATTTAAATGTTGCCCTTCCTGTAACAGGAAGTTTCCCTGGGCACTCTTCAACAACACCACCCTTCCTTCGTGCCTCAGGCGAGATGTCCGGCAGATCAGTGAAAGGTTTCGGTGCAGGATCCTCTTCGTACCGTCAACCCTCCCAGTCCATGACCCAGGAGGTCTACAGAGGCTGTTCCAAGGCTTTCGGTGGAGGTGGCCGACTTTGTCGCTCCCAGGGCGGCACGCAGGCCACAAAGCAAGATTGATCAGGTCAGGACCTCTGGCCCCCACCCATGCACCCCGGTGGGAGGCCGGTGGGCAGGCTTCGTCTGTGAGTGGAAAAAAATCTCCACCGACCGATGGGTGCTGGACGCTCTCACCCACGGACACTCTCTAGCAGTCCTGCAGAAGTGTCCGCGGATACCTCCGGTGCCCCGGCAGGATCAGCACATCCTTCCGCTCCTGCAGGAAGTACGTGCCATGATAAGAAAAGGGGCGATATTTGGAGTCTACTCCAGATACCTCTTGCTAAAGAAGACTGGGGGGTGGAGGCCCATTCTATACTTGCGCCGTCTCAACAAATACCTCAAGTCCTTTTCTGTATGGTCACTTTGCAGCACATGCTCGGCCAACAGGAGGAAAGAGACTCCTTGACGTTGCTGGATCTGGAGGACTCCTACTTCCACGTCCTGATTCACGAGAAGCATCGCAAGTTTCTGCGCTTCGTAGTACAGGGAAGGCACTACCAATTCAAGGCCCTCTCTTTAGGACTGAAGTCGGTGCTGTCTTGAAAAGGGGAAAATCTTCCTCGGGACCAGCCCTTGAGAGCAAAAATTACCCAAATCAGCCCAAAATACAGGTTCTATTGTGGTGAGCAGTGAACTCATGCTAGTGACAAATGACACCTTCAAAATGTTTACCATTTATTAGAAAAAGCATAAACAGTAAAATTTAGCAGCACTTTGGGATTCAAGTTAGAGAAGATTACAAAAACACAAAACTTGGAGAAATACAAAATATAGAGAAACATAGAACTTAGAGAAACATAGAGAAACACAGTCTTACGCCCCTTCAATCAGTGCTGAGAGACCCTGGCCCTCATAAGCTAGCTGTTGCCAGCCCCGCTCAGATGACAGCGCTGCAGGGTGCCGACAGAGCATCAGGTTCCGGACACTCGATCTTGCTTGAACCAAGTCCACGGATCGATCTCCCATCTGATCCATGTGGGCATGCATTTTTGTAATCTCGTGCTGTCAGTCCATGACGCACAGTTCCAGAACTGTCCCTGTGTAAAATATAGGCTTGCTCATGGAAAAACCCAACTCTCTCTGAGATGCTCCTTGCTCGCTCCTACCCCTCCCTTGGAGCCCTCTCTGCAAAATCACTGGAATGTCATTATCGGCGTGTGGGCAAGGCCGTACCAGGCCTTCTCAGGGAAACAGGATTTGTTTATGAAGCCATAAAGGGCTACAGTTAGAAAGGCAGAATATTCTAAGAGAAGCCGAGATGAATTAACCCCATGTGAGCAAGCTCTAAAAGGCATGCACTCATAGCTTAGTGTCCATAGAGCTTAAGATTGGCTATCTAAGCGCTATATAGGTGCCATAATGCTCCAAACACTCCAATAATGTCTCTATTAGCTACAGAACTGGGGCCTCCACCCTGCCTGTCTATCTACAATGCATAATGTGACCTACCACCCCTACTAGGCCTGCATATTCCTTGTAGCTCACTACTGCGTAATGGAGGTGCTACAACAGATTACTGTAAGCATTTAGCACATACTTTGAATAAACTATTGGCTTTCAGCGGATAATGCTATCATCGAAAGCCCTGATTGGCAAATTGTCACTTTTGTGTATCACGACAGGTGCTCCATGTGTTTACGAAGTGCCTGGCACCAGTGGCAGCCCATCTCCATCTACACATGTACCTGTACGTCGACGACTGGCTCATCCGGGCGAAGTCAAGGGGAGTAGCCGTCAAACATACGGAGAGGACCGTCCTGCTGCTGACGGCTCTGGGGTTCTCTGTCAACTATCCAAAGTCCTGCTTTATACCATCGTAGAATGAGCTGTTCCTGGGGGCCAGGCTCAACGCGGTCTCCTGCCTGGCGGCTCCCTCAGAAGAGAGGATAGCAGCCCTGCTGGGCAAAGTGCAGTGGCTGTTGGCACTGAAGCATGCCGCGGTGTGGACCATCAAGTCGCTGCTCGGCATGATGTAGTCATGCATCTACCTGATCAGGCTTTGCAGGTTGCGCATGCGACCCCTTCTGGAGTTCCTGGATGTTCGATGGATCCAGGTGTCCGGAAGCTTCGCAGACAGTATTGCTCTTGATGAGGCGTTCCGCGGAGCAATAAGGTGGTAGGGCCTATGCTCCACCAACACGGGGGCACAGGATTTCAGAGCTCCACGTACCAGGAGACAGTCAACACAGACGCTTCCCTGGAGGGCTGGGGAACCCACACCGGATGTCTCCACGCCAGAGGTTTGTGGCTGCCGGAGGAGAGGTATCTCCACGTCAATATCCTGGAGCTGCGGGCAGTTTTCTGGGCCCTCAAGCAGTTGCTTCTGTCCCTGAAGGGCAAAGTGGTGAGGGTCTTCATGGACAACACCACCACAATGTTCTACATCAGGAAGCAGGGGGGCACCAGATACCCAGCGCTCTCCAGATAGGTGCAGGACTTGTGGCACAGGGCCGTCGCCCAAGAGATGTTCCTCATCCCATTTCACCTGACGTGAGTCGAGAACACCATCGCTGACTCCCTCAGCCAGGGAGCTGCTCGACAGCCACGAGTGTGAACTTTGACAGGATCAAGTTGATCTGGAACTATTGTTCTCCAGTATGGGTCTTGCATGGATTCACATGCCAACCCTCCCACCGTCTCCTCTGCGGCTCTTCTTGGTCATACTGCCACGTTACGTGCTTACCAAATCTGAAGATGGCTGCAGAGGAGGGGTTTAGGGAGAGGGCAGTCATTGGCTGGGGGCAGTATTACCCAGAGCTCAGTGATTGGTTTAGAGGAGAATTACAGTTTGTAAGTGAAAGTGTAACTGTTATTTCTTTCATTGTGGATTCCCGGCCTGACAACTGGGAATATTCATGAGCATGTGACTCCATGCTAGTGTCAGGATGAGTCAGGCGAGTACAAAGGCAGCGAATATGGCAAGGGAAATGTGCACTAAATCACACAGTGAATAGCTTCAAATTAAACTACGTGCACACAGGAACAACGACTCATATGCTAGAAACCCAGGAGTGCAAATAGAGTGTGACAACAAAACCAATATATGAAAAGGGATGTGGGGTAAGCACCTGACCCCGAGGAAAGTCGGCAAGCGCCTTACCCCCAATTGCTGTTACAGGTACTGACAGCGCTAAACCCACGTGGAGGGCAAGCAATGACAGGATCTGTGAACTAACACTCTTGATGGTATTAAATAAGGGAACTAAAGAACTGTACTCACGAGGACGAGATAAACCGCTTGAATGTCAGCTAGCCCACGAATCCTGTTGATGAAACTGGGACCCAGAAAGGCTAGAACAGCAATGGGAGGAAAACTAAATACCTAAGTTGGAATAGTGATTACAAATTAGTGAAGAAAACATAAGCATTCACACAGGAGCTAGCTACAACCGCACACCACACCTAATAATCAAATGGGAAATAAATGCAGAAGTGCAATGGAAAACATGGAATGGATCCCAATAGAAAGTAAGGATCAGGGAAAAACGAAATAACCAATGCAAACTTCTCCCTACCCCTGCAAGGAAGGAAAAGACAGGAAGCTAATCTAAGAGGAAGGCTAAGGCATACGGGTTTACAGCAGCAAAGGACAGAGTCAAAGAAATATAGAACACAGACAAACTGGGCTGCATCTAAAAGGGGAAATCACTGAGAAATGCTGCCTGCAAACAGAGGAAGACAAAAAGGGAATCAAGGGAGCAGAAATCAATTAGCGCATGAATCCGAGATTCAGGGCGGAGGAACAAGAAAACAGGAACTAGGTACAAAGGCAAGGAACAAGGGACTAGTCACAACAGGAACACTGCAAACGATGACCAGCGCTGGACTGAAGTAAGACTGAGGCTTTTAAAGCTGCTTAACGAGCACACGCCTCAGGTGTGCTGATTGCTGCACCTGCAGCCACAGCTGTTCCCTATCCTCCACCCAACCTTGTCCTGCAAGGGTGGAGGTGGAGCAGTGGGCGAGGCATTCTGGGAAGCATAGTCATTTGGTTAAAGAAGCATGCTGGCTGCCAAAAACCTGGAATGGATCCGGAAGGGAAGTAGCTTGGAAAATAGGGATTTAGCGCTCCCAATTCATCACAGCACTGTAGCATAAGGTTCGGAGGAAAGGTCCAGTAGGGAATAAACCCCAAATCATGCCCCCAAGTGGTGGGAACGGGAGCGAAGGGAGCGAGTCGTAACAGCTAGAGCACAATAGTTACAGCTAAGTAACTTGTTCCGTCTGACGCTTGCATCTGCTTCGATTCACATGCGCCCTTTGTAAGGAACTCATTGTTGCAACAGTAAAGACGGACACAACTGATCACAGCTCACAGGTGTTTATTTTTCTATCAAAAAGTATCTTGCCGCTGTGGGCCTAATATATTCAAATAATGATCAAAGATTTCCTTTTCACATATATACCTTGGGTGATTTCACCTCTGGACCCACCTCTTCCTTAGAAAGTTATTTTCTGAAACCAAAACCCCAGATAGTTATATTCTCCTGCTTTCGAGGGTCTGTCCGGCTCAAAAGATCAAAACAAAAGTTAAACAAAAAGTTCTTCTATTAGGGTGATAGTTCTTCACCCATGGGTTCCCACTCTTCCGGGCTCAGACCCCTCTCGAATATCACTTCTTTGTCGGGTTCCCTCTGGCATGTCATGCATTCAAAAGGCTTTCCCCTCTTATATTTTGATTTGTTGCACTAGCGGGTCAGTGGGTGTTGGCTTTTCACCCTTGGATCCCCCTCTTCGTGGCTCAGATCTGACTCGACTGTTCGCCTCTCTCGATCGGGTTCACTATGGCTTTCAATGCAACTTATTTGGTGACTTTCACAAATCTTAAGGTCTTTTTTGTACAGTTCACTGTGGACATCCCTCAGCCATGTTCACGCTTATCAAGACACTGTATTTCGGGACTTAGACTTTGCCCCCTCTTTATCAAGTTCAATTAGTCGTTTGCTACTTTTCGTTCAACACAGTTCGGTTTCTTATCGACTCTCCCCTCGACTCACTAGCTGTGATGAACTGCTTGGGCTTCTTTCTCGTTGGAGTCAAGGTCGGTACCACAGAGACTAGGAAAACAAGCCCTGTAATACTGTGCACCAACCACTAGATGTCAGCCTATGCAAAGCATGTGAATCTAAGCAGATACAAGCATCCGAACGATTATTACAGGTATGTAATATTTCTCATACAACTGATTCCACATAAATATGAATCAAATTAGTAAGTAAATAAGCTAATAAGATTTAGAACTTCCCTTTGCCAATGCAAATATCAGAAATGTTCATGCTTGTGGGTGGCTTCAATCATTCCTTAGCAATCGGACACAAATACTCTCTCTCCCTCCATTTCTCTCGGCTCCTTCTCCTCTTGCCTGTGTAATTCTTTCTCACAGGTATCTTTTTTTTTTATGCCTACGCTGACAACACGCAGCTGGTATTGAGAATTGACTGTGAAAATGATGCTGCAGCATCTCGCCTCAGGAATTGCCTCACTGATGTGGGTAGCCGGATGAATGCCAATTGGCTGAAATTAAATGCTGGGAAGACCGAGGTCATGGTTTTTGGCTGCTTTCCAGATATTCGGTCTTTGTGGACCCCTGAGTTCTGCCCCACCTCTCTTGGCCCGCTACCTACCTGGTTACGCTGGTTAAGAATCTTGGAATTAAGATCGTCTCTTCCCTCTCTGCATTACAGCAAGTTAGTGCTTGTTGTGGATCTGGCCATCTCAAGCTAAGAATCCTGAGAAAGGTGATTCACTTCATTCCGAGCCATTTGATTAGTAGTGTGGTATCTGCAACCATCTCAGGGACACTGGATTATTTCAATTCTACAATACTTGCCCAGCCAAAATTTTGGATCCAGCACTTACAAGTACTGTAGAATTCTGCTCCACGCTTGGCTTTGGGCTTGCCTAAATTTGCCCACGTGTCCTCGGTACTACAGAACTTGCATTGGCTCCCAGTGGGTGTGCGGCTTTCTTTTGTCATTGTGTATGGTCCTTCGGGCCTGCTATGGCAATATGCTCCTTCGACACAGCTGCGCTCGGCCAACCAGCTACTGCTAGCTGTGCCCCGCTTCAGCTGGGCGATGGTAGGTGGTAGGGTCTTCTTGGTGGCCGCTCCCACACTGCAATTCTTTGGCATAGTCTCTGCGGGCCATCCCTGATCACCTAGCTTTCAGGGAGGCACTGAAGTTTCTTTTTCCGTAGGCGAATGATAACCCTTTTCGGGTTTTCTGTTATTCTGTGTTCCTTAACGTGCATTTTTCCCTCGGTGCCAAGATATCCCCAGGTCTAAGCTGCGCTCTATTTCCCAATTCATTCTTTCATTCATGAGTTATTTACAAAGAAAGGGCAAATGCTTTTATTTTAAGTGCCACATGCAGACTGTATGAATCGAGGCATCAAAGGACTTTAAATTTCAAACTTGCCAGAGCTCTGGGTGTACTCCTCACCCAGAGACTTGTTTAAAATGTGTACCTTTGGTTGGCTGAAATGCACACATGCTGCATCAGTCCCCACAGACAATTGGAATGCATGTATTCCTCCTGTATACAAAATAGAAGCATGACATTAAGCTGTACATATATGCATTCTGAGGACAGCCAATTATTTCAAACGGATTGGGCCTCATTACAACCCTGGCGTTGGACCATGGTGCTGCTAGCACCATGGTCCATGCCGGATTCTGCCATGGTGGATGGCGGATTTACCGCCCCATTGCAAGGTTGGCGGGGCGGTAAATCCCCATTCACCATGGCCCCTTCGCCATTTCCATTTTTGGCCCAAAGGGCTCAATGGGAATGGGGAAGGCGCTAATTATGGCACCGTAAATTACGGTGCCAAAATTAGCACCAAGGTCCCTTAGCGGGTTGGACTTTAACGCCTGCAAAAAGCAGGCGTTAAAGTGTGAATCTGGCATTAAGGGTTTAACGGCACCGCAGCCTTTTACGGCGCCGTTAACCCCTTAACGCCAGGGTTGTAATGAGGCCCATTGTGTTTGTAGGGAATGATGCTTGTAGAGATAAAGTAAGCTCTTCTGTAGCATTTTGTGTACTTCTTATTTTATGGACGTTGTAATATTTAGAAAGTAACTCTATCAAGACTGTTCCTTCTCAGGCTGTCAGGGCTACATCAGGCTTGATAGCCTTCCAAAGCTCATTTCTATGGAGCTTAATTAAAGATATTTATAGATCATGCCATGTTTTCTTTGGATGTGATTTATAGAGCGGGCATAGTGCTCAAAGTTGGCTTGAATGCTTGCCAGGTGTCATTTTAATGTGTTGTAATTTTCTCAAACATAGGAACAAACTGGCTACTGAATGTTTGCATAGTAAACTAGTTACTGTACTCTCCTTCACTCACTTCATTCACATGTCTCATTTTCTCTGCCTGTCAAAAATATTTATCCAATGTCAGACAAAGAGGCTTGTGGGAACAGCCAGTAGAGCATTCTGATTCAGCCATACTTGCACAGCCTTCATCTTAAGTTCTTTGCTTTTTTTAAGGGATGTGGCATATGCTCAGTATAGTATCCAATGTTCTGATGCTTGTTAATCTGCTTAGAATCAAATGCTGTGCATATAGTCCGACATCCAGTGGTAACCGCAGAGTATTGCATCTTGTCTTTCGGGGACCGAAAGGGGACGTCTGCATAGGCGTGTCTGTAACACTATCCCTATCGTGACGTGTAGTGTACCCAAAATACTCTCACGCGCCGAGGTCCCTCAGATTGTTTTTTTCTGCCCAGATAACTGGTCGCCCTATAGCAGAGCTCTTAAAGGAGAGACATCTTATACCGACTTCGGTTATTCCCCGTTAAGTCACTTTGTTCACAAGAACATCTTCGACTCCTTTCGAGGGCAAGCCCATGCTGGTCAAAACAACTATGGCACAGGGAATTTCAACGCAGGACAAACTTCAGGAAGCCCCGCATACTACCCTTCAAGGGGTCAGCGACGCGGCAAAGGCAGAGGTAGAGGCCACAATCCCAGAGGAGCCGCAGCCTCTGGTCAGAAATGACCACCAGATCCAGGTCCCCTCCCATGTCACCCCAGTCAGGGGAGATTAACATCTTTCCTCATGGCATGGGAGGGGATAACTTCAGACCAGTGGGTCATAAAGATGGTCACCCATGGGTACTGCGTGGAATTTGCCCGACCTCCATAATACAGACCGCCGCGCTCAAGGCGCCTTTCACCAGACCATCTGGAGATCCTGAATCAAGAGGTGGAAGCACTGCTGGGAAAGGACGCCATAGAAGCCGAACCTATTGTTCTGGTAAATAAGGGTATTTATTCAGTGTACTTCCTTGTACCCAAAAAGGACCTCTCCGTGCACCCTGTTCTAGACCTGCGCCCAGCGAACAAGTTCATAAAACTCCAGTAGTTTTGCATGGTAACGCTACAGGAGGTGATCCCACTGTTGAAACAAGGGGACTACATGGCAACATTGGACATGAAAGATGCATACTTTCATATTTCAATGCTGCCAGCACACAGGACATATCTAAGGTTCATGATAGAGGAGAGGCATTACCAATTCAAGGTACTCCCCTTCAGCATCGCCTCGGCACCAAGGGTGTTTACCAAAGTCCTGGCAGTGGCTGCAGCACACCTGCGCAGACTATCTGTCCCAGGTTACCCTTACCTCGACGACTGGTTCATCAAGGGGGACTCGTTCAACACATGTTTTTCGAAAACCCAAAAAACAGTTGATCTTCTCTTCATTCTGGGTTTCTCAATCAACGAGAAGAAATCCAGTCTAGTCCCCAGTCAAACAAAACAATTTCTGGGAACTCTATTCGGATGGAAGACAGTCTCGTCAGCGGACAATGGGAAGATCTGGTAGTTGTCTCGCCAGCCCTCGTTCTCTCTCTGCAGTGGTGGTCACGAGAAAACCTCTTGAAGGGGAAGACCTTCACCACCCCTGTAGTGGAAGCCACTCACGACAGACGCATCTCTCACGGGGTGGGAGGGCTCACCTGCTTCAGCAGACAGAGCACAGAGTGTGGTCCCGCTAAGTAGCGTCCAACCATATAAACTTACTGGAGCTATTAGCGGTGTTCAAGGCATTGAAGGCCTTTCAGGTGCAACTACAAGGGAAGACAGGGCTGATTCTAACAGACAGCACTACAGCCATGTATTACCTGAACAAACAGAGGGGGCACTCACTCTCCAGGGCTATCCAAGCTGTCCCAAAACATTTGGATATGGGCTCTCAAACACCAGATGTTTCTGTTGTCCCAACATGTTCCATCTTCTGGCAGATGTGCTCAGCAGAGATTTTCCTCTGCCCCAAGAATACGAATGGCGTCTGCACTAAGACATTGTGTCCAATGTCTTCGCAGAATGGGGCTTCCCAGAGATCGACCTGTTCGCAACTCAGGAGAACACCCAATGCCAAGACTACGCCTCCAGGTACCCCCAGAACCGATCCAAGGAGAACAGTCTCTGGATAACATGGACAGGGAAATTTGTCTATGCTTCCCCCCCGCCCCTCCCCCCGACTCCCCTTCTCAACAAGATAGTGCACAAGATGCACCAGTAACCAATTACCATGATACTGGTGGCCCCCATGTGAGCCCGCCAACCCTGGTTCTCTCCCCTGATGGAAATGTCCCTCTCCCCACCAGTGAAACTACCCTGCCCGTACAACATGTTGTCTCAGGACAGGGGGGGAGACCCTACACCCATGCCCACAAATTCTGAACTTAGCAGCTTGCCTCCTGAGGTCATATAGTTTGGACACCTACAGCTCCCTCAGAGATGCATGTACATGCTCAGGGAAGCTAGGAAACTGAACACACGTTATTGCTATGCCAGCAAATGGAAACGTTTTGTCATCTGGTGTAATTCCAAGGGCGTCAATCCCATCGATTGCTCACCCGCACACATTGTGCTGTACCTAACCCATCTGTGGACACGGGGTTAGTCTTCAATTCCCTATAGGACTGTCCGCCTACACCACATCACAACAAAGTGTTGTGGTGGAAGATTCCGGTGATTAAGGCCTTTATGGAAGGGGTTAAGAGAATGTATCCTCCCATTTCTCACCCAGCTCCTGGATGGGACCTAAATGTGGTTTTGACCAGGCTCATGGGAGCTCCCTTTGAGCCTATGCATCAAGCAAATCTGAAAGACCTGACTTTAAAACAGCCTTCCTAGTAGCTATCACTTCTATCTGAAAAGTTGGCGAACTACAGGCACTTTCTGTTCTAGACCCCTTTGTTACAGTGGGATACGGTAGGTGTGTTCACGCACCCCAGATTTGCGCCTAAATTCATATCGAAGTTCCATGTGAACCAGTCCATTGAACTACCTACCTTTTTCCAGAATCCCACTAGCATGGCCGAAAGAAGCCTACACACACTGGATGTGCGCATGGCAGTCATGTTCTACCTGGAAAGAACTAAACCACTGAGGAAAACAAACCAATTTTTCGTTTCAGTGGCAGTGGCAGCTGGTAGAGAAGGGGATCCTGTCTCTAAATCAACTATCTCAAGGTGGATTGTTAAATGCATCACACTATGTTACACTCTTGCCCTTGAAGCCTACAGCACATTCTACTCGAGGCACTGGGGCATCCATAGCATTCATTGCAAATGTTCCCCTTGAGTCCATATTGCAAAGCGGCAACCTGGAGTTCTGTACACACCTTTACAAAACACTATTGCCTAGACACTCATTCTAGGTCTGATTCTCGGGTCGGACAAGCAGTACTAAGACATCTTTTCTCTACTGTTCCTTCTCACAACCCACCTCCAACTCCGGGTACTGCTCGCTAGTCTATGCACAGCATGTGATTCTAAGCAGATTAACAAGCATCAGAAAACATGCATTACTCACCGTAATAGCATTTCTGATGATTGTATCTGCTTAGATCCACATGCGCACTCCCTACCTCCCCGCTCGGGGTGGAAGGAACATGGATGTCTTACTACTTTCTCTTTTTATGTACTCACTCACTATAGCCTTGGGCTCTCTCATGGCAGAAAAAATACAATCGGAGGGACCTCGGCGCGTAAGGGATTTTGGGTACACTAAACGTCACGTATGGGATAGTGTTACCGACACGCCTATGCTGACGTCCCCTTTCGGTCCCCGAAAGACAAGATGCAATACTCTGCGGTTACCACTGGATGTCGGACTATATGACCAGCATGTGAATCTAAGCAGATACAATCATCAGAAATGCTATTACGGTGAGTAATGCATGTTTTATGGACAGTCCACACATTTGAATGAAAGGGCTGAAGTACTAATAGTACATGAGTTACTATGTTAAGTAATGTTTTCCTTTTTTCCAGCAATACTTTTTTGATGGTTCTAATGGTGTTTTCTTTATTTCCTTTGCAGTGTCATTGTAATTCTTTTTCTTTTATGGAAAAAAATGAAAACAATTTTTTTGCCAATGGGAAGTGCTTGGCCTTCCCACCCCTCCCCACGGTTTCTCTCCACGCCCCACTGAGTAATGTTTTTTCACTGTCCAGAAGCCGGAAGTCGAAAAGAAAAAAAACACAAATTCCTAGAAATAGGCCATTTTTTATATACGTGTATGTATAATTATAAACACTGAGGGCGTGGGGAGGGCCTTCGACACGCACCTCGAAGAGGAGGGAGAGACTCGCCCGACGACAGCCGCGTCAAACGCCAGCAGGACTTGTGCACTAGCTGGAGGACAGCAACGCTGCTCTGCCCCTCGCAAGGGTTGACGAACTACTTTATTCTTAATTTTCTTTCATTTTTAATTTATTTCTGTTTTTGTGTTAAACATGCTTTTATCTGTGAATAGGCATCCACCGGCGCTGTGGATGGAGAGCGGGAATGAGGGGATTGACTCCCTCATCCCACAGTGAACAGGATGGCGAGTGGAGGAAGTCAACAAGAGACCCTTCCCTGGGAATATGAAATGTGATCTGTGGCAGTGTCTCGTTGACAATACGGTGCCTTCACCCATAATCTGCATCCCTGTCAATGCAGACCATTAAAACTACAGAGATCGAGAAATTAGAGGGGAGATTCCAGGTGGAATGTGCCATTTTGTTTGCTGTGTTCGTATTTTCAGGAATAATGCCATTGGGCAGATGCCATTGGGCAGATAGAATGGTGAACTTGAGTTTGTGGGATAGTCAAAGGGGGTAGTGTAAATAAGTAGGCTTGAAAACCCGCCTCCACCTCAAGTTTTCATCATTGTCCTGGTCAATCTCCTTCCTTGAACGTTTTGGTTGTAATCGTGGTAGAGTGGGGGGCTGGGGAGTAGGAGAGTGTGACTTCTGTCTGTTTCATCTGCTTTCTTGGTCAATGCCTTGTGAGCATGTTTGGTAAGTAAGCAGAAGGTGACTGGTGGTCCAAATGTAGACTATTCTTGCTGTTCTTTTCATTTATTATTTTTGATTGACCTCTTCACAGGTAGAATGGATGGTTGGTCAAGTTGTGCAGCAGATGTCCTCTCATAGTCAGTTGGCACTTGCGGTTCATAGGAGTGCATCAGATGAAGGTGAATTCTTTTGAGCTTCAACCTCTACTCTTGGAAATGCCATTAGACACTACATGTTGCAGGGTAGTTTGGCATAACCATTAATGGTCCTATCAAAAGTGTTCTGCTTTGGGTGTGGAATGGTAAAATTAAGTATTTACCTAGTCCTTAATTTGACGGCACATCAGCAGTGCCAAGAGAAGGTTTGCTGTTAAAGCAGGGTCAGGACAGGCAAAACCCTTCTGGCTAGAGACATCTAATATGTGTGCTGGGTCCTCGTTGTACTCGGTTAGTTGAGATGTTGGGGTTCACTAGTAACTTCTGTTAAAAAACCAGGTTGGCCTCCCTGCCCCTACCTAAATTGGCTGCAGTAGGGATCAGGAATGATTTGGGAATGTGCCCTCATCTTCTCCCCCTTCTCGTTCCATGGTGAACAGCTACCCTCCAGAAAACACTTGACCTATTCGTCCCTCCCGTTATGTTTAATTTGGAGTGGGGTACAGCTGGGAGCAGATAGAGAAATATCAAGGTGGCTGCCACTTGTGGATCTTTGTATGGCACCAAAGGACTCCTCTTTTCTCAAAGCTCTTTTTTATATCGACATATTTAAGTCTCAAGCACCTTTGACTACGCGCGCTCCGCCACTTCTATTTACTCCAGATCTTTGTTTTTTTAAATTAAGGGTGACTTTTATTACGTTCTAATTTAAAGGAAACAAACTATTTGGTGGGAGGGTGGGATGGTAGAAAAGAATAAAAACTAAAAAAAAATAACTGCTGAAGCAATGTTTTCTTTGGGAGGGAATTTTTGTACTTCCTGTGTAAATAGTGACATTTTTGGAGCTTTTTCTGTGTTTGTTAATTTCAGGTAATAAAGTAGAAATTCATAACGGGACCAAACTTGGCTCTTGGCTTTTTAGAGAAAACTGTTTTTGAGATTTGTATTACTCATCAAAAATTACCAAATTATACATCTTTGGCGGTACTGCTTCTTGCATTGAGTTTCTGAAAACAGAAAAAAGGTGCACATAGTGGTCCAACAAAACTCTCTATAATAGTATTTGGTTTGGTTTATTTATTTGATAATGCGCTCCAAGCCCTTGGGCAGCTGGGCGCAAACAATACAAGTAGGTTCGAGGCTTAGTTACAGTGCCTGACATAGGCAATTAATTTAGAGGTGTTGTTTCATGTATTTATACCCGCTGTAGTTTTCAGCTGATCTTATTTTAAGTCAGTATGTCCCGGTTATACATGTGTCAAATCTACTGAAGAATTCAGGCACACAGAGAAAACCGGAGACAAAGAAGGGGCGGGCAGGGAGATCTACTGTCCCTCTTTCTGCCACTGTCCTAGCTTCCGCTCTCCTCCGCCCTTTTCCCAGGGAGGGGGTAAGGGGTGGACCTTTTAATCTGCCTTTCTCAGAATGCACCAAGAAAGAGGACATTTTCTGTGGTATCTGGAGTAATTCTGTGTTCTTGGCATGCTGATCTAGGAAGGGCCACCCTTTTGCCGTGGATCATATGTTTTTCAAGCATAAAACTACCCAAAATATCTGCGATCCATTCAAGTTTGGGTCCCCAGTGCCTGCCTTCCCTGAGCAATACTTCCCACATCTTTAATGGTAATCTCCCTTTGAGGGTGCACTAAATAAGACTGTAAATGGGTTCATCTCCAGTGGCTCTCTTATAACCTCATTAATCTATTTTAGTTCAGCCGAATACATTTGTATGGAGGGCTTCCCCACCACATATGAAAATATGTCCTCGGTCGTTCATATCCACGTGATTGGTTGCATCCGGACTGAGATCGACAGCTAGGGCTGTTCCATCTCTCCATGTCGCACTTTAGAGCCCTCAGCAGATGACATAGCTCACTTTTATTCTGTATCTCGTTCCCCTATAGTTAAGATGGATTTCCAAAATCCGCCCTGGGGGAGAGAGGGTGGAGGGTGATTTTGGGAGACCACCTTATTATGGTGAACAGGGTTGACATTCAGAGGTTAGCCAAAACCCAATCAAGGTGAGGTAGCAGAGCAATCAAGGCTTGGTCTTGGGAAGGCTGTGAGTGGGAGCAACACCAGTAATTCTAGTTTGACAGGTAGTATACAAATACAATTATTAGGCCTCTAGTTTACACACTAAACATATAAAAATCACAAGTACGTATCGTCACACACATCCTTAAAAAAACATATACATATATATATATATATCATTATAAGAAATAGAATTGTATGTGAATTGTTAGGGGTCACTGTCTGAGGCAGAATTTAGGAAAGCCCACCGTGGGTGTACATGGTTAGACCTCTTAGGACCAGCCTGAGCTACCCCAGAGTATGCTAGTGTGGCAAGCAGTCATGCTTAATCTAATGAGGGAGGATGGCTGTAGTTGGGTAACACACACTTAAGAGTTATATAAAAATAGACTTATTTTCTGGAGCTTGTGGATCTGCTTAGATCACATGCTCTGCGTAGTGCGACATCTAGTGGAAGTCGCAGTGTATTAAGATTTGTTTTTCGAAACTCAAACGGACGTCGACAGGGCGTGATTAGTAATACTATCCCTAGTGTGATGTGTACTGTACCCATGATCCTTCATGCGTCGAGGTCCCTCGGATTGTTTTTTTCCATCATCGAAGTTGATGGCAAATGTGGAGTTCTCTTCTAGGCTGATGCCTTTGATTTACTAAAGTTATATTGGTAGAATTTCTTCCTTTCCTTTATTGTTCGCCTCGCTGCACGACTGCTCATCCACTCGAGGGCTCCTGACGAACACCCACAGCGTCGATGACTGATCGATCGATGCCCAGACGTGGGCTTCAGCTCATTACAGTAGGGAGAGAGGGGGAGGTTCTCTATACTGACTCCTTTTAAAGAATGTTTGTCCAGTATCCCCTTTTTTCGCCCAACTGCCCCGTTTAAACATAATGGACAAAACCCAATTTCAATTTTGTCCTTCCTGCCACCGTAAATGTCCATGGCAAGACACGCACCGAGTGTGCAACCACTGTCTCCCGAGGGATCACGCCGAAAAGCACTGTAAATCTTGTCAGCTTTTCCGGCCAAAAAAAACTAAAAGATCAGTGGTCGAAATGCTGGGCCGCTCATGTTATGCAGGCCGAAGCTTCCATAGATGTGACGGAAGACTCCAGTGAGGGCAGTTACGGAGTCATGAGTGACTCAGAGGGCGATCGGGATCCATCCGGACCCCAAGTGCAGGCCACAGACTCATAGAAGCAGGCCAGCGGTTCTGTGATGGAGAAGACACCCGGTGGCCACAGCACACACAAGCACAAACACACTGAGGACATACCCCACGGCTGACTCTTGGAGACACTGTCGAGCGTCTAGTCCCATGCAGTGACCGGGGATAAAGACTCTGGTTCCTCTCTGTCCTCTGGCCCATCGCGCACGCTTTCGCCTAATGACAGTTCCTGAAAACCGAAGGTCTGTTCAGACACTGCATATAAAAAGTCCCTCCTTTCGCACGCCGAAAGGCATCTCGGCGTCTCCTAAAAAAGCGCTGAATATACACACGGTAATTCATAAACACATTGGCGCCTCTCTTCTAAAGGCAAGGTCGCTGAAAAAACACTGTCAACGCCCTTAACCCCCGAGGCCAGCCAGACAGTCTTCCACTCTCTCTGGGGCTTTGCACTGTTAGGGAGAATTCTCAAAAATGTGCTAATTCCTTCCACCTTAGAGACCCCCAGCAAAGTGTGAGCCTTTTCCCCCCCTCTCATGTATTTTGATGTGAGTTTATACACTTTGTTGGGGAGGCGTGGCTAAGGAGCCATGAGATGGGACGCATTCTTTAGAGACTCCTGCTTATCCTAAGACATCCTTCGCTGCACACATGCACAAACAGATGCACTTGCTATACAAATGAGACTGCTGTTGGGGGGGGGGGACATGCGAGGATCACAGCAACGGTATTTTTGCACTGAACCGAAGCGTGAAACCGAAGTTATGAAGAGAAGAAATGCAAGGCGTTCCTAAAACAGAGTAAACAAAATGTCTGCCCGAGAACAAAGGGAGGGACAGCTGCTCATGATCGAACCATGCCCGTGATTAATGAGACGCACAGTCGGCTGAAACACTGAAAAGGACATTGCAGGAAGCGGATTAGTGATCCCCAGCGAACCCGTGGTCCACGAGGCTGCCGGTGATTCGAGACCGCGAAATGGACCTCTCTCCAACAACATAGCACGCACGGCACAGAGTGGACCTCTTCCCCATAATGCGAGGGAAGTGATCGGGAACCCGCGGCCACTGTGAAGGGGGCAGCGGCAGAAAACTCATTCAGGTGGGATACGAGCAGGGCGGAAAGAAACTATAAACACAAAGGACACGCACTGATGAGTACGGGAAGGCGGAGGAGGGCGAACAAGACTGAGCGAGCTGCCGTGCCGCCCTGCTATCAGTGGAATTCACCAAGAAAACAAATTAGGGGGTTCACTGCAGCGCTATATTTCCGACAGGAGTCGGAACATTCATAGCGAAGGCAAGGACTTATAAATTTGCAACAGTAACGAGAAACAAATTGCGCTGCTCAGGCCCAGAACAAAGATACATGAACTAATTAGCATACACTGGAACGTGAGCCCCAACAAATTGAAATAGTCAGCAGCAGCAGATACGAAGCGCAAAAGGGATACATTGAATCCGCTGATGGGCAACAATGTTTAATATGCGGAATAAAGGCTGGAGTCCGCCTCAAACATGAAACTAACGAGGGCTGTAATCGGGAGAACCTGAAAGGTGCGGACACCGGCGCACCGTACAGTGAACGGCGACACAGTAAACGGAAGCAGCAAACCCAGTGGCGAAAGGTACGGAGACGGCGGAGCTCTGCGTAGCTGCTACAGATATATAGGCGTGATTGTACTGTTCACTCCAAAACGAAATGGAACTAACCAGATGGCATTGGCCCAGGGTGTGAAGGGACACACAGAAGCAGCGGGGAGGTAACGAGTTACCCACAAGGACATGATTAAGAAAGTGTGAGCGCAGAAGTAACCGGGATGAACACATGTGCGAGATACGAAACACGAGGGAAAGGACCCACACAATGCGGCTCACGTGAGGGAAGAGCACTACGACTGTAACCTAACAGACAAGAAAAGGTGCTCTGAGGCAATATAGAGAGAAATCACAGGAGGGGCCCAGGAGGCTGGAACCTACATGAGTTGGCCGGCCCGACATCTCTGGCAGCGCAACAGAATACAAGGTCAAGCAGGAGGCACACGCCGCGGTATCAGACGGAACTGGGGCTCAGAAGCACGAGACTAGGGAGAACCAGCATGGTAAGGCCACGCAGTGGTGTTCTCATGACTGGACACTGAATAGCTGCACGCCACAACTAGACACCCGAAGGGAGGTGAGCAGGGGACGACACAGCTGACAACGGCAGAGACCCATCATAAACACCAGACAAGGTGGCTATGCGGCACGCCCCAGGCACAACTGGAGATAGCGGTGAGAAAGCAGGCAGTGAAGGCGTGCATAGTGAACAACATGCAACAATAACAGAGTATGCTGGGCTGAGGCTGGAAGCGGATCCAAGGGCACGGACATAAGAGCGCCAACGCAAAGCCCTGGCAGACGCATCACAGCAAGATCAAAGAGCGCAGCAAAGAAGCCGTGCGGCATACAAAAAACCAACGGGTCAGACACAAGGTCGGCATATGACCACGAGCCACAAAGGGTGGAGGCGGAGTCATGGCCCAATAAAGGCCTGTATGCAAAGGCAACAGGAGTAGCAGCAGCCAAGAGACGTGGGAGAGCACAACCCACTCGCGGAATAATACAAATAGCACAGGTGGTCTCAAACCAAAGCCTCACTCCTGATCCACAGTTAACTATTCAACAGACCCGAACAGTCGGAGACTACACTCCCGATAACTCGAATTGAGGTACATGACAACATTGAGATGACGAACAAACAGATGAAGGCAAAGGGGAAACAATCCACGTTGGAGGATTATGCAAGGACACCACAGCTGACAGAAGGGGCAAGGAATAAGGAGAAAACCTCCTCCACAGACACCACCCAGGGGCGCAAAGATCAGCAGATCCTAGAAGCGATTGCGGACCTGAAACTAACGTGGGAAACTAAACTGGAGTCAGCCATGGTTGAATTTAAGGCAGCACTGGAACTCAGAGTGGGCGCAGTCCAAGAGGAGGTGAACCTACTCAGACAAGACATCAGAGCGCTAGCAGAACGCACAGGAGAGCTGGAAAAAGAAATTATCGCAAATACAGCTGCATGTGCGTCCCACACATCGGAGATCCACATCCTGAAACATGTGGGTAACCTGGAAAATAGAGCAGAAGGAGGTGCCCGGAGAAATAACATGAGTATCATGGGTCTACTGGAAGGCGCAGAGGGACCAAACCCAACGGACTGTGTCGAGGCGATGTTGCTGCAAGAAATAGGGGGAGGGACGCTCACCCAAGGATTTGCAGTGGAAAGAGTGCACAGGGCCTTAACAAGAAAGCCACTGCCAGGACCCCCCCCGCCCCCCCCCCCCAGGCCAATAATTGCCAAAATCCTGAATTATCGAGATGGGGAGAAGATCCTAGAACACTTCCGGGAAGGTGGCACGATACAAAGGGCTTCTGCAAACATTACAGCATACCCGGACTACACATTCCTGGTGCAGAGACGAGGAATTAACTATGGGTCAGTGAAGAAAAGACTGCGAGAGGCGGGCTACAAATATATGTTGATGTATCCGGCGAAACTGAAGGTTTACCCCAAAAACAGAGCCCTGTTCTTTGACACCCTTGAGGACGTGACAGAGTGGTTGGATGCCCAGAACTGCCCGTCGGAAACAGACAACCAGAAAGAAGACGGATCAGATAAGTAAGACAGTGACTGCAGTAACCAAGGTGCCGCAAAACCAGACACTGGGACTTGAATATAAGCTAGGGCAAAGCCAGCTGGGAACGACATGAGGTGGGTTAACAAATAGACATGACCAGGCATGGTGCAATAGTGTAAAATTGCAGGACTCTTGATGGACTCGCTCTCACACCCCCATAGACAGTTTAGTTAGGTTACCGATAGGTCGGTGACTCCCTGCTGGGTTCCTAATATCAGCAACACCGAGAAAGGACCAAATGCGGGAAAGCCTGAGATCCAGGGATGGATCTGGGCAACAATTTGGTACGGGAAGGGTGGGGTAAGGGGAGGGAGTTCGGAGGTGTGCCGTGTATGTAGGTGGGGAGATTTATAGGGTGAGGGGGTTAGTTGGGGGGGTTTATGTTGAAATTAGACATGGAACAAGCTCACATCCACGCCAAGCTATTTGGAGAGTATGACCAGGAGGGAGGGAGAAGGGACAGGATATGGACGATAATGGAAGACCTTAAAATAGTAACCTGGAATGTCAGAGGTCTCAACACCAATCTGAAGAGAAATATGGTAATGATGTACCTGAGAAGGCAAAAAATGGATATAGCCTTACTGCAAGAAACCCACCTCACCAAAGAGAAACAAGAGGTGGTAAAGAAAAAGTGGAGGGGGACTACCATAGGACCAACATATTCGGCCTATGCCAGGGGAGTAATCAATTGGGTGGTGCCACATGTGCCATTCCAGATGCTACAGACCACGGGAGGATGGTAGTGATTCGGGGGCTGATAGAGAACAGAGAACTGTGCATTATAAATACATATGCCCCTGACCAAGACATAGTGGCATATTTCAAGACACTATACAGTAAAATCAGTCCCCGCATAGGCGCGGTTATATGGGTGGGGACTTCAATTGCACGCTGAACCCCAAAATGGACAGGTCAGACACCATATTAGATAAACCCACCCCCGCAGCGAAAACGCTACAAGCCCTGCTGAGAGACTTTGGGCTGGAGGACATATGGAGGCAGCAACACCCGAATGATGGGCACTACTCACACTATGCCGCCCCACACAACCTGTACACAAGACTGGATTACATGTTCGCCACTTCGGAGCTCGCTGGGGAAATGACGGGTTCAGAATATAAGGTGAGAATATCATCGGACCACTCCCCTCTGGTCCTGACGTGGCGACATCCGCCCCCTAGAGCCAGGATCCCAACATGGCGGCTTAGAGCCGAGGCACTGAAGGACACCGCATTCCGAGAGGACCTAAGGGAGGATATAATCGGGTATTTTCGAAAATAATACAGGAAGCATAGAGTCAGAGGGAACCCTATGGGAGGCCTTCAAGGTGGTGGTGAGGGGGGCGGCTATATCTAAATCTAGAGGGCTCCAAGGAGGTATAGCGCAAGAGTTACAGGAGACAGAAAAGAAACTAGAAGTAATTATGAAAAGAGGGGGCACCTCACAGGAAGATGCTGAACAGGTGAGCCAATTACAACTGGCTTGTAGCGGGCTCTGCGAGAGGCTATGCAACCTGAATTATAAAAAATATATTGAGAGACATCACACGGGGGGGGATAAACCGAGGAGGTTGCTTGCATGGCTATACAAGAACAAGACGCCGAGAGCAGCGATTAGAGAGATAACACGAAAAGCGGGCCAAGTCTGAACACCCAGGAGAGTGTTCACGATTTTACAGACGTCTCTATGAAGACACAGGGGAGACCGCAGAGCAGGAGACTCGGGAGATGCTAGAAGACATAGGGGTACCTAAATTGAATGAGGAAGACAGGGCGGAACTGGATGCCCAATCACAATAGAGGAATTCGTAACAGTGGTAGCACATTTGCCCACGAGTAAAGCCCCAGGGACAGACGGGCTCCCTAGTGAATTCTATAAAACGTATACACAAGAAGTGCTTCCCCCGCTACTGGCAATGCTAAACGAGGCCTACGAGACAGGGAGACTGCCAGAATCTCTGAGGGAGGCGATAATCATTCCACTCCTCAATACTGATAAGCCAAGCACAGACTGTGGGTCGTACAGGCCCCTATCCATGTTAAACCAGGATAGTAAAATTCTCACGGCTGTACTAGCGAATAGACTGAACAGGGTAATAAACAAACTCATACACCCCGATCAAACCGGATATGTCCCAGGTAGAAGCATATCTGATAACCACAGGAGGCTCCACTATATCATAGAACAGGCGGAGGGCGACCAAAGTGAAATAGCAAGTCTTGCTAGATGCAGTGAAGGCCTTTGACTCCGTAAGGTGGCCCTGTATGATGGCGGCCTTGAAAGAATACGGGATGGGACCAGGGTACCTGCGGTGGGTGAAAATGGTGTATAGCTCCCCCACGGCCAGGGTCAAAAAGGGAGCGTTCATTTCAGACAAATGGCAACTTAGCAGAGGCACGAGACAGGGCTGTCCATGGTCCCCGATGCTGTACATCCTTGCGCTAGAACCATTCGCAATCTGTTTGAGACAGCAGTATGAAGAAATAGGGGTCTGCACTAAGGGGGGGACTGCACTTGATATCATTGTATGCGGATGATAAAAATCCCCATGCCAGGTGAGTGCTGCCCTGTTCCCCCCCCCCCTTTCAGGCCAAAAGCAACGAAATTGGTGCTTCAAAAAGCACGTGGCGGGAGGCCGTAGCGGGCTCTCCCCCACAGCCATACCACTTCATGGGGTTTCATTCCCCGCCTCAGAGCCCTCCCACTGGCCATTATTTGTGCTGCGGAAAGAAAGAAAAAAAGAAAAAGAAAACACTGGTCTACAGACCCGGCGTGCGCGCCTCACCAGCGCCATTTCTACAAAATCCCCATGCCAGGTGAGTGCTGCCCTGTCCCCCTCCCCCCGTCCCCTTCAGGCCAAAAGCAACGAAATTACATTACATTACAAGGTATTTATATAGCGCACTATAGACCCTCAGGCATGAAGGTGCGGACAACAAAAAAAGAAGAGGAGAAAAGAAGGGCCCTAGTGCCCTAAAAATAGCAGATGTGAAATGGATGGTTCTAGAAATATGACTCAAAAGAGGAAGGTTTTAAGAGCCTTCTTGAATTTAACAAGGCAACCAAGATTACGCAGATAATCTGGCAGATTGTTCCATAGACTTGGTGCCTTAGATGCAAAGTCACCATGTTCGGCCTTAGATGTCCTGGCTCTAGGTTGCTCCAGAAAGTTTTTTTAATCCGACCTTAAGGATCTCCTAATAGCTTTGTCTGTAATATAACATTGAAGGTACGGAGGCATCATCAACATTCGACACTTAAAAGTAATTATCAACATTCGAAATGTAATTCTGGATTCCACTGGCAGCCAGTGAAGACCTTGCCTAGCCTCTGTAACATGCTCATGTCTAGAGAGGCCAACCACCACTCTCACGGCCCAGTTCTGGACCACCTGTAGTCTCTGTATGACCCTCTTACAGGATCCCAACAAAAGACTGCAACAATAGTCCAGCTTGGCCCCTATTATAGCCCTGGCAATAGTTTCGGCACTTTTTTGGGAGATTAGAGGCCTGACAGCAGTTTTACATAGTATAATGCTGAGGATACCACAGAGGACACATGCGCTTTCATATTAAGGGATTGATCCAGTCTAACATCCAGTATCTTGGTTTTGGAGAAAGGATTAATGATGTCATCCCCTAACTTAAAGGCACTACAGGATGGTTTTAACATTTTAAGTGCGTGTGGACTCCCTACGATCATTAGTTCAGTTTTACTCCTATTGAGGGCAAGATGGTTGTCTAACATCCAGCTCTCATTTAGGCTGAACACTCTATTTACTTCAGCCTCATCCTGTCCATGATTGCCTGTCAGTGGAACTATGCATTGAGTGTCGTCAATTGGTGCTTTAAAAAGCATGTGGCGCGAGGCCGTAGCGGGCTTTCTCCCACAGGCAAACTGCTTCATGGGGCTTCATTCCCCACCTCAGATTCCTCCCACTGGCCATGATTGGTGCTCTGCTCCCTCATCAAGGTCACCCCTGGGCAGCCCTCTGCCCGGCAGCCCCTGTGGCTAAGGGCCCCAAGGCCAAGGGCGGCTCCGACATTGGCGGCTCCAAGATGTGTCTGCAGGTGTCCGCAGGGGAAGCCAATGAAGCCAGCAGTCAACAGACACCAACAAAAACTGTGAGTGTGGCATGGGTGGGGATTAGAGCAATTACTCTACTCCAGAAAACCCCTGCCAGTCTATCTTACCTCCCAATAACATAGACTGCCATAGACTCACACCAGGTACACTCAGAAAGATTTGTGACCACCAGACTGAACTTATTCATGACAGGATTGTCGAAGTTCCCTTGCATTACATAGTAACATAATTGTCAAGACCAACACACGCTGCATTTAGATAGAATTGTGAATATTGGCCTGCGTTGCATCTGGATGGGACTTTGAATGTTGGCATGTCCACACTTGGATAGAATTGTGAATATTAGCATACAAGTGTTAGCATATGCCACACTTAGAGCTGCGGATATTGGCCTGCGCCGCATCTGGATGGGACTGTGGGTGTTGGCATGCCCACACCTGGCTGGAATCCCAGACATTGGCCTGTGCTGCACCTAGATAGAATTGTGGGGGGGTGTCAACAGGTGCCCACAAAACTGTGAATGTTAGCATGCTAAAAGTCAGGTAACCCACTAACCAATATAAGCTCAAACTCTACGTACCTATCTCACTCAAAAAACTCACACAACCATCTCTCGCACAACAAGCCGCACGCATTTCACAACACTGCAACAACACATAAGCCAGAGCAACAGCACACGCGGACTGACACCGATCCAATATCTGCACCAAAGCTCAGCATCTGGTGTATACCGAGTTGAAGCTGCCAACAGAACACCACTCCTCTCACTATCCTACTCCCTCTTCACCTTACTAACCCATCCCACCTTATCGTTTACAGATCCGCCAGAGCGCCTGGGGACCAATTCCGTTGGTGACGGTGCGCGGTACAAATACCTTTAACATTTAACATACCTGCAGTACCCAGAGGAGAACTTGCAATACATCTTGGAGGTGATGGAGCGCTACGTGACTGTCGGTTATAGCGGTGAACCCCAAAAAATTGTGCATGTTCCCTTTGGGGAGATACAGAGGAGTTCCACAGGAGAACTTATCTATTTTGCAGATAGCCTGGAAGACCAGAACATTCAGATACCTGGGCATTAATATATATCACACAATTGAAGATGAGCACAAATATAACACAGAGAGGGCAGTAGAAGGAATCAAGAATAGCATGGGGTTCTGGGCAAAGCTCTCCCTGGCCATGGTAGGAAGGGAGGCCTTGTTCAAGACGGTGGTCCTACCTAGGCTACTACATTTTTTCGCAAACATCCCACACATGCTGCCCAGACGTTTTTTTATTAAACTCGAGAGCTTATGTAGAGGTTTTTTGTGGCACAACCCCAGAAATAGTGGCCCTGTGGAAACTACAGAATATGTATGACAGATGGGGCATAAACCTGCCTAACTTGGCATATAACTTGGCAAGGCAGTTACGATATGTCGCTAGGTGACTGTCGGAAGACCAGACAGCAGAATCTAGACTACTGAAAGGGGAATGCAACCCTTATTTCCTTAAAGAACTGATATGGCTATCCAAACCAGAGTTGCATGGGTGAGCGAGATTGCTGAAACTGGGCCGTAAGACATGGCACAAAGCATATCGAGCCATGGGAAACCCGACCCCTTGCTCCCCGCAGGCGCCACATGTGACGCTATGCGGGGGAACGAGCAACTGCGGAAAGGGATCCGCAAACACTGGGAGGCGGTAGGCCTAGCGACCTTGGGAGATAGATGGCAAGAGGGGAAGGCACTGGACGTTTAAATGATAGTGGCCAAAACTACTTGAATAACTAAACGGGTGAAGGAAACGTGGCCCGAAATAGCACAAGCAGAACAACCTGACACTGCCATAGAATGATGTATGACATCTCGGAGGGAGGGCACGAAACATCCTGGATCTATGAACTGGTGATGTCCACAGTGGGCAAAGAGTTGCTCCAATTGAGACAGGACTGGGAGGAAGAAGTGGGAGAACCCATGCAAGACGGGCAGTGGGAAAGAGCCCAGAGATACCATAAAAAGGTGTTGAGGAATGCGAGGCTGTAGCAGATTATGTCACCCACAGGGCATACTTTACCCCCAGAAAGGTCACCAGATTTGGGAGTAAAGAACAAAAATGCCCCAAATGCGGGGAGGTGGATGCCGGGGTGATCCATATGTTCTGGGCGTGCCCGGAGATGGGAAAATTCTGGGAGGAAGTTAAGCTACGACTATCTGAAAAGGGAATCAAGCTAGACTTGGAATCCGTCTGGGCATGCATGATGGGGTGCTTTACCAGACCACGCAACTTGAAACATGTTTGCAAACTCAAGGACTTGGCCTACATCCTGGCCAAAAGGAGAATAGCCATGAGCTGGAAAGCAGCCCATAGACCCAGATTAGAGGTATGGTGGAACAATCTCCTGAAATGGGCAGAAGCCAAGACCGCAGTATGGTATGAGGCAGCCAGCAGAGGGGAGGATAACAAAGTGGGACCTCTGATAGCATGGAGACAAATGGTAGCCACATTGTTGGGATCCTCCCACACCAATTCTAGCGAATATGACACGCCCGAGAATGGCGAAGGGGATTAACCCCCCACAAGAAGGGTAATCCGAAGAACTGAAGTGGGAGCTTGAGTTAAAGAGGGGGGAGGGGGAAAGACAATAATAAATAACATGCAAATGTATGCTATGAAGCTTGTAACCGAAAATGTCGGGTGTGATATGTTTTGTTTGTTAAAAAAAATATATAAATTATTTCTCCATAGGTATCATCTTTTACAATTGTCACGAAGCACCTTCAGTGCAGTGCCACAGGGAAGTGTTCCAGATTTCCCAAGGTTTAAATACCTTCTCTGGGATCAACTACTGTTTCCCAGAGCGGTAGAGTGAAATTGACTCTACTTAGCATTGTACTTGCTAGACCCAGCACACCCTATCTTACAATAGAGTGCTGGGGGGTTACCTAGTATCCACTGTGTCTAAATGCTCATGTAACATCTTATGTTACCCTTTCCTCTCAGAATGGCTGGTGGCAGTGGTTTTGCAATGAACTACCATGATTTACCCCGATCGCCAACTGTTCGCAACTCCGGTAACATTCGATAGCGGAGCCACGTTTTTCAAAATGGTGCTGAGCCTCCTTTGTTAAAATGGTCCCCGGTCTTCTGTTTTCACCATTTCTTTGTAGAAAGGTCCTTCTCAAGTTTTTCTCTGCGTGTCAAACCAAGTTTGGTCTCTTTGTTTATTTGCCTTTGGCGGGTTTCAGGAGTGAAACCCGCCTCTGGCTCCAGAGAATCCGGGCTAGGAAGGAAGTGAGGGAGGTGCCCGAAGGACAGCCACTGTGCTGGGCGAGTAGCAGCTAGGCTGGAATGAATGGGAGAGAACTGAATAAAAGGCGAGTCTCTTGGCTTCGAAGGCATTCAACCACTGGACGAAGGAACCGAAGAAGGGCTCGAAGAGGACGGCTGCTGCAACTCCTGGACCGTTGGTTTGCCCAGTGAAGCCCTGCTGCAGGTCCGAATTCGCCAAGTTTGCATCGACCGAGAAGCCCTGCAAAGGACGACTTCTCCCTTTGAGTTGGTAGGACCAATCAACTTCCAAGTAAGCCACCTGGACACCCATCTCTGAGCTGGTTGAATTTCCTCAGAGTTGCAGGAAACCGTAAAGCCAAAGAGAGGGACGCCAGATTGTGTGCGTTGCTTGTAAGCTGGCCTAAAGCTTTTGGAAGATCCTCTGGACTCCCACAAAGCAGGACTGCCCAAGCCTGACGCCCCTCAGTCGAGTGCGGGACCTCAGATGTGAGGAAAGTCCACATTGACGGCCAGGAACCGCGCTTATTGCTATTTGCTGTACCGCAAGGAGCTGAAACGCGAAACGGCCACTGAAAGTAAAGTTTGCTGGTTGCCAGCTTTGACTGTGCCAGTGCAGGAGTCCCCCAAAGTCCTCCCTCTTGTCCCCGCAACTGAGGCCCAGGAATAGTGAGATCTGCAGAGCTGTACAGGAACAGAAGTCTTCAGCTGCATCTTTTTCTTCTTTACCAAGGTACTGTAAAATCTAGCCTAAGAGAACTTACCTCTTACTGTGGAAGTGCTTGTAACTTCTGCATTTGATTCTTCTTGTTCTCAAAGACTCCGAGGAACTTGTGCAAAGACTTTTCCATTTACTTACCTGAAGTGCTGGATCCTACACAAAGACTTTGGCCTATTGACTTTGGCTTAGCCTATTGAATTGAATCACTCTTCTCAAAGCTATCTGAAAGTATTTGCCCTGCTTATGACTATTTGTATTTCTTGTGTTCTAATAACTTTTGCCTTTTTACTTACTTTTTTATGAGTATTCTGTATACTAACAGTAAGGTAGTAATGTCCCCAGCACCCTTGTTACTAAAGTCACCTGCGGGTGTAGGTTCTCTGTTGGCCATCCCAAAAGGACCTTGTCTGATTCAGAAAATCAAAGTGTACAGTATTGAAGTATATTTATGTGTTACTATTCTATTGCTCCCTTCTGAAGAAGGCTTTATAACTGACTGATAAATATATTATTAATCGTTTCTCCAGCATGGGGTCTGGCATGGATTCACATGCTCATGAATATTCCACATTGTCAGGCTGGGAATCCTCGGTAAAGAAAAAATCAGTTTCAGTTTCTGAACTGTCTTTCTCCTAACAACCAATCACTGGTCTCTGGGTCATACTGCCCCCTGCCAATGACTGCCCTCTACCTAAGCCCCTCTCGTGGCCATCTTCAAATTTTACCGCAAGTTCAAGTGTTGGGAGTCCTCGTGCTATAGCTCTCCAGCTTTTACTGCATTTAGCGATTTAGAGTTCTACTCTATTTTTATGGTCAATCGAGCCTCAAGCTCCATCAATCCATCTTCCGATTAACGGTGACCCGTTTTTGGATTCTTCAACACCCCTCAAGTGTGATTTTTCATTGAGTTTCTTCTTGGAGGATTCCAGAAGCTTCTTCAAGGCCTACCCCACGTGGAGATGGCAGAGGAGAAGGAAGACTCAACGCCTCTGTTCAGAATGCGGCCTATGGAACATCTACTTGGACGATGGGCACTCCATGTGCCTCTACTGCCTGCATTCAGACCAAACACACTTGGAGGACTACTGTTTGTTTTACCAGGAAATGGTCCCCCGCACCATGAAGGACCGGCGCAGGCGCCTCACCAAGTGGCTCCAGGCCAAGCCGCCTGCTACGGGTGAGTCCCGGCAGCATGCCTCCCCCAGCCACAAGAAGAAATCTGAGCGGTCTTCTAAGACCTTTGAAGTCGCCCCGGCGATGGGGGCCCAACGTAAGGCCAATCACCGTCGGCACCTGGAGCGCCGTGGCGACCGGCGGCCAGGGCGAGCACACGGTCTCCGGCACCTTCGACCACGAGCCAACGCTCCAGTAAGCCGAAGAAGAGGAAGTCGGACCACCCGGGTAAGCTTCGGGAACAGCCCTGGACAGACCAGTCGGAGAAGGCCAAGGGGGAGTGGGGCGCTGACCCTCCCCCCAAGGTGAAGGCCCCTAGCTCGACCAAAGTCATGCAGGCCCAAATTCACCCGGCGAAGCCTTCCATTGAAGGCCTGGTGGCGTCCCTAGCGAAGGCCGCGAACGCGGGTTCGCAAGGTACGGTCCCCCTGCCTGCCAGGAGGGAATCGTTTCAGCCCATAGAGAAGACGCCGGAGAAGGCGATGCCCATCATCTCCCCGAAACAGTCTCCCCGGTTTAAAAAGAAGGGGCAGAGGCACAGTAGTCGTGCAGGGCACGGACATCTCCTCTGATTTGTGTGTGATTACAAGGGTACTTTGTACCCTTGTAATCACACACAAATGCCTCATGAACCCAGCCCCCAAATACTTGTCAGATAAATTCTGCAAGCACCAATCTTGTCAAACCACCATATCTGCCCTTTCTCACTACCTCGAAGTACCTGGGTTCAACCTAAAAACTGCGGGCAGAGCCAGCTTTCCCGGTCCAAGCAGCCAAACGCTGGAACTCTATATCTCCCCTACAGACAAGAACCCTTCCTCCTGTCTTTCATATCCGGAATAAAAAGCTGGCTGAGCAACAAACCTTTCCAATGAGGCCCTCTCATCTGTCTTTTGCTTCCATCTTCTGTTTGCCTAACTCGCCCGCGCTTATTTATAAATGCCTCTTGCTATCAGACCTACCTGTAACCACTGGTCTTCTTACTGTTATGCTTTTTTTCTATGTATGTAACTCCTAAGTTTTCCACCGCCCAATTACCTCAGGGTTCGGTGCGCGATACAAATACAAAATGCAAAGGTCCCCAAGGTGGCGAACTTCGTCAGCGTGTGGAAGTCCGTCTCCACCAACCGTTGAGTGCTTCACACTCTGACCCACGGACACACCCTGGACTTCCAACAAAAGTGGAGGCAGGAAAACCACGTCCCTCAGCTTCTGCTGGAGGTGCGAGCCATGGTGAAGGGCGCGATGGAGCTCATTCCTAAGAGGCACCACAGTTTACTCTCGGTACTTAATCGTCAAGAAGAAGACGGGCGGATGGATGCACATCCTGGACCTCCGCCGTCTGAACAAGTACATCAGATCCCAGAGGTTTCTGATGGTCACCCTTCAGCACGTGTTGAGACAGCTAGAAGAAGGGATTTCCTATCGTGGCTGGACTTGGAGGATGCCTACTTTCACATCCCCATTCACAAGGGACACCACAAGTTTCTGCGCTTCGTGGTTCAAGGGCAATATTATCAGTTCAAGGCCCTTCCCTTCGGATTAAAGTCGGCGCCAAGGGTTTTCACCAAGTGCCTGGCACCAGTAGCGGTGCGGCTGCGTGTATGAGGGATCCCCTACCTGGATGACTGGCTCGAAATCGAGGGAGATCGCCGTCGCACACACAGCAGAAACCGTCCAGCTGCTAAATGAGCTGGGGTTCTCGGTGAACTATGCAAAATCTTGCTTGGTGCCATCGCAAGACGCACTGTTTCTGGGGTCTCGACTCAACACAGTGGTCATGCCTGACGTCTCCATCAGAGGAGAGGATAGCGGCCATCCTGGGCAAGGTACAATGACTGTTGACCCTGAAGATCGCACGGGTGAGGTCTATCAAGTCCCTTCTCGGCATGATGTTGTCATGCATATACCTCGTTCGGCTGTGCAGGCTGCGGGTGCGGCCACTGCAAGAGTTCCTCGAAGCCAGTTTGATCCAGGTGCTTCGAGGACAAGATCTCTCTCGACGGGAATTTCCATCGAGCGATACAGTGGTGGGGAATCCGCGTGCATCTGTTGGCGGGCACGGACTTCCAGGCCCCGCCTCATCAGGAGACGGTCACGACGGACGCCTCCCTGGAAGGATGGGGCGCGCACATCGGAAGTCTCCACGCAAGAGGCCTGTAGCTACCGGAGGAGAGGTTGTTGCATACTGGAGCTACGGGCAGTGTTTTGGGCCCTCAAGTCTTTCCTTCTGTCCCTCAAGGGCAACGTGATACGGGTCTTCACGGACAACACCACCACGATGTTCTACATCCGGAAGCAGGGGGGCACCAGATCCCCAGCACTCTCCAGAGAGGCACAGGACCTTTGGCACTCGGCCACTGCCCAGGGGATGTGTGTTTGCAACGGCGACAAACACAAAGTGCCGGAGGTTCGCCAGCAGGTTTCACCAGCTAGTGAGCATGGGGGACGCATTCTCATTCCCCTGGGGCGGCCTGTTTTTGTATGCGTTCCCTCCGTTGCCATTGCTTCTGCGACTAGTCAATTAACTCAGACGGTCGTGGTGCAGGATGATCCTCGTCGCACAGGTGTGGCTGAGACAGATATGGTACCCGGACCTTCTGGACTTGTCGGTGTCCCCTCCGGTCAAGATCTCGGTGGTCGCAGATCTTCTCGCTAGACGAGGCGCGATCCTGCATCACGACCCAGGATCGCTGAACTTGCAGGCCTGGCTCCTGCAGTGCTAGTGTTTGGAGGATACGATATCCCGGGAGACTGCAAGGAGGTGCTTGCCAAGGCCATGGCTTCATCTACCCTGGCCCCGGTGTGGGAGCTCAATGTGGTACTAACTAGGCTCACGAGTCCACCGTTTGAGCCTATGCATTCGGCACCACTGAAATTCTTATTGTGGAAGCAGCGTTTCTTGTGGCCATCACCTCCGCACGACGAGTTGGAGAGATCCAGGCCCTCTCTTGTAAACCACCGTACTTAATATTCCACAAGATGAGGGTAGTGCTACGGACGCACCCCTGCTTCATGCCAAGGTGCCGTCGGACTTTCATCTCAGCGAGCCCATGGTGTTACCTGTTTTCTTCCTGTCGCGGACTAAGAGGACTTTGCACTTGCAGGATGTGACTAGAGCGCTGCAGTTCTACGTGGACCGCACAAAGAGTTTTCGGAAGATGTCACAACTGTTTGTGAACTTTGGACCTGTGAACCAAGGGAAGGCCCTCTCTAAGACTTCCATTTCCAGATGGCTCTCCGGCTGCATCACTCATTGTCATCGGTTGGCAAACCGACCGTTGCCTGGCTGTCCGAGAGCCCATTCGACCAGAGCGATCGCTGCAACTACGGCGTTCCTGTCTGGTGTGGCCCTGCTGGACATCTGCAGGGCTGCTAGGTGGAGGTCGACGCCCACCTTCACGAGATTCTACTGCGTCGACCAGGATTCCAGGGAGGAGTCTAGAGTCGGCCAAGCAGTGCTGCGCAACCTGTTCTCTTGAAGGTGAGCCTGGTGAGGAGGTAAGAGATGCTTAATGTTGAGCCTTGTCACCTCCTGTGGTTGTGCATGTGTACTGCTATATATTCTTTATTCATGAGCATGTGAATCCATGCCAGACCCCATGCTGAAGAAGGAACAAGCTATTTGCCTGTAACTGTTGTTCTCCAGCATGGGTCTGGCATGGATTCACATGCAAACCCTCCCGCCTACCCCTCTGCGGCTCTTCTCTTGATCCTGCTGACCCTTTACATACTACCAAATCTGAGGTTTGCTGCCAGAAGAGGACTTGGGTAGAGGGCAGTCATTGGCTGGGGGCAGTATGCCCCAGAGACCAGTGATTGTTAGGAGAAAGACAGTTCAGAAGGGAAACTGATTTCTTTTTTTTCTTTACCAAGGATTCCAAGCCTGACGGGGAATATTCATGAGCATGTGAATCTATGCCAGACCTCTGCTGGACAACAACAGTTACAGGTAAGTAACTTGTTCCTTCCTCTGCAGCGTACCAGACAAGAAATGCTAACGATACAACCTTTCTAGCTAGTTATGGCTGCCACAAATGGGACGAGCTTGAAAAACAACTACAGGCTGTCCCAGAACCACTAAGAGCCCAGCTGCTTAAGACTGTTTCAGAAGGCAAACAAATCTCAAGCTGCATTGTGAAAAATAACCTTGATGCGGCAGACAACGCAGAACGCATCATAGCCGAAGCGACCCTCATTAAGCGGCATGCCTAGCTTAGGCAGTCAGGGTTTAAGCTAGAGACCCAAGCAACCCTCCTGAACTTGCCAGTAGAACCAAACGTCCTATTCGGAAAGGCTTTAGAGGATGCCCTAAAGAGTGCCAAGGATGAGTATGACACTCCTAAATCCTTTGGGCAGCTGATTAACAGACCTTATTCCCAACAGGGTTCCCCAAACATGGAGACTTCACCCCAGAATAAAAGAGGTAGAGGTAGAGCCGAACCTCACTCTGGAGGAGGCTCAGCCCCTCCCAAACAATGACATGCCGTTTCAGGTCCCCTCCCATGCCACTCCAGTAGGAGGCCGAATCACTCAATTCACCCACGCATGTGATGGGATAACATCGGACACATGGGTGTTGTCCACCGTGGCAGGCGGGTACTGCATCAGAAACCACCCGCCCGCCAAGACAGAAGAAACTAACAGCAGAAGAAACAGCCATACTGCTGGAGGAAATAAAGGCGTGGCTCGAAAAGGATGCAATAAGCATCGGCCGAGCGAACCAGGTAAACAAGGGTATCTCATCAACGTACTTCCTTGTGCCAAAGAAAGACCGTACCATGTGCCCAGTACTAGATCTACGCCCGTGAACAAATACGTCAAACCACAGAAGTTTCGCATGACCATGCTTCAGGAGGGGATTTCACACCTGAAACGGGGAGACTGCATGGCGACATTGGACATGAAAGATGCATACTACTACCTGGAGGTCTTGGCAGTCCTCAAAGCTCTTCAGGCTTTTCAGCAACGTCCCCAGGTCAGACAGTGCAGGTCCTCACAGAGCGCACCACGGCCATGTTCTATCTGAACAAGCAGGGAGGAACACAATCCAAGTCTGTCAAAACTATCCCAGAAATTATGGTGGTGGGCACTGGAGCGGAACATGTTTCTAACATCCCAACATGTTCCATGGGAACTCAGTTCTCTGGCAGACATGTTAAGCAGACACCCTCTAATAGAAGAACACGAGTGGCAACTCGACAGAGATATCCTAGACAGAATATTCTCACTATGGGGTCACCCCCCACTAGACTTGTTCGCTGCAAAGCTAAAAGCTCGATGCCCAGACGTTGTGTCCAGGTTTCCCCAGCCAGGGTCCAAGGGGAACGCCCTGTGGATGAACTGGTCAGGGAAATTTGGTTACGCTTTTCCCCCCTGACGCCACTCCTGAGCAGGATAGTGCACAAAATGCACCAGGAACAAGTAACCCTGATCCTGATTGCTCCAATGTGGGCGGGACAGCCTTGGTTGCCACTTCTGCTCAAGCTGGCGATGTGCGACCCTATCAAGCTCCTGTGCCCGTACAACATGTTAACACAACACAAGGAGGCATCCCTCCACCCACGCCCACAATCAATGAACTTGGCAGTTGGCTCCTGAAGTCATTGAGTTTGGCCACTTAAAACTTCCACAAAGGTGTATGGATATCCTCAAAGAGGCACGAAAAACCTAACACCAGGCACTGTTATGTTGATAAGTGGTGAGGATTTGTGATATGGTGCACATCGCAATCACTAAATCCATTGGAATGTTCTCTAGCTAATATTCTACATTACATGCTTAACTTATTAGACTGCGGCCTAGTATTCAATTCCTTAAAGGTTCATCTGTCAGCCCTATCGGCTTACACTACTTCACAGAACAAGGTGTCCTGGTGGAAAGTCCTTGTCATTAAGGCGTTCATGGAAGGGGTAAAGAGGTTTAACACCCCCCCCCCGCCCATTTTCAACCCTCCCCTGTGTTGGGATCTCAATGCTGTGCTCTCCAAGGTCATGGGGCCACCCTTCGCAGCCTTTGCACAAGGCCAGCCTAAAGCATCTTACCTAAAAAAAAAAAAAAAAAAGAAAAAAAAAAGAAACTGCATTCCTGGTAGCGATCACCTCCATAAGACGAGTCAGTGAGCTGCAGACTTTCTGTACAAGACACCTTTTTCATTATACACAAAGACAAGTTAGTCCTCTGAACACATCCTAGGGTTTCACTTAAGTTTATTTAAAAGTTCCAAATAAACTAATCCATAGAACTTTCCACCTTCTTCCCTAAGGAAAACCAACCAAATCTTTGTTTCCATAGCACCTGGCAGAGAAGGCGATCACATATCAAAGGGTGCCATCTCCAGATGGATAGTCAGATGCATACAACTCTGCTATTCCCTATCCAGAAAGGTTCTACCTTTTACCCCAAGGGCACGCTCTACCAGAGGTACAGGGGCTACCTTAGCTTTCATTGCAAACGTCCCTCTAGACGCCACCTGCAAAGCTGCTACTTGGAGTTCCATCCATATGTTCACACAACATTAATGCACTGACACACATTCTAAAGCAGATTTACAAGTGGTTCTAAAACATCTCTTTGCCGCCGTACCTTCTAACTTCCCACCTCCTTCTCCAGATACTGCTTGCTAATCTATACAGAACATGTGATCAAAGCAGATCCACAAGCTCTAGAAGGGCCACATTACTCACCGTAATCGTATTGCTCTTGCTTGTATCTGCTTAGATTCACATGCACCCACCCTTCCTCCCCTACTGGAGTAAAAGGCGCATAGATGTTTTCTTGGTTATCACTGTTTTTGTTTTACAACATCTGTACTCACGTTATACCAGGGGTGTTGCTAGGTCTGTAAAAGATCCGGGTCTATGCTTATGTTGGGACTGTCAGGACTCAGGGCTAGCTAGCCTTTTGCTTGTAGCCCCTGAGTTTTTATCCGGGGCTACAACCAAAAGACTGAGTACGAAGGCCCCCTAAACCCCACCATAGTAACGCCTCTGCGTTATACTTCATGCAACCTCATGTCAGAAACAAACAATCTGAGATACTTAGACGTGTGAAGGACCATGGGTACAGTACACGTCACACTAGGGATAGTATTACTAATCACGCCCTGTCTGTATCTGTTTTTGAGTTTCGAAAACAAATCTTGTAATACTCTGCGACTTCCACTAGATGTCAGACTATGCAGAGCATGTGAATCTAAGCAGATACAAGCCCCAGAAATAAGATTACGGTGAGTAATGTATCCCTGTAAAGTAGTACGCTGTAGTTGGAATGCAGGGTTCACAAGGTAGGATTTATTGCTGTGTTAACCTTTCAAACAGCCTCTCATTATAAACAACAAAACATGCTTAAATGTGGCTCCGCAGGCTTGCTCAGGAAAAGGGTGAATCAATTCAGAGTTCGCATGAGTGTCCTCTTAACCTTTGCTCCTCTTTGAAAGAAAAATAATCAGGTCACATAAATTCCTTTCCCCGCACACTAGCTTTCCATTTCTTCGCCAGCCTTCAGCCTCCTAGTACGCCCAGTGTACATCACCTGGGGATTCCTCCCACTTCTCTGTGGTCTCCGGCCAGTGCTGCTGCTGTAATGAGAGACACCTGATGAGTTCCCGGGGCTTCTTTTAACTCATACTTTGCTCCTCCCCTCAGCTTCCAACCGCCTTTCCTGCCCACTTCCCACACCTGCAGCCATTTTGCCTTCACTCCTCCACCCTGCTCCATGCACTGTTTGTCCCACACCTGCAGCCAGCTTGCCTTCACACCTCCTCCCTGCTCCATGCACTGTTTGTCCATCCCAACCTGTACTGCTACGGGGGTACCTGTCACTGTACCGCATGACAGGGCTGTATCTATACCGCTTCCCTTTGTTCATTTTATCTTTTCCCCCACCTGATCTCCATTTCCCGTGGTTTATGGGACATGTAGTTTTGTTCTGTCCTGCTGATGTAACTTTTTGGGTGTTGGGTCTGAAAGTTAGAATGGGGTTGTCTTTTATCTCCATTGCCTCTTTGACCTCCTCACAATCCCATATACTCTAAGGCACATGGTTACGGTCCTAAGTTCAGGTAAGTACTATAAGTCCAATATCTATACAATACAAGATCACTTGCAATACTCTTTCAATGGTAAACCACTGATGCACTTTGATTATCACTTTAGAGTAGCTTTTACAGTAACAAATCACATAGTAAACCAATCAGAAACATGTATGCAAACTTTCCAAGCACTTAATAACTTTTTTTCAAAAACGTGTTTTGCTTTAAGTGCATTAAGTTGAACGGCAGAGTGCGGGGAGTTTCTTGTGTTTTGAACTCTGCTCGGCTCATTTAGAAATAACAGGCAAAGCACAAATGTTTTCTGGCAAACTGAAGTGTTTTTTCACTGCTGACAGTAAGGAGGAGCCTGAAACTACAAAAATCCCCCCCCCTCCCTCACGGAGCGACACGGAGTGCAGGGAGTGTTTCTTTCGTGTCTTGGGCTTTCGCGGGCTGCAGCATGACGACACCTCATCAGAGAAACAACCCAGTATCTCATGGCTGTGAGCTGAATAAACTTACAGCTTGCCCTTTTTCAAGACTGTAGCTTCAGCACTGCAAATCTGCTCTGCCGGAGGTATCTTTGATGGATTGTCCTGCTCGAGTGAGTGAAGCAAACGACTTTGCTACAGTGCCTGTCATCTCTATTGACTCTTGTGGAAGTCCGAATGATTGTGATTGTACGGGGCATGACTATCTTCCACTGCCTTTACTGATCCCCTTGAATGATGCAAAGCCTTGCTGCGTTAGCGATGTGAATGGGGTGGCCAGTGTTGCAGGAGTCAGGACATTGCTTGCAGCTCACCCCGTGTCGCGAGCTGAAGATGGAGCTTTTGTGGTCCTGCAGCCACGCGTGTTGGCGTGGCACACGCACATACTTCCTGGGGTTATGGGGCTGATTTAGGAGGAAGGGCTGACCTCAGTAGCACTGTAGCTACTACAAATCAGGAAGATATTGTTAAGGATTTCAATCAAGCGACACACACCTTGGTCTTGGCCTAGTATACAGCGCACAATTGAGATGCTTTTCTCCTTATTTGATGCAGAATCAATTGTGGGATGGTACACCACTCATATCACACTCCCTTTTCAAATACCCCGGGTCGAATAGACCATGAACCAGGCTGGTTGGTAAATGCAATATTTATTTATTTTAAAATTCAAAAGAAATCATACACTTTTTAATATGGGGCAGCAATCATCAATGGGGTGATAATTACAATAAGAATGTGAGCAATGCACTGGGTTTAACCTTCTAGTGGAACAGATACACAGCACAGCGGAATAGGAACACTTTTTGGTTTAGGAAAGATAGCACCCAAGTTAGGATTTCCCCCTGCAATGTTCCCTCAACCTACAAATAATCAATTCTGGATAAACAGAAGCAGCAGGTAATCGGGAATAAGAAACAAGAGACTGAATCCAAATCTGACCTTCCCTCCCCAAATAAGAGAGAAAACCAGATTTTAAACCTCTTGCAATGTTATGAAATGATACTCGGAAATGGACAAATAAATAATGAATGTGTGTTAAAAACCTTGAAGCAAATATAATTCCTCACTAAAGCAACAATGCAAAGACACTAACAATCACAAATAATGGATTACCAAAAGCATACAGTTCAAAAATGAGTGGAAAGTTCAAAACAGATTGCAGCAAAATGGCATGTGTAAAAATTGCATTTTTCAATTCCCGCCTTAAATTACCCAAACGGTTCAAAACGGGTGAAATACACTGATTTGGAGTGCGGTTTTTGGTTTTGGGCTGGGGATAAAGGTATATCACAGGGATCATATGGAAGTGAAAGTAAGTCTCTAGCTGGTAAATTGGATGAGTTATGCAAGATATAAAAAGGTGCGCTTTGAGTAAAATGAAACCGTGAAATAGGAAAGGAAATCAGTTGTGAAGAGAACCGTTTTACTCTACACTAAGTATTCAGGCTAGGCCACGAAAGACGGACACAGTAAGATCCAAGGTTGATTCGCGAGTTCAACCCTATCACCCCAGCGCCCAATCCTGGCGGAAACCAGTCCGATCACTCGAAATATGACTAATGGCATAGGATTACACAAGACAAAATTGAAAAGAGAGATGGCGCTAGTTTGTTTGTTTGATTATTTATAATGCGCAATCATACCCTCGGGTAAGAGGGTGCAGCGGTTACAAGTATATGTGAAGCTTAGTTACAACAGCGAAATTATTTACATACAGGTATTAAATGCAAGAAAAAAGATATATACAGGAAATTCCTATTACAGGAGAAATACAAAAAAAATATATACAGTAATTCCTATTACAGACAGATGAAACAATGGTGAGAATGTAAGTGATGCAAGCAACTTGCTAATATCAACGGTATAAGCAAGTGAGGGTGATAGTGGGTGAATGTGTAAGGAGTGCAATATGATGGAGGGGTGGTAGTCCTCACAGTAGGAGCTAGCTACTTGTTGCATTGGTTTTCAGCTAGCACTAGAAATCAAGCGCAGGGTTGCACAGATAATTCTGACATTTTTACAGATTATCAGGATAAAGATAGGATGGCTTAAGAGAGTGGGTTAAGGACAAAGGCAAGACAAGATATACTATGGATTTCTATGGGGTGGTGATTTATACTCAGTCCACTTTTAGTTTTGGGATTTTTGGACCGTCAATTGGGTCTGGTCACTACACTGCCACGCGCCTGGCAAACAGCTGGGCCATTCTGGTCACCGGATGGCTCTTCTGGTAATTCTGGTCACTGGATACTAAAGGTCAGCAGGATGGCAGCAGGCATGCAGTTAGTGGACAGCAAGCCAGGCTGGTTCAGGATGCAAAAGGTACCACACTTTCCCCTTTTTAATGGGAGATTAGTGAGTTTTCAGATTTGAGGCCTTGCTGGGAATAGAATCAGCACTGCTTGGGTTTTGCAGTGGGCCCTGGAGTAGGGTCAGCAATGCTTTGGCCTTGTAGTTGGGGTCTGGATGATGAATGGAACAGCAACACAGCGCTGGAACTTCAGGAAGAGTGTGTGTCGGGTCTTGTCAGGGACTCTTATTTATAATACAAAGTGACATCATCGAAGTATATGGCTTAGCAGGGTCTGCTAAACATGCCTCTACCAACTGGATTTGGCAATCAATGTTGGCTGCCTCCTCTAGGAAGTGACGCAGTTTAGGGGTTGTACTTTTATGAGGTGAAAACTTCCCACAGACCTTTTTAACAAAAATCAGTCATAACAGAATGTACACATTTGTACAGTTGTGGCATATTACCCAATGACATGAGCAGGTTACATATTTTATGCAGACCATTCCACTCCAACTCTGAACTCTGTGAGACATTGTTTCGCCCCTCGGATAGATTTTGGTAATTTTGAGTATGAAAGATTCGGCCTAAAATTCCATAACTTTATACACATGTGTGGCTTAACATAAGGGATGCAAACATAAAAATCTGCATTGGCATCATTGATACTTTTCTTATAATCCCCAATACTCTGCCATTTCTATTCCCAGGGTGTCAGTGACTTCACAATGTCTCAAATTATAAAACACAATCACTTTTAAACTGCGATATTTTTATATTTTTACAAAGTCTTGCTGCAGAGATAAGTCTTTAAGGTGTACTTATTTAAATAGTCTTTGGAAGCAAATGTCAGTCCTTTGTCCTGCCCTGGACCATTTGTTTTCTTTTTCAGCTACCACCAACTGTCACTTCCCTCAAAGGGAGGATGGGTTTTCCAGCTTGATTGAAGGTTTATTGCCCCTTATCCACTTCACACTTTGATGTCCCAGAATTTGTATTGAAAGAGGCCCCTGCACAGACTGAAGTCTGATTAGTATGTGAAGTTTCTTTGTCCTGGTCAGTCAGTTTTCAAACCTAGCAATTATCACTTTCGTGTCCTGGAAGTTTATGGTGGCTCCCCTCCTTGGGGAAACCTTGGCTCTGCCAACTAGAATAACTTGTTTTTGGAAGCTTGCAAAATCTTTCTTTTCGTTGGTCCTGAATCAAAAATAAAACCAGCCTGTGGAATGAAAATAGCACGTGTTTCCCAGCAGCCAACCCCTTCTCATTGCTAGGCACAGGCGAGCTTTCATTCAACATATTACTTTCCTTTAAAACAGGCATTTATGTTTCTTTGGTTTGCAAAGCCCATTTTACACATGTGGTGAAAACTGCTAGCATTTCCTTTCAAATTCGATTTTGCCATCTGACTTCCCAATATTGTCTTGCAGCCATAGTTAGTTTCTTGTACACAACAGTCTGTACAAGGCAATGGTCTCCTGGAATTGACATGTGCACAGCGCTATGATTTCTTTTGCAGGGTTCATTCCTTTAACACTTTGTAGCACAAAATAAAGCGTTTCCCGTGCATGGCAGAAAGTGAAGTTTCTTTGGACTTTTTTTTCAGATTTGGCTGAACAGGGCCTGTCATTCAGAAATCATTCAGGGCCTTATTGATCCCAGTGGTTTAAGAAAGAACAGATGGAATTGGCATCAAAGCAGCATTTCTTAAAGGTGAAAAAGTTTCCTTTTGAATGGGGATTTTGGGGTTTCAGCAAAGTGCTGCCTTTTCACTATTCCATTTGTATGTGTCAGAACACACTGGCACGCTCCTTCAGTGTGTCCCCTGGTTCCATCCTGCCTGATGTGTGCTTGGCAGGACGGTGCAGCCATATTTTTGTTGCTGCAAAACACAGTTTTGAGGCCATGGCGCTCACAAGAGCCAGCCCAGCCATTTCGCTGTATCTGCGCAAATGCAGCTTGGTGATGTGGAGAAATGCTGTTGAGTGGGTCAATAATATCCCACATAGCTCCCCCCCTGACTTCTTCTGATATTCCAAGTCGAGGGAGAATCAGGCAAGTGGGATTCCTCAATGGGGCAAAGCAGAATCAGTCGGGTATGAGTCCTTCCATCAGATAGCAGTGCATCACGCTCCTCTCGATGTCTCTGGTTGGAACATGGACCGACACCCACAGCTTTCTCTGAGGTCTTCCTTTATGGTGTTGAGTGACACCCTGGATTTCCTTTGGTTTCTCCTTTCCTGGTCCCCGGGGAGATCCTCCTTGGTAGTGAAAACGCAATGAGTACAAATCGATGAAAGAAACACAAACCGGTTACTACAATTTCCCACTAACTGCCCTCCAATAGGGTTGGCAGCAGTGGGATACGCATACGTTAAATACTGACAGTTGACAATGAAGGAAAATACTCCCTGTTACATAATTATAATTTATAAATCCTATTGGTTCCCTTCTGATTCTTATTTTTCTTATTGTCACGTTTCAGATGTCTTCTCTATTTGATTCTCTGTGGGCTCCTCAATTTGTTGCAAAATATGCCTAGGTTGACAACTCTTTAACTGATTAACATGGACCCATTTTTCTTCTGTCATTTCGCCTTTGGGGATGTGGATTATGTAAGTGACAGGTGAAATGTTATCTACAATTTCAAAAGGACTGCGCAAACTGGGCAAAAATGTACGCTCTTTTGTCTGGTTCCTTTGGAAATTGTAAAAGTAGACCCTATGTTCTACTTGGTATTCGTTTTTGGTTGTTCTTAGATCATATTGAGTCTTCATACCCTCTGCAGATCTTTATAGTTTCTGCTGAGCGTACGCAAAAGCATGTTGAAGGTGTTTTCTTAGATTCTCGACATACTCATGAGTTGTGGAGGCATTTATCAGTGTCTGCTCCTTTGTTCTATAGAGCAAATGCTGAGGTAACACCATCCTTCGTCCAGTCATCAGCTCAAATGGAGACATCTTAGTTGCAGAAGAAGGTGTAGATCTGATGGCCATCAGGACAAGTGGTAATCAGATGTCCCAATTGGCCCAGAATCTGCCGCAGACTTTTTTAGAATGCTCACAATGGTTTTATTGTACCTGTCAACTCCACCACTAGAGGACTGTTGGTATGCAATGTGAAGTTTCCTTTTTACCCAAGTATCTCCCGCATCTTTGTCATCACTTCGCTGGTGAAGGGACTACCTCGGTCTGACTCAATCCTTGGGGGTAGGCCAAAATGCGAGAAGATTTGATTGATCATCAGGGCACCTGCTGTTTCTGCCTTACAATTTGGGACCGGGAGACATTACAACCATTTGGCAAACAAGCATGTTACGGTTCACATGTACTTCCCCCTAGAGGAGCGAATCACGGGACCAATGAAATATACTTGTAAATCTGACCAAGGCAGTGTCATCCCCCTCTTCTGGAGGGGCGCTCAGTGTGTGTGTGAGTGGTGTTGGCTGAAATTGTGCACACACGAGACACCCCTTCAAGTATTGGTCGAGGTCCTGCATCATGTGTGGCCAGCATGCAACCTCTCGCAAGATTTCTAGTGTAGTGTGAAACCCCCGATGACCAGCTGTGGCCACGTCATGGGTGTGACTTGGCATCAGGCTTCGGAATGAGGTAGGGACCACTCACTGGTCCCAGCCAGATATGGATCTCCTTACCAATAAACTGTCTTGGATTTGGAAATTGTTTGGACATTTCATGAACACCCTGAGGTACTCTTTCCCAATATAATCGGTAACCGTCAGAGGAAAGTTCTCAGGGTCCTCAATGTGTTGATAAAATGTACCAATAATTAGATCCCCTTTTTGTGCTGTGATTAAATCAGCATCTGGGGTCTCCTTACTCCATTGGGCAGTTGAGAGTTAATTGTGAGCATTTGTCTGGGACCTAGTGATAGCAGTGACCTGGATTTCCCCCAACAGGGACTCGATCTCAAGGAGATCCCCCCTGGATGACTCTGGTTTTGGCCAACTGATCCGCTAGGTCGTTTCCAGTTTTGTCTGGCCCCTCTATTCTGGAATGACCCTTGATCTTCTTCCAATAGATGGTCATCCCACTAGAGGTGACCAGATCATCAATATTTTGGATTAGCTTGCCATGTCTGAGAGGTTTGTTATTAGCACATAGCATGCCTCTGGTTTTCCAATTAGCCAGGTGCTCCACGAACCCATTCCAGACATAATCTGAATCAGTGATTATGACCAGTTTGTTGAGTTGGACGGCACTGAGGATGGCTTGATGAACCGCCATCAACTCTGCCACCTGACTACCACGGCAACCGATTTTGTACCCAGCAGGGGGTTCCAGGCATCCTTTACCCAGACATTCCCAACGCCAGCCACCAGTTCCTTTTCCCTGTTGTCATCAACATGGTAGGAGCACCCGTCCACATAAACTGTGGGCATTCCCTCGTACTTGTCTTCTTCATAGACTTTTAGTGGAGAATTCAGGTACACCTCCATGTTGTCCTGAGTTTTAAGACTTTCATCCAGTTTTCTCTGGCACAATCATTCAAGTCAGCCAGACCTTTGCATGAGGGGACTCTTCTTGTTTTGGCCATATCTGACCTCAAAAGGAAAGCCTTGCATTGACGGAATCCAGGAAGTAATTCTGGAATTACTCACATTTCCGGCTTCGATTCTGTCACTTTGGAGGTATTGCAAAGGCTGTTGTGGAGTCTCCACTATGATGTGTCCCCACTGGATAAACGGACTGTAATTCTTCAATGCCCACACCGTTGCCATGAGTGCCTTCTCACAATCGTTAAATTTTTCCTCCACAGAGGATAGTCTTGCTTGCATAGGAGATGGCTTTATGGACCTTGTCATGCTTTGGATAGAATACTGCTGTCAAGCATGTATTTAAGAACCCTGTCTCCAAGAAGAACTCCTTGTTTTTGACAGGGTAAGCTATACAAGGCGCTTGTGAGAGGCTTCTTTTGAGTTGCTTAACGGCCTCGGCTTGTTCTGGACCCCACTCCCACTTGAACTCCCTTCAACAGATGGGTCAGGGGTCTTGTGATCTCTGCGTAATCCTCAATGAACTTCCTACTGTAGTTAGTCAGTCCAAGGAGGCTTCTTAGCTCGCGCAGAGTTGTGGGGTCTTCAAATTTTATGAGTGCTTCCACTTTCTTCTCCTGGGGGCAGAGACCCTCGGGGTAATCTCATGTCCCAAGAAGTTGACACGGGTTCTGCACCACTGTGCCTTTTGGAAGGATAGTTTTGCTCTGGCAACCCTCAACTGTGTCAGAACATAAGATTTTCCGCTATGCGTTCCTCCACAGTTGAGCTTTTTATCAGGACATGATCCACATAGGCCAGGTTACCTCTTTCACCCAAGTCGGGCATGGTCTTTTGTAGGAAGATGTTGAATTCGTTGGCTCAGTTGATCTATCCGAAGGGAGTCCGGGTCCACGTGTAATGCTGCCTCCCCTCCCCCCACCCAAAGGTAAAGGCCAGCTTGTATTGGTCCTCCCTACTGACAGGCACGGTCCAGTACCCATTGGTCAGGTCAATTGCAGTGTATACCTCTGACCCCTGGATCTGGGCCAGCCCCTGATCAATGTAGGGGAGAGGCCATCGGAACATGTGGACCCGTTTATGCATCCCCCTCAGGTCGGCACAGAGTCTCCACTGGCCGTTCGGTTTTAAAATCCCCAGCACCGGATTATTAAAGGTGCTATGGACTAGACGAATTATCCCACGGGACTCACGGTTTTTGATGATTTCCTCGAGGGATTCCATGAATGCAAGAGGCAAGCGATATTGCTTCACAAACACTGGAGTCATTCCAGGGTCAGTGGGAATTGTTGTGGTGTGGATTTTGGTGCGACCACAGTCATACAAGTCCACTGCAAAGAGATCTTGAAAATCTAAGAACACCTGTTTCAACTTACTTTTGTGTTTGTCCGGAGTCTCACAGGCATCAGCTAGGTTAACTCGCTCTTCAACCATTTACCTTGTTGTTCAAAATGATCTTAGACAACAGTATGATACCAAAGTCGTGGAGGTCTGCAATCGTGGGTTCCCATTTTTGCAAAAAGGAGAAATATCTGACCCCAGGAACTATTGCCCAATTGTCCTCCTGAATGTTTTGGCTAAAATCTTCGCCACCCAACTTTAACAACAATTAACATCATGAATAATAACACCTGGTACATATGACCAAAGACAAACAGGATTCGTTAAAGGTGTGGGTGCGGATTGAACTTAATAACAATCAATCTACTAAAGATGGAGGCAATTCGGCAAGGGACCAAAATATATCTTGCGTTTGTCGACTTGGCTCATGCTTTCGATAGTGGTGACCGAGAGTTGCTATGGACAAAATTAAAACATTGGAACTGCCCTGCAAGGTTATTCAGTGTCCTGAAAGAACTTCATAAAGGAACAGAAATAAGAATTTGGTTGGATAACGCAGGAACACTATCGAGCCTGATCAAGACCTTCACGGGCGTTAAACGGGGGTGTCCGCTTGCTTCCACCTTGTTTAATCTTTGTTTGTCTGATATTGGTGTAAGTTTCGAAGGCGTTGCATCATTTTCTCCAAAGATCAATGGACACCACATAGGTTGGATGCTGTATGCAGACGACCTAGTTCTTCTAGATGTCACCCTCATTGGCCTCCAGCCAAAGTTGTCCGCCCTTGGAATTTATGTAGCTGAAAATGTGTTAAAAAATCAATCCTGCAAAAACAGAAATTCGAAACCTCCAAGATCTGAGAGGAAAAAAAGCAGGACCGAAAAGGAAGCTTCACTGGTACCTGGGGGACGAGGTGCTTGCTAGCAAATCCTACATATGTAAAACAAAAACTGTTGCATCAGGATTGGGAAAATACAGTAGATCTAAGATCCCATCACAGAAAAATGAAAAACGCTGCCATTGAAGACAAAAGTAGGAATACACTTCCAAGTTACTTGTTGAAGTTTCCTGGTACTCTTCAAAGAAACATATACATGACATTTTGGATGAACTTATTCGAAACCATAGAAATAAGAAGTCTGAGACAGAAACTTCAACCAGTAGATCAAAATTGTAGATTGTGTAAGAGTGCAAAGGAAACCTGGAAACATCTAACGATATTTTGTTTGGCACTCAGAATTCTAAGAACCAAACATCTGGGAACATATATAGCAGAAAAACCATCTCTTTGTGGTGGTGATTGGTGGTTGGGATTGTCCGAAGGTACCAACAAAAATTAACCCATTCACTAACATTCTTTTTGACTCAAATGAATGATTTGCTAACACAAAAAGACAGATGAAACCGTGAGCAAAAGGAAGTATAAAGGAAGCTAACTAATGCAACTGTATGACGTAAAACAATTAGTGAAAAGGGCTGCAAGATAACCTTACCGGCAAGATGAGATGTGTTGTGATGAAAATGTGTGAACATTGTGATGCATTTTAAAGGTTTGTGATAAACTGTATAACATTTTTTTTAAGTTGAACAACTTTTTACTCTAGCATTACAATATAATACAATCATTCAGATAAAATGTAAAAAGAATAGAACAGTATAAAAAAGGAATACATGATGCAAACACTGAGTTTCTATTTAAAAATGATTAACATTCAGATCAGACCCATAAAACCTAATTTCTTCAATAAGATAAACAAGAAGAGACATGGCACACTAAAAACGCATCAAATACACATTCCAAAAGAGAATAATTATTCTCCAGCACAGAGTCTGGCATGGATTCACATGCTCATGAATATTCCCTGTCGTCAGGCTGGGAATCCTCGGTAAAGGAAAAATCTGTTTGTTTAATTTATGAGCTGTCTTTCTCCTAACAACCAATCACTGAGCTCTGGGTCATACTGCCCCCAGCCAATGACTGTCCTCTACCCAAGCCCCTCCTTTGGCAACCATCTTCACATTTTTACAGCACGTTCAAGTGTTGGGAGTCCTTGTGCTTAGCTCTCGAGCTTTTTCTGCGTTTTTTCGCTTTTTGGAAGAGTTACTTTTTTTTTTTTTGGTCAATCGAGCCTTGTGCTCCATCGATCATCCTTTCGATTAACGGGGACACGTTTTTCAGATTCTTCAGCGCCCCTCAAGGGCAGATTTCGTTGAGTTTCTTTGTAGAGGCTTCCAGAAGATTCTTCAGGCCGACGCCGCGTGGATCATGTCGGACAAGAAGGATTTCCCTTCTCTTTTCAAGCTGCGGTTTGCGGAATGTTTACATGGACGACAAACATTCCCAGTGCCTTTACTGCCCGTACCCGGCGCACAAGGAGAAAGATTGTGCATTTTGCTGTGAACTCTCGACACGCACGTTGAACAATCAGCGTAAACGGCTGGGTGAGTGGCTGTAGGCCAAGGCCTCTGCACCGGGTGGGTCCCATGAACATGCTTCTGCCGGATCCGGGAAAGCTGAGTGGGCTTCTATGTCCTTTGAGGGCACCCCTCCCTGAGGAGTCCAACAAAAGGCCAATCACTGCAAGTCTGCTACCGTCGGGAGCGCCATTGCGGCGGGCTCCTCAGCGGACAGGGCATGTTCTTCATCCCCGATCGCATCGGTCTCCAGCCAACGCTCCAAGAGGAAATCTGATCACCCGGGCAAGCTGAAGGTGGCCCAAGAGACTGCCAAGGAGAAGACCAAACGGGGTACGGCGTCTGGCCTACCATCGACAGAGAAGGCCCCTAAGGAGAAGGCCAAGCAGGACAAGGTGTCTGGAGCGACCACGAATGCCAAGCAGGACAAATGTTTGCATTTTCTACCACTCACAAGTCTAACGGCTTGTGGCCCTATATTTGATTCTTCTTTTCTTCGAATACTTCCAAAACCTTGTGCAAAGACTTTTCTACTTACTTACTAGAAGTGCTTCATCCTATATAAGACTTTTGCCCATGGACTTTGGCTTAACCTGTTATACTGAATGACTCTGCTTAGGAGATCCAAAAATATTTGCCTGTTTTAAGAATATTTGTGGTCCCTTGTTCTAATAATCTTTTCCTTTTACCAACTTATAACAGTACTCTAAATGCAAACAGTAGGTTATTTATGTCCCCAGCACCCTAGATATTGAAGTCACCTGAGGGTGTAGGTTGTGTCTGTGGGCCATCCCAAAAAGGGTCTTTACTGATTTAGAAACTTAGTGTGTACAGTATTGAAGTGTATTTGTGTGTTACTATTCTATTGCTCCCTTCTGAAGAAGGCTTATTCTAACTGACTGATAAATAAATTAATAATTGTTTATTTAAGAAACTTTGAGTGAGTTTATTTGGATACTTGTCACTGTGAATCTCTGTGCAACTCCCCTACAGCTCACATTGACCCCTCTTGAGATGAGCCTGGCTGCTCAACACGCTACCAAAACTGTGTAGTACAAGCTTATACTAAAGGTTGGGTTTCCTATACCTGTAGTCAGAGTTGTTTGTAGTGTTCCCAGACGGTACTGCATACAAACTTTGCCTAACACAGCCCATTGGGAAGACCCCGGAGAAGAAGATGCTGGTCATCTCCCCAAGACAGTCCCCTCTGGTCGTGAAGAAAGGGGGTGGGGCGTTGAAGTTCTCCAGGTCACGGATATCTCCTCTGCGGAGGAGGAAGAATTTATCTACCTCTAGACCATCCAGGAGGTGGGTGGCGACGGGAGAAATGTCTTTGTCGCACCCTACGATGAGGGCACTGACGACGGGGATACCGTTGAGGAAGGCGACGGAGGGCCCTATCCCTGCTCCTACACCCCATCTTCCTGTCCCTACACTGAAGCTGTCACCTAGAGATCTTTCTATGGACATTCTCTCCACCCTTCATAGATTTGTATCTGAGATACAGAAGAGGATGCTGGCACCGCCGCCAGCTCTCCCAGCGGCACCGATGCCTACCACCCCGCTGACGTGGGAACTGCCATCCAAGAAGAGGAAGAGGCACCCGCTGCCTCCTTGCCACCCGTTGCCTCCTTCTCCGCTACCCCCCACAGGTGAGACTGGGTCGGACACAGCAACGATGGGCACAGACGACAACGGTGGGATAGGGGACCTCCTGTTACCTCCGCCCCGATCCTCTCCACCGGAAGAGATAGGATCATTCCATGCAATGATCTCCAGAGCATTGGAGCTCTTCTAGCCCGCGCCAGAGGAGAAGGAAGGCTTCTTATACCAGCACCGCAAGGTGAAGAGGAAGACCATCCTTTCAGTCCCGCTCTTGGATGACATTTGGGATGAAGAACTGGCACTCATGAAGAACCCTTCTACGGCCCCAGCGAAGAGGGACTGCTTAGAGAAGTAGTACAGGGTGCCGGACTCCGCGCCTAAGTGCTTGAGAGCCCAGCTGTCGCCAGACTCAGTGGTTTCTGCAGCGGCCAAGAAGTCATCATCGGGCTGTACGTCTTCGGCAGTGTCCACCCCTCCTGACAACGAGGGGAAGAAGTTGGATGTGATAGGAAGGCGATTTATCTAATCTGCAGCAACGAACATAAAAGTCTCCAACGCCCTCGCTATCGTAGCGTAATACGACCGGGAGCTGTGGTTTAAGCTTGCACCTCTGCTGGAGTTCCTCCACGACGATAAGAGGTCAGAGGCATTGGAGATTCTACAAAAGGGGAACGGTGGTGTCCGACCACGCCATCACAGTGGCCTCGTACATTTGCAGACGTGGGTTTCTGCCAGATGGGCAATGGCGTTCGCCGTGGCTGGCTCAAGGCCACCAACGTGCGACAGGAGGTCCAGATAAGGGTTTTGGACATGCCCTTTGACAGAGACAATCTTTTCGGGAAGGCTGTAGATGAGTCTCTACAGGCCATCAAGGCGGACATGGAGATTGCACATGACCTGGGCACGCTACAGCAGCGACGGCTGTCCTTTCGGTCCTCAGGAGGCAAGTCTCCCCGTTCTTCGAAGGGTTACGGTGGCGGCTCCTCTTACTGCCAATCCTCTCACTCCTTGGCCCCAGAGACCAACCGGGGCCGCTCCAAGGCCTTCGAAGGAGGACGTTGTCATTGCCAGGGACCCAAAGTCGGGCCATCGACCTCCAAGCAAGAATGAACCGGACGTGACATCGGACCCCACCCGTGCACCCCAGTGGGAGGCCAGCTGGCGAACTTCGTCAGCGTGTGGAAGACCATCTCCACCAACCGTTCTCACCCACGGACACTCTAGAGGTCCAACGGAAGTGTCCTCAAATGCCACCGGTGGCCCATCAGGAAAACCACGTCCCTCAGCTGCTGCTGGAAGTTCCGGCCATGCTAAAGAAAGGGGCAATAGAGCTAGTTCCAAAGCGACTCAGGGCTTCAGAGTTTATTCAAGGTACTTCCTTGTGTGAAAGAAGACCGGGGGCTGGAGGCCCATTCTCAACATACGACATCTAAACAAATACATAAAGTCCCTAAAGTTCTGAGTGGTCACTCTTCAACACGTGCTCGGACAGCTAGAAGAGGGAGACTTTCTGTCATTGTTGAATCTGGAGGATACTTACTTCCACATCCCCATTCACAAGGGACACATCCCCATTCACAAGGGACACTGCATGTTTCTACATTTTGTCGTTCAGGCGAAGCATTACCAATTCAAGGCCCCTCCTTTCAGACTGAAGTCGGCACCCACAGTCTTCACCAAGTGCCTTGCGCCGGTAGTGGCCATCTGTGACTACAAGGAATCCACGTATACCCTTACTTGGATGGCTGGCTCAACCGGGCCAGCTCAAGGGGCATCGCCGTCAATACGGTGAGGACCATCAGCCTTCTGACGTATCTGGGTTCTCAGTGAATTATACAAAGTCCTGCTTGATTCCATCGCAGCACATGCTGTTCCTGGGATCCCGGCTCAACACAGTGTCATGCCTGGCATCGCCGTCTGAAGAGAGTAGTGGCCCTTCTGGGCACGGTGCAGCGGCTGTTAGCCCTGAAGATCGCCACGGTGAGAGCCATCAGGTCTCTGCTCGGCATGATGTCATCATGCATTTACCTCATCCGACTCTGCAGGTTACAGATGCGCCCGCTGCAGGAGTTTTTCGACGCCCATTGATTCCAGGTGTCCGGAAGCTTCTAGGACAAGATTGCTTTTCGACGAGGGGTTCCGTTGGGCGATAAGGTGGTGGGGCGTGCGCTCACATCTGACCGAAGGTGCGGATTTACAGGTCCCACCGCACCAGGAGAGGGTCACGGCGGACGCTTCCCTAGAAGGATGGGGAGCCCCCACCGGAAGTCTTCACGCCAAAGACCTGTGGCTGCCGGAGAAAAAGACATTGCACATCAACGTTCTGGAGCTACGGGCAGTGTTTTGGGCCCTCAAATAGTTACTGTCATCCCTAAAGGGCAAGGTGGTGCTGGTCTTCACGGACAATACCACCACAATGTTTTACATCAGGAAACAGGGGGGCACCAGATCCCCACCGCTCTCCAAAGAGGCGCAGGACTTATGGCACTGGGCTGTCGCCAAGGGGATGTTCCTCATTCCGTTTCATCTGGCAGGAGTAAAGAACATAGTCACTGACTCTCTGAGCAGGGAGCTTTGCTCTTGCCACAAGTGGGAACTTTGGCAGGAGTTTGAAGATTGACCCTCTGACGGTCATGGCCCCTCAGGTACTTCCATATTTGCTGTTGTTGGCCAAATCGGGGCTGTCTCACGTCTGCATCAAGGTTCATCTGGCGGCTATCTCCCGCACTGGTTGGTCAAAGAATTCTTCAAGGGACTATTCCGTTCGTCCCGGCCGGTGAAGGCTCCGGCCCTGGCGTGGGAGCTCAATGTGGTTCTTACTAGGCTCATGTGACCTCGATTCGAGCCTATGCATTCTGCACTACTCAAGTATTTGTTGTGGAAAACAGCTTTTGCTGTGGCCATCAAATATGCACGACGTGCGGGGGAGATCCAGGCCCTCTCACTCCTGTAAACCACCTTACTTGACTTTCCACGAGACGAGGGTGATGCTGCGGGCGCACCCCTCCTTCATGCCCAAGGTGCTGTCAGACTTTCATCTAAACAAGCCCTTGGTGTTGCCTGTGTTTTTTCTGATGCCTTCGTCGCCGGCTGAAAGTACTTTGCACTCGCTGGATGTGGCTAGATTGCTTAAGTTTTATGTGGCCCGCACGAAGAGTTTCCGGAAAACTTCTCAACTTTTTGTGAACTTTGGTCCTGTTAATCATGGGAAGGCCTTGTCCAAGGCTTCCATTTCCAGATGTCTCTCCAGCTGTATCGCCCACTGTCATGGGTTGGCAAACCGACCGCTGCCTGGCTGTCCGAGAGCCCATTCCACCAGGGCGATCATTGCTACAATGATGTTCCTGTCTGGTGTGCCCCTGTTGGACATCTGCAGGGCTGCTACTTGGAAGTAGACTCACACCTTCACGAAGTTCTACTGCGTCAACAGGGATTCCAGGGAGGAGTCCAGAGCCGGCCAAGCAGTGCTGCGCAACCTGTTCACTTGAAGGTGAGCCTGGTGAGGAGGTAGAGATGCTTATGTTGAGCCTTGCCACCTCCTGTGGTTGCGCATGTGTGTACTGCTATGTATTCTTTATTCATGAGCATGTGAATCCATGCCAGACCCCATGCTGGAGAAGGACCAAGTTACTTACCTGTAACTATTGTTCTCCAGCATGGGTCTGGCATGGATTCACATGCGAACCCTCCCGCCTACCCCTCTGCGGCTCTTGGTCATAATGCCACTTTCGTGCATACCAAATCTGAAGATGGCTGCCAGAGGAGGGGCTTAGGGAGAGGGCAGTCATTGGCTGGGGGCAGAATGACCCAGAGCTCAGTGATTTGGTTTAGAGGAGAAATACGTTTGTAAGTGAAAATGAAACCGTTTTTTCTTTTACCTAGGATTCCGGGCCTGACGGGAAATATTCATGAGCATGCAAATCCATGCCAGACTCATGCTGGAGAACAATAGTAACAGGTAAGTAACTTGTTCCTTACCCAAAAACGTTTTTCTTTTTTTTTAAATGGCAAGCCCATTTCTAATCAACAATAGGGCTGATCTCCAAGGCCATTTGGCCCCCTCTAATAGAGGGGATCAGAAGCCAAAACGTTTTGGAGTTGTGTGTGCGAATTATCCTATTTATGATCTTCCATTTTGCAGTGGTGTATCTAAAGCCGTATTCATTCAACCTCCGCGTGTAGGCAGTTCTCATAGTAAACTACCTATTCTTGATTTCCAAGGGATACAGCAGTCTGCATATTTTTAACCTGCGAACCTCAGTGTTGACCATACGTTTCTTTTCTGCAGAACCAGCATCATAAGGAACCGAGGGATTGGTTCCCTTCACTTTAACTTTCCCCTGTCCCTTATGTTCCATGATTCTTGAAACCGTATGGTTTGGGTTCCATGAATGTTTCTTAGAATTACTTCACTATAGTACCCGTAATTCTTAATAACAGCATTCAAATTGTTTACATTTATGGATGACCAACAAAGCCAGTTACCGTGTAGATTCACAGTTGGAATGTGCTTCAACTTTGTACAATGTTTTTTCTTGGGTACTTGGAGAGTCATTCTTAGTATTACATGGTCACTCATAGGAACCTCTTTAGTTTGTAGATCGGGCATTAAATCACAAATCACCTGTTTCACAAAAATATGGTCAATCACAGAAAAAGAACTACCATTAGACCAAGTATAATTTATTCCTGGTGTATTTGTGGCTAGGGGCACAAGAGCAGATTCAGCTAAAACAGCCAACCACGCTGTGAACCGGTAGTTATCAGCCTGCCGTTTCACAATATGTGAGGGCGAAAGAACAGTCCATATTAAAATCCCCACCCAGAATAATACCACCTTTTTTATTGGTCTAACCATGAGTAGAGGGTGTCCAAGACAACCTCCATGAGTTCTCCTGTGTATTTGCCCCCAGGTGGATCATACAGTGTTGCAACCAGAGTATCCCCAGAGTGGTAAGGGAAGCCAACCAATGTCGCTGCTAGAAAGTTGTCATGATCCCTGGTGCCTTGGTACTGGCAAAGCATGGATCTGATCTTTGCCCCTATACACAAGCAGGGGTGGCAATAGGCCCAAACCGTGTGGAATAGTCATCCATGTGAAAAGGGGCCGTTAGCCATGTTTCCTGTTAAAAAAATAAATTGGACAGAAGTTTATGGCCGCGCAAGAGTTTCATCTAAAAGGAACAATGGCCAACGAAATTCCAGGATAACAATGAGAAGTCAGCCTGGTTTATTTTGGGTAATTCCCAACGATCATGTGCCCTTAGCCAGTTTCCATGGATGCTTTAGGATTTTAAATGATGTTCCTGTCCATAAGAAGACCCCATAATAGGGCCCTGTTTTTTGACATATTGGGTATCCATCTCTTGCACGCTCCCATGCCTATATGATACCATTTGATCACTCTGCACCCTATGAGGGTGTAACATGAATACTTCAAAGCCAAGTTTGTATACGGCTTTTGCATTCAAACACACTTGTTCCGTAATCAATAGAGAGATGGAAGTTACCAGAACCCAATTTGTCTGACTAGAATATTTGGGCAGCTCGATATCTTCAATGTCCTTGGAGGAGATCGTTTTTAAATCCCCCCATTAGATGCAGTAAATCCATTAGCCAGGCTCTATTTAGAAATGGCATAAGAGCAGAAGACTCGATTTCCGCTATTTTATATATATTTGGAGGGTACCTTTACAATATCCCTGACCAGAGAGGGAGAATAGACCTTAGCCACTTGTGCAAACTAGTAAGAGTGGCCATACTGGGTTTTTCCCCATCAGAACACCATCTTCCTGTATAGGAAGTAGCCCAAGGACATAAGGGCCAAGCCGAATTGGCCACCACAGCTAATAGTCCCTGCAACTGTCTGACATTACTTTGCTAAATCAGAGCTTGTGATACGGGACAAGTATTTATTAGTCACCCCTGTTCAACAGGGACTTGGCGGTCTAAATCGGTGGATGCATTGTGGTTAGTGGTGGCCATAGGACCCTCTGGGACATGTAGAGTATCCTTACTGTAAGGAACTCATGGTGGCAACAGTGAAGACTAGACACAAGTGATTACACTTCAAGGGTGTTTAACTGTATAATGGGTGAGAAAAACGCCCAATCTAAACCTAAATCTACAGTGGAAGCAAGCTACGACCATCAAATAGCCTTGGTGTAAAGCGCTCTATAAATAAATACATCAATCAATAAGAATGCAGTCCTAGTGGCGTCTTGTCAAATAAAAAGGGCATGTACTAAAAAAAAATATTGCCAACCCTTACAACTAAGTTACAAAAATACTGTGGGATAATGTTCTCAAGAAAAGAAAGCGGTGTTCACCAAATGCTAAGTCAGGATGGTACGGCGGGGTCTCACTTCCCCACATTTTTAGCACGGGTCAAGGCAGTACCCTTGAGCACAGCACACTCCAGGCCTCGCCAGCACAAGGCCACAGTTCCTTTCAACAATGCCACGACCTTCCCAGGCCAAGTCTCTTTCCTGCAAAGGTCTCTTGCTTTAGAAGGCCTGTCTGTACCGAAACAATAAACAAATAAAAGTTCCTTTCGCAATCTTTTCACGTTCGGCGACTGCTCTTCGCCTCTTGGATCCCCCTCAGCCGGGCTCTGATCCTTCTTGCAAAGTTAGCCTCCCTCAATTGGGTTCACTACGGCCTTTAACTCAAACACGTATCACTTAACAATCTCAATGTCCTTTTCACCAACTATCAAGTGTGGACATCCCTCAACTGGGTTCACACTTGTCATCACAATGCTCAAGGGAATATCATTATTTAGCCTCAATTTGCAGGCATCCCTCTATCTGGTTCACATTTGACAGTTTCTGTTACACTCACCTGGTCTCTGCGGGGGCGTTGGGGCACGGTTGTAGCCCTCCCTGGACTTGGCTCCCCTGGATCAGACTTCTTCCCCAGCTTCTGTAGTGTGGACTGCTCTGGCTGCAGACACTGCCCCTGAGAGAATACGAGAGGCAGTGAGAATGCTTTAGTTGAACTGCGATTTCCCTCGAACCCTTTGTCCCAGAAAGAGGTGAGCATGCGTTTACCCATATGTTCTCACCTGTTTATTTATGAAGGTGAGCTCTCCGTACTGCTTCTCAACTGCAGGAGCGCTTTGATGGACATAGTTACTTCAAAGGTCCGTGTGTATGGCAGCCCAAACCGGCTGTGGCTGAACCACCTTGAAGGCAAGTGTTCTTAACAATGATTATTGCCCGTATCCTTTTGCAGTGTCTCTTTTCCATGATTATTGTCCATAACCCTTGTAATGTCTTTCCACTCCCCAATAGGTGTGATGAAGGACCAGCGGAGCCGCAGTGCTGTGAGTGAGTCCAGGTTGGTGCCAGGGAGTTTACGAGGTTCCCATTAGAATGTAAGTTGGTTTTAAGGTTGAGAGCAAGGGATATTTGGTGCGCGACCTAGCGTAAGATCTTTATGCAGTTTCTAACCTTGTGTGTCCTTTTCTTCCTGCAGGGATGGCCTTGGTGACGTTGGACGGGAGACAGCTTTCCGAAGACCTGCCGGCAGTTACTGGATGGATGGCTCCGTGAGGGTGCTGAGCGAGAAGAGCTCCCGCGTAGCTAGATGCCCGGAACAGGTGAGGATGCGCCTCGACTGCGATAACTGTTGGAATAAGGTAAGACGCGCTGCAGGCGATGGAATCGCAGGAGTCAGGTAAGCTGCGCTTCAAGCAATGGTATTGCTGGAGTCGGGTAAGATGCACGCTGAAGATGATGTACCAGAATCAGGTAAGCAGTGCTTCAAGCAATGATGTTGCTGGAATCAGGTAAGATGCGCGCTGAAGATGATGTACTGGAATCAGGTAAGATGCGCGCTGAAGATGATGTACCAGAATCGGGTAAGCAGTGCTTCAAGCGATGGTGTTGCTGGATCTGGTGAGAGCACTTCAGGTGGTAGTGAGTGTTACGCTGCAAGAAGCAGACTAACACGAAGCGCTTGCATGCGGGTTGGGCAGGCTTAAATAACCTGGTCCCAGCCACGCCCCCTTGTTGCCCCAACTTGCCACTCCCAGAGACTACTGCACGTGCACCCCAATGTTTCCTTATGGCCTGGATGCACGTGGGGAGCCGACTGAGGAGGAAGTAACACGTGCCCTAGTAATAAAGTGTACAGAGCACATTTTCTCTTTTTTCTAGATGCTGACTAAAGTACATTTGTCCCAAAACTGCTAATCAGTAGGGTTGAGCACTGATTTCCAAGGCCCAACCCCTTCTGTTTCACTGTTTGATACACATAATAGGCCTGTACGGGTGGTCTATGGGTCTTGGTACATGGAACCCCCCACTACACCAACTATTATTTGGGCTCTAGCACCTTCAATACAAAGACTGAACCCGTATGCATTTTTTCTTCCCTTCCCCACAGAGGGGGACCCTTCCAATGGGCCCAGGTACATGAGGCCGCTACCTGATAGTCCCCCTGGGGGTAGTACTCAGATGGAGGATCCCATAGGCGGCGACTCCTTCTGTGGAAGAGGTCAAGACTATTGTGTCAGAACGCAGTATGTTAACCACTGTGCCGCTAGGCATTGCTCACTCAACAACATGGATAGGGCCCAAGCACCCCCACCCCCCACCCCCTGTCCCCTTACTTCTGCTAGTTACCTCATACATAGCAGCCCTGTCTATCCGGTAGAAAATACTGTGACAAGGAAGAGTGAGGGAAGAAAGAGTATGGATGACTCTAAAAGTACTGACAAAGGGAAGAGCAGGACAATGAAGAGCCCTACGTGGAACAAAGACAAACATGCTAGCTATCCAAGACTCGAGAGTCAATCTGCCATAAAGATCTAAAACCGAAGGACTCTTCAGTGTTGGTCTTGCCCCAGGCGATCATCAAGCTGCAGAGTGAAGCCGCACAAAGAGGATGCACTGCAGATCTGAACGCCTGGAGAGGAAAGGTGGGGACCTAGAAGGCAGAGAAGAGCAAAGACTTACCTGAAGACTGGGGAACCGACATCCGGTGGCAGGAAGGCAGCCATCCGAGTGGTCCTGGTAGGACCCGACGTATGGGGAGAAACCAGCGTGGCAGAGCCACCGAGAGCAGCCAACAACAGCCCTGGGGAAGCCGAGAAGCTTACTGAAGTTGCAGAGGACCGGAACCCTTGTCGAGCAAGCTGGAAGGTATGCAGAGGGTGACTGGGAAGGCACTGGGAGACCTGAGACGCTGTAGTTGGGAGGAAGTGCAGAACCATCTGCCTCGCACCAATGGGACCAAGCAGAGAGATCAAATAAGGACATAATAGGTGAGAGAACCACCCCAGAGATCCGAAGAGAGGCCTGGCAGGATAGTGAACCAGGCCTGATTTAAAAGACACTAGAAACCTAAGAAGGGGATCTGGGACCCGAATACTGAGAAGCTGAGAGAATTGTACATGTGAGAACGCCTGGCAGGATAGTGAACCAGGCTTAAGTAGACATTACGAAGCTGAGAGGTGGTCTGGGACCCACATAACTAGAAGAGAAGACCAAGGTGTGAGAATGATATCCTTTGGCAAAAGACATAAGAACAAATGAGGAGAGAACGATTCTCTAACCAAAGTCAAGAGAAGACTAGGGGAAGAGAAAAAAATCCTTAGGCACAAGTTATGAGAAGACCAGATGAAGTAAGATATATCCATTGGTAGAAATCCAGACAATAGTGATACTATTGAAAGAGAGCCTAAGAAAGGCTTGCGGAAAGGAGAAACCTTCCCAATCTGTTTTTTGCAACTGTATGCAAACTGCCTGAGAAGGTCTGTGGAAGAGAGGCCTCCTACCAATGTCTGTAAAACAATACAGAAAAGCCTGGTGATGGCCAGGGGAAGGAGAATATTCCCCCATCATTCACAAACTGCCTAAAAATCATCCCGATGGAGGGAGCCTCCCTTTTGGAGTCAAGTTGTAGCCTACTTTATAGTTTTTCTTTCAAAGTGTCACGGACAGAACTTGGTTTGGGACATGGGACAGCAGACTATTTGTTTTTGACAGATATTCTGACGCCATCCTTAATTTTGTTTGAGGCAGGGAAACCCCTCTTAGTTATAGGGACATGTAGGGTTCTTCCTTATTTTCTGTTAAATGTTTGTGCCAAAAAGCATGCCACCTTTGTGTCCCACATTTACTTATGCACCCTTACATTTCAGTCGGTCACGGTGCACAGGTATCAGTTCTAGATAGCTTCCAGTGGACAACCCAAAACGATGAAACCTTGCAGAATCGAAGGAGTGTTGCAACGGGGGTCTTCACGGTCAGATGGCAAAAACAGGAGCATGCTCGGCACAACTTTCCTTGGAGTGAGATGGCTGAAAATGCAGGAGCAGGTGTGTTTGTAACAAGCTGGAGATCCAAGGCACAGCACAGCGATGGTTGCAGCGAGGTAACTCATGAGAGAGCTGGTCAGTCGACGGGTAGCTGCAGGGACACTTTGAAGTCCCAGCAGGCACGTATCACGAGCAGGGGTTGAGACTGGTTGTACTCGCGGGTCCAGGAAGTTGAAGCAACAGTAAAGGCTTTCTTGAGATCAGTCAGGCTTCACCGGGGCAACACTGGAGCCAATGCTGGTCAACTGCCAGGTGTCCTTCGGGTCATCAGAAGGCTGCTCTGCTTAGTAGATGTCTTGTTTCTAACTATGTTCTGCTGTCGCTCAAGTCCTCCTTTTATCCAAGGTTCAGGGTGGGAGCAAGTCCACCAACAGTAAGGATCTGCACCATTCAAACAGCCATTGGTTGTTAAGTCATGGACAACCACTGGTCATCACATCTACCCAGTGACAGACTTTCACGCACTATACAGTCTGAGCCCTGCCCTCCGGCTCACACACACACAAAGTCCCTTGCCTGCAACAGCCACAGCTTTCCACCGGAACAGGATTTCCATATAAAGCATTTCCTGACATGAGAAAGGCAGGCCATTTTAGGGTGCTAACCGGGCAGTTTGCGTGAAATCAAAAAGTGCACGAGTGAAACCTATCAGAAATGGTACAAATATCCCAGCTGCCACCAGCTTGTCTTAGACGCACATGAAAAGTAACCAAAAAGCCATTATATAAAAATATATAAGGATGCAAAGTAGCCTAACTGCACTTCACTGTAAAGTGATGTCCAATCGTAACAATACACAGATTCATGAGGAGAGACCTAATCTCTAAGTAAATAGTCTTGGGAACTGGTCAGCTTCCGCATAGGAATGAGCAAAACAGGCAAGGGAAGACTTTACTTGCCTCCAAAAAGTCAGGACAGTGTTCAAAAGAAGCAAAAACAATGATGGTACCATCGAAATCTATGGAGGGAAAGGTGCAAAAATAACATTTTCCCAACGCTATTTTCTTTTCTCAGTTTGGGTTCCCTCTTCTTCCGTTCCTTTTTTCTTAAGTGCTCCTAATTTGATCATTTTTAAAACTTCTCATAGTGTTGCATTGTTTACCTCCCTTCGATCATTGATTTCCAGGTATCCCCATATTTATATCTCCTATTGTTCCCACAACTGCCCCCTCCTTAAGTAGTAATTCATTACATATCCATCTCCCTCGCATTCCGTGATTGACACATTCTCCCAGTGTCTGACCAAGAGGTGGTTTATATATCAGAATCATGCAAGCATTGCAGTAAGTGCTTCTCAACTAAGATTTGGTATATACGGGCATGTGTGTCATGAACGTGCCAATGGTGGATGTACGCAGTCTCATTCCCCTCTAGTTTACCTCCATGATTCTGCCAGTCCCATTTCAGTGTTCGGGTTATTGACCTTTCTGCATTTCTTCTCTGTGAAAACTGCCACTGGCGATCCACGTCTATCTCTGGTCCAACACCTCCTACCAAAACCATGCGTTCAGCAAAAGTTCTTAGTTTTTGGCACACACCTTCCCAGAACAGTATTTGTCCCTTATTTGGACAATAGACTGATACTTTAAGGAAGAGAGATATCCCTTTCAGGTCACACTTATCCTTACTTATTTCATACATACACACCTCACTAAGTGCAATGACCACCCCCACCGTACTGTTTCAAGATGTGTACTATGTCGTCAAGATTGCCTTCCCTTTTATAGACTGTTCTCTCCCTTTTAATGATGCAAGATTCCTGAACAAACAGGATATCCAGCTTTAATGTTCTGAAATCTTTTGACTCAATGAGCTGGTCCTCGACTCAGGACATGACGACGGTCGCAGTACATATACTGCGTCACTACGCCCCATATCTCAGTTCCACACCCTTTTTTTCCCACTGAGCTCAGCCACTGCGGAGCGACACCAAAATGATCTTTTAGTTGGGGAATTGTTCGGGGGATTTTCTTTTTGTAAATCTTACCCTCTCTGTGCTGAACCTCCCAACACTACTGCGAGACTCTCTGGGATGTGTTCTGACTCCAGAGGTGAGTAATACCTTTTTTTAATCTCTCCTCCTGCATGCTCCTTAGTTTTGGGACCACTGGACCCTTTTTTCAAGGATCCAGTGAAGTGGTTACCCCTCTCCTTAGTCTTTGGCTCCATGCCAGCAGCCCCACCATATATGAAGAGCTGCCAGGGACCTGTAATGGTCGTTTTGGGTTCACTGACGAGTCCCTAGACTACCCGGTACAGGAGTGCTCACCCGATCCGACAGCTCGCGGAAGCCATGTTTATTTTCAAGTTCCCTTAGCTGGGCCTCAACCCCCTTCATCTCCTACCTAAGGGCCATGAGCGCACCAGCCGACGTGGTCAGCAGCATCCCCCTCAGCCATACCTTAAAAGCCTCCCACAGCGTAGATCATCTTTGCACTGAGCCTTCATTAATTGTAAAAAGAATGCGGCAATGTCCCTATGCAGTGCCTCCACCACAATCGCATATTTCAACATAGCCAGGGCCATCCTGCACAGTGGCTGTGGCCCAGGGCTTCATTCAAACAACAGAGACTGCACCACCGAAGAGTGGTCCAACAGTGTCTGTGGATAAATCCTGCATCGCTGACACCAACTCAGGAAAGAATAACCCAAAATGTATACTGGACCCAGAATCATGGACTGAGGCACAGTATGTGAATTCCCTTGCATCCTGGTGCCACTCACGCCACAACTCCATTAAGGGGAAATGTAGCATCAACTGGTGGCGCTTCTGGGACGTCCTGGTCTGCACCCGAGGGGCACTATTCTATCGTCTTGATTATTCTGAATAGTATTAAACACCCTCCTCCCCCCAAATAATCTTTACCTCGGCAGTGTCTCCCAGCACACCTGAAACCTGTTGGTAAAATGCCGGGTCATCTAAATTCGGACGGTATGTATTACCCAGTATAACAGGGTCACCCGCCTGGGCACCCAAAACTATAATATATCGGCCGTGCTGGTCTACACTACTCATTGACACCTGAAACCCCCCCCCCAGGGAATGATGGCTAAAGGTGAAGACACCTCGGGATTGTGTAGCTGCCTCCCGTGTGACTGTCGAACCTTTTAACATTTTAACTCCCCTCCCCATCCCTCCACCCCCTAACCCCCACCATCCAGCCCAACTTAAGAGTGTAGCCCCTCTCAAATTCTCATCTAAATATTGGGGAGCACAATGCGAGCATTTACTTTTTTGGGATTAGATATGCCTCCCAGCAAAGAGTCTGCTAATACCAGGCAGAGCTAGCCTGTGCAGCGCAACAGACTATAACAAGAACATCTTCAATTGAATTTCAAGTATTGGGCAAAGACTGCACCGTCACAGGTGTGCAAATGTTCTTTCCCGCCTCAGGGTCTCGACAGGTATGGACCGTTCAATATATACATCCGCCTACTACAGGGATTCGAAAAATAGGCCCTCCCACCGTGTTGTACACAAAACGGGAAACATCATGGCATATTGCACCTGTCTGTCTCGCAGAAGAAGCTTCACCTGATCAAATGTTCTCTTGGCGGCCTGGAACCCAGTCGAAAAGTCCAGATAGATGTGCACTCTGGAGGACTCGTATTGGAGTGTTCCTTTCTCTCTAGCCAGCTTCAGGATAAGGTCACGGTCCCAATAATTAAAGAGCCGCGCAACAATTGTACGTGCCCGTGCCCCAGGCTTAGGGAGCAAGGCGAGAGAGCGATGTGCCCTTTCCACCAACTATTGCATGGCAAATTGTGCCTCGCTGAAGAGAGGTTTGAGTAGAGCCTCTACAAATTGAGATGTATTCTGAGGGACACCCACTATTCTGATGTTATTTCGATGAGAGCGAGATTCTAAGTCGTCGCACTTTGAGCGCGCTGCCATTAGCTCTTTCCTGACAGCCTTAAGCTCTCGCTTGTGCTCCCTCACAGTATCTTCAAGGCCACTAACTCATGTTCCAACTTTTGTACTCCATTTGCTCTCCTTGTCCCATTTCGTCCGTAGGGAGCTAATCTTGACGACTGACATCAAGTTTAGAGTTCACCGAGGCGGACCCCGCCTCCGTCATTGTCGTATAAGGGTCCATGATACCAGCACTCTGAGGGGTCACCTCTGTTTCACACACCGACAGGGCCGTACCCCTATGCGGGGTACTTGTATTGGTGTCCACTGAGCCTCTTGTCCTTGCCCCCACCTCGGGTTATGTCCACTGATGCCCTTAAGGGTTTATTGCAGATGGGGACTAGTTTCTAACATTAAGATATCTGTTAATCCAAAAAACTGATATAAAGAACTAAAACCAAAACAAAATTGTAAAAAGGAGAGGTGGGAAAAGCCAACCCTCCTTAGCATGCAGATATCCTCCTGAGCTGGATTTTACTAACAAGGTAGTCTTGAGGATAATGTAACCGTATGCTGATAATTATACAGAGTCCTTATCCCAGAACACATGTATTTCTTCATCCACATGATGTCCTTTAGGGATCTTTGTATCGAGGTCTATTATATATTGGGACTCCTACTGACGTAATCTTTTTTTTTTTTTCGGTCTCCTCCTCTAGGGTGTATGTCGATATTATCAATAACGAAGTACCTAAATGATGTTAGCTCTCTGTGGGCCTCATAACAATGTTTGGCCAACGTGTACGCCGGCTCTTTATTGGTTACTGCACACGTGTGTTGTAGAATGCGCGTTTTGGCCATATGTTTGGTACTGCCCACGTCCCATTTACAGCAGCCACATTGAATTACATGCATTGCAAAGGTACTTGCGCATGTCAGATTTGTTTATGGCTATTTTTCTCCCTGAGCGTGAGTCATTGTACTCAATTTTTATATCATACTTGCAGGCATTGCATTTGCTGCACTAAGGAACCATTTCTTGGTTCAGATAACCAGTTAGTCATTGTTACTTCTTGTCTGTTCTCAAAGAACGAAGGTACCAGTTGTGTTCTAATAGAAGCTGGTTTTCTGAATGTTATTTGGACTCTATCCCCTATATGGGTTCTAATATCTGGGTCTGACCTGATTCAGTTTGTGTTCAGGTACTGTCTTTTCACCAGCAGCTCTTCCCTATTGCAGTGTTTAGCCCTGTAATATGCGCGATTTATGATTGCTTTGAGATATCTGTGCATTGAACCTCCATGCAGTTTGTCACACATGGATAATAATTGCTGATTTAATAGAACCGTTTCTTTTGATTCTCATGAACTCCCCATATGGGATGTTGAATATTGGATTCCTGGGACGGCGGTAATAACGTATTTGTACTAGTACATTTCCTGTGTATGGTGCTATGCAATTGATCGTTTGACATACATTTTTACATCCAGATATGATTTCCTTTTTATCGTGATGTTCCACAAATTTAATGCTATGTGGATTGTGATTAATTTTGCTAACGAAAAGAAACCACTCCTCGGTGGAGCATTTACATATGACGGACATGGCTCCGAGACACAATGTTCTCTGTATATACACCAGGTTCCTCCAAATGTAGTGCCGCTCTCTCACAAGGTTAGCATATGTAGGGGACATAAGTCGTGTACCCATCGCAGTAACACATTTGCATTAAATGGGCATTATCAAACCGGAATACATTGTGCTCTAGACAATATGTTAGCATCTTTGCTATCATACATGAGTGGTTCCTATAGATTGCTGATTTGGTTGTTAGAAAACTTTTAACAGCTACTATATCTAGTTGATGTTCAATACTTGTATAAAGGGATACACCATCTAATGTTAATAGGTATGAGTTTTGACACAGTATGTCTGCTAATTTAAGGAAATCCATTGTGTCCCTAAAGTATGACAAAAGTGTTTCAACAAATGGGAACAAAACGTTTTCTATGAAAATAGATGTTTATTTTAATGGCGAGCCTATAGACGACACTATTGGCCTACATTGGGGTCTGTTTAATCTTGTATGTACCTTGGGGACGAGGTATATAGTTGGTGTGATTCTGTACTTCACTGTTAAATATTCTTTTTCCTCCCACTCCAAAAGTCCCATTTCGTGCTTCTCATCAAAAGTATTCTTATACTGTATTGTGGCGTAATTTTCCAATCTCATATAGAATCATTTAGTTTAGTTGCCGTCTTGACTCATAGATCTAATCATCCGTATTCATTACCACTATATTACCCCCTATAACAGAAGATTTGATTGGTATTGTAGTGTACTCTTGTTAGGTTAGATTTTTATTTTAATGCTAAATCTACCTCATCTGTGAGACAGCCAGCATTTTTTGTTGGACTTGTGCATTATTTGTATATGTTCCTGAGTGAGTGGGAATCTTTAACACCACTCACCCTTTCTTTTACTCTCTTTATCAGTGTCCTTTTTATGACTCTCCTTGCTTTATTTTTGGAATTATACTTTCCTATAACTTTTGGGGCATCTGCATTTTCCTATTGCAGCGCAGAGCACTTGCTGTCCAGCACTCCTGGGATGCCCCTTGGGCTCCCGCTTTTATTTTTCTCTTTGTTTCCTTGTGTGAACTACTGTTCCAAAGGGTAGGATACTTGTTATCCTTTCTACAATCCCCATAGCGAGATCAACACACCCCACCTTATGCGGTGTGCTGAGGAGAAACATGTTTTTTCCTTTCTTTCTGCCTCTGTAACGTTTGTGTTACAGTGATAAGCTTACTATTAAGGCTGGTTGCAGTGGACGTGTTCCACCGACTTTTGTTTGATTTTTACTTGCGGGCTATCAAATTTTGCTTTTTCCATGTTTAGTCTGCTTATCCTTTCTTGGTCCTTCTTCTTCTGCTGTCCTGGGAGGGGGAAGTCCTGCTTGGATTTTTGTCTTCGGCAGGAACCCTTTGTGTATCCCGCTGAGGCACCAGAGTGTCTGTGAAGACAGGAAATGAGGGAGGAGTCTACAACTGTGCAGCCCTTTGTCTTCTGGCATGCCTGTCTGGAACCAGTCCTAACTGGGAGGCTGGCTGTCCTAAAAAGACAGTGTTAGGGGAGTTTTCCTAAAGTCCTACTGATAGTAAGACTTTAGTAAGCTATCCCAGTGGTTTGTAGATATCCAACTCTTAGTATCCGTCTGTACTAACTCAGGATCCTAGAGTGGCAGGTTTATCTTAAGCAGGGCAACTTATCTTAAGAGGAAGATGTGAGCTGTAAATCAGTACACTGAACCTTATTTAGACATGCACACCAAAGAAACTCTTAGACGTATAATTTATATACAATTATATATTTATTACATATACACCAGAATCACTTTGATACTTTAGACGTTCACACTAGAACACTTCGGAATACTTGAGAATACACTTCAAAGGGCACTTTCACTTTTGTGTTTGTTTGCGGTTACATTTGTATCAACATTAGAAAGGGAAAAGACAATGTTATTGTATTATTATTATTACACGCACCTGCAGATTCTAACAGTTTATTCGTAAATACATTTACTCTGCAAACACATATAATAAAGTCACTTAAAGGGAGGAAAATGGTTAGTGTAACATTAGCTTAGTTCAAGGTTCTAGACAGGGTTTCTTCGCCCAATAAGTGTTTCAAGTCTCAAAACGCAACCCCAGCTAAAGGCGGTTCAGAGAGGGCTCAAAGTCTTTACAAGCAGCAGAATACAAGAGTTCCTGTGGATTTCTTACAGTCTCTAGTGTATAGAAGCAGCAAGTTAACAACTAAATTAACAACTAACAAGAGAGGACCTGTTAAGGACTCGATGAAGAAACACAAGCAGTGGCTTCAGTCAGAGGAAAGAGGGGGTGACCCTGGACACCTCTAGGTGTACTCCAACGCTCTGGAGCGACTTCTTGGAATTAGGTAAACAATACCCTTTTCCCCACAGTACGTAGGTTAGAGGAACATTTTTGTACTGGGTGCTCCACGATGTTGCAGCTCTAGACCCGACCTCCAGATTGCTTGGTCTGATGACTGAAGGCAGGACAATGGACAGGGTTTCAGCAGCAGTCTCGAGGGAGGACCTGGGGCACAACTTTCAGCAACTTCTTGGTTCACTCTGCGGTTTTGGTGCCTTTTCTACAACACCAACAAAGGACACAGATCAACCGGTCAATCTTCTTGGCTTTCTGCAGTCCCACACTCTGTTAAGCTGGTCTGGGCGAGTTGGATCGGATCTCTGGAGTGTCTTTACTGTCACGTCCGCTCACTCTAGGGGGCGGCTCACGAGGTCTTTCTGGCACATGTGGAAAGGGGTTTCATGCATCGCCTCTACTTCCTTCAACATGGCGGTAGGAAGGAAAATCAGCGCACCAGCCTTCCGAATCCGGGAGTGTCGGATGACTCCGCCCCCAACCTCGCAGAATGGATTTCCTTCGGCGGCGTCTTTGGTCCAGCGCGTTGCTACTGTTTACAGAGGCCACGCACCGTAAGTTTGTTATTCTAGGCTAGCTCTCTTTACTATCCGAAGACTCCGCTTGTCTGTAATCTTTCTACCGTCTCTCCTTTTTCAGTGTTAGACCCCTCTGTCCTTGGTCCTCCGCCCTACCAGCTCTCCACACGCATACACCAGAGGCATTTGTTCTACACTCTTCAGTACGTATAGTTTCGTACTCCCCTAGCATACATATCCTTTCATTCTTTCCATCACTAACCTTTCTCCATCATTCAGTCTCTTCAGCATGGACAGGGAGTTACTTTTTCCAACGCGCTGAACAGATTACAACCTCCGTGCAAGCCGTTCTATACTTCCGCAACAGACATTCAGAATTAAAGGTATATCACTCACTAGAGTTCTACTTCCGCACTCTCTCCCTTCTCTAATCCCCACCTGGTTTCTCTCATCAGGATAATTCGCGATAGCAAGTCCAACTCCCGAAGTCACTCCTGGGAATCAAGACTCGCCCATCGCTTCTTCCGAGTTCCTGGCACGGCAGGGTTTTCTCCCCCACAAGGGTTTCCCTGACTTCCCCTCCTCGACCTGGGTTTCTCCGGCGCGGGGAGAGGTTAGGTGAGCTTTCCATTCAGCTCTACGAATTCCTACTGGACCAGGTTAGTGTTGTCTTGTTGTTTATCTGATATCTGCAGTAAGGACTGTGATCACCGTGCCTTTGGAATTGAAAAGAACATAGATTGTTACAGCTAGCAACGCCCCAAATATTTTCAAGGCTATATCGGTCTCACATTCTTTACTGGTAGAGTCAGAGGATACATTATGGACCAACAACTACAACAATTAATGGCAGCGGTTCAGTCCCTGTCAACCGAAGTCCAGCAATTGAAGCTAGAGAATATCGGCTTAAGGCAACAGGTGGGTCGAGCAGCCCATAGCTCAGAAGTACCTCCTGGCCCATTACCCACAGGACGTTTTGATGGTAATCCCCATGCAGTCAAGGAGTTTCTTGAGTCCTGTTCTGTACAGTTCGCTTTTAAGGCAGCCTTTTTCCCGACAGACAGAGACAAGGTGGGCCATATGATTGCCGAAATGTCAGGGGCTGTGTTAGCTTGGGCCACTCCTTTAGTTACCAGCAACAATCCCATACTCGATTCCTACCTTGCTTTTTGCAACAGCGTAAAGAGTATGTTTGGGAGACAGGAGATAACCATTGCCTCACAGGAAAGGTTATTGGATTTTAAACAGGGTAGTCAGGATCTCCTTACCTATATAACACGCTTTAAGCAACTAGCTTCTGGCACGACATGGACCGACGAAGCTTTGATGACCATATTCCGAAGAGGACTTTCAGAGGATTTAAAGGACGAAGTGTCCTGAGTCCCATGTCCACATAATATGGCGGAATACATCTCACTGGTTATGCAGTTAGACTATAGACTGCAAGAAAGACAGAATGAAAGAAAGAAAGAAAGAAAGAAAGAGAGAAAGAGAGAAAGAGAGAAAGAGAGAAAGAAAGAAAAGAGCAGACAAACCACCGAAGGGACCCTTTCTCCTATTAGACCAATTCCTTCCGAGGAACCGATGCAAATTGGGAATACGAGAGGCCCTTTATCCGTGGAAGAACGTACCAGAAGGCGTACTCAAGGACTTTGTATGTATTGTGGAGATAGCTCTCATTTGGTCAAGGAATGTCCCCATACTCCCCCTAGGAAGGCGGGAAACGCCAGCACCCGGCCGTAAGGGGAACAACGGTGCAGGGTTCCAGAGTTACTAGTTCCCTTCAAAGCATTCCCAGGGTTCAACAGGATCAATCCTCGGAAACCCAGATGATAGTACTTGGAGTTACGCTAGCCTGGGGTAGCACAAGATTGGAAAACGTGCCCGCACTTATCGATAGCGGAGCCGCAGGAAATTTCTTAGATGACACATTTGCTACTAGACAGGGGATTCCAAAAGTACCCAAGGCGTTAGTGATCCCGGTTGAGAGTGTGGACGGTAGCCCTCCCTCTTACTTCCGGTCCCATAAAAGACCACACTTCTCCTCTCACGATGACAATAGCGGCACATCAAGAGACCCTGAAATTAGATTTAATCAAGACTGCACATTACCCTGTAATCTTAAGATTGCCATGGCTGAGATTACACAACCCCTTTATTAACTGGACCGCTCGTACTCTTTTTTTGGGGTCAGAACATTGTGTTCACAACTGCCATAACTTAGTCGCCTCCACTTCCAGGAACAAGCCCTCTCAAGAGTCTATTTGTGTCACAAATAGGATTCTTAAGGAAGTAAACACTCTTCCCCAGGAATATCAGGAATTCCACCAGGTTTTTACAAAGACAGAATTCACCGAATTACCACCTCATCGCAGAGATGACTGTTGTATAGATCTGGTTCCAAATAGTCCTCTCCCTTTTGGTCGCATGGACATATTGTCCGCCAAGGAAAAAGAGGCACTGAAAGAATATCTAAAGACAAATCTAGAAAATGGCTTGATCACGGAATCCACTTCTCCTGCAGCGGCTTCACTCTTCTTTATTCCAAAGAAGAACACGTCCGAGTTACGTCCCTGTATTGACTTCAGAGGATTAAATAAAATCACAGTGCCGGACAAGTATCCCATGCCGCTTATTCCGGATATCTTGGAAGCGCTTAGAGGAGCTAGACTCTACACTAAACTGGATCTACGTGGTGCTTATCACCTCATCAGCATAAGAAAAGGGGATGAATGGAAGACCGCCTTTCGGACACCATTCGGTCACTTCCAATATAGTGTAATGCCATTTGGATTAGCCAATGCCCCGGCAATATTTCAAAGGTTTATGGATCACATTTTTGCAGATATATCTCTACATTTTGTCATTATCTACTTAGATGACATTTTGGTATTTTCATCCACCCTTTCAGACCATGTCATTCATGTTAAAGAAGTCTTACACAGACTACAGAAGAACCATCTCTTTTGTAAATTAGAGAAATGCGAATTCCATAAAGACAAAGTGGCTTATCTAGGGTATATCCTGTCCGATCAAGGAGTCTCCATGGATCCCTCAAAGGTGTCAGCTATTCTTGATTGGCCAGCCCCCAAGTCAGTTAAAGAAATACAGCGGTTTCTTGGCTTCGCAAATTTCTACAGGCGCTTGATTCCCCATTTCTCTACCCTCACACATCCCATCACTCATCTGCTAAAGAAAGGGGTTGTATTTCGATGGACAAACGAAACTCAGGAATCCTTTCAGGAGCTAAAAGCCCTATTCACTAGAGCTCCTATCTTGGCAATGCCAGATCAGCTTCACAGATTCATAGTGGAATCAGATGCCTCAGACCAGTGTATTGGAGCGGTTCTGTTACAACCGGACGACAGGGGGTTCGAAAGACCCATTGCTTACCTATCGAAGACTCTGTCCCCGGCGGAAGTGCATTACACGGTTCTCGAGAAAGAATTGCTCGCGATTAAGAGGGCCTTTGAAGAATGGCGTCATTTACTTTTGGGAGCATTATTTCCCATTGAAATAAGAACCGACCATCACAACCTCCGAGCACTGCAATATGCCCAAACCAACAACAGTAGACAGGCTAGATGGGCGCATTTTTTTTCACCCTTCCGGGTTACCTTCACTTTCATACCGGGCAAGACTAATCTCAAAGCGGATGCTTTATCCCACAGTAATCCACGAAAAGGAGCTCCCTTTCAGCCAGAACCTATGTTTCCCAACCTGGTCACAGTGCCTGTTGTCCATTCTTTTCTTCAGAAGATAGCACTAAGGACAAGAAATCTGGACTTGGATTGGGACAATACCCTTAGAGAACTAGGACTTACTGCTGATCAGGGTCTTCTTTTCAAGGAAGACAAGATGTACCTTCCTGACCAAGAACTACAATCAGAAGTACTTCAAATGTGTCATGACTCCAAGGCAGCCGGGCATAGAGGAACTCTCAATACTACAGAACAGATTCAACGGCACTTCTGGTGGCCGACGCTTCGCAAGGATGTACAGGACTATGTTGCGTCTTGTCCGGTGTGTCTACAAACCAAGACCCCAAGGATTCCTCCTATTGGCAAACTAATTCTTACCCAAATTCCTACGAAACCTTGGCCAATAATATCAACGGACTTTATCGTGGATCTACCAAGGTCGGAGGGTTGTAATACCATCATGGTGACAGTAGACTCTTTAACCAAATTGGCGCATTTCATCCCTCTCCCATCTGTTCTATCTGCACCTGTTATGGCCAGGGTATTCGTGGAATGCATTTTTTCACTCCACGGACTACTGGAGGTCATTATCTCGGATAGAGGACCACAATACACGTCACAGTACTGGAAACATATATGTCTCTTACTAGGGATCTCAAGAGCGCTCAGTTCCGGATACCACCCTCAGACCAACGGCCAGACGGAGCGTTTAAATCAAACCCTGGAAGCATATCTAAGATGTTACATATCCGCTTTACAAGATAATTGGAAGGCTTTACTGCCTATAGCAGAATATGCTTATAATAATGCGGTACATTCCACCATACGTGTTAGTCCTTTCTTTAGTACATTTGGTTTTCATCCGGAGGTGTACCCATCAACTGTTCCCACGGCTACTCCGTATCTGGATTTAGACAGGTTAATATCCTCCATTCAACAAGGACATCGACATGCACAGGAAGCTCTGAAAGATGCTCATGAACGCTATAAGATACAAGCCGACAAGCATCGGACTCCCACACCTCCCATTCAAGTTGGTGACAAGGTATGGTTGTCGGGTAAATATCTCCCCAAGAGTTTGAAACCTTCAAAATTGTCGCCGAGATACTTTGGACCCTTTTTGGTACTTGAAAATAAGGGTCTGGCTGCTTTCAAGTTACGTCTCCCTTTTTCTTGGAAGCGTATACACCCTACATTCCATGTTTCTCCGCTGAAGCCTGACGTACAAACCCGATTCCATGTGTCTAAGAAGGGTACTCCCCCTCCAGTCCTGACAAGTGAAGGACCGGAATACGAAGTCTCCTCCATCTGTGATTCACGTTATAGAAGAGGGGTGCTACAGTTCCTTATACACTGGAAGGGATATTCTCAGGCGGAACGTTCTTGGGAAACCGCCTCAGCGGTTCATGCTCCCCGTTTGGTTCGCAGGTTCTACGGTTTCGTCGCCCTTCGGAGGGGGTATACTGTCACGTCCGCTCACTCTAGGGGGCGGCTCACGAGGTCTTTCTGGCACATGTGGAAACGGGTTTCATGCATCACCTCTACTTCCTTCAACATGGCGGTAGGAAGGAAAAGCAGCGCACCAGCCTTCCGAATCCGGGAGTGTCGAATGACTCGGCCCCCAACCTCGCAGAATGGATTTCCTTCGGCGGCGTCTTTGGTCCAGCGCGTTGCTACTGTTTACAGAGGCCACGCACCGTAAGTTCGTTATTCTAGGCTAGCTCTCTTTACTATCCGAAGACTCCGCTTGTCTGTAATCTTTCTACCGTCTCTCCTTTTTTCAGTGTTAGACCCCTCTGTCCTTGGTCCTCCGCCCTACCAGCTCTCCACACGCATACACCGGAGGCATTTGTTCTACACTCTTCAGTACGTATAGTTCCGTACTCCCCTAGCATACATATCCTTTCATTCTTTCCATCACTAACCTTTCTCCATCCTTCAGTCTCTTCAGCATGGACAGGGAGTTACTTTTTCCAACGCGCTGAACAGATTACAACCTCCGTGCAAGCCATTCTATACTTCCGCAACAGACATTCAGAATTAAAGGTATATCACTCACTAGAGTTCTACTTCCGCACTCTCTCCCTTCTCTAATCCCCACCTGGTTTCTCTCATCAGGATAATTCGCGATAGCAAGTCCAACTCCAGAAGTCACTCCTGGGAATCAAGACTCGCCCATCGCTTCTTCCGAGTTCCTGGCACGGCAGGGTTTTCTCCCCCACGAGGGTTTCCCTGACTTCCCCTCCTCGACCTGGGTTTCTCCGGCGCGGGGAGAGGAGGTTAGGTGAGCTTTCCATTCAGCTCTACGAATTCCTACTGGACCAGGTTAGTGTTGTCTTGTTGTTTATCTGATATCTGCAGTAAGGACTGTGATCACCGTGCCTTTGGAATTGAAAAGAACATAGATTGTTACATTTACGGTTTCAGCAAAGATTTGGAAGGATTCAGCCTTTCCACGATGATGCACTCGAACTGGGCAGCAGGTCTCCTGGTATGGGGGTTCCGCAGCTCTGGAAACTCCTAGGACGTAGGGAGATGGCTCAATTCAAAGTTTGTCTTGGGATTGGTTGTTCCCACCAGCCAAAGGGAAGGAGTCGTCCTCTTCGGAGCTCCTCGGTGACACAGAAAACTGGGTCAGAACAGCAGTGGTCGCTTCAGTGTTGCAAAGGGTCTGCAGGCGACTCTGGTCTTCTTCTTCGGTTACTTTTATACAGTTCCAGCACACACTGCTCTGCAATCTCTCTCGGCATTTTACAGAAAGGGGCGTTTGGCTTTCCAATCAGGACAGCCAGACCCCCTGTGGGGGAGCTGGTCCTATTCAGTCACTCTGGCAGACAATGGACAAGATTCCTCCCCCACTTCCTGCCTGGACAGACACTCTGGAGCTTAGGCGTGGACCCCCAAGGGTTCCTGCAAAAGACATAACGCACACACTGACCTCCCCCTCCCAGAATGGTCGGAGGATGGCTAACAAAGAATAACCACGCTAGTAATGGTGAAAAAAGAAGGAAGGCCCCATGTTGGCACTTGGGTGCCCCTATTGTGCACTACCGAGGATATGGACATATCCTGCAGTATAAAAACTACTCAATAGTTGATTTAATACATCCACTGCCACCAGATAGAACTAGGAGATTGTCTATAGGACTAAAATGTCACCTGAGAAGGGGGATACTAGGTATCGCTTTGGCACTCTACTGAGGGTGGTGTGTGCCAATCTCTCAGACTATAGAGTTTTGGGAGAGATACAAAGTATCTCTCTATCCTTGAGAAGTGTAGTTACTCGAGGATATAGAAAAATAATCTTAAAGGAGCACTGTAAGGGTCCCCAGCAACATTGACCGTAAGGAGCTGCGTGCTTCAGTAGTAAAAACACAGATGCCTTTAAGAGCTATGGAGCAGATTGACTCCATAGTGCTGGTAGAATACAAAGAATACAGTTCCAAAAGACAGAGCCCACAATAATGAGTGGGAAAAGGCTCCACTCATTCAGGATTGAAGGAAAAAGGTCCAGAAGTCCAACAAAAAGTGCTGGGGGTCTCACTAGGAGAGAGGATAAAGCATAACGAATGATAAATCTCCCTAACGGACAGCCACCCCTCAAAGTTTGAATGTAGCATGCATGCTGATTGGCTGGGTTCCTGGATAAATGGCTTGTTTCTGGAAGCTGAAGACAAGCTGACCACTGAAGCTGAATTCGATGAGCAGGAAGAAGCGAGGATGGCTGTAGCTGATTCCAGTGACCGGAGATGCCTGGGGTGTAACCGCTGCCTGTGCTGACCGCTTCTTCCATACGACAGAGGAGTCCCACAGACCACTTTGACTGTTAGGCTGGTGGTACAAATTAGTCTTAAGACCGGCAAATCAAGCATCCCACAACGAGCTCGGACCATCCTGGGCTGCAAACCGCCACTACTGTGGAACCTCGAGGCTGAATGATGTGCAAAGTCTTCCCGTGAACAAATCTCACTGACACTTCAGTGGACTCCTGTTGGACCTCCAGAAGAAAGATCCCACTCCTTGAATTCCTCTCACCAGAGTGCTGGACCGATATAGAGCGGAGAATCAATTAGATGACCAATCGCCCAGGCCTAATGGCATTTAGGGAGCCTCTACAAAGTCCCTGAACACTTTCTACTAACTCTAAAGTCTGTACTGGTTGTCTGAGAAATCCTGTAGAACTGACTTTTCTGCATCTGTGTCTTATCCTGACCGCCCTACTGTAGGCCACTGGAGTACCAGTGTCCCCCTTCTGCCTCTGAGATCACACATGCCTTAGAATAGGGAAGGACTTCTCAAGTATAAGGCTTCTGACTAGAAAATGGAGCATGTTTTGTAAAGTACTTACTTGCTATTTGTTGGTGCTGTAACTGGTTATCTGTGAAATGGAATAAGTTACGAACTGGTACAAAGTTATTTCTTACCTGTGAATTGCTTGCTGCCATTCTGAAAAGTATACAGAGTTATTTAACTTGCCTTTAAATTGTGTTCGACTATTCCGGAAATGAACAGAGTTGGTATTACTGTATTATTCCTGAAACTAAAAAAGCATATCGGTGTATTACCAATAGGGTTTTACCCACCTTGAATAGCATACTGACATTGTAAATGTGTATGATTAGGTGTTGCTTACCTTGAACTCCTTACTGCTTTTCTGAAGTCGAGTTTTTGGTTCCCTTAGAATTGCGTTCCACTATTCTGAAAAGCAACATTGCTATAACTACATATTCCTGAAATAGAATATGTGTAAGAGTTTATTACCAATAAGGTTTTACTCACCTTGAATGGCATACTGCCACTCTAAATGTGTAATACTGAGTCCTTACTTAACTTTGAAGTGCATACTGCCATTCTGAAATTAATTAATATGTTTCTGCCTACCTTTGAATTGTGTTCCGCTATTTTAAGAAGTAATATGGATGTAACTATCCTTCCTGAAAGAAGAACAAGTTACATATGTTGCAAGGTACTTACTTGTAACATTGTTGGTATAACTATATTAATCCTTAAACCGAATAAGTAGCATAGTTTACTACCAATTGGGCCTGCTTACCTTGAATTACATACCGTCATTCTAAAAGTCTACTATTGTGGTTTTACCATTGCCCTTGAATAGCATGCTGCCATTCTAAATGTGTAACACTAGGTTTTACTCGCCATGAACTGTATACTGCTATTCTAAAAGTAGTTTATGCTTTGGTTTACATACCAGAAGTATTATGCTGGTTTATATAATTGTGTGTATGACTTATAATAGTACTTACCATTCTAAAGAATAATCTTTGCCTATGTATATATACAATAAACTATTATCTTTACAATAGATCAGTGTATAAGTGTTTCTTTGGGCTGTATGTATGCTACAAGTTGTTTGTAGCTTTCTTCAGCCCTCTCTCGCTCTTACGATAAGCCTGGCTTCTCTGTCATTGCTTCCTGTTACGCTCACCTGGTATCCACGGGGCGGCCCCCAGCCCTGGTTGGATGATTTGCACTCTCGAACCCTCTCCCGGTCCCTTGGTAAGGCCTCTGGTTAAAGATGGGTCTTAATATTGTAAAAGGTGGATTCTCCGTCCTGCTCCTCGTGGCAGGGGCACGTAGATGTGGGGGCGAGCAGCAACCAAGTTACTTCAGTGGTGCAAGCCCCCCCCCTGTGGGAATCCAGGCCTGCTGCGACTCCGTAGGTTTGCTGCTTTACAGTCTTTATATGCAGTTCTTATGTTCCTCTTAGTTCGAATAATAATGTCTTGCTTCTTTCCTTTTAGGTATGGAAAGGTATTTTGGTGTTGTCATGCAGTTTGAAGATGAGCATGGGCCGGCAGGCGAAAGTGCGTTGTGCGCGATGCTGTCTGGTGAGTAATGCACGATGCGCAGCGCTGTTTTGCCTTTTATATTGCTAACCTGTGTCTTCTCTCCTTGCAGGTTGCGATGTTCCTCGCCGAGCGCCGTAATGTTCCAGCAATGATACTGACCAGGAGATGACTACCCAGGTAAGAATTGTGTGGCTTTCTTCATTCAGGAGGAAATGTAAGTAAACGCTTACTAATACTGTCTTTCTTTCTCCTCTTTCCAGGTTATGGTATTCCAGGATGCATGCGGTGCCGGATGATGGAGTTCGTACCTTCAGGTGAGTGGAACTGAAGTTGGCGATGGATTGAAGACAGGATACTGTTCCAGGTAAGTTTCATATTGTTCTTTCTCTCTATGCAGGTCCTTGGTTTCAGGTAAGCTGGCATCAAAGAAATGGACACTGTGAGCGTTGCGTTGCCCACAGCAGAATAACGCAAAGCATGTTCTGCTGTTTGGGTGCGGTTTAAATAGTCTCAGGTAAAGTAGTCCAGGTAAAATAGTCCCAGGCCTGCCACACCCAAAGTAGTCCAGGTAAAGTAGTGCCAGGCCTGCCACACCAAAAAGACTAGACCGCATAGCTCAGTTCCTTGTAACTGAGCTATGTGTGTGCCTCCATGTTGGCTGAACCCCCCCCCCCAAAGTTAAATAATCCCAAGTAAATAGTCCCATTCTAATGTTGGTCTTCATGATGGTTATGGGCCTGGCGCCAAAGGCGCCAGGACTGACTCCAAGAGAGTCTTGGATGAGGTTTTAAGGCCTTTGGCCTGGCCCTAACTGGAAGGCTGACTTGCCAGTGAGTGCTGGGGGCAAGGGTCATGACACTACCCTAATATCAGGGTTGAAGTTTCTGTATTGCCCAAGGTATCGTTTTATAAAGTCCCTTTGGGTGGACTTAAGTAAATCTGTCCTAACACCTCTTTAATACTCTGTAAGGCTTGTTGTAAATTTACGTTACTACGAGCCCTAGATAATTCATTGCCCTCCAAATGTTGTAGATAGTCTATGACTAAGTCTGTGAATATGTCAAAATGCGTACATTTAGGTACAGCAGCATTTGAGATTGAGGCTTAAAAGCACTGTCCTACTATTAATTAGGTATTAATACCATATTCTGTAAAATCACAATTTTCCCACATTATATCACAAGGGGATTCTATTTGTTCTTTCTTCTCAATGATATTAGTCATGAAGGGCGATGAGTGCTGGAATATCCTTGATAGCCAGCTGTGATGGCCTATCTGTATATTATACTTTTGTGACCTTATCAGCTTGTGTCGTGTAAAATGTAATCAATTTAATTTTGCAGACCAATGTGTACACTTCTATGCGCACCTGGCATATTCTGGACTGGCTTGTGGACCAAATTGAGTCATTTTGATTGTTTAGCTCTTTCAGTTTCATTCAAGTCTCTTTTGGACAAACTGATGTTCTCCAGATTGTCTCCTCTTAATTCCGTTTGTGCTGCTTCTTGCTATAGCGAGCCTGTCGGCACTGTGTCGTTCTCTGCTTTGTGCTGTCTTTCCTTTGTCCTCCCTGCATCTTCCTCGACCTCATTCTTAGGTTTCTGTTGTTTTGGTTTGACTACATGTTCTCCATGTTGGTTTTTTGTGTTTATGCAACAGCCTCATTTCTTTTTTAAAAAATGTAGGCGTACTGGTGTCTGTGCCCCTTCAAATTCCCAGGTGTCTATGGAACTTGAAGGGGCTTCATCTGTCATTAATTGTTGTGGAGCTAGTTGGGATTTCTTTGTTGACACACTTGCTTGCTGTGCTTGATCATATTTCCTAGCAAATGAGTAGATCATTCCCAGTTCATAATCCTCTTTGTTGCGAAGGAATTTCTTCTGTTTTCGCTCTTTTATCTCTGCCTCATATTTGTCAAATTCTCTTCCATCTGGGTTTTAAGAGTGTTTCGTTGCCATCAGCCCCTGTGAAAACGGTGTCCTCAATCTCTTTAATCTTCTGCAACGGGGGGGCGGGCGTGGCTTAAGAGCCATGTAAGAGGATGCGTATTCGGAGGAGCTCCCGTCCATCTGACATGGATCCGAGGAAACAGTGCATTTAAATGTGCCAGTGGCGGACAATAGAAGCAACCCCATGCGTGTGAACCTGAAGTCTGAAGACAAACGCCTGGAGAAAGAGAAGAAAAGGTGCCTCTGGCACAAAGAGGCTGAGAAGGGTCGCACTCGCAAGGACCTAAGATGACGAACGCCATAAGGACAAAGAGACCTAGGCCAACCCTACATTAGCGGGCGGCGCGGGCGATTGGGGCAAAAGCACTGAAACACAGAGGTGTGGCTGTGGCTTGGAGTCTGAATAATCACCCCAAGCGTGGGTGGATACTAGGGGACCACATCACCCCGGAAGAAAGTTCGGAGGAGAGCGCTGCCCGCGCCCCCGCACTTCCCGTGTGGGGGAGCACGACTCTGAAAGGCAATCGGCGAGCCTAATAACAGATCTGACAGACTGACGGCTGGGGTGAGGAGACTTCAACGGAGCGATGCAGGCAACATTGTTGCACAAAGACCAGGAGCTCTGGTACAGGCTGTGCGCAGAAGGCGCGTGTCAGCTGTAGCTGGCGCGGCTGCCCCAGTGCGCGAGAGGACCTGGGGACAACGTGCAGGGCACAGGCTGGAATGGTCCGCAACAAAAATACCAGACCCAAAACCACCCGCGACCAACATCCCACTTGAGGGAACAGCTGTAGGTCCCCACACCAGACACTGAAGCAGAAATCAGGGCAGCACCACGTGAGGGGGAGCGGGCCACAGCTGAGCCCCAAGGTGAGGCAATAAAGAAGCAGCTGCAAGAGCTGCCAAGCAGCAGAGCCTTGTTGCAGCACCAATGCGCACACCCAGAGTGAACCCTGTAGCCCAGCTGCCACACGCTGAGTTACACATGTAAGGAAACCACAATCTGACACATCCCATACATCTGTTATGGAGCCTAACATTATAGGTAAACGGGGCAGCCGGGTGGCTCTAGGGAAGGGGTCTAGCAGGGGTCCACCCAACTGCAGGCGCCGGATGAGCTATGGACTACCAGAGGGGAGGTGCCTCATAATGACCATAGCAGGGGCCTGAGCAGCAGAAGACCTAAAACAAGGATAAAAGGCAGAGAGCACCGGACTAGCGGCGACAGGGGACGCCTGGGCAACAATATACAGACAAGGGGTCTAAGAGCACACGAGGCACGAAAGTCTGGCACAAAGACAGCCCACACACTCGAGATGTCGACCAAAGGGGCCAAATCCAGTGAAGCAGTCATAATTGGACATCTTTACTAAACCAAGGCAAGCCAGAGAAAGAGCTAGCCCCTAGGTGCGCACCCCACCAGAGAGAAAGACAAGGAACCAACAGAAGATTAGAGGATCCTGGAAGTCATTGCAGCACTGAAGACTGCCTGGGAATCCAAACTGGACGAAGTGCAAAATTCCCTAGAAGCCAAGATAGACGCAGTTAGTGTAGACGTCAATCTGTTGAGACAAGATGTCAGGGCCATAGCCGAACGAACTGGCATGCTGGAAAAAGACATGAAAGCCACCGCGGAAACCAGCAAAGAGAATAGAAGAATAGAAGAGAGATACATATTTTGCAACAGAAGGTGGACAACCTGGAAAACAGGTTTGAGGAAGCGGAAGGGAGGGCGAGGAGGAACAACATACGCATTGTTGGGCTGCCTGAAGGTGAGGAGAATCCCGACCCTACCGAGTACATCGAGGCCATGATATTACAAGAGATAGGTGCGGGTACACTATCTCAAGGTTTCGCAGTAGAGGGGGCATACAGGGCCCAGACAAGGAAACCGCCGCCCAGAGCCCCGCCTCGCCCGATCATAGCTAAGATACTGTGCTACAGATACAGAGAAAAGATTCTTGAATACTTCAAGAAGGGTAGAACAATTTCTAGAGCTTTGGCGACCATCACGGCATACCCAGATTACACATTCCTGGTACAAAAGCGACACCTGGACTTTGTATCGGTCAAGAGACGGCTGCGAGACTCCAACCTGAAGTACAGGCTGCTCTATCCAGCAAGACTCTGGGTTCTACGCGGTGGCAAATCGCTCTTCTTTGAGAATCCAGAGGAAGCGACCAAGTGGTTGGACGGAATGAACTGTTCAGACAAAGCAGCAGATCGCGCCATGGAGGAGAACGTTACGTTAACTGCTGTTATTTGCCTCGTTTAAGATAGGAGGCTGGGAAGGATGGGTTGACACAGGGGTACACCTCGGCATAGGGTCTAGCACCCGAGGCTGAGGTCACTAGAGATGTGTAGTGATGGCCAATGAGAGTGCACTGCGTATTGAACATGGGAGCTGCACTGTAGTCTGCGACTTCACCCCCATAGCGTAGTTTTGGTAGGATATTATAGTGTAATATCCACCTGCAGCGACCTTCACCTGCAACTGCAAGTGGCGGTCGAGAAGCAGGGGAGCCTGAGATCCAGGGATGGAGCTGGGCAACAGTTGGAGGGGAAGGGAGTTAGGAAGGGGGGGGTGTTGGGGGAGGAAGTATGGGGGAAATAATGAAGATGATACAGGAGCATATCACAGGTTGTCTACAAATGCAACTAATCTTTCACAGGAAGAGGATGGGGAGAAGGGTGGGCTGTCACGAGATGACAACCTGAAAAGAGAGGCACAGGACACCCAGGAGGGGTTTTGGGTGGTTGTGCCGAAGTAAGGTGGACAGAATAGTACACACACAGCTGAAAGTAATGAGAACGAAGAGTAGTCAAGTGTAGCAAGGTATAAGGTACAACATAATGGATTCCCTCTAGAGGTGTATGCAGATATAGGGAAAGAGTATTCCACGGACCTTAGGAAAAACTCTAGCCTTCTGCACAGTTTGCTATAACAGTGGCCCACGCTGTTTGCTCATGACTTGGAACAACAGTTATGGGTGTCTGTAACGTAGAAACGAGACCAGGGAAGGGGCAGAGGTTGCCTGAAGGAAACCAACAGACAAGCTCTGTACAAAAGGGTCTACGAACAGTACAAGAGAAGATACTTACAGACAAATCTAGGAAAAGGAAGTTGATAGCAAACTAGCAGAAGGAAATGAAGGGAAAGTCGTGTAACAGGATTGGATAGCAGAGAACAGTAAGGAACAAGGTTGAGCGCTCAGAAGAGCAGGAAAGCATTGAGCAAGCCCACAGGAGCAGGGCTGTAAAGTAGAGAGCCCAGAGGGAAAGGGCTTAGGGCAGCGGAGTGAAGCAGGATGAGCAAGCCCACAGGAGCAGGGCTGTAAGGTAGAGAGCCTAGAGGGAAAGGGCTTAGGGCAGCGGAGTAAAGCAGGATGAGCAAGCCCACAGGAGCAGGGCTGTAAGGTAGAGAGCCTAGAGGGAAAGGGCTTAGGGCAGCGGAGTAAAGCAGGCTGCACGGCAAGGAACCCAGAAGGGCCGGGCAGCAAGGTGTGAGCCCTGAGGGGCAGGGCCGCTGACCGTAAAAGGTTGCAGAGGACTGTAGAGGGCTGCTAGGTCAAGAACCCCGCGGAAAAAGGTAGGTAGTAAGCAGCGGAGCGTGATCAGCTGCAAGGTAGGAAGCCCAGAGGACAAGGGCTGTAGGCACCCAGAGTGAGGCAGACTGCAGAGCAGGGAGCCCAGAGGACAAGGGCTGTAGGCAGCGGGAGTGAGGCAGGCTGCAGAGCAAGGAGCCCAGAGGACAAGGGCTGAGGCTGGAAAGCAGCAGAGCGTGATCAGCTGCAATGTAGAGAGCCCAGCAAGGGCGGAGGCTGGAAGGCAGCAGAGTGTGATCGGCTGCAATGTAGAGAGCCCGGCAGGGCAAGGGCGGAGGCTGGAAGGCAGCAGAGCGAGATCAGCTGCAATGTAGAGAGCCCGGCAGGGCAAGGGCGGAGGCTGGAAGGCAGCAGAGCGTGATCGGCTGCAATGTAGAGAGCCCGGCAGGGCAAGGGCGGAGGCTGGAAGGCAGCAGAGCGAGATCAGCTGCAATGTAGAGAGCCCGGCAGGGCAAGGGCAGAGGCTGGAAGGCAGCAGAGCGTGATCGGCTGCAATGTAGAGAGCCCGGCAGGGCAAGGGCGGAGGCTGGAAGGCAGCAGAGCATGATCAGCTGCAATGTAGAGAGCCCGGCAGGGTACTGGATCCAAAGCCGGAGTATGGAGGAACCGCATACAAGATCCGTAGCTCAAAGCAACAAGGTGCCGGAAAGACTCCTAATGCAAGAGACTGAGCTCCTGCAGGCAGCAGCTTTTATACCGCCCAGCCCAGCAAAGAGGCAGGCTAATTGGTCGCACCTGGCTAAGCACACCTGCAGACAATCGGCCACCTCCCTCTCTGTTCCTGAGCTAGTAGAAGCAGAGGAGATCCCTAGGGCTTCTGGGGATTGTAGTTCTGAAGATGGCGAATAGGAATGGCCAGGAAAAGATGGTTATAACCAAGTGCATTGTGGTAAGTGTAGTTAGCTGGGGAAAATAGAAAAGCACCAAAGTCTCGCAAATGGGAAAGAAGGTCCATATTGATCGTAAATGTATGCGCCCATGGCGCAGGCATGACATGGGCGGAGTAGGATATAGCTGAAATGGGGGACCTTAGAATTGTGACCTGGAACGTCAGGGGGTTAAACACCTACATCAAGCGCAACAAAGTTATGATGTACTTACAATGGCAAAGGATAGATATAGCAATGCTATAAGAAACCCACTTAATCAAAGAGAAAGTAGAAGTGATGAAGAGGAAATGGAAAGGGTCCACAATAGGAGCTGCATACTCAGTGTATGCCAGAGGGGTCCTCATATGGATTGCGACCCATGTCCCGTTCGAATTGTTACAACAGGAGGTAAGAGAAGTCAGTAGAATGGTGCTGGTAAAAGGGATAGTGGGTAATGAAGTCGTTATCCTGATCAATATCTATGCCCCGAACAATGACACTGCACCGTATCTCAGAAATCTGTATGCGATTATTAGGTCATATATGGAAGGAGAGGTCATAGTGGGGGAGGGGACTTTAATTGCTCACTAGACCCCAAGATGGATAGATCAGATGATAAAATGTCCAAGCCCAGCCTGGCAGCAAAAGCCCTGACCACACTTATACGAGATCTCCAAATCACGGAGATATGGAGGAAGCTTTACCCCGCTCGCAGAGGGTACTCCCACTATACATGACCTATACACCAGGTTAGATTACATACTGGGCCTCTTTTGGTTATCAGTCCACCCCTGGCGCCATGGTGGAGCGAGCAGATTAAGCATGCGGAGTACAAAGCGGCAGTCGTATCAGACCACACCCCTCTACTGGTGACTTGGCAGATCTTGCCGCCTACGCCCAGGATACCAACATGGAGACTTCGAGCTGAAGCTCTCAAAGACGCCATGTTTAGGGAAGACCTAAGGAAGGCAATACAGGAGTACTTTGAACTAAATAAGGGAAGCGTTGAGTCGGCCGGCACGCTCTGGGAGGCTTTAAGGTGGTGATAAGGGGGACAGCAATATCACAGTCCACCGGGTTATTAAATGGCATAATGGCAGACCTACAAATCACAAAAAGGGAGATTGAAGATAAAATGCAAGAGAGACCAAACACCCCGGAAAAGACTGAGGCGATTAGACATCCAACCGAAAAATGTAAATCACACTGGGAGAGATTATGTAACCTCAACTACAGAAAATACATAGAGACACAACATGCCGAAGGAAATAAACCAGGCCGATTACTAGCCTGGTTGTGCAAGAGTGAGACCCCAAAACAGGTGATCCGAGAGATGCGCAGTGAGGAGGACATACTTGTAGGGACACGAGAAGGGGTGAACGAGTGCTTTCAGGGATACTGTAAGAAATGGTATGCTGAGAGAGTAGAGGCAGAGGAAATAGACACAAACGAGGTGCTGGAGGACATCATCCTGCCTAGGCTTGGGGTAGAGGAGAGGGAGAGGCTTGAGGCACCACTGGAACTGGAGGAATTGGAATATGTCATTCGTAACCTCCCCACTAATAAGGCGCCGGGGGCCGATGGCCTCCCAAGCGAATTTTATAAGACCTATATAGTAGACCTGCTTCCACCACTGCTAGCCATGCTGAACGAAGCATTTGAACGGGGCACGCTGCCAGAGACTATGAGGGAAGCGATCATCATCCCGCTTCTCATGCCGGGCAAAATAGACACTGACTGCGGATCCTACAGACCGCTATCGATGTTAAATCAGGACAGTAAGATCCTCACAGCAGTAATGGCAAACAGATTGAAGCCATTGATCAGCACCCTAATACACCATGACCAGACGGGATATGTCCCCCAGCAGAGCATATCTGATAATCTCAGGAGATTACACCATATTATAGACCAAAGCGATGGAAGCTCCCAAGAACTGGCGATAGTCTCACTAGACGCAGTTAAGGCTTTTGACTCTGTCAAGTGGTCCTGGCTACTAGCAGTCCTTAAAAAGTTTGGGATGGGACCAGTGTATCTGCAGTGGGTAAAGCTAATGTATAGCGCACCAATAGCGAGAGTTCGTACGGGGTTAGTGGTCTCGGAAAGGTGGACGCTAGGCAGAGGAAATAGACAAGGCTGCCCCTGGTCCCCGATGCTGTTAAAACCTAGCATTGGAGCCACTGGCGGCGTACCTTAGATACCAATATGGGGAGGTGGGCATTACAACGAAGAGCGGACAGCACCTGATATCATTGTATGAGGATGACATGCTCTTCTATCTGAAATACCCTGAAGAAAACCTACAATATATATTAGAGGTACTAGATCGATACTCACTATTATCGGGCATAACAGTAAACCCAAAGAAGTCCACGATATTCCTGTTAGGGAGATATAGGGGTATGCCCAGGGAGGCGCTGCCAGTGCTAAAGATTAACTGGGCGGTAGATACCTTCAGATACCTGAGGATAAACGTATATCACAGAGTCGTGGATGAACACCAGAATAATACAGAGAAGGCTGTGGAGGGGATCCAAAGCAGTATGGCATTCTGGACGAGGTTGCCCCTAACCATGATGGGGAGGACAGCATTGCTCAAAATGATAGTATTGCCCAGGTTGCTGCAAAATTTTGCAATTGTCCCATACCCTATACCAAAACGTTTTTTCAATAAACTCCAAAATATCGGTAGGGAGTTCATGTGGCATAACACTAGGAACAGGGTGGCCCTGTGGAAATTACAAAACCCATATGACTGGGCAGGTATTAAACTACCCAATTTTGAAGTATACTACCTGGCGAGCCAACTGCAATATGTAGCTAGATGGCACCCTGAGGACACCACATCAGAGTCAAGACTATTGAGGGTGGAATGTACACCGTACTTCCTGAATGAATGGATGTGGACAACAGAGCCACCGACAAGGGCGGAGCGGCACTACTGTCCCAGGGGAAGATGATCTGGTAGAGGACCTGTAGGAAGTTGGGATGCCAGACACCGTACTGAGATGCGCCATAAGGAAATATTGGGAACCAGTAGGGGTGGCAACAGTGGGGGACGTATGGCAAGGAGGTTGCGCGATAGTTTGACAGCCCGAGGGAGGACACGGGCCTACACAGCGGGCAGTATATCACGTATGTGAGGCTGATAGCTATGCTAAAAAAAAAACGTGTTGGAAGAAGAACTGGCCCAACAGCCAGACAAGGCCTTAGAAATGATTCAAACGGTGTCAGACGGGGACACGAGGTTTCTAGAATCTACGAATTATTGATGTCTAGGGTGGGAAAAGAGGTGGTTCAGACAAGGCGAGATTGGGTGGAAGAAAGTGGGGAGACAACGAGTGACGGCCTATGGGAAAAGGGTACAAGGGTACCATAAAAAGGTGTCCAGGAACGCCCAATTACAACAAATCCAATTGTACATCACTCACAGAGCATATATGACCCCCAAGAAGATTGCTAAGTTTGCAAATGCTGCCGTACAGAGATGGCGAAATGTGGGGAGGAGAATGCTGGGACAGTACACATGTTCTGGGCTTGCCCCGAAATAGCCAGATATTGGAAGGAAATAGCAGACCGGTTGGCAACCAAAGGGAATTGTACTGGTAATAGACACCTTGTGGGCATGTATGGTGGGGAGTTTCCCTAGACCGTGCAAACTCAAGCATGTGTGCAAGCTCAAAGATCTGGCCTACATTTTAGCTAAACGAAGAATAGCCATGGGAAGGAAAGCTCAGGCGAGGCCCAATGTAGAGACCTGGTGGAGGGACCTCCTGCAGTAGGCTGAGTCTGAAACAGTGGTCTGGAGGGAGGCAGCATGCAAAGGGGGTGAAGAGGAAGCAGGAACACTGATGGCATGGCAGCACTTGATTGCATCACTGACAGGCTTGGGACCCGACGAACTGGATACGGATAGCTCCCTGGATTACGGAGAAGAAGATACAGTTGTGGACTAGCGGACCGTGATGGCTCCTTAAAGAGACTTTATTGGGGGGAGTGGAAGGAAAGGGGGGTGTTGGGGTTTGAGTAGTTATGCACCATGTTTAGGTGCACTGTTTGTTTGGATAAACTGATAAAATCTAATAAAAACATTTTAAAAAAATAATCTTCTGCAATATTTTTTCTCTATCTTTTTTTGGTGCGTTAGACTAGTTTTTCTAAAAATGTGAAGGAACAGTTATTTTTGGTATCACCTAATTCAGTTAACGTCTCCGGATCAGGGTTCTCACATAAGGCAATTGATAAGATTCTCAGACTTCTGGGGATATTTCTCATGTCAATTTAAATTTAGAGGGAGGTTGAGTCCTGCCGTTTACTGGTTTCCTTTTAGAGATATATATATTTGAGCCTTTTGGATCTGCTTAGATCACATGCTTTGCATATGCCAACATCTAATGATAGTCACAGAGTATTTAATTTTTTGTTTTCGAAACTCAAAGGTATGTCGACAGGGCGTGCCAGTAATAGTACCCCTAGTGTGACGTCCACTGTACCCATGTTCCTTCACTCATCGAGGTCCCTCAGAATGGGCGATCAGGACCTAATGGATTCCTGCGTGCGAGCCCCCGACTCCAACAGACAGGTTAGCGGTTCTGCTACAGAGACAACACCCGGCGACTCAAGCACCTCCATTACACACTAGACACAGTCGACAGCCCCTACTAAAAAATTAGTGATTTAATTAAAACACATCCGACACACTGGTCAAGGCAAAGATGTAGAAAAACTCAAAATCCTCGATGCCCCAAGCCTCAAAATCCCACCGTTCAAAGAATAGCGATTATTCTGCCCCAAAAGACACCCTTTCAGGGGTAATGCATTCCAAACAGCCACTTGCTCCAGAGCCTCTGCCTGCGCATGTTCCCTCAGTGTTGCCAAGCTCCTCCCCATTGGGAGACCCCAGAACAGTTTGATAGGGTCATGAGGAGAATGTCTAGTTTTGTTAGTTTTGTTAATTTCTTTGATCAACTTCCCAACATCCAGCCCCCCCCCTCTCAAAGCGAAGCAGCTAACAAGCAGCCCGACACCAAAAGAGCCCGCCTGGATGCAACACAAACTAATACCCGTACCTATCAAGACATGGCTGATGACATGTATTATTACGACAATCGAGGTTCCCAAGACCCAGGCTCATTAGCAGACCCAGAAGAGTAGGGGACATAGGGGACACAGATCAATACTATGATGACGATGATTACATCATCCAATCCCCAGAACATATCGACCAACCAGTGGCTGATTCCCTGGTAGACAACTAGCTGCAGTACAATTACCTTCTTTTTAAAAGCTGCAGAACACTTTAAAATCGATACCCAGGAAGCTCAAGTCGATAAAGACTTTGTAGAGGACATCCTTGGGGATAATAGGCCTGCAGCACAGTTAATCCCACTGCTTCAATCTGTCCAAAGGCGCATCCAGCCTTCTCTACTTACCCCCAATCTGACAAAGGCAGTCAACCCACGCATTGAAAAAATGTTTAGAAGGCCCCAACAACTCAAACCAACATCCCCTCTGAGCACCTCTCATGCCACGCCCCAGGAGGGCGTTTCAAATACTGAAGTGCAGTCAACCCAATGTCTCCTTCTTTTCAAACTTTCAAATTTCCTAAAGCCAGGGACCAAGCCTCCTGTACCTCAAGGGCACCTTCCTGGTCCCCCCCCTCTCTGCACCCTCATCCGGATCATGGCTCTAGCTTCTCAGGGGATCCGCCAGCTCCGCAATAACTCCTCTAATGTCCTCCGATGTCAGCCTATATTGCTAACCTTCATTCTCAAAAACAGAGAAGGGAAACCCCACCCCAACGGTAGCATATCCACTTCCCTTTAAGCCACTGCGTTAAAGGAGAGCACATCCGTCGTCTTGCCAGGGTGAACTACTACTACTCAGTTGGAAGAGCGAGAGGACGGGATGTCAATGAGGACCAAGAAGATTCCCTCGTGAGGGACGAGGGAGGGGTGCAAAGCCTGCCCAAGCATCAGCGTCTTTACCTTCATCCGCTGCTTCAGCCGCCTCAAAACCACTCTGAGGTCATGACTCACGACACCCCATGGGAGGCAGACTATCACAGCATCTGAAGGAATGGCAAGGTATTACTTCGGATGCATGGGCACTCGAAACAGTAGCCCAGTGTTACTGCCTCCCCTTTATACAAAGACATCAGGATCATCCACTGGAAAACCATTTGCTAAATGTTCCAGATCAATTCCTGTTGCAGGACATTTTGACCCTGCTAGAGAAAGGTGCTATAGAACCAGTATCTGTGATGGAGTGGAACAGAGGATGGTATTCTCCCTAGAACCTCATCCCCAAGAAGGACAGAGGACTGAGACCTATCTTGGACTTGAGATACTTGAACAGATCCTTCAGGCGCTCCAGGATTGGATGATATTGTTGGACCTTCAGGATGCTTACTTTCATGTGCTAATCCATCACAAGCACAGGAAGTACCTGAGGTTCGCCATTGGTGGTTATCATCATCAGTTTCGAGTTCTGGCATTCGGCTGACCTCCACCCGAGTGTTTTTGACCAAGTTAATGGCAGTGGTGGCAGAAAGTCTCAGGAGAGGGGGATTCAAGTCTACCCCTACCTGGACGATTGGCTGATCAGGGCACATTCACCCGAACATGCCCAAGAACCTCTCAGTATCACCTGCCACTTCCTCCACAGACTGGGCTTATCCCTCATTTACAAGAAGTCTCAAATGATACCCTCTCAGAGACTCCAGTTTATTAGAGCAGTCCTGGATGCATCCATGGGAAAAGCCTTGCCACCCGAGGAGAGGGCTCAAGACATTTTGCAGATGGTCCTCAAATATCAGAGTGCCCAGCGTCTTCCGGCCTTTGACTTTTAGAGGTTGCTCGGCCTCATGGCATCCTACATTTTTCTGGTGTCAGAGGCTCACCTGAAAATGAGATCTCTTCAATGGGCTCTCAGAACACAGGGGTCCCAATTCTCAGGCAGGATGTCGGACCTCCTCCAGATTCCGAGCAGAGTCTCACAGGACTTTCTGTGGTGGGCCTGCGAGGACAACATTCTGAAGGGAGAACCTTTTTGCCAACCATGGCCGGAAATAACAGTAGTGACTGACGCCTCACTCACAGGGTGGGGAGCCCACGCCAACCATCTGACAATCAGCAGTCATTGGTCTCCATCAGAGTCTAAACTACACATCAACCTTTTAAAGCTGAGGGCAATCAGACTAACGCTGAAGGCCATTCTGCCCTCTGTACGGGGAAAGAATGTCCTGATAATGACAGACAACACAGTGGCCATGTCCTACCTCAACAAGAGAGGAGGCGTAGGTCAGTATCACTGTGCAGAGAAGCAATGTAGCTCTGGTTCTGGGCAATTCAAGAAGGAGTCTATCAGCAGTTCACCTAGCCAGAGAAGAGAACACAGTGGTGGACGCTCTGAGCAGGCAGAGCACAGTCTCCCACAAGTGGGAACTAGCTCAGTAAGTTCTTCAAGAGATCTTCACCCTTTGGGGAATGCCTCAAGTGGATCTGTTTGCAGCCACTGTCAACCGGAAGTACAAACCGTTTTGCTCCAGGGAATTTCTTCCAAGAGGAGCTCTAGGGGATACGTTCGTAGTGGACTGAGAGTTTCCACTCCTGTACGCATTTCCTCCAGTCCCTGTCATTCCTCATGTGATCAGGAGGTTGAGAATGTTCGGAAAATCCATGATTGGGCCAGGAGGATGTGGTACCGGGACATTCTGGACATGTCCATCTGCCCTCCAATACGTCTTCCACAAAGAGAGGACATTCTCGGGTTTCTGAGAGTCTGAGGTACAAGGATTGGGACCCCCCCGGATGACGTAATAGAGATTTTGCTTTTGGTCAGTAGGCCAGCAACAAAATCCTTATACCGCTGCCATTGGAACAAGTTCTGCAGCTGATGTAGGGAAAAGGATGTGGACCCTTTTCAATGCGACATATCTACGGTGTTATCTTTTCTACAACATTTGGCAAATCTGAGGCTCCAAATTGGAACAATCAAGGGTTATCTAGCAGCGCTTTCTATATTCAAGCGCACCTTGGAAAAGGCATCTTACTTCAAAATACCCCTAATAATTCAATTTCTTAAAGACTCACAAATGTGTTTCCTCCTACACCATTCCAAATACCAACTTGGGACCTTAACTTGGTTTTAAAGATTTTGATGTGCGCTCCTTTCAAGACACTCCATTCCTGCCCTTTAAGGCTGGTAGCTTACAAAGCTATTTGTTAGTAGCGACATCAGCCCGAATGGTGAGTGAGTTGCAGGCATTATCCTGTGAACATCTGTTTCCCACTTTTTACAATAAGGTTATCCTTAAGGTCAAACCCTCTTTCCTACCCAAGATGGTGTCAGATTACCATTTAGCACAGAAAATTGTGCTTCCGGCCTTCTATCCTCCACCTCATCCTGGCAAGGAAGAGGAAAGATTCCATAGACTCGATCCGAGGAGAGCTCTAAGCTTTTATATTTCACAGATGGCAAAGTTGCAACAGCACAACCAACTTTTCATTGGTTACACAGGACACAAACTAGGTCTGTCAGTTACCAAACAGACCCTATCCAGATGGATCATACTGGCTATTTTGGAGTGCTACAGGCTAGCTGGGAAAGATCCCCCAGAAGGTTTAAGGGCTCATTCCACTAGGGGCATGGCAACTTCTTCAGCCCTTCAGAGTGGAGTTCCGATAAAGGACATCTGTGAGGCAGCTTCCACACGTTCACAAAACATTACTGTTTGGATATCTATAACAATGAAGGAAGATTTGGGAATGCAGTTCTATGCTCCATTCTGGACAAACAATACCTCTCAATTCTTACTCCCTCCTCCGAAAGAACCTACTACTGCTTTGGGAGTCTATCATAAGATGAGGAATACGTGGGGGGACACAATCCATTCGAAGAACAAGTTACATACCCCTAGTAACGTTCTTTCGACTGGATGTTCCTCCCATTTATTCCTCATCGCCCTCCCAACCTACCCCACTGTAGAATTTTTGAGCTTTAGACCTTGCACTCTTTTAAGGTCTGATAATTGAAAGGCACTTATCAAGACCGGTACTTCTGAATATGGGTGGCGAAAAAACAGAACTGAAGCCAACGGGCGCTGTGCATGGTATATGTACTTGACTGTGACGTCAGCTGAGCTGGAAGCCCTCGCGAGACATCGAGTTGACCGGCTTGACGCACAGCACCCTCTGGCGAGCAAATTTCTTTTCCGAAGCAGCTGAAGCTAGATACAAAGATATCATGAGAGGAGGAATATGTGGGAGGAACATCCAGTCGAAAGAGCGTTACCAGGGGTAAGTAACGTATTCTTCTAATTTATACAATTTCTGTCACATGTTGGTTTGTTGCAGCATTACTATTACTTTATAAATATTATTTTTCATGCTCTGTTTATTATTTTTCTCTCCCTTTCTTTTTTTTCGTTTGCTTTTTTTTTCACTAACAATATGCATGATTTTAATTTCATGAATGACAAATGCTGGTTTGCATTATTTCATTTGATCTTTCAATGTTGCGATGTTATGTTTTTTTCATTTATTTATGTTTGTGTGAAGATGTATATAGAGAGGAGAATAATAGGCCCTTAGGAAGCCCAGAGTGAAGAAACACATGTAGGCCTATGGATCTTTGTCTCATCTTTCCAGTACCTTATCACATTCATTGTACAACAATAAAGGGAATCAATTAACACATGCGCATAGGGAAGGCAGCCATTTTTTCACAATAGATTTTACTTGGCAAAATGGGGTATACATGCCAGTCTGTGACCCATGCAGCATATTAATGTCGATGCATCAGATGAACGATAACTTTTAGATCAGAAGAGGAGCGGCCAAACCACTCCGCTCTCACTAACCGAGCTCAATTGGGCACTGGGGACTTTGATAACCACTATTTCGGGATCATTAGCCGTGGGTCAGCTGACAACTGGGGTTCATCCAATGTAGCACATAGTGGGTGCTGGAGAGCATTTTTCAGGCAAAGAGTAGGGTGGGGCGTTAACAGGCAGAGTTCCTCAGTCTCGTTGTACCACAGTCCTTGTGGAGGAGCACCACTGTCCAATCCAGCAGAAAGGCCTTCATTGTGTCATGGGTGAGCGCTGTTAGTTTCTCATAAGTAAAAATTGCAAAGAGTTTAATCAGCCAGTCTGATCTGGAAGGCACTAGGTTACTTTTCCATTTCCGAGCCAAAGCTAGCCTCCCAGCTCTCAACATGGCCTGGACAACCGTAGGAATTCTACCAGAGTCTGGTTCTGAGGAGGGGACTCCAAACAGAAATACAATGGGATGCAGGGGGAGAGAGATGCCCACTATGCATTTGATCCAACTCAGGAGCTCTGACCAATAGATCTGGACAGACGGGCTTTCCCACCATAAGTGATACCAAGTCCCCCTGTGGCACACTCCCTAGGACAGAAAGGGGATACATCGGGAAACATCTTAGATAGTCTATCAGGGGAGAGGTGCCTCGCATGGAGGAGTTTGAAGTTATGTTCCATGGCTGATGTGTACAGGGAACCCGAACAAAGCGCTGCAAAGAGTTTAGTCCAGGTTGACTCTTCCAACTCCCCCCCCCCCCACCCCCCACCAGTCTCTCTTTCCAAAGTTGTTTGAATCCCTGCCTGCCTTCTGGTTGAGCTGTAATCAGCACTTTATAGATCCTGGATAGCGCGCCACTTCTCGAGGAAGACTCCACAATAACCCTCTCAAGGGGCTTGAGGGACGAGCAACGGCTTTGGCCTATTGGGGGTTGGTCAGGATCCCTTTACTTGGAGGTATTCAAAGATTGACATAGGGTTGTCCTGCATGGCTTCTGCTAGCCAATCGTATTCGATAAATGAGTTCTGGTAAAATAGCTGGACGGTCCTCTCCAGACCCATATCCGACCAACTTTGCGTATCCCTCAGTCCCTTCTTGCCCAAATCAGGGGCGGGGGGGCCCACAGGGATGACAGAGGGGAGGGCCAAGAAGAAAGGGTTGTATTCACTTTATCCTGTTTCCATAAGGCCCACAGGACTGACGGTGTTGGGTGGCTTCTCACAGCGTCGGGCAGGGTCCTGATTGGGGACCATAGGAGGTCTCTTCCTTTCTTGGGATGTCTGTGTATCCTCAATGTAGGTCCAATTGGTTCGCATTTCGTCTCTCATGTGTTCCAACATTACCCTGAGTTGGGCTGCTTTGTAGTACTGTCGAAAGTTTGGGAGACCAAAGCCTCCCAGGGACCTCGGAAGAGTCAGGGTGGCATGTTTGATCCTCCGTTTCTTACCATTCCAGATAAAGCGTTGGACCACGCAAGATTTGAAAAATGACTCAGGAATGATAGTCGGGAGAGAGGTAAAGAGATAGAGAAGGCGGGGAAGGATGTTCATTTTAATAGACACCATTTGCCCGAACCATGAGAGGGTCAAGGGTGCCCATTGTTGGTCTGATTTTATCTTGGGAAAGTTTAATTCAAAAAGGCATCCCAAGTCTCTCGGGAGGAGGATTCCTAGATATGGCGTAGCTTTGCGTTCAATTTGTATATCCCCTATTGCTTTACTCTCATCAGTGTCTTTGTCATCCTTACCCATCGACATGAGACATGATTTCGAATGATTTATATTCAACCCAGAGAAGACCCTAAAGGTGTGTATCGGATCCAAGAGAGTCGGGAGAGTGATCTTCAGATCAGTTAGATATGCGAGGATATCATCTGCAAATAGGGAGAGTTTAAAATCGAGCTCCCCACATCGAACCCCCGTGATCCCCTGGTGTTGTCTTGTCGCTATGGCCAGCAGCTCCATCGCGAGGGCGCATAGGAGAGGTCAAATGGGGCAGCTCTGGCGGGTTCCTCTGGAGGAGAGGAATGGAGCAGAAACCGTCCCGTTGACTGCCACCCTGGCGTAATGACCATTATAAAGTGAGGCAATCCACCCGCAGAATCTTTCCTGTAATCCCACCTTTCATAAGACCTTCCCCATATATGACCATTCTACCCTGTTGAAGGCCTTTTCAGAGTCCAGAGATAGAAGGTAGGCTTCCATGTTGTTACTGGACACATGGTGCATCAAGTCTAAGGTCTTTCTGATATTATTAGACCCCTGCCTACATGGGATGAATCCAACCTGGTCTCCGTCGACCAGAGAAGGGAGATGCTGGGCTAGCCTATTGGCGAGTAACTTAGCTAGAACCTTTACATCTGTGTTAAGTAAGGAAATGGGACGGTAAGATTGGCAGTTCATTGGGTCCTTCCCTTCTTTTGGGATAACTACGATACGGGCCGATAGCATGGATTGGGGGAGGGTCCCCGAATCTAGGATTGCATTGAACAGTTTAGACAGGAATGGCGCCAGCGTGGAGCGGAAGGATTTGTAAAAGAGAACCGTAAAGCCATCATCGCCCGGGGTGGTGCCCCCTTTCATGGTTGCGACAGTGTCCACCACCTCTTGGGGCATAATAGGCCTCTCCAGGGGATCCGCCTTCTCGGTAAGGAAGCGAGGGATTGGGAGGGAGTCAAGGAAGCTATCAGCCTCAGATCCGTCTTCTGAGTACTCTGTTGTATATAGGTGCTTGTAGTACAGGCGGAATTGTTCCGCTATCCCTGGATCTTCTAGGCATTTATCCCCCCTAGGAAGTTGCACATAGTCAACCCTTCTGCTGTTTCTAAGTTCCCGTAACCTCCAGGCTAGAATTCTATCCGCCTTCTCCCCATTTTCCATATACCTTTGTTTCAGAAAGGACAATTTTCTCTCGGTTTGGGCAACCAAGAGGGTGGCAGGTTTCGCTTTGAGCTGCTGGAGCTCTGCCCATTTACCCGGGAACATTTCAGATCAGAGTTTGCCCCCCTGGTTGGATAGCCCCAATTTTATCTCTCAGGAGTTTCTCTTCTCTGGCTCTCTCCCATTTTCTTGTTGCCCCCATCCCAATCAAGACCCCCGGATCGTAGCTTTAAACGCTTCCCAGACTCCCGTCTCCCCCACTTAGCCGTTGTCGTTAATCTCAAAGTATACTTTTATAGCTGCGAGGAGGGATTGGGCAGATTCTTTGTCCTTCAACAAGAGGTCATTACACGTCCACCTCGAGCTCTCGGGAGGGGTTAGGGGCATTCCTAGGTGGACCCGAACTAGGTCGTGGTCCGACCACAGGATTAGTTCAACACAAACGTTGGTTATTCTCTTGCGCAATGAGGTGTCGACAAGGACATAATCGATTGTGGAGAAAGGAGTGTGGGTTAGAAAAAAAAGTGAAGAGGGGGTTGAATCCACGACGTGTTGAGTGAGAGTCCAAAAGTCCTAATTCGTCGTTTGTATTTTGAAAAGTGAGGGCCATCCTCCTCTGTATCTTGACGTCTGTGTATGGGTGGTCGGACTTCCTGTCATGTTCAGGGTGGAGGACCATGTTAAAATCCCTACCCACCAGGAGGATCCCCTCAGTAAATGCCATAATGTATGTCTTCATCCCCACCCAGAATTGGTACTGAGCCTTGTTTGGGGCATGGACGATACCGGTGTCACTTTGTTGCCCCTGATATCCCCTTTCACCATTACAAAGCGCCCCTCGGGGTCTTTACATTGGGATCTTGGCGTGAAATGCAGTTTAGGGGACACATAAATCGCAATCCCCCTTTCTTTTTATGGGTATGAGGCGTGGAAGACTTCCTGAATGTACCTGGACCTGAGCGATGTCTCCCTACCCCTTGGCCAGTGGGTCTCCTGCAAAAATAGAAAATGTAGTTTCAGCCTATTAACCTCCCTCATCACTAAAGATCTCTTATGCAGGGAGTTCAACCCTCGAGCATTTAGGGAACCCAAAGTCAGCGAGTGAAGTGCATCAGCCATCAGTGGGGTATCTTATTCTCGAGAACCCTCTAGGGGTGCACATATAACCCTCCTCCCCTTTCTTGTTCGGTAAGTTTAGATGCTCTTCTGTAAGATCGGTCACCAACAAATGCAAGTCCCCAGTCGGTAGATACAACCAGAAATTACCCCAGAACAACAGAAACTGAACCCCCAATTTACAGCACGTCCTACTTCAGCGTTCCTTCCCCTCCCCCCAGGATAGTCTCCAGCCAGAATAAATGGCTTTGTGAACAAATGACAACACTGGGACAACGGGTCTAAGACTGCTTCAGATGATCCGAGGCACTTGTCGAGAGTGTTGACCCCCAACTCGCTATTCACAAGTGGAGTAAACCTGGGTTATAGTTAATCGTTCGAAGGCCTATGGGAGGACGCAGCCAACCTACTAAATCTTCTGTTGCCACGGACTCGGCGTCTTTCCGTGAATCCGTTAGACCGTCGTGGTGCTGCGAGGTCTCCTCCCAAACTAGGCTGGTCGCCCCCCTGGCTGGGCTCACCCAGCAGTTCACGAGTCACTCTTTGGATGTCATCTTCTATGACCAAGGTGTATTTGTAGCCATCATACTCAAAAGAGAAGGAGAAAGGGTGGCCCCATCTGTATCTCGCCCCTTTCGGCTGGAGCCATTTTGCTAGGGGGGCGCATAGGCTTCGACGAGCCAAGGTGACAGCCGAGAGGTCTTGGTAGATCGTGACCTTTGCATCTTCCCGGTCGATCAGACCTTTTTTCGTGCCAGTTCGAGGATCTTACTCTTTTCCGAGTAGTAGTGGAATCTCACCAGTATGGACCTGTGTTCCCTGGTGGGGGCCCCTGCTCTGTGCGCCCTATCAATCAATGGTTGGCTCGCTGGTGTTGCCCTCGTCAAATAGCTTACTAATCACTGAATTAACAATCCTAATGTCTGCTTGGGTTTCCCCTTCTCGTTCCAGGACCCCCAGGAAGCTCCGGTTGCTGCGGCGCTCCCTGTTCTCCAGGTCATCAAGTTTAAGGGGGCATTTCCCCTCCCTCCTTTCCAGTTAGGACAGATGCATATCAAATTGCGTTTCCAGGAGGTCGGCCGAGGACGGGTTTGCCTCTAGGGCTTGGACTCGGTCATCTACAGTCTACCTTTTTATCCAGGGAGTCTCCTTTTACTGATATCTGCCCTGAATCCACGGATCTCCTCCAGGAGGGCAGTCATTCCCCTGCTCATCGAGAGGGGATCCATTGGTTCCGATTGCTCGGTAGCAGCCATGATGCGTTCTTCAGTCGTCTGATGCGGGGAGTGCCGAATCTTTTGTAGGGATTTCGCACCAGTCCATCGAGGGGTCTTGTATGTCTAAGCCCGTTTGGATCAGTGGGGGGTTACCACTCTGAGGGGGGGGCTCAAAGTGACCTCCCCAAGGTACGGGACACAGAGCAGGGATTCCCAAGGGAGGGTGGTTCCACCAGGAGTGGTGCACTCGGACGGAATCAGAGGATATAAGCCATGGTTGAGGAAAGAGAATGTGGCTTTGGTCCGGTGGACATGTAAGAGGGGGAGAAAAGTGCTTTGCTGCTGAAGCAGATCAATGAGCGAGGCCAGCGCAGGGGACGCGCCGTCCAGCGGCAAGTTGGAGCTCATGGGTTTCTAGGGCCTCCATGTGGGTCCGGGTTGGGTCCAGTGCACGTTGCGCCACTCCCTGGTGCTCACATGTGCCCCTGTAGTGTGGTTATCACAAAGGCGGTACAGAGCAGAGCCTGGGCTATGGTCTAAGAGCAGGGGCCAGCATTGCAGTGCAGATCGTGGCTTGCTGGAGGTAAGGGCATCATCGGACCCCCCTGAGGGTCATGCTAGCACAGAAAGAGAACAGGGTGAGAGGCCAGGAGCTGTCTGGATTGAGCCACTCCTCTCTGTGTATAAGCCCAATAAAGAATTTGGAGGGGTGCAGGCCTTCACCAGAGCGCTGTGGTGAGAAGTAGGAGGATTTCCTATGGCGGTTCAAGAGCTCAACCTTCTCTGATTTCACTGGGGGAAGGGATGGCTGGGCAGAGCGGTCTCCTATGGGGTTTGGAGGCTGTATTGGGTCCGGTTGAAGACCGGGTTAGCCCCCAAGAGCCCCTGTGCCGGTGAGTGGCAAGTAAAGTCCTTCACTCACTGCATAAAGCTGCCCACTGAGTGGTTCAGGATCCTTTCACTCTCCTTTGGTCATCACAACATACAGTATAGCTTGAGCCTGTACCAGGTTAATGGAGGGGGCTGAAAGGGACTTTCCCAGTGAGAGTTGGTGTGTCCTGACTGAGGTGGCAGGAACAGGCTCTGGCGCAAGCATAGGGGCCTCTAGATTCACTCCCCCCTCAATGCACATGTCGATGGGGCGGATGGAGAAGCGACGCATTCGCTGGAATGTGCAAACGTGGTCGGGAGCGTGCTTCGGTGGGATTGGGGAGTCCAGCCCGTGATATGATATGATATGGTATTTATAATGCGCCTATACACAAGTCTGTCTGCTCCCTATCTGCTTCCGGAACGCTAATTGGGGTCCTCCCTGCACCTTAACCACAATGATGCTGCCACCTCACTCCTCTAAGAAATCCGGACTGCCTTGACTTTTCCACCTCCAGAACTATTTGTTGGTTCCCTCCTTACGGACTCGCTCCTACTGCCTTTGACTATCGCTGTTCTTTCTGCTTGTCACTCCCATGTTGTCATCCTGCTGCGCAGTGCTTCCTAAAACACTTTGCTAACATCCGATTCCAAGATTGAAAAAGTCAAATTTGCTGTTTTTGCTTTGTGCTTAAAAGTCAAATCTTGCTGTTTTTGCTTTGTGCTAAAAAGTCAAATCTTGCTGTTTTTGCGTTGTGCTAAAAAGTCAAATCTTGCTGTCTTTGCTTTGTGCTAAAAAGACAAATCTTGCTGCCCATTGCGAAATTCTCTGTATTTTGCTTGTATACTGTTTCTTCTCTGTAACTTGCCCAGCCCAGTGACCTCACCACTCTTTAGTTCCACAACTACCTGCCTTAGCCCCCCCAGTATCTCCATCCTCTCCTCACTTCCACCCCAATGGCGCTTTCTGTTTCTCCTATCTTTTCCAATTGCTTCTCAATTGACTATCCTTCCCTTCTCCCTCTGGTAGGAAGAAGTTCAAAAAGGATATCTTGGCCTCTAACCCTGGTCTTCCTATCGCCAACACCTATTCCAATGCTTCCGTCGGACAGACCCTTACCGACATCCTCTTTGTCGTTCCTTCACCAGATCAATGGACTGCTCATATGGTCTCTGTGCTCTGCCCCATCTCCTCCTCTCCCATTAATGGTGGCACTCGCTGGGAAGTTCTCATGGCTTCCTTCGACTCCTCTAAAGTCATCATTAATGTCTACCTAAATGGCACTGTCATGGTCCAAGGCCCGCAGGCCAATTTCCTCCTCTTTGATAGGCGCTTCTCTCGCCTCATCAATTTCCTCTCATCTCCTGCTGTCCCCTCCTCTTCCCCCTTGGCTACCTTGCCCTCGCTCTCTCCTCCTCCTCCTCTGCCCCTCCTAGGGCTCTTTCTCCTCCGCAGGGCATACCTCTGATCTGTACCCCTCCCCGGAAGGTCTTTAAGGCTGGCAACCTTCTTCATATTGCCACTCTCAACTCTCGCTCTGCCGTCAAACAGTCCTCTGACATCTACCACCTCCTTCAAGAACTAGACCTTGATGTCCTTGGTCTTACTGAGACATGGTTCACGGCCAGCTCTGTCACGAGCTTGGACACACTCCTCCCTAATGGCTACAAGATCCTCTCAGCACCCAGAACCTTACGGTCCGGTGGGGGGGGGGTAGCCCTGATCTTTCCTGAGTGGATTCCTGCCTCTATCATTCCCACTCAGACCTACTCCTCCTCTATGCCTTGTCTGTAGGCTTTCTCTCTCGCCTACCCATTCTCTTACTGTGGTTACCATCTACTGGCCTCCTGGTCAAATCACCTCATTTCTCTCTGAGTGGGCAGACCTCTCCTCCTCCCTCCTGGCCTCTACCACTCAATTTCTCCTCCTCGGTGACATAAATATACATTTAGACTCTCCTTGCTTCTCCTCTGTACTCTTCCGTGAACTCTGTGACTCCCTCTCCCTGTCCATCCTCCCCTCTGGCCTGACTCACTCTGCAGGGCACACACTCAATTTCTTGATCTCCTCTGACCTCCCCCTCTCCATCCCTCTGACCACTCCTCTCTCCTGGAGCGATCACTCCCTCCTCTCATCTCATCTCTCCCTCTCTTCCCCCCCCCAAGCCAAGCCTACCCCAACACTGCCATCTACCTTCTCGGACATCCGGCCCATGAAGTATGTGTCAGTTGAGGCTTTTCCGTAACCGGAGAAAGTTCCCCTCAAGTTTTAGAGTGGCAGGGAGGCTGTTCCAGAGGGAGGCCCCAGCCGAAGACAGAGATCTACTCCCAGCTCGTTTCTTTGAAAAACGACTGACCCTGAGGGAGTTGGAGGTAGAGGAGCGAAGGGCTCGAGAGGGGAGGTATTTGCTGAGGTATAGCTGAAGGTATTTTGGACCCAGGCCCCAGAAAGCCTTGTGGACAATGCAGAGGGTTTTGAATTTAATCCTTGCATCCACTGGGAGCCAGTGGAGAGATTTCAGAGCTGGAGAGATACGATCCCGGGGCTTGAGACCAAGGACAAGTATTGCAGTCCTGTTCTGGATAAGTTGCAGAGGGCGGAGAGTAGAAGCAGGCAGATTTAGAAAGAGGCTGTTGCAATAGTCCAGCCTAGAGATAACCAGAGCTCTGGAGACAGTGAGCTTCTGGGGGAAGGAGAGGAAAGGAAGAATACCTTTGAGGAGGTGCAGCTGGTAGTGTGACCTCTTAGAGATGTCAGATGTGAAGAGAGAAGGAGAGTGTGGAGTCGAAGATGACTCCAAGATTTTTAGCCTTGCAGGTGGTAGCAGGAAGAGAGGGCCAAGAGAGGCCGGCCAGAGGTCTGCCATGGAAGGAGGGAGCGGGTGTGCCGATGAGGAGAATCTCCGTTTTAATGGCATTAAGGCAGAGGTCATTGGCGGCACGCCACTCCTGGATATCAGACACAGTTAGAGATGAGAGAAGGAGAGGAGGAGGCAGAGGGTAGCCTGAGAATGAGCTGGGTGTCATCCGCATAGCACTGAAAGTTGGGGCAGAGAGCAGTTATGTGGTGGGCAAGGAGTGCCAGGTATTGGTTGAACAGCCAGGGTGAGAGGTTAGACCCCTGGGGGACACCACACGTAGATCAAAAAGATAGCGGAGAGGAAGGAAGTCAGCAAAGCCAGAGCCTGACCAGTGATACCCAGGTTATCACAGAGACAGTTGAGCAGGATGGCATGGTTGACAGTGTCAAAGGCAGAAGAGAGATCAAGCAAGATGAGAAAAGGAAAGGTGAAAGGCAGAGAAGGGGGGGGTGGCTACAGAAGGGGCAGTGGAAGAGCAGGGAGTAGGGTGAGGGAGGGGATAGGAGGAGAGTGAGGACAGGATGTCCTGAGTTTTAGAGATGAAGTGAGAAACCGGTGCTGTGCAGTGGGCCTGGGAAGGGACAGGAGAGGTAGAGACTGCAGCCATATTGTCCAGTTCCTTGCAGATTTTAAAGAGTTCAGCCGAGTTGTTAGATGCTGCAGAGACGCGGGCTTGGATATGAGCTCTCTTCTTGGTGAGGACGGAGAGCCAGTATTACCTTTGGAGCAGGCGGCAGGCCAGTTTGTCAGAGGATGTACATGAAGCACTCCATTTCCTCTCGGCCACCCTGCAGTTGCATTTTAGGGTGACTAGGTCTGAGTCGTACCAGGACTTACACTTGGCTTTTAGCTTCAGGCGGATTCTCATGACGGGGGCAAGGATATCAAAGGATTCAGATATAGCAGAGTGGAGGGTGGAGAGGGCTGTATCAGGGTGAGTCAGCCAAAGGGGGAGGGGGGTGAGAAGGTGGCGGCGAAAGCCTCCGCTGACACGCGCTTCATGGGTCGGATGACCGAGAAGGTGGGTGGCAGTGATGGAGGTGGCTTGGCCTGAGGGGTAGAGAGCATGAGATGGGAGGAAAGGAGAAAGTGATCACTCAAGGAGAGAGGAGTGGTGAGAGGGACAGAAAGGGGAAGGTCTCAGGAGATCAGAACATCCAGAGTGTGCCCCGCAGAATGAGTCGGGCCAGAGGGGAGAATAGTGAGTGAGAGAGGGTTGCAGAGGTCGCGGAAGAGTCCAGGGGAGGACAGGAGGCATCCAGGTGGATGTTGAAGTCTCCAAGAAGGAGGCGTTGAGTGGTTGAGGCCAGGAGTGAGGAGGACAGGTCAGCCCACTCAGAGAGGAAGGAGATCATCTGACCAGGTGGCCGACAGATAGTAGCCACAGTAAGGGAATGGCTAGGGGAGAGAGAGAGCCTGCAGGCGAGGCATTCAAAAGAGGAGTAGGCCTGCGTAGGAGTGACAGAGGCAGGAATCCACTCGTGGAAGATCAGGGCTACCACCCCACCAGAGCGGTAGGACCTGCGCGCAGAGAGGATCTTGTAGTCCGGTAGGAGCGTGTCAGAGTTGGTGACAGATCTGGCCATGAACCATGTCTCTGTGAGACCGAGGACATCGAGGTCAATTTCTTCCAGAAGGTGACACATATCAGAGGAGTGTTTGAAAGCAGAGCGAGAGTTAACAGTGGCAATGTGGGGACGGTTGCCATCCTTGAAGGACTTCCGGGGCGGGGTACAGATCGGAGGTATGCCCTGCGGAGGTGTAGAAGGAGGAGTGGGAAGGCAAGGTAGCCAAGGAAAGGGGAGAGTGGACAGCCAGAGAAAAAAGGAAGTTGATAAGGCGGGAAGCATCTATCAAAGAGATGAAGGTTGGCCTGAGGGCCTTGGACCAAGAAGGTCCCATTAGAGTAGACATTAATGATGACCTTCGAGGAATGGAAAGAGGCCAGGAGGGTGTCCCAACGGGTGCCACCATTAATGGGAGAGGAGGAGAAAGGAGAGAGAACAGAGACCATATGAAGGGTCCATAATTCGGGTGAAGGCACGACAAAGAGGATGTCGTGAGCGTTTCCTTGGAGGAGGCACTGGTGTAGGTATCGGCGATAGGGAGGCCTGGGGTGGAGACCCAGATGTCCTTTTTAAACTTCTTCCTACCAGATTTAGTGAGGAGAGCAGGATAGTCAATAGAGAAACAGTTAGAAAAGATAGGAGAGACAGAGAGCACCATAGAGTAGGTGGGAGAGGAAGGGGTGTAAAGGGGGAGACACTAGTGAGGGACACTAGAATAGGCAGACGAGACAGTCAGAGGCAAGCAAGTTGAGCAATGGGGAGAAGACGCACCGAAGTTTGAGACTCCTGAAAGGGGAGAAAAAGGCCTAGTTGTCACAATGCAGTTTTAAATACTGATACAGTGAAAATTAGAACAACATGGGGTAAGCACAGCGTGTTTAGGAGTCAAAAGGTGAAAGGGGTGGGGGATAGGCCGGGAAGCTAGTGGGACTGTGCAGAAAGGCTGACTGGCAACTGGTATCCCCTGCGGACACCTGCAGACACAACAAGACCTGCTACCGTGGGAGCCGTCCTTTGCCTTAGGGGCCCTTAGCCGTGGGGCTGCTGGGCAGGGGCTGCCCTGGTAGCGCCTGTAATGAGGGGGAAGGACGTGCCAATCAGGGTGGGGTGGGAGGGAACAGCAGCAAGGTTCACGGAAGGGGGGAGGGGGCAGGGAAGCACACACAGGGAAAAAGGAAGGAAAGACCAGAAATTTTCAGTAAAACAGACCACGGAGGGTCACAGTACCTTCTGCAGCCGCCTGTAGTCACCCGCTCGGCCCAGGATGGAAGTGGCGAGCACGGTGAACTGCTAGGCTAACTAGCTTGGCCCGGGAAGGCAGACCAGCCAATCAGGGTGGTTGGGAGGCGGGAGGGAGGGAACAGCAGCGAGGTTCACAGAAGGTTACAGGGGACAGGGAAAAGTTTTAAAGTTTTTTTTCCAGAAAATTTAAAAATATAGATAGAGCAGACCTACAATTCTGTATCAATAGCATTCTAGCCGACATTAACGAAACAGACTCATGTGACACTATTATCAAAAAATATGATCAGCAGATGCTTATGCTAATCAACCAGAAAGCACCTAATCGAGAAAAAACTGTTAGGCCTGACCTCAACCACCAAAAATGGTACACATCTGAACTTATCTCTCTTAAGAAAGAAAAAAAAAACGCAGTGAAATAGAATGGCTTAACAACCAAACCAATGACCACAAAACAAGCTGGAAGTCACTAGAAAAATCCTACAAATCTAAGATCAACGACGCTAAAAAGAACTATTTCAATAGCCAAATCGAAGCTTCATCCAGCAAGCTTTTCGACATTTTGAAATCCTTAGATAAGCCCCAAGGCATTGGCCCCTGATTTTACACCATCACAATCTGAATGCGAAAACATGCAGGCAGCCTTTGCGAACAAAATATCTAAAGCCAGAGAACGCATTGCTCTAGCACAAGCTAATAAACCTCAATGCAGCCTCTCTGCAGAGCAACTAACAACAACCGGAAAGGAGAAGTTTCAATTCCACTCCATCTCCCCAGTAACTATGTTAAAAACATTAGCTTCTATGAAACCATCATCTTGCGCCGAAAATATCCTCCCTCCCAAGATCATCCTACAATATCCTGAAATCTTTGCGCCACTTTTTACTAAAATTGTCAACACCTCATTCCGGGACCAAGTAGTGCCCAACAACATAAAAAAGGTTACCATCACACCCCTAGTAAAAAAACCTACTCTTGACCCTCGTGACCCCAACAACCTAAGACCCATTACAAATTGTAATTTTACTCTTAAAGTACTGGACAAAATAGCAACAGCCCAATTCCAAGAATATGTGGAAAGCCATGAGATCTTACATCCACAACAATCTGGCTTTAGAGCCGTGCATAGCACCGAGACCGCTATGCTGGACCTACAGTCCAGAATATAGGAAATTATGGACAAGGGAAAGGCTGGACTTCTGGTCCTGTTGGATCTGAGCACTGCCTTCGACCTGCTTGACCACCAGCTCTTGCAGCAAGCACTTGAGAAGGTTGCTAATTGCTCCAAGGAATCAATAAGTTGGTTATCATCCTTCCTTGAAAACAGAATATCCAGAGTACACTGGGGGGACAAATTCTCATCTGAATTTAACATCTTCTGCGGGGTACCACAGGGAGCTAGTCTATCCCCCCTGCTCTTCGATCTGTACATCCGATTCCTATGTGAGCTACTACAACAACTCCAGATATTTTTCACCAACTATGCTGACGATACTCAGCTGGTCCTGGAACTGAGTGGGAACTACACTAAGGATAGTACGATACTAAATAAACTCTTCGGAAACATCGAAGATTGGATGGACAATAACTGGATGTGCCTGAACGGCAATAAAACCGAATTCATGATTTTCGGATCCATCCAGGCTCGAGCCAAACTCCCCGCTGAATATCAGGCCTTCCAAATTAAAGAAACTCTTATTCCAGTGTCTGATAAGGTCAAAACACTAGGCATCACGTTGGAAGCATCCCCCAACTCTGATGCCCAGGCAACGTATGTGAGTAAAAACTGTAATTACTACATCCGGCTACTTAAAGCCATTAGACCACTATTGAGTGAGAAAAACTGTGCCACAATAGCAAGAGCTACCATCATGTCACGTTTGGACTATGGTAATGCCCTCCTGGTAGGAGCTAGTAAGCAAAGTATCCAAAAATTCCAGCTGGTCCAAAACAATGCGATCAGAATGGTCAAAAAGAAAGCAAGAAGTGAACACATCAGTGAAGCTAGGCGGGACCTCCATTGGCTGAGAATAGAGGAACGCATACAATTCAAGTCTATGTGCCTTACTCACAAGTGTTTATATGGCAAGGCACCAGCCTATTTGTAGTCCAAACTCACCTTTTACCATCCTTCCAGGGCATTAAGATCAGAAGCTAATGGGCTCATAACGCCTCTGAAACACAAGAAGGAACTTGGTATTGGCAGAGCCTTCCCTAACCGAGCGGCCTCTAACTGGAACAAATTGCCGAAGTACCTTAGATTGGAGTCCAATCATTTGGTCTTCCGCAAAAAACTAAAAACAGAGCTTTTCAAGTAACACATGTTTAGGACCCAAAGAATCAGCCAACCTGTAGTTTTATGTATTTGTCCTGTTGCTTCTTCAGGCTCCACCTTGAGCTATGTACATGTCTACATGTAAGCGCCCCGATTCCTGCGGGCGGTTGGCGCTATATAAATAAATAAATAAAATAAATAAAATAGGGAAGCACACACAGGGAGAAAGGAAGGAAAGACCAGAAATTTTCAATAAAACAGACCACGGAGGGTCACAGTACCTTCTGCAGCCGCCTGTAGTCACCCGCACAGCCCAGGATGGAAGTGGCGAGTACGGTGAACTGCTGCTAGGCTAACTAGCTTGGCCCGGGAAGGCAGACCAGCCAATCAGGGTGGTTGGGAGGCGGGAGGGAGGGAACAGCAGCAAGGTTCACAGAAGGTGACAGGGGGCAGGGAAGCACACACGGGCAGAAAGGAAGGAAAGACCAGCAATTTTCAATAAAACAGACCACGGAGGGTCACAGTATCTTCTGCAGCCGCCTGCAGTCACCGGCGCCGCCCAGAATGGAAGAGAATAATGCCTGTTTCATAAAGTTAGTAATTCAATTACTGTGGAAAGGGTGGGAACCTCTGTCACTTCACTGCATCGCATCTTCCCTGCGTACATTCCCCACCCCAGGGTACTGGAGGAAGAGCAGCCGAGGGGGTTGGCGAGAAGGCACTGTATGGTCTGCCGACTACTCCAAACCCACCAGATATCGGGTTCTCGAGGGAGCAGCTCGGCCCCCCGCACAACGAGTTGCACAGGCATCAAGGGCCAGCGGCTTCAGAATCACGCCTCTGGCATGGAGGGATACCACCGGGGCAAAGTGAGACTCTGCCCCGGGATACAGTTCGGTTCTCCGAAGGGCGGGGGGCTCTCTGGACAAAAGTGGTGCAAAAGGTGCCGTCGGGCCAGGGTCCCAGTCCTTCCTTGCAGTGGTCCGGCTGAGCTTTCCAATCCCCCGAAATGTCAACTCTGCTGTGCTGGTGCAATCAAACGTTAGGGCCGGCCGGCAGTTGCAGCGGGAATCGCCGCGGGTCACTTCACTTCTCTCCATTACATGGCTCGGAGTGGAGCAGGACATTTTCGGCGATGCCGGTTCGGCGCGGCTGGTCTGGCGCAGGAGCCAGTTCGGCGTGGGAGCCCACGCCAAACTGCCCGCACCAAAATGTTCCCGCAGCCGCATGCGGCGGCATTGCAGAGCAGCTAGATCTCACCCAAATACAACTGGCCACACCGAAATGTTCCCGCAGCCGCATGCAGCGGCATTACTTAGCAGCTAGATCTCACCCAAATACAACTGGCCGCACCGAAATGTTCCCGCAGCCGCATGCAGCGGCATTACAGAGCTAGCATCCAGGAACCAAGGAATACAACTGGAAAAGGAATGCGCAAATGAACAAAAATGAACAAGAGGGCAGTTTACATGCACATAGAGCGCAAATATAAGCACTGTCCAAGGAACAATGAGTGGTAAAATGCTAGAGCTAGAACTACCCGAAAGATGCAGCAGTGCAACACAGCAGAGCAGAGAACCTACCAGTCGCAAAGCAGAGCATTTCTGTAGACATCACACATTCCTACCAAGGAACAGAACATTTCGGCGCTCGTGAAGCTGCTGCACGTGAGACAGCAATGAGAACCCATATGCCATAGAGCATATGCATGTACTGGCGCGCCAAAACATCCCTGCGCCAAAACATCCTGTCGACGTACTCTTGCGCCGAACTGGCCGCGGCGAATTGGGCCGCGCCGAACCGACGGCGCCGAAACGGGGTGTACCGGGTTCGGAGGGGGATGGCAGGCGGGATGGCCAGCACCGGTCAGAGGTCCGGGAGGAGTCTGCACGCTGCCCACTCCTGCCTTAGGGGCCTTCCTGGAGTCATCGAAGTCCAATGCTGGAGTCATAGGAATCTCCGAGCTCCGCTGCAGGGGTGACCAGGGTGCTCCGCGTCGCGGCTTCTACAGCAGTCCCACGCAGCTCTCCAGGGTTTCTCCCGGCCCAGGGGGGGCGATCAAATCACCCTGTCAGAAGTCGGCCTTCTCTGGTGATGGGGGCTCACGAACACCTTGGGCCCTGGCTGCCCGTTTCGGAGGTGATACGCGAGCCGCTGGGCGTGGGAACTCCGCCCCCACTGCGAATGATCGGTTCTCAGGGTGTACGGGGCGCAGAAACTCTGGGTTTTCACCCCTTTGGTGCTCCAGAGCTCTGTAGTGCACCTGGGGGGTTGCTTGCTCACTGCTGGGGGGGGGGCTAAGGAGGTTCAATCCCCAATTTTTGGCCCAGTAGGAGGAGACTGGCCGAGATGCGTCAGTCCATTGTGGGGACATCACGTGTTCGCGGGAGCGCGATCTCGCGAGATCTCGGCCAAACGGAATCTTGCAAGCCCGCGCTCTGCGAGAAGCGTTTGGCGCCAGTAGAGAGGCTGGCAGCGACAAGACCAGTCGCACTGGCGAGCGCTGCTCCTTATGAGGAGCCTTATAGCAGGAAGCCAGTCAACGTGTTGAGTACCACTTCCAGGGCATAAGTCCAATGCCACAGGAGGCCTCAAGGGGGCCCTGGAAGTTACATTGTGCAGTCCATGCATACCTTGCCTCCAGTGAAGTAACTGGGGAAGCCCAGCCTGAGACTGTGAGTACATGCCCTGCCCCTTTGCATGGTCAGTTGCAGTTAATTGTTATACCAGGCAATAAAGCCAGTTAGAACCTCTCCAAGCGTCCTGTCATCCTTTTAGGCCACAACATAACTGGCGACGATGATATCTCAAGACCCATAGACCCACCATGCAAGGCGCCACACCGCCCCCTGCGTTCCTCCCCTCACCCGGGACCCCAGCAATTCCGTGGATGCAATGGGAGCCCCCTTTTCTCCACGTATCTGGAGGCCGTAGGTGGCACGGGATATGCCCCTGCAAGGAAGAAGGCGATGCTGCTGAACGCAATGGGGGTTGAGGGACAGCGCATTTTTGCCAGTCTGACAGCCATACCAGTGGAGGAGGACGACGACAACGTCTACAAAGAGGCAATCCGTTGCATTGTAAAGCGGTTCACCAATAAGGAGAACGTGGTGCTACACAGGCTAAGATTCTACACTCGCAAACAAGAAGGGAATGAACTACATGGACGACTACATCACCAGGATGAGGGAGCTGGCCTCCTTATGCGCTTTCGGCGCCAACGCGGAACGGGTCATCTGCGACATGCTGGTCGTGCACACCAACTCTAGGAAGGTGCAGGACAAGTTCATACAAGAAAAGGAATTGACCCTCGACAAAGCCATCCAAATTGCCAGGGCGGAAGAAGAAACCTCCAGCAGGCACAAAGAGGCGGGAAGTCATCCATCCGTACTCGAGCTTGCAGCGCTACAATGGAGAGGGCGCAGAGAAGCAGCCCCGCGACACTCCCAGGGAAAAAGGTCCCAGGCAAAGGGAGGTGCCGAAATGCTACAGATGTGCCAGCACCAAGCACACGGCGAATGATCGTGCCTGCCCCGCCAGGAATAAAGAGTGCTCCAAGTGCGGCCGCATCGGCCACGTGGCCCCGGCATGCACGTGGCGGGAAAGAACTATCTCCCGCATTGATGGCGACCATGCCTCAAGCGACGATGACGAGCTACAGGACAGACCCATGGTCGTCATGGTAAATGCCCTTCACGCCAGGAGAGAAAAGCCCCACTGCACCATCAAAGTGGACGGCATGGAAGCACATGTCATGGCAGACTCGGGATCGGACCTCACAATCCTCCCCATCGACATGTACAAGGAGATGATGGGACAAGCAAAAGTGGAAATCATGTCGACCAGGCAGAAACCGACGGTCTTCGGCGGAGCAACCGTCGACCTACTGGGGTACATCAGAGCCCAAATTGAATTCAAAGGGAGAACCACCACCACCATGGTGTACTTCTCACCCAAAGGTCCAGCTGTGCTCGTATGGGATGATCAACACAAACTTAGCATCAAACTAGATCCCAGCACTCCGGAACAGGTATTTATGGTCTCCTCAGGAGCAGCGCAAGATTACAAGGAGATGTTCCCAGACCTGTTTTCCGAGAGACCGGGGAAAGTGAGAAACATTGTTCACAAGATTCATTTGAAACCCAATGCGGTACCTGTGAAACACAAAGTTAGACCAGTGCCTGCCACGGCGAGACCTGCGTTGGATGCCCATCTCCGGAAGATGGTCGAAGAAGGGACCATTGAGACAGTGGAATCCTCAGAGTGGCTGAGCCCGGTGGTTTTAGTCAAGAAGAAATCCAGCAATGACCTCAGAATATGCATCGACCTGAGAAGTCTGAATCTAGAGGTCGTCACCGACAGCTTCCCGCTCCCCAGTATCGGCGAAATTGTCCTAATAATGAAAGAAGCGGCAATCTTCTCGAAGTTAGACATGCGAGACGCCTATCACCAAATTCCATTACACAAGTCTTCACGCCCCCTTACGGCGTTCATCACTCCTTTCGGGACTTTTCAATACACCCGCATGCAGTTTGGGCTGTCCTTGGCAGTGTCCGCATTTCAGAGAATGATGAATTCCCTACTTAAAGGACTCACAAACGTGTCATTCTTTCAGGACGACATCCTTGTGTATGCCAAGGACAATGAGACCCATGACAGAGCACTCAGGGCTGTCCTGAGCAAGCTTCAAGAGGCAGGCGTTCATCTTCGCCACGAGAAATGTGTCTTCCGGGCGAGCAAGGTGGAATACCTTGGGTACTGTATCTCGAGCGAAGGGGTGAGCCCCAAGAAGAACCTTATGGAAGCCATAGCAGACGCCTCGGCCCCGATGTCCAGAGAAGAACTCCGCTCATTCCTGGGCCTGGCGGAGTACTACGCAAAATTTGTCCCGAGGTTCTCTGAAACCACGTCTCCCATGAGGGAACTTCTGAAGAAAGGTGCAACATACTCCTGGGGCCCAGAGCAAGACGGAGCCTTTTCAAAAATCAAAAGTAGGATTATGCACGCACCATGCCTGAAACCCTTCAACCCTGAATGGGACACCTGCATCACCACGGACGCCAGCGTGTATGGACTGGGGGCTACCCTAACCCAGAAGAGGGGCGACACTGAAAACATTGTGGCATTTGCATCTAAAGCACTATCATCAGCGGAGAAGAACTACTCCACCGTAGAGAAAGAAATGCTGGCCTGTGCCTGGGCCGTCGACTACTTCAGATCTTACGTTTGGGGCACAAAATTTAAATTGGTCACCGACCACAAACCCCTCATCCACATGTTAAGCCCAGGCGGCACCAAGACTGCTACCCCGAGACTGGCCAGGATCGCCGCAAAACTTCAAGAGTATACGTACGAGAGAGCCCACATTGCCGGCTGGAAAAATGCTCAAGCAGACTTCAGGTCCAGGCTCTTGAACCAAAACACCCCTGGGACCACATTCCTAGAAGACGAATGTGTCGTAGCCTCCAGAGGCGACTTGAGGAATGGCGAGTACATGGACCTGAGTGAGCGCCATTGGCAGGAGGAATTCGAGCAGGATGATGCCCTATTGCGTGTGGCAGCCTGGGCCCGCGAAGGTTGGCCTGATGAAAAAGCGATTCCTGAAGGCCTACGTCCCTACTGGAAGGTGAATGACGAAATCACTGCCATGAACGGTCTCATTCTGAGAAGCGACCAAGTGATCCCGCCCAGTGGAATTCGCAAAGTAATACTGTACAGAGCGCATTCAGGCCATCTGGGGTGCAACATGACCAGGCGCAGGATTCGCTACGCCTACTGGTGGCCGGGCATGGATCAGGACATACGACAAATGGTTGAAAGATGCCATGAATGCACAAACAGCGACAAACGCCTGTCTGTGAGACAAGCCCCCATGTTGCCCACCGAGATCCCCAAGGGAGTTTGGCGCAAACTAGGCTTGGACTTTATCGGCCCGCTGGACAGCATGCCTCCAGAACATAAATACGGGATAGTCACAGTCGACTATTTCTCAAAATGGGTCGAAGTCGATTTCACTTCGGACATCACCACAAACAGTCATTGAATCACTCACCGCCATATTCCAGCGTGAAGGCCCACCCGGAGGAAATTGTGACGGACAATGGTGTCCAGTTGGTCTCTCGAGAAATTGAGAAATTCCTCAGACTCAACAATATTAGACAGCGAAGAGCAAGTCTCTACCACCCACAGGCCAACGGCCTGGTCGAGCGGGCGAACCACTTCATCAAAGGAGCGCTGCAACTAGCGCATGCCTCAGGCCTCAACCCATACAAGACTGTCAAGGAGCCCATCGCGGCCCACCGCATCACCCCTAATGCAGTCACTGGCGTGTCACCATTCCATCTGCTGAGGGGGAGAAGGGCAGCATCCACACTGGTACCCCCATGGCTCCATCAAGTGAGGGCTGACGAAGACGTGGACATGGGAGACGTAGTCTTTCCCATGCAGCGGAACAAAGAAGCCATGAAGGCTCAAGGAGACACGCAGTGAGCTGCTCAACACACAGCAGTCAACAGAGGCGATTTGGTCAAAATTCGTCTTCCCCACAAAGACATGGTGACTGGTTCCAGGTACAGCAGTCCCATAGAGGTCGTTGCCAAAGGGTCAAACCACATCTGCACCAGTGACGGAAGAAAATGGAATCTAGAAAGAGTGGCAATGTACCGCAGGAAGGAATCCATGGAACAGCCACACTGGGAGACCGGAGCAGATCAAAACCAACAAGAACAATCCGAAAGCCATCGCCAGTCGGAAAGAGGTCCCTCAGAGTCAACCTGCGGCAGCAAAGTCTCCAGGAGCAACTCCCCAGCCCCACTCAGGGAGTTACAGAGCAGGGCAAAGCAAGGAGAACTTGAATCACCCGCACCTCCCCAAGAGTACTCTCGCACCCCTGCCCCGCATCCGGATCAAGGCAGACCACAGAGAGAGAAAAGGAAACCCAGCAAGTTTGCAGACTTTGTCATGGAGTGACCGTCCATCCTTTTCCCAGCAAAGGAGGTGTGTGGGGACATCACGTGATCGCGGGAGCGCGATCTCGCAAGTTCTCGGCCAAACGGGATCTCGCGAGCTCGCGCTCCGCGAGAAGCGTTTGGCGCCAGTAGAGAGGCTGGCAGCGACAAGACCAGTCGCACTGGCGAGCGCTGCTCCTTATGAGGAGCCTTATAGCAGGAAGCCAGTCAACCTGTTGCGTACCACTTCCAGGGCATAAGTCCAATGCCACAGGGGGCCCTGGAAGTTACAGCGTGCAGTCCATTCACACCTTGCCTCCAGTGAAGTAACTGGGGAAGCCCAGCCTGAGACTGTGAGTACATGCCCTGCCCCTTTGCATGGTCAGTTGCAGTTAATTGTTATACCAGGCAATAAAGCCAGTTAGAACCTCTCCAAGCGTCCTGTCATCCTTTGAGGCCACAACATCCATCTCAGCGCCCCCTGTTGGTCCTCCTCACTTTTTTAAATAATGGTATGGACATTGTCCTCTCTGGCTTTTTCCATGTTTGTTCATGAGGCACTGAAAAACAAAACATAAGCAATTGTTATTTGTAATTTTCGCAGCCGAAGAAACGCTGCATACTACAGGTTAGCTGCTCTGTTATCTCATGTGCCTCGACTGTTCCTCTTCTCATCAGAATTCCACTGGCAGTTGTGTTCTCCTTCTAGCACGTATGCTGTTAAGTTTTCCTTGTCAGGCCGCATCATTATATGTGACTAACGTGCCTGGACTGCCATGCATCCTGTGACTTGCACATCTTCCCGGGTTGCTAATGATTTTTTTGTTATTCACTGGACACCATTGTTAAGTGCAGTGATGCGGGCCGCCTGTAGCTATACTTGCTGGAAACATGTATATTACAGGCAGAACTTCTAGCCTTAGATATTTCCTTTGCAAGTCTGTTTTTAGTTGTAACAGTTCTGATTGTGTATATATTACCACCACACACTTTTTATAAAATGTTTCATTTGTCGCCTATTCCTGGTGTTCTCAGGATGTTTTACCGATACAGGTGCATCTGATTAAGGCGTGTTTTCCTAGCCTTAGATCTTTCATGCCTTTCTACCTGGCGGTTTTACAAGTATCTTGCATGTTTCCGTAAGTCACATGCACTGCAGGGCGCCATTAATGAAGTGCAACATAACATCTGTGTCTCGGTTCCTGACCATGTATTCGGCACCACATATTGCAAGTGTTTTTTTGCATTTCAATTTCTGGTTCATCTTGAAGATTCTGTTGTTCATTTAGGGTGTCCCACATCCCCTATGTATGTTGGATATATGAATATTTGGGGGATGCAGTAGGTGTCTATGTGACTCCATCAATGTAGTCTCATGAGTAGGGGGTGCAACATGTGATATTACTACTCGGTGTGGTGTTTCACCTCTACTCATTTTCTTATTCTAAGGTGGCTAATGTTTGCCAGCATATCTCTTCATGCAGACCATTCTGTGTGTTCAAATGAAATATCCAAAATTGTTCCCTATTTAAGAGCATAGCTCGTATGTCACTGCCTCGTTGTGCGGTTCAAGCTCTTTTGAGAATTGTCAATTTTATGTTACTTTCAGTATGTTTTGCAGAAATGAAATGGTCCAACAAAGGTGCTGATACAAGAGCGTGCTCGCAAATCCTTATTTTTATGGGCCAGGTTGTCATTCCTACGTAATGCAGGTTACAGAGGCATGTAATTAGTTATATTACTTGCGCCAAATTACAACTCACCAGGTCCCTTTGGTTCCAGGGCATTCTCCACATGATGGCTGCTCGGTTAGAAGGGAATATGACAGACAGGCACAACTACTATCACAATAAAAATGGGGAACACAACTGCCAGTGAATCCTGATGAGTATTATTGAAACCTTTTACAAGGCAACATTATTAGATGTGCACCAGCTCATGGATAGCAATATCTCTTAGCACCAGCCTAGGGCAGGAGACAGTTAATCTCCAATGGAACTTACAGCACTATACAATTTTTCCAGTGAGCATTCAATTGTTATCAAAGAGGCTGACAAAGCCAGTGATATAAATGTGCACTGAGCAGGTACCATCAAGTACTGCTTTGCCGCTCTCGAATCCTGCTGCTGGACTGCTATTGAAATCTGTTTGGACTTTGCCGAGGTGATATTATATAGAGACTACCACCAGCTTACAGTGTTATATTAAATATACTCTGTTTGCTTGCAGAAACTCCCTTTACCAGCTTTACTACTGTGGATATACCCCTTTTTTGTCCAGCACTACAAATTGGGAACGAATGCGCACCAGCGCGCGCTCGCACCGAGCAAGTACCGCTTCACCACGGCGGGCCGTACTTGTCGGCAACCTTGTGTAGTGTATTTCCCTTGGTGATTCTCTCGGAAAGTAAACACATGCTAACCAAATTGTATTCCTTAAAATCAAGCATGCCTGCTCTCTTAACCACGCTGACGAACAGGCTGCCTGTTGATCGTATCCGACCCCGTCATTCATCTCACAAGCTAATCACGCTCACCCCAGTCACCTTGTCTAGACCGCGAGCTGCAAATAAGGACATCTGAAATTTTTTCTCACTGCATCCAGACATTGAAACCAGTACGCCTGTGAGCAGTCCTGCAATGCTTCAGGACCCGGGGAAACCAGCCCCTGAGGTTAGCACTGCGATCCCCTCCAATCCCTCTAAACCAATGGCGTCTATGCCGGTGGTGGTTCCTTCGCTGCAAATACTGTCTGACCAAACCATTCTCAGAACAGCCCAGTCTCCACCTCGAGTGCATAGCACCATCTATTGTATAATAGAGGCAGATGGCGAGCAATGCAACATGAGCCAGGTGATCTCAGATATTTCCATTCACGCGAGCATACATGACTCGTCCTTTACCACAAACAAATCCCTATCTCCTGATTATCATGCCCGATGTTCCATGGACTCATCTGTTCTTTCTGTATCGTACACACAGCCAACTCTGCGTAGACCTACGACACCACATAAACATCATAAGAATTTCATGCAGAATTCTATGATCAAAGTAACTCTTGCTGCAGTTAACTCAACTATCACCAGTCTATTCAAGCTTTTTGAGTCATTAGAAACAAAAATAACATTACAATCGGCTCAGATTCAACAGATCTAAGACTGGATTGCGCAAAAAATGGCACTCCGAGCAAATAATACATCCTCTTCAGCAAGCATAGAGCTGTGTGCTCTGGGCGCTCAGCTTGCGCCTTGTTCATTCCAGCCTGAAGCTTTGTCTATGCCTCCCGTACTGCCCCTCTTTGAACAAATCATATGTTCAGTTGGCGAAAAGCCAGATGGAGTGCAGGCAGAAGACGTCAATGACTCTTGGATTAGCATAAATCCAAATGCCTCCTTACATTCAACTGTCACCAGAACGACTCCTTTTGATATCTTTGCTGATCAAGCTATGCCTAAGGGTGACACCCATGCATCCAAATCTAAATTAAAAACAACAGCACCTCAGAAAAAGAAATCTAAAAACATGAGAGCAATTCCACCCACATGCATAAAGAGTTTTACGCCCTTTATTCGAACTATTAATTTAGCACAAAAAAGTATAACCGATGCTATACTTCCTCCTAAACTGGTATTAAAGGAAGTCAACATACCAGTTGGCGATGTGGGCGAAATAGATAATGAGCGATCTTTGACTCATTCGCCCCTGAACGACCTTGTTGCAGTCTTCGAACAAAATGCTGAGCTCACATCTGTGAAAATAGGCAGTGATCATGCAAGTCGTGACGCCCCTATATCCGGTGACAATCAGTTATAACTAACTAATAATACTACTATGTTTTGATGAAAGATGTAGAGGGATTCAGTTGGCAGTGGACGCCTATTTTGATTCACGCCTTAAAGATAAAGTAAATCTCTCGACAAGAATCGCCACTCCAAATGACATTTTGCATAAAGAAGTCACAAATGTATAACCGGTGTCACAGAGCACTCTTTCTCAAGTGCATCCATGTCATGTTACCAATTGCTCTGTGCGGCACTTTTCTGATCAGCATAAATCTGACTTGTGCCTAATTAAACCTGTTGTGAACAGCAACCCTCATGCTAAAAATGCACAGAATGTGAATACTCGGAAACCTCCAAATCATAAGGAGAAGCTTTTACCATACCGACACTTCGTGATAATGAAATGACGTGATGCCCCGTTTGCCAAATATGACCTGGGCAGATCGAGCATTATGAATATTTTCACTGATGTGCCAGCACTGGAGGATATTACATCGATTGATATCGACCAGGTTGAGTTCCTGAGTGATATCAACCTATCTATTGTTAGACTGTGGATCCTTCTGGTGTAGTTATGAATATTATATGGAAGGCCAAGATGGATTTATTCAGATTGGCTTTCTTATCCAGATCTAGCGCTATAATGAAACCCAATCAGGCAGTGAGTAGTGATGTGGATGCACCAATCCTGAAATGTGCCCACTGTTGTCAGACTGAACCGATGCATTTGTTCCAGCACCAACCAGCTCAGGCATAACCACCAGCGAAAAAGCAAAGCAAACATTTCTGCTTGGCCAGCTGGAACACCCGTGGTCACACTCATCTTCAATGCTCTATAGATAATCAGATCGATAAATTTGATATCATAGCTCTTCAGGAAACCTAGCTGATTAATACACCTATATGGGATGATCACAACATCATTTTATTTCCTGCAAAAACTACTAAAAAAAGGTAGGTCAACAGCCAACATCAGGTCTGCTTGTAGCCGTAAGAAAAGTAATGGCGTCACTATTCAATCATGGGCTGCACCTAACAACTTTCATCAAATGGTCAAAATGAGTCATCTTGATCAGAAACTTGCCCTATTGAATGTGTACAGGAATCCATCCGGCATCTCAGATGACAGTTTTATAACTTATTAACATCATTATTGGACACCATTTTAATGTCCCCAGAGATTACTGCCACCATTATCACAGGGGATATTAATTTAAATATGATATGATATGATATGTTATTTATAACGCGCTTAATACCCAGAGGTTTCTAAGCGCAGACCTAGGGATCACACCTGTGTTGCTCGGTGTGGTCTTGTTTCCAAGTCGAGCACGCTGCCGCTGAGCTATTCTCCTGGGACAATAGCTTAAATCAGGACTCTAACACTAAATTTGCAGTTGTAGACGGGTGGACTGCTTTTATGTCTGTGAGAAATTTCAAGATGGGGAATGGCTCGTTGCCAGGAGACTTGCCGCCTCAATGCACATGGAGCAGAGGTATGTCCAATAGTATCATTGACTATATTTACATGGACGATCATTTGGTTATGGCAGCTGACCGATTTGAAATCGTAAAACAGACCCATAGTGACCATCATATGCTCACGCTGCATTGGTCATGGGATGTTCAAAATAGCACCTCAATTACTCAATGGTCAAAGCAGCCCTTATTGATCACCAACGTGAAGACACATTTTTGTTGGTCAGAATCTAATCTAAACATCCTGAATACGCAACTTCTACATACATAAACTTGTTCTAGTGACCTCTCATACATAGGTGCCTTGAATCGCTTTAAGTTCTCCTTGATGTCTGCTAGGCCCATTGCATTCAGACATAAACATTGCTTTGATCCTGAGCTCAAACAAAGGAAAATCGAGCTTCACCAAGAAATAAAAACTATTTTAGGGCTGCCAATTACTGATCGGATTGGAGCTCTTAAATCAGCCAAATGCAGGTATAATAATTGGATGCAGGCTCGCAGAGCAATTATGTACCAGCAAGATAGTGAAGCCTTTCTAGTCTCGCTTCAAAATAAAAATTCAGCTCAAACCTGGAATGTATTGAACTACAGCGAACATAACAAACAGGCTAATAGTCAGATCAATGGCGTTATGGAACACCAATGGCTGAAAAACTTCTCCAGTCTATACGCCGACCCAGACTTTGACAAGGTGATTCATGTTAGTCACTCTTCAGATCAAAGGATCCTGAATTTTCACGAAGACATCATTGAAGATCTCATAAGGAAATCCAGTGCCTCAAGAGCAGCGGGTCATGATGGCATGTCCAACTACATGTTCAAATCACATCCCCACAATTGGTCGATTATTTTTCGACACATCATCGAAAAACGCTCAATCCCAACTTCTTGGTGCAAATCTCTGATTATACCCATCTTTAAGAAGGGCGATCACTCCTCTCCAAATAATTACAGGCCTATAGCGTTACCTGACCCGCCTGGGACGATCTTTGCCCGGCTGGTCCTCTGTGATTTTAATGCATGGACTCAGGAACACCGGCTACGAGACCCCAATCAAACGGGCTTTGTAGTTGATATGTGCACAGCTATCGATCTACTCTGTCTCAATGCGATCAAAGCCCAGGCGCATGCCCTGAAACAACCAATTTATTTTTCCTTTTGTTGACTTCCATTCTGCATTTGACTCGGTATCGCGAGTCATCTTGAGGTATAAACTTATCCAAGGAGGCTGTCCGTCCACTCTGAGAGACATCATACATGCTCTACACTCAAACACATCAGTTCAAGTCAGACTATCAACAGAGGGCTTGCTCTCAACTTCCATCTGTACATGTCGAGGACTGAAGCAGGGGTGCATACTTGCTTCTGCCCTTTTCAATTTTTTTATACATGACATTAAAAACGCATTTGAAAATGTGATTTCTGACTCCCCCCAAATTGAATGGTATTCCAATGCGAGCCCTACTATATGCTGATGATTTCGTTCTAATCTCTAAAACCCTGATGGGTCTCCAGAAACTATTAGATTCGTTATCACGTTCATCAATGAGAATCAACTAACTGTAAATCTGAAAAAAAACAAAATTCTAGCATATATTCCAAAGCAATCAGCTCGTAGTAAAATGTCATGGTCATTGAAAAATGTAGAGCTGGAAGTGGTTCCACATTATACTTACTTGGGGATGATAATTGATGGAAAAAGACATAATGGAACTCATCTGTCAACCCTTGAGCATAAGTTAACCACAGCCATATCTCCGACTTGAATATTGTTCTCAAAGTACTGTCTAATTATGTATTTTTTTCAAACCACTCCTTTGTTAACACCTGGAGAATGTGTATTGATCCAGATACAGCCAAATGTCAAATATACTTAGCAGACTGGATTCAGACAAGGAAAACATGTCCATCTTGCAAGCATTTTGCAGATAACTCCTTTGGTGAAAAAAAGCTTTGGGTCATGGAACCATATCTATGTAAGGCACCAAACGCATTTCTTAGATCTTCCATTTTGCGACTTAGACTAACTCTATGGCTGACCCGAGATCTGTTAGCTGAGCAGAAAATGATCAAGCCAGATAAGAACTTCTGTCGATTTTGTAGTGAGGTGACTTGCAAAGAAACACTACTGCACTTGATCATTTGTTGTCCGGCCCTTATATCAGTGAGACAAAAGTTATTTGGCAAGCATTATAAGTATTTTGGTGAAATGAATCCAATCACAGGTGGCCAGTGATCTTGTCAACTCCTTCATCAGTATTAGAATTGTAACTGTAAACTTCTTGATGGCGCTGGCTCTGGAGAACACCAATGAATTAGAACGGGAGTAGATGCAAATTCTTTTCTTTCTACATGGGCAGGATTCACTGAGTTGAAACTATGGTTTTAACTGTGGTATTAATACAAACAACTATCAGAATGTTTTGTGAGGAATCTTGAAATTGTGAAAAATAGTATGTTCTGATATAGGTGCGAAGTTATGTGTGCTCCCTCAAACATTCTACGTGCCTTATATCTACTAGGTGATAGTTTGCAACCATGGTGTTTAAATGACAAACACAAACATACATGGAATAATTTTAATCTAATGCTAGTTGTCAATTTTATTTTATGATGTATTAATTCAATGTTCCGTTTTTTACCTTTTTTATATTCTAAAAATGTACTGTGAAAAGTTCAATGAACTAAAACACAATAAAAAAAACAAAAAAATATTGTTATCCTGAAGATTATATTAGAATGGGGCTAAAACATTTAAACACACCAGAATGTTACATGAGATTAAATATGACTCCAACAAACAAAACTGTGGGAATTTTAATAAGCTGGTTAGACATTAGCATGTCCAAGTAATTTTATTAGATGAGAACAGAACATATCTTTGGCAAGACAAACCTATTATACTAACAATATATTTTCTTCCAAAAATACATAAACCATTGAAGGAACTACCAGTGGTGAGTCTGATTTTTAAGTGGCATAGGTTAGATCACAGAGAACGAAATATATAGACCAATATTTGCAACCACTAGTGGTGGACCTTAAATTGTATGTACAAGACTCCAAGAATATAATACAAATACTGAAAACTATAGCTTTGATGTTAAAGCTTTGTATAAGTCAATTCACCATACATTAGCTATTAAAGTGTATGAATATCACATTCAAGTCATGTCAGCTATTTACTACATGCATCTGCAATGTATGAAAGAATGTTTGATCTTTACTATGAATAACAATGTTTTCACCTTTAATGTAGAGTTTTACCGACAGACGATAGGAGTAGCGATGGGAACTTGCTATGCCCCTTCTTTGGCTAATTTGTTCATGTCACAATTTGAGCAAAAACACGTATTATCCAACAATGAACAGGCAAGCCACGTACTTATTGTCGCTATTTTGATGATATTCTTTTGATATGGGATGGCTCAGTTGTAGAATTAACAGAATTCACACATTATATAAAAGACAACAGGTTTGGAGTTGAACTGGTGGGACACATTCATAAAGAGAGCATCACATTTTTAGATCTGGAGATATGCATAAAGGACAATCACATACATTTTGCAAAGCAACCAAGGTCAACTTAACTATATAATAGTTGTCATCAGAGACATGTTGTAAGTAACATACCTGTAGGGGAAATGATGAGGACAAGATGTAATTGTAGCAAGGATGTTGTCTTTGAGCAGGAGTTGGATATAGTTAAGAACACATTCAAGGAAATAGGATATAATGATACATGTATTAGACAAACTGTACAGAAAGTTAACAACAAATCAAGGGATAATCTCTTATTGGACAAGAATAAAAAGAGATCTCAGAACCAGCAAATTGATAAGACTGTTAGATTTTTACACAGTGCAGCAATGAGAGGGATCAGTTATGTAAACATTTTAAGTAACATTGGCATTTGCTTTTTATGGATGACCATTTGAAAGAGTATGTAAGCAATAAACCCATAATTACTTATAACAAAGAACCAACCATCATAAACAGGCTATGCCCTACCTTTTTACAGCCTTTAAAGAAACCTGAAAACTGGTTAAGATTCACACAGAAATCTAACAGTTTTCAAAAATATGGGTTCCGTTCATTGTGTATGTATGCCATGGACAAGACTTTCAAATGTATTACCGAATAGATTGGTATTTACATTAATACGTTTCTTAATTGCCAGAGTAAATATGTAGTATTTATCGTCGTTTGTGTGTGTAAACAACTATATGTAGGAAGTACGATACAGGAACTACGGTTTCACATTAAAGAGCACATAAATACGATCAGCAGTGAGGACCAAAGAGCCCCACTTGTTCAGCACTGGACCCGGATGCACAGGATGGATGATAAACAACACTTGAAAATCTTGGCAATCAATCAAGTCAAACCTTTGGCAAGAGGTGGAGACAATGCAAGGGCTCAACACAGATACTGACCTAGAAGTATTTTTGTGATTAGTAATGCATAGCTCATAATGTCATAACTTGGTATGTGGGGTTAACACATATGTTGAGTAAAAGTAAGAAGTAATATTGGGGCTAAAAATGTGCACCTCTCAATATATAGGTATTAATGTAACATATAATTATGCTAGGGAATATCAACCCTTGGAATTTAACTTAACATACAGGTACTATGTTGAATTTATGGATGGGCATTAACTGTGCACAGCAATGTGAATCCTATGGTTAAGATTTCTAACCCTGATTGGAACCCCAAGTATAGGGTGTTGTAGCGCATTTATATTACTCTTTTATTAGTTCGTCAACATTTTACAAGATCTAATAACTGCCATATATGATTATAAGAGTACATACCGGGAAATAATGTTTTGGATGCACTGGGCCAGAAGAAGGAAATAGTGGGACGTGCACACTAAACATGCATGAGTAAATGGTAGAACGTGAAAGAGAGAAAACAAAAGATTTACGTATACAGCCAATGCAAAATGCAACAAAATTGCGTGATGGGAAGCATATCATTTAAGTAGTTCACATTACAAAATGGAAGACAAAAAATGTATGTTTTACATACACAGCATAAGCTAGATAAATAGAATAGTGGGACGAGAAGTATACCGTACATAAAGTTTGGACTATTATTGATGTTTCGATCACACATTTTTATTGACTAACCTATCAGGATGTGCCTATTAAAGCAAATAAAGTTAATGCGCACAAAAGGAACCAATAGCTAATTTCATCTAATCATTTGTAAAGGGTTTATTATGATAGACACGACAAGATTTACAATTGCATCACTGATGTTTAACAATGGTGAAACAATATGTTGTTAAACGCTAACTTTCAAACACAGGTTTGAGAGGAATTTTTCAGATTGTAAAAGCTCACAAACATACTGATCATCAGCATTCATGAGCATTTTGTTGAGCGTTTATTGCCATGGTGACCTGTCTGGATGAGATTACATCATTTGTGGTATTTAAATAGTCTAACAACATGGCGGCACCCCATGGAACACCAAGAGCTTACCTGATTGACTGATGGGACCTGACTATTTAAGGTAACATATTCACATGATGTCAGAACCATAATATATATTGATGAGTGTGACATAACATAAAACCTTCTAAGTGACTGTCCTTTATTTGACTGTTGAGTTTAGGCCGACTCAATGATAGGATGGATATTTGAAATATATGTACAACTAAAACCGCTTTACTGATGGAATTGATCAGGTATGCATAAGGTACTTTTTAAAATAAATAAGCAGAGCAATGCAGGTTTGGTTTGTTACAATATGCAAGGTTGGTAAGTGATGTTTAGACCCGATTGTTTACGTTTAGGTTAGTACAAGAATAGCATGGAGTATTGAGACACACGCACAACTGATAATTCATTACTGAAGTGAATTATCCCATATACAAAGTATTAATTCTATATACAAATGAATGATTACTCATTTAGCTGTTGTATATACAGGGATGCGTAGTAACTGATGTTCTTATTACACATTTTAGGCCATTTGAAGGTTAGTATGGATTTTGAAAATGTACATAAAATTGAAAACTCACACGCAACACCACTGTACAATATAAATATTTATTGAGTTAACTTAGTAATGTGTACTATTGACTTCCGATTCAGAGACCTACACATTTTAACAGTCAGTACCATTCCATAACTTTGGATACCAATGGCTCATTTATTTATGAAAACTGCACTAGTAATGGAATTTAATTATTTAGATGGGCAATTATGTATAGTTATTCTTGCACTGTTGTATGCATAAACCAGGCAGGTTTTTAAACGGCACAGGTCTGTTCTTTAGCACAATACATGTCATTACCAATGCTTTAATACATTTTTACGCTAATGATGATGGGTTTTTTTCTTATTTTTTCTCTTTTTCACTTTTGTCTTGATTTCCTTTTTTTGAAATCTGTTTGCTAGTTTACATTGGATTGTCCATTTGAACATCGTGTATTAGTTCTACCAATACTGAGCTACACGCTATTCTAGTAAATAGTGAGCATGTTGGAAAGGAGGTTTATCACATGACGATGTATGTACACTTTGCCTTGACAAAGCCTGAGTTAGGGCGAAACTGATAGCCATGCAGTCGGCAGTTTGACAATCTTTCTCAATTGATTTTGATCACCTATTATTAACACTCATAGTGTGTTTTTTTAATATTATTGCTTTGACTGTTCAATATTTATTTGAAACTTGTAAAAATATTGATATATGGTTACTTTTTTGAAATTCGGAAATGTTAATGAAGGAGCGCATGTCTAGTAGAGATTTCAATTGTCACCCCTCTTTTCCCCAATCAGGCCCTCTTGCTCCTTAGATAGTCAAGCCTATTGCCCCTTTAGAGGCCTCCCACCTTGCTGAACTCTTGAACCTGCCCTTTGACTCTGCTTGCTGTCCCTCTGTTTTCCAAACAGCCATGGCCAGCCTTTCCCTAAAAAAGCAAGGGGCTGACCAGAACCTACCGACTAACTTTCATCCTGTGTTTCTGCGTGAAAAAACGTGGGACGCAGATTAGCGCAGCTTCTGCCTAATCATGAGACTTAACTTTTCCAAATTTCCAGCCCAACAGGTACAGATACTAATTGTAAGCCGAAATTGGCGACAAACACTTTTTTTATATTCTTGCGAAACGGGATACTGAGTGCATTAAGGACCAGCATGTAAACACCTTCTCTACTTTCATCTCCAAAACTGGAACAGAAGCTCCCCTTAGCCTCCTAAATATTACAAAAATCGGGCAATTCCTTCCTTTCAACACTGCCAAGAATCTCTTAACCACTCTTGTCTTTTCTAAACTGGACTACTGTGCCAACATCCTCTTTAGTCTTCTCAAATATGTTTTTTGTCCTCTCAACAAGATCATTAACTTTGCTACCAGGACTCTCTTTGAACGCCCTCACTTCACACCTACTTCTTCGTCAGTCATCAGGCTGGATGGCTGATGATGCAAAACAAGGCAGATTTAAATGTCTTCTCCTGGTTCAGAAATCTATCCATGGTGACTCGCCACTGCATCTACCCTCCTCTATCCAACTCTACCAGCCTTCTCGTAATCTCCTCTGTGCCTCATCAACTACCCTTGTGGCTCCTCTCCTTCCTTGTGCTTCCTCTCACACTCCTCTCTTCTTGCTCCACTTCCATGGAATTCTCTTCACCCGGACATCTGAGAAACGGTCAACATGGATTTGTTCAAAACCAAACTAAAAGCCTACCTCTTTGCCTCTTTGTTACCCTCTAACCTACTTCTCATCTGCCTGCTAGCAAACCTTTTTCCCCTTGGCTCGAACCTGCCTCTGTCCCCCACTTCCTCTGCCTCCACTCTAGCACTTTACCCATCATGGTCACATCCCAAGCACAGCTGGCCGTACCGCCTATCTGTACTTAAAAATGTCCAATGTCCATTGTCCTTAATCTATGCATGTCCATTTATGCATTGTCCCCGGTGACTGTTCCATTCACTCCACTCCACAACCTGGTCAGAATGTCCCTCTAACTCACCCGATTATAAGAAGCTCACCACCTCCTGCCAAATCTAATTTCTTAAGTATTGAACATTCTTTTGTGATTAAAAGATAATTGTTACTAGCCTATTCCCCAAAGCCACTGTAGGGAGATATAATTACCCAAGGGCCAAAATGAGGTGCTTACAAGCACCAAAATCCAAGGGGCCATATGCTCTACCATAGGACCTGTGAGGAACCTGAGGGCATCCTCCCATCTACTCCCCTTGGATCTTCCTCTCAGGTGGCCAGGGAAAGGTCATCACTTTTGGATCCTGACCCTGTTGGTGGATATCCAAGGGAATATCAGCTGGGTGGAGGGACCCTGGGAGGTGGGGAGAGGATGTCTCCAGGTGAGACATGGTATCCCACTTTTCTCGATGAGAACAAATCCTGCCCTCCCCTTCCTTCATGGGGTTTTGTCAATGTATACCTCTTTCACACACAAACTTTAATCTTAAAATGTACCCCTTTAAAACTGGGATGAGGAAGAGGAGACTAGGAGCAATGCACACTTCTAGTCAAGAAAAGTTCTTTAGGCCAGGCAATGTTGTGCTTGTCCATTCCATATACAAACACTATTCATCCAAAATACAAAAAATATATAGTAATACTATTGTTCAAGATTCTTAGGGCCCGATTCATGGAATCGGGTGCAGAAAATGCACAAGGGCTGCGTGCCGAGAAGGAGTCTGCGTGAGCCGTGGTGCAGAGAAATTCTTGCGCGGCACGTGCATTCATGGATTCCCAGAGGCATCAGTAGCCGTCACGCAAGTAATTGCAAGCTGCCCGAGTAACGCCCCCAACACGCCTCCACGCACACTAAAAAGCAAGTGAAATGCCTAACACATCGCAAGCCTCTGCGCCCCCCACAGCTAAATCACGCGGAAACACTCCACTATCCCCGGGCACACCCAAGCGTAATCGTGTGAAAATACCTTGCAATCCTTGGGCGTACCCCATAGAAAATGTGGGTCCTCCCGTGCAACCCTGTCCCTCCACCAGCCAAATCACACGCCAAGACCTCGCAATCCCCGGCCGCACCCCAGCGTAATCGCACAAAAACACCCCACAATCCCTCGGCGCACCCCATAGAAAATGCGTGCCCTCCCACACAGGGAAAGTTCTTTAGTCCAGGCAATGTTGTGCTTGTCCATTCCATATACAAACACTATTCATCCAAAATACAAAAAATATATAGTAATACTATTGTTCAAGATTCTTAGGGCCCGATTCATGGAATCGGGTGCAGAAAATGCACAAGGGCTGCGTGCCGAGAAGGAGTCTGCGTGAGCCGTGGTGCAGAGAAATTCTTGCGCGGCACGTGTATTCATGGATTCCCAGAGGCATCAGTAGCCATCACGCAAGTAATTGCAAGCTGCCCGAGTAACGCCCGTAACACGTCTCCACGCACACTAAAAGGCAAGTGAAATGCCTAACACGGCGCAAGCCTCTGCGCCCCCCCCCCCACAGCTAAATCACGCGGAAACACTCCACTATCCCCGGGCGCACCCAAGCGTAATCGCGTGAAAAATCCTTGGGCGTACCCCATAGAAAATGTGGGTCCTCCCGTGCAACCCTGTCCCTCCACCAGCCAAATCACATGCCAAGACCTCGCAATCCCCGGTCGCACCCCAGCATAATCGCACAAAAACACCCCACAATCCCTTGGCGCACCCCATAGAAAATGCGTGCCCTCCCACACAGGCCAGCCCCTGCACCAGCCAAATCGCGCCCCAACACCTTGCAATCCCTGGCCGCACCCCAGGCAAATTGTGTGTCTGTTACGCTCACCTGATCTCCACAGGGGCGCCGAAAGGAGATGGATGATCTGATGGTGAGTGGTGTCCTGTACTCCCCTCCGATACGAAAGCAGGCTTGCCCAAAAAGGTAAATCACAGGTTACCCAACCATGTGGATGAGGGCGGCTCCCGCCTCCAGTGGCGTCCTCTTGCACCCCCCCCCGCTATATCTCACCTTTGAGTTACGAATAGAGGGCTCTCCGTCCTGCCGCTGTTCGCAGGGGTGCGTCGTAGTTCTAGGATCTAGTTACTTCACTGATCCTATTTAAAGTTCCAGACAACTGACTCTCAATGTAAGTCTTATTCCAAAGATATGGATAGCTAAGAGTTCAAGTTGCAAAAGTTCACTCTGTACCTTTCTTTACAGATTCCTTCTTCGTGCATACGATGGAGCGAGGTTCTTGGTAGCTGGCTTCCCAAGGTAAGATTTGCGCCAGTGCTATAAAAGTCTTTCCACTCCATACTGTTTTTCTGCCCAACTAACCTGCTGCTTTTGTATTCTGCAGGTGCGGAATCTCCTGAACAAAGGCTGCGTGATGAAGAATTGTGAGCCTGTGAGGATTGCTGCCTTCAGGTGAGAGCTGCCTCATGCAGGGTTATAAGTCAGAATGAGGCCTTCCCACTGCTCTGCTAACCTGATGTCTTCTTTCTGTTTTACAGATGCGGCAGTTCCGGAGCGGCGATCGGAAGATGAAGCGTAGAGCCAGTGATGATGTTCCGATGATTCGCTGGTAAGTATTAGTGTGGCGCTGAACTGCAATGAAGAGCGTGTGGTCTGTAAGGCTAATCTGATGTTCTTTCCTTTCAGTTCTGAAGAAGCGTGGACTCCCGAGCGGCCGCGACGAAGAATCTGGTAAGTATCTTGTTCTGCTCTTCTTTCTCACTCTTCTTTGCAGGTAGCTCGAGACAACTGGACGGGCGTGGCTGATGGCTGGCCTGGAGCTGCAGACACGGTGAGCATTACGCTGCAGGAGTGCAGAATAACGCAAAGCGTGTTCTGTATGAAGGGTGTGGCTTATATAGTCTTCTGAAAGTAGTTCCAGCAACCACACCCAAGCAAATAGTCCCACAGCAAATAATCCCTTCATCCTGCCTCATATTGGTTTGCACGTGCATCTCTGGGTCTGAAACGTGCCATGTTGGTTATGGCAGTATGAGCCTGGTGCCAACGGCGCCAGGACCGTGTCCAGGAAGCCCCTGCAAGATTCCTTGGGGCCTTCAAGGCCCCCTTGGGACCCAACCCCTTGGGCAGGGTGGTCTGTATCTGATGTTTGGGGGTATGGACCGTGACAGCCTGCACCTCGCAATCCGCAGCATGCAGCCCCCTCCAGATGGGAGACCCACATCCCTACCCCCCTCGCCCGTGGCCCCACCCTGCAGGCAGCCCTCTCCACATGGGATACCCCAGCGCCCTTCACCCGTGACCCCACCCTGCAGGCAGCCACTTCACATGGGATACCCCAGCCCCCTTCACCTGTGACCCCACCCTGCAGGCAGCCCCCTCCACATGGGATATTCCAGCCCCCTTCACCCATGACCCCACCCTGCAGGCAGCCCCCTCCATATGGGATACACCAGCCCCATCACCTGTGACCCCACCCTGCAGGCATCCCTCTCCACAAGGAATACCCCAGCCCCCTTCACCTGTGACCCCACCCTGCAGGCAGCCCCCTCCACATGGGGTACCCCAGCCCCCTTCACCCGTGACCACATCCTGCAGGCAGCCCCCTCCAGACGGTACACCCCAGTCCCCATCACCCGTGACCCCACCATGCAGGCAGCCCCCTCCACATGGGATACCCCAGCCCCCTTCACCCGTGACCCCACCCTGCAGGCAGCCCCTTTCACATGGGACACCCCAGCCCCCATCACCCCATCCTACAGGCAGCCCCCTTCACCTGTGACTCCACTCTGCAGGCAGCCCCCTCCACATGGGATACCCCAGGCCCCTTCACCCGTGATCCCACCCTGCAGTCAGCCCCTTCCACATGGGATACCCCAGCCCCATTCATCCATGACCACACCCTGCAGGCAGCCCCCTTCACCCGTGACCCCACTCTGCAGGCAGCCCCCTCAACATGGGATACCCCACCCCCTTCCCCCATGACCCCACCCTGCAGACAGCCCCCTCCAGACGGGACACCCCAGTCCCCATCACCCATGACCCACCCTGCAGGCAGCCCCCTCTAGATGAGATGGGACATCACCTGCATGCTGTACCCTGACAGAGTGACACATCATCACTCCATTGATTGTGTGTTGTGCACCTTGACTGTCGTGTTGTGACACCAGCCAGAATATCCACATGAACATGTATCCTGCAAACCAAAATGAATGCATTCACTTGGGCCACATCCATGAGTGTGGCATCTGCTCAAACACAATTGCTGTCCACAGCCATCTCCCAACATACACATGTAGCAAGTTAATGTTAAAGTGAGGCCCTGCTGGCCATGTGACAATGTCATGTCATCAATCCCCAGGGATAAAGAGTTCAACAATGACGGAATCAAAACCACCCTCAATGTGTGCCACATGAACAAACACTAGCCAGATGTCTCACAGCCTGAGCCTCATTGAGCTGCTATTTCTAGAAGAGATTTCCTAATAAACACATCACCGGTCCGCCCATGTGTGAAAGACATAACAATCAGACAGTGCACCACGCACAGAGACAGCTGCATTGGGCAGCCAATTTGTGAATACAAAGAAATTCCACTAGGGTATCCCAGTGCAAGAGGTTGACCAACACCATAGATAATGATAACTGTACAAACACATGCTGGTGAAGGGGAAAGCACTGCATGTGTGTTCCACAGTATAAAGCAAATCATGTGCCAATATGCTGAACATGTAACACTCCCAATGTCACCCCACCCACCTCCCTCACAAACACAGTGAGGGCTAATACACAGTGATGCTACACATGTGAAAGCAAATGCCATTTGACCGTGCACACCCAAACTCACACCATGTATATAAACTCCCCCCGCAAATAAAAATTACACATGCATGTAAGCAACCACACACATGACTAACAATGGTCAGAATCAGGGCTACTAAGTGGACAACCAAACAGGCACACTGCAAAAATAACTGTGACAAATAATGACTATGAGAGAAAAAAATTAATATATTGAACAGTTGTATTATTTGCATATAGGCTGTAAATAAAAGTTTGAAAGATGTCCACGTAAAAATTAGAAAAATAAAAATGTTCATGTGTATAAAAATATTTACAATAACAAATAATAAAAAACTACAATAAAGCATGGTTAACAAGATCCTTCACACACACACTAAAAAACGATGTACAAACTAAACACAGAGAATAGTCCAAAGAGTCCACTCCAAAGAAAAACATAAATAAAAGGAAACTTACACAGAAATAACTATGTACATAAAAATTGAGTAATGTCCGAAATTCAAGCTCTAAATAATACAAAAAAATCTAAGGAAACTTACATCTACAACACTATGTACATAAGCAGGGGGCTAGTCGTCCTTGTCACCAATCTCATTCATTGTCTGGACCAGGGCATCATCAAGCACTGCGTCCACTACCCCAAGGCAGGCCTCTGTTGTCTCCTTGAGGGCTTGCAGGGCCACCAGAATGCTCCTCTCCATCCCCTACGCCTCCCTGCAAGTATCCTCAAGGATGGCAGCCAGCCTCCTTGCCCGACGCAGTGCAACCTCCGCCCTGGCCATGGTGACCTTCGCCTCCCAAACCTGCTGCCTCTCTGCCCTGATTCACTGTCCGTATCGCACAAACATGGAAGACATCCTGGTTCTCAGGTCCACATTTGAGTCCTGCCTGACGCCGGATACCTGCCTCCCTGAGATGGTATGCCCTGAGTACAATAGCCTCCTCCTCAGAGACTGCTGCTGCCATAGCCCCCGGTGCCTGCTTTGTGTGGACACCCTCCGGGCTGATGACATTACCCGGGGTGTCTGGCCCGTGCCTTTCTTCTGGGTGCCTGCTCTCCCTCCATTGCCATTGCTCCTGTCGTAGCCTGGATAGGCATGGTGACCACCTCAGCTGATCCACTGTTGACTCCCAGCTCATGCAGGGATGTTTGCTCCACCAGACGGGCCAATGTGGGTGGGACTGGTGCACACGGGGCCCTGGTGGTATCTGGGCCGAAAGGCGCTCGGGAGGACAACTGGAGCACAGAGGAGCAAGATGAGGATGGGGGGCACAATAGTGATCAGCCCATGCAGCACACTCGAGACCAGGAATTCTGCTAGCCAGTTGAATAGACTCCAGACCTCATCGTAATGATGTGCAAGAAGCCGATAGGAAGCCCACACTTCATTACGTATGTCGCCGGGACGCCGACCAGCAAGGGTACAACTTTGTCCCGAATGGCAACAGCCACCGGCATTGGGGTGTCGGTCTGGGTGGAAGGGTCCGGGAAGAGGCATGCTGGCAGGTGCATACAGCTGTAGGCGCTGTACCAGGGACAGGATTTTGCACAGGCACCTCTATAGTAGTCACACCCACCTCACCATCCCCACCTGACCCCATGGACTGGGTTACTACGGCGCTCACCTCCTCCTCCCCCACCATCCTGGATGCCTCCCGAGCATCTTCTGCACTGGATGGCCCGTGTGTCTGCTCACCTGTCCCCTCGGCTGCCGAGGAGTCCACGTCCACCTTCGCCCTCTTGGACTTCCCCTCAGCAGCGTTGGCCGATGGTACAGACGCGGCACCAGGATCCACGCTCCCCGATGATAATGTGTCCAGGGAGCGTGGCTGGGCCTTGCGCCTATGCCTGTTGGAGGCATCCCTGCTGCCTTGCTCCACAACACCGTCTCTGCCCTCTTCTTCCAACACAACTGCAGATAAGGAGACATAGAACACAAACATCAGGGTACTACACCAATGTGTGCTTGCCACCAATTTTTTTCACATGAAGTACACTGCTAAAGGGTACAACCATCATCACCCTCCACAACACACAGGTACATGCAATGTACATGCATATACATCTGTCCTTCACAACAATCACATTCGGGGACATGGCGCTGTCGCAACCTATCAATTGCACATGCTACACACACCTGCATCATGGACTCATACACGTCATGCACACACATCACCTGACAGTCCTCAAGCAGTGCACTGAGCAATCACATCAGAGTCCCCACAACAGCAATCATGCAACGTGACTAGGTTGTACATTGAAATGCACCCGTTAGCTGTTAAATCCATCCAGGAGTGATGGCCAGTCACAAAGTCACATCTTAGACACATACACATGAACAACATGCATGGGGGGGCGTGGCTTGGCACGCATGATATGAGGAGGCTTTGGTCCTGCGCTCCAGCCGAGATCCTTGAAACAGATCCTTTACACACGGCAAGTGTGCTCAATATTGGCCACAAAACGCATTGAATGCTGTGGAACCACTACTCCACAACTTGTGAAAAGATTGGAGAAAATCAGAGCTGGGATCCACGCTAAATCCCCCTGTGAAGTTCTTCACGGGCTGGTGAAAAATGGCAGGCGCTGCGGAGGATAGCAGCTGAGAGGGGGAAGGGCCAACCACTGTTCCGGATCCCCGAACAGCGTGACAAGCCACTGCAAAGCGAAACAGGCTCCTAACCAGGTGGCAGGGGGGCAGTCAGCGGGAAAACGAAAACGTAATAAACTGCCCTGGGCACTGAAAGGTACTCCCGGAGCAGAGCGAGAAGATGGTGAAGGTCGCGCACTGCAGCTAAGGTGGAAGAAAGGCAAGATAAGGTAGCCATTACTTGAGCTATACAGCAGATTACAGTGAAGCAGAACAACCCCCTGAGGCGGAAGGCACCTAGACCCGTGACGTTAAAGAGAAACTCCTGGAGCGGCTGAAGTTAGGCGAACGGAGCCTTGCAGTGAGGAGCCGCCATCCGGCAGCAGGCAGCTGGCACCCTGCCTCCTGGGCACAACATTCTACAGGGCGGACGCACACCGCAGTAGGAAGGGGGCTGCCAGAATTTGAGAACGTAGAAGCCAAGTAAATAAGGGCTCGGCCCGGACGCCCCACACCAGATGCTCCGGATCTACAGAAGCTGAGCGGTAGGAAGGGAGATCAGCCTAGTGCACTTGGGAGGTGCGCAGCGGGACTCGAACGGCGGATCCTGAAGGTCACTGACCGGCCGCCAGCTCAGAGCAAGAGTCCATTGCATGCAAGGTGAGAGGCGCAGTAGGCGAGGGGGCAACAACGTGCTAGGGGAAAGCGCAAAAACGGCCAGAACACTGCCTCATAACATCCCCAAGACACTACATAAAAGAACCTGAGCGACCTTGCACCCCACGCGGGCTAGACAACAAGAGCCAACGATAGTACAAGTCTCTAGATAGGCGCGAGGACACACAGATAAGGCGGGCACGGCGCACAAACCGCCGCCCCCAAGGGCCACCAAGTGGCCCATAAGCTTTACGAACAACACGCTCCTAAAGAGCCTTGGACCAAGAGCAGGCACAAGTGAGGACCAATAAGCAAAAAACAAAACTGCTACTAGACCCAGCAGTGCACCACTCAATGGTAGAACAACACGGAGGGAACGCGAGCCTTTGCCAGTGATTGCTGGGCGCGCAACAAGACCCTCCGACCACTGCACCAGCTCAGAAATACGCACAGGAAACACATAGGCAAGCAGGACCAAGCTGCACTCCAGGGTATACACGAGCTAACAGGGGTGCAACAGAACACTAGGTGTTACACTTCAGACTTCCCCGCGGGCATCCTTGCAAAGTACAACTTCTTTACAGGCTCCTCTATGGTCCAGGTACAAGCTACCATGGCGTCTGTACAAACGTCGACGCACTCCAGGTCACCTGACACGTCTTGTACGTGGAAGACGTACAGCAAGCCACGCCCCTCTCACGACTATAAAACCACCGTCTTCCAAGGGGCCCGTTGCTGCTAATTAGGGTTACCAGCTACACGCGGTTTTTGTACCGTTTCCTCTTCGTGTTTCCTTACACGAATCCTTATCTGAACTCCTGGTTTTGACCCTTTGCCTGACTTTTGGATTGCCTCGTCTCATCCTTTATTCCTGTCGTGCTCATCTGGTTGCTGGACTCGGAACGCTACTGGATACGGCTTTCTTCTTTGGTGGTTCCCAGCCGCCGCTCTGCTCTTCAATTGCCGTCTTCTATCCGGATCATCTCAACAGCTACTCAGCTATACTTGTGTACTCAGGTACATACCTATTGCCCTCCTTGGATATTGTCTTCTGTTGGATTCTGGGACATTGAGTAACTTTTCTTGTGATTGCTCTTAAGTGCACATGAACGCCCTCCTGAACTGCACCAACCCGGCACTAGTGCGTCCCTCGTGCCGTTCGGGGTTATTTACCTGTACTAACCTCCCTGTTTGTTATTTTCTCCTGTCGTTGTCTTCAGAATCCTGGACTCCTCTTATTCTACTATCTTATTTCAGGTCAGTGGTTATCAATCCTATAGCTATAGTGGGAACCGATACTGAATTAGTTCAATTCCACTCATTTGTGTTATTCTTTATTTAGATCATTCCCGGGGAAATTCAACTCCACTCCAATATCTATATAGGTAGTTGTCCCATCATTTCATCTGTTCTAACTATTTGCATAAAATCAACACTGTCTAATATCTTGGTATTCTTTTGCAGCATTGGTATTGGCGGTGTGTGTTCTCCCCGCTCTTTTATTCAATTGACATCTCTGTTCTAACTAAAACAGCAGAGAGGTACATTGTGGAAAAGAGCCCCTCTTTGAGGAAGCCCGAGTCTTGTACTCAGGGGAGCTGGGATGGAAGGCTGAGTTTGGAATCTTATACCACCAACATCTCCAAGGTCATTATCTCTGTATCTTCGGCCTACTCGGAGTGGTGAGTAACAGAATTAGCAGCCATAAAATGTCCACAGAGGCCAGTGATGCTTTGAATCAAATCGTGCAAATGGTCACGGATCTACGTACCGACTTGACCAATGCACAAGAAGCACTGCGCCAACGCATGGACGCCATTCAGTCTTTGGTTACCACATCAGCGTCACAGATGGCTGGTGCTGGAGCTACAGCATCAGGTTCAGGGTTTCCACCTCCACAGCAGGAATCAAAGCCGATCATGCTTATCATCCAGTTCCCTCTAGCTCCTCCTGAACGCTTCCTAGGCTACTCTAAACAGTACCGAACCTTCATTAATCAATGCAAATTGCATTTTCTGTGTCGCCCCGCCTCATTTCCCACATCTACAACCAAAGCGGCTTTTGTTTTGTCTCATTTGGGAGGCACCGCAGCAGCATGGGCCAACCCGTTGTTGGAATCGAATAGTCATGTTCTTTACAATTGTGATGCCCTTCTTGCTATGATGAGTAAAGTATTTGATACACGTTATACTACTCAAGCTACTGATTTGGAACTTTTAAAACATCGACAAGGAAACAATTCTTTATTGGTTTATTTGGCACGATTCAATCAGTTGGCAGCAGAAACTGACTGGCCTGAAGAAAAGAAGACAGCTGTCTTCTATCAAGGTCTCTCAGATGAATTAAAGGACATCCTCTCCACTGTACCTGTAGTTCCCGCGGCATTCGGGGAACTGCTAGACTTAGTCCTTCAGATTGATGCTCGCAAGTCCGAAAGACGCGGTGAAAAGAAAACAGCATTATTCAGCACGGTTTCAGCAGAGGCCTCGTCTTCGTCATCTCCTGTGCCTGAACCCATGCAGATTGGGGCGGTTAGGGGGCCACTTACCCCTGCTCAACGAGAATATCGTCGATCACACAATCTCTGCATGTATTGTGGGGCCTCTGATCACTTATTGCCTGAGTGTACCAAAAGACCTAAAAGAAAGGCGGGAAACGCCAAATCCCGACAGTAGACAGAGTCCCTATGTCGGGAAACTCACCCTTGCACTCTACATTACAGAATCCGAGTCATTTAGTCCGCCTACCAGTTACATTTTCCTTAGATCATGGTGTTTTATTCCAGACAACAGCTGTGATCGATTCAGGTGCAACAGGTAATTATTTTGATCAATGTTTTGCCGCCATGTCAAGAATACCACTGGTTCGCAAAACTATACCTGAAACAGTGAATGCAGTGGATGGTTCACTTCTTGTCTCAGGAATGGTTTCTCACCAAACAGTTCCACTACATATGAGTACTGATGAAGGCCATACTGAAGACATATCATTTGATATCATTAAAGCACCAGGTTACAAGGTCATTCTGGGCATTCCATGGTTGAAACTTCATAATCCTGCCATCGACTGGTCGACATCACAGATTCAGTTTCCTTCCAATATGTGCAACACTCGATGTACTACATTACTCGGTATTACACATGATAGTCCAGTCAGGGCGCTAGTTTCGCCTACGATGCATATTGGAGCTGTCTCTAAAAACGTTACTTCTGTGATACCTTCTCAATATGCAGATTACGCAGATGTTTTTGACAAAGGGATGGCGGAGACTCTACCCCCACATAGAGTTTATGATTGCCCAATAGACCTAATTCCGGGAGTAAAAATACCATCCGGCAGAGTATACTCCCTCACTCTCAAAGAAGACGAAGTCCTTAAAGATTACATAGACAAGGCTTTGACCATGGGGTTTATTCGTCCTTCCAAATCACCAATTTCATCACCACTTTTCTGTGTTCCTAGGAAGGAAGGGGATCTACGTCCTTGTATTGATTATCGTGCTTTGAATGCAGCAACCATAAAAAAACAGTATCCTCTTCCTCTGATTTCTGTCCTTCTTGATCAATTGGGTTCTTCCAAAATATTCACTAAGCTTGATCTCAGAGGAGCTTACAATCTCGTCCGCATGAGAGAGGGGGACGAATGGAAGACCGCATTTAAACACGTTACGGTCTATTTGAGTATCTTGTCATGCCTGTTGGCTTATGTAATACCCCGGCCACTTTTCAAGCTTTCATGAATGATCTGTTTTTCGACATTCTTGATCAATTTGTGGTTGTCTACCTGGATGAAATTTTGATTAACTCTCAAAACCAGGAAGACCACGAAAAACATGTCAAGACAGTACTCCAACGTCTGAGAGAACATAGATTGTTTGTTAAAGCCAAAAAGTGCATATTTCATGCATCAGAGGTGGAATTTCTGGGATATGACCTTACTAACAATGGTGTGCGCATGAGTCAATCCAAAATGAGTGCGATCCTGGAATGGCCTGTGCCTAATTCAATCAAATCATTTCAATCATTCCTGGGATTTTCAAATTTCTATAGACGCTTCATCAATGGTTTTTCTGAAGTATCTGCACCACTTACCTCTCTAACAAGTGCCAAAGTACCATTTGTATGGTCTTCAGAAGCTCAGAGAGCCTTTGATCAACTCAAATCAGCATTTACTTCCGCTCCCGTCCTCAAACATCCTGATCCTGAGCTTCCTTTTTTTGTTGAAGCTGAAGCTTCAAGTTATGCCATTGGGGCGGTATTGTCTCAAACCTGTCCGCATTAGGGAGGGATCCATCCTGTTGCCTATTTCTCTCGTAAATTGACAGCTTACGAAAAGAATTACTCCATCACAGAACGCAAACTTTTAGCCATCAGAGACGCATTCTTGGAATGGAGGCATCATCTTTTGGGGGCCAAACACCTTGTAACTGTATACTCTGATCACTGCAGTCTGTTAGCCTTCAAATCTATGAAATGTCTTACGGCTAGACAGGCGCGGTGGCATTTATTCTTTTCACAATATCAATTCGTTCTCACATACCGTCCTGCTAAAGCCCAAGTTCCGGCTGATACTCTCTCACGCTTACATGCGGATGGTCAGTCTCAACAGCTCGAAGCTCTTCCTCTTCTACCAAACAAGGTTGTTTGTGGTTGTTCGGTTCAACCCTCTTTGCGTTCAATCATCTTTGATTGGGTTTCAAAACATCCAAAAGAGATCATTGACCTCAATCTAGAAATCATTCAAGGTATGCCATTCATTCAAGGGCGCATCTATATACCCTCAGGTCAAGCTAGAGAATTAGCTCTTCAGTGGTCTCACGGTTCCTTGATTGCTGCACATCCAGGAAGTCAAAAAACTCTTGAAACCTTACGGCGTTGGGCTTGGTGGCCTTCCATGGTTCGTGATGTAAAGGATTACATTTTGACTTGTTCCATATGCACTCAGTGTAAAACTTCTAGAGCCAAACCAGTTGGATTGTTGCAACCCCTTCCTGTGCCATACAAATCTTGGCAGATGCTGTCAATGGATTTCATTGTGGAACTTCCTGACGTTCAGGGCTATGACCCTATTTGGGTAATGGTTGACTAATTTACTAAATATGCATTGTTCATACCTTGTTCGGTTTGCCTGCAGCTCCAGAATTGGCTAAACTGTTCTTGACGAATGTGTTTCGTTTCTTTGGCTTACCCTCGGTTATTGTTTCCGATCGTGGCACGCAATTTACGTCACGATTCTGGAAGGCTCTTACAACTTCTTTGGGTATTGAGGACAGGTATTCCTCGGCTTACCATCCTCAAACGGATGGGCAGACTGAGAGAACTAATGCTACCATCGAACAGTATATACGCTGTTTATGCCTTCAGTACCAACAGTCTTGGTTTACTTCTTTACCTTATGCAGAATTTGCATATAACAACTCTATGCATACATCAACTGGAGTTTCTCCCTTTTTTGCCCTGTATGGTGGTCATCCTAGGGCACTTCCACTTGATCCGGTATTACCGGCCATTAATCCTGCAGCAAAAGATTGCATCAGAGATCTCGATAAGATTCATCGAGACGTACGCTGTCATTTACTCCGAGCTCAAGATCGTGCCAAGAAGTATGCCGATGTACATCGATCACCTGCTCCAGTCTATCGCAGTGGCATGAAGGTGTGGTTATCGTCCGGCAATTTGCGAATTACAGGCAAACACTCGCTTCTGCCCAAATTTGTGGGACCCTATGTCATTACTGACGTCATCAATCCTGTGGCAGTTAAGCTTTCTCTGCCGCGATCTTGGCGCATACATCCAGTCTTTCACGTCTCCTTGATCAAGCCTTTCATCCGGGGGACCCGTCTGCCTACTCGTCCTTCGCCGATCTTGGTGGATGGTGAGGAGGAATATGAGGTCTCGCGTATCCTGGACTGCAGGGTGTCTAGGGGTACATTGTTCTATCTCGTGGATTGGAAGGGGTATGGGCCTGAGGATTGTACTTGGGAGCCACTCTCCAATTTGCATTGTCCGTTTCTTCTGAGGAGCTTCCATTCCGCCAGGGGGTTGCCGGTGTCTTTGGGGGAGGATGCTGTTACACTTCAGACTTCCCCGCGGGCATCCTTGCAAAGTACAACTTCTTTACAGGCTCCTCTATCGTCCAGGTACAAGCTACCATGGCGTCTGTACAAACGTCAATGCACTCTAGGTCACCTGACACGTCTTGTACGTGGAAGATGTATAGCAAGCCACGCCCCTCTCACGACTATTAAACCACCGTCTTCCAAGGGGCCTGTTGCTGCTAATTAGCGTTACGAGCTACACGTGGTTTTTGTACCGTTTCCTCTTCGTGTTTCCTTACACGAATCCTTATCTGAACTCCTGGTTTTGACCCTTTGCCTGACCTTTGGATTGCCTCGTCTCATCCTTTATTCCTGTCGTGCTCATCTGGTTGCTGGACTCGGAACGCTACTGGATACGGCTTTCTTCTTTGGTGGTTCCCAGCCACCGCTCTGCTCTTCAATTGCCGTCTTCTATCCGGATCATCTCAACAGCTACTCAGCTATACTTGTGTACTCAGGTACATACCTATTGCCTTCCTTGGATATTGTCTTCTGTTGGATTCTGGGACATTGAGTAACTTTTCTTGTGATTGCTCTTAAGTGCACATGAACGCCCTCCTGAACTACACCAACCCGGCACTAGTGCGTCCCTCATGCCGTTCGGGGTTACTTACCTGTACTAACCTCCCTGTTTATTTTCTCCTGTCGTTGTCTTCAGAATCCTGGACTCCTCTTACTCTACTATCTTATTTCAGGTCAGTGGTTATCAACCCTATAGCTATAGTGGGAACCGATACTGAATTAGTTCAATTCCACTCATTTGTGTTATTCTTTATTTAGATCATTCCCGGGGAAATTCAGCTCCACTCCAATATCTATATAGGTAGTTGTCCCATCATTTCATCTGTTCTAACTATTTGCATAAAATCAACACTGTCTAATATCTTGGTATTCTTTTGCAGCATTGGTATTGGCGGTGTGTGTTCTCCCCGCTCTTTTATTCAATTGACATCTCTGTCTGTTCTAACTAAAACAGCAGAGAGGTACATTGTGGAAAAGAGCCCCTCTTTGAGGAAGCCTGAGTCTTGTACTCAGGGGAGCTGGGATGGAAGGCTGAGTTTGGAATCTTATACCACCAACATCTCCAAGGTCATTATCTCTGTATCTTCGGCCTACTCGGAGTGGTGAGTAACACTAGGGCTCGGAGCAGCAAAGTGATGGCCCGGACACAAAGAGGGGGGGATTGAGTGGAAAGACAAGACACATGACGTGGAAGTGTGAGAGGTGCACAAGCAACAGACGAGCATGACGCATCTGCACTGTAAAGTACTCCTACACAGAAGGAAACATGAAAGCAGCTAGACCTGTAACCCCACAGTCCTGTATCACAGAGGTACGGTCCTCCTCTTGATCTCCAGAACTAATTATACCATCACATAGCTCGCACCGCAGCACCTGCAAAAATATGCCTTCCTCCAAAGACAAAGCAAAGGCATCAATAATGGAATCATTTGCGGCGTCCAAATCGAAACGCAAGGGGAAATGTCTACACCAGAAACCCAAAAGCCCAATGAAACGGAAAATCGAGATGGGCAAGTACTGGAGGCCATAGCAGCCCTAAGGTCCTTCATAGACACATAAAAAGATGAAGTAAAAACAGATATGCAACTAATGAGGCAAGATGCGAGGAATTTGACGGAAAGGGTAGCTATAGCTGAAGCGTGACTGCAAGAGACAACCAAGACCATGACAGATCTAAAATCCAATGTAGCTGAGCTGGAGAGGAAAGTCATGATACTGGAGGCAAGGGCTGAGGAGGCAGAAAGCTGGGCCAGGCGCAGCAATATCAGATTACTCGGAATCCCAGAAGAATGGAGGACCCGAAACCGTCTAAATTTGTGGAATCCCTACTACAGAAGGAAATTGGTGCAGGTAACCTCTCGCAAGGCTTCGCGATGGAGAGAGCCCACAGATCCGCCCAGAAGAAACCGCCACCGGGCTCATATCCTCGCCCAATGATCGCGAAGATCCTCAATTTCCGCGACAGGGAGATCATACTCAGGTATTCGTAAGAAGGCGGGGTAATAGAGCGGGGCAAATCTAAAATAACTATTGTTAGGCAGAATTATATGCAGTACCCTTTGGGAACACTACACACAATTAAGACTACAAGTGAAAGTACAATTTCACCTTTGGTACAAGCCTGTACTACACAGTTATAGTGGTAGCAGTAGCGGAGCAGCCAGCCTTATCTCAAGAGTAAGTGAGCAGTACAAATAGTTACACAAAGGACAGCAATTACTATGATTCAGGCAAACACTGACTCAAGGTTTCTAACTAAAAGAATATATATTGATTTACTCAACAGTTGTATAACATTTCACTATTCTAAGCAAGGTCAAAATCACAATCATAAATACCCCACACCACTCTCCTTACATTCCAGACAAGTTAAGCTCACAAAATGAAGTGGGAGCAAAATGGCACTCCAGCAATTTAAAAGGGAGGGAAAGACAAAGTTATTAGCAATGAGGCAAAACCAACAGGTAAGTATTCTAAGCAGTTGAATAAGGGAGACTACAGTGAGGAGATCAGCTAGAAAAGGCTTAGGCCACAGTCAATAGGTCAAAAGTCTTTTGCTCAAGATCACACAGTTCAGGGTGGTTCGCGGTAAAGTTTGTGGCACAGATTCCGGACGAGGTTGGTTGGTAGAAAAGTTAGTTCAAAGAGAAGAGAAGGACAAGCCCTCGGATTGGAGAAAGATTTCAAACACTTTCACCGTGGCTGAGCGAAACGCACAACCGGATTTGCACAGTACCTTAAAAAGGAGAGGGGGGTGTAGCTGAGGCAGACATTCCTGGTAGTTCCTGCAAGCTCACGGTTCCTGAAGCGACTGCCGGACTGATCAGAAGTAGGAAGACTGGAGGGTCCTGCACTACCCAGGGAAGAAACCAGCAGCAGCGCCAAACAACGAATAAAAGGTGCTCTCCTTAAAACCCAAGCAGGGTCCGACCTTCCTGGCTATCCGGCCCACTGCAGCTCAGCACAGCGAATTCAACCAGAGGAGGGGTCCTGGATTGTAGTTTGGGCAAACTGGTTGGTCCCACCAGCTCAAGGGAAGAAGTTTCCTGGAGGATCTTCTCTGTCGTCGGATTTGGAGATTCGGACCTACAACAGGGCTTCACCGGGCAGTTCAGTCATTGTAGGGGTCCTCTTCGTCCAGATCCTCATTGGTTCTTTCGTTTCAGTGGCGACTCTGCTCTTCCAGTCCCAGAGACCTGCTTTTTATGCAGTTTTCCCCCATTCATACAGCCTGTCTGTCAATCACACAGCAGGGTGGCTGGCCTGGCAGGGCCAGTCCCCTTAGCCAAGACAAGAGTGCGACTTGGGTTACCAAGGGAACCCATGGCAGGGGTCCGAAGATCCCTTACTCACATCCTGCCTACCTAGACTATCAGGCACCTCAAGGAGGGCTTCTGTGCAGAAGCCCTCGAAAAGACAGCGAACAAAGGAGTCATCCCCGGTTTGGCGCACAGAAAAAAACACGAGAAAGACTTTAACAAAAAGAAATGGCGACTAAACCCAGCCGGAACCAAAATAAAACATATATGGCAAGCAGGTTTTTTGTTCGAGGCTAATATAATAGCCTAAAACATTACCATGTTATGTAAGATAATCGCAGTAGAAAAGTTAGGGTAGATACCACTGCCACCAGCCAAGTCAATGGCAGTGCATCATGTTAAGGGATCGAAACAAGGCTCCAAGAGGCACAGACAAAAAGGGATAAGAGTTAACCCTTTCCAATACTTCATGTAAAATGGGGTGTACTGGGTCTGTGGTTTAAAGTAACTATATAAAGTTAATGGCAACTTTACCTGTTTCTGGGGGACAGTAGTCGGCCCCTGAAAAATGGAGTCAGTGGGAAGTCTCAAAGACAACCCTGTGTCACTGCACTGAAGGTGCTGTGTAATGCACACAAAACGTGGTGCACATGGAGTAGGTGAGGCTCCAGTGCCCAAGATCACACAGAAAGTAGAAATACACATAGCAAAACACATGTCAGAGTGGGGAAAAAAGGCTCACACTCTTACCAGGTGAAAAAAATAAGTCTTAGAAATCCAGCAAAGCTGCTGGGGGACTCTTTAGGTAAGGGAAATCAACCATTTGTGAAAATGCTCCCTAACAACTATATACCCTGATTATACTCAAGCTGTACAGAGAGTGAGAAACTATTACGTCCCGATAAAAGCACGCCTCAGACAACTGAACCTTAAATACATTCTACTCTACCACTCCAGACTGAAGGTGATCCACAAACGGAGAGCAATATTCTTAGAGACCCCAGTGGCTGCCAACATGTGGCTGGAACACAACAACCTGGCCGATGGGAACAAAAAAGACACTTGAAGCATATTGCTGCCGGAGAGAGAACTACCGAGGAGAAGTGAGATTATCAAGAACCAATACTAATAGAACGGAACACAGACATGGAATGACAGCGAGTACATTTATCATACGGCTGGGGACGAACTTGGCTACCCAACCTGTGTGCTGATACCCCACTCATGGAATGACTAATGCGGGCCTGATACTGGCACGCAAACATTCGCGCTGGACACCCTGTAGGGGGCAGACCAGCACGGAGACACCTGAGCACAGCATCGGAGATGCAGCTGCTGGGTGCTATTGTTTGGTTTGTGTTAGTTGTTATAACTGTTTCTTATTGTTCCAAAGTCTTCAAATACTGCAAAGAGGGTTGGGGAAGAAAAGACAACTTGGTACATGGCTGATCAAAGGCGGGGCGGACGGAGTTGTGGTCGCCCGGACCACGATAGACTTGAAATGCACAGTGCAGGGTGAGGAACAGATCTGGGGGTCGGGGCAAAGATCAATAATGGTAGTGCACCTTAATATATTGACATGGAATGTGTGCTGGATGGGGACCTATCTACGCAGAAATAGAATCAAATCTTACCTACATAGGAAAAAAGTGGACATAGCACTACTCCAGGAGACCCATCTCACTACAGAGGCACTGGCCACACTGAAACAAAGCTGGGGGGGGGGTCAAGGGCACGGAGCTCCTTACTCCAAATATGCGAGGGGGGTGTTCACTTGGATCAATCCTGAGCTACCCTTTAGGCTACTAGGGGTCCAAGCGGCACGTAAGGCAGATACCTAATACTCTGGGGTGTACTGGAACAAACTGAGGTTTGCATAACAAATACATACTTCCCTAACAATGGCACGCAGGCCTATCTTAGTAAAATACAACCTAAATTAACTACACACCGGGAGGGACTATATGGGGTGGAGACTTGAATTGTGTAAGGGACCTGGACTTGGACAGATCTGATCCCCGCAGAACCGGGATGAAACAACCTTGATAGCATTAAATACCATGCTGGACCAATTGGACCTTGTAGATGCCCGGAGGGAACACCACCCAGGAGATGGGGCTTACTCACACTACACGTCCTCTGCACACGGATAGACTATATCCTAATTGATAAGATGCACATGGCACAGGTGGAATAGATACAATATATGGGCAGATCAATCTCCGACCACTCACCCCTACTTATGCGCTGAGCAATGACAGGCACCAAACCACCCATTCCGTTATGGAGAATGTCAGCAGAGGCACTTACTGATTGGGAATTTAGAGGGGTGCTTGGGGATAAACTAACATTATATATTACGATCAATAGTGGCAGTGTGGAACACTGGAGTACAGTTTGGGAGGCACTGAAGGTGGTGGTAAGGGGAGAAACCATAACCAGTGCAGGAGGTATCAGAAAACTGAAAGGAGAACTGGAGGAGTGGGAGGAACGGATCTGGGATCAAGACAGAGGAGGCGAAGCTGGCAGAGGCTAGAACAGATTGCCAGCTGGTGTGGGGACGACTTGCTAAGTTTGACCATGCAACCCGCACCACCAAGATACACAAGGAGGTTGACAAACCCGGCAGACTGCTGGCATGGCTGTGGGGGCAAGAACACCCGAAACACCCGATAACCACGCTTCGGGAAGGAAATGGGGCAACGCACGACACACAGCAGTCAATAAACAATACCCTCGCAACCTATTATACCACACTATACGCCCACAAAACTCTGATGCCTCTGACAGACATACACGATACGCTGGAAGAGATTGAACTTCCTAAATTGAGCTTGACACAACGACAGGCACAAGACGAGGAAATCACCCCAGAGGATATCACGGAAGCAATTAGATCACTAGCCACCGGCAAGACCCCAGGTACAGATGGGCTCACACCAGAGTTCTATAAGGCATATGAATCGGCGTTGACCCCGGTACTATATGAGGTGTTCCAGGAAGCCTACGAGGTGGGGACCTTGCCCAAAAGCATGAGGGAAACACTAATCATCCCAATCCCCAAGCCAAACGAACCAGCCGACGAATGCAACTCTTATTGCCCCCTGGCGATGTTAAATTACGATTTCAAAATATTGACCACTATTCTGGCCAAGCGCCTATCTAGAGAGATAGGGAGCCTTCTACATGAGGACCAAAGTGGCTTTGTGCCGGGTCGCAGTACGACTGCCAACTTATGTAGGTTGCAGCACATTATGGATCAAACTAGAGAAGAGAAGGAACCCTTAGCAGTGATGTCACTAGATGCCATTAACAAAAGAAGGGGGGGATTTGTCCCAAAAGCAGTGAGGGAAGGGACAGGGAATCCAATTATAACAAGGAAGTCCCTACTGCTGTGAACTCAAGTTGCTTATAAGTAGTTATATTTTAAAGAATGTACCGAAACTGGTATCACACAATTTTTAGGAGTTTCTCTGGAAACAAGGAGGGCAAGTTTGTAAAAGAAATTTATAATGTTTATTTTTCAGAAAGAAATTTGAATAGACTGTAAGTCAATGTTTTATCAACAAATAACATAAAAAACCCATAAAAAACATGGTACAAAAAGCAACAAACAAATAGCTGCAAACATGAGTGGTTTGAAAGTTTGTAAAAAGGACACAAGAGTGCAATTATTGATGATTCATCTTGGTTATAAAGATAGAACAAACAGAAAATTGGTTCATCTTGGTTATAAAGATAGAACAAACAGAAAATTGTCAGTTTTAATTGCAAAAGAAAAGGGGAATACTTGTGGAAACTAGATACATGGACTGCAAATAGTGAAAGAAATGGAAAAAATGGCCTTGTTGTAAGCCAAACAATTAAGTTTTTAGAAATTTCCTTTTTTCTGAAGGCAGTCAAGTCCAAATTTTCTCTGTTTCCTGTATTCCATTGACAGGTCTGCCTACGTGTAAGTGTCAAAAGAATATAATGGATTGAAAAAGATCAAATTGACATCATCAAAACAACGTTTCGGCAAAAGTGCCACCTGTCTGGTCATGAATTCATAACATAGTTGAAAGTTGCCTTCCTCAGGGCGATATACCTCACAGCAATTTGACCCTGTGGGGAAGCAGACATGAAAAGAATAATTAAAACTTGATAGGGGCAATCCCCAAATCACGAGATAAAAAATTGCCCTTCTTGCTTAAAAGAGAAAGAGGGAAGCGAATTACCTAGTTGAAGGCTGTGGGTAAATTGGAAGAGAAACAGGCGTGAGGGGGGCTCGAAAGCCCAGAAATGGGCACCTGAAAGGTGGAAACGGGGTAATCCTCAGGGAAGCTGCATCGAGATTTAGGGTCACATTGGAGACAAAACTCACTGGAAATGAAAAAGGATGGGGTTAGTGTGAAGAAAAAACGTAATGGGGAGAAGCATAGTGATAGCGTTGTCTTTGTAAAGAGAGTACTCACATTCGAGTCTCCAGAATAGATGATCCTGCACAACGGCGTACAGAGTTGTCAGTGAAGTCCGTGATATACCATCAAATGGATGCCTGGGGGCTAAACAGCCCAATAATCGCTTTGAAACTACAGGTAGGTGAAAGCCGCTGTATGGTCACCTCACATTTGCATAGGGAATATGCTGCCGCTGAGGAAAAAACAGAGGCAGAAGGATGTTGCTAAATGCATTCACGGGCTGGCGTATTTACAATTTTTATAAAAAGGCATGCTAACCTGCTGAGATGTACTGCCCGTGGCTCGCGGCGTCTTACCTGATTGATGGCTGTAAGAGCGAAAGCCCAGCAGCTCCTGATTCACTGCTGCTGCGGGGCTCGAATGGGGCTTCTAAAGATATGTGCTGGTGCTTCATTGGTGACGGCAGGGGGCGTGTGCCTGAGTGGCCTCATGCCATTGGGATTTGTTCAGAGGAGCGCACGGATTGGCTGAGAATAGCCATACTTCTGTGTCACTCACAAGAGTAAAAGTAAAATACCTTCGTGGCGCCTGCTTCTGTAACTCTAAGTTACAAAGCAGGTTGCACGAAGGAGCAAGACGCCGTGCCTGTGCTCGAATCATGCGGTTGGGTTCGAAAGTGACTATGCGTCGGTTGCTGCTGTATCAGTATACGAACCGCTGGAGAGAAAGGAGGAAGGAGAGACGTGAGAGGGCATGGCTCACGCTGGAGGGCGGCTGCAGTTATGGCTCTGCCGGGCGGCTGCAGCTATGGCGCTAAGTCAGGTTGCAAGCCGCCGGGAAGAGAAAACAAAACAAACGAAAAACAGAAAAACGTGGCGACCATGACTCGCGCTGAGGGGTCAAATGGTGAGTGAAGCAGGAACGTCATGATCGTGGCTGATACACGAAAAAATTATTATGTTGAATGTGATCGGGGGAACAAATGAATATAAATCAAGGTTCCCGGACTATGAATGTGTGGAGCACAAACCAGAAAGAGAATGAGAGGGAAGCAACAGTAATCTAGATTGGACTAAAATCTTCATTAAGTCCACTTGTGTGTGTAGATAGGCGATAGATCCAACGTGCCTCCTTCTGAAGGAGACATTGAGAGACATTCGGGGTATTCTTAACCACATCCAAGATCCACCAGAATATGTCATTGGCGGAATGTTGAAATTCAAGGTAGTGACTTACTAAAGGTGCAGATATAGTTCTGCACCTAATTCTCGAGCGATGTTCCGATATTCTAGTGTGAACAGGTCAAGAAGTTTGACCGACATAGCGGAGTCCGCAAGGGCAATGGATGCAGTACACCGCCTGTTTTGTTTTGCAGTTTGTCATAGTAGAGAGAGTCCATGTCTACATAGATCTAATAATAAAAGATGAATCAGGAAAATTGAATTGTTCACTTTATCGTAAAACAACAGCCCGTAATACTCTCCTACATTATTCTAGCAACCACCCCCGGCACCTCTGGGACAATTTACCTTACGGACAGTTTCTCCGGATACGGAGGAATTGTTCTAACTTACATGATTTCTTTGAGCAATCAGACAAACTGAGTAGTCGTCTCAAAGAGAGAGGTTATCCCAAAAGATTGATTACTCAGGCGTTCAAAAGGGCCCGTTTTACTGATCGTGACTCTTTGCTTACGCCCAAACAAAACCCCAACTCAAAATCTGACATCAATAATTCACAAATGACATGTGTATTAACCCATGGGCCCTAAACCTTTGAGATCAAAAAACGTATCTCGAAATACTGGCCAATTGTTAAAATCAGTCTGCCTGAAGTGCCCCTACCACGTTTTGCCTTCAAGAGGGCGAGCAACATCCGCGACAAACTTGTCCACTCCACCTTCAAAAACGACTCACCTAGAATGGGACTTTGGGACCTTAGGACCACTGTAGGACATTTCCCTTGTGGATCCTGTTCTGTATGCCAATTTACCAAGAGACTAAAAGATTTCAAAATTGGGCAAAAGACATGGACTCTCTCTACTATGACAAACTGCTAAACAAAACAGGCGGTGTACTGCATCCAATGCCCTTGCGGACTCCGCTATGTCGGTCAAACTTCTCGACCTGTTCATACTAGAATATCGGAACATCGCTCGAGAATTAGATGCAGAACTATATCTGCACCTTTAGTAAGTCACTACCTTGAATTTCAACATTCCGCCAATGACATATTCTGGTGGATCTTGCATGTGGTTAAGAATACCCCGAATGTCTCTCAATGTCTCCTTCAGAAGGAGGCACGTTGGATCTATCGCCTATCTACACACACAAGTGGACTTAATGAAGATTTTAGTCCAATCTAGATTACTGTTGATTCCCACTCATTCTCCTTTCTGGTTTGTGCTCCACACATTCATAGTCCGGGAACCTTGATTTATATTCATTTGTTCCCCCGATCACATTCAACATAATAATTTTTTCGTGTATCAGCCACGATCATGACGTTCCCGCTTCACTCACCATTTGACCCCTCAGCGCGAGTCATGCTCGCCACGTTTTTCTGTTTTTCGTTTGTTTTGTTTTCTCTTCCCGGCGGCTTGCAACCTGACTTAGCGCCATAGCTGCAGCCGCCCTGCAGAGCCATAACTGCAGCCACCCTCCAGCGCGAGCCATGCCCTCTCGCGTCTCTCCCTCCTCCTTTCTCTCCAGCAGTTCGTATACTGATACAGCAGCAACCGACGCATAGTCACTTTCTAACCCAACCGCATGATTCGAGCACAGGCACAGCGTCCTGCTCCTTCGTGCAACCGGCTTTGTGACTTAGTTACAGCAGCAGGCGCCACAAAGGTATTTTACTTTTACTCTTGTGAGTGACACAGAGGCATGGCTATCCTCAGCCAATCCGTGCGCTCCTCTGAACAAATCCCAATGGCATGAGGCCACTCAGACACACGCCCCCTGCCGTCACCAATGACGCACCAGCACATATCTTTAGAAGCCCCATTCGAGCCCCGCAGCAGCAGTGGATCAGGAGCTGCTGGGCTTTCGCTCTTACAGCCATCAATCAGGTAAGACGCCGCGAGCCACGGGCAGTACATCTCAGCATGTTAGCATGCCTTTTTACAAAAATTGGAAATACGCCAGCCTGTGAATGCATTTAGCAACATCCTTCTGCCTCTGTTTTTTCCTCAGCGGCAGCATATTCCCTATGCAAATGTGAGGTGACTATACAGCGGCTTTCACCTACCTGTAGTTTCAAAGCGATTATTGGGCTGTTTAGCCCCCAGGCATCCATTTGATGGCATATCACGGACTTCACTGACAACTCTGTACGCCGTTGTGCAGGATCATCTTTTCTGGAGACTCGAATGTGAGTACTCTCTTTACAAAGACAACGCTATCACTACGCTTCTCCCCATTAAGTTTTTTCTTCACACTAACCCCATCCTTTTTCATTTCCAGTGTGATTTTTTTCTCCAATGTGACCCTAAAACTCGATGCAGCTTCCCTGAGGATTACCCCGGTTCCACCTTTCAGGCGCCCATTTCTGGGCTTTCGAGCCGCCCTCACGCCTGTTTCTCTTCCAATTTACCCACAGCCTTCAAACTAGGTAATTCGCTTCCCTCTTTCTCTTTTAAGCAAGAAGGGCAATTTTTTATCTCGTGATCTGGGGATTGCCCCTATCAAGTTTTAATTATTCTTTTCATGTCTGCTTCCCCACAGGGTCAAATTGCTGTGAGGTATATCTCCCTGAGGAAGGCAACTTTCAACTATGTTATGAATTCATGGCCAGACATGTGGCACTTTTGCCGAAACGTTGTTTTGATGATGTCAATTTGATCTTTTTCAATCCATTATATTCTTTTGACACTTACACGTAGGCAGACCTGTGAATGGAATACAGGAAACTGAGCAAATTTGGACTTGACTGCCTTCAGAAAAAAGGAAATTTCTAAAAACTTAATTGGTTGGCTTACAACAAGGCCATTTTTTTCATTTCTTTGACTATTTGCAGTCCATGTATCTATGTTCCACAAGTATTCCCCTTTTCTTTTGCAATTAAAACCGACAATTTTCTGTTTGTTCTATCTTTATAACCAAGATGAACCAATTTTCTGTTTGTTCTATCTTTATAACCAAGATGAATCATCAATAATTGCACTCTTGTGTCCTTTTTCCAAACTTCCAAACCACTCATGTTTGCAGCTATTTGTTTGTTGCTTTTTGTACCATGTTTTTATGTTTTTTTAATTTTGTTTTATGTTATTTGTTGATAAAACATTGATTTACAGTCTATTCAAATTTCTTTCTGAAAAATAAACATTATACATTTCTTTTACAAACTTGCCCTCCTTGTTTCCAGAGAAACTCCTAAAAATTGTGTGATACCAGTTTCGGTACATTCTTTAAAATATAACTACTTATAAGCAACTTGAGTTCACAGCGGTAGGGACTTCCTTGTTATAACTAGATGCCATTAAGGCATTTGATTCTATATATTGAGAATGGTTGATTGAGGTATTGCAGGAGTTTGGGTTTGGGGAAGGCTTTGTGAGGTGGATATAAATACTGTACAAAGACCCTACTGCGAGAGTGAAGATGGGCAAAATGATCTCAAAAGCCTGGGACTACAATGGGGCACTAGACAGGTCTGCACCCTGTCGCCCATGCTCTATATGCTGGGACTGGAACCGATAGCGGTCTATAGCAGAAGACAGTTCTGGGATGCAGGGATAAGGGTGGGCAGGAAATGCCATGTAATTTCACTATATACAGACTATGTTCTGCTCTACCTGAGAGACCCACAGAACAACGCTCCAGTAGTCCTAGAGGTACTAGACAATTTTGCACACTATTCGGGGATACACTTCAGTAAACGGAAGTCATGCATGTTTCACCTACCGGCGGTGGGGATACAATGGCAACCGGACACGTTCAAATACCTTGGGGTTTGAATCAAGCACACACCTGAACTCATGCACGAGCATAACACAGTGGCTGTGATACAGGGGCTCCACAATTCAATGAAATTCTGGTCCAAACTACTGCTATAATGATGAGAAGGGCGTCAATTGCCAAAATGATTATCTTGCCAAGGTTCCTGTAATATTTCCTGAATGTCTGTTACTATATTAAGCTGATGTTTTTTTCGAAATTTGGTGGCCCTGATCAGAGACTTTATATGGGGGGGCGACACACCATAAAATAGCATTGATCACATTAACTCTCCCATGCAGTGCGGGGTGTATACAACTCCCTGATTTTGAAAGGTACTACTTGGCGGCACAGCTCATTCACGTAACCAGATGGCTCTCAGATGATGCCACCAACCAGACTGGCCTCTTCAGGGACTTGATAGCCCCAGTGCATTTGAAAGAAATACTATGGACCCCACAGGATCCTAAAAAACATACTCCCATGTTGGCTGTGCTGGGCAGGACAATATGGAACAGGACCAAGGCCCTCTTACACTTAGCGTACCCCTACGAAATACCAATAATAGCGGAGGTGGGACTGACACCAACCGACCTCCGAACTATGAGACAATGGGAAAGTTTGTGCTTATACACCTGGGGAGACATGTACGAGGAGGGAGAGTTTAGGAAACTGGAATCACTTTATGATAAGAAGGAGCTACGAAAGGGACAATTTCTGTGGTACCAAAAGATTAAACATGTGGCCAAGATAAGATGGGAAGAATGGCCAATAGAACCAGCAACACATCCTCTAGTGTCAGAGCTATACAATTTAGGGGACGGATGGAGGCCAGTGTCAAGACTATATGCCCAACTGAACGATAGATCTAACCCCCGGAGTGCCACACTTAAAGCTAGATGGGAGGCGGACCTTGGCGAGACTATCACAGATGAGGAATGGGAAAGGGCTCTGAGGTGTCTAGAAACGCCAGATTCAGATTAATACAAATGAATGTCCTATATAGACTATACATGACTGACCCCGAAAAGAGTGGCAAGTTTTAATACGTAGTCTAGCGCAACATGCCCGCGGTGTGCCAATAGGGAAGCTGACTTAATGCATATGTTTTGGGGATGTGGGAAAGCGTGCAGTTTCTGGGCAAGGATTGAGCAAACCTGTAAGAAAGCAGGAGTCAACAGATACATCTGATCCCCAAAAGAATGTCTCCTAGGCATATACCCCAGATGGAGCAAGATCAAACACACTGCAAATCTAATGGACATGGCATGCATACTGGCAAAAAGAACAATAGCAATGGCATGGAAATCAAAAGCTGGCCCACAATACGCACGATGGAACAGTGAAATGGAACAATGGACTACTGCAGAAACGGAGGCATGGAACGCGGGCACAGCTGGAAACCCTGGAGAGATTAGCGTCACGTTCGAGGCATGGAAGGCTTTAATAAGAGACATGTTCCTCCCATTGGATGACATGCCCCCCTGAACATGTGGAAATAACTAGACGAGATACAGTATCAATGGTAACACAAATGAGAGGCAGACTCGACTCTGCCACCGCCCTACAGCTGTACAGAAATGGAATAAAACCATACCCCCAAACCACAGAGTGTAACCTCACAACCTACTGAAGCAAAGGAATAAAGTTTATGTTCACTGTTTATTGTTTTGTTATAAACGGAATCGTTTATTATAACTATAAATAACGGCAATGCAATGCTGATGTAAGCTGATAACTTCAAAATGTACACCTTATAAATGCCAATAAAAAAAAAAATGTATACAAAAAATGAACACCATGCATGCACATGAGGTTGACAACACCACCTCATCTGTCACACTTCTTACACAGGCACGTCTCAGACACATGTAACAAACCACATGCACTTTGTGAAATGCTGCAGTACAACACACAATGCAAATGTAAGACCATTGAAATCACACATGGTTCACTGAACACATGTAGAGCACTGTCTGGGACATGCACACAGACATCCGTATAAGAGGCATACTTGCTGTAACCCCACGGTGCACACTCCCACCATTCATGGACATGCACATGCACTGTGGAGCCCAGCAACACATGGACACTCACCTGACGACTCCAGACGTTGCTGCACATCTCTGAACCGGGCGTACAGCGCCAGGTAGAACTTCTCCAGGACCTGCATATCAGTGGTGTTCCTCCGGCCCCTGCGCCCCCCCTCGGTTGGCACCAGCCTGGAGGAAGCGCAGGGCCTTGCTGTGGGTCCTGGATTTTCAGCGCGTGTGCACGTGGTGATAGTCATGGGATGCCCGCCCTCCACATTGATGGCATCCACGATCCGGTCCCAGATCAGCTTCCGTCCTTCCTTGCCCACTTGCGTTCGGGCATTGAAGAGGGCGTCATAATGCGCCAGGACATGCTCCACCAGGATGTCAACTTCCCTGGCAGTGACATTAGCAGCCCTCTGCCTCGTTGCCGTGGGGTTGCCACTCACCTCAGATGATGCTGCTTGAGACAGGACAAACCCCGAGGCAAGTGTGGTTGAGCAAGGTGGTCCTGGGGCTGGGCTGTGGAGCGGTGGTGATGCAATGGCACATTGGGAGTCTCCGGAATCAGCTGATGCGGTCACAGGGCCAAGGACAGGACGACTGTTAATGGCTGGACAGCAGGCACTCAAATTGCAGGGCAGGTGGCATAGCTCTCAACCATTTGTCTTGCAAAGGCGGGTGAAATCACCCGATTTTGTTTCTGGCGCGTGAGATGCCCATTGGAATGAATGGGCGTGCAGGAGGCCTGGCGGGTGCGTCAGCCCTTTGCAAGGCGGGTGACACCCGCCAAAAGTGGGTGAGTTGAGAGCTATGCAGGTGGGCAACAGGCACACACAGTGGACAGGCAGCAGTAGATGGCTCGTAGTAGGCAGCTCAGGGCAGTAGAAGGCAGGTAAAAAGGCTCATAGGCAGGAGCGTGGGTCTTCTATGTCTCTCGCGTGGGCAGCCGGAAACAGAGTGATGGTTACTCTGCACGTTCGAAAGTAGCTCGAACATGTGAAATCAGAGGAAAGGCCCTCATGATGTACGTTTTATGACAAGCCCTGGGCGTTGCCGTTCAGATTCAAGATAAAGGAGTGCGTAGGAGAAAATTAAACTGCATGTGCAAATTGGAGTGGACAGACGAGTGCATTACAGAGAATTTTGGGGTGCCACGCAATACGTTCACTACTGTGACAGTGCAAACTTCTTATTTTGGAGGGGGATTTGCCTCCGCGCACAGAGGCTAATGGTGCGTCACATACGCATTGTTCATACTCTGTGTGCCCCTGTGTATTGCGTACCTCCATTATTACCATTACAGTAGTTTTCCTGGGCTTCGCGTACGTATTTTTTGTTTTGGGTGCCACAGCGTATGACGTAACGCTTATACTTTTTTTTTTTTACCAACCTTATTCAGGTTTTCAAGAGCATTGGTTACAAACATATATGCATTTAGAGAATAGCAAGTTTTGGCCCTTCCCCATTGTTCGCTCCAGTCTTTGGGTTCCATTTGATCTTACATTTTAACTGTTAAAAGTCCCCCCGCACTTCCCCCCCCCAAAAAAAGGTAACTTCCAAACAATCGGGTGGAGTGTTGCATATTTCGGCTTCATGAGTCTTCCGGCTGGATCACCTTTCCGGCCCAGGATATGCGCTTTCAGAAAACAGGTATTTTGCGGAGTAGTGTAGGCTTAAAGTACATTTGTTCTTTGTCGTCTGTAAATTCATGCAGTGGCATCCAAGTGTTCAAGTATTTTGAATAGGAGCTGTGGGTTAATGCCGTCACTTTTTCCATGGCCATCACCCCCCACCATAGTCTTACCCACCACATGGCCACTATCGGCCCTTGCTTGTTCTTCCATGCTTGTGCCAGGGTGATTCGAGCAGCACTCAGCATATGGGTGATAAGGCTGGCTTTGGACCCTGAGTTTGCGTAACACCCTTCGACTGCCTCCCCCAGTAGGACCACCACCGGATCAAATGGCAGTTGTGCCCCTGTTATCTTCTTGATATGGCTCAAGATCTGCCTCCAGTATATTTCTGCCACCGGGCAGGACCACCACATGTGAATTAAGTCCCCAGGTTGACCGCAGCCTCGCCAGCAGGATATGGTGTAGTCCGGATTAGTGGAGTGCATGCGTGATAGCGTCACATATACCACCTCAGACACATTTTGTATGCTGCCTCTTTGATTGAGGTGCATTTGGAGCTTTTAGCAGCTCTTTGCCATATTTGGCTCCAGGTCTCCCCAGAGATTGGTCTCCCCACATCCGCATCCCATTTTTGCATATACATGAGGGCTTCTTCAGGATCCACCGATCCCATCAAGCGATACAATTTTGACACCCCTTTTTCCGGCTGACCTTCTTTTATCGTGAGTTCCAGCCCCACTGGGTCCCGAGTTGCCCCCTCCCGGACCTTTCTGTTGGAAATCCAGTGCCTGAGTTGAATATAATGGAATCTCTCACATTCCGGTATATCAAATTTGGCTTTACATCTCTCGAATGTTAGGGGCGTACCCTCCTCATAAAGGTCCCCTAACGTCAGGGTTTGCTCCCTGCCCCCCCCAATGTACCCAGAAGTCAGTCTGCATCCCGGGAGTAAAATCTGGGTTGTGGGCAACGGGTGCCAAAGGACCCCCAGATTTTTACCTTTCTGCCCCTCAGAGATTTGTCCCAATACCATAGAATGGCCTTGGTTGACTCAAGTAATGTACCCTCTTTGCCTCTGTGTTGTTAAGCAATATAGGCGAGGCTTCCCAAGGGAGCCTTAGTTGCTTCCCCTTCTAGGGTAGCCCATCAGTTTTGATTTTCTCTGGGTGACCATTGCAGCATGGGAGCTATCTGTGCTGCCCACAAGTATCTGAGGACTTCCGGGACCCCCAGATCCCCTAGTGCCTGTGGCCTAAACAATACCTTTTTGGGGACCCTCGGTTTTTTCCCCCTCCATATATAGGACATCACCTCCCTCTGTAGATTTTGGATTGCTGGATTTGGGATGCGTATTGGGAGACCCCCCACCACATATAGAAACCTAGGGAGCAAGGTCATTTTAACGGCCGTTATCCGTGCCAGCCATGACAGTTCCTGCACCTCCCAGCGTTTCAGATCTCCTGCCAGTGCTTTCAGTAGGTCCGGGATGTTTGCCCCATATAGTCTCTCATACTTGGGGGTCAGCTGTATTCCTAGATATTTTACAGCTTTCTGTTCCCATTTCAACGGGTACCTATCCTCCATTCTGTCACTTGTTCTGCTCTCTCAGTAATATTGAGTGCCTTAGATTTGGGATAATTGATGTGGAAGCCAGAGACCCTCGCAAACCTGTCTAGCAGGTCTATTGCTCTTGGAAGTGAGTGTGCTGTATCTTTTAGGAACATGAGAATGTCATCGGCGTAGAGAGCCACCTTTTGAGAGCCCCCTGCGTCTACCTCCACCCCTTGGATCTCTGGGTCATTGCGGGCCCTCTGTGCTAGCGGCTCCATGGCCATGGCAAAGATCAGCAACGACAGTGGACACCCCTGCCTCGTGCCCTTCCGAATGGCGATACTATCTGTGAGCCGTCTGTTAACCAGTAGTCGAGTGGATGGATGTACGAAATTGGCGGGTATAGATCGGACCGCACCCAAACCTTTCCTGGGTTAGCTGTAAAAAAAAACAGTGTAGACTGTCAAAGGCTCTGGAGGTGTCTAACGCCAGTACCGAGAACCGCTGTCCTGTTCTCCGGCCCCAATCAATTGTGTCTATGGCTCTACGGATGTTGTCGTATGTGCGTCGCCCTTTTACAAAACCTGTCTGATCGGGGTGAATTATCCCCAGTAGGACACTTGCTAGTCAGATTTTTGTATCTCTGTTTAATAGCGATATGGGGCGGTAGCTCGCGCAGTCCACGGGGTCCCTATCCAGTTTTAATAGTAATAATGTGGTCGCTGACCTCATATCTCTGGCGATCTTCCCAGACTCCCAGATGGAACTAAACAGCTTTGTTAGGGGGCCCACTAGAGTGGCTCTTTCTTTTTGGTAGTACGCATTGCTTAGCCCATCTGGGCCTGGTGATTTATTCCCTTTCAGTGCTCCTATCACCTTTCCTACCTCTTCCTCCATTATGAGTGCTTTTAGCATTTGCCTATCGAGATTGCTGATTCGCAGCAGGGTTATCCGATTAAGGAATGCTATCCGCGCCTCCCTCTCCAGGTCCTCCCCTTTCAGGTTTCTGGTATAGAATGAGTATATCACTTCCTCTATTTCCTCTTCCCCACCGCACCAGGCTCCCTTCTCGATTTTTAAGTTGGACTATGCAATTCCGTTTTTTCTGCTGTCTTAGTTTGGCTGCGAGGAATCGATTGGCTTTATCCCACTTAATATGGTAAAATTGTTTAGTACGCACAAGGAGATGCGCCGCTTCGTCCGCCAGATGGTCTTCCAGGGCCGCTCTAACTTTTTTTAATGCGTGCCATGCTTTTTGTGAGCCCCTACTTTTATACTCTGTCTCGGACTCCGCCACTTTGGTTTCCATGTCAGCTTCATCCTTTCCCGTCTCTTAATATAATTTGTTGTGTGCCCTGTGAATTCTCCCCTTACAACTGCTTTACTCACGTCCCAAATAGTGCCCCAGTTTATTCCAGGAGTGACATTTTCTTGAAAATAATTCTTCAAGGCTTGTTCTATGTCTGCTCTGAGGGCTACATCTTTCAGGATTATCTAATTTAGCAGCCATGGTTTGCAGGTCTGTTGTCGTGTACTTAAGGGTTCCAATGTTCAGAGGACGTGGGCATGGTCCAATAGGCACCTCACTCCAATCTCTAGTCCCATGACTTGTGGGATCAGTGATGTTAGGAAAGATTTCATTATTGTATGTCATTTTCTCTCCATGTGGCAACCCCCAAACTTTTTGCTGTTGTTTTACACCCTGATCTAGACTTTGCCAGAGAAGCGCAGCCTTCCGCCACACACCTCTGGGCTTTCGCTCAATTCTTATGGGGAAACTGACATGTCCTTAAGACAGTCAGTACTGGGAGACTTCGTTTGCCTTAGTCCTTTCCTCATGTTGCAGCTTTTGTGAAACATGAAACAAGAGTGCACCGTAACTTACATTACCGCGCTCTTGGGTCTCTAGTCATTCCAATGGCCCTAGAAACCTCTCGCTGGACTTATTATGAACTGTGCGAGTGTGTCACGGACAGGACTGGTGGCAGCTATCGTTTCTCTTGTGTTTTGAACCCTTTTTTGCTATGTTATCCGCGCTTACCGCGTTTGGCACGAATAGGTGGCCTGGCTCCCAAAATGGCCATGCCACGAGGTTCTTTGTCCTGTCCGCTGACCGTCTTGCCCCTTCACCTTCCCCCAGGTCGAGCCGACCCGGGGCAGTCCTTATTTGGTCATGCACTTTCCCGCGAAGCTTTCACAGGCTTCTGCATGCCTTGTGTGTGCCTCCAGGAAGTGGACTGGGATGTCTGGTACCAATACACATCCTGGGTGCCAGAGAGTCCAGAGTGTCCTGAATGCCTGGGACCACCATGGTCCGTGATAGGTCCACGTATGGTGTGAGTGTTTGTGAGCAGATCTCCTATTGGGTCCTCTCCGTTTTGGCGTGAAGGGAACTTTGATAAGAGGAGGCTGAAAACACCACTACCATGTCGATCTCCTAAATTCACACCGAACAAGGGATAAAGAGGCAAGTATCCTGCAACAAGAAGCTGAGTCGAGAAACCGCTGGTGACCCGCTGAAGGTTTGGCACCCTGAGCCGCTGTCGTCCTGCGAGGCCCCTCTGCATCTGATCGTCCTAAAAGGTCTGCGAAGGCGCTTCAACCCATTGGAATAGTGGGATGAACTATTCCCAGCACCTTCATCAAACCGTGCAAGTAAGCCTCTTCGGAAGTGTCCCTGGGCCAACCAGTGGGCTGACCAGCTTACGCAGGACGCTTTGCTCTGTCACCGCCGCCGTTTCGGGAAAGCCCTCGAAACTTGGTCTACTGCTTGCTCTGCATCCACGGCACCCTCACACCGAATTCGTACACTTGGCATTCCCAGATCTGAAGTGAGACGAGTGCGTCCGGACCAGAGTAAACGCGGTTGCCGTGTTGCCCTGCTGTGGTAACAACCTGTGCACGTCGCTGCATTTGGGACACCCTCGACCCTGCATCCTGCTACGCAGAATCTACACGGTGTCGAGATGTCCTGATCATCGCAGCTGAACCTGCCAGCAACGTGAACTGAACTGGAGAAGTCTGGGCCTGCCTGCGTCGGGGACCGGTGAGTAGTCCATACCCCAACCGGTGGCCCCTCGCACAGGAGCCCGTTTCTTTTCTACCGTGGTTGCAAAATAGCGACTCTATCCCACACTCTCACCCTGCCTCTGCCCACAAGTGGAGGCCTTGCTTGAGTAGTGGGGACTTCTTCTGCATCGCTTCATTCACCTTCCTGAACTGCCTGATATCCTTGAAGAGGCCCTCTTTTGTCCATTGGCACCAGCGCGTGCAGGTACTTTTGAGCATAAGGCTCCTCTCTTCGTAGGGCTTGGACTTCCTCCTAGTTAGGTGTATTTCAGATGTCGAACTGGGTCTAATGATTACTTGCACTGCCTGTTTTCCTCCCCATCTAGGTGGTTTACATATTACGTGCTCCTAACTCCTTAGACCCCTCGGTCTTGTATATATATTGTATTGATTGTGATGTGTTGGTTTACTTTAGTATTATTGTGATTTTTTGCTATGGTCGATGTTACAAAGGCCTTGTAATAAATGTGTCTATATTTTTAATATAACACCTGTCTGAAGTAATTTGTAAGTGTCCTGCTTTGTGTGCTCATTGAGGTCTTTCCATCACCCTCACCCCTCTTGGGACTTAGTCTTGACCACCGCCATCGCTACCCTGATTGGTCTGGCTTGTCCAGATGTTACCCTGTTCCAAGAAACTAGGCTGGCCTTCTGAACCTCTGCCCCTCCAGATCTGAGTTCAGAAATCCATCTTAACAAGTGAGTCCGAGATCAGCACCATATCCATTCCGGGAGTGACCCCTACGCACCGCAGAGTAGTGGGTGTATGCTTTGTCTTGTGGGCGAAAGAAATGCCATGTCTCTATTAGGTGTAAATCTCTAATGAGTTTTGCTAGGGCCTGTCTGAACATATGGTCATTAAAGGTGGCCGGAAGAGTTTTGTCCATCCCAGCGTCCATCACCCCATTAAAATCACCTCCTATCAGGACCTGTCCCCCTCCCCACTGTGCGATGATGGGTAGGTAGCACTTCCATCAAGAAGCTGTCCTGCCTTTTGTTGGGGGCGTAGATCGATATTAGCGTTACCTGCTGCCCCATCAGTTTCCCTCACACTAACAAATAGTGGCCTTCTGGATCTTTCTTTACAAATTGTTTCTCGAAATCGATACCTTTTGCCAGAAGGATGCCCACTCTCTGTTTTTTCGTTCCACTAGAGGCGAAGTATTGTGTAGGAAAAGCCCTGTGCCTTAGCCTGTGTTCATCCTCCGGGAGCAGGTGCGTTTCTTGCATCCAAAGCACTGAGGCCCCCATATCCCAAAGCCTATTCATCATAGATTTTCATTTAATTGGGGAGTTAAGCCCCTGGACATTTAGTGTAACAAATGTTAATTCAGCCATTCTTATGCCTTGATCTTGCGCTTCTCTTAAGTTTCCTAAGCCCTTCTGCGCCTTCAGATATCACCTGTATGCCATATGCCACTGCCCCCCTTGTAACTAAACTCTCTCCCCCCTAACCCTCTAACCCTAAAACGTAAACTTCCCCCTTGAACATTCATCGTGGACTTGCCACAACAACTCACCGGGTTCAGTGCCTAGCCGGGATATTGGGGTCTGGCTCCACCCCCCCCTTCACCCCTGCCCTCCCCCCCTCATTCTAGAGCCCGTGGAAGTTTTCAAATGTTCGCCACTGCTGCCGCAAACTGTCCCCCCAGAGTAAAACATTGTCCTGTTAGTGCTCCCTCCCTTCAGGGATCCCAGAGGAGCTTTTGTTAACCTCACAAACTGGCCCCCCTTAGGAGTTCCAGCATCTGGTTTAGTCTATCCCCCTGATTATCCCCTTGATCTTCTCCAGTTCTGTCTTTCACCAGAGTTAATGGCAGATCCAGCTTAAACCCCCGACCCCCGACCGACCCCCGGTGCTGCATATTTACCCTCCGTCATGGTGGTACTTGCCAGAGTTCGTGTCCGAGCATACGATTCCCGGCCTCGCTCTTCAGTTGATCCCATCGGTGCCATTAGGTTTATTGACCATGTAGGGTCCTTGGTTTTAGCTTCTTTGTTGCGGCCCCCTGGGTGTGGGCGCGCAGGTTTCCATTGCTCCCTCTCCAGTGCGTCCTCCCTCCCTTTGCTTCCAGATGGGGTGCCTTCTGTGCATGTGCTTTCCTTACCTTTGTCACCTCTCATGAGATTCTCTATTTCCTCTTCTTTTGTGATCATGTACCGCTGGCTCCTCCATTCAAATCGGAGTCCGGTCGGGTATGCCCACCGGTAGCGCACTCCCTTAGTCCACAGCCAGTCTGTTGCAACCCTCAATCGTTTCATCTTGAGGAGGGTGGTCTGTGCTAGATCTTGATATAGTTGGATGGGCGCGGACCGGAAGTGTATAGGTTACTTCTTCCTGGAAGCTCGCATGATGTCCTCCTTCAGCTGGAATAAGTGTATCCGGGTCAATACATCTGGAGTCAGGTTTTTGCTCATTTGAAATGTAGAGTAGACCCTGTGTGTCCGGTCCAATACCATGTCTCTATCGTCACCAGTCTCTAGGATATGTCGAAACAGGTCTATCACGTATTGTTGTAGCTCGGAATCCGCCACGAATTTCAGAATCCCCTGGATCCGTATATTATTTCTTCTGGACCTGTTTTCGGCATCCTCCTGCCTGTTCTGTACTCGCTCCATCTGCTGTTCGAGTTCTTGCACTCGCTTTAGCTTTTCTTGCTCCTGCCTCTGTTCGGCCACTGTGGTCTCCACTTCGTCGACCCTTCTTTCAACCGCCATGACCCCTTTATTGAGGTCCGCTATGGACTTGGCCTAAGTCGGAAGCGCTATCTTTGATGTCTTTTTTCAGCTCCTGAAGCATCGCTAATAGATCCGATTTACAGATTGAAGGGTCCACAGGCTCATTCGGGTCTTCTGCTGGAGGGGAATGTATTTGGCCCATAGCCTGAAGTTGGCCGCGTTTTTGGGTCTCTGCAGCTTGCATCATCGCCTTGATATCCCCCGATGCTCCAGCTTTCGACTTAGTAAGCTGCTTGGACATGTTTTGAGTGGAGGAGGGAGTGCACTCCCCTGCTGTCCCAGGGCAGAGCTCAGCCCTGGGACATGTTCGTGGTCTGTACTACTCTGGTGCAGGTGGCTCCCCTTTGCCCATCAGTCCGTGGGGCCCCCCCAGGCTTGCCGCCCCCATCAGGTGCCCCTCGAGCCTCAGCCGGGTCTTGGGTATCTCCCTGTTGTTTCAGGAGCCTTCTGGGTCCGCCCCCTCTGCCCCTCAACTGCATTTTCCAGGGGGCTCCGTTGTCTGAGACTCGCCTGCTAGGACATCATTCTTGGAGCGTTTTTAGCGTTAATTACGCCAGGCACTTCAGCCTCTCCACTATGTGGAGGTGCAGGAGTGATAGCTTGGGGACTTTAAAGGAGATATGTTGGCTGTATGTGTTCTTGCCCCCGTTTGGTCTTAAGGGGTAGGGCAATGCAGTCCTGAGGTGTTCCAGGTGGGAGGCAGGATGCTGTGATCCTATACGTGGGAGGCTGTGCAGTGGTTCACACTGCTGTTTCAGTCAGACCCTGAGCTTGGGCCCCTTATGCCGGCGAGCAGTGCCCCGCTCCGCCCCCTCACCACTCGTCCCCAGTTAAGGGGAGGATAGGGGAGACACGCCCGACCTGGCGCCTGATGATCCCCGGGACGGTCTCCGCCCGCCGCTCCTCTCACCTGTGGCACCTGCGCCGGGGTCCGTCGCTCCTAGGCTCCTCTGGCAGCTCGCTACATGGGGCCACACAGCGGGTTCGCGCTGCCCTATCAGTCCGCTCCTGGTCCCGCATGAGGTCAGACTGTGATGGTGACCCGAACTCTCCCAGTTGCTGAGCAGCGCCCCGCTCCACCCCCCTGCCACCTGTCCTCAGCCTAGAGGAGGGTGGGGGAGGCACGCCCGACCCAGCGCCCGATGTTCTTGGAGCGTTCTCCTCCCGCTGCCTCACACCCTTGCCGCCACTGCTCCCGGCGGGTGCACTCATTGCTCCTCCGCCCCCAGTGCTCTGAGCCAGCTCCGGGCTCTGTCACTCCTCTCCGGGTGCCGGTAGCCACCAACCTTCCGAACTGAGCAGGATTTGCACTCAGATGCGTCCTTTCACTCGGCAGGGACTGTCATCCTCAGCAGCTTCATTTTTTTGTCGGTGTGTCTCGTAAGGTGCAACCGCCGGCTGCAGGCCTCCTCTGACGAAGCCCCGGCGCCCGTTCCTCAAGTCTGAGCCACCATCTTGGCGGGAAGCTCGGGCTGCGCCACAAAATCGTTACGAACTTCCACACGGCTGCATCTCACCGCCTCATCTTCCCAGATGGTGCTCTAGGCATTCATATATGCCTGGATCGTTTTCTTTGGAAATTTTGGCATTTTTAGGGGGTATTTGGGCTTCATTGTGGAAGGGGGTCCCAGAGCCTACCTAGGAGCCATCCATACGGGTCCTCAGCCAGCCACGCCCTCAACGCTTATACTTTTTACGGGAGCTACGCCTGTGCGTTACGTGTCCTGTTTCATTTTCATCAGGGGTAATATTGAGCCTTGCTGGACCACACAAGTAAGTTTTCCATCACGTACACTGCCCCCTCACTCCAGTTGCCCAAGACAATTGCTTGGTGTGCCTCCCATTGTACAAGTCCATCTGTGCCATGAGTGGGAAGGCCCCAAGAGGGAAAGGTGGCAGTGGTGGCCAGGGTTGGGGAACGTGCAGCAGAAGCTGCTGGCACCACCTCCAGGGGCAGGGGACATGCAGAGAGAGCTGTGGTTACCCCCCAACTGGGTCAGGGAGCTGCAGGTGCAGCTGCTGTCCCCATCACCCCGGGTCAGGGACCTGCAGAGGCAGCTGCTGTTGTCCAACCGCAGGTTCATGGACCTGCAGGGGCAGCTGCTGTCCCCACCACCTAGGGTCAGGGAGCTGCAGGAGTATCTGTTGTTGCTCACCCACCCGGTACACGGACACGCAGGGGCAGCTGTTGTCCATGCCTCAAAGGGGATGGATCATCTGGGTAAAGCCCCTGTCCCCAGCTCCCATGTTCAGTGACCTGTACGGGCAGCTGCTGTCGCTATCACCCTGGGTCAGGGACCTGCAGGGGCAGCTGCTGTTGTCCAACCCCAGGTTCAGGGTATCACAGGCTCTAGGTAACAATGAGAAATGTACTTGTGTTGTTTGTTTTTGTTAGATGTAATCCTTCTGTAAGGGTTGTAATCCTTTTGCAGGGTTGAGATATGAATGTCTGCCACAAGATGCTCAGAGGCCAGTGACTGGGCTCTGTGCACCCCGCGGGCGGCACCCTTGGGAAACCCTTGTGGGGAAGAAAACCCGTGAAAAGCCACGGAGAGGTGGTCATGGTTTGAAGTGTGGCAGTTAAATGTCTTTTTCTGTACAGTAGGAAGTCCTGTGACAGCCGTATTTCTCAAATGGCTGGAGTCCGGTAAGAATATGGAAGTTTGCTTGCAGCTGGGACACAGTAACGAGTGAGGTAAGAGAAATGGCTGATCACAACCACGGCCGGCCCGTCTGGAATAGCTGTTGCTGGGACCGTAAGCAGAAATGGTGTTGTGGACTGTGGAAGACTGCCGCCAGGACGACAATAGGAAGCAGTAGTCACGGCGGTGCCGTGGACGAAGTTGCAGCCGTGAAAGTAAAGAGGCTGAAGAAACAGCGGAGCCGAGGAGGAAGGATGGCAAAATCTGATGGAAAACAAAAGGGTAAGGATACAGAGAATGACAGAACCTGTAAGATCAAGAAGGAAAGAAGCTGAGGAAAGGAAGGAAAAAGGCAGAGAGCACAGATAGGAAAATGTAGAATCAAAGCAGCCAATCCGAAGAAACGGAACAGTAGACAGAACAGAATTGGAAAGAGAACTGAATCGTAAATTCAGAGGGAGAAGGATTCACAAAAAAAAGCAAAGGAAGTAATTAAGCTGAGGCAAAGCTTAGGCAATTATAGAGCGGAGCAAAGTAGTGACGCACCTACCCGTTCCTCTGCAGGGATAAAATAGGAATGGGAGAAGGAGGCCGTCGCCATCTTGAGAAAGTCTAGACCTGCACACGGGCTCCATGGAAAGGGAACCAAAAAGGCGCCATCTTGGCTTCTGTTTTAGGTAATAAAGATGGTGTTTCTTCCAAATAATCCAGAGGGACCTTGAGGGCCTTCTAACACAGGGAGCTGCAGCATTTGTTATTGCCCCCCGTCCGCACGGTACACGGACACACAGGGGCAGCTGTTGTCCGTGCCTCAAAGGGGAAGGGACGTCCGGGTAAAACACCTGTCCCCAGCTCCCATGTTGAGGGACCTGCAGGGGCAGATACTGACCCATCATCAGTGGGTGATGGCATGGCCCAGGCCACTAGTGGTCCAGCCTCTACTGCCCTGAGTGGTCCCAGCCACACAGGGTCTGCACCACATGCCAAGAAGCAAAAGCATGCAGAACAGGAAAAGGCTCAATCCCAATGCACGGCAGAGGACACTGCAACGTCGAGGAATAGGAGCTTCAATGATGAAGAACTCCAGATCCACGTGGACTACGTGTGCGAACACCACCATGACATGTGCACGCCGCCAGGGAGCACACACATGCCTGCTCAGCGTATGGTCCACTGGCAGCGAGTCATGCATGACATCATCGCCTTGGGGAATGAGAGGCGCACCGCTCGTGAGGTCATGAAGCGGTGGAATGACCTCCACCGTCGAACCAAACACAAGCTGGGTGCCAACCTCACCTCTGCTCTGGTGACTGGAAGGGGGGTCACCACGGGAGCAGGAGCTCACACCACATGAAGAGGCCATGAGCGAGTTGATTCATGTGGATCAGGTGCAAGGCATGGTAGGCCTACCAAATTATGAGGAACCGTCCAGTGAGTGATGATGCGTGTGCATCCTGAATATGTATACGTAGATTAAATAAATTAGTATGATTGTGTAGCACTTCTGCCTGCATTTGTATAACTGCCATGGGTGAACCATGTCATGGTGCACTGACTCATGCTTAGTGTACTGCAGAGTGCATACAACCCATGTGCTCAACATCCGTTGAACATGGCTTTGGGACAGTAGTCATCACGAACCGTCAGATACAAAAAGACATTTCTGGCATGCCAACACAACATGACATCTGGGTGTTTTCATCAGTGATGTTAGTGACTCGGCTATACCAGTCAAGTGCTTGTGTCTGAAGCACGTGCTTCACATCATGCACTGCATCTTGTAGAAAGTCCATCCACACATGTCCGTAGGTGGTTTCATGCTACCCATACCGTCCATGAACACTGGCAGCGGGCGTGACATTGTGCCATGAGTGACATAGCATCTTACTAAACTGTGAACAGTGGACCCAGCCGCAGCTATGGCACTGGCCCCCTTGTAAAATATTTGTCAGGAGTCATCCCTGTTGACCTGCAACACTCAACACACACTCCATGGGTCCATGGCCCTGTCCCTCTTGTGTGTCACTGTCCCCTCTTCCTATCTACCAAGACATGTCATTACTCTCTCCACATCACACACCTGGGACTCCACAGTCGGGGCATTTCCACATTGTGTGCACTCCCTGTGCCAGTGCTACACTGGTATTACATGTAATTGTAGTGGACTTTGCTGTGATTATGTGTGCACATGTTCTCATGAACGTTAATGGCATGTTGCATATCCGCTTGATGAGTCACAATTAGCATGTTTTAGTCTACTGTTTTCTGTGCCATGGGACAGGATGTGCATCCACAGATACATATCTGTTGGTAATGTGTGCAGTGCTTACATGGTCAGGGACATGGGATGTAGTGACAAGTCTGCATAAGCCATGATCTCTGAGCTTTTTGTACATAGTGGGCCTCATTCCGAGTTTGGAGGCTGCCATGGTGCTATTAGCACCATGGCTGCCTCCAATACCGGTACCGACTCCAACCTGGTTCAATGGGTACTTACCGGTGTAGTGCGACCTTTGCGGGACCGTTAAGTCCCCATTGAAAACGGCAATCCCCATTCCCATTTGAGCCCCCATAGGGCTCAATGGGAATGGGGGGGGGAGCTAATAACGGTACCACAATTTGCGGTACCGTTATTTGCTCCCTGGTCCCTTTGTGGCTCCCGCTAAGGGACCTCGGAATAGGGCGCAAAGGGATTACCGGCACCGATGTCCTTAACGGTGCCCAGTATCCCTTTGTGCCCACCTCGGAATGAGACCCAGTGTGTGTATGCATGTTTTGGCATGGTAAGATGCATGGCAATGTGTTGCAGGACAGCATTGTGATACCTATGTATGTAGTCGATGCAATTAACATGATTATTCATGTCTTTATATGTCCATGTTCAGGTGATGAGCCACTAGATGCTGGGGAGGAGGTAGAGGAGGAACGGGAGCCTGAGCCGGAACAGAGCACCAGTTGAGCACATGTTGTGGCAGCCCATGAAAATCCACTGCTGCTACAGGCCATCCGGGGTATGGCTCAGTATGTAACCGACTCCGATGAAACCAGTATCTCTGGTGATGAACCAGATGTCCATTCCTCTATGCTGTCGTAGGTGAGTGCATCAAGTGTTGGAGCTGTTGTAGCCCGTGCATCTGCAGTGGGTCACATCCCCACACTGGGCCTGTCGTGTTGTCACGTCCATCTGTGGTGGTTACGGCTGCAAGGTCACACTCCACAGTATTGGTTTCTGGTCCTGGGACAGATCACCAAGGGAGGTATGCAGTCCTGCAGACACAGACAGCGGCATTACATCAAAGGCCATGCTCCCTTGGGTCAGGCAGGCGTGGGGCCCGCACACGTGGTGGACGTGTGGCGGCTGGGGAGACAGTGTGGGAACAGCCAATGTTGCATGTTGCACAACAGGGTGCTTCCTATGAGATGTTGGCTCAGGGCATGGATAGGGTGGCCAATTCCATGACCCCCCCCCCAGAAACACAGGTAGAGCACTAGCTGCAGGCATTGTGGTGCACATGCTGCTCATACAGGCTGCACATGGAGGCCAGCAGCAGGAGCCAATGGGCCGATCTGAGGTCTCTGCAGGCATCCCTGCTTGCAATGGGTCGGGCCAACAGGGAAGCCCTGAGGCAAGAGTTTCTGGCCCTCAGAGCTCAATGGAAGTGCTAGAGGCAGCCCGCAGTACACAGTACCAACAGGAGATGCAACTATTGAGGCAGACCATCTCGAAGGAAATCTGTGTGTCCCATGAGGTGTTGCATGAGGACCTCTGAGGCTTCATGTTGCAGATGCATTCATCTGAATCCCACCTGGCCACTGCCACTGAGGACCAGGCCAGGGCTAGTCAACCTCCCTTGCCACTACCACCTTCGGATTCTACATAGGAAGGTGGCCACAGCAGCAACAGACCTCCCAATCCAAGATAGCTGTGCGGTCCATGAGCCCATGGAGGGAATTGTTTTTTTTCAACATCCACTCATGTGGTAGTTGACGTGCGCCCTGGCCCCCACCCCCCCTCGAACCCCCTCCGGTCCAAGATGGACATTTTTATTCTTGTTTTTTTTTCACCCCCCTGGCCAGATGTTGGCATATCAGATTTTGTTTTTCCCTTTCCTGGTTGGGTTCATTTTTGTATTGATTGCCCTTGAGGGGTGCCATTAGCTCCTCATGGACTACACGTGTACTGTGGTGTATGTGCAGGCATGTCTAGTGAAGTCATCTAGCATGTTTGCATGGGGGGCACAGGATGGCATGTGCAGGTCATTATAGGTTTGTTGTCCGTAGCACGTGTGTGCTGTGTCAATGGTACTGCACAATGGCTGTTTTAATATGTTCTTCCATGTTGTTCCAGTAATCCGTGATGTGGCAGTGACTGCTGTCATGGGTGGGGCACCCTGCACCATTCGAAGTCCACACTCCTCATGCCCTTCACCAGACACTGTCCTTCCTTTGACAAATTAGGAAACACACTTACTGGTGAAGGTCATGTGGGATTTACACCATTCAGACACAGTAATTCTGTAAGCATTTGCACTGTCTTGCATGTTGAGAATGATTCATTGTTGGGCATCTTTACTGCATTTGTCGGTTGTCTTTTATGTCCTTTGCATGCTCACATGGCGTTATGGTAATTGGATTATATCTCATGTCACTGTGTAACCTACCTATGTGGATACCTCAATGGGTGCACCAACTGTGCTTTGCAGCATGTCATTGTACATCTGGTAACCAGGCCATGGACTCCTTGATCTGTCATTTCCTTGTTATTCACTCTCTGTGTCACTCTCTCTCTCTCTCTCTCCCCCTCTCTCTGGTGTGGTACACTGTTCTCCTGTACAAATCAATATCAATGACCATTCACCCTGTGTTGCTCCTTCAATCAGTATTTTATGCATATTTTCTTTCTGTGATCAATTATAATCATGTATGTGCATGTAGTTTGTGCTGTTACTCTGTGAAATAAAGTTGCCTTCCAGTCTTCTTAGTAAGATCTTTTGAGCTTTATTAGCATCTTCTTTAGTTACAATTACATAAGACACATAGAACAGACACTGGCTCCCATCACCAATGCAGGGCTCTCTATAACTGCCTGGGCTAGGAACTCTCATCACCAACATTCTCTAATCCACACAATAACATTCTAAATGACATCACAAGCTTGTACCTACATTCACAAGCACATTACAATACTCTTGCATTGCATTCCATTTAGGTAAAGCGTCTCCTGATGGTGTGCATCGTATGCAAGGCAGGTGAGTTCCACGGGCACGTGAGTGCATGGCATTTGCTGACACTTCAGTGGTGTTTGCATGGGAGCTGGGCACTGTGTGCGCTCACTCAGGATTTACTAACCTTTTGCTCAATCACTATTGCTTGAGGGTGGCATTAATCACCCAGGGGTGATTCCAATTATGGTCATGTTAATCTGATGGATTGCTAGGGTCACTGTTCACTGATTATGATAACTGTGCTTTCTAACTGTGTGTCCGATTTCATGGTTGTTTGTGAGTGTGTAGCATGGTCAACAGTTTGTGGACTGTGACATGTACAGATGTTTGAGCGGCAGTGTGCCTCATTCAGCTTGTATCAGGTCTAATGAGTGACACATCTGATCCCTATCAGGGTTTGTGGGACTAGGCATGTTTCTCACATTGCCGGGTCGAATTTATGGTTCAACTATTAGTGTGTGCTACAGCATTGTGAATACACAGACATGTCTGCTGGTATGTGGGCTATTTGGTCTTGCAGCACATCAGGTTTCGTATTGTTAGTGGGTTATATTCCTTTTCTCAGGCATGTGGCAACATGGTGTATGCAGCTTCTAGTGCAATTCATCTAGGTGCATGCTGGTGCAGCATTGGAATAGATGCAGCATTACACCATTGGTATGCAGTGACAATGAAGTCTGCATTGACCATGTTCTGGTGGTTTACAGTGTACTTTTACCATTATTTAAATGTTTATGATTTTATATGTTTGCTTGCTGTTGTTGGCTTATGTCTCCCCTTGATGCTCCACCTGTGTGCAATAGTACTTTGTGCCATCAAGCAGGGTTCTGGCAGAGGAGCACGAGGTGAGTGGCTGACTGAATGTGAAGACATCCACTATATATTCTCCAAGACCTCCTTCACAGTACCTTTGTTATGTGCTCGCACCACATATGTCTTGCTAATACTCGTGACTGACTGAACTAACTACTGACAGACACTTCATACACAACCCTCCGCACCTTGACACACCCTGACACTCACCATCATCATTATTCATTCTCCTCATTCACTCATGTCTCCCCTGAAGTACTCAACCAAGTTGACAAGTACATGAAGGTGTCAACCCTATTAGTGTACAGCTGCTCCTACAGAACCATCATTGTAAACTTCTCTAGGTCTAATGCTCTTGCTGATCTAGGCATGCTCTCCTTTATTGGTGTTTAGTTTCAATCCTCCATCAGGCACTCACTTGTGCACAACACTGCTAATATTACATATGCACAGCCTTCCTGACCACCAACATACTGGTGAATAGCTTGATACACCTTCTGGGAAAAACTGCTAGCGAAGTTGATCCACACACAAATGTACGCCCATTAGGGCATTCTTGGGGATGTACGTCCACACCAGTGTGCATTGAAACATTCCAGAGCAACAGACACTGGGGTCACATGATGAATGGTGGCATCCCTCCATTCATAATGCCCTGCTGTCCTCATCCTTGATGTCTCATTTGCTTTTCACACAATGATGCATTCCATCCTCATTTTGATGATCCATGAACGGACCGTGAACTTTCGTATGTCATTCCAGAAAATCTATTCCATGAAAACTCCATACTGTGTCCTTTGTTCTGCCCTACTTCAGCCACCACCTGTGGCATCATGCAGGTGTCCATTCCTTTTCCAAGCATCTAAGATACATACATTTGCCTGCTGCAACGCATATTTGAAACATTTTCATTATGAATAATGTGCTATGAGGAGGACAGAGTACTCTTCACTGTTCCTAGTGACACACCGGCACCCTTATTCACCATGTGTGCCACACAGCCATCCTGGACTGGTGCCCTCAAATTGACCTTGGTTTGTGGGCCATTTACAAATGTGCATGTCCCAATTGGCTCCACTGCAGCCTACTTCTGCCATTGACCCAGACCTTTCTTCATGTTCTCACTCCCTGCACACTAATTCCAAGGCAGGAATATTGCATTAATGTTCAACTACCCCCTTCCATTACTGACACATATTTGTGTGATTGTGAAGGAGTCCGACTTGCAGGTCTTCATGCACACAGTTAATGTACACTTCCACAACATCACGCAGAGGTGCAATGTTACATGTGCCACTGATTGTCCTCCACTGGCTAGCTGTGGCAGACAGTGTCGACTCATAGGAAGTATGCATTGTCCACTGTAATTTGTGAGGCCTGCGCACTCCCTATCTGCTAATATTCATACCTCGATGCTGTCCCTCCAGAGCCATTTCATCATGTTACTCCGACCTTCTTCAGATGAGCAAGTTCTTGATGGAGATTTTTTGCAGGGGATCTTTATCCTCAGCAAGGGCCAACCTCTGGGATACCCATCCTGCCGCCCTCTGTGGGACTCATATCCTTAAGTCCCATGAACTACTCATGTGTTTCATCTTCTACTCTTCCTTCTCTCTCCCTCTTCCCTGCTAAGCGATCCCTCTGCTCTCTCACTCTCTCCATTCCTTTTGTCCTTGCTGCTTGATAAATGTCTGCTTGATGTACCTCAAGGTCTCATGCACCCCTGTCACCTCCAGCAATTTGTGGGGCAGTTGCCTCTGTGATCTGGACTAGTGTCATCACCACTGCACTTGGGGAATGACCCAAGAAAGTTGCATCTCTATGCACTTACCCGAGCATCCACTGACTGGTTGCACTTGAAACACCCCTGAACTTATTACCACCATCCGAATGCCACACCCCTCTAAACATCTGCGGACTTGCTCCTTCTGATTGCACCATGCAGGTACGGTGTCTTTCTATTCCACCCTGTCCCCGGTCCCTGCATGGTGGCACATTCATGCACTTGATGAAACTGACACTTCATCATCAAACATAATCACTGTTTCTACCACTGTTGATTGTGTGACATGCACAGAGGCGGACATGAGTGACTATTATGGTTTCAGTGATTCTAGGGTTCTGTACAAGTGTTCTTTTTCACCCCTTCTTCCATACATCCTTGAGCTGTTTCAGAAACTTGCCTTGTGCATCAGTCATTTTGGTGGATCCTTTTACATGACGTGCCATACCGTGACACAGTATGATGTTAATTTTACATGACATATGGGATGGGTTGAATGGCACAGAGGTGAGTGAATGGAAGGTTTTTCATGTTGGTAGTGGTGTCAAGAGAGGAAGGTCTTTTAAGTTGTAAGGGATGCACACAATTTAGCACTTCAAGGGGCACATTGTCAGGGTGGTTTTGTGGGCACTGTTGATTGGCCCATTGTCATCATTGAATGGCACATGAAATGTGGCATGGTCGTGTGCACTCCGCAGGGGATGGGGTTTAGGTAAAAAAGTGGTCACAAGCTGGGTACGGGCAGCCTCTCCACGTGCCATTTGGCCAGCCATACGCAAGCGGCGTGCCTGTGAATGTGAATGTGGATGTGGGGGCACCAGCATGTCCACCGGTACGCCATGCCGTTTTGCAACATTGTGCAGGACACATGCTGCCACAATGATCCTGCACACTACTGGTGGTGCATATAGCAACTCACCACCAGAGTGGTCAAGGGAGTGGAAACATGACTTTGTCACTCCGAATGTGCGCTCCACTATGGCCCGCGTTGCAATATGGGCTGCGTTGTATCTTACCTGGGGCGGTGTGGCAGGGTTCCGCATTGGCGTCATCATATAGGTACTCAGAGGGTAGGCACTGTCCCCTGTAGAGGTAAAAATGTTTGTCATTGGTGTGTATTTGTCTGTGTGTGGCATGCATGCATGTGCAGGGGCATCTATACTCACCAATGAGCCATGAGTTGCCATGCCTCCCAGCTTCCAGGGCCCGGTGTAGGGGTGACATTCTGAATATGAAACTATCATGGGTGGACCCTGGATAGTTCGCATATACAAAAGTAATGATGCCCTTGGCATCACATAAAACGTGCATGTTGATGGAATGCCAGTGCTTGCGATATATGTGCCCTGTAGCCCTAGGTGGAAGTAAAGCCACATGGGTGCAACCGATGGCACCAAGCACTTTAGGGAAGTGTGCCCCCCCATAAAAGTCTGGCCTGCTTTTCTGCAGGTGTTCTGGGCATACAGATGTGCCTGCGGACTGAGGGGCGTGCAGTCATTATTGCCAACACCTGGTGTAGGCAGCGTGACTGTGTGGGCTGTGAAATGCTGCCAACTATGACTGTGGTCCGCTGAAATGACCCAGTGGCCAGAAAATGCAGTACATTGAGCACCTTTTCCAAGGGGCTTAGTGCTTGGGAGCACAGGGTGGGTGATGTAAGGTCATCTGTTACGCTCATCTGGCATCCATGGGGACGCCCTTATGCCCTGGTTGCCGGATTTACTCTGGACCCTTCCCGATTTCTGGATGGTGCTTTCTACGGAGGTCGGGCCTGAAAGCACAGGAGGACTGGACTTAGGAACAGATTTCGTTTCCTCCCACCTGCCCCCTGGAATCGATCTGATGGCCCACTGCTCACCTTGTTGTGATGTCTGGCGTGCTCTCCGTCCTGCCTTCTGTGCAGGGGTGCGTAGTTTTCTGCGGGTTTGAGCGACCAAGTTAACTTCACTGGTGCCAACCCATTCAAGTGTCTTTAAAGAGGTAAGTCTGGGTATAGCAGTCTTAAAATGTCCATCCTTTCCTTTCTTGTGATTAATGTCTTTTCCTTATTTATTCCCCCTTAGGTGCACGGAGTTTCGTTGGATGCGCGGCTTGGGTCGGGCTCCTACCAGGATGATGGACGCAGGAGCGTATGACAGATGGTAGGTCAAGTGCAAAGTGCGGTGCGGTAATGTCTTCTTTTGCTAACCTGTATTCTTTATTCATTTTCAGGTCGCGATGGTCTTTCTGGGCGTGTGGAGGTTTCCGGAGCAGCGCCGGCCAAGAAATGCCCAGCCAGGTGAGGTTCTCGTGATTACTGCCGTTAATGCCGTGAGGAACCTGTTTTAACGTTGTCCTTTTTTATTTCTCCCTCCAGGTGCTTCGTTCCGGTGAGTTTGTGGTGTCCCGATGATGCTGCCGACTGGATGGAAGACCGCGAGCAGCAGGAAGAGAGACAATCGACGGATGGAAGGTTGCAGGTAAGCAGAGACCGCTAATGATGTTCTTTTGTCTCCTCTGCAGGTCCCCTGTTCAAGGATTGCCAGTTTCTGGTCTCTGGACACGATGAGCGTCACGCGGCTGGCTGCAGAATAACACGAAGCACGTTCTGTAACTTGGGTGTGGTTTATATAGCCCTCTAGTAAAGTAGTCCAGGTAAATTAGTCCGGGCTACCACACCCAAAACACTGCACCTCACAGCTTGGTTCTAGGAACTAGGATGTGTGGGTGCCTCCATGTTGGCTGAAGGCCTCCTATAAAAAGTAGTCCCTTCAAGAAAGTGTTCCATCCTGAACATGAGCCTGGCGCCAAAGGCGCCAGGACTGACTCCAGGCGAGTCCATGAGGATAGTGCAAGGCCCTTGGGGCCCCAAGTGAAACTTGAGACTTAACCCCACCTGGCATATGACCATGCCAGTGGGGTTTTGGTTCACGGGTCGTGACAGCACTCCCCCCTCCCCCCCAAGGCCCCTACTAAGGTGATTCTCCTGCCTGGTCCAGGTTTGGCTGGAAAGTTTCGATTAATTATTCTAATCAAGCGTGGTGCATGAATGTTCTCACTAGGCTCCCAAGATCTGTTCTGAGGGCCGTAACCCTTCCAGTCGACTAGATAGTATAGTTTGGATCTGGTATACTTGGAATCCAGGATTTCTTTCACTTCGAATTCGGGTTCTCCATCGATCATTATGGGTTCAGGTGGTGGCTTAACGCGTGTAAAGGGTTGTACTGGTTTTAGAAGTGAGACGTGGAATACTGGGTGAATTTGCATGTTAGCTGGTAATGCTAGTTTAACAGCTGCTGGGTTGATGATGGCTTGGACAGAATAAGGTCCTAAATGGCGAGGACGAAAAGTCTGGGTTCCTTTTAGAGGTATATATTTTGCGGCTAGCCAAACCATGTCTCCTACTTGATAGTCAGGTGCCTTTTTCTGATGTTGGTCAGCAAACCTTTTTTGCTTGTTCTTGGCTTTGATTGACTGTTCTGTTGCCTTTATGAAAGCCCGAGAGATATTTGCATGAAGAGTCTTTACTGCCGGCATTTCTAGACTGGGAGGGCTGTCTAGTTCGGAAGTACGTGGATGTCTGCCGAAGAGAGTGTAGAAAGGTGTTTGACCAGTACTGGAATGCAATGAATTGTTGTAAGCGTATTCGGCTATCCATAATAGATCTCTCCAGGTTCCTTTGACTTGGTGCAACATGCACCGCAGGTATTGTTCGAGAGTCTGGTTGGTCCTCTCTGTTTGAGCAAGAAGAGAAATGAGTGGGCACCACTTGATGATAAATCAACATATATCAAATATCAAAAATTGTAGACAAAAAAGTTGATTTGTTCAAATAGTTAGTATCCAAATATTCAAAAAGGAGCTGGCTGTGATGAATTCGGAAACACCCAAATTCAAAATACATGGTTGGCTTATGGAAGCCAATACGTGGTTGGCTTATGGAAGCCATGTAGTAATCAGGCAGTTCTTGATTACTACATGGCTTCCATAAGCCAACCGGGCCACACACTGTGCATTCTACTCACCAATCTCAGATAAAATGCTGTGTTTATTTAACTTCACAATCTATTAACCCATACAAAATAGGGTCTTATTATTCTCTTTTTTCCCATTTCTTCCCATTACCTCATCTTTTACCACCCACTCCTGCAATTACAACTGAATGGTATGTTCTCTACATTATCATATAATATATGACAGTGATATATGTTTTGTGTGTTTTTTTGCATTATGATGTACTAATTCCTTTATGAACTTGTATACATTACCTGTAGACCTACCCTGAAGAAGGAAATGTAATTCCGAAATGCAATGGCATTTTTTTGGTCTGATTGTAAAGCTATAAGTGGCGATTTCTTCCTCACTAAGAGTATATTAGTGGCCTCTCATTCACGAGACTCATTTTTTTGATGAAAATCTTTCGTTGATAAAATAATTTTGAAACACAACCGAACCTCAATGTTGTCGTTTTTCAATCAAAAACATCTTTTTCTACCTTTGAACAGAACCTTTGAGTAATTCTGACTACTTACATACTCGGATTGGGTTCTTGTGAGAGCGGCTGTGTGACGTGTATTTCACTTGGTCTTCTGCTTCACATGGTCCTCTCTGTTTGACCATCTGTTTGGGGGTGATAGTTGGTGGATAGTCTGATGTCGATTACGAATTGGCTGCCTCGATCAGAGACCAGGACTGAAGGGAATCCATGCAGTTTGATAATGTTTTCCAGGAACACTTTTGCTAGATGGGATGCATCCGGGAGGCCTTTGAAAGGGATAAAATGTGCCATTTTAGAAAATAAGTCTACTACTACTAAAATGGTGTTGAACCCTTGGCTGGGAGGCAAATCGGTGATAAAATCGAGTGAAAGTGTGTGCCATGGTGCAGGAGGAATTTCTAATGGTTGCAGGAGGCCAGCTGGTTTTTGCTTTAGTGAATTATTTTGTGCACACACCCCACATGACTGAACATATTGGATGATATCTCGACGCCAAGTGGGCCACCAATAATTGCATTTCACTTTGGCTAGGGTTTTGGCAATTCCGGGATGACATTCTATCAGAGAATCGTGATAGTCCGAAATAATTTGTTTTAGGCACATACAGGCGTCCATCAAAGTATGGCAGTTGATTTTTAACAGTGTATTGCTTTCCTTTGGTATGCCATTCCAGTAATTTGTTAGGGGTTATTTCACGTTGGATCACATCTCTAAGTTCAGTTTGTGTTAAAGCTGTGGTGAGGCCTAAGAACTTGTCCTCAGGAATAATGGCTACTGGATCTGGGGTTGCATAAACTTCCTCATTGATGCCCATGCGAGATAGTGCATCAGCCTTTCCGTTTCTTACGCCTGGTCGATAAGTGATCACGTAGTCATACTCGGTCGAAGAAAAGTGCCCATCGTAATTGGCGTGAGGATTGTGCTTTTGCTGTTTTTAAATATTGTAGGTTCCGATGATCTGTGATTACGGTGACCGTATGCCTGGCCCCCAAGAGGTAATGTCGCCATGCCTTGAAGGCAGATTTTATAGCAAGCAGTTCTTTATCGGTGATGGCATAATTGAGTTCAGGGGGTGTGAATTTTTGCAAACAGAAGGCCACGGGGTGTAAGGAAGATCCAGACGAGGATGTCGTAAAATTGGGGCTGAGGTGAACCTTTCCTTAAGTTCTTGGAAGGCCTTTTCGGCGTCTTCTGCCCACATACATTTTTTATTGTTTTTTCGTAGAAGTAACATGATTGGATGCACAATCTGAGAGAAGTCTGGAAAGAACAGACGGTAGAAGTTTGCAAAGACCAGCATGCTCTGGACCCCTTTTAACAAGGTTGGAGAAGGCCATTTAAGAATGGCATCCGCTTTGTGTACATCCATTCGGATGCCTTTCGGAGTAAGAACGAAACCAAGAAATTCTACTTCGGTCACTTGGAAAAAGCATTTTTCAGGTTTTGCATATAGTCGATGTTGGCGCTGTTTGGCAAGGACAGCGCGGACATGCTTGACATGGTCTTGTTTCGAGGTTGAATGTAGTAGGATGTCGTCTATGTAGACCAGAGCGCAAGCATCGATCAATTCCCTTAAGACGTCGTTCATAAAATATTGGAACGCCGCCAGAGCATTACAAAGTCCGAAAGGCATTACCTGGTACTCAAACAACCCATATTTGGTACGGAAGGCCGTTTTCCATTCATCTCCTTTTTTAACTCCGACCAGGTGGTACGCACCTCTGAGGTCTAACTAAGTATAAATCTGGGCATCCTTGACTTGATCTAGCATCTCGGGAATAAGTGGCAGGGGGTAACGGTTCTTCACAGTGATCTGGTTCAATGCGCGATAGTCAATACAGGTTCTCAAGTCCCCTTCCTTCTTTGGTACCAAGAATAAGGGACCTGCTGCCGGTGATTTAGATGGGCGAATGAACCCATTTGCCAAGTACTGGTCCAGATAGGATTTTAGATGCTGGTTTTCTGGTTCTGTGAGCGCATAGATTCTGCCACAAGGGATCTGAGCACCAGGTATGAGGTCAATCTGACAGTCACAGGACCTATGCGGCGGTAGTGTATTAGCTTGTTCCTTCTGGAACACGTCCTGGAAATCTTGGTATTCTTCAGGGAGAGTATTGGTTGCGCCAAGTGTAGATATGCCGATCCTAGGACTCGTAGGAACATTGGAACTGGATTTGTTTTCTTGGAAATAACAGGTAGAAGTGCAATTACGAGGAAAAGTCAATTTTCTTGCACGCCAATCTATCCGAGGGTTATGAGCAACTAACCATGGCATCCCTAATATTAGCTGAAACTGAGGTACCTTGATGAGATCAAAATAATTGATTCCTGGTGTCCATCCTGGCACAGCAGGGTTATTCCTGCTGGACATTGGATTACTGGTCCGGAAGCAATTCCTGTCCCACTGTGGTTACCTTTTCTGTGTTCGGCTTAAAACATAAGGGAAGCCCCATCTGTGCGGCCAGATCTCGATCAATGTAATGCCCAACTGCTCCGCTGTCTATGTAAGCTTCAACAGTATGCATCCTTGATGGTTGTTGGTGATTGATTAGGATCACTGGTATTGCAGAATGTGAGGTCGGTGGCTCATTCTTCTCACTTGACAAACTGACCTCTACTTTTGTTGAGCTAGGCAGTTTTCAGACTCCTTACTCTCACCCTTTTCTGTAACTCCCACAATTCGCTTGGGGGATTTTATCAGACAGTCTTTTAGGAAATGCCCTGATTGTCCGCAGTACAAACATAACTGCTGTTGCCTTCTCTTGTCTCTTTCAGCTTTTGTTAACAGTGGTGGTATGCCTCCGATTTGCATAGGCTCTATGGTATTCTCTGTCGTGCGTGCAGTAACATCCTTGGTTTGTAGATACACGACCCGTGTATCTGATCTGGACCGATCTGCTTTCCGATCTTGTAGTCGATGATCTAGTTGCGCCACCAGGTTGATAAATTCACTACAGTCTCTACGTGGATCAACCACCTGAGCCAAGATGTACTTTAATTCCCCTCGAAGGCCTCAGTGAAACAATGTGGTTCTCTTGTCTTCAGGCCACCTGGTTTCAGCCACTAACCTATTGAAGGTTGCTATGTATGTTAGTAAGTACTGATTCCCCTGCCGGAGTGATAAGAGTTTGTTGTCTACAGCTTGTTCATGGGTGTGTTGAGCAAAAAGCTTTTCCATTTCCCTTTGGAAACCCCCAAAGTCACGTAGTAACGGATTATCATAACTCACAAGAGGAACTGACCAGTCTGCTGCACTACCGCTCAGATATGACAAAATAAATGCTACTCATGCCTGATCATTAGAGAACACGCCCGGTCTGCAGAGGAAGTGAAGAGGACATTGATTCATAAATGCAGCATACTTCCTTGGGTCACCTGAAAACCGTTCTGGCGGTACTAACGGTATTGCTCCGGGTAGGGTGATTTGTACTGGAGCGGCAGATGACGTGGTTGCCTGTGCCGGTGGATTATTCCCAGGTAATGGGGCTTGTCCGGCCTGTGATTGCAGTAATTGCCTGCTGAGTTCTTCGGCGCGATACTTGGTGATGACAAGATCCCTTCGCAGGGTATTAGTCTCTTGCCTAGCCGAATGCACTTCGGTACGTAATTGTCCCAATAATTGGGCCAGTTGGTCCATATCGGAAGTCTCCATGGCGCCCAGGTGGATAATGTTATGGGGGCTTCGCGTTCTGTTACGCTCACCTGGTATCCACGGGGACGCCCTTATGCCCTGGTTGCCGGATTCACTCTGGGCCCTTCCCGATTTCTGGATGGTGCCTTCTGTGCAGGGGCGCGTAGTTTTCTGCGGGTTTGAGCGACCGAGTTAACTTCACTGGTGCCAACCCATTCAAGTGTCTTTAAAGAGGCAAGTCTGGTTATAGCAGTCTTAAAATGTCCTTTTTTTCCTTTCTTGTGATTAATGTATTTATTCCCCCTTAGGTGCACAGAGGTTCGGTGGATGCGTGGCTTGGGTCAGGCTCCTACTAGGGTGATGGACGCAGGAGCGTATGACAGATGGCAGGTCAAGCGCGAAGTGCGGCGCGGTAAAGTCTTCTTTTGCTAACCTGTATTCTTTATTCCTTTTCAGGTCGTGATGGTCTTTCTGGGCGTGTGAAGGTTTCCAGAGCTGCGCCGGCCAAGAAATGCCCAGTCAGGTGAGGTTCTCCTGATTACTGCCGTAAATGCCGTGAGGAACCTGTTTTAACCTTGTCCTTCTTTCTTTCTCCCTCCAGGTGCTTCGTTCTGGTGAGTGTGTGGTGTCCAGATGATGCTGCCAACAGGATGGAGGACCGCAAGCAGCAGGAAGACGCACAATCGACGGATGGCTAATGATGTTCTTTTGTCTCCTCTGCAGGTCCGCTGTTCAAGGATCGCCGGTTTCTGGTCTCTGGACACGATTATCGTCACGCTGCTGGCTGAAGAATAACGGAAAGCATGTTCTGTAACTTGGGTGTGGTTTATATAGCCCTCTAGTAAAGTAGTCCAGGTAAAGTAGTCCGGCTACCACACCCAAAACACTGCACAGCTTGGTTCTAGGAACTAGGCTGTGTGGGTGCCTCCATGTTGGCTGCAGGCCTCCAATGAAAAAGTAGTCCCTTCAAGACAGTGTTCCACCCTGAACATGAGCCTGGTGCTGAAGGCGCCAGGACTGACTCCAGGAGAGTCCATGAGGATAGTGCAAGGCCCTTGGGCCCCAAGTGAACCTTGAGCCTTAACCCCACCTGGCATGTGACCATGCCAGTGGAGTTTTGGGTCATGGGTCATGACATCATCATCCTACTTCGTGACCAGGTCTAATATGATGTGAGGTGGAAACATATACCTGGCATAGACCTGGTCATCAGGCATCCCAAAAAGGCTGGTCCTAGGAAGAAAAATCTGGACCCTGGCCATCCTCCTCCTCCTCCTCCTGCGGTGTCCCACGATCACTGCTGCGAGAAATGGTACATTCATCGTAGATGTATGCATGCGTTTGTTGATCACGCAGGCTATCTATGCATTTGTATTGCGTGGTGTACGTGTTTCACGATTTGAACGTATTTTCCCTTGCGCCATCTTACCCTGTTGAATTCCATCAATGCTATTATTTAGCTCTCGTATGGGCGTTACGATTATTTGACTGTGGGACTTCCCTCGTAACGGCCACATTTTCGCTTGTTGGTCCCCATGCCACGTGTTCCGCCCCCTTTTTGGGTGACTGTGCAGACTTGTACGCCCCTTCGCTGGCAGTCTCGCGCAGGGCATTCGTGGTGTTGCAGTTACGTGTTGGACCGGCGCAGATTCCTTGCAAGTCCCTGGTAAACCCTTCGCATTGTGTTCCATGAGTTGACGAACGGGCGTTTGCACGCGATTTCGCGCGCAACTTCCCTATTTTTCATGCAAATAATTCCATGAATCAGGCCCTTAGTATGCTTCTTCTTCGAAATCGATTTATTAAAATGTTCCCAAACCGCCGACACATGTTTCGACCCACTCAGTCCTTATCAAGGTGGATAATAGTACAAAATGACTCCAATCCTAAACCCCTTCCTAAACCTGAGACTCACAGCCACCACCTAATAGAATTGTTCACCTTCGCACCCAGCTGCAGGACAATGCATCACTATGTGAGCCAGGATCACGATGCGTGCCAGACCTTTCACATCTACACCAGGCACCACTCCCACCCTGACAATCCCCACTACTTAATGCCTCCACCTGGGAGGTGGTGCCCACCAGGCACCCATAGCCACTTCTCAGTAGACACTATTTTATTTGTATTGCTTGGGCACATCAGCAAACTGCTCCACTGCTAGACAGAAACTATAATAGTATACTATATACAATGAAACTTAAGACAGGCCATGCAACTGAACTGACCTTCTCCTGCAGGGACAAATACTGCAAGCAAGACATGTATAGCCAGCCCAAACAGTAGATTCTTATCGTCAATCCACTACACTTGGGTCTACAATCGTTCACCATGATGACCTGACCCGCACCTCAGTCTCAATTCCAGATACCCACCGGCCAACCGGGAACCAGTCTATTTATAGATAGTAGGGACATGATTGAACCTACCAACCACACCCAGCATGGATGGATGATAACCTATTCAGATATGCCGAACATTTCAACTGAAAACCAATAAATATAGGTAAGGCTGTCCGTGTCTGGCCAACAACTCTCCTGCCTACACCATTTGTGTAAAAATAATACAAACAGTAATATATACTAACTAGATACTTTGCCTTCTCTCTCCCCTCTCCATCTCTCCTTCTCAACCCTATAAAAATCATGCATATAATGTAAATGTTTGGGAAACTGCAAATGTAATGTCACAAAAAATGTCAATCGCATAAGATATCTGCTCACCATCCAATTTCTTTTTCTTCTAAACAAACACGTTATATGATTATTTTCACAATGTATATGACTAGAAATGGATTAACCAATAACCACTGACATGATTTGTCACATAAACTTGCACCAATTACCACAAATGTATAAACTCCACCTTGATAAAGACCCAGAGAGGTTGAAACGCATGTCGTCTGACCACCTACATTACCAATTAAATAATACAAAACCTATTGAAAACCAGAATCTGCATATTATTTCTTTGAGTGCAAGGTATCTGGGTCAAACTACCCTGGAGTTAAAAGTATACACCTACCTATTGTTAAACTAACGCCCAGCTGGTATTTAAACAATGTCTTGTAGATACTGATTCTTCCTCTAATAGAACCTATTCCTAAGTGTTCCCTAAAGCATCACACATAGATGGGACCTTTTTAGATGCAATCCCATCCATAAGATGAGTAGGTTAATTGCAAACTGGCGTGCGTATGAGCCATTTGTAGATATAAGCATGCAGACAGTTTTTTAGAACGTGCCCAAGATTATCACCAAAGTTCCTACCTAAATTTCATGTTAACCAATTGTTTGAACTACCTGCTTTCTTTCAAAGATCAGGGTCCTTAGCAGAAGCGCCATTCTACTCATTGGACTTGCGTAGGTCAGTAATGTTATAAATGATCAGAACAAAGTAAGACTAGTCAGTTCTTGGTTTCATTATCCAAAGGTCAAGCGGTTATCCCAGTAAATAAATCCAGCATTGCTAAATAATGGTTTGTTGCATTCAGGTGTGTTACTTACTGGCACAAAGGATATTTGCAGCCGGCTCAAGGGCTCACCCACCAGAAAAACAGGAGTTACCTTGCATCCCTGACCAGTGCATCGCTAGACAGTATCTGCAAGGCAGCAATGTGGAGTTTAGTTCACACTTTTACATAACACTATCACACAGATATAGGCAAACTAGAGTTGATTCCCAGGTGGTTCAAGCGTTGCTTCATAATTTTTTTTCCATGCCTTCTGCTTGTCCCTTTCCATGCACAACACTGCTTACTAGTATAGGCACAACATGTGAGCCTTAGCAGATTCACAAGTAACAGAAGATCGATGTTACTTACCCAGTGATAGGCTTTCTTGTGATTTAGATCTGGAGTCACATGGCCCACCCATCCTTCCCATGAAAGCACAATACAAAACTCTCACTATCCACACCCTGCTCTCATTCTAAAACATTGACATAAAATAAACAATCTGAGAGTGTAGTGTGACGAATCTGGACAATTTGCCCCTTCTCCACAGTGGAGAGCCACCCCCCTGGAGGCTAGTTAGAGCCCACTAACCAATACCCTCCTTAGGGGTCTGGGCAAGCAGGACCTCACTGGGAGTGACTCCTCTTGGGGACAAGGATTTCCATTCCAGAGCTGAACTTCCAGTCAAACCACCTTGTCTGCATATATGGATGTGGAAAATACTTTAATATCTCCTATGACTATATTCCACAAAGATCCTTCTTTAAATGTGTTGGCTACAGGCAATGATGAATATAACCTGAAAGCCATGGTCAGTGAAGGACACTATCCTGTTTATTCCTGTGATGTGTATAAGAAATGAAACTCCTACAGAGGACAGGGAACTGCTACACAGAGACAAGCCTCTGCATCACTAATGTCCTGGAGGGGCAGAGCCACGATGGGCCGAGGAGCAAGTGGCAGCGAGGGCGAGCATGCCTTGAGGTCAATGCTTGAAGGTTAGCTTTCTACCCAACCGAAGAACCAAGGTCATAGAGGGAGCAGAGGCGGGAATCCCCATGTATCACCTGGTGGCGCGACCACGAACGAGTGGTGGTGGGCCAAGAGACCGGTACATGTCGGACCGTAGCTATGGGGAAAGCCGACGAGGTTACAGGAACCTGATAAACCTGAATATGCAAGTACCCTGTGAAAGGGGATTGACAAACATACGAACACTGTGACTAATGGCTGTGAAAGTAATCAATGTTACGGGAGCCTCAAAAACCCAAATGTGCAACTACCTCATGAAAGGAGATTGACAAAAATACGAACACTGTGACTAACGTCTGTGAAAGTTAATAAGGTTACAAGAGCACCAGAAACACAAATGTGCAGCTTCCTTATGAATGGGGGAATCGATAGAAACACGCGCAATGTGATTAACCGCTGTGAAAGCTATCAAGCTTAAGGCTGCCTGAGAAACCTGATTGTGCAAATACCCTATGAAAGGAGGAAGGAGGAAGAGAGAGGAACACTTAATTATGCCTGATAAAGCAACAGAATGTGTAGAACTCATACATAGGGTGATTGTCCACCCTGTCATGTCAAACAGCTTGGAAGAACGATTGTAACCTGTATGAGGAGAATAGGACTTTGGGGAAACCCCAGTGCCTTGAAGGAGGAAGTATGTTGTTGTTTGGTGACCAGAAATCCTGGAGGAATGAAAAAGTTCACAACAAGCGACCGTGTTCTTTATTAACAGGAGAAAGGGAAACCCATATCTTGGTACAAAGGCTGGGAAGATTATCATGTTGCAAGAAAGGAACTTTGAAGAAGAAACCAAATATAAATTGGGCCTGGCCAATGCCATGCTGAGGCTATCGTGCAAAGCCTCCCCTTTTACTTATATGTTTTATAAAGTAGTAGGGCCAGTTAGTTGGCCAGTTACTTGGATAGGATTCAGTGTACCCTTAGTTTTTGTTTTACTAGGTAGGGAACTTCCCTCATAGCGATAGGGCTAGTTGGGCCCTTCCTCCGTTCACCATATTAGACACCAATGGGCATTGTGGGAGCCTTTGCACATAGAAGTGGTATGGAGTGACAGGAACACTCCTGTTGATGCCGAATTCTACAACAACTTGTAATACTCTAGACCGGCCACTAGATGCTGGAATATTCACTGCATGTGATTCTGAACCAATAAAAGCACCAGAAAAAGTATAATATTTCACATGTATTTCCGTAGCTTGTGAATCTGTTTAGAGTCACATTCGGTGTGTATTTCCCCCATCTAGTTGTAGGTCCAGAATATTACATGTTGTTTACTGACAAAGGAAAAGTAGCCGTTGACATGGACATTTCCGTCATACTATGCATACCCTACGTGTGTGGGTACCCATGGTGCCGCACTGTGCCTACACTCTGGCTTTTTTTCTGCTGTTGGTATGGTCCCAAGAGTGTAATTGGAAAACTGGAAATCTGTGACTGCCTGCGGCTTTTAAAGGAGATGTAGTCATCGTGCCATTGAATCACCAAAGATCGATGCCACTGATCCACAACACCTATCTGAGGTATCAATGGTCCTTAAAGCTGGGGCTGACTCCCAGCTCTGGCACACATAGGTACAGGTCGTATTTAGAGTGTTTCATCTTGCAAACCTTCTATGCCCTTGATCTCATACTCCTTTTGTCTTCTCTAGAAATGTACAAAACTCCTTTTAAGTTCTGCCTGCCTGGGGTACAGACTCTGATTCCTTTCTGTTGACACCTGTTAGACTGGATTTCTAAACTCTGGCCTGGTGGACAAAGGTTAGGAGGCCAACCTAGCTATAGTGAACATGGACAACTTTGGGAGCTGTAGCCAAACCAATCCAGGTAGCATGGCGAGTGGTCAAGGCTAAGTCTCAGGAGTGAGTGTGAGTGAGTGTGGCAAGGGGCCCAAAATGAGTCCAACACAATGAGCCATCAAGGATTATACTTAGATAAGTACAAAAATACTGTATTTATTTATGGCCAAAGAACACACTATGGAAAAATCACTAATAACAGGTAGTAATATCACACAATACTAAATAGTAAAATACTTTTCTTTATTTTTTTTTCTATTAGTGCATATGGTTCAACGTATGAACCACTTACACTCACCAATGTGACAAACAGTTTAATTATAAAAAACATTCACAATAGAATTAATCTAAAAAATGTGTAAAGTCACGCTAATGCACACTTTGCGAGATTACAACATCCTACTAAAATACAACAATAAGAGAATACAATATGTATACAGTTAATTATTAACAAGTGAGAACAGCTGCCTCTGTCCCTTTTATGTGTGTTAATGGAGATTTCCAAATACGGAAAGATGTCGCAGTAATAACCAATGAATTGCCGAGTAAATTGCTGACCAAAACTGGTCCGAAACTATGCCAATCGGAGAAATCACAAGAGCTCTGTTGCCTTTATGGTACAGTTCCGCAAGGCAAGCACAACTAGTAAGATTGTGCTCTTTACAGAGGCAGCATATTCCGGCTTCCGGAGGAATGTTGCACCATTTATTCATTTATTTATTTATTTTATTTATTTGTTACACGCCCAGACCCTCGGGTGTCAAGGCGTGGTTACAAGACAGCTTAGAAGTTAATAATACATTGTTACATTGGTTACATTACATTTTTGAATAGTTGGTGCAGAAATACAGTTTACAGATATTCACTAACAGTGTACTTCAGTACGGAGACCTGACCTAGGTGCTAATATTGGTTAAATAACCAGGTTTTTAGCAGTTTCTTGTAAGTCATGAAGGAGGATTCTTTTTTGATATTAATAGGTAGGGTGTTCCAGTGTTTGGGGGCTAGAGCGGTGAAGCTGCGACCCCCCCCGCTCTAGTGGATTTGAAGCGGGGAGGAGCCAGAAGGAGTTTGTCATTAGATCTTAGAGATCTCCTGTCATCTTTTGGGTGAAGAGTGTTGGTGAGATAGATAGGTATTTTTCTAGTCAGGCATTTATGTGTAATACATAATGTTTTAAAGATGATTCTGGCTTTGATAGGGAGCCAATGGGCGTCCTTTCTAGTCTTGGAGATACTGATACTGGTCTGATTTTTTTTATACCTAGAGCTGCTCTTAGGACTTTGTTTTGCAACAATTGCATTTTAGCTAGGTTGGTATTGGATGTGCCTAGTAATAGTATGTTGCAATAATCCAATTTCGATAGAACCAGAGCTGTAGCTAAGGTGATGCAATTTGTTGGGGTCAGGAATTGTCGGCTGAGAGCAATGAGTTTGGAGGTTTAAGCCGTGGAGGAGGCGAGCGTATTAATCTGTTTAGTCATAGTAAGACTGGCATCAATGTACACTCCCAGTGTTTTGACTTGCTTCAGCACGGGAATAGCAGTACCATCGTTGTTGATGGTAGAGTATTCAGGGTGGAGGGTTGCTATTTTGGCTGGAGATCCTACGATGAGGACTTCTTTCTTCTCATCGTTGAGACAGAAGCTATTTAAAGCCATACAATTTTGAATGATGACGTATATTTTATTGATAGTTACAGTGTCCCGGTCGTAATTACCTGTGAGAGGTATGAGGATCTGGGTGTCATCCACAAAATTTGCATATATGACACCCATATCGTCTAGTGCTGAGAACAGGAGTTTGGTGGACGCGTTGTACAGTGTAGGGAAGAGATAAGAGCCTTAGGGAACTCCTATGGGGACTGGGATGGGGATGGCCGCTCCTTTCCCTATGGACACTCTGAAGGTGCGGTCGGTTAGGAAAGCTTTCACCCATGCAGTGGCTTCGCTGGAGAAGTTGAACTCACGGGCGAGTGAGGTGCAGAGTTTGTCATGGTCCACCAGGTCAAACGCCGCAGAAAGGTCCAACAGCAGGAGAATGCAGAGTTTCCCAGAATCTCTGATGGCATCCATCTGAATTTTGAGGTCCAAAGGGGCTGTTTCCGTGCTGTGGTTAGGCCTAAAGCCTGATTGTCTGGTGCCGAGAAGCTGATTGGATTCCAGATGGGTTTGGATTTGGTTGTAGGCTAATTTGTCAATGATTTTAAGTAGGAACGGCACCATGGTTATGGGGTGATAATTAGTCGGAATGGTGGGGTCTAGGTTTGGGTTTTTTCGAAGTGGGGTAACCCAGGCTTCTTTGATGCAGGTTGGAACTATGTTGGAATTGAAGGAGACGTTGACAAATTTGGTAATGGTGGGGGTCAGGGTAGAAGCACAGGCTTTGACTAGTTTGGCTGGGACGGTGTCCCTTTGCAATTGGACGCTTTTAGTTTGGAGTTGGTTTCGAGAACAAGATCTTGGGTGACAGGTGTGAATTGGAAGGGGGGGTTGGTGTTGTCTCTGGAGGAGACAACGGGGTTAGGAGTGGGGGAGGTTTTATCTGCTAGTAGGCTTTTGGTGGTGATTCTGTTCTGCAACATAGCAATTTTGGAGGCAAGTGCATCTTGTGTGGTGGTGCACCAATCTTTACTCCCGTTGGTGGGTGTATCAGTAGGTAAGGGGTTTTCAAGTTCTCTGAGTATAGAGAAGAGCTCTTTGGAATCTGATGCTGCGTTACTGATTCGAGCATTGTAGGCGTTGGCTTTGTGGGCGATGATAGTTGTTTTGTAGATGGTATTAGCATCTTTGAAGGCTTTGGCCGAATCAGGGAAGGGGTGTTTACTATGGGCGTGTTCGAGAGAGCGTTTTTTCCTTCTTAGGGTGACTAGTTCTTCGTTGAACCAGAAGTTAGATTTTTTATTAACACGTCTTAGTTTGGTGGTGGCTGGCGCTATTGTATCAATCGCTGTGGAGAGGCATTTGTGGTAATACTCCGCGATGGTGGTAGGATCGCTACTAATGATTGAGTGGTTTTCAAGAATTTTATTCAGGGTGGGGTCAAGATTCTGTGAGTTTTTTGGGATTTCTGCTTTCAATGGCATCCATAATTTTGTCCTTATGCAGGCAAGGATCGTCACTGGTAATAGTGAATTCTATGCAATAGTGGTCTGTCCAGCTGAGTGGGGTGATTTGGCCTATAGTGATTTTGGTGTTGAGGGTGAGGATCCAATCCAGGGTTCTACCCTTGTTGTGGGTGGGGACATTGATGTGTTGGCAGAAGTTCATGTCATTAAGAGCCAGGAGAAGGGAGGTTGCTTTAGTGTCCTGGTCATCGTTGAAGCCAAGATTCAAGTCTTCATGCCTCGCGATAGTCTAATACCAGCAAAATGTTCAGCTGTAAATACAATATATACTGTTTTAGAGCAGAATTGCAAAGCTTAATAAAATATTCACATGGCTTGCCAGTCCAGAAACCCTGGGTGATATAATGTGAGTATCTCTTCTTCGAAATTAATTTCATCCATTTTTGCGAGTGGTCCCAATCAAGGGTTTTATGTTTCAACTTTGAATACAACTCAAAGCTATATTGCTCAAAGGCAATTCAATAGTAATGTTGGTCAAATGCTCATTGACTTCGGTCCTTAAATCCAAATAAGCTTCATTACGACCATTACCTAGGTTGCTATTCCCAATTGCCCCTAACAGGTATGCACCTTTTCCCCTCACACAGAATAGTCTAGCAAGCAGATTACAACGCAGTATTCTCCAGAGAGACCGTAGCCACACAAGTGCCAGTTTGCATCTCAATTCCTCTACGGGGATTCCTTTCGGCAGGCCTAACAGAGAGCAGGATGCTTTCCCCCAACAACTTCCAGCCAACAAACAAATCGTTCTGATAGAACCTCAAGGTCATAGAGTAAACCAGGGATTATGCAATGCTGATATATCTCCAGGAGACCTTCAATAGAATTACCTCCTTTTCGTTAAAAAAGAATTCCTAATTACTAGCTATTTATTAAAGGTCTGGGGGTGGGGGAAAGTGCATGCACATAGTATGTTAGTGAGAGATGGTATTTGATCAGGAGTCCCAGATAATCATAAGTATCTACCACTTCCAACGTCTCAGCGCCTAAATACCAGTCAAATTGCTTTCTGCTCCTAGATCGCTTGTTCATGGTCTTAGTTTTTTTCAAATTAATTTTAAACTATGGCATATGAATATAATGCATTCATGGTCCGTTGAAGCCCTACCGGCGTGTGATCTAGCAAGACTGTGTCATATGCGAGTGACATCAAAGCAATCGACGTTGCACCAATTTTCGATGGAACATTATGACAGGACTTCAGCACACTATCCATGTCATCAACATATAGGTTAAAAAGCAGATGTGCCAAGATGCATCCCTGCTTTGGACCATTATTGGTTTTAAATCAGCTGGTTACTGTGACTTCTTGTGACAGTCTAACCTACACTGAGATATTAGAGTACATTTGTTTTAAGAAGTGTAAGAGTTGGGCATCCACATTCCAAAACGCCAACTTCTCCCATAAGCAATTGCGATGTATACAGTCAAAGGCTGCAGCATCATTGATGTAGCATTCATACAAATTGCTATCCAGATTATGTATTTGCCCGCAATCAAGTATTGCAATGCCCAAAGATTATGAGTGCTGCAACCCTTCCTGAAACCTGTTTGTTGCAACCCGATCAAATTATTTGCTTCTATCCAGGAATTTAGTTGGCGCAGCAACTGAGTGGAGAACATTTTGCAACTGGAATCTATTTTAGCAAATAAGTGATCGTTCTTTTTTTTACTATTATGTGTTTTGGTTCAGACAAAAATTGTATAAACCTTTCACTTATACAAAAAGACAAAGGCAAAATTATCACACAGAAAAATTAAAAGCATTTCTACACACAAAATTTAAAAGGAAAACATCAAGTTTTGAAGGTCAGTTCTAAGACCCTTTTTGAAAACCGGAATTAAGATAGATTCATGGGGGGCATAGCTAAATGTCCACAGGATAGGACGTGCTTTCCAGTGTCTCCCGCCGATCCTCCATGATCCTGCTGCGAAACGGCGACATAATGATGCATTTATTATAACCTATGGAGATCCTGTAGTGGGAACTTGCGGTGCATGGAAGACCCACGCTGCGGAGGTGATCATAGAAGGAGGAAAGCGGTCCAGACGGAGAATGTATGCAGCGGATTCGGTGGTGGCACAAATGAAAATGGCGGTGGCCGGAGAACAAAGGATTTACTTTACCACCGCAGTGACAAGGGCACCGATTTCATGCTGTTTCCCGCTGAACTTGTGCTTCGTTCCTGAACTGCGTGTACATTGAACATTGCCTTACCTCAAAACATCACGCTCCGATTCGCGTAAGACTGTGGTACACCCGCAGCAGTTGAAGTGAGCGTTGGATACCTTCCCTACGACTAGCAAGTCACGTGACCCAGCTGAACTGCGCCTCCAGGAAGCCGGCACAAAACCCTGCCTCAGCTGCCCTTGCGGTGTTAAGCCCGCCGCGGTGACAAGGGCGCCGCTTTCCTGCTGTTTCCCGCTGTTTACGCTGAGTACACGGTACGCGGTAGGTGCCTAAAATATCTAAGTCACTTATTTTTTCCTTTTGTGTATTATAAAAAAACTAAAACAAAAAAAATCCATTTAACTTGCTAACACAATGGATTGTAACAAACCCCGAACGCGTCTTCAAGAGAAACTGGAAGAAACTGTAGCCAATGTTACAAAGCATACTCCTGTTGCGAATTCACATACAAATGCCCAAAAAGACTCAAGTAATATAACTGAAAAAACAAGAGCTATAAGTGCTATATAGCAAGGATCTGGGAAACCTAAGAAAGAGACCAACACAATTAAGACTAAACTTGTAAATTTCCCTTCCTTACCTAGCCTGACCTAAACCCTTGGTTGTCCCCTACTAAACTCCACATCAAATTCTAACAAAGGAAATACCCCACTTCCTACTCTAATGCTTCAAGATCCACCGCCTAAGCCCTCTGCTATACAATCAACCGACTCACCATTAATATCCAGTTTTGCCAATATCGAGTTGAGTCTTCCCAAATCTCAAATTTCTTCTAGTATGCCGAGGGAGGAGCGAACCCAGAAAATAATGCCAAATCATAAAATGCAACTGTCTCCTAATTCACCTTCTCTCACTTTTGGAAAACGAGATTCTATCTTATCACCACAATTGGATTCTCATCTTCAAACTCCCCAAAACAAAGTGTCTAAAGACCCAATGCCGAACCTAACATTACAACAAAGAGCCTGAATAGCCAAACAACAATGGCAGTCAACGTATCATCTTGCAGATACTTCTCAAGGTAACACCATCAAACTAACAAATCGAGCATCCAGCCCATCACTTGATATCTCAGAAATAGATGCGATCATTGAGCTTCAAGAGCAGATGAAACCGTACGGCTTCACGAACGACCACAAGAAGAACATTGACGTGATAACCAACACATCTACGCCTATTCCAACAAAAGGAAATCTGTTCTTCCCAAAAACTTTCCCTGAGCACGAACATCAACTTAAGTCAACTATGGTCACCCATAACCAACAGGAGCCAGACTCGCCAATTCAATCACAAAAAACACTAGCAATGGTGCCTTTCTGAAAGATCCAAGAAGCCATGGTCAATGCCACTAAAGACCAAGCTACCCTGCTAGCCATGATTTTGACAAAGCAAACAAACCTAGACTGCTTCATAACCACAATTCAAGATTGTCTAAATTACAAAGCAGAATCCGCAAGAATGTGGCAGAATCGGTTAGCTGAAATTGCAAGAACCGATCGACTTGACAAACAGAACTTAACAGAAACGCTGATAACAATCACCAAGAAAATTACGGACGATAAAATCAAAAAACAGTCACAATTAACAACCAAATCAGACCAGGATACAATGCATCACCATACAGAAGATCCAACATCAAAAGAAGTACCTACAAAATACCAAATGACTCAATACGATCTTCAATTAGATAAACCACAGCCCTGTTATCTATCCAATCCAATACTCCCAACGCAGAACCTCCAGTATGTAACCCATTTGACATCTTTGACTTAACTAAACGTGGGCAGCTGGGCAATCCCATGATATCAAAGAAAATAACTTCAAAAAAACGAAAAGCTACAAGTTGATCCTGAGCCACATCCTCAATCTCATTCCACAGTTGCAAAAAAACCCATCATTAACAAAGAAGACGTTGTGAGTCACAAACCAAGTAAGGACTCAACAAAGGCACATTTAACGAATAATAAAATACAGCCAACACAAGGACCAGGAGAACTCCTCTCCATCCTCGAAGAAGATGAACCTCTTGATGCACTATTAGCTGTCATAGTCCACGATGCTAAACTTAAAACACCAATGAATGGATTCGGTAACAATGCAGCATCTACCTCATACTTATCTCAAGTAAGCGATAGAGAAATAGACTCTCAAGAAGAATCAATGATAGTGATAGACGAATCATATGAAATTTTGTCTGAATCCTCTTACTCAGACGTAACTGACTCAGTGGGAAATATATTGCTTGTTTACTCAACAGTATCAACTGAAGAAACTTGGTTTTCGTTGGAAACTGATGCTTGCTCAAAAACTGTGGAAATCCAGGAGACTAAAGCGAATACATCACTAACTAGACCTACGTTTATTGATCCTCAGAAAGCATCTAACATATTCAGAATGTTGCTAACAGCTTCAAACTTAAAACCTGCTGAATCTTTGACTCTGAATAGAGCAAATATTCTTCGCTTATTCAATGCTATTCCGTCATTGGCCAAGCTTACTACGCAAGACATTGATGTTACACACTTCCCCAACAAGAAACAGATGGAAACTGTTCATATTGACTTCTATACTAATGAAACAATGCAACGAGTCATCTCTTCAAGAAAACAATTAATTAGATGGGGCTTTATTATAGAAGAAATCCAAGTAACCAGATTAATGGCTCTTAAGAAAAAAAAGATGCACGTCAATAACAATCTTCAAGTTGTGTCAGAACAGACCACGACTAATCATAGAACCACGGCTTAGAGAAAGTGCAAATCTGACTAGCCAATCAGATATATACTTGAATAACAGGATAATGGACTTACCATGAAATATAAGCCACCAAACAGATCACAATAGAAATCTGCCAACTGGAAGCCAACATCAAAGTACACAAATTAAGAATTTTCTATAACAACCACCAATCTCTAAGGAATATTTAATAAATGAGATAACATTATCCTGATGGAACACAAGAGATTTCAAACATCTTCTTTCTGAGAGTTCTTCCAATCAAAAAGAAATGTCCATAATATGCCTCCAAGAGACCTGGCTCTCAACGGAAGTTATTTGTGATGGATTTACCACCTACATGAACCCAGTGATCACTAACCGACAAGGTAGTCCGTCATCTGGAATGATAATCCTGGCCAAGTTAGATTCCAACTGGTTAATTGTAAAGAAGAAGAATATCCTTGCCTGGGCTCAATACATTCTTATATGTATCACGACTACAACTACTGAGTCAAATCATCATTCAGATATAAGACATCTAACAATATTCAACATTTACTGGAATTCTATAGCAATGAATGATAATAAGTTAATTGACTCAATTTGTGATGAATTCGACAAAATAGCAAATTCTTTTGCACGGACAGAGTTCATTATTGCTGGTGATCTTAATATTCATCTTTACAACTCCAAAGGTATTCGACTAGACTTTCAAAAACTATCCCCTATAGCAAAAAAATGGACCAAAGAGATTGAGATCCGAAATCTAACTTTAACAGAACAACCTCTAAACGAACATGATCATCTGCCCCCAACTAGGTCAAGTAGGATTCAATTATCGACTACATTTACATCTCTGACGGTATAAGGAAAAGATTAATTGCCACCGATAACTGGCCGCAACCCAATAGTGATCATCATCGAATCCTAATAACATGGAAGACAGCGCGAACCCTGGAATCTCGTCTAACCCTTCCAGACCTTGAAATAAACAACGGTTTGAATAAACTATGAATAAAACAACATCAAATGACTGACCTCCCCTCTAACTTCGAAACATCAATGCTGCCAGATTATTCGAAACTCAATTACGAATGGATACTTTGAGACTATCAATTCTCTGTGAGTAACCATACTAATCCCAACATTAAGCATAAACATGCCTTTAACATTGAAATTAAACAAAAGAAAAAAATACGTTAAAGAAATTACGTATGTTAAAGAAACTGAACACACCTGCAGCAATAGCTGCTATAAAAAAGGAAAAACAAAAACACTCGAACTCGATCAAATCAGTCAAATCGCTATTACATCAAGCTGATGCTGAAGCAATCTTAGCAGCCCTAAAGGGTAAAAACAAGAGACAATTATGGTCTCTCCTAAACGAAACTGATAAAGAAACGACCATGGTCCAAAAAGTAGAAGCGCAAGCTTGTATCGAACATTTCACAACCCTGTATGGAGCCAAGTCATCTATCGCCCCAACGCAAGAAGAGCCCAACGGTCCACCATGGAATCTCACTTGGGATATACAAGAAGTGATCAAAACAATTCCAACTCTAAACTCATCGAGAGCACCAGGCCCAGACGGCCTATCAAATGCAAATCTAAAGACAGCCCCCGAAGAATGGGCCACCTTCTTTGTCCATCTCCTCCTTCTTATCGAAAGAACACAACAAATCCCGCGCAGTTGGACTTTGGCAACCGTAATTCTGATTTTCAAAACTGGTGATAGAAAAAATCCACAGAACTACATGCCCATTGCCTTATTAGATCCGTTAGGAAAATTATTTGCAAACTTTCTACTAAAAAAACGTAACATATGGGCAGCCAGCAATGGAAAACTAGAAAAAGGGCAAACTGGATTTGTGAACAAGATTGGGACGAACGCGAACCTATTACTCCTGAGTCTACTTAAATACGAGGCTATGAGAAAGAACCAACAGGTATATGCTGTTTTCATTGATTTAAAAATGGCATTTGATTCTGTAAATAGAATGAAACTATGGAACAAATTAACAACATGGGGATGCCCGCCATCAATTCTCAATCCTATCAATTGTATTCTAACACTTCAGTTCGAGTTAGGCTATCAAAAGATGGTAAAGTCACTCGATCGATCTCTACTTGGAATGGACTGAAGCAAGGCCGCCCTCTGGCTGCCTGCCTCTATAACTTATATATACATGCGACTTCATAAAATCGATTGAAGATCCACTCTCAAAATCTGCCGAAACTAAACAACGAAGCACTATTAACATTAATCTATGCAGACGATATTACGGTAATGGACAAAACAGCGACAGGTTTACAAAAGACCCTTGACAAAGTAGCAAGTTATATGACAAATTATATTAACATAAACAAAACCAAACTAATGAAATTATCCACTCCAAAAAGAAACAATCAAAAAACTCCAAAACTTTACCTTGAAGGCAAGGAAATTGAATCTACAAATGCAATCAAGTACCTAGGTGTCATGATAAATTCTTCACCAATGGAACAAGAATGGAAAACTCACATAGAAGAGAAAGCAAGATCTTTAGCTCACCTAGGTCGGTTCTACCATTGTAAATTTGGGACATACTCCTTTAAATCAAGAATAGCACTTTACAAACAAAAGGTGGTCCCCATTCTGACCTATGCTGGAGAAACACTGACTAACAAACAAGGATTGAAATGGCATCTATATGAAGCCATATTTTGGAGGAAAACTTTAGCCTTACTTAAAAATTTCCCAATGCCAAGAATTATTTTTGAACTGGCACTACAATCTCTACAATCCATAATTGTATGGAAACAAATTACCTCTTCAGGAAAATAATCTGTCAAGGTAAAATACCATCTATAGAAATATTAAAAATCAAAAAGTGCGTTAAATGAGATGATTCTGCAACAGTGGTTTACAGATATCAAGAGACAAATGGAGGAAGAAGATTTACTGAAGAAATGTTAATTAATAGAACACAATACGCAAAACTAACAATACAGAGGAACGATTGGATAAAGACCCTCAGTGATCAGACGAAATACAAAAGACATCAGGAAAGCGCAATAGATACAAGGGCACTACACGAACTCCCTGTATATTTGACATGCTTTCCAGACTGACATATGCGAGATCTTTTCTTACGGTTTCGACTAAATATCTTACCAACCCGCGACTACCTGAGCAAGATTAAACAACCAGATATACAATCCTCTGACTGCCGATTCTGTAAGACCGAAAACACTAAAGAGACACTATTTCATATTATCATGATCTGTCCCGCATTTATGGAGAAAAGAAATCTATTCAAGGACTTTTTTAGAATATCGAAAAAACAGATGACTACGCAAAAACGGTGGGCCCAACTACTAAAAGGCCATGATAAATATCTAATTTCAACAGCTATCAAATTTTTGATCGAGATCCACAAGGACAGCAACCAGTAGCCGTCATGTTTCTTCTTTTTTTATTTTATATTTCTTTTAATCTAAATGATTTCTTATCAAATCTTGATGAACTAGATAATGAAATGTTTGTCCAACCAAACATATCATTTAAAATAAAAATAAAAATGTACTTCTGACCGAAGTGAGAGGAAGAACGGAACCACCACGGAAGATCGAGGCCGGGTGTAAAATGCAACAGGAATATTGCGCTGCATGAACGGTTACAAGGAGCTGCTCTGACGAAGAGCGGGTTGAACTGCGGGACCCCCGGACGTTAGCACACATGGTACTCTGCGGTGGGTGTACTCAGCCCTCCGCGATAGAGAGTCTCCACGATAGAGTGTGAGGGGTGCCATAGTCAACAGAGGAAGGCGGCCCAAATTATGCTGCAAGTACAGCGTGTAACACAGCACAGGTCTGCAAATGGAGACGCGCAACCCGCTACCTATCACCTGGGAGCAATAAACACAGTGCCGAACGGGACCGAAGGGCAGGCTGAACGGCTCCCTTAAGGAAGATTAAAACCTGCCACTGCTTCTCAGGGCTCCTATGTTTGAGAGTGCAGAGCCAGCAAGCTGGCACAAAACATTTCCTCTGATACAACATTGGTTACTGTTACACATTTACGAGGCTGCCAGAACGAGAAGTCTGTAGCTGACAAAGGCTACATGGATACAATAGCCAGGATGCTACGAGAATGCATAAACGTCAGGCAGAGTGACTGATCTGAGACTCGGAGAGGCTGGATACCTGTTAACTCTGCTGCTCGGAGAAGTGAGCTGCAACAACGTTATGCACATAGAAGCAGCCCAAATGAAGAGGGGCCTCATTTGGATGTCCACAAGATACAGAAAACAAGCAGACCAAACATCACAAAACCCTGCAGTGTGGGGCCCTGGGGAGCTAGCTGACCCCACTGTTGCTCAGGACGCTTTGAGCTCCCTAACAGCTGGTAGTGGAGCCTACACGAACACAGTGTTGCATTGCACTGAAACTAGACATTGTCAGCAGGGCAAGATTTAACCATAGTGGCTGCATATAGTAACAAAAAAGAGGCAATGTGTTGAGGAGAAGGAGATCGCACTCCATTACGAGACAAACAGTGATTAATGGAGGTGCCCGCATTGCAGCATCGCACAGGGGGCCCCACGCAGATTGCAGTGTCGGTGACTACCCTCGTAGGTTGGCATAACGAAAGTCACATACACAGAAGAGAGGGGCTTTGGGCAACTATCCGATGACAACCAGGGCAACACTAACATAGGGCACTGGATGAAGACACGAAGGCCGGTGCTCCACACAGGAGATTAAGAGCCAATGACTAGATACTCAGAAGGTATAGGTACGGCCTGACCCTGGATAAATAACAGGCACAAATTGAACCCTGACATAGTTCAGGGTTCAATTCTTGGTATAAACCAAGAATGCAACCCCAATGAACTGATCCTGTGGGAGTAGACCCCGAGTCAGGCAGTGTGCAGACAAGGCCCACACAGAGAGTAACGTGGGGGACGAGCCCAAGCGAAAACAGCCAGACCATGCCAAAATAAACTCATAAGGAAGTGGCTGGTGCTAGAATGCGGCTTAAACAACCTGCTGACACGCCTCGGAGAAGACCAGCAGGGTGCGGCTGAGTGCACTATTCATTGCACAGAGTAAAGTAAACAAACAGCGGGTGTACTCGGAGATTGAAGCCCTACCTACCTATACCGTGGAGTATGTGCCTGGCACGGGAATGGCTACTAGGGAAGCAGTCAATGATGGAAGAGTTCGCCAAATCCCCTCAGAAAACAGATGTTGTTAAGAACAAGGGACAAAGCATAAAGAGCGAAGCATCCCCAATGCGCAATGACCAACAGATCCTGGATGCAATTGCAGACTTGAAAGTATCAGGAGAAACCAAGCTCGACGCAGCAATGACTGAACTAAAGACCTCACTGGAATTCAAGATAGATGCAGTACAAGTGGATGTCCATCTGTTGCAACAAGATGTAAGGGCTCTGGCGGAATGCACCACTGGACTGGAAAAGGAAGTGAAAGACAACACGGCTACCTGCACGGCGAACGCCGCAGAAGTCCACACACTGTGGCAACAGGTGCACAACCTAGAGAACAGAGCTGAGGAAGCGGAAGGACAGGCTCGCAGAAATAATGTGCAAATCGTGGGGCTACCGGAAGGAGAAGAGGGCTCGGACCCTACCAACTATATCAAGACGATGTTGCTACTGGAAATCAAAGGTGGGGCGCTCACCCAGGGATTCGCTATTGAGAGAGCTCACAAAGCACAGGTTCGGAAGCCACCGCCAGGAGCCCCCCCACGGCCGAATATGGCCAAAATATTGAATTACAGGGACAGAGAGAAAATCTTACAGCACTTCCGGAAAGGAGGGACGATGCACACAGCGTCTGCGTCCATCTCAGCGTACCCTGAGTACATCTTTTTGGTGCAGAGACAAAGACTGCACTACAGAGCGGTCAAAAGGAGGCTACGTGAAGCGTGGCTCAGGTACATGCTGATGTACCCAGCGAGGTTGAAGGTGCTCCATAAGAATAAGGCCCTGTTTTTTGAAACCCTGGAGGATGCAGCAGAGTGGTTGAATGCCCAAAATTGCCCAGCGGGAGCGGATGACCAGATGGAGAGCAGGTTGGATAAGTGAACTAGTGGTTAACGGGGTCGCTGTATTTGAAAAGACAGTGGACTTTGGGACTTGAATGTAACACAGCAGATAATGAGGTTATTGAGTGGGAGCATGGGAGGTAAACGGCACAGCATAGTATTATCTGGGTGCGGGAGTACAGGAGCCGCGTTAGATCAGCGGCACCAGAAGACACACTATCATCCCCCAAGGTAGTTTAGTTGGGATATTACTAGGATAGTATCCCCCTGCAGAGCCTTGAGTCCAGAGGGGCTTACCTACACGGGTGTAACGCTCACCTGGTATCCACGGGGACGTCACTCAGCATGTTCTGACCTCTTACGACCTCAAACCCTTCCCTGTAGTCTACTCGACTGGAGACTGGGCCTGAAACACAGGATTGGTAGAGTTTAACTCCCTATTGTCTTTGTGTGCTTGAACCCCTTCTTCCCCGGGGTCCAACCCTTCCCTTTGATCCACAGCTCACCTTGATTTCTTGGAAAGTGTGCTCTCGTCCTGCTTTCAGCGCAGGGGCGCGTTGATTGATGCGGGCTTGTTGCTGCCTAGTTACTTCACTGGAAAGAGTCCAACAGGTAAGTAAAATGAGTCTTTTGAACAGTTCTCTAACTTCGTTCCTTTCCTTCCTTAGATGATGGCCGGCGTCCGGGGATGGCGACGTGCTGCTGAGATGAGTAGCGCTGAAGGTGAGTGAGAGCGAGATGCGCAATGCGACCCTTTTGTATTTTTTTCTGTGTCTTTTAGGTGCCGCGACGTTTTCAGCGTGGATGGCGGTTATGAAGAAGAAATGCGGTAAGTGCGGTATGCAGCACCTCCTAGATGTTTCCACGCTAACCTGGAGTGTCTTTTCCCTCTTGCAGATGGATGAGAAGTTCCGGAGACCGAGTTCCCCCAGAGCGGCTGGGATTCAGGTAAGCGTTTGAAGCTCGTACAGTCTTTAAAAATAAGCGAAGATTTTCCGAATGCTTACTAATGGCTTTTTTCTGTTCTTTTCCCTTTTCCTTAGGAAGCAGCGTGCCGGGATGGGAATGACACCGCCGAAGATGCCCGCAGAACAGATGGAGCGATGAATGATGGGCAGAAGCGCTGCAAGTTAAGGCTGTTCCTAACGGTGTTCTTGTTCTTGCAGGAGCTGAGCGCAGAAGAAGATTGCAGGCCTACTGGAGACCGATCCGAACACGGTGAGTATCATGCTGCAGGTGCAGAAAACACAAAGCATGTTTCTCAACCTGGCCGTGGCTTAAATAGTCTCTGGGTATCCCAGGTGTCTCTGGGCTGAACCATACCCAACAGACTAGACTGCACATGCAGTTCTGGGAACCAAAATATGTGGGGGCATCCATCTTGTCCCCATCAATGCACTACAAGTCCAATCCCCAATGTTATCCTATGGGGGTGAGTGAGTGAGTCGGGTGCCACAAGCGCCAAGTCTGACTCCAAGTGGGTCTTTGGAGGGATGGAGAGGCCCTTGAGGGCCATGTAGGTAATGGTGGCCTGGCTCCAGCATGACATTTTGGACGGCTGGGGCATGAGGGGCAGGAATCATGACCACGCGGAAGAGACTGTAGATACTGATCTGTATATGTTAGCTATGTGGGCCTCTGGCCTTGAATATAAAACAATATACACCATGCATTGGAGGGCGCAAGATCTGGCATTAATGCGGGAGACAACGAGGAAACACGTTCCTCCCCCCAGTAGATAGATTAGTTAGGACGGTATCCACCTGCTGGGTTCCAAGTACCGGCGAAGGCCAAGAAAGGACTAGATGCCGGGGAGCCTGAGATCCAGGGATGGAGCTGGGCAACAGTTGGGAATGGATGGGGTGGGGGGTGGTTCGGGCAGTTGGGGAGTTCAATGGAGCTGCGCATCAGTTGGGGACGGGTAGAGTGGTGGTGGGGAGGGAGCAGGGAAGTTGGAAGGGGTGTTAAAAGTTGGGGAGTGAGCTTACACCTATACATCACTGTACATGGGACGGAAGGCAAGGGAGGAAAGGGGTGGATCAGGGTATCGATAGGATGGGGGATCTCAAGATAGCGACCTGGAATGTCAGGGGGCTGAATAGTTATTTAAAAAGGAATAAGGTCATGATGTATTTGAAGAGACAGAGAATTGACATTACTTTATTGCAGGAAACTCACTTAACGAAGGAAAAACAGGAATTGGTGGGGAGGAAATGGAGAGGGACCACCATAGGAGCAACATATTCGGCGTACACCAGAGGGGTTATTACGTGGATAGCACCAAATGTCCCCTTTAAGCTGTTACAGTCTATCATAAAGCCAGACGGGAGAATGGTGCTAATAAGAGGATTAGTGGAAAATAGAGAACTGAGTATTATCAACACGTATACCCCGAACCAAGATGCTACAGGCTATTTCAGAACCATATACAACAAGATCAGTCCATACATGGGGGGGCAGTTATATGGGGACGAGACTTTAATTGCACGTTAGACCCTAGGGTTGATAGATCAGACATGAAGATGGGAAAGCCTATCCTGGCAGCTAAAGCTCTGAGGACCCTATTGAGAGATTTTATCTAGTGGGCGTGGGGAGGATGCACCACTCACAAGACAGGCACTATTCTCACTACTCGACCCCACATAACCTACACATGCAGTTAGACTATATATTTGCTCCACCGGAGTTGACGGGAGAACTAGTGCGGTCGGAATACAAAGTAAGAGTCCTCTCTGACCACTCGCCATTGATTATAACATGGCAATACTCGCCACCCAGAGCACGGATCCCGACATGGAAACTTAGGGCTGAAGCTTTGAAAGATGCAGTGTTTAGGGAGGATCTGAAAAAAGAAATAGTGGAATACTTTGAACATAACAACGGGAGTCTAGATTCGACTGGCACATTATGGGAGGCGTTTAAGGTAGTGGTGAGGAGAGCAGCAATATCTAAATCCAAGAGTCTGCAGGGTGGAATAACACATGAGCTATACGAATCGGAAAAGAAACTAGAGACAATTATGCGTAAGAGCAAGCATTCCCCTGAGGAGGCTGGAACTATAAGACAATTGCAACAAGATTGTGGAGAGTATTGGGAGAGTTTATATAACCTGAACTATAAAAAATACATGGAAAAGACAGCATGCAGCGGGAGCTAAGCCGGGCAGGCTGTTAGCCTGGTTATATAAGAGTGAGACACCTAGGCAAACAATTATAGTGGTACGGGGAATGAATGGACAAATACTAGATACTCAAGAAGGAGTGAAAAAATGCTTTTTAGAGTTTTACCAGCAACTGTATAGAGATGTTGAAGAGGGTGAAGAGAATGATGTGATGGAAACATTAGCGGATATTGGCCTTCCCAAATTGGGGACTGCGGAGAGAGAGACCCTAGAGGTTCCAATTACGCTAGAGGAACTAGAAGCAGTGATCAAGCTTTTACCTACTAGTAAGGCTCTTGGAGCGGATGGACTCCCTAGCGAGTTCTACAAAACATACAAGGTGGAGTTGCTCCCCCAGCTACTAGCAATGCTAAATGAAGCGTTGGATAGGGGGATGCTGCCGGATCTCTGAGGGAGGCGATTGTTAGTCTGCTTCTTAAGCCTAACAAACCATGCACAGACTGCGGGTTATATTGACCGCTATCCATGCTTAATCAAGATAGCAAGATACTCACGGCAGTGTTGGCGAATAGGCTGAGACCGGTTTTCAACAAACATATACATCCCAATCAGACCGGGTATGTTCCGTGCAGAAGCATATCCGACAATCTAAGAAGGCTCCATCACGTCATTGAACAAACGGAAAAGGACCCACAAGAGGTTGCAATAATTTCATTGGATGCAGTGAAGGCCTTTGACTCTGTCAAATGGCCTTGGTTGATAGCGACCTTGAAGGAATATGGGGTTGGGCCCACGTACTACTGCTGTACAGTACACCACTGGCCCGAGTTAGGACGGGAGCGACCACCTCAGATCGATGGCAACTCAGTAGGGGTACTAGACAGGGATGCCTGTGGTCCCCGATGCTGTTTATTTTAGCACTGGAACCCCTGGCTATACACTTGAGGCAACAATATGGAGAGGTGGGGATCAGCATAAAGGGAGGGCAACACCTGATATCAATGTATGCTGATGATATGCTGCTGTATTTAAGATACCCTGAGGAGAACCTACAGTATATTTTGGAAGTTAGGAAGAGGTATGCGGTGCTGTCTGGCATAACAGTGAATCCCAAGTAATTATGTATATTTCCCCTGGGTAGATGCAAAGGGATACCACGAGAGGAACTGCCGGTATTACAAATACAATGGGAGACTAGGAACTTTAGATACCTGGTGATTGATGTATATCACACGGTCGAGGTCGAACACAAACATAACACAGAGAAGGCGGTGGATAATATTGAAAACAGTATGAGGTTCTGGGCCAAGCTCTCTTTGACCATAATGGGGAGAGGGGCATTATTAAAGATGATGGTGCTGCCTAGGTTGTTGCACTTCTTTGTGAATATACCAGTATGATACCTAAGCGATTCTCTGTCAAAATCCGAAGTATATGTAGAGGGTTTGTATGGCACAACACTAGATACACAATAGAACTATGGAAACTGCAAAACACGTATGACCAAGGGGGCATTCAATTGCCCAACTTCGAGATTTACTATCTAGCCAGCCAGCTACAATATGTAGCTGGGTGGTTATCGGAAGACTCAACATCAGAGTCCAGATTGTTGAGGGCTGAATGTGCCCCGTTTTTCCTAAAAGAGTGGATATGGTTGCCGAAACCACAGCAAGATGGGAGGACAAGAATGTTAGACTTAGGATGGAAGATTTGGCGAAGGGCTTGTCGGGTCCTGGAGAACCCGATCCTGTGTTCCCCACAAATGCCGCTAGTGGCACTGAATGGAGTAGACTAGCAATTGAGGAAGATAATCTGGAGGCATTGGGAACCAATTGGTATAGCAACGCTGGGGGATGTATGGCAAGAAGGGAAGGCAGTGGAGTGTGATACACTGGTAGAAGACATCGGTCTACAACGGGGACAATATATCACTTACACAAGGCTGGTGCGGAAGATAAAAGATACTTGGTCAGAAATAGAGCTGTAGAGCTGGAGGGTCTGCCTGACACGGCCATAGAAACATTTTATGATATATCAGACGGTGGCCATGAGGTCTCCCGAATTTACAAACTGCTGATGTCAAGGGTGGGGAAGGAGGGACTCCAGTTGAGACGAGAGTGGGAAGAGGAAACCGGGGAACCTATGAGTGACAGGTTGTGGGCGAGGGTTCAGACATACCACATAAAAGTGCCCAGGAACGAGAGGTTGCAACAAATCCAGGTATATATTACCCACAGGGCGTATATGACCCCTCAGAGGATTGCAAGGTTCAAGAATGCGGGAATGCAAACATGTCCAAATGTGGGCAGGTGAACGCAGGAATGATACATATGTTCTGGCCGTGCCCAGAAATAAGGAGATTCTGGGGGGGGGGGGGGTGGCCCACCTTTTGACCGAGAAGGGGATTAAGCTGGATGTGGAATCTTTGTGGGCGTGCATGGTGGGGGGTTATCTAGGCCGCGTAAGCTGGCACATGTGAGTAAACTTAAAGACTTGGCTTATATACTTGCCAAGCGCATAATTGCCATGGGCTGGAAAGCAAGCAATAGACCAAAAGTAGAAGTTTGGCACGACCTTCAGAAATGGGTGGATGCGGAAACGGTGGTGTGGAGTGAAGCAGTCAACAGAGGGGAGGATGAAGAAACAGACATTGAGGCCCTGCAGGCACTTAGTAGCTACACTGTCTGAGCCTGCCCTGACTGGCCTAGAAGACAATGATTCCTCGGGGGTGCGGGAAGGAGGATACCCCCAGATAGAGCGGTGGAAGGTGGTGAAGTGGAGTAGGCTCGGGACGGAGGGAGGGTAACGAGACAGCGGTGGACATAACATGATACTGCACATAATATCTGAAAGCTATGATTCATGTTCACTGTCTGGTTTCTTTTGGTTGTTTATGTTTGTTAAAATCAATAGACAGATTCATGCTAACTTTCAGGGATGATACCACTTCTCAGAATAAGGTGGAAGAGATTGTACAGTAACTAAACCCAGAATAAAAGATTCCTTTTAATCAAACTGTTTGCGACAACATCAGGTCTAGGGGCCCTACACTACTTTAGCTTCCCGATAATATTCAAAACATCCTCAGAGTCACAAACAATACTGTCATAGTTCAAGTCATAATTTCCTACTAAATTTGGGATAGTAGTTCGTACATAAATGTTATTAATGTGACTTCCCCAGCCATCTTCAGAGATAACATGGATCGCCTTAGGTTCCCTATCAGCTAAAAAGGATCAATACATATGCCAGAACTTCTTAGTGTTGCGTGTCCTGAGTACGCTGAATATTAATTTCCAAATAGCATTATCTGAATTCATCTTATGACCTCATAACCAATTTTTATAACGCATGACAAGCACAGCAATGGATTTAGACGTTCCCTCCTGTGAAAGCACCTTGGACCTAGTTATCTGTCGTGTTGCAACACAAAACCGCTTCCTCTCAATATGGATTGCTATGTCAAAAGGAGCCATAGCAGCATTGTGCTTATGTATAGTGGAGGGCTGCAGGAGTGTTTATCATGTTGGTGTACTGCAGACTTGTGGGTCTGTCTTTGCTGCCTATTGTAGGTGGAGAAATGTGCTTTCAAGAACCCAGCTCACTAGAGGAGCACTGTGAAGTACTGCAGGAGTTTATGCTGCAGACTCGTGGGTCTATCCTTACTGCCTATTGTGCGTGGAGAAAGGGGCTTTCAAGAACCCAGCTCCCTAGCGGAGCCTTGCAGAGTGCTGCAGGAGTGTTTATCGTGTTGGTGTACTGCAGACTCGTGGGTCTGTCCTTGCTGCCTATTGTGGTGAAGAAAAGTGCTTGTAAGAACCCAGCTCCCTAGCCGAGCATTGCAGAGTGCTGCAGGAGTGTTTAACATTTTCAGTGGGGGCCGGGCCAGTGTTGTGTACGCCTTACGTCCCGCTACGCGGTGATGTAAGGCACCATCCTAATAAATCCCCGGCCCCCGCTACGCAGGGGCAGTTCCGGGCGCACACGAGCACCAGTGTGTCCGCGTCTCTTTTCAGCTCCAGCTGGAGCCGTGCAGCGAGGCCTTGGTGCCCAGGGTCTTATACTATCTGCTTCCTGCCGACGCATTGGCCAGGAAGCAGGATACAACACTGGCAACAAGGAAGCTGTAACGAACAACACACGCGATGCCCAGCAACGCATGCCCTCAGCACGGGCACAATCTTAGGAAACTCGGTGGGGGCCCTTCCCCCACCAAGAAAAAAAGATATTTTTTTTTTCTCTCCCAATTATCAAAATCTCGCCAGAATCAATCATCTTGGAGCCACATACGTACCAGCTGACATCCTCGCCCACCAGCATCCTGCTGCAGGAAGGCGCACAAACATTCCGTGGGTCACCTCAGAACACGCAACGTGGGAGCCAAGCAAAGGACATTCATTGCCTACGAAGGTGAGGGAGAACCAGCACAAGTGCGCACATACAGGTGTTGGGGGCACGCATAATGGCAACAGGCCTGTCCACTCCGAGGCCCGGCACACCTTGCAGATTGGCGGCCAACCTCTCACCATCGACGCCACACACGCGTTTGCAAGGTGGGATGTTGCTGGCGCTCAGCCCTTTCGACCCATACACTGACCCCTCATCATTTGGTCCGCGATGGCAACTGTGGTTTCAGAAATTCGAGATGGCCATGGATTGCAAAGACGTTACCACTTCTCGCAAAATTAGGTCACACCTTCTACTTAATGTCGGGGATGAGGTTCTATGCATATTCAATTCGCTGGCAATAGCAGATGGCTCTGACGTCTACCAACAAACAAAAGACACTCTCACAGCCAACTTTTTGCCCCAGCTAAACCCAGACTATGAAACCTTTATCTTCTGTGCCACCATCCAGTCCGAGGACGAAACACTCAACGCCTATCACACCAGGCTGCGGAAACTCCTGCGAATTCGCCGATGTTGAAAAGGAAATCCAACGCCAGTTAATCAATGGAATACACTCAGAGAAGCTAAGGAGAATGGTGTTAAGTGAAAAAGGCATATCTCTGACCAGAATCTTAGAACTTGGGCACCTCCCCCCCCCGGTGGCAACCAAGAACCCCGGGATCCACTGAGTGTGGGTGGTGCGGAGGACCTTGCCATGGGAGACGTAATTGCCCGGCCCAAGGCACCACATGCAGTGCATGTAGCAGAAAAGATCACTATGCAAAAGTATGCAGATCGTCTGGACCACACCAATACCCAAAATCTCCGCAAGACAAAAACACGGGGAAGAAGAAGAAATAAGCCAGTGCCCATCGAGACGGTCAATTCGTCAACCGATGAGGAAGGGGAAAACGATGCACAACCTCAGAAAGATGCAGCATACGAGCAGTGGAGAAAAGGGAAAAAGGTGTACCTAGTCTCAGCTCTGGACTACGGAGGCACGACACCCACGAAACGGCTGAGAAGACGGAAATGTTTGGTGGCCCTTCAAGGCCAAGAAACACAGATGACCATAGACACCGGGGCATCCATTAACGTAATGCCAATGACTGCATTCAGAAAACTACGACACCCACCAATCCTGAAAACGACAGACACGCTGTTGTTTGCATATGGGTGCAAAAACAACTACACTGACCATAATAGGACGATTTCGGACGACTTTTAGCACAGGTGACAAGTCACTGGAATCTAAAATATACGTTGTGAACACACGAATTGAGTGTCTACTGAGTGGAGACGTGGCACAGGACCTGGGACTCATAAGCTTCATCTTTGATGTGTCAGATACACAGGACAACAGCATCCTCGGGAAATACCCGAACCTCCTCTTGGGCATTGGATGCCTAAAGAGAAAGTCCATTAAACTTCACATTGATGAGTCCGTCCAACCGCGAGCAGTACGCCATCGAAGAACTCCGTTCCACATAAAAAATCAGGTTGAGAAAGTACTCCATGCACTGAGAAAGCGGGCATCATTGAGGAAGTGACCGGACCAACACCATGGGTGTCACCCATGGTCGTAACCAAGAAACCCAAACAACCGGGCAAGGTGAGAATATGCATTGACATGCGTCTCCCCAATGCAGCAATAAAGCGGGAACATCATATCACCCCCACCCTTGATGAAATTATAGCGGACCTCACAGGATCAAAATTCTTTTCTAAAGTCGACCTCAATGCTGGATACCACCAACTGAAACTCCACCGGGACTCCAGGTACATCACAACATTCTCCACCCACATAGGCTTGCGCAGATACAACCGACTCAGTTTCAGAATTTCCTCTGCAGCCGAAGTGTTTCAGAAGACCATCCAGGAGGTGATACGTGGCATCCCGGGGGTACTCAATGTCAGCGATGACATTCTCATTCACGCAGGTGACAAGGAAGAGCACGTACAATGACTCAACATGCTACTCAGCTGGCTAGAGAGTGCAGGCTTAACTATCCACAAGGACAAGTGTGAGTTCCTAAAAGAAGAGATCACGTTCTTCGGATACACATTTAACAGCGCAGGCATCTCCGCAGAACCCCAGAAAGTAGCAGACATCCTTGCTGCATCACCCCCAAACACACCTACAGAGGTACGCAGTTTCCTGGGGATGGCAACATACTGCGGAAGATTCATCCCCAACCTGGCCACGCTGTCTGAACCTCTGAGTGAAATCACTAAGGCCAGCACTAAATGGATCTGGAGCCCCACCTGCCAGGAGGCGTTCGAACAAATCAAAGCCTCACTCTCGGCCGACACCACCATGGCATATTACGATCCCACATTGTCAACCGAACTATATGTCGATGCCAGCCCGGTGGGTCTAGGTGCAATCTTAATCCAAGTAACTGCCACAGGAGAGTCAATGCCGGTCGTGTACGCCTCCCGTGCCTTGACACCGACAGAGCAACGGTGCTCCCATATAGAAAAGGAAGCAATCGTAGTACTGTGAGGCTGTAACCATTTTCACCTGTACTTGTACGGCCGAAAGTTCAAGGCATACACGGACCACAAACCTCTCCTCCCCATATTCCCAGGCTCGTCAACGCACCCTTCAGCCAGAATAGGGAAGTGGTTACTACACCTACAACAGTATGACTTTGAGTTGACATACCAACCTGGCAGCGGGAACCCAGCAGATTTCCTGTCCGAACACCCAAGAGCAGCCACGCCAGGGGAGATACACGTGGCTGAGGAAACGGAGGAACACAACTGCAACGTGGTCCAAACAATGAAACGAAGAGCCATCGGCATAGAAGTCATCGTGGAGGCCACACAACCTGACCCATGTTGTGATCTGGTAAAAGACACAGTCATCTCTGGTGAATGGAAATCTTTCCTAAGGAATATTCACAATCGCACTGCCGAAGCCAAAGACTTCCTCGCTGGCATGTTCGTAGTATGGCAAAACCTGTCAATCACAGAGGAAGGGCTCATACTACGAGGGACCCGAATAGTCATTCCCGCAAGCATGCAAGACAGAGTCGTAGCGTTAGTGCATGGTCACCAGGGAATGGTAAGAACCAAGGCCAGAATCAGACACCGTGTATGGTTCCCCCGCATCGATGAAAAAGTGGAGCAGCTAATCACAACATGCCTCCCATGTCAAATCACCAGGGCCCCGCCAAATCCCGAGCCTATACCATTGGCAGAGCGAGGATCTTCCACATGTGACGCAATCAGCGTCGATTTCAGCAAGATACAGGAGGGCACGTACCTGTTAGTGGCAATTGATGACCACTCTAGGTACCCAGAAGTTGAAACCGTATCCTCTACAGCAGCGGAGGCAGTGATACCGGCCATGGAAAAAATGTTCGCCACTCACGGCCTTCCACAGCGGATTTGGAGTGACAATGGACCACCGTTCCAGGGCGAGGAATTCAAGTAGTACCTAGCCGACCTCAACATACACTACCATCACATAATGCCGAGTTGGCCACAAGCCAACAGAGACGTGGAAAGGTTCATGCAAACCCTTAATAAAGTACTGCGCCTTTCCCGGGTCAACTCAAGCCACTGGAGGGTGGATTTATACAGGTCCCTAAGAAACTACCGAGTGACACCACACAGCACCACAGGGATACCACCAGCAGACATCATGTACGGAACCATAATCAATTCATCCATCCCACACCACCCGAGCAGAGGTGCGGACACGTATGACCGGGCACGCACTCAACAAAGAAGGACGGTGGCGAACGAACATATGAGCATCAAGAGACACGCCATGAGGTCCAATCACTGAGTCGGTGATCAGGTAATAATGATAAGGAACCCATCCAAGTCGAAGCTGGACACTCAATACGACTCCGTCCCATGGACAATAACACAAAGGTCGAGGGACCATGATAACAGCCACAAGGGGACAAAGACAGGTCAGACGAAATGCATATTGGTTCAAGGCATTTCCAAGAGACCTGTGGATGGATGGAGAGCAACAACCAGCGGAAGAGGATGATCCGCAAGTGGAGGAGGATCATCACCGTCAGGAAGGAGAAGCGACCATGGACGGCGGAATGGAAGAGCTGCCGAGTGAACCACAGGAGGTAGAGCTGAACAATGAAGGTGAGCAACCCAATGGGAGTCAAGGGATAGCCCCCAGGGGTGGACGGTATGCTCTAAGAACTCTGCCCAGACCCCCTGAAAGACTCAAAGACTATGGGCCTCATTCCGAGTATGGCGGTAAGGGATAGCGGCCACCGCTAACGAGACCGGTGGCGGTAATCCCTTACCGCCATACTCCGAGGTTCCCTTTGCGCCCTCGCCCTTAACGCCTGCTTTGAGCAGGTGTTAAAGTCGAGGGCGCAAAGGGGCCTCCAGCCAATAACGGTGACCGTAATGAACGGTCACCATTATCTTCCCCATTCCCATTGAGCCCTATGGGGGCTCATTTGGGAATGGGGAAGAGCCTTGGTGAATGGGGAATTACCGCCCCGCCAACCTTGGAATGGGGCGGTAATTCCGCCATCCACCAAGGTGCTGCCGGTCCGGGTACGGCGTCAACCAAGGCGTTAATAGCGCCATTGGTTAGCGCCGTACTCGGAATGAGGCCCTATGAGTGGTAAAAGCCCAGCCACGAGGTATCAGAAGTTACAGTTTGGAACATTGTTTGAAAGATATTATGTTTATTAATGTTTTGTTGGGGAAAAAGGAGGAATGTTGTGTACGCCTTACGTCCCACTACGCAGTGACGTAAGGTGGCATCCTAATAAATGCCCCACCCCCGTTACGCAGGGGCAGTTCCGGGCTCACACGAGTACCAGTGTGTCCGCGTCTCTTTTCAGCTCCAACTGGAGCCGCGCTGCGAGGCCTTGGCGCCCAGGGCCTTATACTATCTGCTTCCCGCCAACGCATCGGCCGGGAAGCAGGATACAACAGCCAGGGCCCGGGCCCGGGTGCTCTCCCTGGTGGATTGGCGTCCAGTCGAGTGGTGTTAGTCTGTTTGCCGAGTCCCATGGTGGACTATGTCACTAGAAGCTAAGGTATTTACTGCGCGCCTGTTTCCATCAGAGACTGTACCTGCGCTTCTGTTGGGGGGACCGCAGCTCTGCAACTCGAGCCATCTATCTCTACAAGTTTACAGATTCCTGCCATTGTTGTATGGTATCCGCATCCCATGGTAGCTTGTGGGAGGCAGTGTTCGGCAATCTTCGGAGCCACGCTCACTTGGATGCCCCGCCCACCCACAGATGGCTACAGCCATACAAACAGCGTAACACCATATAACACCGGTAACTCCAGGAGAGCGTGACATCAGGGTGTTAAGAACAACCTATTTATAACAACCTACACACTTATATTGACGCCCGCAGAATGGTTCGGGACAATACCGTCTATATATTATTTGAGAAGTGGTGCTTTAGCTGATGACCTGAGGGCCCCCCAGTTCGGTGGCTTGCTTCTGGAGGAGAGCCCGGGCCAACCCTTGCTAAAATCACCATTCAACCCGCTTCTCTATTTGGTTCGGTCGCAAGTGCACGACTGCACAAATAATCACACAGCAAATAATGTGAATAATGTGATTCAAGTAAATAATGTAAATAATAAAGTCAACAACAATGTCAACAACGTTAATATCTGAGTGACGGGGATCCCTCCTCGCCAAACCATGGTCTCCAGTCCACTCCGATCCCTGTTCTCGCATTCACTCACAGCAACAACGATGAAGAATACAATCCAGGATTATTACCCCAAAAGACAGAGCCGGAGTATGGGGTATATGGACCCTTGAGTGGTAATTGCCAAAAGCCTCTGTGTGCTGGAAGACCAGGGGTACAGTCTCCTGTCTGCGGGGTCGGTATGCAGGAGGGAAGATCCCTTCCTCTCCTAGCAAGCCCAACCCATCAAACTTTATTTATGAGCCCAATTCTGGCCTCAGCCCCTCCACAAGTGCTTGGTCCCCAACGGAGTGGAACAGACCAGGAAATAGATAAATCTAATAGAAACAACAACAAATGAAGTGGCACAGGAGTCAATGATGACACTCTCCAAGTGCTGAACTTCGTATTTAATTCACTGGTGAACATGTTTGATGTACTGAAAGGGGAGGTACAGGTCCACTCCAGGATGCTAATGGAATTAACAAAGGAAGTGGGGGCCTGTGGCTCCTCGATGGTGGGCTTGAGGAACGCATTAAATACAATAGTAATGGCAAATATCCAGGACCTCAAGTCTGAAGCAAAGAAACAATCACTGCAAGTGAATTTGATGCACGGTCAATTATCAGAGGTTGTGCTCCAGTGGGGAAAATCGCACACGGAATCCCCTCACTAATAATCAGTTCACAGTCCAACGTGGCTGAGAGGTGGTGGCCAAATGCTTCAGCCCAGAGGTCAGTAATAATACAATCTTTGATGACACTCCCCTGTCGGATTCAATCCTTGAGCAATTCAAATGCAAGACCCAAATTGCTGAGACCGAGGGAGTGGACATCTGGACGAAAGAGGTGGAAGAGAGGCCAGTGGACGTCCCTAATGAGTTTATTTTGATCTCTGAGCTGTCGACCCCAAGTCATCAAGACCGCCAGGAGGGGGGCAAGTTTCATATATGCTCTACCGGAGCCTGGCCCTATGGGCCTATTGTAATGAATAAAAAGTTGAAACACACAAAGTCCAATAAGCAACCAGCCCCCACAATGGTCTGCATAACATCTGAAGGTGCTTCTGCTGTACTTGGGGATGTGGGGGCCTTCAGAGGTTGAGAGAGAAGCCAATACAAAAGAAACTGTAGTACTAGGGGCCAAATCCTATTTTGGAGTTCAGACAGACATAAGACCCGGTGAGAGGGGTAGGCCAGTAAATTCATCGCAAAATGTCAGCCAGACCGTATAGCACAAATTTCTTTGCAGGGCAAATATCCCTTGGGTGTAGGACCCCAGATACCCCAAAATATCCCTCCCACAAATGTTACAGCGCCAGTAAAGGAACAACAAGCTCAGCAAATCAATGTCATGGCAGGGGCGCTTGCAGGCCCGCAAAGACTAGTAGACTTGGAGACACAAGCTCGTAAACCGGTAAGGATAAGAACTACCTCCAGTCGATCGGCTCAGGGGCGGGAGATATCCGAAACGGCGACTCACCCATCTGCCATTGCAAGATTATGGATGAAATGTACAGGGAAAGGCGTGGCGCATAAGGTGCTAAATCACAATACTATACTATTCATCTTTAAGATAATCCCTGATTTATATTTGTTTTCTACTGAAGACACCAGACGTGTCTGCTTTCCAGACAAGTACACCGTCTCTTTAGTGGAACTGGGTCTAAAAATTAAATTGGCGGTGAATGCAACCTTGGCGGTCAGTCAGAGGCTAAGACGGCTGGGGTATGAAGTGACTACCCAACGGCCAGTAATAGAAAAGAAGACCCCTGAGGGGAGTTATGACAGGGCGGAAGTCATAAACTAGAAAAATGGCAGTCAATGCTACCACAAGCAGTCCTGCTTTATCAGTTGATTAGGGAAACTCACTGAGTAAAACTAAGACGAAGGTCTGGTCCCTGCTCCCAGAAATTTGAAGTCCGATATTTCAGAAACTGGGAGTAGTGGATGAGTCCCTCTAGTCCTAGGGGATTAGCGGTTTGTGAGTTGGAATATGCGTGGTCCCAACTCCTTCCAGAATTTAGCCATGAAAAAGGTCATCTTTGGCCACAATGACTTAATACTTCTCCAAGAAACATGGCTGATAGACACTATCCAGATGGAAGGATCCACTGTGTTCCATCAACCCACCCTCTACCAAAAATGTGGAAGGCCATCTGGAGGTCTAACTATTGCAATCTGCAACTCCTGCTCTATGGAGATAGAACACATTACATCAAATACAAAGAGACTTCAGGCGGTCAAATTTAATATACAGTCTGATGTCCAGCAGAAATCAATAGTGGCAGTGAATATATATTGGAACCCTGCCTGGTCGTAACTTGTGAGTTTTTTGGAAAGTTTATCAGACTGGGAATTTTAACACCCAACATATTATTCCACATGATTTGCAGACTAAAAGGGTGCAGAAAAGAGGGTCTCCTAATGGGGAAACGTGGCTATCTTGTCTCTCTGGTTGGAGAATGTTAATGACTAATTGTTCTATTAGAGGGGATTTGCCCCTGGCTGCTACATGGATGTGGGGCATCTCTTGTTCAATCGTTGACTATGCCTTCCTCTCCCCACCCTTTTTGAGTGTTGCACCAGTTTTCAAGTCATCGAAGGGGGAAACAGTGATCATAACAGTGGAACAGGTTCATTGCACTGGGTGCCCCCCAGAGTATTTCCAGGGTCTTGTCCAAAAGTAGTGGTAAATAACAGCAGGAATTGGATAGTAAGGTTTAGAAGGGAGGTGGCTGATCTAAACATGAATTTAGTCAGGCAAAGTGCAGGTATGTCTGACGATGAATTAGCCAATGAGTGTGGTCCAAAGAATTTTAAACTACTTCCTCTGGGAGGCGGATGCCCCTCGGCAGTCGGCTGCTCAGAGGCGTTCTAAGCACCCTCACTCATTTGACAAGGAAAGTTGCATAAAAAAGAAACTATTCCGAAAGGCATTCAGATAATTAAGATTGGCACCCCTCGAAGTGGTAGATTACAGCATGAGAAAAAGGAGCCCTAAGAAGGAATATAGAAATTGGTCCCAGGGTCAGAGACATCTCCGTCATCAGAGGGACGGAGAGTCGATGATTAGAGCACTGGGGAAGGGAAACTCACAATTTCTGAGGTCTCACAAATCTATTAGAAGCCTCCCAATCTGGTATGCAAAGTAATGTGGTTGCAGAGACTGAGTGGTGTAATCATTTTACTTCTATGTATAGAAAATCATTGAAAGATCACTTCTGATCCTGTATACTGCAGCACATGGAATTCTCTGGGGAGTTGATTTCTGAGCTAATTAATAGCTCATCCTCCTCAAGGGATGTGGGCCCCAATGGCTTGACAAACCCGGTCTTAAGGGTAAATGTCATTCTGTGGTCAAGACTGCTGTTGATCGTTTTTCGGGAGATTCTACAGGAGAGGTGCTTCCTCGTCTCTTGGAAATCATCTATAATCATCCCCATCTTTAAGGGGGGCAATCGGGTTAATCCAGGGAACTATCGCCTGATCGCCCTCCTGGATTTGTAGAGCAAAATGTTTGCAGGGTTGTTGCTTAGAGAGTTATAGGCCTGGGCAATGCAGAATACAATCTCGTCAAGGCTCCAAATTGGATTCAGGAGAGGCTTGTCTACCTCCTTGAATGCGGATTCCTTGCGCTATTAATTGGAATGATGGATATCTACAACAAATTTTTTTCGAAACCAATTGTGGTTTTATTAATGTAAGGAAGACAAATAGTCTTAAGTGGTCAGCCGACACGTGTTTCAAGCTCAAGGGTCCTTTTCAAGGCTAAAGGAATTCATATTAGTACCCAGTCTGTTGGTTGCTGGGCTGGATTATTCCGTAGTCCTGGTTAGGCTCTTTCATCCGTGGCTGTCGCAGTGTACAGTGTCACTATGTCGGTGAGCCGCCCACCGACATAGTAACACTGTACTACTACTATACATATCAGGCAGTTCCATATTAACAATGTCAGTGGCAGAAATGATTCTTAGTGAACGTATAATTTGTAGTAGTTGCAGAATTTGTCTGCGATTAAGAAAAGAACTTTCATCAGTCGGAAATAACTATTCATTTTATCATCGGGCCAATTGGTCGCTCGCTCAGCAAGGAACATTGCACATTACAGCCATCATTTGTGTCCAGTCAAACATCATGCTGGGTGGCTACTGACAAACAAACAGATCTCCCAGTAATGTTTTTCTTGGGTTTTTCACATAGAGTGGGCCCTCCATGTTGATCTACTAGTGCTGAGTTAGCAAGGCTATGCTGTGCCTCACCGCCACCCAGGGTAATCGGATTAGCAGACGACACGCTGTTCATTACAATTGGTGTTTCTACGGGTTACCTCTGTGCAGACATGAATGTCAAGTGTCCCGCGTGGGTCAGCACCTGCTTGCCTATGACCGTGGCTCATTGGACCGGTACTTGACTTCTGTACTAATTCATACTGTTCTTTTGCATTAATGCATATTACATCTTTGTTGCCTGTATCTGCCAGAACTTCAGAATTAATTTTTCCTATTCCCTTGAAAGTTTTATTGATATCAGTTTTAGCCTTCATATTCTTTCATTTTTCGTTGAGCTTTCGCCTCAATCTTTTCTGCTCTCAACGAGTGGAGGATATTATGTCACTAATTATAGTGCAGTTTTGAGTAGGATTACACACACTCTCAGCAGTTTCAACATTTTGTAAATTGTTAACGGTGTTTTATGTGCCATCTTGAGGAACTGGAAACTGAAGACATCATGAAGCAAGACACAGACAACAGACTCAAAGTTAAAAACAAATGTTTTATTAACTCAAATGCCAAGATGGTTGAAGGCCTATCCTAAGGTAGCATTTCCCTACCTAAAGAAACTAAGGAAAGTCTGAGTCTGAGTCAGAAAGTTCAACTTAAGTCTGTCTGTGTAAAAAACCTATACTTTAACTCACATCTAAAGCTAAACAATGTGTAGGGATGTCAGCAATAACATAAATAGTGTTCCAAAGAAAGTTCTGAGCTTCTTCCAGCTCCTGGCTTACTTATTAGCTCCTCTTCCCCAACGAAGTTCAAATAGTTCCACAAATGTCTTGGGATTCCCTTTGCCAAGTTCTAGGCAGTTCCACAAATCCTTGGGGATCCCTTCCCCAAGTTCAAGACAGTTCAACAAAACCTTGGGGTTCCCTTCCCCGAGTTCACAACAGCTCCACTTGTTCTCACTTTTGGAATATTCAAAAGCAGCTCCATCTTAACAGTTCAATCAGATTGCTTTCTCCTGTTTCACTTCAGCAACCTCTTTGGCTTTCACAAGTGGGGTTCCCTGGTCTAAGTGCAGTTGTCAGACTACACATTCCACCGATTACAGGTCGCGCAACCAGGAACCCTATGCTCCTTAACCCACACAGGTTCTTCTGTATTTGTAACTGTGATGGTTCACACTGAGTTGGCTTCTCTTTGTCAGCCTCTTGGCTTTGCCACAATGTGTGCTCTCATTTGCCAATCTTTTTCCCTTGTCACAATGTATTTTCATATATAGTTCACTTTGTGGTGGTTTTGTTCCTTCACCACCTTACTTTCATGCTCTCTCGCAATCTTCCATACTTGCTTTCTTTAATGTTTAATTCGACTTGTGCTTTACTTTCAATATGCAAAATTTGAATTTCACACATACTTCTTATCAAGGCACATCTTTGCCAAAAGCCCTCCTTTAGTTCGGTATTCAATTGTTGTGACTTCTCACTCTCCCGCTTGCATATTATATTGTCCTTGTATTTCCCTCTCAACCCGTTACTTTGGGTTAATGTCAGCGGGCGTAGGCTTTCCCATTCATTTTGCATCTAATTCGGCTTTGTCACACAGCCCCAAAAGTGTCCTGGTACGAGTGCTCTTCCCACTACACTCACCGGGCCTTGGCATCTCCCCAGGCAGCTGTGCTTTCGATTTGGGCTCTGCTGACACGTTGGCTTTCACACGCAAGCCTGGCCCGCACTTCACTTCCTTCTCAGATCTCGCCGGAAGCTTCACTCTCACTCCGAGGACGCTGTTGGTCACCTTTCTTCTTTCTTCACAAATGAGGCTTCTCCGCCTGTGGCTTTCTCGTGGCTTGCCTGGCCCTTGGCTCCACAACTTCCTGGGGTCGTCTGCTGGCGTCCTGCCTCATCCTGCAGGACCCACCATGGCTGTCTCCTCACAAACAGGATTCCCTGCTGATCTCTTTGCTGCTGGTCTCCTCTCTTTTTATACACCTGCAACCGCTTGACAGGTTGCATGTGTGAGTCCCACATTGCAATTGCCTGGTTACAATTAGTGGAGTAGTTGAGACATGCCTGACCTTTACAATACTCTGCAGACCTCTTTCTCGTTCCAGTACCATAATGGGTTGAATGAGGGTAAATGATGGAAATTGATTTACAATAGCCCTTGAAGGCTGAGGGAGCGTGAGTTTGGTTTTCAGGAGAGAAAGGGGGATTCCATGACTCACCTGTAAATATCGTCTCCCCAATCGCCAAGGACCCTCCACCCAGGTGATCCTCCCTCGCTTCTCCACCCCCAGGGTCAGGATCCAAAAGCAATGGCCTTTCCCTGGCCACCTGACAAGAGGATCCAAGGGGAGTAGGTGTGAGGATACCCTCAGGTTTCTCACATACCCTACCCCAATACGGTTGGACCGGGGTGCTTCACAGGCAAACCAGGCGAGGAAGTCCACATCACCTTGCTCTCGGCACTACCATTGTTCCACTGTGAAGCAATAAGGTTGTATGTCCAAGAACCACCGCAGGCGCATAACCCTCGGATTGGACTCCTATCTCTGACTAATCCATACCAAAGGGGAGTGGTCCGTTTTCAATCCAAATCTGCGATGTATCACTGCCCACCTAATTGCCAGTGCCTTTAACTCGACGATTAAGTAGTTTTTCTCCCTGGGGAAAGACTTTCAACTGATGTACAAAATTGGGTGTACAAGGCCGTCGTGGGATGCGAGAAGACGGCTCCTAACCCCATTAAAGAAGTCTGGAAGATTAATTCCTGAATGAAATCCGCTAATTTTAAAATGGGGCTCTGGCATAGGGTTTGTGTCCAGGTCATATAACCTATCACGTCCTGCTCCTCCCTTCTGATCTTTTGAGGATCCCTGTTCTTCAATTTGTCAGTTAATCTTGCTGTTTTACTGGAGAAATTTGGAATAAACCTGCGGTAGTAACCGATTAGCCCCCAAAAGGCCCTGATATCTTTTTTTGGTTTTTGGAGTGGGAGTATCGAGAACAGCTCTCACCTCACCTTCTCTTGCTGTGGTTGGACAGTAGTATTACCCACACAACAACAAAAAACACTTAACCACTGATTGAGCCAGCTTGCTTTTTCTGGGGTTAGCGGTTAGCCCTGCTTTTCTTAATGCTCTCATGACCGTGTAAAGGTGGTCCAGATGATCTTCCCATGTCTTGCTATGTATCACAATGTTGTCTAAATAAGCTCCGCAAACATCAGAGTATGGCTGTAAGATTTTATCCAGCAACCTCTGAAATGTTGCGGGAGCATCATGTAGACCAAAAGGCAGGACTTTAAAATGAAATAATCCAATTTGAGTAGCAAAGGAAGTTCTCTCTTTATCAGGTCCATACAACGGGACTTGCCAATATCCTTTTGTTAGACCTATTGTTGAAAGGTAAACCTCATTATCCAGCCGGTCAATCAGGTCAATCAGATCGTCAATACGGGGCCTTGGGTAGGCGTCAAAGGCAGAGATGGCATTCACCTTTCTAAAGTCTATAAAAAACCTCCAACTTCCATCGGGTTTTGCCACCAACACGATAGGGGAGGACCATGGACTATTAGAAGGTTTGATGATAGCCTCAAGCATGCTCTCAACTTCCTGCATGATGGTATCTTTTTGAGATTCGGGTAATCGGTAAGGTTTTAAATGTACCACGTTGCTGACGGGAGTGTGGATATGATGATAAATATCCTTCACTCTTCGAGGCTCCTAGCTAAACAGGTCACTAAACTGTCTTATCAAGTCATACATACTTGTTTTCTCTTGTTTCTAAGGTCAGGGGAAATTAAGGCATTGTTATCCTTATCTTCTTGTAATAGACAGAATAATATTGCGGCTTGGGATTCCAAAGGATTTTCTCTCCATTCCTTTAACAAATTTATATGGTAGACTTGGGTTTTCAGACGGCGGTCCAGTTGTGAGATCTTATAATTACACAGATCCATTTGTTCCAGAACCTCATATGGTCCATGCCACTTAGATATAATTTTATTTTCAGAAGTGGACAACAGTACCAGCACCTTTTTACCTATGGAAAAGGACCTTAAAGAAATCTTTTTTATCATAGGAAGTCTTTTGTTGTTCCCTGTGCTTTAACCATGTGAGTCGGTACTAAGGATATAACAGCAGTTTGGGACATCCCGGAGTTCTCGCCCATAAAGGAGTTAAAAAGGGGAAAGTCTTGTGGATGCCTGTGGGGTCTTCCTGACTACGAACACCACCCATGGTATCATTTGATCCCTTACCATCCTGTTCCACTAACTTCTGAAATATTGTTTTTAGGGTTTTATAAATCTTTCTACAAGGCCATCTGTCTGGGGATGATACACTAATGTTCGTAGTGTGGTGATGTGCAACAGTTGTTTAACTTCTCCCATAAGCTTTCTTGCTCATGAAAGTAGAGCCCTGGTCAGTTAATATTTATGTATGTATTTATTTATTTATTTCACTGTGTCAAGCAGAGAAGTGCGTGAGAACTGTGTACCTGTTTTCTTGACAGTGGATCTAGTTGGTACCGCCAGGCTGCTTCCAGTGAAATGACGAGCATGTGACTCGGGGAACCAGCCTCTCCACCACCCTAATGACACAGGGTGGTGAATGGACCAACTCCCAGCGTCACGGAAGGCACTCTCCTGATTAACGTGACGAAGGGACTGTGCAAGCACAGGCAGGAGAGGCCACAGTCTGATGGAAAGTTACTGGATACGGGTGAAGTCCAAAAGAGTCTATTCCAAAGGTACGTGATCCGGTGATGAAGCAAGATAGTCCAGGAACCTCTCAGATGAATACCAGGTAAGGCCCCCAGTCCACAGGGAGACAAGTTCAAGCAGCTTCACGTAACTGGTCTGGGATGACTGATCTGCTCGAGGTACAGTAGGTCCAAAGGATGAGGCACCAGGCAGGTCCAGACAGGAAGAGGGAACCAGATTGGGAGGGGAGTCCACCAAGAGTTGGGATCCCTAAGGTAAATCCAAGGACAGTGAACGAGGGCCCCAGGAAAGCTGGAGGAGAGGCTAATCCCAGAAAGACCCAGGGAGAACCCAGGACAAGGAGCAGGGATCCCCAGGGAAAAGAAGGGGACAGGGAACTGGACCCCAGGGAGGCTCATAGAGCAGACAGGGGCCAAGGAGAACCCAAGCAGGTAACAGGAGACTGGGAACCAGGCAGGCTGGGGACCAGCAAGGCAGGGGAACCAAAGAAAAGGCTGGAGCTGAAGCAAGACCAGGCACAGGGAACAGGAACCACAAGAAGCAGGAGCGAGCAACACGACCGAAGCAACCGCGTTGAGACGCGAATTGCTACTGCTCGGGGTTCCTCTTATGGGCCGCCGGCCCTCGCGAGGCCTGAAACGCAAGCCGTTTCGTCTCCGAGCGCCGGCGGACCCAGAACGAGGCTTGGAAGGCAAGCCCTTCCCAGCGCGGAGGCCCAATCTACGGCGCATGCTCGGAACCGAGACAGTGGTTTCCCGCGCATGCGCCGCAGCCCTATAGCACCGGCCCCAGCACCTCTCCCCCAGGCGAACGCCCAAGCGCGGGTAGATCCGCCAGGAGGTGGGAGAGGGAGCGGGTGCAACGGACCCCGGTCTCCCCAAAAGTGGCGTGACACACTGTTGAAGTAGAAGAAACTCTTGATTATTTATTTATTGATGACATTTTTGTAACACCAAGATCGTTGGGTATCACAGTGTTTGTACAGCAGAGACATGGAAAAGGAGGCAGTAAAAACAGGCAGTGACTATAGTAAAAGATTCTTGATGGTTGTAATTTAAATACAGAGTGATAATATTCACATGTATTCAAGAGCCAGGTTTTGACCAGTTTCTTAAAGGTAGCATAGGATCTCTCATCTCTGATGGGGCAGGGGGCGGTGTTCCACAGTGAGGGGGCAGTGAAAACGAAGCTTATCCCCTCCATCTCTGACCTTTTTGAAGCGTGGTGCAACAAGAGAGATACTGTCAGCAGAACGGAGAGCACACAAATAGTGTTTCAAGGAAATAATCTTGTTCTTATAAAGAGGGGTTGCATTGTAAATGCAGTGGTGTGCCAAAGTAGACGTTTTGAAATCGATGCAGGCTTTAATCGGTAGCCAATGAACTTCACATCTGGCAGCAGAAATGTGGTGCAATCGGTGCAGACAATATGCAGCTCGGAGGGCTTTATTTTGGAGAAGTTGAAGCTTGGATGAGGTGGTTGCTGAAGTGCCCACGAGGAGCACAATATAATAGTCAAGTTTACCAATGACAACAGTTCTTTCGAGCGTGTGGCAATTGGTTGGTGAAAGGAATAGTCTGCTCAGGAAGATCAATTTCGTATTGTAGGCTGTGGAGGAGGCCAAGGTGTTAATATGCATAGTCATGGTCAACTCCACGTCTAAGTAAACCCCCAGGGTTTTAATTTATTTGAGAACTGGGATGACAGTTCCGTCAACGGAGAAGGTAGGTTAAGCAGCGTTGAGTTGGTTAAGGCCATCGAGGGGAACCCACAATTAATAAATCGGTTATCGTCGTTCAAGCACAAATTATGGGTGGCCATCCATTTTGGATAGTGCAATAGATCCTGTTAATGAGAGTCCTCAGCATGAAAGCATGTGAGGGGGATAAGGATTTCCGAGACGTCTGCAAAGTAAGTATATGATATGTCGAGGGAGTCCAGGATGTCAAATAGTGGTTTAGTATAGGTGTTGTAGAGTGCGGGTGACAGACAGGAGCCTTGGGGTACACCCAGGGGGGACAGAATCGGGTCAGCAGCAGAATTCCCAATGAAGATTCAAGAGGTACGATCACCAACCAAGGATTTATCCCAGGTGATGGCTTCTAAAGAGAAAAGAAAGTGTGAGCCAAGATGCTGGCAAAGGGTGTCATGGTCAACCAAGTCGAACGCTGCAGACAAATCAAGGAGGAGGAGGATGGCAAGATTGGCAGAGTCCACAGAACCCGCTTTGTTGGACCTTACAATGCAGCTCCATAACATCAGTTAATATTTTTTAAATACAACAACTTGTTAACCACCAAACAGCAATACATACAAACATACATAAAATTGGTGATTTCTTTTTTACACAGCATATTGTGGCGATGCAGAGCACCTGTGGGACAATATCTCATCTTGTGTGGATATCATCAAAAGGGAGTCTAGGATTACCTTCGCAGGCGAGTGGCAAGGGACAGTTCCTTGTTGCCTGTCTCTGTGATGTGTTAGTCTGGGTGGTCTCAGTTCCTTGGTACCCACAGGGTATGCCAATTCTCCGACCCATATGCCCAGAGTCATTCAATCAGTGTAGTCTTTGTTGGGGGAGAACATCGTTAGTACCAATGTATTCCAGGCCGCCAACCCAACATTATTCTCATGAAGTCCTCTTTACAATGCCCTATGCCATACTGTCGACTCTGCCAGTGACCAACGTCTCAAGTCCGTCCACCATGCTTCAATTTTTGGACCTGTTTCAGATTTCAAGGCTATTGCGATCCTGCGCTTCACCAGGATACACATCAGGTCTTTCATTTTGGCTAGGTGCTCTTGTTGTCTATTCCCTCTCGGAAATAGCCCCAGTAGGTAGGACTCTGGTGGCCACTCTTGCAGTTGGATGCCACACACTATCACTCTTTCTATTATCTTATCCCAGAATTTCTCTATCACCGTGCAGGCCCAGAACATATGTAACATGTTTGCATCTGGCATTGCACATCTTGGACATGTTTGCTCTTCATTTCCATCCATTTTAGTTATTCTATCCGGGATCAAATATACCCTTTGCATTACATAAAATTGTGTTAATTGGAATCTAGTATTCCTAGAGACTTTTTTAATGTACTGTAGGGCTCTTTCCCACTCTGCATCTGTCAGATCTCTCCCCAGCTCGTTTTCCCATTCACTACGTGCGGGTAGTGGCTTAGTGTTGTAATTGTGTAGAAATAGTTCATATAATCTAAACACTCTGTGCCCTCCCTCCGCCACATTGAACCAAGTGGCCAGTATTTCACTGGTTCCCTCCCCACTTTTCAGCCCTGGCCATCTTTTGTTCAGGGTCTCCGTCATGCTTTTGTATAACATAAATTGGCCTTTGTGAATGTCATAGTCCGCCATCAATTCCGGAAACCCCACCCAGCGTTTCTCTTTCCGTAAATCGCCTATACGAGCGACCCCTTTAGTTTCCCAGTGTCTACGGAATGTACCCAGCCCTCCTGGTTTAATGCCTATAAGCTTTGCCTGGGGAACATGTATGCAGCAAGGGTCTGGGGTTCTAAGGACCTTCCAAGTTCTCCTCCACATGGCAAGCCTAATGTAATGAGTGTGGGGGTCTCTTGTCTCTGGACTTTGCCCATCCATATTATTTCTTTCAGGTAGTATTGACTCAGCACGGGTTGCAAAGGTAATGTGCCCTGCAATGCCTCATCTCCCAGCCAGTGTGCGACAAACTGTAATTGGGCCGCTAGGTAGTATAATTCAAAGGTAGTCCCTCTGTAGTGTGCTTAAAGCTATTTTTTCCTGCCTCCCACCTCACAGGAATTTTCTGAACATGTTCAGTTACTGGAAGAATTGTTTGGGTATGTAGTATGGTATGTTAGTGAAGTGGTATAGTGAAGTGGTATAGTAGGCAGGGGAGCACTAATCTTTTCAGCAACGCTGCTCTCCCTGGTATTCCCAGGGGCAGTGTTTTCCAGAACGTCATGGAGGTCTTGACCCTCTAGAGCGCCAACATTGTGTTAGTTTGGTGCGACTCTGCTGGGTCGTGGTGTATGTTGATTCCTAAATATCTAAAGGAGTCCCACATCCATTTGAGGCCTAGTTCAGGTAATTGTTCTGCTCTGAACTTCATAGGTGCTGGTAGGGGAAACAAGCTGGACTTTTCTTTGTTGACCCTTCGGCCCAACATTTTACTGAATTCTGTTATGACGTCTAACAGGTGTGGTAGGTTCTCTTCCAGTTGGTTAACATACAAGAGCATGTCATCTGCATAGAGAGAGTTTAGGTGGGTGGTATTATTGATGCTTATCCCAGTGTCTACATACTCGTCTCTAAGGAAGGCCGCCAGGGGTTCTAGGGCCAATATGTAAAGCATTGGCGCCAGCAGGCAGCCTTGCTTTGTACCCCTGTGAATCTCCCATTCTTCCAAGATCTGTCTGCCTGTTTTGACTCTGGCTTGGGGCTTTGTGTAGATCAGCTTGACCCATCTTGAGAATGAGGGACCTATTCCGTAATGTGTGCCAACACCTGCAGTAACCAGTCCCATTACACCAAATCAAAAGCTTTCACTGCATCAAGGGAGGCCACCGTGCCATCTCCTGACACTCGGTTAGTTTGATCAATGATGTGGTGGAGTCTTCTCAGATTCCACGTTGTATTGCAGCCTGGTACGTACCCCATCTAATCTGTGTTTACTAGTGTCATTATGACCTGTCTTAATCTATTGGCAAGGGCTGCCCTGAGAATCTTACTGTCTTGATTAATCATGGAAAGGGGCTTGTAGGATCCTCAATCCCCGGTTTCAGGATTGGTATAATTATCAATTTTCGCATGGTGTCTGGCAGTACACCGTGTTCAGATGCTTCCTCAAATACCTCTAAAAGTCTGGGAGCCAGCAATTCTTTGTAGCTTTTATAAAACTCTCCCAGAAGCCCGTCGGGGCCCAGGGTTTTACTTCTATTTCTTCTAGCGTCAGCGTGGCATCTAGGACCGCAGCTGCGCCTCTTACCAGCACTTTGCGGGTGGGGGGTTGGTGTGTGTGTGTGTGTCTGTCTGACCTGTCTAGTAATGGGTTGAGTGTGCAATTGAAGTTCTCGCCCCATATGTAAGTTGCTCCTACGTACAATGTCAATTGGGGCCCAACGTTTTGAAGAACCCGGTAGCATCCTGGTTTGGGGCGTATGTGTTTAAAAGGCACACTTCTCTATGTTCAAGTAGGCTGTGGACTATCACCAGCCTTCCCTCTCTGTTGTTAACTTCAAGTAGCTGAAAGGGGGCATTGGGAGCTGTCCATGTTAGTACGCCTCTGGCATATGTGGAATATGTCGAGCCATATACTTTACCTCCCCATTTCCTCGCTATCATATACTGTTTGTCCTTTGACAAGTGTGTTTCCTGTAGGAATGTGACCTTCACTTATTAAGCCATGTGTACACCCTTAAGCGTTTCAAGTAATTATTCAGTCTCCTAACATTCCATGTAACAATGTTTATGACTTCAAGACGTGTCACTGCATTGTGCCAATGGGCCAGTGTTCTCCCATGAGCCCTCCTGCTTCCTCATATCCGTGCTCGTTACCTCTCCATCACACAGGTGTTGATGTTTGCTTCCCTCCTCCCCAGATTCCAAATCCCCAGGTTTTCCCCCTCAATGTAATGTGATTTTATTTCCCACCATGGCGCTTCCCGTGGCCCTCTCCGCCTCTTTTGTGTATACCCGTGCTGTGTGTATAGGCCCGTGTTGGTCCGTAGTTTAGGATGTATTATCCCGGCCCAGCTTTGGCTTCCAACATACAAACTTCAACTTTAACCATTAAACAGAGGCCCAGCCTCCCCCCTTTGCTTAGGCATAGCCGCTTTCCCCGCGCCATCCTACATTTCAGGACGCCACGTGCAGCAGCACGATACCTTACAACTGGCATCACACGTATTAACGTTACAGGGGTTGCTCGTTCCGCAATCGGTCAGGCAGTTTGTCCCACTTGCGTGGTATCTCGGTTCCTCCTGCTACGTTAGGCATATCGTCTTGGGTTTCCTGTTCGCAGCTGGGTTCCATTAACCGTCTTACAATTGGTCTTGAGTCATAGTACGTCGTTCTCCACTAATGTTCATGCCTGCATAATGTCATTTTTGCGCCTAGCTGCTATTTCAGGTATGTCTGTTCATCGATCCAGGCATGTGTTTTCGCAATGGCCTCAAAAAGGTAGGATCTACCGTTGTGTAGCACTTTCAGTTTAGCCAGGAACAGGAGCAAATATCTCAAGTTTGCTTTTCTGAGGCGTTCTTTCGTCAGGCTGAACATTGCCCTGTGATTTTGTACTAGTACCATGTAATCTGGGTAGATCGCCAACCTTGATGAGTTTGACGATCGTGCTGCCTTCTTTTGAGAAAGTAAGGATCTTCTCCCGGTCTTTAAAGTTCATGATTCTGGCTATCATCAGCCTCAGTAGTGTGCCTGGAGGAGGTTTTTTGTTCAAGGATCTGTGGGCTCTCTCCACTGTGAAGCCCTGTGATAAATTGCTGGGTCCAACCTCTTGCATCAGTATGTTCTCTATAAAGTGTGTGGGGTCTATGTCTTCCTCTCCTTCTGGCAGGCCTATTATACGGATATTGTTCTGCCGGGCTCTGCCTTCCGCATCTTCAGCTCTGTGTTCTAGAGTTTGTATCCTACCCAGCATATCTGCCATTTGGGTTTGGGCGCTATTGATACAAGTGGTGTTCTCGCACACCTGCTGTTCCACAGTGCCCATTCTATCCGTCAGTGTTCTCTCGTCCTGACGCAGTAGCGCAAGGTCCACTATTACTGCATCGATTTTCTGTTCTACTGCAGACTTTAATGCTGCAATGGCTTCCAGGATGGGGCCCTCTTCTTGGCGCTGCATCTGTGGTTCTGGCTGTGCTGCGCTGGTGGCTGTGGAGGAGTGTGGGTCCTGTCCAGCCTTGCGGGCATAGGTGTCCATCACTGTTTGTTTGGCCTGATTGCCTCGCTGCTTGTCTGGCATCTTGGCTGTATTATGTCATGTCTTATAAGGCGTAGCGCGGATCTTAGCACAAACTGCTACCGGCTCTCTGTGTTACCTGGGCTGTCGCTGGTTTGCTCGTTACTCTGGCCAGCCGTGCCATCAGTTTGTCGGCACTAGTTCCGGTGCGAGCATGCCCCTTGTATTCTCCCTGTACTGGTTGATATTGGTGGCGAACCACCAGATCGGATCACGTGTGTAGCGCAGTCAGCTGCCCGCTGTCAGGGCTGTGGTGAATGGGTGCTGCGTATGATACTGTGTGGGGCAGGCATCTGTGGTGTCTTCAGCTTGAATGGGGCCCCCAGGCGATGTGCTGTTAGTTCAGATTTGTAGTCTCTGTAAGGCCAGGGGGGCATATCATTGGGGCTTCCTTGGCGCGCAGCAATGTCTGCCTCTGCTAGTGCAGCTACAGCTCAATGGCTAGCCAGTGGGCTCCTTGTTTTAAATTATTGTGTTTACATTTCATCCACTCCTCCTCCTCTTCTGGGCCTCTGTGGGCTGCAGGTGTTGCCCTATCGTGCTCTGTCCTGGGTGCGCCTCCCAAGTTCCCCTTTATCCATCGGGGACGACAGTGTATGCTGGACCGCTGATTGAGCTGGGCTGAGCAGATTCCAGCCTTAACTATGCCTCAGCGCTGCCACAAGTTCGTCTGAAATGGGCACTCTTTTCTCTTTGCTCCGGTGTGTGGATTGTATTATCTGCAGTCCCGGGGGCCCAGCTCTGCCGCATGCGCACTCCGAACACGTCCGTCAGCCCCACTCTTGTGTGCCGGGTAGACAGGCACTGTTCTTGCCATTTTGCCGCCACGGTTCTGGGGGCACTGTCCCCAGCTGTCTCTTTGTCACGCAAGCCGCGTCACTGCCCCAACCTCTGGACTCTGTGCGTCGCTGTGTTTCAGCCCTCACACAGGCGGCCTCTCACCTGTCAGAGCGCTCCAGTCTGGGACCTCAGGTACACCGCACCACTCGTCGGAGGGCTTCTGGATCTCCTCTCCACTTCGTCTCGTGCTCCTGGGGACGCCCTGTCAGCGGTCGTGCCTTCGGGTTCACGCGCTGCTTACCCCTCTCACTCCACACAACAGAACGGTGGGCTGCAACTTCTAGCTCCCACTCAGCTTCTTCTACATTGCCGGTGCTACGGGCTAACGACCGCCATCTTGCTCGCTCGCCCGGAGCTCCCGGCAACAAAGTCCCAAACTTTGTGTTCACACGTTTCCCATCAGAACTCCGCAATCGCATGCATGGGGGGGGTCCCTTTATGTTCCGGTGCCAGATTTGACGTTTTTTGTGCAGAAACAAACCCAATACGGATTTTGTTTGCAGGATCGAGCGGGAGCACACGTTTTTGCTGACTCACTGCATGGCTGCTCAGTCAGTTCATATTTCATTCGGAAACCCTACTCGGGAAAAGAAAGGGAGCAGGTGTTTCAGGATTTATTGTGTTGTGTTAGCTCCAAGGGGGAAGGCCCCGGGATATCGTCTGTCGTTGTCTGCAATGACCAGAATGTATTCATTTCCTAGTTTGGAGGTTTCCAGGGATCCTTCAATGTCCATACCTATCTGGGAGAATGGATTCTCAATTATTGGTAGCCGATTTAAGGGAAACTGGTGGTGGTATATGAGTGCTAGTCTTCTGGCAGATTTCACAGCTTGAATGACATTTTTAATGTGAGCATGGATTCCAGGCCAGTAAAATATATTTGTTATTTGGGCCTGAGTTTTGAACTGTCCCAAATGGCCCCCCTCAAATGTGAATGGGCTATGTCTAGAACCACTTGCTTGTGACATATGGGGATAACAAACTGTTTTTTTTTCCCAAGCCCTCTGAAGTGGTATTCCCCTTTATATAGAAGTCCATGTTTCAAAAAGAAAAAAGGTCCCCCTTTCTCACGCCCCTCTGGCTCAGATAGGACTTGTAAAACATTGCTTCAGGTAATTCAGGGGTTGTTCCTTTGGGCAAAGGCTAAGTCTGGAAGTGTCTCAGTTTCTTCTTCTTAAGCTTTTCTAGGTTCAGGGTAGGGAAGGCCATCAGATGCTTCATCATCCTCTCTAAAGCCTTGAGTTCCTCCATCCTTTTTCTCCTTCCCGGATTCTTCCTTAACCCTAGGGAACATTGCTCTCTCAAATACCCCTTGACCAATTTTATCTCCTTGATGAATTTGGAATGGGTCCATTCCATGATTTTGTAAGAACACCTTAACATCACCTCTAAAGTCTGGTCTATAACTCCAGGTAATACATCAATTGCAAACATCCATGCAAGCACAGATTTGGATGCCAGTCTGATGTAGGAATTAGGGGGTGGAATTGGGGTAAAATCAGTGGGTATCAGTCCTCTTTCCCCTGGAGGAATAGTGTTGTCCCTACTGCTGAAAATGTCAAACCCAATGGAGGCCACTGTAGCCACTGAGGGGTCTGATGCTCTAGCACATAGCTTTTCAAATGTTATGGTCCCCCAACTTGTATCGGTTGAGTCGCATCCCACTTCTAACACCATTTGTGAAGGCATTATGAAGCAAGACGCAGACAACTGTTTCAAAGTTCAAACAAAAATGTTTCATTACCTCAAACGTCAGGATGGTTGAAGGCCTAACTTGCTCCATCCTAAAGGGGAGATTTCCCTACCTAAAGAAACGAGTCAGAAAGTTCAACTTAAAAGTTTGTGTGTGTTCAGAACCTATACTTGCCCTCACAACTAAAGATTAACAATGTGTAGGGATGTCAGCAATACAATAAAGTGTTCCAAGTAAAGTTCTGAGCTTCTTCCAGCTCCTGCCTTCCTTATCAGCTTCTCTTCCCCAAGTTCATAATAGTTCCACAATCTCTGGGTTCCCTTCCCAAAGTTCAAAAAAGTTCTACTTGTACTTGTTCTCACTCTTTCAATATTCAAAAGCAGCTACAGGCCTCCTTAATACTCTTTCTGGTTTCTTAACAGTTCAAATCAGATTGCTTTCTCCTGTTTCACATCAGCAACCTCTTTGGCTTTCACAAGTGGAATTCCCTAGTCTAGGCACAGTTGTCAGACCACACAATCTACCCATTACAGGTCACGCAACCAGGAACCCTATGCTGCATTGCCCACATAGGTTCTTCTGTATTTGTACCTGTGGAGTGGTTCACACTCACTTGGCTTTTCTTTGTCAGCCTCTTCGTTTTGCCACAATGTGTTCTCTCCTTTGCCAGTCTTTTGGCCTTGTCACAATGTATTTTCATTTATGGTTCACTTTGTGGTAGTTTTGTTCCTTCACCACCTTTCCTGCTCTCTCACAATCTTCCATACTTACTTTATTTTATGCTTCATATGACTCATGCTTTGCTTTCAGTATGCAATATTTCAATTTCATACATACTTGTCATCAAGTCACATCTTTGCCAAAAGCCCTCCTTTAGTTTGGTATTCAATTGTTGTGCCTTTTCACTCTGCCGCTTGCATATTATATTGTCCTTGTATTTCCCTCTCAACCCGCTACTTTGGGTTAATGTCAGCGGGTGTAGGCTTTCCCATTCATTCTGCATCTAATTCGGCTTTGTCACACAGCCCGAGGACCGCCCTGGTTCGAGTGCTCTTCCCACTAAACTCACCCGTCCCTGGCGTCTCTGCCGAGTGGCTGCGCTTAAGATTTTGGCTCCGCCGACACGTTGGCTTTCACACATGAGCCCCACTCGCACTTCACTTCCTTCTTAGAACTCGCCGGCAGCTCCGCTCTCGATCTGCAGACACGGTTGGTCACCTTTCTTCTTACTTCTGTGTCTGCAGCTCCAGCTGCAGACCTCTGACAAATGAAGCTTCCCCACCTGTGGCCTTCTCGCGGCCCACCTTGCCCTTGGCTCCACAGTTTCCTGGGGTCATCTGCCGGTGTCCTGGCTCTCCTGCAGGACCCACCACGGCTGCCTCCATGCAGACAGGATTCCCTGCTGGTCTTTTTGGTGCTGGTCTCCTCCCTTTTTATACACCAGCAGCTGCTTAACAGGTCACAGGTGAGAGTCCCAAATTGGAATTGCCTGGTTACAATTAGTGGAGTAGTTGAAACATGCCTGACCTTTACAATACTCTGCAGGCCTCATCCTTGTCTCAGTACTATAGTGGTGAAATGGCTTAATAGTGTTCACTACTTGTGGCGCTAGAGAGCCCGACCAAGATGGCAGCATCTCCTTGAACTCTATTAGGAGCTCCATGATATCCTGACGAAAAGAGCGGCAACTGAGGCAACACAACTGTCGCATACAGCGAATTGGAGTGCCCCGAGCATCCCCTTTTGAACGGGGCAACATTTTAAGGTCACAGCCCCGCAGCGAGTGGCTCCTGGTGCGGGATGGCCCACCAGCGTGTGGAGGGGCCGACGGACAGAGTCAAAAGAGCTTCACCTGACCCGGGCGAAGCAGGCTAGGCCTTTGGAGCACAACCCTGTTGAGCAACCCATCAGGGAGTGTCATGATGCCTACCCCCTGAGCACCAGGCCAGGCCCAGTACCCCCGGGAGCAGGCATCATGCCCCCGGGTAAAAGCCCAGTGGCCCCTCTTTGGACTCCGTTGGCGCCAGGCTCATGTTGGACATCAGTCCTGGCGCCATAGGCGCCAGGCTCATAAAGGAAGGTGTTTTGTGCACTTACCTGATGCAGACCATGCTGCAAGATTCAGGCCTCCCTGAGACCTGAAAGGGACTATTTTTTCATTGGGACTATTTTGCCACTCGGGCGTGGCCTGGGAAGGATACTTACCTGGAACTACTTTGGGGGCTATTTAAGCCACGCCCAGACAGTAGCTCACGCTTCGCGTTGTTCTGCATCCAAGCAGCTGAACGCTCACCGTGTCTGCTCCTGCATCTGGTCTCAAGCCACGCCAGCCTCGATCCTGGAACATCTGTAAGGAAAGAAGAGAAGAGAAAGGTGAAAACCAAGAATTTTATCAAACTTCTTACCTGCATCCGGAACCTTCACGCCAGCGTTCCTGAGAAAAGACTTTCATTTAAAAGCACTGGGTTGCTCGCTGCAGCGCCGCGCTTCACTCACCTGTCCTTGGGAGTTCTTCTGGCTCCACCGCGACTGTCTGCACCGGTCGCCACATCTCTGCGCCTAGGGGAGAGAAGAAGAGACAAAGTTGAGCAGAAGGAACATATGAGGAAAGCCTAATTTTCCGCCATAACACTTACCGGTCTTCTGTTGGTGGACCATTCCTCATTTCGGGTTGGCGCCGCTTCGTTGGCAGGTACCGCACCCCGGCCCCTATGGGGAAAGGACAAAAGACATTACTGGAGGAATATAAAGACATTAAGAGGGATCGCCCCCATCGCTAACTCACCTGAGTTTACCATCGGCAATTCAATCCCTCAACGCATCGCCTTCATTCTACACCTGAAATAAAGGACAGATCACAGGTTAGGAAGGCAACAGAAAAGGAGGCTCAACACTTGAACTTTTGTAATCTTCATACTTACGGGGTTCCGCTCGGAAAAGTCAAGTGGATTTTGCCAGCGCCATTCTGAAAACCAGTGAAGTAACTGGACAAACACGCGCCCCTGCACCAGAAGCAGGATGGAGAGTTCATCCTTTCAAACCATAAGGTGAGCTTCAACCGGGGATTTCGGAGGAAGTTAGAGAAGAACGAAAGGGGGAAGGGGGGAGCAAGCACACTATTCTGCAGACTGTTAATCCCCTTTCTCATCTGCAGAAGGATATTCCTACGGGCCAGACAAGCAAGATTTGAGGGTCCTGTTCAGTCGGTGTTCCGAGTTCTGCGCATCACGCTCGAAGAAGCCACAGCAACCCAGACTAGACCAGCGCCTCCGTGGGAGTCAGGTGAGCGTTACAGAACGCGAAGCCTTCCTACAAATTCCCACCCAGGCGCTATGGAAACTTCTGAGACTGATCAGTTGGCCCAACTACTGGGGGAATTACGGGCCGAAGTACACGCCGCTCGTCAAGAGACTAATTCTCTCAGGAGGGAAGTGATTGTATCAAAGGAAAGAACTGATAACCTGGCTAGACAGTTTTTGCAAGATCAAGCTGGACACACTCCTCTACTCGGTTCCGGGGTTAACCCCGCTCCTGTGGTTCCCAGTAACCCTGTGCAGATTAATCTACCTGGAAACATGCCGCTGGCCCCACCCGAACGCTTTGCTGGGGACCCCAAACGATTCGCCGTATTCATGAATCAGTGTCGTTTGCACTTCCTCTGCAGACCTAGGGCCTTCCCTAATGACCAGACCAAGGTAGCCTTTGTATTGTCATATCTCAGCGGCTGTGCTGCCGATTGGTCAGTTCCACTGGTTACTCAAGATGACCCGATTCTCTGGATTTTCAAGGATTTCAAGCAAGCATGGAAAGGTTATTTGCTCGACACTCTCAGGGGCAGGCTCTGGATGACAAACTCCTATCCCTGCGACAGGGCAATCAGGACCTCCTATCCTACATTGCAACCTTTAATAGACTAATTGTGGAAACAGGGTGGCCAGAGGATAAAAGAATCACGTTATTTTATCGAGGTCTACGCAGAGAACTTAAAGATGTCCTGGCCCAAGTTGTAAATTCGCCCCAAGAATGCACAGAATATATAGACTTAGTGATCCAATTGGATCACAGACTTCAAAACAGAAAAGCAGATCGTTCCAAGTTTGAGACCCGGGTGTTGGTCAAGACCCAAGCTAACCCCCAGGGTGCTGATATCTCTGAGCCTATGCAAATCGGAGGGGTTAAAGGACCTTTAACGCAAAAAGAACGTGAAAGAAGATGGCAGATGCAATTATGTCTTTATTGTGGGTCCTCTGGACACTTTCTACGAGATTGCCCGGCAAAACCGCCCAAGAAGGTGGTAGGAGCCGCTGATAAAAACCATGAAGACTCTGTTTCAGGAAACGACCACGCCCGACAAGCGTAGGGGTCCGCTTGCCGAGCTTGAAAACTAACTCTCAGACCTCGGATTTCATTGTGCCAATGGTCCTCGTAGATCCGGAACAGCCTAAGCGGTTGCATGCAATAAAGGCATACATCGATAGTGGGGCTATAGGAAATTATGTCGATCGTGAATTGGTCTCTAGGATTAACCTCCCTCTGCATCCTAAAACCAGCAAAGATGTCATCACCACAGTCGATGGAACCGAAATTGCCTCTGGACCGGTAACACATTCCACTGCTGAGGTGACACTTATAGGTTCCGGACGGCCATCGGGAGGCAGTTGTGTTTGATGTAATCAAGGCTCCACAGTTTCAGGTTTTTCTCGGAATCCCTTGGTTAGAGACACATAATCCTCGAATTGATTGGCGAGCGAAGAGAATAACCTTCCCGGATTGTGCACAAACCTGCTACCCAGAAAATCTGAAGATTAGTCTAGCCTCTGTAACCTCTGTCTCCATGCAACTACCTCCGGAATACCAAGACTTCCAGGACGTCTTCCAAAAGGAACAGGCCAACACGTTACCTCCCCACAGATCGTACGATTGCCAAATCGATCTGGTGCCCGGTGCACAACCCCCTTGTAGCAGGATTTATGCCCTTACTGAACCTGAGAATCTGCATTTGAGACAATATTTAGATCAATACCTAGCCAATGGTTTCATTTGCCCGTCAAAGTCTCCGGCATCCTCGGCTTTGTTCTTCGTGCCCAAAAAAGAAGGCGACCTTAGAACTTGTATCGACTACCGCGCATTGAACCAGATAACTGTTAAAAACCGTTACCCTCTGCCTCTGATCCCTGAACTCCTTGACAAGGTGAATGACGCTTGCGTATACACCAAGTTAGATCTCCGGGGGGCTTATCATCTGGTGCGAGTAAAAGAAGGCGACGAATGGAAAACGGCCTTCCGTACAAAATATGGATTATTCGAATACCAGGTGATGCCTTTCGGGTTGTGCAACGCGCTTGCTGCCTTCCAATTCTTCATGAACGATGTCCTTCGGGAACTCATCGATGTTTGTGTTGTCGTATATATCGATGACATTCTTGTGTACTCCTCTTCGGAATCTGATCACAGAAAGCATGTCAGGGCCGTCCTTGAGAAATTGCGCCAGCACAAACTGTTTGCAAAGCTGGAAAAGTGCGTTTTCCATACCACCGAGGTTGAGTTTCTTGGATTCATCTTGACACCTAAAGGGGTCCGAATGGACTCACGAAAAGTGGATGCCATCCTCAAATGCCATCACCTAGTTCGGTGAAGGGTGTCCAAAGCATGCTTGATTTTGCTCATTTTTATCGCAGATTTATCCCGGAATTTTCACGTGTGGTACAACCCATCACTGCACTCTTGCGAAAAAAAAAAAACGCTTTGAATGGACCGAGGAAGCCGAACAGGCCTTTCAGGAATTGAAAGCTAAATTCACGTCCGCACCTATTTTGAAGCACCCGCGTCCCGATCTCCCTTATATAGTCGAAACCGACGCGTCCAGCTTAGCCATGGGAGCTGTCCTGTCTCAGAGAGACCCTGAAACCAACCAACTGCACCCCGTAGCATTTTGGTCCAGAAAGTTCTCGCTGCCTGAGGTAAATTATGCAATCACCGACAAGGAATTATTAGCCATTAAGTCCGCCTTTAAGGCTTGGCGGCATTACCTTCTTGGCGCCAGGCATACCATCACCGTGATCACTGAACACCGAAACATACAATATTAAACTGCCAAGGCTCAATCGTCACGTCAGCTCCGACGGGCTTTGTTCTTTGCCGAGTTCGATTTTGTAATCACTTACCGCCCCGGCTGTAAGAATGGCAAAGCGGACGCGCTATCTCAAATAGGAATGGGAGAAATAGACACAAACTCAGAACCTGTGCCGATAATTCCCGAACAAAGAATTTTGGGGATAACCTCTTTACAAACCCTTGAAGACATTCAAGCACGGGTAAAACAACTCCTGGACTCTACAGCCTTGCAGGATTGGATCCAAAGGGGGTCTTACTTTTCGGTCAACGATGGCCTACCTTACTTCCAAGGACGCTTATTTCTGCCAGAAAAGGAATTGCAAGAACTGGTTATTTCCCGTCATCATGATACCCTGATGGAAGGACATCCTGACATTGCCAAAACTGAGGAAAAAATTAAACGACAATTCTGGTGGCCTTCCTGGCGAGAGTATATTAAATCTTTTGTGATGTCCTGTGGAGTTTGCGCCCAAAACAAAGGCCAAAAGACAAAACCCGCCGGTCTTCTTCAGCCTTTAGACATTCCACAAGCACCTTGGCACACCTTGTCACTAGATTTTATCACGGACCTGCCCCCTTGTAATGGATACAATACTATTCTGGTTGTGGTGGATTTATTTTCAAAGATGGCCCATTTTATTCCGTTGAAAGGATTACCTTCAGCTTCTGTCCTAGCCAAGGAATTCCTCGAAAATATCATCCGTTTGCATGGATTCCCGTCCATACTAGTCTCCGACCGGGGAAGCCAGTTTATTTCTCATTTTTGGAGAAAGTGTTGTCAACTGGCACAAATCGACGTAAGACTCTCAACCAGCCACCACCCACAGACCGATGGTCAGACGGAGAGAACGAACCAGACCCTTGAACAATACCTACGATGTATGTTGCACCAATCGCAGGATAATTGGAAGGATATTTTATGGGTGGCCGAATATGCATACAATAACTCGGTACACTCTGGAACTGGACAAAGCCCCTTTTATACCCTATATGGACAATACCCTCGTACTTCAGACCTGGACTCACCTCTGAGCCTTGAAATGCCCGCAGTGGACCATTTGCATTCCACGATAACTCAAGCCTTCAAGGATGCAACTGCACATTTGCAACAAGCGAAAGGGAAATACAAAAAGAATGCGGATCTGCATCGGAGTGAGGCGCCTCCATACCAAATAGGGGATCAGGTATGTTTGGCTACCAAACACTTATTGCTCAAGGGACCTCGAACTTTTAATCCAAGGTATTTGGGCCCTTACTCGATCAAAGCTATAACTAACCCAGTGGCAGTCAAGCTCGATCTACCAGCTAACATGCGGATTCACCCCATTTTTCATGTGTCACTTTTGAAACCAGTGCAACCAGGAACCAGATTAATAAAGCCACCAGAACCAATCCAGATAGATGGGGAGCCTGAATTCGAGGTGAAGAACATTTTGGATTCTAAGATCTCAAAATCAAAACTTTTCTATCTAATTGATTGGAAAGGGTACGGGCCTCAGGAAAGGTCTTGGGAACCCAGCGACCACGTACATGCACCTCGGCTGGTAAAAAGGTTCCATCGGAATTTCCCAAACAAACCGAAACCTCCAGAGGGAACGACCTTGGGAGGGGCCTTGGGGGGGAGTGCTGTCATGATGCCTACCCCCGGAGCACCAGGCCAGGCCCAGTACCCCCGGGAGCAGGCATCATGCCCACGGGTAAAAGCCCAGCGGCCCCTTATAGGGGCTCTTTGGACTCTGTCCTGGTGCCGTTGGCGCCAGGCTCATGTTGGACATCAGTCCTGGCGCCATAGGTGCCAGGCTCATAAAGGAAGGTGTTTTGTGCACTTACCTGATGCAGACCATGCTGCAAGATTCAGGCCTCCCTGAGACCTGAAAGGGACTATTTTTTCATTGGGACTATTTTGCCACTCGGGCGTGGCCAGGGAAGGATACTTACCTGGAACTTCTTTGGGGGCTATTTAAGCCACGCCCAGACATTAGCTCACGCCTCGCGTTGTTCTGCATCCAAGCAGCTGAACGCTCACCGTGTCTGCTCCTGCATCTGGTCTCCAGCCACGCCCACCTCGATCCTGGAACATCTGTAAGGAAAGAAGAGAAGAGAAAGGTGAAAACCAAGAATTTTATCAAACTTCTTACCTGCATCCGGAACCTTCACGCCAGCGTTCCTGAGAAAAGACTTTCATTTAAAAGCACCACGTTGCTCGCTGCAGCGCTGCGCTTCACTCACCTGTCCTCGGGAGTTCTTCTGGCTCCACCGCGACTGTCTGCACCGGTCGCCACATCTCTGCGCCTAGGGGAGAGAAGAAGAGACAAAGGTGAGCAGAAGGAACATATGAGGAAAGCCTAATTTTCCGCCATAACACTTACCGGTCTTCTGTTGGTGGACCATTCCTCATTTCGGGTTGGCGCCGCTTCGTTGGCAGGTACCGCACCCCGGCCCCTATGGGGAAAGGACAAAAGACATTACTGGAGGAATATAAAGACATTAAGAGGGATCGCCCCCATCGCTAACTCACCTGAGTTTACCATCGGCAATTCAATCCCTCAACGCATCGCCTTCATTCTACACCTGAAATAAAGGACAGATCACAGGTTAGGAAGGCAACAGAAAAGGAGGCTCAACACTTGAACTTTTGTAATCTTCATACTTGCGGCGTTCCGCTCGGAAAAGTCAAGTGGATTTTGCCAGCACCATTCTGAAAACCAGTGAAGTAACTGGACAAACACGTGCCCCTGCACCAGAAGCAGGATGGAGAGTTCATCCTTTCAAACCATAAGGTGAGCTTCAACCAGGGATTTCGGAGGAAGTTAGAGAAGAATGAAGGGGGGAAGGTGGGAGCAAGCACACTATTCTGCAGACTGTTAATCCCCTTTCTCATCTGCAGAAGGATATTCCTACGGGCCAGACAAGCAAGATTTGAGGGTCCTGTTCAGTCGGTGTTCCGAGTTCTGTGCATCACGCTCGAAGAGGCCACAGCAACCCAGACTAGACCAGCGCCTCCGTGGGAGTCAGGTGAGCGTTACAGGGGGCAAGATCGGCTGTGATCAGCCAACGGAATCGATAAGCCTGCCGACGTAATGAGGAGCCAGCGGGCAAAGACAGGGGCTCTGCAGCACATATAACCTGCCGGCATGTGGAGGAGCTGGCGGACAGTGGCTGGTGCCTTGATCACGGCCGCTGCCGGAGTATTGCAGTGGAACCAGGGTGAAACCCCGGGCTGTCCGGCCTGCAACCAGCCAACGTGGAGAAAGTCCGGCAGCAATGATTTTTGTCCGGACCGGGAGCAGAGGCAGTTTGGAGCCTACCCCTCGGGACCGGCGCTGGGAGCCGTGACAGCTGCGGGCACACAGAGACCTGGAGGTGAGCGGGAGGTAGATTGGGCGGAAGGTCTCATCTATACACCCCCCCCCCCGGAAGTGCTGTGCACAGTGCCCCCACCCACAGTGAGGAGGAAACAGAACTGGGGCCCTTGGGACAGTGTGACGTGGCCTGCGGCAGGGTGAGGAGGGGGCCCCACTCCGGCAGACCCCGGCTGGGAAGGACCGGACTGACGGGTGCGCCCACAGAATAGTAAACTGCGTTGCACCCCGAGAGGGGGGCAGACGAAACTGGGCCCCACTGGGAAAGTAACACTCCTCCATAAGCAGGCTGCATAGGTGGGGAGAGCAGAGGCAGTTTGGAGCCCGCACACTCGCTGGTGAAGCACAACAAATGCAGAGAAGAGGGCCCATACAATGGGTGGAGGACCACGTGGGGAGGCCCCGGGCTGGCACCATTCCCCTAAGAGAATGTAATGCCAGTGCAGCGGGAACTAGGCGTAGCCCAAGACACTTTTGAACTATGGCCTGGGGGTGAGGTCGGACCGACCTGGAGGTGCGGGGGTGGAGGCCGGTCCGGGTGCCTCACTGGGAGACACCGTCTGAGTTCGTGCCCGCCTCTGCCAGACACCTTTGGATGGGAAAGTGACCTGCTTCAAATAACCCATAGCAGACCGTGGATATTATACCCAAGCTCTAAAGACACTGAGGATGCAGCCTGATAATCACCACCGGAGAGTGCGCTGTGAGCCTTGTGAGGGTACCGTGGATCCTGCAAATCCCATCGATCTACCCCTATATGCGCCCTCTGTGGAGCAGACTCTGTCCAGGCACGTGGTGAGGTTGGTGACTGCTAGTGGCAGGGTCTTTGGTGGGGGTTCATGCCGCCGGCCAGTTCAGATCTGCAGCCGGGTGGCCTCTGACGGACCCCCACCTCGGAAGCCAGGAGACCCCCCATAGTATGGGCAAGGCAGACAAGTCGCAGCGTAGGTGCACTTTCACGCTAGGAACCTCCTCCAAGGCGCCCAGGACACAACAAGCCGAGATGGCAGGACCTGCGGCGGAAAGGATGGCGGATGCCGCCGAGACTCCACAATTCAACATTAGGGAGATATTGTTTGACCTCAAGTCGGGCATTAGTTGCCTTGACTCAAAACTGGACTCACTCTCCTCCAAAGTCGACCTTCTCCAACATCACCAGGACAAACACAGTGACCGGCTAGATGAGGTAGAGCACAGAGTCTCCGGGCTAGAGGATGGGTCGGTCTCGCTGGTGGCCATAGTCTCCTCCTTGGAAGTGCAGATGAAGGCGCTGGAAGCAAAGAAACAAGGATCTGGAAGGTAGAGCCTGGAGAAATATTTGCCTAGTGGGGGTCCGGGAGAAATGGACAACTCAACATGGAGGAGTTTGTGGAAACCTTATGTAAGGAGCTCTTCGGGGGAACTGTGTTGTCCTCACTGTTCATGGTGGAGCGAGCCCACTGTATACCAGTGGCGCACCAATACCTGGAGCGACCCCTTGCCCCATCATTTCATGCCTCCTTAATTACAGAGACAGAGATGCGATCCTGCGACTGGCTAGAACCAAAGGAGAGCTCCAGTATGATGAGGACAAGATCCACATTTATCTGCGGCAGTGCAGGCCTCTCAGCGCTCCTTCATGGGGGTCAAGAGACGTCTGAGAGACTACAACATTCAATACTCCATGCTGTTCCCCGCAAAGCTCTGGATTCTGCTTGGGGGGAGGACTTAATTCTTCACAACGCCGGAACTGGCGAGTGCATTCCTAGCCAAGATCGGCAGACACTCCCTATGCAACAACCCGAGACTCTGAGCCGGGGAGCAGGAGCGAGACCGAGATGGCCGGGGAGACCCAGGATGACGGAACTCAGCACAAACTGATGTGAGGGGGTCGCATATATTGTAGTGTGATGACCATCGACAATATGATTCTCAAATAGTTGCCTCAGTTTCTTTATATACCGTCCACGGGCAGGGGAGCCCCACAGGCCTGGCCGGACACTAGTGCCCTGTGCACAGCAATGGTTTGGTTCAACGGGAGGGCAGGGTCAACGGGCGAGTTGGGGGTTGCCCATGGGGGTGAGTGGACTGGAGAGGCGGATAATAGGGGGGAAGGGGGCACCCCTGTCGGGGCCCCCTCCACATTACAAAGCCTTCAGACCTCGCTCAACCACAATTCTCGCCACAGGGCCGGCATATAGGAGGGAGACCAATCTAATGTAGTAAGGGCCGAACCCCATCTTCTGAAGTACCGCAAATAAGAAGGGCCATTCGACCGAATCGAAGGACTTCTCGGCATCTAAAAACACTGCCGTCGCTTGCGATGATGGTCGAGCGTTCCTTAGAGACTGGCACATCCAAAGGGGACTAAGCCTAGGCCTGCGCTGATTGCTTATATTACTATACTCTATGAAGACGACATGACCCGTTCATCCATAACCCGGCGGAAAATTTGAGCCCGGACATGAGAGGTGATGAGATTTGGAGCCTTCTCGGGGCTAAGAATCAACCACAGCAAGTCCGTGGTATTCCCCCCCATATGGGGGAGACCAGCGAATTCACAGACGAATTTTGTCTTTGGTGACAGGCAGCAATTATCGGGGAGACCAGGACGTCGCCCAACAGTTTAAACGTTGTTAAGATCATCTGTGCAATCTGGAAAAAAATGTTAAAGAAGACAGATATATCCATTCTGTATTCCCCCCTAATACCAGCACGACACATCCCGGGGTTGGCCATCACTAGCGAAAGGGTATATCTGCAGTGGGCATATAAGCTGGGTATTGAGACCCTGGTGATCTCTTCACAGAGGGGGTGTTCCTCACAGTTCAGCAGGCGAGAGAACGAGGGGGTTCCATGGCACTAGATGTTTTTCTGTATGTCCGGTTGCGGCTGGCGCTCTGACACTTCCTCCCCACATTCCCGATGCAGCCACTGACTTGGTCTGTGCTGCACGTCGTGAGACATTGGCAGGGGGACAGCCACCTGGTTTCTCAAATCTAAAAAGGGTTGATGGTTGGTACGACACAGTTTGTTTGTGTAAAATAATCAGCTCACCCCAACCACAATACATTAATGGGAAGGTAAATCAATAATTATTACACCAACAGTCAACATGAAAATCAGCCTTAACCTTTGAAGTCTGTCCCTAAGTTGTAGGGAGCCTTGTGCCAAAAGTTCACAAAGTTTCCAATAGTTTTAGGGAGTAGGAAAAAATTAGGAGCAGGGTCCTGTGGATGTAATGAAGGTTCCAAAAGTCAGAGGAGGGCTTATTCTACTGAATAAGACCATTCTAAGCTTTTGGAGGGCTTTTGGCAACAGGTTTTGCCAAAGCCAAACATTTGTAAAGGTTTCAAAGGTTATTCAAACTGTTCAAGGGTGGAGATAGGGTGACAGGTAAGTATTGCTACAACTGATCACCCATGCTCTAGTTTTTCTCCAGACTTGGCAGAGGGTTGCCTGAGGTCGGTTTTCCCGCTGTTGGTTCTAGTCAAGGAAGCTCATGAGCTGCGGTTGAAAGAAGAGTTCCAGTCGGGTACAGGAGCTTGGTTCAACCTCTTCTTGATGAACAATGCAGCATGCACTAGTGCAGGACTCTTCAGGACAGTCTACCAGATGCGAGAATGCTGGTTTCAGGGACGGTGACCGTTGCATGGTAAAAACAGGGGACACAGATGTGGTCAGAGTCTGGTCTCTAGCTTGGGTCTCTAGCTCAGGCCTTGACGATTCCAGGATGCCGAAATTTCACAAGAAGGACTCTTGCAGGACAAGCTTACGACCACTTGAGTTCCTAGCCAAAACACTGAATGACGACTCTGCTACCGTGGTAGCCCAAACTAGAGGTGGTCTGTCCAATGGATGGCCTTGGTACACCTGTGAAGGCTCCTATTTGTTGAATTATCAGTAGAAGTCGAGAATGGTTGTTCCCACCACTGCTACAAGTTGAAGCATCAGTGAAGGTCTTCTAAGATCATTAACAAGACAGGGCTCCACCGGGACTGCAGCAAAGGTTGGTTGTCAAGCCTTTTCAGGATCGGTCCACGGGTCTTCCAAAGTCTTCACGGCTATGCAGGATACTTAACTCTTCACAGGATCTTGTTGTAATGGCTGCAGGATGACTCCTCTTATGGAAATCTCAGGTGAGCACAGAATCTCTGCTCAACCAATGAAAATCTGCCCCTCAAACACACCCCAGAATTGTTCCAATCAGGGAACGCTGTTGGTGAAACTCATGGATACACTCCAGACATAAAGAAACCAGTTTGTGTATTGGGACCAGCCAGTGCCAATCCATTTCCCGACTTGCAACACACATGCCCTGCACTAGCCCGTGAAAACCAAGGCTTTCCCTGGGAAGTGCATGACCAAAAAAGGAATTTCTGTACCTGGCATTGCAGGAAGAATGGCAAAAACAAAATGGCCGAAAGAACAAGCTAAAACCTTGTGGCACGGCCATGTTAGTACACTGGCCACCGTTAGTAGCCATATGCTTTAAACACAGTAAGACTAAAATAAAATACAGTACAAATAGTAAAAAAGTTACCGCTGCTACCAGCTTATCTTAAGGCATATTTAAAAGTAACCAAAAAAATCCTCTGGGTGTAGTCTAGTGTCATACAAAAGGAAACCCATTGCACTGCATTGGAAGATGCATTGAGCAATGTTAAAATGTTACCCAAACAGGCAACAAAGTCAAAAGTCTAAGGGAAACATAGTTTCCCAATACTGACAGTCTGAAGGACAGGTCAGTTTCCCCATAACATATGAACAAAAGGCCAGTGCAGTGAAGCTGAAGGCTTCATTTCACCGCTAAAAGTCAGGACAAAGTGCAAAAACAAAAGCAAAATGTTTTTTGGGGGGAGGGGCATAAGATATGGAGGAAATGTTGCTCCAAGAGTATACTTTTCTAACATCCAAAGAATCCATAAAACCACACTGAGGATTAGATTGCCTCATGAAGAAAATTCAAGCTCAAAAGACTCATGAGTGGAAAGCAACAATGTTGGACAGTATACGCCAAGGAAGATACTAACACAAGCACATCTGTAGTGCAGGAAGAAATAGTTGGGTACTCCAAGGATTCCAAGCAAGCTGTACCCCATTTCCGAAAGGTCTGCTGAAATGCAATTGTAGAAGCCATCCTATGTTATCCAAATGGACTGGGGGATTAAACTAACCATCTTTGGTGCTAAAGAAAACCCAGGGCAGCGGTTTACAGTCAATATCGGTTTTAAGTGCCATGGCCAACTCAACTAAAAGTCATAAGTGTGAGCCACCCGTAGCAGGTGCAGATGCTATGCACACCAAAATGTCAGACACACACAAACCATTATACATGACCAGGTCTGGTAGTTAGAAAAAAAAACACAATTGCCAAAAATTGATCTTGAAACAGTGGGTGAAAAGTCAGTGCCAGAGAAACACCCACCTAAGCATGGCATAGTCCACTGCAAATATCAGCGGCAAAGCAGAGCTGCGCAAAAGCAACCGCAGACGCCAACACCTTGAGTTGCTGCTGAAAAATTAATTGCCTTAGGAACACCCCAGCCCCTGGACCAAGAATCCCTGTCGCTCTAAACCACAGACCTAAGCTTCACAAAAAGAATGTGTGGACTTTTTTAAAGTCCACAATAAAGTGAACACCAGCCACTGTTAAGCCAAAACCCTCCAGTGGTTCTTCACTCGCTAAAGACCCTCTCTCCAGCACACTTTAGACCCGGCAGTCACAAGGGCAGGACCCCATTTATGTAGGAGGGGGGTGAAGAAGAGTATTTTTAAAGGACATAGAGCAGGAGGGTATTTGTGACCTCTGAGATACAGGAATGACCCATGGCAGGAACAAACATTCAACCAACGTATTGCCCATATGAGGGTAGTTGATAAACGTCCCATAGGTAAAGAGAAGTTTGAATTGATTGCGCCATATTGGGGACTGGGATGACGGCGATGTTACAAACTGGCACACATATAGTGTAGTTAATGTGAGTGGGATAAATGTTACTTTAAGGAATATTTGTGCAAGATGATACATTTTTAGATCTGCACAAGTGCAACAATATAATGATACATTTGTTGATATGAGATAGACACAATATAAATGCATGGAGGGTCAATCAGTCTTAATGAGAAGAAATGAGTTGAACGTGCATGCGAGATAGAAGGTTGTGAATGGTTATTGTGATGAGGGCACACAGTAGTCTATAACACACACTTGCATGAACATACATACACGGGAAGCTTTTTGGGATAGTTGGGATATATGGGAGATATTATGAATAAATTATTCTATGTGCTTTGTGCCCCCTCATTGTGTGGAGCTTTGCGTGAATCATCGATTAAGGGTCGGACAATTAACCTGATGCAAGGTTTGCTTGCGGGCAAGGTGCACCAATAGATCATGTTTTTTCAATTGAGTTGTCAGGGTGTAGGTCAGGGATCACGTAGGCTGGAATGGCAAGTTGCATAGTTTACAATGAAACGTGGACACCAACAAGCTTGGGCGATAAAACCAGCAACAATAGATCAAAGGAAAGTGTGTTTGTCCCCCTCCTTTTCACATCAATGGAATTTCTATAGAATTGCTATGTGCGTCACAAGTAGGGGTAAAGGTTTCCAATCAAATGGAACTTGTAATAATTGAAACGGTTTGTAAGTTATGTAAACTGTGTAACTGGGAGATGGGACTGTGACCAAATATGGAAGGACCCCAGAGAGGGGTGTAGTGTAAATATGAAACATGCACTTAAAAGTTTAAAGAGGATGGTGCTAAGATGAATGTATCCAATGAGAAGTGTGGGAACTGAAGGGAATATGTTTACATTGTATAGGTTTAACCAAACATGTGGGGGGGTGACTTTGTAACAAAACCTGTGGGAGTGTTTTAACTATTGCAAATTGTATACATTGTGTGGTTCAGGGAGACTTTGGTTAGTTTGACTCTTTGATGTGATCTAGCCCTTCCCGGCCATTTGTACAATAAACTTGTTTTACGGACAAACACGCACTTACTTTTTAAGTGGTGGGCCTACTTTGGGTTACGGTGATCAATGGCCCACCCCTACATTTGGCATTCCTGGGTGGGCCCCAGGCTCTACGAGACATTGGGGGGCGGTCTGCGGTCCACCCAGCTTGGCTGTGGCGCTTCTCTATGGGGACCAGTCTTTCATGCACAACAATCGAGAGGTCTACAGGCACCATATTGGTTAGAGACCGGTCTGGCCCATGGAGGTGTGGCACTGTGGCCCAGCTGCACAGGACAGCACCACTTCGGAGCACTTCAAAGTTCACTTTCCTGTAATTTCATCTTTGCAATACATGAAAGAGGGTAACAAGAGAAGAAACAGGTTTTTTTTTTGTTTTTGGATAGGATAAGATAGGTATGTGTGGAGTTAGATGGGGTGAAGTAGGTTGGAAGAGTGAGTGTTTTTGGGGGACTAGATGGATTGTTCTATGTCATAAGTTCTTTTTTACCTAGCTTGTTATTTTAAGGGTGTGGTCTCCGGCACCTGCACATCCATTATAAGGATAGCCTTTATACGCTTCAGTTTGCTTATCTGGTTGGCAGGAGCCTTCAACTTAGGGTGAGGTGGCATCCTATGGTAAATCCACCTGTAGATACCTTTCTGGACTATACCCTTGGTAACACCTTACTTTGTATTGATTGTGCGGGTGGAGTCTGTGCCTCGCTTTTTCTTGGTTAGTCGAAGTAGTGAAGGGTATCTTCCTGAAGTCAGGAAAAGAAAGTCACAAGTGTTGTACTAGTAAAGAAGGGAGAGATACAGCAGTGTTGTAGTGGCTAACATTGCGCTCCTTTTATGCTTGAGTGAAGGAGAAATCTCTGAGAAGTAAAGAGTATTTTGGCCGGTGTGTGTTTTGATAATATGCTGTCTTTAGTGTGTGCCTGAGGAGTGTATAAGTACCGAGGTGGCTGTGGTGAAAGCGAGTAAGGAGAGTGAGTGTGGGAAATTCCTTTTTTAGAAAGGAGAAAGGAAAGGGGATTTTTTTGTGTAGTGATGTTTTGTGCTGCGGTTTTGGTTCTTGGTGTTCATATCTTGATTTTTGAACATTTATTTGAGTTAGATTGGTTTCAAGTATGGAGATTCCACTGAATCATTTATGTCAGGTGCGCCCTGGATATAAGGTAGAGATTTTAAAATGCCATAGAGAATGGTTGAGGGAAACGAAAGGCAAAATGCTTAATTCTTGGCCTAACAAAGGGTCTTACGATAGGGGTATGTTGGAGAATTGCATACTTTTCTAGTAACTAGGTATAAAGATTAAAAATTGGAGAATAGATTGAACATCTTGGAGTTATGGAGGTTGCATGAGAAGGGCGGGAAGGCCCATAAAATTATGACTGTTGAGTAGGGGATGAGAAAAGAGGGTGTGGGAATTCTTTCTGCACCACCCCCATATGAGTGCTATCCTTAGTCGTCAGGATATACCAACCTTGAGTTTGAACCTCCATACTCTCTGTGAACAACTCCAGTGGTTATAAGACGGACAGGAGTGACACCTCCGTCGGCTCCAATTTTCGAAAGATGGGATGATGAAAACAGCAGCAAGATAACACCTTCTTTAGTAAAAGTTATTGATGGGTCTCGAACAGAAGGTGGAATGAGAGAAGTCTATTCAACGGTTAGACCAGCACCAAAATTGGAGCTGGAGGAACAAGAGTGGGGGAGAACCGTAAGAGGAAGGAGCAATGAAGAGCTCAGATGTGAGGAGGTGCCCCTCGTCACCAGAATAGAAGATTGCGGATGGCAATAAAAAGGCAAGAGCAATGGAAACAGGAAGAAGCAGTAAGATTAGCATAGAATGAAGTAGCACTGTTACGACAGAGCAGCAGTGAAGAACAGGAATAAGGGAACAGGCAAGTTAAAGAGGTTCAGGAAGGGAGATAGGAGGCATGGTCAGATCGTCGTTGTTAGATAAATCACTAATAAAGGGAGTAAATGTGGATCTGGAGGAAGGACGTGCATTCACAGCTATGGAATCAGAACACAGAGAAAGAGAGGCAGCATGCTACGGCAGTGCCGAATACGCTTCCGTGCCCATAGAAAGATTAAGTGATATGGTAACCGGGACAGAGGAGAAAGAGGATGAATGGGGAGGACAGGAGGTAGCAGTTGCGCCTCCTTCTCCAGTGATAACCATGGAAAGCACACCATGGGGCCTTTGGACTTGCCGTGGATCTCAGATGACTGTAGGGAGAGGCCAAGGACAGATGGGGAAATCCCCAGTAAAGGTAGATGTAACTCAATTCCCACTACTCCAGAAGGGTCAGGGAAAGGCATATTATGTCCCGTGGTCACAAATGGACCAGCATGATCGAATGAAGACGCTTCCTACACTCACTGCAGGGGCGGGGAAGTGGATGTATGCTTTGGAAAAACAAACTGCTGTTATCATGTTAGCGATTGGGGACATGAAAAGCCTTTTCACTGCCTTGTTGGGGGAACGGGCAGATGAGCTCTGGACAAAAGCAGGATATCCATAGGGGTTCAATTGAACACAAACGCCCATGATGGAGCGGCCTTTAATAATTATAGGGTGCAAGTTTGGGGGGAGCTGAGAATTATGTACCCCTTTAATATAATCTCCATTTTGGTGTAAATGATTAAACTAGATGAGGATCCTTCCGCTCACACATTCAATTAATTCAAGAAATGTGGAGGGCGGGGACGGGAGAAGCATAGTACAATATCTTTTACTATGTTCAAAAATAGACTGCCGAAGAAGTCCAGCATGATCTAGATGAAGTGGTAGGAATACATGCCAGGATATTCAAGCAGACTTTGTGCATTTTTGTAAAAGGCGGCAGGAGAAAGATAAGGAAAGCATGGAGCAAGCACAAAAGGCTGAGTCCAAGTTGGTTTAGAAAAAGCTGGCAAAGATCTGTCTAGATGGAGCGATGATACCCAGCTCAACAGAGGGACAAAAGGAAAAATCTGGATAGCAGGGACAAATGGAAACCAGAATGGGACAAGGATGGTTGGATGGATGGATGGGTATGCACCTGGACCGAGACCGATGAGAGGATTTCCGCAGGGAAGGGAAGTATTTTCATGGGGTGGTGGGTTTGAAGGGATGGGGGCCCCAGTTTAATGGGCCGATGGGAGGTGGTTATGGAGGAATGTATGTAGTGCAGTGTTGGATGTGTGGGAGAATGGGACACGTGGCACAGGACTGTCAAAGCCAGCTACGTAATATTTCATTACAGGTCCCCCACAAATGAATCCCCAAACCTTGCCATATGCCCCAAGCTCTGTTCCATCGTAGCAAGTCCTGGTTGATCAGAAACCAGGAGCTGGAATGGCACAGACCTACGTACCCCCATTGACTGTATCAGCCCAGGCACCGGCACAAACTTGAGAAAAACCCTCTACCCCACAGGACAGTCAGCCACTACACTGGAGAAAGTATGTTCGGAGGAAGTGCTTTTTCGCCTCTTGGTGCTCATATGTACCAGAAATAGGACAGCCCACAGGGATCTCTGGTGTGTCCAGTTCTATCGGTTACTACTGATCCAGAAGAGGAACCTCGGATAGTTGAGCAGAGGTTTTAATGTATAGTCCATACAGGTATCACGAAATCATGCATCATGGAAGGCGAGTTTCCCCTTACAGGCAAAACGATGGACGCACAGGGATATTCTGTGGCTGCCCTGTCGGTTCATATCACTGAGGATCTGTGTATCAAGGTAGGTAAGCACATGTTATCTGCTCCCTTGTTATACTGTAAGAATACCCCAGTGAATCTTTTGAAAAGGGACCTTCTGAGCAAGCTTAATATGTCGATTACTTTTATGAAAGATGGCATAGTATGCTTGACTCCAGGATTGTAGCCGGTGAGAGAAGCAGCGCTTTCCCCTGCGTATTAGTGACAGCGTGACCAGGAGGGTGCCAGTGCATTCAGCATTGTTTCTGTAAGGGGCGATGATAGTTTTGAGTTGGATCCTGGGAATAAAAGATTAAATATGGCGTATATCTCTTGAATCTTTTGTTTCGGCCTGCTAAGTCACAGGAGATAGCACCAGGGACTATTATTACCATTCTGTTAGAAGCAGTAATTGTCAGGAAGGACAATGTGGTTCTTTCAGGCACCGATGAGGAAGGAGGTGAAATTGCACACAGTGGGCCTCATTACGACCCAGGCGTTGGACCATGGTGCTAACAGCACCATGGTCCATGCTGGTAACTTACCGACTCCACTATGGCGGAATGGGGAATTACCATCCCATTCCGAGGTTGGTGGGGCGGTAATTCCCCATGCCGCCATGGCCCTTCCCCATTCCCATTTTTGCCCCATAGGGCTCAATGGGAAAGGGGAAGGCGCTAAGTACGGTGCCGCAAATTGCGGCACCGTACTTAGCACGAAGGTCCCTTTGCGGGTCCCTACTTTAACGGCTAGTAAAACCAGCCGTTAAGGTTGGGTCCCGCAAAGGGACCTCGTAATTAGGCGCTAATAGGTTAACGGCGCCGCAGCCTTTTGCGGCGCCGTTAACCCATTAGCGCCTGGGTCGTAATGAGGCCCAGTGTTGTGCATCGATCCAACCTCATCGTTGAGAGACATGTCCGATGAGTAATTTTTCAAGGATGCGGAGGACACAGGAAAAGATGATATTTGAGATTGGGGTGCCTTGCTAGGTAATGATCGAGCAAAGAGAAGTACCACAGACCATGCTTGTTGCTAGGAAAACATTGCCATATTGGAAGGAGGATTTGGAGAAAGTTCCGGACTACTTGTGGACCAGCAATGCTCATGACGTGGGGTTGCTGAAAAGTGTAGGAGCAGTAGCGGTTAAATTAAAACCAGGAGCAATATTACCATGAGTTATGATGATGGGTTATTTATAATGTTAGGCAATACCCCATGTCTAGAGAGGCAGATGAAGGGATTTTGAGACTGTTATGGTGTTGTTAAAGTAGGGCATTATACAACTACCTGTATCCCCATGAAATACGGCCATTTACCCTGTGAAGAAAGCAAAGGGATCCAGTTGGAGGATGGTCCAGGATTTGCGACCTCTGAACAACATTGTTGAACCAGAGTTTCCGGTGGTACCAAATCCTACCACCATTCTCTGTAACCTCTGTTCTGGGTTGACCCATTTTACAGTAATTGATTTTAAAAATGCCCTTTTCTCGGTCCTCTTACACCCCGATTCCCAGTACCTCACTGTGTTTAAATATTGTTGTGCAGAGATTGTAGCATACAAGGTTACCCCAGGGGTACTGTGAATCTGCGTGTTTTTAACAGGGTCATTCAAAAGGATTTGGAAAACTTACAAGTGTCCAGTTCTATAATTCAGTATGTGGATGATGTATTAGTCTGTAGTGCTTCAGAGGAGCAGTGTTGAGGACACCCCATCAAGGGAAGGGGTACAAAGTGGATAAAGATAAATTGCAGTATTGCCACACATCAATAGCATATTTGGGACAGGTAATATTGTCTGCAGGGAGAAAGGTGATGCCTGAGAGAGACAGCACAGTCCAGAATACACCTCAGCCAGTTTCGGTAAAAAACATGCGGCAGTTTCTGTCAAGGCCTCAATGTTGATAATTGTTTATTAGAAGTCTTATTAATTTTATGTCTTTATTTATTTTAGAATTATGTTAAATATTGTCCTTTTCGTTTTTGGATTGGTTTGGGCCTTAACTTATATTTTCAGAGAGCAGAGGGTAACCCACGCCAAGATGGAGGGCAGAGGCAGGAGTGTTGATTGGGTGGCAGAAAAAACAATAGTTTGATTCCAACATTCCAAACTGCCTTTCATTAGTTACTCCTTCAGAGCAAGTCATGTTTGTGTGTTTCTCCTCAGTTTTTGGCCTAATATCTCTTTGGAAATGTATTCCTTTTGAAGACAATTCATCTGTGTAAAGATATCACTGAAGTAGAAGACTTCATTTCTGCCAAGAAGATTTAATGAAAGAAAAAGTCATTTTCAGTCACAAAAGCTAAGTATTACTACTAGGTGTTTAAAACTTCATTTTCGTTATGTAACGTTGACTCATTTCATACTTCTTGCCTTTTCAAAAGTCCTCACTCCAGGATTTTTTTTTGGGATTAATGACTGCCGTTGTTTTGAAATACAAAAGTGAAAGTATATTATGTTGCCTGTGAAAAGTACGCATGCGCGAGAACGTGTATTTTCTTCGTAACAATCCTTTGCTTACCTTTATGAATTTATGAAGCGTCGCGTTCGCAGTTCCAGTTTGATTCGGAGAGGAGTGTCTTCCGCGTTTTCCCATTTCTTCGCAATCGTAAGGTGAGATTGGGAAAGATTCCTTCCGGGCGTCCGTCGGAACGAGGTAAGCTTACGCGTTATGTTTTATTTGCTTCCTGTTGTTTTTCCTTCGGTTTCCTGTGCACGGTCAACTCTTTAATACTATTCAGCAACGTTCTTAAAGGTAGGTCAACACAACCAGTGCTAGCACTAGTTCCTGTTGAACTTGGACATTATTACAAATGAAATGTCAGTAAAGGACTGTTATCATTTTTTGGCAATAATTTCTTTGTTTGTTCAACAAAACATTTACAATGAATTTAGATATATTTTGAAAAGAGCTTGTGAAAAAGTTTTGAGTTATTTGGTTAAGAGTGTGTTTATTACAAGTCATTTTTTAAAAGATTCATTTTATGGCTTTAAAAATAAAGTTCTTCATTTTAACAACTGGAACTAATATTCTACAGAGTTAAAAGGAAGTCCATTGAGTTTAAATATATGGAACTTTTTCTGTGGGCCATTGGGCATAATATTCTACAGAGTTAAAAGGAAGTTCAGTGAGTTTAAATATATGAAACTTTTTCTGTGGTGACATTGGGCATTTATAGTCCATTCCTATATACCTGTATGGAGAATAACATTTAAGAAGTCTTGAACTTTCACTCAAAACATTAAGGCAAGATTTTCTTGTGAGATTATCCTGTTAACTCATTATATGTATGGAGAATTTTGAAAACACAAACCAACTTCAGGAGTCAAATAACTTTCACTTATGAGATGGTGCAATTTCTTATAAAAAACTGAAGTGATTTTAAAAAGAATCAAATTGCTAGTTCTCATCTTGCATGCTGAGTAGGATTAAGTTCTAAGGGCCGTAAAAAACTTAATTTCTTTTAGTGAACTATTTTCCTCTGAGCTTTTGCAGAGGAATTTTCAGGTAAAGAGTATTGTGTCTTTCTAAATATCATATATAGTTTCAGGAAGCTTAGAAATGCATTGAATGTTGTAATAATTCTCATTTATGCAGATACCAGATGAAGATTGCGGTTCCAGTGTCTGAATTTGTTATTTTATCCACTTTCCCCTTTCCCCCCAGGGTGTCTCGAGCTTAACTGTTCAGTTCAGTTGAGAGCACAACATCTTAGTGGGAATGTGGGGCTCAGCAGCTCCTGCGTTGGATACAAGTCTGATCTTGACAGAATGAAAGGCCCAAATAAATAACTACGCCCAAGCTGCTGAGACCCATTCCCAGAGTTAAATAATGGAGGCCCCGGGAGATTTATTAAAGAGTTGAGGGAAGAATTGAGAGTGTCAATAAATGAAAACGTTCTTTTAAATAAGAAGGTTGAAGAATTAAATACTTAGGTGACACACATTCAAGAAATTACTGAGGAGAGTTTGGCTAGAAAGAGAGGTGAAACGGGTTTAGAACCTCCTATGTAACAAAGAGAAGAGCATGGGTTAAGAACAGATTCTGAGATGGGAGCCATAGGAAGTTTGAAGTCCTTCATTTCACCAGTACCATTGGCACCACGAGAGCGTTATACTGGTGAGTCTAAAAAGTTTCAAACATTTTTCACTCAATGTGAATTACATTTTTTAAGTAGACCAGAAGATTTTTTCCTCAGATACAGCTAAAATCACATTTTTGATTTCTTACCTTTCTGGGGAAGCTGTAAATTGGGCAGGATTGTTGGTTAAACAAAGAGATTCAGCGTTGATTTTAGGTTATTTAAGAATGAGTTTATTAAGTTATTTAATAAACGTCAGGAATCTTTACAAGTCGATGGTGAATTACTTGAATTAAAACAAGGTAATCGAGAGTTAGTAAGTTACATAACTCAGTACAAAACTTTAGTAGTGGAAAGTCATTGGCCAGAAGAGAAGAGAGCATCATTATTTTACAGAGGTTTGAGAGATGATTTAAAGGACGCTTTGGCTGGGGTGGTTAATAGACCTAATTCTTGTGAGGCCTTGATGGATTTGGTTGTGCAATTAGATTTTAGATTAAATGAAAGGAGATTGGAACGTAGAAGGGAGAAAGTAGACCAGAGAATAAATCTACTCCTCGATAAGATAGGCCAAGATTGGAGTTTGTGAACAAGGATTTTAGGTCAAGAAATTTAGAGGTTCCAAGAAGAATTAAAGGGCCTCTTTCTAAGGAAGAAAGGGAAAGGCGAAGAACTAACAATCTTTGACTTTATTGTGGAAGAAGTGGACATGTTCTTGGAAATTGCCCTTACACACCAAAGAAGATTCCAAATTCCAAGGGCAAGAATCATCAAGTAGCCAATAATCTTCAGGCGGCAGTTCCCTATATTACCATTAATGTATCCTAGATTTTTGAGAATAATTTGGTGGGTAGTGGTCCTGTGGTTATTGATTCAGGAGCCACAGGAAATTTCATGGATTGGGGAGTGGCAAAAAGTTTAGGTATTCCATTGTTAAAGAAGGTTTTGATTGAACAAGTTGGATCTGTGGACGGCTCGGAATTAACCTATGGACCAATTACACATGAAACTTCACCGTTTTCAAGGTGTTCCCTCCTTCTCACCTGAGTCCGTTTTTTACCGGCGTCCTTGGTTGATGTCTTCTTACGGATGGAGCGGGTTTTGAAGAAGGCGGCCCGTGTCTCTGCCGAATCCAGAATGCGTTCAGTTTTCCAGGAGGTCGAACCCAGGAATCCAGGAGGCAATGCAAGTTCGCTAGAACTCGAATCCAGGAGGTAGATGAAGGGGGAGGACAAGGAAGGGAAAGCGGGAGTGGAAAAGGAGAAGAACCGCGAGCTACGGAGCACACGTCTGGTCGCTACTTTGCAATAGCATTGAGACGCGCAGAGCCGCGGAAGGCGTGGTCTAGAAATAGAGAAGGGCTACGTCCAGCACATGGAGCAAGAAGGGAATACGCTGGACGGCCATATTGGAAGTATTAATGTGAACAAGCCCGTTGTGACAGGGACCATGAAGCCCAAATGGGGCGCACCCTGCGATTCATGACAGCATGCCTCCTCCGAAGACCCTTCCCTCTTGGTTTGCCCAGGTGGATGAGGTGGAACCTTCTGAGCAGCCGTGGGGCCTTGATGTTTGAGACAGGCTCCCAGGTTCTTTCGCTAGGAGGATATCCTTTCCATTCAACCAGGTATTGAAGCTGGCACCTTCTATACCTGGAACCACAAATCCGAGATACCTCATATTCCAATTGGTCATCGACCAGTATAGGAGGAGGTCTGGAGGATTTTCGGGAGGATGGATAGTAGGGTTTCAGTAAAGATGTGTGAAAAACTGGGTGTATCTTCTTCCAGGATTCTGGCAATTTGATTCGATAAGAAACAGGATTTATAATTTCTTTAATGGAAAATGGACCATAGTACCGAGGGGCCAGTTTACTAGGCCGTAGATGTCGGGGTAGTAATTTTGAGGATAACCAGATCTGATCACCGACTGCATAAGAAGGGCCAGGTCTTCTTCTGGAATCTGCATATTTCTTGGTCTGTTTCCTGGCCTTCGCCAAGAATTCCTTGGCTTCCTTATGTATGTTGACAAGGGTTTCGATCCAGGAGTCAACTGTAGGTACTGGTGTAGATTGAGGAAGAACAGAAGGCAGGACCGATGGATGAAACCCTTGACTGCAATAAAAGGGGCTGATCATAAGTGCCGAATGGTCAGAATTGTTGTAGGCGAATTCAGCCACGGGTATCAGGAGTGACCAGTCATCCTGGACCTTGGTGGCGAAGCATCGAAGATACTGTTCCAGGGTTTGATTGACACGTTCTGTGATACCGTTGGTTTGAGGGTGATAACCTGACGAAAGGGCACGTTGGATCCCTAAGCATTGACAGAGATGTTTCCAGAATTGTGAGATGTATTGAGGTCCGCGATCCGATATAATCTTGGAAGGGAGTCCATGCAAACGGAATATGTGTTCCAGGAAGATTCCTGCTAGTTCAGAAGAGGATGGAAATTTACACAGGGGTGTCAAATGAGCCATATGAGTAAATAAGTCTATGGTAACCATGATGGTGGTGTACCCACGGGAAGGTGGAAGTTCCACAATGAAGTCCGTAGCAATAATCTCCCAAGGGCTTGTTGGCAGTGTAGGTTGTTGTAGAAGGCCCGCTGGTTTCTTGTTATCGTGTTTATTTTGGCTACAGACAACACAGGATTGAATGTACTGTCGTATGTCGGGTCACATTGTAGGCCACCAGAATTGCCTTTGTATCAGACGGAGGGTATTGGTGACACCACGATGTCCGGAGTGTAGGTGTCATACCTGCCTCCGCATCCGGCTCAGTTGCTACACCTACATGTTCCTGTTTCCCGGTTTCATCAGCTTTGACAATGGCTAGACCATTCTATACTCAGTGGAAGCTGTCCGGGAGACGCTATTGCTAAAATCACGTATCAAATGACCAGCGCAGTGACGTCTACATACGTACGCTTGTCAGCTGACACCATTCAAGGAAGCGGAAGCTTTGCACATGCGCTTCTGATCGTTGTTTGTGATCCTCGCGTTCCGGAGCTTGTCTGCTGTTCCTCGCAGACGCCTGCCTTCCCAGGCACTTGTTTCGGAGATTGCTGCTGCTGTTTCCTTGCAGTTGCCATACTTACCAGTGTACGGTTGCCTTCCTGCGTTCTGACGCAGTTCCCCGCAACTCCAGTTCCTCCTCGAGCTGCCGGTCCTTTCCGTGCTCTAAGCGGCTCTCCTCACCTCTTTCCAAACAGAGTCGCCGCACAGCCCTATTCTAGACTGCACCATCAACCCGCTCTGCCTCAATCTGCTTCAGACCCTGCAGAATCCCGCTCTGCATACCGCTCTGCTTCAGACCCTGCAGAGACCCGCTCTGCATTCCGCTCCGCTCCAGTCTACCAAGACTCAGCTCTATCTCAGTCAACCATCACTGCCTTACGTAACAAACTCCTACTGCTTGGGCGTGCTTTCCTGGATCAAGACCTTCTTCACATCTCCTACATGTGCACGGGACTCTGGACGCTTTCCTGCGTGTGCACCAACCCGTCTCTAGTGCGGCCCTCGTTCCGCTCGGGTTAGAACCCTCACTACCCTTCCCTTGCCGTTGTTTCCTTGGATTCTTTGGATTTTCTTAGAACTTCCTTGGCTGCATATCCAGGTCAGTGCTTACAACGTAGGTTCATATTGTCCTACATCTCAAACAGCATTCTAAATAGTTCCTCTTTATCAACAGCTTGGTGGATCTTGGTCCACCCATGCCCTTCCCACTAATAGCTCTATCTGACTGTAGGTTTTACTAGTCAGAGAGTGACATTAGTTAGAAGGTTCTCTTTGATACGCTACGTTCTACCTCCGACGTCTCCGTTGGAAGACGTCTTCGAGTGTATCCTTTGCTACTACCAGCCTGTATCCTTACAAAAACCTTGACTTATTCTCTTGTGTTCATTTTGTTTAATTGTCTTGAATGAAAGCATAACAGTAGGGTATCATGACAGAGATTCATTATTCTCTGTTGTAGTTTTTTGTAGGGATGACCAATACATTGTCCTTGAACAAATAACCTTCCCGGACCTTTATATTCCATTGATTTCTTTTGGATGTGTCCTTCCACAGGTCAGAGGATTGGGTTTGGGCTTGGATTTCTTCAAGGAGGTTGACTGCCTGGCCCACAAAGATTGTGGGGGAAAACATCTGAGGATATGCCTTGTCTTTAGTGGGCTCGTAGTCAGGTCGTCGAGATAAGGCGTCAGCAATTAGGTTTTGTGATCCTGGAACATGAGTGATATGAAACTGGTACTGGGCGACGAAATATGCCCAACGCACCTGGCGACTGTTCCTACACTTCAAAGACTGCAGAATCTGGAGGCTGCGGTGGTCCGTACGGACCTGAACTGGATGTTTAGCTCCCAGAAGTAAATGTCGCCACTCAGTGAAGGCTTGGCGAATGGCTAACAATTCTTTTTCCAGGACTGAATAATGTGTTTCACTGGGAGTCAGGGTTCGTGAGAGGTAAGCAATTGGGTGTTCCAGTTTATCTCCTAATTCTTGTTTCAGGACTGCGCCAGTGGCGTAATTTGAAGCGTCCGTTTCTACCAGGAAGGGACGGCTAGTATCGGGTGACCCAAGATAGGAGCTTGTGTAAACTCTGCCTTTAAACGCTGGAATGCCATATCTTGTGGTGTTGACCAGAGGAAGGGAGTGTCTTTCTTCAGGAGAGCAACAATCGGTTGTACTATCTCGGAGAAATTAGATATGAATTTCCGGTAGAAATTGGCAACTCCCAGGAAAGATTGAACTTGTTTCACGGAAGTAGGAGCAGGCCAGGTCAATATGGCTTTTACCTTTGAAGGATCCATACCAATTCCTTCTGGGCTAAGAATAACCCCTAGGTAATGAACGGAGGTTACATGAAACAAGCATTTTTCAGGTTTGGCCAGGAGTTTATGATCTCTGAGTCTCTGCAACACTGCCTTCACGTGCTCTTCATGTTGTATATGGTCCTTGGAGAAGATCAGTATGTCATCCAGATATACAATAACAAAGAGAAACAGCATTTCAGAAAACACCCTGTCCATAAAGCGTTGGAAAATTGCCGGGGCATTAGCCAGTCCGAAGGGCATGACTAGATACTCATAATGGCCAAAGGGTGTTCTGAAGGCGGTTTTCCATTCGTCCCCTTCCCTGACACGGATCAAATGATAGGCACCCCTGAGATCCAACTTGGTGAATATTACTGCGCCTCTCACGGCTTCCAGGATATCCGAAATCAGGGGTAACGGGTAGCGGTCCTTAAGGGTGCATTGATTTAGCCCGCGATAATCAAGGCAGGCTCTGAGTTCCTTGGTATCCTTCTTGGGAACAAAGAATAGAGGAGCACCAGCAGGAGATTTCAAAGGTCTTATGGTGCCATTTTCAAGGTTGGTATCCAGGTATTCTCTTAGGGCCTGCTTCTCGGGTTCGGAAAGAATGAACATCCTGCCGAAGGGAATCACTGCAGAGGGTTCCGTATCTATTGTGCAGTCTTCAGGTCTGTGTGGGGGTAAGGCCTGGACAATGGCAGTCGAAAACACATCAGCATATGCTTGGTAGGCCTCAGGAACTTTCATGACATTGGATACCATTAGTGGTGTCTGTTGGTCCTTTGTTGATTCCTTTGGGTGTGTTAATGGAGGTTCTGGGGATAGACAGTGAGACATGCAAAACTCTGAGCCTAGGAATAGAGAACCCGCAGACCAGTTGATATATGGGTTGTGTTTCTGTAGCCAGGGCATGCCCAATACCAAGGGGTAATGAGCTGACTTAATAATGTCAAACCTGATCAGCTCCTGATGGTGATTTATTGAAAGCCAGATCTCCTTGGTCTGCAGGCTTATGGGCCCTGATGTGAGGGGTCTTCCGTCGATAGCTTCCACAGGTTGCATGGTGCTTCGTGTTTCGTAGGGAATCTGATGTTTAGCAACCCACTCATGATCCATGAATATTCCAATAGCTCCGCAGTCTACCAGGGCCAAAATGGAATAGTTCGTATTCTTGGATGGTAATAGAAAAGGCCTGTAGTACCACCAAATTGTTTTGTCCAGGAGAGTTCAAGGATGGAATGGATGTGGAGCAAACATCTCTCTCCCGAAGCTCTGCTCCATCTAGGATCGGGAGCTGGTGTTTCCCGAACGCCGAGGGGGTGCTAAAGGACATTCCCTAACCAAATGCTTATCTGAGGCACAGTACATGCACAAGCCCGTATGAATTCTCCTCATTCTTTCTTGTGGAGATATGGGTCCACGAAAGGCCCCAATCTGCATGGGCTCGGATTCCGTGACTGGACTTGGGTTGATGTCCGGTCTGGGGGTACCCTCAAATGATACCTTGGAAGGAGTTCCCCCGGGATTTTTTCTTTTCTGACTTCCTTTCCTGGATACGTAAAGTCAATCTGCATGGCAAGATCTATTAGTGCCTGGAACGAGCCTGGTCATGCCACTCTGGCCAGCTCATCCTTAATTTCTTCGTTCAATCCTCTCCTGAACAGGCTAAAACTCGCCTCAGTGGACCAGTCAGCTTCCTTTGCCAGTTGTTTAAATAGGGTCACATACGTGAGCATATCCTGGGTCCCTTGCTGAAAATCTAACAAGCGTTCTTGTGCGCTGAAGACCTGCTCAGGGCGGTCAAACATGCCTTTAAGGGCCCGTATAAACCCATCATAATCGTCCAAGAGGGCATCACTAGAGTTAACAAGGGGAGTGGCCCAAGTTAAGGCATTCCTGAAAAGGTGAGAGATTATAAAACCCACCTTGGCCCTGGGGGTCGCAAAGTAGTAAGGCTTGAAGGTAAAGTGAACCAAGCACAAATCCAGGAATGCACAAAGGGTTTTTGCTGAGCCGTCATATTTATCCACGACGCCGCCCAGTATAACACTCTTTTGTAGTAGAATCCCGGGATAGGACCAATTGTTTGAGAGCGGCATTCTCCGCTTTCAGATTCTGTACCTCGGTTGATAGTTCCTGCATACGACGCATCAGGTCCTGCACGGCAGCCTCCATGTCGATAGCGATTTGGATCGGGTGGCGTCTCACACTGTCAAGGAGTTCCCTCCTTCTCACCTGAGTCCGTTCTTTACCGGCGTCCTTGGTTGATGCCTTCTTACGGATGGAGCGGGTTTTGAAGAAGGCGGCCTGTGTCTCTGCCGAATCCAGAATGTGTTCAGTTTTCCAGGAGGTCGAACCCAGGAATCCAGGAGGCAATGCAAGTTCGCTAGAACTCGAATCCAGGAGGTAGATGAAGGGGAGGACAAGGAAGCGAAAGCGGGAGTGGAAAAGGAGAAGAACCACGAGCTACGGAGCACACGTCTGGTCCTACTTCGTAATAGCATTGAGACGCACGGAGCCGCGGAAGGCGTGGTATAGGAATAGAGAAGGGCTACGTCCAGCGCATGGAGCGAGAAGGGAATATGCTGGACGGACATATTGGAAGTATTAATGTGAACAAGCCCGTTGTGACAGGGAACATGAAGCCCAAAAGGGGCGCACCCTGCGATTCATGACAACCGTTGATAATGATTATGGCAGGTAATCATGGAGAGGAGTCAATTTTTGAGATTATTGATGACCACAACTAAAGATTATTCTAGGTATGCCATGGTTTACACATCATAATCCTCTGATTGATTGGGGAAGACGGGTAATTGAATTAAATTCCAATTTTTGTAAAGAACATTGTTTTGATTTTCAAACATTTCAAAAATACAGATTCCTGAAGAAACAGGTGTGAGGAGTTTAGGAGAGGTAGGGGCTCTTTTACATTCTCACACTATAGGAGCTGTTATGGGAGAGTTACCTGATTGTTATAAAGAATTTAGTGATGTCTTTGATGAAGTGTGTGCTAGTGATCTTCCTCCTCATCGGCCCTTTGACTGTAAGATTGATTTGGAACCAGGTGCAGACTTACCCTGTAGTAGAGTTTATGCTCTTACAGAAAAGGAGAATGTTTAGATGAAAATTTAGCAAAGGGTTTCATTAGACATTCGCAATCTCCAGTAGCATCCCCGTTATATTTTATTCCAAAAAAAGAAGGCACCCTTAGAACTTGTATTGATTACAGAGCCATCAATAAAGTAACTATTAAGAACAGATATCCCCTTCCTTTAATATCTGTTATGTTAGATCAGATTCAGGGTGCAGAAATCTTCTGCAAATTAGATCTTAAAAGTGCTTACCATCTTGTTCGAATTAAGGAGGGAGATGAGTGGAAAACAGCTTTTAAGACTAAATATGGATTGTTTGAATACTTAGTGATGCCATTCGGATTGTGTAATGCGCCAGCCTCATTCCAGTTTTTTGTAAATGAAGTACTTCGTGAGTATTTGGACATTTTTGTTGTTGTCTATATTGATGACATTTTAATCTATTCGCAAGACATGGAACAACATCAAAATCATGTCAAAGCTGTGCTTAAGAAATTGAGAGAAAACCATCTATATGCAAAATTGGAAAAGAGCCAATTTCATACTTCTGTAGATTCAGGAAGTTAAGGATTGGCCATCTCCATCTAAAGTAAAAGAAGTGCAGAGTTTTTTAGGCTTTGCTCATTTTTACAGGAGATTTATTGATGGGTTTTCTCAGATTATTACTCCCATTACAAAACTTCTGAGAAAGGGAGAAAAATGTGTTTGGAGCTCAGAGGCTGAAGATGCTTTCCAGATTTTGAAAGATCATTTCACTACTGGACCTGTGTTGTTACATCCTGACCCTTCCAAACCCTTTTTTGTTGAAGCGGATGCTTCAAATTTAGCTATGGGATCGGTGTTATCCCAAAGACATGAAACCACTGGACAGTTACATCCAGTTGCTTATTTTTCAAAGAGGTTTTCTTCAGCAGAAGTTAATTATACCATTATGGATCGAGAACTTCTAGCAATTAAATCTGCTTTTGTAGAATGGCGTTACTATATGAAGGGAGCTCGACACACAGTGACTGTATAACCAGATCATAGAAATCTTCTATTCCTTAAATCAGCTAAGTCTTTAACACCCAGACAATTAAGATGGTCATTGTTCTTTTCTGATTACGATTTTGTTGTCACGTTTAAACCAGGAAGATTAAATGGAAAGGCTGACGCTTTATCTCGCCAGTTTCCAGGTGGTGAACAAGAGAAGGAGATTAATCAACAACCTGTAATTCCTTCCGAATGTTTCATAGTGGCAGGAGTATCTGAAAGAGAACATTTTTCTACAGAAAATTCAGAATTGCATGTCTCCTGATCAAATGAATGAATGGGTGAAACAGGATCCTGTTAGAAAAATCAAGGATGGTCTGCCTTATTTTGATACCAGATTATATCTTCCTTCTGAGAAACTTTGTGAAAGAGTTTTGGTTGATTGTCGTAAATCTAAATTTTCAGGACATCCAGGGTTTAGAAAAACTCTAGAGTTGGTCAGGAGAGATTTTTGGTGGAATAATATGAGAGTTGACATTTTGAATTTTGTCAAAACTTGTGAGACTTGTGCTAGAGCTAAATCACAAGTGGGAAAACCCATGGGTCTTTTAGAACCTCTTCCAATTCCACCGCATCCGTGGCATACAATTTCCATGGATTTTATTGTAGACCTCCCAAAGGATCAGGGTTGTTCGGCTATCCTGGTTGTAGTGGATTTACTTACTAAGGAGGGTCATTTTATTCCTATTAAGGGAGAAGTTACTGCAGAAAAATTAGCACAACATTTTTCACAAGGAAGTGTTCGTCTACATGGTTTGCCTAGTCAGGTAATTTCTGATAGAGGATCACAGTTTGTTTCTAAGTTTTGGAGAGCATTTTGTAGAAGTCTGGGAGTTGATGTAAGATTAACTTCTGGTTATCATCCTGAAACCAATGGACAAGTAGAACGAGTAAATCAAGAGTTGGAAAAGTATTTAAGATGTTATCTACAAGCTGGGGATAGTTGGGTAGATCTTATTTGGATTGCTGAGTTTGCTTACAATAATTCCATGAAAGACTCTACTTCCAGGTCACCTTTTTCCTGTAGTAGAGGGTTTCATCCTCGTTTTTTAAGGGAACAAGTTGAGAGGGAGATTGGTAGTCCAGCAGTAGAGGTTAGATTGCAGGCCATGAAAGAAAATTTGGAACAAGCAGTTAAGGCACTTCAGTTAAGTAAGGCACAATATAAAAAATCTGCAGATACTAGACGTAAGTCAGGTCCAGATTTTTGTGTTGGAGATAAAGTTTGGCTGTCTACTAAGAATTTGAGAATTAAAGGGAGAACCAAATTTAGTCCACAATTTGTAGGACCTTTTACTGTGGAAACCATTATTAACCCTGTAGCTGTCAGGTTAAAGTTACCTACAAGTCTTAAGGTACATCCAGCTTTTCACATTAGTCAGTTAAAACCTTTCATTTCTGGAACCGGATTAGGTGTTCCTCCTTGTCCAGTTTTAGTTGAGGACCAATCTGAAGAATTTGAGGTTAGAGCTATCTTAGACTCCAGAAGAAATCATGGGAGGTTACAGTATTTAATTGACTGGAAAGGGTTTGGACCTGAAGAATGCTTTTGGGAATTTGCCTGTGATGTCCATGCTTCTATTTTAGTTTCTAGATTTCATAGGAGGAATCCTTTCAAACCAGGTCCTGGTGGGAGGTCTTGGAGAGGGCGTACTGTCAGGTCTCAATGTAGATAATTGTTTATTACAAGTCTTATTAATTGTATGTCTTTATTTATTTTAGAATTATGTTAAATATTGTCCTTTTCGTTTTTGGATTGGTTTGGGCCTTAACTTTTATTTTCAGAGAGCAGAAGGTAACCCAAGCCAAGATGGAGGGCAGAGGCAGGAGTGTTGATTGGGTGGCAGAAAAAACAATAGTTTGATTCCAACATTCAAAACTGCCTTCATTAGTTACTCCTTCAGAGCAAGTCATGTTTGTGTGTTTCTCCTGAGTCTTTGGCCCAATATCTCTTAGGAAATGTATTCCTTTTGAAGACAATTCATCTGTGTAAAGATATTACGCTCAAGTAGAAGACTTCATTTCTGCCAAGAAGATTTAATGAATGAAAAAGTAATTTTCAGTCACAAAAGCTAAGTATTACTACTAGGTGTTTAAAACTTCATTTTTGTTATGTAACGTTGACTCATTTCATGCTTATTGCCTTTTCAAAAGTCTTCACTCCAGGATTTTTTTTGGATTAATGACTGCCGTTGTTTTGAAATACAAAAGTGAAAGTATATTACGTTGCCTGTGAAAAGTATGCATGCGCGAGAACGTGTACTTTCTTCCTAACGATCCTTTGCTTACCTTGTTAGTTCGTCTTGTGCTGCATCCTGTGTTTGGATTTATGAAGCGTTGCGTTCGCAGTTCCAGTTTGATTTGAAGAGGAGTTTCTTCTGCGGTTTCCCATTTCTTCGCGATCGTAAGGTGAGATTGGGAAAGATTCCTTGCAGGCGTCCGTCGGAACGAGGTAAGCTTACGCGTTATGTTTTATTTGCTTCCTGTTGTTGAGTTTAAATATATGAAACTTTTTCTGTGGTGACATTGGGCATTTATAGTCCATTCTTATATGCCTGTATGGAGAATAACATTTAAGAAGTCTTGAACTTTCACTCAAAAAATTAAGGCAAGATTTTCTTGTGAGATTATCCTCTGAACTCATTATATGTATGCAGAATTTTGAAAACACAAACCAACTTCAGGAGTCAAATAACTTTCACTTATGAGATGGTGGAATTTCTTATAAAAAACTGAAGTGATTTTAAAAAGAATCAAATTGCTAGTTCTCATCTCGCATACTGAGTAGGATTAAGTTCTAAGGGCCATAAAAAACTTAATTTCTTTTGGAGAACTATTTTCCTCTGAGCTTTTGCAGAGGATTTTTCAGGTAAAGAGTATTGTGTTTTTCTAAATATCATATATAGTTTTAGGAAGCTTAGAAATGCATTGAATGTTGTATTAATTCTCATTTATGCAGATACCAGATGAAGATTGCAGTTCCAGTGTCCGAATTTGTTATTTTATTCACTTTCCCCTTCCCCCCAGGGTGTCTCTCTAACTATTGTAGGTCCTGAATTTCTGACTACTCTAGTTACACGAGGCCCCTACTTCAAGCACTTAAAAAAGCACAAAAGGAGAAGGATCCAATTAAATGGTCGGAGGAAATGAAAATGTTTCTGGGAACTCAAGACTGCGATGAGTAATGCTCCAGTTTTGGCAACACTGAATGACCAGAAACCATTTTTTCTATTTTCACATAAAGATGGAAAGGTAATGACAGCGGCGCTGGCTCAATAAATATCACTATGTCACAAACCCTTGGTTTACTACAGCATGCTTTTATAGTCAGTTCTGCAAGGTCAGTTCCTGCGTGAACAAGCTCTCGCGGCAGCAGCTTTTCCAATGCAAAAGTCTTCAACCATTACTATTGGCTGCTCTGTGATGTTGTATCTGTAACATGCAATTTGTGCTATTTTAGAAAGGTCTAGGTCAACTTTGACAACCCGCAGTGTATCATGGTATGAAGTTATTTTGTCAAATGCTTCCATACATTGGTAAGGTGTCACCTAGTCAATCCGGCAAAATTTTTAGCCGAACCAGTGAAACCTGACGACATTGTCCATGACTGTTCAACTTGTAATGGAGAAGAGGACGAGATGGCGAATGTTAAGGAGGATGCCTTGAAAGGAGGCAAGGTACTCTTTGTTGACGGGTCGTTGACAATGAGGACACTGGTAAGAGGCACACAGGAGCGTGGTTGTAGGTCTTGTGGATGGAGTTTACCAGGGTTGGAGTAGAGAAACTACTGCCTTCACATTACTCCGCCGCACAAGCGGCAGAACTATTGGCACTCACTGAGGTGCTAGAGAGTAGTAGCGGATGGTAGTCACTATCTACTCCGGGTCTACGTATGTCACCTCCACCGTACATTCTGGTTTAACTAGATAGCAGAGAAGCAGGTTTAAAAGATCTGACGGGACCCCTATCCAGCATGCCGCACTGCTATTCTGACTAATTGAAGCGCTAACATTGCTGGTAGAGGTAGGAATAGTGAAGTGCGCAGTGCATACTAACAGAACTGATTTAATAGCACTTGGAAACGATGCTGCAGACAGAGCGGCAAAGGAAGTAGCATATTTGCCCTTTTCAGAACCTATGGAAATGGTATCCCAACAGGTAGAATTGCCAGTCAGATATACTGCAGTGCCTTTGCTTCAAATAGTAGAAATGCAGGGAAAGACACCTCTAGAAGAAAAGGGGCTCTGGGCAAGGAGGGGGGATGTATGCTATCGCCAACAGATTTGTTGTGGAAACAGGAGCTGACTGAGAAGTTAATAATGCCCGTAGAGCTTCTTCTAGTGGCTGTAGAGCAACTACATTATCTGTCACATTTGTCTAGACAACCAATAGCAACAGAACTCCAAGAGGAGTGGTTTATACCAAACATTCACAAATAGGCAAGTAGGTTTGTAGGGAATTGTATAGTTTGTAAAGAATTCAATCCTGGTAACACCATGAAAGCAGTGAGAGGAGCAATACTGCAGCCTTGAGGTCCTTTCAGAGAACTTCATATTGATTTCTTCAATATGATACAAAAGTATAATAACTTTAGGTATTTGATTGTAATTATATGTCAATTTTCCTGATGGCTTGGGGTTGGACCCTGTGTGCACGCTGATGCAAAATCAGAAGCTTAATTTCTGGTAAGGGAGGTATTTGCACGGTGGGGAATATGTGAGGTCTTGAAATCAGATAATAGGACCCATTGTCTAAATGCATTATTTGCCAAGATTACATCACTTCTGGGGATCAAACACAGGTTGTGCTCAGTGTATCACCTACAAGCCAACAAAATAGTAGAAAGACTTCATGGTTTGCTTAAAAGCCAGTTGTTTAAATTATGTAGTGAATTGCGAAAATGTTGGTTGTACTGTCTTCCGTTGGCCCCGTTTTACTTACGAAAAAAGCCTGGGAAAGATCACCACCTCCGTCCTTATGAGGTGGGGATGGGCCGTAGATTGTATACACCACTCTCACCTGCATGCACAGGTTCAGATGTACATATGTCAGCAGAGATTCTTGGAGAAGAGTTTGGGGAATATCTTGAGGCCTTAACTAAGAGCGTCAGGATTATGTCTTCACAGGTTACAGTATCACATCAGCAAGCATCGGAAAAAGATGTCAAGGAGCAACATCTGCAGCAACCATTGCTACTTCCTGAGGACTCCATCTATGTCTGTTCCTTTGTTCGCAGCTGGAATGAACAGGGTTTCCATGGGCCTCATCGAGTGATTTTTGCTAAACCGTCAACAGTCAAAGAGGAGGGCAAAAGAATGTCCTTGTCCATGACGTGCGAAGAGACACCGTAGTCCCTCCACTGACACCTGGGGAAGAGCAGTCCTAAAATGATAAGTGTGCCCTAGGGAGCCACAGTTCCTGCCAGTGGAAAGGGGCGGGGGGTCGCACAAAGATTGAGAATTGTTATTCAGACTGTAAAACAAAAGAATTAATTAAAAAATATGTGTGAGAATATGTAGATTTCTCTATTGATTTCTGTGGAGTATGTTTTTAATAGTAGGAATACAAATGGATCTAAGTTATGAGGTACTGTGGATATGGCAGAAAAATTATTAGAAGTACAACAAGACCTTGAAATAGATTTTGTAAATGATGATAATTTATTATATATTAAAAGACGCACACTGCTTCGCATCAGATAATAAATAGTATCATATGAAGAGGGTGAAGAGAGAAAGAGAGTGTGCGACAGAGTCGTGTTATATCTCCTCTCTTATCCCCCATACTTCTGGTGTCCCTAGGTTAATTATTCCTGACAAGGTAGAGATACCGGAAGCACAGTGTCTAGTGCGCCTAGCCTTTTGCAGGGTTTGAGGGCAGTTTCAGAGGCAATCTGTAGCAGCTTCTATACGTCCAGTCCAAGAAGAGCGTTTAATATCAGGATGTCTGTTGCATGCAACAGGTAAAGTTCAAACTTGAACGACTTATCGTGAACAATAAATGGGAACATGGGGTGAAGAGTCGCAGAGCAGGAAGTTTAGTGGGACTCTCCGCAGAAGGGGTGGCACAAATAAGCCTAATATGTGGAAGTGTATGGAAAAGGTATGTGAACTTTTTGTACATGGCTCAGAGAAACCTGTTAAGATCCAGTTACACGTTTTTCTCTGTCTTTTAAGGGCGATGGCATGATGCCTATAGGCACAAATCAAAACTGCGCCTCAGGCTTTGCACCGTTGATCTGGCTGAAGGTGTCATGCCTGCGCCATGGGCGCCTACATTGGCGATTAAAATGGACAAATTGGTATTCATTTATCTGTGGAAAACTGATATTCACTTCTTGGACTTTATTTCCCATTTGCGAAACTACACTTACCACAATGCACTTGACTACAACCATCTATTCCTGGCCCTTCCTATTCGTCATCTTCGGAACTACAATCCCCAGAAGCCTTAGGGATTTGCTTTGCTTCCACCAGCTCAGGAACAGAGAGGGAGGTGGCCGATTGTCTGCAGGTGTGCTTAGCCAGGTGCTACCAATTAGCCTGCCTCTGTGCTGGGCTGGACAGTATAAAAGCTGCTGCCTGCATGGGCTTAGTCTCTTGCATTAAGAGTCCTTCCTGCACTTTTTTTGCTTCGTGCTTCGTATCTTTGTATGCGATTCCTCTGCATAGCAGCCAATCACGCTCCACTGCTACCTTCTGCCATTGCCTTCCAGGATTCAGCCTTGCAGCCGATCACGCTCCGCTGCTACCTTCCGCCATTGTCTTCCAGGATTCAGCCTTGCAGCCGATCACGGTCTGCTACTACCTTCCACCATTGCCTTCCAGGATCCAGCCTTGCAGCCGATCACGCTCCGCTGCTACCTTCCTTCCTTGCCTTCCAGACTCCAGCCAAGCAGCCGATCATCGCTCCGCTGCTACCTTCCGCCATTGCCTTCCAGGCTCCAGCCAAGCAGCCGATCACGCTCCACTGCTACCTTCCGCCATTCCCTCTGGGCTTCCTTCCCTACAGCCCTGCTCCTTTTGGGCTCACTCCTTGCTGCCCAGCCCTTCTGGGCTCCTTGCCGTGCAGCCTGTTTCATTCCGCTGCCCTAAGCCCTATCCCTCGGGGCTTCCTTCCTTACAGCTCTGCTCCTTTTGGGCTTGCCCATTGTTTTCCCTGCTTTTCTGAGTTTCTACCTTGTACCCTACCGTTCCCTGCTATCCACATCAGTTTACATTCATTATTTACTTTCAGTTATTACAGTTCCTCTGTTTCCTGACTGCTACTCCCTTGCTTTCTTCCTTGTTTTCAACCCTCAGTACTTTCTTCCTATCCAATCCTGTTATACGGCTTTCCCTTCATTTTCCTTCTGCTAGTTTGCTATTCGACTTCCTTTTCCCTGGATTTATCTGTTAGTGTCTTCTCTTGTAATGTTTGTAGACCCCTTGTACAGAGCTTGTCTGTTGGTTTCCGTCAGGCAACCTCTGCCCCTTCCCTTGTCTAGTTTCTACGTTACAGACACCCATAGCTGTTGTTCCAAGCCATGAGCAAACAGCGTGGGCCTCTGTTATAGCAAACTGTGCAGAAGGTTAGAGTTTTCCTAAGGTTCGTGGAATACTCTTTTCCTATATCTGCATACACCCCAAGAGGGAATACATTCTGTACCTTTTCCTTACTACCCTTGCCTACTCTTCGTTCTCCTTTCTTTCCGCTGTGTGTCTACTTATCTGTCCACTTTACTTTGGCACAACCACCCAAACCCTTCCTGGGTGTCCTGTGCCACTCTTATAGAGTGCCATCCTTGACAGAAGGTACGGCAACACTTCTCGACTCATTCTGGGCCTGCAGTCCTTTATCGTACAAGCTGTTACCTCATGCCTGGTGCGGCATTTGCAGTCTCAGCACCCTGCACATGCCCATCTGTGTGGTTCCTCAGAGCCACCTGACACTTGCAAATGCAAAGTCTGAGTCTACATTTGTGCTCCCCATGGCTCTTGCATCACTTGTGCCATCAGATATGGACAATCCAAGGACTTTACAGACTTACAGAGAAACAGACTCCTTGAAACGATTGAAAATATCAAATTACATTTCATCAGCATCCCTGGAGGCTCTTATGAACATTCCTGAACAATTTCGACTATTCATTCGAATGAGACATTTTTCACTTCCCTTTTGGACCCTGGACTCTAAATGGGTCAAATTGTTCGATATGAGTTATTGCTATTTATGAATTCCTCTTAATCGGCATTTAGGGCAATAAAGGAAGAACTCCGGTCCTTGGGGCTTGTAGTGTTGCAGAATCGATATATCCTTGACCTCCTGATGGCTATGGAGGGCAGGGATTGCCATATGATCGGGAGTACGTGTTGCACATACGTACCAGCCAATGATTTGGACAATGGAACTCTGGCTCCTACGATTGCTGCACTGCACAACCTGGGGGGGGAGCCATGAAGAGGGAGGCAGGAATTGCTGATGACTCTTTTTTGGACTCTCTTTTTGGGTGTCTTGTGGATGAGCATAACTATGAAGATTCTCATACCTATTTTTGTGTTTTTCTTAATTATCTTTTGTTCATGTCAACTATGTCTACGGTGCTGCTCTGCCCAAATGCCTAGAACCGCTACTATGATGATCGTGACCCTGTCTAAAGCTAGGGCCGCTCCCATTTCATTTCACATGGGTACTCAACCTGTTTCTGAAATAAATACAGGGGTGGTCTTGTGTCCCCCACCAGGTTGGGGTGAATGTGAAGAATGGGAAGATTGTAGAACTAGTGGGTGGGTGAATTGGGATTGTCCACCAGAGGGGCATGTTCATGGCAGGACCAGCATGAGATGGCTGTGAGGTTTTATTCCCCGAGGAAGGTGAGATTGGCGAATTGGAAAATGGTTTGTTAATGTATTAACTAAAGGGAGGAATGTTGGGTAGTTAATAAACATCCCACGGGTAAAGAGAAGTTTGAATTGCACGCACAATATTGGGGACTGGGGTGACGGTGATTTTGCAAATTGGCACAAATATAGTGTAGTTAATGTGAATGGGATACAGGTTACTTTTACGGTTATTTGTGTAAGATGATACATTTTTAGATTTTCACGCGTGTACCAATAAAATGACAACTTTGTTGATATGTTATAGATACAATATAAATGCATGGAGTGTCACTCAGCCTTAATGAGAAGCATTGAGTTAAGCATGCGCATGAAATATAGAAGGTTGGAAATTAAGATTGTGATGAGGGGACACAGTAGACTATAACAAACAAATGTATGAACATACATACACAAGAAGCTTTTTCGGATAGATGGGGGATATTATGAATAAATTAGTCTGTGTGCCCCCTCATTGTGGGGAGTGTGTGAATCACCGAAGCTTAGATCTGCTGTAAGGTGAAAACATTGAGTGGTTAGTAAACTGGTCATACAAGATTGAAGGCTGAGAGGGAGAGCCGCAGTCAGTTCCGACCAAGCCAGTTTTATGGCTTGCTGCTATTGTGGAAGAGAGATGTAATCTCTGTAAGTGCAAGAGAGCCTGTTATTGAATGACTGAGGGATTTCGGCCACCTGGTAGGGCTGGGTTTATGGGGCGGACAATTCCTTCCCTACAAGCAACATTTGCTTGTAGGGAAGGTGCACCAATAGATCATGAGTTTGGGGCGGACAATTCCTTCCCTACAAGCAACATTTGCTTGTAGGGAAGGTGCACCAATAGATCATGAGTTTTCAATTGAGTTGTCGGGGTGTGCGTTGGGACTGTGTGAAACGTGGACACCAATACGTTTGGGCAATAAAACCAGCAACAATAGATCAAAGGGAAGTTTGTTTGTTCCCCTCCTCTTCACATCAATGGAATTTCTATAGACTGGCCGTGTGTGTCACAAGTAAGGGTACATTTTTCCAACCAGATGGAACCTGTAATAATGAAACTGTAAGTTATGTAAACTGTGTAACTAGAGGATGGGGCTGTAATCAAATATGGAAGGGCCCCAGAGAGGGGTGTAGTGTAAATATGAAACATGCAATTGAAAGTTTAAAGAGGATGAATGTATCCAATGAGAAGTGTGGGAACTGAAGGGAATAAGGTTGCATTGTATAGGTACAACCAATCATGTGTGGGGAGTTGACTTTGTAACAAAAGTTTTTTTTGGAGTGTTTTAACTGTTGCCAATTGTATGAAATGTGTGTTCTTTGTGTTGTATAGCGAGGCTCTGGTTAGTTTGACTCTTTGATGTCATCTAGCCCCTCCAGGCCATTTGTACAATAAACTTGCTTTACGGACAAACGCACATTTACTCTTTAAGTGGCGGGCCTACTTTGGGATACAGTGATTAAAGGCCCACTCCTACACCCATGTAAATGTACTCCTAATGGAAAGGGAGAGATGTTGCTATGCCCCCAGGGGCTCAGGCCGAGCCTCTTGTAAAAACACTTGTGGTGGAGGCTGACTCACCAGAGCCAACAGAACAGGGGACCGATATATTGTTAGGTCAGACACAGGAGACCGACAACTAGGCATGGTTGAAAATGTTTCACTTTATTAAAGTAAAGAAAATGCCTCACATAGCCCTATTGATAAGATGACGGTTCCATATTATAGGAAATATAAAATGGTGCTTGTCAGAATGTCTTAGAAAAATCAAAATCTATGCTATGGTGCTAACAACTTAGATAAGTGTTCTTTATGCTCCTTCTTTGGTTTGTGCTGTCTGGCGCATGACCCCTTCACCAAAAGTTCAAAAACAAATTCTTTAGGTTGGCTATTTGGATTTGTAAACTTGTCAAGAGTCTAAATGATGCCTTTTCTTTACCCCTCCAGGGTGTCTCAAACTCTTGAAGATGATAGGTTTTTGTGGTCGAGCATGGACCAGCAGGCTCTAGTTGAGGGTCTGGCTTGCTCTGGTTCTCCACCCTCTCTGAGTGGCTTTGGTTCAGAACCCTGACTGGGCCCTTGGCTCTCAGCTTGTTTTTCCCCTTCTTTCAGAACTCTCCATGGCTTTTATTTTCCTTCAACTTTCTAGTAACTAGTGGTCGAAGTGGGGGGAAAATAGTAGTGGAACTATGGATTTTATAAAATAATTGGTGTTGTTTCCAGTGGCGGCTGGTGAATTTTATAAACTATTTATTAATAGTTCCGTCAGGCCCTTACTGCAGTGGCTTAAGGAAGTGTAAAAGGTGAAAGGTCCAAGAGAGTGGTCTGAAGAAATGGCAACTTGCTTTCAGGAACACAAGGCGGCAATCAGCAATGCACCGGTCTTGGCAACCCCAAATGACAAGAAACCATTTTATTTGTTTTCTCATTTGAACGGGGAGGGGATGACAGCAGTCCTGACCGAGCAAACATCGCTAGATCATACACCTTTAGCGTACTGTAGTGGACTCCTAGGCCAAGTGATACAGGGACCGTTCCCTTGTGAGCAAGCTTTAGCGGCAGCTACTTTTGCAATTTAAAAGTCTTCAGCCATTACCATGGGTTGCCCAGTGACATTGTATGTGTAGCATGCAGTCTTTGAGAAGTCGACTATTACGACCCAAAGTGTTTCAGGATATGATGTTGTTATTGAATGCATCAACACATCCTGTGTGGTGTCACATAGTCAATCCTGTGACATTTGTAGCTGAGCCAGTGCAACCTGATAATATTGTTCATGATTGTGCAACTTATGAGGGGGGGAAGAAGGTACTTTTTGTCAGTGGGTCCTCAACAATTGATCAGGACATTGGTGAGAGGCATATGTGTGCAGCTATTGTCGGCATTGTGGATGGGGAATACTGGGTCAGATTTGTGAGAAACCTGAGGGCTTTCTCACTTATGGACCCCAGAGATTATTTGTTCAGGTGGCCAGGGCACAGCCATCGCCTTTGGAACCAGACCCTGGGGGTGGACGAGTGCGGGAGGATCGGCTGGGCAGGGGGCCATTGGGGAAGTTGGAAGAATGCCCTTGGGAGAGACGTGGTATTCCCCCCTTTGTGATTGTGATGCTGGAAATGCATCGGAGGGACAGGGCCTCCGTATCCTTGTCCTTTACTGCTTTTTATCGTGTGTTCTGTCGTGTTTTCCGCGCAGGAGTTCATGTGGGACTCCTGGCGGTGCAGCTCTTTCTTTTGGTTTGGTGAACGGACCCGTGGGATACCCTTATGGCACCCATGAGTGGGGGTACAACCCTGTGCCCCTAGTGTATGTTTTTGGGCACCTGTGGGTGACCTGCAGAGCAGGGTATGGACTGGTGGCAGCTCCATGCTGAATTTGACAGGTGCACGGTGTATCCTCCATTTTGGGATACCCCGGCCCTGCCATTGGGATCAGTTGATTCCTGATGAAAAACAAGATGGCCCCGGTGGCCTCTTGCTTTCTATTACCCATTACCTTGTTTTCCCAAAGTCCAGGGAAGCCCTGACTCTGTCCCTTCCCCCTGACTGGTTGTTGGGTGGAAATGCCATATATGGTGTTGTTGTGAAGGCCCGGCCAGACTAGCTGGAGCCTTCCCGGTGATGTATGTTGTGGATACCTCCTGTGGGTGGGACCTGGGTGAATAGAGTGTGTGACGAATATGCATTCTGTGTTGTGGGTGTCTAGTATCTGGTGGTTGACACAATGACTGAGACAACCCTGCCCGAAACCGGTATGAATGCAGCTTGGAGTGTTGAATGGCTTGGTACTTGTCCCAATACACATAACTTGTTGTGAGTGTCTGGAGAGAAGTGAATGGCCTGAATAATTTGTGTGCCTGATTGGCTGCCTGCCTGCATGAATGCCCGTAGTCATGATTGGATGCTTGAGTGTGACCCAGCGGAATCAACAGTATATCTGGGGACCTCTTACTGCTAGGAATCGTGTTCAGAAGCTGAAGTCCTGACGCTTGACCTTGAAGCCCTGCTGGACGAGAAGAATTGCTGTTGCTCTCCTTCACAATCTGAAAGCTGCTGTGCCTCCAAGGACTGACCCAGAGAGGACCTGGTAAGGCGCCCTCTTCCCGAGCTACAAGGGACCATCGTGCACAGCTGATCTTTGCCAACGCTCCCCGGTCATACAGACCTTCGACAGGCTGCCGACCCGATACGGGGACTGCTGCGGAACTCCAAGGAGAAGCACTCGGACTGTTGTCCGCCACTGTCGATGACCGCCGTCACCGACCGGAGCCGCCGGGCTCCCGTTTGCCTAAGAACTTCCATTGATCATCGGACGCTCTCGTCTGCATCGTCAACCGCTTGTCTCCCGCTGGAGAAGGCCCGACCGTCGACGCACCGAGGAGCATCCACCGGTGGGTTTCCCGCCACCTAAAGACCACAGAGACGCCGACGACTCGACGCCCTTGCTGGGCCACAGTTCTTCATCATCTCTTTGCGGTCCAGAACTATTGTCACCGAGGTGCCCCGCACGCCTCTTCCTTGCAGGACGCCAACGCTCTGTCATCGACGAGCACCGCTAGGAACGAAGCTGCCACTTCCCTGCCATAGTTCACCCTGTTCACCGTCGGACGTTCGACGACCCGTGACTCCTGCCTTAAAGGGAATGCACTCAAGAAGGGCCGTTGATTCCCCGACACCTCTCGACGATCCGTGGCTCCTGCATGAAAGGGAGGCACTCAAGAAGGATCGGTCGGCGCATCGTCGGAGAACTCTACTCCACCAGGTACATTGGGGAGTAAAACCTTAACAGGAAGAAGTAAGACTATTGAACATTTGGACTGGGCTTGTGCTATATATCTTTATTTACAGGTTGCCCAGGTGGGGGGATCTCCACACAGAACTGTGCCCAGTGGTAGGGGTCAGTATTTTGCCTACTGTTTCAACCATCTTGCATTCCTTCCTATCTCTATTGCTGGTTTCCTCGTTATTAATCTGTGTGACATTTTAACCGTACAGTTGATGCACTTTAGTGAGATTCGATAACATTAGTGGTACCACTTTAGAATTGTATATATTTATCATTATTGACTTCCGAGTACAAAGTGCGTTATTGTGATCGTGTACATACCTTTGAATATTAATTATATAAAGACTGTGTTTTCAGTAATACAGTGTGTGGGCATTCCTTTGTGGGGGTTCGGGGACTACACTCTACTTAAGAACCAGCCCGCATCACCTCCTGAGAAGCTAGGCCTTGATTGCTCGTCCATTGCTACCTTATAGAGAATATTGGCTGGGGTCTTCTGTGCCTCTCCTCTACCATATAGAGAGCACAAGTACAGACACCCCCTACCAGTCTTTATACTGGTGGCAGCGGTGGGATGCTTATGGTTTTAAGAATCAGTGTATAACCGTGCCACTTACAAAATATCCGCACTTTATTAGATTAAGGTTTGGGTGTGTACAAAATAACTGCATTAGAAGCAATGGAGTCTATTGCGAATGGTAAATTGACTCGGATGAGCTTAAAGGCTCTCCAGAGTGCTTGTGAAGCCAGAAAGTTAGACTTTGTGGATAAGTCTAGGGCTGAGCTGATAGCTGCCCTGGTGGACTACCAGACCGGTGGTGAAACTCTTGATGAGGGGGGGAATGCAACCAATGAGGACTCTGCCCCTGGGGTTTCTACTGAATCTGTTTCTGGGAATGCCGCCATTCCTGCTGCCTCTGTTCCGAACCCCAGCAATACCTTGGAACTTGAGTTATTAAGGATGAAATTGGCCTTTGAATATCGCAAGTTGGAAATAGATGCTGAACTTAAGAAAGAGGAGCTGGCGCAACTAGTGGAACTCAAGAATAGGGATCTTGAACTCAAACACAAGGACACTGAATGTCAGAGAATCCAGCTAGAGAAAGCTCGAGTGGAGATTTCAGCGAAACCCAGTGAGAGTGTCAGGTCCCCAGCAACTAAATTTATGAAGGATTTGGTTGGTGTGTTTTCGGAGGGTTCTGATATCCTCCAATGGATTGAAGCGTTTGAAATGGCTTGTGCAATTCATGATGTTGACAAAAGAGATTGGGCTAAGTGTTTGCTAAGCAGAGTACCTCAAACTGGATATGACTGTATCCTGAAGCTGAGTGTGGAAGAAAGGGGTCAGTATGAGTGTATGAAATCTGCTTTGATTGGCAAGTTTGGCAAGACACCTACCCAATACCTTAAAAGGTTCAGGGATTTTAAGAAAAGAGAGAATGTGTCTTGGGTTGACTGGGTGAGTGCTGCACACATGAATATGATGGGGTGGATTGATGGTTACAAGGTGAAAACTTTTTTTGAATTGTCCCACCTGTTGTTTTTTGAGCATTTTTCTGAAGCCTGTTCACCAGAGCTGCGTCAGTATGCTGCTGACCAGAACATTTTGGATCCCTTTAAGCTGGCTAGATTAGCTGACAAGTGGGTCCCTAAAGACTCCGGTGGGAAGGACAAGGACAAAGAAAAGTTGGCCTCTCAGAAAGCTGAGGAGTCCCAAAAGCAGTCACAGTCGAATAAACCTAAACCCTCCTCTCCTAAGACCCAAAAATCTAGTGGGGAGAAGTCATCTGTGGGTGGGAATAAGAGTAGTGGTCCACCTGCTGCAAAGCAGGCTCCCAGTGGTTCCAGTACCGTACCCCGCACTCTGGGCACTTGTTGGGACTGTGGGGCTCTGAATCACAAACGGGGTGACTCGAGGTGTAAAGGTAAGGCACTCGGAGTACAGGCTGTCAGCCTGACCTACCCTTACCCCAGGTCTGAGGTGGAGGCCACTTTCCTCCCCTCCTCTACAGGAATCACTTTTGGTGCTCCCGTAGAGATTTCCTTAGTGCCCCTTGGGGCCTGGGACCAGTACGCGGAAGTACTGGTGACTATCCCACAGAACACCCATAGATTTTTGAGAAGTGTCCTCCTGAATGGCCAGCCTTCTACTGGTTTGAGTGACACTGGGGCAAGCATGACAGTGGTGGACAGGACCCTGCTCAAGCCAGAGGACTATGTAGAGGCTCCTCTGAGAATCACCAGGTTGGCTGGTGGGCCTCCCAAATTATCGCCTGTAGCCCGAGTCACACTCGTAATTGGAGACAAGACAGCAAAGCTTCCTGTCCTGGTTCAGGACAACGTCCCTGCTAACATTCTGTTAGGTAACGATCTATTCGAGTTGGGGTTGATCGCGGATGGTCTTCTCATGACTGCGGCTGCGGTCACTAGGTCACAGGTGACACCGGGTCTGGCTGTGAGTCAGGTGCCCGAGCCGAAGGCGCGGCCACAGGCACGACGAAGGAAGAGCAAGGAGGCCGCCTCTGTGGGGGGAGCCCCTTCTCTTCCTGCTGTTCCTACAGCACCCATTGGGATCCATGCCCTGCACGGCTGGGTCCAGTGGCAAACCCCGTCTCAACTCCTGTGGGAGAAGAGCCAGAAGACTCTCCTGTGGGAGAGGTTCTCAACCCGGAGGATCATCCTGATCTTCAATGCTTGTTAGCTGAAGGGGGACCCTCCCGGGCAGACTTCTGCAAAGGACAGAGAGAGTGTCCCTCTCTCGAGGGTCTGAGCAAACAGGCCCTGTCCCAGGCACACAGAGAAGTGCCTAGGACTTTCCGGATTTATTGGGAGGATGAGCTCCTTGTTCGTGAGCCCACTAAACCTGAACCTGGTGCCCTCAAGAGGTTGGTGGTACCCCAGGTTTACAGGCCCTTCCTACTGCAGTTGGCGCATGAGGTGCCTTGGCTGGTCATCTTGGTACCAAGAAGACTAAGCAGAGGCTCTCTGCCCGTTTCTACTGGCCCCGGATGGGAGTAGAAGTGGAGTCCCACTGCAGCTGCCCAACTTGTCAGTTGTCTGGCAAGACTGGAGGCAGTGTCATTGCCCCACTGCAGCCATTGCCAGTGGTTGGCACACCGTTTGAGAGGGTGGCTTCGACATCGTCGGTCCCCTTGACCCTCCCACGTCAGGTGGACATCGGTTCATCCTGGTTTTGGTAGATCATGCCACCAGGTACCCTGAGGCTATACCCCTTCGGACTGTTACGGCCAAGGTGGCTGCCCGGGCTCTCCTGGGCATTTTCACCCGTGTTGGATTCCCCAAGGAGGTTGTCTCTGACCGAGGATCCAACTTCATGTCTAGTTACATGAAAACCATGTGGAAAGAGTGCGGGGTAACCTACAAGTTCTCCACTTCTTACCACCCTAGACCAATGGTCTGGTTGAGAGATTTAATAAAACTCTCAAGGGCATGCTAGGTGCTTTGGAAGAGCCCCTAAGGAGGAAATGGGATCTCCTCCTGCCATGCCTGCTGTTTGCTTACAGAGAGGTACCTCAAGAGGGTGTTGGTTTCAGCCCCTTTGAGCTACTCTTTGGACATCCCGTGAGGGGGCCCCTTGCCTTGATCAGAGAAGGTTTGGAAGCCACCCCTCCCGGTCCCACCATCCAAGCGGGGGACTATGTGTTAGGCCTCAGGCGGAAGATGACACAAATGATGGGTCAAGCAACAGTGAATCTCAAGGCCAGCCAGGAATTGAACAAATACTGGCATGACCTTAAAGCATCGCAAGTGGATTGGCTCAGTGGAGGGAGTTCAGCTCTCTCCAGATTTGACAACCGAGCAGCAGAGGGCCTGCCGGACTTTGCTCCAGCATTATGCCTCTCTGTTTTCACTGGCGCCAGGCCTTACACCATGGTGTAAGCATGAGATTGACACTGGTGGCAGCGTGCCTGGCAAGAGCAGAAGCTACCGAATGTCAGATACGGTTAAGAACCACATCCAGGCTGAGGTCGCCAAGATGTTGGATCTGGGTGTTATTGAACCCTCCACCAGTCCCTGGTCCAGTCCAGTGGTCCTTGTCCCCAAGGTAAGTTCCCAGGCCGGTACCAAGGATTGGAGGTTCTGTGTGGACTACCGAGGAGTCAATGCCGTCACCAAAACTGACGCGCACCCATTGCCCAGGGCTGATGAGCTTGTGGACACCATAGGTGCTGCCAAATTTGTGAGCACCTTTGACCTCACCTCAGGCTATTGGCAAATAGCTCTGACGGACCATGCCAAGGAAAAGACGGCGTTCTCAACACCAGAGGGACTCTACCAGTTTAGGGTCATGCCTTTTGGGTTGAAGAATGCCCCTGCCACCTTCCAGAGATTGGTCAATCATGCTCTCAGTGGGCTGGAAGCCTTTTGTGTGGCTTATTTAGACGACATTGCCGTCTACAGTTCCACTTGGGAAGAGCACTTGACACATCTGGGTAGAGTGTTGCAGGCCTTAAGGAGGGCTAACGTCACTATCAAGGCCACCAATTGCCAGATAGCTCAGGGGAAAGTCACGTATCTTGGTCATGAGGTAGGAGGGGGTCAAATCCAACCTCTCCCCAGTAAGGTACAGGATGTACAGGACTGGGAGACTCCCACTACTCAAACCCAGGTGAGAGCCTTTTTGGGCCTCACCGGGTACTATCGCAATTTCATGGCGGACTATGGAACCATAGCTGCACCACTGACAGCTCTGACTTCACCCAAGCAGCCTAGGAAGGTTAATTAGACTGAAGACTGTCAGAGGGCCTTTGATGGCTTGAAAGAAAGTCTGTGTCGGGCACCCGTGTTGTGTGCGCCTGACTACAGCTGACCCTTTATCGTCCAGATGGATGCCTGCGACACCGGAATTGGAGCTGTCTTGTCCCAGTTAGATGACAAAGGGAGAGAACATCCTATCATATTCATCAGTAGACAACTCAAGGGTAGAGAACTTAGGTGGGCTACTGTTGAAAAGGAATGTTTTAGTATAGTTTTGAGCCTTAGGCGTTTTAGGCCCTACCTTACGGGGTCTACCTTCAAGGTCCAAAAAGATCATAAGCCCCTGAAGTGGCTTATGCAGATGAAGGGGGAAACCCCGAAACTGCTCAGGTGGTCCATTAGCCTGCAAGGGCTAGACTTCACCATAGAGCACAGACCAGGGAAGAGTCACGATAGCAGATGACCTTTCCAGAAGGTATGTTGACCGTCTAGATGAGGGTGTCTATCCCGTGGGAGATTAGGCACCCTCCACCTCAGTCTGGGGGGGGCGACTGTGATGCTGGAAATGCATCGGAGGGACAGGGCCTCCGTATCCTTGTCCGTTACTGCTTTTTCTTTATTTTCTTTTATTGATTTAGTTGATTTTTACCACTTTTCAATAAACAAAGCAATTTATAACATTAATAAGACTTAAAACATAAGGACAGGCACAAATTAACCATCATAAAAACAGATACGAAAACTTTCAATTAAGAAAAATAGAATCACAATGAGCATTAATCATGAAACCAGTACATTGATGGTACACTCACATGGTTCAATGACCTATATGCTACGATTCGAAAACTTTCAATTAAAACAACGAGAATCACAATGAGCATTAATCATGAAACCAGTACATTGTTGGTACACTCACAAGGTTCAATGACCTATATGCTTAAAAACTGAAGCTTAAGCATTGTCTGCTTGATCTAATTTTAGTGAAGTTAAGAAATTTATAGTAGCTACTTGGACTCCCAAGATAGTCGAACCAAAAATGTAATTCCAACAAGCATTTGGTTCAAACATAGCAAAACCCGAGCAATACTTGTGGAAATGTAATTGTCTTAGCCAATTTAAATTAGTGCATTGTGTAATTAAATGAGCCAATGTTTCAGGACACTCGATAGATTGACAAAACCGACAAATATTGTGAGAGTAAGGGATTAGTTTGCGCGTGCATTGAAGGTCTCTGGTTTCCCAGATATGCAAGCGAAAGCGCAGAATCGAGTTTCTATAATTCAATGAGGGCGCTTTTTCGAGAGATAGCTTTGTGGAAAGCCTCTTTTATGAGGAGGAAAGCGATGACTAGTAGCATGTTTATATGACAAACATTTCTGGTGATTCAAAATCCATGAGGACTGAAAGAGTTTTGATTTGGCCTTGTTAGGATTGTTTATTAAAACTTCAATAGTAATTTCGGCCTGTGCCAAGATCTTATAGACTGACAACAGCCAACTTCGGACAAAATAGTGATCTGTGGTAAATATGTAGGTCGAAATTATCTTGAGTAAATTATCAGACTACGAGGAAATCAGGCACTTTCTGAGAAATGAACATTGCTTCCAAGCAAGAGACGAGGCCAAAGATGTGAGACCCAACTCGTAGCGTAGCCACGAAATGGGTATACACATCGGTAAGTGCAGCACACTCCTCCAAAATTTGGCTTCCCATTTATCGAGAGTGATCGGAGACAAAGGAGGCCCTGCTTCTAGCCCATAAAGGATGGTCGGAATGACTTTCATTTGCCAAAACGTGATGGCCGGGATTATGGAAAATTTACCAAATTTAGTGAGGAGGATGCGTGCCTGAGAGATGGCAGTAAAGAGTTTAACGTCAATCAGGGCCATATGTTTCATTGACTTTAAGGAAGCTTCAAAGATGACGCCCAAATAAGTGTACGAAGATACCATAGACAGTTTGACATTATGTCCAATGGACCAATGTTTTAGCGTGTGAACACCTTGATGGGGATTAAACATTAACACTTGAGTCTTAGCAGTATTAATTCTTAGTTCATTCTCTGCCACATAACAGTCAAGAGCAGCAAGTAATTTCTGGAGACCACTAGGAGTTTTTGAAATTAAAACTATATCATCAGCGTAAAAAAACGCTTTGATGGGAGAACCATTAATTTTCGGTGAATCAGAGCGAATAGGTTCAAAAGCAAATTTGATGTCGTGTATGTAATAGTTAAAGATGGCAGAAGCCAGTAAACAGCCTTGTTTGAGGCCACGTGTAGTTGAAATAGGCTGCGAAAGTAAACCATTCAAAGTTAATCTGACTTGAACAGATGTTGAAGAATGAAAATGATAAATGAGGTCGCTGATTGTAGGTGGACAATGGTCATTTATAAGTTTATGCATTAGTTTGACTCTTGAAATTGAGTCAAAAGCAGAATGCAGGTCCACAAATGCAAAGTAAACCTGCTGTTTTTGCACATAACACTGTGTTTTGATGGCATTTAACAAAAACATATTGACAACAGTGCCCATCCCAGCAACAAACCCTGTTTGAAACGGATTGCGATGAAAATGAGTGAGCGTCCATGCTGAAAATTCAAGCAGTAAGAATTTTGCAAATATTTTACTTGGTGAATCAAGAAGCGCTATGGGTCGGTAGTTCTCAGGTAAAGCACAATCCCCTTTTTTATAAATGGGGACCAAGATGGACGAGTGCCAAGACAGTGGTAACTTTTTCGTATGTAAGATATTTTGAAACAAACGAAATAGAATGCGGGCCCAATGGTGTGGATTATGCTTTAGCATTATATTGCTGATACCATCGGGCCCCGCCGCTCTAGAATTTGTAGCCAATTTGATAAAGTTGATAATAGAATTCAGGTCACAATTAAGGGACCACTTAGAAACTGATTTTGTTTGATATTCAAACTGGACAAAGTCTGAGTCATTATATAAATTAGAGAAGTGGCGAATCCACTGCGCTTCTTGTACACTGTTAGCTTGTACATCCAATTGATAATTGCAGTTTTTATGTTTTAGCAGTTTCCAAATACTCGCTGAATTTTTGGTAGCCAAGGTATTAAGCATAAGCTCGCTATCTTTCTGAAAAAGATGTGCTCAATGGGCACGTATCCAGTTAGTATAGCAAGTTTTTGCTGATTTGGCTGAGTCAAACCGTGACGATGAAGATGAAGCAAGTAAGGATTTTCGCGCTTTTCTATAACAAATCCTTCTGTGATGTAACTCTTTGTCAAAGGAGTGTAGGTGAGACAAAGGTTTCTGTTTGGCAATTATGATATTGTTGTGGAACTGGTGTAACATATCCGTGTATTCAATGTTGGAAGTGTTCAAATTGGAAGGGATAAGTGAATGTTCTAGTAACCAGAGCTTACTTAGAGACCATGAAATACGGTTACCAGATTGGTTAATGGTCAGTTGAGAATGCAACCTGTTGGTGTTAAGAGGAGCATTGACGTGTGGTCTTGAGAAGTGTAGAGTTAGAAACTTGTGATCACTATATGCCTGGGGAGTGATTGCCAAAGCGGTGATGTTCTGAAATAAAAGTAAATCCGCATAAATGTAGTCAATTGTACTGACACTTGAGTCACGTCGCCAGGTAGTGGTGGCGGGCAAGTCACCTGGTACCGCACCGTTAACCATGTTAAAATTATTATCAGACATGAAAGTGGACCACATGGTGGCTTCCTGTGAAGCGACCTCAGATTTTGGATGGAGACAATCAAGGTTAATGTCACCAACTAGAAGAGTGGCAGTGATATCGGACGATTGTGATACTAGTTCAAACAAGTAAGACAATTCTCTAAGAAACATGTTCATAGGGAGTTTTATTGGGTTCCGATATACATTGAAAATGGCCATGTTGCCACCACAGCCGATTATCTTAACTAGTTGTATAAAAATGTCAAATGCGCACCATGGTTGAATTTGTAAATGCGCTGACTGACGGGCTGCTACCAGGAGTCCAGACATAGGGTGACCCTTTTTGCCTCTTATAGCAGGAATCAAAGCAATTGAATAATTGTCCCAGACTGGTGGTGTTAAAAGCCATGTTTCTTGAAAAGCTAAGATGTCATATGAATGAGTGAATACATTAATGGAGTGTTGCAAATGTGCATGTCCTCGAGTATTCCAACATCCTAACAAAAACAATTGACGATCTTGACAGTCTGATGGTTATAAATTGTGGCACATAGTTTTATTAGATTGGTAAACTCGTGTGGTGGGGAAGGTTTGGCCAGTAGTACCAGATGCTACCTTAGTCGGAGTAAATAGAGATTGTGTTCGATCAAGGTCCTGAGTAATAAGAAAACCCATTTCAAACAGTATGAGTTTAGCATTCCATAGCATCTTTGCAACTGTGGCTGATGGTATCCATAGGCGCACGATGGGAAAATCGGCATCCGCGATAAACTCTACCAAATCGATGTCGGTCGATGAAACATGTTTGAGAGAATCAACATTGTTTAGTATATTTAACACACACTGTCTATTGAGATCGTAAAGTTGATGTTTGCCACCTCTGCATTTCATAATAAGTGAGTGTCCCATTGGAGGACGAGTATTAGAAAGTTGAGGAGATGTTTTTGTAGATGGTTTGCTTGATTTTGTGTTTTGAGCAGACCTGGAAGTCAAGGGGCCCGAGACAGATTGGTTATTTGACCTAGGGAATGCAGGGGTGGTAATGGGCCACTTCGGACTAGTATGCGTGGTCCACTGAGGAACTTGAGGAGGTAGAGAGTGACCTGATGAATTGACAGCACTTTGAGCGCTTGTATTGGCTGTACCACTATTGTCATGAATTGGCAAAAGTGAGGTTAGTTGATTTTCCAAAAAAGCGTCCACTAAAGATTTAAGCTGTGAAGTCATCAGGTCAGAATGAGTTAAAGAATTGTGGGGCACAGTACTATTTTGAACATTTTCTTGAACAGGAATTGGCAAAAGCGAGGTTGGTTGATTTTTCAAAAAAACGTCCACTAAAGGATTAAGCTGTGAAGTCATCAGGTCAGAATGATTTGAAGTATTGTGGGGCACTGTATTATTTTGAACATTTTCTTGAACAGGATGCATCCAAGTGCATGTTAAATCTTTTCTAAACGGATTGTTTAGTGAGGTCAAAGGGGTGGGAGCATTGGCAATGACAGCGATATCTGGAGAGGGGATAGGGTGACTTTGCAGACTAAGAAACTGGTCAATGGCAGCTTTGATAAGAAATATATTTACAGATGACAGGGAAGAGGACTCGTAAGAGCTCGTTGGTTCAGAGCTAGTCGCTGAAGGAAGACTATGTGTGACGGCGCTAGGGACCTTCGAGCTTGGAGGAGAGACAGATGTTTCCAAAGCCTTGACCAAGTTATGTAGGGGCGAATAGCGAAGACCAATAGGTGGCGTTGGGCGATCAGCCAGGTCAGTACTGGTATCGGACGTTGGTAACTTGGGTAGAGTCTTATTAGATACCTGTAATGGAGCTGCATAAACACTTTTGAAAAAAGAAGCAATAGAGTTTTTCGGGAGCTTTGGAGCAAGCATATTTTTAGATTTTTTAATTAATGTTTGTCGAGCTGGTAGCTTTTTTTTTTTTTTTACTTTTGCCTTGTGCCGGCGCTAGGGCAGGGACGAGACAAGGTGCAGTCAGATCGTGAGTGAGACCTGGAGCTTGAGATATGACCTGTGCCGCGTTACAGACCAATGCAAGAGTATTCACTGGTATGGGAATCCCATGGGGCACTTCTTGAGCACTAGAGGTATTCTCCCAAGGACAATCAGCTGCCATGGGAGCAACAATTTGGGGCTCTGCATCAATGGGGCGAATGATGTCAGGAATAGAGGGAAGTGTAGGAAAAAGAGTCATCTGAGAAAGAGCTGGAAGAGAAGATGATTGGGAAATAGGAACCTGAGCAATAAATGCTTTATTTGAAGACAACATCCAATCATACATCGTATCAAACTGATGCGTCTGCTTGGAGATTTTTTCATCCAGGCGTTCAAATAATTTATACAGATTTAGGACTGTGGTGTTTAAAGCTGCAAGAGTAATTTCCAGCATAGTAGGTAAATTATTGGAATTTGGAGAAGGGGGTTGCGGAGGAGCACACGGTGTCAGATGAGCGTACATAGAAGAATCACTCGGAGGGTTGCTAATAGAAGAGAGTTTGTGTGGTACAACATCATCATGCGTGCTAGAGACCGATATTGGAGGGTCGGCCGTGTCAGAGTGCAGGGAAATGGCATCGTTATTTGGAGGAGTATGACATTCAAAAATCGTCTCTGGAAGGGAGACTGTCGAAGAAACATATTTTTTTAAACGATAGCCATCCACCGCAAGTAAGGTAGAATCCGAAATTGATTGCTGTGTCGAGGCTGCCAGAGGGCCTCCTGCCCATGGACAATGTCTGGCAACATGGCCAGGGGCATGTGACGTGCGGGAGTGAGGGGCTGACATGTTGGATTCTGGGAGCGAATTTTGCTCAAAACTGCTAAAATTAGTACAGTCAAGGTTTAGCGAAGGCATGATAGCCATAGTTCTGCGTCGTGATATTAAAGGTAAATAGCGCAAGGAATGAGCCCTGCGCATCGCGCTGAAGTTGTTTACAACAGCGTTATCTAAGTTGTTAACAATGACAGAATTGTCTGGCATTCCTTGTTTCAATGAGTGCAGATGAGCGAACATGGTGGAAGCCACTTGGAGAGTGTAACAAGTGAACAGAAAACCCGACCAGCAAGTTAAACAAAACGTTGAGAACCTAGGTCTAAAATGGCCCACGCCCTCACCGCTCACTGTTCGCAGTGAACAGCAAACAGTCACTTCAATGTCACTTCCGGGTGCGCGCGCGTGGTGCGCTACGCACTCGTCTTTTGAAGGCAGGGGAGGGCGGGGCTGGAGGCGGAACAAAACTTGCTGTGCAATCACAGAGGAGCTGCAATGCGGAGACACAAAACAACAAAAAGGAAAAATAAAAATGGGGGAGGACCATATACAGCCGCTCAAGAAATGGCTGCAAGCCGCAGCTGCTAGCTGTAGAACAATTAACACTCATTAAGCAAAGCAAGTCCAAATTACTTGAGTGTCAGGCACGAGTGGTGTTGCCTTTTAAGACTTCCTCCTGCTGCAGGTTTGCAAAGTCAATGAACGGACTGGCGACTGGCGAGCAGAGTCTTGCACAGCCGAACCCACAGCCGAGCACAACAGTAAACAGTCACTTCAATGTCACTTCTGGGTGCGCCGGGTACTGCTTTTTATCGTGTGTTCTGTCGTGTTTTCCACGCAGGAGTTCATGTGGGACTCCTGGCGGTGCAGCTCTTTCTTTTGGTTTGGTGAACGGACCCGTGGGATACCCTTATGGAGCCCATGGGTGGGGGTACAACCCTGTGCCCCTAGTGTATGTTTTTGGGCACCTGTGGGTGACCCGCAGAGCAGGGTATGGGCTGGTGGCAGCTCCATGCTGAATTTGACAGGTGCGCGGTGTATCCTCCATTTTGGGATACCCCGGCCCTGCCATTGGGATCAGTTGATTCCTGATGAAAAACAAGATGGCCCCGGTGGCCTCTTGCTTTCTATTACCCATTACCTTGTTTTCCCAAAGTCCAGGAAGCCCTGACTCTGTCCCTTCCCCCTGACTGGTTGTTGGGTGGAAATGCCATATATGGTGTTGTTGTGAAGGCCCGGCCAGACTAGTTGGAGCCTTCCCGGTGATGTATGTTGTGGGTACCTCCTGTGGGTGGGAACTGGGTGAATAGAGTGTGTGACAAATATGCATTCTGTGTTGTGGGTGTCTAGTATCTGGTGGTTGACACAATGACTGAGACAACCCTGCCCGAAACCAGTATGAATGCAGCTTGGAGTGTTGAATGGCTCGGTACTTGTCCCAATAAACATAACTTGTTGTGAGTGTCTGGAGTGAAGTGAATGGCCTGAATACCTTGTGTGCCTGATTGGCTGCCTCCCTGCCTGCATGAATGCCCGTAGTCGTGATTGGATGCTTGAGTGTGACCCAGCAGAATGAATGGGAGATCAACAGTATATCTGGGGTCCTCTCACTGCTAGGAATCGTGTTCAGAAGCTGAAGTCCACTACGACGAGTAACTGGATTAACTGACGCTTGACCTTGAAGCCCTGCTGGACGAGAAGAATTGCTGTTGCTCTCCTTCACAATCTGAAAGCTGCTGTGCCTCCAAGGATTGACCCAGAAAGGATCTGGTAAGGCGCCCTCTTCCCGAGCTACGAGGGACCATCGTGCACAGCTGATCTTTGCCAACGCTCCCTGGTAGACAGACCTTTGACAGGCTGCCGATCCGATACGGGGACTGCTGCGGAACTCCAAGGAGAAGCACTCGGACTGTTGTCTGCCACTGTCGACGACCGCCGTCGCCGACCGGAGCCGCCGTGCGCCGGTTTGCCTAAGAACTTCCATTGATCATCGGACGCTCTCGTCTGCATCGACACCCGCTTGTCTCCCGCTGGAGAAGGCCCGACCGTCGACACGCCGAGGAGCATCCACCGGTGGGTTTCCCGCCACCTAAAGACCACAGAGACGCCGACGACTCAACGCCCTTGCTGGGCCACTGTTCTTCATCATCTCTTTGCGGTCCAGAACTATTGTTACCGAGGTGCCCCGCACGCCTCTTCCTTGCAGGACGCCAACGATCTGTCATCGACGAGCACCGCTAGGAACGAAGCTGCCACTTCCCTGCCATAGTTCACCCTGTTCACCGTCAGACGTTCGACGACCCGTGACTCCTCCCTTAAAGGGGGGGCACTCAAGAAGGGCCATCAATTCCCCGACACCGAACGCCAAGTTCCCCGACACCTCTCGACGATCCGTGGCTCCCGCCTGAAAGGGAGGCACTCAAGAAGGATCGGTCGGCGCATCGTCAGAGAACTCTACTCCACCAGGTACATTGGGGGGGTAAAACCTTAACAGGAAGAAGTAAGACTATTGAACATTTGGACTGGGCTTGTGCTATATATCTTTATTTACAGGTTGCCCAGGTGGGGGGATCTCCACACAGAACTGTGTCTAGGTAACAGGGCCAGCATTCTGCCTATTGTTTCAACCATCTTACGTTCCTGCCTATCTCTATTGCTGGTTTCCTCGTTATTAATCTGTGTGACATTTTAACCGTACAGTTGATGCACTTTAATGAGATTCGATAACATTAGTGGTACCTCTTTAGAATTGTATATATTTATCATTATTGACTTCCGAGTACAAAGTGCATTATTGTGATCGTGTACATACCTTTGAATATTACTTATATAAAGACTGTGTTTTCAGTAATACAGTGTGTGGACATTCCTTTGTGGGGGTTTGGGGACTACACTGTACTTAAGAACCAGCCCGCATCACCTCCTAAGAAGCTAGGCCTTGATTGCTCGTCCATTGCTACCTTATAGAGAATCTTGGCTGGGGTCTTCTGTGCCTCTCCTCTACCATATAGAGAGCAGAAGTACAGACACCCCCTACCAGTCTTTACAGTGATAAACGCCTACCCGACACTTCCTCTACCTTTATAGGTTATGAATCCTGTCCTGTTGCCCACGCCCCAATTCCAACAGGTACTACCATTAAAGGGAGGCATAGGAGAAGAAATATATCCCTATCCGATATCCCCAGTCACTATCGGACATTATCACCTAAAATCCATTCACCTACAACCACACATCTGCCCCTTTGACCCTGACAAACACTTCCAGAAATTTCCCCCCATCATTAGGGAAAACTACAACTCCCATACTTCCTCCCCATTGCTGTCTTTCAAAACCACTGGGACGAAGAAGAAGAGGAACAGAGCTATGAAGAGTGTCCATAGGAACCAATGTACTATGGATTCCTATGGGCAGTCTCCATCCTGTCCCGTTAACGAGGACAGGCAGGGTCAGGCCTCCCTTTTCAACAACCCACACCTGACTCCAATTAACACTCCCTGTTTGAGCGAGCTGAGGATGCAGACCAGAGGAGCTGAAGAGCAGAGGTGAGTGCTGAAAGAACCCTGGAGAGTCTGTAAGGGAGCTGAGGGCAAATACGCTTATCCTGTGTTGTTATCCTGTGTTGTTGAAGGGCTACAGCAGAGCTGGGGAGCTGTGCCTTCCAAGAGCCAGAGAGGGCAGATAATAACCTGCTGACTCTGTTCACAGAAGTACTCATTTCCCCTGGGCATATGAAAGGAAACCCAGGTACCTGAGGGGCAGGTCGGAAGACCCTGACCTCGACCCAGAGAGCTCCACAGAAGTTGCTCGCCAGACATGTGCTAACTGGGTGAGTCTCATGGCAAGAGACAGGAAATCCCAGTGATTGTGTATGTGAAGCTGGAGTGGGAACCTGAGCATTGAATTTGAGAAATAAAGCAGGAAATAAAAAGGTCCATGAAAGGCATTATGGGACTTTAAGTTCTTTTGAAATGGAGTAAAATTGAACTGTAAAATAAATTACGAGTGGTCTGGCAGAAAACGAAAGTAAGCCCATTCGAAATACTCTGTGCACTGTGGTGAGGCTCGGGCCCAAACGAGGGAAGCCTAAAGGAATTGAGCTTTGATAACCTTTTGGGAATCAAACGAGTATGAGCCTGAACGAGAGAGACCCAGAAATTGTGTTTGAAACGGGTCTGAGCCCGAATGAGGGAGACCCAGACATTTTGTTTAAAAAGAGAGACATTCATTTATTGAAGCCAAGGCTGAAGAGAGCCTGAGAAGATTGTGCGAACTGTTGAATCTTGTTAAATATTTGAACTGTGTAAAAGCCTGTGAGTACCATAAGGCATAGCAAATGCAAACGAATAAAGCTCGGGGAAGGGAACCCTGAGAAAGTAAAGTGAAACGGTTTGAGCCCAAAAGAGAAGGGAACTAGGGAAAGAAATTGAAAGTGAGAGGTTTGTGTTCGGTTGAGGGGGCCTTTAGAGACTTTTGCACTGAAGAGCTTGGAACTTTTGTGCTTGTGCTGAAGAGCTTGGACCTTTTGTGTTGGTGCTGCAAAATGCAGGGGATTGACCTGGACTTGGGGAAAAGGGAGGCTTGAGAGGTCAAACCCCTGATATTTTAGACGGATTACGTGAATGCCAAGCAGGCTCTGAAGGGTGGAGCCAGCTACCCCAGGTGTACTCGCATAGCAGAGTGTGCTCATATGTCAAGTGCTCAACCCCACCCACGTGTTATACAACATTATACAACGTGGGCAAAAATCTTTTGATGCCATTCCGGCATCCTTTTGTTTCTCACTGATTTTCTATTTCTATTACATTTCCCTATCTCACTTGTATGGTATAAGAGTGAGGGCAGGCAATCAGTTTTCTAGTTTAATTGTTATTCTTTTGGATTAACGATGGACTAGGACTGTTTTATTTTTATTTTAGATTGTAGTGTGTTAGGATAAGACAGGAGTTCTTCCAACCCCCTTTTGAAGTAAATAAAACTGGTGATTTGTATCTTTTCTGCCCTTGTCCTTCTTGTGATATCATGTCTGCCTCACAGATTGAAGAGGGGGTTGCCTTCACATTATTCTGCGCAAGCGGCGGAACTAGTGGCATTTATAGAGGCGCTAGTAATGAGTAAGGGGAAGGCAGTCACTGTTTATTCTGCATATGTTGCCTCCACTGTGCATTCTGGATTATCAAAGTGGCAGAGAAGAGGGTTCAGAAGATTTGACGGGACCCCTGTCCAGCATGCTGCACTGCTATCCAGACGAATTGAAGCATTAACTTTGTCTGCAGAGGTACGTTTAGTTAAATGCACTGCGCATACTAACCATATTAATCCAGTAGCCCTCGGAAACGATGCTGCAGATAAGGAGGTGAAGGAAGCGATGTACTTACCATTTAAAGATTCCCAGAAAATGGACAACGTGTCCCAGCAGGTACAGTTGCCAGCCCCATACACTGCAGTCCTGGTGCTTCAAATTATAGAGTTACAGGGAAAAGCCCTTAAGGAAGAACAGGAGCTCTGCAAAAAGAGATGTGTCCTCTCCCCCACAGAGATGGGAGTTGGTGGGGAAAATAGTAATGTCGGTAGAACTGCTTTTTTTTTGCCCTAGAACAACTACATTACCTATTGCACACTTCTCAGCGACAAATTGCAGCAGAGCTCCAGGAGGAATGGTTCATACCAAACCTTCAGAAACAGGTAAGTAGATTTGTAGGAAATTGTGTAGTTTGCAAAGAATACAATCCTGGAAACATCATGAGGACCATGAGGCCAGGAAGCAAAGTCTTGCCTAGGCTCTTTGGGCTGTTAAGGGAGCTCCATGTGGATTTCGTGGATATGATCACAAGTTGCAACAATTATCGGTACCTCATTGTGGTTGTTCATTCACCCGGTGGCTTAAGGTTGGTCCCTGCATACATGCTGATGCTAAGTCCACAGCAAGGTTTCTGGCGAGGGAGGTATTTCATTGGTGGGGGATTCTGACAATGGAACCCACTTTTTTAATGCCTTCACTTTTGTGAATCAAGCACAGGTTGTGCTTGGTATACCACCAACAGGTCAACTGCATTGTGGAGAGACTGAACAGGGTCTTTAAGGTCTAGTTGGCAAAGATAGGCCATGAGTTGGGAAAGTCATGGTACTATTGTCTACCCTTTTTATTTGAGAAATAAGCATGGAAAAGAACACCATTTGAGCCCCTAGGAAATTGTAATGGGGCGTAGGCTACGTACACCTCTCTCACCTGCACGCACTGCATGAGACGCACAGAGGTCCTGGGAGAGGAGTTTAGGGAATACCATAGGGCTTTAACCGAAAGTGTCAAGATTACATCTTCATAAATTGTGTCTTCTCACCAACAGAACACAGGTGAAAGTGGCACGTAAGCCGACGATCAGCACAAGCAACAGTTACTGCTGGGAGACTGGATATTCGTGCGGACCTTCATGCGCCACTGGAATGAGTGGCATTTCCATGGGCCGCACTGTGTATTTCAGCCGACTGACTGCTGTGAAGGGCAACAAGAGATGGAGCCACATCAATGATACCTGAAGGGATACTGGCACCCCTCTGCCGACACAGGAGCAGGCTCAAAGTTAAGTATATCCTAGGGATCCACCGTTCATTCCAGTGGAAAAAGGGGGTGCAAATGAAAATCTGGGATTTGAATTTTTTTATTTAGAAAAAGGGAACAAAATTCAAATTTCATGATTTATGTTAGATTGATGGTTTATATGTTCTTTGTGGTTTTCTTGTCATCGTGTTCAAGGATGGCGACACGTGTAAATGTGAAAAGTTTAAATGAAACTGATTTTATGGAATTTGAGGATGTGTCAAGATTAAGAAGTATTGATGTTGATTTTTTGGATAATGGGGTTGATGAACTAGATCCCACAACAGAGGCACATGGTTGTGCAGCAGAGGATGTATGGTACAGCCATATGAGGAAGGTTGGGCGAGAGGGATTAGTAGGATATTGCTATATTTGCTCTCCAATGCCCCACACTTCTGGCGTTCTTAGGATGTTTATCCCAAATGAAGTAGAGGTAGTAGACGCCATATGCCTAGTGCACCAAGTATCATGCAGGGTCCAAGGGCAGTTTAAAGGGCAATCAATTACACCATCCATTTTGTCTATTGATGAAGTGTGTTCAGTTATGGATAGTGAAGAGGAGAAACATTTTTGGTGCGCACAAAGAGCACAATTAAGTTTAGAAGGGGCTGTTTTTACCAAAACTGTATGGGAGGAAGGGGTGAAGAGTTGCAGAGCTGGAAGAATGAGGGGATTCTCAGAAGAACAGGTCGCACGAATAAACCAAGAATGTGGGGTGAGGTTATCTGCAGCATCTGATGTGGCTCAAGGAGCCAAAAAAAAGCTGTTAAGATAGAGACACCCATTTTTCCCTGTTTTAAGGGCGATTGTACGGTGCCCGTTGGCACAAATGGGAACTGCAGCTGCATGCTTCGCAACGCTGATCCGGCCGGAGGAACAGCTGCCCTTTTGGACGTGTTCTGGACATGTAGATCTTTTGTCTATAGGCAGTTGCCTGCAGCTAGTGAGATGTGTGTAGTTTCTCTACACTTCACAGCACCCCAGCAGAGGAACCACGAGCGAGACCACGAGGATCAACACGGACAGGGCCTGCCTGACCCTGTCCCCACACGCCGCCTGACCCACGTATGCCGGGCGCAGCGCGGGATGAAACCGAGGCTGAGCCTCGTTGAAATCAGCTGTATCCGCCGGCAGGCGGATCACGCCGGCGGCCAGCTACAAGGCCACTCTAAGGCCTGTTGAGAGCCTGTTCACCCCCATTCACTTTTCTTCACCGTGGGGCGAGGGCAGGAGCCCCCCCAGCACCCCAGCAGAGGAACCACGAGCGAGACCACGAGGATCAACACGGACAGGGCCTGCCTGACCCTGTCCCCACACGCCGCCTGACCCACGTATGCCGGGCGCAGCGCGGGATGAAACCGAGGCTGAGCCTCGTTGAAATCAGCTGTATCCGCCGGCAGGCGGATCACGCCGGCGGCCAGCTACAAGGCCACTCTAAGGCCTGTTGAGAGCCTGTTCACCCCCATTCACTTTTCTTCACCGTGGGGCGAGGGCAGGAGCCCCCCCAGCACCCCAGCAGAGGAACCACGAGCGAGACCACGAGGATCAACACGGACAGGGCCTGCCTGACCCTGTCCCCACACGCCGCCTGACCCACGTATGCCGGGCGCAGCGCGGGATGAAACCGAGGCTGAGCCTCGTTGAAATCAGCTGTATCCGCCGGCAGGCGGATCACGCCGGCGGCCAGCTACAAGGCCACTCTAAGGCCTGTTGAGAGCCTGTTCACCCCCATTCACTTTTCTTCACCGTGGGGCGAGGGCAGGAGCCCCCCCAGCACCCCAGCAGAGGAACCACGAGCGAGACCACGAGGATCAACACGGACAGGGCCTGCCTGACCCTGTCCCCACACGCCGCCTGACCCACGTATGCCGGGCGCAGCGCGGGATGAAACCGAGGCTGAGCCTCGTTGAAATCAGCTGTATCCGCCGGCAGGCGGATCACGCCGGCGGCCAGCTACAAGGCCACTCTAAGGCCTGTTAGGAGCCAGGGGCCACAAACTCTGCCCGTGCTGCTCCAGGTGGAGTGCACCATCGAGCCTAGAGCCAGGACCCCTTGCAATCCACCTACAGGGTAAGCATACTGCCCCCTCCTCCACTATCCACTCCCGACCCTCGAGCTAGAGCCCTGACCTAGCACCTTCTAACATTGCTACGCCCAAGGTCCCACATGCACCGTTGTGCTTCTGAACTGCAACAAAATATTTAATGCACAATCCATAGCCAACCAACCATGCTCTTGCCTTACTCTGTAATATGCTGCCATATGACAATAGTACCGTTACCACGGTCGCCCAGCGGCCACTGTGATACTGTGTTGTGCCTTATGGTCGTATCTAGACCACACTACTGTGTTGTGCCCTACGGTCGCATAGTGACCACGCTACTGTGTTGTGCCTTATGGTCGCATAGTGACCACGCTATTGTGTTGTGCCTTATGGTCGCATAGTGACCACGCTACTGTGTTGTGCCCTACGGTCGCATAGTGACCACGCTACTGTGTTGTGCCTTATGGTCGCATAGTGACCACGCTATTGTGTTGTGCCTTATGGTCGCATAGTGACCACACTACTGTGTTGTGCCTTATGGTCGCATAGTGACCACGCTACTGTGTTGTGCCTTATGGTCGCATAGTGACCACACTACTGTGTTGTGCCTTATGGTCGCATAGTGACCACACTACTGTGTTGTGCCTTATGGTCGCATAGTGACCACACTACTGTGTTGTGCCTTATGGTCGCATAGTGACCACGCTATTGTGTTGTGCCTTATGGTCGTATCTAGACCACACTATTGTGTTGTGCCCTATGGTCGCATACTGTGCCCTAATTTTGCTGCCCACATTGCATTCTGATTCTAGTTGTGCCATGTTGAACGATACCATCGCCATGCCTCAACAATCCACCAGCTCACCAGCTGCCCCACTGGCATTCCTCTCCAACATTCCTCCCACCTACTTCCTACCATCATTCTTCACTGAAAGCATCCCCACAGCACGTCATCCTCCACCCAGCATAACTTCCTACACTAGACCCATCCACACCAGGAACCAACTCCTAGGTCTCCGTTCTAGATACCCTAGACTCACCCACCAAGCACCTCCCACCACTCTTAACACGACTAACACGCCACCCCCTACAGTCAAAACACCCTTACCTAAACCCACCATGCCGCACCCCATCCCGGCAACACCACTCAACACCACCCCTACCTCGGCCCAACGCACACACAACCTACAGTGTGCCCTCATAAACGCCAGATCCATCCCTGCCCATGCCATTGAAATTCACGAACTCCTAACTAGCTTGGACCTCGACATCCTAGCCATCACCGAGACATGGCTGCACAGCGCTGCAGGGCCAGCCCTCAACCTTACTATCCCACAGGGGTACGCCATTATCCGGCAAGACCGCCTCTCCTCAGTAGGTGGTGGGGTAGCATTCATCCTGAAAGATCACCTCGAGGCCAGACAAATCACCTCCAATCTAGGTGACAACATAGACTCTCTAGCTATAAAAATTGCCCTCTCCCCTAACTCCACCATCACTTTCAACCTAGTCTACCGCCCGCCCGGCCCACTAACAGAGTTCCATGAGAACCTTGTACACCGCCTAACAGAAAACCTAAAACCCACCTCCAAAAGCATCTTTCTAGGTGACCTTAACCTGGGGTATAACGACAAAAAGGACAAGCCTGCTAAATCTCTTGCACTAGCCCTAAAAGAACTAGGCTTCGACCAAAAAATAACCTCACCCACACACAACAAAGGCCGTATCCTGGACTGGATAGCTGACCACAACTGTCACGTCGACATTAGCTCCATCACCCCGACTCCTTGGTCAGATCACCACCTCATTCACTTCTTTATTCCCGCTGTATCTAACACAAACAAACCTAACCCCATTCCCCCAGCACTGGCAAGATGTGTAAAAAATCTCACTAAAGATAAAATTACTCCCCACCTTCACATCCTCTCCACAGACCTCAAGTCATCTGACCCGTCAGAATTAGCAGATATCTACAAGAGCACCATAAGCACCGCCATTGACGCCATTGCCCCCTTGCAGACCAAAAAAGCCAAAGCTATCAAACACTCAAACACCTGGTTCTCCACTGAACTCAAAGAACTCCGCTCACAGAAAAGAAAAGCTCTAAACTCCTGGCAGAAATCGCCTTCCCCAGCCACCCTATCCTCCTACAAAAAAATCACTGCCCAATACAAAAAAGCCATAATCACAGCTAAATCAGTCTCTTATAATGATAGAATTGCTAATGCAAGCTCCGAATCCAAAGAACTCTTCGCCATTTTCAACGAACTCACCACACCGGCCACCAAATCACAAGACATTGTTAAAGACCAAATCTGGTGCAATTCCATACAATCTGCCTTGTTAAATAAAATTGAACTCCTACAAACAAAAATTAAGGAGCACCACAAAAACCTATCACTGCACCTCAAATCTCACACCACCACGAGCCACATGCCCACCCCTAGCTCGGGAACCACATCCACCAAAGCCCCCACTACCCCGTTCAAATTCAGGGAAGTCACAGAACACGAAGTTATTGAGATAATGAACAAGATCAAACCATCCAATTGTAAAGGAGACCCCTGCCCCGCCAGCCTGATCAAAGACTGCACTGAAACACTCGCCCCTTTCCTTAAATCATTCATCAATGCCTCTTTCAAAGCCAACACTGTCCCTGACAGTCTAAAAGAAGCCTGGGTGCGCCCGCTTCTAAAAAAAACCACCCTCGACCCTGAAGTAGCTACCAACTACAGGCCCATCACCACTGTGCCTTTCCTGCTCAAGATTCTGGATAAAATGGCCTACACACAAATCCAGGATTATCTCGAAACCAACCATATCCTAGGAAAAAGACAGTCAGGCTTCCGACCAGGTCACGGAACAGAGTCAGCCCTACTTGATCTGAAAATACAGCTTGCAGACACTATGGATAAAGGCAAACCGGCACTCCTTCTCCTACTGGATCTATCTGCCGCCTTTGACCTTGTCAACCACGATATCCTAGGCATGCACCTAAAAAATGAAGCACACTTCTCCCCGGAAGCCATTGCATGGGTTGCCTCATTCCTAAATGGCAGACTCATGAAAGTCTTCTCAGACACTGCCTCGGCAACCCCTACCACCATCCACTGCGGCGTCCCACAAGGCTCCTGCACCGCCCCCACTCTCTACAATATATTCACCCTTCCTCTCTTCAAGGACCTCGACTGTCGTAACATAGCGTACACCAACTACGCAGACGATACGCAGGTACTACTCCCTCTAACTGGGACCTACGAAGAAGATGCTACTGCATTAACCAAAATCTACACAGCCATCCAAACCTGGATGGCGGCCAACGGCCTCTGCCTAAACGGGGACAAAACCGAAATCCTCATAGTAGGGACCAATGAAATTCTCAACAAACTCCCCCCCCAATACAAATCCTTCAACATTGACAACTCCACCATCTCAGTCTCCAAGTCTGTTAAAACCTTAGGCGTTCACCTAGATGCCTCACTATCTATGTCTCGCCAAGTCAACGCCATTGCCTCTTCCTCAGCACTTACCACCAAGATGATAAATGCTGTCAAGCCGTTTCTCTCCGCCAAAAACTGCCTGTCCATCGCCAGAGCCACTATAGGTACAAAACTAGACTACTGCAATGCACTGTTCCTAGGCACCTCCGCCCACAACCTAAAAAAACTCCAAATCACGCAAAACAATGCGCTCCGGGCAGCACTGTCCATTCCAAAAAGAGAACACATCTCGCAAGCAAGGAGAGATGCCCACTGGCTACCTGTGAAGGAACGCATACTGTTCAAAGCCATGACCATCACACACAGATGCCTATCCCTGGATGCCCCACCCTATCTCGCAGAAAGAATCACACCGAAAGCCTCCATCAGACCCACCAGAGCTCACCGCACCAACATGATTGATGTCCCCACGTTTCAAAGATCCAGGGCGGGAGGAACCAGCTTCCAACACCTCGCACCAAAAAACTGGAACTCCCTACCTACCTCACTAAGGAACGAAAAATCATACCATACCTTCCGTAAAAACCTCAAAACCCTCCTATTCCGCTAAAGTCTGCCACATTCACTCTCATGCTTGCATTGTATCCACAGCATAGCATAACCTTTAAGCTCAATGTTTATTACCAATGTGAAATGTACTATGTAACTCGGTTACATCTGTAAACACATTCCTATGCTTGTGTTCATGACTAAGTCTGCTGTAACAGCGCCACGATGCCCCAGGGCAGTTCTGTGCGCTCTATAAATGCAAATAAATAAATAAATAAAATAAAGTACTGACTGTTTAGTCAAAGCAAGACCTTCTCTTCCCTTCTGGCACCTGCCGTCCAAACTGTGGCAAATGCCAAGTTACCAGATTTGAGCTTCTACTGTTCATCAATTCATCCCAGTCAGCGTTCAGTGCCATTAAAGAAGGACTATGACTCAGAGATTGGCCCCTTATCACAAACCATTGCTGCCTTGCATTAGCTCAGAGTGATCATGGAAAATAAGGCAGGAATTACAAATGATTTGTGGCTAGACTTGCTTTTCTCCTGGGCGCTGTCTTGGAGGAGCCTTGTTGTGAAGCTCCTTCTACCTATGTTTGTCTTTTTTCCTATTGTTGTTTTCTCTTGTCAATTGCTCTTACTGTGTTTTTCTCTGCCCAGGTACCGAAAGAAGCTGCTATGATGATTGTGATCCTGTCCAAAGCTAGAATCACTACCATTTCATCTCACATGGGTACTCGGACTGAAGCTATTTTGTGTCCTCCACCAAGTTTGGATGATGGCGTGGAGCAGTGGGTAGATTGCAGAAATGGTGGGGGGGTGGTGAGTTGGGATTTTTCAGCGGAGAAGTATGCCCATATTGGGACTGGTTTGAAGGAAGATTGTAGGGTTGTTCCCCAAGAAGATGATTTGTTAGTTAACATATTAACTAAAGGGATGTATGTTTGGGTATCGGGAAGGGTCCTCAGAATGAAGAGGGGTTTATGTTGTGTGCGCCATATTTGTGACTGGGGGTGCAGCGAATGGGATGTGATGTTGCAATTTCATATTTATCCAGTGTAGGTAATTGTGAATGGAATATCCTAATTCAGTGTTACTTTTGTGTTAAAGTTGATACATATTAGATTGCATACGTGTAGAAAGATAAAATACTGAAACCACAAAATGGTATATAAATACAATTCAGGCAAAATATGGTATGGCGTGCCCAGATGCAGTCAATCAGGAGTTTTCATAATGTGTATGTGATACAGGGGAGGGGGGGGGGCTGTCCTGAAGAACCCACTGTAAAGCAAAGGTAGTATTTATTAAACCTGCATGCACACTGAGAAAACATATAGGGGATTTGTGAATCTACATGTAGTGAGCTTTTTTTATAAATAGATTAAAACACAGCAGTCAGGGTTTGACTTTGAGAAACTGGTTCTGAAATTTCAGAGACCAGAGGATTGGTAAATAAGTAACTACGACCATAGCGATGGTCGGCTCAGCTAAAGGAGCCAGACATGTTTTTTTATGGCCAGGTAGCATCACAGAAAGTAGACGTAATCTCTTAAATGCAAGAGAGCTTGACAGAGGGTTTCTGCTGTTTGTTTTTGACCAGTGGGGCGAAGCGATGCTCGAGGCTAAAGTAAGAGTCCAATCACATGTGGTGGATGGCTAGTAATAAAATATAGGGGAGTGTTTTAACTGTTGCATAAATGTATATAATGTGTCAACATATGTGGTTCAGTGAGACTTGGCTCAACAGAGTCATCTAGCTGCTGCCTGGATAATTGTACAATAAACTTACTTTACATACAAAACCTCCACTCGTTCCTCAGGCGGTGAGCCTGCTTTGGGTTAAGGTTACTAGGGGCCCACTCCTACAGACCGCAGAGAACCGTCACAAGAAAGTCACCTGCAACGTACATCATTTCAATTTCAAGACGGCCGGTGGCCCATATGTGGTGCTGAAGGTGCAGATGAGTAATGTCAAGATGATGAGGCATGCCCACCCGAGGATGATCATATGGAATACAGTACTGAACTTGTCACCAGCAACAAAGCGCAATCGCCCACGACAAACCGACGACTGAGGCATCCTGCCAAGTGACTAGAGCGAGTCGGAGTCACATTATCCTCTCTGGGAGGGTGTCTGTTGGCCAAATTGAAGGACTATGATCTCAGCTGACATGAGTACTCATTTTTGCACTGAATCTAAACTTCTGGAGGGATATTGTGTACGGTACAGTATTCCCAGTTCCTGTTGGAATAGCAGGTGATGTCTGATGGCACCATATGTGTCGTAGGCGTCAACAAAGGGCTCACCTGCAAAAAGAAAATCCTCTTTTTTTACCCACCCACCTTGGCAACTGAAAAGGTTGCAGATATATATATTTATTTTATGTTTATTGGTTTAAAAACAGAAAGTGAACAAACCAACAATTGGCTGAACAGTTTAAATTAACCATTTACATTATTCCTATCAATCTCATCAGGTCATTTATGATAAAAGTCTTTAGAGAAGAACATTTCTAAGCGAAGAGGAGAGAGTCACGTAGGAGCGGATGCTGAAGAGTGAAGAAAGGACAGGGAAGTAAGCGGCATAATCAAGATCCAAAGGGGTCACATAGAGGAATCCCTGGTCGCTATCCCAACCCCAATTTGCCTCATCTTTTATCTTGAATAAAATAGCTTCAATAAATGTAAGCATTTCGAGGCAAAGGCTAATACTTTCACCCATAATCAACCGGTCCCACAAATTCAGATCAAGGTCCATGTATGACATAGAATAGGTTTTTTGCAGAAATGATGATCGAAGAGTGGTCAGCTGAGGGCAGACAGACACCCAATGTACAAGGGTTTCTTTGGTCTCTTCAGCTCTGCAGAATCTGCAGTTAGCTTCATTTCGAGAAATTTGTTTCCGCTCAAGGGCTATTTCATTATTATGTAGAATGTTTAATCTCACTCGTAGCAGAAGGTCTCGATAGAATGGTGATGGAATTTATTTTACATATAATGGCAGATTATTGCACCCTTTACTTTCTTTTTCTTGTGAAGGTTTTAGCAGATCTTCATTTCTGCTCTTCACTGTTTCTTTCCAGTCTTGCTCTTTTATTTTTATGGGATTGAAGAGTAGCTCATTTTCACACAAATCTCTCTCAAGCATTATTGTCTCAATTTTAAAGCGCCCGTTTTGAAGCAATTGTTAATAGGTTTTGACGTGATTGATGAACATTTCTAGGGGAGAATCAACTTCAGCTAGCTTGATTTTACTGTATAATGATATCGTTTTCCATAATACTATGCTTTCGAGAGATTGGAGTGTCCGATTGGAGTGTCGAATGACTGCCATCTTCAAGGTGTTAGGTAGGCAAAGACATGTCTGCCAGAATAAGTCCTCTAACAATGGCTAGATTTTCCAAGATAGGCATAGCATGCCTTCAGCTCCATATGTCAAAATAGCAGCGACTTTTTGACCATAGAACAGTATAAGAGGTGCTATAGAGAATCTTCCATATTTTTGAAGGATCCTAGAGCCTTGTGCTGATAAGCATTTGTTTTGAGGCAAAGGGTCTAGTAAGGGACTTTTTCATCACAATTTTTATTACTTGGCACCTCTAGATAGGATATTGATACTACAATACCTAATTTCATTCCATTAATCCACCAGCTTTGTTTTCTGAGATTTGGAATTTGAACAGCTGACATTTGTAGGATTTTCGATTTGTTAACATTGACTGTCAGATAATTTGTTTTAAGATATTGATGGAAGAATCTTACCTCCATTGTAAACCCACTGGGGTAGGGTCCAGAAAAACAATGTCATCCGCATAGAGTATCCATGGTGTTGGTTTGCCGTTTATTTTGGGAGGGAAGGTTCGTAGTTCCGCTTGTGACTCTCCGAAGTCTGCGATGTACAGGCTAAAAAGGAATGCAGCAAGCACGCATCCTTGTTTCAGGCCTCTGAGTTATGATGTTCTTCGAGAGCGTACCTGAGTTGGACAGTCTAATTTTTACTGGAGTGTTTCAATAGAGAGCCAGGATTGCTGCGAGCAAGTCACTAGTGCAATTCCACTTCTCTAATTTGATCCATAGTTTGGTGCGGTTTACAGAGTCAAATGCTTTTTTGAGGTCTAAAAAGGCCATATAGATTCTTCTTCTGGCTTCAAGAGCTTTGATTTTCAGAACTCCTAGAATAAAAATGTTGAATGAGGTGCCGACCCCTTTAATGAACCCTGTTTGATGTTGGTCCAGGATTCTTGCGTTCTTCGCCAATTTAGGGAGATCTCTTAGGAGTAGTGTGGCAAATAGCTTCCGCATGAAGTCCAACAGCGCTATGGATTAGTAATTATGAGGATCTTTCCTATCACCTTTTTTGTAAATTGGTATTATTATGGCTTCACACCATGAGGGCGGCACCTGTTTTATTGTTAGTACTTGTGTAAAGATTTGCATTAGAATCTTACTTCATGCCTCAGGATTTTGTTTTAGGAGATAGTTTGATATCCCATCTGGGCCCGCGGCTCTCAAGGAACCGTTTCTTAATTCTTGCTTCCACGCCATTAATGTCTAGTTCAATGTTCCACTCTTGTTGTAAAATTGAGGGAACTTCTTGAACAGGAGCTTATGGAGATGAAAATAGGTCTGTGTAATGTTCACACCATCTCGCTTCACTCATTTCTGTGAGCATTTTCTCTGGTCTAAAGGATTGTCCGTTATTTAGCAAATCCCAAAGATCTCCTGTATTTTACTGTGCAATCGTTTGCACCATATGTGTCAGGAACGGAGAATGGAAGGTTTGGAAGCGCTGGAAGCATTGACTTGCGAGCGCTCTAGTCCTCATTCAATATGGTGGCCGTACCTTTAAATTCTGACTCCTCCCCCAAACCGGTGCGTTGTATCTGTACACATCGCTCCGGTTCGTGTGGAACTTCGTTCTTGGATATTTCCTCCTTGCCGTCCATCCTTGCAGCTACCTTTTGCCTTCCTTGTGCCTACCTTCTGTGCTCTACATAATTTCTTCCCTTGTTACCAGTCTTGCTACTTTTGCGAGTGTTTCTTTGCCTCTCCTCATCTGTTCTACAGCTCCGCCTCGCTTGAGCTTCTGTACTACACCTCTTGGTTTCCGCCGAAGCATTTCAGTTTAGTTGTTCGGCGTTTTCTGCCTTTCGTCTTCTCTGCACTCTCGTTTCTCGTTTGCAGACTTACTGCACACGAGAAACGAGCCGTAATTCTACTTTCTGCTTATGGTTACCTGCACACAATCTCTTACTTAGCACTGTTATTTACGGGCATTTCTATCTGTTCTGCCTTCCTTAAAATTTACTTATTGGTTATTTGGGTTCCTGTATCTTTCCTCTGTGTACTTCGCCCTACTGTCATCGCAGAGCTTAACTGCTCTCTCCACCGGAGTTGTTCAACTTCATTAGTGCTGCAGCCAGACTTCAATTACTTATGAAAGGAATTCTCAACTCCTTATTAGAACCCATCTGGAAACAGGGTTTTTTCTGCCTTCGTGCTTTTTCCCTGATCTAGGTCTGGCCCCCTGGGAGTCCCTGCGGACAGGGTTCTATCTCTGCCACGGTGGCCTCCGGAGGGGCTCGACCCTATTTGCATGAAAAGAAAGCCAAGACATCAAAGGACAAGACTCCTGTAAGGAGGAAGGACTGTAAGAAGACGGAGTCGAATCCAAAGGAATCCGCCACAGAAGATTCAGGTGAGGAGGAAGGGGATAAGGCCTCCAATCTTGACAGTATACAACACCCAATATCTACCATGGCATCGTTAGAACAATATCAAGAATTGGTAGCAGCGATGCAGAACCTTACTATGGAGGTCCAGGCTTTGAGAACAGAGAACATAGCCCTCCGACAACAGGTTGTGTTGCATCGTGATGACAGGGGAGACCTGCCTACAATGCCACTCTCCTTTGGCAAATATGATGGTCACCCGGGAGGGCTGAAGGACTTTCTTGACGCATGTAAGGTGTATTTTGCCTTTCGACCTCATGCTTATGAGACTGCTAGATCTAAGGTCGGGTTTATCATTGCAAACCTAATGGGGAATGCGCTCTCATGGGCTACACCGTTTGTCACCGGAAACGACCCGATTTTGGGTGACTATGATCATTTTACGGAGGTGTTTAAAGAACGTTTCGACCGACCAGAAGTCTTCTATTCCTCTCTAGAAGCTATCCTAGATGTCAGCCAGGGAAACACTGACGTACAAACCTATCTGTCTCATTTCCAGAGGCTGGCAGCCAAGGCAGATTGGCCTGATTCCGCTCAGCAAACCATCTACAGACGTGGCCTTCGTGATGAAATCAAGGATGAGCTTGCCCGAGTGGCGAGACCTGCGTCCTTTAAAGATCTGGTTACATTATCTCTTCAGATTGAGTTTCGTCTACAAGAGAGACGATTAGAAAGAAGACGAACCAGAAGCGTTCCACAGCCAACCGGCCTCCCCTCTCGTGTCCCTCCCACCAGAGCTACCCATCCTCCTGAAGAACCTATGCAGATAGGGGCGGCCCGAGGACCTCTAACTCAAGAAGAAAAAAGAAGAAGAAGAGTGGCTGGACTGTGTATGTATTGTGGCTCCTCGAAGCACTTATTGAGAGACTGTCCTGAGGTGCCACCTCGAAGACAGGGAAACTTCAACCCCCGATCTACAGCAAGGGAGGTTTCGGGGGAAGTAACAAGCACCCTTGCAACTACACAAGAGCAGTAACCACTCCGGATGACAACAGTCTAATGGTGTTTCGAGTTGACTTATGGCTGTCTGATGCAGGTCCCACAAAGGTACTCGCCATGCTTGACTGTGGAGCCGCAGGGAATTTCATCGACTCCAAGTGGGCTGCAGAACATTTTGTTCCCACAATATCTAAGGCCACTCCCATTCCGGTGGAAGGGGTGGACGGAAGACCCTTATCTTCGGGACCTATTACCAAGGAGACCACTCCGTTGAGAATGAGGTTAGGCCATCACGAAGAGTTCCTGGTATTTGACCAGATCAGAGCAGCTCATTTTCCGTTGGTCATTGGCATTCCTTGGTTAAGGAGGCACAACCCTCAAATTGATTGGACGGCTAACAAGGTAGTCTTCAATTCTACATTTTGTAAATCACACTGCATGAGCTTGTCCTCGACGTCCAACACTCTAGCATATGACCAAGACAGTACTCCAGTTCCAATCACAGTGGCATCAGTTCCCATACATTATCAAGAATTCTCAGAGGTGTTCCTGGATGCCGTTCCCCGTCAACTCCCGCCTCATAGAACAGAGGATTGCGGTATAGACCTGATACCTGAGGCGGTGGTTCCCTTTGGGAGGATGTACCCGTTGTCTCTACCAGAGAGGAAGGCTCTGAGAGAATACCTCGACGCAAATCTTCAAAACGGACTCATCCAAGAGTCCAGATCCTCCTGTGGGGCTTCCTTGTTCTTCATTCCTAAAAAGGACTCAGCAGAGCTACGCCCTTGTATAGACTACAGGGGGCTCAACAAGGTTACCATTCGAGATAGGTATCCTATGCCTTTGATCCGGGACATCTTGGAGGCCGTACATGGGGCGGTGTTCTTTACCAAGCTTGACTTGAGAGGGGCTTACCACCTCTTGAGGATCAAGAAAGGGGACGAGTGGAAGACAGCGTTCCGTACCCCTTTTGGACTCTTCGAAAACCGAGTGATGCCATTTGGTCTTGTGAATGCACCGGCCATTTTCCAAAGGTATATGGACAAGATATTCACAGATATGCTGTTTGTGTCGGTGGTAGTGTACCTGGACGACATCCTCATTTTTTCCAAGACTCTGTCGGAGCACATGTCACTGGTCAGACTAGTCTTACAGCGTCTGCAATTCCATCAACTACTGGTAAAGCCGGAGGAATGTTCATTTGAAGCTACGTCCGTGTCCTATCTAGGATATATCTTATCCAAAGAAGGTATCGAGATGGACCCCAGTAAGGTGAAGGCTATCAGAGAATGGAGAAATCCTGGCAATGTCAAAGAACTCCAAAGCTTCCTAGGATTGGCTAATTTTTATCGAAGGTTCATTCCCAACTTTTCTAACAAGGTACTTCCACTGACCTCTATATTGAAGAAAGGAGTCAAGTTCGTATTTGATGAAGGGCCCCAAAACGCCTTCTGTTTTCTAAAGGAATGTTTTTCCACAGCCCCCATTCTGGTCCAACCGGATCAGAATCGACCCTACATTCTGGAAACAGACGCTTCTACAGGGGCGGTGGGAGCAGTTCTGCTTCAAAGGTCAGATGACGACTATGAACATCCGATAGCTTATTACTCCAAAACACTTACCTGTAGTGAACGCAACTACTCTGTGATAGAAAAGGAGCTATTGGCTATCAAACTGGCCTGTCAAGAGTGGAGACATCTTTTACAGGGAGCTACTCATCCGTTTACTATTAGAACAGACCATCGTAACCTTTGGGTTTTACAACAGTTGGAATGTTCCAACGCCAGGCATGCCAGATGGGCATATTTTTTTTTACAATATGATTTTGTAATTGCATACTTACCTGGTACAGAGAACATGAAGGCTGATGCCTTGTCAAGAAGTCTTGGGGATACCTCTGGCTCCTACATGGGACACAAATTGGTTTTCCCTAATCTAAAGGTATTGGCTTCAACTGTTTCATTTCTTCAAGACCTAATTCCACAGTATCAGATGGGCACCGAGCTTCCGTCAACTGTCATTCAAGATAAGGACGGATTGTATTATCATGAAGGAGCTCTCTATGTCCCCACTAAGAAGCTACAAAATCAGATACTTTCCTGGTGTCATGACATTCCTTTATCTGGACATCCCGGAATCAGGAAGACATTGGATCTGCTACGGAGGGGTTTCTGGTGGCCGACCTTAAGAAGAGACGTAAGCCAGTACGTTTCCACTTGTTCGGTTTGTGCTTCTAACAAACACTGAACGGGAAGACCTCTGGGGCTACTGCAGCAAGAACCCTTACCGGACAATCCTTGGGAACACATCTCTACTGATTTTATTGTAGACCTCCCTCCGTCATATGGCATGACTACGATTATGGTGACAGTTGACTCATTTAGCAAGCTTGCCCATTTTTCGGCCTATAAACAGGTTCCTTCAGCCTCAGAAATGGCCGCAACCTTCCTTCAGGATATAGTCCGTCTACATGGTTTGCCCAGGACCATAGTGTCGGACAGAGGACCCCAATTCACCTCCAAGTTCTGGGCTTCTCTCTGCCAAGTTCTAGGGATTCACATGGCACTCTCTTCTGGATACCACCCACAGAGCAATGGCCAAACTGAAAGATTAAATGCCAGCCTAGAACAGTACCTCAGGTGTTTTTGCAGTCCGCAACAAGAAGAATGGTATCATTTCCTCCCACAGGCAGAATTTGCCTACAATAACTCTCTCCATACCTCGATCCAGATGAGTCATTTCTATTGTACCTACGGATATCATCCTCGACATTTACCCTGGCTCAATCCTCCTTCTACCAAAATTCCGGCGTTGGATGGGGTTCTACAGGACCTACAGGAGATACACAGACTCGCTAAGGAAGCACACCAAGCGAGTCAACATACACACAAGAAATGGGCAGACAAGGGTCGAACTGCCAATCCGAGCTGGAAGATAGGGCAGCTTGTCTGGTTGTCCACCAGATTTCTACCCAGATGGGTTCATAAGGGGAAGTTCTCCTCTCGTTTCCTTGGGCCATTTCCCATTCTTCAACAGATCAACCCTGTTACATATAAGATCAAGCTACCAGAATATCTCAGAAAGGTACATCCCGTCTTCCATGTCTCCCTTCTCAAGGAACATAAGGAGGACCCTTTTAAGAGACCTGTCTTCAAAACGCGTGCTCAGGTGAGCCCTACGCCAGAAGAATATGAGGTGTCTCGTCTTGTCGATTCCAGATACCACAAGGGACGGTTGCACTATTTGGTTCATTGGAAGGGTTATCCAGTGGAAGAGAGGACATGGGAACCTGTGAGCCATATACATGCCAAACGCCTTGTGCAGAGGTTCCATCGCCTTCATCCGGGCAAACCAGGGAGTCCCCCGAGAAGACGGGGGTATACTGTCAGGAACGGAGAATGGAAGGTTTGGAAGCGCTGGAAGCATTGACTTGCGAGCGCTCTAGTCCTCATTCAATATGGTGGCCGTAACTTTAAATTCTGACTCCTCCCCCAAACCGGTGTGTTGTATCTGTACACATCGCTCCGGTTCGTGTGGAACTTCGTTCTTGGATATTTCCTCCTTGCCGTCCATCCTTGCAGCTACCTTTTGCCTTCCTTGTGCCTACCTTCTGTGCTCTACATAATTTCTTCCCTTGTTACCAGTCTCGCTACTTCTGCGAGTGTTTCTTTGCTTCTCCTCATCTGCTCTACAGCTCCGCCTCGCTTAAGCTTCTGTACTACACCTCTTGGTTTCCGCCGAAGCATTTCAGTTTAGTTGTTCGGCGTTTTCTGCCTTTCGTCTTCTCTGCACTCTCGTTTCTCGTTTGCAGACTTACTGCACACGAGAAACGAGACGTAATTCTACTTTCTGCTTAAGTTTACCTGCACACAATCTCTTACTTAGCACTGTTATTTACGGGCATTTCTATCTGTTCTGTCTTCCTTAAAATGTACTTATTGGTTATTTGGGTTCCTGTATCTTTCCTCTGTGTACTTCGCCCTACTGTCATCGCAGAGCTTAACTGCTCTCTCCACCGGAGTTGTTGTTCAACTTCATTAGTGCTGCAGCCAGACTTCAATTACTTATGAAAGGAATTCTCAACTCCTTATTAGAACCCATCTGGAAACAGGGTTTTTTCTGCCTTCGTGCTTTTTCCCTGATCTAGGTCTGGCCCCCTGGGAGTCCCTGCGGACAGGGTTCTATCTCTGCCACGGTGGCCTCCGGAGGGGCTCGACCCTATTTGCATGAAAAGAAAGCCAAGACATCAAAGGACAAGACTCCTGTAAGGAGGAAGGACCGTAAGAAGACGGAGTCGAATCCAAAGGAATCTGCCACAGAAGATTCAGGTGAGGAGGAAGGGGATAAGGCCTCCAATCTTGACAATATGTTCGTCTTCGGTTTGAAGGCGTTGAGATTTTTGCCCAAACATAGTTATGTCGTTCTTGCCAGTTTTGCCATGTTCTCAATGATTTTGGGATCCATTAACTTCTAAAGATCTTGCAATTAAGTCATGATCACTTATTTTTAGACAACTTCCAGGTACTTAATTTTTCTTTTTAGATTTCCTGACAAAGAAATAATCTAAACAGTACTTCTTATCTCCTCGGCCCCATGTGGTATGGCCTGGTGTATCCCCAGCAGTGTTTCCATGAAGTATATGTAGGTCTCTTGTATATACTTGCTGGAACCAGTTTTGAGCATTTCCTGACAGATCCTTCCCTTTTTTTGGGAAACCTTTATCATCAAGAAGATGGATGTTGAAATCACCACAGATAAATCATCAGTGCATCCGGTCAGTGTGTAGTAATTTAATCTATTTCATGACATAAGGCATATATGACGTTAACTACGTCTCTTGAGCTAATTCTCCAGTACACATTTAATAGGAACACCTTTTTCTTGCATTTGTGTACTATTCATTTGAAGATTGAGAATCTGTATATAGGGATTAGGACTGCAATGTAGCATTGTATGACAGATTGAGTCCGATTTTATCAAGGTTTAGAGCCTGAGTGTGGTCTACCCATAAGGTCCTTGCCCGTTGGGTTTAAAAAGGACTCGTACCAATTGCACGCTGGAACAGCCCTTAAACATGATTCTTGCATACATATGATCTCATAGTTCAATAGGTCTTGCCTCTCTTCCATAAATAGGGGTTTAAAACCTCTGGTGTTCCAGCTGGCAATCCATATTTCTGAGGTTGTTTTGGATACAATATTCTAATAATTTTGCTCTGCAAGAGCTCCAGTTAACCAATTCCACAAGGATTCCTTCAAAGTGACATCTCTCTGAGATTTAGTATCATTGTTACGTACTGTAAAATGGATTTTGCGTAACGCCTGTTTGTCCATGAATGTCTGTTGTTCAGAGTCTCTTATTGCACTTCGAATCGTGATTGGGATTTTATCTGCTGTTCACAATTACTGACATTTGTCTTTAGAATTTTGGTGGTCAGTTCCATGACTTAGAAATTGATTTTGATTTCTATGCAAGTTAGCATAATGTTTATCCAAATGATTCTTATTCTGAGTCCCCCTTACTTTTGGGGGTAATGGTCTTTAAAGGTGCATGTCTAGCATGATTAGGAGGGGTAGTTAAATACACATCTCATTTTTCTTTAACTGTGGATTCCTTATGGTACTGATGAAGTTTTTGATGAGTAGTTGACCGATAATCCTGAAGATCATACCCCAATCTCAGTAATTTCTCATTCTGTTCTAGGATTGCGTTCTTGATTTTCCAAAATGTCAAGTGTAGACCTACTTCATCCATTGATTTTTCAAATACAAACTCAACTATCCTTAGGTCGCCCATTGTTATGGAGTTAAGATTGGGTATATTTTGGAATAGTTTCATCAATGTAAGCCTGTTCAGAATTTGAGCTTTTCGAACCTTGTCGATGTGTTTTAAGCGTATTTTTAGATTTTCTTTGTTTGCATTCGATCACTCCCATTAATTATCTCTTCTTATATACGGTTTTAAAGAGACTTGTTGCTGTACTGCCACCAATTTTTTCATCTTTTGATCCATAGTGAGAAAGTCATGGGTCGTTGCTTGTTTGTCTACTGGAGTTATTTCACTAGTTTTAAATTTAGGTACTTCTTTTTTATTTGGTTGTTGTGCTAATTTAGCAGAAAAATGTTCATTCTCAGCCCATTCAGATTCTGAAAGATTGTTCCAAAGGACATCGTATTCCTCTTGTTCAATCAGATCTACTAGGTCACTAAGGGAGGTGGAATCTTCTGCATTGCCTGTGGACCCATCATTTTTAGATAATTCATTAGGAAACATTGTCAATGTTTTCTTAGGTGAGAGGCTTCTTCCTATAGCTAGTTCTTTCCTCAATTTCTTGGCCGGTTGGGTCAACATTAAATTTAGGTGGAGTTCGTACATTTCTAAGAAAAGCACGAGAGCTAGTTGCTTTTCGCTTCATTTTCTACAATGGTTGGCTTTTGGTTTACTTTTTATGCATTATTGAACCCTTCTCAACAAGAGACCTTTGTTCGGCTTTGTTTTTTCCAAGTCCTTTTCACCAAAGATGGAGAACATGTTTCCACCGGCTGCTGTTTCTAAGATTGGAAACAAATGCTGGCAGAAAAAGTCAGTAGTCCACACCGCTTGTACTCTACAAATTAAGGAAAGAGCTCAAGGCTGCAGGTGTCTGGGGGGTGTGGGTATACTGCCAGTATACTACCACTGGAAAAGTACAAATCAAATAAGAGCAGGTCCCAGTCACACTGCGCCAAGAAGGTATGCAAAATCAAGATTTAAGTCTGGGATTTATTTGGAGGAGGAACAGCCTGACAGGCGTTTCGAGCTTGAAATAGCTCTTCATCTGAGGATTGACTTGAAAATTACAAAGAGCTCCAATTGCAGGATGAAGGCCAGTGCCAAAGGAAATTCACTGATGCTTCGCAATTGTGGTTAAAGATATTCGGACAGCAATATTCACAACAAAGTTTCAGCTCTACTATTGATAACTTCGACTGGAGCATGGCAGTTAACGTGCTCTGATCTCTCATCGTTTCATGAAGTGTCTCACATAGCTTTAAGAAAGGGGAGAGAGAAAGTGAAATAGAAGCAAGAATGGTTCTTTGAAGTACAGATGCATCGATGTTTAGGGAAGTCGGCTGAGCAATCTCTTTCGTTGGTTCCCGGTTTTGATCTTCAATACTGGAGTCCGAGCTACTAGTCGAATCAGGAGATTGATGCATTATGGAAAGCGAAATGTGTCGTGTTACGATTCGCATTAAAAGGTTGGGATGATGGTATCAGCGAGATGTTTACTCGTCCTACACTCAAGTGGTCACTTTGGGGCAGGTGATCTGCGTGAGGTTTGTCATTCTTTTGTGAATCATTTATCGGATATATAAGGTAATCTCTGTCCGTTGGCATGGTACATGCCAACTCTAGCATCTTCTTGTGGATAGAGGCTAGACTGTCGTTTTTGAGTGGAGATTTTTTCAGCTAGCGCAGCGAGATCTTTGCTCAGCTGAGCAGCAAGATCAGAGTTCTTTAGCTTGTTGACATGGGCGAGAAAAAAAGAATCTCCATTGATAAATAGGGTGTCGGACTGGGGGTGTCATACCTCGAAGATGTCCAGTTTTTATGATAGACTATCTCAGAATCTTCCGGCTGCCAATTTACGATGGCCAGCTCCACTGGACTCGCAGACGGATCGCAGCGCACATAAGCTATGAAGACTTCATCTAACTAAGAATTATTTGAATCCAGGTTGAGCTCTGCTGCTGGGATATGTTCAGAGATTTTAGACATGTTTTTGCCCCCCCGTGTTTCGGGGGGGGGCATCATCTTCTGCGTCCCCACTTTCTGTTGATGTTGACATTGCTTAATGTAGAAGCTGACAATGAAAGGTATTACGGCTGTCTGTTTTGTGGTTATCCGTCGGTCTTAACGATTCAGGCTTCTGATTTGAAGAGCGAGGGTTTGGAGCAGCAAGAGTCGATGGACGAGTCTCTTGCTCTCTTAGCTTGTCGCGTTTTCATTGTAATTTGAAGTATAGAAAAGGAAGGGTGGCAGAGCCTTTAGAACTTCAAGAAATAAATGCGCTTGTTTGAAATACACACGCGGCTTCGGGACTCAAAGGGCTTAGCCCTGCAGTCTCCCCGAAGCAATAGAAGTCTCTTCAAGAACCAACAGGTAGGGGTTTCCCACTGTAAAATATCAATAGCAGTTTTTGTAGTACTTACAGAATATTTCTGCCGTTGGCGGGTCACTAACAATCCAATTCTGTTGGTGCCAGCAGCACTGAAGCAAAATTACACGCTGAGCAGGCAGCGAGCAGGAGGCTGGTGAGTGTAAATGGCAGCAGCTCCACGAGACTGCACCGCGCCTGCCAACTGTCTCACTTAACTCACTTCGCTTGTTCTTCTTGCTGATAGATTTTTATCCATCAGCAGTGATTTTTGGATACCGAGGCTTGAGCCTCATTACTCCATCTTCTCGGGTTGAGTATGTAGTCGTGGGTTTGTATTCTTCTTTGCTCTGTGGTTTTTCTGGGCTTTTAAAGATAAGAGCATTGAAGTTAGGGGCAGAGCTCACAGAGTTCGTAGGAGAGTTAAAGGCGCAATTCCAAAGAGTTCCAGCACGGAGTTAAAGCAGCAATTCCAAAGAGTTCCAAATAGCACTGAAGGTATTTTTAAAAGGCAGTAGCCAAGTGAGAAACATGAACGTAAAGTCCTGCCAACTGTCTCACTTAACTCACTTCGCAGATATGCACCACTGGTCTGTTAAATAGGCAGAATTTCGTGGGAGGGTCTGGATGTGGCAACAGTAGGAAATGGGCAAGAACATGACGTAACTCTGTGCCGAAGGAAGAAAAAATGGGCGGAACCCTCTTTTTTTGTGGGCCTGACTCTAGAGGGTTGAGAGATACAGAGATAAAGGGGGATAGAGTCAACAGCTACCCAGGCCAAAGGTGTGACAGGGGGTCACAATACTCCTTGCCGTATTAACAACACTCCTTAACATTCAATGTTAATGTATTGTGAATGTAAACAATACATGGAATAGTTTGTCACTATTTATTACTAACCCACCAATCTGCAGACTATAAATGTACTTCAGTATGCATATATTATGCGCCACGGCACATAAAGAATTCTGCAAATATGTCTTCTTGTTAAAATAAACCTTCCTGTTTTTTGTACCTTACGGTGATCTCTTTTTCGAGCTAGTACTCTACTAGCTCTCCTGCAAGGAGTATTGTGACCCCCTGTCACGCCTTTGGCCTGGGTAGCCGTTGACTCTACTCCCCTTTATCTCTGTAACTCCGTGCCTGCAAAGTTTGTCTTGCAGGAACTCTGCTATGTCCTGGCACCAGGGGCAAGCCCAGGAAGCTCCTAGATACGTCCACAATCCGAGCCTGTGCTTCAGAAGTCCCCAGAGGAGAACTCGGGGGCAACAAGCGCCTTGGAAGCAAGATCACACGAAGCAACAGTTTCGATCCCGGGTCCCTGCTTAGAAACCGCTGGGAGTTTAAGTGCGTTATAAATACGCAACTAAGACAAAAACAACTAGGAAACTACAAAACAAACAATTCCTGTAATAGCGCCTCAATGCCCGCGGGCAGTGTGAGCGCTTTAAAAATGTAAAAAATAAATAAAGAAGACCGAACAGGACCGAAAAGCATATTGTTCAAAAGCAGTCCAAATTGGACCGCTCTCCCTTCCTAGTAAATGTTTTCCATTTACAGCACTGGTTGCAGCCATTTACCCATTAGACTCCAGCAGATGAACCTGGGAGGACCAGCCTCATGGCATTCCGCGGAGGAAGTACGGTGGAAAAAATGACCGTAATACACCAAAACCTCCGGATTGTCTACACTGTGGAGCCCTGTGCGGGACTCCTCCGCCTTAGTCAATGCACACAAGCACCACAAACCCATCCTCGATCTGGTCGACAGAAAGGTATAACATATTTTCAAAGCGCACACAGAAACTAGGGCATGATGTCAGACGCACAGATGACGTTTAAGGACCATCCCCGCCTAGCACCGGTAACACCTCTTCTTGACGTATAAACCCACGCTATTCGGAGTACGCCTGCGCCGAATAACGGGCTGCGCAGCTACCGGGGAAAGGGGCGGGACCTGCGCCCACACTGATTACTCCAACTGTGGGAACGGAAAAAGACCATCAAGTAGGTCGAGAGAGGACGGCGCAATCGCGAGCAACAGGTGAGAGGAGCCGGCAGCTACCATAACTCCGGGGAGGGAGGGAGAGAAATACTTAACATTAACAGCCGTTCACTAGCCGACTCTAATGCCACGCCCCCTTTGAGGGGCTCGTGCCGAGAGCACGCCCACTGAGGGTGCATGAGGTATTGTGAATCTGCCTATTATTTGGCGCTTTAACCAGGGTGCGGCATGCGCACGCTAAGGGGCGCTATCCAACGAGCTCCAAAGGAAATGCCACGTAAGGAACGTTTCTCTCGCTCACAGGGACCCATCTCATCGTACCTTGCGAGGTTCGCGGTGCTTGTTCAGAGACGAGAAGTTAGTGTTGGAAAGGAAACAAGTGTCATTTATTTCAAATTCTGAAATGAACAAGTGCCAAAAGCGGGATAAAAATCAGTTCAGGTTATCATGCAACTTCCTCCCACTACTGTAGGTGGCTAGCGCCCGCCCACCTCTTGGCCTTCCATCCCGCTAGAGGTTGCAATCCCCAAAGCCAGCCCCCTTCCAGCACTCGGAACAACAAAGCCAGTTTAAGCTTTGCAAGCTACGAAGAACGGGTTTCGGCTTTCACAGATTTGAACTCTGAGAGAGCACAGATCAGTGGACACCTAAAAGGTCAGTTGGACTTTGGGGGTCATGGTCTGTTACATTTGTAAAAAATTGACAAAATTTAAAGGGGGATCCCACGAGGGCCAGGTTGGGGGCGTAGTTTGGGGAAGTGGGCGAGTTTTCGAGTAAGCAGAGCTCAGAGGGGGCGGAGCTGGCAGTTGAACCCAGCTCAAAGGAAATGTTCAAAATAGTATTTTTAAAATGGGGCAATTTCTTTCATTCTGCTTCTTTCCAATAACGATGCCAGCAAAAGTGCTCACCTTTTTAAACCGAGCAAGTACAATATACCCTGGAAAACAAAATATCCAAATATGAGACGTGCTTTGATGACAATTTTATGTGGTTTTGGGGATAAGTGTCAATAATGGTTTGGTGTCATGTGGACGGCATGACGCAATGCAGACAATAAAGGGGCCCGTTTCGCGCCATTACAGCAGTTCGGAACAGGGCCAGTGAACTACCACAATTTGTCAGTGTCTTATTGCACGTCCTGCCGCGCAACACGCGTAGGCCGTCCATAGCCCTACTGAAAGGGGCCCCTAGGGGTCCCTCGTGTTATGGAAACAAGGCAAGTCACCACACACGATAGATACGCCAGACACGAGGTTGTATTCCCAAAGCTAGGGTTTATTGCAAAGCAAATAGTCTCAGTTGGCCAACTCGGTCTCACGCCCTGAGACGTGTATCTCTAGACCTCGAGGTACGCAAGAGAGCAAATTACGTAGATCAGTTACATATATACAAAATGCATATCGTACAATCAGCTGTGACATGTTTAACACCCCCCCTTTATTGGGTTTCTTTGAACTCGGTTTGTTGATGGACAATTTCGGCGAATATGACACCTTCACATATCTATTCTAGCAACAATATGCAACCTTGCAAGTGTGGAAACATCTTTTCTTTGTTGAACAGAACACAGTGCTTCTGTTCTTGTAAGCGAGCTACATACGGGGGAAGAGTCACATTCCAGACCTTGCTATCTTTGAGGTGCTATTCGTGTCCTGGGAGCAGACACGCTCTACAGGGCTCGGAAAAGGGGGGCCGTAAGAAGAGCATAATTCAAGCCTTTAGTTGCTTTATTATAACATTCTCTACCATATAACGAGACTGGCTAGCAGCTGTGAAATGATTAAATGCCCTGCAGCTCTCCTTCAAGGCTACATTCGAGAGGGAGCCGGGCATTCCTCTCCGGAGCTGCCTACGTTGTGTTTCAACAAACTCTTATTAGCCTTGCGGCCTTGTCCTTTCACGTTCAGACAACAATGTTAACAGTCGAGCAGATTAAGCAGAAATGTGCTGCGAAGCAGTTTGAACAGAAAGCAATGAGCAATCAAATGGCGATCCTTGTTACATCAAAATGGCCGCTCATTGGTCAAACTCTGAAACCTGTATTTCTATCGTTATGTACATGAGACGGTTGTTCTTCGGCCACCAAAATACGTTTGCCGTCAATCGTGAGAGGTGTCCATTTTTCTAGACCGACACTACAACACTGGCAACGAGTGCTGTGAACCCCGATGTGTGCATCCCGATTGAGGATTCTGCTGCTTCCGAGCCTCCACTCTGCACAGAGCGATATCCCTCAGTTTGCAGCAGATCATCTTCGTGCTCCGGCACAGCGGGATGTGTTTGCACCCCACATACAGCATCGCACTGTATTGCACTGGCCCAGGCCGGAATTTTTGGAATGCTCAGAGCGTTCAGCACACCCTGTTCCCTCAATCTCTGAGGACCAGCGATTAAAAAAAAAAAAAACAAAAAAAAAACAGTGCAGCTCTCACAGGAGAGTGATCGTGCGCTGCCACCTTGTTCCCCCTCCCACACAACTGCCCCCTGAGTGGCACACGTCTGGTAGGCGCCAATATCACTGCCAGACACGTCTCATTGGGGCAGCGGCTCCCAAGGAGCGCATGTGCACCCCACTTAAGGCCTTCTCACCAGCCAAGGGACTGGGGCAGCGGCTCCATTCAGAGTGCCTGTGCACCCCTACATCAACACCCACACGGACTCACCATACCTGGTGTCATGTCGGCCAAGGATGCTGCTGCAGCCCCCGCTCCACCACGCCTGCAGGGGAGGGTCATCTCAACAACGCGGCTCGCTCGCACCCCTATGCGAGTTCGACATTGATGGGGCCCCAACATCACTTGGGCCTCGGTGGGAACTGTGGCGGGAGCATCTAGATATATGTACTTCTAACGCGACGGGGGAGAAAGACGACCTCACAAAGAAGTACACCCTAATCTACTCGGCCAAACCAGCAGTCCACAAACTTTTCAAAACCCTGCGCCCCGCAAATGCCTCATATGACGCAGCCATCAAAGCACTGAAGGACTACTTCGCCCCTATGGTACACACGGACTATGAGAAGTTTGTGATGCGCACTGCTGTGCAGCAGAGTGACGAAAACTTGGACAAATACCATAGTCTCAGACACCTAGCCTCAACCTGCGGGTGGGAGAATGATGAGTAGGTAAGACTCCAGATTATCATTGGATGTCACTCAGTAAAACTCTGGAAATAAATTCTGAGAGAACCAGGCATCACTCCCCAGGATTCCCGAGCTAGGGTGCGCTCATAAACTGGCAGACGTAAGGACCTGAAATCAGTGAAGCTGGAAGAAGTGTGCCTGGTGGGTCGGCAACCTCCAAGGAGCCAAGGCACAAGAAATGCCTGGTGGCAGGAAAAGGAGGGAAATGTCCCATCGCCCTGCCCGCAATGTGGGTATGACCTTCCGCATGAAAAAGACTGCCCGGCAAAAGGGTGCACCTGTACACGCCATCCCAAACCATTTTGCGAGGGTGTGCAGGGCATCAGCCCCAGGCACAGTGTTGAGAGGAAAGGAACACCCCAAAGGCTTTCTGCAGGATGGAACGAGCCAATCCGCCAGCACAGCATCCACCGGTCCGCAAGGAGACCCTCCAGGCACAAGTCTGAGAGAAGATGATGGGGGTGTTTTCTTCGTGTCAGCGGTGTTAACAGTCGGAGGTCGTGGAAAACGCCAACCATGGTGCGCCGTGACTATCCTAGGTATCCCAGTACACATACTCCTTAACACAGATGCATCAGTGAACCTAATGGCAGACAAACAATACTGGACATTGCCAGGACTGCCGGCACTTAGGACACCAGGGTGCGCGTCTTCACCTTTGGGAGAAAAGCTCCTCTACCAACGGAAGGCGCCGTCATCACCACCGTTCAGCATCACGGAACATCCATACGGGCCAGGTTCTATGTCACAAAAGTAGCAACTATAACTACTTGGCTGTGCCAAAGTCCTAGGCCTTGTCCGCTTTGCCCATAGGGTAATCGTAGAGGACGTCCAGCTGCTGCTCGAGATTCCCCGATATTTTTACTGGAATCGGGCGGATGGCAGGGAAACCCATCAAGTCCATATAGACAACACAGTCCAGCCAGTGGCCCTGAAGCCCAGGACGATGCCCTTCCACCTCTGCAAGCAGGTTGGAAAGGAGATTCAAATCCTTATCGACCTCGACATTAAAAGTGTTGAAGGATCCACCCTATGGGTCTCCCCAATTGTCGTGGAACACAAGCCCAAACAACCGGACAAAGTCTGTATCTGCGTGGACATGAGGTTGCCCAACAACGCGATCAAGAGGGATCGCAGAGCTAGATGGTGCCACTTTTTTTTCCAAGCTTGACCTCCGGTCTGGTTTCCGCCAGCTCCTACTCCATCCGGACAGCCAGTACATCACGACTTTCCCTACTCATATTGGCCGCTACAGATACAAACAGATCAATTTCAGCATCTCATCCGCCGCAGAGGTATTGGAGCGCTGGCAGTGCTACCAGGTACCTTAAATGTCAGTGATGACATTCTCATACATGCCAAATCTGAAAGCGAGCACCTGGAGGGACTTGGAAAAAGTCCTGCCTTGAATCCAGACCTTGGGCCCAACCCTCCACTGCGAAAATTTGAATTCTTAAGGGACAAAATCGGTCTTCGAAGGGAGTGGAATTTCAGCCGTCCCAGCGAAAGTCAAAGACATCGAAGAGGCCAAGCCACCTGAGACAGTGTCAGAAGTAAGGAGCTTCCTTGGCATAGACGCGTACTGTGGCCGCTTCAGAACTTTTTTTAGCAACTGTCAGAACCCCAGAGGAAGCTCACCAAACAGACAACTAGCTAGAGATGGTCAGCCCTAGAACAGACGGCATTCTACAACATAAAGAAAGCGCTGTCTGTTGAGTGCATACTATCGTTCTTCGACCCACAGAAGAGCACAGAAATTGTTGTGGACGCAAGCCCGTTGGGACTAGGAGCCATATTCACTCAAGTTAACACTGATGGCACACACTGCACGGTGGCATATGCGAGCAGTGAGATCTCGCCTACAGAACAAAAGTATTCACAAATCGAGTGAGAAGCCCTAGCGGTATTGAGGGGGTGCCGCCGCTTCCACTTATACATTTATGGGAAGCCAGTGAAAGTGGTCACCGATCGCAAGCCCCTTCTTCCCATCATGACGGGTGGCTCAGCAAATCCTCCTCCTCGCATCGAGAAATGGCTGCTGGCACTCCTGGAGTACTATGTGGACCTGAAGTACAAACCAGTACTGAGTAACGCCACAGACTACCTGTCTCGACACCCGAAGCTGTCGAACACTACCAACCTGCAGGAAGTGGCAGCAGCCGAAGAGAACCTGCGACTCGTCATAGAAAGCTCTGTCCTTAACTCGAACCACGAGGAAATCAAAGTGGCTTCTGCAAACAATGGCTGCTTCCAGATTCTGCATAACGCCATTGAAACAGCAGTAGAAGTCCGTTCTAAAGGCCTGGGCTCCAAGACACAAGATCCTCGACACACGCTGGAACAGCTGTGGAAAGCACGGGTTGAGCTCACGTTCAGAGTACAGACTCCTACTGAGAGGGCCACACATAGTTATCCCCATGGAGCTAATTGACCGGGTGATACTGCTTGCTCGCCATGGCCACCAAGGCGCAGTAAAAACGAAGTGCCGCCTCAGGCTTAAGGTCTGGTTACCAGCTTTAGAATCGAAGGTGGAAGGATTAATCAAGGCCTGCACATGGTGCCAAACTTACACCTCTCACATCACAGAACCAGCTATCCAGAGCATGCCCATAAGTGAGGAACCGTGGGACACTGTCCACCATCCACAAGGATTTCGGGTCAACACAGAGGGACTCGCGCTGCCTAGTGATGGTGGACCAGTGGTCCAGGTACCCAGAAGTCCACTTTGTCCCTTCACTAGCCCTCCAAGATGTTTTTCCAGTAATGGAAAAAATGTTTACAACCATGGCTTCCCCCAGGAAGTGTGCTCAGACAATGGGTCCCCTTTCCAGAGTGCAGGTTTAGAGGAGTTCCTAGCCAGAAGAGGCATTGGTCACAGAAAGACAACTCTGTGGCCACGGGCGAATGGCAAAGCGGAGTGCTTCATGCTTATACTTAACAAGTGTTTCCACATAGGACATGGACAAGTGTCCTGTGAAAAAAGGAGCCATCTTCCAATTTCTTCTCGAATATAGGACAAGCCCACAAAGCTCAACAGGAGTAGCTCCCGCAGAAGCCCTTTTACAGAGGTTTCCACGCACATTCCTGCCTGACCTGGAGGGAAGAGTTCCAGGAACAATAAACCACCGAGAACACAAGCCCAAAGAGAAATGATAATCCCGAGAGTGAACAATAGGCGATGACTAAGAGACCACAACATAGCTGTCGGAGACTCTGTCTTAGTAAGAACTCGCCATTCTGAGGGGAAACTCCCCCACAAGCCCACCCCTTCTGAAGGTTGTATGGGTAGAAGGGTCGCAAGTGACAGCCGCTGATGACCACAGACTAGTTACACGAAACTGGTTTCTTCAGAAGACTCTCGGCACTCCCTCGGATGCCACTCGACTGGCAAGGACAAAACAGGGACTCTGCAGTTCACCTTCCCAAATCGGATGATGGAGAGGATGATGCGGGAGAGCCCTATCCAGAAGCATCTGCTTAGCCGGCACCCAGGGAGCCCGAGCATTTCCAAGGACCTGCCCATACCAGCGCGACAGAACAGCCATACTTTGCCAGAGACTTGAGAGGACCCCCGGTGCGGCTAAAAGACTACGATCTGAGCACCTGAGGACTTACGGAAGAGACTGTGAGTTGCTCAATGTACAGGAGTTATGTACTTGAAATGTGTGTCTGTTTGGCAATTATAACTTGTTCTGAAGGCTTGATGCCTGTTGTTATAAAAAAGGGGATGAGTGTGGTGTCATGTGACCGGCGTCATGACGCTGAACGTCATGACGCAGAGCGGATAACAAAGGGGCCCGTTTCGTGTCCATATGGCAGTTCAGAACAGGGTCAGTGAACCACCACAATGTGTCTGTGCCATATTGCGCGTCCTGCTGCGCAACGCGCTTATGCCGCACATAGCCCTACAACAACTGGGAACGTGCAACCTGGGTGAAATCCACATAGCCAAACACTTGAGCAAGATTGCCAAAAACACGCAATGGGTGAGGTGTCTGCCCTCTGAAAAAAAGCGACACTGTCCACCCACATGTATACTTTTCTTGACCCTGAAAAGAAGCACAGGGGCACAATCGGGGAAAAAACTGCTCCAGTCGCCAGGATTCTCTCTCTTGCCACATGACATCCTGGGCAAATAATTCACAACTCACTTGCACTCTCATCTCCCCTCCTCACCTCCTGTTTGGCTTTCTACTTTTAACAATGCTTTGCTTTATAAATGATGGCCTGAAAAGTACACAAACCATTGTAAGGTATGCACACAAATATATTTAAGGATTTGTGTGCATACCTTACCATAGTTTGTGTACTGCCATCTTTTATAAACATAAGGAGAAATATGGTAGGCAAAACGTGTAAGATTGTGACGCCCCTTTTGTCTGAGAGACTACAAATACCAGTATCCTTGCTGGCACATTTTACAGAGCGCCAAGTTTCACATGTGTTCCCTCAGCGAATCTGGGGGCTCAGTAATGTAATCTGCTCTGCCTGCGCTCACACAGAGCAGATTTGATCAACCAGCCGCCAGGGCTGAGGCAGACCGGGTCCCGAGATCCGGGCAGATATCTGGTGCCGGATCTCAGACCTGGCAAGAGTCGGCCCATTGGCCAGCGCTGGTTACATACCAGATTGTTAGTATATGACAGACCATGCCCTGCCCCTACAAACCTACAAACCTTTTGTTTGATAAATGAGAACAAATGATGTTGCTCCCTGTCTTTACTCCATGCAATGTCATTCATTCATACCTGTTATAGGTGTTGGCATGTAGCTGTCTGCCTGGAGTCAAAAGGAAGCTTTAAAACATGGACTAATATTCTTGTGTGTTAATTGTAAATGAACTCGCCAGTAACAAATATAAATTCTATATAGGAGATAAAAGTCACAGGAGAATGTTTCAAGTATTTTTGTTTGTTTAATATTGCATTTAAATTGAACACTACGAAGCATGAGGAAATGCAAAATGTGTGTAGGTTTTATGTTTTTGAGTATTTAGGAAATTATGTGTTTGAATATTTAACATTTATTAATTGCAAAATTACCGAGAGAAAGTACTTATTTTGCATAGTGTTATGCTTAAAAGTGTGCACGGAGCCAAGGTAATTTCTGTTGAAGTGATCCCAAAAACTGTTGTTCATATTGGATTCTGTTTCCCAGAATCTGACTCTGTTAGCACCTAAATAATTTAGAAAGTTACTCCTAAAATTTCATAAGAAATCAATTGAAAACGAAAAGGTTTGAATTAAGAAAAGGTGTGCTCCTCTACACTCTACCACTGTTGGCATGTAGCTGCTAATTACCCAACCACCCTAGAGTTTATCCTCTTTCCAGTGCTGTAAATCATTTGGACACATCTCAGCAGATAATGTTAAACTCACTGACCTATCAACTCATTGACATATCACAGTAGGGCATTTATTGATTTGAAAATAATATACTTGAGGCGGAAGCACTCCAAAAATATGTCTACGGCAGTTATGTTAATCCTGGGAGCAGGAGATTTACATAGGAGTATGAGTGAGTAACTTATTGTTTAGGCGGTAAATTGGGACAAAACGCTGGACAAATGCACCTGGTGTTAATGTCAGAGCTCTCAAGTTTCCCGTGGCCACGTGTGAGAAGGTCATCCATTCCCACTTTTTCCGTTTGAGTTCTGGGATTTGTAGTGTTTTATTTCCCATTTGAAATTAGGTTAACTACAATTCCCAGAATTCTAAGGAAAAACAGGACTGCATGGACTGGGTGTCTTCCTTTGGATGGCCACAGGGTACTTGAGAGCTCTGGTAATGAACTGGGAAGTGTAGTTAGATGGCAGAGGAAGGGTGTATTTTTATGGAGGAGGGTGTTGGGTGTTGGGTTCTCGCTTCGGACACAACCAAGATTCCCACCGTAATCACACGGAGCTGGAAGCTTTGTGATATCATCTTTATTTCTATTCCCAACTTCTAACTGAAAACTAAGCTCCTCTTCTCTTCTACGCCATTTCCTTTCCCCATTCTCTTCTCCAGGCCTAGACAAACTGCCTCATCACGAGTTTGGCGGTAACCCTTAAATGCGGCAGTAACGCTATTACCGCCGCATTTAAGGGTCAGCCAAATCTGCCTATGGAGCTTGTTACATTCTATTAGAGTGCTGAAGATTAGGATCAGAGAGCAGTTGAGTACTATTTCTAGTCAGGATTGCAAATACCCACTGGCCACCCACTGGCAACAACGCCATCAAATGGATGAAAAAAAGGATATATGCTTTGTTGGCATGGCTAAAGTGACTTTGTCACCCAGAGGTGGCAACTTGCAACTCAAATTAAGACAACTAGAGGAACGCTTAATATGCAATTATAGAACGGCACATATTGGGCTAAACACGGACCACAAACTATCAGTCTTTTTGTGACTGGGATTTGGACCATTTTGCAGGTTCTAAAGTGTAAAACTGTTAAATTGTGGAAAAAAGGTGCCATGTCAGTGAATTATGCTAATTGTAACTGTATATATTTGAGAAATGTTGATGACATTTTTCATTTGTATCATATTACCTGTTGAGCATGCATACTATAGTGTCAGACCAGTAATACACAATGGAAGGGTTAATGGAATATTACACTCACACACTTGTGATTGAATGTATTTGAGATACTGCAGCATTATTTACATAAAATTGGAGGGGTTAACCGCGGAACAGGAGAATCATTAAATGCATACTTTGCTTAGTAAATGTTGGATACTCTTGGAATTAATAAGTACAGGTTTGATTTTGGTCTTTACAACGTGTGTTAATCGTTGCTTATGTAATTGCTAGTTAAAATTACATCAGTCTTGACGTTTGATGGCAGGCATCTAACAGGTGACTGCTGGTTAAACAAGTGTGGGCTATCCCTCACTAAGATGGCGGGTAGGCAGGGCCACTCCCTGTACAATGGGTAGCAGTCGAGTGTTCTAGATATAAATTTAGCCTCAACAGGCAGGCGCTGGTTGTGTGATAATACTGAGGCTGAAAAGCATCCATCGGGTAAGATCGGATTGTGTTTTAGTTCCAGCGGATTACTCCTCCACATTTACAACAGTTCATTGAAGAAAAAAGGAAACGGCCGGTAGGTTCCTTCCTTTTCAGGGCACCCCGGCCAGGGGACTCCTTCCCGGGGTCTTTGGGATCCGGGAGGGGCCCAAGTGGCTCTGGTACCAGGGATCTCCCTGAGGTGTCCCAAAAGGGATCTAAACGGCACTCCGGAGGCACTGCCAGGACCGGATCTTCATTGGAGGTTCCCCCTTTTGGGGGCTAAGGTTAAGTCTAGTACTTCTGTTTTTTTTTGTCATCGGGTGTCATTCCCGAGGTTTCCACATCTGGCACTAATTGTAGCGAGGCATGTCTCAAGGTTCCTGTTAAAAGTGACTAAACGTACCAGGGTTACCCCCCGAGGTTCCCCATCTTGGGGTAATATCTAAGAACAGCAAGATTGAGGGGCCCTCATTGAGGGCTCTGGCTTTAGTGGGTGACTCTAAGCCTTACCACACTCAGGCCTGTGGTCGAACCGGTTCTGCTGAGGGGGCAAAGAAGCCGGTTAAACACCTGAAGTCTGCTAGTACTGGCTCTGCCGAGGTTCCTTCTCACAAGGCTAAAATGGAACATAAGTCCCCTGTTTGTTTGTTTCTTTATTTGTAGCGCGCACCAGACCCGAAGGTATCAGGGCGCGGGAAAAGAATGCTTTAGGCTTACAAGTTACAAGGTTACACAGTCACAGAGGTACAGAACAAAGGCAATAAAGCAAGTAATACATTACATAGCAGAGGATAGCAGAACATAGAATACTATGGCTAGTTCCCTTTGAACCACTTAATGCAGTTTACCCTAAAGTGTGAGTAGGTTTGGTCAAGCCTTAAGGTGGGCGGGAGGGAGTTCCACAATTGTGCAGCTATGACAGGGAAGCTGTTCCCTCCAGTTGTAGTAATTTTGAATGGGGGGACAGCTAGGCAGTTCATATAGGCTGCTCTCATGGATCTTAATGTAGTTCTTTGTTTGAACCTTTCAGTGAGGTAGTTAGGTGCTAGGTTATTAAGGCATTTAAATGTAAGGGAAGCAGTTTTAAGTTTAATTTTGGGTAGCCAGTTGGATTGCTTGCTGAATGTTCTCTTTTCGAGATTCCTAGTGCCGCTCTAAGGGCATTATTTTGTAGGATTTGGATTTTCTGCGTGATGTATTTATTAGCACCTAGAGAGAGCGTTGCAATAATCCAGTTTGATAACACAAGTGCTCGTGCCAGCGTGGTGCAACTGTTTGAGGACAGGTAAGGTTTAGCTGATCGGATTAGCTTACAAGTATAGGCTGTGGAAGAAGCCATAGTGTTCACTTGTTTTGCTAAGGTTAGGCTAGAGTCGAGGTAAAAACCTAGCGTTTTTACCTCCTTAGCCACTTTAATGATGTGGCCGTCTATGACAAAGGATGGGCGTCTTGACTACGTTTCTTGATGTTGTGTGTAGTCCCCAGTATGATGAGTTCCGTTTTGTCAGTCATCATTCAAGCATAGACCACAACGTGCCATCCATGCCTGGATGATGAGGTATATCTTATTCACCAAGGCCAAATCCAGTTTGTAATCCCCAGAAAGTGGGATGAGAATCTGGGTGTCATCTGCATAGTTAGTGTAGGTGACGCCCAGATAGTCTAAATCATCAAACGGGGGCTTAGTAAAAATGTTATACATGGTGGGAGACATAGTAAAAATGTTATACATGGTGGGAGACGCACACGATCCCTGGGGCACGCCGCATGTGATTGGCGCAGGGTCAGCAGCTGCTGAGGTAGAGAAGACCCTCATTGTTCTCTCGCTTAAAAATTTAATCCAAGCTATGGCTTGTGGCAAAAAGTATGCTGCTGATTGTAGATGGTTGCAGAGCACTCTGTGATCCACCAGGTCGAATGCTGCTGAGAGATCCAGAAGGAGGAGCAAGGCCGTTTTTCCTTGGTCTCTCAGCTCATCGACCTGGGCTTTGAGATCGATAATGGCTGTTTCAGTACCGTGTTTCGGTCTGAAACCTGACTGCCTAGTACATAGGAGCTGCAGCTCCAGGAATGTTTGGATCTGTAGGTAGGCCACTTTATCTAGGATCTTTAGTAAAAAGGGCACTGTAGTGATCGGCCGGTAATTTGTTGTTATCGCCAGGTCCAGTGTTTGCTTCTTAAGGAGTGGAAGGACCCACAATTCCTTAAGGTTGCTGGGTATAGTGCCTGAGGTGAATGAGGAGTTGATTGATTTCATGATGAACGGGTCTAGGTCTCTGGCCGCGTCTTTTATTATTTGAGCCGGGCAGTTGTCACCTCGGCAGTTTGAAGGTTTCAAAGATAGGATTATTTTTTCTACCTCCAGTATGGAAACTTTAGTAAAATTAAATCTTTGTTCAGGTTTGGCATTGGTAAGTGAGTTATTAGATTGGCTAGTTGCCGAAGGAATATTTAGCTTTATCTTGTCAATTTTGACTTCAGTGTGGCAATTTTATCACTTAGGGCCTTCTGAATGTTTTCTTTTTGTCAGTTATCAGGTGCTGGGATGGGATTCTGTAGCTCTTTCAATATTGTAAAGAGCTCCTTAGTTTCTGATTTAGCTTGTACTATTCTGTTGTCATAACTTTCCTTTTTGGCACGTTTTATTTCAAGTTTGTATTTCGTGGAGATGCTGATGAGGGTGGCTTTATTTGTCTCTGATGGTAGTAGCCTCGAGGCAGATTCGCACTTGCGTTTTTCTATCCTTAGTGATTTTAGATGAGGGGTAAACCAGGCTTTAATGTGTGCTCTAGGTTTGTTGTTTCTCATTTTTAGTGGGGCGATGGTGTCCAGGGCATTGGCCATGACAGTATTACATTTGTTGACTAGAGATAAGGAATCTAATGTGTCCGGCAGTGAGTTTAAAGTTGGAAGGATTAGTGTTAATAGCCTGTCTGTTGTTATTTTTTTGTTTCTTGTTACCGTAGGGGGTGCTAGAGTATTATTTTGAGGTTGGAGGATTTTAGCGTTTACTGAGAAAGCTATAAGAGCATGGTCTGTCCAAACTTGTGGGAAGACGGAGGTGATGGCTGTGTTGCAGTTGTGGTCCGCCACCCAATCGAGTGTCTGGCTTTCTCATGGGTCGGCTGTGTCACTCTTTGGTTGAAGCCAAGCTCTGATAGGACAGTGGCAATGTTTGTGGCTTGTACGTCTTTGTGATCATTGAAGCCTAGGTTCAAATCTCCTAATAAGAGGGCTTGTGATGTGTTTTTTAGATTATCTGAGAGGATGCTGGATATGTCCTCCTCAAAGGAACCAATGGGTCCTGGTGGCCTATAGATAAGGAGTAAGTTGATAGTTTGTGAGTTAGCTGTTAGGAGCTTGACCGTTAGGGACTCGCATGATTTTGTATGCATAGGTGCTTCTATCCATATAGAGAAATTAGTGTTTTGGCAATGAGGGCTAGGCCTCCACTGCGGGAATTAGTTCTATCTTCTCTGAAGATGGTGTAGTTGGTTGGCACTGCAAGCATCAGGGCTGAGCCAGCTGCTTGATGTAGCCAAGTCTCTGTGATGGCTAGGAAATCATATTTGCCTGTTTGAATAATGTCGACAATTTCTGTAGCATGAGCTATTAATGACCTGGCATTAGCTACTATGATGGTAGAGCTGTCTGTGGGCAGTATCGGTGTGGCAGGTCTATTCGGTTTGAATAGCTTATTATGGTTAGTGGGGTCACTTGGTGAGGAGCGCTTTAGGTTGGTTATGTCTATTATAGGTACATCCAGTAATGTGCCTGGCTAATGGTTTATATATTTTTGGTAGTCTCGTGCGTATTTTGGAGTTCCTTTGTATGCGGTCACAAGGAATATTGGTTATAGTAGGGTTAGGATAGACTATCTTTCCTAGAGTTGGCATGTCCAGTCTAGTAATGCAGATACGTTTTTTAGAGGTCATGTCTTGGGAGGGTGGGCTCGCAAGGGTCATTATAGGCCTAAGAGCAGTCAAGTACAGTAGGATGACAAACATTATAAACTGGTATTGTATGAGTAACTCAGGAAGTGGTCAGCAGTGCTAGGGTTAATACATTGTAAACAAAGAGTAGCTCCAAATACCTCGGGGAACACAATGGAGCATAGGGCTAAAAGGGTTAATACATTGTGCAGTTCGCGCTAAACGGAAGCGTATTTATTGCATTTGGTAGGAAACCAAGTTACTTACAGTACAGTTTGAAAATCTCTAATTGCAAGTCTAGTACATTCGCTGTATCCTTAAGATTCGTGATTAGCAAAGTAGATATTGTGCTAGCTATATTGGGCACTCTCCATTACATGCACAACATTAACATTATATATATATTAATCACATGTGGTCAGACATTCATTATGCAGTTTATAAAATGTACATTTTGTTGTTGGGCAACGGTTGACTGTATTAGTCGCTAATAAGTGCGGGTTTAGGAGAGCAGAATATTATAGTCATTGTTGGCGGTTGCCTTAGGAGGATGTGATCTGCATCTTTGGTTCAGTAGCGTTCTAGTTTGTAGGGGAGACTAGAGGGATGTTTAAGTGGGCTCACCTGACAGTTATTCCCTGAGTAGGGGTTGCGGCAGCATGACTGCCCCTTGCTCCTGTTGCGCTCTGTCGGCTCCGTCAGCACAGGCTTCTTTCCTAGGCCGGCTAGAAGCCTGCCGGCTATTGGGCCAAAGTAAAAACAAATGCAGCAGCCAATCCGGTGCGAGTGAGGACAGGCACACAGTGCTACAAGATCAAGCAAACGTTCAAATCTGGGCAGCGGCCATCTTGGAAGGTTTTTGCTTCGTGATTTCTAATGGATTTGGGTCACGGAAACGAAATCTGCATCTACTTCAATGCAGGTAGCTTGTTGAAGACTAGAAGATTGTGATTGTCAGGGAAAACCTAACCTAACAGCTGGTAGCACGGATCGGGCTGATTCCCCTGTGGTGACCACAGCCTCACTGGCACCTGTGACGCAGTTCACCTCTGGCGTTAACAAAATGACGGTCCAACCCCCGCGGTCGACGGTGGCCATTTTGTCTACCTCTCACACCAACGTTCACAACGGCTGGTACAGAGGGCCCTGTTTTTGGGGCTAAGCAGCCTTTTCCACGTTTTGTGGATAACAATAACCCGTTCTGCCTTCCAATGGATTGGCGTGCTTGGTCTCTGCTGCAGCACACAGTCTCGCTCCCTCCTACGTCCGCTCCTTTAGTTTACGTGGATCCAGTTGGTGGAGGGCCATCCTGGCAACCATCCTCTATGCGATCCTGGGGTATGTCCCTTCAGAGTGGCCTCTACCCACTCCAGCGCCTAGACCTTCTGAGGATGCGTTTTTTGGCAAGTTTCAGACACTTATGCATTCTGATCCCATGAAGGCATACTTTAGGAATTTATGTAAGGAAATCTATCCTCAGCCGCCTGAACCGGCAATACCTCTGCAGGTCCCGGTAGTGCCACCTCCTCCACCACTTTCTTCTTCTGTGGAAAAGACTCCCGTTGCACAGTCAACCGTGCCCTCGGGGCTTGAGGTGTTACGTGCAACAGATCAGATTTCTGCTCCTGCCTCACTGGATGAGGATCAAGCGGACCAGGACAGCGACGACCCGCCCCGCTCTATTATAGCCTTTGACGACCGGGTTGTGGATATGATGGCCTTGCTAGACAACCCAATACCTGAGCCTCCGACTCCACAAGAAGGGGTACTTTCTGGAGCCTTTACTCTGTCAACACAGGAGTGCACTGGCATGTTCCTTCAAAAGGAGGTCCTGGACGAAGCCTGCAAGGTCTGGGATAAACCTCATTCCGGACAACACCAAGTTTGCTACAAGCTACACGCTTCTGAAGACATATCTTTGTCTGCATGTCCACTCCCCTCATCGATGGTGGTGGCAGCAGCTACGCTCCAGTCGAAGCCGGCCTCTATATACGCCACTGCAGCATCTCATATCCTTTCCAAGGAGGAGAAGCTTCTTTACGCCATTGGGAAAAAGGTATTTTCCAATTTGGCTCTTCAGCTGCGTCAGGCTAATACCAACCTTTATCCTGGTGGCTGCTAATGTCAAGCTGTAGAAGGAGCTGGCTGAGTTTCAGGAATGTATTCCTCCTGATAGGCTCAAAGACTTTAAGGGCGGCTTATCCGACACCAGAGTTCTGGCGTAGGACCTGCTCGATGCCACGGCCTATCATGTAAACACCTCGGCTCAGGGCCTTATGGTTGGAGTAGACATCTACCGGCAAGAGTGGCTGCATGTTACCAAGTTTTCGAAGGAAGTTCAGGACAAGGTGCTTGATCTCCCCCCTCCAGGGTAAGGAACTGTTCCGCTCCTCCACTGATTAGGAACTCACAAAAACCAAGGCAAGCACGCAAACTGCCAAGTCATTGTCGGTCCTTGCCAAAGCCCCAGCAAAGGCACCCTATACTCAGAGGTCGGGGTTTCAAACAAGGTCCTTCTATGGTTTCAGAGGTTTTGAGGACCGCTGTGCGTGTTGGGCAGATGCTCCCGCTGGTGGCCCTTGCCACAAGCAGCAGAGGCAAGGTGGCCGGTTTTTCTCTGTCAGCTGCCTCCTTTTCAGCAACGGGGGGGTCTCCCTGCCGAATCATCGGTCGCACAAGACTTCGGTGGGAGGACGAATTTCTTCCCATCCGAAGGCGTGGCAGACCATCACAGAAGACCGATGGGTTTTGTCTGTAGCACGGCCGGGCTTCCGCTTGCCCCTCCCCATCCCACCCCCTCACCCTCCTCTCCAGCAGACTGGATCACCCTCGCTCAGAGCCGAGGTACAGAAACTTCTGCACCTCAGAGCATTGAACCTGTTCCCTTGCGGGAGCAAGGTTTGGGTTAATACTCCATCTGTTTACAGTGCCCAAACCTGCGCACTATCCTCATCCTCTCAAAGTTCAATCTCTTTCTACCCCAAGAAAAATTCAAGATGATTACGCCCTGCCAGATAAAGTCCTCTCTCTGGATACGATTGGCTCAGCGTGGTAGACCTTCCGGATGCCTCCATGCATATTCTGATCTGGAGCCCGCATCGAAAATATCGGCGGTTCTCTGTGGCAACGGAACACTTGTAGTATCGTGTGCCTCAGTTTGGTCTCAGCTCAGCACCGCATGTCTTTATGAAGATGATGTCGGTCAACAAAGCATTCCTCAGACTGCCGGGAGTTCATGTATATCCCTACTTGGAGGATTGGCTCCTGCGCAGTCCTTGTCCACAGACCGCTACGGCCAATCTTCAGTCACTCCTTCAGCTCCTGTTCCATCTTGGGCTATCGGGTGAACTGGCGGAAATTCTCTGACAGTTGCTGAAGACCTGATCTTTCTGGGTTTCCGTTGGGATACCGTCAGTACCAGAGTGTTCCTGACAGAGGACAGGATTGCAGACCTTTCGACCACCTTCAAGCTCTTCCTGCAGTCCTCCCACATGTCGGCCTGGTGCTTCCAGAGACTCCTGGGCCTCATGGCCTCTTGCTTGTTAGCTCTACCTCTTGCATGCCTGAAAATGAGGCGCACTGAGCTTGCTCTTCGGAGCTGCTGGTCCCAGGCTACGGATCTGGACTCCAAGCCGATTCCAGTCCCATCCTGCATGACAGCGGATCTTGAATGGTGGTTGTCTGCCAACAACCCTTCAGTGGGGACCTCCTTCCCACAAGCAACGGTTGCTACAGACTCACACGCAGACAATTCCGTAGCAATGTTCTATATCAACAAACAGGGGGGCACCAAGTCTCGTCCTCTAGTGGACCTAGCTATCCAAATTTGGAATTGTTCTATCCAATGTCTGGCTTCAAGCTGTGCATATTCCAGGTCACATCAATGTGGCTGCAGACTCCCTCATCCTCCAATCTGCGGCGAGTTACGAGTGGGAGATGAACACTGATGGTCTCACCAAGATCTTCCAGCAATGGGGTTCTCCAGCGGTGGACCTCCTTGCAACATCATCAAACCGGAAACTTCCTCTTTATGCTTTCAGCGGACGCGCTCCGAGTGTCTTCCTTGGGGGACGCTCTCGAGATCCTGTGGGACAACATTAAGGCTTACGCTGTTCCTCCTTTGTCGCTGATTCATTGCTCTGGAAACTCAGGAATGCCTCCAACCGCACTCTCTTCATAGCACCTGTTGGTGTGCTCCCCGATCAGGTTGCCACAGATTCCCGACCTCCTTCACCAGAGCAATCACCAGTTTTGGCACCCCTCCCCACAATCCTTCAGCTTGGCGGCCTGCTGCCCGAGATAACCTGTGTATAATTCACGCGGCACGAAAGCCCCCTGAGTGTCTTGTCTTTTGTATCTGACCTTGCACCCTCTGGCATCCATGTCTTATCATGCAGGACATACCTATCCGCCATTGCGGGTGATCAGTCGACAGTTGCTCTTTTTCACTGGCGAACCCAGTCATAAAGACTATTTGCAGGTTTCTCCATCTTTTTCTGCCGATTTGGGCCCCTTTCATCCCAAATGGGATCTGAATGTGGTCCTCGCCTCTTTATGTCATAAGCCTTTTGAACCTATGGCCACTACCAAGCTCAAGTACCTTTCTTGGAAGGTGGCCTTTTTGATTGCGGTAACATCTGCAAGACGAATAAGTGAGCTTCAAGCTCTCTCTGTCGAACATCCGTTCCTAACTTTCCACAAGGATAAGGTTGTGCTTCGCATTCACCCTTCTTTCCTTCCTGAATTCCACTTAAACCAGTCTATATCTTTACCAGTCTTCTTCCCGAACCTGGTCTCTGATGCCGAGAGGGTTTTTCACAATTTAGTCCTCAGACGTGTTCTGAAGACAGAACAAGCGAACTTAGAAGTTCTTCACAACTCTTGGTTACGTTTGGTGACCCAAAATGGAAACCATCCTCAAAAGCGTCCATCTCTCATTGGATAGCTTCATGTATCTCCGAGGCCTATAAAATTCAAAGCCTTCAGCCCCCAAAGGGCATTCATGCACATCTGGTCCATGGCAAAGTGGCTGCTGTTGCCTTCCAAAAATACGTCCCTTGGGAGTCCATAGCCAGGCTGCTACGTGAGCTTCCCCATCGGCTTATTGCAGACATTGTCTTGACCTGAGCTCCCAGGCTGATGCCCAATTTGGCCAGGCAGTTCTTAGGAATTTGTTCCAATAAGGGAATTCCCATCCACCCGTATTTCCTATTGTCAGTGCTTGGGGAATCTCCCAGAAGTATGGAGGAAAGGGGACGGGACGTAGAAGTAGGACAAAGTTACTCAACCGTAGTGACTACCTTACTCCTAGTCCATAGTCCCCTTTCCTCCATATGCCCGCTCGCTGTCCCCGCTAATAAGTATCCTCTATTGTTGCTAAATGGTCCTGGATCTGGCGATAGAAAAGGACTGAAGACCGCGGGGCAGAGCTCAGGAAGACGAGGCTACAGTCACGTGCGGTGGCGCTGCGTAAAAATAATAAGGTCAAACAAGTTCATTCTTTGATGCTTTAAAAGTGCTTTGGTCCCGTCCCGATGGATGGAATGTGCCACAAGTATGGAGAAAAGGGGACTATGGACTAGGAGTAAGGTAGTCACTACGGTGAGTAACTAACTTTGTCAATTTCTTATAAAGGAAACATTTTGTGGTATGTCTACACTGACGCACTCATCTTATTAAATGCAAAGTGCTAGCAATAGCTTTGTCCAACAGAAACCTTCACAATTCAGTGAATCTGACATCCTGCTTGACAGTTAAACTATACAAGTAAAGGATACTGATGTAAAAGGATACAATTCCTGATGTCGTCTACTTCTAAACTTCAGTGACGAATCCTCAAGGAAAAACCCTTTCCACTGATTACACCCACAGACTGTTGAAACATACAGCCAGGGTGAGGAATCAATTGAAAGGGCGATAATAAACACTCTCCAATCTATATAAAGAAACAAATAAGGTGAGTAACAAGTATAATTTCAATGTATTTCCCTAGTTAGTAAATCACTAACCTTAGTTTGAAGAAGTCCAAAGTAAAGAGTTTCGGGTAATCCACAAATAGAACAAACGAAAAGGAAAAGGAAGTTAGTTAGGAACTACCCCGAATGGCACAAGGGTTGCACTAGAGTCGGGTAGGTGCACTCTGGAAAGCGTCCTTTAGTTCTGTGCACTAAATCAATTCCACAAATATGAATTCTTCTTAGAATAGAGTCAAAAAGTAAATATCCGGAAAGTTCTAATCGCCCTTTAATGTTCAGTAATAGTTCTTTCTGTATTCCGGAAGGGGGGGTTAGGATTCACCCTTGAACTAATGAAAAATAAGCACTACCCTCTGGGTACATGAGCCACAAAGATTATAACTGAATTGACAAAGGAAGAATGTTCTCAATGTTAATGTATCTATCACCTGAATAATGGCAGACAGGAACTCCAGCTCTTCTGAGTACACCGGCTATAGGAGACACGTAGTTGAACCAGGTGATGAAGGAAAGTAGCTGGAGACGAGGCAGCGAGAATTCCTCAAATGAAATGCAAAAGAAATGCAGTGGGAAATGTCCCCAGAGGAACACTGCAATGAAATGAAGATGGAATGCGGCGAGCAGGCTTCATAAAAGTGCCGCCATAAAACGCTCACTGTGGCGAGCGCCCTTAGCATTCAAGCCGCCCTGAAGTGCTGACTGCGGCGAGCGGCATCACCTGAGCGCCGGACCGAAAATGCTGAATGAGGCAAATGAGCCTCGCACGAATGCCACCTGGAAGGGCTGAAGATGAAGAGAAGAGTTCTCTGTGAAAGGCTCTTTATCAGGATACCAAGCAAAATGGAGAAATGTAGCATAGACTGGAGACACGCTAGAATCAACAATCCGAAGCGCTGAACGCTTCAAAGAAGGCACCTAAATACGTGCATAGAACACGTGACTCGAGCGAAATCGAGTCACGTGACGGAGGCTGTACAGAAGCAAGGCTTCAACGTTTTTTTGTGGGAAGCCTGTTAAAGAGCCTCCATCTGGTGTAAAATGGTTTTGCTGCCGTTCTCGTAGTGAATGGATTTCTACAAGAGGAGGAAGAGGAAGAAGTGTGAGTGATGACAATCTCTGGAATCCAAGTTCAATAATTTCACTATTTTTCTTTTTTTTCCAACATTTTTATTCATATTTATTGATTATAAGTGTGATTTTTTTTTTTTTTTTATATAATATATATATATATTTGTAATTTACTTTTTGCAGCAATTTTTGTAAACCAGCCAACTATTCTTTATGGTGTTTTGTATAGTAAAAAAGGCTGCTTACTAACAGTGCTTTATGTCTAGTCTACTGTTTCCAGTTTGGGGCAACTCAAGAGTTGTGAAGGAGGCTTCGTAATTGCGCCAAAAATGGCAAGTGATTGGAAACGTGATCAAAATAAGATGGTGGTTTCTTAAGTTAAGGTAGCAATAATTCTATGCATTTACAAAACCTTAAAACATATTTTTCATTTTTTGTTTTGGAAAGGCTTGTTGCAAGTTTAACATGGAGTGTGGTAGTGGTAAAGTGAAAATGCATTCCTGAAGTGGAGTTATGCATCCTCAGTTCAAGAATGCTACCCAATATATACAGGAGTCAATATTGCAAGCTACTAGCCAGGCATACAAAGTTAATCTCTCCCTCAGTTCTACATGTGCACGCGACACACCAGTTCTTACTTGCCCAGTGTCAATTATCAATAGCCAACGGCAAGTGGTGAATGTAAATTGTGATGCCTGATATAAATACTCGGTAGCATTTAATAGTTGATAAACGAAAGTATAAAACTAACCCCAGATCTGAGCAGGTATAAAACATAACTACATCATGGATGGTGAGAGGTCATATTTTCCTTATCTGCACCAGGTGGCTTTGTGTTCTTGGCAAACTATATATTCTGAGGTCTTGTATTCATGAGGAGGAAAGCAGTCAGCACTGATAGGTGTAAGGAGTAATTATCAAGCAGACCTGTGACCATTTCCTTCTAACAGATACCTTCTGATGTCTCTAGGCAGATCCCCACAGAGATTATGCTAAAGAAAAAGTGTGTGCGTAAGGAAAACTAGAACTATGCCCTAAACATTCTCAAGTTTCCCCTCACACAAAGTTAGCACTGTAGCATCAAAAAGTCTGCTACACAAATCTAACAATTACGAGCATGGTCAGTTTGAAATTCATCTGATCTAAATCTTCTTTTTGAGGATGATGAAACAATTGAAATTGAGTTGGTTAAAAGAGATCCTAATTTTTTTTATCTGTACTCTTGCCCTAAATTAGGTTGGCTAGGTTATGCAGACGGACCTCCTGCTCTTAGATTACACCCCTAAAGGACTGCGGGTTAAGATGAACACCCTTGAAAAGATTGCAGCAATAAATGGATTAAAAATCCGTATTGGAAATACCAAAGTAATCACTTTCTTAAGAAAAACAAAATATCAATATGAATAGTCTATTGATAGTCAGCACATTGAAATTGTAGACTGCTATAGATCTTTAGGTGTGTTAATTGATCAAAACCTGTTCTTGAAACAACAGTGGAGAGAAACCAAATGGAAATGCATGAAGATCACAATGGCACTGAGTCATTTTATAGGCCCACAAGGAGGGTCTTCTGTTAGTACAATGTTATTGTTGTATTCTGCCATGGTTGTACTGTGCTTGCTCTATGGTGCTAAAATCTGGGGCAAAAAGTTTAAAAGTGAGATGAACAGATTTGAAGCGAAGATTTTAAGGATTTTATTGAGAATGCCTAAAACTCTCATGCAAATATATATTCTATTACTTGACTGCAATCTGATGCACACAAGCGACATTTTAGAGTATAAAATTGAAGCTATTCATAAAACTAAGCACACTGAATAATGACACTTTTATTGTGGAGTTTATGAAATATTTTAATAACGGGGATAATTATCTGGATTTGTGTATTATAGATTTCATGCGATCTGTTTATTTTAAATGGGCCAAAGGAAATGCTCATGACTGGTTGGAACTTTCGCATTTAAAGATCAAACATTTATTAAAAAAAGTCGATTCATGACATAGGAAAAGAAAGAGACATGATTGATCTTGCAACTAAAGTTAATAGTGGTATGTTCTTGCAATGCTGGTCGAATGTTTCTGGAAGACCTAAATACCATGCGCCTTCCCAGGCAGTAAAACAATTAGGCGCTACTTTAAATTTAACAATGTGACACGTTAGAAATAGTGGGTGAAAAATGTGGCATTGCAAGAGAAAATAGATTATGTAGACTATGTCGGACGTCATCAATAGAATCTGCTGAACTTATCATTTGCTGATGCAAGAGACTCAACTTTTTATGGTCCAAATACTAGATTTCTTCAACATGTATTTAAGTTGGGGTTTAGCTAGCAGACAGATGTGTTCCACCGTACGTATTTAGTTCTGCATTGAGAGGAGATCGGGATATGTATCCATGTCATAGTCCGTTCTTAGTTTTGAGCATTTCGGAAAGCGGGCGTTTCGCTAGCGCATGGACTTCCCTTGCGCTCCTATCCTGTGGTAAGATTGCGCATGGTGACCTGAGACAATTGTAGTCCTTCGGTTATATTAAATTTAGATCATCGAGCTGCTACTCGACAGCCGAGTTGGTACCTGGGACATTTGCGTTTTGAGCATGCCGGCGGTGAAAATGGACAGTAAGCGCTAGAACGGAGAGAGAATTTTTTGACATACGTGGGGCTCTTTAGGGTACAGTCACGGTATGTGTGTATCACAAACCGCGGGGGAACACTAGAGAATGATGTAGTGATTGTTTAGTCTTCCATGTAGACGATCTGTATACAGCATAAAGTAATGGTGAAATGCCTCTAGAGAGATTATACGATGGCTCAGTGGATTTTTCAGTGTCTAGGTTGTATCCACATTGCTTTGTGAATGTGTTTGAGTCTGAGGCATTTTTACACAATGGAAAACATTGTTTCATTGTTCTATTGCAGGTCGGTGTGCGTTTGGTTGAACATATGCCACCATTGCTGAAGGAATTATCTGTAACCTTTTGTGGACTTGGGTCCACTTGACCTATCGATGCTTGATTCATTGAAGGCAGCTGCAGGTGTATGTTGAACCTGTGTGACTCTGGTAGACCTAACATATACTCGATATGTATGCATGTGTGAGTTGATGGGACATAAGGGGGAATATTTATGAAGATTTGCGCCATATATGAAGTATCACTTTGAGGTAACTTCATTTCAAAATTGGAACATTATCAGGATTGGTCGATATAGGTCCTTGTCCTTATCCTTGCTATACTGTTACTTGTTACAGTTGGTGGAGTGTGTTAGTCATATGTAGACATTGTGGTGCTCGCTGCAGATCATAAGGACTTGTTTTTGTTCCATTGTAGGTTTTATTAGCATCCCAATTGTGATGCACAACGACCCCTACTACACGGTGTTGAAGAAATCTACATTTTTAGAGCTTTCCCCTGAAGAATGTTCACCCATTGTGTGGCATGTGTAGGGGAGGACTGGCCGCGAGGCCCTCCTCACCTGCAGCCTTCTCCCCAGGTGAGGACCATGACTCGGTGGCCGTCCCCTCATGCCACCCGGGCCCAGGTGGAGGAGGGGTCACCCGCCGACGACATTGCCTACACATATCCGTTCCCTGCATATACCAAAATTCAGTTAGGCCTAGAAGCCATCTTGTTTAGCAAACATGGCGTGAGTTCAGCACACTGTAACGAGGCCCCCACCTTTGGAGGGCCTTTCACGCATCTCCGCCGCCGCAGTAACCCTGGTAGATCCGCTGCGAGCGCGTTCCCATGAGAAAGTCGGGTATGAGCTAACCCGAGATGCTAACACTGTAACATTTTATCGTTCACAATGTAATATTGCACCCCGCATGACCTGGTCCGCGAGGCCGGGGTGACGGGAAAAAAGCTGAAGCATCACTATCTGAAGAAAGTAGAAAATAATTCAAGTATTGGTATTAACGAACTACCTCTGTTTAAACAGATCCTGTAAACTGTGAATAAACCATAAAGATGTAACGTTACATGACACCACCCCAGGTCTGGACTAGTGCTGCTATAACCACAGAGAAAGATGTCGACCCAATGTATAGCCTTTATCTGTATAAGTGTTCTTACAATTTTATGTAGAAACCTGAACTCATATATGTTTTCTTAATCACCTAAAGCGGCGAGCATCGATTTCTGTAGGCCATAACCTAGAACTACCTCGTGTAACGTCTAATGTACATAAAATAATCACACCATGTAGTAAATATAATGTTAGGTAACGAAAAGGTACTCGGACCGACTGTATTAAAGAAATGTGTAACGAAATTGAAATATATATATGTGTGTTTAAATAACATCAAAATAAGGCGGAACATTATAAAAGTTCTGCATTCAAAAGTTAGCAACGCACGAGGAAAAAACCTTTGTGAATATATGCAAGGCCATTCTCCCTCCCACCCTACCAAGTCTGCCAGATAAAGAAGCTAAGGCCTGTGCCGCGCTCCCTCACCTCCCCCAACCAAGCTGGAGCCGCTTCAGAGAGTCAGAGGCCCCGGTACCGCACCCAAGGCCACAGCCCGCCACCTGTGTTATTTACAGCACGGTAATAAACCCACGTTTGAATCCACTGATCTACCAGCACCCTCTCGTAAATTCCACAACCCTCCCCCTAGACCACCCCAAGAATCATGACCCCGTGCAAAGATGACCCCCATCACTGGGACAAGACACAGAGACCCCTTTATATAATAACTTCTAACGCGGCAGACAGACATGTATCATTCGGCTCAGGCCCCAGAGCCCAGCCCCTCGACCTAAAATACCGGTCAATAGGACACAGGTAAATCTCACCCCAACCGACAACCACCGGACCTCTCACGAGGTGCATTCCTCATGTGTTGCGTTTATTTTATAAGACAAACTGCTGAGCGATTTATTGATGAACTTAGATGTCGTTTCTTGAATAACTGCAGTGTGCATGGCCTAGGGCAAACGAGTCAGGAAAGGTATTCATCTTTGTCACAGGCTGCCCCAGCATACCAACACCGCTCGGATGACCTCAAGCTGGCCTGCCAGGCCCAACCCAACCCACGAGGCTGACCAGTGACGTCCTCACGCCAAGACCAACCACGCTGCAGCAACACCTATAGTTAGTCGACGCCACCCAATCCCAATTAACTTGTGCCCCCTATAGTGTGTAGGTTCTGATGACGTTTTTTGTATTAGAAATACGCCTGTCTTTGCTATTGTCAGACAGAGCGCTCTCGGAGGTTGCAGAGTTCTTTGCATGCCCTATTCTTTGGATAAACTCCCACTTACGCTCACCCGCACTCTGTCTTGGTCTTATTCCCACTACGGGAGAGTCCCTTATTGTCTCTCATTGCGGGGAGGATCGTGCTGAAATTGGGGGCGCTTCCTTTCAGTGGTGACCCCGACGTGATACCTCCAAATTATTTTTCCTAACTCCTTTTTAACGACCCCCTTGTGGCACGAGAATCTCCGGTCGAGAAGGGATACGCACGGTGAGCCGGCTCCGGGAGGCTGCCCGCCAACGGCGACCGGCACAATAAGAAGTGCGCACTCAATGAGAAAGGGTACGGGATCCCGATTGGAAAAAAATCCCCTTTGAGTGCCGCTCGCCGGAGCCAGGGGCTGACCGTTGAGTTACCGGTGACACTGCCTGGACGGACCCAGTTTCGGAGACTATCGGTTCAAGACGGGCACGTGAGTACTGAGTGCGAGCGACCGTAAAGGGGAAGGGAGGGGAAATTGTGCACAGAAGAACGGGGACAGGTAGAGGAGAAGAATAACGGGGGTCTACTAAAGACGGGTCTTAAAACTTTCTTTATCTTTTCTTTGCATATGGCCATTAGGAGTAAGAAATAAGTGAAGTGGTAGAAGTGACGGAAACCTAGCTCCGAAAGGGGGTGGAAGGCGGCGCCGCATAGTGCTATCTAAACTAGTACTGGGAATATATGAAGAAGTAAGAAATAAGTTATTGGTGTCTGGCAAAGGGAGACACCGGGAATATTTTTTAGTGATTGTTACTCTCTCTATTTCTTTTTTCCATTCCACGGGGCAGGGGGAGAAAGCGAAAAGGGTATAAGGTAAATATGCTTGTAGAAGAACTATAAAATAGGGAGCACATTGGTAGGATTGGGGATTAAGTAGTGGCACGTACAGACGTAAACATAGTAACATTAGCAGAAAAACAGGGACAGCTGGCCAGGGAGGAAAGGGAGGAAAAAAGACGAGGTGTGAGTGGAAAAGCATTGTGAAGGGTGCGCGCACCGTGTGAGTGTTGGAGACGAGCGGTTGACCGCGAGGTGGTGCCAGAGAGTGTTGACCATAACTAGTACTTGATCAGTTGCAAGCGGAATCATATGAGAGTGTATGGGAATGGGAAGGGGATGAGCTATGGTGAGTGAGGAAGAATTTGCGCAGTGAATAAAAGTTGGGTGATAATTTTTTGAGACGTCCGCTCTTGTCTGTGCCATAAAGGTATACATACACAAACCTACACCTAACTAAAAGTAAAGAAGGTGGACACGGCTGTGTTAGTGATTTAGAGGATGGGGGCCGAAACTCCCTTGTCACATATTTGTAAGAGCTTACCGGGATACGCTGAACGAATAAATAAATATCATGATCAATGGGTAACAGAATTGAAAGGGGAGGGTCTGCCCCAGATTTGGCCAGAGGGAGGGTCTTTTGATAAAAGCGTTCTTGATATGGTACGAGCATGCATTAGCCTCAAGTATAAGGGGAAACAATGGCAAAATAGGAAGGAGATATTAGACCTCTGGAGATTGTTTGAGGAAGTACCCCCACCCAAAGCTCCGGCACCAAATATTGATCTACCTTCCACCACAGATAATCCACTGATGATTCCAAGAGAGGAAAAGGAACAGCCAAGTACAGAACAACCTGCGGAGGTGATTAGTTTGTACCCGATATTACCTAAACCAGCCCCCGCAGCAGGATATAGCGATCCTGCTTATGTGCCTCCCCCCACAACTGGTACACCACAAAGACCAACAGCCCCCCCGCCATACGAAAGCACCAGAGAGCGCGCCCAGGGAAGCACACAGAGGGTGGATATAGAAAAGCTAATGAGTGACTTAGAGTCGAGGCTTACTGTGGCAAGGGATGAACTCTCAAGAATAAAAGACATATGTGAGCGCACGGCGTGCGCCCCTACACAATCAGGACGCACGTCTAGAGCGTCAAGCGAAAGTAGACAAATTGAGGAAGGATGGAAAAAGGGGGAAATACTGTTCAGAATTGAAGAAGAGCCGACACGAATAATAGAGATAGGAGCAGTAGAAGGGAGCATTGGTGATGTATCACGAGAGAGAGGGATCAGAGAGGACTTGTTATGTGATGTCAGAGGAGGGTTGGATGAGAGTGATAGGTTGAGTATGGCAGTGGGAGGGGAAAGCGAGGAAGTGGACGGTGCATGTTCGCTAGGGACTATAGACGACGAATGGATGGGACGACTAAGAAATAGGGTGGGGAAGATGGCGTCATTGGAGTCAGCAGCGACTAAGGAAAGGGAGGGTGCAACTGCAAAAGGGAAGTTACAACTTCCATTGATACACAGAGGGGGGGGGGAGACCAAACTATATACCATGGGCTCAGATGGATAAGGCTAATTTAATGAAATTATTGCCCCAACTGTCAGGAGGGGCAAGCAAGTGGATATATGCATTTGAGAAACATACCGCCGGCATACCGTTGGCAGTAGGCGATGTGAAAAGCCTACTAGTAACCGCAGTAGGAGATCAAGCGGACAGAGTATGGGCTAAGGCTGGTTTCCCGGCCGTGACGTTGGACTGTGACCGCCATGATGGGGCTTCCTTTAATACGGTACGAGCAAGGGTGTGGGACGCACTGCGGGAGACATTCCCAGATACCCCCGATTTACAGTCAGTAATGCAATGTACAATGAATGACGGGGAGGATGCTATGGATTACATTCTCCGGGTGCAGGAGATGTGGAGAGCGGAAACGGGCACGCCCTGGCACCAATCCACATCTCTATTTTATTTTATCATTAAGAGAGGGCTCCCAAAAGAGGTGCAGAAGGCACTCGATAAAATAGCGGGCGTTGAGGCAAAGGGGTGGCCAGAGATCCAAAGTATAATAGTGCACCATTGCAAAAGGATCAAAGAGAGAGAGAGGGAAGTAGCACAGAAAAGGTTGGCAGACGAGGCGAAGTTGGTACAATCAAAACTGGTGAAGGTTGCAGCAGCGGTAGCAGGGCTCCCACTCATGAGGGAGGGAGACGAAGGAGAGGAGGGGCAAATAGCAATACAAGGAAGAATAGCAGCAAATTGGGCAGGACAAGGACAACGACAGTGGACTGAGCAGGAGCAGAACGGAGGTCCAACGTGGCAAGAGTGGGCCCCAAGAGGGGGAAGAGGTGGGTACAGGGGCCGAAGAGGAGGACAAGGGTATGGAGGAATGGGAGGAAATGGGTGGCAGGGTCCCAGAGGTCCACAGGGGAGCTGCTGGAATTGTGGGAGATGGGGGCACTACTCAAGAGAGTGCAGGAGCAGACAAAACAACGGGTTCCAGGAGACAGAACAGTACGGTCACCCCCACCCAGGGAGCCCCTACGGCCTCCCCATGGGACAATACCAACAACCAGAAAATGTAGGACAAAGAAGTAACGCACAACTACACGGACATCAGTACAGAACACAAAACCACCCACAGAATAATGACAATATGCAATACACGCCAGGTAACACTTTCGCCACAGTAGCTAACGGAGCGCCTGCTCCCGCACCTTACAGCGGGGTGTCAGTAGTTTCGGGGAACATTTTTGATCAAGGGGGGGCAATGAGACACCCCGCATAGGACAGCCCACAGAGAGCACTTGCGTGTCCAGTACTATCTACGACCCACAATGCATCAGAGGAACCATTGATAGGAGCGCAGATAGGAGACAAGCAGTTCATATTCATGGTGGATTCGGGAGCGGAGAAATCATGCATTAGAGAGGGCCGGTTCCCGTTATCTAATAGAACGTTAGAGACGCAGGGGTTCTCTGGGGCTGTAATTGAAGTTCCTTACACAGAGGCATTGGATGTGACAGTGGGGGGTAAAACAGTGAAAGCACCCTTACTGTACTATGAACACTCTCCCATTAATTTGCTGGGGAGAGATCTCTTAAGCAAACTAAATATGACAATATCATTCACAGGGAGCGGTATCGTATGTTCGACGCCAGGCATATGCCCCCTCCGCATATTAGCAGTAATACACGGCCACACAATCATGCAAGAGATCAGAGGGGTACCAAGAAACGAGGAGATGTTTGTTGAAGGCATGAGAACATTGGCTCTCATAGTACCAGAACTAAAAAGGATGGATTGGAGGATTCCAGCCGAATTCCTCTTCCGCCCCATAGCAAGCCCCGACACTGCTCCCGGGTCAGTGCTATCGTTGGATTTACACGCAGTACACGTGTCAGCAAACAGAATATGTGTGATTGGCGTTGACATGGAAGGATGTGAGTGGCGGACAGTACTGTGTACAAATGCAAATATCCCACTGAGGGAGCTCTCGGACGAGGAGCTATTTTCTGACACTGAGACAGATGGCGAAATAGTGATGGAACTAGCAATGCCGTGCGACATTGTAGTTACAGCCAGAAAAACTCAAGTTGAATTAATGGCAGTAGTAGGAGCACCACATGCATTTTTTGATGACGACATGGGGTTAGTACCCACTAACATATGGACAAATGGCCCCCATGATGTGGGGTTATTACATGGGGTTCAGCCTGTGGTAATAAAACTGAAACCAGGAGCAATTCTACCCCGGGTAAAACAATATCCATTGTCACGCGAAGCAGAAGAAGGGATCAGAGAGACACTAGATGCACTGCTAGCACAAGGAATAATAGTGCCCTCAAACTCCCCATGCAACACATGCATTTACCCGATTAAAAAGGCGAAGGGAGGTTCATGGAGGATGATACAGGATTTACGCCCACTCAATGATGTAATTCAGAAGGAGTTCCCTTTAGTTCCGAACCCGGCGACAATACTGTGCAACATTCCGAAAACGGCATCCCACTTCACAGTTATTGACTTAAAAAATGCATTTTTTTCGATTCCCTTAGCAGAAGAGAGCAGGTACTTAACAGCGTTTACACTAGGGGGGAGGAGGTTCGAACACTGCAGACTACCACAAGGATATTGCGAGAGCCCAAGCATATTCAACAGGGTACTACATGAAGATCTGGGGAATTTGTCTGTAGAAAGCACAGTGATTCAGTACGTTGATGATTTATTGATTTGTGCACAAACTGAGGAAGAGTGCAGAAAGGACTCAATAACACTCCTGACATTATTGGCCAACAAAGGGTACAAGGTGGACAAGGGGAAGTTACAATACTGTCTGACAGAGGTCCTATACTTGGGACAGCTGATATCAAAGGATGGCAAGCGGATCATACCAGACAGGGCACAGGCGATTAGAGCAGTTGGGGAGCCCAAAACAGTAAAAGAGATGCAGAAATTTCTGGGTATGTGCAACTATTGCCGAGCATGGATATTGGATTATGCAGCATACACAAGGCCCTTGTTACAGGCACTAAAAGAGGCACAGCAGGAAAACAAACACATAGAATGGACAGAAGAGATGAACACAGCATTTAACTCACTAAAAGAGCTGATATCAAGCGCTCCAGTACTAGCAAATCCAGATTATGGGCGCGAATTCTTCTTATTTTCACACTGCAAAGGAACACTGATGACAGCAGTATTGACACAAAAGACATCGTTAGGGCACAAACCACTGGCTTACTATAGTGGCACCCTAGACGCAGTAATGCAAGGTCATTTCGCGTGCGAGCAATCCCTAGCTGCAGCCGCGTTCGCGATTGAGAAAAGTGCCACGATAGTGATGGGCTGTCCTGTGACACTGTTTGTGGAACACTCACTCTTTGCAATATTAGAGCGATCAAAGAGCACATTGACGACACAGCGCGCCACAGCATATGAAATAATACTGTCCAGCGCAAACATCCACATAGTAAGATGTAAAACAGTGAACCCGGCCACATTCATCACAGAGGCGTGCACCGTAGAGGACATGCAGAATCACAACTGCGCTACGTACACAGGTGACGAAGGTCAGGATCAAGTGATTTTTGAGAATGCCCTGAACGAGGGAGAGGTGTATTTCGTGGACGGGTCAGCATCAATAGACATGGAGACAGGAGAGAAACATGTGGGTATGGCAGTTGTACGATTAGAGGAAGATGAATACGAGACACTAGTGCAACACCGCCTCCCATCACACTATTCAGCCCAAGCAGCAGAACTAATAGCGCTAATAGAAGCATTGCATGCCGCCAAGGGGTGCGCAGTGACAATATATACCGACTCAGCATACATGACAACAACAGTACACGGCGGGTTGGCACGGTGGGGGCGGAGAGGGTTTCGACGAGCAGATGGAACACCAGTTCAGCATGCAGAATTATTGAAAGAACTGATTGAGGCCCTGCAAGACCCCACGGCAGTGGCCATCGTAAAATGCCAAGCCCACACCACAAATACTGATTTTATATCTTTGGGGGAACGCGGCAGCAGACGCCGCTGCCAAAGAAGCTTCGTATTTACAGAAAGGTGTAGTAGGAGAGTACATGTTGCACCACACAGCAAGCCAAGAGGTCCCCACAGGATACAACATGATGCCCACACAGGAAATAATAGAGCTGCAAGAGGGAGCTAGTGCGGAAGAAAAATTGCTGTGGACTAAAAGGGGATGCGGCAAATCGCCGACTGATTTATTGTGGCGACAAAAAAGTTCAGGAAAAGCGGTAATGCCAGTTACATTGTTAGAAATAGCATTTCAACAACTACACTTTCCCGCACATAATGCAAAGCAACACATAATGGCGGACATACAAGAAGATTGGTTTGCACCTTGCCTCCATGAACACATCACAAGGCTGACTTTAGAATGCACGACATGTCAGATTTACAACTCAGGTATGACATTGCGCACACTGAGAGGAACGATACCAAAACCAACTGGCCCATTCAGAGAGCTCCACATTGATTATGTAGACATGGGAGAAAGATGTAACGGGGCTCGCTACATGATTGTGGTTGTATGTCCATTTTCGAGGTGGGTGGAGGCAGGCCCCTGTGCGCGCCCTGATGCGAAGGGCGCCGCGAAGTTCCTAGTGCGGGAAGTGTTCCCGCGCTGGGGGATTTGCGAAGTTATTCGCTCAGACAACGGCACGCATTTTGTTAATGAACTATTCAAAGAAGTGACTACCCTATTGGGAATAAAGCACAAATTATGTTCGATTTATCATCCTCAAAGTAATGGCGTAGTGGAAAAGATGAACGGTCTGTTAAAAAGCAGATTGTCAAAACTGTGTTTTTCCCTTAAAAAGACCTGGATGTACTGCCTGCCTTTGGCCCTGTTTGAGTTACGAAATCAACCAAGTAAAGACCACCATTTGTCCCCGCATGAGATCGTCACGGGGAGAAGAATGCACACAGCGCATTCGCCTCTCCGTGAACGTTCTGATGCACACAGAAGTGCAGCGATATTGGGAGAGGAGTTCACAGAGTACTTGAAAAAACTGACACGGGCAGCACGCGTAATTGCGAAGCAACTAGCCCCCCCCTCTACAAGAGAGGAGGGGAACACAACAGAAACAGAGACACTGCCTGAAAAACCATTACAACTAATGCCTGGTGACCTTATATATGTCAGAAGTTTTGTGCGAAGGTGGAATGCACCACGTTTCCATGGCCCTTATGAGGTAGTGTTTTGCACACCCACAGCAGTAAAGGTGAAGGGCCTACGATACTGGGTGCATTTGACAGACGTACGCAGAGCTTATAGCGCTGTGGAAGGTGAGGTACAGGACGAGGCACAGGCAACTGCGGACAATGAAGTTGTGCAGAATGAATGATGGGAATTTTGTGTGCATTAAGTGATGAACTTTGAACGCGACTGGCGCACGACAAAGTGTACTGAAATAAATATGTGTATATATATATATGTATAATTTTTTACAACTTTCGAAGGTTTTTGTGGGTTTTTTTTTGTTTTGGAGAAGTTTTTTTCTCTCGACTTTCCTCTTTATATATGAAATAATGTACGGATAGTAATGATTGTAAAGTTACCTTGTCTGTGGACACACCCCCTCCCTCACCCACTCCCATACTTTGCCGAAAAAATGTCACAACGTTATAAATGTTTACATGCTTGTACTTAATGAACTTTTATGTTTTAAACAGGATTTACTATGGCATCGAATGGGCAGCCTGCAACTAATAGATTTGTTAGATTTAGAGAAATGTTAGCAGATAGATTGACATATTCATACGAATGCGGTTTATCAATGTGTGTTATTGTGTTCTTCATCTCAATATTTTGCCTAGTGACACATTGGGTCATAGCGTTCATCTCTACCGAGATGAACGAGGGGGGAGGGGGGAGTAACACCACCCTTGCCCCTGGCACGAATTCAATTACAAGTATGAATATTAAAGAAGGTGATTTTTTGGTCTGGGATGGATCACGCCTTGTATGGGGTTACTACACTGCACCACCCACTGTTGCCCCGTCACAATCAAGAGATAAAGATATGAAAAATGACACAATGTCCCTACCCGAAATATATAACAGCCCCACTACCCTTCCCGTCCCGATACAAAACAGCGATTTGTTGTTTATTGAGGAAAATGGAAAAGTAATTACGATGACAGAACACAAGTTCCTATATGAAGAATTGGAAAAGGGGGGAGGGAATGAGAAAGGGGGGCCTATTCTTTCACCTATCGAAACTAAAAGATATAGGAGGGGGGAGAGAAGTAGGCGAAGAAGAGAGACAAGCAGGAGGGGGTATGATGAGTATTATGGGTTAGGATTAGACAAGATGGAAGACCCACGACACCCCCACCAAGCAAATAAATGGTATGCAGATATGAGTACAACAGCTAAACAGACAACCAATGAAAGCTGCTATGTCTGTTCGCTCATCCCCCATGCATCAGGTACACCCAAAGTGTTGTTGCCAAGAGAATTGCCCATTGTGGATGCCCAATGTCTCCTTCATCTCACACTGTGTAGAATAAAGAACACCTTTCAAGCACACGATGTCTCTTTCAAAATGATACAGGACAACAAAACGTGCTATTCAAAAGCGTCTGGAGTGGTCTGTCTTAAAGAACCTTTCTTTGCAATACAAGGGACGCTGTTTTCCGAAAACAAATGGAAAGATGAAGAAGTACTGTACAAAGCGGAAGCACTGAGAGGTGTCCAACCAGACAAGCTGCGGTGGATGGAAAAAACGTGCCTACCAATATGGAAAGAACACATCTCTAAACTAACATGGGTAACAGCGATGGAGAAACCCTTCAAGCTACAAAGTGAAATACAAAACGAACTATGTTTCAAGGGAGAAGGAAAAGTGGCAATGGGAACGAATAAGAACTGTAACAAAACTCTCACCATCCCAGACATGAAAAAAGGAACAGCAGCACTAATGGACACATACTGGGTATGCGGGAATCAGGCTTACTTGCACCTTCCCCAGGCATGGAGTGGCAGCTGCTCAATGGCCACTTTGCATTCGGCCCTTATGGTGATTCCAGAAAGTCACGTCGACGAAAATAAAAGGACGCAAGGAAACATGAACAAGGATGCGACATCTCCCACTGCAGAAGCGCACCTCTATGTCCTGTCCTCCGGAGGGAAAGAAGAGGAGCTATCACGGAACAAGCGAGCATCAAACTACATATCACAAGCATCATCCGATTTATTGGCACAGATCCCAGACAGGTATCGCCTGTTCAGCTCCGTGGAAACATTTTTTGCCTCACTAGTTTCAAGTGTTCAAGCAAGAGCAAATGCAAAATGGCTCCAGATCACACGGTGGGAACTGATTCAGCTGGCCAATGACACTGAAGAAGGGTTCAACATAATAAAGGTGGAACTACGAGCTCTGCGACTAATGACCATGCAGAACAGGTATGTTCTGGACCTACTAACAGCAATCGATGGAGGTGTTTGCCGAAAAATAGGAAGTGCGTGCTGCACGTTCGTACCTTCTGAAGACGCAGAAAATGGGTCCCTGTCCCACGTCATTGAAGCAGTACATAACCTGGGAGAGAAGATGAAGCTGGAAGGTGGGGCTAAAGATAGCTCATGGTTCGACAATATCTTCTCCTGGGTTCCCTCATGGCTTGGAATGGCGATGAAGTTCTTGATACCAGTTGTGGTGGTCCTCCTCGTGGTGTTCTGCCTGTGCCAGGTGGGCCTCCGATGTTGTGCTAACGCAGTCCCTAACGGTGCAATGATGATGGTGACAATGGGCAACTCTGGTGGTACAATTAAGGCGACACAAGAAGTACATGTACAGACAGGAACAGATAACACTCCCAGATACCAGTTAGTGCCTATGTGCCGTGATAAGTACATAGTAGATAAACTATGGCACACCACTATCAAAGAACCTCGAGATGTGGAACTGGAATGGTATGAGGAGGTCTGGGTAGACTTGGAAGAAACTGGCGACTGTATATATTTAACATGTACCCCAGATGAGTATGCTAGAAGAGGTGAGAGCTTGAGGGGGGTATGCAGAGCCTGGATGCCTAGAAAAGGAACACCTGCATGGGATGACGCAGTGATAGAGGAGCAAGAATGTAGAAGATTAGAAGAGCTAAAGAATTCGTTACTTTAGTAACGAAAGGGGGGAAATGTAGGGGAGGACTGGCCGCGAGGCCCTCCTCACCTGCAGCCTTCTCCCCAGGTGAGGACCATGACTCGGTGGCCGTCCCCTCATGCCACCCGGGCCCAGGTGGAGGAGGGGTCACCCGCCGACGACATTGCCCACACATATCCGTTCCCTGCATATACCAAAATTCAGTTAGGCCTAGAAGCCATCTTGTTTAGCAAACATGGCGTGAGTTCAGCACACTGTAACGAGGCCCCCACCTTTGGAGGGCCTTTCATGCATCTCCGCCGCCGCAGTAACCCTGGTAGATCCGCTGCGAGCGCGTTCCCATGAGAAAGTCGGGTATGAGCTAACCCGAGATGCTAACACTGTAACATTTTATCGTTCACAATGTAATATTGCACCCCGCATGACCTGGTCCGCGAGGCCGGGGTGACGGGAAAAAAGCTGAAGCATCACTATCTGAAGAAAGTAGAAAATAATTCAAGTATTGGTATTAACGAACTACCTCTGTTTAAACAGATCCTGTAAACTGTGAATAAACCATAAAGATGTAACGTTACATGACACCACCCCAGGTCTGGACTAGTGCTGCTATAACCACAGAGAAAGATGTCGACCCAATGTATAGCCTTTATCTGTATAAGTGTTTTTACAATTTTATGTAGAAACCTGAACTCATATATGTTTTCTTAATCACCTAAAGCAGCGAGCATCGATTTCTGTAGGCCATAACCTAGAACTACCTCGTGTAACGTCTAATGTACATAAAATAATCACACCATGTAGTAAATATAATGTTAGGTAACGAAAAGGTACTCGGACCGACTGTATTAAAGAAATGTGTAACGAAATTGAAATATATATATGTGTGTTTAAATAACATCAAAATAAGGCGGAACATTATAAAAGTTCTGCATTCAAAAGTTAGCAACGCACGAGGAAAAAACCTTTGTGAATATATGCAAGGCCATTCTCCCTCCCACCCTACCAAGTCTGCCAGATAAAGAAGCTAAGGCCTGTGCCGCGCTCCCTCACCTCCCCCAACCAAGCTGGAGCCGCTTCAGAGAGTCAGAGGCCCCGGTACCGCACCCAAGGCCACAGCCCGCCACCTGTGTTATTTACAGCACGGTAATAAACCCACGTTTGAATCCACTGATCTACCAGCACCCTCTCGTAAATTCCACAACCCTCCCCCTAGACCACCCCAAGAATCATGACCCCGTGCAAAGATGACCCCCATCACTGGGACAAGACACAGAGACCCCTTTATATAATAACTTCTAACGCGGCAGACAGACATGTATCATTCGGCTCAGGCCCCAGAGCCCAGCCCCTCGACCTAAAATACCGGGTCAATAGGACACAGGTAAATCTCACCCCAACCGACAACCACCGGACCTCTCACGAGGTGCATTCCTCATGTGTTGCGTTTATTTTATAAGACAAACTGCTGAGCGATTTATTGATGAACTTAGATGTCGTTTCTTGAATAACTGCAGTGTGCATGGCCTAGGGCAAACGAGTCAGGAAAGGTATTCATCTTTGTCACAGGCTGCCCCAGCATACCAACACCGCTCGGATGACCTCAAGCTGGCCTGCCAGGCCCAACCCAACCCACGAGGCTGACCAGTGACGTCCTCACGCCAAGACCAACCACGCTGCAGCAACACCTATAGTTAGTCGACGCCACCCAATCCCAATTAACTTGTGCCCCCTATAGTGTGTAGGTTCTGATGACGTTTTTTGTATTAGAAATACGCCTGTCTTTGCTATTGTCAGACAGAGCGCTCTCGGAGGTTGCAGAGTTCTTTGCATGCCCTATTCTTTGGATAAACTCCCACTTACGCTCACCCGCACTCTGTCTTGGTCTTATTCCCACTACGGGAGAGTCCCTTATTGTCTCTCATTGCGGGGAGGATCGTGCTGAAATTGGGGGCGCTTCCTTTCACATGAAGAACAGAAACATGTTGGGGAAATGTTTTTTTTCTTTTTTTAAAACATATTTATTTATAGCAAGGCAGGTCAGGTTACAAGAATCATTGCATGGCAACATTGCATATCAATAATAAGTCTACAAATCTGTATCTCTCGCCCCCCCCCTTTTATTTTTTTATTTCAGCTTCCCCGGGCCATAGCCTCAGCCCACTGCTCCAGCTTGGTGAGTGTCCCCCGATCACTCAGAGCCCATCGGGTGTTGATTGGTTTGAATGTCAGTGCGGGGAATCGTTGATCATAGTCCAGTACTGGGGCCCAAATGTTCTGGAAGCGGTGCAGGGCCCCCGCTTTCGCCGCGGTGACCTTCTCGGCGATCAAGATGTCCCGGAGTTTCCCCCACCAGCGGGCCATGCAGGGACCATCCGGGGACTTCGAGAATCGGGCCAGCACCGTCTTGCCCGCTAGGAGGCATTGCGTTAGCTTTGCCCTGTTTCCAGAGTGGGAGTAGATCCCGGGGACCGGGACCCCTAGCAGGACAGTTTCAGGGTCCAGTGGGAGGGCGGTCTTGGTAATCTGTTCGATGGTCGAGAGACACCTGGTCCAACATTGCTGGATCTTGGGGCAGGTCCACCACATGTGAAAAAAAAGAGCCCGGCTGAGCGCAGCCCCTCCAGCAGGAGGGATCCACTTGTGGATTCATGTAATGAAGTCTGAGCGGGGGGTAGTACCATCGCAGGGTGAGTTTGTAGGCACATTCCTTATTGGTGACGCAGGAGGAAGAAGAGTGGGTGCGGGTCCATATATCTACCCACGTTTGGTCGTCAGTCGGATGACCTAGGTCCGCCTCCCACTGGGCCATATAGAGTTTTTGTCACCAGGAAATCCCCCATGAGGCGTCTGTATATGGTCGCGGTCCTGCCTCTAGCTGGCAAGTCTCTGAGGGTTAGCTCAAGGGGTGTCGGGGGGCGGGTGGCTGCCTGGAGGGTCTGAGGATGGGAGCACTAGTGGCGGAGGTGGCAGTACGTGAATCTATCCTCCTCCTGGAGCCGGAAGACCTATTTGCATTGTTCGAAGGTACAGGGTTTATTCCCAAAATATAGCTGTTCCAGGGTTTCGAGGCCCCCATCTATCCAATTTTGGAAGTTACGGGGATGGGCCCCCGGAGAGAAATTTGGATTATGAAAGATCGGTGAGAGAGGGCTTTGGCCTCTCGGGATTGACTTCTGTTTCAAGGCCCAGTCCCAGGAGCTTAGGGTATGTTTCATCGTCCGCAGAATGTTCTTCCAGCGTTCCCTGAGGGGAGGCTGGATGTGTGGGAGGAACCGGAGTGGAAGTTGAGCTTGTTCTAGTTCCACCCATCTCGGGCGGGCTGTGCTTGTTTGCCAGGCGTGGATGTGTGATAACTGCGCCGCTGCCCTATAAGCCTGTAGATCGGGGCCCCCCAAGTCTGGCATTACCAATTAGGGTCCTGTGGGGGATCCTGGCCTTCTTGCCTTTCTATATAAACTTTGACATTTTCCTCTGTAGGTCTTGAAGGGCCGGAGTCGGAATGGGAACAGAGATGGAGGAGCAGGCGTAAAGGCATCTCGGAAGCAAGTTCATTTTGGTGGCTGTGATCTGGCCCATTAATGAGATTTCTTGCGTGGTCCAGCGCTTCAAGTCTCCCTCTAGTTCACGAAATCATCTGGAGAAGTTTACCTGGTAGGTGTCCTTCGGGTTCGCTGGAATGTGAACTCCCAGATAAGGGATGGACTGATCCCGCCACTTAATTGGGCACAGTCTAGTTAGCGCCTCCCTTTCCTCTGATCGGAGGCCGACTCCCAGAGCCACTGATTTGCCAAAGTTGACAGTGAAGCCGGTGACCTCCCCAAAGTTCTTTATTTCGGCTAGGGCATGCTTCGCTAAGGTGCTAGCTTCTGAAAGCATTAATAGTACATCGTCCGCGTATAGGGCAATTTTATGTTGAGATGGGCCCACCTGCGTGCCCTTGATAAGTTCATTCTGCCTGATCCTCTGGGCGAAGGGTTCCATTGTGAGGGCGAAGAGAAGGGGAGATAGCGGACAGCCTTGTCTTGTCCCGCAGGACATGGGAATCGGGGCTAAGAGGGCGCCATTGATCCTCAGGATGGTTTTGGGGGCCTTATAGTTGGCTAGGACCATGGACCGGAACGTCAGGCCGAAACCAAAAGCTTCCAGGGTGCATTCCATGAATGACCAGGCAACTCTGTCAAAGGCTTTGATTGCATCCAGGGCAATTAGGGCGAGACCCTGGGAGTTTCGGTGGGAAATAGGTTGGCGTCAATATTCAGTAGGGCGATGGGTCTGTACGAGGCTGGATCTCTCGGTTCCTTCCCTGGCTTAGTGTAACGCTCACCTGACTCCCACGGAGGCGCTGGCCTGGTTCACGCTGCTGTGACCTCTTCTAAGGTGATGCGCAGGGTTCGGAAGATGGACTGGACCGGGCCCCCAAATCTGGCTTGTCTGGCTCACAGAAGTATCCTTCTGTATGCGAAAATAGGGGATTAACTGTCTGCGGGGTAATGCAATCAGCCTCCCACTTTCCTCGCTCACCCTCCTCGAAACCCTTCTGTGATGCCTCGTAGCGTCTCACCTTAGGGTCTGGAAGGACGAGCTCTCCATCCTGCTTCTGATGCAGGGGCGCGTTGGTATCCAGTTACTTCACTGGATTTTCAGATTGGTGAGAACAAAACTTGCTTGGCTTCCAGGTAAGTTTTTTTGATAAGAGGTTCCCCTTGTGTCCATGCATTAATGTACTAATGCTAGTGTTTTTTTCCGCATAGGGGCCGGGGTACGGAATGCCGGGGAACAGGCACTGACCCGAGATGAGAGGTGAAATCCTTGTAGAAATCAGGTAAGTCTTTAATGAGCGTTTTTTTTGGTAATGTCTTTTCATTCGCTCATTAACGCTGATGTCTCTTTTTCCCCTTAGGGGCCGGGGTCCGGAAATGCCAGGATGCGGCGCGGACCCGAAATGAAGAGGGAATGATTCAACAGGTAAGTCTTAACATGGAGATTTAGCTTTCCTTATTGCCTTCTTTCTCACCTTTTGTACTGGTCTTTTTCTCCCTAGGCACTGGGGCGTGACTGCGAATCCGGATGATCGCTGCTGAACATGGAGGCGCCCAGTAAAGGTGAGTGGAATGCGGCGCTGCAGCGATCGACGCAATGAGCTTTTAAATAAGTCTTCCTTTTCAGGATTGTCGGCGAGATGTCTCCGGGATGCGGATTTAGCAGGTAAGGACTTTTCCTTCTTCGGTTCTCTTCTTCTCTTCCTTTGCAGGTGATCCAGGATGCTGGCAGGCGTGGCAGAAGTCAGGATGCAGGAGCAGACATGGTGAGCGTCCAGCTGCTAGATGCAGAACAACGCGAAGCACGTGTGGCTGTTCAGGTAGGGTTTAAATAGCCTTGAAAGAAGTTCCAGGTATGTATCCTTCCCCCGACCACGCCCGGATGGTAAATTTAGTCCCACAGGTAAACTAATTCCTTTCAGGCCTCAAGGAGGCCGGGATCCTGCAGCATGGTCTGCATCAGGTAAGTGCACCCAAGCACATCCATCATGAGCCTGGCGCCATAGGCGCCCGGACACTGTCCAAAGGGCCCCTATATGGGGTTGGTGGGTCCTTCCTTGGGGACTGGATGTCTGCTTTCGGGGACGCAGGGCTTGAACCGGCTCCCCCGGAGCGGGCATCATGACACTTAGGAAGGAGGACCGTCATAGACTCTTGCATTGAGGGGGTCACAGAACCGACCCCTTGAATGAATTGAAAAGAGATACCTTATGGGGGATAAGTTGGGGTTTGAATATTTTATAAAACCTAGGAGAGAACCCATCTGGGCCCAGGGCCCGCGATTTGAGGGCCTTGATAGCTTCGTTGACCTCGTTGTCGGTTATTGGAGCCTCCAGCTGCTCTCGCGTGGAGTCGGGCAGGTGTGGCAGGGTGGCCTTTCGCAGGTATGCTTTTTGTTTGGATCGATCACGTGGAGGTGCCGTCATGACCTGGGTTGGGTGGTCCGTAGCTAATTGTAGTTTCATCAGCTCCCAGTAGTGGGTCACCCCCTGTGGGTCCCAGAGCCCTGCAATGGTGTTGGTGCGTCTCGTTTTGGCCAGCTTGGCCACCAGAAGCTTGTTAGCCTTGTTGTTTTTGGCGTAATAGAATTGTCTGGTCTTAGCCAATAGCTGCGCAGTATGATCAGCGTAGTGGGCCTCCAATTTCTTTTTCGGGCTGATCGGAGAGCTCGTTGAGATCTGGGGGACCAGCCGCTTTTCTTTTGGGCTTCCCCAGCTTACCGCAGGTCTTCCTCCATGACTTGCCCGATGTTTCTCCGGTCTCGGTGGAATGCTACCCTTTGGGTTATCAGGGCTCCCCTAACCACAGCTTTCATCCCATCCCAGTTGTTAGAAGGGGAGGTATCTGAGGCTGGGTTCTCCTCAAAGAAGTTCCTGATGGTGGTACAAATTTTGTCCCTGATTGACATGTCGTTAAGGATTGGGTCGTACAGCGCCCATCTGCATGGGACGTTAGCATTGGGGCTCTGGATGCGAAGTTCCAGTACTATTGGAGCATGGTCCGATTTAAAATCCGTGGGTCTATGGACACCTCATTGGTGAAACCGAGAGTTTGGGGGGGATGACAGGAGGAGGTCAATTCTGGAGAGTGTCCGATGGACGAAGGAGGAGTAGCCTTTCTCGGTGAGGTAAAGCACCCGCCACGTATCCACCACCTCCAGGGTTCTGAAGAGGCGCAGGAGGCTGAGGGCCCGTGCGAAATCGCCAGGGGTGGGGGGTGTGATTGGTCTCTAGTGGGGTCTGGTACCCCCTTGAAGTCCCCTCCTAGTATTGTTTGGCCTTCTACAAAGCCTGAGAGGGAGGAGCCCAATGAGTCATAAAAGGTCGCCTGCCCCGAGTTGGGTGCATATACAGATACAAAGGTGTAGAGGTCCCCTAGCAGGAGACATTTGATGGCCACGAAGCGGCCCTCTGGGCACATCATGGAGTCCAAAATCTGGGGATGTAGGTCCTTCCGGAAAAAGATTGCCGTGGCCCCCTTCTTGGTGTCTCCCGAGTCAAAAAACTGGTGTGGATAGGCGCTGGATCGAAGACGACCAAAGTCATCTGGGAGGAGATGAGTTTCCTGGAGTAATGCCACCCCAGCCTCCTCATCTTGTAATTTCTGAAGGATTGATTTACGCTTAGGGTGGGGAGTTAAGCCCATTAACGTTCCATGAGAGGCATCTCAGCGTCTGACGCTCCAGGGTCGGGGATCCGGGTACTCCCTGTTCGGGGGGAGGGAGGGAGATACCAGGCTGTCCATTAGTTGCCATCATAGGGGTGATTTGGAAGCGACCTGTCCTGCACTTGCGGTTTAAACAAAGGCCCCCAACGGGAGGCCAACTTTTTAACTAGCGGTGTGGGTAACATTGTGGGTGTAGCCCCCCCCCTGGCCAACAGGGCCAATTGAGACTGAAGGAATAACATTTGTATCCAAGGACTTAAGATGGAACGTGCATAAACCGTGGATGAAGCCCGCCGCACTGGGGGATCGTAGATCTGTGCAGGGCCGAAGCCGATGCTTTTAGATTGGCCATGAGGGCGATGGGCGCCTGGGCAGATGAAGCGGTGGTGGATATTTCACGTAGCTCAGGCTCTAACTACCTCCTCCTGTTGTTTCGGGAGGTCCTGGACCACGAAGACCGCCTGAGTTGAGGGGGAGGGGTGGATTTAGGGCTCTCCGATGCTTCCGGGCTCAGTGAGGTGGCTCCCTCGGGGGAGGCCTGGTGCATGATCTTAGTGGCATCTTCCAAGTGGCAAATTTTCCGGAGGGAGCCATTGAAGGAGAATTGCAGTGCTGTGGGGAAGAGCCATCTTTACTTAATTTGTCGCTCCTGGAGAAAGAGGGCCAGGGGTCGGAGAGCCCTTCTTCTTTGTAAAGTCAGAAGGGAGAGATCCTGGTAAATCTGAATAGGGAGGCCTTGGAAGGAGAGCTCATTGCGAGAGCGGCTGATGGCGGAGATGGCTTCTTTCGTGGAGAAGTAGTGGACTCTTGTGATGACATCCGGAGGTAGGTCCGAGTCCACTCCTCGGCGCGGGCGCAGTCTGTGGGTCCGATCCAGCAGGAGCTGGGATTTGTCTAATTGTGGGAGGAGGGCCTGGAAGAAGTCTCCTATGTAATCTGGCAGATTTTTGTCAAGAACTGAGGATGGAACTCCCCGGATCCAGAGATTGTTACGGCAGGCTCTGTTTTCCAAGTCCTCTTGTTTGGATTCGAGGATTTCACACTTGTCTTGAAGAGCTCTTACTGCTTGCTGGATATCTCCCAATGTGGTTGCCTGGTCTTGGGAGCGGTCCTCCACCTCACCCTGCCTCTGCTCCACCTCGGCCACCCTGTGATCAGTTTGCTACAGTTTGGTGGTGAGCTCTGACATACAGGACCAGAACTCGGCCTTAATGTCTGCCATAAAAGCCAATAGGTCGCCCCTGGTGGCTGGGGTGTCTCTTGGACACCCCAGATGACCTACCCTACCGACCTCTTCGGAGGTCGGTAGGGTAGGCCTAACAAGTTCAGGTTTCTTTCCCCTGTCTGGAGCAGTGAGCATGGTGGCAATGTCCGTGTTTTTGGTTGTTTTCGTCTGCTTGGACATGGTGGCGGACCGTGGGGTGGAGGAGGAGCTGAAAAAGTCTATCACGCGTTCAAACACCAAAGCGCCGGGTTGAGAGACAAGGATGCTGGTCCTGGGGTCGGCCAAAGAACGACAGCTTAGTGTGGAGCTTTGTGCGGAGGACAAGTCCCCTCCGTCCGGTGGAGGGTGGAGGTAGGGTACGCAGGTCTCGGGAGGCGAACAGATTGCCCAACAACCACTTGGATCTGGCCTGAAGAAGGGGCGTGAACAAAGCAGTGGGCCGGGGCGCCCCAGGAAGTGAGCAGCCGCCTCTGGAGATGTTCTAAAGCTGGGGGAAATTCCCTATCCGGAGACGGGGGTGGCCAAGACAGGGTGCCCTAGTATGGGGGGGGGTCAGCTCAGCTGTGCCCGGGGCCGAGAGCGGGAGCCTCGGGCTGGGGCTCCAGGAGGGCGGTGTTGTTGCTTGGTAGGTCCAGCTACCCCCAGGAAGCGGCAGGAGAGGCTGAGGGCCCAAGACAGCGGGATGAGTAGACCGTGGGGCCAGGGAGAGGGGTGTGCGGGTCTCCCACGACGGCCAGGCAGGGACCGCCCTGCGTATGGGAGCCCAGCCTCCAATCCACAGCTGGAGAAGATGGTCAGAAGGGGCCTCCAGGTCCCAGGCCAGGGAGGAGGCGTCTGGAGATGGCATGGGCCGGGGCACCCCAGGAATGCAGCATATGGGGTCCAGGACAGTTGAAAGGCACCCTCCGGTGTGGATCACAGAGGGAGGAGCGGAGACTGGAGCGTGTTCTGGGGGCCGCCGGGGGGGGGGAAGCAGTCCCTCCATTAAGAGATGGTGCGCTCCTATGAAGAAGCCCAGGAAAGCTGTGAGGCGGGCCCCCAACCCGAGCCTCATCCCCCCCAGCAGCCCCTACGTGGCAGGCACCGTCCGTGCCGTTGTCCGCTCCGGCGCTGGAAGCGAGGCGCCGCGTCCTGCGGTGCCGCAGATCGGCCCAGGCGGGCAGCGCGGGAGGCGGGAGACCTCGCAGAGCGTCCCGCTGCGAAACGCCCGCTTTGGGGAGGCCGTGGGAGGGAGAGCCAGGGGGCCAACTGCACGACGACTCCACACCGGATTCAGGAGCCCCGGCGGGCCGAGTCGCTGCTGGGGGTGGCTTCAGGCGCCGTCACCCACACCTCCAGAGCTGGGGGAAAGGCGCGGCCGCCATTTTGGATGATCCGGCGCTGGAGTTGGCCCGGAGGACCGAGGCGAATGACTTCGCTTCTGGAGAGCTTTACGCTCCCCACTTCGGCCCATAGGTGCCCCAGGCGTTCCGACACCTTAGGGATCAGTTGGGCTCCGGCACAGGTGCGTAGGACCGCATTAATGACCAAGTTGCGGCGGGCTTCACACGGCGGGCCTCAAGGGAGCAGCCACAACGATGGCGCTCAAAGCCACACCACCCCTTGGGGAAATGTTTTAAAGACACGTTTAGAGTGTATTATGTTGTAATGAATTGGCATCTGTGCCTATGATTTATTGTTTGGTTTGGATGAATTTTTGTGTATAGTATATCCACACTGTGTATGTTGTTAGGGTCTGTGTTTTACATTTTTGAAAAAAATTTGAATAAATGAATTGGAATGGTTTGAATACTTTAAAATAATTGCACTTAGTCTATTTTTTCAGGACTTCAGGTGCCAGAAAACCAGTGGTCCGTTTTTTATCTGTGTGATGAGACTACTAATGTAATGAATTTTTTTATCTCCTTGTTGTATTTACACAGTGTCTCCCCTGATGGTGTACATAGGTGTTTCATAATGGGGGTGGTGTTTTTTGCAAACCTATTTTAATACACCGCCAGTAGCCTTGACACATTTCTTGAGGAGGAGTTTGGTAGGCCAGAACCTGGGGCTCATGCTGAATCCTCCAATAGGAGGTTGATGTCTAGAGTTAGAGTATCTCGGGTGGTCTGGTCCTCCGGTTGCATTTGATCCGGATGACCTGACTGATATTTTGGATCAGGGTCCGTCCACTGACCCAGTGTTGCCTTTTCATTTGGCATTACAAAAAATGGTGGCAGCTACTTGGCTGACCCCAGAGTCTCTTCCGGTGGTCAACAAGTCGTTAACTCAAAAACACCACCCATCTGGTAGCGACCCCAGCTACCTATCCACTCGCCCCACTCCGGAGAGTTTGGTGGTTCAGGCGGCTACGACCACCTCAAGGCCGGCAGCGTACCCTACCATCCCTCCTGATGGGGACGACAAGAGCTTCGATGGTTGGGCACCCAAGGTATTTTCTACTGGGAATATGGCACTGAAGTCGGCCAACTCCAACTGTGCCTTGGCAAGATTTTCACACACTCTGTGGAATTGTCTCTCTAGCGGCTGAGCATATTCCAGAGGGGGAAGAAAGGGATGGGTTCCTTGCTCTTGTGCAGGATGGCAAGGATGCCATGTATGAATCCCTTCAGTATGGGTTGGACACGCTGATAGTGTTAGCCAGTCCATGGCAGCGAGCACCGTGATACGCAGGTTTGCGTGGTTGCGGAAGTCGGGTTTTGCTCCGGCTGTGCAAGCCCATCTTCTGAACATGCCCTTTGATGGCTCTCATTTGTTTGGCAGCAAGGCTGACAAGAACCTTGCGAGGTTGCAGACCTCCAAAGCTGCTGCTAAATCTTTGGGCGTAGCTGTGCGTCAACCTCTGCCTTTTCGTCCTAGGGCACAAAAGTGGAGGGGAGTTCCTTTCGTTAATACTCCTCTTTTGGTAGAACGAGAGGAGCAGCTAATCAAAGGGGTCACCGTAAAGGTACCTGTGTTGGACGGGGAATTAGAGGTGCTAAAGCCACTCAGGCAGCTGCCTCTTTGCCTTCAGGCGCTGCCACAGCTGCTCCAAAACAGCTATGAGGCCATGTTCCATTGTTCGCTGGTTGGGGGCAGACTGTCTCAGCATCTTGAAGAATGGCAAGCTATTACTTCGGATGCGTGGGTTCTGGATACAATAGCCCACGGCTATTGCCTTCCCTTCCTAAAGCGGCCTCACGACAATCCACCAGGGAATCTCTCTTTGAAGCTTTCGGATCCGCTCCTTGTGCAGGAAATCTTGACTCTGCTGGAGAAAGGCGCTATAGAACTGGTGCCTGTGGCGGAGAGGAACAAGGATGATATTGCCCATATTTTCTGATTCCAATGAAGGACTGGGGACTAAGACCCATCTTGGACTTGGTTGGTTGAACAAGTTCCTCAGGAAGGACAAGTTCAAGATGGTCACTCTCCGGTCCTTCAGGCCCTTCGACTTCAGGATTGGTTGGTGTCTCTGGACCTACAAAATGCTTATTTTCATGTGCTGATTCATCCGAAGCGCAGTAAATACCTGAGGTTTGCGGCTTGCAACTCGCACTTTCAGTTTTGAGTCCTGCCATTCGGATTGACCTCCGCCCGAGGTTCTTCACCAAGCTAATGGTGGTGGTGGTAGCGTATCTCAGGAGAGGGGGGGGGTTCACGTCTACCCCTACCTGGATGATTGGTTGGTCTGAGCGCGTTCTCCCGAACAAGCTTTGGGTCATCTCAACCTCACCTGCCGCTTCCTTCACAAGCTGGGCTTCTCCCTCAATTATAAGAAATCGCATATGACACCTTCCCAACAGCTCGAGTACATCAGGGCTGTGTTGTACACGTCCTTGGGGAAGTGTTTGCCTCCCAAGGTGAGGGCTCATAACATTGTACAGATGGTCAACACATTTCAGCGTGCCCAGAATCTTCTGGATTTCAAATTCTTATGGTTGCTCGGCCTCATGGCATCCTGCATTTTTCTGGTGCCCGAGGCCAGACTGAGGATGAGATCCCTTCAATGGGTTCTCAAGATGCAGTGGTCGCAATTCTCCGGCAAGATGTCAGATCCCGTTCAGATTCCACTCTCGGTCTCGCAGGATCTTCTGTGGTGGGCCAGCGAAGGGAATCTGATGAAGGGGGAGCTGTTTTGGCAACCGTGGCCGGAGGTGACCGTGGTGATGGACGCTCCCCTCACAGGATGGGGTGCTCATGCCAACGATGTGACCGCAAGCGGTCATTTGTCTCCATCGGAGTCCAAACTCCACATCAACCTGTTGGAGCTGAGGGCCATCAGGCTGTCCCTGAAGGCTTTTCTACCGTATGTACGGGGGGGAAGAGTGTCCTGATCATGACGGACAACACGGTGGCCATGCATTACCTCAACAGAAAAAGGGGGTAGGGTCACTCCCGTTATGCAGAGAGGCGATGCAGCTCTGGTTCTGGGCGATACAGCAAGGAATATCACTCTTGACAGTTCTTCTAGCGGGAGAGGAGAATGTGGCGGCAGATGCTCTGAGCAGGCAAAGCGCGGTCTCCCACGAGTGGGAGTTTGCTGAGGAAGTCCTATTTTCGCCCTTTGGGGAACCCCTCGAGTGGATTTGTTCGCGACCGGTGCCAACCAGAAGTGCAAGAGATTTTGCTCAAGGGAAGGAGGAGGCTTATGGGACACATTTGTCGTGAATTGGTCATTCCCACTTCTGTATGTGTTTCCTCCCGTCCTGTCATTCCTCAGGTGCTAAGGAGGTTGCAGCGGTTCGGATCCCACATGGTCCTCATTGCTCCGGATTGGGCTAGGAGAGCGTGGTACCCAGACCTTCTAGAAATGTCCATCTGCCCTCCACGCCGTCTTCCCCACAGAGAGGATCTTCTCTGGGGCTCTCCATCCAGAGGTCAAGAATCTCAGTCTTCATGCTTGGTTTCTGAAAGTTTGAAATCTAAGGATTGGGACCTCCCGGATGCCGTGATGAAGGTGTTGCTTTCGGCCAGGAGGCCGGCAACCAAATCCCTGTACCGTTGGTATAAGTTTTACGACTGGTGCAGAGGAAACAAAGTCGATTCTTTTCAGTGTTCCATTCCAGAGCTTCTTTCTTTCTTGCTTTTATTTTCTCCCACAGCGGTCTTCAAATGGGTACCATTAAAGGTTACCTGGCGGTGCTGTCTATTTTCAAGCGCTCGTCTGAAGAATGTTCTTATTTTAAGATTCCTTTAGATTTCCCAATTTCTGAAAGGGCCTAGGAATGTGTTCCTGCCGTCCCTGTTTCAGGTCCCTGTTTGGGATCTGAATTTGGTCTTGAAATTCCTGATGGGTGCACCGTTTGAACCACTGCACTCTCGTCTTTTGAGACTGTTGTCTTTCAAGACCGTTTTCTTGGTTGCAGTTACATCTGCTTGCAGAGTGAGTGAATTGCAGGCACTTTCATCTAAGCCACCCTTTACTGTGTTCCACAAGGATAGGGTTGTACTGAGGGAATGTCTTTCATCTGAGCCAGAAAGTGGTACTTCCTGCTTTCTAGCCCCTCAACCCCACATCCTGGTAAGGAAGAGGAGATACTTCATAGGTTGGATCCTAGAAGAGCTTTGAGCTTTTATATCTCTAGGATGTCCAAGGTCAGAGTAAACAACCAGCTTTTTGTGGGATACACTGGACACTGATTGGGCCAGTCTGTTACTAAAGAGACCTTGTCCAGGAGGATTATCCTCACCATTACTGAATGATACAGATTGGCGGGCAAGAACCCTCCGGAGGTGTTGAGAGCTCACTCCACTAGGGGCATGGCTACACCCACAGCCCACCAGTGGGGAGTTCCTATTAAGAATATTTGTGACGCAACAACGTGGTCTTCCATCCACACTTTTGTCAAACATTACTCCGTGGATACGCTCCATGGTCAGGATATGGCCTTTGGTAAAGTGGTGCTTTATTCTGACATCTGATTGGGTATTCTAAATTATTCTCCCTCCTCCATTCACCGTTACTGTTTTGGGAGTCTGTCAAAGATGTGGAATACGTTGGACGACACAATCCATTCGAAGAACAAGTTAATTACCAACTGGTAACGTTCTTTCGACTGGATGTAACCCCAACGTATTCCACATCGCCCTCCCAGCCTGCCCCTCTGAAAAATTTCCTATGCTATTGCAGCCTGCGTACTCACAAGGCTATGTGCAGTCAAGCAGTCGTCGTGTACGAGCATGTTACTCGTCATGGAGGAAAAAACCTAAACTGAGGCTACGGGCGCCATGCGTCATAACATCCGCTGACGTCGCCCTCAACGGAGGCCTTCGAGGGACATCGACGCAGGATGCCCTCTGCTGAAAACATTTCCAAAGCAGCACAGCTGTGGACATTACATGTCTAAGGTGTGTGTGTGTGTGTGAATCTGTGACAGCGTAGAGCTGTTCTTGCCAAAGTGTTGCTACCTTAAAGGGAATTTTAAATGCCTTTGACAGTACTGTGCTGTATACTGTCACTTTGTCAGCAGAGTTATCATACAGTTGAAAAATAGAATATTGTGACATCCCGATTATGAGCTTGCTCGTAGGGTGGTGGAGAGAGGGGGAAAAAAAAACTGTAGTTTTGCTCCGGTTTGAATTTCCATTAGTAGTCGGAGAGGTAGGCGGAAGGAGGGAGATGAGTGGCCTCAGGAGTCTGTATTGTGATTGACTGTAGTTATGCAAGGTGAACGAGCGGGAGAATGTGGGGCAAGATCAAGGGTGTTGCCTTAAATGGGAGTAGACAGGTTGTAAAGGGAGATTGTAGTAAAGTAAGTCATACTGGACACAATGGTTGAAGCAGATCAAATAAGGGGGCGGGATCTGTGCAGGAGTAAAGACTGATGGGTCGGCGACAGCAGAGCAATAGGGTGGGCAGAGCGTTTGGAGTAGTGGAATGCTATTGTTGGGCCTAAGGATGTGCACTTTCCAAGTGATAATTGACTCCTGGCGTGTAAGAAATATTGTGCTGCATACATATCGAGGACAGAGTGGATGAGTTACTTTTTAAGCCTTGCTAGAAACTTCAAATCTTTACCTCTGCTAGTGTTTGAAGGAGTTAGTCAGATAGGGGATGTGGGGAACAGAGTATTCATTTATTTGTAAAGCGCCAACAAACCCATGGGCTTCAGGGCGCACAACATTCAACATCAAGGCAACATGGGGCCAAGAAAACAAACTGGACAGGACAGATATGAAATACCAACACAAGTATCCAATACATCAAGTCAAAAACAAAAGATCAAGGAGGTAAAGAGACAGACACAATCACTTAAAGATGTTTTCCGGGCATGTTTGAAAGGCAAGATAGCTTTGATTTGTCTCATCATCGGGTGGAAGTGAATTCCACAACATTGATGCCATGTGGTCAAAGGCAAGTTTACCAGCTCACTCTAGACGATATATGGGTTGGCTTGGTTGGCAAGTATTGTTCGAGCGCAATGCTCTGTGGACAGGCAGACAATCAATTCTCTCCTTGAGATAGCCTAGGGATATTCCATACATTTATGAGTAATAATGAGCAGCCGGAACAAAACGTTTGACTCTACTGGGAGCCAATGAAGTTCATAGCGCTCATTTGTAACATATTCCCTGCGTGGAAGATTGTGGATGACATGCACATCCCCATTCTGGACTGTTTGAAGCTTTGCAAGATTATCCAACCTAGTGCTTGCCAGGAGGTTGCCACAGTAATCAATCTTGGAGAAAATTGACGGCTCTGGCAATATTGGAACAACTAGTTTTAGACAAAGGGCTGAATTTGTCGTAGCAGCTTAAGGTGATAGGCACGTCTGGACACTATGCTATGAACATGTGGCCTCATAGAGGGATTAGAGTCTAAATAGAATCCAAGGGTTTTGACCTTGATGGCGTGCCAACATTAATGCCTGCAATTCCAAAGCTGTGATACTCCTCTCCCAATTTCTTTAAACAATTAAATGTTCCGATAATCGGCAACTTGGTTTTGTCATCGTCCAGCACGAGAGAATTATGCGCCATGCAGCTTTTGATATATGCATAAATGTTATTATTAAGCACAGTATCCTTCTCATGATTACCAGACAATTGAATCAAAATCTTGTGTCATCGGCACAGTTTGTATAAAAAAATACCTCTCATCCAGTATGTACAAGGTTTTGTAAAACCTTATATGAGCAGGATCCCTGGGGCACCTTGTTAGGCAGAAACCTGTGCAGGTCCCTCTGGGGCCACTGCAAAAGATTTAGGACTACAGGTGTTTGGCAGTAAACCCACTTGGTAGCAGTCGGCACCACCCAGATTCACTTGGTAGCTGTGGCTGAGCAGTCAGACCTTGTTAGGGAGAATTCTCTGTTTAGGCTGAATTTCCTAACCTAGTGAGTCCCCCAGCAGCTTTGCTGGATTTTTGGGGTTTATTTTTTTCTCCTGCCAAGAGTGAGACTCTTTCACCCTCACTCTTGGACATGATTTGAGTGTGTTTCTTTGAATCTAGTTGTGTTTAATGGGCTATGGGGTCTTTTACTCCATAGGGCTTCATGTGTTTTTGTGATGTGTGTTACACAGCACCCTCCGTGCAGTAACACAGGGGTGTCATAGTGACCCACCAGTATAGACTCCATACCCTGGGACTGACTACTGTCTCCCAGGGCATGTAAAGTCACCATTGACTTTACTAGTCTTAAATTCTGAACAGAACCAGTACAAACCATCATATTGTGGACGTACTGGCTGGGGCAATTCAATTTCCCGGGGTCTGTTAGTCGAGAGGGCACGTCTCCATCCCCCCTGATCGAGTTTTGGCTGGTGGCAGTGGATACTACTTTTTATATTCAACCGCGAATATTTTCCTATGGGATTTCCCATTGTTTTAGGCTACTAATTTTATTTAATTATTTACGCTAGCCTCGAACATACCGCGGTTTATTTAATTAATATTAATTCTCCGGTTGGTATTTTTTGCCAAAACTTGATTCTAAAATGGTGTTTTGTGTTCTCTTCTGTGACTCCAACCCAAGTCGAGCCCTTTGTTCCACTTTTTGGCAGGCTTCTCCACAGAAGCCCTCAAAAGTGGTGCCACTCTGTCTGGGGTACTTAGTCCAGGGTGCCTAAATTTCCCTCTACCCCTCCTGAGTTGCCTAGGCAACTCAAGTCGCACTCCATCCTGATTGGCCCAACCACTTAGCATGTTTGAGTGACAGCTAGGCTGAGTGAATGGGGGTTTGCTGCATAAAAGCAGGGCTTTGGGGACTGGTACTTCAGAAGTCGCCACAGGACCTAAGAATCCGACGAGGGAAAAGCTGAGCCGACCTGCCACAACACCACCACCGGTGGAGCCCTGCTGGACTGCCTCACCACTTTTCCCAACGACAGAGAAGATCTCCCGCCGGAGAGTCTTCTTCCTTTGACTGGTGGGGATAACCAGTTTCACCGTCTTTTCGCTTTCCCGACGTACCTCGTGGCCGCCTTGCCCGTGCCAAGCACCCCGGCAACTGAGATACCACATTTTACCACGACCGCGAAACAAAGGTACCACCTTTAACCGGAAAACTCTGCGGCTGGTTTCTGCCCTGGTAGTGCAACGACCTTCATCTTTCCTCCAAGTCGAGATCTTCTCTTCCCCCGGATGACGACGCAACTTGCACCCACTACCAGGAACAACTGCCACCGCTGGAGGATCCTTCCCACTTAAGGTACCGTGTCCCGCCTGGCTTCCCTTGCTACCGACTGTACGGGGTAGATTTAGCCCCCGGCTTTCGAACCTGGGTTAGTCTGGGACACCCTGGCTAAACTTTCTTAAGCCTCTCTAAACTCTTTTTGAACCCTCTGCAAGACTTTCCAAGCCTAGTGTAACTGTGTGATCTTGGGTGCGTTTGTGCTCTACTCTCTCTAAGAGTGGGCCCAGCCTTTGGACTTTGGCTCACCAGTGACTTTTGCTCTTCTGCCTTGCTAACCGTGTTCCTGAACCTTAGAGTGGTGTACCTTTCCATATACTGTCTTTTTCCCCTCCCTTTCTCACAAACTTATTGGAGTGCAATCTAGTTAAGTGCTCACCTCTGTATGAAAATAAGTGGTGTTTTACTGTGACTTATCTGATAAAGAAAAAGGGGTGTATATATTACAATAGTAACTGTGTTTAGAATATTTTACAATAAGAGTGCTGGAGTGTTTAAACTGTGTGTTTTTAAATAAATAATTATATACTTTGATACCAAAGCTCTGGTCAGTGTTTGCTTGTATTATTGTATCTGAGTGCCTATTGTGTATACTTTGCATACTGCCTAACTCTTCTTGAGGGAAGTCTTACTGCTCAGCCACAGCTACCAGGTAAATCTGGGTGGCGCAGACTGCTACCAAGTGGGTTTACTGCCAACACCTGTAGTCTTAAATCTTTTGCAGTGGTCCCTATGGGAACTGCACAGGTTTCTGCCTAACAGACCTCCCTCAAGAAGAGTTAGGCAGTATACAGAGTATTCACAATAGGTCAAGAGCACACAATGGAACAAGTAAACACTGACCAGGGCTTGGTGTAAAAGAGATATCATTATTTATTTAAAACCACATCTAGAAAAACACACAGGCACTAATAGTAAGCAATTCAAAAACACGGTCACTAAAAGATATACACTCCCTTAAAAGAATATTAGACAAGTCTCAAGTAAAGCCCCACTTATTTTCAGACAGCGGTGATCGCTTAACGTAGATGGCACTCTAATAGTTCGTTTTAAAAAGGGAGAGAAAAGCAGAGAACAAATTGAAACAGATCCCAACACTTTTACAAGAACATAACAAGAGAGGAAGGCAAAGTAAAACCGTGAATTCAGAGTCAGTAGGCCGGATCCGCTTTAAGAGTATCGAAACGAAATGTGTCCAAGGTCACACGGTTGCAGTGCACAAAAGTCTTGTAATGTTTCAAAAAGGAGTTGGACCACAGAAAGGGGACCAGTTAGAGGGTCAAGGTGGCCAGCCCAGTCCAGAAGGTTAAGGAGTTATTACCTTGTAGCAATCTTTAGAAAGGGAGGCCTGGTGGACATGGTACCTTAAAGTGGTGAGAACACTCCAGCGGGGACAGTTGTTCCTGGCAGCGGATGCAAGTCGGTGCTTCGTCCGGGGGAAGAGAGGATCTCGTCGTGGAGGAAGACAGGAGTATGTTGCACTGCCAGGGACGAAACCAGCCGCAGAGTTTCTCAGGTACAAGGAGCGGTCTGTTGATTCGCGGTTCAGTGGTGAGTGGCTATCCGGCCTCCGGGGTGCTTGGCACGGGCAGTCCGATCACAAACCGGTCTGGGGTGCGAAGAAAGAAAGGTAAACTGGTTGTGCCCACCAGTCAGTGGAAGAAGCCTCTCCAGCCGGGAGATCTTCTCTGTCGTCGGGAAGTGGTGAGTCGGTTCCGCAGGGCTCCACCGGTGGTGTCGTCGTGGTAGGTCGGCTCAGCTTCTCCCTTGTTGGATTCTCAGGTCCTGTGGCGACTTCTGAAGTTCCAGTCCCCAAACCCCTGCTTTTATGCAGCATACCCCCATTCACTCAGCCTAGCTGTCAATCAAACATGGTAAGTGGTGAGCTGGCCGGCTCACCACTTGGGCCAATCACACGAGAGTGCGACTTGAGTTACCAAGGTAACTCAGTCCAGGGTGCCTAAACCCCCTCCAACACCCCCTGTGGTACCCAGACAGAGTGGCACCACTTTTGGAGGCTTCTGTGGAAAAGCCCACCAAAAAGTGGAACAAAGGGCTCGACTTGGGTTGGAGTCACAGAAGAGAACACAAACGCCATTTTAGAATCGAGTCTTGGCAAAAAATACCAACCAGAGAATTAATATTAATTAAATAAACCGGCGGTATGTTCGAGGCTATGAAAATTAAATAATTAAAGTTGGTAGCCTCGAACAATGGGAAAATCCCATAGGGAAATATTCGCGGTCGAATATAAAAAAGTAGTTTCCACTGCCACCAGCCAAAACTCGATCAGGGGGGATGGAGACATGCCCCATCGACTAACAGACCCCAGGGCAATCGAATTGCCCCGACCAGTATGTCCACAATATGATGGTTTGTACTGGTTTCTGTTAATAATTTGGGACTAGTAAAGCCACTGGTGACTTTACATGCCCTGGGAGACAGTAGTCAGTCCCAGGGTATGGAGTCTATGGTGGGGTGTCACTATAACACCCCTGTGTTACTGCACGGAGGGTGCTGTGTAACACACATAGAAAAAACACATGAGACCCTATGGAGTAAAGGACCCCATAGCCCATAAAACACATTACCAGTCAAAGGAATACCATAAATCATGTCCAAGAGTGGGAGAAAAAGAGTCTCACTCTTGGCAGGAGAAAAAAATAAACTCCAGAAATCCAGCAAAGCTGCTGGGGGACTCACTAGGTTAGGAAATTCAGCCTAAAGAGAGAATTCTCCCTAACACACCTGTTGCGATCCGATCACAATACTGATTGATCTGGCGTCGCTGGAAACGTGGGCGCGGTATGCCAACCATACACTGTGCACTGATTGACAATCGCAAGATGGGCCCCCCGCCCCGATTTGCCAACCATTCTACAAGCAACCTGCTTGCCAACCACAAGGGGGCCCCTTCACGCTCTCCAGCGTCACACCCACTCAGGGGAGGAGCTGCTCTCAAACAAACAAAATGGCAATGACAACGCAGAACGCTGCGTTGCAACTTCGTTGCCTTCAACTCTAGTTTTCCCTTCAGAATCTTACTCTGAAGGTCCAAAATATTAAGGCGGAAAATGCATTTCTGTGCCAAACCTTAAAAGCCTGTTATGCCTTACCAATAGGCATCGCCGGTGCTTTTTCATCATTTGGAAAATTGTCGGGTAACCCTAAACATGTAAAGGAATTTCTAGATGCTTGCTCGGTCCAGTTCTCTTTCAGAGAAGACTCTTTCCAGACACATAGGTCAAAGGTCAACTTCATGATCCCTTGCTCGCTGCGCCATAGGGAACCAGGCTGCACCTCACTGAGGAGGTCCAACAAGGCCGAAATATGTCTGGGGTTGCTTGGTTTTCTGTGCAGAGGGGACCTGGCCTAACTGGGCTGCTACCATTGGTGGCGGCAGCTGACTGATTTGCACATGGCTGGCTTCTTTTGCAATGGCGCAGACAGGCTAAAAAATGGTGGTGTGGAAGGTTGCCCAGAGCAATTGCCAGTGGTTCAGATTCATTCGAAACCTTCCACCCATCACTTTTGTGGTCACAGTTCCTCTCTCCATGTGAGAGAGGGTATGCCCAGACGTGGGTCCCTTGCTCGCTGCGCCATAGGGAACCAGGCTGCACCTCACTGAGGAGGTCCAACAAGGCTGAAACATGTCTGGGGTTGCTTGGTTTTCTGTGCAGAGGGGACCTGGCCTAGCAGTTCGGGCTGGGCTGCTACCATTGGTGGCGGCAGCTGACTGATTTGCACATGGCTGGACCCCTTTTGCAATGGCGCAGACGGGCTAAACAACGGTGGTGTGGAAGGTTGCCCAGAGCAATTGCCAGTGGTTCAGATTCATTCAAACCTTCCACCCATCACTTTTGTGGTCACAGCTTCATGATAACCCATATGTCCGGCAGCACTTTGGCTTGGGCCACGACACTGTTATCAACAGAGGACCCAATAATCGACTCGTATGCAGGTTTTGTTACAGCCTTTAAAAAGGATGTTCGACCGGCCTGACCAAACCTATATGGCACAGGAAGAACTTCTGGTACTTCATCAAGGACCAACTGGATGTCATGTCTTAGGGCCTCATCACGAGTTGGGCTGTAGCCCTTAAATGCGGCAGTAACAGTATTACCGCTGCATTTAAGGGCTGACCCTATCACGAGTTGCGCGCTAAATGGGCTGTTTTACCTCCAGTTTTTTTCTGGAGGTGAAAATCCCATTTAACGCCCTGTATTACAGCCGGCTGTATTAGCGCGGTATTAGCACTGAAGATTCCCCATTGGGTCCAGTGGGGAATGGGGATTTACAGTTACGACCAACCCGTGATCCGGTGGTAATATCGCTGGACAGGTGGGTGCCAACGCTATTAGAGTTGGGTGATATTACAGCTGGGATACCGCCCAACTCGTGATGAGGCCCTTAAACTGCTAAATTCAAACAGCTGGCATTACAAGCTGATTGGTGAGATCACGCTTGTTTTACGCTATACCAACGTGGGCTGTCAGTAGAACTTGAGGACAAACTGTCTCGGGTTCCCAGACCCGCCACTTTGGATCATCTTGTACAATTGGTAATTCAGATCGATTACTGATTGCAAGAAAGAAGACAAGAAAAAAGAAAACATCGTACTTCTGCGACTCGGGCCTATCCTCCCACCTCTGAGGATACTTCGGAGTCGATGCAATTCTAGAGATCCTCTAACGGCAGAGGAAGACGCAGACGCCGAGACAATAAACTTTGCATGTACTGTGGATCCGATGGCCATCTGTTAAGTGCTTGTTCTTTGGCGCCAAGACGTAAGGTACACTACAACTCCCAGTCCTAACGGGGACACAGGATCGGGAGCAAATACAGGTTCCCACACCGCAGGACAACAGTATTGTACTAACCGCTGTGAAAGAACCTTACCCCTTGTTGGTATTGAACGTGACCTTACAGCTCACGGATTCATTTGTAATTAAGACATCTGCACTGGTGGACTCAGGGGCTGCTGGTCTCTTTAATGACGTTTCGTGGTCAGACAGATGGCCATCCCGGTACTGAAAAAAGATTAGCCGGTACCAGTGGAAGAAGTTGACGCTCGTGTTTTGGCGAGTGGGCCTATAACTGAAAATACAATACTGTTGCAGATGCTTATTCATCATCATCATGAGATTATTCAATTCGATCTCATACAAGCAGCACACTATCCTATAATTTTGGAAATATTTGGCTGACCACTCCTCATCCTTACGTAAATTGAAAGGCACACACTCTTTTCTCGGACTCAGAGTTCTGTGTTAAATCTTGTATCGACAATTCATTACCTATTTCCCTTATTGCCTCCATGCCTGCTTCAAACGACTTGAGAAAAACTACAATTGTCACAACCCTACTACAAAAATATGCACTCTATAGGGAAGTGTTTGAGAAAGAGCTTTTGAAATCTTTGCCTCCACACAGACCTGAAGATTGTGTCATAAAACTCCTTCCTAACACCACAGTACCATTTCAATCGCATGTTCTGTCCATCTCCAGCCGAAAATACAGCGCTTGAGGTCTATTTACAAGAAAATCTGGCAAATGGTCTCATGAGAATCTGTCTCTTCTGCCGGAGCCTCACATTTCTTTTTGCCAAAGAGAGATGCCACCGAATTTAGACCATGTTTGGATTATAGAGGGCTGAATGCAGTTACAGCTAAAGACAAGTGCCCCTTTCCGCTTATTCCTGACATATATTGGATGCTGTACAACATGCTGTCATATTCACGAAACTGGACCTTTGTGGAGCCTACCATTTGTTAAGAATTCAAGAAGGAGACAAATGGAAAACAGCATTCAGAACACCCGTTGGGCACTATGAATACAGAGTAATGCCTTCAGGATTAGCAAACTCTCCATCGGTATTCCAAAGGTTCATGTATCACATATTTGCAGATCTTCTCTTTCACACTCTCATTGTATATTTGGACGATATACTGGTATTCTCTAAAGATCAGAAAGAACACACTAGACACGTCAGTGAAGTACATGCATGACTGCAAAGAAACAATCTACAAGTCAAACGAGAAAAGTATTTGTTTGATGCTGCCACAGTACCTTATTTGGGTTACATCTTATCCAAGGATGGTGTCTCTATGGATCCACGCAAGATTAATGCGATTCTGGCATGGAAAAGACCTTCAGTGAAAGAGATCCAACAATTTCTCGGTCTAGCGAATTTCTATAGGAAGTTCATTCCTTCGTTTTCCAACATAGTTTTGCCCTTAACAGCTCTCCTAAACAAAAAAGCTCCTTTTACCTGGGATTCCACAACCGAGACCCCTTTCAAACACTGAAGACGGCCTTTACTTAAGCTCTGATTCTGATACAACCCAATGAACACAAAACATTCATACTGGAGCAGCTGCCTCAGATAAAGCCATCAGGGTAGTACTTAAGTAGCTTGGAGAGGATCAAGAAGAACACCCCATAGCATACGATTCCAAAACTCTATTACCTTCGGAAATCCATTATTCTGCCCTAGAAAAGGAACTCCTGGTAATGAACAGCTTGTATGGAATGGAGACATTATCTGTTAGGAGCGAAACAAGAAACAGAAATAAGGACCTATCACCAAAATCTTCTCATGTCTTTTGAATGCAAAACAGTCGTCAGGCCAGATGGGCCTATTTCTTTCTCCAATTCCGACTTCCATCCCAGGTACGCAAAATCAAGTAGCGGATGCTCTTTCCCTCTCATTAACAACACCCTCTGAATGGGAGAGTCAACCTGAAAAGATGTTTCTGCATACTGCCTTCATATTTCAAATCAGTACGTTTTTACAGCCCATTAAAGAAGCCACTATAGCGACAGATCCTTCGACTCTTTCCAGGTTACATCTGCTTGAAAAGGAAGGCTTATAAGTCATGGGAAAAGGATGCATCCTGTATTTCATTCATCTCTCCTGAAACCCTACAAGCACTGCACCATGCATAAACAGGAAAAAATACCTTATCCTTTATGCATTGATCAGCAACCTGAATACGAAGTGGCCAACATATGTGATTCTAGGTTTTTCAGAGGTGTTCTTCAATACCTCTACACTGGAAAGTTTACTGGCCAGCATACCCTACTTGGGAGCATGCAAGACATGTACATGCACCTCTTTTGGTGCGCTGGTTCCATAGACATCACCATTGGAACCCGGGTGGTATTTAAGTTGAAAGGGGGGGTATACTGTTGAGATCCGACCCCGATATTTGTCGATCTGGCATTGCTGGAAACATGCGTGCGGTATGCCAACCAGATGCTGCGCACTGATTGACAATCGCAAGCTGGCGGCCCGATTTACCAACCATTCTACATGCAACCTGCTTGCCAACCACAAGAGGGCCCCTTCACGCTCTCCAACGTCACACGCACTCGGGGGAGGAGCTGTTTTCAAACAAAACAGTAATTACAATGCAGCTTGCTGCGTTGCAATTTGATTGCCTTCAACACTAGTTTTCCCTTCTGTGATATCACTAGTGCTTCCATTCCCTTTTGATCTGTTCTTTTCATCCCGTTTTTTTCCACTCCTCATTATTCTTTTCTGCCTTGCTCTCAGTGATCTCTTCTGCCTTCTTCCCAAATTTCCTTCATTCATTATTTTGTTCCTTCTGGATGCATTTCCCGTTTCTCCTGCACTGCTGTGGATCCAGTGTTCCTCTATCTACAACCTCCTGACAAAGGTTTTTCCCCCTTTGGGCGGAGGTTTGTCCTTGGGTCTGGCCCTTCTGGCAGCCAGACCACCCTGTTCCAACTTTGGGAGTCCTGGCTGCTAGGAAGGAAAGGATTGGCCTTATCTCCACGATACCAAGACCTCCAAAACACAAGCGAGATCTGAAAGCACCCCACACTCCAGCGCTACAGGATTGGCAAAACCGTCTTCAGAAGAAATCCTGGCAATACGACCAGTCAAAAAAGAATTGACCCAAGCAGCTGCCTTTGGGGAGAAATTAGCAGGACGTATGAGTCTGTCTGACAATAGCTTATGATTCACCAAATCAAAAGCCACGGACAGGTAATGTAACCCCAGTAGGGTAGCTTTTCCAGATTCCATTATCTTGAGCATGCTGTACCTGAAGTCCTGGAGCGCTGTTTCCGTACCATGTGTCCTACTAAAGCCTGATTGTCATTGACCAAGGTAGCCCACCTCCTCAAGATAATGCTGCCTGAATATATGCTACTTGATCTAGGATTTTCAACAGAAAGGGTACATTTATGATTGGCCTGTCTAGTTTGTAGCCACATCTGGATTGAGATTTGGCTTTTTCAAAAACGAAATAATCCAGGCCTTTTTTATAGCAGGCTAGCTGGGGCACCCGGTGTTGCCTGTGTCCTGATAAGAGTGGTGTCTCATGTGCCCTGGAGGATGTTGCTCTTTGTCCTCATGTCAGCAAGTCTTGCTTCAGTTTGTTCGGGCATCTTATTTGCCCTGGTGAAAGTTACTCTTGCCCTCTGGTCGGCAAGTCATGCTGCTGTTTGTTGTTGTGTTTCAGAAGCTCTTGATATTGATTTTCGCTTTGCATCAGATGGAGCTTTTCCAAGTGTTTTTTTTTTTTTTGTGCGGCATGTTTCAGTCGCTAAATGGCTTCAGGACATTTGAGAAAATGTCCAAGAAAGATTGATTGTGCTCTCTTCTCGTGAATAAACTTAAGTAAATTAACCTTGCCATTTCCCATATTTGGAACGGCGTGATAAAAAAATAAATGTTATTTTTATTCCCTTTTAAAAATTCTTTAATAAACTCTTTCGAACTGTATAGAGAAGTAATACATTTTAAAGGAATAACTAACATCGAACATTTTGCCTCTGACACATTTCCAAATTTTGCTTCGTTCTAGTTCCTACTGTATTGAATCAGAGTGAACATCAGTAAATGAGTGTCTACGGAGTTCATTTTTTGCATCCAAACATAGACTACAATCTTGCCCCAGACAAAAGGAGAATCCATGCTGCAAAATTTAGTAGACGTGGGTTCAATGGTGTGGATTTGTATAGTCGGACAAACATACACACATACATTCAGCTTTGTATATAAAGATGGAACAGTTGCTGTAGCAAATGAGGTGTTAATGCACTTGGTGATCAATGGAATCAGAGCAGCAGAGAATTCATTTACCACAACAGCAGGACAGATATCACCCTTGCAAGATGCAGGCTCCAAGGCTGCAATGATTTCAGAAACCTCCTTCTCAAATACAAATGTAAACCAAGGATGACCCAATAACGATAAGCAAGATGCTGGAGTAGGACATGGAAATCTTTCCATCCTAGCAAGAATTGTAGTCTGCAGTTTAACAAGGAATTTTGGATGTCAGAACACCATGGTTGATCCTTAATCACTGTAATTATGAGTTGCACTTTAGTTGTTTCTAAATCTTTCAGATTTTGAAAAGAGGCGCATTAGATTTTGAAAAGAGGTGCAGTGTTAGATTTTGCCTTTAGTTATTTTAGCTTCAAAGTGATCCTTTTTTGACAAGATAATGGCATTCTTGTATTGGAAGTACTGCACTATTATATACCTCCTTTTGCTTTCACGAGAGGAAGATGAAATCCAGTGTCTGACACTTTATTTTGTATGCTCTAAGAGCAATACGTTCTGAGGAGAACCAAGAGTTGGTAATAGGGCGAATGGTCTCTCGGGTGCCAGTGTATTAACTCCTCCCGAGAGGAGTCAATGCACTGGCATAATGGTCAACTAGCTCATCCACTGATGCCAACTATTGAAATGGACCATCAGTTTGCAAAAGGGGGAAGCATAGCTTCCTTTGTCAACTTTAGATGGTTGTGCATTTTACAATCTTTTTTCTAGCTAGAGAACTGGACTGAATTTTGTCAGTAAAAATACCAGAAGAGACAATAAAGTGGTCTCACCATTGGCATTGATGTACTTGAATATCATGTATATGAAAGTTCAGGTGGGTAACCCAATCAAGCATCCGCCCCTTTCTATGGGTAGATTCCCTAACCGGAAAGGAAACCTCAGGTTGGACAGTACCTGTTCCAAGGCGAAAGCACTATTGTCTGCTAAATCGTATATTGCCTAACCCCTAGTCAACATCTCCCATTGATATAATTTTGGTGTTGGGGTAGATATCAATTGTAAATCTAAGTCAGACATATGCTGCGGAGGATGATACAAACTTATATTGTAAGTGGAGAAGGAATTGATGTGTGGGTGTGGGAGCCCCTCTACTGAGAACGAACATGGGCCAAATACCCTGTTCTATGGAATTTCACCCACTCAGGAGGACCTAGAAACACATTCTTGCTCACTGCACTCGTCACAAAGGAGAAATATCAATTTGCATATCAGCCTGAGACCGTCAAGCACAGTCAAGAACTGAAATGCTGAGCAATTCTCTGAGCAATTCTCTGAACAAGACCAACATCTGCAACCCCAGACACTTGTTTTGGCCTAGTCGGGCCTCATTGGTGAAGTGAAGCTGAGCCTCTAAGGCACAGTGAGCAAGGGTTCCACGTCTGTATTGCCCTGGGTTACTTAGGGTGAAACCCAAAGTTTTTAATTGAATTAAACAAGGGTGTGGGAGCCCCTCTAATGAGAATGAACATGGGTCAATTACCCTGTTCTATGGAATTTCTGCCACTCGGGAGGGTCTACAACTACGTTTTAGCTCACTTCACCCCTCATCAAGGAGAAATATCAATTTTCGTATCAGTCTGGTCCCATCTACAAGGGCATATGTCCCCTCTGTGAAAGGTACAGTGAGCTAAAACGTGGTTGTAAACCCTTGAGAGTGTGCAACTTACCCAGAGAACAGGTTATTTGGACGTGTTCGTTCTCGGTAGAGGGGCTCCCAGACCTTTTCTATATATGGATATTAAGATAGTCTGTAAAAATGAAATCAACTCCTTCTGTCCTTCGAGAGAATATCATATCCTGAAGGACCGTTGATGGACAAGGCTGGACCTGCTGCAGCATGTAACCATGTCTCAGTAATTGCCATAAGATAAATATCATGCTCTAATAAATAATTAGCTACTTCAGAGGTGTTTCTCCAACGACCAGGTATTGATCAAAACAAATTTCTAAAAGTGCTGTGTGGTGGCATTAAATCCAAATAGAACCTCAGTTCCATTGTTGGAGAATAGGAGAGCACTTTGCATGGAGAGTTGTGTATTGTGAGGAGCAAGGAATGAAAGACACGTTTGCCATTTTTTGGTGAAAGACGTTTATTGAAAATAAAAGGGTTGGGAAAAGGCCCCTCTGACCTTCCTCTAAGAGGAATTTCCCTACCTCAAAAAAACGAATGATCTGTCCGGGTCTGCATCTCAAAACCAAAACTGTCCGGTGTCCAACGTTCTATTCTGACCCTCACTACAAACTTCACTCTAAGGTGAAAAGAGAATTGTCTTTAACCTTAAGTGGTTTGAAAAAATGTCAATAAAAGAAAATGACTTAAACAAAAGTTTCTTCAAGGATGAAGGTCTTAGTTACTGAGGGTAGTTCACTTCCTTCTTTGCTCCTTGAGGTTTTTTCATACACAACTGTTCTTTGGGCCTCTCTTGTCCTAGTATAACACTTGCAGAAAAAACGTTTGCCTTCACAATTGTAGTTTCTTTCCAGATAAGTGCTTTTGGCCTCTATTGGCCAAGTGCAATACTTGCACACTGAACCTGATTGACTTCACAATGTTAGCGTCTCACCGAGCAGTTCTTTGGGCCTCTCTTGGCCAAGTGCAACACTTGCAGACCGAACTTGTTTAACACAATCATTTTTAACTGCCTGGTCAAAATGTAAGGCAGATCATGTGTCCTGACAAGCAACAGGGCGCAACACACCCAGCACACCCAGACATTAGAAAAAAGAAGCCTGGCCTAGGCTAAGAGGGGCTGGAGGCAGACGGGGACTTGAGACAATGGTCTCCTCGTATCAGAATTCATATCAGTTTGATTCTATTGACCATTAGGTCTGCTCCCTCATATCTATTTATTGCACTTGGGGGTTGCGGAAAATGAATCTGTGTTGATGTTGAGCGAAACAAGCGTTGGTGTCAAGAGGATCAATCCAGGTTTCAATTGTTCCCATGATAGCAATGTGTGGATTGTGGGACTCAAAGTGGTCCGAGAGAGGGAAAAAAAAAAAAAATATATATATTTTTTTTGCACATTAATTTGGTGTTCAGGAGTCCAAGGGTGAGGTTAGACCGAGGCGGGGGAAAGGAGGACTGAATTATGTGGGGTCGGCAGGGCGGATAGGTAAGGTTGGTGGTGCCTAGATGTGTACAGTGGCTCATTATGGGTCAACATTGGAATTCTTGGAGCAGGAGCTGGAAGTAGCTAGCTCCTTGGTGGTCTGTATCGACCAAGGATCTATTAAAGGCTTGTGAATTAGTTATCAGGACTGGGTCCATTCAATGGAGGACTTAGCGAATAATGTTAACAAGAAGATTAAGAGATGCAGAGATTTAATAATTTTACTTTTAGTGATTTAACATTGAAAGACATTGGAATAGCCACTCTGAAATGCCTGAAATATGGTTGAAATTGCTTAGTTTCCCCCACACTTGGAATTCATCCAAAAATGCAGAAACCCTAAAGCCCTCCATTCGGATTGTGTCCTCACACATATTCCTCATCTTTGATATGCTTAGATATTCTGCTTGCAGCTCGGAAACTTTTCCCCAGCAGAGGGCGCTGTGCGTCATCGACCTTGTATTCTTCGAGGGCTTCCGGCCTCATCGAGTGTGACATTGTACGCTGGTATAAAAGGCACACACTGCGCCCATTGCCTCGGTTCTGTTTTTCCACGCACAGCTTGAACCGGTTCATTGCCTCAGCGTATTAAAAGAACTGCGTAGTACGTGTTTCACTAAGAATAATGGGGACTCATACCCCCGAAAACAGGCTTCAAGAGATGTGCTGAGTGTTCAGCGAAAAGGTCCTTAACTGATCCGCATCGGGTCTCTCTGGTGCCTGGGGGTGGGCCACATCGTTGAAGATTGTCTATGACTGGAAAAGCGAATAAAGGAGAGGAAAGGAAAACTTGCCTTGGGCCACCCCATCCCAAAATAGTCTTCGGTGACCCCCACAGAAAGATCAGCCGAAGATGAAAGTTCGGGAGAGGGGTCTCTGCACTAGAAACAGTTAACGGGCTAAGCTTTTGAGATCTCGACATCTCTCCTCTTGTGCATCGAGGAGATCTTAAAAAATAAATAATAAAAAAAAAGCATCATCGCTCCAGATCGTCCTTGTCGGATTCCTCGCCCGATAGGAAACAACTAAGTTTTCCAAAAAAGGGGTCTGTTGCAGCATAATTGGAAAAGTTCTGTCTGCAAATGTTAAATGTGTTTGAGAAGGCGGCAGTATCAGTACCTTCTAGGAAGTCGAAACAGACTCACAACCCCATTGCGCTATTGGCCGACAGGGAGTCGGAAAAGACTGACCAAGAGCCCGGACAGCCGGTCTCCGAAGGCCTCAAAAGATTTGAGGGCTTCAAGCGATTCAAAGGCTTCAAAAAATTCTAAATCCTCAAAGGCACATCATGTGCCTCTCATGGCCTCGACGGGAAAAGTCTCCTCTAGTCGACATTGTTGTAAGTCGAGTTCTTCGCCGACGAAATCAACAGAGTCGAGACCATCGATGTTTCTTTCGGAAAGGGTGAAGGTTTACAAACCTCTGTAAAGAGACTTTTTAAAATCCATGACCTCTATTTATGAGTAGGATGTGGGGGGAGTAAAGTTCAAATCGCGGTTTTGGACTGCAGTATTTTATTTATTTCAATTTTATAAAGTGCTGCCCATGGGGCATCATGGCGCTGTTACAGTATACTCACTTTGATACAACTTAAAACAGATTCTTATGACAAATATTAGACAATGTTCATCATCAGTACGGTAGGAGTGTTCCAGGGTTACAAGTGAACAACATTCAGTAACAGAGTAGTTGAATAGATTGTTTTTTAGCGCTTTTCTGAATGCCATGAGAGAGTTTTCTTTTCTAAGTGTGAGTGGAAGGGCGTTCCACGCATTTGGGGCTAACACTTTGAAAGTGGGGCTGCCTGCTTTGTCCCTGTTGAACGCCGGGACTGAGAGTCAGTGAGAGTATTGGTCTTGTCTTGGTCTGTGGGAGGGCAGTTGATGTATTATTTCTGCTAGGTAAGAGGGGGCAGACTGAGAGAGGCATCTGTGAGTGATGGTGAGGGCCTTGAAGAGTATGCACTCTTTGATTGGGAGCCAGTGGGCATCTTTTCTGACCTGGTTGATGTGCTCTCCCATACGGATACTCAGCGCCGCATTATTTTGAGGGATTTGCAGTTTGTCGATGTTATTGGTAGACGTGCTTAGGAATTGGACGTTGCAATAATCCAGCTTCGCGCCAATGGTGGCTCTCGCTATGTTGAGGTAGTTTTTTGGCGATTACCAGTACGGTAATCCTGGTGTTCCAGGGGAGTTGATATCCCAAGAATCTAGAATTAAAGATTTGGTCGACACATTTAAGGATGCCAGTTGTCTGGATACCTCTCCAGAAGTTGAATTTGGCACCCCATACATCTCAGGGCATACTGATTCTTTAAGTAGATCAGTAATGGCAAAGGTGATGGATTATCTGGGCCGGGGTACTTCGACTGTGAAGTATGAAAAGGATGATTTTACAGATATTTTGGAGAAGGGGCCACCTAAAGACCCAATCCTTCATTTTCATACTGCTGTCAAAAACTGGGCAAGACAAGACACCACTCCTGCAGGCCACAAGAACCTTTCAAATAAATGTACACCACCTTCATTGGACCCTGAATTTCTTTCAAAACAGAGTCCACAGAGTCTTGTTGTACAAGCAGCCACAGCTGCTTCTAAAGGAGCGGCCTATCCCACGGTTCCTCCGGATAGGGAAGACAAAAGGTCAGACGCTATTGGAAAGAAAGTCTTCTTTGCAGGAAATATGGCACTGAAGGCAGCCAATAGAACCTGTGCATTGGCAAAGTTTACCTTCACTCTTTGGGACGTAATTGCTATGGCATCTGAACACATCCCGAGGGTGAAGAAGGGGATGGTTTCATGCGACTGGTTCAGGACGGGAAGGACGCTATGTGTCCATCTTTGCAGTCAAGGTTAGACACTACAGACTGCATTAGACGCTCTATGGCTGAGGGAACTGTACTCGGGCGATTCGCTTGGCTGATAAAAATCAGGATTTGCTCCCGATGTACAAGCTAGGCTGTTAAATAAGCCTTTTGAATGATTCATATTTGTTTGGTTCTAAGGCAGATGAAAGCCTTGAGAAATAACATCTAAGGCTGCAGCTTAATCTCTGAGTCTGTCAATTAGAATGCCTCAGCAAGGTCGGAAAGCTCGGTCTTCCACCCAGGGATGGAAACCCCATTCTTTTCGCTAATATTCCGCTGTGGGAAGAACAAGAGGACAGTTTTCACCACGGGGGCAGAGAAAGAGAAGGCAACCGCTGGCAGTCGAGGACGTAACAGAAGAGGAGCTGCCATAGCAGCTGCTTCCTTACTTCCGCTCCAACCAGTGCCCCAAAACCGCATTAAGGTCTTAAAGCATCTGACTACAGTAGGAGGCAGATTAACCCAGCATCTGAAGGAATGGCAAAGTATTACGACAGATGCTTCGGCTCTCCAAACTATCGCCCATGGTTACTGCCTTCCTTTTTTAAAGAAACCTCCAAACTGTGCCTTGCGAAGCCAGTCCTTGAAAGTACCAGATCGATCTGCTCCTTCTACACAAAGTTCACTGTTGGAGAAAGGTGCAATCGCACAGGTACCTGTAGCGGAAAGGACTCTTTTTCAGATCTTCCAGGCCCTTCAGCTCCAGGATTGGATGGTGTCATTGGATCTTCAGGATGCTTATTTTCATGTGCCAATTCATCTCAAGCACAGGAAATGCCTGAGATTCGCCGTTGGCAGTTCTCATTATCAAGTTTCGAGTACTGCCATTCGGACTGACCTACGCCCCAAAGATCTTCACCAAGTTGATGGCGGTGGTGGCAGCAAGTCTACGGAGGGGGGAGGGCATTCAGATCTACCCCTATCTGGACAATTGGCTGATCAGAGCTTGTCCATAAGAACAAGCTCTGGAACATCTGGACAGCACTCTTTCCTCAATTTCAAGACGTCCCAAATGACACCTTTCCAGAAGCTGCAACTCATTGGAGCGATCCTGGATTCTTCTTCGGGGAAAGCTTTGCTACCCGAAGTAAAGGCTGTCCACATTTCGCAGATGGTAAGCAAATTTCAAAGTGCCCCAAGTCTTCCGAACTTCAATTTTCTGAGGTTGCTTGGCCTCATGGCACCCTGCCTTTTTCTGGTGGCAGAGGCTCTACTGAGAATGAGGTCTCTGCAGTGGGCTCCCAGAACTCAGTGATCACAGTTCTCCAACAGAATGATGGATCTGGTACAGATCTCGAACTGGGTTGTGCAGGATCTCCTGTGGTGGGCCATCAAGGAGAATATTTTGATGGCGGAACCTTTTGCCAACCATGGCCGACGATTACAGTGGTTACAGACTCCTCCCTCGTAAGTTGGGGAGGTCACACAAACTGATTGACGATCAAAGACTTTGGCGCCATTGTCGACGCAAATAGCTAAACACTCGAAGGATGTCGAGAAAACGTTCACCCCAATGCCTAAGAAATACTCTTAAGTCTCTTTCCTCAATTTATGAGGAGGAGCCATCTTCAGATGAATCGCGTTCCTTTGGGTTGCAGTATGGGACACAAAATGTTCCAGAGGCCTTCATCTCAGTGACTCACAAATAAAAGACCTTCATGAAACCCTGCAATCTGCAAGTGGGTTGGACATTTCCCCAGAGATAGTTTGACAGACCAGATCCCTCAGACCATGCCAATGGATCTTACAGACAGCTGATATCTAGGATCATAGAATATCTGGGATGGAAAAGGCCTACACCACTTTTTGAGCAGGACGACCTGACTGACATTTCCATGTGGCTTTACAAAGGAGAGTTGATGCCAATTGCGAGACGCCAAAATTAATTCCATCAGTGAAGAAAAAACTGACAAGCAAATACAGAGCGTCAAGCAGTGACCCTTACTATCTGACAAAGCATCCAACTCCCGAAAGTTTAGTAGCTCAGGCTGCCACTTCTACAGCCAAACAAAATGCATACCCAACTAACCCCCCCCCCCCCCCCGGACAGCCGGACAGAGATGACGAGCGTTATGCTGCTTTGGCTAGAAAGGTTTTCTCTGCAGGGAGTATGGCCCTTAATTCTGCAAATGCCACGTGTGCACTGGCCAAGTTCACTTTCACCTTATGGGATTGCATAGCGATGTTGGCTGAACATATCCCCGAAAGGGAAGAACGAGACGGCTTCTTAAACATTGCCAAGCATGGGAAAGATGCAATGTGCGAATCCCTCCAGCCTGGTCTCGACTCTGGCGGCTAGCACTGTAATGCGCAAATTTGCCTGGTTGAGAAAATCTGGTTTTGCTCCAGATGTGCAGCCTCGACTTCTTTTTTTTTTTTTTTTTTTAAATATATTTTTATTTTATTTTAAATGAAAACAGTACAAAACAAACTTGTGGCATTAGGTACAATAGGACAATTGACAATTAAGAAAACACAACACTGCACTCCCCCCCTCCCCCCAAGAGCTTATCAACAGGGTAGTTCTGTATCGACCTGGAGTGGCCGGGTGTCTTCCTCCTCCGAGGCAGTAGGTTCCCCTTGCACCCCAAACAGACCAGTAACTAACAACCTCCAGGCTACTAGGTTGCCCACATCCTCCTCCCCGCATTTACTGCATGCCTCTTGCCAGACCATGGTTTCAGCTTCCGCCCATTTTTGCAGATCCCTCCACCACATCTCTATCTTGGGTTTGTAGCATTGCTTCCAGTTCATGGCTATCCTCCTCTTAGCGAGTATATACGCTAGGTCTCTCAGTTTCCCCAGATGTCTGGTGTTCTTCGGTCTGGGGAACCCCCCTAGGAGGCAAGCCCAGGCCGTGTCAATGCTTACCGGGACCCCTTTGTCTGCTAACTTCTGTGACACTTCTCCCCAGAAGACTTCGATTACTGGGCAGGACCAGAACATATGCGTCATGTCCGCGTCCTCCTCGTTACATTTCGGACATGCTTGTCTGCCTGTGTTCGCAAACTTAGCTATCCTTTTGGGGGTCATGTACGCTCTGTGCGTGATATATAGTTGGATTTGCTGTAATCTAGCATTTCTGGACACTTTTTTATGATCTCCCATAGCCCGTTCCCACATCCCATCAGTCATCTGAGTCCCCACCTCCGTTTCCCATTCTAGTCTCAAATCCATCAGGTCCTTTCCCACCCGGGACATCACCACCTCATACAATCTGGAAATCTCGTGTCCGCCCTCTGATATATCATATATCGTGTCAATCAGGGCGTCCGGATCCTCCGCTAACACCGTCTCAGGCCAAGATTTTCGGATAATCCGTACCAACCTGAGGTATGTAACGTATTGGCCCCCATGTAACCCAGTCTCCTCTTTTAGGTCTGCAAAATCCTTGATGGCCCCATCCTGCCATATATCTCCTAACGTGGCCAACCCAACCGATTCCCAGTATATTCTGATCATTTTCCTAAATTGGCTATCCCCCACAGTCAAGGCGACCAGTGGCACTTGCGGCGAACACGGGTCCAGGCTTTCCGGTAGCCGACATGCTCTACGCCACATTCTCCACCCAAGTAACAGCATGCCAGGGCGAACATTTAAGTCCTGTCTAGGGACCCAGATGATCTCCTTCAAATAAAACGGGGCGCAATCTGTCCCAACCAACCTAGACTCGGGAGATTCCTCATCAGAGAGCCACTGTGTAACATATTGCAATTGGCTCGCTACATAATAGGCCTCAAAATGCGGTAATTTGATCCCTCCTTTATCGTAAAAGTTTTGCAGCTTCCACAGTGCCACTCGGTTGCGAGTGCCGTGCCATAGGAAGTCCCTGCACATACTGTCGAGTTTGGTAAAGAACCTCCTAGGTATTAAGTATGGTATGTTGTTGAAGAAATTCAACAGTCTAGGCAGGACAACCATTTTAAGCAACGCCCCCCGCCCCATCATCGCCAGCGGCAGCTTCTCCCAAAATCGCATGGACGCACGGATTTTATCCACAGCAACTGCAGTATTGTGCAGATGTTCGTTTACCACAGTATGATATATGTCTATTCCGAGGTATCGGAAGGACTCGGTTGCCCAAGGCACGGGTAATACTGGTAAGCGTTCCGTGGGGACCCTCGCATAATACCCTAGGGGGAACATGCTCGACTTGCCGGGATTAACCGCTATGCCGGACAATTCGGCATACTTCTGCATGACCTCCAAAACATACTGGAGGTTCTCCTCCGGATACTTTAGGTACAGCAGCAAGTCATCGGCATATAGGGATATCAAGTGGCTCTCTCCTCCCACCTCGATGCCCACCAGGTCATATTGCTGTCTAAGATATACCGCTAAGGGTTCCAAGGCCAATATGTATAACATCGGGGACCAAGGTGCGCACCCTAGCCGTTGGCTGGCTATACAGCAGCCTCACCCATCTGATATAGCCTGGCCCGAACCCGTATTCCCCCAGGACCGCGAACAGCCACGGCCACCTCACCGAATCAAATGCCTTGACTGCGTCTAAGGAAATCACTGCCATTTCCTCATCCCTTCTGTTCCCTTCTTCGATCACCCGGTGGAGCCGCCTATGATTATGGGTTATATTCCTGCCAGGGACATAACCTGTCTGATCCGAGTGTTTCAGTCTGCCGATGACCTTGCGTAGCCTGTCCGCCAGGACCGCTGTCAGGATCTTACTGTCTTGGTTCAACATCGACAGCGGTCTGTACGACCCACAGTGTTGTCTCGGCTTGTTAGGCTTGGGAAGCGGCCCGATCAGCGCCTCTCTGAGCGTGTCCGGGAATCGGCCTTCCTCAAATGATTCATTATACATCTCCAGCATAGGGGGGAGTATCTCTGCGCTATATGTTTTGTAGAACTCACTCGGGAGTCCATCAGTGCCCGGGGTCTTGCAAGTAGGCAGCCGTTTCACCACCTCTTCCAGTTCATCTAGCATAATGGGACCATCTAACTCCTCCCTTTCCTCTGCACTAATTCTAGGCAATTCCATATCTTCCAGTGTGTCCCTGATTTTATCCAGATTGTCTTCCCCTTTGTCCTCATACAGCGCTTTATAATAATCTAAGAAAGCAGCGTTAACCTCTTCCTGAGTGTGAGCCTCCTCCCCATTTTCCCTTTCTATCATCATGATCGGGGCCCTAGGGGTTTCCCTCTTATAAAGCCATGCCAGTAGGCGACCAGTTTTGTCACCGCCTGCATGCTGCCTCTCCACGTATTTCCTGTAGTTGAGGTCACAAAGCCGCTCCCAAAGCTCCGAGCATCGTTGCTGTAATTCAAGTACTAGGTCTGTGTCCCCCCCCGCTCTGGTACATTCACGCTCCAATTCTTTCTCCACTTTCTCTAGCTCAGCTAGAACCCCCCCTTGCAGGCCCTTTGATTTGGAAATAGCGTCGCCCCTCAATACCACCTTGAAGGCCTCCCAAAGTGTACTAGCCGAATCTACACTGCCCGTGTTCTCCTCAAAGTACCTTATAATCGCCTCTCTAATATCCTCTCTGAAGACCGGGTCTCTAAGCGCCTCCGCCCGAAGGCGCCATGTTGGTATCCGCCCTCTGGGGCGGCCATATTGCCAGGCCATCACCAAGGGCGAATGGTCCGACAGGACCTTCGCTCTGTATTCAATCTGAGTAGTTGCTATCGCCACTTCTGGCGTGGCAAAGAAATAGTCTAGTCTCGTATGCAACTGTTGAGGGGCCGAATAATGAGAGTACTGCAAGGCAGTGGGGTGTTTCAATCTCCAGACATCTTCTAGTCCAAAATCGTCTAATAGTACCCGTAAAGCCCTAGCCGCCGGGGTGGGCCTGTCCACTTTACTGTCGGACCTATCTATCTTGGGGTCAAGAACACAGTTGAAGTCCCCCCCCCCCAGATAATTGGTTCCTCTGCGCACGGGCCCAGGCGTGTACATAAAGTCCTGAAGTATATAGCAGTATTCTGGTTGGGGGCATATGTATTAATAATACTCAGTCCTCTGTTCTCAATCAGTGCCCTTAGTATTACCAGCCTACCCTCCGTGTCTACCTCCTCTCGTACAATTCTGAGTGGGACATGCGGGGCTCACCCAGATCAGCACACCCCTGGCATAGGCCGAGTACGGGGAGCCCACCACCGTGCCACCCCATTTTTTCTTTACAAGGTCTAGTTTATGTTGGGTCAGGTGCGTTTCTTGTAGCAGGGCAATGTCGATCTTCTGTCGTTTAAGATACAACATGACTTTATTTCTTTTCAGGTAATTATTGAGTCCGCGGACGTTCCAGGTGGCAATCTTAAGGTCTCCCATGGCAATTATGTGTCTTCCCATCCCATTTGCAGGAACCTCCAGCAGTTCGCATGACACAGAAGGCGTCCCACTGCAGCCACTCCGCGAATAAGCTCATTCCCCAACTAACTACACACACAACCAAACCCCAACTCCCTTTCCCCTCCCTCACCCGCCCTCCCCCCAACACCACACACCCCAACTGTTGCCCAGCTTCAACAACAGAGCTCAGGCACCCCCACATCTAGTTCCGCAATCACCGATCAGTGCACGGAGCCCAGTAGGGTGAGGTCGCCCTAATGGCCACCTAACCTAAGCTATTGTGGGGAAAGAGTATCGCTCCATGGGGCTCCCGTTCGATAATAATCCCAGTGTTTGCGACAAACAGTACAACCAACTGACCTTTCATACCGAAGGTTCCGAACCGACTATAATCAAGTCTCAAAGTCCATGAGTCGCGCCATCTTGCGACGCCATTTTACGCCTTCCGCAGCTCCTCCGAGTCCTTCTTGGGCCGGTCCGCCGATTCCTGGGGGCACCCCTGTGTGTCGAGCCGCTCCATGGCGTCCTCTGGGGTCTCGAAAAATAAAGTTTTATGCGCCTGTATAACCTTCAGTTTTGCAGGATAAAGCAACATATATTTATAACCTGCCTCCCTCAGCCTCCGTTTCACAGTCCCAAAATTCATGCGGCTCCGCTGCACAGCTAGAGTGTAATCCGGATACGCCGTGATGTTTGCTGCTCCTCTCTTGATCGTGCCTCCTTTTCGAAAATGTTCCAATATTCTTTCCCGATCGCGGTAGTTAAGAATTTTGGCAATGATGGGTCTAGGCGGGTTTCCGGGAGGCGGCCTCCTCGTTAAGGCTCTATGCGCTCTTTCCACTGCGAAGCCTTGGGATAAGGCCCCTCTGGGTATCTCATGCAGTAACATGGTCTCAACAAAGTCAGTAGGGTCATGGCCCTCCGTCCCCTCCGGTAGGCCCACAATGCGGATATTGTTGCGACGGGCTCGTCCTTCCGCCTCCTCCGCTCTACTTTCCAAGTTGCCCACCCTTTGAATTAGGGCGTGCAGTTTTGCCTTGTGGGTGGCGCAGTCCGCCGTATTCGGGCCAACTTCTTTTTCCAGGGACTCTGTGCGCTCTGCCAGAACCCTAACGTCCTGTCTCAGCAGATTGACGTCCTCCTGGACCTCCCCAACTTTGAGGTCCAATGCCGTTTTTAATTCAGAGACAGCCAGTTCTAATTTCGACTCCCAGGCTGCTCTCAGGTCCGCAATCGCCGCCAGGATTTCTTGATTAGAGCTCGAAGGCGTCGCGCCACCCACGGCCGATGCATCTTTATTCTTGGTGGCGTCCGGGCCCGGGGACGTCTTAGTGAAGTCGTCCAGCGTGGGCTGTTTCGCCTTGGGTCGCACTGCCTTACTTGACATGGTTCTGGGGATGTGCAGGTCTTTCAAATGATGAGTGGGCGCACTGTACGCTGGCCTCATTGGGTCTTCCCGCTACTCTTTTCTAATCCGTCTCGGGCCTATGTCGGCCATTTTGAGTCGCCCTTTGTCCTCAACGTCTCTCGACTTTTCTTCTCCAATCTTCGCCGCCGTAGCTACTATGTCCTCCAAAAGTTCACAGTGCATAGGTAGCACTTTCACACGCTGGCATGCGTATCGTCGGTGTTCAATAAGCAGTCACACCGCACTAATTTGCCCAGATCTGTTCAGGATCTCGGGAGCTCTGCTGGAACGCGTCCTCCTACATGGCTCTCGTAGCCACGCCCCCCCGCAGCCTCGACTTCTTAACATGGCCTTTGACGGCACACATTTATTTGGCAGCAAGGCTGACGAGAGTCTGCAGAAGCTGCAGACCTCCGAAGCGGCAGCCAAATCCCTTGGCGCTGCAATCAGACAGCCACAAACTCGTCCCATGGGTACAGCTTGCAGTGGCAGGTACTTTCGCTATCCCTCCTCAGTTGGAAGAGGGAGAGGGCTGTCGCATCAAAGAGGTCAGAGAAGATTCCCCCATGGTGGACGGGGAAGAGGTGCTAAGACCGCCCAGGCAACGGCTGCTTTATCCTCAGCTGCTGCGTCAGCCACCTCAAAACCCCTCTGAGGCCTTACTCCACAAAACCCTGGTGGGAGGCAGACTCTCACAGCATCTGAAAGAAAGGCGGGGTATTACCTCAGATGCATGGGCATTGGAAACAGTAGCCCAGGGTTACTGCCTTCCCTTTCTAAAAAGGCCTCCGGATCATCCACCTGGGAGCAGCTCTTAAAATGTTCCAGATTTGCTCCTTATGCAGGAAATCTTGAACATGCTGAAGAAAGGTGCTATAGAACTCTTAGCTGTAGCGGAGAGGAACCAGGGTTGGTACTCCCCTTACTTTCTAATCCCCTAGAAGGACGGAGGATTGAGACCCATCTTGGACTTAAGAGACTTGAACAAGTTCCTCAGAAAGGACAAGTTCAAGATGGTTACCGTTTCTCAGATCCTTCAGGACCTCAAGCTTCAGGACTGAATGTTGTCATTGGACCTTCAGTATGCTTACTTTCATGTGCCAATCCATCACAGACACAGAAAGTACCTGAGGTTCGCCGTTGGTGGTTCTCATTATCAGTTTCGAGTTCTGCCATTTGGGCTGACCTACGCCCTGAGGGGTTTCACCAAGTTGATGGCGGTGGTAGCAGCGAGTCTCAGGAGAAGGGGGGGATGTACGTCTACCCCTACCTGGACGATTGGCTGATCAGGGCATGTTCTCCCGAACAGGCACTGGAACATCTCAGCTCCACCTGTCACTCCCTTCACAAACTGGGCTTCTCCCTCAACTTCAAGTCGTCTCACATGATGCCATCTAAAAGGCTCCAATTCATCAGAGCTGTCCTAGACGCTTCCTTGGGAAAAGCCTCACCACCTGAGGTGAGGGCTTCAAGACATTCTGCAGATGGTCACCAAATTCCAGAGTGCCCACCGTCTTCCTGCCTTCGATTTATTTTTTGAGGTTGCTCGGCCTCATGGCAGCCTGCATTTTCCTGGTGCCAGAGGCCCGCCTCAGAATGAGATCCCTTCAGTGGGCCCTCAGGGCTCAATGGTCCCAATTCTCAGGCAGGATGTCGGACCTCCTTCAGGTTCTGAGCAGAGTCGCACAGGACCTTTTGTGGTGGGCCTGCAAGAACAACATTTTGAAAGGAGAACATTTTTGGCATCCAGTGTCGGAGATAACAGTAGTGACGTACCCCTCACTCACGGTGTCACAAGTCTCTCCCCTTCTCACCTGTTTTTCCTGTTTGCTTGCAACCTTCTTTTGTGACTTCTTTCGCACGGTCTGGGATTTGTATAAGCCCGTGCGCGGGTCTTCGGATTCCAGCGTGCTTCGTTCAGATAGTCCGGGATGGAACCAGGAAGGAACAATGTCCGCGCGCGGAGGCACAGAAGCCGTGACTCGAGCGGGGGGACGAAAATCTAGGAAAGTTCAGTAAAGTTTGAAGGATGAAAGGAAAGGAGGAGGAATCAAGGAACCGGGAAATAGAATTAAGAAGATTAGCCCCGAGCGAACTCTTGCAGCACACGTCCAGCTACAGCGAGCAGAGCCGCGTGGGCGTGTCCGTTTTGTAGAGCGTGTAGAGCAGAGACTGGCAAGCAGTGTTCCGCTTCAAGAATGCGTAGGGATTCTTGTGCCATAAGTTATTTGCAGTACCACATATTAGCAAGTTCAAATAAGTGAGTCCCATATCTCTTCTGCTCCAAGCTGGTAACACTTTACCTGGGGGATAGGCAGCAAATGAAGGAAGGTGTATCCTTTTCAGGCTGCAGCATATCCTGCTGGGTGAGATATTGAGCTAGTTTTCAATTTATTGTAACTTCTAACGAAAAGGTTAAATAGGGTAATATTTTCTTTTCACATTACCTTGAGATCGTAATTTGATAATGATCAGACACATGACACTACACCGGTTTCCCGTGCCTCTTCCTTTAATGTATTACAGTGTGAGAATTTTCTTTGTGCGTCATCCCTGAAAGCATTGTAGTGAGTTCCTAGAGAGAGAAGCGGCTAACCCTTTCTCAACAATTCAGATAGGGCCACCTTAAGTCAGAATAGGCTTATAAGTATACTTTCCAGACATATCTGGTCTTATTACACTTAAATTAAGTGATATAATGTAACCAAAGAGTATCCTAGTACATTTCTATGGTAGGATCACAGTGCAGTGTTTTTAATACATTTAAATCAGGGATAGCTACTAGAATTCCTGTTTTTGGTAGACGATTCTAGCAACCCCTTTTGGTACCTTTTGAAAGAGTTTTAAAGTTTGGAAAAGGTTTTAATGTTCCCCCAAAGGAACTGATGAGACAAAGTTTGTAGATTGCTACACCGCCGTGGTTATAGGATCAATCCAGATACCTGTCACTTCTAATACTCGGGTGCAAAAAAGAAGCAACCTATGCCAGGCAGCGACAGAGGAGATCCCCTTGAACTCCTGTCACAGAAGACTAGGGAAGGACGGATGGAAGTAAGCAGTCAGTTTTTGGTTCAATGGAAGTAATTGGAGAATATTGGTAGAGGGCGCCTCCAAAATCCCATTACCCCAAGGAGCAGTATACTATTGGAGGGAAATCTAAAGAATATGCCAGGGCCACAGGGCCTTGGGGCAGGAACGCAAGGTGCCAACCAGTCCCTGAAGATTAGTTTTGAGGGCGACTCGAGAACTAAGCTTGCAGGGAAGTGACAAGAATCTGGTACCCATGGCTTTGAATCCCTGGACTAGTGATAACCCAGATAAAGGAAAACAAAGCAATTCTAATCTCTCTTGCCAAGAGGGTGACCCAGCAGCTAGGAGGAGAAGCAACAATGAGGAAGGCACCAGGAACTCGACCAAGCAAATATGTATGGCTCGAGGGGACAGTCTTAGCACCCGTCGAACAAGGAATAGTTCCACGGGTGGTGCAATGATTGGACGATGTTTGGACTGACTCAGAAAAAAGTATGGAAAGTTTCAGGCGGCTTGTCAAGAGAGAGGTTATAGGGGTTCCCAAAATCTGTTATTACTAGAAACCGCAAACTTATGAAGGAACAACTATGATAAGTAATGTGCTCACAATTCGAGAAGTGTGTAGTGTTTTCCTGCCTAAATGCATTGCGAGTTTCTCCCTTCAACCGTCCCCCACTAGAACTGTATCTCACTTGGACCAGCCTGTTTTGCACCCCAGCTTAAGGACCCTGCCTCAAGAGCCATTCTGCTGCTCTTTTATTGTTAAGATACCTCTGCAGCAGCATTGTGATCTTGTTGGATCTTCCGACTATCTTGGACGGCACCTTTGCAACCTTGGACACCCATTGAGAGTTTGAGACATCCACCTACTGGCTCTGGTCGAGAACACCCGAACTATGCTGATGCATTCACACACAGATGTGTTTCCAGAGAAACCTGAAGACCCTTCAGAATTGCTGGGTCTCTGAATGTGATTGCACCCATTGAAGAACATTGATCGTACTAAGCAGTTGTGAATCTAAACCAATTAACACTAACCCTGTGGTTAGGACAACAAGAATTCACCTGAAGACATGAGGTTTGTGAAAGGTTATTTAACTTCTTTTGGCATAAACATTTTCATACCTACAAAGTTATATAACATGATCTTGCCTTAACTCTGGTGTGGACATTCCTTTAATCCATAGTATTCAAGTGTAAATCTGGATTTGACCTCCTTGCCTGCTATGCTACTGAAGAGGCAAAGAGAAACCCCTGTTCTACCTAGATATGTTCTCCACTTGGTACCTATATACGTTGTGGAGGTAGACGACAGACCAGCTTTCACTTTCCGAGCATCATGCATACTTGTCACAGTTTACCACCGTAATCCCTTTATTTCAAATAATCTATGGCTTCATCCATCCTATCTTACTCCTCACCTGCTGCACCTTTATCTGTCCTCTGTGACGAATCCAGGGAATTTGTCTCCTCTCTGCAAGGGGCAAACACCCCTTTTTGGACTAGGGAGGTGAGCTTGCTAAGCTTAACACCCCAGAGGGGGCAGCGCAAGTTGGATCTCACTGGGGGTTACCTGGTCCCTCCCCTCACCACACTCTTAGAGGACCAGAGATGACTTGAAATGGATATAAATTGTCCTCCATTATCGCAAGAACCTAATGTCTTTGTTGGCTACATGGGAATTAAATTGTATGATAACTGGAAGATTTGTGTAAGAATGACTGGCGTGGTTTCTGACCCTCTCTAGGCACAGTACTCTCAGGGAGTGAGGTAACAATTGGCAGGGTTCCATGTAATAATGTTGCCACAAAAAATATCGCCATGCAAAAATATTGCCGAAAAATGGCAGTTTTTTGTGGGGACATTATTGCATGGAACATGCGGGGGACTCCCCATATATGGTCACCCATATAATATTGCCACAACCTTTTCCCGGCGATATTATGTACGGCGACCATATATATGGGGATAATATTACCTGATACCGTTGGCAGCCCGAGAACCATTCGGGAATAGAACAGGAAAAAGGCCAGAGCCCTGGAGTTAGAGAGGCGCGGGACCCCCCCCCCCTCACACCCGAGTGTAGTGGCAGGGGATGGAGTATGCACTTCAGGTGTGGCGGACCCGACTGTGGCCTAGCTTGCGGAACACTCGCAGCCCCGCCGGAAGAAGAGCCACACAGAGCACAAGAGGCCTGCAGGATAAGGAGGCAAGCTCTGCGTAGAGCATGGAGCGTCCCGCCAAGAGGAGCTGTGCAGAGCACAGGCCGGCGGATAACTGGAATACTGAGAAGACTGGCCACGGGAAAAGGAGGCAAGCTCCTTCCGGAGCTAAGCATTCAGAAGAGGCTGCAGAAGTGGAGTTATTTACTGACCTCAAGTCTCCCGAGGAGCAACTCCGGGGAACCGGGGGAGACTAGGCTGAACAAGACCCCAGGTGACGGAATTCGGACCCCAAGGTGTGGTGAGAGGAACGTGACCCCTAGGAGGTTGTGACAGAAGTGAGACTCTAATTCTGCTTGAGAGAACCAGCCTTATGGTGTGAGAGTAAACAAATCCCAAGACGGTGTCGGAGAAAGCGGGTCCCAAGGTGGGGCGAAGAAGCAGGATGCCAAAGTGGTGTGAGAGGTGAAAACCCCAGGTGCGGTGAGAAAGACCTGGCCCCTAATTGGGGTGAGAGCAACCAAAACCCCAAGGTGGGGAGAAGTGCCGCCCCAAGCAGGGGTGAGGGAAGCTACAACCCAAAGCCGATTACAAACCAAAAACTGTCTTGAGGGCAAGAATGTTTCTAGGAAAGAATTCTCAGAAGACCCTCACAAGGAGGGGGAGCCACAAGCCAGACGCTCTCCCAGTGAAAAAGGACACACCAAGAGACATTTCCGAGATTTGATTGAACTGTGCAGAGGGGAGAGAGCGATTTTTCAAAGACATTTCACCTACGAAGAGTGACATTCCAGGTTGGGGGTCAGAAGTCAGCTACCGTTCCGTGGCTAAGGCCTAGGGCTTAAGTATACCAGTACTTGATCTCTGTCTATAGTGGTAGGGACAGAACCCAGGGTAGTATAGGTGTCCGGACAGAGGAATTTCTTGTTTTGTAACGACCTTCCTGGCAAGCATCCTTTATACAGTTCCTTTGTAGAAAAGGGCACATTTCTTACACCTAGGGACAGTGTAGGTTTGTGATTGATAATGAAGGAAAGTCTGATACAATGCCACCTTGTCGGTCTCCTGATTCTGATCTACCACACCTCCTATTCCCAAACCCTACAGTTTTTGTTCATACACCCAGTGTTGCATCAAAATTAAGATCTGCTTTCCTTCTTACTCCCCATATTTCACTTCCAGCCGCTGGGCTTTAGATCTGCCCTGGGATGTTTCGACAGTAAAACAGCAGATCCTCCTATTTAACTTCCCTCTTCATCACCCAACACTACTGCCTCCAAAAGATTCTGACTTCTCTTTTTCCAAATTGAATGGACATCTATACATCAGGTCTTGGCATCATTGCTTTATTCCTTGTGACACCCCCATTTTTCATACTTGACAGTGTTGCAACTTAGTTTGACATCCTTACTGTGCTGTCCGATAGTAACCATGCACTATGATTACACTTAAGTTTCTGATCGAGATCCTTTACAAAGAAAGAAGTATTCATGCAATGTATTTCATCAGGCCCCTAGCGGAGCAATAGGAGTCTGGTATCTTGGGTAGTAATTCTGCATCAGTGCCCAGTGAGTCTCTTGCAGACACTCTGTTGTTTATTAGTTAGGAGTGGCATATCCATTGAGGGATTGGTTCTGTCCCTATTAGCAGGTTGAGTATCTCGCTCCCTCTCTGTTCTACCTTCCCCTTTTCCGTATTTTGAGGATCCATGGGTGTTGAACTGAAATAGGTATTATAGCTACAGCGGAAGGTTTGAATGGCTTGTAACTGTAGGTGGAAGCCGTGGGGAAGTGACAGACCCCTTTTGTTTACCGACTGCATGTTCAAGCGCAGTTTCTAAATTGTGTTGGACGTTTTGTGAGTGAGGTACATTGGAGTCACTGACCAAAGGGTCAGCAGCCTTTGTCTCTCCAGATGTTTTGGACTGCAACACCCATCCACCTTACCAGCATTTCCAGTGGTGAGGGACCATGGGAGTTGTAGTTGAAAACATCTGGAGAGCCACAGGTGGAAGACTCCTGTGTGTCACGTTAATGCCCAGAATTCTGATCAGTCGGTCTCATCTCAATTTTCTTGTCTCTTTCCCGCACCAGCGTGCCAATGCCTGGCCTCCTTGCTATTGCCACTCTTGGGGACCCAGATGACGAGGCTGTGATGTCCACGGGGGCCATGGCTCCCGATGAAATAATGCCCACTGCTACTGGACCAGATTTTGTCCCCCTGGCTCTTGGCCCACTGGAGCAACCAATGTTTCTCATGAGCACCACAACACAGGCGATCTCTGGGTTCTTCGTTTGGACGGCGCTGCTAATTACCTGCCATCAAGTATGTTGTATTTTAGAAATCTTTATTATTGAACTTTTGTATTATAGTTTCTAATCCATGCAAACATAAATTTGTGCGTAGGAAGGAAAGCTTACAAACCTGTGCTGATGGGTAGTTCAAATATGGAGGTGTCACAAAAATACCAAGAGTTGTATCGGACTGTTCTCTGGACGTCTGTAAGTTATGTGTGTGTAGGTTAAAAGATTTCTTGGTTTGTAATTGCGCCAATCCTGCTTAATTTTCAAAATCATTTATACCTTATTGCTTTAAAAACCATAGCACTTTTATTCATTACACATGAACCTACTTTACAAATGAGCCCAATTTGGCACTGGGATTAATTATAATTAACTTGGGATAGACTCCATTACAAACCACGAAACCTACATGATAAATGTTTGCTTATTCAGTTACCTAAAAGTAGAAATGTCACAGCTGGTTCTTTTTTTTCTTTCTCCCGTTTAGTGCACCCTTATAGCAACTCTATACACTGTTGAGGTCTCTCAGTCCTATTTTGTTGTGGTTTCGCATATTAATTTAACCCCATTCGCTTTCCCCTAGTAACACAGAATTCAAAGAAGTCAGAAATGTAAGAACCAAGAGAAGAACACTTTTGCTTGTTTAAAGCTCAAATCCACTGCTCTCTTACTGCAGAGAGCATCATTTACTCTGTGCTATACATTAGTAAAGATCTGTCCCACTTGTTTGTTGCTGGACCTATCCCATAGTCCTTTTCAATGTCAGGCTTGTTTCTCTTGTTTGCTATATTAATTGATAATTTTCAAGGTACTGCCCAACAGTCACATCAGAATACTGACACATAGAATACTAGCTGTCCCTGGCCACGCGTTGCTGTTGCTCAGTCTGTTTAAATGGAAAAGAAAGAAAAGAGCGCACATTTCTAATATGTTTAATTCCACAATGCTTGTGTGTATACAATATTTTTTGTTGTTCCATTGTCTTTGTAGATATAGAGATTGTCTGGTTTGCCGACTGTAGAACACGCAACATATAATTGTCCATGTGAGAAGCAATCCGTGTCTAGATCTAAACCGCACAATTGTAAAGATTGGCCTTGAGCTTTGTTGATGGTGATTGCAAACGCAAGTTGGCATGAATTGAGCTGTTAAGCACGAGTTGTTTTTCCTGATGTTAGATAAGCAAAGTTTTTAATGGCTCTGGCGGTTCTCCAAGCTGAGGCAGTTTAATTTTCCCGGCAGCGCAACACATTCCTTTCGTTTCTCCATAAAATTTCAGAGCCTTGCAATAAGGACACACTTCCTTCATAGTGACGATGAGAACATGCCGGCACAAACTATAATCATCAGCTGGGTTGTACCGGAATGCAATGCGATTGTAATTGCGTGATTGCTGAACACGGAGTCGTGTTTGACGCTGATCTGCTGTTTCTCATTGACGTCTTTTAGCCACTCTCAGCCTGTCGCGTTGATTCTGTTGAGAACAAAGCAGATCTGAAGCTGCAGAATGCGATCGCCGTGCTTGCACCCGTGCATCCTGAAGTCTCGCTGCGCGTCGCTCTGCTGTTTCCTCGGCACATAAGCCATTCTAAATCGGAAACATTGACATGGAATCATAAAATATTTAGTATAGAGTGTGTTGTTTTTACATCCATCAGATGGCGCTGTTTTTCCGTAAAAACATGAAAATGTTTAGTATATCGTGTGTTGCTTTTATGTCCCAACAGATGGCGCTTTTGTTTGGAAAAAGCATGTTTTTACCTGTCACAGGTGTGACATCTATGTGTGGTAGGTATATAAAAACATGCGCGTGTTCGAATGCAACATTGTGTCAAAATTTCAAAGTAATCAGTGAAGAACTTTCGGAGATTTAAGATTTTGAACAAACAAACATTTACATTTTTATTTACATAGATGTGTCTCCAGCAACTCTACTTGGCCTGTCTTTTGTCATAAAAAGCCTGTTATCTCAACATTGAAAGCTCAATTGCTTTGTGTATGCCTTGTTGACCTTCTTTCCAAGTTTAGAGATGATAGTGAGGATTGTGTAGGGCTTTCAAACGTCTTGGTGACTTTATAGCAGGTGCATAAGTCTCCCTTGTGACAAACCACATGCACAACCAGTCCTTTCTCAGCTACGTACCGTGACCCATTCCTGTTGAGCTATGGTTGAGCAAGTATTCGACAAAATTGCTAATTTCTTTCAAAATAGTTTCTTATTAGCTGAATATAACTCTCAATTAACTAAAGTTGGGGATTGTTGGCAGGGATTGCCCCAGGACCCTATTGCCCCCTTTTGTTCTTTATCCCCCCTGCACATGAACACTCTTTTCACCGGTGCATACACACAGATGCACTTGTACTCGCTTGCACGCATGCTCGTACTTGCTTGCAGACATATATATATATATATACACACACACCTGTCCCTTTCTCACATGTGCAGACCTACTTAATCACATGCAAGCGAACTGACATACCTTGCATTTTAAACTGTCATTTTATTTTATCCTCACAACTTTCCAGTTCTTGCAGGGGAGATGGTGGCATGTCCAGGCCCCGGGATAGAACATCCACTACAGTGGGAAGAGTGGGCTAAATCTACCCCGTACAGTTGGTAGCAAGGGAAGCCAGACGGGACATGGTACCTTAAGTGGGAAGGATCCTCCAACGGTGGCAGTTGTTCCTGGCAGTGGGTGCAAGTCGCGTCGTCGTCCAGGGGAAGAGAAGATCTCGACTTGGAGGAAAGATGAAGGTTGTTGCACTGCCAGGGAAGAAACCAGCCGCAGAGTTTTCCGGTCTAAAGCACCTATCATGCTGTTCATGGTCCTGTTAAACCTTTCTACCAACCCATTGGTCTGGGGGTGGTATGCGGTTGAGAACTTGTAAGTAACTCCACAGGTTTTCCACATGGCTTTCATGTAGTGGGACATAAAGTTTGACCCCCTGTCGGATATTACTTCCTTAGGAAACCCAACCCTGGTAAAAATACCAAGGAGGGCCTTAACCACAGCCGGAGCTGTAACAGTCCTCATAGGAATTGCCTCAGGGTATCTAGTAGCATGGTCTACTACAACAAGGATAAACCTGTTGCCTGAGGAGGTTGGGGGATCAAGGGGACCAACAATATCAATCCCTACCCTCTCAAATGTGACTCCCACAACTGGGAGAGGCACTAAAGGTGCCACATTCTTGGAGCCAACCTTACCAGAAGTTTGGCAGGTATGGCAGCTCCTGCAAAACTTATCGACTTCTGCCCCCATTTTTGGCCAATAGAAGTAGAGTGAGAGCCTTTCCTTGGTCTTCTTGAAACTCAAGTGACCAGCCAAAGGAATCTCGTGGGCTAAGTGCAAGAACTGTTGTCTGTTTTCTTGAGGTACTACAAGGCGTTTGTAGTCTCCAGGTTCAGACTCAGTTGGTTCACTGTAGAAGAGGCCATCTTCCCAGTGCAACCTATACTTCCCAGGCTCTTGCCCATCAGCCTGAGCAGCTGCCTGGTGGCGGAGACCCTCCCAGAGTTGGACATTCTCTTTGTCCCTTACGGAAAGCTGCCCTGCTGGGCCCACCTTCTGCCAGTAAAGACTGCAGCTCAGGATGGTCCTCAGGGTCTAGATCTCCAATAAGTTCTTGGCCTCCCACTAGCTCTTCTTCAGAGTCTAGTTCAACTACACAGGGTTGTACCTCCCTCTCAGCCTCAGTTGGAGGTGGAGTTACAGGTGTAACTGTTGGAAGCACTGGAGTGCTTGCTGCTGACTTTTTCCTAGGAGTCTTGGGTTGCCCCTTTGCTCCTGATCTGGTAGTTACTGCAGTGAGTTGCTCCAGTGGTAAAGGAGTGATCTCCGTCATCTCCTGAGATAATCCTCGCAGGGTTTTCTCTCTTGCAGGTTTTGTGAGCACCTGTAACCTTTTACTAGGTGGTCTGGGGGTATGTGACACAACTCCAAGAGCTTTCAGGTCATTACCCAACAGAACCCTACCTGGTACTTCACATTGTACACTGACCGGTATCTTTAGAGCCATGTCATTACACTGGATGAGAACTGGTAACTGGGGACACATCTACACAGGCCCTCCAGCTAACTTGGTAAGGCATTTGGGTGCCTTAGCAACATCCTCTGCCTTGAAAAATGATTCATCCACCACAGTTATGCTGGCCCCAATGTCTCTAATGGCAGGAGTCTCCTGACCATTCACCTGGACACTGTCTTTATAATACTCTTTAGTATTATCTGGGATAGAATTATACACATCTAAGTTCTGTTGTTCCCACAACCCCAGAGAGACTAAAGAAACACTGGCTGAGACACCAATGGGTTCATCAGCCAGCAGTAGAAAGTTTCCACTTGCCATTGGGACTTCCTCTTCTGGAGCGAAGGCTAAGGAGGCAAGTTGGATCCCTGAAGGTTTACCCTTGCATCTGGGATCTCCTTTCACATGGTCAATAGAGCCACAAACAAAGCATTTACCAAATGCCTTCTGGAATGGGGGCTTGTTCTGACCTCCCTCTGGTTTGGCACCAGAGGAGACACTATTCTGCTGTGGATTCCCTGGTGGCTTACCCTTCTGGTTTTGTTTGGGGACCTCTTTGGAATTTGCAGTATTAGAATTCTCTTTGGAGTCCTTTTTAGGCTGTTTCCCCTCATCCTTTTTCTGAGTTACCCCAGAATCCTTGTGAGTGGCCCTTTTGGCAACCCACAAGTCAGCAGCCTTAGCTAGTTTTTGGGAATCTAATTCCTTTGAATCAGCCAAATGCTGTCTGAGCTCAGGAGAGCAGGCATCATAAATTGCCTCCAACATAAAGAGATTCTTCATACCTTCATAAGTGTTCACCTTGTAACCCTTAATCCATCCCTCTAAGTTTTTCAACCCTTCACTCACCCAGGTAGCCCAAGGGGTACCATCATGCTTTTTGAGGGTCCTAAACCTCTTAAGATACTGGGAAGGGGTCTTCCCAAATCTAGCTATCAGAGCTAGTTTCACACATTCATACTCTTTCCTATCCTCCTCCCCCAACTCCATTACCACATCAGTTGCAACAGGGGGAAGCCTAGAGAACAACCAGGTGAGTAAGTCATTTCCTGTGATGTTCTGGAGCCCATGATTATATTCAAACAGAGACAACCAATTCAACACATCCAACTTAGGCTCATACATACCAACCAATTCTTTAGGCTTCCGGGGTCTTTTAGGACTGGAACTTCTAGAGGAGCCAGAGAGAGAAGCATTTTCAACAGATAATTTCTTCATTTCTAGCTCATGCTTGAGCTCCATTTCCCTTAGCCTTAGTTCTTGATTCAGTTCCTGGTGTCTCTGTTCAGCTTGAGTATTCAGTCTCTTGAACTCTAGTTCAAGTTTCATTTTCTCTAATTCAAGATATTGAGGACTAAGTGTGGGACTTGGCAAAGGCCCAGTAGGTACAGCAGGTAGAGCAGACAGAGGCCTAGGGGGGACAGTTACAGCAGCCTCACCCTCCTCTTCTGACTCTTCCTCAAGAATGTCCACATTTTGATCAACATCAATCTCTATACTGTTATCTACATTTTCTGGCATGGTAGGTTCCTCTGAACCATCATCAAGACTTTGGTTAGCGAACAACCTTTCTATCAATTCCATTTTCTTGCCTTTAGTCAGGAGATTCTTATGCTTACATAGAACTCTTAAACAATCAGCAGTTTTTGTAGCAAGGGATCCTTGACTATAATTTTCCATAGTTGACATGTTAGATTACTTTTTCAGTGCTAAGCTTTGTGGTTAGTTCTACTAAGGTATCCTAAAGCACTCTAAAATGTATACTCAATACAAATCGCACCGCTGTGTTAGTGTTAGGCAGAAACCTGTGCAGTTCCCTTAGGGAACACTGCAAAAGATTTAGGACTACAGGTGTTAGCAGTAAACCCACTTGGGTAGCAGTCTGTACCACCCAGATTTACCTGGTAGCTGTGGCTGAGCAGTCAGACTTCTCTCATGAAGAGTTAGGCAGTATGCAAAGTATACACAATAGGCACTCAGACACACCAATACAAGCAAACGCTGACCAGAGCTTTGGTATCAAAGTATATAATTATTTATTTAAAAACACACTGTTTGAAACACTCCAGCACTCTTGTTGTAAAATATTCTAAACACAGTTACTATTGTAATATATACACCCCTTTTTCCTTATCAGATAAGTCTCAGTAAAACACCACTTATTTTCATACAGAGGTGAGCGCTTAACTAGATGGCACTCCAATAAGTTTGTGAGAAAGGGAGGGAAAAAGACAATATGGAAAGGTACACCACTCTAAGACTCAGGAACACTGTTAGCAAGGCAGAAGAGCAAAAGTCACTGGTGAGCCAAAGGCTGGGCCCACTCTTAGAGAGAGCAGAGCACAAATGCGCCCAAGATCGCACAGTTACACTAGGCTTAGAAAGTCTTGCAGGGAGTTCAAAAAGAGTTTAGAGAGGCTTAGGAAAGTTTAGCCAGGGTGTCCCAGGCTAACCCAGGTTCGAAAGCCGGGGGCTAAATCTACCCCGTACAGTCGGTAGCAAGGGAAGCCAGGCGGGACACGGTAGCTTAAGTGGGAAGGATCCTCCAGCGGTGGCAGTTGTTCCTGGCAGTGGGTGCAAGTCGTGTCGTCTTCCAGGGGAAGAGAAGATCTCGACTTGGAGGAAAGATGAAGGTCGTTGCACTGCCGGGGAAGAAACCAGCCGCAGAGTTTTCCGGTTTAAGGTGGTACCTTTTGTTTCGCGGTCGTGGTAAAATGTGGTATCCTGGTTGCCGGGGTGCTTGGCACAGGCAAGGCGGCCACGAGGTACGTCGGGAAGGCGAAAAGACGGTGAAACTGGTTATCCCCACCAGTCAAAGGAAGAAGACTCTCCGGCGGGAGATCTCCTCTGGCGTTGGGAAAAGTTGGGAGACGGTTCAGCAGGGCTCCAACGGTGGTGTCATCGTGGCAGGTCGGCTCAGCTTCTCCCTCGTCGGATTCTTATGTCTTGTGGCGACTTCTGAAGTTCCAGTCCCCAAAGCCCTGCTTTTATGCAGAAAACCCCCATTCACTCAGCCTAGCTGTCACTCAAACATGCGCTCACCACTTGGGCCAATCAGGACGGAGTGCGACTTGAGTTGCCTAGGCAACTCAGTCCAGGGTGCCTAAATCCCCCTCCACCCCTCCTAAGTACCCCAGACAGAGTGGCACCACTTTGGAGGGCTTCTGTGGAGAAGCCCGCCAAAAAGTGGAACAAAGGGCTCGACTTGGGTTGGAGTCACAGAAGAGAACACAAACGCCATTTTAGAATCAAGTTTTGGCAAAAAATACCAACCAGAGAATTAATATTAATTAAACAAACCGGCGGTATGCTCGAGGCTACCGTAAATAATTAAATTAAGATAGTAGCCTAAAACAATGGGAAATCCCATAGGAAAATATTTGCGGTTGAATATAAAAAGTAGTATCCACTGCCACCAGCCAAAACTCTATCAGGGGGGACGGAGATGTGCCCCCTCGATTAACAGACCCCGGGGCAGTTGAATTGCCCCAGCCAGTACGCCCACAATATGATGGTTTGTACTGGTTCTGTTCAGAATTTAAGACTAGTAAAGTCAATGGTGACTTTACATGCCCTGGGAGACAGTAGTCAGTCCCACGTATGGAGTCTATACTGGGGGGTCAGTATGACACCCCTGTGTTACTGAACTGAGGGTGCTGTGTAACACACATCACAAAAACCCATGAAGCCCTATGGAGTAAAAGACCCCATAGCCCATTAAACACATCTAGATTCAAAGAAACACACTCAAATCATGTCCAAGAGTGGGGGTAAAAGAGTCTCACTCTTGGCAGGAGAAAAAAATAAACCCCAAAAATCCAGCAAAGCTGCTGGGGGACTCACTAGGTTAGGAAATTCAGCCTAAACAGAGAATTCTCCCTAACAACCACTAATCTAAAAAGTAGTGCATACATGTCTACCAAACCAACAAAAGCACCTATTCCCACGCTTTCCCCTGGCCACCCCAAACATTTGCCGAAAATCCGAGCAGCAGTTTAGGCTATGCGTGTCACAAAAATTGCACATTTTTCTTTATGTGAAAACCATGCAAATGGGGAAAAAACCATCTGGTTTAGTTTTTTGGGTGCTTCCTTACTTTTGATCTATTAGATAGATTTGCACCACTTTCAAGTTCTTGTTGGATGAACCTTTCTTTGCGATTCGTTAGACACATCATAAGTATTTAGCCATAGAATTTGGTGAAAAATTAGTTGATCATGGTTTCACCTTAACTATAAGGTGACAATGTTTGACTCAAGAAGGTGTGTTCCAAGTTACTATCTATGTGACTGTCTTATTATATTTGGGCTCATTTGTACTGGTGCTTCATCTTCACTAAGACTTTTAGATATCAGAAAAAAAGACAGCAATTGCCATGCACTATACAGAAATTGGACATTTTACAACGTCTGGTCTATTTAACAATGCATGGTTTCAAGTATTAACACATAATGGGTTCAATAAACCAAGACGCTTCTAAATTTTGCTTATGAATAGTGCCTCTAAAATACTCATTCAATAATAAAAACACCTTTTGTTACGACTTCTTAGTATAATTGCAAACATTAAAAACTTTTCTGTACCAGAGGGAGAAGACAGGGGTGTCCGCTTGTCTATGTATTGGTTATGGAACCCCTCGCACAAAATATTAGGAATAATGACAGAATTAAGGGGTTAGTCCGATATGGGTCTGAATATAAGCCAGCTCTATTCGCCGATGATGTGTTGGTTTATGTTACACACCCCTCACAGTCCACTCCAGCCCTCCTGCGAGAGATAGAGGAATATGGGTTACAGTCGGGCTTCAGTATAAACTGTAATCCTCCCCCTTCAAGACTCTGACACCCCACCAGCATCGACCCTGTGTCCTTGGGGACCCCAGACCGCTGCAAACCAGCATTAGATATCTGGGAATCACAATCACAAAAAACTTGCGAGAGCTATATCAAGCTACCTATAAACCGCTCTGGGACTATTCAGCGTGACCTAGACAATTGGAGCAAGCTCGGCCTCTCATGGGCGGACAGACTCGCTGCAATTAAAATGAACATCCTGCCACAACTCCTTTTTCTGTTCCAATCGCTCCCTATTGCGCTCCCGTGTGCATACTTAAACACAGCCAAGAAAGCTCTGCTAGCATTTTTCTGGTAGAAGAAGAAACTAAGAATCAAGTATAAAACACTCCTTTTCCCAAAGGAAAAAAGGCGGCTTAGCTTACCCAGATATCCACGAATACTATGCGGCGGCTCAGTTGCGCATTCTAGTAAACCATATCGGGGAATCTAAAAGTAAACAGTGCATCATTTTGGAGAACGGCCTCTTTGCTCCAGTCACCCTGGGGGAGTGGCTATGAGCTCCCCATAAAGAGATCCCACGTAGCGCAAGGGAACACCGAGTATTGGAAGCATTATGGTCCATATGGAGCAAAGGGAATCATGGCATGGCAGGCGTCACAACCTGGCCCTCACCCCTTAACTGTATATGGGCCCCCCGATCAGGGACGCCTTCTCAGAGCCCCTCCGCTTCCAACCCCTATTATACTAAGAAGGCCTGGTCAGAGCAGGTCAAATGTGGAAGGACGGGACCTTCCTAACCAAAGTCGAACTTGAAAATACGCAGCAAGGCATGAAGTTTAAATCCTTGTCATTCTTGCAGTTAAAAGGGGTCCTCACAGGTAGGAGATGGCTAGGCCAGCTACAACGCCCGCTTACCCCGTTTGAGAAAATATTAAACATGCACACAGGTACCAAGGGTCTCATATCCAGCATATACAGAGCTCTTATAGACTGGGGACACCTCGCCTCCTAGTACAAAGGCAAAATGGGATTTAGACCTGATGTTGGAAGATGATCAAAAGGGCTGGGATACAATTTATAGGGCAGTATGCAAGTCCTCCATCGCTGTACAATATAAGATGCACAACTGTAGGATCCTCACACAATGGCACTTAACTCCCCAACGATTAGCCAAAATGTATGAAGGGGTCTCCCCCTATTGCTTGAGACAATGCATGCAAGTGTGCATGTATTGGCACTTGTCGTGGGGTTGTCCCTTCATACAGCTATTTTGGAAGGACATTTTGGGGTGGATACATCAGGTGGAAGGCATCCATAGAAAATTATCCCCTCTCCTGGCCCTCTTTGGGGTTGAGGCTCTCAAGGATGGGTACGCCCTTCTCCCGCATAGGTCCAGAAATCTGCTGCTAGCAGCGCGCATCTGCGTCACAAAGTGGAAGGGCCCAACCCTACCATCCAAGATAGAGTGTCTGCGCAAAGCAAAGGAAATCTACGATATGGAAAGCCTAACGGCCCTGTTAATGGAATCGCACACTCGTGTAGACCAGCAGTGACTCACCCTCATGCAATTTTTTATAGATGCACAGAGCAATTCTGAGTAAGGGCCCACAGGAGTCTTCTGCCACAGTACATAACACTCTGCTGTGGTACCCTTGCCCCTGTGACATACATTAAGGCAGGCTCATATGCGGCGGGCCATCACAATGGATCTTGTGAGACCCACAGCACCAGTCACCCCACTGGAACGGCATACAAGACCCTCTGCAAGACTCGCACCTGCCCGGAGAACAACGCTAACTATCGCTATCCATAGGACACTATCCACACCAAGAGACTAGGACACGTGGGGGAGCCCTCGGGGGTGGGCGGGGAGGGGGACATCTACTTGGTTCCTTTTTTCTTTCTCCTTTCAGACACAGACTCTTCTTACTCCCCTCCTTTTTCTCATTTCTTTCCTTTTTCTCATCTTTACGGGGGTTGTTCAGACTGCAGGATCAATAGAGAACTCAAAACTAGGATGGGGTTTAGATTGCAGTATTTGTTTACCCAGCACTAGGGTTTTAGTAAGGTTTACAATCTGAACTAGTCCTAAGGACACTAAGTGTGGGGCAAGTGCAGTCAGGAGCAGTCTGAGGAGGACTGAGAAGCGATTACTTTGAGACTTTAGAAATAAAAAAACAACCTGAAGAACCATTCTGAGGGGAACATATTGCAGGCTTGGTCTTTGATAAATGATGACAAAGCCTTTGAAGCCGAAAGCCCAAGATCCATTAGTAACATCAGTAATGTGAGGTACCGTAAAATCACAAATTCATTCATTGAAATGGTGTATCAACTTTGAACACTGTGAACCCAGAAGACCACAATCATTGAGAAGGCTCTCACAGCCTACCAGCAGGCACCCTTTCAGAGAAAACCTTCTCCTGAAGAACTCGGGCCAGAAATATACAAAAGGCTCACATAGCCGAAACCCTTATTTCTGATGTTTGTTAATCTGCTTAGAATCACATGCTGTGCATAGGTCCGACATCCAGTGGTCACTGCGGAGTATTGCATTTTGTTTTTCGTAGTCGAAAAGGGACGTCGACAAGGCGTGTCTGAAATACTATCCCTATAGTGACGTGCGTTGTACCCACAATCCCTCACGCGTCGAGGTCCCTCAGATTGTTTTTTTCCACCCAGCTACTGGTCGCCTTTACGCGGAGCTCCTCGAGAGACATTGCAGATTTCATCTCCTCGGCCTTTGGTCGTTTTCCTATTTAGTATATAACATATCGATCCCTCCCTCGACGCAGTTGTGAAGCTGTCTCCGCCGAGCAAGATCTTCGACGGAGGGGACGAGCGGAGGAGATCCTTCGGCGTTGCCGAACACGTGGCCTGGCCTCGCAGGCCATATACAGTAGGGAGAGTGGGGTCGTGGGACATCTCTGGTTCTTTTCTGAGAATGCCTTTCCTTTTCCCCTTCCTTTCCCTTGGGGTCGTTATCACGATTTATTGCCTCGGCTATGGAGAGGACACCCTTTAGGTTTTGCCCGCGTTGCAAGGGCAAGTTTACTTGGAAGGACAAGCATTCACGGTGTAACCGCTGCTTGCCCCTCGATCACAAAGAGGAGGGTTGCATGGCTTGTCGGCTTCTTAAGCCAAAGACTCTAAAAGACCGTAGGGTCAAGAGGTGGGCGGCCTACGCTATGTCGAAGGCCGATTCTTCACCCGCCGCTGCTACCACCGACAGTGACGAGGAACGTGATAACACGACCTCCGCTACGGAAGTCGTAGACCCCTCTAAAGAGCGTTCGCGCTCTTCGTCGTCTGTCCCCAGCCCCGACGGGCTCGGCTCACGCCCTGCTTATGGGGATGAACACCCCGGCGACACTCACGCACAAGATACCACACATAAGCACACAACCCATGGCTGCTCTTCGTCGAAGAAGAAGAAAGCATCAGCGCCCAAGGAGACGCAGGTTCCACCGGCGGCCTCCTCGGACCGTTCAGGTTCGAAGCCCCTCTCGCAACCGCAGCCGCGACCAGCGACTGGGCTTTCGGCAAATAAGGGCGTGCCCCCAAACCATCGGCCGGCGCGCACCAGCAGAGAGCGCACGCCACAGTAGAACGATCGACACCCGTAACGTCGAAACCACAGCCCTCCGCTGACAAACGAGTCGCAGAGAGCTTGGCGAGGATCGTGGTAGCCGACGCCCAGAAGCGTACGTCGAAAGACACGTCGAGCGCTACGCAGAGGTCGAAAGACACGTCGGAAAAGCCCGAAGAAAGACAGGGACTACCCCCTTCAGTCGGGGGGGACCCCCAGCACACCGGAAGGCTTTTCGGAAGGCGACGGGACACTTTCCTCGATGTTATGGGAGAGGTCGAGCCGTTTTCAGCTAGATGACACTAATTTTCCCCCCGCTAGACCGCTCAGAGGTACCCCATGAAACCATGGAAAGGCTCCATCTCTGCATGGAGAGAATGGAGAGGTTTATGAAGACCCAGAACCCTCCCACTCCCAAGAGAACAAGAGAAGGGCCTCAGGAGGACCCCAGGGCCAAATATCCGAGACTAGTCAATCCCCAGCAGGAGACAGCCTCAGACTTCCATAATGTGTATGACTTCACTGGTGAGGAACAATACTTGGAGGAAGAGGATGAATTTATGGACGATGAAGAGGGACAGAACCAGGAGGAAGGTCTGGAGGACAGCCCAGACATTATAGGAGAAGGCTTCGGAGAAAATCCAGAAGAAGGACCCTCTCATCCCTGGCAATCCCCATCAGTATATTCGGACACTGATGTCCTGAACCTAAATCCTCCTGACAATTCACCTGTTAGAAACACGTCTCCCATTGACGATCAGCCCACATTCAATGCCCTGTTGCGCAGAGCAGCAGCACATTTCGAACTGGACACTGGGGAGATCTCTCCTGAAATAGACTTTGTGGAAAGAGTAATTAAGGAGAAACCCCCGGTCAGCCAGACCATTCCCCTCCTCGCTTCAGTGAAGAGAAGAATCATCCCTTCGCTATCCACACCAGCACTAATCAGAGGAGTTAATCCAAGAATTGAAAAACTTTTCACTCCTTCACCCTCAGACCCGCTGTACATCAGGGGACATTCCATTCCGGATTCCCTTGTAGTAACTAATACCAGGAAGAGGGCAGGGGTGCCGCTGTCCACCAGCGAGGCACTACCTGACAAGGAGGGCAAGAGGTTATATGCCCTTGCAAAGAGAGTCACATCCTCGGCTGCCTTTTCGGCAAGAATTGCGAACAACAATTCTTTGCTAGCTAGCTATGCGGACGCACAGTGGGCCAAACTGCGCAAAGACGCCGAAGAAGCGCCGGAACCACTACGTACACGCCTGCTATCAACTATTGGCGAAGGAACCCAGGTCAACCAGAGTATTGTAAAGAACTCTCTGGATGCTGCAGAGACAGTGGGACGTTCCCTGGTTCAGAGAATACTCCTAAAACGCCATGTATGGCTGCGAAACTCAGGGTTCAAACCGGAGACACAGGCGTCTTTAATAAATAAACCTGTTGAAGACTCAAACCTCTTCGAGAAAGCGGTGGATGAGGCTCTGGAGATGGCTAAAAAAGAGTTCGATACTATCAAAACTCTTGACCAGATCTCTAAGCCCGCTACCAGACGCGGCTATGGCAACAAACGCTTTTTTCGTGGCCAACGCCAACAGCAGAATCAGCAGCAACAGTACCCTGCCACCAATTACCAGACCAATAGTGGGCAGTACAGCCAAAGAGGCCAGCGCCGGGGCAAAGGGAGAGGTCGGGGGTCCACCCCAGAGGCTCCCAAGCCCCCAACAACACCAAGTGACGCGAAGATTCGCGTCCCCTCCCATGCAACACCGGTCGGGGGCCGGATAACATCCTTTCTTCCAGCATGGGAGGGAATAACGTCAGACCGCTGGGTACTTTCCACCGTAGCCCACGGATACTGCATCGAATTCAACAGTTCCCCAACATACAGACCCCCGAGGGGACGACGCATGACACCGGAACACCTTGCCATCCTTCTCCAAGAAGTACAACAACTGCTGGAAAAAGGAGCCATAGAAGTCGTGCCTCTATCTCGGGTAACGGAAGGTATTTATTCAGTGTACTTCCTTATACCCAAAAAGGATCTAACCATGCGCCCTGTATTAGATCTGCGCCCAGCGAACAAGTTTATCAAACCCCAGAAGTTTCGTATGGTGACCTTACAGGAAGTGATCCCACTGCCGTCACAGGGAGATTACATGACAACGTTGGACATGAAAGATGCATACTTTCATATTTTAATGTTGCCAGCGCACAGAAGATACCTCAGGTTCATGATAGAGGGCAAACACTACCAGTTCAGAGTGCTACCCTTCGGCATAGCATCAGCACCAAGGGTATTCACAAGCTACTGGCAGTGGCAGCGGCCCACCTGCGCAGGTTGTCCATCCCAGTTTACCCTTACCTCGACGACTGGCTCATAACAGGGCATTCTTACGAAACATGCTTCTCCAATGCCCAAAAGACTGTAGACCTTTTGTTCCAGTTGGGCTTCTTCATCAATGAAAAGAAGTCCAGCCTAGACCCCAGCCAAATCAAACAATTCCTAGGGGCTCTAATTCAAACAAAGGACGGCCTCGTCTTCCCCTCCAACGAGAGGGTCCAAAACATGCTGTTTCAGATCCCTCAATATGTGACCGGTCGAGAGGTGACGGTACACAAAGCATTGCGCTTGCTAGGCATGATGGCGTTGTGTATTTATTTGGTACCTCACGCGCGCCTGCGCATGCGCCCTATGCAAGAGTGGCTCAACAGCCAGTGGTGTCAGGCCAGCGGACTATGGGACGATCTAGTGGTGGTCTCGCAGGCCTTGGTTCTCTCGCTACGGTGGTGGACAAAGGAAAACCTGGAAAGAGGGAAACCCTTTGCCACACCCGCGGCGGAAGCCACTCTAACCACAGACGCATCCCTCACAGGATGGGGGGCTCACCTATCCCATCAGACTGCTCACGGAGTGTGGACTCCGAACGTAGCATCCAAACACATAAATCTACTGGAGCTACTAGCTGTGTTCAAGGCGCTAAAAGCCTTCCAGGAACACCTACATGGCAAGACTGTGTTGGTCCTTACAGACAGCACCACAGCCATGTACTACATCAACAAGCAGGGGGGCACCCACTCTCCAGGACTGTCCAAACTGGCCCAAAATATATGGAAGTGGGCTCTCAAACAAAACATGTTCCTACTGTCACAACATGTACCAGGGGAACTCAATCTGCTGGCAGACAAACTCAGCAGAGATTCCCCCCTGCCCGAAGAGTACGAATGGCGACTGCACAAAGACATCGTCTTCGACGTCTTCACACAATGGGGATTCCCAGAAATAGACCTGTTCGCAACCCTGGAGAACTCACAATGCCTAAGTTACGCCTCCAGGTACCCCCAGATCCAATCCAAGGGAAACAGTCTGTCGATGCAATGGTCAGGGAAATTTGTTTACGCTTTTCCCCCGACTCCCCTTCTCAACAAGGTGGTGCACAAGATGCACCAGGAACAAGTGACCATGATACTGGTGGCCCCAATGTGGGCCCGACAGCCATGGTTCGCTCACTTGATGGAGATGTCTCTATCTCCCCCAGTGAAACTCCCCTGCCCGTACAACATGCTGTCACAAGACAAGGGCAGGACTCTGCATCCATGCCCCCAGAACATGAACTTAGCAGCTTGGCTCCTGAGATCATAGAATTCGGACATCTACAGCTCCCGCAGAGATGCATGGACATCCTCGGGGAAGCCAGAAAACCTAACACTCGCACTGCTATTCTAGCAAGTGGAAGAGATTTGTCATCTGGTGCAGGGGAAAAAGCATCAACCCGATTGACTGCTCTCCCACACATATTGTTCTATACCTGACCCACTTATTGGATTCAGGTCTAGTGTTCAATTCCATTAAAGTCCACCTAGCGGCACTTTCTGCATACACCACTTCCCAACTCAAGGTGTCGTGGTCGAAGATCCCTGTTAGAAAGGCCTTCATGGAGGGAGTAAAGAGAATACACCCCCCGATAGCTGACCCAGCTCCCGGATGGGACCTTAACGTGGTACTTACCACACTCATGGGCTCACCATTCAAACCCATGCACAAAGCATCTCTTAAACACCTCACTCTTAAGACTGCTTTTTTAATAGCTATCACCTCCATCAGGAGAGTCAGTGAACTACAGGCTCTTTCTGTTCTAGACCCCTTCGTTACAGTTCACAGAGATAAGGTGGTTCTACGCAAGCACCCAAGGTTTGCTCCGAAATTCATATCGAAATTCCACGTAAACCAGTCTATAGAACTGCCAACGTTCTTTCAAAATCCTTCCAACTTGGGAGAAAAAACTCTGCACACACTAGATGTGCGCAGAGCGGTCATGTTCTACATGGAAAGAACCAGACCACTGAGGAAGACTAATCAGTTCTTCGTCTCGGTGGCAGGAGGAAGAGAGGGGGATGCAGTTTCAAAGTCCACTATTTCTAGATGGATTGTTCAATGCATCACTCTCTGCTATACTCTTGCTAAGAGAGAACTGCCCTTTAAGCCAAGAGCACACTCTACTCGAGGCACGGGGGTGTCCATAGCATTCATTGCAAATGTTCCCCTTGAGTCCATCTGCAAAGCGGCTACCTGGAGTTCTGTGCACACCTTTACAAAACACTACTGTCTAGATGCACACTCGAGATCTGACTCCCAGGTGGGACAGGCAGTATTAAGACATCTTTTCTCTACTGTTCCTTCTCTTAACCCACCGCCAACTCCGGGTACTGCTCGCTACTCTATGCACAGCATGTGATTCTAAGCAGATTAACAAACATCAGAAGACAATGCATTACGTACCGTAAAAGCATTTCTGATGGTTGTATCTGCTTAGATTCACATGCGCCCACCCTTCCTCCCTTCTCGGATGGAAGGAACATAGACTTCCTTTTATATCTCTCTTTTCTGTACTCACTCACGTCTGGAAGGCTCCCTCAGGGCATTAAAATACAAACAGAGGGACCTCGACGCGTGAGGGATTGTGGGTACAACGCACGTCACTATAGGGATAGTATTTCAGACACGCCTTGTCGACGTCCCTTTTCGACTACGAAAAACAAAATGCAATACTCCGCAGTGACCACTGGATGTCGGACCTATGCACAGCATGTGAATCTAAGCAGATACAACCATCAAATGCTTTTACGGTAGGTAATGCATTGTCATATGGGGCAACAGATACAGAAATGTTCCTCTATACTGCACGATATGCATCTTACGACTCTTCTCCCTGTTATAAAAAAGAAATTGTGCAAAAAAACAAATGCTCCATAGATACATGCTTACCTACTATGCTTGACACGATTGAGAAACTTTTATAAAACACATGTGATTTCATTTGTATGTATTCCACACAATGATTTTTTTCTTTTGTTTTTTGTTGAATGCTTATCCTCTGTTGTGTGAGAAACCAAAGGGCGTCTCACCTGCTAGTCCTCGGGGCCTTGTCATCCAGGTAGCCAGGACACGGCCATCGCTTTTGGATCCAGTTCCTGGGGTGGACCAGTGCGGGAGGATAACCTGGGTGAGGGGTCTTCAAGGAGTGGGGGTGAGGCAGCTGATGGTGAGATGCAGTATTCCCCCCTATTTTGTTTATCCAACCCATCCTATATTTTAGGATCCTCCGAGGAACCAACTCCACCCACCCCTGAACCCTTTTTACACAAACACTGGGCCGAGGAAGAGGTTGACTGAGAGTAACAACATTAACTTTGACACATCGTACTGGACATATCCTGCTAATCGGGTCAGGCAAAGTCAGGCACTTGATTCTAAGTGCATACACCTAATACCAATTAGCTCTCCTCACACGAATAAAAGGCAGAACACAAAGACAAACTCAGGGCAAGTTTAACTCCTAGAGAAGGGGAAAGTGACAATGCAGAAGTTGCAACAGCACTAAACCAATGTGAAGGGAGTTGGAGACTTAGTGAATGGAAAAGGCCATGTTCCTCATTTGAAGTGTCTTCGGTTATATCACTTCATGATCAGCGATTGGCACCCTTTAGGGAATACGAGCGCTTTTGGTAACAGTTGCTAGTGTAAGTTGGCACTCCTGAGGTGTGGGAGGTTGGTGTTGTGATGACAGCTGATTCCTTTTTTTTTTTTTTTTTTTTTTTTTTTTTTGTCTGTCACAAATAGATTTTCAGGCTGTAGTAACCGCACCCCCTAGCTATGGTTGGTTCACAGGCTGCAGGATTGGGGGCTTGTCGGGTCCACCAGCTCCTGACTAGCCTATATCAACCCTTCCTAATTCTTTAAGGGTCTTCAGGCCTTTGGCCCTGCCAATTGTTGAACCTGGCCACTCATAGCTTGAGCCCCCCTGGTCTCTCTGTTTTCTCCCAGTACACGTTTAAGCTGTTGGCCCTTTTGGATTGGCTAATTCTGGTATTCTGTGCTGGGCCTCTGTCCACTGTCTTCTTCCCTGCTGTCACGCCGCGGTCTCTCAACTTCTCCCTGTCTCTAGTGAGCCCTTGCCTTGCTATTCCTCTAACCTAGTCTGATTGCACATCTCCCCCATCCCCTCTTCTTTCCCTTTTCCAACTTTGTCCTCTCCCAGATGTGGTCTTCTCCATCCATCTCTTTTGCTGCCCTCATACAACTCGTGCATCTCTTGGAGCTTGCCTACTTCCTCCACCTCCTTCCTTGCTGCTCTTGCTCTCTTTCCACTGTCCTCCCTCTGCCACTTCCTTATCGCCTTGCTATCTCCACACATCTTTGCACAACCGACTGCTCTCCAAACTCCCCACTACCATCTTTTTAATGCCGGTCTCATTAAGGAGTTAATGGGGGTTGGACAGAACCCACCTGAGCCTTTTTTTTAAAAAGAAAATGTTATTTATAAATTCATCAAATATAACCATTAAAATCAACCATATCCATTGGAAAGTTAGTCATTGTCAATGTGGGATAATGAAGAGCATGATTAAGGCGACGCATTACATTTCTTCACAATTACTATTCGTAGGGGCACTTGATGCAGACATACCACCTAAGCATCCATGCTGCCCGGAGTAGAGCTGGTTTTTACCGTTCCCAATACACATACATAGTTTTCCTACTGAACTGCTGCATCATCCCTGCCTGCTGCAGCTAAGCATTCCTCCAGATGTCCTTTTGGCCTACTAGCTGGAGGTTGCAATGTGACCTAGGTTACAGACTGGTCATAGTAGTATATTTAATCCTTCAACCAGGCTTCTGCTTTGGCCCCCTCAGCGCATAGCCACATTCCGCCTGGCTACCACCGTTGCCAGATGAAACACATTTTGTTTCCACACACATCTGGAGTCGGAACAAGAGCCATAGTTTAGGATCCAACTGCAATTCCATGCCCACATTGTATTCCCGACTTCCCTGCAAGTCCTGCACCTTCGTGCAGCTCCGCGCTAAGTGCATAACGTCTGCCTGGTCTTTAGCAGATCCCTTAAACTTATCTGGGATCTTTTCATTGTATGTCTGCAATTTGTGTGGTGTGTGGTATGCCTGGCTGAGGTATTTGAAATGGATCAACTTATGTCTCTGATTTCTAAATATTTTCCGGGTTTGTTGACAGGCTTGATCCCACTAACTAGTCTGTAAGCAGTATCCCTAGCGCCTCTTCCCACCTTGCCATTGCCGCAAGAATCGTAGGTACCGCATTATGTAGTGCTTCGCGGTATATGTTGAAGAGAAGATGTGTGCTAATGGCCCCAGAATTGAATGCATGATCGGGGACAACCTTGACTCAGTAGGAAAGCTCCCTATGTTTTCCCTTCATGCTAGTTTTAGTCTGTAGTATAAGAACATGGTTAACCCATTGACTGGCCCTCACTCCCTGAGCTGTTCAAGGCTGATCAACTCCCCACTTGCAAGGAAGCCTCTGAGCTGCGTGATGCCGCCGGTTGGCAAGTTCAATCTGTAATTGCCTTTCAAAGGTAATCTGGCCCCGCAGGGTGTTGTGCAGTGGTAACATAGTTGTGTAGGGTATGCTAGCCACACTGATGCCCTCCATTGCCTTCCACGTGACATACCATGGCCATATCTTGTTTCTGTCCTTCTAGAGTTACCCCACATCAGGGCTGTCAGAGGGGAAGGTGCACACACTTCGCTCTTGAGCTTCGGATGCAGTACCGTGACTGGATCATCCAGCCGAAAAACTGCGCTTGTGCCACACATTTGTATAGTTGCATGTCTGACACTGCTAGGCCTCCCCTATCGTACAGATTGGTAATGTTACATGGGTAGTGATACATGGTGCTTTGCCTGCCAATATTGTTTTCTATAACCTCGCTCTGACCCACTTAAGATATGCTGCAGTTGGAACTGCAGGCACAGTCTGATATATCTAGATACAACCATTTTAACGATTGCAACTCTACCCATTAGGGAGATGGGCAGCTTCACCCACCTCTCCATGCTGCGCTCCTGTTCTTCAAGTGGTTTGACACAATAATCCAGGTAGAGCTCCTGTACATCCGCAGAAACCACCAACCCCAAGTTTTCTTGCCAAATAAATCCTAGCTCCCTGCCTTCTCTTTGCATATTGGGGGCCGGAGGAGGTGTACAGAGTTTCCCCAGTTGATCTTAAGTCCTATGATTTGTCTGTAGTCCTTGACCTCTTCTATGACTGCGGCTACATTGCCTGCTGGGTTCTGCATAAAGAGCATCATGTCTTCCACACATAGCTACACTATTGTGTTAGTATTCCGAATTGGAATGCCCCTGTGGGCATGGTATCGTGCAGTAAACATGGCAGCGGGTCGATATAAGTGGGGCTGGGGAATAGCCCTGGCGTGTGCTCCTCTGCAGCACAAATGGTGGTGAAGTTGCATTATTGGTATGGAGCAAGGCTCTCAGTGCGAAGCAGTGGAGTTTGACCATTGTGGCCAGTCAGAAGAACAAGACAGACTCTTGACTTTTCATCTCCCTGTTGTTGTTTATTAACTGAAAGGTGAGAATTACTATCTTTCCTTCTACCAAGGGGAAGTGTTCCCTACCTAACCAAGCTAAGCAAGATAGTTGTCAGTGAGAGTCTAAATCAAGATTAGTTCACTGTCCAAACTAACCTGTCCTAACCCTACCAGCAATTGAACAACCAACAGTACAGGAGAATGACTCCCTTTTCCTGTGAGGTGATTTCCAATAAGTTCAGTTCAATTAAGTATTCATAGGTAGTTCTTGGTAACTGCTTATATTCAACCATAAACTTCTGATACTGGGCTCTTCAATGTTTCAACCGACTCTTTCATGCGATTATTCCTTCTTTCCTTCTTATTCTTTTCTTGTTCTGTTTCAGTTCATTTTGCTCCTTTTCTTTCATGGGACAAGTTTGTTCCTTTCTCTTTATTCAAACTTACGATCTTTCTTTTATTTAATGTCCATTCTTTATCTTGACTTGTACAACTGTAAGGGTTCCACTATTGGTTCCCACTCTTTTCCTGTACTCTTCACACTTTATCTTGACTGGAATGAAAACGAGCGTTCCAGTAAAGATTCTTACTCTCTTTAAGTATTCCTGACACTTGGTCTTGACTAAGATGAGTATGAGCTTTCCAGTAATAATTCTCACTCTTTTCATATATTCTTGATGCTTTGCCTTGACTGGGACGAGTATGCGCGTTCCAGTAATGATTCCTGCTCTCTTTAGGTATTGTAGATACTTTGCGCCCCATTAGGAGTCTGGCGGTATGCCGCGGGAAATCCGACTGGATACCGCCAGTGCAAATAGTGTTGCTGCTATTCAGTCCGGGGCTATTGGTGCGGGATCACGAGTAGCAGTACAGCAGTAAGTTCCCATTCCCCATTGGGTCCATTGGACCCAATGGGGTTGGGGTTGCTATTCCTGCTCACGGTAATGGTGCCGAAACGGGCGGTAAGGGGAGATTTTTATCCTCAGCAAAAAGCAGGTGGTAAAACTCCCACTTACCGCCAGACTCACGAGTGGCCCAACCCTAAATGTGGCGGTAATAGCGTTACCGCCACATTTAAGGGCTGAGGCCCTTTGTCTTGACTGGGACGAGCATGAGCATTCCAATGACGGTTCTCACTCTTCTTATATACTCTCTGTACTTTGTTTTGAGTGGATGAGTAGTAGTATTCCAGTAATGATTCTGACTCTCTTTAGGTATTCTTTATTTTTTTTCACATAGATTTGTATTGACATTTTTCATACAAATAAAAACTTTTCCCAACTCCTCCCTCCCTGCAACCCCCCCTTACCTCCTCACCCCCTTCCTAATCCCCCTGCACTGAAGTTCTCAATTTGTCTGATATTAATCCTCCAAAGTCCACGCTCCTTTTCAGCCTACGCATTTCTTTCCACCCCCATCTCCCCTTCCTGACAGGTGAAACCCTCTTATTATATGAATCCCAAAAGTTTGATCTTCCTTGGGCACCATGCGCCTCTAGAGTCCTTCCGTAGGAACTTCATCAAATCCCAATCTGCCACAGAACCCCCATAATCTCCCTGCAGGGAATAAGGCCCCCATTGTAGTGCTGTAAAGTGCTACACCTTTCCCACCCATTTGTGCTCCGTCGGCAGATCTTTCGTTTTCCATTTTTGTGCTATCACCAATGCCCCTGCCATCATCGAGATCACAACTTTCGCTGGGATTTCGAAGCTAAGTTCCCTAGTGGTCCTGCTACCCCTATTTCCCCTTCCCTTGATCCCCATAATTTTCTCTATAGCCTCTTCAAGATTATCCCAAAACCGCAAGGTGTGCGGAAACTCCCACCAAATATGCTCCCATGACCCTTCGTCCCCACATTCCTTACTGCATTCTTTGGATACCTCTGTAAAAAACCTATGAAGTTTCACCAGAGTGAGATGCCACTGGTACATCAACTTTACCCATATCTCTTGCAGTTGGACTGACCTTGTGAGATTGGGGACATTTATCCATAATTGTGCCCACTCCTCTTCAATAGGAAAGCCTACTGATTCTTCCCATTGCCTAATGTAGCGTATGTGACCTTCTAACTCATTCTGTTTGATATATTTATAAATTGTGCCCACCATCTTTTTCCCCAAAATCTGATATAAGTAGTTTTTCAAAAGGTAATAGGGATCTTGTTGCCCCCTCCTTAATCATTGGGTGCAGCAGATAATGCCTTAATTGTGTGTACCGAAATCTCTCCCCTCTCCCCCAATGAGAAGTCAAGTTTACACTGGCTGATTGGATCCCCCCCTTCCCTGCCCCCCCCCCCCCTCCTCAAACATGTCCCGTAGCTCAAGGCCACCCTTTTCCCACTAACTGAAGTTGGACCCTCTCGCTCCTGGCGAGAATTGCAGATTATGAAATATCGGGGTGAAATGCGATGGATATGTGGTAAATCCTGCTGTGGCTACCAATTCATCCCACAAGTCTCCCGCCAGGGCTCCAGTCTTGCTATAATACATGTTGTCTGGTCTATCCCTTTTAGGGTTCCACAACACCCTGTCGAAGTGTCTCCCCACTAGGGCTTCCTCCATTTGTCTCCAGACCTTTTGCCTATCGTTTGTTAACCAGTCCCTAAGCACCCTAGTCTGTGCTGCCAAGTAATAGGCCCTAATGTCTGGTTCTACCAACCCATCCCTATTTCTTGGCATAGTCATTACTATTCGTGCAACTCTAGGTTTCTTATTCCATATACATTTCCCAATATGCCTTTGGATAGATCAGAAAAAGGAATTGGGCACCCTCTTTGGCAGCATCGTGAAATAGTACAAGAGTTTCGGTATGATGAACATTTTCAAAACATTAATCCTTCCTATCCATGATATGGATAATCGGCCCCACTCGAGTAACCTCTTCCCAATTTCCCCTACTAGAGGAGGATAATTTGCTATGAATAACGATTCAACGCCTTTAGTGATCTTAACCCCCAGGTATTTTATAGCCTTGGCAGCTCAGCTATACCGACTTTTTGAGTTCCTGTTGCTTATCCACTGGAATCGTCAAGTTCAATACCTCTGATTTGTGAGTGTTGATGTTTAGCCCTGCTACTGACCCACATTTACTCAATTCGCTGTCTAACGCCCTCATCGATTTATCCGGCTGCATGAGTGTTAATGGCATAACATCCGCGAATGCGGCTACTTTATGGGTCCATCTCCCAAATGAAACTCCTACAATATCAGCCACCTCCCTTATTGTGGCCATTAATGGTTCCAAGTGAATCCCATAAAGTAATGGGGACAAGGGGCACCCTTGTTTAGTACCTATAGAAATCCTAAATGCACCTGATAATGAACCATTCATCAACAATTGCAGCTTTGATTTGGAGTAATTAGCCTTTTTCTTTGACATCAATTTGTCAAAATGAGCTCCCGCGGGTGGAGACTAATGCGACAGCTTTCTGCCCTTTAAATCGCACATAATTGCATTTTGAAGAGGGGAATACCTCGCGGAACCACACGACCGCAATCATGGCAATTTTGGAACTAATCGGAGCAACAGCGGCGGAGATATAGACAGTGGACAATCAGACCGGCCCCGCTGGGAAAAAAAATGCGCGAACACTGCAGCCCGAGAGACGGAGACCCTGACTGCGGCTGCCTGGCCGTCGCTGCGGCCCACCCCACCGGGCCAGAGGGGTTTCTGCCCCGGACAGAAACGGCCGAGCATCACAGACAACCTGCGACTGCCCACAGAGAGGCGGCTGGGCGATACCGGCAACCAGTGATGGCCCCCGGAGAGGAGTGGCGACACAGGGGGGTCGCCCAACAACGGCCTGCAACCCAGCTGCGCCACCCAAGAGGGCTGCATAAAAACACCATATCTGGCATTCCGTGCCCCACGTGGACCAAAACCTGCAGCGGATAGATCCACACAGGCTGCAACGCCCACCCGGCACCCTGGAACCGCTTCCGAAGAACAGCACGGAGTAAGTCGGCGACACAGCACAGACGGGGTGGGGGGGGCCAACTACCATTGCAGCCTGAGCCCCGCTCGAGCTCAGCCGCCCAACTCCACAGCCATCATATGCAGAAACGCAGAGCGGCAGCCTCCATGCCTGACTTCTGCCCTCTCAAGCCTGTTCCTGGAGCTTGCACCCAGCACCGGAAGAGACGCAGCGCACGAATAAAGCAGCTGCTCACCACCAAAAGGGACCCAATTTGCGTGCTCACAGCTCCCAGGAGGAGAAGACTGGGGAAGTCCCGACCCCTGGCACCCAGCGCCAACGGCCAACTGCCTGGGGACACTGGACTAACCAGGGTCCCACATCTGGGCTGCAGGCGGGGTGAGCAGAATGGTGACTGCGACCCCTGGGGGACCCACAACCTGCACTCCCCCCTGTCTCCCCCCCCCCAACCTTCACTGCAACCACTGGGCAGGGGCAGCAAAAAAGACCCACGGGCAGCATCTGGCCCACCCTAACGCCAGAGCACGCCCCGCAGGGACCCGGCACAGCAGCCCCAAACACTATCTGAAGAGTCTCCCACACCAGCCACCATACCCCACAAGTGACGCAACACTGGGGGGTGGATCACACGCAACCGCCTATGCAAATGCCAGATAAAGACATTATAGACTAGGAGCGGCGGCCCCCTCCAGCCCACCGCTCAACCAGTACACAGGCACCTCGGGAAGAGTGGATGGACCCAACCCTCAAAAGACTGGCAAGCAAGATCGCCAGTGAAAATGGACACCCGGAGGAGGGTGGATTCAAAGGCAGACGAAAGAACAAGATCGATGCGCAAAGTGACAGAACAGGGACCCACCAGGGGCAGCCCTCCCCCCCCAGTAACCACCCAAAAATAGGCCTGCACAAACAGCACCTTGCATGCCTGGGGGTGCTGCCAAGATCGCCCCCCACAAACTGGTTGCTCCACAGAAAATTCGCAGAAGGGCATGCAACAGGCAACACCTATCGCAGAGCGGAAGGCTCATACAGACAAAGACAAGACAGGTAACCTCCCAAGGAGCTCGACGCGCAACAAAACAGATACGGAAGTCCAGGCACAGCTGCAGGCCATTTTGGCCGAAATGAAACTAATTGGCCAAAGGCCCCAAGAAACAAACTGCATGGTTCAAGAGATTAAAAAAGACCTCCAAGACATACAAAACCAGTTAGCCACCCAAGCAGAAAGAACCATTGACAACGAACAGCGCGTACGCGCGCTGGAAGACAACCAAACCACAGTGGAAAGCCACCTCGACTGGGTCATTTGTGAAGTACAGCGGATGGGGTAGAAGCTGGAAGACCAAGAAAATCGATTGCGTATGAATAACCGAAGGGTGGTCGGACTTCCAGAAAACGCTGAAGGCACAGATCTGGAAGGCTATATTTACGTTATCCTACTAAAAGACCTCCACATCCACAATGCCAAGGATCTCACCATCGAAAGGGTACACCGGGCGCCAATCCCAAAACCAGCGCCTAACGACCGCTCCTGAGTTATCACAATGAGACTCTTGAACTTCCAACATAAAGTCCTCATACTAAAGGCCTATAGATCGGCACCCCCGCTACGCAAACTTGGCTCAGACATTAAGATATTTAACGACTGCTCAATCGAAGCATCCAGATGAAGGAAGAGCTTTAACCTAATTTTTGAGGCGCTCCAAGCTACGGATCACAGACACCATCTAAGATTCCCTGCCACATGGTGCATACATCTGGATGGGCAATGGCACTCGTTCACAGACCCAGAGACGGCCTGGCGCTTTCTCCAGCAACACAACATAGTGATGGCAGAGTTCAACCCAATAATACCGGAGGACGCCAGACCGTCACGTGCCAAGCCGTCCCAAGCAAACCGCCAAGGAGCCAATGGGCAATGGCAGAGGGCCTGCAGGGGACCGAAAGGTCAGAATCCAGACCGTAGGAACCGCATTAACAACAAATAATGAGCTTGACACAAGACCCTATGAACTAGGAACAAAACAGCCCGATCCTGCCTCACCTCTCCAACAAACCAAAAGGGCAGGGGGCGGAGCAATCACGGGTAGGCCTTGAGCCCTCGCACATACCGAGCCAGCGCCCTGCGCCAGATCCCCCTCACAGGTTTGGTATGACACATGGATAGGGTCGGTGAGACTGTAGCGCTCACAAGCCAAATCCATATGTGGGTAATTCAACCCAGTATTGGGTGTGTGCGAAATGGTTGGTACACCTGATGTTTAAAGTTTAATGGAGGCCATGCTTCAGGCCTCATACTTACTGTTCGGGAAGCACCTCCCCATAAGTTTACTCCTTCGAGTCGAGCAAGCGCTCCGCATCTACGCCAATGGCAACTAACAGAGATTGAAAGCACTGCCAACCTTGCGGCCAGCCCCACGGACCACACCCCCACCGGCCTAATGGCTAAAATCTCTTGTGTGACTTTGAAAATCCAGGGCCTGAGACACCCTATCAGACGCATGCTGAACCTGATGAGCAGACCAACATTGTCTTCCTACAAGAGCCACATCTCAATGGGATTGAAGCAGAGAAACTTGCGCAGGGATGAGTGGGGGCGGCCGCACGCTCGCCACACCATGGGAAATGCAAGGTCTAAATCTTGATCCATAAACAGATCCCGCTGCAGATCCACACACGATCAGCGATAGATCAGGTCGCTATGTCCTTATCCAGGGCCAACTATCCCAACACCCAATCACGCTATTAAATCTGTACGCTCCCACCACAGACACCCTGGCATTCTATGTCGATGCATTCGCAGAATGTGCCAAGCATATGGGCAACCTCACTATATAGGAGGGGACTTCAACCTGACCCTGGACCCAGATGGGGATTGCAAAGGCCTAGATTTATTGAGACCGACTAATATGAAACAAAGGCTGACCTTAAGCACCCTAATGGCCATTCTTCACCTGGTAAATGTCTGGAGGCAAACCCACCCCGGCGGTCATGACTTCAGCCGTTATTCCCACTGCCACAATAGCTACTCCAGTCTGGACTACTGGTTACTGTCCACCAACACCACCAATATGGTTGTGAGTTGCGAAGTACAACCGACATCCCTGTCCGATCATGCGCCGATCCTACTTCGCCTCACACTCCCAGAAACGCCCCGGAAAGCCCCCATTGTGGCGGCTAAATCTCAGAATGCTACAATACCCGGACGTCATGGGACATCTGACAGAAGACGTAGATAACTTTTGGTCAGACAGCCTGACTCCGGAATACACGCCATACAGATGCTGGGATTTCTTTAAGTCCTTCATTAGGGGGTAATGAATCTCACGGTGGGCCCATAAAACAAAGGGATGGGGGAGAGGGAGAGATCTCTAACGAATGAGCTCAAGAGTGCTAGAAGGAAAACACAAAGCTTCACATAATCCACTGCTCCAAACCCAGATAGCGAAAATCAGGAGCGAGATAAAGCAAGTAACCACTGACAAAGCACAGAAGGCATACACTAGCTGGGCAAGGAACTACTACCTGGAGGGCGACAGACCCCTGCGAAAAATGGCACTGTCCCTCAAGCAACGACAAGCTGCCCAACTAATCACAGCCATCAGGGATGACACCAATACGCTTGTGGAGGCGGATGACCATATAAACACCAGGTTTGTTAAGTTGCATCGCGAGCTATACGCCGAAACGGACTCATGTACGCCCTACCAAATCGAGGCGTTTCTAGAGTCGGCGCCCATACCCTCTATTACAGCAGCTCATGCAACAACTCTTGATGCACCCATCACACGCGAAGAAATTACCCGAGCTATACGTTCTCTGTCTGGGGGGAAGGCATCGGGCCCGGATGGTATTCAGATTGATGTTTCCAAGCAGCTAACAGACGAAATCGCCCCGAACCTGGCCGAGGTCTTTGAAGAAGCACTAACTCGCAAATGCCTACCCAAATCTATGTTGGGAGCTAACATAATTGCTTTCCACAAAATAGGGAAAGACCCAGAACTATGTGGGTCCTACAGACCAATCTCGCTAATAAATTTGGACACCAAAATCCTGGCAAAGTGCCTGGACCAAAGAATAGAGAATCTCATGCCGCTACTTCACAAGGACCAAACAAGCGCTCCAAAAGTACAGCTTTCCCTCCAGACTGATCCAACTCATCAAACTTCTCTATACTGAACCTACAGCAACAGTGATCACAAACGGAATGGTATCGGAAGAATTCACACTGCAATCGGGCACGCGCCAAGGCTAACCATTATCGCCGCTCTTATACACTCTGTCCATCGAACCTTTGGCTATAAAGATGCGCACAGACCCGGCATGGGCAGGAATCTAGCAGGGCTCAGAAGAGCACAAAGTCTCACGGTATGCGGATGACGTCTTACTCTACGTCAGCAACTGTCCGGAGGCACTCCCCTATGTTCGGTCCTTACTGCAAAATATAGGCTCAATGGTGGGGTACAAAGTGAACTGGAACAAGACCGAAGTTATGCGTCTCCGACGCGACATACCTTGGGACCTTGCAGGTGTTGCGCGTTTCACGCTCCAGACGCATTCCTTGGGATCCGAATAAGCGCCTCAATCACGGAACTCAGAGATCTTAACTACCCCCAGGTCCTGGATAACATTCGCAAAGACCTTGAGAGGTGGGATACCCTAACACTCTCGCAATCAGGACGGATAAATGCCCTTAAAATAAACTTGTTCCCCAAACTCCTGTATGTTGCAATGATGGTACCAATCGCACAGACAACACAAATGCTCCAAGAGATAAACAAAGCCATCAGCAAGTTCATCCGGCGGGGCAAGAAAGCCCGGGTCCGACTCAGAATTCTACAAGCTCACAAATCCTCGGGAGGACTGGCGGTTCCCTCCCTCAGCGCATACTGTCATGCAGCACAGCTGGTATGGACGAAACAATGGCTCAGCCGAATAGAGGACACTAGCTGGCACAACATGGAGACATCCATCATGGCATCACTGCGCCCCATTAAAATCATGGCAACCCCAATGCACAAGCTCCCGAGGCACATCAAGACACACCCCATAATAAGGCTGACTCTCCAACAATGGCACAGGCTCCGAGCGGCGCCGGGTGCACAGGTCAAATACCCACCGGCCTGGGCGAGCATAAGGTCGATTCTATCCTGGGCAGCGGCACAGGCGCTACACCACCGGCAAGCAGACACGTGGGCCAACATCCGCCTAATAGGCATTGTAGAAGAAGGAACACTGTTGAGATTCCCAGAGGCACGTACCAAACTAGGCTTGGGGCTGTGCGACTGGCTACTCTACTGTGCTACCTGAGCATCGATACTCCAGCATGAATCCATACTGCAGCCCCCCCATGCTGTGCGAGAAAGTAATGGACCATAACATTGAGGCTTTGCCACGCATTTTCACCTTCTACCAAATGGCCATCCCTAATAACCTCCATAGACTGAACGTTTTGGCAACAGCCTGGATGGAGAATCTAGAAGCCCCAGTGAGTTCACCCGACATCCAAATAAGCTTTGCAGCGATCCTGAAAGTCTCCCTCAATCTCAAGAACACGGATGCCCAATTCAGAATCATACAGCGCCTATATTACACCCTCAACAAGATGCACAGAATGGGAATCCGATCCGATAGCCAGTGCTGAAGGAGCTGCGGGGGAGTTGGGACCATGGCCCACATTCTCTGGTCCTGTCCCTGCGTAACCACATGCTGGCAACAGGTCTATCAGACGGTAAGTGCGGTGTCCAGACATTTTATCGAAAAAAATTCGTCGACAGGACATTTGGTCGCGGTAATTTCGTCGAAAACAAAATGCTCGAATTTTTTTAAAATTTATATATATATATATCTTTAAGGTTGTACTTTTAGTAAAAAAGGGGGTTTGGGCCCCCCCCCCCAAAAAAAGGGGGGGTAAAAATTAAAAAAAATAAAATTCGACCCTTTGGTTTTCGACCAAATTGGTTCGACCATTTGTCCAGTCGACCAATTTTTTTCGATCAAATGTCTGGTAACCGCCAAGTGCCATAGAAGGAGCAGACGTCCCCTTCTCCCCTCTGCCAATGGTACTGGGAGACAATGGCACAGCCTGGCATCAAGACCCACAGACTAACAAAATGTTCTCCCTCATGTTCACAGCGAGGAAACTCCTCATCATACACTGGAAATCAGCCCAACCACTGTCGGGTGCCGAATGTTCAAAATCACTGTCCAAAACATGTCGTCTAGAGCGTGCATCTTACAAGAGACAATTGCTTGCTAACCCCTCCAGAGACCACCACTTCGAAGAGATTCTGGAGGCTTACATATGACCCCTCAGAACCTTCCCCAGACCGAAAGAAAGCGCTCACCAGTCTGACCCAACCCATCGGTGCTCCTCATTGAGGGTAGAGTGCCGGGAGGAACTCGGATTGGGGGCGGCGGGAGGTCAACGTAGTTCCGGGGAAAGCACAAACAGAACTGGGTGGGAGAAGGTGGAGCTAAACTGGGGCACTGGGCAGAGCGCCTGGGGCAGAGGGGGTGGAGCTGGTGAGCCACATGCAGGAACTCCCGAACTTACCAAAATCAAACGGTAGCTGACCTCCTGCAGGGGCGGCAACCTGGGTCTCTGCCATGCGTGTGGGCCCAAATCGTAGAAAAAAAAAAGAAAAAGAAAGAGGGCATGTTATTATAATGGATGTTTAATGTTATTATGAAGGATGTTTGCTCCTATGATTTTATGTTAAATGTTTACTGGAAAAGTTTGAAAAAAGAAATAAAGTGTTACTCTCCTAGTATTGTCACTGGTTTGTCTGCCCCTTATAAATCGTTTGATCTGTGCCAATGAGTCTCGGAAGGAGATGATCTAACGGGAAGCTAATATTTTTGTATACATTTTCGCATCTGTTATATTTTACTTGTATCGAGCTCATACACAAGTGTTTCAATGCTAATAAGTGCAATAGGTCTGTAGGATTTGCAACTTGCCAGGTCTTTCCCTAGTTTCGGAAGTGACACCACCTTACCCTCTTCCATATTTGGGGTGGTTCTTCCCACTACCCCAAAGTCATTGAACATGGAAAACAAATGTGGAATTAGTTGTTCCTTAAATGCTTTATAAAAGTCGGCCGTAAACCAGTCAGGCCATGGCGATTTATTGATGGGCAGTGATGCTATGGCCCTACAAACCTCCTGCGCCATAATGTCTTTTTCCGTTTTCTCTTGCTCAGATATTACTGAAAGGTCGCACCCCTCCAAATAGTCCAGTTGCATCTGCTTTACAGGATTATCAGATCTATATAGATCCGTATAGTAAGATGAAAATTCCTGGATAATGTCCCTTATCTCTGAACTCATCCGCTCCCACTCTTTGTGTAATTTTTAATAGGTTCTTGCTTTTTCCTCCTTCCATAATAACCTAGCTAGCAGCCTATCTGATTTATTCATCTTTACATAATATTTCTGTTTAAGGTAAAACAATGCTCATTCTGCTTCCCTTGTTTGTAAAATTTCTAATTGACCCCTTAAGGCCCTATATTCTCTCGGAACATTCCCAAAGCTCCCACATCCATGTTTGCCATAATCTGTTTCAGCGTTTCTTCCAGCTCTCTTTCCAAACCTCTCCTTTCTTTATCTCTTAGAACTTTAACTGCAATAATCCTGCATCCCACCTCACGTGTTGGCTCGTGTCCCTAGTTTGTCAAAGAATTCTTCTATACCCCTTCGTAACTCCTCCCTCAGAACTTCATCCTTGAATATATATGCTGGGTATTTCCACTTCCATAAACTGGCCAATATGTTTTTCCTCCTCACTTTCATAGTTAGGGGGATGTGATCCGATAATGCCATAGCACCCACCTTCTAGGACGAGACCCAACAAGGTCTGCGATACCCAGATGTAGTCTGTCCAAGAGGATGTCCTGTGAACATGAGTATATCCTTTAGTATCACCCAACTTGTCCCTCCAGGCATTCACCAATGAAAGTCTATCTATTTTCTCACCTAATTCTCTCGAGGGTCTACCTTGAGTTCCCACCCTTCCCCTGCTCCCATCCGCCCCTGGATCCCAAGCTATGTTAAAATCACCTGACAATATAATATGTCCCTTAGCAAATCTTTCCAGCTTGTTCAACATTTTCTGTAATAAATCCATCCTGACCAGAGTTGGGCGCATATATGGTGCCTGGTGTGAAGCGTAACCCCTCCCCTATAGACTAACAGCCACATACCTCCCAATGGTGTCTTTTTCCCACTCCCCAACAATGATGTCCGCTATCAACACAGTGCCTTTTTTATTCCCCCCGTTAGACTGGAAGATTTGTCGATATCCCTATATGCTTATTTTGTGTCTGTCGCTAGCTTGCACATGTTTCATGTAGGGACAAGAGATCAGGTGTTTCCCTTTGGAGATGTCTTTCTAGCTTCTTCCTTTTCAGGGGCGAGTTCAAACCATTAATGTTCAGTGACATGATTCCTAAACTATCAATTTTAGCAATCTCCTGAGCAGACCATACATCTATCTATACATTTGGTGGAGACTTGATTGGGACCCCTCCCCCATTACCACCCTTCACCCCCCATACCTGTCCTCTCCCCTCACTCGCTCAGTGGACTCAACCGGCCTTTAGCCCCTCCCGATCCTCCCTCCCGGGGATTGAGCCTGAACCACAACATAGCCCCTATCAGTGCAGGCTCACCCAAGCCCATCTCTCAATACCAACTCCCATTTTACCCCTCCCCGACACCTATACGCTATAACTCTTGCCCTACACGGGCTACCTTATATAGACATTCTTGCGAACTGTAAGCTCTACCAGCTAGCATTGAGTCCTTCAGAGCGGTCCTTTAGTCCTCCGGTCTATGTGTCCCAGAGCCCCTTCTTGTCTCCTGGTGTGTACCTTTCCTCCTTCTGTTTCTACGCTTTGCCGCTGTACACTCCCATCCTTTGTTGTTGTCCCGCATTTCCTTTGTGGACACACTGGACTCTGCTGCTTCTTCTTCCTCCAGGCCAAGTATACTCGCACCTTCATTGCAGGATGAGATCCGTTGTTGCCTGCCATCCCACTTGAACACCATGCCAAAAGGGAATGTCCAACGGTACCTGATATATTTTTCGCAAAGGAAGCTCACAACCGGGCCCATTTTTTTGACCTCTTGATCATTGTTATCTGGGACAAGTCCTGGAAGAGTTGTAGTTCCGATCCATTATGACAACTATTTCACTTTCCTTGCTGCCCCCAGTTTTCCTTCCTTATGGCTGTAGTCATGTAGGGCCGCCAACACATCTCTGTCTTGCCCCCGGTTCTTTCTTCAATGCTCCCACTCTATGGACACGATCCAATTTCATTTTGGCTTTGCCATTCAGTTCTGCCAAGTCAGTGAATATTTGCAAGATTGCAGCTTTGAGGTCCTTATCATGCACTTCCTCGGACAGACCCTTTATCCTTAAATTCAATCTCATGAACCGTTTTTCGAGGTCTTCAGTTTGTAACTCCAAATGCTGTGTAGCCTGTGCTAGGTATTCTACTAGTTCATCTGTTTTCTGTGCCTCATCTGCTGTCTCATTTGTATCCACTCTTTCCTCTAGCTTGTTCACATCTCCTTTTATCTCATGCAGTGTTGATGCTAGCTCTTCGCGCAGCTTGTCCAGTTGTGCCTGAACTCTCCCTGCAATTTTGTCCCCCAAAGCCCTGAAAATATTGTTTGAGAATGGCTTGTGTGACAACCTGGTCTTCGCCTTGACTTCTCATATGATGTTGTTTTTCTGGGCTTCCTTCCCCCTCAAGAGGGATCCCATGTCCCTTCTCCACAACCTTTGGATAGTGCCTTCCTGAGGTTTCCTCGTCCCTTTTGGTAGAGTTAGTATCTATTTTCCCTATTTTAAGATATCCTCAAATTTCAACTATTTTGCGTAGGAAGCAGTCCTCTTTTCCTGGAAAGTACTCTCCCCTAAAACATCAAGCTCCACTTGGATTTTATGCAAAGTCAGAGCCTCTCGAGCTTGTACTGCTTGCCAGTGCTTTTGTCTCCTATGTCATCTTTTGCGGCGTGAAGCCGTCTTTCACCTCCTCCATACACTGCAGTGTTACTCCCCTCACTCTAGTTGATGCAGCATAGTCCATTTGGCAGCACTAGGGCGCTGCTTCTGCAGGGACTCACCTCAGTAGCATAATTATTGCCAGTGAATCTCGGTTACCGTTGGATGGGAGAGAAGGAGGGCTGCTGCAGCGGTATTTTGACCCAGTTCCCTTGTGATGGGCAGTGGAGCTAGAAAGCCGACGAAAGGCCCCACGTCCTCTCTCTTTATAATTGCCCTCCGGGGATTACTTTCATTGCTCCAGTGCCGTTGGGCTTCTATTTCCGGCCCACTCGCCTTCTTGGGTTGGATGTCTCTGAGAGCCGTCTCCGCTTTACCTTAGCAGTGCCTAATGCTGCCACTCCATCTGATCTGCTGGTCTGTCCTCCTATGCTTTCCGCCAAGCGCTCCTTGCTTTTCTGGCACAGCAGGTCCCCGCCTTCTTCGGTGTTCCTCCTCGGTCACCTTAGGCCGTTCGGGAGGTCTTGCGCTCCTCCCCCGGGTAACTGCTATCCCTGTGGGCTTCCCGTACGGGTTCCACAGGGTCCCCCAGACCTGCTCCTCCTCTCCCCTTATACTGCTAGTCTGGGAACACCGGCCGGCTTGCCCTCACCGCTGCTGATCCGCCTTCCGGGGTGACTCACTCCGCTCCAATCCTCCTACATTTGGACCCGAAGTCAGGACCAACCCGTCCCCTTATGTAGTCAGCGTCCACCTCTCTCTTTTTTCCACGCCCGGGGAGGGTATGTACGCACAAAGCAGCATAAGAAAAGTGTTGGGAGACTGGAGGGTTACAATTACGTTGCTCTCCTGTCAGTGGCCATTTTGGAATCTTCTTTAGGTATTCTTGAACTTTTTTCTTGACTGGAACTATTATGAACGTTCCAGTAGGGAGTCTCACTCTTCCCATATACTCTTGTCACGATTGGGACGAGTATGTGTATTCCTCTGATGATTTTCACTCTCTTCATGTAGTTTTAATACATCATCCTGACTGAGACGAGTATACGTTCCAGTGATGATTCTCACTCTTTATGTATTCTTAACATTTTGACCTGACTGGGGTGTGTATGAGTGTTCCAATAAAGATCTTCGGTCCCCCTCCTGGTTTCCCTGTTACCTAGTTTGTTCAGGGATAACGTGCCCGGGGCTCGTATCAGGCTGGGACCTTCACTTGTCAGGTTGGCCCCTCATTTCTTCAGCAGTGTTAAGAACATTCTCTCCATTCCATCCTCAATGGGAGTGGTACTAGCGTTGTTAATGGACCACCACTTGTTTCCTGTTCAGGCTCAAGACGCCTGGTTTTCTCCTCGGTCCACTGCGTGTCTTCTTTTCCCACAATCTGTGTTGTGAGCTGCACTTAAACCTCTTTCCGCGCGTCAAGGTTTCTCTCAACATACCTCGGCCAGGTGATTTGAAACTCCTGGTTTCTCCCATTCTCAAGGTCTTCGCCTCCAGGTTTTATGACATTGCTGTGGTTCTTCCTCAGCGTACTGGCAATGCCCTTCTTCTCTGTCTGACTCACTCTGTGTATTCTTCCAGTGTTTTTCTTCGTCTCAGTACCATTGTTTTCCTTCACAGGTACCAATCATGTATTTGAAAGGCAATAACAAATTCTAGTTTGTTCTTCATTTCTTTCTTCACAGGATGTTAGTGAAGGAAGGTTATTGGTATGTTGCTTGGGGATTTCCTCATAAGGATGGGAGTCCTTGTCCTCTCCCAGTGATGTCCCCACTTACCTCTACCGCTAGGAAGGGTATTGCGTAGCGGACTCTCCTCCCTAGCCTCTGTAGGGCAGACCAACCGCAACCAGATAAGGAAATGACAATCCACTAGGGAAAAAGGCTTGGTGCACCTCTTGCAAGGATAACAAGATTTTATTTCTCAAATAAAGAACATAACATGGCAGTAGGGGCATTCAATCCTGATTGCCATGTAGTGCACTAGTTAGTTCAAAGCAGAACAGTACATTTTAAATGGAGTTGTCGTCATAGATGATGTAAGCAATATACAATATCAATTCCCCCAGCTCATTGGCCTTCCCCTATGTACATACCACCTGTTTCATATGGGGAGGCTGAGCAATGGGTTATGGTTTTTTGGTGCCAATCCCCTTCCACGTGGTCCTTGGCCTAGGTTCCAGAGATATGATTGGATCCCAAATTATGAACACTTCTCTCCCCACGAACAACTCACGTGATAGGCACCTGGTAGTCGGACATGAGCTCAGTGGATACTCTCGAGGTCAAATTGGCCCCCTCTGGAATACAAGGTGCTTCTTTGGATCCCAGACACACAGGTGCCCCCACCATGCCTCCCTGGCACTGACCTATATTTAGTATTAGTACAAATCACAAGACATCCTGCTCTGAGCTACACTCCTGGCAGCTGTCCCCTCCCCGTATCTTCACCTGGGCTCTGCCAGGACTACACTAATCAGTTACCCAGTGAGAGATGTAAGAGTTCTAATAGTGGGCATCTGGTAGTTCAAGTAGAGTGACCAGTATCATGGGGACACCAGGGCCCTAAATCTAAACGGGACTGTTTTGGCAGCTCAGGACCTCTGCCCTGGCTTCCAGGAGATGTTATTCGGAGACAGGCGCAGCCCTGCTTGCCGTTGGTTATTCATATTACTTTCTAGTTGCATAGACATACAGCATGAATCAATGGGGTAGTTGTATTTATTTGGTGTGAAGGCCTTCTGGTATGCCTCCTGAACTAGGAGCGGGGATGGGAACGTGTGTTGGTGTCGACTGCCAGAATATGCTGTTGTTGATGCAGGGACTTGGCCTTTCTGGGACTCCATCTCAAAATGGTGATAGTTCAGTGCTTCTTGTCACAAGGCTAAGCTGGCTATCCCACCCTTTATTACTATAAGCTATTATATTATCTCTCCCCTATAGGGCACCCCCCTACAGTCGCACTTATTTATACCCCTGATACATTTTTCTCAACTAAATAGTTTCGGGGGGCATGGGACTTGGATATGCATCCCAACGTTCCCCCCTTTAGTTAATACCACATTAACTAACTCTGCTGCCAATCCTGCTGCTTCTTAGGCCCTCCATGTTCCTTCTTTTGGTACCCAGACATTACTCCCATCTCACAAGCTTTCCCCCGCCTAGGCATATTGCTGTGGGGTATGTGTAAGATAAATGCACCCTCCATCAACTGATAGATCAACCCAGTGTTCTCTGTACTTTTCTGTTTCTGGTGAGGTAGTTGTCACTGTCCCCAGGAGGTCTATGGATCCCTCTATTCTGACCATGCCAGGTTTCTTGGCTGTCTGTTTGGACCTGCCCATCATTTGTCCCACAAGGTGCACTACTTGCCCAAATTGAAACCATCATCATTGCGCTATTTGGGAGGGTTTTTACGCAGCATTGAACGATCATCTGGCACGTGCAGAACATCACCAGCAGGAGTAAGACGATCGGGACCAAGATCTTCACCAATGCTCCCATCCATGATGGCGCGCAAGAAAACATTTCATTGAACCAATTGTCCCCCTCAACTCACTTTCCATGCCAGTTTTTAGCCTGTGTAGGGCCCCTATGATCTGTGACAAGGACCTATTTTCTGCATCGTTTGGGGGATATGTATGTGCAGCAAGACAACCCAATTTTATTTACATACCCCCTTCCATGCCGTGAATAGATCCAATATGTAATGGTTTTGGAGAGTATCAGCCTGATGGGCCCGCAACTTGCGCCTGATCGCGTTCAATCCTTGCTCCGTCTCATTCGCCAGGTGAATCATCTCCCATCTCCCATTACAATCTGGAGCCATTTTAAATTTGCTGCGATCTGGACCTCAGGTAACGGGATAGATGCAAAGCACTTCTGTTTTGGTAAACAGTCGATACTTGTCTGGTATTTCTTTCAGTAACTTGGATGAATCTTCAGACAGAAAATTCGATCGCCTCCTCTGTCTTCGCAGTAACCACTTCTTTCTCTGTGTCTGTAGGGACTAAGATGGGGGTTGCCTTGACTGGGCTGTGACAAGAGTCCGGAGTCAGTGCTATCGTAAGGTGTGCTTTAGGAATTGCAAGTATGGCTGAATGTAGTGTTGCCTTGAGCATATGTAGGGGACTGTTACTGTTGAGTATTTGAGGCACCTGTGGCAGAGCAGAATGAGTGGCATGCGCTCCTTGGGTGTTGGACTGGCGCTTGAAGCTGCGGAAACTGTGGAGGAAGAGCTATTTCGGCCGATGATTGTGGGGCTCATTACAGAACTGTGGCAGGCTGGGAGCATAGGGCAATTGGTATGGAGCTGGTACTCCTGGAGTATACAGGGGCATCTGATAATACCCACATCCAAACCTATGTCTACACTCTCTTGAAAATTGTCCCATCCTCCCACATGACCACTCGGTCTAAATCCTCCTCTTCCCCCTCTCTGCCCTGCAAAGCTCCCTTTAACCCGCTGATACCCTCCCTGGGGCCACCCTTGATATTGTGGTTGAAACCCAACGTTCCATTCGTATCCTCCTGCCCATGCAGGGTCTGTTCTCATGTCTGCCTGTACCGCCCTGTTCTCTGTCTTCGCGTCTTGCAGTGCTGCTTCCACTGATCTAGTTGCTGACTTCTTTTGAACCAGTTTCACTTCCTCTGTCTGTACTCGCTGGGCTGTTTCTTTCTTTTTCTTTGAACCGTTAGCAGTGATGTATAATTATAAGCTGTATTTCCACCCACCCCTTCGACTCTATCCCCACATTTTTGTTGAGTGCTTTTTGGACCTCTTCGGGAAGCCCATTCTTGACCACAAAATAGAAGAATGGGATCAACCGATCCCATGATTTACCTGTTTCTGCCCTCCACATCTCTTGTGTCTCTAATATATACTGGGCAGGGTCTTCATCTCCCATTGTGCGCTGCATGATGGACTGAAAATCAGGGGTAACTGGGTAGGCAGGCATAAAGCTTCCCGCACGTGTGTCCTGATATCATATCATAATATGGCAACAAATAAACTTTTCAGATCGCCCACAGCTAAAGTAACCCAGCAGTATTCTCTGCCAGTTTGCCCTTCGCCACTGCAATGTGCCCATGCCTATTCCTCAGCCTCGGTCCCCATAAGCTTTCCACTCGGGGCGGATCCACCCCACCCGGTTCAATCTCAATACCGTTCCACGGTCTCCCTTCCCCATCCCATCCCGTCACTCATTCTTCCCTCGCCCCGTCACTTATTCTTCCCTCAATCAAATTTCACACCACACACTCCCGCAATCTCTCACATCACTTGCCTGCACTTTCGCCTCAGGCAACGCCACAAAAATTCTACACAACAAAAAACTACTATCTTTCATTCCCCTGATCCCTTTATCCCCGTCGGGGAGATCATAGGCCCACTCAATATACAGAGCCTCTAACTCTTCTCCGTTTCTTCCTTAAAGATACAGCGCTTTCTTCTTTCCCCAATCGGAAAGGATCCCGTGGCTCAATTATCCTCTTTAATCCACACAATAAAAAAAATATAAAAAGTGAAAACTGCCACATGGTCTTGCAACTACCTCTCCCACACCTCAGTTGCTGCATCACCAAACCCTTCCACACTCCTCAGCACTCAAGCTTATCCCCCTTGCCGCTCCCCACGTTGTTCTTCTGCAAAAGGTACACTTAAGTCTGCGTGTTCTCCCGAGCTCCTCCGTCACAGGGTCACGCCAACGGCCTGCACAATCCGGGAGCCACGCCCTGCTCCAAAGAACAGACAGGAAATCTGGCCCCTCCGGATGTGTGGCCAGGAATCATCCCTCTCTGTGGACAAACTGGGATCACGTCGGGGTCACCAAATTCTGTAGGGCAGACCCGCGGCAACCAGATAAGGAAATGATAATTTACTAAGGAAAAAGGCTTGGTGCACCTCTTGCAAGGATAACTCAATTCTCAAATAAAGAACCGAGCATGTTAGTAGGGGCATTCAATCCTGACTGCCATGGAATGCACTGGTTAGTTCAAAGCCGATCAGTACATTTTAAATGGAGTTGTCATCATAAATGATGCAAGCAGTATATACAGTATTAATTCCCACAGCTCATTAGTCTTCCCCTATGTAAATACCACCCGCTCCATATGGTATTCCGAGCGATTGCTTACGGTTTCTTTGTGCCAATCCCCTTCCATGTTGTCCTTGGCCATGTCAATCTTGGTTCCAGAGATATGATTGGATCCCAAATTGTGACTACTTCTCTCCCCACTAAGAACTCACGTGATGTGCACCACCTGGTAGTCTGACAGGAGCTCAGTGGATGCTCTAGAGGTCAAATTGGCCCTTCGAAATGCAAGACACTAATTTGGATCCCAGAACACAGGCACTCACACAAGCACTGACCTAGATTTGTTATCCTCACCCCATGCACCTCGTAGTACACTTCACAAGACATCCTACTCTGTGCTTCCCCCTTAGCAGCTTCCCCCTCCCCAGACCTTCACCTTTGCTCTGCCAGGACCACACTAATCCGTCACCCAGTGACGGATTTAAGAGTTCTAATTTTGGGCATCTGGTAGTTCAAATAGAGTGACGAGCACTAGGCCCCTACATCTGAACAGGACTGGTTTGGCAGCTCAGGCCCTCTGCCCTGGCTCCCAGGAGATCATCCTTCCGGAGACAGGTGCAGCTCTGCTCGCGCTAGGTGGTTATTTTTTTTATATATTTTTTTTTAACTATTTATTGTGCGTTTGGTTAAGCAAGCCTTAAGCACAGCTACATATTTACATAATAATCACAGCATTAAAAGGAAAATACAAGTTGAACTGGATGGTCTCCAGCCAGCCCCCTGACTGTGGATCTCCAAACAGCCCTTTAAGATGAGGAGCAGTATCTTCGAGATAAATGGGGATGCAGATTCGTACTCGTGCAAAAAATAATTATGACAACTCAATAGTTTGGCAAAGGAAGTCAATTTATTGACCACTACATAAAACGGGGAGTACAATGAACATCAGCAACAGCTCGATCTTCTCTCTCTCTTTCAACTCCATCTTAATCTCATAAAAAACACAGTATTTATAGCAAACACTCGTCATCTCTGACACGCAATCTTAAAAACTTAACATGCAACGTGATTGGTTATAGGAAGGTAACTTTATCATAGGTACTATATCTTTATATGGTAACTGGGGAGAGGGGATTGGACAATCAATGTCAGGTGGGGCAACTAAGCCCTTCCTTCAAAATGTCCACTATGAATGTCACTAAAAGTACGACGTCCCGTTGGCTCTACTCTCTAAAGGACCCTAAATTACACGGTCCACTATGATTTGGATTGGCATCAACTCCATTCATACTTTTCCACTTACGTCTAGCAGCATGCAGAGCTGCTAGACCAGCCAGGTGCAGGGAGTTAGTCTACACCCCAGCTTCCCTCCAATTATGTTACAATCAATCATCACCTCAGTGGTCATGTGTCAATTACTCCTTTGTAGTTTGGCCTCAATTCTGCTTCTTGGTCTGAGAAATTTAACAAGTATGGGTATGGCAGGGATCCATGTAAGGTGTGAAAGTCTCATCCTTTCCTGCTTCCCTTGTCACGTGGCTAGGACACTGTGAAATCAGCCTCTTCTTCATGTATTTTCGTGTATTTGATTGAATTCTGCCAGTCTTCTACCATCTGTGTCTTATCTTGACCTTTCTGAATAGGATACTTTGTTCTTTTCTCTTTAATTGTATCCACTGTTGGCCTTTTCCAACCAGATAGAACCATGGCTTCTAAGCATGATTGGCTTCAAGTGGGTTTCGCTCCGTTTTAATTCTCTATTTGTTTGCTGCAACACTCTCCTCTCAAGACCTTTAGTAACCTTTGTTCAATTCTGCTCATGTGCGTAGTGGATTTGCACTCATATAAAGTGCTTTTGAGGTATATATGTGTATGCTGGCGCTTGCCGCAATTTATTTTACTACTAAGCATAAGCAAGCTTCACAATTTCTTTGCTTCTTGCGGTTTCTTGGACCTGTACACGCTTAAACTAACTGAATATCTTCATCGTACATATGGCATAAGTTTCTGCATCTTGACATCAATTTCTTCATCTTGGGCTCAAGATGTTACTTATCCATGGTATTTCTTCTCTGTCTGTATTCTCAGGTCATTATCTCTTCTATATATGCGTCACTCTGATTTCTTATGACGTCCCCATTCGTCTTCCTTTATTATCTTCTTGGCTTCTTTGGGTATTCCATTCTGACAACCGTCATTCTGTCTTGACTGTAGATATGGTTTTCTCAATGGGTACCTTACTGTCCATGTTTTCTTGGGTGTCAGTACTTCAATAGGTACTGTTACTCCAATAGGCACTGGGCAGAGCCCAACAGCTGCTCTTTGCTGGTTTATTTGTTCATACGCCAAATACTTTGTCGTTAAAGTACCAGGTACTACGAAGGGAGTGGCTGGAGTGTGGACGACCCTTGGCACTTCCTCTTCAAAGTCTCATAAAAATAAACAAACAGTATTAAAGTCATTGCAATACAATTAGAGACACAATGAAATAAAGAAGGACAACTGATTCAATTTAAAACATAATAAATACAATTCCGGCAGGCTCATTCTAATAAATACCAAATACCAAAGTTGGTTCAATCTAAAGAGAGGGGCAAGACAGTTTTAAAAAGGTTAGACATTTTTTTCCATATGTGATATGCTGCAGCGATTATAACTTGGATTTGGCTCTATAGAGTGAAATTCAAAATTGGTTGGTTTCAATAAATTCAATCTGTTCGACAAATTTCCCATAACCATTCACATATAGGGAATTTCAACCAGGACATCTTGTCATATTCAATTTCCACAGAACATATGCAGCAAAGTCTCAGGTCATATGGAATACTCTTCCAGGTCCCCTGTAAATTCCAAGGTGGGTAATAAGTTAAAACACAGATATGCAATAAATAATTTAAAGTTCAAAGAGCATGGCTTGGTGAGATAGGTAAAAGGTACATTGAATAAGAAGCTGTGGGACGAAAAAAGGTCCTATATGTCCCCCACAAAGCAAGCTTATCCAAATTGCATACTCTATCCGATACTCTGGACTTAAGGATTTGTTATATGTTGGACAATTCACAAACCATGAGAATAGGTATTTCCAGAAGACTTAAAAGGGAATAGGCTGATTGTGCCAATTTGAGAATGAAAGGATTAGTTCTATTTCTGGGGTCGCAGTTCCCCAGGATACTCTGGAGTTACACACGGGGGATGTCAACTTGACGTAAAGAATAGTACGTTGAACAAGCGAGATTGAGGAGCGAGAAAACGCACCAAAACCAATTTTTAAGGCTTTTACAGGGACCAAGCTCGGCAAATTAATTTCGGAGCATAAAGTTTTAGCCTCAAATTGTCAAGCCACTTGACCGGACTCAAAGGAAGGACCTGTAAGCCATAGACTATGGGAATAATGCTTGTTTGGTAGGTCAGTAGGCCTTATAGGTTATTACCCCCTTTGCTGGCCATGTACCGTTTGATAGCTAACCATTTTTTCCAGGTTTTAGGAATTACAAAATCCCTATGGAAGTGTTTAGTAGGGTTAAGCTTAAGTGGAACACACAAATAAATGTAGGTGGTGCACCACTTCGAGTTGGTAATTTCCCAATTTCAATACAAAAGAGGGCTTTTTGTACCTCCTAAACACATCATTTTATTTGTTATCGTGTGATTGACCTGTGCAAAAGTCTGCAAGAGCATCTAACGAGCGCTGGAGCCCTATGGTGGTCCGGTTGAAAAGGACATTGTCATCCGCGTACCCAAGCCAGGTAATGGCCACACCATTGATCTTAGGGGGAAGTTTCTTGCTGCTCTAGAAAAAATAGTAATGATATCAACTTAGATCGTAGAAAGCTAATCATGAAAGAAAAATAACTTATTTTCCTAACCAATAGCGCTGAGGTGGGATTGAATGAAAGAGCAGAATAAATAAATACCATCAGATTGGAGTAATTAACCAAAGAAACCATTGAGTGGGATGCCTGAATCTATGAATATACTCAAGGTCTCCCAAAAATACAGTATTACAGTATGCAGGTGACGAATCTGGACATATGAAGCACGTGTTGTAAGTTTGTCAACCATTATTTCTGATTTTATTGCTCCTGTAGCTTAAAAGTAGGAACCACGGAATTGCACGATGCGGGGGACTCAAGATACTAGCCATACATAAGTTTTTTCTTATAAGATCCTCATGTTTTTAGGTGGGCATTCAATCATAGCAGCTTTGCAGATAGGACAAATGAGACGAAGCAAAAAGTGGTTAGACCCCCAAATAAGAACAAACAAGTGCGGTACAATAGTAGTGCTACATCAGGATTGCTACATCAACATAGTAAGAAGACAGTAACACTAAACGAAATTGTAGATTAAAGCACAATAACCAGCCAAAGTTTCGCTATACTCCCATCTGCAATAACCGCCGGATTAGATTGAGGAGGCCATAGTGGCGTGCATCCTGGGCGGATTGCTTCGCGCAGCGTGTGAAGGCGCGATGGAAAGTGACCGTATACTTTAGCGGCGGTGCAGGGGAGATGACCATAGGGGGGCCGAAGGCAATATTTCCAGCAAAGGTGCCTAAAATCGAAAAAGGCACCCATGTGTTATGTCGTAGATCACGTGATGGTTTGGTCACGTGACACACCAGACGAATTTATAACGAACAAGCTAGGGCTAAACAAACAGACACCTTATCGGCGGAGACACACCAAGCAAGAAGGAAGGCTGGTGAACGGAGTTAAGGTACTTTAAGCGCGATTAGAAAAGATAGTTAACAGTGGATTATAACGTACAAGTATGTAAGGAGGGGGAGGAGCTTTTGAGAAGTTGACACAAGTTGTCCTCACTTCCCTGTTTGTCTGCCATCTGTTTTACAGTTAAAGTGCAGTTGGTGGATGGTGTACCATAGATGGTAAACACGCTGTTTCCCAGGATATTCCGGGAACCATACATCTGAGTACGACATATTGTTTTCATAAACAGGAACAGGAAACTGTCCTACAGCATAAGCCCCTCCTCGTTAAACTTGAGCTTGGAATCTATTTTAGAGTAGTATCACTAATAATTAAAAGTAGAAGTAAATGATGACACACATGTGTGAAAATAAGGGAAGACATATTTGACCTGTTGGCCTACTCCCTTGATCCTCGCAGATAAAAGAAGACGGGACCATTGGAAACAAACAGATGGAGTGCTAATTCTGCAGTAACCTGTAGAACGAGTAGAAAAATAATGAAAATTCCAAAGTCATAATATAGGTAAGATCAGTCAGATGCAGACTAGGTAAAACGGGGTTTCCTTACCCTTAAATGACATAGGTGTATTCTTAATTACTCCTTATAGATGTATGCAGTACTGATGCATCTGAATGACTCGAACCATCGAGCAATTGCCTGGGACAATAAAAGCAGATCTCTAAGACGCCTGTGTATAAAGGAAAAATAGGGCTCGTCACGGAGACAAAGTGGAAAACTAAAGTAAAAAGAGACATGTCCAGATAAAGGGTGATTTTGATAATGGCAAAATTAGAATAGATAAAAACAGGAGATTTGGGAAAGGATTGATCCCAGACGGAAGCATGGTACTCAAAATGGCATGTAAAATTAGACATAGAGACAAGAGTGTGTCATGCGATAAGTCGATGTGAAACCTGACAATACTACCAAGTGGGGTGGCGTCACGAGATGACGATATGGAGGAGGAACTAAATAAATGGTCCCCTCCCGCTATGATGTTACGCAAAGGGAGTTGTATCTAATGATAAGTACAACCAGGATAGGTCGATTACTAAAAGTCGATTGTCCTTTACTTGTTTTCCCACAGATTTCCACTCGGTGTCTGGGCTGGAAGAAAGGAACTAAGGGAGGGATAAGCAGTGGATCCCCTAATGATTCTGAGAAGATATCATTGTATTGTACATTGCAACTGAATGTGGCTCTACCCCTGATGAATTTCCTAATAGTAGTGACAATAGTTGAAGGAAAGAAACATGTTGGGAGTGTATGTGGATGTAGTATGAAAGTGTTTGAATGAGTGAGTAAAAACTGTTGGGTGTAAGTAAAAAAGGACTTGTGTGGACCGACTCAATTTGAGAAGGTTCTGACCATAGATCCAAACTGAAAATTCATTTAAGGATAAAAAAAGAAAAAATATTGACGAACTAATAGACCACAATATATTGCTGGAGTACAGTACTAATTGGTTGAAATTCGTTTAACTTGTTTTATATTGAGGTATACATGTATGAGATATAACTGTATGCTCTTTTATATGATGCTTTTTACATGATAGTTTATATGAAAAAATAATAATTGATATTTTGTGATACTAAGAATGAATATGTGGAAATGTATTGGTGTACAACACATATAGGAGACAGACACGTCTTGGAAGAATGGGAAAACAAGAAACCTGTGAATATAGTATATTGTATCAAATTGTAGAGGGCTGTTCACACGTGGTCTAGAGAAAAAAATCCTCTAGTCTCTCTGGTGTTTGTAGTGTCTCTAGAAAACCTGCCATATCTGCTACATAAAGGTTGAATAGTAGGGGTACGAGAACACATCCCTTCTTCAATCTTACGTTCGTCTCGATGAATCCAGTGATTTCTTCCTCCTGATTTAAACAGACAGCAACTGTCTTATCGGTATATAGTGATTTAAGAAAGAATAACAAATGAGGATCCATCCCCCAAGAAGCAAGTTTAGTCAACAGACGCTGGCGAGATACTGGGTCAAAAGCCTTGCTATAGTCAATAAGACGAAAATGGAGAGTTGAGTTGGGGCAACGTCTGGGCTCTGTCATGAGATATTGTATGGTACAAATGTTGTCTAATGTGCCATGCCCCTTTCTAATACCAGTCTGGAAAGATTTTAATAGTTTTCTTTCCAGAGCCCAGCTATTTTTGCTAGAAGAATGGATAAGAATATCTTTTGGCTCGTGTCAAGCATGGCTAACAGTCTATAGTTAATAGCATTGTGTCTGTCTCCTTTTCTGTGTACAGAAATAAGTATAGACTTTCGCCAGATTTAAGGGACACATCCACTTCTATCAATTTGTCTAAACAGTTCAAGCAAAACTTTAGCCCAGAATGCAGGATTAGCTTTCATAGTGATGTTGGCTATGCCATCAGGGCCTGGAGCGCGGGAGGATTTCAGCTTACTTATAATAAAGGTAATATCCTCCACTTCAGTCTTCACCAAAGAGTTTATTTGAAGGGGCATAGCTATCTACCGCTGAATTACCGTCCTTTGTTACAACATGCACATTCTTAATGTACTCTATTCACTGAGATTCAGATACAGGGTTTCAGTAGATGCAGTTCCTACCAGGTATTCCCTAATGTGTGACCAGAATTGGCGATTATTATTGCATTTTTGAAAAAGCAATAGCCAGTTGACATTATTTAATGATTGTTTCTGTTGCGTCAGCTAGTTATTGTGACTTGTAGTTAAAGGGGTAAGCTGGATTTATTTGCCATTGGGAGATAATGAGGATTGTCTTCTGACCAACACTCTGTCCCTGCAATACACCATTTTGTTGCACAGGATCAAAGGCAGCCATGGTCGAGCTGCTCGTTTTAGCTATATACTTAGAATTTTGAGTACATATAGAGCCAGCCAATTTAGATGTCATAAGTTCAATATCCCACGCATGTAATGCTAACCAAGATTCAAGGAGATTTTGGTTTGCTAGTGGCATTGCTAAATTTGGCTGTCATTCCAGCCGACCACCCTATACGATTACCAGCAAGATTAATCCAAATAGCTGTAGTGAAATGGGACGAGGTGTAAGAATTTCTTAGGCTTGATGTCCATATGAGTAAGGCATGATCACTCAAATTGTTGTGACAAATATTGAGCAATGCACAGCTCCTTCAGCATTTTGGTATTTGCCACAACATAATCAATGAAAGATTTGGAGAGACCATTAGACCAGGTAAAATTGCAATTGGTATGATCAGGGTTATCTCTGGTCAAACATATTAGATCATGGCCTTCCAAAAATTGTGATCATCCTCGGTCGACAGCGCTAGCCGGGCGCATTATATGGGATTCATACATTTCACTTTTGATGTTATTGGTCATATTGTAAGGACCTAATGGTGGCAACAGTAAAGACAGACACAAGTGATCACAGTTCAAGGATGTTTATTAAACTGTATAAATGGGCTGGTAAAACACCTAATCTAAACCTAAATGTAAGATGGGAGCAAGCTACGACCATCAAATAATAAGGCAGTCCTAGTGGCGTCTTGTCAAATGAAAGGGCCTATACTAAAAAAAGCTATTGCTAATCCTTACAGCTAATTTCAAAAAGAGTGTGGGATAATGTTAACAAGAAAAGAAAGAAGTGTTCACAAATGATAAGTCAGGATGTTATAGCCGGGGGGCTCGCTTCCCCACGTTTTTAGCACGGGACGAGGCAGGACCTTCGAGCACAGCACACTCGTTGGCTTTGCTAGCACAAGGTTTCAGTTCCTTTCAACGATGCTGGGACCTTCTGGGGCCAAGCCTCTTTCCGAAAGTCTCTTGCCTTAGAAGGCCTCTTGAACCATAAACACTAAACAAAACAAAAGTTCGTTTAGTAATCTTTTACGTTGGGCGATCGCTCTTTGCCCCTTGGATCCCCCTCAGCTGGGTTCCGATCCTAATCTTTCACGTTGGGTGATTGCTCTTCGCCCCTTGGATCCCCCTCAGCCGTGCTGCAATCCTTCTTGCAAAGTTAGTCTCCCTCAATCGGGTTCACTACGTCCTTTCACTGAAAGACGTATCATTCGGAATTGCCACCAGGGGGCGCACAGATGCAGTAGTACCTCTGTGTTTGCTCCCTTCCACCGAGGCCGAAGAGGAAATTGAGCCCCCCCAGAGAGCTGCATTGACCCCCCCCACACGCCCAGCTTTCATCAGGCGCAGCCTGGGAGGCAAAGAACGGGAGCTGTTGCCCCCGCAACGAGGGAGATACTGCCCTGTGTTGAGGAGGCAGAGCCACTGAGAGAACAGTGCCGCTCTTCGGCTTCAAGGCATACCTAATCTACTCCGAGAGTCTGGGCCGAGCAACCGGGGAGAACACAGTGCATAGCAGCCTCCCCCTCCCCAGAGAGCGAGGACAGAGGAGCTCCCCCCTCGCGTTTGAGTACCAGAGGGGCGTGAGGGACACAGACCAGCCTCCACCATATGATAACGCACCGGAGGTGAAAGGCGAGCAGCACAACCCCTCCCCCACCAAGCCCTCACAGTAACGCCAGCCCCATTGAGGGATAAACCAGCCAGAGAGCCTCCAGCCATACGACCCGTACAAACATTGCAGCAATCGGATGGTATTTCCCTCACATCGTTTCTACTAGCCAGGAGGCCCTCCCCACTACCCCCAAATGCTCCGTATCCTGCAGCCTGGTCGGAACGCTGCTGGGAGAGAGAAAGGCCCCACCCTCTGGAAGATCCACCTCGGTGGAGCAGCCCAGTTCAAACAGTGCATCTGGGCTTGAGCTCACAGAGAGGGTCTGGCACCACGATGGGGCAGGGCTAGGGGTCATCCTACTCCATGTCAGCGGGAGCAGTGTCCTGTGCGCTGGTGACAGGAACCATAGAGGCTCCCCAGCAAACTAAGGACCTCGTGTCCCTCTGACCAGGCCCACAAATCAATCATAGACTACTCCAGTGCTGACCCGCGCTAAGGCACTACTTAAACTCAGCAGACAGTGAAGATATGATATGATATTTATAACACGCTTAATACCCAAAGGTTTCTAAGCGCGGAACCAGGGATCGAACCTGCGTTGCTCCGTGTCGTCTTGCTTCCAAGGCGTGCACGCTGCCCCTGAGCTATCCTCCCGACACAGCCTGAGAGCTGGGCACCCCAGGCCCGGGTGGACACGAGAAAACGGACCCCAATTGGGCGCACCCCCGGAAATCGCTCTCCAGCACCAAGGTGTAGCCTCTCCTTTAATCCCGCGAGGACCCTGCAGAGAACAATTGGTCATCGCCTCACCCTTTTGGAATATGACAGGTAGATTGCCCATCCTACCTCGCATGGAACCCTGCTTCTGCCCTTGTGCCTCTTTCGAACCGCTGATTGCCTTGCTCCATTGATTGACAGCCTCCCAACCCGGCAACCGGAGAAACCACCCCTCCCCACATTGGGCCAGATCACACCGACTGTCTGAGGGGCCCTGCAGCCGATTGACCTCCTTGCCGAGACCTGAGGCCCCCTCCACCACTAGAGAAGCCCCCTGTGGACTCTGTGGAGAGAAACGCCACCACCGCCTGGGCAACTCCCTGGTCAAAGTGAGGTGACTATAAGGGGCTCTCCCGGCCAGTCCTCTGGCACAACAACCCTAGCTTTCCGTAATGCCCATGTGCTGGGCAGCCTCGCTTCAAAAATTCAGGCACGACCAGGCACCTTCCCCATTGCCTACAACCATGCTGAACTCTTCAGCGACAGACTCCGAGGACTCAGTTAGTGAGTAAAAATATGGCAGCACTCTTGGAGGAAATAAGGGGCTTCAGGGCCGACATAGACAAGAGGCTAGATGGTCTGGATAAACAAATAGACACTATGGATGACCGAATACAAGAACTTGAGGCCAATCACACCTCAGTGGGTCTTCTTGAAACTCAAATTGATATGAGGTTCTCGGAACTGGAACGGAGAGAGGAAAAGTGCACCCTAAAGATGGACAATTTCGAAAACCGAGAGGGACGCAATAATCTTAGGTTCTTTGGCTTGCCAGAGCGAGAAGGAGAGTCTCAGAGCGACACTGTCGGGGTGATCAATGCAGTGGTCCGGAAACTTTTTAACGACGAAAACGCCAACAAACCGACTATTGACAGGGCTCACAGAGTGGGAGGAAAATCCAAGGGCACAAGGCCCATTTTGGCAAGATTTCACTAACTTGCTGAGAAATCCAAGATCTTAGAATTGGTCAGGAAGAGGTGCCCAATAGAGTGGGAGAACTCGCAGATATCGGTCTATCAGGATCTCTTTGCATTTACCTTGACAAGAAGGCTCTGTGGGCCCCTAACAAAGTGTCTCAATACTAAAGGAGTGTGCTAGTAATGGGGCTTCCTCATTTCCCTCTCTTTTGAGTACGATGGATATAAATTCAACCTCGTAACAGAGGATGATATTCAGAGAGTGACACGACAGCTGCTGGGTGAATCCGCCCCGGCCAATGCCCCAGAGCTCCAAGGGGAAGAACTCTGAGAAATCTGAAGGATTTGTGGGCGCTGTGTTCATGGCCATAGGAAATTTAAGAAACTCAATCCAGCATCCCCTCCGCCCACCGGAGGATGTGACTGAGGGAATCGGGGAGGTATCTCATAAGAATCTCCTTTGGCCCTGAGCCAGAGAAACAATGTAGTGGTTTGAATGTCGAACCGATGGTCAGCCAAGCCCGCTGTCTCTGACTTTCTGTTTCTTATGTCCTCGGTTGGTGTTCCTGAGACGGGGCACCCGCCCTAGGAGCGGTTTGACTCTCGTAAGGGGGAGCCTTACTAATTCTTTTGTACCCGGGGGTTGGAGAGGCATATGGTTTTCTTTTCTATTATAGTTGGGCTAATTGGGGGCGGGGGCTCAGAGGTGATATTTCGTATTGATTGGGCACAAAGGTGTAGGAGTTGCTGGCCTGGCCCAGCGGCTAGTTCAATGTCGCAGGTGTTCCAGGCGCCCGGGGGTGAGGGTGGGGGTATGAGTTGGAGATTTCTGGTTACTTAATGTAAGATTTAACTGTTCCAAGCAACCAATATCCAATCCTAATCCCGGGGAATAGGCTTCGTCTTGGATAGAGGTGCGATAACAAGCCCTAGGGGGAGCGCACACTGTGATCCTAAATATGAGAGGTGTATGAGAGTCCAGCAACCCCCCAATGGATGACGCAAGACACACCCTGGCGTTGGGTTCACTGAATGTGAGAGGTTTGAATTCCCCCCCCCCCCACAAAAGGTCCCTAGTGGTAAGGGAATTTAACCGGTTAAAGTTGCACTGTATGTTCCTACAGGAGACCCATTGGTTGAGGGGGGAGTGAACCGATTTTGAGAGCCAAGTCAATAAAAGCGGTGTACCATGCCTCCGGCCCAACAAAAAAAAAGTTGCCTGTCATGATGCATAACCCCGGGCATCCAGACCATGTCCATCAGCTCCGGGATCAGGCATCATGTCGCCTTGAGAAAACCCAGCCACCCCTGCTAGGGGCTGTCTGGGTTCAGTCCTGGGGCCTATGGCGCCCGGCTCATATGGGATATCAGCCCAGGCGCCATAGGCGCCAGGCTCATAGGTACACACTTACCTGATGCAGACCATGCTGCAAGAAGATCCAAGCGCATGTGAGGCCTGGAAGGGACTATTTTACCTTAGGGACTATTTTGTTACTTGGGTGTGGTCGGGGAGGAATACCTACCTGGGACTACTTTGGAGGCTATTTAAACCACGCCCGAAGAACGGCACACGCTTCGCGTTATTCTGCATCCAGCAGCGTAACGCTCACAGTGCCAGCAGCAGCATCCAGCCTTCTGCCACTCCCGCCTCGAAACTGGAGCACCTAGAAAGAAGGAAAGAAGCAAATGTTAGAACAAGAGTATTACCTGACTTCTTACCTGATTCCGGATTCATCGCATCTTCAAACCAGAGGAAAGACTTTGTTTTAAACGCGTCGCATCGCCAGCAGCAGCGCCGCGCCATGCTCACCGTTCCACGCAGCATCTCTTCGATCCGGCGCTGTCTCATCTTTACATCGCCGAATCCCGGCACCTAAGGGGGACAAGAAACAACAAGGTGAGCAGAGAGAACAGACAGAGACAATCTCTTTAGCCGCCATTTGCTTACCTGATTTTACCGCCGGAGGTATAATTCATCAGCACGCCACATCTTCTTATGCCGCACCTGTAAGATAAGGAGAAAGTGTTGGGTAACACAGACTTTTACCGGAGCGCTTTCAGCTGTCAATCTTCTTATTGGGTCAAAGCTGCAAGATCAAAGAGGAATTGGACAGGAGTGAATTCCAGACATTTTGAACTCTTACGAACTATATACTTACGGCTCTTCGCCAGGACCTTTTTGGAGTCAGGTTTCGTCTACAACTCTTCCAATATCTTCAGGCCAGTGAAGTAACTGGTCATCAACGCGCCCCTGCGTGCTTCGCAGGATGGAGGGCTCATCCTTCAAGAATATAAGGTGAGATTGCTGGGAGGGCGCTTCAGAGGTGATTAGTGGGGAGGACAGTGGGGGTGCTATCACTTTTTAATCCACAAGTGGCTAAATCCATCTCTCCACTTGTAGGAGAATATTTCTACGGGCCAAACAGACAAGATTAGGATGGCAGATCCAGTCAGTCATCGCTGCACTACGCATCACCTGGGTGGAGGCCGCAGCAGTCCGGGTCCGACCGACGCCCCTGTGGGAGCCAGGTGAGCGTACCATTGCCCTCCTAATATCCACTAGGCTGCAGTTTATATCAAAGGCTCACTGCAAGGACCTGCAGGGTCGCTTCGTGATTGTAAGGGGGAGATTAAGGGTGCAGTGATTACGTTGGTCTCTGTCTACTGCCAAAATGAAGCCCAGGACCACTATTGGGAATCGCTTGGGAGCAAAATTTTGATATTTGCCGACCTTTGCTGAGGGTTCATTGGTGATAGGATGGGATTTTAATATGGTTCTAAACCCCGACAGCGACAGAAAGAGTGGAGCACCCTTCCCCCGATACCAGTGTGCAACTGCAGATAGCCACCTGCTTCCGTAGGGTGAACGCAGAGCTGGGCTTGGTGGGGACACACACACACACACACGAGGGGTCAGGGTCAAGACCTATTATTCACATACTATTCGAAGGTGCATGATATGTTTTCAAGGATTGACAGCATCTTGGTTGATGCCTCCCTGCGGAAACGAGGTAGAGACGGTTCCGTGGTCGGATCATGATTTGGTGACGGTCCATAATGGGATCCTCCCTGAACACCCACATAATGCTAGGTGGTCCTGCAACGACTTGCTACTGCGAGACAAAGATTTGGCCGAGGCGCTCCGAGGGTGGTTAAAGAATTCTTAGAAATGAATGACAATGGTGAGGTGGGGAAAGCAGCGGTTTTGGAGGCATTTAAGGCCATGAAAAGAGGAGTGCTCATAGGGATGAGGTCAAGGAGCAAAAGGGAGAGGGCTCGCGAAGAGGTCATTGGTGAAACAATTGTGACTATCCAACCGGGGGGCTTAGAGGGGTTATTCCTGTATTCCAGGGACGTGGGCTGAACTACACAAACATAAAGCTAAACTAAATACCCTCTTGGTCTCCCAAACTAAACGAAAATTGGCCTTTTTGAAACCAAATATATAGAGAAGGGGGAGAAGGCGGCTAAGATACTGGCATGGAAGTTGAGGGAACTGAGGAAAAGCCAGAGGGTGGACATGGTTTGCTCTACCGAGGGTACTAGGCAATACAAGGATCCGCAGATAGCAGAGGTGTTCCGCAGATTCTACGAGATGCTCTATACCTCAGAATGTGAGGGAGACTGGTCTGATGTTGACCGCTTCCTTGACTCCCTTCCGATCCCGCGCCTTCCGCTGGAAAAAGCACATCCCCTCGAAGCGCCCATTACTGCCCAGGAAGTAGTAGACACTATTAGCGGTATGAAAGGGGGACCACCCCAGGAGAAGACGGTTTTACAGTATGTTTCTATAAGAGATTTCGATCCACTCTGGCACCGTTCATGGCCAAATTATTCAACTGGCCTTGGAGACGGGCATTCTCCCAAAGTCCATGCTAGCTGCCATAATTGTAGTTATTCCCAAGGAGGGAAAATACCCTACCCAGTGCCAGTCTTATAGGCCCATCTCATTGCTGAATACTGATGTCAAAATCCTGGCAAGGATACTAGCCAACAGACTAGGACAGCACATGACATTTCTGGTTCATGGGGATCAGGTGGGATTTATCCTGGGAAGACGGGGAGTGGACAAAATTAGGAAGACCATAAACATAGTGCATGAGTCTAGACGTAGGAGCATGGGGGCACACCTGGTATCCATAGACTCAGAAAAGGCCTTTGACCAGGCCGAATGGAATTTTAGGAGCTGGGTAGCAACGTTATATAATGGTCCAACGGCAAAAGTAGCTGCTTACTCGACGGACGAGACAGGGTTGTCCCATTTCACCCCTACTGTATGCTCTCGTCCTAGAGCCTCTGGCGATTATGATTAGACTGAACCAGGGGATTGAGGGAATCCGATGCAGGGAATTACATTTTAAGGTGTCCCTATTTGCCGATGACATTCTTTGTTACCTGACGAACCTATCGAAATCACTCCCGGACCTCCTATACCTAATTTGAGTGTTTGGCAGGTTCTCGGGCCTGAAAATTAATCTCTCCAAATCAAGTGTTATGCCTATGCTGGATAACCACCATGAGGCCAGAGATAGGAAGACAATAAGTGGAATGAGAGTTGAGCACTCGTCCACCCCGTACCTGGGTGTTTTCCTCACTAGAAATCTGGACCAATTAGCCGAGGTCAATTACATGCCCATCCAGAGAAAATAAAATTAGATCTGCTGCGATGGGGGCCACTCACACTCTCATGGTTTGGCCAAATGGTTTCAGTGAAAATGAATATCCTGCTCAGTCTCTTGTATTTATTCACGGCTCTCCCCGTCCCTCTTTCAGAGTCGTTCTTTGTGAAATTGGAGTATGGTCCACCGGTTCATATGGAATGGGAAAATATGTAAAATATGCAACCCTGACTCTCCCTAGAGATTTAGGGGGTTTCGGCCTCCCTGAATTCAAGCTATATTATAAAGCGCACAGCTGCGTGTACTGCTGGAACACCTGAGAGATGACATGAGTACTTACTGGACATTAATTGAGGATACACATACACACCCAAAAAAAATAAGACTTCCTATGGACACAAGCTAAAGACATCCCGCCCCATGTCAGGACCCACATTGGCGGCGCTCTGGGGTTTGTGGAAACATAATAAAGCAAACTCCCTTCTCTCTTCCTGGCCTTCATCCCTGAGTTGATGGCGGGGCGCCCCGCTAGATCTGGGTACCAAGGGCTTCCGTAACATGCAACAATGGTCCGACATGGGTTTGGAGAGAGCTGCCCAATTGTTCAGGGGGAATAGTTTCATTGAATACGAGGCACTAGCAGAGGCAATGGGTACAGAGCCATTGTCTGTCTTTGAGTATCTTCGCCTGAAGGGTATTATGACAGACCCTAAGTGGCATGCAGCTCTCTCTCGAACCCTCACCCCCTTCGAAAAAATTGTCTGCGAGGCCACCACAAGAAAAAGAGTGTTGTCAAGAATGTATGGATTGTTGATTACAGCAGACCTCGATGGGAGGCGAGAGTTAGAACATACATATCAGATGCAACCTGGGGTAAAGTGTGTAAATTGATGCCTGCAGGGTCCGTGTACACATCCGCAATGGAACATAATTTCAAAATTCTTTACTCCTGGCACTACCACCGTTAAGGCTCTCCAAAATGTTCACAGGAGCTTCTTCCCTGTGTCCAAGGGAGTGTGGTCCGCAGGGAACGTGGTGTCACATGTGGTGTGAGTGCCCGTATTCACAGGTTTACTGGGCAGAGGTCCTGAGCTGGATCAAGAACCTAGTTGGAGTTACCCCCAACTGCGCCCCTTTGAGATTTTGCTAGGTGTCCCGTCCCCCGATTCAGAAACCTCTAGATTCCCGAAAGTTGTGGAAGCCATGTTACGGGCTGGGAGGGGGTAGCACTGGCCCAGAATTGGAAGAGCAAAGCCACCCCAACTAACAAGGAATGGCTAATTAAACTGGGGGATATTCTTACATATGAGAAATTGTCAGTGATTGCAAATTATATTATGGAAAGATTTCTGTCTGAATGGGGTACGGTGTTAAAAGAAGGATGTGCGGGCCTTAAGCTTTAACTCGAAGGGCGGGTCTTGATTTTGGTAGAGCTATGGGTCTCATGGGTGGAGGGATACTCTGGTGGGGCTCAGGTGTGATGCAGTGAACCCGCAACGCCAGATAAGTCTTAAGAGTCCTTCGAATGAGCGTCCCTGCTATGCCTGACCACTCTGCTTCTGAACCCTTTACTAGGGTTCCTTTTAAATGTGCAATTACATAAATTCTTTATTTAACAAGGTTGCCTCCTGTAACCTTAGGCCCAGCACAGTTCGGTTTTACTATCTGTCTTTGCTGACTCACCGCCTGTGCTGAAGGGAAGACCCCACAGTGGCAAGCGCTTCTCCCCGCTTTGCCCATCAGCGCGGGAGGGCCCTGTGTCCCGCTGACACCTGTCACACCACACGCCGGTTGGACTTCCCGATCTTATGCTTTCCCTTTCAGAGGCTTCGCAGACCTGAGTTGTAAAGGGCAAAGGCAATTCCCTCTTCGTTGTCCCTTCAGGTCTCTGCGCCTTTCTCCTCGGCTTGAACTGCTGGTCCGGAATAGCTGCATCCTTGTGCGTTCGGCCTTGCACGAAGTGCGCTTTTGTGCTCCGCCTTTTATCCCTGTGGGGAAGGGAAAGGGCCATCAGGTGTGCATATTTATTGTTAATTGCCTGACTCTGCATGACCCTTGTGTTGGGACATGTCGGGTAAATAGCCCTAGTGTTGGTCTGTTGTTTGTCTCGGTGTAGGAAAGGGGTCTAGTTGGAAAAGGGTGGGGATAGAGTATCCTACAAAGTAGGATGGGGAAAAGGTGTTCTAAGAAAGGGGGTACCACGTATCACCCATCAGTGTCCCACTTCCACTCCCTGAGGACCCCTCATCCAGGTGATCCTCCCGCACTGGTCTACCCCCAGGAACTGGATCCAATAGAGCTGGCTGTATCCTGGCCACCTGGATGACAGATCCCCAGGGAATAGCAAGTGAGACACCGTTGGGTTTCTCACAATATGCAGATGTAAATCATGCACATTAAGATTTCCAGAAATCAATATCTTACTCACAGGATGTCTGTTGTACCATGCTATGAGAATGTTGTTAATAAGACATTTCATTTTTGTAGTGGCCAAGCCATCTGGGGGGGCGGGGGGGTTGTATACATTGATGATCAATACTCTTTCATTGGTTTCTGAATGAAATAGGGAAGCCGAGAAAACTTGTGGAAGAGAATAGTCGGCATTAAAAAGAGAATATCTGGAACAGGCTGCAATAGCCAATCCGCCGCTTTGGCGGCCTTTACGTGAGCCCTTGGCGGGATTGCAAAGAATACTATAGCCATCAATGCAAAAGTTAGAAATGAGCCACGTTTCCTGTAATAAAAAAATGCCAGAAGAAATGAGACGAGAAAGGCCCAGGGGTTGGCCAAGAAAGGAAATATGACCACTAGTTTCCATGTGTGTCAAGACGATGAAGGATGGTCGTCTGTTGTCAGATGGTACCTTTTGTCACAACTTTAAGCCATTATTCGACAGGTTTCTTTGCAGCAGTGTTTTTAGGAAAATTAAATGAGAAAGCTAATAGTGATCGTTGAGTATGAATATTGTTCGATGGAAAAATAATCGATGAAGGAAGCGGATGTGAGGCTTTTAGTGCGGTGTCACATACAGATGGAAAGTATTTCCTACAAATTAACTATCTGAAGCCCAGGGATTCCAGTTTGTGGGTGCAAGTTTTCAGCAGTGCAACCATCAAGGGGGATACGAACTCTAGAATTACCCAATTGGACAAGCTGTCGAACTTGGGTGTCATGTTTGTCATTAATTTGTGAAAACATTTCCAGAATAATCCTTGTATTATTTATTTATAAGGCACCAATCACAGGCCCGAGGCATAATATCGTCAACAATAACAAACAAAGAAATCAAGGAATAGTCACATGAATTAAAAAGGTCAGATCCAGAATCGGCAGAACGTCGTCTTAAGTCCAGCTTTGAAACAGCCAAAGGATTGACGCAGTCTCAGATCTGGAGGAAGTGCCTTCCCATTTCTAGGCGCAGCAAAACGAAAAGAACCCTGGGCTACCATGCCAAACTTTGCCCAAGGAGTTTGAAGGAGACCCAAATTGTTGGACCTCCGTGTTCTTTGAACCGGTAACCAAGAAAAATGGTTAGATAGGTAATCCGGACTGACCCCATACAAGGGGCTACAGTTGGTGGAGTGCAGTTCCCCAAATTCGGCCCATTTACCCAGAGATTTAATGTCTTCATCAGCGATTACTTTATTAGATGAAATGCGCAATGAATTTCCCACTTTCCGCAAGGATAGGATGGCACAGCATGCGTAGGTGGTAGATCGCTGCAATGTTGGGTATGCCTGGAGAAGCAGCGAGAAGCAGGGGCTGTACATTGGGGTAGGTTCGAGTTTTTGGAGCCGGCTGATTTAGGAAAGCTGTGTCAGGTGCGCGCCATACTACTAGTTAGCACAGAAGGAGCTTCTAACCAGCAATCTGGGGGGAGGCATGAAGTTGTGCTTGCCTGACTGTACCATCATTAGATGTATGCCTTACTAAGGAGTTAAGGCTTGTACTTGGGCGAACACTAGTTAAAATGCATGCAGCGGGAGATGGTCCTGGCTGATCCGAAGAATTTGTTTTTCATCACCTTTTTTCCTGTTGGCAGATTTGTTCTTTGCTTTACTCATGGGCAGAGGGGGTGTAGGAGGAGAGGTTACAATTAAGAGTCCTCCTTATTGGATGATGGGGGCAAAGGAGACCTCTTCATAATCCCAGTTACCCTCCTCTGTGATTGCAGAGACAATCCTGGCTGTTTCCTGCCACCCGACTTCTCCAAGAGGTTTTTTTTTTTTAAATTTAATTTGCTTACCTGCAGTGAGCTTCCTTCACGAGAAGTAGATGTTTTTTCAGCCCATTGTATTTTCTGCGATATCGGGTTTAATTGCAGAGGAGGAGTTTTCCACGATAACATTAACGACCATGGCTAGAACTTGTTTGGACTCTCTCTGTTTCTCTGTTCTTTGGTGATAGTAGAGCGCAAGGTCAACAAGGCCTCGACACTTGAGACTATTGCATTTAGAGTAGAAGTGAAGTGCGGGTCCCCGATCGCGCCAGAGCCCCAAAAGACTGGGTGCGAGTCGGCTTGCTGTCAGTTTCGCTATTAAATGATTCTGAGAAGTCGGAGGAGGAGACCAATGTAGCCAGGTCAGGAGAGGCCCAAAGCTTGGTTCCAATAAGATTTTTGTGGCCATCAATTAGTGAGGCGGTCCTCCTTTGAGCTTCCCAAAGACTCCCTTTGCAGCCCAATACACATGTTCAGGAGAGAATTGTTATTGTTTATTATAGGTGAGGTAGACATTAAGGTGGAGCGTTGAGGAGAAGAGGTATTAGCCAGATTGTTTCATAGTAAGTCCAAATTATTGCATGCCCAACATTAAGACTGGCCCAGAACACTAGGAGAGATCACGGTCTGCGTGGTTCAAATGGCTACATAAAGGGTGACCTATCTCATTTGAATCTGGGACTCAGTAACTTAAGATAAGTAGCGGACGACAGGTGTGGCCATTAGTTGAAATTAGCTGTGTGCTATACTCATATACTCGTCCTGGTTTCAAAGGGAAACCATTCTGCAGATGATGGAAGTAAAAAAGTAGTCTGCTTACCAGCAGCTCCACCGCTGACCATGGCAGACCACTCTTGTGCCGCGCTTTGTGCGTATGTGGTGTTCTTTAATGTTAGGCAAACAGTTCAGGCTGCACTGGACCGCCTCCACAATGAAAATAGTAAAAACACTGCAATTCCAGTAAGGACCACGACAGACCATCTCCAACACATTTCTCACCACATTCACATTGCTTTCTAGTTGCATAGATGTACAGCGTGAGACAATGGGATAGTTAGATCTATTTAGTGTGAAGGACTTCTAGTATGCTTCCTGAGTTGAGAGCGGGGATGGAGCGTGTGTTGGTGTCAACTGCCAGGATATGCTATGCTGATGCAGGGGCCTGGCCTTGCTAGGCCTCAGTCTCAAAATGGCGATAGTTCAGTGCTTTCTGTTGCAGGGCTAAGCTGGCTATCCCACTCTATTACTATAAGCTATTATATTCTCTCGCCCCCTCATTGCACCACTTAACCCTCCCACCCCCTACAGTCACGATTCTACATTAATTTACCCGTAATACATTTTCCTCAATGTAAATCGTTTTGGGGGGGCAGGGGACTTGAACATGCTTCCCAATACCTAACCGGGAAAGGTTCCCCCATTGGCAGAAGTGACGGAATCCTGCGATATATATATATATATATATATATATATATATATATCCTAATACTAGACCCATGTAGTGGAGTATCCCATCGAGGAACAACCATTCCACGAAATCAAAGGCCCTCTGCATGTTGAGAGTAGCCAGTACAAAAGGTGTGCCAGGTGGTATATTATGAATCAATGTGAAAAGCCTGCAGAGATTCTGTGCTGTGAACCTACCAGTTATAAACCCTGTTTCGTCTGACTGATACAGGAGGGGGCATGTGCTGTTGAATGCTATTTGCAAGTAGCTTTGCTAAAATCTCATTTTTGGATTTGAGCAAGGAGAGTGGCCTATATGACGCACATTGATTATTAGGTTTGTGTGGCTTTAGTAGAATTATTTGTGCTGTTCTAGTAGAGTCTGGGAGCCGCCCCGCATCCATGGAAGTGCTGTATACCCTTTTCAAATTTGGCGCTAGGATCTCTATGTAGCCCTTGTGAAATTCCTACATCGGGCCATCCATGCCTGGTGCCTTCCGATTGGGAAGGGTCTTAACCGTGGATATGATCTCCGATTTCAATGTTCAGGGATTCTGCTATATCATATTCTAGACACCTCACTTGTGCACTATTCAACAGGTCTAGAACCTCTGTTTGTGAGGGGTTTGTTTTGGAGGTGTATAGGTTCATATGGTATTGCAGAAACACTGTGTTAAGGACGTTAACCTGTTCCAAGGGGTGGAACGGGTGGTAACGGCCCGGCAGCCCAAGTTAAAAGGCCAGAGCGAAGCACCGGGATGATAACGAGGGCACCGGGACGCTACCACCTGTTCCAGCCCTTGAAAGGGTTGTTAACGCCATTAGCAGCTGTCCCAAGAGCTGGGATGGGGCTAATACAAAGTATTTTCTTTCTGTGAACGAGTCGCCTCGCTGTGTCCCGTTCACGGAAAGAAAATGCTGTTCAAAGATCGCTGCCATGGAATGGGTAGAGGGGCTCCGTTCCCTTTCCATGGTGGCCAGCCAGAGCAGAGTTGAAGGAGCGGCAGCCCACAATGGGCTAAGTGGAGATGAGGGGGAGTGGGAGTAAAAAAAAAGGGAACAGAGAGTGGGGGGTTTGGGGGAGATGATGGGCGAACTGGCCAGCAGCCGGCTTAGAACGTGGGCTCAGATCGCCAGTTTCAGCCTGCGTTCCTTGCCTCCGGCTTGGCCAGCTCCCCCGCCAAAGGTGCTCATACTATTTTCATCCTGACATCTTTCAAATGGATTGTGTTCCCACGTATTCCTCATCTTATATCTTCCAGCAGGGGGCACTGCTCATCAATGCCTGTCGACTCAATATCCCTCGAAGGCCTCTGTCTCGATGTCAACGTCATCAATGGTATATAGCATGTGCAGGGACCGTTGGCTTCAGTTCTGTTCTTCCGTGAGAGTTATCGCTTTAGAAATCGGTGCGCTTCGGTTCCATGACTAGAAACCTTCGAGTTCAGTGATAAAGAATGGCATCGTCGTTTGCGTCATCAAATCCGAGATCGGGTTCAAAAAGTGTCACGGGGCAGGGCAAAAATGTCCATTGCGGACCCCCATCGGGTATGTGTGGTGCCTAGGATGCACTCATTTAGCATCGGAGTGTGGGGCCTGCCTATCAATGACACTGAAAGCTATGAAAGAGCATAGAGGAAGTTAGCTGCAGGGTAGGTCTCATAAATCCCCTTCGACGACTCTGTAGAAAAAGCGATCCTCCGACGAGATGAGAGATCTCTCCTCGTCGAAAGAAAGCTAAAAGGTCCTGGTCATGCAGTGGTTCACAGCACTGATCGTCCTCACTGCGTTTAGACGAAAAGGCGCGACAGATCGCCATCATGTCGTGGAGTGCCTCCCGGGAACGGGTCATTTGCCAGACCAAATTGGCCCCACCGGCTGAATGGGAGAGATTTAGACTTAAAATGCGCAAAGAATTCGAGAATGCGGCCGTGTGAAAGGATGAGGCAGACAGCCGCTGATTTAAAGGAACTTAAAACAGCCTTTATTCAGGATCAACAAAATTTAAAAAATGATGGCTCGAAGTTCTCCAATAGCCTTCTTCCTCTGTGATACGGATGAACATTGATAAGGTGGCGCCTAGTCCTCGTATGCCCAGAGCGTCTCAGCTGCAGTTCTCTCTCTCTCTCCTCCAGTGTTCTGCAAGAGATTCGTAAAAATACACACAGTCCGTCATTAGTTTCACCTTTATATAGGGGCTGGGGTTGTTTGGACCAATCAGGGCTGCTTTGTGCTGTTTTTCCATAAATATCCCCACAAACCCCGCCCCCTATCTCTTTGATCCAGGTTCGCCATCCAGCCTTTCCCGTCAAAGCCGCTAACTCGCGGGCTACCTCTGCCTCCATTCCAGCCGATACAACGAAACCTTCCGGAGTGTGGTTTCCCAACAAGGAAGGTGAGTGACACGTGTGGAATGGGGACCGGGAAATGTTCATTACCCTGACAGCGTCTGTTGTTGTTTTCTGTTTGTTTGTGAGGGAAGCCGCGTGGCATACAGGCGAACGGGACACAGGAGCGTGTAAGGCACTGTAACACTTTGCCGTGTATTCATGCTGGCCGGGAAAGGAATACGCGGTTTCACGCGACGGCTCCCTGTCAGTGTTTGTGTTTAGGTCGGGGAAGGAACGATTGTGAAGCAGGGGAGCGGGAACTGCCAGGTCAATGCTATTTGTCTCTCCCAATAATTCATCTCCATGCAACGCTCTGCTATCAACGTTTGTGTTCAGCCCGGGAAGGCGGCGTTGAATTCCCCCCTCTCTGTGGCTCCGAGGCTGTCTCCCTTCATTACTGCGGTGCTCCAACGGCATTCGTTCCCCCTGCCTTTTCCTCATTGCTCCCCGTTCACAGGCCTCGATCCCCTCAAAGAAAGATAAGAAAGAGCCATGCCCATGTCGACAAACACTACAAAAAGAAGGCAAAGGCCAAAAGTGTGTGCCCTCGGCCCCGGTGTCCAGGAAAACTCCTCGGGAGCCCTCTGAGGTTCCCTTGAGCAGAGATTAGACTCCTTTGAAAATAAAGTCACCAGTGGCGAAAGACTCAACGCCAGTGCCTGAAAGGCCTCAACGCCACAGCTGTCGAAACCCTCAATGTCGACGAAGACTTTGACGCCATTGTCGACCAACATTATAAAGCCCTTGAGGGATGTCGAGAAAACTTATACCACCATTACCAAGGAAATACTTTTTTGAGTCACTTTCCTCAATTTATGAGGATGTTGAGCCATCATTGGATGAATCACATCCGTTTGCAGTATGGGGCACCAGGTGTCCCAGAATGTTACGCTCACCTGGTTCCCACAGGGGCGTCTATCAGACCCGGACATCTGCGGTCTCCACCAACGTGATGCATAGTGAAGAGATGACAGTCTGGACTGGCCTGCCTAATCTTGTCTGCTGGACTTGTAGAAGTATACTCCTGCTAGTGGAGAAAGGGATTTAGCCACCCGTGGACTTTAGTAATGGCCCCCCAACAGTTCTCGTTCTCCCCACTAATCATCTCCGATATTCCCTTTTGGTAACCTCACCTTATGTTTTTAAATGAAGAGCTCTCCATCCTGCATGGCATGCAGGGGCGCGTAGATACCAGTTACTTCACTGGGTTGAAGGTACTGGAGGAGTTCCGGAGGAATATTGACTCCAGTGTCTATAAAGGTCAAAGAGTTCAATATGTCCGATGTTCACTCTTGTTCCATTCCCTCGTTAGGTTGCAGCTGGGTCCAAAAGAATATTGCCTGGAGGCAGCTGATGGCGTTCAGGTAAGAGTCTGTATTACCAAACGCTGTCCGGTAAAAGTTGCATGAGTTTAACTTGCTGTTTTCTCTCCCTTTATAGGTGCGACATAGGAGGATGCGGCGAATTAAAGAATAATACCTCCGGTGGTAAAGCAGGTAAGCCTATGGTTGCAAACAGATTGTCCTTGTTGGTTTTCTCGGCTCACCTTGTTATTCCTTTTGTTTTCCCCCAGGTGCTGGGTTTCGACAAAAAAAATGATGGAGGCAGCGCTGAGTCGAAAGATGCGGTGGACTGGTGAGTATAACTCGGCGCTGCTGCTGGCGAAGCGACGCGTGCTGAAATAATGTCCTTTCCAGGCTCGGAGATGTGCTGGGTCTGGAATCAGGTAAGGAATCAAATAATATCTGTGATCTAACCTCTTCTCCTTTCTTTGCCTTTTGTCTAGGAGCTCCGGATTCGAGGCGGGCGTGGCAGAAGACTGGATGCTGACTTGCAGACACGGTGAGCGTCATGCTGCTGGATGCAGAATAACGCAAAGCAGCAAAGCATGGGCTGCTGTTCGGGCGTGGTTTAAATAGCCTGCAAATTAGTCCCAGGTAAGAAGTTCCCCAGAACCACACCCGAGTGAAAAATAGTCCCTGTAATAAAATAGTCCCATCCAGGCCTCACGTTGGCTTGGACTCATTTGCAGCATGGTCTGCATAAGGTAAGTAAAGTCTATGACCCTGGCGCCTATGGCGCCAGGACTGATTTCTATGATGAGCCTGGCGCCCAAGGCGCCAGGATTGAATCCAAACAGCCCCCAGCCCGGGCTGTTGGGGTTTTAATGAGTATCTGGATGCCTGCTCCCGGGGATGATGGACTCCGTCCGGATGCCCAGGGGTAGGCATCATGACACCGAAGCTTTGATTTCTGAGGAATCAAGAATAGAAAATCTTCAAGAAACCATACAAACTGCAAGTGGGTTGGACACTTCCCCAGAAATGATTTTAGAAGACCTGATTCCTTAGACCATACTGATGGATCCTACAGACAACTGATGTCCATGGTTTTAAAATATCTGGGTTGGAGTACGCCTGCACCACTGTTTGAACAGGTAGACCTCACGTATATTCTAGATAAGTGACCCCAGGAGGACCCTATTCTTCCTTTTCATGTAGCCATACAAAGACGAGTGAATGCCAACTGGGAGACGCCAGAATTAATTCTGGCAGTGAATAAAAAATGGACTAGTACAGAGCGTCAAGCAGGGACCCATGTTATCTGACAAAGCATCCAACTCCCAAATGTTTGGTAGTTCAGGCTGCCGCTTCTACACCCAAACAAAATGCATACCCAACTATTCCCCCGGATAGAGATGACCAGCGTTATGGGGCTTTGGCTAGAAAGGTTTTCTCTGCAAGGAGTATGGCCCTTAAATTGGCAAATGCCACGTGTGCACTGGCTAAATTCACTTTCACCCTTTGGGATTGCATAGCGATGGCGGCTGAACATATCCTTGAAGGGGAAGAAAGAGACAGATTCTTAAACATTGTCAAGGATGGGAAAGATGCAATGTGCAAAACCCTCCAGACTGGTCTCGACTCTGCTGACAGTACCAACAGGGTTATGGTGGTTAGTACTGGAATGTGCAGATTTGCCTGGCTGAGAAAGTCTGGTTTTGCTCCAGATGTGCAATCCTGACTTCTTAACATGCCCTTTGACGGCACACATTATCTTGCCAGCTAAGATGACGAGAGCCTCAAGAAGCTGCAGACCTCCAAGGCAGCAGCCAAATCCCTTGGTGCTGCAATCGGACAACTGCAACCTCGCCCCACTAAATCGGCTTGGCGGGGCAGGTCCTTTCGCTATTACTCCTCAGTTGGAAGAGGGAGAGGACTGTTGAATCAAAGAGGTGTCGGGGAAGATTCCCCCGTGGTGGATGGGGAAGAGGTACTAAGACCGCCCAGGCAACGGCTAATTTACCATCAGCCTCCTCAAAACCTCTCTGAGGCCTAGTCCACAAGACCCCGGTGGGAGGCAGACTCTCACTGCATCTGCAAGAATGGCAAGGCATTTACTTCAGATGCATGGGCATTGGAAACAGTTGCCCAGAGTTACTGCCTTCCCTTTCTAAAGAAGCCTCAGAGTCATCCACCAGGGAACAGCTCTTTCAAACTTCCATATCCGCTCCTTATGCAGTGAATCTTTGAACCTGCGAAAAGAAAGTTCCTGTGGCAGAGAGGAACCAGGGTTGGTACTCCCCTTACTTCCTAAGCCCCACGAAGGACGGAGACCCATTTTGGACTCCAGAGACTTGAAAAAGCTCCCCAGGAAGGACAAGTTCAAGATGGTTATACTTTCTCAGACCCTTCAGGCCCTGTAGCTCCAGGACTGTATGGTATCATTGAACCTTCGGGATGCTTACTTTGAGGTGCCTATCCATCACAAGCACAGAAAGTACCTGAGGTTCGCCGTTCGCGGTTCTCATCAGTTTTGAGTTCTGCCTTTTGAGCTGACCAACTTGACTCTGGTGGCAGCGAGTCTTAGGAGAGGGGGGATTCATGTCTACCCGTGCCTGGACGATTGGCTGATCAGTGCCCATTCACCTGAACAGGCCCTGGAACATCTCGGCTCCAACTGTCACTCCCTCCACAGACTGGGCTTCTTCCTCAATTCCAAGAAGTCCCACATGATACCATCTCAAAGGCTCCAATTCATCGGGGCAGTCCTAGACACGTTTTTGGGAAAAGCTTCGCCACCCGAGGTGAGGGCTCATTACATTCTGCAGATGGTCACCAAATTCTATAGTGCCCAGCGTCTTCTAGCCTTCGATTTTTTTTTTTTTTTGAGGTTGCTCGGCATCATGGCTTCCTGGATTTTCCTGGTGCCAGAGGCTCGCCTGAGAATGAGATCTATCCAATGGGCTCTCAGAACTCAATGCTCACAATTCTCAGGCAGGATGTCGGACCTTCTTCAGGTTCCAAGCAGAGTAGCACAAGTCCTTCTGTGGTGGACCTGCCAGGAAGACATTCTGAATGGAGAACCTTTTTGGCAACCATGGCCAGAGATTATTGTAGTGACATACGCCTCACTCACTGGGTGGGGAGCCCACGTCAACAATCTGACAATCAGCGGTCGTTGGTCTCCATCAGAGTCCAAACTAGACATCAACCCTTTGGAGCTGAGGGCAATCAGACTAGCGCTGAAGGCCTTCCTGCCCTCTGTACGGGGAAAGAATGTCCTGATAATGACAGACAACACAGTGTCCATGTACTTCTACCTGAATAAGAGAGGAGGTGTAGGGTCGCTACCACTTTGCAGAGAGACAATGCAGCTCTGGTTCTGGGCAATTCAAGAAGGAATCTCCCAGTCGGCTGTTCACCTAGCCGACGAGGAGAACACATGGGAGGACGCTCAGGCAGATCATAGTCTCCCACGAGTGGGAACTAGCTCAGGAAGTCCTTCAAGAGATCTTCTCGCTTTGGGGAACCCCTCAATTGGATCTGTCTGTGACCAGTGGCAACTGGAAGTGCGAGCTTTACCCCTCCAGGGAATTTCCCCCAAGAGGAGCTCTAGGGGATGCGTTCGTAGTGGACTGGGAGTTTCCACTCCTGTATGTGTTTCCTCCAGTCCCCGTCATTCCTCAAGTAATCAGGAGGTTGAGAAAGTTTGGGAAGTCCATTATCCTAATTGATCTGGATTGGGCCAGGAGGACTTGGTACTCAGACCTTTTGGATACGTCCCATCTGCCCTCCAATTAGTTTGCCACAAAGAGAGGATCTTCTCTTGCGAGAGGTAAGTCAGGTTCTCCATTCAGAGGTCAAGACATTCACCCTTCATGCATGATTTCTGTGAGGTTGAGATATAAGGATGGGGATCTCTCGTGCAACGTAATGGAGAGCTTGCTTTCAGCCAGAAGGCCAGCGACGAAATCCGTATACCGCTGCCGTTGGAACAAATTTTGCAGCTGGTGCAGGGATAAGAATGTGGACCCTTTCACATGCAGTGCACCTATGGTTTTATCATTCTTGTTACAACTGGTTCTTTGTACACCTGGTTGTAGCCCTGGTTCTCTCGAGACTGGACTACTGTAAAAGCCTCATTCTGAACCTTCCCTCTTCGATTCTGCGACCCCCTCCAGCTTATCCAGAATAGGGCAGCAAGACTTATCCTTGGCCTTAAACTCAGGGTTTGAATATCTCCTGCACTGAAGTCTTCACTGGCTCCTGGTTGCTGCACGGATTAAATTCAAATACCTCTGCATCATCCACAAGGCTGTCTGAGCCGGATGACCACACTATCTTCAACTTTATCTCACTAAATACTCTCCATCTAGACCTCTGCGCTCCTCTGGCGCCAACTCTGTGTGTAAAGCGTTTTACTAAACAGAGGGCAGGCGGTTGCTCACTTTCCTCTGCAGGCTCCCTCCTCTGGAATAGCTTCCCCCTTCTTCTGCGCCTCGAGTGAGATCTCCTCAAATTTCAGAAGCTCCTGAAGACCTTCCTCTTTTCCTCCTCTTTCCCTCCCTCTCTTCTGCTAATCCCACATTTGCTGAATCGGTGTACTTGGCCCTTATGCATCCTCGGGGCCTTGAACTCCCACACCAATTCTTCCCAGCTCCTGTGTTCCACAGCACTTAGCATCTGTACACCCTCAGCCTTGGAGGCTCACACTTACACCTCCCGTGGCCCACGCCGTGTAGCACTCAACATTCCTAGCACTTCGTCTATGGCTCTCCCTCAAGCTCGAATCCCATGCACTTTCCACCTCCTCCCTCTTCCTTTCGGCTCTTGCATGTTCTGAATACTCGCACGCCATAGTCGGTTCATGCCCCCCCCCCCTTTGTTCTTAAATACTGTGTTTGTAATGTTTTTCCCTCCCCTGCCCCCTCTCTGTCCTGTGGGTGCTTTGAAACAGTATTTTCTTGTATAAGCGCCTAAAAAGCAAACGATAAACAAACTAACCTGGCTAATCTGGGGCTCCAGGTTGACACAATTAAAGGGTACCTGGCAAAGCGCTCCTCTGAAGAGGTATCTTTCTTCAAAATTCCACTGGTTATACAGTTTTTGAAAGGATTGACCAATGTATTTCCTCCAGTCCCTTTCCAAGTCCCAGTTTGGGATCTCAACCTAATTTTGTAATTTCTAATGTGTGCTCCATTGGAGCCTATTTACTACTGTCCTTTAAGATTGTTAACTTTAAAGGCCATCTTTTTAGTGGCTCTTACATCAGCCCGTAGGGTGAGTGAACTTCAAAGCCTTGCCCTGCAAGCATCCTTACAGTCTTCTTTAAGGATAGGTTAAACCTACATTTTTACCAAAAATTGTGTCTGAGTTTCATTTAACTCAAATCATTCTACCATCTTTTTATCCTCCACCTTTTCCTGGAAAGGAAAAGGAAATGTTAGAAAGGCTTGACACAAGACGTGCACTTAGCTTGTACATTTCCAGGATGTTTAAATTAAGACAAGATGATCATCTATTTGTTGGTTACACAGGCATACGTTTGGTATGGCGGTCTCAAAATAAACCTTATCTAGGTGATTATTTTAAGAATTTCTGAATGCTACAGATTAGCTGGAAAAGATCCTCCTGAGGGCCTCACAGCACATTCGACCAGGGGCATGGCTACGTCTCTGCCTTACTGAGGGGAATCCCAATTCAGGATATTTGTGTGGCAGCCACATGGTCCTCCGTCCACACATTCACTATGCATTATAGTCTGGACCCTTCCTCAGGCCGGAACAGTGTTTTTGGGAAGGCAGTGTTACTGTTACATTCTGTACACGCAGACCTATAAGGAACTCCTACATTATTATTAAAGTCTGGAAAATTCTGACTCCCGCCTCTGATAATATAAGCACTGCTTTGGGAGTTTATCATAAGATGAGAAATATGTGGGAGGAACATCCCGTTCAAAGAACGTTACGCGGGTAAGTAACTTCTTCATCCCTAGTTTGGTTCATCACCTCTGGTATATTGTGCTGTCCAGATTCCTACTTAAACGGCCATGCTAGCATGCAGCCCAGTCTCCTTCTCCCTGTGATGTCTAAAGCACATATTACCGTCTAGGTACCGTACCTCACTGGTTGCTAGTGTGCCAAATAGTGACAGTTGTTCTTGTATCCTACCAAGCAGCCCTTCTCTGCGGTGTTGTACATATTCAGATTCAAGTCACTTGATTTCCTTTTCACATGTATTCAAGTCATGCCTAATGTGTTTCCATACACCCACTTCTCGTGAAATGCACATACCTCTAATGAAGCATTTAAATGCTTCCCATTGTATGAAAATATCCCCCATCCAAGTATCGTTTTGCTCACAATATGTCTCTGTCCACCACAATTTACCAAGGCATCGCTTTTAAATCTCCACAGTCTGGCCAACACTCTCTGGTGTACCAAGTTATATTCCATTACCACTGGGGCGTGATCTGATTGTGTTCTCGGAAGGATCTAGAGCGATACAATTGAGCTAATCCCTCAGTTCAATACCATAATGTTACCTATTCACGTGAAAGCATCATGCACTGAGGAATAGTACATATATTCTACCCCTCGAATTGCAGTGCCTCCAGGTGTCTGTATACGAGTAAATGTTTGCTATTTACAGCCAAGTGTGTGCAACTTGCTGGAGCGGCCTGTTACCAGCCTGTTACCAGCCTGTTAGCAGCAGAAGTTCTGTTCAGATTCATAATCATGCTGAAGCCCCACCCCATATCACTAGACACTCACTGTAGTGGGCCGCATCGAAGACGGGTTGTTCTGGTTCGGCACGTATACATTTAGGGCGACTATTCTATTACCCATCATCTCACCCATTATTAATAATAGCCCACCCTCCAGGTCAAATTCTTTTGCCAGCAGTTTAAATCATAAATGCAGTGCTTTAAAATGGCATAAATGCAGTGCTTTAAGATGGCACATGGGATGTCGTTGAGAAGCTCTCGGTTCTGTTATTGCTGTATATACTGAACTTATTCATTAACCCTTTAAGCGCCAAGGACGAGGTATCTCGTCCTTGGGATTACCTCCCCAGTGCCAAGGATGAGATAGCTCGTCCTTGGCACTTAAGGGGTTAATAGGTGAGCTTAAGGAATTCCTTAAAGTAGTAGGGGAGAATGTCCTTTTTGAGGTGTTGAACATGAGGATGAGGCCTGGTGGGGTCAGCTGATTTAAGAAAAAAAAAAGTTTCTATTTTGGTATTGTCCGTCCAAGGTTTAGTGGAGCAGTTATTTTTTTCTGAAATTGATTTATTGGCCAAATTTGGTTTATCTGCTCAATGAATAATTTGTCGAAGGCGGTGCATTTTCAGTTGGAATAAAGTATACATGAGCGTGGAAGTGAGTTAACATATTGTCTTTCAAAAGAACTCTGCTCTTGTTTGATGTTCCATTGGTAATCTGATAATAGGTTGCTTCTGCTGCAATAATTGGCTTTCTGTGGTCTGTGTGGAAGGAAGTACCTAAGCCTTTGCCTTGACGGTCCTGAGTGTTTGTCTGCATTTTTTTTGTACTGTAGTCTGATGTGGTTGACGTTGGCTAGCAGGGAATGGACGTCTGAGGAGTGAGATATTGTAAAGAAGGATGTTGGCTGAGTTTCTATGGTAAGTACTTGAAAGAATGTAATAGCGGATGTTCTTCTGTTGGCTGAAGTGAGTAGAACATGGGGTATACAGAGGGGTTTGAAGTAACAATTAGGTTTCAGATGTTGCCTTTCTAATACATGGGAGTCATTGTTTTTGGGTGGGGCTTGTGTGATCAAGGAGGACATCATCTTCTTGGTAGCAGAGTCAGACACATGAGTGATTACATTCTCAGAGTTAGATGTTTGTGTGAAGGAAGCATTTGTTGGCTACTGGTAGTCTTTAAAGAAGATGGAATGAGAGTAGGAAGTCCTCTCTACTGAGGACCTGGTGGATGCTACTTGTTGAAAGAAGCAGGGAAATGTTAATGTGTGTATATCTGCTAGACTGCCACTAGTCTTGTGTTAATGATTCATTCTCTTTGTTGTATCAAGTAAGTGTTGAGGTGAGGGTTAGCAGGGTTCTCTTGTTGAATAGCCCATCTAGGTTGTGAGCATCTGTGGTGCAAGAAATGTGACGGAGATGGTGTGTTGAGTAACATTGGGCACAGTGTTTTCTCATTGGCTGAACAGTGCCGTTGTTCAGAGACAAATTGCCTAGCATTTTGGTTCTGGACTGTCCTTGTGCACGGGGCCAGACTGATATGCAAATGACAATTTTTCCTTACTCTTCAAGAAACACTTTGAGGACCATATTTTGACGAGCCTCTCCCCACTATCTACCACACCCTTGATTGTACAGTGCTCTATTGCTTTTTAAGGTTTGAGCTATATAATTCACCTACATACATAATTTGATAGTCAGCAAAGCAAGTGAAGATGGGCACATTTTAAAGCAAATAGATGGGGTGTAAGGACAGGGGTTCTGCACAAACCGGATGTGATACAAATGTGCACTTGCCCTGCAGCCAAATCCACCCTCGCGTTCAGTTATCTTGGTAACCAAGCTCTAGTAGTCTTGCAGAAAATAGTGAGCAACTACAACCACATAATTAGATAAACCATTAGAACCTGGGGCGGTGAGGACAACCAATTGGGTGCTTGGTTTGCTGAAGCCTATGATTCCAGCCCGTGTTTAGAGCAATCTAATGACTTCTACCACTCCCCGCCATCTTCCCACCCACTAGCCTCTCCCCTCTGGTCATTTCCTTTCCTCCCCGCGCCCCCACCCCACTTACTTGATTTCTTTCGGCGGTGGCGGTTGTGCTGCCACTGCTCCAGCCTCCCGGACCGCCATGAAAATGGAATAGCGTCTCTGTATGGAGCCCCTCCTTCCAGATCCATGGTGGCCATCTTGGATAAGTATTTTGTTTGAAGGAATGGGACACCACAAGGTGTCCCGTTCATTCAGACATATAATACATTGCTGTCAGCACCCTGGGTTTCCGTATTCAAAACCCGGGGTGCTAATAACAATAATACCTAATGCGGTGGGCCGGATTGGGCAGAAACAGTGCTGCGCTATGACCTATTAGATGGACCACAGGCTGCTATAATCAGTGGTGCTGCAGGCTTCATGCCTTGTTGCTAGTGGCTGGAACGGACATTTTAAAGGGCCTTCAGCCGTGTGAAGGCGGGAATTGGGCTGGTCCCATGATCAGTTCTACCAATCTGTTAATAATGGCTAATAAGTGGTGTGGTCAAAGTGGTCTGTGGGGATTTTTTCCGTGTCTACTGCTTTGGAGGTGTGGCTTGAGCCTGTGAACTGCCTGGAAGCTCTTCAAAACAGCATTTTCCTGTGAAACTGATAAGTGGCACAGTAAAAGTGGTCTGTGTTGGTCCGTGGGGGCAGGAGGAACAGTGGAGAGACCCCCATTTTGACCACCCAGGTACTGTGGCACAGCAAGCTTAATGCTAATTATTAACTGTTAATACTAATGTGATCATTTGAGGTGTTGCTTTTCGATTATTAACTCTGCAAATTTTGGAAATTCCCCGCAAACTACCCCCCTCCCGTTGTCCGATGGAGTAGAGGACATATCGCGGGCTAGACCATACTGAGGTGACTGCTGGGCTTTGCCCTTCGAACCTAGGTACTGCTCTACAATAGTCTTATAACGAGAACATTAGTCTTATAACGAGAAAGGGGGTTGGAGAGCCAAATAGTTAAAGAGGAAGAAACTACATCCGAGGCGCACCAAGTGGTCCTTTGAGCCGGACACACCCTTTTTTCTTGTGACTTTGGGTCTTTGATCTTTGACCAATTGCCCATAATTCCCCCCAAACCTTCATTACTACTGTGGGCCACACACTTGAGCTAACAAGTTCTTTTGGTTTATCTTGTTGGAATCCATGACAGTCCATACTGGACTGAGAAGCCAATTAGGAGGAACCTCTGTAAATCTGGTAGAGCACAAAAAATGTCGGACCGTTTTGGTGCACAGGCCGAATGTGGAAGAAAGCGTTTTGGGAGGTCAAAGCACAGGACTGCCCGATTGGGGAACAGGTAATGTTAGCGTAATTGATTAATAACTTAGGGGACAAACACATTTGTACACAGGGTTCACTAATTGAGGCGGCCCATACCATCGAGGAGACCTTACGTATGGGGGCACGCCCCAAACCAAGAAGAAATACAGGGAAGCCCACAACAGGGTTTAAAGGTTGCAGCTCCTCAATGCACCCAGTCCTGCATCCCATTGCAGGTAAGTCCATCGAGGTCTTTTTCAAAGTACCAAACACAAACATCGCAAATAAACGGGCGGGAGTAAAAACAATGGCAAGACTTGACAGGAATCGCATGAATGAAATTCACGATCTCCGTCTAATTGAGCACACACTCTGCTTTGTAAAGAAGGTAGAGGGTACAGGAATACAATCATTAATCACACTTGCGACCCCTCAATTCGTGGTTCACCGACTGGCTTACCAACTTCATGGAAAACTGAGATAGGGAGGGCGGATTATCTAACTAATGTCCAACGAATGGTAGCTCTGACGGGACAATTAACATCCACCACACTCTGAGAAAGGTGGATCAATGAATACATTTGACCTCCCCTATGTTGTCTGCACTAAACATGGTTTTGATATGGATGTGATTTAGAGTGTGAGTATGAATGTAGTTGAAACAGAATAGTTTTAACAAAATTGATTTTTTTTTTTTTACAGAAATGTAAGTTTTTAAAAAGTAATGTCAAAGAAAATTGTTTTTCCGGCTTTTGTAAACACACAATGAAGTTAGAACCCACGCAGTCCCAATTTGTGCTAATTAAATGAATTGTATTTGTGAAATAATATCTGTGATATAAATTAATTAAATATTTTCTATCGAGCAAGAGTGTCAGTGTCAACTAACCAATGAATGATTAGACATAGCTGTTTTTTAATACAAATGCGAGCTTGGTTGGTTAATGAGAAAGATCCCTGAAGTATTGAAAACAAGACATATACCCAAAACGACAGAAGACCAACCAAACACCTTTTGAGTATTAAAAGTTTCTAAAAAGGGAAGGGAGGAATCGTTTGGTAGAGTCTATAAAATACCCTCCATTCTCTAAATAGTTTTTTCGTTTTAGCTTGTTTGTTGCACTCTACAACAACATATGGGACGAGGTAAGGGTGCACTCCATTTTGCTGGCAAACATCAACAAAAAAGTGGAAGCACTCTACTCGTCCCACCACCTGGCAGCACTGATTCATCAGGAAATTATAGATGAGTTGGGGGTGCAGCCCCAAAAAGACCTGTCTAGAAGGAATTGAATGGAGGTATTTCTGAAGTGGTCATTGAACCTGAGACCTCTGATTTTGATGTGGGAGACTCACATAGGGTCTGCAGTCTGGACCAAAACCCTAAACCTGAGGACGTTCCCACTAAAAAGGGGAGAAGGAAAGTAAATAGAGTGGTTGTGGGGATGAAGAAATCCAAAAACCTGAAAGGAAACAAAAAGAAAACTATTAACATTCAGTCTTTTTTTCGAAAATTGATCTCTGGGGAGTCGCGGGGGGGTGGGGGGACTCGGAGTGACGCCTCAGGCCATCAGTGGGAATAGTCATACTCACCCTCTTGTGACGGGGCCTGGGGCTAATAACACAAGGATCGTAAATCAGGAATTGGGTGCAGCTAACCTTTAAAACAAGACATGGGGATGCGGAAGGGGGGAGAGGTACCACCCAGACAGAAAACTGTTCAATCAGTTGTAAAGGTCCAACTTGTTGATAAATGATGTAAGGAAAATAGCGAGAATGAGATAGCATCTAATTGGGTGAATTGGGGTAATGATCAACCAACTGTATGCATGTCTACCCAAACACGCCTTGATCTCTTGTGCCTGAATGGTCCGTATAGTTGAAACAGACTAAGATGGTGCCCGCACAAATCAACCACAGCGTCTGCCTCAAATTCTGGCTCCTGTACAAGTGAGGAAGGGACCGGGGGGTGTGGGGATGCGGGAGGGGGAGGGTATTGTAACTTGTGGACAAAGGGTTGAATCGGGATCCAACTGGATATCTAAGATGGGTAGTGAGGTGGAAAAGAACAAAGAGGGAATGTTTGAGAGGAGGGGGTTCAATCAAGGTCACAAAGAAAGCACACATTTGGAGAACCTATCAAACTGCATGTACAGCCCATCAGGAGAGTCACATTCCTCCCATCAGGCTAGGGATTATCAACCTGGCATACTACGAGAGGGGAAATCACTTTCTTGTTTGAAAAGAGGTAATGGGTGTACTTGAACATCTGTGGAATTCCCAGGGACTTAAGAACTGTGGAAAGGGAAGCGCTTACACAAAATAGCCCAATTAAAATGAAAGAGATGGCTTGACACCAGGAGATAGACAAGTACAAATCAAATGGAGTCCAAGTGGACTCAAAGGGAGTCAAGTGATGTTTATACATACGTTGGGTAGAGGAGAGAATCTATGCCTAAATAGAAGTAACGTACTCCTGATCTTGGCTGAAATCCCCAGTCTTAGGACACTTTGTTCTAGAGACATTGAGAGGGTGGAATTCCTGGACAAAGGGGACACAAAATGTTCTATTGTCCACTTTAATTCGAAATTGGTCTACAAACTCGTGCTCTGAGTGTGCCAGACTCTCGAATTTGGTTTTTATTTTCTACCCATTGGACTATTGGAAGTTAAAGACGCTCAAATTCACAAGTACGTAGGCTATGAATGGAAATGCATCAAGGGGGAAGGGGGTGGAAATTGGAGGGTGTCCGGGAAAGATTGACTAGCTCGCTGTTATTTCCGCCCTGCAACACCAAAGCGAGTACAGGTTGAGTTAGCCTAGGGAATTTGAAAGAAGTATCGACTACAAAGAGCCTAACCCTGGCAACATGGAACATTAGGGGTTTTGGTAAGCTAACCCATGACTTGAACTTGATGGACATTCTAAAGCCCTATGTCATATGTCTTCAGGAAACCTGTACCATGGAACATTTTGTTTGGGACGGATGTGTGTTCTTCCAACAACCGGCAACTAGACAAAATGCTGGTATACCCTCGGGGGGCATATGCGTTTGTGTTAAGTAGGGGTGGAAATTAAGGGACGAACAATTTCAAGCGAACATAGAAGTATCTTGGGGGTATTGTTGGAAGTGGGAATGAACCCCAGTCACCAAAACACAATTTTGATCGTGTACTGGCTCCCCTCGCGTTGTGAAATGGCTGTTATATTTGGTATTGTGGAAGAACTGTTGGTAACTACTGAGATGGAACTACCAGACTCCGAAGTAATAATGGTGGAAGATTTTAACTTGCATTGCTTGCCTTCTAATGTACCACTGAATAAAGAATGGGACTTCACAAGCTTGTATGCACAACTACAGATTGAACAAGGCAGATATTAGAGGGAATTTTGGGAGGGGTGGGGTTTGTCCATGCTCAATGGACATACAGTGGGAGACATACCTGCGAAGTCCACCTGCCCTGCCATAGGAAAGAATCCTGTTCTTGGTTGGACTATGTGTTGGTCACGGAGGGCTTGTGTCAGGCAGCTAACTCCTTATAGGTTATTAGCAGCCAGGTGAGTGATCATGATATAGTTAGTCTGAACCTCAACCTAATAATTTGAAACTCAAAAACGAGTTGTAAAAACATTGTAATAAACACCCACAAGAACAGGGTTAGCTGGAACGAGCATAGTGTGAAGACACTTAAGGGGTTGACGACAGAATTCTGGAACAGCACCTCACTGTTGGAGTAACTTAACAAATTGCAAGTGGAGAATTTCTCTATATTTATAATGGAAAAGGTGGGGAACAGTAATGGGACCAGGGTAAGGGGAACAAGCTCCAATCGTCCTCATGTACACATGAATGAGGTTCAATTGAGGAAGAGAGAGCTCTGTTGGAAGATCAAGGAGCTATGTACAGGTTCCCTAGACAAGATCGCAAAGATTAGTGCAATAAAGAAGGAAAAACTGATCTATAAAAAATGGATTAAAAGCCATAGATGGCTGCTGGTCCAAAGGGACTGTGAAAAAATGCTTGAGGTGGTGTATGAAAAAAGTACAAAAAATGTATGTAATATCATTAATCGAAGAATAATACAGTGAACGAGAACATAGAGATGATCAATCCTATTCAGGAGGACGATTGGAGGAGATATTTCTCAGAACTGTATAATGGCGAAAAATCGGTTATGCCCATTGGGACGTACAGCAAGGGATGGCTCCTGGATATTTCCAGCAAATATCTGAAAACAATAATAAAAGCTGGCTTCAACTCCCAAGCACCAGGCTCAAATGGATTGTGTAATTTAATAATGAAGCAGGACTCAGAAGTGTGGGTACTTAAGTTAAACATTTTGTTTCAAAATGTTTGCTACCAAAAGCTACCAAAAGCATTCCTCTCTCTTGGTTGACTCAATTATTGTTCCGATACATAAGAAGGGAAGCTGCCTGGAGCCCGCAAATTATAAGCCAATCCCTCTAATGGACATTGAAAGTAAAGTATTTGCTAGATGCCTTTTGAAAGAATTGGAAAAGTGGTGAGATACAGAGAGACTTTCCAAATTTCAGATGGTCCACGGGAACAGACGCAAGTGGCCTGCTCATGCAATCATTGATAGAAGAGGCATGTAGGGAAGGAAAGGGTCCCCTGTATTTGGCAAGTGTAGACCTGAGTATGGCATTCAACGCTGTCGACAGACCAAGACTCTGGGAAAAGCTTTTAAAGTGGGAGATACTTGCACGCATATTGGAGATTCTGATTGAGCTTCATCGCGACACAGTAATAACAGTAAGGTTGAACATGAATGGAGAGGTGTCGAATCTCATAATCGCGAACCGGGGACAGAGGCAGGGGTGTGTCCTGGGCCCTACCCTTTTTAATTTATATAACTCGGACTTGGGTGGCTGAAGATGTTTTTGGGTGGCCTACGCAGATGACATCTTGCTTATGGATCCAGTAGGCCTGCAAAGACTCCTCTTACGTCTTGAAGACTATGCACTACTGAATAGCCTAATCATTAACCAGAAAAAAACTAATATAATGGTACAAGCTAACTAGGCTAAAAGAACATAACAAACTCAAGAGGGACCTTTGGGCAAAGGGCTGTCAACTGGCGTCTCAAATGCATTATATGGGGAATAAGTACTGTCAATTCATGATGTTACCATTATTACAAGTTTACAAATCTAAGGTTATCCCGGTGTTCTCTTATGGTTTGGAAATTGGTTACTGGACTAAGAACCTGAAACTCTTCCAACTGGAAGGGATGATTTTAAGGACGGCTCTATTGCTGCCTAACTGTGTCCCCCTAAACATATATTTATCTTATTTGAGTTGGGCTTGAATACCCTAAACTCTATTATACAACGGAGGACATTGCTATTATTCAGGAAGTTACTGACTGGTGAAAGGAATTCCTTGTATGGAGCTATGAGTCTCCAAATGGAGAATGGCGGGGCGGGTGAAGTGGTTGGGTCCTTTAAGGCTAAATGTGAATTCATTATGCAACATTGCGAGGTGTCATTAGAATCATTACTAGTTAATCCCAGAGAGGTAAAGAGGACATTCTAGATAAATACTGGATATGGATAGGTGTAGCTAGGACCAGGTATGGTCTCTACAAGGAAATGCACGTGGGCCCTAAAAAAAAAAAGGGGGACGCTTCCAAAATACCTAAAACAGTGTCAGACAGACATTACAGGGAAAAGTTTGAGGTTCAGATTTAACCTATTGTACACGGGTGAGGTGCTATCAGTGCGAGGACAAAGGGAGAGTGCAATATCTAGGTTTTGTGGACATTCCTCAGCAACGTTAAAGCATTTGTTGATCTCGTGTCCCCTGCTGCAGAAGACTAGAGAAGAACTGTTTAGTAGATTTGCTTATGACACAGGTTCCCTGAATGGTGAACATTTTTGGAGGTACGTTCTACAAGTCAGCGCATCGTCCTTATGAATAGGTATTGTTCACTTCTTAAAGAAAGCAATCATTGAGATTTTAAAATCTCAATGTAGAGCACCATAAGGTATTTTTCAACCATTAGTGGTGACAAATCGGGCTCTAGTTAATATTGTATTTTAACTTATAATTCTCTGCCTTTCTATTGAATATTAATGTATTTTAACGTATTTTAAACGGTTATGAAATTGAATTATTAAATCTATTCATGTGATGTATAAGGTTTAAATAAAAGCAATTTACAATTGGAAAAAAAATTGCCATCTTGCACTTCCATCAGAGAGGGCGGACATAATACTGTATCTGGTAAAGCAACAAATGTGGGCCAACGCTTCCTGCATTCTTATCTCGGTACGCAACATTTTATGAATTAACACGGAAGATCACTATCATGTTACTCACAATCGTCCCTAGACACAAAAAACACATCTTTAAAATGTGTTGAGGCCTAATATGACACCCAGCTTATCAACCCCCCGTTAACCCCCACACCCAAAAGATTCTCTTCACGAGAGCCACCGAGAACGCTCTTAGTTTGAATATGCATGTTCTCTTGGGCTGATGGCATAACCATGTAAGCCCATAACTAAACGCAGCACCCATGGAAGGTACAAATGCTGCAGGTAGTAAGTAAGTACATTGTTTTTCTTTCCGATGGTTATTGTGATTAACTGCGAACCCCCTCCCACCTTTGTTTGGTCATCATCCTCACTCACTCCAGGACTAATTAATGGCAGTCCCCCGGGCTCTGCCGCTTCCGAGGTAAAGGAGGCAGCTGTTTGGTTGCCGTGACAGCGTGGCTGCAAGGTGTGCCGAACCATTCAGAGGGGACTGAACATTTAACCTGAGTCATGCTACCTAGAAACGTGTACTAATTGTTTACATCGCCACAGTAAATCAGCAGGCATGGGGCTTGACTTCCTTTATCACCTTGAGAGAAACAAGGAAAAGAGACCAAGGAATTAATGAGTGCAGTGGGCTTGAGAAATGATCCTCAGTTACTTGAAGCGCAGTTAAACCTCAGCGTGCCTTTCTTTCTGTCGGTAGATCAAATCTTGTCATTGTTCTCGTCCATTTGCATGCACCCAACAAAATAATACATGCTCCAATAAAACTCTAGATCTCTGGAGGCTGTATCCCAAACACGCATGTTGCTCGTTCCAAAGTTTCTTACCGGAACTCTACTTGTTAGTATAATAAATAATAAAAACCTCCTTTGCATTGCAGACCTCGGGCATATCAAAAGCTGTCTCTATTTTGTACCCAGAGGATTCCAGTAATTGACATAGAGCCGAAATCTCACACTTAAGACACTTCAGCTCACGTAAATGGATTTATTCAGTGTGCCCGCAAGATTACATATCATTAACCACCAAATGTCTACAAAACACACTATGATAAAGTTACTGAGGATAGCAGGCGCCTCAGATGCTTTGTTTGGCAAGGGTTAACTTCGAGGTTATCCGTCTGGTGTCACAGTTGCGCCTCGGCCTGAAGAATATTGTTTTCTCTGGGGCACTAGAGAGTAAAACATGTCTTCCTTGGGTACATTAATCTTTTGCAAACTTTTATATTTTGTTGAGTGCTCTAATATCAACAAATGGACTTCTTGGCACTTGCAGTTTAACATGGATTAGAGTGGACAAAACGTACATGGTCAACAGGATCTTCAGATACTTACTGATGGACAATTGGTAAGCAATACCAAAAGTAAGGAAATCGGCTGGGTATTCCAATTTTGTGCAATCTAGAAGAAAAGTGTATTTCCACCCGGAAGCCTCAATCGACCGAAGGGTGTAATCATCTTGCGTTCTCACAGAGCTCCCAAACTTCCTGTACCCCATACTCCCCCATAGACAAAACACTCTGGGTACACTGTCACTAGACAGAAGATTATTTATTTTTGCATTTATTTATTTATGAAACCGCTTGCAAGATTCTACCCCTTGCAGAGGGATTAAAGGGAAACCAATTTGCTGTAGAAGATTGCCTACTTTAAGAGGGGATTCTACCCACTCGCCCCTGTTGAATTATCTTTGGACACCTGGAACTTTGTTGGGATTACAGTCTGCTCAAAGTCCTCTGTCTTAGAAGTGACAACAAAGACCTCCGTGACAAGGGCAAGCCTTTTCCCTCAACCATCACTGAGGAATATTTGGGGTAACTCACTGGCTGGGCAAGGCATATTGCAAAGCTGTGACCACTGGTGCACAGGAACTTGCTCACTGTAGTTGACAGAACCCAGCGCGCTCTCTAGAAATCTTGGCTGGGACTTGCTGTGCCCCTGTAGACCCTGCACAGCCCCCCCCCCCCAACAGGAATTCAAGAAACCGCTGTAGACTGTTTTCCAGCTTCAACTATTTCAAGGTGCTTTTTAAGCCACTACAAGCATCTGGAGTTGCGTTTTACACCCGCAATATGTCGATTTGCTGCAGAGCTACTCACTTGACCCATTGCCTGTTATTGCTCCAGCCGTTTGAGCTGATGGCCTCTGAATAACCGCATTGCATCGTTGGGCGTCCTCTGAGCTAACCCGACCCCTCACATGCCCGTTCGAGATGATCGCTGCTACAGGACAGCAGCGCATCGCTGGACCATGTTCAATAGACTTTATTCTCTACATCCACGATCCATTGGGACCAACTGACTTGAAACGGCTCGACGCTGACTTGATCCATTAAAAGCGCCTAGAAGCCTGCCTTGATGTTGTTGCTCCCCACAACCATTAATGGTATTTCTAGTGGTTCTGTCCCCGTAGCTGTCCATAACAGACTCTATTGACTAACAAGACCCCACCCTCTATCTATTTAGACTTCTTCAGTGAATTTGACATGGCTGCTGAAATTGCTGTGCACCCCTGTGTCATACTCGCATACAGGACCAGGTACTAGGAACCAGAATAGGATGATGTCCAACTGCTCGCCACCAAGACACGTTATAAACCCAGCGGGGGTCTCCTCAATTGAGGGCAACCTTTCTTTCGAGAGGCCTGAATACTCTTAGAATCAACGAGTAGTACAGTGGTTCAAATGAAAGGGCAAGGGCAATCGCACATACCAAGCTAGGAAGAAAGAAAACCGAGCATTAGATGTATGAAAAGGCAGATGGAAAGGAATGAGGGAAATAGTGGATTCACTAACCTTGTATGAATGTAAGTGGAACTTGGATGTGTAACGACTCCTTATCAGGAATCCTGAGATGAATCCGGAACCAACACAGGGGAGGAGTTTAAGTTGTGAATAGGGTGAACGGAACAAGGACGCACTAGTTTAGTGGAGAAAGGTTAATCAAAGGTCAGTTCTTCATAGCATCCAATTCCGTGGTCAAAAGAGTCTCTAGTAATCCAATCCGGTAGGTAGGTAATGTAAGCAGGGAGTCCTTGGATGAGAAAATGGTGCATGGTCTTTGAAATGGAGAAATAAATGGGAAGGTCCCAGGGTGTGAGCAAGAGAGAAGGTACAGCAAGGCACAGGTAATTGGTTCCTATGCGTTAGAGAAAACACGTTCAAGGTACCGATGAGGAATATGCAAAGAATATCCAGGGGCGTACCGAGGTCGTGATACCAACTGGCAGCGTCAAGACAGATGAGGAGAAGACAATCGGGAGGCCGCGGACGTACTGAAGTCGTTAGGTAGCAGGCAATGTCCAAGCCGATAATGAACAGGCAGAATGAGTGATCCAGGGACGTGCCATGGTCGAGTGGATAGGAATGTAGCAGCCAAGCAACTGGAAGGTGATTGATCTTGAGGTTCAGTTGTAGAACGCAGGAAACAGCAAGGCGTCTGAGCAGAAGTATTGGAAGTCCGGGAACGATCCAAAAGACAAGGTATGAAACGCCCAAAACAACTTCAATCAGAAGCGCTGTGTTAAATTCCAAAACGGATATAGTGTGAGAGTGGTCAGGTGACTACGTAGCCCACGTCATTGCCAAGACAACGGGGCTCGACAGGCAGGATACGTGCACGCGCCTGCAGTCACGCAGTCCTAGTTCATTGCCTGGACAACAGGACGCAGTAAACACCATTTTTTTAAAATTATTTTTATTAAAATGTTTTGTTTGCTTTTACAAACTTTTCATTTATATTCTCAAACAGTTTTTTATGGAGCAATAACAGTAATGAGACAGTTTTTTAGAATCTTTTCATGTAATTAAGCCTCTTTTGTGATTTCTATCCAGAATATAATTACTGTGATGATGAGCCATTTGTCCTTTCCTTGTAACAAAATGTGCCCATCGCTCTTCTGTCGTTATTGTTTTCTGTGAAATTTTTAAAAAGTCTCTATACAATTCTCTTTTCTCTTTCAATGCTGGGCAAATCATAATCGGGTGAAACAAAGTTTCTCTTCTTTTTTTTACAAAATCGACATACAGGTGATATATTGGCTTGTTTGTCGATCATCGTGTTGGTAAGATGTTGAGTCGGAATCGCAGAAAGAGATCACGGATCTTAGTGTCTGGAAATTGTTTTAGGTATTAGGGTAATTCATTCATTGATCTTACTTCATTTCCACCTCTGAGATTTTGTTTATAGCCTGTTTGAAGCTCTATCGTTTTTATCCAATCATTAGTTTTTACTTTTCGCTTTGCATGTTGTGGTCTTTTTGTTAGCATTTCGGCTGTGATTTCTTCTAACTGCATTTTCTTTTTTATTTCCGCAGTCCATTTTGAAAATGCTGACACTTGCATGGCTTGTTCGTTTTTTTTTTTTTTTTTTAATTTGAGCTTTACTCGGTAAAAACTGAGTTTTGTCAAAAACCTTCTCTATGTTACGTATCATAACAGAGAGCGGGCCCACAAATGGTAGCTTCTCACAAAAAGAACCCCCCTAGACGGTGACAAACCATGCCACAGTCCAAGTCCAAAACCTAGACCGGGCAGCTAAAAGGCCTCATTCTGCAGGATCACGGGCCGTCACGACGTGCTTTCAGTCCGAAGACTGTTAATTTGTTCAAATGCTAGGTCGATGAGTTTGGCCAGAGCCAGGGTCCATCTTGTCTTCTCACCCGATATCAGTCTATTCCATAGTTCATCTAAATGGAAAATCCACATATTTTCGTCCAGGCAAGGAAGGTAAAGCCTTCTGTTTTCCATTGTGTTGGGACACTCGACCACGAGATGTTTTAAAGTCTCAGTAGCGGACTCGCTATTACATAAACGGCAGCGGCTTTCGGTTCCCTTTCTTCTCAAAATTATGATCTCTCTCGTGGGGAGGAGGTTGAATCTGGCTCTCATGACAGACATTCTCAGCTTCTTATTTGGAAACTTTACACAGTATTGGAGCGGTTTTTTCCCCTTGTTGAAAGTGGGTGGAAGATGTTTCAGGAGTTTGTTTTCCACCGCCTTTTCTGTTGTCACAATCCAGTCCATGTTTTCCGTCTTTTTTTTAATTCTTTCGGGGTTTTCTATTAGCTCTTTCTCGGTGCATTCAACTTTTCTCAGATCGTTCTTTCTCGCTTCCACCCATTTATTCAAGGCCTTACATTTGCCTAAAACAATTTCTTCCCGTATGGTATTATAGATGGGTAGGGTATCGGACATGATGATACGTCTGTAGAGGCGCAATGCGCTTTGGTCCACTGTCGATGCTAATGATATGAGTCCCAAATCTCTCCTTATGGCTGGCATGGCGGTGGATTTGGGTAGGCCTAAAACCGTTTTCCAAAGGTGGCCTTCAATTTTGCTCCAGATGTTGCGCTGGAGATATAGTACACACTCCGTACCATAAGTCAGAGCCGGAACAACCTTAGTGTTATAGAAAGTTATAGCCGGGATCAGGGAGAATTTGCCATATTTGCGGTCTACTGCTCTGGTTTGCGTGGTCAATCTTTTCACTTTTTCCCAGAGTTGGTCAACAAGGCTCTTTTCTGCACATGAACTGTCTAATTGAATCCCCAGATATTTAAAGTTGGTTACGATTTCAATTTTTGACTGGTCCAGGAAGATCTTTAGATTTTTCGTCTTTTTGCAGGGGACTTTCTCGAGCACCATGACCTTTGTCTTTGATTTGTTAAGTTCCAGCTTATTTTCCATGATGTAGGCCTCCAAATTACGGAGTTTTTTTTTGCAGGCCCACCTTCGTCTGGTCGATCACAATGATGTCATCTGCGTAGAGTAACCGTGGGATCTCGGTTTTCCCGATTTTGGGGGGAAAAGATCGAATTTTTTCTTCGGAGAGTTGATAGTCGCCTAAGAAAGCTGAGAACAGTGCCGGAGCCAAAGGACAGCCCTGCTTTACTCCTCGTTTAACATTTATCTCCTCAGATAGCTTGCCCTGATTGTTGAGTTTAACTCTTATTTTGGTGTTCGAATGTAGCGCTTTTATTGGCTCCAATATTTTTGCCGGGCAGTTCCAGTCTTGAAGCTTCGTCCACCGGCTTTTTCTGTCGATCTTATCAAACGCCTTTGAGAGGTTCACGAATGCCAAATATATTTTAGGCGCCCCCTCTTTGACTTTGGCTTTCATGATGTTAAGTATGAGTAGGTTGATTGATGTACACCCATTTTTCTGGAAGCCAGTTTGAAGCTGATCCTTGGCCTGGCTGACTTTTTCCCAAGCTCGAAAATGGACGAGAAGCAGGGTCGCGTAGATTTTACCTAGAATGTCCAAAAGGGCGATTGGTCTATAACTCGCCGGTTCTTGTCTCGGTCCCTTTTTATAAATCGGGACGATGACTGCTTTCTGCCATGATTCCGGCACCATGTTGGTTCTACCACATTCCGAATAGATATCACTAATCATTTCCGCCCATTTTTTCGGGCACATTTTCAGGTCCATGTTGGAGAGTCCATCAGGGCCCGGTGCTCTAGATGTTTTCAGGTTCCGTATGGCTGTTTCGATGTCCGTAGTATTAGACAGATCAACCCACGTTATCACTTGGTTTTGCTTTGTCCTTTGGCTATCACTGGTGGGGCAGTCGAATTCAGCCGTAAAATATTGGATCCAATTTTCTTCCGCTACAGCATTTCCCATTGCGGTGGACAGCGGCCTGTTCATCTATTTTATTAGACCCCAAAAGTCACTAGATTTTTTTGTGTGAAGTTTTTGCATCATCGCCTCGGCATCGTTTTGGTACAGGGTGGCTTTGTGATGTCTATGCCAATTTCTGTAGCTTAAATTTTCCTTGCGCCAATTTTCCCAATCAAGCTCATCGTTGGATTTCTTAGCTTTTCTTCGCAGACGACGTACAATTTTTCTTTTTTCTACCACCGTCTTATCATACGTGTGATTGTTCTGGGGCGTATCCTTCGCTTTCCTTGTTCCTTTGACCTGGAAAGCCGGCAATAACGGTAGGTAATTTGGTCTTTCTCTCTTGTTAGTCCAAGCATGATCTTTTACTCTCGCCTCCCAGGTATTTCTGATTTTCTCAATGTCTCGTGCGGTTAACCGCAGGCGAGTCTGTTGCTGGTTTACCTCTGTCGTCCAATTGTAGGTTTTGGATATCCTGGTGGTAATACTCCATGAACGGCACAGAAGGTTGTGATCACTATGGATGGTTTTTTTGACCTCGAAACCTGACAGCTCCTGGATGAGGCCATTCGAGATAAAAATGTGGTCCAAGGTTGCTTTTGATTCATTACGTTCCCATGTTGGAAAGTTGATTTGATGGGGGAATAACCTCGCTACATTTTGGACGTTTCTTTTGCTCATAACTTCATTCAAGGCTATACCTCTTTCGGTAGCAGAATCCCTGTCTCCCCAATGTACCCTCGGAGTAGACTCCAAGACCTCGGTGCATTTGGCATTCATGTCGCCGCATATGATGAGCTCGATTTTATCAAATTCTGCGTATAGCTGGTCAATTGTTTCGGCGATGTTGTTGCAGAATATTTTGGTAGACATTCGCTGTGGGTTCCAATAGCAGTTTAAAATAGCTAACGTCTTTTGATGTCCTTTTTTCCTTTTGATCTTTCCCTGGGCTATGGATGTCAGGATGACAAGCATTTCATAGGACTGCTTCCAGTTTTTAGGTTCACTCAGTCCTGTCCCTGTTTTTATAGCTGTAAGTAAACCCGATGACGGTCTACCTAAGAGGCCTTTAACTGCTGGCGATATCTCCACAGAGAACCCGTCCAGAACTGGTTGGTGGACGAGCCAGGTTTCTTGGAGGCACAGAATATCGTATGCGCCCAGATCGACATCTCCCGGTGACGTGAGGTGCATATGGCCTCTTGTGTTCCATGAGCCCAATTTCAAGGGTGCCATTTCGGGTTGCTCGTTGCATTTATCGTTGCAGGTTTTGTTAAGGTCATTGCGACGAGCTAACCCAGTTCGTTGCTATTTGTCGTTCTTTTTCGACCAATTTGACATGAGCCACTTCCATGGGCCTTTCGGTTTTCTTTCATCCTCCATATTTTTCCGTAACTTGTCGGAACTATTTGTGAACACTTCGGGCGATAGACCGATCTGGAGGAGTATTTAATCGATCTCTGATCATTTTTGTTGCTTCTTGCAGTGTGTTCTATCCCGTCAGAGTGTACCTTGGTGTATTGGCCGTGACTTTGGTTTGTATATTCTCTGCGTCTCCTATCCGAGGGCCGTCTTGTACCCCGGCCTTGATAGATAGGTCGTCTGTACAGCTCCCTATTTTCTCGAGTATTATACCCTCAGGTTTGCCGGTATAGATCCTCCGTTTGCGATCTGTAGTGCGTTTGTCGATTATATTGCTCAGGCCTTTCATCTTCGGGTTCTTGGTACTCCGTACTTCTCTTATATTCCACCAAAGACAGGCCTCGTTGCTGGAATTCCTCATAGACTTCCTCATCGATATGTTCGATGGCAGCTGATTTCAGGTGTATAAATGCTTTCGCCTTCTTTTCCCTATGATAGGGTTCGACAAGCACCAGATCCTCTGTTCTAAGTTTTTTTAAGGTTTTCATTTTTTTTGTTATCTGGAGGATTGTTGGTCTGTTCAAAATATGGAAGTTTCTCTCCAGTTCCATTTGCTCCAACTTGAAAATTCGTATCGCTTCTTTGGGTACCTTTCTGTTCCCCACATCTCTTCTTTCCATTCGATGCTTACGTGGACTTTTTTGACCATCTTCCCCCTCATACTTTGATCGCTGTTTATGAGGGCTTTTTCTTGATTTCTCCCCCTCCGTTAGGATTTTTTCACTTTCCGGGATTGGTTGAAAAACAGCTCCCTGTCCCTCAGACAGTCTTAGTACAGTTTTTTTCCATCTGGCTAGATCTCTCGTTGTCATATTTACCTTTTGCTGTGTGTGTTTCTGCAAGATCTCTGTAGTTTTTCATCCCTACTTCTTTGTTGTCATCCTTTAGTTTAACTGACCCATTGTCTGAGTAAGTAGAGATATTCATTAAGTCAGTGCATTGTAGGAAATCCTCTGTTGATCGTGGTGATCGCGTCAGGCCCAACGCCTCTGATTTAGTGCTTGTCTCGTGTCGTTTTTTGCTAGCCAGCGGTTCGCTAGTCTCTGCCCCATACTGACTTCTTTATCCGCTGATATGGTTTCCTTTTGTTCATTTATTATTTTCTTACTCAGATCTGTTTTTACGGGATGTATCTTTTGTGTTTTAGTCTGTAGCCTACCATCTGGTTTGTCTTGAGCCAGGATCAGCACAGTTTTCTTTTTTCCATTCGCATGGGTCAGTGACTCGTCTGCACCTTCGTTGGAGATCGTAGGGATGGTTGAGAAACCTTTATTCAAGGTTTCCAACCTTTCGATCTTTTTTTCTAATGCTTCAAAGTTGGTTTCCCACGTTGTTTTCTGATTTGGCCACATTTGGGATCTGTCTATCGTTCTCTCACCTTGGGTCCACGTCGCATTTTTCAAGTTCTCAATCTTTTTTTCCAAAGCTTCCAGTTTCTTTTCATACGAAAGTTTCTGATTGAGCGTGAGGTCTGCATTTTCTGGTAAATTCGACTCTATCTTGGCTAATTTAGCCATAAGGTTGGAAAGGATTGCTGAATTGTCTTGTACGTTGTCTTTGATTGTTTCGTACAGCTTGCAAAAAGGAGCCAGGACTATTGTCATAGCCGACATAATGGCAATCATTTCCGTTTTTTTATTTGGCGATTCATTTTGTAGAGCCACAGCGATTTCGCTGAGACGTCTCTTTTTTGGTGACTGTTGACTTTTGTCACCTCTTCTTGCAGGTGTTGAAAAGTTGAGATCCTGGCGTTCCCCTCTTGGTCTTACATTTCTGTCGTTATTAAGGGGTTTTCTTTTAATATTTCTAATGATGGAATCTGATCTTCCTATATTATTTTTCTATACAAATCCATTTGCTTCCATAGCACTATGGATTGTATGGATTGTAGACCTAATTCGAATCTAATTCTGACTATAGGAAATGATTTAGGAAGTGCTAGCGTCTTTCGCCAATATATTCCTTCTAAATAAGACTATTCGATTGCTTCCTGGTTAATTAGGGTTTCACTTGCATAGGTTAATATCGGTATTACCCTTTGTTTATATAGCAAGGTTGTTGGTTTGGCCGAATATGTTCCATATTTCAAATGAAAAAATCGCCCTTGCCTTGCCAGAGTTCTGGCTTTTCCTTCTATATATTCATTCCATTCGTTCTCATTCTTCGAAGGGTTGATCAAAGCACCCAAGTATTTTATTGTCTTCGTTGTATTAATGACTTGACTTTCTAACATAAGATTTCTGAATTGTTGTATTTTTGTCTTTTGGGTTGACAATTTCATCACTTTTGTTTTGTCAATATTGATTTGTAAATCATTTTCCACCGTATATTCTTGTGCTTTGTCTAGAGATTGCTGTAATCCTTTCACAATTTTATCAAGAATAATGATATCATCTGCGTATATTAATGTTTGAATTGGTTCACTATTGATTTTAGGTGGATTTGCTTTGGTATTTTGTATTTATTCTCCAAAGTCATTGGTGTATAGGTTATATAAACATGCTGCTAGGGGGCATCCTTGCTTCAACCCATTCCAAGTGGGGATGGATTCGGTGACTATACCATCAGATGTTAATCGAACTCGCACAGATGTATTTGCATACAGTTTTTTTTATTGGGTTTTGTATGCTGGAAGGTCAACCCCATGAATTTAATTTGATCCAAAGTTTGTTCCAGTCTACGGAATCAAACACCATCTTTAGGTCTATGAAAAGAGCATAGATTTTATTGATTTCTGGTAAATGCTTCTGTTTTTAGGATGTTCAATAACAAAAGATTTACGTTAGTTCCAATCTTAGTTCCAAATCCTGTTTGCCTTTTTGCTTCTTTTCCGTTGGTCGCTGCCCAGTTGTTGAGTTTTTTTTTGTAGATTACCTGCAAAAAGCTTTCCCAAAGGATCTAGAAGGGCTATTGGTCTATAATTGCCTGGGTTTTTTCTATCACCTGCTTTGAAGATCGGAATCAAGATGGCAGTTGTCCATGTATGAGGCATCTCCTTTGTTTTCTCCATAATTTGGAATAGATGAAGTAAAAATTTGGCCCATATTTCTGGTGTTGCCTTGAGCATTGTATTTGAAAGGCCATCAGGTCCTGGGGCTCTAGATGAATTTAGAGCCTTGATGGTATTTATGACATCTAGTTCATCCCAGTTAAGGTACCACGGTGAATCATCATTTCCAATCTCTTTGGTCAACTTCTGGTCTTTACTCTTATAGAGTCCTGTATAGTGCTTGACCCATAAGTTGGACTCTACTTCTTGGATCATTGTTTGTTGTTTTGATCCATTATTCATCATTGACCAAAGATATCTCGTATTTTTTATTTGGAGTGCAGCAAGAATTGCTTCCGCATCTTTTTTTTTCATCATTGCCTTGTTCATTTTTATGAAATTGCAATATTTTTGTTTTCTTTTCTGATTTGATTTTTATAATCGGGTTCTGTCCTTTTTTCCAGTAGTCACAATTCTTTTTGATGTTGCTGTTTTGCTTGTTTAATTTCGATATTGTATTGATGTTTATGTGTATAGGTTGATGTATACTTGTGGTTTGAATTGGCCTTTTTGTATTTTTCAAGTATTCAGCCATAATTCAAATTTGCTTGATCTTTAAGAACCATAGTTTCCAGTGAATTAAGTATTTCTGATACTTGGTGGTGTTGAATTCGAAGTTTGTTCAACCCGTTTGTGACTTCAAGTGCTGGTAAATCTATGCAATCAGAGTTCGTTTCTCTTTGCAATCCCAGTGATAGATATTTGGTGATGATCGCTTGCAGTGTGCTGTAAATTGTTGATCGCAGTTATTAATTTTTGTAAACTCACTGATGTGAATATATAGTCAATTATTGAGGTGGACTTTTCATGTGTCCAAGTTGGACAAGGTAGGCCCTTGTCATTCATAGGCTGTTTGCATAAGGTGATATTGCGAATTCCCATTTCTTTAGTCCATTTTCTTGCACGATTTGTCATTTCTTGTGTGGTACATTTGTCCCCTCTTTTATTAAATAGATGTATATTGAGGTCTCCTACAATGATTAATTTGTTATTGATATTCGAGTGATGCGGTCAATTATATCGCATACTGATTCAATTAATTTGTTGTCATTAATAGCTGTCGGATTCCAATAGATGTTAAACACTAATATACACCCGGATTTCCTGGACTGGGGCACGTTGTTGTTATTATCACCATCCAGGTTAATGGTGATTTATTGGGTCCACGGATGTATATTTTTTCTAGCTACTATTGACCATGATGGAATGTTTTTCATTAAAATCATCATACCTGATGCAGGCCAAAATAGAATTGAAGTTATTGCAGGATTCATCAAAGTAATATAACCTTCGCAGAGGACCTCTTTAGTCAACCAGGTTTCTTGCAGACAGATTATTTCTGATTCTGCAAGGGTTAGTGAAGAATCTTCGAATAGGTGTTTGTCCACTTGTATTCCATGATGTTAGAGATATTTTGTTTAGCTGATTTTCATTCTTTTTTGGTTGTTATAAGTATGTTTTCTTCTTTTCTTGACTTTGGTATACTCTTCTGAATTCTGGTCTTAATGTTGGCGTACTAGTAGACTTTCTCGTTTTTGTCTCCATTTGTTTGCTCAATTTTTCTTTCTTTTTGATTGAGTAAACACCATGGCAATTTCCATGGATGCGTCCGTAGAAAGTTACTTCTGAAACCTGGGGAACGTGACAACCGGCCAACCGTGACACCCTGGCTTCAAACCCAGACTGCCATTTATTCCAAAGTCTGTATTCTGTGTTTTCTCTCACAGGGCTGGGTCATTAGTGCTTTTAATTAGTGTGTTTGTATTTTTAGTTTAATCATAGTACCCTATCTTTAGAGCACCTTGGTTAGATCTTCTTTTAGTTTGGTTCCACAGTGCTGATTGGTCTGCTTCTGTGCTAGCTTACACCCCTCCTGAAGTGTATATCCTGTACTCCGCCCAAACTACCTTACAGAGGAGTTCTACATGGGGTCATGTCTTTTTAACCTTTACGATTGCGATCATTGCTGGTTTAAGTGGTGGCGTGGGGCTGAGTAAATATTTCCTGATCAACCTAACCACTCCGATACCATTACGGTGATGATTTTGTGCAGTATAAAGAGTTTACAATGTTAAGTTATGTACAAATCTTTGCGCAGTTATTTTACAGTTAATTTAAAACCGATATATGTCTATACAAACAGGGAACAGTTGCTAAAAAGAACTCGGGGCAAGGGTGAACCGATGTAAATAAAGGTGATCTCCACCCTCCCTACTACTCTCTTTAAGCCTTTTCCCTTCCCTTTTCTCCTTCCCATACCTCTCCTTCTCAAATGCAAATTGTTCCACATGCTGTTTTTGTGGTTTGATTCATGAATATTTTATTGCTTCTATGTTCCATGTTTGATGTTTTCCTTGTTGTTAAACTGTAAAGCGCTTTGGAGTAAAGCGCTATATAAACAATAAAATACAAATACAAATGTTAAGTATAAATGTAAATCTTAGTCATCAGAAATTGAGTTTCTCTGACATCATAAATGTTCACACAAGAGAGGTGAAGGGGACATCATACTCTTTCTCAGGAGTTCGTCTTTGGAATTAACCTAGTCCCCAGTTGTTCTTTTCTCTGACATACAAATTGCCCACTCTCCCCCACCCAGTTGAATCTGACTACACTTTAAAACGATAATGCGCGTGACTGTTCACTTGTGCTACATGTTGGAATATGGCCTAGTGGGAGATGATTCCAGTGAGCATCAAAGAAAAAATGCTTGTCCGATTTTAAAAATATCCAATCACAATTGATACTGTCAGAGTCATACAATGCAGGCTGCTTGGGACCTTCGGGCTGTGAAGCTGGAAGTGATTTCGGAGGGACATGGCCTCCTCGCCCTTATTTATTTGGATTTTTAAAGCGTGCTACAGCCCAGTGGCATCAAGGCGCTGTTGCATGAGATTGTCTTGTTTACAATTAAGAAGGCCTGGTTCAGGGTTACATGTAACTTGTAGCCCAACAATAGAAATGTCTTGGGTTACAGGTGGTTCAAGAGGCAAGCTTAGCTCAGAGATACAATGTACGTTTAACCTAACAGTGAATAAAGTTGAATACATACATAGTTGGTTACAGATTTAGTATATCATACATTACAGTGCGGGTTTCATCTTAGATAGTAATAACATACGGCCTAGATACATAGTTGGTTACAGATTTAGTATATCATACATTACAGTGTGGGTTTCATCTTCGATAGTAATAACATACGGCCTAGATGGTTGCCAATGGTGTGGCAGCGGTACAGGTGGTACTATGTTATACAAATAGCATTGTTTTTATCGCTTTGCGGAAGGCTATGTGCAAATCAATCCTTCTAATGTGGGGAGGTAGAGTTTTCCAATGGGTGAGGGCCAACGTGGGGAAGCTGGTAACTCCTGCGCGAACTCTCCGGGTCTTTGGAGTGGCAATACGGTTGGTGCAGGCCGCTCTAGTAGGTCTAGCTGAGATTGGCTCAGCTATTCTTTGAGCCAAGTAGAGAGGTGCAAGGTTGTGGGCGCATTTGTGCATTAGGGCAAGAGTTTTGAAGATGATCCGCTCTAACGTGGAGCCAGTGAATCTGCTTCCTAGTCTCAGAGATCTGCTCCCTCTTACCGGTAGCGGCCCAGAGGGCATTGTTTTGTACCCTTTGGAGTTTGGAGATATTTTTGCCTGAGGTCCCTAAAAATAGGGCATTGCAGTAGTCCAAACAAGATCCAATTATTGCTCTTGCAATGGTGAGGCAGTTCTGTTCAGACAGAAAAGGTCTAGCTGCATCGAGCAATTTAGAATGGTAAGCTGAGGTGGAAGCAATGGCGTTGACCTGCCTATTCATGGTGAGATTAGAGTCCAAATATACACCAAAGGGCATGACGGCCTGGGATACAGTGATCAGCATGTTGTCAGTCATGAAGGAGCTGTGTTGTTTGGTTCACCTGCCACCTTTTTGAAAATGAGACAATCGGCAGAAGTTCAGTTTCCTCACCATTGAGGCATAACCAATTTTCAGCCATCCATGCTTGGATAGCTGAGTATATGGAGTTAAGGAGGGTGTTCATGTCGGACTTGTAATCACCAGTAAGGGGGATAAGCACCTGCGTTTCATCAGCATAATTAGTATATGAGATGCCCAGTGCGTCCAGAATGTGGAACAGTGTCCTCGTGAATGGGTTATATAGGGTAGGCGAGATGCAGGAGCCCTGTGGGACTCCGAATTTTATGCCACTTGGGTGGGCACATGTTGAGTCAGAGAAGACTTTCATAACCCTTTCCCCTGAAGAAACGAGGTGATCCAAGCACCAGCCTTGGGGGAGAAGTTAGCTGCCGCGGAGAGATGGTGGCAGAGTGTTTTATGATCCACCAGGTCAAATGCTGCGGACAAATCAAGGAGCAGAAGGAGCGCAGCTTTGCCTGCGTCTCTGAAGTCGTCCATTTGATTTTTAAGGTCTATTAGTGCAGTTTCAGTCCCGTGTCCTGGACAGAAGCCAGACTGCCCGAGGCTGAGAAGATGGTTAGCTTTGAGGAATTTTTGGACTTGCAGATAAGATGCTTTGTCCAGGATTTTTAATAGAAATGGAACTCTGGTGATGGGTCTATAGTTCCCTGGGACCGTTGGGTCAAGAGTGGGTTTCTTAAGGAGAGAACGTACCCTAGCTTCCTTAAGACCAGTTGGGACATGGCCAGACTGGAACGATGCATTAATGAAGGCAGTAAGGAAAGGGGCCAAGGTCGGGGCACAGTCTTTGAAGAGCTGACCCGGACAGGTGTCCCCTTTACAGTAAGATGGTTTAATGGATTTAAGGAGGGCAATTACTAATAGCGGGGATTCATCAGAATCAGCAGACGTACTACTGTGTAGGTTAGAAATTTGGTGGCTAAGTGCCTGTCTGAGGGAGGGTTGTGTCCTTGCCGTACGACTGCACAAGAGTCCGGTTTGGACCTCTGACAGTGCAGCTCTTCATTCTTACCTTTTGGGGAACAGTACCCATGGGATACCCTTGGGGCACCCATGGGTAGAAGTACTCCCTTGTACCCCTAGTGTATGTTTTTGGGCACTTGTGTGTTGCTCACAGTGCAGTGTATGGGCTGGTGGCAGGTACATGCTGACTTGACAGTGGCTCTGGGTATGCTTCCTTTTTGGGATACCCAAGCCCTGCCATAGGCATCAATGGATTCCTGCACAAAGGCAAGATTGCCACGGGTAGCCCCTTGATTTCCTTTGTCATAACCCCTTGCTGCTCAAAATCCTGAGAAGCCCTGTCTCTGTTCCCTTCACCCTGAATGGCTGTTAGGTGGAAGGACCATATATGGCTCTTGGGCTGCCTCCTGCCAGACTAGCTGGTGCCTTCCCAGGAGCTGCTTGTTGTGGGTAGACCCTTGGGGTGGAGTCTGCCTGAATGGAGTGAGTAGTCCATATGCATTCTGTGTTGTGGGTGTCGGGTTTTTGATGGGTGACACAATGCCGGAGCCAGCCCTGCCAAACTGGAATTAATGCAGCATAGTTCACTGAAAGGCTGGGGAGTAGCCTCCAATCCACATCCTGGGTTGTGGGCGTCTGGTTTCTGGTGAATGGCCTGAATGCCTGTGATCCTGATTGGGTGCTGCCTGCATGAATGCACTTGTGTGTGAATGGCTGTCTGAGCCTGACTCAGCCTGAGTGAATGGTCAGAAGCTGAAACAAGAAACCTGAAGCAGAAGCTGAAGTCATCTTAGGCTTGCATCCTGGAATAATTCTGCTGTTGCATCTCTTCATCTAATCCGAAAGCTGCCGTGCGGATTCAAGTACTGAACCAGAGAGGACCTGGATAGGCAACCTCTTCCAGTACCTACAATGGAACATTGTGCAACTGCAGCTCTTCACCCAGGGTCCTGAAAGTCAGTCCTGTGTGCCTGCTGTCCGGAGAAGGGATCTTCGTGGGTCCAGAGGAGAGAGTTCTGGATATTTGGAAGCCACATGTGTCTAAGAAGTACATATGTGTTGCCCAGGGTCAAGAGGAGTGTTTGTGACAGCTGGAAGCCAAGTTGAAAAGTATTGCCCAGAAGTGGGAGTACCCTGGCATAGTGCTGCATGACACCCAGAGCAAGTTCCAAATCTCTGAGGAATCTTTCAAGGGACACCTCTCCCATGACATCCATCCACCTTTTCCATGCCAGAGAAGGTCCAGGGTCGCTGCCTGCAGAGGGGAGTCCGCAGGTGGGGTTCCCACCACTAGAATCCAAAGAAGACATCCAGAGGGTGCAGACTTGGTGAGGGTCCGCAGTCCAGTCCAGTGGTTATGTCCAGGCTGCCAGAAGCCATCCTGAAGTCCGTGCTGCGGCAGCACTGAAGAACCGAAAGATGGTAAACTGTGAAATCCCGAAACCAGACACCTACTTCTGTCACTGCACCCGTCGCAACCGAATGTCATCAATGGCCACCAAGGGTCTTAGCCTCTTCACCCAAGCCTTGTCTACGTCCACCCCAAGTTTAATCTTTGTGGTGCATCCACAGCCGGTATAGCAATCCCGACATCTGAGACCGCCGAGACAGACCATCTTTGCTGCCATTCGGACACTGCTTGGTTTCCATTTTATCGACGCCAACATCTCAGTTGCGACTCCTTCTAAAGGGCCGGTCCATCCTCGAGGGATCTTGTCGAGTAAAACCAAGAAACTCCACCATTTTGCCTGCCAGGGCACCCAAGGACTGTGATGAGGAAGACCATCTTCCATTCTCGGGATTCATCCAGTGGTCCCAGTTTTGTCTTGGATCATGTTCTCCTGTGGTTTCCCAGGTACTTTGTGTAGTGCGATCTATAGAAAAAGAAGCAAACTATTCATGAACATATTTGGACTGGGCTGTAATATACAACTTAAGGTACACCTTAACTTTTCCTTACAGGTTTCCCAGGTGGGGGAATCCTCACACATTATTGCATTTTTATCTTAAAGAAATCAGCCTGCCTATGTTCCAATGATTACCTGCCTCCCTACAGTAATATTTTATGAATTAACCCTTGCCTAATAATTTAAATGCTTTTTCATAACTATCAGCAGTTGGTGCATTACAATTAAATTTAAAGGTAACAGTGGTACCACATAGAACTGTACATATATATTGTTAAGTTACATGTTTAGATTTCTAGTACAAAGAGTTTTATTTGTGTGTATATCTACTTGACTTTTATCCTTTAAAAAAGGACTGTGTTATCACCTAACATAGTGTGTGGACATTACGTTGTGGGGAGCATGGGGATTTACTGTACCCAAGAACCAGCCTGCATCCCCTCCTTTGAGTCTCAGCCTTGATTGCTTGTCCATAGCTACTATTCAAGTACCTTGGCTGGGGTGCTCTGTGCCTCTACCCCAACTAAATAGTGGGCAGAAGTACAGATACCCCCCTCCAATCTTTACAGGGTCTGTTTCATCTCTATATCATAAATTAGTCTACAAGTGCATGTTATTTTAAGAATAACACCTCCGGGTAGAGCTGGTGAGCGGCTGCCTGCTAACGTTTCTCTGCATGTGTATTCGTCAGGAGCCGACTCAGCCTGTCAATAGGGTGCTTAAAATGCATAATCTTTAAAATAGTATTAGATAATTTTTAGCGGCCAAATAATGTGTTTGTGCATCTGGCAGCCGTTGCCAATGGTAGCGTTGATCCGTTTGGAGATTTCCCAAAATGTTGACCTTTTGTGTACTTCTACTTAAGCGATGGAGGAGTTTTATTGAATACTCTGGAGCATTTGGTAGTGCTTCGAAGTGTACTGGAACGCATTTGCAACTCATGTCTACATATCTATATATCTTTTTGCAAAATAATTTTATTTCTTCCACTTTCGTTTCCTTTTAAGCACATGCTATTTAGGCCCTGCAGGAGCCAATAATGTGTGTGCTAGCACATCTATTAGAGGCACTTTAAAGGGGGATGGCCTCTGGAATCCTGATGTGTACCATTACGTCTCGGACACCCACACTACCATCTGCCCCTTCATCTGTCTTTTTCCTTCTGGCTCCCTGTTCTCTTCATAGATTTGTTGATGACAGGACTTGTTACTAGTTTGAAGGCAACTCCTTTCAGAGAGCACACATTGAAATTAAATCCTGCATTGGTCTGTTTATTATATGAATAGGCTAGATTACTGATAAACAGTAGTGGTGTCTTTTTATTTTGGGATCCCCGGGTTGGCCATTTAGGTTGTTTGTCAAAAAAGAAGCAACATGAAGTATTGTGTTGTAAAACATATTTAAGTAGTGCATTTTGTAGCAATAGGTGCAAAGGAATTGGAGGGAGATGTTGGGGTAGAAGAGGGGGTTATTTCTCCAAATTTTCTTAGAACAATGAAGGAGTAATGTGGTGCTAAAGTACTGTGAAGAATATGCAATCTTGGCAATGCCCATATGCCCAAAGACTGATAGATGTTTTTGCAGCAGTTTACCATGTACTGAACACATGAACACATTTTAGAGATACAAAATGCTATTTTCAGGTGTCCCAAGCACTTAACTGATGTAAGTGTAGCACCCTGCTTACTTCGCTGTCCTTACATTTTCAATCAACATGTGCATCATTTCTATTTTATACAGGAAGGAACAATGCTCTTTTGATCACAAAAGAAAGAACGTACAATAGATAAGAAATCTGATTTTACGGGAAGCAGTGAGCTTCTTACAATGTGGTAAGTTAGGGTGACGTTCTGACCAGATTCTGAAGGGGAATCAATGGAACAGTCACTGGACACAATATGTGCACGCACATACATAGATTATGGAAGATCAACATTAGAAATGTTGGTGTACAGGTAGGCAGTACGGCCTGCTGTGGTAGAGATGTGACCCTGATGGAAGAAGTGCTAGAGTGGAGGCAAAGAAAGTGACGGGAGGCAGGTTAGTGGCAAGGGAAAGTGTGTAGATGGGCCTTTAATCGCCTTAACCCAAAGTAGGCCCACCAGTAAAGAAGCAAGTGCACGTTTTGTACGTAAAGCAAGTTTATTGTTCAGTTGGCCGGGAGGGGCTAGAGGATTCTATAGAGTCAAACTAACCAGACTCTCCCTGAACCACAAAAACACTGCAGCGTATATACATGTAGCAACAGTTAAAACACTCCCACATATGTAATTACAAATCATCCCCCCACACATGATTGGTCGAACCTATACAAAAGAAATCGAATCTGCTCTAATTCCCACATTCTTACTGGTCTCATTTATCTAACTACTACCATCAGCTCATATTCGTAGCACACTTTTTTCTGGAATCTTCTGTGGTAGATCATGACATCATCACATAGTTACACATTCATATACAAACATAATTCATTACAAGTTCCAGCTGGCCTGAGACCTCTAACACCAGACGTGATTGCACATGGTTTGCAAGGACACTTCAAACAATATGGTAAGGGGAAGAAAAGAATAGACCGGTTTCCTTTGAACTGATAATGGCGATCTCACCCACCCTGACTTGCTGGCATCCTTGGAAAAATCTATCTAAACGGCTACCAATTAAACAAGCATTTCCTCCGGACACAATCTGAGAAAATAATCGAAACCCATGAAGTATTGGTCAACTCTGCTCAAAGGCGTCTCTTCACCCCAGGTTTATTACTCCGCCGCGAACAGATGGCTGGATTTCCCTGAACAATAAGTAACGAGCTCCCATGCCCTTAAAAAGATAGTATCTCCTTTCCACGATCCATGTCATAAAAACCTTGGGCCTGCCTGTGGCTCACGATCTGATAATGCTGCGGCTACTCGCTGCCTTTCATTCGGCTTCTAAACCCTGCAAAACCAGTTTTGCCAGTCACACGAAGATCACCTCGCAAAGCTCTGGCTGCAGGGCCTGACCAAATTACGAAAGAGCACACGGCATACAGATTTGAACATTTCCACCATGTTCCCCAAACTTATGTCCCTTGGGATCCATGTATGTATGTTGGTGTGGTCATGTTTTAAATCTACTGCGTCCTCTTCACAGCGGTTTATTCGTGAGAAATGCCCTTTCTCGCATATGCATTATGAAGGTCGTTATTGCCCAGCTTCTAGGCGCTTCTTGGGACACCATACACAGATTGTATTTATATTTCATTGGTGATTTTGACATTTATCTTGCTGCACACGTGAAAATCTAAATGTATCAACTTAAACACAAAGTAACAAATATCCCATTCTCATCAACTATGCTAGATGCATGTAAAATTGCAGCATCTCACCAACTTCGCCACTCTCCCAGTCACCAATATGGCGTGCTCAATGTGAAACCCTCTTTCTCATTGGGACCTTTCTTCACCACCTCCACATTTCCCCCATCTTCTCTCGGAAAAACCCTACAATCATTTCCCACATTGGGTCGCATTGGTCTCAACATGGGCATACTTCTCTGCTGAACAAACTCAACTTGTTCCCCCACCATTTCCGCAATGTACCCGCTGGTTCACATAATCATCCCAACTCTGTGGAGGGCGCAATACCACTTCAGTCAGAGTATCCATGTGATATGACATGGTAGTGGTTCTAGCTTTGGACAGGGTGACTGTCATCATGGCAGCTGCTTTTGGTACCTGGGCAGGACAATATCATGTGTCATTAATCAACTCAAAGCAAGATGGGTGACTAACCTTGTCAGATGCACCAGTGGTACGAAGTCAGTAAGGAATTCCCTTGATACCCCTATGCCCCAGTTCTCCTCTGATATAAATATTACTGGGAGACAGAAGTCCCAGGGAAATCCTCTTGGGAAGAAAACCCTGATGTGCTCCCTCGTAGTATAGATGGTGTTTGGTGTTGCTGGTACTGTTATGTTTAGGAATCTGGTTGCCTTATGGCTGTCCACAGTCTTATTCTATAGTTACAACACTCTGGATTTGAAGTTAGCACTCGGTGATCTGCCTGGGATGGGCGTGGGTAATGTCATGCTGTAACAGGAAACGTACGGAAATTAAAATGGTATAAACCAAAGCCCTGCTTGGTTCTAGACTAATCGGAACTCCAAGGATTCAGGGGACATACTGCGGTCTGTATAGTCAATTACAGGAAGGAGCGAACCGGAGGGAATTCCGGCGGGCAATCAGAGACCGGAGTTAAGAACGTCTACATGTAGCAGACAGAACGATTAGTTAGCAAGCATAGAGACGGAGGTGAAAGGCGCATATGAAACAGGATAAGGATAATGATAGATATAGGAAGGATAAGAGAATGAAACTCACTTATCGTCCTGCTGCAAGAGTAGCGATGCGCCGTATCCCTGGTGACTGCAACCTATGTACACTTGCGGTATCTGGATCCAATGGAGAAAGGATGTTGCCAACACGCAGCTCGTGGAGCGTGCATTGACTGCAATTTCACTCGGCACATTGGGAGCCATCTTGGAAGAGAAAATGAATAGGTTTCCATTGATGCAAACATATTTCTGTTGAAATCGTGATGTGACAGTATGCCCCCTTCCAAGCGACCTGGTTTGCGCAGAAGTAGTCTATGAAAGAGCTGAACCAGGCGTGGGGCATGCACTAAGGAGACAGGCTCCCAAGTTCCTCCGCAGGCGAATAGCCTTTCCAATCCACCAGATATCGAAGCAGGCCATGGTAATAATGGGAGTCGCAGATCCCAGAGACCTCAAACTTGGGACCTGTAGAAGTAGCCAACGGAGGAGGACAGGACACTGTATGCCTAAGGAAATGATCAGGAACATCTGCCTTAAGCTGAGACACATGAAATGCAGAATGAATCCGAGACCAGAAAGGAGGAAGGCATAACAAAAAGGCTGCCAGACCCATGGTCTCCAGAACCTGAAAAGGACCAAATAACTTGGGAGACAGTTTGGAAGGCAACCGGTGTACTAAGTAGAAAACGAGAGGCAAGCCACACTGTATGAACCAGGGCAATCACAGGAGGAGTACAATGACAATCCGCAAAGCGTTTGACACGCTCTTGGGCTGTTTAGAGAGCTGTGAGCGCTGCCTTGTGTCCCTGTTGGATGCCATTCACTAGAACATCGACATCCGGGAATGAGGAGGTTGCAGGGGCGACTGTCTGAAAACAAGTAGGTTGATATCCACAAGTACACATAAATGCACTAGCACCCAAAGCAGTATGCTTGGTGTTGTTATAGGCAAATACAGCAAGAGGTTGAAGGTCCACACAATTATCTTGAGCTGCTGAGATGAAGCAACGCAGATATCCTTCCAGAGTCTGGTTCATCTGTTCTTTGCCCATTTGTTTGGGTGTGAAATCCAGAACTTAAAGCTCTCTTGATACTGAACATTGAACAGACCTGTTGCTGATATCTGGAAGTATATTTTGGATGTCTTTCTGAAAAAATAGTGTCCAGCAATCCATGTCGGGGAAGTATGGTACAAATAAACTCTTGCCATTTGCGCTGCTGCAGGGACCCTTGGAAAATGAGCCACCTTAGTAAAAAATGTATAGTCCCATAATAGCGGTTGATCCATGTGAAGGAGGTAGACCCACTATTAAGTCAGTTGAAATCACTTGCCACGGTTTAGTAGGTAGCTGTAGTTTGATGAGCTGTCCCAATGGAGGTTTCCTAGGAACCTTAGATTGCAGACAGGCAACACATGAGGAAATCTAATCATGCACATCTTTAACCATGTCTGGCCACCAGAAATATCTTCGGATGAGTTCTAGAGTTTTGGAGAACCCCAGATGTCCAGCCACCACTGAACCATTGCAAATACGCAATAACTTACTTATGAAGTGCATGGGTAGGGAGAAATACTCATATGGTCATGAAAATAATAGCCTCCTTCATACACGAGACTGTACTTACTGCTGCTTGTTGACATAGATCATTATGCAAAAGTGTTTTGTCTAGAATAATCTGAAGAAAGTTCAACACCACAATTACAAACGTTGCCTTTGGAAACCGTCTTTCTGATAGAAATTGTGGTGAATATTTAATCTCTATTCTGGACAAAGCATCAGCCTGGAGATTGGTCCTCCCTGGAAATTTGGTAAATGTGATATTACATGGGGGAAAAAAAATAGAGCCCATCAGGCCTGCCGGCTTTTTTAAGTTTTGGCATATTGCAGATTTTGGTGATCTGCTCTGACTTCCACGCAGGGATTTGGATCCTAAAAGAAGAGGCTTCTACTCCTGAAATGCTGTTTTTATTGCTAGTAATTTTTCCTCTAGGATGGTGTTGTGCAGAGCCAGATGGAATTAACAATAAACGATCTCGGACCCAAATAACCGGACAGACTCAAAGAATATGGCAAAATACTACTTTATTTTAATCGGCTCCATAAAGTAGAGAAACCTGGCTAACAACAAATTGTAGTCCACACACTCGACAATCATTTACATAGAAAGGCTTTATATCTCCATGTGCGTCAGCCATGACTTCATCCTGCGTGGCAAACTTTAAAAACCTATTGACGGGAGGGATAGGTTAAGGCAACATATATACCCATAGTTCATATAAGTGTTAGTATCATTATTAGATGCCCTTTATCTGGTAGGCATGCACTGAACTACCTCTAAATACATATATTCTTCAACATGGGTTCTGGCATGGATTCACATGCTTGTGAATATTCCCCATCGTCAGGCTGGGAATCCTCGGTAAAAAGAAAAACTGTTTCAGTTTCACTTACAAACTGTATTTCTCCTCTAAATCAATCACTGTCCTCTGGGTCATACTGCCCCCACCCAATGACAGCCCTGTCCCTAAGCCTCTCCTCTGGCAGCCATCTTCAGATTTTTACTGCATGCTTCAGTGTTGGGAGTCCTTGTGTTTGCTCTGCAAGCTACTTCTAGGTTTTTTGTGTGTTTTTGACAGAAAAGGGTTCTATTTTTGTTCTGAAAGAGCCTGTGTGCTATTCTCTCCATCTGCCGACAGAGGGGATCCATTGTCGGTGTAGTTCAGCACCTCTCAAGGGCGAAGATCGACAAAGTGCAGGCTTTGAAATGTTTTTGTGGAGTAATAAGCCCCTGCAATGCATCTACTGCCTGCCTCCGGACCACAAGAAAGGAGATGGCGAGATATGCCGTGGCTTCTCCAAGAAGATGACAAAGGACAGGCACAGTGGACTGGTGTTGTGGCTGAATGCCAAGGCCTCTGCCCCGGGCTCCGAGCAGGGGCATGCCTCACCCAAGGCCGGTCGGTCCGAGGAGCGGGCTTCTTAGTCCCATGAGGGCGCCTAATCTGTGGGGGCCCAAGATAAGGCCATGCACCGCAAGCCTGGGTTCACTGAGGTTGCTGCGGAAATGGGTCCCACGGTAGACAGGGTGCGATCAACATCACCTTCTGCCTCCATTGCCAGCCGGCAATCAAGCTCCTCCTCGAAGAGAATGTCGTCTAACCCAGCTAAGCTGCGGGAGAAGCCTGAGAAGCCATGGACGGAGAAGGCAGCCCGGCTGCCCAAGAAGGCCCAGGCGGCACAGGATAGGAATTTGTCGACGATAGCTCTGGTGGTGGCTGCTCTCTCAAAAGCTAAAGGCGCTCACCCTGAGAAGGTAGTCCCCACAGCGCTGAAGGTATCCCTCCCTCTGAGGCGCAAGGCTGCCATGGTGACTTTGACAAGTTCTGCGGGCATGCCGGAGAAGGGGTCACTGCCTCAGAACACGGTTCCATCCAGCCCCTCAGTGTGGAAAGGGGGGTGCAAGGAGGCCCCAGATCAGTCCCAGGCCGTGGCCCAAGCTATGGAAATTTCATCCACGGATGACGAGGACCTGGAGTCCCTACACATGGTCCACGAAGACGTGGAAGAGGAGGGCGGTGGCGCAGGGCCTAGTTTTCCGATCACACCTGTTCCGCCCGAGGAATGTGTCTCTGGACATACTATCAGCCCTCCACCCCTTGATGTCAGAGATCCAGAAGAGGATGGCAGAAGGGCCTGTTCCAATGATGCCCCAGGCCTCCGACCAACCGCAGACAAAGAAAAGGAAGTGCCATCCGACGCCCCCATTTCACCCTCCGCATCCGCTTCGGGCCCCCTGTGCCCCAGCAGAACCAGACACTGGTACAGGGACAGAAACGGCTATGATGACTATCGACGTTAACGAGATCGTCGGGACGATGGCGGTTCCTCGCAGCCTAGGGCGTCCCCAATGCTGGGTGTCGTCCCATTCCATGATCGCCAGGGCCTCTGAGCTGTTACAGCTTGTGCCTGAAGAAACCAGGAAGGAGGGTTTCCTGTACCATAGGCACGAGGCCAAGATGAAGACAATCATGGCGGTGCCCCTCCTGGACGAAGTGTGGGAGGAGGAGGGCCTGGCCCTCTTGAAGAACCTTTGCACGGCTCCAGCCAAGCGGGATATGCTGGAGAAGTACCGGGTACCGGAATCCGCATTGAAGTATCACAACTGTGTACAATGATATGCAAAAAAACCACTAACCTGAACAGTAGGCAATCCCTTGATGTCAGGAAACCCCGCCCCCCCAGTGAATCAAACGGAGTGAGGCAAAATCCCCAGGGAAACCCTCTGGGGCAGAAAACCCTGTACTGGATTTGGATGGGAGCGCTGACAACACCTGGATCTTTTGGAAGCGGAATCTGGACCTCGTCTATTTCTACTGACTGGCGTTTCTCTGAAACGGGAACACTAGTGTTCTAATAGCAGTAGAAGATGAACAGCTTTTATATCAGAATGGTTCCTCTGAATGAAACAGATAGCTTAGTCTCTGATATTGGTAGACCGTTAGAATCTTGTCGTAGAGAGTTCAGACTTCTCAGAAGAGGGGCGTGTCCTTTCCTAGGATAGAACTAACAAGAGATACAGTAACCACTCTGTCCGCTAGAAACGGGGCGGGAATTCTGATAGAGAAGGTTCCCTGCCTTGATTCGGAATTCTCTGTGAAAAGGATCAAGTGAGCACCATGAGTAGAGGCTGGAGGGAATACACTGCGGGCCGTGGCGGTAGAAAGGATAATGCTAGATACGGAGGTGGACTTGACTGCGCAAGGAAAAGACCTAAGAGGGAAAGGAAAGATTAGCAGACAGTAACCAGGGGTATGGGCAGTGCTTTCTCCTAGTTGCAAACTTACGGAGCGTCTGTAAACAGAGTAGCGACGCACTGGACATTCTGCTTTATTAACAGTCACATGATTGCCAAGAGGCTGAGCAACGCCATAAGCTGGAACAGGAATCCCAGCAAACCCAGCCTGGCGCTCCACAGCCTCTATCTTGGAATGAGCGAATGAACCACAATACCGAGAAGGGCACCAGCATACCGAAGACGACCACAGCGCCACCATGACCAGCGGTTGTAGTGAGATGTGACACGAAGTACCTGAGGTCGCAACCATCGCCAGATTCTGTGGTTTTGGTGGCCGCAAGGAAATGGTCATCTAACCCTTCCTTGTCATCTTCAGTCCCTCCAGACAGCGAGGGTAAGAAGATGGACACCATGGGGAGGAAAGTGATTTACATCACAGTGTCTGATATCAAGGCGACCAAAGCACTGGCGATCCTAGCCAGGCTCGGCGGGGAGCTCTGGTACAAGCTGGATCTGATTTTGGAGTTCCTCCCGGACAAGAGGATTGTGGCGATCCCCCTCTTCTAGGAGGGAGAGGTAGCGTTGGATCACGCCATCACAGTGGCACTGGATGTTGCTGACACAGGGCTCCAGAAGATGGGGAATGGTGTTTACCTTAGTCGCCAACCCTGGATGAAGGCCACGGATTTCCGCCAGGAGGTCCAAACAAATGTACTGGACATGCCTTTCGATGGGATAACCTTTTCGGGAAGGTAGTTCAAGGCGGAGATGGCCTGTTCCCTGGCCACCCTCCATCAGCACCACTCTTCCTGTCGCTCCTCCAGAGGAAAGTCGGACAGGTCTTCGAAAGATTTCTCCTCCTCGTACCGTCAGCCTTCCAGATCCATGACCCAGGAAGCCCACAGAGGTCGTACCCAGGCCTACGGGGGAGGAGGACAGCTTTGCTGCCACCAGCAGGGCAAGGCGCCGGCCAAGACTTTGGACTCCCACCCGTACACCCCGGCTGACTAGGTTCGCCAGCGAGTGGGAAAAGATCACCACTGACACTTGGGGGCTGGACGCTCTCGCCTAAGGACATACCCTGGAATTTCAGCAAAGGTGTCTGCAGATCCCTCCAGTGGCTCGTCAGGAGCAGCACATCCCTCAGCTCTTGGAGGTACGGGCCATGCTACAAAAAGGGGTGATAGAGCTGGTTCCCCAGCAACTCCGAGGCTCTGGAGTCTATTCCAGATACTTCTTTTAAGAAAGAAGACTGGGGGCTGGAGGCCCATTCTAGACCTGCAACGTCTGAACAAGTACCTCAGGTCTCAGAAATTCAGGATGATCCCGTTGCAGCATGTGCTCAGCCAAATGGAAAGAAGGAATTTCTTGACGTTGCTGGACCTGGAGGACGCCTACTTCCACGTCCCCCTTCAAAGGAAACACTGGAGGTTTCTACGCTTCGTAGTGCAGGGACAGCACTACCAGTTCAAGGCCCTACCCTTCAACTTCAAGTCGGCCCCCAGAGTGTTTACGAAGTGCCTGTCACCGGTAGTGACCCATCTGCGTCTACGGGGATTCATGTATACCTGTACCTCGGCGACTGGCTCATCCGGGCCCGCTCGCGAGAGTTGACTGTCGGACAAACGGAGGCTTCCGACAAGCTGCCTACAGATCTGGAATTCTCCATCAACAGAACACAGTGTTCCTGGGGGCGAGACTCAATACAGTGTCCTGCGTAGCATCACCCTCGGAGGACAGGGTAGCGGCCATTCAGAGGAAGGTGGAGCAGCTGTTGTCGATGAAGATGGCCACGGTGCAGACTATCACGTCATTGCTCGGCATGATGTCCTGCATTTACCTCATCCGGCTCTCCTGGTTACAGATGCAACCTCTTCAGGAGCTCCTGGACGCTCGCTGGGTACAAGTTGCCAGAAACTCTTGACGAGTTCCGTCGGGCGATAAGGTGATGGGGGGGGCCTCCGCTCCAAGATCGCCCAGGGCAAAGGGTTTCAGAACCCTACATTCCAGGAAATTGTCACCAGACTCTTCCCTGGAAGGCCTGGCAGCCCACTCCGGACGTCTGCACGCCAGAGGCCTGTGGCTGCCAGAGGAGAAGGATCTCCATATCAACATACTGGAGCTACGGGCAGTGTTCTGGGCTCTCAAGTAATTCCTTCAATCTCTGAGGGGCAAGGTGGTGAGGATCTTCACGGACAACATCACCACGATGTTCTACATCTGGAAACACGGGCGCACTCAATCCCCAGCACTCTCCAGGAAAGCGTAGGACTTATGGCGCTGGGCCGTCGGACAAGAAATGTTCCTCATCCCTCTTCATCTAGCGGGAGTCAAGAACACCATTGCGGATTCCATCAGCAGGGAATTGCGCTCCTGCCATGAGGGGGACCTTAGGCAGTACCAGGTGGACCACATCTTCGCCAAGTGGGGCAGGCCCCAGATCGATCTGTTCGCGACGGCGGCAAACTCCAAATGCCAGACGTTTGCCAGCAGATTCCACCAACCGAGGAGCCTGGGGGACGTGTTCTCCTTACCGTGGGAAGGGATGTTTCTGTATTTGTTTCCTCCGTTGCCTCTCCTGCTACGAGTTATCAATACGCTCAGTGTCAGTGCAGGATGATACTCCTCGCCCTGGCGTGGCCGAGGCATATTTGGTAGTCGGACCTTCTCAGCCTGTCCGCGTCGCCTCCGATCAAGCTTCCAGTGGTCCCGGTCCTTGAGGGCTTGGCTCCTGCAGCTCTAGAGTTTGGAGAATGAGTTGCCGGCGGACTGCAGTTAGTCCAGGGCGTCGTCGACTTTGAAGTGCTATTGTCACAAGTGGAAGTGTTTCGCAACGTGGTGCCGGTCGCAGAAGATTACCTCTCTGAGGGTCACGGCCCCGCAGATTCTTCCATACTTGCTATCCTTGGCCAAGGCTGGACTGGCGCCTGCCTCGATCAAGGTACATCTGGCGGCGATCTCCTGCTACGCCAGGTCATCAGGAAGGTCTTCACTATGGTCTCATCGACTCGTCAAAGGACTTTTTCATTCTTTCCCGCCAGTGAAGGCTCCTGCCCTTGCATGGAAAATCAACGTGGTGATGATGAGGCTCATGGGGGGGGCCCCTTCGAGCCTATGCATCTGGCCCCTCTCAAGTACCTCTCACAGACAACGGCTTCCCTGGTGGCCATCACCTCCACCAGGAGGGTGGGTGAGATAAAGGCCCCATCCTGCAAGGAGCCATACCTGACTTTCCACAAATGGAGGGTGGTGCTACGGATGCACCCCTCTTTCATGCCAAAGGTTCAGTCGGAAATCCACCTCAACGAACCTTTAATGTTGCCTGTTTTTTCCCTCAACACCTTTGTCACTGGCTGAAAGGGCCCTGCACTCGCTGGACGTTGCTCATGCCCTGAAGTTCTATGTGGCATGCACAAAGAGTTTTCGAAAGACTTCACAGCTTTTCGTGAACTTTGGTCCTGTGAACCATGGGAAGTCCTTGTCCAAAGCTTCCATCTCAAGGTGGCGCTCCGGCTGCATCATGCACTGTTATCGGTTGGCAAATCGACCGCTGCCCGGCCGTTCGAGAGCCCACTCCATCAGAGCCATCGCTGCGACAACAGCGTTCCTAGCTGGTGTGACCCTGCAGGACATCAGGGCTGCAATGTGGAGGTCCATGCACACCTTCAAGAGGTTGTACTAGGTCTACAGAGGTTCCAGGGAGGAGTCCAGAGTCGGCTAAGCAGTGCTACACAACCTGTTCGCTTGAGGAGAGTCTGTTCCAGATGTAAGAGTTCATTGCTTCTATTGAGCCTTACCACCTCCCATGGTTGTGTAATGTTGTACTGATGTGTATTCGTTATTCATGAGCATGTGAATCCATGCTGGAGAAGGAACAAGTTATTTACCTGTATCTCTTGTTCTCCAGCATGGTTCTTTTTTAAAAGTTTTATTTTTGGCGGCAGAAGGTTACATGGTACAAACAGCAATGCCTCAAGCATGGGCACATGTTACAAGGTAGAGCAATACATAAAGCATAGTACAATGGTAACAGTAACGTCAGGCATAGGTCATATAAGATTTATACAAGTATGTGTTCATATAGTAGGGGTAGTTACAGAAGGAGTGGGGGAGAAGCCGGAGCTGGAGGCGTTCGTGCTTCTACTGTTAAGGTATGAGTTGAATTCCATCCATATGTCCTTGGGGCGAGAGGTGGCAGGGAGCATGGATATGAATTCTTCCTCACAATTACGTGACCAAGTAAGCATATGGAGCCACTTCCGGTGGGATGGAGGAAAGGAACTCCTCCAATTCTGAAGAATGCATTTCTTGGCTATCATACAACCGATATTAAGGAAGCTAGCTTCCAGCATGGTTCTGGCATGGATTCACATGCGAACCCTCCCTCCGTCCCCTCTGCGGCTCTTCTTGGTCATACTGTCACTTTACGTGCTTACCAAATCTGAAGATGGCTGCCAGAGGAGGGGTTTAGGAAGAGGGCTGTCACTGGATGGTGGCATTATGACCCAGAGGACAGTGATTGGTTTAGAGGAGAAATACAGTTTGAAAGTGAAACACTTTTTCTTTTTACCGAGGATTCCTAGTTTGACGACTGGGAATATTCATGAGCATGTGAATCCATGCCAGACCCATGCTGGAGAACAATAGTTACAGGTAAGTAACTTGTTCCATACAGAGTAATAGCAAAATAACAGCAGCATATTGGCTTTTGCAACATTGTATAGTATACTGATACATAGACCCTCGTGATTGGTTGGCATACTCTCCCAACCTTGGACTTTCGTCTCGTTAGCAGCATGTAAGCAAAGCAAAATGAAACTCGGGTGTGGGGCGCAACGTCCGACTACTACCCACTTGTTCAATTAGCCTACCATCTCTCACGGCCAGGCCCTAAACCAAGGCTTTTTCTTTGTAGTTGACCTTCCGGACTGTTCACTTCTCTGGGAATTTTTAAGGGACTGTAGGTACACCACTAACTTCGCCTGAAGCTTAGTGAATAGGCCTTGTTTTCAAGTTCTGATTTAGTGCTATTTAATTAAATTATGATGGGTGCCATTACTCCTCTTGGCCTCTGGAGACATGATTGCTCTGCCTAACATATGCTTTCTGCTTCTTTGATTGTCCAATATTTGGCATTTGCAGAGGTTTTTTTCCTTGCTTAATCGAAGGGAAATATGTCATGTGTATGCAGCTTATCCTCTTGATTTCCTCTGTGCCTTGCAATTATTTCTTGATGTGGCTTCCTTGATCCCAGGCCAATAGATAGTCTCTGTTCCTCACACAAAGCTGTTTTCCCAGCACCTTTCAGCTCTGCAGCCCTGGTCTGTCTCTGAGGTAGTTTGGCCATTTTTAACACGAGTCCGAACGAAGTCCCATCTTTTAATCATGGCTGCTTTAATCACGATATATTTTCTTCTGCAGCAGGCTTCTATATGTCTCAACTACATTGCGTTTCTGCATATGTATATTCACTTAATCTCTTCTTTATCTCTTTGGTGCGCATGATTTCTTCATATTCATTTACGTGTTTCTTTTGTTCAGTTCCATCTTTAATCTTGGAGTATTTGCATATCGTTTGTGCATCTTCGTGCCTTCTCTTCGTGATGTCACTGTGTCCTCATCTGATTTCACTTATGACTCCTTGAGGTCCAATGTTGTATGCGTATCCTTCCACCACGTCAGTGCGAGGGTACATTTGTTACAGTTGTCTGAGTGCATAACGTCTCTCATATATTCGATGCAGTATTGGGACGATAACCTGGTATCACACAAAATGCCCTCTTGTTGCTATTCAAGTATGACAGGTGAGGGAGCGGGCACTAAGGATGACGTGTACATCTGTACCTCTACATTCCTCTCTTGCGGAGTACTCGACCACCTCCTCTTCTCAACCTTCTTCATCTTTTCTCATTACTTTGCTTTCTTTGGGATCCATACCTTTGTCACCCCCCTCAGGTCGCCTGGATTCTTTGTGCTCATCCTCACTCCAGGTCATGTGACAATAGTTGACAGAATACCCAACGTCCTACATAGTTTTTCTGATCCTTTGGATAATAAAACTTCATCCTTGGGTGTGCCAGGGAACTCTTCTTTTTGTTCTCACGCTTGGTGTCTCCAGTCTATGGTCTATGGTGTATGGTGTGAGAAACCCATGGGTATTCCATTCCCACTCCTTCTCCGCCTGGATCCTCTGCTCAGGTGGCCAGGGCACGGCCAACGTGTTGGATCCAGAACCTGGGGGTGGACAAGCGAGGGAAGATCACCTGGGTGGAAGGTCCTTGGGGATTGGGAGTGAGGTCTCCATAGGCGAGACACAGTATACCCACGGGACAATAAGAGAGTAGGAATAAGTCACTGAAGCCTTTATGGGGTATTCTGACTCTTAATCCCTGATCCAGGTCTCATTACGCCAAATTCACAGCCCATTATTCATGGTACAAGGAAGAGGAGAAAAGGGGTTAAATACACGCGATTGGGTGAGAAGAAAGATCATGCCCAACAGAGACAGGACCGCGATATTAATATCTGTTCGTGTTGCCCATCTAGATCCCAAGGAATATTATCAAGACTGTGCTCCTATAATAAAAACAAGGCTGGCGGATGTTCCTATCTCTGCTGTTGATTTCCTAACAGTATTCTGGTAAATAGAATTAACCATCAGTCCCTATTCAATTCTCCTGTACCCAGCCTTCATGGGATATTTGCAATCCCATTTCATCTCATCCTCCCCATTTCTGACAAATACTGGGAAGAAGAAGAGGCAGCCGAGAGTAGTGAGGATTACCTGCCCAAAACACCTTGAGAAACAAAAGGAAGACTGCCACCTACTAACATTAGATTGTCCCATTAATAGTCCGGCAGGGTCGGGCATTTAACACAGACTACTCACACCTGACTCCTGGTTTAAGTATAAAAGGTGTGGTTTTGCTCAATCAAATAAGCAAGCTGTTAATCCTGATCGTAGCCTCAGAAGCCAAGGAGCAGAGAGCTGAAGGGAAAGAAGCCGTGAGAATCATGAGGAGAGCGGCATGCCGAGACGCTGGCCAGTGCTTGCGAGGTGTTGCAGCGTGGCTAAGGAGCCTTGTCTCCAGGGAGCTGGAGTGAGGCAGCCCATGTCCTGTTGTCGGTGTGAGGAAGAGTGCTTGTTCCCTTGGGGCGTGTGCCGGTACAAAGAGGGGCAGGTGGTTAGACCCTGACCTCGATACCGTATGCCCGGAGAATACTGCTTGCCAGCGCAACGCTGGCCGGTGAGTTTTCAAGCCTGTAAGTGAGGGGAAACTCGGGAGCGTGCAGCTAGCTGGAGCGACAAGGGAGAAAGACAGTTTGCAGGCGGCACGAAGCGGAAAGCGAGAGAGATCACAGAAAGTGAATGGAAAGCGAGTGATTGTCACTGAGGAAGCAAAAGGGAAGAAAAGACTTCAAAGTAGATGAGAAGGCTGCGAGCGACCCAAAAGTGAAGGAAAGGTGCCAGTGGTCACCGGAGAGTGAAACAAGTGTGCAAGAGGCACAGAAAGGAAAAGGACTGGTGCAAGGGTGCACAAAAGTAAAGAAGTGAATGTGCAAGAGGCACAGTGAAAAGAAAGTGAACCCAAAGGAAGGTGCCAGGGGCATGCCAATGCAAGGGGGAAAAAAGACAAAGGTGGTGCAAGTATACACATCAAAGTGGAAGATAACAAGCGGGTGCAGGAAACACCTGAAAGAGGAAAGGACAGAAGATAAGCAAGTAGAGGAACTACAGAGAGGGGCCAAAGATCAGAGTGGTTGCGGTTTGGAGGAGCAAAGAGCCTGGCGTTTTGGAAAGTCTCTGATGTTACGCTATGAGAAGGTTGTGTGTGAAAGTAACTGTAAATAAGAGAAAAGCACATCTTGACAAGTTGACTCTTCTGTTCGAAACTGAAGGGGCATGAACGCAGGGAAGGGAACCCTGAGAGGCCTAAGAGGAACTGCGTTGTTAAAATGAACTTGTTTGAACTGAAGGGGCCTGAGCTTGGGGAACGGTACCATAAGAGGCCTAACAAAGGTGAACCCTTATTTTGTGAAACAAGGAGGCATAAGCTTGGTGAAGGGAATCCTGAGAAGCCTGAGAGAAACTTCTATTTTTGTTTTGTATGAAACTTGGAAGGATTGAAGCTTGGGTAATGGGCCGAAGGGGTTGTTTGAACAGAGTGCAAAACTCTGTAGAGAAGAGCTAACTAACAACCTCTTTTTGATTGTGCTAAACTTTGATGATACTGACCAAGCCACACCTGGTGTGAAGACCACTTCCAACCAGCCTTGGTATACATTTCTTTTTGAATCACAATTTTTCTTTAAAGAGACTTCCTACCACATTTTATCTCGGAGTGAGGGCAAGCATAGCTTTAGACACAGATTGTTTTGGACTTTCAGACATTGACGGCCCTTAGAAACATCAGTTGAGGGTACCATCACTTTAGAGTGGGGGCTAGTTAGGTGGTACACCAACCCCAGCATTATATTAAATAGAGGTTTTGAAACTATAACACCCTCTCTCCCATGATACCATGCCTGTCTCAGAATGGTTACTGTTCACATTGCATTGTATGTACAAGTACAAGTGTATTGTATGATATTCGGGCTGCATTGATGAGCCTCTCTCCCACTATACAGGTCTCTCAAATTTAGCAGGGGTTCTGTTCCCAAATTGCATAGTAGGATATTCAGATTACATTCATAGGCCTTTCTCCCACTGTAGAGGTCGCTCATATTTAGCAGGGGTTCAGGTCCCCAATTGCATTGTATGATATTCAAGTTGGATTGATAGGCCTCTCGCCCACTATACAGGTCTCTCAAATTTAGCAGGGGTTATGCTCCCAAATTGCATTGTAGGATATTCAGGTTGCTTTGATAGGCCTCTTCCCCTCTATACAGGTCTCCCAAGTTCAGCGGGGGTTCTGTTCCCAAATTGCATTGTAGGATATTCCGATTGCATTGATAGGCGTGTCTCCCACTATAGAGGTCTCTCAAATTTAGCAGGGGTTCTGGTCCCAAATTGTATTGTATGATACTCAGGTTGCATTGACGGGCCCCTTTCCCACTAGACAGGTTCCCCAAACCTAGCAGAGGCTCTGCTCCCAAAATCTGCATTGTAAGGATTACAATACTCCTTAGAGTCCCCCCAACCACGCGGGACTCTAGAATATTGTTAGACTTGTTCTCAAGCACAAACTTAGCCCTAACCACCATAACACATACCCCTAGAGAGGATCAGACCGTGATAGTAGAGTTTCAATCACCCTCACCTTTTCTGAGAGACCTACATAGACGGCCACTGAACTTTGAATTACCCCTCCCCCCCCTCGACAACTGTACACCCAGCACCACAACCCCACCGGACGGCGCTCTGAGGATACACAAACCAACCCACCTGAAGAACAGACAGCACAAAAAAGCACCCTGGCCTACCAACACAAGAAGAAACTCCAGTACTGCCATCACAAGACACCGCAGCCAACCACTCAACTGGCACTCCCGCACAGAGCACCAAAATGCCCCGGAACTCGAAGGGACGCCGAGAAAGGGCACAAGACAAGGCCGCACAGGACACAGATGCACAAATCCAACCTACCACCAAAGCAACAACCGAAAACAGAGGAAACACAACTCCAAAAACCGAAACAACCAGAACGACCTTCCAAAGGGAAAATTCCTTATACCTCGCACCTTACCTCTCAACAACCCCCGAACCAGATCGCCCCAACAACACAGAGACATCAAGACACACAAAGAACAACCCAGGACAACCAGGAAAAAGACGAGAGCACCCAAGAAGAGTGTGGATAAACTCCGACACCATCACTCCATACATTACAAGAACAGAAGGACACCCTCAACACCCATGCCACACCGGTAAAAAAAATGACGAAGATCTAACATCCAACAACCCAAACATCAACCTAAATGACCAATTCAACGAAGAAGAAGCCTTCACGGACCTTCACCTAACCGGCGTAAATAGAGCAGCACATCGTCAAACAGCCAAGCTTCCAATCCAGTAGACGGCGTCGATGAAGATGCAGCCTTCGCTGATCCTCATCCGCCACCCTACAATGAAGATGCAGCCTTCGCTGATCCTCATCCACCCCCAATCAACGCCAATAACGATGCACCACAAACCAAAACAAAGAACAACAAACAAGGAAAACCACACCAAAAAGATCCACTGCAACCTCATCAATGCAAGGTCAATGTCCAAACATGCCACCGAAATATACGATCTGCTCTGCGACGGAGGAATCGACATCCTGTTTGTAACAGAAACATGGCTAGACGACAACTACAAGATCACCCTGTACACCTGCCTGCCTGAACACTTTCAAATGCGTCCAAGCAAATAGAAAAGCCAAAAGAGGAGGGGGGCTGGCAATCATTCACAAGGAACACCTGGATATCAAATTGGGAGAACCACTAAACATCAATAAATGCAAATCCCTAATCATATGCCTAGCAGTAAGCCCCAAAACAAACCTGAAATTCATACTAATATATAGACCACCAACCTATGATGCAACCTTCGTAGATGCCTTCACAGAAGCAATCGCCGTCCTAGCCATCAAACACTATCACCTGATAGTCCTCAGAGATTTCAACATCTGGTTTAAAGAAGAAACCACGACCATACAAAAATTGCTAACCAGCCAACTTGAAGCAATGAATCTGCAACAACTAGTCAAAGGAGCAACCCACTCGGCAGGGCACACACTTGACGCAATCTTCGCGAACTAGTGAAGACAGGCACAAGACATGCAAGGTTCAAGGGTGTTTATTGAACAACAAGGGTTGGAAACACTGGCCCTATATCTACCATCAAATAATAAATAACACAGTCCTAGTCATGTCTGTCAAAATGATGTGGCCTATACTAAATAAACCTATGGCCTGCCCTTACACTGTTAGAGTAAATGGATGCATGGAAAAAGGTGTCTGTAAAGGAAAGTCAGTGTTATAACATAATAGATCAAGATGGCTGAGTCAGCTCTCCTCCCCACGTCGGACAGCACGGAGTAAGGCGGCCCCATAGACAGGATGACATACTCTGGCTCAGGTTCTCAAAACAAAGGCAGTTCAAAACGGGATCGAGGCCCACCTGGCCTTCCATGTTAAAGTCACTTTTCTAGCATTCCAAAGGTTTTTTAACAGTTCAACTAAAAGTTCACATGGGTCTCCCTTCTTCGGGCTCGGACCTCTCAATCACAGCACTTGCAGGGGTTCCCCAAGCTTAATTCACATTCGTTAGGGGTTCCCTTCCCCTAACTTTTCCGGTCTCCCTCAGTCTGGCTCGGACCTTTCACGGATGTCGAGGACTTTCAAATGTGCAATGCTTTTACTATTGACCTCTGCAGTACCACTTCAACTTTCTCTTCAGCTCACACAGTCATGTAATTTGCCTTAGTGTCTCTTGGTCTTGGTAGTTCAGTACCGTAGGCTCAAAAAGTTCAATTCTTTCTCTTAAGCATTCACCTTTTCACTTCCTCTTTTGCCGGTTCTAATCTTGACCATTACGCATTCTTAAGTCTCACATCAGGACTCACTCAACAGAGACTTTCGATTGGGCACTGTTGCTATGCCGGACCACTCTTTTATACTATATCACTATTATTCGTCTCTTTCTTGCTTCAACTCACCGGCGGTGTTGGCTTCTTTGTTCGTATCCTTGATTTGGGAGCCAGTAACGATACCAGAGCTGTGGCTTCACCGCCCCAACTCGGACGTTCACCCGGGAGGGCTGCTGATATCTTTCTAATGCAGTGTTTGAGGCACACTTCTCTTTCGCTGTGTCCTCTGAGGAGTCAAACCCGGACCCCTCTTGATTTGCAAAGTTTTAAAGTCTTTGGACTTCATGTCCTAGAATGCACTTTTCGTCGTTCCCACTTCGTCAGTGCCCCAATACAGCATTCCAGGGTTTTGGGAGCTGCTGAGGTCGGGGTCTCGCCACCTGCCCCTCCAAGGCCTGGGCTTTCCTGTTTTGCCCAGGGGAGGAGCTCTGGTGTGGGCACTGCCAGGTAACCCCCAACTGCCCCTGGTTTGGCTCCCTGGAGTTAGAACTCCCTATCCCCCCTGCAGCCTCCCCTGTACTCACAGGCCCAGCAGTTAGGCTGTCTTTCTTCCTCCAGGCCTTCCAGGGTCTCTTCAGCTCGAATTCTATCCTCTCAGCCTCTGTGCAACATGCAGCATCCCCAGCTCGCTCAAAGTGTGTCTGTGTGTTCCACCTTTTATACTTACTGGGAAAGTTAACGGGTTTCAGGTGGGAATTATTGTAAAGGGAGGCCTGATTTTGCCTGGCCTCATTATCGGGACAAAATGGCAACTGCCTATAGGAATCCCTGCTGCAGTGGTTTTTATGAGTAATCTTCATAGCTCCCTCTTCTTCGTCCAGTGGTTTGGTAAAAGGGATTTTTAGAGTGGAGGTAGGAATTGTGGGAGTTGTAGTTTTTCGAGAGGTGGTAAAAATATCGTCAGAAGAAGGGGAACGATTTTGTTGATATATATATTTAGATATATTGGAATTGGTGGGGCAAAGGGATAAAACTTAAACAATGACTCCATCTTTATAGATTGTTTTGTTAGGGGTGTGTTGTGAAGAGGGGATACCGCTTCTTGCCATCGGATGTCTTACCCCCACTCCCAGAGGACTCCTCACCCAGGTGATCCTCCCGCACCCCTCCACCCCACGGTCTGGATCCAAAGGGGAAGGCCGTGACCTGGCCACCTGAGCAAGAGATCCCTGGGGACTAGATAGTGAGACACCCTTTTAGTTTCTCACACATTTCCCACCTGGTTATCTGCAACCGTTGGTGTTCACTGCAGTCTGGATTCCTGGCATGAATATAGCTTTGAATATTACTGCCGCCTTACTGAACAATGTATGCTCAGTTGGAATGCTATCGTAAGCTTCTATTGATTTTGCTGAGAAATAGTTCTCTCTTCAGCCGAACGAGGTCGAGCGATCTCTTCCTTCTCTGGTGTGCATCCATTTTTGGAAAATATTCAATATGGAGATCTCTTTTGGGGCTCACCAAACGCAGGAACATGTATGACCACGATAGAGCATATTCCTCCCCAGTTTTTAGGGCGTTGCATGGAAGCTCTGGATCCACAGGCCTGATAGTGGTCCATCAGCATGGCAGTTCCTCCATTCATTCCAGGAACATCAATTATCTGCTTACATCCCTCGTTTTCTCCCACTTTAGTCGACCCTGTATATCTGAAGCACAGTGTGACATTTTCATCAGTAATATAGATACAGGTCCTGCTTCATTATTGACCCATACAGAAGTTTGGCATACTTGGCCCATGATTTCAGGCATTAGTCATTCACCACTTGTACTATCTGCACTGGTGCTGTCATCAATATGTACACACTACGGGCAGCATTCCATCTTCCCATCCTGTTCTGGTTGCTACTCATCCATATACAAACATCTGAGGCCTTTCCCAGCATTCTGGTAATCCTGGCGTTTCCCATGCATCTACAAATCATAGTCTCTTTTGCTCAACAATACTTATCTGGTGCCCAGTCATACCACTGAGGGAATACATGAGCATCCTACTAATCCATCCTGGGTCCTTTTCCATTTGCTGCGTTTTATTTTATATATCCATCTTCAAATGGAAATGCCTTTCTTGACCTCCATTTTAGGGTTGGCCGTTTTCCTTCAAATTGTCCTCTTGCGCACGCTGCCAAATGACTGAGACATCTGGCATCATGCACAGGTATTTCTCTTGCAATGAATGCTGTTGTTGTGCTCATAGCATAAGTGATGCGAGAACACATGTTGCAGCGTTCATCTGACGTTCTCCTCCCCAACTACTTCATGTGATGTGTGAGAAACTGGAAGGTGTCTCACCCGCTAGTCCCCGGGGGATCTGTCATCCAGGTGGCCAGGACACGTAAATCGCTTTTGGATCCAGTTCCTGGGGTTGGACCAATGCGGGAGGATCACCTGGATGAGGGGTCTACGGGGAGTGGGAGTGAGACACTGGGTGGTGAAACGCAGTATCCCCTTCCCTGTAACATCTTTCCGCCATCCTACCAGGTAGGATACTTAGGAACACAACCCCCCCATTTCCCGACACGGAACACTTTCTCACGGACAGCTCACCATGAGCGAAAACGGACTACCACCAGAGCCGTATACCCGACATGTCTCAATACAATGGTCAGGCAATTACTGATCATTACGCACACCTGATTTCCATCACACTTCTCCAGATGGATAAACGACGGAGCACAGAAGCATACTGTGCAAGGCAAAGCACAAGAGGAAGCAGCAGTTCCAAGATGTCAGTTGTATACGAGGAGAAAGACGGCGAGACCAAAGAGGGTTGCAAGGAGGGAAGTGCCCTTGACCTTTTGAGACTGTTACTTTCGTGAAGTTTGGAAAATAAGGAACCTAAGACCGGGGACTAAAGCTGAAGAAACCTGCATTGTGTGTCCGAGGTACCCGGGGCTCTCCCGCGTCGATAACCAAGGTGGGGAGGAACGGTTGTTGCTGTGGTACTGTCCTTGGCTCCTACAACAAAGCAGCGACAGTAAAGGCAGCACAGCCAGTGAGTCGGAGAAACTGATACCAGACCAGCCTGTGCTAGTACCAAGGTTGCAAGTGGCAACATTGCATGATGAAATCCTAAAGAGAACAGTGTGTGAAAAGTATGTAACATGAATGTAATTGAAAACCAGAGGAGTGATTGTACTTTGGCGGCCAAAAAAGATACCGTAGACAGAGTGGTCCGGCACCGCGTGGGTGCTCATTCGAACGCCTCTGTTAGGTACCCAACTAGTTGGGAACTGTGGAAAGGGAATTTTGAGATCGAAGTGGCCCTGCAACGGGTCAAGCTAAACCCTGTGCACATTCGAAAGTCTTTGATTGCTTAATGCAAACTGAAATTGGTCCGAGCTCGGCTCGGCGAGCCTAATTGTGCAAGAGCTAGGATCTGAGCCCGGCTGAGGGGGATCCGGGGTGAACGGTGAGTCACCCGAGAGAGAATATTCTCTGAACATTGTAAAAAGGGGGATTGAGCTTGGAAGAGCCACAGTAACGATTGTGATATAAAAGGGATCTGAGCACGGCTGAGGGGGATCCAAGGTGAATCACATGAATTGAATACTTATTAGAGGAAAGGAACTTTGTGTTTTGTTTTTGTACATCAGGTCCTCTGAATCAAGAGACTTTGATAAGTAAAGAAATTTGGGCACACAAGGCCCTGATGCTGGTAATGGAACTGTATCTCGTGCCGAAGAAGCCAGAGTGTGTGCTTTGCTCGATTGAACCGCCTTGTCCCGTGCTCAATACGTGGGGAAGGAAGGCCAACGGCCTTCACATCCTGAGGTATCATTTTGTGAACAATTGTTTCATTTTCATGAACACTACCCCACACTATTTGTATTTAGCGGTAAGGATTGGCAATAGTTTTTTTTTCAGTACAGACCCTTTTACTTTGACGAGACTCCACTAGGACTGCATTTTTATTATTTGATGGTCGCATCTTGCTCCCATCTGTAGATTGATGATTAGATAGGCGTTTATCACACTATTATTGTGTCTGCCTTACTGTTGATACCCTGCCTTCCTTACAGCCGATACCACATGTTATTCTTTAAGTGGGCTGAATTTTCAGGATATGCATGTATATGTTCATGGTCTTCACCAGAATCTCTCTTGTCGAAAAATGTGTTTAGCAAAATCAGGGAAAGTAGTACTCCTGCTTTTGTTAGGGATGATAAGAGATGTTTAAGTGACAACCACTGTTTCTGTATTTTTAATCTTTGTGTGTCTAAATTACATAATAAGGAAGAAAAGACAAATCATTGTGCAAAATGTGATCACAATTAGTATTCCAAAGAAACTTATCGATTTTCCTGTTGGTAGTAATTCTCTTACATTTTGGAACATTGCCATTCTTTTAATTCAATATATAATTTTATTTCTTTTGTGAATCACACTTTTATATCAAAAACTGCAAAATGATCGCATAATGATCCTGATAATAATAGGACTGCTTTTAGGATTGCAGAGAAATGTAACAATGTTCACTTATCGTCAAACTAAGGCTGGATAAGACTGCAATATGCAATTAAAAACAGCATACAAGAATGTGTGTAACATTATTATTATTGGCAGCATAAAAGGTGCAATGTGCTCTTTTTCTTTAGATCCGGTACATCAATACACTGTCTCTTTTGCTAATCTAAAATAGTTCTGGAACTGTTTCAAAAGTTATTCCTCCTTCTTTTCCTTGAAAGTTATTTTTAGAAATTCAAAGTGTCCTTATTTCGATTAATCTTTGTTTTGGGTCTTGGCAACCGATCTTGTCATCATACATGGAGCTTCGTCTCTTGCTTCACTGTCAGCTGATGCAGGGGGGGGTGCAAGGTTTCTCCTTTGTACGGCTTTACATCATGCAGGTGCAGCCACACTCTTCTTCCTTGTAGCTTGACAGCCGTGGGAATGGCCCCTTCTACTAGGTACGGTCCTTCAAAGCACGGTTTATTCCAAGTGCGGACAAAATACTGTATTAGCACCTGGTCCACTGGATACAAATTCGGTTGCTTCAATAAGACTTTGGGATCGACTGTCTGGCTGTCTTCTTCAATCCTCTTTGACTCCTCCCGGTTTTTGATCTGTTGAGAAATAAAAGAAACACTTGCAGTCACATTTGTTAAATAATTGTGCATCTCATCACCTAATGTTTTTGCTATAATATGTGCATCAGTTTCTACCCTAGTACCGTAGTAGGAGGAGCAAGAGATATTCTCATGCAACGTCCAGTCACTAACTCAAGAGGAGTCAGATGGTGATCTGAGCCAGGCTGGTTTCTCAGTGCAAATAATGCAAGGGTTAAGCAATGTAACCACCCCTTCTTTTAATCTTAGCTATCCTCTAATTTAAACGTTTACAAATAGTATTCACTGTGGATGATAGGCAGAGGAAAATGTATGCTTTATGCTTACTAAAGGAGTAACCTTCTCAAATAATTCATTTACAAAATTCGACCCATTTTCAGACCACAGGACTTCGCACACACCCCATCTATGAAATACCTCACGTAGGAGAAACTTGGCAGCACATGCGGCATTGGATTACGTACCTGGACCTGCCTCAATCCATGTGGAAAAGCAACAACTACAACTAACATGTATCTGTAACCACTGCATGTCTACAACATATCCACATAATCTATATGTAGATACTGGAAGGGGCCATTGGGCCGAGGGATTGCTCCTCTCAATGTTCGCAAAGTGTGCCCTGCTGCATATTTCTGGCACACAATACAGTTCACAATTAACTGTGCCACATGTTCTAATAAATTTGGTGAAAACCAATCTTCTGCAATCATGGCAGCAAGACGCTCTCGAGTTGTGTGCGCGGGGTAGGGAAGCTGCTCCAGCGCCACCTTCAAGAATGCTAGAGACTGTAATGCTAGAGTGCTATCCTATTTCCATATAGCCTCAGTGGGGGAAAAAGAACACCCCCGTCTTTTCCATAATTCTTGCTATTCTTGTGGTGCTCGACCTTGTAACTCAATTAGCTGGACTATGGACGACATATTGAAACCTTCCTTCACCATCGTACATCGGCGTGACATTTGTTTAACACTTTTTACTTCAAAATCAGAAATATTTGGTAAATATACTGTCCTTTTGGCTTCTGCATCTTTGTTGCCGCGAGAAATCATGTCTGTCCTCTTAGTATGGGCTCCACATTTCACCATAGCAACAGCTAAGGGGAGTCTCAATGCCTCAATAAGCTTATCCAATAGGTATGCATGTTGCCCCTGTGTGCTGTCTGCACGGAAGACACCCCTCCTTTTCCTGCATGACAGTGCTGCGTGTACAGTTGGCGTCACATAGGTGGTGTCAGAGTACACGGTCACTTAATCATCCTTGTATCTGTGGACTGGGGTGATATGCGCCACTAATTCTGCAGCCTGTGCTGAACAATGTTAAGGCAGTCTCGCACTTGTCACTACTTCAAACTTACCATCATGGTACAGTTTCACTACTGCTGATCCCGGTTGTCTTTCTCCTGTGGTTTGGTCAATTTTCAAGGAACCATCATTGATCAGAATTTCCCCCCTCTGAGAGCATTTTCACTAGCATGGAGAATATCGTCCTAGAACTCAGTATACGTGGTGCAGTCATGTACATAGTGCTCCATCCCTACTGTTTCTGCTATAAATGTTGTTGGATTCACAATTCTACTCCTAACAATTATGATTGCTGGGTTTGAAATGATCACCTCATACCCTGATGCTCTTTGTGTAGTCAAGGTACTTTTGGGTTTCTCTAGAATGGCAAATAACGAATGTTCGATAAATATCACTGAACACCCCTTTGTAATACTTGCAGCTTTTTCAATAACGAAAACAACAGCAGCTAATGCCTGTTCGCAAGGGTAATGTCCTTTCATTACTGGATAAAAAATCCCACTATAATAGGCCAGTGGTTTATGTCCTAATGTCGTTTTCTCAATGAGGACTGCTGTCATTACTTCTCCATTTGAATGTGAAAATAGATAAAACCCTTCATTATTTTTTATTTTATTTATTTTATTGTGTTCCACAGTACAAAAGTACTTTTAACACAGTTAAAATACAAATATAATACAAATTCACAATACAAAGATTAAGAAAACATTCCACCCTATTATAAAAATACTGCAGCGTTCCGTAAAAACTCTAAAACATGAATACTCAGGCACAGTTCATTACAATTCAAAATCCTCCTCCACAACTCATCTTCCGAGAGATACCCAATTCCATGTAAAGATTGGAGTCTGTGAGGAGGTGCCTACAACGGACAGGGGGGGTGGAACCAACAACTCCCGGGAAACGTGGGGACACGGGGAACAACACGGAGGCAAGAACAGCAGAGGAGCAGCAGCAGCGGTGAGCTGCAGCATGGATGGTTGCTTACCGTGTAGGAGTTACAGCGCGGTGCAGCCAACGTTCCGGATTCGCCAGGCCAGGAGAGTGGCGGAAGCAGTGCCAGGGAAGTGCCCGCGACCAACATGACCAGTGGCGGAGGTCAAGCGGAGCCGGGGTGCAGGAGCGGGAGAGTGCGCATAGCCGGCACAGCCTGCGGGAAAAGTCGGGAGGAGCCACGAACGCCCGGACCCACCCATATGTGCTCGGGTCCCGGCGGCACTTCATCGGCGCGGGCAAAGGCACCACAGGGCCTCCCACTATGCTACAAGGGCAGGCGGAAGTGATGGGGGCGGGTTCTGGCTTTAAGGGAGGCGGGCCAACGGCTTCCCAGCCAATCACAAACGGGAAGGTCCTAAACCCTGCTGATTGGTGGGGCTTTGAAACCTCAGGGAAAGATAAAAGCCCGCAAATTCTAACCAGCTCGATCTGTCATTTCCACAGGACGCTGAGACGGAGAGTGGAGCCGACCCAGAGTGGTGGGCCTATCCGGACCTCACGCATTAAGAGACGGTCCCCTTTCTCAGGAACCCACAAGGGAAGAAGAGCCTACGGTGAAGGAAACCATTTGGACTTTTCAGTTAATGACTTTTCACTTGAATTATACAAGTAATAAATATACTTTCAGCAACTCACCTTGACTCCCTCGTCATACTTCCACAGAGTCGCAGGATTTCCAAATTTGGACACTCAACCCATAGATGCCTTAGAGTTTCTGTCTGAAGTTTACAATGACGACGCAGCCTCTTTTCTCGTGGAATGTTATGACGCCGACCCAATATTTCATTAGTTGGTACCAGGTTCAACCTAAGTCTTAATACTTGAGACCTAAAGCTTCTTTATATTATAATCTGGAATTCCAAACACAGTGGCTGTCCTGATCGCCTTTTTGAATTCTTCAAATCCTTCAGTCATTTAATCTATCGTCGAATAAATTTACTGTATTCAAAAACCCAGGACTTAAAATAATTACATGGGCCTAAAAGTTGTTGCATTTCCTTCACTGTGTAAGGTTCTGAAGTCTTCATGATAGATTTTGCTCTCTCAGGTGTCACTTTTCTCCCTTCTTGAGAGATGAACTGTCCTATATACAGGACCTCTTCCTGACAATATTGTAGCTTTTCTTTGTCTACTTTATATACTTTCTCTGCAAGTATGGTCCTTAACTGAACAGATCTTTTCTGCAATTTTCTTCTGTCTCGATGCACACTTATGTCATCTACATACTCAATTAGGGCACTCTCAAGTTGTACGTTACCTAGATGCATCTGAAGGACCCTGCTAAAGATCGAGGGGGACTCGGAGTATCCAAGAGGAAGTCTTGTGTGTTTCTAGTTCTGATTTCTATATGAAAATGAGGTCAAATCCTGCGAGTCCTCATGAAGAGGTATTGAGAAAGGGGCGTTCTTCAAATCTATTACTATAAAATATTTGGCCATGGCTGGAATATTGCATAATATCGTATCTGGATTTGGAACCAAAGGAAATTCTGCTTCAACCATATTATTTAAGGGAAGGAGATCCTGAATAAATCTCCACAACCCTCATTTTGATTTCTTCACTGGATACACAGCTGTGTTACATGGAGATTCTGATGGCACCAATATTCCCTGTTATACAGGTTTCAAATATACCTTCATCTGCTTCACTGGACATGGAGTATTGCTTTGCTCGTGGCAAAATTGATCCAGGTTTGTTTGATTTTAACTGTTACTGCTCCACTCAATAGGCCCACATCATATGGACTACTGGTCCATAGGATGCATGGCACCTTCTCTAAATCTTACAGAAAAAATGACTTTCTTTTTTTACCAATGCCATTCTATTTGGTATCTCTCTATTCTCTACTTTAATCCAATAAATGAGATTTATGAAAAATATTAATTCATCATCTGAATAATCCCTGAAACTTTCGTCTGTCAATCTATACCCTTCACCAAGGGCTATGACTGCTCTCCATCCTCTTCCCTCGTCAGTCCCATGAACAACCACCCTTTTCTCTCTTAGCACTTCTGCTTCTAGTTCTAGTGAGATAATCTGCCCTTCATCAACCATGGGTATTTCTGGTCTAAACAAAAACTCTTCAGGTATTGTCAATATTTTACCTACCAGCCTAGGTAAACATGTTAATAAAACAGTCACTCCATACAAAGATACTTCTGTGTATAAGGGACTCATTTGTAATGCTTTTTGGCCATATGCCAATATAAACTCTTACATTCATATAATGTATCCCTAGGGTAGAACACACTACTCAATCGTCAGAAAAAGATATTGTCATGTTATGTTTTGTCATCAAGTCACGCCCTAATATGTTAACTGGTGTCTGCCGAGAATACAATAGTGGCATGGGCATGTCATGCTCTCCTATAGAAATTGGTAATTCTATTTTCCAGTAAAAGGAACAAAGCTCATAGCCCCAGAGAATCCCTCCGCATTCATGGCAATGCCAGACATTGGGTACTTTCCATCTTGAACAGAGAAACTAGTCTTGTCTCCTATCGTAACCTTGACCCTTGGTTCCTCTTGTGGGTTGGGGGGTGTCAAGTGTCACTGATAGTACTGAACACATCAGGTCACTCTGTGGGCTTTAGTACTGAACACATCAGGTCACTTTGCGGGCTATCCTATTGCGGATATAAATTAATCCCTGTACCCGTGAAAGGATTCCCTCCTACAATGGCCACACTCCCTATTCTAGGTGTGGGTTCTTGTGGTACCCCAGCATTCGTGTTCCATTGCGGCACCATGGCCTGTTGGGTTTGGTCTTGCTGAGTCTGTACTTGTTGTGCTTGCCTAGGAACTTGCTGTGGTTGTCCTAGTGACTTATGTGATTGCAATGGAGCTTGCTATGTGTGCTGTATTTGCAGGCACATGTCTGAATCTGCATGTGATCTTGGGCATAATACTCGTGTGGTTCTGTGTTGTATTGTGGAACATACCCCATCCCCCTCTTGGAGCTTGCCAGTTTTGCTGCATGCCCCCTCTACTCCTACATGTTCGGGCTATGTGTCCCATCCTTCTACAATTCCAACATTGCTGCGGCTCTCTGCCATGAAATCTTCCTCCTCCTAAGGGTTTTCAAAATCTGCCTCGTCCCCTATGTCCATTCCCTCTACCCCGTGGCCAGAAATTGTATCCCCCTTGATCTATAGGATACACTACATTACTTGGCTGTGCTGGCCGTACTTCTTGTGTCGCCATGCCTTAAACACTTGTCAATACTGCTCCCTCTAGGTCTAATTTTGACAGTTTTTTCTGCACTAAATTTGCTTCCTCCTGCTTTCAACCCTCAGCCTTCTTATTGTTCTCTTGTAACAATCGTCAATGATGCAGAATGGTCAATTGTATCTCTGCCCATGGTTTCGCATCCATCCCTACCAGCATTCTCATCTTCCTCTGCACTTGTTCGGGCAGTCCCTGACATAAAATAGGATAGAATAATGCCACTGTTTTATCCCACGGTTCTCTTGTCACAAGACGCCAACGTTCTTGAATAAAGGCAACAGGATCTTCATCCTCGCCCATTTTCCTTGTCATAATTGAACACATGTCTGATGTGTCGGAATATTGTACTCTGAGCACCCTCCATACGTCTGCTCTGCAAATATTAAATGGCACTCCATTGTGTGTTGTGCTTTGTGCTGTCACACTCGCATACCCTGTCTGTTTCCAAATGTCGTTGGCCCTCTCTCCTGGAATGGCTGCTAGCAGGCCTTTTATGTCGCCAATTGCTAATGTCATTAGCGTTGTCATTCTAACTCATAAATCCACTTTCCCGCAGCTGCAGTCAAACTAGGTAATTTACATTTCAAATGATCTTTATCCATTTGTGGCCACAGCATACATTGTGGTTGTCCTTCCCCTTTCTCTAATAATCAGAATTGTGTAAATCCTGGTCCACAATCATACCTATCTACACTTCATGTCTTCCAGGTGGGCTTTACTGGCAGTGACCATAATCTGCTTAGGGAAGGTGGGGATGGGTCCCCTGCACTGCATTATCAGGTTTTTGGTCGCTCAGTACATGTTGTTGGTTCAGGTGTTTTTTCTTTGGGGTCTTCTAAGTTTGACCATTTTACCCCTCTTTCTTCGCTTGAATCTTTAGAAAAACCGCATACGCCCCCTCCCCTCGCTCTTTCGCTTTTCTCCCCTTCTTCTTCTGACGTAATTATACCCCAGCTTGTATGACTATTGTCCCTTTCCACATCGTTAAGATTTACCCTTTCTAAAGACAGGGTTCTAGGTGTGTCCGTCATTACATCATCTGATTACCTCCTGCTTCCTTTCATGGAAATCCTTCAGTACTATTTGGTTTTGTAACCATCTTTATCTCTCATTTGCCTATATAAATCCCCAATCCTTTTCCCTATGCCTTCTGCCCCATGTTTGCATTCTCGGTACCCCTTGCAATTCCCTTCGGGGCTGTTGTGACCCTCTCTCTTCTTCCCATCGCTCTTGTGCATCGATTGGCACTATGCATCTATTGAATACATGTTGTTTATTTTTTTATTTTATTTTAGTGTTTATTGGTTAATGAAACCCTTGTACACATTAAATTGAAAACCTTCCAAACAAAAAGGTGATTTACTATATAGATAAAATACATTCAAAATTGAGTATTTCCTGCCATATCTGAAATAATGTAAATTTCCTAACTAAATTTCCACCTGTGAACACATACGACCAGAATTGATCAGTGTGCATAAAATTCATACCATAGACTAATTTCCCATACACTCTTTCATATAAAATATTAAAAGCAGTGCAATCGGTCAATAGGTGTCTAGGAGTTTCAATTATTTCCCTACATAATCTACATAAATGCTCTTTGTAAGAAATGTTATGTCAAGCACCAATATTTGATAGGGTAGCCAGTTGATTGAACCTTAATTGCATTACAAAACGTCTTAAATTAGCATTTTACAAATTCTTTAGTCACAGGAGGTATCTACTGGAAATGCTTGCATAGAATATTCTGCATAGCTAGATGTGTTCCCTAATAAGAAATGCAACCATTTCAGTCCCAAATGGCAGCCTTTTGTTTAATTTCCTTAAATTTGGTAGCCAAATAATCTGTTAAATGGCAACAACACACTATCCTCTCAAGGAAGTCTTCAATCTCATTAATCCATAATTTAAGAGCCATTTGAATGCCAACGTTGCCCTCTTCAGGAAATGGGAGTCTACGGATTTGGTGTTATTTTTTCATCAAAATATACACACAGATATAATTTTCTGCATAGTCAACGAAATAATACCAAGTACATTGTAGATCGCTTCCATCGGTACAAACTGGAAAAGCCCCACAGACATCCTCCAGAGTTTGCCTTCTAGCACACTTAACCAGGCAGTTTCCTTCATGGTATATACCTCAAGCCCATACACAATACATGGAACAGTACAGGTTGTGTACAATTGCATCAGTCCCTCAATAGATTGTCCACCAGTTTTCTGTATGAATGTTCTAATAGCCTTGAACTTAACATTGGTTTTATTTATTATGGTTTTAGAGAAATATCTTTATCCATATTATTTGTGACAAATATACCGAGGTAGAGATAGCTGGACACCTCTTCCAATGTAGTCTTCCGAATGGCCCAATTATATTTTTTAATATTTCTTCTGTTTGCCTTAATTGCCATGATTTTAGTTTTTGACAAATTGATAACTAAACCATGACTTGAAGCGTATTGCTCTAAAGCTGTCCTGGAGGACTAACGCAGTTTGATGAAACAGCACAATGTCATATGCATAAGACAGCCAAGCCATCAGACATTGTGAGTTACATGGAGGATAGTTGTCAGTATTCTGTAGTGCGCTCCCCAAATCAGAAAGGTACACGTTACATAATGTCCGATCTAAGGTACAACCCTGCTTTATATCATAGTTTACCTAGAAACCTTCACTTAACGCACCTTCCTGATTAATTCTAATCTGGACCATATTGTCAATGTAAAAAGCTTTCACAAAATATAAAACTGAGTGTGCAACTATCCTTCCTTCATCATCTTCCATAATGTCTCGATCAGCCATATCAAAGGCTTTCATAAAATCAATAAAACAAACATATAAAGCCTTAGTCTTGCTCATCAAAGTATTACGAATAAAATACATTAGGGTCTAAAGATTTGTTAGGGTACTGAAACCATTTCTAAATCCGGATTGTTGAGTACAAAAAAAATGTTTTCCTCTATCCACTCATTAATGTAACCCAATAATAATTTACAAAAGACGTTGGCACTAGAATCAATCATGGCCAGTATTCAGTAATTGACAGGGGATTCTCTTGCACCTTTTTTATAAATTGGACTCAGCAAGGATTTATTCCCGGACATTGGTATGTACCCCGTATCAACAATCTCCTGGAAGATAATATACAGAATACGGGCCCACATTTTAGGATTCACTTTAAAAAGCGCATTTTGAAGACCATCTGACGCAGGTGCTCTAGAAGGCTTTAGATCTTTATTATTTTCTCAATTTGGTCCTCTGAAAACGTAATGCTACTCCTATCAGTTACGTCTCGGTAATGATCCCTTCTAGCACATTTGCTCAATAATATAAGGATAATATATAGTTCTTCCACACATCGTTAGAAATAGGATTGATTTCTCGTATACTTATGTGTCCAGAGTTATATTTATTAAAAATATGCCAAAATGTCTTTGTATCCTTACCCTTAAAAACTGTGAACATGGTCTTCCATTGTGCGGAAGCCACCGTACCTTGGTGCATTCTATGGCAATTTTTAAATCTTAATCTCAATTGTTTTATATTGTTTTGTATTTTTTGTTGAATGTGCATATCCTTGGCTTTTATTCTTGACCCAGCAGATATCTTTATTGAACTGCTTTTTCTTATTTGCAATTGTATGATCATAAACATTATTATGTGTTCTGTTTGTAACACTAATATTTTGTTGACCCTTTACAACTCTATCAAAGTATGTATGTTCTGATAACGGTTCTCTAACTTTCGCTCATTTTTTAAATCAATAAATCCAACAACAAGCGATTCATTCTATTTAAATAACCTTCTGTCCACCCTATTCTATTTCCACCATTATTAAAATAATTACCCTCCATTTGTTCGCATGGTTGCTTTAGTTCACTACTACATGATCGCTTAACTCATTAGGTATGAGCACAATATTTATTGTTTAAAATTGTGTTATTGTTTATAGAACAAACAATAAACAACCACACAGAGCAGCAGGCTCTAATCCAATATGCATCTTACATTTAAACATGTATTTCCGTCATTCCCTACTTCTACTAGTATATAACGCCCCCCCACGTAGCCTACATGTTCAGTAGTCACTAAATTGTATTACTTGCATCAACAACCTCCTTGTGCTGCACGCTTCCTTTCTCTCCTACGTTTGCAAACAGTGTTACCGTTAACACTATTCATCTTTGTATGTCTATTCCCGTCTCTGCGTCTTGCGCCCTGAGTGCCTTTTCCCACACCCCCGTTCCGCTGTACACCACTTTTCTAATTCTTTCCACCACCTGATCACACTCAGCTCTCTCTCGCATCCTTCCACCCCATGGCTATGCTCCGCTTAGTCATTATATATGTCAGGTCCTTGAGTTTATTCAGTGGTTTATCTTTTGCTTTTTCCTTATATCAACCCAGCATGCAGGCCTCCGGTGTCTTGATATCTAAGTCAATGCCTCCTCGGGCTGCCTTGTTTGATACCTTCTTCCAGAACCCCTGTATTACCGGGCACCCCCAAAACATATGCGTGAGCCCAGCCTCCTCCACTTTGCATTTAGGGCACTTTTGCCTTCCAACCCCTATAAAGCTGTTGATAACAGCAGGTGTACGGTATGCTCTCTGTACTATATACATTTGTATTTTCTGTAATCTAGTGTTCCTAGATACCGTCTTGTGGTATCGTTTTATTCCTACCCATTCTTTCTCTTCAAACGTCTTCCCCAGTTACAGTACCTGTTTACTCTTGCATTTCAGTTCAGCTCGTGAGGCGTAGCCTATCAAAGTCTCAGATCCTGGAGACGGCGTGTCCACCCTCCGCCACTGTAAGCAACATCTCAATATCTTAATTTCCAATATCCCCCGCTACGATATTCGGCCATCGTTTACGTAGCACACTCAGTACTGTGCTGTGCCACAGGAAGTCCCGCTGGTATCCCCACATCCACACTCAACTCCTCAAACATTTTCCACCCTTCCTCATTTCGCAGATCCCCCCACTGTGGCCACTCTGCATCTCCCCCCTCCATTCTGTTATGGCCCTGTCTCCCTTCCTGCCTTCCAGAATTGCCACTATTAGCGTCTGTGGTGAAAACGGGTCTTCTATCCCATGACCCCACAGGTCCTGTGCCAGACTCTGATGCCCAGTTTGACCAGGTAGGGTCTCCCATGCTGCTCCTTGGCGGGGTCCCAGAGGAGGTCCCTCAGGTGCCTGCGCTGCAGTGCAGGCTGCAGCAGTTTCGTCTCTATCGTAGGATCATCGGCCATCCATTTCACCACGTGCTGTAGTTGACCTGCTAGAAAATACAACTCGAAGTTCGGCACTCTTAATCCTCCCTGATCGTACGGCCTCTGTAGTGTGTTCAGGGCTACCCTATTCGGCCCATCCAGCCACAGGAACCCTCTACACAGCTTCTCCAGTTGCCGAAAAGAATCTCTTCGAAATGTCAAATGGAACATTCCCAATCAATGCATTAGTTGTGGCAGTGCCACCATTTTTAACAATGCCACCCTCCCCATCATTGACAGTGGCAGTTTGCTCCAGAACCCCATAGATGCAACTAGCCAGCCTTGGCAATTACTGTGTTTTGCTCATGTTCACGAGAGGGGTCTCGCTGTATGTTAATCCCTAGGTATCTAAAGGAGGTCCCGCTCCAGGGTAGGGGGAGGTCCGATAGGTCCTCTTCCACCTTATTCGCAGTGGCTGCCAGCGGAGACAGACATGATTTCTTCTTACTTATTTTAATTCCAATGAGCGTGCTAGAGTTGTCCAGCACCTCCAATATATGAGGCAAATTCACCTCGGTATCCCTCACATGTAGCAGCATGTCGTCTGCGTACATAGATATCACATGTCTCACCCCATCTATGTCTATGCCCACATCCCCGTATTCCTGCCTAAAGTATGCTGCCATCGGCTCTGCTGCCAAGATGTAGAACATCGGTCACCCTTTTCTAATGCCTCTATATAGCTGCCATGTCCCTGAGTACGTACTCCCCGTCTTGACCCTAGCCATCGGTTTTGTGTATATCGGGCACACCCATCTCATAAACAGCGGGCCAATCCCCGTCATCCTCCTCATCGTGGCGTACAACCAGTCCCAGTGTACAGAGTTAAATGCCTTAGTAGCATCTAAAGAGGCAACCGCACCTTGTGAGGCACAGTCCGCTGTGCTATAATCACGCGGTGAAGCCATCGTAGGTTCTCCTGAGCTGTTTCTCCCAGGCACATACCCTGTCTGACCTGGGTGGATTAGCGTGTGTATTACCCTTCAGAGTCTACTCGCCAAGATAGCTGTAAGGATCTTGATATCCTGGTTTAGCAGGGACAGAGGTCTATAGGATCCACAGTCCATGCTCATCTTATCTGGTTTGAGCAGCTGCACTATCGGGGCCTCGCTCATTCGCTTGGGCAGAATGCTATCTTCAAACAACTCATTATACACTTTGGCCATCAATGGCGCCAAAATAACGACATAGGCTGTATAAAACTCACTCTGTAGCCCGTCTGACCCTGGTGCCTTCCACGTCTGCAGGGATCTAATAGTAGCCACCACCTCGTCCGGTGTTATGGGTGCCTCCAGTGACTCCGCTTGGGGGCTGTCTAATTTGGGTAGACTGATCTGAGCAAGATCGTCCTGTATGTCTTCCTCAGTGCCTCCCTGGGGGGCCGCATATCGCATATAATGTCTTGTAATACTCAGAGAACACATTTATCTCTGCTTGCACTTCCTCCAGATCTGCATTCCTATCGGAGTTCTGATGGTCTCCCGCTTACTCAGCCATGCCAGCATCCTCCCTGGTTTATCCCCTTGCGCACGAATCCTCTCCAGATATTTTGTGTAGTTAAACTTCCTGAGTCTGTCCCATTGTGCTAGGCCCGTTTGGTTTAGCGCAATTAACTCATCTAGATGCTCCTTGTTTGTCAAGGCCTCCCATCCCCTTCCCGCCTCCGCAATTCCCCCTCTGTCTTCTCCAGTTCCCTCAAGGCCTTCTGTATACCCCCGATTCCGCTTTCATCACTCCCCTAATGACCACGTTATACGCTTCCCAGAGTGTGCCCACCTTTTGCACACTCCCCTCATTGACTGCTATGTATTCAACCATACTTTTTCTGACGTGCTCAGCGAACGCAGTATCCTGTAGAGCTTCACATCTGTTTCCACGTGGGAATTGGCGGTCTAGGGGCGGACACTCCATCTTGTTACCAGCAGTGAGTGATCTGATAGCAATCTGTCTAAATACTCTGACTCCGAGAATTTGTATCCGCATTCCAATCCCGTGAACATATAGTCTATCCTGGTGTACATGCTATGTGGCGCTGAGTAATGGGAATACCCTCTCTTTTTCCTGTGCTCAGCCCTCCACAAGTCATGCAATTTGAAGTGTCTCACTAGCTAGTTTAATACCTTGCCTGGGGGGGATGGCCGCCTGTGCTTACTATCAGACCTGTCTATAACTGGGTCCATCGTGCAATCCTCCTTCAGACGACCTTCGAGGGTAGCGGGCAGGAGCCCCCCCTCCTACCCTGCAGCCACGGACACCAGGCTGCTCCATCGCAGACCAGGCCAGCGCAGACCAGCATCTCACTAGCAGCACATGGCCTGCCTGACCGTGTCCCATTCATCCGCCTGACCCGCCGATGCCGGGCGCGACGCGGCACCATAGCGAGGCTGAGCCTCGATCTGCCTCGTATTTTGTTTATTTTGCTCGCAGTATCCGCCGGCTGGCGGATGCGCCGGCGGCCTGCATGAAGGCCGTATAAAGGCCCTGTTTGTGCCCAGGCCCCCCTCCTTCAGACGACCTTCGAGGGTAGCGGGCAGGAGCCCCCCCTCCTACCCTGCAGCCACGGACACCAGGCTGCTCCATCGCAGACCAGGCCAGCGCAGACCAGCATCTCACTAGCAGCACACGGCCTGCCTGACCGTGTCCCATTCATCCGCCTGACCCGCCGATGCCGGGCGCGACGCGGCACCATAGCGAGGCTGAGCCTCGATCTGCCTCGTATTTTGTTTATTTTGCTTGCAGTATCCGCCGGCTGGCGGATGCGCCGGCGGCCTGCATGAAGGCCGTATAAAGGCCCTGTTTGTGCCTGTTTGGCGACTGGAAGGCGAGGAAGCGCCCATCCCTTCACCTCTGTTTACCAAAGGCTGCTCGGAGTGAGCCTTGTCCTCCACCACGACGGGCCCCCATTACGGTAAGCCTCTGTCCCTCAATTCGCACCTCTAGTAGGGAAACGAAAAACATTGACATCAAGACCCAGTATCCACGCTCCACCTAATGGCACAGTGCCACTCTGTATTACCTCCTGCGCAGCTGCGAGCTGTGCTCATACAACTCTGACTGATGTCTGCCCACTGTACCCATGAGTACTAAATACCCTTTATGACCCATCTGAGACCCTCCTGGTCGCTCGCCAATTGCATGGCCGCGTAGAGACCACCGTGATTTCATGCTGTGCCCTATGGTCGATTAGTGACCACTGTGATCCTGTGTTGTGCCTTATGGTCGATTAGTGACCACTGTGATCCTGTGTTGTGCCTTATGGTCGATTAGTGACCACTGTGATCCTGTGTTGTGCCTTATGGTCGATTAGTGACCACTGTGATCCTGTGTTGTGCCTTATGGTCGATTAGTGACCACTGTGATCCTGTCCTGTGTTGTGCCTTATGGTCGATTAGTGACCACTGTGATCCTGTGTTGTGCCTTATGGTCGATTAGTGACCACTGTGATCCTGTGTTGTGCCTTATGGTTGTTTAGTGACCACTGTGATCCTGTGTTGTGCCTTATGGTCGTTTAGTGACCACTGTGATCCTGTGTTGTGCCTTATGGTCGATTAGTGACCACTGTGATCCTGTGTTGTGCCTTCTTGGTCGATTAGTGACCACTGTGATCCTGTGTTGTGCCTTACGGTCGTTCAGTGACTACTGTGACATAGTGTTGTGACCTATGGTCGCACCTGACCACTCACAAGCCCTCCTAGGACTTTTCTTGCTGTTAGCCTAACCAGTATTTCACTGCTGACCACCATATCTAGCCCAATTGGCGTAAATAAGGCGAGCCAAGCCTCACCTCACCCCACCCCCCTATATCCCTAGCCATGCTAAGTTGGATATTGTGCATCATGTTCCCTTTCTGCCTTGTCCGAGCGGACACCCCATGCACTGGCTCTCACTTCCTCGCCCTCAGCATTGGGCTCACCAAACTAGCTTGCCCAAGACACCATCCCATCCCCTGTCCTACCCCCTTCCTCTCTACCACACCTCCCTTCCCATCCTCCTCCATTCTCATATCCAGTCTCAAGGACACCCATGAATCCAGCAAGGAACACCACCACGCATCAACCATCACTGAAGGTCCACATGTACACCCCAACCCCTTAAGCAATCGCAAAACACACCCTATCCTAGGATATGACAGAACATCCCGTTTAAGAGTTCGCACAAGGCTCCCACACCACAACCCCACTACCAAGACCCAGCCTCCCAGATCACCTAAACCCATGGTACACAAAACTAACGACAAACACCCCCAGCCTAAAGTAACCAGAACTACCCCACTAAGTGGCCCACCAACTATAAATACTCCCACTAAGGAACCCAACCCCCCCATTAGTTTCAAAAATGCACTCATCAATGCCCGCTCCCTCGGAGCCCACGCCATTGATATTCACGACCTCATTATCGAACTTGACCTTGACATGCTAGTAATCACAGAAACCTGGTTACATCAAGCATCAGGCCCTCTGCTAGCTCTGGCTATTCCGCCAGACTACACCATTCTCAGATCTGATAGAACCACCACTCCAGGAGGCGGTGTAGCCATCATTGCTAAAAACACTATTAAACTTAGATCAAGCTCCATTGAAATAATATCAGGGTACGAATTACTACTCGCCAAACTCTCATTGAATGAAAACACCACAATCAACATAGTGGTCATCTATAGAACCCCTAGCACAAACAGCCACCCAGAAACAGACATCCCTCTATTACTGACGCCCCTCATCAAACTCAAAACGAAATGTATCATCATTGGTGATTTGAATTTAGGTTTCAATGATAACCAAGACCCCAAAGCAACCGCCCTCATCCTGGCACTAAATGACATGAATTTCCACCAACACATCAATGTCCCCACCCACACCAAGGGCAGAACCCTCGATTGGATCCTCACCCTCAACACCAACATCACCTTAGGCCCGATCACCACACTGAATTGGACAGACCATTACTGCATAGAATTTACTATCACCAACGACGATCCCTGCACTCCCAAGAACGTAACTATGGACTTCATCGAAAGCAGAAACTCTAAAAAGCTCACAGCTGAGAACCTCGACCCCACCTTGAACAAACTGCTAGACACCCACTCAATCCCCAGCAATGACCCCACAATTATCGCTGAGCACTACCACAAATGCCTCTCCACAGCGATTAACACCATAGCACCTGTAACCTCCAAACTAAGGCGCCTCAACAAAAAATCCAACTTCTGGTTCAACGAGGAATTAATCGTCCTTAGAAGGAAAAAACGCTCTCTCGAGCATGCCCATAATAAACATCCCTCCCCGGACTCAGCTAAAGCATTCAAAGACGCTAATACCCGCTATAAATCAGCTATCATCTCACACAAAGCCTACGCCTACAATGCTCGCATCAACAATGCAGCATCCGACTCCAAAGAGCTTTTCACTATTCTTAGAGAACTTGAAAATCCACTTCCTACCGACACACCCATAAACACAAGCAAAGAATGGTGTACCACCATACAAGATGCTCTTGCCTCCAAAATCTCTGTTACAAAACAAAATCAACTCCAAAAAATCACTCCTAGCTACAAAAAACCCCAGCCTCCCTAATCACTGTATCCCTTCCAGCGACAACTCCAACCCCCCCTTCCAATTCACACCAGTCACCCACAATCTCGTGCTCGACACTATCTCCAAACTAAAAGCATCCAACTGTAAAGGAGATACTGTCCCAGCCAAACTAGTCAAAGCCTGCGCACCTACACTGACCCCCCTCATTACGAAATTTGTCAATGCCTCATTCAAGTCCAATACAGTTCCGACTTGCATTAAAGAAGCCTGGGTCACACCACTTCTTAAAAAACCAAATCTAGACCCCACCATTCCAACTAATTATCGCCCCATAACTACGGTCCCATTCTTACTCAAAATCATCGACAAACTAGCCTATAACCAAATTCAAACCCATCTAGAATCAAACCAGCTCCTCGGCACCAGACAATCAGGCTTCAGGCCTAACCACAGCACTGAAACAGCTCTCCTGGACCTTAAAATCCAGATGGATGCCATTAGAGACTCAGGGAAACTTTGCATTCTCCTGCTTTTGGACCTCTCAGCCGCGTTCGATTTGGTGGACCACGACAAACTCTGCAACTCACTTGCCCGTGAATTTAACTTCTCTGGGGCAGCCATTGCCTGGGTGAAATCATTCTTAACCGACCGCACCTCCAGAGTGTCCATAGGCAAAGAAGCAGCCAACCCCATCCCAGTCCCCATAGGAGTGCCCCAAGGCTCTTGCCTTTCTCCTACGCTGTATAACGCATACACCAAGCTCCTGTTCTCAGCACTTGACAACATGGGTGTCACATACACAAACTTTGCGGACGACACCCAGATCCTTATTCCCCTTACAGGCAACTATGACCAGGACACCTTAACAATCAACAAAATTTACGCCATCATACAAAACTGGATGGCATTAAACAGCCTATGTCTCAACGATGAGAAGACGGAAGTCCTCATCGTAGGAGCTCCAGCCAAATTAGCTACCCTGCAGCCAGAATATTCAACCATCAACATCGACGGCGCCAATATTCCAGTGTCTAAACAAGTAAAAACACTGGGCGTGTACCTCGATGCCAGCCTAACCATGACTAAACAGATCAATGCACTTTCCTCTTCCACGGCCTACACTTCTAAATTAATTGCACTCAGCCGACAATTTCTGACCCCAGCAAACTGCCTCACCCTGGCCAGAGCACTGGTACTTTCGAAATTGGACTACTGTAATGTTTTACTACTGGGCACCTCCAACACTAACCTAGCTAAAATGCAACTTTTGCAAAACAAAGTCCTGAGGGCAGTGCTAGGCATAAAAAAATCAGATCACATCTCCAAGACCAGGAAAGATGTACACTGGCTCCCCATCAAAGCCCGCATCATTTTCAAAACACTATGCATCACCTACAAATGCATTACAAAAAAAGGACCTATCTATCTCAATAACACCCTGCACCCTAAAACTAACATAAGACTACTGAGATCCAACGACAAACTCCTCCTGGACCCCCCCCCCCCCGATTCAAAACCACAAGAGCAGGGGGCAGCAGCTTCACCACCTTAGCCCCCAAACACTGGAACTCCCTTCCTATCATCATCAAAAAAGCATCCTCCTTCACGATCTTTAAAAAACAGCTTAAAACCTGGTTATTCAACCAATATTAGCACCCAAGGATAGGACACCTTCCTCCGGATACTGTTGTAAATACTTAGGCCACTGTTTAGTGTTGTTAATATATTGTAACCTATATCATGCAATGTAACCAATGTAATGTTTGAACATGACTATTTTCTAAGCTGTCTTATAACCTCGCCGTGACACCTGAGGGTCTGGGCGTGTAACAAATAAATAAAATAAATAGAAGTCCCCACCCCAAATGAAGGTGGCACTTTTCTACAGGTCTAATCTTGCGTAAAGTGATCTGAAAAACACAGTGGTGTCATGGTTAGGGGCGTAGGTGTTGACGACACAGACCTTGCGGTTTCCCTGCACTATGGCCACCCTACCCTCGTTCTCAGTTTTCACCGCTAGCATTTTGAATGGTATTTTAGGGACTATCCCAATAAGTACCTCTCTTGAATATGTCGCGTATGTGGGTCCCACTATCACTCCGCTGCACGCCTTCTCCAGATTCTTCTGCTTCTGGCCATCTAAGTGAGTTTCCTGTAACAGCGCTATCCCCACTTTATTTTTCCGAATATACATACTCGCTCTCTTGCGTTCCACATAGTTGTTAAGAGCCCCGACATTCCAGGTCATAATTCTAATCGGGTCTGCCATCATAGCTCATGCCTAAGGTGTCAGTGAGGCCGCCAATCTATGGCGGCCAGCCTCAGTAGGAGTTTGATGCAATCTACAGTGGACATTACTAGGCTCTCTTGTGCTCCCCCATCCCACACATCCCCCACACCAAACCAAACTCGTCTCGCTATGCCTCGCATGCTGGGATAACCCCGTTTCTGCTCCCTTCAACCTGATCGCTAGACTAGTTTCCTGGTGCCCTATGGGCGGGCCCTATGTAATGGCCCTTGACTACCTAAGAGGGGTTATAGGGTCTGCGTTAGCGTCCCCTCAACAAGGTTTTCGCGACACTCTGTCCTGCTCCCACCATGTAAACTTATCATATCTAGCCGTTATATTCAGTTGTTATCTTGAATGGCATGGTTTAGCTGCGCTCCACTTCCGAACCGCTCAGTTCTCGTGGTTTGATGCCAACTTATACTACTTCTGTCGGCTTTGTCCCGCTCCTTGGCTGGACTCTGGTTCATCTGGCAACTGTGCCCTGTCCATCCATTCTTGCGTTTCCCTCCAGAGATTCAAAGAAGAGGGACTTGCCATTATGAATCGCTTTTATTCTCGCTGGGTATATTAACATTTCTGATGTTTGTTAATCTGCTTAGAATCACATGCTGTGCATAGTCCGACATCCAGTGGTCACTGCGGAGTATTGCATTTTGTTTTTCGTAGTCGAAAAGGGGGTGTCAACAAGGCGTGTCTGAAACACTATCCCTATAGTGACGTGCATTGTACCCACAATCCTTCATGCGTCAAGGTCCCTCAGAATGTTTTTTTCCACCCAGATATTGGTCGCCTTAACACAGAGCTCGTTCGAGATAAATTGCAAAACATTTTCTCGACCCTTTAGTCGTTATTTATTGTACATTACATTAGATCCCTCCTTCGACGGCGAAGCTGTTTCACCGCCGAGTAAGAAATTCAACGGCGGTGACTTAGACGGAGGAGATCCTTCGGCGCTGCCGAACATGTGGCCCGGCCTCGCCGGCCTAAGACAGTAGGGAGAGTGGGGGTTGTGGAATGTTTCTTTCTACTTCTAAGAATGCCTTTCTCTTTCACCCCCCTTTCCTTCGGGGTCGTTATCACTTTTAATTGTATCCTCAGCTTTGGAGAGGACTCAGTTTAGATTTTGCTCACGCTGTAAGGGCAAATTCACATGGAAAGATGAGCACAAGCGGTGTAACCGTTGCTTACCCTTCGACCACAAGAGGACGGCTGTGCAGCCTGTAAATGTCTTCGCCTGAAAACTTTAAAGGACCGCAGGGTCAAGAGGTGGGCAGCCTACGCTATGCCTAGAGCTGATTCCTCACCCGCCGCCGCCGAGTGTGACGAGGACAGTGATAACCTGACCTCCGTTTCGGAGGTTGTAGACCTCTCTAAGGAGCGTACCTGCTCCTCAGCGTCTGTCTCCCGGCTCACGCCCTACTTATGGGGATGAACACCCCGGCGACACTGACAAACACAGAAAACATAAGCATACAACCCACAGCACTTCTTCTTCAAAGACGAAGAAAGCCCTAGCGCCAACGGAGACGCCAGGCCCACTGGCGTCCTCCACCGACCGTAAGGGTCGCAAGCCCCCCCCACCACCGCAGACGCAACTAGCGACTGGGCTACCTACAGACAAGGGCGCTACCACCAAAACGCCAGGCCACGCGCCTCGTAAGAGTGCAACCATCGCCGAAAGACACTCGGCACCGCCCAGCACGACGCCAGACGAACCCTCGATGGAGAAATTAGTCATCGTGAACTTGGCTCGTATAGTTTCCACTGACAGCCAGAGACGGACGGCGAGTGATACGCCGAAACCCGCTCACAAGGCCAGGGAGACGCCGAGAATGCCAGAAGGGAGGCAGGGACCGCTCCCGTTGTCGAAGGAAGATCCTAGCCTACGAGAAGGTTTCTCAGAAGGTGAAGGAACATTATCCTCGACGTTATGGGACAGATCTAGACTACAGGCAGAGGAGCCTCCTTTTTCACCTCCAGACCGTTCTGGGTTACCACATTGGACATTTGAGAGATTCCAATCATGTATGGATAAGCTGGATAGATTTATGTCCACTCCTGAATATAAAACACCCAAGAGGCCAAGGGAGGTACTTCATGAGGACCCCAGGGCTAAATATCCTAGACTATTTGACCCCCTTCAAATGGAGACTAATACTTATTACCTCACTGAAGAAGACTCTCACTTCCAAGAGGATGAGGAGTAATTAAATAGTGAAGACCAACAGAAGGTTTTGAGGAAAACCCTGACATAGGTGGGGGGGGCTTCGATGAAGACCCAGATGAAGGTGGCTCACAGCCTTGGCAGTCCCCAACAGCATCTACAGATCCTGACCCTTTCCTCTCCTCAAACCACACCTGCCAGGAACCCATTTATTTATTTATTTATTCGCATTTGTTGAGCGCACAGGCAGCCCGGAGGGCATCGTGGCGCTTGTTACAGATATGAAAATGACGTGTTGTATATACAGTGACGTCATTGCTTAGTTACAAGAGAAGAGTAGTAGCTACAGGAGAGGAGGGGAAAAGAGTAAACGACACAAAGGATAGATGAAGAGTAAACAACACCTATAGATGACCAACCAACTTTCAACGCGCTACTACAGAAAGCAGCAGCGCACTTTGAAATTGAGACTGGGGAAATTGCTCCCGATATTGATTTTTGTAGAAAAAATCATTAAGGAAAACCCTCCCACTAGCTAGACCATTCCCCTCTTTGCCTCAGTTTAGAGACGAATCATCCCATCGCGGTCCACACCTGCGTTGGTTAGAGGGGTCAACCCTAGAATTGAAAAACTGCTTATTCCCTCTCCTTCGGACCCAATAGATTAAGGGTCACTCAATACCAGATTCCTTGGTGGTAACTACCACAAGGAAAAGGGCAGGGGTTCCGCTATCAACTAGCAAAGCACCCCCGGACAAGGAAGGCAAGAAACTCTACGCCCTGGGTAAGAGAATTGCATCCTCAGCAGCTTTTTCCACCAGAATTGCCAATAACAATACCTTACTGGCAAGTTATGCTGATGCCTAATGGGGGAAAGTTACGCCAAGACCTTGAGGAAGTCCCTGAGCCCTTAAGAACTCGCTTGTTAACCACTGTAACGGAAGGAACTCTGGTTAACCAGAGCATCATTAAAAACACACTTGATGCTGCAGAAACGGCTGGCTGTTCTTTAGTCCAGGGGATACTTCTGAAGCGTCATGTCTGGCTCCGCAACTCAGGTTTTAAGCCAGAAACCCAGGCGTCAGTCATTAATAAACCAATAGAGGATTCTAACCTCTTTGGGAAAGCGGTGGACGACGCACTGGAGACCGCGAAGAAGGATTTCGACACCCTAAAGACTTTAGACCAGATCTCAAGGCCTCCCAATAAGCGAGGATTCGGCAACAAATGCTTTTTTCGAGGCCAACGTCAAAAATAGCAACAGCAGCAGTACACTGCAGGCAACTGGTCCTCTACTCAGGGAACCAGTGGCCAATACACTCAAAGAGGACAACGCCGTGGCAAGGGTAGAGGTCGGGGCCCCACTCCCAAAGGTTCCCCGGCTACCAACACCAAATGACCCGAAGGTTTGGGTCCCTTCCCATGCATCGTCGGTCAGGGGCCGGTTAACATCTTTCCTACCAGCATGGGAGGGAAATGCATCAGAGCGCTGGCTATTGTCAACTATAGCCTGCAGTTACTGCATAGAATTCAGTCCGTCCCCCACGTACAGACCCCCAAGGGGACAATACCCATCACCGGAGCACCTTGCCATCCTTCTTCAAGAAGTGGAACTGCTGCTATTAAAAGGAGCCATAGAGGTCGTGCCTCTATCACAGGTAACGGAAGGTATTTATTCAGTGTACTTCTTGTTAGGACTTAACCATGCGCCCTGTATTAGATCTGCACCCAGCGAACAAATTTGTCAAACCTCAGAATTTTCGCATGGTGACCTTACAGGAGGTAATCCCCTGCTTTCACGGGAAGATTACATGACAACACTGGACATGAAAGATGCATACTTCCATATTTGAATGTTGCCAGCGCACAGAAAATACCTCCGGTTCATGATAGAGGGCAAACACTACCAGTTAAGAGTGCTACCCTTCGGCATAGTGTCAGCACCGAGGGTATTCACGAAAGTACTGGCAGTGGCAGCCGCTCACCTGCACAGGTTGTCCATCCCAGTATACCCTTACCTCGACAATTTGGCTCATAACAGGGGATTCTTACGAGACATGCTTCTCAAATACCCAAAAGACTGTAGACCTTTTGTCCCAACTAGGCTTCTCCATAAACGAGAAGAAGTCCTACCTAGACCCCAGCCAGATCAAACAATTTCTAGGGGCTCTAATTCGAACAAAGGACGGCTTCGTCTTCCCCTCCAACGAGAGGGTCCAAAATATGCTGTTTCAGATCCCTCAATATGTGGCCGGTCGAGAGGTGACGGTACACAAAGCAATGCGTTTGCTAGGAATGATGGCGTCATGTATATATTTGGTACCTCGCCTGCGCATGCGCCCAATGCAAGAGTGGCTCAACAGCCAGTGGTGTCAGGCCAGCGGACAATGGGACGATCTAGTGGTGGTCTGGCAGGCCTTGGTTCTCTCGCTGCGGTGATGGTCGAAGGAAAACCTTGTAATAGGGAAACCATTCGCCACCTCACAGTGGAAGCCACTTTAACCACAGACGCATCCCTCACAGGATGGGGGGTGGGGGCTCACCTATCCCATCAGACTGCACATGGAATTTGGACTCCGAGTGTAGCGTCCAAACACATAGAGTTGCTGGAACTGCTAGCGGTCTTCAAAGCACTGAAGGCTTTCCAGGCACACCTGCAAGGGAACACAGTGATGGTCCTCACAGACAGCACCACAGCCATGTACTACCTGAACAAGCACTCTCCAGGACTGTCCAAGCTGTCCCAGAACATCTGGAAGTGGGCTCTCAAACACAACATGTTCCTATTGTCTCAACATGTACCAGGGGAACTCGATCTTCTGGCAGACGGACTCAGCAGAGACTTCCCTCTGCCTGCAGAGTACGAATGGCGGTTACGAGAAGACATCGCCTTCGACATTTTCACACAATGGGGATTCCCAGAAATAGATCTGTTCGCAACTCTGGAGAACTCCCAATGCCAAGAGGTACCCCCAGAACCAATCCAAGGGGAACAGTCTCTGGATTACATGGTCAGGGAAATTTGTTTACGCTTCCCCTCCCCACCCCCCGCGACTCCCCTTCTCAACAAAATAGTGCACAAGATGCACCAGGAACCAGTCACCATGATACTAGTGGCCCCTATGTGGGCCCGGCAGCCATGGTTCGCCCACCTGATGGAGATGTCTCTATCTCCACCAGTGAAACTACCCTGCCCGTACAACATGCTGTCGCAGGACAGGGGCAAGACGATGCACCCATGCCCACAGACCATGATCTTAGCAGCCTGGCGCCTGAGGTCATAGAATTTGGACATTTACAGCTCCCTCAAAGATGCATGGACATTCTTAGGGAGGCTAGAAAACCTAACACTCGTTACTGCTATTCTAGCAAGTGGAAAAGATTCATCATCTGGTGTAGAGGTAAGAGCATCAACCCCGTTGACTGCTCTCCCACACAGATTGTTCTTTACCTGACTCACTTATTAGACTCCGGATTGGTCTTTAATTCTATTAAAGTTCATCTAGCTGCACTTTCCGCATACACCACTTCTCAACACAAAGTGTCATGGTGGAAAGTCCCAGTTATTAAAGCCTTCATGGAGGGAGTAAAGAGGATACACCCTCCTATAGCTAACCCAGCTCCCGGGTGGCACCTAAATGTGGTACTTACAGGCTTATGGGCTCACCCTTTGAACCCATGCACAAAGCATCCCTCAAGAACCTCACTCAAAACTGCTTTCTTAATAGCTATCACCTCCATTAGGAGAGGGTGTGAACTACAAGCGCTCTCTATACTAGACCCCTTTGTAACGGTTCACAAGGATAAGGTGGTTCCACGCACATATCCTAGGTTTGCACCAAAATTTATTTCTAAATTCCATGTCAACCAGTCAATAGAACTACCAACGTTCTTTCAAAACCCTTCAAATTTGGGAGAAAGGAGCCTGCATACACTGAATGTGCGCAGAGCTGTTATGTTTTATATGGAAAGAACTAGACCTTTAAGAAAGACTAATCAGTTCTTTGTCTCAGTGGCAGCAGAAAGAGAAGGAGATGCAGTTTGAAAATCCACTATATCTAGATGGATTGTCCAATGCATCACTCTCTGTTACACTCTTGCTAAGAGAGAACTACCCTTCAAGCCGAGAGCACATTCTACTCTAGGCACTGGGGCTTCCATAGCATTCATTGCAAATGTCCCTCTTGAGTCCATTTGCAAAGCGGCAACCTGGAGTTCTGTACACACCTTTACAAAACACTACTGTCTAGATGCCCACTCTAGATCTGATTCCCAGGTGGCACAAGCAGTATTAAGACATCTTTTTTCTACTGTTCCTTCTCACAACCCACCTCCAACTCCGTGTACTGCTCGCTAGTCTATGCACAGCATGTGATTCTAAGCAGATTAACAAACATCAGAAGACAATGCATTACTTACCGTAAAAGCATTTCTGATGGTTGTATCTGCTTAGATTCACATGCGCCCACCCTTCCTCCCCGCTCGGATGGAAGGAACATAGACATCCTTTATCTCTCTCTCTTTTCTGTATTCACTCACGTCAGAGAAAATACAAACAGAGGGACCTCGACACGTGAGGGATTGTGGGTACAATGCACGTCACTATAGGGATAGTGTTACAGGCACGCCTTGTCGACGCCCCCTTTTCGACTACGAAAAACAAAATGCAATACTCCGCAGTGACCACTGGATGTCGGACTATGCACAGCATGTGAATCTAAGCAGATACAACCATCAGAAATGCTTTTACGGGAAGTAATGCATTGTCATACTTAAGGCCTGCCTTGCGTAGTCTGGCTTTTGTGGCAATGAACTGTGCTCTCCGCTTCTGGACTTGAAATGTGTAGTCAGGGTACACTGCTTTGTTAAGCAGAGTCTCTTTGTATCGTTCCCCCTGCTCTGGAAAAAGGCAATATCTTTTCTCGATCCTTGTAGTTGAGCACCTTGGCTATTACTGGTCTGGACGGAGAGCCCGGGGGCGGCCTTCTTATGAGGGAGCGATGCGCTTGTTCTATCGTGAACCCTTGAGAAAGTTCTCCCGCCCCAATTTCCTGTATCAGCAAGTTCTCCACATAATTGGTGGGGTCTGCTCCTTCAATCCCTTCTTGGAGGCCGATGATACTTATGATGTTCCTGCTGGCCCTTCCTTCGGCCTCCTCTGCTCTGTCCTCCTGTAGTTTAACATTTTGCATGAGAACGTCCACATCTTTCGTCGTCTGCGCCCTGACTTCTGTGTTTTCCTTTACTTGTTCTTCTAGCTTACCCGTGATTGCACGGACATCTTGGCACAACAGTGCCAAATCGATTGCCTCAGGGTCTATCTGCCCTCCAGTGTGGTTTTTGCCTCCAAGATCTGTCGGTTTCCTGGTTCTGTGTTGTCCGGAGCCAGTGGTTGTTCCTTCAGTTTGTCATCGTCTTTTTCTCTCCGAGGTGTTTGACCTGATGCTAATGTTTCAAGCGTGGTTTGCTTATTCTTAGCTTTGCCGCCTTTGGTCGTCATTTTCCTCCTGGGATCTGTAGGATTCTCTCTCTCTCCAGGCTTTGTGATCTTCTCTCAACGCAGGGATCTTGGGGCCAGATCCTTCGATGTCCTGTTGGGTGTTTGACTTGATTATGACTTGATGACTTGCCCCGGGTAAGTACGTAGTTGCTGGTTCGCTTCAATGTGGCTTTTCCTTTGTGAACCGTGAATATGGGGCTGGCACTTAATGTGTCCAGTTGTGTTCTGTCTCGGGGGATACCGATTTTAACTCCAGTGACTAGGGTATGCGTACCAGAGCAACCAGCATTCTGTCTTGCTCGCTCAAGCCGAGACCTGAAGTTTGATGCTTCTCCTTTTGAGGGGGCCCAGGGCGCCATCTCCAGGTCGTGGTTCGGTATCACTCTCATCACACCTTATGTCCGGTGCTGTTGCTCGTCGCACCTTCTGTGGGCTTGTCTTTAGCTACTATCTTCGCCACTGCTGCTAAATAGGGTGTATTCCGGCACCTCTTCCTCACCCTATTGCGTGGTGCAGAATCACTTCGGCTTTCCTCCCTGTGGTCATCGTCTGGGGGGCTGGGCCTCCTGCGTCTTTGGCGCTATACTGCACACCTCCGTCCTTGCCGCTGCCTTTGGGTCAGCTCTGTTTCCTGCAACTATTATACAGTGTCCTGGGGCGTTCCAGTCAGTTGCACTCCAGCCGGTTCTCTATTTATGGGGTCCCACTCCTTTGATTTAGGCCCCCTCAGTCCATGCCCAGCCAGAAGGTCAAGCCCCGGTCCCCAGACCAGCTCATTGCAGTAGTGCCCTTGGTCTCTGCGTCGTTTTTGTCCTTATGACGCGATGGTGCTTCCCCACCGGCTGCGTCTCCTTTGTTCTCTTCGGAGCCACTCCGTACTCCTCTCTTGTTGGTCCGGGCCCCAGTAGACAGCAAACTCGGATGTCCTCGACTCCCATGCACAGCTCACACTGCTCCGCAACGTCCCGCACCCACTTCAGTGCTCATCCCTTCCCAATCGGCAGTCAACATTTTCAACAACCTCGCCGGCTCCACTGCACTTCTGCGATTCATTAGCAGCACAGCTCCCACGTTCCGCGTGCTTACTCTGGCTTTAGGTGTCAGTTTGTTCGTTTATGTACCATTTAAATCACTTTCCTCATAGGTTTCCAGCTAATCATTTCTCGGATCACGGGAGCTCGGAGTTCGCATCCGCCTCACATGGTTATATGCCACGCTCCCTACGAGCACAAAGTTATTGACATTTATAAAACCCAAATCACTTGTCTATGTAAAGTCAATCCAGGAGTGGTGAATACCATTGGTCCATGTGTAGGACAGATGTTTACTATTTACGTTAACCAATTATACTAATTGAAATGCCTGGAAAAAAGATAACCAGGAACTAGAGTCAGTTATTTCATCATCTCCAGGTCTAATGGTCCGTATATGGTACTTATTTTCTATATAAAATGAATCTTGGGGAAACAATAACTTCCTTATTAGGGAATCGTGAACGTTGGTAATTTAAATCTCCTATAACGTAATATGAACCAGTTGGAAAGGCACTCAACCAGACAACAGTCAATGATTCAATATGAACAATTAACACTTCTAATTAACATTTCCAGCAGTATTATATACATTTAGCAGCCGTATCATAGAGTTGTCACTGGTCAGATTTTCAACCATAATTGCTAAAACATACTCAGATTTATGAGTGGGCAGAAACTCTGCAGCCTTTAAATGAGTGACAACGACCGTAATCAGAGCTCCTAAAGGACGACCATATGTATTTTTCTGTGCTTTCCTTTGAAATATATCATAGCCATCAATAAAGAAATGTTGCATTAGCCAGGTCTCTTGCAGCAGAATAATATCTGCAGTAAGCAAGAAATACCACACCAAAGGGTATTCTATAACAGATCTAAACCCCTCGTATTATAAGATCTTATGACGATCTCCAGTTTTTTACTTTCAGTGACTCTACCCCATCACATTCTGAATAGTATAAACCTTGTTGAGGATGTCAAATGGGCTTATTCCTCTTAAATTGAAGCATGGAACAGATCTTGCTCACAATGTCATTGATAATCTCTTCGGTAAGTAACTACTCAATCCACCCATTACACTGCTATTTTTGCTCTTGGGCATTATCTTTATCTCTTTAACAAAGTGGTATCCCATATGCAGGAAACAGTTAGCTTGGTTCATAATAGGTTCTGTTACTATGGGAGATGCAACGTGAATCATTGCCCAATTGGACTCACCAGATTTTTGTGGAATTTCTATTAGCTCGAGATCAAGAGTTGTTATAATGTTTACAGTGGGTATTTCATGGATCAGTTCTAAATGGGCTAGATATGTAGCATACAAATAAACTATTTTTATTTTGTTTGAAGTGATGTTGATGGCTGTAGAGGATAACAGATTAAAATCTAGCATATTACAATTTATTTGTCCAATCATATTAGTGGTATCAATTTGTTCAGTGCTACGCCCCAGGAGATGTCTCTCATTACCAGTCACAACCATACCACCTGAGCATCCAGCCTCCTCATAGTCAAGCCCAGTATTTTTGACTGAAACTAAGAAATGGTCTCTAACAGATTCTTGTTCAGTTATGGTTTCTTTAGGAGATGTGTTATCTTTAACCAGTCGTAGGCCAGGGATATACCCTTGGATTTTTCTTCCCTTACTGTCTTGATTTTGTTTCCGAACTATTTCCAAGCCTTTGGTGGTTTCTTGGCATTTCATATTCTTTGGGAAGGATGAAGCCAATGCTTGCATTACAACCATATGTTTGGGTATGTTCTTGTTACCCAATGATATTTAGCTTGTTAAGCCAGGTTTGATTTTTTGGGAATTTTTTTGCCTTCTAAGATTGTTGACAGCTGTTTGACTGGTATAGAAGCCACTTGTGGAGGCAAGTTGGTGTTAATAGATAGGCCTTGTTTTAGCCCTGACTGAATCCCATTACCCCCATCTTCCTCTTGTCACCAACACTAGGCATTTGGCAAATGTGGGTGTCTTGGTTAACAATTACCAGAGTATTTGGAGACAGATCATTTGCAAGTTTCCCATTATTGATTTCCTGTTCTGTTGAGACCTGAATCATGGATATGAAGTCCGTCAGATTAGTTAAATCTTGTTTTAAAATGTGTTGGTCTTCATACAGCGAGCAGAGTTTTTAAGTATAGTTAGAAATTCAGGTTCTATACACGGGTCCTCCAGAGTTGATGAATCCGATGAAGAAAAACTTGCTTGCTGTCTTTGAGATGTCCCATAGGCGTTTATTGCAGTCTCAGTTAAAGTAGGTGATTTTAGACAAGTCAGTGCAAGCAATGTAACATTGGTCTTTAGTCACAGCATTTTGCTCACTCATACCAATAGTCTGATTATCAGTATTTGTTTCAGCCTGTAAGCCCAGATATAGATTTAAAAGTGAATTATTATCAATTGCATTGTCTGAGGATAGATTTGGGTCTGTAATGATTTATTTATTTATTCCTTCTATCATTTTGGCAGAGGTAGAATCTGCAGTGTTGATCCACATAGTCGGTTTAAGAAAGGCTTTGATTTTTCGTCGGTCACTCTCTTCAATCTCATTTAGATCACAGATAGAACTTGTGATGCCAGTGTAAGGGAGGCATGTTATCACAAGTATAACACTGACACAAAAAGTACAATTTGTAAAACCTTTATTCAATTTTCAGGTTTTGGAAAAACTCCTGCTTTGCCCTATAGCTAGGATAGGAGTAGTCTCTACCATCAAATAATAAATACCACAGACCTAGTTAAGTCAGTCAAATCCAAAATGGCCTACACTAACAAAACCTAATGCCTGCCCTATCTCTTGTACATAAAGTGTGTAAAGGAGAATATGTATGCAAAGGAAAATCAGTGTTAGAATATAAAGAATAAATGTGGCTGAGTCTGGTCTCGACCCCACGTTGGAACCCACGGAGTAAGGCGGGTCTCCGTAGAAAGGATGACACACCCTGGGGTAGGCTCAGGTTATTAAAACAAAGGCAGTTCAAAATTATAATATGCTAGATTTTAATCTGTTATCCTCTACAGCTTTCAAAACACAGTTGAACAAAACGTTCACGCCAGTCTCCCTCAGTTGGGCTCAGACCTTTTTCCTTATGTCAAAGACTTTCGAATGTGCGTGGCTTTTACTATAGACCTCCGCAGGACCACTTTGACTTTCCCATCAATTCACACTCTTGTGTTACTTGCCCCAGTGCTCTTGGTCTGGGTAGTTCAAATCATAATCACAAAAGTTCAGGATTCACCTTTTTACTTTCTTCCTTTTCCCCGGGTTAATTATGATCACTTTGAGCACCCACGTGGTGCCGGACCACCCTGTCAAAGGTATTGTAGTTGGCTTTTAAAGTTCAATCACTCATCTGAAGTTCAACTTCACTCTGGCTTCCGTCTGTCGGGCTCAAGTCTGTCTTGGTTTCAACCATTAATTTTAGACACATTCCATCACAATTCCCCTTTCTCTTTCTGTTTTCTAGAACTACACGTTCCATAATGCAACAGTCAATTGTTAAGGTAATAACTTGAAATGTCACAACCGGGCTCTCTCCCATTGTACACAAGGTCTCACTGGTTGTCTTGGCCTTCCTTCTTTTCAATCTCTGCCTTTGATCGGGGCCTCCGGAGCTGGCCTTGCTCCTCCCCAGCTCCGCCGGTCACCCGGGAGGGAACCGGTCAGCCTCCAGGCACCCATGGCAGGAGAACACACACAGTTCAATGTATGCGGGAAGGGTTTGGAAGCCTTCACTCTCTGCCTCCTCTGCCTAGCAGACCTTGCCGGGAGCTTTTTCTCTGCTCCACATCCATCCCTCCACCAGTCAGTCCTGGGTAGAAAAGGATCTGGGGTTCTGCTCTCTGCTCTGTTGCTCGCCTTCTTCTCCGGACTCGCAGACTGCTAACACTTAGGGATCCTCTGCTGGTCTCAGCCGTGTAGCCTCCCTCTTACCAGTGCTGGGTCTGGTCCACTGCTTTCTCCGAGTGCTTGGGCTTCAGGTAGGAATCCTCTGCCAGACTTAGCCTTGCAGCCTCCCACCTGGTGTCCCAAGAGAAACTGACCCTTCTTGCTCAGCAGCCTTCCTTTATATACTTGTAAGATGTTAACAGGCTGCATGTGTTGAGTCAGGGTCGGGTCTGCTTGACCTTGCCTGAGTCCATTAGTGGGACAGCCTACTGTCAAGGTGTGATAGACTGTTTCCTAAGAGGGTTTTCCCTTGGTAATCTTTATACTCTTAGTCACTCTCTTCTTCGTCTCAGTCATTGGGTATTTCAATAGGGTAATGAGATTATGCGAATTGTGGTGTTCTACAAAAAATGGATAAAGATGTTGTAGATTTTAGTCAGGAAAAGGGGTTTGAATATAGGGTTGTTGAAAAGTGGCTTTCGAGGAAAGAGGGGTAAAACTCATGTTGGAATTTATGAATGGTCTTTGTTTTTCCTGATGGTTTCGCCTTTTTCTTACAGAAAGGTACTGGGCTATGATTGGTCTCTTCTGACAATATTCCATGACAACTGAGGGGATGCTCGGTAGAGGTGTATCGGAGCGGGTGGAATACCCACCAAGAACCCCCTGCCCAGGTGATCCTCCCACGCTCGTCCGCCCCCAGGGTTGGGATCCAGGAGAAATATCCCTCCCCTGGCCACCTGAACAAAGTATCCCGGGGAATAGCCTGGGAGAAACACCTCCAGGTTTCTCACAACTACCTCAACAAGAGAGGAGGCGTAGGGTCACTACCACCGTGCAGAGAAGCAATGCAGCTCTGGTTCTGGGCAATTCACGAAGTACTCGCTCTATCAGCAGTTCACGTAGCCGGAGAGGAGAACACAGCGGCGGAAGCTCTGAGCAGGCAGAGCACAGTCGCCCACAAGTGGGAACTAGCTCGGGAAATCCTTCAAGAGATGATCACCCTTTGGGGAATCCCTCAAGTGGATCTGTTCGCGATCATTGTCAGCCGGAAGTGTGAACTGTGCTGCTCCAGGGAATTTCCCCCAAGAGGAGCACTAGAAGACGCGTTCGTAGTGGACTGAGAGTTTCCACTCCTTTACGCATTTCCTCCGATCCCTGTCATTCCTCACGTGATCAGGAGGTTGAGAAAGTTAGGAAATCCATGATCCTAATTTCCCTGGATTGGGCCAGGAGGACATGGTTCCCGGACCTTCCGTATATGTCCATCTGTCCTCCAATACGTCTTCCACAAAGAGAGGACCTTCTCTCGCGAGAGGACCTTCTCTCGCGAGAGGAGGGTCAGGTTTTCCATCCTGGGTTTAAGACATTCAACCTTCACGCATGGTTTCTGAGAGGTTGAGATATAAGGCCAACAACAAAATCCTTATACTGCTGCCGTTGGAACAAATTCTGCAGCTGGTGCAGGGATTAAAGGCAGTACACCTATGGTATGATCATTCTTATTACACCTGGCCAATCTGGGGCTCCAGGTTTGTACAAATAAAAAGGGTATCTAGCAGCGCTATCTATTTTCAAGCGCTCCCCTGAAGCGGTATCTTTCTTCAAGATTCCACTGGTTATACAGTTTTTGAAAGGATTGACAAATGTTTTTCCTCCAGTCCCTTTTCAAGTCCCGGTTTGGGATCTCAATCTAGTTCTCAAATTTCTAATGTGTGCTCCATTCAAGCCTATCCACTCCTGTCCTTTAAGATTGTTAACCTTAAAGACCATCCTTTTTAAATTTTTTTGTATAAATTTGGTTTTATTGGTTTTTCATACAGAACAATTCTCTCGATCATGAGAGCAAAAAATAAACCCTTATATATACTTTAGTTATACATCAGAGAATCAAAGAGAAAACAGAAAAATGCAGCTTGTAGTAATGCAATAACATTTTTTGGAATTGACATAGTTCGTTCTTTCAGTTCTATTTAACCAGGTTCAACAAATAACTTTTCACGTTTCCCTTCCTTCGGTTCTCCCATTCCCCTCTCTCCTCCCCCCCGGGCTGGGTCTGTAGTTTACAGAGGTGATGTGGGTTTATGTGCTTGTTTGTATTATTATGTGTCGGTGGATTCCTTTTTGACGTTTTAGTGTGCTCAGGGTCTCCTTTGCTGGGGGGTGCGTTTATGTGTTCTATCGGACTACTTTTGTCTTTCTTTGGGTCATCCGGGAGGTACTGTCAGGGTTGGGGGGGTGTCCGCTTGACTGGGAGTGTGTGTGTTTTAGACTGTCTTTGTGTTGCTCTTCTCTAATGTGGTGTTTTGGGCGTGTATTTATTCAGGAAATCTATCAGAGTTTTGCATTGTGTCGATTTGCCATGTAGGGATGCCGTTATTTTTTCCATGATGCATATGTTCATTGCCACATTGACCCACTCTTTCTCAGTAGGGGTTGTGGTAGATTTCCATTTCATTGCTAGAAGAGCTCGGGCGGCGAGCAAAAGGTGCGGGGCCAGGCCCTGTACTCTTCTCCATTCATCCTTGCATTTTTCGAATCCCAACAGGACAAGGTGAGGATCTACCAGTCTCTGGATGCCATCTAGGTCCCTGATCCATCCCAAGACTTCGTCCCAATAGACCTTGATTTGTGGGCAATCCCACCACATGTGCCAATAGTCAGCGATTTCTCTGCGTTCATGCCAACACAGGGGGTTAGCTGTTTGGTACATTTTGGATAGTTTATGTGGATCATATTGCCACCTGTGTAAGAGCTTGATGGTGTGGAGTTTGTATTGGGGTGATATTGAGGTTCGGAGTGTTGCTCGGCACATTTTATCCCATGTTTCATGATCGATGTCTGTCCCCAGGTCTTTTTCCCATCTTACTCTGAGATGATCCGTATTAACCCTACCTGGTTCTATCAGTGTTCTGTACATAGCGGATATTAGGCCCCTCATGTCTGTTTTTGAATCAAGCAACTTTTCAAAGGGGGTAAGTTCTCTGCTCAGTTTATCCTTCCATTCTTGTTTTGTCAGCACTCCTTTGATCTGTAGAAAATGGAATGTGGACAATACTCTATACCTAGTGCTTCTGTTAGTTCTGGGAGTGTAATGATTTGCTTCGTACGAGTTGGCCCACCCTTACCAACTCTGCTTCGTACCAAGCCTGAAATCTCTCAACATTAGGGATATGATTGTTTATACCCGAGGACCATAAGTGGCTCAACGGTGATGGCCATGTGGTGATCTTTCTCATCTCTGTACCTTCTCTCCATATTTCCCAAATAGTTGCTAAGATTGGATGTGCCTTTGACCTAATTAATATTCTCCTCCTTGGGGCCCATAGCCACTCTGAGACTGTTGCCGGGTACAGATAGTGGTTATCCATTGCAATCCACTGTGGCTCTTTCTGATTACGTAAGTGGGGAATGAGTACCCGTAATTGGGCTGCTTCATAATATCGCTTTAGGCATGGGAGACCTACCCCACCCTTGTCCTTGGGTAGTGTCAGAGTGTCATATGCTATTCTAGCCTTTTTCCCCTGCCACAGGAATTTTACGATCGCCCTCTTGACCTCCCAGAAATAGTCTCTTGGGATTTTAATGGGGAGCATTTGGAAGGGGTACAAAAACCTAGGGAGCCAGACCATTTTTATCGCGTTGAGGCGTCCTAGCCAGGATATTGTGAGTTTGTTCCATTTAGCCAGGTCCACATGGAAGTTTTCAAGGAGTTTAGGGAAGTTGGGCTCGTATAGGGTTTCTATTTGTTTCGTGATTCGTATCCCCAAATATTGCAACTTGTTATGTTCAAGGGTAAGGCCAAGAGAAGAATATTTAGTTTTGTTTTCTTCTGCGGACCCTTTTAGAGGGAACAAGATCGACTTGGTTCGATTAATTTTGAATCCAGATATCTGACCGTATTCCTCGAGGAGGAATATAGCTCTGGGAATGGATGTTTCTGGATTGATCACGTGCAAGAGTATCTCGTCGCCATAAAGGGCCACTTTGTATTCGATCTGGCCTAGGTGCATTCCCTCTACCTGGGCATCCGCTCTCATCTTCTGTGCCAGTGGTTCGAGTGAAAGGGCAAACAGAATGGCTGACAGGGGCATCCCTGCCTGGTAGCTCGCTTTAGTTCGAACCACCGGGAATATTCCCTGTTTACAAACACTTAGGCTTTAGGTGTCGTATATACTGCCTGGATTCCAATCCTGAATTTGGGCCCTATACCGATCTTGCGTAGGACATGCATCAGGAAATCCCAGTCAACTCTGTCGAAGGCCTTTTCTGCGTCAATGGAGAGTAAGGCGGGGTCATTGCTCATGTTTTGAGGGATGTATCAGGTGTAGGGTCTTGCGCATAGTGTCGCCCCCCCCTGTCGGTCTAATATAAAGCCCACTTGGTCTGCGTGAATAAGATGGGGCATAAATGATTTAATTCTAGCGGCTAGGACTCTTGTATAGATTTTCGCATCTACGTTTAGCAGGGATATCGGGCGATCCGATCCGCATCTTTTGGGGTCTCTTCCCTCCTTTGGGATCACCGTGATGAGGCCTCTGACAGTCCGGTGGTTTTCCTGTTTCCAGGATCTCATTGAATATTTCAGCCAGAAAGGGGCTGAGTTGAGTACTAAAGGATTTATAGAAACCAGCCGTGTATCCATCTTCTCCTGGGGATTTGCCTAGAGTTAATCTTTTTATCGTATTCTGTATCTCTTCTCCTGTTATGGGCGTTTCCAGGTGGGCCGATTAAGTGGGTGTTATTTTGGGCATATTGATATTATCTAAATAAGACTCAATGTTGTGCGGGTATGGGTCTGTCTACGGGGTGTATAATGTTTCATAGAATTCGGCAAAGGCTTCAGGGATAGTGGTTTCGCTAATTTCTGTATTGGGCCCACCCTCTACTTTCTCTTGGACTCTGCGTTCTGCTCGCTGGTCTCTCAACCTGGCCGCAAGTATTGCATCTGCTTTGTCCCCTTTCTCATAAAATCTTTGTTTTAATAATAGGAGTTTGCGAACTATTTGGTCGTGTTCTAGGAGGCAGAGTTCTTCCCTCTTTTTCTTTGCCTCACCAATCTTGGCGGGGTCTAGCGTGTCTACATTTTTAGCCTCTTTATCTAGCTGAAGGATTTCCACTCGGATCTGTTTTCAATCAGGGTTCTCTCAATTTTTTTCCTGGCTCCCTCTCTCATAGGAATCCCCCTCCAAGTTGCCTTTCCCGCATCCCAGGATCCATGTTTAGGACCTCCCCTGTTGTAACGCTCACCTGATTCCCGTAGAGGCGCCGGTCTTGACTGGGCGTATACCGTATCTTCAAAGGTGATGTGTAACACACGGCTGGCTCTTTGGGCTGGACCTCTGTGCACTGTATGTTTGACTTGAAGGGTAAGATGTCTGCAGATAGAAAATATGGGATTAATGAACTGGGTTATTGAATGTCTCTCTCTTCTTCCCTTTCTCTTCTCCTGTAGAACCCCGAAGGTTAACGCTCTCACCTTAGGTAAGTGAACGCCGTGCTCTCCATCTGCCTTGGGGCAGGGTGCTGTAACCAGTTTCTTCACTGGATAAGGGGAGCAGGCCTCTTGACTTCAGAGGACTGCTGTCTGTCGTTTACTGCACGAACGGTAAGTTTCGAGTAATTCTAATGTCTTTAAAGTCTTTAGTAATGATGTCTCTTGTTTTGCAGGGTTCCGGCGATGGTGGAGGACGGGCTGAAGTGAGTTGAAGATGGAGCCCGTGTGATGAATAGAAGCGCCTGGAAGCACGTAAGTAAGCGCTTGTTGCCTGCTTCACGATGCGCTCTAACTGTCTTTTTATTTTGCAGGTACAAGTTCGGAGCGGCTGCAGGGTGCCGGAATACCCACTGGGTTAGATGTGGAAAGGAGTAATGGCACGTGAGTATTAAAGTTCCCCAATGCCTTTAAACGCACCTTGTTTTGTCTTTCAGATGCGGGATGCAGCGCCGAAGGCCTCCGGAGCGTGCGAAGAGTTGGTAAGCTTTTGTCTTTCAGATGCCGGAATGCAGTGTGAAGACCTCCGGAGCGCACAAAGAGTAGGTAAGCCTTTGTCTTTCAGAATGCAGCGCGAGGCGTTGGTGACAGCCGATGGCCCGGGTAAGTGAAGAGCTGTCACTGAAGACCGTAATGCTAACCTGTTCTTTCTTGTCTTTATAGGTGTTGCTGAAGACTGGATTCAGGATGGAAAGCTTTTTTCCTTAGGCCCAGGATCAGATGCAGAAGACACGATGAGCGTTCTGCTGCAGAGGATGCAGAATAACGCAAAGCAAGATTCATCCATCGGGTGTGGTTTAAATAGCTTCCTGTAGTGCTTAGGTGTCTCCTTCCACAGCCACGCCTAGGTAAGAAAAGAGTTCCTGCTTTCCAGAAGAGTTCCAGTGTTCTGAACCTAGGGAGTGGCTCCTGCCCCACCCAACAGGAAAAGTAGTTCCAAACAGAAGAGGATCAGAGGCTCAACTGGCAGGCAAGTAAGCAGCATGGTCTGCTGCAGGTAGGTCCAGCCAAGCATTATGAGCCCGGCGCTTCCAGCGCTGGGACTGGGCATATTTATGAGCCTGGTGCCACTGGCGCCAGGACTGGGTCCAAAAGGTCCCAATTGGGACTGGTTGGCACTCGGAACCTGGGTTATGAATCTGCTTCCAAGGTAGTTGGGAAAACCCTGACCTTTTGGAAGCAGAGATCATGACACCTGTATCATTGAGTCTAAAGTATTCAGTAATTTCAGTTTCCATCTCTATCTTGAAGATGGGTTCTTTTCATAGAGTCTCGTTACACCTCCATTTCCCGCTTCTAAGTGGCAAATGCTCCCATTGCATGTCAGCGAGCACCATATCGTGATCCGACCATGTGATTGGGGTGATCTCTGTGCGCGTTGTCTTGTTATATAAGTCTTTGGTGAGGTAGATGTAATCAATACGAGTAAAAGTGTTGTGTGGGGTTGAAAAGAAGGTGTAGGCTTTTTCATTGGGATGCATTCGTCTCCATACATCATTCATTCCATATAAATCCATCATCCCCGTTAAATCGGCGTGCTCATCTCTGGTTCTTTCTCGTGTTTCGGGATTGCCAGTTGTCCGGTCTAATGTAGGATCAGCCCATATATTAAAGTCACCTCCTAGGATGACTTGTCCGGAGGATTCTAACATGATTTTGGGAATTGTCTTGGACAGGAATCTCGGCTGATTCACATTGGGGGAGTAGATTGTGGCAACTGTGGTGGGTACATTACCAATAGACCCTGACACTAGTAAGGCCCGGCCTTCCATGTCTGACCACGTCTTGATGGTCTTGAAGTCTATCCCCTTCCTGATGAGGATTCCCACTCCTTCCTTTATCAGTGGGTCAGAGCCCCAGAATTCTATTCCGCCTCGTTTCCCCAATACAGACCTCTCATTGCCCTTCATATACTTAGTCTCTTGCAAAAGAAGAATGTCAATTTTAGTTTGATGAAATTCTCTGTACACCAGTGATCTCTTGGTCGGTGAGTTAAGGCCCTTAAAATTAAGCTTTCCCACCCTTATGGAGCCCCTGCTGTAGGATTCAGCAGTCATCATCATTGTGGAGTCTAAGATTATGCATATTATTCAATTGTTTTCGCCGATTTGTTCTTTTTTCAAGTAACCACACCACATTTCTGTTAGTTTGATATTCTGCACTAGCTCTTTCCTCGTCGCTTCTCCTTGCCCGTGTTTCCCCCTCCCTCTTTTCCCCCTCACGTGGTGGCATTCGATCAGGTTCAGTTGATAGCACTGGCCCGGAATCGAACCACGAGTGGGGACCGTTACCTCACGGTCCCTTTACAAAAATAAAATCATCGTATTAATAAATGAGCCCCCAATAACCCTTCTTTGGAATCGCCATGCGGTTTCAAGTTGGACATCAGTCTCTGTAACTTTTCTACAATCAATATCTATGTTCATTGTTATCAAGCAACAATTAAGTTAAAATTACCATGCTTGTCAGGGACTAGTTGTCCCCATCAGGTGAGATGTTGCCTCTGCAAAATTTCCTCGAACCCTTCACCTTTCTTCTCCGTGGGCCTTGGATATGCCATTCTCTCCCATCCTTTGTGGATTCATTTCGATCTTCTTCGTGTCCTTGTGGACCCAGTAAGTCCGATATCCATGTTTTGATGTCTTTCTCTGAGCTCAATCTGATCTTTGTGCCTTCATGTTCAAAGGAGAGGGAGAAGGGGTATCCCAATCTATAGCGGATGTCCCGTTCTTTCAGCCACTTTGTGAGAGGTCTACATATTTTCCTGAGAGCCAAGGTCAAGGAGGAGAGGTCTTGGTATATCGTTATTTGTGCTCCCCCTAGGGGGGTGGTGCCTCCATTCCTCGCTCTCTCCAACACTCTGGCTTTATCATGGTACCAGTGGAACCGTGCAAGGACTGATCTTGGGCCTCCAGGCGGGCCACCTGCTCCTATGGATGCGTTCCGTTTTGGGTTTATCGATGGTTTCATCTGCTACTAGCAGTTTGATGATGTTGTGGAGCGTTGTTTTGAGGTCCTCCTCCGTCTCCCCTTCCTGTTCTGGGATTCCAAAAATGCGCAAGTTTTTTCTTCTCTCCCGATTTTCCAAATCATCCATCTTAAGTTTGAACTCCTTCTTCTTTCTGCTCCAAATCTGTTGTGGGCCAAATGTGTTTCTAAGGTGTCTATTGAGGCTTGATTGTTCTCCACTCCTTCGACCCTATCTCCTATGTTATCCAGCCGTTGCGTGAGTTTGTCAATTTTGCCGCCTATGTTGGCTCCCATGTTAATTTCTGTCAATAGCACTGCTATATCTCCTTTCGTGGTGGCAGTTTCTGCACTCGAGCTCGGTGTTGATGCCATCCTGGGGTTGGCGGAGTGAAGAATTGTTGGGTTGTATGCGTAAATAGCAAGCTTCTGTTGTGCGTTCATACACCTGGTTTAGACCTTTCAGTGCCCTCTTCAGAGTTTTGGGTTGTAGGGGTACTACTACCGAGGAGGTATGCGAGGAGGCACACGCCCCTGGTATGGGGGCCCAACCCTCGGTCTTGGTGGTGTTTGTTGAGTTGTTGACTCCGAGGTGGTGTCTCCTGTCCCTCGTTGGGTGGTGCTTTCTCGTGGGCAGCACTTCAATGAGGGTCGCCCAGGTGCTTTGAGACAAATCTGTACTCTTTTTGGGTTGTGAATGGTAGGCGGTTCACTTCGTGATTTATTTCACTTCTATTCCGTTTAGGGGGCTAGTGGCCCATATCACTTCTTGATCTCTCTCTGTCGTGCTCCCCTGTCATTGACAATCCTGTGATGTGCGCCCCGGGTTTGCTAGTACTAGTCTCTGAGGTACGGGGAGCGGTTTCACGTAATGTTCTTCAGTTATGTTTTCCCTTCTTTCCCCTCGTTTTCTGGGGTCAATGCAGGATCAGTGCTTATTATGGGTGATTTCAGAGAGGTTCCAGGCAGCGAAAGTTGCACTATAATTCTTCGCTTTGCTCGGGGCTCATTTTGCAGGCATGCTTCCCTTCTCACTTCCGTATCCCAATATGACAGGGGAGTTTATGGTACGCCTATTGCGTTCTCCCGCCTCGTCGTATGCTTCGGGGCTCCCCGCGTGTGGGCAGCTGTTCTGTGTTTGGGCGTGGGGCCTGCCTTGTAATGCACTGCAACGTTCGTTGTGTTATGCTTATGGGTGTAGGAGGCGGCGACTGGTCCAGGATTATATGCGATCAGCGGGGGCGTTATGGTGTGAATCACAGGGCCGACGTACCTTCCTGAGCGTGGGTCTTTCTGAGTAGGCCGCTCCAACTGACCCTTGCGTTTGGGTCTGCAGGCTCCGTGGGGAGGCGGTCTTCATCTTGGAGCAGTGCCGCCACAGGGGTGCAGTCTCCTGGGCTCTGCACTTGCGCTGCTCCATTACGTTACCTCCGCGTGGGAGGGACTCTCGGTGCCCGAGGGACTGGGCTCTATTTGGAGCAATACGCGGTGACCAGACCTACGTGCTCTCCAAATGGGGGTGCCAGGTGTCTTTGGTTGGTGCCTCTGCGTGGTCTGGGGCTTGAGTGGCCGAAGCCGTGAGTCGCTCTGCTCTGGAGCTAAGCGTCACTCACCAAGTAGCCGCGGCGTAGTGCGCGAGCCCTTGATAGTTGGTGATTGTCCCACTTCGGTCAGCACTGATGTTGCTGGTAGTTTGTTCGATGTCTCTCACTATGCCTCAATCCGGATTTCATCAGAGTTCTATCTATCTCGGCGCGAAGCTTCATTCGTCTCCGGTTCTGTTGGTCCGAGTGGGGCCATCGTGTAATAAGCAGCTGGGCAGTGAATCGGACACAGTGGCTTTTCTCTGCGATTCCTCGTGCGATTTTCTTCGGGTTTTTTTTCATTTTGGGCTGGGTATCATCCCCTTGCATATTCCGTCGATTGTACTTGAGGGGGGTCCTGTAGTAGGGGCTCACTCCACTTTTCGAGGACCTCAGGGCGGAGCTCACACAGAGGAGTTGTTCATCTGTGCGCCCCCTGGTGGCCAACCCAAGACCATCCTTTTAGTGGCTCTTTCATCAGCGCGTAGGGCAAGTTAACTTCAAAGCCTTGTCCTGCAAGCCTCCTTACAGAGTCCTCTTTAGGGATAGACTGGTCCTTAAGGTTAAACTGAAGTTTCCGCCAAAAATTGTGTCAGAGTTTTATTTACCTCAAAAAATAATTCTACCTTCTTTCTATCCCCCGCCTCATCCTGGAAAGGAAGAGGAGAGGCTACACAGTCCCAAAACGAGCACTTAGTTTCTACATTTCCAGAATGTCAAAATTAAGACAAGACGATCAACTCTTTGTTCGATACACAGGCCATAGGTTGGGTATCGCAGTCTCAAAACAATCTTTATCTAGGTGGATCATCCTAGGAATCTCGGAATGCTACAGGTTAGCAGGAAAATACCATGTGGGTCTTGGAGCACATTCGGCTAGGGCAGAAGTATTCAAACTGGGGGGTGCGATCCAATACCCGCGGGGTGTGGGAGCCCAGCATAACATTATTTATTTTTTTATTCGAGGAAATGGGCAGGGGCGGCTCACATGGTCGTAGTGGAGTATAAGACACCAATGAAAAAGTGGCCCGCAGATGGAAATGGATATTAATTCCTTTAGTCACATACTGAATAGTACCCAAGGGGGTGTTTTTTGTTAAAATGTAAGAAAATTGTGATATTTAAAGAATATTTATTCAGCAACAATGGTCAAAACTACTAGCTGCATAGTGAAGTAACTCATCAAAGTGGCCCGCACTAGCATTTTGCATTTTTGGTACAGGCATTGCCTTATTGCCCTATAGGCATCCACCCAGTTGCCCCCTCACCCATCATTATGGAGGAGCAGAGGTGCCAGCTCAGTGAAACACTGAGCACCCCTGCAGCTGCTTTTTCCAGCTGAAGGAGTGCTCCTGGGCTGGCTGAACTTTCAAAGGGAAACGCGGTTTCCTTTTGACAGTTCAGTTCCCCAGCTGCACATGCTCACTGAGCCATGCCAGACTGGGGCGTTTTGCTTTGTCAGCCTTGCATGGCTCATTGGAAATGCTGGTTGGGGCACTGCATGACTATATGTTAGAGTGGGAGCACCTGCGCCTCTTCGCACATACGGACAGCGCAGCCTGGAGTGGGGCGTTTTAGCACCCACATGCATGCCCCTTTGCAAAGGTATGTTTATTTAAAAAAAATGTTAATATGTGTGCGTGTATGCTTGTGTTATCAGTGAGTGTATGGGGATGTATGTGAATGTGTGTGTTTGGTCAGTGGAGCTGATTTTGTCGAGTGGGGAGTAGAGGGGAAAGGAGGTTTGTACAATAAAGGCATTTTAAAAATGCCTTTTTTCCACAATCCTACCCACCTGCCAAAATCGGCTCTCCTTCTGAGGCGCTGTGGAGCCCAGGGGACAGGGATGGTATTTTTTTTTTACTGGATATCCATCATGATGTCCAGTCAAAAATACCATGCTTCATAATCATGTTGATTGTGTTGGGCATTGTGGGGCCCAGGGGACAGGAATGGTATATTTTTACTGGATATCTATCATAGATGTCCAGTAAAAAATATGCCTACCCATTGGGGCCCCACCCAGTGCCAATTGCAAACTGTTTGGCTTTGTACCCATTTTCTTTTTTTTAAGTATACTCTAAAATGCAACATTGTAACCCATTATTTCAAAGAAATTCACGAATTGAAGCCCCCCCTCGAACCACCTCTTTGATTGGTTCAGGATATTTGTGCGGCTGCAACATGGTCCTCAGTCGACACTTAGACCAAGCATTATAGTCTGGACTCTTCCTCAGGCCGGGATGGTGTTTTTGGGAAGGCAGTGTTAAATTCTGTACACATAGTCCAATGAGTAACTCCTACGTTCTAATTGGAAACTGTAAATTTTGACTACCTCCTCCAAAGATGCAAATACTGCTTTGGGAGTCTATCATAAAATGAGGAATACATGGGAGGACACAATCCATTTGAAGAACAAGTTACTTACCCATGGTAACATTCTTTCCACTCTATGTCCCTCCCACGTATTTCTCATCGCACCTCCCAGCCTATCCCGCAGCAGAATTTCCATGTCATTGCAGCTTACGCTCTTTCAGGGTGAATAGCTGTTGGGGGTAGGATAAACCAATGTAAGTAAAAACGGAACTGAACCCAAATACCACCGATGAGGTTGACCCCGAGACTGAGTCCCTCGAGGGACATCGAGTCGACCACCATCGAAGCGCAGCGCCCCCCCTCCTGGAAAAACATTTCCTGAGCAGCTAAAGCTGGATATAGAGATATCATATGATGAGGAATACGTGGGAGGAACATCCAGTCGAAAGAACGTTACCATGGGTAAGTAACTTTTTCTTCTGGCTGCTACTCTCAATACATTTGACTATTATGACAATCTCCCTTCCACTGCTACTCTGCTACTCCTACTACCACCAACTTCAAACTACCACTGCCTCCTTTCCCCTTCTACCACTACTCCCAATACAACTACTACAACCTCACCTACTCTACTCCTGCTACAATCACTACCTGCTCTCATGTAGAATCACTCCACAGACCCCTCTCTCCGGTAACCTCCACACTTCTTCAGCACTCTCCTCCTCTAGTCTCTTGGACATCCTTCTCCACCTTCTGTCCTCACCCAAGAAACCCTTTTTTTTTTTTAAACGGTTATTATTTTTTTAAACCAAACAAACAATACAAACCAAACTAGCAGCGTTATTTGCTACAAAACACATGAGCATCAATTAATGAACACCACTGCTCCCTCCCTCCCTCCCTCCCTCCCTCCCTCAAGAGCTTGTTTATCTTTCTCATTCCGTATCTGCTGCGTGTGGCAGAGTATCGCTTTCTTCTGAGACTGCAGAATCCGTTATTGTAACAAACAGTCCTGTTATTAACACTCTCCATGCTAACAAGGTACTCACTTCTTCTTCCCCACTTTTGCTACATGCCTCCTGCCATACCACCGTTTCAGCCTTCGCCCATTTTTGCAAATCCCGCCACCATGGCAATCCTTCGTTTTGCAAGCACATATGCCAAGTCCTTCAGTTTCCCAACATGTTTAATATTCCGTGGTCTGGGAAACACTCCCAAAAGGCAGGCCCAGGCCGTATCTATAGTGAGCGTGACCCCTTTGTCCACTAGTTTTTGTGCCACTTCCTCCCAAAAACTCTCAATCACTGGGCAAGACCAAAACATGTGTCATATCAGCATCTTCCTTATCGCATTTTGGGCACGCTTGTCGTCCCGCATTTACAAACTTCGATATTCTCATCGGGGTCATGTAGGCTTTGTGCGTTATGTACAACTGTATTTGTTGTAATCTGGCATTTCTGGACACCTTCTTGTGGTATCCCATAGCACACTCCCACATCCCATCGGTCATCTGTGCTCCCACCTCTGCTTCCCAATCCAGCCTCAAATGCATCAAATCCTTCCCTACCCGGGTCATCACCATCTCATACAGTCTAGAGATCTCGTGCCCTCCTTCTGACATGTCATATATTGTCCCCATGGTGGCGTCTGGCTCCTCCGCCAATGCAGTTTCAGGCCAGGTTTTACGAATAATCTGCATCAGCCTCAGATAAGTGACATATTGGCCTCTATGCAAGCCCGCCTCTTCCCCTAGTTCTTCAAAATCCTTAATGACCCCCTCTTGTCAGACATCTCCCAATGTAACCAGCCCGATGACTCCCAGTAGGTCCTGATTATCATTCTTAGTTGTTTGTCTTCCCCTGCCAAGGCCACCAGCGGCACCTGCGGGGAACACGGGTACGGGTTCTCCATCAGTTGACATACTCTACGCCACATCTTCCACCCAAGCAACATCATACCCGGGCGCTCCTTCATTTCAGGTCTAGGCAACCAAATAATTTCCTTTAGGTAAAACGGAGTACAGTCCTGTCCAAACAGCCTAAATTTGGGAGTTACCTCATCAGAGAGCCATTTGGCCACATATTGCAACTGGCCAGCTACATAATAGGCCTCAAAATTAGGCAGCTTAATACCCCTCTTTCATAGAAGTTCTGCAACTTCCATAGCTCCACTCTATTCCGAGTGCCATGCCATAGGAAGTCTCTGCACATACTATTCAGCTTGGCAAAAAACTTTTTAGGTATCATGTACGGAATATTGCTGAAAAAATGTAAGAGCCTGGGCCGGACCACCATTTTGAGCATCGCCCCCGTCCCTTCATCGCCAGCGTCAACATCTCCCAGAACTTCATACTTATACGGATTTTTTCCACAGCCACCTCGGTATTATGCAAATGTTCCTCCTCTACCGTGTGATACATATCTATTCCGAGGTAGCGGAAGGAGCCAACCGCCCATGGTACCGACAACACTGGCAACCGCTCCAGAGGGGTTCCTCTGTAGCTACCCAATGGGAACATGCTCGATTTTTGGGGGTTCACCGCTATGCCAGACAGTTCTGCATACCTTTCCATTACCTCTACAATATATTGAAGATTTTCCTCCGGATATTTCAGATATAATAGCAAATCGTCAGCATACAAGGATATTAGGTGTTTCTCTCCCCCTACCTCAATGCCTATCATGTCATATTGTTGTCTAAGGTACACTGCTAGGGGCTCCAGGGCCAGAATATATAACATCGGGGTCCAGGGGCATCCTTGTCTGGTGCCTCTGCTAAGTTGCCACCTCTCGGATATCACCGCTCCTGTGCGTACCCTAGCCAGCGGTTCACTGTACAGCAATTTCGCCCACCTAACATAGCCTGGCCCCATCCCGTATTCCCTCAGGGCCTCCAGCAACCATGGCCACCTCACTGAATCGAAAGCTTTGACTGCATCTAGGGACACAACCGCCATTTCACCCTTGCTCTTGTTCCCCTCTTCAATCACCCTGTGGAGTCGCCTATGGTTGTGGGTTACATTTCTGTTGGGGACATAACCTGTCTGGTCCGGGTGTATCAGTTTACTAATAACTCTACGCAACCTATTGGCCAGGACCGCCGTCAATATCTTGCCGTCCTGGTTCAACATTGACAAAGGCCTATAGGAGCCGCAGCTATGCCCTGGTTTGTTGAGCTTAGGAAGCGGTATAATTATCGCTTCTCTAAGCGATTCCGGCAGGCGGCCCACCTCAAAAGACTCATTGAGCCTTTCTAGCATGGGGGGGGTACCTCCTCTCTATATGCTTTATAAAACTCGCTAGGGAGTCCGTCCGCACCCGGGGTCTTACAGGTGGGCAGCTGCTTCACCACCTCCTCCAATTCCTCTAGAGTAATCTGTGCATCCAGCTCCTCCCTTTCTTCGGCACTAATCTTAGGTAATTCCATGTCTCTTAAAGTTTCTCTTATCTCCTCTCGATTGCCCCCCCCCTTTGTCCTCATATAATGCCCTGTAATAGTCTGAGAATGCCTCATTGACTCCCTCTTGCGTGTCCGCTACCTCCCCATCCTCTCTGGTTATCGTCCTAATCGGGGGCCTAGGAGTTTCGCTCTTATATAACCACGCCAAAAGATGGCTGGTTTTATCCCCACCTGCATGCTGTCTCTCAACATACTTCTTATAGTTAAGGTTGCAGAGCCTTTCCCAAAGCTCTGCACACCGCTGCTGCAGTTTGAGTACTAGTTCTGCATCCCCTCCGGCCCTATTGATTTCCCGTTCCAGTTCACCTTCAGCTGCCCTTAACTCCATTAGGAGCCCACCCTGTAGGCCCTTTGATTTAGCAATGGCAGCACCCCGCAATACCTCCTTAAAGGCTTCCCAGAGTATGCCCGCTGAATCCACACTGCCAGCGTTTTCCTCGAAATAATGTGTGATCTCATCCCTGATATCCTCTCTAAAGACCGGGTCCCTGAGCGCCTCAGCCCAGAGGCGCCACGTCGGTATCCGCGCTTTGGGGCGGCAGTACTGCCAGCCCAGAACCAGAGGCGAGTGGTCCAACAGGACCCTCGCTTTGTAGTCTATTTGGGTGGTCTCTATCACCACATCTGGCGTGGCAAAAAAATAATCAAGTCTCGTATGCAGTTGTTGCGGGGCTGAGTAATGCGAGTACTGTTTTTCATTAGGATGTTTCAGCCTCCAAACATCTGCCAGCCCGAAGTCGTCGAGCAGTGTCTGCAATGCCCTGGCCGCTGGGGTGGGCCTATCAATCTTATCATCGGAGCGGTCTACCTTGGGGTTAAGCACATAGTTAAAATCCCCTCCCCAAATAACCACCCCCCCCCCCACACACGCACCCAGTTTGGTACACAGAGTCCTAAAATATGCCGCCGTATTTTGATTGGGGGCATACGTATTTACAATGCACACCTCCCTATTCTCCACCATTGCCTTCAATATGACCATCCTCCCCTCCGTATCCACCACCTCTTGTGTAAGTTGGAGCGGAACGTGCGGTGCCACCCAGACCGACACTCCCCTAGCGTAGGCAGAATACAGAGAGCCCACTACAGTACCTCTCCACTTCTTCCCCACCAGTTCCAACTTTTGCCGGGTCAGATGCGTCTCTTGCAACAGTGCAATATCAATCTTCTGTCTTTTCAAATACATCATGACCTTGTTCCTCTTTAAGTAACTATTGAGTCCCCTGACATTCCACGTTACGATCTTAAGATTCCCACTAACTCATAAGTGTCCTCCCCCCTTCCATGTAGCAAATCCCACTTGCCCACGCGATACAGATACAGCCCTCTGACTTTTTCTTGTAGCTTCTTGTACAAACTCAAACTCCCCATAACTATACACACCACAAACTCCCCACTTCCCTCCCCACCCTCTACCCATCCCTTCCCCAACACCACACACCCCAACTGCTGCCCAGCTCCATCCTCGGAACTCAGGCACCCCCACATCTAGCCCTGCAAGCACCAAACAATGGCCAGAGCTCAGTAGGGTGAAGTCGCCCTAATGGCCACTTAACTAAAGTTACTAAGTGGGGTAAAGAGATCCGCTCTGCAAGGCTCCCCTAGGTACAGCAATATTCACAGTGCTCATAATATCTTGTGCAACAGTCTGCCCTTCTCTCCCGAAGGCCGCGCAAATGACTATAATCGAGTCCCATGGATCTATACTGCGCCATCTTGTAGCACCCTCCTCGTGCACTACTCATCTCCTCCATCTCCTCTTCCCGTCCGAACGTTAGGCTCCTGGGGACATCCCTGCGCATCGAGCCATCCCATGGCGTCCTCCGGAGTCTCAAAAAACAAAAGTTTTGTGTTTATGAAAAACTTTCAACTTTGCCGGATACAGCAACATGTATTTATGGCCCGCCTCTCTCAATCTCCGCTTTACTGTCCCAAAGTTCATGCGGCTACGCTGCACAGTCAGTGTATAGTCCGGGTAGGCCGTGATGTTTGCCGCTCCTCGTGTAATCGTTCCTCCCTTGCGGAAGTATTCCAATATCCTCTCCCGGTCCCGGTAATTAAGGATTTTGGCTATTACTGGCCTAGGCGGGTTTCCTGGCGGCGTCCTCCTTGTTAGATCTCTATGCCCACGTTCCACCGAAAATCCTTGAGATAAGGCTCCTCTGGGTATCTCCTGCAGCAGCATAGACTCAATCAACTCAATAGGATCGTGGCCCTCCGATCCCTCCGGCAGGCCCACGATGCGAATGTTGTTTCTTCGGGCGCGTCCTTCCGCCTCCTCCGGCCTGTTCTCCAAGTTGCCCACTCTCTGTACCAGGGCATGCAATTCGGCCTTATGGGAGGCACAATCCGCGGTATTCGGGCTCACCTCTTTCTCGAGGGTCTCTGTGCGCTCCGCCAAGGCCCTGACGTCCTGCCGGAGTAGATTCACTTCCTCCTGCACCTCACAGACCTTAAGGTCCAATGCTGTTTTCAGCTCAGTTACGGCCAGTTCAAGTTTAGCTTCCCAGGTCGCCTTTAAGTCCGCAATCGCAGTTAGGACCTCTTGGTTGTTACCCGTTGCCGGCATGCCGCCTGTAGGCGACTTGTCCTTACTCTTGGAGCTTTCCGGACCAGGGGACGTCTTAGCGAAGTCGTCCAAGGTGGGCTGCTTCGCCTTCGGCCTCACTGTTCTATTAGACATGACCCAGAGGACCTGTGTTCTACACAAGTTACAAATGCGCACACAGTACGCCTCTATCGCTCGATCATCGTGCGGCCTGGTCCTTCCTTTTTTCCGGTCGTTGGTCGGCAACTTTGTGTCTTTCGTCTCCGGCGCTCCTTATCATTTTCGCACAAAACTCCACCGCCGTTCCTCCCATGCCTTCAAAAAGTTCACCAAGCGCAGTCAGACCGTTCACACACCCGACATGTGTGTTTTCAGCAGTCGTATGCTCGTCGTTATGCACTATTCCGCCAGGATCATTTCAGCATCTCGGGAGCTCCTCCAGATCACGTCCTCCTACATGGCCCTCATAGCCACGCCCCCCACCCAAGAAACCCTTACCAAGCTGACCTGTACAAATCCCAACGCCTCCCCTAATTGGCCAACTTACCCCGACTAATCGACTTACCTGTCTCCAGAGGGTGTGACAGGGGAAGCACTTAGGAGAGCTCATAATAGCTTGTAAGCCCTGTCCACTTTCCCATGTAGTCTGAATGTGCTTTCGCTATGAAAGGGCTAGCAGTCCATGGGGACCGTTGCCCCTTGTTTCTAGGCTTTGTGACAAATCGGTGGTTGTCGTCCCTTCCCCCCCTAGCTGGAGACCTTTCGCTTGGGGGGCAGGGCGAGGCGTCCACAGTCCAATATTCCCCCTGTGGGTGTTGCACCAGGGGAGGATCACATGGGAGAGGAAGTCCCTTATGGGATTAGGGATGACCATCCGTTGAGAACGTGGTATACCCCTGCTATGTTAGACCCTCCCTCCTTCCCCAAGCCAAACTCTCCTTCCCTCTTTTCAACCACTGCCAACCAATATTTGTTATTGCAAGGTTAACCAACTGAGTATGTTAAACCTGACTGATGGCCCTGAAAATACAAATCGCTTTTCATATTGCTCCAGTACTGTGAAGATGATGACCAGGAGTATGAAGATCACTCCAGAGAACCAGAGTGAACGGTCTAGTCTCTCACGGCATTAGATGGGTCAAATGAAATACAAAATAGCAGAAGTAAACCAGCATGGAGACCCGGCGACCAGGGGACCGCAGCAGGAGACACCGTGCACGCAGGTGAACGGGAGCACGAAGGTTGTCCAGGGAGAAGGAGCTACTTCGTACGCTGCCCGAACAACCCTCTGGGCGTCCCAAAACCCAGCAAACCGCCAGAAAGGGAGAGTGCAGCTTGAGAAGGGAGCAATGACTGGAAGTGCAGCCGCCGACTAGTAAGAGAACCCGAATGCGGCTGGAGATGGATAGCCCAGCCGAGGAAGAATTATTGACAGGCGAAGATGCCACCGACGTGAGCGAACACCCAAACGCTGCCGGAAGACACAAACCACACAAACAGGTGTGTGGGCAGTTCGAGAGGTGCTAGAGATTCTGGAGGAGCCGGCGAAGAACTGCAGAGCACAAGATAAGAGTGTCTGGGACCCTGGAAACATGAGAGAAAGGAAGAAACACTTGTATGCTTGGAAGGAGAGTAAAAGAGACATTATTGCAAGTCTGCGACCCACGCCCATATGAGAGCAAGTGAATCAGAGTCTGGGGCCCAGAGATAACCAGAGACCATCCAAAGAAAACAATATGCTTGGCAGGAGAGTAAACAAAGCTATTACAACCACGTATCGCAAATATGGGACCCGCACACGCATGAGAACTAGAGAATAAGAGGGTCTGGGACCCTAAAAGCAAAAGACAGTTCAGAAGAAAATATCTGCTTGATGCAAGCTGGTATAATACAAAGGAAACCACATAAGGAGGAGACAAGCCCCTAAAGTAGAACCAGAAGGGAATCCAGGGGAAAGGAGCCTACCCGCAAAGCATTCGAATTATACATTCTTTAAAAGGAACATTTATTTTATTGTTTGACCACCCAAGACATTGGGAGCTTTTCAGTTGATAAGAACTGTCATTACCATGTTAAGTTCTGGAAAACAATATCCTTCCACATTAGATTTAAGTTACTATGTTGGGGTCAGAAGCAGGATTTTTGGACATGACAGTGACTGTGTTTGACAAGTTTATAACCGAAACTATGTCACCTTTGCAGTCCGCAGCTGGACCCTCACTCCTTCTCACAAGGGCTCCAGCAGATGCTCTCTGTCGGAGTCATACTCCATGCCAGGCCGCTGTACTGATTCTTCGCCGTACCATGTCAGTCTCCTAGGTATTGGCTCTGCCCCGGCATGGTTCCCGCTGGGGCGTCCTCTAACAAGGAGGCCCACACTACACCTCTTCCTCTCCTGCCACCGGGGTCACCTGCTAGTGTCATGACACTCACCACATCGTGCGGTTTTCCGTCGTGCTTGGTCTGTGTGCAGCCTTGCCTCTACTCTTGTCTGCTCGTTGCGGTGCTGCTGCAATTTGTCCTGGTAAGGAGGGTTTGGGAGGGGATCCCGCATCAATTCCAGCAGCGGAAATGTTGGGGATTGGGCTCCATCCCACCCCTGACGAGGCGAAACTGAGGTAGACCTTGCCACACCAAGTAATGTTTTGGAAAAAATGGGAGAAGATTATTATTTAATGTTTTATTTATAGGCACATGGTTATCCTCTGGGGGCATCCTCCAATCCTCTTAATCCATTGTTTCTATTTTTCATGATCATCACACACTTTACCTTTCTTCTTTTCGATGTTTAATGCTTTCCAGCGCCTGAATTCTGTAGTCCCCTGAAGGTCTACAGTTATGTGATCAAATGTTTGGCCTGTCGGTTGCAGTTGGAGCTCAAGTGCAGTTAGCACTTTGACTTGTTGCTTTTTCTGAAGCCATTAAGGTCTGAAAAATCCTTTACCTCCTGTCTTTCTACTGTCCTCGGATTTACCCACCACGGAACCAGTATCATGGAGCATCTTTTTTGTTTAAACATTTATTTTTATTTGAGTTTGTAAAGAGAACAAGACATTTCAAGAAAACAATAGTAACAGGTGTAACACACCATAATGTCAACAATCTAGGTAACCCACTCTACCCAAAATCCTCCCCATGTCCTTACTCCTACCAAACACCACTCCCATCTCCCTCAAGCCCCCTTGTAAATTCAAACCCATTCAGTGGTGCAGTTCTCCCTCATCCATATTGAGAAGGATATAATCCTCATTATGTCTGCTTGCACTCTTGCCGGCTCCCTCCAGGGCCTCTCCCCTCATCCTTCCATCCATTTGTTTATTCGACCTCTGTTGTTTCCTTCATCTAATCCCCATTTAAGCATCGAAGCGCACCACTCTGTTTGAAACTCATACCTCCTTTCGTGCACTGTCGCTGTCAGCCTTTCCATTATCATCATGTTATGCACTTTTCCTTCCCAAGCTTCTTTCAAAGGGAGCATTTCATTTTTCCAACCCTGGGCTATGGCCAGTCTCCCTGCCCTCAACATTGCCTCCCAAATCCTATGGAGTATGTATTCTTCCCTGTCTTTTTGCGGGACTCCTAATAGAGATTTTAGCGGGTCCAGGTCTAATTCCTGTGATCTCTTCTATCCAACTCAGCACCTCTTTCCAAAACACTTGCACCTTGGGGGCACTGCCACCACATGTGGACCAAAGACCCCTGACTCCCACACTCCCTTGGACACATGGGGGAAGCTCCCGCAAACATCCTAGACAATCCAAAATGGCCACCATGCCCTCCAGCACCGGAGTGCTCTCGCATTGCAATATGATGCTGTTCTGATTGGTTAGCCACCTGCTTAAGCAGGCCAATCAGGGAGCCGGCAGGCGAACGCCGGGCCCCACCAAAGGCCCACGTTCTGGCGCCAACTTTATCAGACCTCATTCCATTAATCTTGGCAGCTGCAGAAGCAGTCGCCCGCCTGCCGCCGACGAACACGTGGCCGGAGCCACCGATGGCTCTGGCAACCCACGACAAGGTAAGCCCTTCTGGGCTGATTGCGGACTGACCGCTGACTGAAAGGAAAGGCTATGATAATTTATATCTGAATTGCAACATCATTGCGCTGCGATCTGATGCACTATCCTGCACCGCTCAAACGAGTACAGCAATCTGAGCCGCACCGTATGTACTTTAAATTAGGAGAGGAGCCCTCTCCAAAATGGCCTCCGCGCTGTCCAGCACTTCCTTGCTCTCGCATTGCAGTATGATGCTGTTCTGATTGGTTAGCCGCTGTCTGCTTAAGCATGCCAATCGGGGAGCCGGCAGGCGAACGCCGGCCTCCACCAAAGGCCCACGCTCAAGGCCCCTGTATGAGCCTGCCCGAGCATGGAGGATCACGGCACACAACTGCACGGTAATATTAAATCTAAATTCAAATTCACGTTGCAGAACCTCAATGCCCAATACCTTCACTGGCTAAAAGCCCTGTCACCCCGCCCGCAGTTCCGCCTATTTGACATTCTATTGGAACCAGATTCACTTGCCCTCGCCCAGAGAAACACTTGATCGGAAGCCTTCAGCCCCCGACGGCTGCATGCTCTTACACTCACAAACTCACTGGTCGTCCATCTGTAACAACGGCAAGGACAATCCCTATTCGAGACACTCCCTACCCATTGAGCCGCATACCCCAAGTTGTCCTACACGTCCTTTGACGGGACAAAATACGGTGAAACCCACAACACACATTCCTGAGCCTTGCATATCAACATTAATCACGTCTGCACGGCGCTCCGCACCCGACCTCTGAAAGTCACATTCAAATGTGCTCATTGCTTAAATCTAGCTGCGCTCTCATTGTGCCCCTGCCTGACTAGAATGTCTAATCTAGATGTGCTTATGGTTGTGGTCTATATTTCGCCTGTCTATTGAAAATCTTATCTAGCTGTGCCTTCTCTACAAATTTAACTGCGCTCTCACCAAGCTCCAGTACTACCCCCAGCTAGTAGATACTCCTCAGCCCACCACCCAACCGGGACCAACCTACTCAGATCACCATGTCACACACTGGGGAACCACACGATCGCCTCCCAGACCTAACACGTATAGAAAAAAGCCCCTTGCAAATGGCGCTCGTGCTCCCGACTCAAGAGCCATCCCTCCCTACCACCTTCCCAAGATGCGGCCATTCCCGCCTCCACTGGATCCTCAAAATACACCTATGACTATCAATGAACAGTAAACATTGGACCTCAGAGTCTAAAAATGAACCTCCTGCGCCAAATATCATGGCACACACCACTCCATGTTCCCTCGAACTGCGAAATAAACGCCTAGCCTCACGCTGTATCCAAACCATGAAGGACACAACAAAAAAGAGCAAGCTATGAAAGCCCTCAGCTAACCTGCTGAACAATGAACAAACGCCCTCCTTATCTATCATTAAGGGCACTTGTCAATGCTCATCAAGATCCCTCCAGGCACATGTGCTTGGCATAGCTGATCTGATCACTTCCCCAGACCTTGACTTCCTAGCAATCACAGAAACCTGGCTCCATGCAGCAGCAGGCCCTATCCTCTTCATTGCCATCCCTAATGGATACACCATCCTCAGGAAAGATAGAACAGGCTCCAAAGGAGGGGGAGTGGCACTCATCGCCAAAAACAACATCCAGATAAGAACCACCACCAGCCAAACCTTCCCATCAAGGGAACTTATCTCATTCAAACTTTCTCTCCCAGCCACATCTACCTTCGCCATCTACCCGATTTACAGACCACCCGGCCTTCTGACATTCTTTGAGGAAGATATAGCTATCCTTCTCACTACCAACACCAAACCTCTATCAAAAATTATCATCATGGGAGTTTCAACCTAGGCTTGAACGACACGTCCGACTCTCAGGCTCCACCTAACACTATAGAAGCACATGGCTTTACCCACAGAATCACGAGCCCTACCCACGACAAAGGACGCACACTAGATTGGTTAGCTGACTTGAATTGTCTCACCAACATCTTAGCTAACACACCTTGTCCGTGATCAGACCACAATATCATTCAATTTAGTATCAGTTACTCTTACGTCCTGTCCCCTTTCCTCCATGCTGCATGGGCGTCCCTTCCAAGGGACGGGAGACAGAACCTTTTTCACCAGAAAAAAAACGTCTTCCCCTTTAAATTTAGAGGCGCGGGGGTGCGGCCCAGTGAGTATGCGCTGCCCTGACTCCGCCCTCTGGTGCCACACCTCAGTCCCCTTTTCCGTGTCGACGGGAATGGGCCGAATTCTCCAGCGCGCCAGGGTTTGGCTTCAGCCATGAAATTCCACGCGCAGATACTTCTTCTTTGAATTTTTATCATTCAGGCTCTCAGTCCTCAGGCATCCCGCTACTCCCGGCACATGTCGACTTCCACACGGTTCAGCAGGTGTCCATCCTGCAACGGGCTCTTCCCAACTTCAGACCCCCACGCCCTCTGCCTACGTTGCCTTGGCCCAGAACACGGTTGGCAAGCTTGTTCAGCGTGTGGCTCGCTGTCCTCGAAAGCGGCGAAGAACAGACTAGTCAGGTGGAGGGAGCTCTTCCAGAGGACCTCGAGAACTTTGTGAAACATCGAACCAAGCCCAAGGTAGGGCTTATATTCTCCATCGCACCCCGCAAGGGAAACTCCTTCCCAGGGACTCTCCTGCGCAGGAGAGACCGGTCAGGTCATTCTACCAGCACGTGAACCGAGGCTGCTGCAGCTACCAACCTTTGGGAAGAGGGATCCTCCGATCCTCCCGGTGACAGTGTTGAGAAACTGGAAGGTTCTTTTACCGGGTCTTCATCTGAGGGCTCTGCCCTTGTACCGGCACCATGGCCGAGGGGCTACACCCTAGTATCGGCAATACGTCTGAGGGGGTGCCTAAACGCAGCTCTACCGACCCCTTGGTCGAGGGTGTCGCACCTACCGGGCCTAGGCCCGAGGAGCAGGGTAGGCCTCGTGATCCACACGCAAGAGTCTTGGAGGAGGCCGGGTCCAGCGGGCTGAGCAACACGTGGCAGGCAGCTTGACAAAATGGCCGCCGCGCCAGACAGAGGCACCCGTCCGCCATTCCAGGAATTCGGTGAAGAACGAGTGTCAAGGTGGGACTGGCCTCAACCAGGTACGTGGCCTACAGCCTTCCCCTCTTTTGCACAGGGCAACTTTCCTTTGCGTCCATATGGGCAGGGTACGCAGCGGCTCCAGCAGCTCCCCGCTACCGCGTCAGCACCCCCTGACACCTCCTCGGCCAGTGAAGAGGGTTTCTTCAAGAGGTTTCTCTGCCTCATGAAGTCACCTCGGATGGGGTTTATCCTCAAAGACGCCATCAGGGAAGTCCTTCCCACAATGCAAGCGGGACCACAGAAGCCTCCTCTGGCTCCCCAGCTGACTCATCAGGCGGCTCCGTACCAGCCTCCGCCGCCTCCTCAGCCTCCAGCCACGGTCCCTGTAAACTAGCCTCTGGCGTCAACTACTCCTCCACTGGATCCCCCAGATCCACAGGATACGGATGAGGAGGAGGATCTGGACATGCCATCCTCAGCCAGGGCCTTCCATGGACGTCTTGCTGGGCTGGTGGAGTATCTGGGCCTACCCCGACCCGAGGTCGAGCAACCGGCAGAGGGGGTTCTGGCGGAAGTCCCCACGCGACACCCCTCTGCCAAAATGGTGATTCCACTGCAAACCGATGTAGTCTCCCTGGCCAAGAGGGGCTGGCTCAAACCCCACTCGGGCCAGCCTGTCAATCGACGCCTGGACCCCAAGTACAGGCAGGTGGAGGGGGGATACACTCTTGCCCTCAGCTCATCCTCTGCCTCCTCAGTGATCGCTGCGGCATCACTATACTCCAAGCCTCAGTCGTCCTCAGCCGCCTCCTCTGCGGCACTGCTAGGCAAGAAGATCTTGGAGGCGTATGGTAAGAAGCTCTATTCCAATGCGTCCTTGCATCTTCGTCAGGCCAACGCCGATGCCATGCTGGCTGCCGCCAACCAAAGATGGTTGGCGGGAAATTGCGGACTTCCTTCCGGAACTCCCCACTCGGAGCCAAACACGCTTTAAGGTGGGGCTAGCCGAGGCAAAGCTGGTGGCGTATGACCTCATGGAATCCACTGTGGCCCATATTGGCGCCTCTGGCCGTGCCATCTGTATCGCCACGTACTTGAAAAGGACAGCCTGGCTCCGGGCAACAAATTCTACCCGGACGTCCAGGAACACATATTAGATCTACCGTTCGAGCGGGGGGAGGTGCCTTTTCCAATCCTCCATGGACGAAGAGCTGGACAAAAAGAAAATCAGTACACAAATGGTAAAGTCTTTATCCATTCTGACAAAGAATGGATAAAGACTTGACCAAATTATACACCCAATCTCAGCAGTGCTCCGACAGGGGTCACACGTACGGGGGGTTCCGCGGCTTCCAGGAACGGATATCCAGGCAGCCGGACTGCTCGCTGTCTCAGAACTGGCGCAAGCAACAAAAAGGGGGGTGGGGGAAGGGCCTTTTCCAGTCCCCCTCCTCTGCGACCGCATCCGAGGGAAAGAAGGCATGACCCGCCCCTTCGGGTCCACATGTCTCTGTGGGGACAGGCTTGCTCTCGATGCACATTTCTGGCACCAGAATTTCACTGACCCCTGGATCCTCTCAGTAGTATCCATGGGGTACCACCTCCCTCCTTCCCTCCACTCCCACAAGTTGGGACAGCAACTCTTTTGGCTGAGATCGGTCGCTCGTAGAGAGAGCAAGGCAGTGGAGGAAGTTCCAGCCTCCCAGCAAGATTTTGGCTTTTACTCCAGGATCTTCGCCATTCAGAAGAAGAACCAGGCGGGCCTGAGAATTGTGCTGGACCTTTCCACCCTCAACCTCTCCTTACCCCTGCAAAAATTCAAGATGGTTACGCCAGCTTTTATAGCGGAGACATTGGACAGGGGAGACTGGATGTGCTCCCTGGACCTCAAGGACGCGTACCTACACATCTCAATTTGGCAGTCCCATCATGCTTTCCTACGGTTCAGGATCATGGGCTACCATTTTCAATACAAGGTCCTTCCTTTTGGCTTCAACTCGCCCCCAGGATCTTCACCAGGCTCATGAATGCGCTGGCGGCCCTCCTCAGAGCTCAGGGCCTCCACATCTACCCATACCTCGACTACTGGCTCGTCAGGGCTACATCCCCGGAAGCGGTTCACCACTCTTTCCATGCCCTTATGAACACACTGCACGATGTTGGCTTCTCGCTCAATCTCAAGAAGTCGCAGCTGCAGTCTACGCAGACTGACATTCTTGGGCCTCATCTGGGACACGTGCTCCGAGAAGGTATTTCCTTCGGAGGACAACATTTCGTCCATCAAGAAGGCCACCACCCACTTTCTCAGCAGAGAAGTGACCTCAGCATGGTGGTACCAACATCTCCCGGGTCTATTGGCAGCGGTCCTAATAGCTGTCCCGCACACAAGACTAAGGATGAGGAGAATTCAGCTGCACTTTGCGGCCTCATGGAACCAGGAGCAGGGCTCTCAATCCGAGATGATCAAGGTTCCTCCATCTCTTCCACCCGGACCTAACTTGGTGGTCCAGATACTGCAATCTATGGACGGGCAAGCCCTTCCGGCTGCCCACTCTGCAGGCCACCATCACCACAGATTCCTCGCTCGAGGGCTAGGGAGCCACCCTGGACAATTGCTCAGTCCACGGCACCTTGACTTTACAGGAACAGGAATACCTCATCAATTGGCTAGAGCTGAACGCCATCTGGCTGGCGCTCAGGGCATTCCTACCACTTCTCAGGGGCAAGGTTGTCCTCATCCAGACGGACAACTCAACCAGCATTTACTACGTCAACAAGCAGGGAGGCACCAGATCCCCTCCTCTGTGCAGACTGGCAATCAGCATTTGGGAGTGGGCCCTGGAAAACGACATCTACCTCACGGCAGTCCACCTCCCGGCGGAATCCAACCTGGAAGCGGACAGGCTCAGCAGGCTGGGAGCGGACAATTACGATTGGAAGCTAAACAACCTTATTATTCAGGAGATCTTCAACAGGTGGGGTCACCCCCAGGTGGATATCTTTACCACCTGGCACAACAGGAAGTGCCACAAGTTTGCACCCTGTCAGGGACAGGGCACCGGATCCCTGGGCGATGCATTTCACCACCAGTGGACCGGCATGAAGGCCTATGCCTTTCCGCCCACGCCGCTGCTTCACAGAGTAATTTGCAAAATCAAGGAGTCTCGCCAACTCCTCCTCATTCTAATAGCTCCATGGTGGCTGGCCAGGCCATGGTTTTCGGAGCTTTTCAGTCTCTGGGAGTTTCCCCCAATTTACCTCCCGATGGGCCCAGCACATCTTCTGGCACAGCAGGGAGGGCAGAGTCATCCACCCCACGCCACAGAAACTAGCCCTCACAGCGTGGTACCTGGGCAGATAACGCTGCAGCACCTCAGCCTCTCACAGGCCAATCTGGAGAACATACAGGGCGCTAGGAGCAAGGCTACCAGGGTCCAGTACAAAAGCAAATGGTTCAGATTCTGCCACTGGGCAGACTCCAAGGAAATCGATCCCCTGGCGTGCACCTTGGACGACATGCTCTCCTCGCCCACTCTGGCGTGCAGGTGGGCACCTGCCGTACATACCTCGCATCCATCGCAGCTTACAGGAACTCTGAGGAAGGCATCTTCTCCTCCAATCCTATCGTCAAACATCTGACAGGACTCGCAAGGTTCTACCTGCTCGTCAAGAGGCTGCGCCCTGTGTGGGACCTTAACATAGTCTTGGGCGCCCTGGCGCACAAACTGTTCGAGCCAGTGGTGTCCACAGACATCAGGCTGGTCACCATCAAGACGACCTTACTAGTCGGCCTCATCTCGGCTCGTAGAGTCGGCAAAATCCAGGCGCTGATCACCTTGGATCCATACACTACCTTTCACAAGAACAAAGTAGTCCCTCGGGCACACCCCAGAATTTCTGCCCAAGTTGCCGTCTGCTTCCCACTTGAAAGAGGAAATAGTCCTTCCTACATTCTTTCCCGATCCCAAGGACGAAGCACAAAGAGTGCTGCACTGCCTGGATTTCAGGCGTGCCCTGAAATTCTACTTGGACAGGACCAAGGTCTTCCGCAAATAGGAAGCCCTGTTTGTCACTTTCGGAGGCTCAAGACCAGGCTATCAGGTCTCCAAGGCTTCCATATCCTGCTGGATGGTCTCTGGCATCAAAGAAGCATATGAGGGCCAGCACAAGCCGCTCCCGGCCAACATGCATGTCCACGCAGTGAGGGGCAAGGCAACGGCCGTCACATTTTAGCGCCATGTCCCTTGGCAAGTCATAAGCAGGGTGGCCACTTGGGCCACTCCCTCGGCTTTCTGCAAGCATTACTGTTTGGATGCTGGCTCTAGATCTGATGCACTTTTGGACAGGCAGTTCTCAGGGACCAATTTGCTTAAGGAGGGTGTCCTCTCCACCCTGGGGCTACAATCAGTTGTAATCGCCCACGCAGTATGGAGGAAAGGGGACGGGATGTAAGAGTAATTAGAAGTTACTCACCGTAGTGGCTAACATACTCTTAGTCTCTAGTCCTCTTTCCTCCATACGTCCCACCAACCGCCCCCCTAATAATACTGCTGTCATTAGGCAATGTTAAATCTATTGTCGACGCGTCAATGGGGACCGAGTTATGGTGCCGGAGGGCAGAGTCAGGGCAGCGCATGCTCCCCGGGCCGCACCCCAGCACACCTCAAAAATTTAAAAGGAAGGTTTTTTTTTCTGGTGAAAATGGTTCCTTCTCCCGTCCCTTGGAAGGGACACCCATGCAGTATGGAGGAAAGGGGACTGTCACTACGGTGAGTAACTTTATAATTTCTCATCTAAGCCTAACATCCTACTGCAACCTACCCCAGCGACTCTCGCAAGAAACCACAAGAACATCACACCGAACAACATACTTCCCCTACTACTCCCAATCATCACTCACGTAGACACCACCTCTAACCCTACCAATTTAGTAAACCTCTACAACCAAACCCTACAAGAGGTCATAAACAAAGTGCCCACCCCCTCCCCACGGCCTTGCAAATCAATACCCATCGCCCATTCTAACTCATGGTTTACCCACAACCTAAAGAACCTTCGCACAGCCAAAAGAACAGCAGAGAACATCTGGGGGAAAAAAACTCCATCGAAAACAAACGTCTTTTCAACTCCTTAACGACTGAATACAAGACAGCCACCATCCACGCGAAAAGTAACACCTACAAAACAAGAATCGAGAATGCCAACTCGGACACCAAAGAACTCTTCACCATACTTCAGGAGCTCGTATCACCTGCCCCCACCCCAGACCACTGCATCAAGGATCTCACTTGGTGCACTAACATCCAAAATGCCCTGTATGACAAAGTCGCCTCACTTCATAATAAAATCAAAGCCAAATCATCTAAGCTTGTCCCAGTCAACCGGCCACCCGACCTGCCCCCTCCCAACAACAACCCCATCCCTATATTTGAATTTACCCCGACCTCCGCTGCTAAAAACCATCACTGTTCTTAAGCCATCTGGATGTCAAGGTGACATCTGCCCCGCAACCATCATCAAAGATTGTGCTGAGAAACTTGCACAATTTATCACAACCCTAATCGACAACTCTTTCAACACCAGCAACGTACCAGGAAATCTGAAAGAAGCATGGGTGCTCCCTTTGCTAAAATAAAAAACCAGACTAGACCAAAAACGTCCTGACCAGTTACCGACCAATACCTACAGTGCCATTTCTCATGAAAATCCAGAGTCATGTACCTACAAATTCAAAAATACTTGGAAACCCACAACCTTGTAGGCCTCCGCCAATCAGGCTTCCGTCCAGGCCACGGGACAGAAACTGCCCAACAGGACCTCAAAATCTAAATGGATCAAATCAAGGATAAAGGCGACCTAGCAATTCTCCTCCTTCTCCTAGACCGGTCCGCTGCATTCGACTTAGTCAACCACAATATGCTCTGTCAACACCTGGAACATGCAGCCCACTTCTCAACTAGTGCTATAAATTGGATCAAATTCTTCTTGGCAGACGGGACTACAAGAGTCTTTTCTTCCACCGCAGCAGCACGACCTGTCCCTGTCACATGCAGAGTACCACAAGGTTCTTGTCTCCCCCATGCTCTACAATGTGTTTACTAGGCCGCTCTTTGTGACCTCCTCGACAAATTGGGCGTCACTTACCCTAACTATGCTGACAACACTCCTACCTATCTAAAGTAATTTCGACACTGACACTAAAATCCTGAACAATTTTTACTTCGCAATTAAGGCCTGGATGGCACAACACAAGATTTGTCTGAACGACGAAAAAAAGAAACTACTCCTCATCGGCAACCCCACTAGAGTAAACTCGCTACCGCAAGCCTACACAGCCTTCAATATCAATGGTCACATCATCGCAGTGGCCAAGGAGGTAAAAACTCTAGGAGTCTATTTGGACTCATCTCTGTAAGCTGCAAATAACTCAAAATAAAGCAGTCAGAGCTGCCCTCAACATCTCTAAAAGGGTCCCCATCTCCACAGCCAGGTGAAACCTCCACTGGACCATTACACGATCACATTAAATTCAAACTCCTGTTACTAAGGCATAAATGCTTGTCCAATAGCGCCCCAGCCCATCTTGCCAACCAAGTCTCCAAAGCCAGACTAACAGACCCACCCGATCGGTCTGCTCTCACCTTCTGACTATCCTTAGATACAAACTGCAAAAAGATGGAGGCTGCAGCTTCCCAGTAATCACAGCCAAACAGTGGAACTCTATGCTACTAGCTCTCAGGGCGGACTTGCCGCTATGGCCATTTCGCAAAGGTCTGAAAACTTGGCTGTTTTCCCAAGAAGGCTGCATGTAACCAATCAATGTACCTGCTTCATGACAACCTGTATGTAACCCAACATAAATGCAAGACCTGTGTTATGACTGTAACACCGTGACCACAGCAAACTAACCTGTAACCATATCCTTAAGCTAAGCACTCAGATGTCTCGGGGCTTGGTCACGCTCTACGAATGTATAAATAAATAAATAATCTCAGGGGATCTCTGTGCCAGCCCATTAACATTTTGAAGTTGTGCTCTATCGTGGAGATGAACAATCCACCCTGGAAAACAATTTTGTAAATACGTGCCCAATCTTGCCTGGAGATCTCCTCCCCCACTAAATCTACTCAGTACCTCTGCAATGTTTGTCTCCCCTGCAGACACGTCTCCTTCATGGCTTTGTACAAATTAGACAATAAACCCTTCCTTGTTGTGGATGTGTCGATGCAAAAACAAAGAGGTGACGGCTGGAAGGTTCAGAATAAATCTTGACCTCTGGCATTGCTCTGGGCAACCCTCCAGACCATCTTTCTTCGCCTGCCAAGCCATTACAGAAGGGGAAAGACCATATGCAAATCCACTGCGGTTAATGCTCTTGCCACCAATCCACCCCACTTTGGGTCCGTTGATGTACTCTTAATGCAGAGATCTTCAAATACTGAGATTGAGTCCCTTCCCAGTGCCTCCCGAACCTTTGCAAACTCCAGGAAGACTCCCTCTTTGAATAGCTGTCCCACCCGTTCTAAGGCCACATCTGCGATTGAGCCAGTCCCTGGTGTCCCAAGTCAAATGGGTGCCCCATATGGAGGACATGGGGGAGGGCCACATTGTATACCCATTTGTGTCTTTGGTCTCACGCCAGACTGTCCAAAAAAAACAGCATGGGGTGGGATCTTAGTCTTTCTGGGATTGACCTGATCGGAGACCAAAAGTAGTCCCTCACCTTCAATGGGTGTGCTGCAAGGTTCCTCCAAGTAGGTCCGATAAGTCCTCCGGTCGTCCCTCATGTGTTCAAGCCGTACCCTAAATTGGCCCGCCTTATAATATAGATGGATGCCCGGGAACCAGAACCCAAACCCCCCCCACCCCACCTCTTATCCCTTGGAAGAGCCAGGGTTGGCATTTTTACCCTTGGTGTCTTATTTTTCCAAATGAATCTATGCAGCTCCCCCGTAACTTCCAAGAAGAACTTCTCCAGAAGCTGCCTCTGGATGGCTGCGAAGAGGTATAGCAGTCTGGGGAGCATGTTAATTTTCAACAAGGTCATCCTACCGTACCAGGTTAATATCAGTGGGTCCCATCTCTTTAGGTCAGACCTCAGTTGGGTCAGAAAGGGGCCATAGTTCGCCCTGACCATCTCCTCCAGGTCCTTTGTGATTTGAATTCCCAGGTACTGTATGCTCTTCTGGGCTACCCTCATATCTTGGTATCTCCTTTTTGGGTCGACAAGGGCGCTCTGCTCTAGTGTCGGCGTTATTCCTGACTTCGCTACGTTCATTTTAAGCCAAGAGAGACGGCCATACTCTGTGATCTGGGTCATGAGTGCTGGGAGGGAAACTTGAATGTTTGTGAGGTAAGCCAGGATATCATCTGCAAAGAGCAAGATTTTGCACTCCATTGCCCCACCCCTCACTAAGCCCTTGATTTGGTCATTTGCCCGAATCTTTATTGCCAAGGGTTCCATGGCGAGGGCGTACAGCAGTGGGGAGATGGGGCATCCCTGTCTTGTACCTCTTGTAAGTTCAAAGGTGTCTGTGAGTCCCCCATTTACCTGGACCCTTGCCCTGGGCCTATTGTAAAGTTCTGCCACCCATCTCAGGAAATTTGTTCCCAGCCCCATCTTCTTCAGTACTTTCATCCTGAAAGGCCTTTCGACCCTGTCGAAGACCTTCTCCGAGTCTAACAAGACTAAGCAGGTGTCTTGCCCCTTTGTGCCCCATGGATGAGGTTCATGTTCTTCCGGATGTTATGCGATCCTTGCCTTCTCCTAATGAAGCCCACCTGGTCTCCATGTATAAGAAGTGGCAACCCCACCTCCAATCTTCTTCCCAGGATTTTTGCCAAAATCTTTACATCCCCATTTAAGATGGAGATAGGGTGGTACGAGGAGCACTTGGTGGGATCCTTCCCCTCTTTAGGGATCGCTACAGTCGTTGCCAGCAGCATCGTAGAGGGGAGGGCCTCCCCCCATCGGACATGCATTAAACACCTTAACAAGACACGGCTACCCAAGGCCCAAATAATTTTTAAAATTTCATTGAGAAGCTGTCCTCCCCAGGTGCTGACCCTGACTTCATCCGCTTGATGGCCCGCAGCAGCTCCTTCACCGCTATAGGGTTCTCTAAACTCTACTGCTTCCTTGGGGAGCCTCGGGAGGGGCAACCCCCCCAACACTCGTCTATCTGTGCCTCTTCCCCGCCTCCATTCCGAGGTGTAGAGGGTGCTATAGTACCTTGCAAATTTGCTCCCGATGCTTTTAGTGTCATAGACAGATCTTCCCTCTGTCTGAATAGCCCCTATGGTTCTTCGCTTTTTCTCCTCCCTCAGTCTCCAGGCAAGGATCTTATCCACCCTGTACCCTTTCTCATGATATTTCTGTTGGGAGGTTTTTTTCAATGTCATGGGTCAGGGTGGCCCTTAATTGTGTTTTATAGCGTCGGAGTTCCTTCGCATCCGCGGGTGATATATACCTTCCCTGGGTGCCCCCCGGCTGTATCTGCTCTATTTTCTGACAGAGCAACTCTCTCCTTCTCTCCCCTTTCTTTTTTTTTCTTAGAGCCTATCTTTATCAGCATCCCCTGGATCGTCACCTTGAAGCCTTCTCAGACTGATTCAATCCCCACCTTTCCAGTATCGTTGAAGAGGAAGTACTCTTTGATTACCGTAAGTAATTCCTGTTGCACCCCCCTATCCTTTAATAGGGAATCATTGCATCTTTAGCTCCTCGCGGGGCGCAGAGGCCTGCCCATTTCCTTTACAACTCTAACCATATCGTGGTCAGACCACAGGATTTGGGCGACCTGCGATTCCAAGACTTGTGCCTTCAAGGTCGAGTCCACCAGCACCAAGTTCATACGCGAGAAGGAGTCGTGTACCGCTGAGTAAAAAGTATACGGCCTATCCCCCTCCAGCGTTGGCGTGAGCGAGTCACACACGCCCAGCACATCATTTACCTTTTTAAAGCATTCTGAGTCACCCATATTAGTCCTGGGTATCTGTCGCCCCCCATCCTCTTACGGTCTTTTATAGGGTCTATCACCATATTAAAATCTCCCCTGACCACAAGTTGCCCTTCCACGGATTCAATAATTTTATCCTGGACCTCCCAGAATTCACATTGTTCCACATTTGGAGCATACAAAGAGCCCAAGGTAAGCTTGGTCCCATTTAGCTGACCTTTCACAAACGCATACCTTCATCTGCTCCCCTTAACCCCCCCCTCCCATGGCATCAAACCCCATCTTGATTCATCGCCTCAGACAGGATTAAATCACCAGAGGTCCTCCTAAACCACAGATCAGCGTAACTAAGCTCTATTTCTCAAATCCCCTTGTTTTGCCCTTGATTTCGGGGGGGGGGGGGTGGGAGGGAAGTTGAGTTTCATGAATTTCCTAGAGCCTGGGACTTTGCGTCTGTTGGGCCCCTTTATTCGCCATCTATTCGCCATCTCCTATCTTCGCAGCTCTTCTCCTCTCCTCCCGCCCTGGGTGCATCTCCTCCCAGCAGCTCTCCTGTTACCCTTTGTATGTCGTCCTCCGTTACCAGTTTGTAGTTATAGCCATCAACTTCAAAGGATGAGGAGAAAGGGAACTCCCATCGGTATGTCACCCCTTTCTCGTTGAGCCATTTCGTTAGGGTGGGGGGGGGCATTGAGGCCTCTTCGTTAGCGTGAGCGAGGATAGGTCCTGGTAAATCGCTATTGTCACAGTCCACAGAGACACTGAACCTGCCTCTTGCCTTTTCCAAGATTTGTGCCTGTCCGGGTAGTTATGGAAGCAGGCTAGCACCTCCCGGCCACCCCTGCTCTGTTGTATCCTTTCGATTTTAGGTTTGGTTTGTTCATTCTCTAATCTCCGAACAATACCTTCACCACCTAATGGATAGTCCTCCTAAGGTCACTTTCTGATTCCCCCTCCTTCTGCGAGATTCCAAAAAATCTCTGATTGTTTCTCCTCTACCGGGTTTTCAAAATCGTCCATTTTCAGGGCCACCTCCCCCTCCCGTCCCTCCAACTCTGCCAATCTCCTATCTATTTGACTCTCCATTGTCTTGAGGGAGGTCTGGTTATTCTCGACTGCCTGGAGTCTCTCGTCCATTCTGTCAATTCTGACATTTATTCTATCTACTTTTCTGCCAATATCTGTCCTCTTCCCCCGATCTCCTCCAGGAGGGCGGCGATATCTCTTTTGGTGGACATGGCGTCACCCACTGCCTCCGACATGTTGGAGTTGCTGCGTTGTTCTCCGAGTTTGGCCTCTGGAATTCGAAGTGTCCCAGTTTTGCCCTCCAGTCCATGGGCGGGTACGGTCCTCTATTTTGGCTGCTGGAGTCACCCCCACCGGACTTTCTAGTGGTCCTCTGATGTGCAGTCGAGGTTTGCCTTCTTGCTCCGGGCATTACTTCTCACTGCACCTTTGGGGTTACTTTCTTTGCTCCTCGTCCCCTTCCGAGCCTTCACCATTTGCACAGCGGGGGACCGTGATCTAGGATCGCCCCACAACTATGATGTCCCTCTGGGACCAACCGGGGTGGTCTGTTTTCTTCTTTGGACGTCTGGTCCTTCGCTTGGTCCCTTTTCAACTTTGCAATGAACAAAATAATACTTAATAAATATAACATCATACAATGTCTCTGGTTGCTGCTAGGTCAAATTCTTCCTTAGTTGTCTAGCTGATCTTGTCTTGACAATAAACTTCTCTGGCGTATATAAATGCCATTCAGAACATAGCCTTGAAGTCTTGTGGATGGTACCAGCCATTTCCTAAACGAGAAATGTCCTCCACGTTCCCTCTGAGGGGCTTGCAATACAGTGGTGTTCTTTTCTTCTCCTTTTGGCTTTGGGCTCTTTTGACTCTGGTAGCCTTTTAGTTTCTTTCTCTTGAGGGCTACTCTCATCTGATGTTTGTACTTCAGTAGGGCTAATGTTCACCTCCTTTTGATTCAGATAGCAGTTTGGCTTCTCTCTCTCTCTAGGGTTGCTCTCCTCTGATGTTTGTTCTTCAGTAGGGCTAATGTTCACCTCCCCTTCTTCGCATAAAGTTGATGGTACTTTCTGTAAATGTGAAACATTTCTTGTAATCGTTTCTTGCCCCATAGTGGCTGATGCAAGGCTGTGCTTTCGGTGAGCTATAGTCCACGGAATGGATTCATAAGGAAGTGACAATTTCCCTTTTTGGACTCAGTTCTTCACTAACACTGTGTCTCCTACTTGGATTTCACAAGGGATAGCTCTTCTTACTTCATTTTCTTTGGCATTGTGTCTGCTCCTTCTGGCTTCCACCTCTTCTAAGTTGGTCGGGGAGGGATTCCATGAGTGATGGAGAGGCAAGCTTCCTTGGATGGGGACCCCAAACATCATGTCTGCTGGGCTAACCTGTGTCGTTGAGTGTGGAGTCAGCCAATATGCTCGAAGAAACCTGTAGAGCTCTGGGAGCCATGCCTTGCCTTTATCTCTGGCTATCCTCATGGTTTTATTGATTGAGCACATGAACCTCTCTAAATCCCCATTGGCTTGGGGCCAGTACGGGCTGATATGGCTGATGGAGTTCGGGATGCCATGCGTCGCAAACATCTTCTCGAGTGCCGTTGTTACAGAGGCAACATCTGTTGCTGCCACCGGTTCGACTTCTGGATATCTGGTGTATTCATCAATCGTCACTAGCATGCATGTTTCCTTTGCTATCGTGCAGAAGTCAAGGCTTATGGCATCCCACCAACAGTTACTAGTTTCTGGTGGCCTTAGCCAACGTGTGGACTGATACCCGGCACATGTCTCTACCAAAGCTATGACCTTGCTTTGCATATGGGGTAGCCACACACGAGACTTGAGAAATGCTTGCCTTTTCACTATCCCCTGATGTCCTTTGTGCGCAAGCTTGAGGGCTCTCTCATGTAGAGAGGTAGGTAGCACAATACGGTGCCCTTTCAGGATGAGCCCATCAAGGGAGATTGATAGTTTGTGTCGTATTCCAAAAAGAGCTTGTAGTAGTTCCTGTGCTGAGGCCATTTTCTTTGTAACTTGTGTCAAAAACATCTTCCATTCACCTGACAGGATTGCTGTTTTAGCTAGCTGCAGACATGGGTCTCTGCCGGTCTGAACTTGGATTTCTTCAATCTTCATGGTTTTCGGTCGGGCACAAGCAATCACCTGGCATACATGTTCTTCTGTGACTTTTGCTGCTTTTCGTTCCGTGGCAGTTGCAGAGCGAGGGTGAAGTGACAAAAAATGTGCGGGATTATCAGCACCTGCTCGATATTGTACATCTAAGTCAAACTGTTGTAGTTGAAGCAGCCATCGCGTGATCTTGGCTGGGGGATGTGGTGCTGATCCTCCAAAAATGGTGATAAGTGGTTTGTGGTCAGTTCTAACCTTCACTGGGTGTCCCAGAATGTACACATGGAAGTGTTTGCACCCCCAAATGATAGCTAGCGCTTCTTTTTCAATGTGGGCATAGTTTTTCTCAGTTGGTGTGAGCGCTCTGCTCGCATATGCAATGGTTTATACTGTTCCTTCTGTCTTTTTGCGTCAGCATCGCACCTAATCCAACAGGGCTTGCATCCACAAGCAATTCTGTTGTGCGGTTTATGTCGAAAAATGCCATAGTTGCATCACTAGAGAAGGAGTCTTTGATTTTCTTAAATGCCTGTTCCTGTTCAGTACCCCACTGCCAGGGTACTTTAGCTTTTTTCAGTTCACGCATAGGAGCTGCTGTGGTGGCTAGGTCTGGAATGTAACGACTGCAGTAAGTGGCCATGCCTAGAAAACTCTGAACCTCTATAGGTGTAGTCGGTGCTTGTGTATTCTGGAAGTCATTGACTTTGCATGGGTCAGTAGAGACTACATGCTCATTGAACACATAGCCAAAAAAACTTACGTTTTCCAAATTCACACTTCTTTATGAAGTGTGAGCCCTGATTCTTCCAAGCGCCGAAGGGTGTCTGCAAGTCTTTTGGCATGTTCTGATTCAGTCTTTCCATAAACTAAAATATCATCACTGTCGTTTGTCACACCAGGTAGATATTGAAGAACTTTTCGTATTTCATGTTGGAACACTTCTGCCACTGACGAAATGCCGAAATTGAGGCAGCGGTAACGTCGAAGGCCTAGGTGCAAGGAAAAAGTAGTGATGTATCGGGATTCTTTTGCAAGTCGTATTTGATAGTATCCCAATCGGAGATCCAGTTTGCTAAAAATGGTTGCACCAGTCAGATCAACAATCCGCTCCTCTATTGTTTGTGTAATATGTCTCTCCCAACCTATTGCAGCGTTGGGGAGTCGCATGTCTATGCATATACGGACGGTGTTGGGTTTCTTCGGTTTAGCAGTCGCCACCATTGGTGAAACCCAAGGCGTGGGCCCTGAGGTTTTCTCAATGATCTTAAGATCTTCCAGTTTGCGAAGTTCAGCTTCCACTGCAGCTCTCATGTGAAAAGGTACTTGCCTGTGTCGTACGACCTGTGGTTCGATGGTAGGGTCAATGTGAAGTTTCATAGACCTGCCTTTCAGGCAGCCAATACCCCTGAAAAGTTTGTTTTGCTAGTAGCCTTTCAAAGTTGTTCTATTGGATGGCGAGGTTGAACTTGATTACTTCCAGACGTTCTGCAGTGGGACAACTTAAAAGGGTTTCGATTCCTGCATCTACTACATGGATGCTACATGGATGCGTGTTTTGCAGCTTTTCCCACGGTGTGAGAATATTGTCTTAAAGTATCCTACAATGGGGAGCGGCTTCCTGCAGCCATATGCGTAAAGCAAACAGTACGTCTTCGTAGTGGGGGTTTGGGATCAAGTTTGCTGAACCTGGTAGTTGACATAACATTTACTGTTGCCTCTGTGTCGATCATCATTGTTACTGGTACTTCCTCCACCAAAATAGTACACCGCCGGGATTTGTTTCCCCCTGGCTGATTGCTCTCACCCGGTTTCACTGCTGAAATCATGTATACTCTGTCTCTTCTGAAGTTGCTAGGTCTGCCATCACAGTCAGGAGACTGTTCTCTACTAGACTGTTCATCACTGCTAAAGCTTTCAGTGTCTTCCCCATCAATGGCTCGGGCACGTCCACCTTTGCTGTTGCGTGGCCTGCTTTGTCCCCTTTTTTGTTGACCTTCATGCCACTCTGAGCGGTTTGGATATGTTTTGCGTGGTCTTGCATTCTCTTTGTGAGACGTGGTTCAATCCTTTTGGGTGACTCATCTCTGGGTCGTTGTGAGCTTAAACAGACTGATGCATAGTGATTGAGTTTCCCACATTTACGGCATGTGGTACCATATGCCGGGCATGGTTCATTTCTGCCATGTTGTCCTCCGCACCAAATGTAGTCTCTTGGTCGGGTAATGGGCGGACTTCTACGGTACTTCTGTTGTTTTAATTCATTGATGGCAGCAGTGTTGTTTTTCACTGATTCTGTATCTACTGGTAGTCGACTTAATTATTTGTTCCATTTCTGTCGCATATTCATCTGTCCTTTCTCTCAAGCGTCCCATGGACAGGGTGGTGTCCAACGCAAGGTCCGTCTCTGATTGAATGGCACGCCTAGGTTCCTCTGACGACAAACCATGACTCACTGAGAATTCTTCATTTGGGAAGTCACAAGCCAGCGCCAGCTCTCGCAGGCGGCTCTGGAAGTCATCAATCCCTTTTTGTGGTCTTTGCCTTGCCTGGCTCATTTTGAACCTTTCAAAGTCAGGGCTGACCTTTGGCTTGAACTTCCTTGTGAGCACATCTTTCGCTGTTAAATAGTAATCTGCTGTCCCTCTGTCTGGTAGTGCATTGAAAATGTGTAGTGCCATTGTGCCTAAGTTGAGCATAAGGAATCTTCTTTTCTTCTCTTCACTGACAATATCACGTGTCAGAATGCATAGTTCGAATTGCTGGATCCACAACTCCCAACGCAGACCAGTGCGCGCTCCAAAAGGTTTAAATGGTTGCATGAATGTGCCTTGCAATGTGTCTAGCCATGTGCTAGTGTCTGAACTGCGGGTTTTGTTGTCTTTGTGGAGTTGTGACATCATCTGTCATCTTGTGTTAAATTTGGCTTGTGTTCCTGTGGTCTTGAGTTTTCTGTTTGGTTCTGGTGTTATTTGCCTGGCATATGTGAAGAATTTTCTTTTCAAACTTGTCTGTTGTCTTTATGTTGTTCGCTTTACAGGTGTATTGGTGTTTCTGTGGGCCAGACCAACTTTGCTGCAGTATTTTGTTCTGTATGTAATGCACTAACACACTTCTTCAAAGCTATTTGCTTGTGCTCTGTTTTTTGTCTTCAGATTAGCTGGTTAAAAGAGTTAAAAAGACATAAGTGGACTTCATGGCTTAGTGATGCTGAACAAGCCAGGCTCTGCTTTATTTGTCTTTCTAGGGTCCTTTTGTAAAATTTCTTTCAGGCATATGTGCTTTGTTGAAAATACCTGATATGCATTATGATGTCAATCGGTGCAGGAATAACTGCCACGCTTGTGGAGAAAAGTTCATGTAATATCTTTGATGTTCCATGATGTTTGTTTTTTTCTTCTTCACAGCTTTAATCTGCCTCTTACATGTTCACGTTATATGAAAGAGAAAACATCAAACATCTAATGTCTGTATATTTTTTTCTTTGATGTAGCCTTTCCTTCCCATGTTCTTTGAGAGGGAAAAAAAAAGAAAGTTTGTTGCTTTTTGCAGTTTTTTTTTTTACACACACGTTCAGCGATTGCTAAATGCGTTGTTTGTGGAGCCCACTGCCAGCTTGGTGCGCCGCACACGTACTTGTTGGTAGTTGTGCCAGTACAGTGTTTTTTTTTTTTTTTTCACACAGGGCTCCCCGGGCCCTGTGAACGGGCGCGATCGCCTGTCAAATTGACTGCAGCTGTTTTCCTTTTTTTGTGTGAGGCGATCCTGTCCTTCGTCGCCAGTTTTATGTCTCGTAGGGGAGCTAGGAGGCAGAGCTTGACTAACGTGACGTCGGTTAATGCGCAGCACGTAAAGGAGGAGACATGAGGCGTGGTGTGGCCATTGGGATGCAAACTGCCTTTTGGCGGGCTCACGCTCCCTTTTATTTTCTTGTCCATGTGACAAGGGTCACGTGGACATCACACCTCTCAGGGTTCCTCGCAGATGACTGGTGCACCGTAGGGCCAGATCCTTCACTGCTGGCTCCCCCGCTTGTGATGTCCTCTCCTCTCCTCACCTCCCCTACTGGGGATTTCTGCTGCTGGGGGAGGATTTCAGGTGAGTACGTCCTGCGGTCGGGGGGTTGGAACCTCCACCATCTTCTCCCCATGTTTTGCAGGTCTTTTATCAGTCCTCCTCATCGGGCCCCCTCTGGGGCTCCCCACACCCCAAGGCGCCCGTCACCTCGTTGCTCCTTTTAGAATTTTTTTTCCTTTCCCCCCCACCTGATGTGCAGAGCTTCTGCTGGGCGGGGGAGGGGTGTTCTGCGGTCACTGGCGGTGCGGCCTGGGTCCCAGGGGCCTCCTCACCTTATGGCTGGCCTCGGCGAGCCGACGAGCCCCGTGCGGTATATGCAGAGCTTCTCGTCAGCGGGATCACTTTTGTTTTCCTGCTGTCGAACTCTGCTCCGCAATCTCGAGATTTTCTCAGTTCTTGGGCCGCGATGTGGCCCAAGTGTCGGGGCCTCCTGGTCTCTGCCTGCACTCTCCTGGGAGGTGGGGGGGCTCAAATAGTCTGGAGCATTGCGGTTAGGCTGCGCACATTCACGCGCCCCCTGGTGGCCTCCTATCATGGAGCATTTGATTGCGGGAGAACTAGGAAATAATTTGCCTAAAGTTCCTTGACATTCATTAAGGTAATGGGTGTGATAGTCCTCAAGGATGCAATCTCACCAGGTTTCAGGATAAACATTGACTATGTAAATAATTTCGATCTTTTCTGGATATCCTGAAACCCTCGGGTGCATTCGACCCTCAGGACTCAAGTTTGGTTTCCTGGAAACTTAATTGAATAACCCCTGCCTCTTTCAATGGAAGTTTGATTAAATATAGTTTTTCAGTGATCAGCAAGTGCTCTGTGCCTTGTACAGCTCTTTCATTTGTCAACATCCTGTGCTGTAAATGCATGCACACACAGGAAGAGCATCAGTGTTGGAAAGCATACACAGTGGACAGAATGACATTGTGAATCTATATTTAAACCTAAGCAGGTACTATACAATGAAGCATAGATGGGTGTAGTCTTATTGTCCTCTCAGGGCGCTGTACCTTTTCGCTGATTATCAGAAAGAATTGACACCAAAGTATGTTATTCAAGGGTTTGTTTTGTTGTCAGGATAGGGCATGGCTACTCTAAGTACAATCTCAAGGTTATAACGCCCAGCATGCATCTTGGCTTTCCACCACAGTCCTGAGGCTATTGAGCCCAGTTCACTGTTTATACATTCTTGTGAAATTGCCAGATGCACTTATTTTTTTTTTAACATTTGTTTTGCAAGCCCCTTTTCGCTACAGAAGGGATGTTAGTGCCCTACTCGCTCGGGTATAGTGCTGGGCCCGGGAATGGTGCTCAGCAAACTCCTGAGTTGGGAAGGGGACCTTCAATGTGGTGTTTTCAGAGACATTTGTCTGCTGCCTGGCTTCTTGATTTGCCTCGATTTGACGGTTGCCCCATTGTGACTTGCATTAGGCATTTTATAAGCCTCACACTTTGCCTGTTTCACTTTTCTGTTGGTATTTTTGCATGCAACTTTGGATGTGTTTCAGGATGCAGCCGAGGCCAAATCATTTTTCGGCTACCTGTACGGATTGGTTTCCTGACGCCAACATGTCAAAAGATCTAGAAGCCATCTTGGAGGTTTGTGCTAGCCTTGACGTTCTTTCTGTGCACCTCAATGTTTCCTCGCTGGGCTGCTTCTTCTGCCGCTCTCCTGGCACCCAACTTAATCCTGCTGCGACTGCCTTCCAGAGTCCCCTCTGGCAAATGTGTCCCTGCTTTGAGGACAAATTCAACACCCATGCTTCTTGGTTGCACCAAGGTTGCCACAACCCTGTTCAGCTTCTTCCTGCATTCAAGTTGAACAGTGCTAATGCAATTCTATATATCATCAAAGGTCCCTGCTGGTATATTGGGTCCTGTGATAACAAGCATTAAGACAGGGATTCCTTAATACTACCCTTATGTGGTGGTGTACTCTAGGACTGGTCTCAAGTCCTGATTGTCTTCAAATAATTTCCTGTTGCCATCTCAGTTTGGGAGAAGAGTGGAGGACTATCCCTAAGGTACAAGTATTGCAGCTCCACCTGACATTATGGGAACATGGAGTATGGACTCTGGGGCACGGAAGGAGGGTACTCTATTTCTCCCACTCTGAACTACCTCCAGAAAGCACACAGCTTTGGTACAGAGATCCGGATTGGCCAACTTTTCCGTGTTCCTAAGTTCCCTCTATTCCCTCTGATAGGAAGGAAGCTGATGATGTGGTCACCTAAGAATTTTGCACACATGTCTGGAGTATGTCAACAAGAGAGTAGCAACGAACGCGGGAGAGCGAAGTGTAGAGGGATGGAGGGAGGCATGGTGGGAGTTATTGAGAGAAGCAGGTTTTTTTTCACTGAGTTTTTTGCAAAACATTTTCAGCCAAAAACAAATTGCATTTTTATTTTTATATTTGGGGAGTTTCCACCCAAACCCCCCATTCGCTGTTATCTAGTCCCTATTTCCCATACACCCCTACCCTTTATATCCCCTTACTCCCCCCATATTTTTCCGATATGTTTTTTGTGGCGAAAGTTTTCGGCAAAAAACTCCGCGAAAAAATACCTGCCAAAATAAAGTCGTGCCGCATAGATACAGGTATAGTGCAAGAGAGAAGAGGCATAGAGGAAGGGGCTATTGAGAATGGGAGGCAGAGAGAGGGAAAAGGGCTGGGAAGAAGTCAGGCATAGAAGAGAATGGGGAGGGGACACCATATAGACTGGTCTACTACAAGGAGAGAAGGGCAGTGTGCAGGAGAACAAAGGCTAGTGAGCAGGAGAGCGAGGGAGCAGGATATGGATTCTTTCTACCTTGAGGATGTATGTCACTTTTGGATCACTGACCCTTTTTAAGAAGAACACTGCATGGGGTATTAATCAGGTATGATAGTCTTCATATAAAACTACAGTTTTGAAGCAAGGAGGATGATCATAGTGACCAGGGGCTAGTTGAATAATAAAAATAAAAGCTGAAATGTTGGACTGGGATGATTGGACTGACAAGAATTTAGATGGGCACCAAAAAGGGGGAAACTGATTTACTGACTGTAATCCTTGTTTTTTACACTCTTCATCAGCGGTATCAATAACCAAGATCAGGCAATCACGGCTACATTTGTTGCCTACACCGCTTCAGCGCTGATGAAGAGTGTAAAAAACAAGGCTCAGAATTACTGGAACTAGAACAGAAATTTCTAGAAGATCAATCAGTACAAGAAGCCAAAGAAAAACTGGATAAATTAGAAATAGAAGTTGAAAAATTCAAGAACATCACAATAGACAGGAAAGTGCAGAAGTTTAAGAAAGACCTTCAGAATTACGCCGAAGAAAAGACATACCCCTATCTTTATGCAACCTACTACACGACAGTGGCAAGGGAACTACAACAGGAGGAACAGGGCAGTCACCTTCTCGCGGACATCATTAAGCAGTGGCAGCAATCCTAACATCGCAGGGATTTCGGGACCACCACAGCAGCATGCTTTTTTTCACAGGGGCGGGCAGCGAGGCCGCCCGGAGAGGAGAGACCCGCACCATCAGGGCAGCAAATGAGAACCCACCAGTGGTACTCGAACCAAGGTCAAGGGACAGGATACCCATCTTCAACATATCAAAACATCTGATAAATCCAGCAGAACGAAGACTCCTGGAAAAGGAGCTGTATTTTGTACCTGCAGCCAAGGCTAGACCATTCGAAACGGAACTCGAATTGAGATGATTTTTCAGGAACATCCGTCTGAAATACTTTTTCGAGGTTTTCTTCCCTGAACAACATAGCACACACGAATCTGTAGGGCACACCAGGCAGCACAACCGTGAGAACATCACTGGTTTGAAGATCAAGTCCACCTTCTATCCACGGCCACACACGATCCCTTGTGAAATGGAGACTTTTGAAAAGTTTGTTACGAAAGCCGTCTCCTTAGGTTTCAGTAAAAACAACTACTACCCTGAAAATTTAGAACAAGAAGAGAGAGCTGCACTCCCGTCACAACAAAATGACAAATCCCTCACCATTAAGCCAGCCGATGAAGGCGGTGGGATAGTCATTATGGACACTACAGACTACAATACTGAATGCCTGGGCCTCCTTGGCGACCAGGAAGCCTATAAGACTTAAGCCATGATCCCACTGAATACCTGCAAGAGGAGATCAAGAGCCTAACCAAACACGCTGAAGACCAGGGATGGATCTGCGAAGAAGAACGCATCTTCCTCAACAAACCACACCCCTGGACACAAGCATTTTACATTTTACCCAAGGTACATAAGAACGCTGAAAAACCACCTGGCAGACCGATAGTTTCAGTATTTGACTCTCTTCTGGAACCCCCCTGTACATGTATACAGATTTTTTCCTCAAGCCCTTTAACCAAATGGTCTCGTACCTAAAGGACACCACCAGTCCCAACCTCTTACTGAACGAGATAAAGATCCAAGACGATTGTATACTTGCCACTATGGATATAGAGGCATTGTACAGCTCCATAACACAGCAACAAGGGTTGGAAGCTCTTAGAATGTTTCTTGATCTGAGAGAGGATACCAACTCCAGCCCGACCAACTTCATCCTTGAGTGTGTAAGGCTTGTTATGTCCGAGAATTTCTTTCTTTTCAGGAACCAAATGTATAAGCAAACCAAAGGTGTCAGCATGGGGGCTACATTCACCCCAGATGTCGCCAATCTGTACATGGCCAAATACGAAATCGACAACATCACTACTGTGAAGAACCCCTATAAAGACAACATAATCGTCTGGAAGTGCTAAATAGATGTTTTACTAATTTGGGGAGGCACAGTCCTAGATCTACTACTTTTTCATCAGTGGCTCAATCAACGCAATAAACACATCAACTTCACGATCCAATGTGACCATCAAAGCATCGACTTCCTGGACCTTCACATTTACAGATCTGGCGATCTCCTTGAGACAGAACTGTACCGAAAACCGACTGACCGTAATAGTCTACTCCACTTCGACAGTTACCACCCAGACAGTCTTGAGTATAATTTGCCTTACGGGCAGTTCTTACGCCTCAGAAGAAACTGCACCGATCCCGAGAAGTTAAAGATGCATGCGCAAGACCTACAAAAGAGGCTCTCCCATAGAGGTTAGAGCTATCAAGGACGCCAAGAAAAGAGCGGCCCATACGCCCAGAGACATCTGCCTGAAAGATAAAAATAAAAAACAATCTCGACCGACTAGTCTGTGTGACCACTTTCAGTCCCTTGAGTGACTTGATTCAGAAGACTGTCAAAAGACACTGGCACTTGGTGAGGCACTCGGGGGGCAGTTGGGATAAGAAACCTTTCTCTGCATTTAAGAAAAATAAAAACTTGAAAGAATCTTTGGTCCACACCTTCCTGAAACCAAATGTGTCCACCAATACACTCTGGAATCTTCTGCCGGTAAAAGGTCACTACAAGTGCGGACACTGTCTGGCCTGTAACTTCACTGAGTCAAAGAAGTCTTTCAGCACAAGAACATCAAATGGTATCTAAATGACCATACTAACTGCAACAGCAAATTGGGGATTTAGGTTATTGAATGCCCCTGCGGGTTGCTATATGAAGGGAAAATTGTCAGGGCCATAAAAATGAGGATATACAAACATCAATCGTGTATTAAAAACAAAACACTGACAAACCCCTAGTGGACCATTACATCTGAAAACAGCACACCAATACAGACCTCAAGTGGTTTGTGCTTCAGAAACCTCACCGTAAGAGGGGGTGATGTCGACAAGATACTCATTCAACTTGAACAAAAATGGGTACATAAGCTCAACACTGAAAGAGGGACTCAATATATCAGTTGAGTGGAAGACATTTCTGTGAGGACAGCGTGTCCAGGTAATAAATGGGAATTTTTCCACATTCACACAGGCTTTTTCCACCATCATAGCACATTCTTTCTGATAGAATGTGACCCTGGCTGGGTTTCACTGCAATATACTTTATTTATTACATTTGTTATACACCCAGATGTTGAGGTATCACGGCGTAGTTAGTTAGTTCGGGTTTTACAATTTTTAAAATTAAGCAGTAGATGATCAAAGCAGTATTAAAATTGTTTCATCTGGGAGGGAGTACACAGTCATTACATAGTGCAGAGACAGATACTTTGGCAGGTTAGCATAGTGACGGTATACTCTGGAAGATCTGCATAGGATTGGTCTGTTAAAATTGGTTAAATAGCCAAGTTTTTAGTGATTTTTTAAAACGCTGGAAGGATTCTTCATTCTTGATATTTGTCGGGAGAGCGTTCCAGTGACTAGGGGCCAGTACTTTGAAGCTGCTGCCCCATGCTCTCGAGCTTTTGTATCGTGGGATTTCAAGGAGTGAGTTTTTGCTAGATCTGAGGGTTCTAGTAGAAGTTTTTTCATGACTGAATTATTGATGTATTTTGGGGCTTTATTGGCAATACATTTATGTGTGATGCATAAGGTTTTTAATATAATTCTCGCCTTGATAGATAGCCAATGATTTTCTCTCCTGATGTGAGGGATATGGTCAGTCTTTTTTATTCCTAACACTGCACGTAGTGCTTTGTTCTGCATAAGTTGTAGTTTGGCAAGGTTGGTATTGGACGTGCCTAAAAGGAGTATGTTGCAGTAGTCCAGTTGGGAAAGTATTAGGGCTCTTGCTAGGGTGACGCAGTTTTTGGGCGTGAGGAATTTGCGACTTAGGGCATTAAGTTTAGCCGTGTATGAAGTGGCTGAGGAAAGGGCATTTACTTGTTTTGTCATTGTTTGATTAGCGTCAAAGTAGACTCCAAGGGTTTTAACCTGTTTGAGTACTGGTATTATGGTACCTTCAATATTGAATGATGCATAGTCAGGCTGTACGGTGTTGATTTTAGTTATGGTCCCTGCTATGAGCAGCTCAGTTTTTTCATCATGAAGAACGAGACTATTGTGGGCCATCCAGTTTTGAATTAATGCATAGATTTGATTAATGAACAGGGTATCCTGCTCGTAGTTGCCTGATAACTGAATGAGGATCTGGGTGTCATTTGCGAAGTTGGTGTAGATGACACCCATAGCATCCAGTGCTCGAATAAAAGCTTAGTATTGGCATTAAAGAGGGTAGGCGATAGGCAGGATCCTTGGGGAACACCTATGGGGACTGGTATGGGGTTGTCCGACTCTTTACCGATAGACACTCGTGATGTCCGCTCTGCTAAGAAAGATTTGACCCATTGGGTTGCATCCATTGAGAAGTTAAAGCCATTAGTTAGTGTGGCACAGAGTTTGTCGTGGTCTACTAAATCGAATGCAGTGGAAAGATCTAACCGTGTTTTGCCTGCCTCCCTTGTGGAATCCATTTGGATTTTTAAATCATGGAGTGCAGTTTCTGTGCTGTGGTTAGGGTGAAATCCTGATTGTCGGGGACCCAGGAGTTGGTGTAGTCCTAGGTGGCTTTGGATTTGGGTATAGTCTATTTTGTCTATTATTTTCAATAAGAATGGCACCTTTGTTATCGTCAGTAATTCGTGGGGATTGATAGGTCTAGTGTTGGCTTTTTCCGGAGGGGGGTCACCCATGCTTTTTTGATGCTAGCTAGTGTTGGAGTTGAACAAGGCATTGACGAATTTGGTAATTATTGGTGGCAGCGTGGTGGCACAGAGTTTTACTAAGTGGGCCGGAAATTGGTCTCCTTTTCAGTTTGACGCTTTTAATTTGGCTATGGTGTTCAACACTACTTCTTGTGTGACCGAAGTAAAGTGTAATGGCTTACAGTCGGTCGGTTCTCTGCAAGGGTAGGTGGTGATTTACTTGCCAGGAATTGTCTTTTAGAGACAATTTTCTTTTGTAGAAGTAGTATTTTGGATACTATCACATTCTGAATTGTGGTACACCATGTTTTGCTAACGTTAACAGGTGATGTATCTTGACATGGATTTTCGAATTCTCTGAGTATAGTGAACAACTCCTTGGAATTAGAAGAGGCATTGCTGATGTGCAAGTTGAAAGCAGCCACTTTATGGGTCATTATAGCTGCTTTACAGGCTTTGTTGGCTTTGTTAAATGCTTTGGTTGAGTCTGGAGTATTAGTATTTTATGGATGTGCTCTAGTGATCTTTTTTTGCGTCTCAGGGTAACTAGTTCATTATTGAACCAAAAACTTGTGTTTGTCGGCGTGACGAGTTTTGGTTGTGATAGGAGCTAATGAGTCAATAGTGGTTGAGAGGCATTTTTGATAGCAATCTGCCAAGTAATTGGGATTGTTGCTCGTTAAAGTGGTGGAAACCAAAGCTTCTCTTAGAGCAGGGGAAAGGTTGTCTGCTGTGAGTTTTCTAATTTCATAGGTATCATATTTTTTTGTCATGGCGGTGTCTGTAGCACTGCTGTTTATAGAGAACTTGATCATATGGTGGTCAGACCAATCGAGAGGTAGGACCGAGTCAATGGATACTTGTGAGTTGAGTGTGAGGATCCAATCGATTATTCTACCTTTGTTATGGGTGGGGGCATTGACTAGTTGTAGAAAATTCATTTCTTTCAGGGCCGCAAAGAGTGCTGTAGCTTTATGATCTTGGGGGTCATTGTACCCTAGGTTTATGTCGCAGAGTATGATGCATTTGGTATTTGGTTTGATGTGGGGGGTGATTAAGAGTGGTATATCTTGATCAGGGTGGGTGTTGTGATTTGGTGATCTGTATACGACCAGGAAGTTGGTTGTAGTTTTAGGGTTGGAGGTGAATTTGGCTAGGAGGAGTTTGTACCCCTGTGTTTCTTCAAGGGGGCAGGCCCTGATTTGCAGGGTAGATTTAGCTATTATGGCGACTCCGCCTCCTTGAGTGCTAGATCTATCCGTCCTAAGGATATTAAATCCAGGAGGAATGGCGAAGGCTAGCAGTGGACCTGAGGCTGGGTGTAACCAAGTTTCAGTTACAACTAGAATATCTAATTGTTGGTCGTTGACGAGATCATGGATTTCAATGGCATGGGCTCCAAAAGAATGTGCGTTGATGAGCGCACCTTTAAGAATAGGAGTGGGGTCTGATGGCCGTATGTTTCATGTATCTTTTCAATGTTGATGCAGATGTCTGACGTGTATGCTCCATTGGTTTCATTCCTAGTGCACGACCAATGACTTGTTGTACCGTATTATCATGTGTGACATCTGATGCGCCCTCCCCACCCTGTTATTATGTATAAGACTCAATACTGTACAGAGATGGTCTCAACAAATGTCCACAATAAATGTACAGTCTTATCAAGGCCGGACATGCCAAATGCACCACAACTATGATACACGCTTCCTTCGGAATACACTTCCCTCTGAACCCCTAGAGGCGGGCACCCTGTCACCTTTGCCTTTTGAGCCCGGCCCTGCCTCAGGGTGCAACCACTTAGCTGCCAACTGTCTGTCTTAGTAAGCAACCTTTGCATGGATCCTTTGGTTTTTGCATTTTTCTTGGGACTCCATAGACTCCAGTTTCACCACTTTGTGTATACACTCTCATGCCCCCAGTGACACATGACAGTCCTTTTTGCCCCGCTGATCACGCACACAGCACTCATGAGAGATCAGCTAATTTTGCTTTTGATTATGCACGGCCACGGTTTGTTACCATGGCAACAACGTTTCTAACTTCACCACAATTCCTGGTACATACTGGCGAAGTCCGTAAATTCCTTTATTCAGGCCTTGGACCTCCGTACACCACGTTCAGACCTTTTGTCGTGCTAAGGTTTGGAATCGTGTCACGTACGGCATCATTCGAAGGGATTGTGTCCTCCGATGTATTCCTTATCTTTGATAATTCTTCCCCAGCTTGCTGGCCTCAAACATTTTTCTCAGTAGGGGGCGCTGCGCATCGACGTCCGTCGAGTTGGTGTCCCTCGACAGCCACTGTATCAGTGCCGACGTCACCATGCCCATAAAGAGCCACGCGCAGCATCCGTTGCTCAGTTCCGTTTTTTCGCGCTTCGTGGCGCCTCAGAATATCGTTGCTCAGTTCTTCAGTCAAATATACTTCATTATTCCTCGAGAATACCGACTCGTACTCGATGGCTTCCTCATCCGAACCAACGACTCCACGGTCCGGCTTCAAAAAATGTCGAGACTTTGGAAAGAAAATGTCATTGACGGATCCTCACAGGATCTGGTTGTGGTGCCTGGGAGTCGAGCACCATTGTTCGGAGTGCGAGGACTGCATGTCCATGACGGCGAAAGCCTTGAAGGAGCGTAAGGGGAAGCTGGAGAGAGGTAAGGCAGTTAAAACTTCTTCGAAAGTTTCCTTGGCGGAGTCGAGTCATTCGTCTCCTCGCCACCACAAAAGACATTCTCGTTCTAGGTCTCGAAGCAGTTCCCATCACTCTTCGAGATCTAAGCATTCAAAAAAGAGACGTCAAAGATCCCCTTCCTCGACGTCTTCTTCCGTTTCCCCGAAAAGGGTCTCCTGCCCCACAAAACATAGCTCTTAGGCTGATTGGGAGGAATTCAGGAAAAAGATGCTTAGCGTCTTCGAGATAGCGGCCTCGACCCCCTCGAAGACTGCTGAGGGTGATACCCTGGGTGAAAGACCCAAAAAATCAAAACGCTGCGAGTCGCAGCACCCGGCGAAAGAAGCTACTCGAGAGCGCCACGAACCCTCGAGCAAAGGCAAGGTCGCGTTTTCGACGCATAGATCTGCGTCTTCAATGCCATTATCGAAGGGTTCTTTGACGCACAGGTCAGTTGATTCAACGCCGTCTTCGACGTCGACACCGAGAAAGGACAAACCCACGGCCACCTCGCAGCCAGTGGCCATACCCAGAGCCTCGATCACGAGAATATCGTCGACAACCTCGAGTAGTATTCCGATACTCTCTAGTTCCTCGAGGCCTCTACCAACTTTCTCGACGCCTTTTTCGATGGCTTCAAAGCCTTTAATGTCCGCGTCAACGACGTTTTCTCAGCCAATTATGATGAATCTGGCCCCTTCTGGTCTGGAAATGGGATTTATACCATTTCCAAGATCTGATCATTCCAGAGCCTTATCTATTTATGAAGAAGGGGAGAATTCGGACCAGGAAAGACCGTTTGAGTTGCAGGGATCTGCAACTCCTGTACCAGAGGAATTCACCTCTGAGGAAGGTAGGTTAAAAGACCTCCAAGAATCCTTACATGAAGCAAGTGGGTTGGACACATCCCCAGAAGTGGAATTTGCCAAACCAGACCCAGGGGAACATGCTGAAACCCCTTATAGAACCTTGATGGCAAGGATAATAGAGTTTATGGGGTGGTTTGGTTAAAGGTCCACAGGAGGATCCTGTGGTGCCATTTCATACGGCATTACAAAGGAAAATATTGGCCAACTGGGAAACCCCTGAGGTTATCCCGGCGGTTAACAAAAAATTATCAGCCAAATATAGGGTGTCTACTGCTGACCCTGAATATTTATCCAGACACCCAACTCCAGAGAGTCTGGTTGTTCAGGCAGCAACTTCATCAGGTAGTAAATCGGCTTACCCTGCTGTTTCACAGGACAGGGATGACGAGATATAACTCTATGGCCAAAAAAGTCTTTTCTGCATGTAGCATGGCGTTGAAATCCATCAATGCTACTTGTACGCTCGCAAGGTTCAGCCACACACTTTGGGAGTGTGCTTCATCAGCGGCTGACTGCCTCCCGGAGGGCGAAGAAAGGGAAGCGTTTCTAAACATCATTAAGGATGGTAAAGACGCAATGTGCGAATCCCTTCAAACTGGCATCGATTCTGCTGACAGCATCAGCAGGGCCATGGCGGCAAGTACAACAACCCAGAGATTTGCTTGGTTGCGAAAGTCTGGTTTTGCTCCAGATGTGTAAAGCAGACTCTTGAATATGCCGTTTCACGGCTCTTCTTTGTTTGGTAAGAAGGCGGATGACAGTTTAGAAAAGCTACAAACATCAAAGGCCGCAGCAAAATCCCTGGGAGCTGCAATCCGTCAGACACCATATCGCCCCTCAGAGGTAAATCCTTTCGCTTCTATTCCGCATTCGGAAGAGGCAGAGGACAGCCGGTTCAAAGGGGTCAGAAAAGATTCACCCGAGGTGGATGGATTAAAAATACAAAAGCCGCAGCAGCAGCAGGTGCCTCTTTACCCTCGGCATCTGCATCAGCCGCCTCCAAACCGCTCTGAGGACTCTCCTCACAAGACGCCAGTAGCGGGCAGGTTAACTCAACATCTGACGGAATGGCAGGCTATTACGTCAGATGCTTGGGCATTGGAGACAGTTGCCCAAGGTTACTGCCTGCCTTTTCTACGCATCCCTCAGAGTCATCCACTGGGGAACAGCTCTCTGAAAGTTCCAGATCGCTCCTCTTGCAGGAAATTGTAGACTTGCTAGAGAAAGGTGCCATAGAACCGGTACCTGTAGCGGAGAGGAACAAGGGCTGGTACTCCCCCCTACTTTCTCATACCGAAGAAAGACGGAGGACTGAGACCTATCTTGGACTTACGAGAATTGAATAAGTTCCTCAGGAAGGACAAGTTCAAGATGGTAACTCTCTCTCAGATCCTTCAGGCCCTCCAGCTCCAGGACTGGCTGGTATCTCTGGACCTCCAGGATGCTTATTTCCATGTGCCAATCCATCTCAAACACAGGAAATACCTGAGGTTCGCAATTGGCGGCTCTCATTATCAATTTCGAGTTCTGCCATTTGGGCTGACCTCCGCCCCGAGGGTCTTCACCAAGTTAATGTCGGTAGTGGCTGCAAGTCTAAGGAGGGGAGGGATTCACGTCTACCCCTACCTGGACGATTGGCTGAGCAGGGCTGTATCTTTGGAACAAGCTCAGATCCAGCTAGATTATGTCTACCACTTCGTTCACACACTGGGCTTCTCCCTCAATTCAAAGAATTCACAGATGATACCATCACAGAGACTCCAGTTCATCGGAGCGGTCCTGGACACTTCTGAGAAAAGCCTCGCCACCAGAGGTGAGGGCTCAAGATATTCTGCAGATGGTCACCAAGTTTCAAAATGCCCAACATCTCCCAGCCTTCGTCTTTTTGAGGTTGTTAGGCCTCATGGCATCCTGCATCTTCCTTGTGCCAGAGGCTCGCCTGAGAATGAGATCTCTCCAGTGGGCACTAAGAACCCAGTGGTCGCAGTTCTCAGGAAAAATAACAGATCTCCTTCGGATTCCGGACAAGGTAGCCCGAGACCTTCAATGGTGGGCTTATCGAGGGAACATTTTGAAAGGAGAACTGTTTTAGCAACCATGGCCGGAGATAACAGTAGTCACGGACGCCTCACTCACGGGGTGGGGAGCCCATGCCAACGACTTGACCATCAGTCGTTGGTCTCCATCGGAGTCCAGACTACACATCAACCTATTGGAGCTGAGAGCGATCAGACTAGCGCTGAAAGCTTTCCTGCCATCAGTACAGGGAAAAAATGTCCTGATAATGACGGACAACACAGTGGCCATGCACTACCTCAACAAAAGAGGAGGCGTGGGATCACTGCCACTGTGCAGAGAAGCAATGCAGCTCTGGTTTTGGGCAATTCAAGAAGGAATCGCTCTATCGGCAGTTCACCTAGCCGGAGAGAAGAACTTGACGGCGGACGCTCTGAGCAGGCAGGGCACAGTCTCCCGCAAGTGGGAACTAGCTCAGGAAGTCCTTAAGGAGATCTTCGCCCTTTGGGGAACCCCTCAAGTTGATCTGTTCGCCACCAGTACCAACAGGAAGTGCGATCTGTTTTGTTCAAGGGAATTTCCCCCGAGAGGAGCTCTAGGGGACGCGTTCGCAGTGGACTGGGAGTTTCCACTCCTGTACGCATTTACACCAGTCCCTGTCATTCCTCAAATGATCAGGAGGTTGAGAAGATTCCGGAGGACCATGATCCTAATTGCCCCAGACTGGGCCAGGAGAACGTGGTACCCGGACCTTCTGGACATATCCATCTGCCCTCCAATTCGCCTTCCACTCAAGGAGAATCTTCTCTCACAGAAGGGAGGTCAGGTTCTCCATCCATACATCAGAACCCTCAACCTTCACGCTTGGCTTCTGAAAGGTTGAGATACAAGGATTGGGACCTCCCTGATGACGTCATGGAGGTGTTGCTTTTAACCAGAAGGCCAGCAACAAAGTCTTTATACCGCTGCCGTTGGATAAAATTTTGCAGCTGGTGTAGAGAAGAGAATATCAACCCCTTTTCATGTGGTACACCAACAGTGTTATCCTTTCTACTCTATTTGGCAAATTCAGGCCTTCAAGTTGGCACTATCAAGGGCTATCTCGCAGCGCTATCGATCTTCAAGCGCACTGCAGAGGAGCCATCGTATTTCAAATTCCCCTTAGTAATAGAATTTCTAAAGGGATTAACTAATGTCTATCCTCCAAGACCATTCCAAGTTCCCTTATGGGACTTAAATTTAGTCTTAAATTTCCTGATGGGTACTCCTTTGGAACCACTCCACTCTTGTTCGCTAAGATTTCTCATCCTTGAAACTCTCTTATTAGTGGCACTAACATCTGCTAGAAGGGTGAGCGAATTACAAGCTCTATCTTGTAAACCCCCTCATACAATTTTTCATAAAGACAAAGTTGTCCTAGAGGTGAAGCCTAATTTCCTCCCAAAGGCGGTTTCTGAATTCCGCATCACTCAGAAAATTACCTTACCTTCATTCTGTCCTCCTCCCCACCCGGGGAAAGAGGAAGAAAGGCTACATAGGCTGGACCCAAGGCGGGCTTTAAGCTTTTACATCAGCATACTTGCTAGGATTAGGCAAGCAGACTAACTGTTCGTAGGTTACTCGGGGCACAAATTGGGACTACCGACAAAACGGACCATTTCCAGATGGATTTTTTTGGCCATTCTGGAATGTTACAAACTAGCAGGGAAAGAGCCTCCTCAAAATCTTAGGGCTCATTCAACCAGGGATATCGCAGCCTCTTCGGCCCTCCAAAGAGGGGTTCCAGTTCGAGACATATGTGTGGCTGCCACATGGTTGTCCGCACATACCTTCACAAGATTTTACAACCTGGATTCCTCCTCTAGTCAAGGGACTAGGTTTGGCAAAGCCGTATTACATTCTGTTCATTCCTAAAGGGAAACATGGCGTTTTTACTCCCACTGCTATGGGAGTCTATCAAAGATAAGGAATACGTCGGAGGACACCATCCCTTCGAAGAACAAGTTACTTCTTACCTGGCAACGTTCTTTCGATGGGATGTTCCTCCGACGTATTCCTTATCGCCCCTCTCATCCATCCCCGCAGTAATACTTCCCTTGTGGTTGCAGCTTACGCTCCTTCAAGGTCAATAACCAATTCATGCAGGACTTACCTTATGCTACAAAACGGAACTGAGCAACGGACGCTGCGCGTGGCTATTCATGGGCATGGTGACGTCGGCGCCGATACGGTGGCTGTCGAGGGACACCAATTCGACAGACGTCGATGCGCAGCGCCCTCTACTGAGAACTTTCCGAGGCCAGCAAGCTGGAGACGAATTATCAAAGATAAGGTATACGTCGGAGGAACATCCCATCAAAAGAACGTTACCAAGTAAGAAGTAACTTGTTCTTCTGGCGGAGGCGCTACTCGACAATGAAACCCTTCTACAGCGCGCAGGTAACCCTTCGCTCTGCCCTGATGAGAGATTAGTCTGGCTGTAAAGACTGGACGGGGGGTCTATACTTCTGCTCTCTGTATGGTAGAGAGGCCCAGAGGACCCCAGCCAAGTTTCTCTATTATGGTAGCAATGGATGAGCAATCAAGGCCTAGCTTCTCAGCAGGTGATGCAGGCTGGTTCCTAAGTACAGTGTAGTCCCCAAGTTCCCACAAAGGAATGTCCACACACTGTATTAGTTAAAACAGTCTTTATATAATTAAGGTTCAAGGTTATATACACAATCACAATAATTCACTTTGTGCTCAGTAAATCTATAATGGCAAATATATACAGTACTAAGTGGTACCACAATTATTATTGGATTTCATTAAAATACATTAACTGTACTCTGGTTAAATGTCACACAAATCACTTAATAAAGGTAACCAACAATAGACATAGGAGGAAAGCAGTTGGTTAGAACAATTGGCAGAATACTGGCCCCTAACACTAGACACAGCTCTGTGTGGAGACCCCTCCCACCCCCCAACCTGGGCAACCTGTAAAATAAAGATATACCACAAGCCCAGTCCATATGTTGTTCTAGAAGTCTTATTTTCTTCTATAATGTTTCTACCACCCCAATGTACCTGGAATTGCAGGGTTCGGCGATGAGTCTGTGCCTCAAATCTCATGACTGCATTGGACAACGCATCACCTTTTTAAATTACTATGTTTTTGTTCACTGTTCAATCTCAAAGATAGGGCCCAGCTATCTGACCATCCTTCTCACACCATGCCACCCTACAAGGAGTCTAAGATCCTCTGATGAGACGTGCATTGTACTCCTAAACATGAAACATCAGCATGTGGGGGCGGGGGGTCCTTCTCATAGAATGCTACTAAACCCTGCAATTAATTGCTTTTACATGTGTCCCAGATCAGGCTAAGAAAAGAAGCATGAGGAGCAGCATGCACCATGAGAAGTTTTTTGACAGACACTCCAGCATTTGTCAGATGTGTTGAATGCCAGACGAGCACTTCGTGCTCCCCTATGTGTAGATGTTGCATCTGGCTAAGCAACAATTTACTTGTAAGGCTCCCTGTTTTACAGTATTTATTTTTGCACCATTTTTATTTGTGTATATTGTGATGATCCTTCAGATGGCGTCACTTCTCCCCAGGGGAGGACCCCTTTCCATGAGGGTAGGGAGGTCAGGCAGCTATCCAATAGTCCCCCAAGGGGTGGTAACATGCTAGAGCATCTCATGGGGAGGGATCCTCTCATTGGGATAAGGATGCAATTAGGAGATACAACCCCTGGAAGATCCCACCACGTAGGATAAGATATTACTGTTATAATATATTATGGATAAGATATCCTCAAAAACGATGTTATTGTGGAATATAAAACCCACCTAATGACATAAGTACTGAGACGAAGAAGTGCTCAAAAACGCTGTTCTTGAACAGGACGAAGACTAGAGCAGCTGCTGCCAATTGGAAGGACGTTACCCTGGGGCCGTCCGCGCTATTTAAACTGAACAGTAAAAAAGGACTGTTCTGCCTCATCTTCTGACCAGTCCGGCAATGGCTTGTGCGGTTCTGGCAAGCTGGAAGCTGTGATACATTCAGAGGGAGTGCAAGGCGACCGCGGAGGCTGCATCAAAGCCTGGAAAGCTGGCGCAGGGCTTCGGGAGACTGCAGTGAGGCTCGTCTTCAAGGTTAAGAAGAGGAATAGCGCGACGCCCGAGAAGTGTCTTGTGAGTTGGTTGGGAACCAGCGTGATAAACTTGCAGAGACTAAGAGGTGGTGGCACAACTTGTAGTGGGTGGACCGTTTAGTCTGACAACAGTGCTGACCGTCTACCATAGCATACAGCTGAGCCACGCAGGTGACTGAGGGGAGAACGAGAGACCGTGGAGGAGGTGTAACCTTTCACAGCGAGACTGATGGGTCTGACCGCTACACTGAGGGGTCTGACCGCTACACTGAGGCGGTCTACAATAACTCGAGGTAGAGAGAGGCGAGATGCTGAGAACTACTAAAGGAAGAAGTTGAATTAAGAAGTGTAGACCCGTGACCCCTGACGAAACCAATGAAGAGTTCCCCGGGAGAAGGTAAAGGGAAATGGTGCAATTCTGAGTGGGGGATGGGAAGTTACAAGACTGTGAACCATAAAGAAATAGAGAAAAATGTAAATAATTTTGTGATGCAGTTTCCAGGCCAGTTCCACAAAAGTATGCTACTGCAGAATTCAAGAGCGACTCCAGGAACAGCTTCATCGTCGCAGTGGTCGCGGTTCAAGAATTGTGAACAACATAGACATTGTGAACATCTCCATAAGAGAGCTACACTCCTTTTTAAGAACTGTGAAAGATGGTGGAGAACCAGCTAGAAGGAGTCCTTCTCTTAGCTCCACAAGAACTTTGCGTTTGTTTGATTTTCTTATGGGTTATGGAGAACCCAGAGTTTTTATGTAACTTTTGCTTTGAACAACCCGAGCGGCGTTTGGACACTTTGCATCCAGAAGAAGCAAGTAATTCTATGTCAAGACCGGAGGCTCCCATTATGCTTCTCTTTCTTTTATTCGACAATAAAGAAAAGAGCTCAGCAGCAAGATATTTGTGCACCAAAAGTAAATGTGCCATGAGTAATGTGCAGAAAACTGGTGCACCAAATATATATGATGAACATAGCAATATAACAGTAATATCTTAACATAAAAGGTAAGACTCTGGAGAAAACTACATTTCCCAGTGAGCTTGGCTCCAGTTCATTTAAAGGCCATCAACACGTGACCTAGTCCACCAATAGTAGTTCAGATCCCTTGCATAAACAGTCCTAAATGTGATGACACTTCCTCTTTCTTTGCTGCTCACAGCAAGAGATAAGTACTTCATGTTTAGCACTGCTTACATCATGATCTTATAATTTAAACAATAACGTTGCAAAATGTCATATTGTATGTTTACTGCATAGTTATAGACTTATACGAATTTTACTTTCAATATTTATTTTAAAAAAAAATAATAATAATAATAATAATTATTTGTACTTTATGTTGGGCTCCGACGTCAGTACTCTGACCTCGGAGACCGCTTCACGGTCACTGCGGATCATCATTTATTTATTCTGCTCGTCGAGCAGATTCTCCGACAGCCCGCGCAGGCTTCCCGCAACATCGTTGCGCTCCTGAGGTACTGGGGATCCGGCGCGGCCTAGTCAGACCACGCTGCACCGCATGCAGGCCGCCAGGGGAGCTCCTGCTCTCTAGGTCCTTTCCTCTACATTCCGGCGCTCATAATATAACGTTTTGTTTTGCAGCTCGAGTGCCGGAATCTTTCCTCAGACAAGAGCGACCGTTTCTTCTCGCTGGTTTTTTCACTGTGCATATATCAAAGAAATTTCCTATTCAGCATATGAAGAACAATTACAAAGCTGAACTGAAATAACATCACTGGGCAGTGAGAGAAGGCGTTCGGAAGCCCAGAAAAGAAAAAAAGAAAAAAAGGGAGTAAGGTGCATTTATTTTATAATGGCAGAACAGTACTCACCTCAATCAGATTAGGCTTGGTCTGAGGCTCAGGGAGATCACTGTTACATAGATGAAGTGGCAATGGCTAATAGTTTACAGAAGGTTCTGGGATCCTCTGTGGAGACCAGTGTTAAGAAAGCTGTAACGGATATGGTCATTCCTATACAAAATCGTCTAGACACTATGGAGGAGCATTTCAGATGGACCTCCACTCCTGGGAGGAAGAGAACACAGAAAAGGAAGTACCTTACCGAAGGGGGATGTACACCGGCTCGCAAGAGTAGCTCTAGGACCCCCCCCACCCCTGAGCCAGCCATCTAATGCCACAGCTGCCGTAACGAACACCTTCTCAAGGCTGAAACAAGCCTTCATGAATAGGAAGGTAACCCCTTCCCAGCTACCCTCTTACCCCGAGGAGGAAACCAGGGGAACAAGACCCTCAAGCCCGGAGGGACATGGACAGGGCTCGGAAGAAGATCATAACAAAAACATCTACGACGCTGATCTTTCTCACTCCTCTTCAGACGAGGAATTTCATTTTGAGGATGCAAGACCCTCTGCGTCAGGGATTGTGGCAGACCCCATCCCTAATGACACAACCGGGACCAAACCTTCTACTGAAGGTACATTTACCCCGGAAGACTTAATACACCCCAGGTCCACCGACTGGGAACCATCTTCCAAGACATCGAGTTACATTCACCTTAGGCTGCGCAAGCCGATTGATAAAGAAGTTCGGGCCAGACTACGTGCTGAATGTCCACGACCAGACATTGCTGATAAAGAAGCTCTGACTCCAGAGCTGGATTCTAAAATGATTACCTTTTTGGGTAAAAACGTTAGACCCCAGGAAGGGTATTGATCGCTCCTGGAAGGCCTGCCAGGACAAAGTACTGGACATAGCAAGTCCACTAGCAAAAATCTCCGATCTTGCGAATGCAGCCATCACCTCATCGGACCCCGTCGACCCAGTGATACTGTCCGGTTGGGCCCAGAGGGCTATTTGCCTCTTGGGCAACACCAGTTGCGCCATCTCAACAGAGCGGCGGAAAGGCATCCTATATAAGATAGATGCCAAATGAACCGAACTAGCAGACACAGAATCCGTCCCAACGGCGCAAGGCCAGCTTTTCGGAGACCCTTTCATGAAGGAGATGACAAAATTCGTCAGGACATTCACGGCGTTGGACAAAGCACAGGCTTCCATAAAGAGTATTTGCAACCAAGGTTTTCTCCAGGGCCGGACGAGGAAGAGGTCGCTCTTCCGGTCGTTACTTCTTCGTCAAGAGACCTCAACAATCTCCAGATCAGCATAATTCCTGGCAAGAACGCCCCAACACTTTCTTCCCCTCAAGAGGTCGTGGAAGAGGGCGTCCCTGGAGGAGAGCGGCTAGATACCCAGCCCAGCAACAACCCACAGGCTAGTGTACTGATCACTGCGCCAGCGCCACTAACTCCTATAGGGGGGAGGCTAAGGATGTTCGCAAATGCTTGGGATACCTTATCGGGAGATGCTTGGGTCAGCGACACAGCACAGGGTCTACACCTAGAGTTTTTTACACAGCCCGTTCAGACATATCGCCCCACTCCCATAGTAATGTCTCTCTCAGACCAAACTGCCTTAGACAGCGAAATACTCAGTCTCCATCAGAAGCAAGCGATTCGCCCTTGCTCAAGTCAGGGAGGCTTCTTCAGTCCCATTTTTCTGGTACGCAGGAAGCAAAAAGTGTGCCCAGTCATAAACCTCAGAGCGCTCAACGAGTTCATCCTTTACCGCCATTTCAAAATGGAAGGTATACACATGCTCAGAGATCTTCTCAGACCGAACGACTGGCTTATGCGCCTAGACTTAAAAGACGCTTACCTCGCAGTACCGATTCATCACACACACATGAGTTACCTCAGATTCTCCTGGAGAAACCGAGATTGGGAATTCACAAGGCTCCCATTCGGACTCTCTTCGGCGCCTTGGGTATTCACCAAACTCTTAAGACCTGTAGTAGCTCGATTAAGAGAGCAAGGTGTCCGTCTCATAATTTATCTAGACGACATTATTTTCATGGCCCAATCACAGGAGTTAGTTCAGAAACAAACCGAACTGGCAATAAACTTGCTGCACAGCCTAGGTTTTCTTATAAACTGGGAAAAGTCAGTTCTACTTCCATCCAAAAACATGGAATTCCTAGGATTCATAGTAGATACACAGAATTCGCAGCTTCGACTCCCATCAGCCAAGATTCACTCTACCAAAAGAGAAATACGCAGACTCTTACAGAAGAACATGTTCTCCCTTCGAGAACTAGCAAGAGTGATAGGGCTACTTTCATCTTCCATTCAAGCAATATTTCCGGGTCCTCTTCACTATCGAGAGCTGCAAAGACTAAAAGGCCAACACTTAAGGAGAAACCTTTCTTATTCTCAACTACTGACACTGTCTCCTCAGGCGAGGACAGAGCTCAACTGGTGGCTCTCTCACATGGAAGCCTGGAACGGCAGAGCCATCTTCGGCTCCGCTCCAGATATTATTATCAAGTCGGATGCCAGTCGCTCCGGTTGGGGAGCGAGATGCGGTCCCATAGCCACGGGAGGGACTTGGTCCCCACAGGAGCTGGACCTTCATATCAATTGTCTAGAGCTTCTTGCAGGTTCCTTTGCAGTGCGCTCTTTTGCCAGCCAAAGACAAAGCGAGTTGCTGTATTTTACTAAAGATGGACAACATCTCAGCGGTAAGATATATCAACCATCTGGGCGGCACCAAGTCAAGACCCCTAGCAGAATTAGCCAATGACTTCTGGCATTTCTGACTGGATCACCAGATTTCAGTTACAGCGGAGTACCTTCCCGGCATCTCAAATGCAGTAGCGGACTGGTACTCTCGCCACTTGACAGATTACAGCGATTGGAGAATCAACAGAGAGGTTTTCCTCCGCTTTCAGGAGATCTGGGGTCCGATGTCCATAGACCTCTTGGCTTCCAGACTCAACTCCCAACCACCAACTTTCTACAGCTGGAGGCCGGACCCAGCAGCAGCTGCAACAGACGCATTCCTACAGTCATGGTCCCAGGGAATACTGTATGCCTTTCCTCCTTTCACTATGATAGCGAGGACCCTGGCGAAGGCCCGTCTGGAGCACGCAAATCTGATCCTTATAGCGCCGGTCTGGACATCTCAGACTTGGTATCCAGTTCTTCTGGAACTTTCTACGGATTCTCCAATCCTACTACCCCAGTTTCCAGATCTCCTATTAGATCTATCAGGTCAGCGTCATCCTCTCCTCCTCAACAGATCTCTGACCTTAGCAGCCTGGAGGATTTCAGGTCAAGATGGAGAGTCCCAGGCATGTCTCACAAAGCGATCAACCTTATCGAAGAGAGCTGGGCTCCTAGTACCCGGAAGAGATACTCCAACTCTTGGAGCATCTGGAGCTCCTGGTGTCGTGAGAAAGGATTACATCCAATTTCAGCACCTGTAGAAGAGATCTTGAATTTTCCAGCATCCCTAGCGGAAAAAGGGCTTGCCTACAGGTCTATGAACGCCTACCGTTCAGCAATTCCCCAGGTCATGACCTTATCCAAGGAGTACCAGCAGGAGAACACCACCTCGTCTGCAGGTTGCTCAAGGGTGTAAGGCTTACCGTCCCACCTCCAGCTCGCTATGACAAGCTTTGGGAGGTTAATAAAGTACTGAACCTTTTTCTGGCATGGCCTAGTAACAAAGAACTATCACATAGAGCCCTATCTGGCAAACTCACTCCTCTACTCTGCTTGGTATCCTGCAGGAGAGTCTCAGACATCAGAGCTCTAGATCTAGCAGGCAGAACTTTTTCTCCTGATGGTATTGTATTCCATATTCATAGAAGAACAAAATGCAATTCTAGGGTGATTTCCTATCCCGCCTTTAGAGATCAACCGAAGCTCTGCTTGGTTAAATGCCTGAAAGTCTACGAAGAAAAGACGGCTTCACTCAGAACCTCCCCTACGGGTAGCTACTGATCGCTCTGCGTAAACCACACAAAGCAGTATCAACACCGACCTTAGCACGTTGGGTCCGGTGGACGCTAGCTCAAGCAGGGATAGACACCAAGCATTTCGGAGCCCACTCAGTTAGAGGAGCCATGGCCTCCAAAGCCTTTCAGGCGGGAGTTCGCCTAGATGGTATCATGAAGATGGCAGACTGGGCTAGTGAATCAGTTTTCAAACAATTCTATCTAAAGCCAGTAGATCAGCCGGCATCTATTGTGATAAGTAAGCTTTAAACAAGCATAATGGGAGCCTCCGGTCTTGACATAGAATAAAGATTTTCCATAATAACTTACTAGAAAGTCTGAATTCTATTAAAGACTCGGAGGCGAGCATTATCCCACCCGGCGAGAAAATAACATGTTACCTGATGTTAATTAACAATGTAATGAATGTTCTGAAATGTACATGTACCCTATCGGAATAACTACAAGATTTTCTCCCACCCTGATAAGGGATCTAGGGTTGTCCTATAGAAGAGACTAAAATGTTCCTTTTTCTTGACAGCGCCTGCAGACAAGTCTGCCTGATCACGGCCCGACACAAGAAGTTCTTCAAGTTAGCTGCAGTTATCTTCTACTATGGGCAGCCAAGTTCGCAGCCCAGAAAGAGGAGTTGTCATCACGTTTAGGACTGTTTATGCAAGGGATCTGAACTACTATTGGTGGACTAGGTCACGTGTTGATGGCCACTAAATGAACTGGAGCCAAGCTCCCTGGGAAATGTAGTTTTCTCCAGAGTCTCTTACCTTTTATGTTAAGATATTACTGTTATATTACTGCTATATTGCTATGTTCATTATATATATTTGGTGCACCTGTTTTCTGCACATTACTCATGGCACATTTACTTTTGGTGCACAAATATCTTGCTGCTGAGCTCTTTTCTTTATTGTCGAATAAAAGAAAGAGCAGCATAATGCTCGCCTCCGAGTCTTTAATAGAATTAAGACTTTCTAGTAAGTTATTATGGAAAATCTTTATTCTCCTGGATTATGAACAGTGGCTGGACTTTATGGTGCTTTGTTGTATTGTAGAGTAGGAGCCTTTGTGACCGGGAAGGTGCCTTTTTGTTTTGACTCGCATGGACTTCCTGACGAGCACCGGAGTTTCATTATTTTGGGCAGGGAAATCCCCTTAGAGTTAGGGATAGATAGGTTTGGTTTATCATTTAATAAAACTCTATAGCAACCACTATGGCTTAACTTGGTCAGTCTCTTCGTTCCTTGTCGCCACAATTTTCATATTCATGTTTTTGTGATTTCTATCTGTATTTATACACATGTATTTTTGTTATTTAAAAATAAGTTGTAACTAGTATTTGTCCACGTTTTATTTACATGAAACAAATGCATTAGCACTTGAATGCCTCTAGTGAAAAGCTTGTAAAGCTAGGTTCTTGCACATCAAGGAGGGTCTGCATATTTGCAGTCATTTAAACAACTTAAAAATGAATTCAGTTGTGTTCAACCTCCTTTTCAGTTTTTTCCAAACTCTTATGTTACTTTGCAAAGCCATTGGGGTCATTATAAGTTTGGTGGTATCCCGCTGGTAATGCTTGCGGGATGCCACCAAATGGAATTGGCATTCCCGCCGCCCGATATCCCAGTAATTCTGGGATATTACAGACGGCGGAAATGCTGGTCCCATAAGACTCCATAGGGGCGAGTACCTGAATTACCGACACCGGTATTAGCAGTGGCAGTAATTCCGGCAAACCTGTAGTTTCCCAGTGCAGTAAAATCACCGGTGACGGATTTACCAGCACTTTCACTGGCATTTTTTCCGCACCAGGAAAATTCTAATGACCCCCATTGACCTGCATGATTGACAACTTAAAGACCCAACCAAGAGAAACACATTTCTTTTTATCCCCACAATTTTTTACAAATACATATTAAAATGAAATGGTGATTTAATGTCTATATTTATGTGTAAAAATCAGTAAAAAAGGAAAGCAGGGAGCTTTGCTTGTAACTGAGAATATTTGCACTGCCCATATAACTAATGTATTTTACACTATTCCCCCCTCTATCTTCCATGTACCCAATGCACTTTATAATGACTTGTGATTTTGCAATACATAGAATACGAGCAGTATAAACCTATATAGCAAGATTGTCTCTCCTTGGCCATTAATGTTTTCAGACCTATTCTGTTGCTAAAAGGGGGGGGGATGTAAAACCTGCTGGAGATGGAGTTAAGTGGTGGGCTGAGGGATGCTTGTAACTTATTGTGGGAAGGTTTCTGACAACCTACCTCTTTGTCCCTTCACAGATCTACATGCACCTTCGTTCGTACACCTGCCCCAACGAACAGAGACACATTGTGCGCATCCTTTTCATCGTGCCTATCTATGCTTTCGACTCTTGGCTCAGCCTCCTCTTCTTTACCAATGACCAGTACTATGTCTACTTTGACACTGTGAGGGACTGCTATGAGGGTGAGTATGCAAGGCTTTACATGGGTGTGTTCCAAAACTAGCCATGGCCATAAAGTGGTGTGGGAGGGAATTGTATGCAACTCACCATTGAGTACAATGTTTCTAGTGAAATGAATTTCCTATAGGCAAGTATGCGAGTGTATAGTGTGGATCTGGTGCTTGAGAAAGGTACTGGAGTAGGAGCTCTGGAATCCTCCCCAGTTGCTCTTTCGGTTGAGCTGGGGGCTTTGTCGTTAATAGCACAGAGTTGTATGTAGTGTTGCGGGTCAGAAGAAGGACGTGGAGACTGAGGAAATGTCCAAGATGTGTTTATTAAAGAATAAACTGGTGCACGTGAGGGTCAACCCCTACTTTGTCAAGGACCAGGGCAACATAAATCCAATACAACAAAGATATCCTGACAGGAACACTGCAAAGTATTGTGAAAGCAAAATGGATCACTAATATAGAACTCAATGCAAGCAGTCAATGAAGTTCTTTTACATGTCTTTCTCCTAAATTATTCAGGGAGCACTTTTGTGTGTTCTGTATATCTAAACAGAAAACATACTTTATCCCCAGATTTTTCTCTTTCCATACATTTATTGGATTTAATTTCAAAGAAAAAGAAAACATGTTTTACTAATATTTTCACATATTTTAAAGAACAGATATATTGTATTGCCTCACTAACAACTAATAAGTCTTGCTTCTCACATCACATACGTAGTTCAGGGGTCTACGTAGTGCACTAATGTAGATCTGACAGTAGCGTGGCCCAAAAGTGTGATTTCATCGAAGCGCATGGAGCTATAAGTTGTGGCGGTCTGCTGTAGATATGTCCGCCTTCCTCAGAACCAAAACTGAACTGGATGGGTGACCCCTGGGGAGAAGAGGGAAAACACGTGTAGAGGTCAAGCTACTGAGGAACCCGTATCCTATGCATAACCCTCATAGAGGGAGCAGTTGTCCCATGCATTTAATGTGTTCTAAAAAGTTCAAATTATGAGAAAGGAAAGTGATCTTATGTTTCTCCAGCATGGGGTCTGGCATGGATTCACATGCTCATGAATATTCCCCGTCCGGCTGGGAATCCTCGGTAAAGAAAAAATCAGTATCAGTATCAGTTTCGTTTCTGATCTGTCTTTCGTAGTAGTAACCAATCACTGATCTCTGCGTCATACTGACCACAGCCAATGACTGCCCTCTACCTAAGCCCCGCCTCTGGCAGCCATCTTCAGATTTTTACCGCACGTTCAAGTGTTGGGATCCTCGTGCTATTGCTCTCGAGCGTTAGTGCTATTTTTCACGTTTTTTCTCGGAAAAATTTCTCTTTTTTCGGTCAAAAGAGCCTCAAGCTCCACCGTTTCTTCATCCGATCAACGGGGATCTGTGTCGGATTCGTCTACGCCCCTCAAGGGTGAAGATTTCGTCGAGCCACGCTTCTGGAGGACTCCAGAAGTTTCTCAGGCCCATCTCAAACATGGCCCAGGAGAAGGGAAGCTCGACGCCCGGAAAGCTGTTCAGGGTCTGCCCTGGATGCCAGCTTCAGAATGTCTTTAAGGAGGACGAACACTCCCTTTGCCTTTACTGCCTACATTAGGACAAGACGCACATGGAGAAGGACTGTGCGTTTTGCGGCAATATGTCGGAGCGGACCATGAAGAACCGCCATCAACGTCTTGCCAACTGGCTGGAAGGAAAGAGCCCGTCAGGCGAGAAGAAGAAGAAGAAGTCCGAGCGGTCTTCTAAGACCTTTGAGGGCGCCCCGGCGATGGGGGTCCAACAGAAGGCCAAGCACCGCGAGTCCGCTGGCACCGGCAGCGCCGAACGGTCGGGCTCTACGGGCGCCACCTCCCCGGTGCCATCAACCACGAGCCAACGCTCTGGCTCGGGTAAGAGGAAGGCCAAGCACCCGGCGAAACTCCTGGAGAGACCCCGGTCGTGCCCTAAGGCCCATTCGAAGGGGGAGCGAGGTGGTGACCCTCCCCCCAAGGAGAAGGCGGTGAGCGCACCTAAGGTGGTGAAAGCCTTGATCCATCCGGCCAAGGCCTCTATCGAGACAGTCGCGGTGGCCCTGGCTCAGCCTGTGGAGGCTACACCAGTGGTGGCGACCCCGGGGCCCAGAATCTCCCTGCCACCGCGGAGGGAGTCCCCTTTCGTGCCCATAGACAGGACCCCCGTGAAACCTCCGACGGAGAAGAAAAAGGGGGGGCAGGAGGTCGTCGTGGACTCGGCCTCAGCCTCTGAGGAGGAGCTGATCGAAGTCTTAGGCCACGGCTCTGGCGTGGAAGAAGGCCATCCTGTCGGGAGGGACCCCGACGTGGAAGACGACGAGGGCCTAGAGGATGCCGACGGGGCTCCTGATCGCCCGTCGGATCTCCCTCAACCAGTGCCGCAAGACAACTCGGCGGCCATTTTGTTGGCTATACAGTCCTTATGCTCGGAGATAAGGACGAGACTGCCGTTACCACCAACGGAGGAACCGCTCCCGACGGGGGACCCGGAGCCAGGCCCTTCTGGGAGCCCTCCCCCTAAGAGAAGAAGGATTCACCCTCCACCTCCTTTTCAGCCATCGCGCCCTGTTCAGCCCTCCTCCTTGTCCACGACACGTGGGGATGATACAGGGACTGACACGGCCGCAACGGGTACAGACGACGAGGTTTACGACGAGGATCTCCCGTCGTCGCCTCCCACCCGGGCTTCCCTGCCCGACGAGATTGGATCGTTTCACTCCATGATCGCCAGGGCATCCGATCTTTTCCAGCTCTGCCCGGAAGAGAAGAAGGAAGGTTTCCTTTATCAACGGCGCGAGACCAAGAGGAAGACGGTCCTCGCTGTACCTCTACTAGACGATATTTGGGATGAGGGCCTCGCCCTCGTCAAGAACCCATCCACGACGCCGGCTGCAAGGGATCGGTACGAGAAGAAGTACGGGGTCCCGGACGCGGCCCCCTTGTGCCTGCGGGCACAGCCGACCCCGGACTCGGTCGTCTCCGCGGCGGCCAGGAAGAAAGCGGAGGGGTGGGGTGCGGCCTCTACATCGACCTCCCCGCCGGACGGCGAGGGAAAGAAATTAGACACGATGGGTCTCAGAGTCATCTCGTCGGCAGCGACGACGATTAAAGCTGCCAACACCTTGGCTATCGTAGCCCGCTACGACAGGGAGTTGTGGTACAAACTGGCCCCCCTGCTGGACTTCCTACCAGATGACAAGAGGGCGGAAGCCCTAGAGATCTTACAGGAAGGAGAGGTGGCGTCGGACCATGCCATTACGATTGCGACGGACATCGCTGACACTGGATTTCACCAGTTGGGCAACGGCGTGTGCCTTAGGCGGTGTGGATGGCTCAAGGCTACTGACTTCCGTCAGGACGTGCAGACCAGAGTCTTGGACATGCCGTTCGACGGAAACAACCTGTTTGGGAAAACAGTGGACGATTCCCTTCAAGCCATCAAGGCGGACACGGAGACGGCCCGGGCTCTTGGGGTTCTCCAGCAACGGCGGCCGCCCTTTCGGAGCGGCGGAGGCAAACAGGGTGCCTCCAAAGGTTCCAGCGGCGGATTTTCCACCTACCGTCAAGCGGCCTGTTCGTCGTCACAGGAAGCTTACAGGGGACGAGGCAAGTCAGGCGGACCCCGCCGTCGTCGCCAAGGAGGACAAGGCGGCAAAGCCTCGTCGAAGCAGGACTGAACCGGCCGTGGGGTCGGGCCCCCACCGAAGCACCCCAGTGGGAGGCCGGCTGGCGAGCTTCGTCAGCGTGTGGGAGTCCATCTCCACCGACCGTTGGGTGCTGGACGCCCTAGCTCAGGGTCACGCGCTCGAGTTTCTAAAGAGGTGCCCGCGCGTCCCCCCTGTGGCCAGGAAAGAACATCACGTCCCTCAACTTCTCTTTGAGGTAAAGGCGATGCTCAAGAAGGGCGCCATCGAGCTCGTCCCAAAGAGGCTTCGGGGCTCCGGAGTTTACTCAAGATACTTCCTTGTGAAGAAGAAGACGGGAGGATGGCGTCCCATCCTGGACCTACGACGACTGAACAAATTCATCAAGGCACAGAAGTTCCGGATGGTCACCCTCCCACACGTCTTGGGTCAACTGGAGGAGGGCGATTTCCTGGCGTCGTTGGATTTGGAGGATGCCTACTTCCATATTCCCATCCTAAAGGGACACCGAAAGTTTCTCAGGTTCGTGGTCCAAGGGCGTCACTACCAGTTCAGAGCCCTTCCCTTCGGATTGAGGTTGGCACAGAGGGTGTTCACCAAGTGCCTCGCACCGGTGGCGGCGCAGCTGCGCCGAGAGGGGATCCACGTCTACCCCTACCTGGACGACTGGCTCATCCGAGCAAAGACAAAGGAGCTCGCCGTGGAGCACACGGCAAGGACCGTCCAACTACTCACGGACCTGGGATTCTCCATAAACTACGCCAAGTCCCACCTGGTGCCCGCGCAAGACGCTCTGTTTCTGGGAGCGAAGCTCGACAGTGTCGCTTCTGGCCTCTCCGTCGGAGGAAAGGACGAGGGCCATCTTGGGCAAGGTGCAGCGGATGCTGGTTGCGGACACGGCCAGGGTGAGGTCCATCAAGTCCCTCTTCGGAATGATGTCTTCTTGCATTTATCTCATCTGCCTGTGCAGGCTCCGGATGCGCCCGTTGCAGGAATTCCTGGACGCGCGCTGGATCCAGACGACGGGCAGCTTCGAGGAGAGGATCACATTCGACGAAAGTTTCCGACGAGCGATCCGGTGGTGGGGCACCCGCGCGCATCTGACGGCGGGCATGGACTTCCAGACCCCCAGCCACCAGGAGACAGTGACCACGGATGCCTCCCTGGAAGGGTGGGGAGCGCACACCGAAAATCTGCACGCGAGAGGCCTTTGGCTTCCGACGGAGAAGTCCCTCCATATCAACGTCCTGGAGCTCCGTGCAGTGTTTTGGGTCCTCGGGTCCTTTCTTCCATCCCTCAAGGGCAAGGTGGTGAGGATCTACACCGACAACACCACCAACATGTTCTACATCAGGAAGCAAGGCGGTACCAGATCCCCAGCCCTGTCCAAGGAGGCGCAGGATCTGTGGCATTGGGCCGTCGCCCAAGGGATGTTTCTGGTGCCGTTTCATCTGGCAGGGATAAAAAATACCATCGCCGATTCGCTCAGCAGAGAGCTGCGCTCGTGCCACGAGTGGGAACTACGACAGGATCTAGTGGACTGCCTCTTCCGACAGTGGGGCACTCCCCAGATCGATCTGTTCGCGACGGCGACGAACTCCAAGTGCCGGAGGTTCGCCAGCAGGTTTCCCCAGCCGAGGAGCATGGGCGATGCTTTCTCGTTCCCCTGGGAGGGCCTGTTTCTATACGCGTTCCCTCCGTTGCCATTGCTGATCCGGCTCATCAACCAGCTCAAGACGTCACGGTGCAGGATGATCCTCGTCGCACCTGCGTGGCCGAGGCAGATATGGTTCCCGGACCTTCTGGACTTGTCAGCGTCCCCGTCAATCAAGCTGCCAGCGGACGCGGATCTTCTCTCCAGGGAAGGAGGCGCCATCCTCCATCACGACCCGAAGTCGCTGAACTTGCAGGCCTGGCTCCTGCAGAGTTAGAGTTTGGAGGATACGACATACCGGCCGACTGCAGAGAGGTTCTTGCAAAGACCTGGGCGTCCTCAACTCTTAAATGCTATGGACACAAATGGAAGAGGTTCTCTGTCTGGTGCCACACACAGAAGATTAACCCTCTACGGATTACGGCTCCCCAGGTACTGCCGTACCTTCTGACGCTGGCCAATGCTGGACTGGCGCACGCGTCCATCAAGATTCATCTTGCTGCGATCTCCCGATACACCAGAACCACAGGGCGGACATCTTTGTGGTCTCATCGTCTGGTGAAAGAATTCCTGAAGGGACTGCTCAGATCGTTCCGGCCGGTGAAGGCTCCGGCCCCGGCGTGGGAGCTCAACGTGGTGCTGACCAAGCTCATGGGACCTCCGTTCGAGCCTCTGCACTCGGCTCCGTTGAAGTTCTTGTCGTGGAAAACAGCGTTTCTTGTGGCCATCACCTCCGCACGAAGAGTGGGAGAGATCCAGGCCCTTTCCTGCAAGCCCCCGTACTTGACTTTTCACGACACGAGGGTAGTGCTCAGGACGCACCCCTCCTTCATGCCCAAGGTGCCATCGGACTTCCACCTCAACGAACCCTTGGTGTTGCCTGTTTTCTTCCCGTCGCCTTCGTCGCCGGCCGAAAGGACTTTGCACTCGCTGGATGTGGCTAGAGCGCTGAAGTTTTACGTGGACCGCACAAAGTGTTTTCGGAAGACGTCACAACTTTTTGTGAACTTTGGACCTGTCAATCAGGGGAAGGCTCTCTCAAAGGCCTCCATTTCCAGATGGCTCTCCGGCTGTATCATGTACTGTCATCGGTTGGCAAACCGACCGCTGCCTGGCCGTCCGAGAGCCCATTCCACCAGAGCGATCGCAGCTACCACGGCGTTCCTATCTGGTGTGCCCTTGCTGGACATCTGCAGGGCTTCTACGTGGAGGTCGACGCACACCTTCACGGAATTCTACTGCGTCGATCGGGATTCCAGGGAGGAGTCCAGGGTCGGCCAAGCAGTGCTGCGCAATCTGTTCGCCTAAGGTGAGCCTGGTGAGGAGGTAAGAATTGCTTAATGTTGAGTTTGATGTAATGCTTAATGTTGAGCCCTTGCCACCTCCCGTGGTTGTGCATGTGTGTACTGCTATGTATTCTTTATTCATGAGCATGTGAATCCATGCCAGACCCCATGCTGGAGAAGGAACAAGTTACTTACCTGTAACTGTTGTTCTCCAGCATGGGTCTGGCATGGATTCACATGCGAACCCTCCCGCCTACTCCTCTGCGGCTCTTCACTTGGTCATACTGCCACTTCACGTGCTACCAAATCTGAAGATGGCTGCCAGAGGCGGGGCTTAGGTAGAGGGCAGTCATTGGCTGTGGTCAGTATGACGCAGAGATCAGTGATTGGTTACTACTACGACAGACAGATCAGAAACGAAACTGATACTGATTTTTTCTTTACCGAGGATTCCCAGCCTGACGACGGGTAATATTCATGAGCATGTGAATCCATGCCAGACCCATGCTGGAGAACAACAGTTACAGGTAAGTAACTTGTTCCTTCCTTCACTCATTCAATCAAACATAAGAACATAGCAAAGAAAATGAAAGATTTTGTTAAAAATGGTAAAAGGAGGGCATTCCTTGGGGTTACAGAGAGAGGCCAACACAGGAACTGTGCTTACCCGGGCGGGGAGCAACCCACAGTAGGGTGCCTCAGGCTCCAGAAGGGTTTCTGGAGTTAGATCTGCAGTTTGCTCTCTGAGCTGGAGGGCTTCCAGCCACTGTAAGGCAATGAAGGTAGGCAGGGAGGGGGTCAGTGGGCGCTCAGTGGGTCACTGGGAATGGGGGCTTGGAACTAAATCAGTATATGGCTTACTGGCATACCTTAGAGTGATATAGCCAGCGGATGCAGCGAGTCGAATGGAATCCCTCTTGTCGGGCATGTCTTAGCTTCTGTTAGTGGATTCTCCCAGATAATTGGAGGGTCTGTGACAGCCTGCATACCCCATATGGCTAAAATCTAAAGGAACAAATGCAAGTTTTTACTGATTAGGTAGCTGTAAATTGCCGAATGACAGCGACTGCATTGTGCGCGCTGAAGCGGTTCCGATGGGTAATGTTCAATGCGTTTGTTTTCGGCGGTCTGTCTGTCGCGGAGTTGCAAATCTTTGTTACAGGGTCACTATGGCAACCACTGGCAGACTCTGGGAAGGGCAATTGCGCGGGATCTGGTGCACGCTGGCCCTGGGAGGTTAGAGATTAGCTGCGCTCCGGTGGAGTAGTGACCGTGGCAGGTACTGCACTCCGATTTGAGTGTGATTATATGGGAAGAACTCCTACTGTACACGGGAGTGATTGAGAGGAATACAATGTATATGAAAGGCCACGGGTGCCGATGCCCATCTAGTGACAGCACATAGATCTGAGATATTAATTAGAGCAGCAGATACACATTCACACTGTCCAAAAAGGAGATGGTGCACGTTCATGTCCAGCAGTTTGTCAGAAAATTGAGAGCTGCCGAATCCTAGAGTCTGTGTAGTGTGAACTAGTGTCTGTGTTGGATGCACCTGAGAGGTGAGCTGACACTGTGAAAATAAGATGGATCGAGTTCAAGAAATAGGCCTAACTTTCCTTATCGCTCTGGGGGTATTCCTTACCTATTTTACTAACTAAGGTCCTCGTCAGTAAATGTCCAAAGGAATAAGTCCAATTTCCAAAACTAATCCTAACTGACCCTACCACTGTTTTAACCAACTATGGTCAGGAGAATGATTCCCTTCTCCTATGAATAATAATTTGCACTTGTCTTCTTTTCTTTAGAGTTCTTGCTGATATGCCGTTCTTAGAGAGTCTCTTGTTGTTCTCTGTTTCAGTTCGTGTAGCTCCCTCATGGGACTTTTAGCTTTTCTCTCCTCTTTAGTGCGGGCTTTCCTTTTTGTCTAATCCTTGGATCTGTGTAAAAAGGTTCCAAGTAATCTTGTAGAGTACTTTCCTGTGAGACTTTTGCTTTCTGGGTCATGATAGTCCACCTTTTCCTGGTATGGATGTCTAGTATATTGTTTACCCTAGGGACTTCTCTGTCAGGCCTTCGGTTCAGTTTTTTCTGTTATGTTTCACTCTTTGCTTCTTGGATAATGGGTTACTTTCCCCCTATTCCCAGGGTAGTGGTACGCAAATTCCATTGACCTCCCTCTTCAGGGTTTCTATGATTCTCTTTATCACATTAATATGGTTTATGTTCATCAACTTTGTTTTCACGTTTTCGTCCCTTGTACTAGGACGCGTCTCTGATTATATAACGAGTCCCTTTCGGCTTATCTGTCTTCCCCTTACCCCCTATTACCTTCAATATTTCAGGGGTACGTCTCTGGGCCCCATAGATGCTTGGGACTTTTTCCTTCCTTCCGTTTCCCTGTCGGATGGCTTTCCGTGGCGTCGACTTGCGACTCACTCTTTCTCGCTCCTTCTCTCTTGTTTTCTCTCTCTCACTCTCATTTTCTCTGCCTCGCCCTCTCCCTCTGCCTCTCCCTCTGCCTCTCCCTCTCTCTGCCTCTCAATACCACTATGGATACGCAGACCATTGCTGCTTCTTCTATGGCGAGGTGTCTGTGTCGTTCGGTGGGCAGTCTGCCCACCATGATTGCACCATGGCACGCCACAACAGAGGTTTGCACTCAACCTTTTCTCGCCTCTGTCATACGCCAGGCCTCCAGCGTTTCCCCTCTCCTGTTCAGAGCAGTTCCGAACTTTGCGTCTCGCTTCAGCCCTGTCTCCTTCAGGTGTTCTCCTTCCATGGGAGTGTCCTAGTGAGGTCTCACTTGCCTCGATCCTATGGAGGATGTTGCAGAGCAGGCTCGTAGACCTAGCCTCAAAGGGGAGGCTCCCCCTTGGGGAGCAGGGACGAATTCCCTCAATTCGTCACAGTAGCCATCAGACAAATGGTAGACTGCTCAATTCTAGGTTTGCATTGGTAGTCTATCCTTCCTCTTGCACAGGGGGATTCCGTTCCTTCACATGTTTTAGTTGTTTAGCTGAGGATTTCAAGAATACTTCCTAACATGGGGGCCATATTCACTTGGTTTTCTGCTTCAGTGCTTTGACATTCTGGAGTGAAGTCAGTGATGCGAAAAGCATAAAGTTTTTACGTAACTAGATTATTTCAAAGTGGTAGGGCTTTGGCTTTTTCAGTTCCTTTTGGCAAGTGTGACAAGGTGATGGGAACCTCTGCCAGCCTTGTGTAGGAGGCCTACCAGTTTGGAAACCAGAGCCAGCCCTAAACCAGAGGGGTTGTTGGAAGTTGTGAGGGCCCCAATTCCTGTCCCCTCCCCAAGTTGCCTGTATGTATATGTGCAGTACCAGTTTGTATTACAACATGTTTCTGGGAGAGAGTACTGGCCAGGTTTTCTCTTTCCTAGAGCCACCAGTGAGGCAGCAACAGTACAGAGATTCCACCTGCAGCACTACGACCCATCAGCGCCTCACATGAATTCCATGCTGCAAGTGGAGCCGCAGAGTTCATGCAGAGAGAGGGCGCCAACAAGAGAAGAAACGGATCTTACTTGGCCTTAGTCGGTGCCTCACACCTCTCCTCAGCACTGTTGTGTGCAGCAGCAAATCCACTGCAAAGCCACTGCAGCCGACCTTGCTTAACAAGACTTTTCTTACTTTTGGGGAGCCACGCCAAGGTCTCCCACCAGTAACTTAGAAACCTTGCAATGCGGGCTGACATTGCTATATCATGGCTGTGCTGCGCTGAGAAAAGGGCAAGGCTTACCCCACTAATTGTAACATCCAGTGTTTGTAACACCTGCCCGGAGGAAGATCGGACTAGATTAGTCGGCGTCAGCGATCCAGTGGGAGAAGGAGGTGGAGGATAAGAGGTGCAACAGGAAGCAGGAAGTTGTGGGTTGCTCGGGTGAGGTGAGGAGAAGGTGACAGAACAGCAAAAGGATGGACTCTGAACTGGTGTGTGCAGATAAATTAAGGAATTTGTAATATATTGGTTGGTGACCGAGTGAGTGCTATGAGAGTGAGGGACAAGGGTGAGGGACATGGGGAGTGAGTGAGAGTGTAGGAGTGTGTGGAAGTGCTTATGGGTGTGGAAGGAGAGTGGCCAAGTAGAAGGTAGGTTAGAGTGGTGATGGTAGTAGTAGTGTGGAGGAGGGGGTTATACCATCGAAGGGTGAAGACGAATGATAGGAGTGGGAAGACATCAGAGGGACAGGAGGAAGACTTAGGAAGTGGAGAGCAGATGGGTGGAGTTGGATGCAGGAGAGTCAAGAGAAGAGAATAGCATACAGAGGAAGAGAGAGGAACATCAGGTTGTGAGAGGGGGAAAACCAGTTAGTGTCTGGAAGGCACATTCCTAAAAAACTCTGGTAGTTAACAAAACTGGCAGTGTAGGGCTAGGTTAGATAGTCCAGGAGGGAGTCTAGATAGAAAAGGCAATTACCTTTTAGGGTCTCACTACCAGCCATATAGAGGTTAGACAGTAAGGGTCAACGTTCTCTATATAGTAACGCAGGGGCCAGGGCCACCTGGGTTAGGGTGGAAAATGCCACATCTAGATGAGCAAGTGAGGGATTGTCCTACCAACCTGCAGAACCAATCAACAACAAAAAACCTTTAAGCGTCTGAGAGTTGGAGTATCCTTTGAGCTGGCTGTGACAGCAATGCCTTGAAAATCCCATCATTCAGTAGTTTTCCAACAGATTTTGTACTGGGAATTTGGACTAGTCCAGCTTCCAGTAATTTTCCCCTGCTCAATTCGTTATAGTAATACAGCTTTTGCTCACCCAGGCATTCTTGCAAGTCACAACCTTGAAAAAGACCTGAAGTAAGGTCGAAACACATGTCGGCTGTCCACGGATTGGAGGAAGTTGCTGTATGTCGTTGTGGCAACTGCATGGTAGCTGGTATGCTAAGCTTTCTTTCTTACATTCCACTCCTCTGTGAAAGCCAGAGACGCCGAAAGGCCCTGCTCTATGGACCGATGTAGCAGGCGCATACGCGTTTAAATACCTTATACTGTCACGCTTAGTATACCAGATACTGCACAGTTTCCCTGATGACATACGGCAACTTCCTCCAACCTGTGCACAGCCACTCATTCAGGGTTCAACAGGATACTTGCTGCTAAAGCACTGAACTCATGTTTTCGTTTGCACGACATCCTGTACCTTTCAGGACTGCAAGCTGTAACGCGGCAGCTGCAGTTAAACTTGAATATTGTCTCCATTGGTACTGGACAACATTATGAGTTACTGCCCACTTGACGGACACTAGGATTCTTTGTGGACTTTGCACTCCAAACCTAATCGTTTTGTGTCAGCCTTGAAAAATACCTGAAGTAAGGTTGAAACCTGTGTCGGCTGTGGTTTTTAGGCAATTGTGGTTCTATGCATGGAGCAACTGCATGGACAACTATTTTTGACTTTCATTTGTTTGTGAAGACACATCATTGTTGTCAAGGGTTACCATTTTTCACACCATCCAGAGATTGGAGCCCTGGTAAGAGGATACAGCATCTGAAAGAGTGTCGCTTGGTGAGAGGCCCAAGTGTAGAAGTGTGTGTGTGTGTGTGTGTGTGTGTATATAGTAAGCGAACCAATGATAGTCAAAGATTGAGTAGGAATGAGATGATTACAAACCTTCTAACTCCTGAGAGGTGAAGGAGAGCAAAGCAAACTGGGTAAAGAATAACCAGTACCAGATACCCAAGGAGTAAAGCTGTCCAGAGTGGCCAGAGAAGATGAACCGAAGCCTATTTGGCAGGTACCATTGCCAACCACGTGAACATTGAACTACTGTCTTGTGGGAAACTGATTACTAATATATTTTGGCAAAGCAAGGAAGCCTTTCAAATTGAAATGCTGAATTATGGGAAATATGTACCAAAACAAGAAAGCACTTGAAACATTCAAATGTTGTCTGTGAAAACGCTGAAGGTGTTTCACGACTCAGTCCCTGGGAATTCCTTATTCAGGTGGCCGGGGAAGGCTATCACTATTGGATCCCGACCCTGGGGGTGGACAAGCAAGGGAGGATCACCAGGGTAGTGGGTCCTCAGGGTTTGGGGGAAGAGGCACAGCATGGTGAAACATTGTATCCCCCATGTCCTGACAGTTATTTACCCCCTATTGCATCTACCTTTATGGGATACTACAACTCCCATAACTCTCCTCCTTTCCTTATCTTATGGGATACTACAACTCCCATCACTCCCCTCCTTTCCTTATCAGCCCAACTACTGAGACGAGGAAGACTGAGACTTGGAAGATTACCACTAGCAACATGTCATGTACTGGCCTTGTCCCACTTATAAGGTCAGGCACTCAGTCACAATCACACACACCTGAAACTCATGGACCGTTTTCCAAACTATAAGCTTGATGGTGAGCTGGAGGAGCAGCTGAGCGAGATCTGCCGAGAACCAGGCGATGGAGAACGAGACGATGACAGGCTGCGAGTTGAGGCAGGAGAAAGTGTGGCGAGGGAGCTGTGTCTCCAAGAATCCAGTAGAGCTCAGAGAAGGGATCCGAGGGGCCGGCTAGTCCCTTTTCCTACATGCGCCAGCAAACTCCTCGTTTCCTCCCCTGGGCTGCCAGGCAGTGTCTGAGGGGCAGGTGGGCAAGACTCTGACCTCGAGCTAAAAGCAGAAGGACGCGCAAAAGCAATCACAGCCGGTGAGTTTAAAGGAAGGGAGAGCCCGGTTTGTGATAAGTGCAATTGTGGAAGGCTACAGGGTTAGACGCAAAGCTACGCTTTGAAAGATAAAGACATTGAACTGAAAGTTTGAATGTATTTGGTGGCGAGGGAGCGGATGAGAAGCAAAGTAACGGAGCAGTGCTGTTTGAGAAGAAAGGTTGTTAAACGCTCCTTGAAAGATAACAGAACAGTGAATAAGGAAAGCAAAATGTGTTGAAAGCTATTGTTGGGAAGGACACGATGGAAAGAGAGCGTGCAAAGATCCCAAAAGTCTAATGTTAAAGTGATCATTTTGCGAAACGAGGAAAAGAATGGCAGTGGGCCCGTCCTAATGAACTTTATGATTTTGTGAAATAAGGAACAGAGTGGCAGAGGGCCCGTTCTACGAAACCAAATGCAAGAGGCACGGATATTAAGAAACCAACCCTACTGTCAGAGTGGTCACGCCTGGCATGCGAATACTATGCGGTTGCAAAGGTCTCTGACAGGTGAACATTGTGAAAGAGAAGTACAAAGGTTGGGGATGTGAGTTCTCCCCGAGCTATATGAAGCAGAGCTGTTTAGCTGGAAATTGTTTCAGCAATGTTTAAGTGTTTGAAGACTGGCAAGGGCCGCATTTCAAGGTAACTGAGAAGGAACTTTGTGAATATCTGTTTGTTTGACAAGTGTGAAACCGGGTGAGGGAAGCCCGAAAGAATCAATTGAACAGAACTGGAATGCATATTGAACTGACAATAAAATGGGCAATGGAAGCCAAACAGATTTATGGGAAATCATTGAACTGGGCATACTAGCCACCATGAAGGAACTTTGTACGAACCCCATTGAACTGAACTTGGAGAAGGGAGCGTTGAGCCACTTTCCTTGCCATTCTGACATTCTATTGTTGCACTCTGTTTTCATACATGTTCACACACTTTGAAACGTGAGGGCAAGTATAGGTTTCTGACATAGACTTTTTACTTTGTTTGACTGACTGACTAACTTGGACGATTTTATCTACTTTGATGGTCGAGACTACTCCCATTATAGAATTGGGGCCAGCTAGGAAGTCTCCAAACCCAGTGAAACTTAATAAAGGTGTTGAAGCTTGTACCTTTGTGTCTGTGTCCTTTCTTGTGAGGCAGGCATGGTATCACATGACATTTTGGGAAACTGAATGTCAATGAAGATTTTCCAAGTATGTTTATGTATGTCACATATGGCCTTAAGAACACACCAAGACCCCGAGACCATTCAAGGGTTTTTATTTTGGTTTGTAACTTGGGGATGGGCAGTCCCTCCCTAACAGACGTCACTAGAGATAAGTAACGCCTACTATCTAAACTCTATCTAGCTCAATGTGATGGCCTAAAGTTGAATGCCTTCTCTATCTAAACTTTCTCAACAGCTTAGGGGTCCTTTTTGAAAAACTACCCATTGTGATGTAACTCAAGGTTCTGTGATCTGATGCTCCTCTCCAATGTGTGTCTGATACTCTCCCTTTCCTACTCGTCCCTATTTAACCCACTGTCTCTCCTCTCTCTCCCTACTACTTCCTACTCTATCTCTCTGATGTTCCTCCCGATCTCCTACCACCACTCTCCGATCTTACTTTCTCCTGCTTCTGGCCCTGTACTCCTATTACTCTCCTCTCTTCACACCTCTACTACTCTCCCCTCCACACATCTACTGCTGCTCCACACTGCTATTGCTCTGCCTGTTACCGTCTCACTCACTGCTCTCCCCTGCCACTCCACTCATACACACGCTTATTCAACTCAAAGTACTACTTCCTCTCATCAACCAATACTTCACCTTGCAAACTGCCTAAATAATTGGCCTCCATGCTCTTCTGCACAGTCTTTCCTCTGCCTGCTCTCTTGGTCTGCCTCCACTTCCCGTGACACCACCCGAAACAACCCATACCTTCCTGTTCCTTTGGCTCCTTATGTACAGTGTGAGGAACCAGAGGGCGTCCTCACTTCTTTTCCCCCTGGATCCTCCTCTCAGGTTGCCAGGGAAAGGCCATCGCTTTAGGATCCCAAACTTGGGGGTGGATATGCGAGGGAGGATTACCTGGGTGGAGGGAACTTGGGGAGAGGAAGTCCTTAGGGGAGACATGGTATCCCCCATTCTCTTTTGCGAATGAACTTTCTATGCCTCAATCCTTTGTAGGCTGTCAGCCATTTCCCTTTTCTCCCCTACAAAATATCCCTCAAACACCACCTCAACACTGGGACGAGGAAGAGACCAACTAGGAGGACACATTTATTTGTTTGTTTGCTTGTTAGGTGCTTATACAATAAGGATATACTGTTTCAAAGCGCCCACAGGGCAGGGAGGGAGGGAGGGAGGGAGGAAGAATGGGAAATTCATTACAACACAATATTTAAGAGTAGCGGGGGAAGAGGGAAGAGGACAAACCTACTATGCCTTGTGAGTATTCAGAACGTGCAAGTTCAGAAGGGAGGAGGGGGTATGTGCTGGGGAGTCGGAGCCTGTGGGTGAGCCATAGATAGTGCTAGGAATGTAGAGTGCTACACGGCTTGGGCCGCGGGAGGAGTAAGTGCAAGTCTCCAGAGCGGAGGGTGTGCAGATGCAAAGTGCTGGGAAGAATTGGTGTGGGAGGTCAATGCTCCGAAGATGCATAAGGGCCAGGGACACTGATTCAGCAACTGTGGGATTAGCAGACGCGCCCAAGGTCGTGAAGGCCCTCATTCACCCAGCGAAGGCCTCGATTGAAGGAGTCGTGGTGTCCCTGGCGAAGCTTGTGGAGGCTTCCTCCTGGACTTCCTCCCAGACAAGAGGGCGGAAGCCCTTGAAATCCTGCAGGAAGGCTTGGTGGCTTCAGACCACGCCGACTCGGTGGCCATGGACATCGCCGACACCGGCTTTCGCCAGATGGGCAACAGCGTTTGCCTGGCGCGGTTGGCTCAAGGTCACCGATTTCCATCAGGACATGCAGACCAGGGTACTGGACATGCCCTTCGACAGGAACAACCTGTTCGGCAAGGAAGTGGACAAGTCACTGCAGGCCATCAAGGCGGACACCGAGACGGCCCGGCCTTGGGTTCTCTCCATCAACAATGGCCGTCCTTTCGGACCTCCGGAGGCAAGTCTCAAGGTGCCGCCAAAGGATTCGGCGGCAGTTCCGTGTCGTACCGCCAGGCGGCCCGCTCCTCTTCACAGGAAGCCTGCAGAGGCTGCAGCAAGGCCGGAGGACACCGTCGTTGTTGCCAAGGTGGCAAGGCCTCGGCGAAGCAAGACTGAACCGGCCGTGACGTCGGGCCACCACCCGAGCACCCCAGTGGGAGGCCGGCTGGCAAATTTCATCAGCGTGTGGGAGTCCATCTCCACCGACCGTTGGGTGCTAGATGCCCTGGCCCACGGGCACACTCTGGAGTTCCAAAGAAAGTGTCCCCGTCTACCACCCGTGGCCAGGAACGAAAACCATGTGCCACATCTGCTTCTAGAGGTACGAGCAATGCTAAAAAAGGGCGTGATAGAACTCGTCCTGAAGAGGCTCCGGAGTATACTCGCGGTACTTCCTCGTCCGAAAGAAGACCGGCGGCTGGCGGCCCATCCTAGACCTTCGCCGCCTCAACAAGTACATAAAGTCCCAGAAGTTTCGGATGGTCACCCTTCAGCACGTGCTGGGACAGCTGGAGGAGGGCGACTTCCTGTCGTCGCTGGACTTGGAGGATGCCTACTTCCACATCCCCATACACAAAGGACATCAAATGTTCCTACGATTCGTGGTACAAGGGTTGAAGTCGCCGCCGAGGGTCTTCACCAAGTGCCTGGCATCGGTGGCGGCGCGGCTGTGCCTGCAGGGGATCCACGTATACCCCTACCTGGACGATTGGCTCATCCGAGCAAGGGCAAGAGAACTCGCCGTCGATCACACAGCGAAGACCATCCAACTGCTCACGGATCTGGGATTCTCGATAACTTCTCGAAATCCCACTTGGTACCGTCGCAAGACGACCTGTTCCTGGGAGCCAGACTAGACACGGTGGCGCGGTTGGCTTCACCGTCGGAGGAAAGGACGAAGGCCGTCCTGGGCAAGGTACAACGGCTGTTGACCATGGAAGTGGCCAGGGTGAGGTCCATCAAGTCCCTACTCGGCATGATCTCATCGTGCATCTACCTCGTGCATCTATGCATCTCGACGCCCATTGGATGCTAGCGGCGGGCAGCTTCAAAGACGAGATCTCCCTCAATGAGCCCTTCCATCAAGCGATCCAGTGGTGGGGTTCCCGCGCGCACCTCGCGGCAGGCATGGACTTCCAGACCCCAGTGCATCAGGAGACGGTGACAACGGACGCCTCCCTGGAAGGATGGGGAGCGCACACCGGAGATCTCCAAGTAAGAGGCCTTTGGCTTCAGGAGGAGAGGTCCCTGCACATCAACATCCTGGAGCTCTGGGCCATGTTCTGGGCCTTCATGTCTTTCCTTCCGTCCCTCAAGGCCAAAGTGGTATGGATCTTCACCGACAACACACCACGATGTTCTACATCCGGTAGCAGGGGGCACCAGATCCCCAGCCCTATTCAAGGAAGCGCAGGATCTGTGGCACTGGGTCGTCGCCCAGGGGATGTTCCTGCTATCTTCATCTGGCAGGAGTGAAAAACACTCATCGACTCACTCAGCAGGGAGCTGTGCTCTTGCTACGAGTGGGGGCTTCGGCAGTATCAAGTTGATCTCCTATTCCGACAATGGGGCAGTCCCCAGATCGACCTGTTCGCAACAGCAGCGAACACCAAGTACCAGAGGTTCGCCAGCAGGTTTCCCCAGCCGGGGAGCATGGGCAATGCATTCTCCTTTCCCTGGGACGGCCTGTTCCTATACGCGTTCCCACAGTTGCCGTTGCTTCTGCGACTCATCAATGAACTCAGACGGTCCCGGTGCAGGATGATCCTCGTTGCACCGGTGTGGCTGAGGCAGATATGGTTCCCGGACCTTATGGACTTGTCAGTAACCCCTTCCCAGTCAGACTGCCGGCTAACGCGGATCTTCTCTCTAGGGAAGGAGGCGCCATCCTATATCACGACCCGGGATCGCTGAAACTGCGGGCCTGGCTCCTGCAGCACTAGAGTTCAGAGGCTACGATATCCCGGCGGACTGCAAGGAGGTACTTGCAAAGGCCATGGTGTCCTCGACTCTTAAGTGCTATGGACATACGTGGAAGAGGTTCTCTGTCTGGTGCCGTGCACAGAAGATCAACCCTCTATAGCTTATGGCCCCTCAAGTGCTGCCGTACTTGCTATCGCTGGCCAAGGCGGGGCTGGCACATGCCCCCATCAAGATCCACCTGGCGGCTATCACCCTCTACACCAGAACTCCCGGGCAGTCGTCGCTGTGGTCTCACTGCCTGGGGAAGGAGTTCATGAAAGAACTGTTCCGCTCGTTCCCGCCGGGGAAAGGCTCCGGCCCTGGCGTGGGAGCTCAACGTGGTGCTGACCAGGCTCATGGGTCCCCCATTTGAGCCCTTGCACTCGGCACCGCTGAAGTGCCTATCGTGGAAGACAGCGTTTCTTGTGGCCATCACCTCCGCGCGGCGAGTGGGAGAGATCCAGGCCCTCTCCTGTAAACCTCCATACCTGACATTCCACAAGACGAGGGTAGTGTTGAGGACGCACACCTCCTTCATGCCCAAGGTGCAGTTGGACTTCCATCTCAACGAGCCCTTGGTGTTACCTGTTTTCTTCCCGTCGCCTTTGTCGCCGGCTGAGAGAACTTTGCACTCGCTGGATGTGGCTAGAGCGCTGAAGTTCTACGTGGACCGCACGAAGAGTCTTCGGAGGACATCACAGCTGTTTGTGAACTTTGGTCCTGTGAACCAAGGGAAGGCCCTCTCGAAGGCTTCCATTTCCAGATGGCTCTCCGGCTGCATCATGCACTGTCACCGGTTGGCAAACCGACCGTTGCCCGGCTGTCTCAGAGCCCATTCAACCAGAGCGATCGCTGCTACCACAGTGTTCCTGTCTGGTGTGCCCCTGCTGGACATCTGCAGGGCTGCTACTTGGAGGTCGGCACACACCTTCACGAGATTCTACTGCGTAGACTGGGATTCCAGGGAGGAGTCCAGATTCGGCCATGAAATGCTGCGCAACTTGTTCTCTTGAAGGTGAGCCTGGTGAGGAGGTAAGAGATGCTTAATGTTGAGTTGTTGAAATGCTTAATGTTGAACCTTGCCACCTCCCGTGGTTGTGCATGTGGTTACTGCTATGTATTCTTGTATTCATGAGCATGTGAATCCATGCCAGACCCCATGCTGGAGAAGGAACAAGTTACTTACCTGTAACTGTTGTTCTCCAGCATTGGTCTGGCATGGATTCACATGCAAACCCTCCCCCAATCCCTCTGTGGCTCTTCTCTTGGTCCTACTGCCACTTTACGTGCTACCAAATCTGAAGATGGCTTCCAGATGAGGTGCTTAGGTAGAGGGCAGTCGTTGGCTGGGGGCAGTAGGACCCAGAGACCAGTGATTGGTTATTAGTAGAAAGACAGTTCAGAAACGAAACTGAAACTGATTTTTTCTTTACTGAGGATTCCCAGCCTGACGACGGGGAATATTCATGAGCATGTGAATCCATGCCAGACCCATGCCGGAGAACAACAGTTACGGGTAAGTAACTTGTTCCTTCTTTCTTACTGAAAATTTCAAGCAACAATGCAAACAGTGCAACAACATAATAGTTCCAAGCATGCCTGGCCCAATTTGCAGTCCTAACTTTAATCTCCAACCAGAATGTCAAATCATCACCAACACCAATGTCTTTCGAAGGGATTGTGTCCTCCGACGTATTCCTTAACTATAATATTTGTATCTCCAGTTTGCTGGCCTCTGAATTTTTTTTTTCCCAGTAGAGGGCACTGTGCGTCGACGTCTGTCGAGTAGGTGTTCCTCGACGGCCACCGTATCGACGCCGACATTGTCATGCCTATAAATGGCCATGCGCAGCGTCCGTTGCTCAGTTCCGTTTTTCCGCGCTTTGTGTGCCTCGGAATACCGTTGCTCAGTTCATCAGTCGATATATATTCATATTTCCTCGAGAAAACCGACTCGTACTCAATGGCTTCCTCCTCCGACCCAACGACTCCTCGGTCCGGTTTCAAAAAATGCCGAGACTGTGGGAAGAAAATGTTGTTGACGGATCCTCACAGGATCTGTTTGTGGTGTCTGGGAATCGAACATCAGTGTTCGGAGTGTGAGGAATGCCTATCCATGACGGCGAAAGCTTTGAAGGAGCGTAAGGGGAAGCTTCGAGAGAGGTAAGTCAATTTTAACTTCCTCGAAAGTTTCCACGGTAGAGTCGAGACATTCGTCTCCTCACCGTCGAAAGCATTCTCGGTCTAGGTCTCGAAGTGGCTCCCACCACTCGTCGAGGTCTAGACACTCGAAAAAAAGACGAAGAAGATCCCCTTTATCATCGTCTTCTAGTTCCCCTGAAAGAGTAAATTGCCCCACTAAACACAGCTCTCAAGCTGAGTGGGAGGAATTCAGAAAAAAGATGCTAAGCGTCTTCGAGAAAGCGGCCTCGTCCCCCTCGAAGTCAGCTGAGGGTGATACCCCGGGTGAAAAGCCCAAAACAATCTAAACGCCGCAAGTCGAAGCACCCGGCGAAAGAGTCGACCCGAAAGCGCCATGAGCCATCGGGAAGTAAAGCATCTTCGACGCCATCGTCGAAAGCCCCTTCGAAGCATAGATCGGTGCCATCATTGAAGGGTTCTTCGACGCATCCGTCGATCGAGTCGACGCCAATAGTTACTCTGAGAGCCTCCGACACGACGTCGAGAACGTCATCGACATCCTCGAGCAGGATTCCAATCCTCTCGAGTTCTTCGAGGCCTCTTCCAGTTTTCTCGACGCCTTTGTCGGCGCCTTCGAGGATTTTTACATCGGCGTCGGCGTCAACGACATTGACCTTTTCAAGGCCACTGATGATGGCTCCCTCTGCCTTAGAGATGGGTTTTATACCATTTCACAGACCAGAGCATCCCCCCTTATCTTCAATTTTTGAAGAAAGGGAAGATTCTGATCAAGAAAGGCCTTTTGGGTTGCAGAGGACCACATTACCTGAACCAGAGACTTTTGCCTCTGAGGAAAGAAGGTTGAAAGACCTTCAGGATGCATTACAGGAAGCAAGTGGCCTAGACACTTCCCCAGAAGTGGAATCTGTCAAACCAGACCCAGAGGAACATGCTGATACCCCTTATAGAACCCTACTGTCAAGAATTATGGAGTTCATGGGTTGGTCTGCGCCTTCACCTGTTTTTCAACAGGATGACCTCACAGATATTCTGGATAAAGGTCCACAGGAGGATCCTGTGGTTCCCTTTCATTCTGCTTTACAAAGAAAGATTTTAACTAACTGGGAAACTCCTGAAGTTGTCCCTGCGGTTAACAAGAAGTTGTCAGCGAAATATAGGGTATCTGCTGCTGACCCTGAATGGCTATCTAAGCACCCTACTCCAGAGAGTCTTGTGTTCCAGGCTGCAACTTCATCAGGCAGTACTTCTGCTTACCCCACTGCTCCTCAGGATAGGGATGATAAAAAATATGATGCCATGGCTAAAAAAGTCTTCTCAGCCTGTAGCATGGCTTTAAAATCTATTAATGCAACTTGTACGCTCGCTAGGTTCAGCCACACCCTTTGGGAGTGTGCTTCATCTGCGGCTGACTGCATACCGGAAGGAGAAGAAAGGGACGCATTTTTAAATATCATCAGAGATGGGAAAGATGCAATGTGTGAGTCCCTTCAAACTGGCATTGATTCTGCTGACAGTATCAGCAGGGCCATGGCGGCAAGTACCACAATCCGCAGGCATGCGTGGTTGAGAAAGTCCGGCTTTGCTTCTGACGTACAGGCCAGACTTTTAAATATGCCCTTTGACGGTTCTTCCCTATTTGGTAAAAAGGCGGATGACAGTTTGGAAAAACTACAAACATCTAAAGCAGCATCTAAGTCACTAGGAGCTGCAATCGGACAAACTAATTTTCGTCCCTCGGGATCCTCTTGGAGAGGAAGGTCCTTTCGCTATTATTCCTCATATGGAAGAGGCAGAGGACGGCCGACTCCAAGAGGCCAAGGAAAATTTACCCGTGGTGGACTGGGTAAAGGAAAGCAAGCCGCATCAGCAGGAGCAGGAGCCGCTTTACCTTCGGCAACTGCATCAACCGCTCCCAAACCACTCTGAGGTCTCCCATCACAAGACACCTGTAGGGGGCAGGTTAACTCACCATCTGACGGAATGGCAGGCTATTACGTCAGATGCTTGGGCATTGGAGACAGTTGCCCAAGGTTACTGCCTGCCTTTTCTACGCATCCCTCAGAGACATCCACCGGGGAACAGCTCTCTGAAAGTGCCGGATCCGCTCCTCTTGCAGGAAGTTGTAGACCTACTAGAGAAAGGTGCCATAGAACCGGTACCTGTAGCGGACAGGAACAAGGGCTGGTACTCCCCCTACTTTCTCATACCAAAGAAAGACGGAGGACTGAGACCCATCCTGGACTTACGAGAATTGAACAAGTTCCTCAGGAAGGACAAGTTCAAGATGGTAACTCTCTCTCAGATCCTTCAGGCCCTCCAGCTTCAGGACTGGTTGGTATCTCTGGACCTTCAGAATGCTTATTTCCATGTGCCTATCCATCCCAAGCACAGGAAGTATCTGAGGTTCGCAATTGGCAACTCTCATTATCACTTTCGAGTTCTGCCATTTGGGCTGGCCTCCGCCGCGAGGGTCTTCACCAAGCTAATGTCGGTTGTGGCTGCAAGTCTAAGGAGGGAAGGGATTCACGTCTACCCCTACCTGGACGATTGGTTGATCAGAGCAGTTTCTTCGGAACAAGCTCGGATCCAACTAGATTATGTCTGCCACTCCCTTAACAGGCTTGGCTTCTCCCTCAATTTAAAGAAGTCACAGACGATACCATCACAGAGACTCCAGTTCATTGGAGCAGTCCTGGACACGTCCCTGGGAAAAGCCTTGCCACCAGAGGTGAGGGATCAATATATTCTGCAGATGGTCACCAGGTTTCAAAATGCCCAACGTCTCCCAGCCTACGACTTTTTGAGGTTGCTAGGCCTCATGGCATCCTGCATATTCCTTGTGCCAGAGGCTTGCCTGAGAATGAGATCCCTTCAGTGGGCACTGAGGACTCAGTGGTCCCAATTCTCAGGGAGGATGACAGATCTCCTCCGGATTCCGGACAAGGTAGCCCACGACCTTCAATGGTGGGCCTCCCCAGAGAACATCTTGAAAGGAGAACTGTTTTGGCAACCATGGCCGGAGATAACAGTAGTCACAAACGCCTCACTCACGGGTTGGGGAGCCCATGCCAACGACTTGACCATCAGCGGTCGTTGGTCTCCATCGGAGTCCAGACTACACATCAACCTGTTGGAGCTGAGAGCCATCAGACTGGCACTGAAGGCTTTTCTGCCGTCTGTACGGGGGAGAAACGTCCTGATAATGACGGACAATACAGTGGCCATGCACTATCTCAACAAAAGAGGAGGCGTAGGGTCACTGCCACTGTGCAGAGAGGGGATGCAGCTCTGGTTTTGGGCAGTTCAGGAAGGAATCTCTCTATCGGCAATTCACCTAGCTGGAGAGAAGAACTTGACAGCGGACGCTCTGAGCAGGCAGAACAGTCTCCCACGAATGGGAGATACCTCAGGAAGTCCTTCAAGAGATCTTCGCCCTTTGGGGAACCCCTCAAGTGGATCTGTTCGCCACTAGTATCAACAGGAAGTGCGACAGATTTTGCTCAAGGGAATTTCCCCCGAGAGGAGCTCTAGGAGACGCGTTTGTAGTGGACTGGGAGTTCCCACTTCTGTACGCGTTTCCTCCGGTCCCTGTCATTCCTCAAATGATCAGGAGGTTGAGAAGGTTTCGGAAGACCATGATCCTAATTGCCCCGGATTGGGCCAGGAGAACGTGGTACCCGGACCTTCTGGACATGTCCATCTGTCCTCCAATTCGTCTACTGTACAGAGAGGATCTTCTCTCGCAGAAGGGAGGTCAGGTTCTCCATCCAGCCATCAAGACCCTCAACCTTCACGCTTGGTATCTGAAAGGTTGAGGTACAAGGATTGGGACCTTCCAGATGACATCATGGAGGTGTTGCTTTCGGCCAGAAGACCAGCAACTAAGACTCTATACCGCTGCCGTTGGAATACATTTTGCAGCTGGTGCAGAGAAAAGAATATCGAACCCTTTTCATGTGGTACACCTGCAGTGTTATCCTTCTTACTTTATTTCGCAAATTCGGGCCTTTCAATTGGCACTATTAAGGGCTATCTCGCAGCGCTATCGATCTTTAAGCGCACTGCAGAGGAGCTATCGTATTTCAAAATTCCATTGGTAATACAATACCTGAAAGGTCTAACTAATGTTTACCCTCCAAGACCATTCCAAGTTCCCTTATGGGACTTAAATCTAGTTTTAAACTTCCTAAAAGGTGCTCCTTTTGAACCACTCCACTCTTGTTTATTGAAGTTTCTCACCCTCAAAACTGTTTTATTGGTAGCATTAACATCTGCTAGAACGGTTAGCGAGATACAAGCCCCGTCTTGTAAACCTCCTCATACAACTTTTCACAAGGACAAAGTAGTGCTACAGGTGAAGCCTAACTTCCTCCCAAAGGTAGTTTCGGAATTTCACATTGCTCAGAAGATTACTCTACCTTCATTCTATCCTCCTCCCCATCCGGGGAAAGAGGAAGAGAGACTACACAGGCTGGACCCTAAGCGAGCCTTGAGTTTTTATATCCGTAGACTTGCTAAAATTAGACAAGCAGACCAACTCTTTGTAGGTTACGCAGGACATAAGTTGGGATTACCAATAACCAAACAAACCATCTCCAGATGGATTATTTTAGCCATTCTGGAATGCTACAAATTGGCAGGGAAAGAGCCCCTCAAAATCTAAGGGCTCATTCGACCAGGGGTATCGCAGCATCCTCAGCTCTTCAAAGAGAGGTACCAATTAGAGACATATGTGCGGCTGCCACGTGGTCGTCCGCACATACCTTTACCAAATTTTATAGCCTGGATTCCTCCTCTAGTCAAGAGACTAGATTTGGCAAAGCTGTGTTACACGCTGTTCATTCTTAAAGGGTAATATGGCATCTCTTACTCCCGCCTCCAATCACATGCCACTGCTATGGGAGTCTATCTTAGATAAGGAATACGTCGGAGGACATAATCCCTTCGAAGAACAAGTTACTTCTTACCTTGTAACGTTCTTTCCGACGTATTCCTTATCGCCCCTCCCATCCATCCCCGCAGTAACATTTCCCTTGTGGTTGCAGCTTACGCGCCTTCAAGGGTAGTAACCATTCATACAATAACTACTTTACTCTACAAAACGGAAATGAGCAACGGACGCTGCGCGTGGCCATTTATAGGCATGATGACGTCGGCGTTGATACGGTGGCCGTCGAGGAGCACCTACTCGACTGACTTCGACGCACAGCGCCCTCTACTGGGAAAAAAAAATTCCGAGGCCAGCAAGCTGGAGATACAAATATTATAGATAAGGAATACGTCGGAGGAACATCCCATCGAAAGAACGTTACAAGGTAAGAAGTAACTTGTTCTTCTGGCTGAACCTTAAAGCATAGTCCAGAAACCACCTCCTTTCTCCTTCTTTGTCTCGTGGCAGAAACACTCCAACACAACAAACTGATGCAAAATAATCTATCTTCATCTCAATATGAATGACAAACTGTGCCAACTGAACCATTCCAAATCTGCCTGGAAGAGCAGTGCAAGGGATCAATACAAGGGAGTGGACAGCTAACATTGGGGAGTGGGAGAACGGTATACACGCATTTCATCACAGTATTTTTCATCGCGTGTTTTTTCATCGCCGTTTTTATTAAACCTCCCCAAAAAAAAAGTTTTTCAGAAAAAAAAACGGCGATGAAAAAACATGGGATGAAAAATACTGCGGCGAAATAACGTAGAACTGGGAGAACAATCAGGCAGCAAGGTATCCACAAGCAACCAACGAACGAAATAGGGTGCAAGATCACCCAGTCCCATATTAAGTGGGGAGTGAAGAGTGTGTGGACTTTGGTGTTAGGGAGGAGCCATTCCTTGAAGAAGAGCAGGATCTTGAGCTCCTTTCTGAAAGGTAGAAACAAGGGGAGAGTCTGGTGTTGATGGGTGGTGGATACAGAGATTGCATGTCTTCTGGTTCTTTCCTTCCTGCACCTACGGAGTTGAAGGCTACACGTCTTTGATTCTGATGAATTGTACACCTGGAGAGGCTGAGCTTCTCAGTGAGGTAGTTTGGGGGAATTGAGGGCAATAGCCCTGTAGATGACGAAGCAGGATTTGAAGGTGATGCTTGTAGCTGGAGCCTCTGCACATTAAAATGTGTTTTCATTTGTACTGACATCTTAAGTTGTGTTGCATCATGTAGGACACATCTCAGGGGTGCCAGGGAATCGCCAGAAAGTCTTTCTGGAGAACATTGCCACCGTCCGAATGGGAGAGGACCAAGGACAGCAGTTCTGAAGTTGATTGCTGGGATGAAAGGCTTGATTTTTTGCAGAAAGGAAAGTTGGCACCAAGTCGTTTGTGCCTTCCTTTCTGTGCGCTCCCTGAAAGAGCGATGTCTGTTGATGTAGAACCCAGTTTACTTGGCGGCCAGCTGCGGTGTGCAGCTGTGAGAAATTGCTATCTGCCAAGTGTATAGAATCCCTGGTTTGTTGATTTGTGTTAATAAAGGGATGCAGGTAATTTCATCCTTTAAAGGGTACCCTGTTAATAAGACCCCCCCCCTTCTTACAATCCATGCCAAATGTTAAAAACATAACCTATTGTCACGATTGTGCCACTGGCGCACCAATTAGCACCCATCGTAGACTATTTGGGACTCAATTGTTTCTGTAATACTCCCTGAACAACACATTGTCGTCTTTACTTTCCATTTACAAGGCTTTGGAACTTTCGTATTTACTTTTACGAACTACATGTCCCATAATGCACCTTTTGACGGTTCCCATTTCCTGGCTATTCCTATACAGCAGTTCTAGCAGTACAATCCCCAGAAGCCTTAGAGAACAGTGCAGCTTTCGCGTTCCCAGGACTAGAGAGGGCGGAGGCCAATTACATTCAGGTGTGCTGCTCCAGATGCTGCTAATTAGCCTACTTCAGCACAGGGCAGCTCAGTATTTAAGCAGCTGCCTGCAGGAGCACAGGTCTCTTGCATTGAGCTTTCTACCAGCCCTTTGTTGCCCTGTTCCTTGGATATTTGCTGTGTCCTGTGGCTTCCAGTTCCTGCTCTTGTTCCAGAGCCCTGTGCTTCCTGCCTTGCTGCCCTGCTTCTCAGCACCCTCTCCCCTGCCTTTTGCCTGCACCTCTGTGACTTCCATACTGCAGCCCTGCTTCCTTGTTTACAGCCCTCTGTTCCCTGGCTACAGCCCCCTTGATCCTTTTCTTATTCAAAGCCCTCTGTTTCCTGGCTACTGCTCCCTTGCTTTCTACCTTGCCTGCAGCCCTCTGTTCTTGATTCCTGTCCTTGTCTTTCTTGAGTCTTCAGTCCTCCCCTTTGGTTATCCACTTCAGTTATACTGTTTCCTTAATTTCCCTCTGCTAGCTTTCTCTTGTCTTTCCAGCCCCGAGTTACTGTTCTTGATTCCCGTGTACAGTTTCCGGTCGCCATTCCCTGCATTTAGATACTAGGTTTCTGCCCTTCCTTTCTTCCGATTCTCTGTTCTGAACCTTGCTCTCTTTGACTTCCTTTTCCCTGGATATTTCTGTTCTTGTCTTCACTTGTGTTTTATGTAAATCCAATGTACAGAGTTTGATTGTTGGATCCCAGCAGGCAATCTCTGCCCCTTCCCTTGTCGCATTTCAGTGTTGTACTTCGTGCCATTGTTTACAGTGTACTGGTTCCTGTTTCAGGAAGCAGTCATTGTTCAGTTCCTGCTGGACCTGTACACGCTTCAGTCTTGTGAGTACTGTTACCTTGTTCGTGCCTTAAGGTTCAGGTACAGACACCCACTGCTGGTTGTTAGGCAGAATCCTGTGCAGTTCCCTTGGGGAACACTGCAAAAAGATTAAGACTACAGGAGTAAGCAGTAAACCCAATTGGTAGCAGTCTGCACCACCCAGATTTACCTGGTAGCTGTGGCTGAGCAGTCAGATTGAGCAAGGCAGTATGTAGAGTATACACACTAGGGCCAAAAACACAGAGGAACAAGCAAACACTGACCAGAGCTTTGTATCAAAAGTATATAATTATTTATTTAACACACACTTTAGAAAATACACTAGCAGTCAAAGCAAGTTCAAAACACAATCAGAAAAGTATTTACACCTCCTTTAGCAATTACTAGACAAGTCTAAGTTAAAACCCCACTTTTTGTCAAAACAGAGGTGAGCGCGTAACTTAGATAGCACTCCAATAATTAGATTAAAGGGAGAGAAAAAGGCAGGTCATAAAAAGAACAGTTCCCAACACTTTTCTAAGTTCAAAGCAAGTCAGTGAAGGCAGTATACACTGTAGAGCCAAAGTTCATAGGCCAGGCCCACTTTAAATGGAGCAAAGCGAAATGTGCCCAGGGTCACAAGGTTTAAAATGCACTAAAAGTCTTTGCAGAAGGTTCAAAAGAGATTGGGGTGGTTCCAGAAATAAAGTTAGAATGTCTGGGGCCAAACCCAGTTGGAAAGCCAAGGATTTAAGGGTCACCTTTTGCGATCCGAAGAAAGGGAGGCCATGTGGAACACAGTACCTTAAAGAGAGAGGAAGCTCCAGCGGAGGCAGTTGTTCCTGGCAGTGGATGCAAGTCGTGGTTTCAACCAGGGGAAGAGAATATCTAATCGAGGAGGAAACTTGTAGTCGTAGCACTGCCCAGGGAAGAGGAAAGCTGCGGAGTTCCGCGGTAAAAGGTGCGTTCCTGGGGGTGGAGAAGCGAGGGAGATCTGTAGTAGTAGGGATGAGACAGTTCCTCCACGCGGAAGAAGATTGAGACCTACTAATTTGATACTAATTCCATCCCCTTGTACATACATTAGATTGGCACCCAAGTCAGGGCTAGCATCGTGGTTATAGGATTCATGTTCTAGCCGGAGTAATAGACCCAGATTTTAGAGGTGATGTGTAAGTATTATTACAGAATCCTGGAAAAGACCCATTCCAAATTCAACAATTGGATACAGTTGCTCAAGGGGTGTTTGAGAAAGCAGTAGGTTTAAGGAGGAACCTGGAAAGGAAACTACGGATAGGGGAACTCAAGGCTTTGGGGCTGCCAATAGGACATCTGATGCCCCTCCCAACCCGGAACCCAGAACAACTTAATAGGAGAAGCCTGTGACACTTCCCGATTTACTTAGCCTTTGCCCAAAGAAACGACCCCTTGGTACCTGAAGCCTCTTTGCAAGTAGTAGCGGATCCATAGGGTTGTGAGAAGGGGACCTTTTTTTGACTTTTGTAAACATGGACTTGTTTATCGAAGAGACATCACTTCAGAGGGCCTGGTAAAAACCCAACTGGTAGTTGCTAAAAGTCACAAAAGGGTGGTTCTAGAGATAGCCAACTCACATCTGACAGGAGGCCATCTGGGGCAGTCTAAAACTCGGACACATCTAGCGAACAAGTTTTATTGGGCCGGAATTCACGCTGACATAAACATCCAAGCTTGTGTAATCTGTCAGTTGAATAGCTCACACGCGCCACCACCAGTCCCCTCAAATCCATTGCAAATATTTGAGGTTGCATTCTCCTGGATTGGAAGGGATATTGTACAACGGTTGGAAACGTCCAAACTGAGTAACGGCTATATCTGGTTATTGGAGATTACGTTACAGGTTATCCCGAGGCCTTTCCCTTGAGAGCCAAACACCATACAGCAAATCTTGAAACATCTACTACCTTCTCGAGGGTAGGGTTCACAAAGGAGATATTGGGCCTCATTATGAGGTTGGAGTTAATGGAAAAACGATGCCGGTAAAGGATTACTGGTATTGCTTACCGCTCCGGTGTATTATGACCCGGCAACCCACTATTAGCGGCACCCTAAATAAAGGTGCCTCTAATAGCGGCATGGGCGCGTAGAGGCGCCCCTTGGGGAGCAAATACCAGCATGCCGGTAATAGGCGGACATCACAACCCACGCGGATATGCAAATACCGGCATCCAAAAGCCGGTAATCACGGGCTGCACGATGCCGGCCATAAAGGCATCGCGGACCGCCCGCAAACATCAATCAGCAATCAAGCCAACTGCCACAGGTGCACACAATCACCACAGGTGGAGTCAATGGAGGCTGGGCCAGTATTAAATGAGCGCACCCACACACCACACCCCTTCCTACACCAAAATGCTACCACTAGCTGTTGCAATCATGGCGCTGGAGGACATGCCTATACTGCTACAACTACAGCAACAACAATAACAACCACAACAACTACAGCAGCAACAATAGGCAGCACAGAGGAGACACAGGAGGAGAAGGAGGGGGAGACAGGCCCAGCAATTACCACCAGCGCAGCCAGCAGTGCCTCGTAGGCAGCCACCAATCCCTTGCATCAGACCCAGGCCATTCAAACTAACCCCGGAGTAGATCCACACCCTGTACCGGTTGGACCGGGACACCATCACCACCATAATGGACATGATAAACAATTGCCAGCCTCCTAGAAATACGCACTGTCATCCCCCTGCTACTAAAGGTGGTGTCTATGCTCCACTTCCTGGCCACAGGCACCTATCAACACACAGTTGGGCAGCTGCATGGCATTTCACAACCACTATTTTCACGCATGTTGAACCAAGTGCTGGATGCCCTCCTGAAGCACGCAAGCACCCACATACCCCTACCATGGACTGCCCAGGAGATAGCTGACACCAAAGTAGGCTTCCATGCACTGGCAGGCATGCCCAATTGTGTTGGTGCCCTGGACTGCACCTATGTGGAATTGGTAGTCCCCCATGCCATAGAGGCGGTGTACTGCAATCGCAAGCAATACCACTCCATCAATGTGCAGATGGTATGTGACTCCAACAAGATCATCACACATTGCTGCGTCCGATTTCCCGGATCAACACATGCTGCCATGGTGCTGCGCAACTCCACGCTACCCTGTCACATGGAGCGACATGCTGGACCACGTGCCTGGCTGCTTGGCGAGTTGCCCAACTGGCCCATGGCAGTGCTTTGGGGTACTGATGTGTAGGGATGCATACTCAACCTGGGTGGGAAAGGAGGAGGGATGCATACTCCACCTGGGTGTCATATGTCGGTGATTGGAGAATTCATGCAGAGCTAAACACTCCTGACCTGAACCTCCCAAACAGAACATGACACATCACTGGCACACATTTTACCATTTATGCATATCGAAGGCAACAAGCAAGAGGCACGACCAGGCCACCATGGGTATGTCAAGCAATGCATGACTGAAAAGGATTGCAACTGTGCCAATGTGGCTAGTGTGACCATGCACAGTGTAGAATACACAGCATGAATGGGAGGCTAAACATTTTTGTACAACCACAGTACATCAGCCTCAGCATGCATTATTACACCCTGCATCATCTATTGAACGCCATCCAGACTACCACACCTCATAGCAGTATAGTATGCATCTAGGTAACAATCTTGCATACGTACAGGGACATGTGCATGTCCACACCAAATAGCTGCGGCCATGACTGTGCTTCCTGAAGGTGGCAGCTCACAGTGACACACACCTATTTGTATTTGCTTGCAGGTGATGGAGGATATCCCTTTCGGCCGTGGCTACTTACCCCTGTGCAGAACCCGCAGAACAGCCATGAAGAGGAGTACAATCGTGTGCAAACCCTACCCGTGTTGTGATTGAGCAGACCTTTGGCCTGTTGAAGGCGTGTTTCCGCTGCCTAAGCAGGTCTGGTGGAGCACTTATATATATATATGAGAAGGTGGCAAAGATCACCATGGCCTGTGGCATGCTGCACAACATGTGCGTCCGGAGAAATGTACCACTGCCACCTGACATTGACATGCATGCACCGAGTGAGGATGAGGAGGATGGAGACTGAGGTGAAGTAGCCCCCCTGCCAGTACGTGATGCATGGGATGGCCATGCAGTACGCCAAGCACTGATTCACAAATACTTCTGAACCACAGGGACTATGATAGACATGCGTCAGTGACACACTGGGTCCATGTGGACATGCACACTGGGATTGTTGGGAGTTGGCCACTGAACACCGTCACACATTAAATGGATATACACAACGGTGTATTTGTTCAAACAGGGAAAAACGTGATCACTCCCCCGCCTCCAACCCCCAGTGAACTCCCAAACCCACCCAACAAACCCCAAAAACCCCCAGTGAACTCCCAAACCCACCCAACAAACCCCAAAAAACCCCAGTGAACTCCCAAACCCACCCAACAAACCCCAAAAGACTCCAAATGTACTCCATGAAATGCTCCCCTTCACCCACAACCATGTGTCCCACTCCCATTGTCTGGCAACATTACTTCCGGTACTTTTTGCTGTCCGGGGGTTGCATCTCTGAGTGCTGTGCACTCCTCCGGGTCTGGCGCACAGGGCTTGCGGGGACTGAGGATGCAGGTGTGGTGGCTGTGGACGAGTCCGAGGCAGGTTCCACGCCTGCTCCAAGGCGTGGCCGCTGCATATGGAGCAGGATGGAAGTGAGGACTTGCGTTACTGCCCCCAGTCAGTCCCTCATGAGCACAACTGACGCATTCATGGCGGCTGTGTTCGCTGCAATGGCCGCTGTGGTCCCCGCAATGGCAGTTGCAATACCCCTCCTTGTGTCCTCACCATCGGCAATATACTGCCGCAGGAGATCCAACATGGCCCTGCTGTCGGGCCTCCACCCTCGACATGCGTGACTCCAGGGTGTTGGTGGGAGCTGGAGTGGTGGGTGGTGCACTGGTGGGTGGTGCACTCACGGGGCCTGCGTCCTGGGTGCTGTCCTCCTCGAAGGGGCACAGGTCAGAATCCCTCAAGTCAGAGTCATGGAGGCAGGGGTCATCACTGCTGTAGTTGGTTGAGGGCTCCATATGGGGCGGGCGGTGGGTGGACAAGTCATTACTGTGACTCCCCCAAGGTCCACATTGCCATCAAAGACATCCTCGGTGGTGGCCGGCACAGGAAGGGACCCCCCCCCTCCAACTGGTGTGGGCTGCTGGGTCTGATGTGTGTCCGGCACACTGGCAGCAGGTGTTGGTGGATGTGTTTCCACTCGAACAGGCACACTACCTGTGGTTGTGGCCTGATCGTCTGCCATGGTGGTGGTGGCGGCCCTTTTCTTTTGGTGTGACACGGATGCCCTTGCGATGTTCTCCTGACTGGCATCTTCCTTATCGGTGCCTGGGGGGTAGAAGAGATGCAGGTCATCAGTGATGGTGTCACATGCCAGAGGCATACAATTGTGCTGTTCATTATTCATTCTTTCATGCATTCATGTTTTACAGGTGTGTCACACTTGGTGTTCTGAGGGAGGATATTGGCATTCACTTCATGGCAGGTGGCATGCCGTTGATTTGGGGTTTGTGTTGATGTGTTACATGGGCACGGTTCAAGTGTGTTGGCCGTGTGTTGGTTATGGGATTGCCACTCAGCATGCATTTCTGTGTGGCAGGGTTTGGGCCGCAATATGGACTTGGATATGTTGATGTGGGTGTAGGGACATGCATTGCCTTGCCTAGTCTCTCTTCCACATCACTTGCGCTACGTCATGGTTTCCCCTACAGGGATGTGCAGGGTCACTCACCTACTCCTTCTGGGGATGATGCCACACCCATCTTCATCTCCTCGAATCGCTCAATCGACTATGGATCAATGAAGCTGCTAGCAGTCTCCTCCCAGGGCATCATCTTTGCAGGTGAGTGGGGACCCCCGCCTGTCACCATGGCCGCCCTCCGGTTGCTTGACATGTTTCTCACCCTCAAGCGGAGGTAGTCCCACCTCTTACGGCAGTCCCGAACAGTATGTGGGGTGGTCCCCACAGCCGACACCTTGTGGGCTACCTCCTGCCAGATTTCCTTTTTTATTTCAGCTGGGCCTCACGCTTCATATCATTTGCTTTAATGATGTCTGTATGTGCAGCGAGAGTGTCCGCCAACATATTCAGCTCTGCGTCAGAGAAACACCGTTTCCGCTGCCGGGGGGTGGTCTTTCGGGTAGCCTTGGACATCCTCAGGATATTGCCACAGAGCACAACCGGAATCGACTGGTGGTTTGGGAGGATTGCAATGGATTGTGTTTTTAAAGATGGCCACCGGCCAATTTCCCGTTCCGGAAATAACGTCTTCGCGTCGGGTCTGGTTTTACGAGCCCGGTATTAGCATGTTGGTATTACCGGGTTGGTATTTAGGGGTTCCTCCTAGGCGGTGGCGGCGGGTCCCGTGATGCCGCTATCTGGGGCTTGTAGCGCCTTTTGCGGCATGCTGGTATGGCCATTACTGGCATGGAGGTTTGCGTGTGCTCGCACACTCGTAATCACTCGCTATTAGCGGCGTCATACGAGCACGGACACGCTCTTACCCCCATGCCGGTAATGACTCAGTTTTTACCGCGCTACTCGTAATGAGGCCCATTTACTGATCAGGGCTCCACTTTTATGAGCAAACTTAAGGTTGAAGTTAAATAACTATTGCACATTACCACCCTCAGAACATATGTGTATCATCCCCAGACAGATGGCCTGATGGAAAGGTTTAAGAAGACCCTCAAAACCATACTCCGAAAGCTTGTTGAGCAAGGTGGTAAGAACTGGGATCAAATGATACCCTGGGCATTGTTTGCAGTCTGCAAAACCCCTGAAGCCTCAACAGGATTCTCCCCGTTTAAACTCCTTTATGGGCGAGAACCACAGGATGTCTTAAAATATGTTGAGAGAAACGTGGGAAGAGAGGGAGGAGGCCCCGATTCCACTCTCCCAAACTGCAAATAGATTGAAAGCTGTAAGATCCTTGGTACAAACTCCTCACATGGTTAAAGCACAAGAAAAGCAAAGGAACGTCTACGATGAAAAGGTTTCTCTCAGATCTTTTTCGATAGGTCAAAAGGTGCTTGTCTTGTTGCCCACTTCGGAAAATAAACTTGTGTCCAGGTGGCATGGACCATATGAAGTATTATAACAAATAGGCCCATGTAACTATAAGATCTCACAACCGGACTGTCTCCTTAAAGCTCAAATCTATCACATAAATCTATTAAAGGAATGAAAGGAAAACCTTTCAGAATCCATGGCCATAATATTATCCTGTCTTTTACCAGAAGACGTAGAAAGCAAAGCCTTAATTTCGCCTGACCTTGACAATCGGAAACGGGACTTGTATGAGCTTATAAGGCAATTCACTGATGTGACAGTAAAGGATATTTATCATCATATCCAGACTCCTGTGAGTAAAGTGGTACACCTAAAACCATATTGATTGCCTGATGCTAGAAAGGGAAACCATCATTCAAGAAGTTTAGACCATGCTAGAGGCCAATATCATTCAGCATTCTTTTAGTCTGTGATCCTCCCCTATCATGTTGGTGGCAAAACCCGATTGAAGTTGGAGATTTTGTATAGACTTTAGAAGGGTGAATCACATGTGTGCCTTTGACGCTTAGCCTATGCCCTGTATTGACGATCTAATATAACCGGCTGGGTAATGTTGTCTACCTTTCAACATTAGATCTAACAAATGGGTATTGGCAGGTTCCTTTACATGGCCCAGATAAAGAAAAAAACTACCTTTGCTACTCCCATAGGATTGCTTCAATTTAAAGTAATGCCCTTCGGTCTGCATGGTGCTCCTGCAACATTCCTGAGACTAAAGGGTAAAATCTTACAATCTAACTGAATTTTGCAGAGCCTATATTGATGACATTAATCAATAGCAGAACCTGGGAAGATCACTTAAACCATCTTTACACAGTCATGAGGGTGTTAAGAAAGCAGGGTTGACCACTAATCCCAGAAAATGCAAGCTGGCCCAATCGTCTGTTAAATATTTGGGGTCCTTTGTGGGAAATGGCACAAGAGAAAGTAAGAGCTGTTCACGATACCCCTACTCCCAAAACAAAAAAAACATCTAAGGGCCTTTTTGAGACTAATTGGGCACTACTGCAGGTTTATTCCAAGCTTTCCCAGTAAAACAGCTCAACTGACAGATGCATTGAAAAATGCTGAGCCCCAAAAGATCCGATGGGACGAAGAGGATGAAATCTTGTATACGACCTTGAAACGAACAATATGCCAAATCCCCATTTTGAGTGGCAGTTTTCTCCAAAGAGTATCCTCCAGACTGATGCTTCCTTAATGCAGCTGGAAGCTGTTCTGCCGCACAACTGATGATTTTGAACATCTCATTTTATACATCAGCAGAAAGTTCTTTTCCCAGAGAGAAAAACTATTCAATCATCGAGTTGGAGGCATTGGTAATCAAGTGGGCTGTGATTCATCTGAAGTTGTAGGTTTTGCCTAATAACAGACCACTCTCCTTTAGTTTGGATCAGCCAGAGGAAGGAATCCAACCCTCGGGTAATGCAGTGGTTTTTGGACCAGCCATACTGCTTCACAGTTGAACACTGTTAGGGACGAGGGCATTGTAACATGGACTTTCACTCCTGGTTTCCCTGTGAAGTACCCCTGCCCAATCCGCTTTGGGAAAGGGTATGTGAGAAACCTGAGGGTATCCTTAGTCCTAAACCCCCTGTATTCTCTGCTCAGGAGGCCAGGGAGAGGCCATCGCTCTTGGATCCCGACCCTGAGGGTGGATAAGTGAGGGAGGATCGCCTGAGTGGAGAGTCCTTGGGAATTGGGAGCATGGTGCACTTAGGTGAGACATGGTATCACCCTTTCCCCATTGACCAACCTAACCTTTTCCCAAGCTTTATGGGTTATTGTAAGTCGGCCCCCCTCATTTCCCCTCATGTGACACTTGACAGTACTGAGACGAAGAAGAGGCAGCTGAGAGTAATGAACACTATGCCATTTCACCACTTTAGTACTGGGACAAAGAAGATGCCTGTAAAGTATTGTGAAGGTCAGGCATGTCCCCTTAATTATGGTCAGGCAAGCCTAATTGAGAAAGCGGACCGAAAGTAGGTCGATCCGCCATGTGCTGCACGCCGAGACACTGGTGACTACAGAGAGAGGAGGTCTCAGGAAGCGTGGCGTGAGAGCTGGGGATCCATGGAGTGATCTGGGTGCAGAGAAGGGAGCCGTGTGGAGAGGCTGTCCCTTTCCCATGTATCAGAAGTACTCGTCCCCCCTGTGTCAAGGAGCTGAAACAAGAGTATTTAAGGGCAGGAGTTGGACCCCTGACAGCAGAAGCAAGTCTTGCTCCGCGCTGCTGGGAAAGCTATCAAAGCGATCATCGAGTTTTTCGGATGAGAAACCCGGTGTGCGAATGCTTGAACATTTCCATTGTTGAAGAATACTTTGTATCAAATTGGTTGCGTGTCTAAGGAAGAACGTTTTTGAAAAGTCTCTGAGTGCTTGGCATTTCAATTGAAGTAAAACCATTGGGCTGAATAGAAATTGAATCTAAAGTCACACCAATGCCCATTGAACATCAAACTGAATAAAAACTTTATAATTAAGCAAAACCACTGCATGTTGAATTCCGACTTGAATGGAACTTTAAAAAACTAAGCAAAACAAAGGTACACTGAAGATTGAATTAAATAGAACTTTAACCCTTTAAGTGCCATGGGTATTTCTCCCCAGTGCCAGAGCCTTTTTTGGTGATTTTGGTATGTGGCCATTCAATGGCTTGTAACTTTTTTGTTACATGAGATATCTCGGCCAAATTTGGCTCCTTTTTTTCCCACATGTAGGCGGTCGTAACGCCACCCAGGAATCCCAGGTTGCTGTAGGGGGGTGAGAGAAAATAAGGAAAATGTGCGAAAATTTTGGGTTTTTTCAAAAAATGCCAATAAAATGATGTACAAAGAAGCCTGTGGTTTTTTTCCTTGTAAGAGCTAGGAACAAATGGTTTGCTGTGCTGAGTTTCCCAATGTGTTGGCTTTCAGGAACAGGTTGAGTGGAAATGGAAAAAAAAATTTTGATGGGGATATCAACCGTTTTGAGAGAGGTAGGCGATTTTTGCCATTTTTGCCAATTGGACATGCATGGACGGAATGGGAGAAAAGGGCAGGAAAGCCAAATTGGAGGACAGAAAGGCATATATTTCTGAAAAGTAGACAAAATTCCAAGTTTAGGAAGGGGTGATTTGTATAGGTCAGGCAACAACTAGGTAGGGGAAACTGCCATCGAATGGGGGAAAAGCGGGAAAATGACTGAAAAAAAAGGTATGTGTTGGACATGGTTGGCTTGGTACGGCAATGGCTTCTATGAATTTTGAGAAAAGCAATGCTCCGCTACATTCCCCCCGACTCTTGCAGTTAGGAGAGCATACCATTTTTGTAGTGTTTGTACAAAACAAGCAATACCACAAGCCAAACACTGAGCCATGGTACACAGGAGTTTTACGCTCACGGCCTGACCAGACGCACTTAGCATGTGTAAATTGGGAAAACCAATGTGGTGAGGAACGGCAGCCATACATTTTTTGAAAGAGCACAGGCAGACCTTTTCAAGGGTAGGTGACTTGTGCAGGTTACAAAAGTGTATGGTGGCTAAAGCAGCGACTAAATGTAGGTCACATTTGGGAAAAGAAAGGGTTGTGAGACAAAGGGCTCCAGCAAATGGGTCAAAACGTTATGAAAACCACACAAACACAACACATGGCCTACCGTCCCGCGTTCCCACAGGTGTCCCGATGAAAACGGTACCTCACATGTGTGGGTGCACCTACCTGGCCGCCAAGGGGAAAGCCTAAAACACAAGTAACCCCAAGTCTGTTTTCACACCGGAAATGTCACACTCTCACATCATACAGATATGGGCCTCGGGTGTCCAAGCCACCGAGGAAAACACGGAACCCCATGCATTTCCGAAAAGAGGACACCCGTGGGAATCCGCAGAGGTATGATATGTCCAAATCGCCCCAGAATTTATTACCCAGACACCCCCGCAAAGTCTGAAATGTGGGAAAAAATACGCATTTTCCTCACATTTCGCTCGACTCACCCATCGAAACACGCCCCCAACAACACATGGCCTACTGTCCCGCGTTCCCACAGGTGTCCCGATGAAAACGGTACCTCACATGTGTGGGTGCACCTACCTGGCCGCCAAGGGGAAAGCCTAAAACACAAGTAACCCCAAGTCTGTTTTCACACCGGAAATGTCACACTCTCACATCATACAGATATGGGCCTCGGGTGTCCAAGCCACCGAGGAAAACAGGGAACCCCATGCATTTCCGAAAAGAGGACACCCGTGGGAATCCGCAGAGGTATGATATGCCCAGATCGCCCCAGAATTTATTACCCAGACACCCCTGCAAAGTCCGAAATGTGGGGAAAAAAACGCTTTTTCCGCACATTTCGCTCGACGCACCCATCGAAACACGCCCCCAACAACACATGGCCTACCGTCACGCGTTCCCACAGGTGTCCCGATGAAAACGGTACCTCACATGTGTGGGTGCACCTACCTGGCCGCCAAGGGGAAAGCCTAAAACACAAGTAACCCCAAGTCTGTTTTCAGAGCGAAATCTCAGACATTCTGCCGACCGGCACAATGTACAGATATGGGCCTCGGGTGTCCAAGCCACCGAGGAAAACAGGGAACCCCATGCATTTCCGAAAAGAGGACACCCGTGGGAATCCGCAAAGGTATGATATGCCCAAATTGCCCCAGATTTTATTACCCAGACACCCCCGCAAAGTCCGAAATGTGGGAAAAAATACGTAATTTCCACACATTTCGCTCGGCTCACCCATCGAAACACGCCCCCAACAACACATGGCCTACCGTCACGCGTTCCCACAGGTGTCCCGATGAAAACGGTACCTCACACGTGTGGGTGCACCTACCTGGCCGCCAAGGGGAAAGCCTAAAACACAAGTAACCCCAAATCTGTTTTCACACCGGAAATGTCACACTCTCACATCATGCAGATATGGGCCTCGGGTGTCCACGCCACCGAGGAAAACAGGGAGCCCCATGCATTTCCGAAAAGAGGACACCCGTGGGAATCCGCAGAGGTATGATATGTCCAAATCGCCCCAGAATTTATTACCCAGACACCCCCGCAAAGTCCGAAATGTGGGAAAAAATACGCATTTTCCTCACATTTCGCTCGACTCACCCATCGAAACACGCCCCCAACAACACATGGCCTACCGTCCCGCGTTCCCACAGGGGTCCCGATGAAAACGGTACCTCACATGTGTGGGTGCACCTACCTGGCCGCCAAGGGGAAAGCCTAAAACACAAGTAACCCCAAGTCTGTTTTCACACCGGAAATGTCACACTCTCACATCATACAGATATGGGCCTCGGGTGTCCAAGCCACCGAGGAAAACAGGGAACCCCATGCATTTCCGAAAAGAGGACACCCGTGGGAATCCGCAGAGGTATGATATGCCCAAATCGCCCCAGAATTTATTACCCAGACACCCCCGCAAAGTCCGAAATGTGGGAAAAAATACGCATTTTCATCACATTTCGCTAGACTCACCCATCGAAACACGCCCCCAACAACACATGGCCTACTGTCCCGCGTTCCCACAGGTGTCCCGATGAAAACGGTACCTCACATGTGTGGGTGCACCTACCTGGCCGCCAAGGGGAAAGCCTAAAACACAAGTAACCCCAAATCTGTTTTCAGAGGGAAATCTCAGACATTCTGCCGACCGGCACAATGTACAGATATGGGCCTCGGGTGTCCAAGCCACCGAGGAAAACAGGGAACCCCATGCATTTCCGAAAAGAGGACACCCGTGGGAATCCGCAGAGGTATGATATGCCCAAATCGCCCCAGAATGTATTACCCAGACACCCCTGCAAAGTCCGAAATGTGGGGAAAAAAAGGCTTTTTCCGCACATTTCGCTCGACGCACCCATCGAAACAAGCCCCCAACAACACATGGCCATCCGTCACGCGTTCCCACAGATGTCCCGATGAAAACGGTACCTCACATGTGTGGGTGCACCTACCTGGCCGCCAAGGGGAAAGCCTAAAACACAAGTAACCCCAAGTCTGTTTTCACACCGGAAATGTCACACTCTCACATCATACAGATATGGGCCTCGGGTGTCCAAGCCACCAAGGAAAACAGGGAACCCCATGCATTTCCGAAAAGAGGACACCCGTGGGAATCCGCAGAGGTATGATATGCCCAAATCGCCCCAGAATGTATTACCCAGACACCCCCGCAAAGTCCGAAATGTTGGGAAAAAATACGCATTTTCCTCACATTTCGCTCGACTCACCCATCGAAACACGCCCCCAACAACACATGGCCTACTGTCCCGCGTTCCCACAGGTGTCCCGATGAAAACGGTACCTCACATGTGTGGGTGCACCTACCTGGCCGCCAAGGGGAAAGCCTAAAACACAAGTAACCCCAAGTCTGTTTTCAGAGCGAAATCTCAGACATTCTTCCGACCGGCACAATGTACAGATATGGGCCTCGGGTGTCCAAGCCACCGAGGAAAACAGGGAACCCCATGCATTTCCGAAAAGAGGACACCCGTGGGAATCCGCAGAGGTGTGATTTGCGCCCATCGCCCCAGATTTTTTTACCCAGACAGCCCTGCAAAGTCGGAAATGTGGGGGAAAAAAACACTTTTTCCGCACATTTCGCTCGCCGCACCCATCGAAACACGCCCCCCACAACACATGGCCTACCGTCCCGCGTTCCCACAGGTGTCCCGATGAAAACGGTACCTCACATGTGTGGGTGCACCTACCTGGCCGCCAAGGGGAAAGCCTAAAACACAAGTAACCCCAAGTCTGTTGTCAGAGGGAAATCTCAGACATTCTGCCGACCGGCGCAACTTACAGATATGGGCCTCGGGTGTCCAAGCCACCGAGGAAAACGGGGAACCCCATGCATTTTCGAAAAGAGGACACCCGTGGGAATCCGCAGAGGTGTGATTTGCGCCCATCGCCCCAGATTTTTTTACCCAGACAGCCCTGCAAAGTCGGAAATGTGGGGAAAAAAACGCTTTTTCTGCACATTTCGCTCGCCGCACCCATCGAAACACGCCCCCCACAACACATGGCCTACCGTCCCGCGTTCCCACAGGTGTCCCGATGAAAACGGTACCTCACATGTGTGGGTGCACCTACCTGGCCGCCAAGGGGAAAGCCTAAAACACAAGTAACCCCAAGTCTGTTGTCAGAGGGAAATCTCAGACATTCTGCCGACCGGCGCAACTTACAGATATGGGCCTCGGGTGTCCAAGCCACCGAGGAAAACAGGGAACCCCATGCATTTTCGAAAAGAGGACACCCGTGGGAATCCGCAGAGGTGTGATTTGCGCCCATCGCCCCAGATTTTTTTACCCAGACAGCCCTGCAAAGTCGGAAATGTGGGGAAAAAAATGCTTTTTCCGCACATTTCGCTCGCCGCACCCATCGAAACACGCCCCCCACAACACATGGCCTACCGTCCCGCGTTCCCACAGGTGTCCCGATGAAAACGGTACCTCACATGTGTGGGTGCACCTACCTGGCCGCCAAGGGGAAAGCCTAAAACACAAGTAACCCCAAGTCTGTTTTCACACCGGAAATGTCACACTCTCACATCATACAGATATGGGCCTCGGGTGTCCAAGCCACTGAGGAAAACAGGGAACCCCATGCATTTCCGAAAAGAGGACACCCGTGGGAATCCGCAGAGGTATGATATGCCCAAATCGCCCCAGAATTTATTACCCAGACACCCCTGCAAAGTCCGAAATGTGGGGAAAAAAACGCTTTTTCCGCACATTTCGCTCGACGCACCCACCGAAACGCCCCCAACAACACATGGCCTACTGTCACGCGTTCCCACAGGTGTCCCGATGAAAACGGTACCTCACATGTGTGGGTGCACCTACCTGGCCGCCAAGGGGAAAGCCTAAAACACAAGTAACCCCAAGTCTGTTTTCACACCGGAAATGTCACACTCTCACATCATACAGATATGGGCCTCGGGTGTCCAAGCCACCAAGGAAAACAGGGAACCCTATGCATTTCCGAAAAGAGGACACCCGTGGGAATCCGCAGAGGTATGATATGCCCAAATCGCCCTAGAATTTATTACCCAGACACCCCCGCAAAGTCCGAAATGTGGGAAAAAATACGCATTTTCCTCACATTTCGCTCGACTCACCCATCGAAACACGCCCCCAACAACACATGGCCTACTGTCCCGCGTTCCCACAGGTGTCCCGATGAAAACGGTACCTCACATGTGTGGGTGCACCTACCTGGCCGCCAAGGGGAAAGCCTAAAACACAAGTAACCCCAAGTCTGTTTTCAGAGCGAAATCTCAGACATTCTGCCGACCGGCACAATGTACAGATATGGGCCTCGGGTGTCCAAGCCACCGAGGAAAACAGGGAACCCCATGCATTTCCGAAAAGAGGACACCCGTGGGAATCCGCAGAGGTATGATATGCCCAAATCGCCCCAGAATGTATTACCCAGACACCCCCGCAAAGTCCGAAATGTGGGAAAAAATACGCATGTTCCTCACATTTCGCTCGACTCGCCCATCGAAACACGCCCCCAACAAAACATGGCCTACCGTCCCGCGTTCCCACAGGTGTCCCGATGAAAACGGTACCTCACATGTGTGGGTGCACCTACCTGGCCGCCAAGGGGAAAGCCTAAAACACAAGTAACCCCAAGTCTGTTTTCACACCGGAAATGTCACACTCTCACATCATACAGATATGGACCTCGGGTGTCCAAGCCACCAAGGAAAACAGGGAACCCCATGCATTTCCGAAAAGAGGACACCCGTGGGAATCCGCAGAGGTATGATATGCCCAAATCGCCCCAGAATGTATTACCCAGACACCCCCGCAAAGTCCGAAATGTTGGGAAAAAATACGCATTTTCCTCACATTTCGCTCGACTCACCCATCGAAACACGCCCCCAACAACACATGGCCTACTGTCCCGCGTTCCCACAGGTGTCCCGATGAAAACGGTACCTCACATGTGTGGGTGCACCTACCTGGCCGCCAAGGGGAAAGCCTAAAACACAAGTAACCCCAAGTCTGTTTTCAGAGCGAAATCTCAGACATTCTGCCGACCGGCACAATGTACAGATATGGGCCTCGGGTGTCCAAGCCACCGAGGAAAACAGGGAACCCCATGCATTTCCGAAAAGAGGACACCCGTGGGAATCCGCAGAGGTGTGATTTGCGCCCATCGCCCCAGATTATTTTTACCCAGACATCCCTGCAAAGTCGGAAATGTGGGGAAAAACACTTTTTCCGCACATTTCGCTCGCCGCACCCATCGAAACACGCCCCCCACAACACATGGCCTACCGTCCCGCGTTCCCACAGGTGTCCCGATGAAAACGGTACCTCACATGTGTGGGTGCACCTACCTGGCCGCCAAGGGGAAAGCCTAAAACACAAGTAACCCCAAGTCTGTTGACAGAGGGAAATCTCAGACATTCTGCCGACCGGCGCAACTTACAGATATGGGCCTCGGATGTCCAAGCCACCGAGGAAAACAGGGAACCCCATGCATTTTCGAAAAGAGGACACCCGTGGGAATCCGCAGAGGTGTGATTTGCGCCCATCGCCACAGATTTTTTTACCCAGACAGCCCTGCAAAGTCGGAAATGTGGGGAAAAAACGCTTTTTCCGCACATTTCGCTCGCCGCACCCATCGAAACACGCCCCCCACAACACATGGCCTACCGTCCCGCGTTCCCACAGGTGTCCCGATGAAAACGGTACCTCACATGTGTGGGTGCACCTACCTGGCCGCCAAGGGGAAAGCCTAAAACACAAGTAACCCCAAGTCTGTTGTCAGAGGGAAATCTCAGACATTCTGCCGACCGGCGCAACTTACAGATATGGGCCTCGGGTGTCCAAGCCACCGAGGAAAACAGGGAACCCCATGCATTTTCGAAAAGAGGACACCCGTGGGAATCCGCAGAGGTGTGATTTGCGCCCTTCGCCCCAGATTTTTTTACCCAGACAGCCCTGCAAAGTCGGAAATGTGGGGAAAAAAACGCTTTTTCCGCACATTTCGCTCGCCGCACCCATCGAAACACGCCCCCCACACGTCCCGCGTTCCCACAGGTGTCCCGATGAAAACGGTACCTCACATGTGTGGGTGCACCTACCTGGCCGCCAAGGGGAAAGCCTAAAACACAAGTAACCCCAAGTCTGTTGTCAGAGGGAAATCTCAGACATTCTGCCGACCGGCGCAACTTACAGATATGGGCCTCGGGTGTCCAAGCCACCGAGGAAAACAGGGAACCCCATGCATTTTCGAAAAGAGGACACCCGTGGGAATCCGCAGAGGTGTGATTTGCGCCCATCGCCCCAGATTTTTTTTACCCAGACAGCCCTGCAAAGTCGGAAATGTGGGGAAAAAAACGCTTTTTCCGCACATTTCGCTCGCCGCACCCATCGAAACACGCCCCCCACAACACATGGCCTACCGTCCCGCGTTCCCACAGGTGTCCCGATGAAAACGGTACCTCACATGTGTGGGTGCACCTACCTGGCCGCCAAGGGGAAAGCCTAAAACACAAGTAACCCCAAGTCTGTTGTCAGAGGGAAATCTCAGACATTCTGCCGACCGGCGCAACTTACAGATATGGGCCTCGGGTGTCCAAGCCACCGAGGAAAACAGGGAACCCCATGCATTTTCGAAAAGAGGACACCCGTGGGAATCCGCAGAGGTGTGATTTGCGCCCATCGCCCCAGAATTCATTACCCAGACACCTCGGACTTTGCGGGGGTGTCTGGGTAATGAATTCTGGGTCAATGGCCGCAAATCATACCTCTGCGGATTCCCACGGGTGTCCTCTTTTCGAAAATGCATGGGGTTCCCTGTTTTCCTGGGTGGCTTGGACACCCGAGGCCCATATCTGTAAGTTGCGCCGGTCGGCAGAATGTCTGAGATTTCCCTCTGACAACAGACTTGGGGTTACTTGTGTTTTAGGCTTTCCCCTTGGCGGCCAGGTAGGTGCACCCACACATGTGAGGTACCGTTTTCGTCGGGACACCTGTGGGAACATGAGAAGGTATGACACCTGCTGTTGGCGACGTGTTTCGGTAAGTGGACACAGGGAATTGTCTCTGAAATTGGCCGGAAATGAAGACAATTCTCAGACATTTTGCTCTGGCCACCCACCGAAACACACCGCCAACAACACGTGGCCTACCTTCCTGCGTCCCCACACGTGTCCCGATGAAAACGGTACCTCACATGTGTGGGTGCACCTACCGGGGGCGCAAAAGGAAAAGGGTAACCGACTGGGAACCCCAAGCCATTCGCTACTGCCCATGTTGTTCATGTGGGCAACCTACAGATTTGGGCCTAGGGTGTCGCAGCCAGCAAGGGAAACGGGGAACCCCATGCATTTCCCAAAAGAGGACACCCGTGGGAATCCACAGAGGTCTGACTTACGCAAATCGGCCCAGAATGTAATACCCAGAACCACCAGCAAAGACCCACATGGGAGAAGGGTGCCCAAGGCCAGGGATATTACCGCCGACTTTGCTGGAGCCCTGGCTGCCCTGCATTACAGCTTCTCCCCACCAAGGAGTCTCGGCAGTGTGCCAATACCTCCCCGAAGGGAAAAGCTGTAATGCAGCCCAGCCGCAACTCCAGGACAGTTGGAGGTGATTTGCCCAGACGGGCCATTCCCACCCACACCACCAACAATCCAGCCCCAGTCTCACCCACCCCACTGACAGTGGGCCCTAACCATAGAATAATAAAAAACAGTACTCACATAACGTTGCAGCTGCTCGGGTAGAAAAAGCTGTAAACAAAACAAAGAACATGTGTTACCTACAGTCACACCAGCAAAATGTAGCCCTCCCCGGGGGCAGATAAGGGGGGGCTGTCCTGCACCCCTCCCTGGGCTCAGGCGTCCGTTCCTAGGAGCAGATATCTGGTCCCAGGAAGGGCTGCATGACTTGGCACCCACTCCATTGCGGGCAGGGGGAAGGGGGTCAACCCCCCCATCCCATTAGAAAATTCCCTGACCCTTTGGGGTGCCCCACCGCCCCCCCCTAAAAACCGTTCCACTATTTTCATTTTTTTCCTTTGGTAACCCAACTCCCCTTGGTGCAGAGGGTCACATTGGTGTGCCAATCTGGCGCCGGGTGCCCAAACATTACTGCCCCACCCACTGGGGGGTCCTGTCCCAACATTTTTGGGGGCCCTCTCCCACCCCACCCCCAATGGCTGGGGGACACACCTCATGCAGGTCTCCCTGGGCCTCCTCCAAACGGCTGCGTGAGCTACACCCCACCTCCATTTGGGGTGAGGGGGGAGAGGGCCACCCCAAAAGGTGGGGCAGGACCCCCATTAGATGGGGCAGTAGGGTTTGGGCACCCTGGGGGCAGATAGCCACACTAATGTGGCCATCTGCACCACGCCAAGTTGGGTAAACAAAAAACAAAATGCAAATTCACAGGCTGCTTTTTAGGGGGGGGCTGAGGGCCACCCTAAATTGGCAGCGCCTGATGTACCGCAACGGGGGGTGGCCCTCAACCCCCCCCCCCCCCCACCCCAAATGGAGGGCACCACCTCATGCAACCCTCCCTGGGGGCAGATATCTGCTCCTAGGAAGGGGCATCTGACCCCAGGGAGGGATGCATGAGGTGGGGCCCCCCCTATCTGCCCCCAGGGAGGGTTGCATGAGGTGGGGCCCTCCATTTGGGGTGGGGGGGGGTTGAGGGCCACCCCCCGTTGCGGTACATCATGCACTGCCAATTTAGGGTGGCTCTCAGCCCCCCCTAAAAAGCAGCCTGTGGTTTTGTATATTTTTTTTTGTTTACCCAACTTTGCTTGGTGCAGATGGGCCCATTAGTGTGGCTATCTGCCCCCAGGGTGCCCAAACCCTACTGCCCCATCTATTGGGGGTCCTGCCCCAGCTTTTGGGGTGCCCACCCCCAATGGCTGGGGGACACACCTCATGCAGGCCTCCCTGGGCCTCCTCCAAACGGCTGCGTGAGGTACACCCCACCTCCATTTGGGGTGAGGGGGGAGAGGGCCACCCCAAAAGGTGGGGCTGGACCCCCAATAGATGGGGCAGTAGGGTTTGGGCACCCTGGGGGCAGATAGCCACACTAATGTGGCCATCTGCACCAAGCAAAGTTGGGTAAACAAAAAAAAAATTACAAAACCACAGGCTGCTTTTTAGGGGGGGCTGAGGGCCACCCTATATTGGCAGCGCATGATGTACCGCAACGGGGGGTGGCCCTCAACCCCCCACCCACCCCAAATGGAGGGCCCCACCTCATGCAACCCTCCCTGGGCGCAGATAGGGGGGGCCTCACCTCATGCATCCCTCCCTGGGGTCAGATGCCCCTTCCTAGGAGCAGATATCTGCCCCCAGGGAGGGTTGCATGAGGTGGGGCCCTCCATTTGGGGTGGGGGGGGTTGAGGGCCACCCCCCGTTGCGGTACATCATGCGCTGCCAATTTAGGGTGGCCCTCAGCCCCCCCTAAAAAGCAGCCTGTGGTTTTGTATATTTTGTTTTGTTTACCCAACTTTGCTTGGTGCAGATGGGCCCATTAGTGTGGCTATCTGCCCCCAGGGTGCCCAAACCCTACTGCCCCATCTATTGGGGGTCCTGCCCCAGCTTTTGGGGTGCCCCCCCCACCCCACCCCCAATGGCTGGGGGACACACCTCATGCAGGCCTCCCTGGGCCTCCTCCAAACGGCTGCGTGAGGTACACCCCACCTCCATTTGGGGTGAGGGGGGAGAGGGCCACCCCAAAAGGTGGGGCTGGACCCCCAATAGATGGGGCAGTAGGGTTTGGGCACCCTGGGGGCAGATAGCCACACTAATGGGCCCATCTGCACCAAGCCAAGTTGGGTAAACAAAAAAAAATATACAAAATCACAGGCTGCTTTTTAGGGGGGCTGAGGGCCACCCTAAATTGGCAGCGCATGATGTACCGCAACGGGGGGTGGCCCTCAACCCCCCCCCACCCCAAATAGAGGGCCCCACCTCATGCAACCCTCCCTGTGGGCAGATAGGGGGGGGCCCACCTCATGCATCCCTCGCCCCTTCCTAGGAACAGACATCTGCCCCCAGGGAGGGTTACAAGGGGTGCCCCCTTTCTACTTCGGTTGGGGGGGCACAACCCCCATGGAGGGACACCCCCCCCTTCATTCAGTAAAAAATCCATGGTGGCTAGTGGCCCCCACCCCATCCCCCAACCCTGTTTCCCATCATTTCATTTTTATTTTTTATTTTACATTCCCTTGGGGCAGATGGTCAGCCATCTGCCCCAGGGTTCACATGCACGTGCCCCCATGCTTTGGGGTCGGGAGGGGGGAGAGGGCTGCTTACTTGAAGCAGCCCCTCCCCCCCCCCACCTCACAAAGAGATCCATGGTGGTCTCGTGGGTTGCTGGTCACGGATCGAGCGCTCTGCGCCGATCCGTGACCAGCAATGCCTCATATGTGGTGTCCTTGGAAAGGGGAGAAAGTTCCCTTTCCAGGGACACCACTTTCTGCTCAATCCCTGGTGGCCTAGTGGGCCCCAGGACCCCAAACCCCCTCCCACAACCCCCCATCCCTCGGATTATTATTTTTTTTCTTTTATTATTTCCCTGGGGGCGGATGGTCAGCCATCTGCCCCCAGGGTTCATTTTCATGTGTCCCCATGCTTTGGGGGCCGGGGGGGGGAGAGGGCTGCTTACCTGAAGCAGCCCCCCTCCCCCCAACTCACAAACAGATCCATGGTGGTTCAGTGGGTTGCTGGTCACGGATCAGCGCTCTGCGCTGATCCGTGACCAGCAATGCGGCATATGAGGGGTGTCCCTGGAATGGGGAGAAAGTCCCCTTTCCAGGGACACCACTTTTAGGTCAATCCCTGGTGGCCCAGTGGGCCCCAGGGCCCAAAACCCCCACCCACCACCCTCCTTCCCTCGACATGTTTTTTTTTTTTTTCCCCCACCCCTGGGGGCAGTGATCATCTGCCCCCAGGGGTCCCTGGCGCTGTGGCCCCATGCTTTGGGGCCACGGGGGAAGGGGGCCGCTTACCTAGTAAGCAGCCCCCCCTCCCCCACGCGTCACAAAAGGATCTTCGTTTGATCCGTGACGTTGCTGCCCGCGGATCGAGGCGCCCTGCGCCCGATTCGCGGGCAGCAAAGTCACACAATGGGTACCGTTGGAAAGGGGAAGATCTCCCCTTTCCAACGATACCCGCCTCGATCTCCGGCTTGAAATACAGCCGGAGATCGAGGCGGAACAAGAAGGGCACTCACCTTCTCTTCTCTCTCCAACGCAGCAGCCGAAAATGGCTGCTGCGGTGGAATTGCTTTCCGTTTCACGCCGACGTGTGTCACGCACGTCGGCGTGAAACTGAAGGAAATCCAACCCCCGGGCAGTGAGGGGGGACCTCCCCCTCACATAGCCCGGGGGCTGGATTACAGTTTTGAGCGATCCCTGCTTTGCAGGGATCGCTCAAAACAAGGTGCCGAAAAGGACGAGCTATCTCGTCCTTGGCACTGCGTGTGCACTTCCAAGGACTCGTCCTTGGCACTTAAAGGGTTAAAATGGACCGAATTGAGTAAAAGCTTAAAACGGCATGAATACACATTGAAAGTAAAATAAAGCAGAATTAACTGAAACCCTGAAGTTAAACTTTATACAACCAAGATGCCCACATGAAAACAGATAATGGAAAAAGGGGCGCAAGTGTGACAGAGAGTCATAAGAAGGCAAAGACACTTGGGATGATGAAATTAAAGTCTTGGGAAAGGGAATCCTGAGACTTAAGGAACTTCATTTGTTGACTTGAGGAAGGAGCCTCAAGACCTCTGTTTTGTCTTTGAACTGTTACCTGGAACTTGGGGAAGAGTACCCTGAGGTGTCTTTCCATGAACCTAAGAAAGGTAATTTTGAGACTTTTTTGCTTGGGGAAGGGAGCTGAAAAGAAGCTGCGAGCTGGAAGAAGCTCACAACTTTGTTGAACACGGTTTCTTTTGGTTGCTGACATTAGGGGGGTTTAGGATAGCTCGAGGGATATGATATGATACATCATTTATAATGCGCCTGTACACAAGTGTTTCTAGGCACGATATGAAAAGGTTCCACCATTTTGCTTCTCTTTGTACTCCTCCTTCCTTCCCCTCTACTTCCTTTAGCACAAAGCATTTTGGGTATGAAGCAACAAGACAAAGAACACTTGTCTAAAGTACAGGGATTGGACACCTTAAAAAACAAAATAAACGAGCCTGCTTTATTATTAATGTGTTTGGTTTTACAATCCACCTTTCACATCCCAATCCAATACCAATTGCATATTCTTAACAAATTAATTCATACGCCACAGCACAATCATTTTTCAAATAAACTTGCATTTAAAAAAAAAACGAATTTCTAAAATATTTGGTCAAATTCTGCATTGCTATACTAAGATAGCTAAACATGTCTATAATTTTTATGGTGGAATGACTCTAGAAACATTTTTAAATGGCTCATAACAACACACTAATGTTTCAGAGTTTGACTATCAGACTCTTTACAGTATATACAGGTACTAGGAGCATCAGTTGTCTCTTGTATAATAGTAATTTCACAAGTAAGAAAAAGTTTAAGTCTTAAGTATAAAAAAATCATATCTCCATTGTTTCATTGGTGATCGCCTCAAATAAGTTTATTAAAAACGTACTCCTTTCTCTGGAACATGAGTGAATCTATATGGCTTGTAACTGAGACAACGCGCTGAGGCAGGCTTGTTCTCCAGCATGGGGTCAGGCATGGATTCACATGCTCATGAATATTCCCTGTCGTCAGGCTGGGAATCCTCAGTAAAAGAAAACAATTTTTCGCTTTAAAACTGCATTTCTCCTCTAAACCATTCACTGTCCTCGGGGTCATACTGCCCCCATCTAATGACAGTCCTCTCCCCAAGCTCCACCCCTAGCATCCATCTTATGATTTTTACAGCAAGCTTCAGTTTTGGGAGTCCTCTTAGTGTTCTCTGAGCTGTTTTCCTAATATTTTGAGTTTTTGGGTGAAATGGAAATGTGCACGTTATTTGACCGATTTTTGGTTTTATCGGTCGACCAGAGGTCGACTGCGGGCAGCGGGGATCCGCTGTGGGTGAAGATCTTGCTACATCGAGGATCTTTCATCGAATGAGAGAAGGGCCCAGACTTGGGCTACTTTGTGCCTTTTCGCCTGACCGAGGAGAAGAGATGCCTCTTCAAACTCTGTGAAAAATGTGGACTAAGGAACGTTTTCGTGGAGTATTGATACCACAAATGTCTTCACAGCCTGTATCCGGACCACGATGAGGAGGGATGCGAGGTCTGCCTTGTTTTTTAAAAAAAGCCAAGAAGGATCGCTCCAGCAGGCCAGCGGCATGGTTAAAATCGGGTAAGGCCTCTGACTCGGCCTCTGGGCATGGACATGCTTCCCCCTGGAGCGGCCGGTCCCATGATCGAACTCTCTCAGAGAAGAGGTTGAGGTCATTTGAGAACACCCCTCCCCGCCCCGAGCGGGGCTGCAAAAGAAGCAATGCCTCATGCCACTGATCCCACTGGGTTCGCTACAGCTGCCGGTCCCGCTCGGGAAGGGCAAGGTCGCAAACGCCCACCACATCCATGGTGAGCCTACCGGCGAGGGGTGCCCCCTCTAAGAGAAAGTCCTTGACTCCTTCGAAACTCTGCTTGCCCTCGGCAGACAAGGCGACAAAGGAGATATCCAAAGTGGGGCCTTCCCTGCCTCCATCGCCTTCTCAACCTTCCAAGACAACACCATCATCAACAGCGTCCTCAATGACTGCTGCTACCCCTCCTTGATGACCTCATCAACTGCCTCGTTGACTACCCCTACTTCGTCAAAAGGAGACCAGACCACGAAGGTGGTGCCCACAGTCGCATCGGCGGCTGCTCCGCGAGTTTCCCTGCCGCCACAGCGTGAGGTGACAGCTGCGGCTTTGGCGAAGACCCCTGGAAAGGGGACAGCAGCCGCTTCACTCCAAAAGTCTCAGGAGAGGGGAAGGAGTAAGGCTCTGACGACCCCTCGGATGGGTACGGAACAAAGGGCTGAGCCAAGTGTGCCGGGGGAACATTTATACTAGCTCTGAGGTTGACGACCTGCCCGAGGGCTACTATTTGGACCACGAAGGGGCCAAGGGACCCTTGTCGGAAGGTGGGTCACCGCAGGATGAACCCTATCATTACCTCTTCAGAAGAGGCATACCGGCCTGGAACCTCCTACACCTCAACCCAGCGATGTTTAGTTGGACTTCTGACCATGCTGCACACGCTGGTATCAGAAATTCGGCAGAGAATGCTGCCCACATCGGGCCCTGCTCTGTCTAGAAGTCCTCCAAGGCCGCCTTCAGGAAGCCCTTCTATGCAAAGCCCTTCTAGGTGGATGCTCAACTCAAAGGATCCTGCTGGTCCAAGGCGGAAACTGACGCCACCGCCGCCTCCACCTCGGGATGGGAGCCTGACAAGCACACACACAGGCACGGATACAGCGGGTACCGCAAATGACACTGATGAGGCCGATGGCTTTGTGCCAGCCGATGGAGAGCCAGCAGGTGCGGGTGCCCTGCACAGGGCCTCTCCGCCAGATGAGGTTGGTTCCTTCCACTCAATGATGTCCAGGGCCCTGATAATTTTCAAGTGGTGCCTGAGGAGACGATAAAGAAAGCATTCCTTTGAGTCCAGGTGGAAGACCATTGTGTCCGTCCCCTTGTTGGACGATATGTGGGATAAAGGCCTAGTGCTGTTGAAGAATTCAAACACCGCCCTTCCCAAGCGGGACAGGCTTGAGAAGAAATGGAGTCCCGGACTCGGCCCCCAAGTGCCTGAGGTCCCAGCCTTCACCTGACTCTGGTCTCAGCCGCTGGCAGGAGAGACTCTGGAAATTTGTCGTCCTCGTCCATGGTACCCCCGGACAAGAAGGGGAAGAAGCTGGATGCTATGGGGGAAGAGGATTATCTTTATGGCTGCCAGCACCATTAAGGCCACTAATGCCCTAGCCATTTTGTCGTCCTACGACCAGGAGCTCTGGTATAAGCTGGGCTCGATTCTGGACTTCCTACCGGCCGACAACAAGGCAGACGCTCTTGAGCTGTTCCAGGAGGGAGGAAGAGGCATCAGACCACGCCATCACAGTGGCGGTGGACATCGCGGACACCGGATTCCGTCAGATGGGAAACGGAGTGTCCCATCGTCAATGTGGATGGCTGAAAGCCATCAACTTCAGGCTGGATGTTCAGTCTAAGGTGTTGGACATGCCGTTTGACAGGGAGAACCTATTTGGCAAGACAGTCGGCGAGTCTCTTCAAATCATCAAGACTGACACGGAGACGGCACGTTCGCTGGGTACCCTGCAGCAACGTCGGTCATCGTCCTTTCGTTCCTTAAGGGGAAAACCCGTGAGGTCCTTGGTCGTCGTCCTTTCGTTCCTCAAGGGGAAAACCAGGCAGGTCTTCTAAGGGCTACACCACCCCTTAGTGGCAGCCTTCCTGCTCATCGACGCAAGAGGCGCAGAGAGGTTGGTCGCAGCCATACAGCAGCGGAGGACCTGCCGGCAGGGCCCTGACACCGAAACAGGTTTGAACAGGTCTTGGACTCGGGTCCCCACTTGTGCACCCCAGTGGGAGACTGGCTGGTGAGGTTCGTCAGCACGTGTAAGACCATCACCACTGACAGATAGGTGCTGGACGCTCTCGGACAGAGGCACACCTTGGAGTTCCAACCCAGGTGTCCTCGTATTCCCCCTGTAGCTCGACACGAACAGCGCGTGGCGCACCTACTGCAGGAGGTCCACACAATGTTTAAAAAAGGGGGCGATAGAACCTGTTCCCCAGCACCTCCAGGACTCCGGGTGTACTCCAGGTACTTTCTGGTCCAAAAGAATACAGTAGAGTGGAGGCCGATCCTGGACCTGCGATGCCTCAAGTACTTGAAGTCACAGAAGTTCAGGATGGTCATGTTTCAACACGCGCTCGGTCAACTGGAGGAAGGCGACTTCCTGGCATCTCTGGACCTGAAGGACGCCGACTTCCACGCCCCCATTCATCGGAATCATTGCATGTTCCTGCAATTCGTGGTACAGGGGCAACACTATCAGTTCAAGGCACTTCCCTTCGGCCTGAGTGTCTTCACAAAGTGCTTGGCTCCAGTGGGGGCGCATTTTTTGTCTCAAGGGCATCCACGTTTACCCTGGCGAGCCAGCACACAGCAAGGGCCATTTGTTTGCTGACAGATCTGGGATTCTCCATAAATTATCCAAAGGCCTGCTTGGAGCCATTGCAGAACGCTCTTGTTTCTAAGAGCCCAACTCAACACAGTGACTTGCCTGGCGTCTCCCTCGGAAGAGAGGGTGGTAGCCATCCTAGGGAAGGTGCAGTGCCCGTCGTCGGCGCGGTCGGGTACTGTGCGAGCTGTCCAGTCACTGTTGGGCATGATGTCCTCCTGCATCAACCTCATCCTCCTGTGCAGACTACAGATGAGGCCTCTCCTGGAGTTTCTGGATGCAAGGTGGCAGCAAGTCTCAGAATCCTGGATGGACAAGATCGCCCTCAACAAGGAGTTCGATGTGCAACAAGGAGTTCCTATGAGCGATACAGTGGTGGGGCATGCACTCTCTCTCACGCAAGAGGCTCCATTCCAAGTCCCTCCTTACTAGGAGACCGTCACTGCGGACGCTTCTCTGGAAGGTTGGGGAGCTCCCACCGGACAGTTGCATGCTAGAGGCCTCAAGACCCTTCACATCAACGTCCTGCAGCTCTGGGCCCTCTAGTCCTTCCTGCCATTGCTGAGGGCAAGGTGGTGAGGATCTTCACAGACAACACCACCACCATTTTCTATTTCTGGAAGTTGGGTGGGACGCACTCTCCAGGGAGGCCCAGGATCTGTGGCACTGGGCCATTCGTCGGGACATACCTGGCGGGCACCAAGAACACCATTGCAGACTCACTCAGCAGGGAGGTGCATTCTTGCCACAAGTTTGAGCTTCGCCAGAACCAGGTGGATCTTGTATTCCACTAATCGGGTGAACCCCAGATCGACCTTTTCGCCACAGCGACGAATTCCAAGTGTCAGAGGTTCGCCAGCAGGTTCCCACAGCTGAGGCGCATGGGGGATGTATTCTCGTTCCTGTGGGAGGGACTTTTCCTATACGCTTTTCCTCCGCTCCCACTCCTGCTACTAGTGATCAACACACTCAGAGGCACTGCAGGATGATGCTCATCGCTTCCGCGTGGCCGCCGTAAATCTGGTGTGCAGACCGTCTAAGTCTGTCGGCGGTACCGTCCATCAGACTGCCACTACTTCCGGACCTTCTCTCCATAGAAGGATGAGTAATTCTGCACCACGACCAAGCGTTGCTGAACCCCTGGGCCTGGTTCCTGCAACCCTCAAGTTTGGACACTATACTTGCAGAGTGTAGAACATCCTGGCCAAGGCCAGGGCCTCTTCAACGTTGATGTGCTACAACCATATGTGGAAGCATTTTTCCGTGTGGTGCTGGGCTCTGAAGATTACCCCTCTGCGTGTCACAGCCCTGCAGCTCCTACCATATCTGTTTTCCTTGGCCAAGGGGGAATTGCCCTTGCCTCTATCAAGGTGCACCTAGCTGCCATATCCCGTTACACCAGGTAGGCCTTGTCTGTGGTCGCACAGACTCGCCAAGGACTCTTCAGGACTTTCCACCGGTGAAGGCTGCTGCCCGGGTTGAGAGTTCAATGTGGTTTTGACTAATCTCATGGGGAAGCCCTTTGAGCCGATGCATCAGGCCCCGCTCAGGTTTCTATTGTGTAAGACGGCGTGCCTTGTTGCGATCACCTCAGCCAGGTGGGTTGGGGAGATCCATGCCCTGTCTTGTAAAACGGCTGTACTTGCCCTTCCACGCTTCAAGGGTTGTACTGTGTATGCACCCCACCTTTATGCTGAAGGTGCCAACTGAGTACCACCTCAACGAGCCTTTGGTGTTTTCGGTCTTCTTAACTCCTTGCCAGATAGTGTAAGCGCAATGCAAAGAGTGGGGAGAGGAAAAGGACATACGTAACAATAAACTACCGTACTAGGCCTGGTGAAATTTCCGATTGATTGGTGGTTGGTCATCACTAATGCACCTATGCATGAATATTTCGGGCACAACCAAGCTAGGGAGGGAAGGCAGAGGGAGGACAGGACAGACAAACTTGCTATGCCTAGTACATTCAGGGTCGTGCAAGTGTGCAGACGGGAAGTGGGAAGGCGGGGAGGGGGACAAGTGCTCCCAGTCCAGCAGGGTCCTGGGTTAAGTGCAGATTGGTTGCCCCTCTAATGGAACGTATTCCAAGTGCAGTAGTGCCAAGCAGAGTGCAGAGGCTTGGAGGCAAGTGCAGGACTGGCGAGGAGCCTGGGACCTGTAAGGCTCCGGAGGTGCACCAGACGACCAGTCGGCTAACCGAGCAAGTTGGGGAAGAGAAAGGAGGATGGAAGCAGGAGAGGAGAGAAAGGTTAGCATGGGAGTGGGAAAGAGGAAGAGAAGAGGAAGGTCTTGAGGTTCTGGAACTTGAGGAGGTCCAGCTCAAGACAGAGAGAGGCAAGGAGGCTGTTCCAGAGGGAGGCATCTGCAGAGGATAAGGATCTACCCCAATCTCTGTTTGGAAAAATGGCTCACCCGCAGAAAGTTGGAGGAGGCCGAGCAGAGTGCTCTAGAAGGAGAGTATTTAGGAAGATGGTGTTGTAGATAGTACGGGCCCCGGCCCCAGAAAGCCTTGTGGACTATGCATAGGGACTTGAACTTGATCCTTAAAGCCAGGGGGAGTCAGTGGAGGGATTTCAGCACCAGAGAGATGCAGTCCCTCGGCTTGAAGCCAAGGATAAGTCTTGCGGTTCTGTTCTGGATACGTTGAAGTGGTCATAGAGTAGAAATAGGAAGATTGAGAAAGAGACAGTTGCAGTAGTCTAATTTGCAGAGAACCAGGGCTCTGGAGATGGTGAGCCTCTGGGGGAAGGTGAGAAAAGGTAGAATACATCTGAAGAGGTGCAGCTGATAGTGGGACGTTTTACAGATGTCCGAGATACGAGAAGAGAAGGATGACCCCCAGATTTTTTGCCTCACTGATGGGTGAGGGCGCAGGACCAAAGGAGGCTGGCTAGAGTGAAGTGGGAAAGCGGGAGCAGGAGTCCCAATGAGGACAATGTCTGTTTTACTGGCATTAAGGCAGAGATCATTAGCAGCACACCAGGACTAAATTGCGGACAGGCAGTCAGGAATGAGCTAGGTGGAGGAAGAGGCCGAGGATAGCCTGAAAGAGCTGTGCGTCATCCGCATAACACTGAAAGTTGGGGGTGAAGGCAGAGATCTTGTGGGCCAAAGGGGCCATGTAGACATTGAAGAATCAGGGGGGATAGATTTGATCCCTAGGGGACACCACAAGTGTAGAGAGTGATAGAGAGAAAGGACCCAAGTTATTCCTGGCAGGGACGGTCAGAGAGAAAGGAAGCTAGCCCTGCCAGGGCCTGATCTATGATTCCCAGGGTATCGCAGAGACTGGAGATCAGGATGTTGTGGTTTACCGTATCGGGGGCAGAGGAGAGGTCACGAAGAATGAGGACAAAGGGAGAGTTAGAGTCAAGCTTTGGGAGCAGGTCTTCACGGGTGTTCAGAAGAGCAGTTTCCGTGCCTCTGGATGCTCTAAAGCCAGATGGTCATGGAGGCCACCAACAGATTCAGTGTGGAGGGTAAGCTGAGAGATAGCCAAGATCTCCAGGAGGTGGCCCGTGAAACGAGTGAGATTGGGTGCTAGTTTGCCGGAATAGAGGGTCACTGAGGGTTTTTTGAGCAGAGGGTGCACAAGAGAATGCTTGAGGGGAAGTAGGGGCAACTCCAGTGGTGAAGGAGAGGTTGCAGAGGTCTGCCAAGGCTGAGGCTAGAGAGTCAATGTTGTCCTTAATGGTTTTGGAGGGGCAAGGGTCCACCTGTTTGAAAGAGGCTTTCATAGACAACATTTGTTTAGAAACCTCCTCAGGTGTGACAGGGGAGAGGGAGGAGAGAAGAGGGGATGTGAGGCGCACAAGGGGGGCCCGAATGGATGACGAGTGGGTGCGGAGGAAAGAGTGGGTGCGGAGGAAAGAGAGGACAGGATGTCCTGTGTTTTGGCTGTGAAGTGTGCAGCCAGGGCCCCGCAAAGGGCCTGAGTGGGTGCAATAGGGATGACCAGTTCCTTGCAGACTTTGAAAAGTTCAGCTGTGTTGTTGGAAACCGCAGAGATGCAGGCTTTCTTATACCGGATGCAGAGTCTATATTGCCTTTGCAGAAGGCGGCAGGCCAGCTTGTCAGAGGGTACTTCTGTTCGGCTGCCCTGCACTTGTTTTTAAGGTCAGCTAAGTCAGAGTCATACCAAGAGTTGCACTTTTTGGCAGGCTTCAGTCGGACCCTGATGACAGGGTCAAGGATGAGTATTGGAGATGGAAAGTTGAAAGTTAGAGAGGGCTGTGTCAGGGTGGGAGTTAGCCACCAGAGTAGGAGGAGGAGAGTGGGTGGAGGCAAAGGCAGCCACTGGCACCTTTTTCATGGGTCGGGTGACCTTGATGGTGGGAGGCAGTGCTGGGTGTGCCAGTGCTAAAGGAGAAGAAAGCTTCAAGTGAGAGGAGAGCAGAGAGTGATCAGTCCATGAGAGTGAGGTGGTGAGAGGGATAGAGAGAGGGATGTCTGTGTAGATGAGAACATTCAAGGTGTGGCCAGCAGTGTGTCGGAACAGAGGGGAGGGGGGGAGAGGTAGAGAGGGAGGTAGAGAGGGAGGTAGAGAGGAAGGGAGGGAGGGAAGGAGGGAGGGAAGGAGGGAGGGAAGGAGGGAGGGAGGGAGGGGAGAGAGGGAGAGAAGGGGGGAGGCAGGCAGGCATAGGTGGAGTCCAGATGGATGTTAAGATCCCTCAGCGACAGGAGTTGGAAAGGAGAGAAGATGCCAGGTCAGCCCATTCCGAGAGGAAGAGGGTGGACTGGCCCGGCGGCCTATAGAAGGTGGCCAGAGAGAGAGCATACAGACCAGGCATACAAAGGAGGAATAAGCCTGAGTGGGAATGGTGGAAACAGGGATCCACCCTGGAAGGATTTTGGCAACTCCCACTCCTGGCCTTTTGCGCTTAGGCTTAGAGAGCATCTTGTAGCCTTCACAGAGAAGTGTGTCAAAACTTGTGACAGAGCTGTCCTTAAACCAGATCTCTGTGTGAGCAAGATCATCAAGGTCCAGGTATTCAAGGGGGTGGCAGATGTCGGAGGAGTGCTTGACTGCACAACAAGAGTTAAGCGTGGCAACGTGGAGCAGATTGCCATTTTTTGAAGACTTACGAGGGAGGGTGCAGGGGACAGAGGTCACCCCCCTGTAAACGTCACGGGTGTCTGAGAGATCGAGGAAAGAGACGGCAGAGAGGCCTAACAGAGTGCAGGCAAAGGAGCCGGGACAGTGGTAGATGGCAAGGAAGCCAGTGAAGGAGGGGCCACAGAGCAAATAGGTCGGCACTGTCCCAACTGCAACAGAAAATAACCATGAAAGGACACTCTAATTGTGTAACCACTGCCTTCCTCGAGATCACCAAGAGACCTGTTGTGCCTCCTGTAAACGTTTAATGCCTTAAACCCTAAAGGCGCTTCAAACTAAGCGGTGGGCGGCAAACGCTGTGATGTGCGAGTCAGAAACCGCCGCTGGTGAGTTTGATCATGAAGGCCGGGGCAGCGAGGACTCTGGGTCAGAGCCCGCAGACCTCACAAGGGAGCCATTAGGCTCCTCTGCGTCGGTCCCCTTGCAGGGAAGGCAGTCGCAGCGTGCTAACATAGGGAGAGCCTCTGGCGATCAGGGCACTTGTGCACGCCCAAACACATCACCCCAGGATGTGCTTCAACAGAACTTTCAAAAGAACACTGCACACCAGTGAAGGCTCTTCACTGCCTACCTACCAAGCCCTTAAAAAGCCTGCTCTAGTTTCGCAACCACATTTGCTGGAAGACAGTAGGCGTGCGTAAAACACACTTGACTGATGAGCGTCAAATCATCTGTTCAAAAAGGTCACATTTCGATGGCAAAACACCACAAAAAGTCACTGGACCATGAATCTCACACTCCTTCTGCTCCAGAAGAGGTACACCAGTATGAAGACCATTCCCCTGTATCCCAATCTCTTCACAAGAAGAAACGACCAAGGGAAGATCCATAGGCAATTGTGTTCCCCTCACCAGAAACACCTAACATAGGGACTTGAACCCAAGCACGCTTTGAGGAAACAATGGACAACGTTTCTTTTGTCAATTTTATGAACACATTTCCGATTCGTCAGTAAACATTAGACCTAGAAATATCTCAACCCTTAGATCAGGCAGATCAAGACATATGATATGTGAACCAATACGACTCTAGTCACGACCCTGACGAGTTTAGGATGGTCCGGATGGCAAAATCATTAAGACCCCAGATTTTGCAGCACTTGACAGTGGACATACATTTCCTATTGATGATCAGTTGTTGAACAACGACTTACTTAAAAGGGCAGCCACACTGAAGAGAGAGTAGGTGAAAGTAGATACTTTGTGGAAGACATTCGGAATGAAAATAAGGCAGTCAGCCAAGTCATTCCATAGCTACAATCTATTAAAAAGTGAATCAGCCATTCTTTCTTCACCTTCACTTACTAGAGCAGTTAACCCAAGAATGGAAAAATATTCAAACTCTCACCTTCAGACACTTTATACATTAGGGGACATGTAAAACCTGAACCCCTGGTAGTCACCACTACCAGAAAGAGAGATGATGTTCCACTCTCGACTTCAGAAGCACCCCCTAATAAAGATTGCAAATGCTTATACACGTTAGGAAAATGCATTACTACCTCTGGTGCGTACATAACCAGAATTGTGCTGAAACACCTTGACTCAGTGCCTGAACCTGCTAAGTCACCTCTTATCAAGATCTCTACAGAAGGGATGCAAGTGGCACAAAACGTACTTAAACATGTCTTAGACACAGCTGACGCTTCAGGGAGAGTTATTGACGAGGGAACCCTACTAAAAAGACACTCATGGCTCAGTGATTCTGGGTTTAAACCCGAAACTTAAGCTGCACTTCTCAACATGCTAATTGAAGATGCAGCCCTTTTTGTAAAGGTCGTTGATGAGCAACTTGAGACTGCAAAAGGGAACACGGCATGATGAAATCTTTAGCCCAAACGACGAGCTCTCTGTCCAAAGGGGTATCTTCAACACGCGGCATACTTTTCGTAGCCAAGGGTTCTATAGATCCAACCAGTATTTGGGGCGTCTGGCTCCTCTTTCTACACTCCCCAGTCTTCCTCCTATCAGTGCAACTGGCAAAGGATGTTCCAATTCATGTTCCCTCCCATGCATCATCAGTCGGGGGGTTGCCTAACACTATTCACCCAGCAATGGGAGGGGATAAAGTTGGATCGCTGGGTGCTTGCGACAGTGGCAAAAGGGTACTCTCTGTTCATGGAAACACCACACCACCACCCTCCTCGTACAAGAAGAATGTCTTCGGAACATTTCTTTATCCTACAGAAGGAGATTCAAATAATATTGGAAAAATGAGCTATCAAGCTGGTACCACCACTCAGAGTAAAATCAAGATATTTATTCAGTGTATTTCCTTGTTGCAAAGAAAGATCTAACAATGTGCCCAGTTCTGGACCTGGGCCCTGCAAACGCATATGTGAAGTGCGAACAATTCAGGATGAGTATTGTGAGAAACCGGAGGGCGTCCTCACTTCCTTTTCCCCCAACATCCTCTGCTCAGGTGGTCAGGGAAAGGCCATCGCTTTTGGATCCCGACCCTGGGGTGGATATGCGAGGGAGGATTATCTGGGTGAAGGAGACTTTGGGAATGGAGAAAGGATGTCCTTAGGTGAGACATGGTATCCCCATGCCCTTTTCACAATTAATCTTCCGTCCCAGAAGCTTTTATAGGTTGTCAAGCCTTCCCCTTTCCTTTATTTAGGACAAGGAAGAGTTCATCTAGGTGTTTACACTCACCTGTTCTCTGCGGGGACGTCGGGGCATGGTTGCAGCCCTCCCTGGACCTGACTCCCCTTGGTCAGGCTTCTTCCCCTGCTCCCGTGTTGTGGACTTAGCTGGTTGTTGGTACTGCCCCTGTTTATTTATGATGGGGAGCTCTCTGCCCTGCTTCTCACTGCAGGGGCGCTTTTAGATAGACCGAGTTTCTTCACTGGTCCATGTGCGTGGCAGCCCAGACCGGCTGTGGCTGAACCACTTCAAAGGTAAGTATCATTCGATAATGATTATTGTCCGTATTCTTTTGTTATGTCTTTTTCCTTGATTATTGCCCGTATCTCTTGTAATGTCTTTCCTTCTTCCCAACAGGTGATATGAGGCCCAGCGGAATTGCGGTGAAAGAAGCGAGCCCCAATGGAGAAAAAGAGTTCACAATGTCCCTATAGGTGCTAAGTTTGGTTCTTACGTCAAACGCAAGGATTGATTTGAGTGCGACCTTAGCATAATGTCTCTATAGTTTTTCGAACCTTGTTTGTCCTTTTCTCTTGCAGGGATGGCCTGGCAAAGTCAGACTGGAATGCTGTTATCCGAAGATCTGCCGGCGGGTGAAGGATGCCTGGATCCGCGATGATTCTGGCCGATGATGGACTCCCGAGTAAGTGTTGAGGCTGGAAGTCGGGATCAGGTAAGGATGCGCTCTGACTGCGGTTGCTGCTGGAATCAGGTAAGGATGCGCTCCGACTGCGGTTGCTGCTGGAATCCAGTATGGATGCGCTCTGACTGCGGTTTCTGCTTTAATCAGGTAAGGATGCGCTCCGACTGCGATTGCTGCTGGAATCGGGTAAGGATGCGCTCCAAATGCGGCTGCTGCTGGATTCAGGTAAGGATGCACTTCTGGCGATGGTTATGGCTGGAATCAGGTAAGATGCGCTTCAGGCGACGGTGAGCGTTACGCTCCTATAAGCAGACTAACACGAAGCGCTTGCATGCGGGCGGGGGCAGGCTTAAATAGCCTGGTCCCAGCCACACCCATTTGTTCTAACTTGTGGCCCCACCCTGCCACTCCCAGAAGATGTTGCACGTGCAGCCTAATGCACTCCTATGGCCAAGCCTGACCTGGTGGCACGTGGAGGCCCTTCAGGAGCAGAAAATAGCACGTGCACCAGAATAAAAGTGTGCAGAGCACACTTTCGCATGAGCCTGGCGCCAAAGGCGCCAGGACTGGGTCCAACTGGACCCTTTATGTAGTGGAGCTTGTTGTTCTTGCCCTGAGGCCATGACACTAGGTGGGTGGGTTAAACACACATTAATCTCCTCTTTTTAATACAGAGGAATATCAGATCCATAACAAGACATGGAAGAAACAAATGGGAATGTTGCTCCCTTCCATTCAGTTTTTACCTCCTACGTCCCGTCCCCTTTCCTCCATACTTGTGGGACATTCCGTCCTTCGGGACGGTACCGGAGCACTTTTGTAAAAAGCATAAAAAATTGTAAATATTTGTCCTTCTGTTTTTACGCAGGGTACCACACATGGCCGTAATAACGCCCTCCTGAGCTCTGCCCTGCGCATCGCCCTTCAGTCCTTTTCTCTGTGCGGTCGGGGTTGGATGCACTAGCATCACTTGGAATTTTTATTTGTATACCCTTTGTCCTTCCTGCTCAGGTTCCACGGTCATCTAGTCCTCCGTCTATGCTGGAGCATCTGGGATTTGTGTCCTGTTCTTCATGCGAACGTTGTTTCGCGAGGGCGGATCCTCATTCTCTCTGCGTGGAGTGTCTAGGCCCGGAACATCGCTGAGGTTTGTGCTTCTGTTGTGACTCACTCTCTGTCCATGCACTCCAACCTCGTCTTCTTCGGTGGGAGGAAATGTTTCAGCGCATTTCTCCAACTCATTTACAGCTTTTCATCGACGAAAAGAAGAAACGCTCGGTAAGTTCCTTACTTTTTAGGGCCCCTCGGCCAGGGGACTCCTTTCCGGGGTCTTCCAGGACTGGGAGGGGCTCCAGTAGCTCTGTTATATCTTGATAGTCATGAAGTTTATGAAAGCCTCTGTCCCCAAGTACCACACAGGGAGATACTAAAACAACTCCCTGTGCAATCCTTGAGGCCATAGGTGTTGAGTGCTCGAGTGTCAGGAACTAGGAACGCCGGAAACCCCCCTGACTGCTGTACGGCAAGCAAGGGTTTAGTACAGCACAATGGCAAGAACAGACAATGACCAGAATGTATGCTGGGAATCGCTATTGGGCTTACCTTGGTGGAAGGAGGGCGGGATGTCAACCAAACCCTGTGTTGTGACAGACAGAGCAGGAGGCGTTCCAAGCACCTGCAGTGTGTGACTGGCGGCAGCAAGCGGTAGAAAACACTGGTCAGCACTCTGGATGGACACACACTGTGACACCTGTGTGAGCCGCGGTTGCGGGCTCAAGCGTAAGAATGGAGCGGGCCAATCCGAAAGCAATCCAAAAAGTTCCGAGGTCAGAAGCCAAAGAGCACGACAAAGTCTGAGGGATAATCCAAAGACAAACCAGTTAGCAGTCCAGGAGTCAGAAGACCAGAAGCAACAAGAAGCAGACCGTAATCCAGGGGAAAGGCAAGAGGAATCTGTTAAACTCTCCGTAGTCCGATACCGTGATCAAGAAAGTACGATAACGCCAAACAGTGCCGAAATTAAACAGCTGTGAAGCACTGTGCAAGCGTGTAATCGCCGTTTTTAACTGCGTTGGGTAGTCAGGTGACCAACCGCCTTGGCGTTACGTGATGCACGGCCCCCAAGCGCTTCCACAGCACGTGTTCCGTGGTAACAACAACCGGATGGCCCCTCCTGGTCACGTGATGCGGAACTGAGCTGGGCCGGAGGCTACGCCAAACTGCTGCAAGGCGCCAAGGCAGCTGCCAATGGAGAAACGGACGCAGGGACCTCGGGCGACCATCCATGCCCGTCTGCCTCCATGTGCGCTGCCAATGGATACCATGCTGCTGCTGCCCTGACTGGGTAAGTGAGGGTAAACGGGCAGAAGGGGAACTGGAATGACGGGAAGCTGGAGGGGCATTGGCACTGGAGTGAATGGAACCCGCATACGGAACAGTCTGCATGACACACTGTCACCAGGGGTTCCCCTGAGGTGCGAAAGGGCCTAATAGGCATACCAGAGTGTTCTCCGAGGGTTCCCTTAGCGGACCAGTCGAACATTGTTCCGATGTTCACCGCTTGGGTGCTAAAGTTCAACCCAGTTGTTCTGGGTCTGTGGTTATCAGGGTTCACCCTGAGGTCTCCATTTCAAATAGATTGTGTCTTCAACGTATTCCACATCTTTGACATGTAATGTCCACAGCTGTGTTCTTCTTTTTCGGCAGAGGGCGGCCTTGCGTCAATGGCGTCGGGTTGATGTCCCTCGAAGGTCTCTGTCGAGGGCGATGTCACCAGATGTTATAAATATGACGGACGGCGCCTGTAGCCTCAGTTCAATTTTTTCCGCAAACTTTTTTGTTTCGAGACTCACCGCGCCTCGAGTATTCCTTGTGAATATGTCGTCTTCTACCCCTCCGACTCCGCGGCCTGACTTCAAGACTTGCCGGGACTGCAAGTCGAAGATGTCGATTACCGACCTGCTTCACATTTGTTTGTGGTGCTTGGGCGAGAGTCACGACACCGACGACTGTTCCAAATGCCAGTCGCTGACTGCTAAGGCCTTGCAGGAGCGTAAGGGAAAGCTTCAGGTAGGTAGGGGTTCTAAACCCAGTAAGTCTTGTAAATCCAAGTCCAAGGGTATGTTGATCGACGATTCGAGGGGCGACTCTGCGTCGTAAGGAGTCCCGGGGGGTCTCGGTCCCGGAGTGGTTCCCGCCATTCGGCATCCTCGTTTCGGCATTCCAGGAAGTGCCGTCACTGGTCGCCTTCCCCGTCCTCCTCAGAGGATGGAGATGCGATGAAAGTGGCTTGTCCAACAAAAGTCCTCGATTCTGGAGGAATGGGCTGCCTTCAGAGAGCAGATGTTGGCGATTTTCCAATCGCAGGACACAGTTTTGTCAGCTCCTTATAACGAAGCCAACAAGGAACGGTCTCGATCCGTTGCTCATACGCCTTCGGGCTCGGGCCCTCAGCGCGATCCTCATTGGGAACCTTCGAGTTCCCATTCGGACAAGGCTCAGGATGGTCGCAAGAGACGTGCTTCCAGGTCTCGGTCCTCGTCCCCAGCGAGACTGCAGAAACCTGCTAAGGGCTCGAGGTCGCCGTCGGCGCCGTGTCCATCGGATACAGACGTTGAAGCTTTGCCTTCATACTAGCCCTCGGTGCCGTCGGCACCATTGTCGACACCGAATTTGTCGGCGCTCTCGCCGCTGAAACCAACACCTTTTGGCTGGGATTTGCCGTTGGAGGTCCCTGGTACGGTGGATCCTCCAAGGAAGGCTACTTCCAAGTCTGTAAGGCCTGTTCAGGACTCCAGACCCTAGAATGTCCTGAGACAGGACTTTTACCTCCCTCTGGATGACATCTATGAGGAGGAGGAGAGGTCAGATTTAGATTTTGACCAGGTTGAGCCTGATGTGGCTCCTGACTTTTCAGGGGATAGTCAATTGGAAGAGTTAAGGCAATCTCTTCATAATGCTAGTGGCCTAGACACTTCTCCTGAGGTGGCATTTGGCAGGCCTGAGCCTGGGGCTCATGCTGAGTTGTCCTACAGGAGACTGATGGCTAGAGTCACGGAATATCTTGGTTGGTCAACTCCTGTTGAGGCTTTTGTTCAGGATGACTTGACGGATATTCTGGATCAAGGTCCGTCCTCTGACCCTGTATTACCTTTTCATTTGACCTTGCAGAAAATGGTGGCGGCTGCTTGGCAGACCCCAGAATCTCTTCCGGCAGTTATCAGATCGGTAACTAAGAAATACCGCCCTTCCGGTAGCTACCCTAGCTATCTTTCATCTCACCCCACTCCCGAGAGTTTGGTGGATCAGGCGGCTATGGCCACCTCGAGGCAGGCGGCGTACCCTACCATCCCTCCGGATAGGGACGACGAACGATTTGACGGTTGGGCACGCTAGGTTTTTTCTGCTGGGAGTATGGAGCTGAAATCGGCCAACTCCACTTGTGCCTTCGCAAGATTTTCACACACTGTGGAATTGTTTCTCTTGCGGCTGAGCATATTCCCGAAGGGGAAGAAAGGGATGGGTTCCTTGCTCTCGTGCAAGATGGCAAGGATGCCATGTGCGAATCCCTTCAGTCGGGTTTGGACACGGCCGATAGTGTTAGCCGGTCCATGGCTGCGAGCACCGTTATACGCAGGTTTGCGTGGTTGCTGAAGTCGGGATTTGCTCCGGATGTGCCATCAGGCTGGCCCTGAAAGCTTTTCTGCCGTTTGTGTGGGGGGGAGAGTGTCCTGATCATGATGGACAACACAGTGGCCATGCATTACCTCAACAAAAAAAGGGGGGGGGTCACTCCCGTTGTGCAGAGAGGCGATGCAGCTCTGGTTCTGGGCAATCCAGCAAGGAATTTCGCTCTCGGCAGTTCATCTGGCCAGAGAAGACAATGCGGCTGCGGATGCTCTGAGCAGGCAGAGCTCGATCTCTTCCAAGTGGGAGTTGGCTCAGGAAGTGCTTCTTGAGATCTTCGCCCTTTGGGGAACTCCACAAGTGGATCTCTTCGCCACCAGTGCCAACCGGAAGCGCAAGAGATTCTGCTCAAGGGAATTTCCTCTGAGAGGAGCCTTGGGAGACGCATTCGTAGTGGAATGGTCATTCCAACTGCTGTACGCGTTTCCTCCAGTCCCCGCCGTTCCTTAAGTGTTAAGGAGGTTACAGAGGTTCGGATCCCACATGATCCTCATTGCTCCGGATTGGGCCAGGAGAGCGTGGTACCCGAACCTTCTAGAAATGTCCATCTGCCCTCCACGCCATCTTCCCTACCGAGAGGATCTGCTCTCGGTGAGGGGGGGGGGGTCAGGTTCTCCATCCAGAGGTCAGGACTCTCAACCGTCATGCTTGGTATCTGAAAGGTTGAGGTATAAGGATTGGGACCTCTCGGATGATGGGCTGGAGGTGTTGCTTTCGGCCAGGAGGCGAGCAACAAAATCCCTGTACCGTTGGCGTAAGTTTTGCGGCTGGCGCAGAGGACAAAATGTTGTTCCTTTTCAGTATTCCATTCCTGTGGTTTTGTCTTTACTTTCTTTGGCCCACAGGGTCCTCCAAGTGTGTACCATTAAAGGTTACCTGGCAGCGCTGTCTATCTTCAAGTGCTTATCTGAAGAATGTTCTTCCTTTAAGATTCCTTTGATTTAGCAATTTCTTAAAGGGCTCACTAGGTGCCGGTTTGGGATCTGAATTTGGTTTTGAAATTCCTGATGGGTGCACCTTTTGCACTCTTGCCCTTTGAGATTATTTTCTTTCAAGACGTTGTTCTTGGAAGCGGTTACTTCCGCTCGTAGAGTGAGTGAATTGCAGGCACTTTCATCTAAGCCACCCTTTACTGTGTTCCACAAGGATAGGGTTGTACTGAGGGTACGTCCTTCCTTTCTACCTAAGGTATTGTCTGAATTTCATTTAAGCCAGAAAGTGGTTCTTCCGTCTTTCTATCCTCCTCCTCATCCTGGTAAGGAAGAGGAGCAACTCCATAGGTTGGGCCCTAGGAGAGCTCTGAGTTTTTATATTTCTAGTTTGTCCAGGGTCAGAGTGGACGATCAACTCTTTGTGGGATATGCTGGACACCGATTGGGCTAGGCTGTTAGCAAACAGACCTTGTCTAGGTGGATTACCATTACTGAATGTTACCAATTGGCAGGTAAGGACCCTCCTGAAGGGTTGCGAGCTCATTCCACTAGGGCGTGGTACTTCCACTGCCCTACAACGGGGAGTTCATTTTAGGAATATTTGTGATGCAGCCACATGGGCTTCTATCCCCACCTTTGTTAAACATTATTCCCTGGATATGATCCATGGTCAAGATATGGCCTTTGGTAAGGCGGTTCTTTATTCCGCCATCTGATTCGGTACTCTAAAATCTTTTCCCGCCTCCATTTTCTGGTACTGCTTTGGGAGTCTATCAAAGATGTGGAATACGTTGGAGGACAAAATCCATTCAAAGAACAAGTTACTTACCAACTGGGAACGTTCTTTCGATTGGATGTTCCTCCAACGTATTCCACATCGCCCTCCCAGCCTGCCCCTGTGGAGAATTTCCTATTTGATTGCAGCTTACGTTTCCGCATGGTTATGTGCAGTCAAGCAGGCATTGGATATGTGTATGTCACACGTTATGGAGGAAAAACATAAACTGAGGCTACGGGTGCCATGTGTCCTATTTATAACATCCGGTGACGTCGCCCTCGACTGAGGCCATCGAGGGACATCGACCCGACGCCATCGACGCAGGACGCCCTCTGCCGAAAAAGTTTCCGAAGTACACAGCTGTGGACATTACATGTCAAAGATGTACAATACGTTGGAGGCACATCCAATCGAAAGAACGTTACCAGTTGGTAAGTAAATTGTTCTTTTGGAGCTTTACACACAGAGTCTCGGCTCAAGGCTCCTCTTGAGGCAGCTATCTGTGCCGGGTTACAACCCGAGGTTCCTTGTCTTGAGGCTACGGTCAGTACCGACAGAATCGAAAGATCCTCTTTGAAGGATTGTTCCTCAACCGTCCCAAGCCCAGGGTCGTGGTGGTACCGGTTTTGTCGAGGGGGCAAAGAGGACGGTCACGGACCACAAGCGTTGCAGAGGTTCCTCCACTGGAGGCTAATTCTGGAGCAGGTTTTTAGGTGTCTACTAAACATCTGAGACCTCCCAGCACCGGCTCTGCCTAGAATACGTGAGGATGCTTGTGTCAAGGCTAATGTTTTACTCAAGTTCCCTGAGGAGACAATTGCCTTATCTTCGCATGTGATGCAGTTCTCCTCAGGTGCCAACAAAATGGCGGCCCAACCTCCATGGTCCACAGTGGCCATTTTGGATAGGTCCCTCACACCAAAATTCACGATGTCTGGTGCTGGGGACATGTCTCTTGGGGCTGAGCAGTGTTTTTCACGCTATGTGGACAACCAAACCTGTTCCGCCCTCCATTCGACTGGCGTGCTCAGACACTGTTGCTTCATACAGTCTCGCTCCCGCCTGATTCCACTCATCCATGTGGATGCAGTTTGTGGTGGACCCTCCTGGCAACCAGCCTCCTTGCGCTCATGGGGATATGCCCCTCACGAGTGGCCTCTACCTGTTCCAGCGCCAAAATGGTGCTATATGGAGCCTTTACCCTGTCACACCAGGAGCGCACAGGCCTGTTCCTCCAGAAGGACGTCTTGGCTGAGGCCGGTAAAGTCTGGGATAAACCCCATACTGGGTTAATCATCAACAAGCAGATTGACGCTAGATACCAGCTTCACGCCTCTGAGGAGATAGCCTTATCGGCTTATCCGCTCCCTTCCTCAGCGGTGGTGGCAGCAGCCACCCTCCAGTCAAAACCGGCTTCTGCATCCTCCACTGCTGTGGCTCAAATCCTTTCTAAAGAGCATAAGCTTCTCCACGCCTTGGGCAACAAAATCTTTGCCAATTCAGCGCTCCAACTTCATCAAGCCAACACAGAGCTCATCCTGGCAGCAGCCAATCTGAGGCTGTGGAAAGTGTTGGGCGATTTCCAGGAATGTATTCCTGCGGATAGGGTAGACGATTTCAAGGCCGGTTTGTCTGACGCCAAAGTGTTGGGACAGGATCTACTGGAAGCTGCAGCACACCACGCTCGAGGCCTGATGGTCGGGGTTGACCTCTCGCGCCAGGCGTGGCTCCACATGACAAAGTTTTCAAAGGAAGTACAACACAAAGTACTCGACATTCCTTTTGATGGCAAGGAATTGTTCCATTCTTCAACAGAGGAGGAACTCGCAAAGACGAAGGCGAGTACCCAAACCGCCAAATCTTTATCGGTCCTGGCAAAAGCTCCTGCTAAGGCCCCTTATACACAGAGGTCAGGGTTCCAAACCCGGGTCCTTCTCTGGATTCAGGGGGTTTCAAGATTGCTGTCCGCGCCATACTGAACCTCTGGTTGGCGTGCCCCGCCAAAAGCAACAACGGCAAGGTGGTAGTTTTTTCACTCGTCCATCAGCCTCCTCTCCAGGGGCGGGTAGTCTTCTGCCGACAAATCATCCAAATGATCTATCTGGTAAGTCTCACGAGACTCCGGTGGGAGGACGAATCTCATCTCATCTGGAGGCGTGGCAGACCATCACCGAAGACCGGTGGGTTTTGTCCATCGCTCGGTTGGGCTTTCGCTTGCCTCTCCCCCCTACCTCACCCTTCAGTCCTCCCTTCCATCAGTTCGGGTCGCCCTCCCTCAGAGCCGAGGTATAGAAAATTCTAGACCTCGGAGAGATGGAGCATGTTCCCCTCGGGGAACAAGGGGAGGGCTTCTACTCCCGTCTGTTCAGTACCCAAACACAACCAGGCTTGCCTGCACACTCTCTTCGATCTTTCCCAGTTCAACCTCTCTGTTCCCCAAGAGAAATTCAAGATGATCACTGTGATGCTGGAAATGCATCAGAGGGACAGGGCCTCTGAATTCTTGTCTTTTTTTGCTTTATCGTGTTTGTTCCGTCTTGTTTTCCACGCAGGAGTTTGTGTGGGACTCCTGGCGGTGCGGCTCTTCCCGTATTTGGTTTGATGAACAGACCCTTGGGATACCCTTTTGGCACCTATGGGTGGGACCACGCCCTTGTACTCCTAGTGTATATTTTTGGGCACCTGTGTGTGGCCCACAGAGCAGGGTACGGGCTGGTGGTAGCTCCGTGCTGAATTGACAAGTGCCCTGAGCGTCCTCCATTTTGGGATTCCCAGGCCCTGTCATTGGAATCAAGGGATTCCTGATAGGAAACAAGATGGCCCCTGTAGCCTCTTGCTTTCTATCACCTGTTACCTTACTTTTCCCAAAGTCCCGGGAAGCCCTGACTCTGTGCCTTCCCCCTTACTGGCTGTTGGGTGGAAGTTCCATATATGGTGTTGTGGGGAAGTCAAGGCCAGACTGGCTGGAGCCTTGCCAATGACTGTATGTTGTGGGTACGCCCGTGGGGTGGGATCTGGGTGAATGGAATGTGTGACGAATACACATTCTGTGTTATGGTTGTCTAGTATCTGGTGTTAAATCTAATGACTGAGACAGCCCAGCCCAGCCCTGCCATGAATGCAGTGTGTAGTGCTGAATGGCAGAGTGCTTGTCTGAATCCACATTCTGTGTTGTGAGTGTCTGGATGGAGAAGAATGGCCTGAATGCACTGTGCGCCTGATTGGCTGCCTGACTGCATGAATGCCCTTCTGAGTGATTGGTTGCCTGAGTGTGACCCAGTAGAATGAATGGGCAATCAACAGTATTTCTGGGATTCTCTCACTGCTAGAAATCGTTCAGATGCTGAAGTAGGAACTTACATTGAAACTGATGCTTAACTTTGAAGCGCACTGGAAGAAGAAGAAGAACTGCTGCTGCTGTCCTTCGTTAATCTGAAAGCTGTTGTGCCTTCAGGAAATTATCCAAGAGAGGACCTGGCTAGGAGACCTCTCCCCGAGCTACGAGGGACCATCGTCGTCCAGCTGATCTTTGCCTAAGCTCCCTGGTAGACAGACCTACGAACGGCGGCCAACCGGAGAAGGGAACCGTCGAGGAGAACGAAGAGAAGCACTGGACAACCGTCCACCGTCGACGACCGCCGCCGCCGTGCTCCCTTTGCCTGAGAACATTTGATCCAAGGACTCCCCTTGTCGACCGCTTTTGTCCTGCTGTAGAAAGTCAAGGTCGTCGCCGACCGAGGAGAATCCGCTGGTGGGTTTCCCACCACCCAAAGAACGCAGAGACGCCGGGCGACTCAACGCCCTTGCTTGGCCAAAGTTCTTCAGTAACTCTTTGCAGCAACTAACACTCGTCGTCGAGGTGCACCGCACGCCTCAGCTTGCAGGATGTTTTCGACCGATTGTCAACGAGCACTGCACGAAAACGGAAGCTGCTACCGCAACGACCGTGTTCGCTCTTTTTGCTTGTGGGATCTCGACGATCCGTGGCTCCTGCTTTAAAGGGAGCCGCTCAAGAAGGATCTGTCGACGAACTCTGCTATTCCAGGTACATTGGGTTGTAGAACTCTACTCTCTGCCCTTTGCAACTCATCTAGAACAGGACTGCGAGACTTGTCCTTGGCCTCAAGCCCAGGGACCGCATCTCTCCAGGACTGAAATCACTACACTGGCTCCCAGTGGCTGCAAGGATTCAGTTAAAAACCCTCTGCATTGTCCACAAGACCTTCTGGGGCCTGGGCCAAAATACCTGCAACTCTCTCTTCCTAAATATCTTCCTTCTCGAGCCCTTCGCTCATCCACCTCCAACTACCTCAGGGTCAGCCGCTTCTCCAAGCAACAAGCTGGGGGTAGATCTCTCGCCGCAGCAGGGGCCTCCCTCTGGAACAGCCTTCCTGCCTCCCTGAAACTTGAGGAGAACCATCTCCGGTTCCGGAAGCACCTCAAAACCTTCCTCTTTTCTTCCGCTTTCTCTCCCTCGCTCCCCTGCTGAAATCACTGAATCTGCAACTGGGCCACTTACCGATCTCATTTCCTGGCCCAGCCACTCTTGCTTGCACTGCCTACATGCACTACGGGACTGTCTCTGTATCCTACTGCCCCTTCTCCCGGCACTTACCTTTGCACTTGCCACCGGCTGGCCCTATTATTTCTCGTATTCTATTAACCATGTACCACACTTTCCTTGCAGTTGCCACCAGCTGGCCCTATTATTTATCTTGTATTCTACTAACCATGTACTGCACTTCCCCTCTCCCCTTCCCCTGCACTTTTCCCAGTCGCCCTACCCTTGCACTTGCGCGATCTGAATGACACCTGGCCTAGTAGGATCGTTGTCTGTCTCCCTTTGTCCCCCCCCCCCGCCTCGTCGCGCCTTGAAACACTTGTGTATAGGCGCGTTACAAATGCCATATCATATCATAGAACTATTTAGAAGGAAATATGACTCTTGAGAACACTATGGACTGGGCTTGTACGAGATATCTTTATTTACGGGTTGCCCAGGTGGGGGATCCTCATACAGAGCAGACTTAGTCGCTAAAGTACTTTTCTGCCTAACTGTTGTAACCAACTTGTCTTCCTCCAAAGTCTATGGTTGATATTGTTTTGCTGTGTTGATTCATACGCTATTTATACTGATTACAATTGATGCATTTGAATGGAATCAGAGTAATAGTGCTACCACCTAGAACTGTATATATTTGCCACTGTAGATTAACGGAGCACAAAGTGAGTGATTGTGTATATAACCTGGAACCTTAATTATATAAAGAGCTGCATTCTCACTAACATATTGTATGGACATTCCTTTGTGGGTGCTTGGGGACTGCACTGTACTTAAGAACCAGCCTGCATCAGCTCCTGAGAAGCTAGGCCTTGATTGCTCGTCCATTGCTACCAACAATAGAGAATCTTGGCTGGGGTCCTCTGTGCCTCTCCTCTCCCATATAGAGAGCAGGAGTACAGACGCCCCCCTCCGGTCTTTACAATCCCTCCCTGCCAAATAAAGTCCTTTCTTCGCAAGGGCGACTGCCTCAATGTGGTGGACCTCCAGGACGCATACATGCACATCCTGATATGGTGACCGCATCAGAAATATCTGCGGTTCTCCGTGGGAGCGGAACACTTCCAGTTCTGTGTGCTCCCCTTTGGTCTCAGCTCGGAACTGTATGTCTTTACGAAGATGTCGTCGGTCATCGCAGCATTCCTCAGGCTGCAGGGAGTTCATGTATACCCATATTTGGACGATTGGCTCCTGCGCAGTTCCTGCCCACAGACCGCATTGATCAATCTCCAGTCTCTCCTCCATCTCCTGTTTCGCCTTGGGCTGTCGGTAAACTGGCAGAAATCTTCCATGACGGTCTCTCAAGACCTGATTTTCCTGGGTTTCCGTTGGAATACGGTCAGTACTGAGGTGTTCCTAATGGCAGACAGGTTTGTGGACTTATCAGCCACGTGTCAGCTCTTCCTCCAGTTTTCACACATGACGGCTTGGTGGTTCGAGACTTCTGGGCCTCATGGCTTCTTGCGTGCTAGCCCTTCCTCTTGTACATCTGAAGATGAGGCACACTCAGCTTGCTCTTCAGAGTGCTTGTTCTCATGCTTCAGACCCAGATTCCAAGATATTCCCCGTTCCGTCATGCATGACAGCGGATCTACATTGGTGGTCCTCGTCCGACAACCTTTCAGTGGGAGCCTCCTTCCAGGAGCCCTACCCACAAGTGACGGTTACAACAGACGCCTCCCTTTTGAGGTGGTGCGCGACGCTGGGCCAGCTTCAAGTATTCAACCGATGGACACATCAGGACAAGCAGTTTCATATCAATTATCTGGAACTCCTTGCTGTTTTTCTGGCGCTCAGAGCTTTTCACCCGTCCATCACAAATAAGGTAATCGTATTCGTATGGACAATTTTGTGGCGATGTTTTATATCAACAAGCAGCGTGGCACCAAGTCATCTCTCCTTGTGGACCTAGCCATACAGATTTGTGAATGGGCCATCCAGCACAAGATTTGGCTTCTGGCCGTACGCATTCTGGGTCACATCAATGTAACTGCAGACTCACTCAGCTGTCAGTCAGCAGCCAGTTACGAGTGGGAATTGAACACAGATGTTCTCGCTACCATTTTCCACCAATCAGGCACTCCAGTAGTAGACCTCTTTGCAACCTTTACAAACAGGAAACTTCCTCTGTATGCATCCAGACAGGATCTCGGAGTGTCCTCGCTGGGAGACACACTCGATATTCCATGGCACAACATGAACTTATGCTTTTCCTCCACTGCCCCTGATTCATCGGGCACTCTGCAAGCACAGGAATGCATCGAATTGCACTCTCCTCCTCATAGCTCCTTTGTGGCCAGCCAGATTCTGGTTTTCAGAACTTCAGCATCTGTCGATTCTTCCTCCAATCAGATTGCCGTTGATTCCCGACCTGTTTCACCAGTGAGATCACCAGATGTGGCATGGTGTCCAGTCATAATTTCGAAAACATAATTTCGAAAGTCAAAAAAGTCGAATCAAAAATGTCGAAAAAAAAAATGTCGAATTGTTTTTTTTTTGGATATTTTTTTTGGGCTCTAGTTTCTGTGAAAAAAAATAGGTAAAAATAAAAAAAGGGGGGTTGGGGGGGAACCCCCCCATTTCGAAAAAAAAACGTCATTAAAAAAAAATCGACATTTTTTTTTTCCGACGTTTTTTTTTCGACTTTTTGACTTTCGAATATTTTGTATTCGAAATTATGTCTATGAACCATGTGGCACCCCTCCCCACAATCGTTCAACTTGGTGGCCTGGTGCCTGAATTCAGATCTTGAGCGCAGTTTAATCTGTCTGAAGACAATATATACATCATCCAAGCAGCCAGAAAACCCTTGCCGAGGGCTCAATATGGAAGCAAATGGCTCAGGTTTTTTCCCTGGTGCTTAGGTAAACAGCTTGACCCCAGGCTCGCTACGGTTGACACTGTTCTATCTTTTGTGTTTCACCTCGCAGCTTTGGGCATTCATGTCTTGTCTTGCAGGGCTTACTTATCGGCCATTGCGGCCTATCTGTCCACTGACAGCTGTTCCTTTTCTTTAACTAATCCAGTCATTAAAAGGCATTTTGCGGGTCTTCTTCATCTGTTCCCGCCTATACACACTCCTCCCAAATGGGATTTGAATTTGGTCCTCACCGCATTATGCCTAAACCATTTGAACCCATGGCCACCACCGATCTCAAATACCTTTCTTGGAATGTCGTTTTTTTTTATCGCAGTGACCTCGGCAAGGCGCGAGTAAGCGAGCTCCAAGCTCTGTCTGTGGAATATCCGTTCCTCTCCTTCCACAAGGATAAGGATGTGCTCCGCACTCATCCTTCTTTCCTGCCTAAGGTGGTTACCGATTTTCATCCGTATCAATCGATTTCCTTGCCTGTCTTTTTTCCCTAACCCGGCATCGCATGCCGAGAGAGTCTTGCACAACTTGGACGTCAGGCGAGCCCTGAAGTTTTATCTCGACAGAACGAGTGAGCTTAGGGGCTCCTCACAGCTCGTTATCACTTTCATGACCCAAAAGGGAAACCGGCTTCCAAGGCAACTATTTCACGGTGGACTGCCTCCTGCATTTCGGAAGCCTATACCATTCAAGGTCTTCAACCTCCGAAAGGCATTCATGCTCATCTTGTACGTGGCATGGCGCCTGCTGTTGCCTTCCAAAAGTATGTTCCTTGGGAAACCATCGCCAAGGCAGCTACGTGGGCTTCCCCATCAACTTTTTTTAAGTATTATTGCTTGGACCTGAGCTCCCAGTTTGGCCAGGCTGTCCTTAAGAACCTATTTCAATAAAAGGTGTTTTTCTATCCACCCAAACTAACTGTGGTGTGTGTTTGGAATCTCCCACAAGTATGGAGGAAAGGGAACAGGGCGTACAACTATAACAAAGTTACTCAACGTAGTGACTACCTTACTCCTAGTCCATAATCCCCTTTCCTCCATTTGCCCGCCCGCCATCCCCTCTAAAAAGTATCCTCTATTATTGCTTAAAATGGTCTCGGACCTGGCTATAGAAAAGGACTGAAGGGCGATGCGCTTTGCGGAGTTCAGGAGGGCGGGTACCCCGCGTAAAAACAGAAGGACAAACATTTTACTTTTTTGATGCTTTTTACAAAAGTGCTCCGGTCCCGTCCAAAAGGACGGAATGTCCCACAAGTATGGAGGAAAGGGGACTATGGACTAGGAGTAAGGTAGTCACTATGGTGATTAACTTAATTATCCTTAAACACAAACTGTCCCCCAGACATATTCCTTTAGGACTGGGACGAGGAGGAGGCAATTGGGAGCTATGCACACTTCCATTCATTCACACCACTTTCGTACTGAGACGAGGAAGAGGACTGTGGCGAAGTACCAGTGCAACAGACAGGCACATCCCGCTAATAGATTCAGCTATGGTCAGGCAAAGGACTTGCACTGGGAACCAGTTAATAGGTCACTGGTGCTTAAAATCGGAGACCGGCAGAGGAAGGAGGAGAAGAGAATCCCGCTTTGCGAGAAGGCCGCGGCTGACTGACGTGGAGCAGGCTGGAGAGGGGCGGCGGGAAGAACGCTGTGTGTTGCAGAAGCGTGAGAGATCCCGGGGTCCGAACGGGCTGTGAGAGGGTTGAGACACTTGCAGTCCCCTGTGCCGTATGTCCACAGTCAGACCTGTGGGACACTGAAGCCTCCAGATTGCCGCTGCAGCAAGGTTCAAAGGCAAGGTTCAAAGGCGGCGAGCGCTGCTCGCCCGAGCTCTCAAAAAGCACAAGCCGAGCGAGAGGAAGCCAGAGAGGTGAAAGAAGACGCCCAAAGGAGTGGCCATGCACCGGTGAGTGTAAGAAAGGGAACACTCATACTGGGGCCTTCGAGGGGCTGGACATGGTCATATGAAAATGCTGAACGAACTGAAACTTATAGTTGGGTTTGGAGACCGAATTGGGGTATTTTGAATACCGAATAAGTACTTTTAAGAATGCGACAAGTATAATTGAATACCGAACTAAAGAAGAGATATATGAAAAGTATATGAAAATGCAGCACGAGTGAATAGCCAGAGATGTGCATTCATGAACGCAGTGAAAACAATGAATGATCATTACTGGTTTTCACTTTGTTCATAAATGAACACTTATGAACAAAATTAAAGCCAATAATGAGCGTTTATGAGCCAAGTGCAAAGCGAGTGATGAGCACTAATGGACAATGTGAAAGCAAGGTGGTGGAAAAGGATGAACACCACATAGTGAGTTGTGTGAAATACATGTTGTAGCAAAGTCAAGAGACTGCCAAGGAGAAACACAATTGAATGTTGACTGAGGACACCAGTTTTCGAGAGAGAAAACCTGTGTTGGCACGAACGCCTGAAAGAATGTATTGAGATCGAAGTTGTGTCAAGAGGAATCTGAATAAGTGTGAGCCCAGAGATACAAAATGTATGGGAAACCCGTTGTGGCAAAGAGAAGCAGAGTTGAGTGCCAATTAATGAGACAGGTTCATAGAGGGAAAACATAAGTTGGTAACAAAATGTGAATGGTTATCAATTTGCCTGACCTGTAATGGATGGACTGTGTGATCCAACAACTGCTCCTTGACCGAGTGACCCCTTTTTGGAAAGAACCAAGGAAAGCCAAGAGCATAACAAAGTGCCAATGCTAATTAGTTTGCGTGACCTGTAATGGGTGGACCATGTCATCCGACAACTGCACCTAGACCGAGTAACCCCTACTTGGAAAGACCAAGGAATGTCAAGCTACAGAATCTGTATAATAAGTGCTGAAGTGGTTGAAGAAAAGAGCAATCTGTGTGAACTATTGAAAAGCCTGGATGGTTACAAAGTTGAACTGGAATTGGGATTGAAAGCCAAGAGATTTGAAATGATTGTTTTGAAGCTGGAAGAGCTGACTTCTTGGGTGAAGCGAACCTCAAGGCCTTTTGGAACTATTTTGAACTTGGGGAAGGAGAAGCTGGAAAGCAAGCCAGGAGCTGGAAGAAGCTATGAACTTTATTTGGAACACTGTTTCTTTGTTGCTCACATCCCTACACATTGTATATCTATAGTTGTGAGGGCAAGTATTGGTTTTGGACACACAGACTTTTGAGTTGAACTTAATGACAAAGACTCTATCGTTAGTTTCTTTAGGTAGGGCAATCCCACCTTAGCATAGGACAAGTTAGGCCTTACTCCATCCTGATATTTAAAAAGAACCATTTCAATTAGAAAAGTAAATCTGTTGTCTGTGTCTTACTTCATGATGCCTTCACACTATGATGCAGAAGGCAATCCCCCTGCTAAAACGTAGAGATTAAATGGCAACATTGGACATGAAAGATGCATACTTTCATATTTCATTGTTTCAATGTTGCCAGTGTGATTGGGGGAATGCTCAAGGTGAGGTGTGGTATTCTAGCAGAACCTGTAGTTTTTTTGGGTTATTCCACATCCACCTTCCTTCCATCCAAAGATGCGCTCTTACTAAAATCCACCCACCCCTACACCTCTGGTAAACCAACTAGGAGTCCGAACCCTGTCGCACTGAGGAAACCACAACTCCCAGAATCCTTGTTGTTCATCTAAGTACCCCCTGTCCTCCTTCTGCACGTCCTTCTGATTATTATTTTGCGACCTCTCAATCGGCATTTACAAAACGCCACTGTTCCCACAATTCCTCCTGTCTATTTCATAAACCCTATTAAACGCTAACCCCTTCCTTTTCTGACACAATCACATGTTTACCTCATGAGAGACAACTGACTAAGTCCAAACCTGTTTACCTGACAAGTCCCAATGCTAGAGTCAGGCAAAGTCAGGCAATTGACCAGAATCACACACACCTGGCGGCCCTGTCCTTTCCCCACTGGGATAAAAGGTGGAGCAAGAGAGCACACTACGAGCAAGGTAGACAGCACGACGTGAGAGCTAACTCAGCGCATCAGTTCAAGAGGAGGATAAAGACGGCGCAAACCGATGGGGTGACAAGGAGAGAAGCAACCTTTTTTTTTTCGATTAAGGCCCGTGAACCTTCCACAGAAGGGATCGTAAAACCAGGAACAGTAGCCAGCGCGTGTTGCAGCAGATGTCAACGGTACATGAGACCCTCCTCCGCTGATAACCAAGCTGGGGAGAGACGCTGGTCTCTGTGGTACCGACCTTGACTCCAGATACTCCGAACAGCCAAGCAGTTCATCACAGCTGGTGAGTCGCTGGGAGAACCGATGAAAACCAAACTGTGTTCAGTGAAAGCCGCAAAATACCAAGTGTGAAGGTTCAAAGAACTGTTCAAAATAAAGGGGAGACCAGCTCCAGAGGGATTCGGCACCACGTGGGTGCTCACTCAAGAGACTCTGGTCTATCCTGTGTTTGGTGAAACTGCAAATACCAGAAGGCCTTGGGAAGGCTGCTGTAAAGGAACGGTTAAAGTGGTCATACATGGGTCGTACAAAATTCTCTGTACATTCGAAAGACTTTGACCGACAGGTGATTACGAAAGGCATGATTGATGAAATGGCAAGAGTGAACCCAATAGAGGGATGCTAACAAAGGGGGGTGAAGCCTGAAGTCCCTGTAGCAAGGAAAAGCCATAGTGAACCTGACGGAGGGAGGCTAACGTCCGAGAGGGGTCTGAGCAATGAAGAGGGTGAACCCCATGCTGAAGAACTATCACCCGAATAAAAAGAAGAACTTTCTTTTTAAAAACTTTATTTAATACTGGCATTTTTGCATCACAGGAAGAACATATTTCGGACAGGGTATTACAGCATACATACCTAACCAAGTGTAGCTTGGGTCAAATTATACTCGATATAAGGTGTGGGGGAAAGAGTGGGAGGGTCGAAGGAGGGTGGGGGTGAGTCACAGCGTCGCGTGTCATTCAGAGGATGTTGCGGGGTTCAAAGTTCTTGTCTCCTCTTCCTCAGCCAGTAGGTATGACCTGAGGGGGGGGCCCATATATCCTTCGGTCTCGAGGTGGATTGAATCCCTCGAACGTATGTCTCTTCACATTCCTGTGTGTTGATTAAGTCTCTTAACCAGCTTTGGTGTGTGGGAGGGTCCTTTGATTTCCATTTTTTAAGAATGTTCCATTTGGCCACGGCTCCCCCTACTGTGAATAGTCTGCGGGTTTTGACGGATGCCTTTCCAATATCTCTAGCAGGTATTTTAGCAGTGTGACCGGGATATTCGTGTTTAATATAGCATCCATTGTGTTTGCGACTTCATTCCAGTATTGCTTAAATGGTGGGCATTCCCAGTACATGTGGATGGCTGTTGCATTGAGTGTGCAACATTTGGGGCATGGCTGTGGCTTGGAGGGGTCGAATTTGGAGATTTGTTTGGGTGTGATATGCAGTTGGTTCAGGATTTTGAATTGAATGAGTCTGAAGCTTGCGCATAGGGATATAGTTTTTGTATATTTGCAGTAGTTTGTCCAATGTTGTTCATCTTTCTGGATATTCAGGTCTTTTTACCGTTTAGTTTTCATATCATTCTTGGATGGTGTATTAGATTGAGTAATCCTGTATAAAGTGGACACGCTGCCTACGAAGCCCTCTTCTGTGACGATCTCTGTTAAGAATTTGTGTGTCGGTGATGCGCTGGGGAAGGATGGTCATTTTTTCTTGCATGAGGCCTTCAGCCGTTGATGATGAAGGGTTGTGGTTAGTCTTTTCCCTGTTCTGTTTTGGATCTCCCCCGCTGTGAGAAACCGACCTTCTGGGAAGAGGTCTCCGACCCAGGCCTGTTTTTCAGGGTCCCCCAGTGTTTGTATAGTGCGATCCATTGTGGTTTCCAGACCTGGGTATTGCCATAGGGAAAGGTGCGGCCAGTATGGAGTTTCGCATTTCACTCTCGAGGACCTGTGCCCATCCAGACCTGGGTATTGCCATAGGGAAAGGTGCGGCCAGTATGGAGTTTTGCATTTCACTCTCGAGGACCTGTGCCCATGCTTACTGTTGATTCAATAGGGTCGGCCAGCACTTTTTCTCTGGATACCTTGGCGAATATCATGCTCTTGAGGTTCAGCGGAGATGCTGCAAATTTTTCTGCATGCATATGCGCGCATATTGTTCTGTGGTGTTAGCCCAGTATTTTGCGAAATGTGCTTGTGCTGAGTGGTAGTATAGCTGGAAGTCTGGGGCTGCTAGGCCTCCTGTATCGTAGTTCTCGCATAGTTTGGGCCAGCTCGGTCTAGGCGACTGTCCTCCCCATACAAAACACGTGGCAAGCTTTTGCAGAGTGTTGAAAAATGTCTCTGTGTCTAGTGAGACTGCCACCGTCTGCACCCAGTGGTCCAGTTGGGATGTGATGGCGAAGAAGCGTCTAAGGTTCAGGGCGGTGGAGCGGCCTGGTATAAACCTGTCTGCTCCGGGTGCACCAATTTGGTCATGTAGGGGTTCAGTTTGTTGGTTATGGCTTTAGCAAAAATGTTGGTGTCGGGTTTATGCGGTTTCAGCAGCACCGTGATGATGGCTTCTCTCATTGTCGGTGGCAGTGTTCCGATTTCCAGGGCTTCATCCCAATCTCCAACAGCCGTGGGGCGAGTTTGTCTATGTAGATTTTGTAGAGGTCAGTTTGTAGGCCATCCGACCCTGGTGCCCTGCCCGCCTTGAGGTCTTTGATTGCTTGTTTTATTTCTTCTAAGGTGAGGGGCAAATCTATGTTACCACTTTCTTCTGGAGTGAGTTTGGGGAGTGGGAAGGAGTCCAGATACACTTGTAGTTCTTCTGTTGGTAGTTGGTCCGCATTTGTGTACAGCCTTCTATAGAAGTCTCGGAACACCTCGTTCATTTCAAAGTGGTCCACATGGGTCGTGCCTTGGTCATCCATAATGCTGGTGATTTGTCTATGCCCCTGTTCGGTCTTGATAAGGTTTGACAACATCTTGCTGGACTTATTGCCTTCGCCATATTTCCTGGCTCTGATTGGTTGAGATGTATACCACACCTCCTGTTCTGCCAGTATTTTGAACTTAGCTAGCGCTTCGTTCAAAGTGGATAATGTTGCGGGTTTAGGTGCTCTGGTATATGCTGACTCTGCCTCTTTGATGTGGGTTTTGGCTAGGGGATGTTGGGCGCGCATGTCTTTCAGTGTGCCGTGAACCTTGGAGATCAGGTGTCCTCTAAGCCACACCTTGAAGGCTTCCCAGATTATGTGGTTTGATTCCACTGAGTCTTTGTTGCGGTCGAAGAAGTCCTGCACTTCTATTCGGAGTGGTTTGTTTATTTGAGGCGTCTCGTAGGAGATCTGGGGGCATTCTCCATAAGCGGTGCTCCTGATTAGGTGTCCCGATCTGAATTTCAAGAACCGCTGGAGAGTGGTCTGAGAGTGTCCTGGGTAGTATAGTGCATTCCTTCAGGTCTGCAGTGCAGTTCGTGGAGCAGAGACAGTAGTCGATCCTAGAACTCGACCCATGGACGAATGAATGAAATGTGTAGTCTCTGGTGGTAGGATGCATTTCCCTCCAGGCATCCGCCAGTGGTAGGGTGACCATGGCCTGTTTTATGGTAAGTGCTGCTTTAGTGTTTGCCCGCTGGCCCGTGGATGTCCTGTCGAGATCGGGATCAAGAATGGTATTGAAGTCTCCTCCCCATATTATTGTTGTTTCTTCTGTGGGGATTATTAGATTTACAATCTGCTGATAGAATTCTGGTGTCGATTTTGCGGCCGTACGTATTTTTGATTATTAGTTCTTGCCCTTGTAGTGTGCCCCAAACTATTACAAATCTGCCATTTGTGTCTATATTGGTATTATGCACTCTGAGTCCTAGTCTGTGGTGAATCAGAGTCAGGACCCCTTGTGATTGTGATGAGTAGTTTGTCGTGAATACCTGCGGTCCCCAAGAACGTCCAAGTGAGTTAGACATTTGTTCCGTTATGTGGGTCTCTTGTAGTAGTAGTATGTCTATTCTGTGCCTATTGGCGTATGGTATTACTTTCCTGGTCTTGATTGGGTTCAGGAGTCCCCTCACGTTCCAGGATAGAAGTCTAGTGCTTCTGGTTACTTGTTGAGATGCCATTCATTACACTTCTGTTGTGTGTGCATTAATGCTGCTGTATTGCGAGGGTCTTCTTCCTTTTGCAACGATGCCAGTTTTTTTTTGCTATTGTACCCGCAGTCTTTCACCAAACCAACTTTTCGGCGATGTAGTTTTATATAGCTACCGCACTCCGCTGTAATGACCAGGCAACGGGCCCGTTTATCCACCCACCCCCCCCCCCATACCCTCATCATCCCCCCAAACGGGTGGTGTTTCCCAAAAAACCATTTGCAACTTTGCAGTAGAACTAAGGGGAGAGAGGGGGCAGCGTGGCCCAGCCTCCTCTCCGGGACTGTAGTTCAGTGTTCATGTGGATCGGCATGCTGCTGACTCGTCTGCAGTTCAAGGTGTTAGCGTTGGTTACATGTCAGGTCTGGTAGATGGGAGTGCGTTGATCAGGTCCCTGTGGGTATCTCAGGGATGTGGCTTTCTATGTATGTCGTAGCTTCATCCGGTCAGTCAAAGAGTTGTGTCTTGGCCGCATGTTGGATACGAAGCCTGGCTGGGAACATCATAGCATATATTATTCTCCAGTCTCTCAATGTTCTTTTCACTGGGTCGAAGGATCTATGGGCAGTCTGCACACCCGTCGAGAAATCCTGGTATATTTGAATTCGGTTAGATTCAAAGGAGAGGGGGCCTTGCTCACGTGCCTGTCGGAGCACCAGGTCTCGATCTCGGTAGTTGAGCAGCCTTGCTATTATTGTTCGTGGTGGTGCCCCCAGTTTTGGAGGGGGGGGGGTCAGTGCTCTGTGTGCTCTCTCTATCTGGAATTTTTTGGAGAACTGTGTATCCGGAAATAGGGAATGGAGCATGTCCTCGAGGAAGTGTTCCATGGCGATGTTAGGCTTGCGCTCCGCCACCCCGACCACCCTGATGTTATGTCTCGAGCGGGATTCTAAGTCTTCACGTTTGTTCTGTAGTGCCTTAACGTCTTTTTGAATTTTTTCCATAGTTTTGCCCTGTATGGTAGTTGTCTTTCAGCGTAGAAACCCCGTTTTATGCCTCTGTGACCCTGGAATTAACTTTCTTTATATCTGCCCGGATGGAGCCTATGTTTTCCCATATATCGTCCAGCTTGTTGCCGATTGCCGCAAACCCTCTCTCCATAGCCTCAGGACTCGGGGCTGGTTTTCAATTCCCTTAAGGTTCACTTAGCTGCTCTCTCAGCCTCGATTACGTCACAACAGAAGGTGTTGTGGTGGAAGATACCAGTTATTAATGGTTTCATGGAAGGGGTCAAGAGGATTCACCCCCCCATTTCGAATCCAGCTCCCGGATGGAACCAGAATGTGGTACTAACCAGACTTATGGGGGTCTCCATTTGAAACTGCATAAGGCAAGTCTCAAAGACCTTACCTATAAGACAGCCTTCCTAGTGGCTATCACTTCTATAAGAAGGGTTAGTGAACTACAGGCCCTTTCAGTTCTTGACTCTTTCATTACAGTTCAGAGATAAGGTGGTTCTGCGCACTAACCCTCGATTTGCGCCTACATTTATCTCCAAGTTCCATGTGAACCAATCAATAGAACGGCGTAATTTCTTCAAGAACCCTACTAACATGGCCGAAAGAAGCCTACACACATTAGATGTGCGTAGGGCAGTTATGTTTTACCTGGACAGAACTAAACCTCTGAAAAAGACAAACCAATTTTCTGTTTCAGTGGCAGCTGGTAGAGAAGGGTATCCTGTCTCTAAATCGGCAATCTCAAGGTGGATTGTCAATTGCATCACACTCTGTTTCTCTCTTGCTAAGAGAGAACTGCCCTTCAAGCCTATAGCACACTCTACTCGAGGCACTGGGGCTTCCATAGCATTCATCGCAAATGTTCCCCTCAAATCTATTTGCAAACCGGCAACCTGTAGTTCTGTACACACCTTTACAAAACACTGTAGCCTAGACACTCATTCTAGGTCTGATTCCCAGGTGGGACAAGCGGTACTAAGACATCTTTCCACTACTGTTCCTTCTCGACTACCCACCGCCAACTCCGGGTCCTGCTCACTAGTCTATGCACAGCGTGTGATTCTAAGCAGATTAACAAACATCAGAAGACATGCATTGCTTACCGTAAAAGCATTTCTGATGGTTGTATCTGCTTAGATTCTCATGCGCCCACCCTTCCTCCCGCTCGAATGGAAGGAACATGGATGTCTTATTACTTTCTCTCTTTTCTGTACTCACTCATGATAGTCGTAAGGCTCCCTCATGGCAGAAAAAATACAATCGGAGGGACCTTGACACGTAAGGGATTTTGGGTACACTACATGTCACATAGGGATAGTGTTACAGGCACGTCCATGTCGACGTCCCCTTTCGATTCTCGAAAGACAAGGTGCAATACTCCGCGTTTACCGCTGGATGTCAGACCATATGCACAGCATGTGAATCTAAGCAGATACAACCATCAGAAATGCTTTTACGATAAGTAATGCATGTCATCCACCTCAGCTAAAGTAAAGTTTCTCAGTTCATCAATAGCAACAATAATTATCTTGGTCAGGAGGATTTGCCACAACTGATATGTTCTAAAGGAATACAACTTCTTTGTAACTTTACACAGTTCTCTCTTCAGAACCACAACCAACATAAATTGTCTTAGTCAGGACCACTTTGTAGCACTTCTTCCACTTATACCTGGTGTACTCCCGTGCTAGGCCTACTCGTCCAAAAGCTTGCCATCCGGATATACTTCCTTGCCGGCAACAAGAAGTGCTTTTGTTGATTAGATCAACTGACAAAAGGTTCACAACAGCTTCACACTATTCAACAGTTTGCAGCTTCAAAACATTTAATAACTCTTCAGAGAAAACACGATTCACAGTAATGCTTTATAATTATCTTCTATAAATAATTCTCCTCTCCCTCTGAATATCCTCTTTCAGAAGGGCAGCCTTTTTGCCACTCTTTTCCCAACTGCACACGTAATCAAACATTGACAATTATGTTATCCCACTCTGCTTCTCTGTGGGCTTTGATAAATGTGTGTTTACAGCAGCTTTTAACATATGTTGGACAAAGGATGGGCAACAAGTGTTACAAATCATAGACTTTTCAATAGCCCCTTTCTGCCGTTGGGAATACCTGTTTGATTGTATTGGCCTTGATTTTAGTCTCTCTTGCAGGTATTAATTCTTAATAATATTACCCCATCGGTTTGCTGGGTATCCCACAGACTCACACTTTTAAAGTTAGTCATTTGGCTTTGTGAATCAAGGTTTTTGTTGCTTTTCACTATTTCGGTATTTAAAATTACTTTGAGAACCACTTGCTCCTACTTTTAGAGTGTCTAGGCCAGGAACATCGCTGGGACTCGTGCTACTATTGCGATTCCCTCTCCGTCCGGGCACTCCGTCGGCTTCTTCCGTGGAAGGAGGTGTTTCAGTGCGTTCCTCCACTGCATTTTCAGCTCTTCATTGATGGAAATGAGAAACACCCTGTAAGTTCTTTATTCTTTAGGTCGCCCCGGCCAGGGCACTCCTTCCCGAGGTATTCCGGGACCGGGAGGGGCTTGAGTGGCTCTGTTACCAGGGGTCCCCCTGAGGTGCCAAAAGGGCCCAATAGATGCACTGAAGTGTTCTCCAAGGCTTCCTGCAGCGGGCCTGCCAAAACCGGACTCTGTTCCGAGGTTCACCGTTTGGGTACTAAAGTTCAGCCCAGTTCTTCTGTGGCTCTGGGTACTGGGGTTCGCGCTGAGGTCTCCATTTCTGGAGCTTTCCTCACTGATACCGGAGTACGCCCTGAGGTCTCCGTTTCTGGAGCTTACCGCACTGAGTCACGGCTCAAGGCCTCTCTTGAGGGAGCTTTACGTACCGGGTTAAAACCTGAGGTTCCTCTTCTTGAGGCTAAAGTCAAATGGAATTGAGGGATCCTGTTTGAGGGTCTTATCGGTGAGGTACGTCCATAAACCGCCCCGCCCTCAGGGTCGTGGTGGTGTCGTTTCTGTCAAGTGGGCAATGAAGGCAAGTCACGGACCACAGGCGTTCTGGTACCGGCTCTGCCGGGGTTCCTCCACTGGAAGCTAATTCTGGGGCAGTACCTAAGATGTCCAGTAAACACCCAAGAGCTGCCAGCACCGGCTCAGCCGGGGATCCTTGTGTCAAGGCTAAAGTGTTACTCAAGTCTCTTCAATTAATTTCAATGCTTTTTCACCTTCCAACGAAATGTTATACTTTGGAATACGTGGCAATGTAATTCCCTCCTTCAAAACAATTTTCACCAACTCTATTTTCAAACAACCAACATCATTGTCATTCATCGCCCATGTACAAGTTGGTACATTACTTAATTCAGTTGGTAATGGTTTAGACAAAAATTGTGGCACTGGCATCTTTTGTGGTGATATTGTCAAATACACTCCATCAGGAGAACAATGAATAACCGCACTCAATTTTTTCAACAAATTTAAACCCAATAAATTTTCGCCGCAATTTTGTGTCAAAAGAAATGGCCAAGACTCAGTGGATGGACCTAGTGTTATAGGTACTGACTGTGACACTGGACTGATTACTGGCGTTCCTGCGAACCCTACTGAAACGTTCTTTTGCCCTGGCAGTGATATTTCTGGAACCAAGTGATGGTCAATTGAGCACTTCTGTGCACCTGTGTCCACTAGAAAAGTGTGCTCTCTATTCCCAACTTTCAGCTCTACGTAGGGCCCTTTCTGATTAACGGGAATAGATACTTGTTCCAACCCCTGTCTTGGGCTGTCCTAGTTGAACAATACATCATCAGATGTAAAGTCGCCAGAGTAGTATGAATTGGACTGATTGTCAAAAACATTTCCTTCTCCTGCACTATTCTGCTGATGCTGGTTTTGGTTCTAATTCTGGTTGTGATTCCCCTTATTATTCTGATTTTGTGGCATCCTGGAGTTTCTATTTTGTCCTTGCGTTCCCGGGCTACCTCTATTCTGCCTTCTTGGGGCACTTCCATTCCTATTCTGTAAATGTGGGCACTGTGCTCGCCAATGACCTTCTTTACAATATGCACATTGATTCAGTCCAATTGGACCTCTGTGCATGTTCGAAAGGTTTCCTCTCGTTTGTGCATTCCCTCTGCCACTGTTAATATTCGCTACCTACTGCAATAACACTCGTTTTTAGATTAACTAAGTCCCTTGTTTCTTTCTCCTTCTCTGCATTTACTCTATTCTCATAGTATTGTGCCATGTGTTATACTTCACTGTGTGACTTTGCTTGCCACGCGCTTTCAGATGTCATTATTAAATTTTGAATTTTCGGTATTAACCCTCTCACATACTTGTCAACAATCTCTTCCTGGGTTCAGTACTCAAATCTTGGCCACTATAATCTGCAAATACTTATTCGAATTTATTAAAATAGTGAGTAGTCAGTTCATCTTTACCTTGCACACATGCCGTTAATTTGTCCCAGACGATTCTTTTTTCAGGTATTAGTATTTTTAATTTCTGTACTATTCGAGCTGGTAATGCTAACAGAACCGGCAATGGCTTCTCGACAGCTTTTCTGTCTGTATCCTCTTTAATCAAATGTTCCCACGTCCCACCCAAAATATCAGCATCATCTACATTTCTAATTTGCTTCCATATATCTATCGGGAGAATCACAGGAAATAATAGATCAATATCACTCATTGTAAAAATAGACGATTTCAAATAGGACTCAATTTCCTTATAAAATCCTGCCGGATTCTTCCTCAAATCAGGGATTGTTTGTTTTATATTATTCACCTCCTGTCTGGAAAAAGGGACATGCACAAACTGTGCTGTATAATGGGCTTCTATCGTGTGCGTGTCAGTCTTTGCAGGGGCAGCAATCTCTACCTTCGGGACAAATGTGGGAGGTACTTCCCTCATGGGCAATTGTAAACTAGGCCTTTCCTCTTTGGTTCGTTTATTAAGCACTATAGCTAAATCGAGGGAGAGGGCAGCCCTTCCAGTTTCAGGTGAAAACGCTCTTTTGTATATTGCCATCAAATAGGGGTGGGGGGCAACAAAAACTCTCTTCAAAACATTCATCCTGCAAATATTCAACCGTCACCTGTAATGTCTTCCTCTGCATCTCTTCGGTATACTGATCAAATATATCATGAACCTCCATTGGAGTAATGGTAGCATCCGTAATCCAGTTAAGCGCCTGCCACGTACACATTTTCATCTCTTCACTAACGGGTTTTAACTGCGGAAAAAATCGCCTCTTGACATATGGTACCACCTGTTGTTTCCCTCTTTTCACCTCTGCATGCAACTGATCAAGCTCACTTTTAAACTCAAATAGCCTGTCTATGTGCTCTTTTACTTCTGCCGCACTTTTCCTCATACGCGAAAAAGCATTTAAATCTCGCAACCTCTGCGGTGCTAACATACCAGTCAATTTCTTCCATCTATCTACAAGATACTCCCCCATGCATTCCAACAATACCTGTTGTTCACCGAGCTTCTTATAGTCATACATTGCACTCAGCGCAGATCCCTCGTCATTGCCTTCAATGTACTTTTCTGCCCATTCTTTCAATTCTTCTTTTCTCTCCCTACTAACTGTAACTCGAGTTACTCTGGTGCTCTCTCTTTGCAAAGGCCCCTCCTCCAAAGAACTGGAAGAACTGCCTCCTGCAGCAGCTGCTAATTCATGCTCTGTCGGTCGTGGGGGAAATGGTGTCACATGCACAGGGGGAGATGATGCAGATGGAACAACAGGAATGGGCGGTGGCAACTGAGGTAGAGCAATGTGTATTGGTGCAATTGTGTCAACATTGCTTTGAGGACGTTCTTGTCTCTGTTCATTCAGAATTTTATTTATCAGTTCATCTGATGCATGGATATATTTTTTGCATGCCTAATTGAAAACTGCTATCCCCTCTTCTGATATCCTCTATCACTTTGAGCTCATCTAGTTCTAACCTTTTTCTGTGTTTGATTTGTGTCTTCGTGCATGTTTCTCTACTTCTTAAACAGAGATTAGCTTCCTTCCTCCAGTCTCACAACATCGAATGCCGCTGGGCGTGCCTTCTTGCACAGTAATACTGATTCTAAGTGTTCTATACGTGCCAAATCAAAAGTTCCATCTTTCGGCCACTGCAAATCTGCTAAATGTCTGGTTTGCCTATGCCAAATTTCATCAAACAGTATTGCTCCTATTCCATATACATTTCAAATGCTGGCGACCCTACGGGTGGCGCAACCTGGCCAGTTTCCAAAGATGGTCTACCACAGTGGAAAAATCCCACTAGACAGGAAGACAATTTCCCAGGCATATTGATCTTATTCATACCTTACCCTGGGCGTTTGATCTTGCAAGAGCAACACTTAACCAATATCAGGGCTGTTAAGAATCGGGGCATGACTCACCTGATCAATCAGTTTGTCTCTCAAGATGCAATTCGCCCTTATACAGACGCAACCAAGAATCGTGACTGCGTATCTGGCTCAATCTGCCTGGTTTCGGGACCCTCGCCTCAATGCTCTCTGGCCGCTGCTCGTCGATCAGGGATCGGCTGTGTACAGATCTGCAAAGGAGTCTCATCACTTTCACAGGGGCGCCCCGAACACCTTTCGATACCCGGCTCAATGGCCTCGTCCTCGATTCGTTTTTCGCCTTCTTCAAATTCAACGTACACGATGGAACAAAAGGGAGAGGGTCCCTGTTCGGGCATCATTTTTTTGCTAGGTCCTGAAGACCCTCGCGTATGGAAACAAGGCACAATCACCATACACTAGTGATACGACAGACACAAGGTTCGATTGCCTAGTACTAGGGTTTAGAGCGAAAGCAAATATACTCTGTCGGCCGACTGGGTCTGACCTCTCGCAACGTGCGTCACCCAGACCTTGAGAGACGCAAGATAGCGAACATTCTATAACAGTATCATAGATATAAAAAGACAATCGTACAATCTCTTTGTGACACATCAAAACTGGCCATAATGTATCTTCTTGAGCTAGGGTTCGGTAATTGACAATTATGACAAATATGACACATTATGACACGTTTCCTACTCAATCTATATTACTCGTTTTAGCAACAGTTGCAATTTGCAGTAAGCAGACATAGTTCTTTGTTATGAAGAACACAAGGCACTTGTTCAGCAAGGATACTGTGTTCGTAGGAGAGACACATTCCAAAGCATGTTATCTACTGGTTTCTATTTGTGAACTAGGGGTCAGCCTGATCTAAGGAGAGCCCCGAAGGGGGGCCGCTAAGGAAGTAGAATTCATGTTTAACGGCCTGGTTCTACAGTTTCAGCGAGACCGGCCGGCACCTGGGCCGCTGATTAAATGTTTCTCTGCTCGCTTTCAAGGACTTGTGAGGGAGGAAAACAATGTATTTCTGTACTGTTTGGCATTTCTGTCTGGGCCGGTCTATCAACATGTAGACTGTGGCCTCGCTCAGTGCATGAGCTTTCGGAATAAAAATACATTTTGCAAAGCGTTTCACAGAAAGGAAGAGAAAGCAAATGGCGGATATTACACAAAATGGACGCCCTATGGTTATGCTGAAGATTCTCTGTTGGCGATATAGGGCATATGATGCGATTGGTTTTCGGCCAACATAATATACCTTCTATGCTTGGTTAGGGTAGTTTCTGTACTTACAACACCTTGCCAATCAAAGTCCTCTCTTCGGAAGGGCGACTGGCTCAGTGTAGTGGACCTTCAGGACGCACATATGCACATTCTGATATGGAACCTGCATCGGAAATATCTGCTCTTCTTCCTGGGACAGGAACACTTCCAGTTTTGTGTGCTCCCTTTTGATCTCAGCTCTGCGCTGCATGTCTTTACGAAGATGTTGTCGGTCATCACAGCTTTTCTCAGGCTGCAGGGTGTTCACGTATATCCATATTTGTTACAATTGGCTCCTGCGCAGTCCTTGCCCACAGATGGCATTGATCAATCTCCAGTCTCTCCTCCAGCTCCTGTTCCACCGTGGGCTGTCGGTGAAATGGTGGAAATCTTCCATAACCGTCTCTCAAGACCTGATTTTCCTGGGTTTCCGTTGGAATGCCGTCAGCACCAAGGTGTTCCTAACGGCGGACAGGATTGCGGACCTATCAGCCACATGTCAGCTCTTCCTCCAGTCTTCGCACATGACAGCTTGGTGGTTCCAGAGACTTCTCATGCTAGCCCTTCCTCTTGCACGTCTGAAGATGAGACGCACTCATCTGGCTCTTCTGAGCTCTTGGTCTCAGGCTTCGGATCTAGATTTGAAAATAATCCCAGTTCCATCCTGCATGACGTCGAATCTACAATGGTGGTCCTCGACCAGCAACCTTTGAGTGGGCCCCTCCTTTCAGGAGCCCTGCCCACAAGTGACGGTTACCACGGACTCCTACCTCCTGGGGTGGGGTGTGACGCTGTGTCACCTCGAAGTATTCGATCTTTGGATACTTCAGGACAGGCAGTTTCATATAAATTATCTGGAATTCCTGGCTGTTTTTCTGGCGCTCAAATCTTTTCAACCGTCTATCACAAACAAGGTAGTCTGTATTCGCACCGACAATTCTGTGGCGATGTTTTACATCAACAAGCAGGGTGGCACCAAGTCACCTCTACTTGTGGAACTAGCCATACAGATTTGGGAATGGGCCATCCAGCACAAGGTTTGGCTCATCCCGGTTCACATCAATGGAACTGCAGACTCACCCAGCCACCAGTCAGGAGTGGGAATTGAACAGCGATGTTCTTTCCAACATTTTTCACCAATGGGACACTCCAGAAGTGGATCTCTTTGCGACTTTTACAAACCAGAAACTTCCTCGGTATGCATCCAGGGACGGCCTCGGGGTGTCCTCCATAGGAGACGCTCTTGAGATTCTGTGGCACAACATGAAGGCTTACGCTTTTCCTCTACTGCCTCTGATTCATTGGTCACTCTGCAAGCTCAGAAATGCATCAAATTGCACTCTCCACTTCATAGCTCCTTGGTGGGTAGCCAGATTCTGGTTTTCAGAACTTCAGCATCTGTCGGTTCTTCCTCCGATCAGATTTCCACTGATTCCTGACCTTCTTCACCAGAGTAATCACCAGCTGTGGCACCCATCCCCTCAATCATTCAGCTTGGCAGTCTGGTGCCAGAGTTCCGATCTCTAGCGCAGTTTAATTTGTCCGAGGACAACATGCGCATTATCCAAGCTGCCCGAAAACCTTCTACGAGGGCTCAATATAGGAGCAAATGGCTCAGTTTTTGCCACTTGTGCTTAGCTAAACAGCTTGACCTCAGGAAGGTAAATACTGTTCTATCTTTCGTGTCTCACCTCACTTCTTCGGGAATTCATGTCTTGCAGGACTTATCTGCTATTGCGGCCTATCTGTCCACAGACAGCTGTTCCTTTTCATTGACTAGTCCAGTCATTAAAAGACATTTTGCGGGTATTCTTCATCTCTTCCCGCCAGGGTGCACCCCTCATCCCAAATAGGATTTGAATGTGGTCCTCACCGCGTTACCCCATAAACCATCTGAACCCATGGCCACTACCGATATTAAATACCTTTCTTGGAAGAATGATTTTCTGATCGCTGTGACATCGATGAGGCGAGTAAGTGAGCTCCAAGCTCTTTCTGTGGAACATCCATTCCTCACTTTCCACGAGCATAAGGTTGTGCTTTGCATTCATCCTTCCTTCCTGCCTAAAGTGGTTACCGATTTTTCCTTTGAACCAATTGATCTCCTTACCTGTCTTTTTTCCTAATCTGGCATCAGATGCAGAGAGTCTTACACAACCTAGATGTCAGACGAGCCCTGAAATGTTACTCCAATAGAACGAGTGAACTCAGGGGCTCCTTGCAACTCTTAGTCACATTCGGAGACCCGAAAGGGAAACCGGCTTCCAAAGCAACTATCTCTCGATGGATTGCCTCATGTATTTCAGAAGCTAATAGCATTCAAGGCCTTCAACCTCCGACAGGCATCCATGCTCATCTGGTATGTTGCAAAGCGGCTGCTGTTGCCTTCCAAAAGTATGTGCCTTGGGAAACCATCGCCAAGGTGGCTACCTGGGCTTCCCCCATCAGCTTTTTGTAAACATTGCTGCTTGGGCCTGAGCTCCAGGACTGATGCCCAATTTGGCCAGGCTGTTCTTAAGAACTTATTCCAGTAAAGGGGTTGTTTCCATCCACCCGAATTAACTGTGGTGCATGCTTGGGAATCTCCCACAAGTATGGAGGAAAGGGGATGGGACGTTGGAGTACAACAAAGTTACTCACCGTAGCGACTACCTTACTCCTAGTCCATAGTCCCCTTTCCTGCATACACCCGCCCGCTGTCCCCTCTAAAAAGTATCATCTATTATTGCTTAAATGGTCGCAGACCTGGCAATAGAAAAGGACTGAAGGGCGATGCGCGGGGCGGAGTGAAGAAGGGCGGGGTTACAGCCACTTTGGGAACCCCGCATAAAAATAAAAGGAGGATAAAAATCACATTTTTTATGCTTTTTTACAAAAGTGCTCCGGTCCCATTCCGAAGGACGGAATGTCCCACAAGTATGGAGGAAAGGGGACTATGGATTTAGGAGTAAGGTAGTCACTACGGTGAAAAACCTTGGTATTCACTCATGCGCGAGTGCTGCTTCTGCTGCTTTGAACGCCTGCCTGCTAATTGCTGCAGAGCGCTCTGCGGTCACTACAAATTTGTGAACTCACGAGGTAAGGCATGCGCTTCTGGTCCTCCCCCCGCCCCCTGCTACTCGCAGGACTTCTGCTTTTGTGGCTTCTCGCGACCCGTCAAACTGCTTCTCTGAGTCCTCCTCGCTTGCGCCCTTGCAACAGGAGCTCCTTCCAACCCACCAGAGTCCGCCCCGAGTCCCTCAAGTGCATGCCATCCACCGGAGACAGCCTCCTGGGAAGGAAATCTTCCCTCGCTTTCACTTGCCGCCGCGCAGCCTCTGCAGAACAGGTCTCCAGAGGGCAAACTTCCCTCTTGCACGTTTCCTGCTGCGCGACCACTGCATTTCAAGATTCGGTAGACACAGACCCTCTTTGGACCAGCACCTGTTCTGCCGAACAGTGGTCCTGGCGTCTTCACTCTCCTCCAGCTTCTGCCTGGGCTGTGTTCAGGAACCATGTTGCTGCTGCTTCTTGCTTCCTCTGCTCTTCTATATGGCCTGCAACTGAGGGGGCCTTTTAAACTTCTCGGTCTCCCTCAGGTGTCGGTCATCTGCATTAACACGCTGACCACTCCTGCATCATTGTACCTCTATAGCCCTCTTCTTCGTCCCCGTACTTGGGAAAGAATGGGACTTGAAGTCCCTAATGACATTAGGTATTTGAGTTTGATTTTTACTTTTAAAACCCAAGTTTGTTCTTTATAATATTCTTTAAAGGATCATCACAAAGATTAGTCACCAAACCTGATTGAAAAGGGGAAGGCAGTTCTTTTAAACCGTTATTCACAGATTTCCTTTCACTGTGTCTCGGGGTGTTAGGGAGGTCTTTACCTTTACAAGTTGAAGTTGCAAATATTTTGGAAGGGTTTTTATTTTTCCAAATGCCTAGAAGTTTGTGATTGTTTTGAACCCTTATTTATATGTGTATCTTGCAGAACCAAAACTTGGTTATTATAGTAAGCCATGACATATTTTGGCATTGAGGAGACATCCTCCCTAAAGGAAGACCAATACTGAGTCTCATCCCATGGAGTACACTCCTTCCCCTGGGCCTTTTCTCCTCTGAGGTGATCCTCGATCAGACCCCCCCTCCCCCTGTCCCCCTCCACCCCAAGGTCAGGATAAGAAAGTGTCTGGCTTTCCCTGGCCACCTGGGAGGAGACATTAGACAGGGATTTAGTGAGGAGTCAGTAGGATTCATCACAGCACCTTCCCATAGAACAGGTTATTTGGCCGTGTTTGTTCTCGGTAGAGCGGCTCTCAGACCTGTACAATGTATGCATAGCATGTGAATCTAAACAGATTTATAAGCCCCAGGAGACAAATGTTACTTACCCAGTAATAGTCTTTCTGGTGCTTGTATCTGATTAGTAATATGTCCTATGACGAATCGTGGGATTCTGTTACTTCTCCTCAAGGGGTGGGGGGTGAGCCTTTCCTTGTGAAGCGAGGGAGGTGAGCCCGCAATGCAACATCCTCCATAGGGGTAGAGGCAAGCAGGACCTCACCGGGAGAGACTGCCCCTTTGGGGACAAGGACTCATATTCCAGTTGGGAACCCCATAAACCTAAGATCATCATACCCTCTTTTACAAGATATTCTGAAGGAAGACGTTTACCTTTAAGAATTGTAAGAGCAACTGGGACTAAGAAGATCATCATTGAAGCCATAATGAATGAACAATTGAATGAGAAGAAGGACTTGTGCAAATTCTCAGGTGAAGCCCGGCTGTGTTGTAAAGGGCGGTGTGTTTGTGGCAAAAAAGCTGTTAGGCTGGTGTGGCTCTGGCCTTTGCTGTGCGTACTTGTAATTGCAAGTTTTGGCATTTGGACCGGCATTTGGACTGTATTTTCTGTGGCCTGGACAGTGAACAGTGAGTGTCATTTCACTCAATCACATCTTTTCACTCAGGATTTGCCTTTTCCTGCAAGACCAACGGAGAGCGAAGCTACACCCCCTGGAGCAATTGAAGTAAAAACACACCCAGCCCTCGCGGCGTGAAGTCCGGCTATGGTGTAAAGGGCCGTGTGTTTGTGGCAAAAAAGCTGTTAGGCTGCTGTTTGGTTCTGGTGACGTTCGCAGCTGAACATAACAGAAAGACAGCTGCTTGCCTTCTAGCTTCCAGGAGGGTCGTGATCTCCTCCCTGCAACATAAAGTGAGGAGCACTGGTGAAACCCGAGTGCGGAATTAACGGCAGTGCTTTTCGTTTTTGTCTGTGCTGTTGAGCTGCTGTTTGGCTCTGGTTGGCGCATCAATCTATGCCGTGGAAATCGTGTCCCGTAAATCACTGTCACTGTGTTTCTGGCAGCGCACATCAGATGCTGCAGGAGGAGAGTCGTGTCTGTTAAAATTCTTCACGCTGTCTCTAGGAAGAGCTCCTATCGAAGGTAATCCCTTTGTTAAACCTTGTGATAGAAAACCTCTATATAAAGCATCTCCAAGCTGCGCTGGGTTTGGGAAAGGCGTGATAGGCCTCTTATTCCTAAGGGCGTGTGGTGGTGAACATAGTGGCACCTTGGAACACTTTTTTGAGAAACCAATCCCTGGAGTGCTTCCCATTGGATTTCCACTTGTTCACCTTTACATCTATCTTGGAGGTTAGTCCGGTTTATATACACCATAACCGGAGTTCATCGCATTGGTTAGCTACAAGAGCTACAGAAATTAGTCTTCTTTCACCTGTGCTTTCCTTTTTTATTGTGACGACTTTAAGTGGTAAACATTGTGATTCAAAATGAGACTTCGCAGTACACCAACTTTGGAGAGCACGCTGGATCAGGAAGGCTCTTATTTGGAACAAATACAGAGGGTTGGGGAGGAAACCAGCTCATCTGTATTAAATATTCCAGCCCCACAACAGATTACTTCCAGAACTACCGTGCTCTAGTCCACACTCATTCCCCATATACAGCCGGGGCAGATGAAACCACTGACATCACTGAGAAAAGGGTGGAAGCGGGGTTTGGAATATACCATAACAACAAAAATAATTCAAAGTAAAATTAACTTCCTCAAGAAAAGAAATAAAAGTTTAAATGACGCAGAAGATTTAGACGACAGAGTGTGGCGAACTATAGAACACTTACAAGGGAGTGAAGAAGGGGGCTCACCTATGGTCATGGAAACGATAGAAAACACAGTTTTTAGTCCAAATAAACAAAAAGATCTGCCGCTGAATTAAATTCAAGATCCCCAAGCCAGATCCAGCGAAGATTCACAAAGCAATCTCCAGCAAGCAATTGACAGTACCCTCTCTGCACTTAGCTTTGTGCTGAATTCACAAGTTTCAGTATTTGAGCTTTTAAAAATGGAAGTGCAAGCACAAGCTGTTGTCTTGGTATAACTAACAAATGAAACCTCAAAAAATGAATCGGCAATTGTGGGCCTGAACAGTAGTCTGATTCCTACCCTGAAAGAAGTGCAACTGGAAGGGGTGAAACAAGGTCCTCATATTGCTCAAATCTTTCTTTTGCTTAAAGCAGGAAAAAAGGAAAGTGATAAAACACATGAACTGATCAAAAAAGTGACAGGAAATGTTCTACATCTATCAAACTACAGGCACACCCAAAGTGATGAGGGATTGGTTCCTAACCCCTCATTTGATGACACCCCTCTTTGGGAATCCATTTTGGAAGAATTCCGAAGATTAGCAAACGTGGTTAACGATGATGATGAGGCGGTGGTCATTGATACTACAGCATCATTTGAGGATAAAACCATCCAAGGGCTTGCCCATGTTAATGATACCTGGATTCCAGCATCCTGTCAAAATTTTAAAGGAAGAAGGACAAAATGGAAAAAAGCAAAAGAATGCAAAAAAAGACAAAAAAACAGAAATGTCTTTGTGTGAAGAATACAGGTACAAACTTATTCTTGAAAAATCTGACACTACCAGTGGACAGTGCACCCAACCAGGCGTGTGCACCAGCTTCTGACTCATTGAAAACCAGTTTAATTTTGGGTGACAATCAAATAAGATCGATTGCTAATCCCCCAAAAAAACCTGCGTTAAAAAGATCCGGAGTGGGAAAAGGTGAAGGCCCATAGTAAAGAAGATCCAATGCTTAAGTGTCGGTCTCCAAACTGAAAGTCTTAAGATAGTCCCAATATTCCTGAGGAAAAAAAAATAAGGCTAAAAAATCAACTCCAGAACTTGAAATAGTTGGGGAGCCTCCAAATAGACCTTTGAAATTAGCGCCGATATTTGCAAAGCGGATAGGAAATTTGGTGCCTACTCCTGGCATAAGTCTTGCAAATCAATCCATACAAAAGGGAGAGAGGCCGGTAAAAACAGCCTGTGTCGAGGACACATGGAATGGCCTGGGGAAATGCAGAAAATTGGAGATCAGTAGTGGAAGCTCCCTAATAGAGGGGTCAGAACCGGTCTTCAATCAAGAACCAGTTGAAGTTAAGAGCACAGAAGAGGCAGATTATACAATACCAAAGGTCTGGCTAAGGCAGGCGGCCAACAACAAAAACAAATCCCTTAGCAGATCAGCTATTCTTTTTTACCTGAATAAGGTCCCAAACCTATACCTCTTCGCAAGTACTGACATAGAATATGTCAAATTTCCACTTAAAAATGATCCTCACTGTGGAAATTGGCTTGAAATCAAGAAGAGCAAAACAAGCAATCCTAAATTATAGGACTCATTTGGGCTGGGTTGGCCTTACAGTCTCTGAAGTGCTGGAAGACAACACATCAAGAGTCTCCCCTAACATGTAAAGTCCAGGTGTAAAAGCAGGTATCAAAATGGGGGGCCGAGAGGGGGATCTTCAAGGCTCAATCCAAAGTGGAGATCTTATGGCAAAACTCCCCGAGATTATTTCCCAAATAATCCTAAAACTAGGAACAGAGACAAATTGCCTTTAGGGAAAGTGGCCTGACGCTGGTCTGCTGGAATACGCGAGGGCCAGGGTTTCTGAAAAAGAAACAACTGAAAGAAGACCTCTGGGGACTCAATGATATTTTAATACTGCAGGAAACCTGGCTAGTAAACTCTATCGAGATTGAGGGCTTTTCAATTCAAAGCCTTCAAGCATCTCAAAAAGCTAAAGGCAGACCGTCAGGGGGCCTTTTACTTGCCTTTAAAAATTCCACTTTTAAATTGATCACCCCACTATGCAATAACCCTTTGGGAATACAAGCTAGTAAAATGGAGATGAAAAGTAACAGTTTACAATTTGAAATGGTAATCATTAACATTTATTGGAATCCTGCCACCTCTAAACTCCAGTATTTTCTCGTAGAACTAGATTATATATTAACTAAGGTGAAGATCGAACAGAAGGGAATAAATATTCTTTTAGCGGGGGATTTCAATACAGACTGTTCTAGTAACGTTTGTGGTAAGCATCCATACAAAGGAAGTAAACTCTCAAGAAGTGGAAAATTGTGGGTGGATTTCCTGGCTTCATGGGATTTAGAGGGAATTCAGGGGAAGCCCATGGAAGATGGTAATGCTGGGAAAACCTGGCGTCGGGGAAATTCAGCATCTACATTGGATTATATGAATAAACTGCCACTCAAGAATTGCGCCACAATTGTTCAAAAATTTCAAAAAAACTCCTTTATTCCTTATTTGCCCTTTAATTCTTGTTGACACGTGTTTCGGCTACTCAAGAGCCTTTCTCAAAACAAAACAGGGCTTGATAGAGTACACATCAAATTCTATTCACATAATTGTTTTACATAAATTGTTCATAAATTTGTACCCAAAAAGGTTCAGGCAAAAAAGAGGGTTATGTAATATGAATACACATGTATTTTGAAAAATAAATAATAAATAATAAATAATTTACAATTGCATTACACCGCAATACATATAGTTAAATCAATATATACATCCAAGTCACAATAAATGCAAAACAACAAAAATTTTAAGAGCAATGAAAAAGTAGAAAAAAATTAATAAAGATAAAATAACAAACAGAGAAACAAAGAAATATTGTTTTAGAATAATTAATCATAAATAAGTCCAAGTTTATATATTATTGGTTTCAATATTAAATACAAGTTCTCATTTGTAAACCTTATATATTGGTTCTTTCATATGTTATAATCTACAATATTATTCCCTCTAGTGGATTGTAGTAAATCGCCATTCGACACACAGTAATAAATGCACGTGTGAGTGCAATAAATGGATAAATTAAAATTTCTTACCCGTCTTATTCCATACGTCCCGGGTAATTCCCTATAGTAAAAATAATAATATAGAAAAAATATTTCCAATCTAAATTGTTATTAGCACACAACAATCTAATCTATTAATTGTCACAAAGTTTTGTTAAAACCCAGCCTCTCGTATGACCATAAATATATCCCTCCACTTTACAGTCCTATACACCTACTTTGTCACTCAGCACACCTTCAATTATAATCAATTTCGGTTTATCATTGTGCAATCCTATTTAGTTACTCAACACAACTTGAATTATAATCAATTTCGGTTTATCCTTGATTGGTTAAACATTCTCCCCGTTTGCAAACCGTCCCCGATCTAAATGGACTCCCATATGGTTACTTGGGATGCCCGACTGCGGGCCTGCAAAAACGTCTCTTTCCCCTCGTTCGGAGACCCACCGCTGTTAGCTTACCTTCTGCTTGGTAACAATCCGTCTCCTCGCGTCGGCCTCGAACAGTAATGAGCCGTCGCGGGGATCCACCATGCAATGTATAGCATCACCATGGTTACACAAATCCACCTTCTTCTCTTTCTAACATCGTTTCACACAGCGGCCATATTGGAAAGGTTTAAAGACACGCACATCATCCATTCACTTTGTCATTATTTGTATCATGATGATGTGTCGTATTCCCCTATCACCCATTTGCATGTTACATAATTATAATTATATTTCTAATTGGACATCTACCCTCGATTATAGGGCAATATAGAAAGAATTATATGAAATGAAATTTGTATATTTATCGCCAGAAATTAAAAAGTTTAATTTTGTGTATCAATCCAATTGGTATTCCAACTGTATTTGTGTCGAATGTTATTGACCACTATCCACCCTTGCATAACACTGTTTCTCATCTCTGTCGGGACCTCCCCGATGATCTAATTAATTGTATTTATACGTACTCATGCCAATCTTGATACAAATAATTGTTATTGAAAAGACTCGGTATTACAAAATACCCTTACACACATTATTATGTATCATTATACACATATTACATATAAGATCAACTTTTCAAAAAATAAAAAAATATATAAAAAAATAGTCCCTCCATTTCAATACCCATTGTTACCTTCTACCAGATTAAGGGTATCATACCCAAATGATCTCCTTTGATTTCATGATATGTATGAGCATTCAAAGTCAGAGAAAATGTCCCTTCTCATTGTCATGGTTGAGACCAAACTCAATCGATCTAAATTTGCATATCAATCTGGCTTCCATCTGTCTTAGTCTCTCCTCTAGGTTTCCACCTCTTTTCCCATTTGTATCTTCTGCAGTCCAATAAACCTCAGAGATTTTTTGTTTTCCATTTGATGTTTGAGCTGCCAATGTTGGGCCAGTGGTAATGTTGCATCTTAGCTTCCAATAGTTGAAAAATGTTCTCTTATACGAAACCTAGTTTCCCTAATCGTACTCCCAATATAGATCATCTTGCATGGACATATTATCGCATATATTTTGTATTTTGAGCGACAATTTATATTTTCTTTTATTTTCATTTTCGTCCCTCTTGAGTCCACAAATTCCATCGTCATATCATGTGCAAAATCACACATGGTACATGTGCCACATTTTCGGAACCCTGTCATCTTTCGATCCAACCATGTTCTACTAGGTTCTGGTTTCACATCTGGTAGAAGAGAAGTGCTCAAGGTCATTTTCAAAGTTTTAGCCTTCCGATATATCATTCTTGGTCTCTCTCCAATACAACCCGTTAGGTGAGGATCAAGTTGTAGAAGATGCCAGTTTTTGTTTAAAGTTTTCTTCAGTACTGCAATATTAGAGCTGTATGTTGTAATAAAATTAATCATCATATGCTCAGTATCATTCCTTATTTCTTTGGGCATCAGAGTCTGCTCCCAGGTTAAATTGGCTACCTTTTGTTTTGCTGCTCCAATGCATTTCCTCGAATAACCTCTCTGTTCAAAGCGGTCTAGCAGTAATTCACATTCTGTCTTAAAATCACTAGTATTTGTACAGTTTCTACGCGCTCTGATAAATTCCCCTTTCGGGACATTCCATTTTACCGGTTTGTGATGGCAGCTACTGGCATGAAGGGTTGAGTTCACCTCTGTTTCTTTGCGAAAAGTTCGTGTTGCCAATCTATTGTTCTGTACAAAAATGGTCAGATCCAGAAAATTTATGGACATCTCGTCATCATGGCCTACAAATTCAATGCCCAGATCATTATCATTTAATCTGATTTTAAATTCATTCAAATCCAAACTCGTTCCATCCCAAATTATAAAGACATCATCAATAAACCGGACCCAAAGAATCATATGTTGTTTAAATGCCTCATCCTTGTATACTGTTTTCTCCTCAAAAATTCCCATAAAGAGGTATGACTGATGAAGAGAAAACTGTATTGAACAAAGGACTATCATTTGCCCCGACTTGCAAATTGGACCTTATTAATACTCAGATAGATCTATTTAAATTTGTAAGAAAACTACGATTGAAAAAGTTTTTTGCCACCGCACATAAGAGTGGCCTTGCACGGACGGAGGAAGAACTGATAAAAACTGACTTCACTATGGAGGATATTGAGAACATTCATACGTTAAAAACATTGGGAGATGGTGAAGATAGTGAAATTCACAATACACTTCATGATTTGAAAATCAGACCGATTTGCCTTATAGAGAAGGAACTTAAAACTAAATCTAAATTTTCACCGCAACTTTCAAATGAAAATATGATTGAAGTATTCTACAAAGCAACATCACGAGACATATATAATATGTATAACGAAATTAGAATGAACGTGGACAAACAGAACCTAACAAAGGGGGAAAGGCAAGCATTGAAAGACTTGGAGAATGAGAAAACAATTGTTATAAAGGAGGCCGATGAAGGCGGAAATATTGTATTGATGAACAGAGAGGACTACATTAATATGGCTCAGAATCACCTGACAACACCAAATTGTTATCTGGAACTACCAGGTAACCCTATAGTGGAAATTATAACTCGAGTGGAAGAACAGATACATGAATGGCATAGGAAAGGTCTGATTACGGATGATGAAAAATCTGCATTATCAAATAAAACTCCAGTGATTCCAACCATGTATTTTCTACCAAAAATACATAAACTGTTTGACAAGATTCCTGAGGGAAGGCCAATACTCAGTGGAATTGGATGGTTAACGGAGAGAATCTCTGAGTATATTGATAACATACTAAGGCCGCGTGTACCAAAACTAAAGGCGTTTATTAAAGATACCACGGATACTATCAAGGCAATCAGTAAAATAACCTGGAAACCATCACACCGACTTGCAACCTGGGATGTCCGCGCACTATATACTATCATTGAACATCAAGCGGCTATACAAACTATTAACTTTGAATTTAGACAGGACTCGGCATCGCACTACCAATACATACAAATGCTGAAGGAGATGTTGGCAGTAACATTAGAAAATAATGTTTTCTTGTTTGATAACAAATACTATCAGCAGAAGAAAGGGATTGCTATGGGCACTAAGTATGCACCGGCATTGGCAAACCTCTTTATGGGAATGTTTGAGGAGAAAACAGTATACAAGGATGAGGCATTTAAACAACTTATGATTCTTTGGGTCCGGTTTATTGATGATGTCTTTATAATTTGGGATGGAACGAGTTTGGATTTGAATGAATTTAAAATCAGATTAAATGATAATGATCTGGGCATTGAATTTGTAGGCCATGATGACGAGATGTCCATAAATTTTCTGGATCTGACCATTTTTGTACAGAACAATAGATTGGCAACACAAACTTTTCGCAAAGAAACGGAGGTGAACTCAATCCTTCATGCCAGTAGCTGGCATCACAAACCGGTAAAATGGAATGTCCCGAAAGGGGAATTTATCAGAGCGCGTAGAAACTGTACAAATACTAGTGATTTTAAGACAGAATGTGAATTACTGCTGGACCGCTTTGAACAGAGAGGTTATTCGAGGAAATGCATTGGAGCAGCAAAACAAAAGGTAGCCAATTTAACCTGGGAGCAGACTCTGATGCCCAAAGAAATAAGGAATGATACTGAGCATATGATGATTAATTTTATTACAACATACAGCTCTAATATTGCAGTACTGAAGAAAACTTTAAACAAAAACTGGCATCTTCTACAACTTGATCCTCACCTAACGGGTTGTATTGTAGAGAGACCAAGAATGATATATCGGAAGGTTCAAACTTTGAAAATGACCTTGAGCCCTTCTCTTCTACCAGATGTGAAACCAGAACCTAGTAGAACATGGTTGGATCGAAAGATGACAGGGTTCCGAAAATGTGGCACATGTACCATGTGTGATTTTGCACATGATATGACGATGGAATTTGTGGACTCAAGAGGGACGAAAATGAAAATAAAAGAAAATATAAATTGTCGCTCAAAATACACAATATATGCGATAATATGTCCATGCAAGATCATCTATATTGGGAGTACGATTAGGGAAACTAGGTTTCGTATAAGAGAACATTTTTCAACTATTGGAAGCCAAGATGCAACATTACCGCTGGCCCAACATTGGCAGCTCAAACATCAAATGGAAAACAAAAAATCTCTGAGGATTATTGGACTGCAGAAGATACAAATGGGGAAAAGAGGTGGAAACCTAGAGGAGAGACTAAGACAGATGGAAGCCAGATTGATATGCAAATTTAGATCGATTGAGTTTGGTCTCAACCATGACAATGAGATGGGACATTTTCTCTGACTTTGAATGCTCATACATATCATGAAATCAAAGGAGATCATTTGGGTATGATACCCTTAATCTGGTAGAAGGTAACAATGGGTATTGAAATGGAGGGACTATTTTTTTATATATTTTTTTATTTTTTGAAAAGTTGATCTTATATGTAATATGTGTATAATGATACATAATAATGTATGTAAGGGTATTTTGTAATACCGAGTCTTTTCAATAACAATTATTTGTATCAAGATTGACATGAATACGTATAAATACAATTAATTAGATCATCGGGGAGGTCCCGACAGAGATGAGAAACAGTGTTATGTAAGGGTGGATAGTGGTCAATAACATTCGACACAAATACAGTTGGAATACCAATTGGATTAATACACAAAATTAAACTTTTTAATTTCTGGCGATAAATATACAAATTTCATTTCATATAATTCTTTGTATATTGCCCTATAATCGAGGGTAGATGTCCAATTAGAAATATAATTATAATTATGTAACATGCAAATGGGTGATAGGGGAATACGACACATCATCATGATACAAATAATGACAAAGTGAATGGATGATGTGCGTGTCTTTAAACCTTTCCAATATGGCCGCTGTGTGAAACGATGTTAGAAAGAGAAGAAGGTGGATTTGTGTAACCATGGTGATGCTATACATTGCATGGTGGATCCCCGCGACGGCTCATTACTGTTCGAGGCCGACGCGAGGAGACGGATTGTTACCAAGCAGAAGGTAAGCTAACAGCGGTGGGTCTCCGAACGAGGGGAAAGAGACGTTTTTGCATGCCCGCAGTGGGGCATCCCAAGTAACCATATGGGAGTCCATTTAGATCGGGGACGGTTTGCAAATGGGGAGAATGTTTAACCAATCAAGGATAAACCGAAATTGATTATAATTCAAGGTGTGTTGAGTAACTAAATAGGATCGCACAATGATAAACCGAAATTGATTATAATTGAAGGTGTGCTGAGTGACAAAGTAGGTGTATAGGACTGTAAAGTGGAGGGATATATTTATGGTCATACGAGAGGCTGGGTTTTAACAAAACTTTGTGACAATTAATAGATTAGATTGTTGTGTGCTAATAACAATTTAGATTGGAAATATTTTTTCTATATTATTATTTTTACTATAGGGAATTACCCGGGACTTATGGAATAAGACGGGTAAGAAATTTTAATTTATCCATTTATTGCACTCACACGTGCATTTATTACTGTGTGTCGAATGGAGATTTACTACAAACCGCTAGAGGGAATAATATTGTAGATTATAACATATGAAAGAACCAATATATAAGGATTACAAATGAGAACTTGTATTTAATATTGAAACCAATAATATATAAACTTGGACTTATTTAGGATTAATTATTCTAAAACAATATTTCTTTGTTTCTCTGTTTGTTATTTTATCTTTATTAATTTTTTTCTACTTTTTCATTGCTCTTTTACAATTTTTGTTGTTTTGCATTTATTGTGACTTGGATGTATATATTGATTTAACTATATGTAATGCGGTGTAATGCAATTGTAAATTATTTATTATTTATTATTTATTTTTCAAAATACATGTATATTCATATTACATAACCCTCTTTTTTGCCTGAACCTTTTTGGGTACAAATTTATGAACAATTTATGTAAAACAATTATGTGAATAGAATTTGATGTGTACTCTATCAAGCCCTGTTTTGTTTTGAGAAAGGCTCTTGAGTAGCCGAAACACGTGTCAACAAGAATTAAAGGGCAAATAAGGAATAAAGGAGTTTTTTTGAAATTTTTGAATTAACAATTGTGGCGCAATTCTTGAGTGGCAGATTATCTATTCATATTAGTAACCAAGGAGGTAGGGGATTGGTTCCTCCAACAAATGCCACATAGGATGCGACATGGCTGAAAGGCTAAATTTAAACCCATCTAGGTCGCCAACAGGAGAGGTTGTACCGACAAATATCCCGCAACACTAATCTGTACATTGGATTATATATTTGTGTCCTCTGAACTGTCCTGTCTCCAATCAAGCCCGACTATAAATCATGAAGGTGGGAGTGATCACTCTAGGTTGGAACTTTCCTTTCCTGACCTGCAAAGTTCTAGAAGCATGAGGTTGGCAAGAAGTGGAGGGCCTGAAGGGAAAACTGAGTGTCAAAGTATAGGCAAGGAGGGAAAATCCTTAATAAAAAATTGGAAGAAATCCCAAATCTGACCTGGAAAGAACTCCACCCTGAGAATTTCGGGAAGTTTATATGGCTTACACATCCACCAAGCAAGATTGCTGCAACTCCGAAGCAAGATCATCTCCACACTTTTAATGAAGAGACCTATAAGAAAAAAAGGGAACATAGAAGTACTATGCACAACCTAAAAAAAAGATCAGTGATAAAACTATCCTTCATTTTAAGCTTAAAAAAGCAAAACAGTCCTACAGAAACTGGTCAAGAAATCAAAGGTCTCAAAGGATGTAACAAGATGGTGAACAAATGTTGCGTCTGTTAAGTGTAAACAATGTTAGGAATTTCTGGGCAGTGGTGGGCCAACTAGAAACAGGTATTAACAGCTCTCTGTGTAACCTAGTCCCAGAAAAAAAGTGGGTGGAATACCTTTCAGAAAACTTTAAATCCCGAGGGTCTCCAGAATTTTATTGTACTATGGATCGTTCTTGGTCTCTCTCTTTCGATGAAAATGACATTCCTGAACTAATAAATAAGTCCTCTAGATCCAAAGCCGCAGGACCAAATGGATTGACCTACCAGGTTTTGAGAAACAACCCAAAACTTTTGGCGAAGATCCTTTTTCGAGAAATACTAAAGACCCGTATTTTTCCACCTTCATGGAGGAATGCTCTTGTCATTCCATTTTCAAGGGGGGCAATCAGCTTAGTCCGTAAAACTATTGTCCCATCGCTCTCCTTGATATTGACAGCAAACTTTTTATGCAGCTACTTTTGAGAGAGCTCACATTCTGGGTGGAGTCAAGGCAGATTCTATCATGCCATCAAACAGGATTTAGGAAGGGATTTTCCACCAGTTTAAACAGTTTCATCCTAAATCTGGTGAGCGAAAAGACAAAGGGGAAAATGGATCTACCTCTTTATGGGGCTTGGGTAGATTTATCCAAGGCATTTCATCATGTGGATAGATCTTTGCTGTGGAGAAAACTATACAATTGGGATCCCACATCACCTCCTAGCAAAGTTAGTTGAGCTGCATAGAAATACAACCCTAAGAGTGCGGCTGGACAAACAAAGTCATCTTTCTGAGCTGATCCAGGTCTAGAGAGGGGTTAGGCAAGGTTGCATGGGTGCACTGCTATTTTTTAACCTTTTCCTCTCAGACCTGGGAAACTTTCTGTTTCCCTCAGCCTTGGCCAGTCCAGTTATAAACGGAAGAAGTTTGCACTGGTTGGCCTACGCTGATGACATTGTGTTATTGGACAGGTCTGCAGCGGGCCTTCAACATCTCCTCGACAGGCTTGGGAAGTATGCCAGCCTTAATGGACTCACAATCAACCCTTCAAAATCCTGATCTTCAAACACCCAAAGAAGAAAGTCCGCTATGGAAACTGGTTCTTGGATGGGAAGGCTATCCCCCGTGTGGAAGAACTGACCTACTTCGGTCATAGGATATTTGCGTGCCCTGCAAACAAAGTAAATACAGCATTGATGGAGAAAGCTGTCCAAATAATTCCACAAATGAAAAAATTGAATACAAAATATTGTACATACTCCTACGTCCCGTCCCCTTTCCTCCATACATGTGGGACATCTCTCCATCCTGTGGGACGGAACCGGAGCACTTTGTAAAAAGCATCCAAATTTTTCAAAAAATGTGTCCCTCCTCTCTTTACTGCGCAGGGCCCAGCACATGGCCGTAACCCCGCCCACCTTGGCTCGGCCAGGCGCATCGCCCATCAGTCCTTTTCTCCGCACGATCGCGGCCGGACGCACTTGCATCCTCAGAAGATTTTCTTCCCTGTTTTCCTGTCTGGCTCTCGCTAGCGTTCGTTTACTAGTCTGTCTGTGTCTTTTAAATTATATTTTCCAGACTGTTCATCGTGTCACCGTCGCTTCGCGAGGGGGGATCCCCATCCTCTTTGTTTAGAGTGTTTGGGTCCGGATCACCGTTGGGAGTCCTGTTTTTACTGTGACTCCCTTTCGGTCCGGGCACTTCAACGTCGGTTGGAGTGGTGGGAGGAGGTGTTCCGACGAACTCCTCCTTCTCAGGCGTTCATCGACGAGAAGAAGAAACGCCCGGTAAGTTCTTTACTTTTCAGCCGGGAGGGGCGTTGATCGCTCTGTTACCGGGATTCGCCCTGAGGTCCCTGTCGGGCCTAATTCTACCAGAGCTTTCTCCGAGGGTCTCCGTAAGGGGCCTGTGTACACCGGAGTACGCTCTGAGGCCCCTCCTATCGGGGCTGTTTGTAGGCCCAGTTCTACTGAGTCGTGGGGTACCGGAGCTTGCTCTGAGGCCTCTCTTTCAGCTTCCCTCAAAAACAAAACGGGGGTGCGCCCCGAGGCCTTGGCTGGGCTTGTGGTTACCGAACGGATGCTCGAGGCCCGTGCCGATAAGTCTATTACCGGGCCTAGGTCCGAGGTCCCTTGTACAGAGGCTAAGGCTACCAACAGTTCTGAGGGGCCGGGCAAGGCCCTGTCGGTGAAAGCGGGGGCTCACCGTTCCCGCTCTTGTGGTGATACCAGATCTGTTGAGGGGGCAAAGAAGCAAGGTTCTTCTTTTACCGGCAGTGCCGAGGCCCTTCCTTCGAAGGCTCAGTTGGCAGGTTGGTATGTCGCAGAAACATTCCAGGCCTCATAGTACCGGCTCTGCTGAGGTTCCTTACGTTAAATCTAAAATTAAGACCCCTGACCCATCGACGGGGACCCCTGCCTCACTTGCTCACGTGCCGCAGTTCTCCTCCGATGAGGACAAAATGTTGGCCGTTCCCGCCACGACCACGGCGGCCATTTTAGGTACTACCCCTACATCTATGCCATCGGCCCCTGGTGTGGGGTTCGGTCCTTTGGGTGAACCTAAGGTCCCTTGTGCGCATCCTTTCCGGCCGGTTTATGATTGCAACGCCCGGATGCCTCTTCCGCACAATGTTTCGTTTCCCGTGGGGGCGACTCCTTTGATTTATGTGGATACGTTGGTGGAGGGGCCGGTGTGGCACCCTTCTCCGTTACGTCCCTGGATTTGTCCACCTCATGAGAGGCTTCCTCAGGTTCCGAAACAATCTCCTGAGGACACTTTTTTCGGTAAATTTCAAGCGCTTATGCGCACCGACCCCATGAGGGAATATTTCAAAGGGCTTTTCAGGGAGATATGTCCATCTGCGCCTCCGGCTCCACCTGTTGCTCCGGTGGTTCCGCTGGTGCCTCCCTTGCCCGTGGTGCCTCCCCCTGCTCTTCCGCCTTTGCCACCATTGTCCCCAGTGACAAGGCAGTGCCTGACATGGCTCAGCAGGATCCTGACCTGTCAGATGACCCTCAAGGCGATCAGGACAACAAGGACCTTCCCCGCTCTATCAGAGCCTTTCATGACCGGGTACTGGACATGATGAGTTTCTTAGATGTTCCGGTGCCGAGGCACCCGCTCTGCAGGAGGGCGTACTTTCTGGGGCGTTCACCTTGTCTCCCTTGGAGCGTACCGGCCTGTTTTTGCAGAAGGACATTCTGGCCGAGGTCCGAAGAATTTGGGAAAAGCCACACTCGGGATTTTTTGTCAATAAAAAGATTGACGCGAGGTACAGGCTGCATTCTTCGGAAGAAGTGGCATTGTCGTCTTGTCCGCCTCCCTCCTCCACAGTGGTGGCTGCGGCTACGTTGCAATCCAGACCTGCAGCATCCTCTTCCGCAACGGCTACTCAGGTCTTTGGTAAGGAGGACAAGCTCCTGGACTCCCTAGGGAGGGACATCTTTGCCAATTCGACCTTGCAGCTCTGGCAGGCCAATGCAGAATTGATTTTGGCGGGAGCTAACATGCGGATGCGGATGTGGAAAGGTCTGTCTGAGTTTGAGGAGCAGATTCCGGTCGAGAAGTTGGAAGACTTCAGAGGTGGCCTTTCCGATGCCAGAGTCTTGGCCCAGGATCTCCTGGAGGCTGCGGCTCATCACGTAGACACCTCGGCTCGGGGCCTGATGCTTGGGGTTGATACCTTGCGGCAAGCGTGGCTGCATGCCACTAAGTTTTCGAAGGAAGTGCAAGACAAGGTACTGGACCTTACATTCAATGGTAAGGAGCTTTTTCACTCTTCTACTGATGTAGAGCTCACCAAAACCAAGGATAGCACTCAGACGGCTAAATCATTGTCTGTTCTGGTTAAAACTCCTTTGAAATCCCAGAGACCGTTGTCGCAAAGTCGATCTTCCTCTGGTTTTACGGGCTTCCTCGACCGCAAATCTCGCAGAGTGGATACTCCTGCGGGGAATAACCGCCATAGACAACAGCGTACGTGGTTTTTCTCCCGCTCCTCAGCCTCCTCATCAGGTTCAGGTGGCACCGTCACCGATAAGCCTGCCAAATGAGGGTTTTCCGCGCTCGCAAGAGACCCCGGTGGGAGGACGCATTGCGTCTCATTGGGAGGCGTGGCAGACCATCACAGAAGACAGATGGTTCTTGTCAGTCGCTCGAGCGGGCTTCTCCTTACCTTTACCCCCTACCCCACCCCTCAACCCTCCTTTTCAGCTGTCGGGCTCACCCTCCCTCAAGGCCGAGGTTCAGAAACTTCTGGACCTCCGAGCTGTGGAACCCGTTCCCCTTGGGGAGCGAGGGGAGGGCTTCTACTCCCGGCTGTTTACGGTGCCCAAACCCAACCAGGCTAGCCTGCGCACCATCCTAGACCTTTCCCAGTTCAATCTTTTCCTACCTCAAGAGAAATTCAAGATGATCACGCCCAGCCAGATTAGCTCCTCTTTGCAGATGGGCGATTGGCTCAGCGTGGTGGATCTTCAGGATGCGTACATGCATATCCTGATTTGGAATCCACACAGGATATACCTCTGCTTCTCTTTGGGAGAGGAGCACTTCCAGTTTCGGGTGCTTCCTTTTGGCCTCAGTTCGGCGCCACGTGTCTTCACGAAGATGATGCCGGTGATTGCGGCCTATCTTCGCCTCCAGGGTATCCATGTGTATCCTTATTTGGACGACTGGCTCTTACACAGCCTTTGTCCGTTGGCAGCAGCGGGCAACCTCCAGTCTCTCCTTCAGCTCCTGTTCCGTCTTGGGCTGTCGGTGAACTGGCGGAAATCCTCCATGACGGTCTCACAGGACCTGTCTTCCTGGGTTTTCGTTGCAACACGATCGACTGCCGAGTGTAGCTGACCAGGGACAGAATGGCGGATCTGTTGGCTACGTGTCAGATGTTTGCGCAGTCAGAGAACATGTCAACCTGGTGGTTCCAGAGGCTTCTGGGCCTCATGGCCTCCTGTGTACTGGCTCTTCTTGCTCGTCTCAAAATGAGACGGACCCAGATGGCTCTTCGGAGTTCCTGGCGTCAGGCTGTGGACCCGGATTCCAAGCGGATAATGATTCTGGATTCCATGAGAGTGGACCTGGACTGGTGGTCATCTCTCAGCAACCTGTCGGTGGGTGCGGGGTGTTAGGGAGAATTCTCTGTAAAGGCTAATTTCCCAAACCTAGTGAGTCCCCCAGCAGCTTTGCTGGATTTTTTGGGGTTGATTTTTTTCTCCTGCTAAGAGTGAGACTCTTTTTCTCCCACTCTTAGACATGATTTGAGGTGTTCCTTTGACTTTGAATGTGTTTTATGGGCTATGGGGTCCTTTACCCCATAGGGCTTCATGTGTTTTTGGTATGTGGTTTACACAGCACCCTCCGTGCCGCAACCCAGGGGTGTCGTAGCGACCCCCAAACATAGACTCCATACCCTGGGACTGACTACTGTCTCCCAGGGCATGTAAAGTCACCATTGGCTTTACTAGTCCCAAATTATGAACAGAAACCAGTGCAAACCATCATATTGTCAACGTGTACTGGTCGGGGCAATTCGATTGCCCCGGGGTCTATTGTTCGAGGGGGCACATCTCAGTCTCCCCTGATCGAGTTTTGGCTGGTGGCAGTGGATACTACTTTTTATATTCGACCACAAATATTTTTCTATGGGATTTTCCCATTGTTCGAGGCTACCACTTTTTAATATAGCCGCGAACATACCGCCGGTTTATTAAATTAATATTAAATCACTGGGTGGTATTTTTTGCCAAAACTCGGTTCCAAAATGGCGTTTGTGTTCGCTTCTGTGACTCCAACCCAAGTCGAGCCCTTTGTTCCACTTTTTGGCGGGCTTCTCCACAGAAGCCTCCCAAAGTGGTGCCACTCTGTCTCGAGTGTGGGAGGGGGTTTAGGCACCCTGGACTGAGTTGCCTTGGCAACTCAAGTTGCACGCTTGTGTGATTGGCCCAAGTGGTGGGCCACCCGGCTCACCACTTAGCATGTTTGATTGACAGCTAGGCTGAATGAATGGGGGTTTGCTGCATAAAAGCAGGGCTTTGGGGACTGGAACTTCAAAAGTCGCCACAGGACCTAAAGCATCCGAAGAGGGAGAAGTTGAGCCGACCTGCAACGACGACACCACCAGTGGAGCCCTGCTGAACCGTCTCACCACTTTTCCTGACGACAGAGGAGATCTCCAGTCTGGAGAGTCTTCTTCCTTTGACTGGTGGGGATAACCAGTTTGCCCATCTTTTCGCCTTCCCAGATCATCTCATGGCCAACTTGCCCGTGCCAAGCACCCCGGCAACCGGAATACCACGGTTTTTCCACCACCACGAATAAAAGAGTCTTACCTTTTAACCGGAGAACTCAGCGGCTGGTTTCTTCCCTGACAGTGCAACGACCTTCAGCTTTCTTCCACGTCTGGGTCTTCTAAAGTGTTGTGTGCTTTTCCTAATTTCTGCCTTTTCCCTCCCTTTTTCTTAACTTATTGGAGTGCCATCTTTAGTTAAGCACTCACCTCTGTCTGGAAATAAGTGGTGTTAACTAAGACTTGTCTAATAAGGAATAAGGGATGTACATCTAGTAATAGTGACTGTGTGTTGAATGTACTTACCTCTTTTTGTGCTAGTGTAAATTATAAGTGTGTCTTTAAATAAATAATTATATACTTTTACACCAAAGCTCTTGTCAGTGTTTGCTTGTACTACTGTGTCTCTGTACCTATTGTGTATACTCTGCATACTGCCTAACATCTTGAGAGAAGTCTGACTGCTCAGCCACACAGCTACCAGGTAAATCTGGGTGGTACAGACTGCTACCAATTGGGTTTACTGCCAACCACCTGTAGTCCTAAATCTTTTGCAGTGGTCCCAGAGGGAACTGCACCGGTTTCTGCCTAACACTGGTGTACAGCGGTGGGATTTGTATCGAGTATACATTTTAGTGTGCTTATAGATATCTTGGTGCAACTAACCACAAAGCTTAGCACTAAAGAAGTTATTTTCTAAAACATGTCAACTATGGAAAGTTATAGTCAAGAGTTCCTTGCTACAAAAACTGCTGATTGTTTAAGAGTTCTCTGTAAGCATAAGAATCTCCTGACTAAAGGCAAGAAAATGGAGCTAATAGAAAGGTTGTTAGCAAACCTAAGTCTGTTTCAGGACCCAGCCCCCATGGTGACGATCACGACGGACTCCTCCCTTTTGGGGTGGGGTGCAACGTTGGATCTTCTTCAGTTCTCGGACCTCTGGTCGCCTCAGGACAAGCTCCTGCACATAAATCATTTGGAGCTTCTGGCGATCTTTCTGGCGCTCAAGGCGTTCAGACCGCTCATTGTCAACACGGTGGTCCGCTTAAGAACGGACAATGTGGTATCAATGTATTACATAAACAAACAAGGGGAAACAAAGTCTCCCCCCTCTCCCCCTCGTGGACCTGTCCATCCAGATTTGGGAGTGGGCCGTGCTTCATGGGGTCTGGCTGCTTGCAGTGCACATCTCTGGCCAGCTGAATGTCACAGCGGATGCCCTCAGCCGGTGGACAGTTGTCAGCTACGAGTGGGAGTTGAAGGCGGAGGTCTTCTCAAGGATTTTCTCGCGTTGGGGCACACTGGAGGAGGACCTCTTCACCATGGCAGTAAACAAGAAGCTTCCTCAGTACGCCTCCAGAGGGGTGGCTGGGAGCCTCCTCTCTGGGGGATGCTCTCGAGATTCCATGGCACAACATGAGAGCTTACGCCTTCCCGCCTCTGCCTCTAGTTCATCGAGCAATTTGGAAGTTGAAGAACTCAGTGACCTGTTCTCTTCTACTGATAGCCCCATGGTGTCCGGCCAGATTTTGGTTCTCAGAACTTCCACACCTGTTGGCGTATCCGCCGATCAGGTTACCAGTAACTCCCGATCTTCTTCACCAAGGGGAACAGATGTGGCACCCCTCCCCACAATCGCACAGCTTGGCGGCATGGTGCCTGAGTTCAAGTCTTTAGAGCATTTGAGTTTGTCTGTGGATAACATACGCATTATCCAGGCAATCAGGAAACCCTCGACTAGATCTCAATACAAGAGTAAATGGCTCAGGTTCTGTCATTGGTGTTTGGAGAAAGAGTTGGATCCGAGGGTGGCCACGATTGACACGGTGCTGTCCTTCGTTTCCTCCCTAGCAGAGTCAGGGGTTCATGTTCTGTCTTGCAGGACTTATCTCTCAGCGGTTTCCGCTTACCTTTCTACAGACCTGTGTCTTTATTCTCTAACTAACCCGGTGGTGAAGAGACATTTTGCTGGCTTGACACGCCTCTACCCTCCGGTTCGTAGTCCGCACCCGCCTTGGGATCTAAATGTAGTCCTGACGGCGCTGTGCCATAAACCCTTTGAGCCAATAGCTACGGTTGACCTCAAGTACGTGTCCTGGAAGGTGTCCTTTCTGGTCGCTGTTACGTCAGCGAGGAGAGTGAGTGAGCTCCAGGCATTGTCGGTGGAGCATCCTTTTTTGGTCTTTCACAAAGACAAGGTAGTCCTTCGGACAAACCCGGCTTTCCTACCGAAGGTAGTGACCGAATTCCATCTGAATCAGTCGATCTCCCTTCCAGTCTTTTTTCCGAACCCTGCCTCAGAGGCTGAAAGGGTTCTTCACTGTCTTGATGTCCAAAGAGCTCTTAAGTTCTACCTGGACAGGACTTCCGAGCTTCGGAGTTCTTCTCAACTTTTTGTGACCTTCGGTAACCCTCAGGGCAGGCCGGCGTCTAAGGCATCTATTTCCAGATGGATTGCTGCCTGCATCACGGAGTCTTTCACCGTCCAAAAGCTGAAACCTCCTAAAGGTATCCATGCACACCTGGTGCGGGGCAAGGCAGCCGTGGTTGCTTTTCAGAAATATGTTCCCTGGTAGTCCATCGCCAAGGCAACTACTTGGGCCTCCCCATCTGCTTTCTGTAAGCATTACTGCCTCGATATGAGCTCTAGAGCTGACGCCCAGTTTGGTCAGGCTGTGCTAAAAAACCTGTTTCAGTAAGGGGTATTTCCATCCACCCATAGTTCCTGTAAGGATTGCTTGGGAATCTCCCACAAGTATGGAGGAAAGGGGACGGGACGTAGGAGTATTACCAGGTTACTCACCGTAGTGACCACCTTACTCCTAGTCCAAAGTCCCCTTTCCTCCATACGCCCGCCCGCCATCCCCTCCAATAAGGTTCCTCTGTTATTGCTAATGGGTCTTTGACCCTGCGATAGAAAAGGAATGATGGGCGATGTGCGGGGCGGAACCAAGGTGGGTGGGGTTACGGCCGCGTGCCGGGCCCCGCGCAGAAAAGAGAGGAGGGACACCTTTTTGGAAAAATGTGGATGCTTTTTACAAAGTGCTCCGGTGCCGTCCCACAGGACGGAGAGATGTCCCACAAGTATGGAGGAAAGGGGACTATGGACTAGGAGTAAGGTGGTCACTTCGGTGAGTAACCTGGTAATTTACTATCTCACCTCTAATTAGGTTTTATATGGCTAAAGCAGTCCCAGTACTACTTTACGGATTAGAAGCGAAGGCCTTACTATGGCATATAAACTGGAAAAGAATAGAGGGCTTACTTTGGAAAAAAGCTTTGGCCCTCCCAATGTCTACATCAACTGAGAGCTTGTGTTTTTTAACTGGGTCTAGTCTCATTAGGGTGTCATGCGGATTGGAAATTAATTTCATTATTTCTTGAAATTATTACTGGAAAGAAATATTCCCTTTTCTTTGAGGTAAATGAACACCTCAAAGATTCAAGATCCCAGGTTTTGTTTGGCTTGGAGAAGAAAATTAAAGGAATACTGAACAGGCTTGAGTTGAGCCTAGAAAATGTTTAGAACTTTGCGACTGGATAGACACAATTGGCAGTGTGATATCTATTAATCCTCCAAACATATTTTTAAAGATGGAAACAAAGATTGGCTATCTACCTCAATATCTACAAAAGATTCCAGACAAAATAGTAAGAAACAATTTTCTGAGACTCGGATTAAATGTGGCACGTACTGGGGAAATATTGGCAAGAAGAAACCAAGGGGATCAGGCAAGTAAGCTCTGTGAACATTGTGTACCTCCTGGCAAGCAAACAATAAGGCACTTATTGATGGCGTGTGAAGGCACTTTGGAAGCCAGACTGTTGCTTTTTAGAAGATTTGTGGACAAAGAGGAGAGTCTTGTTTCAGAGTTTTTCTGGGACAGAATGATTGCTGGTCAAGAGATTATGTTAACATCAACAATAGTTCAAGTCTTGAAAATAAGTTCCATCATAATTTAAAAGAAAACTCTAGTACTTTGAAAGTACTATCATAGTCTCTTGTTCCCTGAGAGTCCCTTGGTGATTTTTCTTTTTTTGGCTTATCTTTTAATGCAGTTTGTTTCGCTATTGTTCATATTTTTGTAAAGGTTTCTTTTGTATAAACCAATAAATAAATACATAATTCTCAGGGCAGCTCTAGCAAGCCATCATAAAAATGGAAGGAGGGACCATGACAGTGAGAGAGCAGGACCACAAAGTTCAAATGAGCTGGTGTTACCCAGCTGTTGGACGTGCGGCGTCCGTCACGTAGGAGAGAACCAGGAGAGAATACCAAAGCAAGGCTTTGGAAAGGGGAAGCCACGCCACAACCTAAAGTGGGGACGGAGCGGACAGGAAGACAGAGATCCAAAGCAAATTACCAATGCGCTGTGTTGGCGAAGGGGAGAGAACGCTAAAGGGGGATGTGCCTTGCAACGTCCTGATCACGAAAAGGAGGGTGGTGGCGTGACGGCAGGGGAGACGCAGTACATACATGGGTCCATAAACAGTGCTGAGACCACTGAAGTGAAACGAACAAAGTAAAGGGGGGCGGGGTGCAGTCGAGCAACAAGCTGGTCTGTTACCAGCGAGAGAAGCCTTCCTGACATGAAGAGGAAGAATCCCCAGTTCCCACAGGACCCCAGTGATGGTTACCCTTATAAAACACAGAAGAGGGGGGGAAATGGAAGACCCGGGATGGAGAATAATAAGCGTTACTGGGACACACATACTAATCTCAGTCCAAAGGAAGATTTAAATATACCAAGTGAGTTTAGTCAAACCGAAGGCAACCGGTAGTCTGGTGTTCTGGTTTGGTTGGCTTTCTGGTATACATGCTGAAGCGGGCAAGGCCCTGTTTGCTTAACTGAGCTCTGGGCCCGAGCTCACAAGTACAGCCTGACTGGACCCTCTCCCCCACTGACCCTCCTCAACATCACATCTGAGACCGCCACCTCTTTTTAAGCCCTCCTTCCCCCCTTCACCTTGTTAAGGTGGTCCCAATCAAAAGTCCATAATGAACAAACTCAAGAAAATGGAGTAAATACAAGTGCACAATAACACCCAGCTTTATTCAAATGTGAATCGGCCAGGAAAATACAAAAAGCATTTTTTTCCTCGCCGATTCACATTTGAATAAAAGCTTGTGTTTTAAAACACAAGCTTTTAAGTCCAAAATAAGTCAAGAATGACAGCATGGTTAGTGATGAGAAAACATCTCCTACCATTGGTTAAGGGAATATAGTACCTAGACATCCTAAACATGACGGCTACTAATATTGGACTTTCTTTAACTGATGAGTCCTCCTAAGGTCTTCCTACTAAAAGTGTTGTCGCTATGTCATGCTACCTTATTGGTTGGCACCATGTTCTGGTAGCCAACCTGACGGATACAATACTAATTGGTCGGTAGTCTGCTCATCCGACTTTGGGCACTTTAATGAGATCTCAGGATGCGTGGTGTGGAAGGAGAGATGTGCGGACTGCTATGATTCAGTTTGAAGAAGTCGACTCTCTTCCGATTCCCAAGCCTGAGACTTTCTCATCTGCCAATTTGCTTGTGGCCATGACACGGCCACTGTGTCTAGCTGCACCACGGAAATAGCAGGTGCGCCGAGTAGTTAGGCCAGGAATAAATGGTAATTGTTCCGATCCACGTGGTAGGGGATGTAAGTGATTTTAATCCGGCACTTCACCTAAGTCAACGCCTAGCGTGTAATCCACAACTGAAATCCTTATTTATTTGTGTCTAAAAGTTCTTTTATTCTGAACGATGTACCACTCATATCACGCCCCTTTCCTGGAACCCCCCGCCCCCCGGTCACACTGAACCAGGAATCAGGCAGGTTTGCAAAGTTAAAATATTTATGTAGTTACAAATTAATCACGCTATGTTTAATGGGTAGACCATAATCACCAATGGGGTGATGTCACATTAAGCAATCTCTTTAATGCACAAAGAGCAATAGTGAGCAAAACAATTCGGCACAGAAATAAAACTTTTGTGTGTGTGTTCAGATCAAATCAAATAGCAGTGTGGTTACGATTTCCCAACTTTGTATTTGGCAGAAAAGGGTTGTTGTGAGATACAGGCGCCCTGACAGTTAGATATGTTGAGCAAAGGCTGCAGAATGAGGCAAGTGTTGAGGGCAACCTGCCAACGTTGCCAACAGTATGTAAGTGAGACAGATGGTTGTTTGCCTGGTATCTGCGCACAAAGACACAATTCAACTAAAATTGGCATAAGGTTTAATTGAAGAAATCTTGAACATCCTTTGGAAAATTCATAAAGCAGCCTGACACGTGTTTTCGAGCTGAAATGCTCGTCATCAGAGGCTGGTAATTCTATACATAATTATATAAAGATCCAAAACATCAAACCAAAGCAGAGGTCAACAAAAAATAAAACAGAGGGTTGGCATTGTTATACCAACAGTTACGGTTCCAAGTAAAGGGTACATGTGTGGCCACACCCGCAAAATGTTAAATCAAAGGATCAACAAAGACAACGGATAAGAATAATGTACCAACATATGATTGCATGAATAAAAATTATGAACAATTAATCGGATTGCATATTTTTTTAAATAAAGGATATAGTAATTGCATCCATAGTTACCAGAGTCGTTGCATGATAAATAGTTTGGAAGAGAAACAAAAATAAATACGAATTGACATCAATTAGTAGTCCAAAAACATGTTTTAACAAAAGCATGAGAGGTAATGTCTCTCCCACTCAATGGGCAAACCCAAAGGATCAATTAACTGAAAAAGGGAAGGAGTTACCTTATTATCCTTGTGAATCAGCCCGGACTGAGGAATTTATTGGAGAATATAACGTGTAGTTAGCGAAGGTCAATGTAGGGTAAGCCACTCATAAAATGGTGCTATCTAAAAAGGCATTACTGAGGTTAAAAGTGCTTACCGGTAAATGATTAGTCTTCCAGATATATAAATAACGTGGGCTCAACTGTTGGAGAAAGGTAAATAGATCCTATTCACTCTGACTATTCGTCATTACATACAACTAAGCACTGTGAAGTTCATGATGCAAACATATAAAGAATAGGTAAAACAATGCGTACCTAAATTAAACGCTTCCGATGCGTGAGAAATCTGCAAGCCGCGTGAGTAAGCAATTAGCACAGAGACAATTGAATGGGGCAGAAAGGAAGAAAAAACTAAGAGAAAGGCTAATTAGCTAACAATATGGTATATAATGAGGATTAATTGGTCACATATCTAGCCCCTCAGACTGATATCTACTGAAATCTTAAAATTGAGGTCGGAAGCAATCAAAAGCTGTTTTACACATGTCAGAATTTCCCTAAAATGTAATTCGTGGCAAACTTTTCAGTGCGCGATAATCGCGTTTACGGGAGAACCATATGGATTTTGGGTTGCGGTTTTAGAAGCAAATTAAAGCTGTAGATGTTAGCTACAATCAGAAGTTGAAATTGAGATGACTAAGAAGAAACAAATACCACACGGAAGCACAGCCACTTGATCAGGGCGACTGCCTGACGAGGAGCTCACCTTCAGATGAAATATATCAGCGCAAAGATAGTTTTAACAATACTAGTTCAGGAGAAGATAGGAGTGATAAGATAGAGAGTTTAGGCAATTCAAAAATACTCCTAACAATCCAGGTTCTGAAGACAAGATAGGATGGATTTAAGATGGGGATTGACTATGGACAGTACATATGCCAGTGACACAGTTCTATCTATAGATACTCACTAGATATGTTTTTAAACAGAACCGTCAGGATTCTGGTCCGTCAAGATTTCTGGTCAGGGATTCTGGTCAGGACAGACTGCTGGGCACACCGGACTGGACTGGGTTTGTTCACAGCAAGGCACGGGACTGGATCGGGTCTGCAATGGCTCTGGTCACAGCTCGGCACCGGACTGGATTGGATCTCTTGATTCTGATGAGAATTCTTTTAGCAGGCAAGCAGTACAGCACAGCCCGGTTGTCTATTTCCCCGTATGTTTCTGGGGTTCTGGTTCTGGAATTGTAAGGCCTAGCTGAAAATAGTTAACTTATGCAATGGGCCTTTCTGCTTTTACAAGTTTCTGGAGTCTGGAGCAAGTAAGATGGATGGTTCTGCTGCAGGGTGCTCCGTCAGCAATCGGTTAGTGGGTGAATCTGTGTGTTCTCTGAGTGCTGAGCTGTCTCTATTATGCTTATGATAAAGGGGTGTGTGTTCTGGTTTATCCCAAGCGCTCCCCTATGCCAGGGATTGGTCAGGGTCTCCTCTCTTCCTTGATAGGAGAAAAACAGTGTGTCACCATGATGATGTGGGTTTACGGGGCCTGGAGTCCACCCCTAGCCTCTTGAACACAGAATCTACTTTTGGTACAATACATCTTTCCATGTGTGCAACCTCTATAACGATCATATATACAGATTACATATCTTGTGCAGCAGATATTCCTCCAAAACCTGTCGCTGTAAGATCTTGTTTCTGCTTTTGACAAAATATTGCCCTTTTTATCCGGAACATAATGTCCAATTTCGGAGCAAATTTCTACAAATGTGTGCATTGAATATGAGCATAAGTGTATGAAGGTTCATGCTTCTATCAAAAATACATTTTGTGTAATATCACATTTTCTGCCGTTTCTTCCTAGAACATGTCAGAGAGTTCTGGCGCCTTTTAAAATATGCAGCCAATATTTACATTAACAATGCAGTTATTTTTGTGTTTTTAACACTTTTACACAGCAAGTTATCAGTCTTTTTAAAATGTGTCTTTGGTCCTGGTTAAGCAACAAATGTTTGTTTGTCTCTGCCTCCTCCTGTCTCTCTGCAGTTCAGAAGCAGTCTCCTCCCAGTTCCTCCTGGGCCCAGGCCATTTTACGACCCTTCACTCTTGGCAGTTCCTGTAGCTGGAGGATGTCCATTGTCTCCTTCCCACTGCAGCCCAAATTCTCCTCGCACCCTGTAATCATCACTTAGGTGTGATTTCCTGGTGGAGGGAAGCAGAAGGGAGAGGCCCTGCCTCTGTGGGGGAAGCTGTTATACTGGTTTGGTTGCTTTTAGTCAGGCTTAAATTCAAAAGTTATTCTGTTGCATTTTTTTCTTTGCTTAAAACAAACTTGTAATTTCAAACAAACAGCTAGAACACTTATTCCAGATTCTAAATCATGGGATTAAACAGTTACAACCTATGTTACTCTCAATAACAGGTCACTTAGTTTTCCACCATTTGAGTTCAGCTTGCACAAGTTTAAGGTTTATCATGCAGGCTTCTTACAGCTGTCATTCAGGCGGCCGAGGGTACTGCGCCCAGATTTTGACAGATTCCACAGGCAGGCAACTTTTGCTGTGGATGTTTTTATGACAAATTCAGCTTTGCAGGATATTATAAGTGCACAATGATTTCTTGAACTAAGTGAATTGTAGCACCCAGCAAGAATATTGGATGTTTGATGGTGTTTTGTACCGGCATTCTGAAGTTTCAGCAACCAAGAAAAAATGATTTAAAAGCAAGATTTTGGATTTCTTTCAGCGCAGCACTGCCTTTCCCTCTGTGCTCCATTTTTACTTGTTGTGAAGCCCAGTGACATGTTTCAGGAGTGAGCTCTCTGTTCCACCACCATACAGGGCAGATTGGGCAGCCATCTTTTTGTGTTGTAAAGAGCGATTTCCATAGGTTTTGGCGCGCGCAAGGGTTTTGCGGCCATTTTGATATTTCTGCCACCATCAGAACGCAGGGATGCCGCATGGCAGAGCAAACGTGGGTCAAGACATCCCACATGGACCACTAAGTCAGACCTAATTTTCATTTATTTGTTGAGTTTTCTGCTCTTCTAACCCATATTCGATGCTCTGTGTGTTATTAAAAAGCTGCTTGGCACGGTAGCTTCTTGCAACTGGCGATCAAAAGCTATCTGTATTTTCCCACTGCTACCAACAGAATCTAATTAACTTTTAGAGTTGCATGCTGTGCACTTTTGGGAACTGTTATCTTGTGATTTCGATTTCCTGTTGGAGCACGCTCGCTACATGGCCTTGATTCCCAAGTGTCTGTCTGAATATTGCGTGGCTTGGAACTGTGTGTAAAGCTGTTTTGATGTCGGGATTCAGTATTTCAGAATGACGGGCTTTCACTTTCTGTCTTAAATGGTGGTACCTTCGTTCACTCTCCGCCATGTTAATGTTCTTTGTGTCTCGTGCGTTGCATACCGCCATACGTTTATTCTCTGCCCATGTATGCTGCCATCTACTTCTACCTATGTTCATGTATACGCTACTTTGTCTAACCATGGGTCTACTGCAACCTTTTCAAACTTGTATGTGCACTCTCCTTTTATGCCCTACATGTGTGGCACAACCTAGTTTGCTCTTTATTGCGGCTGCATTGTCCCTAATGTTTAAACTAACTGTTTACAGTTCACTTGTCATTTTTCACCGCAGGTTTTTTACCGTGAATTTATTTTTTTTAAAAACACTGAATTTTTTAGAAAATGCAGGGGTTGGGGGTGCTCCTCCCTCCCCCCAAAGAAAAAAAGAAATCGATGGAATTTTCTGGAAAATAAATCGCGGTAAAAAACCCAGCAAAAAAACATCCCGCGATGAAATGACATGGAACCCCTCTACCCCCACTGCTCTCCTTTTTCCCGGCTGTCCTGTTTTCTGATGTCTTTCTACCTTTCATTTCCCTTCCTGCCCCTTCCCAAACCAGACTCAAGTGTGGGCCATCATTGCTATTGTGGCGGTATGACAAAGACAATGCGGCAAAGAAAGCGAGGTCAACACTTGTGCTGCTAACGGCAGCATAGACATGACATTGCACTTGGTTCCCCTCTTTATTCTAGGTCATAGAGGGAGTACTTGGGAAATGTGGTATTATCCCCATTCCTACAAAAAGGAATTGAAATCTAGTTTCAACTTCAAGTTATTATGGGCACTCTATTTGATAATCTGTGCAAATGAGTTTGACTGCATTCATCAAGTTTAATATTTTTTTGTTAAAGTACCCAGATAAAAGAAATTGACAGTCAACTGTTTATTCTTCCTATGAATCTGGTATGAATGTAACACTCCTGCCAGGGGTTCTTCATGCGTTTGTTTAGAAGGCGTAAACCCATAATGCAAAACTAGGATTATGAGTTAGTAAAATGTCCTTAAGGTAATTACATTTCCAATGGATTGTGTCCTCTCACGTATTCTTCATCTTTGATATCCAGCTTCAGCTTATTTAATATCAAGCTTCAGCTGCTTCTGAATAATTTTTTCGGACGAGGTCGATGGCGTGGACTCGATGTCCCTCGAGGGCCTCAGTCTCGAGGATGATGTTATTGAAGGCAAAAGCACGCGAAGCGCCCATTGGCTTCAGTTCTGTTTTTCTGCAAATGCTATCGCTTCGAGAAATACGGCACGCTTCTTTACTTTATACGACTTCATTACTTTGACAAAATGGAGTATGTTTTCTTTGTCGACACCGACTACCCCAAAGACCAGGTTCAAGAAGTGTTGAGATTGTGGGTCGAAAATGTCATTGACCGATCCACACCGTATAGGTTTATGGTGACTCGGGCTGGAGCATAGCACCTCGGACTGCTCCAAGTGCCTGTCGATGACAGGAAATGCTTTGAAGCAATGAAAGGGGAAATTGACAGTAGGTCAAAACACCAAATCATCTACCCCGACCAAAAAACCTTCGACCGAAGAGTAGAGAGGCGCTTCTCCTCGGAGGAAAAAAGTTAAAAGATTGAGATCGAGGAGTGGCTCCCACCATTCATCGTCGTCGAACTCCAAGAAGAGGCACCACGGGTCGCCTTCTTCAACTTCGTCGGACGCTTCCCCTGAGAGTGTATCTTGCCCCACAAAGAAATCTGGGAGGCTTTCAAAGCAGAGATGCTAAAAATATTTGAAAAGCAAAAACCTCCCAGCCATGCTCCTACCGCGCCTTCCAAAGAAGCCAGAAGGAAAGGGCTCAACGTTAATCCTGTGCGCAGTCATGCTCGGGACAAAGGCCTGAACCTCATTGGGAGATGTCGAGGCCTCAATCCAATGACGTGTCATTGATGGATCCATCGAGCCGCAAGCATAAGTCGAGGTCAGTGACGCTGGCTGCACCTTCAACTCCAGCCACGCGCTCAACATCAACATCGCCCCAGTTCTCAGGAAAGATGTTGTACCTATTTCAGGTTCCAAACAGGGTCGCACAGGTTCTTCTGTGGTGGGCCTGCGAGGACAACATTCTGAAGGGAAAACCATTTTGGAAACCATGGCCAGAGATAACAGTAGTGACAGACGCCTCACTCACGGGTTGGGGAGCCCACTCCAACGATCTGACAGTCAGTGGTCGCTGGTCTCCATTGGAGGCCAAAATACATATTCCTATTGAAAACTCTGGATAAAGCAGCTTGCCTGCAAATACAGAATTTCCAGGAAGACCACCATCTCCTAGGACTTAGACGATCACGATTCAGGCCACGTCATGGGACCGAAACGGCTCTTCTTGACCTCAAAAACCAGATCGATGACCTTAGAGACTCAGGCAAACTTGCGCTCCTCCTGCTCTTGGACCCATCGGTGGCCTTTGATTTGGTCGACCACAAGACCCTATGCCAGCACCTCGCTTCAGTAGCCAACTTCTCTGACAAGGCCTGCAAATGGATAAACTAATTTCTAAAAGATAGAGCTATGAAGGTCTTCTCTGACTTCTTGCGCTGAACCCAGTACCATCAAGTGTGGGGTCCCGCAAGGCTCATTCACGGCCCCCACCCTCTACAACCTCTTCACGAGGCCACAGTTTTATTTATTTATTTTAATTCTTGTAACGCGCCAACATGCCCTTAGGCCTCAGTGTTTAAAATCTTGAACTCCCTCTGCATCTCATATACTAACTATGCTGATGACACCCAGGTACTCCTCCCCCTCTCGGGTGATTATTTGTCTGACCAGAACTCACTGAACTCCATATACACAACAATCCAATCATGGATGGCAGAAAACTGGTTATGCCTCAACAGTGAGAAACCCACGCTCCTGCTGGTTGGCTCGTCTCCACCCTGAGCAAGTTGGACATCCAATACTCTTCCTTTACCATTGATAATATCCCCATCACCTTGTCACCATCCATCAAAACTCTAGGTGTCTACCTTGAACCGGAGTTGACCATGAACAGGCAGGTTAATGCCATTGCTTCCACGTCTGCCTACCACTCTAAACCTATCAACTCAGTAATACCCTTCCTGTCACAACAGAATTATCTCACCATCTCCAGGGCCATTATTGGCTCTAGGCTTGATTACTGTAATGCTCTTTCCATAGGCACATCTGCCAAGAACGTGGCCTAGCTTCAAATTGTTAAAAACAACGCACTCCAAGCCGCTACTGGTCTTTCTCGTAGAGAACACATCTCGGATATTAGAAGACATGTCCATTGGCTTCCAGTTAAGGAAAGGATCATCTTTAAAGCCCTCGCACTGACTCACAAGTGTCTCCATGACCTTGACCCCCCAAATCTGGCACTTAGGATCACCAAACACACCACCCAATAAGCCATTCAGATCTCCCTATTCCAACCTGTTATCTGTTCCTAGAACACGCAAAGCCTGTGCTGGTGGTTCCAGCTTCCCTATGGTCGCCCCCACAATCTGGAACTCCCTTCCACCCCACATCAGGATTATTGAATCCCACTCAGCATTTCGCAAGGCCATCAAATCTAGCTTCTTTGTTTGACTGTACAATCCTGGACTCTGTGTTAATATGTAACCTCTGACTCTGCAATGCAAACAAGTTTTTACTGGGCGGCTTCTTTGTAACCCAAGCCTTCTTAAACTGTGATATAGCGCCTTGATTTCTGCGGGCTGTAGCATGCTCTACAAATCCAAATAAATAAAATAAATAAATAGCAATCTTTTGGAGCTGAGTGCAATCAGAATAGCGATGAAGGCCTTCCTGTCCTCTGTACGGAAAAAGAATGTCCTGATAATGACGGGCAACACAGTGGCCATGTACTACCTCAACAAGAGAGTAGGTGTAGGGTCACTAACACTGTGCAGAGAGGCAATGCAGCCCTGATACTGGGCAATTCAAGAAGGAATCTCCCCATCGGCAGTTCACCTAGCCGGAGAGGAGAACTGTCATGATGCCTACCCCCGGGGATCCAGATCAAGTCCAACAACCCCGGAAGCAGGAATCAAGTTATTCCAAGCAAGCCCAACAACCCCTGCTAGGGGCTATTTGGGTGAAGTCCTGGCGTCTATGGCGCCAGGCTCATATGGAGAGTCAGTCCTGGCGCCATAGGCGCCAGGCTCATAGATTAAAACTTACCTGATGCAGACCATGCTGCAAACTTACCTGATGCAGACCATGCTGCAAGAGCTCTTAGCCAAAAGAGGCTGTCATGATGCCTACCCCCGGGCATCCGGATCAAGCCCATCTGCCCCGGGAGCAGGCATCCAGACATTTACAAAAACCCCAGCAGCCCCGGCTAGGGGCTGTCTGAGTTCAGTCCTGGCGCCATAGGCGCCAGGCTCATAGACATTACTTACCTCATGCAGACCATGCTGCAAATAAATCCAAGCCAACGTGAGGCCTGGATGGGACTATTTTACTACAGGGACGTTTTTTTACTCGGGTGTGGTCCTGGGTAACTTCTTTCCTGGGACTACTTTGGAGGCTATTTAAACCACGCCCGAACAGCAGCACATGCTTCGTGTTATTCTGCATCCAGCTGCGTGACTCTGACCGTGCCTGCAGCCAGCATCCAGTCTTCTGCCACGCCCGCGTGCCTGCAGCCAGCATCCAGTCTTCTGCCACGCTCGCCTCGAATCCGGAGCTCCTAGAATAAAGAGGAATAAAAGGACAAGGTTAGAAAACAAACTTATTTCAAATTCCTCACCCGATTCCAGATCCATTTAATCTCCCGACCTGGAAAGTACATCAGTCCTGCATGCGTCGCTTCGCCAGCTCCAGCACGGCGCCATACTCACCAGTTCTCACAGCATCTTTTGATCCGGCGCTGTCTTCATCATTTCTTCGCCGTACTCCGGCACCTAGGGGCACAAGAATAACAAGGTGAGCCAAGGGAATCAACAAATACCTCTTACCACCATAGACTTATCTGATTTACCACCGGCGGTATTATTCTCCATATCTTCATATGCCGCATCTGTAAAGAGGGAGAAAAACACCACGTTAACGCATGCAATAGTTACCGGACAGCGTTGGGTAACACAGACTCTTACCTGAACGCCAGCAGCAGCTACGAGACCTTCTTCTCACGAACTCAGTTGCAACTTAAGGAAGGAAGGGGACAAGAGTGAACATCGGGCACATTGAACTCTTTGAACTTGATACTTACCAATCCCGCCTGGGACTTCAGAGTCAATGCTTACCGGAACTCTCCCAACGCCTTCAAACCAGTGAAGTAACTGGTATCTACGCGCCCCTGCAAGAGATGCAGGATGGAGAGCTCATCTTTTACACACATAAGGTGAAGTTACTAAGGGGATATCGGAGGTGATTAGTGGGGGAGAGCGAGAACAGTTGGGAGGCCATCACTAAAACCCACAGGTGGCTAATCCCTGTCTCCACTTGCAGGAAATTACTTCTTCGGGTCCAGCAGACAAGAATAGGCGGGCCAGTCCAGACAGTCATCTCTTCACTACGCATCACGTTGACGGAGACCGCATCTGTCCGGGTCCGATCGACACCCCTGTGGGGCCCAGGTGAGCGTAACAGAGGCTTGGAAGGGACTACTTTACCTAGGGACTATTTTTTACTCGGGTGGGGTCGAGGAGGAATACTTACCTGGGACTACTTTGGAGGCTATTTAAACCACGCCCGAAGAGCAGCACACGCTTCGCGTTATTCTGCATCCAGCAGCGTAACGCTCACCCTGCCTGCAAATCTGCATCCAGTCTTCTGCCACGCCCGCCTCAAGTCTGGAGCTCCTAGAAAGAGGGAGAAAGAAGGAGAAAAGGTTCGAACAAGAGCAATACCTTTGATCCTTACCTGAATTCCAGATCCACCGCGCCTTCGAGCTGGAAGAAAGAAGTTATTTTATGCGCATCGCCTCGCCTGCTGCAGCGCCGCCCTGAACTCACAGGCCTTCGCAGCATCTTCACTATCCACCGCATCCTTCTGCATGTTCCAGCCGCACTCCGGCACCTAAGGGGAACACAAGAACAGCAAGGTGAACCAAGAGAATAAACAGAGGCAATATTAGTTACCCCCCATAGACTTACCTGATTTTACCGCCGGGGGTACTATTCCTCTTCACGGGTCGGCGCAGCCTCCACCGCATCTTTGCCGCACCCCGGCCCCTAAGGGGAACAAAAGGACAGCAAGGTGAAACAAGGGACAAACAAGGAGAATCCTTCTCACCACAATAGACTTATCTAATTTTACCGCCGGAGGCATTATTCCCCGATACTTCATAATTTCTCTCAGCACCTGACTAAGGGAGAAAGCCACAGGTTACATACTGACATTATTTCATCGAACTCTGTTGGATAATACAAATCTTTACCTGAATATTACCGGTTGCCACGAGGAACTCTTCGCTAGGGTCAAGCTGCAACCTGCAAGGAATCGGACAAGAGTGAAAGTCAGACATTTGAACTCTTACGAACTATATACTTACGGCGTCTCGCCGGGAATCTGAGTCAATATTGCTGGAACTCACCAATTCCTTCGAACCAGTGAAGCAACTGGTTATCTGCGCGCTCCTGCGCTTCAATGCAGGATGGAGAGATCATCTTTCCAAACCATCAGGTGCTTCAGAGGGGACATTAAAGGTCATCAGTGGGGAAAACAGCGGGAGTGGGGGGGGGGGTTAACGCTCAACTCCATGGGTGGTTAATTCCCTTTCTCCATTTGCAGAAGAATACTCCTATGGGCCAAGCAAACAAAGCTAGGTGGGCCAGTCCAGTCTGTCCTCTCTCGGCACTACGCATCACATTGGTGGAGACCGCAGCTGTCCAGTTCAGATCGACGCCCCTGTGGGAGCAAGGTGAGCGTAACGAGAACACAGCAGCGGATGCTCAGAGCAGGCAGAGCACAGTCTCCCACGAGTGGGAACTATCTCAGGAAGTCCTTCAAGAGATAGTCACCCTTTGGGGAACCCCTTAAGTGGATCTGTTCGCGACCAGTGTCAACCGGACGGAAGTGCGAACTGTACTACTCCAGGGAATTTCCCCCAAGAGAAGCTCTGGGAGACACGTTTGTGGTGGACTGGGAATTTCCACTCCTGTACGCGTTCCTCCAGTACCCGTCATTCCTCGCGTGATCAGGGGGTTGAGAAAGTTTGGGAAACGCATGATCCTAATTGCCCTGGATTGGGCCAGGAGGACGTGATCTGTCCTCCAATGCATCTTCCACAAAGAGAGGACCTTCTCTCGCGAGAGGAGGGTCGGGTTCTCCATCCAGAAGTCAAGCCACTCAGCCTTCACGCTTGGTATCTGAGAGGATGAGATACAAGGATTGGGACCTCTCAAATGAGGTAATGGAGATCTTTCTTTCGGCCAGAAGGCCAGCAACAAAGTCTTTGTACCATTGCCGTTGGAACAAATTCTGCAACTGGTGTAAAGACAAGAATGTACATCCTTTTCTGTGCAAAACACTATGTTTTATCCTGTCTACTATCTTTAGCCAATATAGGGCTTCAGATTGGTAGTATTAAAGGCTATTTGGCGGCGCTGTCCATTTTTAAGCGCGCGTCGGAGGAATGTTCATATTTCAAAATTTGACTGGTGACCACATTTCTAAAGTGGCTCACCAATGTGTTAACCCCATTTCCTTTCCAGGTTCCAACTTGGGACCTACATCTGGTATTAAAATGTCTTGTGTGCACCCTTTGAACCTTTACACTCATGTCCTTTAAGGTGGTTAACCTTTTAAACCATTCTCTTGGTGGCCCAAACTTCAGCTCATGGAGTGAGTGAGTTGCCGGCACTTTCATTCAAGCCAGCCTTTTCCATCTTCCATAAGGATAGGGTTGTTCTGAGGGTTAAGCCTTCATTCTTACCCAAAATCATTTCTGACTTTCACATAGGACAGAAAATTGTTTTATCTTCTTTCTATCCCCCGCCTCATCCTGGCAAGGAGAAGGATAGATTAGAGGTTGGACCCTCGCAGAGCTAGTTTTTATATATCTAGGCTGTCAGAACTTTGCATTGATGATTAGCTTTTCATTGGCTATACAGTCCACAAACTGGGTCAGGCTGTTACGAAACAGATCTTATCCAGGTGATTCATTCTGGCTATTTCAGAGTGTTACAGACGGCAGGCAAGGATCCTCCTTAAGGGTTAAGAGCCCATTCCACCGGGTGCATGGCTACCCCTACAGCCGTGCAAAGGGGTGTACTGATAAAAAGTATATTTGAGGCAGCAACGTGGTCTACGATCAACAAGTTCACAAAACATTACTGCCTAGAGTCTTACCTCAGTCAGGATGGGAGCTTTGGAAAAGCAGTCCTGCATTCGGTTCATGAAAACCTTTAAGAAACTGAAATTCTTACTTCCTCCACCAAATCTAATACTGCTTTGGGAGTCTATCAAAGATTAGGAATACGTGGGAGGGGACACACCATTAATAGAACACATTACCCATCGTAACGTTCTTTTGACTGGATGTTCCTCCCACATATTCCTCATCACCCTCCCAACCTACCCTACAGTAGAATTTCCCATGCTATTACAGCCTCCGCTCTTTCAAGGCTGAGTACGGTCATTCCCGTGGTCATGCAAGTATTTCTACTGTAAGAAAAAACAGAACTGAACCCAACGGGCGCTGAGTGTGCTATATATGCCTTTGATGACATCATCCTCGAGACCGAGGACCTTGAGGGACATAGTCGACGTCATCGATGTACAGCGCCCTCTGCTGAAAAAATAAAAAAGCATTCCGAAGCAGCTGTAGCTGGATATTGAATAAGCTGAAGCTGGATATCGAATATCAAAGATGAGGAATACGTGGGAGGATCATTCAGTTGTAAGAACGTTACATGGGGTAAGTAACTTGTTCTTCTAAACTGTGACAGTCCCTTTTTGACCCAACTGTAGTATTGCTTGTGGTAACAATTGACGGGGTGGTTTAGTGTTGCAATTGAGGAAGGTTGGTCTGGTGGTCAGGAGGTTGGCTTTCCGTTCCTACAAATGTTTTCCATCGTACCATTCCCATTCCCATTGCATGACTTCTGTGCATTATCTCCTCCGCAGCCTTTGTTATCTACAACTTCCTGAGCCTTTGCTACGAGTACTTGGGCGGCGAGAGCAACATCATGTCTGAAATTCGAGGAAAGACCATTGAGTGAGTACTGGGTGATTCTGCCAAAATCTTGTCATCATAGTTTGACCTTCATACCTTTGAACTTTCAAGATGTGACCTGCTTTTTGGTGGTTTCGTGTGAAAATCTTTAAATGAAAAACAGTACTGCGGGAGAGCAATGTATTTAAATTATTTTCCTTTTTCTATTGCGTTTGGGTAGGTTTGAATATCTTAAATTGCATTTCTTTTCGGTTGACTGCATGTACTCACTGCCTCCACCATCTGTTTTTTTGTGTTTAAAAATTATTTTGTGATGTCACCTTTTTCTCTTGGGGAAGATTTTCATTTTTTATGGCATTAAAACCTGCGTTTGTGGGTGGTTTTGACCATTAACGCCCTGCTAGGGTGATGTTAAGGGCTGTTAATGACTAAGTCCATGTGTGAACGTGGGTGTTAAAGCCAATAGCACCTGGACTTCCTTTGGGGGGTGCTTATGGCCCCTATTAGTAAAACGAGCATTTTCAAAGCCAACAGTTTGTGCTTTTGTGTAGGCATCGGATAAGCATTTCCAAGGCACTGCGATAATGGTACTACCTAGCCATAGGGCTCCAACAGCTGGAACATGGTGCGAGTACCAGAGCACATGTTGGCAGTGTCAGAGTAATGTCTATAAACGAGCCAAAATCTCTGGATTTGCCAATGCTTGTTGTCAACATGACTTCAGATGCTAGTTTTTTATCAGACCTGAGATGCATGGACACACATATTGCTTATAAATCAAGTGGCCAAGGGTACACCGGGTGAGACATTTTTTATTACACTAGTAGCACATTTAGAGGTACAAATAAACAATTAACCAACAGAAGACTACTTTGAAATAACTCTCTGATCAATGTTATGGAGGGTTTGAAATAATTTGATAGTAGAGTGGGTCATCTCAGCTAAAAAGGCACTCATTAACAGAACCACCTCATCACTGGAAGTTCACTTCCATATCAGAGCCATACAGTAATGCAGTATGGATATGCAAATTAGCTGAACATCTTGCTTTAGTTGTTTCATAGGAGTAAATTCATATTGTCCTACAGGACATTGTTATTTAATACATAGCTTTGTAAACCCAAGACGGATAGCTCTCCAGGGTCCAACAACCATCACATAACACTCACAGATCCTTCAACAAAGTATGATGCTACTGTTTGATGGAGCTAGCTCAAAGACATCCCTGTGGGATGTGTTTTGGGTGGAGAGAGTTAGAAAATAGCTGGGAAAGGACATAAAGACTAAGCATGTCCGTGGCCATTCAATGAATGGGTAAATAATTAAACGGCATCCACAGGCTCTAAGTCCCTCCTAACATTGCATTTCTTTCCTATCTTCACTTCAAATGACAATAGTTTCAGCTTATAGAACGCAGTTGTAGCACCATAGAATAGCAAAAACTAAAAATAACAAAGCAAAGTGTGGACTAGCTTCCAATCCCATTTTGCAACTTGAGAATGTTTATGGTAGACTACTAAGTGTGAAAGTTAAATGAAAAAAACCACACTGCGCTTGGAAAATGGATACTTCTGATATCAATGCAATGCTGCCGCATAGGATCCTATTAATGGGCTGCACACTTCAAAGTCAAAGCAAAACACTAGTCAAAATGTGTTTGGATTAATGGTGTTCATTGTTACAATTATATGCAGACACAGGAAAGACGATGTGAAACAATTTACAATTTTTTACTTCGGGGAAGATGACTGATAAACAATGGCTCTGATTGTTCAGCTTGTTTGTTACTTGACATGTTTAAAATTTAAAATGGCACTTTCAAGCAGTAAATAATCACTTAATTGGAAATGAAGCACCCATTGCGTACATCAGTATTGTAAACGCATGCATTCTTTAAATGAAAGGGGAAGGAAATAAAAAAGAATATTTAGATAAAGAGCTGTAGTTTGTTTCATCAAAAAGTTTCCATCATTCAGACTTAAAATATTGTACTTCGAGGGGATTGGGTCCTCCGACGTATTCCATATCTATGACAGGTAATCGCCACAGCTGTGCTGCTTCGGAAACTTTTTTTCGGCGTCTGCGTCCTGCGTCGATGACCTCGATGCGCCATCGTCGAGGACCTCCTCCGACGTCATCCGATGTGATAAGTAGGACGCACAACGCCCGTAGCCTCAGTTCTGGTTTTTCCGCGAACGTGTTGTTTCGTGAATCTCGGTTACGCCTCGACTCTTTGGAGTTCTGTTCTTCGAACCTGTTCATTTTTGTGAGAAAATCCTTTGTAAGAAGATGTCTTCTAATTCGTCTTCGACCCCGCGTCCGGGCTTCAAGAAGTGCGGGGAGTGTGGGTCCAAGATGTCGGTGAAGGACTCGCACAACGCCTGCCTCTGGTGCCTCGGGGAGGCCCACGACAGGGATGACTGTATCGACTGCCAGTCGCTCACGTCCAAAGCCTTACGGGAACGTAAGAAGAAGTTGTCGATAGGTTGGATGTCCAAGCCCCGGAAGTCGAAGTCTGCAGGGCTTTCGACGGATGATTCGAGAGGTGACTCTCCGCGTCGTCGTCGGAAGTCTCGTGGGTCTCCTTCTAGGAGTCGGTCTCGCCACTCCGAGGCATTCTCGGGAAGCGCTGACAGCGGTCGTCTTCCAGGTCCTCTTCTGAGGACTCTGCCCGGCACGTCGCTTACCCCACCAGCCGTGCGACGCTGGAGGAATGGGCTTCCTTCGGGAAGAAAATGCTGGCGATCCTCGAGTCGCAGGGTACTAAACCGTCCGCTCCCCCGAGTGGGGTCGGCCGTGAGAGGTCGAGAGACACCGCTCGCAAGAGTGGTCGGCACGAGTCACGGGAGAGGTCCCGTTCGGACAAGGGGACTCGTTCTTGACGTACCGGTTCCAGGTCCCGGTCCTCGATGCGTTCGAGACCGTGTGCGCCTGTGATGTCTTTGAGGAAGACATCGACGCCTGAGGCGTCGATGGGCTTTCTCGATGCTCCGGCTCCGAGGAAGTCGTCGAAGCCGTCGACGCTCAGGTCGTCGAAGGACACGCTCGGAGCTCCGGCTTCGAGGACTGTGTCGACGCCGTCGATGCTGGCGGCGCTGCATCTGACGTCGACAACGATTTACTCGACGCCGATGCCTGTTCTCTCGACGCCAGCGCCGAATCACTCGACGCCTTTCGAGGCCGGGGTGTTAGAGGTACCCCGTGGCACGGGGGAACCCCATAGAAAGGCTCTGGTTAAGAGCAAGCAATCTCGGGTGCCTTCTTTTCACCATCTGGAATATATTTCGGAGGTGGATGAGGATTCTGATGGCCTGGTTCCTAGTCAGGTTCCAGATGAGATGGTCCCGGGCCATAGCCAATTTGACGATTTGAGGCAGTCGCTGCATGATGCCAGTGGACTGGACAACTCTCCGGAGGTAGAGTTGTGTAGGCCTGAGCCTGGCTCTCATGCCGATTCCTCGTACCGGCGCCTTATGGCTAGGGTCTCCGAGTACTTGGGATGGTCTGCTCCCCCAGGGGAGTTTGTGCAGGATGATCTCACGGACATCCTTGATGTTGGTCCCCCAACTGACCCGGTACTGCCGTTTCACATGGCTCTACAGAGAAGGGTGGCGGCGGCTTGGACTGCTCCGGAGAGTCTCCCGGCGGTGGGCAGGTCCTTGTCGCGAAAATACCGTCCAGCCAGTAGCGACCCCTGCTACCTGACCAGGCACCCCACTACAGAGAGTTTGGTGGTGCAGGCGGCCACGGCCCCGGCAAAGCAGGCGTCGTACCCTACCATCCCTCCTGATAGGGACGACAAACGTTTTGATGGCTGGGCGAAGAAAGTGTTTTCTTCGGGTGGTATGGCGCTTCAGGCGGCCAACTCCATATGTGCCTTGTCTCGTTTCACACACACTCTGTGGAACTGTGTTGTGTTAGCGGCTATACATATTCCCGAAGGGGACAAACGGGATGGTTTCCTTGCTATGGTCCAGGATGGTAAGGATGCCATGTGTGAGTCCGTTCAGTCGGGTTTGGACATGGCTGAATGCGTCAGCAGGTCCATGACGGCGAGCACCGTGATATGCAGGTTTCCGTGGTTGCGGAAGATGGGGTTAGCTCCTGATGTGCAGTCCCGGCTCCTCAACATGCCCTTTGACGGTGAACACCTTTTTGGCAGCAAGGCTGACGAGAGCCTTGAGAGGTTGCAGACCTCCAAAGCTGCAGCGAAGTCGTTGGGCGCTGCAGTTTGCCAACCTCCGCCTTTCCGTCCTAGGGGACAGCAATGGAGGGGTGGTTCCTTTCGCTATTACTCGTCCTTCAGTAAAGCGAGAGGAGCTAGCAGTCAAAGAGGCCAACGCAGGGGTACCAGAGGTGGACAGGGTACCCGTGGTGCCAAGGCCGCTCGGGCAGTTGCCTCTTTGCCCTCAGGTAACGCCGCAGCCGCTACCACTCAGTCATGAGGCCATGTCCCATGGTTTGCCAGTTGGGGGAAGGCTGGCGCAGCATCTTGTAGAGTGGCGTGCCATTACTTCAGATGTGTGGGTTCTGGAGATCATAACCCACGGCTACTGTCTTCCCTTTCGGCAGAGGCCTCACGACAATCCACCAGGGAACCTCTCTTTGAAGAGTCTGGATCCGCTCCTTGCGCAGGAAATTCAAGCCCTGCTGGAGAAAGGTGCCATAGAACTGGTGCCGTTAGCGGAGAGGAACAAGGGATGGTATTACCCTTATTTTTTGATTTCGAAGAAAGACGTGGGATTGAGACCCATCATGGACTTGCGCGGTTTGAACAAACTCCTCAGGAAGGACAAGTTCAAGATGGTTACTCTCTCTCAAGTCCTCCAGGCCCTTCAGCTTCAGGACTGGTTGATGTCTCTCGACCTCAAGGATGCTTACTTCCATGTGCCGATCCATCCCAAGCACAAGAAGTACCTGAGGTTCGTGGTTGGCGAATTGCACTTTCAGTTTCGGGTCCTGCCGTTCGGATTGACCTCCGCCCCGAGGGTTTTCACCAAGCTCATGGTGGTGGTGGCGGCAGCGCATCTCCGGCAAGGGGGATTCGGGTCTACCCCTACCTGGGCGATTGGTTGATCAGGGGGAGCTCTTCCGAGCAAGTCCTGGATCATCTGTCCGTCACCTGCCACTCCCTTCACAGGCTGGGCTTCTCCCTCAATTTAAAGAAGTCCCATTTGACGCCAACACAGCGGCTCCAGTACATTGGAGCAGTGCTCGACACTTCCCTGGGACGGTGTTTTCCTCCCCAGGTGAGAGCTCTTCACATTCAGCAGATGGTACACAAGTTTCAGCATGCCCAGACACTCCCAGCGTTCGAGTTCTTGCGGTTGCTCGGCCTCATGGCATCCTGCATTTTTCTGGTGCCAGAGGCTTGCCTGCGGATGAGATCTTTGCAGTGGGCACTCAAGATGCAATGGTCGCAGTCCTCCGGCAGGATGTCTGACCCGGTTCAGGTGCCGCCCTCGGTCGCCCAGGACCTTCTGTGGTGGGCCGTCGAAGGCAACTTGATGAAGGGGGCTCCGTTTTGGCTTCCCTGGCCGGAGGTGACGATCGTGACGGATGCATCCCTCACGGGATGGGGAGCTCATGCCAACGAGCTGACAGTCAGCGGTCTTTGGTCTCCGTCGGAGTCCAGACTCCATATCAATCTGTTGGAGCTGAGGGCCATCAGGCTAGCCCTGAAGGCTTTTCTGCCGACTGTGCGATGAAAGAATGTCCTGATCCTGACGGACAACACAGTGGCCATGCACTGCCTCAGTTCTGGGCCATCCAGCAGGAAGTTTCGATCTCGGCAGTTCATCTGGCCGGAGACGAAAACGTGACGGCGGACGCTCTGGAGATTCTCCTGAAGATCTTCGCCCTTTGGGGGACCCCTCAAGTGGATCTCTTCGTCTCCAGTGTCAACCGGAAGTGCGAGAGGTTCTGCTCGCGGGAACTTCCTCCAAAAGGAGCCTTAGGAGACGCGTTCGTGGTGGAGTGGTCATTCCCAATGCTGTACGCGTTTCCTCCAGTCCCCGTCATCCCGCAAGTGCTGCAGAGGTTACGGAAGTTCGGTTCCCGGATGATCCTCATTGCTCCGGCGTGGGCTCGGAGGACGTGGTACCCAGACCTTCTCGACTTGTCCATCTGTCCTCCACGTCGTCTTCCCTACCGAGACGATTTGCTCTCACGGGAGGGGGGGGTCAGGTTCTCCATCCAGAGGTCAGATCCCTCAACCTTCACGCTTGGCTTCTGAAAGGTTGAGGTAGAAGGATTGGGACCTCCCTGAAGACGTGATGAAGGTGTTGCTCTCGGCCCGACGGCCAGCAACAAAGTCTCTGTACCATTGCCGTTGGCGTAAATTCTGCGACTGGTGCAGAGTTCAGAATGTGGATCCTTTTGCATGTGACATCCCCATGGTTCTGTCCTTTTTACTTTCTTTAGCCCACAGGGGCTTGCAAGTGGGTACCATTAAAGGTTACCTGGCAGCGCTGTCCATCTTTAAGCGTTCGTCTGAAGAGTGTTCCTACTTTAAAATCCCTTTTAATTTCACAGTTTCTGAAAGGGCTCACTAATGTGTTCCCTCCGTCACCTTTCTTAAGTTTCTTATGGGTGCTCCGTTTGAGCCTTTACATTCTTGCCCTTTGAGGCTATTAACTCTGAAAACTGTGAAAGAGTGAGTGAGTTACAGGCACTTTCAGTTAAGCCACCCTTCACTGTATTTCACAAGGACAGGGTTGTCCTTAGAGTTCGTCCTTCTTTTCTTCCGAAGGTGGTTTTGGAATTTCATTTGAGCCAGAAGGTTGTTCTTCCGGCGTTCTATCCTCCTCCACATCCTGGTAAGGAAGATGAGAGGCTCCATAGGCTTGATCCTAGGAGAGCTTTAAGCTTTTATGTTTCACGCATGTCCCGGGTCAGAGTGGACAATCAACTCTTTATTGGTTACGCTGGAAAGCGTTTGGGACAAGCTGTGACGAAACAGACTTTGTCTCGCAGGAATTTTTTGGCCATCTCGGAGTGTTACCGCTTGGCGGGTAAAGACCCACCGGCTGGCTTGCGAGCCCATTCTACCAGGGGTATGGCTGCATCTACTGCCCTGCAGAGGGGTGTTCCTATTCGCAACATCTGTGATGCAGCCACCTGGGCTTCAGTACATACATTTGTACATCACTATTCCCTCGATTCCATCCGAGGACAGGATCTGGCCTTTGGCAAGGCGGTCCTTTGCTCTGCTATTTTATTGGCAATTCTAAATTTTGATTCTAAATTCTTTCCCTCTTCCTTGCTCTGGTACTGCTTTGGGAGTCTGTCATAGATATGGAATACGTCGGAGGACCCAATCCCCTCGAAGAACAAGTTACTTTCTTACCTGGTAACGTTCTTTCGATGGAATGGTCCGACGACGTATTCCATATCGCTCCCTCCCTACCTTCCCCGCTGCAGAATTTCTTTTGCGATTGCAGCTTACGTTCCGCAAGGCTTTGTGTCTGACTGGCAGTAGACTAATGTCACACGTTATCACATCGGATGACGTCGGACGTCGGAGGAGGTCCTCGACGACAGCGCATCGACGTCATCGACGCAGGATGCAGACGCCAAAAAAAGTTTCCGAAGCAGCACAGCTGTGGTGATTACCTGTCATAGATATGGAATACGTCGTCGGACCATCCCATCGAAAGAATGTTATCAGGTAAGAAAGTAACTTGTTCTTCTACAGGCGTGGCCAGCAGGCGAGGGATGAGGACGTGATCCTTTGTGAGCTCCTGAGGCTGCCCGCAGGAATCCTGAGCAAACATCCTGAAGTGTAGTAGAAGCTAAAAGCACACCCCCCCACCCCCCGAGTAACGGAACGCGGGAGAAGACACTGGAGCAATTTTCAGCTGAAAACACAGTATCCCGACCCTGTTTTCCAGATTGGCGGCATCCCGCTGTGGAAACGCAATCAAGCCTGCCAAAATGGCTGCCGACCGTTAATGGTTGGAAAGAAGAGTGGGTGCAACTGACCAGCAGCTCCACAGGCAAGGAAGGCCCGACCATCCTGGAGACAATCTGGCCAAGAGAGGAGAGCCAAATCCTTCCCAGTGCCTCAGATCCTTGTGTGGAGGCTGCTAGACCTGTGGTATATCCGTACAATGCCTGAGCAACACAGCCTCTGCGGGGCACATCAAGGGTGAAGGGGAAAGCGATGAAGCCTGCAAGCGAGCTGGCGGCGAACGCCTGTTAGACCCCAGAAGAGAGCAGAGGACCTGGGTGCCTGGCTGCGTAATGTTGGCAGCGGGAGCCCGGGAACAGAGGAGCGTCCTCGTGCATCCGTGGGCCGTAACACTAACCTGCAGGGCCAAAGAAGTGAGATCCTGCTGCCTGGGGAGACAAGTGCCTCAAGGAAGGAGCCCAGACTCTCTGAGGTGAACAATAAAGAAGGGGACTGACAATATCCGCCGCGGGGGTCACAATATCAAGCTGAAAAGGGAAAGGCTGGGACCTAACTCAAATTAAAGCCCAAGGAAAACCTTTCATTGAGGTAGCTACCCACTCCTGCAAGCAGGATCCAGGCATCCACGGGGTGAGCAAAGAAAGCCCAGGCAGTGAACTGGGAAAGGCACGGCCTGCTGATGCCTGAAACAGCCAGCGTATTCTGTTCCCATGTCACCGGGAAGCACAGCAGGGACTCAGGCGAAGTAAAGGTACACTGTCTAGGCTTGGGAGCAGTGGCAGCAGCAGCACCCTCCACACCCTGCTACTAGGTGGAGCCCCGGAGATTGGTGGGACCCTACAACTAGGCACCCGCTGGTGGTCAGCACCCAAGATCTTGCAGGAGGGGCCATATTCACAGAGGGAGACATTCTAGAGCACCCGTCAGCGACACTGGCCCTGGCTGATGCTGTCCCCAAAGGCGCTTATCTCCAGGACGGCATGGAGGGCAAGGGACGCCAGCTGAGAATTCCCCTTCCGATACAGCAGCCAAAAGCGATCGCAGACCCTGACACAGCAGAAGACGGAGAGGAGGGGCGAAGGGGCGAGGCTCACTCAAGTAAAATGGGAATGCTCACAATCGTAACATGGAATGTGCGAGGAATGGGGCAAGCTAAGAAGAGGAGAGAGATATTGGGTACCCTGAAAAGATGGGGGTACAAGTAGCGCTGCTGCAGGAAACCCATCTGACGGCATCGGGATTTGATGGGGTGAAAAGGAGCTGGGTTGGGGGGGAGGCATATGGGTTGAATTCCACCACCTAATCCAGAGGGGTCATGACGTCGGTCGCAAGGAGGACCCCCTTGCAGATTACCAAAGTCAAGAGGGATGAGGCAGGTAGAACTTTGACTCTACTCGGGATCCTAGACGGGAGGAAGATCTGCATTATGAATTGCTATGCCCCAAACATAGATACAGATTCCCACTTCCCAGGAGTGGTACGACTGCTAGGAGGCCAGGTGTATGTGGAGATATTGTGGGGGCGACTTCAACTGCCCGATGCACGAGTGGCTGGATAGGTCTCCCCCCCGCTGCGACGCATAAACTGTTAAATGAGGTCTCTCCAGGAGACGCTGTCGCAGCTCGGGCTACTTGACCTGCAGCGCAAACAGAAGGGGGAAGAACAGGGCTACTCTTTTATTCCCATCACCACGGTACTCACTTGCATATAGATTTCCATTTAGTTAGTATGGAGCAATCTTGGGCATATAGTGTGCCAACTTTTATTTTCGGGTAAACTTTATTGGACCATGCCCCCTTGTGCAGCACGAAGACGTGGGGGAAAATAAGTTGAGCCGTACCCACATGCCGGCTCAGGGCAGAGGCGCGTTGGGACACACTCTTTGGGGAGGACATAGGGCAGGCTACCAGTGATTATTTCGACCTAAATGAAGGATCGATCGGAGACTACGGGGTCCTGTGGGACACATTTAAGGTTACGATGAGGGGTACATGCATCGCCGCCACCTATGACCAAAGAAAAGAACTAACCCATTTGAATGATGCCGAGACCTGCATACAACTGTAGAGGGACCTAGCGAGGGTATCCAAGTGCGGCGCAGAACTAATCTGGGAACAGAGGCTCAGGGCCGAGGCGCAGTACAGACTTGGGAATCATGATTATGCCCAATATCTCAAGCGTATTCATGGGGAGGAGGACAAAGCTGGGAGGCTGTTAGCCTGGCTACTAAGAAGGGAGAATCCGCCCGAGTTAGTCACCAATATTGTCATGGAAGAAGGGCAGGTAGCCACATCACAGGTGGACATTAACGTGGCCCTTCAGGATTTTTGCACTAAACTATATACAAATGGGGAGAACCCAGACATGGAAGATCTAAGTGAAGTATACGACAAAGCCCAACTGTCAAAGATGACTGCCGCAGCAGCAGAGAAGCTTGAGAGCCCAATTACGAAGGAGGGAAAAAAAGGGTTGATATTGGATCGCTGGGTACAGAAAATTGCCAGGGGGGGGATGGAGTTCCGGTGGAGATATAATCGAGGTATGCAGACCTTTTAGTCCCTAAATTGAAGTTAATCTATGATGCTGCCTTCCAGAAAGGTATACTGCTGGAGTCCACAGAGGAGCTCATGATAGTCGTGCTCGCGAAGCCGGGGAAAGACCCATGCAGGTGCCAGTCTTACTGCGCCCAATCCCTGTTGAATGTGGATGGTAAAATCCTGGGGAAGGTCCTAGCGCTGGCGGGGCAGGTGTCGAAGCTAATCCACCGCAACCAATGTGGCTTTTGTGGAGGGGAGGAACACCACGATAAAACTGAGGTGGCTTCATTATGTTATTAAGAGAATAAGGGAAGACAACACAAAGCTTGCCTCGGTGGCCTTAGACGTGGATAACGCATTTGATTCAGTGAAATGGGAGTGGCTTTTCCAGGTGCTAGACTTATTCACGATAGGGCTCGCCATGCGGGGCTAGATAAGGCCAATGTACCATCGCCCCCTAGCGAGAGTGGTAACGGCGAGGGAAGTATCCTCTGGATGGCAGTTGGGCAGAGGGACGGGACAGGGGTGCCCACTGTCTCCCATCCTTTTCGCGCTCTCAATGGAGCCTCTGGCAAACATCTTCAGGGCACAATTTTGGGACGTGGGGATCAAAGTAGATAGGCAACCACATGTAATTTCTCTGTATGCAGACTACACCATCTATGAATGCAACCCAGGTTTGCATGTGCCATACATGCTGGATGTAAAAGCAGTTATCAGGGTTCACAGTAAACAAAACCAAATCAGTGGCGTTCTCGCTGGGATCCCTGAGAAGGGTGCTTCGATTTAGATCTATCAGTAGTGGGGGTGCATTGGGAGGCAGTCATTCAGGTATCTGGGCATACAGATATAGCATGACACCACAGACAAGTTTCAACATAATGTGGGGCGAGCACTATCTAGACTAGAAGATAACATGAAGTTTTGGGGCAGGCTACCTCCATCCCTCATGGGGGAAATAGCGGTATGCAAAATAATAAAGATTACCCCTGCTAACTGCGCAGGGAGTATTAGTTCTATTAAAGACTAGGAGGCAAGCATTATGCCTCAACTTCTTTAATTTACTACTCTTCAGCAGTTTCAACAAACTCAAAAAACCATAACAAAACACTGACAACAGTCTGAACAGACTCTTCCTTCTTTTGAACTACAATCCCCATAGCCTCTGTAGTCCATCTCGTTCCATGCTCAGCTATGACCACTTCCTGTCCCTGTGCTCCTCCTCTCTTTTACTAGCTCTGAAAAGTCATTCTGCAGATTTCCACACAAAGTCCTGCAACCGGCAAAGACCTGAACCACTCCAAAACGAATGTCGAAATCCTCTGACTCCTGACTACTGCTAGTCTTCTACTTCAATTGTTCTTCTGCTCTTCTCCTAGGAATAATACAAAGCAGAGAAATCAGGGTGGCGTCCGTGTATTGCCTATATCATGACATCTTTATTACATTTCCTTAATAGCAATTAGTGCAATACATATTTTGGCCTGGAATTTAATGCTCGCCTCCTAGTCTTTAATAGAATTAATACTCCCTGCGCAGTTAGCAGGGGTAATCTTTATTCTATGACAAGACTGGAGGCGAGCATTATGCTTGTTCAAAGCTTCCCAACACTGAAACCGCTAAATTCTCGGTTGGCTTGAAATAAAATTCTTTAAACGTTTGATCATTCGACCAGTCAGCTGTTAACATAATTTCTCTAAGAGATACTCCTGTCTTAAATGCTTTAGACGCCATCGCTCCGCGCACTGAATGTGCTCCATACTTCTCTGTCTGCTGCGCGCATGACCTCTTTAACCCATCTGGCGATAGTCGCTGTGGTTACCCCTTTAAAAGGCTTCCTACGCGCTATAAGAAGCTGCCTGGTACCCGCTGCTAGGTGTTCTGCTCTCATACTCTCTCACGCCGCTTGCTATGCACCATTTCGGTCTACTCAGAAAGTACGGGTAGTGAATCGACGAAGTTCCTGTCTTCGTCCTTCCTACTATGGAAAAGGTTATTCCTTCTGGCCCGAAAGTCTTCCTATCTACTTCCAGAGCCTTTACATCTGACACCCTTTTACAGGAAACTAGGCACAACAGCATCTCTAGCTTTCCTGACAATTGCTTCAGGGACAAATATCTGTTCCCTGGCCAACTCTCCAATAACCTAAGCACCAACCACGTCCCAGACTGTTTTATATCGAGGTTCTGGGGGCATTCTAAATTCTGCTCCTCTAATGAGCCTTACTACCGCTGGGTGTTCTCCTGTTGGGGTCCCCTCGATCGGGAGATGTCCTGCAGAAATGGCGGACCTGTACACCCCAATCGTACGGAATGCTCTCCCACCTTGCAATAACTGGGCCAGAAAGTTCAGAATCATTACTAGAGGTGCAGAAACGGGATGAACAACTCTCCCTTTACATTCTTGCAGGAACACGTCCGTCCCTCGAGCCCCCGGGTCCAGCCTCCAGCTGTAGTATTCTGCTGTTTGGGTGTTCAACTGGGACGCAAAGAGGTCTGACTATCGGGCTCCATCTCTCGGCTATCCTCCGGAACACTAGTGGATCCAGCCTCCATTCGCTAGAGTCCGTGAGGTACCGAGAGTTCCAGTCCGCTAATACGTTTAGCGTGCCTGGAAGGTACTCAGCTGTGACTGACGTCTCTGACTAGAGGCAAAAGTGCCAAAATATCCTTGGCTTGCTCGGCTAGCATCCTGGATTTGGTACCGCCCAGGTGGTTTATGTAACGCACTGCCGATATGTTGTCCATCTTTAGTAGGATGCACGACCTCGTGTTCCCTTTCGTGAATGCTCTGATTGCAAACTAACCTGCCAGCAGCTCCAGACAGTTTATGTGCAATTGGAGTTCTTTCTCGCTCCATTTTCCTCCAGTCTCTAGGTCCCCACACCTTGCGCCCCAGCCCTGACGGCTGGCATCGGATTCTATGATCAGATCCGGTCTGTCTCTGAAAATGGCACGCCCATTCCAGGCGTCCATATTCTTCAACCACCATTCCAGTTCCGTCCTGGATTCTTGATCCAGTGGCACTGATTGATGGTATCCCAAGCCCTGCTGCAGATGTCTTATTTTCAGTCTCTGCAAAGCTCGATAATGTAAGGGTCCTGGAAAAAGGGCCTGAATAGAGGCTGCTAACAGTCCCACTATCCTTGCCAATGTACGTAGGGACACTACTTGACGCTGCAGACATCCTCTCAATTTCCTCTTGATGTCGCAAATCTTCCGCGCTGGAAGTTCGAGCGTCGCTTTCCTGGTATCTAGGATGAAACCCAGAAAGTCCAGTCTTTGTGCTGGCTCTGTGTCTGACTTCTCCCTGTTCACTAGAAACCCTAGGGATGGCAACAGGTCCTGAACCCATTGCGTCTGATACTGAAGGGTATATCAGTCCACTGCTAGAAGCAGCAGGTCGTCGAGGTAGATAATCAGCCTTATCCCTTTCTCTATTATTGCCGCTGCTATCGGCTTCATTACTTTGGTAAAGGCCCATGGTGCTGAGGCAAGCCCGAAGGGCATTGTCTTGAACCTCCAGAGCTGTTCTTTCCAGAGAAAAGCCAGGAAAGTTCTGAAGGTTTCCGCTATTGGAATCGTCAGGTAAGCATCCTTCAAATCCAGCCTTGTCAACCAATCGTTCTCCCTGAGCGAGTCTCGGAGTTGATGGATGCCCTCCATCTTGAAATGCCGATACACTATCCAACCGTTCAGTTCTCTTAAGTTTATCACTAGACGCGCTTTCTCTTTTCTGTGCACCAGAAACATATTGCTTACAAATCTGGGGTCTGCTTGACACCTCTCTATGGCGTTCTTAGCTGCTAGCGCTGTTAGTTCTTGGTCTAGAAGCTCTTGCTCTGCGCGGTCTAATCGCTGTTGGTGCGGTCTGCGCTCTTGAACGGGCGGTTGCGTGAATTCTAGCTGCATACCTCGCACCGTTTGCAATACCCAGGCATCGCTGGAAAGCGCGCGCCAGTTTCTCAAGAACATGCCAGTTCTCCCCCACCCACCCCCCCACCCACTGGGGGATAATATGCAGCTCTCACCTTGAGTGAATCCTTGCCCTCGGCTGACTCCTCTTCCTCTGCGACCTCTCGGAAAACAACCACTGGACGGGAAGGAGTCCTGCTGCCTATTTTCCCAGTACTGCGCTCTGGGATTATGGGGTCTTCTGCCACCTTGATTACGACCAGATGATCGACCCCTATGGCGACTGGTCCCTCCAAAAACACGGTTGGGAAAAATCTTGCAGGTGGAAGCTTGGGCCTTTTCCAGGGATGTGTACGTGCCTACGAAACAGCCCATCTCCTTGCCCAAGGTCTCACTGAAGAGCAACCCTTGCACTGCCTCTCCAGCCTTGTTTGAGGCTAGGTCACTGAGCTTCTTGTCTATTTTCAGTAAGAGCCCCCTCCGGCATTCCGAGGCGATGGCGCAGTTCGCGCTACCCAAAAGGCAAACTGCTCTTTGCGCCCAGCCTGCTAGGGCGTCGGGGTCTATCTCCTCCCCGGTATCCTTTGCTCTCTCCGCCAGGTCCATTATTTTTGCTAAAGGACCGGCCAGGTCTAGCACTCTCTCCTGGCAGCTTCTCCATGATCCATCAATACCCTTCTGCGGGTCTTTGCTTGTCTTCGAAACGAAGGTCAGCATTTTGGGATCCAGTTCAGGCATCTCTGCCACCTTCCCCGGAAGATCCGGTCTCGGGCATTCAGCTCGTAGCCTTTGGCGAACCTCTTTGTCCAGAGCTTTCCTTAACCTCTTGGTCATGTACTACGCCACTCTCGGCGAGGGCTGCCAGTCTGAGGACCTCGGGTTCTAGGTACTGTCCGGATCAAACATATTCTCCTCCACCTCCTCGAGGTGCTTCTGTTTGCGGGGTCGCTTGCCACCGCTGGGTTTGATCTCCCCCTCCTCCCTTGTTTCTTCTTCATCTTTGGAGTGAGGATCCCCATCTTCCTGCTCCTCTTCCAAGCCAGGGTTCTCTTCTCCATAGTCTTCCTCCCCTGGAGTGGGGGTTGTGAGGTCTGGCACAGTCTGACGCAGCAAAAAAGCTTCAAAGAGCTTAGCAAATGCTTCGACCTCCGGGGCCTTATCATTTGTCCTATCCAACGGGCCCTGGGGGTCAAGAGGGGGCTTTCCTCTTTCGGGCCTTAGTACTCCCCAATGACCCTGGATCAGAGGGTCCTGCGGGCGTGCGCTCTCTGTCCGGCGTTATTTAAGGGCTGGTTTAGTCTAGCCTCTAAGGACTCAAGCCTATCTTGCAGGGGTTTGACCCCCTGAGCCACAGCATCTATAATTGAACTTCCCAACACCTCCTTGAAGCTAGCCGCGAGGTCAGAGGGCTGCTTCTCTTCGCTCCACTCGAGCTCTGACATGATGGGAGTGTGCTGTGTGCCAGATATACCCCAGAGGGTGTCACTGCAAGCCCTTTTCACTATAGGTGCTAGGATCCTTCCGGAATCCTTATATTGAAATATCTCTTATTATATTAATGTATTTATTTATTTTTATGTGGCCACCGGAACTTAAATGGTAATTCAATTAATGTCAATGTATCATGTGGACTCTCCCCACTCTCTGTGGGGCACGCTGAGGGCTACTCAGCAATTGTCATCTGCTTGCACAGCGAGTTTGTTGTTTCTTAAGCAGCAGCACGCTGCTTTCCTCTGCGCTGCTGCGCTCGAATCCTTTGAGTTACTGCTTGGAGCCTATCGATTGCTCCGTATAACCTAGATCAATCCTTTGATCACCGCCGGGCCCGGGATAAGAGCGCTCCGTTCCGCGTCGCAGTTGGGGATGCGAATGTGGAACTGAGGCGCTCTCCGGCCCCGCCCCTGCAAAGGCCGGGGCCACCGGCTCGCTACCGCGCCGCTCGCTCCACCTCCCCGAGGGAGGGGGCTGGCGCTGCTCTCGAGGGACCTCTGCCTCGCCTCCGTGCTGGAGGGACAGGCGTCCCTGATCGGCTCTGCGGAGCCGCTACCCACCTCCTCGGCTACGTGCAGCCACCCCGGAGTGCCGTGAGTGCAGCACGGGGCGGACGTGCCGAGGAGTTCCCTCGCTCGCAATACGAACGCTGTAATGACTAGAAAGTCGCGCTCGCTCTACAACGAAAAAGTCGTACGCCTCCTATTGAAAACAAATTCAAAGCTCAGATGAGCCATAAAACGACAACACGCATTCCTGCGCTATTAACCCTGCACCTGCAGATGCAATATAAATCCTTCCTTCTAAACTGAAACTAATGCAACATTACATTAGGTAGGAGAATAGGTAGAAAGGTACTTATCTGCTTGAAGAGCAGTAAAAGAAGAGAAGGAGCTCAGGGACAGGAAGTGGTCATAGCTGAGCATGGATGGAGATGGACTACAGAGACTATGGGGATTGTAGTTCAAAAGAAGGAAGAGTCTGTTCAGACTGTTGTCAGTGTTTTTTTTTATGGTTTTTTGAGTTTGTTGAAACTGCTGAAGAGTAGTAAATTAAAGAAGTTGAAGCATAATGCTCGCCTCCAGTCTTTTCATAGAATTATTCTCCCGAGATTTCTATATTTTTTTTCGTCAACATCCCATTTGTGATCAGGCCTCCTTTTTTCAAGAGACTGCACAGCCTGCTATCTGGATTCCTATGGGCTGGGGGAAGGCGAAGGGTATACATAGACACACTAAGGTGGCGCTACTCGGAGCAGGCACTCTCTTTACCAGATTTTGAAACTTTTATTATCTGGCCGCCCAATTGCAACATGCAGCCAGATGAGATTCTCAGGTGGACGGCTCAGACAAGCATTTGATAGGTAAACACCCACAATCGCATACAGGAATGGCAATCCTGTGCCGGAGCCCTAGGGGTTCTCCGGTACCAAGTTTAGTGTTGGTGGTCCAACAGGCTTGGAGACGAGCATGCACAAAATTAAAATGGAGTAGAGGATATAGCCCTGAGGTACTGCTGAGATCAGGCCCCGAAATAGAGGGTATCTATGGTTGAGCAGGTGTACTGCCGCAAATCTGCACACGCTGGGGGAAGTGTTTGAAGGGGGTACCTTGCTACCTTTCCCGGCATGGGCACAAATTCCACATGCCAGAAGGTCAATTCTTAAACTTTGCTAGGCTGGCCAAAGCCCTAGCTAGGAACTGGGGGTCGAAACCAGAAGAAGCCCTGACCACACCGCTGCTCCACACGTTCATCTCACTGGGTCTGGCCGCCGTGCAATTGCTCAGCTGTACAAAGCGCCTCAAGAAAGCAAGGAATTAGCCCCCTTGAAGGCTCAGGAAAAATTGAGGGATTTGGGGGCACCTATTGGAGCGTAAGACGTGGTGCAAATTCTGCGCCGCCATCCCAAAGACCTTGCGGTATGCACGCCTCAAATTGATGCAATTCAATACAGTACACAGGGTCTATATCACACCTGTGAGAAACCTGAGTGTTTCTCACTGTCTGAACCCTGGGAATCCCTTTCTCAGGTGGCCAGAACATGGTCATCGCCCTTGGATTCAGACCCTGGGGATGGACGAGTGCGGGAGGATCACCTGAGTGAGGGGCCCTCAGGGAGTACGATGGTGGCACCCGATGGTGAGACGCAGTACACCCTACCGTAGGACACCTTTTCCCCATCCTACCCAGTAGGGTATCTAGAAACTCAACCACCTCCCCTTTTCAGACAGACAATTTCTCACACACAACTCACCATGAGCGACAATGGATTAACACCTCCCTACCTGCCGTTCCCTCTGTTACCATACACCATTTCAGAACCCATACCGTTAACCCCCCCAACCCCCATCCCAACAGAAACCAAACCGGAAGCAAAACATAGAAGAACCAGGAGAAGGAAAGTACATGTGTCACCCTGTGCCCTACAACAACGCATTTGTACCAAACACTACAGGTAACCCCTTCACCATGACAAAACCCCACATAGGTTTTAGAGTATTCTTCGGAAAAACTACAAGTCCCATAATGTAACGCTCACCTGATTCCCGTAGAGGCGCCGGTCTTGACTGGGCGTATACCGTATCTTCAAAGGTGATGTGTAACACACGGCTGGCTCTTTGGGCTGGACCTCTGTGCACTGTATGTCTGACTCGAAGGGTAAGATGTCTGCAGATAGAAAATATGGGATTAATGAACTGGGTTATTGAATGTCTCTCTTCTTCCCTTTCTCTTCTTCTGTAGAACCCCAAAGGTTAACGCTCTCAACTTAGGTAAGTGAACGCCGTGCTCTCCATCTGCCTCGGGGCAGGGTGCTGTAACCAGTTTCTTCACTGGATAAGGGGAGCAGGCCTCTTGACTTCAGAGGACTGCTGTCCGTCGTTTACTGCACGAACGGTAAGTTTCGAGTAATTCTAATGTCTTTAAAAGTCTTTAGTAATGATGTCTCTTGTTTTTGCAGGGTTCCGGCGATGGCGGATGACGGGCTGAAGTGAGTTGAAGATGGAGCCCGTGTGATGAATGGAAGCGCCTGGAAGCACGTAAGTAAGCGTTTGTTGCCTGCTTCAGGATGCGCTCTAACTGTCTTTTTATTTTGCAGGTACAAGTTCGGAGCGGCTGCAGGGTGCCGGAATACCCACTGGGTTAGATGTGGAAAGGAGTAATGGCACGTGAGTATTAAAGTTCTCCAATGTCTTTAAACGCACCTTGTTTTGTCTTTCAGATGCGGGATGCAGCGCCGAAGGCCTCCGGAGCGTGCGAAGAGCTGGTAAGATTTTGTCTTTCAGATGCCGGAATGCAGTGCGAAGACCTCCGGAGCTCACGAAGAATAGGTAAGCCTTTGTCTTTCAGATGCCGGAATGCAGCGCGAGGCATTGGTGACAGCCGATGGACCAGGTAAGTGAAGCGCTATCACTGAAGACCGTAATGCTAACCTGTTCTTTCTTGTCTTTATAGGTGTTGCTGAAGACTGGATTCAGGATGGTAAGCCTTTTTCCTTAGGCCCAGGATCAGATGCAGAAGACAAGATGAGCGTTCTGCTGCAGAGGATGCAGAATAACGCAAAGCAAGATTCATCCATCGGGTGTGGTTTAAATAGCCTCCTGTAGTGCTTAGGTGTCTCCTTCCACAGCCACGCCTAGGTAAGAAAAGAGTTCCTGCTTTCCAGAAGAGTTCCAGTGTTCTGAACCTAGGGAGTGGCTCCTGCCCCACCCAACAGGAAAAGTAGTTCCAAACAGAAGAGGATCAGAGGCTCAACTGGCAGGCAAGTAAGCAGCATGGTCTGCTGCAGGTAAGTCCACCCAAGCATAATGAGCCCGGCGCTTCCAGCGCTGGGACTGGGCATATTTATGAGCCTGGTGCCACTGGCGCCAGGACTGGGTCCAAAAGGTCCCAATTGGGACTGGTTGGCACTCGGAACCTGGGTTATGGATCTGCTTCCAAGGGAGTTGGGAAAACCCTGACCTTTTGGAAGCAGAGATCATGACACATAATCCACCCACACTGTTTTTTCCTAAAACCACTCGGACAAGGAGGAGAGAGATTGGGAGGATAAGGATTACCCATAGGAATCCCTGGGCCATTAACTCCTATGGACGACCACCATGTTGTCCCGCTAACAAGGACAGGCAGGGTCAGGCATTCCCTTCCAACCACTCACACCTGAACCCAATCACTACTCCCGGGAAGTATAAAAGGCGGTGCAGAAAAGCACACTTTGAGTGAGTTGGGGATGCTGGAAGCCAGAGGAAGACCAGAAGGGCTGTAGAGACGCTGGGAGACCTGGAGGAGGAGAAAACCTCCCTGACACTGGCCTTGCGAGTCCAGAGGAGACTGCACTGTGCAGAGGGAGCTGTACCTCCAGAAGGCAAGTCCAGGGGCAGCTGGGGTTGCCTGGCAGTACTCACAGCAAGACTCCCCTGGGCCAGTCAGACGAGCCCAGGTCTCTGAGGGTCAGCAGAGGAGACCCTGACCTCTGAACAATATCCCCTTTTAGCTCCTGCAGCTCCCAATGCCAAATGCCATTTTGGGGAGCTGAGAAATGGGAGCAAAATCCTGACACTGCATTCTGGGACTGAAAACCTTTTTGAAAACTGTGAGAAGAGACTTGAGCCCGGCAGAGGGAAGTCTCCTTTATGAACTTTGTCAGAGGGGTCCGAGCCCGGCAGAGGGGAGACCCTTGTGAACTTTTGGAGCAGGATTCTAGCTCGGCAGAGGAAGACCCTTGGGAACTTTGTGAGTGAACCAGGCACCAGAGATAGTGGTCCGGCATCTGGCTGGTGCGCCCCCCTGACTGAGGGATGCCTGTGAATTGGGGTAAATCCTCACACACCCTAGAACCTTGTGTGAATGATACTGTGTGAAGCCTGACTGGGAGCTGAAGAGAAAGCCTGACTGGGGCTGAGACCTAGGAAAAGGGAAGAATCTAAGAGGTCTAGAATGACCTTTTGTTGAAATACAAACACTGGCAATGTGCACCCGAAGAAGGGATGCCAAGAGAAAGCTAGGGGAAGGGAATCCCTGCTTTGTGATGAGATGTTGAAATTGTGAAGTGTTGAAAGCGATAACCTGACTGAGGGACGTCTACAGTGAGTTGTTGGTCTGAGCTCGACTGTGTGACGTTGAGAGAAGGATCGGAGCCCGGTTGAGTGGGATCTCAAGGCGAAGAGTAATCACCTGACGTGAAGGTTACCAGAAGGAACGGTTTGTTTTGTAGTTTGATACATCAGGCCCTCTAAAGCAAGAGACTTTGCATGAAAGAGACTTGGGCACAGAATGTCCTGATGAAGAGAAAAGGAACTGTAGCCACATTTTGGAAAAGCCCAGGAGTGTGCTGTGCTCAAGAGTCCCGCCTTGTCCCGTGCTGCTAACGTGGGCAATGGAGACCCCGGCCATAACATCCAGACTTATTATTTTGTGAACACTTCTTTCTTTTCTTGTGAACACTATCCCACACTCTATTGTAGGTAAGGATTGGCAATATGTTTTCTTAATATAGGACCTTTTTTTTGACCAGACCACACTTGAAAGGTGTTATTATTATTTGATGGTCGTAGCTTGCTCCCATCTTAGATTGAGGTTTAGATTAGGCGTTTATCTCACCCACTTTACTGTGTAAAAAAACACCCTTGAACTATGATCACTTGTGTCTGTATTACTTTGATACCATGCCTTCCTTACACACTGCAGAAGTTACACATGATCAATGCAGCACTTCCCCTCACCTATTCAAAGCGCAGCGGAGAGTCCATCAATTTTTGGCACATGGTCTGGGGGTGCCTTGAGATAGCTGGATACTGGTTAGCGGTGGTTAATCAAATTAACGCCCTTCTGGGGGGCAACTAGAGTGCACGCTCAAGGTGTGTTTGTTGGGGATACTCCTGGGAAGGGAAAAAGGCGGAGCGTAGGCGCTCGAATAAGGTAGCATCCTTCCTGTTGGTTCTAGCAAATCGCTGCATGGCTATATCATGGAACAAGCCCAGAGGCCCTCTAATACAACAATGGCTCCAGGACATTTTGAAGTGGCCAACCGCAGAGAGGGAGAGGCATAGTCAAAGAGCAAAGCATGAAGGAGGACTCAGTGGATGCAAGCCTCCAGTGGAGCGCACTCCTCAGCGACTTGCATCAATTATCGGATGACTTGCCCCCCTGAGGACGCACGGAGATATTCACAGGAATAGCAACCAGGAACAATTAGCAAAGGGCCTGCCGTCCCGTGACACTAGAGACAGGGGGACGACCCCCCCTCCACCATGTGAAGCAGGGTTTGCAAACACCTCTGAGATTTTTTAAGAGGGAGGAGAGGAGAGGAGGGGAGGGGAGGGTGTGGGGAGAGTGAGGGTGGGGCAGGGAGTCCATGCGAATATGTGCTTTTACGTTTTGTTTTACAACTCAATAAATACATTTAAACAAATATATATTGTACTTCTAAAATTACACATTTAGTTAAAAAGTCAGTTAAGTTTGTTACAGGGCCCATCTAGTGAAAACAAATGTTTGCAGTGTGATGATTATGGCATGGCCTTTTGATGAGGACTGGTTGCATTTCTTGACACCTGCCGGCAGCCAGTGATTCCACATCAGCTTCCAAGGTCAAGATAAAACTAGCACCAATTCATTGGCATAATAACAAAATGTATTCAGATGCCAGCAAAGCCACAATGGTGGTGGTTGACATGTGAACGTGGTTTCCACAAAAGAGCAGAGTAAAGCTGGTTCTCTGTTTTGGCCAGATTTGTAGGTTTTAAGGCCTTTGAGATATTCGCAGCTGTCATTCTGCACCTTTTGTCTGATAATGTTGGAAGTATTTCTCAGCGCTTCTTTGTTGTCACTAAACCTCATGCCCCATTCCCTGTGACTATTCTTCCTCATTGATGATGGTTGTGTCCTTCCAAAAAGGTGCTTCAAGAGACGCATGCATTGTGGCACCAAGGCAAAATGAAAATAAACAATGGTATGTTCCGACACTGACATTTTGTGGAATGCAAATTGAATGAGCCTGTCTTCTCTGCCCTTATAGCAGGTGTACAGTCGCCCAGCAGGCTTAAGTGCAAAACCACTGCTAAGCGAAGTTCTGTTTTTCAAATGAATACCAACAGCAACTAAACCAGTTCTGTTTATCCCTCTTTATATTTCATATATATGTGCACAAGACTTCAGACGCTTGTTCCTAAAAGGTGTTCAGCCGCAAAGACACACACGCGGTTTATAAATCAAGTGGCTGAACACACACTTGGTTAAGACATGTAGGCCCTCCACAGAACAAAGTTTGATATTACTCACTGATAAAGCTAGCTCAATGAGATCCCAATGGGATGTGTTTTGGGTGGGGAAGGGCGGGTAGTGGGTTGAAATGGCCATAGGGATCATCATGTCCAGCGGCAGTCAATGGGTGGGTAAATAACCAAACCACACTCACAGGCTGTTTGCCCTTCCTCATGTCATCTCTCTCATATCTTCACTTCCCATGACGCAGTTTTCGGCCCGGACTAAAAAATGTAGGCAAAACATGAGTCCTGTCACCTGTGCAGTGTATTTGTTTCAGGTTAATCGCGTTTTATTTTTTTGTTGTGGAGCATTTTTTCTACCCTAGGTAGCCTCCTGTATGGGAGTCACAGTGACTGCTGTGGTGATTCTTTTCAATTTTTAATCCTGCGACCCAAACCACTGGCTTTGTTTCTAGTTTTTCTTTGCTGGTTGCATGGTCATTGACTTTTACGGGTTCTAGCTAGAACCCATAAAGGAGCTTGTACATGGGTTTGCCAATTTCATGTAATCCTCATGCATGTTTGATGTCACAAGTATAGTTGGCTGCATATGTATGATTGGATGGCCATCAACATTTTGAATGCTTCAAACGTTGTGATGAAAGAGCTGCATGTTTTTCTATTCTTGCAGTCGTGTGCATCTTGAGTATCTCGAGACATTTCAGTCAACCACTTGACCTCAATTATTAGGACGCTGAGAGGTCCACGAATGACACTAGGGACTCATCTATAATCTTTGCTGCAAACTGCTATCCCCCTTGAAGCCAAGAGCTACCTCTGCGCCTGTGACTCTTGGTTCTTCACCAGAGTCCTTCAGCCCTCCTGAGGTTGTTGGCTATGTTTGCCATTGGGGCCAGCTTGCGTACCCCTTTTGACTGCCCTGGTTTCTCCATTGGGCTTGAGACCCTGTGCTTCCCCCAGCTCTGCATTTGATCTTGGAACTTGGGCTGGTTATTAATCTGAGGGATACTCCTGAGTTCACAGCCAGGTGTCTGCTACCTGCAAGAGAGAACTTGACTACGGTGTAACCAGAACTATCACGGATGAACTGTCCCCCTAATTCCTTTCTGTCAACCTCTATAAAGTCTACTTAGCAGTGAATATTTGTAGAGCACTTGTTTGGAAACTTGAGATTGACTTTCTAAAACAATTGGTTGAATTTTAAATACTGGCACTTTATTATAAGACCAACTTAAAAGAAAGCTGGATTTGCATTTAATATATTTTCTCCCATTTTTAAACTCCATCTATTGTGTAACATTGTACGCGCTGCAGATATTTTATTGCATGTGTTTGGAGAACCTTTACTGCCTTTATATCTATTCTTGGTGCTTATGTAAGTTTAACTCGGTGTGTATAATTTTTAGTACGTACTGCCAGGACTATTCTTTTTACTTCATGTCTGTGTCGGATATGCACCTTAAACTAGCTATTCCAACCACTTTAGGCTTTCTGCTCAGTCATGTTTACCTACATTAACTTAGTGAAAGAGAGACGGACACATGCACTCCTTCCCTGACCTTGTTTTTATTTATCAGTTTTGGGTTTATAGATTTAGGCACCAGTCTACAAAATACCGGTATATCGACAGTGGTGTTCTTCTTTTTTTTAAATGGCAGAAATGTCTCCAGTTGACTAACTCTGCATATATGAGGGGAAGATGTATTCTCGGACATCAGTGTCTGAGTGACACAAGTAGTTAAACGTTGCAGGCAAATGCATTCCTTTTCGGACCGTGCAGACTTCAGTGCAATAGTAGCACCAAGTGCTCAATTAAAATGTGACATTTTCCTACAACAGTCTGTTCCTTTTGGACACCTCTAATATATTCCTTTTGCCCTTTACAGGTCCAGCTGTATGTATGGGACTTGCTGCCTCTGGGGAAAGACCTATTCCATTGGGTTCCTCCGCTTTTGCAAACAGGTATGTAACCCAAACCTTGTACTTCCAAGGTGGCTTTCCACAGTTCAAATGGTGTGCCAGTGACATGCTGCAGTCTGAGGATAAACGTGGAATGAGCATGGGGTCCGGGACCACAACCCCCGCTCCATGACATGGGCCCATGGGGGGGGGTATATGCATATTGTCCCCTCACTCTCCAAGACCCCCACTCCATTATGAGCCTTGTGTAAATATCTTATAACAGTGTAACTGAGGTTTCCCAGAAAATGTTGTATCTGAATTGAGAAGGGAAGAACTCAGTCTCGTGGGCATTCATTCGAATGTTCCATGACGTCCCCTCATAACAGCATTGAGCAAAAGGAAATGTCAATGTGTTCAAGTCTACGGTTCTTGTGATTAACAAGGTCCACGAGCCATGTAGGAAATCACTTGTGATATTCCATAAAAGTACATATAAAACAAACAGTATGGTCTTACTCGGACTCTGAGCAGTAGAGGAGAGGCTCAGCATGTATATCTACCCGAATTAATAAAAAGAAAGGCAGTCTGTTGCTTTGGCAGCTTTTCACAACTGGAGCAGCAGGACTGTCTGCTCATCAATGCTGCTCAGCTGAACGAGTTGTAGATCATGGAGGCCCAACCCAGTCTGGTTTCACACACTTTCTCTCACTCGCACACACTTTCTCTCACCCTCATACACGCTCTCTAACGCTCTTGCGCAGGCTCTCACTCGTGCACGCGCGCCCTCAATAAAATTGACCCAGCTAGCCTCTCGGGCCCAAAGATGAGCCAGGTGGCCAGTTAGTCAATAATTCCTTCTCGTTGTTTTTGACAGTTTGACAGCATCACAACTAGCTTCTTGAGCATGTGAGCTATTAAAATCATGCTTGGATGTGGTGCGTCAAAGTGATCTAGATGGGAAGCAAGCTTAGATTGGGGTTCAAAGTGACGCACACAGCGGTTCAAATTCAACTATGGTGGTAAACTGATTTGAGGTTGCAGCAACATCAATCTGAAGAGTTTGAAGAAGGGCCAGAGGCAGCACTACAGGTTCTGTTGTTTGAATGCATGTGAACATGGATGAAATGCAGGAGACCAGCTAATTGGCTTCTTTAGTTGTAGTGAGTCCCAATCTATGGGCAGAGGGAAAAGATAGGTCCTTGTTCTCTTTCTCCCAAGCATGGGGGAGGCTGGCAAATACTTGGTTATGTTATGCTTTTGGCATAGAACCTATGTAAGGGGGGCCTGGTTAGCAGGCCACCCTTTCTGAGGTTTAGTTACACTCATCATTTTATTAGTTAATACAAATCAAAATATCAGGGATTCTACACCCTTGCCAGATGGCAATTACTTACCACTCTCTTTCTATCTCCACCCTCTTCTCCCTGAATCTTACAGGTATCACTCTCGCTCTCTCCTACTCTTTATTTCTCCTCACTCCACTCTTGCCTTGGTCTACCCTTCTCACTGTGTGTGTCCTGGTCTCGCCACACTCCCTACTTCTTTCTCTCAATATCTCCCTCCACTACTCTCCACCTAATCTCCAACCACCTCCCTTCGACACAACCACTTTCTCCACCCTCTTATTCTCACACTCTGAACATGCACCATTCCCTACACGCTCCTATACTCCCTCTGACGACCTACTTTCCTAACTTACACACACACACACCCCCTGAGATGGATTTTCAGAAACTGCCCCGTGGACAGATTCCCAGAGGCCAACCTATTCTAGTGAAAGACACTAACATCTAGCCAAATGTTATGAAGGTAGGCCATTGAGCAGGAAGGCTTGGAGTGTTACAGGGGTTTGTGTTTCAGTTAAGCACACAAAGAACGCTATTAATAAGAAAAGTTAGGCAGAATGTACAAAATACAGTTCTAATTTAGGCCTTGGACAGCTGTTAAAAAAACACAGGTAAGTAAATCACTAAGCAAACACTACGAATGCATACACTTTCCCTTTTGGGGTGCTCTGGCTGCACTTAACTTTTAAACACAGTAGACTAAGCAATAGAACACTGTACTGCAGCAAAGTAAGTGAAGAAAAAGACAAGGTAAGTTTTAACTAATTTGAGAACTTTTATGTAAAAATAAAGGAGTTAAAACAATACACAACCGTATACATATTAGGCACTACACATTAAACGTCCCTCCCTTGCTAGAAGAGATGATGCCTCGTGCCATTAGAGGCACAGGACGCTCTGGAGGTGGAGGGGTACTGCTTCTGGGGCACATGAATTTGTTGGGCTCACTAGCTTTGTGCTTTGGTCCAGTCGGGAAGCCCAGGGGTCAAAGTTAAATTTCAGATTTAAGTCCCACTAGTTGTAGGAGCAGGATGTGTAGAAAAACAGAACAAGGAAGGGGGGGGGAGTTAAGAGGTAGAGATGGGAAAAGTCCTTGAGCAGGTGTGAGAGCTAGTGGAGCGTTAGATGATAAATAAGGACGGGAAACAACTAGAGGAGGTGGTGAAAGAGCATTAGGAAATGGTGTGAGAACAGTTAAAGGTTTGACAAAGTTAAGGGAGGAGGTGGTGAGACGTTTAGAAAGATGACCAAAGGAAGTGTTGCTGACCGATCAGGTGGTAGTGGTTATAAACCCAAGGGTGTAGAGAAACATCTAGAGAAAGTAGTGGAGAATGAATAAGAAGAGGAGCCGATACATTGAGAGGAATCATCAGAACAACAGTGAGATGGACAATTACCTGGGCATGCAGAATCCGAAAGGGAATGTACTGCAGATTCAGCCAACATATGGGGTACTTGTGAGGAGGAAATAAGGTATAAGCACAGGTAGACGTGACGAGGACATGATAGGAGTGTAATAGAACTGCTAGAGAAGGCCTGGGGCGTGAGACGTGGCCCAAAGGTACAAGACTGTTACAGAGGCAAAAGGGGGACATTCCGAAGGGTTGATTGGGCATTAGCCAGAAAGCCACATGGTTAGAGATGGAAGTACCTTCCTCCAAGGCCCCAGTCAGTGACTAGTTTGAGGCCTTGTGGACTGTGCATGGTGACATCTAGCCTCATCCCTATTGTTGCTGAGTTTTGACTATTGAGGGCAGGTGACCCCTAGAAGAGGACCATAAAAAGACACGGAAGAAGCTGAAAACTTTGACCACAAGAATAGGGGGTTACTAAACCCCTCTTCCCACTCTACCTCCAAGGACAGCGGGAGTGGCATTGACCTTTGAAACTGTTGGACCCTGTAACTGCCTTTTTAACCCAAGGAGAAGCCATCCATCAATTTATGTTGTGCGATATCCCCCTTATTTGTGTTTGATATTGATCCCCTTTTTAAACTGCACCATTGGATCTAATGGTCTCCTTGATTCCTACTCTGCTTTGTGATACAACCTATGACATACCCCCCACCAGAGGAAGATGCTCCCTGCTGACCTAGTCGACCATGATAAACTTTGCGCCACTCTGTCCAACAACTTTCAATTATCCAGCGATGCTACCAAATGGGTCAAATCATTTTTTAGCCGACAGATCTTCCAGAGGCTCTATTGGCAAAGAATCAGCGGACCCCATTCCAGTCCCCCTAGGCGTTCCCCAAGGTTCTTGCCTATCCCCTACCTTCTACAATGCTTATACCAAGCTACTTTGCGCTACCCTGGGTGCCATGGGTGCCATCTACACCATCTTCACAGATGACACCCAGATCCTCATCCCCTTGTCTGGCAACCACGAGCAAGACTCCTTGCTCATTAATCAAATCTACGCTCCAATTCAAAATTGGATGGCACATAACAGCCTCTGCCTCAATGATGACAAAACTGAGCTTCTCATAGCCGGATCCCCTGGGAGAATTAACTCCCTCCATCCTGCCTATGTCTCATTCACCATTGACGGCCCCACAATCCCCATACTCAAGCAGGTCAAAACCCTCGGCGTCTACCTAGATGCCAACCTAACTATGACAAAACAAGTAAACTCCCTCTCTTCAGCCACCTCTTATACAGCGAAACCGATCTCCCTGAGTTGCAAATTCCTCTCACATGAAAACTGCATCACCCTAGCAAGAGCCCTCATACTCCCAAAACTTGACTGCTGCAATGTACTCCTCTTAGGCAAATCCAAATCCAATCTGACTAAATTCCAACTCCTGCAAAACAAAGCCCTTCGAGCAGCACTAGGCATAACAAAGTCAGAGCACATCTCCATCATCAGGAGAAATAACCATTGGTTACCCATTCAAGCCAGGATTGTATTTAAAACCCTTTGCATCACACACAAATGCATCGCTAATGCAGCCCCGAAATACCTCAATAACACAGTCACGAAAAAACCACTCACCAGACTCCTTAGATCTAGTAACCACTCTCCTAGAAATCCCACGCTTCAGAAGCTCGAGAGCGGGAGACAGTAGTTTCAAAGTCCTTGCCCCCAAACATTGGAATGCCCTCCCGTCCCACATCAAGAATGAAGTCTTGCACCAGCAATTCAAAAAGTCCCTGAAAACCTGGCTTTTCAACCAATTCTAACCTATCCAGACAGCCCTTTCTAACTTCCATAGAAAGCATTTCTTGTACCGACTCATTTCGCGTTGTGCTTCGTTTACCCAACTCCTTTCGCCTCTAATGTAAAGCCTCTAACAAATGTATTACTAAACTGTCTGTAACTACGCTGTGTTACCTCCGGGTCTGGGCGTACAACAAATGTAATAAATAAATATTTTCTTTTTAATAGCATGCAGATCTAGAACAGATGCAGGCATTTTCTTTACTGAGCAGTAATGGTTATTTTGCAGCTTTTATCTGTTTGGGAGATGTGGAAATGGCCAGTGGACACTTTGACCTCGACATGGCTTTCGGCCATGCCCCAGACCTCGCCAAGCCAACCAATGTAGTGACTGTGCCTGGCCCCTTTATCCCACTGTCCATTGCCCATGTTGATGTACAGGCTGCCACTATCTCTCAGACATGGTTAGAGCCCAGTCCGTGGGTGTGATCTGAGACCTTGGATCAGGCCAGGTCTGAGCCTCAAGTCTGGACTTGTGCACTCTTATTTACTGAAAGAACAGCCTTTTGGGGGTATGTATGTCACCCCTCTATGCTGCCCTAACCGGGCCTCGGTTGTAGGAGTGTCTAGGGGGCAGGTACATTTCTTCTTTTAAAGTTTCTGCTGCAGTGGGTCAACAGGACACTGCAAACATTCTGCAGCAACCATCAATTAAATAGTGGCAGTTTTTAGGTTTTCCAAGCCTCCAGCATTTACCAGCCCGCTGCCACAAGGTGCATATGGAGGGTACCCCTTTCCAATTCTGCCCCAAGTGCAATCACAAATACCCTTGGGTCGACAGGTACGCCACGTGCAACCTCTACTTGCCGAGGGACCACCCGGAGGCAAATTGCAGAGCCTGTAGTAGGTTTAAGCCTAAAACACTTAAGGACTGTTCAATCAAACGTTGGGCCCACCACGCCAGGCGTCAAGAGGCCATGGCACCGGAGGGCGCCTTCAACGATGGCAGCGACGCCGTACTTTCGGACGGCGAGGGCTTTATGTCGTCGAAAGACAAGCCTAGCGCAAGTCCCCGACCTCGGTAGGTCGACCGGCAGGCCGGCTATGGGGAACACCCCCGGCGACACGAGCGCTTTCCATGACACTTCCACAACGCACATAAAGTCCAACCGAGACTCGACGCGCACGTTGAGTTCTCGGAAAGAGGCACGTAAAGAACGGTCCAAATCGGCGTCCTCTGGGTGCTCTCGATCTAGATCGCCGCACGACGCCAGGCAGCCATCCACTATTGCCAAGAGTGCCTCGCTCCCTAAGGTCACGGAAGCTCGATCGTCGGAAGACGAAGCCGACTGCCACCCTCAGGCCGCACTCCAAGAGTCGGCTCCCGCAGACCGAATTACTACGGATCCTGAACCCCTACCTCCACGCTCGAAGGATAGGATCAATACCCCCAAACCTCGACGCCAGGCGTCGAAAAGCTCAGAGGGCCCTAACACACAAGGGAAACACTCCTCCGGTCACGGGGAGGGAGGGAAACAGCAAAGGAAGCAGTCTCTACCCACTTCCAAGCCCATAGAACACTCCACTCCTCAAAAACAAAAAGACAAGTCTAGGTCTTCAGATAACACCAAAACCCCTGCACAGGCTACCAAGTCTAGTCAGGATAAGTTTGAAAAACTCCCAGAAAGGGTAATTCCCAGTTCCAGAGAATGGACCAGTGTTGACATAGATAGGGTAATGTCAAGAATGTCATCTTCGGCAGATTTTTATACAAAAAACCCAGAACACTTTCTTGCTCTGGCTCTAAGGATGCTATACCTACAAGTACAAGGTCCCACTTTGAGACACCAACAGGGTCTTCAGACCCCTTCTACGTCCAGCCCTACTCTCGTTACCAGGGAGAGACATCCTTTGTTGAGGATCCAGATTTGGGCATGGTCGAGGAACAAACTGGGACAGGCTACTATGGGGATGATGAGGATCAAGATGAAGAGGAGGAAGACCCCTACAGGGTAGACTCCCCAGTAGAAAGAGAGGCCCCGGTTATCGACTCCCCTGTCGACAACCAGCCGCTCCTGAATGAAGTGCTGTCTCGAGCAGCCGAACATTTCCACATTGACACCCAGGGTGCCCAGGAGGAAAGAGACTTTGCAGAAGAGTTAGTGGGGGAGAAGAGGCCTGTTGCTCAGGCCATCCCTATCCTAAAATCTATTCAAAGAAGAATAGACCCGTCACTCAATCCTAACCTCACCAGAGCAGTGAACCCTAGGATTGAAAAACTTTTCAAGGCGGCCCAATCAGACCCACTATATATAAGGGGGCATCTGAGGCCGGACTCCCTGGTTGTTAATAACACCCGTAAGAGGGCTGGAACAGCCTTATCATCGTCCGAGGCTCCTCCCGACAAGGAGAGCAAAAAACTGTACGGGTTAGGCAGGAAAGTGGCCTCCACTTCCGCCTACCAGGCAAGGATTGCCAACTCCACCACCCTGTTGGCCAGCTACAACTGCCATCAGTGGGAAGAGGTCGCAGCACTCATAGACTCCGCACCAGAGCCCTTAAAGAGCCAATTGGCACGAGTTTCAGCAGAGGGAAGAGCCGTGTCCGGTTGCATTTTAAAGGAAACCTTTGATGCCGTGGATAACGCCGTAAGATTAATAGCAGAAGGAACTGTTATTAAGAGACCCGCTTGGCTACGCCAGTCTGGTTTCAAGGCTGAAACACAAGCGTCATTATTGGACAAACCGGTGGAGCCGGATCTGTTGTTTGGTAAGGCGGTCGAGGACGCACTAAAGAATGCTAAGGACGAGTATGAAACACTCAAATCCCTAGGCCAGCTAACCACTAAACCCCCAAATCAGAGAGGGAATGGCAATTTTCGTCGCCCACGCGGCCAAAATTCCCAGAGAGGTTCCAACTATTCCCAGGGGCAGGGTACACAGTGGAACAATAATAACCAGCAGTATACCCAAGGTTACGGCAGGGGTAATGAGAGAGGACGTGGTAGAGGTAGAGGCAGGCCCAGTAGAGGAGGCGGCACACCTCCACCGAAACAGTGAGGCTCCGTTCAGGGTCCCTTCTCACGCAACCCCAGTAGGGGGACGCATTTCCAACTTCACCCAAGCTTGGGAAGGGATCACATCAGACAGATGGGTGCTGTCAACAGTATCCGCGGGGTACTGTATAGAACTACTAGAGTGTCCCCGAGACCATCCTCCATGACAAAAAATACATTCTTTGGAACACCAGAAGATTCTCCTAGAAGAGATCGTCAATCTGCTAGCAAAGGACGCAATAGAACTCGTCCTGGGACACCAGTTAAACAAGGGTATTTATTCAACTTACTTCCTTGTGCCAAAAAAAGATTTGACAATGCGCCCAGTATTGGACTTGCGGCCTGCCAACAAGTATGTCAAGCCCCAAAAGTTTCACATGACCACTCTCCAAGAGGTAATACCCCTCCTAAAAAAGGGGGATTACATGGCAACATTGGACATGAAAGATGCCTATTTTCATATTTCCATGTTCCCAGCGCACAGAAAATACTTGCGCTTCAAGGTGGACAGTCGGCACTACCAGTTCAAGGTACTGCCCTTCGGGATAGCTTCGGCCCCAAGGGTATTCACCAAGGTACTGGCGGTGGCGGCAGCACACCTACGCAGGTAGGCAATCCCGGTGTACCCTTATCTGGACGACTGGCTCATCACGGGGGAAACCCCAGCAATTTGCAGAACAAACATTCAACGGACAATCGACCTCCTCTTCGAATTGGGCTTCTCAATAAACGAGAAAAAGTCAAGTATAGTGCCAAGCACATCCAAACAGTTCTTAGGAGCTATCCTAGACACTCAAGAGGGGTTGACCTTAGCTTCAGAGGAAAGAATTCGGAATATACTGCTGCAAATTCCGCAATACCAGTCCGGTCACCAGATAACGGTACACAAAGCAATGCGTTTGCTGGGCATGATGGCGTCATGTATTTACCTGGTCCCCCACGCGCGCCTGCGCATGCATCCCATGCAGGAATGGTTGGCGAAACAGTGGTCTCAGGCAAGTGGTCAGTGGGACGATCTAGTGATCGTTTCACCAACACTAGTATAAAATCTTCGCTGGTGGACGAGAGAGAATCTGACCAATGGGAAACCCTTCTACGATCCACAGATACAAGCAGTGGTCACAACAGATGCCTCACTAGCTGGGTGGGGGGGGCGCACTACCTGCACCACACAGCTCAGGGTCTGTGGTCTCACTCCACGGCGCAGAACCACATCAACGTGCTGGAACTTCTAGCAGTGTTCAAAGACCTCCAAGCATTTGAACCCCATTTAACAAGTCTGTCGGTGCAAATCCTAACAGACAGCACCACAGCAATGTTTTATATCAACAAACAGGGTGTGGGGGGGCAAGTTTTCCAAATCTATCCAGACTTGCACAGAAAATCTGAAAATGGGCACTCAGACGGAAGATGTTCCTGGCATCTCAACATGTTCCAGGGGAACTCAACGCTCTAGCAGACTAGCTGAGCTGAGACCCCCTACCAGAAGAACATGAGTGGCGTCTATACGAAGAGGTCGTTGAACACCTCTTCTCCATGTGGGGTTTTCCAACTATAGACCTATTCGCCACAAATGAAAATCGTCCATGCCCAGACTTCGCGTCCAGGTTCCCCCAACCAGGCTCAAAGGGGAACGCCATATGGATGAATTGGTCAGGGATGTTTGCCTACGCTTTTCCACCAACCCCACTGGTGAGGAAGGTGGTGAACAAGATCCACAGGGAACTGACGACGCTCATCCTAGTTGCTTCTATGTGAGCGAGACAGCCATGGTTTCCACACCTATGCAAGTTGGCGGTGTGCGATCCAATCAAACTCCCGTGCCTGTTCGACCTACTTTCCCAGCACGAGGGGCTAACAGTGCATCCTCAGCCCAACTCAATGAACTAAGCAGCATCGCTCCTGAAGTCATAGAGTTTGGACATCTCAATTTACCCCAGAAATGTATGGATATCTTGAAAGAGTCAAGAAAACCTAACACAAGGCACTATTACTATGATAAATGGAAACGATTCGTTATTTGGTGCCAGAATAAGCAAATCAACCCAGTTAATTGTACTCCTTCTAATGTCGTCACCTATATGCTCCACCTATTGGATGCAGGGTTAGTGTTCAACTCGCTTAAAGTGCACCTGACCGCTTTATCAGGCTACACCACTTCCCATAACAAGGTGTCATGGTGGAAAGTGCCAGTGGTAAAGGCATTTATGGAAGGGGTAAAGAGACTCCACCCACCAATTTCTAACCCACCACCAGGTTGGGACCTTAATGTGGTACTTACTAAGCTCATGGGCCCCACCTTTGAGCCCATGCACAAATCTAGTCTCAAACATTTGACTTATAAAACTGCCTTCTTAGTAGCCATCACCTCCATAAGAAGAGTCTGTGAAATCCAAGCTCTATCAGTGCAGGATCCTTTCTTTACAATACATAAGGACAAACTGGTTTTACTAACTCACCCTAGGTTCTCACCTAAGTTCATTTCTAAATTCCACGTTAACTAGCCTATTGAGCTACCGGCTTTCTTCCAAGAACCCAAAAGCTCTGCTGAGGTAAAACTCCACACACTAGTTATGAGGAGGGCGGTCTTCTACTACGTAGACAAGACCAGACCACTAAGAAAAACAGATCAGCTGTTTGTCTCCATAGCGCCAGGCAGAGAAGGAGTTTGCGTCTCCAAGTACGCCATCTCAAGGTGGATAGTCAGATGTATCCAACTGTGCTATTCCCTTTCAAATAAGCCACTGGCTTTTATGCCCAGGGCTCACTCCACAAGAGGTACTGGAGCCATGCTGGCTTTCATTGAAAATGTTCCTTTAGACAGTATTTGCAAAGCATCTACATGGAGCTCTATACATACTTTCACTCAGCACTACTGCATTGACACTCATTCCAAGACAGATACACAAGTGGGACAAGCGGTTCTAAGACACTTATTCGCTCATAAACCTTCTCACGTCCCACCTCCTTCTTCCACTGCTCGCTAATCTATGCACAGCATGTGATCTAAGCAGATTCCACAAGCCTCAGAAGGGATACATTACTCACCGTAATTGTATTTCTTATGCTTGTATCTGCTTAGATTCACATGCGACCCACCCTTCCTCCCCTCGGAGAGAAGGCACATGGATGCTTATGAGTTTGTCTGATAGTATCTGCTTGGATGTAGCTGTACTCATGCTACACCTCATGCTACCTTGTGTCAGAAAAAAACACATACTGAGGGACCGCAACGCGTGAGGGATCATGGGTACAGTGGACGTCACACTAGGGATAGTATTACTGGCATGCCCTGTCGTCTTCCCTTTTCGAGCTTCGAAAACAACAACTGTAATACTCCACAGCTTCCACTAGATGGCGGGCTATGCACAGCATGTGAATCCAACCAGATACAAGCATCAGAAATATGATTACGGTGAGTAATGTATCATATATATATATATATATATATATATATATCTGAGGCTTGTGGAATCTGCTTAGATCATATGCTGTGCATAGGCCGACATCTAGTGGAAGCTGCGGAGAATTAGTTTGTTTTTCGAAACTCGAAAATGGGCGTCGACGCAGGGCGTGCCAGTAATACTATCCCTAGTATGACGTCCACTATACCCATGATCCCTCACGCGTCTAGGACCCTCAGATTGTTTTTTTCCACCATACTGTTCGGAAGCATCCCGTGGAGTTCCCTGGCCTTAGCCCTAATTTTGCAAAATATTGTTATATTTCCCCATTTCTCCACCCCAACGTCGAGTCACCGAACTTCCACACTTGACGCCGGCCCGGAGAAGAAATCGACCGTCGAGAGCTGCACGATGGACTTTGGCCTTGGAAGGCCTCTGGCCTCGGCCCGGCCTTGGAAGGCCTCTGGCCTCGGCCCTGCAAGTAGGGAGAGTGGGGTGGGTGGAACATACTCTACACTCTTAAATATATAGGTACATTCTTATATATTCCTACACTCATTAGCCCGCTGCCACAGGGTGCGTATGGAGGGTACCCCTTTCCAATTTTGCCCAAAGTGCAACCGCAAGTACCCTTGGGTTGACAGACACGCCACGTGCAACCCCTGCTTGCCGAGGGACCACCCTGAGGCGAACTGCAGAGCATGTAGTAGGTTTAAACCAAAAACACTAAAGGACCGTTCGCTCAAGCGTTGGGCCCACCACGCCAGGCGTCAAGAGGCCATGGCAGCGGAGGGCGCTTTCAGCGATGGCAGCAACGCCGTGCTTTCGGATGGGGAGGGCAACGTGGTGTTGAGAGACAGCCAAGCGCAAGTCCCTGACCTCGGAAGGTCGTCCGGCAGGGCGGCTATGGGGAAAACCCCCGGCGACACAAGCGCTACCCACAGCACTTCCACCAAACACACGAAGTCCCACCGAGTTCTCGGAAAGAGGCACACAGAGAATGGTCCACCGAATCGGTGTCCTCTGGACGTTCTCAATCTAGATCGCCGCATGACTTCAGGCAGCCATCCACTGTTGCCAAAAGTGCCTCGCCCCCTAAGGTAACAGAGGTTCGATCGTCGGAAGACGAAGCCGACCTCTATCCCCAGGCCGCACTCCAGGAGTCGCCGTCAGCAGACCGCGTAACGGCTGTTCCCGAGTCCCAACCTCCACATGCGAGAGATAGGGACACTACCCCCAAACCTCGATGCCAGACGTCGAAAAGCTCAGAAGGGGCCAAGAAACAGGGGGGAAAACAACAAAAGAAGTAGTCTCTGCCTTCTTCCACACCTCAGAAGCAGACAGACAGGTCACAGTCTAGTACTCCACAAAGACAAACAGACAAGTCTCAGTCTTCTGTCATCCTAAGGACCCCTGCACAAACCAATAGGTCCAGTCAGGATAAAACAGGGAAACTCTCCCAGGAGAGAGTCATTCCCAGCTCAAGAAAATGGTCTAGTGACGACATTGACAGTTATGTCAAGGATGTCCTCATTGGCAGACTTCTATGCCAAGAATCCTGAGCACTTCCTCTCATATACCCCCGACGGGGCATCACCCTCAGTCTCTAGGGACCCAATACCCCCAAGTAAGCAGTCCCGGGTTGAAGCACCAACAAGGTCTTCGGACCCTTTCTGTATACAGCCCTACACTCAATATCATGAGGAGCCACCTTTTAGTGACAATCCTGATTTGGGCATGTTGGAAGACCAAACTGGAGCACAAACTGAAAACGCAGGAAGACTCTAACCTCTGGACCAGAGTATTATTATACCAGTAGACCAGAAAAAATTGTCCAGAGAAATGTGTTAACAAAATTATATCAAAATGTATTTCAAATGATACAAAAATTTGAAAAAGTGAGTATCACAAATTATTAAACACTACATCATTTTTAGAAAACACAGCAGCGTAGCAACATTGTTTTGCCTAGAAAAGGCTAGTAAAAGTCACACACACTTTCCATTCATAGTGCAGCATTCAAACGCACCTCAGCAATCAGTGACATTCATACAAATTGTTAAAAACCAGACAAATAGAATTATAAACATAGGAGGAGCGCAGTTCATGATTTCTCCCCAAGAAAACATTAATAGTTTGTACAGAAAACAATAGAAATTATTAAACAAATCTATTGGAAAGGTGGATCACAGCTACAGTTCAGATCACATCCCTTTGAGTTTTTCTCAACCGGTTTTGACGTGGAATGTTAATTTATACAACGTCTTCATCAGGAGGATGATGTACACATACTAGAAAAAACAAAAACATAGCTATATAATATTACATTTAAAATCCTATTTAACAATAAGCTGCATGTACACCGCAATTAATTAAACTAAAAAATAAACAACAGTGATTAAAAGAATGTCAAATATACCAAAATCGAATAAATATAGTGACATCAGACCAAACCGGAGTTGAAACCCAGATCTTAGGGCGAGTGAAACCCAATGTGAAACCATGCTGAGTGCTGGCGGCAAGGTCCGCCAATAGCCAGTCCGAACAAAACGCCCAAAGAGGAAACTTTAAAAAGCTGAGGACCATGCTGGACTAACTGACCTGGAATACAGCAGCTGCTGTTTTAGACAAATAAGCGTGGAAGGATGTCCCATGGTCCCTTAACATGTGGCCTCATTTTGTCCCAAGATTATATGAACACGAATGGTGTCTACACACAGATGTCGTAGAAGATATCTTCTCTCAGTGAGGTTTCCCCGCTATAGACCTATTCGCCACAAGTGAAAACACAGTGCCCAGGATTCGCATCCAGGTTCCCCCAACCAGACTCCCAGGGGAACTCCCTGTGGATGAACTGGTCAGGGATGTTTGCGTACGCTTTTCCACCAACACCTCTCACCAGGAAGGTGGTCAACAAGATGAACAGAGAATCGATGACGCTAGTCCTAGTTGCTCCCATGTGGGCGAGACAACCGTGGTTCCCACACTTACGCATCAAACTCCCGGGCTGGTACAAACTACTGTCCCAGCACCAGGGTCACAAAGTGCATCCTCAACCCAACTCAATGAATCTGGCAGCATGGCTCCTGAGGTCATAGAGTTTGGACATCTCAATTTACCACAGAGTAAATTCTTTTAGGATGTATGGACATCCTAAAAGAATCTAGGAAGCCAAACACGAGGCACTGCTACTTTGACAAATGGAAAAGATTTGTTATCTGATGCCAGAATAAGCAAATCAACCCGGTTGATTGCACTCCTTCCACAATGGTCACATACATGCTCCACCTGCTCGACGCAGGTTTGGTTTTTAACTCACTGAAGGTACACCTGGCAGCTCTGTCAGCATACACCACCTCCCATAGCAAGGTGTTGTGGTGGAAAGTACTAGTGGTTAAAGCCTTCATGGAAGGAGTAAAGAGACTTCACCCTCCAATTTCCAACCCACCACCAGGATGGGACCTTAACGTGGTGCTATCTAAACTCTTGGGGCCCCCTTTCGAGCCCATGCATAAAAGCAGTCTCAAACACCTGACTTATAAGACGGCCTTCTTAATAGCTATTACATCTATAAGAACGGTCCGTGAAATTCAGGCTCTGTCAGTGCAGGATCCTTTCTTTACAGTTCATAAAGATAAACTGGTTTTACGTACACACCCTAGGTTCTCACCTAAGTTTATTTCTAAATTCTACGTGAACCAGTCCATCGAGCTTCTGGCTTTCTTCCAAGACCCACAAAGCTCGGCTGAGGTGAAACAACACACCCTAGATGTGCGTATGGCGGTCCTATACTATGTAAACAAAACCAGACCGCTAAGGAAAACAGACCAACTGTTTGTCTCCGTAGCTACAGGCAGAGAGGGAGATTGCGTCTCTAAAGGTGCCATCTCTAAGTGGATTGTTAACTGTATCCAGCTGTGTTACTCCCTTTCTGAAAAAACTCTGCCTTTCACGCCAAGAGCCCACTCTACAAGAGGTATTGGGGCTGCTCTGGCTTTCATTGCAAATGTACCCCTTGTCACCATTTGCAAAGCAGCTACTTGGAGCTCTATTCACACTTTTACTCAGCATTACTGCATTCACACCCATTCCAAGACAGATACTCATGTGGGACAAGCGGTTCTAAGACATTTATTTGCTCACGACCCTTCTCACATCCCACCTCCTTCTAACACTGCTTGCTAATCTGTGCACAGCATGTGATCTAAGCATATTCCACAAGCCTCAGAAGGGATACATTACTCACCGTAATCGTATTTCTGATGCTTGTATCTGCTTAGATTCACATGCGACCCACCCTTCCGCCCCTCTGAGAGAAGGCGCATGGATGCTTGTAGTCTTATCTTTCTATCTGTCTGCTTGGATTATCTGTACTCGCGCTACTCCTCATGCTACCTCATGTCAGAAAAAATGCAATCTGAGGGTCCTAGACGCGTGAGGGATCATGGGTACAGTGGACGTCACACTAGGGATAGTATTACTGGCACGCCCTGTGTCGACGCCCATTTTCAAGTTTCGAAAAACAAACTTTAATACTCCGCAGCTTCCACTAGATGTCGGCCTATGCACAGCATGTGAATCTAAGCAGATACAAGCATCAGAAAAAACTATTAGGGTGAGTAATGTATCATATACAGAGCTCCAAGATTGTTGCCTTTATTACTTATATCGTTATTACTTATGATTTAATATTGCGTTCAATGACCATCGTGGTTCTTTATTCTCGACGGCTCTTTTGACAGATGAAGATAATCAGTGAGAGCCTCCTTGTCGACTGCTGTGGCGGCTTCGGCCTACCTCAATCGTTTGGCCTGCACAGTAGGGAGAAAGGGGAGTTGTCACATTCCACACGTATCTAATGGAGAATGCCTACTTTTTCTCTCCCCCTTTTTTCTACTTAAACCTTCACAAGTTTCCTTTATCATGGAGAACATTCCTTTTAAATTCTGCCTCTCCGGTCATAACAAGTAGCCCTGGAAGGACACCCAGAAGGTGTGCAATCAATGCCATTTTCGATATCGCACCTAAAAATGCTGTGCTGCCTGCCAGCTTTTAAAGGACCGAAGTACAAAACTTTGTGCGGCCCACGCCAAACAGGCTGAGACTGCCATAGAAGTGCCAGAAGGCGGCCAAGAGTCAGAGGCGGCATTTAGCACACAAAGTGATGCCGAAGAGGAAATGGGAGCAGCAGTTTCCGAAGTGCCAGTCCCCCACACCCCCCTCCAAAAGGCATGCCGGCGGCATCGCTATGGAGACCACACACACAGTGGCACACACGGACATAAAGAACATGGGGAATCTCACTCTCCCCTGAGAGATGAACATAAAACCCCATGCCTTTCGACAAACATTTGTGGAAGCATGGCCACGTGGAACAGAAGCTCTGCTCCGGCAGTTCTGCCTCGATGCAGTCCTCTGCGCCCACATCTCGTGCTCGCCAGGACAGCCCAAAAAGACAAACGTTGAGTTAAAGATCATCCATGCATATAAAACAGGGGCCACAAGTTTTGATGGCGCACACACCAGGCATGCTGAAACAGATGCCCATTTCCTGTACTACTCACACCGTTGAGTGTGTTTCAAAAGACAAACGACCGTAGAAACACACACATTCTCATATTTCGGCTCAACCCTATGCTTCGCTGAAAACATCACATTACACTGAAGCCTCTTTTCCTTTCCCACAGCATAACCCTGCATTCCCATTTAAATAAACACCTTTTCAGGTTCTTGGACTAAGGAAAGATTCCAACAAACCATGGACAAAGTCTCTTCCTTTTAATCGCTTAAGGAAACAAACAGAATTAATGCAAGGATAGCCTCCCTCCAAGTCCTCCAGATTGCGGGTGGGTGCCCTTTTACAGCCCCATGTTACCACTCTTACACAAGACGAGATCAGTGACCTAGATCAAGACAATCCTGACCATTAGGATGCTCAATATTGTGATGAGGATACTTATGATGATGACAACCAATTCTTGATCCCCTCGCCTCCAGATGTATATCAGCCAGTGGCTGATTCTCCTGTGCATGATCAAGTCTTATGCAATGATATGCTCAAAAGGGCAGTAAATCACTTTAAAATACAAATGCAAGATGTTCCCCAAGATTTAGTCTTTGTTGACGAAAAATCCGTTGTAGGTACATTTATACCTTTATTACAGTCAATAAATAAGAGGATACAACTCTCTCTAATTACACCATCTCTTACCAGGGCTGTTAACCCCAGAATAGAAAATACTTTTCAGCCTGCACTTTCTGACCCTTTGTACATCAAGGGTCATCCCAAACCTTACTCCTTAGTGTTTAACAACACCCGTAAACGAGCAGGGACACCATTGGCTTCTGCTGAGGCACCCCAGAGAAAGAGAGCAAAAAGCTTTTTACACTGGGTAAAAAAGTTGCAACATCAGCTGCATACCAAGTGTGAATTGCTAACAACACAACCCTGTTCTCCAGTTACATTAGATCCCTTAGGGATAAAGTCCAAACTCAACTAAAATCTGTCCCAGACCCTATTTGTACAGAAATTCTAAAGACCGTTGATGAAGAGAGGCAAGTTGCAAATAATCTTATTAATGGCAACCGCGATGCAGCAGATAATGTAGGCACAATTGTTGCAGAGGGAACCTTACTAAAACACCATTCCTGGCTACGTCAGTCAGGATTTAAATTAGAAACACAGGCAAAGCTGTTAAATATGCCCTTCGAATGGATTGTGTCCTCCCACGTATTCCTCATTTTATGATATAATATCTCTCCAGCGTTGCTGCTTTGGAAAAACTCTCGACCGAGGCCGCTGTAAGCGGTGTTGTCACGTCAATGTCCCTCGAGGGCTTCCGTCGATCGTCATCGGCAGCATATATAACGCGCATGCAGCGCCTGTTGGCTTCAGTTCCGTTTTTCTGAGTTTATGCTTTGAGTCATTAACAACACGCTTCAGTTTTTTACAAGAAAAAGGTTGTCTTCTTTGACTCCTTCGACACCAAAATCTGGTTTTAAGAAATGCCAGGACTGTGGATCGAAGATGTCAATTACGGATCCTCACTGCGTCTGCCTGTGGAGTCTGGACTCTGGGCACCGTACCGACGACTGTGGGTCCTGTCAGGCCATGACAGAGAAAGCTCTCAGGGAGCGTTGAAGCAAATTGACAGTGGGGAGGTTGGCTTCGAAATCTTCTTCGAAGCAGGATAAAAAGTCTAGCGAGTCTAGGGACTCCTCCTAGCGTAAGGAATCGAAGAGGTCCTGATTGAGGAGTCGATCGCGGCGATCTTTGTCTTTTTCAAAGAAGGCGAAGAAGAGACGACATAGGTCTCCCTCTTCGTCATCTGATTCCTCCACCGAGGTAATCAGGTGCCCGACGAAATCCGATTCCCCAGCAAAGTGGGACGCATTTCAGTCAGATTATGGGTATTTTTGAGAATGTGGCCTCGCCCCCCTCGAGAGAATGGCACAAGAGCCATGCCCGGGTCGCTCCTAGCGACAAATGGAAATCGAAGGTTACTACTTCGAAGCCGTGCACTAATCGGCATTGCGTTGAGAAGATTCTCGACCCGACGAGAAATCGTCGACAGTGTCGACTCAAGAACCGAGTCCTTCTTTGGTACCACTGAAGAAACATAAAGCGTCAAAGACCTCGACGACTTTGTCAACTCCATCTGAGTCCAACCTGTCGACACCAAAGTCAAAGGCAGCGCTGAGTAAACTGGCGCCATTTTCAAAACCGACTTTGTCGAAGCCTTTTGGCAAACAGGACAAAATGTACAAACCTGTTCTGAAGTAAGAATTTGTTTAAGTCCATGTCTTCAATCTATGAGGCGGAAATCCCCATTGAGGAGGATTCCCCTCCATTTGGGTTGCAATATGGCACCCAGAATGTGCCAGAAGAGCTCCTATCTAAAGAGCCAAGAATGAGAGACCTGTGTGAACCTCTCCAGTCGGCTGATGGTCTTGACCCCTTGCCTGAACTGGATTTTGGCAGAGCTTCTCCTACATATCAACAGGACGACATGACTGACATCCTGGACCAGGGTCCGCAGAAGGAGCTAATTTTGCCCTTCCATATGGCCCTGCTGAGGAAAGTCACTGCAAATTGGGAGGCCCCAGAATCTGGACCAGCAGTTAATAAAAACTTTCAAGGAAGTACAGGCCTTCCAGCAGCGATTCAGAATACCTGACCAAGCACCCAACACCTGAGCGCTTGGTGGGACAGGCTGCCACATCAACCAGGCAATCGGCTTAGCCTTCTAACCCCCCACATAGAGATGACAAGAGGGTGGATGCCTGGGCACGTAAGGTGTTCACGGCAGGCAGCATGGCCCTGAAATCTAGCAACATCACTTGTACTCTTTCAAGATTCACTTATACCCTGTGGGACTGTGTTGCCATGGCGGCTGATCACATTCCGGAAGGCGAAGAAAGAGACAGCTTCTTGGCTATAGTTAAGGATGGTAAGGAGGCAATGGGATGTCTCCAGTCAGGTTTGGATACTGCTGACAGCATCAGCAGATCCATGGCTGCTTGCACTGTTCAATGCAGATTTGAGTGGTTGAGGAAGTCGGGGGTTTGCACCAGACGTTGACGGCTCGAGGTTGTTCGGCAGCAAGGCGGATGAATCTGGAGAAGCTGCAGACCTCAAAGGCAGCGGCTAAATCCCTTCGCGCCTCCATTCGACAACCTCAACAACCCCATTCAGGCTCATCTTCCTGGACGGGCGGGTGCTTTAGTTTCTATTCCTCAATTGGAAGAGGAAGAGGACAAGCCGGGCAAAGGGGACAAAGAAGATTCCCTCATGGTGGATGAGGAAGGGGTGCTAAATGAGCCCCAGCAGCGGCATCTTTACCCTCAGCCGCTGCTGCAGCCACCTCTAAGCCACTCTGAGGCCTTGACCCGCAGGACCCCGGTGGGAGGCAGAATTTCTCAGCATCTGAAAGAATGGTAGGGCATTACTTCAGATGCATGAGCACTGGAAATGGGAGCCCAAGGTTACTGCCTTCCTTTTCAAAAAAGGCCTCAAGATCATCCACCGGGATACAACTCTGTCAAAATTCCAGATCCACTCCTTGTGCAGGAACTGTTAACCCTGCTACAGAAAGGTGCAATAGAACATGTACCTGTAGCAGAGAGGAACAAGGGTCGGTATTCTCTCTACTTTCTGATTCCCAAGAAGGACAGAGGAACGAGACCCATCTTGGACTTAAGAAAATTGAACAAGTTCCTCAGGAAGGACAAGTTCAAGGTGGTTACCCTTTATCAGATCCTTCAGGCTCTCCAACTCCAAGACTGGTTGGTATCATTAGAGCTTCAGGATGCTTACTTTCATGTGCCATTTCATCTCAAGCACAGAAAGTACCTGAGGTTCGCAGTTGGCAGTTCTCATTTTCAATTTCGAATTCTGCCATCCGGGCTGACCTCTGCCCCAAGGGTTTTCACCAAGTTGATGGCGGTGGTGGCAGCGAGTCTCAGGAGAGGGGGGGATTCACGTCTACCCTTACCTAGACGATTGGCTGATCAGGGCTTGTTCGGGTGAATGAACATCTCAGTATCACCTGCCACTCCCTTCACAGACTGGGCCTCTCCCTCAATTACAAGACGTCCCATATAATACCATTCCAAAGACTCCAATTTATTGGAGCAGTCCTGGATACTTCCTATGGGAAAGCCTTGCCTCCCGAGGTGAGAGCTCAACACATTCAGCAGATGGTAACAAGATTCCAGAATTCCCAGCATCTTCCGGGCTTCGATTTTCTGAGGTTGCTCTGTCTCATGGCATCCTGCATTTTTCTGGTGCCAGAGCCATATTGAGAATGAGATCCCTTCAATGGATCCTCAGAACTCAGTGGTCCCAATTCTCAGGGAATATACCAACTGCAAGTTCTGAGCAGAGTTGCTCAGGAGCTTCTATGGTGGGCTTGCAAGGAAATATTCTCAAGGGAGAATCTTTTTGGCAACCATGGCCAGAGATAACGGTAGTGACGGACGCCTCACTCACCGGGTGGGAGCCCACACAAACTAATTGACAATCTGCGGTCGTTGTTCTCCATCGGAGTCCAAACTGCACATCAACCTTTTGGAGCTGATGGCAATCAGACTAGCGCTGAAGGCTTTCCTGCCCTCTGTAGGGCGAAAGAATGTCCTGATAATGACGGACGACACAGTGGCCATGTACTACCTCAACAAGAGAAAAGGTGTAGTGTCACTACAACTATGCAGAGAGGCAATGCAGCCCTGGTTCTGGGCAATACAAGAAGGAATCTCTCTATTAGTAGTTCACCTAGCCGGAGAGAAAGAACACAGCGTTGGACGCTCTGAATTGGCAGAGACAGTCTCCCACGAGTGGGAACTAGCTCAGGAAGTCCTTCAAGAGATCTTCACCCTTTGAGGAACACCTCAAGTGGATCTGTTTGCTACCAGTCTCAACCAAAAGCGCGAACAGTATTGCTCCAGGGAATTTCCCTCAAGGGGAGCTCTAGGAGACACGTTTGTGGTTTCCACTCCTGTATGCGTTTCCTCCTGTCCCCGTCAGTCCTCGTGTTATCAGGAGGTTGAGGAAGTTCAGAAAATCCATGATCCTAATTGTCCCGGATTGGGCCAGGAGGACGTGGTACCCGGACCTTCTGGACTTATCCTTGCTTCATTTTTGAAATATTGTGCGGTTTGCGCTCCGAGCGCGTTGTTGTGCCTGCTCCCACTTCCTGGTCCTCTTCTCCCTTCCCGCCTCCCTGCCCGCCCACCCCCCCTGATTGGTTGCCTGACTAGTCCCTTCTGGACTACTCGACGGCTGCCACCCCCCCGCTCGCTTCTTTGTACAGCGGAGCGGGAGAGAGCAGTCGCCGGTAGCCCCGTGGGACTGCAGGCTAAGGCAAGCCCTGCCAGGCCCTCCGGGCCTCTTGTGTCTACTTGCTTCATTTTTGAAATATTGTGCGGTTCGCGCTCTGAGCGCGGCGTTGTGCCTGCTCCCCCCTCCCACTTCCTGGTCCTCTTCTCCCTGCCCGCCCACACACCCCTCCCCTTCCTCACCTCCTTCTGCCTTAAAAGTGTTCCCCCCCTGGGCAGCCCCCCTGCCATGCAGCCCCCTTCGGCTAAGGGCCCCTTAGGCAAAGGGTGGCTCCTTGGTTGCACCTCCCTCTGTGTCTGCAGGTGTCCACAGGGGACGCCAGGTGTTAGGCAGAAACCTGTGCAGTTCCCTTAGGGACCACTGCAAAAGATTTAAGACTACAGGTGTTTGGCAGTAAACCCACTTGGTAGCAGTCTGTACCACACAGATTCACTTGGTAGCTGTGGCTGAGCAGTCAGACTTCCCTCAAGAAGAGTTAGGCAGTATACAGAGCATACAAAATAGGTACAGAAATACAGTAGCACAAGCAAACACTGACCAAAGCTTGGGTGTAAAAGTATATAATTATTTATTTAACACACTCTTATAAAACACACTAGCACTAAATTGGTAAGATAAGTTCAAAACACAATCACTATTATCATATGTACATCCCTGATTACTTGTTGGACAAGTCTTAGTTAACACCACTTATTTCCAGACAGAGGTGAGCGCTTAATTTTCGATGGCACCCAACAAATTGGGAAAAGCAGAATTATGGAAGCATACACACTAAACACGTTTTAAAGAACCACAGCAAGTTAGGAAGGCACAGTCTACTGGTGAGCAAGGAAGTTTAGGTGCCAGGCCCACTTTCAAGGGAGCCAGGCGGAAGATGCCCAAGATCATACAGTTACACAGAGTCTTCGAAGTTTGTGGAGGTAGTTCAAAAAAGGTTTAGTTCAGTGCAGAAAAGTTAGCTAAGGTGTCCCAGGCTAACCCAGGTTCGAGAGACGAGGATTTAATACACCCCGGCAGTTGTTCCTGGCAGCGGGTGCAAGTTGCAGCGTCATCCAGAGGAAGGGAAGATCTCGTTGTGGAGGAAGAATGAAGGTCGTTGCACTGCCAGGGAAGAAGCCAGCCGCGGAGTTCTCTGGTACAAAGGTACTACCCTTTCGGTTCACGGTAGTGGTGAAAACGTGGTGTCCTGGTTGCCGGGGTGCTTGGCACAGGCAAGGCGGCCATGAGATGCTCCAGGAAGGCGAAAAGAAGGTAGACTGGTTATCCCCACCAGTTGAAGGAAGAAGACTCTCCGGGCTGGAGATCTCCTCTGTCGTTGGGAAAAGTGGTGAGACGGTTCAGCAGGGCTCCACCGGTGGTGTCATCGTTGCAGGCCGGCTCAGCTTCTCCCTCCTCGGATTCTTAGGTCCTGTGGCGACTTCTGAAGTTCCAGTCCCCAAAGCCCTCCTTTTATGCAGCACACCCCCATTCACTCAGCCTAGCTGTCAATCAAACAGGCTGGCTCACCACTTGGGCCAATCACACAAGAGTGCGACTTGAATTACCAAGGTAACTCAGTCCAGGGTGCCTAAACCCCCTCCCATACCCCCTGTGGTACCCAGACAGAGTGGCACCACTTTTGGAGGCTTCTGTGGAGAAGCCCGCCAAAAAGTGGAACAAAGGGCTCGACTTGGGTTGGAGTCACAGAAGAGAACACAAACGCCATTTTAGAATCGAGTTCTGGCAAAAAATACCAACCGTCGAATTAATAAATAAATAAACCGGCGGTATGTTCGAGGCTATAAGAATTAAATAATTAAAGTTGGTAGCCTCGAACAATGGGAAAATCCCATAGAGATATATTCGCGGTCGAATATAAAAAGTAGTATCCACTGTCACCAGCCAAAACTCGATCAGGGGGGACGGAGACATTCCCCCTCGAACAACAGACCCCGGGGCAATCGAATTGCCCCGACCAGTATGTCCACAATATGATGGTTTGTACTGGTTTCTGTTCATAATTTGGGACTAGCAAAGCCAATGGTGACTTTACATGCCGTGGGAGACAGTAGTCAGTCCCAGGGTATGAAGTCTATGTTGGGGGGTCGCTACGACACCCCTGGGTTATGGCACGGAGGGTGCTGTGTAACCCACATCAAAAAAACACATGAGACCCTATGGAGTAAAAGACCCCATAGCCCATAAAACACATGGAAAGTTAAAGGAACACCTCAAATCATGTCTAAGAGTGGGAGCAAAAAGAATCTCACTCTTAGCAGGAGAGAAAAAAAATAAACCCCAAAAATCCAGCAAAGCTGCTGAGGGACTCACTAGGTTTGGGAAATTAGCCTTACAGAGAATTCTCCCTAACACCAGGCGCCAGCTTTCACCTTGCTTCCCCACCTACTCTCCAGGCCCACCCCACCTACTCCTTTCACTTCATTCGCATGGTGTCTACACTTCACTGTGTTCCGAAACTTGTGGCAAACTAGGACTTTTTCTCCCCTCACAGGATTCTCAAACTTAGGTGGCCTCTCCACCAAATGCGCATTTACTGTGTTACTGTTGTTTTCTGAATTGTGGTAAACTAGGGCTCACCGCTCACCTCCTGCCCGCTTGCTCTCATCTGTCCTCCCCCCGCCCCCTCCTATTTCATGGTGCTCTCTATCTCACCTATCTTCTCTAACTGCTTCTCCATTGACTATCCTGCTCTCCTCACTAAATCCGGTAGGAAAAAGTTTAAAAAGGACATCCTGGTCTCCAACCCAGACCTCCCTATCGCTGACACCTCACCAGTGCCTCCTCCAAGGAAACTCTCACTGACATCCTCTTTTTCGTGCTTTCGCCTGACCTATGGACCCTTCATATGGTCTCTGTGCTCTCTCCATTCTCCTCTTCTCCCATTAATGGTGGCACCCGCTGGGATGTCCTCTTGACCCCCTTCCACTCCTCTAAGGCTATCATTAATGTCTACGCTAATGGGACCGTCTTGGTCCAAGGCCCTCAGGCCAACCTTTCATCTCTTTGACAGACGCTTCCCACGCCTCATCAACTTCCTTTCCTCTCCTGCTGTCCCCCCTCTTCTGACCTTGGCTACCTTGCCTCTACCCTCTTCTCTTGCTCCTTCCTCAACTCTGCCGGGCGTACCTCTGATTTGTACCCCTCCCCGGAAGTCCTTCAAGGTTGGCAACCTTCTCCACATTGTCACTCTTAACGCTCGCTCTGCCATCAAACATTCCTCTGATATCTGTCGCCTTCTTGAGGAACTGGACCTTGACGTCCTCGGTCTGACTGAGACATGGTTCACGGCAAGCTCTGTCACCAGCTTTGACACACTCCTACCTGACTGTTACAAGATCCTCTCCGTGCCCAGGCCCAACCGCGCTGGTGGGGGTGTGGGCCTTATCTTCCCTGAGTGGATTCCTGCCACTATCACTCCTACGCAGACATACTCTTCTTTTGAATGCCTTGTCTGCCGACTCTCTCCTAGCCATTCCCTTACCGTGGATATTATCTATCGGCCACCTGGCCAAATTTCCTCTTTCCTCTCCGAGTGGGCGGACCTGTCCTCCGCACTCCTGTCCTCAACCACTCAACTCCTCTTTCTTGGTGACTTCAACATCCACCTGGATGCCTCCTGTCCCCCCTCTGGACACTTTCGCGACCTCTGCGACTCTCTCTCACTCTCTGTTCTCCCGTCTGGGCTAACTCTTTTGTCAGGGCACACCCTTGATGCTCTGATCTCTTCTGACCTTACCCTCTCCCCCTCCCCTCTCTCCACTCCTCTCTCCTGGAGTGATCACTTTCTCCTATCCTCTCACCGCACCCTCCCTACCCTACAGGCAAAGCCACCCTCATCACTGCCACACTCCTTCCCGGAAATCCGACCCATGAAACGCGTGTCAGTTGAGGCTTTCGCTGCCACCTTCTCGCCCCCCCTCCCCCTGCGGCTGACTCCCGCCCTGACACTGCCCTCTCTACGCTCCACTCTGCTATATCCGATACTCTTGATATCCTTGCCCCTGTCATGAGAATCCGCCTGAAGCTCAAAGCCAAATGTAACTCATGGTACGACTCGGATCTCGTCACCCTAAAACGCAAGTGCAGGGTGGCAGAGAGGAAATGGCATGCTTCATGTTCATCCTCTGACAAACTGGCCTGCCGCCTGCTCCAAAGGCATTACCGGCTCTCCGTTCTCACCAAGAAGAGAGCCCTCATCCAAGCCTGCATCTTTGCAGCCTCTAACAACTCGGCCGAACTCTTTAAAATCTGCAAGGAGCTGGCCAACCCTGCTGCAGTCTCTACCTCTCCTGTCCCTTCCCAAGCCCTCTGCACAGCACTGGCCTCACACTTCATCTCTAAAACTCAGGACATCCTGTCCTCACTCTCCTCCCATCACCTCCCTCCCTCTATTCCTGTCATGATGCCTACCCCCGGGCATCAGGACCAAGCCCATCAGCTCCGGGAGCAGGCATCCAGATACTTATTAAAACCCCAACAGACCATGCTGCTAGTGAGTCCAAGCCAACGTAAGGCCTGGATGGGACTATTTTATTACAGGGACTATTTTTTACTCGGGCGTGGTTCTAGGGAACTTCTTACCTGGAACTACTTTGGAGGCTATTTAAACCACGCCCGAACAACAGCACACGCTTCGCGTTATTCATCATCCAGCAGCGTAACGCTCACCATGCCTGCAGTCTGCATCCAGTCTTCTGCCACACCCGCCTCGAATCTGGAGCTCCTAAAACAAAGAGGAAAGAAAAGGACAAGGTTAGAAAATGAACTATTTTCGAATTCCTCACCTGATTCCAGATCCATCTCGCCTCCGCACCTGGAAAAAACACCATTTCTGTACACGTCTCATCTCCAGCTGCAGCGCCGCGCCATACTCACCAGTCCTCGCAGCATCTTTCGATTCTGCGCTGCCTCCATCATTTCTTCGCCGAACTCCGGCACCTGGGGGACAAAAGAAAACAACAAGGTGAGCCGAGAAAACCAACAAATATAACTCTTATCACCATAGACTTACCTGATTTACCACCGGAGGCATTATTCTATAACTCTCCACATCTTCTTGTGCCGCACCTGCAAAGAGAGCAAAAACAACACGTTTAATATGTGCAATATTTACCGGACAGCGTCGGGTAATACAGACTCTTACCTGAGCGCCACCAGCTGCCACGAGAACATCTTCTCACGATCTCAGCTGCAAGACAAGGAAGGAAGGGGGAACAAGAGTGAAACATCGGACATATTGAACTCTATGAACTTGATACCTACTGGACCTTGCCAGGAACCTCAGAGTCAATACTCTCCGGAACTCTCCCACGCCTTCAAAACAGTGAAGTAACTGGCATCAACGCGCCCCTGCAATCCATGCAGGATGGAGAGCTCATCTTTCAAGAATATAAGGTGAGATTGCTGAGAGGGCATTTCGGAGGTGATTAGTTTGGAGGACTGTGGGGGGTGCCATCACCTGAATCCACGGGTGGCTAAATCCATCTCTCCACTTGCAAGAGAATACTTGTACGGGTCAAGCAGACAAGATTAGGAGGGCCAGTCCAGTCAGTCATCTCTGCACTACGCATCACGTTGGTGGAGACCGCAGCCATCCGGATCCGACCGACGCCCCTGTGGGAGCCAGGTGAGCGTAACAATTCCCTGCTCTTCCTCTGGCCCCTCTGCAGCCATCCCTCCTCCCTCCTTCTCTGCCTTTCCCCTTCTCTCCACTGACGAGGTTTCCAGACAAGTCCGATCTATGAAAGTCTCGTCAAAACAGGTTCACCCCTGTTCCTCTAAAACTATCAAGGACCACATTGACTCCCTGGCTCCTGCCCTGGCTGACTTTTGCAACCACTCCTTCGCCTCTGGAGTCTTCCCATCCCCCCATATGCACTCCCTTTTGCACCCTCTTCTTAAGAAACCCTCTTCCGACCCCTCCTGCCTGGCCAACTATCGCCCAATCTCCATCACTCCCTTCCTGGGCAAGCTCCTGGAAAAACTGGCCATCTCCCAGCTCAATCTTTATGCTGAATCTGTTGGTAGTCTTCATGACCATCAGTCTGGCTTCAGAGCTGCCAGAAGCACGGAAACTGCTCTCCTAAACATCCGTGAGGACCTGCTCTTGAACCTTGACTCCAACACTCTGTGTTCTCATTTTGCTCGATCTCTCTTCTGCCTTTGATACTGTCAACCATGCCATCCTGCTCAACCGTCTCCGTGATAACGTGGGTATCACTGGTCAGGCCCTGGCGTGGTTGACCTCTTTCCTCTCCAATCGACCCTCCCAGGTCCAACTGGGGTCCTTCCTCTCTGACATCTTTTTCTCTACTTGTGGTGTTCCCGAGGGATCTAACCTCTCTCCCTGGCTTTTCAACCAGTATCTGGCACTCTTTGCCCACCGCATCGCCGCTCTCTGCCCCAACTTTCAGTGCTATGCGGATGATACCTAACTCATTTTCAGGCTACCCTCAGCCTCCTCCTCTCCTTCCCTTATCTCTGACTGTCTGTCTGCTATCCAGGAATGGTGTGCCGCCAATGACCTCTGCCTTAATGCCAACAAGACTGAGATTCTACTCATCGGCACCCCCACTCCCTCCTTCCCCGCAGCTCTCTGGCCGGCCTCTCTTGGCCCTCTTCCTGCTCCTACCTGCAAGGCAAAAAACCTCAGGGTCATCTTCGACTCCACACTCTCCTTCTCTCCTAACATATCTGACGTCTCTAAGAATTCTCACTACCAGCTGCACCTCCTCAGAGGTATTCTTCCTTTCCTCTCCTTCCCCCAGAAGCTCACCGTCTCCAGAGCCCTGGTTCTCTCTAAGCTGGACTACTGTAACAGCCTCTATCTAAATCTGCCTGCCTCTACTCTCCGCCCTCTGCAACTCATCCAGAACAGGACTGCGAGACTTGTCCTTGGCCTCAAGCCCAGGGATCGTATCTCTCCAGGTCTGAAATCCCTACACTGGCTCCCAGTGGCTGCGAGCATTACGTTCAAAACCCTCTGCATTGTACAGAAGGCCTTCTGGGGCCTGGGTCCAAAATACCTTCAACTCTCTCTTCCTAAATATCTGCCCTCTTGTGCTCTTCGCTCATCCGCCTCCAACTCCCTTAGGGTCAGCTGCTTCTCCAAGCAACGCGTTGGGGGTAGATCTCTCTCCTCGGCAGGGGTCTCCCTCTGGAACAACCTCCCTGCCTCCCTGAAACTTGAGGAGAACCATCTCTGGTTCCGGAAGCACCTCAAAACCTTCCTCTTTGCTTCTGCTTTCTCTCCCCTGCTAAATTCCTGACTGAAATTGCACTGAATCTGCAACTGGGCCACTCTCACCGATCTCGGCCCTTGGCCCAGCCACTCTCCCCTTGCACTGCCTCCCTGGCAACCCCTGCACTGCGGGACTGTCTCTGTATCCCTACAGCCCCCCTCCCAGCACTTGTCTGCACTTACCTTGCACTTGCCACCAGTTGGCCCTTATTATTTATCTTGTTATTCTACTTACCCTGTACTGCACTTTCCCCTCTCCCTTTCACTTTTCCCTTCCCCTCTACCCCTGCACTTGCGCGATCTGAATGACACTTGGCCTAGTAGGATCGTTGTCTGTCTTCCCTTGTTCCCTCCCTCTGCCTCGTCGCGCCTTGAAACACTTGTGTATAGGCGCGTTACAAATAACATATATCATATCATCCATCTGCCCTCCAATATGTCTTCCACAAAGAGAGGATCTTCTCTCGCAAGAGGAAGGTCGGGTTCTCCATCCAGCGGTCAAAACACTCGGCCTTTTCGCATGGTTTCTCAAAGGCTGAGATGCAAGTATTGGGACCTGCCGGGTGAGGTAATGGAGATTTTGCTTTCTGCCAGAAGGGTAGCAACTAAATCATTGTACGGTTGCCGTTGGAACTAGTTCAGCAACTGGTGCAAAGATAAGAATGTGGATCCTTTCCAATGTTACACACCTATGGTGCTTTCTTTTCTATTTTACTTGGTCAATGTGGGGCTCCAGATTGGAACCATAAAGGGATACCTACCAGCGCTTTCCATTTTTAAATGCTCCTCATAAGAGGATTCCTATTTTAAAATCCCCTTGATTGTTCAATTTCTAAAGGGGCTTACTAATGTATACCCTCCAGTCCCATTTAATGTACCTGTTTGGGACCTAAACCTTGTATTAAAATTCTTGACATGTTTCCCATTTGAGCCTTTGCATTCATGCCCTTTAAGGCTCTTGACACTGAAAACAGTTTTACTGATCGCAATAACATCAGTCCGCAGGGTAAATGAATTACAGGCCCTTTCTTGTAAGCCTCCTCACACTATTTTCCATAAGGATAAAGCCATTCTTACGGTTAAAACTTCCATTTTACCGGATGGTAGTCCCCGACTTCCATTTGTCGCAAAAGATAATTTTGCCAACTTTCTATCCTCCTCATTCAGGCAAAGAAGAGGAGAAATCACACAGACTAGACCCAAAAAGGGCTCTACGTTTTTACATTTCAAGAATGGCGGAATTTCGCCAGGTTGATCAACTTTTCGTGGGATACACCCTTCCCAAATTGGGACTTGCATTTACCAAACAGACTATATCCAGGTGGATTATCCTGGCCATTGGTGAATGTTGTAGACTATCGGGTACGGACCCGCCTGAGGGCCTTGGGGCTCATTCTACCAGGGGCATGGCAACCTCTGCGGCTCTTCAAAGGGGTGTCCCAATTAATAACATCTGGTCAGCGGCCACTTGGTTGTCTATTCATAGATTTGTCAAACACTACTGCCTGGATTTGTCCTCCAGTCAGGGAGGACTTTTTGCTAAAGCCGTCCTCTATTCGATCCATGAATAAATTGATTGATACTCCCACCTCCAAATTGTTACTGCTTTAGGAGTCTATCATAAGATGAGGAATACATGGGCGGACACAATCCATTTGAAGAACAAGTTATTTACCCTGGTAATGTTCTTTCTATTGGTTGGTCCTCCCACATATTCCTCATCGACCCTCCAAGCCTACCCCACCGTACAATTTACGTGTATTACACTCTACACTTTCTGAGAGCATACGGTCCTGGGTACCCCTCGCTAATTTCTCTGAAAAGGGGACAAGAAAAACTCAACTGTAGCCAATGGGCGCTGCATGGGATATTTATGCTGACAATGAAATTGACGATCGATAGGATCCCTCGAGGGATATCAACATGACAACACCGCATACAGCGCCCTCTGTCGAGATATTCTTTTCCCGAAGCAGCAAAGCTGGAGAGATATTATATCATAGGATAAGGAATAAGTGGGAGGAACATTCAGTCGAAAGAACGTTACCCGGGGTAAGTAACTTGTTCATTCAAAGCAATGTACTCTTCGGGGAATGCAGTAGATGACGCCCTTCGGACAGCCAAGCAAGAACATGAGACTTTAAAATTTCTAGGACAAATTTCAAACTAACTATATGTTCAAAGAGGCGTTTTTAATGCACCCAGGTTTTTTTTAGGCCAAAGTTACCCAAGAGCCTCTCAATCTACATTTATCCACAATAAATATTTAAACACTGCGCAATCCAACCCCTTTCAGCCTACCTATCAAGGAGGGTTTAGACAAGTTTGAGGTAGATCTAGGGCTGCAGCCTCTAAAGGCGCCACTACCCAAAAACAATGACCCCTCCAGTTCAGGTCCCCTCCCATGTTACCCCAGTAGGGGGGTTGGAAATCGTATTACACCCACGCATGGGAGGGGATCACATCGGACAAGTGGGTGCTTTCCACCATAACAAAAGGGTACTTCATAGAGTTACTATCTTACTATCAAAACTTCATCATTTTTCAAAACGCAAGATGTTGCAAGAACATCAACAGATTCTTCACAAAGATAGCCAAGCTCTTCTTCAAAAAGGAGCGATAGAACTGGTCCCTCCTCACGAGGCAAACAAGTGTATTTATTCAACTTACTTCCTTGTTCCCAAAAATAATGTAACTATGCGCCTTGTGTTAGACCTCCATCTAGCAAACAAGGATGTCAAACCAAACAAGTTTTGAATGAATACCCTTCAGGAAGTAATCCCGCTCTTAAAACAGGGGGATTACATGGCGATATTGGATATGAAAGATGCATACGTTCATATTTCAATGTTGCCAGCTCACAGACAATATCTCCAGTTCAAAGTCGGAATGACTAAGTTCAAAGTGCTTCCCTTTGGCATGTACTCAGCGCCAAGGGTATTCACCAGCTGCCCACCTGCGCAGAGAGTCAATTCCAGTGTACCCTTATCTCGAGGACTGGCTAACAGGAAAGGCACACCTCAAGAGTGTCATCAGAACACCTAAGACACTATCAACCTACCTTTCAATATTGGCTTCTCTTTAACGAGACGGTGGGTCCAGGTCATCAAAGAAAACAGTTTCTCAGGGCCCTAATCCACACAAAAGACTGTTTAGTCTTCACCTCCAACGAGAGGGTACAAAATTAAATTCCTCTAGCAGGCATGGATTCACATGCTCATGAATATTCAGTCGTCAGGCCGGGAATCCTAAGTAAAAGAATAAACAGTTTCACTTTCACTTACAAACTGTATTTCGAATGGATTGTGTCCTCCCATGTATTCCTTATCTTATATTTACAATATCCAGCTTAGCTGCTTCGGAAAATGTTTTCAGCAGAGGGCGCTGTGCATCGATGCCTGTCGACTCGATGTCCCTCAGATGCCTATGTCTCGATGTCGATGTCACTGAAGGCATATATAGCGCGCGCAGCATCCGTTGGCTTCAGTTCTGTTTTTCCGCACTAATGCTTAGGATACGGTACGCTTCGTTTCTTTGTGAAAGAATTATCTTCGAGAGAAATCTTCAAAAATGGCTTAGTCTTCAGCGTCTTCTATGCCGAAGTTGGGTTTCAAAAAATGCTGTGACTGCGGGTCGAAGATGTCCGTTACAGACCCCCACAGAATATGCTGGTGTTGTCTGAGATCCGCTCATCCTTCATCTTAGTGTGAGGACTGCCTGTCCATGATGTCGAATGCCCTGAGAGCGCAGAGGGAAACTTGCGGGAGGTAGGATCCATAAATCCCCATCGACTCGGTTGAAAAGACAGACATCGGACGAGCTGAGAACTGTTTATCCTTGCTGTAAAAAAAGTAAACTATACTGATCACGGAGTGGTTTCCAACATTCGTCATCATCAAGACACTGAAAGAAACAACGCCATAGGTCGCCATTTTCAACGTCTTCGAGTTCCTTTCTGGAAGCGGTCGTATGTCCAACAAAAGCAGCCCCCCCCAGCTGAGTTGGAAGAGTTTAGGCTCAAGATGATGAAAGTATGCAACCTTGACCCCCTCGAGTACTGTCAAAAGCCATGCTCAGGTTGAAAGACCCGATAAGAATAAAACCTGTGCGTCTTCGGGCCAGCAGGCAAAACTCCTCGAGAGTATTCTAAGGATCCCTCAAGTCGAGGAAAAGTTCCTTCGAGGACCGAGTCGTCGATGCCATTGGCGCCGAGAGACTGTTCATCGACGCCATTGGCGCAGAAAGATCCGTCATTGATGCCATCTGCGCCAAAAGCTCATCAAAAGTCATTGTCACATCGGGCTTCGAGCTTCTCGATGCTACAGGTGTCGAAGTTGTCGAAGCAGGCATTGACAAAGTCAACGATATTGACAATTACAGCACCTTTGGCGACGAATATCATGACTCCATCGGGTATCGATAAAAAAACATATACCCCTTTACTTAGGGCTGACTTTTTCAAGTCTCTTTCCTCAATTTGAGGATGCAGACCCATCTTCAGATGAATCAAGACCTTTTGCTCTCCAATATGGTACGCCATCAGTTCCTGAGGCCTTAATTTCTGAAGAATCCAGAATAAAACACTGTCAAGAGTGCCTACATGATTCCAGTGGTTTGGACACCTCTCCAGAGGTAGAATTTGGCAGATCGGATCCATCTGATCATGCAGCGTAACCTATAGGCAGTTCATGTCGAGGGTAGTTAAGTACATGGGATGGACTAGACCAGGCCCAGTTTTCGAACAAGATGACCTGACCGATATTCTGGACACGGGACCTCAGGAAGATCCAATTGTTCCATTTCATGCAGCTTTTCAAAAGCACGTAACTACCAATTGGGAATCAGCTGAATTGAATCCGGCAGCCAACAAGAAACGGACTTCTAAATACAGGGTGTGAAGCAGTGATCCCTATCATTTGTCAAAGCACCCAACTCCGGAGAGTCTCGTAGTACAGGCTGCCACCTCAACCACCAGACAAAATGCCTACCCAACTATCTCTCCTGATAGGGATGATGAGAATTACAGCGCTCTAGCCACGACGTTTTCTTCAGCTGGAAGTATGGCCCTGAAGTCAGCAAATGCCACGTGCACGTGTGCTAGGTTGACTCATACCCTTTGGGAGTGTATATCCATGGCGGCTGACCATATCCCTGAAGGGGAACAACGAGACAGGTTTTTGAACATAGTAAAGGATGGAAATGACGCTATGTGTGAATTTCTCAAGACTGGTCTCGACTCCCCTGACCGTATCAGCAGAGCAATGGCGGCTAGTACAGTTATGCCAGGTTTGCCTGGTTAAGGAAGTCAGGATTTGCTCCAGATGTACAATCCAGACTGCTTAACATGCCCTTTGACGGCACACGTTTGTTCGGTAGCAAGGCTGATGAAAGTCTGGACAAACTGCAAACTTCAAAGGCAGCAGCCAAATCCCTTGGTGCTGCAATTAGACAACCTCTGATTCGCCCCACGGGTACGCCTTGGAGGGTTAGGTACTTTTGTCACTACTCCACATTTGTAAGAGGCAGAGGACAGTCAGTTCAAAGAGGCCAAAGAAGATTCCCCCGTGGTGGACAGGGAAGAGGTACTAAGACCGCCTCAGCAGCGGCTACTTTGCCATCAGCCACTGCGTCAGCCACCACAAAACCTCTCTGAGGACTTAGTTCACAAGACTGCAGTGGGTAGAAGACTTCTCACAGCATCTGAAGGAATGGCAAGCTATTACTTCAGATGCATGGGCATTGGAAACAATTGCCCAAGTTTACTACCTTCCCGTTCTAAAAATGCCTCAGTGTCATCCACCGGGGAACAGCTCTTTCAAAGTTCCAGATCCACTCCTTATGCAGGAAATATTAACCCTGCTAGAGAAAGGTGCTATACAAATAGTACCTGTAGCGGAGAGGAACAAGGGTTGGTACTCCTGTACTTTCTAATTCCAAAAAAGGACGGAGGAGTGAGACCCATTTTAGACTTAAGAGACTTGAACAAGCTTCTCTGAAAGGACGAGTTCAAGATGGTTACCCTTTCTCTGATCCTAAAGGCCCTCCAGCTTCAGGACTGTGAATGTAAGGCCCTTTGGGTAGCATGCATGCAGTGGATGGGGGAAGCAGAGTAACTCTTACACCAAATAATCAAACCAACTCAGGAAGATGGCAAAGTTTGCTGTTTTATTATCAATTATCTTAAACAGGAAGTTACAACGGACATCAACAGAGGTCACACAAGCTCTCAATGCATCTTACAAAAAATCTGTTATATAGTGAAAATTCGTCATTTGATGTCATACTATGTGGCAAATAAGAAAAACCTACGAGGGATTGTGATACGTTCAAGGGGAACATCTAAGTATATTTTCTATAAGGGGTTGGGTTGTGATTGGATATCTACTGTCAGGTGGAAAATTTATGCCCACCTCTAGTGCAAGTCATCTTCATCACTATTAGGTAAACAGTATATCATTTCCTCTCAAACTATAAGGCCCATCGTTATATGGCCCTCTACAATTGGTTGACACGCTCGTGCCATTCTGGAACATTTGACTCACTGGCAGCACGTAAACTCATACCCCAGGTTCCGGGAGGTGGACTTGACTGTACTCCACCACCCAATTAGCTCAACATCTCATCACCCATGCCATCTGCCATGAAGATTGTCTTTGAACTTGGCCTTGCAGTGTATTCTTGTCTCGCGCGCTTTTCAGCAAGGGCTTTTGGTTAAGGGCTGTCTGTGGCTGGACGTGCTGTTTCGCTGGTGACTTCACGTGTTGGTGTATTTCGAACTTTATTGCACTCCATGGATTCTACTTTGCTGGAAAAAACGGTACAACTCAGAAAAGAACCTATTTTAAAAACAGCCCTTATCGACGACTGAGTTTGGGGTCCTAAAAAGAAAAATCATTCTTGGACACACAAATTTGCTAAAATCTCTACAGATGGATCATTATCTGACTACTCATCAGAACATGATGGGCAATCTTTGCAAGGGTATGGTGGCAAATTTTGGTCCACTGTTAATAGGACTTTAGATCCATCGAGCAGAAGTTTAGACTGTCCTATCCAAGCCAAAGCCTGGATCGCTTATTATACGAATACATTTACACTGCCCTCCAAATTCGTAAAAATGGGTGGTTCCGATTTAGGGGTTACCTGTGGTCAGAGAAGGTACATGGGACCGGGAGGATATCATATGGGCCATACATGAACTCAAGCCGTCTAGGGCCCCCGGCCCCGATGGCATCCCTCCTTTTGTCATCAAGGAGGAACCAGAGTTGTGGGCTAATTTTTTTAAACCCATATTTAACTATATTTTCGAGACCCACAAGATCGATAGCGCTCCATGATGCGCTAGTAAAGTTTTTGCAATCCTGCTCTTAAGAGATCTTAATCGTGTTGTTAGGCAGAATCTACTTCTAGGTAAATTTCAAGTAGGTTTTAGGAAAGTGCTGGGAATCAACCTGAATGCGACGGTCTTGGCCCATTTAAGAGATTTGGTACATCATTCCAATATAGGAGGATGTGTTTCTGGCTTCATTGGACCTCTCTAATGCTTTTGATGGCGTTATTATATCGAGATTGTGGTCCAAGATGCTAGCTATGACTATCCCACTTAAGATTGTTCTGCTTCTTGCCCTTCTTCATACTAATACAACCATAAGGGTTTGCTTGACCAAGGAGGGGACTTTGTCCCAAGAGATTGCTACATAAGTTGGGGTTAAGCAGGGCTGTTCACTGCCTCCCATTCTCTTCAACCTGTATGTGTGCGATGTGGAGGGAGTGTGGCAGGGACCTTCCATCGCTCCTGCCAGGTGGGGGAGGATTGGGATCAAGTGGATGGCCTTTGCATATGATTTTATCCTTTTGGATCGTACACCCATGGTCTTAGGAGGAAAATGTTTCCCTTTTATCTTTATGCGGTGGCTAACAATCTCATGCCCAGGGCATCTAAATCTCAGATACTGGTCCTTTCCAAAAGAAAAAAGACTCAGACCTATAAGTGGGTTATGGGTGAATTAGTGGACATGGTCCAGGCACTCACCTAGTTGGGGTATAACCTTACTAATAGGGTTAGCTTGGAATCATGGAAACAGAGCCTTACTGAGAGAGCCTAAAAAAAGTCTCAAATGAAATTTTTGAAACAGAAGGTATGTAGATTCTCTCTACTTCCCATTAGGCGTTAAATTTGAGCCCATTTTGCTCTACGGTCTGGATTCATGCACTCATGATATGAGCCTTACCCTAAATATTATTCAAGGAAAACTATGGAAAGAGATATTGAGCTTATGCATGGCAGTGCCTAACGCAGTTATTCGTCATGAGCTTTGCCTAATATCTCTTAAAGCAAGGTATTTCTGGAAATAACTCTCCTCCTTTAGGAAAATAAGCAACCCCCCGAAAAATACTCTGTATGAAACACTAGGAGAGGTTATGAGTACCGATTTGGTTCCGTCCATGAAAAAGTTTTGTGCTAAAATGAAGCTGATCTTGCTCTACCTTGGCTTAACTACAGATGATCTTACTCAAAGTCCTGGGACAGTAAGGAGGACTCTCTTCAGGGCAGATTGGGTCGAGACTGTTGATTGTGTAAATACCTACTCCACCTATAAAGAATACTCTAATCATTTTGGACATGCAAGAGAATGTCTGCCACTTTATCTCCAGAGGTTCCCTTGTTCTAGGGGTAGAACACGCTATATGCGATTTAGGCTCAATCAGATACCGACTCTTAAGAGGACACGGCACTGGTGTAATAAAGATACGCTTGGGTCTGGTCTTCTAGTGTTTCGGTGTCTATTTTGTGGGGACAAAAACTCCCAAGAGACACTGATGCATTTAGTGCTTACCTGTCCTTATTTTGAGCCTATGCGCTTTGAGATTTTTAAAGGCAAACTTGATAAAAATTTGGAGTTCTCAGTTAACCTCTTTTGGTGTAGATGTATGTGTGGGTTTAACATTTCCCTGATTTTGGCATTAAATGCATTACTCCTACGTCCCATCCCCTTTCCTCCATACTTATGGGACATTCCTCCGTCCTGTGGGATGGGACCGGAGCACTTGGTAAAAAGCATCACATTTTTAAAAAATGTTTCCTTTTTACGCGGGGTACCGCACACGGCCATAACCCCGCCCTCCTTGGCACCGCCTAGCGCATCGCCCATCAGTCCATTTCTCTGCTCGATTCGGACTGGACGCACTTGCATCTTTGGAAGATTTTTTCCTTCCAGTGTCCTCCTCTCCTGCTCCGGCTTAACGGTTGTGTCGTAGTCCGTCTATGCCATTTCAGTTATATTTTCCTAATTGTTCATCTTGTGACCAACGCTTCGCTAGGACGGTTCCCCATCCTCTTTGTTTAGAGTGTTTGGGTCCGTACCACCGGTGGGACTTGTGCTTTTGCTGCGATTCACTTTCAGTCCGGGTGCTTCAACGTCGTTTAGAGCGGTGGGAGGAGGTGTTTCAGCTTACTCCCCCTACACACTTTCAAGCTTTCATCCACGATGAGAAGAAACGCCTGGTGATTTCTTTACTTTTTAGAACACCCCGGCTCCCGGTCCGGGAGGAGCGTCAAAAGCTCTGTTACCGGGGCTTGCCCTGAGGTACCTCTTAGGCCTAAAAAGTGTACCAGAGTTTTCTCCGAAGGCCTATTGACACCGGATTACAATCCAAGGCCCCTCCTCTGGGGGCTGTTTGTGGGCCCAGTTCTACTGAGGCGGCGGGTACCGCGGCTTGCTTCAAGGTCTCCATGTCTGGAGCTTCCCGTAAAGACACTGGGGTATGCCCTGAGGCCTCCGTTGAGGTTTTCTGTATCAAACTAAAGTTCGAGGCCCTTCGTGAAAGGGGTTTTACCGGGCTCGGGTCCGAGGTCCCTCGTTTGGAGGCTAAGGTGACCTGCAGTTCTGAGAGGCCTGTTAAGGTCTTGTCGGTGAGGTATACTCCTCATCCCTCCCACTTAAGCGGTGATGCAGGTTCTGTTGAGGGGGCACGGAGTGAGGTCTCTGACTGGAATTCCTCTGTTACCGGCATTGCCGAGGTCCTTCCGTTGATGGCTATTCTGGTATGTCTCAAACATTCTAGGCCACACAGTACCGGCTCGGCCGAGGTTCCTTGTGTCAAGGCTAAGATAAAGACCCCTGACCCATCTGTGGAGGCCCCTGGCTCACTCCCACACGTGTCGCAGTTGTCCTCAGGTGTTGACAAAATGATGGCTCCTCCTGCGAAGACTAAGGTGGACATTTTTGATACCTCCCTTACAACTACGCCATCGGCGCTGGGTGGGGGGAGCGGCTTTTTAGGTGAACATCGTTTTCCTTGTGCGCATCCTTTTCGTCCAGTATATGACAGGAACGCTCGGATGCCACTACCACACAACGTTCCGCTTCCTGTGACGTCTGTGCCCTTGATCTATGTTGACACCAGTGGAGAAGGGCCCTCTTGGCAACCCTCTCCCTTACGCCCCTGGAATTACTCCGCTCATGAGAGGCCTCCTCCAGTCACGCCTAAAACGTCGGCGAAGGATGCTTTTTTTCGTTAAATTTCAAAAGCTAATGCACTCTGACCCCATGAAGGAGTATTTTTGAGTTTTGTTTAGGGAGATATGTCCTCCTGTGCCGTCGGTCCCAGTTGTGGCACCAGTGATCCCACCAGCGCCTCCTTTGCCGGCCGGGCCTCCACCGGCTCTCCCTCCCTTGCCTCCACTGTCTCCAGTGGACAAATCTTCAGCAGGGCCAGATACGACGCAGATTGATCCAGATGTGTCGGACGACGCACAGGGGGATCAGGACAGCGAGGACCAGCCCTGCTCGGTTAGAGCCTTTCATGACCGGGTGCTGGACATGTGTCTTTTGGATGTTCCAGTACCCAAGGCACCCGCTCCATAGGAAGGGGTGCTTTTGGGGCGTTCACATTGTCCCCTTTGGACCGTACCAGCTTGTTCTTGCAGAAGGACGTTTTAGCCGAGGTCTGTAAAGTCTGGGAGAAACCACACTCTGGACTGTTTGTTAACAAAAAGATTGACGCTCGTTCTAGGTGGCCTTCGCGTCGTGTCCGCCCCCTTCCTCCACATTGGTGGCTGCTGGTACATTACAATCCAGACCTGCTTCATCATCTTCTACAGCGGCAACGCAGGTTCTGGCCAAAGAGGACAAGCTTCTTGATTTTTGCTAATTCAGCCCTGCAGTTACGTCAAGCTAACACGGAACTGGTATTAACGGGGGCAAATATGAAAATGTGGAAAGGCCTGTCAGAGTTTGAGGAATTCATTCCCGCTAATAAACTAGAGGATTTTAAAGTGGGATTTTAAAGTGGGATTGTCAGATGCCAGGGTCCTGGCGCAGGATATGCTGGAGGCCGGGGCACATCATGTCAGCACCTCAGCCTGGGGTCTTATGCTTGGCGTGGACACCTCTCGTCCGGCTTGGCTGCACGCTACCAAGTTCTCTAAAGAGGTGTAAGATAAAGTTCTGGACCTGCCTTTTGATGGCACAGAGCTTTTTCATTCAACAACAGATGTTGAACTGACTAAGGACAGCACCGAGACTGCCAAGAGATTGTGTGTTCTGGTGAAACCGCCTTTCAGGGCACAGAGAACGTCTTCGCAGCCTCTGCCTTCCTCTGGTATTAGGGTATTTCTGGATCGGAAGTCCTGTAGGGTCGATACTCCATCAGGAAATTCCTGCCGACTTCAACAACGGGGCCGGTTATTCTCCCATTCCTCGGCCTCCTCTTCAGGTTGAAGTGGCGCCGCCACCGATAAACCAACTAAATGAAGTTTCTCTGCGCTCGCACGAGACCCCGGTGGGGAGGGCGCATTGCGTCTCACTTGGAGGCATGGCAGGCCATCACCGAGGTCCGGTGGGTCTTGTCAGTTGCTCGGGCGGGCTTCCGCTTGCCCCTTCCTCCTACCCCACCCTTCAATCCTCCCTTCGAGCAGTCGGGGTTGCCCTCCCTCGGAGCCGAAATTCAGAAGTTGCTGGATCTCAGAGCTGTACAACCTGTTCCCCTAGGGGAGCGCTTCTACTCCCGGCTATTTACTGTGCCCAAACCCAACCAGGCTGGCCTGTGCACCATCCTAGACCTTTCCCAGTTCAATCTCTCTCTACCCCAAGAGAAATTCAAGATGATCACGCCCTGACAGGTAAAGTCTTCTTTACAGAAGGGCGATTGACTCAGCATGGCGGACCTTCAGGATGCTTATATGCATATTCTGATTTGGAGTCCACATCGGAAATACCTATGTTTTTCCATGGGGGAGGAGCATTCCCAGTTCTGAGTGCTCCCGTTGTGCCTCAGCTTAGCACCGCGTGTCTTTACGAAGTTGATGTCGGTTATTGCAGCTTATCTTTGCCTTCAGGGTATCCATGTGTATCCGTATTTGGACGACTGGCTGCTGCGCAGTCCTTGTCCTCAATCAGCCTTGAGCAACCTTCAGTCTCTCATCCAGCTCCTGTTCCATATTGGGCTGTCGGTGAACTGGCGGAAATCCTCAATGACGGTCTCTCAGTACCTGATTTTCCTAGGTTTTTGTTGGAACACGATCGACTGCAGAGTATATCTGACCGGGGACAGACTGGCGGATCTGTTGCCACGTGTCAGATGTTTGCGCAGTCAGAGAGCATGTCGGCCTGGTGGTTCCAGAGGCTTCTGGGCCTCATTGCCTTGTGTGTTGGCTCTTCCTCGTCTCAAGATGAGGCGAACACACAAAGCTCTTCGGAGTTCTTGGCTCCAAGCAGTGGACCGAGACTCCAAAATGATTTCATTTCCATCTTTCATGATAGTGGACCTTGTGTGGTGGTCGTCTCTCAGCAATCTGTCGGTGGGCGCGGCCTTTCAGGGCCCCGGCCCGCTAGTGACAATCACAATGGACTCTTCCCTTCTGGGGTGGGGTGCGACGTTGGACCTTCTTCAGGTTTCCGATCTCTGGTCACCGCAGGACAAACTCCTTCATATAAATCACCTGGAGCTCCAGGCGCTCAAAGCGTTCCAGCCTGTCATTGTCAACAAAGTGGTCCAGATCCGCATGGACAATGTGGTGTCCATGTTTTATATCAACAAGCAAGGGGGTACCAGGTCCTCCCCTCTTGTGGATCTCGCCATTCAGATGTGGGAATGGGCGGCTCAGCATGGCATCTGGCTGGTGGCAGTGCACATCCTGGGTCAGCTGAATGTTACTGCGGATGCCCTCAGCCGGCGTACAATGGTCAGTTATGAGTGGGAGCTGAACTCAGAGGTCCTCTTGCAAATCTTCCAGTGTTGGGGGCACTCCAGAAGTGGACCTCTTTGCGCCGGCGTCAAACAGAAAACTTCCCCTCTATGCCTCCAGGAATGGGCTGGGAGCCTCCTCTCTGGGGGATGCCCTCGAAATTCCCTGGCACAACATGAGGGCCTGTGCTTTCCCTCCTCTGCCTCTGATTCATCGGACGGTTTGCAAGCTGAGGGGCACGGTGAGCTGTTCTCTTCTGCTCATAGCACCGTGGTGGCTGGCCAGGTTTTGGTTTTCAGAGCTTCAGTATCTGTCGGTGTGTGCACCGATCAGGTTTCCGTTGGTTCCCGACCTGCTTCACTAGAGAGATCAGCAGCTGTGACACCCCTCGCCACATTGGTTCAGCTTGGCGACATGATGCCTGAGTTCAGATCGCTAGAACACCTCAACTTGTCCGCTGATAACATGCGCATTATTCAGGTGGCCAGGAAGCCCTCGACGAGATCTCAATACAGGAGCAAATGGCTTTGGTTCTGCCACTGGTGCTTAGCCAGACAGCTAGACCCCAGTGGGGCTATGATCGATGCAGTGCTGTCCTTTCTCTCATCTAGCAGAATCGGGCATTCATGTCTTGTCGTGCAGGACTTATCCTTCTGCGGTTGCCGCATACCTATCCACGGTCCAGTGCTCTTTTTCGCTGTCAAATCCAGTGGTTAAAAGGCACTTTGCGGGTCTCATGCGTCTTTACCCTTCTGTTCGCAAACCACATCCGACATGGGATCTGAACGTTGTCCTTACAGCCTTGTGCCATAAGCCCTTTGAGCCAATGGCTACTGTAGACCTTATACATCTTTCGTGGAAAGTGTCCTTGGTCGCTGTGACTTCGGCAAGACGTGTAAGTGAGCTCCAGGCCTTGTCGGTGGAGCATCCCTTCCTGGTTTTTCATAAGGATAAGGTTGTCCTGAGGACGAATCCTTCTTTCCTTCCAAAAGTGGTCTCTGATTTTCATCTGAATCAGTCAATCTCTTTGCCTGTCTTTTTTCCAGATCCAGCCTCAGAGGCTGAGAGGGTTTTGCATTGCCTGGACGTTAGAAAAGCTCTTAAGTTCTATCTGGACAGAACATCTGAATTTAGGAGTTCTTCTCAGCTCCTGGTGACCTTTAGTAATCCGCAGGGTAAACCGGCCTCTAAAGCGACTATCTCCAGATGGATCGCTGCCTGTATTATGGAGTCTTACGCTGTTCAGGGTCTTCAACCTACAAAGGGGGTTCAGGCACACCTGGTACGGGGCAAGCCAGCTGCTGTTGCCTTTCAAAAGTACATCCCCTGGGAGACCATTGCGAAAGTGGCTACCTGGGCCTCCCCATCGGCTTTTTGTAAACACTACTGTTTAGATCTGGGCTCCAGGGCTGATGCTCAGTTTGGCCAGGCTGTGCTTAAAAACCTTTTCCAGTAAGGAGTTTTCCATCCACCCGTAATTAATGTGAGGAGTGCTTGGGAATCTCCCATAAGTATGGAGGAATGGGGACGGGACGCAGGAGTATAATAGGGTTACTCACCGTAGTGACCACCTTACTCCTAGTCCATAGTCCCCTTTCCTCCATACGCCCGCCCACCGTCCCCTCTAATAAGGTTCCTCTGTTATTGCTTAAAGGTCTCTGACCTGGCGATAGAAAAGGACTGATGGGCGATGCCCTGGGCGCAGCTAAGGAGCGCGGGGTTACGGCCGCGTGCGGTACCCCGCGTAAAAAGAGAAGGACACATTTTTGAAAAATGTGATGCTTTTTACAAAGTGCTACGGTCCCGTCCCACAGGACGGAGGAATGTCCCATAAGCATGGCGGTAGGGGGACTATGGACTAGGAGTAAGGTGGTCACTACGGTGAGTAACCCTATTAATTTACAACGGGTTATAACAGGACACAAGATCTGTTTGCCTTGCTTTTTTGTAACCTTTGATGAAATTAATGTGACAGGTTAATCTTGATGTACTTGCTATTTTAGTTATGAATGGATTAATTGATTTCTATTTATGTGGTTAAGTATATACATGTTGTGTAAGGTTTTACGCAAACTAAAAAAAGCAACAATAAAAAAAATAAACTATTTGTGACCAGAACTGGAAAGTTGCCTTGCAACTTTAACTTTTTCTTTAATTCTATTAGGACTCAAAGACACATTTCTAAGTGCTGTAAGCACCTCCCATACTATCCACAAGCCCATAAACCTCAAAGGCACGCACATTTTGCGTGCACGCTTTTCAGAAAGGGATTTTGGTTAAGGGCTGTCTTGGGTTGGATTGGGTGGTATGTTATATTGAGGTACTCTTATTTATTTATTTAAATTTCATTCTTCTTTCTTATTAATGTGTCTTGCGGTCGTATCTATTTAAGTGCAATTATCTACTGACTGTTTCCTTCTATGTGTGCGTTTATCATTAGCTAAATAATTGTTTTTCCTTGGTGACCGCGTGTATTCAAACATTGCTGTACACGGCCAAGTAATTGTTTGAAGGGGGACGCGGGTGACCGCCTGTGTTGTAAACACTGTCATAACACGGCTATTACACAAGTATTGTATAAACAGTTCTCTCTGAATTGGCACGCTCTCCCCTCTTAGTGCAGACTTTCAATCCTCCCGTGGTGTAAAGCCTCTCTTTGAGACAAACTTTACGAAAGCACAACTCTGTGTAGCAACAGAACTTCCACTTTTAGAGCCTGCGTTAACTTTCTATAGCGCTTTTCACATCACCGTTTGTATTGCATTACACAAGGTAGTTTTATTAGCAACAGCTCTAAGATTCACCAGTGCTTCCAATTAAAGCATTTGCTTTAAAGTCATGTCTTTAAATCGGTATTCACTGAAATCAAACATGTCGATAGTTAAAGTAGGAGGCACCTCATGCACACTTACATCATAGAAATCTCCAAATGTCACTGGTCTCAAACTACACCCGTTTAATATACGGAGCTGTTCAACATCTATGTGGAATGACATACATATCTATGGGAAACTCACAGAAATGCGCTCAGTCATTACAGGGGAGCCAAAAACAAAACCCAAAGCAATGGTCATACTAGATAATTAAATAAGTAACAAAATCATTGATTTACAAAGTTCAAAAGGAACTGAGATAGCGCCAAAGGAGACTGGTGTTACAGTGTCTGACGTTGCCATAGAATCATTCCTATTAAATCATGTTCAAGAGGGGAGTTTTTGAAACTGTAATCCTAGCCTCTGCATCATTAAATGGAAATCCTCAGTCAATTGAGAACTGCTTTGTTGCAGCACAGCATAAATTAAGAAATGCATATAACACAATGACAACAGGTGAAGTCGATGATGAGACTCTTGAGTTTATGAACCTAAACAATAGCACCTGTGCAGTTGTTGATGAGGTCCAATTCATCCACTCAAACACTGGTGATATGATCCAGTTAAATGAAGTCTCCCTCATTCACGCCGCTTACGTGGAACTGGTCTCTCCACAGAATGGAAACCATAATAGAATTAGCGAACATATAAACTTTCAATCACCTGCTAATAATGATTGTTCATTTCATCAGTTTTGTCATTCCACTCTTTCTTTTATTCCCCCAACGCCGTGCCATGTGAACAGGGATCTAAAGATATCGGAACCCTCACAATTAGTAATTAGTGGATATGCCATTGTGAATGATGTTACAGTTAACAATACATTAACGGCAATTTATACTGCTCTTTTCACTTTAGCCCGCTTATGAGTCAGTTGACCAGAAAATCAATCACCATGCTAATCCAATTGGTAATTGCAAAAAATCAACCCAATGTCCAAAACTACAACGATCATGAGACAGGAATTTATGAAATCTTTAGGCATTGTAACCAGCACAGAACAGCGACTCAAACTGAATTTATTGTGTATGAAGGCACTTCACCATTATCCTCTGTGGTACTTGGGAAAGAGCCCCCACGGAAGGCGAATGGGTCGTGTCAGTTGCAGACATCTACACACTCTAATCTGTCAAATAAGTCTATCTTCCAGTGTGAAGGAGGGGAGAAATCCACTAATACCAAAACTAGATCCAAAAGGGATAGATTCAACATTACTACAAGCCCCTGCACTCTCTACAGCGAGAACATCTCTCTTGTGCAATAGTAAACAAATTCCATCAAAATGCACTGATATGAGAAACTCAAGTCATATAATAAAAAAGGCACGAGCACAAACAAGATGATTTATAAAAATCTTGGCAGCGCCTGAAACAACACTTGATGCCAAAAAGAAATGAGGAATTGCCGATTTCATCAAAATAAAAAGGCGGTTAGGCTCCAAGACTGGAAAGCAACTCGCCCCATATCCTATAAGGTGCATTAGATGACTTAGTTACACTATCCCAAGAACATAGTCATTCTGAGTCTAAAGTTGTAAAATCATCTGTTAGCCCTGGAAAAAAATGCTCTTTTGCCATCTGACAATTTTCGCCTAAATCTCATCACCGACCAGATTAGGGATGAGGTAGAGAAATCAATGGCCCTTTATATTGAATCTAGACAAGATCTGGCCGGGGATCAAGTTGTATCAAATGTAACATGTTCTTCTGTTCCATCATATGAACCAACTCCAAAAGGCCCCACCTTGTTGTCATCTTAGAATAAAGAGTTGACTCGGACACTTCCATTAAATGACACAAGATCTCGCCCGCAAATAAGTAATTCACCAGCATGCAACATAATGCTTGGAAATAAAACGGTATTAGGTCCTAATGAACAACAAAAGTATCCGAATCATCATAGATCAGTGATCACATGCCGCGAACATCCATTTCCAAAATATGAACTAAACCGCGTGAGTATTTTAAACATTTATGGAGAAATTTTAAATCTTAAAGATATTACCACTGCGGACATTGATTTCATTGAATTCCCAAATGATGCAGACCTTACAACTGCGCGCATGATTATTTGATCTGGAGTGGTATCTAAGATCATATGGGGGGGAAAGAGCGTCCTTAGGATATTGGATTTAGCCTAACTCAAGAAAATCAAGATATGAACAAACATCAGAATGACTTTGCCCCCTCAAAGGTTATGAGGTTGTATGGAGTGGATTGTGCAAATAACATGCAAACCTCAAGAGACTCATTGGATAATGGTCAAAGTAGACAAAAAAACTTTCCAAATCAGGCATAACAATGACATCCACATGAGACGATCAGTCTAGTCTCCTGGAATACCCAAGTCTTTCGACATTTCATTAATGCCCATGAGAGTGATTTACATCTTTACAATATAATCATCCTCCAGGAGACATGGCTGGTTAACATCCCGGTCTGGAATGGTTTTAAGGTATTGACAACCCCAGCTTTGACCCAATCGACAGACCACCCTATGGCTGGGCTATTGGAGGCCACCAAAAATTTGAAAACCTTTAATTCATCCTCTTATGCTTCCCCCACGCCCTTAATTCATATTGTAAAAATTCAAAAAGGTATTCATTGCATGCTTATAATTAACATTTCATTGGGCAGGGCCCAATTACCACCTGATAATTTTTTTGCTCACATGTATACGATTCTTGAAGCAACCACTCTAGAAAAGGATGTAACTAGCATTATGATTGTGGGTGATCTAAATCTTCATTTAATATCTTCTCATCCAAATTCTGACTTCTCGATTGAAGCGAGATGGTCCAAACTAATGAAACAAAGGCAGTTTGTCATGATTAATGGGGCAATTCAAGGTGATGTCCCTGCCCAGCATACTTGGAGTAGAGGACCTCTTAAGGAGAACCTGGATTACATTTATACAAACCTTGCATTTGTAAATATGGTAACATCTCTCACTGTAAAAGCCAATGAGTATAGTGACCACAGTCCAATTGTGCTTGTCTTGGTCATGGGCTGTCAATAATAAACCAAGAACAATTGAACGATACAATGGCTCCATGCTTGTAAATAATGGGTAAAATTGATTGAGATGGTCTCAAAAGACGCTGGAAGATCTTGACTCCACCTTAATGCAGCCGGGGCACTGTTATGTTACAGCAATGCAAAAGTTTGCTTGTGTCGTAACAGGCAAAGCTCCTTGCAATAAGAAACATCTACATGCCTTTGACCCTACAATAAAAAAATGCTAAAGAAACATTAAGATACAAGATGCAACCACTCAAAGATCTAGACTTGCCCGAAAGGTTATCTAGAACAAAAACATTAAAACTCTCATATAAAAATTGGCTACGGGGGAGGAAGGCCATCCAATACCAACATGATAGTGAAACGATGTCGAGTCGCATTTTGTCAAAATCCACCACTACCATCTGGGCCATGATGAATGGATCTACGTTGCTTAATCAATCTTCAGTTCAAATTAACCTGATTGCAGAATATACATGGGTGGAGTATTATCAACAAATCTATCAATCCCCCTTTCAATCATCCCTGAGCAATTTGGACTCAATCAGGGAGACCCATGTGGTTGATTTTGACAAAAGTGATCTACTTTACTTCATTGCCAAGTTAAGTCGATCTCGGGCTCCAGGACCCGATGGCCTCGATAAAAACATGCTTAAGAATGATCCTGACCGATAGGCATCTATTCTTGAAAAGATCTTTGTCCAAGTCCTCCAGAAAGGACGCATTCCCGATTTGTGGAAAAAGTTTGTAATCCTACCTCTGTATAAAAAAGGGGATAGGATGGCCCCCAACTCATATCGCCCGATAGCCTTATTGGATTGTCCCGGAAAAAAGTTTGCTAGGTTGATCCTCCGGGACTTTAATGTATGGCTAACGAAGAACAAATTAAGGGACCCTCATCAAACATGCTTTATCTCAGGCTTAGGAGCCAGTGTCAACCTTTTACCTCTAAATGCAATTATAGCAGCAAACCAGCAAAACAAGCAATCAATCTACATGGCTTTTCTAGACTTCCGGTCCGCGTTTCATTCAGTCCCCAGAGCCGTCCTTTACAAGAAATTGATGAAGTACCGCTGTCCATGGAAAATTCTGACGTGGGTGATCCAAATTCAAGATCAGACTACTGTTCAGATTAGGATGAAATGACAGGGTGATCTATCTATTCCAATAATAGCACAAGGGCTGAAGCAAGGGTGTATCCTTGCTTCAGCCCTCTTTAATTTCTTTATCCATGATTTGGGCTTGAGTTTCACAGGCGTGGCAACAGACACCCTAAAACTAGGGAGCCACATCCCCAAATGGCTCCTTTATGCGGACGTCCTTGTCCTTATTTCAAAGACTCCGGCAGGCCTCCTTCTTATACTTATTTAGGTGTTAGTGTAAACAACAACCATGCAGCTGTGCCATATGAAATATCCTTGAACAATAAATGAATTGAACACATGCATAGCATAAGCACGTATAATACGTGCAAAATATTGCACATTTTCTATTATTCCTATCTTCAGTCACTACAAACAGAAAACTACCCATATTGTTGTATGGCGCGGAGTCAAAAAGGTGGAAATCTGACTCCTTTTGGGATTTCAAGGTAGGTAAGTTTTGGAAAACTCTGCTAAACCTGCACTCTTCGACTCCTATTACCCTTATCAGACATGAGCTAGGTCTCATCTCTCCACGCCAACTACAAGTGGAAAATGTGCACTCTATTTCGCTAATGTGTTTCAGGGGATCATGATAATGGGCTGTTACTAGCCTTATTGGACTACTTGCATAAATCGAATGATAAATGTATACGTTTGTGGAAACTGAAAGACCATGAATATCTCCACGAAGCAAACATAACTAAAAATTTACTAATAGTGAATACCATGAGAGCAAAAACTAAACTCTGGGAAATTGACTGGATTAAGACCAGAGAAAGGTATCAGAAATACAAAGATTTAATTGGAAATCCTTTTTTATTAAAACGATATGGCTTACCAAAAGCATACTTAATGAAATCGCTGAATGCTAAGCATTGTAGAGAGCTCATCCGGTTCAGGTTTAATATATCCCAAACCAAAGAGATACTGGTGAGATGGTATCCTTCAAAAGTGGAAAATATCTTATATCGATATTGTAAAAAATCAAATGAGACCCTGAAACACATTGTGAATTTGGACATGCAAGAAGCCTGGCAAATGATATTTCACATGAGGCACAATGCATTCTGGATTTCTCTTTTGAATGGAATACATGTTTTTTATGTCGTACACATGCATATGTATAAATCACTATAAATGCTGAAATGTATTGGAAGGTTGATTTATCAGCCAAACAATAGCCAAACAATAAATAAAAAAGTATTCTTGCCTCTAGGAATATAAGGAAGTGCGAGTACGCACTATCGTTAATCTAGGACTCTATGCTCACTCTATTTCCATCCTTGGCTCACGTGACAGGAGACCACAATTTGGACCATTTTGCAGCAATTACATGTCTTAAATGAATACAACTTGGCACGCTTGGTGTTCTTTCTTCGCATCTTAACAAGGGATGATTCAGCTTTTCACGTTCACTGCCTTGAGAATAGATAACCAACCTTGGCTTGCTTCAACTTTGATACCATGCCAGACAGCTTCACCATTCAAGTTCGCAATCTCAGCTAATTCTTACTGCGATACAGTTCTCGGTCCTTCTTCTCCATGGGTCCAAACTTAATACATTAATGAAACCGATCACCCACTTCTATATAATGGCGGCTCCGCCGGCAGTCTATTCGCTACATATTGCCAGATTCTATGATCACTAAGTCTACCTGCGTTACTGCATCTGTACAGTTATTGAACGGCTTGCATTTTCTGCAATGCTCTTCACATCTGCACTCTTTTCTTCCCATATGAAAGTTTACTCGATTCTTTATTTCGTCATCAATTTCTATAGGGATCATGCATCTTCTTCAGCCAGTCTTCTCTGTGCGTCACACTCGCTTCTTGTGATGTCACCAGCTCCTTTTTTGCTCTTTGTCATATTCCTTCTGGGATTTCCTCCATGAGATTATCATCTATTCTGTAGTACATCTGATGGGGTTTTCTCAGATGGTATCTTTTCTCGAAGATTTGCTGCGGAATGGTCACAACTGCTGGTGTCAAGCATACAGGTAGTAGGGGGTCTGGACTTCCTGCAGAGGCATGTGGCTGGGCTACTCCTCTACACTCCCCTCTCTGGTCGAGCCATCAACCACATCTTCCCCAGTCTCCACATTTCAGTATCTCCTCTTGAAGTGCTTCTTCGGAGTCCAGATCTACATCACCAGCTTCAGGGTCCCAGCCGATTTGACATGTTCATCCACACTCCAGGACATGTAACTGCACTGTCCTTTTGGATTGCAATAAACCCATCTTCCTACGTACTTCTTGTGATTCTTTGGGTGCTGAAACTTTGTTCCTTCAGGTACTACGATGCTGGCCTCTATGTATTTTCTGACATAATCATCAGTCAAATCCTTGGGTCCAAACCTTGATTCGACATTGATCATGATCTTAATTCCTACTGCTTTCTTTGCTGTCTTCTTACACTATATGTAATTATTATCCTAATTATACAGAATCCAAACATCACCATCACTAGCACTGCTCCAACAAATGTTCGCCATCCACTGTGGAATCCATGCGAATATAGACGCAAACCAACTGTCATCTGCAATGTCCTCTGTCTCATCTTCCATCTTGGTATGTAGGTTCGTCAATAACGTTATGGCCTCTATCAAGCTCCCATTCTCGTCATCGTGAGAAGGTATGAACGTGCAACACGATGGCCCGATTTTGGCGCAAACTCCTCCTTCCATCGCAGTGATCATGTCAAGGACATACTTGTTCTGGAGGGTCATCAGCCGTATGGCCCTCAATTCTTCTTTGATAGCATTGAATCCCTTTATGGTGGTGGTGTCTGCAGGAGCTCCCATCTGGTACTTTGTAACCATTTGCCATCGTCCAGGTCCCAGGCATGAAGATAGTCATGAATATTGAAGCAGTCTTGCTGAACAACCAGTGCTCATATGGAATAGCCCCCTATGCGTCTATTGATTTGGCTGAGAAATAGTCCTCCCTTCTGGTTCGATTTAGAAATTCTTCGATTTAGAAATTCAAGCGATCTTCTCCTTCTAAAATGGGCATACACCTTTGGAATTCTCCAATGTTCAAGTCACTCTGAGGAATCACTAACTCTGGGACATGGACGAGCACCTAGGAACACTTTCCTCCCCAATCCTTGGCCAGCTTCATGTAGGCCCTAGGCCCACAAGCCCAATATCGATCCATCATAACAGCTGTCCCTGCTCCCATTCTGGAAACGTCAACTGTAGTTTTGCAGCCTTTATCTCCCACATGATTCTTTCCCTGTCTCCAGAAGCACAATGTCGCATTCGCCAAATGGATCGCAACCATTGGACCGGATTCATCTTCTACCCATGTCAGTAGTTTGGCATGCTTAGCCCATGTCTTTAAACATCCATCGTTCACTCTCTGCACCTCTTGCACATATTTTGACTTTAGCAAGTGAGTTGTGCCGGACATCAGTCCCTCTTCACATCCCTTCTTGGACTTTACTTGTCCACAGACCTAGACTTGAGTTTGGTCCTAATATCCAGGCCATCCTAGCTACTTCCGTTTTATCAGGGCAGTTCAGTCTCGCAATGACTACCTCTTCCTGTCCTTTCCTGTTGCAGGATACGTAAACATTGTATTCTTCCATCCAGGTTCCTTTTCCATCTGTGTAGTCTTGATATAGTCATCCTGGAACGGAGATGATAATTTTGATCTCAACCGCAGAGTGGCCCAACTTCCCTGGAATTGTCCTTGGGTCATACATGCTGCAAGATGAACAAGGCATTGGGCATTGTGTTTTGGACTTCTCTTGAAATAAGAGAGCACAGACATAGCAAGTCTCCTTAGATGTTCTCTCTCCCACATTTTTCATGTGCTGATACTGCATGTTATTACACAAGTGTGCTGCATTGTCTAGATGGGTATTTATTTATTTATTTATGTGTTAACATGTTTAATGTGTGCAGCAGCCTGGGGGCAACGTGGCGCTGTTACAGACATCAGTGAGACGCATATAAAAAAAACACAAGAGTTCCAGAAATGAAAGACTTAGTTGCAGCAGGAGGAGGAAGGAGGGGGAGGGGGCAGGGTAGGCTATGTCAGTTAAAGAGTTTTGTTTTGAGATGTTTCCAGAAGGTTGTGAGGGAAGTCTCTGCTCTGAGTGTGTTGGGTAGTGTGTTCAAGAATTTAGGAGCTAGGTGTGGGAAGCCAATCCCACCTGCTTTGGCTCTTTTGATAGGTGGGATGCACAGTTTGTTGGCTTGGCAAGTTCTTTCGGGACGTGATGAGGTGTCTCTAGATACTGTCTGATAGGTATGGAGGGGCAGAGAGGCTTAGACATTTGTGTGTTTGAGTTAGTCTTGAAGGTGATTCTCTCCTTTACGGGAAGCCAGTTGGCAGCTCGCCTGGCCTCCGTGATGTCTCTTTTCGGAATCCTGAGGGCTGCTCTGAGAGCATTATTTTGGACTATTTGGAGTCTGTTCAGATTATTAGCAGAAGTGCCAAGTAGGAGAGCATTGCAGTAATCCAATTTAGCTCCAATGGTTGCTCTTGCTATTGATGAGCAGTTTTGGTCGGAGAGGAATGGCTTGACTGCATTTATGAGCTTAGTGGTGTTTGCAGATGCAGAGGCGATAGCACTGACCTGGCGATTCATGGACAACGTGGAGTCTAGGAAGACCGCTAGCGTCTTGACTGCTGATGAGACTGGTATGATGGAGCCATCGATAGTGAAGTTGCGGTAGTGTTGGCTGAGTTTGGCTAGTGTTTGTTTTAGGCCCATAATGATGATCTCCGTTTTGTCTCCATTGAGACACAACCCCTTAGCTGCCATGGTAGTGTAGATCTGGAGGAGTGCTGCAGCGTCCTGGTCATATGTGCCAGAGAGTGGTAGGAGGACCTGCAAATCATCGGCATAGTTGGTGTAAGCTATGCCGAGATAATCTAATCTGTCAAAGAGCGGTTTGGTGAACAGGTTGTATAGGGTGGGGGCTGTGCATAAACCTTGGGGAACACCGCAGGGGATGGTAGAGGGTGCTGCGTTCGCCTGGCCTGAGTAGACCTTCATGGCCCTGCCTTCCAGGAAGGATGTGATCCAGAAGGAGGCCTTGTTGGAGAAGTGAGCAGCATGAGTGAGACGGGAGGTGAGGTTTTGTGATCCACAAGGTCGAAGGCGGCCGAGAGGTCCAGGAGTAAGAGGAGGGCAGGTTTTGCTTTGTGCATGATTGTGGTAATTTGATTATTAAGGTCCAGAAGGGCTGTTTCTGTGCCGTGGCCTTTGCGGAACCCTGATTGCCTTTTGCCTAGGATGGCCTTAGTTTCTAAGAAATGTTGGATCTGGTTGTGGGCTACATTATCAAGGATTTTGAGGAGGAATGGAACAGTAGTAATGCGGTGGTAATTGTTAGGGAAGGAGGGATCGAGAGATGTTATTTTTAGAAGGGGGCGAACCCATGCTTCTTTGAGGCTGGAGAGGACGGTACTGGTTTTGAAAGATGCATTAATGAATGCTGTGATGAGCGGAGCCAGGGACTCAGCAGATTCTTTGATGATTTTGGGAGGACAGATGTCTCCTTTGCATGTCGAGGGTCTAAGCTTCTGGAGGATTTCAAGGACTTCAGTTTCCGAGATGTCACGAAATGAGAAGAGAGGGTAGGTGGGAGTTTTGGGGGGGAGGCTAGGCGGGGGAGGGTGGTCGATCTTGGGCAAGGCTTTGAATTGGGATTGTATCTTTTTTTTTGGTGCAGTTCAATTTTGTTGAGCAGGGCTGCCTGTATGCTAGCGCACCATGCTTCATCCTTAATGATTTCATCAGGGCTAGTAGAGGGGGTGATGAGGTCTTTAAAGATCGAGAAAATTTCCTTGGATTGTGAGTTGGCCTTGGAGATCCTGAGGTTGAGGGATTTGGACTTAGCTTTGAATATAGCTTCTTTATATTGCAAGGATATTTTTTAAAATTCTGTCTTGGTGGAGTCGCTTGGCTTAGATTGCCAGTTGGGGCGTTGCGCTTACAGGTACGTAAGGCTTGTAATTCTTCCGTGAACCATGAGTGTGCATGGTTTTTTTTTCTTTTTTGGATTCAATTGGGGCTATAGTATTGATGCTTTTGGTGAGGGTTTTGGTGTAAATGTCTGCAAGTGTGTTTGGGTCACTCGAGAACGGGGGCTTAAGTTCAGAGACTTTGAGGAAGTGAAGAAGGTTATCCTTGGTTAGTTTTTTTGAACTTCTGACCTGTGCTGGGGGGGGGGGGGCATAGGTGATTGATTTAGTGGAGGGAGTGGTGGGAATGGTGAATTGGATGCAATTATGGTATGTCCATGGGTAGGCAGAGTTAGAGATGATGGAAGTTGAGCAATTGTGGTCGGCCACCCAGTCGATGGTGCAACCTTTACAGTGGGTTGGGCTGGTGACTTTTTTGTAGGAACCCTAGATCTTTTAGTCCTTTTGCTAGGGCTGTGGCTGCTTTGTCCTTAGGATCATTGTATCCTAAATTAAGGTTGCCGAGTAGGATGGATTTGGTGGAGCTTTTTAGGTTGTTGGCAAGTACGTGGAGGAAGTGTCCTTGGAACTCTGGTGCTGAGCCAGGGGGGCGGTACAATAGGTGGATATTGAGGGTGCAGTTAGGGTTAGGGTCAGGGATAGTTTGGCTGAGAGTAGGTCAGTGTTTCCTTCCCATGAGTGGTTGCAAAGTCTAATAGACAGTGCGTCTTTGGTAATGAGGTCTACGCCTCCTCCTTTCGATATCAGCCTGTCTTGGCGGAGAATGTAGTATCTGGCAGGGAGGGCTAGGGAGATGGCTGGACCAGACGCCTCAGCCATGTTGCTGTGATGGCAAGTGGATCTAGGTCCTCAGTAGCATTAAGGTCATTGATTTCCAGCGCATGAGCGGGAAGAGCGTGCATTTATAAGAGCATTTTTTTTTTTACTGTATGTAATGTAAATGGTTAATTTAACTTAATTATTAAATTTAAATATGATTTGCTGATTTGGTTTGAAACCAATAACCATATATATATAAGAGCACATTTAAGAGTAGATGAGGGACGGTTCTTATTGGTGCTGGTCTTGCCGGGTGGCAGGTTGGCAAAAGGATTATGGGATGTTAACCGGGGACGGGGGGGTGGGGGTGGCATGATGAGTTGAGCTGCTTTTGGTTGAGGAATCTTGTGGGCGAGAGCAGAAGACTGTTGGAGAGGTGTTGGGATTGATTTTTTTTTGTGCAATGTGAAGGTTTTTGGTAATGGAGGAGTGCTTAGTGGTATGGGTGTGGTAGGTGTGAGTGCCCAACTTGAGGTTCCTTCTGGTCGTGAGACTGTCATGATCTCTGCTTCCAAAAGATCAGGACTTGCCCGACTCCCTTGGAAGCGGATCCATAACCCCGGTTCCGAGTGCCAGCCAGTCCCAATTGGGACCTTTTGGACCCTGTCCTGGCGCCAGTGGCACCAGGCTCATAAAGATGCCCAGTCCCAGCGCTGGAAGCGCCGGGCTCATAATGCTTGGGTGGACTTACCTGCAGCAGACCATGCTGCTTACTTACCTGCTAGTTGAACCCCTGATCCTCTTCTGTTTGGGACTACTTTTCCTGTTGGGTGGGGCAGGAGCCACTCCCTAGGTTCAGAACACTGGAACTCTTCTGGAAAGCAGGAACTCTTTTCTTACCTAGGCGTGGCTGTGGAAGGAGACACCTAAGCACTACAGGAGGCTATTTAAACCACACCCGATGGATGAATCTTGCTTTGCCTTATTCTGCATTCTCTGCAGCAGAACGCTCATCGTGTCTTCTGCTTCTGATCCTGGGCCTAAGGGAACAAAGGCTTACCATCCTGGAATCCAGTCTTCAGCAGCACCTGTAAAGACAAAGAAAGAACAGGTTAGCACTACGGTCTTCAGTGGCAGCGCATCTCTTACCTGGTCCATCGGCTGTCACCAACGCCTCGCGCTGCATTCCGGCATCTGAAAGACAAAGGCTTACCTACTCTTCGCATGCTCCGGAGGTCTTCGCACTGCATTCCGGCATCTGAAAGACAAAAGAAGGTGCGTTTAAAGACATTGGGCAACTTTATTACTCGCGTGCCATTACTCCTTCCCACGCCGAATCCAGTGGGTATTCCAGCACCCTTCAGCTTCTCTAAAGCTCCGAACTTGTACCTGCAAGATAAAAGGGACAGTTAGTGCGCGTCGTGAAGCAGGCTACAAGCGCTTACTTACGTGCTTCCAGGCGCTTCTATTCCTCACGCGGGTTCGATCCTCAACTCTCATAAGCCCGCCATCCGCCATCGCTGGAACCCTGCAAAACAAGAGATATCATTACAAAAGACTTAAGACATTTGAAGTGCCCAGAACTTACCGTTCGTGCAGTTAACGACGGTCAGCAGTCCTCTGAGGTCAAGAGGCCTGCACCCTTATCCAGTGAAGAAACTGGTTACGGCACCCTGCCCCGAGGCAGATGGAGAGCTCGGCGTTCACTTACCTAAGACATCTTACTCTTCGAGTCAGACATACAGTGCGCAGAGGTCCAGCCCAAAGAGCCAACCGTGTGTTACACATCACCTTTGAAGATACGGCATTCACCCAGTCAAGACCGGCGCCTCTGCGTGAATCAGGTGAGCGTTACAGAGACTGGGAAGGCATTGGGTTGGAGATGGGGCAGTGCGAGACTGGAGTCTGATGAGTCAGGATGCTAAGTGCGCCTGGAGGCTGAGTGTGGTGGGGGGCTCCAGTGGAAGGACCAGTCATCAGGGGTAGGGAGTAGAAGTGGGGTGATGGATGGGGAGGTTGGGTAAGTAGTTACCATGATAGATTGGGTGAGAATAAAGAAGGATGAGTTCATGAGCATTAACACAAGCAGGAAGTATCTGGTGAGGTGAGGGTTCTGCTGTGCAAGTGGGACTAGAGGATCCGCGGAAGAATGCATTGGAGAAACAGTGGCAGGAAGCTGGGTGCGTACTAGAGGGACAGGGCAACAAGCATAGGTGCTATGTAGAAACCTGGATAAAGGGCATGCAGTGTAGGGAAGCGGCTAAGGCATACAGTGCCAGTAGGAGTGGGTACACAGTTTGTGAGGGGTACTTAAGGCAGTTGGGGCACACAGATCAAATAGGCACGTAATCAATTGGGGGGACACAGATCAAATGGGCACATAATCAATTGGGGGCACACAGATCAAACAGGCACGTGATCACGCCGTGGGAGGCAGCCAGGTTAGGTGGAGTATTGAAGGCAGTTCGTGGTGCAATCGCGAGTGGCTAGCTTGAGCACATAAACAGTTGGGCGTGGTCTTGCGCTGCTATATTGATGCAGCGCGATGGTGCGTCGGGGGCAGCACAATTGAAAGGGCACTAGTCTTGCTAGATAGTGTTATCTTGGGAAGTTGTATGATCAGGAGGGGTGAGGTCTGCTTGCGGTGGCAGGCTATAGTGAATGTTAAACCGGAACGTAGATATTGACACTTGTATGGGTCACAGAGTTGCGCTAGGTGAAGTTGCCGGGTGCGGGAAGACAGAGATCGCCCTGTGAAGATAGGTAAAGGGGGATACTCGAGGTGCTGGGCGAGGGTATATGAAGCTGCGTAGTAGGCTCATACGGCCCGTCACAAATAGGACACAGCAGCCAATCAGCGGGCTGCTTGTGAGATTGGGTTGCTTAGCAACCTGACAAAATGAATGGCAGCCATTTTCTTTCGCCGTAGGTGGCTATCACGGCGTGGAAGATTAATTTAACATGCGCAAAAGCACAGATAAGCTGTCGGGCGATTCTCAATGCTCCTTTCGGCTGGTAGAGCAAAAACCTTTGGTAGGCTGTGAAAGGAGGATGGGTCCGGCTCCGATCTGCTGTATGTACGTCCCACTTCTCCTGAAGCCTGGGACGATGGAGGGGAGCGATAGGCTCCTGCCCTCCTCAGACGAAGCAATGCTGCACAAAGAGCCTGCAAAGACGGGCCTTGCCCTTTTGAAGAAGCCCTTCGAAAGTAGGCCAGCTCACACCTTCCCGTGGAGGCCCTCACTATCTTCCTTTGCACTTCTTATACCTCAAAAACAAAGATGTGATGGATGGAAGGTTTAGAATGAATATTAACCACTGGCATTGCTCTGGACAACCCTCCAGACCATCGTTCCTCGCCTGCCAAGCCACTACAGAAGGGAAAAGACCTCACCACAAGGTAAGAGCTTGCATAGTACTCATGAAGTTAATCAAAAAGAGTTCTTACTGTGGGGGGGGGCCATAGTGGCCTCAACCTCAGTGGGAGTACTAGTGTCATAGAGACTGTGAACGAAGAGGGATAGAAAGACAGTGTAATCATGCAGGCATATATCATGCACCAAAACACTGACATCCACCTTTTGTGACATCCTGGTTCTTTATCTAGAACCATGCCAGCTTCTGCATGTCTCATTTCTACTATAATATTAAGAACATTCTTTTACTCTTGCAATTGCAGTATCTGTTCTATTTTAGCTATTAAAAGCCTTCTAATCACAGGGCCATTTTTAGAATCCTGTAAGAAAGTGTGAATATCAACGTCTCTTCTGACATCACTGTCAGTCCAAACCATAGGGGTTACTGCTTAGAACAGGTATGCACCAAGAAATGAATCTGGATACTGTGCTGGTTTCCAATTTTTGATCAAGAACTGACGTTTAGGTATAACTTTGATAGGTCAATATAATTCTATAGTTCATTTTCCAAAATGTTTCCTGAGATTCTCCTGCACTCCTGCTAAAATGTCTATAAGGAGTGGCTGTTCGAATCAGTCTAAATGCAAAATCTGCATTAACAGCTGGTCATTTTGTCGTCCTTCTTGGTCATCGATCGAGTCTGCACACGCTGAAATTCTTGTCTTGCATCTGGATCGGCAATGGTGGGAGGGGAGGGAGGGTATCTCCTTTATATGCTTTCACATCGCCTAAGTGAAGCAAAGCTTGCCTGCCTTGGACCTTCACTGCTGAAGGGGTTGTATTTTCAATGCAAAAGGGGCCCTTAAATTGTGGCTCATGCCACTTTCTGGTAACGTTTTTCACTAAGAATCGCCAACAAACAACTTGGGTGCCGATAGAAGTTCAAGTGTTCTGTTTGCTGAATTGTCTTCATCTGTGTTCTGAGGCCGACCCCTTCCCCAACCCCAGTGACGCTTAATTTGAACTGAAATTAGAGAGATGCTAGAGGTCGTACATGTCAAATATTCATTTAATTCATCACCTAATGTTTTAGATACGCTCAGGGCATCACTTCTTCTAGACGAAGGTGTAAGAGGCGTTCTCATCCGCCTCCCTGTCACTAACTTGTGAGGGGTGAGGTGATGGTCTGAATCAGGCTGATTCCGAAGGGGATATAAAGCTAGGGTAGGCAATATAGCCATCCCTTCTTCAGTGTCAATTTTAATCTTGGCAATCCTTTCTTTAAGAAGGCCATTGAGTCTTTACATAGCTGTTTGCTTGCGGGTGATAAGCAGAAGAAAACTTGTGTTTAATACCTAATAGGAGCCCTATCTGTTCAAACACCTCATTAACAAAATGTCGCCCATTGTCGGATCTCCGCACTTTGCACACACAGCATCTCGGGAAGTCTTCACATACTACAAAATTTGCTACACAAGTGGCATCAGGGTGTGTACACAGACCTGCCTCGATCCACCTAGAGAAGGGACACACCACCACTATCGGATACCTATACCCATTCATTCTCAGTGTATGCCCAGCAGTAAACCTTTGACACATGACGCAGTTCACTATAAATAGTGCAACATGCTCCAATAAATTCAGAAATGAACAAGTCTTCCACAATCATTGCAGCAAGACTCTCCCGTGTTACATGCGTGGGATAATGCAGCTGTTCAAGCGCTGTCTTTAATAACACTGCTGGCATCACCGGCTTTCCAGTGCTATCCTGTCGCCATAATGCTTCTTTGGGGGAGAAAGAACATCCTCTTTGTTTCCATAATTCCTGTTCTTCCTGTGGTGCATTTGAATCTCCATTAATTGGGTCATCTGTAACTGATTAAACCCTTCTTGCATCACCATGGTGATGCAAGTCATGGTCATGACTTGATACTCGAGTATCTAGACTCGAAATATCTGGAGAATATGCAACCCTTCTACGTCTTCGTTCCTGCAAGAAATACAATTTGTTTTCTTAATGTGAGCTGTGCATTTAACAACCGTTATGGCCACTGGGAGTTGCAGTCCCTTAATAAGCCTGTCCAATAAGGATGCGTGCTGCACTGTCATCCGCTCGGAGGTAGCCCCTCCTTTTCCAGCGTGCTAGCCCTGTATGTACGGTTGACATCACATATGCAGAGTCACTGTACACCATCACTTGCTGCCCTTTGTGTTTCTCTAGTGCGACAATGAGCGCTACCAATTCTGCTGGTTGCGCTGAAAAGTGAGACGGTAGCCTGGAACTTGCTACAACTTCAAATTCCTGATTTAATCTATGCCTCACTACAGCTGCGCCAGAATGCCATTCCCCACTAGTCTGATCAATTTTCAAAGAACCATCAATACAGAGGATTTCTCCTGCTGACAAAGCATTTTCTTTTACACTGGGTATATCATCATATAATTCAACATAATTAGCACAGTCATGCACTTGATAGCCTTCTGCTATTGGCTCAGCTATAAACGTGGCAGGATTCACTATTTTACATCTCACAATTTATATTGCTAGGTTCAAAATCATTACTTCATAGGCTGAAGCTCTTTGGGATGTCAATGTACCTTTTGGGTTTCTCTAAAATGGCAAACCGCATGCTCCATGAAGAGAGTCATAGAGCAGCCCATAACAATACTTGTAGACTTCTCAATTGTGAACGCGCAGCCAATGACTGTTAGCAAGGAAAGTGTCCTTTCATAACTGGGTCGAAGATCCCACTGTAATACGCTAGAGGCTTTTACCCCAATGTAGTCTTTGTGTAAGCACTGCTGTCATGACTGTCCCATTTGTGTGCGAAAATAAATAAAACTACTCAGCATAATTGGGGATTCCCAAAACAGGGGCTGTACAAATTGCTTTTTTCAACTCCTCAAACCCTTCCTCCATTTCCTCATTTCACTCTATTTTTACTTTATTCACGTGTGCTTTCTTTAAAGCTTGCAAAAGAGGTCTTGGGTATGAACTGTAATGAAACACTAAGGCTCAAACATAGTTGCATAGCCCCAGAAACTGTTGCATCTGTTTTACTGTGTTGGGCTTTGCGGTTTTCATAATTGCCTCACCTCTTTCAGGTGTCATCTTTTTTCCTTCATGTGAATTCAACTGCCCTATGTATAACACCTCTTCTTGACAATATTGTAACTTCTCCTTGTCTACCTTGTATCCCTTGTCTACTAGAATAGTCATCAACTGAATAGAATCTTGTCTGCACTCATCTTCCGTCGTGCTACAAATTAAAATGTCATCTACGTACTGTATCACCGCCCTCTTAAGATCAATATTGCCTAAGTCCATCTGCAAGACTCTATTAAAGACCGATGGAGACTCTCAGTACTCCTGGGGCAAACCAGTATGTTTCAGTCGAGTTTGGCGAAATGTAAAGGAAGTAAAGTCTTGTGCAATGGGATCGAGAAAAATGCATTTTTCAAATCGATCACCGTGAAATATCGAGCTTCCACTGGGATACTACATAGTATCATCGCCAGATTATGAACTAAAGGAAACTCTGCCTATACAATCTGGTTAATCGGTCTCATATCTTGTATAAATCTCCACGGCTTTCCTTTCGCTTTTTTGATCGGATACACTGCAGTATTGCACTGCAATTCCGATGGCACCAAAATACCCTGTTTCATCAGTGCTGAGAGGGTCTGAAATATACCCTCATCAGCCTCTCGAGACATGGGGTACTGTCTTTCTCGAGGTAAAATCGGCCCTGGCTTCAGTTTTATTTTGACTTCCTCTATTCCCTTAAATAGGCCTACGTCATAAGGGCCTGTGGTCGAAAGGACAATTGGCACTTTCTCCAAGTCTTCCTGATAAAATGGTAGACGCTGCCGCATTGTCGCCATTCGCTGTCGTACCTCCCTCTTCTCTATTCATATCCAGTATGTGATGCTCATAAAGAACGCCTTTTCATCATCTGTTCGGTCTATCCTAAACATGTCATAGTCAGTTATGTCAGTCAATCTATACCCTTCTTCGAGAGCTATTAGTGTCCTCCATGGTCTACCCTCATCGTCCATTCCTTCAAGCATCGCCATTTCCCTTCGTACTATGGCTGCTTCCAATTCTATAGGCATAATCTGTCCCCCCTCTTCGTCCATAGGTATTTACGGTCTAAATAAGAACTCATCAGGTATTCTCAATTTTTCCCACTAACCCAGGTAGCCATGTCAGTAGAATGCTCACCCCATATAAGAAAACCTCTGGTGCTACTGGAACGCCTCGCTGAGCCACTTGCCCTGTGAATGCCAGTATGAATTTGCTCACGTTTAAATAGTGTATTTTTGCAGTGGAACACAGTATTCCTTGATCAGTAAATAAAATCGTCATGTTACGCTTAGTCATCAAATCTCTTCCCAAACTATTAACCGGTGTCTGCAGTGAATACAACAAGGGAACAGACATGTTACACTCTCCTATAGAGACTGCTAATTCATCAGTAAAAGGAACTTGACTTGTAGCTCTAGAGAACCCTTGAGCATTCATGGCAATACCCGACATTGGATACTTTCCCTCTTGTATACATGAAAGAGTAGCCCCAATGTCTACTAAAAAAGAAAGATATACCTCCTATCCTCCCATCGACCCTTGGTTCTTCTTGGGGGGCTGGTGTCACAGATAGTACTGAACACAAGTCACCCTGTGAGCTGTCCTATTGTGGGTACAGGCTCATCCCCGTTCCCGTGAAAGGATTTCCTCCCACCACAGTCACCTCCTATTCTGGGTGTCAACACTTGTCCTGTGTTTGCATACTGCTGTGTCTGCATGTGGGCCTGTTGTGACTGCCCTTGCAGTGGATTCATTTGTACTTGCTCTGGTTGCTGTACCTGCTGCACACGCAGCGCTTGTGCCTGATACACCGTCTAATCTTGGGCAAACCCTTCCCTCGTCTGTGTGCTAAATGGTGGAGGATAAGTTGTCCCCCTCTTGTGAATTGGCCATTCTGTACATTCCATTGGCTCCCACATGCATGCAATGGGCTCTTTCATCCCACAGGTCCAACATACGGGGGGGGGGGCGTCTGACAAGTCCCCCTTGGTTAAATCCTAGTCCCCCTTGGTTAAATCCTCCTTGGGTATTCTTATTCTCATTCTGTGCATTCTGGAACCCACCTTGATTATTTTGGAATCCACCCCTTCCTCTGTAGCCCATACCTCTGCCTCGTGGTACGAACCCATAACCGCCTTGGTCCATCGGGCGCTGATTATTCACCTGCGATGTACCCACTGCGTCCTGCATTTCCAGTCCTTCTCCGCTCGTCTACTGCCCCTTCCATGGCACATTTTGATAATTTTTTTCTGAACAAACTTGGCTTCCTCGAATTTCCTAGTCTCATCTTTCTTCCTATTTTTCTCTTGCAACATCCGACAGTGATGCACTATTGTCAGTTGTATCTCAGCCCATGGTTTTGCTTCCATTCCCACTTGTTTCTTCATCTGCCCCTGTACTTGATCAGGCAACCCCAGACACAAATTTGTGGTAAAATAATGCCACCGTTTTTTCCCACAGCTTGCACGTTTCAATTGCTCTTGAATATCCTGAATATAAGCAATAGGGTCTTCATCTTCCTTCATCTTACGTGTCATAATTGCACCTATATCTGATGTATCGGATACTGTACCTTGAGAGCCCTCCTGCTCTGCAATTATTAAATGGCACTCCATCATCTGCTGTTTTGTGCTGTCATACTTGAATACCCTGCTCTCTTCCATATGTCATCAGCTCTCTCCTCAAGAATAGCTGCCAGGAGACCTTTTATGTCCCCTATGGCCAGCGTGTTTCCTCCTGTCATTTTCTCTAACTCATGTATCCATTCCCCAGCGCCCGAAGTCAATCTCGGGAGCTTGCACCTTAAATTGTCCTTGTCCGTCTGCGGCCATGGTATATACTGCGGTCTTGCTCCCCTTTTTTCTAATAAGGGAAACTGTGTGAACAGGAACCTGCAATCACTGCCATCTTCAGCCTATCTATGGCAGGGACAATTGTCCCTGCCCGTCTCCTTGTTGGTAGCAACCTTAATCTGCTCACATATGGCGGTGACTCTGCCTTCTCACTATGTGATCAGGGACGTTCTGGATATGCTATGGGATCTAGTATCTTATCCTTAGGTTGTTCTAGATCCGACCATTTTACCTACTTGTCTATCTGCAGTCTTTCTTCCCCATGAAGGATTCTCTTTCCTTGTCTGACATGTCTAGTCCCCAACTAGTGTGAATATCATCCCCTTCACCCTTGTCTAAGTTCAGTCTGCTTAAGGACAATGCTCTATGCTCGAGACTGAACACATTTTCTTCTTCGCTTCGTGATTGAAATCCTAGGGATGGGTCGGTCTTCCTTCGATTTCCATATTATTCCTTTAATTCTCGGTAGACCTTATCAATCCTGTCTCTGATGCTTCCCGCATCAAAGTTTTCTTCTTCTAATGCTATTCTAGATGCCCCTGACGTTGCTCCCGTTAATCGAAATAACTCTTCTGTTCTGTCCCATCGTATTGCTGGGCTTGGCCCTACTGGTTCCTTACGGATAAGGCTAATATCAAGATCCCGCTGTCTGCTTCTTTGGTCCGGGGAGGATAGCTCAGCTGCAATGTGCTCGCCTTGGAAGCAAGACAACACATGTTCGATCACCGGGTCCGCGCTTAGAAACCTCTGGGTATTTAAGCCTGTTATAAATACGCAACTAAGACAAAAAATAGTCGTGTAACAGCACCTCGATGCCCCCGGGCTGTGTGAGCTCTTTAAAAAAAAAAGCAAAATAAATTAAAAAAATTAAAATAAAATAATTCTTCATCTAATTTTCTTCGCTTTCTCGCCTCCCCTCTAATCCTGTCCTCCTCTTGCCTTCGTTCTTCTCTTCACTCCTCTTCTTTCCTCTTCTTCCCTTTGTCTCTGTATTCTTTTGTCCCTTAATTTCTGCGCTTTCTCCTCTTCTCTTCTTTTCTATCCCTATCTTCTATTGCTCGCTGTCTGTTGTCACATTTTCTTTTCTCCTGTTCTTCCTTTTTGCTCATCCTTTCAATCTCCTCCCGTTCTTTGTCACTTCTATCTTGCTCGTCCTTATCTTCTCTTTGCCTAACTTCCTCGATGCTTTTCCCATCGAACTGGAGTCATTTCTTTCCTCCGATCCATTTGTTCTGCCTGAGCGCTTCTTCCTCAGCTTTATCCTTCTCCCCTTTCCATCTCTTAATCTTCCTTTCTATTTGTCGATACATTAAATCGCTCACTCTTCTCTTCTTTGTCTTGTATGATCTTAAAGATTTACTTTTTTCTCGTTTTCTCCTCTGGGCTATCGTCACTGCTATAAGCGGGTAGTTCGTATATCGGGTTACTATACCCTGTCGCCGCTTTCAACTCCTTTAAAGTATACAACCCTACTTCTTCCACACTAGCGCCTTTCACTTCATGTGAGGTAAGGGTAGCGGAAGGCTCAACACCTTCCTCCTCACACTGGCTAAGCATCCACTCCTCGGGTAGCGGGTCTTCCCTCTGTTCCTGGTACATTTTCCAGAGCTCTAGAATCGCTAGTCTTTTCTCCAATTTCTTCCCTGTGTATACAGCGTGCAAGTATGTGGTCATGTGTTGCAATACTGCTTTTGACAGTGATCCTTCTTGCAGCCACGGCATGAGCATCTTATTTGCTGTGCCTTTTACCCATTCCACACTATACTGTTTGAGCTTGGGCATGTGCTTTGGCAAAGTCTTGCATAAGTGCATAAGAGGAGTGTCTCCCATATTACAAGTCTCAATTGACTGTCAATACTTACCAGACTTTATGAAATACCCTTTACCTTTGCTTAAATCGCCACTATTTCAACACCTTTAAAACAACAAATATGAGCGTGCACCATCAATCGCCGCTCAAGCATCTAATTTCTCAATTATCTTTGCCTTCCTCCGGATTGGTACCAACCACTTCGCTAGGTAGTTACTTATAGCTCCTAAATTCTTTTCTCAATGACTTCACAACTTCTGTCGTTTTTATAGTATGTCTATTCAACAAACACACAGTCCACTTTTCACATTAATAAAAACATTGGGATCACACTTTTTCTTTTCTCTCGCCTTTCTTAATACCCTGTACAGGGTTTTAGACATCACCTTACACAAACCTATTTGTGGGTTATATATTTCATTCTACTCCCACTGGAGTTTGAGAAGTCTCCTTCTGAAAACTCTCTTGAGCCAGGACTCTCGGTGCTATTCTGTCTTCACACTTTTTCCTGTTACTCAATTATCACAATCCCATCCCCTGAATTTGCCATTCCCCTTGGTCTACTCATCATTTGTTCGTTAGTCGACTCAAAGTCTTCGGTATCGTCTCCTCCTCCAACCGATCACATCGCCTTCCGTCCAGCGGAGCGCCCATGGAAACCGGGCAGTAATTTCATCAAAGGGGGACCTGCCCACCCTCTCGGTTCTTCTTGCAGGATTTCTATTCGCCCGCTCTCCACGGGAATCCCTGCGATCCTCTGGCTTAATGGGGGAGGATGCCAGATGGTCCGAAATTCAGGAGCTGAACTAGTTTGGACCTTTGAACCATTCAACACTGCTTCCACGTGAACGTAAGGCCCTTTGGGTAGCGTGCATTCAGAGGATGGGAAGCAGAGTAACTCTTACCAAATAATCGAACCAACTCAGGAAGATGGAAAAGTTTGCCATTTTAAATTGTCTAAAACAGGGAGTTACAATGGACATCAACAGACGTCGCACAAGCTCTCAATCCATTTTACAAAAAAATCAGTTATATAGTGAACATTTGTCATATGTGACGTCCTACTACGTGGCAAATAAGAAAAACCTGAGGGATTGTTATACGTTCAAGGGGAATATCTAAGAATACTTACTATAAGGGGTTGAGTTGTGATTGGACATGTACTGTCAGGTGGACAACTTATTCCCACTTCTAGTGCAAGTCATCTTCATCACTATAAGGTACACAGTATATCATTGGCTCTTAAACTATAAGGCCCATTGTTATATGGCCCTCTACAATTGGTTGGCACGCTCGTGCCAGTCTGGAACATTTGGCTCACTAGCAGCACGTAAGCTCATACCCCAGGTGCCAAGAGGTGGATTTGACTGTATCTCCCCACCCAATTAACCCAACATCTCTCATCACCCATGCCTTCTTCCATGAATATTGTCTTTGAACTTGGTCTTGCAAAGTATTCTTGTCTCTGGGAATATAAGGGAGTGCAAGCACACACTATCGTTATTCTAGGACTCCATGCTCACTCTATTTCCATCGTTGCCTCACGTGACGGGAGACCACAATTTGGACCATTTTGCAGCAATTAAATATCTTAAATGAATACAACTTGGCATACTTGGCGTTCTTTCTTCGCACTTTAACAAGGGATGATTCAGCTTTTCACATTCACTGCCTTGAATATAGATAACCGACCCTGGCTTGCTTCAACTTTGATACCAGGCCAGACAGCTTCACCATTCAAGTCCGCAATCTCAGCTAACTCTTACTGCAACACAGTTCTCTATCCTTCTTCTCCATGGGTCCGAACTTACTAAATTGATGAAACCAATGACCTGCTTCTTTATAATGGCGGCTCCGCCTGCAGTCTATTCACTACATATTGCCAGCTTCTATGATCACTTAGTCTACTGGCGTTACTGCATCTGTACAGTTATTGAACAGCTTGCATTTTCTGCAGTGCTCTTCAGACGTGCGCTCTTTTATTCACATATGAAAGTTTACTCGATTCTTTATTTCGTCATCGGTTTCTATAAGGATCATGCATCTTCTTCAGCCAGTCTTCTGTGTGCGTCACGCTTGCTTCTTGTCATGTCACCAGCTCCTTTTCTTGCTCTGTCATATTGCTTCAGGGATTTCCTCTATGAGATTATCATCTCTTCGAGAGTACATCTGATAGGGGTTTCTCAGAGGGTATCTTTTCTCAAAGATTCGCCGCAGAATGGTCACAACTGCTGGTGTCGAGCATGCCACAATTTCAGGCTTCCAGCATACAGCTGGTAGGGGGCGGGATTTCCTGCAGAGGCATGTGGCTGCTCCTCTACAACTGGATGGTATCTTTGGACCTTCAGGATGCTTACTTTCATGTGCCAATCCATCTCAAGCACAGAAGGTACCTGAGGTTCGCCGTTGGCGGTTCTCATTATCAGTTTTGAGGTTTACCATTTGGACTGACCTCCGCCCCAAGGGTTTTCACCAAGTTAATGGCGGTGGTAGCAGCGAGTCTCAGGAGAGGGGCGATTCATGTCTACCCCTACCTGGACGATTGGCTAATCGGGGCCAGTTCCCCGAACAGGCCCTGGAACATCTCTGCTCCACCCGTCACTCCCTTCACAGACTGGGCTTCTCCCTCAACTTCAAGAAGTCTCGCATGATACCATCTCAAAGGCTCCAATTCTTTGGAGCAGTCCTGGATGCATCCCTGTTTAATGCCTTGCACCAGAGGTGAGGGCTCAAGACATTCTGCAGATGGTCAACAAATTCCAGAGTTGGCGTCATCGAAGGTACATATGGAATGTGCAGTACCCATTCGCTTCAGTTGTGTTTTTCCGAGTAAGCTATTGCTTTGTGAACTACGGCAAGCTTCATATTGTTACTTCATAGTTGTGAAAATGTCTTCGTCTTTGGCTCCGACAACCGGGAAGAGCGGGTTTGAGAAAGGCCAAGACTGCAGCGCTAAAATGTGGCTGACGAACCCACATCGGGTGTGTTTGTGGTGCCTTCGGCCTCTGTCGTGTCAATCGATGACAGGTAAAGCTCGGAAGGGGCATACGGGGAAATTGGCGGTAGGGAGACTCCCCCAAAAATCCCTTTTGACTACCCCGTGGAAAAAACATTCCTCAGACAAAGCGAGAGGCGACTCTCCTCGATGGAAGAAAACTAAAAGGTCCAAGTCACGGAGTTGCTCTCGCCACTCCCCGCAGTTGTCGAGAAAATCGAAGAAAAGGCATCATAAATTGCCTACTTCGTCTTCGTCTTCCTCGTCCGACTCCTCTCCAGGGAGGATTATATCTTGCCCTACTAAGGCCTCTCCTCTGGCTGAATGGGAATCATTCAGGCAGGAAATGATTAGCTTTTTCAAGAGACAGGCTCCTTCAAAGCAAGTAGGCCATGCTCCTACCGCGCCTTCTGAAGCCGGTAAGCAAAGGGCTAGAGCCAAAGCCTGCGTGCCCTTGAGCCTGGGACGAAGACCACATTTTCATTGAGAACCGGCAAAGCCTTGAGTCGATTAAAAACCATCGAAGACTCAGTTGAATCATCGAAGTCCGTCAGGGACAAAGTCCACAGACAAGTCGACATTGAAACCATCAGCGTCCAAGACACTGACTTCTGTGATGCCAAAATCAAGTTTGGCGATGACTCCATCGACATCTGGCTCGAAACCATTGAAGCCATCAATGCCTTTATTAGACATTCAAAAATCCTTTAAACCATTGCCAACAAAGGAGTTTTTTTAAATCTCTCATGCCAATTTATGAAATCTATGAGCCTTCAGACGACAATCCTCCTTTTGGGTTACAATATGGCACAAGTAATGTTCCTGATAGTTTTATATCGGAGGAGTCTAAGATGCAGGATCTGTGTGATCATTTGCAATCAGCCAGTGGGGTGGACACCACTCCAGAAATGGATTTTGGCAAACCAAATCCAGCAGATCACACAGATGCCTATTACAGGCAATTAATGGCCAAGGTCACTGATTTTCTGGGCTGGAGCTGGTCTGCCCTCCCATTCTTACAGGATGACCTCATGGATATCCTGGACAAAGGTCCTCAAAGGGATCCAATTCCTTCCATTTCATGTTGCTCTACAAAAAAGTGTAAGTGCAAACTGGGAAGCACCAAAATCAAGTCCAGCAGTCAATAGAAATTTAACAAAAAAATATAGACCGTCAAGTAGTGAACCCAGCTATTTGTCTAAACACCTTACCCCAGAAAGCATGGTAGTGCAAGCAGCAACTTCTACCTCCAAACAAGCTGCTCATCCGACCATTCCACCAGATCGGGATGATAAGCGTATAGACGTCTGGGCAAAGAAAGTCTTTTCTGCTGGGAGCATGGCTCTCAAGGGTGCCAACTTTACATGTGCCCTTGCAAAATGTACCTTCACCCTATGGGACTGTGTATCCATGGCGGCTGAATATATTCCTGAAGGGGAAGAAAGAGACGGCTCCATGGCCATTGTGAAAGATAGCAAAGAGGCCATGTGTGAGTCTATACAGTCAGGTTTGGATTCTTCTGACAGTATCAGCAGAGCCATGGCGGCAAGCATAGTGATACGCAGGTTTGCATGGTTAAGGAAATATGGATTTGCACCAGACATGCAGTCTAGGCTTCTTAATATGCCTTTTGACGGGCGTTATCTTTTTGGCAGCAAGGCTGACAAAAGCCTCTAGAAGCTGCAGACCTCAAAGGCGGCATCCAAGTCTCTAGGTGCCGTCATCATGCAGCCTTTTCACCCCAGTGGACTTTCTTGGAGGGGTAGATCCTTTCTCTTCTACTTCTCAGTTAGAAGACCGAGAGGAATGGCTAGTCAAAGAGGCTAAAGAAGATTCCCTTGTAGTGGACGAGGGAGAGGTGCAAAGCACGCCCAAGCAGCGTTATCTTTACCATCAGCCACCTCAAAACCTCTCTTGAGGTCTTGACTCATGACACCCCAGTGGGAGGCAGACTGTCTCAGCATCTGAAAGAATGGCGAGGCATTACTTTGGATGCTTGGGCATTAGAAACCATAGCGCAGGGTTCCTGCCTCCCCTTTGTTCAGAGACCTCGGAATCCTCCAACGGGAAACCATTCGTTAAAGGTTACAGATCCATTCCTTTTGCAGGAAATGTTGAGCCTCGCAGCGAACAGGTGCTATAGAGCCAGTACCTGTAATGGAGAGGAACGAAGGATGGTATTCTCCATATTTCCTAATCCCCAAGAAGGACTGAGACCATCTTGGACTTGAGATACTTGAACAAGTTCCTCAGGAAGGACAAGTTCAAGATGTTCACACTTTCTCAGATACTTCAGGCCCTCCAACTCCAGGATTGGATGGTGTCATTGGACCATCAGGATGCTTATTTTCATGTGCCAATCCATCTCAAGCACAGAAAGTACCTGAGGTTTGCCGTTGGCTGTTCTCATAATCAGTTTTGAGTTCTGCCATTCGGGCTGACCTACGCCCGGAATGTATTCCCCAAACTGATGGTGGTGGTGGCAGCGAGTCTCAGGAGAGTGGGGATTCACGTCTACCCCTATGTGGACGATTGGCTGATCAGGGCACATTCTCCCGAACAAGTCCTGGATCATCTCAGCATAACCTGCCACTCTCTCCACAAACTGGGCTTCTCCTTCAATTGCAAGAAGTCCCATGTGATACCATCTCAAAAGCGCCAATTCATCGGGGCTGTGCTGGATACATCCTTGGGAAAAACCTTGCCACCCGAGGTGAGGGCTCAACAGCTTTTTGTACCTTCTATTGCTCCATAGACTCTGTCTATCCTTGAATGATACTTGGAGGTTCACCCTTCTGGGGAACCCACTGAAACCCCGAACTGTCTATGAACTTGAGGCCGTACCACAGATAAAGGAATCACCTATTGATGGTACTGGATTGATAGATCTGGACTTGATCAATGGTGAGCATAATTTCAAATTAGGATGTTGCCCTTATCCCCGGGTGCAGGATCTTCTTCTTTTTTATCAGTACTATTGTATCACTTTTTCGGCTTTTCTATCTCTTATTTTTCAATTAATCTTTGACACATGGGTGGTCCCATTGTTGGGTTTTTCTTTACATTTTTATATGTCTACTTTATTTAGAATGGAATTTATTTATTTCTTTACTTTTGGTTTTCCTCTTTGGCTGCTTGCATCTCACTCGAGTCTTTTTTACCAGAGAAATTTTATGACCACATTGTGGCTTTTTTTATTTTTATCCATTACAGATCTAATTTATTTGAGATTTGTTTCGGTGTGGCCGGATCGCTACTTCCTGGACTCTTTTGCCAGGCTCCTGGGCCCACCCCAAAAGGGTCTGAGATTATGGTAATTAGATTTTCTCGAATTAGATTTTCTCCCCTAGTAGTCACTTTGCACGTTCCAACCCAATGTTGGGGGATTGGTCCTTCTTTGGGATCCTCGGATCACTTGTTTTTATGTACGGATATTATGTATGAACTATTGTTCTGTTTACATATATGGTTGTTCTGATATATCTCAAGTTTATACAGGAATGCTACGTCCTGATGAAGATGGACATCATCTGTAATTCAGCTAGATGTGTTTGCCATCGAAACTACCTGTTCTAAGGCGCCATGCTCACTATACTGTTTTTATGTATTTGTGGTTTATTTCGCATGTCTCCTCAGTAGTTGAAGTATAGCATCCCATGTTAGATTTTTTAGAGTATGGGTTTATTATTATTACTTTTGTGAAGATTCTTCAGTTTCCCGTTTTATGAAATATTTGAACTGCTACATTTGGAAACAACAATGTTTCTTCTTTGCCACTTTCAGGATTCAATCCATCTTTGAATTCATTTCTAAACCATCCTGACTTTGTTCAGTTGACCAGGATTTTTCCTACCCGAGGGATTCCCTTCTCTCGAGTGGGTTTAATCCACCGATACTGACTCAGACCTATTTGGGGACAATGGTGATCATTCCCCAGCTTGTGATCTGGCAGCAAGCTCTTAGCAGTCCTATTGGGAAATTAGTATTTTCTTCCCATTATGCACTTTATTCGTGCTGTATAGTTGTATGTTCTATATTTACATTTACTCTTATTCATATATGAGCTCTGATTTATTTAATAATCATTTTAATGTTTCTAATTAAAGGAAAACAAATTTTTCATAAATGTTTTTGTGAATTATGTGCAGTGATCTGAGGAGTTTATAGAAGGACCGCATCTGACTGCTGGTGGGATTGTGCTTCTTTCAGTGGACTTATTTACATCCGCTGGCTTGATTTTTGTGCTTTGTTGGATGTTGGTATGAGAACAGTTATACCGAATGGTGTCATAGTATCTCTGTGTTCTAGTTGAGTGGTGGAGTAAGGAGAGAGTAAGTGTGGGGTGTGATATGATGAGTTATATGCTCTTTCAAACGTTCTCTGCATTCCAAACCATACTATATACCTCACGCAACTCTATGCGCTCCAGTCGGTTCCATGCATTCCTATCTACTCCATGCATCGCAGTCTGCTCTACACACTCCGGTCCGCTCAACGCACTCGTGCACTCCCATCCGGGCATGCACCCCTGTCTGGCCCATGCATGCCCTCCTGTCCGCCACACACACGCCTGTCCGCCACACACATTCAAATGCGCTCTATTTACTCTGCTCCATTTCGTGTATTCTAAGTTGTTTTTAAGCGCTCCATCCACTTATTTCACCCGTACCATTCTGTGTATTCTAAGTTGTTTTATGCACTCCACCCACATATTTCGCCCGTAACATCTTCATACTTCATCCTTTCCACCTATTTTACCCGTTTCATCTACCTACAGCACCCGATCCATCCACCTACGGCACCTGATCCATCCACCGACGGCACCCAATCCATCCATCTATGGCACCCGATCCATCCACCTACGGCACCCGTTCTATCTACATATGGCAGCCGTTTTCATCCACTTCCGGCGCCCGTTCGATCTATATTTGTGGTCAATTCCATTCACATATATCATTTGTTCTATCCATATAGACTTCATCTACATACTTCACATACTTGTTGCGTCCGCTCTACGCATTCAGCGGCTACATACTCATCCATTTAAACACTCATCAATACTGCATGCAATATGCGCTCATTCGTTCTACGTACTCCTCTGTTCTACGCACTCGTTCGCTCTAGGAACTCGCTCGCTCTCTGCCCTCACACGCACCAAGCACTCATCCCCTCCACACACTCATCCCCTCCATACACTCATTCCCTCCACACACTCATTCCCTCCACACACTCATCCCCTCCTTTTTTCATATGCACTCATTCGCTCATATGCACTTGTCTGTTCTATATACTTTTCTATGTACGGCTCTACCCACTAGTCTGTTCTATGCAGTCCTCCACTCTACACATTTTTCCTCTCAGCTCATCCATCCTGCTCCGCTCATCCATCTGTTCCCCGCACTCATCCGTTCTACGTACTCGTCAGCTCTGCATGCATTCCGCACTCATCAGTTCTACATGCTTATCCGTTCTACGCACTCACCCGTTCTATGTAACTCATCCGCTTTAGGCATTTGTCTGGTTTGTCCCCTCGCATGCACTATACCTTCATCTGCTCTAAGCATTCATCCACTCTACGCAATTACCTGTTCTCACACTCATCCGCTCCCCGCACTTATCTGCTTTATGCGCTCGTGCTTTGCATGCATTCAACAGTAATATGCACCCATCAGCCTTATAAAGTCATTCGCTAACACGCAGTAATCAGCTCTATACGCAACTCACCCGCTCTATACGCAACTCACCCGCTCTATACGCAACTCACCCGCTCTATACGCAACTCACCCGCTCTATACGCAACTCACCCGCTCTGTACGCAACTCACCCGCTCTGTACGCAACTCACCCGCTCTGTACGCAACTCACCCGCTCTGTACGCAACTCACCCGCTCTGTACGCAACTCACCCGCTCTGTACGCAACTCACCCGCTCTGTACGCAACTCACCCGCTCTGTACGCAACTCACCCGCTCTGTACGCAACTCACCCGCTCTGTACGCAACTCACCCGCTCTGTACGCAACTCACCCGCTCTGTACGCAACTCACCCGCTCTGTACGCAACTCACCCGCTCTGTACGCAACTCACCCGCTCTGTACGCAACTCACCCGCTCTGTACGCAACTCACCCGCTCTGTACGCAACTCACCCGCTCTGTACGCAACTCACCCGCTCTGTACGCAACTCACCCGCTCTGTACCCACTCATCCGCTCTGCAACTTCATCTGCTCCAGCGATCCATATACTCTCTGCACTTACGTACTCATCCGCTATCCACACTCCTGCGTTCTACATACTCATCCGCTCCACATACTCAACTGTTTTATGCTCATCCGTTCTGCAGATTCATCTGTTCTACGCACTCCTGCGTTCTACTCGCTTCTCTGTTATTTACGCACTCATCCGCTCTACACGCTCGTCCGGTCTACACACCCAACTGCTCTACACACTCATCCGCTCAACATGTTGATCCATCCTATACACTCGTCCGAACTACGTACTCATTCGATTTATTTACGTATTCGAACTATATAGTCATCTTTCTTCCGCTCATGTGTTCTTCCATTCAGCGCATTCATCTGTTCCACACGCTTCATCCATTCCAACTATTTCATCCACGCCATTCACTTCGTTCACTCCTCATGCATTATGTCTATTTCAGGAGTTTACATTTCTTTACTGTTTCCGTACAATTTATTCTTATTAACCACTTCCCTGCTTTGATCTACTTTACTTGTTTATTCTGTTTGTCCTTCTAGTTTATATTAGGGGCTATTTGCTGTCAATTTCTCGTATCTGGTAGTTTGTTGGATTGGTGTCATTGAGATGCTGTTAGTCTGTTTGGGTTAGTTGGGTACGGATTGGTTTTAGGGGAAAAGCCATGTTTTCAACAGTTTGTGGAAAGACGTTAAATCCTCAGGCGGATGTGGGGTGGGAGTGAGTTCCACCGCGTGGGAGCCAAGGCTGAGAATGATGATCCGCCTAACATGACTGAGTTTGCCTTGGGTATGACTAGGAGGCCGGCTGAGCTTGATCATAGGGTGTGTGGGGGGTGATAGGGTTTTAGCTTGTCTTGCAGATATTGAGGTCCTGATTTATGCAGTGCGCAATGGGGGATGCATAAGGTTTTGAAAGTCACCCCTCGGGCTACTGGAAGCCAGTGCAGTGTCTTGAGGGCTGGGGAGATGTGGTCTCTTGGGTCGAGCGCAAGTAGCATTTTGGCTGCCGCGTTTTGTGCCCTTTGGAGTTTATTCAGTTGGTACGCGTGGACTCTGAGGTATAGGGGGTGTTGAACTCGGGGATGTCGGGCCATTTATGTGGTGTTGGAGGTTAATTATGTCTAAGCCGTCAACCAGAGAGTGTGTCATAGGGTTGGCGGGGATGTCGAGCCATATGTTGAAGTCTCCAAGAAGGGTGAGGTTGGGATGGTTTAGTTGAAGGGTGGCAATAGAGTCGCAGAGCTTGTTTGCGAATTGTCTATCGTAGCCAGGGGGCCTGTAGATTATTAGGAAGCTGTGCGAGAGCAACGGGGAGAGGGATAGTTTAACGAGGAGAGATTCGCAGGAAGGAATGGAAGGTTGGTTGTCTATGATTGAGGCGTGGAAGATAGACTTGAAGACGAATGCTACTCCCCCCTCCTCTAGAGGGACGGTTCAGTGGGATGAGGGAGTAGTCTGCGGGGAAGGCTTCATTAGCGATTGGGGCGGAGTTGTCAGAGAACCAAGTTTCAGTGGTGAAAACCAGGTCTGGTTTGTCAGAGGCGAGGAGGTCAAAGATGCAGTGTCTGTTTTTTGCTACGGATCGGGCATTAAATAGGATGCATTTCACATCGGCAGGCGAGGTTGGTCTCGGAGCTGGAGCGGAAGGGGGTGGTGGCGTACAGAGTGGAAGCGGGAGAGGGTTAGGGTGGGTGATGATCGATGGGAATAGTGGGCGAGCAGAAAAATAGGCGGGCTTTGGGCGGGATTGGGTGGCTGCGTGTGTTAGGATGATCGGGTCTGGCTCGGGGGATTTGAAGGTGGGGTGTGGGCGGTTAGGAGTTTCAGTTGCAGTTGATGAGAAATCGAGGGAGAGGGTTTCAGGAATGGTGAAGCCATGGGGGAAGGAGGTGATTGGGGGAATGAGGTGGTGGGTCGAGACAGGGGAGGCAAAGAGTGCTGAGAGATTGAGGGGGACCAGGTACGTTTCCTCTTTAGTTTCTTTGTTGCGATTGGAGTGTGAGAAAGGGTGGGGGTCAGAGGGGGAGAGGGATGCGGCTTCAGTTCGTGCTGGGGCTAGGTGTGCAGTTTTTAGGGAGGGGAAAGGGTGCGGTCGGGGGAAGGTGGCAGGGGTTTGTGGGCAAGGCGGGGGATGGGTGAATGCACGGCAGGGTGTGCCCGGTATGATAGTGAGAGGAGCGTGCAAGGTTAACTTTGGCTGGTCAGTGGTGGGGTTTGGGGGAGGTGTGGTTTTAGGGTGGTTGGCTCCACGAAGCCGGATGATATTATTCACTTATTCTAGGTTTTAGTGTACTATTTGTACTAGCTTGCAGATATTAGGCCGTTTCAACTTTTCACAGAGAGGCTATTGGTCGCACTTCTAGATACAACTTTCACAAGAGAGCTATTGGGCACACTTCTAAATTCCACTTTTCACCGATGGGCTATTGGGGACACTTCTAAATTCAAAGAGAGGCTATTGGGCACACATCTAAATTCAACTTTCAATTAGCGGCTATTGGGCACACTTCTAAATGAAACTTTTCACCGAGGTGGTATTGGGGCCACCTCAAAATTCACAGAGGGGCTATTGGGCACATTTCAGAATTCAACTTTCACATAGGGGCTATTGGGCACACTTCTAAATTCACAGAGTCACTATTGGGCACCTTCTAAATGCACAGAGTGCCTATTGGGCACACTTCAAAATTCAACTTTCACAGAGTGGCTATTGGTGTTACGCTCACCTGGCTCCCACAGGGGCGTCAATCTGAACTGGACAGCTGCAGTTTCCACCAATGTGACACGTAGTGCCGAGATGAGACTGGACTGGCCCACCTAGCTTCATTTGCTTGGCCCGTAGGAGTATTCTTCTGCAAATGGAGAAAGGGAATTAACCACCCGTGGAGTTGAGTGTTAACCCCCACCCCCGCTGTTCTCCCCACTGATCACCTTTTATGTCCCCTCTTATAGTCTCACCTGATGGTTTGGAAAGATGAGCTCTCCATCCTGCATTGAGCACAGGGGCGCTTAGATAACCAGTTGCTTCACTGGTTCGAAGGAATTGGTGAGTTCCAGAACAATATTGACTCTGAGATTTCCAGCGAGACGCCGTAAGTATATAGTTCGTAAGAGTTCAAATGTCTGACTTTCACTCTTGTCCGATTCCTTTCAGGTTGCAGCTTGACCCTAGCGAAGAGTTCCTCGTGGCAACCGGTAACATTCAGGTAAGGATTTGTATTATCCAACACTGTTCGATAAAATAATGTCAGTATGTAACATGTGGCTTTCTCCCTTATTCAGGTGCTGAGAGAAATTATGAAGTCTCGGGGAATAATGCCTCCGGCGGTAAAACTAGATAAGTCTATTGTGGTGAGAAGGATTTCCCTTGTTTGTCCCTTGTTTCACCTTGCTGTCCTTTTGTTCCCCTTAGGGGCCGGGGTGCGGCGAAGATGCGGTGGAGGCTGCGCCGACCTGTGAAGAGGAATAGTACCCCCGGTGGTAAAATCAGGTAAGTCTATGGGGGGTAACTAATATTGCCTCTGTTTATTCCCTTGGCTCACCTTGCTGTTCTTGTGTTCCCCTTAGGTGCCGGAGTGCGGCGGGAACATGCAGAAGGATGCGGTGGATAGTGAAGATGCTGCGAAGGCCGGTGAGTTCAGCACGGCGCTGCAGCAGGCGAGGTGACGCGCATAAAATTACTTCTTTCTTCCAGCTCGAAGGCGCGGTGGATCGGGAATTCAGGTAAGGATCAAAGGTATTGCTCTTGTTCTAACCTTTTCTCCTTCTTTCTCCCTCTTTCTAGGAGCTCCAGACTCGAGGCGGGCGTGGCAGAAGACTGGATGCAGACTTGCAGGCACGGTGAGCGTTACGCTGCTGGATGCAGAATAACGCGAAGCGTGTGCTAATCTTCGGGCGTGGTTTAAATAGCCTCCAAAGTAGTCCCAGGTAAGTATTCCTCCTCGACCCCACCCGAGTAAAAAATAGTCCCTAGGTAAAGTAGTCCCTTCCAAGCCTCTTTTGGCTTGGAGCTCTTGCAGCATGGTCTGCATCAGGTAAGTTTTAATCTATGAGCCTGGCGCCATAGACGCCAGGACTGCACCCAAATAGCCCCTAGCAGGGGTTGTTGGGCTTGTTTGGAATAACTTGATGCCTGCTTCCGGGGTAGGCATCATAACAATTGGGCACACTTCTAAATTCACACTTTCACAGAGGGGCTATTGGGCACACTTCACAATTCCACTTTCACAGAGGGGCTATTGGGCACGCTTCAGAATTCCACTTTCACAGAGGGGCTATTGGGCACACTTCTAGATTCAGCTATTAAATGCACTTCTAAATTCAACTTCTCCTATCAGTTATTGGGCACACTTCTAAAATCAGCTTTTCATAGAGAGGCAATTGGGTGCACTTCTAAGTACAACTTTCCATGAGCGGATATTGGGCATGCTTCTAAATTCAACTTTCACACAGGGGCTATTGGGGGCACTTCTAAATTCACAGAGAGGCTATTGGGCACACTTCTAAATTCAACTTTCAATGAGCGGCTATTGGGGCGCTTCTAAATTCACCTTTCACTGAGAGTCTATTGGGCACACTTTTAAATTCGACTTATAAATGCACTTCTAAATTCACAGTTTCACAGAGGGGCTATTGGGCACGCTTCAGAATTCAACTTTCATGTGCATAGGACAGAGTTCAAGTACAAATATATTACAGACCTAACGAATTTAGAGTGGTGATGCTTTGTTAGATGAGTGGTAGGGTAATATGGTGTGAAGTAGTTGCTTCTGGCCCCGCCCTTTCCCCACTTCTTATTGTTGGCTTCTTGCTTCTCCTGCGGATTCCTGCAGGTACGATCTGGTGCCGTCCCTGTAGTAGCCGTCCTTTGCCTCTGGTCCTTAGCCAATGGGCTGCCGGGCAGAGGGCAGCCGGCTGCCCTGGGTGGACTAGCAAAGAGAGCTCCTCGTTGTGACCAATCAGGGGTGGGGGGGCGGCAGGGCAAGGGAAAACCAGGAAGGGGCGGCTGGGGGCCGCTGGGAACACAGGGCCTAGGGGCACTAGTAATAAACAAATAAAAAGCACAAAGGGGTCGCACACTCACCTGCTCCTAGATTGTAAAATGGGAGCAGGTGCAACGAGCGAGTGGCTACACTAACGCTCGCCAATGGAAGCAGCCAATCAGGGGTAGGGGGCGCGATGGGGGTGGGAGGACGAGGGAAAACCAGGAAGGGGCGGCTGGGCAGCGCGGGGAACACGGGGCCTGGGGGCACTAATAATACAAAAATAAACAGCACAAAGGGGTCGCACACTCACCTGCTCCTAGATTGTAAATATATACATAACATACACTCTTCACAAAGGCAATTTGATCCGCCCATAAACGTATCATTCAGGCTAGGGTTCGGTGATTAACAGTTGTGACAAATATGACACGTTGTGACAAGTCTTCATTCAGTCTAAAGCAGCAGAGACAGCTTTCTGTTATGGGGAACATAGAGCTCCTAGTTCGGCAAAGATATCATGTTCGTAGCAGAGAAACATTCCTTAGCACGTTATCTGTGTGTTTCGGTTCATGAGCTACGGGTCAGACAGTCCTGAAGCAGAAAATACCACTCTCCGCGAAGGAGTACCGCTAGAAGAATACAATTTGTGCTTTAACTGCCTTTTATTACAGTGTTTGCAAGACAGGCCGGCACCTGGACTAGTGATTAGATGCGGCTTGTGCTCGACTTCATGGACTTAGTTGGAGAGAAAAACAATGTATCTCTCATAGTTTGACATTCCTGTCTGTGTTAGTATTTCAGCATTCAGGCCGTGGCCTCGCGCCGTGTGTGAGTTCAAAGTATAGAATACATTTTGCAAAGCGTTTTGACGGAAAAGAAAAAAGCAAATGGCTGACATTTCACAAAATGGACGCCCTCTGGTTACATTGACGATTCTGCGATGTTTGTGACATGATGCGATTGGTTTCTGGCCAACATACTATACATTCTGAACGGTGTGCAGTTACAGTGTGCAGTTATAATGTCGACTGCAAAAAATCAAATGACAAAAATGTTTAAAAAAATGAATGTTTTTTTTCGAATGTCATTTTTTATTTTACATGTTTTTTTTTGCTTTCGTGCGTTTAAAAAAGGGGGGTGTTAGTCGAACAGAAAATTTTAAAAAAGGACATTCGAAAAAAAACATTCAGACATTTTTTTTCAACATTTTGACTTTCGACATTTTGTAATTCGACATTATCACTATAAACCATTCTATACATACTATATGGTTGATCCTGGTCTAACAAACTCTCCTTTTGGCCATAAGCCAAGAGCATCATCCAGACATTGCATCTTCATTGGACCATGTGTCCAATTCTGAACTATCCATACTACTGTAATCGTCATCAGAAATATTAATTGCTATAAATTCTTTAATTATTTCATTTTCGTGTTGGGCACCTTCACTTAATATGCAAGGAGGTTTCGTTTTGATTCCGTGTACACACTCATTTGTAATTTGGGAGCAGAGGATTGGCAGGCATTGTATGCAACAACAGCAGAACATGAGGATTCCAAATATCGTGACCAAAATTGCAATAAGTTTCCATCCCCATGATCGCAGCAGTTCCCAAAACCATGAACTTATATTCAGATTCCAACCACCTGTAGGAAAATGAATTTCAGACCTTAGGACATGCAATTTCTTGATTGCTTCACATATCGTGGGGGGAGGAGTCACTTACGAATACACAGCATTTTGACCCCACCAATTTGCATACCCCTCCACGATCAGCCAAAATTATATTAAGTACCATTCTATTCTGAAGTGCAATTTATCTGATTGCTTTCTGTTCCAGTGTCATATTAGAGTATACCTGTACTTCAATTTATCGTATTTTCTAACACCCTGGACAGTTTCCTTATATTCCATGAATTTATTGCTTGTCCCCAAAGGGGTATGAATGACTTTGATATATCCCCTACAATCTGTCCTGCAGTATCATCTCATCGTGGCCTAGATCTGAAATATCAAAACTATCCAGAAGTTTTGGAAAGAAATACACCAGGTAAAAGTATACCTAAATAACAGGTCCCTTCCCAAGTTCTAGGTAACCATGGATATGCCTGATGTCCACATACAAAATAGACAGAACCTCCTATATATAATGGTTTCTCTTCTTGCTCAAGTACGGCAATATTCATGCATCTAGTAAATGTTCTCCCTGGATAGGAACCCTTTTTCCGTAAGCAAAATGGGACAGAACGTGGACTGTGATTAATAGTATAGGAGGGAGGCACTGCATCTTTGTTTCCTATGGAGCCATTTTAAAAGTGATTAGGGATTTGTAAGGCCTAGAGAGCCTATCTACTGGACTTGTTACCGTGTTTATTTGGCTTCTGCTTGTAAACGTGGAACAACCCAATGGTTCCAATACTACTCTTTCAAACTCATTTATGTTTGGTCCATCAAACTGACCAGTAACACTATCGTTCCACTTTCCATAAAATAACGCTCTCAATGATGCGTAACAGGCTAAGTGGCAAAGGATGTACATACCAACCCATTCCTCTTTCACCATGTCATATTCATAATCAATAGCAATGTATTATTGTCATAACCTTTTCTATGTTTCACTTCTTGTGAGGGGAGAGTGTAAGAAAGCACATGTACTGGGCTACTCATAGTAGGAGCATTGGTAGCAGTTGAGAGAGTTCAAAGGATGCACAGTTTCCAGATACCAAAGTATTGAGACCAGTATAATCAAAATGCAAAGCGGTATTATAATCATTAACATATTATTATTTCCAAAGTTTTTCTAGGAGCAGGCTCAGTTTCTATTTCTACAATATCAACAGCATTGGTGCAGGAGGGAGCAGGAGCGAATATAGATATTGTCTTGCAATGTTTATCTCAGGAAAAGTTTTCAATGTTCGTCGGGAAAGTTCTCCACAGCATGTTATCAGCAAAGCGTTCAAATAGCAGCAAAGCGTTCAGGCCAGTTCAGGCTAGCCTACTTAACAAATGACAGCACGCTGATGTGAATTTGCACAGAGCTCCAAAAAGGCAGGAGCAAGCATCAATTGTGTCGGTACCATATGCCCCTGCTCGTTCACGCAAGGTTGCACTGGTCCTTCACTTTTTCAATGGTAGCACCGGGAAACCGTGTGACAGAGCTCTCAATTTGATGCAGCTTGATAAAGCTCATGCGCTGCTTTTCCCTAGGCCTCTGTTCCCACTTCATCCATGTTGGGAACAAAGCAAAACAAAACGCAGATCACTTCCGATTTTGCTAACGTACATTGTACATTATGGCTCCAGGTACAGTATGATCGATAAAAAATGCACTCTCATTTCCAGATGCAGGATCAGTGCCAGCCTGCGATGCAATGCAAGATGATAAGGCAGCGGTCAGACAAAGTTGAGGCACCTTTGGCCTTTCCTTCTTCGTTGCAATCTCCCCATACCCTTTCTCGGTCTTAGTAAGCACTTCCGACAGAGAACTGGCGATGGTATCTTTGTGATCAAGTGCAGCTGTATTTCTTTCGATGTCAGGATCAAGCAGCTCTTTCAAAGGAAGCAGAATTATTTTTGTGTGTTTTGCGTGGATCCAGTGCTTGCGGGCCATCCACTCGGACTGCAGTCTGCGCAGCCAGCAAGACCTGGAAGGGCCCCTTCCATCGTGGTGCAAGTGAAGTTTTTCTCTCAAAATCTTTAATCAATGTCCAGTCCCCAGGCTGCAGACAATGTCCTGGACCAGTATATCTAACAGGAAGAGCCTTCTGTACCTGCTGATGAATTAAACGCAAGTTTTGAGTTAACTGTTTACAATAATTAATAAACAACGGGTATTCTCTATCCCTCAGCTGTTTCGGCTGCAGAGCATTCCAAACATTTGCTGGTCTCCCCATCACGATTTTGTAAGGGGAGAGACCAGTCCTCGCTTGTACAGATGTTCTCAAGCATAACAAAGGTAGCGGTAATGCATCGGGCCATTTTAAATTGCTCCCTTCACAGATCTTACTCAATTTATTTTTCAAGATACCGTTCTGACGTTCCACCAAACCGGCACTCATCGGGTGTCTGGCCGAATGGAATCGTTTGTCAATTTGGTGACCTGCACAAATTTGTAATATCACGGCTGCAATAAAGTGCGGACCGTTTTCTGACCATATGACACTGGGTAGGCCAAAACGGGGAAAGTATTCTTTTAGCATGACTTCAGCTTTGGACATAGCTGTACAATCTTTCAGGGGATAGGCCTCTACCCATTTGCAGAATGCGCCGACCACCACAAGGACATATTTATAGTTTTGGCACCTTTCCATTTCTATGAAATCAAAATGGATGACTTCAAACGGCATAGAGGGAGGGCCAAAACTTCCTAATGGTGTCGCTGTTCCTTTTCCAATGTTATGTTGTAAACAGATCATACAATTTTGTACCAATCTGTCAGCAGTTTTTCTAATGTGTTTATTCTGCCATACAGAATCTAGATGTTGAATCATTTTCCTAGCATATGTTTGTTGGACTGTGGGCCATAGTGACCATTGGCATTTCATAGGCATTTGGCAACATCCATCTTTTGTTCTGTTTGTCCACCCAACAACCTTCAGAATCTAATTCTGCTGGACCCTCGGACCAGGTTTTTATTTCATCTACAGTAGCTTCTGCTTGCATTTCCTTAACTGTGGCAATCCCATTCTCTATCATGCAGGCTACTGCTTTCATTCTTTTCAACATGAATTTTTTTTGTTTAGATCAGTGGCAGTTTGTTTCGCAATTCTGCCTGCAAATGCGTTTCCCTTTCCAACATTACATGTTACTCTTTTATGTGCTTCACATTTCATTATTGCTAATTGTTTGGGAAGCGCAAGTGTTGACAACAGTCTCACTATTAAAGTGCCATGTTGGATTTTTGTTCCATGTGATGTCGGGAAACCCCTTTCAGCCCATAATCGACCAAAATTGTGTACCACTCCAAATGCATACTGACTGTCAGTGAATATGTTTACATTGAGGTTTGCAGACATTTCACATGCTCTTGTTAATGCTATTATCTCTGCATCTTATGCTGAGCTATATGGGATTCTTTTACTTTTCCGTCCGTGTAGTGATGGCATATGTAGCAGTTGATGTACCATCGGGTAATTTAAAAGAAGAACCGTCACAAAACTGTTCTCCATTAGGCCCTTTCTGTGGGGTATCAGTTAGATAATTTCTTCCTTTTGTCTCTTGCTCAGTAACCATTAAACAATCATGGGGGAATTCATTTTCACCACCTTTGTCGTTGGGATGGGGCATTAACTCGGATGGATTTAAAGCGCAACACCTCATAATTTGGATATGTGGTGCAATTAGAACTATTTCATACCTTGTTAATCTGGCTGATGTAAGGTGTTGCGTCTGCTTTCTGTTTAAAAGAACGTCCACTGAATGGGGTACCATGATGGTTAAAGCGTGACCTAAAACCATTCCCATGGTTTGTTTTACTGACATGGCGGCTGTAGCAACAGCTCGCAAGCAGCGCGGCAAAGAACACGCAACAGGATCCAATGTGGAAGAAAAGTAACCACATGGTCTATTTCTCCTTCCTTGTTCCTGAGTCAAAACAGCCAAAGCACAACTATTATTTTCATGCACAAATAACTTAAAATTCTTTTCATCATTTGGCATGCCCAAAATTAAAGCTGAACATAATGCAGCTTTGAGCAGGTCAAAGGCCTCTTGACATTCCATGTTCTATAAGGTAACATCTTTCCTTGTCAATGCCACTATCAGTTTCACAATCATAGAAAAATTAGCGATCCACTGCCTACAATATGAAGCCATGCCAATTAAAGCCCTGACTTCGAAGGGATTGTGTCCTCCGACGTATTCCTTATCTATGATATTTGTATCTCCAGCTTGCTGGCCTCGGAAAAATGTTTTCCCAGTAGAGGGCGCTGTGCATCGACCTCCGTCGAGTAGGTGTTCCTCGACAGCCACCGTATCAATGTCATCATGCCTACAAATGGCCACGCGCAGCGTCCGTTGCTCAGTTCCGTTTTTCTACGCTTCGTGTGCCTCGGAATACTGTTGCTCAGTTCGTCAGTCGAAATATATTCATATTTCCTCGAGAAAACCGACTCGTACTCGATGGCTTCCTCCTCCGACCCGACGACTCCTCGGTCCGGTTTCAAAAAATGCCGAGACTGTGGGAAGAAAATGTCGTTGACGGATCCTCACAGGATCGGTTTGTGGTGTCTGGGAATCTAACACCAGTGTTCGGAGTGTGAGGAATGCCTATCCATGACGGCGAAAGCCTTGAAGGAGCGTAAGGGGAAGCTTGAGAGAGGTAAGTCAGTTTTAACGTCCTCGAAGGTTTCCGCAGTAGAGTCGAGACATTCGTCTCCTCACCGTCGAAAGCATTCTCGGTCTAGGTCTCGAAGTGGCTCCCACCACTCGTCGAGGTCTAGACACTCGAAAAAGAGACATAGAAGATCTCCTTTGTCGTCGTCTTCTAGTTCCCCTGAAAGAGTACATTGCCCCACAAAACATAGCTCAGGCTGAGTGGGAGGAATTCAGAAAAAAGATGCTAAGCGTCTTCGAGAAAGCAGCCTCGACCCCCTCGAAGTCAGCTGAGGGTGATACCCCGGGTGAAAAGCCCAAATCTAAACGCCGCGAGTCGAAGCACCCGGGGAAAGAGTTGACTCGAAAGCGTCATGAGCCATCGGGAAGTAAAGTATCTTCGACGCCATCGTCGAAAGCCCCTTCAAAGCATAGATCTGCGCCATCGACGCTGTTATCGAAGGGTTCTTCGACGCATCCGTCGATCGAGTCGACGCCGACATCGACGCCGATAAAAGAAGACCCACGGCTACTCCACAGCCAACGGTTACACCGAGAGCCTCCGACACGACGTCGAGAACGTCGTCGACATCCTCGAGCAGGATTCCGATCCTCTCAAGTTCTTCGAGGCCTCTTCCAGTTTTCTCGACGCCTTTGTCAGCGCCTTCGAGGATTTTTACATCAGCGTCGACATCGACCTTTTCAAGGCCACTGGTGATGGCTCCCTCTGCTTTAGAGATGGGTTTTATACCATTTCACAGGCCAGAGCATCCCCCCTTCAATTTATGAAGAAAGGGAAGCTTCTGATCAAGAAAGGCCTTTTGGGCTGCAGAGGACCACATCACCTGAACCAGAGACTTTTGCCTCTGAGGAAAGAAGGTTGAAAGACCTTAAGGATGTATTACAGGAAGCAAGTGGCCTAGACACTTCCCCAGAAGTGGAATTTGTCAATCCAGACCCAGGGCAACATGCTGAAACCCCTTATAGAACCCTAATGTCAAGAATTATGGAGTTCATGGGTTCTTCTCCGCCTTCACCTGTTTTTCAACAGGATGACCTCACAGATATTCTGGATAAAGGTCCACAAAGGGATCCTGTGGTTCCCTTTCATTCTGCTTTACAAAGAAAGGTTTTAACTAACTGGGAAATTCCTGAAGTTGTCCCTGTGGTTAACAAGAAGTTGTCAGCGAAATATAGGGTATCTGCTGCTGACCCTGAATACCTATCGAAGCACCCTACTCCAGAGAGTCTGGTGGTCCCGGCTGCAACTTCATCAGGCACTACATCTGCATACCCCACTGCTCCACAGGATAGGGATGATAAAAAATATGATGCCATGGCTAAGAAAGTCTTCTCAGCCTGAAGCATGGCTTTAAAATCTATTAATGCGACTTGTACGTTCGCTAGGTTCAGCCATACTCTTTGGGAGTGTGCTTCATCAGCGGCTGACTGCCTCCAGGAAGGAGAAGAAAGGGACGCATTTTTAAATATCTTCAGAGATGGTAAAGATGCAATGTGTGAGTCCCTTCAAACTGGCATTGATTCTGCTGACAGTATCAGCAGGGCCATGGCGGCAAGTACCACAATCCGCAGGCATGTGTGGTTGAGAAGAGAAAGTCTGGCTTTGCTTCGGACGTACAGGCCAGACTTTTAAATATGCCCTTTGACGGCTCTTCCCTGTTTGGTAAAAAGGCGGATGGCAGTTTGGAAAAACTGCAAACATCTAAAGCAGCAGCCAAGTCACTAGGAGCTGCAATCCGCCAAACTAATTTTCGTCCCTCAGGATCCTCTTGGAGAGGAAGGTCCTTTCGCTATTATTAATCATATGGAAGAGGCAAAAGAGAGCCGGCTCAAAGAGGACAAGGAAAATTTACCCGTGGTGGACGGGGTAGAGGAAAGAAAGCTGCATCAGCAGGAGCAGGAGCCACTTTACCTTCGGCAACTGCATCAGCCGCTCCCAAACCACTCTGAGGTCTCCCATCACAAGACACCTGTAGGGGGCAGGTTAACTCACCATCTGACGGAATGGCCGGCTATTACGTCAGATGCTTGGGCATTGGAGACAGTTGCCCAAGGTTACTGCCTGCCTTTTCTACGCATCCCTCAGAGCCATCCACCAGGGAACAGCTCTCTGAAAGTGCCGGATCCGCTCCTCTTGCAGGAAATTGTAGACCTGCTAGAGAAAGGTGCCATAGAACCGGTACCTGTAGCGGACAGGAACAAGGGCTGGTACTCCCCCTACTTTCTCATACCAAAGAAAGACAGAGGACTGAGACCCATCCTGGACTTACGAGAATTGAACAAGTTCCTCAGGAAGGACAAGTTCAAGATGGTAACTCTCTCTCAGATCCTTCAGGCCCTCCAGCTTCAGGACTGGTTGGTATCTCTGGACCTTCAGGATGCTTATTTCCATGTGCCAATCCATCCCAAGCACAGGAAGTACCTGAGGTTCGCAATTGGCAACTCTCACTATCAATTTCTAGTTCTGCCATTTGGGCTGACCTCCGCCCCGAGGGTCTTCACCAAGCTAATGTCGGTTGTGGCTGCAAGTCTAAGGAGGGAAGGGATTCACGTCTACCCCTACCTGGACGATTGGTTGATCAGAGCAGTTTCTTCGGAACAAGCTCGGATCCAACTAGATTATGTCTGCCACTTCCTTCACAAGCTGGGCTTCTCCCTCAATTTAAAGAAGTCACAGATGATACCATCACAGAGACTCCAGTTCATTGGAGCAGTCCTGGACACGTCCCTGGGAAAAGCCTCGCCACCAGAGGTGAGGGCTCAAGATATTCTGCAGATGGTCACCAGGTTTCAAAATGCCCAACGTCTCCCAGCCTACGACTTTTTGAGGTTGCTAGGCCTCATGGCATCCTGCATATCCCTTGTGCCAGAGGCTCGCCTGAGAATGAGATCCCTTCAGTGGGCACTGAGGACTCAGTGGTCACAATTCTCAGGGAGGATGACAGATCTCCTCCAGATTCCGGACAAGGTAGCCCACAACCTTCAATGGTGGGCCTATCCAGAGAACATCTTGAAAGGAGAACTGTTATGGCAACCATGGCCAGAGGCAACAGTAGTCAGACGCCTCACTCACGGGGTGGGGAGCCCATGCCAACGACTTGACCAATCAGCGGTCGTTGGTCTCCATCGGAGTCCAGACTACACATCAACCTGTTGGAGCTGAGAGCCATCAGACTGGCACTGAAGGCTTTTCTGCCGTCTGTACGGGGGAGAAACGTCCTGATAATGACGGACAATACATTGGCCATGCACTACCTCAACAAAAGAAGAGGCGTAGGGTCACTGCCACTGTGCAGAGAGGCGATGCAGCTCTGGTTTTGGGCAATTCAGGAAGGAATCTCTCTATCGGCAATTCACCTAGCCGGAGAGAAGAACTTGACAGCGGACGCTCTGAGCAGGCAGAACACAGTCTCCCACGAGTGGGAGATAGCTCAGGAAGTCCTTCAAGAGATCTTCGCCCTTTGGGGAACCCCTCAAGTGGATCTGTTCGCCACCAGTATCAACAGGAAGTGCGACAGATTTTGCTCAAGGGAATTTCCCCCGAGAGGAGCTCTAGGAGACGCGTTCGTAGTGGACTGGGAGTTCCCACTTCTGTACGCGTTTCCTCCGGTCCCTGTCATTCCTCAAATGATCAGGAGGTTGAGAAGGTTTCGGAAGACCATGATCCTAATTGCCCCGGATTGGGCCAGGAGAACGTGGTACCCGGACCTTCTGGACATGTCCATCCATCCTCCAATTCGTCTACCTACAGAGAGGATCTTCTCTCGCAGAAGGGAGGTCAGGTTCTCCATCCAGCCATCAAGACCCTCAGCCTTCACGCTTGGTATCTGAACGGTTGAGGTACAAGGATTGGGACCTTCCAGATGACGTCATGGAGGTGTTGCTTTCGGCCAGAAGGCCAGCAACTAAAACTCTATACCGCTGCCGTTGGAATAAATTTTGCAGTTGGTGCAGAGAAAAGAATATCGAACCCTTTTCATGTGGTACACCTGCAGTGTTATCCTTCTTACTTTATTTGGCAAATTCAGGCCTTCAAGTTGGCACTATTAAGGGCTATCTCGCAGCGCTATCGATCTTTAAGCGCACTGCAGAGGAGCCATCGTATTTCAAAATTCCATTGGTAATACAATACCTGAAGGGTCTAACTAATGTTTACCCTCCAAGACCATTCCAAGTTCCCTTATGGGACTTAAATCTAGTTTTAAACTTCCTAAAGGATGCTCCTTTTGAACCACTCCACTCTTGTTCATTGAAGTTTCTCACCCTCAAAACTGTTTTATTGGTAGCATTAACATCTGCTAGAAGGGTTAGCGAGATACAAGCCCTATTTTGTAAACCTCCTCATCCAATTTTTCACAAGGACAAAGTCGTTCTACAGGTGAAGCCTAACTTCCTCCCAAAGGTAGTTTCTGAATTTCACATTACTCAGAAGATTACTTTACCTTCATTCTATCCTCCTCCCCATCCGGGGAAAGAGGAAGAGAGACTACACAAGCTGGACCCTAAGCGAGACTTGAGTTTTTATATCAGTAGACTTGCTAAAATTAGACAAGCAGACAAACCCTTTGTAGGTTACGCAGGACATAAGTTGGGATTACGAATAACCAAACAAACCATCTCCACATGGATTATTTTAGCCATTCTGGAATGCTACAAACTGGCAGGGAAAGAGCCCCCTCAAAATCTAAGGGCCCATTCGACCAGGGGTATCACAGCCTCCTCAGCTCTTCAAAGAGGGGTACCAATTAGAGACATATGTGAGGCTGCCACATGGTCGTCCGCACATACCTTTACCAAATTTTATAGCCTGGATTCCTCCTCTAGTCAAGAGACTAGATTTGGCAAAACTGTGTTACACTCTGTTCATTCTTAAAGAGTAATATGGCATCTCTTACTCCCGCCTCCAATCACATACCACTGTTATGGGAGTCTATCATAGATAAGGAATACGTCGGAGGACACAATCCCTTCGAAGAACAAGTTACTCCTTACCTGGTAACGTTCTTTCGATGGGATGTTCCTCCGACGTATTCCTTATCGCCCCTCCCATCCATCCCCACAGTAACATTTCCCTTGTGGTTGCAGCTTACGCTCCTTCAAGGGTAGTAACCATTCATGCAATAACTACCTTACTCTACAAAATGGAACTGAGCAACGGACGCTGCGCGTGGCCATTTATAGGCATGATGATGTCGATACGGTGGCTGTCGAACACCTACTCGACGGACGTCGACGCACAGCGCCCTCTACTGGGAAAACATTTTTCCGAGGAAAGCAAGCTGGAGATACAAATATCATAGATAAGGAATACGTCGGAGGAACATCCCATCGGAAGAACGTTACCAGGTAAGGAGTAACTTGTTCTTCTTTCTGCATCTTTGGAATAGGCTCATCAGAGATGCTTTCTATTCTTTCTGATGTCAATCTTCTTCCCTCCTTCGAAAGGAGATAGCCCAAGTAGGCCACTTCCTTTTGATAATACTGGAATTTCTTTAGCAAAGCTTTGTGTCCATGTGCTTCTAAATGTGTCAATAGTGCAACTGTAATTTCTTTACAAATTTCTTCTGTCTGCTGCTATCAATAAATCATCTATATATTGTAACAAAACACAACCTGCTGGTAGTTCTAGCATATCTAGTTCTTTAATGCTCTGCTGTAAATACTCGGACTCAATGTAGCCCTTCGGAATTCGCGTGAATGTAAATGAACGTCGTCCTAGAGTAAAAGCAAATAAATATCTGCTATCTTGATGTAATGGAATACTGAAAAACGCATTCTTCAAATCTACAACACTAAAATACGATATAGATGCTGGAATCATAGTCAAAATTGTAGTCACATCCGGGACTAATGGAAATTGTGGATCAACAACTTTATTCACTCCACGCAAATCAATTATGAAACTGTACGGTATGTTATTACCTCCTTTCTTGTAAACCGGAAGGATAGGACTATTGCAAGTACTACCAGAAGTTTCTTCAATTACGTTTCTCTTAATCAAATCTGACACAATGCATTTCAATGCTTTCTCTCCTTCGGCCGAAATTTTATATTGCGGAATACGCGGCAATGTAATTCCTTCTTTCAAAACAATTTTCACTGGCTCTAATTTCAAACAACCAACATCATTGTCGTTCACTGCCCATATACAAGCTGGTACATTACTCAATTCAGTTGGTAATTGCTTAGATAAAAGTTGCGATACAGGAGTCTTTTGTGGCGAAATCGTCAAATACACTCCATCAGGGGAACAATAAATAACGGCATTCAATTTCTTCAACAAATGTAATCCCAAAAGATTTTCACCGCTATTTTTCGTCAAAAGAAATGGCCAAGATTCAGTGAATGAACCTAGCGTTATAGGTACTGGTTTTGACATTGGACTAATTACTGGTGTACCTGAGAACCCTTCCGAGACATTCTTATGCCCTGACAGTGGTATATCTGGAACCCGCTGATGGTCAATCGAACATTTTTGTGCACAAGTGTCCACTAGAAAAATATGTTCCCTATTCCCAACCTTCATTTCTACGTAGGGCCCTTTCTGGTCTACGGGAATAGATACTGGTTCTAACTTCTGTCACGGGCTGTCCTAGTAGAACAGTACATCGTCAGATGTAAAGTCACCAGAGTAATATGCATTGGACTGATTGTCAAAAATATTCGCACCATTTGTATTATTTCTCTGTTGATTTTGATTCTGATTACCCTGGGTATCCTGAAATTGTGGCACTCTTTGGTTTCTATTCTGTGCTTGTATTCTTGGGCGACCTCTATTCTGTCTTCTCGGGAAAGTCCCATTTTGATTCTGTATATGCGGGCAGTGTGCTCGCCAATGGCCTTCTTGTCTACAATAGGCACATTGATTAATCCCTATTGGACCACCTTGCATGTTGGACGCTAATGAAAATTGGACTCTGGATTGCGCATTCCCACCACCTCTATTATTGTTTGCTACTTGCTGCAACAATACTCTTGTTTTCAAGTTCCCTTTGTCCCTCAGTTCTTTGTCCTTCTGTGAATTTACTCTATTTTCATAGTAATGGGCCATGTGTAATACTTCACTTTGTGTTTTTGCTTGCCATGCACTTTCAGATGTCATTATTAAACTTTCAATTTTCTGTAACAACCCTCGCACATACTTATCAACAATCTCTTCCCGGGTTCAGTACTCAAGTCTTGACCACTAAAATCTGAAAATACTTCTTCAAATCGATTAAAATAACCAGTCGCTCCTTCTTCTCTGCCCTGTAAACAAGCAGTCAATTTATCCCAAACTATTCTCTTTTCGGGGACCAAAGTTTTCAATTTCTCTACTATTCGCGATGGCAAAGCCAACATAACTTGCGGCGGCTTTTCTGCAGCCTTTCTCTCACTATCTATTCTAGTCTAATCCTTACATGTTTCACCTAATATCGGCACGTCATTTATATTTCTAACCTGTTTCCATATGTCTACAGGAAGAATCACGGGAAACCATTAATCGATGTCACTCAATGTAAAAACAGATGAATTCTAAACAGATTCAATTTCTTTATAGAATCCTGACAGGTTTTTCCTAATATCAGGGATCGTATGCTTGATAGTATTTACCTCTTGCCTAGAAAAAGGGACATGTACAAACTGTGCAAAATAATGGGCTTCTATCGTTCGCGCTGGAGCTCCTCCAGAGGCAGCAACTTCTACCTTCGGGACAAACGTGGGAGTCACTTGCCTCATGGGTGATTGCAAACTAGTTGATTCTACATTTGTTCGTCTATTAACCAACAAAGCTAAATCAAGAGAAAAAGCAGTTGTTCCAGTTTCAGGCGAAAATGCTGTTTTGTAAATAGTCATTAAATCAGCGGGACAACATATCTTATTGTTCATACATTCATCCTGTAAGTACTCTACCATGACCTGTAATAACTTTCTCTGCATTTCTGGTGTATACTGACTAAACGTATCATGCACTTCCACTGGGGAGATGGCGGCATCTGTAATCCATCTAAGCGCATCTCGCGTTTAATTTCTCATCTCTTCACTAACAGTTTCAACGGCGGAAAACATCGTTGCTGGACGTAGACATATGCGGTTTATCTTTCTTCATTTATTCTCTATGCAATTGTTCAAGCTCGTCCTTAAACACAAATATTCGGCCTACATGTTCTCGTACTTTGGTCGCATTATCTTGCAAATTCGAAAGAACAACCAAATCACGCAACTCATGCGGTGCCACTGTCGGTCAAATAACTCTATATTTTCACAAGATAATTCCTCATGCATTCTAACAATACCTGCTGTTCACCAAGGCTTTTATGATCAGACATGGAACTTTACACAGCTGCTTCATCATCACCGTCAACATGTTTCTGCCCACTTACTCAGTTCTTCTTTCCTGTCTTTGCTAACCGTACTACGCGTCTGTCTCCTGCTACCTTGCGCAGGCCCCATCTCTGTAGAACTGCCTACTAAAGCGGCTAACTCATGCTCTGGCGGCGGTGGAGGAAGTGATGTCACAAGCACAGGGGGAGAGGAACTGCTTACTGCTGGTGCAGATGGAATAGCGGGAATGGGAGGTACATAAGGAGGAGGTGCAGCTGGGTCAGTACTTTGATGTTCATTTCTTAGCTCATTCAATATTTTGTTTATTAGCTCATCTGATGTATGCAAATCCTGCTGAGGATATATTTTCTGTACATCTAATTGGAAAGCCCTATCCATGTTCCTAATGGCTTCTGTCTGCTGATAATTCTCTAGCGCTTTCTCTACATCCGTTTTATGTCTGCGCACGTGTTTCTCTCTACTTCTCAAACAGAGATTAGCTTCCTTCCTCCAGTCTCTCAACGTCAAACGCTTCTGGTCTGGCCTTCTTGCTACGCAATACTGATTCTAGGTGTTCTATATGTATGTGCTAATTCAAAGCTCCCATTATTAGGCCACTGTAGGTCTGATACAAGTCTGGTCTGCCTATGCCAAATCGCATTAAACACTATTGCCCCTATACCGTATTTTACGTACATTTCATGTGCCGGTGACCCCTCGGGTGGCGCGACCTGGCCAGTTTCCAAAGATTGTCTACCGCAGTGGAGAAATTTCACTAGACAGGAAGACAATTTCCCAGGCATGGTTAATCCTCACCCTTTTCTTACCCTGGGCGTTTGATATTGCAAGAGCAGCAACACTCGACCAATATCAGGACGTTTAAGAATTGGGGCACGACTCTCCTGATCAACTGTCATGATGCCTGCCTCTAAGGAGCCAGGCCGGGCCCAGCAACCCCAGAGGCAGACATCATTTTCCCCTGGGAAGTCCCAGCGGGCCCAAGTCGGGGCCCTTTGGACTCAGTCCTGGCGCCTTAGGCGCCAGGCTCATAAGAGAGGATATGTGTTTAAGTGCTTGGGTGCACACTTACCTGATGCAGACCATGCTGCTTCATCCAGGCCCTCTTGAGGCCTGAATGGGACTACTTTACCTGTGGGACTACTTCACCACCTGGGTGTGGTCGGGGAAGGATACATACCTGATTGGTGGAAGGATACATACCAGGAACTTCTTCCAAGGCTATTTAAACCACACCCGATCAGCCACACGTGCTTCGCGTTGTTCTGCACCTAGCAGCTGGACGCTCACCGTGTCTGCTCCTGCATCCTGACTTCAGCCACGCCTGCCAGCACCCTGGAACACCTGCAAGGGGAGAAAGGGGAGAAAGGAGAGATTAGGTGAAGAAAAGCCCTTACCTGCTAAATCTGCATTCCGGAGTCACTTCACCGACGATCCTGAAAAGGAAGACATCTTTTTTTAAAGCGTTTCGATCGCTGCAGCGCTGCATTTCACTCACCTTGGCAAGGCGCTTCCATCTTCAGCAGCGATCTTCCGGATTCAGCTACGTTCCGGTGCCTAGAGGAAAAAAGACAAGAACAAAGGTGAGAGGGAGAAAAGGAATAAGGAAAGCTCAGTTTCCTTTTAAGACTTACCTGTTGGATATTTCCCTCTGCATTTCGGGTCCTGCCGCTTCCTAGCATCTCCGGACCCCGGCCCCTATGGGGAAAAAAGGCAAAGTCATTGTTGAGCGTTTGTAAAGACATTACCGGAGCGCTCATCCGGAACTTACCTGCCATTTACTGAAGCGGCACACTTCACTTCGGGTCGGCGCCATTTCTCCGGCATCCGAACCCCGGCCCCTAAGGGGAAAAGGACATGAGCATTAGCGCTTGCTGCAATAAGACAACGGAAATAATTAAAGAGCTTGAACTTTTGAACAGAACTATTACAGCGCCTTACCTGAACAGTCAAGCTTATCTGAACTCCATCAACCCTCAATCCAGTGAAGTAACTGGGTTTCAACGCGCCCCTGCATCTGAAGCAGGACGGAGAGCTCACCATTCCAAACCCTAAGGTGAGGCTTCACGGGGAACCGTGGAAGAGGTTTCGTGGAGGGTTGGATGGGAGTGGGAGGCTTGAACATTATTTCCGCCAGTTGGTAATACTCCCTTTCCACGTACAGGAGGGTATTCTTGCGAGCCAGAGAAGCCAGAATAGAGGGGCCCTTCCAGTCCATCTTCAGAGCCGCGCCTCCGTGGGAATCAGGTGAGCGTTACATCAACCAATACGTCACTCAGGACGCAATTTGTCCGTATACAGACGCAACCAAGAATCGTCGTGACTGCATGTCTGGCTCAATCTGCCTCATTCCAGGACCCTTGCCTCGATGCTCTCTGGGCGCTGCTAGTCAGGGATCGGCTGTGTACAGATCTGCAGAGGAGTCTCATCACTTCTACAGGGGCGCCCCAAACACCTTTCGATCCCGGCTAGACGACTTCGTCCTCGACTCGTTTTTGCCTTCTTCAAACTCAACATATACGATGGAGCATAAGTGGGAGGGTCCCTGTTCGGGCGCCATATTTGCTAGGCCATAAAGACCGCATATGGAAACTAAGGCATAACACCATATACACTAGTGACACGACAGACGCAAGGTTTGGTTTCCAAACAAGTCTGGTTTATTTCTTTCGTATCTCAGTGGGCCGACTGGGTCTCAACATCTCGCAACGTTTGTTCCCAGACCTCGTGAGACGCAAGATAGAGAGCAACGCTCAAGCAGCAATATATATACATAACATAAATCTTTACAAAGGCAATTCGATCAGCCCATAAACGTATCATTCAGGCTAGGATTCGGTGATCAACAGTAGTGACAAATATGACACGTTATGACAAGTCCTCATTCATTCTAAACATAGTTATTCTAGCAATAGCAGCAGAAACAGCTTTCTGTTATGGGGAATATAGAGCTCTTAGTTCGGCAAAGATATCATGTTCATGTTCGTAGCAGAGAAACATTCTTTAGCACTTTATCTGTGTGTTTCGGTTCATGAGCTAAGGGTCAGACAGTTCTGAAGCAGATAATACCACTCTCCGCGTAGGAGTACCGCTAGAAGAATATAATTCATGCTTTAACTGCCTTTTACTACAGCGTTTGCAAGACAGGCGGCACCTGGACTACTGATTAGATGCAGCTTCTGCTCGACTTCAAGGACTTACTGGGAAAAAAACAATGTATCTCTGCGTAGTTTGACATTCCTGTCTGTGTTAGTATTTCAGCATTCAGGCAGTGGCCTCGCACCATGTGTGAGTTCGAAGCGTAGAATACATTTTGCAAAGTGCTTTGACAGAAAAGAAAAAAGCAAATGGCTGACACTTCACAAAATGAACGCCCTCTTGTTACATTGACGATTCTGCGATTGCGATGTTTGTCACATGATACGATTGGTTTCTGGCCAACATAATATATATTCTGTACATACTATAGGGTCGTTCTTGGTCTAACAACCCCATGTAATGTTCTTTCGACTGGATGTTCCTCCCACTTATTCCTCATCGCCCCTCCCAGCCTACCCCGTGTTTTACACTGTATGCTCCTTCAGAGTCTGGCATGGTCTAAACCACATTAATGCTGGTAGTTCTACTGTTAGAAAAACATGAAAAAACTGAACTGAAGCCAACGGCTGCTGCGCGTTCCATATGTACCTTCGATGATGTCATCCTCGAGACAGAGGCCCTCGAGGGGCATCGAGCCGACCCCACTGACGCACAGTGCATGCTGCTGAAAAGAAATCTGAATCAGCTGAAGCTGGATATAGGAGATATAGATAAGGAATACGGGGGAGGAACATCCAGTCGATAGAACGTTACCAGGGGTAAGTAACTTGTTCTTCTGGAGCAAAAAGACCTGCATCCTTTCTAGTTTGGTTGATAAGGGAAGGGGACGGAAATAGGTTTTCGACAAAGGACGGTGGACTATATACTGTTTACAGACATCCTGACAGAGTCCTTAGTATTTGGGTTGAGGTAGGGAAACTCTTATTTGTAGAGCTAGGTTTTTCCCTTATTTGTTATCAACAAAGGTTTATGCCAACAAACGTACCACTCCTGTGTCTCCTACCTCTGCACCCTCACAATTTATACACATACCCTTGCATGCATACACGCACACACATTTACAAAAATGAAAATGTTCTCCTCTTTTTTGGCGAATCTCTGATGGACTCCTCTGCAGGCAGGGCTTTGGCTCCATGCAAACAGGAACCGTTCCTGTCATGCGCAGATCAGACGAGCTATGGGCCTCCATCCATGTCTTGGTGTGAGGGTGGAGGGGGTCTCCTCGGACTTGAAAAATAAAGAAATATTTCTGAAATCACTCTAAATTTAGAAAGAAATTTGTTTAGTTACGGAAAACCGTAACGGAAATATGATTTTTTTAGAGTGACTTCTACAACAATGTATTTCGAATGAATTGTGTCCTCCCACGTATTCCTCATCTTAGCTGTATCTTCAGCTTTGCTGCTTTGTTAATCGGCTTAGAATCACATGCTGTGCATATGGTCCGACATCCAGTGGTAACCGCAGAGTATTGCATCTTGTCTTTCGGGGACCGAAACGGGACGTCGGCATTGGCGTGTCTGAAACACTATCCCTATCATGACGTGTGTAGTACCCAAAATCCCTCACTCGCCGAGGTCCCTCAGATTGTTTTTTTCCGGCCAGATAACTGGTCGCCCTATAGCGGAGCTCTTCATGAGACATTATTTATCTTAACGAATTGTCGGTTTAATCCCCATTGTCACTTCGCCCATCAAGAACATCTTCGACGAAGACTACAGGGGAATCGTCTACGGCTGTGGGTTCCGGCGCCTAAGATCCGGCGTTCGGACTTCCACATGGTCGGGCCTTCTGGCCGGCCTACACAGCAGGGAGAGTGGGCTCGGGGTTTGCCATACTGTTATGTCTTTCCTCTTTTCCACTGCTTTCCTTTTTGGTCTGGTCACCCTTCCCTTATGCGATGGAAAGGACTCCATTTAGATACTGCCCTCTGTGTAGGGTCAGATATCCGTGGAAAGACGAGCACACGTCGTGTACCGCTTGTCTCCCCGGTTGAAGCGGTGGGCCGCGTACGGAATGTCACGCGTGGAGCCTCCCTCCCCTGCCGCGACACCAGCCGAAAGTGACGGGGGTACATCGGATGACCAAACGTCCAACGCGGACGTTCTAGACCTTGAGGCGAACTATTCTAGGGCTGCCGCGCCCATCCCCGACCCTTCCGAGCTCGACTCCGGTCTTGCTACAGGGACCACACCTGGTGACAGGGGCGTACAATCGCACCGCACAAAGCACACAACCCAAGCGCCCTCCTCGACGACTTCGTCGAAGAAGGCGAAAGCGCCAGCGGGTCCACCGGAAACTTCGGCGGCGCCTACGGATCGGTCTGATCCGAAGCCTTCCCCACATCTGCAGCAGCGCATGACGACTGGGCATAACAAACCTAACCAGGGCGCTACTCCCCAAACTACATGCGCCGAAGTTTCAGAACAAGAAACTTAGACGGATTCCAAGGTTTCCAAGGCCGTTAAAGGCCCGAAAACTACGAGTAGGCATCTACCCGAGAAGCCATCCGCTGGCCCTTCTGGAGCCGCGGAAGACATTTTCACTGCCGACAGATCATCGGAGGCGTTGTCTCCCGAAGATTCGGTGACTATCCGTAAGAGCATTAATAGGATTGCTACGGTGGTGGGCCTAGTATCGGTTCCGCCCACAGTTATGGGCCAATCCGCCGAAAAGTTTTCCACAGATTTGGAAGACGATCCCGAAGACTCTTAAAGCCAAGTACCCCTCTCAAGCACCCTGAGGATATCCTCTCAATGCCTTAGGGCAGAGAACACAGTTCCTACTCAGCTAGGTCCATTTGGGCCATCCAAGTGAACCACGGAGCAATTCGAGGGGTGTATGAATTGGCTGGAGCAGTTTTTCAGGGCTTCTGATCAACCTCTGCCGAAAAAAGCTCGGGTAGACCCTAACCCTCAAACACAAGATGTCCAACACCTAGATGTCCAACACCAAGTTGACTATCAAGAAGATGTCCAGATGGCAACGTATAGAGACATCTATACAGAAGAAGAGGAGTCTTCTTTTCTGGACAACTATGAGGAAGATCAAGGAGCAACGGACAACTGGGAGGACACCCAGCAGGACGATCACAACTCTGATATCGTCTGCCTTGACTCCCCCCCCCCCCCCCCCCCTCCCATCCACCCCGATTTGACAAGCTTCCCCGGTGGATGATCAAATGGCTTTCAACAACATCTTGAAAAAAGCAGCAGAATTCTTTAAAATTGCCACGCTTGAAGCCTTGCCCGAACAAGATTTTGCAGAGGACATTATCAATGAAAAGCCTCCGGCAAGCCAGTCTATCCCTCTCTTGAGCTCTGTAAAGAGATGGCTGGCCCCTTCCTTACTCACACCCGCTCAGACTAGGGCTGTGAACCCAAGGCTCGAAAAACTTTTCTGACCCTCCCCCCACCGACCCGCTTTATATCAAAGGACACGCAATCCCAGACTCGCTGGTGGTGACCAACACTAGCAAGAGAGCAGGGGTTCCCCTTGCCACGGGAGAGTCACACCCGGACAAGGAGTCTAAAAGGTTGTATGCCTTAGTCAAATGGGTTACATCGGCGGCGGCCTATACCATCCGGATTGCCAATAACACGCCGTTACTGGCAAGCTACGTCGACGCCCAATGGAACCTACTCCAGGAAGGCCTTCAAAAGGTTCCGGAACCAACCAGAGCCAAGCTTCTCGCCATTGTCTCGGAGGGCAAACTTGTCAATCAGAATGTGGTAAAGAATACCCTGGACACCGCAGAGACAGCAGGCTGGTCTCTCGCACCGGGTACTCTCCTAAAGAGGCACGCATGGCTGCGCACGTCAGGCTTCAGGCCTGAGACCCAGGCATCCATTATCAACAAACCCATCGAAGAGGCCAACCTCTTCGGGAAGGCGGTAGACGATGCGTTGGAGACAGCCAAGAATGAGCACAAGACTATTAAATCGCTGCACCAAATTTCCCAGAAACCCTCTTCACAGAAAGCCAGTAATTCTCGGCGGTCCTTTCAAGGACAAGCTCGCGCCGCTCAAAACAATTTTGGCACGGGCAACTTCAACTCAAGTCAACCTGCTGCAAGCCGCACTTACTACCCCCAGAGAGGTCCGAAGCACGGAAAGAATAGAGGCAGAGGCTCCAATTCCAGAGGAGCATCAACTTAGGGTCAGAAATGACCACCAAGTCCAGGTCCCCTCCCATGTCTCCCCGGTCAGGGGGCAATTAACATCTTTCCTCAAGGCATGGGAGGGGATAACTTCAGACCAGTGGATCTTAAAGACGGTCGCCCACGGATACTGCGTGGAATTCGCCCAACCTCCACAGTTCAGACCGCCGAAACATCGACGCCTTTCACCGGAACATCTGCAGATCCTGATCCAAGTGGTGGAAGCGCTGCTGGGAAAGGACGCCATAGAGGCCGTCCCGATTCTTCAAGTAAACAAGGGTATCTATTCAGTGTACTTCCTTGTACCCATAAAGGATCTCACCATGCGTCCTGTTCTAGACCTGCGCCCAGCGAACAAGTTCATAAAGCCCCAGAAGTTTTGCATGGTAACACTGCAAGAGGTGATCCCATTGCTAAAACAGGGGGACTTCATGACAACATTGGATATGAAAGATGCATACTTTCATATTTCAGTGCTGCCAGCGCACAGAAAATGCCTAAGGTTCGTGATTCAGGACAAACACTACCAGTTCAAGGTACTCCCCTTCGGCATAGCCTTGGCGCCAAGGGTGTTTACCAAGGTCCTAGCAGTGGCAGCGGCACACCTGCGCAGACTTTCAGTTTACCCTTACCTCGACGATTGGCTCATCACGGGGGACTCGTTCGTTTGTTTTTCGAACACCCAAAAAACAGTAGACCTACTGTTCAGCTTGGGATTTTCAATCAACGAAAAGAAATCCAGCTTAGTCCCCAGCCAAGTAAAACAGTTCCTGGGGGCTCTCATTCGTACGGAAGACGGTCTAGTCTTCCCTTCAAGCGAGAAGGTTCAGAACATGCTCTCTCAGGTTCCTCAGTATGTAGCCAGTCGAGAGGTGACGGTACGCATAGCTATGCGTTTGCTAGGGATGATGGCGTCATGCATATACTTGGTTCCCCACACGCGGCTGCGCATGCGTCCCATGCAAGTGTGGTTCAACAGCCAGTGGTGTCAGGCCAGCGGACAATGGGAAGATCCGTTAGTTGTCTCGCCAGCCCTCGTTCTCTCTCTGCAGTGGTGGTCGAGGGAGAACCTCTTGAAGGGGATAACCTTCACCACCCCTGCAGTGGAAGCCACTCTCATGACAGACGCATCTCTCACGGGGTGGGGGGCTCACCTGCTTCAACAGACAGCGCACGGAGTGTGGTCCCCTCAGGTAGCGTCCAACCATATAAACCTACTGGAGCTACCAGCAGTGTTCAAAGCATTGAAAGCCTTGCAGGAGCAACTGCAAGAGAAGACGGTGCTGGCAGAAAAAATACAATCGGAGGGACCTCGGCGCGTGAGGGATTTTGGGTACTACACACGTCACAATAGGGATAGTGTTTCAGACACGCCTATGCTGACGTCCCCTTTCGGTCCCCGAAAAACAAGATACAATACTCCGCGGGTTACCACTGGATGTCGGACCATATGCATAGCATGTGAATCTAAGCAGATACAATCATCAGAAATGCTTTTACAGGAAGTAATGCATGTCTTTCCATACCAGAGGGCTCCGTGCTCGATGTCATGGCGTTGATGTCCCTCGAGGGCTGCCGTAGAGTCAACGTCATCCGCAGTATAAATGCCTCGAGCCGCACCCACTGGCTTCATTTCTATTTTTCCGAAAGCTTTCCCTTCGTGTGTACGAAAACGGCGCTTCAGTCTTTCGAGATGTTTCTTCATTTAACTTTTCTACCCCTAAAATTGGCTTAAGAAAGCGTCCGAATTGTGGACAGAAAATGTCTATAACTGACCCCCATCGAGTTTGTCTTTCTTGGCTCGGTCGGGTCCATCGAGTTGACAAGTGCGGTTCCTGTCAGGCTATGATGAATAAAGCTCTCGGTGAGCGAAGAGGTAAATTGGCGGGGGGTGGCAGCATCTTTGAAGGCCTCTTCGAAGAAGAATAAGGACTCCCCGGAGTCCAGGGAAAGGTCACGATATATAGAACGAAATCTAGGTCGGGTAGACGGTCAAGAAAATCTTCGTCGCCTTCGAAGAAGGTGAAGAAGAGGCGTTACCGATCTCCCTCTTCTTCTTCATTGTCTTCTGATACAGGAGTTATTGCCTGTCTATCAAAACATGATTCCCCTAGAAAATGGGAGGCTTTTAGAGCCTTGATGATGCGAATCTTCGAGAATGTGGCCCAGACCCCCTTGAAGAAACCGCGTTAAGACCATGCCCCGAAGGTCAGAGACTAGATGCTCTAAATCCGGGGAAAATAGTCTAGGTTGTCATCGCGAGAAACCTCTCCGACACCTCCTAAGAAGAGCAAGAGAGGCCTATCGGTGCATAAACCGAATACGACACCAGGCAAAATGGCGTTGGGTGACAAACCGGCATCGAAGTCTATGTCGAAGGTCTCCTCGACCCATCTGTCGAAGACTTTCTCGATGCCAGTGTCGAACATAGCGTCGACACCTTACTCGGCGGCGCTTACATCTAAGGCTCCTTCAACCCCATCGAAGCCAGCGTCGACAATATTGACGCCATCGACGCCTTTGTCGAGGGCAACATTGATTCCGGCACCAATATCGACGCCTTTGGCTAAACCAAGGTCAATGCCTTCTCAAACCACAGGTAACATTTTTCACCCTGTGGCAAGAAAATACTTTTTCAAGTCTATGGCCTCTATTTATGAGGAACAATCCTCTGAAGAGGAGATTTCCCCTTTTGGGGTAAAATATGGTACAAGGGATGTTCCTGAAGAACTAATTGACCCTCAGTCCAAAATGTCTGACCTCTATGACTGTCTGCAAACAGCTAGTGGAATAGACACGTCACCTGAATTGGAATTCGACAAACCAGACCCTGTTTGTGCAGATTCGGCATATAGAAATATAATGAATGGGGTGGAACAGAAATTCACCCACTTAGGAACAGGATGACATGACGGACATTCTCAGCCAAGGTCCTCAAAAGTATCCTGTTCTTCCTTTTCACACAGCACTTGAGAGGAAGGTTATGGCTGCACGGGAAACCCCAGAATCTGGACCAGCGGTGAACAATATGTTCTATAGAAAATACAGACCTTCTTCTGACCCTGACTAACTAGGCATCCTACACCTGAGAGCTTAGCACGATAAGAGAATTGATGTCTGGTCTTTCAAGATTTTTTCTTCGAACAGTATGGCTTTAAAGTCAACAAATGTGACTTGAACCTTTGCAAGATTCACATACACCCTGTGGGATTAGTGCAGCGGCTGAACACATTCCTGAGGGCGAGGAGCCAGACGACTTCCTTGCGATTGTGGAAGATAGAAAGTAGGCTATGGGAAAATGCCTTCAATCAGGACAGGACCCTGCTGGCAGCATCAGCAGGTCCATGGCGTCTAGCACAGTGATACACAGATTTGAATGGCTGAGAAAGTCTGGCTTTTTTCCCCCCGGATGTGCAGGGCAGACTTCTCAATATGCCATAGGTTGTTCGGCAGCAAGGCTGATGAAAGTTTGGAGAAGCTGCAGACCTCCAAGGCGGCGGCTAAGTCACTTAGCTCCTCCATACGACAACCTCAGCAACAATCCTACTCGGGCTCATCTTCCTGGAGAGGTCGTCCTTTTCATTTTTATTCCTCATTTAGAAGAGGAAGAGGTCGGGCCAGTCAAAGAGGACAAAAGAAATATCCTCGTGGTGGACGAGGAAAGGGTGCTAGATCAGCCCCAGCAACGGCATCTGTCCCCTCAGCCGCTGCTACAGCCGCTGCAAAGCCACTCTGAGGCCTTGACCCACAAGACCCCAGTGGGAGGCAGGATCTATGAGCATCTGAACCAATGCCGGGGCATTACTTCAGATGCTTGGGCACTGGACACAGTGGCTGAAGGTTACTGCCTTCCTTTTCAAAAAAGGCCTCAATACCATCCACCGGGATACAATTCTGGCAAAATTCCAGATCCGCTCCTGTTGCAGGAGATTTTAACCCTGTTAGAGAAAGGTGCAATAGAGCATGTACCTGTAGTGGAGAGGAATAAGGGTTGGTATTCCCCATACTTCCTCATCCCAAAGAAGGACGGAGGGTTGAGACCCGTCTTGGACTTAAAAACTTAAACAAGTTCCTCAGGGAGGACAGGTTGAAGATGGCAACCCTTTCTCAGATCCTTCAGGCTCTACAACTCCAGGACTGGTTAGTATCATTGGACCTTCAGGAAGCTTACTTTCATGTGCCAATCCATCTCAAGCACAGAAAGTACCTGAGGTTCGTGATTGGCAGTTCGCACTATCAGTTTCGAGTTCTGCCATTCGGGTTGACCTCCGTCCCAAGGGATTTCACTAAGCTGATGGCGGTAGTGGCAGCGAGTCTCAGGAGAGGGGGTATTCATGTCTACCCTTACCTGGACGGTTGGTTAATCAGGGCATGTTCACCCAAACAGGCCCAGGAACATCTGAACATGACCTGCCACTTCTTACACAGACTGGGCTTCTCCCTCAATTACAAGAAGGCAAGTATCTTTTTTTTTTTTTTTTTAAATTTTATTGGTTTAAAACAAACCTTTAAAATATTGCACAAACATCTACACCAAACAAGAGTTTTACCGACTCCGTCATCATTTATCAATGCCCCCGACTGGATAGATTTCATTCTCCCCATACCTTCGGCCAGAGATATTCACCCAAATTACCCCTTAAAAATGGTTTTTAAGAATTCCCAACCCTTTTCTCCGGCTCCTTCTTGACCTTCGAAGGCAAATATCATACTATTCCAACACCTTCATCGGAGCAGTCCTAGATACTTCCTCGGGAAAAGCCTTGCCTGCTGAGGTGAGAGCTCATCACATTCTGCAGATGGTAACAAAGTTCCAGAATGCCCAGCATCTGCCGGCCTTCGCCTTTCTGAGGTTGCTCGGCCTTATGGCATCCTGCAATTATCTGATGCCAGAGGCCAGATTGAGAATGAGATCACTTCAATGGGCCCTCAGGACTCAATGGTCCCAATTTTCAGGGAATATGTGAGATCTTTTGCAAGTTCCGGCCAGAGTGGCTCAAGGTCTTCTATGGTGGGCTTGCAAGGACCATATCCTCAACAGAGAATCTTATTGGCATCCCTGGCCGGAGAGAACAGTAGTGACAGACGCCTCACTCACGGGGTGGGGAGCCCACACCAACGATCTGACAATCAGTGGTCGTTGGTCTCCATCGGAGCCCAAACTACACATCAACCTTTTGGAGCTGAGGGCAATAAAACTAGCGCTGAAGTCCTTTCTGCCCTCTGTACGGGGAAAGAATGTCCTGATAATGACGGACAACACAGTGGCCATGTACTACCTCAACAAGAGAGGAGGCGTTGGTCACTATTACTGTGCATAGAGGCAATGCAGCTCTGGTTCTGGGTAATACTAGAAGGAATCTCTCTGTCGGCAGTTCATCTAGACGGAGAGCAGAACACGGCGGCGGACGCTCTGAGCAGGCAGAGCAGTGTCCCACGAGTGGGAACTAGCTTAGGAAGTCCTTCAAGAGATCTTCATCTTTTGGGGAACCGCACAAGTGGATCTTTTCACGTCCAGTGTCAACGGGAAGTGCAAACTGTGCTGCTCAAGGGAATTTCCTCCAAGAGGAGCTCTAGGGGACGCATTTGTAGTGGACTGGGAATTTCCACCCCCATACGCGTTTCCACCAGTCCCTGTGATTCCTCATGTAATCGGGAGGTTCAGAAAGTTCAGGAAAACCATGATCCTAATAGCCCCGGATTGGGCCAGGAGGACATGGTACCCGGACCCTCTGGACATGTCCATCTGCCCTCCGATACGTCTTCCACTAAGAGAGGATCTTCTCTTGCAAGAGGAAGGCCAGGTTCTCCATCCAGAGGTCAAGACACTCAGTCTTCAGGTGTGGTTTCTGAGAGGCTGAGGTACAAGGATTTGGACCTCTCGGACGACGTAATGGAGATTTTGCTTTCTGTCAAAAAAACAGCAACAAAATCTTTGTACCAGTGTCGTTGGAACAAGTTCAGTAACTGGTGCAAAGATAAGAATGTCGATCCATGCCTATGTGGTACACCTATGGTACTTTCTTTCCTATTACATTTGGCCAATCGAGGCCTCCAAATTGGCTCAATAAAATGATACTTAGCTGTGCTTTCTATTTTTAAGCGCTCCTCAAAAGAGGTATCTTACTTTAAAATTCCATTGATTGTGCAATTCTAAAAGGGTCTCACTAACGTGTACCCTCCAGTTCTTTTTCAAGTCCCTGTTTGGGATCTAAATTTAGTATTAAAATTCCTTACATGCATTCCTTTCGAGTCTTTGCATTCTTGCCCGCTAAGGCTTCTCACTTTGAAGACAATCCCACTAGTGGCTATTGCATCAGCCTGCAGGGTGAGTGAGTTACAGGCTCTCTCTTGTAAGCCTCCTCACACCAACTTTCATAAAGATAAAGTTATACTTCTCCAGCATGGGGTCTGGCATGGATTCACATGCTCATGAATATTCCCCGTCGTCAGGCCGGGAATCCTCGGTATAGAAAAAATCAGTATCAGTTTCGTTTCTGATCTGTCTTTCTCAGTAGTAACCAATCACTGGTCTCTGGGTCATACTGCCCCCAGCCAATGACTGCCCTCTCCGTAAGCCCCCCCCCCTGGCAGCCATCCTCAGATTGTTACCGCACGTTCAAGTGTTGGGAGTCCTCGTGCTGTAGCTCTCGAGCTTTTGCTGCGTTTTCGCGCTTTTTTCAGGAGATTTTCTCATTTTTTCAGTTAAATAGAGCCTCAAGCTCCACCGTTTCTACATCCGATCAACGGGGATCCGTTTCGGAGTTTCTACGGCCCTCAAGGGTGACGATTTCGTCGAGTTACGCTTTTGGAGGATTCCAGAAGTTCCGAGGCCTACCCCGGACATGGTCCAGGAGAACGGGAGCTTGACGCCTGGGAAGCTGTTCAGGACCTGCCCTGGATGCCAGCTTCAGAACGTTTTCAAGGAGGACGAGCATTCGTTATGCCTCTACTGTCTCCATGAGTACAAGATGCACAAGGAAAAGGACTGCACGTTTTGTGGGAACATGTCCGAGCGGACCATGAAGGATCGCCACCTCCGTCTTGCCAACTGGCTGGAAGGTAAGAGCCCGACAGGCGAGAAGAAGAAAAAGAAGTCAGAGCGGTCTTCTAAGTCCTGTAAGGGTGCCCCGGCGACGGGGGCCCAACAAAAGGCTAAGCACCGCGGGCACCGGGAGCGCCGAACGGTCGGGCTCCTTGGCTGCCAGGCAGGGCGCATCCTCCCCGGCGCCATCAACCAGGAGCCAACGCTCTGGCTCGGGTAAGTGGAAGTCCGAGAACCCGGCGAAGCTTCTGGAGAGGCCCCGGTCGATCTCGAAGATTCCGGCAGAGGCAAGGTGAAGGCCCCAGGCGTACAGAAGGTGACGTTGGCCTTAATTCACCCTGATAAGACCTCGATTGAGGATGTCGCCGCGGCCCTGGCTCAGCCTGTGGCACCCTCGGGTACCAGAGTCTCCCTGCCACCGCGGAGGGAGTCGTCTTTCAGGCCCACCGAGAAGACCCCCACGAAGTCCTCGTTGGAAAGGATGGAGGAGGGGCTGGTGGCCATCGTGGATACGGACACAACCTCTGAAGAGGAGCTCATCCAGGTCGTGGAGGAGGCCCAGCCCATCGGGAGGGATCCCAACGAGGGCGACGACGAGGGCGACGACGAGGGCGACGGTGTCGCAGACGAGGCTCCTCAAGAGCCCTCGCTCCCATCGTTTCCGGCACCGCAGGACACCTCGGCGGCCATTTTGTCAGCCATCCAGTCCTTATTCTCGGAGATAAGGACTAGGTTGCCCCTTCCCCCGACAGAGGTACCTGAGCCAGACCCGATGGGGGAACCGATGCCAGGACCTTCGGAGAGCCCACCGCTTAAGAGGAGGACGACGCATCCTAGGCCTCCTCTCCTGCCTCTGCGGCCTTCTCTCCAGTCCACTACCCACGGGGATGATACAGGCATGGACGCGACTATGACGGGTACGGATGACAACGGAGGCGACGACGGGACGTGTCCCCGGTCGCTCCCTGCCCAGGCGTCCCCGCCCGACCAGATTGGATCCTTCCATGCTATGATTTCCAGGGCATCCGAGCTCTTCCAGCTCTGCCCCGAAGAAAAGAAGAAGGAAGGGTTCCTTTACCAACGGCGCAAGGCTAAAAGGAAGACGGTCCTCGCCGTACCGCCTCTTGATGACATCTGGGATGAGGGGCTCGCCCTCCTCAAGAACCCTGCCACGGCTCCTGCGAAGAGTGACTGGTACGAGAAGTAGTACCGGGTCCCCGACGCTGCCCCCTTGTGCCTTAGGGCGCAACCTACTCCGGATTCGGTCGTTTCAGCGGCGGCCAAGAAGAAAGTGGGGGGGGGGGGCATCGGCCTCGACTTCAACCTCCCCGCCGGGCGGCGAGGGTAGGAAGCTGGATGCGATGGGTCATCTCATCTGCAGCGACGACCATCAAGGCGGCCAACGCCCTGGCCATCGTAGCCCGCAACGACAGGGAGTTGTGGTTTAAGATCGCCCCTCTGTTGGACTTCCTTCCGGACGCCAAGAGGGCTGAGGCCCTGGAAATCTTACAGAAAGGTGAGATTGCCTCGGACCACGCCATTACGGTGGCTACGGACATCGCCGACACCGGTTTCCGTCAGTTGGGCAACGGCATTTGCCTGAGACGACGAGGATGGCTCAAGGCAACGGATTTCCGTCAGGACGTACAGACCAAGGTTTTGGACATGCCCTTCGATGGGTACAACCTTTTTGGCAAGGCGGTTGATGAGTCCCTTCAGGTGATCAAGACGGACACGGAGACGGCCCGTGCACTGGGTGTACTCCAACAGTGACGGCCGTCCTTTCGAGGCTCCGGAGGCAGACAGGGTGCCTCCAAGGGAGCCGGCAGCAGCTCCTCTACGTACCGTCAGGTGGCAAGATCTTCGTCGCAGGAGGCCTACAGGGGACGCGGCAAGTCAGGTGGATCCCGCCGCCGTCGTCACCAAGGTGGTCAAGGAGGCAAAGCGGCCTCCAAGCAAGATTGAACCGACCGTCCGGTCGGGCCCCCACCGAAGCGCCCCGGTGGGAGGCCGGCTGACGAAGTTAGTCGGCGTGTGGGAATCCATCTCCACCGACCGTTGGGTGCTGGATGCCCTGGCCCTGGGGCACGCCCTCGAGTTCCAGAAGAGGTGCCCCTGCATTCCTCCCGTGGCCAGGAAGGAAAATCACGTCCCTCAACTACTGTTGGAAGTAAGGGCGATGCTCAGGAAAGGTGCCATCGAGCTCGTTCCAAAGAGGCTTCGGGGCTCCGGAGTTTACTCAAGATATTTCCTCGTAAAGAAGAAGACAGGAGGATGGCGTCCCATCCTGGACCTGCGACGACTGAACAAATACATCAAGGCACAGAAGTTCCGGATGGTCACCCTCCAGCACGTGCTGGGACAGCTGGAGGAGGGCGATTTCCTGTCGTCGTTGGACTTGGAGGATGCATACTTCCACATCCCTATTCTAAAGAGACACCGAAAGTTCCTCAGGTTCGTGGTTAGAGGGCGGCACTACCAGTTCAAGGCCCTCCCGTTCGGATTAAAATCGGCACCCAGGGTGTTCACCAAGTGCCTAGCACCGGTGGCGGCGCTGCTGCGCCTGCAGGGGATCCACGTCTACCCCTACCTGGACGACTGGCTCATACGGGCAAGGACAAGGGAGCTCGCCGTGGAACACACTGCGAAGACCGTCCAGCTGCTCACGGACCTGGGGTTCTCCATCAACTTTCCAAAATCCCACCTGGTCCCGTCGCAAGTCGCCCTGTTTCTGGGATCACAGCTCGACACAGTGGCGCGGCGGGCCTCACCGTCGGAGGAAAGGATAAGGACCATCCTGGGAAAGGTGCAACGTCTGCTGGCCACGGACGTGACCAGAGTGAGGTCTATGAAGTCCCTCCTCGGAATGATGTCCTCCTGCATTTATCTGGTGCGCCACTGCAGACTTCAGATGCGGCCCTTGCAAGAATTCCTCGATGCCCACTGGATCCAGACGACGGGCAGCTTCGAGGACAGGATCCCGCTCGACGAAGAGTTCCGTCAGACGATACGATGGTGGGGTGTCCGCTCTCATCTGACGGCGGGAACAGTTTTCCTAGCCCCGGCCCACCAGGTGACGGTGACGACGGATGCCTCCCTGGAAGGTTGGGGAGCGCACACTGGGGGTCTCCACGCGAGAGGCCTTTGGCTCCCGGAGGAGAAGACTCTCCACATCAACATCTTGGAGCACCGTGCAGTGTTCTGGGCCCTCAGGTCCTTCCTTCCGTGCCTCAAGGGCAAGGTGGTGAGGATCTTCACTGACAACACCACCACGATGTTTTACATTCGGAAGCAGGGCGGAACCAGATCCCCTGCCCTATCCAAGGAAGCCCAGGATCTGTGGCCCAAGGGATGTTTCTGGTACCGTTTCATCTGGCAGGGATAAAAAACACCATCGCCGACTCACTCAGCAGAGAGCTGCGCTCGCGCCACGAGTGGGAACTGCGCCAGGATCAAGTGGACCGACTCTTCCGGCGATGGGGCGAACCCCAGATCGATCTCTTTGCGATGGCGGCGAACTCCAAGTGCCGGAGGTTCGCCAGCAGGTTTCCCCAACCGAGGAGCATGGGCGATGCTTTCTCGTTCCCCTGGGACGGCCTGTTCCTTTATGCGTTGTTGCCGTTGCTACTCCGGCTCGTCAACCAGCTCAAGAGGTCCAGGTGCAGGATGATCCTTGTCGCACCGGCGTGGCCGAGGCAGATCTGGCTCCCGGACCTTCTGGACTTGTCAGCGTCCACACCAATCAAGCTGCCGACGGACACGGATCTTCTCTCCAAAGAAGGAGGTGCCATTCTTCATCACGAACCAGAGTCGCTGAACATGCAGGCCTGGCTCCTGCAGCACTAGAGTTTGGAGGATACGACATCCCGGTCGACTGCAGAGAGGTTCTTGCGAAGGCTAGGGCATTCTCAAGTGCTACGGACACAAATGGAAGAGGTTCTCTGTCTGGTGCCGTGCACAGAAGATTAACCCTCTGCGGATTACGGCCCCTCAAGTATTGCCGTACCTATTGTCTTTGGCCAAGGCTGGCCTATCTCACGCTTCCATCAAGGTACATCAAGGTACATCTGGCTGCCGTCTCAAGTTACACCAGAATTACAGGACGGGCGTCCTTGTGGTCTCATCGACTGGTGAAGGAATTTATGAAAGGACTGTTCCGATCATTCCCGCCGGTGAAGGCCCCTGCCCCGGCGTGGGAGCTCAACGTGGTGCTGTCTAGGCTCATGGGGGGGCCCCATTTGAGCCTATGCATTCAGTGCCGTTGAAGTTTCTGTCGTGGAAGACAGCATTCCTCGTTGCCATCACCTCTGCACGACGAGTGGGAGAGATCCAGGCCCCGTCTTGCAAGCCTCCATAATTGACTTTTCACGACACGAGGGTGGTGCTGAGGACGCACCCCTCCTTCATGCCCAAGGTGCCGTCTGACTTCCACCTCAACAAGCCCTTGGTGTTGCCAGTTTTCTTCCTGTCGCCTTCGTTGCCGGCTGAGAGGACTCTGCACTCGCTGGATGTAGCTAGAGCGCTGAAGTTCTACGTGGACCACACGAAGAGTTTTCGGAAGACATCACAGCTGTTTGTGAACTTTGGGACTGTGAATCAAGGGAAGGCTCTCTCGAAGACTTCCATTTCCAGATGGCTCTCCGGCTGCATCATGCACTGTCACCGGTTGGCAAACCGACCGTTGCCAGGCCGTCCGAGGGCCCATTTGACCAGAGTGATCGCTGCTACTACGGCGTTCCTGTCTGGTGTGCCCCTGCTCGACATCTGCAGGGCTGCTACGTGGAGGTCGACGCACACCTTCACGAGATTCTACTGCGTCGACCGGGATTACAGGGAGGAGTCCAGAGTCGGCTAGGCAGTGCTGCGCAACCTGTTCGCCTAAGGTGAGCCTAATGAGGAGGTAAGAGTTGCTTAATGTTGAGTTGTTGTATTGCTTGATATTGAGCCTTTTGCCACCTCCCGTGGTTGTGCATGTGTATACTGCTATGTATTCTTATATTCATGAGCATGAGAATCCATGCCAGACCCCATGCTGGAGAAGGAACAAGTTACTTACCTGTAACTGTTGTTCTCCAGCATGGGTCTGGCATGGATTCACATGCGAACCCTCCCGCCTACCCCTCTGCGGCTCTTCACTTGGTCATACTGCCACTTCACGTGCTACCAAATATCTGAGGATGGCTGCCAGGGGCGGGGCCTAGGGAGAGGGCAGTCATTGGCTGGGGCCAGTATGACCCAGAGACCAGTGATTGGTTACTACTGAGAAAGACAGATCAGAAACGAAACTGATACTGATTTTTTCTATACTGAGGATTCCCAGCCTGACGACGGGGAATATTCATGAGCATGTGAATCCATGCCAGACCCATGCTGGAGAACAACAGTTACAGGTAAGTAACTTGTTCCTTAGTCAATCCTTCATTTCTGCCAAAAATAGTCTGACATTCACTTGCTCAAAAGATCACATTGCCATCTTTCTACCCTCCCCCTCATGCAAGTAAGGAGGAGGAAAGGCTCCACAGGATGGACCCAAAAGGGGCTCTCCGCTTTTACATTTCTAGACTGTCTAAATTTCGGCAAAGTGACCAACTTTTCATTGGATACGCCGGCCACAAATTGGGCCTGGCAGTAATGAAACCGAGCTTATCTAGATGGATATTTCTAGTGATTGCAGAGTGTTACGGGCTGGCAGGTATAGAACCTCCAGATGGGCTAAGGGCTCATTCTACTAGGGGCATGGCGACTTCGACAGCTCTTCAGAGGGGTGTCCGGTGCAAGATATCTGTGCAGCAGCCACCTGGTCGTCAATGCACACTTTTGTGAAACAATATTGCTTAGATTCCACATCAGCCCAAGAGGGTCTTTTTGCTAAAGACATTCTACATACAGTCCATGAGTAAAATTAACTAGTACTCCCTCCTCCAAATGTTCACTGCTTTGGGAGTCTATCGAAGATGAGGAATACGTGGGAGGACACAATCCATTCGAAGAACAAGTTACTTACCAACTGTAACGTTCTTTCGATTGGATGTTCCTCCCACGTATTCCTCATCAACCCTCTCAACCTACCCCACCGTACAGTTTGCGTATTTTACACTCAATGTTCGTTGAGAGCTTATGGTCTAAGGGGACGCTTTATCAACTCTTCAGTTGAGAATATCGAAAAAACAGAATTGAAACCAACGGGCACGGCTCGTGCCATTTATACTGCAGATGACGTCGACCCACTACGGCAGCCCTCGAGGGACATCAACGCCACGACATCGAGGACAGCGCCCTCTGGTGTAAACATTTTTTTTCCGAAGCAGCAAAGCTGAAAATACGAATATCTAAGATGAGGAATACCTAGGAGGAGCATCCAATCGAAAGAACGTTACAGTTGGTAAGTAACTTGTCCTCCTCACTAAAGCCGGAGGGGGTCACCCTGGGACATGGGGCGGCGCGGGCAGCAGGGGCCAAAATGACAGTTTGTGCTCCCGGGGGATATACATGCTGTACATTTGTCCCATATTATGAAGATAAACTTACCTATTTCCTCACATTTTAAACTCTGTAAAAATATTTCACAGAAAGACTGCATATGGATGATGGTCCCGTTGTTAACCAATTCTATTGGCTCACTTGGAGCTTCTATTATCCAAAGGATTATAACTATTTTTGCCATTCTTTTGGGAATGTATTGAATGCATTTGCTAATCACATGTGTTATTAAATGTTTGGAGAAGAAAACTGTTAATGCTTTAGAAGTTCAAGGTAGACCTCTATTGATGCAGACAGTTGAAGTGTTTGATAATTACCTTTGTTTCCTAGAGTTAATTGCTCCAAGTGTTTGAGATTGTGAGGCTAGTGGTTTTTGGGGATTTGGTTGACACACAATGCAGCTCTATGTAAATGATTGCCTACAGAGCGTTGATGAGAAATGTAATTGTAAGTGCATGGAAATGAAACTGAGTATTGTGATGAATCCCGAGGTATCGTCAGTGCTTTAGATGGGCAACCCTCCACCCACCTATGAGGCCAGGGTGGTGAGGCTGCTACCTGATATTCCCCCCTGGGGGTGGTACTCAGCGGGAAGACCTCCTGGGGAGGGAGGACCCTGTTGAGAGCAGTGACCAAATAGGGAGCATGCAGTACCCCTTCTCTGTACCCTCCACCAAGTACCACAATGTACTGTTGTAATACCTCCCTAGTGGAACCTATTGAGGAAAAAGACACTTGCACAGTATCCAAAGACAGTACTGGGACAAGCAAGAGAACACAAGTAATGAAGATGACTAAGGGGAACGAAGACACACACTCTAGCCTTTGTGACAATGTGATTGGTCAGCTTTCATTCAAAGGCAGAGCGGTGAGAAAAGTATGGTGTCTTCAATCACAGCTCGGTGCGGACCAAACTCTTCGCAAGGGCCATGCAGACACTCAGCAGGGAGAAGCCGACTATGCGCTGATGGTAGGCAGACCCGCAGGGAACCGGCAAAGCAGGAGGCAGACTGCGGAGGAGGCAACTTACCTCCCAGTTACCGGGGCTGCTGCAATTAACATCAAAGTAGTGGGACACTACGAGAGAGACACGCGGGGGACCGCAGAAGGTCCTGCTGAGCCTGAAAAGCCACCACAACTGCAGGGAGAGGTGCAAGCAACCGGAGAGACGAGGCCAAGGCCCTATAGGTACAGGGGTGGCTAGTCTAAAGTTTGGGGAGACCCAGAGAGCACATGGGACACAAAGCGGAGTGAAGGATGAACACTTACCAGGGCAGAGTCCTAGAAAGAGGGTCTGGGGCCCAACGCAGAAACATGTGACGTAACGAGGAAAGTAACAGGGAAAGATGCACACTTCGTAGGCATAAGGGACACTCGCAGACCTTGGCAGGTGAGCAAACCATGGCTGTGCGTGAACAAGAGTGCTGAGGGACAAAACTGGGAAGTGAAGAACCTGGTGTATCCTACTTTGCAAGAGAGATGCGGCAAGAAGAGGCGTATCATGAATAGGGTCTGGGGCCCGCATTAAGTGAGAAGAATATTCACAGCACAGCTTGGAAGAAAGAACCAGGCGATTTTACCTTGTCGCAGTCCCTGGGATGTGGGTCTGCTCACAAGAATAAACCATGTGAATACTAGAAAGGCTTTGGGGAAAGAGATTCAAGCCCCAATCCTCATGGAACTTATGTTGGCTTTTCTGCACCGTTAGTGAACTTCCATTTGGAAATCTACAGCTGGGCTGTAGGGTGGCAGCCAAAAGACATTTTCCCTTTTCGCCTTTTTCCTAAGTTTAATTTGTGAAGGATAGGATAGCTTTTGGATACAGGACAGTGGACTATAATTTGGACCTCCTGACATTGACCGTATCATTAGTTTGTTTTGTTTAGGCAGGGAAACCCTTCCCCTTCATAGAGACAGGACTAGTTAGTACTTTATGCAATCCCCTTATTTTGTTGTCAATAAAAGTGTTTATCAATCAATACGCCACACGTGCGTCCGTCTCCTACTCCCAGACCCTCTCAGTATGCTGATTCAAGAAGGAATCGGCCTCTATATTTAGCACCAGGCATAGTGTAGTTTAGAGAGAACTCCACTTTGAATTATGCGTCTGCAGACAGATGGGAGAATAGGAACATGGCACACCAATGTAGTTTTAACTTGCACACTCGCTTTCTGCTGCCTTAGTACAATTATTCATAATATTGTTTACAGTGGCAAAACTATATTCATGTGTTACTAACCAAAGCAGCTTCAGGGTTGCCTGTCTCCTTATAGACCATTGTGCTAATTTGGATGTGTGAAATTCTCCTTAGTGAAGTACTACAATCTTCCACTTGTTATAATGAAGTTAATGTACTGAAAACCTTTACAAGTCATAAAGTGGGCGCCATAACACAGTACTGGCAGGTGGCGCAAAGAACGTGCCACCTCTCAGAGTTGGTTCAGGGGGTTTTATAAAAATTTCACAGGGCGCTAAGGCAATTACGGTACCTATCTAACTTCCCTCAGGGACTTCCCAGTCTAGACCTACTCTAGTTTTGTTGTCTCTACAGCGTGCTAGGAATGTGTCTTTCACACACTTAAGCCCAACCCTGTGTTATTCCTCTCATGCCCTTATGTTCCTCTATTTCTCTCTCTACTATTCTATCCTCTTCCCGCTACATACCTCCTTCCAATTCCACCCCAACTTTCTCCTAGTATGTCCAACCTGACCCTCTTGTCTCTCTACCATGTGGTGTTACTCTTGCTTATTCCCTTCTGTCCTCTCCCTTCTCCACACTCCTACAATTTCTTTCTTTCCTGGCCAATTCTACTCTGTCCTGTCCTTTACTACAGCCCCCATTCCACTCAATTACTACTCTGTCCTCCACTGCTACTCCCCCTCTCCACTACCATTCCACCCCTCCTTTCACTCCCTCAGTCACCTTTCACTCCCTCTCCACAATTAAGACTTTCACTCACACACCTTACACGCCCACTCGCAACACAGTACCCCTTGCTTGCATCAACCAATACCTCACCTCTTTTATAAATCGCCTTTACACTGCAGTGTAGTCTTTCCTCCTTTGGATCACTTGGTCTGGTACCTCCTTCTCTGACCTCACCCAAACAACCCACAAATTCCTTCTGCGCTGTTGCCCTTCCTATCATCCCCCTCTTCGTCCTTTTGGACTTCATCCCCCTGATCAACCAAGCACCAAATCCCCCTCCCGGGAGGTTTTAGTAATAACAGTTCACAACTAGGGGGCTAAGCCATGCCTGTATATTCCGTTTTGGGCAACCGTGCTGAACCACTGGTGACCCACATTGGAGAGTGTCCCAATTAGTTTTAGTGGGCTGCGTTGCTAGAACAGTCTGAAGAAAATGGGTACAAGTCTTTCCTTCCCTTGCGCAGCATGTCTGTTCCGCGTCAAGTCTGTGACTGTTTGTAGGAGGCTTCCTTGTGGGTATAAGAGCGTGGTGCATACTACAGTTGGTGCGTGGTGTGCAGTAATACTGGTGCCTGCTTGCTTCCCACTGGCCGTAATACTGTGATGGCTGGAATTGTTCACTGTATGGCTCTGGTGGGCTGATGTCTTGCGGGCGGGCTGCCCAGATCTCTATTGTTTGTTGTGGTGATCTGAAAGTTTAAAAACCATTATCTAGCCAGCAATGTTTTCAGGAAGTATGGGGTCATCCACATTGTAACTCCTAATGCTCTTGCAGGCACTTAAGGAGAGGACAGGAACTGGGGACCTCCCCGCTGCCACCTTCTCCCTCTGTAGTAGGAATTGCTCTAGCTTCCACCCTGATAAGGCCCTAGAAGCCCTCCACACCAGGCTGAGAGGGGTTCCCATCCCCTCTTGACAAGGTCAGAACTCAGTAAAATGTCAGTCTTGGTAAGTACCTGTTGTCACTTTTCAGGAGTTTCCAGGTTTCCAAATATTTGCCCATGGTCATCAACAGGGCAAACCCAAGGGAACAGCCATGTTTATGAGTAAAACTGATATAAGTATTACTATACATATGTCAGGTCCGTATCTTGACTGGCGCATAGACAGCACAAACTCCTACCTCCCGTTGGGTCTTGGCACCTGGGATCTGAGTACACCACAGGCCTCCGCAACCTGCCGGGGAAAGAGGGTTAGGGTCCATTGTTTGGATAGGTTCGGGGGTTGAAGGAACACCGGAAAGAGGGTTAGGTAGCTGTTATGGATAGGCAAGGGGAGTTTAGGGTAACATGCTCCTCGGCTCCTGCCGCTGCTGTGTAGTTACTCTGCCCTTGCACACAGTACATACACGCACACTTGCTTGACCTGGGTCTCGCTGAGCTTTTGCCTGGAGCTCCAAACCAGATGCTCGGCTGGATGAACACACTCAGGGGTGCACCAGGTTGGTAAAAGCCTTTGCCTGGGGCTTGTAACCAGAAGGCAGACAGCCCAACACTGCAGGTACTGATGTATGGCAGAGATCAGCCTACACTCTGAATGGGATATTTCTTACTCTGAAGTCTATGCTTTACATCAACATGACAAGGACATTGTGTTACCCAATGCACAACTATTACAACCCACTCTAGGAATAGTCTTTAAACAAGGAACTACTACTTAGCTGCAGATGTCTTGTCCATGCCTGGCCAGAGCGGGATTGTGCGATTCTGAGAATGTTCAATGTGCTCCGCTGGAATATACCAAAGGAAAACGTTCATAAGTGCAGCGTGTTCGTTGCGCTACACCAAAAGAAGCGTTACAATGCACAACGTATTCGTTGCTGCTACACCAGAGCTGTGTATGCCTTGCAACCTCTGTCTCTGTTGTTCACGGTTCCTTCATCATGAACGTATTGGGTCAAACATACCAGCACGATTGCCCGTGTAAGTATCATGCGCATTAGTTTTAAACCGTCTATACACTCTGATTAGTCCTCCCATCTGATCGTCATGCTCTAGTTGCCTTCCCCAGTGCGGCATGCTTCATTAAACATTACGAACGCTGTTGCGTGTCACATGCACACGTAGTGTTAGTTTTCATGAGTAGGTGCTAATGCGCTGAACTTATCTGTTTAGAGGCGCAGGGCCTGTGTTGGTTCAGGCGGGTGGATGCCCCGCGTATGTTCTGCCTGCCAGAGCTTCAAAAGGCACGTCTTCTCCCTCTGAGTTCCAGTATTGCAAGCAATGCCCTTTGGACGCGGCTCATGCATGCCTGTTCAGCTGGACGTGGCGCTTTTCCTGCCAGCAGGCTCGTGAGCACACAGACCTGCTGGGAATTGAAGTCTGTTGGTCTTTCTTGGCCCCCGAACGCTTTCCTGTAAAACGGATAAAGAATCCTTTTGTGAAACTACAATGTAGGCTTGCGCCTATTCAACCTGGCCATATATTTGATACACTGTCCCCACAGCATGTCTAGCACTGAGCGTACTCCCCGCAGCCCCCCCACCCCCTCCCTCTCCACCTTGCAGGCCCTGGCTTTGTGGGGTGTTTGATGGAATTGGCGGAGTAGTCGAGGAGCATGTATGTTTTGTGCTGGTTTCCAGGACCGTTCTTCTGGGCCATGTCCCACCCAATCTATTACGTACCATAAGTTTTGTTGTCTTAGACTGGAATCTAGGATAGCGTTTACCTCATATTCTGGGATTCCATCTACTAAGATGGGTGGGGATTTCTTTTGTCTGATGGATGCTGGAGCGGGTTTGAGCAACGCAACATGAAAGACGGGGTGGATTCGCATTTGCCGTTGCAAAGTCAATTTGATCGCATCTGGGTTGATTACGACTTCTACTGGGAACGACCCTATGAAACGGGGTTGGAATTTCCATGGGCCTTGAAAATGCAAGTTACGTGTAGACAGCCATACCTTGTCTCCCACTTGAAAGGTTCGACTCAGTCTTCGTTTGTTGTCTGCATACTGTTTATAGTACTGTTTGGCTGTAGTTAGATTAGTTGTATTGTACGCCAAGCTTCCACTAATTGTTTCTGTCGAGTCTGTGCGACTGGAACCATGGCTGCCTCCGCCCGGGGCACTGACTGAAAACGCGGGCGATGCCCATACGTGCTGAAGAATGGTGTTAGTTTTGTTGATGCGTGTACTGCGTTGGTGTAGGCTAATTTCGCCAGCCATATAACTCTGGCCCAAGAGCCTTCCCTTTCCTGGGTCATGCATCGTAGATACTGCTCTAGGGTTTGATTAAGGCATTTTTTCGGTCTGTCCATCCGTCTCCGTATGATAGCTGGTGGACACCCGCATATCAATTCCTACTGACTTGCAGAAAGCTTGCCAGAAACGTGAAGTGAATTGTGGACCCCGGTGTGAAACGATGCACTGTGGAATCTCATGAAGGCGCATAATGTGGTACAAAAACAGGGCGATCAATGTGCTTGCTGATGGTGTCAACTTGCATGGCACAAAGTGAGCGAGCTTGGTTAAAGAATCCACTACCACTAATATGGTTGAAAAACCCTGACTTTTGGAGAGTTCTACGATTAGGTCCAATGAAACTGTATTCCATGGTGTAGGCAGTGTCGGTACTGGCTGCAGCTTTCCTGCGATGTTCTGTCTTATTTATTGAACAGTTCTCGCAAGAGGTTACCAAATTGTGGACTTCTTTCCTCAAAGTGGGCCACCAGCAATGTCTTAGTTCCAGGGTCTTGGTTGTTCCTGGATGGCCTACAAAAGAAGAATCATGGCACCACTTCATGGCTTGTTTGTCGTATTGGCGGGGTAGGGAGGTATAGAGAGGTCTTGTAAAAAGGTAGGCCATCTTTCACAGTGTGTTCCTTGCTTTGTGAATCCCATTGCACCAGATCCTGAGCTGTCATGGCTTGCCGAATATTCATGAACATGTCATCCACCATGATACTTCCAATAATGCACTTGGGGTCTACGATGGATTTCGGCTCCTGAGGCTTTTCTGCTTGACTCATGTTTGGTGCTGGGTAGCATAACAATATGTCTGCTTTCCTGTTTTCCAGCCTGGGTCGATAGGTGACTACGAAGACATAATCTGCGAAATACATTGCCCAACGCAGCTGCCGGGGACTGAGTGCTTTGGCTGATTTCAGGAATTGAAGATTGTGATGAATGTGTATATTGTGATGGTATGTTGAGCCCCCATAAAATAGTGGCGCCATTCTTCAAAGGCGGTTTTAATCGCCAATAATTCCCTGTCAGCTATCATGTAATTTTGCTCTTCCGGCAGAGAGTTTGTTAATAATAAGCGACAGGATGTAACTGTCCTCCGTTATACCGCTGTGACAGTACTGCTCCTAGAGCGTAACTGGATGCATCTGTCTCCACAATGCACGGTTGAGTAGGATCTAGGTGCATCAATATTGTGGCAGTGGTAAATGCTTTCTTGAGAGGTTGGAAACCCTCCTCTGCTGCGGAGCCCCAGTGGAAAGGCACCCCTTTCTTTAATAGTTGGGTGATTGGTTGGACTTTCTTAGCAAAACCTTTGATAAAACGTTGGTAGAAATTAGCGAACCCCAGCACTGTCTGTATGTCTTTCACAGTGGCGGCCGATGACCAGTCTAAGATTGCTTGCACTTTTTTCTTGTCCATCATAACTCCTTGCAGTGATAAAATGAAGCCTAGAAATTCAACTTTTTGATGGAATTTGCATTTTTCTAATTTTGCATAGAGCTGATCCCTCAAACGCTGTAGTACAGCCTTCGCGTGTTACTGATGTTCTTCCAAGTTGTGTGAGTAGATTAAGTTCTGATGCTTGTTAATCTGCTTAGAATCACATGCTGTGCATATCCTCCGACATCCAGTGGTAACCGCAGAGTATTGCAGCTTGTCTTTCAGGGACCGAAAGGGGACGTCTGCATAGGCGTGTCTGTAACACTATCCCTATCATGACGTGTAGTGTACCCAAAATCCCTCGTGCACCGCGGTCCCTCAGATTGTTTTTTTCAGCCCAGATAACTGGTCGCCCTATAGCGTAGCTCTTCAAAATAGACATTGTTTATCTTTATACCAACTTTGTCGGTTATTTCTCCGTAAGTCACTTCGACAGCGATTCAAACAACATCGGCGACGACAGCAGGAAGTTTCAACGGCAGTGGATTTCGGCACCTGAGATCCGGAGGCTGAGCCATCCACGTGGCTGGGCCCTCTGGGACAGTGGGGTCGGGTTGGCCATATCTTTCGTTATTTCTCTCCTCTTTCCCCCTCTTTGCCCTCTAGGTCTGGTCATCTTTGCCTACACTTTTCGCTATGGAAAGGACACCATTTAGGTTCAGCCCTAAGTGTAGGGTCAGATACCCGTGGAAAGACCAGCACAGTGCGTGTAATTCTGGTCTACCCCTAAATCATAATGAGAAGAGGTGCGCGACGTGTAGACTCCTTCGGCCTAAGACCCTTAAGGAGCGCTGTGTAAAGCAGTAGGCCGCGTAGGCATGTTGCGGGCTGAATCCTCTTCCCCCACAGCCACACCCGCCGAAAGTGACGGGGGCACTGATGATGGACCAGACATCCGTGTCTGATGTCATCGACCTTGAGGCGGATGCTTCTAGGTCCGCCACGTCCCCTCTATGCCTGACGTACGTCTTGCTTTGGGAACAACACCCGGCGACAAGGGCGTACAGAAACCACACACTAAGCACACAACTCCATCACCGGTTTCGACGGTTCCGGCGAAACGGGTGAAAGCGCCAACAGGACCGCCGATAATTTTGACGGAATCCTCTGGTCTGGTAGATCAGCAGCCTTCCCCGCATCCGTGTCTTGCGACTGTGCACTCCAAATTTAAGGGTGCTACCTCTAAATCGGGTTTGGATGCCGAAGCGCGATCATCCAACCTACTTCTAGGCCCCCTAGCCTTTCCGCCAGGGAAAAATCTACCACTAGACCCACGGTAGGCGGTAAATCTACTGCTGACCCGTTTACTCAATCTCCGCCGAATCGTCGTGAGTCAAGTCTCGCGAGGATTTCTTCGGCGGTTGGGCTGACGCCTAATAAACCACCAAAACGCATGGAGCGTACTGCGAACAGGTCTAAAAACACGCCATGGCACCCCAGTACTTGCAAAACCTACGAGGACAGTCGGGAGCCTCTGTCCAACACCCTTGGGGACAAATTTCGACACCATCGAGAGCAAGGTGACGTTTTTCCGCCTTTTGCCCCTTCTGGTTTGTCAAAGTGGAGCAGGGAAGACTTTGAAGGATGCATGGACCGTCTAGAAAGGATTGTCTCGCGTTCAGAGCATCCTTCCCCTAAGAGATCTCGTGAAGACCCTCTTTTGGTGTCAACTTCACTTTTTCCTGAAAATCTTGACTCTCAAGACACTTCTACTTCTGTCCACCATGAAGATGTGGTCCAGATGGACACTTACCAAGACATCTATGATGAGGAAGAAGACCCTTCCTTCCTGCAAGACTACCCTGATGACCAGGCGGATGCCATGGGCAACTGGGAGGAGACCCAGCAAGTGGAGACGGAGCCATGGGCGCTCCCTACGCAAGATCAGGACACTGATGTCCTATGCCAGGATTCCCCTCCTTCCACTCTGGCCCGCCAGGCCTCGCCTGTGGACGAACAAATGGCTTTCAATGCCATCTTGAGGATGGCAGCAGAGCACTTTAAGATCACCACCCAGGAGACGGTACCTGAACAAGATTTCGTGGAGGACATTTTCAAAGAGAAACCCCCCTCGTGCCAAACCATTCCTCTCCTGAACTCTATTAAAAGAAGGTTGGCCCCCTCCCTGGTCATGCCAGCACAGACCCGGGCAGTGAATCCAAGAGTGGAGAAACTATTTTGGCCATCTTGTACTGACCCTCCATATATTAAAGGCCACGGCACCCCCGACTCCTTGGTAGTCACTACCACCCGGAAACAGGCAGGGGTACCCCTTGCTACAGGGGAGACGCCTCCGGATAAGGAATCTAAAAGGTTGTACGCCTTAGGTAAACGTGTTAACTCGGCAGCTGCGTTCACCACACGCATAGCAAACCACACTACGTTGCTTGCCAGTTATGCAGACGCACAATGGAACCTTGTCCAAGAAGGTCTCCAGGAGGTTTCTGAACGCGCTAGATCCAGACTACTCGCCATCGTGGCCGCGGGCAGGCAGGTAAATCAAAATATAATTAAAAACACTCTGGACACTGGAGAGACGGCAGGCAGGTCCCTGGCCCAGGGCACACTACTCAAGCGGTACGCTTGGCTCCGCAACTCAGGTTTCAAGTCTGAAACACAGGCCACTCTTATTAACAAACCCATAGAAGAGACCAATCTCTTCGGTAAAGAAGTCAACGATGCTCTGGAGACGGCCAAGAAAGAGCACAAGACTCTTAAGTCCTTACAACAAACAACACTGAAGCCTTCTCCCAGGGGGGAGGCGGTTCTCGTCGGTCCTTTCGAGGACAATCCCGTGCAGGTCAAAACAACTACAATACGGGAAACTGGAACTCTGGATAAGCATCCGAAATCCCCCCCCCCCCTAACTACCCACCTAAGGGTCAATGACGCGGCAAAGGCAGAGGCCCCAACCCCAGAGGAGCTGCAGCCTCTGGTCAGAAATGACCAACGGATCCGGGTCCCCTCCCATGACACCCCTGTCGGGGGCGTTTAACATCTTTCCTTGCGGCATGGGAGGGGATAACTTCAGACTAGTGGGTCATAAAGACGGTCGCCCACGGGTACTGCGTGGAATTCGCCCGACCACCACGGTTTAGACCGCTACGATCACAACGCCTAACGCCGGACCATCTGCAGATCCTGATTCAAGAGGTGGAAGCGCTTCTGGGAAAGGACGCCATAGACGCCGTACCTATTCTTCAGGTAAACAAGGGTATTTATTAATTGTACTTCCTTGTATCCAAAAAGGACTTCACCATGCGCCCTGTTCTAGACTTGCGCCCAGCGAACACATTTATAAAACCCCAAATGTTTTGTATGGTAACGCTTCAGGAAGTGATCCCACTGTTGTAACAGGGTGACCACATGGCAACACTGGACATGAAAGATGCATACTTTCATATTTCAATGTTGCCAGCGCACAGGAAATATCTAAGGTTCATGATAGAGGACAGACACTACCAATTCAAGGTGCTCCCCTTCGGCATTGCCTCGGCTCCAAGGGTGTTTACAAAGGACCTGGCAGTAGTGGCAGCACACCTGCGCAGAATATCCGTCCCGGTTTACCCTTATCTCGACGACTGGCTCGTAACGGGACTCTTACGACACATGCTTTTTGACCGTAGTCTGGGATTCTCCAACAACGAGAAGAAGTCCCCAGTCAAGTAAAACTATTTCTGGGGGCTCTAATTCGGACGAAGGACAGCCTTGTCCTCCCCTCCAATGAGAGGGTTCAGAACATGCTTTTTCAGATCCATCAATATGTGGCCAGTCGAGAGGTGACGGTACGCAAGGCCAGGCAGCTGCTAGGTATGATGGCGTCATGCATATACTTGGTTCCCCACGCGCGCCTGCGCTTGCAACCTATGCAAGAGTGGCTCAACCGCCAGTGGTGTCAGGCCAGCGGACAATGGGGAGATCTGGTAGTTGTCTCGGCAGCCCTTGTTCTCTCTCTCTGCAGTGGCAGTCGAGGGAAAACCTCTTGAAGGGGAAGTCCTTCACCACCCCGCAGTGGAAGCCACTCTCACGACAGACACATCTCTCACGGGGAGGGGGGGGCTCACCTGCTTCAGCAGACAGTGCATGGAGTGTGGTCCTGTAACGCTCACCTGGTATCCACGGGGACGTCACTCAGCCTGTTCTGACCTCTTACGACCTCAAACCCTTCCCTGGAGCCTACTCGACTGGAGACTGGGCCTGAAACACAGGATTGGTAGAGTTTAACTCCCTGTTGTCTCTGTGTGCTTGAACCCCTTCTTCCCCGGGGTCCAACCCTTCCCTTTGATCTATAGCTCACCTTGCTTTCTTGGAAAGTGTGCTCTCCGTCCTGCTTTCAGCACAGGGGCGCGTTGATTGATGTGGGCTCGTTGCTGCCTAGTTACTTCACTGGCAACAGTCCTACAGGTAAGTATAATGAGTCTTTTGAACAGTTCTCTAACTTCGTTCCTTTCCTTCCTTAGATGATGGTCGGCGTCCAGGGATGGCGACATGCTGCTGAGATGAGTAGCGCTGAAGGTGAGTGAGAGCGTGATGCGACCCTTTCGTATTTGTATTGAACTGAGTTCTTTTTCTGTGTCTTTTAGGTGCGGCAATGTTTTTCAGCGTGGATGCCGGTTATGAAGAAGAAATGCAGTGAGTAAGCGCGGTATGCAGCGCCTCTAGATGTTTCCACGCTAACCTAGAGTGTCTTTTCCCTCTTGCAGATGGCTGAGAAGTTCCAGAGACAAAGTTCCCCCAGGGCGGTTGGGATTCAGGTAAGCGTTTGAAGCTTTTACAGTCTTTAAAAATAAGCGAAGATTTGCTGAATGCTTATTAGTGCCTTTTTTCTGTTCTTTTCCCTTTTTCTCAGGAAGCGGCGTGCCGGGATGGGAATGGCGCCACCGAAGATGCCCGCAGAACAGAAGGAGCGATGAATGATGGGCAGAAGTGCCGCAAGGTAAGGCTGTTCCTAACGGTGTTCTTGTTCTTGCAGGAGCTGAGCGCAGAAGAAAGATGCAGGCCTACTGGAGACCGATCCGAACACGGTGAGTGTCACGCTGCAGGTGCAGAAAACGCAAGGCATGTTTCTCAGCCTGGGCGTGGCTTAAATCGTCTCTGGGTATCCCAGGTGTCTCTGGGCTGAACCACACCCAAAAGACTAGACTGCATATGCAGTTCTGCGAACCAAAATATGTGGAGGCATCCATCTTGTCCCCATCAATGCACTACAAGTCCAATCCCCAATGTTATCCTATGGGAGTGAGTGAGTCTGGTGCCACAAGCGCCAAGTCTGACTCCAAGTGGGTCTTTGGAGGGATGTAGAGACCCTTGAGGGTCATGTAGGTGATCGTGGCCTGGCTCCAGCCTCACATCTTGGAGGGCTGGGGACATGAGGGGCAGGAATCATGACGGGTCCGCACCATATAAACCTGTTAGAGCTATTGGCAGTATTCAAAGCCCTGAATGCCTTTTAGACACAGCTACAGGGGAAAACAGTTCTGATACAGACAGCACCACAGCCATGTACTACCTACACAAACAGAGGGTCGGGGGGCACACACACTCTCCAGGGCTATCCAAGCTGTCCCAGAACATTTGGATGTGGCCTCTCAAACACAAGATGTTCCTGCTGTCCCAACACCTCCCAGGAGAACTCAATCTTCTAGCGGACTAGATTTCCCACTGCCTTTAGAGTACGAATGGCATCTACACAAAGACATCGTCTCTAACGTCTTCGCAGAATAGGGCTTCTCAGAGATCGACTTGTACGCAACTCAGTAGAACGCCCAATGCCAAGACTACGCCTCCTGATGCCTCCAGAACTGCTCCAAGGGGAATGGACTCTGGATAACATGGTCAGGGAAATTTGTCAACGCTCTCCCGCCTCGACCCCCTGACTCCCCTGCTCATCAAGATTGTGCACAACATGCACCAGGAACCAGTTACCATGATACTGGTGGCCCCTATATGTGGGCCCGACAACCCTGGTTCTTCCATCTTATGGAAATGTCCCTTTCCCCTCCTGTGAAACTACCCTGTCCGTACAACATGTTGTCTCAAGACGGAGGGGAGACGCTACACCCATGCCCGCAAACTCTACACTTAGCGGCCTGGCTCCTCAGGTCATAGAGTTTGGACACCTTCAGCTCCCTCAGAGATGCATGGACATACTCAGGGAAGCCAGAAAACCTAATACTCGTTATTGCTACTCCAGCAAGTAGAAGTGCTTTGTCATCTAGTGCAATAGTAAGAGTGTCAGTCCCATTGACTGCTCTCCTACCCACATTGTGTTGTACCTGACCCACTTGTTAGACTCCGGTCTGGTTTTTAATTCACTAAAGGTTCACTTGGCTGCCCTCTCAGCCTACACCAAATCACAACAGAAGGTGTCATGGTGGACAATACCTGTGGTCAAAGCCTTTATGGGAAAGGGTTAAAAGAATTCAGCCCCCCATTTCTAACCCAACTCCCAGATGGGATCTGAATGTGGTTCTAACCAGACTCATGGGGTCTCATTTTGAACCAATGCATAAAGCACGCCTAAAAGATCTTACTTATAAGACACCTTCCTAGTGGCTATCACTTCTATCAGAAGAGTTAGCGAACTACAGGCCTTTAAATCCTTGACCCTTTTGTTACAGTCCACAAAGATAAGGTGGTTCTGCGCACTCATCCCCGATTTGCGCCTAAGTTCATTTAGGAATTCTGCGTGAATCAATCGATCGAACTACCTATGTTCTTCCAGAATCCCACTAGCATGGCCGAGAGAAGCCTACACACACTGGATGTGCGCAGGGCAGTCATGTTTTACATAGAAAGGAAGAAACCACTGAGGAAATCAAACCAATGGCAGCTGGCAGAGAAGGGGATCTTGTCTCTAAGTCAGCTATCTCAAGGTGGATAGTTAAGTGAATCACACTATGTTATGCTCTTGCTAAGAGAGAACTGCCCTTCAAGCCTAGAGCACACTCTACTCGGGGCACTGGGGCTTCCATAGCATTCATTGCAAATGTTCCCCCTTGAGTCCATTTGCAAGGCGGCAACCTGGAGTTCTGTACACACCTTCACAAAACACTATTGCCTAGACACTCATTCTAGATCTGATTCTCAGGTGGGACAAGCAGTATTAACACATCTTTTCTCTACTATTCCGTCTCCCAACCCACCTCCAACTCTGGGTTCTGCTCGGTAGTCTATGCACAGCATGTGATTCTAAGCAGATTAACCAGCATCAGAAGACATCCATTACTCACCATAATAGCATTTCTGATGATTGTATCTGCTTAGATTCACATGCGCCCACCCTTCTTCCCCGCTCGGATGGAAGGAACATAGACGTCTTGCTACTTTCTCTCTTTATGTACTCACTCACATTAGCCTTGGGCTCCCTTATGGCAAAAAAAATACAATTGGAGGGACCTCGGCGCGTGAGGGATTTTGGGTACACTACACGTCACCATAGGGATAGTGTTAAACACACGCCTATGCCGACGTCCCCTTTCGGACCCCGAAAGACAAGATGCAATACTCTGCGGTTACCACTGGATGTCGGACCATATGCACAGCATGTGAATCTAAGCAGATCCAATCATCAGAAATGCTATTACGGTGAGTAATGCATGTAATATCGTCTATATAGACAACAGCAAACATGTCCAAGTATACACGCAGTACCTCGTCTAGGAAATATTCAAACGCGGCTGACGCATAACAGAGCCCGAAGGGCATAACTTGGTACTCGTATAACCTGAACTTTGTCCGCAAGGCCTCTTCCTTTCGTCCCCTTGTTGCACGTGCACTAAATGGTATGCTCCACGTAGATCTAATTTTGTGTACACCGTCGACCCTCGCACCTGGTCCAGCAGAACGGGTATTAAAGGGAGCGGGTATCATTTTTTAATGGTGATACGGTTAATGGCCCTGTAGTCAATACAAGCTCTTAGGTCTCCCGTTTTCTTAGGCACGAAGAATGATGGAGAGGCGAAAGGTGAGGTGGAGTGTCTAATAAAACCATTGGCAAGATTGGCCTTTATCTACTCCTTTAGGTGTTTGTTTTCCACTTCGGTGAGAGCATAGATTCTACTGCAAGTTAGGGTAGCGCCTGGTTGGAGATCTATACGACAATGAAAGGGCCCATATGGAGGCAAAGTCTCTGCAGCTGCCTTGCTGAAGACATCTCTATATTCTTCGTACTCTGTGGGCAAAGTATTTTTGAGATTTCTGATAACGTGAGTGTCGTAACTGATACCTTTGCACTGCGCCGAACAGTGGTCCGATACTTGTCTATAGTCGGGTTATTTAACCGTAGTCAATTTAGCCCCAGGATCAAACCAGATTGCGGTGCCGCTATAACGTTGAACTGAAGTGTTTCCCGGTGGTCTTCATCACACCAACTGCATGTGTATGGTCTGTTGTGTAATAGCACCCGACGTCGGTGAAGAACCGTCCACAGATTTGACCTCTTCAGCTAACTGCATATTGACCAATGGAAATCCCAAACGCTGCGCTTAACAGCGCATCGACGAAGTTACCGGTGGCTCCCGAGTCTATCACCAGGGATACAGGAATCCGTTTGCTTTGCCAACTCAGGTGGCCAGCCATCATTACATGAGCAGCCTGATCGCAATGGGTGTTGGCCAAAATCTGTGGGGTGTCTTTGGATGTGCCTGAACCCCCCTCACAGGCAAGCACTGGCGTTTCCCGATGGTTCACCCCTGGGTTTGATGGGACACTCTCGCAGGAAATGTCCAGCCTTCCCGCAGAAGAGGCACATCTTGCCTCTTCTCCTTTTCATCCTTAGGCAGCAGTCCCTGCACTGACCCTATCTGCATGGGTTCTTCATGATTCTTTTCGGACATCTTGGCGGGTTTCTGTTGGTCCAAACGCACCAAAGGTCTGGATTCCCATTTCCGCCGTTCCTGCCGTCGTTCACACTGGCCCTCAATACAAGTTAGGCGGTGGACCATGGTGCTATTAGCACCATGGTCCATGCCGGATTCTGCCATGGTGGATGGCGGAATTACCGCCTCATTCCAAGGTGAGTGGGGCGGTAATTCCCCATTCACCATTTGCCCTTCCCTATTCCCATTTTTGCCCCATAGGGCATAATGGGGATGGGGAAGGCGCTAATTACGGCACCGTAAATTACGGTGCCGTAATTGGCACCAAGGTCGCTTAGCGCCTGCAAAAAGCAGGCGTTAAAGTGTGAATCAGACGTTAAGGGTTTAACGGCGCCAACGGCGCCGTTAAACCCTTAACGCCTGACTTGTAATGAGGGCCACTGTCTCTGATCCAGGCCACTGTCTCTGATCCAAATCTATGATGGCCCGAACAGTCATCTGTCTGGGGTTCCACTTGTGCTATCCGGTCCTTCAACTCGTCTCTGAGTCCCTGGTAAAACAGGGCCATCCATTTGTCTTGTGGCCAATCTGTTTCCATGGCTAACTGGGTGAAGGAAATAACCTAGGATACCAGGTCTTTGCTACCTTGCCTGAGAGTCAATAGGTCTCTATCCTTGACTAGTGATGCCGACCGTCAGTTGAATATCTTAATGAATTCCTCAAGGAACTTGTCCCAGCTATACAGAAGGGCGTTGTCTTTCCTAACCAACGGTGTGGCTCATGATGCTGCATCCCCAGCTAGATAAAAAATGATAAAGGCTGTGCTGGCCGGGGCGGTCCGCAACACCGTAGGTTTGGTCAAGAAATGCAGCTGGCATTGCATAATAAACTGGTTAAATTTCTCTGGAAGTCCCTGTGGTACCGTTCTGGGGCAGCCAACGGTAGCAGGGGTTCTGTGTTTGACTTGGACAGTTTGCTGGATGGATGACTTGATTATGAGGTATTTGAGGATTTTGACGAGTTCCTTCAGGTGTGGGTAGGTTCCTGTTCCTAATGGCCAAAGAATATTTTTGTAGTGGGGCTGTTGATTGGTTTGTGTTTTGATTTGTCTTCCATGGTCTACACATGAAAGGTAGTTCTAGAAGCCTGGTTGATTGTGTACCTTTTTTAGATAATAGGTGTATTGTTCTCATAGTAATAGCAGGTTATGCCTTAGTTGATGATGGATTTCCAGGATTTGAGGGGTGTAGGGTGAAATGTAGTGAGCAGGGGGACATGTATAGTCTGTTTTGTACGAAGGGAATGCAGCCATCCAGTGCAATTAAACATATATTTCAATCTTTTTCCATGTTTATTCGTTTTCGTTTTTTTTTTTTTTGCTCAAGGTTGTGAAACTGTTGTAAATATAAGCACTAACACTAAAAAACACTTTTTGGGGGAGTGATTTTTTTCTCCATCAAACAATAAAGCCAGAGATGCAAGTAATGCAACCCACAATGTAGAACTAGGATTACAATAAATAACATTTCCTTACAGGTAGGTATCTCAATTTTACTCACTTTTGTGTAATGGGAGTCCATATTTTCATTTCCTGCAGCCAACCTGTTCTGCATCTTCTTCCCTCTGTAGGCCTTGACGTGGGAGTGCAGGAGAAAGGATATCACTTGTAGGCAGTAAACCGATAGGAAGGACAGATAGTGGGGTTATGCATGCACTAGAGATTCTATGCTTTTTTAAATTTTCTCCTTGGATGCAGGACAAAATACAGGAAGTTGTTTGCATAGCAAGACTTCTCATGTGTGGCGAAGAAAGGAAAACCAGTACAGGAGCATCTATGGATACTAATTTGTATTTTTCACTATGCATGGTCTGTACTCTCCAACCAATGGAACACATGCCCTGCATCCTGCTTCCCCTCATCATGTCACTGTATACCGCTCTGCAACAAATGTCACCTATATACCAAGTTGCAGTGTTTTCACTTTGTTACAGGCTACTCTTCAGTTCTGTGTGGTGAAACCTCTCATGGCCACGCTGACCGTTGTCCTTCAAGCCTTCGGCAAATATAAAGATGGAGATTTCAAGTAAGCTATCCTTATCAATTGCCTTAAAATTCATTTTTAATGTAAGTTTTCAGGGGCATGTGGTATGGTGATATGGATTCCCGTTTAGAGGTGTTATATTGTGCAAGCCATGCTTCTACTACATTTTTTGTTCTTTCCACATTATCATGGGACATCAGCATTCTATGTCCGGTGACAATAATAGATCCCCTTAGCTGTGTATAGTGACATTGAAAATGCAAGCCAAGTAAAGTGTCCAATATCCTGCCCCGGCTTACCTCCAATAATGCGTGGCTTTCTTTTCCCAGCCCTACTTCTAGCTCTACTTTATACTCTTTGGCTAAGCAGCGCGATACCTGAAATAGCCATCTTGTTTCTACATAAATTACTTTGGAGTTCTTCCATTCCGGATTGTCTTCCTGTTCTTCCTCCTTGCTTGCTTCTAGTAATTAAGGCTTCAGCATGGGTGTTTCTTGTTTTGCCTTCTATCATAAAGAGGCAAGAACAGAATAAACAGACACTAATATTTTTGAGTTCTTAACAGTTTTGTTTACACTTTAAAGGATGTTCTACACTTTCTGAATAATAAATGGAAAACACTCTGGGCAACAGGTTAGTAACTTGATAAATAATAAAGGCTGTATGCTGCCGAATTTCTCCCCTCCCAGGAACTGTCTGGCAACAGCCTGCAAGGCTTAGCACGCCAAACAGAAACTATAAGGACAGCTTGTGACCGGCAGTGGGACTGATGGTTTTCTGTGGAATAAAAAATAGGGGCATTCTATCAGCAAACTTGTGCCAGGAAGGGTGAAAACTGTGTATACACAACTCTAAAAGGGCCTATTGTCCAGAGTGCTACAGGCACAATCCATAGTCTTTAAAGCAAAGTTTTGGAAGTCCCTCTCAGTCCTCAGGTTTTGTAGGATCCTGGTGCCCTTCTTTTGTCGTGTTCAGGTCGAGTCCTCTGAGACCCGGTTTGTAGTTGTCTGTCTTGACTATGTAGCCTCCTCTAATGATAGATGTCCTTCTGTGGCTGCTGGGATCCCTTGTGTCCATAGTGATTGGAATGGACAGGACGTCTTCCTGGCTTGCTGTCCTGCCTTGGACAACTGGAAAAATGGGAATATGCATATTTCTCCCTGAATCGCCTTGGCTTAACTCTTCCTGTCTTGGACAATTCCGGTAGGCATCTTTCTCCAGAATGGGTTAAAATGCTCATGAATATTCCCCGTCGTCAGGCTGGGAATCCTTGGTAAAAGAAAAAAGTTTCACTTTCACTTAAACTGTTTTTCTCCTGTGAACCAACCCCTGAACTATGGGTCATACTGCCCCCAGCCAATGAGTGCCCTCTTCCTAAGCCCCTCCTCTGGCAGCCATCTTTGGATTTTTACCGCACGTTCAAGTGTTGGGAGTCCTCGAGTTTTGCTCCGTGAGCTATTCTACGTTTTTTGCGCTTTCTCTGAGGAAAAAGTCCTATTTTCGTCAAACTGAGCCCGTCTGCTCTTTCTCTACATCGGCTGAGAAGCGGGGATCCGTTTGTCTGTGAATTTCAGTGCCCCTTAAGGGCAAGGATCGGCGATTTTTCGTCGAAAGTTCCAGAAGGCCATGAGACCTACTCTGCATTCCGGACCATGTCGGAAGAGAGAAAAGAAGGAAGCTGCCTTTGCAAGCTCTGTTCCAGCTGCGGACTGCGGAATGTTTTTTGTAGAGGACAAACGCCTTCAGTGCCTCTACTGTCTCCACCCGGACCACCGAGAAGGAGATTGTGAGATCTGCCTCGGGTTCAGCAAGAGAACCATAAAAGATCATTACAGTAGACTGGCGGTGTGGCACAGCGCCAACGCCTCTACCCGGTGCCCCAAGCAGCGGCATGCCTCGCCCAGGACCTGCCTCAGGAGCGGGCTTCTAAGTCCGTTGAGGGCGCCCTATCCATGGGGGCCGAAGACAATGCCAAGCAACGCAAGTCTGTTTCCGTTGAGGTTGCCCCTGAAGCCGGTCCCACAATGGGCAGGGCGCGATCAACCTCACCTTCTGCCTCCATCTCCAGCCATCGGTCCAGCTCCTCCTTAAAGAGGAAAGCGGCCAACCCGGCTAAGCTCTAGAGGCATCCTCAGCCGTCAGTAACAGAGTACCATGCGCACGCAGATTGTCCAAAACTCGCCTGGCGAGTCTCGCACCCATCACCCAGGTTTAACAGAACAGTCAGCTATTTGCAGGGCTCCCCTCTCGGGTCCAGGTGCCAGTCCACACTCGTCCATCCATTAGTTGGCCTCGCCAGGATGATCAAAGAACAGGGATTTGCCCTTATAGAGCACCTTTAGCCTAGCAGGATATCTGAGGATATACTTGAGCCCCAGATTGCTAAGCCTTTCCTTAGTGGGAACAAACATGTTTCTTTTCTTTTGTGTAAGAAGTATGTAGTCCGGTTAGACATCCAGTAGAGACGATCTTCGCTTGATATTGCCTCCACCCCTAGGAAACATAAGTATCGTCTCTCGGTCTCGAAAGTTAAAGATCCGTGCAATGACGGGACAGGGAGATGCACCCGGAGGCGTGTGACGAGCCAGCGATCTGTGAGCCTTTTCGACTGTGAAGCTCTGAGACAGCTGCCGGGGTCTAATCTCCTGTAACATCAAAATCTCAATGTAATACGTGGTGTCAGGCCCCTCCTCACCCTCCCCAAGCCCCAATGTTCTGATATTATTGCGGTAGGATATTCCCTTTGTGTCCTTGGCACGCCACTGCAGGACCTTGTTCCTGTGCACCAGCTCATCCACTGTCGCTTTCAGGGCTTCAGTGTTGTTTTTTTGGCCGAAGTCTGCTCCTTGCTATCAGTTAGTTGTGTGGACAGTGATCTTACTTCTTGCCGGAGGAGATTTGCATCAATCTGTATTTCGTTAATTTAGTACTCAACGGAGGTGCGTAAAGCCGCAATTGCCCCCAGTACCTTGTCCTCTTGCGGACATGGGCCACCATCTGCTTGCATTCCGCTATCAGTCCCAGAACAGTGGTCTTTGGGGCCAAATTAGTTCATAATAGTCTTTTTCTGGTGCCCCTTCATCTTGGATTCTGGCGTGTTGCATGCTAGGCAGGCATTGCAGGTCCCATGCCTCTCAGAGATGGCAGGTGTTTGCTCTATCTAAGCTGTGGGGTCCGTCAGCACAGCGCAGATACCCCCAGGAGGTAGTACAGTTGGTTCATATATCATAGGCAGTGTATCACAACTATGAAAGTTCCAGGGGTTATGAGTACATAGCTTATACAGGTCACAACCTCTCCAGCAACAGGGAACAGCTTTTGTTTAGGGAGGATGCTGTGCGTATTGCACAACAGTAGACACTTTGTCTTGTGCAAGTGGCATCCATCCAATACAATGTGGAAATCAGTACTGCCCATAGGCAAAGGATCTAATGCGCATTAAACAGGTGAGGCCAGGTGAAGTCTGCATGCTCCCAGGGGGCTCACTATGCCCAAGGTGCCTACCAGGCTATCTCAAGTTTATTGCTCCTATTAAGCGTCACCAGCTTCTCCTGCAGTCACTCTCCCATGTGCCTCTCAGGCTCTTGCCAGCAGGAGCACGGTCCATCACACCCACGGCCGCTGTATATCAAAGTTGTGGGCAGGGGACCTCCACCCACACTGCTACAAAGCTCCAATGCTTTCAGGACCAAGAGCCACACTTAATTTCTCCCAGGTAGTGCGTTCTCACACGGGTCACCCAGCACTCTGTGTGCGGCTCACAGCCGCCGTCTGCACTGTGTCCCGCTTCCGCCTGGAGCCAATCTGCCCGGCCCGCTGTCTCCAACAGGCTCCCCCACTTGCCTCTGTGCTGCCCTCCACTCCAGACTATGATCCTCAGTCTGCCGCAGCAGGCAAGGGGAGCACTAGCTGGTCATATGCTCAATCCACCCACGTGGTCAGATCAGCTGCTGGGCACAGATGAATCCGTGCTTCAGACCACAGTCTGTGCTGCGTCTCCACCCTTCATGACAGTCCGACTGCGACTGCCATCTTGATTTCGGCGCCGGCAACAAACTCCAGCAAATTGCCATCGATCCCTGACACCTCACGATCTGAGAGTCAGCTACGGTGCACAATAAACCTTTCCGACGCACCCCCAGCCAAAAATCACTTTCCTACGCAGGCACAAAGGATCAAGAATAGGATCTGTCTCGAGAGCTTCTCTCAGGCACTCCCTACAGCATCGCGGCAAGCCACGCCTCCCCCCTTTCTTTTTACCTTAGGATCATTTTACTCTTAATCTTTGCAGCCCAGGTGGTAGTAATAACTTCCTTTTTTGGTAAACATTTTTGGGGTTCACGCCTGTGCACCTTTATTTTGTTTTACTGTGCACTAGCAAATTTACCACTGCAGCAACCAAAATGCCAAACAATAATGTTTATATGGTCTTTTCAGCTTGTTTTCGGGGGGAATCTTTCTCCTGGGTAGGGGGTAGTAAATGAACCTATGTGGTCATGCTCTTGGCAGGCTCTAACAAGATCCATGGAAGACACCTTTGTGTGTTTGCAACAGGTTTGGACTTTAAGGGAGAGTCCCTAATTCTCAACCAAACCAATGTGATGTCATGTCTGTGACTGCGCTAGCTATCCCTGATTAGATACGGTGGTAGATCAGAACCAGGAGAGGGGCAAGATGGCATTGTTTTCATACTTTTCTTTATTGTGAAGTCACCGGAAACCGAGGTTGTCCGTATCTCTAAGGTGCTTGAAACTATTGTATGAAGGAAACAATCTAAAATAATAGATGCTCGCCAGGATGTCTGTTTGAAATAAGAAAGTCCTCTCCTTGGAATCCTATGCTACCTGTGTTCTGTTCCCATCACTTGGAAATTAATTGAATAAACTCAACAAAAATACAGTTGGGCCCAAAGCAAGTGGCTGGTGGTTGACTTCTGACCCCCTGCAGTGTGTGTCCTTTTCAATTGAGGCTCCTTGCCCCTGTGTAAAACCTGACCCAGGAGCCTGAATGAATTTCCCAGCTTTTCTCTTCTATATTGCGCAAGACAGTCCGATAGTGTCTTTCGCCCTGTCTCTGGGCCTGTTTTATCTCACCCTGTCTTGGTGTCTCCGTCTCCCAACATGCCTTGTGGGTCAGTTTCTTTTACCCCTCTTTGGGGTCTTGGGCATCTCTCCTCGCCTTGGCGTTTTGAGTCTCTTGCATAGTCCTCGGTTTTCGTCTTTGTCCCCACCCTGGAGGTCTCGCGTCCCTCACCCCGCCTTAGAGTTTCAACTTTTCTACCTCACCCCAGGGCCTCGGGTCTCTCACCCTGCCTTGGGGTTTAGTTTATTCTACCCTGTCTTGCGGTTTTGGGGGGGTCCTCTCACCCCGCCTTGGGGTTTCATTGGGCCGGTTCTCCCTCCCGATTGCCCTGGCTCCACTGCGTAACTTTTACTGTGTGTGCTCACAAGAAAAGCCGGGTAGTTCTGCAGCTGCGGTGCATTCTTGTCTGTCCCCTCTAGGCATCTCATACTGGGCATCCATCAATTGGGGCCCTGGAATTGGTGTTGCCAGTTCTCCACTTCGCCGGCAGTCGTGGCCCTGCGTGACTCCTTTGTGTTGAGCCTCTCCATCTCCTGAACCATCAGGTTTGTCTGCGTTCCGCATGCTCAGCCATGACTCTCCTTGCCAGTCCTGGTCTAGGCGCCTCATCGTTTGGCCACACATCCCAGGAAGAGGGCCCTGCCTTTTTTGGGTTCTGTGGGCTTCTCACTCCCGCTTCAATGCTGATTGCATCTTTATATCTCTGTGTACAAAGGGCAAGTTGATCCAGCCTCCACCCGCTCCAAGCGAGTTCCCCTCACACTGAGGGTTAGGAACCACACCAACCAGTCCATAAGGAAGTTTCAAGTCATTACTCAAATTCATACCCATGTAGCTACCAAAAGTATTGCGACTTTGAGAATAGGGAGAATCTGTGATATCCCTGTCCAGGAATCTCCCATCCCCAGTGAGATCCCGCTTGCCCTGTTAGGCAGAATCCTGTCCAATGCCCTTAGGGACCACTACACACAATTAAGACCACAGGTGGCAATACAAGTTTTACCTTTGGTACGAGCCTGTACTACTATGTCAGAGTGGTAGCAGTGGCGGAGCAGCCAGGCTTATCTCTAGAGTATATGAGCAGTAGCAGAGATTACACAAAGGGACCACAATTACGGTGACTCGAGCAAACACTGACTCAAGGTTTCAGGTAGAAAAATAGAAGTACATTTATTTTTAAACCATTCGTTATAAAGACATCACTTCTTTTAAACTCAAATAAAAACCACACATTAAATATACCACAACTAACCAATCCAATTTGTACAGTAAGTCTGAAGGTAAGTACCCTGTGTTTTGAAGGAACCGGTGTTACGAACAAAACACGTTACCGCGAATACGATTGCGATCGCTTTTTGACAGTTCGGTCTACTAAACAAACATGTATCCGTGAAATGAAATGCTACCGGGGCAAAAACACACTTAGCACTTGAGATACCCAGAGGGAGTTGAAGACAAAAATCACAGGCAATATTTTGGTTAGGCAGGCAGAATCAAGAAACACTCAACGACAGGAGTTCAAAAGTCAAAGGGCCGGAGCCAGGGTCGAAAGACACCCGGGCCAGTTGCCGAAGATCACACGGTCAAACAGTTCACGATTCAACATAGCCAAAAGTACTTCAATATTGTCAATGTTCGGAAGCAAAAGTTATAAGGAGGGAGGGAAGACGAGGGCAAGCCTTGGAAATGAAGAAAAAGGGATTCACCCAGTTTCCTCAACAGAACACAGTACCTTGTTCCAGTGGTGCAGCTGGTGCCCTGGCAGTTGTTCCTGTTGGTTTCCCGCAGACCCACGATTCCTGGAGCTTTGTTATGAAGGACGACATCTGAAGGGGGTCTGCACCACACAGAGATGAAGCCGGCAGCAGCGACAAGGAATAAAAGGTGCGCTCCTTAAAAACAGGAGAGGCTCTTCAGGTGGCTATCACGACCACTACAGCAGTGTGCAGCGATTTCGACCAAAGAAGAGGATCCTCTGGCTGTAGAAGATGAGCTGTTTATCCCCACCTAGCTCAAGGGAAGAAGACTCTGGACTGGATCTTCTCTAAGTCATTGAAGGGAAGATAGCTCAGGACTGCAGTAGGGCTTCACCGGGACGGGGTAGTTACAGCAGCCGTCGTTCTTTCCTCTTCTCTTCGGTTCCTTGTAGTTCCAGTGGCGACTCTCTGACTTCTAGCCCTAGAGACCTGCCTTTTATGCGAAAAACCCCCATTCACACAGCCTGGCTGTCAATCACCCAGCAGGGGGGTTGTCCAGCCCGGACAACTACCCTGGCCAATCATGACAAAGTGCGACTTGGGTTTCCTAGGATACCCTGTGCAGGGGGTGACAGTGTTAGGGAGAATTCTCTGGAAAGGCTAATTTCCCAAACCTAGTGAGTCCCCCAGCAGCTTTGCTGGATTTTTGGGGTTTATTGTTTTCTCCTGCTAAGAGTGAGACTCTTTTTCTCTCACTCTTAGGCATGATTTGAGAATGTCCTTTGACTATGTAATGTGTTTTATGGGCTATGGGGTCTTTTACTCAATAGGGCTTCATGTGTTTTGGTATATGTGTTACACAGCACCCTCAGTGCAGTAACACAGGGGTGTCATAGTGACCCCCAAACATAGACTCCATACCCTGGGACTGACTACTGTCTGCCAGGGCATGTAAAGTCGCCATTGACTTTACTAGTCTTAAATTGTGAACAGAACCAGTACAAACCATCATATTGTGGAAGTACTGGTAGGGGTAATTCGATTGCCCTTGGGTCTGTTTTCCAAGAGGGCACTGTCCAGTCCCCCCCTTGTCGAGTTTCTGGCTGGTGGCAGTGGATACCACGCATTGGGATTTTCCCATTCACTTTAAACGCACCACTTTTTGGTGCAATGTTAAAGATACCGCCGGGTTATTTATTTAATATTTATTCCCCGGTTGGGTCTTTTTGCCAGGACTCGGTTTTAAAATGGCGTTTGTGTTCTCCTCTGAAACCCTAACCCAAGTCGAGCCTCTGCACAGAAGCCTCCAAAAGTGGTGCCACTCTGTCTGGGTCTACAGGATGTGTGGGAGGGGGGGGAATAGGCACCCTGGACTGAGTTGCCTTGGCAACTCAAGGCGCACTCTTGTGTGATTGGCCCAGTGGTGAGCCGCCCGGCTCACCACTTAGCATGTTTGATTGACAGCTAGGCTGATGAATGGGGGTTTTCTGCATAAAAGCAGGGCTTTGGGGACTGGAACTTCAGAAGTCGTCACAGGACCTAAAGAATCCGAAGAGGGGAGAAGCTGAGCCATCTAAAACGACGACACCAACGGTGGAGCCCTGCTGTACGAAACTCATCACTTTTCCGACGACAGAGAAGATCATCTTCCAGGAGAGTCTTCTTCCCTTTGAGCTGGTGGGACCAACCAGTTCGCCTTTTTCGCCTTCCTGGATCGTCTCGTGGTCAAATCGCCCGTGCCAAGCACCACGGCGGCCGGATAGCCACGCTTCGCCACTTCTGCGAATAAAAGGTTAGTACCTTTTAACTGGGAAACTCCGCGGCTGGTTTCTTCCCTGGCAGTGCAACGACCTCCAACTTTCCTCCACTTCAAGATCTTCTCTTCCTCTGGACGAAGCCCCGACCTGCACCCGCTGCCAGGAACAACTGCCCCCGCTGGAGCTTTCTCACCATTTCAGGTACCGTGGCCCACCTGGTCTCCCTTGCATGACTGTCCAAGGTGTCCCATAAATCCTTGACTCTCTATCCTGGGGTGACCTCGGACCTGTTAAAATTACCTTTCTAACTTGATCCAACTTCTTTTGACTTTTCTGCAAAGACTTTGAGTGCATTTCCACTTTGTGATCTTGGGCACATTCCGCCTTGGTTTCTCCAAGAGTGGGCCTGGCCTATGAACTTTTTGCTCTACAGTAGACCCTGCCTTTCTTGACTTGTTGTGGGTTCTTAAGTGTTCTTACTGTGTGATTTCCCTATTCTGCCTTTTCTCCCCCCTTTTTTTTAACAATTATTGGAGTGCCATCTATAGTTTCACGCTCACCTCTGTTTTGCTAAATAAGTGGTGTCTTAACCTAGACTTGTCAAATAATTAATTAGGGAGGTGTATATATATTTAGTGACTGATTTTGAACTTGCTTGACATATTGGTGCCAGTGTATTTTTTACAAGTGTGTTTTTAAATAAATAATTATATACTTTTATACCCAAGCTCTGGTCAGTGTTTGCTTGTACTACTGTATTTCTAGCCCTATTGTGTATACTCTATATACTGCCTAACTCTTCTTGAGAGAAGTCTGACTGCTCAGCCACAGCTACCAGGTAAATCTGGGTGGTGCAGACTGCTACCAATTGGGTTTACTGCTAACACCTATAGTCTTAAACTTTTTGCAGTGGTCCCTAAAGGAACTGCACAGGTTTCTGTCTAACATACTACACCCGTCACTCACATTCAGCCCACCTAGGCGCCTGGGGGAAGGCTTCTGAACAGAAAGCCCGCCAAAAGACGGTGAACAAAGAAGGCAAACCTAGTTTGCTGTACAAAGTAAGACACAAGAAGGACTTTAACAAAAAGAAACAGCGAATAAACCCAACCGGAGCCAAAAGAAAGACGATTTGGTCAAGCAGTTTTATGTTCGAGGCTAATATAATAGCCAAGAACAGTACCACGTTTATCTAATATAATTGTGGTAGAAAAGTTAGGGTAGATACCACTGCCACCAGCCAAGTCTAAATGTTAAAAGAGCGAAATAATGCTCTAGGAGATACAGATAAAAAGGGAGACGAGTTAACCCTTTCCAGTACTCCATGGAAGATGGGTTGCACTGGATCTGTGGTAGATTGACTAAGTAAAGTTAATGGTAACTTTACCCTTTTCTGGGGGACAGTAGTCGCCTCAGAAATGGAGTCGAGGGAAGTCTTAAAGACAACCCGGTGCCACGGCACTAAAGGTGTTGGGTGAGGTGTCTAGTCAAATGGTCGACAGACAAATGGTCGACAGACAAATGGTCAACACAATTTGGTCGACAGGACAAATGATCAAATTTATTTTTAGTTATATATATTTGTTTAGGTTTTCATTTATGGAAAAAAAGGGGTTTTTAAGGAAAAAAAAAGGGGTTGGGAGGGGGAAAACAAATGTGAAAAAAAACTATTTGACCTGTCGACCTTTTGGTGTCGACCATTTGTCCTGTCGACCATTTAGATTCGACCAGTTGACCTACAACCGTTGTGTGACACACAAAAAGAAGGGCGCTGCTGAAATGGTGTGCTTCAGAGTCCACAATCACAAAAACAGATACAAAACACATAGCAAAACACAGATAAGAGTGGGGGGAAAGCTCTCACTCTTACCAAGTGGAATAAAATAAACTCCAGAAGTCCAGCAAAGCCACTGGGGGACTCGCTAGGTGAGGGAAATTAGCCGTAGATGAGAATTCTCCCTAACACCTGTTCCTTAGGGGGTGTTAAGCTTAGCAGGCTCACCTTCCTTGTCCCATAGGGGTTGACTCACTTGTAAGAGGGGCCGAACACCCTGGATTTGTCGCAATACCCACCCATCGTTTGAATGTTGCAGGTCCTTCTGATAGGTGGCTGAGGTCTTAAGCCATTCAGGTAGGCGACCACTCTAACTAGAAATTTGAACAAAAGTGCCAAAGCCAATTCCTGTGCAGTTCTTACTATCGAACAGGGGCGGGCCACACTATGTCTAAGTTAACAATCCTGTACCTTTTTGTAAGTCCTCTCCAGGCTCGTGGAAGCTGTGGATCTGTAGCTGGACTTCCTCATCTTGAGTAAGAGTCCTCTGTATTGGGACTTTGTGTAGCCTCCAGTACTGTGCAGCTTTCTGGGTGACTTTGTGGAACACAAATTCAGAGGCTGCCCTGCTGTTGCTCTCAACCAGAAAGGGGGCTTTGCTGGAGCTGAAGTCCTTTACTCACCCTCAGTCACCTGCTAACCCATGCTATGTTACCAGAACTTCTTTCTCTTCACCTTTGAAGCCCCCCTCTGTCTTTGGTACTGAAGCAGAGGTTCTTCAGGTTGAAAGTCCACCCTCCTGCCTTAAACTTCGAGGTTGTGATCTGAGACAAGAACCGCCAACTGGCTATACCAGCTGTCAAACATAGCCACCTATGCACCCGAAACCTAGACCCCTCCCCCCCACCACTGCAATCAAACATGATAGCCATCATCCCCATCAGCCTAGAGTTAACAGAGGTTGGTTTTTGGGGGTTTGTTTTTCCCCCGTTATTCGTTGAATCAAATAGGGCCTAAAGATCTGGTGGTTGAGCCTTGCAATAGGAAACCTGCTTGTGGGTGTCCCTAGACACTTGGAATTGGCAGTTGCCCCCTCCCTCCACAGGAAACCTGGAAGTACTGTTTTATGAATTGTTACTATGTAACCACACTTGACTATTGTATCGAGCCCCATTGAATTCTATGCTAGACCTTTGTTAACTTTTCTGAACTTCATTACGTACCCAAAACTGCATACTTACCTACACCGTTGGTTGAATGCGTTCCTTGGTAGGATTGAACTACATAGGCTTATTTAAGTATTGGTGTGCCTTATAATAACTGCTTCCTGGATACCTCACACTTGGTATGTTGAAAAGGATGAATATCCGCACAGTGTTATGGTGGGTTCAGTGTTATTTATTTAAGAGAAGACAAATAGGGCCTCATTACACGGATGGCGGTAAGGGATTACCGGTACTGGTAAGGGTACCGGTACCGGTAATCCCTTACCGCCTTACTATGAGGTCCCTTCGCGGGTCTACCAGGTTTTACCAGCCGTTAAGGATGGGTACCGCAAAGGGACCTTGGATTGAATTATGGTACCGCAAATTGCGGTACCGTAATTACTGCCTTCCCCATTCCCATTGAGCCCTAAGGGGGCTCAAATGGGAATGGGGAAGGGCCAATGGTGAATGGGGAATTACCGCCCCGCCAACCTTGGAATGGGGCGGTAATTCCGTCATCCACCATGCCGGAATCGGTAAATTACCGGCGGCAACCGCCTTCCGTGTAATGAGGCCCATAGTCTTTGTTGTGGTTAGCCGACACATGTTTCAATCTCTGGGGTCTTTATCAAGGCTATGTTGTAGGTGAAAGGGGGCTCGGATGTCCAGGGTTAAGGGTCCTGTTTAGGTTGGGTGAGTTCCCGTGTTCCAGTATTCGGTTGTTGATAGGCCTGTTAGGCTGTGGTATCACTGTCCGTTCGTGTATGGTGTCCTATTTAGGGAACTAGGACACCATGCATGGACGGACAGTGATCCCACAGCCTAACAGGCCTATCAACAACCAAATGCAGGGAAGGTCTCAACCTTCACTATTCAGCGTGCAGGTAGAGGCTGGGCCCAGCTCTGAATCCACTGAGCCTCAGGCACGTGGCATCGAGCATGACAAGATGGCCGCCACGCCAGGCAAAATGGCAGCCCATGCCCTTCCCACTCGGAGATCATGCTGGGGAGCGCACATTCAGGTGGGATTCGACAACTCCTGTTACCTGGTCCACGTCCTACCCCTCGGCTTCCCAGGGTAGGTACGCATCACCCTATATGGCGAGACAAGGGCTGCCCAGGACACTGCAGCCTCAGGCTCCGGCCCCTACTCCGTCAGCTGCCCCTGTTTGCGGGGACAGGTTCTTTGAGAAGCTCCTCACCCTCATGAGATCACCACAGATGGGCACCATCCTCACTGACGTAATCATGGACATGCTCCCCTTGGTACAGCCCCAGGCTCCCGCTGGTGTACAGGCCTTCGGTCCAGCTGAGCCATTGGCTCCCGCCCCTGCCCCAGTCATGACAGCTCAGTCCCCGGCTCAACCCCTCAGTAGCCTGCGACACTGACAGTCAGCACACCACAGCTGCCCGCGCCCAGCACTCCTCATACATTCCCAGACGTGCAGGACACAGCAGCAGACACGGAGGGGGAAGACCAGGAAACACCATCTAAAGCATTCCATGATAGGCTGGCGGGTCTGGCAGAGTACCTAGGCATCCCCCAGCCAGAGGCGGAGCAACCGGCGGCAGGGGTCCTGGCGGAGGTTCTTAACGCTGTGTTCTTCCATGAGAACTGGCATCCCTCTCCAGAAGGAGGTGGAATCCGTAGCCAAAAAGGGCTGGATCAAGCCTCATTCCACCCACCCTACGATTAAGCGTCTGGTCGCTAAATACAGGCAGATGGAAGGGGACCCTCTTATTGTTGGTGCCCCCCAGCCACCTTCCTCTGTGATCGCAGCGGCATCGCTGTATTCCAAGCCAGTCTTCTTCAGCTGTATCTCCTTCCTCACTCCTGGGCAAGGAGGAAAAGCTTTTGGAAAAAAGGTATACTCCAATGCCATGCTCCACCTGTGTGAGGCCAACACTGCCACAATGTTGGCAGAGGTAAACCAAAAGTTGTGGCGGGAGATTGCAGACTTTCTTGCAGAGCTGCCTACCCATAGCCAGGCACGGTTCAAGGCAGGGTTGGCGAAGCCAAAATTGTTGCCCAAGACAATGAAATCTACCGTGGCCCACATTGGGCCTCATCACGACTTCAGCGGTAACCCTTAAATCCGGCGGTAGCGCTATTACCGCCGGATTTAAGGGTCCGCCGAATCAGGGCTTTGGCGGATTTCGCCCCAGCTCTGAGCTGGGGGGAAATCCGCCGAAGATTCGTGCTATTACCGCCGGCGGGAAATCCGCCGGCGGTATTAGCGCGAAGATTCCCCATTGAGCCCAATGGGGAATGGGGCATTCCCGAATGGGCTCAGTGGGGAATGGGGACTTACATTACCGCCGAACTCGTGATCCGGTGCTATTAGCGCCGGGGAGTTCGGCGGTAGGGCTAATACCGCCCGCGCTAATAGCGTTACCGTTACCGCCCAAGTCGTGATGAGGCCCATTGACACCTCAAGCAGAGCCATATGCATCGCCACTGACATGAGGACGGCGGCCTGGTTCAAGGCGACGAAGTTCAACCCAGATGTGCAGGAACCTCATCCTAGATCTGCCATTTGAGGGGGGCGACTTGTTCCACTCTACAACAGATGAGGAACAAGACAAGAAAAAGAACAGCTAAATCGTTGTTGATTATAACAAAGTCCACACCCAAGCCGTACAGCTGTCAGAACAGCGCTCAGACAGGAGTCTGGCCCTCTGAGGCTTCAGGGGCTTCCAGGAGAGACGGTCCAGGCAACCTGACAGGTCCCCAAGCCAACATAGGCACAAGCAGCACAGGGCTTCTTCCAGTCCCCCTCCTCGGTACCAGCCTCAGAGGGAAAGAAGTTGTGACAGATCCATCCGGATCAGTGAGCGTCCGGTGGGAGGCAGGCTTTGCCCTACACACACTCTCCTGGCAGACAAGGTGCGCGGACCCGTGGATCCGCTCAGTAGTCTCCACGGACTTCCGCCTACTAATTCCTCTGTTACCTCCTTCCTCCCCTTCGCTCCCACAGATTGGGACAGCAACTCTGTTGGCGGAAATCCGTTTGCTTGTAGCAAGCCAGGCAGTAGAGGAAGTCCCAGATTCTCAGCGAGGCATGGGCTTCTATTCCCAGATCTTCGCCATACACAAAAAGAACCAGGCAGGCCTGAGGGCAGTGTTGGACCTTTCTTTCTTGAACTTTTCCCTTCCTCTTCAAAAGTTCAAGATGGTTAACTCAGCCTTCATTTCAGACACTTTGTGCGATGGAGAATGGATGTGCTCCCTGGATCGGAAGGGTGCTTACCTGCATGTCCCGATTTGGGAACCCCATAGGTCCTTCCTGCGGTTCAGGATCATGGTTTTCACTTTCAATACAGGGTTCTACCATTTGGCCTCAACTCGGCCCTGAGGGTCTTTGAATGCGGTGGCAGCACTGCTCAGGGCACAGGGCCACCACGTTTATCTGTACCTCAACGATTTCTCAGCTTCCTGGAATCAGGAGAAGGGCTCTCAGGCAGAGCTAGACCGCATACCACAACATCTCCACCAGGACCTAGTCTGGTGGGGCACAGGCACCAACCTGCTGGTTGGCAGGTCATTCCAGCAGCCGTTACAGCAGACTGCAATTACCACAGACTCGTCCCTAGATGGGTTGGGGGCTACCCTGGACAACCACAGCGTCCATGGAGTCTGGTCTCATCAGGAGCAGCTGGAGCACATCAACTGGGTCGAGATGATGGCCATCTGGCTTGCTCTCAGGGCTTTTCTGCCCATGATCACCAGTAGATCGGTCTGCATCCAAACAGACAGCTCCACCTGCATGTATTACATCAACAAATGTGGGAGTATCAGATCACTGCCTCTCTGCAGGCTTTAGCTCGACATTTGGGAGTGGGCATTGTCGGAACAACATTCACTTGTCAGCGGTCCACCTGCCTGGGGGAATCCAACCTGGAAGCGGACAGGCTCAGCGGGCTGGGGATGAACAATTACGAGTGGCAGTTGAACAAAGAAATCCTACAGGGCATCTTCAGCAGATGGGGCCACCCGCAGGTGGATCTCTTTGCCACGAGACACAACAGGAGATGCCCACAGTTTGCCTCGTGGCAGGAGCAGGGCAGGGGCTCCTTGGGTAACTCATTACAGATTCCGTTGGACGTCATGACCGCGTAGGCATTCCCCCCCACTCCTCTGATTCACAAGGTCACTACTCTCCCAGCAGGGGGCACAGTGGTTCACCCCGCAATGCAGAAGTTAGCCCTTCTGCATTGCATGGTTCCTGAACAGGTCACAGTGAAGCATCTTCACCTGCCAAGAGATAACCTGGCTATCATACAGGGGGCTAGAAGCAACAATTCCAGGAGTCAATACAAGAGCAAGTGGACCAGGTTTTGTCACTGGGCAGAAACAAAAAAAGATTGAACGACTGACATGCTCGCTTGACAATGTTATATCCTTCTCAGTGCATCTGGCCCATTCAGGTATGCAGGTGGACACATGTTGCACCTGTCTGGCGGCCATAGCAGCCTACAGGAACTCTGGCGACGATATCTTTTCATCCTCCAATCCTGTGGTTAAGAGACACCTGGCAGGTCTAACCAGATGATAACCACCTGTAAAGCGACCACACCCGTTCTGGGACCGTAACGTGGTGCTTGCCGCCCTAGCGCACAAACGGTTTGAGCCCATGGCGTCCGCGGATGTCAGGCTTGTTACCATTAAGACGGCCCTCCTAGTGGGCCTTACATCGGCACGACGGATCAGTGAGATTCAAGCCCTGGTGGCTTCAGAGCCCTATACAACCTTTCACCGGGTCATGGTGGTGCTTGGAACGCACCCTGCCTTTCTGCTTAAGGTCGTTTCCTCCTTTCACCTAAACGAGGAGATGGTGCTCCCAACGTTCTTTGCAAACCCAGGACGAGGCTCAGAAGGTATTGCACTGCCTGGACATCAGGCGTGCTCTGAGATTTGCACCCAGACAGGACTAAGAGCTTCTATAAGTCTGATGCTTTGTTTATCACATCCGAAGGCTTGAAACCAAGTTATCAAGCATCCACGGCTTCCATAGCTAGGTGAATGGTTATGGCCATCAAGGAGGCGTAGCAGACTATCAGCAAGGCGGCTATGTGGGCTACTCCCTATACCTTCTGCAAACACTACTGCTTGGATGCCAGTGCCAAGTCGAACACAGCATTTGGACAGGCAGTTCTGAGAACTTGTTTTCTTAAGAGGGGCAACTCTCCTCCCTGGGGCTGCATTCAGTTGTAATCGCCCATACAGTATGGAGGAAAGGGGATGGGACGTAGGAGTAATAAGTTACTCACCGTAGTGACTAACATACTCCTAGTCCATAGTCCCCTTTCATCCATACGTCCCACCATCCTCCCACTTAATAAAACCTGTGTCATTAGGCAATTTTAATATTGTCGCCTTGTCAAAGGGGGACTGAGGAGTGGCACCGGTGGGCGCAGTCAGGAAAGCGCATGTTCCCAGGGTTGTGCCCCGCGCGCCTCATAATTTATAAATGGGAAGACAATTTCTTCTGGTGAAAAAGGTTCTGTTTCCCGTCCCTAGAAAGGAACGCCCATACAGTATGGAGGAAAGGGGACTACGGACTACAAGTATGTTAGTCACTACGGTAAGTAACTTATCATTTCTTGACCAAAGGAAGATACGCCAGACACTTCCGCTCCTGGATGATATGAAAAAGCAATGGCTACCTACCATGCAGACCTCTGCAACTGCGAGGCATTTCAATACACACTTCGATAAGAAATATCACCCATCTCCCTCAGAATTAATTCTGATAGTCACCCTAAGACTTGCTCACTAATCATCAGAACTTCAAAGAAAAGATTTGGAACACCTGCATCGACACCAGAAATACCAAGTACATATTTGTATTGGGCAGGAAGATTGCTACTACAGCTTCATACAATATCGGTGTAGCAAATTCTAGAACCCTGCGTTCACAATGCGATAGGGAAAACTAGACAGCTGGAACTCCTTTTGAAGCAATTGTCTCAGGAGGCATGACTCTAGGTAACTGTTAGGGGAGGTTTCCTAAAGTCCTACTTGGAGGTAAGACTTTAATAAGCTATCCCAGTAGTTTGTAGACCCCCAACTCTTAATATTAGTCTGTACTACTCTGAGACCTCGGTAGAGTGGCAGAGCAGTCAGGCTTATCTTAAGAGGAAGATGTGAGCTTTAGGGAAGTACACTGAACGCAGTTAGTAAGGCACCTCAAAGAAACACGCATAAATGTGTATTAAAATGTAGATTTATTATTTTTACACAAGAATCACTGTTAAATACTTAGCACAATAAACTAATACACATAGGTATACTGTACAAAATGACACTTCGAATGGATTGTGTCCTCCAACGTATTCCACATCTTTGACATGTAATGTCCACAGCTTTGCTGCTTTGGAAATTTTTCGGCAGTGTGCGTCCTGCGTCGATGGTGACAGGTCGATGTCCCTCGAAGGCCTCAGTCGAGGGCGACATCACCGGATGTTATAAATAGGACGCACGGCCCTGAGGGTCTTTGAATGCGGTGGCAGCACTGCTCAGGGCACAGGGCCACCACGTTTATCTGTACCTCAATGATTTCTCAGCTTCCTGGAATCAGGAGAAGGGCTCTCAGGCAGAGCTAGACCGCATACCACAACATCTCCACCAGGACCTAGTCTGGTGGAGCACAGGCACCAACCTGCTGGTTGGCAGGTCATTCCAGCAGCCGTTACAGCAGACTGGGCGAGAGTCATGATAACGACGACTGCTCGAAGTGCCAGTCGTTAACTGCTAAGGCTTTGCGGGAGCGTTAGGGGAAGTTACAGGTAGGTCGGGGGTGTAAAAAACCTAGTAAGTCCAGAAAAGCTGCTGGTGTTTCCACCGACGACTCGAGGGGTGACTCTCCTCGTCGGAAGGAGTCCCGGGGATCTTGGTCTCGGAGTGGGTCCTGCCACTAGTCGTCCTCGTCTCGGCACTCCCGTAAGCGGCATCACCGGTCGCCTTCCCCGTCCTCCTCGGACGATGGCACTGCGAGGAAAGTGGCTTATCCGACTAAATCCTGGATTCCTGAGGAATGGGATGCCTTCTGGGAGCAAATGCTGGCGATTTTCCAATCCTAGGGCACAGTTCAGTCCGCGCCTTCAGAAGAAGCCGGCAGGGAATGGTCTCGGTCCGATGCTTGCGCGCCTTCGGGCCCGGGTCCTCATTGCGATAAACATTGGGAACAGTTAAGGTCCCGTTCGGACAAGGCTCCGGCTGATCCCGAGAGATGTGCTAGGTCACATCTCGGTCTTCATCCCCGGCAAAACCGCAGAAGTCTGGTAAGGGCTCGAGGTCGGGGTCGACTCCTTCAGCGCCGTATCCGTTGAGTACGGCTGTCGGTCCTTTGCCTTCACTCCAGCCTTCGGAGCCGTCAGCGCCATTGTCGACGCTGAAGCCGTCGACGCCTTTGGGGCCATTTGGCCGGAATTTGCCTGGGGGAGGTCCCTAGTACTTTGGATCCTCCAAGAAAGGCTAAATCTAAGACTGGGCAGCCTCTTGTGAACTCAAGGCCCACGCCTGTTCCTCAGAAGGAGTTCTTTCATTCTTTGGATGATATCTATGAGGATGAGGAGAGGTTGGATTTGGAGTTTGATCCTGTTGAGCCTGATGAGGCGCCTGTCTTTTCCAGAGACAGTCAATTGGAGGAGTTACGTCAATCATTGTATGATGCCAGTGGCCTGGACACTTCTCCTGAGGTGGAGTTTGGCAGGCCTGAGCCTGGGGCTCATGCGGAATCCTCATATAGGAGATTGATGGCTAGAGTTACTGAGTATCTTGGTTGGTCCAGTCCTTCAGTGGCATTTGTTCAGGATGACCTCACTGATATTTTGGATCAAGGTCCGTCCACTGACCCTCTGTTGCCGTTTCATTTGACTTTGCAAAAAAGGGTGGCAGCTACTTGGCAGACCTGGGAATCTCTTCCGGCGGTTAACAAGTCGTTAACTAAAAAATACTGCCCTTCCAGTAGCGACCCCAGCTACCTATATTCTCACCCCACTCCTGACGGCTACCTCGAGGCAGGCAGCGTACTCTACCATCCCTCCTGATGGGGACGACAAACACGTCAATGGTTGGGCACGCAAGGTGTTTTCTGCGGGGAGTATGGCGCTGAAGTCCGCCAACTCCACTTGTACCTTGGCAAGATTTTCACACACTCTGTGGAATTGTCACTCTAGCGACTGAGCATATTCCTCAGGGGGAAGAAAGGAGTTGGGTGCCTTGCTCTCGTGCAAGATGGCAAGGTTGCCATGTGTGAATCCCTTAAGTCTGGATTGGACACGGCCGACAGTGTTAGCCGGTCCATGGCTGCAAGCACCATTATACGCAGGTTTGCGTGGTTGCGGAAGTCGGGTTTTGCTCCGGATGTACAAGCCCGTCTTCTGAACATGCCCTTTGATGGCTCTCATTAGTTTGCCAGCTAAATCTTTGAGCGCAACTGTGTGTCAACCTGCGCCTTTTAGTCCTAGGGGACAGCAGTGGAGGGGGGGTTCCTTTCGTTACTACTCTTTGGGTAGGATGAGGGGAGTAGCCAATCAAAGGGGTCAACGTAAAAGTACCAGTGGTGGACGGGGAAATAGAGGTGCCAAAGCCGCTCAGGCAGCTGCCTCTTTGACATGGGGGGTCGGTGATGTTAAACCAGTGGGAGGCAAATTGGGACTGGGCTACCAACCAATACCTGGCGAAGTCGGGAGCGCCAAACCCGCCTAGCTCCATAGGGGTGGTCAGTGTTGTTAATTTGAGTCGGACTGCGCCAGAGTGCCATAGGAAGGAGTTGGTAATGCAGCGTAGCGACCAGAAGTCATCGCCTGGCCATAGGGGGAGATTTGTAAATCGGTAAAGGAGTTGGGGCAGTACCACCATCTTAAGTAAGCCTATCCGACCCGCTAATGACATGGGAAGTCTAGCCCAACTATTCATTTTTGTGGCCAGATTTGTGAGGTAATTAGGGTAGTTCTCCTCACGTAGCTTCACCGTTTGTCAGGAGACCACCACCCAGAGGTAAGTAATATTGGATTGGGACCAAGTGAAACCTCTTCGGTCCGAAGGGGGCTGCGTGCAGGCCGTAAGGGGGAATAGGACAGACTTGGAACAATTAACCTTTAGCCCAGATATGTTTCCAAAACGGACCACGTCCTCCAGGATTGGGGCAAGGTTGACTTCTGGGGAGCGAATATACAGCAGGTCATCGTCGGCATACAAAGAAACAATATCGGCCTGGTCAGCTGTACGCAAGCCTCTGAGTGTGACTGGCGCATCATATCGGCAAATGGTTCCATGGCTATGTTGAATATTAGTGGGGAAAAATGACAGCCCTGTCGTGTTCCTCTGGCTATTTGGAAGGGGGAGGAACACCTATCCTCCGTGCTGACCCTGGCCGATGGGGCGGTGTATAGCAACTTAATCCATTTGTGGAAATTGGAACCAAATTTACACTTCTCTAAGACACGCCACAGATACTCCCACGACACCGAATCGAATGCCTTTTGCATATCTAGGGTAGCCGCTACCGCATGCACCCCTGGATCGATCCTATTGAGCACATTAAAGAGTCTCCTTAGGTTCAAAGAAGTGGATCTGCCCGGGACGAATCCCGCTTGATCAGGATGAAAGATGTGTAGCATAAATGAGGCTAGTCGAGTGGCCAGTAGTTTGGCATATATTTTGATATCGCAGTTAATTAGTGAAAGGGGGCAGTATGAACCGCATTGGGTGGGAGTTTTGCCAGGTTTAAGAAGGACTGTTATCATTGTCTCTCGGAGTGTGGAGGGGAGAATACCCCTCTCACGCCTCCTCCCACAGGGCCAGTAAATGTGGGACCAGGAGAGATTTGAATCGTTAAAAGAAGTCGATGGGGAGGCCATCTGGGCCAGGAGCTTTGCCAGATGCCAACGATTCAATGGCCTCCATGAGTTCTTCAGGAGTGAATGGTCTCTCCGGAGAAACACTGGCCTCAGTGGAAAGGACCGAGAGAGGGAGGCCCTCTACATAGGAGTCAATTTCTGATGTCTGGGGGCCCTCGACTTTGGAGTATAGGGAGGTGTAGAATAATAGAAATTCTGAGTTAATGTCCTGTGGTGAAGTGGCCAGTGTTCCATCGGGTCACTATCGATGGTATGTTGAGAGCTCCAAACTCCCGGCGAATCAACATAGCGAGCAATCTACCCGGGCGTTCTCCCTCGCCATACTTCCTAACTGAGTGAGGGCTGTTTAAGAACTTGACATCCCGTTCGGCTAGGCTACGGAATGTGTCTAGTTCTGACCCTAGTTGTGCCAATGTTTCAGGAGATTCATCCAGGGCATATTGTGCCTCAAGGGTTGATAGTGTGGACTCAGTACTATTGATATCCGAGCAAATTTTTTTCAGGATACCACACCTCTTGGAAATAGCAATGCCTCTGATGTATGCTTTAAAGGATTCCCACAAGGTGGCCTGTGATGCCACTGAATTAGTGTTAACCTCAAAGAATTCCTCGATGGAAGACTCGATCTCAGCGGCGAAGACCTGATCGAGAAGGGCATGAGGCCTCATTCTCCACTGTCTCGTTTTATCGTAGTCTTGACCCCAGTTCAATGAGATAATCACCGGTGAGTGACCGGATAAAGTTCTAGGGAGGATCTCTAGGTGGGCTAGGGACCTGACCAATATGTCTGATATAAGACATCTTTCGAAGGGATTGTGTCCTCCGACGTATTCCTTATCTTTGATATACGTTTCCAGCTTGCTGGCCTCGGAATTTTTTTCTGTAGAGGGCGCTGCGCGTCGACATCCGCCGAGTCGATGTCCCTCGACGGCCACCGTATCGGCGCCGACGTCACCATGCCCATAAATAGACATGCGCTGTGTCCGTTGCTCAGTTCCGTTTTTCCGCGCTTGTTGGGGCCTCGGAACGTCATTGCTCAGTTCAGTCAGGTTTATCTAAATCTATTTCGACGAATATTCCTTATCGTTCTTGATGGCTTCTTCATCAGAACCGACAACGCCACGATCCGGCTTCAAGAAATGTCGAGACTGCGGTAAAAAAATGTCAATAACGGATCCACACAGGGTCTGTTTATGGTGCTTGGGGTCCGAGCACCATTGTTCGGAGTGTGAGGACTGCATGTCCATGACTGCGAAAGTCCTGAAGGAGCGAAAGGGGAAGCTCGAGAGAGGTAAGTCAGCCAAATCCTCCTCAAAGGTTTCGTCGGCCGAGGCATTTGTCTCCTCGCCATCGAAAACACTCCCATTCTAGATCTCGAAGCAGCTCCCACCATTCGTCGAGATCTAGACACTCAAAAAAGAGACGTCGAAGGTCCCATTCCTCGTCGTCTTCTGTGTCCCCAGAAAGAGTTTCCTGTCCCACTAAACACAGTTCTCAAGCTGAGTGGGAGGAATTCAGAAAGAAAATGTTAAGCGTCTTCGAGAACGCGGCCTCGACCCCCTCGAAGACAGCTGAGGGTGATACCCCGGGTGAAAAACCCAAAAAATCAAAACGCTGCGAGTCGCAGCACCCGGCGAAACATTCCACCAGAGAGCGCCATGAGCCATCGGGTAAGAAGGCACCGTCTTCGACGCCGTCGACAAGGGTTCCTTCGATGCACGGGTCGGCGCCATCGACGCCGTTGTCGAAGGGTTCCACGACGCATCGGTCGATCGACCCGACGCCGATGAAAGAGAGGACCAAGGCTCCACAGCCAACAGTGTTTTCAAGGGCCTCCGGCACGACGCCGAGACCGTCGTCGATGCCCTCGAATAGGATCCCGATCCTCTCGAATTCTTCGAGTCCCCTTCCAGTTTTTTCGACGCCATTTTCGGCACCTTCGAGGCCAGTTACATCGGCGTCGACGACTTCGACATTTTCTCGCCCATTAACGACGAGTTTGTCTCCTTCAGCCCTAGAGATGGGCTTTACTCCATTTCAGAGATCTGAATACCCTGGTCTTTCTTCAATTTATGAAGAAAGAGAAGACTCTGACCAAGAAACGTTTGGTTTACAGAGATCCCCAATGCCTGCTGCAGAGGATTTCACCTCTGAAGAAAGGAGGCTGATGGAACTACAGGACACACTTCATGAGGCCAGTGGACTTGACACTTCCCCAGAAGTTGAATTTGTAAAGCCAGACCCAGGGGAACATACCGAAACGCCATATAGAACCCTGATGGCAAGAATAATTGAGTTTATGGGTTGGTCTGCGCCTTCACCTGTTTTCCAACAGGATGATCTAACGGATATATTGGACAAAGGCCCACAGGAGGACCCGGTGGTCCCATTCCATGCAGCCCTACAAAGAAAAATTGCATCCAATTGGGAGACTCCCGAAGTTATCCCAGCAGTCAATAAAAGACTGTCGACAAAGTATAGGGTAGCGGCTGCTGACCCTGAATACCTGTCAAAACACCCGACCCCAGAGAGCCTGGTGGTTCAAGCGGCAACTTCATCAAGCAGTAGGACTGCTTACCCTACTGTCCCACAGGACAGGGATGACAAGCGGTACGACTCTATGGCAAAGAAAGTCTTCTCTGCCTGTAGTATGGCGTTGAAGTCCATCAACGGCACCTGTATGCTCGCCAGGTTCAGTCACACATTATGGGAGTGTGCTTCATCAGCAGCTGACTGCATACCGATGGAGAGGAGAAGGAAGCCTTCCTTAACATCATTCAAGATGGCAAAGATGCCATGTGTGAGTCTCTTCAAACTGGCATCGATTCCGCTGACAGTATCAGCAGGGCCATGGCGGCTAGTACAACAATCCGCAGGCATGCGTGGTTGCGAAAGTCTGGTTTTGCTCCAGATGTACAGGCCAGACTTTTGAATATGCCCTTTTGACGGTTCTTTGTTATTCGTAAAAAAGGCTGATGACAGTCTGGAAAAGTTACAGACTTCTAAAGCAGCAGCAAAATCCTTAGGAGCTGCTATCCGCCAAACTCCTTTTCGCCCCTTAGGAACCTCTGGGAGAGGAAAGTCCATTCGCTATTATTCCGCATTCGGAAAAGGCAGAGGACAGCCGGCTCAAAGAGGCCAAAGAAGATCCACCAGAGGTGGACGAGTCAAAGGTACTAAGACTGTAGCAGCAGCAGGTGCCTCTTTACCCTCGGCATCTGCCTACATAGGGGGCAGGTTAACTCGCCATCTGACGGAATGGCAGGCTATGACATCAGATGCTTGGGCGTTGGAGACAGTTGCCCAAGGTTATTGCCTACCCTTTCTACACAACCCTCAGTCATCCACCGGGGAACAGCTCCCGAAAGGCTCCAGATCCGCTCCTCTTGCAGGAAATTATAGACCTGCTAGAGAAAGGCGCCATAGAACCGGTACCTATAGCGGACAGGAACAAGGGCTGGTACTCCCCCTACTTTCTCATACCAAAGAAGGACGGAGGACTGAGACCCATCCTGGACTTAGTTCCTCAGGAAGGACAAGTTCAAGATGGTAACTCTCTCTCAGATCCTTCAGGCCCTTTAGCTCCAGGACTGGCTTGTATCTCTGGACCTCCAGGATGCTTATTTCCATGTGCCAATCCATCCCGAGCACAGGAAATACCTGAGGTTCACAATTGGCAACTCATTATCAATTTCGAGTTCTGCCATTTGGGCTGACCTGCGCCCCGAGGGTCTTCACCAAGCTGATGTCGGTAGTGGCGGCGAGTCTAAGGAGGGAAGGGATCCACGTCTATCCCTACCTGGACGATTGGCTGATCAGGGCCGTATCTTCGGAACAGGCCCGGGTCCAGCTAGATTATGTCTGCCTCTTCCTTCACAGACTGGGCTTCTCCCTCAATTTAAAGAAGTCACAGATGATACCATCTCAGAGACTCCAGTTCATTGGAGCGGTCCTGGACACTTCCCTGCGGAAAGCCTCGCCACCAGAGGTGAGGGCTCAAGATATTCTACAGATGGTCACCAAGTTTCAAAATGCCCAACGTCTCCCAGCCTTCGACTTTTTGAGGTTGCTAGGCCTCATGGCATCCTGCATCTTCCTTGTGCCAGAGGCTCGCCTGAGAATGAGATCTCTTCAGTGGGCACTGAGAAGTCAGTTGTCACAATTCTCAGGGAGAATGTCTGACCTCCTCTGGATTCTGGACAAGGTAGCCCACGACCTTCAATGGTGGGCCTATTCAGAGAACATCTTGAAAGGATAACCGTTTTGGCAACCATGGCCGGAGATAACAGTAGTCACAGACGCCTCGCTCACAGAGTGGGGAGCCCATGCCAACGACTTGACCATCAGCGGTCGTTGGTCTCCATCGGAGTCCAGACTACATATCAACCTATTAGAGCTGAGAGCGATCAGACTACCGCTGAAAGCTTTCCTGCCATCAGTACAGGGGAGAAATATCCTGATAATGACAGACAACACGGTGGCCATGCACTACCTCAACAAAAGAGGAGGCGTAGGATCACTGCCACTGTGCAGAGGCAATGCAGCTCTGGTTTTGGGCAATTCGGGAAGGAATCTCTCTATCGGCAGTCCATCTAGCCGGAGAGAAGAATTTGACATCGGACCCTCTGAGCAGGCAGAGCAGTCTCCCACGAATGGGAGCTAGCTCAGGAAGTCCTTCAAGAGATCTTCGCCCTTTGGGGGACCCCTCAGGTGGATCTGTTCGCCACAAGCACCAACAGGAAGTGCGATCTGTTCTGTTCAAGGGAATTTCCCCCGAGAGGAGCTCTGGGAGACGCGTTCGTAGTGGACTGGGAGTTTCCACTCCTCTACGCGTTTCCACCAGTCCCTGTTATTCCTCAAATGATCAGGAGGTTGAGAAGATTCCGGAAAACCATGATCCTAATTGCCCCGGACTGGGCCAGGAGAATGTGGTACCCGGACCTTCTAGATATGTCCATCTGTCCTCCAATCCGTCTTCCACTCAAAGAGAATCTTCTCTTGCAGAAGGGAGGTCAGGTTCTCCATCTAGACATCAGAACCCTCAACCTTCACGCTTGGCTTCTGAAAGGTTGAGGTACAAGGATTGGGATCTCCCTGACAACGTCATGGAGGTGTTGCTTTCGGCCAGAAGACCAGAAACAAAGTCTTTATACCGCTGCCGTTGCAACAAGTTTTGCAGCTGGTGTAGGGAAGAGAATATCAACCCTTTTTCATGTGATACACCAACGGTGCTATCGTTTCTACTCTACTTGGCAAACTCAGGCCTTCAATTTGGCACTGTAAAAGGCTATCTTGCAGCGCTTTCTATCTTCAAGCGCACTGCGGAGGAACCGTTGTATTTCAAAATTCCTCTAGTGGTACAATTTCTCGAGGGGCTGACTAATGTTTACCCTCCAAAACCATTCCAGGTTCCATTATGGGACTTAAATTTAGTATTAAACTTCTTAATTGCGCATTAAGATTTCTGACACTTAAAACTGTCCTTCTTGTAGCACTAACATCGGCTAGGAGGGTGAGTGAGCTACAAGCTCTCTCCTGTAAACCCCCACATACAATCTTCCACAAGGACAAGGTTGTCTGCCAGGTGAAGCCTAATTTTCTCCCAAAGATGGTTTCTGAATTCCATATTACTCAGAAAATTAGCTTGCCTTCATTGCCTTGCCTTCATTCTACCCTCCTCTCCATCCGGGGAAAGAGGAGGAAAGGCTACACAGGCTGGACCCTAGGCGAGCTCTCAGCTTTTACATCAGCAGAATGGCTAGAATTAGCTGTTTGTAGGATGCTCGGGTCACAAGTTGGAACTATCCATAACAAAACAAACCATCTCCAGGTTGATTATCTTGGCCATCCTGGAATGTTATATGCTAGCAGGGAAAGAGCCACCCCAAAACCTCAGGGCTCATTCAACCAGGGGTATCGCAGCTTCTTCGGCTGTCCAGAGAGGGGTACCGGTCCGGGACATATGTGCGGCTGCCACATGGTCGTCCGCACATACATTCACAAAATTTTACAATATGGATTCCTCCACTGCTCAAGAGACCACATTTGGCAAAGCCGTATTACACTCGGTCCATCCCTGAAGGGATACATAACACTATCACTCCCTCCTTCAATTACATTCCACTGCTATGGGAGTCTATCAAAGATAAGGAATACGTCGGAGGACACAATCCCTTCGAAGAACAAGTTACTTTCTTACCTGGTAACGTTCTTTCGACGGGATGTTCCTCCGACGTATTCCTTATCGCCCCTCCCATCCATCCCTGCAGTGATAACTTCCCTTGTGGTTGCAGCTTTCGCTCCATCAAGGTTACTAACCAATTCAGGCATGTCTTTCTTATACTACAAAATGGAACTGAGCAACGGACGCAGCGCGTGTCTATTTATGGACATGGTGATGTCGGCGCTGATACAGTGGCCGTCGAGGGACATCGACTCGGCGGACGTCGACGCGCAGCGCCCTCTACAGAAAACCTTTTCGAGGCCAGCAAGCTGGAAACAAATATCAAAGATAAAGAATACGTCAGAGGAACATCCCGTCGAAAGAACGTTACCAGGTAAGAAAGTAACTTGTTCATCTATCCTAGAATGTGAATCATGGACTGAGGAATAGTAGGAGTAAGTGCGGGAGTCAGGGTACATGAGGCGCCAGGCATCCACGATCGCCAAGCGAGGGAGCGTTCTTACAATAGTGTAGGCTGCCTTGGATAATTGGCGAGGTCTGGAGCCTGATATGTCTAGGTTGACATCTAGTATAGTATTAAAATCGCCACCCAATTTGATCGGAACCAGGGGATAACTTTCCAATACCGAGGCCAGGTGCAGGTAGAAATCTGGGTCGTCGATGTTCAGGCCATAGATATTTAATACGGCCACCTCCTGATTTTGCAGTCTGCCCAGAACTAGTACATATCTCCCCTGTGGGTCTATCCGTGAATGACAGCATGTGAACTTAAGACTTTTGTGTATCAGAGTTAGGACACCTCGACTTTGGGTAGAGTAATTGGTGAAGTACCTCTGGGGCCCCCATTGTTTAGCGAACTTCTCGCATTGTTCAGAGCGGGCATGGGTCTCTTGTAGTCATAGGATTTTAATGCCATGGCGTTCCGCTTACAATTGTATGCCTCATCTTTTTGTGGTTACCTAGCCCTCTTACATTCCAGCTCATGAAAGCTAAACTACTATCCGCCATTTGTGTAGGGAAGTTGGTTGACTTCCGGTCTCCAGAATGGTAGAACCCAATTCAAGTCAGGCTGGTGTGGGTACATCGCATTATCCGTAAACCCATGATATAATATTGCGGTATGTGTGGCATCTCTTGTGGTTGTCAAGTCCTTTTTAACAAAACTCCCAATCCCCCCCCCCACTCACATCCCTCCCCCTAACAGAGTAATGGTAACCCAACATCACCATAACAACAACAAACTCATCGGCATCAGCGCCTGGGGCCCCGTTAGCTGGCCTGGGGGTGACGTACCAGACTGGGGAACATTTAAGGAGTTTTTCAAGGCCGCACACTTAACAGTATGATTAGTATAGGCTGCATAAACTGAGGATCAGCAGTTCTGTGGAATAACAAGATCAAACTGTTAATGCATTTACATATGACATGGCCTCAACTGTGCATGAGAACAACGATGGCAAGAATTTGGTGCATAATGATCGAGCCATAGCGGTGTCATAGCAGTGGTGAAGGATCAGCCAGGGAAGCGTTCATCTATGAATTTTGAGGCCTCCTCCGGGATCTTGAAAAAGTATGTCCAATTGGAGTGTTCTATTCTTAGTTTGGCGGGAAATAACATGGAGTATTTTACCCCTAGATCCCGGAGCCTTTTTTTAATTTCAACAAAGTTTTTGCGTTCCTGCTGGATCGCCAGAGAAATTTGGGTACAGATGGATCCTTGCTGCCCCCATTCGAAGCTCCCCCTTGATTCTTGCCGCTCTCAGGAGAGCATCTCGGTCACAAAAATTTAAAATTCTGGCTATGATGGGGCGTGGAGGTGCGCCAGGCTTAGGTTTGGCAGTCAAGGAACGATGGGCTCTTTCCACCGTGAACTGTGGGGAGAGTTTCGGTGAGTCTAGAACTGACAGCAAAATGTGTTCCACAAAGTCCTCATGTCTCATTGATATTGTCCTCGGGTACACCAACTATGCGCAGATTATTGAGTCTTGAGCGGGAGATCGTGGCCCGTAGGGAACCCAGCTCATCGTCGGCGGCACCCACCCTGGCCTCAACCTCCGCCACCCAACCATCAGTTTTTTCATGATGGATGAGATGGTGCCATTCATATCGTCCAGCTTGGTGTGTAGGGTTGTAAACCCCTCACAGATGTATTCCAGCATCTTCTGTGAGTCATCAGGTGCTCGTGTGGCCGATGTTGTAGGGGCCTCTTCAAGTGTCTCCGTTGCTGATTTAGCTGGTGTCTTTGCAAACATGTTCAGGGAGCTCTGTTTCTTCCCAGCTCCTGCTCCCTTAGTCATGGTGTGGGCTGGCGGGGGACCCGGGAGCCTGGGCTGGCGTAGGCGGCCGGGGATGTTGGCGTTCTGTTGCCACTCCGTGTATAATAGGGTTTCCAAGACCACTCTGGTCAGTCCAACAAGAGACCTGCGTTGGGGCTCCTGAGGGAAGTTGTGGCCATTGCCCCTCCGGGGAGTAGTATGTGTGTTGTCGCCGAGGTCGTGTCTCCGCCTCGCTCGCCACAGGCGTTGCGCCAAGTGTTGGGGTTAGAAGCCTCACTTGATAGTTTGCAGGATAGCAGATTGGTTCGGTATGGAGTGGGGGTAGCGGGTATGGTTCAACCTGTGGCGGTCACCTGTGGAGTGCCAAGTCCAGGGTTTGACCAACTAAAAGGAGGTTCTTAAGTTCAAGTACACCAGGTGATTTGTCCCCGGTTCCAGCGGATGGTAGGTGGCGGGGGGGGGGGGGGTTTATCTGCTGAACACACCACTAAATGCAAAGTGGGGGTGCCACCAGTAGCATGGGTGGAAGGCCGTATCAGTCGTGGGTATTATTTCATTATGTGCCAGCAGCTCAAGGACCGGCACAATAGGTTGCAATCTTAGGCACATCTACTGTGTAAAAATTGCCCTGGCGGCCACAGTTAAGCCCAGCCACCCTCCCCAGACCCCTACCGTGTTCTGCAGGAGTAGACACCTTCTGCTGGCATGGGGGGGGAGTGGCAAGGAGCGGGAAGCCAGCGCGAGCCCCACTGTAGCGCCGTGATCCTCGGCGCCGCACAGGGCCAGCACCGCGCTCATCCGCAGGGCCCCCCACCGAGGAGCAGACAGGAGATGGAGGTGTCCGGGGCCCTGCAGCGTCCGCCCACACACGCCAAAGGCTCCCGGTAAGAGCAAGCGTCCCCAGTGATGCGAAGGGGGGACTGCCAGGACCGAGGTGCGAATCAAGGGCTAAGTCGCCCCTCCCCCTCCAAGGCCTCCGCGCCGGGGTACCCAGCAGCCCGTCTGGCTGCGCCCCCTGGAGCCTCAGCGCGGGGAGAGCCTGCGAGCCAACCCGCCGATGCCAATCCCTGTAGCCTCTCTTCAGTCGCTAGATCCCGGGGTCCGTGGAGCGGCTGGTCGAGGAAGTCTATCCACTAGATGCAAGGAAATGAAGCTGGTATTATTAGTGTACGGTGGTTGTATTTTTAATCGGGCTCTCCCTAGTCCGGAGCTCGGCGCTCAGGCTGCCAGTTCCATTGAGCACAACAGTGCCCCCCTTTTATATTTCTAGACTGTCGAAATTGCAACAGGATGATCAACTGTTTGTTGGTTATACAAGCCACAAATTGGGGATGGCAGTGACAAAACAAACCTTGTCTAGATGGATTATCTTAAGCATTTCTCAGTGCTATAGACTAGCTGGAAAAAATCCTCCTGAGGGCTCATTCAGCCAGGGACATGGCTACATCCTCTGCTTTACAGAGAGGAGTCCCAATTGAAGATATTTGTTCTGCGGCCACATGGTCCTGCGTTCATACTTTTACAAAGCATTATTGTTTGGACCTCAGGCCAGGAAGGAGGATTTTGGAAGGCAGGGTTACATTCTGTTCATACAAATCCATACGTAACTCCTAAATTCTTACTCCCTCCTCCAAAATAAATACTGCTTTGGGAGTCTATCAAAAGATGGGGAATGTGTGGGAGGACACAATCCATTCGAAGAACAAGTTACTTACCCCTGATGACTTTCTTTCAATTGGATGTGCCTCCCACGTATTCCTCATCGCCCCTCCCAATCTACCCCACGATAGAATTTGTGTTACACTTTACGTTTGTTCGGGGCAAAATACTGTCTTGCGCAAGGTAATACCATAAAGTATTCCGGGAACGCATCAAAACGGAACTGAAGCGCACTAGATGTACCAGTGGTGACGTCGACATCGGGACGGAGGCCCTCAAGGGACATGTAGTCGCTCGGCGCGCAGCGCCCCCGCTGAAATTGTTTGCCAAGGCAGCTACAGGTGAATATGGAAATATCTAAAGATGAGAAATACATGTGAGGAACATCCAATCGAAAGAACCTTACAAAGGGTAAGTAACTTGTTAATCTCCGAGGTCTACCAACTACGTGCTCTTCCACCTGCTTCCAGGGTTTTGTCAACTCCGGGTCAACCCAATCCACCAGAACTTGCTGCTGCGCTACTTTTCTAAACTCATCCAGTTTAGCTTTCATTTCCACCCGTAGTCTGTGTGAGGGCTCATCTAAGTATTGCTGTTGGAGTGTTTACAGGTTGGCCTCCAACCCAACTAGCTCTTCCCCAATAGCCTTTAGCACCCCAATCTCTGTGATCATGGCGATGCCCCCCAATATACACCTCTAACACCTGCCATAGTGTTGCAATAGAGGAGACCAAGCCTGCGTTCTTGAAATAAGTGGTCACGTGATGATACATATTAACAGAGAATGCTGGGCCCTGCAATGCAGCAGTTTTAAATCGCCACAGAGGTCTGTCTCCCCTTTCAGTTGCCAGGCTTAGTCACCAGTGAGTGGTCGGATAACTTCCGGGGAAATCTCATGCATTCTGAGTTTAGCATGAAGCATCATATTCGATATTGGCTACACTTCTATCCGGCAGTACATATCATGGACTTTGCAATAGTGTGTGACAAATCTAGCGACCTCGTCTCTACTTCCCCAGGTGAAATCTCCCCTCATGTGGCCAGGGAAAGGCAAATGCTACCTGGCTCTGACCATGGGGGTGGCGATCTGTGGAGGACCACATGGGAGGACAACCCACAGGGACGCGAAGTGAGCCTGCTGGGTCAGAACCGTTTCAAGACCAATTCACCTTTTTTCCCATTCTTGTGTGGCATATTGTAGTGTGGATAAAAAATCTCCACTGTTTACTGATCACCGATTTTATGTACCTTCCTTCCCCTTTAATAACACTGAGACAAGGAAGAGGGATGGAGTGAAGATCATCACTGGAATCGGCAAACCAACAGGTGACACGACATTCAAATATAGACCACCTGAACAGAAGGCGAGACCCAGTCCTCCTGACACTGGTTGAGACAAGGGAGGAAATCAAGCTGCAGAACGGAGCAAGGTTACTGGCGAGAACGGCATCCAAGGAAGTCTGGCAGAAGAGTGTTTGACACGCTGCCATCACGAGCAGCAAGAGCTGCTGAGTGAAGGAGAAGGCAAGGTGGGAACCAAGAAGCTGACTAGACACGCTGCCAGTCAGAAAAACGGACAGCGAATGAAATGGTGAGAGACGAGGGATGCTGAAGCTGCCAAAGAACACTGGACAGCCCAGAGAAGGACATTGGGACACCGGGGTGCTTCAGGGCGATGACGCGTACAGTTGATAAACCGTAGAAACTCAGATAAGGGAGTTGGACATTTAACACAATTGACCCGACATATGAAAAATATACTTACCTGGATGCAGAAGCAAAGTAATACTAATGAAGTGTAAACCTGGGATTTGCTCTCGAATATTGAATGGACTCAAAAAGCCTTGGCAGGAGAGTAAACCAGGCAGTCAGCAAGTCTGGGACTCGCACCCAAGTAGCAGGATAAAACCCTGACGGGAGAGTAATGCAGGGGTACAGCTCTCTACCACTGTTCTTTTCCTTGGCAAATGACTACTTTCCAAATAAGGGATCATGATCCCCTTCCCCTAGCATCACACACTGAAGGGTTCTTCCTCACCCCTTGACTTACTTCACAGTTCTTTTATAATTCACAGTTCTTCTGCAACTTTTCTTCTTAGGGGGTATGGTTCCCTTCCCCTAGATTTGACACTCTTAAAATGTGGGTCTTCCGACTCTCATTCTCCTCTCAGGACTTCACAACATTTACACATTCAGTTTTGGCCTGGTTTACTCTCCTGCCAGAACCTGACTCCTTTTAGGTGCGGGTCTGCATCCTCACCCTCACAATGTTCCACACACACTGTTCAATTTCTCAAGGGTTGTGGTACTTCCCTTAAGAGATGAAGTGCAAGAAGATGATATTTTTCTTTCTGTCGGCTTGACATTTTTAAATGTCCCGGGAGCAATAGAATTGTTAAACAACTACAGTACATCGTTTGCTTCTTGAATGTACTCTTCCTTACTCCGGCTCTCCTCCTCGTCTCAGTGCTTTGATCAAAGAGGGATATTTCTATGTTATGAAGGTGATTTTGTTCAGCTTTACAATCAAACATGTTGGCTAGGAAAATGGGATCTTGGGTGTTACTCTGGGATGGGTGATATGAATACCATGTCTCACCTGACGATGTCCTTCCACCGCCATTAGGGTTGTCTCCCCCCCCCCCCATGTGGTCTTCCCTTAGCCACCCCCAGCGTCAGGATCAGGTGGCTCCTGCCTTTCCCAGGCCACACAGGGAGAGGTTTTCCCCTGGAAAGGATTGATGATGTTGCAGATTCATCACAGAACCTATATAATGTTACATCGAAGTCTGCTCTAGCTTGGGGGCATGGTTTAATGTCATGGTAGGGGTAGTAGAACCCGACTACAGGGGGGGTGATAGAGCCCTATTTCAGAATAACAGGAAAAACCCCTACACTATCAAAGTGGGAGAAAAGATAGCACAGGGGATTTTGGAGCAGGCTCTGTACCCCAAAATAATAGGGAATACATATGCCAATGAAACTGAAAGAGGTGAGAAAGTATTTGGGGAGGCAGATGAAGAATTTATACTATCAATTTGAGTTGTTAAAACCCCACCCACAGAGTGATAACCAGACATTATTCCAGACCTAGCGTTTTCCCAACGAACCAACCCTATGTTGGCCGAGGCCTGTACCTGTACATAACTTACATAACCTTCCTACATAACCTGGGTATCACTGACCAGGCCCTGGCCTGACTGACCTCTTTCCTCTCTGATCGAACCTCCCAGGTCCTACTCGGGTTCTTCCTTTCCTCTATTTCACTCTCTACCTGTGGTGTTCCCCAGGGGTCTAACCTCTCTCCCTGGCTGTTCAACCAATACCTGGCACCTCTTGCCCTTCAACTTTTTGTGCTATGCGGATGACACTCAGCTCATTTTCAGGCTCCCCTCTGCCACCTCTTCTCCTTCTCTCATCTCGGACTGTCTGCTATCAAGGAGTGGTGTGCCGCCAATGATCTCTGCCTTAATTGCCAGTAAGACAGAGATTCTCCTCATCGGCGCACCTGCACCCTCATTTCCTATCACTCTGTCCGGCCTCCCTTGGCCCTCTTCCTGCTCCCATGCTAAGAACCTCTGGGTCATCTTCGACTCCACACACTCCTTTACTCTCAAGTCCCGTCCCCATTCCTCCATACTGCATGGGCGTCCCTTACTAAGGACGGGAGACTGAACCTTTTTCATCAGAAAAAAAACCTTCTTCCCCTTTAAATTTAGAAGCATGCTGGGGTGCGGCCCTGGGAGCATGAGCAACCATGACTCCGACCTCTGGTGCCACACCTCAGTCCCCTTTTCCGCGTCGATGGGTACCGGCCGAATTCACCAGAGCTCCAGGGTTTGGCTTCGGCCATCTAATTCCATGCACGGATGATACTTCTTCTGTCTTTTTGTCTTTTTTCATTTAGGTACTCAGTCCTCAGGTTTCACGCACCTGCCCGTCGCACGCCGACTTCAACAACGTTCAGCAGGTATTCATCCTGCGATGGACTCTTTCCAACTTCAGACCCCCACGCCCTCTGCCTACGTTGCCTTGGCCCAGACCACGGCTGGCAAGCTTGTACCACGTGCGACACGCTTTCTGCGAGGTCTCTGAAGAACAAACTAGCCAGGTGGAGGGAGGTCTTCCAGAGATCGCCTTTAGAAGACCTGAAATACTGTGTTAAGCATCAATCCAGGCCCAATGTATGACCACTCTTTTCCAGTGCACCCCGCAAGGGAGACTCCTTTCCAAGGACTCGCCAGAGCGGGAGGGACCTCTCATGTTCTCATACCAGCACGAGTACCGAGGCTAATTCAGCTACCGGTCGACAGGCCGAGGGGTCAGTGGATCCTCCCGGTGACAGTGCTGAGGGACCAGAAGGTTATTTTACCTGGTTTTCACCCGAGGGACCACGCCCTAGTACCGGCAACATGTCCGAGGGGGCACCTATATGTAGTTCTACCTGCAGATCGGCAGAGAGCAAAACGCCTACCAGGTCTCGGCCTGAGGAGCAGGGTATACCTCATGATCCACACTCAAGAGTCCTGGACGAGGCTGGGCCCAGTGAGCCAAGCAACAAGATGTTGGTACGTGGAAGGCAGCTCAACAAGATGGCCGCTGCGCCAGACAATATGGGCACCCGTCCAATACCGCACCAAGGAAGGGAGCAGGTGGAGGAACGAGTGTCAAGGTGGCACTGTCGTCAACAAGGTACGTGGCCTACAGCCTATCCTTCATTTGAGCAGGGTAGGTTCCTGCTGCGTCCGTATGTGCAGGGCATGCAACGGCTCCAGCGGCCGTCCGCTACCACGTCAATATCACCTACCACCCCTATGGCCTGTGAGGACAGGTTTTTTGAAAGGTTCCTAGGGTTCATGAAATCTCCTCGGATGGGGTTCATCCTCAGGGACGCCATCAGGGATGTGCTCCCGCCAATGGCTCCAGCGCCGCTGGCGCCTGTGCAGCCTCCGCTGCCCGCTCCGGCCCGCCACCCCAACAGTGCAGGCGGTTCCGTACCAGCCTCTGCTGCAGCCTCCGGCTCTGGTCTCCATACCTCAGCCTTCGGTTGCCAGCACCCCTCCACCGGTTCCGAACCCCCAGGTGGACACAGACGAGGAAGAGGACCCCGACACACCGTCGTCAGCCAAGGCCTTCCACAAACGTCTTGCTGGGCTGGCGGACTACTTGGGACTTCCGCAACCCGAGGTCGAGCAGCCAGCAAAGGGGGTCCTCGCGCTACATCCCACAGCTAGAACGGGGATCCCAATGCAGAAGGACGTTGTCCCCTTGGCCAAAAAGGGCTGGCTTTAGCCCCACTCGGTCCAGCCAGTCAATCGACGCCTGGACGCCAAGTACAGGCAGATGGAGGGGGATACACTCTTGCGATCGGCCCATTCTCTGCCGCACTCCTCAGTGATTGCCACGGCATCACTCTACTCCAAGCCTCAGTCGTCCTCGGCCTCTTCGTCTGCAGCACTGATAGGCAAGGAGGAGAAGATCTTGGAGGCATACGGGAAGAAGCTGTATTCCAACGGGTCCCTGCATCTTCGTCAAGCCAACGCGGATGCCATGCTGGCAGCCGTCAACCAGAGGTTTTGGCTGGAAATTGCAGATTTCCTCCCAGAGCTTCGGGCGCAGAGCCAATCACGATTCAAGGCGAGACTGGCAGAGGCCAAGATGGTGGCAGAAGAGATCATGGAGTCCACATCTGCATTGCCACGGACATGAGAAGAACAGCCTGGCTCTGTGCTACGAAATTCAACCCGGATGTCCAGCAACACATATTAGACCTGCCGTTCGAGGGGGGTGACCTCTTTCACTCCACCACGGACGAGGAGCTGGACAAAAAGAAAAACAGTTTGCAAACTGTGAAGTCTTTATCCATTCTTACAAAAACCACGCTCAAAGCGTACACCCAGTCACAGCAGCGCTCAAACAAGGGGCGTACATACGGAGCGTTCCGTGGCTTCCAAGAGCGGAGGTCCAGGCAGCCGGACTGCTCGCCGACCCAACATCGGCGCAAACAACAAAATGGGGAGAGGGGGGGAGTAAGGGCTTTTTCCAGTCCCCTTCATCCGCAACAGCCTTAGAGGGAAAGAAGGCATGTCACTCCCCTCCGGGTCCACGTGTCTCCAGTGGGGTGCAGGCTTGCTCTCCATGCACACTTCTGGCACCAGAATTTCGCGGACCCCTGGATCCTCTCTGTAGTATCCACAGGGTACCGCCTACCCATCCCAGCCTCTCCTCCCTCTTCCCCTCCACTCCCATAGATTGGGACAGCAGCTCTTTTGGTGGAGATCCGGTCACTCGTCGAGAGCCAGGCAGTGAAGGAAGTCCCAGCCTCCCACTGAGGCTTGGGCTTTTACTCCAGGATTTTCGCCATTCAGAATAAGAACCAGGCGGGCCTGAGAGTTGTGCTGGACCTTTCCACCCTCAACCTCTCTCTACCTCTACAGAAATTCAAGATGGTTACGCCAGCTTTAATAGCAGAGACATTATGCAAGGGAGACTGGATGTGCTCTCTGGATCTGGAGAACGTGTACTTACACGTCCCGATTTGGCAGCCTCATCATTCTTTTCTACAGTTCAGGATCATGGGCTACCATTTCCAAGGACAAGGCCAAGGACAAGTCTAGCAGTCCCGTTCTGGATTAGTTGCAGAGGGCGGAGAGTAGAAGCAGGCAGATTTAGAAAGAGGCTGTTTAGTTCAGCCTAGAGAGAAACAGAGCTCTGGAGACAGTGAGCTTCTGGGGGAAGGAGAGGAAAGGAAGAATACCTCTGTGGAGGTGCAGTTAGTAGTTGGACTTCATAGAGACGTTGGAGATGTGAGGAGAAATTATAAGTTACTCGCCGTAGTGACTAACGTTCTCTTAGTCCCCTTTCCTCTATACTGCATGGGCATCCCTTCCTAGGGACGGGAGACAGAACCTTTTTTCACCAGAAAAAACCTTCCCCTTTAAATTTAGAGGGGCATGGGGGAGCAGCCCTGGGAGCATGCGCTACCCTGACTCCGCCGCCACACCTCAGTCCCCATAGACGTGTTGACAATAGTTTAACATTGCCTAATGACACCAGTATTATTAGGGAAGGAGGATGATGGGCCGTATGGAGGAAAGGGGACTAAGGACTAAGCGTACATTAGTCACTATGGTGAGTAACTTATAATTACTCTTACGTCCCGTCCCCTTTCCTCCATACTGCATGCGCGATTACAACTGAGTGCAGCCCCAGTGTGGAGAGGAGACCCTCCTTAAGCAGACCGGTTTCTAAAAACCGCCTGTCTGAAAGCCGCGTCTGATCTAGAGCCGACATCCAAACAGTAGTGCTTGCAGAAAGCCCAAAGGGTGGCCCAGGTGGCTGTCCCGCTTATGACTTGCCAGGGGACATGCCATTGGAATGCGATGGCCATTGCCTTGGCCCTGACCGCATGGGCATGCATATTGGCCGGAAGTGGCTTATGCTGTCCCTCATATACTTCCTTGATGGCCGACACCATCCACCGGGCTATGGAGGCCTTGGATGCGTGATACCCCGGTCTTGAACCGCCGAAGGTGGCAAATCGAGCGTCCGACTTGCGGAAGCCCTAAGTCCTGTCCAAGTAGAATTTCAGGGCCTTTCCGTCAGGACCATTTGGTTCAATCTCCTGCTACATACTGCCACAGGGATGATTAGCTATGTGCTGTGATCGGTTTGTTTTGGTTTAAGTTCCAGACCCTGGTTACTATTCTTTCATCAGGCCGACTTGGTTCACTCCCCTGCCAAGTCCTGCCACGAGGAAGATGACTCGTATCAACATAGGTTTCACCTTTGTTCGGATCCCAGACCTGTGGGTCTCTTCCCTGCTCACTAGGCCCACTTGGTTGACTCTCTTCCTAAGTACTGCCACAAGGAAGATGCTTCTTATTGTTATAGATTTCACCTTGTTTCGGGTCCAGGCCCTTCGTTCTCTTCCCCTCTCACTAGACCTACTTGGGTGACTCTTTTCCCAAGTACTGTCGCGAGGAATATGCTTCATATCGTTATCCCTGTGTGGTTTGTCTCTCGCCTGCATCTCCAAGCCCCTATCGGTCCCTATGACGTGCCAGTTACCTTTGTTGGCTTCAGGACTCAGGGATGGTTCTTCCTGGGTGTTTGTGTCTTTTCGCCAGGCTGCGCGGGTGACTTTGGCTTCTTCTGCTCTAGCTCCATGTACCTTCCTCCTGGTCTCTTCACTGACGGTGCGGGTGTTATTACTGGACTGCTCGGTCCACCTTCCAGACGTTGCTTCACCATCTACCAGGCTCCAGCCACAATCTTGACCTGATCCACTACACCAGGCAAAGGACTCCAGTCAGTGGCCTCTTGCCTTTGGGAGCAGTCTGCTCTTGGCTTTCCCATCACGTCCTCTGCCTCCCCTTCAATCTTCCTGGGCTGGACTGTCATTCGTGCTGATATGTCTCTCTCTCTCTTTCTCAGAGTCCTTTTTGTTTGTTTTTATGTACTTCTCAGGACGACTCCCTTGCAGAAGTCTATACCGTTCCTGTATCTTCTCTGTGCCGTTCTTCATGGCTCCTGGTGGCCACCTCGTCTCAGTACTGACTTTGTTGGTAATCTTCATGCTTTGGGTGATGTTTATTGTGCTAGTAATGGAGTTAGTCATATTATGTGTACTGTTAGTTATCTTCTTCGTCTCAGTAGGAATATCTGTTATGCCACAATAATAAATAAAACTGCTATCGTGGGCGAGGGGGAGTTCGTGGGAACGGGTTTGGGAGGGTTAGGTTCGGGGTGTTTTGCCGACTTTACCCAGGTGGTCGTGCTTATCCCCATGAGGGGAGTCCCTCCTCATGAGATCTCCCAGCATTCAACCACCCCTAGAGGGAATATTGGGTAGCGTCCTCACCTCCCTAGCCTCATGAGTAAGGGCTCTCCCCCGGCGAAAAGTGACGACAACTAGTGAATCGTCACAGAGCATAATTATCGTACTCGTCGCAGTGAGGAATGCAATCCAATATTCCCTAAGGAGAGTGGGACGTTCTATGGGGACATTAACAAGAAGGAAACAACAGTGGAGAACGAAGAGAATCATTACTGGTACCCTCATACTCATCCAAGTAATACCAAACAGGCGAAAAGAAGTGAGAATCATTACTGGTACATTCATACTCCTCCCAGTTATACTAAAAAGGTGAAGAGAAGTGAGAATCATTACTGGTATCCTCCTACTCGTCCCAGTAAAACTAAAGAAGTGAATACGAGAGAGAATCATTTTGGGAATGTGTATACTCGTCTCAGTGGCTATCAAGAGAAAGAGAGGAGCAAGAGTTTTTTTGAGAATTTATAAGGGACTTTTATATCTCTATATTACACTCCTGCAATGGGATATACCTTTTCACTGTGTGGTGCTACTGTTTCCCTCCTTGGAGTGTAATATGCCCCTTTGGGCGTCAAGACTTTCTACCTAACAAATATCCTGGACTTCTTACTTCATGTAGAAAGTAATAAGCCTGTGCTAATTTCTTTTTGGTGCCCTTGGAACATGATAATCTTCACTGTTTGTAATATTGTCTAGGGTCTTTTTCTTGGATCAGGAAGCCCATATGTACAGTGCCTACCACCACGCTTGGGACTTATAGTTTAGGTTAAGGAATGAGTTAGGACTTTACAGTCCATTTAATGTTTTTTTAATCTACACTAGACTCTGTTCTGTAGTATTTACTTTTCTCTTCATAAGTATTTTGTGTGTGACGTTATAATAAAGTGTATGTATTTTCAGTATGCCAGTGCAGTGTATTCTTTTGTGATGTTTGTTGGGATTCACTGTACCTCCCTTCCTCCTAAAGTTAAGCCTGAATCCTCTGCTTCAGCTACCATTGGAGAGTCTGGTCTTTCCAATTGCGCGTGTTCATTTTGTGTTGCTGATGGGGACAGCACTGTACTGTAGATTTATCCTGAAACATATGAAAGTGTTATCCTTTCCGCTACTGATTTGAGCACTTCATTCCAGCCGCTGATGAATGTTCAGTATTTAGAATACACCCAAATCCTTAGGCTTAACCCAAGTATGAGTATGAGGGAAACCTGTTATTATATTTGATTGGTGTTGTATTGTATGTTTTGCAAACAGGAAGGCTAACATATGGGTTGTTTTAAAGCTATTTATTTGTTTTGTTGATTTTGGTGAGCATGAAATGGTTGAAGGAGTGTGTGACAAGATTACTTGATTAATGAATTGTCATTTTTTTTAGAGAATTTTGCACATGTATTATAAGTGATAAAAAATATATATTTTTATACTGTGAATTTGGAGTCAAGTAAGAGTGTTCCCCCTGCGCATATCAACACAGAACCATCGACATTAAGGTTTACCCAGTTGTCTCTCCCTTGTTTTGTGCTTTCCTTTTGGGTGACACACTGTTCCACCACCAGGTTAGATGATTACAAAGCCCTCACCAGAGAGTTGTGCAAAAATCTCCCCAATAGAAAGCCCTCACATGGGTAGGTCTAGTGAGCCCACCGCCGGATCCTGACCTACAGAGTCAATAAATGGTGCCCATATTGCCCTATAAACATGGAATTTATGAAACATTGCTGTTATCTTCTCAATTGACCCACTTTCCTCACATCAACCAGCTATTGATTTAAAGGCGGATCTTGGAATTTCCACAACTGGACTACAGTAAGTTTGGCATCAGTCACAAAATAAATAATTTCGAATGAATTGTGTCCTCCCACGTAGTCCTCATCTTAGATATTCGTGTTTTTCAGCTTGCTGATTCGGACATTTTTCACTAGAGGGCGCTGTACTTGAGGCTGAGGCGTCAAATGTCCCTCGAGGGCTGCTGTCGACCATCAACGTCATCCGTAATATAAAGGGCTCGAGCCGTGCCCGTTAGCGTCAGTTCCTTTTTTCTGATAGCTTGCTTTGTGACACGAAAACGGCGCCTCTGTTCTTCTAGTCATTATGTCTTCATCGTCAAATCGTTCTACGCCCAAAACTGGCTTTAAAAAATTTCAGAAATGCGGGAACAAAAAATGTCGATCACCGACCCCCATCGAAATTGTCTCTGTTGTTTGGGCCCTGACCATCGGGTCAACGAGTGCGGTTCCTGTCAGGCATTGACCAACACGGCTCTGAAGGAACATAGAGGTAAACTGGCGGTGGGGGAGGAATCATCGAAGTCTTCTTTGAGAAAACTAAAGGGATCGAGGGAATAGGATGGGAAGTCTTGACATAGGTCGAGGAAATCGAGATTGAGAAGTTGCTCAAGGAAATCTTCCTCGTTTAAGTTGAAAAAAATCTAAGAGGCGACACCAGTCTCCTTCCTCGTCGGCAGACACAAGAACCATCCCCTACCCCTTCCAAACATGATTCCCCTGAGAAATGGGAGGCTTTCAGAACCTCCATGTTAAACATTTTTGAGAAAGCGCCCCAGAAACCTTAGAAAAAAAACACGTGGAGACCATGCCCCTACTCACTCCAAAAGTGAGTATTTCAAAGATCAGACGCGTGAGATACGACGATAAATCGTCGAGGGTGTCGTAGGAGGATATTTCCCTGACACCTAGCAAAAAACCACACCTACCGGTGCATAAATCGGAGGTAACATCGGACAAGATGGCGTCGGGAACCCACCCGCCATCGAAGTCCATGTTGAAGGTTACTTCGACACATCTTTCAAAGGCGCGACCTCGAGGATGACGTTGACACCTCCCTCGACGTTATTGAAGCCAGCGTCGATGACCTTGACACCATTGTCGAGGCCATTGTTAATTCTGGCGCCAAAACCGACACCCTTGTCGAAGCAGAGATCAATGACGGTTGAGAAAGTGTACCAGCCACAGCCTAGACCGGATTTTTTCAGATCAATGTCTTCCATTTTTGAGGAACAATCCTCTGAAGAGGATGTTACTGTGGCTGGAGTAGAATTTGGGGCTAGGAATGTCCCGGAAGAATTAGTAGACCCTAATTCTAAAATGGCCGATTTATATGAATGCCTTTAAACGGCCAGTGGCCTGGATAGTTCCCCTGAGGTAGATTTTGATGGACCCGACCCTGCAGACCATGCAGATGCGAGGTACAGAAACTTAATGAATAGAGTTATTTAATTTATGAGATGGAATGCAAATTCCCCAAATTCTGACCAAGATGACATGATGGCCATCCTCAATGAAGGCCCTAAGAAGGACCCTGTACTCCCTTTTCATAAGGTATTACAGAAAATGGTCATGGCCACGTGGGAAACCCCAGATTCTGGCCCAGCTATGAATAAAAAATGTGTAGAAGTACAGGACCTTCCTCACCGGTCCCTGAATACCTATCGAAACATCCCTCGCCTGTGAGCTCAATGGTGCAGGCGGCCACAATCTACAAGACAGTCTGCCTACCCTTCGATTTCCCCTGATAGGGATGACAAAAGGATTGATGCCTGGACCCGGAAAGCTTTTTCTTCGGGGAGAATGGCCTTAAAATCCATGAATGTGACTTGGCCTCCCGCAAGGTTCACATACAACCTGTGGGATTGTATGACAGCAGCGGCTGAACACATCCCTGAGGGGGGGGGAACGGGGAGGTTTTCTCGCAATTGTCAGAGATGGAAAGGAGGCTATGGGGGAATGCCTCCAATCAGGGCCGGACACTGCGATAGCATAAGCAGTTCCATGGCGTCTAGCACAGTCCTGCGCAGATTTGCATGACAGAGAAAATTGGTTTTGCACCGGATGTGCAATTCAGATTGTTCTTTTGATGGCTCAAGGTTGTTTGGCAGCAAGGCAGACAAAAGTTTAGAAAAGCTGCAGACCTCAAAAGCGGCAGCTAAATCAATTAGTGCCTCTATAAGACAACATCAACAGCACTCCTAGTCAGGGTCATCTTCCTGGAGTAGGAGTCCTTTTCGTTTCTACTCTTCATTTGGGAGAGGGAAGGGATAGGCCAGTCAGAAAGGACAACGAAGAAAAATACCTTGTGGTGGAAGAGGGAAAGGTGTTAGATAAGCCCCAGCAGTGGCAACTGTTCCTTCAGCCACTGCTGCAGCTGCTGCAAAGCCACTCTGAGGCCTTAACCCACAAGACCCCGGTGGGAGGCAGGATCACTCAGTATCTGGACGTATGGTGGGGCATTACTTCAGATGCTTGGGCACTGGAAACAGTGGCCCAGGGTTACTGCATTGCCTTTCGACAGAGGCCTCGGGACCATCCACCGGGAGCCAGCTCTGCCAAAATTCCAAACCCGCTCCTTGTGCAGGAGATTTTAACCCTGCTAGAGAAAGGTGCAATAGAACATGTACCTGTCGCGGAGAGGAACAAGGGTTGGTACTCCCCTTACTTTGTCATCCCAAAGAAGGACGGAGGATTGAGACCCATTTTGGACTTAAGAAACCAAGTTCCTCAGGAGAAGGACAAGTTCAAGATGGTAACCCTTTCTCAGATCCTTCAGGCTCTCCAACTCCAGGACTGGTTGGTATCATTGGACCTTCAGGATGCTTACTTTCATGTGCCGATCCATCTGAAGAACGGGAAGTACCTGAGGTTCGCGATTGGCAATTCTCACTATCAGTTTCAAGTTTTGCCATTCGGGTTGACCACCGCCCGAGGGTTTTCACCAAGCTGGTTGCTGTGGTGGCAGCGAGTCTCAGGAGAGGGGGGAATTCACCTCTACCCTTACCTGGACGACTGGTTAGTCAGGGCGAGTTCACCTGAACGAGCCCAGAAACATCTGACCATGACCTGCCACTTTTTACACAGACTGGGCTTTTCCCTCAATTTCAAGAAGCTGACATGGTCTGGTCTGTAGACTTCCTCTCTCTGCTGGCCACTTTCTCACAGTGGCTACTATCTATCGGCCACCTGGTCAGATCACCTCCTTCCTCTCCGAGTTGGCGGACCTCTCTTCCTCCCTCCTGGCCTCGACCACTCCACTCCTCCTCTTTGGAGACTTCAACATCCACCTGGATGCTTCCTGTCCCGCCACGTGACTCTTTCGTGACCTTTACGACTCTCTCTCGCTCTCTCTCTCTATTCTTCCCTCTGGCCCGACTCACTCTGCAGTGTACTCTCTTGATGTTCTGATCCCTCTGACCTCCCCCTCTCTAACCCTCTCACCACTCCTCTCTCCTGGAGTGACCACGTTCTCCTCTCCTCTCATCTCTCTCGTTCTACCCCTCAGGCCATGCCAACCCCCACACTGCCACCCACCTTCACAGTCATTCGACTGATGATGTGTTTGTCAGTTGAGGCTTTAGCAGCATCTTTTTCTCCCTCTCCTGCACCTCTGGCTGACTCGCACCCTGACACAGCCCTTTCCATACTCCACTCTATCTTGATGTACTTGCCCCTGTCATGAGGTTCCGCATGAAGCCTAAAACCAAGTGCAACTCCTGGTACGATTCAGACATCGTCACCGTTAAACGCAAGTGTAGGGTGGCTGAGAGGAAATGGTTGGCATCTTGTACAACCTCTGGCAAACTGGCCTGCGGCCTGCTCCAAAGGCAATACCGACTCTGTCCTTACTAAGAAGAGAGCACACATGCAAGCCTGCGTCTCTGCAGCATCTAACAACTCGGCCGAACTCTTTAAAATCTGCAAGGAGCTGGCCAATCCTGCAGTCTCTACCTCTCCTGTCCCCTCCCAGGCCCTCTGTACGGCCCTGGCCTCTCATTTCATCTCTAAAACTCAGGACATCCTGTCCACCCTTTCATCCTCTCTTGCTTCTCCCTCCACTCTCCCCTTTGGCCCCCCTGCGGCCACCCCCCACTCCCTTCTCTGCCTTTTCCTCTCTTCACCCCTGACAAGGTTTCTAGACAAGCCCGATCTATGAAAACCTCGTCAAAACAGGTTCTTCCCGATTCTCCCGAAACCATCAAGGACCATGTTGACACCCTTGCTCCAGCCTTGGCCGACTTCTGCAACCACTCTTTCGCCACTGGAACTTTCAAATCCCCCCTGAAGCACTCTCTTGTGCACCCTTTTCTCAAGAAACTCTAAGCCGACCCCTCCTCTCCAGCTAATTATTACCCGATCTCCATCACTTCTTTCCTGGGCAAACTCCTGGAAAAGCTGGCCATGTCCCAGCTTAATCTTCATACTGAATCTGTTGTTTGTCTCCATGACCCTCAGTCTGGCTTCAGACCAGACAGAATCACGGAAACTGCTCTCCTGCACATCCGTGAAGACCTGCTCTCTAACCTTGATGCTAATCTCCCTTCTGTCCTCATCTTACTTGATCTATCTCTTCTGCTTTCGACACAGTCAACCATGCCATCCTGCTCCACCGGCCCCGTGATAACCTGGGTATCACTGATGAGGCTCTGGCCTGGCTGACTTCTTTCCTCTCGGACCGACCTTTCCAGGTCCAACTTGGGTCCTGCCTCTCCTCTTATCTCTTTCTCCACCTGTGGCGTTCCTCATGGGTCTAACCTTTCTCCCTGGTTGTTCTACCAATACCTGGCACCTCTCGCCCATCGCATTGCTGCTCTCTGCTCCAACTTTCAGTGCTATGCGGACGACACTCAGCTCGCTTTCAGGCTCCCCTCTGCTGCCTCGACTCCTTCTCTTATCCCTGATTGTCTGCAATCCAGGAGTGGTGTGCCGCCAATGATCTCTGCCTGAATGTCAGTAAGATGGAGATCCTCCTTATCGGCACACCTGCACCGTTTTTCCCTGCCACTCTCTGGCCGGCCTCCCTTGGCCCTCTTCCTGCTCCTACCTCTGAGGCTAAGAACCTTGGGTCATCTTCAAATCCACACATACCTTCTCTCCTCACATCTCCGACGTCTCTAAGAAGTCAAACTGCACCTCCTCAGAGGTATTCTTTCTTTCCTCTCCTTCCCTCAGAAGCTCTCTGTCTCCAGAGCTCTGGCTCTCTCTAGGCTTGACTACTGCAACAGCCTCTTTTTAAATCAGCCTGCCTCTACTCTCCGTCCTCTGCCACTCATCCAGAACAGGACTGCGAGACTTGTCCTTGGCCTTAAGACCAGGGATCGTATCTTCCCAGCCCTGAAATCTCTCCATTGGCTTCCAGTGGCTGCAAGGATCAAGTTCAAGACCTTTGCATTGTCCACAAGGTCTTTGGGGCCTGGGACCACAATGCCTCCAACACTCTCCTCTGAGATATCTTCCTACTCAAGCTCTTTGCTCCTCCAACTCCTCGAGGGCCAGTCGCTTCTCCAAGCAACAAGTTGGGGACAGATCTCTCTCTTCGGCTGGCGCCTCCCTCTGGAACAGCCTCCCTGCCTCTCTGAAACTTGAGCAGAACCATCTCCAGTTCCGGATGCATCTCAAGACTTTCCTCTTTGCTTTTGCCTTCTCTCATCTTCTTCCCTGCTGATCTCCTGTCTGATACTGCACTGGTCACCTGGCTACCCTCTGAACTTCGGCCCCAGGTCCCTGCCCACCCAGTTGCACACCTGCACTGCCTCCTGGCAACCCTGCACTTAGGTCTGCATCTGCAACCCTACAGTCCCCTTACCTGCACTTATCAGACACTTGTTTTCTGCACTTGACCCTTGTACTGCCATCTGCTGGCCGCATTACTTGTTTTTGATCCTGTGTCCTGCACTCCCCTGGCACTTTCCCCCTTCCCTCTCCCCAGCACCTGCGCAATCTTAATGTCACTAGGCCTAGTAAGATCGTTGTCTTGTCCTCCTTTTGTTTCCCCACCCTTGCCCGTTGCGCCTAGAAACACTTGTGTGTAGGCGCGTTATAAATGTCATATCACATCATATAGGGACAACTGCATAAATTATCTGGAACTGAAGGACATTTATCTAGGCATGAAACCTGTTTCTACCGATTATAGATGGACTCTTAACACTGCTCCGATGTTCTGTCTGGAAAGACGGGGTGGTGCGAAATTGCCATCGATTTGTCGACTGTCGATACAAATCTGGGCATAGTGTCTAGAGCATGTCTTTTCACAGATGGCTTCCCACTTGCCTGGGGAAGTGAACATCCGGGCCTATGCGCTGAGTCGTATGACACACTCCTACAAATATTAAATCAATCAGAAGGCGTTATTACCGATCTTCCAAACGTGGGGCTCCCTAATGGTAGACCTATTCACAACACACATGAACAGGAAATGCAACCTGTATGCTTCATGGAAAGGGATTGGCTCATACTCCCTGGGAGATGCCTTCCTACACCCTTGGTATGTGCAGACACTTTACGTGTTTCCTCTGATTCCGGAAGTACTGCTTGGACTGAAAAGAGCACAGGGGTGCCACATGGTTCTTGTAACTCCATTCTTGATGAAGAGATTCTGGTTTTCCGATCTTTACATGAAGTGTCAACTTGCTTGGCCACTGTAAAAATGGCTGCACATTCTCCAGCAACAACAGGAGATGGTTCTGCACACCAACCCCTAATCGCTGTCATTGGCAGATTTATCCTGGAGGACTTCGTTTACGAACACCTAGGGCTCTCAGTTAAAATATGGCTGTCATTTTGGCAGCCAAGTATGTCAGCACAATAACACAATACACATGCAAATGGACATGCCTCTGCCATTGGTGCTAAGTAGTCAAAGACTCTAGGCAGGCTACAGTGATAGATCAGAATCAGGAGACTGCTATCCCTAAGACTAAGTTTCTTTGCCCTTCTCTATAAAGAAAGGAAGTTTAAAGGGTGGACACCAGGATGTCGTATAAACAAGGAAAATGTCCTCGGTCCAGAATCCTTTGATAACCTTAATTCTGTACCTACCCCTAAAGGAAAAAGGAAAAACATACATTCAACAAAGATACACTTGAGGCCGTCCAACAAAAGAATGGTGGCTGTTTTCTGACACTCACCCAGGGTTTTCTTGGTCAAAAGAATGGTCTCCTCGCCCAGCTAAACAGTTCAAGTGAGTAGCATGAATGCCCCTTGACTTCTTTCCCACTTTGCAGTCCCTAGTTCCCATGTTCGCTCTGTTTTCTTCTGGTGTTCCCCACCAATGAAAATTCTTGTACTCTCTCCAATTTGGCACTTCTTAGTCTGTACCCCGTTTTGGGTTTTCATTCCTCTTCACCACGCTTGGGGTCTTAGCTTTCTCTCTTCCCCTGAGGTTCCTGCTTCTTTCACTCCGACTTGGGTTCTTAGTTCTCTCTCCCTTACTTAGGGTATTGGTTCTCTCACTCCACCTTGGGGTCTTTGGTTCTCTCACCCCGCCTTGGGGTCTTTGGTTCTCTCACCCCGCCTTGGGGTATTTGGTTCTCTCACCCCGCCTTGGGGTCTTTGGTTCTCTCACCCTACCTTTAGGCCTTACATCTCCCACCCCACCTTGGGGGTTGTGCGTCTCACCGCGCCTTGGTGTCATACTTCTCTCACCCCGCCCTGGGATCTTGGGTCCTTTATCCCGCCTTGGGGTTTGGTTCTCACTTCGCCTGAGGGTATTCTCTCAACCTGCCTTGGGGTCTTCATGGTTCTTGCTGCCCTCCTCTCGGTTCCCTGGAATCACTGCATACCTTTGGTCAACCGGAGGTGCTGTTCAGGAGAGCCGTTTAGCTGTACCGACTCAACACTACTTGTTTCGGCTTCTCTGTAGTGCTCTGCAGTGCAGTTGGCCCTCTCTTTGGGAATTAGGCCTGTCTCTTCTCTGTGTGCCAGTTGACAGTGTCTTGCTTGGTCTCTGCTCCCGGGCCCTCTTCTGAGCCAAACATCCAGCTTCTGGCCCGGGAGGGTCGTCGTCATTCGGTAGGCTCTGCCGCCACTCTGTTTGCCACATTTGGCGTACTACCTGTCCGATCACACTTAACCAGAAAAAGGCAATTTTTGGGCTCTGAGCCTTTTTGTCCCGTTCGGATTGGCTCTGTGTCCCCTACTAGGGGGGTGGGGGACCATCCACCGTTCTTCCATTGCAGGCAAGGACGGTGTGCACAAAGGGTCAGAAACCATACTAGCTATTCGTACATGAAATTTCAAGTATTAGGTTGTCCAACTGCAATATAGCCACGAAAGACATTGGGATATTGAGACAAGAGAGGATAACTTGTATCCATTTCTAGGGATTTCCTGTCCTCCAAGGCGTGGTCCCCACCTAGTGAGATCCTGCTTGCCTTGTCCTTTAGGGGATGTTCAGCTAAGCAGGCTCACCTCTCTAGTCTAAAAAAGGGGGTGGCTCCCCCTTGGGGAAAAGGGATGAATTCCATGGATTAATTACATCCATCTTTCCATGGTAAAGCATCACTGTATCTATGTTCCTCGGTCCAACTCTATAATTTTCTGGTAATCTCTGCTCTACCTCCTCAACTACCCTTGTGGTTCCTCACCCTCCCTGTGCTTCCTCTTTCTTCCACTCCATCATTCTTCTTGCTCCACTTGCATGGTATTCTCTTCCCCCAGACATCTGAGAAACAGTCCACATGGTATTGTTCAAAACCAAGCTAAAAGCCTACCTCCTCGCCTCCGAGTTATCCTTTAACCTACCTATCATTTTACACTTGCCTTTGACCTGCCTCTTTCTCTAATTTTCTCTGCCTCCATTCTAGCACTTTACCCATCATGGTCACGTCCCGAACACAGCTGGCTGTACCACCTACCTGCACTTAAAAATGTCCAATGTTGGTTTTCCTTAATCTGTGTATGTTATGAGAAACCTGAGGGCGTCCTCACATTTTCTCCCCTTGGATCCTTTGCTCAGGTGGCCAGGGAAGGGCCATCGCTGTTGGGTCCTGACACTGGGGGCAGACAAACGTGAGAGGATCAGCTAAGTAGGGGGTCCTTGTGGATTGGGAAGAGGATGCTTGAGGGTGAGACACGGTATCACCTCCTACCCCACCACCCCCCCTTCACCCCACTCTCCCTCAGCCTTTACGGGCCATTATAAGCCCTCCCCAATTCCAACATATACTGAGAGGAGATAGAGGCGTCCGAGTAAGAAAGCTTACCTATGGTAAAAGTCCCTGTAGTACTGTGAGGAGGGAGATGAATGGAGAAGCCTACTACACCACGCTACCAGGCTGTCCCTTCAATAAGGACAGGCAGAGTCAGCACTTGACAGCAATTATGTACACCTGCACTCTATTAAACACCACTCCAGTACTGACACGGATGAAAGGAAACCTAAGGGTCAGCCATGTCCTATTAATTGGCCTAATGGGAATCGGGTAAGGGAGAACAAGGGCGGCTCACACCTGAAACCCCTTGACAGGGCTCAGGTGTATAAAAGGTGGAGCACTCCGCAGTGTAGAGAGCAGCAATAAGGAGAGCAGAAGGGAGGTTGCTTGGCTGAGTCCAGCAGGGGATCCGTTCTTATTCCTAAGCCAGTTTTTGCCAGAGATGCAGAGCGAGCCGTGGGTGCTGAGCAAGCCGTCAAAGCCGGTGGCCATGGCCATGAAGCTGATGCAGGAAGACCCCGAAGTGTCTGGAGGAGAGCAGGACGCCGAAACGCTGGCCGGTGTGCTGTGCGGGTTGCAGTGTGACGAGGGAGCCATCTCTCCAAGGAGCCGGACTGGGCCGTGCTAAGCCCTGTGAGTCGTGGCCAGGCAGAGGCTCGTTCCCCTGGGAGGAGTCCAGGTCCCGGGGGTGTCTGAGGGGCAGGTGGTGAGACCCCGATCACAGGATTGAAGTCGGCGAGCCGTCCCAAGCACATCGCATTACCCGGTGAGTTTCTGAATGTTGAAGAAACCCAGTACACGTGTCAAGCTAAAGCAGGAGGCTGAAAGGGAGAAAAAGAAGTGTGCGAGCGGCACGGAAGGAGAAAAGGAGAAAGCATTGAAAGCATGTAAAGAAAGTATAGAAGTAAAAGTGTGCGAGCGACCAGAGAAGGAAAGCAAGAATTATAAACGTGCAAGCGGCAGGGATTAAAAGAAAAGTAACAGTATAAACGGCACATAAGAAAATTGGGACTGCTGGAAAATGGGGAGCTACACTGAGGGTGAAGTGGGAACAAATTCGCCAAAGTGTTATAAAAGCTGTTCTGAACTAAAGAGAAGGAACTGTTTTGAAAAGGGAATCCTGACAAGCTGACCTTTTTGTTTTATGAATTTGTGATGAACCATTGAAACAAGAGGGCCTAGGCTTGGGGGAAGGGAACCCTGAGAGGCCTAAAATAAACTGTGAAACATTTGAAACCAGAGGGGCCTAGGCTTGGGGAAGGGGACCCTGAGAGGCCCAAGAGGGATTTTGAGTTGAACCGTTGAAACGAGAAAGGCCTAAGCTTGGGGAAGGGAGACCTAAAAGGCCTAAGGGAAATGTGAAATTTGAGAAGCTTGGGGAAGGGGAGTCAAAGCAAACCTAGGAACCTTGGTGAACTGATTTGTTTTGAAGCTACAAGAAACTTGTCTGGGAGATTCCAAGGGAACTTTTAGGTTGAACTATTTTGAACTGGCAAAGCTGAACCTGACGAGAAGGCCGCCTAAATCCAATCTTGTTTTACACTTCTTTTTGGAACACTATTTTTCTTTTAGAGAAACCCTGCACAACAATTGTTTTGCAGAGTGAGGGCAAGCATAGGTTTGACAGACAGGCTTTGTTTTGGGAATTACAGATCTCGACTATCCTTAGAAACATCAGTTAAGGGAAACCCCAAACTAGAGATAGGGTAAGATAGGCATTACACCAACCTTGAATATTTTAAATAAAGGTTTTAGAACTAGATCACCTGTGTCTGTGTCTCTTAATATCATGCCTTTCTCAAAATGTCCATTTATGTATTGTCCCCTTTTCGACAGTTGCTGCAGCTTTTTCCTTCAGGCTTCGGCCTTTACAGTAGGGACATTTATTTTCGACGTTTCTCTTTAGAGTATACCTCTTCTTTCCTTTCCCTCCTCTTTACTTGTCTTTTCCCACTTGACGATGGAGAGAACTCCAATTAAATGTTGCCCTTCCTATAATAGGAAGTTTCTGTGGAAGCACGCTCTTAGGGAGTGTTATAACTGTTTTCCTCGTAACAATGATGAGCGGCGTTGCAAAGCCCATCTACTCTTTAGGCCCAAGACGGTTAAAGAAAGGCACACAAAGCTGTGGGCGGCCTACGCCCTGCAGGCCAAGTCCCATTATCCCGCCGGTGCCTCGGACGACGATTCCTCTAGTAGCCACGGCTCCATTTCGGAGGCCGAAGACATTGTTGTGGAGTTGGCCGACTCCCACTTGCCCAGCCCCACTAGGGATGCTGAACGGACTGCTACGGGGGAAACCACAAACCCTCAGCTTTCTTCGACGGTATCGTTGAAAAAGGCTCCGCCGTAGGCCGGTCTAACAAGATGTCCATCACGGATCTGCATCGTGTCTGCCTGTGGTGCCTCGGCGGGGGCCATGACACGGATACGTGCTCCAAGTGCCAGTCGATGACTGGAAAGGCCTTGCAGGAACGAAAGGGGAAACTCAGGGTAGGCAAGGTGTCCAAGCCCCATAAGTCACGACCTGCTGGGCCTTCGACCGATGAGTAGAGAAGTGACAACTCAGAGGAAGGCCAACCGTTCGAGGTCCAGGAGTGGTTCCCGCCACTCCTCCTCGTCGAAGCGCTGGAGGAGAAGGCACAGCCGGTCGCTTTCCTAGTCTTCTCCGGGTGGCACCCCAGAGAGCGTGACTTGCCCATCCAAACATTCGACGCCCGCTGAAGCGGAAGCTTTCCGCGTGAAAATGCTTGACATTTTCGAAAAGCAGGCAAGGTCCCGTCCGCGCCTTCTGTTGAAGCCGGCAGGGAACGGTATCGGCCGGATACTCGCGCGCCGTCGAGCCCAGGTAAATGGCGCAATCATCATCAGGAGCCTTGGAGGCCTCGTTCGGACAAGGTACCTAAGGATCGCTTGAGACGTGAAGTGAGGTCACCGTCTTCGTCTCCATCGATACCGTCCAAACCCTCGATGCCGTCTACGCCATCAGCGCCACGCCAGTCGATCGTGCCTGTCGGGTCCTCCACCCCGATCAGACCCTTGATGCCTTCGGAGCCGTTGTCAACGCCATCAGTGCAAATTTACCGGCGCAACCCCTGGTAACGGTGGAACTTCCTAAAAGGGTGGTGTCTAAGGCAAAGTCATCGACTTTGAAGCCTCTGGCTGTGATATCTGAGAAAAGGTGTACTCCTCTGCCAAAGAAATACTTTTTTAAGTCCCTCGCCTCCATTTCTGAGGACGCGGAACATTCTGATGAGGGTGAGGCTCCTTTTGGTCTCCATTTTGGGACCCCTAATGTGCCAGAATGCCTAATTTCGGAGGAGAGTAGGATGCAGGATCTGTGTGATACCTTGCATAATGCAAGTGGAATAGACACTTCGAATGGATTGTGTCCTCCAACGTATTCCACATCTTTGACATGTAATGTCCACAGCTGTGCTGCTTTGGAAATGTTTTCGGCAGAGGGCGTCCTGTGTCGATGGCTTCGGGTCGATGTCCCTCGAAGGCCTCCGTCGAGGGTGACGTCACGGGATGTTATACATAGGACGCACGGTGCCCGTAGCCTCAGTTCTGTTTTTTCCGCAAACATATTTGCTTCGAGAACTCGGCGTGCCTCGTGTTATCTTCTTCGAAGAGAATGTCTTCATCTTTTACCCCTCCGACTCCGCGGTCTGGGTGTAAGACATGCTGGGACTGTAAGTCCAAAATGTCGATTACGGACCCGCGCCGCATTTGCTTGTGGTGTCATGATACCGACGACTGCTCGAAGTGCCAGTCGTTGACTGCCAAGGCCTTGCGGGAGCACAGGGGAAGTTGCAGGTAGGTTGGGTTTCTAAACCGTGTTAATCCCAAAAAACTACGGGTATTTCCACCGACGTTTAGATGGGTGACTCTCCTCGTCGGAAGCAATCCCGGTGATCTTGATCCCAGTGTGGGTCACTACCACTCGTCCCCCTCGTCTCAGCACTCCCGGAAGCGGCGTCACCGGTCGCCTTCCTCGTCCTCGTGGGATGATGGCTCCGCAAGGAAAGTGGCTTGTCCCACTAAATCCTCGACTCCTGAGGAATGGGAGGCATTTAGGGAGCAAATGCTGTTGATTTTTCAATCCCAGGGCACAGTTCCGTCCACACCTTCGGTAGACGCCTGCGGGAACGGTCTTGGTCTGATGTTCGCACGCCTTTGGGCCCAGGCACTCAGCGCGATCAACCTCGGTAACCGTCGAGGTCCCGTTCGGACAAGGCTCCTGTGGATCGCCAGAGACGTACCAGATCCAGGTTCTTGGTCTTCAACCCCAGCGAAACCGCAGAAATCTGGAAAGGGCTTGATGTATTGGCACCGTGTCCATCGAGTGCGGCTGTCAGAGTTTTGCTTTCAATCCAGCCCTTAGAGCCTTCGGCGCCTTTGTCGACATAGACGCCGAAGCCATCCGCGCTCTTGACGTCTTTGGCGCGATTTGGCTGGAATTTGCCAGTGGAGGCCCCTGGTACTGTGGATCCTCCGAGAAAGGCTTTAGCCAAGACTGTGAGGCCTGTTGCGGACCCCAGGGCTGCTTCTGTCCCTAGGAAGGAGTTCCTTCATTCTCTGCATGATATTTGAGGATGAGGAGAGGTCAGATATGGAGTTAGAGCCTGTGGGAACTCATGAGGCTCCTGACATGGTCTTTTCTGAAGACAGTCAGTTGGAGGAGTTGCGTCAGTCGTTGCATGATACCAGTGGCCTTGATACATCTCCCAAGGTGGAGTTTGGTAGGCCAGAGCCTGGGGCTCATGCTGAATCATCCTATAGGAGGTTGATGTCTAGAGTTAGATTATCTCAGGTGGTCCGGTCCGCCGGTTGCATTCGATCAGGGTGACCTGACTGATAATTTGGATCAGGGTCCGTCCACTGATCCATTGTTGGCTCTTCATTTGGCATTACAAAAAAGGGTGGCGGCTACTTGGCAGACCCCAGAGTCTCTTCCGACAGTCAACAAGTCGTTAACTAAGAAATACCACCCATCCAGTAGTGACCCCAGCTACCTATCCACTCACCCCACTCCAGAGAATTTGGTGGTTCAGGCTGCTACGGCCACCTCGAGGCAGGCGGCGTACCCTACCATCCCTCCGGAGGGGGCTGACAAGCGCTTCGATGGTTGGGCACACAAGGTATTTTCTGCTGGAGTATGGCACTGAAGTCGGCCAACTCCACCTGTACCTTGGCAAGATTTTCACACACTCTGTGGAATTGTCTTTCTCTAGCGGATGAGCATATTCCTGAGGGGGAAGAAAGGGATGGGTTCCTTGCTCTTGTGCAGGATGGCAAGGATGCCATGTGTGAATCCCTTCAGTGTGGGTTGGACACGGCTGATAGTGTTAGCCAGTCCATGGCTGCGAGCACTGCAATACGCAGGTTTGCGTGGTGCCGAAGTCTGGTTTTGCTCCGGATGTGCAAGCTTGTCTTCTGAACATGCCCTTTGATGGCTCTCATTTGTTTGGCAGAAAGGCTGACGAGAGCCTTGAGAGGTTGCAGACCTCCAAAGCTACTGCTAAATCTTTGGGCGCAGCTGTGCATAAACCTGCGCCTTTTCGTCCTAGGGGACAACAGTGGAGGGGGGGGGTCATTTTGTTACTAGTCCTCTTTTGGTAGAAAGAGAGGAGCTGCTAATGAAAGGGGTCACCGTAAAGGTACCCGTGGTGGACGGGGAACTAGAGGTGCCAAAGGCACTCGGGCAGCTGCCTGCCTTCAGGCGCTGCCACAGCCGGTCCAAAACATCTATGAGGCCATGTTCCATTGTTCACCGGTTGGGGGCAGACTGTCTCAGCATCTTGAAGAATGGCGAGCTATTACTTCGGATGCGTGGGTCCTGGATACAATAGTCCACGGCTACTGCCTTCCCTTCTTAAAGTTTCCTTACGACAATCCACTGGGCAATCTCTCTTTGAAGCTTCCGGATCCACTCCTTGTGCAGGAAATCTTGACTCTGCTGGAGAAAGGCGCTATAGATCTGGTGCCTGTGGCGGAGAGGAACAAGGGATGGTATTCCCCATATTTTTTGATTCCAAAGAAAGACTGAGACCCATCTTGGACTTGCGTTGGTTGAACAAGTTCCTCAAGAAGGACAAGTTCAAGATGGTCACTCTTTCTCTGCTCCTTCAGGCCCTTCGACTTCAGGATTGGTTGGGGTTTCTGGACCTACAGGATGCCTATTTTCATGTGCCGATTCATTCAAAGCACAGGAAATACCCGAGGTTTGCAGCTGGCAACTCGCACTTTCAGGTTCACGTCCTGCCATTCGGATTGACCTCCGCCCCAAGGGTCTTCACCAAGCTAATGGTGGTGGTGGCAGTGTATCTCAGGAGAGGGGGGGGTTCACGTCTGCCCCTACCTGGACGATTGGTTGGTCGGAGCGTGTTCTCCCGATCAAGCTTTGGATCATCTCAACCTCACCTGCCGCTCCCTTCACAAGCTGGGCTTCTTCCTCAATTTCAAGAAGTCGCATATGACACCTTCCCAACAGCTCCAGTACATCAGGGCTGTGTTAGACACGTCCTTGGGGAAGTGCTCGCCTCCCAAGGTGAGGGCTCATTACATTGTACATGTGGGCAACAGATTTCAACGTGCTTAGAGTCTTCCGGCTTTCGAATTCGGAAGGTTGCTCGGCCTCATGGCATCCTGCATTTTTCTGGTGTCAGAGGCCAGACTGAGGATGGGATCCTTTCAATGGGTTCTCAAGATGCAGTGGTCACAATTCTCAGGCAAGATGTCAGATCCCGTTCAGATTCCACTCTGTCTTGCAGGATCTTCTGTGGTGCCCAGCAAAGGCAATATGTTGAAGTGGGAGCCATTTTGGCAACCGTGGCCAGAGGTGACGGACACTTCCCTCACAGGATGGGGAGCTCATGGCAATGATCTGACCGCCAGCGGTCATTGGTCTCCGTTGGAGTCCAAACTCCACATCAACCTGTTGGAGCTGAGGGCCATCAGGCTGGCCCTGAAGGCTTTTCTGCCGTCTGTGTGGGGGAAGAGTGTCCTTATCATGACGGACAACACAGTGGCCATACATTACCTCATCAAAAAAGGGGGGGGGAGGGTAGGGTCACTCCCGCTATGCAGAGAGGCGATGCAGCTCTGGTTCTGGGCGTTACAACAAGGAATATTGCTCTCTGCAGTTAATCTAGCCGGAGAGGGGAATGCAGTGTCGGACGCTCCGAGCTGGCAGAGCACGGTCTCCCACGAGTGGGAGTTGGCTCAGAAGTCCTTCTGGAGATCTTCGTCCTTTTGGGAACCCCTCAAGTGGATCTGTTCGCTACCGGTGCCAACCGGAAGTGCGAGAGATTTTGCTCAAAGGAATTTCCTTCGAGAGGAGCCTTAGGGACGCATTTGTGGTGGTTTGGTCATTCCCACTTCTGTACACGTTTCCTCCGGTCCCTGTCATTCCTCAGATGCTAAGGAGGTTGCAGAGGTTCGGATCCCACATGATCCTCATTGCTCCGGATTGGGCCAGGAGAGCGTGGTACCCAGACCTTCTAGAAATGTCCCTCTGCCCGCCACATCGTCTTCCCCACAGAGGGGATTTTTTTTCTCTCGCGCGAGGAGTGTCGGGTTCGCCTTCCAGAGGTCAAGACTCAACTTTCACGCTTGGTTTCCTAAAGGTTCCGATATAAGGATTGGGACCTCCCAGATTACGTGATTGAGGTGTTGCTTTCGGCCAGCAACCAAATCCCTGTGCCGTTGGCCTAAGTTTTGCAACTGGTGCAGAGGAAACCATGTCGATCCTTTCCAGTGTTCCATTCCAATGGATCTTTCTTTCTTGCTTTCTTTGGCCCACAGGGGTTTCGAGTGGGTACCATTAAAGTTTACCTGGCGGTGCTGTCTATTTTCAAGCGCTCATCTGAAGAATGTTCTTATTTTAAGATCCCTTTGATTACCTAATTTCTGAAAGGGCTCACAAATGTGTTCCCGCCATCCCCATTTCAGGTGCCGGTTTGGGATCTGAATTTGGTCTTGAAATTCCTAATGGGTGCTCCGTTTGAACCACTGCACTCTTGTCCTTTGAGACTTTTGTTTTTCAAGACAGTTTTCTTGGTTGCAGTTACATCTGCTTGCAGAGTGAGTGAATTGCAGGCACTTTCATCTAATCCACCCTTTACTGTGTTCCACAAGGATAGTGCTGTACTGAGGGTACGTCCGTCCTTCGTACCTAAGGTAGTGTCTGAGTTTCATCTGAGCCAAAAAGTGGTGCTTGCTGCTTTCTATAGGTTGGACCCTAGGAGAGCTTTGAGCTTTCATCTCTAGGATGGCCAGGGTCAGAGTGGACGACCAGCTTTTTGTGGGATACGCTGGACACCGATTGGGCCAGGCTGTTACTAAACAGGTGGATTATCCTCACCATTACTGAATGTTACAGATTGGTGGGCAAGGACTCTCCGGAGGGGTTGAGAGCTAATTCCACTAGGGGCGTGGCTGCATCCACAGCCCTGCAGCGGGGAGTTCCTATTATGAATATTTGTGACGCAGCAACATCGTCTTCCATCCACACCTTTGTCAAACATTATTCCATGGATATGCTCCATGGTCCGGATATGGCCTTTGGTAAAGCGGTACTTTATTCTGCCATCTGATTGGGTATTCTAAATTCTTCTCCCTCCTCCATTCACTTTTACTGCTTTGGGAGTCTGTCAAAGATGTGGAATACGTTGGAGGACACAATCCATTCGAAGAACAAGTTACTTACCAACTGGTACGTTCTTTCGACTGGATGTTCCTCCAACATATTCCACATCGCCCTCCCAGCCTGCCCCTCTGAAGAATTTCCTATACTATTGCAGCTTGCGTTCTCGCAAGGCTATGTGCAGTCAAGCAGTCGTTGTGTACGAGCATGTTACACGTTATGAAGGAAAAACATAAACTGAGGCCTGATGGAGGCGTTCGAGGGACATCGACCCGACGCCAACGACGCAGGACGCCCTCTGGTGAAAAAAATTCAGAAGCAGCACAGCTGTGGACATTACTTGTCAAAGATGTGGAATACGTTGGAGGAACATCCAGTCAAAAGAACGTTACCAGTTGGTAAGTAACTTGGTAAGTAACTTGTTCTTCTCCCGAGCTGGAGTTCGGCAGACCAGACCCTGGGGGGAGCATGCTGATGTCTTATCTTGAGAGTTGTGGAGTATTTGGGCTGGTCCAGGCCTACTGCCCACTTTGATCAGGATGATCTTACAGACTTTTTGAATTGGGGGTCCTCCTACAGATCCCATATTGCTATTTCATGTGGCTCTGCAGTACAGGGTGGCAAAAAATTGGGAAACCCCGGAGACTAATCTGGCATTGAACACGTCTCTGACAAGAAAATATCGCCTCTCCAGTAGCCACCCGGTCTGTCTGTCATCTCACCCGACTCCTGAGAGTCTGGTGATACAGTCAGCCACAGCTGCCTCGAAACAGGCTGCGTACCCTAACATCCCTCCAGATAGGGACGATAAGCGTGTGGATGGATGGGCGCGTACGGTATTTTCAGCTGAGTGTATAGCGTTGAAGGCGGCCAACTCCTCTTGTTCCTTGGCAAGATTTTCGTACACTCTGTGGGAGTGCATATCTATGCCGCCTGAGCATATTCCCAAAGGGGAAGAAAGAGGGGGCTTTCTGGCTCTTGCTAAGGACGGCAAGGAAGCCATGCGTGAATCCCTTCAGTCTGGGTTGGATGTTGCAGACAGTGTCAGCAGGTCCATGGCTACGAGCACCATAATAAGCAGATTTGCGTGATTGCGGAAGTCGGGTTTTGCACCAGATGTGCAGGCTAGACTTGTGAACATGCCATCTGACAGGTGTCATCTCATTGGCAGGAAAGCTGACGAGAGCCTTGAGAAGCTGCAGAACTCTAAAGCAGCCGCCAAGTCTTTGGGCGCCACTGTTCGGCAGCCTCAGCCTTTTCGTCCCAGCGGACAGCAATGGGGGGTAGATATTTTCATTACAACTCCTCATTTGGAAGGGCGGGAGGAATGGCCAGTCAAAGAGGCCAACATAAGTTTCCTCGTGGTGGACGAGGTAGAGGTGCCAAAGCCGCTCAAGCAGCGGTCTCTTTGCCATCAGGCTCTGCTATGGCCACTTCAAAACTGCTCTGAGGCCTTCAGTCACAGCTCACTGGTGGGGGGGCAGGCTGTCTCAGCATCTCAAAGAATGGTGAGACATTACTTCTGATGCTTCGTCTCTGGAAACAATAGCCCACGGGTACTGCCTTCCTTTTCTACGGAAGCCTCGCGACAATCCACCGGGAGTACTCTTTGAGGGTTCCAGGTCCGCTCCTTGTGCAGGAAATGTTAACCCTGCTAGAGAAACCTGCTATAGAACCAGTGTCTGTAGCGGAGAGGAACAAGGGCTGGAACTCCCCTTATTTTTTGATTCCCAAAAAGGACAGGCGACTGAGACCCATCTTGGACTTGAGATACTTGAGCAAGTTCCTCAGGAAGGACAAATTCAAGATGGTCACTCTTTCTCAGATCCTTCAGGTCCTCCAACTTCAGGATTGGTTGGTGTCATTGGACCTTCAGGATGCTAATTTTCATGTGCCAATCCATCTCAAGCACAGGAAATACCTGAGGTTCGCTGTTGGTGGCTTACAGTATCAGTTTCGAGTCCTGCCATTTGGGTTGACCTCCACCCGAGGGTATTCACCAAACTGATGGTGGTAGTGGCAGCACATCTCGGGAGAGGGGGAATTCACATCTACCCCTACCTGGACGATTTGCTGATCAGGGCGCGTTCTCCCGAACAATCCGTGGATCATCTCAACGTCACCTGTCACTCCCTTCACAGACTGGGCTTCTCCCTCAATTTCGTCACCAAAGGTGTGGGTTCACAACATTCACCAGATGGTAACCAAATTTCAGAATGCCCAGAGTCTTCCAGCCTTCGAATTCTTAAGGTTGCTCGGCCTCATGGCATCCTGCCTTTTTCTGGTGCCAGAGGCCCATCTGAGAATGAGGTCCCTTCAATGGGTACTCAGGACCTCATTGGTCCCAATTCTCAGGCAAGATGTCGGATCGCCTTCAGGTTCCCGTCAGGGTCGCACAGGATCTTCTGTGGTGGGCCTGCGAGGAAAACCTCATGAAAGTAGAACCTTTTTGGCAGCCATGGCCAGAGCTAACTGTAGAGATGGACGCTTCCCTCACAGGGTGGGAAGCGCACGCCAACGATCTGACCATCAGCGGTCATTGGTCTCCATCTGAGTCCAAACTACATATCAATCTTACAATCAGGCTTGCACTGAAGGCTTTCCTGCCGTCTGTATGGGGGGAGAATGTCCTGATAATGACGGACAACACGGTGGCCATGCATTACCTCAACAAGAGAGGTGTACAGTCACTACCACTGTGCAGAGAGGCGATGCAGCTCTGGTTCTGGGGACTTCAAGAAGGAATCTCCCTAGCAGCATTTCATCTGGCCGGAGAGGAGAACACGGCGGTGGATGCTCTGAACTGACAGAGTGCAGTCTCCCACAAGTGGGAAATAGCTTAGGAAGTCCTTCAAGAGGTCTTTGCCCTTTGGGGGACCCTGCAAGTGGATATGTTCGCGACCGCTGCCAACCGGAAGTGAGAGCAGTACTGCTCAAGGGAATTTCTTCGGAGAAGAGCTCTAGGAGACGCGTTTGTGGTGGATTGGGAATTTCTGCTAATTTACGTGTTTCCTCCAGTCCCCGTCATTCCTCAAGTTCTCAGGAAGTTTAGACGGTTCGGGTCATGCATGATCTTAGTTGCTCCGGATTGGGCCAGGAGATTGTGGTACCCGGATCTTCTGGACACGTCCATATGTCCTCCGATGCGTCTTCCCCAAAGAGAGGATCCTCTCTCGTGAGAGGAAGGTCGGGTTCTCCATCCAGAGGTCAAGACTCTCAACCTTCATGCATGGTTTCTGAAAGGTTGAGATACAAGTATTGGGACCTCCCGGATTACGTAATGGAGGTGTTGCTTTCAGCCGGGTGGCCGGTTACAAAGTCTCTGTACCGTTGCCGTTGGAATAAGTTCTGCAACTGGTGCAAACAAAAGAATGTTAATCCCTTTCAATGTTCAACTCTGGATGTCCTAACCTTTTTGCTTTATTTAGCCACAAGGGTTTTCAGGTTGGGACCATTAAAGGTTACCTAGCAGCGCTCTCAATCTTTAAGCGCTCATCCGAGGAATGCTCTTATTTTAAGATTCCTTTGGTCACTCAATTTCTAAAACGGCTCCCAAATGTATTCCCGCCTTCACCGTTTCAGGTTCTAGTTTGGTACCTTATCTTGGTCTTAAAGTTTCTGATGGGTGTTCCATTTGAACCATTGCACTCATGTCCATTGAGGTTGTTAACCTTTAAGTCTGTTCTATTGGTTGTTCTTACTTCTGCACGTGGAGTGAGCATGTTGCAGGCACTTTCTTCCAAAGCACCCTTTACTGTATTCCACAAGGACAGGGTTGTGTTGAGAGTAAGACCCTCCTTTCTACCTAAGGTAGTTTCGGACTTTCATTTGAGCCCGGAAATTGTGCTACCTTCCTTCTATCCTCCTCCGCACCCTAGTAAGGAAGAGGAAAGGCTTCACAGGTTGGACCCTAGGAGAGCTTTGAGCTTTTATATTTCCAGAATGTCCAAGGTGAGAGTGGACGACCAGCTCTTTGTGGGGTATAACGGGCACAAACTAGGCTAGGCTGTGTCTAAACAGACCTTGTCTAGGTGGATCAGCCTCTCTATTTTTTAATGCTATATTTTGGTGGGCAAGGTCCCTCCTGAGGGCTTGCGTGCTCATTCAACCAGAGGCATGGCTACATCGACAGCCTTGCAAAGGGGTGTCCCTATAAAGAACATATGTAATGCTGCACCGTGGTCTTCGATACACACGTTTACCAAGCATTATTGCCAGTATACATCACATGCTCAGGATGTGGCATTTGATAAGGCAGTCCTTTACTCTGCCCTTTAATTTCAATCTTACTAAATTCTTCACCCTCCTCCACTCATGGATACTGCTTTGGGAGTCTGTCAAAGATGAGGCGTACGTTGTAGGACACAATCCATTTGAAGAACAAGTTACTTTCCCCTGGTAACATTTTTTACAACTGGATGTTCCTCCAACGTATTCCTCATCGCCCTCCCAACCTACCCCTCTGTAGAATTCCCCATGCTATTACAGCTTTCGTTCCATCAAGGCTCAGTACGGTCAGGCCTGATTTGTGGCCACTTCTGCTACACGAGGAGGGGGGGGAAGAACCAGAACTGAGGCAATGGGCACCATGTGTGCTACTTATAACATCCGATGACGTCACCCTCGATGGAGGCCGTCGAGGGGCATCGACCCGATGCCATCGATTCAGGGCGTCCTCTGCCAAAAAATTTCCAAAACGGCCAAGCTGTGGACACTACATGTCAAAGATGAGGAATACGTTGGCAGAACATCCAGTCGAATTAACGTTACCCGGGGTAAGTAACTTGTTCTACTCCATTAAAGGTTAAATGGTTTGATCCGACAGCATCAGGGGCATGTCCTAAATGTAAGCAATTGGAGGCTGATTTCATACATATGACTTGGACGTGCCCAAAAATAGCAGATTTTTGGTGTGAGGTCAATGATACGGTGGCGCCTATCACGAGTACTGAACCTATAGAATGTCCTTAGATATGTCTCCTGGATCTCTCGCCGCCTCTTCCGAAGCTAATGGGTACATTTGTGTTATTGGCACTACTTCTAGCTCGGAAATGTATTGCCTTGAAATGGATGGACACGCCCCATCCATGACTCAATGGATGCACGCGCTGATCAAAGCAAATGAATGTGAGGAGATATATTGCGAACTGGCACTTCCAACTGCTAGACTCAGAGACATATGGTGTAATTTGTGGGGTTATTGGGTGATAAGGGAGCAAGTGCTATTGATGTAATTTTGTGTCCACTGTATGTTATATATGCTATTGTAAATGATTTGGTCGGTGAAAAGGCTAATTGATCGCGTTATTGGTAATAGCTGGATCCTGATAGTGTCCTTCATGAAGACTTGAAAGACAATTATGTACACAAACAGTGTGTTTCCTTATGCAACGTGGCACTACCACCCTGCGACTGTGTAGCACTCTTTTTAGTTTTTAATGGCATTATAAATAAAGAAAGTTAAAAAAAATGAAGGATCGGGTTAGAGCATGTTTATTATATGTGTTCTTGAGCTTCACCCACGTTTATTTTTACAATCTTCCTTACTGCGGCCATATGGGCTTTTAATTTCTGGGCTTTTTGTGAGATTGGTAATATAGCCTCCTGTCTCTCCTGCCAAGTTTCCTTCAACATCCCAGGGGTTCCCTTCCATATAGAAATTCAAAAGGGAAGTATCCCAGAGAACTCTTGAGTTGTTTATCTGACTGTGAACAGGACCCAGGGTATCATTACATCCCAATTTTTCCCATCGGTTTCGACCAGCTTTGGCAACATTTACTCTAGGGTCTGGTTAAACTGTTCTACTAAGCCATTTATCTGCGGATGGTAAACCGATGTTTGGAGGGTTTTTATGTTCAATAACATTTACTTCTTTCATTAGTCTGGACATAAAGGCGATACTCTGGTTGGTAAGAATCTCCTTTGGGAATCCCACCCTGGATAGAAAGGGAAGCAGGTGTTGCAGTATTTGTTGGATGGTGGTGTTGTGGAGGGGGACGCCTCTGAATACCTGGTGCCGTAGTCTACAGTTATTAGAATAAAGTGATTTCCCAACTTAGAATTTTTTAGTGGGCCTATTATGTCCATCGCTGTCCTAGAGAATGGGACCTTGATAACTGGTAGGGTCTGTAGGGGCGCTATCGGAACCAGAGAAGTTGCGGTCTTCTGATAGATGTCACATGCTAGTACATAGTTTCTAACATCGTCAAAAACCCCTGGCCTTTAGAACCAGTTTACGACTTGACTCTGTGTTTTCCCTACTCCCTGTTGGTTGGCTGTCAATTTGGCATGGGCCAATTCTAACACTACCCTTCTAAGGCTCCAGGGAACCACTATATGGCTTCGCGCTGAACCATATTTTGTTAAATCCCCTCTATACTGTCGGCCCTTCTTAATGAAGAAGGAAACTCCAGGTCATTCAATAGTCTTGAATTAGGCCACCTCTCGGTGGAACAGATAGTCTCAGCGATTTACTCTTGTAGTTCCTCCAGAGCCCTTTTCTTTCTCCTGCTTCCTGTGGTCCTCTTTTCCAAATTTCCTTTACAATAACCTTTTTTGCTACTCGGGTAGTTATTTGTAACCTCTTTCCAGGCCTTCTCCTTGGGAGCACTTGATGGGGGTTGTCCTCTGCCCCTTTATACGCTTTTGTGTCTTTCTTTACTGATTATCCCCTAGCTGTAAGTGCCTCTCTTCTTCTATGCTTTTCACCTCTGGTTTCGGTATCTCACTACTTATTACTCATACAACAACTGTCAGTGCTCACCCCCTAATTTCTAGGGTACAACATCCTTTCATCGGCAGGTTTTTTTTACTAAAATGTTTTTCCGAAAAAACCCATCGAAAAATCTGGGGGGGGTAAAATGGTTGAAAACAGCTGTCAAAGAACCTTTTCTATGCTTTGCTTTTTAAATGAGATTGTTCTGTATTTGATAAGTAATTTGGAGTACTCGGGCAAGTTTCTTATGATGGATACCGATATCTCTTGGGCTTCTCCCCATCCCCCAGTTACCTCCTACTTGGTAGGGGCCGATGGTTGGGCTCGGCTCTCATTCGGGACTTCTCTCTCTCTCTCTCTCTCTCTCTCTGCTGCTTTCATGGAATCCAGAATGGCTGCAAAGGGCAAGATGTTTTGCAAGTCCTCGAATCATTGGTGCATTAATTGTGGACTTAATGCATAATGTAAAAAATCCATGATTTTATTGCTGGGTTTTGGGTGACTTTTAGATTTAGCAGGTGATTAGATGAAGGGTTAACACTGAAGTGGTACAGTGGCAGGTAAACTACTTTCAATAGATATTGTGAGGGGTCAGTAATGTGAGGCTCACAACAGAGTTTAGGTTTTTTTATTTTAAAGAGAAACAATATAAAAACCTCCCTACCTATTCTAAGATCTAAGGGAAAACCTAGCATACACATAGCTAACCCTCACACTAAACAATCAAAATAAAGCAACAATAACATAAATAATATTACCATACAATGAAGGTCTTGATTGATTTCTGCTTGTTCTGGGCAGATTACTCTCCCCCAGAAATGTCGAAAATCAATTTCTCCCAAGGAAAACAAAGTCTCAAATAAGTTCTTGAAAAGTTCCAAAGAAAATAAAGTCACTCGAACAAAAATCCACAGGTAACTAGTCTCTTCGTCTTTGGATGAAAAGCTTCCTTTTCAAAATGCCATAAGAAAACCGCACCAATGTTAATCCTGGATAAAGTTCAAAAGCAAAAATGCTGTGTCCACTTTAATAACAACTTCTGCAGTGTCTTGTATGCAATTTGTCACAGTGCTTCTTTTAAGGAAATTGCGCTCTGTGACAACTTCCTTTTACCAGTGTTACTGTGAGAGCAGGCTTCTCTGTCCCAGTCTTCTTCTTCTTCAACATGTAACAGTTCTGACAAAATTCTAGACAACCACAGTTCAACTTCTGCTGCTACAACTTGATATTGTGGAAATGTTATTAGGCAACTTAAACAAGACTCTTCAACCTCTACAGGTTGGCACAGCACTCTTCTTTCCACTTCTACCTGAAAGGGCAGCCTCTTTGCCTTTCCTCTAAGTCTTGGAGCTACCACAAAGTCTGCTTCAGTTTCTGACTGCCACAATGTCAGTTTTACTGATACGTAATTATTTCTTTTTACAAGCACCCAGCTCCCTTCCCCAGCTTCATATGCTTCTGTTTCTCCAGGGTTTACTAGAAAGCTATAATCCCACTCTTCCAGTTTCATATGTCTTTTATCACCCTTGGATCAGAGGAGTCTGGGTTACTATAGGTTTCAACAACTTCAAGACAACAAGCTCTGGTTCTTATTTTAGCTTATTTCCACTTTGTAAGGTTCTGCCTACTGGCTTGGGCAAAGCTTTGCCTTCTTCTAGGTGTAACAACTTCAGCAACTTCTGCAATCCTTAAATGTAGGATGGTACAAGAGTTAATGTTCACTTCACAATTGATTTTAGGCACACAAGATGGCTTCTTGATGGTGAAATCTGACTTGTTACTTGTGTTTCCTTTTACCAAGTCAGCTTTTGTCTTTAACAATGATCTGGAAACATAATATTGCATATGTGGTCTCTCTGAAGTGAGGTTTCCTTGTAACTGAATGGGAAAGTCTGCTACTGCTTATGCAATCATTACCGCTAACGTTCTCCCTGTTAACAGGAAACGCGCGACTTCGCCGGTCAATGATTTTAAAGTAACAATGGGAAAAGACATTCTTCATGTTACCTGGTATATTTCTGATTCTGCACTTTCTTTTGGTTTGAGATACATCACATCTGAAGCAGGAAGACTGGCCCAATGATTTGGCATAAGGACTGACCTAAACATCTAACTGCCATGAAATCAGATGTTGCAGGGCACAACCAGCCGAGTGGTGGAATGCTGTCCAGCCCTCGGAGATGGGCACCCATAGCCCTCTCTCTTCGAGAACGTACATAGTTCTGAAGCTGCTGGCTGAAGACGCAAGGCCGATAAGAACCTGCCTTGCAAAGACAATCTGAAGTTACAAAATATGTTTTCTCTCTCTCTGTTCTTGCAATTTGTACATAAGAATGAGCCAAGCCTGGCAGGGGGCAGTCGAATGCAGCGAGCGCCTGGAATGACTGAGACAGTGTGAGGGAGCTTGATGAGCACTAGTATCTGAGGGAGCAGGACGAACCTGTATAACACTTCATACGGGAGCACTTCAGTTACTGCTGGATAAGCGTGTGATACATTTCCCTTTGTTTGACAAGACGTCCCACAACTACAAAGACTTTCACTCGCTTTACCTTTTAGGCAAACGAAGTTCAGCTGGTTACAGTTACCAGCAAGGAGTTTTTGCATCTCTGGAGTACGGTCCTTCATTTACTGGCTCCAATATTACAGCGACTGCGAGTTGCCTAGACTTCTTTTGCTACCACAGGTACCCTCAGGATCCACAGCTTTTCTCAGCACAGGTGTTTTGGATCTGGCCTCATTAATGGAGAGTCTTCGTTTCTCCAGCTTCCCTCGGGTTGCTTCTGCACACATGCCTTGGTTAAAATACAGGACTTCAGCTCTGCATTCACGACAATCAGGCACACCTGGAAAGACTGACCGCTTTCTCCAGTCTCTTCCAATGCAACCACAGCCAGACAGGGTTTGTGAGCAAAAGACCAACTCAGAGCCTGCAGGTGGAATCTGCTTGTTCTTTGCTCCGGTCTCCCTTCCGTGGTCACACTTCCGTGTGAACTACCAGCCTCCAGTTCTGTTTCTTCTCCTACTGCTGCTGCCGACCTTCCAGCTCCTGCGTCTTTCTGTGACATCCTCCTGCAGCAGCCTTCTATGCGTCTCAGGTGGGTTAATTGGCTTTAGGTATAGACCCTCAGTCTTAATTGCTTATGCATGCCTCTTTAGCCCTCTTCATCACATTCCCTGAAGGACTCTGGCACATGTAGTCCCTTTTTGGAAAATTAGATTTGTTTTTCTCTCTGATGTGGCAAAAGGCTATTGGAAGGGCAGGTTCATGGGGAAAGTTAAAAAAGGGTTCCTCCCAGTCTTCCTGGTCTGATACCCCTCCCCCCCCATGTGATCGTCCTGCAGTACACCTCCCCCCCCCCAGGGTCAGGATCAGAGAGCGCCTGCCTTCCCCTGGCCGCATGAGAAGGGTCCCAGACCAGGTTCCTGGGGGGTGGGGGGATCCCATTGGATTTCCCACAATATTTAACATTCTCTTTGCTAGTAAAGAATGCTTCTCAGGCTCTCAAGCTGATAACACCCCACATATGTTAATTACTGGTCCTTCCCAACAAGAGGAGAGATTCACGCTTGTGCATCTGAAAAGGTTTCCCACATTGGATAATTAATAGTATTTTAGGAAAGATTTCGCTTTAGGCAACATTCCGTCTGTATTCTATGGACCCCGTGGAGGATCAGAAGGACAGAGAGGCTGTGAAGACATTTCAAGCATATTTATTCTAAAGTAAAATAAGGCCTAACTCTCCCTATATCTATGGGGTGTTCCCTACCTATTTTAATAACTAAGGTGCTAGTCAGTCCGGGAGAATGCCCAAAAACAGATCTGTGCACTGCCCAATTCTAATCTATCTGACCCTACCACTAATGTAACTAGCTAAGGACAAGAGGATGCCTCCCTTCTCATGGTCGTTGTTTTGTCTTTCATTCCACTGGACCGGCCATACGCAAATATTGTCTTATCTTCTGGATTAAGTTCTGTATGATTAAGTTCTGTAACTCTTGTTGGGGACTGATGTTTTTTCCTCTGCCCTTTTATGCAATCAATCTTACGTTTGTATAAGTTCCTTCTCTCTTTCCTGTCAGGTTCTAGCCTCTCTTCCCAAAGTGCTGTTTCATGTATGAGCTTTGACTTCCTGGTCTCTGGGTGTAAGTTTCCCAAATGTCTTTATTAAATTCTCTTTCTCATCTTCAGGACCTGGGTTGACTTTTTGTTTCTCCCAAAGCAGCGAATTTGAAACTCTTCTCCTCTCCCACTTTGTGTATTTCATGTACCTCTGCCTTTCATGAACATGGTTCTCATTCTTTGGCCTATTTCCAATTTATTTCTCATCAGCACTTGGAGGACTTTTGTTTGAGTTATGAGTCCCTCTTAAATATCCTGTTCCCCGTACTACCTTCTATTCCGAGGGATAATGTCATCTGTACTGGTAAGGTCTTGAACTCTTTCAGCTGCATCTTGGCTCTGTGGCTCACTTGTCGCTCCATCTGGATCATGTGCGTTTCGTTCTCGTCTTCCAAATAAAACCTGCACTATCTCAAGTCGGGAGTGGTTTTCTATGTATTCACACCACCACCAAACTCTCTCTTCACTCGCATTGTGTTTTCTTCCTTTCTCATACGCCCGTCTCCCAGTGTCTTTGGCTGCGCGTCATAGCTCGACAGGCTTACGCGGGCTCTGGGTTCGAGTGCTCTGCCATGCCCAGAGAGGCTTCCCCTGGTTCTCTGTGCTTTCTGGATTCTCTCTGGTTTTGCCCTCTCTCACTGGCCTTTCTCACCTTTCCCCCTTTTCTCTTGTCATATCATCCCTTTTCAGCATCCTCGGCACAGTCCATTGGAGGGATTGACTTAAAGTCTTCTGTTGTGGATAGCATAAGTTCCCTTCATCTTTATGTAATAATGTTCTGTTATGTTAGACAAATGCATATAGGCCATCTATTTGAGGGCATCATGTAATTCCTCATGGGAACGGGAGTCCTTGTCCCCAAGGGGGCAGGGGAGGAAGTTTGTCCCGGTGAGGTCCCACTTGCCTCCTCCCCCAGGGAGGGTGTTGCGGAGCGGGCTCAACTCCATAGCCTCACAGGGGGGAAGCTCTCCTTTGGGGAGAAGGGACGAATTACCTCAGTTCGTCACAACCCCCAAACATTTTGCTTTTGAACCTCTCCTGAATTTTTACAGGGAAGTGAAGCCTCCAGCTTCACTCCCCTAACCTTTTGCTCGCTTTGCCGTGGGAAACTGATCAGGCCTTCAGACTATCAGTACTGGCAAACTGTTTCCCCGTTGTCTTTTTGACCTTTTACGTTTTTGGTAACTTTTTAACGGTGCACAAAGCATCTTATAATACACTTGGGATTTTTAGTGTTATATGTGTCTAAAGACACGCTGGTAGCGGCAGATAACTTTTTACCGTCTTTGCATTATTTTTAGTGTGCACATTTGTGTTAACTGCATCTGGCTACTAAACGTGGCTAGTGCCCTAAAATGGCTGTGCCACATGTTTTTTCGCTTGTTCGTTGACCATATTGTTGTTTGGCCTTCTTCCTGCCTTCGCAGGTTAGGAAATCCCTTATATGCTCATGCATTTGCCTGGGAAAGCTGCTGCTTCTGCAGTCTACTGCTGGCCTGGTGTTTGTGGACCTAGGATGTGGGTGGAAATGTCAGTTCCCAGGCCACATCTGCAGGCATCGAAATTGGGATCGGTACACTGCAGCTAAAAGCAGCTCCTGGTATCCAGCATTAACCAGTGACCACTGGGGAACGAGGAACTAGTAAATAGTGTTCTGCATATCTAATGTCCCTATCAGATGGCAGTATATTAGTTTGTCCATTATTAAGGACCTCTTTTATTTTAAATGTCATATAGATGTGTACAAATGTTTATTTATGGATTGTCGCAAATGCTCAGAGTTAAATTCACATTGGTGGGTTTTTCCAGCATCAGTTTGCATGAGGAGCCAAAAGTAGCTGTTTTTATCACACCAACCAGGCTATACAAGGCTACACCTGCATCCATTTCTTAAGATCAGCGTTGGAGCAAAGTATGCAGTGTAGAAGAGCAGCTGACTGAATATCCGTGAATGACTCTCGAAGAGGCTTGGCATCGCCTTCCTGCGTTTGAGCTGGTGAAGCCCTGCTGAACTTCCTGATCTGCCAAGTCCCTGAGCGGTGCTTCAACCCTTGGATTTGTAGGACCAACCAGTCTCAATGCATTCTCGAGTATCCAGCCATCCTGAGCCTTCGGAGGTGTCCCTAGACCATGCAGTGGACGGACCAGCTCTCCAGTGGGCTACCTCGGTAGAATTGTCAAAAAGGAAAGGACCAGAAAACAAGACTTCTCTTCCTACGTCCCAAGATTATGGAATCTCCTCCCTGTCAGCAACAGACTCGCTCATACAATTCAGAAAAGAACAAGACCCTCCTTTTCAAGGAGTCTCTCCTCCTCAACACCTAGGCCATCACATCGCCCCCCGCACCACCTTACTCGCTAGATACCGTCCGTCCCTCTCCTCCCCACCACCCTATACAGCTGTATCCCTCCTCTGTGCCCCTCTTACCCTATCTCTGCCCCTTGTGCATCGGTTCTGTTTTTACCTGAAAAGCGCTCTGTTATGCATCTGTACTGTTGTATACCTATGTAATGTGCTCAGTTGCTTCTCAAAGCTAGGTCAGTGCTCAATAAATACCAATCGTCACCATTCAGTTTTCATCACCGGAACTTTGGTGGTCGCCAGCTCGTGTCACAAGTCGTCTTCCTGACAAGTTTCAGCTTCTCGGCTTCAAGGGATCCTGGTCTGGAAGATGGTCTTCAACCGCGACTGGAGAAAATCCTGCTATGCAGTGACTGTGAGTGGACATCGCTTCCCTGTGTCCTATGAGGTGTCTAGAAGAGTCCTGCATCAATTTATCCTGCTTACCTTCTTCGCCAGAGGTTGCATCCTGCACCAACAGCCAACCAGAGTAATCCTCAGATCCACAACCCGTAGACATTGTGCACAGGAACAAAGGGCTGGAAAAGCTACCTCAAGTGCACCCCCACCACTCACCCCCCATCCTCCTGTCGACCCGTCGAGTCACCTGGGAAAATCAGAGTCGGGTAGCAGGGGGTCGGGGGGTTAAGTAATTGCAATTCATTCATCGCCCCCCGTTCTCCTTAGAATAAACTTTGGTTATTTCAGCCCATCACTTTTAGATCGTCTGATCTAAAAGATAGGAATATAATTTTACTGACCTGTAACATTGTTGAATATCTTCTTGAACATTTCACCACCACAATAACTCTTCCTACATCAGTCCCCTCTACTAAGAAGGCACTTTGTGACTTTTGGGCGCAAAGCCCCATACATCATACGGTTGGGACTTCTAAAGTTAGGGCACAATTATTGAGAACTGGTTTCATTCTACTGCATCACTAATTGCCTTCTTTTAGTTGTCCAAGTTATTCTATGCATTCTCGATGCTAGGTCAATGCGTGAGTATTTTGTGATATTACTACCTGCTTATTTCATTTCTTAGTCTGTGTTTTTGGGCCTATAATAAATATAGAATTTTTGTGTACACTATTATCAGGGTGGTCTCCTACAATCTGTCCACCAGGCCAGATTCTAGAAATCCATCTTAACAGTATAGGTAGCCAATTCATTGTTTTATGATGGCACACATTTATTTGATCACCTACAGCATTGAACTGTTCTCTTTAGGCCCAAGACTCACCATCTCAACTGCTGATTGTGCTTTCTTTCTTAGCGTGGCCAGCGGCTACCTGTATGTAACCATCGTTTATAACATCTCTGTGAGCCTGGCACTCTATGCGCTCTTCCTCTTCTACTTCGCTACACGGGACTTGCTCAGCCCCTATAGCCCTGTACTCAAGTTCATCATGGTGAAGTCTGTCATCTTCCTCTCGTTTTGGCAAGGTAAGTGTTCACTGAATCCTCCTCAAACCCTCCTTTCCCTGTGTTGTGTGCCATCAGCCATTGTCCTCTCACCCTCTGTGTGACTTTTGAGACCTTAGCCACCTTCCTCGCCGTGCCCTTCCTCCCCATTGCGCTGTGCCCCCCTCCACCTTTGCGCCGTGCGCTTCCTCCCCCTGCACATTACTCTCCCTGCGTGTCGTTCCCTCCCTCTGCGTGTCACTCCCACCCTCCCCCTTCGTGTCGTGCCTGCCCTACCTCCCTGCCCCCTTGCGTCACACCCTCCCTGCCCCTTGCGTCGCACCCTCCCTGCCCCAGCGCATCGCGCCCTCCCTCCCCCTATGCGCACCGTGCTGTCTCTACCACCACACGAAAGGCAAAGAGCAGGCCCGATTTAGAGGGAGTGGCAAGCAGTCAAGGGGAAAAGGGGATGGGAGAGGGGTGGAGGGCGTAGTGTGATGGGTCAGAAAGTGAGGCAGACAACTTTTGGATGATTTCTCAAAATACGCCATTTTATTAAATCATAGGTTTTCTCAAATGCCTCATTATCGCTACCCTGATGTGGATTTCCCTGCCTTTCAAAACTAAAGGAAACACTGTAACACAGGATGTCTGACCCTCACACTTAGAGATCAAATACATAAAGAAATATATGGCATTTCATAGTAACATCAACAATGATATCCAGTCTTTCTTGGTAACCTGGGTGAACTCCCCTTCCCCAGGTTTCATGGTAAATTCAGCTCCAATGTTCAACCGAAAGAAACCAGGAAATCCGGGTTTGTCGTACATTATCGATTCAGTTCATGGTTCCTTCAATGTTAAAACAAAGTGCTGTTAACCAAAGTTCAAACAACATAAAAGCTTCTTTTCTTGCTGAAATAAAGACTTTCCACTTCATCAAAATAGCATCAATGTCATTTCCAGCCAAGATGTTTTGCCACAACTTCCAGTTGTCTAAGAAGAAATACAAAGGTTCTTTGTTAGGTTAAGGTCAACACAACTTCTGGTAATGTTAATGAAACACAGTTCTTGATTAACATTTAGGACGTCTTTCTTTATAAGATTTATAGTAATGGTGTGTATCTTTGTCAGGATGACTTCACAGCACTTCTACTTTCATCTTAGCAACTCTCAATTTCAAGTAACTTCTGCAAGAGTTTACCATGAGGGCCTTCTTCTCTGCCTCACTGTATTCCACCTTCAGGTGTGCTACTGAAGTGTCAAACCTACTGACATCCAAATGCATAACCACATACTCCTATGTCCCATCCCCTTTCCTCCATACTTTTGGGGCATTCCTTCCATCGGGACGGGACCAGAACACTTTTGAAGCATCAAAAATCATAAATAACATTTTGTCCTATAAGTTTTACGTGGGGCCAGTGCACGTGACCGTAACCCTGCCTTCCTGATCCCTGCCCCACGCATCAGCCTTCAGTCCTTTTCTCATCGGCGTCTGATGCACTTGCATCATAGGGAATTTTCCTTTTTTGTTCCCTTGTTCTTCATCTTCCTGCTCCGGTTCTTCTTTACTCTGTCTATGCCGGAGCGTCTGGGATTTACATCCTGTTCTTCGGGATGATGTTTCGCGAGGGCGGATCCCCATTCTCTCTGTCTGGAGTGCTTGGGCCTGCAACATTGGTGGGACTCTTGTTGCTACTGCAACACTCTGTCCGTCCAGGCACTCCAGCGTAGGCTCGTCAGGTGGGAGGAGGTGTTCCAACGGCTTTCTCCTCCACATTTACAGCAGTTCATCGACGAAAAAAGGAAGCGTTGGTTAAGTTCCTTCCTTTTAGGACACCCCGGCCAGGGGACTCCTTCCCGGGGTGGTGGTGTTCCGGGAGGGGCCCAAGTGGCTCTGGTACCAGGGTTCTACCTGAGGTGTCCCGAAAGGGATATAACCTGTAATCCGGAGTTTTCTCCGGAGCCCCCTGTCATGGGGCTGTCGGGACTTGATTTACATTAAGGTTCCCCATCTGGGGGCTAAGGCTAAGCCTTACGTTTCTGGGGCTGTTTTGACCAGGCTTATTTCCGAGGCTTCCAAGTCTGCAACTAAACATGCTAAGCCTAGTCTCAAGGTTTCCTGTACAGTGACTAAAGGTAATGGGGTTAACCCTGAGGATCCCCAAATTAGGGGCTATAATTAAAACTGGCAAGATCGAAGGGCCTCATTTAGGGGCTCTGGCTACCGGGTGTGACCCTAGGCCTTCCCACAGACAAGCTTGTGGGCGTACCGATCCTGCTGAGGGGACAAATGAGGGCAAAGGCCCTAAGGCTTCAAGCACCGGCCCTGCCAAGGTTCCCTCACCGAGGGCTAATCCACAGAATCCAAAGGGGCTCACAAGCGCTTTAGATCTGCTAGTACCAGCTCTGGTGAGGTTCCCTGTCACAAGGCTAAAACGGATAAAAAAAGCCCCTGAAACTCCTGTAGTGACAATGGCCTCACTGAAACCTGTGAAGCAACTCACTTCAGGCAATGACAAAATGGCGGTCTGAGGCGGCCATTTTGACGAGCTCTTTCACACCAACGTTCACAACAGCTGGTGCAAAAAGGCCTATTTTTAGTGCAGAGCAGCATTTTACACAGAACGTGGATAATAGAAATACTTTTCTCCCTCAAACGGATTGGTGGGCACGGTTTCTGCTGCCACACACAGCCTTGCTTCCTCCTGGATCCGCTCCCTTAGTTTATGTGGATCCAGTTGGAGGAGGACCATCTTGGCAACCAGCCTCATTACAATCCTGGTGGGTACGCCTCTCCAGAGCGGCCTCTACCCCCTCCTGCCTAGACCTTCCTCCAAGGAAGAGTTCTTTGGCAAATTCCAAGCCCTTATGGACTCTGACCCGATGAAGGCTTACTTTAAGGATCTATTCAAAGAAATGTATCCTAAGCCTCTCGAGCTGCAGCCTGCTTCTCCTACTCCTCAGCAGGTTTCGGTAGAGACACCTCTTCCTCTTCCAGTGGGGTCCCCTCCTACACTGCCACCAGCGTGTAAGACGCCAGTTGTACAAACAAGTATGCCCACAGTGTCTGAGGTACCACGTGCTGCTGATAAGTTTTCTGTTCACGCCACAACTGACGAGGACCAAGCGCACCAGGATAGCGAAGACCTGCCCCACTCTGCCAGAGTTTTTCATGACCGGGTCTTGGATATGATGGCGTTGCTGGATATTCCAATACCCAAGCCTCTGGCTCCACAAGAAGGAGTACTTTCAGGAACGTTAACTCTTACGACACAGGAGAGCACAGGCCTTTTCCTTCAAAAGGATGTGCTTGCTAAAGTCTGCAAGGTCTGGGAGGAACCTAATTCCGGGCAGCATGTAAATAGGAAAATTGACGCTCGCTACAAGCTACGCTCGTCGAAGGACATACCTTGGACTGCATGTCCACTCCCCTCATCAACTGTAGTGGCAGCAGCTACACTCCAATTTAAGCCGTCCTCAACATCCTCCACGGCTGCCTCTTAGGACCTGTCCAAGGAGGACAAACATCTTGACGCCATCTGGAAAATTCTGGTCTTCAACTGCGGCAGGCAGTCATCCTTGCAGCAGCAAATCTCAAGCTGTGGAAGGAGCTTTCCGATTTTCAGGAATGTATCTCAGAGGACAGGCTGGAAAATTTGAACGAGGACCTATCCGATGCCAGAGTTCTGGCTCAGGACTTGCTGTAGGCACCAGCCCATAATGTAGATACTTCTACTCGGGGCCTTATGGTTGGGGTAGACCTTTCCCGCCAAGCATGGCTTCATGCGGCAACATTCTCGAAAGAGGTTCAGGACAAAGTACTCGACTTTCCTTTCGAAGGTAAAGAGCTGTTCCACTCCTACACTGATGAGGAACTCAATAAAACAAGGGCAAGCACGCCAACGGCTAAATCTTTCAGTCCTTGCAAAACCTAAAGCAGCTTATACGCAGAGGTTGGGGACCCAGACAAGGTCCTTCTCAGGTTTTAGAGTGTTAGAGGAGCATCGAGCACGCCGGCCAGAAGGTTCCTCTGTTGCACCTCGATGCAAGCAGCAAAGGCAAAGTGGCCGGTTTTTCTCTCGGTCATCAGCCTCCTCCCCTGCAACAGGAGGTCTTGCCCCCGATTAATCATGCAAATTATGTTTTCCATCAGTCACACGAGACTCCAGTTGGAGGACGTTTATCGTCTCATATGGAGTCTTGGCAGACCATCACAGAAGATCAAATGGGACCACAAAGACCAGATTTTCCTCAGAGGTTCCCCATCTGGGGGCTAAGACTAAGCCCAACTCTTCTGGGTCTGCTTTAACCGGGGTGATTCCTGAGGTTTCTCAAGTCTGGCACTGAACGTACCGAACCTAGTCTCGAGGTTTCCTGTCAAGTGACTAAAAGTACTGTGGTAAATCCCTGAGGATCCTCAATTGGGGGCTTTTTCAAAAACCAGCAGGATCGGGGAGCTCCATTTAGGAGCTCTGGCTACTGGGCGTGACCCTAAGCTTTAGCACAAACAATCTTGTGGTCGTACCGGTCTTGCTGAGGGGGCAAAGAAAGAGGGCAACTTCCCTAATTCTTCAAGCACCGGCCCTGCCAAGGTTCCCTCACTGAGGGCTAATTCTTCAGCAGAAACCAAAAGGGCTGAAAAGCGGTCCCAGTCTGCTAGTACCGGCTCTGCCACGGTTCCCTGTCAGAGGACTAAAACCGATCCAAAAGCCTCTACAATCCCTGTAGTGACAATAGCTTTACTAAAACCTGTGACGCAGATCACTTCAGGCAGTGATAAAATGGCGGTTCAACCCACGCCGTCTGAAGCGGCCATTTTGATGAGCTCTTCTACACCAACGTTCTCAGTGGCTGGTACAGAGGGGTCTACATTTGGGGTTAATGCCAGAGTTTTCCTAACAGAGGACAGAATTGCACATTAGTCAACCACGTGCTTTCTTTTCCTGAACCCCTCCCACAGGTTAGTTTGGTGGTTCCAGAGACTCCTGGGCCTGATGGCTTCATGTGTTCTAGCCCTACCTCTTACAAGACTGAAGACGAGGCACACACAGCTCGTGCTGCGGAACTGCTGGTCCCAAGCTTTCGACCCAGACTCCAAAATGATTCCAATACGATCCTTCATGATGGTGAATCTTTAATGGTGGTCAACCTCCAGCAACCTTTCAGTGGAAAACCCCTTCCAGGAGCCCTTCCCACAGATTACAGTTACAACAGACTCCTCCCTCCTAGGGTGGGGAGCAACATTGGTCACCTCGAGATGTACGATCTGTTGATGCCCCGGTACAGAATGTCTCATATGAACTACCTAGAACTCCTGGCAGTTTTCTGGCATTGAAAGCTTTCCAGCCTTCTATCATCAACAGAGTAGTGCGAATTTGCACAGACAATTCTGTAGCTTTGTTCTACGTCAACAAACAGGGGGGCACCAGGGCTCCTCCTCTGGTGGATCTAGCTATCCAGATTTGGAATTGGGCAGTCCAACACAATGTCTGGGGCTGCTTCTAACGGGGTTATACCCGAGGTTTCCCAGTCTGCATCTAAATGTACCGAGCCGAGTCTCGAGTTTTCCTTTAACGTGACTAAAAGTACTGGGCCTAAACCCGAGGATCCCCAATCAGGGCTATAATCAAAACCAGCAGTATCCTAGTGCTCCATTTTGGGGCTCTGGCTTCCAGATGTGACCCTAAGCTTTCCCGTAAACAATCTTGTGGCTGTACCGGTCCTGCTGAGGGGGCAAAGAAGGAGGGCAAAGGCCCTAAGTGTTCAAGCACCGCCCCTACTGAGGTTCCCTCACTGAAGGCTATTTCTCCTGCAGAAACTAAAGGGGCAGAAAAGCACCCCAGGTCTGCTAGTACTGGCTCTGCCGAGGCTCCCTGTCAGAGGGCTAAAATTGATTACAAAGCCCCTACAATTCCTCTGGTGACAATGGCCTCACTAAAACCTGTGACAGAGATCACGTCAGGCAGTGACAAAATGGCAGTTCAACCCACGCGGCCATAATGCAGGAGTCACGTAAGCCTTCTACAAGAGCACAGTACAAAAGTAAATGGCTTTCTGTTGATGACTGTGTTTTGTCTTTTATATTGGATCTTGCAGCCTCTGGCATCCATGTCTAATCGTGCAGAACATATCTGTCAGCCATTGCAGCTTATCCTTCTACATATCATTTCTCTTTTTTTTCTCTGACAAATCCTTTAATCAAGAGGCATTTGCAGGTTTTCTGCCGGTCAGTCCTCACCCAAAATTGGATCGGAACGTGGTCCTTAACGCTTTGTGTTAAAAGCCATTTGAACCAATGGCCACTACGGAGCTCCAGTTTCTCTCCTGGAAAGTGACCTTCTTGATGGCAGTAACATCTGCAAGAAGAATAAGCGAGTTTCAAGCTCTCTGTCGAACACCCGTTCTTGACTTTTCACAAGGATAAGGTTGTGCTTCGCACTCATCCTTCGTTCCTTCCAAAAATTGTCTGAGTTCCACATAAATCAGTTCATATCGCTACCGGTTTTCTTTCCGAACCTGGTTTTCGAATACGGAAAGGGTTCTACATAACCTGGATGTCAAAAGAGCTCTAAAGTTTTACCTTGACAGAACAATGGAACTTAGAAGCTCCTTATAACTCTTTGTTACTTTCGGGGACCTAAAGGGGAAACCAGCTTCAGAAGCGTCTATCTCACGCTGGATCACTTCATTCATCTCAGAGGCTTATACAATTCAAGGCCTTCAGCCCCCAAGGGGCGTTCATGCGCATTTGGTCCATAGAGAAGCGGCTGCTGTTGCCTTCTAGAAATATATTCCTTGGGAGTCCATAGCCAAGGCTGCTATGTGGGCTTCCCCCTTGGCTTTCTGCAGACACTATTGTCTTGACCTGGGCTCCCGGGCTCATGCCCAGTTCGGCCAGGCAGTTCTTAAGAACCTGTTCCGGTAAGGGAAATTTCCTTCCTCCCATTTCTTTAGTCCGTGCTTGGGAATCTCCCAAAAGTATGGTGGAAAGGGGACGGGACGTAGGAGTATAACAAAGTTACTCACCGTAGTGACTTCCTTACTCCTAGTCTATAGTCCCCTTTTCTCCATAAGTCCCCCCGCCGTCCCCTCTAAAAAAGTATCCTCTATTTTGCTAATGGTCATTCGACTTTGGCGATAGAAAAGGACTTGTGGGTGATGTGCGGGGCTACGGTCACGTGCGGTGGCCCTGTGTAAAAATAAAAAGACATTTCATTTCCGATTCTTCAAAAGTGCTTTGGTCCTGTCCCGATGGACGGAATGTCCCAAAAGTAGGGAGGAAAGGGGACTATGGACTAGGAGTAAGGTAGTCACTACGGTGAGTAACTTTGTTAATTTCAGTAATCTGTGACTTTAAACAGGTTTCCGATCTGACAAGTCACTTTCTGGTACTTCAACACCTTCAAGTAAGCAAGGCACTCTTCTGAATTTTCCCTTTTCAGAGGGGCAGCCTCTTTGCCACTCTTGTCTGTCTGCAACAGTGACACCCCTAAATTGCATTTAGGACACACCTCTCTCTTCTTCCTATTGGCTTTGACAATGTAGGGTGTATCAAATTCAAAGAGCAATTACAAGTAGCATGTTTCCCTTCCCCAACGCTGCCTTTTTCCTTCTGTATTTTGTTAGCCAGGATAATTACCCAGAACCTTTGTTGTCACTCTCTTGGCTTCAGATAATGCTTGCACACTCTTGGCCTGGGCAATGCTGGTTTTCTATTTGGCTCATAGTAATGCTTAACCCATTCTTTAGCTCTGCGAAAGGCTGATTTCAATCCTAATTGGGCAAACGCTTTGTTCACTCTTGTCTGGGGCAGTGCTTGCTCTTTCCAGCTTGTAATGACAATGTTCAAACACTTTAACGTGTATTGTTAGAATGGTTTAATTGCTTTAGTAAAGATTCAGAGGTCATTCTTCCCCCTGGAATCTTTATTAGGCACACGCGACAACTCCTTTGTGTTTTCACAAGATTGAAGTTTAATAATAAAGTTTCACTGCGTTTCTTCCTTATGCGAGTGAAATAGAAAATGTCTGCTTATATGCGAGTGCTACAATTCAAGTGTTCCATTGTTAAACAATCAATGGTCGGTTTTGCATCACTTTTGCGGACTGCAGGACTTCTGTGACTTCTTGCTTCTGGTTGGACCCACACCCTTCCTCGCTGAAGGTGTCTCTGGTCCAGCCATGCAATTAAGGAGCCCTTATCGCTCCTGAGACTCATGGCTTCACAGCAACATCTGACCACGGTCTCGAACATGCTTCCTGCTGCGCAATCTCTGCAATTAGGTTCACTTGGGGAAAAGCAGTTTTCCTTCACGCATTCTGTTGCGCACCCTCAGACCATTATAGTTTAGGGGGAACTGCACCCTCATAGGACAGGCAGTTGAAAACTGGTGGATCAGAGTCCCGTCTGTTCGGTTCTCCCACTTCTGCCTGGATTGCCAACACTGTGCTTTCTTTCCCTGCTTCTACTACTGCTGCATACACTCAGCCTCTCAGCTTCCCTCAGGTGGGGGCTATCAGGCTTAATTGACAGACTACTGCTGCAACATTGCTCTTCAGCCCTCTTCCTCGTCCCAGTACTTAAAGTATTGTGGGACTTGTAGTCCTCAACAACAAAAGTAGGTCTTTTTGGCAGTTTCTTATTTTTTAGGGTATATTTATTTCCATTAAAGGTATTTAGGGATGAATCATCAACATTCATTGGTAAAGAGGAATTACAGTTTATTTAAGGCAACATTAATAGATTCTCTTTCGTTGTACCTTTGGGAGTAAAGAGGATTTTTATCCTTGAGGGGCCTCAAATGGTCTTTCCTTCCTTAGGGTTTGTTTAGATTTTATGGCAACTGTGCCCATAGCTAGATGATTTTTTTTTATGTGGTTCAGATACATCATAACGACAATAGGCCATTACATGCTTTGGCAACTTTGAAAGGTTCTCCAGAATAAATACTGTCTCATCCCATAGTATCTCTTTACCACTTTGGGGCTTATGTCCTCCCAGGTCATCCTGCCGCATTACACCACCCCCAAGGTCAGCGTAAGGAAGCGTCTGCCTTTCCTTGGCAACCTTGGCCACCTGGGAGACGACTTTAGGCATGGGTTTAGTGAGGGATCCTTAGGATTCATCACAGTAGCAAGAGACCCAGAGGTGAAAGGAGGGTGGCCAGAGAGCATGAAGTGGAGGGCAGGTGTTGTGCTCTCTCTCTCTGCCCTCCATGGAGTGGGAGAGAGGGCACAATGTTGCCAAGGGAGAAAGAGGGAACCACGTGGGAGGTACGAAGGGGGTGTGTAGGATAACTGGAGGCAAGATGTAGGATAATTGGAGGCAAGCGGTAGGTGCAGATTACTCTCCTTGCCTTCCACGTTGTGTGGAGTGGGCCGAGTGGGCACAGCATGGAAAAGGGAATATATTTTTTATTTATTTGCATTTATAAAGCGCACAAGCAGCCCGGCATGACATCGGCCCTCCGCTTTGGCCCCTTGATCCTTCCACCTCAGGCCCTCCCGCCCCTCCACCCCAGGATCTCTCACCATTCTCCATCTAGGAGCCCTCTGGCTGCCACCTCCCCCCTCCAACTTGGTCCCCTTTCTGCACCCTCCCACCCCCTTCATCTTAGGTCCTGGAAGGAGATCAAACTTTAATTATGTCTGGGAAAACTCCAGGCACCATCTAGAAACCGTATGGTAACCCCAGACTACAAAACCTTCTCACATAGATATCACAAACCTTCAACATACTGGCTTCAAAGAAGTATTCTAACTACTCCCAACATAAGTAAGGCACTACATGGTACTGACCCCCCCCCCCCCCCTTAAACTCCAACTGCTCAAAATAGAAAGTACACAGGGGGAAGTATCTGCCAACAGGTCAAATGTACCACTGCCGGTCAGATAGCACAGTGAGCTAAGCGCTTGTCCTTGATATCTGTGCGCAGCCTGCTGTGATAGGTTTGAATCCGGCAAGTCTTTCATCCTTCCGCGATAAATTAAGTACCACTCTGTGGGATAATAATGTTGTCTGCTATTTCAGCACTCTTTGACCTATGGGTGTGTAGTGCTATATAAGAAATAAATATTTAATACTGACAACTTTGGATCTGCATAGCAGAAAGGATAAAGGCAATGCAAGTTTGATACACACACTGCATAGTCTGTGTAACATTACCAGAGGGAAATATTCAAATTATCTCCAAATTCAAAAAGCCTTCAGCCTGCAAATCAGTACCAATGCCCCACCTCAGTAGCTGTGCAACTCCATGACAACATACTTCGGCGATACACTTAGAAGACCAACATCAATCCCACAGCTCAAAGCAACATCGAGCAGTGCCTCAATTCCAGCCTTAAGAGCTTTCAGCACCTGCTCAGTGAAAGACTTAATAAGCACGATTTAAGGACTCTAATTCCACAGGTTCGCCAGAAGGCCCTTGTCCGTCGTCCCAATATCAAGAAAGACAAAACTCAACATCAAGGACTCATACCTTTATTCCAACCCCTCCTCAATTTGCCTACTAATAGTCACCAATGACTCGGCAAACTACTGATCAATCCGCAACACGCCATTTTCTCCAAAATCCTTAAAGTTCATCGATCAGCAACTTCAGGAATAAATAGAAAACATTGATCTCCTTCATGGGTCACAACATCAAGTCAGACCAACAGGGTGAGTGGTGCTATCTACATTCTCCTCAATCTAGCAAACAAGTCAAGTGCACTTATTGTCATATGCATCAGATATCAAGGATGATCTCTCTTCCGCCTTTGACACTATCCGACACAACATTCCGCTAAAAAGACCCAAACACATTGGATTAAAGGAAACTGCACTACCCCTGATTGTATAATTTCTCAGACAGGACTGAAACCCCACAAAGCTCCATTCAGGTCAATCCCTTGCATACTCACCTGTGGTAGTGCCCCAAGGACCAGGTTCTCACCACTTCTCCTCAATATCTCCAAGAGCCCTCTCTTGGAATTGATTGATTCAACTGAGGAGATGATACCCAAATCATGTACAAACTAACAGACAACTCAACATCAACTACACCAGATCTCGTATATCAACTCACGGATGTTGAAAAATAAACATATTCAAACCATCCAAATCTAAGATGATAATCTGTGGCATTGCAACCTTCAACCGCATGATGATTCCTTTGACTGAAGAAATGACAACTTTCCCAAAACTAACTGCAATGGTAAAAATTCTTGTAGTAAACATCAGTGGTGCCATCGCTCTTGGCCCCACGTAAAAGCTACTTAAGAATTAGCTTCTTCCAGCTTCGAACCATATGCTGCATCATGTCTACGTTACCTTCCTGCACAGAATCATGGCAGTCCTTTCTATCTTACTATCCAGACTAAACTACCCCAGCAGGTTCTAGCTTGTGATCGCGTAACTCTTACTCGATGGAGGCATGGTGCGTTCTACAAGACCAGTTTTTAGTACATTATATTGCCCTCAGACCCTCTTTCGCCCTCCCCGTTGGGCTCTTCTACATCTTGTTCTCTCGCGTTGAAACCACTAGCATACTCCACCTTTCATCATTTACCTTTTTTCCACCCACTTACTGCTTGCCATTTTCCCTAGAGAATGTTCTCCCTGAAAGTTCTTTCCTCGTCTTATCCCTTCCCTTTCTTCTCTCATGTTTACTTGTCCTCCATTCACTGTCATCTTCAAGTATCCTCTTAGTTCCAACCCTTTTTTATCTTGTAACCTGTCCTCTCAGTCCAACTCCTTTTACTTTTACAATTCTTGTCAGCATTCATTTCACCCATGCTAATTATTCATTTTAACGTTCATTTTGTTTTCTATGCTCTTCTCCTCCAAGGTTGCTATAAGTTCTCCTGCATCCTCTGACCCTCTTCTTCTTTCCTTCCAGGGATGCTGCTGGCCATCCTTGAGAAGTGTGGTGCCATCCCAAAGATCCGCTCAGCTGAAGTGTCAGTGGGTGAGGGCACTGTGGCTGCTGGTTACCAGAATTTTATCATTTGCGTGGAGATGTTCTTCGCAGCACTGGCCTTGCGGCACGCTTTCACCTACAAGGTGTACTCTGAGAAGATGCTGGATGCACATGGTGAGCTTGAACATGGAGGGGGGAATGACCATCACATACTGCTTTCCCGAGCACAGTCCCCTTCAGCCACAGGCCTGGCATCATAACTTGTTACTTTTGTCACCCGACCACCAGGCGAATCTGAAAGTAGCAGACTCTGAAAGAGGATGGGGACAGAAAGGAGTGCAAGAACAGTTGATAATAGAGCGGGAACGATGGGGGAGACTGAACTTGAATAGAGAATTGGGGGAAAGAAGGGTGAGGTGGAACTCCTGTATAAAGGGTGAACCGAAGAAAGCCGCCATTGCTGAAGGGAAAGGCGTGAAAGCAGGACCTTTTAAACACAATGTGGCCGGGGCCGAGAAAGGTGGGAGAGTGGAAACTGCTAATGGGACCATGACAGGGAGAAAGAATCTAGATGTACTGAGGGGACAGTTGGGGGAAGCGGCGGGTGGGAGAGGTGGCGGGGAGAGAAATTAGTAACTGATAGTGTGGACAAAAAAACAGGAATTCAGAATCTACTAATGAGAGCCAATGTTTAATGGGGTAAAAGTGTGAGGGTGCAGAGTGTGGAGGGGCAAGCACTGCGGAAGAGAGGAATCGGGAACTGATGAGTTGGTTTGACGAAGGTGGAAAGTAGAACATGCTGCATGGTAGGGATGTTTTTCTACAATCCAATTGGTATTGGACTCCACAAGACTTATCCCTCAGTTTTAAGGCCCCAAATTCTAATATAGGCCTGTACTGCCCAGGGTTGGTAGGGTGGCAGAGCAGCCAGGTTTGTGAGCTGTAAATCAGTACAAAGAAACCAGAACATACATAGGTCCAAACAAAACCTTACACCCTTGCAGTTGTATCGAAAATAGTGATATAGTTTTATATAAACACAAAGCAACTAGGAACTAAAAGAATGTTGTATCAACTAGCAACATCAAACGTATCTTTAGAATAGTAAGGAAATAAAGCAGGTGAGTAAATTGTCATATACTTGTTTTATCCACACACGGAGTGACTTCAGTTAAGGTCAGTAAAAGTACTTATTTTAAACTAACTCTGCAGCATTCATGTTTACGTAAGTTCAAGAATATAAAGAACAATCATCATAGAATAGCGATACTAGTAGCAACTCTTATAAGGTTTAGGCAGTCTTTTCCCTAACAAGAAAGGAGTTAATCAGTTCAGGTTTTGGAGAGAAACCAGCAGTGCCCAAGCCAAAAGGTTCAGATGATTTACTGTCAGGAAACCAGCATTGCCCAAGTCAATAGGAATGCGACAGTGCTGATGCACATCTTCTTAGCACAAGTAAATAACAAGTTAGTTGGTCTTTGTAAATGTTCAGGGGCTTTGGACAAGCCTTCCTGGAGGGGCACAGGCAGTTTGGCATGGGCGACTGCAAATGGGTGTACACCCAAACAGTAGAAATAGTGCTCCAAAAGCAAAGGAGGGGGACACAAACAGATTCAGGTAAGTTTACCAAGAGCCCCATTGAATGCACAGCTGCAAACCCAGTCTCATAGTTCTTGGTCGTGGTGACGAAAGAGAGGACCCTGGATAGGCTCCCGCAGCAGTAGTAGAGAGTGGAACTCGCCAGCAAAGAGTTCTTCGTACTTCCATGTCGGTTCGTGGTTTTGGTGCCTTTTTCTCAGCACCAGTAGTTAACGATCACTGCTGGTTGGAATCTTCTTTGCTTCTAGATCCTGCACTCTGGTGAGGGGATTTGTGCTTCTGAAGGTCCCCACGGATGCCAACGAAGTTCCAGCAAGAGTTGTCAACGGCAAGGCAATGCACTTCAAAGTGGTCGAGGTCCCCCGGGTATGGAGTTTCTGCAGCCCAGGAATGTTGCAGGAGATCGGGGGCGGCTTAAATTGAAGAGCGTCTTGGGGTTGGTTATGCCCACCAGCCCAGAGGAGGAAGTCCTCCTTGGCAGAGCTTCCCTGTCATTTCAAATACAGGGTCAGGACAGCAGCAGTACTTCAGCTGTGCTTCTGCGTTTATTGGAGGTACTGCAGGAGTCTCTGGTAGTCGTCTTCTTCTGAGCTTCAGTTCCTGTGGTCGACTTTGCCTTCTGTCCCAAAAACCTCGCCCTTTATGCAGGAACCTATTCATTCAGTCCTATGGACCTGCCAATAACTTGGATGTGATCTGTAGGTAAGTGCACTGAACCTCAGTTAGACATGCACATCAAAGAAACTCTTACACTTATAATTTGTACAAAATTATATATTTATTATATATTCGCCAGAATCACTTTAAATACTTCAGACGTTTACACTAGAACAGTTCGGAATACTTGAGAATACACTTGCATGACAGCCAGCCACCCAGTTCAAACTGGTTCCAGGCATACCCTCAGGAAAAGGCCACATAAGTTTGACTCCTCCCTCACTGTCTGCCTCAGCAGAAACACTGGAGCCTAGGCCGGCTTCACAAACGGATCCCACCCAAGGTAAAATTCAAAGCGGACCCATTCCCACCTGTAATGGTAGAAGATGGGCCAACAAAAGACATAGAAATGAAAAATGGTGATAAAGCGGGGTCCATTTTGGGAAAATGGTCACACATTGGTGCTGTACTGCAGCTGTGTAAACAGCCTGCAAGTAACTAACACAAAAATGGTAAAAAGGCATCCACTGCCACATGCCATTTAGGTTTGTCTTTTACTGTAACTATAAAAGTTACAGGAGCAGTGGGAAAGGAGTTACAATGTAGCCCTTAAGCACCCGCATAAGGGGGTCTGTACTGATCCCACGAAAAGAAAGGTCATTAAGATGAAAGTATTCTACTATCCTTGAGAACAGTCGTTCTAAGGAAAAAGTAATAAAGAAGAGGAAGAGAAGCCCAAGGGACTCCCCGGCACCACTGCACATAGTTTGCTGTGTGCTGCAACAATATATTATAGATGCCTTTAGTGAAATACATGGAGGAAAGCATGATTCCATTAAAGGTGAAAAGAATCGTAGTAGCAGAAAAATTGTTTTCATGTCCCAGAAAAAGTATGAGTGAGTGGTAAAAAGTCCCACTCACTCAGGAGAGTAAAGCTAAAAATCTCAGAAGCAAAGTGCTGGGGGTCTCTCGGATGGAGGTGAATTGGCACAAGAAATGATAATTCTCTACAACACTTGTACCTCGTTCACCAGACTAAGGGACAGGAGGATTGAATCCACTCCTGGATAAATCTCATATTGGTGTCGGTCATACTTCCTGGATAAACCATCAGCATTCTTATGGTTGGTACATGTCCAATGCTCAATGGTGCAGTCAAAGCCTTTGAGGTTTATGGACCACCTGAGCAGTTTAGGATTCTCCCTCTTCATCTGCATTAACCATCTCCAGGGTTGGTAGTCTGTTTAAATTTGGAAGGTAGTCCCATACAAGTATGGTCTAAACTTCTTCAAAGCCCACACAATGTCAACACATTCACGCTCAATGGTTGCCCACCTTGTTTCCCTGTCTATTAATTTTCTACTAAGGAAGCAGATGGGGTGCTCCCTGCCTTGCCCATCCAGTTGGCTTAATACTGCCCCACTCCCTGTGTTAGAGGCATCAGTCTGCACTATAAAGGTCTGGGTATAATCGAGCTCTCCGCACTGGACCTTTACAGAGGGCATCTTTCAGCCCCTTAAATGCTTTTCCACAATCCTCTGTTAACTTAACTTTTTTGGGAATCTTTGGAGAAGATAATGACATTCAGAGGCAAATCCATAGTTCTCAATGAAGTTTCTGTAGTAGCATATGAGGCTCAGAAAGGCTCGCACTGTTTGAGTAGTAGGTGTGGCACAATCTTGTACAGCTTATACTTTGCAGCCCTGGACCTGACCCCTGGATTCCTTGGTCTGATGACTGAAGGCAGGACAATGGACAGGATCTCTCAGCAGCAGTCTCGAGGGAGGACCTCTGGCAAGACTTTCAGCAACTTCTCTATTCACTCTGCGGTTTGGGCGCCTTTTCGGCAGCACCAACAAAGGACGCGATTCGCCTGGTCAATCTTCTTCGCTTTCTCCAGTCCCACACTCTGATGAGGACGTCTGGGCGAGTTGGATCGGATCTCTGGAGTATCATTGAGGACTCAGCAAAGATTTGTACCGATTCAGCCTTTCCACGTGTCCTGTTATTGGAGTTCTGCGGCTCTGGAAACTCACAGGACCTTGGGAGATGGCTCAAATCAAAGTTCGTCTTGGAACTGGTTATTAACACCAGCCAAAGGGAAGCAGTCCTCTTCAGAGATCCTCTGTCGCACAGAAGACGGGGTCAGGGCAGCAGTGGTCGCTTCACAGACTTTCAAAGGGTCTGCATAGATGCATAGATCTACAAAGGGACGCATAGATGCTGCCAGCTGGGCAATCTGTGTGGCAATTGACATGAGAAGGATGGCATGGCTTAAGGCAACTAGATTCAATCCTGATGTTCAGGACATGATCCTAGAACTACCCTCCAAGGGCAGTGACTTGTTCCACTCCTCCACAAACGATGAACTAGATAAAAAGAAGAGGAGCTTGCAGGCGGCCAAGTCCGCGGCCAAGTCCCTGGCCATTCTCACTAAGCCAATGGCCAAAACCTTCACGCAGAGCCGCTCACGATCAGGCAACCGGACAGGTTACCCAGCCAACATAGGCAAAAAGACCAGAAGTCTTTGCACAAAGGCTTTTTTCGTTCCCCCTCTGTCATCTGCCTCCGACCCCAAAAATGCAATGACGGCTCTTCTCAGGTCCGCAGCACCCCAGTCGGGGGCAGGCTGGCCCTACACAGCAAGTTTGGCGCACACGGTTCATGGACTCATGGCTGATTTCGGTGGTCTCCTCGGGCTTCTGACTTCCCCTGCATCCCCCCGCCCCTCCTTTTTTCTCCCCCCTCCCACAGTTCGGGACCCCTTCACTCTTGAAAGAAATTCATTCCCTGGTGGAGAGCGAGGCGATGGAGGCGGTTCCTCTCCCTCAGCAGGGGCAGGGCTTTTACTCCTGCGTCTTTGCCATTCAAAATAAGAAACGGGTGGGCCTGCGAATGGTTTTCGATATTTCCTTCCTGAATCTATACCTATCTCTGCAGAAGTTCAAAATGGTGACACCAGTGCTTATAGCGGACACGCTGTGTGGGTGGGACTGGACGTGCTCCCTGGATCTGAAAGACGCACATAGTGCAGTCCCATCAATCCTTCCTTAGGTTCCGGGTCATGGGGTTGCACTGAACTCAGTGCCAAGGGTATTCACAATACTGTGGAACGCGGTGGCAGCCCTGCTCAGGTCAGAAGGCCTCCATGTATATCCTTACCTCGATGACTGGTTAGTCAGAGGTGGCGTCCCCGGGGCAGGTCAGGTACTCAACAGCTAGACTCATGACTACACTCTACGAACTGGGCTTCTCAATCAAATTCCAGAAGTCTCAGCTCTACCCTACAAAAGCTCTGGTGTTTCTGGGGCTGCTGTGGGACACTCTGAAGCAGAGGGTGTTCAACACAGGGGGGAGAAGGTGGCAGGACGCGATCAACTCTTCTGTTGCTCACTTCCTCAGCAGAACAGTAACTACGGCCTCTGCTAGGAGTATTGGCGGGATGCCTCTTGACTATCTGAGGCCGCCTGGGCTCGCCGGGAAGGCGCTAGCCGGGCCCCCCTTGTCGAAGGCCACACCTGTCTGGACCCACACTCCACACACCTTTCCTCCCAGGGCTGGAGTCCGCGCTGCAGTAGCAGCTACACGCCATCCTCACCAGATTACGGATGCTGCAGGAGCAGCTGGTCCTGTGCCAGGATCGAAGTGTAATCGCGCACTACCACATCTGATGATGCGATTTAATTTCGTGTGCATTTCAAGAATATCCCTTTGCCTGAGGTGAGCCCGCCCCTCCCCCGCCCCCGCCTGGCCACCATTACCCTTGTGGAGCTGCAGTTCCGATACATCCTGCCTGGCACAGCACCTAAAATGCACGCCGCAAGTTCCATGTATTTTGTTTACTAATGGTTGCTAAGCAACTGCTTCAGACCAGCTTATAGAACGCCTGGGTTCGCTGGAAGGCACTAGGCGGGCTCCCCTTGTCGAAGGCCCCATGAGTATAAGGCCACACCTGTCTTGACCTGTCAGGACGGTTAAGGCCGCTGGTCACGCTGGCCGCTGGTCACACCACACTGCTCGGCCCGCCCACCACATATTTGTGTTACCATCATTCCGCTCACTTGTAAGCACTACTTTGAGCATAGGTCTCACAGACTCTTCCCCTCGCTTAACCCGCCTGCATAGCAGACACCTGATGAGGACTTTCCAAGGAGACTTTCACAAACTGTACCATGGGGTAAGCATGTTTAAAATGCTGCTCTCGAATCTTGGATATCACGAATCATCCAAGGCTAACCTGTTTAACATGTGCTCCCCCTAATGCCTCTAATGATTATTAGCAATGCGTCACGTTAGCACGGGACCGCACATTTCTATGAGTTATAACCTCTACTCTGTCCCCAGCAAATGTTGTTTACCTTAAATGTTTCTACTGAGTGCTATTACGGCTTCCAAAGTGAAACCGCATTATCATTGTATCCCAACACTTATCATCATTAGTCTGAACTAGGGAAGCCTGTGTTCCCACGTCTACAAGTTTACTTTTGTGTAACTTCTGTTTAGAATCTACATCCCAACAATACCTAATACACGTATGGGGTTCGATTGACCAGCACGGCGAGGTGCTGACTGTTTAGCCGTGTATCCATGTATTAGTCCAACTGCTTGTATGTGCTTGTATGTGTAACTGTTCCACGCCACCTGTACCCAGGAGCTACATCAGTTGATTGTGCAGTATTTTTTTATTTCCACTATCCATGCACATTGTTGTCCTCTTGCCTGCTGGTTTAACTTGAATGCTGCATCTAGCCGAACCCAGATTGTTGTACAAATTGTATCTCACACTTTGTTGCCCATTGTACTCGGCATATGTTGAATATTGTGTCCAGTGGCACCTTCTACTGCTGCATATTTCTACTATATTGTCAGACCCTGCACTGTACCCTCCAATACTACAACTCTCCCCACGAGTCACGGCAAGAATATTACTGCCATCCATCAATGTCCCGTTCCCCTATGGCTTTAACCCACCAAGCTAACACAGCAATGTTACATTAACTTCTACTGTCCTGTTTACTATATCTCATAGCCTTATACTCGAGATGTCATATTATCTCCACCCTGCAGTCCCAGATGATCATGTCCCTTGCACAGGACAGCAGTTTGACCCACAATATATTATGTACCAAAGGCGCCTATATCTACCAAGATTCAGGCATGGCCCGCATCTGCTGCCCAAAACATCACCCCCTTCCCCACGCCATTCTTCCCTGAAACAGCAGCCTTTCTATTCAAATCCACCACCACAGTCGACAAAACAGCCAAGGTATCCCGAAATTCCCTTTTTTGAGCAACAAGCATAGAACCCCTTCTCACCTCAAGCCACTCTAGCCTAGTAATCACTGCCAACCCTCTCACCACCGCCAACCGCACTACCCCATGCCTAGGATCTTCACGTCAGACACGTCTAAGATCTAGAACCCATGTTCACACCCCAGTATTCACAAGGCCTCTCCTGGGAGCCACCAGGAAACTCACTCTCCTCTCGTACTCACCAGCACCCTACCACTACTTGCAAACCTAGTAGCCCACCATCTAATCTTTCTCAGACCTCTCCCATTAACCCACATAGGATACGCTTATCCGCAACCGTGAAGCCAACCACTTTGGCCATCTCCAACACTCCCACTCCATTGTCCAACTTACTAACTCGGCACACTTGGATTCACCCCCCACACTGCATTTACAATTCCCTACCCAGCACACTCTTGAAAGGAGCACTATTTTTTTTATTATTTTTATTTACGAGTTTTAATCACCGAAGTGATTTTTACAAACAAGTAGTAAAATCAATGGATCAATCTGAAGTGAAAAGGTAAAACAAAGAACAGAAGAAGCAGAAGCCGAGGTAGAGTAAGTGCCAATTCAAAATATAGTAGATCAAAGTTAGTATCAAAACGACACCCTCTATAGGTTGTAAGGTATACTGTTTAAACAGAGAAAGGGGCTCTAAGCTTCTGGTAGGAGCTCCGTTACTTTGTCCTTAAAAATTAGGTCCAAAGTTTTCGTAGCAGCGACCGCCCATGAAGGTCTGAGGCCCCCTATTAATCGCTCCCACCACAGCTCTTCTCTCATTAAATCAGCTTTCTCCAAGTGGTGTAGCAAGTAAGGGGATCTGTATGAATTTGCGCCCGGGCACGATAGCAAAAGGTGCCGTAGTGTTTCAATTGATTGGTTTGCTTTACAAAAACGACAGCTGTTAGTCACGGAAGCTCCTCTTATCTGCAGAATCTCATTTGTAGGCAGTAAATTCAGCCTGGCACGAAGAAGTGTAGATCCTGTTTTCCTACTTGGGTGCCTAATAAGGAACAGTTGTACTTCGTTCAGTTGTGTGACCGTTGTGGGTAGATGCTGGGTCAGTTTGTAGGTGGCTGCTTTCTCTAGCGTATCAATCCAGTCGGTTTCTTCTAAGCGTTTTTTTGTTTTGGTAGGATTCGAAACTAGTTCTTCAATGGAACTTCCACAGTCTTCTAGTTTTAATTTACATCTATTCTCCCAAGTGGCTAGGAGTTTGCATTTGCCTGAGTTCAGCTCTTCTTGGACCAGGGAAAAAATGGTTGGAGAAGATCGATCCTTAATCTTCCGATATAGCATTATAGTTGCCCTAGTTACTATTGCTGCCAGGGACAATAGTGAAAGTTCTCGTCTAATCAATACTATCGGTGTAGAAGTCGGAAGAGTAAGGACTGATCGCCAGAAAAGACTCTCCAGTCTAGGCCATAAAAGGTCGGGTAGAGATGGCATGGCTTCCACTCCGTAAGTGATTGTGGGTATCACTTCCCTGCGGTAAATCTTAATTAAAGGCATCAGTGAAAAGCGACCATATTTTCTTTCAAGGACTTTGGCCTGTGAGATGAGGTTTTTCATTTTTGCATGCAGATGAAGTTGCATTGCTGTGTTTTTTTGCGAAGAGTCAATCAGGACGCCAAGATATTTAAAGTGTGATACTTGTTCCACTTTCTCTCCTGACAAGAACCATGTAGGATTTCCTCTTCTTCGGGACCTTTTTTCAAAGATTATTACCTTGGTTTTTTGTCGGTTTACTTCCAGGTCCTTGGCTTTAGTGTACTTGGTTAAAGAAGCCAGCTGCCGTTGTAGGCCGATTGGTGTCTGATCAAGTTGCATCAGGTCATCAGCATAGAGGATTCTCGGAACTTTTACATTGCCTATCACCGGAGGAAAAGATCTTGTCTCAGCGTTTGCTTCTTTGTAATCTCCAAAGTACGCCAAAAATAAAGCCGGAGCAAGGGGGCAGCCCTGTTTAACTCCTCGGGATGTTGGTATCACGGAAGAGAGCAGACCCCTTGAATTCAGCCGGACCTGGACGCTAGTAGTGGCGTGTAGTGCTTGTAGAGGTCCCAGGATCTCCGGCGGACAGTTACAGGCACTTATCTTCCTCCAGAGTTTTGCTCTGTTGACTAAGTCAAAAGCCTATGAACTCCAGATAGAGTTTTTGATTTCCCCTCCAGGGCTTTAGCTTTTAATATACTTGATAGCAAGATGTTGATGCTAGTTCCAGTGACCTTTTTGAACCCTGATTGTAACGGGTCTTCACACAGTGCTTTTTTTGCCCAGAGATTGAAATGCCTCAGAAGTAAGGTGCCGTAAACCTTCCCTATGACATCCAAGAAATTTCCGTCCTGTGGCTCTATTGGGTCATCTTTCCTACCCTTTTTAAAGATCGGTTTAATCACCGCTGAGGTCCAAGAGGGCGGGATCCTGCTTTGTGTGGAGCATCTTTTGAAGACCAAGCTCAGAAGTTTTGCCCAATCTTCAGGAGCAGATTTTAAGTTCTCATTAGATAGGCCGTCGGGCCCTGGTGCCATTGAGTTGTTCAGCTTGATTATAGATGACAATATGTCGGCTGGGTCATGAAGATCAACCCAACGGGCCGTTGTAGTTGATGGTGTAGATGGTAAATGCGACTCTGGATATTTAAACATTGATGCATAGAATTGTATCCATGTTGACTCTGCTATACTGTAGGTCTGTAGTCCACTTCGAGGCAGTTTACATAGTTTGAATAGGAGACTGTAATATCTTGGATGTCCTTCAGAGTGACCCGAACCCGGTTTCCCTTGCTTGTCGGTTCGACCTCTCCCAGGCCATTTTATATATAGAAAATTGTGGTCACTTTGAGCAGTATATTGGACACTAGTTTCCACCAAACTAGCCAGAAGTGGTTCAGAAGCAAAGATATAGTTAATGGTGGAATAGGCCAAGCCACGCTTCCACGTTGGTGCCTTACAGGTTTCGGGTAGCGTGGTTACTGTGTTGATTATGTGCCTTGAAGTCATTAGGTTAGACCACTCCTTTCCCCGTTGACAAGCCTGGGAGGTTGTAGGTTCTGATGCATCTGGTGAGTTTGAGGAACAGTTGATGTTAGTCTCCACAGATGATTACCTCGAAGGCTTTCAGGTGTGCAGAGTCTAGCGTAGCTGTTACCAGGTCAAACAGTAGGTCTCTTTGGATCGCCTTTGGATTTCAATAGATGCTCATGACGAGCAGATATGTGTGAGAAGGAGTTTCTACGCCGACCTCACTGTGAAGCCATGAAAGGAGGACCGCTAGGACGAATGGGGACTTCAAGATGACCTTTACAATTTGTAGCCGACTTCCCATCCGAACTGCGATGATCAGTCCCGAAGATGGTCTGCCTTTTTCGCCTGATAGAGCCGGGGAGAAAGCTATTTCGAACCCATCAAGTGTTGGTTTTTCTTTCAACCCCAGCTCCTGTAGACACAAGATGTCGTAGCCACCTAAGTTGATATCACCTAGGGTTGTAAGATGAAGAAACCCCATTGTATTCCAGCAGGCTAGGGAAAGTAGGTGAGCATCCAGATGTGTAAAGGTCGATGTTGGTGGCTATTTGTGAAGTCGTGATGATAGAACTTTGGGAAGCCACAACCATGTTTGAGACTGTAAATCTGGTCTATTAGAGTCCCACTTTTTCTGAGTGGTTAAGACTTGTGCCGCCCCCACCGTATTGTTGATGGCTGGATCTTTTGGTCGAAGCATTAGGGCTTCCCTTTCAGTAGCTGGCTGGGCTGTATCCAGTCTACAGGGTGACGGCGACCTGTGGTGTAACGAATCTCTTGGCGAGGATGCGACTGATTGTGTGATGGATTGGAGACAGTCGGCACCTTGTTCTTTACGTTCTGGTTGCTCGTTACTGTCAAAAATGAGACTTGTTAGTTCAAATCCTTGTTTATAAAGGACGTCTGTTGCCTTTACTAACATAGTATCCACTCCCTTAGATGTAGTATAGAGAAAGCAAAGTGCTTTATGGCCTTCGTGCGATGGTTCCACTGTCCTGAAGTCTTCAGATTTGATATCTCTCAAAGTCGAAATGCTGTGTATCAGGTTCAGAACTGTGCGTCTATTTAGGACAATATATTTTTGATTGCCTGTACGTTGGCGTAGTTTAAAGGAAGGATTCATCCTGTTCCTAAGACGCTCCTGGTTGTACGGCTTCTGTTGCTTTTTTTTTGAGGATCTCGATTGCACATGGTTGCCATAATGGTTTTGGCTGTGATAATTGTCATGCTAGCAGCTTGGTCCAAGACTTATGTCTGTCTTTGCATATGCACCCTCGAAGTGTATTTGGGTGCTGTCCGTCCAGTTGTTGCTTCTAGCTGCGATACATGCTGTGTTGGTTCTAGGCTATGTGTGTTAGGCCGAGAGACTGCTTGGTCAGACAAATTTTTAAAGCGGTCACTCAACGATCGAAAGCCAGAGAAATCTCATAACAGTTTGGAGAGGTGTCTTCCCCTGGTTGGTTGGGAATCAATGACTTCTCCAGAATGGGGTCTGGCATGGATTTCTAACTGGCTGTCGCTGGTGGTGTCAATGTGTTGTCTTAAATCCATCAACTCCTTGTGGTTGAGAAAGTCATTTATAGTCTTAGGAGAATGTAGATTGTTATTAGATGCTTTCTGAAGAGTTAAGGGTTCCTTCATAACCGTTCCTTCCGCTTCAGCCTGTGGGCTTTTGTTTTTTGGCGATCCTGGGTGTAGAGTCTGGGGCTTCTTTGGCAGTGCAGATAGCTTGAGCGTAGAGGCCATTTTTAGGCACACCTGAGGAGTAATGACCCGACTGTTGCTTTCCCTTATCAGGATGCTGCTAATGGCGGGTGTGGGAGCAGTTTGCGCTCCTTTTTTTTTTAAGTTGTCTGCCGTGCCTTTTTTTTTTCTTTGACCACAGAGATGTCGTCTAAACACAGCACGTCGTCCTCTCTGAGTTTACAGATTGTTAATTGAGATTCTTTTGTCAGTGAGCTAGTAGAGCCCAAAGTGCGAGCGGAAGAGACTTTTGGTATTGTTCCGCAATGAGTCTGGTGCTTATCCAACACTGGCTTGTCTTGTGAGTCTGCTTGTGTACTTAGTATTTAGATGACCGCTGGTCTAAGGTTTTTCTGTTCTTGTCGGAGACTTCAGAACTGTTACATTCGCTCACATGAGGCAAGGTACATGGCTCATTTCTACATCTCTCCAAAGCGTCGATGTAGCCTTCCAAATAGAAGAGTTTAGAATTCATCATTGCAAAAATGGAGTTGTGATCTTTGAGGAAGTCAGTGATCGCCTCATATAACTTGCAAAATGGTGCTAGCGCTATTGTAACAGAGGACTTGATGGATAAAATGTTTATTTTCTTAGTTGGAGTGTCTTTCGGGTTGGTATAAGATACATCACTTAGTCTTTTGCTGGTGGAAATTCGTGGTGGAGTGGTTGGCTGCCCGGGCCGCGGAACTTGTTGAAAATTGTGTTGTGGTAAGGCAAGCAAGGGAACCGTGTCTAAATGATCGTCTCGAGCTTGCTCCTTCCTTTTAGATGGTGCTTGCATGGAATCGGGTGCAGGAGCAGAGCTAATGATGGATACGTCCGCGCTCTTCGAGAAGTCACGGTTTTGGGTCGGTAAAGTCCGCCTGTCCTGGAGCTGAGACTTGCTTGTGTAAACTGAGCCTGTGGCCGCTGGAGATACTGCTACGCCAGCAGTCTGTTCTTTTGACCCAGAGAATGAGCTCCCAGCAAGCGAAAGGCTGGCTTTGCCCATGCTTTGTAACCATGAGCTCAAAGTGGAGAGCTCTAGATGATGTGCCCGAGGTGTTAGATGGTCCACACCCCTCTGTTCCTCCACCATAGATGGTTGAGAAGATGGTGAAGAAAAACCAGAAGAACCAGGAGGAACACGTATTTGCCCATTTGTGGCTAGTGATTGCGCTTGATCAGAGATGTTGGGTTCGTTAGTTGAATAGGGTGGTGTAGAAGTAACCATGGGTTCAAGAAGTGCCTCCAGTAAGTCAGCATCCGAGATTTCATCTAGACCATTTTGCTTTCGCTTGGCTTCGTCTTTGAAAGAAATGTTTAAGGGAGTTCTCTAGGATCGCACTTGTCGAAGGTTTCGACAAAGGGCCCTTATTGAAAGTTTTCTTTTTTTTGTCGAGATTCTTTTATTTGCAGTTGACATATTGGTCTTTTTAGTAGCAGAGAGAAGAGGAATCCCATGCAGCTGGCGAGTTTCCAGTCCTCGCTTAGGACCCTCTTTCGTCTCCTGGATCAGAGTATTCGGTAGTTCCATGTCCTCTGAGTAAGGCAATGTTTCGTAGTTGGCTGAATTGTGGGCTTGTATTAAGGTGCAATCCTTAGAAGACAATCCCGTGTTTCCTGAACTGGTATGTGCAGGTGGTGCCAACTGTGCAGGCTGTGCAGTGGACATTGGTGACAGTGAGTTATGGATCTGAGCATATCATATTAAGTTCTCTGTCGCACTATCCTGGTTGGCCGCCAGATGGCGCTGTGTGGCTGTGGCTTCCAGCAAAGTCAAGGCTGTTGCCTCCCCTGACTCGCTGGTTTGTCCGACGCTGAGAGGGGCGTTAGGAGCTTGGTTTTGATCCTGCTTCTCAGAGGCCACGCCACCCAGTGAGGAAGGGGCTCTGCCGACCCCCAGCAGAGGAGGCATCTCTCGCCCCTCCAAAACTTTGTCTGCGTTGCCCGCTTGCGGCCCCCCCGTCCGCCAGCATGGGTGGCCCCCCCCCTCCTCCGAGGGACTGCTCCTCCATACTATCGATGGGCTGGGAAAGGGCTGCCACGGGTCCACTGACTATCGAGTCACCGGCTCCCCTGAATCCTGGGCAGTCTCTACAGTTTCCCCAGAGACTTCCACCAATACCGCCGATGTTACCGCCGTCTGGTCCGAGGTGATGGCCATGTTTGCCATATCTGCTGACTTGGTAAGCCCAAGTGATGAATGGGTCCAGCTGGATGGGAGTTGTTTGTTTGTGGGCTGCCTGCTTCGATACCATTGCCCTTTTGCCAGGGACGTTTTGCAGCGCAGCTCCTGGTCTTTTTAAGGAGGCCAAAGGAGCTTGAAGTGTTTGGAGGTGCTGTAGTCATGACTGTGGAGGATGACACTGCAGCGACTTCAGTGGGAACAATTTCTGAGCGAGAGCTGCGCAGCCTGCGTGGTTCCTCGGCAAGGCATATTTAGTCAAGAGTCCAAAGGTTCGCCGCCATCTGCCCCGGCCGCCATTAGACTGCCACAGACTGCCCACTCACACCACTTCGCGCCGCTTCGCATTGTAGGTTTTGTAGAAAAATGGTGCCGAAAGACTGAGAGGGCCTGCCACAGACTGCCCACTCTCACAACGCTCTGCTCCACTGCTGGTTGTAGGTTTTGTAGAAAAATGGCGCCAAAAGACACCACAGTAGAAAGACTGAGAGGGACTGCCACAGACTACCCACTCTCACACCGCACCGCTGCTAGTTGTAGGTTTTGTAGAAAAATGGTGCCAAAAGACACCCTAGGAGCACTATTGAATGTCTGATCCCTAGGGGCACATGCTATTGATGTTCATGACCTTGTACTGGAACACCAACTAGACTTCCTAACTATGACTGAAACCTGACTCCATACAGCCTCAGGCCCACTACTGACTTTAGCCATCCCACCGGACTACACCCTTCTCAGAACTGACCGCCAAGATGGTACAGGTGAAGGAGTAGCCATTATCGCTAAAACCTCTCTACAGTGTAGAGCCTGTAAGACAGCGAAAGTAGACGGCTATGAGCTCCTAACCCTTAAACTAACGACTGACCCCAAGACAACCTTCAATTTCCTTCTAGTCTACAGAGCACCTAGTTCTTCCAATCATCCGGATATAGACATCCCCCTACTTGTGACCCCTCTCCTCAAACCTAAGACCAAATTCATACTATTAGGGGACTTAAACATTGGCTTCAATGACGCCCGAGACCATAAAGCCACAGCCTTCCACACTGCATTACAAGAAATGCAGTTGTCCCAAATCGGCAATGCTCCCACCCACACCAAAGGCAGAATCTTAGATTGGATTTTGACTCTCAGTACTACAGTATTCCCTGAAGACATCCTACAAATCTCTTGGTCAGACCACTCTTTAGTTTGTTTTAATTTATCAACCACAATATCCCAAGATTCACCCCCCACCTCCTCCTATTCCAATGTTAGTGAGAAATGCACGAAAGCTCACACCAGAAAACATGACCCCCTATCCTCAGTAAACTACTTGAGGCACAGCCTAAAATGAACTCTAACCCTGACAGTATATCCCACTTCTACTATTCCTGTTTAAAAACCGCCATCGACAAAGTAGCTTCACTCATGTCCAAACTGCCCAGAGCTAAACGTAGCAATACTTGGCTCAATGACAAACTTATTGAACTCATAAAAAACAAAAGAGCTTTAGAAGACCTAACTAGAAGAAAAACCTCCAATGAGTCCACAAAAGAGCTCTAGTTACTCTCTCAAAAATATAAACTTGCAGTTATTACACAAAAAGCCAGTACCTTGAACCAAGGCATCACCAATGCTGCTTCTAATAGCAAGTACTGTTTGCAATTCCTAGAGAATTGGAAACACCCATCCCTAGTCCAGCCATCACTAGCAAAGCATGGTGCACCACTATACATAATGCCTTAGCCACTAAAATCAAATCCCTCAAAGACAAAATCATTACGAAAAGAAAAACACTGGTTCACAGTGCTGACACTACACCAAGTGTTTTGACTAATATTACAGCTTCTACTACCCAGTTCAACGTCACCACAGTTACCCAAGACCAGGTACCGAACGCCATCGTCTCCTACAAACCTTCATATTGCAAAGGAGACAGCTTTCCTGCCAAACTAGTTAAGGCCTGCACGCCAACGGTAGCTCCCATCATAACACATTTTATTAATGCTTTGTTCACTACCAACTCTGTTCAGTTTGACATCAAAGATGTTTGGGTCGCGCCCCTACTGAAAAAACCCACCTTAGATCCCACGATATCCCACCAACTATAGACCCATTACTACACTTCCCTTCCTCCTCAAATTAATTGACAAAATTGCATACACCCAAGTACAAACACACCTAGAAAACAACCATCTCCTAGGCGATAGACAATCTGGCTTTCGCCACAAACACAGCACAGAGACTGCATTACTTGACCTGAAAAACCAGATGGATGCTGTCAGAGACTCAGGTAATCTATGTATCCTCTTACTACTTCACTTGTTCGATTTAGTGGACCATGATAAAATATGCCTAACTTTATCTAAAAACTTTACATTCTCACATAACGCAACCACCTGGATCAAATCATTTTTTATCTGAAAGCACTTACATAGTAGTCATAGGGAAGGAGGCGGCAGATCCCATAACGGTCCCTATAGGCGTACAGCAAGGATCATGCCTCTCACCCACTCTCTACAATGCGTACACAAAACTTCTCTTTGCAGCATTAGACGCTTTGGGAGTAATCTATACCAACTTTGCAGATGATACACAGATACTCATTCCAATCTCTGGCAATCCAGAACAGGACGCCATACTCATTAACATCATCTACTCCCTCATCCAGAACTGAATGGCTACTAATAGTCTCTGCCTTATTGTAGGCTCCCCAGTCCTTTTGAAAAAATGACCCCAAGACTACACCTCTATCGTCATAGACGGTACTCCCATTCCCATCTCCAGGTCAAAACCTTAAGGGTTTACTTAGATTCTAGCCTTACCATGAGTAACATATCAACTTTCTCGCCTCTTCCACAGCTTACACAGCCAAATCATTTCCCTTAGTTGAAAATGTCTTTCTACACATAACTGTATCACCCTAGCAAGAGCGCTTATTTTGCCTAAATTAGACTACTGTAACATACACTTGCTAGGCACCACCAAGAAAGATCTAGCCAAATTTAAATTATTGAAAAATAAAGCTCTTAGAGCAGCATTGGGCATAAAAAAAAGGGACGACATATCACAGTCCAGAAGAGAGATACACTGGCTACCCATACAAGCGAGAATACTTCACAAAACTCTCACCATCACACAACATTTTTGGCATTTAATCTACCGAATTCAGCTTCAGACGTACCAGCTGAATACATGCCGTGTGTCAAGTGCATTTTGAAGCAGATCCCATTGATAAAATACGGGATACATTGCCTTAAGATGGCCGCCTGCTTCGAGTGTACCGTGCGCCTGACCACATCCATATTGCCTGCCTGGCTTCCTTGCCTGCACCTACCTGCTGATTGGTTACCATCGCCTATCTAAGCCAATCACGCTTCGCCGGCAGGCGAGAGGCGGCCCTCGAAGTAAGGCCCTAGAAAGAAGGCTCCCTGCTGACGGAGCTGACTGAGCGTGCCGTGCTGTGGGCTGCACCTGGTCATTTTACCCTGCCTTTGCACCTGTCATCCTCAACGACTGCACGGTGAGACTATTATACTCCCACTGGTCCTGCACACCCATATTTCTTCGTGCTGCCAATCCAGAGACACTGTTGTCGACCGCATTGACTTGCCCTGATTCACGGTTTGTGCCTCTCACAGTACTCCACGCTGACCAGCAACACAACTGCTATTCCACCTCTTTTTGCTAATAAGTCCTGCCCATCACATATGCCTGCACGCTGTACGCATTGGCAGCATATCTAGTGCCCCGCACAAATGTGATCTAACAGAAACGATACAGCAACTCCTTTGTGCTGCTACTCGCTGATTGTACTCTGCACCCCTCTTTGAATGTTTTGCAACTACCAAAAGAAGTGAAATTGTACTTGATCTTTACTGCTGTATACCCACTCTAGCCTACCTTTGGGTGCCCACATATGATACCCAAGGTATAGTAGGAGATTGTTCACTGCCTCCTGCATGAAAACCGTATTTGACTTTCAGCATACAGCATTGCCCATTATAGTATGATAGTTCTTCCTCCGTCTTAACCTGCTACTGTACTTAGATGTTAACCTCTAGCACGCTCTAGTCACAAGTGTTTTTGGCCTCTGGCACCAAAATGTAATTCAGATGTTAGCACACTGTACTTCCCAGGTTTAGCATGATAGAGTTTGTCTGCCTTCTTCTTAAACCGTATACAAATGTTAGACTATAGCACACTTTAGTCATGAGTGTTTTTGGCCACTTGCAATGAAACCAAATCTAGATGTTAGCACGTAGCATCTCCTAGGCATAGCACAAAAGTATACTCTGACCTCCTTCGAAAATATTACTTAAATACTAGTGCAATAATACGCTCCTGGCATAACCTGAAGATGCCCCTGGCCTGCTCCACTAAATCTACTCAGACCCGAATATTCACCCTTGCTATCCTTACTATCATGGCCGTTGCCACTAAAACTACCTCCCCCCGCCCCAAGGATAGGAACTTGAGACTCAGCTCTAGAATACCCTGTATCTACGAACCAAAAAGAAACTACCCGAACAAAGCCAACAAACAAACCATCTCCCAGCCCAAGATCCTTCGACCCCTATCAATGAAAACCACTAACTCTTGTGCTAGAACGCCTACCATGATTCACATGATCCAGAATACCACCTCACCCAAACCTTCACCATTACCTAAAGCTAATAGCAATCAAACGCTAACAGGGTCCCTCATTAACGCGAGATCAGTGGTAGCCCATGCCACCGAAATTGCAGACATCCTAAATAAGGAAAATATGGACCTATTGGCCATAACCGAGACTTGGTTACATGAGGCTGCAGGACCGGCTCTTATGCTAGTGGTACCTGATAATTACCAGATGCTTAGAGCAGACCAACCTAATGCCAGAGGTGGTGGCCTAGCCATCATCTTCAAAATGACCCTTCCTATTAGACTTGCCACGCCAGCATCCTACTCATCCTGTGAAATACTCGCAGCCAAACTGCCTCTCTCCTACAACCGTACACTAACAATCCACTTGATATACAGGCCACCAGGGCCACTAGGCACCTTCGAAGACGACCTAACCAGTCTTCTAGCCAACAACACAAAAGACCACTCTCAAACACTACTGATGGGAGACTTTAATCTTGGCTTCAATGACACAGAAAACAAACATGCTGAATCAATAGCAGCCCTGTTAAGTGATCATGGTCTCACTCAAAAAGTCCTCTCTCCAACTCACCTTAAAGGAAGGACCCTTGACTAGGTATCTGAAATAAACTGTAATATTGATATCACTGATATTGTCCCGCAACCATGGACAGAACACTACTTAATAACCTTTTCCGCCACACTAGACCTTCTCAACCCCAAGACTATCAACATGGTACCCCCTCTTCCGACTAGAAGTAAGAAGGATATTACTGCTGACAAACTTATACCGCTCCCCCTTCCAGCCATCGCTGGATTGGAAAGTAACACCAACCCAGACATACTAGTAAACACCTTCAATAATGCTATGACCAAGGCACTTGACATGACTGCCCTGGCAAACTGTGCAAAGCTAGGCAAGAAGCACACTTAAATGCTTGGTTTACTCCCCAACTCAAAGCTTTAAGATTGCAAAAAAGAAAGCTCCAATCTATTTGGCGTCCCTCCCCTACTGAAAACAACAAAAACAATCTAACTGAACTGGCCAAACTGTGCAAAAAAGAAATAACTAAAACTAAAAAGAATACCTTCAATGACAGAATTGCCAAAGCCAACTCCAATCAATCCGACCGGTAGATAATGCCCCCAAGGACAAGGTATGGTGTACCAAAATACAAAATGCTCTATCCAACAAAATCTCTTCTCTCCAATGTAACATTGCCTATAAAAAGGCATCACTTCCACCATCCAATATACAACCAACTCAACCCCTTGAGATCAGGACAACTACACCCTTTAGTTTCAAGACCATCTCCATAATTGACACAGAAAAAATACTTTCCCTCAAAACCTCAAACTGCAAGGGCGATACTTGCCCAGCGCAAATAATAAGACGCAGCTAGGGATCTAGCCCCGTTCATATCTAAGCTCATAAATTCCTCCTTCAGATCAAATACGGTACCTGCCAACCTCAAAGAATCCTGGGTCCTCCCCTTATCAAAAAACAAACACTGGACCCCACAAACTATCGACCTATCACCACTATGCTGTTCTTACTTAAAATCTTGGATAGAACGGCCTACAAACAAATCCAAGACTACCTGGAAGTCAACCACCTACTAGGCTCACAGCAATCTGGCTTCCGCCTCCTTCACGGCACGGAAACAGCTTTGCTAGACCTTAAGACACAAATTGAAGAACTAAAGGACAACGGAAAAACAGCTCTGCTACTCCTACTGGACTTGTCGGCAGCCTTTTACTTGGTGGATCATGCGGTTTTATGCAACAACCTTAAATCTGCCGCCAACTTCACTGGAGAGGCTATAGCCTGGATCCAATCCTTCTTAGCCAACCACACCATGAAAGTCTTCTCCATCTCAGCCTCCGCTGATCCTATCAAAATTACCTGTGGTGTCCCACGGGGATCTTGCGTCTCCCCGACCATGTACAACATCTTCACCAAGCCTTTGTTTGACAAGTTAGACAGGCTGGGTGTCACCTACACCAACTATGCAGAGGATACCCAGATCCTCATACCCCTTTCGGGCAACTTTGAGGCTGACTCAGCCTTAGTGAACAAAATCTACTCCATCATTCAGGCATGGATGGCATCACATGGCCTCTGCCTGAACGATGAGAAAACAGAGCTACTAATCCTAGGCTCGGAAACTAACATCAAAAACCTAGGCCCAAACTACACATCCTTCAACATTGATAACAATACCATCAAGGTGATGTCTGTGGTTAAAACTTTAGGATTATACTCTTCACACTCAAAAAGCAAGTCAACTCCCTAGCCTCCACTACAACCTATACCTGCAAACTAATCCGTGCCTCTAGACCGTATCTGTTCAACGCTAGCTGTATCACCCTAGCCAATGCTCTTATTATGTCACGACTTGATTACTGCAATGCCCTGTACTCAGGAGCCAACAAATACATCACAGATAAAATTCAAAGATTGCAGAATAACGCCCTAAGAGCAGCGTTGGATGTCCCCTACGGGAGCACATCACCAAATTTAGGAAAGAGGTTAACTGAAAGAAAATCACAGATAGAATCCTCCTTAAAACAACTTCTCTTACCTCCAAATGCCTGATCAACCTAGCACCTCCTTATCTAGTGGAAAAAATCACCAGGAGAACAACGACCCATCCCACTAGATCTGCTAACACATCTATGCTGGAGATTCCCAGGTTTAAACGTTCGACTGCCGAAGGAACTAGCTTCCCTGTAAAAGCTGCGTGATGTTGGAATAAGCTACCTCTTGACCTTAGACTAGAACAACCCTTTCCCACATTCAGACATAAGGTACTTAAATGGTTGCGCAGTAACGACACCTAACCTGATTCACCTACTCCTTCCACTCTGGCTTGCACCTGACCCCTGCATCTGACAAGTCACACTGTACCATAGCCGATTATGTATATACAAATATGTATGGCAATGTCTCCTTGGCCCTCCGAGGCTACTCCTCTGTATTATATGTATTTATGCACCTGTTGTACTTACTGTTATGCACCTCTTTATGCTATGTAACCAAGTTATAAGACTTCTTGTACTGTTTGCACCCGGCTACCCCAGGGTTTGGTGCGCATTACCAAATAAATAAACAAACAAACAAACATAAGTGCATTTCCCAAAACGCCCCCACCTATTTGAGTGATTGTATCACCCGGAAAACCTCAACCAGAATCCTTAGATCTAACACGACCACTCATTTACTCATTTACTCATTGCCCGCTTTAAGAACTCCAGAACAGGACAGTCCAGCTTCCCTATAGCAGCCCCCAGAACATGGAATCTACTTCCCAAAAATATAAGCAATGACCCGTCCCACACCCACTTTAAGAAACCTCTAAAACCTGGCTATTTAACAAATAAATTCTAACCTAACCGCATCATACGACTTGCGCACACCCATATGGCCCTGAAACCAACTTGCTGTAACTGTTAATGTATAACAATGTCACCCTATCTTGCTGTAACCACAATGTAATTGTTTTTGTCCTAATCACTTTATATTTTGCCCTGTAACCAGAAAGCTTGTTCTACAACACTGTAACCTACGCCCTGATACCTCCGGTTTTGGGCGTATAATCAAATGCAATAAATAAATATCCCGTACACCAGGCTGTGAATGAAGAGGCTGCAGCGGCCTTTTTTGGCATCCTGGGACCAGGTGTCGGGTCATCAAGGAGCCCCGGTCACTATACCTGCGCTCCTACAGCAGGACCATATGTGGTGGGGACTGGATGTGAACCTCATGGTGGGCAGACCATACAGACTGCTTCCGACGGATCATACTATGACTATTGACTCCTCACTCCAAGGAGCCACATCAACTGACTGGAAATAATGGCCATTTGGCTCGCACTGAAGGCATTCCTGACGTTAATCAGGAGCAGTGCAGTTTGCATTCGGATGGACAACTCTACCTGCATGTATTACATAAGCAAGCAGGGGGGCACCAGATCCCCCCCCCCTTCCTATGCACTCTGGCCCTCAGCATCTGGGAGAGGGTTGATCGCGCAGGACATCTGGCTCTGAGCTGTGCATATGCCGGGAGAACCGAACCTTGAGACGGACCGACTCAGCCGGATGGACTCTGACAATAGCAAGAGGCAACTGAACACGAAAGTCCTTCAAGAGATTTTCAGCAGGTGGGGCCACCCGGTCACATACTTATTTGCGACGGAGAACAACCAAACTTGTCAGTAGTCCAGATCCTGGGGGGAGGGGAGGGTGGGGCAGGGTACCGGGGCGGCTCCCTCAAGGAGTGCTCAAGATCCCCTGGGATGGGATGTGGGCGTGCGCTTTTCCTCCTACCCCGCTCATCCACAAAGTTGTTTGCAAGATCAGGCAATCCTGGTGGCTACGCCTCATCCTCATAGAGCAGCAGTGGCCGGGCTGGCCTTGGTTCTCAGACCTCCTGGCAGCTGTCAGCCCAACCAGAAGTCCCTTTCCCACTTGGGGTGCTCCTGGTGCAGCAGTGGGTTGGGGGGCAGTGAGGCTAGCACTTGCAGCCTTGTACCTGAGCAGGTGACTCTTCAATATCTCCAGCTGTCCCGAGACAATCTAGAAATCATCCATGGAGCCAGGAGTCAGGCTGCTGGAAAGCAGTACAAGAGCAAATGGACCAGGTTCTGGTTCAAGGAAAACTGAGTGGACCCGTTATCCTGCACTCTTGACCAGGTGTTGTCTTTCTCAGCATATTTAGCCAGCTAAGGAGTCCAGGTCGACACCTGCAGAACATACCTAGCAGCCATTGGTGCATACAGGAACTCGCACAAGTTTACCTTCTCCTCAGCTAATACAGTAGTAAACAGTCATCCAGCGGGGTTGGCCAGGCTTTACCCTCCTGTCAGACGCCCGCACCCTGTCTGGGATCTTAACATTGTTCTTAGCGCCCTTACGCACAAACCATTCGAGCCCATGGCCACAGTGGACATCAAATAGGTCATGCTCAAAACTGTGCTACTATTGGGTCTTACTTCAGCTTGCAGAGCTAGCGAGATTCAGGCTCTGGTGGCTTCCGAGCCCTACACCGTTTCTTCGGCGCATGGTCGTGCTCCGCACTCACACCAGGTTCCTACCAAAGGTGGTCTCCTCTTTACACATTAATGAAGTGATTGTGCTCCCCACTTTCTTTCCAACCCCCAAGGAAGACGCCAGAAAGGGTCTCTGCTGTTTGGACGGACTAGAACCTTAACATTTTATCTCGACAGGACAAAGGCTTTTTGTAAGACAGATACCTTATTTCTCACTTTTGGAGACTCAAGGCCTGGAAAACAAGCGTTCAAGGCTTCAATAGCCAGATGGATGACTGCTGCCATCCAAGAGGCATACAAGGCTAAGCGCAATGAATCACCAAGGGGCATTCACGCTATAAGGGACAAGGCAGTGGCTCTTGCCTTCAAACGTCACGTACCATGGCAAGTAATTAGCAGAGCAGCGACATGGGCCAATCCTTCGGCCTTCTGCAAGCACTACTGTCTGGATACCCGTGCCAGGGCTGATGCAACATTTAGCCAGGCTGTCATCCGTAATCTGTTTGCATAGAGTATCAAGCTCTCGTTCTAGGGCATTTATATCAGTTGTAGTCACCCATATAGGATGGAGGAAAGGGGGACAGGACGTAGGCGTAATTAAGTGTTACTCACCGGAGTGACTAACGTACTCCTAGTCCATAATCCACTTTCCTCCATACGTCCCACCATCCTTCTCGCTAAAATAGGAGCAGCGAGGTTGAACAGTTCAATACAGTCGGCATGTCAAAGGGGACTGAGGTGTGGAGCCGGTGGGCGGGGTAGTGGAATCGCATGCTCCCGCGCGTGTATGAATTTAAAGGGAAAGTGTTATTTTTCAGGTGAAAAAAGGTTCAGTTCCCGTCCCTAGCGAGGGACGCCTATACAGGATGGAGGAAAGAGGACTATGGACTAGGAGTACGTTAGTCACTCCAGTGAGTAACACATAATTTACATACTGAATCTCCAGTTTTCTACATTCAGGCTGCATTTTCATTTTCTCTATCTCTAGAACCAGCTCAGCTGACATGTTAGGTGCAGGTAGGGGTGAGGTTAGAGGATTGGGCGGTGGGTCAGCAGTTCCATTTTCCTCCATCTCATCATCTACCACATTTTCTGGAAGTTGGGATAAAAGGTGCACTTTGACCATCATTATCTTCTAGATCAATTCTGCAAGTAGGGGTTATATGCCTACTTGCGGTTTGGAAATCCAACAAGTTTTGGATTAACTCAGCTTTTTTTCCTTTTGTACTGAGGCATTTATTTTTACACATTTCTTTCAGTTTTTCAACAGTAAAAGATATAAGAGCTTTTGCCTTATCGTTTTCCATTGTGGACATAGTTTTAGTACTTTACAGTGTAGTGACCTTGAGGGTGGATTCTTTGAGTGCAATACAACAATGAATCAATGTAATCCAACCGACACAAATCCCACCAGCTGTAACACCAGTGTTAGGGGAGTTTTCCTAAAGTCCTACTGGTAGTAAGACTTTAGTAAGCTATCCCAGTGGTTTGTAGATCTCCAACTCTTAGTATCAGTCTGTACTAACTCAGGACCCTTGGTAGAGAGGCATAGCAGTCAGGTGTATTTTAAGAGTAAGATGTGACCTGTAGGTAAGTACACTGAACCTCAGTTAGACATGCACATCAAAGAAACTCTTACACTTATAATTTGTATAAGATTATATATATATATTCTATATCCGCCAGAATCACTTTAAATACTTCAGACGTTTACACTAGAACAGTTCGGAATACTTGAGAATACACTTCAAAGGAAACTTTCACTTTTGTGTTTGTTCGCGGTTACATTTGTAGCAACGTTAGAAAGGGAAAAAAGAATGTTATCATATTATCGGTTATCACACGCTCCTGCGGTTTTTAACAGTTCATACGGTAATACATTTACTGTGCAAACACCTATAGTAAAGTCACGTAAAGCGTGGAAAATGGTTAGTTGGTGTAACATTAGCCTGGTTCAAGGTTCTAGAGAGGGTTTCATTGCCCAGTAACTCTTAAGTCCCAAAACGCGACCCTAGCTATAGGTAGTTTGGAGAGGGCTCAAAGTCTTGACGAGTGTCATGATGCCTACCTCCAAGGAGCCAGGCCGGGCCCAGCAACCCCAGAGGCAGACATCATTTTCCCCAGGGAAGTCTCAGCGGGCCCAAGTCGGGGCCCTTTGGACTCAGTCCTGGCGCCTTAGGCGCCAGGCTCATAGCGGACCCCAGTCCTGGCGCCTTAGGCGCCAGGCTCATAGAAGAGGATATGTGTTTAAGTGCTTGGGTGCACACTTACCTGATGCAGACCTTGCTGCTTCATCCAGGCCCTCTTGAGGCCTGAATGGGACTACTTTACCTGTAGGACTACTTCACCACCCGGGTGTGGTCGGGGAAGGATACATACCTGATTGGTGGAAGGATACATACCAGGAACTTCTTCCAAGGCTATTTAAACCCCACCCGAACAGCCACACGTGCTTCGCGTTGTTCTGCACCTAGCAGCTGGACGCTCACCGTGTCAGCTCCTGCATCCTGACTTCAGCCACGCCTGCCAGCACCCTGGAACGCCTGCAAGGGAAGAAAGGAAGAGAATAGGAGAAGAAAAGCCCTTACCTGCTAAATCTGCATCCTGGAGTCATTTCTCCAACGGCCCTGAAAAGGAAGACATCATTTTAAAGGCATTTTGTTTCGATCGCTGCAGCGCTGCATTTTACTCACCTTTGCAAGGTGCTTCCATCTTCAGCAGCGATCTTCCGGATTCAGCTACGCCCCGGCGCCTAGAGGAAAAAAGACAAGAACAAAGGTGAGAGGGAGAAAAGGAATAAGGAAAGCTCAGTTTCCTTTTAAGTCTTACCTGTTGGATTATTCCCACTGCATTTCGGGTCCTGCCGCTTCCTGGCATCTCCGGACCCCGGCCCCTATGGGGAAAAAGACATAAGCATTAGCGCTTGCTTCAATTAGACAACGAACATTATTATTAAGCTTGAACTTTTGAACAGAACTTTTACAGCGCCTTACCTGAACAGTCAAGCTTACCTGAACTCCCATCAATCCTCAATCCAGTGAAGTAACTGGGTTTCAACGTGCCCCTGCATCAGAAGCAGGATGGAGAGCTCATCCTTCCAAACCCTAAGGTGAGGCTTCACGGGGAATCGTGGAGGAGGTATCGTGGAGGGTTGGAAGGGAGTGGGAGGCTTGAGCATTGTTCCACAGTTGGTAATACTCCCTTTTCACGCACAGGAGGGTATCCAACGAGCCAGGGAAGCCAGAATAGAGGGGCCCTTCCTGTCCATCTTCAGAGTTCTGCGCCTTCGACGCCGCGCCTCCGTGGGAACCAGGTGAGCGTTACAACAAGCAGCAGAATACGAAGAGTTCTTGTGGATTTCTTCCAGTCTCTAGTGTTATAGAAGCAGCAAGTTAACAACTAACAAGGGAGACCTGTTAAGGATTCAATGAAGGGACACAAGCAGCGACTTGAGTCGGAGGTAGGAGGGGGTGACCCTGGACACCTCTAGGTGCACTCCACCGCTCTGTAGCGACTTCTTGGAATCAGTACCCAATACCTTTTTTCCCAACAGTACCTTAGGTTAGAAGAAAATGTTTGTGCTGGATGCTCTGATGTTCTGGACCCGACCTCCGGATTCCTTGGTCTGATGACTGAAGGCAGAACAATGGACGGGATCCCTCAACTGCAGTCTCGAGGGAAGACCTGTGGCACGACTTTCAGCAACTTCTTGGTTCACTCTGTGGTTTAGATGCCTTTTCTGCAGCACCAACAAAGGACACGGATCGTCCGGTCAATCTTCTTCGCTTCCTGCAGTCTCACACTCTGATGAGGGGGTCTGGGCGAGTTGGATCACTGGAGTGTCCATACGGTTTCAGCAAACATTTGGACAGATCCAGCCTTTCCACAACGATGCACTCGAAATGTGCAGCGGGTTTTCTGGTATTGGGGTTCCGCAGCTCTGGAAACTCCACGACCTCGGGAGATGGCTCAATTCAAAGTTTGTCTTGGGACTGGTTGTTCCCACCAGCCAAAGGGAAGGAGTCGTCCTCTTAGGAGCTCCTCTGTTGCACAGAAAACGGGGTCAGAACAGCAGTGGTGGCTTCAGTGTTGCAAAGGGTCTGCAGGTGTCTTTGGTCCTCTTTTTCTTAAGTTACTTCAGCTTCCAGTGGTAGACTTGCTTTTCGCTCCGAAGCCTCAAATTTTATAGAGTTACAGCACACACTCCTCTGCAATCCTTCTCAGCATTTTACAAAAAGGGGAGTTTGGCTGTCCAATCAGGACAGCCAGACCCCCTCTGGGAGCTGGCCCTATTTAGGCACTCTGGCAGACAAAGGTCAGGGGGGGTGGAAGAATCCTCCCCCACTTCCTGCCTGCCCAGACACTCTGGAGCTTAGTCGGGGACGCCAAAGGCAAAACACACACACTGACCTCGCCCTATCAAAATGGTAGAATATCAAAATGGTAGAAGAAGGGCTAACAAAGAGCAACCACGGTAGTAATGGGGAAAAAAGAAGGGAGGCCCCAAATTGGTACTTGGGTACCCCTATTGTGCACTAGCGAGGCTATGGACAAAGTTTGCGTTATAAAAACTGCACAATAGTTGGTTGAACACATCCACTGCCACCAGCCATAACTAGGAGATTGTCTATGTGACTAAAAAGTCACAGGAGCAGAGAGAAGGGGGTTACTAGGTATCCCTTTGGCACTCCACTGAAGGTGGTGTGTGCCATTCTCTCAGTCTATAGAGTTTTGTGAGAGATACTCTATCTTTACGAACGGTAGTTACTAGAGGATATGTAAAAAGAAACTCAAAGGAGGACCCTAAGGGGCCCCAGCAACACTGCCCATAAGGAACTGTGTGCTGCAGTAGTAACAACACAGATGCCTTTAAGATCTATGGAGCAGACAGACTCCATAGTACAAGTAGAGTACAAAGAATAGAGTTCCAAAAGACGGAGCCCACAAGAATGAATGTGTGGAAAAAGGTTCCACTCATTCAGGCTTGAAAGAAAAAGGTCCAGAAGTCCAGCACAAAGTGCTGGTGGTCTCACTAGGAGAGGGGGTGAAGCATAAAAATGAAGAATCTCCCTAACAGTCGTCCCACAGACTAGGGACAGGAGGATCTAATCCACTCCTGGATGGCTCTTGTTCCAGTCGTTCATACTTTCTGGCGAGACCATCAGCATTCTTATGTTGGGTACCTGACCTTTGCTTAATAGTGAAGTCAAAGCTGTGTAGGCTTATGGACCATCCAAGCAATTTTGGGTTTTCTCCTTTCATCTGCATCAGCCACCTTAAGGGTTGGTGGTCAGTTTCAATCTTGAAAGTAGTTCGATAGAGGTATGGTCTGAATTTCTTCAGGGCCTTTTGGGAATTCAAAAACACCAAAAAAGATGTAATACTCCACATCAACCACTGAATGTCGGCCTATACCGAGCATGTGATTCTAAGCAGATGCAAGACGATTAAGGGATCATTTTTGTGTGTCTCTTCATAGTGTGTTTTGGTGATGGCTCCTCGGTTCCTCCTTCTCTGCCAACTTCCAGTGCTACGCAGATGACACAGAACTCTTTTTCAAACTTCCTGCTGACGCTCTTGCATCTTCCATCATCCCTGACTGCCTATCTGCCATCCAGTCCTGGTGTACTTCCATCAATCTCTGTCTCAATGCCAGCGAGACTGAGATCATTCCCATTGGGACCCCCGCTCACTCTTTTTTTCCCCTGTCTCTGGCCCTCCTCTAAGGGATCTCCCCCTGCCCCTTCCTCTGAAGCCAAAAACTTTGAAGTCATCTTCGACTACTCTCTCTCATTCCTCCCTCAAACCCAGGACATTGCTAAGGAGTCCCACTTTCAACTCTTCTCAAAGGAATTTTCCCTTTTCTCACTTGCCACAGAAGCTCAATGTTACCAGAGTCCTGGTTCTCTCTAGGCTTGACTACTGCAATAGCCTTCTTCCGAATCTACCTTCTTCCACTTTACGACTTCTCCAGCTAATCCATAACAGGGCAGTGTTAGGCAGAATCCTGTGCAATTCCCTTGGTGAACACTGCAAGAAGATTAAGACTACGGGAGTAAGCAGTAAACCCAATTGGTAGCAGTCTGCACCACCCAGATTTACCTAGTAGCTGTGGCTGAGCAGTCAGACTTCTCTCAAGATGAGTAGGGCAGTATACAGAGGATACACAATAGGGCTAAAAACACAGTAGAGCAAGCAAACACTGACCAGAGCTTGCTATCAAAAGTATATAATTATTTATTTAAAACACACTATAGATCAAAGAAAGTTCAAACACAATCAGAAAAGTATACACACCTCCCTTAATAATTAGACAAGTCTAGGTCAAAACACCACTATTTGTAAAAACAGATGTGAGCGCATAACTTAGATGGCACTCCAATAATTAAGTTAAAGGGAGTGAAAAAGGCAGGTCATGAAAATAAAACAGTTCCCAACACTTTCCTAAGATCACAGCAAGTTAGCGAAGGCAGAGTCTACTGTAGAGCCAAAGTTCATAGGCCAGGCCCACTTTAAATGGAGCAAGGTGAAATGTGCATAAGATCACAGTTTAAAAAACACTCAAGTCTTTGCAGAAATGTTCAAAGGAGATTGGTTTGATGTGAAAGATAAAGTTAGATGGTCTGGGGGCCAACCCAGTTGGAAAGCCAAGGATTTAAGGGTCACCTTTAGCAATCCACAGAAAGGGAGTCCAGGTGGAACACAGTACCTTTAAAAGTGAGGAAGTTCCAGCGGTGGCAGTTGTTCCTGGCAGCGGGTGCAGTTTGTGGTTTCGACCAGGGGAAGAGAAGATTTCGTCGAGGAGGAAACTTGGAGTCGTTGCACTGCCCAGGGAAGAGACCAGTTGCAGAGTTCGTTCGGTTAAAAGGTGCGTTCCTTTTATTCACGGTCACACTGGTGAAGCTTGGCTATCCGACCGCCGGGATGCTTGGCACATCGATTCGACCAAGGGACGTCCTGGAAGGCGAATGGCGAACTGGTTGTTCCCACCAGCTCAAAGGGAGAAGACTCTTACAGCAGAAGATCTTCTCTTGTCGTCGGGAAAGTGGTGAGGTTGTTGCAGCAGGGCTCCACCGGTGGTGTCGTTGCAGATGGCTCAGCTTCTCCCCTCTTCAGATTTCTTAGGTCCTGTGGCGACTTCTGAAGTTCCAGTCCCAAAAGCCCTGCTTTTATGCAGAAAAACCCCCATTCAACAGCCTAGCTGTCACTCATACATGCTAAGTGGCGAGCCGGGCGGCTCACCACTGGGCCAATCAGAACAGAGTGCGACTTGGGTTGCTAAGGCAACACAGTCCAGGGTGCCAATTCCCCCACCCACACATACTGTGGAACCCAGACAGAGTGGCACCAGTTGGAGGGCTTCTGTGGAGAAGCACGCCAAAAAAAGTGGAACAAAGGGCCCGACCTTGGTTGGAGTTACAGAGACGGACACAAACGCCATTTTGGAAAAGAGTTCTGGCGAAAAGACCCAACTGGTGATTTTATATTAAATAAATAAACCAGCGGTATCTTTAACATTGCACCAAAAAAGTGGTGCGTTTAAAATCAATGGAAAAATCCCATAGGAAATATTCCGGTGGAATATTTTGCGTGGTAACCACTGCCACCAGCCAGAAACTCGACAAGGGGGGACTGGACAGTGCCCCCTTGGAAACAGGCCCAGGGGCAATCTAATTAACCCCTTCCAGTACTTCCACAATATGATGGTTTGTACTGGTTCTGTTCAGAATTTTGGACTAATAAAGCCAATGGTGTCTTTACATGCCCTGGAAGACAGTAGTCAGTCCCAGGGTATGGAGTCTGTTTGTGGGTCACTATGACACCCCTGTGTTACTGCACTGAGGGTGCTGTGTAACACATACACTAAAACAGATGATACCCTATGGAGTAAGACCCCATAGCCCATAAGCACACAATGTCAAATCATGCCTAAGAGTGGGAGGAAAAGAGTCACTCTTAGCAGGAGAAAAAAACAAACCCCATAAATCCAGCAAAGCTGCTGGGGGACTCGCTAGGTTTGGGAAATTAGCCTTAGAAGAGAATTCTCCCTAACAGGCAGCAAGACTTATCCTTGGGCTTAATACTCGGCGTGGAGAAAGCATTCAACTCTGTCGAATGGCCCTATCTTTTCGCGGTCCTGAAACTGATGAGACTAGGGAATTACTTTATCAAATTGATCTCGCTCTTATACAAATGTCCCCGATCATCCATCATCCTTGGTAATTCGAACTCCAAGCCCATAGAACTACAACGGTGGACCAGACAGGGCTGTCCCCCTCAGCTTTAATATTTGCCCTAATTATGGAACCCTTAGCGTCAGGGCTTTGCTCTCGTCAACTTCAGAGAGGCCTCACTCTCGGACCACATAAATTGATAACCTCTCTCTATGCGGATGATGTAATCCTGTTCATTCGAGACCTAAGCATAAACCTGAATGCCATTATGCAGGAAGTCATCAGATTTGGCAACGTGTCTGGCCTGAAGATTAATCAAACCAAATCAATAATATTCCCCCTGACACCAGACACTTTAAAGTTCACAGATGACTATGGGTTCACATGGGAAAATGCCCACGTTCGATATCTAGGGATCTCGATGTCCCTCAGCCACCAGGACGTCTTCAAAGATAATTACAAGAAGGTACTGGGGTCCCTTCAAGCACAAATAGATGGGTGGAAAGCACTCCCACTAACACTGTGGGGCAGGACCTCGGTGATTAAAATGGTGGTACTTCCTAAATTGCTATACTTGTTTACTAATATACCCCTATTGCTACCACAGTCCTTTCTGAGGAGTGTTGGAAGCCTAATGCTCGAGCTGTTGTGGGTGGGTAAACCAGCAAGGGTGGCATACACAACACTCATATTACCGACATCCCTCAGTGGTCTGGCCCTCCCGGCCTAGAGAGATACTATTGGGCAGCCCAGGCACAGTTTCTAAGCTATTGGTACATGACTCATTTTATCAGACCACACGTGCAAGTTCAAGTTCAACGGGCCCTGGTGTCTCCCAATCTGCTCAGGGCGATTATCTTAGGCCAAGTTCAACGGGCCCTGGTGTCTCCCAATCTGCTCAGGGCGATTATCTTAGGCCATCTTCCAGTAACCCAAGCCACGATAAACGTAGTTCTTACCACATATGAGATCTGGAAAAATCACTCGATATATTTGTGTATTTTAGACTCCGGTACACCCTGCAATCATTCTTCCCAACCTTCCCACAACAACCTCCCACCTGGCAATTTTTACATAATACAGTCCAAGCCCAGGGCGAAGGTAGACTTGTCTCAATGATATACAGATCCCTGCTATCGGACACGGTGCCCAAGAACACCCGCACAAAGGCAAGATGGGAAGAATCGCTACAAACCATGATAGCAGACGAAGACTGGTCATACATTCTCCGACATACTCAAAAGGTGGCACTAAATACACGCCTCAAACAGATTCACTTCAATTATCTCCACCAAACATACTGTACGCCAGCCAAAAAATATAGGCAACGTCCTTGACTCAGAAGCCTCCTGCAAGAGATGCGGCACCCCAGCCGCAAACTTTCTTCACCTAGCCTGGGACTGTCCCGCTGTGTGCCGTTTTTGGACACAGGTCCTGCAGACAAGAGCTGCAATTATTGGAGAGGACCCGACACCTATCCCTACCATAGCCCTCCTTGGACTAACGAAACACCTCTCCCCCGAAGTGAGAAAGCTCGCGGACACCCTGCTAATACAGGCGCGCAGACGAGTGGCTCTGTCATGGGGATAGGGACCAGCCCCCACCCTGGCGAACTGGTTGAAACACATCATGTACTACCAAGACATAGAAACTAAGTTCATCAGAACACTAACCTTGCATGCATGCCCCCCCGATATTTGGGGACCATATATCCTTGATTTACTCTCCTTATCCGATGAGGATACCTCCCCAATCTAATCTCAAGAATCCCTCTGATTGGCCTTGCCAGCCACCCTATTTTGCAGATGAACCCGACTGGGAGTGACTGCATGAAGACACCATATCCTCTGGTTGCAATTGCTGTGGGGCAGAGGGGAACCGGGGAGGGGGGGGGAACTCTGGGGCGCAATTGTTGTTGCATCCACTTGGATGCAGTATTGTTACTATCTGTTGAAAATCTAAACATTTACAAAAAAGAAATCCTTGGTCTTAAGCCGAGGGACCGCATCTCTCCTGCCCTAAAAAGTCTCAACTGGTTCCCGGTTGCGGCACAGATTAAATTAAAATACCTCTGCATCATTCACAAGGCTGTCTGGGGCCTGGGACCACACTATTTGCAACTCTCTCTTACTAAATACTCTCCCTCTAGACCCCTGCGGTCCTCTGGCACCAACTCTCTGTGTAAAGCGTTTCACTAAACAGAGGGCCGGAGGCCAATCACTTTCTTCAGCTAGCTCCATCCTATCGAACAGCCTCCCCCCTCACTTGTCGCCTTGAGCAGGACCTCATCAAATGCTGGAAATTCCCGAGACCATTTCTCTTCGCCTCCACCTTCCCTTTGCCCCATCTCTGCTTATCTCACAGTCTCTGTGATTGGTGGCCAGGGCCCTTATGTATCTCTCAGGGAACCTAACCTCCCATACCTATTCGCCCCAGCCTCTGCCTACCTCTCAGCACTTGCCTTGGCGCCTTCCGGCCTGCTTTCTGTAGGCTTACACACTTGATCTGCTAATCACACACGAGCACGGACAATCCACCACTTACCCCAATTTCCCCTCTTCTCGCTGCACTTGCACATTCTGAAAACTCACAAGGCATAGTAGGTCCGTCTCTATCTTCCACTGTATTCATTGTTTTTTTCAATCCCATGCTCCTTCCCTGTTGCTTTGTGGACGCTTTGAAACAGAATGGACTTACTGTATAAGCGCCTAACAAATGCGCAATAAATAAATAGCTACTTTAAATTCTAATCCGGAAATATAAAATGTCTTAATTAGTATTTGTGTACTCCTGTGTTGCTTGATTTAGTGGTGGTAAACTCTACTGTTACACTATCCCATATCTTCTGAAGTCTGCCTTACAGCAGTCTACACTTACCTTGATAAAGTTTGGCTACAGTGTAAATGACCCTGTTCTTCATGGTCCTCTGTGGAGGTTCAGAAGAGAGGAGAAACATTTATTGAAAATAAGAAAATGCCTCCCATTCCCTAAGCTATGGGCTTCCCTACCTAACACAACTAACTAGGGCGCTTGTCGTCAGTTTTGAAGTCCAAAGTAAAAGTCATTCCTCTGTCCAAAACTAATCTGCTCTGACACTACCACTCATATTAAACAACCGAAGTCCAGGAGAATGACTCCCTTCTCCTGGGGTGGTTTCTCAGCAAGTATCTATCAATATGGAATCTTCAGATAGTTGTTGGCCATCTCTCATAATAGTCCATTCAGTTCACTTGTGGGACTTTTTCATGCCCCTTAGTTTCCTTTCTCTTGGCTTTTCAAGTCCCTCTGTATAGATGCTCTGATACCTGTAGGTTTATTTCACTCTGTCCTTCTCATATGAAGTTGATAGTCTCTCTCTCTATGACATCAAACGTATGATTTGAGGATTATAAACAATCTGCTCTTTAGCAGAAGTCATAATCCTCTAATCACTTGGCCTTTCACTGGGATGTGTGCGATTTACCCAGTGACTAGTTTCACTCTTCTTTTTACATGGTCTTTCTCTGGGGCGAGTATGATGAACCCAGGAAAGATTTTCCCTCTTCTCATTACTTTGTAATTCACTGGGACGAGTATTATGAGCCCAGTAATAATTTTCACTCTTCTTGCTACTTGGTTTCTCAATGGGGCGAGTAGCCTGAGCCCAGTAATGATTCTCATTCTTCTCGTTACTTGGTTCTCACTGAGACGAGTAGGCTGAGCTCAGTAATTATTCTCACTTGTCTCGTTACTTGGTTCTCACTGGGACGAGTATGCTGAGCCCAGTAATGATTCCCACTCCGTTCTCTTACTGGGACGAGTACGATTACGCCAACTGTTATATTTGATTTTCTGTCTGTGGCTATTATGATTATGCCAATCGTTACAACCACATCTCTCCCCGGGTCTCCTTCTGTCCCCTTCACCTTCCTTGTAATAGGGCTGTGTCACCGAGTTGGCGTTGTTCTTCGTTTCTCTCCCTCTTGTCAGGATTGCTCTTGTGCTCGGTTCCTATTCTTCCTCCGACATGCTTCGTTGTGCTTCTTGATAAGCGTTATCGGCTTTGAGATGGGTTTCCTCTCTCGGCCTGTTTCGGCCACCACTTCTCTCTCTCGGGGGTCCCTCCTGGGACTCAAGACTCTCGCTAGTCTGCCCCTCGAATAGTGCAACTCGGTCTTGCAGATCCTCTCCAGCCTTCACTGTGTGTTGCTCCTGGGACTAGAGTCAGGTTGGCAGTTTCTCGCTAGACTGCCCCTCAAATAGTGCATCTCGGGCACCTGTTCCTTCCAGCTTCTCCTCTGCATGAGAAGCGGCAATCTCTCGAGTTCACCAGCGTCCCTCGCACAGCTACCGGGTCTCTCGCTGACGTTCTCTCTCTCCTCCCACTTTTATGATGCTGCTCTGGGCCTTCCCCCAACCTCACGTGGAAGTCCTTCTGTGTTTTAGTCATTTTCGTTATGACTCCATTGGTTTCTTTGTCTCAGTATCAAGCAGGTACTTTTCTTCACATGAAACATCACAGTAGTAGATGTATAAGGATTCTTACTGTTTTCTCCCAACAGGATTTATGTTATTGGGTTGCTGAGTGAATTTGGAAGGGAATTCCTCATCGGAACGGGAATTCTTGTGTGGGAGTCCCTCACAAGGAGATCCTGCGTTCCTCTATGGCTCAGGAGGGTATCGCATAGCGGAGCCACCTCCCTAGCCTCACAAGGAAAGGCTCACCCCTGGGGAGAAGTGATTGAATTCCACGATTCATCACACCTCTCTGAACCTTCCCTGAGGGCTGATTCTAAAAATCCATCTCAACACCTGTAAGAGAGTTCACTTTGCGGCCCTTTGCCAACCATAAACATTCTTAAGAGATGCATTCACCCAACTCTCCCATGTTGCACTGTTTCTTCTTATGTTGTCTAAACTTTAAGAACTGGGAAGGGGTCTTATTAAACTTAAGCCTTCTTCATGATGCTTTCATACATCTCTTGCAGCATCCATGTCCAGAGCTGCTCCACAGCCTCTGGTGAAGGATCTACATTATAAAATTGAATCCCAAATGCTTGAATTTAAAAATTGCAAAGCCCACTTGATCACATTTTGTAATTCCAGCTTTTAGGATTTTGCCTGTTTGTCCCCCGCTGGCTATTTATGGGGGACACTCCCGCAGCCCATAATACCGAACTAGTGGAGCGGGGGACTCCCTCCACAATCCTGCTCCCCTTGTTCGTTATTATGGGCCATAATCTTTATTACCAGGCCGAATTCACGGAAAATGCGTACAGTCTTTTTTTTTTTTTTCTCCAGGATTTTGGGGTCAAGGCATGTAGCCTGTTCCTTGCTTTTCACCCCCACAATCTGCAAGCCGTTTCAAATGAACTCAGCCATTCCAACACACTATTGCCCACCTCATAAATAATAAGTCCTAAAGGAATGCAGCATTATTTCAACTGTTTTTTAGTCTTGGACAGTAGTCTGTGTATCAAAAGATTATCCAAGCTGTGTTTGATGAAAAAATATATGCCCCATACATGAACAGTTTGTGCATAAAGGTCAACTGTACAAAAGGTATAAAAACATTGAGCATTGTTATATAAACAGTAAAGGTGTCCTAAAGGCACCCAAGACACCTTCGCACAGGTAATACAGTGCAATTGTTTATATAATATTAAGCACTTATTTAGAGTTTAAAATGAAAAGGTTTATTAAAACACCACCCTCCCACCCCCATATAGGGTTAAGGTTATAATTCAATTCAGTGTCTCAAGAAGTTAAATGTTCAGTCGTGGGTCCCAGGTAGGTAATGTTTTGAGTTGCTTATAGGCACTTTTAAAGAGTTAGAAACTTGTCCCTATAGGAGATAACGGACTAACCACATAGATAAGTCATGGTATTAGGAACACAAAATGTACATTTGTCTCACAAGGCCCCAGGAGCCACAAAGGCAGTAGGAGAGTCAGAAGATCCCCACAGAAGAGCCTCATGCTCAGGTTACTCCTCCAAAGGCAAGAGGAGGGAGGGCTACAGAAAAGGGACACACGCTCTGAGAGAGAACATCTCAGTCAAGGGGGGCTTCAAAAGGGGTATGCAAGCATAGCTCAGAATCCCAGACATCGGGTGGGTCAAAGGGCCCATGTAAGACTACTCACAATAAATAATGCTACAGAGTAACTCCAGAGTTCATGGACATAGGGGACTGATTCGACACCTAATCTGCTTAGGTGTCTGTTTTGGTCTGCAATTGTGAAAGCAGAGTCGCAGAGGGTGACCGGCTCTATCTAAACAGGCTCTTCAACAAAGCTACCCACGTCAGAGAGACGACTGCATATGAAGCCATCGAGTCTAAACAGGACACAGGCAACTCAGGAATGGCAAAGGCCTCAGCACACCTAGCCAGCTCAGTCTACAACCAAGGGCAGCAGCAGGACCACTAGACATGATGCCCTTCAAAGGAGTCTGCACAAAGTTTGAGCAGCATGCAATAATCACTCCAGTGCAGGCACTCTAGGCGCCCTCCCCTTTCTCAGGATAATTCAGGGGAGCTGCAGTAAAGTGGCGAGGGTGGTGAACAGTGTGTGCACACTGGCATAAGGGAGGGAGGGGGAGATTTCCCTCAGCAGGCTTGCCTGTGGTCAAAGAGAGACAGAGGTTCTCCTTACGAGTTTCTGGAGTCTGCAAACCAGCCTTTAGAAGAATTCTCAGCGTCCCTCATAATCTGTCTGCTCAGGATCATCTCCATTGATTGACTAAAGAATGGCTTCTACCCATCAGGTATACACATCTGCAACCAGGGCTTGACCCAGCTTGTCAATCACTGGCTGTTCAACAACTAAAGAATGAGCAGTCGCCCAATCCTGGATTGCCAGCCAACTTCCTCTTGCAACATCACACATTCAGGGAAATTGGTTAGGTCATCTGGTAAATCTCTATTAGACTTAACTGGATCACATTAATTCAGCCTTCCATTGCAGCCTCTGTACAGAGCCTGTAGGTGTTAATGACTAATATTGACCTAATATGGTAATTATCAGAAATTGAAAAAGAAAGACAGCCAAGACAACAAAGCAAGTTGTTCAGGTCACGTGGCTTAAAAATAGAGACAGCCATTTTGGCTACGACACAGTTGAAGGAGGCTAGCTTCAAGCATAAAAAAAGATGGTTCACCGTAGTGTCACCAGTTAAAAAAGTAAAATAAAGCTCAGCCTGTACCAAACACACGGCTTGGGTGGGGAGACACCCATGGATAAGAACATGAGGTGCAAGGATACCCCTTTCCATGGCAGCCATTGGGACTACCAGTGCTTCCTATAAAGATCTACAGTGGTAAGTTAGGTGTAAAAAGAATTCAACTTACTCAAAAGAAAAGGTTAGGAACCTAAACCAAACAAAAAGACTGGATGTCTCACAGATTGAGTCTTGAAAGCAGCAACATAAATCTTCACTGACCTACATGGACATATATTAATCAGCTTGTGGCATTTCTAGATCAAGTTTTCTTTCATGCCCCGTTAGCTGGTTCTGGCAGCAGTATTTAGTTTTACGAGCCACACTTATCAACTGTTGGGGATTATCTAAATGTAGGGTCCAATGTTTTAACTTTCACACCCATTGGAGAAAAGACATTTGAGTGGGCATTTACAATTATATCTAGAAGTTTGCACTTCAAATATTTCTTGAGATGTGAATGTGATTTTATAAACCCATGTTCATGAAACCTTTGAGTCTCATCAGTGGATCTCAGATTTTGGACAACTGCCTTCTTTGTGGCAGTTACTTTGGCTCAAAAGGTAGGTGGATTACGGACTCTTTAGATGCAGCACTCTTTTTCTGGTGTCCCATACAGGAATAGTGCTTCTTGGAACTTGTCTTTCTTAACCAAAGCAATATCTGACTTTCATATTTATCAGGACATTATTTTGCCATATTTTAAATTCTTAACCTGGTTTGTGACACTGATCGGTCCCTTTTATGCCCTGAATATGTGCAGTGCTCTCAAGTTCTACATTAATCGCACTAAGGAATTGCGATCTTCAGAGATACTATTTGTGATATATGGCTGGTTCTCTGCTGGTGCAAAGGCATCAAATCCATTGTTGCACGATAGATCTTGTTCTGTAACTTGGGATGCTATAGGCTAAGGGGCCTTCATCCAACAAAGGGATGCATGCACATTAGGTCAGGGCTGCGTCTTAGTCTAGGGTTTTCTCCTGGAAGAAATGGATATGGTTGCTCTTTTGGCCAAGCCACCCTCCACTCATGCTTTTTGTAAGCTTTTCTCCATTAACACAAGCTCCAGGGTAGATAGATATCAGTTTGGCTAGGTAGTTCATTTCAATTTTTAGTTGAACCTTGGCCTGTTGTTTTTCAACTTATATTTATTTTCCATTCTCCCATCTTGTAGGGTGATTTACAATATCCCATAATTAGTCTATATTCCCTTTTCCTACATATGGCACTCACGCCATGCCCCCTAATAATTTTCCACTGCATGTTGATAAAAGGACTAACAGGTGGGTGGGGTTAGCGGATGCGAGTGTGGTCCCATGAAGACGTGCAATTGTGATTTCCACTCTGTACTGAAAAAGGTGTTTCATTGTTAGTTAGCTGGCACCTGGCAAAGCATTTAAATCATTCATAAGATCGATGATCAAGGGAGGATATATTTTATCAAGAACTATTGTTACAGGTCAGTAAAATTTCATATGGGGAGGTGAAATGCTGTCCATTTCACTCAAAATGCAATAATATTCCGACATTAGTGACAGTCGTTGCTTTCATATGTAAAGAGCTGATAAAATGTTCTATTGTGCTGCCTTTTTCTTTTCCCTTACTCTGTGTATGCCTCCCTCTCTTCAGCTTGCACACACTTTTCATGCTGTTTTTCACTGTCCATTCTCCTTTTTACTCATTCACTTCTGCTCTCTTGCACACCTTACTCTTTGTTTCTCCTGCTTCTATCTTTCCTAATTCGTCTCTCCCTTTGCTGTTTTTTTTTCCTGCCTCTGGTTTCTGGGTTTCTGCCTGTGCAGCTGTGGTCCCATCCTACGGTGGCCCATACGGTAGGTGTTGCTTCCCTTTTCTATCCTGCACACTCTCATTTAATGTGCTTTAGTTTTTTCCTGCCTGCGCCTTCCTACTGCCAGTGGCATCTTTCTTCTGCCTGCACCCTGCACTTGCTTATTGCTGTGCTTTTGTGTAAGCCTCACCAAGGAGGGGTTGCAGTGGAAAGAACCCCCTAGGCCTCTTGATCAACAGTTTTGATCACTCCATTCTGGCTCAATTTTTCCTTGCTCCATATTACTGCATGCTCACTGGGCATCGACTGTCTGTAAAACGTGCATGAAAATCCATTGACTGGTTCAGACTCACAAATGCAATGAAGCTGAGACATGTATGTTAGGGAGAATTTTGCACAGGCATCCAGCGAGGGTTCTGTAAGCATCTCACCTAATGGTAGACTAGTGTCACCCAGAAGGCATGACCAAACTCTTAGGATAACCTAGCAGAGCAGTCAGTTATTCCAAATAACCACCACAAAAGGATACACCACACTGATATACTGAAAAATATACACTTTATTATAAGGTCATACATATAATGCGCTATACTTTTAGACATTCAGATGTGAGTGCAGAGTAGGCTCCTAGACAATGAAACACAGTAACACCATCATAATTTGAGCCCAAGAAGTCACACAGAACAGTTTCCTGCTACACTCTTAAGTTTTGTTCTTAAAATGTATGCACACTGTTAAGGCAGTTTTTGTACCACACACTATCGAGGGTGCAACAGCCATTAATCCTGGGAGTAAGGCTAACACACCTAACAAGAAAAAAAGTCAAAACCTCTCGTGGCGAAGGTAACTTGGTCAGAGTGAAAAGGCTCAACTCTCAGGTAGTAGGTCGCCATAAAGGTACAATTAGTCCACATACCTATTCATAGAAAATTCTCACTGTACTGAAAAATATACCCTTTAATAAAGTAACACCTACGTTATTGGGACTTGTACCACGCACCGCTACCATTTTTCATGGCCTTCAGGCAGAGGTGAAAAGGAAGGGGTTTGGGGCGGTTAGTGGGGTCAAGAGGGAAAAGCGCGAGAGATCTTTGATGTGCTGTTGGCCGCTTCAGTTCGGGAGAAATTGTAACTGTATGGTGGTATAATTTGGTAGATTGACATTTGTGTGTTGTATGCAAGAGTTCCAATGTGTTTTGAGTGTTGTGAGGAGACGGAAGAGTGTTTGTAGTTTGTTTTGAATTTCACTGCTGTGCTGGAAAATGCTGATCCCACACATTTTGTTTAGAGTATTGTTTGTGTTTGAGGCGGATGTTGTTGGTGGATCTTGGTGTTGGTTAGTAGAAGATGATTTTCTCTTGTATGCATTCCGCTCCTTGGCCGCGGATTGCTCTGTATTATGCAGAGCATTTTGAAGAGGATTTGTTTTTTGACTTAGAGGCAATGCAACGTTCTCAGGGCTGGTGTGATGTGTTCTCTTCTTGTGAGTTTAAGGAGTATTCTTGTAGCTGCATTCTGTATTCATTGTAGCTTCCTTAACAGGAATTCTGGCATTCCAATGTAGATGCTGTTAGCAAAGTCTATTCTTGACATGACGAAGGAGATGATGGCAAGCGTTCTGTGTGTGAAGGAAAAGGAGGGAAGTATTTTCTTTGTGTGTAGGTGGAAGAAGCATTTCTTAACTACTGCGTTAACTTCTGGCTCTAGTGTTAACTCATTGTCCATTAGGATTCCAAGATTTTTGACCACCTTGGACGGTTCTGGCAAGTTGCCTAGTTCGGCGTGCCATGGAATGTGTTGTTTGTTTGCCAGGTCGTCGAGTGTAATCATGATTTCGAGGGGATTGGGTACTCCGACGTATTCCATATCTATGACAGGTAATCACCACAGCTGTGCTGCTTCGGAAACTTTTCCGGCGTCTGCGTCCTGCGTCGATGACGTCGATGCGCCGACGTCGAGGACCTCCTCCGACGTCATCCGATGTGATAAGTAGGACGCACGACGCCTGTAGCCTCAGTTCCGTTTTTTCCGCGAACGTGTTGCTTCGTGTTTCTCGGTTCTAAGCCTCGACTCTTTGGAGTTCTGTTCTTTCTGGTTCTTCGAACCTGTTCGTTTGTGTATTTCTTCGACGATGTCTTCCACTGCGTCGTCAACCCCGCGTCCGGGCTTTAAGAAGTGCGGGGAGTGCGGGTCCAAGATGTCGGTGACTGACTCGCACGACGCCTGCCTCTGGTGCCTCGGGGAGGCCCACGACACGGATGACTGTATCGACTGCCTGTCGCTCACGTCCAAGGCCTTGCGCGAGCGTAAGAAGAAATTGTCGGTAGGTCGGGTGTCCAAGCCCCGGAAGTCGAAGTCGGCGGGGCTTTCGACGGATGATTCGAGGGGTGACTCTCCGCGTCATCGTCGGAAGTCTCGTCGGTCTTCTTCTAGGAGTCGGTCTCGCCACTCCTCCGCCTCTTCGAGGCATTCTCGGAAGCGCCGACACCGGTCGCCTTCCAGGTCCTCTTCGGAAGACTCTGCCCGGCCCGTCGGTTACCCCTCTAGCCGTGCGACGCCGGAGGAATGGGCTTCCTTCGGGAAGAAGATGTTGGCGATTCTTGAGTCGCAGGGTACTCAACCGTCCGCGCCCCCGAGTGGGGTCGGCCGTGTGAGGTCGAGAGCCACCGCTCGCAAGAGTGGTCGGCGCGAGTCACGGGAGAGGTCCCGTTCGGACAAGGAGGCTCGTTCTCGCCGTACCCGTTCCAGGTCCCGGTCCTCGACGCGATCGAGACCGTGTGCACCTGTGATGTCTTCGAGGAAGACATCGACGCCTGTGGCGTCGACAGGCTTTCTCGAGGCTCCGGCTCCGAGGAAGTCGTCGAAGCCGTCGACGTTCAGGTCGTCGAGGGACACGCTCGGGGCTCCGGCTTCGAGGGCTGTGTCGACGCCACCGATACTGGAGGCGCTGCATCTGACGTCGACGCCGATTTCGTCGACGCCGATCCTCTCGGCGCCGATCCTCTCGGCGCCGTTGCCGGTTTTCTCGACAGCGGCGCCGATTCGCTCGACGCCATCGACGCCTTTTGTGTCGGAGGTGCCCCGTGTCTCGGGTGTACCCCCTAGGAAGGCTCTGGCGAAGAGCAAGCACTCTCGGGTGCCTTCTTTTCGCCACCTGGAATATATTTCAGAGGCGGATGAGGATTCTGATGGCCTGGTTCCTCGTCAGGTGCCAGATGACATTGTCTCGGGCCATAGTCAGTTTGACGATTTGAGGCAGTCTCTGCATGATGCCAGTGGACTGGACACCTCTCCGGAGGTGGAATTTTGTCGGCCTGAGCCTGGCTCCCATGCCGATTCCTCTTACCGGCGCCTTATGGCTAGGGTTTCTGAGTATCTGGGATGGTCTGCTCCCCCAGGGGAGTTTGTGCAGGATGACCTGACGGACATCCTTGATGTTGGTCCCCCAACTGACCCGGTACTGCCGTTCCTTATGGCTTTACAGAGAAGGGTGGCGGCGGCTTGGACTGCTCCGGAGAGTCTCCCGGCGGTGGGCAAGTCCTTGTCGCGTAAATACCGTCCAGCCAGTAGCGACCCCTGCTACTTGACCAGGCACCCCACTCCTGAAAGTTTGGTGGTGCAGGCGGCCACGGCCCCGGCAAAACAGGCGTCGTACCCTACCATCCCTCCTGATAGGGACGACAAGCGTTTTGATGGCTGGGCGAAGAAAGTGTTTTCTTCTGGTGGTATGGCGCTTCAGGCGGCCAACTCCATTTGTGCCTTGTCACGTTTCGCGCACACTCTGTGGAACTGTGTTGCGTTGGCGGCTGAACATATTCCCGAAGGGGTTGAACGGGATGGTTTCCTTGCTATGGTCCAGGATGGTAAGGATGCCATGTGTGAGTCCGTTCAGTCGGGTCTGGACTTGGCTGATTGCGTCAGTAGGTCCATGGCGGCGAGCACCGTGATACGCAGGTTTGCGTGGTTGCGGAAGTCGGGGTTTGCTCCTGATGTGCAATCCCGGCTCCTCAACATGCCCTTTGACGGTGAACACCTTTTTGGCAGCAAGGCTGACGAGAGCCTTGAGAGGTTGCAGACCTCAAAAGCTGCAGCGAAGTCGTTGGGCGCTGCAGTTCGCCAACCTCCGCCTTTTCGTCCTAGGGGACAGCAGTGGAGGGGTGGTTCCTTTCGCTATTACTCGTCCTTCAGTAAAGCGAGAGGGGCTGGCAGTCAAAGAGGCCAGCGCAGGGGTACCAGAGGTGGACGACAGGGTACCCGTGGTGCCAAGGCCGCTCGGGCAGTTGCCTCTTTGCCCTCAGGTAACGCCGCAGCCGCTCCTACACAGTCATGAGGCCATGTCCCATGGTTCGCCGGTTGGGGGAAGGCTGGCGCAGCATCTTGTAGAGTGGCAAGCCATTACTTCAGATGTGTGGGTTCTGGAGATCATAGCCCACGGCTACTGTCTTCCCTTTCGGCACAGGCCTCGCGACAATCCACCGGGGAACCTCTCTTTGAAGTGTCCGGATCCGCTCCTTGCGCAGGAAATTCAAGCCCTGCTGGTGAAAGGCGCTATAGAACTGGTGCCTGTAGCGGAGAGGAACAAGGGATGGTATTCCCCTTATTTTTTGATTTCCAAGAAAGACGGGGGATTGAGACCCATCATGGACATGCGCGGTTTGAACAAACTCCTCAGGAAGGACAAGTTCAAGATGGTTACTCTCTCTCAAGTCCTCCAGGCCCTTCAGCTTCAGGACTGGTTGGTGTCACTCGACCTCAAGGATGCTTACTTCCATGTGCCGATCCATCCCAAGCACAAGAAGTACCTGAGGTTCGCGGTTGGCGACTCGCACTTTCAGTTTCGGGTCCTGCCGTTCGGATTGACCTCCGCCCCGAGGGTCTTCACCAAGCTCATGGTGGTGGTGGCAGCGCATCTCAGGCAAGGGGGGATTCACGTCTACCCCTACCTGGACGATTGGTTGATCAGGGGGAGCTCTCCCGAGCAAGTCCTGGATCATCTGTCCGTCACCTGCCACTCCCTTCACAGGCTGGGCTTCTCCCTCAATTTAAAGAAGTCCCATTTGACGCCAACGCAGAGGCTCCAGTACATCGGAGCTGTGCTCGACACTTCCCTGGGTCAGTGTTTTCCTCCCCAGGTGAGGGCTCTTCACATTCAGCAGATGGTGCACAAGTTTCAGCATGCCCAGACGCTCCCAGCGTTCGAGTTCTTGAGGTTGCTTGGCCTCATGGCATCCTGCATTCTTCTGGTGCCAGAGGCTCGCCTGCGCATGAGATCTTTGCAGTGGGCACTCAAGATGCAATGGTCGCAGTCCTCCGGCAGGATGTCGGACCCTATTCAGGTGCCGCCCTCGGTCGCCCAGGACCTTCTGTGGTGGGCCGTCAAAGGCAACTTGATGAAGGGGGCTCCGTTTTGGCTTCCCTGGCCGGAGGTGACGATCGTGACGGATGCATCCCTCACGGGATGGGGAGCTCATGCCAGCGGGCTGACAGTCAGCGGTCGTTGGTCTCCGTCGGAGTCCAGACTCCATATCAATCTGTTGGAGCTGAGGGCCGTCAGGCTAGCCCTGAAGGCTTTTCTGCCGACTGTGCGAGGGAGGAATGTCCTGATCCTGACGGACAACACGGTGGCCATGCACTACCTCAACAAAAAAGGGGGGGCAAGGTCACTTCCTCTGTGCAGGGAGGCGATGCAGCTCGAGTTCTGGGCCATCCAGCAGGAAGTTTCGGTCTCGGCAGTTCATCTGGCCGGAGTCGAAAACGTGACGGCGGACGCTCTGAGCAGGCAGAGCGCGATCTCTCACGAGTGGGAGTTGGCTCAGGAGATTCTCCTGGAGATCTTCGCCCTTTGGGGGACCCCTCAAGTGGATCTCTTCGCCTCCAGTGTCAACCGGAAGTGCGAGAGGTTCTGCTCGCGGGAATTTCCTCCAAAAGGAGCCTTAGGAGACGCGTTCGTGGTGGATTGGTCGTTCCCGCTGCTGTACGCGTTTCCTCCAGTCCCCGTCATCCCGCAAGTGCTGCGGAGGTTACGGAAGTTCGGTTCCCGGATGATCCTCATTGCTCCGGTGTGGGCTCGGAGGACGTGGTACCCGGACCTTCTCGACTTGTCCATCTGCCCTCCACGTCGTCTTCCCTACCGAGACGATCTGCTCTCACGGGAGGGGGGTCTGGTTCTCCATCCAGAGGTCAGATCCCTCAACCTTCACGCTTGGCTTCTGAAAGGTTGAGGTATAGGGATTGGGACCTCCCTGAAGACGTGATGGAGGTGTTGCTTTCGGCCCGAAGGCCAGCAACTAAGTCTCTGTACCGTTGCCGTTGCCGTTGGCGTAAGTTCTGCGACTGGTGCAGAGTTCGGAATGTGGATCCTTTTGCATGTGACATCCCCATGGTTCTGTCCTTTTTGCTTTTTGGCCCACAGGGGCTTGCAAGTGGGTACCATTAAAGGTTACCTGGCGGCGCTGTCCATCTTTAAGCGCTCGTCTGATGAGTGTTCTTACTTTAAGATCCCTTTAATTTCACAGTTTCTGAAAGGGCTCACTAATGTGTTCCCTCCGTCACCTTTCCTGGTGCCTGGTTGGGATTTAAACCTTGTTCTTAGATTTGTTATGGGTGCTCCGTTTGAGCCTTTACATTCTTGCCCTTTGAGGCTGTTAACTCTGAAAACTGTGTTTTTAGTTGCGGTTACTTCCGCTCGCAGAGTGAGTGAGTTACAGGCACTTTCAGTTAAGCCACCCTTCACTGTTTTCCACAAGGACAGGGTTGTCCTTCGTGTTCGTCCTTCTTTTCTTCCGAAGGTAGTGACGGAATTTCATTTGGCCCAGAAGGTTGTTCTTCCGGCATTCTATCCTCCTCCGCATCCTGGTAAGGAAGAGGAGAGGCTCCATAGGCTTGATCCTAGGAGAGCTTTAAGCTTTTATGTTTCACGCATGTCCCGGGTCAGAGTGGACGATCAACTCTTTATTGGTTACGCTGGTAAGCGTTTGGGGCAAGCTGTGACGAAACAGACTTTGTCCCGCTGGATTATTTTGGCCATCTCGGAGTGTTACCGCTTGGCGGGTAAGGACCCACCGGCTGGCTTGCGGGCCCATTCTACCAGGGGTATGGCTGCGTCTACTGCCCTGCAGAGGGGTGTTCCTATTCGCAACATCTGTGATGCAGCCACCTGGGCTTCAGTACATACATTTGTACGGCATTATTCCCTCGATTCCATCAGTGGGCAGGATCTGGCCTTTGGCAAGGCGGTCCTTTGCTCTGCTATTTGATTGGCTATTATAAATTTTGTTTATAAATTCTTTCCCTCCTCCTTGCTCTGGTACTGCTTTGGGAGTCTGTCATAGATATGGAATACGTCGGAGGACCCAATCCCCTTGAAGAACAAGTTACTTTCTTACCTGGTAACGTTCTTTCGATGGGATGGTCCGACGACGTATTCCATATCGCTCCCGCCCTGCCTTCCCCGCTGCAGAATTTCTTTTGCGATTGCAGCTTACGTTCCGCAAGGCTTTGTGTCTGACTGGCAGTTGACTTATGTCACACGTTCTGGGGGAAAAAACTACAACTGAGGCTACAGGCGTCGTGCATCCTACTTATCACATCGGATGACGTCGGACGTCGGAGGAGGTCCTCGACGTCGGCGCATCGACGCAGGACGCAGACGCCGGAAAAGTTTCCGAAGCAGCACAGCTGTGGTGATTACCTGTCATAGATATGGAATACGTCGTCGGACCATCCCATCGAAAGAACGTTACCAGGTAAGAAAGTAACTTGTTCTTCAGTTTTATCTGGGTTGAGTTTAACGCTGTTAGTGCTCATGCATTGGTTTGATTCATTTAGGCAGTTGGTTAGAGTTGGGTTTTGCTCTATTATTGTCATTGTACTATCAGAAATGTCTTCAGGCCTAGTACGATAGTAACTGTTGGTTCCTCTCCTTGCTCCCCCTTCCCTCCTTTCCCTACCTATTGTCAATGTGCTTGCACTATCAGAAATGTCGGGCCTAGTACGATAGTAAATTACCGATTCTTAATGTCTCAAGGCCTTGTAAGAATGTTATTGTATTTTCCCTTGTTCCCTCCCCTGTCTTGAAGCGCTTTGAAGCACGTGTATAGGCGCTATACAAATAAACTATCATATCATATGATGCGAGTGTCGTCTGCGTAGTTGTAGCAGGGATGCCATATTTTTTGATGATTGCTCAGTAGAGTCATGTAGATGTTAAAGAGGAACGGTGAAGGCGATGAGCCCTGTGTGACTCCATATGTATTTTTTTATACGAGGTGTTGATTTGAATGGCTCTTGCCAGATTGTTCTTTCTGTCAGGAAGGATTTTATTGCTGATCCCAATATTTTCTAGTCTTTGAGAGTGCCATGGTTGACTGTGTCGAACGCTGTTGAGAGATCGAGTAGTATTAATGCAGAGTAAGTGTTGGAGTCTGTGTTGGGTTTTTAGTTTACCCCAGATCGATAGAAGCACAGTTTCTGTTCCTCTCATGGCCTGAAACCTACGTTTGTCTGATCCAGCAGCTGGTTCTTTTCCATGTATTCCAGGTTTTGCTCGTAAATGTAGGTTTCTAGTAGCTTTGCTGGGTATGGTATATTTGAGATTGGTCGGTAGTTGGTGAGGTCTTCCAAATTTCCCAAGGTAGTTTTAAGGAGTGGTTTGATGTAGGCCAATTTGAAGGCTTGTGGCACTGATCCTGTTGCTAGTCAGAGGTTGATGTGGGATTCTGCCAGTGTTCACTGGACGAGGATGGCTTTGTAGACATCTGGTGGGGAGGGATCTGCTGGGGAATCTGCTTTGTTGCTTTGGCCCAACAGGTTACTGAATGTATCTGTTGCGATAGGCGGGAAGAGGTTTAGTCTGGTCGTTGGCTCTGGTGTTGGCTGTTTAGGTGATCTGCGGGACCTTGTAGCATGCTTTGTATGATTTAGCTGAAAGTTAGTGATTTTGTTCTTAAAGTGGTTGGCAAGGTCGTAAATAGTTTTTGTGTAGGGATTGGCATATTGTTGAACATGGATGGGTTTCTCATCTCGTTTATGATCTTGAACATGTCTTTATGGGTGTTGCCTGCTTTTGCAGTATGTCTTTTTGGCTTCGAGCATTTCGGCTTTGTATAGTCTGATACATTATAGTCATCTAAAACTATCAGTTCAAATAAGTACTTTGAGTATGACTACATACACAGTGTTCAAAATATACCTACGTATTATAAAAACAGTAATGCCTATGCAAGGATTCCTAATCCCAGTGTCTATATGTTGACCCTCTACCAGAGTTAAGAACCCAACATAAAATAACCAGAGTGGGGATGACCCTGAAACCATACAGCCTACAAGCAGGTATGCATCTTGGTGGCCGCACAAATAAGTTGTTAGGTATTCAACCACACTTGACACAAGGTGAGTTTTTGAAGTATTTATTTCATAAAAAGTAAGAGGTCTTCCTGGTACAACAGCTCCACTAACAGTCCCTCACATAGAAGCAGAGCCCTTCTTAAGCCATGTACAAAATCAAGACTGTAAACCGGTTGACCTGGAGACAGGATAAACAATCCATTGCAAACCCAGCATAAGTGCTGAACCATATGACTGAGACTGAATATAAACACACTAGTGTATTTACAGCTATGCATAACATGAAGTTACATCCATATTCAAATGTAAACACCTAACACATCTCCCTCTTTTTATATACACTCAAGAACTAAAATGAAGAAATGAAAGAAATGATTAGAGTGTAATGGCCTAACACACCTCCCTCCTCATACACATGTAATGAATCGCATGGGAGCGTACCATCTCATCACCTCACTACTCAACCACTACCCCCACTTGCTGAGGGTTTCACTGCAATCACACTTTTATTCCATGTCCTTCCATCTGCTAGTACTACAGCATTGTCCATTCCGCTATACACTCTCAGCAGACCGGCAAATGTACTCTCCCCTTTACTCACACCGGAAGGTCTGCGTACTGTGACAAATCCCAGGGGAAGCCCTTTTCCATGAGGCCAGGGAGGTAGGCTGCTACCCAATATTTCCCCTGGGGGTGGTAGTGGGGGGGGGATCTCATGGGAGGGGAAATCCTTCATGGAATTGGTGACAATGGCCCTGGGAGAATGCAGTATTCATCCATGCCTTTGGTGTCCCCACCTTCCTTAACTTCCACTCAAGTCCCTCTCATCCCCCACACCACTATTTGTTATGGTTTAACAGAGGAGACCCTTAAAAAGGACTGAGGCGAAGAAGGTGGGGACTTGCCCAAACCTGATTCAATATATCACTGGGACATGGACGATGAAGCAAGGATGCGAAGACCCGCCGCAGAACCAATGCACGTGGTTCAGCTGCCTTATGCCAGAACGGATGGTAAAACGAAAGGAGGACTCACTCTGAGGTGGTCGAACAGTCCACCCTGGAGGAACAGGAAAGGAGATGCTGGTCCAGTACCAAAACGCCTGGGGACTGGAGACCAGGACGCAGACTTCCGCAGGTGCCTGAGAGCTCTCTGCGAGGAGTACCTGATTGGTGGCAGGGACACAGGAAGCCAGACCAGCAAACCTCGACCAGGAGAAGAGCCGCAGACAGCTGAAGGCAAGAGAGAGACGCTGCAGCTACAGAGCCGCGAGAAGGACACTCTGCGCGGCGAGAGCGGAGAAGCTTCGCTATAAATCCCAAAGAAACCAGAGGCTGCCCAGAGAGTTCCCAAAGGTAGGAAAATGGACGGTCCAGTCAGTGGGGCCTTCAGGGAGATAGAGAAGCTAATGAGAACTTGGAAGACCCAAGGGGGTGAAGGGGATCTTGTGGAATATAATACAAACTTTGCAAACCTTATAAAAAACACCCAGAAGATTAGGGGATGAAAAAGTAAGCATATAAATAGTAACAAGCTTTATAAGCGCAGTTGGAACATCCTGAAGATCACAACGGGGTGAGAAAGAGAACCTACAAAACATTACGAACTGTGCAAAGTGGATCAGCATTTCCCAAGGGGCATAAGGAATTAGAAAGCAAAGCAAACAGTCGGATAAGAAAATTGGGAATACACCTAGGTGGGACATCACCTGGCAGGGGAGTATACCAGGTCTGTCCAAGTGGACACTAGGTGACCAAGGGACAGGGATCCTGTCAATCCAAAGGAACAGGGTCTGGTACCCAGATGAAAGCCCACCAGTGGTGTGCATAAGGGTCGAGGACCCACCAGAAGAGCAGAAGGATTATAACTAGAGGGCTGCAGCCCAAAACATAAATATTGAGGAAAGTGAAGCTTGTGGAAATAGTCTGTCAGGCAAGCACACCAGACTATTGAAAAAGTCTACAGTGAGGTCTGTCAGGTTAGTGAACCAGGCCTGACAAGAGACTGCGAAGGATAATTTTTTGTGCTACGGACTGGGAAAGAGGAATTCCCCAAAGGATTAAAAGCAGCATTGTTTTTTCAAACAGGAGGAACCACGAATTCAAGAAGATATTACCCCCCTTTAAGTTGGCTGAACTTGGGGGTCAGTGAACTGTGATAAACCTGAGGGCGTCTTCACATCTACTCCCCTTGGGGCCTCTACGCAGATGGCCAGGGAGGGGCTATCGCTTTTGGATCCTGACCCAGGGTTGAAGAGGTGGGGGAAGATCTCCTGGGTGGAGGTTCCTTGGGGATTGGGAATAAGATGGTATCAGACGAGACGCAACATTCAGCCTTTCCCTTCCAGGAAAAGTCCTCCATTCCAGAGGCAGTTATTATTATTGTTACCCCTGTCCCTTGGGTCTAGAAAATGATAGAATATATCACCCATCCAGGTGCACCAGAAAAGGGTGAAAAGGATTAAGGGCAAGATGGATGAGATATGGTGTTCCCCTTTTCCTATTGACAACCAGCCTAACCCTGCCCCAACCTTAATTGGTTATCGTAAGTCAGCTCCCTTCATTTCACCTCTTGTGACACTTCACAGTACTGAGACGAGGAAGAGGCAACTGAGTGATGAACACTATATCATTTCCCCACTCTGGTACTGGGATGAAGAAGATGCCTGCAATGTGTTGTGAAGGTCTGGCATGTCAGACCTGTTAGAGGGCTGCAGGTGTATAAAAGGAGAGAAAGCAGAGAAGGGAACCGTGCGGAGAAACTGTCCCTTTCATCAAAAGTGACCCAACCCCTGTGTCAATGAGCCGACACAGGAGTGCCTTAGGGGCATGAGTTGGACCCCTGACAATAGAAGCAGGTGTTTGTGTGCTTAGCGCTGCTGGAAGAACTATTGCAGAGACCAGTGAGTTTTTACCTGATGAGAAACCCGCTGCGCAAATGTTTGAACTTTACCATTGTTACAGAATACTTTGTATCGAAGTCGTTCTGTGTCTGAAGAAGAGCGTTTTCGAAGGTCTTCTGTCCCGAGTCAATTCCATTGTTGAATGTTGCAGCGTGAGGAAAACATTGTATCAAAGTGGTTGCGTATCCTGAAAAGAACGTTTGTGAGTTGTGGGCATTTCAATTCAAGTGAAACGAACAAATATTACAGTGGTCTGAATGAAACAGAACTTTAAAGCTTAAGTAATACCTATTCAATACCGAACTAAATAAAACGTAACCATTACGCAGAACTCTACGATTGTTGAATCCCGAAATTAAGGGAACTTTACAATTAAGCAAAATTACTGCATGGTGAATGTCAAAGTGGATGTAACTTTAAAATATAAGCAAAAATCATTACATGTTGAATTCTGAATTTAATGGGACTTTAAATTTAAGGAAGATTGAATTAACATGACTTTATAAACGAGCAACAGAGTGACACAATAAAATGAGCAATTAACTGAAAGCTTCAAAAAGCCTGAAATTATATTGAAGTCAATCCTATTGCATGAAGAACATAATTAAAAGTTTATGGGCCAAGAAAATAGAAGTAGTAACCAAGGGGCCCAACTGTTTGTGGTAAAAAGATGAAAGACTTGGGGAAGGGAATCCTGAGACTTAAGGAGTTACATGTCTTGACTTGAGCACTGAGTCTCAAGGCACTTTTGTGTTTGAATTGTGTTTCCTAAACTTGGGGAAGGGAACCCAGAGTATTGTTTAGAACTATTTAAACTTGACCTTAAGAAAGGTAACCGTGAGACTTTTTCTGGAACTAGTTTATACTTGGGGAAGGGAGCTGAGAGAAAGCTGTAAACTGAAAGAAGATCATAACATTAATTTTGAACTCTTTTGGTTGCTGAAGCCCTACACATTGTTTAGCTTAGTTATGAGGGCAAGGATATGTTTTGGGGACAGACAGATTCTTAAGTTGAACTTTTGGACTCCGACGTACCTTAGTTTTGTTCAGGTAGGGAAATTCCACCTTGGAATGGGGCAAGTTAGGCTTTTTACCATCCTGACATTTCTTTTAGTAAAACAGTTTATTTTGAACTTTGAATCTGTTGTCTTTGTCTTGCTTCATGATGCCTTCACCAAACATTGAACTATTTATTCTTTTGGCAGAGAACTGCACTTTGGTGGCAGCATCCAGAATGGAAGAGAGCTCCTTCTAGAATTAAGAAGGCGAACATGTTTCCTTTATGTAGAAAGCAAGTGTAATGAACGGAAATAGGTTTTGACACAGGACGGTGGACATTTTAGTTTGATGGACATTTTTGCTCGGGTCTATAGTATTCTTTTGTGAGGCATGGCAACCCCTTTTAGTAGTTGGGGATAGTTAGGCCTTTCCTACAACCCCTTTTCCTTTTTTAAAGAAATAAGTCTAACCCAAAGCAAACATGCCACCTGTGTCTCGTCTCTCAGCATCCACACCCTTACAGTATCCAAACTCAGTACACTGTTACAGTACCAAAAATCTCCTTTTTCCACTCTAGTGAGTCTAACCTTTTTCTCATTATCATATCTTTGTTTCATGTCCTCACATTCAGAAAGTACTCTCCTCCTAAGCGCCTCCTCATCCCAATTCACAAACTTCATCCTGCCCAACCACTATGCAGGGCAGATTGGCGTGGCCGCCTTCCTCCTTCTCAAAATTTCTAAGGGCACCAACAACCCTGTGGTTGTATGTGGAGCTAATCTATATGCATATACCACTTTGTCTATCTTCTCTTTCCAGCTTCTACCGTCTTGAATCGCCATGCAAATACACTACATGAGCGTTCTATTAAATCTTTCAGTAACTCCATTGGAGGCTGGATGGAACGGATGGATGGTCGCCTGCAAAAACCCTTTGATAACTTTGGAGGTGAATTGTACTCCATTGTCAGTTAAAGGTTTGCTGGGAAATCCCTCATTGAAAAATGTCACCCAAAAAAATTATACAACTGCCCTTGAATCTGCCTCTTGAATAACCTTGGTCTCCACCCATTTTGAATACAAGTCAACCAAAAAAAAAACACACATTTATTCATGCTACCCCTCGACCAGACCATCCCCAATATATCCAATGTGACATAGTCCCAAGGTATCCTTGGAAAATCCAGCAGTCTAAATTGCTACACATATGTTTTAAGAACCTTGTCTGATGCAGAGTACTCTGCGCACGCCTTGATTAATCTAGTCCTGGCCACCAACAGTCTGTCCTTAGGTGACCCTTAGTCTTTGTAATCCTCAGATGCCCTCTATGAGCCAACTCCAATAATCTCTTCCTTACTCCTGCAGGGGGGACAATTCTACCTGAATGCAGGACATGATCGTCTTGCACACACCGTTCATCTTTAACTCTATGAAATGCCCCCAAACTGGACTCACTTTTCCAATCTGACCATTCATTATCGACCATATCTCTCACCCTACACTATTCAGCATCTTCTCTGTTGGCTTCTTCCCAGCCATCGCTGGAAATGGTATCCTCACACACCACAAACACCTCTTGTGAAGATTCTCCTTCATCTGCCACTTGAGCAGCACCTGTTCCATTTCGGGATAAACAATCAGCAATGGCATTCTCTTTGCCAGGCATAAACTCAACTGAGAAGTCATGCCCCTGAAGAGAGGTAACCCAATTTGCAATTCTGCGTGATATTCCATTAAGTCCCTTTGATGTAAAGACCTACACCAAAGGCTTATGGTCACAGAGAATGGTAAATCTCAGGTCCCACAGAAATGCTCTAAACTTTCTTATGGCCCACAAAACAAATAAAGCGTCCTTTTCTATAACATAATTTATGATGCTTGTGAATCTGCTTAGAATCACATGCTCTGCCTATAGTCTGACATCCAGTGGTAATCGCAGAGTATTGCATCTTGTTTGCAAAGTTCGAAGCGGGATGTCTACCTGGGTGTGTTTGTAACTCTATCCCTACTGTGATGTGTAGTGTACCCATGATTCTTCACGTGTTGAGGTCCCCAAGATGGTTTTCTTCCGCCATACTGGTCAGTCGCGTAATGCAGATCTCGTAGCGTGCTACAGATATATTGCTATTATTCAAACTACAATCCCACTTTCAGCATACTTTCGACGTCCCTTCAACTGTCTACCTCTACCGTCGGAATACATATTCTGGACTCTCAACGACTGGCTGCTGCCTTTACCATCAGACTTCGGCCTTTGACAGTAGGGAGAGTGTGGGGCGGGGGTCTTAATCTCGACATTCTTCATTAGAGAATGCCTTTTCTTGTCCTTTCCTATACCGTCTCTTGTCTGGCTGCTCTTTTCTTTATATCTGATTATGGAGAGCACTCCATTTAAATGTTGCCATTCCTGTGACAGGAGGTTTCCTTTGAGGGACACTCTCAAAGAGTGTAACAACTGTTTGCCTGGTGACCACGATGAACAGCGTTGCAAGGCCTGTCGACTCCCTAAGCCTAAGACGCTTAAGGAACAGTGCACTAAGTGGTGGGCGGCCTACACTATGCTGGCTGAATCCCATTGCCCCACCGGTGCTGTTGCGCCGGACGAGGAACACTCCATCCGCCACGGCTCCATCTCAGATGCCGTAGACACTGCAGTGGAGTCTTTGGCCTGCTGTGTGATCCCCATCCCCACTAGGCATGCCGAACACACTGGTACAGGGGTTCCACCCACTGGCAACAGGGGCGCGCACACCCACACGAAGACTAAACGTACAACCCACGGACGATCGTCGACGGTACTGCTGAAGAAGCCGATTGAACCTACAGGTATGTCGAAAACCAGGACAAAACATGGAGAACCTACCTGTTCTCAAACCGCTGCGCTTACGCCTACGCGTGCAGCGCATGGTTCGAAGTCTTCAACTTCACATGGTGCTCCTCCTAAATCTTCCAACGGATTTTTCAAACCCGTTGAAATGCATGTTGATGATTAAAACACCCTAAATTATGGAAGAAACGTTCTAAAACACTTAAGCAAACTGACACCTGTAGTACTGGGACCCAGGCATCCCCTCCTGCACTATCACAAGGGTAAGTGACTTGTCTGGCCCGACTCACTCTGCAGGGCACACCCTGGATGTTCTCATCTCCTCAGACCTCCCCTTCTCCAACCCTCTCCCCACCCCACTCTCTTGGAGTGATCACCTTCTCCTTTCTTCCTACCTCTCTCACTCTTCCCCGCAGGTCAAGCTGACTCCAGCACCGCCACCTACCTTCTCTGTCATCCGACCCATGAAGTGTGTGTCAGTTGAGGCTTTTGCTGCTACGTTCTCTCCTCCTGCACCTTTGGGTGACTCACACCCTGACACAGCCCTCTCTAACCTTCATCTCTCTATCACTCTGGATATCCTTGCCCCTGTCATGAGGATCCGCTTGAAGCCCAAATCCAAGTGCAACTCTTGGTACGATTCCGACCTTGGTACGATTAAACACAAGTGTAGGGCGCACAGAGAAAGTGGAGGGCCTCGGGCGCACCCCCTAACAAACTGGCCTGCCGCCTGCTCCAAAAGCAGCACAAACTCTCTGTCCTCTTGGAACACTTGTGTATAGGCCCGTTATAAATGCCATATCATATCTAAGAAGAGAGCCTACATCCAAGCCTACATATCTGCTGCATCTAACAACTCGGTCGAACTTTTCAAACTCTGCAAGGCCCTGGCCAATCCTGCTGCAGTCTCTACCTCTCCTGTTCCCTCCCAGGCCCTCTGCACAGTCTTGGCCTTTCATTTCACTACTAAAACTCAGGACATCCTGTCACCCTCTCTTCCTCTACCTCCTCTACCACTCCTGGCCCGTCTCAGGCCATCTTTCCTCCTCCTTTCTCCTGTTCACCCCTGATGATGTTTCTAGACAAGTCTGATCTATGAAAGTCTCATCAAATCAGGTTCTCCACTGCTCATCCAGAACTATCAAGGACCACATCAACACCCTTGCTCCAGCCTTGGCTGCTTTCTGCAATCACTCCTTTGCCACTGGAACTTCCCCTCCCCCTTAAGCACACTCTTGTGCACCCCCTAACTATAGCCCGATCTCCATCACCCCTTTCCTTGGCCATCTCCCAGCTTAATCTACATGCTGAATCTGTTGGTTGCCTCCATGACCATTAGTCTGGCTTCAGAGCTGCCAGAATCACAGAAACTGCTCTCCTGAACACCTGTGAAGACTTGCTCTCCAATCTTGACTCTAATCTCCCTTCTGTCCTCATTCTCCTTGATCTATCCTCTGCTTTTGACATGGTCAACCATGCCATCCTGCTCAATCGTCTCTGGGACAACCTTGGTATTACTGATCAGGCCCTGGCCCAGTTGACCTCCTTTCTCACCGACCCTCTCCGGTCCAACTGGGGTCTTTCCTCTCTTCTTTCTCTATCTCTACTTGTGATGTTCTCCAGTCATCTAACCTCTCTCCCTGGCTCTTCAACACTACCTGGCACCTCTTGCCCACTACATTGCTACTTTATGTTCCAATTTGCAATGTTGTGCGGGTGACACTCGGCTCTCTTTCAGGCTCCCCTCGGCCACCTGTGCTTCTTCTCTCATACCAGACTTTCTGGCCGCAGTTCAGGAATGCTGTGCCGCCAGTGATCTCTGCCTTAATGTCAGTAAGACTGAGATTCTCCTCATTGGGACACCCGCTCCCTCCTTTCCTCTCTTTATGGCTGCCCACTCTGGGCCCTCTTCCTGTGAGGCTAAGAACCTTGGTGTCATCTTCGACTCCACCCTCTCCTTCCCTCCTCACATCTCTGACATCTCTAAGAAGTCCAACTATCAACTGCACCTCCTCAGAGGTATTCTTCCTTTTCTCACTTTCCCCCAGAACTCTGGTCCTCTCTAGGCTGGACTATTGCAAAAGCCTCTTTCTAAATCTTCCTGCCTCTACTCTTCGACCTTTACAACTTATCCACAACAGGACTGCGAAACTTATCCTTCGCCTCAAGCCCAGGGATTGTATCTCTCCAGCTCTTAAATCTCTTCACTGTCTCCCAGTGGCTGCAAGGGTCAACTTCAAGACCCTCTGCATTGTCCACAATGCTTTCTGGGGCCTGGGACAGCTCTACCTCCACCTTTCTCTTCCAAAACATCTTCCTTCTCTAGCTCTCTGCTTATCCACCTTAAACTTGAGGGTCAGACGCTTCTCCAAGCAGAGAGTTGGGTGCAGATCCATCTCCTCGGCTGGGGCCTCCCTCTGGAACAGCCTCCCTGCCTCTCTCAAACATGAGCAAAATCACTTCCGGTTCCGGAGCCAAATCAAGACCTTCCTTTTCGCTTCCACTTTCTCTCTTCCTCTCCCCTGCTGATACACCTGACTAATCCGCGCACTGGTCACCCTCTCAACTCAGGCCCAGGCTCCTGCATGTCCAGTTGCCCCTGCACTGCCTCTGGATCCCCTGCACTTAAGGGTCGGTATCTGCAACCCTGCAGTCCCTTCTCTCTGCACTTATGAGCCACCCGCTGTGATTTAACTACACTACCCCTTTCCAATCCCCCCTGGCAGTTCTCCCCTTCCCTCTTCCCCACACTTGCTCGATCTGAGTGACACAAGGCCTAGTAAAATCGTTATTTTGTCCTCCCTTGTTTCCCCCTCCTTGTTTTGTCACGCCTAGAAACACTTGCGTACAGGCGTGTTATAAATGCCACATCATATCATATGTCCAAGCCTCTTCTACTTGTCTCAGTCGTTACACAGTCACAAAAGTCCTGCCAAGACAAGGTAGTTTTCCCACTCCTTGAAACTCCTAATACAGGGACTTGGACAAGGGAGGGATTTGAACAGACCATGGAGAAATTGTCTGAATGTCTTTCTCAGACAGATTTCCTAAAAGATCTCTTCTCTTAGATGAGGGCCCTAGGCCATTTAAATCACCTAGACCTCAGCCCCATTCTATTAAAACTACCTCACCTATACCTAGATACACTGATACTTCAGGTGATGTTGTTCTTGATGATCACTATGATCAGGATGAAGATTTATATTTTGTCCCAGACCAGGGACCCTACAACCCTCACTCATAATGCAGAGCCAGACAATCTATTTGCAGACGCTACACATGTTCTGCAGCCTTGAGACACATTCCGCAATGATAATCAGCTGATATTCAATAATCAGAAAAAAAGCAGAATAACATTTTAAGCTACGCACAGAGTAGGCGGTGCCTGACCCTGACTTTGTTGAGGATATCCTTAAAGAAACAAAAGCCAGTGAGTCAATCTATTCCATTACTTAACTCTCTAAAGAAGCGGATTGCCCCTTGTCACTCAACCTGCGTGTTAACATTTCTTTTAGACCTGCTCCCTCAGATCCCCTATACATTCAAGGCACTCTGTTCCTAATTCTCTGGTTGTTAGTACAACCAGGAGGTGTGAAGGATACTCACTGTCTTCAGCTGGAGCTCTTCCCGACAAGGAATGTAAGAAGTTGTATGCCTTAGGCAAAAGGATCACAACTTCAGCAGCCTATTCTACCTGTATTGCAAACACTACTTTGGTTGCCAGTTTTAGTGACGTTCAATGGGGTCTTGTACAAGAAGACCTGGAAAGTGTTCCTCAGCCAGCCAAGTGGTGATTGCTCACTATTGTTCAGGCGGTCACCCAAGATATTTTGAAAAAACTCTGTAGACTCCGTCGAGGCAGCTGGCTGAGTCTGAGCTGAATGGGCTCTACTCAAGCCCCACGCATGGCTACAGAACTCAGGGTTCAAACCAGAGATGTCTGTTTTGCTTGGGAAGGCAGTTGACAAAGCACTCGAGACAGTGAAAAAAGAGCACAAAACTCTAAAGCCAATCAACTATACCTGCAGCGTGGGGTTTTCAACGCCAGCCGGTCCTTTCGAGGACAGTCCTTTTCCAGACCTACACAGGCCTCTTACACCACAGGAGGTTCACCATGGTACTCAACTCAAGGTTCGCCAAGCAACTCAACAACAAGGTTTTCGCGGTGGCAAAGGAAGAGATAGGAATGCAGCCGTCAGAGGCTCCCCTACCAACAAATTACTCTCTCGGTCCGGGTCCCCTCCCATGCAGCCCCAGTAAGGTGTTGGATAACATGTTTCACCCACGCATGGGTCGGCTTTCCCATGCGTGAAGTGATTACTTCACTTGTCTGAAGTAATCACTTCAGACAAGTGGGTGCCAAAGACCGTGGCCTAAGGATAATGTATTGAGTTCCTCCAGACACCTCAGTACCGCCTGCCAAAAAACGAGAAGTGTCTCAAGACCATCTCCTTATTCTTCAAGCAGAAGTAGAGCCTGTGCTGCACAAGGGAGTGATAAAACTTTTCCCTGTTTTCCAGGTAAACAAGGGTATCAATTCATTATACTTCCTTGTACCCAAAAAGGATCTGACCATGCGCCCTGTATTAGATCTGAGTCCTGCAAGCAAGTATGTCAAGCCACAAATGTTTTGCATGACAGCTCTGCAGGAGGTAATTCCATTGCTAAAGCACAGGGATTACATGGCAGCTTCCAGTATGAAAGATGCATACTTTCAAATTTCAATGTTGCAAGCGCACAGAAAATACCTGAGGTTCAAAATAGGAGACACATACTATCAATTCAAGGTCCTTCCCTTCGGCATTGCCTCAGCACCAAGGGTTTGTACCAAGGTTCTGGCATGGCAGCAGCTCACTTGCGCAGACAGTCCTTTCCGGTGTACCCCTATCTAGATGACTGGCTAATAACAGGAGGCACACATCAAGCGTGTCTAGAGAACACCCAAAAGACTATACACCTACACTTCCAACTGGGTTCTCCATCAACGAGAAAAAGTCAAGCTTTGTCCCCAGCCAAGTGGAACAATATCTGGGAGCTCTAATTCAGACGGAAGACAGGCTTGTCTTCTCCTCCAACGAGATGGTCCAAAACCTTTTGTTCCAAATCCCTCAATGTGGCCGGTCGTCAGATAACCATAGAGGAAGCCATGCAGCCGATAGGGATGATGGCTTCCTGCATATTTCTTGTGCCACACGCCCGTCTGCGCATGCATCCGATGCAAGAGTGGCTTTCGAGCCAATGGTGTCAAGCAAGCGGTCAGTGGGATGATCTAGTGGTTGTCTCAAAAACCCTTGTACTATCACTGCAGTGGTGGACAAGGGAAAACCTTGTGAAAGGGAAATCATGATGTTCCTTTGTTGACTTCATGACCAAATTGCCTACTCCAAAAACCTGTGGAACAACTTCCAGAACCATGGGACCTACTCATCCCCAACGCCCTTTATCACCCATGCCTAACCCTACCATCATTCCCCGAGATGCCTGTAGGGATCACAGCAAGGAGACATACAGTCTGATCAAGCAGACCAGGACATTTGGGTCATCGATCAGGATGATCCTGATCAGGATCCCAACATATCTATCTACCTACAAGACCAGAAGGACCTGGATCTCACCATTATAGATCCAACTGAGTGCACAGCATTTGAGAGTGGTCTTACTTCGCCCATAGGAGACCAACTGCTATATAACAACCTGCTAAAAAAGGCAGCTCACCTTTTGGCATACAAACAGATGAGACAACCTGTGAGGGAACTGATTTTGTCGAGGACATTCTCAATGAGAACAATTCCATCAGTAAGGCTATTCCCCCACTTGAATCCATCAAAAAGAGGGTCTCTCTGTCTCTTAACCCCCTAACTTACTAGGGGCTCAACCCAAGGGTGGAAAGGATCTTTAAGCCATCGCCATCCAATCCTCTCTATATTAGAGGACATGTAAAGCCGGATTCTCTGGTAGTCGCTTCCACCAGGAAGAGAGCTGGTGTTCCACTCTCCACCGCCCAGGCACCCCCAAACAAGAAATTTAAACGACTGTACACACTGGGCAAGCGTATTACTACCTCTGGCGCATTCATAACTAGAATAGCTAACAGCACTATGATGCTTGCCAGTTATAACAGCACCCAGTATGGATGAGGTCACTTAACATCTAGACTCCGTGCCGGGACCTACACGATCACACCTGCTTAAGGTGGCCCCAGAGGGCATGCATATGTCACAGAATATTCTAAAGAACGTTCTAGACCTTGCTAACACCTCGGGAAGAGTCATCAAAGAGGGAACACTCTTGAAGAGGCACTCATGGCTCAGAAATGCCTATTGAAGAGGCACATCTTTTTTGGTAAAGTTGAGCAATCGAACTGGTGCCATTTCTGGAACAAAATCGAGGAATTTATTCAATGTACTTACTTGTTCCAAAGCAAGATCAAACAATGCGCCCAGTGCTGGACCTACGCCCTCTTGTATGCCAAACCCCAAAAATACAGGATGACAAAATTGCAGGATGTCATCCCACTACTGAAAATAGGGGATTACATGGCTACATTGAACATGAAAGATGCATACTTTTGTATTTCAATGTTGCCACCTCACACAAAATACCTAAGATTGAAATAGGGAGACCAGCATTACCAATTCAAAGTGCTACCATTTGGCATTGCATCAGCCCCCAGGGTGTTCACAAATGTCCTAGCAGTGGTAACCGCCCACTTGCGAAGACAATCCATTCCTTTGTACCCTTATATAGACGACTGGCTAATTACTGGGGACACACCCCAGAGGGGCCTTCAAAGCACGCAACAATCAATCAATCTGTTGTTCCAATTGGACTTTTCCAGAAAAGAAGTCAAGTTAAGTGCCCAGCTAAGTAAAGCAATTTCTGGGAGCACCAATCAAAACAAACGACGGGCTATTTTTCCCCTCCGAAGAGTGGGTTCAGAGCATGTTTTTTCAAACATCGCAGTATGTAGCTGGTCGTCATGTGACAGTATGAAAGGCAATGCGCCTGCTAAGAATAATGGCTTCCTGCATCAACCCGGTGCCACACGCCAGGCTCTGCATGCTTCGATTGGAAGAGTGGCTAGCGAAACAATGGTTGCAAGCAAGCGGGTTGTGGGACGATCTAGTGGTGATTTTGCAACCTCTGGTTCAATCGCTACAGTGGTGGACTAGAAGCAATCTGCTAAAGGGGAAAGCCTTTCAACACACTAACAATCAAAACCACTCTAACAACAGATATGTCAATGACAGGGTACGGAGCTCATTTCCTCCATCACACTGCCCACGGAATGTGGACACAGGCACTAACCAGAAAACATATCAACCTTCTGGAACTGCTAGGAGTCCTCAAAGCACGTCAAGCCTTCAAGACTCAGTTAACACACAACAGTCCTTGTCCTCACAGACAGTACCACAACCATGTTCTATACAAACAAACGGGGGAAACACACTCTCCAGGGCTGTCCAAACTAGCCCAGAACATCTTGCTGTGGGCTCTACATCACAACATGTTGCTAGTAGCACAACATCTTCCAGGGGAACTTAATTCTTTGGCAGACGTGCTAAGCAGGAGTACAATGCTAACCTCAGAGCACAAATGGCGAATAGACAGACGTGCCAAACAACGTCTTCTCAAGTTGGAGAAAGGCTCCAAGGGGGAATGAACTTCTGATGAATTGGTCTGGGAAATTTGCGTACGCTTTCCCCCCCCAACCAACACCTCTTCTCAATAAAATAGTCCACAAGTTACATCAGGAACAAGTAACGCTGATCCTGATAGTTTCCATGTGGGCACGCAAACCTAATTCTTCCACCTTCAAATGAGGTCCCTGTGTCCTCCCTTGAAACTCCCTTGTCCGGACAATATGCTAACCCAGGATCAAGGGACAACGCTTTACCCAAGCACATAAACCTTACACAAGACACTGCTACTTTAACAAATGGAAGCATTTTGTCTTATGGTGCAGGACACAGTCTCTCAATCCAACTGACTGTTCACCGTCTCACATAGTCAGCTACCTTCTTATCTACTTGACTCAGGATAGTCTTTAACTCACTCAAAGTGCACCTAGCGGCTCTCGCCGCTTACACTACATCTCAAAGCAAAATGGTGTGATGGAAAGGTACCTGTAGTTAAAGCCTTCATGGAGAGTGTTAAAAAACAATACCCTCCAATTTACTCCCCGGCTGGCGCCTCAATATCGTACTCATGGGGGGCCCCCTTTGAGTCAATACACAAGGCCAGCCTTAAACACCTAACATACAGGACAGCCTTTCTCATCGTAATCGTATTTCTGATGCTTGTATCTGCTTAAATTCACATGCGCCCACCCTTCGTCCCCTCTTAGAGTTGAATGTTCTTGGGACAAACGTAGATCTTTCACACCTCATGATCTCTACTGTAAGGAAGGCATGGTATCTACAGAAAGACAGAGGCAAGTGACCACGGTTCAAGGGTGTTTATTCAACTTCCATTGTGTTTGAAAAACACCCATTTTATCCTAAATCTAAAGATTGGAGCAAGCTACGACCATTAAATAATAATAACGCAGTCCTAGTGGCGTCTTGTCAAAATAAAAGGGCCTATACTAATTGTTAGGGAGAATTCTCTGTTTAGGCTGAATTTCCTAACCTAGTGAGTCCCCCAGCAGCTTTGCTGGATTTTTGGGGTTTATTTTTTCTCCTGCCAAGAGTGAGACTCTTTTACCCTCACTCTTGGACATGACTTGAGTGTTTCTGTGACTTGCTATGTGCTTATGGGCTAGGGGTATTTTCCCCATAGGCTATCATTGGTTTTTGAATGTGTGTTACACAGCACCCTCAGTGCAGTAACACAGGGGTGTCATAGAGACCCCCAAACATAGACTCCACACCCTGGGACTGACTACTTTCTCCCTGGGTCTGTAAAGTCACCATTGACTTTACTAGTCTTAACTTAGGAACTTAACCAGTACAAACCATCTTACTGTGGAAGTACTGGTAGGGGCAATTAGATTGCCCCTGGGTCTGTTGTTGAGGGGGTACTGTCCCGTCCCCCCCCTCGCCGAGTTCTGGCTGGTGGCAGTGGATACCACGGAAATATTCCACCGGAATATTTCCCAATGGGATTTCCCATTGTTTTTAATGCACCACTTTTTGGTGCAATGTTAAAGATACCGCCGGTTTATTTATTTAATATAAATTCACCGGTTGGGATTTTTTGCCAGAACTCGCTGCCAAAATGGCGTCTAGGTTCACTTCAGTAACCCTGAACCCGAGTCGAGCCTTTGTTCCACTTTTGGCGGGCTTCTGCACAGAAGCCCTCCACAGTGGTGCCATTCTGTCTGGGTACCACAAGGGGTGTGGGAGGGGGTTTAGGCACCCTGGACTGAGTTGCCTTGCCAACTCATGTCGCACTCTGGTGTGATTGGCCCAAGTGGTGAGCCACCCCGCTCACCACTTAGCATGTTTGAGTGACAGCTAGGCTGTATGAATGGGGGTTTGCTGCATATAAGCAGGGTTGTTGGGACTGGTTCTTCAGAAGTCGCCACAGGACCTAAGAAGCCGAAGAGGGAGAAGCCGAGCCGACCTGCCAAGACGACACCACCGGTGGAGCCCTGCGGAACCGTCTCACCACTTTTTCCGACGACAGAGGAGATCTCCCGCCAGAGAGTCTCCTTCCCTTAACTGGTGGGGACAACCAGTTGCTGCCTTCTTTTCGCCGTCCCGAAGCATCTCGAGGCCGCCTTGCCTGTGCCAAGCACCCCAGCAACCGGGATACCACTTTTTACCTCAACCGCGAAAGAGGGGTAAAATCCTTTGTGACCGGAAAACTCCACGGCTGGTCTCATCCCTGGTAGTGCAACGACCTTCAGCTTTCCTCCATGTCGAGATCACCTCTTCCTCTGGACGACGCCGCAACTTGCACCCACTACCAGGAACAACTACCACCGCTGGAGGATCCTTCCCACTTTTAAAGGTACTGTGTTCCGCCCGGCTTCCCTTGCCACCGATTGTACGGGGTAGATTTCGCCCTCGGCTCTCGAACCTGGGTAAGCCCCGGACACCCTAACCAAACTTTTTGTAAATTCAGTAAAACCTTTTCTACTCACCTGCAAAGACTTGTGACATTGTGTGATCTTGGGCATATTTTCGCCTGGCTCTCTCTAAAGCGGGCCACGAACCAATTCTCCTTGTTCCACAATTGACTGCCTTTTCTAACCTTATGTGAAAAGTGTTTTACCTTGCTGCTTTCATTACTTCTGCTTTTTCCCTCCTTTTTCTAATAACTTGTTGGAGTGCCATCTGACGTTAAGCGCTCACCTCTGTTTGGAAATAAGTGGTGTTAACTTAGACGTGTCCAACAAATGACTAGGGATGTACATATAAGTAATAGTGACTGTGTTTTGACTTACTTACCTTTTTCTGTGTTAGTGTAATTTATGAGTGTGCTTTTAAAATAAATAAGTATATACTTTTACACCTAGCTCTGGTCAGTGTTTGCTTGTACTACTGTGCCTCTGTACCTATCCTGTATCCTCTATATACTGCCTAACTCTTCTTGAGGGAAGTCTGACTGCTCAGCCACAGCTACCACAGTGAATCTGTGTGGTACAGACTGCTACCAAGTGGGTTTACTGCCAACACCTGTAGTCTTAAATCTTTTGCAGTGGTCCCAGAGGGAACTGCACAGGTTTCTGCTTAACACTGGTGTACAGCGGTGGGATTTGTATTGAGTATACACTTTAGTGTACTTTTGAGATATGAGATACCTTAGTGCAACTAACCACAAAGCTTAAGCACAAGAAAGAAAAAGTCATTTTCTAACCTGTCTACTATGGAAAGTTATAGTCAAGAATCCCTTGCTACAAAAACTGCTGATTGTCTAAGACTTCTCTGTAAGCATAAGAATCTCATGACTAAAGGAAAGAAAATGGAGCTAATAGAAAGGTTGTTAGAAAACCAAAGTCTGGATGATGGTTCAGAGGAACCTATCACTCCAGCAAATGTAGAGAACAGCAATGATATTGATATTGAACAAAGTATTGATGATCTTGGGTCAGAACCAGAAGAGGAGGATGAAACTGTTGTAGATGTTCCCTCTAGGTCTCCTACTGGACCTTTGCCAGGTCCCACATTTAACCCTCAATACTTTGAACTGGAGAAAATGAAACTTGAATTAGAGTACAAGAAACTTAATGCTCAAACTGACAAAGAACTAAGGCTAAGGGAAATGGAGCTCAAGTATGAGCTAGAAATGAAAAAATTGTCTGTTGAGAATGCTTCTCTCTCTGGCTCCTCTAGAAGTTCCAGTCCTAAAAGACCCCGGATGCCTAAGGAATTGATTGGTATGTATGAGCCTAAATTGGATGTGTTGGATTGGTTGTCTGTTTTTCAGTATAATCATGGGCTCCAGAACATCACAGGTAATGAGTTACTCACCTGGTTGTTCTCTAGGCTTCCCCCTGTTGCAACTGATGCGGTAATGGAGTTGGGGGGAGGAGGATAGGAAAGAGTATGAATGTGTGAAACTAGCTTTGATAGCTAGGTTTGGAAAGACCCCTTCCCAGTATCTTAAGAGGTTTAGGAGCCTCAAAAAGCATGATGGTACCCCTTGGGCTACCTGGGTGTGTGAAGGGTTGAAAAACTTAGAGGGATGGATTAAGGGTTACAAAGTGAACACTTATGAAGGAATGAGGAATCTTGTAATGATGGAGTCAATTTATGATGCCTGCTCTCCTGAGCTCAGACAGCACTTGGCTGATTCACGGTATTTAGATCCTAGGAAACTAGCTAAGGCTGCTGACTTGTGGGTTGCCAACCGGGCTACTCACAAGGATTCTGGGGTAACTCAGAAGAAGGATGAGGGAAGACAGCCTAAAAAAGACTCCAAAGAGAATTCTAATAATTCTAATTCCAAAGAGGGCCCCAAACCAAACCATAAGGGTAAGCCACCCGGGAAACCACAGCAGAGTAGTATACCTTCTGGTGCTAAACCAGAAGGAGGTCAGAACAAGCCTCCATTCCAAAGGACCTTTGGGGCCTGTTATGTTTGTAAGGCTACTGACCAATGTGAAAGGGGATCCCAGAAGTAAGGGTAAACCTTCAGGGGTCCAGCTTGTCTCCTTAGCCTTCGCTCCAGAGGAGGAAGTCACTATGGCAAGTGGAAACTTTCTACTACTGGCTGATGAACCCACTGGAGTCTCAGCCAGTGTTTCTTTAGTCTCTCTGGGGTTGTGGGAACAACAGAATTTAGATGTGTATAATTCTATCCCAGATAATACTAAAGAGTATTATAAGGACAGTGTCCACGTGAATGGTCAGGAGACTCCTGCCATCAGGGACACTGGGGCCAGCATAACTGTGGTGGATGAATCATTTTTCAAGGCAGAGGATGTTGCTAAGGCACCCAAATGCCTCACCAAGTTAGCTGGAGGGCCTGTGCAGATGTGTCCCCAGTTACCAGTTCTCATACAGTGTAATGGTATGGCTGTGAAGATACCTGTCAGTATACAATGTGAAGTGCCAGGAAGGGTTCTGTTGGGAAATGACCTGAAAGCTCTTGGAGTTGTGTCACATACCCCCAGACCTCCTAGTAAAAGTTTACAGGAGCTCACCAAACCTGCAAGAGAGAAAACCCTGCAAGGTTTATCTCAGGAGATGATGACAGAAATCACTCCTCTCCCACTGGAGCAACTTACTGCAGTAACTACCAGATCAGGAGCAAAGGGGCAACCCAAGACTCCTAGGAAAAAGCCTACAGCAAGCACTCCAGTGCTTCCAACAAGGACTTCCCCGAGGTTGTCCAAAGTTACACCTGTAACTCCACCTCCAGCTGAGGCTGAGAGGGAGGTACAACCCTGTCTGGTTGAACTAGACTCTAAAGAAGATCTAGTAGGAGGCCCAGAACTTATTGGAGACCTGGACCCGGCTGACCATCCTGAGCTGCAGTCTTTACTGGCAGAAGGTGGACCCAGCAGGACAGCTTTTCGTAAGGGACAAAGAGAATGTCCAACTCTGGAGGGTCTCCGCCAACAGGCCGCTTCTCAGGCTGATGGGCAAGAGCCTGGGAAGTATAGGTTACACTGGGAAGATGGCCTCTTCTACAGTGAACCCACTGAATCTGAACCTGGAGCCTACCAACGCCTGGTAGTGCCCCAAGAGAACAGACAACAGTTCTTGCAACTAGCCCACGAGATTCCTTTGGCTGGTCACTTGAGTTTCAAGAAGACCAAGGAAAGGCTCTCCCTCTACTTTTATTGGCCAAAGATGGGGGCTGAAGTAGATAGATATTGCAGGAGCTGCCATACCTGCCAGACTTCTGGTAAGGTTGGTTCCAAGAATGTGGCACCTTTTAGTGCCTCTCCCAGTTGTGGGAGTCCCATTTGAGAGGGTAGGGATTGACATTGTCGGTCCCCTTGATCCTCCAACCTCCTCAGGCAACAGGTTTATCCTTGTCGTAGTAGACCATGCTACTAAGTACCCTGAGGCAATTCCTATGAGGACTGTTACAGCTCAGGCTGTGGCTAAGGCCCTCCTTGGTATCTTTACCAGGGTTGGGTTTCCTAAGGAGGTGATCTCTGACAGGGGGTCAAATTTTATGTCCAACTACATGAAAGCCATGTGGAAAACCTGCGGAGTCACCTACAAGTTCTCAACCGCATACCACCCTCAGACAAACGGGTTGGTAGAAAGGTTTAACAGAACTATGAAGAGCATGATGGGTGCTTTAGAAGAACCCCTTAAGAAGAAGTGGGACCTTCTACTGCCATGCCTTCTATTTGCTTATAGGGAAGTCCCTCAGGAAGGAGTAGGTTATTCTCCCTTTGAACTTCTCTATGGCCATCCAGTCAGAGGCCCCTTGGCCCTGATTAAGGAGGGGTTGGAGAGTGCTCCTTCCCCCAAGCCAGTCAGAGTGACTGACTATGTGATAGGTCTCCGAAGGAGAATGTCACACATGATGGCAGAAGCAAGTGACAACTTGAAAGCTGGCCAAGCTCTGATCAAACATTGGCATGAACAGAAGGCTAACATGGTTGAGTTTACTCAAGACCAGCTAGTTCTAGTTATGCTTCCAAAAAGGCAGAGGGCCTTGCAAGACAAATGGATGGGACCCTTCAAGGTTGTGGGAAAACTTGGAGAGGTCAACTATCTGGTGGATCTGGGCAAACCCAGGGAAGCTCCCCGAGTCTTCCACACCAACCGCCTCAAAGCCTATGTCGCTAGACCAGAAGTAGGAGCCTTGCTTCTAGCTTCATCAGAAGAGGAGGAGAAGAGTGAAGCTCTACCTGACCTCCTGAGAGGCTTACCTTTGGACGAAAAGGTTGAAGGAGTTAATCTCTCTTCAGATCTGACCCCTGAGCAACAGGAGGAGTGCAAAGCGATGTTAAATCAGTTTGCCCCCCTGTTCTCACTTTCACCAGGCTTCACCCCTTGGGGACAGCATGATATACTCACTGGTGACTGTCTGCCAGTCAAAAGCAGAGGATATAGAATGTCAGAACATGTCAGAACCCATATCAAAGGTGAGGTCAAGAAGATGCTTGATCTCGGGGTAATAGAGCCCTCTACTAGTCCATGGTCTAGCCCAGTGGTGTTAGTGCCAAAGGCAGGATCCAAAGAGTTGAGATTCTGTGTGGACTATAGAGCTCTTAATGCAGTCACCAAGACTGATGCACACCCTTTGCCAATGACAGATGAGTTGGTGGATAAACTTGGTGCAGCCAAGTACCTCAGCACACTGGACCTTACATCAGGCTATTGGCAAATAGCCCTGACAGACCATGCCAAGGAGAAAACTGCATTTTCTACCCCAGTTGGCCTATACCAATTCAAGGTTATGCCTTTTGGACTGAAAAATGCACCTGCAACATTCCAAAGGATGGTGAACCAAGTTCTAGCTGGGATGGAAGACTTCTGCATGGCATACTTGGATGACATTGCAGTCTTCAGCCACTCCTGGGAGGAACATGTGACCCACTTAGGACATGTTTTGCAGGCTCTTGAGCAGGCCAATCTGACCATAAAGGCAAGCAAATGCCAAATTGGACAGAGTAAAGTGGTCTACCTTGGACATGAGGTAGGAGGTGGAGAAATAAGGCCTTTGCTCAGCAAGATTGAAGCTGAGCAAAATTGGACAACACCTACTACTCAGACCCAGGTGAGAGCCTTCTTAGGCCTCACTGGGTACTACAGGAATTTCATTGAGAACTATGGGACCATAGCTTCTCCTCTGAATGTGATCTCCTCTCCAAAATTCCCTAAAAAGGTCAAATGGAATGAGGAATGCAATCAGGCCTTTGAAAACCTGAAGAAAGCTCTTTGCCAAGCTCCAGTACTCAGAGCTCCTGACTACCACCAAACTTTCATTGTACAAACTGATGCTTCCAATGTAGGTATAGGTGCAGTTCTTAGCCAACTGGATGAGAAGGGTAGGGAACACCCCATTTGCTTCATCAGTAGAAAACTGAAGGATCCTGAAACAAGGTGGGCAACAATCGAAAGAGAATGCTTTGCTATTGTGTGGGCACTGAAGAAGTTTAGGCCATACTTGTATGGTTCTACTTTTGTCATTCAGACTGACCACCAACCCTTGAGATGGTTAATGCAAATGAAAGGGGGAAAATCCAAAACTATTGAGACGGTCAATCTGCCTCCAAGGGTTTGATTTCACCATTGAGCACAGGTGAGGGTGTCACCATCAAAATGCTGATGGACTCTCTAGGATGTATGTCATCTACTAGAGGTATGAGGTTCATCCAGGAGTGGACTAAATCCTCCTGTCCCTTAGTCTGGGGGGGGGGGCGAGTGTTAGGGAGAATTCTATGTTTAGGCTGAATTTCCTAACCTAGTGAGTCCCCCAGCAGCTTTGCTGGATTTTTGGGGTTTATTTTTTCTCCTGCCAAGAGTGAGACTCTCTTACCCTCACTCTTGGACATGACTTGAGTGTTTCTGTGACTTGCTATGTGCTTATGGGCTAGGGGGTATTTTTTCCCCCATAGGCTATCATTGGTTTTTGAATGTGTGTTACACAGCACCCTCAGTGCAGTAACACAGGGGTGTCATAGAGACCCCCAAACATAGACTCCACACCCTGGGACTGACTACTGTCTCCCTGGGTCTGTAAAGTCACCATTGACTTTACTAGTCTTAACTTAGGAACTTAACCAGTACAAACCATCTTACTGTGGAAGTACTGGTAGAGGCAATTAGATTGCCCCTGGGTCTGTTGTCGAGGGGGTACTGTCCCGTCCCCCCTCGCCGAGTTCTGACTGGTGGCAGTGGATACCACGGAAATATTCCACCGGAATATTTCCCAATGGGATTTCCCATTGTTTTTAATGCACCACTTTTTGGTGCAATGTTAAAGATACCGCCGGTTTATTTATTTAATATAAATTCACCGGTTGGGATTTTTTGCCAGAACTCGCCGCCAAAATGGCGTCTAGGTTCACTTCAGTAACCCTGAACCCGAGTCGAGCCTTTGTTCCACTTTTGGCGGGCTTCTGCACAGAAGCCCTCCACAGTGGTGCGGTTCTGTCTGGGTACCACAGGGGGTGTGGGCGGGGGTTTAGGCACCCTGGACTGAGTTGCCTTGCCAACTCATGTCGCACTCTGGTGTGATTGGCCCAAGTGGTGAGCCACCCCGCTCACCACTTAGCATGTTTGAGTGACAGCTAGGCTGTATGAATGGGGGTTTGCTGCATAAAAGCAGGGTTTTTGGGACTGGTTCTTCAGAAGTCGCCACAGGACCTAAGAAGCCGAAGAGGGAGAAGCCGAGCCGACCTGCCAAGACGACACCACCGGTGGAGCCCTGCGGAACCGTCTCACCACTTTTTCCGACGACAGAGGAGATCTCCCGCCGGAGAGTCTCCTTCCCTTAACTGGTGGGGACAACCAGTTGCTGCCTTCTTTTCGCCGTCCCGAAGCATCTCGTGGCCACCTTGCCTGTGCCAAGCACCCCGGCAACCGGGATACCACTTTTCACCTCAACCGCGAAAGAGGGGTAAAATCCTTTGTGACCGGAAAACTCCACGGCTGGTCTCATCCCTGGTAGTGCAACGACCTTCAGCTTTCCTCCACGTCGAGATCACCTCTTCCTCTGGACGACGCCGCGACTTGCACCCACTACCAGGAACAACTACCACCGCTGGAGGATCCTTCCCACTTTTAAAGGTACTGTGTTCCGCCCGGCTTCCCTTGCCACTGATTGTACGGGGTAGATTTAGCCCTCGGCTCTCGAACCTGGGTAAGCCCGGGACACCCTAACTAAACTTTTTCTAAATTCAGTAAAACCTTTTCTACTCACCTGCAAAGACTTGTGACATTGTGTGATCTTGGGCATATTTTCGCCTGGCTCTCTCTAAAGCGGGCCACGAACCAATTCTCCATGTTCCACAATTGACTGCCTTTTCTAACCTTATGTGAAAAGTGTTTTACCTTGCTGCTTTCATTACTTCTGCTTTTTCCCTCTCTTTTCTAATAACTTGTTGGAGTGCCATCTGACGTTAAGCGCTCACCTCGGTTTGGAAATAAGTGGTGTTAACTTAGACGTGTCCAACAAATGACTAGGGATGTACATATAAGTAATAGTGACTGTGTTTTGACTTACTTACCTTTTTCTGTGCTAGTGTAATTTATGAGTGTGCCTTTAAAATAAATAAGTATATACTTTTACACCTTGCTCTGGTCAGTGTTTGCTCGTACTAATGTGCCTCTGTACCTATCCTGTATCCTCTATATACTGCCTAACTCTTCTTGAGGGAAGTCTGACTGCTCAGCCACAGCTACCACAGTGAATCTGTGTGGTACAGACTGCTACCAAGTGGGTTTACTGCCAACACCTGTAGTCTTAAATCTTTTGCAGTGGTCCCAGAGGGAACTGCACAGGTTTCTGCTTAACACTAATAAACCTATTGCCAATTCTTACCTCTAAATACAAATAGTATGGGAAACAATGTTATGTAAAAGAAAAAGTCTTCAAGAAATTATATGTCAGGATATTCAAGCCGTAGGCATCTCTTCCACACATTTTTAGCACGCGACAAGGTGGCACACTTGGGCTTAACACAGTCCGACTTCTCTTGCACGAGGGTGCAGTTCAAATCTTCAACATCATGGCCTTCTGTGGCAAAGTCTCTTTGCCATTCAAAGTTTCTTCTTTCAGAACTCCATTTGTATTTCACATATACACAATTTTCTTAGGTGTTTTACTATCCACCTCGGATCCCCCTCTGCCGGGCTTATATCCACTTTAAACAATTTTCTTAGGATATTCAGGTATGCAATTTCTCGGGTGATTCACTGTTCACCCCGGATGCCCTCCACCAGGCTCAGATCCACTTTGACATCAAATCTTCAATCAGTCTCCCCCTGCAGGGCGTGGGCAAATAACACACATGTTCTTTAACCCAAAGCTTTCTCTCCCCTTGATTATCGATGCGTAAGAGCCCCGGGTACCTCCGACCCACAATATAGGATTCTTCAGCTGGGTTTCCTGGTCTTACGTTTTCTATTCTCGAGGTTTCATGAAAGTAACAGTTCCTTGTCGAAAAGGTCAAGGGAGCTTTGCTCCTTGCAATCCCCTTCTGTTTTGACGTCTTTCTCCTCTTGTTAAACTGCCATTTTGGAACTAGTTTCCTCATGTGCTTTGCGTTGCTCAGTGTGTGCTCTTGTGCTTTGACATTTATCCGTCTGCGGAAGTGCAATGGAAGTCAGGGGTGTGTGTGATAGTCAGTAATTGCCTGACCTTTCCTGACCATTGTATTGGGACACGTCAGGTATATAGTTCAAGTGTTAGTCCGTTTTCTCGAATTGTGTGCTGTCCGTGAGAAAGGGTTTGTGCTGTAAAGGACGTTTGGGGGAGGTAGCTTTCCTAAATATCCTACCTGATAGGATGGGTAAAGGTGTTACAGGGAAGGGGATATTGGGTCTCACCATCTGATGTCCCACTCACTGAAGACACCTCACCCGGGTGATCTGCCCGCATTGTTCCACCCCCAGGAACTGGATCCAAAAGCAATGGCCGTGTCCTGGCCACCTGGATGACAGATCCCTAGGGACTAGTGAGTGAGACACCTTCTGGTTTCTCATACTACCTACACTCCACGCTTACAATTTACACTCCCTATTGTCAGAAACAAATAATCTGAGAGCACTCAACGCATGAGGGCTCATTGGTACAGGGTACGTCAGACTAGGGATAGTATTACAGACACGCCCTGTCGACATCCCTTTTCGAACTTCGAAAAACGTAATGTGCAATACTCTGCAACTTCCACTAAATGTCGGCCTATGCAAAGCATGTGAATCTAAGCAGATACAAGCATCAGAAATAGGATTAGTGAGTAATGTTTCCCATGTGTGCACAAACACAAGGACATCATTCCTGTTAAACGCTCTGTACTCCCGCGGCTCCTGTTAAGCAAAAGACGAAAACACTATGGCTAGGTCATACTTCTCAGAATTTTATATTTATTCAAACCAAATCAAAAGTGTCATGTCGGCAGAAAAAACAGCATGCACAAAAATTAACAACTAACTCGTTTTGCCTTACGGCTTCGTCAGAGTTGTGTGTGATATCAGTTTACAGTCTTTTTATGGTGGATTTCGAACATTCAAGATAATAATTTCTTTCTTTGTTGTTGTTTCTTCAATGTGTTTTGTCGGGCTGTGTCCATGTCCTGATCTTGATAGGTAGCGTGATATGTAGCACCATTTTGGAATGGTGTATGGTGTCCATTTCCTTATTGGTTTCTGCTCCATTGTTATCCATTATAAATATATTTTTTGAAGTTTATTGAAGCATTTATCTTTGTATCAGATCTACCTGAAACGGTCATTCCCACTGTGTGTTTCTTGATCTTTTCATTGTTCATATTCAGTGTTGATGCTTTTGCAGATCTATGTAGGGTGCTGTAGGTGATGTGTCAACTTTTCCTCCGTCTGACACTTCTCTAGTGGCCCCGGTAGTCTTGGCAGAGTTACATAGTTGGACACGACTATCCAACGGGCCATCGACACCAGCCTCAAGGTCTCATGGAATTAGAGAACAGGTCCACTTTCATGCCGCTATTGCAGCTAACCTGAAATAGTTAAAAGAGAACAGGAAAAAAGACTTGAGCCTAGCAGTAAATAGCATTAAACAAAAGGCTAGCTCGCTGTCCCATGAGTATGCTGGCAACCCTAGTGATTTAATTTACCCGCAATCCCCTGTCTTAGGCCTCGACCCACAACAGCACAAAGGCCCATCCGATCACATACGCCTACCTAGCTCATCTTTACCCTTATACCCGCTCGAAGACACCCTAATAGACCTTAATCAACAGGTGTTGCAAAACTTCCTGGTACTGACCAGGATTTTGAACCTGCTTGATAAAGGACATGAATATACCCATGGTGCAATAAATGCACTAAGCATTTCCAACTCAGAAATTTCGAATACATTAAGCCGAATTGAAGGTTTTATGATGGCCCAAGAAAAATGCCATACATTTTGGCCGTCTCAACTTCTTAATGGCCAGCAGCCTGCTCAAAAAGCACATAGATCTTCATTAAGCACACTGATCAAAATACTGATGCAGGAAACTGCGCCCAGAAGACTGCCGTCCAAATTATGCAACTTCAAAAGCCTTATGATGCCATTGATAGCTTGTCCCAGGTGCCTGATTATCTAGAAGTTTCCAAATTACAGCATGATCGCATATTGGTCTTGGAAAACATTCTTGTGGCAGCCAATCTAGTCCCACCCGAGATATTGAGGGGAGAACAGATTGGAAGCACGCTAACAAATGTGTCCTCTGCTAATGATATGCCGGATAGCCCGTCGGCCTTAACAGACTTGATCAACCTCAATGTGGCCACTCAAATAGTGCAACAATCAGTGCCTGAAATCCTTGTAGAACAAAGTGAATCACAACAATCCACTTTCTTTATGTCTCGGAAAGCAAAGAAAATGCCTGCAAGAGCACAGAAAAGGTGGGCACAGGTTAATGCTCTTTCTGCCAACACTACTATTTTAGACAAAACTAAAAAACAAATCTAATAAACTACAGAACTTAAGTCAGCTCTCCTAGCTCACTTATTAAAAACCTTGCATTAAAGTCGTCGGACGACATGGCTATTGATTTGAACCAATTGAACATAGAGAGCCAATCACAGGAAAATGACATCTGTCAGTGCACTCAACAATTAATACCATTGACACTGCAGGTATGGACAAAAAAGAAATGCGGCAATCTGGTGTTGGGTCCGGTGAGCATGAGCATGCTGTACTTAATAAGGCAATGACAGATATGTTGGATGCTAAAGTAAACACTGAGGGGTGTTTATTGCCTTTATTGGTGACAAATCCACCGCTGATCACAGGTACTTCCGATTCCTTAAAATTTAAAACAGTGACAAATGACAGAGCTGATGAGGCGGCACTTAATGTGGCAAACCCGGTAGCAAGTAAGGATATGCTCCCAGAGATGAAACTGGTGATGGGGTGGTGGGCTGACCCAAGTAAGATATACAAACCCAACTTAAACCCAGCTGCATTGATGAAAGTCTTTCACCAAATACTGGCTCTGCGTAATTTGGTCTCAGAGGATTTAGACTGGATTAGATTACCTCACTCGCCCAACCATTGCATGATTTGTAAATTCCAAATGCCCATTATTGCTTCTCTAATTTGGAATGATCACAAAGACCTTGAATTTTTAGGCTATACTTTGTTTGCCTGCTACTCAATGGAGGAGCCAACAAGCTTTATTGAATATCAACAGCCTGTATTAATGCAAGAGTCAAATAGTGACTTGAAGGATCTCCAGATGGCAACATTGAATGAAAAAGTAAGAATACAATCTGAATCAGTAGCTCAGATACTAAACGGCCTCGCCTGGCTGGAACCATTGATGAATTCCATACTTAATGAAAAATCCATAAAAGATAAATCATAAAATAATGTCATCGTGTTGAATTCATGGAATTGCTGTGGTTTCAAGAATCTGGCCTTGTGGTTTGGGAAGCTACCCTGTAACAAACATCTGGCAATAATCATTGTACAAGAAACCGTGGCAATTTCAGATATTTACTTGGAGGGTTACTCTGCATTTTTTAACCATGCTGAAAAGGGCATACTTGGGCGACCACGAGGTGGTCTCGCCATTTTTGTGAAAAATGTGTATTCCTTGAAAATAAGGCTGGTGTACTCTACCTCAGAAATGCTGTCCATTGTCATATCTCTGTGCAGTTTATGGCGTGTCCATTTGCTAATTATATCCTTATACTGGAATGCTAATGCAATCTTCATTGATGGTATAATTGATAGATTGAATACGCTGTTGATGGAAGTTCTTGCTGAATTGCAAATGTGCACACAATACTAGGTGGTGACTTCAATTCTATCTTAATGACAAGCTACCCTCAGAGTAAATTGAATAATTATTATTATGCTACTGCTTCATACGAGAGAGGTCAATTGTGGGTAAAAAATTTTGAAGGATGGGACATGCAAATTATTCCCTTCATGTCGAATGATTCCATAATGACCTGGTCTCGAGGTATGAACTAGTCCAATTGACTATATGGTCATGTCGAGTAGGCTAGCCAGTAGAGCCTCTCCATGTTTTATAGGGTACTTGAGCTTGAGCGACCACTGTCTATTGGATTGCTCGATCGAATTCAGCCTACCAGAGTATAAACTGTTAAAACCTTTGGCCCTACCAGAAATTGATAGGCACGCTCTATCTATAAAGTGGAATCCAACACTTTGTAGACAACTTAACTGCCTAGTTAGCAGGGATATCGTAAAAATTAACCCCAATCTGATGTCTGCTGATGAATGTAGGTCTGGTGACCTTAGGAATGAACAGATGATTCAGAAACTTCTTATCCATTTAACAACTGTGAAATCTGCTGCACACACTGATGACTCACCTGGGTGATTTAATTCTGCTATTGTGAGAAGGAAAAGGCAGAAAAATGTTGAAATCTGTACTTCGCTAAGGAACTCAAAGAATGCCCTAGATCACTTAATTGACCAAAAGGCTATTTTAGTAAAGTATAAAAATGATATTATAATCATGAAATTTGAGATTTACCTAAAAAAAATCAAAAAATGATAAACCTTTTATCCACTAGAAAAACGCGAGAAATCTGGGCGATTGTGAGAGACCCTTTAGCGAAAGCACAGGTTGCAATGCGCTCCGCAGTGAGTGTAGAGTCCTGGGTTGAATTCTTTTGTAATAAGTATGCATTGCCTCAGAAATTTAAGCTTAAGATCCAATCCTTGGTGGTGGACCTACCAAACAGATGGCCTTGGGGAGAGGAAGAAATCGAGCTGGTGATTAGGAATCTAAAACCCCCCAAAGCGGCAGGGCCAGATGGAATTCCGCCTTGTCTCCTAAAAGATGACCCGAAGTTATGGGCTGCATGCTTGAAACGTTATGACTATTTGTTCCAAACAAAACACTTGCCAGCTTCTTGGTCATCTGCCATAGTGATCCCTCTGCATAAAAAGGGAGCCATCAATGATCCGGCCACTTTCAGACCGATTGCGCTGATAGATGTGTCAGCAAAGGTCTTTGCCTCCCTATTTCTTAGAGAGCTGAATGAAATCATTTCGACCAGGCACATTCTATCACTGTTCCAGACCGGTTTCAGGAAAGGGATGGGTACCCAACTGAATGCAACAATCTTCGTGCACTTATTGCTAGCCTCTCGTAAGGAACATAAGGGTCCAACTTACATGGCACTTTTAGATCTCTCTTCTACTTTTGACAGCGTCATCAGGGAAAATCTATGGGATAAAATGCGAAATTTCAAGATTCCAGCAAATATTATTGCTATGATTGCTCTCCTTCATAACAATACTAATTACAGGGTAATAATTGATCAAACTGAGCGGCTAACAGACCCAATAATTACCTACATAGGAATAAAACAAGGGTGCAACCTTGCGGCTATTTTATTTAATCTGTATCTTGCCGATATTGAGAAACTATGGTTGCACTCTGACTCCTTTCCGGTCAAACGAGTTGTTCTGCGCATTAATTGGCTTGCATTTGCGGATGATGTCATCCTCTTTGACCGCACTCTGTTTGGACTTAAAAACAAATTGCATCACTTTCTGTCTTTTGTGATAAACATAATCTCACAACAAATCCACTGAAATCCAATATTAGACTGTGTCTTTTTTGAAAATGATAGGCAAAAATATTTTGGAGTCTATGTGAACAGAGTTAATGCGGTTACCTTAGAAACCCTATGGTCACAATGTATGTGGGGGTACAGGAAATCACTATTACTTGCGCTGTTTCATTTTGAGACCATTATAAACAAGAAACTTGAGCTTGTTAAGGTCTAGGCTCATGGGATCTAGGCAATGGTCTTACCTCTAGAGTATGTCATGTCTGCACTTATGAGCTTTAGCGAATGCTAATAAGATGCAAGCAATCGGATAATGGTTATGAAAGGATGATACACACGTGTTTATACAATAATGGTGAAATTAGGCACTTGAGTGGCAGACAATACTATTGATTCTCTGGAGTGGGAATGAAACGATAAATTGGGTAGTAGTAGTCTCTCAAAACAATATTATTATTGATTGAAGAAACCTACAGCGTAGAAACAAGATTTTATGTAATGATTTTTTAAACGTGATGAGTTCATGTGACTTAAACGCTCATGTAAAATTAGAAGAATATCATTTAGTGATGTAGTTTTATCTATGTATGTTTTTTGTTTATATGGTTGAAAACTCATGTTTTGTAACTTTTAATCTCGAATTGTTTGTGTTGTAAAGATGTTGAAACAAACCCAACATAATTAAAAAAAAAAGCATACTTTCTGTTTTCAATGTTGCCAGCACACATAAAGTACCTAAGGTTCATGATAGAGGACAAGCACTATCAGTTCAAAGTTCTTCCCTTTTGCATTGCCTCAGCCCCAACAGTGTTTACAAAGGTACTGGCGCTAGTAGTGGCTCACCTGCGCAGGCAGTCTATTCCAGTCTATCCTTACTTCGACTGGCTAATAACAGGGGATTCATACGGAACATGCCTATCAAATACCCAGAAGACGATAGATCTCGTCTTCAGTCTGGGATTCTCGATCAACGAGAAAAAGTCCAGCCTAGACCCCTGCCAAGTCGAGCAATTTCTGGGGGTTCTAATTCGGACCAAGGGCGGGCTCGTCTTTCCCTCCAACGAGAGGGTTCAAAACATGCTTTTCCAGATCCCTCACTATGTAGCCAGTCACGAGGTTACCGTACGCAAGGCCATGCGACTGTTAGGGATGATGGCTTCCTGCATTTATCTAGTCCCACACAGGCGTCTGCGGCCCATGCAAGAGTGGCCCTTGAGCCAGTGGTGTCAGCCCAGCGGACAATGGGACGATCTAGTGGTTGTATCGGCAGCCCTCGTTCAGTCTTTGCAGTGGTGGTTGAGGGAGAACCTGTTGCAAGGGAAAACCTTAACCACCCCCGCAGTAGAAGCCGCTCTCAGCACGGACGCATCTCTGACAGGCTGGGGGCTCGCCTCCTTCACCAGACAGTGCACAGCGTGTGGTCCACAGCTGTAGCAAGCAACCAAATAAACCTGTTGGAGCTACTAGCAGTATTCAAAGCCCTAAATGCATTCCAGACAGACCTCCAGGGGAATACAGTCCTAGTCCTCACAGACAGTACCATGGCCATGTACTATCGGAACAAACAGGGGGGCACTCGCTCTCTAAGGCTATCCAAGCTGTCCCAGAAAATTTGGAAGTGGGCTCTCAAACACAAGATGTTCCTCCAATCGCAACACATTCCAGGGGAAATCAATCTTCTGGCAGATGCGCTCAGCAGAGACTTCCCACTACCCATAGAGTATGAATGGAAGTTACATGAAGACATTGTTTTCAACATCTTCGCAGACTGGGGCTTCCCAGAGATCGACTTGTTTGTAACTTTGGAGAACACACAATGCCCAGATCATGCCTCTGGATAACATGGTCAGGGAAATTTGTCTACGCTTTTACCCTCCTACTCCCCTGCTCAACAAGATAGTGCACAAGATGCACCAGGAACTAGTTACCGTGATTCTGGTGGCCCCAATGTGGTTCCGCCAACCCTGGTTCTCTCACTTGATGGCAATGTCAGTCGCTCCGGCGAGGAAGCTGCCATGCCCATACAACATGCTGTCACAAGACAAAGGAGAGACACTTCATCCATGCCCGCAAACTCTCAACTTGGCAGCCTGGCTTCTGAAGTCCTAGAGTTCAGGCCCCTCCAACTCCCTCAAATGCATGGACATACTTGGGGAAGCAATAAAACCCAATACGAGACATTGCTACTCCAATCAATGGAAATGCTTCGTCATCTGGTGCAATGCAAAGAGCATCATTCCTATTAACTGTACACCAACAGATATTGTCCTGTACCCGACTCACTTACTAGACTGCGGTCTGGTTTTCAATTCCTTAAAGCTCCTCTTAGCGGCACTTTCAGTTTACACCACGTCCCAGAAAAACGTTTTGTGATGGACAATTCCAGTGGTCTAGGCTTTTATAGAACGGGTTAAAAGACTTCATCCTCGTGTCTCCAACCCAGCTCCCCGATGGGACCTGAATGTTGTACTGACTCGACTAATGGGACCTCCGTTTTGACCTATGCATAAGACGAGCCTTAAAGCACTCGCGTAGAAAACTGCCTTCCTGGTGGCAGTTACATCAATAAGGAGAGTTTGTGAACTGCAGACCCTTTCAGTTCAAGAGCCATTTGTCACAGTTCACAAGGATAAGGTAGTCCTGCGCACTCACCCAGGGTTTGCGCCTACATTTATTTCAAAGTTCCATGTGAACCAATCAATGGAACTACCCACCTTCTTCCAGAACCCCACTAACGTGGCAGAAATAAGCCTCCACACACTTGATGTGAGGAGAGTGTTGATATATTATCTGGAGAAAACTAAACCACTAAGGAAGACAAACCAGTTTTTCGTTTCTGTGGCCGCTGGTAGAGAAGGAGACCCTGTCTCTAAATCAGCTATTTCTAAGTGGATTGTAAACTGCATCACACTGTGTTACACTCTTGCTAGGAGAGATCTGCCCTTCAAGCCTAGAGCACCCTCTACTCGGGGCGCTGGGGCTTCCATAGCATTCATTGCAAATGTTCCTCTTGAATGCATTTGTAAAGCAGCAACCTGGAGTTCTGTACACACCTTTACACAACACTACTGCCTAGAAACACACTCTACGTCTGACTCTCAGGTGGGACAAGCGGTGCTAAGACATCTCTTTGGTACTGTTGCTTCACACATCCCACCACCATCTCTGGGTACTGCTCGCTAGTCTCTGCACAGCATGTGCTTCTAAGCAGATTAACAAGCATTAGAAGACATGCATTAATAACATTTCTGATGATTGTATCTGCTTAGATTCACATGTGCCCACCCTTCCTCCCCTATTGGAGTAGAAAGAACGTAGACATCTTACACCTTTCTCTTTGTACTCACTCACGATAGTCATAAGGCTCCCTCACGGCAGAAAAAAACACAATTGGAGGGACCTCAGCGCGTGAGTGATTTTGGGTACACTACACGTCACGTTAGGGATAGTGTTACAGGCACGGTCATGTTGACGTCCCCTTCGATCCTCGAAAGAAAGATGTAATACTCCGCGATTACCACTAGATGTCGGACTATATGCACAGCATGTGAATCTAATACGGTAAGTAATGCATGTCTTACACCTAGAGCACACTCTACACGTAGTACAGGGCTTTATTGACCTTTATTGCAAATGTACATTTGGAGGCACTCTTTAAAGCTGCTACATGGAGATCAGTTCACACCTTCACTCAACATTACTATGTTGACACACAGACGAGGAACAGGCGGTGTTGAAATATTTGTTTGCCTCTTACTTCTAACAACCCTTCTCCTGATACTACTTGCTAGCCTATGCAAAGTGTGTGATTCTAAGCCGATCCACACACCTCAGAAGACAAACATTACATGCCTGTAATTGTCTTTCTGATGATTGTATCTGCTCTGATTCTTATGCACCCCCCCCTGCCTTCACTCGTGGGGAGTAGAAGGTACATAGACAAAATACACCTCTTCACATCTTTTCTCATTTTACTACACACTTCATACAACCTCAGGTCAGAAATAAAACAATCTGAGGACCTTGATGCTGAAGGATCATGGATACAGTACACATCACAGTAGAGATAGTATTCCCAACTCGCCCCGTTGACGTCTCTTTGAATTGGAAAATAAGACCTGTAATTCTCTGCCTCAACCACTAGATGTCGGTCTATGAAAAACATGTGAATCTAAGCAGATACAAGCATCAGAAAGATGATTACAGGTATGTAATGTTTGTTATTTTTATATATATATATGTATATTTCTGAGGCGTGTGGATCTGCTTAGATCACATGCTATGCATAGGCCGACATCTAGTGGTAGTCGCAGAGTGTTTCATGATTTGTTTTTGAAACTTGAAAAGTGACATCGACTGGGCATGTCAATAATACTAGCCCTATTGTGACATCCATTGTACCCATGGTCTTTCACGCGTCGAGGTCCCTTAGATAGTTTTTTTCAGCCCTCGTAGTTGGACGTTAGTTTGCAGAGTTCTTCAGGCTGATGCCTTGGATTAGAAAAGGTTTATTATAGACTTTCTTACTATTCTTTTGCTAATCGCCCGCCGCAAGATCATCTGCAGCGGATTTCGACGGACTGAGCCATCGTCGACAACGACCGAACAATTGTCTCGATGAGCACTGACTGCGGCTTACACAGGCCTCGGCACATCACAGCAGGGAGAGTGGGGGGACACTACACTTTCTTCTCCTATTAGAGAATGCCTAATCTCTTCCCCTCATTTACTTCTCTTTGCTGTGCTGTGTTTTTCACTAATAATGGAAAATACACCTTTTAAGTTTTGTCCGTCCTGCAACAGGAATTACCCCTGGGTAGACACACACAGGGTTTGTAACCACTGCCTCCCACGGGATCACCCCGAAAAGAACTGCAAATCCTGCAAGCTCTTAAGACTAAAGACATTGAAGGACCGTAGAACAAAATGCTGAGCCGCTCGCGCCTTTCAGGCTGAGGCCTCCATTGATGTGGAGGGAGCTTCTAGTGATGGCAGTTTTGGTGTCCTAAGTGACGCCGAGGGCGAACTGGATTCGACAGACTCCCACGTGCGAGCCCCCAACTCCATTATGCTGGCCGGTGGTCCTGTTTCGGAGACCACACCCGGCGACTCAAGCACGCACACTTCACGCCACACCAATCACACATCTAACGACCGACCGTCGACCGTGCTGTGGACTGTTGAAAGCCACTCAGTGTCAATGGAAAGGTCCTCGACAAAATATCTATGTCCTCTGGACCATAGCACTCGCTGCATGACAGGCTTCCGAAACAGACACAAATGTCTGTGACACCGGAAATCGCTTCAACGTCTCCTTCCACTACATCCAAAATGAGAGTATCTGTCCTGGGCACTCTTAAAAGCCAAGACGTCAAAATCCACTGACATTACAACTCCTCTACCGTCTAAGCCGTCTACTTCCCAAGATAGTGGTCCCTCTAAATCTACGGACACCCCTGCACCCTTAGACACTTTTCAGGGACCATGCACCACAAGGAGCCTACACCCTTACAGGACATTCCTCCTTCAGTATTTCCAAAGTCATCTGAGTGGACCCCAGAGAGCTTCGATAGGGTCATGAGGAAGATGTCCTCTTTTGTAGAATTCATGGACCAGCACCCTGCAGAACTGTTTAGCCTTCGGGGCCCATCACACACAGTAATAGCTAGGGATGAACCAGCAGCCAAGAAGGCATTCCTGGACACTTTTCTCAGCCCAGCAACTCCACCCAGAGCCAGGCTATGCCTTGGCTCCTCCTCCCTTCTCAGGACTTTTGTGGACCCCCTCAGGTTCACTTGATACGGGCTCTCAAAGGGACCAGTATGACCAGGACCAGGGTGACCAAGACCAATATTACGACAATGACGTCTACGTCATCCAGTCACCAGACCATCCAGATCAACCAGTGGCTGACTCCCCAGTCGACAACCAGCTCCAATACAATGAGCTGTTCCTCAAAGCCGCAGAATATTTCAACATAGACACCGGGAAGGCCCAAGTTGATAAATAATTTTTGGAGAACATTCTTGGAGACAAGAAGACTGCAACACAGTTCATTCCCCTCCTGCAATCTATTCAGAGACTCATTCAACCCTCTCTCCTAATGCCTTACTTTTCTCAAGCGGGCAATCCCCATATCGAGACGCTATTTAGACCGGCCCCTACGGACCCTCTATACATCAGCGGTCAGGTGAAATCCAACTCCCTGCAGGTTACCACAACTCTGCAGAGGCTCCACCAGATAAGGAAAGTATAAAGATTTACACTTTTGGCAGAAAGGTGGCTTCCTCGGCTGCCTGTCAGACTAGGATAGCCAACAATACTACCCTTTTGGCTTACTTCAGTTGCGATAAGTGGGACGAGCTGCAACTACAAATTGAGACAGTCCCAAATCCCCAAAAATCACTTCTATAGCCAAGGGCAAGCAGGTGGTCAACTGCATCCTAAAAAACAACCTGGATGCCGTGGACTACGCATGCCATATCATACCTGAAGGCACTCTCATTAAGCATCATGCCTGGCTTAGGCAATCAGGTTTTAAACTTGAAACACAGGCCATGTTACTCAACATGCTTATTGAACCAAATGCACTGTTTGGTAAAGCGGTTGAGGATGCGCCAAGGAAGAGAATGACACCCTAAAATCTCTTGGGCAGTTGTCCAACAAGCCGTTTGTGCAGAGGGGGGTCTTTCAATACAAGACGATTCCATGGGCAGGGCCCTCAACGCTACTCCAGTTATGGGCAAAGTAACCAATCTACATCATGGGGCACCTCGCAGGGACAGTCCTCCACCTCCAATTTCCATAGAGGCTTCAAAAGATTAAGGAGAAGAGGTAGAGCCTCCTCTGCAAGTGGCTCCACCCCTCCCAAACAATGACGACACGCTCCAGATCCCTCCCATGCCTCTCCAGTAGGAGGTCACATCTCACACTACACCCACGCATGCGAGGGGCTCATCTCAGACAAGTGGGTGCTATCCACTGTGGTGGGCGGATACTGTATCCAACCACCCACCGAAACAATGAAAATCGACACAAGAAGAAATACGCATACTGCTGGAGGAGGTGAAAGGACGCAGTAGAAATCGTCCCAGCAAACCAGGTAAACAAGGGTATTTATTCAATGTTCTTCTTTGTGCCGTATGTCAAGCCACAAACGTTTCGCATGACAACCCTTCATGAGGCAATTCCCCTTCTAAAGCAGGGGGACTACATGGCAACATTGGATATGAAAGATGCATACTTTCATATTTCAATGCTCCCAGCGCACAGAAAATACCTGCGCTTACAGATAACGGGAGAACACTAACAATTCAAGGTGCTTCCATTCGGTATTTCCTCGGCTCCAAGGGTGTTCACAAAAGTGCTAGCAGTAGTGGCAGCGCACCTTTGCAGAGAGAGAGTCCATCCCAGTGTACCCTTATCTAGACTACTGGCTAATAATAGGGGAGACCCTCAAATTGGCAAATTGAACACCCAGAGAACAAGTGACCTTCTGTTACAGTTAGGTTTCTCGATCAACAAAAATAAATCGAGTTTCGTACCCAGTAAAACAAAGCAATTCCTGGGTGCAATTATAAAGATAAGGGAAGTTCTGGTCTTCCTTTCAAACGAAAGAGTTCGGAACATGCTGCTACAAATACCTCACTAGCTAGACGGTCGCCAGATAACCATGCGCAAAGCAATGCACCTGCTCGGGATGGTGGGCCCATGCATCTACCTAGTACCACATGCGCGCGGCTGTGCATGCACCCAATGCAAGATTGGTTAGCAAAACAATGGTCTCAGGCAAGCGGACAATGGGACTATCCAGTGGTTGTTTTGATAACCCTGGTACAGACTCTTTGCTTGTGGTCCAAAGACAATTGATTGAAAGGAAAACCTGTTCGCAATCCACCAGTTCAAGCGATACTAACGACGGACGCCTCATTCTCTGGATGGGGAGCCCATTTCCTTCACCACACAGCCCATGGGCAGTGGACACGCACCACAGCCCAAAATCACATCAACATTCTAGAACCTCTAGCAGTTCTCAAGGGTCTGCAATCTTTTCAGCAATCTTTTCAGCAGCATCTACTAGGTCAGACAGTACAAGTCCTCACAGACAGCACCACTGCCATGTCCTACCTAAATAAACAGGGAGGCACACACTCTCCAAGTCTGTCCAGACAGTCCCCAAAAATGTGGAAGTGGGCACTCAAGCGAAACTCTCAACACGTTCTATGGGAACTCAATGCTCTAGCAGATTCTCTGAGCAGAAATCCTCTTCCAATACAACACAAGTGGTAGCTCAACGAAGATATTATAGACAAAGTCTTTTCCCTGTGGGGTTATCTCCCTTTAAACTTGTTCGGCACAAGCCAAAACAAACAATGCCCAGACTTCGCATCTAGGTTTCCCCAACCAGAGTCCAAGGGGAACGCCCTGTGGATGAGTTGGTCAGGGAAATTTGCTTAAGTTTTTTTCCCCACTCCTCAGCAGAAGAGTGCACAAGATGCACCAGGAACAAGCCACCCTAATCCTGATAGCTCCAATATCGGCAAGACAACCATGGTTTCCCCAACTGCTCAAACTGGTGATGTGCAAACTAACTAAACTCCCATGCCACTACAATATGCTGTTGCAGCCCGGGGGACAACACTCCATCCACATCCTCATTCTATGAACTTGGCAGCCTGGCTCCTGAAGTCATAGAGTTTGGGCACTTAAAACTTCCTCAAAGGTGTATGGATATCATAAAAGAGGCACGGAACCCCAACACCAGACAGTGTTACTTCAACAAATGGAAAAGGTTTGTAATATGGTGCCAGTCACAATCCTTAAATCCAATTAAATGTTCCCCTTTCAACATTTGACACTACATGCTTTCACTACTAGACTCTGGCCTAGTATTTAACTCCATCAAAGTACACCTAGCGGTCTGCATACACCACTTTACAAAACAAGGTGTATTGGTGGAAAGTTCCTGGTATTAAGGCTTTCATGGAAGGTGTAAAGAGACTATACCCTGGCATTTCTAACCCTCCACCAGGTTGGGACCTTAATGTTGTGCTCTCAAAACTCACAGGTCCACCATTTGAGCCTATGCACAAAGCCAGTCTAAAACACTTAACCTACAAGAATGACTTTCTAGTTGCCATCACTTGCATTAGACTGGTTAGTGAGCTACAGGCACTGTCTGTACGTGACCCTTTCTTTGTAATTCACAAAGACAAGGAGGTCTTTAGAACACATCCTAGGTTTTCAAGTTCCATGTCAACCAATCCATTTAAATACCTACTTCCCCAGCATTGGATCTGGCATGGATTCACATGCTCATGAATATTACCCATCGTCAGGCTTGGAATCTTCGGTTAAAGAAAAAACTGTTTCACTTTAACTTTAAAACTGTATTTCTCCTCTAAACCAATCACTGCCATCTGGGTCATACTGCCCCCATCCAATGACATTTCTCTCCCTAAGCTCCACGCTTGGTGGCCATCTTCACATTTTTACTGCACGCTTCAGTGTTGGGAGTTCTGAATTTTGACAGATTTTTGCTTAAATATCTTCGACGAAGGACTGAGGCCGGCAGCGGGGATCCGCTACCGATGAAGATCTTCATCCACCGTCGGATCGTCATCGGGTTTCGAGAAATCCCGGCCTTGGGCCTACTATTCGCCTTTTCAACCAAGAGTGAGGAGAAGGAAAGTAGAAACCTCTTCAAACTCTGCCCAAAGTGTGGATTAAGGAACGTCTTCATGGAAGATCGGCATCATAAATGCTTGTATGCCTCCATCTGGACCACGGTGACGAAGGATGCGAGGTGTGCCATGGTTTCTCGAAGAAAACCAAAAAAGACCGCTACAGCAGATTGTCGGCGTGGCTCAAGTCGTGCAAGGCCACGGACTCAGCCGTGGGGCAGAGTCCAGCCACATCTAGGACCAGCCAGTCCGAGGAGCAAACTCCCTCCGAGGGGCGGTCAAGATCATTTGAGGATGCCCCGCTCGCGGTAGGGGGGTCCAAGAGAAGGCCAAGCTCTGTGACGCTAGCGCGACATGGTTCGCCGCTGATGCAGGTCCCAAGTCGTGCAAAAGGCGATCGCCATCACTAGGGACCTCTACAGTGAGCCTAATATTAAAAGGGTCCTCTTCAAAGAGAAAGTCCCCAACCCCGTGAAAACTCTTATGCGTCCGTGGACAAGCCGACGAAGGACAAGTCTGGAGAGGAATTGTCGAATCTGGCAAACACCTTGCAGCATGCCAGGTCAACAGAGCCGACGGCACTGTCGAGAAAAGCAGTGACAAGCTCATCGTCGTTGCCAATGACGACCTCTGCGATAGTGCTGAAGGAGAATGGGTCAGCGAAGGAGATTGCGGCCACTCCACTCGTGACCTTACCCCTAAGGCAAGATACAGCTACAGAAGCAGCGACGAAGGCGGCGGCCACTCTGGGGTCAGGGATGGACCCAGCGACTGCACAGACCCAACAGCCTCCTGAGAGGGAGAGAGAGATGGTCTCTCTGGTGGAGCTTCCCTGGTACGTGTATCTGGGGACTGTCCCAGACAGACATCTACTGCAGGACGATTGCTACACAGATCACGAGTGGTCTCCGGCTCGCAAGAGGAGGCACATCAGCCCGGACCCCGCTGGCCCCGTTCACCCCTCTAATAGGGAAGTGTCGCTGGATATTCGAACGAACCTGCACACACTGGTCATGGAAATCCAGCAGAGGATGCCTCCTGGACCTAGGCTTTTACAGGACACGGGAGTCCCTGAAGCTAAGCTTGCCCCTGCGAAAGAAAAAGGGCGAGAGGCTGCTGTTCCTAGCCACCATCCGAATCCTCCACCACTACCTCGTTGCGAAAATACCCCACCCAGTGCCCTGGACCCGGGTATGAACACGGGCATGTACGCAGGCCCCACGGGCACTGACAAAGACGATGACTTGATTGCGGCGGACAGGGAGACGCTGCACGCGGATGAGCCCCATGGGTCCTGCGCACCCAACAAAGTTGGATCCTTTCATTCCGTCACATCAAGGGTCTCCGAGATGTTTGTTAACCCCCCAGGAGACCAAGAAAGAAGGCTTCCTATACCAACGGCGCAAGTCTTAAAGAAAGACAATCATGTTTGTTCCCTTCCTGGACGACATCTGGGAGGAGGGCCTGACGCTATGAGTGCGGCCTGACCAAGCGGGACAGGCTGGAGAAGTCCAGGGTCCCGGATTCAGCCCCCAGGTGCTTAAGGTCTCTGCCCTCGCCCTACTCTGTGGTCTCAGCAGCAGCCAGGAAGCGCTCAGCGAACCAGTCATCAGCAGCCATGGACTTTCTGCCCGAAGACAAGATGGTCGAGGCACTGCGGCTCTTTCAGGGGGGGGGAGGTGGCCTCGGATCACGCCATCACGGTGGCAGTGGACATCGCAGACACGGTTTTCCACCAGATGTGGAACGGGGTGTCCCTTTGTCGTCAAGGTTGGTTGAAGGCAACTAACTTCCGCCCGGAAGTTCAGGCCAAGGTACTGGAAATGCTGTTCGACAGTGAGAACCTCTTCGGAAAGGCAGTCGACGAGTCTTTGCAAGCAATAAAGATCGACACGAAGACAGCATGCTCCTTGGGAACTTTGCAGCAGTGACGGCCGTCGTCCTTTCGTTCTTCCAGAGGTTAACCAGGAAGATCCTCCAAATGATATAATATGCCGTACCGACAGCCTCCACGCTCTTCCTATCACAGGAGTACAGGAGTCGCTCTCAAGGCAGCAGAGGACCGCAGCCGCACCGCCTGCAGGACAAAGCTCTGACACCCAAGCAGGCCTGAACCGACCGTGGCCTCGGGCCCCCACCTAAGCACTCCGTTGGGAGGCCGGCTGCTGAGGTTCGTCAGCACATGGGAGAAGATCACCACGGACAGATGGGTACTGGACGCCCTCGGACAGGGGAACACCTTGGAGTTCCAATGCAGGTGTCCTCGTATCCCGCTGATTCAATGACAAGAACAATGTGGACCACAGCTTCTGTAGGCGGTGTGGGCCATGTTACAGAAAGGGATAATAGAACCTGTCCCTCAACGTCTCTGGGGCTCTGGAGTATAGTCCAGATAATTTCTGATTCGAAAGAAAACGGGGGGATGGAGGCCATTCCTAAAACCTTGTTGTCTCAACTAGTGCTTGAAGTCCCAAATGTTCTGGATGGCCACGTTGCAACACGTGCTCGGCCAGTTGGAGCAATAAGATTTTCTGATGATGTTGGATCTGGAGGGCGCCTACTTCCACGCCCCCATTCACAAGAAAGTTCCTACATTTCGTAGTTCAAGGTCAGTATTACCAGTTCAGGGTTCTGCCTTTCGCCCTGAAATTTCCCCTGAGGGTGTTTAGGAAGTGCCTGGCCCCGGTGGCGGCACATCTTCGTCTACAAAGCATCCACGTATACCCCTACCTGGACGACTGGCTGGTGCGTTCCTGCTCAGGCGCTCTGGCGGGAGAGCACACATCGAATACCGTACATCTTTTGGGGTTCTCCATAAACTATCCAAAGTCTTGCTTGACGCCATCTCAGGATGCATTATTTCTAAGTGCCCAACTCAACACAGTGATGTGTTTGGCATCGCCCTGGGAGGAAAGGGTGAGAGCCATACAAGGCAAGGTGCAGCGCTTGTCGTCTGTGCAGACGGGGATGGTTCGGTCCATCAAGTCGCTACTGGGCATGATGTCTTTCTGCATCGGCCTCGATCACCTGTGCAGACTTCACATGAGACCTCTCCAGGAGTTCCTGGATGCGAGGTGGATGCATGTGTCGGGGAATTTTGCGGACAAGATCTCGCTCAACGAGAAGTTCCATCAGACGATTCAGTGGGTGGGGCGTATCACACCTCGTCCAGGGAGCTCAGTTTCAGGTTCCTTCTTACCAGGAGACTGTCACCACGGACACCTCTCTAGAGGGATGGGGAGCCCACACTGGACAGTTGCACGCCGGAGGCCTCTGGCAACTGAAGGAGAAGGGCCTACACATCAACATCCTGGAACTTGGGACCGTATTCTGTGCCCTCAAGTATTTTTTCCCATCTTTGAAAGGCAAGGTTGTGAGGATCTTCACAGATACCACCACCATGTTCTACATCTGGAAACAAGGGGCGGGGGGGGGACTCGCTCAACAGCGCATTCCAAGTAGGCCCAGGACCTGCAGAGCTGGGCTGTTCATCAAGACATGTTCCTTGTTCTGTTTCACATAGCGGGAGTCAAGAACACCATTGCAGACTTGCTCAGCATGAGTGGGAACTTCTCCAGAACAGGTGGGTCTACTGTTCGGCAAATGGGGCCAGCTGCTGGACGACCTCTTTGCGACGGAAGTGAACGCCAAGTGTCAGAACTTTCCCAGCATGTACCCTCAACCAATGAGTATGGGGGGGATGGGATCTCGTGGGAGGGGCGGTTCTTGTATGCCTTCCTGCTGTTACCACTCCTCTTACGTGTGATCAACACACTCGGACAGTGCCACTGCAGAATGATACTCGCACCCCGGCGTGGCCAAGGCACATCTGCTAACCAGAACCTACTACGGCTGTCAGTGGCCCTGTCCATCCGGCTGCCGCTGTCCCCGGACCTTCTCACCAGAGAAGGGAAGGTGGGGCTATTCTGCATCACAACCTAGAGTCCCTAAACCCTTGAGGGCATGGCACCTGCAGGCCTATAGTTTGGGAGTTGTGCTTTACCCGCAGAATGTAAGGACATCCAGCCAGAGCCTTGTCAACATTGAAGTGCTACGGAATAAATGGAAACTCTTCTCCGTGTGGTGCCAGTTACTCCTTTGCATGGCACGACTTCGCATCTTTTACCATACTTGCTTTCCTTGGGCACGCCTCTATCAAGGTGCATCTCTCTGCCATATCCAGGTACACGAGGTCCCCGGGCAGACCTTCTCTGTGGTCTGACAGGCTCGTCAAGGATTTCCTGCAGGGTCTCTTCAGGACTTTCCCACCAGTGAAGACCCTTGCCCTGACTTGGGACCTCAATGTTGTGCTGACTAAACTCATGGGAGCGCCCTTCAAACCTATGCATCAGGCTGCGCTCAAGTTTCTCTCGTGAAAACGGTCCTCGTGGCTATCACCTCGGCCAGGCAGGTCAGGGAGATTAAGGCCCTGTCTTGCAAGCAGCCTTACACACCCAACCTTTATGCCAATGTTGTCGTCGGAATTCCAACTCAACACATTTTTGGTGTTACTTGTCTTCTTCCCGAATCCATCGTCGCCAGCAGAAAGAGCCTTGCATTTGCTGGACGTTGCTGATGCTTTGAAGTTCTACGTGGCACGTACAACGAATTTTCTGAAGACTTCTCAGTTGTTCGTCAACTTTGGACCTGTGAATCAAGGAAGGACCTTGTCGAAGGCTTCCCTCTCCAGGTGTCTCTCCAGCTGCATCATGCACTGTCATCGACTATCTAGTAGGCCGCTGCCAGACAGGATGAGAGCCCATTCCACCAGAGCCATCGCAGCAACGACAGCCTTTCTCTCTGGTGCCCCCGCTCGACATCTGCAGGGCTGCTACTTGGAGGTCCAGGCACACCTTCACGAGGTTCTACTGCGTCAACAGGGATTCCAGGGAGGAGTCCGGAATCAGCCAAGTGGTGTTACTCAGCCTGTTTGTTTGAGGTGAGCCTGTTCCAGAGGTGAGTGTTTATTGCTTCTGTTGAGCTTTTCCACCTCCCCTGGGTGTGTAAATGTCATGACGGTCAAGTGGCACAGCGAGTAGAGCGCTCGCTTTGACATCCGTGCAGAGCCTGCTAACGCAGGTTCAAATCCCGGCGGGGCCAAACTCAGCCTTTCATCCTTCCGAGGTCGATAAATGAGCACCAAACACTGTGGGTAACAATAAGCAGCGCTCAGATACCTGAGGGTTTGTAGCGCTATATAAATGCCAAATTATTAAATAATTATTATATGTACTGCTGTGTAATAGTTATTCATGAGCAAGTGAATTTATGCTAAACCCCATGGTGGAGAAGGCTTGAGTAATTTTACCTGTAACTATTGTTCTCCAGCATGGGTCTGGCATGGATTCACATGCAAACCCTCCCTCCTTCCCCTCTGTGGCTCTTCTTGGTTCATACTGCCACTTTACGTGCTTACCAAATCTGAAGATGGCCACCAGGGGTGTAGATGAGGGAGAGGACTGTCATTGGATTTGGGCAGTATGACCAAGAGGGCAGTGATTGGTTTAGACGAGAAATAAGTTTAACAGACTTATTTTTCCTTGTTATAGGTGTTTTTATGATTATATGTATGGATGTGTTTTATTGATTTTGTATTTGTGAAAAACTGAGTTTTAAGGTGAAAGTGAAACTATTTTTTCCTTAACCAAGGAATCCCCGTCTGAGAACGCGGAATCTTCATGAGCATGTGAATCCATTCCAGGTCCATGCTGGAGAACAATAGTTACCAGTAAGTAAAAACCTTTTTTCCAAAATCCATCTAACTCGGCAAAAAATAAATCCTCCATGCAGTAGATGTAAGGCGGTGGTCTTGTACTACGTAAACAAAACAAAGCCTATTAAGGAAAAAATACCAACTTTTTGTTTCCATAGCAACTGCCAGGGAAGGTGATCACATTTCTAAGAACTCCATCTCCAGATGGATAGTCAAGTGCATACAACTATTTTATTCATTATCAAAAAAGACCCTGCCTTTCACACCGAGAGCTCACTCTACCAGAGATACAGGAGCTACTTTAGCATTTATTGCTAACGTCCCCCTAGACGCCATTTGCAAAGCAGCTACTTGGAGTTCCGTACATACCTTTAATCAGCTCTACTGCATTGGCACACATTCTAAAGCAGATTCACAGGTGGGACAAGCGGTGCTAAAACATCTATTTGCCGCTGTACCTTCTCACAACCCACCTCCTTCTCCAGATATCGATAGCTAATCTATGCATAGCATGTGATCTAAGCAGATCCACAAGCCTCAGAAAGGGGTACATTACTCACTGTAATCATATTAGATTCATGTGCTTCTACCCTTCCTCCCCTCCTGGAGTCTAAGGTGCATAGATGTTCTTGCTCTGTCGCTATTTTCTGCTTTATTACATATGTACTCTTGCTATACTTCACGCTACCTCATGTCAGAAACAAAACAATCGGAGCGACCACGACACGTGAAGGACCATGGGTACAATGGACGTCACACTAGGGATAGTATTACTGACACACCCAGTCAACGTCCCTTTTCGAGTTTTGAAAACAAATCCTGTAATACTCTGCGACGACCACTAGATGTCAGCCTATGCATAGCATGTGAATCTAAGCAGATACAAGTATCAGAATTACAATTACAGTGAGTAATGGATCCTATATATTTCTGGAGCTTGTGGATCTGCTTAGATCACATGCTCTGCATAGTCTGACATCTAATGGAAGTCGCATAGTATTACAAGGTTTGTTTTCGAAATTCGAAAACGGACGTCGACAGGGCGTCAGTAATACTATACTTAGTGTGACGTGTACTGTACCCATGGTCCTTCACACGTCGAGGTCCCTCAGATTGTTTTTTTCTGTCATTGAAGTCGGTTGTAAATGCAGAGTTCTCCAGCATGGGGTCTGGCATGGATTCACATGCTCATGAATATTCCCTGTTGTCAGGCTGGGAATCATCGGTAAAAGAAAAAATAATTTTAAGTTTTGTTTCTGAACGGTCTTTCTCCTAATAGCCAATCACTGGTCTCTGGATCATACTGCCCCCAGCCAATGACTGCCCTCTACCCAAGCCCCTTCTCAGGCAGCCATGTTCAGAATTTTACTGCATGTTCAAGTGTTGGGAGTCCTCGTGCTTAGCTCTCGAGCTTTTACTTTCTAAAGAGTTAACTCTTATTTTTTCGGCCAATTTGAGCCTCAAGCTCCACCGATTCATCTTCCGATCACCGGGGGCCAGTTTCGGAAATCTCTACACCCCTCAATGGTGATTTTTTTCCGTCGAATTTCACTTCTTGGAAGATTCCAGAAGATCTTGGAGGCCTACCCCTAATTGTCATGACCGAAGACAAAAGAGACTCCATGCCTCTGTTTAGGATCTTCCCAGGATGTGGACTACAGAACGTCTTCAAGGAGGATGGGCACACCCGGTGCCTCTACTGCCTCTACACGGATACATCGCACGTCGAGGAGGCCTGTGCGTTCTGAAAGGACATGTCCTCCCAGACCAGGAAGGACCGTCACAAGCGACTAGCTGACTGGCTGGAGTCGAAGAGCCTGGTGGCAGGTAAACCCCGGCAACGTACCTCTCCCAAGATGAAATCCGAGCGGTCTTCTAAGACCTTTGAGGGCGCTCTGGTGACGGGGGCCCAACATAAGGCTAAGCACCGCAAGTCCGCGGGCACCGGGAGCGCTGTTGGTACGGGGCTCCGTGGCTGCCAGGCCGGGCGCAGCATCACTGATGACGTTAACCACAAGCCAACGCTCCGGCTCGATAAAGAGGAAGTCAGACAACCCGGGGAAGCTTCTGGAGAAGACCCGGTTGGTTCTGATGGAGAAAGCGAAGGGGGAGCGAGGCGGTGGCCCTTCCCCACAGTGAAGGCCTCAGATGCGCCTAAGGTTGTGAAGGCCCAGATTCATCATGCTAAGACCTCGATTGAGGGGATGGCAACGTCCCTGGCGAAGACCGCGGTGACGGCCCGAGTGGAGATGGCCCCCAAGCCAAGAGTTTCCCTGCCCGGTCGGAGGGAATCATCTTTCACGCCCATCGATAAGACCCTTGTGAAGCCCCTATGTGAGAAAAAGGGGGGGGCACGATAGTCCTACCGGACTCAGATATCTCCTCCGAGAATGAGCTTTCAGGACTCAATTCGGTTCCTGATAAGAAATTCACTGAGGTGAGTGCCTACGGGAAGGATCCCGACGTGGCGGACGTGGAAAGCGACGGGGGAGGCGGCGAGGAATGGCAGACGAAGAGCCGGAGGACTCTACACTGCTGCCGACGCTACCGTCGCTACCGCTCCCTCCACCGGCGGACAGGTCGGAGGACATCTTGCTAGCCTTGCACACGCTGTGCACAGAAATAAGGACAAGGATGCCCTTGCCTCTGGCGGACGATCCAGCGGCACCTGGACCGTCAGAGAGCCCACCATCCAAGCGAAGGTGGGTCCATCCTCCTCCGCCCTTCAATCCTTCACCTCCATCCCCTCCACCGAGGGACGAGACGGAGACAGAGACGGCGACGACGGAACTGATCTCCTGTCGCCCCCCACCCGGGCTTCTCCTCCCGACGAAATTGGCTCCTTTCATGCCATGATCGCTAGAGCCTCAGAGCTTTTTCAGCTATGCCCCAAAGAGCAGAAGAAGAAGGGATTCCTTTACCAACGACGAGAGGCAAAGAGGAAGACCGTGCTCTCTGTCCCGTTGTTGGACGACATCTGGGACGAGGGGCTGGCCCTCCTGAAGAACCCATCCTCGGCGCTGGCGAAGAGGGACCGGTATGAGAATAAGTACTGGGTTCCAGACTCTGCACCGATGTGCCTCAGAGCGCAGCCTTCCCCGGACTCGGTGGTCTCCGCGGCAGCCAAGAAGAAATCGGCTGGGGCAACGGCGTCGACTTCCACTTCCCCGCCAGACGGCGAGGGGAAGAAGCTGGACACCATGCCACATTGGTTCATCTCGTCGGCGGCAACGACCATTAAGGCTGCCACGCTCTCGCTATCGTGGCCTGCTACCATAGGGAGCTGTGGTTTAAAATCGCCCCCCCCTCCTGGACTTCATCTCAGGTGACAAGAGGGCGGAAGCCCTTGAAATATTACAAGAAGGCGAGGTGGCTTCGGACCACGCCGTCACGGTGGCCACAGACATCGCTGACACCGGCTTCCGCCAGATGGGCAACAGCGTTTGTCTTCGCCGGCGGAGCTGGCTCAGGGCCACCGACTAACGTCGGGACGTTCAGACGAGGGTACTGGACATGCCCTTCGACAGGAACAACTTGTTCGGCAAAGCAGCAGACAAGCCGCTGCAGGCCATCAAGGCAGACACCGAGACGGCCCGTGCATTGGGCACGCTCCAACAATGACAGCCGTCCTTTCGGCCCTCCGGAGGCAAGTCACAAGGTTCCTCCAAAGGATTCGGCATCAGCTCTTCCTCATACCGTCAGGCAGCCCGTTCTTCGTTGCAGGAAGCCTACAGGGGCCACAACAAGGCCGGCGGACATCATCTTCGTCGCCAAGGGGCCCAAGGTGGTAAGGCCTCGGCGAAGCAGGACCTAACTGGCCATGACGTCAGACCCTACCCGAGCACCCCGGTGGGAGGCCGGCTGGTGGACTTCATCGGCACGTGGAAATCCATCTCCACCGACAGTTGGATGCTGGATGCCCTGGCCCACGGGCACATTCTGGAGTTCCAAAGGAAGTGTCCCTGTTTTCCAACCGTGGCCAGGAAAAAGAACCACATTCCTCAACTACTAAAAGGCTCCAGAGTATACTCACAGTACTTCCTCGTTCGAAAGCAGACCGGTGGCTGGCGGCCCATCCTAGATCTCTGCCGCCTCAACAAATACATACAATCCCAGAAATTCCGGATGGCCACCCTTCAGCGTGTGCTGGGACAGCTGGAAGAAGGGGACTTCCTGTCGTCGCTGGATCTGGAGGATGCCTACTTCCACATCCCCATTCACAAGGGGCACTGAAAGTTTCTGCGCTTTGTGGTCCAAGGACGGCACTACCAGTTCAGGGCCCTCCCCATCGGCCTGAAGTCAGCTCCAAGGGTCTTCACCAAGTGCTTGGCACCGGCGGCAGCACGGCTGCAGGGGATCCACGTCTACCCCTATCTGGACGATTGGCTCATCCGAGCAAAGTCAAAGGAACTCGCCGTCGAACACACAGCGAGGACGGTCCGCCTGCTCTCGATAAACTATGCAAAGTCCTGCTCGGAGCCATCACAGGATGCCCAGTTCCTGGGAGCCAGACTCAACACGGTGGCGCGCCTAGCCGCACCGTCGGAGGAAAGGATAAAGGCCATCCTGGGCAAGGTACAACGGCTGTTGGCCATGAAGGTTGCCAGGGTGAGGTCCATCTAGTCCCTGCTCAGCATGATGTCGTCATCGTTCGGCTGTGCAGATTGCGGATACGGCCGCTGCAGGAGTTCCTCGACGCCTGTTGGACGCAGGCGAAGGGAAGCTTCGGGGACAGGAACACCCTCAACGCGACTTTCCGTCGGGCGATTCTATGGTGGGGGGGGGTCCGTGCGCATCTACGGCGGGCACGGACTTCCAGACCCCAGCGAATCAGGAGCCCGTGACAACGGCCGCCTCCCTGGAGGGATGGGGCGCACACACCGGAGATCTCCACGCAAGAGGTCTTTGGCTCCCGGAGAAGTCGCTGCACATCAACATCCTGGAGCTCTGGGCCATTTTTTGGGCCCTCAAGTCATTCCTCCCGTCCCTCAAGGGCAGGGTGGTGAGGGTCTTCACCGACAACACCACAGCGATGTTCTACATCCAGAAGCAGGGGGGCACCAGATGCCCTGCTGTCTCCAAGGAAGCGCAGGACCTATGGCACTGGACCGTCTCTCAAAGGATGTTCCTGGTACCCTTTCATCTGGCAGGAGTGAAGAACACAGTTGCTGACTCACTCAGCAGGCAGCTACGCTCTTGTCGCGAGTGGGTTCTTCAGCAGGATCAGGTGGACCTACTGTTTTAACAATGAGGCAATCCGTAGATCGATCTGTTTGCGACGGCGATGAACACCAAGTGCCGTAGGTTCGCCAGCAGGTTTCCCCAGCCAGGGAGCATGGGGGATGCGTTCTCATTCCCCTGGGGCGGCCTGTTCGTCTATGCGTTCCCACCATTGCCGTTTGTCCTACGACTCATCAGTCAACTCAGACGGTTCCGGTGCAGGATGATCCTGGCCGAGGCCAATATGGTACCCAGACCTTCTGGACTTGTCAGCGGCCCCTCCAGTCAAGCTCCCGGCAGATGCAGATCTTCTCGCCAGGGTAGGAGATGCGATCCTGCACCATGACCCGTCATTGCTGAACCTGCAGGCCTGGCTCCTGCAGCACTAGAGTTTGGTGGATACAAGATTTTTTGCTATTTTGCTTTCTTTTAACTTGGACAGGTCGTGGTTATTTGTGTATGTCGACCTTCACTCAAGCTGGATGCAGAATAGGAATTTGATGCACATTACTTCCTCCTGATGAAAGTTCTGTATATATGACTGTTTGGAACTGAAACATGTAGAGACTAGATGTTTCTGTACAATGACAGAGCCATAATATCGACATTAATTATAAAGTTACTAACTACTGCAATCAATGATTTATCATTCTTGCCTTTTTTCTACGCTCCAATTGAAGGTTAGCCACCTAATGGCTATATGTGACAACCATTCTTCTTGATGACAGATGTTTTGTACATATGTTTAATGATTTAATACTTGTTTTATGAATGTCTTAAATAATAAAAAAAAATATTTTTTTGTTATACAATGTTGCACCTTTGATCTGTCCTTTTAAGTTCTATTTTTCTACTCCTAAAGTTTATTCCCTCCCGGAACAGATAGAACTGACACTATTAGCAGGTGCTTACAGTGTCAACTGGGTTTCCTTTTATATCTTTATATATAGAGAAAAAGAAAACCACACATGCGGACACTAGTTCAGGTTCAAACACAAGAAGCTGAAAGATAGCCACCAGGTGGTGTGGATAGAGGCCGCCTAAGCATGTACCTCTGTCATCCGGACCCCGTTATAGAGAGTGTGCCTTTGCTCTCCGCACCCCTCACTTCCAACGGAGGAGATTATGGCGGTTGCCGATCGGGGACCGCGAGAGGCACATCTGGCCCCAGAAACGACCTGAATCGGCCATTTAGAGCCGAAGTTCCCGTCTGGTTTGCCCACAGCGGGCGAAAACGAGAGTGCGGTCCCCTTCGGGCGGGACCGCAGGAAGAGGCTGCACGCTCTGCCCAGGCGGCAGAGCTGCATGGGAGGTACAACACCCCCCTCCCCCCAGCATCCTCCAGTAGGAGGTCAATTAAGAGGGACAGGAGCCACCCACAGGGGGAGCTTCCTTCCCCAGGCATAAACCAGAGGCTGCGAGGTCCTCTCTGAGGGACGCGGCCCCAGAGGCCCATGGACTGGAGATCTGCTCATTCAGCGAGAAGCAGCAAGAGGTAGGTGCCAGACTTGTGGTGGGGGTCTACGACAAGAGGGGATCACTGAAGGCGACAGGAGGGAGCAACATTGATGTATGTGCCCCAAGTAAAGAACTTGTGAGATTGTGGTCTGAGTAGCAGGGCCGCCGCCCAGCCAGAACATCTATGGCCTGTGAGGTGTGGGCCTCCAGTCCTGGGGCGTGTGCCCGCCTCCCTGGCCAGAACACTGGTGATGTAAGAGAGTGCAGTGGATGAGCCCGGGCTCCTGTGACTGGAGAGGCTGCCCTCTGAAGACCGGAGAGCGGTGCCTGAAAGGTAAGGGCCCCCTCAATAGATGCAGGTGCCCGCCTTACCAGCCCATAGGACTTGCTGTGGGAATAAAGGAGGGAGACAAAGCACCCAAGAGTGGAAGTTGCTCACACAGACAAGGCTGAGCAGCAACTCCTGAGGGAGTATGGATCTGGAGGCAAGGCTCCCTGTGCTGCGGCACCTAGACAATGGATCCGAGGGAACAAAGGAGGCGCAGTTATTCCTCCCTGTGCTCTTGGCCTCACTACAACCTCAGAGTTTAGGAGGCAGCAGACTGGGGAGGAGGAATCCCTGAATTGTGTCTTAGTGGACAACTGGGTCTCCAGTGTACAGGGGGTCGTAATGAAGGTGTGTTGCCCCCGAACTCGGACGTGTGCCCACCTTTTCAAGCCCTGCCAAAGAGGACATAAGACCCTTGGGGAAGGGGTCTGGTGGATTCCAAAGGGTGTGGACATCCTTCTGGATACTTGATCAGCCCAGCATATCCCAACAGGCCTTATGGAACCCGTCTGTGGACGCAATAGAAACTCACCTCCAGTTACTGTGTCGGGCATCTTGCTACCGGGCTTCTCCCATTGGTCCCCCATCTACTGGGGAAGATCACTTAGAGGGGCTTGCTCCAAGGTGGTCCTCCACCTAGATACCGTGTTGTATGCATTCCAGATCTAGATTGGCTGAATTTGCATACCTTGGCAGGAAGGAAAGCATAGATAACAACAAAGAGAAGGCGATGGCAGAAGGAGGTGAGGACTCGATAGCAACGAATGACGTCTCCTCGCTAATGGAGGAAATCCAGGACATGAGGGCCGACATTGTTGGAAAAGTGGACAAGATCAACATCAAACTTGATAAAAATGGAGGAGAGGTTACAATAGGTCGAACACAACCATTCCTCCTTGGATACATTGGAGACCCAAATGGACATAAGGATGGGTGACAAAGAGAGAAGGGAAGCCGAGACGGTGTTAAAGATGGACGATTTTGAGAATCACGAGAGAGGAAACGACCTCCGTTTTTGTTGGGATGCCGGTAAAGGATGCGGAAACCGAAAGGGATTTCGAGAGAGTAATACATGAAATCACAAAACTCCCCTTCGAGGACGACTTGATTGACGAAATGAAAATTGAGAGGGTCCATAGGGCCGGTGGTGTGTCTGGAGGCCATAGATCGGTTCTGGCACACTTCCACAACTACCCAGATAGGCTCAAGATCTTGCACAAGGCAAAGGAAAGGGGGCCGGTGTTGAGAATGTCAAGGATTAGTATCTTCCAGGACCCTGTCCTCCCTCACTCTCACAAAGAGGTGGTGGTGCCTGCCCTTGACAAAGTGGTTGAATGGGAAAGCTGTATGTTATAGATGGGGATTCCTGTTCTCAATCTCCTTCCACCTGGATGTGCGGAAGCACAGGCTCGTGACGGAGAATGAAATAAATAGTTACTAGGCAGCAACTCGGTGAGGAAGAACTTGCCCCGGGACCCCAGAGAGAGAACGAAGGAGACGGAAGATCATGCATTAACGGCCTGAAAAGGCGGCGATACCCGGGGTCCAGGAAATCTCTGAAGCTCAACACGTCCCCTCGCAACACATCCTGAACACATTTCTGGAGGTGGCACTGCGATTGTCTAAGGGAACTTTATGTACGATGTGAACTCCTGGGGCACGTTGGAGGAAAGGGGCGAGCACAGTCTATACCATGCGGAATGCAAATTTCCTATGGGGTTTGGTCTGTGGTTTAAGACATGTTTAAAGATGTTTGGTTGGTATTGTGTTTGTTGCAGCTTGGGGGGCTGGTGTGGGGACACCCGAGATTGAGGTGTACAGAGCTGAGGCCTGGGTTTCGGGCGTGTTTGGTGGTTCAGACTCACCTAGTGATAACTGGGAGGGATCGAGCGCTACAGAGGGGTGGGGGGAGGGAGGCGGTCAGGAGGTTAAGGGGGGGGTTTGGTTAGTTGGGGACTGCTCTTGTTATGTTCACCTGTAGAAATGAGCTTGTAGAGCTGAGGGGGCTCACTGTTTCTCTGGAGACTAATTATGGGCACGGGACTTGCTTATGGCTGCAATAGGTGGAGCCGTGAGTGGCGACTGTCTGTGTGTACACACTAAATGTTAAGGGTTTAAACTCCCCCACAAAGAGGTCTCTGGTTGCCAGAGAGTTTAAGAGATCAGGGATTGATGTCTTATTCCTACTGGAAACTAGATATCAGAGGGGCAATGAATGAAAGATCCCCTGTGGCCTTATTGCGGGGGAACACTGGGTTCGGGAATTTCTAGACAGGCAGGGGTAGGGATTCTGGTACGGAAAGGGCTCTGGATGGAAGTGACAAAGAAATGGTCTGACTCAGAGGGGAGGGCCCTGTTGCAATGATGTATGCTCCGAACCTGGGTCAGATGAGATTCCTGCTAAGAACCTTAGAGAAAGTAATGGGAGAGGCACAGGGGCATCTCGTACTTGGCGGTGATTTCAATGTCTGGATGAAGGCGAATCTGCACAGGCAGGCCAGACATGAAGGGGCACCTCAGAAACGGGGAGATGCAGAGCTTAGAATGGCCATGGAGCTCTATGGGCTGAGGGACATATGCCGATACTTTCACCCACAGGCAAGGGCATTCACTTTTTACTCTGCCCCACACAGCACTCTCACAAGAATAGATTACCTGTATATCTCAAGGGACCTATGGGATGTGACAAGGGACTCGGGATTTACCTGATCTCCTGGTCAGACCACGACATGTTGCCTGTTGACATTAATTGTGAGGGATTGTGCCCCAGAAACTCCAAAAGGCGATGCAATGAATCACTATGGAAGGACCCAGTGTTTAAAGAGGGAATGGAGAATAGAGTTAGTGACTTTTTTGCCATCAATGATACGGGTGAGGTGAGAAAGGGAATGGTATGGGATGCGGCGAAGGCCACATGGAGGGGCTTGCTGATTGGTGCGGGGCCTGCAAGAATAGAGAATGTACGCTCGTAGAGAAAAGGCTAAGGGAAAAAATGGGAACTCTGGAAATCCTTGCCCAATCGTCACCCATAGACGGGGAGGACCGTATTTTGCAAGCAAGGGGCCTGGGCGAGGAGTTAAAATTGCTTCAGGATGGGAAGATGGTCCGTAATCTACAGTTTCTTAAACAGAATTTCATGAGAAAGGAGATAAGGCTGATGCTCTTCTGGCCCCAAGACTACGGGGACAACGGACTGAGAGATCGGTCAGGGGCAGGAGTGGGCACGGCGGAAGGGATTTAGGAAGCATTTGCCTTGTTCTACGAGGCTCTTTACAGGAGTGAAGCTAATGTTCCCATGGAGGAGGTTAATGAATATCTTGAAGGAACCCACCTCTCTTCCCTACTGGGGCTTGAATCGGGGGCCATGGATGCCCCAATCACAGGGGAGGAAATTCAGAACGCTATAGGGTGCCTCTGGCTTGGGAAGGCGCCGGGTGATTACGGTTTGGCCCTGGATTCTATGAATCCTCCTTGGTGGTCCTGCTTCCTCCCCTGACATTACTCTTTAACAATATTATGGAGACGGGGAGAACGTCAGACTCCTTTGTCCAGGTCCTCATCACGGTGATACCTAAGGAGGGCAGGGACCCTAGATCCTGCGGCTCGTATCGGCCAATCTCACTTTTAAAAATGGATGCCAAGATCTAAACTAGGGTCTTGGCGGCAAGGCTGGGGATTCATTTACCGAAATTGGTTCACTCTGACCAAGTGAGATTTGTCAGGGGCGTCAGGGAGCGGACCCCATGAGAAACACCCTGCATTTGATGAGGCCTAAGGGATGCAGGGGGACCCCACTCTTCTCTCTGCGGATTCGGAGAAGGCTTTTGACAGGGTGGAATGGGATTTCCTAGAGACGGTCCTCACTAAAATAGGGCTGCGCAAGAGATTTCTATGTGGCATTATGGCAAGCTACTCCTCCACGAGAGCTTGTGTTTCGATAAATTGGGGATAGTCGAGGTGGTTTAACCTGGGTAGGGGGACAAGGCAGGGTTGCCCGCTTTCCCCTGCTCTTTTTGTGCTCTCACCCTTACAGACTGAGACGGGACCCGTAGGTAGAGGGGGTTGTGGTTGGCGGGAAGACTTACAAATTGGGCCTGTATGCGGACGATATTCTCTTCCATGTGGTGAACCCGCTGACCTCGGTCCCGGCCGCAGTAAGGTTGATTGAGGAATATGGTCGTATGGCAGGGTTCAAAATAAACGCGCGCAAATCAGTCCTTTTCCCTTTGGAGAAATGCAGGGACAGAGAGGTGGGACGATTCTCATTTTTGGGGATGAAAGTCAGCCTGGGGACATTGCGTTACCTGGGCATTAACGCCACAAGAGAATTAAATGGCCTATATGAGGCAGTTACACAAACCCCTGCAACCCTCCCTCCCACCCACCATGACTAAAGTGGAGAAAGATTTAGGGAATTGGAGCAAGCTGATGTTCTCCTGGATGGGGCAACTGAATGCGATCAAAATGTTTGTTCTCCCCAAGATTCTCTCTGTTCCAGCTGCTCCCCATATAGATCCCCGATTCCTATTTCAAAGCAACAAAGGGTACTATCTCACGATTCCTCTGGCAGGGGAAGAAACCCGTGGTGTCGAGCATGACACTGGGCCTTCCCAAGGACTGTGGGGGGATGGGACTCCCAGACATACAATTGTATTATAAAGCCACCCAGTTTAGGGTCCTTAGCCCACATTTCTGACGGTGGGAAGACTTGCAATGGGTGGGCCTTGATAAATACCACTTACGACCAGTGACGTTTGGCGAATGGCTATGGGCTCCTAGGTCAAAGCTATTGTGTAGGATAAGCGGGCACCCCATTCTGGGCACTATTTGAAACATTTGGCGACAGGGAAGCAGGATTGAGTGCTGTAACATCTTGGCCGTCCCCACTGGGTCATCTATGGGTCCTCGGGATCAGGGATGCTATCCCGAATCCAGAGAGGTTCCAAACTTGGTATGAAGCGGGTTTAGAAAGGGTGGAACAATTGTGGAAAGATGGCAGCTTCATTACAATACAGAGTTGGAAGAGGCACTGGGACTGGGCTTGTTCTCAGCCTTCTCATACCTACAGTGGAAGGGGTTGATGATGAGGGAGGCCTGGAAAGAGAAATTACATGGAGAACTTACGCCTTTCGAGAGGATTGTAACCGGGTCTGACTCCAAAGGATTAATTGGTGCATTATATAGGGCCTTAGTGGAGACAAAAAGGGGATCGATCCATACACAGGCTGAGACAGCGCTGGGAGAGAAACTTGGGGGTAGGGCTTTCCCCCCAGACATGGCAGAAGATGTGTGGGGGGGCTCCCGACATCCATTTCCTGCCAATACAAACTGTATTTCTTTATTTGTATAGCGCACCTGACCCACAGGTATCCATCAGACTGTTGCACAGGTGGCAGTACGACCCAGTCAGGCTTTCCAAGATGTTCCAAAGTGTGAGCCCCATGTGCTGTCATAAGTGTGGATCGAGAGCCGACTACTGGCCTATGTGGTGGGGATGTGAGGTGGTCCAGTCCTATTGGGATGAGGTCCTTATTTGGATTAGGGACCTGGTGGGGATCACGAGGGGGAAAACACCAATGCTGATACTCTTTGGCCTGCAAGAGCAGGAAGGTAAATACATAAGGCTGCCTAACATGATCCACAGATTGCTCCTTGCTGGGAGGGCGTGTTTAGCAACACACTGGAAAAGAGAGCTCCTCCTCCAACCCCCTGCTCCCCCTCCCATCCGGAAAGAAAGAATGTGTCATCACGGCCCAAAACCTATACCGGATGGATCGTTTACCAGCAGCCATTCATGGAGACGCTGGGTCTATTGAAATGGAATGGTCGGATTTATGTGAAAAATACAACCAATAGGTCTGGGAGTACCTGCCTTACAGTTAAGGGAGGGGGAGCAACAAAGCCTTGACTTCCCCAAGTTCGAGGTTAACACACACAAACTGGAACTGACATCGGCCCAGGAAACAAAGGATTCCCACAGAGGTGTAACGAAGTATAGGCGAACAGGAGAGAGCCTTTCTTTTGTTACGTTGACTAGGGAGGGGGGAGGGGTAGACCAATGGATGCATTTGCATAGTTCATTTTCTTTTTTTCAATTTGTTGTATAGCTGTAGAAACGGGTCACGGATCCAATGTCTTATATGTGAACTGTGATCCTCATACAAAAATTCAATAAAGTTGAAATTAAAAAAATAAAATACACAAGAAGCTGCTTTTCCACCACAGGAGTCCATAGGTTCATCAGGGGAATGGACAAAAGAGAGGTTTCAGGTCAAAATTTAAAAAAGGCTTAATTCACTGAGTCTTTAGAGAAACACCATTTAAACACAAACCAAAGGTCCTAGAAGAAAAGATACCTTCCACAAAATCAGGAACTGAAGCCACTGTCCCTTATGCAGAGCCAGGGAAGATAGAACAGGTACATACCTGGAAGACCTTCCTGTGCTCTCACCAGATATTGATGACCTAATTTCCTCATCGCCTATTGGTGACAATATACTACATAATGATCTGCTTAGAAAAGCAGCCCATTATTTCAAAATTGATACACGCAAATCTGGGAAGGACACACATTTTGCAGACAACTTCCTCAATGAGAAAAAACAAGTTAGCCAGCACATTCCTTTGCTTAAATCTTTAAATAAACAACTAGACCCTCCCTAAAAACTCCAGTGTTGATAAAAACCAGTTAACCCACGAGTGGAGAAAATGTTCAAACCAGCCCCTAACAACCCTCTTTTTATAAAGGGACATTTGAAACCATATTCCTTAGTTGTAACTACAACATGCAAAAGGGCAGGTACCCCTTTGGATACATCAGAAACCCCCCTGACTATGAAAGCAAAAAGCTTTTTGCCTTGGGTAAAGAGGTGGCAACCTCTGCAGCCTATCAAATGTGTATTGTCAACAATACAGCCTTAATAGCTAGTTTCAATAGAGCCAATGTAACCATGTAGAAAAGCTTAGTAACAATGTCCACGAGCCCCTTAAAACAGAAATATTGAAAGGGAAACACACTAATTGTTGGGGAGTTTTACTAAAGTCCACCTGTAGTAGGACTATAGAAGACTCACTCTTAGAAGTACAGAGCTCCAACTCTTAGGTTTAGCCTGAATTACCCAAAAGGTTTTGTTGCAATGGATAAGCAGCTAGGCTTGGTGTAGGAGGGAGAGGGCTGTAGTTGAGTACAACTTATGGTCAAGGAAACGCACACTATAGTATTATTTTTTAAAAAATAGGCTTATTATATATACTAAGGCAATGTTAAAATCAAGACAGTTCAGGTAAGAAAAAATAGTTCACACAGATATATATATATATGAAATAGATATTTGCTGTTGCAATACTCTGTTTCAGTAGTATACCTTAGATTAATTACAAGTATAAGAGCAGCTTTAGGTTAGCCAATCATTCATCAACCAACCTTTACTTAAATCGCAATGCTGGTAGGTAGGCAACTTTTAGAAAAGCCTTACTTTAGAAGTGCAACCCTATCTGGGGAATGAGTGTCTCAAAACATCACATGTGGACACTGGGGGGGACCAGTGACCCTTGGGCAGCCGACCAAAGAAGACAGACAGTCAAAGTTGTCAAATATTAGAAGAAGCTTTTTTGTAACAATGAACATAATTGAATTCAAAGGGTTGAGGGGGCTTAGATAGGCCACCTGAAGGATTTCAGCCTCTAGGACGGGATCGCCTTAGGGCCCGGGAGAACACGGTTGGGTCCACCCCGACGTGACTCGGGAAGCTCAGGAGGAGCGAACAGCAACACGACTGCCTAGGTAAGTATCTAGGAGTCAGACCGTACCTTCTATGATGAAGAGCGACGATGTCGCCAGTAGGTGCCCACGGTAAGACGACAGCAGCTCTGGTTCGGGTCTCTAGCCTTGGCGGCTGGAGGAAGAACTTTTGGCAGGAGCAGACGTCAGACTCGGTCACAGGGATGTCCAGCAGATGACCTTTGTGCCACCTGGTTGGGGAGGCTCGACACAGCGTTTGGAGCAGAGCCAGTTGTCACCTGGCAGACTTTCTTCCTTCTCTCGGCCCGCGATTCTTCTGAGGGGACTTCTACGATCGGGATGGAGTTTCTGTAGGCCCAGGCAGATGCCCACAAGTTTGCAGCCGAAACCACACTTGAAGAAACGATGCACCGCAGAAGTGCCTGAGGTCCGAGGGTATTTGGGTTTTGAAGGCCTGGAAGGTCGCAGCTTTTCGTGGGATGGCTCAAACTGCAGATCGAGACTGGTTAGGCCCACCAGTCCAAAGGAGGAAGTCCTACGGTCTGGATCGTCACAAAAGATAGGGCTGCAGCAACAACGGTCACTCAGTCGGCTTGTCGGTCGCCTGGAGGTAGCTGGAGACGTTCTCCTCTTTCTTCTTCTTCGGAATGGATCTTCCAGTGGTCGACTCTGGCTTCAGCATCGAGACCCTCACCTTTATTTGCATTAACCTAGCCAGTCCGCATGCATGCAGCACTCAAACTTTGGGTGGTGGCTGTCCCAAAGGTACAGCCAGGCACCCACTTAAATCTTGATCCAAGCAGAGACACTGGATGACAAAGACCTGAGGCCTGAGGAGTTTTGGTGTCCTCCCAGCTTCCTATCCTCCCAGACACACTGGCGCCTCCGGGCGGGCTTCCCAACGGGAGCCAGTCGAAGACAAAGGAGTGGGCAGGACTTCCACCACCCATGATAGCAGAGGTAGGCTGAAGAAAGGGCAAGCGATCGTGAGTTGGCGAAAAAGAAGACAGATACCATTGTAGGTTATGGTGACCCATGTGTCCTTAACTGCAGCTACAAAAGCAGCCTGCATGTATAAATCGCATAATGTTAGTAGTAAATATCTACTGCCACAGCCATTCAGATATTTGCCACTGTAGCTAGAAAGTTACAAGAGAAGTGAGAAAAGGAATACCATGTATCCCCTCAGCCCTCCACATAAAGTGGGTGGGATGATCTCACAAAAGAAAAGCATATGTAGGATAAAAAGTATCCCCCTGTCGTGGTAACATTATGTTATCACAGCAATGTAAAAGAAAACCAAAGAGGGAAGCTCAAGGAGCTACCAGCAACACTGCACAGAAGATGAGGTATGCTACTAAAGTAAAATACAGATGCCTCAAAAAGATGGAGGAAAGTAGACTCCATCAAAGGTAACCTAAGTCACAGACAATGTAGAGTGAGGAAAAGGTTCCCACTTACTGAGTCCTATCAAAACACAAAAGTCAAGCAAAAGTGCTGGGCGACTCACTAAGTGGGGAGAATTACACGCAAGATGGAAATTCTACCAACACGAATGCGGTGCTAAACACCCTCAATGCAGCAGATACTGCTGGTAGAATCATTGCTGAGGCAACTTTATTAAAGAGACATACTTGGTCAAAAACGTGGGCTTCAGAGTGGAAACTCAAGCTACTCTATTAAATATGCCTTTAGAAAACAGGGTACTATTTGACAAAGCAGTCGATCAGGCCCTAGAAACAGCAGAAAAGGATTATGAAACACTGAAAACATTGAGCCACATTTTAAACTGTAGCTGAGGTGAACATACTCAAGCTGGCAGAGTTATCGTGGCCAAAACTACTCGAGGTCTGCAGCACAAACGACGTACTCCTCAGGTGCCGGTTCCCCCTCATGGTTCGGAACCCAGGGACAATTGTCTTCCTCTCAGTCCTCGTTTCCAAGACCATTTAGAAGAGGATGAGGGAGATGCCAAACTGCAAGAGGTTTGCCTGCTTCTGCAAAACAATGATTCACTGCTCCAAATTCCATCCCATATCACCCCGTTAGGGGGTCTCATAACACCATTCGCCCACGTACCGGAGGGGATTACCTCAGACAAGTGGGTGCTATCGACAGTAATAAAATGGGTATTGCATAGTGTCAAGAACAACCACGTGACCACCCACCAAAACCCAGAAGAATACCAGTAGAACATCTACAGATTCTACAAGACGAGATACAAATAATACTTCCGAAGGGAGCCGTAGAACCTGTTCCAATATCAGAGGTTGTCATACCCAAATCTACCTCCTAGGGGGGTGTGGATCACTATGCCCCTCCCTGGTCTTCTATCTCAGGGCCTTTGTGCACTGTGTTACTCCTAAGTTACTCCTATGGACACAAGACATATGACACAAAGAAAACACATGAATCGATTCAACAATAGAAACACTTTTATTCATACACAGCAATGCATGATGCAAACACTACTATAATGGAAATCTCAAATTTGCACCTTTTATGCTTTTGGTGCAAATCTACAATGCAATGCAATAACTATAAGCCTTACAGGCTTCTAATGCAAGCAATCTAATAGCAACTCCAATCCACACCATACTTTACACTCTCACTCTAAGACAATCCCTGTCTGATTACCCCATCTATCATGTCAGCCAAAGCTCTGTGTGAGTGTCTGTCCTAATTCCCCATGCACGTGTCTTATTCTCAATACTCCCCTCTTCTTGCCAGGCCTCTCCTCTTAGTGGTCTGGTATTCCTGCCAACTGTCTCTGCCAGATCGATCTCATCAGCTCTCATCAGAATGCTTCCCCAATGCTTCCTCTCTGAGTCATCCAAACGTCTCTCATATGCCACCGCCAAACATCTCTCATCCATCTCAGAGAGCAGCTCCCTCAATCTCTCAATCTCTGAATGTCAGTGTGTCATCTCCATCCCAAACTCCATCTACAACTAGAAACTCTGAAAGCCTCACCTCTTATTATACTCAATGACGTAAGTACATATCCATGGTTACATGTCTCTCTAAGCTAAAATGCGCCTCTGTCTGTCAGCATTTCTAAATCTGAACAGTGCCTAAAGGTCTGTGATGCATTGCGTGTTCTGCTCAAGCACTGCGTGTTCTGGTCATCATGCCATTTCTGCATATCTATACCATGGTCGCCTTCTGTCTGCGAACCATCCTATCATCTCCTCGTATTTCTCCATTCACTCCACTGAAATCCCTCTCTCCTTGCATGTCTCTGTGTGCAAGGCAAAGCACTCCCTGCATGGCCCCCACCATCTCTGTCTGTGCAGCACAGCCCAGAGCTGATAATACCGTGCCCTTCTCTGTGTCTCTACTAAGGCATAAGTCACGTATAATCTCTGTCTGCTAAGAAACTATTTACACATTCCTCATTCCCCTGTAACTCAAAACAACTTTCGCAGTGCTGCAGCGCTTCTGTTCTGTCTCATTCAGGATGGCTTTAAAATCATAGGCCTCATTCTTTCTCTGGTGCTTACTCTCTCTCTCGCAAACCCAAGCGCTATCTATAATGCAGACTCAACGCATATTCTCCAGCATTGGATCTTTCGTGGATTCACATGCTTAGAATATTCCCCGTCATCAGGCTGGGAACCCTCGGTATATTTATTAAAACGTTTTCCATTGGAAAAAATTCGACACTTCTGTGTCCTCTCTGCGTCGTTTTGGGCAGCTTACGCATGACCCAATAGGACGTACGTTATAAATAGTCACGCCCCCGCGGCTCCCTTCAGATTTCAACCGTCTCCAAAGTAGTCTGGATCAACTCGTGTTTCTACTCTTTACAAGGTTGAATTTTTTTCTTTCCCAATGTCTGAGAAGGCGTTGTTCCGCCCGTGTGCCACGTGCGGAATGAAGAAAGTCTACGAAGGAGATGGGCACATGGATTGCCTTTATTGTCTTCACCTGCATCATTCTGCAGACAACTGAGAGATTTGTAAGCGATTCTCACAGAAGACGCTGAGAGACCGTAACAGGCGTCTAGTGACATGGTTGAACGAAGGGGCCTACCCTTCATCGGACGTAGGTTCTGCACACAGTCTGGCATCGAGGCCTAAGTCCCCTGTAGTTCATCGCTGCTCTGTATCTGCAGAGCCTACGGTGAAGAAGCCACGTCCTACGGAAAGCGTTCCTCGTTGGGAAAGCATCCGGCAAAAGAATGCTCTTCGTCATCAAAGCATGGTCGTGTGGACCAGGACCGCCAACAAGGGAAATCTTCTTCTTCGTCAAGAAAGGACAAGAAATACCCTTTAAAGAGCTCCTCCTCAGGGGACAATCACAGGTCTTCCTCTAGTAGAGATTCGACGAAGCACAGGTCTAGCTCCAAAAAGGTGGGTTCGCCTAAAGAGCCTGCGTCACAGCTACCACCGCCGTCAATGGGAGTCCCGTCATCGACGGCTTCACTACCACCTGCACAGTCAATACCTCCAGTAGCCTCGTCAACCCCGGCAGTGACGATTGAAGTGGCTCCAAAACTTATAGTCGACGGTGGATCCTCCAGAGGTTTGGCAAGCAGCAGTGTACGATACAGGTCTGCCAGATACCCTATTACAGCAAGAATCGGCGTTCTCATTATCGTCGATGGAGGAAGACCGTGAACAGATTGTCCAGCTGATCTTGGCTTATAGAGCATTGGCTCGTTGACGGTCTCCGGGATGCAAAATATGCCCCCTCTACATCGTCTCTGCTAAATCCACAGTCGGTGTTATCTTTAAGTGTTGACCACACTGCAGTCTCTCTTAAGCCAATTAAACGCAAGGTTGCCCCCCCCTTAGGTACACCTCCAGGGATACCAGTGATACCTGTCGACGACGCTCCAGGTCCTGCTCCATGGTCAACGTCAACGACTGGTTTGCCAGCCTCCCGTCCAGTTAGCGAGGAACCTTCACGCTCACACCCGGAAGAAGGTGAATTGCAAGATTGAGTCAGATCAAGGACCTAGAGACATTTCTTGGACATTTCATCGTCCCCTTCGAGGGATCCTACATGGGAATCGGAGGCAGAAGTGGAAGCTTGTAGAAGCCCGGCACAGCCGTCACCTACAGATGACATCGGCTCCTTTCACGCTATGATGGGGAAAGCCTGTATCGAATTTGGTCTGACCACAGAGGAAGAGAAGAAGGAATGCTTCTTATTTGACCATATGGGTGTCACGACCCACACTCTGAAGACCCCCTGGCCAACCTATGGGCCAGGGAGAGTCTTGATTCCTGCCCCCACTAAACCCAAGAAATTGCAGCATAGGCCTTCTTGGGGCCAGTCCTGGCACCTTTGGCGCCAGGCTCATGTTTGAATATGGATTTGTGCTTGTGAACTACTTTTCATTAATGCCAGTCATGTGGAGGCATCCTCATAACCTGGCTCCTTGAAACTAGGCTTGCAGTGTAGTGTTTTTGGGTGTGGTACCATGGGGACTATTTTACCTGGACTTCTTTCTTGAAGCTATTTAAACCACACCCGAATATACTGACACGTTTCTCGTTAGTTTGCATTACTGCAACGTAACGCTCACCGTGTTCAGCTTCAGCTACGAACCTCGTAAGGACAGCACCTGCAAAGGAAAGGAGAAGACATTGTGAGAAAAAGGAAACGGCTTACCTCAACTTCATCGCCAGCGGTCCGCAGTTCTTCCGACCATCATCCTGGAACCAACGCTCCCCCGGATCGACGGACCTGTAAAAGAGAAGTAACAAGGCATTAGACATTGTACAATTAATGAACTGTGCCGAAAGGCTTACCTCGCCGGCCGCTCCTCAATTAGCATCACGATGGAAATTCCATACTCCGGCCGAGTACCGCGACCTGTGGAGAGGAAAAGATAACTGGTTAGCAAAGGCAAGGCATCTTAAGCGCAGCGCATAGCGCCTACTCACCGCATCAATGCGCTCCAAAAACACTGATACTTACCGGCGAAACACAGATTTCGCCTTGCCACATATTGGACTTCCGTGTACCAAAGGAAGAAAAAGACATTGGTTAAAAGGCATGCAGGAACAGCTATATTCACAGCAATAAGACCTACCTGAAAGACTCAAGACTGGCTGGCATCAGTGAAGCAACTCGATCGCCATTGCCCACCAAGCTCAACGCGCCCCTGCCAAGACAGCAAGACGGAGAACCCGCCAACATCTAAAACAAGGTGAGGAGAAGTGCAGAAGGGTTGCAGACCTACAGGGAGGTGGGAGGCTGTTTACCCCGGTTGCCCAGTCCTGAACATAGCTTACCTGTATGCCAGGCAGAACTCTTCCGCTGGTTGCATCTGGGCATCGCAAGGAGGGACATATGTACCCCAACTGCTGGGTGGCGCCCCGTGGAACCAGGTTAGCGTAACAATGGGGAAGCGGAGAAAGTCAGTCTTCGAAGGGATTGTGTCCTCCGACGTATTCCTTATCTTAGATATCTCTTTCAGCTTTGCTGGCCTCGGAAATCTTTTCTCTCTAGAGGGCGCTGCGCGTCGACGTCCGCCGAGTCGATGTCCCTCGACAGCCGCCGTAGCGTCCGTTGCTCAGTTCTGTTTTTCCGCGCTTACTCAGTGCCTCGGAATATCGTTGCTCAGTTTCGTAGATATATTATTCCATTTTCCTCGAGATATTCGATCCATACTCGATGGCTTCCTCGTCTGAACCGACGACCCCTCGGTCCGGCTTTAAAAAATGCCGAGACTGTGGAAAAAAGATGTCGCTAACGGACCCTCACAGGGTCTGTCTGTGGTGTTTGGGAGCTGAACAGCATTGTTCGGAGTGTGAGGACTGTATGTCCATGACAGCTAAAGCCCTGAAGGAGCGTAGGGGGAAGCTGGAAAAAGGTAAGACTTCTAAAGCATCTTCTTCCTCGACGAAGTCGAGACATTCGTCTCCTCGTCACCATTTGCGCTCCAGGTCTCGAAGCGGGTCCCATCACTCTTCGAGATTGAAGCACTTGAAAAGGAGACACCGAAGATCCCCTTCTTTGTCCTCCTCTTCCTCTGTTTCACATAAGAGAACCCCTTGCCCCACGAAGCATAGTTCCCGGGCTGAATGGGAGGAATTCCGAAAAAATATGAGCGTCTTTGAGAAAGCGGCCTCGACCCCCTCAAAGACTGCCGAGAGCGATGCTCTGGTAGAAAGACCCGAAGGTCCAAAACGCCGCGAGTCGCAGCACCGGGCGAAGGAAGCTTCTCGAGCGCGTCATGAACCCTCGAGAAAAGCAAAGACCTCGAATCCTTCTTCGAAGGTTCCGTCGACGAAGGTTCCGTCGACGCCGAGGTCAGTGTCTTCGACGCTGTTGTCGAAGGGACCTTTGACACACGGGTCTGTCGACTCGACGCCATCCTCAACACCGGCGTCGACGCCAAGGAAAGTCATGGTTGCGGCGCACCCAGTGGCTATTCCCAGGTCTTCGATGTCGTCGAGATTGTCGATATCCTCGAGCAGAATTCCGATTCTATCGAAGACCTCGAGGCCTCCACCTTTGTTTTCAACGCCACTTTCGAAGCCTTCGGCGTCAACGACATCAACGTTTTTGAGGCCGATTACGACAAGTTTGGCACCCTCTGCCTTGGAGATGGGTTTCACACCCTTTGTGAGCTCAGACCAATTGAGAACCATGTCTTCAATTATGGAAGAGGGAGAACTGTCTGATCAAGAAGAGCCATTTGAGTTGCAGGGATCTGCAACCCCAGTTCAAGAGGAGTTATCCTCAGAGGAACGCAGATTAAAGGAACTCCATGATTCCTTACATGGGGCAAGTGGTTTAGACACTTCCCCAGAGGTGGAGTTCGCTAGGCCAGACCCGGGGGAGCATGCTGAAACCCCTTATAGAGCCTTAATGGCCAGGATTACAGAATTTATGGGGTGGTCGACACCTTCACCGGCTTTCCAACAGGATGACCTCACGGATATTCTTGATAAAGGTCCACAGGAGGATCCTGTAATACCTTTTCATAAAGCTCTTCAAAGAAAAATAATGACGACTGGGAAACCCCAGATGTCGTCCCGGCAGTAAATAAAAAACTGTCTGCTAAATACAGGGTATCTTCTGCAGACCCGGAGTTTTTGTCCAAACACCCATCCCCAGAAAGTCTGGTGGTACAGGCAGCATCTTCTACTGACATCAAGACTGCTTACCCTACCGTCCGACAGGACAGGGACGATAAGAAATACGATGCTATGGCTAAGAAAGTCTTTTCGGCATGTAGCATGGCGTTCAAATCTATTAATGCTACTTGCACCCTTGCTAGATTTAGCCATACACTTTGGGAGTGTGCTTCTACAGCGGCTGACTGCATCCCGGAGGGAGAAGAAAGGGAGGTGTTCCTAAATATCATAAGGGACGGTAAAGACGCTATGTGCGAATCCCTCCAGACGGGCATTGACTCAGCTGACAGTATCAGCAGAGCAATGGCGGCAAGTACAACAACCAGGAGATTTGCTTGGTTGAGAAAGTCTGGTTTTGCCCCAGATGTGCAAGCCAGGCTCTTGAACATGCCATTTGATGGCTCTTCTTTGTTTGGGAAAAAGGCGGATGACAGCTTAGAAAAACTGCAAACATCAAAGGCAGCAGCAAAATCCCTAGGCGCTGCAATCCGTCAGACACCTTTTCGTCCCACAGGAACCTCTGCGAGAGGCAAGTCTTTTCGCTTCTACTCTGCATTCGGAAGAGGTAGAGGACGACCGGCTCAAAGGGAACAAAGAAGAACTACCCGAGGTGGATGGGGTAGATATTCAAAAGCCGCAGCAACAGCAGGTGCCTCTTTACCATCGGCATCTGCATCAGCCGCCCCTAAACCACTCTGAGGACTTCCCTCACAAGACACCTGTAGGAGGCAGGTTAACTCAACATCTGGCGGAATGGCAGGCTATCACGTCAGATGCTTGGGCATTGGAGACAGTTGCACAAGGTTACTGCCTGCCTCTCCTACGCATACCTCAGAGTCCTCCACCGGGGATCAGCTCTCAAAAAGCTCCACATCTGCTCCTCTTGCAGGAAATTTTAGACCTGCTAGAGAAAGGTGCCATAGAACCGGTACCTGTAGCGGAGAGGAACAAGGGCTGGTACTCCCCTTACTTTCTCATACCAAAGAAAGACGGAGGACTGAGCCCCAGCTTGGACTTGCAGGAATTGAACAAATTCCTCAGGAAAGACAAATTCAAGATGGTAACTCTCTCTCAGATCCTTCAGGCCCTAGGACTGGTTGGTATCTCTGGACCTTCAGGACGCTTATTTCCATGTGCCAATCCATCTCAAACACAGGAAATACCTGAGGTTCGCAATTGGCAACTCTCATTATCAATTTCGAGTTCTGCCATTTGGGCTGACCTCCGCCCCGAGGGTCTTCACCAAGTTAATGTCGGTAGTGGCTGCAAGTCTAAGGAGGGAAGGGATTCACGTCTACCCCTACCTGGACGATTGGTTGATCAGAGCTGTATCTTCGGAACAAGCTCAGATCCAGCTAGATTATGTTTGCCACTCCCTTCACAGACTGGGCTTCTCCCTCAATTTAAAGAAGTCACAAATGATACCATCGCAGAGACTCCAGTTCATCGGAGCGATCCTGGACACTTCCCTGGGAAAAGCCTCGCCACCAGAGGTGAGGGCTCAAGATATTCTACAGATGGTCACCAAGTTTCAAAATGCCCAACGTCTCCCAGCCTTCGACTTTTTGAGGTTGCTAGGCCTCATGGCATCCTGCATTTTCCTACTGCCAGAGGCTCGCCTGATAATGAGATCTCTCCAGTGGGCACTGAGAACTCAGTGGTCACAATTCTCAGGGAGAATGACAGATCTTCAGGTTCCCGACAGGGTGGCTCGAGACCTTCAGTGGTGGGCCTGTCAGGAGAACATTCTGAAAGGAGAGCAGTTTTGGCAACCTTGGCCGGAGATAACTGTAGTCACGGATGCCTCACTTACGGGGTGGGGAGCCCACGCCAACGACTTGACGATCAGCGGTCATTGGTCTCCATCGGAGTCCAGACTACATATCAACCTGTTAGAGCTGAGGGCCATCAGACTTGCGCTGAAGGCTTTTCTGCCATCTGTACAAGGAAAGAATGTCCTGATAATGACGGGCAACACAGTGGCCATGCATTACTTCAACAAAAGAGGAGGCGTAGGATCGCTACCACTGTGCAGAGAGGCGATGCAGCTCTGGTTTTGGGCAATCCAAGAAGGAATCTCTCTATCGGCAGTTCACCTAGCCGGAGAGAAGAACTTGACAGCGGACGCTCTGAGCAGGCAGAGCACAGTCTCCCACGAGTGGGAACTAGCTCAGGAAATCCTTCAAGAGATCTTCGCCCTTTGGGGAACCCCTCAGGTGGATCTGTTCGCCACCAGTGTCAACAGAAAGTGCGATCTGTTCTGTTCAAGGGAATTTCCCCCGAGAGGTGCTCTGGGAGACACGTTCATAGTGGACTGGGAGTTTCCACTCCTGTACGCGTTTCCACCAGTCCCTGTCATTCCTCAAATGATCAGGAGGTTGAGAAGATTCCGGAAAACCATGATCCTAATTGCCCCGGATTGGGCCAGGAGAACGTGGTACCCGGACCTTCTAGACTTGTCCATCTGCCCTCCAATTCGACTTCCACTCAGAGAGAATCTGCTCTCACAGAAGGGAGGTCAGGTTCTCCATCCAGACATCAAAACCCTCAACCTTCACGCTTGGCTTCTGAAAGGCTGAGGTACAAGGATTGGGACCTCCCTGATGACGTTATGGAGGTGCTGCTTTCGGCAAGAAGGCCAGCAACAAAATCTTTATATCGCTGCCGTTGGAACAGATTTTGCAGCTGGTGTAGAGAAGAGAATATCGACCCCTTTTCATGTGGTACACCAACGGTGTTATCCTTTCTACTCTACTTGGCAAATTCAGGCCTTCAAGTTGGCACTATCAAGGGCTATCTCGAGCGCTATCCATCTTTAAGCGCACTGCGGAAGAACCATCCTATTTCAAGTTACCATTGGTAATACAGTTTCTAAAGGGGTTAACTAACGTTTATCCTCCAAGACCATTCCAGGTTCCCCTATGCGATTTAAATTTAGTCCTAACTTTCCTGATGGGCACACCTTTCGAGCCACTCCACTCTTGTTCGTTAAGGTTTCTTACCCTTAAGACTGTTTTATTAGTGGCACTTACATCTGCTAGAAGGGTGAGCGAGTTACAAGCTCTTTCTTGTAAACCCCCTCATACAATCTTTCACAAAGACAAAGTTGTTCTGCAAGTGAAGCCTAATTTCCTCCCAAAGGTGGTTTCTGAATTTCATATCACACAGATTACTACCCTTCCATCTTTATATCCTCCTCCCCATCCGGGGAAAGAGGAAGAGAGGTTACACAAGCTGGACCCAAGAAGGGCTTTAAGTTTTTACATTAGTAGACTGGCTAGGATAAGACAAGCAGACCAGCTGTTTGTAGGCTACGCAGGTCACAAGCTGGGGATACCGATAACTAAGCAGACCATTTCCAGATGGATTATTTTAGCCATTTTGGAATGTTATAAAGTGGCAGGAAAAGAGCCCCCTCAAAATCTTAGGGCTCATTCGACCAGAGGTATCGCAGCTTCATCGGCCCTCAAAAGAGGAGTGCCGGTTCGAGACATATGTGCGGCTGCCCCATGGTCATCCGTCCATACCTTTACACGGTTTTACAACTTGGATTCCTCCTCCAGTCAGGAAACTAGGTTTGGAAGGGCAGTATTGCACTCTATTCATCAATAAGAGGAAGCATGAAGTCAGTACTCCCACCTCCAATAACAGAATACTGCTATGGGAGCCTATCGAAGATAAGGAATACGTCGGAGGACACAATCCCTTCGAAGAACAAGTTACTTCTTACCTTGTAACGTTCTTTCGATGGGATGTTCCTCCGACGTATTCCTTATCGACCCTCCCATCCATCCCCGCAGTACTACTTCCCTTGTTGTTGCAGTTTACGCTCCTTCAGGGTGATTAGTCTAGTCCAGAAAGAATTATTGTGGGCTACAAAACGTAACTGAGCAACGGTCGCTGCGCGCGGCCTTTATAGGCAGGATGACGTCGACATGGCGGCTGTCGAGGGACATCGACTCGGCGGACGTCGACGCGCAGCGCCCTCTAGAGAGAAAACATTTCCGAGGCCAGCAAAGCTGAAAGAGATATCTAAGATATAGGAATACGTCGGAGGAACATCCCATCGAAAGAACGTTACAAGGTAAGAAGTAACTTGTTCTTCTCGATTCCCATTCTGGACTACGTTTGGCAGGAAGGCTTGCGAACCATGCGCCATCCATTTTCGGAACCTGCAATCAAGGGCAGGTTGGAAAAGAAATTCAAAGCCCCGGATTCTACTCCTAAATGTTTGACCGCACAGCCCTCCCTGGAATCAGTAGTGTCGGCAGCGGCTGCCAGAAAAGCCAGATCACAACACAAGTGTACAACACCTCCGGACAGTGAAGCTAGAAGGCAGGATGCCTTTGGTAAGAAGGTCTTGTCAGTGGGAGTGACGACGGTCTAGGCGGCTAACTCGTTAGCTATCATGGCAAGATACAACCGTGAAATGTGGCATCGCTTGGCCCCCATCTTGGAGCACCTGCCTGAGGAGCACAGAAAAACAGCCAGGTTACTGGTGCGTGAGGGGGAAGAGGCATCAAACCACTCTATCAACATCTGCGTGGACTTGGCGGAGTCGGGATTCAATCAAATAAATAACAGAGTGGTGTTAAGAAGACAAGCCTGGCTAAAATGTACAGACTTAAGGGCGGAGGTCCAATATAAGGTTCTCGATATGCCATGTGAAGGGGAGCAGTTATTCGGGGAGAAAGCCCTTAAAGGCATGAAGGAAGATTCAGACACGGCAAGGTCGCTGGGAGCCTTTCAAAGTGGTTGAGCATTTCGGCCTTTTCGTCCCATCCGCAGAGCGTCAGGGAATTCTCGGTTCGTGGCATCCAGGGATCGAAGTTTCAATAGATCATCATACTCCTCCCAAGGTTACAGGCGAGCTGTCCAAGCGATCCGAAGAAGCCGAGATTTCCAGGTGTCTAGGAGAAGAGGACAGTCTTTGTCCACCAAAAGTAAGCAGTCAAAGTCCCAGCAATAACAATCTTCAGGACGTCCTGTGAGGCAGAGTGCCCCGTCGCGTCGACAAGTGGGAAAGAATAACATCAGACTGTTGGGTGTTGGACACGGCAAACTAGGCCACTCTTTGCACTTCAAGAACACGCCATGCCACATTCCACCGGTGTACTCGGTGCAACCCCATCTTCCCATATTACAACAGAAGATTGTGCTTATGCTGCAAAAATAGAGGTCATCCGGTCTATGCAGCCAGGAGATTTACTGGCGGCGTTAAACCTACAAGACGCATATTTCCACATACCCATGCGTCGACGACACAGAACATTTCTGAGGTTCGTGGTGGTCAGTCATTACCAATTCTAAGTGCTTCCATTCGGCCTGAAATCGTCTCCCAGGACGTTCATGAAATGCTTGGCTCCCTTGGCAGCATGGCTATGACGAAAAGGTATTCACGTCTACCCTTACCTGGACGACTGGCTGGTAAGGGGCGCGCCGCCGGCAGTGGCGCAAGCAGTCCTAGAGGCCACCATGCAACTGCTGCAGCGATTAGGCTTTGCAATCAACTTAGAAAAATCCTTTTTGGCTCCCTCAAGGAGATTGGTATTTTTGGGCGCGGAGTTCCAAACTCAATCAGGACTAGTGAAGCCGTCCTTAGAGAGAGTTCAAAAACTGAAACAAAAAGCAAAGGAGTGGAAAAACTGGCACCAGGGTGTCAGTCAGAAAATGCATGTCGCTGCTAGGAGCCATGGCGTAATGTATTCCGCTAGTGAACAACTATCGTCTCTTCATGAGACCGATACAGGAATTTCTGGCAGACCGGTGGTCTCAAAGTCGCGGATTGTGGTCCGACAAATTGAGCATCAGCAGCGAGCTTCTAGAGGCGCTTCAGTGGTGGCAACTCTCAGACAATCTGACGAGAGGGATGCCTCTTCTGGAACCCGATTTTCAGTTGACGGTGGTAAGGGATGCATCTCAGACAGGATGGGGAGCCCATCTGGGATCCCTACAGGTTCAAGGCCAATGGTCCCCAGGAGAGTCGACCCTTCACATCAATGTGCTGGAGTTAAGAGCGGTACGTTGGGCTCTGAAATCATTTTTACCGCGCATACGGGGATCAGTCGTAAGAATATTAATGGACAATACAACAACAATGTTCTACCTCAGGAAGCAAGGGGGCACTCATTCCAGAACTCTCTCGAGCGAAGCTCAGGAAATATGGCATTGGGCCCACAAACAGGAAATAAGCATAGTGGTTTACCATCTGCCAGGGGTGAACAATGTACAAGCAGACTCTCTCAGCAGAGAGATGAATCAACTACACGAGTCGGAGTTGAATGATCAACAACTGTCAAACATCTTCAAGAAGTGGGGTCATCCTTCTCTGGATCTTTTCGCAACCCGAGGGAACAAGAAGTGCAGACATTTCGCCAGCAGATGGCCACAACCCGGCTCGCTGGGGGAGGCATTCTACTTCCCGTGGACGGGCAGGTTCGCTTATGCGTTCCCTCCGTTTCCGCTCATTCGACGGACCCTCCAGTAGGTTCACAAATATCCATGTCGTGTGATTCTAATTGCTCCTCACTGGGCGAGACAGTCGTGGTTTTCGGACCTGCTCCAGCTGTCGGTGACAGAGCCAGTGAGGTTCCTGAAGATTCCGGACCTTCTATCCCAAGACATGGGAGAAGTTTTGCATCACGACCCGGGCTCCCTCAGCCTGACAGCTTGGCTCCTGATTTCTCCGAGTTTGGGGCCCTGAACATTTCTTCAGATTGCCGCTGAATTTTAGAGGCAGCGCAAGCTCCGTCCACGAATACTTCATATGCATGTAAGTGGAAAAGATTCTGTGTGTGGTATAGAGGTCAACCGGGGGTGGAACCCCTAAACATCGCGTCAGAACACGTTCTGCCATACTTGGTAAACTTAGCGAAAAGAGGGTTGTCTTTCTCCTCCATAAAGGTTCATTTGGCAGCCATTTCAAGATTTACTCGTAAAAGGCATTCAACTCCGTTCAGCGATCGACTGGTCAAGTATTTCCTGAGAGGGTCATTTCAGACCTTTCCTCCAGCCAAAAAGTTCCCTCCTAATTGGAGTCTCAATCTGGTGCTGTCTGGACTAATGTCATCCCTAAACATTTTGTCGTGGAAAATGGCTTTTTTGGTGGCTATTCCTTCAGCAAGAAGACTGTCAGAGCTGCAAGCACTGGTGATTGATCCCCCATACTTGCGTTTCTTCAAGGGTAAGGTGGTATTGGCAACCAACCCTCATTTTATACCAAAAGTTCCGACTACATTCCAGAAGCATTCTTCGATTGTGCTGCCAACATTCTTCGCGGCGGCCTCTTCTTTCGCGGAAAAACTCTCCATACGTTGGACGTCAAAAGAGCATTGAAATTTTATCTCAGTCGTACTTAGGATTTTAGGCGTAAGAGACAACTGTTTGTGGCTTATGGGCCTTCGGTAAAGGGAATACCAATCTCCAAACAAGGACTAGCCTGCTGGGTGTCGTCAACTATTGCCTTCTGCCACTCTAAAGCAGGGAAGCCTCTGGAAAGACATCCAAAGGCTCACTCAACAAGATCCACCTCGTCATCATTATGGTCCGGAATCCCGCTCGTAGACATCTGTCAAGCGGCATCCTGGTCGGTGCCACATACATTTACTCAGCATTATTGCCTAGAGCAACAGCATGCAACTGATGTGCAGATGGGACGAGCAGTCTTGCGACACCCGTTTCAGTAAAGTAAGCCCCACAGAGGGGTTTATCCTCCTGTCAATGTACCATGATTGGGGTTTTTATTGCTAACTGCGTGTGCTGTTCTTGTAGTATTGGTTTGCATTGATCACCTCCAGATTGGGAGTACTGCTATATAATCTATTCTAAGCATGTGAATCCATGAAAGATCCAATTCTGGAGAAGGGAGTAGTTTCTTACCTGTAACTCCATTTCTCCAGCATTGTTATCTTTCATGGATTCACATGCGCCCACCGGCCTCCCCTGAATGCAAACTTGATATGGCCCTACTACTTTGGGGGTTAAAATCTGAAGGGAGTCGCGGGGGCAGAGCTATTTATACCGTATGTCCTATTGGGTCATGCGTAAGTGGCCCAAAACGACGTAGATAGGACACAGAAGTGTCAAATTTTTTCCAATGGAAAACGTTTTAATAAATATACCGAGGGTTCCCAGCCTGACTGGGAATATTCTAAGCATGTGAATCCATGAAAGATACCAACGCTGGAGAAATGGAGTTACAGGTAAGACACTACTCCCTTGTAAGTGCACACTCATGCATGTCTCTCTACAATGCATACATAATGCAGATCAACATGTCTCTACAAAAATAACATGTGTCGCTACATGGCACTTCAAATATAACAGGCCTCATTCTATAGCAAATACAAATAGCTACATAATATGTGGATAGTCTAATGTCACTACTAATCAGAATGAATGATGGATAATTGTTTCTTAAATGGGTAATGATTCACTAATAATGGGTAATTATTCTCTAATGATAACAAACCAGGCTTCTCCATACTATCTGGTTTTACAAGGTAAACCAGGGCATTTATTCGGTGTACTTCCTTGTTCTAAAGAAAGACTTAACAAAACGCCCAGTGCTTGATCTAAGGCCAGCAAACAATTATGTCAAACAACAAAAATTCAGAATGACAGTGCTACAATAAGTCACCCCACTGCTCAAAAGAGGAGACTGTATTCCTTCATTGTGTCATTTGTTATAGCGCCTTTTAGCATAATTATGGTCCCAACGTACTTTTGGTGGAACCTTCTCGAAGGAACCGGAGTCCAAACATTTGGGAGGTGCTATTTGTGGTGTGTGCATTTCAGCCATTAAAATTATGCGAGGGGGGCCAAGACCCTGGTAGTCACCCATGTCTAAATAGAGTGTGTATGGATGCAGCAGGGGTATACTATGGATTAATGGGGGGATTGTGTTTATGGAGATAGAGACGTATGTAGGAAGCTACAGTAAGAATTTTTGTCGTTAAAAGTAGCTTCATTCACATGGCATCGGGAATGTGCAGTAGTGTTTGTTATATGTGAGTGCAAGTTGTGTGGAATAAGACTGTGCCTTCCTCTAAGTTGTGAAGGGGCGGTGTGTGAGAGGAAAGATGGGTTAGCTGTACAAACATCATCTATTTCCTGGGTTCCATATATGTACCAGGAGCAGTGCTGTGTTTCACAAGTGGTCCAAGTGCTTGATGAGAGCATAATACCCGGCCTCTCAGAGATTCTTGGAGTGAGAGATTGCCATCCCTAGTTCGTTCTAGTGCGAAAACAAGGTCCCCATTTCGTAATTTAATGCGTCGGCCTAGCCCACCCTCCTGTGCTTTAGAGTTACGTGCAGTGCCAACCACGACCTAGTGGTCCGAGGTGCCGATTGTCCTCCTATGGGATGATCAATGTGATTTTCCCAAGGTGCATTTTAAGGGTGATGCATTGCCCACCCTCCAAGCCCTTATGAGTGCAATACCTTGCCCATTTTCAGGATCGTTCTAAGTTGCTGTATGACTACCTGAGTCCTCCATGTGTGCTTGGCATCCCTGAAGGAAAGTCGGATGGCAGCACTGGATACACTGGATATGAAAGACGCCTACTTTCATATTTCAATGCTGACCGCACATCAAAAATATCTACGGTTCAAAGTCGGTCAAGCGTATTATCAATTCAAGGTGCTCAACCTTCGGGATCACCTCAGCCCCTCGTGTATTCACAAAGGTATGGGTAGTAGTGGCAGCGCATCTACGCAGAGAAAGTATTCCAGTGTACCCTTATCTGGACGACTGGCTAATAACTGGAGAAACACCAAACTATGTCTGCTTAATATGCAGAAAACAATAAATCATCTGCAATAAGTGCCCTTTTCTATCGACTAAAAGAAGTCCAGCCTAATCCGCAGTCTGCAAAATCTATTCCTTGGGGCATTATTTCATAACAAGGACAACTTAGTCTTCCCCTCTAATGAGAGGGTCCAAACCTAATTCAACAAATATCTTGTTATACAGCCAGCCAGCAAATAACAGTCGGAAAGGTTATGTGCCTTCTAAGCATGATGGCATCATGCATCTTATCGTGCCAAATGCAAGTTTACATACGTGTCCAGTGCAAGAGTGCTTAGTGAAACAATGATCAGAGACAGCCAGAGGGCAGTTGGGACGATCTAGTGGATGTTTCTCAAACACTGGTTTCAGCACTTCAAATGTTAGTGAAAACTTTTTTTTGTCAACCCACCAGTGCACCTCACAATCACAACAGACGCATCTCTCTCAGGTTGGGGGAGCCCATTGCATCGCCAAACGGCACAAGGGATATGAACACACAAACTTGCCATCAAAAATACCAACACTCTAGAATCACAAGCAGTTTACAACACACTACAGCTTTTCAACATCAATTAATTGGGACAAATGTGCTAATTATTAAATAGTAGCTGGGGTACCCGGATTTGCCCATGTGCTGATCGAGTGGTGTCTCGTGCCCTGGAGGATGTTGCTCTTGTCGGCACGTCTTGCTTCAGTTTGCTCTGGTGTCTCATGTGCCCTGGAAAAAGTTGCTCTTGTCCTCTGGTCAGCAAGTTGTGCTGCTGTTTGTTGTTGTGTTTCAGAAGCTCTTGATATTGATTTTCGCTTTGCATCAGATGGAGCTTTTTCAAGTGATGTTCGTTGTTTGTGCAGCATGTTTGTCACTTAATGGCTTCAGCACATTTGAGAAAATGTCCAAGAAAGATTGATTGATTGTGCTTTCTTCTCATGAATTCTTGTGAATGAACTGTAACCTTGCCATTTCCCATATTTGGAGTGGCGTGATGAAACTAATTTAAAAAAAATGTTATTCCCTTTAAAAATGCGTTAATAAACACTTTAAAACTGTATACACTAGTAATACATTTTAAAGGAATAACCAACATATTGAACATTTAGCTTCAGACACTTTTCCAGGTTTTGCCTCCTTCTAGTACCTACTGTAGCAGTGTGTTCAACGGTGTAGATTTGTATAGCTGGACAAACATACACACACACATACATGCATTCAGATTTATATATAAAGATAGCACAATAGGCATGTTCCTAGCAAACACGCTGAGCAGCATCGGATAATCACATATCAGCCCTCAGAACATGAGTCGAAGTTACATTCGGACATTCTAAGCAACATTTTTACACATGGGGGACAATCAGACATAGATCTGTTTGCCACAGTTACGAAATGCCTAAGAAGGAATCCAAGGGTAACGCATTGTGGATCGGTTGGTCACGGATATTTGCTTTTCCATCGACCCCACTCTTAAAAAGAGTAGTTCGCAAGATGCCCCAGAAGTTAACAATGATTCTAATGGCTCCAACGTGTGCTTGTCTGACGTTGTTTTTCCCCATCTCCTCAAGATGTCAATTTGCCAACCAATGAAACTAACATGTCCTTACAACATGTCACAAAATCAGTGATTAATCCTACATCCTAATCCTCAGACAACCAATTTAGCAGCTTGGCTCCTGAAGTCATGGAGTTTGGAAATCTTCATTTACCAGCTAAATGCATGGAAATAATAAAAGAAGCGTGTTAGCCTAACAGTACATTCTGCTACTTTAACAAATGGAAAAGATTTGTGGTATGGTGTCAAAGTCGGATGTCCACCCAATTAACTGCTCGCCATCACGTATAGTGCACTTCCTATTGCACATTAGACCCAGGTCTTGTTTTTATTTCTTTAAAAGACCATCTACCAGCTCTATCTGCTCATGCAACTTTGCAGACTACAAATTCTGGGTGGAAAGTTCCAGTCGTCAAAACCTTCATGGTCACAGTAAACATCTTACCCTCCAATTGCAAACCCACCCCCAGGGTGCGATTTAAATATTTTCCTAAGCAAACTCATGGTCCCCCCCCCCCTTTTGAGCCAATGCATAAAGCAAGCCTCAAAGTTTTCCTTACAAGGTCACTTTTCTTATAGCAATTACATCTATTCAGAAAGTAAGTGAGCGGCTCTCTTTGCACTTACCCAGTCTTCACCGACTGGATGCACTTGGACCTCCCCCTCCCTGTTACTGTCTATGCACTTGCACGATCCAAATGCAACGTGCCTGAAGATCGTCTGTCTATTTCTCCCCTTAATCGCACTGGTAAAACTGCAGAATCGCAGTCATGCATATTTGCTGTGTCTCAACTGTTAAATGTATTTATACTCACTTACTCTGCCTATGCAGACTATTATCATCTCTGAATTTCAAGGGCTCAGTGTGACTGTTGTTTTTTTCCCCTTGTTCCCGACCCTCCTTGAGTGCTTTGAAACACCTTCCTGTGTATAGGCGCTATATAAATAAACAATACATAAAATAAATACATTTCAAAGTTTCATGTCAGCCAATCAATTGAACTGCCAGCTTTCTTTCAAAGTCCTCAAAATTCAGGGGAAGAGCACTCCACACACTGTATGTTCGAAGGGCAGTCATGTACTACCTGAACAAGACTAAACCACTCAGGAAAACATAAATTATTTGTTTCTTTAGCAGCCGGGAGAAGGGGACCCTAGCTCAAAGCCTACTATCTCTAGATGGATCGTAAAATACATCCAGAACTTTTACATATTGTCAAACAAGACACTGCCATTTACACTTAAAGCACACTCCACACGTGCTACAGGGGATACATTAGCATTCATCGCTAACATGTCACTAGAAGCTATCTGCAAGTGTGGAGTGTGCCACATTGAGACCTCCTCCAAGACTCTTTTGGAGTCAGTCGGCGCCAGTCTTAAAACCATCATGAAGACCAACATTAGAATGGGACTGTTTACTTGGGATTATTTAACTTGGGGGGGGGGGGGGGAGGGAGTTCAGCCAACATGGAGGCACACACATAGCTCAGTTACAAGGAGCTCAGCTATGCAGTCTAGTCTTTTGGCTGTGGCAGGCCTGGGACTACTTTACATGGACTACTTTGGGTGTGGCAGACCTGGGACTATTTTACCGGGACTATTTTACCTGCGACTACTTAAACCGCACCCAAACAGCAGAACATCCTTTGCGTTATTCTGCTGTGGGCAGCGTAACGCTCACCGTGTCCAGTTCTTTGATGCCAGCTTACCTGAAACCAAGGACCTGCAGAGAGAGAAAGAACACTACGAAACTTACCTGGAACAGTATCCTGTCTTCAATCCATCGCCGACTTCAGTTCCACTCACCTGAAGGTACGAATTCCATCATCCGGCACCGCATGCATCCTGGAATACCATAACCTGGAAAGAGGAGAAAGAAAGACAGAATTAGTAAGCGTTTACTCACGTTTCCTCCCGAATGAAGAAAGCCACACAATTCTTACCTGGTTAGTCATCTCCTGGTCAGTATCATTGCTGGAACATTACGGCGCTCGGCGAGGAACATCGCAACCTGCAAGGAGAGAAAAACACAGGTTAGCAATATAAAAGGCAAAACAGCGCCGCGCATCGCGCATTACTCACCGGACAGCATTGCGCACACCGTGCTTTCGTCTGCCGGCCCATGCTCATCTTGAAACTGCATGACAACACCAACATACCTTTCCATACCTAAAAGGAAAGAAGCAAGACATTATTATTTGAACTAGGAGGAACATAAGCACTGCATATAACGATTGTAAAGCAGCAAACCTACAGAGTCGCAGCAGGCCTGTATTCCCAGAGGGGGGCTTGCACCAGTGAAGTAACTTGGTCACTGCTCGCCCCTCCACATCTACACGCCCCTGCCACGTGGAGCAGGACGGAGAATCCACCTTTTACAATATTAAGGTGAGGAGAGGGGCCCAAGGGGGAGGAAGGAGTTGAGGCCAAGGGAGGTGGGAAAACATAAAGACGATCTGGTATTGAATCCAGCTCTCCTATATTGCAGACCCATCTTTAACCAGAGGCCTTACCAAGGGGCCGGGAGAGGGTTCGAGAGTGCAAATCATCCAACCAGGGCTGGGTGGCGTCCCCGTGGATACCAGGTGAGCTTAACAGTTGACACACAGGCCACGAGTGACTCACAGGTGGGACAAGCAGTGCTAAAACATTTGTTTGTCTCAGTTCCTTCTATCAACCCACTACCTTATTCTGGTACTGCTTGCTAGTCTATGCAGAGCATGTGATTGTAAGCAGATCCACAAACCTCAGAAGACAGACATTACATACCTGTAATCATCTTTCTCCAGCATTGGATCTTTCATGGATTCACATGCTTAGAATATTCCCCGTCGTCAGGCTGGGAATCCCCGGTACATTATATAGACCCTTTCCTGTAGGAAAACTTTTTCGACACTTATGCGTCCTATCCACCTCGTTTTGTATCATGCGTGCCCGCGCCGTCAGGACGCCATGATATAAATACAGGACCCGCCCCGCGCTCCCTCAGATTTCAACCGTCTTTCAAAGTAGTGGGATCCTCGCGGTTACTGCTAATTGAAGTTAGGTTGTGTTTTCGCTTCGGCGAAATTCCGTTCTGAAGAAAATATGTCCGGAAAAGCTTTATTCCGTCCTTGTGCGACATGTGGACTCAAAAAAGTCTATGAAGGTGATGCCCACATGGATTGTATCTACTGTCACCACCCGCACCACACGGCGGATACATGTGAGAGATGCCAGGGTTTCTCCCAAAAAACCCTTAAAGATCGGAAAAGAAGGTTGGTCGACTGGCTTAATGACGGAGCGGGTGCCTATCCGGCATCAGAAGTTGGCTCCACGGCCTCCAGGAGCAAGTCGGAACCTCCCTCGAAGAAGGCGAGGCCTGTCGAAAAATGCCCTGCGGACAAGCATGTGGGAAAGCATGCTGGGTCTTCCTCATCACACAAAAAGTCCTCCTCCTCCTCATCCTCCAAGACGGAGAGGCAAGCGGCATCAAAATCCTCCTCAGGGGACCGTCCTAGGTCTTCCGTGAGTCGAGATGCTTCAGCAGGGAAGTCGGCAACGAAATCGGCTACGAAGTCAAAAGGCTCGGTGCCGGCGACTGGCTCGTCGACCCCGGTATCGCTGACGATGCCGATTACTATTCAGGCAGCAACGGTGGGGATTCCTTCGTCGACGGGGACTCAATTTATGGCCTGGCAGCCAGAGGTCTGTGAACCGGCCCCCCCTGAGGTCCTGCTGCAAGACACGGCCTTGCCGGGGTCGTCGGTGGAAGGAGAAGGTGACATGGTTATGCAGCCGTCGGACTTGGGCCTACGGCCTTCCAATACGTCGACGACGAGTGCGAGTGGAGGTGTGGTCCCTCTATCCTCGACGTTGCTGACCCCCCAGACGGTTTTGTCTCTGGATGTGCTTAATACACTTCAGAAGCTCCTGCAGCATCTGGATACGCAGATCCCTCAGCCTGGCACTTCATCGTCGATATTTTCTGCACCTTCCGTCGACGAACAAGCTCAAGCAGCTCGCACGACGACCAAAAGCCCTTCGGCCTCCCAGGTGGCGAAGGATCGTCCTTGAGTGCAGGAGGAGGGTGAGCTATCGGAGTCCGATTCTATACGAGGTGACTCAGGGTCGGACATCTCCCTGTCACCGTCGAGAGACCCAACATGGAATTCGGATGTAGAGGTAGAGTCTACGAGGAGTCAGGCACAACCATCTCCTCCGGATGATGTGGGAGCCTTCCATGCAATGATGGGAAAAGCGTGTTCCGAGTTCGGCTTAATCCCTGAGGAGCAGAAGAAAGATTGCTTTCTTTTTGATCACATGGGTCAAAGGAGGAAATCGGTATTTGCCATCCCAATCCTGGACCACGTATGGCAAGAAGGCCTCAAGACGATGCGTCATCCGTTCTCGGAACCGGCTATTAAGGGGCGTATTGAGAAAAAGTTTAAAGCTCCAGAGTCCACTCCAAAATGTCTAACATCACAGCCACTGTCAGACTCTGTGGTATCGGCGGCAGCGGCTAGGAAGGCCAGAGTACAGCAAAAATGTTCAACCCCTCCAGAAAGCGAGGCAAGGAGACAGGACGCCTTCGGGAAAAAGGTGCTCTCAGTCGGCGCCACGACGGTGAGAGCAGCCAACTCCTTGGCGATTGTATCGCGTTACGATAGGGAGATGTGGCATAAAATAGCCCCTATCCTAGAACACCTGCCGGAAGAACATCGCAAAGCAGCCATGTTACTAGTACGGGATGGTGAGGAGGCCTCGAACCATGCAACTAATATTGCGGTGGACCTAGCAGAGTCGGGGTTCAAACAAATCAATCGTGGCGTAGTACTTCGTCGACAAGCGTGGCTCAAATGTACTACTTTTAGACCTGAAGTCCAGTACAAAGTTCTAGACATGCCATGTGAAGGAGAACATCTGTTTGGAGATAAGGTTGATGAAGCCTTGAAGGGGATGAAGGAAGACACGGATACCGCTAGGTCTCTTGGCGCCCTCCAGACAGGTAGAAGTTTTTGCTTTTTTCGCCCCTTCAGGGGCGCCTCCGGAAACTCCCGCTTTGGAGCCTCTAGGGACCGTGGATTTAACAGGCCCTCATACTCTTCACAAGGCTACAGACGGGCATCCCAGTCTGCACGTAGAGGCAGAGATTATCAAGCCTCCAGACGACGAGGCTCGGGTCCCTCGTCGACGAAGGATAAGCAAACCAGCAACCAATGACAGACTTCGGGACGTCCTGGAGGGTCGAGTCTCTCATCATATCGACCAATGGAAATGCATCACCACAGATCGATGGGTTCTGGACACGGTTCGCATGGGTCATGCGCTGCAATTCAAAAACAAGCCTCCGAGTCTTCCGCCAGTGTTTTCGGCCCAGCCCAACCTTCGAGTTCTAAGACAAGAGGTGGCGCTTATGCTACAAAAAGGAGCGGTAGAACGGGTTCCTGTGGCACAGGAAGGACAAGGGGTTTATTCCCGGTTCTTCGTCGTCAAGAAGCCGAATGGAAAATGGAGGCCCATTCTCGACCTGAGGGTACTCAACAAATGGCTAAAGGGCTCAAAATTCAAAATGCTAAAGCTCCAGGAGGTTATCAGGTCAGTGCAACCCATGGATTATCTGTCGTCGCTAGATCTTCAGGACGCATATTTTCATATCCCAATACGTCCACGACACAGGAGATACTTAAGGTTCGTCGTCGGCCAAAAGCATTTTCAGTTCAAGGTCCTCCCGTTCGGTCTCATGTCCTCCCCCAGGACGTTCACCAAGTGCTTGGCCCCCATAGCGGCCCATTTAAGGAAGGACGGTCACCATGTCTATCCATATTTAGACGACTGGCTGGTCAGAGGCTCGTCCATGGAACAAACCCGAAACAGTCTGGGGGCCATGATGTCCCTTTTACAGGAACTGGGTTTCGCGATAAACTTCAGCAAGTCCTCCGTAGAGCCCTCGAGGACTTTGGTCTTTCTAGGAGCGGAGTGTCATACGCACACAGGCCTTGTAAGACCATCCAACGAAAGAATACAGAAGCTACAAAGCAAGGCGTCGGAATGGAAATGCGGTACCAGGGTGTCGGTGCGCAAATACATGTCCCTGCTAGGGACCATGTCGTCCTGCATTCCGTTGATAAACAACTACCGACTGTTTATGAGACCGTGCCAGGAATTTCTAGCGGACCGTTAGATGCAGAGCCAAGGTCGCTGGTCCGACAGATTGGTCATCGACGAACAACTGGTACAAGCACTCCGCTGGTGGAGAGTTTCTACTCATCTAACGAAAGGAATGCCTCTGTTGGAACCGGAGTTCCAGAAGACGGTGGTGACGGATGCATCACTAAGCGGATGGGGAGCTCATCTGGAGACATTACAAGTGCAAGGCCGGTGGTCGTTACAAGAGTCCTCCCTGCATATCAACCTGCTAGAACTGAGAGCAGTGCGGTGGGCCCTAAAATCTTTTCTTCCTCAACTGAGAGACTCTGTGGTGCGTGTCATGACGGACAACACGACTACAATGTTTTACTTAAGGAAACAAGGAGGAACACGTTCCAGGTCCCTGTCGACGGAGGCACAGAAAATCTGGCATTGGGCCCTGCAACACAACATGCTAATCTTGGCGTTCCACCTACCAGGCGTGAGAAATGTGGAGGCAGATGCCCTCAGCAGGGAAATGAACGAGGTTCACGAATGGGTGCTGAACGACCAGCAACTACAACATGCATTCAAGAAGTGGGGACATCCTTCCATCGATCTGTTCGCGACGAAGGACAACAGAAAATGCCCGCAGTACGCAAGCAGATGGCCTCAGCAGGGCTCACTGGGAGATGCGTTCTCCTTCCCATGGACGAACAAATTCCTGTACGCATTCCCTCCTTTTCCTCTTATCCGGAGGACGTTGCAATGGATCCTCAAGTACCCATGTCGGGTGATTTTGGTAGCCCCGTATTGGGCCAGACAGGTGTGGTTCTCAGACCTGCTGCACTTGGCTGCGGCGGAGCCAATGAGGTTCAGGAAGATCCCCAACCTTCTGTCTCGACAGGAGGGTATCATCTGGCATCACGACCCGGACAGCCTCAAGTTGACGGCCTGGCTCCTGACTTCGCCGAATTTGGCCAGCTAACGATTCCGGAGGAGTGTCGTCGTATTCTGCAAGCGGCAAGAGCACCTTCCACAAACACTTCATACTCGTACAAATGGAGGAGTTTCTGTCAGTGGTGTGGGGATCAACCAGGTTTGGATCCGCAGTTGATTATGCCGGAACAGCTCCTTCCATACTTGCTGTTCTTATCTCAAAAGGGCTTATCAGTGTCGTCGATAAAAGTACACCTGGCCGCCATCTCCAGGTTTACACGTCAATGACATTCCGCACCATTATTCAGCGACCGCCTGATTAAGCACTTCCTTAAAGGGTTGTTCAGGAGCTTCCCTCCCGAGAAGAGATTTCCTCCAGTGTGGAGCCTCAATCTGGTGTTAGCGTCTCTTATGAAACCTCCTTTTGAACCAATGTCATCGTCGTCTCTAAAGTTTTTGTCCTGGAAATTGGCCTTCCTGGTGGCCATCACTTCAGCCCGACGTATTTCGGAAATCCAAGCTCTAATGGTAGACCCACCATACTTAAGATTTTTTAAGAACAAGGTGGTCCTGGCCACTAACCCACAGTTCATACCGAAGGCGCCTTCAGTGTTCCATAAACATTCCTCTATTGTCTTACCTACATTTTTTCCAGAGCCATGCTCGGGAGCGGAGCGCACGTTACACACATTAGACGTGAAGAGGGCTCTCAAGTTTTATCTTCATCGCACGCAACCTTTCAGGGAAACGAGGCAATTGTTCGTGGCCTATGGTCTGGGTGCTAAAGGCAAAGCCATTTCAAAGCAAGGACTGTCAAGATGGGTATCGTCTACCATTTGGTACTGCCATTCCAAGGCTGGGAAGCCTCTTTTGCGACGCCCAAGAGCTCATTCCACTAGAGCGGCGGCATCGTCGACGGCGCTGTGGTCTGGAGTCCCTCTGGGGGACATCTGCATGGCGGCTACCTGGGCGGCTACACACACTTTTACCCGCCATTACTGCCTGTCACAACAACATGCCGAAGATACTCGGATGGGACAGGCGGTGCTTCGACACCTATTCCAATAAGGTAAGCCCCGGTTGAGGGGTTATTTCTGGTTGCAATTATGATTGAATATTGTTCGTTCTCTATGTTAACTATTGCCGATGGGTACACGACCATAGAGAACTGGCATTGTGAGGAAAGTATGTGAGTTTGCATGCACGCCTCCTCTCTTTGGGATGGTACTGCTATGTAATCTATTCTAAGCATGTGAATCCATGAAAGATCCAATGCTGGAGAAGGGAATAGTTTCTTACCTGTAACTCCATTTCTCCAGCATTGGTATCTTTCATGGATTCACATGCGCCCGCCTGCCTCCCCTGGCCATGCAAACTGGTTCCCCCACTACTTTGGGGGCCGAAATCTGAGGGAGCGCTGGGGCGGGTCCTGTATTTATATCATGGCGTCCTGACGGCGCGGGCACGCATGATACAAAACGAGGTGGATAGGACGCATAAGCGTCGAAAAAGTTTTCCTACGGGAAAGGGTCTATATAATGTACCGGGGATTCCCAGCCTGACGACGGGGAATATTCTAAGCATGTGAATCCATGAAAGATAATGCTGGAGAAATGGAGTTACAGGTAAGAAACTATTCCCTTCTGATGCTTGTATCTGCTTAGATTCACATGTGCCCTCCCCTCGCTGGGAGTAGAAGCACCATAGACGACAGGTTTATTTATGTGAAGTTTTTTCAAACACTTCTTCACATTCATACTTCACTATACACTCCACGCAACCTCAGGTCAGAAAAATAACAATCTGAGGTCCTTGACGCATGATGGATCATGGGTGCAGTACGCCTAACAGTATTTATTTTATTTATTGAGCATTTGTACGGCTCCTATACAGCAGGAAGCGTTTCTAGGCGCCACAAGACAAAAAGGGGGGGGGGGGACAAAGGAAAAACAACAATAACAGTCCTACTAGGCCTTGTGACATTGATTGTGCAAGTGCAGTATCAAGAAGTGCAGGGGGCAGGTAATGACAACTGATGAGGAAGGGAGAGGGAAAGAGGGAGGGGGCCTAAAGGGATGGACAATTCCTAAAGTAAGAAGTAGGGGTCAGTGGTGGGGCAGGGGGGCTAGCCTAGGAAGGCTAGTCAGGGAAGGGTGCCCGAAAGCAAGTGCTGGTAGGAAGGGGTGAGAAAGGAAGACTGAAAGAAGGAGGCCCTGACCCCGGCGGACTCATAAGGCACACAGGCATCCAGTCGTAGAGGCAAGCGGAGACTAGCAGGGGAGATAGGAGGAGGAGAAAAGGGAGGTCTTGAGCTTCCGGACTTTAAGGAGATCCGACTCAAGTCGAAGAGGGGCAGGGGGGCCGTTCCAGAGGGAAGCTCCTGCTGTAGAGAGATCTACCCCTCACTCTATGCTTGGAGAAACATCTGAGCAGCAGAGAGTTGGAGCTAGAGGAACCAAGGGCTCTAGTCAGGAGGCATTTAGGGAGAGACCGATGAATGTAGCCAGGTCTCAGGCCCCAGAAAGCCTTGTGGATGATGCAGAGGGTCTTGAATATTATCCTTGCAACCACTGGGAGCCAGTGGAGAGATTTTAGGGCTGGACAGATGCGGTCCTGGGGCTTGAGGCCAAGGCTCAGTCTTCCAGTCCTATTCTGGATTAGTTGAAGAGGGCAGAGTGAGGAAAGAGGCTGATTAGGAAAGAGGCTGTTGCAGTTATCGACCCTTGAGAGCACCAGAGCTCTGGAGACATTGCGTTTCTGGCGAAGGTGAGGAAATGGAGAATTCCTCTGAGGAAGTGAAGCTAACAGTGGGCCTTCTTGGCAAGGTCTGCCTTGTGAGGTGAGGAGGAGTCGAAGGTGACTCCCAAGTTTTTAAACTCGCACAAGGGTGAGGGGAGGGGGCCCAAGGAGGGCTGCCACAGTGTAGAAGGAAAGGAGGGAGTAGGAGTCCTGATGCAAAGGATCTCATTCTTACTGACGTTAATGCAGAGATCGTTAGCAGCACACCATGCTTGAATAGCAGTCAGACAGTCTGGAATGAGACAGGAGGGGGGAGGAGGAAAAGGAAGGAAGCTTAAAGGAGAGCTGCAAGAATGCCCAGTTGACATCCCTTTTTGAATTGAAAAAAAAATGAATTCCAAGATGGCCGCAATCCTCTGAGCATCGCGACCACCAAGCTCCTGGCCCTCTAGGCCCCATAGCCCTCACCTACGCAGTGAAAGCCCCCCTCAGGCGGAGAAGGAGACATAAATAGCATCCAGGGCACAGCGGGACCCCGAGGGGACCCGCTCGCGACTTTGCACTGAGCCGGTTGGGATCCTCCAAGGGAGCACCAGCAGAGCTGCGGCGGCAACTGAGGCGGACGCAGCAAATCAGGACAGGGCTCTGGCAGCAGTATCACGCTCTTCTGCCGCCTGGGTGAGCGGATGGAGCCCGCCGCATCGGGTCCGTGTATACGGTGGGGCCTGACCTGTGGGGCGTGCGGCCCAACAAAGGCGGGAGGTGCGGTGGCGGACATTAACCGGACCGGGTGAGAGCCCGGGAGGAGTGGACTACAGCGACCCGCACTCCGGTTTGACAGGAGGTCCTGGCCATGTGGGGCTTCTGCACTGTCTCCAGTTGTGAACAAAGACGCCGCCCGGAGCCACGCAACACCAGAGGACCTAATGCAGTTAACCCAGGCAGTCGGCCTGCGCCGGGGGAACACCTGACCGAAGGGGCTGTCAACCCAGGACCGCTCCCCCAGCCTCCATACCCTGGACGGCCTCGGCGGGGGGAAGCCAGGAAGATCACAGGCAGTGAAGGTACGTGCTGCGCTCTCCTCGCTGTAGTGGGCCCAGCTCCTCCACTGGAACTCAATTAGCGAGCTTGCTGCATCACGGGGCCCACGAGCGCCGCTGCATCACGCTTCTAACGCACAAGAGATCCCACTTCACTGAAAACTGCACCTACTAACAAACATATTCATCGGCTATGCGTGCTGGAACCCGGACGGAACCTGGACCCAGCAGCAAGGGCCCAGTAAACAAAGTAGTGAAACACCTGGCCAGCGGTCTGACCCATCTGGACCCAGCTCATCCGGTCTGGATCCCTCTACACTCGACATGCAGTAGCAGTGCGGGATTACCACGCCTGGCCATCACTTTCAAGGACAGCTGCTGACTCCCAGGTTCCTGGCTTCAGATCTGCCCATGGAGGGGGGCCCCCTCAGAACTTGCACCTTTACGCCAAGGGGGGAGTAGAGGGGTACCTGTGAGTCCTTCTGCACAACCATCCAGTTGCAACTGGGTATCCTCTCACTCCCACGCTGCATCCAACCTGCTTGAGCACTACGGGGGGCCAACCCGGAGAGGCACTCGCACCATAAGAAGGCTGGACGGTGACATTTAAAGATACGACGAGAACAAGCTGGTTGTGCTGCCCACCGGATACCCATTAGGCAAAAGCAAACCACTAAACAGACGCATGTCGGAAAACAAGACCAAGGACTCTCATCCACCTCAAAGAACTCCCAGGAAAGTGCAGGAAGGCACGCTGGCCAAAATATGGGCCAAGGACCAGGCGGAGGCACAGGAGACATGACCCAATGACTGGCATACTGAAGAGTCCACAGCAGATCGAGGAGATAGTGAACAACCAGTCACACAGGCCACCTTGAAGCACCTCCTGGCTGACATTGTCGCAAAAATTTACCACAGCAGGCCAAAAGCAGATGGATGCGCTCAGAGAGGACCTGGCGGAGGGTATACAGGAAATCAAGAGGGATATCAACAAGATAGAGGAGAGAGTCGACGCAAACGAGAGGGCAATCCAGGACCTAGCAGAGGATGCAAGGAAGACGGTTTCCCTACTGGACACACTGGCCACAGCTACCTACAATCTGGAGCTCCAGGTGGAGGATTTGGAGAACAGGTCCAGCCGGTCGAATATTCGAATTAAGGGCCTTCGGGCGGCCCCACAAGACCTCTGCCAAGTGATGAAGGGAATCTTCGCCGGCCACCTAGACGATGCTGCCCCAGCGGATTTAATGTTCGACAGAATCCACAGAGTGGGCCGGAGAAGGTCAGAACTAGGTGCCAGACCTAGATGTCCTGGCGGCAATGCACAGTTACACCCTAAAAGAGCAAATACTGGCGAAGGCTAGGAGGGCCGGGCTGATCACGCACAACGGGGCGGAGATAACCCTGTACCAGGACCTAGCTCAAACTACCCTAGCTAAAAGGAGATGGATGGGGCTGGTGCTGGTGCACGTGAGAGCCAAAGGGATAAGCTATAGATGGACACATCTGTTTGGATTGACGTTTGAATGGAACGGGAAGCCTCAGAAAATCACCTCTTGCGAGCAGGGGATCGCCCTCCTGGGTCTGGAGGACTACCTCTCCCCAGCCCCCCGGCCATCCAATCTTCCACTCAGCGGGCCGACCGCAAGACATGGGAATGGTCCACGGTCCGTCCCGAAAAATTGAGGAGGGGAAACACCCAGTCACGTTTTCGTGTCCCATCACCAAGGAAGGAACAGGAGACTCACGCAGGATAGCAGGTGCACGCCTCATCATCCTATAGATAGGGGTCCGCTGGGTCTGCACAGGAACGCCTGGGGAGGGCATACAAGAAGAGATGAAGCCATGAAATTACACACAGTGGCGGATTGGGGGGCCTCGGGGCTGGGCAGGAGGGTGCTCACGCTTGGAATGGGATGGGGATATCCCGCGTTGAACTCAATGGGGGGCAGGTTGTGGAACGAGACTCGAGGTTTGGATTCGAGGGGTGCCACTGGCCAGGTGTTCTGGCTCACCGGGGCAGGAGGGGGGGGGGAGAAAGGGGGAGAGGTTTGAGGGAGCCCAAATTGCAGAAGAGGGCGATCAGGTGGAGGGGGCCAGGAGAGAAGGGGAATATCACGATGAGGTACCTGAACGCAACATCTGAGGGATTCAGGGACAAGCGAAATTCTCTGATCCAACATTCCAATTGGAGGTACAATGAGGATTCTCTCCCTCAATATTGACAGGCTTAACTCCCCAGTTAAGCGGAAAAAACTAGAGCGCTATATCAGATGTGAGCGCCTGGATATTGTAACTCTGCAAGAGACCCACATACACTTGCGGGACAGAGCAAGGGTCAAAATATGGGGCTAGTCTAGATTTATACAAGCCACACAACCCACCAAGAAGGCGGGAGTCCTAATAGCACTGAAGGACAGGCTAGATTTGAGGATCGCGAGGAAGGCGTGGACGAGCAGGGAAGATATCTAGCAGTGTCTCTGGGGGGGTATGGGAGAGGCGTTTATGGTCGCGACTCTTTATGCTCCGAATATAGCACAAGACCCCTTTATTCAACCCACATTAGATAAACTCGAGGAGTTCACCAGACTACCGATTATACTCGCTGGTGATTTCAATATCGCTTGGGACCCGATTAAGGACAGGAGTTTCGGGGCGGCATCTCCACATAGTGGCCCATCAAACGAGCTGAGGGACAAAATCAGAAATCTGGCCTTGGTGGACACATGGAGGGGGTTACGAGGGGACACAGAGGGATACACGTTTTACTCTCATGCCCATCGGTCCCACTCCAGAATAGATTACATTTGGCTATCGACAACCCTACTGGGAGAGGTGAACGATATCTCTATCAGCACTTCAATACTATCTGACCACGCCCCAATAACCCTAAACATTAAGGGGAATAGGAGGCCCTCGGGTCTGTGGAAATGGCGCTACCCGACGCCTCTCTTCAAAGACCAACTTCTCACCCGGGAGGTCGAGGAAGAAATGGAACGCTTCTTTTCGACCAACAAAGCAGGGCACACATCCCTTCAGGTAAGATGGGATGCCTTTAAGGCCATCTAGAGGGGTACTATTATCGCAATCAAGGCAAGAAGGGACTGAGAATTAAGATTAGAGGAGGCTAGGTTGGAGGAGGATCTTAAAGGGATATTGGCCAAAATGGGCATTAATCAGACCGCGGCCACCAAAAGAGCGTACAGAGCTGTCCGAGGTCAGCTAGACTTAATCCAGACAAGAAAAGCGGAACGCAATGTCCTACAGCTTAGGCAAAAATACTACATCAAAGACAATAAAACAGATCGCCTGCTGGCGAGAATGCTCAGAAAGGAACAGAAAGATAAAACAATAGTGGGAATTAAAGTTGGCGAGGGGGGGGGGTTTAAGTGCTTACAATGATGACATCAAAAGCGAATTCACACGATTTTATTCCTCCCTATATGCTTCTGACAATCCAAAACATACGACCCAACTAGAATACTTAAATAGAGTCCATCTAACCTGCCTATCGGAAGAGGAGAAGGAATCACTAGAGAAGAATATCACGGTGGACGAAGTGGGGGCTACAATTAAGTCCTTACCTACCCTTAAATCTCCAGGGCCGGATGGGTTTGTAGCTGAATTTTATAAAGCCCACAATGATGTGTTAATACCGACCTTAACCGCCCTTTATAACCAAATAGGCAGGGGCAGCCTCGTTACGAGATCAATGGAGGAGGCGAAAGTAGTCCTCATCCACAAAAAGGGGAAAGATCCTTCAGAATGCTCCTCCTACTGTCCCATAGCATTGATTAACGTGGACTCCAAGATTCACACGAAGATATTAGCAACAAGGTTAGATCATATAATCCCCCAAATTGGTCCACTCGGACCAATCAGGATTCGTGAAGGGTCGGGAGACGGGGGATTATGTCAGAATACTGATCCATCTGATAGAGAAGGTCAATAAAAGACGAATCTCCCCCCTCCTCATGGCCGTCAATGCCGAGAACGCGTTGACCGGGTGGAATGGGGATTCCTATTCGCAACTATGCAACAAATGGGATTTGGCCCCAAATTTCTGGACAGAGCCAAGGCTAATTATAGAAACCCAACTCTCCTGGTAGCGGTCAGTGAACACCTGACGGAACCAGTGACCGTCGAGAGGGGGACCAAACAGGGATTCCCGCTATCCCCGATACTATACACGCTCCACCTCGAGCCCTTTCTGGAGGCGGTAAGATGCAATAAGAACATAAAGGGGGTCCCGTTCGCCGGGGTTTTCTCATAAAATAGCAGCGTTTGCGGGCGACATGATCTTGTCCCTGACGCAGCCAGATTTAGCCCTGCCAGCGGTAGAAAGAGAGCTGCTACAATTTGGAGCAGCAGCAGGCCTTAAAATGAATGCCTCCAGAACATAAATCCTCAACCTCAACATTCCGAAGGAACCTGCTGAGGCCTTAAAGGCAACTTCCCCAAACAGATGGGTCTGGAATGTAATCACCTATCTGGGCATAAAGCTGGCTAAATCTACTGAACAAATGTATTGGGCCAACTACCCACCCTTGCTTGAGAAAATTAAGTCCAAATTGGTGGAATGGGGGCCCCTAGCTATTTCATGGTTGGGCTGCATCAACACACTAAAAATGGTGTACTCCCACAACTGTTGTACTGTTTTGCAGTGCTACTGGTATATATCCTGCCTGCCTTCTTCAGGGCATTGAATAGAATAACCAGCAGGTTTGTGTGGGTCAATAAACGCCCGAGTATGGCGGCTAGGCTGATGAGAACCCCTACGGACCAGGGAGGCATGGGGAGCCCTGACTTTAGGGCGTACTACAGGGCAGCCCAACTCAGTCATACAGGACTGGCAAAAAGACGACAGGGAGAAGGTGTGGAGGTCAATGGACAGGGCGGTTCTGGGGGAAAATCTAGAATTTGTTCTATGGAAGCCAAAACAGGACAGGCCCAATCGTATGTATAGTAGTGCCCTCTTGGGCCTAGTGGGACGAGGGAGTGCGGGAGGCCCGCCTTACGACCTTCCCTTCACCCTACACGCCCCTATTCGGAAACCCACAATTCACTCTGGGGTACAATACAGCACTGTTCAATACTTGGCACCAGGGGGGCTGTAGGAACCTAAGGGATATATTCAGTAACAGGAAGATGAAACAATTCGAGCAATGTAAGGCAGACTTTGCGGTAGGCGAAAGGGAAAGGTTTCGGTATTTCCAATTGCGGCACTGGCTACACCATCCTATCATGCAACTTGCGGCAAGTCGGCAGCTGACCCCGTTTCAAAGGTATCTCAGCAGGGAATCTGGGGACATGCACCTGAACACAGCAATTTATAAACATTTGAAGACAGGAGAGCAACCCCCAGGGAGACCATACATGAGGAGGTGAGAAGCAGCCTCTGGTGGGGTAGTGGGGGAGAAAGAGTGGACAGGGCTGTGGTCACTGATTCCCAAGTTAAAAAGGTCTCTACAGATAAGGGAGATCTGGATGAAATTGGTAACCCATTGGCACTTGACTCCCTCGAGGCTCCATAGAATGTACCCAGCGGTATCGCCCCTCTGTTGGAGGGACTGTGGGGTGGAGGGAACCTGGGAGCACATATGCTGGACCTGCACGAAGATTGCAACATATTGGGAAGTAGTCCTGGAGGCAGCTAATCAAGTCCTTGGCACGGACCTTGGGCGATACAAGTCCCTTGCGCTCATAGGTCTGGGGGAACAACTTGAAGCAATCAAGACCAAGGCAGGGCGAAAGCTGTATGTGATAATGATGATGGCGGCGGCCCTGGTACTGGCCCGCAAATGGAAGACAAAGGACCCTCCTCAGGACCATGAATGGGTCGCAAAACTGTGGGGCCTGTTGGCAATGGAGCGGCTCACGTATTCCATCCAGGGGGATCACGCCAAATTCTCCACAGACTGGGCTTCCCTAATTCAGTATTTGATGGATGGAGCAAGAGTGGTATGGTGCCCTTGTTCTATGCGGCTCTTGGGGATAGTAGAGCGCCCTGGAGAGGGTGAACTAGGAGGGACCTAAGAGCATGTGGCCCTCCCGCTGACGTACCCACTGAACACTGCCCATAATGCAAAGGTTGATATGTTAATTCTTGGGTCTACTCTCGAACCAGGAGGGGGTGGGGGGGGGTTTGTTTTATGTTTGAAATTGTTAATGTTTAAAAATGCCAATAAAAAATAAATAAAAATCATGTAGTACTCCGCACCAACTACTAGATGTCAACCTATGCAAAGCATGTGAATCAAAGCAGATATAAGCGTCAAAAAGACGATTACAGGTATGCAATGTTTGTCATATATATGTGCAATGGTTTCAGCATGAATCTGTTAAAGGATTATGATGCTGTTCATATGGCACCATCTAGTAGCTGGTCTAGAATATTACAACTTGTTTACAAATCTTTTTTAATTATATTTTTTGTTTGTCCAGCAAAGGGACTGGCATGGATTCACATGCTCATGAATATTCCCCATCGTCACGCCGGGAATCCTCGGTAAGAGAAAAAACAGTTTCACTTTCACTTACAAACTGTATTTCTCCTCTAAACCAGTCATTGAACTCTGGGTTGTACTGCCACCAGCCAATGACTGCCATCTTCCTAAGCCACTCCTCTGGCAGCCATCTTACGATTTTTACAGCAGGTTCAAGTGTTGGAAGTCCTCGGTTTGTTCCGTGAGCTATTCTACGTTTTTCACGCTTTTTTGAGAAAAAGTCAAATTTTTTTCAAACCGAGCCTGTGTGCTCTTTCTCTACATCGGCCGACAAGCGGGGATCCGTTTGTCAGTGAATTTCGGCGCCCCTCAAGGGCAAGGATCGTGAAGTTTTCGTCAAAAGTTCCAGAAGGCCATCAGGCCTACTCCACACTCCAGACCATGTTGGAAGAGAAGAAAGAGGGAAGCTCCCTTTTCAAGCTATGTTTCAGCTGCAGACTGCTGAACATGTTTGTTGGGCACAAACCCCTTCAGTGCCTCTACTGTCTCCACCCGGACCACCGAGAAGAAGATTGCAAGATCTGCCTCGGGTTCAGCAAGAGAACCATGAAAGACTGTCACAGTAGACTGGTGGCGTGGCTCAGCGCTGTGGCCTCTACCCCTTGCACCAGCAGGGGCATTCCTCACCCAGGCCCGGCAGGTCCGAGGAGCGGGCTTCTAAATCCACTGAGGGCGTCTGATCCGTGGGGGCCAAGACAAGTCCAAGCACTGCGAGTGCGTTTAGGTTGGGGTTGCCGCGCAAGCGGGTCCCACAATGGCCAGGGCGCGATCAACCTCGTCATCTGTCTCCATCTCCAGCCGTCGATCCAGCTCCTCCTCAAAGAGGAAATCGGCCAACCCGGCTAAGCTGTGGGAGAAGCCCGAGAATTATAAGGTGCAAGAAAAGGCGGCCGACCTGCTAAGAAGGTCCAGGCGGCGCAGAAAAAATCGTCATCGATGCTCGAGATGGTAGCAGCCGCGCTCTCGAATGCCAAAGAGGCTAACCCGGTCAAGGTGTCTCTGGCTGCGCCCAGAATGTCCCTGCCCCCGAGGCGGGAGGCCTCGACCAGTGCTGTGGAGAGGAAACCGGAAAAGAGGATGCCGGAGCTAAGCCCAAATCCGACCCCTCAGGATGCAAAAAGGAAGGGGGTCGAGGAGTCCTCAGGGCGAGTCGTGCTCAAAGGAACTGTTTCTTCCTCGGACGAGGAAGACCAGGAGTCCATATACACGATCCACATGGACGTGGGGAACAACGACGGAAATGCCGCCGTGCGGGGCCTAGTGGGCCTACCACTCCAACTCCAAGAGATGTATCGCTGGACATACTCTCAACCCTGCACACGCTGGTGTCGGAAATTCAGAAGAGGCTGGTCCCTGTCGACCCCAGTGGCCCCAGATCAACCTCCGGCAAAAAAGAGGAAGCGCCACCCAGCACCACCTCATCAACAGCCTTCCCCCACCGCCTCCCACCGCCCCACCCCAAGGGACCAGGACACAACATCGTCAAGGCGGGCGGCTCGCGGCAGCCGAGGGCGTCCCCACCAGATGAGATGGGGTGGTTTCCTGCCATGGTCGGCAGATCATCCGAACACTTCCAGGTGACGCCTGAAGAGACCAAAAAGGAGGGTTTCCTCTACCAGGGGCACCGAAAGGAAGACCATCATGGTGGTACCCCTGAATGGCATTTGTGAGTAGGGCCTGGCCCTGATGAAGAACCCGACCACGGCCCCAGCCAAGCGGGATAGGTTACATAAAAAACAGAGTGCCAGAGACCGCACCCAGGTGCCTACGGTCGCAACCGTCGCCGGACTCAGTGGTATCAGCGGCAGCGAGGAAGAGATCAATCCAACTCTTTGTCCTCCGTCCCTCCGGACAGCGAGGGGAAGAAGTTGGGGAAGAAGGGGAAGAAGTTGGGCGCCATGGGGAGAAGGACCATCATCTCCGCTGCATCGACAGTCAAGACAGCCAATGCACTGGCGATCCTGGCTAGGTACGACGGAGAACTCTGGTATAAACTGGCCCCGATTCTGGTCTTCCAGCCCCGCGACAAACGGGTAGAGGAGATCTCCCTCCTCCAGGAAGGGAAGGTGGCGTCGGACCATGCCATCACAGTGGCCCTGGACATCGCCGGGACACATTTCCGACAGATGGGGAACGGTGTCTGCCTCCGTCGTTCAGGCTGGCTGAAGGTCACGAGTGAGAACTCCGGCAGGATCAGGTGGACCGCATCTTCCTCAAATGGGGCAGACCCCAAATGGATCTGTTTGCGACAGCGGCAAACTCCAAATACCAGAAATTCGTCAGCAGGTTACACCAGCCGAGAAACATGGGGGACGCGTTCTCCTTCCCGTGGGAAGGCCTGTTCATATACGCGTTCCCTCCACTGCTGCTGCGAGTCATCAGTCAACTCAAACATTGCCGATGCAGGATGATACTTGTCGCCCCGGCGTGGCGGAGTCAGATTTGGCACCCAGACCTTCTCAGCCTGTCAACGTCGCCTGCAGTCAAGCTGCCAGCTGTCGCGGATCGGCTCACCAGAGAAGGAGGCGCAATCCTGCATCACGACCCAGGATCGCTGAACCTGGGGGCTTGGCTCCTGCAGCCCTAGAATTTGGAGGATACGAGTTGCCGGCGGACTGCATGGAGGTCCTTGCCAAGGCCAGAGCATCGTGGACTCTTAAGTAATACGGGCACAAGTGGAAGCATTTCGCTACGTGGTGCCGGTTGCAGAAGATCAACCCTCTGAGACATGGCCCTACAGATACTTCCATACCTATTGTCCTTGGCCAAGGCATGGCTGGCGCACACCTCTATCAAGATGCATTTGGCGGCTATCTCCCGCTACCCCTGTCTCCAGGACGAGCTTCTCTTTGGTCCCACTGTCTCGTCAAGGAGTTCCTCAAAGGGCTGTTTTGATATTTTCCACCGGTGAAGGCTCCTGCCCCAGCGTGGGAACTCAACGTGGTGCTGGCGAGGCTCATGGAGGCCCCCTTCAAGCCTATGCATCAGGCCCCTCTCAAGTTCCTCTTATGGAAAACAGCTTTCACTGTGGCCATCACCTCTGCCAGGAGGGTGGGTGAGATCCAGGCCCTGTCCTGCAAAAAAGCCTTATGTGACTTTTCACGAGGGTGGTGCTGCGGACGCACCCCTCCTTCATGCCAAGGTTCTGTCGGAATTTCACCTCAACAAGCCTTTGGTGTTGCTTGTGTTCTTTCTGAAAACTTTGTCGCCGGCTAAAAGGACTTTGCACTCGCTGGATGTGGCTCGTGCTCTGAAATTCTACGTGGCACGCACAGTTTTTTTTGATGACGTTTCAACTGTTTGTGATCTTTGATCCTGTGAACCATGGGAAGGCCTTGTCCGCGGTATCACACACTGTCATTGTTAGGCACAATCCAGTGCAGTTCCCTTAGAGAGCACTACACCAGATTAGGACTACAGGTGAGAGCAATAAATCCCCTTTGGTATCAGTCTGTACCACAAAGATTTAGTTGGTAGCAGTGGCTGAGCAGTCAGATTTATCTCAAGAGGGAGATGCGCAGTATTCAGGGTTTACACATTAGGCCTATTAGACTGTGGAACAAGGAAACACTGACCAAAGCTTTGTAGTTAAAAGGTAGTTCTATATTTATTTTATACACTTCTAATCAAACACATGTATCACAAGTATCAAGCAAGTTAAATGAAGTCACGGCAAAATATACACACTCTCTATATGAATTGTAGATCAAGTGAACCAGAGTAAAAACTGAGCAAAATGACTCAGTGAAAACTACACACAAGGGATCCTCTAACAATTCCTCACAAGGGAGGGAATGCACAAGTTATTCAGAAATAGGCTCTTATACACCCTAGCAAAACTTCCCATCAGTTGTGAACCAGTTCAGCAAGACAGTGCATCAATATAAGCAATACTTAGAATGAAAATTGAGCAAAATGGCATTTCACAATGATTATGCAGTGGGAAAAAAGAGTAGTTATAAGAAAGGGGTGCCACCACACAGTTAGAATGGAGAATTAATCTTGAGAAGGCAGATCTAACAGATGTGACCAGAGTCAGTAGGCCTGTGCCAGAGTTAGGGGTACAGGGCAAGGGCCCAGGAGCAAAATGTTCCTGTAGCTGCAGTTAAGTCTTTGGTTAACGATATTTGAAACGGTGGTTGCAAAAGTTGAAAAGACAATGTTAAGAGAGGGGGCGGCCAACCGAACAGGTAGGTAAAGAATTTAAAACACCTTTAGCACTACCGCGAAGAAAGGGCGGCCTGGCGGAACAATGTACCTTAAATGAAGAAGTGGCTCCTGCGGTGGCGGTTGTTCCTGGTAGTTCGGCTGATCCAGCAGAGGAAGAGAGGCTCTCGTCGTGGAGGAAGGTTCAAGTTACTGCACTACCCAGGGATGAAACCAGCCGCGGTGCTGCCCGACGACTAAAAGGTACGCTCCTTTAAATCGCGGTCCGGGTGGACTGGTGCCTGGCTATCCAGCCTCAGAGTACAGGGTACGGGAGATTCGACCAAGGCAGGCCGGGAAAGCGATTGGCAAACTGGTTGGCCCTACCAGCTCAAGGGAAGAAGGCTCTTGCGGGTGGAGATCTTCTCTCGTCTTGTGGAGAAAAGTGGTGAGACACTGCAGCAGGGCTTCACCGGTGGTTCAGTCGTTGCAGATGTCTTTGGCTTCTCTCCTCTTCGGCTTCTTAGTTCCAGTGGCAACGTTTTGCTCTTCCAGTCCTCAGGACCCTGCTTTTATGCAAAAAGATCCCCAATAATACAGCCTAGCTGTCACTCACACAGTGGAGTGGTCATCTTGGCGGGAGACCCTCCAGCCTATCAGGATAGAGTGCGACATGGGTTGCAGAGGCAACCCTGTCCAGGGGTCCTACTCCCCCTTCCCACACAACGTACCCACCCCAGACTCCGTGGTGCCGAAAGGAGGGCTTCTCGGTAGAAGGCCGCCAAACGGACGGACAAAGGATCCCCGACCTGGGTTAGGAGTTTAGAGAAAGACACGAAAAGTTATATTAAAGTTCTGGCAAATAAAACCTACCGGAGCAAAGTTAATATTAAAAATACACCGGCGGTATGTTAGAGGCTGTCAGAAAATGTGGTAGCCTCGAACAATGGGAAAATCCCATAGAGAAATATTTGCGGTCGAATATTTATGGTAGTAACCACTGCCACCAGCCAGAAACTTTTGCGAGCGGGACTTTAGGGTACCCTCTCGAAAATGAACATAGGGGAAAAACTATTAACCCATTTCCAGTACCGCCATAGTAAGATGGGTTGTACTGGTTTAGTTCATAGGATTTGACTAGTAAAGTCAATGGGGACTTTACATGCCCTGGGAGACAGTAGTCAGTCCCAGGGTATGCAGTCTATGTTTGGGGGCCGACACGACACCCCTGTGTCACTGCACGGAGGGTGCTGTGTAACACATGTGAATAAAGATGGTTCCTATGGGGTTGAGAAAGATCCCATAGGCATTAAACACAAAAATAGCCTAGAACTCACATAGCAATAATGCCTAAGAGTGGGAAAAAGAGTCTCACTCTTAGCAGGTAAAAAGAAACAAACCCTTCAAATCCAGCAAAGCTGCTGGGGGACTCTATAGCTAAGGGAAATTAGCCATAGAATGAGAATTCTCCCCAACAGTCATCTGTTGGGAAACCGACTGCTGCCCGGCCGTCCGAGAGCCCATTCCACTAGAGCGATAGCTGCAACGACGTTCCTGTGTGGTGTGCCCCTGCTGGACATCTGCAGGGATGCTACGTGGAGGTCTACGCACACCTTCACAAGATTCTAATGCATCGACAGGAATTCCAGAGAGGAGTCCAGGGTCGGCCAAGCAGTGCTACGCAACCTGTTCACTTGAAGGTGAGCCTGTTCCAGAGGTAAGAGTAATTGCTTCTGTTGAGCCTTGCCACCTCCCGTGGTTTTTTAATGTTGTACTGCTATGTATTCTTTATTCATGAGCATGTGAATCCATGCCAGACCCCATGCTGAAGAAGGAAGAAGTTACTTACCTGTAATTATTGTTCTCCAGCATGGGTCTGGTATGGATTGACATGCAAACCCTCCCGCCATCCCCTCTGCGGCTCTTCTTGATCATACTGCCACTTTACGTGCTTACCAAATCTGAAGATGGCTACCAGAGTAGGGGCTTAGGGAGAGGGCAGTCATTGGCTCGGAGAGAAACCAGAGTTCAGTGATTGGTTTAGAGGTGAAATACAGTTTGTAAGAGAAAGTGAAACTGTTCTTTCTTTTACTGAGGATTCCCGGCCTGTCGACAAGGAATATTCACGAGCATGTGTACCCATGCCACACCCATGCTGGAGAACAATAGTTACAGGTAGGTAACTTGTTCCTTATTTGTATTAACAAAACATGATCTCATCAACCAGTGGAACAGTCGCAAAACAAAGATGGTATATAAGTTTAAACCCCTCTTTATGGGATACAACCATGGTAAGGATCACCAGACCACTGGTCTCAATGTGTGAGAGCTAGAGGGGGAAAAAGAACAAGAAAAGGGGTGGGTGTGGTATGTTTCAGTATACATATTGATTCTATACCCAATTCACCCATGCAACTCTAAGAACAGGCTCCATATCGCCCTCGGAATCTGATTGAGTCCCATCTATTCTTGTAGATGGTTCATTCAAAGGGTGATAGTCAGCAAGCCATCAATGTTGAAGCAGTTTGTTGACTTTCAGAAGCCAAGGATAATTTTCTTTGCTAGCATGCATCACCTAAACAACCAGGCTTTGCTTGTTTTGGCAGTTTTTGTATTACTTTTTCATCATCCAGAATAATAAGGAAGGCTTCATGGTACCTCAGTTTCAAACACCAAGTTTATTCTCTCAGATACCCCTTTCCAGAACATGTTAATCTTGTGGCAGGACCTGAGTAGGTGACTCACTGTTCCCTTGACTATTTTACACTTCCAGCATGTTGTGGAAAAAATCGCAACAGAATCAATCCAATCTTCGGGTAAGTTGGTAAGGGTCTTTAATGGCAGTCAGCAAAGCAGCATACAAACAATTCACAGGACAGGACACCAAACCAACGTTCGAATTGTATATGTTGCAGAAACACCCCTTCCCTGGATTATATGGCTTATATACTGTAAACTCACGCCAGCTTTCTGTGATTGTAATAATCTCGTCTAAAGCATCAGTGAGGCTCTCTTACCTTGACGAGTATGCAACATGGAGCTGACATTTTCAGATACTTTCTTATAGCGAGTCAGCTCTTTCTAACTACAGTTCTCAAACGGCTCAGGGCCTGACCTGCCAAATGTTGCTTCTTCTACATGCTGTAGCTGTCTCTCATGATGAGGCGGCAATATAAAACACGCTTGTCTGTGCCAAACAGGAACTGTGTAAGAAGCGGACAATCTATGAAGCAAGCTGCTTCTCGTAAAGTACCTGGTGTATATTACGGTTAGGACATGAGCACAATGACATGGGGCGAAGCAGCTATAGGAAGTAAGGCACAATTGAACAAGGCAGCCGATGGTGTCCGAGCTTTTACCAGCTAGAAACTGAGTAGTACAAATATGGAGCGGTACAATTCCAATTTTTCCACCACATCCCCCTCTTATGAGACCTTCACTACAGTTTCATCCATTCATGGGAGCATTTAGCACAGTGTAGTATATCATGGCAGTGTACCTTCTCGGTAGTGTTGAAATACAATGTTTGTCACTCTGGAAGACTTTTAATCTCTATTAAGGATATATTATTTATTTCTTTATTGCATTTATAAAGTGCACAAAGCAGCCCTTGGGCCTCGTAGCGCTGTTACATGAAGGCTTGCTTAGTTACACATGAATGACAACCTGTCTGTGGTTCGTGGGTTACAGAGAACCTAATGAGATAGAACAGATCTCAGTACAAAGTGTACTGTTAGATGATGGGGAGCAGCTACGTTCAGAGGTTTAGAGGAGAACCGGCTACAACTATTACATTAGAGAGAAGTTAAGAGCTGTTCAGGAGTTACAGGACTACAGTTCACATTGTACAGAAAAAATAACACGCAGCATTCACATCGTTGCCAACATGACCCATTCCAATCTTTAGGCGCCCATCCAGTCCTGTTTCCCTCCTGGCACAGTGGAACCTGTAGTCTGTTTTATAATGGGAACATCAGAACTACAAATCCCAGAATGCAAGGAAAAAAACAGGACCGGACAAGTGCCACAGTACAAACCCATTTGCATAGTAGCAGAAAACAATACACTCTTAAAAGGTGGAGAAGTACCATTATAGCAACTTGGATGACAAAGGCACCTAATTAACCCAGCATATGGGTAATTCAAGACCAAACAGCCCAGTTAGCACTAGTATTCTCACAGAGGGGCTGCTACAGTCTGGTGAATGTGATAGATGATATCAGTGATATTACCATCAAAATTTGGGATGTAAGTGCAGCATTCACATTTCACAAGGTGTACACTCCCCCTTTGGATGCTGAGAGGTTGGCCAGCGCCATTCAGTTCTGTGATGCCATGGAGCGGATAGCAACTTGCTCGCAGAACCGGAGGGTCGGGGAGGTGGCTGTGGCATTGTCAACATCCTCGAAGTCTAGACAGTCGGTCCTGGTTAAATTTCGCACCTACTCTGGGAATAAGGAACCCTACACCACTGATAAAGCTTTTCAACCTGAGGCCATCTTTTGGCGAGAGTGGGATGGGAATGTAAGAGAGTGGCGAATTGCTGGCTGGACAATAGCGCATTTAACAGCTTCCTCCCCAATCCTGTAGCAACCAGGAATAAGCACGGTTCCCACAGATAATGTCCCTCGATAGGTGAAAACCCAGATTCAGAGAATGAAAACCCAGGAGTGAAAGCAAACGTGACATTATTGATGTGCACACTGCTATTGGTGGAAAAATAAGAGTGACATTTGCTGTTTCCCATGAATAGTGTACCCTGGTTGGTATAACATACACAGCAAGTAACATGTAGGGAAAGGTGAAGTGTGGCTCGTTTCCTTGATAACGATCTAGGAGGGAACATTTGGAGGACTAGTAAACCACATCTGAAAATGGTGATGACCACATGGTCTGGGACCTCTTGACTTGGTGACTAGCTGGAGATCCATGCAGAACTCTCCCCAGTGAAATAGACCAGGGACTATTGGGAACCCAGATGCTAAATTGTATGAGATGAACACAAATCCAACAATCAGTTATGTTTAGCACACGGGCATACTGGTGTAGGAAATAGTTCTCACTCTGAGTCCCGGGATGGGCAGCTGGGATGTCGTACTCGTTACACGTGGTTCTGAAAGCAGCAATCACAATCCGATGAACAATGAAGATGGCAGCAGATAGGGGGAGTTACATGGTGTGCCAGTCCCACCACACATGCACAGAAAGCTGGTCTGTTCATAAATGCAAAGTTCGAGGAAAGAATTGATAGTTCAGTTCATAAAAGTCACAGCAATGCAGGTTCCACTTCCAGAGAGAAAAGTTCAAAAGAGTCAAGGCACAAGTTAGCGAGAGTTCCTCGAGCAAGAGCTGCAAGGGAGCAACTGTGTGTTCAGAGGCAGGGCAATCCCAGACTAGTACTCTCAAGGTGGGGGCGGAAATAAACTTGGTCATATCATGAAAGCCACAAAAACACAGAGGTCATCAACCACAAAGAGAATGACCGCCAGATGATAAGAAACTGATCTAAATCCAACAGGGAAGGGCATGTCTACAGGCAAGCTTTCCACACTTTGCCAGTGTACTAGCACACCTGGGAAGTGCATCTCCTGTCGGTTGACATGCTCAGGGGTTAGTGGTGGTACACACGAACAACGTCTTGGGGATTATTGATCCTGGAGAGGTCCTCTTCGGGGTCACAGGAAATATCTTCCTTGCGTCAGTTGGGGAGATCTAGGGGGGGTCAAATGCTGGAGGTGGCAAGCAGGGCGAGGATCTGGAATCAGGGTTTTGTCTCCTCAGAAGCCTTGGTCACTCTGCAGAGTTACTCTTCCAGAGACCCTACCACATCAAGTAGGCTGAATAGCTGTGTGTCTCGGTACAGAGCAGCTTACAGGTAAAGCCAGAGTTGTTGAATCTGCTTCCGTCCCTGCTCAGTGATGGCTCAAGCTGGGCTGGCAGCGGCTCGGTGACGGTGGTTAGACCTCTGGAGGGGGAGTCGTCCGGCAGAACTACACAGGCTCTTGGTAGCCGGCTGCCTGGAGGCCCGGTTGCGAGGTAGCTGGCACTGGTACTTTCCAGCACAGGGCAGCATGCATCCAGGAGGTCGTGCCTTTGTACGTCACTGCAGTCTGGGTCGTGAGCAGGGCTTGGTGAGGTCCTCCAACTGGGTTGGAGTGCAAACTTCTGCTTATGCACTCAGATATATATCCAGTCCCCAGATTACAGCGAATGGCAGGATTCGTTAGCCGGCTCTGGTGAGGCAGCCTGGACCTGTGTGAAGAGAACGAACAGTATTAGTATTAATTAGTGCATGACAATAATTACGAACAATTTTTTCTTCCAGGTGCACATTCAAGTGTTGTAGGACTGCAGGCAGAGTAGTACCGATATGCATTGGGTGCCCTGTTGAGGATGTCATGTGGGGGAATCCCCATGCTTGCAGTGCAGGTGATTGTACATGTGGAGCAGGGCAAGGGATAGCGCCTGGTGCCACTTCAACCCAGTTTCCTGAAATACCTTGGAAAGCCTAAGCTTCAAGTAACTGTTTCATTGTCCACTGCGCTGCTAAACTGGTGGTGGTAAACGGACGAACTGTTGGGAATTTCTAAGCGCTTTGCACACCTCCATGATCACCTGCCCTATAAAGTGGGTGCCTCAGTCACTCGCAATGAGAAGAGGAAGACCGAATTGGGGAATAAGCTCTGGCAAAAACCTTTTTGAAACAGTAATCCCATCTGCTTTTTGGCAAGGGTAGGCTTATACCCACACCAAGAAAATGTCTATCACAATGACGCAGAATTACAAATTTCATGCAACAGGGGAATTGGATAAAGTGAACCTGCACCACACCATCTGCCTGCAGCCCTTTGACCCGGACCGCATGTGACCACTCCAAGAGGCCCGGTGAGGCAATTTCTATCATGGCCGCCATCGCCTGACCTTTGTCCCTGATCTCTGCCTGGAGGCCGAGATGATGGGCTGCCACAATCCTCAAAGCCTGTTGCCATGGTAGCCAGCAGACAAACACCGGCCCTCATGTAAGGGCCTCATATAAGGGTCAATGCAGACCCTGTCTGGGCCTGTTCCTCCGCCTTTGCTGCAGGGGCCACACCATCTGCCTGCAGCCCTTAGACCCGGAGCGCATGGGGCCGCTACACGAGGCCTGGTGAGGCAATTTCCATTATGGCTGCCATTGCCTGACTTTGTCCATGACCTGAAGGCTGAGATGATTGGCTGCCACAATCCACAAAGCCTGTTGTCATGGTAGCCTGCAGGCGGATGCCGGGCCTCACGCAAGGGCATCATATAACCCAGCGCCTCCCCCCCCCTCCCCCCCCCCGCGACCTAAAATGGCCGCCAGCACACAGGTGCCGAATTTGTGTATTTTGGTTGCCTAGCAACCGAAGGAGCAACGGCTCCATAGGCCACCGCCTGCAACCGTAGGCGGAAGCCGGCCTCCATCTACTAAGGCCTCCAGTTTAAAGGCCTATGCCTATCCGTGCCCACAGCACAACTGACCCTCAGCTGGGCAGGAGCCCCACCACCTTCCAGGGCTGCAGGAGCAGCGCTCTCAAAGACCGCCGAGCAGCTACAACCCTACAGGGACAGCGTGACGCCTGCTCCGCCTCAGCTGTTCCACTGTGTTCACCGCCTTCTGTGTCTGCACGACGACCCCCCCCATAACAGAGTGCTGTGCAGCACTTGCTTGCCTCTCTGTTCCCCTCACGGCCACGCGGTATGATGCAGAACTTCCCCTCCCAAACCCCTCCTCCCCCGTGACCTAAAATGGCCACCAGCACACGGGTGCAATTTTTGTATTTTGGTTGCCTAGCAACCGAAGGAGCAACGGCTCCAGAGGCCACTGCCTGCAACCGGAGGCGGAAGCCCGCCTTCATCTCCATCCACTAAGGCCTCCATTACAAAGGCCTACGCCTGTCCGTGCCTGTCAAGGACTGCCAGGACCAGGGCAATGGACTCTGCCCCTTTCAGCATACCAGGCTCCACACATCGACATGCCAGGATTCAGCTGTTGCAGTACCAAACATCTCAGGTGTAACTCTAAATGTGAGTACTCCTTGCTTGCACCCGTACTACCACTTGCCTCCTAACTGATTATGTGTCTTCTCAATGTACCCATATTGTCTCGGATTAGCCCACTAGCTCCCCTTCACTAAATGCACCCATTTTTTCCTGCGCCTGCCCAGCTTAATGTTCCAACTGGCAGTACAAGCATTTCCTCTTCTAACATGTTTGCACTGCCATTCCCACGTATTGCTAAAACCTATGATTGTCACAGTCAACCTCTAGCGACCGTACCATTTGACAGCTACATGTAGCCTGCCTTGCTATCTACCTTACCATTTGATAGTTGCATTTATCCTCTATTTTGCCTTGCCATTTAATAGTTGCATTTATCACATCCTGCCACCCAGTCTCATTAGTACCCCCCACACCTACCAGAATGTACCTACCAGGCGTTTTCTCAGTACTGCTGAGAGCAATTCTCTACCTCATCCACTCATCCAGCTACTCAAGCATCACTGTTAGCTCTGTCTCCATTGGCACCACTCTTCCTAACATCATGCCTTTTGCCGACTATCAGGTTTTGCAAATCCGTAGCCGGAGAACTCTCGACGTGTAACCGTAGAATTCTCCCTGCCAATGTCTCCCTTTTGTATTCCAAAAGGTAGCAATTAGCCGAAAGACAGGATCGCTGCAGCAGCCAATGAGCAGGAGCCGAAAGGTGGTTCCTTGGAAACCCAGAGGACGACAGATGAAGACCCCCGAATGGAACTCAGGAGACAGGATTCGGATGCAACTTCACAAGAGTAAGAAAAAGGTACAATAAACACAGGGACCAGATCTAACTAGGAAAGAACATGACAGTACACCAAAGGACATCAAATTAATGGGTTTGGACACTTGCCAACAGCTTTCCAATGTGTAGTTAGTGAGGAGCTCTGATGGCCCGAGGACGCCTAAATGGTACAGCAGACAGTCTCTAGTCCGTACCTGTCCCGCCAGAACGAGGACGTCTCACGAGCTAAAGCGACAAGTGGAAGTCTCTAGTCCGGGCGCAAGTTACTGGGCAATGCAGGCTCTCTCCAGGTACTAGGTCAGAAAGCTTCACAAGTTGCGCGATGTTCCGGCTCAAGTGTAGAAATGAAGTCCAGGTCAGTGATGTGCGAGCACAGAGGTAACCAATTCGAGAGGCGGAGCAAGTCCAGATGGCGTTCCGAGTCGGCAGTGTGCGAGCAGCGAAGTACAAATTCAGCAGGCAGTTGCAGGTAAGGTGGCGTTCCGAGTCGGTAATGTGTGAGCAGCGAAGTATCAAATCAGCAGGCAGTGGCAGGTAAGGTAACGTTCCGAGTCGGCAAGTTGCAGAAGGGTTCAATGGAGGATTGAGGATACAGGGCAGTTCAGGAATGGACGAGGACAAGGTAGGGCAGAACAGGGTAACGGGAGCAAAAGGGCAAACAAGAACAAGATTTGGAGCAAAACCAGCTAGCGCTAATATTGAAACAATCAGAAGCGGCGAGTGCGGTCACCCGGAAGTGTTTTAACGGGTGGCCGTACTAGCGCTTGACTCCTCCCCCATAAAGCGTGATAGCGTTGTTTGTGGAGCGGCAGCCATAATCACCATGGTAACGTGGTCGCTGAAGTTTTGCCGTGATATTGGCGTTGTGGAAGCTTTATGGCCTTACATGTAGGATACTCCGAAGAAGGCAAAGTTTGAATGGGAGCCTTCCTCAGGGTATTCCTGACACCGACTCTCTACCACTTACACTCACCAGCACACCCACTCTGCCCCACGTATCCACGCCTTGTAGCCCATCCATTAGAAATATCATACTACGAGCCAGACTACCCAAACTACATGAACGTCGTGCCACGGACTCCATCCAGTCCAAACTAACTAACAGGACCCCACATAGGCACACAGTCACTCCCATAAATCGACCCACAAACAGACCTAAACACAACCTAACTAATAGTCCAGCCAAGTATAAGCCTTACAACATAGCCATCCCTACCCAGACAAAAACTATCCCCCCGCCCATTAGAGACGCCTTAATTAATGCGCGCTCTGTGGTAGCCCACGCCTCAGATATAGCAGACCTCATTCTAGAAGAAAAACTAGATTTCCTAGCCATCACCGAGTCCTGGCTCCACGCAGCCGCTGGCCCAGCTCTCTCACTAGCTATCCCCAATGACTATACCATCCTCCGAGTGGACAGAACATAATCTAGAGGTGGAGGTTTCCCATAATTGCCAAAACACACCTAAACATTAGACTGGACTGGACACCTCAGATAACCTCACATCCTGCGAATTTCTCTCAGCTAAGCTGCCACCAAATCCCAAACCATCACCATTCACTTATTCTACAGACCTCCTGGGCCTTTGGGCTCTTTTGAAGAAGACCTCACTACCATCCTCACTAATAACCTGAAGAACCTTTCACAGAGCCTCATCTTAGGAGATTTTAACCTAGGCCTTAAAGACCCCGAAGATCCCCAGGCTACCCTCATCGACAATACCTTTTCAGAATTAGGCTTTAACCAAGGAGTGTCCACCCCTAGCCACAACAAAGGGAGAACCCTTGACTGGGTCGCAGATCATAACTGTGTGGCCTCCATCATCGCCATCTCACCCCAACCATGGTCCGACCACCATCTCCTTACCTTCGCCCTCGAAGCCTCAAGCCCCACCTCAACCCTCTAGCCACAGCCATTCCCACCAGAAACAAGAAGGACATCACAGCGGAAAAACGTATCCCCCTTATTCTCCCGACTCTGAACCAAATCTCAGTGACTTCCAATCCTCACCACCTCGTAGAACGCTACAACAAAATTCATGCTATCCGCGCTAGATGCCATCGCTCTGCTAAAACAGAGAAAAAGTAAACCGAAAAAACACCTGAACATGTGGTTCTCTACCCACTTAAAAGCTCTCGGATCAGAGAAACGTAAAAAGGAACAAGCTTGGAGACAATCTCCCACAGACGTCAACAAGTTGATCCTTAATAAAATAGCGGCCACATACAAAAAATAAATCATATTCGCTAAACAAGAATCTTGCAACCAGAGAATATCCCAAGCCAATTCTAGCACCAAAGAATTGTTTACCATCATCAAAGTGTTGGAAACTCCTGTCCTAGAGACATGTGTGAAAGACAAACACTGGTGCAACAGTGTCCAAAGCACCCTCTCCAACAAAGTCACAGGCCTACAAAACAATAAAAAATAAAGAATCCCTAACCAAGCCTACAAACTCTACCAACACCCCCGCCCACGCTACACCCCTCAACCTGACACCTAACCCACTCTCCCACTTGAGCTTTTCTAAAGTCTCCACGCTAGAAGTGGAAAAAATTATCCTTGGCCTCAAACCCTCTAACTGCCAAGGCGACGTGGCAAGAGACCTCTCGCCATTTATCACCAAACTCATTAACACCTCCTTCTCATCAGGCATTGTCCCCAATAATCTTAGAGTCCTGGGTTCTCCCATTACTCAAAAAACCCTCCCTAGACTCATCAGTACCTACTAACTACAGACCCATCACAACCGTCCCCTTCCTACTCAAAATACTAGACAAAACAGCTTGCCTACAAATACAACAATACCTTGAATTAAACCATCTCCTGGGAATCCAGCAATCGGATTTCAGACCCCAACACAGGACCGAGACTGCCCTCATCGACCTCAAAGCTCAAATTGATACCCTTAGAGATAACAGGAAAACTGCTCTTCTACTTGATCTATCCGCAGCATTTGATTTAGTAGATCATAAAATTCTCTGCAATCACCTTGACGCAGCAGCCCATTTCTCCCAAGAAGCCATAGGTTGGATTAAATCCTTCCTGAATAACAGGTCCCCCAGGGTTCATGCGTTTCCCCCACATTGTACAACGTGTTCACGAAGCCCCTGTTTGATGATCTTGACGGTCTGGGTATCACCTACACTAATTACGCCGATGATACCGAGATCCTCATCCCTTTGACGGGAGATTACAATAAGGATTTGGCCTTGGTGAACAGGGTGTACCTCATCATCCAGGCATGGATGGTGGCCTCCCACAGTCTATGCCTGAATGATGACAAGACCAAACTCATTATCCTCGGTTCCACCCCAACCTAAACAAATTGGATCATAACTGCACTAATTTCATCATAGATGGCAACTCCATCAAGGTAGCCAAGGAAGTAAAAATTTTAGGAATTTACCTAGACTCCTCCCTTTCCTTCCGCAAACAGGTTAGTTCCTTGGCCTCCTCCACAGCCCACACTTAGAAACTAATATGAGCAGCCAAACCTTTCCTCACCACCCAGAGCTGCACTACCTTGGCCAGAGCCCTTATACTTTCAAAATTGGACTATTGCAACGCCCTCTACGTAGGAGCCAATAAATATGCTGCAAACAAAATCCAGACTCTGCAAAACAATGCTCTTAGAGCAGCGCTTAGCATTCCCAAGAGAGCACACATGTCCAACATCAGGAGAGCCCATAACTGGCTCACCACCTCTGACAAAATCCTGCTCAAAGTAGCCTCCTTAACTCACAAATGCGTCAACAATGCAGCCCCTCGCTACTTAGTCAGCAGAATAAAAAGATAGACCCCGAACAGACCTACCAGAACCGCCAATGCCAACCTGCTCCTAGTTCCCAGGTTCAAACAAACCAAAACAGGCGGCAACAGCTTCCAGGTGAAAGCAGCCGAACATTGGAACTACCTGCCACTCTTCCTAAGGGCACCGCAAACTTACCCCCACTTTAGACGCACCTACATTCAGAGGACAATGACCATTAACTCGCCTGCCTATCCCCATATACCGGCAATATGTATATCTGTTAATTGTTTATCACCATAATATGTACATTTGTAACTGTTTATCACTCCCGTAACTGTTGTACCTATGCTCACCCTGTAATTACTGTACAGCACTGTAACCAATCTGAGAATAATCCTGTTGCTCCTGCGCCCTTATACCTTTGGGTCTGGAGCGCAATATAAATAAATTAAACATATATGGGTCACTGCACACCCTGTCTGGGCCTGTTCGGGCCGAGGAGGGCTTGGAGGGTCTCCCCGCCCTCAATCCCCACCGTAGCACATCATGAAGCAGTCGCCTGGACATTTGTAAGCAGAATCTGACCCCACGATTGTGGGCCTCTGGATCCTATGCACCCTTGCAGATTTACCTGTGAGTTATGGCAGTTCAACAAAATCGATTTCTCGTGACTTTACATCTTAGAGCCATGTTCGCGTTTTTTTTGTGTGCTCAATGTGCCTTTGCAGAAAACCGAATTTAGGTGACCTTACATCTTGTAGCCATTTTCGTTTTTGTGTGCCTTAGCGTGCCTCAGTGATAAACCCTGACCTTTCTTCTCCTCCTGTGCCCTGTTCTAGCCCTGCTCCTTTCTCCCCCTGTCTGTTGTCTGTACCTTCCCCTCTGCACTCCCCCTCTCTTCCCTCAATTTTTGTCACTGCACTTGCACCACACTAAATGCGGCCAGGCTTCTAGAATGGTTTGTTTTTATGTCTCTGTCTGTACCTTCCTCCCTCTCCCCCTGCCCCCTTCGCTTCCCCCACTTTATGTCACTACACTTGCACCACACTCAGTTCTGTCAGGTCTCTAGGATGGTCTGTTTTATGTTGTTCAAGTCTCTTATGCCCCAGTGCACATGTTTGTACCACATTAACGCATTGCACTGGCCTATTCTGAATGTTCCATGGCGTTGTAAGAATGTCTTTCTATTTTCGATTGTATATTGTGCTTTTTGCCTGCCCTGGAGCGCTTTCAAACACTTCTATAGGTGCTTTATAAATGAACAATAAATAAATTAAAAAATAGGAACAGTCCTTCTGGTATCAGATGTGCAGATTGCCTAATTTTCACTGCACACCCCACATAATGAGACAAACACACAGAACAATTTTTGCAATAGACTTGAGCCACTGTAGTAAATGTAGGAACATACCAGTCAACATTCATATGGCCGTCAAAGGTCCTTTATTTGAGTGTGCAACAGAGTGTGCCAGCTGGGCTAGGTACGGTAAGAGCATGCTGGGTGCCACCAGGCAGCCGTCTAGAGAGCCCCAAAGTGAATCGGAACTCAATTTACAGAGATGTCGGACCAGTACTCCTTTTCAGACTCTGGTACTGGTCTTGAAACACAGCCAGACTGGAAAGAGAGGCAGTCTGCGACTGTTCGACTGCAGATTGGGCTCCGTTCTCAGCTTGTTTGTTTTCTGCAGCAGTAAAGGATTGAGAGGGTTCTTGTCCACAACACTTAACTATGGAGAGGGCAGAAGGGAGCAACAAGGCATGTAGCAAAGCAGACACATATTTGCCATGCAAAATCGGGGTACCAGATGAGGTAAAATAACCTTTTCGTTGAGAGAAAACATCGAAATCATGAACTATCCCATGAGCGTGCTGTGAATCAGTATAAATAGTAGCCGACTTCTCTTTGGACAAAATAAATGCTCTAGCGAGGACAGTGAGTTCGTCTGCCTAGGCGGATTTATCATGTGGCCGCCTAATGGGCCTCTAGCACATCAGTTCCAGCCCTCACTGCGACTTCTTAGGCAAGAACCATCAACAAAGAGAATCGAATCATGGTTAAGCAATAGGACATTTTCAAAATGGCAACTGGAGACAGTGTGGTTTCTACAATTAATAAACAATCATGAAGTTCACCATCCGGAGGGGTAGGGAGCGAAGAGTGAGGGTTTAAAATGGCATCAGCTGAGGGTAACATTTGCAGCAGAAATGAGGAGCTTTTTGTACTTGGTCAATCGGGAATTGGAGATGCTGTGTCTTCCCCTTCAATAGGAGAGCAAGCACAACGTGGGGTACCGCAAGGGTTGCAGGGTGGCCCTGGTCTAACAATTCATTATTAATATTATGGTATTTATTGAGCGCAGACCTAGCTTCGAGAACCAACATTGGCTCTCCACTAGCAGCGCCGTGGCCACGACTGTACGCAGGCAAACCGGCAACCAGCGGGCCCAGTGCCATACTGTGGTAGGATACAGGTTGCTGCTTTTCCCCATGTAATTGAGTAGATACACCTGGGGTAAAACCATTGCATTCATCACAAAACGGCACAAAGGGTTTCTGGTAATGTGGCAGTCCTAAGGCTGAGGCTTTTTGGAGCTCTTGCTCTATGGTAAAAAAAGGCTTCCTTGTCTTCCTCAGGCAATAGCAGGTGTTTGATAGTCAAATCATGCATGTGTGCTTGAACAGGCTTAGCTATGGTAGCATACCCTGGTCTCTGCTGTTCAGCACTAACTGACCCTCCCGAGGAAAACTGATTTGCTTCCTAGTCTGGGGCTTGAGAACCTGCTGGCTCACTTTGTTGGGATCCTGGGGCAATTGCCTCTGGCCTGCATAAATATCAGGGCCTAAGTAACACACACATGGCAAACACAACTGCAACTTATCTTTGGGAGCCTCACAACTGCAACGTTTCTTTGGACGCATTGAGCAAGAGCTGTCAGTAATGCAGGCGTGTCCTGTTTGCATGCTTCCAAAGAGGCAGATGCCAGTAGGAGATCATCCACATACTGCAGCAGGACAGACCCTTCTCAAGAAGGTCAAGATCTCTTTTCAGGATCTGGGAAACGTGCGACTCTCTACATATACCCCATTGGAAGCCTAGTGAAGGTGTACTCCAAGGTTTTATGGGTAAACAAAAACGTGTCAGCTGTCGGTTTGTCCTAGTGTTATAGAAAAAACACATAGCACAAATCAATTGTAAAAGGTGTGGCACAGCTGGTAATGCAAGACAAAATGGTAGCTGGATTGGGAACCACTGGAAAAGTGGGCAGTACAGTGGCATTGACTGCACGCAGGTCCTGGATTAAACGATATAGACCTCCTTACCCAGCTTCTTCATAGAAACAATTGGGGTGTTGCAGGGGACTGCGACTGGGTACAATAATTCCTTTCTCAAGTAATGATTGAGTAACCAGGTGGATGCCTTCATGAGCTTGTTTGGAGATGGGCTACTGGGGCTTTGTTGTGTTTAGTGCAATTTTTATTGGCTCTGCATTCAGTATGCATCCAACATCGGTGGCAGGTGTGGACCATCATTTGGAAGGGACTCAGTCCAAGTGCCCTGGATTCTCGTAGTCAAATTACTTTCCTCCTGTAACGCAGCCAAGACCTCTAGCTCTCTAAGGGAGGATGAGGGGGAGCCAAGGAAAATACCATCAGGGGAACAGTAGATGGATCAACTCATTTTGCATAGCAGATCCAAACCCAACAGTTTCACAGGAGTGCAAGGGCTAAGCAAGAAAGTATGTTCTTCAGAGATCGGTCCCAGTGTAACAGAGAGTGAGACACAGGATGGCATATTGGTGTACCCCCAATGCCAACAGCATTAATGACTTCATTCTAACATACACCAAGAGGAAATTGAGAAACTATCGGAGCGAAGCAGGATGTCCCAGTATCAACCAAGCATGACACCTTTTCGAACTCCAGCAGCACAATCTACATTGGGAGCAGCAGGGTTAAGCTGGATGAGCGGTTCAACAATTTCATGGACCCCCTGGCTATTTTACAGTGATTCTCTGGGGATGGCAGTGCAGGTGGCGGTACAGTAGTATCAACAGGGGCTGTGGTCTGACTAACTCGTACACTGTGCAGCGGTCTGTTCGGGTATTCCACTTTCCAGATACCAAACTCTTTACAGGAATTACATTCATCATTATACAAATTCTCAGCCTTTCTTTCGGCATTGCTTTCATGAGCTGACTGTTGGGAAGGGCACTTCTCCCGAGTGGTTTCGAGCTGCTGAATCAGTAACACTATGAGCGTTGCTTCGGTGTTCTCTTTCTGCCTCTCGGCTTTCTCATAAAAGTGCTGTGCGGCTGTCAAAACCTCAGTCAAATTCTTTCCTTCCCAACCAATCAAGATACATTTTTATCCCTTCAGCCACTCCTGAATATTGATCAAAGCATAGTTTCAGCTGCTTGAGATAGTAAGCAGGATTTTCACCCATAGCTTGTTTACAGACACTGATTTTCGACCAATCAGTTTTTGTTTGTGGGGCATATGTCAGTATTTGACGGAACTAATGTATCTGTAAAAACCCTTAAACCATCAGTGGGAAGAGGGCTCTTGGACTGGCCAGTTACTTTGTTGCTTAAGCACGGCAAAGATACCTGAAGGGAGACCAGCTCTCAGCAATTGGTTAAGGTCAGCACACATGGGTCAATAACAGTCTATTATGTGCAGTTCTTCCAGAAACTTGACTGGATCCTCTTAGATTTTGGGAAATTTATGAACAATATTAAACGGGTCAGTTTCATTCCATGGGGCCTGCACGGTAACCAGTTTCCTCCTCTTGGAAGTTGTCTTAAAGGGAATGCTGCAGCATTATTAGATATGGGGTCGTTTGGGAACCCTTTGAAGGTACGGAAGGCTTTTTTTGACAGGAACCTAAAGAGATTGGCTTCTTGAGCCGGTATGTTGTCCGGTACAGAGGGTGATCGGGACGGGCTAGTAAATGATCATGTTGGAGTGGACTTGATATTGGAGGGCAGTTTCGTTCTGCGAGTCAGGGCTGGAGAACCGGCTGCGTCCGCTCTGGTGTAGGGTGGGAGAGGGTGCAGAGGCTGGCAGCTGTACCTGTGGAGACCCGGTGACAGATTCAGGATCGTAAGGTAATAGGAGTGATTCTTTTGCTGGGGTATCTCTTGAATTACTGGGTATGGGCGACTATAATCAGGATTGTTCCAAGCACCTGTAAGTTGGCATTTTGTCTTTATGGTTTTAGCTTGCGCAGAAGTTACAGAAGGCAGCATCTTTAAGTGATCACGATTTTGATTCCGACTTCCTCTTTGTGGTTTCGACTTCTCCAACATGGGGTCTGGCATGGATTCACATGCTCATGAATATTCCCCGTTGTCAGGCCGGGAATCCTCGGTAAAGAAAAAATCAGTATCAGTTTCGTTTCTGTTCTGTCTTTCTCAGTAGTAACCAATCGCTGGTCTCTGGGTCATACTGCCCCCAGCCAACGACTGCCCTCTCCCTAAGCCCCGCCTCTGGCAGCCATCCTCAGATTTGTACCGCACGCTCAAGTGTTGGGAGACCTTGTGTTTAGCTCTCGAGCTTTTGCTGCGTTTTTTTCACGCTTTTTCAAAGAGAATTTCTCATTTTTCAATCAAATAGAGCCTCAAGCTCCACCGTCTCTTCATCCGATTAACGGGTTTCCGTGTCGGATTTCTTTCTACGCAAGGGTGAGGGTTTCGTCGAGTTTCTGCGGCCTACTCGAACATGGCCCAGGAGAAAGGAAGCTTGACGCCCGGAAAGCTGTTCAGGGTTTGCCCTGGATGCCAGCTACAGAATGTGTTCAAGGAGGACGAGCATTCGAAATGTCTACTGCCTTCATGAGGACAAAACGCAAGTGGAGAAGGACTGCGTTTTTGCAGGAACATGTCGGAACGGACCATCAGGGACCGACACCTTCGTCTCTCCAACTGGCTGGAAGGAAGGAGTCCGTCAGGTGAGAAGAAGAAGAAGAAGTCCGAGCGGTCTTCTAAGTCCTGTGAGGGCGCCCCGGCGACGGGGGCCCAACAGAAGGCAAAGCACCGCGGGCACCGGGAGCGCCGAACGGTCGGGCTCTTCGGCTGCTAGGCAGAGCGCGCCTTCCCCGGCACCATCGACCATGAGCCAACGCTCTGGTTCGGGGAAGAGGAAATCAGAGAACCTGGGTAAGCTTCTGGAGAGGCCCCGGTCGATCTCGAAGGATTCGGCCGAGGGGGAGCAAGGCGGTGACCCTCCCCCCAAGGTGAAGGCCTCAAGCACGACTAAGGCGGTGAAGGCCTTGATTCACCCGGCCAAGGCCTCTATCGAGGAAGTCGCAGCAGCCCTGGCACAGCCTGTGGAGGCTACACCAGTGGAGGCGACCTCGGGGCCCAGAGTCTCCCTGCCTCCGCGGACGGAAGCCTCTTTCAGACCCATCGAAAAGACCTTCGTGAAGACACCGGCGGAAAAAGAGGGGGGGGCCGGTGGCCATTGTGGACACGGACACAACATCTGCGGAGGAGCTGGTAGAAGTCTTAGAGGGCCTCGACGAGGGCGTCGAAGAGGCCCGTCCCCACGGGAAGGATCCCGACGAGAATGACGGCAGCACCGGCGAGGGTCCTAGTGACCCGTTGCGCCCGTTTTTTCCGGAGCCGCAGGATAACTCGGTGGCCATTTTGTTGGCAATACAATCCTTATGTTCGGAGATAAGGACGAGATTGCCCTTACCACCGACGGAGGATCCGGAACCAGGCTCGACGGAGGAACCAGAGCCGGGCCCGGCGGGAAGCCCCCCCGAACAAGAGAAGACGGATCCATCCAGCCCCGCCTTCTCAGCCCTCGCGGCCTGCTCAGCCTTTACCCGCGTCCCCCGTCCCTGGGGATGACACAGGAATGGACACGGCCACGACGGGTACCGACGACGACGGCGGTGACGACGGGACGGAGCTCCCATCGCCAGCCCGGGCCCCCCCGTCTGACGAGATCAGATCTTTCTATGCAATGATCGCCAGGGCATCCAAGCTTTTTCAGCTCTGCCCCGAAGAGAAGAAGGAAGGGTTTCCTTTACCAACCGCGCGAGGCCAGGAGGAAGGCAGTCCTCGCCGTGCCTGTGCTGGATGACATCTGGGACGAGGGTCTCCCCCTTCTCAAGAACCCGTCTACGACGCCTGCCAAGAGGGATCGGTATGAGAAGAAGTTCCGGGTCCCTGACGCGGCCCCTTTGTGCCTTAGGGCGCAACCGACCCCTGACTCGGTCGTCTCTGCGGGGGCGAGGAAGAAAGCGGGGGGGCATCGGCCTCAACATCAACTTCCCCGCCTGACGGCGAAGGGAAGAAGCTGGACGCAATGGGACGATGAGTTATGTCGTCGGCGGCAACAAGATTAAGGCGCCAACGCCCTCGCGATCGTGGCCCGCTACGTCAGGGAGTTATGGTACAAGATCGCCCCCCTGTTGGACTTCCTACCGGATGACCAGAGGGCCGAGGCCCTGGAGATCTTGCAAGAAGGCGAAGTGGCGTCGGACCACGCCATTACGGTGGCAACAGACATTGCCGACACCGGTTTCCGCCAGCTTGGCAACTGCGTTTGCCTTAGACGACAAGGTTGGCTCAAGGCAACGGATTTCCGCCAGGATGTAAAAGCCAAGGTGTTGGACATGCCGTTCGACGGGAACAACCTGTTTGGGAAAACGGTGGATGAGTGCCTCCAAGCCATCAAGGCGGACACGGAGACAGCTAGGGCCCTAGGCGTTCTCCGCCAACGAAGGCCGTCCTTTCGGAGCACCGGAGGCAAGCAGGGTGCCACAAAGGTATTCGGCGGTGGCTCCTCTACGTACCGCCAAGCGGCCCGCTCCTCGTCACAGCAAGCCTATAGAGGACGAGGCAAGTCGGGTGGGCCCCGCCGTCGTTGCCAGGGAGGCCAACGCGGCAAGGCGTCCTCCAAGCAAGATTGAACCGACAGCGGGGTTGGGCCCCTACCGAAGCACCCCGGTGGGAGGCCGGCTGGTGAAGTTCGTCAGCGTGTGGGAGTCCATCTCCACCGACCATTGGGTGCTGGATGCCCTGGCCCAGGGGCACGCCCTCGAATTTCTAAAAAAGTGCCCCCGCATTCCACCCGTGGTCAGGAAGGAAAATCACGTCCCTCAACTGCTTTTGGAGGTAAGGGCGTTGCTCAAAAAAGGTGCCATCGAGCTCGTCCCAAAGAGGCTCTGGGGCTCTGGCGTATACTCAAGGTACTTCCTAGTGAAAAAGAAGACAAAAGGATGGCGCCCCATCCTGTACCTGCGACGACTGAACAAGTACATCAAGGCACAGAAGTTCTGGATGGTCACCCTCCAGCACATACTGGGACAGCTGGAGGAGGGCGATTTCCTGTCGTCGTTGGATTTGGAGGATGCGTACTTCCACATCCCCATTCTGAAAGGACACCGAAAGTTCCTCAGGTTTGTGGTCCAAGGACGGCACTACCAGTTCAAGGCCCTCCCGTTCAGATTGAAGTCGACACCCAGGATGTTCACCAAGTGCCTCGCACCGGTGGTGGCGCGGCTGCGCCTGCAGGGGATCCACGTCTACCCCTACCTGGACGACTGGCTCATCCGAGCAAGGACAAGGGAGCTCGCCGTGGATCACACAGCAAAGACTGTCCAGCTGCACACGGACCTGGGATTCTCCATCAACTTTCCCAAATCCCACCTGGTCCTGTCGCAAGTCACACTGTTTCTGGGAGCCAAGCTCGACACAGTGGCGCATCTGGCCTCGCCGTCGGAGGAAAGGACGAAGGCCATCCTGGGCAAGGTGCAGCGTCTGCTGGCCACAGACATGGCCACGGTGAGGTCCATCAAGTCCCTCCTCGGGATGATGTCCTCCTGCATATATCTTGTGCGCCTGTGCAGGATTTGGATGCGCCCTCTGCAAGAGTTCCTCGACTCCCACTGGATCCAAGCGACGGGCAGCTTCGAGGACAGGATCCCGCTTGACGAGACCTTCCGACGAGCGATCCGGTGGTGGGGCACCCGCGCTGATCTGACGGCGGGCACACACTTTCAGACCCCATCCCACCAGATAACGGTGACGACGGATGCCTCCCTAGATGGGTGGGGAGCGCACACCGAAGAACTTCACGCGAGAGAGGCCTTTGGCTCCCGGAGGAGAAGACGCTCCACATCAACATCCTGGAGCTCTGTGCAGTGTTCTGGGCCCTCGGGTCTTTTCTCCCATCCCTCAAGGGCAAGGTGGTGAGAATCTTCACCGGCAACACCACCATGATGTTCTACATCCGGAAGCAGGGAGGAACCAGATCCCCAGCCCTCTCCAGGGAAGCCCAGGATCTGTGGGATTGGGCTGTCGCCCAAGGGATGTTTCTGGTGCCCTTTCATCTGGCAGGGATAAAGAACGCCATCGCCGACTCACTCAGCAGGGAGCTGCGCTCGTGCCACGAGTGGGAACTACGTCAGGATCAAGTGGATCGACTCTTCCGACGATGGGGAAAACCTCAGATCAACCTGTTCGCGACGGCGACGAACTCCAAGTGCCAGAGGTTCGCCAGCCGGTTTCCCCAGCCGAGGAGCATGGGCGATGCTTTCTCGTTCCCCTGGGACGGCCTGTTCCTATACGCGTTCCCTCTGTTGCCGTTGCTGCTCCGACTCGTCAACCAGCTCAAGAGGTCCCGGTGCAGGATGATCCTATTTGCACCGGCGTGGCCGAGGCAGATCTGGTTCCCGGACCTTCTGGACTTGTCAGCGTCCCCACCAGTCAAGCAGCCGACGGACGCGGATCTTCTCCCCAGAGAAGGGGCGCCATACTTCATCACGACCCGGAGTCGCTGAACTTGCAGGCCTGGTTCCTGCAGCACTAGAGTTTGGAGGGTACGATATCCCGGCTGACTGCAGAGAGGTCCTTGCAAAAGCCAGGGCGTCCTCAACTCTCAAGTGCTACGGACATAAGTGGAAGAGATTCTCTGTCTGGTGCCGTGCACAGAAGATTAACCCTCTGCGGATCACGGCCCCTCAAGTGCTGCCGTACCTACTGTCGCTGGCCAAGGCTGGACTGGCTCACGCCTCCATCAAGATGCATCTGGCTGCGATCTCCCGATACACCAACCACAGGACGGGCGTCCTTCTGGTCCCATCGCCTGGTGAAGGAATTTATGAAGGGACTGTTCCGATCGTTCCCGCCGGTGAAGGCCCCTGCCCCGGCGTGGGAGCTCAACGTGGTGCTGACCAGGCTCATGGGGGCGCCATTCGAGCCCCTGCATTCGGCACCGTTGAAGTTCCTGTCGTGGAAGACTTCGTTTCATGTGGCCATCGCCTCCGCTCGACGAGTGGGAGAGATCCAGGCCCTATCCTACAAGCCTCCATACTTGACTTTTCACGACACGAGGGTGGTGCTGAGGATGCACCCCTCCTTTATTCCCAAGGTGCCGTCGGACTTCCACCTCAACTAGCCCTTGGTGTTACCTGTTTTCTTCCCGTCGCCTTAGTCGCCGGCCGAGAGGACTTTGCACTCGCTGGATGTGGCTAGAGCGCTGAAGTTCTACATGGACCGCACGAAGAGTTTTCGGAAGACATCACAGCTATTTGTGAACTTTGGACCTGTGAACCAAGGGAAGGCTCTCTCGAAGGCTTCCATTTCCAGATGGCTCTCCGGCTGCATCATGCACTGTCATCGGTTGGCAAACCGGCCGTTGCCTGGCCGTCCGAGAGCCCTTTCGTCCAGAGCTATCGCTGCTACCACGGCGTTCTTGTCTGGTGTGCCCCTGCTGGACATCTGCAGGGCTGCTACGTGGAGGTCGATGCACACCTTCACGAGATTCTACTGGGTCGACCGGGATTCCAGGGAGGAGTCCAGGGTCGGCCAAGCAGTGCTGCGCAACCTGTTCGCCTGAGGTGAGCCTGGTGAGGAGGTAAGAATTGCTTAATGTTGAATTGTTGATGTAATGCTTAAAGTTGAGCCTTTGCCACCTCCCGTTGGTTGTGCATGTGGGTACTGCTATGTATTCTTATATTCATGAGCATGTGAATCCATGCCAGACCCCATGCTGGAGAAGGAACAAGTTACTTACCTGTAACTGTTGTTCTCCAGCATGGGTCTGGCATGGATTCACATTCGAACCCTCCCTCCTACCCCTCTGCGGCTCTTCACTTAGTCATACTGCCACTTTGCGTGCTACCAAATCTGAGGATGGCTGCCAGAGGCGGGGCTTAGGGAGAGGGCAGTCGTTGGCTGGGGGCAGTATGACCCAGAGACCATTGATTGGTTACTACTGAGAAAGACTGATCAGAAATTAAACTGATGCTGATTTTTTTCTTTACCGAGGATTCCCGGCCTGACGACGGAGAATATTCATGAGCATGTGAATCCATGCCAGACCCATGCTGGCGAACAACAGTTACAGGTAAGTAACTTGTTCCTTACCAATCCAGGTAGCTATCCCACTGTTGTTGGTGCACATGGGCACCCTTCCCTTCAAGGTTACCTTGCAGGCATATGATCCTATCTGAATCAAATGGGCCTCCCTGATGGAACTGTTTAGCAGGGTCTTCTCGAGTATAATAATGCCATTTGTCCAGGAACGTGCATGTTTAGGGCAAGTCGTTTGTCTACATGAAGTGGGCTGAACTTCCTTCAGGAGGAAGTAGCATGTCTCTAGACTGACTGGAACCCATCCTCACTGGGGGAAGACAAGGTTTGGCTTATTGAGGAACCAGGTCCATGTCACCCTCTGTCAGTTCTGACTGCTTTGTATTACTATCCAGAGGTTCGAGTGGAGTCACACGAGCTCTGCTCCTGTTCCTCCCCTGTTACAGAAATTTCAGAAAAACGTGTTAATTGTTGGCCAAATTTACACCCTGGTAACCATGCTTCGTGCCGCGATGTCTGTCACAGTACATGTCCCGTGATATGTTAACAGGAGCACAGATCATTCTGGCTTCCAGAGTCCAGGGTAGGGAAGAGTTGTGGACAAAGACACAGATGGAGGAAAACAAAGCCTATTACAGCTCCCGTGCTAGGAAAGGAAGAGGAGAAAGTATTTCTGGGATTGCATTGCACATGTAGAGTTCGGGCCTACTCTGATTATAATTTCTTCATTTTATTCAATTTAATTCGGTCTTGTGCATGGCTGTATAATGCGTGGTTGTTAGTTACTTTTACAACTTGTTACTTTATTTTTGCGTGGCTAACAGTTTTGAAAATCTCTTATCCAGACGAGACTGATGTCAGATAGGCAGGTTACCTTCCTTGTTTCCAGAATTACCTGGCTGTTCTGAGGATCCGATTTTTATTTATTTCCCCATTTATCAGACACAAACGCTAACACAATCCGTTACCAGAGACACCATGGAAAGTGAAACATAAAATCATGACACATAGCAATGCGATTAACTTTGCTGGCCAACCCACGTTTCTTCAGCTCCTCTCATGCATCTGCTCTGCCTTCTTCCTCCGACTCCCCAGACACACCTGCCAGTGGTCCCTTTTTTCGGACGAAATAGTCTTACCTTGGGGATCACTGGGAGTTGCGTCCGGTGATCCCTGTTTTTTTTCCTGCAGGGCAGTGGGAATCTGATTTTGGCGGCACCAATTGTCAAATCACCACCAAGTCAATAATCCGTCTTTAATGGCAGTCAGCAAAGCAGCATACAAACAATCCACAGCACACAAAACCAACGTTCGCACTGTATATGGCGAAGTGACCCCCCTTGCCGGGGCTACATGATTTCATATACTGTCAACTCAGTCTTCTATATAAGGGGTGGGCCATGCATCTTTCAATGACAACAGTATACATTTCCGGGGGTTTCAACCTGTACTACATGATTCTCATAATATGGTCTACACGCATTAGTGGGGTCCTCATACCTTGGTGAGTAAAATTTACAGCGTGCAGCAGATATTTTCAGATACATTTCTATTGAGTCAGCAAAGCAGCATACAAACAATCCACAGCACACAAAACCAACGTTCGCACTGTATATGGCGAAGTGACCCCCCTTGCCGGGGCTACATGATTTCATATACTGTCAACTCAGTCTTCTATATAAGGGGTGGGCCATGCATCTTTCAATGACAACAGTATACATTTCCGGGGGTTTCAACCTGTACTACATGATTCTCATAATATGGTCTACACGCATTAGTGGGGTCCTCATACCTTGGTGAGTAAAATTTACAGCGTGCAGCAGATATTTTCAGATACATTTCTATTGAGTCCGCGCTTTGTACTACTACTATTGTTATATGGCTCAGGCAGGGCAGTGCCTGCCAAATATTGCTATTTCTGCATGCTGAGGCAGTCTCGCCTGGCGAGGTGGCGATCTAAAACATGCTTGTCTGTGCCAAAGGAACTACGTAAGAAGCAAGCTTCTCGCAGCATACCTGGTGTATGTTTCGGTTGGGATAGGCGCACAACAACATGAGATGTTGATAGCTCGGCTTTCACCAGCTACAAACAGAGTAGTACATAAATGGAGGGTATAATTCTAATTTGTCCAACACACCCTTATGTCAATACCAAGCAAATTCCTTGCTCTAGTGTCCAGTATTTTCGGTACAGAAGTTTGATCTCAAAAGCTCTTAAGCTCCAGTCCAACAATGCTAGTTTTACATTATTATTTCACCTCTTCCAGCACCCAGGTCTCAGATAGTCTCCAAATGCTCTAGCCAAAATTGACACGGTCTTAGTGTCTTTTTTGCCAGTTGCCGCTAGAAGTATATAGAAGGTGGCTGCTGGGTGAGCAGTAGCCATGCACATTGTCATCTGTGACCAGACCTCATTATGAAGAAGCAAGCAAGGCGGGTGTCCCATGTTGTCACTTAGGATCTTCTCAGCGGTCTGTATTCTGTGTAGGTACAGTCTTGAACATGATGTTGCTGGCAAAGTTGGTTATAGGGGATCCATTTCCTGTTCTGAAACTTCGCCCCTCCTGGTAGAAAGTGATTCATTGTTGTGGGTTTGAGGAGGGTAACTTTAATTTCTGGCTCTCTGGCAATCTTCTTGGCCTCACCAAATGCCTGCCTTTTAGCCACAACATCTTTAGTCTCTGTAGATCTGTATTGTCTTGCCACACCATAAAAGTGATCCTACTATTCCAGCTCTTTGTAGAACAGATTCCCTTATGGAGGTTTTGACAAAGGAAACAATTAACAGCTTAGGTCTTCCAGTGTTCATCTTCCAATCCTTGAATACCACATCAATGTCATTTTTATGTAGGGTATCACTTCCCAGGCAGTGTGACAACACTTTGAATACGGAATCAATTTGGTCTCCTTGAAGATCAAAGTGCATCTATGGGAGTGTTTACTTTCATTTTTGTTAATTATACATTTTTATTAAGCTAATGTTTGTGAAACCGTTGTCAACCCAGTGGTTACGATGAAAATAATGTCAGAACGTGTATGGTTCAAGCACAAAACTTGAAAATCAAGAAGGGGAAAAAGAGTGGGCAGCATTCGGTAGAACACTTGGCATAAGTCAAGGACTTCATCTGGACATATGCGATCCAATGTAGTGTAAAAAGAGCTTCATTCTTTTGCAACTCCTAAAAGTGGGATGAGAGTTTGATGCTCAAAGGACAGTTAAGCACATGTTGAGGGACAGTCAATAGAAGCCAAAGGCCTCAAAACTAATATTGATGCAATATGCCACATATTGGCTGAATGTCTCTTTCAGGGCTAAACGCAAGCTATGAATCTGCACATTCAAGGCCAAAAATAGGGTGACACAAACCTACGCCTTCAGCTCCGAAGAAGTCTTCATGCTTTGCCTCAAATTTGCAAAAGCAGATTGTCGTTATTTGGACACAGATAGACACCCAAGATTTCGAGACAAACTCGGTTTACTTGCAGAAAGATTACAAACTAATTCCTTGGAGATGCAAATCTCATCTTGAATATTTACAAAAGTCCCTCAATTTTCATATCAAGAGCACAATTCATGGATGAGGAAGAAACCAGTGAACAGGACGAAGATCCTAATGTACAAATTATCAAGCAGAATCGGATCCCCCGTTTGAATCTAAAGATAGAAGAGCAGACGCAATGGCAGACCCAATGTGCTTTCGAGAGGCACTGTGTAGCCTGGAACAGTAAATGAGAGAAAGGGGTCCCAGAAGACCCACTGCATGTAACCGTTAAATATTGATGCACGATATAAGGACATTCAGGAACACAATAAAGATCAACAGGAGCTGTTCCCTGTGTGAAGACCTCATGAAGCAAAAGACAGACAACAGATTCAAAGTTCAAATTAAAACATTTTATTACCTTAAATGTCAGAATGGAAAAAGGCCTAACTTGCCCTATGCTAAGGTGGGATTTCCTTACCTAAATGAAACTTAAGGAAAGTCTGAGTCCAAGAGTTAAACTTAACAGTCTGTCTGTGTCCACCATCTATACTTGCCCTCACAACTAAATCTATACAATGTGCAGGGATGTCAGCAACCAAAAGAAACAGTGCGCAACATACAGTTCTGAGCTTCTTCCAGCTTGCAGCTTCCTTTCAGCTCCTTGCCCCTAGTGTAAACCAGTTCCACAAAGAGTCTCAAAATTATCATTCTTAGGTTTAAGGTGATACATTTTTAAACATTCCTCTGGGTTCCCTTCCCCAAGTTCCAAGTAACACAGTATCAAACACAAAACGGGGATTTTGATGCTCCGTCCTCAAGACAACAAGTGTATCCTCAGGGTTCCCTTCCCCAAGTTCCAAACCACACAGTTCATACACAAAAGAATCTTTTCTTATGACTCTGTCACACTTGCGCCCCTTTTTACATAATCTCTTTTCATGAGGGCATCTTAGCTGTATAAAGTTTAACTTCATGGTTTCAGTTAATTCTGCATTATTTTACTTTCAATGTATATTCATGCCATTTAAAGCTTTTACTTAATTCGCTATTCAATACGCCTTTCTTTGGCCCAATTTAGTTCTGTTTAATTCAATCTTCAGTGTACCTTTTATTTGGTTTAGTTTTTAAAGTTCCATTCAATTCGGAATTCAACCTGCAGCGGTTTTGCTTAATTGTAAAGTTCTTTTCACTTTGGAATTCAACATACAATAATTTTGCTTAATTGCAAAGTTTGTATTCAGTTCGGTATTCAATGGGTATTGGTGTGGCTTGAGATGCAATTTCTATTCAGCCTGATGTTCTACATTCATTTGTTTTACTTCAATTGCTATGTCCAGCACTCCGAGACTTTCGAAAAACATTCTCCCTGAGACACGCGACCACTCCGATACCAAGTATTCTTCAACAATGGAAATGTTCAAGCATTCGCACCCTGGGTTTCTCATCTGACAGAAACTCACTGGTCGCTTTGATAGCTTTCCCACCAGCGGGGAGCACAGTCTTCTGCTTCTGCTGTCAGGGGCCCAACTCCTGCCCCCTCTTCACTCCTGTGTCGGCTCCTTGACACAGGGAGACCAGCACTTCTGATACAAGGGAAATGGACAGCCTCTCAACACAGCTCCCTTCTCTGCCCTCAGTCCTCACCACAGAGCCCCAGCTCAAACGCCTCTCTGCAGTCCCCAGCGTCTCGGCGTACCGACTCTCAGCAGTTTTCTCCAGCAGCTTGCCTCTCCTAAAAAAACAAGGTTTCTTGCTGATTGCACAGGCCTCCCTCATCACTGTGTTGCTTACTCCTCCTCATTTTATACACCTGCAACCCTTCACAGTTTGCAGGTGTGCTTTCTCAATTCAGCTTGCCTGACCATGATTAAGGAGACATGCCTGACCTTCACAATACTTTGCAGGCATCTTCTTCATCCAAGTACTAAAAGTGTTGAAATGGCATAGTGTTCATTGCTCTCAGCTGCCTTTTCCTCCTTTCAGTACTGTCAAGTGTCGCATGATGGGAAATGAAGGAAGCTGTTTTACAATAACCCATAAAGGTCTGGGAAAGGTTAGGTTGGTTGTCAATGGGATACCATGCCTCACCAGTGTGCACCCTGCTCTTCTTCCTGGTGCCACTCTAACAAAGGGAAATGGAGGAACAATAAACTACAAAGGTTTCTGGGATTATGGGTAATTATGGAATGGGAAGGCAAAATATTTTGTCATTCGGGGTCGTCCTCTCCCCAATCCCCAAAAACCCTCCCACAGGTGATCCTCGCTAGCTTCTCCACCCCCAGTGTTGGGATCCAAACACAATGGCTCTTCCCTGGCCACATGAGAGGGGACTCCAAGGGGAGTAGATGTGAGGATGCCCTCCGATTACTCACACCTGTACGAGAGGCACATTTAAAAATGAAGACCTGAGTACATGTGCTCTGAATCTATCATTTTAGTGAGTTGCACACACAAAGAGAAACCGAGACCTAGCGCTGGAAGGTGGATTTAAGAACTGTGCTTGAGGAAAATACGGGTTGAGGTGTGCACCCAGACCAAAGGCACCTCTACGATCCACAAGTATCTATCTATTAATCCGTTATACGCACCTGTTAAGATTAGGAAATGTCATCCGACTACTCCCGTTGCAAGAAAGATGATGTAGATTTCTTGCGCTTAACCTGGCTATGTCCGAAGGTGAAACATTTCTGGTCTGACATTATATTGTCTGCTGTTGTAGATCGAAAATCCCTCACAATCGGCTACCATGAAGATAGTAATTGTGAAGGAACGTCATACAATTGTTCCATCCAAATTCAATGGCTCATTGAGACATATTTGCACTTGAGACATATTTGCACTAATCTGCTTGGTAACATATACCAAGTAATGACCCGGGAGATTTATTTATTCATTATGTCTGATATGTAATGTACAGTACTCATTTTGGTTCCTCCTTTAACAACTATAGTTGAATGGGGGCTGTATATTTTCCATCTATCATATTATTTCTCCATTTTTTCACATTTTCATTTGCTAGGTCTTTTGATCACTGTAATCGCTGAGTAAATTCCATACTTCTGTGCACCGATTGTTTGAATGTTCTCTTATAATTACCGTTAGGAAAGATTTTCTTTTTGCTGCTTTTCCTCCATGGACATGTGAAGATGGATTTTCAGAATCGACCCCGGGGTGGATTCTGAGACCTGTTATGGTGAACAGAAAAGACTCTGTCTAGCCGAACCCAGTCAAGACAGAGTAGCTGAGAATTAAAGCTTAGACTCAGGAGGATGTGCGAGTGCCTGGGGCTACAATAAGACATACCCAGAGCACTCCAATAATTCCAATCAGACGGAATATGTACACAAATATACAATAATTTCAGGGTTTGAAGTAAAAATTGAATGAGCAGGAGCAAATACCAGCTCCTGGGTGTCTGGCATCACCCAGTAGGCAGGAGCTACCACTGGGGAACCAGGAGCGTGTACACAGTACACTGCAAATCAAACTTCCACATGAGATGCACACTTTAACTTTTTGTCCATTTTGTATGATTCATTATGTTTAAATCTGTGCTAGATATGCCCTAATTCTTCTTTATAAACGTTCTCAAATACTGTCACATAAGCATGTTTATAAGGCACCAACTGGCCTGGGGAGCCAAAAGTAGCTCCTGGTAGCTGTTGGGTTTAAGGTAACTAGGCACTCCTAGTCTAGAAGCAGGAGCTAAATCGCTCCCAGCTACCCTCAATTTCGAACCCTATTCATTCGGCCTTAAGGATACACTTTTAAACAACTCTCAGGTAAGTATGATCACACAACTACTAGGCTCTACATATATACATTCACTAATAGGGGTTTTTCTAACCAACACTTTACCTTGAGAAACAGATGTGCAATAATTAGCTAAGTCAAGAGCAACACTGTAAACAACTGTGTGCGGTGAAGTCAGTGAGAAAATAGAGCAAAAAGTAATTTAGAACTAGTATAGACGGGTATATAAATTATGTAGCTCACCCACAGGTAAACCCAAGACAAGATCCTTAGTTCTTAATAAGACCAACCCTGCTTAGAATTGGGGCCTATGTCCCAAAATGCACACATTTCACCACATGTACTTTGCAGGAGGGTTTAGTATGTGAGTCGCGAACAAGAGTTTGCCAAAGCCAGCGGTTTTGAGTAAATATTTTATAACATAAATCAAGGGGGAAGTAAAGGTATTTGATGCAAAGTCCAGATACCCTCGCAACCCGACCACTCTAAGGGAAGCCCAGGGGGATCATTGACCAGAGTAACACCATCAAACTTAGTCAGGCAAGGGTTAGATAGGGTTCCAACTTTATGCCCTTACAACACACTGGCCGCAGGGGTAGTAATAGCTTTAAAATCTCATCACCCTTACTAGGATTTTTTCAGCAACCACTTCAGGGGTAACTGATTCTTCTGTGTCAACTTCTTTGCAATCAGGTTAAGGGAGGTCATGGGGTTGCTGGTGCAGAGGTCATTTTCAGCTTCAGGATTGGGTCTGGCTAATCTGCTGTTCCCGGCTCCGGTGATACAGTCCTGAAGACTAGACAGCTGGACACCCTTGCCACGGCCGGGTGAAGACCTCCATGGACAAGGAGACCTCAGTAAACATCCAGTTCATAATGAAGATGGTTGGTAGCGGGAGTCACCACAGTCAGGCAGCGACAGGCATTCCTCATAGTGGGAACAGAGCAGGCCCTGCATGGCTTCTCATCGATCAGGAAGGCTGAAACCGCACGAGCAGGTGTCTTTTTACACAAATTGACGTTCAAAAAGTTCCATGGATGCACTCAGAAAGGCGGCGAGTACAGCGAGGTAGCCCATGAGAGAGTTGGTCAGTCCACCCGGTGGTCCAAGGACGCTTCCAAAGGCTCAGCAGGCACCGATCTGCCCCCCAGTCCAGGGGACGAAGCACTGCCAAGGGCCTTCTGCTTCTGAAGATAAGGAGAAATGATCAGGGATTCACAAGGACTTGCCTGGAGACAATGCTGGTCACCTATTGGTCGTCCTGTGGGGTCTTCAGCAGGCTACACTTCTTTGTAGGGGTCTTGGCTGGAATGATAATCTGTTGAATGATTGCAGGAGTCCTCCTTGTATGCATGATTTGGACTTGAGTCAACCTCGTATCCACCAATAGTAAGGATCTACACCGGTCAAACTGGCAGGGGCTGACCAATCATGAACAGCCTACGGCCAACACATCTACCAACAACAGACACACACTAGCACGAATGTAGGGGATGAAGGATAGCTCAGGAGCAACATGCTTGTCTTGGAAGCAAAACAATGTGGCGTTGTTAGGCAGAAACCTGCGCAGTTCCCTTAGGGAACACTGCAAAAGTTTTAAGACTACAGGTGTTGGCAGTAAACCCACTTGGTAGCAGTCTGCACCACCCAGATTTACCTGGTAGCTGTGGCTGAGCAGTCAGACTTCCCTCAAGAAGAGTTAGGCAGTATGCAAAGTATACACAATAGGCACTCAGATACAATAATACAAGCAAACACTGACCAGAGCTTTGGTATCAAAGTATATAATTATTTATTTAAAAACACACAGTTGAAACACTCCAGCACTCTTATTGTAAAATATTCTAAACACAGTTACTATTGTAATATATACACCCCTTTTTCCCTATCAGATAAATCACAGTAAAACACCACTTATTTTCATACAGAGGTGAGCGCTTAACTAGATTACACTCTAATAAGTTTGTGAGAAAGGGAGGGAAAAAGACAGAATATGGAAAGGTACACCAATCTAAGGTTCAGGAACACTGTTAGCAAGGCAGAAGAGCAAAAGTCACTGGTGAGCCAAAGTCCAAAGGCTGGGCCCACTCTTAGAGAGAGCAGAGCACAAATGCGCCCACGATCACACAGTTACACTAGGCTTAGAAAGTCTTGCAGAGGGTTCAAAAAGAATTTAGAGAGGCTTTAGAAAGTTTAGCCAGGGTGTCCAAGACTACTTCTGAAGTTCCAGTCCCCAAAGCCCTGCTTTTATGCAGCAAACCCCCATTCACTCAGCCTAGCTGTCACTCAAACAGGATGGAGTCCGACTTGAGTTGCCTAGGCAACTCAGTCTAGGGTGCCTAAATTCCCCTCCACCCCTCCTAAGTACCCCAGACAGAGTGGCACCACTTTGGAGGGCTTCTGTGGAGAAGCCCGCCAAAAAGTGGAACAAAGGGCTCGACTTGGGTTGGAGTCACAGAAGAGAACACAAACGCCATTTTAGAATCAAGTTTTGGGCAAAAATACCAACCGGAGAATTAATATTAATTAAATAAACCGGCGGTATGTTCGAGGCTACCGTAAATAATTAAATAAAGATAGTAGCCTAAAACAATGGGAAATCCCATAGGAAAATATTTGCGGTTGAATATAAAAAGTAGTATCCACTGCCACCAGCCAAAACTCGATCAGGGGGGACGGAGACGTGCCCCCTCGACTAACAGACCCTGGGGCAATCGAATTGCCCCAGCCAGTACGTCCACAAAATGATGGTTTGTACTGGTTCTGTTCAGAATTTAAGACTAGTAAAGTCAATGGTGACTTTACATGCCCTGGGAGACAGTAGTCAGTCCCAGGGTATGGAGTCTATACTGGGGGGTCACTATGACACCCCTGTGTTACTGCACGGAAGGTGCTGTGTAACACACATCACAAAAACACATGAAGCCCTATGGAGTAAAAGACCCCATAGCCCATTAAACACATCTAGATTCAAAGAAACACACTCAAATCATGTCCAAGAGTGAGGGTAAAAGAGTCTCACTCTTGGCAGGAGAAAAAAATAAACCCCAAAAATCCAGCAAAGCTGCTGGGGGACTCACTAGGTTAGGAAATTCAGCCTAAACAGAGAATTCTCCCTAACAGGCGCAACACAGGTTTGAATCCCGATCCCGCTCTTAGAAACCATTCCCTGGTATTAAGTGCCTTATAAATGAACAATAGAATAAAATAAGTTAAGAAAAAAATAGCCTGGGTGCAGACAGATCCAGCCCACACCTCCAGCCACAAACAGACTGTCATTTGCCCGTGAAAGGACTTTCCATATATGGCAGTTCTGGACCCGAGAGGGCAGGAAGAAGGTCAAGGCACACAATGCCCAAAGGACAGACTCAAATCTCAAGGCACGAGCATGTTAGAGTAGATTGTACTCTAAATGGCATGCAGTAAAATAAGTGTATACGTAAAAGATCAAAAACCTGGTAGAAAAAGATCTGCTGCCCATCCTGGTCCCATTGTGCTTGTCAGCACCAAGTTACAAAAGAAGAAAATGGTAAGCATAAAAAGTATCCTAACCACACTTTCCTTGTAAATAGTGTGCAGCTGAAAAAGTACAATAATTCCACTAAGGGATACAGGGTCTCCCAGTACTGATAGTCTCATGGACTGATCAGCATCCCCATTATAGTAAGGAAAACGCAAGGGAAGTAAAGCAGAGTTCTTTGCTAACCTCCATAAAGTCAGCTCAGGAAGCAGATTATAGCAAAAATTTAGGGTGTCCCTTAGAAGTCTATGGGATGAAAGCAGCAAAAAAAGCAAAAAATTATCTTTCCTAACGCATCTACGTATCCCCAACGTTTTGCTATTTTGTAGCTGTCCTGACATTTGGAGGCAAGTGAAGCCTTTTTACTTCACTTGCCCTGCTAAGCGCATCTCTGTTCTCTGTTGTGAAATTCTGTTCACTTTATACTGCTTTCTTCACCTTACAGTGTGAGGCATGATAGGGATACTTTGTGTCTCTAAAACTGTGTGATTATTTGCATGATATGAACAAGACGGGCTGGTTACAGCAGATATTTTTGTACAATGGTTCTTTTAATTCTCATGTGCACTTTTCCATTTTGCTGCCCAATGCATTTTAGAGTACCATATACTCCAAAATGGCTGTGCTACAAGATTTTAACCTGTCCTTTAGCCACCGTGTATTTTGGTCTTTCTGAGCCAGATTTGCCAGTTATGGTAAGCCCTTTCCTGGGGAAAGCTTTAGCAGTGGCAGTGTGTGTTGGTTGCCGGATATGGGGGCTGGGACTCTCTGGTCCTAGTCCACATCCATGCCAAAGTGTGTCTGTTGCAGGGAAGATGTTGTGGCTAGATGCTGTCCAGGATTGGACAGACCCTGTGTGCTTGAATGGTACAGATCGTTATCATTGGTGGGCTTGGGGCGACTCCAGCTTGTATCCTGGATGAAAGGAGGACCTTTGCAGCCATTCAACAGATCATCATTGGAGCCAAGACCCCCTATGAAGAATAGCCATCCTGCTGAAGACCCGGAACTCGTCAGTACAGCCACCCAGCATGGTCTTCATCTACCATCCTGGCAAAACCCTGCTTGTTTCCTGAGTGCTCCGCCCCATGGATGGGTGGGAACAACCAGTTTTTACCCCTGCTTGATGATCCTCCTGCCTTCGGACGTGTCCTGGAACCATCATGTGGGCTGATCAGCTTCCGTGTGCTACTCACTGCTTCTGTTGCCGTCCCAAGTTCAGGCTCTGCTGACACTCGACTTGTGGAAGAAGAGGTCTCCCACTGCAGTTGCAGGTCTAGAGCACCAAGTGGGGCCTTGCAGGACCAGCTTCTTTGTTTCCGCCATGAGTGTCGACTTCTGCCATTTCTTCCAAGTGGCCATTGCTGATCTCTACCTGCATCTTGTCCTGGGGGTTTTCTAGGTTGCCGACAAGGTGGTTGTCCTTTCTTCATCATGTCAGGTCTGTCCTGCTGTCAAGGTCCAGGAACATCTTGCTAGAGTGTGAAACCGCCAACTACCCGGACTGAAATCCCAGTAGCGAAAGTGACTGCACGCAAAACCCCTAGACCTTTTTCAATACAATCCTGACACAGACCACTGGGGCCTATTGATTTCACGAGTTGCCAAAGTGGTCCATGAGTGAAGCTGAGGGCAGAGTGTGAGTAAATGTACCCGTTTCTATCGCCCCACCATCCCCATAGGATTTAACAGGCCTAAAGTCCTTGCCCTACTACAAGGCTTCCCCGTGGTTGAATTGGGAGAGGGTCTCCCAAGAACTTTGATTTCATTGTACCTCATTTTTTAAACTGTTACAGCTACTGTTTTGCTTTGTCAACACTTTTGCAGACTTCAGAAGGCTAGGAATCCTTAAAGGAAAGAACTGTATCGGGGCCTGTGACTCTAAGGGTACTAGAACCTATCCTTTCTAGCTAGGGCAAGACAAATGACCATGCCCTGATTTGAAAAAGGCTGATGGCCGAAACACGTGTCATCTTAAGGGCACCACTCTAAGGAGAATAAATAGTGATGATGATCAATAATTTGGCGCTTGTCTTTAATGGAGTATCGTGAGAGTTAATAGAATAAGCGGTCTTTGGCTTTTTTACCGTCCTACTCTTATAAGACGCTACAACCAGATTACTCAAAACACTGTGATTGGATGGTCAGCGAGCCAAAACAGTAGAGCTAAAAAGCGTTCTATTGTTTTCTATGCTTCGTTACATATTAGTTTTCTAATTTGGTTCTTTATTCTCTTGATTTGCTACATCACAGTTACTAGGATTGTCATAATTGTGTTCAAAAGTCAGTTTTGGGGCTCTCTAGCCAGAGCACCCCAAAAGCTAATGTCTATTTTATGATGGTGTATGTTTAGTGTGATACATCTGTTTTTTAATTGCTATACGTGTGTACAAAGTCTGAAAGTATTGTAATACATTTCTAAAATATAAGGGGTAAGGACCCTCTTTTTTAATATGGGGGGCCTATGTCATGAGGGCATATAACAGTTTATAGAACACAAGGACATAGGCTACCCCGCCTGTTTGACACTGGCCAGTAGTATTTATAGCACAATGTGACCGATCCTATCATTAGATCTGTACATGAAATAGAGATCACCAAGTATACATTTACACATTTAACACATTTTATTATCTGTTGTGGTCTAAAAAGGCCTGGTGAGGCCGTTATACAAACAAGATCAGTTTTGAACCCATCATTCATGGGAGTTTATACAAATTGTATCATATTCAATATTCATATAATGCACGGTTTGCAATTTGAAACTTTTTTTGCACTGTGGGGCTTAGTACTAGTCGTGACTTAGAATGTGGTTGTTATAACCAATACATCTGTCTAGTCGACACTTGTGGTGTTTCTGGCACGAAGTAGGTGATTTTGTATTCTAATGCCGTCTTCAGGACTGTGGACGTGGACTGGATGGTGTCACTGGTGTACCCCATTAGTGGAACATCTAAAATTAAAGAAATCAAATTAGTACAGTGGTGTCTCTCAACAGGGAGTAGGTGCCTATACGACGTCCTATCTGCTCCATTGATGTCAGTGTCACAGGAGTGGAGAAGATATGCAGAATACTTCTCTAAAGGTGCCTCCTGTGCGCCTCTGGTTGTTTGATCCTGTATGAATCAGGTCTGGTATCTGGCGGTGCAGCTCTAGAAATAAAGGATTATATTAACCTTATGTTGTCTCAGTAATTATAGACCAGAGAAATCCGGAAAAATGTGTCCAGAGAACAAGACTGTGTTGCTTACAAGTTGTATCAATTTTATTTAGTCATGATACAGGAATTTGAAAGAATTATCAATTAATGACACAGTGCTTTAACGAACATATTATTCCATATCACAACAATAGGAGTACATCTAAAACATGGCTAAAATTAGTCCATCATCCAAACCATTCATAGTGCAGCATTCAACCCATACAACATTCAACGTGACAATCATCCAGACAACAATAGCTAAAAATGACAAAGTTCATTCATAATGGGGATCGAGCACAATCCTCACAGCCCAGCTAATGATTTTAATGTTTTTTGTTTTACAGAAGCAGAAAAACACACAATAGAAAAAATTATTAAAACAATATCACAAGGGCAGATCTAGAAATGAGCATGTAGTGTAGATCACATCCATTGGGAAATTATAGAAACACACAGCACAATAAAACATGCTGCATCTATTGGCGTGCAGCCATTTTGGTGCTTTGCTTCTGGGATACTGTGACTCTGTAATTGGCGTGTAACTATTTCACACAAGACCGACAAGGCAAGTGGTCGGCTGTTTCTATTAGCGCGTGGCCGTTATGGCGCGCCAAGTGCTGGCATTCTCTATACATGAGGAAGCCAGTTTACGGCGAGCGACTGACTATGTTGCTAGGATTGTCTTAACTGTGTTCAAAAGTTAGTTTTGGTGCTTCTAGCCAGAGCACCGCAAAAGCTAATGTCTATTTTATAATGGTGTATGTTTAGTGTGATACATACATGTGTTTTTTAATTGCTATACGTTTGTACAAAGTCTGATAGTATTGTAATACATTCTGCCTAACTTGTATTAACAGTGCCCCATTTGTGCTCAACTGAACCCTTCACCCCTCTTATACTCTCCTAAGTGTAAGCAATGGTGGCTGGTGACTCTGTAAAGTAGTGGGTCATAAATGCTTGTCCCTGAATATGCGAGTGAGCAAGCCCAATATCTATAAAGGTGATTCGGAGAGGGTGGGGCGGGAGGGGGCGATTGGGGGAGTTCTCCCCTACAAACATTTGGGGGAAATGGGGTCCAAAATAAGCAATTTACTGCACAGTTCCACACAAAACTGACTATCTTAAAAGCCTTTGGTTTTAGATACTAATGATGGTTAGCTACTCTGATGTACGATATTTTAAAGCAACTTGTATTGAGTATAGCTGGTACTGATATCTATGCATAAATAATCATGACGCTCTACTGCTGCAAATGTGAAACATGGATGCATATCATGACAATAGATTATTTGCCAGTTAAATAATACAAGATCAAAAATGAAAACAAATTAACTAGCATAGTAAGAAGTTTGTGGGAATAGTAGCAAGATCAGGGTTCAGACACATGGACGTATAATCCACAAAGCCTTATGATCACATTCACTTGTAAAAATGTCTCAACAAGCAAAGCAGTTTGTGTGGTCTGCCGAGAGAGGTTTGAATCCTGCAGAACTAACTCAGCCTTTTCTCCTTCTGAGATCAATAAACTGAGCACTATCAAATTAGGTGATATTAATGCCCTTGGGGAATATTGGTATCCATGTGGTCCCTCATATTCTAATTTAAGACTACTCAATACGCTGTGATGTTCTGACTGACCCTCCAGACATTTTGTGCGTCTCAAACCAATGTGAGTGGGGCTTGGAAACTGGAAGATGTGTATTGATTATCCATGATCCTTAGAGTGTACCTTGTGAAGGATTAAAGGCTGAGTGAGCCCTGCAGGGAGTCAAACATGGAACATTGAGGTTACACGCAGATCTTCTCTACAGACACCGTGTAACTAGGCCAGTGTTGGGGCCTTACATTCCTTATTTGTAATGTGCCCTGATGCTTTTGGGGGTAAGGGCTTTGACTGCTAAAGAAAGCCTAATGGCTTTTCTTGTGTTGTCCATTACTGTTTCAACTATCCTACTGGGTTACTTTATTTGTTCTGCTTTGCAGATGCCACTAGAATTGCCCCTTAATAATTCACAGCCACTCAGCACCTCCCTCCATTGCTTTGTCTTACATTTTGTCACAGAATGAAGCCGTTAGTGGTGCTGAAGGTGTGCTCATATTCCTAAAAACGAATCAGTCTCACATAGTAAAGGCTCTGTCACTTTAAATGTGCATTTGCAGGCGCAAGCTTCACAAATCTCTTATAAGGCGAAGCTCTGCACGTTGTTGTTATACGGGAGTGAGATCTAGGGCTATTCTAATTGCTCCGCTTAGGATATGATCTAAAATAGAAACTTGAAAAAATGTGTAGGATTCCCCCAAAGCACCTCCAATTGCAGATTGCACCTGGAAAGAGGAATTTCACGTATTGACCAATACGTCGACGACACAGCTATTCCTCACACCCTGCCACTCAACCCTTCTCCTGGGCTGTTGTATGGTAGCACATATGGCTCTTAGGTCATGGGTGCTTTTTAAGCACCTCATTATTGCCCTACAGTGATTCTCACCCTACACCTTAATAGTGGAGTCGTCTGATGGCAGCTTTATTTCAGTTTCGGCTTCACAAGTCCTGCAACCATTTTGTTTGTGCCGTCCCTTGGTTTGTGGGAACCACAACGCAGTCCTAACATGGCTGTTGTGCACAGTTGGGCTCACTCTGACCCCCATCCCTTAACCATCTGTATTCGTTTAGATTGGCCCTCTACCCTAGAAAGCCCCAATAAACAAGCTGTTTGTGAACCTAAGAGTTTGGTGGTTTTTAGGGCCAGCCTGATTGTCAGAGCGCCGAAACCTTTGTGTGTCTGCCTGGTTGCTGTGTGAATGGAGGGGCTGGCTTAGGCCAGCTAAGAGTGAAAATCTATTTCGAATGAATTGTGTCCTCAAACGTATTCCTCATCTTTGACATGTAGTGTCCACAGCTCGGCTGCTTCGGAAATTGTTCAGCAGAGGGCGCCCTACGTCTATGGCGTTGGGTCGATGTCCCTCGAAGGCCTCCATCGAGGGTGACGTCATCGGATGTTATAAGTAGCACGTATGGCGCCCTCCGTAGCATGCCTCAGTTCAGTTTTTTCCGCAAACGTGTTTGCTTTGTGAAACTCTGTGCGCCTCGTACTTTCTAGTATTTGCTGTGAAGTTCTCCGACACCTCAGTCCGGATTCAAAGAAGGTCGGGACTGCGGATACAAGATGTCCATCACGGATCTGCATTGTGTCTGCCTGTGGTGCCTCGGCAGGGGCCATGTCACGGATATGTGCTCCAAGTGCCAGTTGATGTCTGGAAAGGCCTTGCGAGAACGAAAGGGGAAGCTCAAGGTAGGCAAGGTGTCCTCGACTCCTACATCCCGACCTGCTGGGCCTTCGACCGATGAGTCGAGAGGTGACTCCTCAAAGGAAGAAGGCCCAAGCGTTCAAGGTCCAGGAGGGGTTCCCGCCACCCGTCCTGTCTTCTTCAGGCGGCACCCTCGAGAGGGTGAGTTGCCCATTCGACCGCTGAGTGGGAAGCTTTCAGCGTGGAAATGCTTAACATTTTCAAAAAGCAGGGCAAGGCCCCGACAGTGCCTTCTGTTGAAGCCGGCAGGGAACTGTCTTGGCTGGATACTCGCGCGCCCTAGAGCCCAGGTAAACAGCGCGATCCTCATTGGGAGCCTTCGAGGCCTTGGTCGGGCAAAGGATCTAAGGATTGCTCGAGACATGAAGCGAGGGCACGGCCTTCATCTCCATCGAAACCGTCCAAACACTTGATGCCATCGAAGCCATCAGCGCCACACCTGTCGATAGTGCCTGTCAGGTCCTCCACCCCCCGATCAGACCCTGGATGCCTTCAGAGCAGTTGCCGACGCAATCGGCACCAAATTTACCAGCGCAGCCCATGGTAACGGTGGAACCTCCTAAAAAGCCGGTGTCTAAGCTGAATTCGTTGACCTTGAAGCCTTGCTGTGATACCTGAGAAAAGGTGTACTACTCTGCCAAAGAAAGACTTTTAAGTCCCTCACCTCCATATTTGGGGAGGCGGCACATTCTGATGAGGGTGAGGCTCCTTTTGGTCTCCAGTTTGGTTCCCCTAATGTGCCAGAATGCCTCATCTCGGAGGGGAGTAGGATGCAGGATCTTTGTGATACCTTGCATAATGCAAGTGGTATAGACTCTTCTCCTGGAGTTCCGCAGACCAGACCCTGGGGAGCATGCCAACTCCTCTTACGGACACCTTATGTCAATAGTTGTTCAGTATTTGGGCTGGTCCAGGGCTACTGCCCACTATGATCAGGATGATCTTACGGACTTTTTGAATCAGAGTCCTCCAACAGAACTCATATTGCCATTTCATGTGAGACTGCAGAACAGGGTGGCCAAAAATTGGGAAACCCCAGAGGCTAATCCAGTAGTGAACAAGTCTCTGACAAGAAAATACCGTCCCTCCAGTAATGACCCCGGTAATCTGTCATCTCACCCCACTCCTGAGAGTCTGGTGGTCCAGGCAGCCACGGCTACCTCGAAACAGGCTGCGTACCCTACCATCTCTCCAGATAGTAACGATAAACGTGTGGATGGATGGGCGTGCAAGGTATTTTTAGCTGGGAGTAGGAAAACTCCTTGTGTGCCTTGGCAAGATTTTCGTACACTGTGTGGGAGTGCATATCTATGGCGGCTGAGCATGTTCCCGAAAGGTAAGAAAGGGAGGGCTTCCTAGCTCTCGTTAAGGATGGCAAGGAAGCCATGTGTGAATCCCTTCAGTCTGGGTTGGATGTTGCAGACGGTGTCAGCAGGTCCATGGCTACGAGGGGGGGATAGGGACCTGAAATTGCGCAGGCTTGAACAAAAATGGATCCACAAATTAGACTCCGTGAAACACGGTCTAAATCTTTACATCGAGTGGAACCTATTTGTTCATAAATAACTCAGCCACACACTAGATCCATGTCCCCATTGAGTTTGCATACCTCTATACATTTAAACATCAGTTTTCGCCTACTTGTTGGCCGGGACACTATTGTATTGAAATATTTGGTGCAACATGTTTATTGCATGCGTACGCACCAGCTACGGACAAGACCTAGTCTCATACCGTGACACCTGGATCTATAAAAGAAATATATAACTACTTTTCTTTTTTTATTTTTTCAATCTTCTGCCCGAATTGTGGGCCGGTATGAGAGGGCTATCTACATTAACCACACTGGACAGTCCAACCAACATGCACGTTTGTTTTGGGATGCGCGCACACCTGATTTAGATAAACATCAATACATTTGGTTGCGATGTGAGTCAGCCTAATATGGCCACCACACTAGCATCAAACGGCTTGGGTTGCATTACCAGCCACTAATTAGTTACACAATGATGTCATCACGCCATCACTTGCTACATTAGCTTGATCATGTGATCCATCCGCTGTCGTTCGCGGATCCCTAAACGCCGTAGGCTAATAGCCACACAAGTAAGTGTCCTATCGTTAGTTAAAGGCATTTCATCTCCTTTGTAGGAAGTTTCCTTTAGCGAATCACTCTGGTTCTAACCTCCGTCTTTGAATTAATTGCGGTATAGCGTCCAAAAAAAGTCATCTACTAAACAAGGCTTTCACTACAGCTCTTAATATAAATAAGACTCCCCGCGCCGGCTACATGAGCGAGAACGTAGAGGCTGTGTACCAGCACGAGCACACAGATATTTGCAGGTATGAGAATACATGTCTCGTGCATACCAGATACATTGCGGTCCTAGTTGAATGAATATATACCAGCCCCTTGTATTGATTTTTCAGTTAGATTTGCACATTTCAAAATGCGCATGTTGGGCTGAGCATACAAACGTACCAACATGAGTGAAGCAAAGCAGATGAACCGATGACGTACATCATTTGAAGGTGTCCGTTTTTTCTGGGTCTCTCTCTAAGAAATTGAAAAGGTATTTGTACTAACATACTGAGAAATGTATTCAGATGACACAAAAATACCCCCCTCCCTTTCCCTCTGGTTCCCAGGCCCTTCCCTTTTCCCCTCCTTCCCTTCCCTCCCCTTTCTGCACTCGATTGTTCACAAGTGTGGATCCAATGTTTGTATCTACGAAAGACAAACTTGTCAAGAAAAAATAAGATACACTATTTTGATGTAAGAAAATTACTGTATGGATAAACCAGATAAATCTGAATATAACAGTGTGGTATATATATTATTTGATAATGATATGCTTGTGATGCACATTCAAAAATTGCTTAAAAGCTTGGAAATATCAGGAACAATGAGGGGATGCAATGATTTTAGAAAAGTATGTAGTTGGTTGGTAATAGATGTGTATTATTGTTTTTTTAGATACACTGTTAAAGAAAAAAAGCATTTCTTCCGAAACACGACATCCAACACCAGGTGTTCTTTTGTGTCCTGACGAAAGCCTTAGTCGGACTATCAACCGTCCGGTTATACCAGATGACACCTCCAACTTGAGTGTCCATATATCTAAGGCTGGAAACAGTCACCTCTGTCGGCACAATATACATGGGGTCTTCCTTGAGAATTAATTGTATTTAATATTATTGGAAGTCACCTTGTGTCTACTAACATCACTCTAAGTCGACAATGTGCTTTAATGAGATTGATACATGCCAATAGATATTTTTATGTTTTAGAATATTTTCTCATTTGATTGTTGTTTTATGTTGTCACATGTGTCTTTTTAGAAGACGGACCTTTGCTGTCCCTTTTATTATGCATCACAAAATATTGTGCATCTTGTGGTATATGCTTCACATAAGATGTTTCCCTGCAGTCGCCTCATGCTAGTCTGAATTTCCAACATATATGTTGTCATCAATAGGTAGCTAGTTTGGGGCCCCCCTTTTCTATTGATTCCAGTCCACACCCCCACAAGCCCCTAACAAAAAAGTGGACCAATTTTGCTTGAATACCATTACCCCTCAGCCTCATGGCATCCTGCATTTTTCTGGTGTCACGGGCCTGTCTGAGAATAAAGTCCCTTCAATGGGCGCTCAGGACTCTGTGGTCCCAATTCTCAGTCAAGATGTCAGATCGCCTTCAGGTTCCGGTCAGGGTCTCACAGGATCTTCTGTGGTGGGCCTGCGAGGAAGACCTCATGAAGGGAGACCCTTTTTGGCAGCCATGGCCGGAGGTAACTGTAGTGACGGACGCTTCCCTCACAAGGGGGGGAGCTCACGCCAATGATCTGACCATCAGCCGTCGTTGGTCTCCATCGGAGTCCAAACTACACATCAATCTTTTGGAGCTGAGCACAATCAGGCTAGCACTGAAGGCTTTCCTGCCGTCTGTACGGGGGAAGAATGTCCTGATAATGACAGAAAACACAGCGGCCATGCATTACCTCAACAAGAGAGGAGGTGTAGGGTTACTACCATTGTGCAGAGAGGAAATGCAGCTCTGGTTCTGGGCAATTCAAGAAGGAATCTCCCTAGCGGCAGTTCATCTGGCCGGAGAGGAGAACGCGTCGGTGGATGCTCTGAGCAGGCAGAGCGCAGTCTCCCATTAGTGGGAAATAGCTCAGGAAGTCCTTCAAGAGGTCTTTGCTCTTTGGGGAACACTGCAGGTGGATCTGTTCGTGACTGGTGCCAACCGGAAGTGCGAGCAGTACTGCTGAAGGGAATGTCCTCCAAGAGGCGCTCTAGGAGACGCGTTCGTGGTGGACTGGGAATTCCCGCTACTGTACGCGTTTCCTCCAATCCCCGTCATTCCTCAAGTTCTCAGGAGGTTAAGACGGTTCGGGTCCCGCATGGTCCTAGTTGCTCCAGATTGGGCCAGGACATTGTGGTTAACCGGATCTTAAGGAAGGTCTGGTTCTCCATCCAAAGGTCAAGACTCTCGACCTTCATGCATGGTTTCTGAAAGGTTGAGATACAAGGATTGGGACCTCCCGGATTATGTAATGGAGGTGTTGCTTTCAGCCAGGTGGCCGGTAACTAAGTCACTGTGCCATTGGAATAAGTTCTGTGACTCGTGCAGAGAAAAGAATGTCAATCCTTTTTAATGTTCAACTCCGGATGTTCTATCCTTTTTGATTTGTTTAGCCCACAAGGGTCTTCAGGTGGGGACCATTAAAGGTTACCTAGCAGCGCTTTCAATCTTTAATCGCTCATCCAAGGAATGCTCTTATTTTAAGATTCCTTTGGTTACTCAATTTCTAAAAGGGCTCACAAATGTGTTCCCGCCTTCACCGTTTCAGGGACCGGTTTGGGACCTTAACTTGGTCTTAAAGTTTCTGATGGGTGCTCCATTTGCACTCATGTCCATTGAGGTTGTTAACCTTTAGGACTATTCTATTGGTTGCTCTTACATCTGCACGTAGAGTGAGCGAGTTGCAGGCACTTTCTTCCAAGCCACCCTTTACTGTATTCCACAAGGACAGGGTTGTGTTGAGTCAGACTCTCCTTTCTACCTGAGGTATCTTTGGACTTTCATTTGAGTCAGAAAATTGTGCTAGCTGCCTTCTATCCTCCTCTGCATCCTAGTAAGGAAGAGGAAAGGCTTCATAGGTTGGACCCTAGGAGAGCTTTGAGCTTTTATATTTCCAGAATGTCCAAGGTGAGAGTGGACGACCTGCTCTTTGTGGGGTATACCGGGCACAAGCTCGGCCAGGCTGTGTCTAAACAGACCTTGTCTAGGTGGATCATCCTCACTATTTCTGAATGCTATACTTTGGCAGGCAAGGTCCCTCCTGAGGGCTTGCGAGCTCATTCCACCAGAGGCATGGCTACACCGACAGCCCTGCAAAGGGGAGTCCCTTTAATGAACATATGTGATGCTGTAACGTGGTCTTCGATGCACACGTTTACCAAGCATCATTCCCTGGATACTTCCCATGCTCAGGATGTGGCGTTTGGTAAGGCAGTGCTTTACTCTGCCCTTTAATTTCAATCTTACAAAATTCTTCACCCTCCTGCACTCATGGATACCGCTTTGGGAGTCTGTCAAAGATGAGGAATACGTTGGAGGACACAATCATTCGAAGAACAAGTTACTTACCCCTGGTAACGTTCTTTCGGCTGGATGTTCCTCCAACGTATTGCTCATTGCCCTCCCAGCCTACCCCTCTGTAGAATTTCCCATGCTATTACAGCTTTCGTTCCAACAAAGCTGAGTACGGTCAGGCCCAATTTGTGGCCACTTCTGCTACACGAGGGAGGGGGGTGGCAGAACTGAAGCAACAGGCACTTTGCGTGCTACTTATAACATCCGATGACGTCACCCTCAACGGAGACCTTCTACGGACATCGACCCGACGCAGGGAGCCCTCTGCTGAATTTATTTTCTTTTCCAAAGCAGCAGAGCTGTGAACACTACCTGTCAAAGATGAGGAATATGTTGGAGGAACATCCAGTCAAAAGAACGTTACCAAGGGTAAGTAACTTGTTCATCTAGGCGGAGACCCTGTGCATTCCTCAAGTCTGCTGATTATTACCCGAAAATGCTGGCAGTTGTGCCACGAAGATGGGTTGCTGACACTTTAGGACAGAGGTCTACAACCTTTGAATCTCCAGATGTTATAGGCTACAACTATTCTAAACCCGATCCAGCACAGTTAATGGTGAGGGATCATGGGAGTTGTAGTCCAAAACATCTGGAGAGCCACAGGTTGCAGACCCTTGCTCTAGGACCAGGTTTGGCTGATCCCTGTGTCCTTTGTCCTTCACTCTGGTTTCTTCTTCTGATTGCTGGATGGCCTTCCCAGGTTGCTCCTCATCTTCTTCCCGGTCATATTCACTTGCTAGACCTGATGTCCAATGCTGGGACTGTTGCTGCGCTGTTTTTCCGCAGCCTTCCAATGTTGCCCTCATCAACCTAGCACATCGAGTTAGGACGTGGCTGTTGTGGGGCATCATTCCCCCCTCTACTCTTTGGCGGGGCCTTTTTGGGTTGCCTCCACCACTGAGTAACAGTTTTCTGTTGTCTGGCCCTCCCATTTTACCCTTACGAGCTATCTGGATCTCCTTGGTTGTTTCCCTAAGACTTCCTGGTCGCATCATCTGTCCTTCAGCTCCTGTCTGGTCAGTCACACTCATGGTAAGGTGGATTCTTCTTCATGTTATTCTGGATTGTCACTGGTCTTTCCATGGGTACCAGATCCTTTAACTCGTCCTGTGAAAGATGCGTTGTACTTTCTGGGTTATTAGTTGAATTTTCCATCAGGGGCCCCTGGTTCCAGGAGTGGTGGGGTGTTGCAAGCACCTCCAACACGGTTTGTCATTGACTTCCATTGGCTTTAATCCTGCTGTTTCCTTCCCGAGTTGTTTGGGTCTCGAACCTGCAACTGGAGCTTCTCGAGGGGTTCTCCTATGTTGTCTCCGAAGGTTGGTTCACCTTTTGAGTTCGAACGGACACTTGTCGAACTTTTCCCCATAACTGCGTCTCTGCTTATTGGATTTGTCCCATTGCTTCCTATAGCGTAACGTTTTAAAGGGTACTTACCAGAGTTCCCCCCTCCCTCCTGTCCCCACGAGTCCCTGGAATGTTCTACAAGAGACTCGAATTTTAGCATGTTACTAGGATTTACTAGAGATATTTATATTAAATCATGGCTCTGCACTCATTTATGGAATTGTCTATGTGGCGCTTTTTCAAGCTGATAAAATGCAGCAATCATTTTCCAGGGGTGTAATGAGACTATACTAGTCTGGTACTGTAAGTCTAAGACAATTCCCCACCCCCCCCTTAGCCCTATGTAGGCATTGTTGACCCCCTTTATTCCCTCCAAGTAATGTACTGAATAAGGTTTCCATGTGCATTAACAATTTTTATGAGGATTACTGTGACTTTTCACGTGTTGTAATTTTGAATCCTGATTATGACTGTACTGTATTTTACTATTGTCTATGGTTTTCTTTTTTTCTCCCCACACCCCGGTTATACAGACATTGTCCACAGCCAGTTTTTAGTCAGACCTTTTGCTTGGGAGCAAAAAGGGCCTATGTGTGGCCCTTTTCCCCTTTTTATACATACAATGTGTTTTTGCTATGTCTTCCATTTAACCCAGTTAACCGTTACTCTGTGTAATTTCTTCTTTTTATTTTTAATATGTACATTTTTCAGTTTACAATCGCAGTGTATTCTTTGGGGGTAACTATTGGGATTTACTGTCAGACTACCTCTTCCCTTGTATGATGTCGGACTACTGTGCCAAAATCGAACCTCTAGGTACTTGGGTATATCCCTTGGTTAGAAACCCTCTCTTGCTATTAGGTTAGATAGGGCTACAGAAAAATCTCCCTAAAAATAGTAATACAACACAGTTAGCTAACCTATTTTTCAGGGGTGAGAAGTCCGACATCTGCCAGAATAACATTAGTTCTCCAGAAGTTGAGAATGATAACATTTCTACATCATATAATCTTCATACTAACCATGAGTAATTGAATATTACTGTATAAGTGGTATCATGGATACCACTCGTATGCATAGTTCATTGAACTGTTTAAGATTATAACGAAGAACTAGGATCACAAATAAGTACATTTCTTTTTAAGCTTTGGATCTGTTACAAAGCTTTAAATAAGGATAGGACCCCGAGTACCACTGAACAACAAGTAGGGTCTAGCACTCCTTCCATCAGCACCTACTAGGTCTTTGAACTATGCTGTTTACAACCACTGGATGATCAAAATTTACAACATTTGTGCCGTTTATAACTGACAATAAACAATAGAATCTGTTATGGGTTAGTTACACCCCATTTTTATTTTGTCTGCTTATTTCCACCTGTACCTGTGTTTCCTTCCATCACTGCCCTGTTTCTCCCATGGCTATGTTTGTGTGTGCTGATACTTATTTTGATGTTGCTCAAATTTAATTCTCTCTTCTATCTCCCCTCCCACTTCACAGGCCGTGCAGCCCCTATGAAGAGCATATCAAGCAGTCTTAAGGAAACAATGAACCCACATGACATTGTGCAAGATGCCATCCACAATTTCTCACCTGCTTACCAGCAGTACACTCAGCAAGCCACACTGGAACATGGTCATGTCCTCTCTCGCTCCCAAAGCTGTTCTAGCAACCGTGACACAGAAAAGACCCTGCTACTCAGCTCAGATGATGAGTTTTGACCTGAAGAATAGGGTGTCAGGCCGGGGTATCCATAGTGGTGCAATTAAAAACTAAAAGCATATTTATTGGTGGGGTTTGGAAGGTAATGTCATATCAGTGCCCCTTTTGGTGCATACAGTCTAGGAGGTGGGTCCCTCTGAGAGCATGATATCTGGGGCAGGGATACTCCTCTGGCTTCAACACCATGGGGGAGTGGCTCATGCCCTCCTTTGACACACACAAGTATCTTTCATTTTTTGGCTCTTGGGAACAAAAATCATGCTTTTTGTGGCCAAAGATCTATACTACAAGAGGCTTGTAAGGGAGCATGGTGGCCCTGTATGCAGGTAGGAGATACTTGCCCATCTACTAACCACTGTGCTCTTGAGCTGGGCACATGTCATGCTGAAGACTATCTTTGGACAATGTGTGCTTTTTCCTGGTTCTGTGATTAAGCTCTGCTAATGCCCAGTCGCCAAAGGTGTGATAATTTGCGTTTGTGTCCACAGCATGTGGTAATCGGGCAAGTCACATGCTTTGGACTATTGAACAAGATTGATTTGAGCTAAACTGAAGCTGTGTGTTGCTCCAATGGCAAGACACCCTTTCCTTTAGTTTGATAGGATGTCTGCACCAACCAATGGCAGGAGGAGTGCATATTTCGTACAGCACAAAAGTCATTTGAATGCCAGAGCGCATGCGCTTTCCCGCCACCTTTGCACTATTGCTGAACTACCTGCAAACCACGGTCCATTTATGCTAATAGAGGTGGCCCAAAACTGCTGTCCTTGATCCTTCCCAAATGTTTCGCATCACAGGTCCTGCTCCTTTGTCTTTTTGCATCAGGCGTTTTACTCTGTTTAGTTTTTGGGATATGCCAGTGCTGCGGTATAATTTTCAGAGACTTACCCAAAAGACGTGTTTGGGACACAACCATCCCATTGACATGTGCCTTCGATGTGATTTTGTGAAACTTTGTACTGGTGAATGGATCTCTTCAGCATCTGTTCTTCTTACAGGAATTTGATCACATAGAAACAAAAGGCGAGTGAACATTGTGTGACTGGTTTTTCCATACCCACCTTTCTGCCCCATAAATTAGTTTACTGCCACCCCAGCCTGAAATAGTAGTCCCACAATCCCCTCCTGTTTTAATAACTAGACTGCTTATGTTTAAACTGAGTCAATGCTTTTCACACTGGCACAGGTTGGTCTGCGGTATCCAGATTTCTCAAGCAGATTCATAAATAGGGGAAATTCCCAGCCGTGATGCTGGTCCTGGAAAATTAACATCTGCTGAAATTATTTTTTTCTTCACTTCCTGTGGAGATATTATGCTTTTGGAAAGTGTTTTAATGTAGGTAAAATGCAAATCCTATCCCAGCAATTTACTTCAGGGCATAGGTTCATTTAAACTGTATTCAAGTGCAATAAAATGGCAATGAAGATGGGCATTCCAGATGTCTATTCTGCCTGTCACTGAAATTGAGGCATTACGGGAAGTCAAGAACACTTGCAGCACAAGGTTTTTGCAGAACCCCCAAAAAAATGGAGCGCCATATCCTCTACATCTTCCAGGTCATGTAGAGCAAACACAGAAGGCGTAGCAGGTCTTCTTCCCCCAATAAGGTGTTTCAGTGCCAAAGTCCTGTACTTGGCCATGATGGGTGTATAAATCCCTACCTCATGGGCTGGTCCCTTCTGAGAATTTTGATCCACATTCTCAGTTTGTGGTGAGGGTATTGTCTGATCAAAACAGATTTAATTACCACACATGCCTCTGTCTGGATGACAGTTATCATTATGTGGGCTACCTTTGCCAAGGTTATCGCCACTGGTCCTGTTAAAAATAAGTTCAGTATGATAAATGTGCAGGAAGATGGCTTTCTTAGGGGTCATAAGATTGACAATGATAACCCTAATATTGATCGATTGACTGACCCTCATAAGTGTAATAATCACACCATTTTTTATGGTACTTTTTCACAAGGAATCCTGATATCTGTTGCTTTTATGGATCCACTATTTAGGGCTAGAAAGGGATGTCAAATATCCATACAGCAAGCCCAGGTTCGGAAATCCATTCGATTTGAGACACTGGGCATTTGGCTCTTCAGGTGTTTTGGACTACTACTCCCATCAGCCATAGCAAGCATAGTCAGTGATGATGGCTTCTGGGCGTCTTAGTCCAGAACATGTAGAGTTCTCAGTTTGCAGACCCCTGTGTAACTGGGTCCCCAGTAGCTGACCGGTCTATATCTATCGCCTAATAAAACCGATTTCATCACACCAAGAAAATAAAATGCAGAGCACCACACTGATCATTCTGAATGGTTGCTCATATTTCAGATTCTTTCGTGGAGGCTCAGGTTAAAAGTAGCTTTCTTATAACACAATAGTGTTCGACATGCTTCTTGACTGCAAACGCTGCAGAAAAGGTTTGCACAATAGTTGCAGTAGTCATGCAAGTAGATGGCTCAACTGCTATTCTCCAAAACCTGGAGGATAGAGTACACGATACAGCGCTTACCCGCACTGAAAAATGATCAAAGTGAAAGGTTGAGCGGCAATAAGAAGCCATCTGATCAGATCCTGAATAGATGTGACAGGCCTGGCTTCTCGTGAAGTGGTGCTCAATGATTGAGAAGGCATGTTTGGGAAAGACTTTCTAGCTCTGACTTCCATGCCGATATAGAAATCCTGAGGATGAAAGTGGAGGTACGATTAATCCGACATATCTGAAGATAAGCAGACCATTGCAACACCCAAAATGTCAGGTTTACAACCAGAGACCTAACTAGCAAATTCAAGCAACATAATAGTGCCACTATCAATTCGGTCTTGATCCTTATAGTCAACAAAACTCCATATTTTGCAGGGCTCATTAGCTGCAAAATATGTCCCACTAAAGCAACACACTTCAAACAATGGCTCCATTTGGAGGCCATCTCACACGACACCCTAGTAGGTTGGAGTGTATGAGATGTCTAGCCAATCTTGGAAATAAATCTCTTTAGACCATTGACTGCATAAGAATTAAACCCCCAGTCACAGCCTTTAATTCTTGAAAGTAAAAAAAAAAGGGATCCTTCCACTAGACAGTTTGTTGGGAGGCTGCATGTAGTTTCTCTAACCAGAAGTGAAAGTGCTACTGCAGAGGTCTAGAATAGGTTCCCCCTCAAGCACATTGGAAGTTGGGTGATCTCCAGATATTGCCTGGTGGACAAGAAGGACCCGGAGAGGAAAAAAAGCCCAGACCTTTAAAAACCTTGTTTCCCTTCTTTTGTTTTGCAAAAACATAAGTCCATTGCACATAGTTCATAGTAGGGATTTATATTAACTAGTATAAGGAACTTCATTTCTGATGCCTGGATTGTTTGCCAGGAACATCTACGGGAAGCCATGCCGCCACTTATGATTGTTTACATTCTCCTGTTGCTGATGTCCTTGTGCATCCACCTAATTTGACAAAGGCTCCATACAAGGCCTTTATGAGAATGTCTACAGGTTTCGTGCCAGTGGGGAGAAAAGGCTGGGAGGAAAGATCCCACAACCCACTCCCATCAGACAAGAATGCTCAACTTAGCATGTGGAACCACCTGTTAACCAAATAGGTGTAGTGATGTTTGCTTTTTTGTAATGTTTGTGGTGTTTGGAGGCGCGGGGGCACCTACACAAGCCATTTATAGGTACAGGGGCATTGAAAATCAATGTCACCTGTTCAGTTATACCCCTTCTCTTCACATCAGTGAGATTGAGCAGTGTCCCTTTCAGCTAGCCTGCTATGCCGATATTTAGGAACAAGTCATTGTTGAATCGGGTAACTCAACCAGAATAGCAAACATTAGCACATCTTATTTTTATATGGTGCCTGCTACCACATATTATGCCATTTTGGAGCTCTATAAACCAAAAATATTACTATTGCCCAACTTAGTGGTACTCAATTTAATGTCACTCAAAAGGATAGATAGCTTAGTCTGCCCTGTCAGGAGTCAAATGGTACTAGTATATACTACATCAGCAAGCTGAATGTGATTGTCACTCTTCTCAACAGAAACTCAAGTTTTGTGGACCTTTGTGCTGGAACAGCTGACCTTATGGAAAATTCGGAATCTCCCAGGAATACAGAATGCAAAAGTGATTTTAGATCAAGAATTGGATTTATCCTGGGAAGTGGCAGGTGTTCTTTTAAATTTGTGGATGCATATACCACTTTATATAAGGGATACAAACAATTGCCTCTCTTTGCATCTTGACATCCAAGTTTGGAGTATTGTCAAAATGCGTTCTTAGTAAGCTGATCAGAGAAGTTTGCATATAAGGTCATCCTAATAGCTCTCTTTTGACCAAGGCAGTTTTGAATCTTAGATTGCCATCTTTGAGTTGCACAACCCAGACCATTGCCTTCTGTGAAGCAACGGATGCACAATAATATAAGATCTGTGCTTGATGGCTAGCTCTTGAAATCCTGCAATACAGACACTTAAACGCTCACAAAGACTCAATGTAAATATTTAAAGAGCTAACATGCCAACTTGCATTCTTTTTACTCCATCAAGAGTAAGTCCTTTTGTTAATTGTCTTGATAAAAAAACTTTTACTACAACCCTATTTGTGTCCAGAGGCTGCGAAAGCTGAATACCTTTTTATATCTGTACAAGACCAGTCTGTAGTACTTTTCAGTTGGATTGCACCTCTTAGTCATTGCATTATACAGAACAGCCCTTGCTGACATTATATTGTATAATATCCTAGTAATGTATGACATTTGTAAGGTTTAAAAAGTACTGCTGTGCATAAACCTGCTCCCAACAAGAAACTGAATCTCATGCTCTCAAATTTGATAGAAGCCCCATTTGTGCCAGGCATACGTGAGCGATACCTGTCCAAGAAACTATCTTTCTTCATGACTATCAGTTCTGCTAGACGGATCTGTGGGATTTAGTAGATGAAATCATTTGAGTCCTCACACTAAAACATGACACTGCACTTTTAGAATGATTGATTCTGAGAACTGAAATTGCTTGTCATCCAATCCTCCATTTTATTTTGTTGCATTCTACAGGAGCAGCCCAGACCTGGGGCTTCTGGTTAGGCTGCCTATGAATCTGGAAATGATTCTCTCTGTCAGACTACTATTACAGATAAGATTTCTCTTCTCTTTATGCATTGTATCGTCGGTTGATAGCAAAGAGAAAGACTGTAATCTGCAATACACATTCGAGCCTTCATAACATACAATTATGCTCATTCACTGATACTGCATTTGCTTTTTCTGTACATGCATAGTAGTCCATACCGTATATTGCATATAATGTGCTAAGCAGGGTGTGTGCCACGACCACCCTAATTGGAAGACTTTCATTGCAATATATTCCATCACTCGGTCTTCCTTCCAGATCGATTCCATACGCCTGTAATATCCCTGTTGTGGCAACTGCTAATTTAGAAGAAGTGTCATTTATTGGTGCTAAAAAATCTTCTACTTCTGTTTCATCAGTGAGAGAGTCCCGCCTTTCAACATGTAACACAATCCACCCTCGCTCCTTCTTGTATAATATACCTTTTCACTTGGCGTAGAAAAGGAACTAATGTATGGGGAAGCAGGAGAGCATGTCTGGGTTCAAAATGTGTGAATGGTAGAACATGCACCCAACTTTCCATATTGCTTTTGTGCTGTGCAAAAAGTACTCCCAATGACCTGGTACACTCTGAAGGAAAGAGGGCTAATGGCTAGGAGTTTGAGTCCCTTAGGTGAGTAACTTGTATCACCTTTCATAATTTGTGTCATGTGGAATGTTTTCATTGGCAAAGGGTGCCTGTGCAGGGGACAGGAGTGCCCATGAATCATGGGTATGCCATTTTTGCATTGTTTGTGCCCACTGCCCATGGTTTTGGTTGGAAATAGATTACCCTGAAGGGAAAAGAGAAGACTTCCCAGCATAGTATCTTTTGTAGATTCAGAAGTTTGAATATGTTGTGATGTATGCTCGGAGTTGAACAGCAGGGGAAATTAATGTTTGTATCCTTCTCAGATTCACAAGCTTTGGGTGTTTGTGTGACCTCAGACGCCAGGAAATACTCAATGTGGAATCATTGAAGGGTACATGTGTGGAGGACCATTGATAAAGGCGTATTAACTTTTTCCTACAGGCCAGGGCCTCTAAATGGATTGGTGGTTGGCATAAGTAACAAGGGTACCATGCAAAATATTCCTGGAAAGTGTGAGTAAATCCTTTGTACTTCCTCAAATCTTTGTAGCCCCTTGGCATTAACCACCGGGTTCAACCTGCATCCGACTTTTTTCATATTCTGATTGTTCTGACTTTCTTTAAAGCAACTCTTGTTGCTACATAACTTAGTAAAAGGGAGACCTCCAAATCCTTCTGACATTGACTATTTACATAGCCATTCCGCATCACTCCACTACCTGCACTATTGCTTCTTTTCAATTTCTTCTCCAGGCACATCATTTGCCTGAATTGTTTCTTTATACAGAGTTTTATGTTGCAAAGTAGTTCTAAAGCCATTGCTGATATTCACTCTTGACTGAAGGCTGTTTGAGACCCCTGTGGATCTCCTCTACTTGAAAGAAAGACTATCACAAATGTTCTACTGTCCTTTCTGTAGCATGGATCTGTCATAGATTCCCATGTAGTTTAATTCCCCATCAGTTTATCCTCCACATTGTTGCAAGCTTTAAAGCAGGGGGCTGCAACCTTTGGCTCTCCATACGTGTTGGACTACATCTACCCTCTGCCCTAGCCAGCATAGTCAGTGGTTAGACATGGCAGTCCTGGTCTAACGCTTCTGGGGAGAAGCAGGTTGTAGACCCGCTTCTTTAAAGTGTTTCTGATACTGGTGGGACCTATGCCCCACATGCAAAAATAACATTTCAGAGTCCTAAAGCTGCATCCTAAATGAAAAACAGTCATTCAAGGTGATCCACCCTTTGACTGGATCCAGAAAAGTCTTACAAATGGGTTATTCACCGTAGCTTCTGCATTCTTAATTCTTCAACCCTTTAGTCCCTAGAATGTAATATCCCAAGTATGGGCCATTCTCAATATGTACCATAGCACTTAAATAACTAACGGTATACAGTCTTTCCATCAAATGTCATTAATTGAAATGCTTTTCCATCGAAAAGCACACTCATTGGATGAATTTTGATGGATTTACAACTCAAACATACCTTTAAAATAGATGTATCAATGTTTGGGTTGGTAATTCAATGGGTTGAGGAAATGGTTAATGTTGTTGGTAATTCATTGGGTTGAGGAATGGAGGTTGGGGGATTAGGGAGAGGGGACCCCTGGGAGTTGGGGGCGGGGGCAGTAAACACAACAAATTAGAGGGAGCTGTCCAGGGCTGAAATACATTATAGATTTCAGCACTGGACAAGGGTTACATTTTGAAAATGGGGGTTGGGGAGGTTTTGGGTGGGACCCCCCCCATAAACAATAAACACCACAAATTAGAGGACGCTGGCCAGTTCTGAAATACTTCATAGATTTCAGCACTGGACAGCTCCCTGTAATGTTATAACGTTATGCATGTTTCATAGACTTTCCATACAAAAAATGTAAAGTTTTTATGTAACGAAACCCTATTAGATGAAAGGGTTTTGATGCATAAACACTTTATGTATGGGAATTAGATGACACATCTTTCAATGGAAAAGATTTGATGGAACGAACCCTCGATGGAAAAAATTTGATGGAAAGACATGTAACCTAACTAACTTGGAACCCAGAGTGCAGTGAGATTCTCAGTCTCCCAGGTTATGTTCCCCCTACTTATGCATCTTTCACTCCACTTGCGTATGTGGTACATTTCATGCATACAATATGATGATTGTTTGGAAGGTAAAATGTATGACTGAACGGTCGAAGGACTAAATGCAGCTTTTACTCATTATTTTTTTCTTGCCCTCCGTCAGCCCTATGAATGGAAAGTTGGCAAAGCAGAATATTTGATTGGGTAAATGAAAGCTCGGCATTCAGTAGAACATCTTGCCGAAAATAGTATTTAGTATAGCTTGACTGAACAGTTGGTCAGCCTTGACTCTAACATATAATGCATAGTTTTTGCAGAAGATGTGAGCCATAGCCCAGATTTCTGCGTTACATATTACCTCAATCGGTACAACTTCTTGAAAAGCTATGGAGGTTGCCTTAATGCTACTTGCGTTCATAGGAAGGACTTTAGGTGGAGTAACCTGCAATGTGTAATTTTGTTTAATCCACAAGAATATTTCCTACTATCAGAGGCTTTTCTTAGCTCTTTGACAGAAGAATGTCATACAGGCATTCCAAGTAACATGCTCTCTGTGCAGCTAGTTAATTAACAGAAAACATGTTTGAAGAAAAATCAGCATAACAGTCTTCAGCACAACCATTGGGAGTCTTCTTAATGACTGCCGTTAATGAAATGTGTGTTCTGGGTAGCCAAAAGAGTTTTCATCCTATTTAATCTTCAAGCCAAAATCATAGCAAATTAAAAAGCTTTCTTCCAGTTCACCGGTTTAATATATTTGGACGTCATGATTATGAAGGGCTTGTGCATTCGTTTTTTCATTTTATTTACCTCAAAAAAACAAATCTTTCAATGCAGGAACTATGAATGGAGGTGGATTAGTTGGGCAGGTGGGAGGGAAACCTTGGAGTGAAGTGCTGCTATTTATGGATCTTATTTGGATATGGGAAACGTGGGCCCATTTAGATATATTGTCACTGGTCATCGCTACCTACACACCTGTAAGGCTTACATCTTGTACTTGGTGTTCGGTTCCAGTTGTGCCCCACAGTGTCTGGTCTTTGTCCTTGTACACAATTCCAGCTACCATCTCTGCCTGGACACAGTCCTGTCCACATGCCACCCCATGATAGCAAACGTATCCCAGTTGCTCTACTCCTGGCTCTGCCCTACGAGCCGCAATGTGCATCTGTGGAGCAGATCCCGCTGGCATTATCTGAACCTGTTGGCCTTCTGCCTTGAATATTTTCTGCCCTACTCAACTTTTGCTCCTCTACTGCTCAGTCTGTGTCCATGTAATCATGTAGCTGGTCATTAAGGATATTTTGCTAGAATCGGTGCTGGTTGATCTGTGGCTTATAAAAGTGTGATTACTGTGGGTGGCGTTCAAGAGTTGCAATCGTATGAGCTGTGGGACCAAGTCTCAATTTCTCCCTATCTTGCCATATCATGGTGTTGCTGAACTGAGGTACTCTGGCATAGCCTTGTATGTACCTCAGTAGATTAGCAGTGTGTGCTAAAGGTAAGGATCCAGTTATTTTGGTAGTGCTGGATGTAAGCATGTGGGTGCTGTATGTGTGCTGCAGGATTGCTAGAGGTGCAGTTAGAGTTCTGAGTTTCCCAGAACTGGTAAAGCACGGGGTACTAAGGCACAGAATTGAGGTGCATTTGCAGAGATGTTTGTTACCCGGTAACAGAATAGCAGAGCTCAATGCTGGACAAGAGTGAAGTGCATCGACTGAGTTGTTGTGAACTGCCCTGCTCTGTATAGTTTTTTTGCTGACTGGCACCACTGGCCCGAGGTCATATTTTATTTGTTTAAGATATATATTGCCCCTTTTCAAGTTTACAACCTGCACCTACAGTTGCCCAATAAGGAATTCTAGGTGAGAAAGAGAATGAGCATCGAGTGATGCATCTTTTGTCGGCGTGCTTCTCCACGGTTCCCTTATGGCATCTTAGGAATTCTCACATAGAATCCTTGTACATAAAAATATGAAAATATTGTTTGATAATGAACAGTGACAGATGCAACTAGTTTTGTACCCGTGTTTATCTGCATATTCTATGTATAACGTTCGAGTTCAGAGAGAGTCGCTTCTATTTTTTGTCCTTGATGTTCTTCCAGAAATTAATAAAAAAATATGTGAATAAAGTGTATAGATTGCATTTAAGGCTGAAGTTGTGCATGATTTACATTTTTGTGCTAAGTCTTTCCCTCGCTGAGGGCTGCTTCGTTGCATCACTGGAATCGTTTCTAGTGCCAACGATTTGAACTCATCACTGTTTCAGGTAAGTGATTTAGTGACATTTCCTTGGTTTTACAATAGCTAGACAATAAAAGCAAGTTTTCCATATGACTTTGCTCACTTTAATCATGGACCTTAAAGGTACTGTGTAGGTCGTGTTCCTGGCATGTTTTGTTGCAAAGGAAAGGCTTACTGGCGTATCCAGCCTACCATATTTATGGGATTTTTAGCTGCCAGGCTCCAGCATTGCTTTGGCCCTTAAGAGTCCATCTAGGAAAAATGCAAAATGAACATGAAGCAGCAACCACAGACTCTGCCCCTGACGGGCCTGGCAGCTCCAATGTTTAAAATTATGTTGCCTTTCTGACGGTTCCCTGTATTTCTTTTTTCTCTTCTCTGACCTTCCACCTCCCTTTTTTATTCCCTTCTGATTGACTAACTGATGGCTTAGTCCAGTCCCCTCTTATGCCTTTGATGACCTGTTTGGCGTGTACATGCTCATGGTGGTTGCAGTTCTCAAAAGGTGACCCACAATCCTTCTGCCTTAGTCAAGCATTCCTGTGGATGAAAGTATGCAATGTATGCCTCTGGTTTGAGAGCGTAATGAAAAAGGAGTTACAAAGATGACCCTGTGTTTTGAGGTTTGCTGCTTTGAAGCATATTCAGGATTGTGTTGCCAATTTGAACAAGCGGATCATGGAGCATCAGTTCTCCACTCATCATTCTCATAGTGGGTCCAAACTGGGTCTGAACATTTGGACAGTCCGTTCTGTTTACGGTCTCTGTCAACTTTTTCCTGGTTGATACTAAATTTGGCAGTGGGGAAAGTAGAGAAACTAAGCTGCCTTCATAGACAGCCCTACAGATAAGCGGTGTACTGGCTAAAACATATACTGCTAAACCTAAAAAACAATATAGAGTCAAAATACACCCAGTAAAAAATGGAAGTGACTGACACGTGGGACCCTGCCATGTGCTACCACCCACACTGGTCCATATATTTGAGTCAGTGATACCAGAAGAGCAAGGCCACAGGTAGGAGGAGCTCTGATATATTTAGTGACTTATCCAAAGAGGAGCTTCACAGTAAAAATGCATTGCAATATCCTATATTTTAGATTGAAAATGGCAATTGTACTTCTTTTTTACTCCCTAAAATATAATTTTGCTCACAAATTCACTAAATGGGGATTCAAATACTCCTTCTTCAAAATCATATCTGTAACCTTGTTCACAGATTAATCTCACCTTGTTCAAACCTAGAGTGTTAACTAAATTGACCAGATTATTGCCCGTAGTTCGTGCAAGTGCTAAAGATAGCAGGACTTGCCCTGATATGCCTACCAGACCCATGCAGGCAATTCACTGATGAGGGCTAATGTTGGTTTATGTACAAACCTTGTCAAGATTCATGTATTACTGCACTCCGATTACATATTTGTATATTTAAGTTTTAAAACTGTCTTTTACATTGTGTTTTAAGTCTAGATGTCTGTTGTAAAAACTCAACATCTTGAACTTATATGTACAATATTTATTGTGTACAAGTATGATTTTTTGTGCAGTGTCGCAGTTGGCCGTAAGAACACAGCAACTCTCGAAGACTGTTCAAGAGTTTTTTTATTATTTTGGTAGAAAAGGAGCTCTAAGGACCGTCCCTCTCTCTCTCTTATTTGGAGACAGGCATTTCCCCCCCCCCCCTAACTGAATCCTCCTTGGACCTAGGGATGGACATTAGAGATTGATAACCCTTACCAGCTACAAACTCCATGCTCTAACAAGAAATGTGCAGGTTTTGTGCCCATTTGGCTTAATCCCAACTCTTTACGCACTACCTATCCTCTCCCTGTGTCTTTCTGTCCCTCACCATTTCCTCCTACTACTCTCCTCGGTCCTACTTCACCCACTATCTCTCCTGCCTCTCCCTGATACTCTTCTGTCCCTCTGATATTCCTCTCTCCTTCCTCTGATTTTACCTCCTACTTCTCACTCTCCTCTCTGCCCCATTACTACTACCCTCTTCAATCTACTGCTACTCCTTTCTCAACTCTACTACTCCCTGCCCGCCCTACTTCTACTCCTCCACCCGGTCAGTCTCTCTGACACACACCTTTCAAGCTCACTTAAGCACAAATACCACTCCCTCCCACCAACCAATATCTCTCATGTCACACTGTAGTAATACACCTTCGTGTGCTGCTCTGACCTTCCTCCACTGGTATTTTGGTCCTCCTGCGCCTTACTTGACTTGACCCAAACAACCCACACCTTCCTTACCTTTTTATGCTTTCCCTTTTATTGGCCCTCTGCATCAGTTGGTTCCTTGGGCCATCCACTGCCTTTCCTTTCCCCAGGGGAGGTGTGACAAGCATCAGGAATACTCGAGTCTTCAGCCCTACCCCCTTTTCGTTCGCAGGTCAGCTGGTCTCCGATAATGGTGACCCGCAGCAGTCATTGTCCCAGTTTGTGCAAGTCCTTCCTGGCTGGTGGACAGTTCCGGTTTATGGTAATGTTCTTTAGTGAGCAAGACTCACTGGGTGTTCGACGTCCCAATTCGGTCTGGTATTGTGCTGGTTGATCTGCTGGTTGAACTCGCTGCAGTTGGAAAATCAGCACTGGAGACCTCTGAACAGCTCCACTCCAGTGCTGATTTTCCAACTGCAGTGAGTTGCAAAGCTGCCTGCGACGTTCGGGCTGGTGCGTGGTTCTCTCTGCTTCTTGCTCGCTCAACTCTCTCCCTCTGTGGTTGTCTGCTGGCTGCTTTGTTGTAACAGCTGCCGGCATTCTGGGTTCTGTGAGTGTTGCCAGATGCTGCATCTTTAAGTGGCAGACATGGGGAGACCACATGGGAGGATGACGTGGGATGTGGGAGGGACAGTAACTGAAAAGTCAGTACGTAGATGTAATTGAATAAAGCAAGACTTTCTAATTACACTCTGGTGTCGTGTCCTCCCTTTTTACTAGGCCATCCGGCCTAACAACTGGCAACGAGGCGATCTCCCGTAACCCAGAGTCCTCTCTCCATCCTGGCCGGTGATTCCACTGCGCCAATTCCACGGCCCAGCAGCCTGCTCCAGTGCGCCGTCCACGCACATTCCTTCCAGCGTGCCAGTGATCCCACGACACCCGGGTCCGGGCCTGAGAGTATTCCAAACGCGCTTTGTGGTGCCGAAGCACACATCCTGCTGCATTTTCACCATGCGGCAATCTGCCACTGGTTGTCTCTTCCACACGTGCAGGAGCACGTCTACTCATGCGGTGGCCGCCTCCTACTACTTCATACGTGCCATTTCCTCCTCTGGCGCTCCCGCTGAAACTCACGCGCCAGTTCTTCCTCATGCTGGCTAATCCGCTCTCCGCATAAAAGGGAAAAAAAACGAACAGAAAGCAAGAAAGCCTGGACACACCACGCTACGTAAACCAACGTCCCTCCTCATCATACAGGCCGCTCCGGCCCACAAATCAAGCAGTGCCTCTTCCTCACGCATACCAGCATGCTTCCTCATACAGGACGCTCCGGCCCACAAATCAAGCAGTGCCTCTTCCTCACGCAAACCAGCGTGCTTCCTCCTTATACAGGCTGCTCCGGCCCACAATACAGACAGTACTAAAGTCTGCTCCAGCCTACAAATCGGGCAGTGACTCTTCCTCATACAGGTCTCTCCAGCCCACGTTACAAAGAGTGCCTCTCCTTTCGCTCGCCACGGGTGATCCCATTACCACAAAGGCAGTCTTCCTCACAAAGACCTCATACCACTGGAAATCAAGCCCAGAAAAGCCAGGGTGTCACCCCACAAGAGGGCTGCACCCGCACAAGACGCAGAGAGCGGCCAATACAGTGTACTGTGAGGTGAACCTCACCAGCTAAGTGCCCCACACAATGCTTCGCACGATGGTCGCAAGCGCGCCAAATGCCCTACAATCACTGAAAGGCTTACGCCAGCGGGATAGCAAGTACCTCAACGGCCACACATGGCATGCCGCTCCCGTTCTCCATGACCCCACGAACAAAGGCCCGAGGTTGGTTTAATGGTTAGATGATTTTAACAACTTTATAAAGGCAGCAGGCTGAATCTGCAAAGCATGTTTATCAATATCGTTGGCAGTGAAGTCAAGAAACTCGTCAGGACCATCCCTCCAGGAAGAACCAGACTTCAACTTGTTAATAGCTGCTCTAAACAGGAAGCTCGTGATCGAACCTAAACGCAACTATGAGCGCTACACGTTCAATCACTGCACACAAGAAGGGAAGAAACAGTCAATGAATTCATCACCCGCCTGAGAGTTGAAGGTGCACACTGCCAGTTACACCCCTTCTCACTGGACGAAGCAATAAGACTACAAGTGATAGATGGGTGCCTATCCCAAACCCTGAAGAAACAACTACTCAAAAAACCACTCTTGATAGATGAAGTAAGCAAATTGGCAAGAATACTCAAGAGTGGATACACAAGCAGCGTCAATGACAGGTGGCCCCACCACCAAGCACAACAAAAGTGAGCTCATTGCAGCAATTCAACCTGCAAACAGACGACCTGCTGACAAGGGAACCATACCATACAGAGGGAGCGACCAAACGGGCCCCAGACCACAGAGACCGTGCTATCGCTGCGGGATGGCATTCCCGAATTTGGTAACATGCCCACGCTCTCACAAAAATGCGGCAATTGCGGCAGAGAGGGGCACTTCCAGGCTGTTTGCAGGGAAGGCAGGCCATTCCCCACGCTGTGAATGTCCCCACTACCACAAATCAGAACATACAGTCAGACCCCTCAGATCCCAACATTCCAGATGAGACCCTACCAACAAGTACCAAGCCGGTACGTAAGAGCCATAGAGGAACAACACCTTGAAGAGTACTCCCAGGACTATGAACCGTAGGATCAAGGCCCTCACCTTGAGGACAAATATGACGGACCCCCGCAAATGTATAATGGCCATGAGCAACAACAATTTGAATGCCCATAGGGAGGATACGACTATGACCAACACTTTCAAGATGAATACTTCAACCTCATTCTGGGCAACGGGGAGCGAGAGTGGCACCCAGGATAGCCGTCAACATTGGCGATAGACGATTCTGCTTCCTAGTTGACTCTGGTGCCACCGTCAACATTATGGGGGAACAAGAGTTTCTGCAAATCCCTGAACGGCCATCGCTAGCCAAAACCAGCTTGAGAAACCTCCAGTGGGGCGCAAACCTCCCTCTCCACTCCATTGAACACTTCAAATGCCAACTCGCATACAATGGATGTACTGTAGACGCGGTCATTCACGTGATCCGAAGCCCAAAGAAAGGGTGATGCCTACTGAGTTACCACACCGCTTCCTGCATAGGACTCATTGATATTCATTTCCAGGATGGTGGAAGATTTGCATGATAGATGTCAACCCCACATCAGAGCCTCATCACGAAAGAGGCAATCGTGTCGAAATTCCTGCTCCTCTGCAAAGGTCTACGAAAACTACGAGGACCTCCCATCAAACTATATATTGAAAGCAGAGTCCGGGCCATTCCTCCAACATCCCAGGAGTGTGGGTTTCCACTTGCAAGAGGCAAAAGAGCAAGAGCTCAACCAGCTGCTCGACAACAGCATCATTGAACCAGCGACAGGCCCGACCCCCTGGGTCTCACCTCTGGTGGTCGTACCCAAAGAAGGTGGACGGCTGAGACTGTGCGTGGACATGAGGATGGCTAACACCGCCATCCAAAGGCAATGACACCCGGTACCTCGTATAGAAGACATGATTGTCGAGCTTAACAAGGCCGTAATGTTCTTCAAACTGGACCTCAATCCAGGGCATCAGGAGCTGGAACTTCAAACCCCCTGACCCCCAACCCTACCCCCTCCCCTCCAGCGTCGAGGAGCATTAACACCTTCGCCACTCACGAGGACCTATTTCGATGCCTCCATTTTGGCATCTCGTCGGCTGCTGAAATCTTTCAGGAAGCTATCAGACAAATCATCAGACCAGTGAGGGGAGGTCTGAGCTATAGTGATGATATCATTGTTTTCGGCAGGTCCCGAGAGGATCATGACACTGTACTACTGGCGACATGCACAGCTGTACAAGAAGCAGGACTTGCGCTCAACATCAATAAGTGCCCTTTCAGCAGGACCAAGTTAAAATTTTTTACACACATCTTTTCTGCAGAAGGAATGACACCAGACCCAGACAAGATCAGTACCATCTCAAACCTCCAAGAACTGACACAAGTAGCAGACATCCGATCATTTCTGGGGATGACATGCTACCGCGCTCACTACATCCCCCATTATTGCGTCCATCACAGAACCACTACGACACCTGCTACAAAAAGACGCACCACTCACCTGGTCAATGGAAAGTCAAGATGCTGTCGACACCCTCATAACAGCCTTGGCGGAAGCCCGTTGTTTGGTCTACTTCGACCCCGACTGGCGCACAGAAATCACTGTGGACGCAAGCCCCATTGGAATTGGAGTGATTTTGGCACAAACAAGTGCCCCTGATGAGCACCCCAGGCACATTGAGGCATATGCAAGCAGAGCCCTGGCCCTCCCTGATTCAGCATACACACAAGCAGAAAAAGAGAGCCTGGTGGCTGTGTGGGCCTGTGAACATTTTCAGAACTTTATCATAGGGAAGAAATTCACGCTAATCACAGAACACAGGCCCTGCTATTCCTATTTACACCAAGATGCCTCCCAGTATTGAGCGCTGGGGCATCAGACTACAAGAATTACTTTGACATTGTCCACAGGCCAGGGGGCGAGAACAACCCAGCAGACTACATGCTGCGCCACCCGCCAGTCATGCCCATCCCGAGAGAAGGCGACATGGAATACATAAACTATGTGACCTCCAATGCCCTCCCACCAGCAATCTCTATCAAGATGGTCGCAGCAGCATCCGCTGCAGATGCCTCCATTGCGCTAGCAATGAGCTTAACAGGAAAGAACAAATGGAAGGATTATCGACGTGCTGTTCTAAACCACCCCGGGGTGTGTAGAAAAGAGATGGATATGCTTGCGAGGATTCACACAGAACTGACTGTGAAGAATCATGCAGTCCTACTGAGAGGATGCCGATTAGTTGTCCCTGTGACGCTCAGGGCTGAGGGGTGCCGACAACACCAAACCAGTGCCATGTGTGGTTTCCTTTCTTAGGCGCCAGATGGGTGAAGAACTGCCTAGCTTGTCAATGCACAGCGAGAGCCTAGGCACCAGTCCCACTCCAGCCAACACACATCCCAGACAAGCCATGGGATAGGGTAGTGGTTGACTTTTATGGACCCCTGAAATCGGGGGGGGGGGGTTTACCTCCTACTATTCATCGACGAACATTCAAGGTTCCCTATTATCAAAAAGGTAGCAAACACAGCATTTGCCCACATAGTGGCAACCTTTGATGAAGTACTGAGCGAATGGGGTATCCTGAGGACAATTAAATCTGAAAATGGTCCCCCATTCAGTGGCCATGAGTTTGCATCCTTTGCGACACACATGGGGTTCACCCATCAGAATATCACACCTAGGTGGCCACAAGCCAATGGTATAGCTCGAAGGTTCATGGCCTCCATAAAGAAGACAATGCGGAGAGCTTGCATCGAGGGCACTGTTCCCCACCAAGCGCTATGCCGGCTTCTCTGAGACTACCGGAACACCCCTCATGAAGCCACCAACAGGGCTCCCGCAGAACTGATGATAAAATATGCAGTCCACACCCGGATCATGAGACTCTCAGCAGCCCAGCAAGAGGGAAATCCTGCTGTCATAAGGAGGAACACAGAGAGAAAGGAGAAGATGCGAGCGGACACAGACCTGAGGAGAAAGGCAATGTCCAAGGACTTCCACGTGGGCAATGAAGTCCTGGTACAGCAGGCTATAACCAAGAAGACTGATGCCCGGTTTGCCCAGAAGCTACTCGGTATAGTAGCTATCAAAGGCACCATGGTGACAGCCGAGAATGCGGATAGGGAAGTCACTAGGAACAGTTCCCAATTTAAACACTTTGTCAAGAGTGAATATGAAAGGCCTCCACCTCCTGATCCTGAACCACGAGATGACCTGTGGTTTCCCCCTGGAGAGAGCCACCAACGTGTGACAGAACCAGCAGTGGCAACAGGACCAGCGACGAGCGGTGAAAGAAGTGACTCGCTCCATCGCACCATCCGGAAACAACCTTGTCTGGTTGAAGAATGCTGAGACTGATGTCAGGACATTCGTCTGGGGGTGATGTTGCCAGATGCTGCCTCTTTAAGAGGCAGACCTGGCGAGACCACGTGGAAGGATGACATGGGATGTGGGAGGGACAGTAACTGAAAATTCAGTACGTAGATGTAATTGAATAAAGCAACTGTGGAATAGGGGGTGGGTTCAGGCTACCTCTTCCTCTGAGATGCTTACAGGTGTGGCACAAAAATACATGTAAACAGATCCTAAATACTTGAGATCTGTGTTTTTATTGTAGTAGAACACAGCCTTAAAAAGTACACAAACTTATTTATTTACACACAAGGAACAGTTTCCTTTTTTTTAACATACGAGTACAAAAGTCCATGTTGACATTATAGTGTGTCATCATATAATGTAGCTGTTTCATCGACATAAACAATGTGAGGATTAGTACATAATGACTGAGAGTGCAATGTTCCTAGACATGCACCTATCGAGTCGACACTCAAAAGTTGTGTTTCCAGCTATGAACAAAAACAGATGTTGATGCAGTGATGTCCTATAGCTTTCCTCAGGACTGGCTAGACAGAAAATTGTCAAGTAATCCTGCCCTGAGACACCAAATTTCTTGAAACAGGTATGTTAAGGCACAACTACATGTTTTTTAACCCCCCCCCCTCTCCTCCCCTATGTAGACGTTTTTAAAAACACACTTTCATTTCCCACAGCTTCTCTGGCCCCATGAACGACATGTGGAAGATTAATCTACAATTTTCTGTCTAACCAGTCCTGAGGAAAGCTATAGGACATCACTGCATCAACATCTGTTTTTGTTCATAGCTGGAAACACAACTTTGAGTGTCGACTCAATAGGTGCATGTCTAGGAACATTGCACTCTCAGTCATTATGTACTAATCCTCACATTGTTTGTCGATGAAACAGCTACATTATATGATGACACAATATAATGTCAACATGGACTTTTGTACTTATATGTTTGTATGTTAAAAAAAGGAAACTGTTCCTTGTGTGTAAATAAATAAGTTTGTGTACTTTTTAAGGCTGTGTTCTACTAGAATAAAAACACAGATCTCAAGTATTTAGGATCTGTTTACATGTATTTTTGTGCCACACCTGTAAGCATCTCAGAGGAAGAGGTAGCCTGAACCCACCCCCTACTCCACAGTATAATCTCTCCTCCAGATTCAGGCCCCTCTATAAATATAAAAGAGGATACCCTTTTCCCCTCTTTTTACAAACCCAATGAATAAAGCAAGACATTCTAATTACACTCCGGTGTCGTGTCCTCCCTTTTTACTAGGGAATCCGGCCTAACAGTGAGACACAAAGAACGGCAAGCCCGTCTTTGCCGGTCCTCTACGTTCTCGGCCAGGAGCTTTTCTTCATCACACGGACAGAGCATTAGCACAAGTAAGCTATGGGGTACCCCAAAGGGTCTGGCACAGGTAACACGGGCACACAAATTAAACACAGTGCAGCAGTATATGGACAATGGAATGGGAGAAATTGGTGAAAACCCTAGGCCAAATGTTAACCTGCCGACAAACCCACAGAGTGATGCCAGAAAGAAAACCATTTATAAAACACGCCTGCTGCCAGCAACTGAATTAGAGGTACCAAACGTGAAAAACAAACAGGATGCATCCCCAATTAAGAAACCACTCGCGTTAAACACAACAATGTGTTCTGACATTAAAATAGCCTTACGAAACACCAGGTCACTCAATAATCATGCTCAGAATATACGCGATTACATAACTCAGGAGAACTTGGACGTTCTATGCCTAACTGAATCCTGGCTTCAGGAGCCGGTAGGCCCCACAATTGACCTTGCAGCACCCCAAGGATATAATGTCTTTTATAAAAACAGAGACCTATGGAAGGGTGGAGGGGTTGCTATAATAGATAAACGTCAGCTACATCTGTTTCCATCGCACATCCACTGTCACATCATGGTGCTTTATCGACCACAGACTTTAACAAAGACTTAGTACAGATATTAAACACCCTAAAAGGGGCAAACACAGGGACCGTGGTTATGGGAGATCTTGACAGATGGAGAGGCAACAGCAAAGATAAAGAAGCCATTAATCTTGAAAAAGACTTGAAATCTATCAATTAGAGGGTGGTCAACCACGACCCCACTACTGACAAGGGAAACCAATTAGACTGGATAATATCCCGCAATGTGGACATTACCGCACAACAGACAATTACCTGCATATGGTCCGATCATTATAAAATCGAGCTAAAAATGATACCTATAAGCAACACTGAGTAATCGGATAATGCACCCAAAGAAAATCTTAACAGAAATTTTTAAAATCTAACTCCCGATATTCTAGCGCAAACTGCTACTAACATCATGTCCTTGACCTCAGATGATTACTCCTGTGAGGAGATCGTAGATATGTACAACAGACAATTCCAAAAACCTGTTGACTCACTTGCACCTATGAAACAAAGACTGGTTAGTGTGAGGTGGAAGCAGTGGCAGCCGCCCTGGATACTGGAAGAAAGGAGGGGGTTGAGGAAGAGTCCCGTCAAGTGCTGGCCATCAATGAAAAGAGACAAACTACAGATCCCAAAATGCCCCACGAAATACTGCATCAGGGGGGAGGCACACCGATGGGTAAAGAAAGAAAAAAAAGGAAAGGGAGAACCGGGTTTCCTTATGTTAAAACCGCCCGAATACAAACAAAGTACAGGGTTAGCCCACAGTGGACGGAGGTGGGGAATCTGAATCGGGTGTGTTAAAACCGTTGCTGAGAACACATGGGGCTGATTACAGGGGAGGGGCCGGACAAGGGTTAAATGCAACTCCAAGAGACTCAGGAGGTGTCTTATTTTTCAGGAGCATCGCGTGGCGAGAGACGCCGCACCCGAGTGGAGTGAGACCAGCCAAGAATACGAGTGGGCTTACTAGTAGAAAGCGGAAAGTTCACAGATTGACACCGTACCCGGTCCAAGGCTCAAGACATTCCAGTGGAGAGAAACGGCCACCTAATAGAAGGATTCGGAGTGGTGAAGTGTGTACTATTGACATTTTGTTAATTTCGTTTTCATGGCCGGCGGACAGGTTGAAGGGTGAAAAGCCTGTAATCGCCTGGCTGTTATCTTTGAACTAATTAAGGCCAGCAGCGGCAGTTGCAAGTAAAGTAAGGCAGAACGCCTGTGCCTATGATGTGAAAAGAACCGTCATCAGTTGGCTGAATTTATTGATCTGTGACAAGTATTTGTTGTGTAATAAACCACTGTGAAAGAAAACCTTGTTTGTCTCCAGCTGACTACTTAACAGTGGTGGCATCGGTGGGATTGCAGAGGAACGCAAAATCACCAGCAGCATGGAAGCCGTGTTAAAAGCATTGGCTGAAGGCCAACAGCAACTACAGCAGTTGGTGCAAGCACAAGGACATCAAGCCCAGGCAGGCCCTACAACAGGCTCAACAAATGCAAACAGCAGCTCAAGAACAGGGAAGAGAAGCATTGAGGATTCTGTGTGAATCAATGGCTAACCAACGGGCACATCCAGCTATTCCCCCTACCGTACTTCAAAAATACCAGGCAGGGGATGACCCTAGTTATTTCTTTGTAAACTTTGAAAGAATAGCCCGAGCAGCACAATGGCCACAGGACAGATGGGCTTTCTTTTTGGCGCCCCTGCTTACTGGACTAATGCAGGGAGCCTATCAGGCTGCCAATCCCACAGGGGACACCCCATATGTGGACATCAAGAAATCAGTGTTGGAAAGGCTGGGGATGGATGAGGAGTCCTATAGGCTCCAGTTTCGTGAAACCAAACTGAAACCCGGAGAGAGCCCCAGGCAACTGTTCTACCGCGTACAGGATTTAGCGGAAAAATGGCTACAACCCAACACAGCCACGATTGGACAGATTAAGGAAAAGGTAATGTTGGAACAATTCATTGACGCCCTGCCTAGTCCCATACAAAGGTGGGTAAGGCAACATCACCACCTTACTCTGTCGGAAGCCATAGATGTGGCCACCGCCTATCAAAAAGCCGGAACACCCCGCACATTCACAACACTACCAGCGAGGCCCCCCAACGAAACTCCTATTATGCGCAGCAATTACAGGGTAGCAATCGAAGAACCCAGGAATAGGCCAGACCCTAAGCCCAACAACAGAACCAGTGTCCTAAAGGGACAGGCACCCCTATGCTTTGAATGTGGGGAATGGGGCCATATAGCCCGGTTCTGTGCCAGAAAACCAAGGCAGAACCAATGGACATTGTAACACTACAAGCTCCAGGATATCGGAGGAAACTGCCCTATGTGATAGAGGTAACGGTGGATGGACGTCCCCAACAAGCCATGATGGACAGCGGTAGCAGACAGACGGCCATACAACCGCATGTGAGTGAGCAAGATCCGGGAAATGTGAGAACCATTGACATTAAATGTGTGCATGGGGACGTAAAAAGGTATCCTACGAAAGACGCTGTGTTGGGGCTACAGGGTCAAGAGATACCAGTTAAAGTAGCCATTATTCCGGCCATACCAGCCCCAGTACTAATAGGGACAGATATTCCGGAATTCGATAAATGGTTAAAGGAAGCTCCATTTGCCAAAACAGAGATCGGGATACCAATAAGAAGGGGGAAACTCACAAAAAGCCAGAGAAAAAATATGGAAGAGAACGGGAAAAGGAATGGAAATTGCCCTCATAGACTGGCGAGTGGGAGACCATCTTCCCTCGTTCCGGACCGAAACCGGACTGGATGAAACCCTAAAAAGGGCCAGGGAACAAGCCCAAGCAATGAGAGGGACCCCAGTTACTACTCCATACTTCAAGGAAAACCAAGAGCTAATATATAGGGTGACCAGAGGTTCCGATAATCAGGAGAGGGAGCAATTGCTGGTTCCCCAGTCATACCGGAAAACTCTGATCCAACTGGCCCATGACCACACAACAGGGGGGCACTTAGCGGAAAACATGACGGTGAAAAGGGTGTTGCAGAATTTCTACTGGCCTGGAGTATATGCGGAAATAGCCAGATATTGTCAAGAGTGTGCCAAATGTCAAAAAACTAGTCATCATATACCGGCTAGAGCACCTCTACAAAGAATGCCCCTAATTAGGGAACCCTTCCAGAGAATAGGGATGGACATTGTAGGGCCATTGGAGCCCACCAGTAGAGGGTTCCGGTTTCTCTTAGTGATTGTGGACTATGCCACTCGCTATCCCGAAGCTTTCCCTTTAAGGGGAATCTCAGCAAGACAAGTATGCGATGTGCTTATGCCGTTCTTTGCTCGAGTGGGAATTCCCCTGGAGATAGTGACAGATCAGGGGAGTAACTTCATCTCAGTGGTTATGAAGGAGGTGTGTAAGACCTTAGGAATTCAACACTTGAAAACCTCATTGTACCATCCCCAAACGGATGGGTTGGTGGAACGATATAACAAAACTATTAAACAGATGATAAGAAGAGCCACCAGCCCCAAGGGTTGGGATGGGATCGGGTTCTACCTTGGGTGTTGATGGTATTAAGGGATACCCCGCAATCCTCAACCAGATACTCCCCTTTTGAATTGTTATTCGGAAGACAGCCCAAGTCCATACTGGGCTTACTAAAAGACACCTGGGAACAACAGGGGGAAACCTCACTCACCGAATATGTTAATGACCTAAAAGAACATCTAGGTAAACTGAGAGACTTTGCTCAAGAAAACCTGGGGAGGGCCCAAGACAGACAAGAGAAGTATTATGATCAAGGGAGCCAACCTCGAACTTTGAAGGTAGGAGATAAGGTATTGGTTTTGCTGCCTACCCACACAAACAAAATGTTGGCTCAGTGGAAGGGCCCGTATCAGATAACAAAAATATTGGGACCTGTAAACTATGAGGTGGAACAACCCGAACGGAAAATTAAATTTCAGAATTATCACATTAACTTGCTCAAGCTATGGAAAGAAGGAACAATGGACATATTATGTTCAACCCTCTCAGACATGTCAGTCTCAGAGCAAATGGTCCCTAATAGCCATAGTAGTCTTCAAGATGTGGTTTAGGAGCAGTGCTGTCCCAGGGGACTGAGCAAAACCTTTGCCCAATAGCCTTCATCAGTAGGAAGTTGCTTCCACACGAGATTCCGTACTCAACGCTGGAGAAGGAATGCCTGGCCATAAAATGGGCTGTTGAGTCTCTTTGATATTACCTACTGGGTAGACGGTTTACCATTTCTACCGATCATGCACCACTAAAATGGTTGGCTACACAAAAAGCCTCAAACCATAGAGTTCTGAGATGGTTTTTGACGCAACAGCTTTACCAGTTCGTAACTGTACATAAACCAGGAAAATATCAGATGGTGGCTGTTTACTTGTCACGTGCCATGGACCTGCCCAAACGGCATGGGTCCTTGGGGGGAGTATGTGAGGTGGAAGCAGTGGCAGCCAGCCACCCTGGATACTGGAAGAAAGGAGGGGGTTGAGGAAGAGTCCCGTCAAATGCTGGCCATCAATGAAAAGAGACGAACTACAGATCCCAAAATGCCCCACGAAATACTGCATCAGGGGGGAGGCACACCGATGGGTAAAGAAAGGGAGAACCGGGTTTCCTTATGTTAAAACTGCCCGAACACAAACAAAGTACAGAGTTAGCCCACAGTGGACGGAACAGGGAGGAGGTGGGGAATCTGAATCGTGTGTGTTAAAACCGTTGCTGAGAACACATGGGGCTGATTACGGGGGGGGGGGCAGACAAGGGTTAAATGCAACTCCAAGAGACTCAGGAGGCGTCTTATTTTTCAGGAGCAGCGCGTGGCGAGAGACGCTGCACCCGAGTGGAGTGAGACCAGCCAAGAATACGAGTGGGCTTACTAGTAGTAAGCGGAAAGTTCACAGATTGACAGCGTACCCGGTCCAAGGCTCAAGACCTTCCAGTGGAGAGAAACGGCCGCCTAAGAAGAAGGATTCGGAGTGGTGAAGTGTGTACTATTGACATTTTGTTAATTTCGTTTTCATGGCCGGCGGACAGGTTGAAGGGTGAAAAGCCTGTTATCGCCTGGCTGTTATCTTGGAACTAATTAAGGCCAGCAGCGGCAGTTGCAAGTAAAGGAAGGCAGAACGCCTGTGCCTATGAGGTGAAAAGAACCGTCATCAGTTGGCTGAATTTATTGATCTGTGACCAGTATTTGTTGTGCAATAAACCACTGTGAAAGAAAACCTTGTTTGTCTCTAGCTGACTACTTAACAGTTAGACCAAATGTAAACCATCAAAAATGGTTCAACGAAGAAACCAAAAATGTGAAAAAAGGAAATTAGAAAGACAGTGGCTAAAAGGCCAAACAGAAGAAAACAAGCAACAATGGAAAAAATTAGACAAACAATAAAAGGAAGAATTGATTGAGGCAAAGAAAAACTACTATAACGATCAAATCTCTGCAGCCTCCAACTCTTACGGATCCTAAAATCAGTGGAAGAAACACCATCCCTCTCACCTCCCTTTCAACCCACACAGGAAGACTGAGAAGGGCCAGCTCGCTTTCCATGAAAAAAAAAAAAACCTTGCAATGACATTGGCCTGTCAGGCGTTCACCCAAGCACAATCGTCCCTGAATAAACTAGACCCTATCACCTTAAATGGAGACAAATTTAAGTTTAACCCACTCTCTACAGAGGATATGAAGAAGCTCGCCTCCACTATCAGGCAGACAACCTGTTCAGAGAACATCCTGCCCCCGAAAATCATCCATGAAAACAGACGTATTGGCTCCATTCTTTTGTAGAATGGCTAATGCCTCTTTTTAGAGACAGGCTCCAGCAGCAATCAAAGTGGTGACTGTTACACCACTAGTCATAAAACCAGGACTCGACCAACAGGACCCAACAAACCTCCACCCGATAACCAATTGTAATCTATTATTAAAAATCTTAGACAAAGCAGCGACTAAACAGTTTCAAACTTACGTGGACGAAAGTAATCTGCTTCACCCACAACAGTCTGGTTTCAGAGGTTCGCACAGTACCGAAACTGCGCTGCTCTGCTCGACCTTCAGACCAGAATGCTGAATATTTTGGACAAAGGTAAAGCCAGTATGCTGATTCTCTTAGATTTATCAGCAGCTTTTGATCTGCTAGACCACCATAAACTTCAGGAGGCACTGGAAAAATCAGGAAACTGCTCTCAGGAGGCTATAGATTTCCTCCTTCCTGGTGGAACGAAGTTCCAAGATACATTGGGGAGACGAGTCCTCTAAGCCTCTACGCATAAACTGTGGCATGCCCCAGGGGGCAAGCCTGTCCCCCCTCCTTTTTAATCTGTACCTCAGCTGCCTCTGCACCCTTCTTAACCTAGGGGTGCTATTTATTAATTTCGCTGATGACACCCAGCTGATGGTTGAACTAAGCGGGTTCCACAGCGTAGACCGCTCTATGCTTGCAAACATCTATAATGTAATTGAGGTCTGGATGAAAGTGAACTGGCTCTGTTTAAATAGCAGCAAAAGAGATCTTATGATATTCGGCTCTCCCCAGGTTAGGGCCAAATTCAACTTGGACTATGCTTTGTTTAGCATAAAAAATTCAAACATCTCAGTCTCCAATACGCTTTAGATGTGTACCTAGAGCCCACACTCGGGCCGACACTCATGTTGCATACCTAAAATAAAAAAAAAGAACAGTTGCTACTACCAAAGGCTACTCAGGCACATAAGACCTATCCTAAATGAAAAGAACTGCACCACCATCGCTGGAGCTACAATTCTCTCAAGGCTGGACTACGGAAATGTCTTATTACTGGGAGCAAATAAAGGGTGTATAGTCCAATGCCAGTGAGAACCATCAAAAGGAAAACTAGGAGGGACCATGTCACTGAAGACAGAAAGTCGATCCACTGGCTGGCCGTGGACGACCGTATTACCTTCAAAGCAGTTTCAATTGTTCACCACTGACTATAGCTCCGCTCCAGCATACTTAAAAGAGCAAATACTCTCATGTGAACCAGGACGGTCTTTGAGATTACAGGACCAATGTTTGGTGAAAACCATCCGCGTTAAGAAAGCAAATCGACTAGGACGATCTTTTCCAGTCAAAGCAACATTAAAGTGGAACAAACTCCCAGCCTCACTAAGGCTAGAACCCAACTTCTTGATCTTCAAAAAGAAATTTAAAAAATTACTATTTAGATTAAAAAAATACAGAAACCTGATCCATGAAGCCTTGTCTTCTTCAGTCCTGTCTTATATGTTTGTCTGTTGTCTTTATACCCGCGCCCTGTTGCCTGCGTGCCCATGCACGCTACAAACAAATAAACAACACTGGCCAGTCTAGTGCTGTGCAGGCATGGGATGATAGATAATGGTAATCTTGGCAAAAGAAATCGGCACGGGGAAGGTATAGTGACTGGGGCCCTCCCATCTCTCACATCCCACCTCTGGGGCTCTGGCGTATACCCTGGTAGGCCTCCCACTCCAGGGAGAGTGGGGTCCCTGCCCCCACTTCTCAGGGACAGAACTCTGTCCCGGTCATGGCAAATAGTTTGGTATATACAAAATAAAAAGACAGTGGGCCTCATTACAAGTCAGCCGGTCTGGAAACAACAGTGGCGGTAAATCCGCTGCCACCGTTGTTTCCGGACCGGCTGATTCCTAGTCCTGCAGGCCAGAGGTGTCACTCCCGGCAGGTCAGACCTGGCAGGAGCAACACCACCCGCCTGCAGGCGGACATGGAAACGCTGGCTCTGTCATAGACGGAACCAGTGTTTCCATGGTCCCCATTCCCTATGGGAATGGGGATTTACAGAGTTTCGCCTCCGGAATTACCGGGTCACCGGGGTTGTAATGCTCTCGTGATTCCGGCAATCACGGAGGCGGAATGGTATTACGTGTCCGGCGGTAGCCTGCCAGCTTTTCCGGCACGGCTACCGCCAGACTCGTAATGAGGCCCAGTATCTTTATATTTGCAGAAAGGTGGGCAAACCATTCGGTATATACAAAATTAGACTGCCCAAAAACTAAATACATACATATATTTCTGAGGCTTGTGAACCTGCTTAAATTCACATGCTTTGCATAGGCAGCCAGTAATGGCCGGTCATCTTTCAAACCTTTTTAGGTTCACACAAAATTCAAAGTGTTTTTTATTTTTTTATTGCACTAACTGAATATATTGTGCTGAGTGTTTAAAACAATTTGGCACCAAATATCCCTTGACTAACGTGGCTGAAGTGAAGGGTTTAGCTGCAGTTATAAGGTGGGAGCTCTGTGTAAACTCAACCGGGAAGCACTAATAAAGTTTAAATCTGTGGCTACGGCACTAATAAAGTTTAAATCTGTGGCTACGATGCAGAGTCCCCCTCCATTATCACTTTTACGTCGCTGGCCAACACTGTTCCCGGCCTTTGCTGCCTTTAAGAGCAGTCCTTGACCCTTTGAGACTTAATTATATATACCAACAGCTGAAGCAGGCACTACGACTTTACAAGCAGCAAAATGTGGAAAACGACCTAAGAACTGAGTTGCTAGTTTTCCTTTGGTAGTAGCGGGTAGCAATGGAAGTAGAACTAGCAACTCCTCCTCATGCATGAGCACTGTACCTCTTAGTGGGCTGAAATTCCTGCCATGTTCAAGCCTGGAAAATGAATCCTAAGCTCCCTATTCTTCACTCTTATCCTCTCTCATCCACCAATAAACCCTATATCTCTGAACATCCGGCAGGAGACCCAGCGGTTCTCCATCATGGGAGCTTCATTGATAGTATAAACACTTGAATTACTCTTGTGTCCATATTTCTCTCACTCCTTCACAATTTGTTTTGAAGCCTGCTTCTGGAGCAGAGCAGGCTGGAAAACGGCAACAAAGATGATGTGCAGTGCAGCGTAGGAATTTAGAATTCCTGGTTCGGTAGCCAACAATTACATGGAAGGGTACCATTCTCTTCTGCATAATAGGCTACTGCGGATCAACCCACCTGCCTAGTGGTCGGGTCAGAGAACTGTTCCTCGTATCCTCCACTTGTGTGCAGTTTTTATCCTATTTTTATTGGTCTCTTTGTGTATTTGTTTTGTAACCTTTGTATATTTCATTTTTAATAAAGAAAAAAACGAATTTACTTGGGGTTTGTTTGCAAAACTTAGTTTTTATAAACTCTCCTGTCCCAACAGGACTCACATTTCACTGGCTTTAATGCATGCATCCTGTGCATGTCACCTTTCTCTGCTTTGACCCGCACAGAGGCTGTGTCACATGCTTGGGAAACCTTCATAATGGTACAGTAATCTGCCAACTGTACTGAAATTGTACTGGAGTCCTTGAGGACTAGTCTCAAAGACCCCTTTATTACACCAGAAATGCTCGTGTAATAAAGGGGTCCAGTCACAGAAGATGACAGTGTACTTCAAAGTTAACTACTGTGTTTTGGATGTAGATAAGGCTTCTTTACCAGACTCATTTCAGGGGGCTGGAGGTTGTGGCTGCACTGGACAGAAAGGGATAGCCCCATGTTGTGAGCCATTCAGGGACTGTTCTGAATCTTTGAACACACCGGTACCTTCCAGGCATACCCAATGTGCAATGTTTAACTCCCCCCACCAATCCTCTGGTAATGGACGCACGTTTCCTTCTGGACAAACTCATTGCGGTTCTGGAGAGGGGCCTTAAGACCCCGGCTCAGACTGCAGGTCTGGAATGTTCTGGGTTGATCATGCTCTGGCTGTTTGCCCCCAATCTGGGACATGTGGTTCCACAGGTTTATCCTTCGGAGGTAGAGTACCGCTCCTTCCATAAAACCAATCCTTTGGTAACAGGCTCTGGTGTCCTACTAAATCCCTCTGTTGCCACTTGTACTCCTTCTTCTTAGACCTGCAGTGAAAATTCAAGGAGAGAAAACATCACTCCTAAGTGTTGTAACAGACCTGAGTCACTGGTTCCATGGTTGGTTTCTTTCAAGTGGAGACCTCGCAGAGACCAGCAGGAGTTCAAGCAACCATTTCCATGTCCTTTTCATTGAGTCTGCTTAAGCCATGGTACCAGGTGAGGTTGCCTTTTGGATAATGATGAGGGTCCTGACAATTACAGTAAATGTAACTCCTGGCAAGGAGAGCGCTGGAATCCTTTCTGGAAACCCCTCAAACTTCTCGGTTTATGAAAAGCTTTTGTCATGCCTGCGCGATGGGCGCCTACATTGACGATCAAAATGGACAAATTGGTATTCATTTATCTGTGGAAAACTCTTGGATCAACTGATATTCACTTCTTGGACTTTATTTCCCATTTGCGAAACTACACTTACCACAATGCACTTGACTACAACCATCTATTCCTGGCCCTTCCTATTCGTCATCTTCGGAACTACAATCCCCAGAAGCCTTAGGGATTTGCTCTGCTTCCACCAGCTCAGGAACAGAGAGCGAGGTGGCCGATTGTCTGCAGGTGTGCTTAGCCAGGTGCAACCAATTAGCCTGCCTCTCTGCTGGGCTGGGCAGTATAAAAGCTGCTGCCTGCAGGGGCTCAGCCTCTTGCATTAAGAGTCCTTCCTGCACCTTTTTGCTTCGAGCTTCGTATCTTTGTATGCGATTCCTCTGCATAGCAGCCGATCACGCTCCGCTGCTACCTTCCTCCATTGCCTTCCAGGATTCAGCCTTGCAGCCGATCACGCTCCGCTGCTACCTTCCGCCATTGCCTTCCTGGATCCAGCCTTGCAGCCGATCACGCTCCGCTGTTACCTTCCGCCATTGTCTTCCAGGATTCAGCCTTGCAGCCGATTACGGTCCGCTGCTACCTTCCGCCATTGCCTTCCAGGATCCAGCCTTGCAGCCGATCACGCTCCGCTGCTACCTTCCGTCCTTGCCTTCCAGGCTCCAGTCAAGCAGCCGATCACGCTTCGCTGCTACCTTCCGCCATTCCCTCTGGGCTTCCTTACAGCCCTGCTCCTTTTGGGCTCACTCCTTGCTGCCCGGCCCTTCTGGGCTCCTTGCTGTGCAGCGTGTTTCACTCCGCTGCCCTAAGCCCTATCCCTCAGGGCTTCCTTCCTTACAGCCCTGCTCCTTTTGGGCTTACCCATTGTTTTCCCTGCTTTTCTGAGTTTCTACCTTGTACCCTACCGTTCCCTGCTATCCACATGTTCCCTGCTATCCACATCAGTTTACATTCATTATTTACTTTAAGTTATTACAGTTCCTCTGTTTCCTGACTGCTACTCCCTTGCTTTCTTCCTTGTTTTCAACCATCAGTACTTTCTTCCTATCCAATACTGTTATACGGCTTTCCCTTCATTTTCCTTCTGCTAGTTTGCTATTCGACTTCCTTTTCCCTGGATTTATTTGTTAGTGTCTTCTCTTGTACTGTTTGTAGACCCCTTGTATAGAGCTTGTCTGTTGGTTTCCGTCAGGCAACCTCTGCCCCTTCCCTTGTCTAGTTTCTACGTTACAGACACCCATAGCTGCTGTTCCAAGCCATGAGCAAACAGCGTGGGCCTCTGTTATAGCAAACTGTGCAGAAGGTTAGAGTTTTCCTAAGGTTTGTGGAATACTCTTTTCCTATATCTGCATACACCCCAAGAGGGAATCCATTCTGTACCTTTTTCCTTACTACACTTGCCTACTCTTCGTTCTCCTTTCTTTCCTCTGTGTTTACTTATCTGTCCACTTTACTTTGGCACAACCACCCAAACCCTTCCTGGGTGTCCTGTGCCACTCTTATAGAGTGCCATCCTTGACAGCTTTTTCTCAGTCGCGTGGATCTCACTTGCTCACCAATGTCCTATCTTTGTTCCTTAGAAGAGGTTGGAAGGCCTATCACCTCTTGGTCAGGTTCAGACAGCTCCTTGATGGTTCATCTTTTGTGACAGTTGCTGTGCCTGCACCAGCCAAGAGAGACACTGATATCAACTCACACAAAACACTGTTTTGTGTCAGAGTACGTGGGAGTTCAGGTGGTGCCTGGACGGTGTGAACTATCGAGCAGTGTCGGTCTCCACAGATGTACAAAAACTATTTACGGACAACTTCCTTGCAGTGCTAGCGTCTACAGAGCATTAAGTCTTTAATAAAGTGCAGAATTTGCTACGTTCATCTGGGCGGTTAAACGGACAAGGGTGGCGTGGGAGACTTACTCTTCTGTTTGAAGGCCGGGGGGGGGGTATCGGTCCTGGACTTTGATAATTACTACCTAGTGCCCAGGCTAGCCATGTGAAGTACTGGTATGGCCAGGCTTTGTATGCTCAACATGTAGAAAGGGCCACAATAGCACCAAACAGGCTCACAACTGCAATCTGTGATAGACACCTGTTGGCACACCAAAAGATACATACGATACACACCGCCCTGTATGCTCTTCACCCCTAGCATTGTAAATGCAGTCACCCCACACCCTTGGTTACAGATATATTCTTTGATAAAGTAGGTGGAGTACCTAGCACATTGTATGGAGGGTTGCACAGGGAATTGGAAAGAATGGGCACTGTCAGAACTGATGATTGGTTCAGGGCTCGTTCTTCTCATTGGAGGAATTCCAGGGAATGCGAGGCACAACATTGAACTTATAGATGATTTATCATAGGATCATGAGGGAACTCGGCACAATAATAGACGCATTCCCGCACAACAGCTTCAAGCTAATAAACTATTGCTGTACATCACATTCCGCGGTCAACCCAAACACAGGATATTAGTGCAGGAATGGTGAACTGGTAAAGCTACGATGGGCAAGAGGGTCTGGGAAAGAATGATGGGTCAAGACATTACTGATGAGAACTGGCAGTACATTTGCGAACAACCTAAGAAAGGCTCAAGGAACTATAAACACAAACTACTACACTTATTTCCCTCCCCACTCCCCAAAAATTGGGACGTTCAACCCTAGCACTCCTGGTGCCTGCCAATGATGCATGTTTCCTGCACATGGCCTGGAGCTGTGCTAAAGTTGCAGAATATTGGGTTCAAATGGCAGTACAGCTGGAGGGAATGATGGGGCTAGAAATCAAGCTGAGTCCAGAAGTTTATATGTTGGGCCTCACTCGTAGCTTCCCCAAGAGAATACACAAGTTCGTAGGCATATTGCCCTTAATTGCAAAGGGGCATGTTACCCCAAGTTGGTGGTCACAACAAGCTCCACTTGTGGTCGATTGGTTAAATTACTTCTCTTAGTGTAACACGCAAGAGGAGACATACAGGGAAATTGTGGCAGCTGCCTCCAGCCCCAAAGACTATTGGGCCCCTCTGAAAGCCTATCTAAATGGGAAGGAGGACACATAGGCTTGAGGAGCAATGGGATGCTGAGAGATGCAGGACTGAGGTCCCTACCAGGGGCGCATTGGGGTATGCTGATGGCCGGGGTTACTGCATGCTATTTTCAGAGACTTAAGCATGATGTCTGACTACAAGGCACTCTTGACTGATCAGGTGAACTCTTCTGCTTAGTAAATGTGTAGTCAACACACACTGCATGAAAAGTGGATTCCCTCACTTTGTTTTTGCTGTACATCTGTGGCCATGTACAGAGGCTAGTTAGGCAGGAACTGTGAAACGAAACTGCAGACACACAAGGCTCTCCTTGCCATGAGATGCAGGCATTTTAACTCAAGTAGCCTCATGTATGTTTTTTAACTGTTGCAGAAGTTGTCCTTGTTTGTGACAGAGAGTACAGTTCTATTGATACGGTCCATTTGTAATGTAGCGGTTGCTTATCAAATGCAGAAAATCCAATAAAACCGATATTAAAAAATTAAAATTAAAAAAGACAGCAGTACTCTGGTATATCCCAGGGTTAGAAAAGTCACAACCAGGCAGCTATTGAGACAGACATATGCAGCTTAAGGTCTAAGTGCAAGCATAAAGCAGGATCCCAAGCACATTGTGCGTCCAGAGTCAAAGATGACATGGGCTCTGTTCTGTCTGTTGAGCAGAATTTCATTTTTAATGGTTCTTACTCCCTACCTTTATGGGTCCCCTAACCTTTTTTGTTGGCTTCCATACTTTGTTTACCTTTTCTTTTGTGACCAAATGTCACTGGAACTTTTTCTGGTGTGCTCCCCTTACTAGCTCTTACTAGCTCCTAGGCTACCACCAGATGGATACTTTTTAAGCATGCCATTTTAATGGATTGCATTCTCCTGCAGAATCCTCATCTAATAGATCTCCCTTCCAGCGTTTTCGACAGCGGTGTAATGCGGTTCATGACTCGACCTTGCCACTCCAGAGGTGGCGTCAGCAGTACATTTATCATGCTACTATGCCCCCCATACTGCTGTTCCTTTTTCCGTGCGCTCAAATGCAAATTCTCTTCATTAAGTTTTTTTCAATCGACACATGTCGGGCCCTAAATCCTTGGGTTTCAAGTGTGGTCAGGACTGCGTCTCATAGATGTCCATCACAGACCCGCACAGTATTTGCATTTGGTGTCTCGGGCTGCAACACAATGTCGGCATTGCGCTTCCTGTCAACAAATGAGCCCGAAGGCGATCTGAACGGTTGGCAATGGTAGCCCTCGGGCGGCCTCCTTCAAAGTCTCTGGCGCAATCAATGGTCAGGTCGTTGGGCCTGACACCGAAGGCCCAATGCCCGAAAAGGACAGGCAACATAAGAAAACGAAAAAGAGCTTGCACTCAAAGTGAGTCACACCATTCGTCCTTGTCCTCCCACAAGAAAAAGAAACCTCGCCAGCATAGACATGACTATGGGTGCCCCGCGAGAAGAGTGGTAGGTGTTTAAGAACCAGATGCTCCCACTCTTTGAAACAGCCACGGCGGGTAGGGCTCTGGCTTCGAAACCACAGGCAGTCCAGGCAACAGTTGTGCCCGGAGGCTCTGGCACCAAGGTGACCATGTCAGGTTCTATGTCCTCGAGCTCGAAGACGATAATCACGAAAGTGATGGCCCTCGAGTCGTTCACATGGAGGGGCATCTTCGGAGCGATTTCGTCATCTGCAATGACGGTCGACCGCCCATTTGCCCCGGAGTTGAGATCAGAGTTTTTTTCACTCCATGAGGTTTATCTTCGACGAAGAAGGGGATTCGGTCCCTTTTGCTATGGAGCCGATGAGCGGGGGAGTTGGGGTAGCTGACTTTTTTTACAGATCAGGCTGATTTAATGGCACAGGCTGAAGGTCTGCACAAGGCAAGTGGGCTCGACACCTAACCTCGACCTTCAGCAGGCATCCCCTTATGGACGCCCCAATGCCCAGTGCAGAAAAGACAGAGAGGGTGGTCCTGGCTTTGGGTCTAGATCCTCCATCCAAGCCCCTCATGGCCTACTAGCTTAGTAACATCCTGGACAAAGGGCTGCAGACCGAGGGAGCATTGCCTTTTAATGCAGCCTTATCTAAACCCATTGGTATGTTGTGGCAGAAACCATGTTCAACGCCAGCCGTGAATGCTGAGCTGACCAAAAAATATAAGTCTCGCAGAGGGGACTTGCCCTTCCTTTCAGCTCACCCTACTCCAGAAGGGTTGGTGGTCCAAGCCGCCAGTTTAAGCTCACGGCCAGCCATATTCTCCTCCAATCTGACTACAAACAGAGAGTCGAAGAAGACTAATGCTTTAGCGAAGATGATCTTTGTGTCAGGGAGCATGCTCTAAAGGCAATCAATGGCTCCTCTGCCGTCTCTAAATATTATCAGTGTCTGTGGAGAACAATTTCTGAGACGTCTGATCATCTCCCAGCAGGGGATGTGAGAGATGTGTTTTTGGATTTGACCAATGATGGCAAGGTGGTGCTTTGTCAGTCTCAACACCGCGGACTACGTAGGCTGTGCCATGGGAAAGTCCACAGTGCTGAGGAAGTTGGCTTATCTCGCCTACATTTAAGCTAAGCTACTAAGCATGGCATTTGAGAGCAAACATCTGTTTGGGCCAAACACCGACAAATCTTCAGTAGCCTGCCAAACGGTCCTACAGCTTCTCCTCTAGATACAGGCGCTGCAGCTCGGTACATTCCTTTTGGAAGGAAAGCACAACTGCCGCAAGGCTAGAGGCGATTTTTGCATTCGGACGATGCCGATGTGTCCTCAAAGGGCCATCAGACTTCAGCAGCAGGGCCTGTGGCGTCCACTAAGCCGCTTTGAGTTTTGCCCACATGTTTCACCGGTTGGAATGAGGATCTCTGAGCACTGGGATGGATGGAAGGAGATAACATCAAACGCCTGGGCCTTGCCGCTTGTCCGATGAGGACACTGTCTGCCCTTCTTAAAAAGACCTACAGACAGACCCCACCCCAGCAGCCAGAGTAGGAGTTCTAGGAAGCAGTGAGCGCCTTGCTGATAAAGGGTGCAGTCGAAGAGGTACCAACCCAGGAGAGAGGATCTGCTTAGTATTCTCTGTATTACCTCAGGGCCTTGAACAAGTTCAGGGTCATGCAGTTGAAATAGATTCTCCAGATCTCTGCAATTCCAGGACTGGTTGGTGGGGCAGGATCTTCAGAACACCGATTTCCATATGCTGTTCCATCAACAGAACAGGTGGTTCTTGAGATTAGTCATCGGGGACACTCCGTTCAGAGTGCTCCCTTTTGGCTTAACCTCCACGCCAAGAGTTTTTACCAAGCTGATGGCAGTGGTAGCAGTACTCCTTAGGAGATCCTGGAGTTCACATATTCCCTTACCTGGACAACTGGTCGATCCAAGGAAGGTCCCCATGACAGCTTGAGGACATCTGTGTCCTACTTCACAGCTTGGGCTTCTCCCTGAGCTTCCAGAAGTCCCATGTTACCCATGTGGAACGCTGTTGGCACATCATCGGGCTGTAGTTGCGAGCGATCAGGCTAATCTTGATGGCTTTTGTGCCTTCCCTCAGGGGGAAACATGACCTGATTCTGACAGACAACACAGTGACCATGCATTACCTCAACAACCAATGAGGTGTGCGGTCCTTACCCCAGTGCAGGGAGGCCTTGCAACTATGGTTCTATTTGCTGGAAGACGAGATCTGCGCTTCTGAAGCCCATTTGGCAGGAGCAGAGAACGGGTTGGCAGACACTATAAGCAGGCAGAGCACGGTCTCACACAAGTAGAAGTGTGCCCAGATGTCCTGGAGGAGATCCAACAGTAGATCTGTTTGTCACGAGGACCAACGTGAAGTGCAGGCAGTAATGCTCGAGGGAATTGCCAGTGAGGGGTGATACCTGTCATCCTGTGGGTTCTCAGGATGTTCCGGGCCACAGACTGGGCATGGAGAACTTGATACTCGGAACGTCAGGCGATGGCCATCTGCCCACTGCACCAGCCTCCTCAGAGGCCAGACCTTTTATCCCAGTCGGAAGGTCGGCTGCTCCAACTGTACCCAGAGTCTCTCAATTTACATGTTCTTGAGAGGATTAGGTGTGATGATTGGGACTTGTGAAGAGTCAGGAATTAAACATTTTGCACGCAAAAAACTATTAACGCATCCGACATGTAATAAGCCTGCTCTACCTTCCCTAAAGTCACAGGTGTCACCTCTGTGGCTATTTCTCCAGTTTCCAACAGGGACCATCTGTCTGAGGTCCTGGCGTTAAGCGCACGTAGGAGGCAGAGACTATGCATTGGGAGACCTGATACATCCTCCGATGCTAGTGATGTTAATAACATGTATAATGAAAGTAAAGGGTTGGCTCACCAAATAAATACCCCGGTTACTGTAGGGATCACTAACTTTGAAATCTCCTCAATAAATGAAAGGGATTTAATGGCCTGTATAATATACCATTCTGGCGCAAATGGGATTAAGGCTGTTTCAATGGTACAGCTATTGTCTGACTACGAGGATAGCCCACAGAAGCACATCACGCCTGAACAATGGACGATAGTAAAGGCCAACATGGCCAAGGAGTTAAATATGTTTAACAATTTCTCTGATTTCTGTTCATGGATGGATTCTCTGGATAAATGTGCGGAGAACTAACGGCCGGTTAATACTGATAAATCTTGCCAAACAGACTTTCCAATTCCCCCAGTGGTGCATCAGTATCTGGGCAAAGTGGATAACTACTGTCAGACAGACTGTCAACCTAGACAAAAGGATGAGCACTCACAAACTGCACATGAAATATCTGATTGTTTAGGTTTTGAAGTTACCTCTCATCCCACAGTAACGTTATCCCGTCCACCTCCTAAAATAAGCGAGCGCTCACTGGCGCCTAATACCTCTTGTTGATGCAAAGAAACCTAAGTTAGGCCCTGTGTTTTTACGCCGATCTGTGAAAGCTCGAACATTTCCAGGTACTTCTAGAAGTCTGCAAGTAAGAAAATCACTAATGCCAGCGCTCATAGATAAGACCACAAGAGGTTTTGTTATGGACCACAGGAACTTCATTATTTCTAATATTGAGAAGCCACGTGGAAAAGAGGCGAGAGGCTCTACGGAAAGAAGTATTGCCTTGGCTTCACCAAAGAACTGGCCCGGGAGTGGTCAGAGGTTCTGACCTAAATGTCCTATCTAGGGATGAGTTTGATGACTGGTGTGCCCAGGAGAATAGGGACTGTATTGTTGTAGGATGTGGGACCAGTAATTCGCAATTTTCTATCAGTATCTTTCAATATTTGCCTCAAGTCTTGTAGTTGACCAGACTTAGGATTCATTTGCTGTTTAGAATTATTTTTACTATGATCAGTTGTGATCTTGCTGTCCTGTTTATTGTTTTTGTTTTGATACGGTGTATTTATGTTGATAAATTGTTGTCTTGTTATAGCGTTTTGATGCCTGTGGGCTATACCGCTCTCTAAACAAATAAAATAAACAAAATACAGATACAAGTTTGCCATGTTTTTCGTTAAAGACTTTCATTGAAAATAAAGGGGTTGTGAAAAGGCCTCTCTGGCCAATTGTAGTTTCTTTCCAGATCAGTTCTTTGACCAAGTGCAACACTTGAACTTCATTGAATGTTCGCTTCTCTCAAAACAGTTCTTTGGGCCTCTCTTTGCCAAGTGCAACACTTGCCCACTGAACTTGTTTAACACAATGCTTTTCAGCTACCTGGTGATAGGTAGGAATTGGTGCAGTCACACTGTGAGACTACACAAGACTTATCTGCTTGCTATTACATAACTCCCCTTTTGGTATAGGTCTGTACTACACAAGTTGGTAGTGTGACTGAGCAGCCATGCCCATCTCAAGACAGATAAATGTGAGCTGTAGAGCTGTACAGATGAAATCAGTCAATACAAGTAACACAGTAACACACTCTCAAGGTTTCAGTTATAAATGTGTATTTATTTATTTACACATCAAGTTTTAGCTAAGCTTCTTTAAAAAGGAAATTGTTTGTAACAGTCAAGCAAACTTTGGAATAACGTTTCAATGGTCAATAAATAATAGTATTGCATTTATATATAACACCAATATACTTTTTAGACTCTTGAGTTGCAGGAAGGAAGGGTAAAAGAAAAATAGAAAGATTAGAACATACTTCCTTATAAGAGTAAGGCAATTGAAATCCTCCCATGAAATCTAGGTATGCCTTTACCAGCAGTAAATGTGTTCAACAAATTACAACCTATGAGGGACAAGCAATGCCAAAGTCAATGGATTCAGAAAGATGCCTTTAGGGAGCCAGGACAGCCAAAGTCAACTGGACAAAGTCTATAGTTCTGATGCACTTCTTGGATAAATGTCTTTCACAAAGTCAGATAGTTCTAATAGAATCACCGAAGGGACACAAGCTGTTAAGCCTGTGCAAGGGGAGTTGAGATCAACTCAAAGTTAAGCAAGTGCAAATCTCAAGTGAAAAAGCACGACTTAAGGCAAGATGTTAAGTACCCTGAGCCCAAAAAGTACATCTGGTTTGAAGAAAAGTGGTCCAGCTGGATTTCGTCTTGCTACAGCCAAGCAGGCCCTGGTTCCTGAGCCTCAGTCGTGGGAACAAGAGGGAGGATGTCTGGAGGGCTCCTGCAGCAGTACTCGGGAAGGACTTTGCCAGCTACTGGCTGTCTTCGATTCAGCGGCACATCACGTGTTCAGCGTTTCGCAAAACAGCACTGATGCAGATTGAATATCTCTCGTTGGACTTTCCTTGCTCCCTTGATCCTGGAATCTGGTGAGGGGACTATGGATTGGAATTTCCTGCTTCTGGAGTGTCCTTAGGCGGCTACTAGAACTTTTGGCCCAATTCGTTCCACAGCAGATGTTGCACTCGTTTATGGACACTCCACCCCTGGCATTGGGCTTCTGCAGCAACGGAGAGGCACAGAAAGTCGGGGCTTGCGCCAAAGTGGAGTTTGTCTCAGGGTTAGTTGGTCCCACTAACCCAAGGGGAAAAGTCGTTCTGTCCGGAGCTTCTCTGTCGATACGAAAAAGGAGGTCAACACAGAAGCAGGGCTTCACCGGTACTTCGAGATGGAAGGAGGTTGCAGCAGGCTTCTCTTCACGATTTCTGCTTTGTATTTTTCTTCCAGGGTCGACTCTGCCTCTAGTCTCAAAACCCTCACCTTTTAAGCAAGTTTCCCATTCATTCACAGCCTAGGCTGCCAATCACACAGCAGGGTGGCTGTCCTTTCAGGACGGCCAGCTGGCCAATCAGGACTAGTTTCGTTCAGGCACTCCTAGACACAAAGGACATGGGAGTTTCAGGGACCTCCTTCACTTCCTGCGCTTACAGACACACTGGAGCCATGGGCGGTCTTCATGGCTGAAGCCTGCCAAATGCAAAACACACAAAGGGCTCAAATCTGTCTCAACGCACAGAGTAAAAGCCAAGAAAGACCCCACAAACAGGAAATGGCAAAAAGGAAGACGGGGGCCATTTTGACAAAATGGACACCCATGGGTTCTGTACTGCAGCTGAGGGTTCAGCCTGTGGTTAAAAAAAAAGTACACTGGTAGTAAAAATTAAACCACTGCCAGCAGCCATTTAAAGTAGTGAGGGTAACAAAAAATGTTACATGAGAAATAGGATAAGGGGCTACTCAGTAACCCCCCCCCCCCCAGCACTCCACAAAAGATGGTGTGTGCTGGACCTACAAAAGTAAAAAAGTAAGTAAGATCAGTTTCAATTTACTATTCTTGGGAACAGTAGTTCACCCAAGAAAAGGTATTTTAACCTTGAGAGAAATCCAAAGACTTCTCAGCGACAATGCACTGAAGGTGCTGTGTGTCACTATACAAAAAGCATATGCCTATGGAGTTTTTCAGACTCCAAAAACAGTGAAGACATAAAATCTTAATCAGGGAAAAGCACATGAGAGAGTAAGAACAAGGTCCCACTCATTCAGGAGTTAAAATTAAAAAGTCCCAAGTTCAGCAAAAGAGCTGGGGTTCTCTAAGGTGTGAGGAAATTAGCACAGAAATTAAAATTCTCCCTAACATCTGGCACACTTGAGATTGCCTGGTACACTCCCTTGCCAGGTTTTCTAATGTCCACGCACTTGTGACTGCCTGATACACTCCTTTTCAGGACTTCTGCTTATTCAGGTTTTCCGCCCGATCCAACAGATGCCTGTATACGATATTAGATAATGCATCTTCTTGATATATTGTCTTCTCTATGCATTTTTCATATTGGCACTGTGTACATTTACACTTTAGTAAAGAGTTTATTTGTGACTTATGTTTCCTTAAACTTCCATTTATTCGCGATCTGCCTGTTCGCTGATACCCTGTGGTGTCACCGTTGCTGTCAGGGGGGCTCACTGGCTTCTGTAGGCGTTGATATCTTCTCTCACAGTCGGCTGGTAAAGGATTCCCTTGCGCTTCTCTCTTGCGGTCTGCTTTCCTTTGCGGCTTCTACTCTACACGCCTGCTGTTCTCTCACCTTCTGCAAACACCCAGGAGTTCTTCAGCGGCTCTGGGCATCCTCGCTGCATTCCGTAGCTCAGTAGTACCTTCTTCCTACGGTGGTATGATGCCTGGCTCCACCACGCTGGTTCTGGCTTCTCGACCCTCGGCTCCGTTCAGAGAGGTGTGATTCTCCTTCGCCAGTCGCTACAGCAGCTGCCTTACATTCTCTATTTGTGCCAGAAAAGAACTAGAGGGCTCACTAGTTTCACAGTTTCTTTTGTTCCATATTGCTCGATCCTTCTTCTTCATCTCAGTATTTTGTAAATTCTGACAACAGAAGTCATTGTAAATGATTGACTTGTGGCATTTGGATGCGCATTTTTGAAAGGTTTTGCTGGCAAGTCACTTCTGACGGACAGCGTCATTTCTGACGGATAAGTGGAATTAAAAAAGGTGATTCAATCAGAATGGCAAGGTTGGCTCAAAGACTTGACCCTGTTCTTCATGGGAAAAGAGGAGGAAACATGGCAAAAAGCCATGAGGTTTTCAGACATTGGGAGATTATTCTCAAGAGAAAATGGGGGATACCATGTCTCACCCGATGGAGTCATGACATCTCCCGGAGGCCGTCTCCTCTCATGGGACCCTCCTTCATGTTGCTGCCCGCAGGGTCCGGGACAGGTAGCGGCTGCCGTCCCCTGGCCACATGAGAGGTTACTGCCGGAAAATCAGTGAGGACTCCACCGGATTCATCACAGACCTATCGGAAGAGGTACTTGGTGTTGCTGACTGCACACAGGCATTCCACTAGATCGTATACGTGCAGGTGGAGGAAATGTGAGGCATGGTGTAGGGCACGTTGGATGGACCCTATATCATGCCCAACCGCCACAATGATGGAATGCCTTCTGTCTCTGGCCTCATCAGGCCTTCATATAGGCATGCTCAAAGGTTACCAGGTGGCTTTTTCAGAGTTCAAGAGGTCTCCAGATCAGGGATCCTTCTTTACTATCCCGGTAATGGCCCACTTTCTGAAGGGCCTTGTGAATAGGTTTCTGCCAACGCCATTTGTGGTTCCAGATTGAGACTTCAATTTGGGGCTTTTTTTTATGTTGGCTCCGTTCGAGTTGATGCATTCTTCTTCTGTTAGCTTAGCCGTAACACGGTTTCTCTGGTGGCCATTAAATCAGCAAAGCGTGTGCGTGAGCTGCAGGCTCTTTCTTTTGCTTGCCACTCTTTGTGTTTTATCAAGGAGAAGGCTTCACTTAACGTTTAACCTAAATTCCTTCCAAAGGTGGTATCAGAATTTCACATCTCTCAAAGCATTCTACCCACCGCCTCACCCTTCCAGGAATGCAGAAAGGCTGCACAGACTGCACTCAAAGGGGGCTGTCGGCTACTATATGGCCAGGAAAACAGACTTTAGACGTGACAAACTCTTTGTTGCCTTCTCACAATCCAGGAAGGGCCTGGCAGTGTCCAAGCAGATGATTTCCCAGTGGATAGTCCTCTGCATTGCAGAATGCTACCAGAAAGTGGGAAAGCAATTGCCATCGAGCACATTCCACCAAGGGTGTGGCGACACCCTCTGCATTGCAATGGGACGTGCAGGTGAGAAAGATCTGTCAGGCGGCGATGTAGTCATCGCTCCACACGTTTAGAAAACATTGCGATCTGGACATGGCGAGTTGCGCTGACCCCTGATTTGGAAGCGTGGTGTTGCAAAGCCGAATCCTATTGTATTCTTCCCCACAGCTGCTGAGCTCGTTGGTGGGGGGGAGATGGGGATCTGAGATATAGTGATGTAATATATGTACTGCCAACATCACATCCAGAGATGGAATGGCACATTTAAGTCATGAGGGAGTCGATGCCGAGCTGCACTATATCCTCTGTCAAAAAAGATTCAGAGTAGCTGATGCTGGAAGGGATATCTATCTGATGAGGAATCTGCGGGAAGAGAATCCATACAAAGAACATTAGTGATAAGTAATTTCTCCTTTTGTTGCATGCTGATTCAGTCATCCTGAGTGTGTTTGGGAATAGGGTGGTGGCAGCATTTATTTTTGGGTACATCTGGGTTTAGCAAATTAGTAACTCAATGCTCTGAAATGGGAGCCATTGGGGTACTAATAATGTTTAAGCCCTGCTCCCGGACATTTTGTTTTTGGCCAATAGTGTGTGTGGAACTTGATGCATGGCCAAAATGCCCATTTTGCATGCGCCCTCAAAGGGGCCCTCGGTTCTGATTTTAAAATGGTGTTGACTGGGTTAAAATCCTCCAGACATAACCAGTTTTCCAGTGTGGGAGTGCTTATCTGTGTGCCATTGTTAGGGCCAATTTGATTGTCCAATAAAGCCATTGTTCACTGCTTGAACTGTGATGATTGACCTGGCTTGGGCCAACCCCTCAGTTAATGAAATATCAGTGGGAGGGCTTATGCATTCCTCAGAGCCATGCCTGATCCTTAACTGAAGACTGCTGTGAATATGGACTGGTACTGCAGCCCTGGTTTGGCCATAGTAGTCCTGCGCATCATACTCCTCTCTGTTGGTGGAATCCTGTCCAGGGCTGTTTATTTACTTCATGCCATCGTACTTGCTGGTTAGACTGACTGACTTTTTTGCTCAACTCTTCTTTTCCTGCAGTTGCTGCTGCTGAACCCTTTCTGCACTACCTGGATTGGAAAACCAAGTGGCTTGCTGGCTGCTCTGCCTCAGTTCACTAGTGGGACATCTTAGGTCGCCGCCAACTGTTGCCTCCATTGTGGGACGGTTCTCTGCTGTCTACCTGTACCTTTTTTTTCTTTTTTATTGTTTTATAGCCATTTAACAGCTTTTCACATATCAACATTTCATCATATAGAAACATGTTTAAAATAAAAATAAGAGAGAATGAAAGAAATCTTCAAATCCATCTGAACCACAAAATTAGACACATACTTATATCTAAAAAGAGAAGACCAAAGCAAATAAAAGCACCAGACCATTAAGAGGGGGGTGGAGAGCCCTCTCCAAAAGCCTATTTGTTGTCTTGACAAAACACCTTTTGTCTCAGCCCAACCCTCCAACTCCCTCAAAATGATACCCACAAAGGTTTTACTATCTACATCAAGAAGGCAGATCGGGCGATAATTTCTTGGATGCTCCCGATCTCCCTTCTTGTAAATTTGTATTATCGTAGAACCTTTCCATGATGCTGGGAGATTTCCACTCCTCACCACCTCCCTATTTAGGGTCATACGTATTCGCAACCACATGGGGATGTTTGATTTCAAGATCTGGTTTGTTAGGCCATTTGGCTCTGAAGCCCTGGAGGACGATGATTTTATCAAGTCTCCTACCACATATGTAGTAACGTTTAAGTCCCATGAAGTTCTTTCAAGTGCATCCCTTGCTGAATTTATAAGTTTCTTCTAAAGATCTGTTAAGTGCTTATGCCACACCTCTTCTCCTATAACCTTGCTCTGCACATTACTCTGACTGATCGTCAATTAATAATGGACAAAACATTTCTTGAATTAGGTGGACTCACAGCCCTCAACATCATTTCCCCATCTTTCTGACTTACATGCTTAGTTCTTATATATAAATTGTTCCGATTTTTCAATTTGCTGCTATAGAGCTCCCCTCTTAGATTCTTGGCATTCAGTGAACGAACTTCTCTCCTCAATTCCCTTTTTCTTTTCCAGGTGTTATCATCAAAAGAGTGTTTATGCGAGATCTCCATTTGACCTCCCGTAATAATAGGCTTGTCTATATGCCATAGAAAATGGACAAAGTTGGGGGAACTACATGCCATTCATATGTCATTGTGACCCAATTCATCAAATATATTTCAAAGTTTACCATTGAGAACTGTCCCACCTTTTGTGAATTTTTTTAATTCTATTTTCTTTAATCTATTATCAAATCTTCATGTTGACTATTCAGACTACTTTTTTGATTCATAGTTTTAACACACTGGGAGTTTTTCACCCATTAAGACTATGCCGACTCAGCCAAATGTTATCTCTATTCTCCCTAAAAGCTCAGACAGATTCTGTAAGAAATCTTCAAGGTGGGCCCCTGCAGGGTTCCAGTATACATCAATTATTATTATAATTTGGGTCGACATATTACTTCTTGCCTCCGTCTTTGCTGCCAAAATGCCCTGTTGGGCATTACTCAGTGATTCTATATTTTTAAAGATTGAATTGCAACAGGTGATGAGGAGACCCCCTGAGGGCCGCCCCTCAGACCCACCTACAGCGTATTGCTCAGCAATCTCAAATCCATCGACCTTTAAAACCTGAAGTGAGCCAGGTTTCCTGGAACATAATTGTCATAATGATTAAAAATCTCTTCTCTATCTGACATGTTTTTAAACTAGCTGGAACCTCTATTGTTCCATCCAGGGACTCCCCAGGAAGCCCCAGCTTCTGAAAGACTTGTGTTCGTATTTCTGGCAACAGTGCGCATGCATTTGCCCCAATATTTGATTTTGGGCTCACCTTAACCAACTTATCACCGTCTTTAAGATGGCCATTCTTAATTTCAGACCCCACCCTCAAAACCATTTTTCTTGTCTGCTTATCTACTTTCTGTTCAACCCCTTCATACAACAAATTCAGACTCTTGGGATCGCAAAAGACGAATTTTTAAATATATTGTCTTCCTGTGACTTACAGTCCATCTTCTCATGTCCCCCCTCTTGCAGTTACATATCTTTGTATAATGTCCCTCTAATTGATCATAATGCAGGGTTAATGATGTTAGTTTAGTCTCTTCTTCCGTAAGCGCCTTTTTATTCGCTTTCTCATCTGCCCTCAACTGTTTTGTGTTAGACATTCTTTATTTAGACTATCATCTCTGCTCTGTTCCTGCAAAATATTGTTGTTTCTTTCTCCTTTCGTTGCGCACTGGTTAGGCCCAACTATACTCTGAACTTCCAGTGCCTTTCCGTCCTTTACTCTCCTTAAAAATATAGGAGCTAGCTTCACTGGGGGTTGTTGAGTATCCTTTTGAACTCCTACTGTTGTTGCAACTACCATTGGATCATTCTAGTTTATTCCTTTTCCAATTCCATTTTTGTCTGCACTTTTTTAACCATTCTGTTTCCACTCCTTCCTCCCCGGCCATCTTTGCAGTCTTCTATTTTACTTTTCATGAGTTTACAGCTCCTGTCACCGGTGGCAGAGTGAGTCCTTTCACAAACTGGTTTGTATCCGCCTTTCGGATCCTTCGTTTTTTATGTTTTGTTTTTGGTTAATTTTTTAGCCGTGGGTACGGTCTCTTTTGCCACCTCCTCTGATTTCTTTCTTTTGTCTTTTCTTCGTTTTTCCATTCAGCTTTCCTCCTAAAAATCCTTGACAAGGCAGCGTGCAATCAAATCCAGCACTTCCTCGAGTCCAACCATATCCTTGGTAAGAGGCAATCTGGTTTCTGACAAGATCACAGGACGGAGACTGCGCTTCTAGACTATAAAAAGAATTATTGGAAATCATGGACGAAGGCAAACCTGCGCTTCTCCTGGATCTTTCTGCTAAGTTTGTTCTTGTGGATCATAAGACTCTCAGCAGATATCTTACCAACGCAGCGCAATTCTCCCCAGAAGCCAGGAGTTGGATCACTTCCTTCTTGGAAGGTAGAGCCATGAATGTCTTCTCTAACCAGGCTTGTGCAGCACCAATCACCATCCACTGCAGAGTCCCCCCAGGGCTCCTGCATGGCACCAACTTTGTACAATTTATTCACCAAACCTTTCTTCGACAATCTGGACACTCTCGGCATAGCATACACAAACAATGCAGATGACAGTCGGGTCCTCATACCTCTTTCAGGGCTCTTATAACCAAGATGCCAAGTCTCTACAGGACATCTACGCCATCATCCAGCATGGATGGCAGCAAATGGGCTTTGTCTCAATGGAGACACGACTGAGATTTTCGTAGTCGTCCCTAAAGAAACTCAGCCAACTATATAGTGACTTCACCATTGATAACACAATCATATTTGTCTCACCATCAGTAAAGACCCAAGGGGTATACCTTGGCTCCACTCTATCCATGTCACGCCAGGTGAGTGTGGTTGCTTCTTCTGCCTCATTCACAACTAGACTTATAAATGCAGTTAAACCTTACCTGTCAGAACTGACTTTCTATAGCTAAAGCCACCGCTGGAACCAAACTAGACTATTGTAATGTACTTCTAGATGGCACTTCGGCTAAAAACCTGAACAGACTTCAAGCCATACAAAATAATGCCCTCAGAGCCGCACTGAACATTTCAAAAAGAGATCACATCTCCCAAGTCAGACGCTTGGCCAACTGGCTCCCAACAAAGAACGGATCACGTTCAAGATGCTAGCCATAACTCAAAAGTGCCTGCCGTTCACAGCCCCACATACCTGTCTGAGAGCATTGTCAGAGCCACCTCTGCCAGACCCAAGAGAGCGCATCACGCCTACCAGTTGTACATCCCCACCATAAAAAGGGTCAAAACATTGTTCCTAAGCTCTGGAGTGCTCTACCTAACACCCTCAGAGCAGAGACGTCACACATGGCCTTTCAGAAATCATTAAAAATGATGCTCTTTAACTAACTCACCCTCTTCCACTTAATCATCGGCCCTAGTTTCTCCCCCTAAAGACTCTCGCCATCCTGCCCTGTTTGAGCTTCCGCACTTAAGAGTTCCACCCCCTTCCTCATTATACCTTTGTCATTAACTTGTGTTACCTCACTGCTATTAAGTTCACTGTAACCACGAACCAGTCAGGCCGTCTCTTTGTGTCTCCCCAGTTTCCCCCACACTGATTTATTTATGTAACTAAGTAAGCCTGCTTGTAACAGCGCCACAATGCCCTTGGGCTGCTTGTGCGCTATATAAATGTTAAAAAATAAAATAAATAAATAGAATTCTGGCGCCTTTAAATCATCCCCCAGGGCTGCACTCCTTAGGTTGTATGAGGGCGACATGCTCAGTCAAATGCCTCTGCCGTATATTGCACCCTCACTTGGCTTCACCGGACTACAGGGGCTGCGGGGAGCTATGCCGGCTCTGTATTACTTTTGCGCAGACGTATTTATTAGTGACCAGGTGTTACGAAGAAACGTACTTGCGATATTCACAAGCTCCTCTAAAGCGTCTCTGGATCGCGCAGGACTTGCAGAGCTTCTCTTTACTCTGCTCCGCTTCTTGGAAAAACTTCAAAACTTGCCAAACACCTGTAGCTTGCCGCCTCTGTACTCTCTTTAGCGTTCTCCACGGTCTCCAAGAGTGGCTAGAGGTGCTGGTAAAAGCTTGAGGAAAAGAACTCTTGAGCGTCAAGCCGCACCATAGCTTTCCAAAATCACACTGACAAACAACAGCTGCTTCCGACGCTCATAAAAACGGGTATAGGCAGCGCTGCTGAGGAGGCACACTGCAGCTTGAAAGCACGGACAAGTAACCTTAGGTGCAAGGAGGGCATAGGGGACGGGGCAGAACACATGCTACTGGACACTTCCCTGCACCTCCCCTCCACTCCCTTCTCCTTCAGCTACGAAGAGACAGGAAGGACAGGATGGGGGCCTAGCAAGGTGCAAAGGCACATTAGCATGTGCAGCACATACACCAGGATGTAATAGTTGGTGACCTCTGATGGTCACCAGGAGGTGCAAACTGCTGTCGGGTCCAGCCGGTGTAACATCACTTTTTCCTATCTGTCAGAAAATCCTATCTTGCTGACTGAGCATGCCTGGCCATGCTCAGTCAGTACTTAAAGGATAGGATTTTTTGACAGCAGGAATGTGGTGTGCCTGTGTTTGTGGGGTCCCCGGGGTGCCGTTTCTGTAACTTGATGTGAGCCAGGCTCACTGAAATAACAGAACACGGGGAAGCCCTGTTAAGAGCTACTCGTAAATGGACGCAAACATCACGAATCCACCGGACTCCAGAAGATAAACACAGCGGACACTGTGTTTCATAAAGTCCCAGGATTCTAATAAGCACTAAATGTGCAAAACATATGAAAGTATCCATAACAAATATATATGTACGTGTATGTGAAGTAAGTGCATCATTATCATGTTAATAATGCACTTATACCTTTAACAATCCTCTGGGTTCCTCCACAATAGACTATTTCTGCATATCTGTAAGACTCTGGGAGTACTTAGTAAGCTTTGAGGTGATTGCCGATGTTCATACCGATCACCACCCTATCTGCGTGATCATAAAAGACCCACTGGGGGTGGGGGCTCCTATGGTCATTACCCCATGTCCATCGGTGGCTACTGTTGTTGGCTCCCGTAGAATTAAATGGGGGACCATACTAGAAAAAGACCTACATGTAAAGGTAATAAGGGAAAAGGAACCCCTACTGTTGGATATATTGGGGAATAACCTCCCAGCTGGGGTGGTGGTCGCCAAATTTGTAGAATTGGAGGCCGCCTTTACAGCAGAATTCACTACCACTTTTAAGGTTAAGGGAAGAACGCCCAAGAAGGGGTGGTTTGACCGGGCCTGTAAAGAGGCCAAACAAACCCTACTCCTGAGACACAAGGACTCTACATATAGCAGAAAGGAGATAGCTCTTGCAAGATCTGCATATAAAGGAGAAATAATAAGAAGAAAACAGGAAATTGAAGGGGCGGCCTGCGAGGGTCTTCTATCGGCTGTCAAGAGTGGAGATCAGAAAGCTTTTTGGGAATTTGTAAAGGGCAATTCTGTGGGGTGTAGGACTAATCAGGGCAGTGGGACTTATGTGGAGGAGGGGGCCTGGTTAAAACACTTTGGTAGCCTGTTTGGGCCAGTAGCTATTGAAGCTGGTGTTGAACTAGCTACTTCAGGCCCAAAATTTGAGATCGAGGAGGTCAGAAAGGCCATTAAGTTGCAAGCCCGTAACAGGGCTCCGGGACCGGATATGATCCCCTCCGATTTGTTTAAGGACTCTATTGATTTGTGGGAACCTTTACTCATGGTGGTATTTAATGCATGTATGCTATCGAAATTATCCTCCGTCGTGGAAAAAGGCTATTATCTTCCCAATCTTTAAAAAAGGAGATATGGGTAGTCCAAGTGCCTATAGACCGATCTCCCTATTAGACTCCTCCTTTAAGATTTTCGGGAGAGTCTTATTGGCTCGTATTGAGTCTTGGTTAGGAGAGGTCTCGATCCTTTCCGACATTCAATTCGGTTTTCGCCCAGGGGTCGGCACAATGGAACAGAGTCTGAATCTTTATCTTCTGGTGGCCAATTCGGTCTTTTGTAGAGGAGAGGTTGTTTATTTGCCCTTCATGGACCTGAGCACTGCCTTTGATAAGGTAGACAGGGGGAAACTGTGGGCCGTGCTCGGATCCATGGGATGCCCGGGGGACATTCTGAAGGTATTGGTCGAGCTACACACGGATAATGATGCGTGTGTACGCAGTGGCCCAGGAGGACACTGCACGGCCTGCTTTAGGGTGGGGTGCGGTGTCCGGCAGGGCTGCTTGCTAGCACCTATATGTTTCTGCCTCTATATTAACGGTTTATCACCCCAACTCATCATTATTTTGGCTGACTTCCTGGTGTTGGGGGGCTGGGGTTTCCCAGTTTTAGCATATGCGGAAGACACCGTCCTGCTAGCAAGAACTCCCAGAGCATTACAGGCCTTGATTGACGCATATACAACCTTCATGTGTAATCTAGGTCTAAAAATTAACTCCAAGAAGTCAGCAGTGATGGCTTGTTCGGGCAGAAAACGGTCAGTGGCGATGAAACCGATGTTATGTGACGGAGAAATCATACCACGAGTCAAGGCCTTTGACTACCTGGGCATAAGCTTTTCTGAAGCCCTGAACGGTAGAAGCCATGTGGACAAACAATCGGCCAAAATGAGCCAACAAATTGGGGGAATTTTTCGTTTTATGTTAAGATGTAAGGGCCAACCCTTAGAAGTAATTACTAAGATATATGGTGCCCAAACATTGGCCGTCACCCTGTATGGTGCCCCCATATGGGGCTTCACAAAGGTTGGGGACATCCAAGTAAAGGAAAATACATTTTTCAGACAGCTATTGGGGCTCCCGAACTCTGCAGCTTGCATCTCGATTCATAGAGAACTGGGGATGGAGTTCTGGGAGGATCTCTGGGTGTTGGCTCCAATCTTATTTTGGATCCGATTGTGGGCCAATGAATTTGCATCCCTGTGCCACTTTATTATTCGAACCATGGTGGGCAAAGTGGGCTGGCAAAAAATTCCTTTGCTTGCATATATATCCAATGCTCTCGGGGAGGCCAACCTTAGGGATCTTTTTGCACCAGTCTCACTCATAATTAAGAGTGAGGCATCTAGTTATAAAACTGTGGTCCGAGAGGCCATAGTAAGGAAAAGTACACTTCGGGAGCACGACAACAAATGTGATGAATATCACACTATGATTGGTAGGCCCTCGGGGATCCAACCCTACTTAATATGGAGCCCTTATAAAAAGGATAGGTGGCTTATCACAAGGGCACGTTTTGACTCCCTTCTCCTGCAAGAAACTTGAGCTAGGTGGAAGGGAACCAAAGACTGGGCCGGCTGTCCGGTTTGCGGAGATCAGCTGGAAGATCTGGCTCATTTTATGATCTTTTGCCCGGGGTACGCAGGCATCCGAAGGGCAACTTTGCTACCCGCCCTAAGGAAAACCAAGATGCGCCATTATAAAGCTGCACTTATTTACTTAGTATGACTGCGTTTTTACAGCATGGGCATTGCTTACATTCCTAAAAAGAGCATTGTACTTTAGGAAAGATTTGCTCAGGCTTCAGGAGGACGAATGCAAACTATGAACCATCTTTACAATGGATATACCTCGCATATTGACTTTTATTGTGCCCCTGTTCACATTGGATCCCACGATGTAATGAATGTGAACTTGCTATTGTCCAATTTATCTGTATGTCTCATTTTTACCCCAAGCACTAGTTTTTAGGAATTGTGAATTTTTTTATGGATTGTATGTACTTGTGTATCAATTGATCGTTTGATGAATTTTTTTTTAAATTCGAATAAACATGTCTGACTGACTTATTTCACATACACGTACATATTCATGATAAATCCGACTGACTGCGCATGCTCAGTCATGACATATATATATTTTTTTTTATTCGGTTCATTTTAATTTCAGCATCTCATGTCTCAGTGTTACATTTATCTTGTGACAATGTGGCTTTAATTCAAAAGCGATATCCTGGTAAAATAAAATTCATTAGAAGACTAGTATTTTTGAACAGTCGATATTATCTTATGCTTGATATTGCCACACGTGTGCCATTGTTCACTTCCTTTAAAGCATATTCCCTGTCTGCATTGCCATAGCCCTCTCGGGCCATACATAGGAATCCAGCACAAACGTGTCATAATCACTGTTATAAACCTTGGTGTGGATGAATGCCTCCTTGTCTTGGGGCTCAGGCTGGACAGATGCTGGATTGGTGCTGTAGGCGTGTTCCACAATCTTGACAGCCAGCTTGAGGGAGACGTCTCTGATGGTTTACAAGCGGCCCTCCTGCAGATGCTGATCAGAAACCTGCTGTGCTATGAGCTCAGCAGTAATAAGGAATACTTCCTCGCTTATGTGCCTCATTCCACATGCAACAACACCAAGGGCCACTGCAAGAAACACATAAGCATTGTAACCCTGTCCAGGATGCAAAGTAACTCCGCTTGGGAGTGTGACTGGGTCAAAGGGACTTCCACTTGCAAATATGCCACGACCCTCGGTCAGAGTGTAGCACTATTCTGCATTGCACTCAGTTTTGCTGGTTGGATTGCTGAGAGCAAAAATGATAGGTCTTTCATTAAAGGAAGCCATGTCTTTGATGATTTTCGTAGTAAAGGCACCCCCGATCGGGTGCACAGATGGTGAGGTACACCCAACCCAGAAGGATTTTTAGAAATGCACAGATGCAAAATAAGTCTGTCCCTCAATTTCTAAAAATCGTTTTGGGTTGGGTGTATTTGTACATCTCTGCACCCCTGTTGGCAAGAGGGGTGCACAGATGTAGAGGTACACCCAACCCAGAAGGATTTTTAGAAATTGAGGCACAGATGCAAAACAAGTCTGTCCCTCAATTTCTAAAAATCGTTTAGGGTTGGTGTATTTGGACATCTGTGCACCCCTGTTGCCAAGAGGGGTGCACAGATGGTGAGGTACACCCAACCCAGAAGGATTTTTAGAAATGGAGGCACAGATGCAAAACAAGTCTGTCCCTCAATTTCTAAAAATCGTTTTTGGTTGGGTGTATTTGTACATCTGTGCACCCCTGTTGGCAAGAGGGGTGCACAGATGTACAGATACACCCAACCCAGAAGGCTGTTTAGAAATGGAGGTACAGATGCAAAGTGAGGGAGGGGGCAGGGAGCAGAGGCAGGGAGAGGGAAAATGAGACCGTTTGCATGTCTCTGAGTGTGCACGTGGTGAGGGTGAATGCTATGGGCGGGGAGCGGAGGCGTATGAGCCAGCACTTTCTAGTAGAGCTGCCATATTTGAAATGGGGCAATGCTGGTACTCCTCAGCTGGCTATACTCTTGATGGGATAGTACTGCTGTAACAGGGCTTCTATAATTGTTGAATCTTCTCAGCGATAATACTATGCTTTTGTTGAGGCAATGCTAGTTCATCTTAGTGGGGCTGCTATACTTTTGATGGGACAACATCAGCACCTCTCAGTTGAGCTACTACACTCTTATTGACAAGGCCCCAGCACTTCTCAACAGATGTATTTCTTTTTATTTTAATTGGTTATTTATAATGCGTGTATTAACCAGAGGCTTCTAAGCTCGGACTGAGGGAGCGAACCTGTGTTGTGCGGACAGAGGGAGTGAACCTGTATTGCACGGAGTGAGGGATCGAACCTGTGTTGCTCTGTGTCGTCTTGCTTCCAAGGCAAGCACGTTGCCCCTGAGCTATCCTTCCAATTCTCTAAAGATCTGAAGTACATTTAATGATACAGAACCAGAACTATTGAGCAAGTCTGTCATAATCAGAATAACTGTCGTGGTTATACAAGAGCTCATATATTTAAAAGGATGGAATTACTCAGAATGTAGGAGCACTATTCAATAACCCAAAGTTCTTAAGCATAGTTAATGTGAAAATACCAGTACTGCCACTTCTCACAGAGGCTTCTACACCTTTTATGGGGCAGCACTGATCCAGCCTACTGCTCCCATGCTCAGAATTGTCATTTCTCAGCAGGACTGCAACACTATACCATTGTGTTCTGTATGTTGAGTGCTTCTTCACCACCAATGTGGATTCATGGGTCTCTCCCAGTGTCTAAATAGTAGATCTGTCTACATTCAATTGGCAACAGGCATGTCCGGAGCTGCCTGCTGTCCATAAGCTGCCGCTCAGGATGTTGGGAGCCGTGATGGGGCAAGGGATAGAAGGCTCGAGCCTGTCGGATAGCAGAATCAGCAGGGTCTTAAAACCTGCTCACTCCTTCTGGAGGGGCCATGGGGCAAAATGAGCCTGATCCCACATACACGGGGTTGTTACCCCTTTATCTCTCCTGAATGAAAGAATGAGCTCACTCAGACACAAGTTATCACTCCTGCACACACTGAATGAATATGGTATGGATCTATAGATCGAGAAAACTGGAGTGACAATTCAGAGTGTTTTAACATAAATATAATTGTCTTCCCAGATGGGAGACTGACTCCATTAATATACATGGGGTCACTGAGATGACCAAGAGTGAAACTGTACATTCAGTTGTGAGATTACCAGCAACGGTTGATACTATGCTCCAAGGATTGAGGTGTCCACTCAATATATCACACTGTTTATAGGTGTGAGACCCATCCTGAATGCTTGCCCAAAGAGCTTTGGCCAGAGTTTCACACTGAAGTAGTGAGCATGTGACCCGGGGTCTGCAGCCCACACACACGCAGGGGATTCCCATGCTCCCACTTGCGAGATTTCCACCAAATTAGTGAGATTGTGCTCCAAGGTAGGAGGCACCCGCACAGTCTTTGCTCTGACGTTTGACACACTCCCAGGATGGGACGGCATTTCGTTCTCCCATCCTAGTTGTGTTGCTCTGCCCTTTGAGGGCTACTACAACCTGGATGATTATAGAGGGGTGGAGTAGGGGCAGTGATGGCCTACTGGAATGCAACTCGAAGGCTTAAAGCTCCTTCTTACTTGACTTTAGTATATGCAGTACATGCTAGCCAATGTTTCCACTGTTCTGCGCTGCGCGCGACTCCACCCGCCACCCCTGCGTGCCGTTGCACCAAGTTGGCGACTACATGCACATTTGTGGTCCTATAACTGCCAGTGATGTCACTTCCTGTATTTGGGCCCTCCCCCCCCGCCTCGGGAAATTCATAAGTCGGCTCCCCTGCCACCATGTACAGGGGCATGGGTTTTGGAATGGCACAGAAGTGTGTTGGCAGTTCCGCTGTGCCATGCCACTTCCAGGTATATTGCGAGGTAGGATGATTTTGGACAAAATGTTATCATTTTAGTAAAATAAATGAAAATGACTGTGTGGGAGACTACAGAATAAAATGGAGGGACTGGCAGTGTCCAAAATTGGACTGTATATGAAGGGATAAGACTCAGGTCCACAGGATGAAACTTGTGTAGCTTGAAGCTGTTTGCATCTCTGTCATTCTTCCAACACCCCAAAAATATGCACCCATCACTGCGTGGTGCAGTGCAAAGATAAAGGTAGGCCAGCATTCTGATGTCAAAGGAGCCTTAAAATACAATTGTAAGGTGATTGCTGTGCATGTTTACACTTCACTGCATACTCTTAAGGGCACTGCACAGACAGAGAACCTCCCCAAATTCCAAATTACGGAGCATGTTAGGGAGAGGTATGGAGATGAAAGTCCCACCTTTTACAGCCAAGATGATTTGAAGATGTTGTAAACACGACTTTATCCTGGTACTTCAGTGAGATGGAAGGCATTTCACTGGGAAGATTTATAGATAAGAATAGCCTCTACCTATCATTGAGGATGGGTTCACCCCTCCACCTCTGTGGACCTCTTCATTCTACAGGCATCTGACAGTCCAAATAACAGATACAAAGTTCATTAGTGTGGGGTACTAATCAGTGAGGACAATTCTGAGACTAACTTCAGTGAAATGTGAAGAAATTGGATAGATGCATTGGATACTGTAATGCCTCGCACAACAAATGAGACTTCACTATTGACTAGAAACTGTTGAATGTTCTGGAGCAGCGTGGACATGCTCAAGCCCGCCTTATCAGAAGTGAATGCGGGTTTGTTCAGTCCTGGACCAGAGGCACCTGGATTCCGTAGACAGGGATAGTCTTCTGCTTATGGTCATCTTTCCCGGAGAAGGCTCTCTTGCTGTCCCCTTTCTAGAGTATGCACTAGTGCCTCGTATTGATGAATGCCACTTTGCCTACGAGAATCTGCCTAGCACCTAAGCTATCTTCTTAAAAAGGGCTGCCCTGTGCCACCTCTTGAAGTGCCACCCAGTGGAGACACATTGCAAGCCCACATTTCTAAGGATGGCACATGCAAGGCTGACTATTGCCCATCTACTGGCTGACTCTGAGTGGACAGGAGTTTTGGCATCATCTTAATTGATATCGGGTGGGTAAGCTGTAAAGAGGTTCTGGTGCTAATGGAGTAATAGAACGCAGAGCATTTGACTGGAATATTCCTGCCTTATGTGCATGGCTGCCAGTCAGTTTGTTTATTTCTATTTCATGCGTATTTTATTACATTTTTATAGCACTTTCGCCAAATTGCTGAACAATGATACAAGATGGTAAAAAGTAATTTTTTAAAATTGTATTTATTTATTACTATAGCGCCGAAGCCCGCAGGCATCAGGGTGCATTATATAAAGACAAGGACAACAGGAAAGTGATGGGACAGCAGAGCAGAATTACTGGTCCTGAGTAGATTAACTTTACATGGTCTTTAGTATTTATGCAGGTCCTTTATTTGAACAACAGTGTCTTCAGTTTCTTCCTAAAGGATAGGTAGTTAGATTCTAGCCTTATGCCGTTTGGGATAGTTACATTTTATAATTTAATATAAAATGTCATATTAAATAATAATACGACAAGTAAAATAAACGAAAATCACGAATTATGATAGTGAAAGCAAATGATTTTTCAGGGCAGCACAGGAGCGATGAAAAGAGGGGGCAGAAATGATAGGGAGAGGGAGAGTTCCAAAGTATGGGAGCAAGTAACAAAAATGAGCAAAACCGGGATGGAGCCCAGGGGATTTGCGGACAGAGATACGGAGAAGAGGTTCAGAGCGAAGAGAATGTGCAGGAAGGTAGAGAGAGTTAAGAGGGCAAGATAGGAAGGAGCAGGACCATTAAGGCCTTGAAGACCGTGCAGAGAAAGTGAAAGAGAAGTCGGCTGTCAAATGAAAGAAGGAAATTGGAGCATTGGTGATTGCTAATGGAATCACGAGCAGCAAGAGAAAACATGAGACGAATAGAGGAGTTGACGACTGAGCGGAAGGGACGGCGAGACAGGAAACCAGAAGGGATGGGTACGACAACCTGAGCGGAAGGGACGGCGAGACATGAGACCAGAAGGGACGGGCACGACAACTGTTATAAAGGTGATAGCGGCCGCACAAGCAGACATTGCTCCAACAGTTGCCAGAACATGTGCAGACTTGAAATCCACTGCTGCAGAAAGGAAAGGGCCAGAAAAAAGTATTCTCTGTCTATGCCCCAAGACTATGGAACCTCCTCCTCGTTAGCATCAGACTCACCCCCACGCTCCTACAATTCAGAAAGGAACTCAAAACCCACCTCTTCAAGGAGTCGCTCATACTCAATACCTAGGCCATCACGTCGCCCCTTGCACCACCTGACTCACTAGATGGCGCCCGCCCCTCTCCTCAACACCACCCGGTACAGCTGTACCCCTCCTCTGTCCTCCCATGTATCCTACACCCCGATGTATATCTGTTCTGTTGTTACCTCTGAAAAGCACTCCGTTATGCATCTGTACTTTTGTATACCTCTCTAAAGCACTCCCTTATGCATCTGTACTGTTGTATACCTCTCTTAAGAGCTCTGTTATGCATCTGTACTGTTGTCAGGAATAAGGGCCTGTGGTGCAGGAGGAAGCAGGTACGACATATCTAAAAACTACATTCCCAGCAGGCATGGGGAAATGTGTAGTTCCTTGGGCCTGTCGGTACTCAGCTGCCGGCACTTTGCAATTAGGGATTGGGCTCTTAACGGCCGCCTGCCCGTGCTCATGTGCTGTTGATTAATGTTGGAGAGCATGGGCGGCGGCGGCGACGGCGGCAGAAGCGAAGCAGGAACGCTGAAGGTGTAAGCGAGTGGCGTGCAGGAGTCACGCCGGTCATGTCTCAAGGCATCTTTATATCCCGGGGTGCGGCGGCACACGCTCCTTAATCTGCTCCAGCGCTACAGGTCTGGGTCAGCCGCAGTAGGCTCCCGGACCATCAGTTAAGTGTTTCTATGTTTGTTTGCTTAGCCGGTTTACGGCATTAACATGGAGTAAATCGGAAGCTTCAAGTATTTATGTCCGGACGTCTGAGGAAAACGTCCGGACCAAAAGTTAAGTGAAGGCATATAAATCCTTGGTTTTGGGCAAGATAAACGCCAGTCTGGTAGCAGGCACATTGTTGTCTAAGCACCAGGGAAAACTCAACTCTTCTAATCCGCATTTCCAGTTATTACGTTTTTCCTATGTGCAGTGTATTATGTTAATCCATGTTTTGTGAGGCATATGAACGTCTCAATGTTCTCTGTTCATTATCAGTGTATTATGGTTTTAAGTTATTACCAGTTATTCGCTTTTTCACATGGAGAAAAGCGTCTTTCTATGTGCATTATGTTGTGCTAATCCATGTTTGCTCATGAGTTGTGTAGGATGGCGTGTTATGTGTTAACTAAATTCTGAAGATAGAGTCAGGTCAGGTTGCAGGAGTATTAAGCTATCTAATCAGGAATTGTAGGAGTTTTTTTGTGGTTTTATGTCTTGTTGTCTTCCCTTCCTTCCCTTTATTTGTCCATCCCCTTTCCCTAACTCCTTCTTCCCCCCCATTGGCTGCCACATGGCTACCTGTAATTCAAAACATCAAGGCACCCGTGCCAACCACGGTGGGAGGGGTCCATCCATTCGGCTACTGTGGTTCGGGAGAGGGGATTGAATTCCTCCTCCCTTAAGTTCAGTTTGTGACAGAATCAACAGCCCCCGATTTCGGGATTACTGAACCACCCAGGCCAAATGGATAACCCTCCCTCGTTAGCGGAAGTGCTAAAGGCACTTCAGGAGATTCAGGTGGAATTGATACATGTCAGACAGGAATCTAGTACTCTGAAGAATCAAGTACAAGGATTGGTAGCACAAGGGACGCCTTTGGAGGAAGCAGGGTCTTCTACCAGTAGAGCAGGAACAAGAACACCCACTGTGGTGGTTCAAGCTCCCAGTAGTTTGCCATTGGCTGCGCCTGAAAGATTTCTGGGGATCCAAAAAAATACATGACGTTCTTGACCCAGTGTAGATTACATTTCCTGTGTAAACCATCGGCCTTTGAGACTATTCAAGCAAGAACTGCCTTTGTAATTTCATATCTAACAGGAGATGCGGCCGCTTGGGCAATGCCATTGGTACAGAAAGATGATCCATTATTGTATAATTGGGATAATTTTCTGGCAGAATTTGGTCGATTATTTGACCGAAGGGAAGTGTCATTGGCACAAGATAAGGAGTTATTGGCACTAAAACAGGGTACCAGAGATTTGGTTTCTTATGTGACACACTTCAATAGACTGGTAATTGAAACAGATTGGCCAGAAAATAAACAGACAGTTTTATTCTATCAGGGATTGAAAGAAGAATTAAAAGATGCTATGGCACAGGTGGAGCCTCAGTCCAACACATGTACAGCTATGATTGATTTGGCATTAAGGTTGGACCATAGGATGAATGAACGAAAAGGAGATAGGAAAAAAACAGAGGTGGTACCTTTTGTACGATTGGATAGAGGAAGGGTGAACAGAAACGGTGAAGGGGAACCTATGCAGATTGGAGGGGTGAGGGGACCTTTATCGGCTATAGAAAAAGAGCAGAGGAAGGTTAATAATTTGTGTTTGTACTGTGGTCAACCTGGACATTATATTCGTACTTGTCCAAATACCCCCAAGAAGATGGGTGGTGGAGATAAGAGCAAAAGCGAGTCGGGAAAAGTATTGGGCCGACCTTAGGGGGAACACAGGTGTCCGGCTCAGTGGTTGAAAAGTTCCCCACTTGGGTAGCAAATACTTCACGAAAAGGTAATTCTCATTTGTATATTTTGGTAACTTTATTTTTTGCTTGTACAAAACAGATGGTGTCAGCCATGATAGATTCAGGGGCAACTGGAAACTTTATTGACATTGATTTGGCCAAAAGACTGGGGTTGCCATTGCGAGAAAAGACTCAGGTGGAAGGGGTACAGTCGGTGGATGGGTCGCCTTTAATTTCAGGACCCATTTGTCAGCAAACTCAACCCATAGAAATGAGGTGTCAGTCTGGACATGTGGAGGACATTGTACTGGATCTAATTGCAGCTCCTCAATTTGGTCTTATTTTAGGAATTCCTTGGTCGACTCAGCATAATCCAAGAATTGATTGGGTAGCTAGAGAGATTTTTTTTGAGAATCCAGAATGCATTGGTCACATTGAGGAGGAGGTGAGTCCTGCATTGTTTTTGGCAGATCAGCCACGGGCAGTGCAAGTGGTGGGGGCTGTGGGGTTACAGGTTCCGGCTCAATATCAAGAGTTTATAAATGTGTTTGACAAAGGAGGAGCGGAACAATTGCCTCCCCATAGACCATATGACTGCGTAATAGAGTTAGAACCCGGGGCTAAACTGCCATGTAGCAGAATCTATGCATTAACAGAAACCGAAAACCAACATCTGAGAGAGTATTTGGATGATATGTTAAAGAAGGGATTAATTCGACATTCCACATCGCCAGTCTCATCTCCATTGTTTTTTGTGCCTAAAAGAGAAGGTAAGTTGAGGACATGTATTGATTATCATGCTTTGAACAAAGTGACAGTAAAAAAAAGATATCCACTCCCTTTAATTTCTGGACTGCTGGATCAAGTGAAAACAGCAGTGGTATACACAAAACTTGATTTACGTGGAGCTTATCATTTGATTCGTGTCAAAGAAGGTGATGAGTGGAAAACTGCATTTAGAACTAAGTTTGGACTATTTGAATATTTGGTTATGCCTTTTGGTTTATGTAATGCTCCTGCGGCATTTCAATTTTTTATGCAAGAGGTTTTGAGTGAGTTTTTGGACATTTTTGTTATTGTATATATTGATGACATTCTAATTTATTCTAATTCACAAGAACAGCATGTGAACCATGTAAGGGCAGTGTTAAAGAAATTGCAAGAACATCAGTTATATGTGAAATTGGAAAAATGTGCCTTTCATGTGAAAAGAGTGGAGTTTTTGGGCTTCATTTTGACCCCGGAAGGGATAATTATGGACAAAAGCAAGGTGCAAGCAGTCCTGGACTGGCCCAAACCCCAGTGTGTTAAAGATATTCAATCTTTTTTGGGGTTCGCCAATTTCTATAGACGATTCATTACTAATTTTTCTCAGATTGTGGCACCGATAACAAGGTTATTAAGAAAAGCAACAAGTTTTTGTTGGGATGTGGGGGCGGAAAAGGCTTTTCAAGAATTAAAAATGGCATTTACCACAGCTCCAGTATTACGACATCCAGATTTGGAGAGGATGTTTCAAGTAGAAACTGATGCGTCCAATGTGGCCATAGGAGCAGTATTATCTCAGAAGGACCCAGAAGGGGGTTGGCATCCAGTAGCCTACTATTCACGAAAGCTCATTCAAAGTGAACAAAATTATTCCATCACTGATAAAGAATTGTTAGCTATCAGGGCAGCTTTGTTGGAATTGAGACATTATTTACTGGGGGCTAAACATCAGGTGTTGGTAGTGACAGACCATAAAAACCTACAGTACTTTAAGACGGCTCACACATTGAGTCCTAGACAACTACGGTGGTCTCAATTTTTCAACGAATTTGATTTTGTGGTGACCTTCCGCCCGGGAAAAAGAAATGGAAAAGCAGATGCCTTATCACGCCAACAAAACATGGACAACATGGTATCTGAAACTAAATCCATAATTCCGGCAGAGAAGGTGGTAGGGGCTGTAGTCTCTAAGTTGATGAAGCAGGTGAAACAGGCAATGAGGAATCAAAAGAATCAGAGTTGGGGAGTGAATAACCCTTTGGAAACATTTAAAGAGAATCTCCCTTATTATGATGGCAGATTATATTTGCCTACCTTGGAACTCCAAACGAAGACTATGCATTGGTGCCATAATTCCCCTCTGGCTGGACATTCAGGGAGTAAAAAGACACAGACTTTAGTAGAAAGATACTTTTTGGTGGCCCAATCTGAAACAAGAGGTAATCAGGTACGTGCAGGAATGTGAAACATGCGTACGAAGTAAAGCTGATCACACCAAGAAGTCACCTTGCCCACTCCCACCAAAATATGGACACACATATCAATGGACTTTATCACAGACTTACCACCGGATGATCAGTATGATACGATTTGGGTGGTAGTAGATTACTTATCCAAACAGGCTCACTTTGTGCCTTGTAGGGGCATTCCAGGAGCAGGGGAACTGGCAGAATTGTTTTTGCAGCATGTGGTTCGCCTGCACGGACTACCACGTACTATTGTGTCTGATAGGGGACCGCAGTTTACATCAAGGTTTTGGCACGCTTTCTGTCAGATGTTAGGAATCAATTGTGCCCTGTCTACTAGGTACCATCCCCAGACGGATGGACAAACGGAAAGAGTTAACCAGACGCAGGAGCAATATTTGCGCTGTTATTTACATGAAGGAATGGAGTCGTGGGTTCAAGCCTTATGGTTAGCGGAATTCACTTATAATAACGCAGAACATGCTTCTCTGGGAATGGCTCCCAATGAGTACTTGTATGGGCAGGTACAGGAAATGTTACCAGAACAGCTACCAAATGTTGAGAATTTTCCAGCACTCCAAAACAGAAAACAATTGCTTCTAACCATCAGACAGAAGGCGCGAGATAATTTGGAATATGCAAAAACTCAATATAAGTTGTACGCAGACAGAAAGAGAAGGGAGGCTCCACAGTACAAGGTGGGGGATAAGGTATGGCTATCCACACCCAATTTGCTGTTGATTAATGTTGGAGAGCATGGGCGGCGGCGGCGACGGCGGCAGGAGCGAAGCAGGAACGCTGAAGGTGTAAGCGAGTGGTGTGCAGGAGTCACGCCGGTCATGTCGCAAGGCATCTTTATATCCCGGGGTGCGGCGGCACACGCTCCTTAATCTGCTCCAGCGCTACAGCTCCGGGTCAGCCGCAGTAGGCTCCCAGACCATCAGTTAAGTGTTTCTATGTTTGTTTGCTTAGCCGGTTTACAGCATTAACATGGAGTAAATCGGAAGCTTCAAGTATTTATGTCCGGACGTCTGAGGAAAACGTCCGGACCAAAAGTTAAGTGAAGGCACATAAATCCTTGGTTTTGGGCAAGATAAACGCCAGTCTGGTAGCAGGCACATTGTTGTCTAAGCACCAGGGAAAACTCAACTCTTCTAATCCGCATTTCCAGTTATTTTATGAGGCATATGAACGTCTCAATGTTCTCTGTTCAATATCAGTGTATTATGGTTTTAAGTTATTACCAGTTATTCGCTTTTCCACATGGAGAAAAGCGTCTTTCTATGTGCATTATGTTGTGCTAACCCATGTTTGCTCACGAGTTGTCATGATCTCTGCTTCCAAAAGGTCAGGGTTTTCCCAACTCCCTTGGAAGCAGACCCATAACCCAGGTTCCGAGTGCCAACCAGTCCCAATTGGGACCTTTTGGAACAGTCCTGGCGCCAGTGGCACCAGGCTCATAAATATGCCCAGTCCCAGCGCTGGAAGCGCCGGGCTCATAATGCTTGGGTGGACTTACCCGCAGCAGACCATGCTGCTTACTTGCCTGCCAGTTGAGCCTCTGATCCTCTTCTGTTTGGAACTACTTTTCCTGTTGGGTGGGGCAGGAGCCACTCCCTAGATTCAGAACACTGGAACTCTTCTGGAAAGCAGGAACTCTTTTCATACCTAGGCGTGGCTGTGGAAGGAGACACCTAAGCACTACAGGAGGCTATTTAAACCACACCCGATGGATGAATCTTGCTTTGCGTTATTCTGCATCCTCTGCAGCAGAACGCTCATCGTGTCTTCTGCATCTGATCCTGGGCCTAAGGAAAAAGGCTTACCATCCTGAATCCAGTCTTCAGCACCACCTATAAAGACAAGAAAGAACAGGTTAGCATTACGGTCTTCAGTGACAGCTCTTCACTTACCTGGTCCATCGGCTGTCACCAACGCCTCGCGCTGCATTCCGGCAACTGAAAGACAAAGGCTTACCTACTCTTCGTGCGCTCCGGAGGTCTTCACACTGCATTCTGGCATCTGAAAGACAAAAGCTTACCAACTCTTTGCACGCTCCGGAGGCCTTCGGCGCTGCATCCCGCATCTGAAAGACAAAACAAGGTGCGTTTAAAGACATTGGGGAACTTTAATACTCACGTGCCATTACTCCTTTCCACATCTAACCCAGTGGGTATTCCGGCACCCTGCAGCCGCTCCAAACTTGTACCTGCAAATTAAAAAGACAGTTAGAGCGCATCGTGAAGCAGGCAACAAGCGCTTACTTACGTGCTTCCAGGCGCTTCTATTCATCACACGGGCTCCATCTTCAACTCACTTCAGCCCGTCATCCGCCATCGCCGGATCCCTGCAAAACAAGAAACATCATTACTAAAGACTTTAAAGACATTAGAATTACTCGAAACTTACCGTTCGTGCAGTAAACGACGGACAGCAGTCCTCTGAAGTCAAGAGGCCTGCTCCCCTTATCCAGTGAAGAAACTGGTTACAGCACCCTGCCCCGAGGCAGATGGAGAGCACGGCGTTCACTTACCTAAGGTCAGAGCGTTAACCTTTGGGGTTCTGCAGGAGAAGAGAAAGGGAAGAAGAGAGAGACATTCAATAACCCAGTTCCTTAATCCCATATTTTCTATCTGCAGACATCTTACCCTTCGAGTCAGACATACAGTGCACAGAGGTCCAGCCCAAAGAACCAGCCGTGTGTTACACATCACCTTTGAAGATACGGTATACGCCCAGTCAAGTCCGGCGCCTCTACGGGAATCAGGTGAGCGTTACAGAACGCAAAGCCTACCACAAAACTCCCGTCCAGGCGCTATGGAAACCTCGGATACCGACCAGCTAGCCCAGTTACTTGGGGAACTAAGGGCAGAAGTGCATGCAGCTCGTCAGGAAACGAACGCTCTAAGAAGGGAACTGATTATTTCCAAGGAGCGAACAGATGATCTCGCTAGACAATTGCTACAGTCACAAGCCGGACAGACCCCGTTACCCGCATCTGGGGGAAATCTTCCTTCTACATCCTCTATGAATCCTGTGCAGATCAACCTACCTGGGAATGTACCTCTGGCTCCGCCCAAACGATTTTCTGGTGACCCAAAGAGGTTTGCAGTATTTATCAATCAGTGCCAGTTGCATTTCTTATGCCGGCCAGCAGCCTTTCCAACTGATCAAGCTAAAGTAGCTTTCGTGCTTTCGTACCTTAGTGGCAATGCGGCAGACTGGTCGATCCCTCTAGTAAATCAAGATGATCCGGTCCTCCATGATTTTCAAGCTTTTCAGCTCAGTATGGAAAAACTGTTCGCAAGACATTCACAGGGGCAGGCCTTGGACAATGAGCTTCTCTCGTTGCGACAAGGTAATCAAGACCTTTTGGCTTATATTGCGTCTTTCAACAGACTGATAGTGGAAACTCAATGGCCTGAGGACAAAAGGATTACACTGTTTTATAGAGGTCTACGTGGAGAGCTCAAAGATGTGTTAGCCCAAGTAGTGAATCCCCCACAAGATTGTTCGGACTATATAGACTTAGTCGTTCAAATAGATCACAGACTGCAGAACAGGAAGGCCGATCGTTCCAAGTTTGATGCTCGAGTATTTTCCAAACCGCCAACTCCTTCCAAAGGAGTAGACTCCGGGGAACCCATGCAAATAGGGGGTCTGAAAGGTCCTCTAACACAAAAGGAGCGGGAAAGGAGAAAACAGTTGCAATTATGCCTCTATTGTGGAGACTCAGGGCACTTTCTTCGAGACTGTCCGGTGAAACCTGCCAAGAAGGCAGTAGGAGCTGCAGTTACCAAAGTTACAAACTCTGAGCAGGGAAACAACCTCGCCCGACAAGAATAGAGGTCCTCTTGCCGAGCGTGAAAACCAGTTCCGTGACCTCGCATTTCGTAATACCTATGGTCCTCATTAGCCCTGATAATCCGGATCGATTACATGCAATTGAAGCTTACGTCGACAGCGGTGCCATCGGCAATTATGTGGATCTTGAAATGGTTTTGAGGATGAATCTAACTCTTTGTCCCAAGGCTGTAAAGGACGGAATTACTACGGTGGATGGTACGGCGATAGCCTCCGGGCCAGTAACGGATACCACTCAAGAGGTGACGCTAGTAAGTCAAGATGGACACCATGAGAAGATCGTGTTCGATGTGATCAAGGCCCCTCAGTTTCAGATTATTCTAGGAATACCTTGGTTGGAGAAACACAATCCTCTGATCGATTGGCAAGCAAGAACGGTCCAGTTTCCAGAATGTGTCTCTACTTGTCACCCTCCACCTGGTGTTGCACTGGCAGCAATTTCTTCAGAGACTCCCCAGTTACCTCCCGAATACCTAGAATACCAAGATTTTTTCCGGAAGGATCAGGCTAACTCTCTACCTCCTCATAGGTCTTATGACTGCCAGATAGACCTGATACCTGGATCTACTCCTCCTTGTAGTAGAATTTATGCCCTCACCGAGCCTGAGAACCTTCACCTTCGACAATACCTGGATCAATACCTGGCAAATGGGTTTATTCGTCCTTCCAAGTCCCCTGCTTCTTCAGCTTTGTTCTTCGTTCCAAAAAAGGAAGGAGACCTTAGAACTTGTATAGATTATCGCTCCCTGAACCAGATCACCGTTAAGAATAGATATCCGTTACCTTTGATCCCTGAACTCCTGGACCAAGTCAGAAAAGCATGCATATATACAAAGCTGGATCTTAGAGGAGCTTACCACTTGGTACGAGTAAAAGAGGGCGATGAATGGAAGACGGCCTTCCGCACCAAGTATGGGCTATTTGAATATCGGGTCATGCCCTTCGGACTTTGCAATGCCCCGGCCGCCTTTCAATATTTTATGAACGATGTCCTCAGAGAGCTCATAGATGTGTGTGTTGTTGTTTACATTGACGACATCCTCGTTTATTCTTCATCGGAATCTGAACATCGGAAATACGTGAAAATGGTCCTCGAAAGATTGCGTCAACACAAACTTTTCGCTAAGTTGGAAAAATGTGTTTTCAACGTGACTGAAGTTGAATTCTTGGGATTCATATTATCACCTGGCGGAGTGCGTATGGATTCAAAGAAGGTCGATGCAGTTCTCAAATGGCCATCACCATCCTCCGTAAAAGGTGTGCAAATCATGTTAGGCTTCGCTAACTTTTACCGCAGGTTTATCCCCGAATTCTCTCGAATAGTCCAGCCCATCACTGCCTTGTTAAAGAAAAACAAACGTTTTGAATGGTCTACCGAGGCGGAACAAGCTTTCCAGGATTTGAAGACTAAATTTACCTCTGCACCAATCTTAAAACACCCTCGCCCCGAACTCCCCTACATCGTGGAAACTGATGCTTCAAGCCTTGCCATGGGGGCAGTTCTATCACAAAAGGACCCGGTAACCAATCAGTTGCATCCCGTGGCATTTTGGTCCCGCAAATTCTCGCCTCCTGAAATCAATTACACGATTACTGACAAGGAACTTCTGGCTATCAAGTCTGCCTTTAAGGCTTGGCGGCATTATATGCTGGGGGCCTGACACACCGTTACTGTGATTACGGATCACCGAAACCTGCAATATTTGAAAACCGCAAAAGCCCAATCCTCTAGACAACTCCGTTGGGCATTATTCTTTGCCGAGTTTGACTTCATAATTACCTATCTACCTGGTACAAAGAACGGTAAAGCTGATGCCCTTTCTCGGATGGGAGTGGAAGAACACTTGATCAACCCTAAACCTGTACCAATCATTCCCGAACAAAGAATTCTGGGTGTAATCGCCACAGAATCCATAGAGGAAGTTAAGGATAAAGCCAGGCAACTTGTAACTCCAGCAGACATACAGAATTGGCATCTGCAGGGAAAGGACTTTGCAGTAAAGGACAACTTATTGTATTTCAAAGAACGATTATACCTACCCAGCACAGATTTACAGAAAAAAGTAATCTCTTGTTATCACGATTCTTTAATGGAAGGACATCCCGGTATGGCCAAGACCTCAGAAAAGATCAAGCGCTACTTCTGGTGGCCGTCTTGGAAAAAAGATATCAGAGACTTTATAATGTCCTGTGGAGTATGCGCCCAAAACAAGAGTCAAAAGGAAAGACCAGCAGGCCTCTTACGCCCTATTGACATCCCACCTCGCCCTTGGCATACGCTTTCTATGGACTTCATCACTGATCTACCTCCATGCTCCGGATACAATACGATTCTAGTAATCGTGGACTTATTCTCCAAGATGGCGCATTTCATTCCGCTCAAAGGCTTGCCAACAGCAGCAACTCTGGCCCGAGAATTTCTCGAAAACATCGTACGACTGCACGGTTTTCCTTCGGTTCTAATTTCGGATCGAGGTAGTCAATTTATTTCTCATTTTTGGCGAAGTTGCTGTCGGTCGGCTCAAATTGATGTGAGACTATCGACCAGTCACCACCCTCAGACCGACGGACAAACCGAGAGGACCAATCAAACTCTGGAACAGTATTTACGCTGCATGCTGCAACAAACTGAAAAAACTTGGAAAGACATCCTTTGGATAGCCGAATATGCCTACAATAACTCTGTCCATTCGGGAACTGGGAAAACCCCGTTTTTTCTTTTGTACGGCAGTCACCCTCGAACCTCGGAGTTGGATCCCCTCCAAGATCTTGAAACACCAGCAGTAGACTACCTGCATTCTACAATCACCCAAGCCTTTAAGGAAGCTGTTTCTCACCTTCAAAGGGCTAAAGAACAATACAAGAAAGGAGCAGATCAACATCGGAAGGAAGCCCCTCAATATCAAGTAGGGGTTCAAGTCTGGTTATCCACCAAATATCTACCTCTAAAAGGGCCACGCACATTCAACCCAACATACCTTGGTCCCTATTCCATCACTACCATAGTAAACCCAGTAGCGGTCAAGTTGGACTTGCCCCCGCACATGAAGATACATCCGGTCTTCCACGTCTCTCTCTATTAAAACCCGTGCAACCTCAAACCCGACTAACTAAATCTCCAAAACCTATCCTAGTTGATGGAGAACTCGAGTTTGAAGTCAAAAGCATTCTGGACTCCAAGATCTCCAAATCTAAACTATTTTACCTAATTGACTGGAAAGGCTACGGCCCCCAAGAGAGATCCTGGGAACCTGCTGAATAAGTCCACGCTCCTCGCCTAATCAAAAGATTTCACCGAACATTTCCTGACAAGCCAAAACCCCCAGAGAAGCCCGGTTTGGGAGGGGCCTTGAGGGGGGGTACTGTCATGATCTCTGCTACCAAAAGGTCAGGGTTTTCCCAACTCCCTTGGAAGCAGATCCATAACCCAGGTTCCGAGTGCCAACCAGTCCCAATTGGGACCTTTTGGACCCAGTCCTGGCGCCAGTGGCACCAGACTCATAAATATGCCCAGTCCCAGCGCTGGAAGCGCCGGGCTCATAATGCTTGGGTGGACTTACCTGCAGCAGACCATGCTGCTTACTTGCCTGCCAGTTGAGCCTCTGATCCTCTTCTGTTTGGAACTACTTTTCCTGTTGGGTGGGGCAGGAGCCACTCCCTAGATTCAGAACACTGGAACTCTTCTGGAAAGCAGGAACTCTTTTCTTACCTAGGCGTGGCTGTGGAAGGAGACATCTAAGCACTACAGGGGGCTATTTAAACCACACCCGATGGATGAATCTTGCTTTGCGTTACTCTGCATCCTCTGCAGCAGAAAGTTCATCGTGTCTTCTGCATCTGATCCTGGGCCTAAGGAAAAAGGCTTACCATCCTGAATCCAGTCTTCAGCACCACCTATAAAGACAAGAAAGAACAGGTTAGCATTACGGTCTTCAGTGACAGCTCTTCACTTACCTGGTCCATCTGCTGTCACCAACGCCTCGCGCTGCATTCCGGCATCTGAAAGACAAAGGCTTACCTACTCTTCGTGCGCTCCGGAGGTCTTCACACTGCATTCCGGCATCTGAAAGACAAAAGCTTACCAACTCTTTGCACGCTCCGGAGGCCTTGGGCGCTGCATCCCGCATCTGAAAGACAAAACAAGGTGCGTTTAAAGACATTGGGGAACTTTAATACTCACGTGCCATTACTCCTTTCCACATCTAACCCAGTGGGTATTCCTGCACCCTGCAGCCGCTCCGAACTTGTACCTGCAAAATAAAAAGACAGTTAGAGCGCATCGTGAAGCAGGCAACAAGCGCTTACTTACGTGCTTCCAGGCGCTTCTATTCATCACACGGGCTCCATCTTCAACTCACTTCAGCCCGTCATCCGCCATCGCCGGAACCCTGCAAAACAAGAAACATCATTACTAAAGACTTTAAAGACATTAGAATTACTCGAAACTTACCGTTCATGCAGTAAACGACGGACAGCAGTCCTCTGAAGTCAAGAGGCCTGCTCCCCTTATCCAGTGAAGAAACTGGTTATAGCACCCTGCCCCGAGGCAGATGGAGAGCACGGTGTTCACTTACCTAAGGTGAGAGCGTTAACCTTTGGGGTTCTACAGGAGAAGAGAAAGGGAAGAAGAGAGAGACATTCAATAACCCAGTTCCTTAATCCCATATTTTCTATCTGCAGACATCTTACCCTTCGAGTCAGACATACAGTGCACAGAGGTCCAGCCCAAAGAGCCAGCCGTGTGTTACACATCACCTTTGAAGATACGGTATACGCCCAGTCAAGACCGGCGCCTCTACGGGAATCAGGTGAGCGTTACACGAGTTGTGTAGGATGGCGTGTTATGTGTTAACTAAATTCTGAAGATAGAGTCAGGTCAGGTTGCAGGAGTATTAAGCTATCTAGTCAGGAATTGTAGGAGTTTTTTTGTGGTTTTATGTCTTGTTGTCTTCCCTTCCTTCCCTTTATTTGTCCATCCCCTTTCCCTAACTCCTTCTTCCCCCCCATTGGCTGCCACGTGGCTACCTGTAATTCAAAACATCCAGGCGCCCGTGCCAACCACGGTGGGAGGGGTTGATCCATACGGCTTCTGTGGTTCGGGAGAGGGGATTGAATTCCTCCTCCCTTAAGTTCAGTTTGTGACAACTGTTGTATATCTCTCTAAAGAGCTCTGTTATGCATTGTACACCTCTCTAAAGAGCACTGTTATGTATCTGTATTGTATACTTTTGTAAAGTGCTCTGTTGCTTCTCAAAGCTAGGTCCACCTCAATAGATACCATCATATTAATAATAAAAGCAGTAGTAGAGATATGAGTAGTGAAAGAGAGTGAAGACTCAAAGATTACACCAAGATTTCTCACTGTAGAATAAAGGGGATTAAAGCAGGTGGGAAGGAAATACCAGAAGGGTAGGCAGAGGGAGGTAGAGTGGAGGAGGGGAATAAATAGAAGCTCGGATTTTGACTGGCTTTAAAGTGAAGAAAGTGGGTGTTGGTTCAAAGTTTTAATAGCTGAGAAGCAAGCAGAGACATTGGCCTCAAGGGAGTCAGAAAAGTTAGAAAGAGAGGAGAAAAAGTTGGGTGTCATCTGCACAGAAATGAGGCAAAGATTAAAGGAAGATATGAGATGGGAGAGCGGGAGTGTATAAGGGGTGACGACAAGAGGGACAAGTACAGAACCCTGCAGGACACCAAATTGGAGAGGACGAGAGTCAGGTGTAGAGCCAGACCAGGGTACCAAAAAGATTGATACGAAAGGTAAGAGGTGAACCAATGAAGGACAGCACGAGAGAGCAAGTGAGGCAAGGGAAGACAGGAGAGTGGAGTGATCAACAGTGTCGACAACCGTTGACAAGTCAAGAAGGCTGAGAACGGAAGAACATTAGTTGCGCTCGGCAGAATGAAGAACGTGGCATGAAGGAGGGCGGTGTCTAGTTTACCTTAGCACTGAAACCCACTCACTCTAGAGCACCCCAGTAGTGAATCCCAACCATCCGTGCACACCCCAGTTCTATGTTATGTTATGTTACTTGGTATTTATATAGCGCTCTATATATCATTGGTATGACCTCAAAGCGCTGGTAGTTTGAACGCTCTTGGGAACCGTAGTTCTGGTCAACAACTTACCTGCCTCAGCTTTGCCCTTCCTCCATCCATGTACCCTAGCACATGCCAGCCTAAAGCTCACCACACCCAACCCCACTTCACTTCATCCACCCAGCCTGTCCCAACGACCTCACCTCACCCTAAAGCCTCACCCAGAAATCTCAGACCGGCCACAATCACCCCACTAATACACCTAATTCCATCCAACCACCACCTCTCCTCAACCAAAATAACCCCCCACTACCTCACATCACCCCATCTACAGCACCCGACCAACCATGTCACCTGCTCACACAACCTCATCACATTAGCTCGCCTCATCCAACATAATATCACCCACCACCTCACTGACCCCATGACTGTGATGCTGGAAATGCATCGGAGGGACAGGGCCTCCGTATCCTTGTCCTTTACTGCTTTTTATCGTGTGTTCTGTCATGTTTTCCGCACAGAAGTTCATGTGGGACTCCTGGTGGTGCATCTCTCTTTCTTTTAGTTTGGTGAACGGACCCGTGGGATACCCTTATGGCACCCATGGGTGGGGGTACAGCCCTGTGCCCCTAGTGTATGTTTTTGGGCACCTGTGGGTGGCCCGCAGAGCAGGGTATGGGCTGGTGGCAGCTCCATGCTGAATTTGACATTTTGGGATACCCCGGCCATGCCATTGGGATCAGTTGATTCCAGATGGAAAACAAGATGGCCCGGTGGCTTCTTGCTTTCTATTACCCATTACCTTGTTTTCCCAAAGTCCTGGGAAGCCCTGACTCTGTCCCTTCCCCCTGACTGGCTGTTGGGTGGAAATGCCATATATGGTGTTGTTGTGAAGGCCCGGCCAGACTAGCTGGAGCCTTCCCGGTGATGTATGTTGTGGGTACCTCCTGTGGGTGGGACCTGGGTGAATAGAGTGTGTGACGAATATGCATTCTGTGTTGTGGGTGTCTAATATCTGGTGGTTGACACAATGACTGAGACAACCCTGCCCGAAACCGGTATGAATGCAGCTTGGAGTGTTGAATGGCTCGGTACTTGTCCCAATACACATAACTTGTTGTGAGTGTCTGGAGAGAAGTGAATGGCCTGAATACCTCGTGTGCCTGATTGCCTGCCTGCATGAATGCCCGTAGTCGTGATTGGATGCTTGAGTGTGACCCAGCGGAATGAATGGGAGATCAACAGTATATCTGGGGATCTCTCAGTGCTAGGAATCGTGTTCAGAAGCTGAAGTCCACTACGACGAGTAACTGGAGTAACTGACTCTTGACCTTGAAACCCCCACTGGACGAGAAGGAGTGCTGTGGCTCTCCCTCGCAATCTGAAAGCTGCTGTGTTTCCAAGGACTGACCCAGAGAGGACCTGGTAAGGCGCCCTCTTCCCGAGCTACGAGGGACCATCGTGCACAGCTGATCTTTGCCAACGCTACCTGGTAGACAGACCTTCAACAGGCTGCCGACCCGATACGGGGACTGCTGCGAAAGGAGAAGCAACCGGACTGTTGTCCGCCACTGTCGACGACCGCCGTCGCCGACCAGAGCCGCCGTGCTCCCGTTTGCCTAAGAACTTTAAGTGATCATCGGACGCTCTCGTCTGCATCGTCATCCGCTTGTCTCCCACTGGAGAAGGCCCGACCGTCGACGCGCCGAGGAGCATCCACCGGTGGGTTTCCCGCCACCTAAAGACCGCAGAGACGCGAACGACTCGACGCCCTTGCTGGGCCACAGTTCTTCATCATCTCTTTGCAGTCCAGAACTATCGTCACCGAGGTGCCCCGCACGCCACTTCCTTACAGGACGTCAACGCTCTGTCATCGACGAGCACCGCTAGGAACGAAGCTGCCACTTCCCTGCCGTAGTTCACCCTGTGCACCGTCGGACGTTCGACGACCCGTGACTCCTGCCTTAAAGGGAGGGCACTCAAGAAGGGCCGTTGATTCCCCGACACCGAACGCCAAGTTCCCCGACACTTCTCGGCGATCCGTGGCTCCCGCCTGAAAGGGACGCACTCAAGAAGGATCGGTCGACGCGTCGTCGGAGATCTCTACTCCACCAGGTACATTGGGGGGTAAAACCTTAATAGGAAGAAGTAAGACTATCGAACATTATATGGACTGGACTTGTGCTATATATCTTTATTTACAGGTTGCCCAGGTGGGGGGGATCTCCACACAGAACTGTGCCTAAGGGTAGGGGTCAGTATTCTGCCTATTGTTTCAACCTCTTGCGTTCCTTCCTATCTCTATTGCTGGTTTCCTCGTTATTAATCTGTGTGACATTTTAACCGTACAGTTGATGCACTTTAATGAGATTCGATAACATTAGTGGTACCCCTTTAGAATTGTATATATTTATCATTATTGACTTCCGAGTACAAAGTGTGTTATTGTGATCGTGTACATACCTTTGAATATTAATTATATAAAGACTGTGTTTCAGTAATACAGTGTGTGGACATTCCTTTGTGGGGGTTCGGGGACTACACTGTACTTAAGAACCAGCCTGCATCACCTCCTGAGAAGCTAGGCCTTGATTGCTCGTCCATTGCTACCTTATAGAGAATCTTTGCTGGGGTCCGCTATGCCTCTCCTCTACCACATAGAGAGCAGAAGTACAGACACCCCCTACCAGTCTTTAGACTGGTGGCAGCGGTGGGATGCTTATGGTTTTAAGAATCAGTGTATAACCGTGCCACTTACAAAATATCTGCACTTTATTAGATTAAGGTTTGGGTGTGTACAAAATAACTGCATTACAAGCAATGGAGTCTATTGCGAATGGTAAATTGACTCGGATGAGCTTAGAGGCTCTCCAGTGTGCTTGTGAAGCCAGGGAGTTAGACTTTGTGGATAAGTCTAGTGCTGAGCTGATAGCTGGATGGTGAAACTCTTGATGAGGGGGGGAATGCAACCAATGAGGACGCTGCCCCTGGGGTTTCTACTGAATCTGTTTCTGGGAATGCCGGCATTCCTGCGGCCTCTGTTCCGAACCCCAGCAATTCCTTGGAACTTGAGTTATTAAGGATGAAATTGGCCTTTGAATATCGCAAGTTCGAAATAGATGCTGAGCTTAAGAAAGAGGAGCTGGCGCAACAAGTGGAGCTCAAGAATAGGGATCTTGAACTCAAGAATAGGGATCTTGAACTCAAAGACAAGGACACTGAATGTCAGAGAATCCAGCTAGAGAAATCTCAAGTGGAGACTTCAGCGAAACCCAGTGAGAGTGTCAGGTCCCCAGCAACTAAATTTATGAAGGATTTGGTTGGTGTGTTTTCGGAGGGTTCTGATATCCTCCAATGGATTGAAGCGTTTGAAATGGCGTGTGCAATTCATGATGTTGACAAAAGAGATTGGGCTAAGTGTTTGCTAAGCAGAGTGCCTCAAACTGGATATGACTGTATTCTGAAGCGGAGTGTGGAAGAAAGGGGTCAGTATGTGTGTATGAAATCTGCTTTGATTGCCAAGTTTGGCAAGACGCCTACCCAATACCTTAAAAGGTTCAGGGATTTTAAGAAAAGAGAGAATGTGTCTTGGGTTGACTGGGTGAGTGCTGCGCACATGAATATGATGGGGTGGATTGATGGTTACAAGGTGAAAACTTTTGTTGAATTGTCCCACCTGTTGTTTTTTGAGCATTTTTCTGAAGCCTGTTCACCGGAGCTGCGTCAGTATGTTGCTGACCAGAACATTTTGGATCCCTTTAAGCTGGCTAGGTTGGCTGACAAGTGGGTCTCCCACCGGGTGTCCCCTAAGGACTCCAGTGGGAAGGACAAGGACAAAGAAAAGGGGGCCTCTCAGAAAGCTGAGGAGTCCCAAAAGCAGTCACAGTCGAATAAACCTAAATCCTCCTCTCCTAAGACCCAAAAATCTAGTGGGGATAAGTCATCTGTGGGTGGGAATAAGAGTAGTGGTCCACCTGCTGCAAAGCAGGCGCCCGGTGGTTCCAGTACCGTACCCCGCACTCCCGGCACTTGTTGGGACTGTGGGGCTCTGGATCACAAAAGGGGTGACTCCAAGTGTAAAGGTAAGGCACTCGGAGTTCAGGCTGTCAGCCTGACCTACCCTTACCCCATGTCTGAGGTGGAGGCCACTGTCCTCCCCTCCTCTACAGGAATCACTTTTGGTGCTCCCGTAGAGATTTCCTTAGTGTCCCTTGGGGCCTGGGACCAGTACGCGGAAGTGTTGGCGACTATCCCACAGAACACCCGTAGATTTTTGAGAAGTGTTCTCCTGAATGGCCAGCCTTCTACTGGTTTGAGAGACACTAGGGCAAGCATGACAGTGGTGGACAGGACCCTGCTCAAGCCAGAGGACTATGTAGATGCTCCTCTGAGAACCACCAGGTTAGCTGGTGGGCCTCCCAAATTATCACCTGTAGCCCGAGTCACACAAAGCTTCCCGTCCTGGTTCAGGACAACGTCCCTGCTAACATTCTGTAAGGTAACGATCTAGTCGAGTTGGGATTGATCGCGGATGGTCTTCCCATGACTGCTGCTGCGGTCACTAGATCACAGGTGACACCGGGTCTGGCTGTGAGTCAGGTATCCAAGCCAAAGGCGCGGCCTAAGGCATGACGAAGGAAGAGCAAGAAGGCCACCTCTGTAGCGGGAGCTCCTTCTCTTCCTGCTGTTCCTACAGCACCCATTGGGATCCATGCTCCGGACGGGCTGGGTCCAGTGGTAAACCCCGGCTCAACCCCTTTGGGAGAAGAGCCAAAAGACTCTCCTGTGGGAGAGGTTCTCAACCCGGAGGATCATCCCGATCTTCAATGCTTGTTAGCTGAAGGGGTTTTCAGTAATACAGTGTGTGGACATTCCTTTGTGGGGGTTCGGGGACTACACTGTACTTAAGAACCAGCCTGCATCACCTCCTGAGAAGCTAGGCCTTGATTGCTCGTCCATTGCTACCTTATAGAGAATCTTGGCTGGGGTCCGCTGTGCCTCTCCTCTACCATATAGAGAGCGAAAGTACAGACACCCCCTACCAGTCTTTACAATGACCCCTCCCATCTAGGCTAACAATAGCACATACACTTGAGGACCCTAGCTTACCCTAGCACAATACCCACCTACCCTATCTCATCCAGGCACAACAACCAATTTTTCATAACTAGCCCCAGAACACCATAGCTCACCCCAACACCCCACTCACACATACTAGGTCACCACAAAGTAACACACCACCCACCCAACCCAGCATGCCCCAGCAACCCACCCAGAGCTCACCCCAGGAGTCCACCCACCCAAGCATCTCAATAGCTCACCCACACTTGCTACCCCAGGATCACACCTAACCCTCTACCACTCTTCCTCACCTAGAATCCCCCCTGCTCATTGCAGCATCACACCAACACACACACCCTAAGAACCCACCCAATCTCACTCCCATACCCTAGCCCACCCCATACCCTATGACACCCTGATCACTCCCAGCCCGGCTACATCACTGTAACACATGCGGGTCACCCCAGCACCCCAACCACCCTCCTACATTGACATGTGGAAGGCAGTACGAGAAGTTGGGCTGCAGCGATGGTGAGCAAAATGGCGACCAAAGCATAGCGGAAAGCAGCCACAACACCCACAACAAGAGACCAACCAGGTTCAAAATTTTCACCAGCTAATAGGAGAACGAAAAATCTAAGAGAAAGGACAGCCAGGTGATGGAGTGCAAATAGAGGGAGAACCCGAAAATAGGGGCCTTCCCTCCACGCAGCAATCCAAACGGAACGCAGCTAAATAGTTCTGCGTATGCAGAATAAAGAAAAAAGCCCTGAAAACGGGGTGAAAACACATCACAGTGATTTGTTGTTGCTGCAATGTAAGGAGAACCCATAAACGGGGGACCCAGTTTTACACAACACTCCATAAGGAGTGTTGTGTAAAACTGGGTCCAGGCCGGGCCGGGTACACAGAGTTTAGGCAGGCGTAACACCACAGAGGCAGCAAATGAGGCGACGCCAATCCGGCAAAGAAACACAGAAACTGGCAGGACATCTGGCAGCCAGAAGACTGTAACTAGCCAAGAGGAGAATTTGAGATGGCACCAAGCACTGAGGTCAAGGTAAGCAAGAAAACACCCAGGGAGGGAAATAGAGGGCACATAAGGTGCGAAATACTGGCGGCAACAGCCGGCCGGGGGCTGGAAAGCACCCACACAGGCAGACAAAAGCTGCGGCTTGTCCCTGGAAATTATAGGAGCTGTCCAAGCAGCATGAACGTACAGCCTGTTTTGGGACTCTGATCAGAGCAACAAACAAACATATGCATACAAGATAACCCGAATGAGGGCGAATGGCCAGCAATGGGCACAATAAGTTGCTGTTTGTTTGGCTGCCGGGGGGGCAATAGAATGCCCACAGAAATATAAGGGTAATCCAGGAAGAAAGTACGGGTTAAGTGAGCCACAGGAGAAAAGGGGGAACCAAGTCAAAGCCACCAGGATTCCACAAGGAACACCACAAAAGGGGGCAAACTGGGCCAAGGATTGTGAACAGAGGCCAATAGATATTAGAATAACAAGAATGAGTATAGGTAAGGATCCAGTATTATAGCTCAGTGGATTGAGTGCCCGTTAAATATGACCGTGATGTGGAGATCTGTTTCTAGGTGCAAATCCCGGCAAGGACAACTCAGTCTTTTATCCTGCAAAGGACAATGAATGAGTACCGACTTCGGATGCTGATAATTGCAGACAAATATGTGCAAACGCTGTGGTGAAAGTACTGTATAAATAACGTATCATTGTTTAAAAGGTCCCCTGTTACAAACTTAGCCAGATGACAGAGTTAAGAAACGGGCACAACCCAACAGCTTAAGAAAGCAGCGCACAAGCATCCAAGGTTTAGGCTTTAACAAGATATTGGGCCTCATTACGACCCTGGCGGTAAGCGAAAAACGATGGCGGTAAATGATTATCGGCATCGTTTTCCGCTAGGTCCGATCATGACCCATGACCGTTAACTACGATGCCATTAGCGGCATCGTAGTTAACGCTGCCGCTAACTGCACCAAGGACGCGTGCACGCGACCCACCACGCCGTAAATACCGGCATGGCGCAAAGCTATGCGAATGACGACCCAAGTGGACATGCACCTAACGCCATCACCCAGCCCGTTAAGTACCTTACCGCCATGGTGCTAATTACGCCATCGCGAACCAACCGTAAAGGGCCTTGTGCAGTGAATCCAGCTGCCACAGGTGCACAGAATCAGCACAGGTGGAGGCAACACAGACTCAGGAAGTACAAAAAGAGCACACCCAACCCCTTCCCACACCCAGTCACACTCCACAATGATTCCAATAGGACTAGCAATGTTGGGGCTGGAGGACCTGATAGCAATGCAAGTGCTACAACTTCAACTACAACAACAACAACAGCAATAACAACAGGCTGCACAGAGGAGACGCAGGAGGAGAAGGAGGGCAAGGCAGGGCCAGCAAGCCCCAACAGCACAGCCAGTGGCACCACGCAGGCAGCCCACAATCCCACGCATCAGAGCCAGTCCATTCAACCTCACCGCTGAGCAGATCCACACCCTGTACCGTATGGACCGGGACACCATCACCGCCATCGTAGACATGATACACAATGACATCGTCAGCATGATAGAAACACCAACCGCCATCCCACCCCTACTGAAGGTAGTGTCTGTACTCCACTTCCTGGCCACAGGCACCTACCAGCACACAGTGGGACACTTGCATGGCATTTCACAACCATTATTCTCACGTACACTGATCCAAGTGCTTGATGCCCTCCTCAAGCACACAGACGACTACATCTCATTACCACGGTCTGCCCAGGAGATTGCAAACACCAAGGTGGGTTTCCATGCACTAGCCGGCATACCTGGTTGCATTGGTGCCATTGACTGCACCCATGTAGAATTGGTGGTGCCACGTGCCATGGAGGTACCGTACCGCAACCGTAACTATTTCACTCAATCAACGTGCAAATGGTCTGTGACTCCAACAGGATCATCACACATTGCTGTGCCCGATTCCCCAGAGCAACCCATGATTCAATGGTCCTTCCGAACTCCACAATACCACGCTACATGGAGCGACATGCAGGGCCAAGATCCTGGCTACTCTGTGAGTCACATGTCATGACCATGGAAAAGTGAAGTGGGTAGGTGAACGACGTACCAATGTATACTCCGGGGGGGAATGATGCATACTCCACCTGGCTGAAAGGGGGGGGGGATGATGCATACTCCACCTGGCTGAAAGGGGGGGATGATGCATACTCCACCTGGCTGAAAGGGGGGGGAATGATGCATACTCCACCTGGCTGAAAGGGGGGGGAATGATGCATACTCCACCTGGCTGAAAGGGGGGGGAATGATGCATACTCCACCTGGCTGTGAGTAGTAGAGACAACGGAGCCAGATCATACCCTAAAGCAGCACAAACTTCAGCTGACACCACTAAACCTAATGGCCGATGTATGCTGCCCCACCACGTGAATGAAGGTGTGCCCCAACCATGACACAACCATCTGCAAGTGCATTGTACCAATTCACACCACATTGACCTCGACGAAATGCACCTACATGCACGTCACCAGACACCATCCACTGAAAGGCCTGTCCCCCATAACTGCGCACGAATGAGGCACATGACGGACAGAAACATCAACACACCATCACACAGACAGCAAGGCCCACAAAATGTCCCTATCAACATCAGCATTGCTCACTGGGGTCATGATGAGGCTGACAGCAATGTTGCAATGATGTGAGCGTTGACATCACAGGACACATGCCAGGCCACCAAAACAAACGGCATGAACGAACACAGTGGATGGACACTCACAAGGCACTTGACCCCCCTGCATACATTGGTTGATGGCATGCACAACATTCCATAAGAGCCATGAGCATATACTGGTCGCATAGTGTGAATCAATTAGTGCATTTACAAGAGGTCCGAAGTAACAGTTGGATGCAAGCCATGGTGACACGTCATGTTCTGAAATAGACGTTATGACTGACACATACATTCTCGCCCACATACAGGTGATGCAGGCTATCCCCTGAAGAGGTGGCTCCTTACACCAGTCCGGAACCCACAGAACCAGCACGAGGAGGACTACAACCGTGCACATACACATACTCGTGTGGTGATTGAGCAGGCATTTGGCCTATTGAAGGCACGGTTTCGCTGCCTCAGCAGGTCCTGTGGGGCACTCCTGTACCGCCATGAGAAGGTGGCAAAGATCGTCATGGCATGTGTCATGCTACACAATATGTGCGTCAGACGCAATGTGGCCCTGCCCCCTGACGCTGAACTGCAACCACCTGACGATGAGGATGAGGAGGGTGTCGATGGGGCAGCACCTCATGGAGGCCGCGATGCACAGGAGGGGCGTGAAATGCGTCAAAATATCATTGACCAATGCTTCTAGGACACACGGCTGGTGTGTGTAACATGGAGACGGCACTTGGGGCACTGTGTGTGTCTGGGACATGCACACTGTGGACTGTACACCAATAAAGCACACATACGAAATGAGCAATGTCCACACATTTGATTTGTGCAAAAGAAAAAAGTGTATTATGAATGTGAATAGGTTTGATACACCCAACCCCCCTCCCCCCTGAACTCCCCAACACACCCAATCCCCCCTCCCACCTCCCCCCTGAACTCCCCAAAGCACCCAATCCCGCCTCCCCCCTGAACTCCCCAACACACCCAATCCCCCCTCCCCCCTGAACTCCCCAACACACCCAATCCCCCCTCCCCCCTGAACTCCCTGCAAAGGTGTGACGGTGCCCGTGATGAAGTGGGTAATGTTCCATTTGTCCACTGGGCGGCCACTATTTGCAGCCCCCTCTCCTGGCCCCTGGGCCCCCCCTGCCTGTATTCCGCAGGTTCCTGGCTGACCTGCGGACGGGGCTGGTTGCGGCAGAACTTGCAGCGGAGGAGGTACTGGGCTGCTCGGTATGCCGCGTGTCCCTTATTGTCTGTACAAGCTCACCGAGCACATTCCGCACCGCGGCTAGTTCCGCACATATGTCTTTGCTTGTGGATTGGATGGCTGCCTTGACAGTCTCAGCACATCTTTCCATGAGTGCACTGGCACCTCTACAATCAGCCACATGCTGCGTGAGTAGTGAGGACAGTTGTTGCCTCGTCATTATTTGGTCCAGCGACTGTTGGAAATCTGGGGCATTGGATGTTGCAATTGCCGGGGTAATTGGGCTACCCCCCTCCTCCCACTGGGCTGGGAGTGGCTGGCCATGACTCTTCAGGGGATAGTCCCTGTGTGCCGTCTCCGTGCGGGCTACTTAGGGACAGGTGGGGGGGAATGAAGGTGGGCAGTGGGGGGACCTTCTGTGTCATCCTCCTCATTAACCACATCGCTGTCAGAGCAGGCTGCGATGGCAGCAGTCTCCCCAATCGTACTGCTCCCCGCAGACACATTCCCCTCAGTGGGCAGCAGTTGTTGTGTGTCTCCTGTGGGCGGTGCCATGCTGCTTGCCTCGGGGATCATTGCTGCCCTGGGCTGTTTTGCGACAGGCAATTTTGGCTGCTGTGGTTGGTCCAGCAGAGGTGGAGGGTTGGTGGGCTCTTGCCTCTGGCCTGGCCTTCTTGGCAGGTGTGGTGCCTCTCCCTCATTCCCCCAGACCGTTGTACTACTGATTTTCATTGTGGGCTTTGTGCTCTCTGCAATCCACTCGTCTTGCCTGTTGGGCCTTGAGCCCTGTGTTGGAATGTTTCTCTGGCAGTACCATGGGCTCCTCTTGGCTGATTGGCTCTCCTCATACTCTCCTCATGCACCTGTGGAATAAAGTTAGCACTTGACATAACTGTGGGAGACCTAAGGGATTTGGCCCATTGATTTCTATTGGAGAGACTTTGGAATCTTTAAAAACTCTTGTAAAGTGACTTAAACCGGGACTGAGCTGGTATTGTACCCTGGCCCCTTTAGAGCTTCTAAAATAGACACATTTTAGATTGCACCAGAACTAAAAAGTAAATGTTTGTCAGTTCACGCTGGACGAGCAGTCGCAAACTGAAATATTCAGTTAATAACATGCAATCAGGCAAGAGAACCAGTTCCCTACATAATTCCACAGACTAGATCGAGTACCTCATGCTAATCAGTAGGCCATGAAGCAGCTATGACACTGAAGGCTGGCCCCAACAACAGAACTTGCAAAAAAAGCTAGCCAGTTTTCACTATCTTGGTGGGGGATAGGAATGTGTTCCTGTGCGCTGGTGTTACTGAGAGTGTGGAGTAGGGAAGAGAGTCGCTCCTGGGGGGGCAGAGCTAGGGGCCACAAGCCTGTCTGTGCCAGGGGAACACACTAATCCAATACCCTGGGGAAGAATCCAGGCCAGGGCAGAGTTCCTGCAAAGTACACAGGGACAGCAGCTGGCAGGGACCAGTCACAGAGTACGAGGAAGGTTGCTGAGCAAGTCAGGGGTGTTCCATCCCTTCATTAGTGATATCGGAAATAAAGGGTGGTGGACGCTGCTGAGCAGCAAACAAGATGGCTGCTCCTCGCTAGAGCTCCAAGCCTCGAGGTATTCAAGCTCCATCCAGCATTATTTTGCATGTAATATGACCTCACAATGCTAACTTGTTGATATTTTCAGAAGTGGTGGAGTGTTTACCTCCAGACATCCACGGGATCAGCCTCTGCTAAGTCCCAGAGGTGGTGGCCTTGAGCGTGCACAGACTGAAGCTGTGCTCAGTGGGGAGGAGCCGCAACTCCTACTCGGCGCCTGACGGGCTGCACCGGGTAGCGACACAGCATCCGGTTCCCATACAACCGCTCAGAGGTGCTGGCCAGCTCGTCTATGCTGATGAGAGCTGACAGCATTTCTCTTTCACGGGTGAGGCGGCCTGGCCGCGCAAACCTTGCACGGCAGGGTAGCCCACCCCTTCTCTGCACTGCAGGCCTGCAGTGTTGTGCGGCCATGAGAAGATCAGCTTGCGCCGAACCAGCGCCATTACTCGCCATTCATTAGGTGAGGGCTCCTCACACACCCTAATGCCAAGCAACAGGAACTCAGACCAGCGGGTGGGCCATTCACCCCTCCTCTGCCTGGCAGGTGCCCTGGTTTGACTGTGGAGGTCCACTACCTAGGGATGCGACCTGACATGCAGAAATGTACTGTTGTACTTTTTTTTTTTGCCTGATTGCAACACCAACCTGGCATGGCTGAAGGTTTCACTATGCAGGCACTGTTTTGATTGAGTTGTGTGGCTAGTTATTCATGCGCAGGATTGCTCAGTATCTTGAAACTACAACGTGCAGCTCTCCCAAGGTTCTAGCTAACCTACCTACAAATAACCTGTGTGATGTGCTGCAAAGGTCCAACACCTGGTGTGGTGCTAGCCCTAATACCACAATCAACAATGTTAAGAAAAGAGTTTATATAGACCGTAATGCACTTCAGTCAGTCACTTGCGCTGTGTGCCTGTTGGCTGCACAACTGTTTCAACAAAATGCACAAAATGGTTGAGAAAAATCTCTTTAAAAAGGTATTCATCTATTATAACCAAGAAAATCAAACAGAATGGCCAACACATGTTTCATCTATTAAAGGTCCTCATCAGGGCGAATGGTTACTGCGGGAGGTAGGTCAATCATTAATAACAAAAAGTGAACACGCAGACCGTCTTGGATCCATCGGGATCGAGGGCCTAAACAACCCTACAAGTATAGCAGCGATTATTACTTACTGTGAATAATTGATCTTGTTTGGATGTGCACTTGCACACTTCAATTGACCTCCCTTCGGTTTGAACACGAGAACCATCTCAGGTTTGATAATTTTACAATCCAGAGTACTGGGATGTACTTTTTGTTATCTCGGAAGAGATCAGCTAACCCTTCTTCGCCATGCATGGTACCCCCTGATGAGTATAAGCAGCTACACGCCTTTGGCAATCAAGTCATTTCCACAGCCGCTACAATCGTCAAAGCGGCCAACGTATTGACAATCCTCTCGGTACGATCGCGAGTTGTGGTGCAAGATGGGTCCCATCTTTGATTTTCTATTACGTAATGGGGAGGCTGCTTCGGACTATGCCATTACTGTTGCACTAGGCGTCGCGGACACAGGCTTTCGCCAAATGGGGAACATAGCGGTGCTCGGGCACCAGGGATGGTCGAAGGTGACCAATTTTCATCCTGATGTGCAATCCAAGGTTGTGGAAATGCCGTTTGGGACTTGTTTGGAAAGAAGGTGGACTAGACCATACAGGCCATCAAGGTGTATACAGATACTGCACGATCCCTACGCACCTTGCAGCAGAAGTGTTAGCCCTTTTGTTCTAGTAAGGGATGCTTATCCAGAACATCCGGAGACGACAGGCCCTCCTACTGTCAGCTGCCTCGCACCAGCTCGAAGAAGGCATATAGTGGAAGGTCGCAGGCGTACAGAGGTACTCAGCGAGGCACAGATCTTCCTCCAGACCGCAAACCCCCAATCGGCCTCCCACCAGGACCCACGCCCCCACATCCACACCCCAGTGGGAGGCCGATTGCCCCGATTTTTCAAGCAGTGGGAAGACATCTCCACGGATAAAGGGGTGCTCAACATCACCCAACAGGGTCATATCCATGGGTTTATGGGCAAATGCCCCTCCATGCCTCCTGTAAAGAAAAGAGAACTACATCTAACACTTCTCGTCTATGAGGTAAAGTCCCTTCTAAAAAAGGGAGCTATAGAAGCTGTACAATCCCACCCCCGGGGCTCTGGAGTATACTTCAGATACTTCCTGGTGAGAAAAGTCTGATGGGCTGAGACCCATATTAGACCTCAGGTGGCACAACCGGTCCCTAAAATCACAAAGGTTCTGCATGGTCACGCTTCAACATGTTCTCGACCAACTAGAACAGGGGACTTTTCTCTCTGGACTTGGTCTATTTCCACATTCCCATACATCGCAAGCACAGACTCTTCCTTCAGTTTGTAGTACAAGGCAAGCATTATCAATTTGAGGCTCTTCCCTTTGGTCTCAAATTAGAGTATTCGCAAAATGCCTAGCACCCGTGGCTGCCCACCTCCGCCAAGCACCTATTTACATCTGCCCATACCTGGACGACTGGCTAATATGCGCCCCCTCTCAGCTGCTAGCCTTACAACACATAGAGGAGACCATCCAGTGCTTCACTTCTCTAGGGTTCTCCCTCAACTTTACAAAGTCATGCATATTGCCATCTCAGAACACTCTGTTCCTGGATTCACGGCTCTGCACTCTAGAATGTCTGGCTACTCCCTCAGAGGAGAGGGTAGAAGCCATACTCCACGTGATTCGACAACTGTCCACATTGCGGGTGACAACAGTCCACTCCATCAAATCTCTGTTGGGCATGATGTCCTCTTGCATCTTATTGGTCCCACATTGCAGGCTTCACGTGAGGCCTCTCCAGGAGTTCCTGGATGTTCGATGGCAGCAAGTATCCGGTTCTTGGAATGACAAAATTGCCCTCACGCCATCATTCCTCTGAAATCTTCAGTGGTGGAATCATTGCGAGCAACTCACGCAAGGTGCTCCCTTTCGCCTTCCAGTTCATCAGGTCATTCACCACTGATGCCTCCCTGGAGGGGGAGGGAAGCCCACACGGGCCAACACCACGCCAGAGGCCTGTGGCACCCAGAAGAAAAGGCCCTGCACATAAATATCTAGGAGCTGTGGGAAACCAGAAGGTGGCTCGTCTCACCCATTAGTCCCCAGGGATCTGTCATCTAAGTGGCCACGACACGGCCATTGCTTTTGGAGCCCTTTACTGGGGGTGGACCAGTGTGGGAGGATCACCTGGTTGAGGGGTCTTTATGGAGTGGGAGTAGGACACCGGATGGTGAGACGCAGTATCCCCTTTCCTATAACACCTTTACCCCATCCTACCTGGTAGTATATTTAGGAACTCTAACCCCCCTCTTTACAACACGAACACTTTCACACTGACAGCCCGCTATGAGATAAGAGACCAACACCCGAGCAGTATATCTGACGTGTCCCAATACAATGGTCATGCGAGGTCAGGCAATTACTGACCATCACACACACCTGACTTCCATTAAGCTTCCCCGCACGGATAAAAGGCAGCGCACGAGAACACACTTGGGGCAAGGCAAAGCACACGAAGAAACAGCAGTTTCGAGATGGCAGCTGAATGAGAGAAGAAAGAAAGGAAAAAAGAAGGGGTTCGACAAGGAACCGTTACTTTCCAGAAACCAGAGGGATAGAAAGCATAACACCATGAACCCAGGCTGAGGAATCCTGCATTGTCTGTCAGAGATATCCGGGGCCCTCCTGCGTCAATAATCAAGGCAGAGAGAAGCTCGAGGTGCTGTGGTACAGTCATTGGCTCCAAGAACAAAGCAGCATCAGTGAAATCAACACAGCCTGCGTGTTGGGGAGACCGATGCAAAACCGGTCTGTTTTGAGGCCAAGGTTGCAAGCAGCAACATTCTATGGCGAGCGCTGGAACGAACTTGGTTAAAACGCTTGTGATAAGAAACGCAAGTAAAGTTGAACTGCTGATGAGTGACTTAACTTTAAAAGCAAGATACAATACCTTTGACAGAGTGGTCCGGCACTCCGTGGGTGCTCAATCAAAGGTCTCTGTAAGGTATCCAGCTGGGAAGTGGCAAAAGTGAAGTGAAAAAAAGGTTATATCAAGAAGAGAACAAGTAATTGTGAATCAAAGTGGTCCTGTGACGGGTCAAGCAAAATCCTGCGCACAGTCCAAAGTCTTCGATTTTGATGAAGTAGAGAAAGCTTGAAAAAGAAGATCAATTTGGTCTGAGCCCGGCAGAGGGAGACCAAGTGAAGGTTTTGTGTTAAAGAGGGTCTGAGCCCGGTGGAGAGGGACCCGGGGTGAACAGTAAACCACATGAGAAGCTGTATATGTGAAATCTTAAGAAGAAAGGAACTTTAATAGTTGTCGTGTTGCATTAGGTCCTCTGAAATAAGAGAGTTTGAATGGCAAACAGTCTTTGGCACAGAAGGCCCTGATGTTGAGGTTTTGAACTGCATCCTCGGGCTAGAGAAGCTAGAGAGTGTGCTAAGCTTGAGTGTGCCGCCTTTTCCCATGCTGAAAACGAGGTAAGGGAAGCCAACGGTTTGAATATCCTGACATATCATTTCTTGAACACTTTTCTTTTGTATAACATTGTTTCCCACACTATTTGTATTTAGAAGTAAGGATTGGCAATAGGTTTATTAGTATATGCCCTTTTTATTTTGGCAGACTCGACTAGGACTACGTTATTATTTTTTGGTGGTCGTAGCTTGCTCCCTTCTTTAGATTTAGGATTAGATAGGCATTTTTTCAACCCCAATTGAAGTTCAATAAACACCCTTGAACTGTGATAACTTGTGTTTGATACCATGCCATACTTATATATGGTGTTAGAGGTGGGATATGATTCAATTGACACAACTTAAGAATCCATGCTGATAATCGTTGTACCACCAGAAGGCAAAAATAGAATTGTTGAACTCCTCGATTCTGATCGTGTATCCACTCTTAAAGAGGTTTTGTTTTCCCAGCTTCACGTCCCAACTGGTCAACAAGATTTATTTTGCAAAACTCAGCTGTTATTAGATACCCCTCCATTTTCCCACTATAACATCCAACAGTGGGATCGAATAATCTTAAAAAATACGACCCACACACATCTTCATTGGACCTAGAGCTCTGAATCCACCTCTTCCCGAACCCTTTCTTTTTGATACTAAATCCGCCTCGGTCCCTGGTCCGGTTTAGCAATCATCATATCCAGACCTTCCCCTCTGTCAGAATCAGACGGCTTTGAAACCCTATCAGAGGGAGTCAAAACCTGTTTTTTTCTGATTGAGAAAATACGACAGAGGGATCCCTAACCCCGCCGGACATGGGTGATCTGAAAGCCATCATGGCCCAGCTGGCCGCCCATCAGATTCAGGCCAAAGCTCGCCTTCAAGAGGATTTCACAAAATTGGTTGAGTTACGGGCAAGACCCCTACTACCTCAAGGGATACTGCAACCATACCAAGAGGGCGAAGACCTAGGTAATTTCTTTTTGAATTTTGAGCGATTTGCCGAGCAATTACGATGGGCAGAACATCGAAATTATATTTATTTAGGGTCTCTGCTATAAGGTGAGCTACAGCCCTCCTACCAGCTACTTAACCTTGTCCGGGGGCTACCTTTATATCCATAAGAGGGGCTTCTAAAAAGGGTAGGGCAAATCTGTAACTTCTATCAGGAAAAAATTAAGGGCCATTAGACTCAACCCTGGGGAAACCCCTCTTGAATTAGAACAAATTAAAAATACAGTCGCCCTCTGGATTAACAACAAAACAATGGAAGAATTGGTAGAACTGATTACTATAGAGCAATTTGCCAATTCTTTACCACCTTTTTTGTAAAATGCAGTGCTACAACTCAATCGACCCACCCTAATCATGGCTATTGAGACTGCCCAAAACCACTCGGATGCAGTCAAACACTTCCACTCGGTACATTGAAGTGAGGTTTGGAAGGATCACAAAGCTACTCACCGCTCCCAAACCCAGGTACTAGATAGAGGGGGAGGATCCTATAAATGCAAGGAATGGATACTGAAAGAAAGAATGGAAGTTAAAAGAACTGACCCAAGGGGTAGAGAGGGAAGTAAATGAGAAGAACCTAATGGAATCAAACCCTCTCCTATCTGCTTGTGATGTAGAGAAACTGGCCATCTAACAAGAAACTGTCCTAAAAATCTAAAGAAAGAACCCATGCAAATAGGCTGTCTAAAAAGGGGAAGAGTGGAAAGAACCTAAAGAAGATCTGGAAACCTTTAGTATATGTGTATGTCAATCTTCTGCTGACTTCACGTATGGAAAGGCCATGGTAAATGAAAAAACAAGTAAAGGCATTGATCGATTCGGGTAGCAAACAGACTGCTATAAGGGCTGATTTAGTTACAACAACAGACCTCGAGAATGCAACCCTAATTAGAGTTGCATGTGTACACGGGGATAACGAAATGTACCCCAAAATAACTGTGTACATTAACATCAGGTGAAAGTCATATTTGATATCATCAGCCATCATTCCTGGGCTCCCCTAAGAAGTCATCGTGGGAATGGACTTGCCTGCATTCTCCACTCTCTTGCAGGAACCTCCAATTTCCCATAGAGAATGTATACCCCAAGACCATTGGCACTCCAACTGTTACTCCCAAACCTCTCCCGTGTGGGAGTGGATGGAGACAGAACCCCTTGAGCCTACTATTTACCAAAAACCTTCCACAAATTATGAAGAGCACCTAATTCCAGAGTCAACCCCTCGATGCCAGTTTATGAGATGCATCCGGGGGAGGAATGGCAACACCTCACCTCTGCCAGAATGGAGGAAAAGAAACTTGTGGACTGTGCTAGAGTCCTTGGATATATTTCCCTCTTGTTCTATTCAGGATCTTCAAATCGAAGAACCTAGGAAAGTACCAAGTATATCCACCTCGCATTGGGGAAGGGCATGTGAGAAACCAGAAGGTGTCTCATCTCACCCACTAGTCCCTGGGGATCTGTCATCCAAGTGGCCAGGACACGGCCATTGCTTTTGGATCCTGTTCCTGGGGGTGGACCAGTGTGGGAGGATCACCTGGGTGAGGAGTCTTTGGGAGTGGGAATGGGACACCAGATGGTGAGACTCAGTATCCCCTTCCCTAAAACACCTTTACCCCATCCTACCAGGTAGGATATTTAGGAAGTCTACCCCCCTTTTACAACACAAACTCTTTCACACTGACAGCCTGCTATGAGAGAAAAGAGACTAACACCTGAGCAGTGTACCTGACATGTCCCAATACAATGGTCAGGCAATCACTGACCCTCACACACACCTGACTTCCATTAAGCTGCTCCACACGGATAAAAGGCGGAGCATGAGAGCACACTCTGGGCAAGACAAAGCACATGAGGAAACAGCAGTTTCGACACAGCAGCTGACAAGTTACCGTTACTTTCCAGAAACCATAGAGATAGAAAGCGTAAGACCAGGAAACCAGGCTGCAGAACCTGCATTGTGTGTCGGAGATACCCAGGGCCCTCCTGTGTCAATAATCAAGGTGGGGAGAAGCACCAGCCGCCGTGATATCGTCCTTGGCTCCAAGAACAAAGCAGCGTCTGTGAAATCAACACAGCCCGTGAGCTGGGGAGACTGATGCAAGACCGGTCTATGTTGAGGCCAAGGTTGCAAGCAGCAACATTGTATGGCGAGCACTGGAACGAACATTGTTAAAACGCATGTGATAAGAAACGCAAGTAAAGTTGAATTGCTAATGAGTGACTATACTTTAAAAGCAAGATACAATACCTTTAACAGATTGGTCCACACAGCGTGAGTGCTCAATCGAAGGTATATGTAAGGTATCAAGCTGAGAAGTGCCAAAAGTGAAATTCCATTGGGCCAGTTAGGTTGGGGAGCTTGGCTATTGAATGAATGGCCTTTGCTGATGATTTTATTTTATTTGACCGCACTCCACATGGCCTTCGTAGAAAGATGGATATTTTCTTTCAGTATGCGATGGTGAATAATCTCTCGCCGAATGCATCCGAATCCCGAACGATTGTGGTCACTAAGAAAAGAACTGTCAAATCATATATTTGGAAGATGGGAGATGATTCGGTGGAACAGGTCTAGGCTATAACATATCTAGGCTACAACTTTACTAATAAATCTAGCCTTAAGATGTGGAAATTGAGCCTAGTAGAAAAAGCGTCTAAACTAAAGATTCAAATGAAATTTTTGAAGGTTAGGGTATGTAAATTTTCGCTCCTACCGATCAGACGTTTTTTATCTTGCGAAAGCTGAGCCGGTTCTTTTGTATGGTCCGGACATTTGTACCCATGATATGAGTTCATACCTGAATGTGGTTCAGGGGAAAATGTGGAAAGAAGTATTGGGCCTATCCATGGCAGTCCCCAACGCCATTATCCACCATGAGTTATGTCTTATTTCACTCAAAGCAAGATGCTTGCGGAGATAATTCTCTTTGTTTAGACAGATGAATGATCCACCAGCAAACACCCCATATGAGTTGCTAAATAAGGTCGTTAAATCCAGGTCAGTAAAATCCATTAGAGGATTCTGTGATAAAATGAATCTTCTATTAGATACTCTAGGTCTTTGTTTAGAAGACCTGGTACAACGACCGGGATTAGTCAAGAGACTTTTATTTAAGGCAGATTGGGTGGACACAGTAAATGGCGTAGAGTCTTACTCCTCCTATAAGGAGTATGCTAACTTTGGACACGCAAGGGAATGTATTCCCCTTTATATACAAAGATTCCCTTGTTATAGGGCGAGATTAACATTTATGCGTTTAAGACTCAATCAGGTGCCGACTTTAGAAAGGATTCGGCACTGGGGACATAAAGAAGAGGTGCCTAATCAAGATCAATCAGCTTCACATGTTGCTTCTGTGGAGAATCTGACATGTTAGAAACTCTCAAGCACCTTGTCTTAACCTGTACCCATTTTGAGTCTAAACGAGCGCTCTATCTTAAAGATAGATTTAACAGGGATCTTGAAATGTCTATCCATTTGTTTTGGAGCCGCTGTATGTGGGGTGTAAATATTTCTTTAATTCTTGCATTAAAACTATTTCTCCAAAATAAAATGGAGGAATTGGAAAAAAGGAATCTCATATGTAAGGTCTCTACAGAGGAATAACAGGAATGGAAAGACAATGGAAAAGAAAGGGGATACAATTACAATACTAATTAAGGGTTGGGAGAGATATTTTATGAAAATTTTATGATAATGTTTGTGATTTGGATGAAATTCTTTTATATCTTATATGCTGTTTTATAAAATGAATTGTATATTTGTATTGTGTGTGAAATGTTGTATAAGGTTTTATGTAAACTAACAATGCAACAATAAAAAATAAAAGTGAAATTGAGAAAAAGGTTATATCACGAAGAGAACAAGTAATTGTGAATCGAAGTGGTCCTGCGACGGGTCAAGCAAAGTTCTGCGCACAGTTGAAAGTCTTCGATTTTGATGAAGTAGAGAAAGTTTGGAATATTGGATAAATTTGGTCCGAGCCCGAGAAAGTTTGGAAAAGTAGATACATTTGATCTGAGCCCAGAGGAGGGAGACTTTGGATGAACAGTAAATCACACGACAAGTTGTATATGTGAAATCCTAAGAAGAAAGGAACTTTAATGTTTGTCGTGTTGCATCAGGCCCTCTGAAATAACAGACTTTGAATGGCAAAGAGACTTTGGCACAGAAGGCCCTGAGGTTGAGGTTTTTAACTGCATCCTTGTGCTAGGGAAGCTGGCGAGTGTGCTAAGCTAGAGTGTGTCGGCTTGTCCCAAAAACGCAGGGAAGGGAAGCCAATGTCTTGAATGCCCTGACATATCATTTCTGGAACACTTTTCTTTTGTATAACATTGTATCCCACACTATTTGTATTTAGAAGTAAGGATTGGCAATAGGTTTATTTATTGGTATAGGCCCTTTTATTTTGACAGACTTGACTATGACTGCGTTATTATTTGATGGTCGTAGCTTGCTCCCTTCTTCAGATTTAGGATTAGGTAGGTGTTTTTTCAACCCCAATTGAAGTTCAATAAAGACACTTGAACTGTGATCACTTGTGTCTGTCTTACTGTTTGATACCATGCTTTCCTTACAGAGCTCAGAAAAGTGTTTTGGGCCTTGAAGTAATTCCAACAACAATTCCAGAAACAAGGGGGTTTGCATCTTCTCTAACAACATGACCACCATGTTTTATATCCGGAAACAAGGCGGCACCTGCTCACCGATACTGTCCAAGTAAGCTCAGGTGATCTGGTACTGGGCGTTATCCCAGAACATGTATCTCCTTCCTTTTCATCTGCCAAAAATCCACAACACCATTGCAGATTCTCTCAGCTGATAGCTACAATCATGCCACAAATGGGAACTCCGCCATAGCCAATTTATTCCCATCTTCTTCAGATGGGCTTGTCCCGACATCGACGTGTTCGCCATAGCACAGAACTCCCAAGTACACCCAGTTTGCCAGCCAGTATCCTCAAGAAATGAGTCTGGGGGACTCTTTCTCCATTTTATGGGAAGGTTGGTTTATCTATGCATTACCTCCACTTCCACTTCTACAGCGAGTGCTAAACACGCTCAAATAGAGCTACTGCAAGATGATCTTGTTCGCCCCGGTGTGGCCATAGCAAATTTAGTACTCCGATCTACTTCACCTGTCGGTCGCTTCTTGCATCAAGCTGCCCCCTCTGTCGGGCCTCCTCTACAGAGACGGAGGATCAGTAATCCATCACAATCCAGTATCCCTAACGTTGAGGACTTGGTTCCTGCAGCCCAAGAATTCAGACAATTCATCTAGCCCCTAGAATGCAGAAACATTCTTGTAAAAGCAAGAGCACCCTCTACACTTGTGTGCTACAAGTACAAATGACAACTTTTGACCATAAGGTGTCAATCGCAAAAAAAGCTCAACCCTTTTCGGATCGAAGCTGCACAAGTCATGCAATATCTCTTTTCCCTAGCAAAAGCGGGACTGGCACTTGCATCCATTGAGGTACATTTAGCAGCCATTTCTCGCTAAGCTTGCACTACTACAGCCATCTCTGTGGTCCCACAGGCTTGTCAAGGAATTCCTTAAGGGATTCTCCCAGGCTTTTCCTTCTGTTAAAGCTCCAGCACCAGCGTGGGAACTCAGTGTTGTTCTTTCTAAGTTAATGTGCCCTTCGTTTGAACCTCTTCACCGCGCTCTGTTGAAGTTTCTATCATGGAAGATCATGGCCATTACTTCTACCAGGAACGTAGGAGAGCTGCAAGGCCGCTCCTGATCCATGGTAGTGCAGCGCACTAATCCTTCCTCAAAGCTTCCCTCAACGTTCCATCTGAGCGAACCCTTGCTTCTGTCAGTTTTCTTTGGTGCTCCCACTTCTTCAGCGGTGAAGGCTTTACACTCGCTGGATGTCGTGCATGCTTTAAAGTTTTATATCGTATGCACAAAGGTGTTCTGAAAGCCATTACAACTGTTTGTTTCGTTCCGACCTGTGGAAAAGGCAACACCCTAGCTAAGTCTTCCATTTCCAGGTGGCTCTCTGGATGTATCTCGCATTGCCACCAACTTGCAAGGATACTCTTGACAGGAAGACCAAGGGCCCATTCCACCAGAGCTGTAGTTTCTACCATGGCGTTCCTATCTGGTGTTCTCCTGCCAGACATCTACAGGGCTGCTACTTTTAGGTCTGTCCACACCTTCACAAGATTCTACTGCATTAACAGGCATTCCAGGGAGGAGTCCACAGGGAGCAACCATAAAACGCCGGCCGCAGAGCGGAGTGTGGCAAAGTGTTTCAGTGTTCCGGCAACCAGCAGTGATTCACTCTCTGATTCAGTAATGGAGGACTTGCAGTTCCGATTTTTTTTTTCACCTAGGACCCGACTTCAAGTAAAAAACAAGGTGAGCAGGAAGGGGAGAATGTGCAAACTAAGATCATTATGAAAACTAAGTCTGAATCCTCTGTGTATCCGAAGACTGCATCAAAGCCTCCTTTCCCAACTCATTTGGCTATTACTTGTACATGACCCAATATTGTGAAAGATGTAACTGAATGCAATGGGTTTACTTTGGTCCTAAAAAGGAAGACGGGGGAAACTACCAATAAAAGGGGGTTAATTCAGGCTGCAAAGAAAAGTGTAATTAGTCCCAGAGGGACGTTCCGCCCTGGCAAGGATCCAGCTTCTTTGAGGGACGAATATCCCACAGCAAACATGCTGGAATTAACAGATGCTGAAACCTGAAGGTAATTGGGACCACTGAATCGAGTGGAGCTAAATCCAAGGAGAGGCCAATGGTTTTCTCTGTGGGCTCCCCATATCTGATGGTGCCAAGACAGGGGGAGGCCTACGTCCAGGAGACCTCGAGGAGCATGCAGATCTCTCCAGCAGTCCAGGGCTTGGGAGGAGTCCCACGCCTGGTTTGTGTTCTTCCCTCTCCAATCAAGCACTCACTGCTAAATGAAACGCTGGTGCCGGTCTCCCAGAAGCAATAGTGTAGATACTAAGTCAGCTTCGGCCGACAAAGGCGTTTTTTGAGGAGAGGTTGTGCTTATAGATTTAAGTACCTGCAAGCAATGTTCCCTCTAATTATTTTTCAATAAGTGTGTAAATCGTTAGCTACTGTGCGCCCATTTTATTTTCCATGTGCGCAACTGAATAACGAGGTAAGCCACTTTATGACAATGTGTATTTAGTGAGCTAACATCTCTGAAGAGTTTGGAAGGGAATTTTCCCTTCCCTTCCACTGCAATTATTTATAAATCTGTGTAAAAGGTGCATCATGCAACACTTTTTCCAAACACATGGGCAAACAAAATTAATATTGTATGTGTGATTTATAAGTAGAGCTCATCAGCAAGTCCAAGACTTCAAGATATGCCATAATGCCTACCAAAAGTATTCTGAAGCAAAAAAAAACATGTATTCACAAAACAAATTTGTGTTCCAAGGATAAACAATAGGTTTATTAGTGGCCATTCATTTGTTGACACTACTCAGAGACCATACAGAAAGTGTTTAATGCCATTGGAAATAAACACTCCTGTTTATTACAAAAAATAAATATTGCTCATCAGTGATTTGACTGTCAGAAAATTCAGACAGGATACAAGTTTTCCAAATGGAATAATGGCAACTAAAAGGAATGTGCCAGAAAACATGCGAATAGGAGTTCATCTGTCACTTTAATTAATTAATTCAACGGTCAGGAGAACATGCCTCTCAATTTGTATAAGGACGATCATTGCATCAGAATAACTGCATCACAGAATTGGATGATGAGAATGAGAATACCTGGGCCTCTGCTTATTATTCACATTACATTGTCCTGTGAGTTGTGCTAACAGTTATTCAAAATGAGTCTTCCAGTTTAGAGGCATATACACTATACCTTTTTACTCCCTAAAAACAGGAAAATGTGCCCAACAAAAATGGGAATGCATGAACATCAGGAGCCTACACCCTGCTTCTATCCACAAAGTTCCACTGGTATGTTTTTGAATCACTGACCAGCAGAGCAGTGGCATAGGTAGGAACTCCAATATTATTACTGACGGATCTCAAGAGGAATTTTAGGGGGAAAAAGAACAGGTTTCGTCTGGAGTCCCATTGAAGAAAATCTCATATATTTGCTTTTTAAGCCAATAGCAGCAATGTTCACGGGTACAACAGATTACGTGTTGTCTTCTGTAACTAGGGGCCCTCTTCTGAAATTCCCTGTCATCAGTTGAACAAGATGCATGGGGATACTAGAGGCAATAAACACAAGCACATGATTATATTGAGAAGCCCTCAGCAGCTGATCATAGAAAGAAACAGAAGGCACAGTTTCCTAGACTGTTACTAGAGTTTCCTATCCTTTAGCAAAAAACAACACATTTCCTTCGCAGTACTCTACCGCCAAAACATCTGATTTGGTTTTTGAAAGTTGCTGATTTGTTCTTCAACCCATAGGAGTCTTCTCCTGTGCCCTTTCACCCGTACCCCTCCCTGACTCCTGTGTTAGCCTCTAATACCAGTTGACAGGGCTCTATAAAAAGTGAGGGATTGTAGCAGTAAAACCCTCACTGGGATTTTTGCATGGCCACAATACTTTGCAAGCAAAAAGTATTTAAAGCCTAACCATATTTTGTGCAGTTTAAGAAAATGTCATGAAGAAAATGCCATGAATCTGCATGTGAACAATTATTATGAAGTGCATACAAGATTGTTTACAACTACCCCACCCCTTTAAATTGCTGACTAGGATCATGTCAGTGCTCAGTCAACCCGTTTTTGTATATCAGCATATTACCATATAATTTGTTAAGGTCTATGCTCCATGGAACTCTGAAAATATGGAACAGTTGCAGATTGTGTTTAAAGCCTTCTAGTTATCTGAATATCCTTTGCCCTAATGCTATATACGAATAATGTCAGGCATAGCCCATACACATTATCCCTTGCAGGCCAAGTACATGATAGTGCATTGCTGCTCTCAAGTTATAGAGTAATGTTAGCAATGCTAAGGTAGGAGACTCTGAGCCTGACATTTGCCTACTCAAAAGCCTAAGACGGCAAATTAATATTTTAGTTTTATAATGCGTTAACTTGCAAGGTGGCCGCTATAAAGTACATGTGCAACATATGTAAAAATAATAGGAAGCATGGGATGAAGTTCCACATCCAAGTTTCCTGCTTAATTACAGTCAATATCCAATATTTGAGCTGACAGTTGGGTTACATAGTCTGAGTGACACTTTTGCTAAGGCACCATGAGTAACAGAAATTCTTGTGCTTGAACGTCATTCATATTATAACAAACATAAAAGAAGTGGATGTAGTACTAGTCTGGTAACCTTTCGCAAAGCTAAGCAAGGCAGAGTCAATGCTGTCTGACAATATCTGAATGTGGCCTGGGGAGGAGGTTCGAGTCATAAGGTATAAGTTTGGTAGAGTACAGTATAGGTGTCATGGGTCGGGACGGAATATAATTTGGTTAATGTATGCAGGCATATCTTTGTTGTATTTTCTGTTCATGGAGCCACAATTCCATATTAAAAAATTTAATGAAAATACAGGACTCTGCGCCATCAAATAAAGGTAATTTTATGTAATTGTTGCTTTATTGTTCATCAAAAACGTTGAGCCCATAAATGATAACATGTTTCGGCTCCGCTGAGCCTTTTTCAAATCCGGGCTACCCAAAATTATATAAAACATACAATATATCATAATCAAAAAGCAATTTGTATAAATGACGTTGTCAAGTAAGACATAATTCCAGCATTCAAATATCATACCCAAGGAATATGCATAATAGCATAAGCAAAATTAGACAGAGATACAAGGATGGGCAAAAAGGAAGGATTCATGGGTGTACCAAAAAAAACAAGCATATCATAATATATTATTGTGTGTGAAAGTACATAAAAGACAAAACAAAGGAAGAAATAAAAAACAATTATTAATCTTTGTTCTTCAATTCATTGAGTAAATTAACTAAATTCTTCAATAGTCCCTTGAAACAATCTGACACTTGATGGATGTCCTTACCCGAAATTGGATGTAACCAGTTCATATGACTGATGTCCATGTAGTATTAACGGGGTAAAATCCCCAGTAACAATCTAAAGAAAAAATGGAGGTAGGACAAATAAAGTATAATATTTCTACACTTCAAGTTGCATTACTGAAATGTTGGTCATTCTCGACCTTCTTGTTTCTTGTTGTTGCCATCCAAAGTGGCTAAATTATACATGAATTGTGTATTTATAAGTTGCCCATAGCAACTGCGTATTTTCACTCGTGCAAGTAAATCAAGCCCGTTACCAATCGGGCAAACACAACTCTACTTAAGGGTCACAAACCATTACTATATAACAATGTATTAAATGCCATGCGTATTGTGACAATAATACTTTTCCCCAAACAAAAAAGTATTTTTTGAACCATTGTAACTACCGTAGTGAATACAATTGTAGTTAACCATCACTATATATCCGTATGAGTAATCCACTACGTGCCATGACAAAATGTTTCGATACGGAAAACACAACATTCAACTCATATTGTTGCTGTCCCTTGCATCCGTTAATAATTATTGAGTGCCTTTGACGCTAGATCCCATCAGAAAGTGAGCCCTAACATAGGCGGTCCTCTCTTACCTGTTCCTGGAACACAGATAGTCGCACGTGTCGGCGGGTAAGCCGAGTGCTTGCTGAAAACGCCTTCTTATACTGTGTGTCATCACTACGCGCGGTTTCCACGGCGACGCAAAGCTTGCGTCGTCATTGAACACCGCATTCTATCCCACGGCATTCTACATTTACATGCGCCGTGTGGATAAGTGTTATGAAAATTACCAGAAAAACTAACAAAGTATGTATAGGCTTGTCTCCTGACCTGAATTAATTTCTTAAATACTTAAATAGTTGCTACCTAAATATTAGTTGTTCATATTTAGGGGCACTGTTGCACCTGAAAAGAAATTGTTAGTAAAAATTATACACAAAATGTATGTGACTGTTACTAATAACCACACAATATTCAAGGTCTTAAACCGTCTGCTTGACTAATGTTTGTGTTTTACTAATAAACTATCCATTGTGATGCGGTATCCCTTTAGAGCACCCTAAGTTACATGTAACCTCAAATTGTAAGTTGTACCCTGTTCTTTTCTAGAATGACAATGAAAAATGTTTGAATTTATCAGAAAATTGAAACTAAACTACTGCACTCAATCTAGAAAGAACAGAGAAGAAACGCTTAATGGGCTTACTTTTGGAATTACTCCAAGTAAAGGCATCTGTCAAGGTCCAGAAGGGCATGTGTGTGCCCTTTGGAACTCTTACCTATGTTACCATCGACCAGAAGCAAACCTCCTATGCAAGATAATAAGTTCACAGGAACGGACGAGGCAGTGCCCAAGGTAGGCCAGGAGCTCCTTAAGGAATCTTCTATTGCTTTGGTAGTAAGTTCTAAAGAAACTCTGGCTCAATAGGCCCCAGTTTTGGATGCAGAGAGAAATGGGCAACAAAAACATGCAGACCCACAACATTTGGCGAAAGGAGGTGATATTGGCTAAATCAGCCTCTAAGGAACTGCTAGCTCAACACCAAGTGGGGGGAGAGGTCTCCTTCCCTATTTTTCAAAAGAGGAAAAAGCGCAAATGGCAGGAAGCTTCCTCAAAAGGAGCTGTACTAACAAGCAAAGTGAAACCCACAATAGCTACTAAACCGAAGAAACAATCTAACGGCTCGCAGGCATTTCTAAGGAATCTTACCACACCCCCTTTCAATCCTACCATCAGTGTCAAAGCACTGGGTATGAAGATGCTGGAGTGGACCGAACTAATGGTGGAGCCAAAACTTGGAGAAGGGGTACCTCTCCCTCCAGCCTTGACTGATGATCCTTCAGGTTCCAGGGATGGGGCAGATCTTAACCTGTCCCTCTGGACGGTTCATGTTGAACACACCAACAAGGAGGATCCAAGGTCACCTGCAGTGAGTGCTAATTCCTCGAGATGTGAGGATTCTTATTAGTCTTTGTGGCCTTAAATAAAAATTGATCTGGAGCACAGTTTCAGACCTTGGAGGACCGAAGGAGACAAGTGACTCAAAAAAGATCATCTCACTCTACCTCGCCTAAAGCGCAAAGGGAGGAGGCTCGGAAGTGGCCTCGTACCAAGGAGTAAAAACTGTGGGAAGTGAAATCTATTACATTTTTAAAATGCAATAAATGAGGGAAAAGACTTACAGGTGAATGAGAGGATAAGAGGATCCCTCTAAAACTGAGATTAGGCAGGTTGCTGCCCCTTGATGAACTGATTTTAAATCGAGCCAATGTAATGAAGTTGTTTCATCATATGCCCGATTTCCACTTTGTCCGTTCGGATAATATAAAAATAGTTGACTTTGTTGATGAGGACCGGTTGGATGCAGTGATCCTCCATCTAAATTCTGGGTCAATTAAAGCGTCTCTTGAGGCGTTCCCATATATTACTTCCATGGGGCTTCGATCTGATGGAGCTTCCGGGACGCGAAAGCTGATTCAACCCAGTGGCGCAGTATCAAATTAAGCCTAAAGATAGTCCAACAGACACTAAAATGGAATCTTGCAAAAGGCCTAAGAGCGAGGTGGGGTTGAGACAGTGAGAGCGTATGATTTTAAGATCTGCTAGTCCAGTGTTTAAATGGGAGGATCTGCTCAAGGTAATGTTTGAAAGTCGGCATTTTGGAGAGCGGAACATTTCTCTGCAAAGAAAAGTTGAAAAATTGGACCTGGGAAAGCCCCGAAAAGGGAAAGCAATGTACCTTGATTTGAACTAACAACGAGCACCCGGATTGAGTATAGGCTTTTGGAATACTAGAGGGTTCTCCAATTTGCCAATGGATTAGGATGTTACCTCGGGAGAAATAGACATCCCTTGCTTACAAGAAATTTGGTTAACAACTTCGCCAGCATATGATGGTTACAGCTCTCAAATCAATCCTGCCTTTCCGGGGCATATAGACAGGCCTTCTGCTGGCCTACTCACACTGATAAAAAATGGAAGGGGCTTCTGCGTGGTCAATACTAAATGTCCAAATAGATTTGTCCAGGCTACTTGTGTGATAATGGGCGGGGTGCCTCAGGATATTTATATCTGGTTACTCATTATAAATATCTATTGGAACTCAAAGGGGGTTGATAAGTCCGTTAATGATTTGATTGATTAATTTTGTGGCACATTTCTGATCAACTTCGTCTGGGGTGATCTGAATGCGCCTTGAATCCCCCAAGGGGGAGTGAGGGTGAAGGAAATGGCAGTTAACAAGGGAACTGGAATCAAGAGGGTGGCGGACTTGCTAGAGTTAATGGAAGCCTGGGATTTACATATGGTTAAGGGCTTTGATAAAGGAAGGGGTTACCCAGCAGCACCTTGGACAAATGGGGTCCACTCCTCCACGTTGGACTATGTGTTTGTTTGCTCCAACCTCAATAAGTGGATCACTTCTTTGGGAATCCATTAAAAAAATGTAGCGATCATTCCCTCCTGAATCTATCGATACAAGAATTTGTGCCAGTAGTACAAAAGTGGAAATTCCCCCTGGAAGTCTCCAATGGAGGCAACCGGTTGAGAATAAGGATATGATATGATATGGCATTTATAACGTGCCTATACACAAGTGTTTCAAGGAGCAACGAGGCAAGGGTGGGGGAACAGAGGGAAGACGGACAACGATCTTACTAGGCCAGGTGTCATTCAGATCACACAAGTGCAAGGGAAGGGGGAAAGGGAAAAGTGCGGGGGGTGAGGGGAAAGTGCAGTACATGGGATATTAAAATAACGAGATAAAAATAAAATGGCCAGCTGGTGGCAAGTGCAGGGTGAGTGCAGACATAAGTGCTGGTGGGGGGGACTGAAAACAGTCCCCACGTGCAGGAGTTGCCAGGGAGGCAGTGCAGGCATGCAACAGACAGGGCTTGAGCTCGAGAACAGAAGGGTGGTCAGGTAACCAGTGCAATCTCAGTATCAGCCAGGAAACCGAGAAAGATCTACCACCAACTTGTTGCTTGGAGAAGCGACTGACCCTGAGGGAGCTGGAGGCCGGTGAGCGAAGAGCTCGAGAAGGAAGATATTTAGGAAGAGAGAGTTGAAGGTATTGAGGCCCCGGGCCCCAGAAGGCCTTGTGGACGATGCAGAGGGTTTTGAACTTAATCCTCACAGCCACTGGAAGCCAGTGCAGAGATTTCAGTCCTAGAGAGATATGATCCCTGGGTTTGAGGCCAAGGACAAGTCTTGCAGTCCTGTTCTGGATGAGTTGCAGAGGGCGGAGAGAAGAGGCAGGCAGATTTAGATAGAGGCTGTTACAGTAGTTCAGCATAGAGAGAACCAGGGCTCTGGAGACAGTGAGCTTCTGGGGGAAGGAGAGGAAAGGAAGAATACCTCTGAGGAGGTGCAGCTGGTAGTGTGACTTCTTAGAGACGTCAGAGATGTGAGGAGAGAAAGAGAGTGTGGAGTCGAAGATGACCCCAAGGATTTTAGCCTTGCAGGTGGGAGTAGGAAGAGGGCCAAGAGAGGTAGGTCAGAGAGCTACAGGAAAGGAGGCAGTGAGTGAGCCGATGAGGAGAATCTCAGTCTTACTGGCATTAAGGCAGAGGTCATTGGCGGCACACCACTCCTGGATAGCAGACAGACAGTAGAGATGAGGGACGGAGAAGAGGTGGCCGAAGGTAGCCTGAAAATGAGCTGAGTGTCATCCGCATAGCACTGAAAGTTGGGGCAGAGAGCGCCAATGCGGTGGGCAAGGAGTTAGACCCCCGGGGGACACCACAGGTAGAGAAAAAGATAGCAAAGAGGAAGGACCCAAGTTGGACCTGGGAGGGTCGATCAGAGAGGAAGGAAGTCAGCTCACACCAGGGCCTTACCGGTGATGCCCAGGTTATTACGGAGACAATTTAGCAGGATGGCATGGTTGACAGTGTCAAAGGCAAAAGAGAGATCAAGTAAGATGAGGACACAGGTGGTGTTAGAGTCAAGGTTGGAGAGCAAGTCTTCACAGATGTTCAGGAGAGCCGTTTCCGTGTTTCTGGCAGCTCTGAAGCTAGACTGATGGTCATGAAGACAACCAACAGATTCAGTGTGGAGATTAGGCTTGGAGATGTCCAGGAGCTTGCCCAGGAAGGGAGTGATGGAGATTGGGGGATAGTTAGCCGGGCAGGAGGGATCGGCAGAGGGTTTCTTAAGAAGAGGGTGCACAAGGGAGTGCTTCAGGGGGAATGGGAAGACTCCAGTGGCGAAGGAGCGGTTGCAGAAGTCAGGCAGGGCAGGGGCCAGGGTGTCAATGTGGTCCTTGATGGTTTTGGAGGAACAGGGGTGAACCTGTTTTGACGAGACTTTCATAGATCGGACTTGTCTAGAAACCTCATCAGTGGAAAACAGGGGAAAGGCAGATAATGAGGGAGGAGAGGTGGCTGCAGAAGGGCCAGAGAAAGAGCAGGGAGTAGAGGGAGGGAGGGGGGAGGAGGAGAGTGAGGACCGGATGTCCTGAGTTTAAGAGATGAAGTGAGAAGCCAGTGCCGTGCAGGGGGCCGGGGAAGGGACAGGAGAGGTAGAGACTGCAGCAGGATTGGCCAGTTCCTTGCAGATTTTAAAGAGTTCAGCTGAGTTGTTATATGCCGCCGAGACGCAGGCTTGGATAAGAGCTCCCTTCTTAGTGAGGACAGAGAGCCGGTATTGCCTTTGGAGCGGCGGCAGGTCAGTTTGTCAGAGGATGTACAAGAAGCACGCCATTTCCCCTCGGCCACCCTGCACTTGCGTTTAAGGTCTGAGTCGTACCAGGAGTTGCACTTGGCTTTGGACTTCAGGCAGATTCTCATGACAGGGGCAAGGATATCAAGAGTATCAGATATAGCAGAGTGGAGCGTGGAGAGGGCTGTGTCAGGGTGAGAGTCAGCCAAAGGGGTAGGGGAAGAGAGAAAGTGGTAGCGAAAGCCTCAACTGATAGCTCTTCATGGGTCGGATGACTGAGAAGGTGGGTGGCAGTGATGGAAGTGGCTTGGCCTGTGGGGTAGAGAGGGTGAAATGGGAGGAAAGGAGAAAGTGATCACTCCAGGAGGGAGGAGTGGTGAGAGTGACAGAAAGGGGAAGGTCTGAGGAGATTAGCACATCCGGAGTGTGCCCTGCAGAGTGAGTTTGGCCAGATGGGAGAATAGGGAGTGAGAGAGAGTCGCAGAGGTCACAAAAGAGTCCAGAGGGAGGAAGGGAGGCATCCAGGTGGATGTTGAAGTCTCCAAGAAGGAGGAGTTGAGTGATTGAGGCCAGGAGTGAGGAGGAGAGGTCCGCCCACTCAGAGCGGAAGGAGGAAATCTGACCAGATGGCTGATAGAGAGAGAGCCTGCAGATGAGGCATTCAAAAGAGGATTAGGCCTGTGTAGGAATGACAGAGGCAGGAATCCACTCAGGGAAGATCAGGGCTGTGCCTCCTCTGGAGCGGTTGGACCAGGGCACGGAGAGAATCTTGTAGCCGTCAGGGAGGAGCGTGTCAAAGCTTATGACAGAGCTGGCCGTGAACCATGTCTCAGTGAGACCGAGGACATCAAGGTCAAGTTCTTCCAGAAGGTGGCAGATGTCGGAGGAGTGTTTGACAGCTGAACGAGAGTTAAGAGTGGCGATGTGGAGACGGTTGCCATGATATATGATATGATTTGTTATTTATAACGCGCTTAATGCCCAGAGGTTTCTAAGCGTGGACCCGGGGATCGAACTTGTGTTGCTCGGTGTTGCCTTGCTTCAAAGGCGAGCATGTTGCTGCTGAGCTATCCTCCCGAGTCCATCCTTGAAGAACTTTCGGGGAGGGGTACAGATCAGAGGTATGCTCTGCGGAGGTGTGTAAGGAGGGGGGCAGAGAGGGAATGAGAGGGCAAGGTAGCTGAGGAGGATGCAACAGGGGGAGGCGAGGAGACCAGAGAGGGGACAGAAGGAGAAGAAAGGAAATTGATGAGGTGCAGGAAGCATCTATCAAAGAGGTGAAGGTTGGCCTGAGGGCCGTGGACCAGGACGGTCCCATTTAAATAGACATTAATGATGACCTTAGAAGAATGGAAGGAGGCCAGGAGGGCATCCCATCAGGTGCCGCCATTGATGGAAGAGGAAGAGAAAGGAGAGAGCACATAGACCATATGTAGGGTCCATAGGTCTGGCGAGGGAATGACAAAGAGGATGTCGGTGAGAGTTTCCTTAGAGGAGGCACTGGTATAGGTGTCAGCGATGGGGAGGCCCGGGTTGGAGACCAGGATGTCCTTTTTAAACTTCTTCCTATCAGATTTATTGAGGAGGGCAGGATAGTCAATAGAGAAGTAGTTAGAAAAGATAGGAGAGACATAGAGCACCATAGAGTAGGAGGGGAGAGGAGAGAGGTGGAAGGGAGAGGGGATGGGGGAACACTAGGGAAGGACACCGGGCAGGGTGCAGGCAGACGAGCCAGCGAGAAGGAAGAATGTTGAGCGATAGGACAAGGTGACGACACTCAGGATTAAAGAACTATCCAAATACACGTTTTAAGACTGGAGAAGAAAAACACACCTAGGTTTGAGAATCGTGAATAGAGGGAGAAAGGTCTAGGTTTCACAATGCAACTCCAAAATACTGATACAGTGCAAATTATTACTACAGTGGGAAAAAACACACCCAAGTCCGAGAACCCTGAACAGAGGGAGAAAGAACTAGGTTTCACAAAGCAATTTTAAAATACTGATACAGTGAGAATACGTTAGGGTCTTACAACTCAATTTTGAGAAATTGGAAGGGGCGCGGAGGGAATTAATTATGTCCCCCTATTACATGAATTTAGAGCAACAAACAACTTCTCGAAAAATCGGGGAGTAACCCATGTTCATTTTTACGATGCTGAAATGGCAAAGGAGAAGAGTAGGTTAGGAAGAGACAATGGGGCCTTGAAGCAAATAAAGGGAGTAGTACCAAATGCTTTGTTCAAATCTAGAAAGCAAAAATGTAGAAACTGGGCAGCAGCCCAGAGAGCTAAATTACTACAGGCTGACTCAGAGGCCATGCTTGCAGCGATATTGAAAAGAGATACGCGAGCGACCTGGGATTTGCTTAACCGATTGGGAACTGGGAAACTGATGCCAGTGTCAAATATGGTGCCTGAGGACAAATGGTTAGTCCATTATGAAAAAACCTTTGGCAAAAAAGAAGGGGTTCCTTCAGCCAGTCGTAAGCAACAGGGTGGAGGCTGGTCCATACACTTCGATGAGGATGACTTTCTTATACTTATTTATAAGGCAAGTAAATCTAGGGCCCCTGGCCCAGATGGCATTACACATATGATGCTAAAAGACGCACCCAAAAAATGGGTGGCGCTTGTATACCCCCTGTTCGAGAAAATCATGATGTTGGAGACTATTCCACAGTCATGGAAGTCCGCAGTAATCGTCCCGATCTATAAGGGAGGGGAAAGGGTGAATCGGTAAAATTACCGCCCGATCGCACTCCTCAATGTGCTGGGGAAGTTATTCGGGGGCATCCTGTTATCTCACTTACAAAAGTGGATACTAACTACTGATAGAGCTGATTCAAGGCAGACAGGGTTTGTAAAGGGCGTGGGTACTGATTTGAACTTGTTCCTTCTAAATATCTTGAAGGGCAAAGCACTGGAAAAAGAAACTCGAATAAACATGGCCTTTGTGGACGTTAAAAAGGTGTTTGACAGTGTAGACAGGGAGACACTCTGGAGAAAAATGGAGGAGTGGAGATGCCCTTAGAACCTGTTAGCAGCTATTAGATCGCTGTACCTAGATACGAATGTGAAAATCAAGTTAAAAGCGCAAGGGCTTTTGTCGGACCCTTTTTCAACGATAAGGTGGCTAAAGCAAGGCTGCCCGCTTGCCCCGACCCTTTTCAACCTGTTTTTTTCGGCTCTATCTGTCGCTTTGGATTTGGCAAAGGCCTTTTCCCCGAAAATAGGCACAAATAAGATCACCAGATTTCTGTTTGCAGATAAACTGGTTCTTCTGTACCAGACTCCCATTGGGCTCCAGCGATCTTTGAATGCATTGCTGGAGTACATGAGGAAGGATGGTTTAGAAATCAGTCCAACAAAAACAAGGTTGCTGACATTTGGGTGCAACAGTAAGAAGGGGGTTTCAGGATAAAAATGGTTTTTGGAGGGGGCGCGAAGTCCAGTCAACGACTTACTTGAGTACCCTGGTTAATAACAGGAAGGATGACGGTACAAGGTGATTAGCCTTAAAAAAACTCCATGCTGATATCTCAAGCCTTACTGCTCCATAAGAGATTTGGCAAATTCTCTTTGGAACCGGTTGTCACTTTTTTTTTAGGCCAAGGTTTCTCCGACTTTGATTTTTGGGGCAGAAGGGTTTCTCTTTACATACTACAAGCTGTGGGCGTCTTTGGAAGGAACGTTTTGGAGAAAGCTCTTAAAATTGCCAAAACTAACAGCAACATCAGTGGTAAGGTACGAGTTAGGCCTTATTTCGTTATATTCTAAAACAGCTTGGAAGACGTTATCGTTGTATCGCAAGTGTTTACTAGTGCCTGCTGCACTTATATTTGAAATTCTTGCCGGGATACTGGTTCAATGGAAGGATCATTGCAGAGCCCTTCAAGAGTCGTTAGGCTCCGGTACGGAACTTCTACTGTCTAATCCCGGTAAAGTCAAAGGGAAGATCTGGGTACAGGATTGGATAAAAACTGGATCAGTGGCAACTGGCCCTGAGTGGTGAATCCAGGGCATTTGGTACAAGGCTTCGATATCTAAAGCTTTTCCCATCCCTACGGTACAGATTGCAGTTTATGAGACTGAGATTTAATCTGCTCCCTACCAATGAATTCTTGAAGCGATATGGCAAATCAGTTGATGACAAATGCAGAGTTTGCCAACAGGATGGCCAGGTGGAAACACTGCAGCACATGTTGGTGGGCTGTCGGGCTTGACCGAACTTAGAACCAGGTTTTGGGTGAGTGTCTTAAGCGAAGACCATGGCCCTCATTACGAGTTTGGAGGTAAGGTGCGGCCCTTACCGGCATGGAGCAAATACTGTGTCCGTGTTGCCACAAGGCCGCTATTAGAGGGCGATTAGGAGTACGTGGGCACAAGCTTTGCGCCATGCCAGTAACGACCATTCCGCCATGCCGTAAAAGGGCGAAAAATCACCCTTACCGGCATTGCGCGAAGCGCAGGTAGCTCCACCGCCATCCAAGCCATCGACAATAGCGGTGACCAGTATTAGCGGAACGGAAGTAGCGTCATCGCACAGGAACGGGAAAGAGCACAGCGGCCATCTTTAAAAACACAATCCATTGACATCCTCTGTAACCAGGAGCCATCTCACCACCACATCTCTACCACACCTCTACCACTACCTGCAGCATCTCACAATGCCCAAAGCACACAAAAAAAGTGCAGAGCGCTTGCGCAAGGAGCGCTTCTCACCAGAGGAGTTGAATATGCTGGCCGAGACGCTGCAAGAACATGCGGATGTCATATTCTCCACCAACATGTCTCGACCTGCAGTGCAGCGGAAGAAGGAGATATGGGCGGAGGTGGCGCAGAAAGTGAGTGCCGTTGGCACCACCCCCTGCACTCCTAAAGATGTCCGGAAGCGCTAGGACGACCTGCGCTTATGCGTGCGGATCATCCTCTCGGCCAACCGCAAGCAGGGGATGGCAACAGGTGGAGGTGCGGACTCCCCCATTAAGACGCAACCCTGGGTGGAGATCTGCGCAAACACCATTGGGATGGAGGCTGTTGAGGGAGTGGGGGACATGGAGCGAGGAGCCCCATCATCGGCTGATGCCGATAGGTGTCCCAAATGAAACACTGCAAAAACAAACACGATGATGTCCCCCGGATCTGACAGTGCAATAACTGCATTGTTTATGTATGTTTTTCATTGTATTATGTACTTATCAAACTAGTATATTTTTGTTACAAACAATAAAATAAAAGAAAGCTTATTTTTCTATATTAGTGTACCTATTCCCTTCTTATAGGGTCACCTTGATTGGCGATATACCAGAAAATCAAATACTGACAATTTGATATAATTTGCTGTTTAGGCTAGTAGTTGAATAATTACTGATAGCTATGTAAACGATACCTTCAACTTAGTTTGTTCAGGAACACCCTTGTGTTTTCACATATTCTGAATACACCTGTTGTGAAATCTGAAATCACATGTGCGGACATTGCTTATTGTGTACGTTTGCTTTATTGGTGAACAGTCTACAGTGTCCCTGTCCCTGACACACCCAGTGCCCTGAGTTCGACCTCCATGTCAGACTCCCCATCCATGTGTGCTAGAAACATTGGTCAATCAGAGTCTGACGCATGGCATGTCCCTCCTGTGCATCGCTGCCTCCCTGAAGTGCAGCCCCATCTCCTCATCCTCATCGTCAGGTAGTTGCAGTTCAGCGTCAGGGGGCAGAGGCACATTCCGTCTGATGCACATATTGTGTAGCATGACACATGCCATGACGATCTTGCCCACCTTCTCATGGCCGTACAGGAGTGCCCCACTAGACCTGCTGAGGCAGCGAAACCGTGCCTTCAAGAGGCCAAATGTCTACTCAATCACCAAACGGGTACGTGTATGCGCACGATTGTAGTCCTCCTCGTGCCTGTTCTACGGGTTCCGGACTGGGGTAAGGAGCCACCTCTTCAAGGGAAAGCCTGCATCACCTGCATGTGGGCAACAATGATTATGTGTAGGTCCTCACATCATATGGGACCTGTATCAATGACACCATAGCATGCATTCATTTCCTGTTTGCACCCACAGATCCATGCATGAATAGAGACACATGATGTGACTGCTATGTGTGTATTCCTCTTATAGACAGGTGTGCGTGCCATCGTCGAGTGGGCGCAGGAGGGGCCAATTCCTTGTGAGTGCTCATGCACTGTGGTAGTCCACACTGGTTGTTCCCATGATCTGGGTGATGTGCAGTGATTCGTATGCCTCCATCCTGTCAACGTTGATGGCAGCGTCATGATGATCTCACTATGCACGACAAATGGTGACGTGCTGTTTTAGTGGACTTCTGTGTTGGTGTGTTCATGTATTTTGCCCTCATGTGGCTCTTTTGTACGCAGTAATGGAGACCTGTCCTTTTTGATGATGGTATTTGGTGCTGTGCATTGGCCATCCTAATTGCTTGTCGCTGCCTTGTGCTGTGGGGGCTACGGTCTGATTATGTGCAGTGTACATGTTGATGGCTATGTAATGGTTGTTGCACTGCATCATGTTCATGGTAGGGCAGCTTATGTCTTGCATTTTGTGGTCAGGTGTCGGGTCAAGTCTGGCCTGCTTTTCAGTATGAGCATGGTACATCCTCTCAGGTACTCTCAGCCATGTGACATATGCATCTCCCCCCTCCATCTCAGCCAGGTGAAGTATGCATCTCTCCCCCCCATCTCAGCCAGGTGACGTATGCATCTCTCCCCCCCATCTCAGCTAGGTGAAGTATGCATCTCTCCCCCCCATCTCAGCCATGTGACGTATGTATCTCGCCCCACCCATCTCAGCCAGGTGAAGTATGCACCCCCCCATCTCAGCCAGGTGAAGTATGCATCTCTTCCCCCCAATCACCTACCCAGATCACATTACCATGAGCCTGACATGCACCTCACCGAGAAGTCAGGTTCTCTGCCCTGCATGTAGCGTGGTATCATGGAGTTCCGCAAGACCATTGAATCATGGCTTGATCTGGGAAATCGGGCAGAACAACTTGTGATGATCTTGTTTGAGTCACATAACATTTGCACGTTGATAGAGTGTTATAACTTACGGTTGTGGTACACTACCTCCATGGCATGTGGGACCACCAATTCGACATGGGTGCAGTCGATGGCACCAATGCAACCAGGGATGCCGGCCAGTGAATGGAAACCAACTTTGGTGTTGGAGATCTCCTGGGCTGTCCGTGATAGGAAAATGTGGTCGCCTGTGTGCTTCAGGAGGGCATCGAGCACTTGGTTCAGCGTACGTGAGAATAATGGTTGTGATATGCCATGCATTTGCCCCACTGTGTGCTGGTAGGTGCCTGTGGCCAGGAAGTGGAGCACAGACAATACCTTCAGTAGAGGTGGGATGGCGGTGCGTATTTCAATCAGGCTGACAATGTCATGTATCATGTCCACAATGGTGGTGATGGTGTCCCGGACCAGACGGTACAGGATGTGGATCTGCTCAGGGGTTAGGTTGAATGGACTGGCTCAGATGCAAGGGATGGGGGGATGCCTGCGTGGTACCACTGGCTGCACTGTTGGGGCATGCTGGGCCTGCCTCACCCTCCTTATCCTCCTGCGTCTCCTCTGTGCTGCCTGTTGTTGTTGTTGCTGTAGCAGTTCCACTGCAATCATGTCCTCCATCCCCAGCATTGCTAGTAGTATTGGAATCATTTTGGTGGGTGACTGGGTATGGGAAGGGGTAGGGTGTGCTCCTTTTGTGCTGGCCCAGTCTATATTGCCTCCACCTGTGCTGATTGTGTGCACCTGTGGCAGTTGAAACACTGCACATGGCTGTTTACAGGTGGTCTGCGATGCCGGTATTTACTCCATGCCGGTAAGGTACTTTTCAGGCTTCAGTAGGCCGTTATTTGCATGTCCGCCTGACTTGTGATGGCCTCCTGTTTACGCCATGCCGGTATTTCCGGCATGAAGGTTGCGTGCCCGCGCCCATGCCGCTATTTGAGGCACCGTTAGTTACGGTGCTGCTAATAGCGGGTTGGTGGGTCGTAATGGCCCGGAGCGGTAAATGCTGCCGGTAATCCTTTACCGGCATCGTTTATCCCTTACCTCCAACCTCGTAATGACCCCAATGTCTGGAGGCAGACAGCTTTTGGGCGACGAAGATTTTGGTCTAATTTTTGCCTCGATTCAGTTTTTAAAAGAAGGGCCTCAGATGTAAGAAGGGGTGTTTTTTTATTGGGAAATGAATGTGTGTTGATTTGAGTTGATTAGTTCTGTGATGTTATTGTCTGGATCGGTTTTAAAAGGAATGATGAACGTTTGTAAGAAACTATGTAATCTAATTTAAAACATTTTTTAAAAAGAATTGAGGATTCCCAACCTGATGACTGGGAATATTCATGAGCATGTGAATCCATGAAATACACCAATGCTGGAGAACAGGAGTTACAGGTAAATAATTTGTTCCTAATTGCATATGTTGAGTGGCATGGGGTAAAATTACACTTCTGGCTAGAAACCCAGGCACTTGATAGGCTCAATGAAAGCTTTGTCAAAACTTGGGGTAAACATAAATACTATACATCCTACTCCTCTCAAGCAAGAGGGGTACTGCCAATCGTTCACAATGTTCTCTAATGTTCCAACACAGGAAGACACACGTGGATACCCTGGGCTGATAAGTTATATTATAAAGCAGAATAGCAGGCAGAGGAATTCTATTAGTTAACACTTATGGACCTAATATTGATGACCCACAATTATATTTAAATGTGATTGAGATATGCAAAACCTACCGACTGGTTCCTATTCTGTGGGGGGAATATTTGAATACTATTTTGGATGTTGCAAATTATTAGACTGGCCCTAGATCTAGGGGCCTGTCTAAAGCTGCACACATGATACTAGATGGTACACAAAGGCTAGTTCTCCGAGCTTTGTGATGTACACTACACCGAGACACCCCTGAATATACATTCTACTCTTCAATTGATTCCTTCTCAAGGCTAGACCTGTGGTTGATCTTTAATACCATTATAACTGAAGTATTCATCATTGATACTTCCTAAAACCTTCTCCTTACCCTAAGGTTTGAGAACCACCCAGCTCAACATCAATACTGGAAATTCAAACTACAAGAGGTCCAAGATATAGTTTTTAAAGCTAAAGTTTGACACAATATAAAACTGTTTCTGAATCTAAATCGGGTATAGCAGAAATGCTGAGGTCACTTTGACAAGCATTTAAAGTATTCATAAGAAGAATTGCAATGTCCACCGAGTTTGGAGTTGAAATGTAATTAGGAGGGATATAAAAAAAATGGGAGGAAGGGCTACATAGATTAGAATTGGAGTAATCAGACACTTCCCCCACAGCATCTCATGCACAAGTTAAAGAAGCAGTTGTAGTTGAAGTTGTTCCATCAAAATGTAGAAGGGCAACTGACATTTCTTGGGGCTCTGGGATCTGCTCGCTCGAGGCTATGGCCAAGGATAAAAGCCAGGCAAAACACTTGCAGTGTTAATACAACAATAATTAAACTGGTTGCACTGTACACAAGAGCAGCAAAACGCATATGGTATTATGGTATTTAGCTTTTTCTATGCTGCGCTTTATGCACAAAGACACATGCACTATGAGAGATGTTGATGACTTTCTGAATGAGCTCCCCTTAACTCAGTTATTCCTCTATCCTGCTTGACACCTGCATGCGGATCGACCTACCAATCATAGTGGAAAAGGTGATTCGTGCAACAGATGACTTACCCCCTGGAAAGGCACTGGGTTCAAACAGCATGAATGCCGAATTTTATAAACAGTACAAACTTACCCTTGCCCCTAAACCTCCTCAAAGTGTGGAAAAAGGCCATGCATGGGACAAAACAATTACTCCCGCCATCTATGCGCGAAGCCATCCGTACCATACTCCTGAAACCTAATAAACCAGCCAATGAATTTGGTTCATAAAGACTACTGTATCTGATCAATACTGACATAAAGGTATTTTCTAAAATACTAGTTAACCGATTTGTGCCAGTAGTGAGACATTTTCTTCACCACAATCAATTCGGCTTTATACTGGGACGATCGACAGCCCTTAACCTAAGGTGATTTTTCAATATAATAGCGCAAATGGACCCAAAAGTACAAGCTGTAGGCAGCATTAAATGTTCAGAAGGCTTTTGACTGTGTCCTGGCAGTATCAGTATGCTGTAGTCCCTCAATGCGGAATCGTACCTAGATTTATCACCTACGTCCGGCTGTTGTATTCCACCCCAACTGCTAGAGTCAGCACTAATGGCATACGATCCAACCCAATTAGGATTGAGAGAGGCACATGTCAGAGTGCGAGAGGCACATCATTTGTGCCCCTTTTCCCCTTTACTATTTGCAAATATTATTGAACCTCTTGCAGACCGTATAAGGTATAAACACGCACACAGAGGTATTAGGATAGCGGGCACCCCAGATGTCATATCTCTGTATGCAGACAATGTAATTCTATTTATTTTTGTATTTATTGTGCTTATGGTTACACATGGAAAAAACTTTATGCACAAGTGAATACCAAAAACTGACATACAATCCAATAATACAAGAATTGCATATATTAATAAAGATGTGACACAGTTGCCAATTAAAATCCATTAAAACGATTAAATAAAATACACCTGTAAACCATCAGATGTTTTTAAGTAGTAATATACAATCATATATGTTAAACCTAGTCAACACTCGGTGCTCCTACTAAAATTATGAATTTATCCACCTCTTTCCATACATAATTTGCAGACGCCGAAATAACAATTGATTGTGCACTAAAAATCGACTGGTCTGAACTAATAAAATCCACGCTAGTAGGCAGAGGCCTGTAACTTTTAATATATAGAGATATTAATTTGGAACATTGAGTAAGCAAATGGCGTGCCATCACAATCACAGACTAACATAGTCGGCAGACCGCTTTTTGCGTGGTATACCCGTCCTACGCCCCGTCCGTTCAAGGGTCGGCAAAATATTTAGCCTTAGGTATATGATCAATTTCCGTATCTGTAATGAGCATGATTTAGTAAGATACAAACAAAGGGAATTTCCACTAAAGCTTTAGGTACTGTATAGCAAATACATTTTCTTTTTTGCTAGATAATCAATATTATTAGTGCTATCCAGATCCCTTGAATCCTTTTTTAGGATGGCTATTGCGTTAGGAATAAACAACAAATCATTAAGTGTCATATCCAGATGAAGGAAAAATGCATTGGCTGTTTTACGCAGCCCTGCCAAATTTTTTTTTACAGAACCTGAATTTAGTATATTAGCTAAATAGCTATATATTGTATTTGTGGCAGGTAAGGACAGGTTGATTGTGCAAAATAAGCTGCATCTTCGTATTAGCCACAGTGTCCGAGTAGGTCCGTTGGGCATTTCCATGCCCTCAATTTCTCCATAGATTCTGCCAGTTCACACTGTCGAATGCCAGTTGAAAAAATATGAACACTGCGAGGATCTATGTTTTTGTTCTTTGTGCATCGAGATTAAGGATGTTTAGAATCATCAGGTTGATGTTCTTACCTGCACCTTTTATAAATCCTGTTTGTCTCGGATAACGCCTGTGATTCAAGATAGCCCAATGTTCGTAACAAAATAGAGGCGAATATTTTCCCTATTCGGTTTAGCAGGGCTATTAGCCAGTAGTTGGATGGCTTCTTTCTGTCCCCTTTTTTGAAAATCGGGATCAGAATCGCTGCTTTCCAGGTGGTCGGAATTTGTGGTCGGAATTTGTTTGCGTTCCATAATAATTTGGAATAGTTGTTGGCAAAGCTTAGACCAGGCTTAAGGATTTGATTTTAGTATTGCTTTGCTAAACCCATCCGGGCCTGGCTCACGCAATGAATTAAGGTGAGTAATATGTACTAGAATTTCATTGTAAGTCCATTCTATCTCCCATTTTTTTGTTTGTTGTTCGAGTTGAACAAAGAGCTCCTTAGTTTTATCAAAGAGTTTGGTAAAATAGGTGACCCAGGTTGCCTCCGGCACATCAGAGATTAGTAAGTCTGTATTCTGTTCTTGGCCATTTATCAGTTTCCAAAGATCTCTGGTATTTCGTTGGCTCAGGGCTCCAAGCATACATTCGGCATCGTTTTGTAAACGTAATGCCTGTGTATTCCGTTGCCAATTTATATAGTATTGCTTAAAGTTTTTCAGACATCTCCTTTCATCTTTAATATTATAGTGCCGGAGCGATTGTATTTGTGCTTGTAGTTGTTTCTTCGTAATAGCAGTTTCGAAGGGATTGTGTCCGCCGACGTATTCCTTATCTTTGATAATAGGTTTCCAGCTTGCTGGCCTCGGAAATGTTTTCTGTAGAGAGCGCTGCGCGTCGACGTCCGCTGAGTCGATGTCCCTCGACGGCCACCGTATCGGCGCCGACGTCAACATGCCCATAAATAGCCACGCGCTGCGTCCGTTGCTCAGTTCCGTTTTTCCGCGCTTCGTGGGGCCTTGGAACGTCGTTGCTCAGTTCAGTCAGGTTTACTATCTATTTCGATTCGAATATTCCTTATCGTTCTCGATGGCTTCTTCATCAGAACCGACGACGCTGCAATCGGGCTTCAAGAAATGTCGAGACTGCGGTAAAAAAAATGTCAATAACGGATCCACAGAGGGTCTGTTTATGGTGCTTGGGGTCCGAGCACCATTGTTCGGAGTGTGAGGACTGCATGTCCATGACGGCGAAAGCCCTGAAGGAGCGTAAGGGGAAGCTCGAGAGAGGTAAGTCAGCCAAATCCTCCTCGAAGTTTTCATCGCCTGAGTCGAGGCATTCGTCTCCTCACCGTCGAAAACACTCCCATTCTAGATCTCGAACCAGCTCCCACCATTCGTCGAGATCTAGACACTCAAAAAAGAGACATCGAAGGTCTCATTCCTTGTCGTCTTCTGTGTCCCAAGAAAGAGTTTCCTGTCCCACCAAACACAGTTCTCAAGCTGAGTAAGAGGAATTCAGAAAGAAAATGTTAAGCGTCTTCGAGAACGCGGCCTCGACCCCCTCGAAGACAGCTGAGGGTGATACCCCGGGTGAAAAACCCAAAAAATCAAAGCGCTGCGAGTCGCAGCACCCGGCGAAACATTCGACCCAAGAGCGCCATGAGCCATCGTGTAAGAAGGCAACGTCTTCGACGCACGGATCGGCACCATCGACGCCGTTGTCGAAGGGTTCCTCGACGCATCGGTCGATCGACTCGACGCCATCATCGACGCCAACGTCAACGCCGATGAAAGAGAGGACCAAGGCTCCTTAGCCAACGGTGATTTCAAGGGCCTCTGGCACGACGCCGAGAGCGTCGTCGGTGCCCTCGAGTAGGATCCCGATCCTCTCGAGTTCTTCAAGACCCCTTCCAGTTTTTTTGACGCCATTTTCGGCGCCTTCGAAGCCTGTTACATCGGCGTCAACGACTTCGACATTTTCTCGTCCAATAACGACGAGTTTGGCTCCTTCGACCCTAGAGATGGACTTTACTCCATTTCAGAGATCAGAATACCCTGGTCTTTCTTCAATTTATGAAGAAGGGGAAGACTCTGACCAGGAAACATTTGGTTTACAGAGAACCACACTGCCTAGTGCAGAGGATTTCACCTCTGAAGAAAGAAGGCTGAAGGAACTACAGGAGTCACTTCATGAGGCAAGTGGACTGGACACTTCCCCAGAAGTGGAATTTGTAAAGCCAGACCCAGGGGAACATGCCGAAACACCATATAGAACCCTGATTGCAAGAACAATTGAGTTTATGGGTTGGTCTGCGCCTTCACTTGTTTTCCAACAGGATGATCTAACAGATATATTGGAAAAAGGCCCACAGGAGGACCCGGTGGTCCCCTTCCATGCAGCCCTACAAAGAAAAATTGCATCGAATTGGGAAACTCCCGATGTTATCCCAGCAGTTAATAAAAGATTGTCGACAAAGTATAGGGTAGCGGCTGCTGACCCTGAATACCTGTCAAAACACCCGACACCAGAGAGCCTGGTGGTTCAAGCGGCAACTTCATCCAGCAGTAGGACTGCTTAACCTACTGTCCCACAGGATAGGGATGACAAGAGGTACGACTCTATGGCAAAGAAGGTCTTCTCTGCCTGTAGTATGGCGTTGAAGTCCATCAACACCACCTGTACGCTCGCCAGGTTCAGTCACACACTATGAGAGTGTGCTTCATCAGCGGCTGACTGCATACCCGATGGAGAGGAAAAGGAAGCCTTCCTTAACATCATTAAATATGGCAAAGATGCCATGTGCGAATCACTTCAAACAGGCATCGATTCCGCTGACAGTATCAGCAGGGCCATGGCGGCAAGTACAACAATCCGCAGGCATGCGTGGTTGCGGAAGTCGGGCTTTGCCCCTGATGTACATGCAAGACTTTTGAATATGCCCTTTGACGGCTCTTCATTATTCGGGAAAAAGGCTGATGACAGTCTGGAAAAATTACAGACTTCTAAAGCAGCAGCAAAATCCTTAGGAGCTGCTATCCGCCAAACTCCTTTTCGCCCCTCAGGAACCTCTGGGAGAGGAAAGTCCTTTCGCTATTATTCCGCATTCGGGAAAGGCAGAGGACAAAGAGGCCAAAGGAGATCCACCCGAGGTGGACGGGTCAAAAGTACTAAGACTGCAGCAGCAGCAGGTGCCTCTTTACCCTCGGCATCTGCATCAGCCGCCCCCAAACCACTCTGAGGCCTTCACATACAAGACACCTGTAGGGGGCAGGTTAACTCACCATCTGACGGAATGGCAGGCTATAACGTCAGATGCTTGGGCGTTGGAGACAGTTGCCCAAGGTTACTGCCTACCCTTTCTACACATCCCTCAGAGTCATCCACCGGGGAACAGCTCCCTAAAAGTTCCAGATCCGCTCCTCTTGCAGGAAATTATGGACCTGCTAGAGAAAGGTGCCATAGAACCGGTACCTGTAGCGGACAGGAACAAGAGCTGGTACTCCCCCTACTTTCTCATACCAAAGAAGGACGGAGGACTGAGCCCCATCCTGGACTTACGAGAATTGAACAAGTTCCTCAGGAAGGACAAGTTCAAGATGGTAACTCTCTCTCAGATCCTTCAGGCCCTCCAGCTCCAGGACTGGCTGGTATCTCTGGACCTTCAGGATGCTTATTTCCATGTGCCAATCCATCTCAAGCACAGGAAATACCTAAGGTTCGCAATTGGCAACTCTCATTATCAATTTCGAGTTCTGCCATTTGGGCTGACCTCCGCCCCGAGGGTCTTCACCAAGCTGATGTCGGTAGTGGTGGCGAGTCTAAGGAGGGAAGGGATCCACGTCTATCCCTACCTGGACGATTGGCTGATCAGGGCCGTATCTTCGGAACAGGCCCAGACCCAGCTAGATTATGTCTGCCTCTTCCTTCACAGACTGGGCTTCTCCCTCAATTTAAAGAAGTCACAGATGATACCATCTCAGAGTCTCCAGTTCATTGGAGCGTTCCTGGACAGTTCCCTGGGAAAAGCCTCGCCACCAGAGGTGAGGGCTCAAGATATTCTACAGATGGTCACCAAGTTTCAAAATGCCCAGCGTCTCCCAGCCTTCGACTTTTTGAGGTTCCTAGGCCTCATGGCATCCTGCATCTTCCTTGTGCCAGAGGATCGCCTGAGAATGAGATCTCTTCAGTGAGCACTGAGAAGTCAGTGGTCACAATTCTCAGGGAGAATGACAGACTTCCTCCGGATTCCGGACAAGGTAGCCCACGACCTTCAATGGTGGGCCTATCCAGAGAACATCTTGAAAGGAGAACTGTTTTGGCAACCATGGCCGGAGATAACAGTAGTCACAGACGCCTCGCTCACAGGGTGGGGAGCCCATGCCAACGACTTGACTATCAGCGGTCGTTGGTCTCCATCGGAGTCCAGACTACATATCAACCTATTAGAGCTGAGAGCGATCAGACTAGCGCTGAAAGCTTTCCTGCCATCGGTACAGGGGAGAAATGTCCTGATAATGATGGACAACACGGTGGCCATGCATTACCTCAACAAAAGAGGAGGCGTAGGATCATTGCCACTGTGCAGAGAGGCAATGCAGCTCTGGTTTTGGGCAATTTGGGAAGGAATCTCTCTATGGGCAGTCCACCTAGCCGGAGAGAAGAATTTGACAGCGGACGCTCTGAGCAGGCAGAGCACAGTCTCACACGAGTGGGAGCTAGCTCAGGAAGTCCTTCAAGAGATCTTCGCCCTTTGGGGAACCCCTCAGGTGGATCTGTTCGCCACAAGCACCAACAGGAAGTGCGATCTGTTCTGTTGAAGGGAATTTCCCCCGGGAGGAGCTCTAGGAGATGCGTTCGTAGTGGGCAGGGAGTTTCCACTCCTTTACGCATTCCCACCAGTCCCTGTTATTCCTCAAATGATCAGGAGGTTGAGAAGATTCCGTAAAACCATGATCCTAATTGCCCCGGATTGGGCCAGGAGAACGTGGTACCCGGACCTTCTAGATATGTCCATCTGCCCTCCAATCCGTCTTCCACTCAAAGAGAATCTTCTCTCGCAGAAGGGAGGTCATGTTCTCCATCCAGACACCAGAACCCTCAACCTTCACGCGTGGCTTCTGAAAGGTTGAAGTACAAGGATTGGGATCTCCCTGATGACGTCATGGAGGTGTTTCTTTCGGCCAGAAGACCAGCAACAAAGTCTTTATACCGCTGCCGTTGGAACAAGTTTTGCAGCTGGTGTAGGGAAGAGAATATCGACCCTTTTTCATGTGGTACACCAACGGTGTTATCGTTTCTACTCTACTTGGCAAACTCAGACCTTCAAGTTGGCACTGTAAAAGGCTATCTCGCAGCGCTTTCTATCTTCAAGCGCACTGCGGAGGAACCATCGTATTTCAAAATTCCTCTAGTGGTACAATTTCTCAAGCGTCTAACTAATGTTTACCCTCCAAAACCATTCCAGGTTCCATTATGGGACTTAAATTTAGTCTTAAACTTCTTAATGGGCACTCCATTCGAACCACTTCACTCTTGCGCATTGAGATTTCTCACGCTTAAAACTGTCCTACTGGTAGCACTAACATCTGCTAGGAGGGTGAGTGAGCTACAAGCTCTCTCCTGTAAACCCCCACATACAATCTTCCACAAGGACAAGGCTGTCCTACAGGTGAAGCCTAATTTCCTCCCAAAAGTGGTTTCTGAATTCCATATTACTCAGAAAATTACCTTGCCTTCATTCTACCCTCCTCCCCATCCGGGGAAAGTGGAGGAAAGGCTACACAGGCTGGACCCTAGGCGAGCTCTCAGCTTTTACATCAGCAGAATGGCTAGGATCAGGCAAGTAGACCAACTGTTTGTAGGATACTCAGGTCACAAGTTGGGACTACCCATAACAAAACAAACCATCTCCAGGTTGATTATTTTGGCCATCCTGGAATGTTATAGACTAGCAGGGAAAGAGCCACCCCAAAATCTCAGGGCTCATTCAACCAGGGGTATCGCAGCCTCTTCGACTCTCCAGAGAGGGGTACCGGTCCGGGACATATGTGCGGCTGCCACATGGTCGTCCGCACATACATTCACTAAATTTTACAATCTGGATTCCTCCACTGCTCAAGAGACCAGATTTGGCAAGGCCGTATTACATTCGGTCCATCCCTAAAGGGATACATAACACTATCACTCCCTCCTCCAATTACATACCACTGCTATGGGAGTCTATCAAAGATAAGGAATACGTCGGAGGACACAATCCCTTCGAAGAACAAGTTACTTCTTACCTGGTAACTTTCTTTCGACGGGATGTTCCTCCGACGTATTCCTTATCGCCCCTCCCATCCATCCCCGCAGTGATAACTTCCCTTTCGCTCCTTCAAGGTTACTAACCGATTCAGGCATGTCTTTTCTTATGCTACAAAACGGAACTGAGCAACGGACTCAGCGCGTGGCTATTTATGGGCATGGTGACATCGGCGCCGATACGGTGGCTGTCGAGGGACATCGAATCGGCGGACGTCGACGTGCAGCGCTCTCTACAGAAAAAATTTCCGAGGCCAGCAAGCTGGAAACGTATTATCAAAGATAAGGAATACGTCGGAGGAACATCCCGTCGAAAGAACTTTACCGGGTAAGAAGTAACTTGTTCTTCTTTGTTAAAGGCATGATCAAATTTGGGTCACTGTATCCTTGGTTTGGAGTTCAGACATCTGAATGGTCAAAGGAGCCACTCATGTTCCAGCTTTTCATCATCTTTCATTTGTGTTTTGAGAAAGGTGTCTGTTAACCCCTCTATTTGTTCATCTGTGATACAAAGTCTATTGTTTCTGTAATTTAACTCAAGCCTACGGAGCCTATGAGTAAATTATCTTTGCTGTTTGACTTTCTGTGTGAGTGTTAGCTTGTGATGGTCACTGGTTAAGGTTGGAACAATCTTCATCTGGTCCAAATGAGGACTTAGAGACTGAGATACGAAGATATGATCTAAGTATGCCACAGATTGACCTTTTTTCCAGGTTGGTACTGGCGGAACGTCCTCCCTTAAGTGTCCATTCATTAACTTGATGTCTCTTTGTGCTGACTCTTTTATCCATATTTGGGCTTTCATCTGCAGTTTATTTTGCAGAATCAACGTTCCGCTGTTAGAAAATAGATGAATGTTCAAATCTCCACAAAGTATTATTTCAGATCTTGCATATCGGTTCCGTATTTCATCCACACTCGAGAAAACAGAGTCGATGAAGATGTTGTCATTAATCGCTGCTAGATTCCACTAGGTGTTTCGATTGCGCCTGTTAGGGCTTTTGTTAACACTGAATGATGATCCCATTAGAATAATTTGAATGAAGGGGTTAGGACTGCTTGTCTTGACGACATGCAGGTTAGCTGCGGCTCTTATCAGCATAAGCAGTCCAGAAGATTGGCAACCCTTCGCTCTTGTTATATCTGGATTCATGAAGGTACTATAGCCATCGCAGATAGGCTGTTTGCTGATCCAGGTTTCTTGAAGGCATATTATGTCGAAGTTTTTAAGATCCTGATTTTCTTTCTCAAACAAGTGAACTGATGTCCGCGTGTTCCATGAGCATAATTTCCACGCTACCTTCACAGTTGTCCCAGTCAGTTATGTCTTCTTATTCTTTCGAATCTGGTTGTTTTTTCAGCACATGGACATTTTTCCCATTGCACTACCTACATTGTAGTCTCGATTTCTCTCGGTTGTTTGTTGTCCAAAGAGTCACATTTTATTTTCATGTATATGCCATCATTATCCATCTCCTCTGCTATTCTTGTTGTATTGTGGTTCTTCATCGCCATCCTTAGACCTTTCGTCCTGTCACATTGGGTCCTATTAGGATAATCGCTGCACCTCATGTTTCTCGGTGCACTGGTGGTGAGTTCAAAATCCAAAGGTAGGAAGGCGTTGTTGAGATCCATTATAGATGTTGTGGCTCTTCGTGATTTTAGATGTACTTTCACCCAATCTGTTTGTTCTTCGTACATAAATTCGATAGTCTTAATATCCTCGGTCTTGATAGACTGTAGATTAGGTATCGCTTGTAAGAGTCGCAACACGTTGGTTCTGTTTAGAATCGGACCGTGTTCTCTATTCGTCAGGCTCTTGATGACGATGACTTTGTCAGAGGATATTGTTTGTGGATCTTCAAAAATGGGTAGTTTTTGCAGAACTTCATCTCTCTCTCGTTGTCTTGTAAGGTTTAGCTGCTGTTCTTGAGCCTTGGACAGTGAAAGACATTTTTGTGCTATAGTCTCGAATAGCGGGGACCGCGAGGCTGCAAGTATATCATATTGTTCTTATGCAGCCTTGGTTGTCATAGCATCCCCAACAGAGTTTTCCAGCTCTGTACCGAGATATCGTCACATGTTAGATCGGTGTCGGCTCCGCACGGTTGTTGTCTAGTCCGTTCTTGATCTGAGTCATAGAGGGATGTATCCTCATCTATGACAATGTACTCATCTTCTAGGATAATCTGTCCCTCCAGTTCGTCTTCTGATATATAAATTGATAGATTCATTAGGACGTTTCTCTGTTCCAGTTCCTCCTCAAACAAGTTGGATTTTGATTCCATCAGATCTGTGTCATGGTTCGTCAGCGTCATTTGGTCTACCTTTTTGTTCAAAATTTTGCATGCATGTTTCATGGTTTCAGCCGGCACATTTAGATTTCTTAGGAAAGATCGGGAGCCCTTCATACTATCTTTCTCTTTAGATGTTTTTTTTTCTTTTTGTGTTTGTTTTTTCTTTTGAGATGCTTCAAATATAGAGACTGTCGCTTGCTTCTTGTTCATTGTACTCTCTTCTTGTTGCTGAGTGGTCTTATTTGGGGTTTTCTTATCCACGGTTGCTGTTCTCCCTGTTTTTTTATTTCTTTGGAATGTTGTATGCTGTTTTTAGATATATAGTTTGCTCTATTTTCCTAAGATCATAATTTTTTGCTTTCTCATGTCGGGATTCACTTTCTTGTGTTGGGCAGAGCTTCTCAATCTCTATTCCAGACATTGTGGTTGGTTTCACTTTTAGGTTCTGGCTTGACAGTTCTGCTGCTTCCAACTGCATGATTCTAACACTATTGGACTTTTCCGGATTTCTCTTATCAATTTTCTTCAGGGCCTTTCCCATGAGTTCCTTTGTGTGCGTATCCATTTGCTCTTTTGGTACCTCACGTATTTGGATTTTTTTCAGTCGTAGTGTTTTGATCTTATCTATCATTGCAGATGACATAGTAGCTTTGTCTGTTCAGTCAGATCTTGAGACATCAAATAGACGTGTTTGCCATTGTGATGATGTCTCGGCTTCTGAGTCTCAATTGTATTCTATTCATAAAGGCTTCCATGTGTATTCGTTTAGTGTGGATGAGCGCTAATAACGTTGCTTGGTCTCATAGCATTGCTATATGACTCATACAGCTAAAAGAATGGTGCAAGTGCAATAGATGCTGGTGTCAAAGAAGTTTGAATGTCCAACATTGTAGTCGGAATCGGTGGATGCGGTTTATGTAGATTATGCTGGCACTGACAATGCGAGTGAAACTCTGCATTGTGTTCATCTCCATTTGTTTGATCTATTAATTGGTCATATCCCTCTCCTTTCTCACTCTTTGGGATTTTCTTAGGGATTGTTCCACTGTGTTCTATATCACTGATGAATTGTGGTATAGTTGGGGCCATTGGTTCAGCACTTGTTTGTCTAGGTAGCAAACCTTTTATATGTTGCACCTTGTCTTCTGCTAAAGTCAGAGAACCCACACTGTACGGAGTTGATGTCATTTCCACCTTTTCAGTGCTTGTCATAATTGGTAAAATAGATCCAAACACTGCATTTCTCTTCTCGAGTTTGGACATGAGAGATTCGATTTCAGTTATGTCGAGGAACAACCGTGCCACATGTTGCATCTCTGGCAGTGGGGCACTGCTCAGATTCTTGGTCTCACTATTCAGTGGGTTGAATCTCTGTTGCCATCTCAGTTTTGCTCTTTCTGCTCGGTTCCTTAGTATGGTCAACGCAGTATTTGTGTTCTCTACCCATTTCATTTCAATTTCCGTGGGTTTAGCTTTTGTAGTGCTGTCGTCTTCCGTTATTAATACTTCACATAGTCTCATCTTGGCCCACTGATTTGTGTCTGTGTTCACTATGTGATTCATCTGTCAGCTGTACCGTTTCTTTGCTTAAACTGCCCGCGGAGGTATCTTTGCCATGAGTTGCCTGATCGTAAGTGTGTGCATGTGCAGTAATATCATTCAAGGTGGGGCACTCAGTCAGGATGGCTATTTCCGTCAATGTTTCCGCTCGCACATTTGCCTGGCCCTGCACACTTGGCGCGATAACATTAAAGTCTTGTGTGCCTGGCTCTTCGTTACACCATGTCACCTGGCTCCCCCCTACCTCCACTATATTTACTATTTCTACCTTCAACGTATCGGTGGGGTTGGATGAATCGCATCGCTGCAGCACCCTCACCTGATTTAGTCCTAGTTTATCCTTTTCATTTTTCGTACCAGGTTCATTTAGCCCACAGTATCCCGTAGGCGTCGTGGTGTGGGCGCTGTTGATTTATTAAATAAGGCTTCACTCACCATGATCTTCTTAGTTTGGTGCTGCGTCCTTGGTCCTGTTGAGGACACCATTTTCTGCACCTCTGCCAAGCTCCACCAAACTCCACAACCTTCTGCGTCGAACTCTCACGCCGGCACTTCGCACTAAGGAGAGGTTTAGTGGATTCTGAAAGAGGTGTGTCCTGCGGGCTTAAAGTGACAGTAGGAACCGTATTCAGCCGGGAAGCCAATATTGAGATATTGAGAGCGTAATATACTCAAGGGTAATTCCCTACTTTGTCAAGGACTGGGATGTCAGTAAAGGAAAAAACGAAACAATGTCCTGACAGGTTCACTAAACATACATATAAATTCAATTTATAGTAATCTCCTCAATGCCAAGGATATGGCTCAAAATTTCTGAAACAGCTCCTAGGTATGTATTTATTATTAACGTGTCCACCTAAGTCTTCGTTGGGATCTTTTAAAGTCTTTCAAATCCACCATTTCACAATTCTGTTTAAGAATTTTACAAAAATATCTTTTTTATTATTTTGTTATTGCTCACAAGCAAGGTCTATACATTACCAAGCACAATTGGCTAAAAAGAAATTCCAAAGCAAGCACAATATATACATGGAGCAAATAGGTATCCATGTTAATGTACACAGTTTTTCATACAAATAAAAATGCAATTATTCAGAAACATTTGAAAATAAATTCAAACATCAAACAGATCAACACAATGTGAAAATTGGAAATAGTAGGACCCCTCTTGAAGGTTGAAACCATATACAGCTGAATTTTAAATTCTCAGTTCAGCTGGGGGCATTTCCAATTTACTGACTAAACTTGAGTGCGTAGCCAGGTCTTGTTCTTACAGTGTCTCTCAATAACTCTCGTGAAACGCAAGGAGTGGTTTAGTGGATTCTGAAGGAGGTGTGTCCTGTGGGCTTAAAGTGACAGTAGGAACCATATTCAGCCGGGTATGCAGCCGGGAAGCCAATATTTAGAGCGTAACCAGGTCTTGTTCTCACAGTGTCTCTCAATAACTCTTGGGAAATGCAGTAAAACAAGAGTAAGCTGCCACTCAGCCACCTCCACAAACTCCTGCGCCAAGCTCTCGCCAATATCCACTGCTTCAAGCCGGCAATCATTAATTGACCACTGCCACCCCATTTCTTTCCTTTTATCAGACATCCACAGGATTTGTATTTTCTGCTCATTGATTTTCAGAAAATTGTCCTTAGCATAATGTGATGATGCATTTAATGAGTTCTGTCAGCCATTGGGGGTATGGTCACTAAGAACCGTGTCATCGGCGTAGCCAATCCAGGAAATCTAGCTTCCACCAATATGGGGGGACGAGGGGAGTTATGGGCTGATTCAAGAGCAAATCCTATATCACAAACATAAAAGTTATAAAGTGTGGGTGCCAAGACACATACCTGCTTTAGGCCCTGGTTTGTGGGAATATCTTGGGTGAGTTCACCATCTTGGCTAATCCTAACCGACACCATTGTGTCAGTATATTAAATCATAAGGTGTAAACGCGTGGTATCAATCCCCCAGTTTTGTAGTTTGGACGATAATAGTGGATGGGAGACAGTATCAAAGGCTTTGCTAAAGCCTGCAAAGCAAAGATATAGTTTGCCATTTTCTTTCACCTTACTTGCGTCAATAAGAAATCAGAGTGCACATAAATTATGAATGGTGCTATGACATTTTGAAAACCCTATCTGGAACGGCGAGAGAAGTCCCAATACCCCAATCCAGTTATTTAATTTTTTCAGCAGTAATCTGGCAAATATTTTATGACTTGTATCAAGTAACGCTAGCAGGCGATAATCTGTGCGGTTGGTGCATTCCCCCTTTTTAAATACAGGGATCAAAATTGATCTGCGCCAACTCTCTGGTATTTTACCACAGCTTAAAATTTTATAAAATAATTGCTCTAATAGTACTGCCAGAAATCAGGGTTTTCCTTCAGAACAGCATTTGCTAGTAAGTCTGGTCCAGGGGCATGAGTTATTTAGGGATTTAATTGCAATAAGAATATCCTCCTGTACAAACCCCTCTAGATCCTCAGCACTCGCATAGTAAGATATTACTTCGTTAAGTAAACACAGAGGCTCATAGTGAAGAAATGTAATGGCTCATTAGCCAAATGAATAGCCATATCAAATCGATTGCTTCTGCTAACTTGTTTCCAGGATAACCTGGGCTCTAAGTGTAGGGAGTTATTTAACATTTTCATTAATTTACACAGATTGCACTGGTTTAATGTTAACCAATTAATTTAAACAAATGTCATTTTGTCTGATAAAGTGATTAAGATTGGAAATGTTTCTGCAAACTCCATATAATACGGTGCCCCTGTGTATTTATAATGAACTGAGACCGCATATATTCAGTTTTCTTAGGAAAAACAAGCTTGTGAGTTCATGTTAATAGAACATGGTCACTCATTGCTGTAATAGTAGCCGTCACCTTGCCACTCCATTCCGACAAGGATTGATCTATAAAGATATGATCTAATCACAAGAAGGATCTATCATTAGTCCAAGTACATGGTACTGCTGTTTTAATTTTGTAATCTTTGTAGTTTAGACAAAGCAAATTGTACATATTTATCAACCTAGCCCAGCCTACCTCCTCCGGGGCATAACATTTTTCCCACCCCAGGTTTCTAATTCGGTAGTGTACGTGGTGAAAGGTATGGCTATTTGTAAATTTGGTGTGTTTAGATCCCCGGCAATAATGAGGTTACCCTCGGGATAACAATTATACCAGATGGCAAGTATATCCTCAATATTATGTAATATGATTTTAACCATGCGCCCCCCAGGAGGACAATATACATTGATAGCCAACATTTTCCCAAGGGAAGTCTTATCGTAGATAATTGCAAGCAATACATAGGGGCATAAAGGGTCTTCATCAAATAGTTGCAGGGTCAGGCTAGTTTGAGCTCCTGTTGCTTGACCACCAGAAGGCTGGCCTTTGGCCCCACGCGTAGTTGCTCTATATATAATACTATATCCATCAATATAAAACTCCTTCATGGCCAATTTTCTTGTAGCATAAATACATCAGTACTTTCAATGTGTTCCATGCCTTCAGCTTGGAATAGGAAAGAGCAAAAATGACGTGTGTTCCAACACAGCCAACTTAAAGTGTCATTGGAGGGGATATGTCTATTTATTGAAAACCCTTAAAGCAACCTCGATCCCATAATGCGGGACGTGATACGCTTTGGTAATTTCTCAGGGCCTTCATATAAATCGTAGCAAATTCGAACTGTTCCCACTGACTAACAACCACAAAACCGCTGAACACTATAGACGTGCCTGGTCTCCAAACAACATGAAATACTTGGATGAAATAATCCCTAGGCACTCTACACTGTAGAGCAATTACTATTACTTAACTACTAAACTACACAGCAGGTCACGACTACCAATCTCAATAGCAGGTAAAATTGCTTTGTTAAAAACTATTACATCTCTTCCAGAGTACACCAATTTGGCCTCAGCATCAATTCTTCAAATTCGTACATATGGCATTCACGGGCAGTTTGCCTGAAATGGTCTGACCTAGCTAAACCTTACGAAAAAGGTGGCTTTATGGCCCATAACCTAACTGTATGGTAACAAGTGCCAAGTATGCATCATATTGGTACCTGGAGGACTCCCTGTACTCATAAGTCAGGATTGAGCAACATGCAGCCGAGAGCAATGACATTAGATCTCAGATACTTTTAATTTTTTGATTTTTTATATATTGGCTTTATATGGTTACACAATACAGATAACCTTTTGCCAGTATCAAAACAAACTTCAAAACGGTCTTTCCATTGCATTTCATTATATTCAAGTTAACTGTTTCACTTTTACGTTGCTGCTTTAATGTCTGCAAATATTTTTAAAAGCAGTTTTATCAGTGCTACAGTTAGTGGTATATGGTTCCCTGGTTCCATGTCTTAAAATCGCGGCAAAAATGGCTGTGAATACAAAGTATTGCGGCAAAAATGCTGTGGTTTTTTGCACCACAATCATGTAAAAGATGCGGGAGACACCCCCAACAACACATGTACCCATTATACCATTTAAGGGGACCGGGGAACACCCCCACAACCACTGCTCCTCTTAAATGGTATAATGGGGCACACCTTTACCAGGGCAAACCACAGCATTGCCACAATATTTTTTACCGGCAACATTTTTGCCTCGATTTTATTACCTGATACCAGTTACTCTTGTTGGATTCTGCATGCCTAAACACTATCAAGTCATCTACAAATACTAATGTACCTAGCCATGACCAAATGGAGATGCCAGTTGTTATGATGGATGAAGTGATTGAGTTTGAGCAACCAGTGATATCTAGTTCTGACCCCCTTAATGCATATATTCAACTGATTGAGCAGCCTTCTCAGTCAACCACTCAGGCAGCAGCTTCAACAGCAGCTGCCTCCCCCAATATCCCTCTATATGACGTTTTCTGCCCGTGCCGTTTCAATTCAAGACGTCCCTGAAGGCGGAATAGAAAGCAAACTTTGATGATAATTGATCATCCTAAAAATTAAAAAAAATAATAATAATTCTCCATGTCCAGTGAATTTAACTCGTAGCTCCAACACAAAAGCATTTGTAGCTGATATAGATTCCTCAAAGGAACCTGCTTCGTACGAGGTGGAAAACTCTCAAACTTTGGACGCAGCAGCAATGATGAGTATAATGCCTCCTGCTCCTCAACCCATCCCTCAGATATCACATCTGACATCGTCAAAAGATAAGACATCTCCTAACATCTCTGTAATAAACATTGCTGCCTAAAGTTGTTGCTTCCACTATTGAATCTGTCAAGAATGTATCCAACTTAGATGCTGATCTGATAGACCTGTCAGTTTACTCAACTCATTCCTTACCTATCACTGAAATTGTGCACCACAGTTTACATAATAATCTGCCAATCTCGAATAAACCGAAGCAGAAATTTTGTGTAAACTTGAATGTGGATGCATCAATATTCAAAACCATGGACCAGAAACGAGCAGCGATCCTTCTAATGGCCTCTCCCCCAAAGGTTAATTTACTCACAAATGTACCTAATACTTTACATGAGTCAGTTAAGTCTTTATCTGAACGAGTTGTGCCCACACTTACTAGACCTTATGATGACAAATTTCTTCCAGCTCTACAGGGGACATCGGCTATTACATCTACTGACTCTCATGGGGAACATAGTAGAAGGAGCTCTAATGCCCTGAGTTCATTGCAAGATGAGATAATATCAGCAACGATGCTTGACAGAGTGTACTCAGATCCATACCCAAGCAGAGAAACAATACTGATGATTCTACATGCTGTTCCAAATTTACCACACAGTCAATCAAGTGATATTGATTTTGTCAGCTACCCAATAGTGTCTAACCAAGACACGGTAGAAATTATACAAACCATCAAAAGTAGTGAAGAATCTCACCTGGCAAGAGCGAGCCTCTCTCCATGCCCAAGGACTCTTATTGCCAGCCATCCTGCCCCTGACTCCGTGTAACGCTCACCTGATTCCCGTAGAGGCGCCGGTCTTGACTGAGCGTATACCGTATCTTCAAAGGTGATGTGTAACACACGGCTGGCTCTTTGGGCTGGACCTCTGTGCACTGTATGTCTGACTCGAAGGGTAAGATGTCTGCAGATAGAAAATATGGGATTAAGGAACTGGGTTATTGAAAGTCTCTCTCTTCTTCCCTTTCTCTTCTCCTGTAGAACCCCAAAGGTTAACGCTCTCACCTTAGGTAAGTGAACGCCGTGCTCTCCATCTGCCTCGGGGCAGGGTGCTGTAACCAGTTTCTTCACTGGATAAGGGGAGCAGGCCTCTTGACTTCAGAGGACTGCTGTCCGTCGTTTACTGCACGAACGGTAAGTTTCGAGTAATTCTAATGTCTTTAAAGTCTTTAGTAATGATGTTTCTTGTTTTGCAGGGTTCCGGCGATGGCGGATGACGGGCTGAAGTGAGTTGAAGATGGAGCCCGTGTGATGAATAGAAGCGCCTGGAAGCACGTAAGTAAGCGCTTGTTGCCTGCTTCACGATGCGCTCTAACTGTCTTTTTATTTTGCAGGTACAAGTTCGGAGCGGCTGCAGGGTGCCGGAATACCCACTGGGTTCGATGTGGAAAGGAGTAATGGCACGTGAGTATTAAAGTTCCCCAATGTCTTTAAACGCACCTTGTTTTGTCTTTCAGATGCGGGGTGCAGCGCCGAAGGCCTCCGGAGCGTGCGAAGAGTTGGTAAGCTTTTGTCTTTCAGATGCCGGAATGCAGTGTGAAGACCTCCGGAGCGCACGAAGAGTAGGTAAGCCTTTGTCTTTCAGATGCCGGAATGCAGCGCGAGGCGTTGGTGACAGCCGATGGACCAGGTAAGTGAAGAGCTGTCACTGAAGACCGTAATGCTAACCTGTTCTTTCTTGTCTTTATAGGTGTTGCTGAAGACTGGATTCAGGATGGTAAGCCTTTTTCCTTAGGCCCAGGATCAGATGCAGAAGACACGATGAGCGTTCTGCTGCAGAGGATGCAGAATAACGCAAAGCAAGATTCATCCATCGGGTGTGGTTTAAATAGCCTCCTGTAGTGCTTAGGTGTCTCCTTCCACAGCCACGCCTAGGTAAGAAAAGAGTTCCTGCTTTCCAGAAGAGTTCCAGTGTTCTGAATCTAGGGAGTGACTCCTGCCCCACCCAACAGGAAAAGTAGTTCCAAACAGAAGAGGATCAGAGGCTCAACTGGCAGGCAAGTAAGCAGCATGGTCTGCTGCAGGTAAGTCCACCCAAGCATTATGAGCCCGGCGCTTCCAGCGCTGGGACTGGGCATATTTATGAGCCTGGTGCCACTGGCGCCAGGACTGGGTCCAAAAGGTCCCAATTGGGACTGGTTGGCACTCGGAACCTGGGTTATGGATCTGCTTCCAAGGGAGTTGGGAAAACCCTGACCTTTTGGAAGCAGAGATCATGAGAGTACCCCCCCTCAAGGCCCCTCCCAAACCGGGCTTCTCCGGGGGTTTTGGCTTGTCGGGAAATGTTCGGTGAAATCTTTTGATTAGGCGAGGAGCGTGGACATATTCAGCAGGTTCCCAGGATCTCTCTTGGGGGCCGTAGCCTTTCCAGTCAATTAGGTAAAATAGTTTAGATTTGGAGATCTTGGAGTCCAGAATGCTTTTGACTTCAAACTCGAGTTCTCCATCAACTAGGATAGGTTTTGGATATTTAGTTAGTCGGGTTTGAGGTTGCACGGGTTTTAATAGAGAGACGTGGAAGACCGGATGTAGCTTCATGTGCGGGGGCAAGTCCAACTTGACCGCTACTGGGTTTACTATGGTAGTGATGGAATAGGGACCAAGGTATCTTGGGTTGAATGTGCGTGGCCCTTTTAGAGGTAGATATTTGGTGGATAACCAGACTTGATCCCCTACTTGATATTGAGGGGCTTCCTTCCGATGTTGATCTGCTCCTTTCTTGTATTGTTCTTTAGCCCTTTGAAGGTGAGAAACAGCTTCCTTAAAGGCTTGGGTGATTGTAGAATGCAGGTAGTCTACTGCTGGTGTTTCAAGATCTTGGAGGGGATCCAACTCCGAGGTTCGAGGGTGACTGCCGTACAAAAGAAAAAACGGGGTTTTCCCAGTTCCCGAATGGACAGAGTTATTGTAGGCATATTCGGCTATCCAAAGGATGTCTTTCCAAGTTTTTTCAGTTTGTTGCAGCATGCAGCGTAAATACTGTTCCAGAGTTTGATTGGTCCTCTCGGTTTGTCCGTCGGTCTGAGGGTGGTGACTGGTCGATAGTCTCACATCAATTTGAGCCGACCGACAGCAACTTCGCCAAAAATGAGAAATAAATTGACTACCTCGATCCGAAATTAGAACCGAAGGAAAACCGTGCAGTCGGACGATGTTTTCGAGTAATTCTCGGGCCAGAGTTGCTGCTCTTGGCAAGCCTTTGAGCGGAATGAAATGCGCCATCTTGGAGAATAAGTCCACGATTACTAGAATCGTATTGTATCTGGAGCATGGAGGTAGATCGATGATGAAGTCCATAGAAAGCGTATGCCAAGGGCGAGGTGGGATGTCAATAGGGCGTAAGAGGCTTGCTGGTCTTTCCTTTTGACTCTTGTTTTGGGCGCATACTCCACAGGACATTATAAAGTCTCTGATATCTTTTTTCCAAGACGGCCACCAGAAGTAGCGCTTGATCTTTTCTGAGGTCTTGGCCATACCAGGATGTCCTTCCATTAAAGAATCGTGATAACAAGAGATTACTTTTTTCTGTAAATCTGTGCTGGGTAGGTATAATCGTTCTTGGAAATACAATAAGTTGTCCTTTACTGCAAAGTCCTTTCCCTGCAGATGCCAATTTTGTATGTCTGCTGGAGTTACAAGTTGCCTGGCTTTATCCTTAACTTCCTCTATGGATTCTGTGGAAATTACACCCAGAATTCTTTGTTCGGGAATGATTGGTACAGGTTTAGGGTTGATCAAGTGTTCTTCCACTCCCATCCGAGAAAGGGCATCAGCTTTACCGTTCTTTGTACCAGGTCGATAGGTAATTATGAAGTCAAACTCGGCAAAGAATAATGCCCAACGGAGTTGTCTAGAGGATTGGGCTTTTGCGGTTTTCAAATATTGCAGGTTTCGGTGATCCGTAATCACAGTAACGGTGTGTCGGGCCCCCAGCAGATAATGCCGCCAAGCCTTAAAGGCAGACTTGATAGCCAGAAGTTCCTTGTCAGTAATCGTGTAATTGATTTCAGGAGGCGAGAATTCGCGGGACCAAAATGCCACGGGATGCATTTTGGTCCTAACTGATTGGTTACCGGGTCCTTTTGTGATAGAACTGCCCCCATGGCAAGGCTTGAAGCATCAGTTTCCACGATGTAGGGGAGTTCGGGGCAAGGGTGTTTTAAGATTGGTGCAGAGATAAATTTAGTCTTCAAATCCTGGAAAGCTTGTTCCGCCTCGGTAGACCATTCAAAACGTTTGTTTTTCTTTAACAAGGCAGTGATGGGCTGGACTATTCGAGAGAATTCGGGGATAAACCTGCGGTAAAAGTTAGCGAAGCCTAACATGCTTTGCACACCTTTTACGGAGGATGGTGATGGCCATTTGAGAACTGCATCGACCTTCTTTGAATCCATACGCACTCCGCCAGGTGATAATATGAATCCCAAGAATTCAACTTCAGTCACGTTGAAAACACATTTTTCCAACTTAGCGAAAAGTTTGTGTTGACGCAATCTTTCGAGGTCCATTTTCACGTGTTTCCGATGTTCAGATTCCGATGAAGAATAAACGAGGATGTCGTCAATGTAAACAACAACACACACATCTATGAGCTCTCTGAGGACATCGTTCATAAAATATTGAAAGGCGGCCGGGGCATTGCAAAGTCCGAAGGGCATGATCTGATATTCAAATAGCCCATACTTGGTGCGGAAGGCCGTCTTCCATTCATCGCCCTCTTTTACTCGTACCAAGTGGTAAGCTCCTCTAAGATCCAGCTTTGTATATATGCATGCTTTTCTGACTTGGTCCAGGAGTTCAGGGATCAAAGGTAACGGATATCTATTCTTAACGGTGATCTGGTTCAGGGAGCGATAATCTATACAAGTTCTAAGGTCTCCTTCCTTTTTTGGAACGAAGAACAAAGCTGAAGAAGCAGGGGACTTGGAAGGACGAATAAACCCATTTGCCAGGTATTGATCCAGGTATTGTCGAAGGTGAAGGTTCTCAGGCTCGGTGAGGGCATAAATTCTACTACAAGGAGGAGTAGATCCAGGTATCAGGTCTATCTGGCAGTCATAAGACCTATGAGGAGGTAGAGAGTTAGCCTGATCCTTCCGGAAAACATCTTGGTATTCTAGGTATTCGGGAGGTAACTGGGGAGTCTCTGAAGAAATTGCTGCCAGTGCAACACCAGGTGGAGGGTGACAAGTAGAGACACATTCTGGAAACTGGACCGTTCTTGCTCGCCAATCGATCAGAGGATTGTGTTTCTCTAACCAAGGTATTCCTAGAATAATCTGAAACTGAGGGGCCTTGATCACATCGAACACGATCTTCTCATGGTGTCCATCTTGACTTACTAGCGTCACCTCTTGAGTGGTATGCGTTACTGGCCCGGAGGCTATCTCCGTACCATCCACCGTAGTAATGACGTCCTTTACAGCCTTGGGACAAAGAGTTAGATTCATCCTCAAAACCATTTCATGATCCACATAATTGCCGATGGCACCGCTGTCGACGTAAGCTTCAATTGCATGTAATCGATCCGGATCATCAGGGCTAATGAGGACCATAGGTATCACGAAATGCGAGGTCACGGAACTGGTTTTCACGCTCGGCAAGAGGACCTCTATTCTTGTCGGGCGAGGTCGTTTCCCTGCTCAGAGTTTGTAACTTTGGTAACTGCAGCTCCTACTGCCTTCTTGGCAGGTTTCACCGGACAGTCTCGAAGAAAGTGCCCTGAGTTTCCGCAATAGAGGTATAATTGCAACTGTTTTCTCCTTTCCCGCTCCTTTTGTTTTAGAGGACCTTTCAGACCCCCTATTTGCATGGGTTCCCCGGAGTCTACTCCTTTGGAAGGAGTTGGCGGTTTGGAAAATACTCGAGCATCAAACTTGGAACGATCGGCCTTCCTGTTCTGCAGTCTGTGATCTATTTGAACGACTAAGTCTATATAGTCCGAACAATCTTGTGGGGGATTCACTACTTGGGCTAACACATCTTTGAGCTCTCCACGTAGACCTCTATAAAACGTAATCCTTTTGTCCTCAGGCCATTGAGTTTCCACTATCAGTCTGTTGAAAGACGCAATATAAGCCAAAAGGTCTTGATTACCTTGTCGCAACGAAAGAAGCTCATTGTCCAAGGCCTGCCCCTGTGAATGTCTTGCGAACAGTTTTTCCATACTGAGCTGAAAAGCTTGAAAATCATGGAGGACCGGATCATCTTGATTTACTAGAGGGATCGACCAGTCTGCCGCATTGCCACTAAGGTACGAAAGCACGAAAGCTACTTTAGCTTGATCAGTTGGAAAGGCTGCTGGCCGGCATAAGAAATGCAACCGGCACTGATTGATAAATACTGCAAACCTCTTTGGGTCACCAGAAAATCGTTCGGGCGGAGCCAGAGGTACATTCCCAGGTAGGTTGATCTGCACTGGATTCATAGAGGATGTAGAAGGAAGATTTCCCCCAGATGCGGGTAACGGGGTCTGTCCGGCTTGTGACTGTAGCAATTGTCTAGCGAGATCATCTGTTCGCTCCTTGGAAATAATCAGTTCCCTTCTTAGAGCGTTCGTTTCCTGACGGGCTGCATGCACTTCTGCCCTTAGTTCCCCAAGTAACTGGGCTAGCTGGTCGGTATCCGAGGTTTCCATAGCGCCTGGACGGGAGTTTTGTGGTTGGCTTTGCGTTCTGTAACGCTCACCTGATTCCCGTAGAGGCGCCGGTCTTGACTGGGCGTATACCGTATCTTCAAAGGTGATGTGTAACACACGGCTGGCTCTTTGGGCTGGACCTCTGTGCACTGTATGTCTGACTCGAAGGGTAAGATGTCTGCAGATAGAAAATATGGGATTAAGGAACTGGGTTATTGAAAGTCTCTCTCTTCTTCCCTTTCTCTTCTCCTGTAGAACCCCAAAGATTAACGCTCTCACCTTAAGTAAGTGAACGCCGTGCTCTCCATCTGCCTCGGGGCAGGGTGCTGTAACCAGTTTCTTCACTGGATAAGGGGAGCAGGCCTCTTGACTTCAGAGGACTGCTGTCCGTCGTTTACTGCACGAACGGTAAGTTTCGAGTAATTCTAATGTCTTTAAAGTCTTTAGTAATGATGTTTCTTGTTTTGCAGGGTTCCGGCGATGGCGGATGACGGGCTGAAGTGAGTTGAAGATGGAGCCCGTGTGATGAATAGAAGCGCCTGGAAGCACGTAAGTAAGCGCTTGTTGCCTGCTTCACGATGCGCTCTAACTGTCTTTTTATTTTGCAGGTACAAGTTCGGAGCGGCTGCAGGGTGCCGGAATACCCACTGGGTTAGATGTGGAAAGGAGTAATGGCACGTGAGTATTAAAGTTCCCCAATGTCTTTAAACGCACCTTGTTTTCTCTTTCAGATGCGGGATGCAGCGCCGAAGGCCTCCGGAGCGTGCGAAGAGTTGGTAAGCTTTTGTCTTTCAGATGCCGGAATGCAGTGTGAAGACCTCCGGAGCGCACGAAGAGTAGGTAAGCCTTTGTCTTTCAGATGCCGGAATGCAGCGCGAGGCGTTGGTGACAGCCGATGGACCAGGTAAGTGAAGAGCTGTCACTGAAGACCGTAATGCTAACCTGTTCTTTCTTGTCTTTATAGGTGGTGCTGAAGACTGGATTCAGGATGGTAAGCCTTTTTCCTTAGGCCCAGGATCAGATGCAGAAGACACGATGAGCGTTCTGCTGCAGAGGATGCAGAATAACGCAAAGCAAGATTCATCCATCGGGCGTGGTTTAAATAGCCTCCTGTAGTGCTTAGGTGTCTCCTTCCACAGCCACGCCTAGGTAAGAAAAGAGTTCCTGCTTTCCAGAAGAGTTCCAGTGTTCTGAATCTAGGGAGTGGCTCCTGCCCCACCCAACAGGAAAAGTAGTTCCAAACAGAAGAGGATCAGAGGCTCAACTGGCAGGCAAGTAAGCAGCATGGTCTGCTGCAGGTAAATCCACCCAAGCATTATGAGCCCGGCGCTTCCAGCGCTGGGACTGGGCATATTTATGAGCCTGGTGCCACTGGCGCCAGGACTGGGTCCAAAAGGTCCCAATTGGGACTGGTTGGCACTCGGAACCTGGGTTATGGATCTGCTTCCAAGGGAGTTGGGAAAACCCTGACCTTTTGGAAGCAGAGATCATGACACTGCGCCTGAACAGTCGATACAGCAAATTTACAAACAACAATGGCCTCTTAATCCCAACAATCATAGTTACATCAAACCTAATGGTCATGAATGTTGCAACTGCAACACACGTATACAGCCTTTAAACCAACTAGCGACACAACCTCAACCTAAAATAAAATGGTCATGGCTTTCCGTGGCTAGAACAAGCCTAGATAGACCACAACAATAACATAAAGTTGCCTACTCGACCCATACATGTCATGACATGCTGGAACACAAGGGGTTTTTCACATTTGCTAGACAAAATGACTAAACCTAAACCTGGATGACAACAGCGCCAATTTGGCCAAATCATCAAATAGTTGCAATTCCCGCGACAAAACCAACTTCTGGGCATTCAGCTGCTAGGTTACTTGTCACTGTGTGCATTGACTCCGAACTCCAACTTACACCTTCGCTTTCCCCTAACCCGAGAATCCAAGTGGTTAGAATTTCAACCACTAATGTTCATCATCCGCTCTATCCACTTTCAGTAATAGTTAACATATACTGGAATCAATTAGCCCTGGTAAATGACCAGTTCCTCTCCAAAATTGAATCTGTCTTTGATCAGATTGCTCTAGATCCCAAAGTCCAAACCACTATCATTGCGGGGGACTTTAACATGAATTGCCTATCCCTCCCCAGCAAACAATTGAGTTCAAGGCCAATGGAATGGCTGGCCTTGATGGCAATTAGAAACTCCTCAATGGTAAATGGATCTTCAAGCCATGATGTACCACCGACTGCAACATGGGCTAGAGGTGCAACCTCATCTATCCATGACTATGTTTTTATTACTACCAGTGCAAACAAATGTATGGACTATTTTAAAGTAATCCCATCCACAGTGAGCGACTTTAACATACTCCTAACAATTTGGATTCCCCATGTGGCCAATAAATCCTCATATTATATCAATGAGGTTCATATTAACCAAGGTAGGAACCGAATAAGATGGAACATTACGTTAATAACGTCGCTAAAAAATGACATCCTCAAATCTCAGGTAGTAAATGGCCAGAACATAAGGGGTTACTATACCGACCAAATATATTTGATTGCTCAAACGACAAAGTTAAATTTTCGTCCCTCATACACTTACAACTATGTTTTTAACTCTGTAATTTTTTTCCTAAAAAAAAAAAAACTCTGTAAAGAAATGCGAACACTATGCCCGATAGTCCATGCTTCACAAAGGTCCAAAATAAAAACGCAATACAGAAATTCTGCTAGAGCTTACCTAAAGAGGTGAAAACAGACAAATGCTGAATGTTAAATGCCCTCTTCACAAAATCAGTGGTTGAAATATGGCGCCTAATTAATGGACATCTGTCTAATGCGCCCAAAACCTTTGAGCTTAACTCAATTAGTGAAGATACCTGGACTTCTCACTTTCAAGCCCTGCTCAGTGCCAAAGAATATATGACAATGACATCGACTTTTCTGGCACCAGACTTGTCTCAACTTGCATTTGTCAATACTGACATTCTACTTATAATAAAAACATGAAATCGGTCCAGAGCCCCAGGGCCGGAGGGTCTATGTAATGACACCTTAAAAGCTCGTCCTGAAGCCTGGGACAATACTTTAGAAGTCCTTTTTAGAAATATTATCGAGGCAAAGCGTATACCATCTTCGTGGCAGAAAGCAATAATCATACCAGTTTTTTAAAAAAGCAATAGAAATGACCCGAATAATTACAGGCCTATTGCTTTATTGGATGCGCCGGGCAAAATTATGGCAAAATTAATTCTAAAAGATTTTACAAAATGGGCTGCCGACAACAAAATTACAGATAAACATCAATCAGGTTTTCTTCCGGGCATTGGTACAGTTTTAAATTGAATGATTATCGCAGCTATTAAAAAGCAAGCATGTGATAAAAAAACCTGTGTTTTTAGCCTTAATCGATTTTAAGCAGGCATTCGACTCAGTGCCTCACGAGATTTTATGGGTAAAGCTTTTATCTGCTGCATGCCCTTTTTATATTATTTATTGGATCCAGCAATTTTATTCAAATACTTCAATTAAGATCAAACTCTCAACAGAAGGTCTTTTATCAAAAGCCATTCCAATAGAGTCAGGTTTAAAGCAGGGATGTGCATTTGCATCATTTTTATTTCATTTTTATATTAGCGATAGATATAAAGTCATGAGATTGGTTCGCTCGTTCCCGCCATCGTTAGGCAGATTTGCAATCCCATACTTAGTTTATGCGGATGATTTAGTTCTATCATATAGGACCCCTATCGGCCTTCAGAGAAAGCTAACAGCCCTTAGAGCCTATGCAGAAGTGAACCACCTAGTTATTAATGTCACTAAATCCAATATACTTATTTTCCACCATCGCCTCCCGAAAAAGGGTTATCAGTTCAAGTGGACCATCTGTAGAACTGCTGTCGCACAAACCAAGCAATATAAATATCTTCCATCAGATCAGCAAATAGAGCTGAGACAAAGAATGAAATTCTTAGCAATCCAAGGCACAGCCTTGGAAAACAAATATGGAAGATTTTCAATGAAACCATCAATCATATTCTACAACCAAAAAGTGGTTCCCATTATCATCTATGGGAGCCAAATTGTGGAGGGTATGTATCGGAAACAAATCTTACCCGTTCTAACAAGCACGCCTATTGCGATAATACGATTTGAGCTAGGCCTTATCTCACTCCGCGCTACAGCTCTTTGGCAAATGCTTGCCACCTTTAGGAAATGCATCATATGCCCTACCGATGCTAATAATCTGTTCCCGGCTTTGAAGCTTCTACTAGAGTCAGATGACCCTAAAAACTTGGAAAATTGCATGTCAAACGTCACTAGATAAAGCAGATATAACAGTAGTGCTTCTAATACACAATCCTGAAAAGGCTAAAGCAAAACTCTTTTCCTAGGATTGGATTAATACCTGGGAAATATGCAACACATATTCAATCTTCAAATTGGGAGCTTTTATCCAGAACGCTGTGCAAAAGCTCCCGCCGTACCTTGAAGAATTCCCTGATCAAGAGTATGCCTATAATATACTCAGGATGAGATTCAATCTGTGCAATACTAAGGTAAAACTAGCCATGTACTCAAAATCTGCTAGTTTAGATACCTCCTGTCGATTCTGTAAGAACAAACAACTCCGGGAAACAACCCAACATTTAATCACAGAATGCCTGTCACTAAGTGATGAACGGCAACAGTTTTTCAGGAAATTCTTTATAGATAACAGACTAATGACTAAGGAGGGATTGTGGGTTGAGATCTTTAAGGACTCCAAAGTCTCATTGAGCATAGCGACGGTGCAGTTTTTCAATCGTATAAATGTGATCGCTGACAGCCAATTTTATATATATTAGCAATATATAAGCTAAACAAGAAGATATCAAGTATTCTATGACAAGACAGGAGGCTCGCATTATGCTTTACTTTCTTTAATACTGCCACAATAGCTTTTCAAAATATAACTTTTAAACTTTAACATTTGTACTTTTTTTCTGTCACAACAAAGAAAAAATAGCTAAACTGAGGTTTAAAAGTCCAACTCCAGTGTTTACTCCCTTGAGATCAACATAAACCTAAAGTCCCATAAAACCTATGGAGTGCTACAGTCCTGACCCTATCTCCTGCTCCAATCAGCTCTCAGGTCAGTCTATAAGAACCTTGAACACCAGGTCCTTTCCTCTTTCTTTTTTGCTGCCAAAAGATAAGTACCTCACGTTATTTGTCTCACAATATTTGGTTGATTGAGAATATATTTATAGATTTAAACGCTGCATGTATGCAGCGCGTATATAACTATATTGCTTAATTCAGTATAAGTATTATTTTACCTACTAGAAGTTTCAATTGCAGGCCTAAGTGCTTGCCATGCACTGTGGTATGCGGTTGTCACTCTGCGTCTGAGGAGGAATTCATTAGGCCTTTTGGAGGAGGCGGGGTCGGTGCCGCAAGCGACCTCGCTCGCTTCAGGCACCCGGCCCCGCTCCTCAGATCGAAGGGCAACGCCGGCGAACACGTCGGGCGACAGGACCCAGGGGAGTGGGAGGAGCGAGATCTCCTGGCATCCCCTGAGGGCTTTCACCGCTCGTGCGTGCAATTGTTTACATTGCGATCGTGACAAGCGGAGTGAAAGCTACCTCTCAATACCGGATTAAAGTATTATATAAAAAAAAGAAGATATTCTTACACTGGAGCGTGTTTAAAGGGGAACCTGTTTGCAAAAAGCACATTACTTCTTCCTGAAGCAGCGAATTACAAATCCTGTCGATTGATACAGTTGAAGACAGGTGCCTGGCTGCCTTGGTTCCCCTGATGACAGCCTAGAAGTTGGTTTTACCAACACCAAAGATGGCACAATGCAAAAGCCCCGGTGCTACACCTTCCACCTCACCAGAGTGGTCAGAGTAAGAGTGGGAGAGAGCCCTTATCAACAAGACACTGATCTCTCTCAAAGTTTTAAAATGGTATTGGGAGATTCCTTATCAAAAGCTGTATCGCAAGGAGTGCAACCTATTGCACAAAGGCTTGACATCCTGGAAGCTATGATTCAAGAACAGCAAGCTCAGCTTGCCAAGAAGAGAAAAGCAGAAGAATCTGAGGAACAGCTGTCAGCCAGACATCCCTCAGAAGGGTTTGAACCTAAGGGGCGGAAAGCAGCTCGGAAGAGTAAACACTCTTTGACCCCCCCAAGCAACTTAGAAAGGGAGGATATTGCTCCCCAAAGACCAGATGACCCTGTCGCTAGGCTAAAAAGAGCCTTCCTGGAGAAGAAAAGGCAAAGCCAGGACAGACCCCCTACCCCAGGGGTGAACAATTTAGGGGACAATGATGAAGGCTATATGCCAGATGATGAGGGTGGTGACGAGATTGACTCCGCTCAACACGCAGAGGACGAGATCGACCCGCAAGAAATAGACGGCACCACTGATATGTTCGACCCAGAAACTATCAGATACCCGAAATCTTCGGAATGGGTCCCATCGCCCCGAGTGGCGGCCTACATGGCGCAACATATAAGGAAACCTCTGGATAGAGAGGTACGGTCAAGAATGCGCTCCGAATGTCCTAGGCCAGAGTTGCCAAGTAAGCTAGCGGAAACACCGGAGCTGGACCCCAAAATGGTCACCTTTGTGACGAAAACAGCACGGGATATCCGGAAAGGGATCGACCGCGCCTGGCGAGGATGCCAAGATAAGCTCCCCAACATTGCAGGTCCATTAGCAAAAATAATGGACCTTGCGGAAAAAGCCAAAGACTCTGGAATACCAGTAGACGCGTCTGCTCTAGCTAACTGGGCGCAACAAGCAGTTTGCCTCATGGGCAACGCAAACTGCGCTATGTCATCTGAACGAAGAAGGGGCGTCCTTCTAAAAATTGACAATAAGCTAAGTGACTTAGCCTCATATGAAGCTGGTGAAGGTGCCAGAGGTCTACTATTTGGCGAGGCGTTCGCAAAAGAAATGTGACAATTTGTGGGCACGTATTCGGCTCTGGAGAGAGCCCAAAGCTCGATCAAAAAGATCTTCCCAGGACGGGTTTTTTCCGGGACCGGATGTTACAGGGGTCGTATGTCCGGTCGCTTCAACTATGACCGTAGACCCCAGGGGCCGCACGCCCAATACTGGGAAGGGAAGCAACAAGACACTTTCTTCCCGTCCAGAGCCAAGTTCCCCAGAGGTCGTAGAGGGAGAGGCTGGTATCGACAACCCAATGCCTCAGGAGGTGAGTGCAATGAGCTTAAGAGTAGGAGGGAGAACCCTTCAGTTTCTGAGCGCATGGCAGGCGTTATCGCGCGATGCATGGGTATTACAGACAGTAGTGGGCTTACGACTAGAGTTCATACAGAGTTCAGAACCCCATCCTATCCGGGTATCCCAAGAGGAAGCAACGTTGTTACACAACGAGATGCTCAACCTATTAGACAAAAATGCTATAGAAGAAGATACACAAGGAGGACCAGGATTCCTCAGCAATATGTTCTTAGTACACAGAGGGGACAAAATACGACCAGTTATAAGCTTAAAAAGTCTGAACGAGTGGGTTATTTCCAACCACTTCAAGATGGAGGGCATCCATCTTCTCCAAGATCTCCTCTGAACAGGAGACTGGTTGGCGAGATTAGATCTCAAAGACGCTTACCTTACAATTCCGATAGCTCAGGAGTTTCGGAGATATCTACGGTTCCGGTGGGACGGGGAGACATGGCATTTCACATGTCTTGCGTTCGGCCTGGCATCCGCACCTTGGGCCTTTACCAAACTGATGAGGTCTGTAGCAGCGGCTATACGAGAAAGAGGAATCCGCATGATTATTTACCTGGATGACATTCTTGTCCTGGGCTCAGACAAAATGACTCTTTCCAGGAGCGTACAATGGATATTCACGCTCTTGTCCTCTCTAGGATTCTTAGTGAACTTGGACATATCTCAGCTGGTACCAGTCCAGAATACAGAATTCGTGGGATTCAATATAAACACAGTCAAAGCTACCCTCGAGCTTCCACACCGCAAAGTGAGAGTGATAAAGAGCTCAGAATAGTGATAGCGAAGAAGATTATCTCTCTTCGAGCTCTCGCAAGAGTAGTGGGTCTCCTAGCGGCCTCAATTCAAGCAATTGTTCCGGGCCCACTTCATTATCGGGCATTACAGAGGCTCAAGATAAAACACCTACAGGGAGGGCTCGGTTATCACCAACTTATAACTCTGGATCAAGAAGCGCTCTCGGAACTTCATTGGTGGCTCCACAACATGGAAGCCTGGAACGGCCAAGCGATCTTCGGAGATATTCCAGACATCATTATAGAATCGCACGCAAGCAGGTCCGGGTGGGGAGCCAGATGCGAGAATGTAGAGACACTGGGATGTCACGCAGCCTGTTCTGACCTCTTACGACCTCAAACCCTTCCCTGGAGTCTACTCGACTGGAGACTGGGCCTGAAACACAGGATTGGTAGAGTTTAACTCCCTATTGTCTCTGGGCCTCATTACGAGTCAGGAGTTAAGGGGTTTACGGCGCCGTAAACGGCGCCGACCCTTAACGCCTGATTACAAGGTCCCTTAGTGCCATGGTGAGTTTAACGCCTGCTTTTTGCAGGCGTTAAAATCCATGGCGCTAAGGGACCTTGGAGATAATTACGGCACCGTAATTTACGGTGGCGTAATTATCTCCTTCCCCACTCCCATTATGCCCTGTGGGGCAAAAATGGGAATGGGGAAGGGTAAATGGGAAATGGGGATTTACCGCCCCACTCACCTTGGAATGGGGCGGTAAATCCGCCAACCACCATGGCGTAAACATAGTTTACGCCATGGCGGTAAAGGTACGACCCAGGCTGTAAGTTACCACCTGGGTCGTAATGAGGCCCTCTGTGTGCTTGAACCCCTTCTTCTCCGGGTTCCAACCCTTCCCTTTGATCCACAGCTCACCTTGTTTTCTTGGAAAGTGTGCTCTCCGTCCTGCTTTCAGCGCAGGGGCGCGTTGATTGATGCAGGCTCGTTGCTGCCTAGTTACTTCACTGGCAAGAGTCCGACAGGTAGGTATAATGAGTCTTTTGAACAGTTCTTTAACTTCGTTCCTTTCCTTCCTTAGATGATGGCTGGCATCCGGGGATGGCGACGTGCTGCTGAGATGAGTAGCGCTGAAGGTGAGTGACAGCGCGATGCGCGATGCGACCCTTTCGTATTTGTATTGAACTGAGTTCTTTTTCTGTGTCTTTTAGGTGCCGCAAGGTTTTCAGCGAGGATGCCGGTTATGAAGAAGAAATGCAGTGTGTAAGCGCGGTATGCGGCGCCTCTAGATGTTTCCACGCTAACCTGGAGTGTCTTTTCCCTCTTGCAGATGGATGAGAAGTTTCGGAGACAGAGTTCCCCCAGAGCGGCTGGGATTTAGGTAAGTGTTTGAAGCTCGTACAGTCTTTAAAAATAAGTGAAGATTTGCTTAATGCTTACTAATGCCTTTTTACTGTTCTTTTCCTTAGGAAGCGGCGTGCCGGGATGGGAATGACACCGCCGAAGATGCCAGCAGAACAGAAGAAGCGATGAATGATGGGCAGAAGCGCCGCAAGGTAAGGCTGTTCCTAACAGTGTTCTTGTTCTTGCAGGAGCTGAGCGCAGAAGAAAGATGCAGGCCTCCTGGAGACCGATCCGAACACGGTGAGTGTCACGTTGCAGGTGCAGAAAACACATAGCATGTTTTTCAGCCTGTGTGTGGCTTAAATAGTCTCTGGGTAGCCCACGTGTCTCTTGGCTGAACCACAACCAAAAAACTAAACTGCACATGCAGTTCTGGGAACCGGAATATGTGAGGGCATCCATCTTGTCCCCATCAAAGCACTACAAGTCCAATCCCCAATGTTATCCTACGGGAGTGAGTGAGTCTGGTGCCACAAGCGCCAAGTCTGACTCCAAGTGGGTCTTTGGAGGCATGGAGAGGCCCTTGAGGCCCGTGTACGTGATCGTGGCCTGGCTCCAGCCTGACATCTTGGAGGGCTGGGGACATGAGGGGCAGGAATCATGACAGCACTCCCCCCAAGTCTGCAAGGCCCCTCTCAAGGTGGCTCTTGTGTTGGTCCTGGTTTGTTTGGATGGTTTTTATGAAATCGTCTAAGCAAGCGAGGTGCATGGATGTACTCACAAGGCTCCCATGTCCTGTCTTGTGGACCATACCCCTTCCAGTCTACTAAGTAGTATAATTTGGATCTGACGTACTTTGAATCCAGGATGTCCTTAACTTCGAATTCTGGCTCACCGGCGACTACTACTGGCGCCGGTGGCGTTGTTACCCGGGTCCCAGGTTGAGCAGGTTTAAGGAGAGACATGTGGAACACAGGATGAATCTGCATGTTTGACGGCAAAGCTAGTCTGACCGCCACAGGATTTATCACAGAGGTGACGGTGAATGGACCCAGGTATCTTGGACGGAAAGTTTGGGTTCCATTAATGGACACATGTTTAGATGGCAGCCAGACTTTGACTCCCACTTGGTAGTTGGGGGCCTTTGCTCGGTGTTGATCAGCAAACTTCTTTTGGCGATTCTTAGCTTGAAGTAGGTGTTCAGCTGTCCTTTTAAAGGTTTGAGAAATGTTTGTGTGCAAGGTTTTCACTGCTGGCTTTTCCATGGTTGTAGGAACGTCCAATTCGGAAGTATGTGGGTGCCTGCCATACATGGTATAAAAGGGTGTCTGCCCAGTGCTGGTGTGTAGGGAATTATTATAAGCATATTCAGCTATCCATAATAGGTCGAACCAGCTTCCTTCAGCTTGGTGTAACATGCAACGCAGTTACTGCACAAGCGTCTGATTTGTCCTCTCAGTTTGACCATCCGTTTGGGGATGGTGACTGGTGGATAGCCGGATGTCGATCTGGGTCATAGAGCAGCATTTTCTCCAGAAGTTAGATACGAATTGAGTACCTCTTTCTGAGACTAAAACTGAAGGAAACCCATGGAGCCGTACGATGCCTTCAGGAAATACCTTTGCCAGAGTGGAAGCATTTGGGAGCCCCTTAAGAGGAATGAAATGTGCCATTTTTGAAAATAGGTCCACGACCACAAGAATAGTGTTAAACCCTTGACTGGGTAGTAAGTCAGTAATAAAATCGAGGGACAACGTGTGCCAGGGTGCTGGTGGGATTTCCAATGGTTGTAATACCCCAGCCGGTTTCTGCTTGGATGACTTGTTTTGAGCACACACTCCACAAGATAGGATCAATTGGATAATGTCTTTACGCCACGTGGGCCACCAATAATTTTGTTTTACCTTGGCTAGGGTTTAAGCGATTCCGGGGTGGCCCTCGATCAAGGAATCATGATAACCGGACATGACATGCTCTCGTAGTTCTTGGTTTGGTAAGAATAAACGATTCCTGAAGTAGGGCAACTGATCTTTTATCATGTAATGTTCTCCTTCTGCACTCCACGCTTGTAATTGCTCCGGACTCATCAGGTTTTGGATTTCTTCATGTAATTCTTTCTGAGTTATGGTTGCTGTGATTCCTAGGAGCTTGTCACTCGGGATGATTGCTATTGGGTCAGGGGTCTGATACCCTTGCTCTTCCACCCCCATACGGGAAAGGGCATCGGCCTTCCCGTTTTTCACCCCTGGTCGAAATGTAATCACGTAGTCCTATTCAGCAAAAAAAAAGAGCCTAACATAGTTGTCGTGAGGATTGGGCCTTTGCCGTTTTTAGGTACTAGAGGTTCCAGTGGTCAGTTATTCCGGTGATTGTGTGTCTGGCGCCCAAGAGGTAGTGCTGCCATGCCTTAAAGGCTGACTTAACGGCCAGGAGTTCTTTGTCTGTGATAGTGTAATTGAGTTCAGGGGGTGTGAATTTACGTGACCAGAAGGCAACAGGGTTCAACTGGCCTGTTTCAGGGTCCTTTTGTGAGAGGACGGCTCCCATAGCTATGTTTGAGGCATCCGTTTTCACCAGGTATGGGAGATCAGGGCAAGGGTGGCGTAAGATTGAGGCACATGTGAATCTTGCTTTGAGTTCCTGGAAAGCTTCCTCGGCTTCTGTTGTCCACTGGAACTTTTTGTTGCTTTTCCTTAGCAATGACGTGATGGGATGCACGATTTGCAAAAATCCTGGGATGAACCGGCGGTAGAAGTTTGCAAAACCCAGCATATTTTGAACCCTCTTGAATGAATTTGGGGATGGTCAGTTCAGGATAGCATCTACCTTGTGTACATCCATTCGGATTCCATTCGGGCTGAGAATAAGGCCCAGGAATTCCACCTCGGAGATGTGAAATGAGCACATTTCGAGCTTGGCGTAGAGCTGGTGTTGACAGAGTTTCTCCAATACGGATCGGACGTATTTAACGTGGTCCTGCTTTGATGCAGAATATACTAGAATATCGTCGATGTACACTAGAGCACAGACATCAATAAATTCCCGTAGGACATCGTTCATGAAGTATTGAAATGCTGCAGGCGCGTTGCAATGGCCAAAGGGCATTACTTGATATTGGTACAAGCCGTATTTGGTGCGAAAAGCGGTTTTCCATTCGTCCCCCTGTTTTACGCGAACAAGGTGAAATGCCCTCCTCGGGTCTAGTTTTGTGTAGATTTGGGCACCTTTGACTTGATGAAGCAATTCAGGGATCAGTGGCAGGGGGTAGTGTTTTTTTACAGTAATCTGGTTCAGTGCGCGATAGTCGATGCACGTTCTCAAGTCCCCCTCCTTTTTCGGTACAAAGAATAGAGGACTGGCTGCTGGAGACTTCGAGGGACGGATGAACCCGTTGGCCAGGTATTGGTCAAGATAGGCCTTCAGGTGCTGGTTTTCTGGTTCTGTGAGTGCGTAAATTCGCCCACAAGGGATTTGTGCGCCGGGTATCAGGTCGATTTGGCAATCATATGGTCTATGCGGTGGCAGGGTATTAGCCTGTTCTTTCTGAAAGACATCTTGAAAGTCCTGGTATTCACTTGGTAGGGTGCCGATTGCCACAGTCGCAAGCGTGGAGGTTCTGGTGTCTATTGGTTGTTTCTCTTGGAGATAACATGTGTGGGCGCAAGTCTCGGGAAAGGCCAATTCTTTTGCTCGCCAATCGATTCGAGGATTGTGAGCTACCAACCATAGCATTCCCAAAATCAACCGGAACTGTGGTGCCTTAATAAGGTGGAAAACGATAGATTCTTGGTGTCCATCCTGGCACAGTAGGGTTAAAGCTGCAGTGAATTGGGATACTGAACCAGAAGCTATTTCCGTGCCGTCGACAGTGGTAACAGTGTCAGTGGTTGATTTAGGGCGTAACGGAAGCCCCATCTTTGCCGCAAGATCCTGGTTGATGTAATTCCCAACGGCTCCACTGTCAATGTACGCTCTTACTGCGTGCATCCGAGATGTTTGTTGGTGATTGATCAAGACCACAGATAGTGCAAAATGGGAGGTCTGTAGTTCACTTTCTTCTCTCGACAAGTGGACCCCTACACTTGCCGGGCTGGGGAGTTTTCCGATTCCTTGATGGTATCTTCCTTGTCCGGGGCCCCTACCGTCCTCCTCGGTGGCTTCACAGGGCACTGTTTAAGGAAATGACCTGACCTTCCACAGTACAGACATAACTGCTGCTGTCTCCTTTTATCCCTTTCCACTTTAGTCAACGGTGATCTGCCCCCCCCCCATTTTGAATTGGTTCTCCTGATCCTTCCGTTGTGCGGGCAATATTGTCCTTTGAACGCACATACATAGGGTGAGGGTCCGGTCTGGTTCTATCTGCTCTTCGGTCCTGCAACCTATGATCCAGTTGAACACCAAGGTCAATGAATTCTGAGCAGTCTTTCGGGGGGTTCACTACTTGTGCGAGAACATCCTTGAGCTCCCCCCGCAACCCCTGATGAAATAACGTGGTTCTCTTCGCCACTGGCCATTCTGCTTCAACTACAAGTCTATTGAACTTGGCTATGTATGTTAATAGGTCTTGATTCCCTTGGCGTAGGAATATATATTCTGAGGACTTCGGTGTGCCCGGGGTGACAAGTAGCAGACTCAGGCATCAAAGATACAAAAACAAAAGGAAATAGAACTGCTACCTTCCAGGTTCATACCCAATTTTAGTCAATAAATGGAACAAATGGAAATCGGGGAGCCTGGTATAGTTTTACTAATGGAATAAATCCCTAAGTTAGTAACCCAAATAGTTTGTCCAGAAAGAAGAAAGATCGAATAAGGAAACTCACACGTATCAAGGGTTGTGAACATACAAAGTTTGTATTAAAACGAAAAAACATCAAAAAAACATTTGAAAACAATATGTATGAGACAAATTTCAATAATCTAGACAACGAATAACTTGGTGAGGTACATAAGAACATGGTTCTCTTCGCCACTGGCCATTCTGCTTCAACTACAAGTCTATTGAACTTGGCTATGTATGTTAATAGGTCTTGATTCCCTTGGCGTAGGGACAGAAGTTCGTTGACTAATGCCTGCACATGAGTACGAAGGGCGAACAGCTTTTCCATCTCCTGCTGAAAGCCCCTAAAGTCATGCAGCAAAGGATCGTTTTGGGCCACAAAGGGTACAGACCAGTCCGCGGCGCTACCACTCAGGTAGGATAGCACAAAAGCGACCCGTGATTGGTCATTTCCGAAAGGCCCCTGGTCTACAAAGGAAGTGCAGGCGGCACTGGTTCATGAATGTTCCAACCCTCTTGGGATCCCCCGTAAATCATTTGGGAGGGGCCAAGGGAACTGCCCCAGGAAGGGTTATCTGAACGGGATTGGCTGATGGTGCTGGCATCGAGGGCATGCTTCCCGGCAATGGTGCATGCCCTGCTTGTGACTGGAGAAATTGCCAGCTTAAATCATCAGTGCGTTCTTTGGCTACTATCAGCTTTCTCCTCAGGGTGTTGGTCTCCTGCCTGGCTGCATGTACTTCGGAACGTAGCTGCCCCAACATGTGGGCTAACTGATCGGTTTCTGACGTTTCCATGATGCCCAGGTGGATTTTGATTTGAGGCTTTGTGTTCTGTAACGCTCACCTGGTATCCACGGGGATGTCACGCAGCCTGTTCTGACCTCTTACGGCCTCAAACCCTTCCCTGGAGTCTACTCGACTGGAGACTGGGCCTGAAACACAGGATTGGTAGAGTTTAACTCCCTATTGTCTCTGGGCCTCATTACGAGTCAGGCGTTAAGGGGTTTACGGCGCCGTAAACGGCGCCGACCCTTAACGCCTGATTACAAGGTCCCTTAGCGCCATGGTGAGTTTAACGCCTGCTTTTTGCAGGCGTTAAAATCCATGGCGCTAAGGGACCTTGGAGATAATTACAGCACCGTAATTTACGGTGGCGTAATTATCTCCTTCCCCACTCCCATTATGCCCTGTGGGGCAAAAATGGGAATGGGGAAGGGTAAATGGGAAATGGGGATTTACCGCCCCACTCACCTTGGAATGGGGCGGTAAATCCGCCAACCACCATGGCGTAAACATAGTTTACGCCATGGCGGTAAAGGTACGACCCAGGCTGTAAGTTACCACCTGGGTCGTAATGAGGCCCTCTGTGTGCTTGAACCCCTTCTTCTCCGGGTTCCAACCCTTCCCTTTGATCCACAGCTCACCTTGTTTTCTTGGAAAGTGTGCTCTCCGTCCTGCTTTCAGCGCAGGGGCGCGTTGATTGATGCAGGCTCGTTGCTGCCTAGTTACTTCACTGGCAAGAGTCCGACAGGTAGGTATAATGAGTCTTTTGAACAGTTCTTTAACTTCGTTCCTTTCCTTCCTTAGATGATGGCTGGCATCCGGGGATGGCGACGTGCTGCTGAGATGAGTAGCGCTGAAGGTGAGTGACAGCGCGATGCGCGATGCGACCCTTTCGTATTTGTATTGAACTGAGTTCTTTTTCTGTGTCTTTTAGGTGCCGCAAGGTTTTCAGCGAGGATGCCGGTTATGAAGAAGAAATGCAGTGTGTAAGCGCGGTATGCGGCGCCTCTAGATGTTTCCACGCTAACCTGGAGTGTCTTTTCCCTCTTGCAGATGGATGAGAAGTTTCGGAGACAGAGTTCCCCCAGAGCGGCTGGGATTTAGGTAAGTGTTTGAAGCTCGTACAGTCTTTAAAAATAAGTGAAGATTTGCTTAATGCTTACTAATGCCTTTTTACTGTTCTTTTCCTTAGGAAGCGGCGTGCCGGGATGGGAATGACACCGCCGAAGATGCCAGCAGAACAGAAGAAGCGATGAATGATGGGCAGAAGCGCCGCAAGGTAAGGCTGTTCCTAACAGTGTTCTTGTTCTTGCAGGAGCTGAGCGCAGAAGAAAGATGCAGGCCTCCTGGAGACCGATCCGAACACGGTGAGTGTCACGTTGCAGGTGCAGAAAACACATAGCATGTTTTTCAGCCTGTGTGTGGCTTAAATAGTCTCTGGGTAGCCCACGTGTCTCTTGGCTGAACCACAACCAAAAAACTAAACTGCACATGCAGTTCTGGGAACCGGAATATGTGAGGGCATCCATCTTGTCCCCATCAAAGCACTACAAGTCCAATCCCCAATGTTATCCTACGGGAGTGAGTGAGTCTGGTGCCACAAGCGCCAAGTCTGACTCCAAGTGGGTCTTTGGAGGCATGGAGAGGCCCTTGAGGCCCGTGTACGTGATCGTGGCCTGGCTCCAGCCTGACATCTTGGAGGGCTGGGGACATGAGGGGCAGGAATCATGACAGCACTCCCCCCAAGTCTGCAAGGCCCCTCTCAAGGTGGCTCTTGTGTTGGTCCTGGTTTGTTTGGATGGTTTTTATGAAATCGTCTAAGCAAGCGAGGTGCATGGATGTACTCACAAGGCTCCCATGTCCTGTCTTGTGGACCATACCCCTTCCAGTCTACTAAGTAGTATAATTTGGATCTGACGTACTTTGAATCCAGGATGTCCTTAACTTCGAATTCTGGCTCACCGGCGACTACTACTGGCGCCGGTGGCGTTGTTACCCGGGTCCCAGGTTGAGCAGGTTTAAGGAGAGACATGTGGAACACAGGATGAATCTGCATGTTTGACGGCAAAGCTAGTCTGACCGCCACAGGATTTATCACAGAGGTGACGGTGAATGGACCCAGGTATCTTGGACGGAAAGTTTGGGTTCCATTAATGGACACATGTTTAGATGGCAGCCAGACTTTGACTCCCACTTGGTAGTTGGAGGCCTTTGCTCGGTGTTGATCAGCAAACTTCTTTTGGCGATTCTTAGCTTGAAGTAGGTGTTCAGCTGTCCTTTTAAAGGTTTGAGAAATGTTTGTGTGCAAGGTTTTCACTGCTGGCTTTTCCATGGTTGTAGGAACGTCCAATTCGGAAGTATGTGGGTGCCTGCCATACATGGTATAAAAGGGTGTCTGCCCAGTGCTGGTGTGTAGGGAATTATTATAAGCATATTCAGCTATCCATAATAGGTCGAACCAGCTTCCTTCAGCTTGGTGTAACATGCAACGCAGTTACTGCACAAGCGTCTGATTTGTCCTCTCAGTTTGACCATCCGTTTGGGGATGGTGACTGGTGGATAGCCGGATGTCGATCTGGGTCATAGAGCAGCATTTTCTCCAGAAGTTAGATACGAATTGAGTACCTCTTTCTGAGACTAAAACTGAAGGAAACCCATGGAGCCGTACGATGCCTTCAGGAAATACCTTTGCCAGAGTGGAAGCATTTGGGAGCCCCTTAAGAGGAATGAAATGTGCCATTTTTGAAAATAGGTCCACGACCACAAGAATAGTGTTAAACCCTTGACTGGGTAGTAAGTCAGTAATAAAATCGAGGGACAACGTGTGCCAGGGTGCTGGTGGGATTTCCAATGGTTGTAATACCCCAGCCGGTTTCTGCTTGGATGACTTGTTTTGAGCACACACTCCACAAGATAGGATCAATTGGATAATGTCTTTACGCCACGTGGGTTACCAATAATTTTGTTTTACCTTGGCTAGGGTTTAAGCGATTCCGGGGTGGCCCTCGATCAAGGAATCATGATAACCGGACATGACATGCTCTCGTAGTTCTTGGTTTGGTAAGAATAAACGATTCCTGAAGTAGGGCAACTGATCTTTTATCATGTAATGTTCTCCTTCTGCACTCCACGCTTGTAATTGCTCCGGACTCATCAGGTTTTGGATTTCTTCATGTAATTCTTTCTGAGTTATGGTTGCTGTGATTCCTAGGAGCTTGTCACTCGGGATGATTGCTATTGGGTCAGGGGTCTGATACCCTTGCTCTTCCACCCCCATACGGGAAAGGGCATCGGCCTTCCCGTTTTTCACCCCTGGTCGAAATGTAATCACGTAGTCCTATTCAGCAAAAAAAAAGAGCCTAACATAGTTGTCGTGAGGATTGGGCCTTTGCCGTTTTTAGGTACTAGAGGTTCCAGTGGTCAGTTATTCCGGTGATTGTGTGTCTGGCGCCCAAGAGGTAGTGCTGCCATGCCTTAAAGGCTGACTTAACGGCCAGGAGTTCTTTGTCTGTGATAGTGTAATTGAGTTCAGGGGGTGTGAATTTACGTGACCAGAAGGCAACAGGGTGCAACTGGCCTGTTTCAGGGTCCTTTTGTGAGAGGACGGCTCCCATAGCTATGTTTGAGGCATCCGTTTTCACCAGGTATGGGAGATCAGGGCAAGGGTGGCGTAAGATTGAGGCACATGTGAATCTTGCTTTGAGTTCCTGGAAAGCTTCCTCGGCTTCTGTTGTCCACTGGAACTTTTTGTTGCTTTTCCTTAGCAATGACGTGATGGGATGCACGATTTGCAAAAATCCTGGGATGAACCGGCGGTAGAAGTTTGCAAAACCCAGCATATTTTGAACCCTCTTGAATGAATTTGGGGATGGTCAGTTCAGGATAGCATCTACCTTGTGTACATCCATTCGGATTCCATTCGGGCTGAGAATAAGGCCCAGGAATTCCACCTCGGAGATGTGAAATGAGCACATTTCGAGCTTGGCGTAGAGCTGGTGTTGACAGAGTTTCTCCAATACGGATCGGACGTATTTAACGTGGTCCTGCTTTGATGCAGAATATACTAGAATATCGTCGATGTACACTAGAGCACAGACATCAATAAATTCCCGTAGGACATCGTTCATGAAGTATTGAAATGCTGCAGGCGCGTTGCAATGGCCAAAGGGCATTACTTGATATTGGTACAAGCCGTATTTGGTGCGAAAAGCGGTTTTCCATTCGTCCCCCTGTTTTACGCGAACAAGGTGAAATGCCCTCCTCGGGTCTAGTTTTGTGTAGATTTGGGCACCTTTGACTTGATGAAGCAATTCAGGGATCAGTGGCAGGGGGTAGTGTTTTTTTACAGTAATCTGGTTCAGTGCGCGATAGTCGATGCACGTTCTCAAGTCCCCCTCCTTTTTCGGTACAAAGAATAGAGGACTGGCTGCTGGAGACTTCGAGGGACGGATGAACCCGTTGGCCAGGTATTGGTCAAGATAGGCCTTCAGGTGCTGGTTTTCTGGTTCTGTGAGTGCGTAAATTCGCCCACAAGGGATTTGTGCGCCGGGTATCAGGTCGATTTGGCAATCGTATGGTCTATGCGGTGGCAGGGTATTAGCCTGTTCTTTCTGAAAGACATCTTGAAAGTCCTGGTATTCACTTGGTAGGGTGCCGATTGCCACAGTCGCAAGCGTGGAGGTTCTGGTGTCTATTGGTTGTTTCTCTTGGAGATAACATGTGTGGGCGCAAGTCTCGGGAAAGGCCAATTCTTTTGCTCGCCAATCGATTCGAGGATTGTGAGCTACCAACCATAGCATTCCCAAAATCAACCGGAACTGTGGTGCCTTAATAAGGTGGAAAACGATAGATTCTTGGTGTCCATCCTGGCACAGTAGGGTTAAAGCTGCAGTGAATTGGGATACTGAACCAGAAGCTATTTCCGTGCCGTCGACAGTGGTAACAGTGTCAGTGGTTGATTTAGGGCGTAACGGAAGCCCCATCTTTGCCGCAAGATCCTGGTTGATGTAATTCCCAACGGCTCCACTGTCAATGTACGCTCTTACTGCGTGCATCCGAGATGTTTGTTGGTGATTGATCAAGACCACAGATAGTGCAAAATGGGAGGTCTGTAGTTCACTTTCTTCTCTCGACAAGTGGACCCCTACACTTGCCGGGCTGGGGAGTTTTCCGATTCCTTGATGGTATCTTCCTTGTCCGGGGCCCCTACCGTCCTCCTCGGTGGCTTCACAGGGCACTGTTTAAGGAAATGACCTGACCTTCCACAGTACAGACATAACTGCTGCTGTCTCCTTTTATCCCTTTCCATTTTAGTCAACGGTGATCTGCCCCCCCCCCATTTTGAATTGGTTCTCCTGATCCTTCCGTTGTGCGGGCAATATTGTCCTTTGAACGCACATACATAGGGTGAGGGTCCGGTCTGGTTCTATCTGCTCTTCGGTCCTGCAACCTATGATCCAGTTGAACACCAAGGTCAATGAATTCTGAGCAGTCTTTCGGGGGGTTCACTACTTGTGCGAGAACATCCTTGAGCTCCCCCCGCAACCCCTGATGAAATAACGTGGTTCTCTTCGCCACTGGCCATTCTGCTTCAACTACAAGTCTATTGAACTTGGCTATGTATGTTAATAGGTCTTGATTCCCTTGGCGTAGGAATATATATTCTGAGGACTTCGGTGTGCCCGGGGTGACAAGTAGCAGACTCAGGCATCAAAGATACAAAAACAAAAGGAAATAGAACTGCTACCTTCCAGGTTCATACCCAATTTTAGTCAATAAATGGAACAAATGGAAATCGGGGAGCCTGGTATAGTTTTACTAATGGAATAAATCCCTAAGTTAGTAACCCAAATAGTTTGTCCAGAAAGAAGAAAGATCGAATAAGGAAACTCACACGTATCAAGGGTTGTGAACATACAAAGTTTGTATTAAAACGAAAAAACATCAAAAAAACATTTGAAAACAATATGTATGAGACAAATTTCAATAATCTAGACAACGAATAACTTGGTGAGGTACATAAGAACATGGTTCTCTTCGCCACTGGCCATTCTGCTTCAACTACAAGTCTATTGAACTTGGCTATGTATGTTAATAGGTCTTGATTCCCTTGGCGTAGGGACAGAAGTTCGTTGACTAATGCCTGCACATGAGTACGACGGGCGAACAGCTTTTCCATCTCCTGCTGAAAGCCCCTAAAGTCATGCAGCAAAGGATCGTTTTGGGCCACAAAGGGTACAGACCAGTCCGCGGCGCTACCACTCAGGTAGGATAGCACAAAAGCGACCCGTGATTGGTCATTTCCGAAAGGCCCCTGGTCTACAAAGGAAGTGCAGGCGGCACTGGTTCATGAATGTTCCAACCCTCTTGGGATCCCCCGTAAATCATTTGGGAGGGGCCAAGGGAACTGCCCCAGGAAGGGTTATCTGAACGGGATTGGCTGATGGTGCTGGCATCGAGGGCATGCTTCCCGGCAATGGTGCATGCCCTGCTTGTGACTGGAGAAATTGCCAGCTTAAATCATCAGTGCGTTCTTTGGCTACTATCAGCTTTCTCCTCAGGGTGTTGGTCTCCTGCCTGGCTGCATGTACTTCGGAACGTAGCTGCCCCAACATGTGGGCTAACTGATCGGTTTCTGACGTTTCCATGATGCCCAGGTGGATTTTGATTTGAGGCTTTGTGTTCTGTAACGCTCACCTGGTATCCACGGGGATGTCACGCAGCCTGTTCTGACCTCTTACGACCTCAAACCCTTCCCTGGAGTCTACTCGACTGGAGACTGGGCCTGAAACACAGGATTGGTAGAGTTTAACTCCCTATTGTCTCTGGGCCTCATTACGAGTCAGGCGTTAAGGGGTTTACGGCGCCGTAAACGGCGCCGACCCTTAACGCCTGATTACAAGGTCCCTTAGCGCCATGGTGAGTTTAACGCCTGCTTTTTGCAGGCGTTAAAATCCATGGCGCTAAGGGACCTTGGAGATAATTACGGCACCGTAATTTACGGTGGCGTAATTATCTCCTTCCCCACTCCCATTATGCCCTGTGGGGCAAAAATGGGAATGGGGAAGGGTAAATGGGAAATGGGGATTTACCGCCCCACTCACCTTGGAATGGGGCGGTAAATCCGCCAACCACCATGGCGTAAACGTAGTTTACGCCATGGCGGTAAAGGTACGACCCAGGCTGTAAGTTACCACCTGGGTCGTAATGAGGCCCTCTGTGTGCTTGAACCCCTTCTTCTCCGGGTTCCAACCCTTCCCTTTGATCCACAGCTCACCTTGTTTTCTTGGAAAGTGTGCTCTCCGTCCTGCTTTCAGCGCAGGGGCGCGTTGATTTGCTGCCTAGTTACTTCACTGGCAAGAGTCCGACAGGCAGGTATAATGAGTCTTTTGAACAGTTCTTTAACTTCGTTCCTTTCCTTCCTTAGATGATGGCTGGCATCCGGGGATGGCAACGTGCTGCTGAAATGAGTAGTGCTGAAGGTGAGTGAGAGCGCGATGCGTGATGCGACCCTTTCGTATTTGTATTGAGCTGTGTTCTTTTTCTGTGTCTTTTAGGTGCTGCGATGTTTTCAGCGTGGATGCCGGTTGTGAAGAAGAAATGCGGTGAGTAAGCGTGGTATGCAGCGCCTCTAGATGTTTCCACGCTAACCTGGAGTGTCTTTTCCCTCTTGCAAATGGATGAGAAGTTCCGGAGACAGAGTTCCCCCAAAGCGGCTGGGATTCAGGTAAGCTTTTGAAGCTCGTACAGTCTTTAAAAATAAGCGAAGATTTGCTGAATGCTTACTAATGCCTTTTTTCTGTTCTTTTCCCTTTTTCTTAGGAAGCGGCGAGCCGGGATGGGAACAACACCGCCGAAGATGCCAGCAGAACAGAAGAAGCGATGAATGATGGGCAGAAGCGCCGCAAGGTAAGGCTGTTCCTAACGGTGTTCTTGTTCTTGCAGGAGCTGAGCGCAGAAGAAAGATGCAGGCCTCCTGGAGACCGATCCGAACACGGTAGTGTCACGCTACAGGTGCAGAAAACACAAAGCATGTTTCTCAGCCTGGGCGTGGCTTAAATAGTCTCTGGGTATCCCAGGTGTCTCTGGGCTGAACCACACCCAAAAGAGTAGACTGCACATGCAGTTCTGGGAACCGAAATATGTGGGGGCATCCATCTTGTCCCCATCAATGCACTACAATTCCAATCCCCAATGTTATCCTATGGGAGTGAGTGAGTCTGATGCCACAAGTGCCAAGTCTGACTCCAAGTGGGTCTTTGGAGGGATGGAGAGTCCCTTGAGAGCCATGTAGGTGATCGTGGCCTAGCTCCATCCTGACATCTTGGAGGGCTGGGGACATAAGGGGCAGGAATCATGACACCTCCGTTTCTCATGATCACGAGAGCGCTAGCGAAAGTTCGCAGGGAGCAAGCAAACCTAATAATGGTGCTTCCCATCTGGAAATCTCAGCCGTGGTTTCCAGTAGTGATGGAACTTTCTACGGATTTTCCGAGAACAGTTCCTCACCAGCCGGACCTTCTACTCTACCCGACTGGGAAAATGCACCCGCTTATCTCAGCGGGCACATTACGGCTGATGGCCTGCAAGGTTTCAGGAGAAAATGGGAGTTGCCTGGCATTTCACAACTCGCTGCAGACTGCATCAGAGATTCATGGGCGCCTTCCACCATTAGGAGCTATAACGCTGCATGGAATGGTTGGGTCCACTGGTGCGCAGAACAAGGTGTGGATCCCGTTTCTGCCCCTGTAGTACAATTGTTGAACTTCCTAGCAATGAGATTTCAAGAAGGCAACGCCTTTAGGACAATAGGAGTATTACGATCCGCGATATCAGCAGGACATGATCAGGTAGAGGGTATCCCCAGTGGCGAACACCCCTCAGTCCTGCGACTCCTAAGGGGCATGAAATTGAAGAAGCCCCCAGGACCGATATATACAACTTGATGGGATGTCAAAGAAGTCTTTTGACTTTTTCTTGAATGGCCAGATAACTGTAGTCTATTCCGATCGCAGCTGTCTTACAGCATGACAAAGAGTATCGGACGTGAAGGCACTAGAAGTGGATAGGAAGATATTCTATCCGGAAGGAGTGGTCTTTATGATAGCCAAACGAACTAAATCAGATTCACGAGTTATCTCATACCCCTGTTTTGCCGAAAATAAGAAATTATGTGTTGCACAATGTATCAAAGATTACGAGGCAGCCACAGCGCAGTACAGACCGCTAGGCGTCACACAGCTGCTAATAGTGCGTCGAAAGCCTTCTCATGCAGTAGCGACAGCGACAATCGCTAGATGGGTACGCGAAGTTATGCAATGGGCAGGGATTGACTTGTCTCAGTTTGGCGTGCATGCTGCTAGGGGCGCAATGTAGAGCATTCTCCGCAGGAGTGCCACTTCAGGATATAATGAAAGCAGCAGATTGGTTCTCTGAGTCGACCTTTAAGACCTTTTATTTTAAACCTGTATCCGACATAACAAATAGAGTGGTGGCGAGCTTTGAACAAGCATAATGCAAGCCTCCTGTCTTGTCATAGAATAAAGATTACCCACGCTAACAGCTCAGGAAGTCTTCATTCTATTAAAGACAAGGAGGCGAGCATTATATCCCACCCAGATGATGACGAAAGATTAAATTATGTGTAGTATGTCAAATGTCCAACTTTGTCTTGTCACCCACCCTTATGAATTGTTCTCAGTTTGTCCTAGGAGACAACCAGAAAGCAGCCTGATCATGAACATGGCATCAAAGCAGAGTTATGTTATATTCGCCCAGGATTTCCGGGCAGTTGCAGTTCACGGACACTGTTCGCAGTCATGTTAATGATTCTTGGTTCGCCGTTCATAAGACTGTTGAGTTTGTTACTAAAGATCTGGATTGCAAAAGAAAGAGGAAAGGACCTGGGGTTCAAGGTTCTTATAGACTGACCTGAGAGCGGATTGGAGCAGGAGATAGGTCAGGACTACAGCACTCCATAGGTTTTATGGGACTTTTAGTTTATGTTCATATCAAGGGAGTAAACACTGGAGTTGGACTTTTAAACCTCAGGTTAGCTATTTTTTCTTTGTTGTGGCAGAAATAAAGTACAAATGTTAAAGTTTAAAAGTTATATTTTGAAAAGCTAGTGTGGCAGTATTAAAGAAAGTAAAGCATAATGCTTGCCTCCTTCTCTTTAATAGAATGAAGACTTCCTGAGCTGTTAGTGTGGTCAATCTTTATTATTTAAACAGACTGTAGGCGACTAACCCATTTTAATATTGGTTTCACTGTTTTAGGGTGCTTTTTAATCAGGTAGTGGGAAAAATGCAATAATAAACTACTATTTTTAATTATGTTAAAGGAACTTATTTTCAAGTTTTTATTTAACTATGAATGTATTGCAATTTGAGATGTGGTTTTATCGGTACCCTTGTGTCTTGATATGGGCAAAATCTTCCTCGGGGCCAGCCCTTTGAGAGCAAAAATACCCAATTCAGCCCAAAATACAGGTTCTATTGTGCTGAGCAGTGATCTCATGCTAGTGACAAATGACACCCTCAAAGTTTTAGCATATTTATTCTAAGCAGTGAATTTCATATACATTTGGGATTCAAGTTAGAGAATATTACAAAGCATAAAACAAGGAGCAATGCAAAATATAGTGAAACATGGAACTTAGATAAACATAGAGAAACATAGAGAAATATAGAGAAACATAGAGAAACACAGTCTTACGTCCCTTAATCTCAGCCCTGGGAGACCTGGGTTTTTCATAGAAAAACAAGGCTGGAGGACACCGTGAGAGCCAATTCCGGGCACCTGACTGTACACGAATCAAGTCCACAGGCGATCTCCCCCTGATCCCATGTGTGCATGGATATTTTATAATCTCTTGCTGTCAGTCACCATGACGCATAGTTCCAGAACTTTCCCTGTGAGGCTGGTTCATGGAAAAAACCCAGCTCTCTCTGAGATGCTCCCTGCTCGCTCCTACCCCCTCCCTTGGTTCCCATCTGCGCTGGCTGAGGAATGTCTTATCAGTACCTTCCCAGAGAAAAGGAAGATTAGCTTGGAGCCAGGGCTACCGTTAGTGAGGCTGAATATTCTAAGGGAAGCAGGGATGTATTAACCCCATCTGCAAGCTCTAAAAGGCATGCACTCATAGCTTAGTGTTTATAGCGCTTAAGACTGGCTATCTAAGCGCTATATAGGTGCCATGATGTTCCACACACTCCAAAAACCTATTAGCTACATAGCTGGGGGCCCTCCCTGCCTGTCTATCAACAATGCTTAATGTGACCTATTTCATACTAGGCCTGCATATCCCTTGTAGCTCACTACTGCATAATGGAAGTGCTACAACAGACTACTGTCAGCATTTTTAGCACATACTTTGAATACACTATTGGCTTTCAGCGGCTAATGCTGTCATCTAAAGCCCTGATTGGCAAGGTTGCAATTTCGTGTATCACTACATTCCACCCCTATTCAACGTTTGTGCGACAAATGCTGACTAATACCTATCAATATAGTATTTAGTGCAGTGATAAAGACCTTGGGGCTTTGCAAGAGGTTTAAGCAAACTATCTTATAGCGGTTAGTTAGCGTGGCATGCAAGGTAAAACACTACCTAAACAAAAATGTACACAAAGTGAACAGTGACATATACCCTTGCCAAAACCTGGCCTACACAAAAAATACCTACACCAAGTGAACATGGACATTTACTCTAGCCAAAACATGGCCTACACAAAAATACCTAAATCAATTTTGTATAACTGATTGTCAGTTAAAAAGCAGCATGCAGTTAAAATGTCAAGGCAATCCAGTGTAGTCTAATCTACAATGCACTATTGCATTTATGTATGGTTACCAATTCTAAAACCTGGCAGCCTTTCACCCTAAGGGCCTACCCTCCCCCTGATCCCAGGGCATTCAAGCGTGACTATGGGCTGTGTGACTAGACACTTCCCCCAGGTAGGTGGAACCCAACCAGAAACCATCTAATTTCGTGAACAAGGTGAACCCATGGGCACCAGGTTGTCTAAATAAAAACAATTCTACTAATTTACATCAAAGCATGGCATGTGTTATTCATGCAATCAAAAAGCAAGCAATTCAATCCATATGTATGCTGGTAACTGTAGCTCTGCGTGCCAGTGTGTGGAGGATGGTCGCCCCCACCCAGTAAAAAGCCAACACCTGCTGATTTAACAATGTTTGCCATACAATGCATTGTGTGTATTTAGCAGTCTTGTTGACCTGCCCTATGGCAGACAAAAATGTCTTCATGTCTAAAATTCTGTCATCTTCAGTTGGCTGTCAATACTTGTAGCAGTGCTGGGCATATCAATGGGCCCCACTAGGCCAGAAGTTCTATAGCAGAGCTGGCATCAGAACCCATAGTGGCTAGCTTATTGTGCACAGTTTCTATGTCACAAGCATATAAAGCTCCTGCAATTAATGAATCTAGCTCCCTAGCTACGCGCACTCTAGTGATGGGCCATAGAAATGGACTCCATTTGTGGCAGCTTGGTAGTACTAAGGAAACATTGCCTCATGATAAATCTATGCCTAAGTGTATCACTGTAATAATGAAGGTGTGCATTACCAGCCTACAATTTACATGTTGTCTTACTACTGGAAAATCTAACAGGTTCACAGTGTCTACCTTCTGTGACTTGGAGAATACCCTTCTTCAAGTGGGATATCTACCATATACAATATTAACTTTAGCCACAAACACCATACTACTATCCGGCAGTGGCTGTTTCATCACACCATGGAAAAAATTCATTTAGTCAAGTTATAGTTCATAAAATCTTGGCGAGAACACTCGCTGCAGTTCTTGGTCAGAAAAACATCACATTAGACAAATTAAAAAAATGGTATCCATTCAGTGACAAAAGATGCCTGACAATGTGCCAGGCCAGTACACTAGCAATTCCATGTGGATACTCATTTGTAGCGCTTTTCCAAAGAATTATTCCAAATGTTTACAATCAAAAGGTGACTCTTTGCATTAGTGTGCTGGAGACAGCTGTCCCCACAAAAACATGAAACTGGTTGGTTTAACAAAAACCGTGTCACACTCTGTGTCATAAAATCAAACATCAAGTCAGTCATGGTTTCATTTACCTGCCTTAAGCTGGCTGTAAAAGTATCCAGTGTTTCAAAGATTACCATTTCAAATTATAGCTCATACACTTGGCAGCATTACTTCAATTAAGAATCTTAACCTACGCACAGGTGACTTTGATGTGCGCACTCATCTTATCTCAAAAATAATTACACTCCTGCTTGCATAATTCTGCTGCCCCAACAGTTCATAAATCATTCTCCTGCCTACGTGCAATGTAGAATATTTTTTTTTTTCAAAAAACAAAACATCTCTGGTTAAAGCCATTCAGTTGGAAGAGTAAAACCATTTGGTTTTTTCAGATTCATCTCAACAGTGCATTTAAAAACCATTTTCAATGTGTTAGCATTCAATTGCTGTGTCACACAGCTGTATGTGGTGCCTGATGTTACAGTCCACAATTCATTGTCCATAGTCCTTTAAACAAGAAAGGGCAAAACATGTCATTTAAATGTGTAGCATCAAATACTTGATAATTAGCCAAGTCTGCATCGTGCCAGTTCAGCAAAAGTTATTACTCTGTTGGACACTATTCGCAGGTTACAGCATTGAGTGCGGTGCAGGGCACGTTAAAGTTGAAATAGCATGTCGCAGTGGCTCGCTTTCTCTGAGAATGCGTCTGACCCTTCTTTGATCAGTGTCACCCACAAACTGCATATTAATTTCTGATATTATGAAATGTCTTGTCGTGCTTTGTCTAGGCAAAATACAAACAGAAATGTTAGGATTTCATCAAAAGTTCAATATCATTATTATCCATGTTAGGATGTCATCAAAACTTCAATATCAGCGTTATCCACCCCTTCCCATAATACCACCCCCATCTTCAAAAAGTCTCATCAGGTAACTACACACTTTGTCATTGCTACTGCAATTATTTATCACCTTTCTGCATGTTTCTGGGGGCTTATTTACACTCAACCATACGGGGTGTAACTGCCTAATCACAAACTCATTTGTGCAATGCAATCATAGCTGGTCAATGGTACCTCAGACTGATCTGTGCTTTTACAAAGCCATATAGTAAGTACCCAGGTCGCACAATGCTTTTCTTTTTCACCAAAGCGATCACCAATGCCAGGCGCCAACTTGCTTCCAGTGTCTCATGATCTTGATTCAGTTTGCCCTGCTGGCATCACTCCATTTTTCAAAGGTAAAGTCTTTCAGTCCAATACCGCTTACAGTTGTACAAGCAGCTTTGTTTATTTATCTTTCTTTTCTTAGCAGTGTCTTTTCAAGCCTCTGGTTTTTTCACTTGTCATTTTTTCAAAGGGCGTTTGCTGTTTTTTGAACCACTCCTTTGAGTGCGATAGTCTGAGTCAGTTTCTTTTGTTGCTTCAACAAATCATTCATTCTTGCACTAAGCCGTGTGGCTTCTGGATCATGGCTAATGTGCAGTGTTCATGTTGTACTTCAAAGCCCCGCTCTGCATGTTGTCTCTTGCAAAACGGCTAAGCACTTTTTGTCAGTTTTGCTTCCATCTGGAATGCCATAATGTCTTTGTCAGTTACTCCATCCCCTGGCAATGTAGCTTGCAGTTTGCCAGATGTGTATTTTCTCTTCTCAAAGCGCCTAGAGGTTTCTTCTCCAGTGCACAGCGCTTTACTTCAGTTCACATCACATGGAGCATTGGAATGCAGCTTGCACAGCAATAGCGTTTCACTTCACTTCACATCACATCACATGGGAATGCGGTTTGCACAGTAATGTCTGTTGGAATGGGCAGCTGTCTTTTCTTGGCCCATTCACAGATGCATAGGTAAATGTTCAGATGTGATGTGCCCGTCTGCCATCCTGCATGAAGCCTTTGCTCCGTACCACAGTTTACTGGGCAAATTCTTTACTTTTTGAACAGCTCTCTGTTTTTGCTCCCCCTTCCTCAGGAATGCAGGCATGTTTATCTTTCGTGTGCACCTGGCAGCGCCATGAGCACGCAGCTTATCTCTTTTGCCTATAACTCTTATACTGTGGCGGCTTCACTCGTTTCAGACAGTTCATCCAGATTAACTCTTTCTTGTACTGTTTCTGCTTTTGTTTGCCTTCCTGCACCTCGCCCAAGACAGCTTCAAGGCACAAGCTCTGCACACACAGCAAGACTCTTGTTTTCAGAAGCGGCACTTTTCTTGTAATGTGCGATCTTTCAAGAGAACTCACAACCCATTAAATCTTTGTGCTATCTTATCACACACAGATGTTTCATTCTGTTGTACCATTGCCAAACTATAACCACTCAGTTCAGTGCATTTAAAAATAAAAATGCCAATGTTTAGTGCAGCTCCCTGCACGTTTTTTTTTCTGCAAGAACAACCCACACTCTATTGCTTGTGGGCTGTTTAATGTGTCAACAACATTTTTCCCCATGTATCACAGTCAACAGGACACTATTTCCAAATCATACATCACTTATAAGGCAACAGCACAAATCCATGGCATAGCATGGGGACAGTCAAAAATACTCCAGGGGCAATTTAGAAAAATATAAATTGTTTTTCCCCCCAAACCATTGCAAACTGATTCTGCAATTTCAAATCAATACACAAAAATCGAAAATCCAAATAACATTCACTCACTTTCCTTTTAAGTGAGTCTCTCACCCAATATAAGCATGGCACAGCTTAAAATGCAATATAACCATTTTAGTGTGTTTCCTTTAAACAGAATTTGCCACCATTAGCACATGGAATTTTACAGTTGCCAAAAGAAAGAAAAAACTCTTTAGGCTCTCAGCACAGATGTTACTCATTCTCCTAAGCATGGCTCATTCCCCTTCAGGAATGCCAACATTCAAAAGCATACATCAAAAAAGCGAACCTTCGCCTCCGAACATTACAGCCCCCACTCGCTAGCACACTGGGGCTGAGTCAATGGTTAAATCACTATTCACAATTTGCATGTCAAATCCCTGCAATTATTTTTTTTTCCTGCCCTCATGACAGAATAGAGATGAGAACTCCGTCTCATTATGCATTCCAAATTACAACTTTAAACTTGGGAAACCACATGATAAAATTCTTTTTCTAATTGAGCATACATCTTTCTTAACCATTCATCGGAGTGCTTTAAACAAAGCCATTTCCCGCTCGTTTATTGCCTTGTACTCCCTGGCACCAATCCCATGCAATAAGTCAGTCACGACTGATTTACTGAAGGGAGTCTTAACCACACAAGCTATCGGCCACGGCAAGCCGACACAACATTGCTGCCTTTTGAAGTCTCAGAGCTGCAGTGAGACCATCAAGGAAATGCGGCAGCCTGCTCCCCACTCTACACTGTGTTCTCTCACACCATTTGTCATGTCAGCATGGCACTGCTCTTCACAAATCCCACAAAGCTGCCACCAAATGTCTTGATATGGGCAAAATCTTCCTCGGGGCCAGCCCTTTGAGAGCAAAAATACCCAATTCAGCCCAAAATACAGGTTCTATTGTGCTGAGCAGTGATCTCATGCTAGTGACAAATGACACCCTCAAAGTTTTAGCATATTTATTCTAAGCAGTGAATTTCATATACATTTGGGATTCAAGTTAGAGAATATTACAAAGCATAAAACAAGGAGCAATGCAAAATATAGTGAAACATGGAACTTAGATAAACATAGAGAAACATAGAGAAATATAGAGAAACATAGAGAAACACAGTCTTACGTCCCTTAATCTCAGCCCTGGGAGACCTGGGTTTTTCATAGAAAAACAAGGCTGGAGGACACCGTGAGAGCCAATTCCGGGCACCTGACTGTACACGAATCAAGTCCACAGGCGATCTCCCCCTGATCCCATGTGTGCATGGATATTTTATAATCTCTTGCTGTCAGTCACCATGACGCATAGTTCCAGAACTTTCCCTGTGAGGCTGGTTCATGGAAAAAACCCAGCTCTCTCTGAGATGCTCCCTGCTCGCTCCTACCCCCTCCCTTGGTTCCCATCTGCGCTGGCTGAGGAATGTCTTATCAGTACCTTCCCAGAGAAAAGGAAGATTAGCTTGGAGCCAGGGCTACCGTTAGTGAGGCTGAATATTCTAAGGGAAGCAGGGATGTATTAACCCCATCTGCAAGCTCTAAAAGGCATGCACTCATAGCTTAGTGTTTATAGCGCTTAAGACTGGCTATCTAAGCGCTATATAGGTGCCATGATGTTCCACACACTCCAAAAACCTATTAGCTACATAGCTGGGGGCCCTCCCTGCCTGTCTATCAACAATGCTTAATGTGACCTATTTCATACTAGGCCTGCATATCCCTTGTAGCTCACTACTGCATAATGGAAGTGCTACAACAGACTACTGTCAGCATTTTTAGCACATACTTTGAATACACTATTGGCTTTCAGCGGCTAATGCTGTCATCTAAAGCCCTGATTGGCAAGGTTGCAATTTCGTGTATCACTACACCTTGTATCAAGATATTAAGATCTCTGTTACTGTATTCGCTTTTTAGAGTACATTGTGAATTGGCGTAATTCTACTTTTTATGATGAAGTTATTGTAGTGTGTATTATTCTCTGTCTGTATGCATATACTTTTATATCTACCAAGATATCTGGTATTTTATTGGTTTCTTACCTGAATAGTATGAATTGATCCAACTGATATTTTATGGTGAATTTTGTACAATGTGTTTTTTTTTTTTAATAACTGAGATCAACATCACAGGTTGGGTGAGCTTGCGTAGCAAAACATGCATTGGAAAGAAAAGAATTTTAAGCATGGATCTGTAGATAGCATTTACTGAAGTACTACTGATATTACTCAATTGTTTTATTTCTGTACAGCCTTGTCAGCCCCAAGAAATCTGAAAAAGAGGAGGGCAATTGGGGTTAAAATGTTAAAATGAACATTATATAATTCACAAGTTGTAATGTAATTCAAGTGACCCACGACTGTGTAAAGAAAGCTGACTATGATGTTAAGAGTATGTATTGAAAAAGTTGTAACTACAACTAATACAATTTAATTAAAAAAACAAAAAAGTTACTCTTGTGCTTCTCATAGCCGGACAATATAATACAAGGTGCTTCAGGGTTTCATATGAATCCTCTTTCTTACACAATCCGCAGGTCGTTATGCTTTCACTTTTCTTCCCTCGACTAAGGATTTTTCTCGTAGGTAGTAGGCTCAGCCGAAATCTCAGATACTGATCCCTAAAATACCAATTCGGAAACAGCAAAAGGTATTTCGGTAAACTATTCAGCTTTCTTGGTTCCTGGAATGGCCTCCCGTATAATTTAAATTGCTGGTGTTCTTGTTGGTTTATAATCCAGTCTTGGACATACTGTTTTTTGTTTTTACCCTATCTGGGTTCTCCCAGAGGGTTGATTAAGATTCACCTAGTTGTCGCATGATTTCCTGGCACAATACTCTCCATTCTGACAGTGTTTTTTCATCATTGGCCACAAGCGCTTTTCTCAAGACTGTAAAACCTCCTATTTTGGAGTCGTCCATGCACTTTTTGTACAAGCATAAAGATTTCCACACAACTCTCTTCATAGCTGTAAGGTCTAACTCCATCCAGATTGCTTGGATAGGAGTACTCTTAGGCAAGCGGAGCACTCTCTTCCATCTTCGACCAATTTTCTTCACCAAATGTAAATGAAGCCTCTGCCCCATATGTAAGTATTGGGAGTGCTTTCATACGGTAAAAAGATATTAGTGGAAGCATAGAGAATCTGCAGAATTACTTTAACACTATTCTTTCCTGGGTTGCCAGGTTGAATGCTTTAGCTCTGTGAAGTTCAACTCTTGGCTTGTCCTTTTTTATTCGTATTCAAACACATTCCCAGACATGTTAAAGAATTCACCTCTGGGATTTTTAGTCCCTGCAGAAATCGTGCATTAGCTCTCCTAGACTGCCGTTTGTTGCCTGGTTGAAACGTCAAAATCTCTGACTTCGCTTCATTAGTATCCATGTACTTCTGCAGTACATCAACTTGTCTCTGTAGTCCTACGTCGTCTGCATACAGAACTCGCCCTATCTTGCTTGTACCAATTTTCGATGGGAAGCTTCTGATGTCAAAAAAAGCAGTTTCCATATCTGAAATAAACAGGTTAAATAGTTTGGGAGCCAATTGGAACCCCTGTTTAAGGCCTTTGTAGGTCAGGTTTTCTTTCATCAACAAGCCAGTTCTATCCAGCCTCTCTTGCAGGGATGTTTCAGAGTACAGGTCTTCAATTGCCTCTATAGTATTTCTAGGGCATCCCCAGATTCTTAGTTTTCCCCATAGTTTTGGTCGGCTGATGGTATCAAATGCTTGCGAAAGGTCTATAAAGTTCAAAAACTTTCCATTACTTCTTTCAGCATGTGATTTTAAAGTGTTTATAACAAATATGTTCAGCGAAGTTCCCACACCTTTAACAAAACCGGCTTGCCATTTGCGTCGTCGATTCGTTTCCATGCTCCATTTCACCAAGGTTTTCAATATGAGTGAAGCAAAAACCTTCCCGGCCATGTCCAACAATGCTATCGGGCGGTAGTTACCAGGATCCAATCGAAGTACTTTTTTGTAGATAGGGACGATTGCAGCTTTTTCCACGAAGCCGGGACTGATTTGATTGCATTATATATTCGAACATGGTCATCAGGAATTTCGACCATTGTTCAGGATCTTCTTTAAGTAGGGCGTTTGTCATCCCATCGGTTCGTGGAGCACTTGAGTTTTGCAGTTTGACTATAATTTCTCTTACAGACTCCAAGTTGATGTCCATCTAGTGGTGACTGCCCCTTTTCCTTATTGATTGTTCCAGATGTTGTTGTCGTAAAATTTTGAAAAATGTGATATCCACTGAGCTGCAGAGACAGGGTTGACTGTCAAAGCTTCCTGAGGCAGGTCCATTCGTTAATCATTTCACAAATGTCGGCTGTGTTCTTTTGACTTATTTTTTGTAGCATGTTTTCCGCATCCTGCAGGTTTAGCCTTTTTTGTGCATTTTGCACCAATTTCTATGTTGTTGTTTTAATTTATGAATCCTTAGTTTCGCCACCGGCGTAAATTGTTTCTTCAGTTTGCGGATCAAGCTATTCATTAGCTTCTTTTTTTCGATAACTACTGAATCGAACACATGCCATTGATGGATAATAGGTTTGTTGGCCCAATGTTTTATGGTTTCGTAAGCCTCAAGAAGCCGAGAGTAATTGACCACATAGGTTTCATTTGATTTGGTTGCTTGGAATATTTACGATTTGAGTGTTTCTGTGAGGTCGGATATTTTCTTCCCTTTAATCCTTAACCTGTTCCTACCTGATGTTACTTCCAGATTGACTGGATAGTTGTGATCTTCAGCCGATTTTCCCATTGCCCAAGTCATTGTTAGCAGGCTGTCATCGCTGTGATTTTTCTACTATCCGCAATGTTTGAACTAACATAAGCAAGTTGTGGGATACACAGATGTAATCTATGATGTGACTTCCTGCTTTTCCTCTCCATGTTGCCTTGCCCGGCGTGTCCCCTTCGGTTACGCCGTTTAGGATCTGGATGCCCCTTGAGCTCATGGCCGTTATCCAATGCCAACCTCTGCTCTCTGATTCCGTTGCAAGTAGTAAGTCACTGGCACGTTCCTTTCCGTTCTGGTCAAGACATCAGGGATTCAGATCTCTGCATATTAGAAAATGTGGATTTCTCCATTTTCTTGTAAGATCGTCAATCAGGTTGATTACCTGTTCAGGAAAGTTGTTCAATTCCTGCTGTTTTGGGTTCCAATATAAGTTCATAAGAACTAAGTTTCGGAGCCCTCAGGATTTCAGTAATCTGCCCACCAACATTTGTATGAATGGACTTGGGTTCTGCTCTTCTGTTATAGTAAATTGCAGCTGCTTGTTAATAGTTATCAACAAGCCCGACATAGGTCGACCTTTTATGCCTTTAATTGCTGGGTTCAGATGGATCGTGTAACCATCCAACAACAGGGGTTCTCTAATCCATGTTTCCTGTAGGTAGATCAAGTCATACCTTGCCAAAAAGAGATCTTCATTTGCAAACAAGTGGACGAACTTTCCACCTTACTCTGCCTGTTGTAATTACTTGTTTGGAATTATGGTTTTCCAATTTTTTTCAACCAAAAGTTTCGCTAGCCATTTCCAGTTTTTTTTGCCCCTTCCGTCCCTCTTGCTGTTTGCCCCCTTTTGGTTTGGGACAGTCTTGATGTTGTTTGCCATGATTTAGATCCTCTGTCACTTTCTATTGGTTCAGAGGGTCTTCTTGTACGGGTCTCTTTGGGCCTTACAGCCCCGGGTTGTTCTGGCTTTGTTCTCACTGCATTTTGCTGTTCAGACATTTCGGCCGAATATTACATAAGATCGAATCCCATCGGTCTCAGTTGGGAGGCCTCTTCCAATAGTAATTTTGTTATCCCTGGGATTGCCAGATGAAGAATCACCCTATCCATCCTTTCCTCTTCTGGGAATTCAATTGTAAGCAAGTCGTTCGTGGAGAAAGGTCTCCAGCAAGGGACGTGGTGGAGAATCCAAATGACGTTGGCCCTGTTCAGAATAAGTCCATCATTAATCAATATCAGCCTTTCCAGAATCAGGTTTGTGGTTAGATTGCTTGCTTTTTTGGTCTCAAAACTGTTAAATTTCTTCTGTTTGTTACTTTCGTGTGCCATTTCTCCATTAATATTCTGCTCAAATCTGACCCTGGGTTTTACAATTCTCAAGGGCGATATCCTGTACTGATCTTTCTTCCCGACTGTTTTGCTTTCAACTAGTCGATATTGAACTTTCAACGGCTGGGGCCTAGTTTCCGTATAAATTGATAGTGGCTTGTTTGTTTCTTATTCGATTGATTTGTTTGAGCAACTCTATCTAGTTCCTCTTTGGACTTTCGTTCTGTGGCATTTTCCCATGTAGCTAAAGTTTGGCTAGTCTTTCGAAACGTGAGAAAGGAGTTCTAGAAGGTATTTCGAGTACATTAACAGGTTCACTGGTTCTAGTCTGCGCTGGTTCATCACTTGGGGCCACGCTAGGGTTCAGTGTTTTTCCCGTACACTCAGTGTTTTCCTTCTTGTTTGTTCTAGGATTTTCGGACCAAGCAGCTTCTTAGACCATCTGTGGTCTTCTTTCTCGTCATGTTGTCCTTCGGTTTCAGATGATGCAGGGTCATAGGTGGGTTCTTCCATTTCAGATGATTCTCCCTCCTCCTCCTCGTTCTCCTAGATGATGTAAATCGAGACGTCTAACAAATCGGCTGAGAACACGTCGTCTCGATCTTCTCCAGTTATTGGTGTTTGCGCCTTAGTTCAGGTATCTTAGTGATTGGTAAGGGCTCTTTCATAATAGACCTTATCAGTGCAATACAATTGGATGGTAATAAGGTAATGTTTTTAATGAATGTTCTACTTCCATTCCATTTCGGTTTAGGATTAGGCGGTTGATTGTTTGTTTATTTCCCGATTTTTGTCTTGTCCTTAGGGCCACCTTTTATTATTATTTTAACTGGCTTAGACGTTGATTGCTTTAAAAGCGTTTTCTTGTTTGCATTATCAAGTTTCGTTCTTGTGGAGATCTCACACATCTTAGACGGGAGATCTACTTTCCGAGTATCCTCTTCCCTCAAAGTTCAATCGACCATCTGATACTTACCTCTGGCTATTGAGATGAGTATTTGTTAGATCCAGTCAGAGACACACTCCTCTCATGGAGAAAATTCCTGAGATGTACAGACTCAAAATGGACATATTGCAGGGATGTTCCCATCTTCCCCTATCCTCGATACAGCGGTGGTTAGGAATTGGACTAGACAAGGCTTCACGACAATAGGGGATATGTACGTTAATGGCATTTCATAGACAAGATATACCATCTGCTCCCCAACACAAGGCATTTCTTTGTTTACAATACTACAGGCTACATGCAGAATTTCAAACACTGGCCAATATTCCCATTGGAACCACATGCAGACCCTTGCTGACAAATATAATACGTGCAGTGGGATACTATAAAATTATATCAACCTTATATACATTAATCCTTAGTCATATTGCCCAATACCTGCAACACATGGGCCAGAGACTTCAACACTGACATAACAGATAAGATAAGATGTGGCGGGAGATCTGTAGACTCACACATGAAGTATTCCTAAACTCGCTTTTAGACTCATTTAACTGAAGATTCTTAATAGGTACCACTACACTCCCGCTAGGTTGCGATTGTTCTCACACAACTCTAGTGGCATTTGTCCTCGGTTTGGGTATGGCCACGCCATATATGTATATATATATATATAAAATAAAATATATATATAACATGTTGTGGTCCTGCCCACAGTTGAGTGAGTTCTGGAAAGATGCATGTCCCACCCTGGAGAATATTACAAGAATACACATTTGTCTGGATCCAGCCACGTCTGTTTAGTTTGTTTTATACAGTGCCCGCAGTACCTGTAAATTCTTGAATTTGGGTCCCTTACTAGCTAAGAGATGCATCTTGGTGACTGGGCGCACCTGAATGCCCCAAGCAAAGACCAATGGATAAAATATGTTGTGTGGGCTAATGAGAAAGAAAAACTATTGATGTCATTGTCACTTGCTACTAGTCGTTTGAAAGATATTTGGTCCAATTTTAAGGCATACTCACGTGAAATTTACCCCAGAATTAATGGGCGTCAAGATTTGATTGTAGAATTATATGCAGCAGGATGTGTCCTTAAGTTTGGTGTTGCAGGCTTTTAAAACACTGATTAACTGCTGTTCAATACGTAATGAAATAATGTGTTCATGCCAATGTCCTATACTGTTTTTTTCAACTGTATGTAATACCAAGAATGTAAATGAAAGTTTTAAAAGAAAGAAAGTGTGTGGGATTAGGCTAGGGTGGTAGGAGTAGGCTGTCAGCTGGACACTGAGAACCATAGAAATAGAACCCATGTAGAAGGGGCGACCGTCTGGTGTATGCCAACCCAAGCTGCCATAGATCTCCCAGGAAGGACAGCTGTAGGAGACTCGTAGCGCAGGAGGAACCACACACCTGTGGGGCATGAATGAGCTGATGACCAGAAGCTGTATATCATCCCAGTAGGTGACATGGCCCAGGTGCAAACAACAAGCTGCCACCAGGTTTTTCGAGCACCTGACCCCAACTCAACAGAAGTGCCATGGGGGATGCTTTATTTCCCAGAGACAGTGAGTGGCCTTGTTGAACTGTTGTCTATGACATTTGTTAGAGAGTGTCCCTCAGGTATTTCCTGAGGGCCTCTCTAGAACCTTTTCACTCAGGGCGCAATTCGTCCGTATACAGACGCAACCAAGAATCGTTGTGACTGCGTGTCTGGCTCAATCTGCCTCGTTCCAGGACCCTCGCCTCGATGCTCTCTGGGTGCTGCTCGTCGATCAGTGATCAGCTGTGTACAGATCTGCAAAGGAGTCTCTCATCACTTCTACAGGGGCGCCCCGAACAACTTTCGATCCCGGCTCGACAGCTTTGTCCTCGACTCGTTTTTGCCTTCTTCAAACTCAACGTATACGATGGAGCAAAAGGGGGAGGGTCCCTATTCGGGCGCCATATTTGCTAGGCCATAAAGACTGCATATGGAAACTACGGCACAATAACCATATATGGTAGTGACACGACAGACACGAGGTTCGATTTCCAAACAAGTCTTATTTCCAAACAAGGTTTATTTCAAAGTATTCTCAGTCAGCCGACTGGGGTCTCAACGTCTCGCAACGTGTGTACTCAGACCTTGTGAGACGGAAGAGAGCGAGCAACGCTCAAGCACAATATATATACATAACATGCAATCTTTTGAAGGCAATTCAATACGCCCATAAATGTATCATTCAGGCTAGGGTTCGATGATTGAAAATCATGACAATTATGACACATTATGACAAATCTCTATTCAGTCTAAATATAGTTACTCTAGCAATAGTAGCAGAGACAGCTTTCTGTTATGGGGAACATAGAGCTCTTAGTTCGGCAAGGATATCATGTTCGTAGGAGAGAAACATTCCTTAGCACGTTATCTATGTGTTTCGATTCATGAACCAAGGGTCAGACAGTTCTGAGGCAGAAAATACCAGTCTCCGTAAAGGAGTACCGCTAAAAGAATATAATTCATGCTTTAACTGCCTTTTACTACAGCGTTTGCAAGACAGGCCGGCACATGGTCTGCTGATTAGCTGCGGCTTCTGCTCACCTTAAAGGACTTCATGAGGGAGAAAAACAATGTATCTCTGTATCGTTTGACATTCCTGTCTGTGTTACTCTTTCAGCATTCAGGCCGTGGCCTTGCACCGTGTGCGTGTTCGAAGCATAGAATACATTTTGCAAAGCGTTTTGACAGAAAGGAAAAAAGCAAATGGCTGACATTTCACAAAATGGACGCCCTCTGGTTACATTGACGATTCTGCGATTGCGATGTTTGTGATTGGTTTCTGACCAAGATACTATACATACTATAGGGTCGATTCTGGTCTAACAAACCCTCCTTTTGGCCGTAAGCCAAGAGCATCGTCCATACATCGCATCTTCATCTGACCACGTGTCTGATTCCGAACTACCCATACTACTGTAATCGGCATCAGAAATATTAATTGCCATGAATTCTTTGATTGTTTCATTTTTGTGTTGGGCACCTTCACTTAGTATACAAGGAGGTTTTGTTTTGATTGCGTGTACACACTCATTTGTAATTTGGGAGCAGAGGATTGGCAAGCATTGTATGCAACAACAGCAGAACATTGTCATGATGCCTGCTCCCGAGGAGCCAGGTCAGGCCCAGCGTCCCCGGAAGCAGACTTCATACTCACCAAGCAGGACCCAGCAAACCCCTATAGGGGCTCTTTGGACCTTGTCCTGGCGCCTTTGGCGCCAAGCTCATAAAAGGCATCTGTCCTGGCGCCATAGGCGCCAGGCTCATCATGGCAGAACATATGGCAATGCTTGGGTGAACTCACCTGAGGCAGACCATGCTGCATACTCACCCGAGGCAGACCATGCTGTCTGAAGCTCCAAGCCAACTAAGGCTGGGGAGGAACTATTTTCTTTCAGGAACTCTTTTCTTACTCGGGTGGGGCCAGTGGAAGAACACTCACCTGAAGCTCTTCCAAGGCTATTTAAACCACGCCCGGATGGCCACACGTGCTTCGTGTTATTCTGCATCTGCAGCAGGACGCTCACCGAGTCGGCTCCTGCATCCTGGCTCCTGCCACGCCCGCCAGCACCTGGAACACCTGCAAGGAGAGAAAGGCAAGCATTAGGACATTACCTACCTTCATCCAGCATCCGGATTCTTCACTCCGTCGATCCTGCAAAAGAAAGTCAAGGGTTAGAAATGCATCTCATCGCTCGCTGCAGCGCCGCTTCCACTTACCTTCACGTGGCACTGTCTAGCTCTTCAGCTGTCATAGGCGACATCGGCCGCATCCCAGCACCTACGGAAAAGAAAGACAATAGTTAGAAGCGCTCCGCTTCTCACGCTGCCGCGCCGCTTCCACTTACCTTCAAGTGGCGCCGGCAACCTTTTCAGCGCCCCTAGGCGACATCGGTCGCATTCAAGACCTACGGAGAAAAAGGACAAAACAAGGTGAGCAACGAACTAATTGCAAAAGGACAGATTACTCACCTTAAGTCTTACCTGAATTTTGTTGGGACCTCAGTTCCCTTTTCGGGTCGGATCGGCTTTTCTGGCTTTTCCGTACCCCGGCCCCTATGTGGAAATAAGACACACTCATTAAGGTGTCGGAGCAAACCACTACGGCACACCTTCATTAAAAGTACCCACCTGAGTTTACCTCGGCGAATCCATTCCTCCACACGGATTCCTGACCTAGTCCCTGAAAATTAAACAAAGGCCAAGGGACAAATAAGACTTGATCTTTTGAACTATATACTTACTGCAGCATTTTGGTAAAGGCAAGTAGACATCGAACCCTCGCCAAATCCGAGATCAAGTGAAGTAACTGGAAATCTACGCGCCCCTGCGTCAGAAGCAGGATGGAGAGCTCGTCCACACAGAAATTAAGGTGAGAGTCTGCGGAAGGCACAGCTAGGGTTCGAGGAGGGTGAGAAGGGGAAAAAGGGGGGAATCTCACACACAATCTAGCAGACCGTTAACTCCCTTTTCCCATCTACAGAAGGATTATTCTACGGGCCAGACAGACGAGGTTTGGGGGTCCAGTCCAGTCCATCTTCCAAGCACTACGCTTTACTGTGGAAGAAGTTGTAGCAGTCCAGAACGGGTCGGCGCCTCCGTGGGAATCAGGTGAGCATTACAAACATGAGGATTCCAAATATCATGACCAAAATTGCAATTAGTTTCCATAACCATGATCGCAGCAGTACCCAAAACCATGAATTTATATTCAGATTCCAACCACCTGTGGGGACTTGAATATCAGAACTGAGAACATGCAATTTCTTGATTGCTTCAAATATTGTGGGGGAGGAGTCACTTACGAATACACAGCACGCTGACCCTACGATTTTGCATACCCCTCCACGATCAGCCAAAATTATATCAAGTAAAATTCTATTCTGAAGTGCAATTAATCTAATTGCTTTCTGTTTTAGTGTCATATTATAGAGTATATCTGTAGTTCCATTTATCGTCTTTTCTAATACTCTGGACAGTTTCCTTATATTCCATGAATTCATTGCTTGTCCCCAAAATGGTATGAATGACTTCACTATATCCCCTGCAATCTGTCCTGCGGTATCATCTCGTTGTGGCCTGGATCTAGATAGTTTTGATATATCAGAAGTTTTGGAAAGAAATACACCAGGAAAGAGTATACCTAAATAACAGGTCCCTTCCCAAGTTCTAGGTAACCATGGATAGGCCTGATCTCCACATACAAAATAAACAGAACCGCTTATATATAATGGTTTCTCTTCTTGCTCAAGTAAGGCAGAATTCATGCATCTAGTAAACGTTCCCACTGGATAGGAACCCTTTTTTCGTAAGCAAAACGGGACAGAACGTGGACTGTGGTTAATAGTATAGGAGGGAGGCACAGCATATTTGTTTCCTACTGGAGCCATGTTAAAAGTGATTAGGGATTTGTAAGGCCTAGAGAGCCTATCTACTGGATTCGTTGTTACCGTGTTTATTTTGCTTGCGCTTGTAAATATGGAACAACCCACAGGTTCCAATACCACTCTTTCAAACTCATTTATGTTTGTTCCATAAAACTGACCAGTAACACTGTCGTTCCATTTTCCATAAAATAACGCTCTCAGTGATGCATAACATGCGGTATTAAGTGGCAACGGATGTACATACCAACCCATTCCTTTTCCACCATACTGGGGTGAATGGGAACAGACCCAACAATTGGACCTATTCAAGATAGCATGTGTCATATTCATAATCAGTGCAATGAATTATTTTCATAACCTTTTCTATGTTTCACTTCTTGTGAGGGGAGAGTATAAGAGAGCACATGCACTGGGCCGCTCGTAGTAGGAGCATTGGTAACAGGCAAAAGAAAGTTCAAAGGATACATAGTTTCCAGATACCAGAATATTGGGATCAGCGTAATCAAAATGCAAAGTAGTATCATAATCATTAGCATATTATTTTATGAACCAAATTTTTCTAAGAGTAGGCTTAGTCTCTATTTCTACAATGTCAACAGCGTTGGTGCAGGAGGGTGCAGGTGTGAGTGTAGGTACTGTCTGTAATGTTTATCTCAGGAAAAGTTTTCAATGTTCGTCGTGGAAAAGTTCTCCACAGCAACACACGTAACACACGTCACGTTAGCAGCAAAGCATTCAGGCCAGTTCAGGCTAGCCTGCATAATAAATGACAGCAAGCTGATGTGATTTTGCACAGAACTTCAAAAAGGCAGGAGCAAGCATCAATTGTGTCGGTACCATATGCCCCCCGCTCATCCACACGAGGTTGCACTGGTCCTTCACTTTTCAATGGTAGCACCGGGAAACCGTGTGTCGGAGCTTTCAATTTGATGCAGCTTGATACAGCTCATACGCTCCTTTTCCCTAGGCCTCCGTTCCCACTTCATCCATGTTGGGAACAAAGGCAAAACTAAAACGCAGATCACTTCCAATTTGTGAACGTTGATTGTACCTTATGGCTCCAGGTACAGTATGATCGATGAACAATGCACTCTCATTTTCAGATGCAGAATCAGTGCCAGCTTGCGATGCAATGAGCGATGCAATGAGTGATGATGCGGCAGTAGTCGGACAAGGTTGAGGCATCTTTGGCCTTTCAATCTTTGTTGCAATCGCCCCAGGCCCTTTCTCAGGCTTAGGAAGCACTTCTGGCAGAGAACTGGCGATGGGATCTTCAGGATCAGGTGCAGCTGTATTTCTTTCGACGTCAGGATCAGGCAGCTCTTTCAAAGGAAACAGAATTCTTTTCATGTGTGTTGCGGGGATCCAAGACTTGCTGCCATCAACTCGGACTGCAGTCTGTGTAGCCAGTAGCACCTGGTAGGGCCCCTTCCATCGCGGTGTGAGTGAAGATTTTCTCTCAAAAATCTTTAATCAGTGTCCAGTCCCCAGGCTGCAGACAATGTCCTGGGCCGGTATATCTGACAGGAAGAGCCTCCTGCACCTGCTGATGAATTAAACACAAGTTTTGAGTTAACTGTTTACAATAGGTAATAAGCAACGAGTATTCTATGTCCCTCAGCCGTTTCGGCTGCAGAGCATTCCAAACATTTGCTGGTCTCCCCATAACTATTTCATAGGCGTAGAGCCCAGTCCTTGCTTGTACACATGTTCTCATGCATAACAAAGCTAGTGGTAATGCATTGGGCCATTTCAAATTGCTCCCCTCACAGATCTTACTCAATTTATTTTTCAAGATACCGTTCTGAACTTCCACCAAACCGGCACTCATCGGGTGTCTGGCTGAATGGAATCGTTTGTCAATTTGGAGGCCTGCACAAATCTGTAATATCACGGCTGCAATAAAGTGTGGACCGTTATCTTACCATATGACGCGGGGTATTCCAAAATGGGAAAAGTACTCTTTTAGCATAACTTTAGCTGTGGACATAGCTGTACAATCTTTCACGGGATAGGCCTCTACCCATTTGGCTAAATGCGCAGACCACCATGAGGACATACTTATAGTTTTTGGCACCTTTCCATTTCTATGAAATCAAAATGGATGACTTCAAACGGCATAGAGGGGGGGGGCCAAAACGTCCTACTGGCGTCGCTGTTCCTTTTCCAATGTTATGTTGTAAAAAAGTCATACAATTTTGAACCAATCTGTCAGCAGTTTTTCTAATATGTGGATTCTGCCATACCGTATCTAGATGTTGAATCATTTTTCTAGCTCATATGTGTGTTGGACTGTGGACCATAGTGACCATTGCCATTACATAGGCATTTGGCACCATCCATCTTTTGTTCTCTGTGTCCACCCAACAACCTTCAGAGTCTAATTCTGCTAGACCCTCAGACCAGGTTTTTATTTCATCTACAGTAGCTTCTGCTTGCATTTTCTTAACTATGGCAATCCCATTTTCTATCATGCAGGGTACTTCTTTCCTTTTTTCAACATACATTTTTGTGTGTAAATCAGTGTCATGATGCCTGCCCCCGGGAAGCCAGACCAGGCCCAGCAACCCCGGAAGCAGGCATCATGCCATTTGGAGCATGCCCAAAAACCCCAGTTAGGGGCTGTTTGGGTGCAGTCCTGGCGCCTATAGCGCCAGGCTCATTAGGATAAAGTCAGTCCTGGCGCCATGGGCGCCAGGCTCATTACAGAAAACCTACCTAATGCAGACCATGCTGCATACTTACCTGGTGCAGACCATGCTGCACGAAGCCACAAGCCAAATGGGGCTTAGGAGGGACTATTTTACCTAAGGGACTACTTTCTTCTCGGGTGGGGGCTGTGGAAGAATACTTACCTGGGACTTCTTCCTAGGCTATTTAAACCACGCCCGGACAGCCGCACGTGCTTCGCGTTATGCTGCAATCAGCAGCGTAACGCTCACCGTGCCTCCAGCAGCCTCCAGTCTTCAGCCACGCCCGCTTCATTCCTGGACCACCTGGAAACGAAAAGAAAGAAGGAGAAGAGGTTCAAACTTGAAACCTTACCTGAATTCTTGATCCATCGCGCCGTCCACCATCCAGTGCAGCTTTTCCTCACTCCATCGCAAACTCTGAATTCCCAAACCGCTCTCCGATATCTAAGGGGACAAGAAAAGCCAGGTGAGCACAAGAATGCAAAAGGGAAATACAAGCTACCCCCAAAGACTTACCGGATTACCACAGGGGGGTACTCACCTCATCTCGGGTCGGCGTAGTTAACTCTGCATCACCGCCGCACCCCGGCCCCTAAGGGGAAACCACTGGACATTACAAGCTACCCCCCAAAGACTTACCTGATTTACCGCAGGGGGGTACTCACCTCATCTCGGGTCGGCGCAGTTAACTCTGCATCATCGCCGTACCCCGGCCCCTAAGGGGAAAACCACTATAGACTTACCTGACTCTCGCCAACTGCCATTTGGACTCTTTGTGGTGGTTAAGCCAGCAACCTACAAGGAATCGGAAAGAGTGAAGATCAGACATTTGAACTCTTACAAACTATTGGATTCTAGAGTCAATACTGGAACTCACCAATTCCTCCACGCCAGTGAAGTAACTGGTCGTCTACGCGCCCCTGCGCTCGATGCAGGATGGAGAGCTCATCTTTCCAAACCATCAGGTGAGAATAAGAGGGAACATCGGGAGTGGTCAATGGGCAGACAACGGGAGTGAAGGTGGGTTAACGCTCAAATTACGGGAGGTTAATTCCCTTTCTCCTTTGCAGAAACATATTCATACGAGCCGACAAACGAAGTAAGTGGGGGTGTCTAGTCAGTCATCTCGGCTCTACGTGGCACCAGGCCAGTCCAGATCGACGTCCCCGTGGGAATCAGGTGAGCGTAACAGAATGCAAAGACTACCCACAAATACCCACCTGGGCGTCATGGAGACCTCGGAAACGGATCAGTTGGGTCAATTATTAGGGGAATTAAGGGCCGAAGTGCATTCCGCCCGCCAAGAAACTAATGCCCCCAGGAGAGAACTGATAGTATCAAAAGAACAAACTGATGATTTTGCCAGACAACTATTGCAAAGCCAGGCTGGACAAACACCTCTACCAGGACTTGGGGCAAGTCCAGCTCCTGTACCACTGAGTAACCCGGTGCAGATAAATCTACCTGGAGCCGTTCCCTTGGCTCCGCCTGACCGCTTTGCCGGAGACCCAAAAAGGTTTGCTATATTCATGAATCAATGCCGCTTGCACTTTTTATGTAGACCTGGAGCCTTCCCGAACGATCAGGCCAAGGTGGCCTTTGTGCTGTCATATCTCAGCGGCAGTGCGGCGGATTGGTCCATTCCACTAGTCAATCAGGATGACCCGATTCTTCGAGATTTCCAGGGTTTTCGAACTAGCATGGAAAGACTATTCGCCCGACACTCCCAAGGACAGGCTTTGGATAACGAACTTTTATCCTTACAGCAAGGTAATCAGGATCTTTTATCTTACATTGCAACCTTTAACAGATTAGTAGTGGAAACCGAATGGCCTGAAGCCAAGCGAATCACATTATTCCATTGAGGGCTTCGAGGAGAACTCAAAGATGTTTTGGTCCAAATCGTGAGCCCGCCTCAAGGCTGTGCTGAATATATAGATTTAGTGCTCCAGTTAGATCACAGACTTCAAACCAGAAAGGCTGACCGAACCAAGTTTGAGAATAGGGTGTTGATTAAAACCCACGTAAGCTCCAAGGTAGTAGATGCCCCAGAACCTATGCAACTCGGGGTGGGTTAGAGGACCCCTAACGCAGAAGGAAAGAGAAAGAAGACGACAACTGCAATTATGTCTCTATTGCGGAACTACTGGTCATTTTCTTCGGAACTGCCCTGTAAAACCACCCAAGAAAACTATAGGAGCAGCAGACGAAAACCATTTGGAACCTGACTCGGGAAACGATCAAGCCCGGCAAGTGTAGAGGTCCGCTTGCCGAGCCTAAAGAAGGACACTCTGACCTCGCATTTCACCATACCCATGGTCCTTGTAGATCCAGAGCAGCCATCATGCATGCACGGGGTAAAGGCATACGTTGATAGTGGAGCCATAGGAAACTATTTGGACTGTGAATTAGCTTCCAGGATGAATCTATCTCTCACCCGAAAGACCACTGCCGATGTCGTCAACACAGTGGATGGAACGGAAATTGTCTCTGGGCCCGTAACTCATTCCACTGCAGAAATGACATTGCTGGGTCAAGATGGGCACCGAGAGGTTATTGTGTTTGATTTGATCAAGGCCCCACAGTTCCAACTGATACTGGGAATACCTTGGTTGGAAAAACATAATCCCTGCATCGATTGGCGAGAGAAGAGACTAACCTTCCCAGAATGTGCTGACACCTGCTACCCAAAGAAAGCTCTAAACTCAGTCCTGGCCCCAGTAATCCCAGCTGCCATGCAATTACCTGTTGAATACCAAGACTTTCAGGATGTCTTCCAAAAGGAACAGGCAAACACTTTACCACCTCACAGATCGTATGATTGTCAAATAGATCTTGTACCAGGAGCACAACCACCTTGCAGCAGAATCTATGCCCTTACGGAACCCGAAAATCTCCACTTGCGCCAGTACCTTGACCAGTACCTTGCTAATGGTTTCATTCGCCCGTCCAAGTCCCCTGCATCTTCAGCTTTGTTCTTCGTACCTAAAAAGGAAGGCGACCTTAGAACATGCATAGACTACCGCGCTCTGAATCAGTTAACCATCAAGAATAGATACCCATTGCCTTTGATCCCTGAACTACTAGACCAAGTGAAGGACACTTGTATATACACTAAACTAGACCTTCGGGGGGCATATCATCTGGTACGTGTCAAAGAGGGCGATGAATGGAAGACTGCTTTTCGCACCAAGTACGGATTATTTGAGTACCAGGATGCAATGCACCAGCAGCCTTCCGATTCTTCATGAATGATGTCCTCCGAGAGCTTATCAATGTTTGTGTGGTCGTTTACATCGACAATATCTTAGTATACTCCTTATCAGAATCTGATCATGTCAAGCACGTCCGAGCAGTCCTAGAGAAGTTACGCCAGCATAAATTATATGATAAACTGGAAAAGTGCATCTTTCACACTACGGAAGTGGAATTCCTTGGATTTATTCTGACCCCGAGAGGAATCAGGATGGATACACGTAAGGTGGACGCAATTCTTAATTGGCCTTCGCCAACTTCAGTCAAAGGCGTCCAAAGCATGCTTGGCTTTGCCAATTTCTACCGCAGGTTTATCCCGGACTTCTCACACATTGTACATCCCATTACAATGCTATTGCAAAAGAATAAACGCTTTGTGTGGACAGAGGAAGCCGAGAACACCTTCCAAGAGTTAAAAGCAAAATTCACATCTGCCCCTGTATTAAGACACCCGCGCCCTGAGCTTCCATATGTAGTGGAAACGGATGCATCCAGTTCAGCCATGGGAGCAGTGCTCTCCCAAAAGGATCCCGAAACTAACCAGCTTCACCCAGTGGCATTATGGTCAAGAAAGTTTTCGGCTCCCGAATTAAACTATGCCATTACTGACAAGGAGCTGTTAGCCATCAAGTCCGCCTTCAAGGCTTGGCGGCACTATCTGCTGGGTGCCAGACATACCATTACGGTCATCACCGATCACCGAAACTTGCAATACCTAAAGACAGCTAAGGCCCAATCTTCGCGCCAACTCTGTTGGGCATTGTTCTTCGCCGAGTTTGATTTTGTAATAACCTATCGACCAGGTTGTAAAAATGGTAAAGCAGACGCCTTGTCCCGGATTGGAATGGGAGAAACAGAAATAGCCTTAGAACCTGTACCCATAATTCCCAAACAAAGGATCCTTGGCCTGACGTCCATACATACACTGGAGGACATTCAAGAAAAGATCCACCAGTTCTTTGATTCAGTTGCCTTACAGAACTGGGCCAAGAAAGGTCCAGAGTATTCTGTCACCGATGATTTACCTTATTACCAAGGCCGGCTATTTCTGCCACAAAAGGAACTACAAGAACTTGTCATTTCCCGGTACCATGATACCTTACTAGAAGGACATCCTGGTATTGCAAAAACTGAAGCCAAAATTAAGAAACAATTCTGGTGGCCCACCTGGCGCAAAGACATTAAATTGTTTGTCATGTCTTGTGGCATTTGCGCCCAAAATAAAAGTCAAAAGAAAAGACCCGCTGGACTATTACAACCTTTGGATATCCCACCAACTCCTTGGCATACCTTGTCATTAGACTTTATCACAGATCTACCCCTGTGCAATGGCTTTAACACCATTTTAGTTATTGTGGACCTTTTTTCCAAAATGGCTCACTTTATTCCTTTAAAAGGGATACCTTCAGCTTTAGTCCTGGCCAAAGAGTTCCTTGAAAACATTGTTCGCCTACACGGCTTTCCATCCGTGTTGATTTCGGACCGGGGCAGTCAATTCATTTCGCATTTTTGGAGAAAATGTTGCCAATGGGCGCAGATAGATGCCAGGCTTTCCACCAGTCACCACCCTCAGACCGACCGTGAAACAGAGAGGACCAACCAGACTCTTGAGCAGTACTTGCGTTGTATGCTACATCAGTCTGAGGGTAGTTGGAAAGACATTCTTTGGATTGCCGAGTATGCGTACAATAATTCCGTACACTCGAGAACTCGACAAAGCCCTTTTTTTACCATCTCTGGACACCATCCTCGAACCTCGGACCTTGATTCGCCCCAACACTTGGAGATGCCTGCGGCGGACCATCTCCACGCTGTTATCACACAAGCCTTTAAGGAAGCAACTGCACATTTGCGAAAGGCTAAGGAAAAATACAAGAAAGATGCGGATCTGCACAGGAGTGAAGCACCGCAATACCAGATAGGGGACCAAGTATGGTTGGCCACTAAGCACATCCCACTCAAGGGAACATGGACCTTTAACCCTAGGTATTTAGGACCTTACTCCATCAAGGCCATCATTAACACGGTGGCTGTCAAGTTGGACCTACCTGCTCATATGCGGATTCATCCCGTTTTTCACGTATCCCTTTTGAAGCCAGTACAACCAGGAACAAGACTAACGAAACCTCCAGACCCCATCCTCATAGATGGAGAGCCCGAATTTGAGGTTAAGAGCATCTTGGACTCAAAAAGAGTGAGATCAAAAATCTTTTATCTAATCGACTGGAAAGGCTACGGTCCTCAGGAAAGGTCTTGGGAACCTAGTGACCACGTGCATGCACCTCAATTAGTGAAGAAGTTCAACCAAGAATTTCCTAACAAACCAAGGCCAAGGGGAAGAACGACTTTAGGAGGGGCCTTGAGGGGGAGTGCTGTCATGATGCCTGCCCCCGGGAAGCCAGACCAGGCCCAGCAACCCCGGAAGCAGGCATCATGCCATTTGGAGCATGCCCAAAAACCCCAGTTAGGGGCTGTTTGGGTGCAGTCCTGGCGCCTATGGCGCCAGGCTCATTAGGATAAAGTCAGTCCTGGCGCCATGGGCGACAGGCTCATTACAGAAAACCTACCTAATGCAGACCATGCTGCATACTTACCTGGTGCAGACCATGCTGCACGAAGCCACAAGCCAAATGTGGTTTAGGAGGGACTATTTTACCTAAGGGACTACTTTCTTCTTGGGTGGGGGCTGTGGAAGAATACTTACCTGGGACTTCTTCCTAGGCTATTTAAACCACGCCCGGACAGCCGCACGTGCTTCGCGTTATTCTGCAATCAGCAGCGTAACGCTCACCGTGCCTCCAGCAGCCTCCAGTCTTCAGCCACGCCAGCTTCAGTCCTGGACCACCTGGAAACAAAAAGAAAGAAAGAGAAGAGGTTCAAACTTGAAACCTTACCTGAATACTTGATCCATCGCGCCGTTGATCTTGAAGAAGGAGTCATCGCACGCGTGTCGTCACGCACCTCGCAACGCCGCGCTGAACTCACCATCCAAGCCAGCTATTCCTCACTCCATCGCAAACTCTGCATTTCCAAACCGCTCTCCGATATCTAAGGGGACAAGAAAAGCCAGGTGAGCACGAGAATGCAAAAGGGCAATACAAGCTACCCCCCAAAGACTTACCTGATTTACCGCAGGGGGGTACTCACCTCATCTCGGGTCGGCGCAGTTAACTCTGCATCATCGCCGTACCCCGGCCCCTAAGGGGAAAACCACTATAGACTTACCTGACTCTCGCCAACTGCCATTTGGACTCTTCGTGGTGGTTAAGCCAGCAACCTACAAGGAATCGGAAAGAGTGAAGATCAGACATTTGAACTCTTACAAACTATTGGATTCTAGAGTCAATACTGGAACTCACCAATTCCTCCACGCCAGTGAAGTAACTGATCGTCTACGCGCCCCTGTGCTCGATGCAGGATGGAGAGCTCATCTTTCCAAACCATCAGGTGAGAATAAGAGGGAACATCGGGAGTGGTCAGTGGGCAGACAACGGGAGTGAAGGTGGGTTAACGCTCAAATTACGGGAGGTTAATTCCCTTTCTCCTTTGCAGAAAGATATTCATACGAGCCGACAAATGAAGTAAGTGGGGGTGTCCAGTCAGTCATCTCAGCTCTACGTGGCACCAGGCCAGTCCAGATCGACGTCCCCGTGGGAATCACGGGAGCGTAACAATCAGTGGCAGTTTGTTTCGCAATTCGGTCTGCAAATGCGTTTCCCTTTCCAACATTACATGTTACTTTTTTATGTGCTTCACATTTTATTATTGCTAATCGTTTGGGAAGCGCAAATGCAGACAACAGTCTCACTATCAAAGTGCCATGTTGGATTTTAGATCCGTGTGATTTCAGGAAACCCCTTTCAGCCCATAATCGACCAAAATTGTGTACCACCCTAAATGCATACTGAAAGGGTCCCCTTCAGATTACAAACAATGACCGGTTTATTCTTTGAGCACCACAGCAATGTTACATTATGCACAAACTCAAGTAATGAACAAAAAAAAAAAGTAGCCCCCTGACAATGCAAGTATAGCCCAGAGAGGCGGAGGGGGGGGGGGTGCTGACAGAGAGCGAGAGAGAGCTGGATGGGCAAATGATACGCTGAGTACAGCTAGTTACAAAAAATAGAAAATAGAAAGCATGAGCGCAGACCCTGCAGCCTGGTGCTCTAGTTTCCTTTTTTATGTGCTTCACATTTTATTATTGCTAATCGTTTGGGAAGCGCAAGTGCAGACAACAGTCTCACTATCAAAGTGCCATGTTGGATTTTAGTTCCGTGTGATTTCAGGAAACCCCTTTCAGCCCATAATCGACCAAAATTGTGTACCACCCTAAATGCATACTGACTGTCAGTATATATGTTTACATTAAGGTTTGCAGAAATTTCACATGTTCCTTTTTTTACCATCTATGGACACCATCCTCGAACCTCGGACCTTGATTCGCCCCAACACTTGGAGATGCCTGCGGTGGACCATCTCCACGCTGTTATCACACAAGCCTTTAAGGAAGCAACTGCACATTTGCGAAAGGCTAAGGAAAAATACAAGAAAGATGCGGATCTGCACAGGAGTGAAGCACCGCAATACCAGATAGTTAACGCTATTATCTCTGCGGCTTGTGCTGAGTTGTATGGCATTCTTTTGCTTTCTACAATTCTTTTCAGTGTAGTGATGGCATATGCAGCAGTTGATGTACCATCGGATAATTTAAAACAAGAACCGTCACAAAACAGTGCTCCATCTGGCTGTTTCTGTGGGGTATCAGTTAGATACATTCTTCCTTTTGTCTCTTGTTCAGTAACCATTAAACAATCATGGGGGAATTCTTTTTCACCCCCTTTGTCATTGGGAGGGGGCATTAACTTGGCTGGATTTAAAGTGCAACACCTCATAATTTGGATATGCCGTGCAAACAGGACAATTTCGTACCTTGTTAATCTGGCTGATGTAAGGTGTTGCGTCTGCGTTCTATTTAAAAGAACGTCCACTGAATGGGGCACCATGACGGTTAAAGCGTGACCTAAAACCATACCCTCGGTTTGTTTTACTGATGCGACGGCTGCAGCAACAGCTCGCAAGCAGCGCGGCAAAGCACATGCAACAGGATCCAACGTGGAAGGGAAGTAGCCGCATGGTCTATTTCTCCCTCCTTGTTCCTGAGTCAAAACAGCCAAAGCGCAACCATTATTTTCATGCACAAATAACTTGAAATTCTTGTCATAATTTGGCTTACCTAAAACTGGAGCTGAACATAATGCAGCTTTGAGCAGGTCAAATGCTTGTTGACATTCCATGTTCCATGGCAAAGGTAAGGTAACATCTTTCCTTGTCAATGCCACTATCGGTTTCATAATCATAGAGAAATTTGCGATCCGCTGCCTACAATATGAAGCCAGGCCAATTAAAGCCCTGACTTCTTTCTGCGTCTTTGGAATAGGCATATCAGAGATGCTTTCTATTCTTTCTGGTGTCAATCTTCTTCCCTCCTTCTAAAGGAGGTAGCCCAAGTAGGTTACTTCCTTTTGACAATATTGGAAATTCTTTAGTGAAGCTTTACGTCCATGTGCTGCTAAATGTGTCAATAGTGCCACTGTACTTTCTTTACAAATTTCTTCTGTGTCTGCTGCTATCAATAAATTGTCTATATATTGTAATAAAACACAACCTACTGGTAGTTCTAGCATATCTAGTTGTTCCTTTAATGCTCTACTATAAATACTCAGACTCTCAGTGTAACCCTGTGGAATTCATGTGAATGTAAATGAACGTCCTCCTATAGTAAAAGCAAATAAATATCTGCTATCTGGATGTACTGGAATACTGAAAAACGCATTCTTCAAATCTACAACACTAAAATACGATGCAGATGCTGGAATCATAGTCAAAATTGTAGTCACATCCGGGACAAACGGAAATTGCGGACCAACAACTTTATTCACTCCGCACAGATCAATTATGAAACAGTACGGTATGTCATTACCTCCTTTCTTGTAAACCGGAATGGTGCTACCAGAAGTTTCTTCAATTACGTTTCTTTTAATCAAATCTGACACAATGCATTTCAATGCTTCCTCTCCTTTGGCCGAAATTTTATATTGCGGAATACGCGGCAATGCAATTCCTTCTTTCAAAACAATTTTCATTGGCTCTACTCTTAAACAACCAACATCATTGTCGTTCACTGCCCATATACAAGCTACTCAATTCAGTCGGTAATGGCTTAGATAAAAATTGTGATACAGGAGTCTTTTGTGGCGATATCGTCAAATACACTCCATCAGGAGAACAATAAATAACGGCATTCAATTTCTTCAACAAATTTAATCCCAACAAATTTTCACTGAAATTTTTCGTCAAAAGAAATGGGCAAGATTCAGTGAATGGACCTAGTGTTATAAGTACTGGTTGTGACACTGGAGTAATTACTGGTGTGCCTGAGAACCCTACTGAGACATTGTTATGCCCTGACAGTGGTATATCTGGAACCTGCTGATGGTCAATTGAACAATTTTGTGCACCTGTGTCCACTAGAAAAATGTGTTCCCTATTCCCAACCTTCATTTGTACGTAGGGCCCTTTCTGGTCTACGTGAATAGATACTGGTTCCAACCCCTGTCTCGGCCTGTCCTAGTAAAACAATACATCGTCAGACTGATTGTCAAAAATATTTCCATCACTTGTGCTGTTTCGCTGTTGGTTCTGATTGTGATTGTGATTCTGATTCCCCTGGTTATTCTGAAATTGTGGCGCTCTTTGGTTTCTATTCCTTCCTTGTGTTCCCGGGCAACCTCTATTCTGTCTTCTCGGGAAAGTCCCATTTCGATTCTGTATCTGCGGGCACTGTGCTCGCCAATGGCCTTCTTGTCTACAATAGGCACATTGATTAATCCCTATTGGACCACCTTGCATGTTGGAAAATTGGACTCTGGATGGTGCTTTTCCACCACCTCTATTATTGTTTGCTACTTGCTGCAACAATACTCTTGTTTTCAAATTCCCTTTGTCCCTTATTTCTTTGTCCTTCTCTGCATTTACTCTATTTTCATAATACTGGGCCATGTGTAATACTTCACTTTGTGTTTTAGCTTGCCATGCACTTTCAGATGTCATTATTAAATCTTGAATTTTCGGTAACAACCCTCGCCAAAACTTATCAACAAACAATCTCTTCCCGGGTTCAGTACTCAAGTCTTGACCACTAAAATATGCAAATACTTCTTCAAATCGATTAAAATAATCAGTCGCTCCTTCTTCTTTGCCCTGTAAACAAGGAGTCAATTTATCCCAAACTATTCTCTTTTCGGGTACCAACGTTTTCAATTTCTCTACTATTTGCGATGGTAAAGCCAACATAACTTGCAGCGGTTTTTCTCCAGCCTTTCTCTCACCATCAATCCTAATCAAATTCTCCCATGTTTCACCTAATATCGGCACATCATTTATATTTCTAACCTGTTTCCATAAATCTACAGGAGGAATCACGGGAAACAATAAATCAAAGTCACTCAATGTAAAAACAGATGAATTCAAAATGGATTCAACTTCTTTAAAGAATCCTGATGGGTTTTTCCTAATATAAGGGATTGTCTGCCTGATATTATTTACCTGTTACCTAGAAAAAGGGACATGTACAAACTGTGCAGTATAATGGGCTTCTATCGTTCGCGCTGGAGTCATTGCAGTGGCAGCAACTTCTACTTTCCCTCATGGGTAATTACAAACTAGGCGTTTCTACATGTGTTCGTTTATTGAGCAATAAATCTAAATCAAGAGAAAAAGCAGTCGTTCCAGTTTCAGGTAAAAATGCTGTTTTGTAAATCGTCATTAAATCAGCGGGACAACATGTCTTATTCTTCATACATTCATCTTGCAAATACTCTACCATGACCTGTAATACCTTTCTCTGCATTTCTGGTGTATATTAACTAAACGTATCATACACTTCCATTGGAGAAATGGCGGCATCTGTAATCGATCTAACCGTATCTCGCGTATAAATTCTCATCTCTTCACTAACAGGTTTCAACGGCGGAAAAAATTGTTGCTGGACATGTGACATATGCGGTTTATCTTTCTTCATTAATTCTCTATGCAATCGATCAAGCTCATGTTTAAACACAAATATTTGGTCTACATGTTCTCGTACTTTCATCGCATTATCTCGCAAATGAGAAAGAACAACCAAATCACGCATCTCTTACAGTGCCAATCTGTCAGTCAAATCACTCCATATTTTCACAAGATAATTCCCGATGCATTCTAACAATACCTGCTGTTCACCAAGACCTCTATGATCAGATATGGTACTTTGCACAGCTGCTTCATCGCCACTTTCACATATGTTTCGGCCCAATTTCTCAGCTCTTCTTTCCTGTCTTTGCTAACCGTACTACGAGTCACTCTAATGCTTCCTTGCACAGGCCCCATCTCTGTAGAACTGCATACTAAAGCGGCTAACTCATGCTCTGAAGGCGGTGGAGGAAATGATGTCACAAGCACAGGGGGAGAGGAACTTACTACTGATGCAGATGGAACAACAGGAATGGGAAGTACATAAGGAGGATTTGCAACTGGGTCAGTACTTTGATGTTCGTTTCTTCGCTCATTCAATATTTTGTTAATTAGCTCATCTGATGTATGCAAATCTTGCTGCGGATATATTTTCTGTACACCTAATTGGAAAGCACTGTCCATGTTCGTAAGGGCCTCTGTCTGTTGATGCTGATCATGCTCTAGCGCTTTCTCTGCATTCATTTTATGTCTGCGCGTGTGTTTCTATCTACTTCTCAAATGGAGATTAGCTTCCTTCCTCAGTCTCTCACGACGTCGAACGCCGCTGGTCTGGCCTTCTTGTGTAGCAATACTGATTCTAAGTGTTCTATACGTGCTAATTCAAAGCTCCCATCATTAGGCCACTGTAAGTCTGATACATGTCTGGTCTGCCTATGCCAAATCGCATTAAACACTATTGCCCCATAACGTGTTTTACGTACATTTCATATGCCGGCGACCCCGCGGGTGGCGCAAACTGGCCAGTTTCCAAAGATTGTCTCCTGCCATGGAAAAATCCCACTAAGCAGGAAGACAATTTCCCAGGCATGGTTAATCCTTACCCTTTTCTTAACCTGGGCGTTTGATCTTGCAAGAGCAACTCTTGACCAATATCAGGACGTTTAAGAATCGGGGCACGACTCACCTGATCAATCAATTCATCACTCAGGACGCAATTTGTTCGTATACAGACGCAACCAAGAATCATCGTAACTGCGTGTCTGGCTCAATCTGCCTCATTCCAGGGCCCTCGCCTTGATGCTCTCTGGGCGCTGCTCATCGATCAGGGATCGGCTGTGTACAGATCTGCAAAGGAGTCTCTCATCACTTCTACAGGGGCGCCCCAAACAACTTTCGATCCCGGCTCGACAGCTTCGTCCTCGACTCGTTTTTGCCTTCTTCAAACTCAACGTATACGATGGAACAAAAGAGGGAGGGTCCCTATTCGGGTGCCATATTTGCTAGGCCATAAAGACTGCACATGGAAACTAAGGCACAATAACCATATACTCTAGTGACACGACCGACACGAGGTTCGATTTCCAAACAAGTCTGGTTTATTTCAAATTATTCTCAGATGGCCGACTGGGGGCTCAACGTCTTGCAACGTGTGTACCCAGACCTTGTGAGAAGCAAGAGAGCGAGCAACGCTCAAGCAACAATATATATATACATAACATGCAATCTTTTGAAGGCAATTTAATCCGCCCATAAATGTATCGTTCAGGCTAGGGTCCGATGATTGACAATCATGACAATTATGACACGTTATGACAAATCTCTATTCAATCTAAATATAGTTATTTTAGAAATAGTAGCAGGGACAGCTTTCTGTTATGGGGAACATAGAGCTCTTAGTTCGGCAAGGATATCATGTTGGTACGAGAGAAACATTCCTTAGCACGTTATCTATGTGTTTCGATTCATGAACCAAGGGTCAGACAGTTCTGAGGCACAAAATACCAGTCTCCGTGAAGGAGTACTGCTAAAAGTATATAATTCATGCTTTAACTGCCTTTTACTACAGCGTTTGCAAGACAGGCCGGCACCTGGTCTGCTGATTAGCTGCGGCTTCTGCTCGCCTTCAAGGACTTCATGAGGGAGAAAAACAATGTATCTCTGTATAATTTGACATTCCTGTCTGTGTTAGTCTCTCAGCATTCAGGGCGTGGCCTTGCGCCGTGTGCGAGTTAGAAGCCTATAATACATTTTGCAAAGCGTTTTGACAGAAAGGAAAAAAGCTAATGGCTGACATTTCACAAAATGGACGCCCTCTGGTTACATTGACGATTCTGTGATTGCGATGTTTGTCACCTGATACGATTGGTTTCTGGCCAACATACTATACATAATATAGGGTCGTTTCGGGTCTAACATTCTCCACTCCACTTCACGACAAGTCAGTCTTAAGTGCCTTGAATGAGGAAAGGCTGTTGGCAAGAAGACTTTCTTCTGGACTTGGTTGATCTGACAAGTTCCTTTAAACCTTCCCTTAGGCTCTGCTAATATACAACAATGTTTTAATCAGTCATAACGTTTTGGGGGAATTGACCACCTCCTGCAAACTGGTGTATATCATAAGGATGATGAATTTACATTCTCTGGTTGTCCGAAAAATTATTTCAACTGATATGATCAGTTCTTACATTGAAAGAAAATAAGACTTGTGCGTATGTGGTAAATTCTGTCTATTACTTTACAACAGAAATATAATAGCAGTGGACCTAATTTGTATTGAAAATGAGCTGACCGATGTTTCAAGCAAAAGCTCTTCATTGGGCCTCTAAGAAGTTACAACAAACTTTAAAAAAAAAGTCAGTCTCAACAGTGATATAACCTCCAATAGGAACTTAAAGTAAAAGATAGAATGTTTATGATACACACCAATTTGCAGGAGGAGCAGGCAATTCCCCCCAAAACGTTGTCACTGTTTTTCGGAATCCAGCTGCAATACCGCTATATAGACTAGGATTAAGAAACACAGGCAGTGGAACAGTAAGCAGAATTATATTTTCTCAGAGTTTGATTTTTCTGATCGTTCTCAAGTGGCCAGGGAATTTCTGTGATCAACTTTTAAATTACTTGTGTGGCCAAGAAGGATTCCACTAGAAAGCAGTACAAACGTAAGTGGGATCGGCTCTCGACGAGGATATCAACCCATTTACTGATTCCTTACATAATGTTATGTCATTTGGCCAGCACTTGAATCAATATTGATTGTTGCAAACCACATCTGTCAGCTGTCAGAGCCTACCAGAACTGGTTAAGTAGGTTCTCTTTGCAAAACTAAGCTATTTCTTTCGAGTCTAGATATTCCTGACACATTGGATACCGGCAAATGGAGATACTGTTTCCAGCACTCGGTCTGATGGCATTGCTGCAGCCTGCTGGATTCCGAGTGCCGGAATGACGGTGTAAATCTCCATTCATGGAGTCGCATAGGACTCTATGAGGGGATTTGCCATCATTACCGGCAATGCTGGTGCCGGTAATGATGCCTTTTCTTTCTGGTAGGGCACCTGGCTTACGTGCCCCACCTGCAAACCTGTAGTTGGGTGGTCCGGTAAAGTGCCGGTATCCACGAATACCGGAACTTTTTTACTGGACCGCCCAACTTGGAATGAGGCTCAAAATCCTTTTTTGGGTCAGGCAATATTTTTGTTACGCAAAGTGGGGTTCCACCTGGACCCAAGATAGCCATGGCTACCATTGACAGACAAATTGCATTCAAAGGCATGCACTTTGCATGGTTTCCCTGTTCCTGAAAGTTATTCTAATTCTAAAGCAGTAATTGTAACTTTTCAACAGCATCTGACCATAACTGATATCTTCATGGCAGACAAGTGGGCTACTCGCCAGGTGTTCTGAAAGCACTATTCCTTCGATATTTCCTCCCGACAAGGTGCTTGTTTTGGCCAACTGGAACTGCATAACCTCTTCACTTGAAGCAGCTACCTGAATTACGCTGTCCAAACAAGTTGGGAAGAGGGAACACAATATAGGCGTACAAGTGACAAAAGAAATACCTTGATGCTTCAGGTAGGCTGAAGCAGGTGTTGAAGCCCAAATCTGTCCCCATATAATCCTTCAAGGAACCTCAGGCAGCAAAACCGGAAGATTTATGGCTTGACAGCTGTACAGGAGTCAACAGGGAAACTGGTCTAGTATCCCCATAGGAAGAAAACATGGACCCCAAGCACAGTAACCTCAGTTTTTTAAAAAAGGGTTTACATAATTGGGCGTATACAGAAAGGGTCAGATGCATTAAATTGGTTACAATAACAATGAACTTCCTAACTAAGCATCTTCTGAGGTTGAAGGCCATCGCTTTACAGCACCACTGAGACCTGTTCAGCCTACTGATACGGCACAAAGCACTACCTTGTAAGGTTCTTTCATCACACGTAATATGAACTGACCATATACTTGGTGCCCATGTGACTTCGGTTCTCAAACGGTTAAACACTCCTTCATGTGCACCTATGACAGAGGCTTACACCAGTCTCCCACAGCCTCATGGGCCCATATGTGCAAGCCAACCATTCAAAGCTCAGGCTGTGGCATCTCTCCTAACATGTCTGCTGTGATTGCCAAGTAATGGCTGCGGTTCTGCTGTGGCCTATCTTTGCCCGTGGCTCATCAGAAATAAAATACGGTCAGCTATGACAGTCTCCCCCTCCCCGCTTTTGTGCTAGCACAAAGTATATAATTATTTCATTTCATCATCATTCATCTTTATTCGGCTGCCTCCACCCAAGTCTCAATGTACCTTTATTCCACACATATAATTGTTTAAATTCAAATGTCATTATATTATTACTCAACTGAAAGAGTTTGGTAGTGTATTGTTTGTTTGATTGCTCCAATGTAATCACAGTCTAGGTTGGTCGTTCAGGTATAATTTCATCTCACCGCAAGCAATGTCCCATTTGATCCCTTGAACCGCAATAGTGTTTTTAAAGCTGAGACTCATTAAGACGGCTTGGGTAATGCTTCTTAAAGTGTATTTTTATGCGTGCATCTATTTTGGTTAACAGTGAGCCTGTTGTTTGCCCTGTCACTTCTAACTCCCCCAGCTTCACCCTGTGAGCTTTCCCTAATAGACATTCCACGATGAGGCTATTCATTAAACTGTGTGCTGTATGTTTGCTGCACTAGTTATATTGCCGCGCCTAAGAATTGGGCACTTTGTACAACCCATTCCATTACAGAGAGTTCGGTACCCCAGGATTTGGGGGCTTCCTTTAGGAGTTTTGAATTAGGAGGGGGATAAGATATTTGTTGAATGAGTGTGCTGTGATGAGTCTGATGGTGTCATCACTCCTTTCCCGATGGTGGCCTCTCCCCATGTGGCCAGGGGACGGCAGCTGCTACCTGATCCTGACCCTGGGGGACAGCTTTATGAAGTAGGGAAGGCGACCATCGGGGGTGGGGGGTAGCTGTTATGGCTACATCTGACGAGACATGGTATCCCACTTCCCCATGCCCTAATGCATATTGTTATCCCTCCCCACACCGACCCCAGAAAGACACTGAAAATATCTGTCCAGGTTCTGCAAATAAGGCATCTTGCCCTTCAAGATCACCAAGAACACTATACCAAAATCCTCAACCAAGTTATCAGATTTTTATTTTCCTAAGTGAGAAAGTACTGTAACGAGAAGAGCAACTGAATAATGCAGATCAATGATGGCCCGGACCGGAAGCCTCTCTCTAGTTGCAGAAACCTACCTAAATCAGGTAAATTTAAACCAGCACAACAGCTGATAAAGGAATGCTGGCTGGAGAAGGCTATCTTTCTCAGTGCTGACCGAGGAACAGCAAGGCTAGAGTGGTGTCCATGGAGCAAAGCAGCTTTCTGAAAAGGGAAGGAAAAGCAGACTGCAGATGAACTTACACTGCGACAATGTCAGAAGGCTTCGGAGAGCTTCTGGGCATTTGCTGGTACTACATGGCAGCTTCCATTGAACTGAAGCCCGGAGAGACACAGTGAAAAGAAGCCACGAAAGGCTGTGGAGCTCGAAAGCAGACACAGTGAGAAAAGCCAGAATACCAGAAAGCTGCCACCGGCTTGCAGTGAGAGACCTGATGTACGCCATGCAAAGCTGGTTAGTCCACCGAAGGGAAGCAGGGTCACCGGTGGGCATATGGCAAGCCTGCCAAACCAAAACAGATGAAAGTAAAGCACTTCAGAAAGAACAAGCAAGTGAAATTCTCTTAAAGAATCAAAGGGAAATATGCAGAAAAGACTATCAAGTTGGTGAGTGTATGCAATACACGTATGAGAGGAACCCTGGCAGGGTAGTGTACCAGTGGGGAGTCAAGACAGAACAATACAGTTAAAAGAGACTATCACGTCTGCAAGTGTGCAAAATGCTCACATGAGAAAGCCCTGGCAGGAGAGTATACCGGGCAAAATAAAGGTGCGAGAACATACGCATGAGAAAAGCCCTGGCAGGAAAATATACCAGGCAGATTAAAGGTGCAGGAATACTTCTATTTGAGAAAGCCCTGGCAGGAGAGTGTACCAGGCAAAGCCAAGTGATAAGAATACGTACATACAAGAGAGGCCCTGGCAGGAGAGTATACCAGGCATAGGCAAGTTGAGCAATGTGTTACTATACAGTACCTGAGAAAGTCCTGGTCAGGATATAAAAGGACTGGTGAGAAGGCTGCTAAAGTAAATTAATAGGAAGTGAAAACCTGACAGGAGAGTGGTTGATCAAAGAAACTTGAAGAATTAACAATCCTGAAATACAAGGAAGAGTGAAGAAAAATCCAGGGGAAGGGAACCACACTCTGGAACAAGGAACTCTGTCCTGAATCATTTTTTGTTGTTGTTGGAGTCAAGCATTTTCTTTTTGAACATTTACGCACTGCTGAAGGCCCAAGACATTTTCTCTTTTCACCGAGTTATTTTCCGTAGATGTGAGGGCCAGAATAGTACTTGGAACACAGGATGATTTGCTTTAGACATCTTGACCTCGGACAGATCCTTTGTTTTGGTTTTAGGTAGGGAAACAACTCTTAGAATAGGGACAGAGGCATTTCCCAACCCCCTTGTATTTTAATTAGTCTTTGACAAAACCATGAATCCACTGTGTCTGCGTCTCATTCCTGGCCCTTCACAGTGCATGCAATCTTTCTTAAGTGTAAATTGCCTATGCAATATATGTCCTCATCTTCCACGCAGTAGTGTTGTGATGACAGTTCATTATGCACTTCAAATGTGTTTGCATGCCCACTGATGATGGAGGTTATCCCGAGGGAAAGTGTTATAATGAGACTTGGGGAAATCGTTATTTGTTTTTTTGAAATTTCATTTGGTAATACAACTCACCTTTGTCGTATTCATGCAACCTCGCTGTGCTTTTTTACCTCTTGCATTTTGGCATTGGCAGTCCACTGTATCACTCATTGATGCTGTACACAGTGTTCTAGAAAATATAAATGGGTTTAAACATTCAGATGTAAGGTAAATTCATAGTTTTGACCTTGGCCACACTAATTCGTTGGTCTCCTGTAACACTTAATCTTTTGACTGCCAGTGAGAATTTCATATGGGCTTAGTCCTGTAACCTGGTTAGCAGTGCCTTGCATACTCACCAGACCAAGCGACAAAGCATCTGGCCAGTCAAAAGAAGTTTCTGTGCATATTTTTGTTTCTTGGAATTCCATTTTATCTGCACTGCCCCTGCTGATTGTGCATGGTAAAGAAAAGGGGCTTCTGCTGAATATTTAGTACCTTACAGAGCTTTTGTGTCAGTTTCCTTGTGTAGTGTATTCATCAGTCACTGTTAATACTCACTGGCCCACCAAAGCAAAGGATAAAGTCTGATATCAGAGCTATGTATCGGCCTTAAGAGTTGGATATGCCTCTATCCATTTTGAAAACATGCCAATACAACAGGTTACATTTACGCTTTATCGCACATTCTACTGCTGACAGATTGGACACTGGAGACATAACTGTTTCACCACTTGTGAAGCTTGGGGGTGTAATATTCCTTTGGTGTTACTCCTACATCCCGTCCCCTTTCCTTCATAATTATGGGAAATTCCGATGGGACGAAGCAAGTTTTTGTAAAACGCCCAAAAAGAGAAATCTTTTTATTCTTTCATGAGGCCCAGCACATGTGCAGCTTTAGCCCCGCCTACTTGAGCCCTGCACCTCACCCTTCAGTCCTTTTCTCTACACGGTCAGGATCAGAAAAGTGCGAGTACCTGCAATACTTTTCCTTGCCCCTTCTTTTTCTTCTGTGCATTTTTACTTGCTACCTGGTTCCTGTGATCGGTTATTTTCCTCCGCCTATGCCAGAGAGGAAGGGTTTCGCATTGTGCATGTCCTGCGGGCATCAGTTCGCAGCCGCAGAGCCACATACCTTTTTGTCCTGAGTGTCTTGGACCCGAGCTTCACTGGGGTTCTTGCTTCTACTGTGACTCTTTGGGTTCAGGCACGCGAGAGAAGAGTCATCAGTTTTGAAGACGTTTTCCATTGTGTTCCACAAGCCCACCCGAGGGAGTTTGAGGAAAAAAGCTGTGAGTACCTTTCTTTTTAGGGCACCCTGACCAGGTGATGCCTTTCCAGAGCCATCTGGTTCAGGGAGGGGTCGTATCGTCTCGTTTTACCGGGACTCGCTTCGAGGTACCCTTTTTGGGGACTAAATTGGATTCCGGCGGCTCCTCTGAGCTAAAGGATCTTCCCTGAATAGGGGCTAAATCTGGTACCGGCAAGGCTGAGAATTCCTTCCTGGGGCCAAAGAGGGGATAAAAAAAAGCACTGCCCCGAGAGGTTGGAGGTTCACCCAAGGAACAGAGACACCGGCATAGCTGAGGAGCCCTCAAAAGGGCTAAGGAAGTATCAAAGGCCCCTAAAGTAATGGCCAACACGTTGGTGGCTCAGAAAAGTCTGTGCTATTAGCGCCATGATTGCCGACGGTATTTTACCGTGTCCGCCTTGGTGGATGGCGGAATTACCGCCCTACTCCAAGGTGAGCGGGGGTGGTAATTCCCCATTCACCAAGGCACTTCCCCATTCCCATTTTTGCCCCCATAGGGCTCAATGGGAATGCGGAAGGAGCTAATTACGGTACCGCAAATTGCGGTACCGTAATTTGCACCAAGGTCCCTTTGCGGGCCCGGTCCTTAACGGCTGGTAAAACCAGCCGTTGAGGTCGGGTCCCGCAAAGGGACCTCGTAGTAAGACGGTAAGGGTTTACCGGTACCAGTGCCCTTACCGGTGCCGGTAAACCCTTACCGCATTCCGTGTAATGAGGCCCAAAATCCCTTCAGCAGGCCGATACCAACTCTTGAACTGATGCAGTCCTCTGAGGGTGCTTTTTTCGGTAGATTCCAAAATTAAATGCACTCAGAAACTATGAGGAATTACTTCAAGGACCTTTTTAGGGAGATTTTTCCTGTTGGAAGCCCCTCCTTTCCCGCCACTACCACCTACTCTGGTTGTTCGGCCACTTGAACCAAAGGAGCTTGATCCTCTGCCTCAAATGGCACGTCTGGTGGACCCGGTAGAAACCTCTGCTGATAAAGGGGTGGCCAACACACACGAGAAAGAGGAGGGACCCATCTTCTTCAATTTACGCTTTTTATGACAGAGTTTTAGACTTAATGTCTGATTTAGGCATTCCAAAACCCCAGAATCTCGTCCACCTGAAGTGGGCGTTTTATCGGGAGCTCTATCCTTAAAAGCACCAGATCCCTCGGGCCTTATCCTACACAAGGACATTTTGGCAGAGACTAGAAAGGTACGGGAAAAAACACACTCAAGTCTGCACATAAACAAGTAAATAGATTCCCCATACAGGCTTTGATCCTCAGAGGAAATCCTCTTGACCACTTGCTCACATTCTCTGCCTACAGTCATAGCGGCTGTGACTTTATATTCTAAACCTTCCTCTTGTATGTCAATGGCCTGTCATCTCCTGTCAAAGGAAGATAAAATCTTGGCATGTGTCACGATCGCTCCCTTCGCTCCCGTTCCCGCCACTTGGGGGCATGTTTTGGGGTTTATTCCCTACTGGACATTTCCTCCGAACCTAATGCTACAGTGCTGTGATGAATTGGGAGCGCTAAAACCTTATTTTCCAAGTTACTTCCCTTCCGGATCCATTCCAGGTTTTTGGCAGCCAGCATGCTTCTTTAATCTAATGACTATGCTTCCCAGAATGCCTGGCTCACTGCTTCATCTCCTCCCTTGCAGGACAAGGTTGGGCGGAGGATAGGCAACACCTGTGGCTGCAGGTGCAGCAAGCGGCACACCTGAGGGGTGTGCTCGTTAAGCAGCTTTAAAAGCCTCAGTTTGCTTCAGTCCAGCGCTGGTCATTGTTGCAGTGTTCCTGTTGTGACTGGTCCCTTGTTCCTGGTTCTTAGCTTTGCGCCTAGTTCCTAGTTTCTGTTTCTTGTTCATCTACCCTGGATTTCTAATTTATGTGCTTAATTGATTTCTGCTTTCTAGATTTCCCTTTCTGTCTTCCTCTGTCTGCAGGCAGCCTTTCTCAGTGCTTTCCCATTTGCTGCAGCCCAATTTGCCTGTGTTCTCTTTTTCTTTGATGTTGTCATTTGCTACTGAAAAAGTTGATGCTTTAGTCTTTCCCTTTATAGATTTAGCTTCCTGTTTGCCTTTTGTAATATCGTTTTCCCTGCTCCTTTCTTTCTATTGGAATCCATTCCATGTTTTCCCTTGCACTTCTGCATTTATTTCCATTGATTATTAGGTGTGGTGTGCTGTTGTAGCTAGCTCCTGTGTGAATGCCTTTGTTTTCCTCACTATTCTATAATCACAATTCTTACTTGCCCCTTGTCTTGAGTCTTATGTATTTAGTTATCCTCCATCCATTGCTGTTATAGCCTTCTGGGTCCCTGTTTGATCAACCGGGTTTGTGGGCTTACTGACATTCTAGTGGTATTTCCAGTCCTCGTGAGTACTGTTTTTAAGTTCTTTATTTCAATATCATCAAGAGTGCCAGCTCACAGATCCTGTCCTTGCTTGCCTTCTACGTGGGTTTAGCGCTGTCAGTATCTGTAATAGCATAGTGGGTAAGGAGTTTGCCGACTTTCCTTTCAGTCATAAGGAGGTTCTAAGTGCTTACCCCACATCCCTTTTCATATATTTGTATTATTGTTTCACTCTATCTGCACTCCTAGGTTTTAGTATACATGAGTCTTGGTTCTTGTGTGCACGTTGTTCGATTCAAGGTTATTCACTGTGCGATTTTGTGCACATTTCCCTTGCCATATTCGCTGCCTTTGTACTCACCTGATTAATCCTGACAGCATGGGTCGGTAAAAAAATATTTTCCAGCTCTGCCCTCCAGTTTAGACAGGCCAACACAGAGACTGTTCTAGCGGCCTCAAATTTAAAGCTGTGGCACAATACATCCCAGGGATAAGCTTGATCATTTTAAAACTGGACTTTCAAATGCTAGCATTCTGGCTTAGGACTTGTTGGAATGTCCAGCCCATCATATTGACACTTCAATAAGCAGCCTCTCCATTGAAGTGGTTACCTGTCATGAGGTGTGGCTCTGTGCAACTACATTTGCAAAGGAGGTGCAGGAAAAGTTTCTAGACCTTCCTTTTGATGGCAATGCGCTCTTTCACAGCTCAACGGATGAGGATCTGACTGAGACTGAACTGAGTACCTTATCTATGAAGTTTCGAACCATTGTCACGAAGCCCATGGTTCCAAGGTAAACATATGCGCAAAGCACAGATGTTTGATCTATATCCTTTGCAGGACTTTGTGGGTTTCAAGACTGTAAGTCTTGACAGCTAGACCGTTCTGCCAGGGGTCACTGCAGAAAACAGAGGCAGTAGGTTGAGGTTTTTTCTCCCGCTCTATCTCCTCTTCGACAGGAACAGCTTCCTCATCCGCTGATAGACCCCTAAGTGATGGTTAGAATGGTTCCACGAAACTCCAGTTGGCGTATGCATTTCTCGCCATCTGTAGGCTTAGCGGACCATTATGGTGGATGCTTGGGTTCTTTCGGCCTGCAAAAGCTATCACCTTCTTCTACGCCCTGTGCATTCTTCACGTCCATCTCTCACTCCGAAGGAATCTTCATCTCTTCCTCCTGAGATTCCTGAGAAAGCAATAGAGAAGGTTCCACTGGAGGAAAAGGCTGAGGGGTTTTATTCTTACCTATTCACTGCCCAAATCCAACCAAGTAGGCCTCTGTACTATACTAGACCTGTTGGATTTCATTCTCAACCTTCCCCAAGAGAGGTTCAAGATGGTCACCATTGCACAGATCCATTCATCTTTGCATCAGATGGATTGGCTCTGTGTTGTGGATCTAATGGAGGCATACCTCCATATTCCGATATGGCCCCAACACTGGAAATGTCTTCGTTTCTCAATTTGAGGCAATCATTTCCAGCACTGAGTCCTGCATTTCAGTCTGAGCTTGGCCCAAGAGTGTTCACCAAAATTATGTCAGTTATAGCGGCTTTGCTCAGGCTGCAAGGAGTCCATGTGTAATCCATATTTGGACGATTTGCTACTCAGATTTCTTTGGCCATAGAAGACAAGTAAGAACTATTGGCTCCTCTTTGCTGGGCTGTGGGGGTGACATTGGATCACCTGGAGGTGTTCGATCTCTGGTCCCCCACGAAGAGAAGAGAACACATCAATGTTTTGGAGCTGTCAGCGATTCTCTCAGCCTTAAAGGCTTTTAAGTCAAACCTCAAGAATAAGGTAGTGTGTATCTGGACGGACAATGCTGAACCAATGTTGTACATGAAGAAACCATGGGGAATCAAATCTTACCTTCTAATTCCTCTATCCCTACAGTTGTGGGTATTGGCTTTTCAGAGGGGAACATGATTACAGGCTGTTCATATTCTGAGTTAAGCGGAGGTAGTGGCAGACACCCGCAGTCGCTTCGTATCTGGATGAAGTTCTCAGTCTAACTTCTTTACAAATCGGCAGCTCTGCTGATGGACTGTTCGATAAGCAGGACAACAAAAAGCTCCCCTTGTATGCCTTGAGAGACTGTTGGGGCTGGGCTCTCTGGGAGACATCCTGGAGCAGTATGACGGCACTGGCTTTTCCGATCCTACCTTTAATTCATCGGGCGCCTCTGAAGTTGAGAGAAGCGAAAAACTGCATGCTGGTGTTTATAGCAAAAATTTGGTCAGCCAGGTTCTGGTTTTCTGAACTGACAGGCCTCTCAGCCCATCCTCCAATTCATCTGCCAGAGATCCTGAACCTCTTATCAGAAAAAGCGGCCTGGTTTGGCCCCTTGGACACACAATCAATCAACTTGGCAGCCTTTTTCCTGCGATTAGGTCGTTGGCTCATCTGGACCTTTCTCAGGACAATCTTTACATCAAACAGGCGTTGCATAAACCATCCACGCAAGCCAAATATAAGAGGAAATGCTTCCGTTTTTGTCACTGGTTCCCAGGCAAAGGTCTCAACCCTCTTTCATTTATAGATAATGTTCTTTCTTTCATACCAAACCTGGCTGCCACAGGAATTCAGATACAGTCCTGCAGGATTTGCATATCGTCAATTGGAGCATATTTGAGCTCCAATTCTTGTTCCTTCACTTTGATAAACCGAGTGGTGAAATGCCATTTTGATAGGCTCCTCCATCTGTACCCGTTCATTAAGGCTCCTCATGCTAAATGTGATCTTAATATAGTTCTGAATGCGTTATGCTACAAACCCTTTTAGCCCATGGCCACCTTTCATCTTAAGTTGCTTTCTTGGAAGGTGCCTTTCCTAGTTGGCATCACCTCAGCGTGGAGGATTAGTGAATTACAGGCACTTTAAGCCGAATAACCCTTTACATTCTTCCATAAGGATAAGGTAATTCTTCACAAACACAGCCTTCTTTCTTGCTAAAAATGGTAACAGATTTTCATATTAGCAAAACCATTGCCTTACCAGTTTTCTTTCCTGACCCTTCAACCAATGCAGAAACGGTCTTGCATAATTTGTATGTGAAGGGGGCAATTAAGGTCTACATGCACAGGACAAAAGAACTTTAGGGCATCCTCAAGCCTATTTGTGATATTCGGAAATACAAAGAAAGGAGTTCAGGTTTCCAAAGCCACCATTTCACGTTGGATAGTTTACTGCATCGATCAGGAAAGCTCATACTGTTGAAAGCCTGCCAACACCAAAAGATCCCCATGCTCATCTGGTGGTTGGGAAGGCAGCCTCTGTGGCTTTCCAGAAATATGTCCCATGGAAGTCCATGCCACGTGGGCCTCTCTGCCTCAATCTTAATTCTAGAGCCGATGCTCAGTTTGGTGAGGCTGTTCTCAGAAACCTTTTTAAATAGGGAGTGTTTATCCATCCACCCAGTAATAGCTCTCCAGTGCTTGGAAAGCACCCATAACTGTGGAGGAAAGGGGAAGGGACATAGGCGTAAGAACATGTTACTTTAGTGACTAACGTACTCTTAGTCGATAGTCCACTTTCCTTTATACACCCGCACGCCGTCCCCTCTTAAAAAATATCCTTTGGTTGCTGTCTACCAATCTAGGCGATCGAAAAGGACTGAAGGGTGTGGCATGTGCAGGGTCGGACTGGGGCATAAAATTGTCTCGGGCACCAACGAAAAAGTGGCCCACAGATGCAAATGGGAATTCATTCCTTTTGTGACGCTGTTTAAATAGTACCCAAGGGGAGGTTTTTGATAAAATGTGATGCAAGTTGTACATTTTAAAGAATATTTGTTCAGCAACAGTGGTCAAAACTATTAGCCGCATAGTGAAGTAATTCATCAAACTGGCTCACATTGGGCAAAAAAGTGCCCCACTTTGACCCAAAAAACTGGCCCACTAAGTATACTATGTTTTTGGTTCGGCCATGGGCCTATTGACCTATAAGTCAGCCCGAGCCTGGGCATGGGGATAACACTGCAAGCACGTAAACATTAAAAAGGACAACGTTTTTTGGTGCTTTACCAAAAAGTGCTCCAGTCCTGTTCCGATGGACCAAATGTCCCATAAGTATGGCAGAAAGGGGACTCTGGACTAGGAGTACGTTAGTCGCTATGAAGAGTAACATTTTCTGTCCCCCTGCCCTCTTTCCAGCATGTGCCCTAGCATGTGCAACGCCATAGAACATGTTTGCAAAATAATAGCTCTTTGGGAACAACTAATGGCCTTGACGTGATCTCCAAAGTGTATTGCTATCGAAGGAACACCCTGCTCTGCTCCATGAATTTTTCTCAGTACCAGCATTGGGGAGCTACTTCCTCAATTTTTGCAAACTCAAGTTTGGTGCAAGGCACAAAAAAAGACTGCTCTTGTCTCTGACATAAAGTTTTCTGCCATGATATAAGAGGACAGGTTAGCCCCCCTCCTTGTTTCACATGCAAGAGCATCAATGTCTTGTTTTGGTGTTGCTGTGCAATGCATTTTACTTTCGCCTACTTTGAGGGTAATAAACAATTCCACAAAGACATTAATGTGTGCATTTTAATTGGTGTAGCTTCTGCTGTCAAAAATCCCTTTTCTTTCCAGAAGATTACATGATCGTGTACTGTCCTAAACGCGAAGCAGTTGTCTGTAAACAACATAGGCCTTCGGCATAGGGAGGATAACTCAGGGGCAACACGCTCGCCTTTGGAAGCAAGACGACACGGAGCAACACAGGTTCAATCCCCGGATCTGGGTATTAAGCGTGTCATAAATACCAATTATACTTTATAATTATAGTGCATGATCATGCCAATTCTGGAAGTTCAACTATTTGTGGCAAGTAAACATCTGGGAGCTGTCCACTCGCAATTATTACATATGATATGATATGATAGGTTATTTATAACGCGCTTAATACCCAGAGGTTTCTACGCGCTTAGCTCTCCCTTTTCATTCATCAAACAAGATCCTTACACTTCATACACCTCTTCGAAGCTCAGGAACAGGATTTCTGTCAAATTCTGGCATGGCTTAGTGAGTCTGTTTTTAATAAACGCTCATGGGGCTCCACATCCGTCAAACCTGGCAGTAGTGAGGTTGCATTTAACACTAATCTTTGTTAATGAGTTACACAAGTCAGTTTCAGTAGAATGGGCTCATATTTAATGTATGGATGCTGACAAATGTGTTCATTTTGAGCTACAGTGCATTTTCCTCATGTGGTACTGCCACAGTAACGGATGATCCTAGCACTATATTCTCGAAGCTTTGTACCGCTAGTGCACTCACTGCATGAAGGGTGGAAAACCTGTCGCAAGCTGATCTAAAGTAAGTGATGGTCGACATGCATCACCATGCTCCTGTGTCAATAGTGCCCGTGCTTATCCCTGTTTCATTACAGGTTCAAATAAATGTTTCTTGGTAATCGGGCAATCCAACTGCAGGTGCACTGGCCAAGGCTTCTTTTATTTCTACAAAGGCTATCTCTGCTGCCTCTGACCATTGTAATGATGTGGGTGTATGCAAAAGATTCAATTCTTGTGATAGATGTACTATTGTGCTGTAACCCAATATCCACTGGTGGCAGTATCGTGTAGCCCTCTAAAAGGGACTCGTCTGACTAATTGTAATTGGCTTGGGCAGTTTTAAAATGGCTTCCTACTGTGATTCTGTTATGCTCCTACTCCCTTCTGATATTTCACATCATAAATAATGCACCTTTTCTTTGCGTAGCTGTAATTGTTTTGTGGATGCTTTGCAGTGTGTTTCTATCAATACAGTAAGTAATACTGATGTGTATTGTTTGCATGTCTCGTAAGCTGGCAATGCAATCAGTAGATTGTCTATGGTATAGTACGAACACTTAGACTCCCGGAAATCTGATATCATCTATGTCCTTATTCAAAATCTGGGAGAAGAGGGAGGGGCGCATTTGCACGGTGACAAGATGGCCGCAGCCTGAGAGAGCTTCATCCTGGGCTCAAAAATCCTTTGATCAGATCCTTGTCTCCCGTTTCAGAAACCCCACCATCATCCCTATTATTGTCCCTCAAACTCGGCGCTGCAGGCTACGCTGAAAATCAGAGCCCCTGTGAGGCTGTGGCGATAGCCTGAGTCTGGACCCAGTGCGAGGCCTCTGGTGGGAGGAGACACCGGAGGCACTGTGGTTGCCTAGCTGACAAGCCGCAGTCCCTGTGTGGCTTGGAGGCACAGGGAATATCATTCTCCTGCTGTGTGGCTTAGGCGGCCACGGACCGGAACTACTGCACCCTCTCTGCTCGCCTCGTGGGCTGTCGTCGAGCACCTGGAGTCCCCATCCCAGACCTGGGGGTGGGCACAACGAGTGGGGTGACCAGGCTGGTGGCCGCAGCGGGACCGTGGAGCCTCCGACCCAGCTCCCATCCTGCATCCACGCTCTATGCTGGATTCCTGCTGCGTGAGGACAGGACCTCCACCTACACAGCAGCCCGGCCCGTGGCAGTACTTCAGCCACAGCACAATCATGTAGCTGGCCCCCCAGCTTGGGCTGGTGTGGCCGACATTGGCCGATTTCAGTGGCCCCCACATGATCCATGGCCTGCACCTTGGGAAGAAGAAGGTGAGAGCTCCCGACCCCTGTTTCTGCCATTGCCAAGACAATGAAGATCAGTGGAAGGGGGAGCAGGAAGGCCAGCAATCACCCCGCTCCGGTAGACAGCACTGCCTGGCATGTGCATCTGCAGCTGCTTGCAGATGGTTGAAGAGCAAGGGAGAGGGGGTTAACTCCCCAGACCCAACCCAGATAACAGTACTGATGCTTCCCCACCTCGCATAGGTCCTGTAACTGAAATGGAGCAGCAGGATACGAGGGAAGCCTGATCTGAAGTCCAGGGAAGATCCCTCTCCACACACAACCAGGGCCTACTAATATCTTATCACAACAACAAGCATGTCGCTACAGAGTTAATAGAGGCTGCAGACAACTGTGACAAGGAATAAAATAAGCAGTATCGCATTGCTATTTGCCACTCTCTAACACCCAGCACCTGCCATAATAACGCAACTTGCTGGTCGCAGAAGACCTTTTGAAAGGCCTTCTATGAGCAGCAGGCTGCATTATTACGGTGGGTGCTGGGTGTTAGCAAGTGGTGGGTCAGTACACAACGATGGATAGAGGGACAGCCAGTTACTAGCCAGTTATTAAGTTACTGCCACCTCAATTCTAAACATACGCCCAGCACACTGGTTCTTTCTCGCCAACAGTCATCCTGTGCCCCCCCCCTACCTAAGACAAGCAGTGACCATGTTCTCATTTCGTGGTGTTATTTGTGACACTCACTGAGGCCAATGTCTGCCACACGGCAATACTCCTTTTGTCTCAAAGCTAGTAGTGATCGAGCAGCTTGCAGTCCCTCCCATCAGAATGTAGGCATGAAACTGCTAATGATGGGCCATATTAGTCACTGAATAGTTTCGTGCCTGCATTCTGATGGGAGGGGAAGTGCAGGGGGGTGTGGGTAGTTCTGGCGTGCTTGTGATGTCACACATTCATAGGCGCCCCCCCTACTTTTGTCTGTGCCTCCCCTACTTTTTTTTTGGCTCCCTCTGTGCCCCTCCTAAATTTGATTCCTGGCGACGACACTGAGTGTTACCCAGTCTAACGAAAATAATAACGCTGCCTGTTGCTCCTAGAAGAGGCCTTCTATGAGCAGCAGGCAGCGTTATTACAGCGGGTGCTGGGTGTTAGAGAGCAGGTGCTCTCTAACACCCAGCACCCGCCGTAATTACGAGCAGCAGGCAGCATTATTAGAGCGGGTGCTGGGTGTTAGAGAGCATCCCTCTCTTGTAGGAATTGGTCTGCAGTGTAGAGGAAGATTAGGTAGAGAGGACCTTCTCACTTGATAACAACGGGCCTGAGAGGTAAGCAAAGCCTAGCCCAACTTTTTATTCTAAAAATATCTTTTTAATGTGAACTATTCAAAGGCCTTCTGCAAGCAGGATGTGTTATTGGTGCAGGTGGCCGCGCTGGGAATTAATTTTCTTCTGCCCATTTGGGTGGGAGAAATATCAATACCAGCCACTTGCTTGCGCTCAGCCCTGCACTAAAAGCACTGTCGGTGCTAACAGAAAGCATTCTTTCAATCACAATTTAAAGAATATTACCTTTTCTGAGCAGGCTGTGTTAAAATTGCAGGGCTGTGTGCATTTGGTGGGCAAAATATTCATCCCAGAGCCCTTGGCTAGCACGCAGCTCTGCACTGATAAAGCCTGCAGAAGGCTAAATCATTTGTTCTTTCCTGTCAGCAGCAACTACGACTTGCAATTAATAGATTTGTGATCATCATGTTAGCACTTGAATCAGAATAGTGCTTGGAATCAAGAGGAAACAGGAGACCATTTAGCAAAGCTAATTGTCAGGAGTCCCATGAATGTGTAAATAAGTTAGTTAGATGCCTTAAACACCACATTTGCACAGAAAGTGTGTCAAAGCTATTTCTTTTTAAAGCTGAGTTCATTCATGAGATCAAACATGGTTTTGCATTCTGAGATGTGTAGTCTTCGGTTCAGGGTGGTGCAAATACTCCAAGGAGGTTGCTTTGGGTGTACTTTGCAAATAAACAAGACCATTGTACCTCTTGTTTAACCCAAAACAAATGTGTACTAATTAGAGCTTGGACGTTTGTGGCAGCAAACCTTTGCATTTTACAGACATTGCACTGATGTTATACTTCAGAGGTACATAGAAATCATTTCTGAATTATTGCTAATTCTATATCTTGGGGTACAACTAATTCTGGTGATATTCAATATTAGTGCAAAATTGCTAATCAAATTAGTTCATTTGCTAATCAAAAAAATGTAATTAGCAAAATCTGCTAAGCAATTTTTGAAAATGAATTTATGCCTTGTGCGACCTCCTTGCGGCTGATGCCTAGCACCCCGAAGAAGGATCCTGGGACCCCAGATACTGACACAATTGAAGACAACAGTGATGTACTCCAGGCCGTCACTGCCCTACAGCTGTGTATTTGGTCAACAAATCTGCTAGACATACGGTGGGGTAGGCCTCCGCACCCCCTCCTATGAGGTGCCCTACACGACACAAGGTGGGCCCTGCTGATAACACAGGACAAGTTTGGCGATGGCACAGGAATATTGCAAACGATTGGGAGTTTCATTACCCTACGGGGTTTGTGCATCATGGTGAACCCCAAGAAACAGGCCAAACTAGACCAATCCACCAGGATGGAGGCAATAGCACCAGCCCGACCGGTGAACCCCAGACCGTCGCAGCTAGATGTCGCAGCCCTCAATCACACTCTACTGGCCCTTAAAACAAGCACCGACTCCCTGGGCATGAAGATTGATGCTGTGACGAGCAAAGTCAAAATATCAGCAATCCGGATTAAGCTATGTGGGCGCATGATTGAAGCAGAGACCAGAATTAGTGTGGGAGAAGACGTGTCGGCCCAGCAGCGAGAAGTTTCCCTCTTACAATAGACTGTTAAGAAAATTGCAAATTAAAATGACGATCTGGGGGACAATCTTAACGCAATTACGTGTGTATCCTTGACGTGCCAGAGTCCACCCCCATTGGAAACATGGAACAATTTGTTGAAATGCTATTAATGGAAGTGCTGGCTGAACCCCCGGTCTACAAGATGTTCCTTGTGGAAAGAGCACACACTCCCTGCCGGCCAGGCCCCCACCCAAGGCCCCCGAACACCCTGCAATTGCCTGGATCTTTAACTACTGTGATAGGGATGTTCTACTTAAGGCAGCACGAGAAAAGGGAGAATTGTGATGGCGGCACAGACCTGGCTAGATATAGCGGGCTATCATGGTTTTACAACGTTTGGTGATCATTGTATCCAAATAAATGGGAGTATATTTTCCACTCTGGGGTACCACAGCAGCTCATCTAGAATAGATAACATGATGGTATCATCTGAATTGCTCCATTGGGTTGGTGAGACCAGGAACCTCCCCTGGGATCCTCTCTGATCACTCTGCTGTTTGGGTCTCGCTAATAGCCCCCAGTAACTCCACGCAATTGTGCTGGCAGTTTCCAAGCCTGCATGCTTCAAAATGCCCTATTTCGAGAAGAAATCGCCCAAGACATAAACACCTTCTTCCAAGCCAACGTATGGTCTGTTCCAGATAATGGGGTGGTATGGGAAACCTTTAAGGGATACATCAGGGGTTGCTGTATGTCACGAGAGGGTGGTGTCCTGCGTGCTTTGATGTCCTCCCTCAAACGAGAAATCAAGAATCTAGAGCGACGACAAGGGTCTGATGACTCTGCCATGTTTCAACACGAATTTAGGGAAAAGTGAGCAGCAATGCCCAAATTTATGGAGAGGGAGGCGAGGTTTCTCGGAGACCCTGTTGCAGCAGCTGCATACAGGGAGGTGGACCACCCAAGCCACACATTGGCATGGGCTATTAGACAAGAACGTCAGTTAGAGGACATCCCAGAGATCAAGGTCCCGTCTGGAACCACAATTCGAGATTATTGGTCAATAAATGAGGTCTTTCGGGAATATTATGAGAACCTATACACCTCAAAATCATGAATGGGACGTGATACCATTTCCCAATATTTAGACCAAGTGGCTATGGGCTGGCTCGACGCTGACATTGGCAGCAGTTTGAACGTGCCACCCTCCGATGAGGAAATACTAACGGCAATCCGTTCCCTCCCATGAGGCAAGGCCCCTACCATGGACGGTATTACTGCAGAATTGTTTAAAGAATATAGTGAACTTGTGGTTCCACATCACTGCAGTATGTTTGAATCCTCATTCTCGACAGGGATCCTGCCTAAGTCTACTAGAACTGCATTGGTTACGGTCCTGCTGAAACCAGGGAAGGTCCCCAGTAAATGCCCTTCCTATCACCCCCTATCGCTAATACGCTAATAAACACAGATAATAAAATCCTAGCAAAAATCCTAGCTGACCGACTGCTACCACACATGCCAGCACTGTTCCTTCCCGACCAGGCAGGCTTCATCCCCGGCAGATCTACTCAAATAAATCGCAGACTACTATTCATGCTTACGCATAATGTGAATACTGAAATTCCCATAGCCATAGCTGCACTACATGCCAAAAAACCTTTGATTCAGTAGAGTGGCCCTTCCTGTTTGAGGTGCCTTGCCGATCCCCATTGGGACTGGTGTATTTGCAATAGTTCAATTTTTCCAACACGTGATACACGCCAGGGGTGCCCCTCTCTCACATTCTGTTCGCTTTGGCTATGGAACCGGTTGCCTGCTTCCTCAGAGAATACCATGCCCATCGTGGTGTTAGGATACAATCGCATGTCTCCATTGTCTCCCTGTATCTGGACGACATGTTGCTTTATATTAAAAATCCGCGTGACAACCTGCAACCATTGGTGCAAGCGATCAAACATTTTGGTGACCTCTCAGGACTCGGAATAAACTGGTCGAAATCCGAACTAATGCCTGACACCAGGAGTGCGGAGAGTGATATAAACAGAGACTTCAAGTGGTGCCCACATGGGATACGGTATAAAGGGGTCCATGTGACCCTGTCCTATGCTACACTCTACACCGGGCACTATCTGAAAGCCCTCGAATATCTGGAGCGCACAGTTGAGGGATGGATCCTACTCCCACTGTCCCAGGCAGCCAGGATCTTGTTGGCAAAAATGGTTCTCGTCCCTAAATTATTATACATTTTCAACAACTCTCCCACCTGACCGCGGTCTGGATTCTGGTCTAGACTACGGATGCTGATGATGCAGTTGGTATTGGTTAGCAGACAGGCCAGAATCTCACACAACACCATGATCCTATCATATGCAGAGGGAGGCTTAGAGTACCCCGACAGGTATCACTACTTTCTGGCCGCCTAGTACCAATAGTCGGTGTGGTGGTGGTCCCCATCCCCTGCACCACACACCACAATAGAAAAGGTGATAATGTACCCGAATGACCTGAGAGGTTTGGTGTGGGAGGGGCCCCACTTAGTGGAACAATCAGATATTCAACCAGTGGAAGTTACTTGCAAAGCCTGGGAGCACTAGGGGCGAGTGGTGGATACAGCGTTCTTCCACTTCCCCGGACTCCCAATATATGCAGTGAGGGGAGTCCCGATCACACATGAGAAGATCTTCTGTCAACACTTTGAGAGCCTGGGGTTTTACACATTGGGAGATCTCATAGTGAAAGGGCAATTCATCACCTGGGACACTTTGAGTGAGAGGGGCGACTGGAACTCAATCACAATGCTCTTATACTACTGGTTACGTGCGGTACTTCAATCTAAATGGCCTGATTACGCATGAGCAACTACCCCCTCCCCATTGCTTCAATATGTTTTTCAACCTACACATGATGGGAAGCTGATCTCCTCTATATATAATATCATTAGATCCCGGAAATCCCTCCCCCGCCCCCCCTCGTTTACACAACTATAGAGTTCAATGGGAGGAAGCATTGGGCAAGGAGTTTGCAGACTCTCAATGGAAACGAATTTGCATGCAGACAAGAGGTCTCTCCCTGAATAACCGGCTACGCCTGGCACACTTTAAATTCCTACATCAGGTTCACTACTCCCCGGCACGATGACATCGTTTTTATCCAGGCAGATCCTCCTCATGCAACAGATGCTATATGGAAGGAGCTGACTATTTTCATGTGGTTTGGGCTTGCCCCTGCATACAGCAGTTTTGTGAGAAGGTGGAAAGGGCAGTAGTTGAAATCCTCCTTACCCCACGAGAGTACTCGGCTGAATCATAGTTACTGGCCCTCATAGAAGGTGGCCCCAAGTCTGAAAGGAGCTTTCTTGGCCTGGCATCAGTGGTAGCCGGGTCGCTAATAGCTAGAGCATGGAGTAAGCTTAAACACTGTGTTTCCAGGCTTGGCTAAATTGCATGCATGTGTGAGCGGAGGGAAGTAGGGTATGCAAAATCACTACCAGCCAGTGACAGACCCCTAGACTATTGGGCACTCCTCAGATCCTACTTGTCTAGGAGTATGGAGGACATTGACACCCATAAATGGACTTGAACTGGCAGACCTAACGTGGTACTAACTAATGGCTATGTCTGAACTATGATATTTCGCTGTGCTGGTTTTCCCACCTATGACCGAAACAAATGCTTTTTTATCATGTCTATCCATATATATGCCCTCAATTGTGCCCTCAATTGTGGCTCACTGCACTGCCCTGGGTTGTGAGTGGGATAGGAAGCAGGGGGACGGGCCATAGGTCCTTGGGTTGGCAGTTTTGGTTTATTACATCAATAACTAATAAAACCAAGCTTTAAAAAAAAGAAAATCTGGGAGATTAGGGTTTGGCTCTCGGTGTACCCCAGATGACGGTGACACCACACGCACTGAACCCCAGAATGGGTAAAGTCGAACAAATACTGACTCTCTGGATATATAGGAATTGAAAAGAATGCAGAACACACATTCACTACTGTGAAATACTGAGCAAATGAGGGAATAGACAACATTATGGTTGCTGGATTGGGGTCACGTAATATTATCCCTACCAATAATGTCGCCATATATATGGTCGTCAGGAAAGGCCATAGGCGATATTATTGATGGGGTTAATATTAGGTTTAATTGGGATTGGGGATTGCGGTGGTGTCCCCGCTCCCTTAAAAAAAATATGGGGGTTGCGGGGGTGTCCCTCTGCAGGTTCCTTGGATTCATATTTCCACAAAAAAAGTCGCCATTCTTGTATGGTGATATTTTTGTCGGGTATTAACACATGGAACCGCTGGATTAAGGAACTATTAGGAATGCAGGTAAAACTACTGTTTCGGACCATGTGCCCAACCCTCTTTTTGTATATGGATTGCTCCCTCTCTATTAATGCTATCACTTAATTCTCATGCATTTGTTGTATGTCGAAGGAAAACTCCATTAAGAGGGATTACCATGGAATGATCAAATGTGAAAAAGAAAACGAAAGCGGACATTTCTGACAACCCACGCCCCCAAACCCGTTACCTACCTCTTGGCAGCGCACCTCCTTGTGTGCCGTCATTTCCTACATCCCTCTGCGATGCTGGTTCCCTTGACTTACATGAATGGGAGCCGGCGCCTATTTAATAGGCAACGGGCGACACCCCTGCAACCTGTGATGGGATTGTAGTGAACAAGGTTGCAGGGGACACCACCGCAGCCCCCAGGGCCCTTGTTCACTATAATGACACTGAATGGGGGATTTATTCGAAATATTCGGCTGTAGTAATTTTCATACAGTTGATTTTTGATAAAATCTCCCATTCGTTTTTTTTTATAACAAATATACGGATTCCTATCTGGAATTAAATAAAAGATGCACTTCGATTTACACAACAAATTCCTTCCCAATAAATGTACTGACAACACATTACTTCAAAGGAATGCATGTTGGTCTGAGACCGGCCCAGGGATCACTATCAAAGGTTCTGCCATTGGATTATTTGCAATGCCTTCAGGCCATACATACCATTACAGAAGATTATGGAACATAGGGAACATCTTTATATTTGATCGCAGAATGGTTACTTTTTTTCCCATTCATTTCATATTTCAAAAAGGACCTTCTTGGTCTACTAGAATTAGTGTGTTAGTCATTTTTCCCCTGGCATTCCTAATCATTGTTTTGTTGCCTAGCCGGTGTAGGAAAATCTTAGTGTTCACTTTTGGAAATCCAGTCCCCTTGGTCATCTGGTTCCTCGTTCACTGGCCCCTCCGGCAACTATATTCGCAAACACAACCCCTGCTGGTGCAAAGATTGTAATTATAGCAACATACATTTATATTCATTAACTTCTTTCTTTTGATCCGGACCAGAAGCACAATCATTTATCAAAGAAATAAGTTCTAAAAGGGGCATTGTTTACCCCATACAGATGTTTGTTGTGCCTGTACCTTTCAATAACCCGTGAACAAAATCACCTGCCACTGCTTCTTATGCCTTTTTGGAAGGCTTATTCATACCAGAATGATGCATAAAAGCAACCTTTGAATGATCAAGATATTCTCCAGGAGACTCCTCTTTTCTCTATTTGCAGTTACTTCTTTTCTCCCAATCTGCTTTCCTTGGAAACACTATTGTAGTTTCCTGCATCAAAAAATGTCTCACATGGGGGGCGTGGCGTGGAGCGCCAGCAATGTGGTTTCTCTCTTGATAGCCTCTGTGCGAAGCCTGTGGCGTTGCATTCTTTAGCACGGTTTCGGCAAACCTCTTTCGAGGCAAATGCCTGTACATTAATTGCAAGGTAAGATAGAATAGGTCTGCAAACTGTGCACTTATAAAGCAAACAGCACAAAGGCATAGGGACTACACCATAACGGAATGCACCAACAACAGAAAGGACGTCTCCCTTCAACATTCTTACCTTACTGCTACTGTGCATGGGAGCAAACAACGTGAAAGTACTAATACCAGAACATCAGTGCAACGTACCAAGCACGCTACATTGTGTCTGATAACTACGCAGATGGTGCAGTATACAATAGTACAGAAGCATAACAGGGTTTTTTTGGTACGTAGCAATGGCAAGCACCTTATAGTGGCTGGAAGAAAATTTCACTCATGACGCAATAACTTACGATAGTAACCCCATTGGTACTCACAGTAGTGCGAAACATACATCATGTAATATATAGTGTGTCATGTACACCTAACACATTTTCTTTTTGGTAAGAGAACATATTGGAAAGGAAAGCAAGGCAGCACAAGCAGTACTCCTTCCAGAAAAGCATACGGGCATATGATAGGAAAGAAACTCTGTAAATAGCAAAATGGTCAGTTTGGAAGCCAGAATGGACGAATTGGTGAACAAATGTGCTGCCTTAAAAGATTGCATTCAAGGGTATATTATGGACAAAATAAAACTGCACTGCCACACCTGCATGTGTACCCCTTTCCCCATTTCACAGCCCGCCATCGCCTCAAAATCTGTGTGATGGGAGACGTCACGGTGAACCGTGAAGCCCTTCCTCCCCTCACGACCAACTTGTGCAAATCCCCAATTCCCCACAATAAGTTTTCACTTCTGCTACCCCTTCCCTTTGCTAAAGGTGTGTATGAATGTGTGCAATTAAACGTTCATATCTAAATTGTTGATGAGTATATATGTCGTATTGATTTTTTTTTAAAATGCCATTATGACTAAGCGGTGCACAGTCCTCGTAGGAATGACCGCAATTAAGCAAAAGGTAAGTGTCATATGGACACTGCACCTGCCCGGCCTATCCACAATGACAATGGAGGCATCAGTAAGACGGCAGGATGACCCACACGTCTGCATGTTGTGCACCACCTATAATTACGTGTGGGAGTGGACATTTGTTGGTTGTGCAAGTACATGCATGTGTATGTGTTCCTCTGAGTCCTGGTAACAACGCCACACTGCAGCATATGCGAACAAACTTTAATTAGGTCCAGCCACCCACCCACGTCCTACAGGTAGCTATACAGAAAAACATCCCACCAGCTACACCCTATAAACACCCAGTGTGTCCCAAAATGGTCAGCGCAAGTGTGCGATACTATTAATCTGTAGAGAAGTGGCAACGGTGTGCATAGGACCCCTATACACATGCGCACAACATATTCCACCAAAAAGGCATCCTGCGGACAGCCGTCCCTAGGGAAAATAGTGGCAATGTCACCATGCGACCGCACCCACTCTGCGCGTGGACACTCATTTCGGGGACACCATCCGGACCCTGGAACAGTGGAAAAGTGCAGTGTTGTGCAAAGGAACTAGTGTTTTTCGGAAAGTATCAGTTTGTACCTTTTCAGAACAGAGTAGCAGGCCACATACGTTTGTCCTGTAAGTGAAGCTGAACCGAATCTGCTGTGCTAAATTGCCTTTGCAAGTAATGGCAACCATGTCAGGCCGGCTCAGTGCGCTCATTAATGGAGGAAAGTATCAACGGCCCTTCCTGTGACCCACACCCTCAGTTGCGGTAGCCCCCACTGTCCCATTCCCATGGGTAGCATGCTGAAAACGGTAGTACGTGGCATGTGCGTTTCCCCAAAGTAGGCGGAGGGCCGTGCCCCAATAAAGCAAAAACATTCCGTCTTCCCTTTCCACTTTCTTCTTTCCAGCACACCATCACTGGGTACTGTTGAAATGTTGCACACACATCCACCAATCACATCAAAGTTCTCCATGTAACAGTATTAGTTGTGTACAACAGTCCTCTGCGTACATACCACACCCAGAAACGTTATTGCGCAATACCTCAGCCTCCACAGTCCCATTTCCATAGCCATCCTCAAAATCCCTGGATGTGCATTTCGTGCTGCGTGCGGGCGTGGGGGAATAAATTGCCTTAAGAACAGCCCTAAACGTTCCGAACAAAGATCATATAGCACAACACAGAAGACAAAACAACTGGCTGACAATTAAGGACATAATCCTGCTTAAAACAAAATCTTTGACCTCCAAATGCCTGAACAACGCCGCCCCACTCTACCTCACTAATCGCATTGCCAGAAAAACCTCTAATCGCCGTTCTAGGACTACTAACTCCTTCTGCCTCAATGTACCTCGATTTAACTTAACCAAATCTGGTGGCAGAAGCTTCCCAGTTATGGCAGTTCAAACTTGGAACTCACTCCCTCTTACACTCAGCTCTGATCAAACCTACCCTAGCTTCAGACGTAACATTCAGAAATGGCTGAGAATTAACGATAATCATCCTGAGACCTAATCCCAAGAACAATGCGCAACACAAATTCATGTCACAGCATATATCCGTGAACAACTATTTTTTTGTGGATTCATTATAAGCAACTAGCATGCGGTCTGCTCTCTTCACGCCGACTACCTGTAACATATGTATCTTGTAAATATTGTAAACTACTGACTACCTCGTAACTATGTACCTTGTAAATCTTGTAAATTGTAATTTGAAATTTTGTTAACTACATTTCTTGTAACCTAAGCTTAACGTTTTCATGTACTGCTTGCGCCCAGTTACCCCCGGGTTTGGTGCGCCATACAAATAAATAAACAAACAAACAACAAACAAACAATTGCAACCAGGGTAGGGGAGTTTGTTTGTAGTGCCGGCTCTGAAAAGAGCCCTTTTTCAAAACTATTATTATTTATTTTTTTAGGTGCTTACAGAGTCACACCTTTTTTCGGTTTTTATTTCATTTTGTGTGTTCTTGTGCTCACATTGTTACAGTAAACTCTTCAACGCATCTTGTAGATTGGCAAACAAATCAGCATTGCCAATGGGCGACAACGAAATGCCATTTGCATGGAAAAACTCAGCATTTCCACAACTAATTGGGTCATTGTTGCAGAAGAACATCCCACGAGCGGACACACAATCAGACAGGCTTCTGTTGATGAGACACCTCGTCTGGCTCGGAACAACATGCATTAGCATTGTCCCATACTCTTCTTGGTGTAATGGATGAGAAAAGCACCTGGGCAATGGGAAAAAGGCACTGCACTGCATTCAGCAACTTCCTGAGTCGACAGAACAAACCTAAACAAGCCACGTAACCCATATCCATACCGCCGTAGTGCACAACGACAACATCGACAGTCGAAAACGTGGCCAGGTTTCTGCAAAATGCATGCATATCAGCAAAACTGCAGTCATAGACAGCGTTCCACAATGCATCCACCCCTTCCAAACCGAAATTGCCATCAAAGTGTCTTTCCAAGGCATACTTGTGTAGATCTATCACAAAGGCATTACCCAAAATCAACATGATGCGTTTTGCCATGTCAGCCACCCTCAGAGTAATGTAAAACTGTATGACCGCCCCTTTCAGTGAACCACACCCTCAGTACCTCCTTGGATAATCCCCACAGTCCCATTTCCATTGGGCCGCATGGTGAGACGCGCACAATGTGGCACATGCACTTCTCAAAGTACTGCGAGGGCCGCGCCCCAGTAAAGCAGGAACAGTCCTTCTTCCCTTTCCATTATTTTGTGTCCAGCAGTACATCATTGGGTACGGGCAAATAGTCACACATGCATCCACCAACAGCATCCAAGACGTTAGCATCTAACACTGTCAGTTCTGCACAACACTTCATATGTACCATTACAAATTGAGCCTGCTAGTATCCTGTCATTCCAAAGCACATCCAGCAGAAAGTTCAGTAAAACATTGCAATTTGCGCATCCACATTTATCCGCATGAGCTCCCATCACCACAAAATAAAGGTATGAATTATTTTTCCGCTGTATGTTTACAATTCTGTTATAAGTGCCTCTGCGCACGGTTTCTGCCACTGAGCGGCCATTACGTTCTTAAAAAGCATACTTTTTTATCTCCCATCCCCTACCATCAATTGGCACTTCAATGGTATGTGCTTGCAACATTTTCATTTAGCCATATCATACATTGTAATATCGAAACAGGAACTCTCTTCTTTCCTTCGGACAATGCTACGAATTGTTTTCCCCACTAACCCATCTCATACATAAATCGTAAAAATAAGGCACCAAAACCAACAGTAAATGTATTTTAGCAACCTAAAGCTAGTTCCCAAAGTGTCAGTGTCCACACAGCTGTGGTTCTCTCTGGCTGGACTATTGCAACAGCCTCTGTTTAAATCTACCCGCTTCTACTCTCCGCCCTCTGAAACTCATCGAGAAGAGGACTGCGCGACTTGTCCTTGGACTCAAGCCCACAGATCGTATCTCTCCTGGACTGAAATGTGTGCAATAGCTCCCAGTGGCTGCGAGGAATAAGGTGAAAACCCTCTACATTATGCACAAGCCCTTCTGGGCCCTAGCACCTCAATACCTTCAACTCTCACTTCCTAAATATCTCCCTGCTTGAGCTCTTCCCTCATCCAGCTCCAACTCCCTCAGGGTAAATCGCTTCTGCAAGCAACCAGTTGGTGGTAGATCTCTTTCTTCGGCTGGGGCCTCCCTCTGCAACAGCCTCCCTGGCTCCCTGAAACTTGATGAGAACCATTGACGGTTCCAGAACCAAAGCCTTTCTCTTTGCATCTGCTTTTTCCCCTCTTCTCCCAGGCTGACTTCATGGCTGCAACTGATTCTCCACTGGTTACCTGGCTACTCTCTGACGTTGGGCCCAGGTAACCTCCCCCCGCCAGTCGCACCCCTGCACTGCCTTTCTGGTAAACCCCGCTTTTGCCAACTGTTTTCTGTATCATTAACAGTTCCACCACCACCTGATGTCTTCACTTATCCTTGCACTTGGCACAAGCAGGCCACATTTTTATTCATTGCCATTTGTTCTTCTTCTTCCCCCCATGTACTGCACTTTCCCCTCCCCTTACCCATGCACTTGGGTAATTTGAGTGACACGTAGCCTAGTAGATTTGTTGTCTCTGTCTGCCCTCTGTGCCCCCTCCCTTGCCTCATTGTGCCTTGCAAAACTTGTGTATAGATGCTTTATGAATGCCATATCATAGCATTTCACATCATATTATATCATACACACTTGGCTTTCATAACAACAGGATGCCTGCCACTTGCCTCGTGCACTTCACTGGTTTTTTGTTTTCGGCAGTTCCCCACTTACTACAAACTTTTCAAAAACTATAGCACAAAAGCAGCATTGAATGCATGTTACCAACTTCAAACAAGTACATACGGTGCATGCATGCAAACAGGACGGTTGCCCCTTACCATGCACACTTCCGCCGTATCCTTCTGCACTTCTTTGTACAAAGAGACCTTCTGCCACAGTTTTTGCGTAGACAGTACAACCACAAAACTTATTGAGCAATGCCTAATCCTCCACAGTCCCTTTGCCATGGCTTCCATCCTGAAAATGGCCGGATGTGGCATGTGTAATCCTGAAACTACCGTGAAATCTGATGACTTTTTCTGCTAGGAAGGGGGATAGGGGGAGTGTGAAACAATGTAGGGTATGGGGTCTTTAGTGGTCCCCCCTAGTGTTTTTGTTGTTGTTGTTGTTTAAAGTGCATTTTTTGTTACGTGCTTGTACACAACCTTTTTGGTTTTTACTCTTTGTATGAGTATCTGTTTTCTTCTTTTCCTTCAATTTTTACAGAATTATGTTCAATGCTTCTTGCACAGTGTAAAAGAAGGTGGTATTGCCAATGGTGTTCAAAGAAATGCCATTGGCATGGAAGCGGTATATTTTTTGTAACTTCATGCTCTCATAGTGCATGGAGAACCTCCCATCAGTGCACATAAATGCAGACATGCTTCTGTTCATAAGACACCTTCAGAGCTCTGGCTGGGGACAAATTACACCGGCATTGTCCCATACACCGCTTGGTGGAATGATTGAGAAAACGACCTTGGCAGTGGGAAAAATCTGCATCACTGCATTCATCAACTTCTTCAGGTGATGGAGAAAACGTCCACATGACATAAAACCCAAATGTAGACCTCCATAATGCACCACCACAACTTGAACAGTAACGATAGAGGCCACATATCTGCAAAGGCGAACCATGATGCCAAAACTGCACACATAGAGCCTGTCCCACAAAGTGTCCAATCCTTCCAACCCGAAATTAGCAGCAACGCCACTTTGCACAGCATGCCTGTGCAAATCTTCAGCACTGCGACTCTCCATCTCTATCACCTCATTACACACACAGAGTATTGGGAAAAAGTAGTACCGCCCCTTCCTGGGAACCACACCCTTCACACCTGATTGCATAATCCCCACAGTTCCATTCGCATGCGTACCATGCTGAGAATGGCAGGATGTGGCACGTGCGCTTCCCCAGCTACAGCAAGGGCTACACCGCAGTGAAGCAGGGACAGTCATTTCCCCCTCTCCAGTGTTCTTCTTCCAGCACTCCCTCATTGAGTATTGTAAAACATTCACGCATGCATGCAGCAATCACAGCCAACACCTTTGCATCCAACACTATCATTTCTGTACAGCTCTCAATATTTACTGTTGAACACTCCAAGTACACATCGCGTGTGCTTCCAAAGCACCTTCAGTACAACGGTCTGGAATGAATGCATGATTTCAGCATCCAAAATCATCCAGAGCGGCACCCATCATGCCTTTGACCATGCAGACAAAGGTCTACTGCTTGGCCACAACCAGCACAACATAATAGAGCCATGCATGGAACATGTGGCCATAAACCACACCTTTGACCAACCATGCACAAAAAAGTCTACTTCTTGCCTCATAACCAGTACAACATAATGGAGTCATGCTTGTGAACATGTAGCCAGAAACCACACTCCACAAATGTAACATAGCCCACGGAACTTCTACCCAACCCCAGCATCATAACACAGCTATGTATGGAAACATTTAACAGTTAGTAGATTCCACAAACATACCACTGCCTCCGCCGCCCCTACCCACTTCCATTCAAAAACTATGGTGTCACTGCCAAGCAAACCACACAATCTTCACAACAGTGGTCCTACTCCCAGGAAGCTACACAAAACAGAATATCCAAGCACATAGAAGATTCACTTCAACCCTACCCTCTTCTGTACTGACAGTGTTCCATCACTGTACCCAGTGGGCTGAGTGTGTCAGTCTGTACAAATATAGCCCTATCATCGTCTTGCCCCCCCTGGGCAAGCCTGCTCCGGTCTCAGACAATCTTTGACAATCCCCTAGGGAAGGTGTATGTGGCGCCCATACTCCCCCTCCCCCAATCTCCATGTCTCAGGCCCCTTGTGCACTGTGTTACTCCTAGGAACATACCCATATTGTACAGAAGAAATAATACCAACACAATATCAACATACTCCTATCTTACTCCTATGGACACAAATAACAAGACACAAAGAATAACACATGAATTGATTCAATTATAACAATGGAACCCATTTATTTGGGCACACCAAAGCATGATTCAGACAATGCTAAAACTCTAGCCAACACCGAATTTGCACCTTTTATGCTTCTGGTGCAAATGCCGTAACTATAAGCCTCTCAGGTTCCTAATGCAAGCCTATGGTGCAAGCCTTTCATTCTAATACAGTCTAATGCAGGCGTGTGTTTCTAATGCAGTCTAAAAATACAAGCCTATTGTGCAAGCGTCAAACATCCAACAATCCTCTCCTTCATACGGAATCAAACCTCTCTTCAATCCACACCAATCCACACCATGCTTCACACTCACTCTCTTTATCTGTCTGATCTCCCCTTAAAAGCTCTTTGTGTGAGTGTCTGACCAACAACTAGATGATGTCATATTCTCATATTCTATCCATGGGCATAATTCTTGGGGGGGGGCAGGGATACATGTCCCCCCAATCTCCATGGCACACCATTCTGTCCCCACTCATTTGGCACAGGCACCTCCCCTTCAGATGTTATGTCCTCTCCAATCCATCAGCAAAGTTACCCCACTAAATATAATCAATCAGTTTGTCTAGCAATGCACCATACTTCCCATCTGCTTGTGCATTTCTCTGCCTCCAGCTCTCTTCCCACTACTCTCTGCAATCAGTCAGTCAGCTGTGGCAGGCCCCCAAGGCCCCCAAGATCTGGTCACACGACTGTTTCTGCCAAGTTCTGCCAAGATTTCTCTCATAGCTATCGGATTCTGCTCTCTCTCATTCTCAGGATTGCATTCTCCATCCAAACTCCATCAGAAGCTAGCTCAAACAAACTCCATCAGTTTCTAGCTGCATCCTCCATCAGACTCTCAGCATCTATATCGAACTAGCCACAGCTCTCTCAACTCCTTAGCTCTCTCCAACTCTCTAACTCCTTTCTCTCCAGCCCTGGTTATAGTCTCCAATGACGCACATATCTCTCCATGGTTACATTCTAAGAATGTCTCTCTCTGTGTCAGCATTCTATATTCAGGCCGTGCCTGCAAGTCTGTGTTTTGCGTGTACTTTCGTGTCCTGTCACTTTGTGTGCTGTCAGCTTGACATTTGAACATCATATCTTTCTTTCATGGCCATTCTGTGTGAGGCGAAAAACACCATTTATTCCCTATTCCTGCATTCACTCCACTGTAGGCATCACAAAATGCTCTCTCTGTGCCCCTTTTCAAAGCAACTCCCTTTGCTGAGACGGCTTCCCTCCTATCTCTCTACCCACTCCATGTCGCTCCCTTCATGGCCCCAACCCTCATGTTGTCTCTGCGACACTCAGAGCTCAAGCTGATAAGCTTCCTTCTCGGACATGTGTTCATTTTATCTGTCTCCACGCAAATGTTTACAAATTCCTTAATTCATAACAATTCTCCGCACTGAGCCCAGTGCAAAGCCACTCTGTCTTTCTCCATCAGCAAATGGCTTTCAAATGCCAGCCTAATGCTTTCTAACGTTTACAATTCTCGCAATGCAAGCACTAACATAATGCAAAACTCAATCTAAATACATACTCAACATACATACATACATGACAGTCTCTATTATATGTGTCTCTACAAAGCATAACAATGTGAATGGCTTTTCGTGTCATTTCAAATATGCACTGTGTGTGTCATTCCAGGCCTCATTCGTTTTCTTCTAGTGAAAACAATAAGCAAACTCATTCTAAGCACTACATTCTAAGGCAACCATAAATGCATAGCAAATCATGATGCACATTTACCGTGTCTCTAAAGCACTATCATGGCACTCCAAATACGTGCAAGAGTCATTCTATTGCAAATGGCAAAAGTGTCTAGCAATCTATAGGCAAATTGCAAATGCATACAAAGATAGCAGTCTAATAATATGGATAGCTAAATACCTAATAATGGGTAATGGTTCTCTACAGAGAGTCTTATGATTCTCCTAATGATAACAATTCAGGCATCTCATTTCATCCAATCCCACAATCCTCCCCTTTAATCAATAAATAATCATAAGATAAGTCTGATATAACATAGCATAGCAATCGTGGTATGCTAATACTAAGCAAAGTTACTGAAGGAAAAAAGCATATATCTCTCATGATGCAAAAACCCTTCAGAAATTTAATGCAAGCATTTCACTCTATCAGTGGCAAGCTAAAATATCAAATGCAAAACCGCAAATGTGTCAGAAATCAGAATAGCATAGCCAAATGTCAAAGGTCAAAAAGTCAAGCCAAAGGTCTGAAGTCAAAAGTGTCTACAAGCCAAAAGTGTGAAAGTGTCTCTACAAGCAGAAAACGAAAATGCAATGCATAGAATCAATGCATAAGTACTGCGTTTACAGGTGTTTCCAATTCAATGTGTCAAGCACAAAATATGACAATCACTTTCACAGGTCAGTACAGATGTCAGTAGCCAAATAGGCTAAATATTCAGTGATCAGTGCATACATATCAGTGTACACATCCAAAGTATTCAGTTATATAGGCCAATTCATTTACTATATTCCAGTTCAAGATATTTCCAGGTCACTCATGAGGTATGTGTGTCCTCACATCAGTGTACATTCCAGTTAGTACAAATCAATTCTAATACAAAAGGTTTCAGCCAAGGAATGTCAACAAAGATGCAGTGTCAACAAAGCAAGTGTTCACAAACGGATCATGTGTTCACTAAGAGCATATCAGTGTGTTCAGCAAAAGGTCAAAGTTCAGGTAGCAAAGTTCTCCACAGCAACAAAGTGTGAAGCCAATCGTGTTCAGGCAGCAGAAACGTGTACAAACCAATTCAGGCTGGCCTGCTTGATAAATGGCAGCAAGCTAAATGAGATTTTCGCACAGGGCTCCATCAAGGAGCAATCAAGTGACAGGTACCATATGAGCCCCATTCGTCCCCATGTGGTGATCAACATATGCCCTTCACTTCAAAGGTAGCACAGGGAAAAACCTCGTGTCAGGACTTTCAATTGATGCCAATTGATGCTTACGCTCCCTTTTTCCCTAGGCCTCATTCTCGTCATGAACAAGGCGAGTGCAAAACAAAAGCACATGTGCACTCATTCAGAGTGTTTCCAAGATGTTTACTCTCCAGTGCAATTCCATGCACATTGCAATTTCATGCACATTGGCCCTTCTCCGTAGGCCCAAACTCCAGCTTCAAATTCTCTCCTTCCCTCACCAGGTCATGCTGTTGTCATGTGTTGCCATGCCATGTCCCATGCTCTTCAAATGAGGGACAGCCAGCCAGCGTTGAATGCGAGTGCAAAGTGCAAGTTTCAAAGCACCATCGATCAATGCTCAATCTCTTGAACTCAAGAGACAAAGCTTCACTGCGTTCAAACGTGGATCAGGCAAGAAATTCTTTCAGAGTGTGTATTCCTGCTCATTGCTGCATTTTTCCTTTTCTTGTCAGGCGCAAACTTGTCTGGTGCAAAAGGTAAGGCATTCGAAATGGATTCTCTTCTCGCTGCATATTACAAAAGCTGCTCACAAAGCAATTCAAATTTCTTCTCTTCTCTGCTCTCTGCTGAACAATTTATTTCACTGCTCTCTCTTTCTCACTTGGCACAGGATGCTGCAAGGTGTATTCTCTCTGCACAGTCGGTCAAAATCTTAACTCTCCATGGCAATAGGTGTTATGCCACAAAGTCTGTTTAGTCTGGGTAGCAAGCAGATTTTCTGGGTACATTCTCAGAGCACAGCCATTGGACAAGGTCACACACTAAGGCCTCTCTCCAGGTCGGTCAATCGGTCGGTCGGCATTCCCCAGAAGTCCTGCTGCAAAGCATCAAATGGTCAGATGCCAATGTCTCATCATTGCTGCAAACAAACAGCCATGATGCAAAGTCACATTTCAAGGTGACAAAAGCCAGTCTCTTACTCTATTCTTGGTGCTGTTGCAAAACAGCCATTCAAAGTCACAAGGTGTCAGCCATCATGGATCTCATCAAAGTCTGGTCAAATCTGCTCTCAGGCGTCATGCTGCTGCCTATCATGGTCTCGTCATTTCATGCGCCAATGCCATCTGGTCTGTCAATGAGATCTCGGTCTGTGCGATCTCGGTCTGGTCAAGGTGTCTCCAGATTTCGTGCAAGAAAAACAAAAGTGCAAGAATCAGTCTTACTCAGTTTCAGGTGTTTTTTCAAATCCCAAAAAATAAAACAGAAACCCGGTAAGTGGATCAACAAACCAGCTGCAATCCCATCTTATCAGTCCACATTTAGTGAAAATCCGGGTGCCCCCTCCATTTGTCAGTCTGTAAAAATATAGCCCTATCATCGTCTTGCCCCCCATGGGCAAGCCTGCTCTGGTCTCAGACAATCTTTGACAATCCCCTAGGGAAGGTGTATGTGGTGCCAATACACCCCCACCCAATCTCCATGTCTCAGGCCCCTTGTGCACTGTGTTACTCCTAGGAACATACCCATATTGTACAGAACAAATAATACCAACACAATACCAACATACTCCTGTCTTACTCCTATGGACACAAATAACAAGACACAAAGAACAACACATGAATCGATTCAATTATAACAATGGAACACATTTATTTGGGCACACCAAAGCATGATTCAGACAATGCTAAATCTCTAGCCAAGATCGAATTTGCACCTTTTATGCTTCTGGTGCAAATGCCATAACTATAAGCCTCTCAGGTTCCTAATGCAAGCCTATAGTGCAAGCCTTTAATTCTAATACAGTCTAATGCAGGCGTGTGTTTCTAATGCAGTCTAAAAATGCCAGCCTATTGTGCAAGCGTCAAACATCCAACAATCCTCTCCTTCATACAGAATCAAACCTCTCTTCAATCCACACCAATCCACACCATGCTTCACACTCACTCTCTTTAAGACAATCCCTGTCTGATCGCCCCTTCAAAGTGCTTTGTGTGAGTGTCTGACCAACAACTAGATGATGTCATATTATATCCATGGGCATAATTCTTGGGGGGGTGCAGGGATGCATGTCCCCCCAATCTCCATGGCACACCATTCTGTCCCCACTCATTTGGCACGGGCACCTCACCTTCAGATGTCATGTCCTCTCCAATCCATCAGCAAAGTTACCCCACTAAATATAATCAATCAGTTTGTCTAGCAATGCACCATACTTCCCATCTGCTTGTGCATCTCTCTGCCTCCAGCTCTCTTCCCACTACTCTCTGCAATCAGTCAGTCAGCTGTGGCAGGCCCCCAAGGCCCCCAAGATCTGGTCACACGACTGCTTCTGCCAAGTTCTGCCAAGATCTCTCTCATAGCCATCGGATTCTGCTCTCTCTCATTCTCAGGATTGCATTCTCCATCCAAACTCCATCAGCAGCTAGCTCAAACAAACTCCATCAGTTTCTAGCTGCATCCTCCATCAGACTCTCCGCATCTATATCGAACTAGCCACAACTCTCTCAACTCCTTAGCTCTCTCCAACTCTCTAACTCCTTTCTCTCCAGCCCTGGTTATAGTCTCCAATGACGCACATATCTCTCCATGGTGACATTCTAAGAATGTATCTCTCTCTGTCAGCATTCTATATTCAGGCCGCGCCTGCAAGTCTGTGTTTTGCGTGTACTTTTGTGTCCTGTCACTTCTTGTGCTGTCAGCTTGACATTTGAACATCATATCTTTTTTTCATGGCCATTCTGTGTGTGGCGAAAAACACCATCTATTCCCTATTCCTGCATTCACTCCACTGTAGGCATCACAAAATGCTCTCTCTGTACCCCTTTTCAAAGCAACTCCCTTTGCTTAGAAGGCTTCCCTCCTATCTCTCTTCCCACTCCATGTCGCTCCCTTCATGGCCCCAACCCTCATGTTGTCTCCGCGACGCTCAGAGTTCAAGCTGATAAGCTTCCTTCTCGGACAAGGGTTCATTTTATCTGTCTCCAAGCAAATGTTTACAAATTCCTTAATTCATAACAATTCTCCGCACTGAGCCCAGTGCAAAGCCACTCTGTCTTTCTCCATCAGCAAATGGCTTTCAAATGCCAGCCTTATGCTTTCTAACGTTTACAATTCTCGCAACGCAACCACTAACATAATGCAAAACTCATTCTGAATACATACTCAACATACATACATACATACATGACAGTCTCTATATGTGTCTCTACAAAGCATAACAATGTGAATGGCTTTTCATGTCATTTCAAATATGCACTGTATCATTCCAGGCCTCATTTGTTTTCTTCTAGTGAAAACAATAAGCAAACTCATTCTGAGCACTACATTCTAAGGCAACCATAAATGCATAGCAAATCATGATGCACATATACCGTGTCTCTAAAGCACTATCATGGCACTCCAAATATGTGCAAGTGTCATTCTATTGCAAATGGCAAAAGTGTCTAGCAATCTATAAGCAAATATCAAATGCATACAAAGGTAGCAGTCTAATAATATGGATAGCTAAATACCTAATAATTGGTAATGGTTCTCTACAGAGAGTCTTATGATTCTCCTAATGATACCAATTCAGGCATCTCATTTCATCCAATTCCATAGTGCTGCACTTTTCACTGCACAATCTCCAGCCATACTCCGAAAGCCGTACGATGTTCTAACAATGACCGCAACCAAGGAGCCAACAATATATGCATGTCAGCGCACTTCTAGTGCTCAATAAAGAGTAACAAGTGCTCCACAACCTTTCTGTAAAGGTGACCACCCTCTGAGAGATGCAGTGAAAACTGCATTGCTGCGATGGGTGTGTTGTAGGCCTTGCCCTTTGGGTGCATGGCCTACGGCTTTTGGCCATGCACCCAATAGTCTAGGCCTTGGCCACACCCGCCGCAATGTAATCCAGCCATGCATGGCAACTTGTCACCACATACCACAATCCACACATGTACCGCTGCCACCGGCACTTCTACCCAACCTCTGCACTGTTATACAGCTATACATATAAACATGGATCTTTTAGCAGAATCTACAAAGTTAACACAGCCTCTGGCACCCCTGCGCACTTTCATTCACATACGATGGTGTTACTGCCAACTGAACCTACCAACAATGTATGCTTGTCAGCTGACTTCTGGTGCTCTATCAAGTCTGAAATGTGCTCACAACCATTCTGCAAATTCCACACATGTACCACAGCCACCGCCACTACTACCACCGTAATACAGCTGTGCATGGAAGCATGCAAGAATGAGCAGAATCTACAAACATAACACAGCCGCCGGCCCCCACACCCACTTTCATTCACATAGAATGGTGTAACTGCCAACCAAACCAAAAATGTCTTCGCAACAGAGGCCCTACTCCCAGCACTCTATTAAGTACACAAAAGCAATACCTCATAGTGCAGTACAGTAGTCAGCACTCCGCGCAATGGACACTACACAATCTTATGAAATATGCACTTCACCCCTATCTACTTCTATGCACACACTATTTAAGTATTGCACCCACTTCACACACTGCAGTATCCACGCTCATAGAAGATGCACTTCCACCCTACCCGCTTGAATACTGACAGTATTCCAACACTGCACTCAGTGCACACACTGCAGAACTGTTCACTCCATTAGCTGCAGCCATGGAGGGAACACTGTAGGAAGCACTGCATCCATAGAATCAACAATGTATGCATTCTTGACAAACCACACACACTGCATCCATAGAATCAACAATGTATGCATTCTTGACAAACCACACACAGAAGGCAACAATGTCAAACCCAATTGCAACCACAGCACATAGTTGTCGGTGCAAGGCCTCCATTTGTGCATCGAATGGGCTACAGGCATACCACATGGAAGACACCGGAGTGCACACTTTGTTACTATGTGCATGTCATGTGCAATGCACTCCCCTTCTGCAATTTAGCTCCCACCAGTCACCATGGAAAGAGGTCTCCGCACCAGCTAACGTGCCGTAACGAAGCCTGCCTGCATTCAGCAATCATGGTAGTCGCCTGTGCAGAGACACGCGAATTTGCACTGTATCCACGGATACTGCAGGCACATCAACGTCTTCATCCACCTATTGATACATCTCAGATGAACCACTTCTCACTCCCCCACCCACCACCACATGCCTAATATATGTTTTGCAAAGCACTGCAGTTCAGCTGACAGCAATCACCAACGGTAAGAGGTTGTGGCACGAGCTGTTGTGCCGTAACGAAGGCTGCCTGCATTCACCTCACATGGTAGTCGCCAGTTCAGGAACCAGTGAATTGGTGCAGTATGTACAGAAAGTGGAGGTACACCACTGTCTTCGTGTACCTAATAATCACACATCTCAGATGAACCACTTCTCTCTACCCCACCCTTTTTATCCCTTCTACCCACCACCACATGCCGTAAATTATGTTTGTCAGTGCCTTTCGGTGCCGCACTGTCCTCCGATACACCATGGCAGCGTTTCCCAAAAACGTTCACACACAGCATGCTTCCCTCCAGCCAGTCACCGGCCGTGTCCAAAGGTCGCTGACATCTTGGCATACTCCAAGCCAATGAGACTTCTGTCCGCGGAACAAACAGGGAAATGGGTCCGCGGAGCCAGATATCACTAATTCTTTGAGACGTACATTTCAGTTCTTTAAAACAAAACTACTGGTCGGATTTCCACCAAAAACACACAAAAGCACGCTTTCAGAACCCCCGCTCCTGCCGCAAATTTGGTGAAATTCCGTCCAGCCGTTTGGGCTGTAGCCGTGCACAAAGTTTTTGCCTATTCAGTCTATGGGGGAAAAATGTGGGACTCCCCCTATAAATTTCCCCCCCTGCATGAAACCTCACCAAACTTACGAAAAGAAATTCAGAGCTCGCCATATACTTTTTTTTTGCAAAGTTTGGTAACGATTCATCCAGGGGGAGCGAAGTTATAAGCAGCCCAAAAAGAGATCTTCTTACGGGTTTAGCAACTTAACCATAACTACACGGCCGCTATCGCGGGCCATGTAATAATTTTTGCAACATTTTCCAACCACACTTTTTTTGTATCTAATTACCCTATAATCAATAGATGGAGATATTAAAAGCATATTGCATCCTATAGTTAAGATCAAATCAATTTGCATTTTTTTTTCTCCAAAATTATTTTGCTAATCAATTTTGCTCGCTGGACATTATGGATGAAATGTTCCAAAAATAATGACTTGCAATGGGCCTAGAAAACTAGAAATCTTGTGGCAAATTCGTCCAACAGTTCAAAGGTTGTTAGGGATGGGAAAAAAGCTATAAACAGCCTACTCCAAATTATTTTCCCATTTGGGAAATGTGCATCCTTTGATCAGGTACACAGTGAAATTTGCGCCAAATAGGAAACAAGCTGGCCCCAAACCAGTGCACATATTTTTTTTTTTGGTTTGGTGTAAAGAAGTTCAGTAGTTTTTTTCTTTTAATTAATGGAGAAGGTGGTGCCCCCACCCATAAAATGATTTATGCAGCTCCCATTCTGCATTGCAGCAACTGAGAAATGAAAATCTGCCATCTTACTTTTGATTTGCACAGTAAATTCACACAATAACAAAATAAATTGGAACCCAAAAATCTATTTTCAGAATTAGCTAAAACACCAAGTGGGCCACTTTACAAAAATTGTGAATTGCATTCAGGGGATCCCCAGCTTTAGTACGTACATGATATTGGGCACCTGCATACCGTTTTAAACATTAAAGTTTAAAAGTGAAGAGTAAAACCAGGCAAAATCCCTTTTACTTTTCATTTTTACTGTGTTTTGGTAAAAATAAAGTTCTGCCTGAAAATGATGCTTTGCAAATGTCTTTTACAAGAGATTCTTATGGAAACCATGTGCTTTTAACAGGTGATAAAAACAGGAAGATTGCATAGGAATCCATTGGTTTAAAGCATGTATTATAATCTATTGCTAATTACTTTTGAACTCAGTCGCGGAAACGAAAGAAGGTGTTGAGATCTGGTTATTTACTAGTGAGGAGATATGGCCATGGCCAGTGGGCCACAGTCTATTATTCTAATTCTTGTGGAGTGTCCAGTGGGCCCGGGAAAAGATATAGCAGAACAAAACCCATGAAATATACTTAAAATAAAGTGAACTAAGACACAGTTAAGATGATCCAATTCATTGCAACAAAACCCTTGAAATTTGTCGGATTTGGGAAGTGACGATAAGCTTAACTCTGAGTCCCTCTGAAGATGTCCTCGTTGATGTAATTTTTTAGCTCATTGTTGACCAGTGCTGCGATCTCATGTATGTGCTCATGGGTTGTGCAACAAATGGAGAGTGATTGTTGTCACTTCCAATATCTGCAGAATTTTATGGGTTTTGTTGCAATGAATTGGATCATCTTCACTCTGTCTTAAATATATTTTTCTCTGAAAATGCGTGCATTATATTTGAAAGGAGATGAGTGTAGCCCATGGCAATTTTGATCTATTAAGGCAACATACCTAAACTCAGTCACAACATCCAGCTCCTGTATCAGGTAGCTTCAGGGAGCGAGATGCTGCAGAAGGGTGTGGGGGTTGCATGTACATTGAGAACCTCTACCAACCTGGTACCTCACCTTCTACAAACTTTCATGGGAGTAGTATACTCGATGCAGATATTTAAACTCAATCAGACAAAGTTTGGAGGATCTCCCTAGGGGCATGAAGCCCTTCACTCCAGTCATAAGAGAGGTCTCCCAGATCGACTGCTCACCTTTGTCAAAATGAGACTAAATGAGTCAATGCAAATGCTAGTACAGCTTCATAGAGCTTTGCGTGCTTTGCTTTCGCTGGATTTAGCTCCAGTGGGGAATCGGCTGGTAGAGCAAGACTCCTCTCTCCAGTGCAACATCCTCTTTCAACTTTTGAAATGCCTTCACAAGCCACGAGCTCTCAGCTATGGAAACCTTCTAGACAACTTTATTTCCAGTGTCCTTTCATTCCAATTTTGCATTTGCCTCAGACCACGTCACCTCAATTGCTCTGGATACCATTGGAATGTCTGGGATGCCTCTTGCCTCATATAACAATCTGCCCAACCACTTCTGTCCCAGGCCTGGCAGCTCTAGTTGTAGCATATGGTTTTGTGGCATATTCAAGATTCATGTTCGGATCAACCCATGTTGCGAAGCCCGGTAATAAATCTGGCAACCCCAGCGCATTCTTGCTAAGAACCATTGCAACTAAAAGACAATTTTGAAATCTGATTAAGCAGAAGAAAAGGGCAAATAGAGAACAATTCCTTACCTGGGATGTCAGTTTGGGGAAACCTATAACCAACATTGTCGCCAGCCAAAAGACTGCACAGAAGAAAGAAAGGGGCAAAGAGGGCGCTATTCCCCTGACTTGCGATATCAGTTTGGGGAAACCTGTAATCCACATTGCCACCAGCCAAGAGACTATAAAAACTGGGAAAAATTGCACCATTCACCCCGTAAGAGGTGCTGGGGGAGACACATGGAACAAATATTGCCATATACAGAAGAAAACATTGAAAGTTGTGTTGACGTTAATCCTGGCAGGTGAGTAGACCAGAATAGGAATCAAGTTGTGTGAAGTGAAGGTTAATTCTGGCAGGTGAGTAAACGAGGATAGGAACAAAGTTGAGTGAAGTGGAAGTCAACCCAGGCAGGAGACTAAACCAGGAAAGGAATAGTTGTTTTACCAAAGGAAACTTGATTGTGGTTTCAAGAGTTGTGTAAAGAAAGTACTCACTTTATCATCCTGACAAACTGTTGTTTAACAAGAGACCTTTGGTGTCCTGACCTGACAAATGTATTCTACAGAAAGGATAATTGGTACACCCTTCTAAAATAATGCTTTCATCTTGGGAAGAGTACTTTGGGAAAGAAACAGTTACTTTGGGTTTTTCTGTGAATAAGTGGTTTTTCAAAAGGTACACTTTCTTTAGCAATGCAAAGACCGGTTGGATCAAAAAACATTTGCTATTAACCTGAATAGAACACTGTTGAAACAGAACTCTTTCAAAAGTCTTTCTGAATTGATTCGGGGGAAGGAAATCCAACCCTGGTCATAAGGACTGCTTTATGAGAATTCTACATTTGCACTTTTACACACATTTGGTTGAACTGAACTCAGAGAAATGTACCTATTGCATTTTTGTTGTATATTATAGTGTGAGGGTCAGATACATTTGGACATAAGCGTATTATTTCTTTAGTTTTGGTTTGCTAGGTAGGAACATCCTCGTTAGGTTAGGGAAAGATTGGCGTTCATCTCATCTCTAAATAACCTTAATAAATATGGCAAACATTGGGAGAACTTCAGCTTTGTGCCCATCTCTCATTTCTGTCTGCCAACACAACTCTCTGCGACTGACCCTTCCAGATTATTCTTCAAATTATTGCCACTATTTTAGGGGAATTTTGGAACACGAAGTGCAATCTAGAGGAGGACACATTTTAATAAAGTGCCACCATCCCAATCCCTGTTGCAGGAAGCCTTTCCCAATGTGTGATGTCTGCTGCAAAATGGCTGATTGGTGGGATTTCATTCCTGTTTACCATTGGAATATCTGGGATATCTTGTGCCCCATATAACAATCTGCTCAACCCCATCTCTCTCCGGCCTGGCAGCTCTAGTTGTAGCATATTGTTGTGTAGGTTGTTCAAGTTTCAAGTCCGAAATCAACCCCAGTTGCAAAGCCCAGTAGTAAATCTCTCCAACCCAGCCCCTTCCCAGGTGGAATTACATAAGGTTGTATTAGCCACTCAGCAACTGACCCTTCAAATTATTGTCACTATGTTAAGGCAATCTTCACTGTTCAGCACTAAAGGGGCATTTTGGACCATGAAGCGCAATCTAGTGAAGGACAAATTTGATAAAGTGCCACCCTCCCAATCCCTGTTGGAGGATGCTTTTCCCAATGGGTGATGTCTGCTGCAAAATGGTTGATTGCTGGGAGTTCATTCCTCAGTCAGTAAATTGTAATATCACCTCTTGCTTGCAGCCCTAGGTATGTGAAGGTATGATGTACCGCCGACAAAGAGAGAGGTTTACCTTCCATTATAGCCCTATCTCCACCCCTGACTGGGGATTGTATGGATTTACTCCAATGTGTTTTGAACAGGGCTGTGCCACCCACACTGGCATTATAGCTATCACCCTGTAGCTTCATCTGCATAGAATCCTCTGTGGCCCAGGGGACCAACAAGAACCCTCCATCAGTCGGTCCTTTCTTAAGCATTCTGCCAGTGGTTCCAACCCTGTCACAAAGAGGAGCGTTGATAACGAACACCCTTGCCTAATACCTCTAGACCGTGTAAGGGTGAGGTGGTATATCCCACCCACCTTGCCATTCCCACACGAAATGGATTCCGCATGTACGAAAGGGGGGAGATGTCCCCACTGTTTCTTTGCATGCCCCACACTAAATAACAGCATGTGAGCAAACCAATAGTGGGATCTTTTGGTGCTATATGAAGACTCCATTGTGTGTTACACAAGATGCCATCTTTTCACTAGGCCTAAAAATGTTCTCTAAAAGCTGCCTCTCCCATGTCCAGCACCTCGCACACATGGCCCTGGCCCCCTCCACCTCTCTGCCAGCTCCGTTCGAGGCCTGTTCGCATTGAAGCCCAGTGAATTAATTTGTTGCAAACAGTGTAATATCATATCCTCGCAGTGTCCATTCCACAGAGCGTGAGATCAGAACAGCCCTCTGCACCGTGATCCATCCATCTCCACTAAACTGCCTGAGCTCTCTCTGACCCCCACCCTGCCAGACCATAGCCCACAAACGCAGACCCTCTAACTCCTTTGGTTCCGAACTCATCTGACCTGGCCTCACCCTGACCATGCAGAACCCCCAGTAAAATTCCGACCCCACATGGTAGTAAATCTACTCCAATCAACCTGTCTATACAAACACCAATAAGACAAATGGAAGGATTAAGCCTTGAAGTGGGCTCCCAGGTGTAAGACGTGCAACATCAAAAGCACAGTGGAGGGTGAAGTGTTAGAATGTTCATAAGGCTAGTTTCTGTGGCCTGGACACCCCTATTCATGCAACTGTTTTATGTGTGCTATTATTCTCGTATTATCAATTCCTATTTTGTTAGCTTAGTCAGCTAGGATTATGTCACTCGTGAACTGACCTACACCGCGAGGATGAGCCCAGCTGGCCCACGGGCCACCAGAGCAACACCCGAGCGAGAGCCAATCCAGCATGGTCGGACAATATACACCTATAATGTATCACTCTACCCACCAATTGTGTTCCAGAATCTTGTACCTATAGTTCGCGTCATTCGTGATGTTTTTTCTCCTTTTAATGTGCTGCTTATGTATTTTTTGGTAGCGCGCCCTCAGGGCAGCAGAGTTCTCTGCGTGCACAATTTACTTATATAAACCTTGTGTCATTTGCAATCCATCTCCTGGTATCATGCCCTCGTGGAGTGTGTCAATCATTCTGTCTTTGGAATAGTGTGTGTCAAGAGGTACAACCTTCAACAGTTCACATCTATCAGACATGACCAGACCTAATTGACCCTTACTCTAGTCCAAGGTTTCTGATATCCTTTTCTCCAGATCTAATATTTGGTTCCACATCCCATCTTCTCCAATATGCTGATCTGGTAGCTTCCCACCAGAGTTGAATGACATCTCCGAGTGGAGAGAAAGCACACTTGGAGGACTATATAGACCATGTTAAACTGACGAAGATTGAGCCAAGTCTACCGCTTTGCGAAAATGGCATTCTGGTCCTGATGGATCAAATCTGGCAGACGCTCTATAAGCAAATTGGCAAAGAATCCTGATTAAAATGTTTTTCTGTACACTAATGAAAATGGCATGTATAAGGTGCAGAGTTCTAGCGGTTTACCTTTTTTGGGAATCACCTTTACCACTTCTCGTTGATCTGTGAGATAACCCTTTTATATACTTTCCTGGAACATCTCTAATGACTTCAGCTACTTTCTACAGAAGGCATTTCCATACTTCAGCTCGAGCCCCAGTTTTTTGCCCAGTCACCATGTGATCAATACTTCACCATCTGTTATGTTTGTTTATGTTTATTATTTATAGTGCGTGCCTTACCCGTGGGTAGCAGGGCGCAGAAGCGACAAGAGGATTGTATAACTTTGGTTAGAGAACACGCAATAGATGAATCCAACTAGGTTACAGTGTTGGGAGCATCAGAGCATTAGAACGGATACATCAAAATATAATTACAGGTACGTATACATAGTTTACAAGTTGTAAATAAATCTCAGTATGTACAATTTATACATGGTTACAGAAAGCGCGGCAGTGGAAATGCATTAGAGGTCATGTTCTTTGATCCACCGGATGGTGTTAGTTCTGAATTGTGTGTAGGGAAGGTCTTCACTGAGGGATGATGGTAAGGAGTTCCAGAATTAAGCTGCTTTGACCGGAAAGCTATTCCCTCCAGACATAGTACGTTTAAATCTAGGTACTAGAAGGAGGTTTGAGTTAGCCTTTCTAGAAGGGCGGCAGGAAGTAGGTCTAGTGAATCTCATTATCAGGTATTGAGGGGCAGCTTGGTGTAGGCATTTATGAGTCAGAGAGACAGATTTAAGGAAAATGTTGTCTTTTGTGGAATATATTTATCTGAAGGACACAGAAAACCCCACACTCTGGGTCAGGGTATTAGTACATTACTAATTACGGAAGAAAACCAGAGGATAGAATTTTGGAGACAGAAGGAATCAAGAAATTTAATTGAACCTGATCCATTATTTAAATATCAAATGTTAATCGAGAATTAATCATAGCACTCAATAATTTTACATCGCAGGAAAGGAATTAAGAACACATAATTTCACATAGTTTCACATATAATCCATCTCATTCGTACACAGGCATCCAATAACCATTCATACATCCATCACAATAATACATGCAAGGTAAAGCTTTATCCTAGAAAAGTCATAACAATTGATTTACTTATTGTCTTCATAAAAAAGAGAGAGAAAGAGATATATAATAAATATATATGAAAAGCCACAACAACAGATAGTTCAAGTGGTCATCAGTTTAGGATGGGTCACATCGATGTCCAAAGTTGACCTCATCACTGGTTTCTCAACCGGTTTCGGCGTATTTAACTTTAATTGAGTTACGCCTTCATCAGGAGAATAACAATTCAACTCTAAAAAGACAGGGAGATATACATATATGAGAGACCTCATCATAGAGCCACTAGAGAAAACAAAGGGAAACCCCCAATTATCAAACAATTCATATTCATTAAAAGTGATTTAAATCAAACACAACCTGCCCCCTACCTTGTGCCATAACTCCAAGGGGGGTACTTTGCATGCTATAAACAGTGCTACCATGATCATTGATGCCCCAAAGTGCAGAGAGAATCAACCCCTCGTGGCCATCAAGCGGACCCATTAAGTTAGTGAGAAGATGCAAATTCCCATGTATTAAACTTGCGTGATCTATTTATACAGGCAGTGTGCTATGCGAGCGCTTATAGGTCTAATCTTTAATAACTAACCTTCATGAATGAAGAGAGAGGAGAGACAGCTGAAAATTCCTGATATGAAGAACAGGAGTACCAGCTATACCAATATGCGATGTCCCAACACGTCTGTACTGCGTAACCGTCAGCTGAAGATATGGGGATGGTTCAATCCTGCAGTGGCTGTTTTTCATGCAGGCAGCACCATTTCGGAGGAAAGGATCAATCCTCCAATATAAATTTTCATAGACTCAAGGGGTACACCCAGAGATTCACAACTCTCCCGTTCCCTATATAAATGAGAAAAAAGGTCAGAACTGTTGATAAGGTCACAATAACAATTCGGGTAGAACTCCCGAAGCAAAGATAATCAATTGCCAGGGCTCACGTTACTAACGGGAGAGTGCTCGGCATTGGAAGGGTGTCAGCAGCCGGAGGCATATATAATTCAACAAAGTCAAAGACTCACTGTATGCAAGCCTAATAAATACCGGGTAGCTCGTGGCTGAAAAAATAAATAATGCTTTCTAGCAAGAAACAGGAAGAGTCTACTTACTATTCCGGGACGAGCTGTTAAAAATATGCTTGCTCGCAGGGTCTGTGTGGTCCGTACCCGACGGCGCCCCTCTGTACATGTACTAAAGGAATATCTAAAATCAAGTATCATCCCGCAGGGATTACAGGTGAAAATTATCCCATGTTTATTTCTGGATGACAATGACTATAAGGTAGCATTTAGTCAAGTAGCTACCAAATGTAGCCGTGACCTCTTGGTGCTATCTATAACAACAGCCCAGAGAGTAAGTGGTAAGATTTTGGAAACGCTATTGGAACAAGAGAAGTCTTTTTTGACAAATACGCTAATCACAGAAGCTAAACAAAAACTAGAGCAGATTGATAAATCTTTTCTAGAATTTAAGAACTTAACAATTGAAAAAAAGACGAATAAACTAAAAAAAGGCATCTCACTCTTCAAAAAGGAATTGGTATATCCATACCTTGCAGAAGATTTCAATCCCCAAACATTTTGGAAAACTAACATAAATCAGAATATAGGTCCTAAAAAAAGATGGGTCACTTTTTCGGACACGTCGTCCAGTAATTCGGGCAATATTGATCCTAATCAATCTTTGGGCGACCCCCCTTTTCGAGGAAGGGGCGGCCGAAAAGGCTGCAGAGTAGCGCCCCAAGGCCGAATGTCCCGGGGAATGCCCATGCAAAACAATCCGGGACAGGGTATGACACACCGGGACTTTCAAACCCGCTACCGGGCTTAGATATGGTAAATGAAATATTACCAATCTTTAATCTCTCATCCCGTATATTAACAACATCAGAAACATCAGTACTTAAACGTGGCCTATCGTTTGTTCCATCGCAGAATCCTAGTGCAATGGCGTTGATAAGTGAAATTAAAGAATTTCTACGTAAACTTAGACTTCGGTTCTATTTTATGGACCATACGATACTAAGGGAGCCTAACATCTCCGGTCTCTCAAAACCTTCTTCATTCACTCCGAGTTTGAGTGACCTTCCCCCTGAAGTAGCCATCTTTGAAAAATTGGTTCTTAAAGAAGTAGAACAGCAGATCCGCCATTACAGACACTAATCAGGACCAAACTTAGATTTACTAGAATTCCAGGCCATTAAGACACTGGCCTCTGACCCTACCATAGTCATAAAAGCTGCTGACAAAGGCAGGGGGATAGTAGTCTGGGATGCCAATAAATATGACCAAGAAGTGTTCAGACTTGTTCACATTCCAGGTCATTACACCAAAATAGCACAAGATCCATCGAAGTTGATTAAACTTAAAATACTCCAACTCACGGAAGAAGCCAGCCAAGCAGGTTTCCTTTCGGTAAAAGAAATTGAATACATCAACCACTCAGATGATCGCATTCCTCTGTTCTATATCATGCCCAAGATGCATAAAGATATTAAAAATCCCCCGGGACGTCCAATTGTTTCAGGATGCGGATCGATTCTCGAGCCACTATCAAAGTACATCGATTTTTTCATCAAACCCTTGGCCATGGCAACACCTACTTTCCTCTTAGATTCCAGAGATGTGATTAATTTGGTAGAAAATCTGAACTTTGATTCCGACACACAAATATTGGTCACATTAGATATTGAGGCTCTTTATACAAACATACCTCAAGAAAGAGCTATACAGAGCTTAGAAATCATACTCAATAGACAACCATATCCACATAGTGTTCCCACCAATTTTCTGTGTGAAGCTGCCAAGTTAGTTTTAACCAACAGTTTTTTTAAATTCAAGGAAGAATTCTTTCTACAAATTAAAGGGACTGCTATGGGCTGTACTTTTGCCCCAAATCTAGTCATCATCTTTATGGCTCTTCTTGAGGAAGAAAAAATCCTGGCAAACTCAAATCCGTTCCGGCAACAGATTAAGTTATACCGCCGATACATTGACGACATACTCTTAATATGGGAAGGCAATACTCAGTCTTTAATTCAATTTGTGGAATGGCTCAACAAAGTTGATTCAGATATTCATTTCACGTTTGAGTACTCCACTATGAGGATTGCTTTCTTAGATTTATCTATCTTTGAACAAAGAGGTGTCTTACGAACTGAATTATTCAGAAAGACAACAGAAAGGAACACCACACATCCCTCCAGCTTGCTACGGAACTTACCTTTCGGTATGTTCCTACGGTTACGCCGGAATTGTTCTGATATTGATAATTTTATCAAACATGCTACCATCCTAGAAAATAGACTATTAGAACGAGGCTACCCTAAAAAGCTCATCAAACACTCTAGAAAGAGAGCCTGCTATGCAAATCGAGATCTGCTACTATTACCTAAAAATGAGAACATTAAAAAAGAACAATTGGTTTGTGTCTCGACCTATTGCCAATACAGTAATACCATTAAAGGCATCATTTTAAAAAATTGGCGGGTCCTGAATGCATCCGGCATGATTTTGCCAAAACCCTTATTTGCTTTCAAGAAAGGCAAAAATCTAAAACAAAAAATGACACGTGCAAGTAGAACCTCAGCTAAACCAACCACGATCAGGGACACCAACTTTAACCCAGTGATAGGGCATTATCCATGCACGTCATGTACTGCCTGCAAGTTCTCAAAAAAAAATGACTTCTTTCATAATGGAAAATAAAACCTGGGACTTACGCACCTTTACAACGTGTAACAGTAAAAACATCATTTATGCAATTTCATGTCCTTGCAAAATGATGTATATTGGAAAAACCACGAGAGAAGTAAGCACCAGAATTAATGAGCATCGCTCAAAAATTAATACTCGGAATCTAAATGCTCCTATGGTAATTCATTTTGTTCAAATGGGCCATACTGCGGAACAAATGGAGTGGTTCTGTATTGAAAAAGTAATTGCCTCCAACGTAACCCAAATGACAAAAAAACTGGCTTACAAAGAACAATTATGGATCTTTAACCTAAAAACTTTAACTAATGGTTTGAACACACTAGAACCAGGTCTTTCATATTCCTAAAGGGGATCCACCATTGAGACCTTGACGTGGGAAACACCTTAGGTCCCGTCCATCGCGAGCCCTCTGATGCCACTGAGAACGAGAAAAACAGGCCGGTATACCATTCATAGTCCGTTTTTCACCTTGATTGACAAGCTACAGTCACGTGAGCGGCCCTTGCAGTCACGTGAGCGCTAGTGTAGTATTTAAGAAGCCGTAGGAATAGTTCTTACGTCACCAGAGGGGCGCCGTCGGGTTATGGACCACACAGACCCTGCGAGCAAGCATATTTTTAACAGCTCGTCCCGGAATAGTAAGTAGACTCTTCCTGTTTCTTGCTAGAAAGCATTATTTATTTTTTCAGCCACGAGCTACCCGGTATTTATTAGGCTTGCATACAGTGAGTCTTTGACTTTGTTGAATTATATATGCCTCCGGCTGCTGACACCCTTCCAATGCCGAGCACTCTCCCGTTAGTAACGTGAGCCCTGGCAATTGATTATCTTTGCTTCGGGAGTTCTACCCGAATTGTTATTGTGATTCGCGTGACTTTTGCTTCGCCCCAACTCGACCTTATCAACAGTTCTGACCTTTTTTCTCATTTATTTAGGGAACAGGAGAGTTGTGAATCTCTGGGTGTACCCCTTGAGTCTATGAAAATTTATATTGGAGGATTGATCCTTTCCTCCCAAATGGTGCTGCCTGCATGAAAAACAGCCACTGCAGGATTGAACCATTCCCATACCTTCAGCTGACGGTTACGCAGTACAGACGTGTTGGGACATCGCATATTGGTATAGCTGGTACTCCTGTTCTTCATATCAGGAATTTTCAGCTGTCTCTCCTCTCTCTTCATTCATGAAGGTTAGTTATTAAAAATTAGACCTATAAGCGCTCGCATAGCACACTGCCTGTATAAATAGATCACGCAAGTTTAATACATGGGAATTTGCATCTTCTCACTAACTTAATGGGTCCGCTTGATGGCCACGAGGGGTTGATTCTCTCTGCACTTTGGGGCATCAATGATCATGGTAGCACTGTTTATAGCATGCAAAGTACCCCCCTTGGAGTTATGGCACAAGGTAGGGGGCAGGTTGTGTTTGATTTTAAATCACTTTTAATGAATAAGAATTGGTTGATAATTGGGGGTTTCCCTTTGTTTTCTCTAGTGGCTCTATGATGAGGTCTCTCATATATGTATATCTCCTTGTCTTTTTAGAGTTGAATTGTTATTCTCCTGATGAAGGCGTAACTCAATTAAAGTTAAATACGCCGAAACCGGTTGAGAAACCAGTGATGAGGTCAACTTTGGACATCGATGGGACCCATCCTAAACTGATGACCACTTGAACTATCTGTTGTTGTGGCTTTTCATATATATTTATTATATATCTCTTTCTCTCTCTTTTTTATGAAGACAATAAGTAAATCAATTGTTATGACTTTTTTAGGATAAATTTTTACCTTGCATGTATTATTGTGATGGATGTATGAATGGTTATTGGATGCCTGTGTACGAATGAGATGGATTATATGTGAAACTATGTAAAATTATGTGTTCTTAATTCCTTTCCTGCGATGTAAAATTATTGAGTGCTATGATTAATTCTCGATTAAAATTTGATATTTAAATAATGGATCAGGTTCAATTAAATTTCTTGATTCCTTCTGTCTCCAAAATTGTATCCTCTGGTTTTCTTCCGTAATTAGTAGTCTTTTGTGGAAAGCCAGTTGACCGATATTCTAATCTCGGAGATATGGGTTTTCTTTGGGAGGCTTAAGGCTGCTCTTAAGGCATTGTTTTGTAAAGTTAGAATTTTATTCGTAATGTATTTGTTACTGCCCACATAGAGAGCATTGCAATAATCCAGCTTAGGATCAATGCTCTAGCTAATGTGGTGCAGTTGTTCGGTGAGAGGAACGGTTTGGCTGCTCTAATAAGTTTATATGTATAAGATGTGGCGGAAGCCATGGCATTAACTTGTTTTTTGAAGGTAAGTGTTGAGTCTAAATAGAAACCAAAGGTTTTCACCTCCTTGGCTACAGTGATGATATTATTGTCAATCACAAAGGAAGAGTAGTTGTGGCCTAGTTTATTGAGGTTAGGTGTGGTGCCTAGAATAAGGAGTTCTTTTTTGTCATCATTCAGGCATAGACCATGAGAGGCCATCCATGCCTGGATGATGAGGTACACTCTATTAACAAAGGCCAAATCCTTGTCATAATCCCCCGTCAACGGGATGAGGATCTGGGCATCATTGGCATAATTAGAGTAGGTGATACCCAGGCCGTCTAGATCGTCGAAAAGGGGCTTTGTAAAAATGTTGTACAGAGTAGGGGAGACACAAGAGCCCTGAGGCACATCGCAGGTAATGGGCGTAGGGTCAGCGGCTACTGATGGGGAAAAAACTTGCATAGTACGGTTATTGAGGAAGGACTGAATCCATTTGGTTGCCTCTTGGGAGGAGAAGTGGGCTGCAGACTGTAAGTGGGTGCAAAGGATCTCACGATTGACCAGATCGAATGCAGCTGAGAGATCGAGAAGTAACAGTAGTGCTGTCTTGCCTTCATCTCTCAGCTCATCGATCTGAGCCTTAAGATCTATAAGCGCAGTCTCCATCCCATGCTGGGGTCTGAAGCCGGACTGTCGGACTCCAAGAAGGTGGTTAAGTTCAAGGTAGTGCTGGATTTGTTGGTATGCTATTTTATCAAGAATTTCAAGTACGAACGGCACTGTGGTGATGGGGCGGTAGTTTGTAGGAATAGAGGGATCTAAATTTGTTTTTTTAAGGAGTGGGAGGACCTAGGATTGTTTCAGATTATTAGGTACGGTACCTGCTGTAAAGGATACATTTATTAATTTAGTAATAAATGGAGACAGTTCACGAGCTGCAACTTTTATCGATTGTGCGGGGCATAGGTCCCTGTGGCAGTTTTTGGGTTTGAGTGTGAGAATAACTTTTTCAACCTCTTTAATAGATACTTTACTAAAGTTGAAGAGGGGGGTAGGCCCAGGAAGGGGCATCGGGATGGTTTGTGCCAAAGGGGGGCTAGTGGTACTCAATTTAGATATGGAGAGAAGGGATTCTTTTTTGTTACTAATCTTAGTTTGCAGAGAGGTAATTTTATTGGATAAAGCATTTTGTATATCTGTACACCGGTTTTTGTCCTTGATACAGGAATCGGGTGGCTGGACAGGGGTTTCTACTTTCAAAATTGCAAAGAGCTCTTTGGTATTGGATTTTGCTTGAGAGATTCTAGAGTTGTATGAGGTTTATTTTGCAAGGATGATTTCTTTTTTGTACTGGGAGGCTACATTGCTTAAGTTTTTCTTATTAGTTTCTGAGGGATCAGATCTCCTGATTTTTTCATAGCGTTGTTTCTCCTGTCTGAGAGCCTTAAATTGGGGAGAAAACCAGGTATTCACATGTTTACGAGGTTTGCTCTTTCTCAATTTGAGAGCTGCTATGGCATCAAGGGAGGAAAGCATTACTTTGTTATACAAATCTACCATGGTTGAGGGATCTGTATGGTCAGGAATGGCGTTAAGAGTAGGTAAGATCAGAGGGATGAGGTTTTCAGGGGTGATGTTCCTGCTATTTCTAGTTGGGGCGGCTGGAGCGATGTTGTCGAACTGCAGAGGTGGCATAGGCTCTAGGGAGAACGTGATCAGGTAATGATCAGACCAAGGCTGTGGCACTATAGATGAGACTGTAAGTGGGCAATTATGCACAGCTAGCCAGTCAACCGTTCTGCCTTTGGTATGGGTAGGACCTGCGTTTTTCTGTGTGAAGCCTAGTTCCTCTAGAGTGTTATTGATTATGGTGGTATTCGCATCTGAGGGATCGCTAAGACCCAAGTTGAAGTCTCCTAATATGATACTTTGGGAGAAGTTCTTGAGATTGTGCGAGAGAATGTTAGTTAAATCCCCTTCAAAGGAGCCTAGGGGGCCTGGAGGTCGGTAAATGAGGTGAATGGATGTGGACTGCATATTAGATAAGGTTAACTTAGCTGTTAGGGATTCACATGAATTTATATTGTGGGGTGGTAAGAGTTTCAGTATTAGGTTAGTTTTGGCTATAATGGCCATATAGCCAAATAGCCATATATATATGTCTGCCTCTAATGTGAATGACCGACCAACTTTAAGTTTCTTAAAAGGGAGGTCGGCTGTGTGGTCAGCCATGAAGACTTTAAATTCAGCAGTACTGCTTTCTCTTTTTGAGGCGTACATAATTTTTCAGTACCCAGCAAATTGATTGACTATATTCTTGTCATTTGTCAGCATCATTCAGGTGTCTGTCTTAATCCCCACCACTATTCTAACTTTTTCATGCCTTTTTGCAAGCCAGGCCAACAGCTTACCAACCATGTCCTCTTGCTCACTCATTTTTGTTTTTCTGTCTGTATGTCTGAAAGTCTTGATTTGCTTTCTCTTTATTCTTCATTATTCCCAATTCTTTCCCAGTTAGAACAGTTTGTTCGGCCTTGTGCAGTGTTTGCTTACTCCGTGTGACTGCAATATCAAAACAAAATGAATTATCCTTTTAGGCTTCTTCCTGGGAATGTTTGGCTTGTGGGTCATTAAGATAAAAAGCATTCAGCATCCAAAGGCCAGCTTGCCTAACGGTTTGCGTCTTGAGTGAGAAGAACGGGGAATGGATGGAGATACTTCACATTTTAGCCTAGAGAAAGAATGGGTAGCAGAAACCCCAATACACATATGGGCTAAACAAGACAGGGTGGTGACTGGAACCCCATTTCTGGGATTAGTATGGCTAAAGGGACAACACAGGCATCTGAACATTAAGATCAATGAAGTGATGGGGGTGGGCGTGGAAGTATGGGATGCAGCGATCGAGAGAGGGGCACTTTCAACTGAACCCTCCCCTTTTCTCCCGATGTTCGAAAACCCAGAGTTCCAACCCGGGATGGATATAGCAACGTATAAAAAATTGACAAAAGTAGGATTTAGGACGATAACGGATATGCATCAGGGGCAAAAATGAATGACACTCCAAGAATGCAAACAGACCCTGGGACTAACAAATAAGGACATTTTTAAATACACTGAACTTAAGCATTGGCTCATGTCACCACACATAAGGCAGGCAACTTTGAGACAGTTAACACCTTTTGAGCTATACATGACGACAAGTATGGGCTCAGGGAAGCTGGTCTCAAACTTTTATAGATTCCTGATCACCCGGGGGGAGGCGATAAGGTGGAACTACATGGTGAAATGGGAAAAGACACTGGGGGAAGTGATAACCAGGAAGCAATGGGAGTGTATATGGTGAATCATTCCAAAGCTGAGGCACTCAGTACAAATAAGAGAGATGTGGCAAAAAGTGCTACTCCAATGGCATTATATGCAGGAGAGGCTTCATGCAATGTTCCTGACGACATGCGACGAGTGCTGAAGGGGGTGCGCAGTGAAGGAGAACTGGAAACACATATGGTGGAGCTGCCCGGCAATACAGCAATTCTGGGACGGGGTGAGGGAACAGGCAGGCAGGATGGTAACAGGTTGCCAGCAGCTTAAGGAAAGGGTCTGTGGGAACCTGGTTCGGGAGGTCTCACTAAGTCACAGAAAAGGGGCTTTATGATCCTTGTTATAGCAGCTTGGATCGTGATAGCCCAACAATGGAAGAAAAGAACATCACCCATGACCTGTCTGTCGTTTGGTTGACGTTGTTGGAATGTGCCCAAATGGGGTTTCGTTTTGTGTAGGCTGTTCACCTTCTCATGAGTTAGAAGGGAGTTACTCCAGTGGTGGAGTGCCTAGTGACTCTGTGGGCTGATACGGTTTTCTGGAATACATTGTGGCAGTCATTTCCACTAGCTGGAGCCTGATGGACTGCTTCCTTGATCATATGGTTGTCCCTCTCAACTTGACCATTTCCGCTTGGATTGCACAGGGATGAACAAATGTGTTTGATGTTGTTGCAGTGTAAGAACTTTACCATTTCGCCTGAGACAAATTGGACTCCATTGTCTGACATGCTCATTAGGAAATCCCTCTCTCCTGAAATGTTTTGTGAACACTTGTATGGTATTTGCTGTCATTATTTCTTGCATGAATTTAGCTTTGATCCATTTTGAGGTGTAATTGAACAACACAATGGCATACCTCTGGTCAGGTGGCATGTGGTCCATTGGGCGAATAAAGTCTATGCCTATATTCTGCCAAGTTTGTCCTGTCTGCCTCACAGACAATAGTATTCTCTCAGTCTCCTTTTTGAGAGCATGCAACCTAAATGGCCCATGTGAGCCAACACAAGTAATTTGTGGATAAGACCCATAGGTATGATTTTGTTAAGTCTTCGGGAGAGTCCACCTTCCTCTGTGATTTCAGCTTGGATCTTGCTGAATGGCTGCAGTTGAAGTGGAAGGTTTCTTTCAGATGGCCATCCTGACTTTGTGAACTCTGCTAGATGCTGAAGACTATGGTGTGATGTAGCCGTATGTTCAGCGAGATGCTGTGTGTGGTGTGTTCTTCGGCATTTTGTATTGAACCTACGAAACAGTCACTTGTAGCCCATTTCTCACTGGGTATGTGAGGCAGTGGAAGCCTGGACAGGCAGTAGGCCTGTGAGTTTTGACAAACATGTACTTTACTCAAGGGTGGACATACGTTCTTGAAGCTTTGCAGCGAATCTAGCGAATCTGGATGTCACTGTGCTTGTTCATCTGGGCGTCAGTTTGTTTATGATCAGTGCGGAGTGTGATCCCCGAAATGCTCTGTCACTTATGCATGCTTAAGAATGTCCTTTTCAATTTCAGAGTTGCTCTTTTCAGACTATGTCAGTGCTCTGGATGTGAAAGCAACACAGCATTCTCTCTGTGCATCATTGCTGGCCCCTATGCCGTAAGCGCTGGCATTGGTCATTAGAACTGTGCTTATATGGGTGCAAGGTGGGGGCACCGAGGATGCAGGATTTCCCTATCATGCTTCTCTCCATTCAAATGAGGTCTTTTACTTCAGTATGGGCCTGGGCGATTCTGTCTTTGCGTAGAATGCTTTGCCGAATCTCACCCTGTATTTCATGAATGGGTGAAGTTATTGCTTCGGTTGAGTTCCTGTGGCTGAAGAAGCCCAGGTGTTCAACTTTTGACCTGCTCCTCCACTAAGAGAATCCCCTATCCGCCAGCGTGGTAGAACTACAGTGAGAGTGGGGTCATCTCATTTGTCCGTCCACCAAAATGCATATGAGGTAGATTCGTGACTAGCCTTTGGAAGACTGCCGATACGGAGGGTAGGCTAAAGGGCATTCTGGTGTATTGGAAGGTACCGTCTATTGTAACTAATGCTCTACGTTATTTAGAGGCAGGATGCACGCGGATGTCATGGCAGGCAGTCCTTGGGTGTAGTTTTGAAAAGGCCTTTTCGTTTTGCACCAATAGCAACAATTCAGTGATGTTCGACAGCCGGTAAAAGTCTGAGACAATGTTATTTGTATTATTCTTTTATAACGCACTAGCGTGTGGTTTCTAGGCGTGGGATCGGGATTGGCTTGCTTCCAAGAGCTATCCTTCATGTTGAAACTGGAAAGGGATGCACACATCAGCATTTTGCCGTTTCCTTGTTCCTTCTGGAGTGCGATGGGGCTCAGCCATTCCGTGGCTTCCACTGGTTACTTGTTGAGCTCCTAACACAAGGCGTTGTTGAGTTCTTTTGGTGCTGTCATGGGAATGGGGCACGCTATGCCTGAATGGGGCATGATATGATATGATAGGTTATTTATATACCCAGAGGTTTCTAAGCGCGACCGGGGTGTTGCTCCGCGTCCTCTTGCTTCCAAGGCGGGCACGTTGCCTCTAAGCTATCCTCCCGTCGGATCGCCAGATGATCTTATGTACATATTTTTTGAGTGTGCAAAGTCCATCACCAAATATATCACATTGAGTGTCAAGTATGACCACTGTGAAATTGTGTTGGATTGTGAACATCTGTTCAATGGTTTCTAAGAGTCTATGGTAATCCCAACCTCGGACAGGCAGGCCCTTTTTTGCAAGTACACCTAGATCAGTACAGTGCACCCTTTGAAGGAGACTGTGCTTCTTCTAACTCCGATCAGTTCGATCCCGTGGCCTCCATAAACTGCAGGGTTAATGTCTGGTGCAGGAAGTTGCTCTCTCCATCTTGGAAAGAATTTGAAATAGGTCTCTTCCGGTATGATAGTGTAGGGTATCGTACCAAAATAACGGAGGTAAAAATTCAGAGGACAGGGAAGGCTGCATTTCGCTGCACACACACATAGACACGCACCGTCAAGGTGTCATCACTCCGCAGAAAATAAAAGGGCGGGCCCACCGAAAGGTGTGGCAGTTTCAGGCACACTGCACCTGTGTGTGCATGCGTCGTTCATTGTCTGTGACTTTGTGCGCCTGTGGCACGAAGGGAGGGCTTAGCCTTCAGGGGGCCCCACAGCACCACCCAACCCTCTCCATCTATTCTACCGTCCACACGCCCCGACAACACCCCAAAATAAAGTCTGCATTTAGAAGGATGAGGAAAATTGGGCAAAGAGTAGGAGAGGTGCACGGTAACCATGGGTAGAATTCCATGCTGCCATCCCACTGTGCCCCTTTTTCTGAAGCTGGCGACGGGAAAGTAGCAACAAAATGGAGGAGACGGCCCGGTAACCCATGCAGGGTCCTTCACAACCACTCCTCCCTTCCTCAGTGCGAGGGGAGGACTCAGGCACGAATCGGCAGCAAAATGACCAAAAGCCAGCGAAGGGCAGACAATAGAAAGGGGCGGGGTAACCCCTTTATAACGAGCGGGCGTCCTACAGCAGGAAGTATCCAGCACCTGAAGTAGGACGCCCGCCCCACCGTTGAGGAAGAAAGGATTCGAGCGCAGCGGGTCCGGCCCAGGAGAAGAGGCGGCTGCCCGGAGATCTCTTTACGGAGGGCTGTTCAGCGCCGGGCAAATGAGCTGTGGCGCAAGGCAGAAGAAGGTAAGGAGCAGCAGGGGGCGCAGAAAGCTTTCTGCCCTCTCCGGCTCCCATCACGATTTTGCTGGACCGACAGGGCAGCCAGGGTGAAACCAATGGAGGGGCAGCGGTCGCGCAAAGTACAGGCTGCACGAGAGGGAAGCAGCGAGGGCCACCGGATTTGAACATTGTTGAAACTTACACAGGGTGGTGCATGCAGCCGGCGCCTGGGTTGGGTGATAACTTTTAAAGTGCATCAGCAAGGCAATCGCTCTGACAAATTGGACCCGGGCTGCACAGGGTGAAAAGATTTGTTTAAAAAAACACACAAACCGGGCACAAGAAGGCAGCGGCAGGGGAAAGCACTGATAAAGTGGACCCGGGCTGCGCAGGGTGAAAGTTTGTGTTGCATAAGCCTAGCGCCCCAGAAGAGCGGTCATTACCTGGGGGAAGTGTGTGCTTCATTAGGACCTGGTCGGCGCAAGGGGAAATAGCTGTTGGAGGTTATTAAGGACTGGACAAAGTGGCTGATTGGAGAACGAATGGAGCTAGAGGTATTCCTAGAGATGGCAAGATTGGCAGCAGCAGCACATGAGCCAGACTGGATGAGCACAATGGTGGTGCAAGGACGGCAGGAAACGCCAGGGCCCGGCCAGCTGAATGGCTTGCCACTAATGTTTCAGGACAGTGCTAGTGAAGGGGCACTGGCGGAGGTGGAAATTCGGGAAGAAGACGAGGAAGAGCAAGAAGAGGAAGAGGTCCAGGCAACAAAGCGGAAAAGGACTATGACTGCAGAAGTGAAGGCGAGCAAGGAGCAGTCCAATGCCAGCAAAAAACCAATGGCCAAAGGGAGGGCGCAGGAGGATGCAGCCTTGCCGGCTCCAAGACCTGCTGGGGCTCCAGGGAATCGTGGTGGCACACCCAGCAGTCCTGTAACCAGACCGGTGGAAGTATCTGCGGACAGACACACATCCCTTGAGATGGTCAAAGCTATGTTCATGGAGTGCATGAAGGCATGGGGAAAAGGTGGGCAAGTGCCAAATGTGGGTGCCAATTACAGTATTTTGGGAAATGTAGTAAATGGAAGTGGTGCTCTGTATCGGCAAGGGATGACACAGGGCTCTGGGGGGTCTGGGAGTGGAATTTATCATGCCTTTTCACCTGTGGGGGGAATGGATTGGTACCTCAAAGGGGGGGTGATTCCGCCAGGGGGGTTTCTGTCAGTTGGTTTGCCCAGTACAGGCCCAGTTGGGGGCCAGTCAGCTGTCCCAAATCTCCAGTCCAGCTGGGACACAGAATGGGCAGGGATGGTGGGGCCAGGGGCCTGGGACTCTCAATGTCAGTGGGAAGGGTCATGTACACCCATCACCAGGGGTCCCAACCAACTTGGGGGTTGGGAGAGCTTGGGGGCAGATAACCCAGTATGGTAGAGCAATGCCGGGGTTCGCTCCAGTGCGAGCAGCAGTCAATTCATTGGTGTGGCCCATTCCATGGGCCACCAAGGAGAGGCTATGGAGGAAGGAGTTTGTGGTCATCTTTGACTTTTTGGTGATTGTACCATTGTGGGAAGGTTTGAAAGACTTGTCCGAAAAAGAGAAGGAAAAAAGGAAAGGGAGAGGTCTAAGGTGGAACACACTATTCACAATTGGCTCAAAGCATTTAGAACTTACATGTCTGTGATGCTAGAGAAATACACGGAGGATGCGTTGTTTATGGTGGCCTATGAGCAATACATACATGATCTATATCTGAAATATGGGGATGGAGGGTGGCTGGACTACGATCGGGGCTTCAGGTTGAAAATGCAAGTGTGGTCTGCTATGTCCTGGGACGAGGTGAATATCGGGGGGTACATTGATAAGATGATGCCCGCCAGGGAACCCGGGGACAAGCAACAAGGGAAGAAGTCTCAGGTTTGGAGAGGCAGAGGGGGTTATGCACAGCGAGGCAGGGGGTCCTTTCGTGGGCCCTCCTCATGGGTCAATCGGGCAGCAACCTACCAGGTGGAGCGAGCTGATTGCTGGAGGTTTGCAAAGGGGGAATGCTCCTATGGTAAAGCATGCAAATTCAGGCACCCAAGGGGCGGGAGCTCAGGGGCTCGCAGCTCCGTTTCAGGGGAAGCAAAGCATAAAAGCAACAGCAAACCTAAAGAGAAGACAGAGAGAAGGAGGTACTCAAAGAGAGAAGCAATGTTGACAAACCTGTGAGAGGCATGAGTATGATTTAAACGAATTTACCCACAACAGTTAACCTCCTTGCCATGACTCCTTTTCTTAATATATATCACAACAAGGTGGACGCAAAGTTGTTGTGGCAAGGGTTCAGGTGGGGTTTTAAGATCCCTGGAGCAGGAAACCTGGGGGTTAGGGAAGCAACCAATTTATGGTCAGCTCTAGATAGGCCGGAGGTGGTGGAACGGAAAATAGAGAAAGAAATCAAGCAAGGTAGAGTGGCGGGCCCCTTCTCTTCCCTTCCCATGGACAAGTTAGTGGAGTCACCACTGGGGCTGGTGCCCAAAAAAGAGGAGGGCCAGTACCGCCTGATACACCACCTCTCCTTTCCAGAAGGACAATCTGTGAATGATGGGATGCCAGAGGAGTTGTGTAGGGTTCAGTATGCCTCCTTGGATGACTCTATACAAATGGTGAAAGCGGTGGGGAGGGGTGCGCTAATGGGGAAGTCAGACATTGAGTCAGCCTTCAGGCTCTTGCCAATTCACAGACAGAGCCATCACTTGCTGGGGTTCAAGGTGGACAACACATATTTTTATGACAAATGTCTGCCAATGGGCTGTGCAATTTCATGCTCGTACCTTGAAGCGTTCAGCACCTTCCTGGAATTTACTGTAAGGGAAAAGATGAAGGAAGGTGGGATCTTGCATTATCTGGATGATTTTCTGTTCATTGGGAAAGAAGGGACCGGTGAGTGCAGGGCACTCATGGAGGCATTTCAGCGGCTGATGGTACACATGGGGGTCCCACTGGCGGCTGGGAGGACAGTAGGTCCAGCCACTACATTGAAATTCCTTGGAATAGAAATTGACTCAGTCAAGGGTGAATGCAGGCTCCCGCAGGACAAGGTGCAGAAATTGAAGGTCCTCATAAAGGGGTAGAAGGGGAAGAGCAAAGCAACCTTGAGGGAGCTGCAGTCGCTGGCGGGTAACCTTAATTTCAGTGGGAGAGTAATACCCGCAGGGAAGGTGTTTGCCAGAGGTATAGAACTGAAGACAGTGGGTTTGCAGCACGCCTCCCAACATGTCCGGTTGGGATCAGAGGTGAAGGAAGACCTCCAGATGTGGGAAACATTTCTGGAAGAGTCTAATAGGGTTTCAATCTGGAAGGAGGACTGGGCAGGCAGCAAAAGGCTCAAACTATTTACTGATTCTTCAGGCTCTCACGGTTTCGGGGCAATCCTGGGGGTCAGGTGGTGCAGCATGGCATGGCCAGCGGAATGGCATATGAAGGGAATCACAAAGGACATCACGCTGCTGGAACTATTCCCCATTGTAGTTGCATTTAAATTGTGGGGGGAACACTTGGAGAACAAAAAAGTGTCATTATGGTCAGACAATTTGGCAGTGGTTCAGATTATCAATCTGGGGTCATCAAGCAATCTAAAGGTGTTGAAGTTGCTCAGGGAACTCACTAAATGCCTGCTGACGTCAAACATTGAGGTCAGGGCTCAGCACATTCCCGGCATCAAAAACACAGCCGCTGATTCTCTGTCTCATTTACAGTGGGAGAAGTTTCGAGGCAGCTGCCCAGAAGCAAGGAAGGTGATGGCCCCATTCAAGGAGCATTGGTGGGGGATGATTGGGATGATCTGACCTCTCTGATAGACACAGCTTTGGCGCCAGGCACAGCAAAGAGGTACAGGGCTTGTTGGGAGTGGTTCACAGCATACCAGAGGGATGTACTGCCAGAGGGGCAGGGAGAGTCACCGGTGCAGGCCTTTGTGGGCTGGTGCTGGAGGATGGGGAGAACCAGAGCTTGGATGACATATCATTTGGCTATAATAGCTCATTATGCCAAACTGCGGGCTGAAAGGGACCCCACCAAGGAGCACTATATCACATTGGCCATGAGAGGAAGGGCCAAACAAACAGTACTAAAGCCTGATGATAGGTGGCCCATCGACATAGTTAAACTGCATGGGTTAATTAAATGTCTAAACACAATATGCAGCAGCAAGACGGAGAGAGGGCTATTTACAGCCGCCTTCACAGTTGCATTCTTTGGAGCTCTCAGGGTGAGTGAGCTGGTGCCCGAAAACAAAGGGGGCAAAGGGAATGGCTTCCTGCGACTGAGGGACGTGCAGTCAGGTAGCGCCCTGGTGGTCATTTATGAGCATAGGTCAAAGACTGACCAAAAGGGGAAAGCGGTGGCGTTGACACTACATGCCATACAAGAGAGTCTGGTATGCCCTGTGGCGGCCCAGGGCAGCTTCTTACAGCAGCGCCCGCCTTCGGATCCTGGGGTGCCACTGCTGTTACATGGGGACAGGTCCGCTTTGAGCCGCTTCCAGTTCAAGAAGGTGATGGCGTTGGCACTGGCAAAAATGGGGTTAACAGAGGGGCGGTTCGGGACCCATTCTTTCAGGATAGGGGCGGCCACCTCTGCAGCGGCCGGGGGATTAGGGGCGGAAGACATCAAGAAGTTGGCCAGATGGTCTTCGGGGTGTTTTAAAAGGTACATCAGGCCAGAGGAAATGTAATATAACTTGCCATCTCATCTCCTTCTCATTACCAGCTTCACAGAGGAGGAAAAGGCGCTCTGTGTGGGTGGTGGGCCACTCGTTTATTTCAAGGGCTAGGGCTGGCTGGACACCACAGCAGGAGGAGTTGACGGCCGGCGAGTTCCGGATCAGGTGGCATGGGGTGCCAGGGATGAAATGGGCACAGTTGCAGGGGCTACTGCGAAAATTGCTGGGTAAACAGCAGAGGCCTAATGTGCTGGTGATCCAGTTGGGGGGGAATGACTTGACCAGCTTAGGGAGGGGGGTCTTGTTGAGGGACATGATTTTCTCATTACAGGAGATCTCGGCACAGCTAGGAGAGACAGAGATCGTATGGTCAGAGGTAATTCCCAGGCCGGAATGGAGGGGGGCCGAGAGCCACACGGCAGTGGAAAGATCAAGAAAGAAGTTGAATTGCGCCATGTCTAAATACTGCAAGGGCGGAGGCTTCCAACACATCAGACATGGCCTGATAAACTTACAAACCCCTGAATATTGTTTAAAAGATGGAGTGCATCTGTCGGCAATGGGGATGGAGCTGTTCTACTGGAATATATGTACAAAGCAGCTGGAGCTATAAAAGGAATAAGGAGAAAGGGGGAGCCACAGTGGAAGATAACCCACCAAGTGGCGTGGTGGTGTTTGGGCAACCAAGCACAAAAGACAGACTCCGAATGAGCCAGGAGGAAGCCGTAAGGGTCTTCGCTCTTCTCGGACCAGCGCCTCTTGGGAGCCTAACGGCAGGGGCGTCTGGTGGTAACAACAAGAGCTCAGCTTACCTCAAAGGAAACAACGCTCTCCCCGCCCACGGACACCTGCAGAAGCAGGGTAGGCTCAGGCACAAAGGGTTGGGATAGTTGGGCCTACTATGGACTTTATGCAAAGGAATATGGGGAAGCAGGTGGATTGGACACGGGGCAAGCGCCACACTTACCGACTGAATTTCTCGAAATGTGTGCAGTGATTCTTTTGTTGTGAAAAAAAAAACTGCAGCCAAGTTTGCCATTTACAAAACTATTTTCTCATTCCGGCTAATTGTCTAAAGGGGGAAAGAAGAGGGAACGAATGAGCAAAGTTGGCTTATCTTATTGGCTAGGGGTACAAATGGACAAAGGCAGGGGCTATGAAGTTGGCGATGGGAAAGCAGCAACAAAATGGAGGAGACGGCCCGGTAACCCATGCAGGGTCCTTCACAACCACACCTCCCCTCCTCAGGGTGAGGGCTCAGGCACGAATCGGCGGCAAAACGACCAAAAGCCTGCGAAGGGCAGACAATAGAAAGGGGCGGGGCAACCCCTTTATAACGAGCGGGCGTCCTACAGCACGAAGCATCCAGCACCTGCAGAAGGATGCCCGCCCTGCCGCCGAGGAAGAAAGGATTTCGTTTTCCACCCACCCACCCCACAAATGAACAGAAGGAAGACAACACCCGATCGTCGCTGTCGCAGGACGGCCAGGCGAGAATATGGCGGTGTTTGGGCGACCAAGCACAAAAGACAGACTCCGAATGAGCCAGGAGGAAGCCGGAAGGGTCTTCGCTCTTCTCGGACCAGCGCCTCTTGGGAGCCTAACGGCAGGGGCGTCTGGTGGTAACAACAAGGGCTCAGCTTCCCCCAAAGGAAACGGTGCTCTCCCCGCCCACGAACACCTGCAGAGACAGGGTAGGCTCAGGCACAAAGGGTTGGAAGGTTGGGAGAATAAGGCCTACTATGGACTTTATGCAAAGGAATAGGGGGAGGCAGGTTGATTGGACACGGAGCAAGCGCCACACTTACAGACTGAATTTCACGAAATATGTGCAGTGATTCTTTTGTTGTGAAAATAAAACTGCGGCCAAGTTTGCCATTTACAAAACTATTGTCTTATTTCGGCTAATTATCTAAAGGGGGAAAGAAGAGGGAACGAATGAGCAAAGTTGGCTTATTTTATTGGCTAGGGGTAAAAATTGACAAATGCAGGGGTTATGGCGATGCCCTAAGTAGCTGCCTAGCATGGCCTTATGGTAGCACCGTCCCAGACCACGCTACTAGAGTTAAGACAATAAGCAGCTTTTTCTTGACTCCTGCCAGGAAATATGCATTGGAGGGGGTCAGTGGAGTAATTCGAGTGCAGATTTCAACCAATACCGTAAATTACATGAACTGAGGCTGAGGCCACAGAAGTGAGAAGGCAGAGCCAAAGTCACCTTTCCTCTTCCTCTATTCTGGAAACTCCCAACCGAAAATAGTCTTTGTGTAACACGTTTTTGGTTTCAGTTCCCCTTGCAGCTCGATGGTAAAGCTGTCTGCCACAGGCCATGGAGCTCAGTGCTAGGGCATAGGCAACAACATTCCCGCCTCCTCTCACACACAGACTGGGCACATAAGTGCGTCATTTCAATCTCGCTCCCACGCAGCTTCCGCACATGACGCAGCAGCGCAGGCGTCTCATGGACACAACGTGCGTACTGGTCTCAACCATTTCTGTTGCAAAGGCGGGTGAAATCACCCGATTTTGTTTTTGGCGGGTGAGACGCCCATTGCAATGAATGGGCGTGCAGGAGGCTTGGCGGGTGAGTCAGCCTTTTACAAGGCAGGTGACACCCGCCAAAAGCGTGTGAGTTGCGAGCTATGGGTACGTTATGTTACATGCTTCACTGAAACAAAAAGGTATAACTCCGCAACAAGTGCGTGTTCCCTAACTCCCAGAAGAGGCACATCATATATGTGGCCTTCCCACTCCTCCTCACCCACAGCTCACCAAATTCACATGGCGCTGCTTCTTCCACCAACTCCCACCCTCAACCACTGATCCTCATTCACCTCCTGCCCAATCTCCTCAGCTACCCTCGTCACCTCTGCTCTTACCCCGCATCTGCCTCCCCTCTAGCCCATATCCCCACCCATCCAACCAACCATCCTCATCTCTATATAGACCAATCCCAGATCCTCTCCTCAAATTCCGTCTTCCCTCCCCATTCTTTTCCCTCCCTCACATTCTCGAAAGTCAACACCGAGTCACGCCCCTAATGAATCCCAACTCAATATCACCCGTTTATTTCCCCGCACATCTTCCCTCGTGCTCTCAGAAGCCCATACTCCACGCTGCCTACTCACCATGATCAGAGAAGGCTGCAAGTCACGCCTACTCGTGACTCCCTGTGTACACAAATAAACAAGTGTTGGGATGGGTGGTTTCTTTTATAACAATCGGTCACGTCCAACTTTGCTGAACTAGCCACTGACAAATACTGTTAGTTGCAAAGTCCCAGAGGACCGACTGAGCAAGTGGGAATGACGTTTGAGGAAGGCGCCTCCCATCAGGCCTCACAGAGGCATGCTAAGAAGCGCTTGGAGATTTGACATCTCGGGAGTGAAGTAAAACGTGAATTACTCCCATAAGCCATAGGGTTTCACAAATGAGTGAATCCAAGTCAGCACCCTCCCCTCATCTGCCAATGACCTTGTCATTTTGGCAAGTGGTTTACAATAAATCTGAGAAGAGAGAGAGAGAGAGAGAGAGAGAGAGAGAGAGAGAGAGAGAGAGAGAGAGAGAGAGAGAGAGAGAGAGAGAGAGAGAGAGAGAGAGAGAGAGAGAGAGAGAGAGAGAGAGAGAGAGAGAGAGAGAGAGAGAGAGAGAGAGAGAGAGAGAGAGAGAGAGAGAGAGGAGGGAGAGAGCAGAGAGAGAGAGAGAAGAGAGAGAGAGAGAGAGAGAGAGAGAGAGAGAGAGAGAGAGAGAGAGAGAGAGAGAGAGAGAGAGAGAGAGAGAGAGAGAGAGAGAGAGAGAGAGAGAGAGAGAGAGAGAGAGAGAGAGAGAGAGAGAGAGAGAGATTTGAAAGTGGCAAAGTAGAAAGTGAAAGGGGGAGGTCTGTAGAGGACAGTGCTAGGATGCAGGAGGTGGCGGTGTGCCTTTTTTAGCCCTTTTCATGACGTCCATTGCAATTCTGATCCTTGTGTACACAGATTTTTCTTTGATGTGTCCCATTGCAGTTCTGCTTCCCACAGGGTTTGCCCCCATTTGCCCCACTCCAATTTCGCCCCGCTGGGAGGCTGGGCCTGAGCCCGAGCCCTCAAGTACTGAACCAATGCCTGAAGTTTTATCAAACTTTCGCGTGCCAGTCTCTGGACCTATGCATGCACCGTTTTTTGGACATGTATTTTTAATTTTGTTGATGAACTACTTACTATCTTTGCGGCTGAGCTGCCAGGCCAGGAAGAGGTGAGAGGCATGCCATTCTTTGACAAGACTGGAGGCCAGCATTATGCTTCAAATTCTTTTATTACTACTCCCTCAGCAGTTTCCAAACATAATAACAAAAACACTGTAAAATGTCCAGTGACTTTTCCTTCTTTAAAACTACAATCCCCTTAGTCTCTGTAGTCCATATCTCTCCATGCTCAGCTATGACCACATCCTGTCCCTGAGCTCCTCCTCTTCTTTTACTGCTCTTCAGGCAGATAAGTTCCTTCTCTCTCACCTCCTTATATATGGACATTAAGCGAAATAATTTAGCAGATTAAGATTGTATGGTTAGTGGGAACATAGGTAGACGGCAGGAATTTGCCAAGAATAAGATTTTAGCACGTAGTATGCAGTAAATGGTTAACCGAATGATTTTATGAGCACGTAATATTCTTCGAGCACACGTTTTCGGACGAAGCCGCTTTGATAATCACCATAGCATTCTAATATGGATGCTGGCTCCGCGCGGCACCCGCCCCGTGCCGCATGACCGCACTGCAGGGGTTTGCTGGGTGCCGCGCAGCCTTCCGAACCCTCGTGATTAAGAGGGAGCCTCAGAACACTCCCGCCCCCTCCTTCGTGGAGGCAGGGCCAGAGAACAGAGCACGAAGCTTCCGCGTGGCATTGCTACTGCGACGCGGAATGAAGGAGAAGCCGGCCGGCAGATGATTACTCCCCGCTCAAAGAGTACCTTTGAGCACGGGAGTTCTAAGTTACATCGCTGTGAGCGTTAACATGAATACAAGCTTTACCCTGCCGCCAGCCGAGCAGAATGCTACAGTAAAGTGGACATTAAACAGCACAAGCCCGTGAGCAGAGAAGCTCTTGTGTCCTCGCAGACAGAGGGAAGCAACCCCTCAGGAACTGCAAGGCCCCACCTCGGGGCAGTTTTGATGTATATGGCCCATCACAGGCATTAAAACAAGATCTAGTCCGGTGCAGCCACTATTAAGAATAATTTTTTAAAATTTTTAAAAAAAGGGTGATTACTGATCAGTGAGTGGATCTGGCGAATCTGTCATTGGGAGCATCTGACTGAAGAAGAGGGTGTGCTCAGACATCTGTATCAGGTACCCAGGCACACAGCAGCCTCCCAAAATGTCGGAATTCGAATGGAGTGAAGAGGAGCAGTCATTAGACCTTGCTGCCAGCTTCAAGGAGGTGCTAGGAAATTCTCTAGTCGATGCCGTGGCTCAAGGGTAAGACCCTGCAAAAAATTCTGGAGACCCTCGAGGCAATGCTAAACCAGCCCAAAGATAACACCATAAGGACAGAGCGCACGCCCTCCGAACCCTCTGAAACAGGGTTTAAGGGGAGTACTCAGGCCCAGAAGAGGAAAGCCTCTCATGACCCCCAGGACCCAGTGGATGGGATGAAAGAAAAGGCCCGAGAGGTGGCCGACGCCTTCGCAAAGCTCAGAAAAGCATACTTGCAATGTCAGGCGGTGCCAAGCCTCACTACCCCCACTCCAGGGGAAGATAATGATGGAGGAGACGACGCAGGCCCGGAAGCAGAGCCAATAGGAGCTGTCCTGTCCTCTCACGACGAGGAAGAGACAGTTGAGGAGGAGGAGGTCAAGACCAGCGGGGGAAAGAGAACCCGCAAGGAGAAGCACCTGGAGGAAGACCAGTAGGACAAGTTCGACCCAGACAGCATACTAAACTCAAGGTCTTCAGACTGGCAACCGCCCCCCAGGGTTGCACAGTATTTGACCGTAAGATTGAGGAAGGCCCTGGACAAGGAAGTTCGGCAGCGCCTTCGAGCGGAACGCCCCAGGCCTGACCTTCCAGGAAAAGTAGCAGAAACCCCTGAGCTAGAGCCCAAAATGCTAACCTTTGTGTTCAAGACCAGTAAAGACCCCTGAAAAGGCATCGATAGGTCATGAAAGAGTTGCCAAGAGAAAGTGCTAGACTTGGCCGGTCCATTAGCAAACATCATGGACTTGGCGGAGAGGGCAAAAGATACAGGGGAAGAAGTAGACCCCGACGCCCTAGCAGGCTGGGCACAGAGAGCCGTCTGCTTACTAGGAAACGCCAATTGCGCCATTGCCTCAGAGAGAAGGAGGGGCTTGCTACTAAAAATTGATCCCAAGCTCAGCAACCTCGCTTCGTATGAAGCAGAGGAAGGAGCACAAGGCCTCCTTTTCGGTGAGACCTTTGGAAAAGAGATGGGCGGATTTGTTGGAACATATACTTTTTTGGAGAAAGCCCAGGCTTCCATCCAAAAGATCTTTCCGAATAGAGTTTTTGCCGGGACCAGCCACTCCAGGTGGTCATGCGGCTGGTTGAAACCAGAGAGGCAGAAGACCCCCTAATCCCAGGGCACAATACTGGGAGAACAGACAACAAGATTCCTTCTTCCCAGCCAGGGGACGTTTCCCTAGAGGACGCAGAGGAAGAGGAAACAGCCGTGGTCAAGGATTCACACAAGGTGAGAACGGGTCATTACCTTCAAGTGGGAGGGAGGACTGGTATGTTTTTAGGAAACTGGCGCAAGCTTTCAAGCAATGCTTGGCTATTGCAGACCGTGAGAGGTCTGCACCTAGAATTTATAGAGCTGCCAGTGCAAGTGCACAGGCCACATCAGCAGCACCTAGCGGGCGCAGAGCAGAACTGGTTAGATCACGAGCTAGCTCAGCTTGCACAAAAGAACGCGATAGAGAGATGCCCGGGGACACCCACTTTCATGAGCAACATGTTCCTAGTACACAAGAAAGAGAAGGTCCGACCTGTCATAAACCTGAAGGAACTGAACGGCTGGGTAGTCTACTGCCATTTCAAAATGGAGGGTATTCACCAGCTCCGAGACTCTCTCAGGGACGGAGACTGGCTGATGAGGCTGGACCTCAAAGACGCTTACCTGACGGTCCCATTATCGGAAGAGTACAGGATTTTCCTGGCTTTTTATTGGAAAGAGCAGTTTTGGCGATTCAAGACAATGGGCCTCATTACGACCCTGGCGGAATTCGCGGTGCAAAATGCACCGCGGAGCATGGCGGAAAGCCGCCGATAGCGCCATGGGGGTTGGCGGATTTACCACCCCATGCCGACCTTGGCGGAGCGGTAAATCCCCAATCCCCATTTTACCCTTCCCCATTCCCATTCTTGCCCCATAGGGTATAATGGGAGTGGGGAAGGAGTTAATTACGCCGCCGTAAAGTACGGCGGCGTAATTAACAACGAGGTCCCTTAGCGCCATGGTTTTCTCCGCCCGGTAAAACCAGGCGGAGAAAACCTCCATGGCGCTAAGGGAACTCGTAGTAGGGCGGACGGGTCCGCCGCGATTACCGCTGGCGGTATCCCACTCCGCCAGGGTCGTAATGAGGCCCAATGACCTTAGGGCTTGCATCGGCACCCTGGGCCTTTACCAAGCTGATGAAGCCAGTAGCAGCAGCAATACGGGGAAAAGGCTGATCATATATCTAGATGACCTACTGCTGCTGGCTGAAGACAGGGAGACACTAGTCTACCAGACAAGGTGGGTGCAGGATTTGCTCCTGTCTCTGGGATTTCTGGTGAACACAGAGAAATTAGACACCACTCCGGGACAGAGACTAGATTTCCTAGGATTCATTCTAGTACTGGCAAGGACTGTGGGTTAGCTGCCTCCATTCAAGCCATATTTCCAGGGCCTTTATACTATCGAGCTCTGCAGAGACTGAAGATCAGACACTTGCAGCAAGGCTGGAGATATCATCAATTAGTGCTGTTGGATCAGGATTCGATCACGGAACTGGAATGGTGGTTGAAGAATATGAACGCCTGGAATGGGCGAGCCATTTTCGGAGATCAACCAGACCTAGTAATAGAATCAGACGCCAGTCGTCTAGGCTGGGGAGCCCGATGCGGAGACCTGCAGACAGGAGGGAAGTGGAGTGAAGAGGAGCTTCGTCTTCACATAAACTGTCTAGAGCTGTTAGCAGGGTCCTTTGCAATCAAGGCCTTCACGAAGGGGAGGATAAAATCGTGTGTGCTGCTAAAAATGGACAACATCTCAGCAGTCCGCTACATAAACCATCTAGGAGGAACAAAGTCCAAGATGTTGGCCGAGCTAGCAAAGGATGTTTGGCACTTTTGCCTTCAGTCGAAGACGTCAGTGATGGCAGAATATCTGCCCGGAGCACTGAATGTAGTAGCCGACTGGAATTCACGCTACCTCACAGACTCCAGCGATTGCAGACTGGATCTGGCAGTGTTTCAGAGACTGGGTCAGAGATGGGGTCCATTACACATAGACCTTTTCGCACCCCGCCTCAACGCACAGACATCTGAGTACTTCAGTTGGAGGCTAGACCCGGGTGTGCGAGGGACAGACGCGTTCCTGCAAGGTTGGGCAGGCTGTCCGCACTACGCGTTTCCCCCATTCATGATGCTGGACAGAGTTTTGCGAAGTGTCGGAAGGGGAAGGCAGAGCTACTGTTAGTCACACCACTGTGGAAATCACAAGTATGGTTCCTGACTCTAATGGAGCTGGTGGTAGACCTGCCGAGAGTTCTGCCGGAAGGAGACCAACTGCTCACAGACCCAGCTGGGTCGTATCATCCTCTGAGAGTGAGAGGGACACTCCCGCTCATCACGTGGAGAATATCAGGAGACTTTGGGCGCTGCGAGATTTTTTGACGCAGGCTTCAGAGCTTATCGCAGAATCCTGGGCACCTTCCACTAGAAGGAGCTACGACGCGGCTTGGGCCAAGTGTCGAGCTGGTGCAAAGGGAGAGGCGTTCATCCCATTTCAGCCCCTGTAGTAGTTATCTTAAACTTCCTGGCACAGTTGTTACAGGACGAGAAAGCTTTCCATACGATAGGGGTAAACAGGTCAGCAATCTCAGCAGGGCATTTACCAGTGGAAGGAGTGCGGGCAGGGGAGCACCTAGCAGTAGTGAGGCTCATTCGAGGAGCCAGATTTAGAATGCCTCCAGAACCTCAGTATAATACAGTCTGTGACATGACAGAGGTTCTCCGCCTGTTGTAGTACTGGCCTTCAGACAAGTATCTATCTCTCAAACAGTTATCAGGCAAACTGGCAATGCTCCTATGTCTAATTTCTTGTAAGCACGTATCAGATGTCAAAGCGCTGGAGGTAAATCGAAGATCTTTTGGCCCAGAAGGAGTCACTTTCTCAGTGGTCAGGAGAACTAAGACAGGGACTTCGTCGGTCCACTATCCGTATTTCCCGCATAAGACTAAGTGGTGTGTAGCAAGCTGCATCAAAGAGTATGAAAGCAGGACGGCAGAGAGCAGAGCAGCCAGTACCAGTCAATTGCTCGTACCTCGTAGAAAACCTTTTCATGCCGTAACTACAACCACAATTGCTAGATGAGTTAAAGAGATTGTGCAAGCAGCAGGGATTGATTTAAGGAGATACGGAGCACACTCAGTGCGTGGAGCGATGGCATCAAAGGCCTTTACAGCAGGGGTATTGTTAAGCAAGATTATGCTAGCAGCAGATTGGGCGAGTGATCGTACTTTTAAAGAATTTTACTTTAAGCCAACCGAGAGTCTAGCAGTCACTGTGTTGGGGATGCTTTGAACAAGCATAATGCTTGCCTCCAGTCTTGTCATAGAATGTAGATTACCTCTGCTAACTGCGCAGGGAGTATTAATTCTATTAAAGACTAAGAGGCGAGCATTAATTTCCCTCCCATTCATGTATGGTTGATAATGATGGTTGATGATAATGTCTTGTATAAATAAAGTGAATACATGAACGCCACCCTGATTCTTCTGTTTGTAGTACCCTATGAGAGGAACAGAAGAACAATTGAAAAGAAGAGACTAGTAACAGGAGTCGATTGCAGTCGAGAAGGATCGACGTTTCAGTTTGGAATGGTTCAAGTCTTCGCTCTGTCGGCAGGACATCGTGTGGAGTTGCGGGTGACAGTTCAGAGCATGTAAAAGAAAGGAGGAGCTCAGGGACAGGATGTGATCATAGCTGAGCATGGAGAGATGTGGACTACAGACACTATGGGGATTGTAGTTTAAAGAAGGAAAAGTCACTTTGGACATTTTACAGAGTTTTTGCTATTAGTTGTTGAAACTGCTGAGGAGTAGTAATAAAAGAAGTTGAAGCATAATGCTCGCCTCCTAGTCTTTAATAGAATTAATACTCCCTGCACAGTTAGCAGGGGTAATCTTCATTCTCACAAGCCCACAGGTTGCATGGCAACCAAAGTAAGATCCATGGGCGCTTCTCACACATGCTCCTCTTGCCGCCTCTGAGACACCCTGAACCGAATCCTTCTGCACAGACATTGCAGCCACCCAAATCAAAAAGAAAAATATAGCCCATTGGAAACTAAAGGTACATTTTCAAAAATAAAGTGGAAGTAAGGGCGTGCATGAGAATCTTGACCACACGTAATTTCTTGTCACTTTTATTCTATGAAGAGTGGTGAACTTTTCATTTTGGCGAGATACACGAATATATTCCATTGAGGTAAGCGTTAAAGCATCTATTTTTGCCCACACTTTATACGAGGGAGCAAGCAGAGATTTTCACTGTGAAAAACCACTTCCGCTTCCTGAGCCACATGAGAGACGAAATAATATCCTATTTCGCAAATCTCCAAAAAGTGCTGAATGAAAAAGAGAACATTCCGTGGATGGCTTGCTCTGACTGCTAGCACAATACATTTATCTGGTAGTATGTCTCCTGGTTGATCTCGCCAGATAAAATCCTAGGAGCAGGCCATGTGTTTTCTTCCCACCTGCTGTAGCGTAAATCCAGGTATTGAAGCAACATTGCAAGATGCAGTGTGTTTGAACAAATCTGGCAATATTATCTTTACATTTCACTTTTTTGCATTAATCCACTGGGCCTCACACTGCTATTTCAGTAGTGAGCACCACTGAAATCTTCCCCTGTGCCTCAAACTTAACTGCAGCTCACCCTGCAAGTTTAGGAGTGAGTCCCACTCAAATCTTCCACTCTGCCACAAACTTAACCGCAGCTCACCCTGCTATTTTTGCAGTGAGTCCCACTCAAATCTTCCACTCTGCTGCAAACTTAACCGCTGCTCACCCTGCTATTTTAGGATTGAGTCCCACTCAAATCTTCCACTCTACCGCAAATTTAACTGCAGCTCACCCTGCTATTTCAGTAGTAAATCCCACTCAAATCTTCCACTCTGCCGCAAACTTAACCGCAGCTTACCCTGCTATTTTAGGCGTGAGTCCCACTCAAATCTTCCACTCTGCCACAAACTTAACCGCACCTCACCTTGCTATTTCACTAGTGAGCACCACTGAAATCTTCCCCTGTGCCGGAAACTTAACCGCAGCTCACCCTGCTATTTCAGGAGTGAGTGCCACTCAAATCTTCCACTCTGCCACAAACTTAACCGCAGCTCACCCTGCTATTTCAGTAGTGATTTCCACTCAAATCTTCCACTCTGCCGCAAACTTAACCGCAGCTCACCTTGCTATTTCAGGAGTGAGCGCGCACTCTAATCTTCAACTGTGCCACAAACATACCTACAGCTCACCTTGCATCTTCCCCTCTGCTGCAAACTTAACCGCAGCTCACCCTGCTTTTTCAAGAGTGAGTCCCACTGATATCTTCCCCTGTGCCGAAAACGTAACCGCAGCTCAACCTGCTATTTCTGTAGTGAGCACCACTGAAATCGTCCACTGTGCCCCAGACATACCTACAGCTAACCTTGCTATTTCAGTAGTGAGTCCCACTCAAATCTTCCACTCTGCAGCAAACTTACCCGCAGCTCACCCTGCTATTTCAGTAGTGAGCTCGAGTCCAATCTACTATTGTGCCCCAAACTTACTGTAAGGGTGCACAAGTAAGAATCTTGACACAGGTATGGTGGAAATGGTAATCATAAACTTTTATTTATCTCAATGAAAGGAAAAGGAGTTGGGAAAGCCCTAACTGTCTCTAACCACTAAGAGGGGTTGCCCTGTCTCAACAAAAGAATAATATGGACCTGGGTCAGGATGTCCGTCAAACACAAGTGTTCATCATCCTGTGTCTAACCCTATTAAAACCACTGGAGTAACTTTGATGAAAATGATGGGGGGGGACATGACATCTGAAGAAAAGGTGCCCCAGCCAAATGAATGGGGACAAAATGGTGTGCCAAGAATGTTTGGGGCGACAAACATCTCTGTCACCCCCTAAAGTTACGCCGATGATTGAAACTGAAGGAAAAGTGGTCGTCTTCTGAGGAGGCCTCTCCCATTCTGGATGCTGACACCAAAGCGCAGTTCTTCTGCAAAATAATTTTTATAGTTCAGTGTTCACAGTTCACAAGTTCATCCAACTTAAAGATAACCCACTTCCCCTCTCTCCTGGGGGGATCCTCTTCCTGGGTTCCTGCTTCCACTTGTTTTCAAAATAACATTCCTTAAAAATCCATAGCACAAAAATGTTCCTTCCCAGTCTCTTGTTAGGTCTGGTTCACTAACCTGCCAGACCTTATCGTAGACTTTTCCAATTGTGTATCAAGTCTTATTTACTTGCCTGCCAGAATCGATTTCCACAGCCTTTAGTTTCAAAGAACTTTGTGTTTAGGGTTCCAGCCCAGGGGTTATAATTCTTCTTATATTGTGGTGGGTCCTCGACACTTATGTTTTCCACAGGTGGGCTTTGCCCACTGTCATCTGGCTCCCAGACTCAGTTCCTTTGGCTTGGTGGGATCCTTGTCCTTTTGTTACCTAGTGTCCACTTGGACAGACCAGGTATACTCCCCTGCTAGGTACTGTCCCCCACCTAGGTTCACTGTTAATGTTCTTTTCTGATTGTATACCTCTTCTCCTATTCACTTGTGTCCCTCAGGGTTTTATAGTGATTCCCTCGGAAAAAAAATGGTCGACATGCTAAAGCAACGAATACAAACAGTTGAATGCCAAAGCATCGACTACCTATATTTTATATGTAAAAGTGCAATTCCATCGAAACCAGTCCATCGACAATATACATAGACTGGTTTCAATGGTGATGCACGTTTACAAGTAAAAAGTAGCATTTCCATGCATTTTTGTGTAACTTTAAAATTTTACAGGGTGCTGTCCAGTGCTGAAATTTCAGCACTGGCCAGCCCCTTGTAACGTTTGAATTTTGTTTTTATATTGGGGGGTTGCCCCCCTTAGCCCCCCAACCCCCACGCCTACCCCCCAACCCTAAACCTAGCCCCAAGCCCCAACCCTAACCCTAATTTAACCCTTAAACTAACCCTAGTCCCAACCCTAACCCCAACCCCAACCCTAGCCCCAACCCTAACCCTAATTTAACCCTTAAACTATCCCAAGCCCCACCCTACTATCACATTTTTTCTACGAAATGGCCATTCGATGGAATGGTATTTCGATGAAAAGAATTTGATGGTTTGACATTCAATGGTTTGGGTTTAGCTGGAATGACCGGATACCCCCTAAGGATGTGTTTATCTGCTTCCTACAGTTCGTGTTAGATTGGAGATTCTCTATCTAATCCCCTTGTGCTCTTGGGGATGTTCTTATTGGGTTTATAAAGTTTGTATCTATTTGTATGCTTCCTTTTTCATCCCCTTGTAATTTTCAGGGTGGTTTTATAACGTCTGCAAAGTTTGTATTATATTGCACAGGATCCCTTTCACCCCCCCTTGGGCTTTTTCAGGATGTTTTCATGGGTTTCCTCAATGGCCCCCTGACCGCTCCAGCCCTTTCCCTACCTTTGGGAACTCTTGGGCGGTCTCTGGACTCTTTTCCCGGCTCGGCAGCTTCAGCATCTCTCTCTCGCCTTTGGCTGCCTGATTCTCTGTTCCTGGTTGCTTTTCGCTTGTCTGGCTTCTCGTGTCTCTGCCACCGATCAGGTCCACCTTGCCAAGACTTCTCAGGTACCTGTGGTAGTCCGCACCCCGGCCTTCAGTCTTCGAGTTCCTTGGTATGGGACCATCATCTCCTTCCCTGCTCCTCCATAGCCTGCTACTCAACCACAGAATCAGTCCTTCTTCCTTTATTACCATCAGCATTGCCTTTGGGCATCTACACCGTGTGTTTTGGTTCAGTGGTGGGCTTTTGCCTCATTGCTTCATCTTCCTCCCCACCATGAAATTCTGCATCAGGCTTGGGTGAGTCTACCTCTTCCTCATCCCAATCTTTTATTAAAGATGCCCTCTGCTAAACCATATCAAATAGTGGTGTGGGGGATCAGAGGGACTGTAGTGGGGGTTAAGTAAGGTGGGAACAGCAAAGGGGTGGATGAATACTCTGTTCTCCTGGGCCATTGTCACCAATCCCATGAAGGGTTTCCCTTCCCATGAGATACACCCGCTGAGCACCACCCCCAGAGGGACTATCGGCAGTGGCCTCACCTCTCTGGCCTCATGGAAAGGGGCCTCCCCCATGAAGTAAGTGACGAGACCCTCGCGTTCATGACTATACCTACAGCTCACCTTGCTATTTCATTAGTGAGTCCCAGTCATATCCTCCAATGTGCAGCAATTATAACATCAGCTCACCTGCTGTTGCAGTAGTGAGTCTTATTCAAATCTTCCACCGAACTGCAAACAAAATTGTAGCTCATTCTGCTATTCCAGTGATGCTTCCCGCACACAGCTCCAATGCTATATATCAAATAGTACTTCAGATTCCTACAGATTCCAAAGCCGGTCTGATAGTACAGTGAGTGACATCTGTGCAGAGCCTGCTGACGCAGGTTCGAATCCCGGCAGGGCCAAACTCAGCCTTTCATCCTGCCGAGGTCGATAAATGAGCATCACACACCGTTCGTAATAATAAGCAGCCCTCAGATACCTGAGGGTTCTCAGCGCTATATAAATGCTAAATTATTATTATTATTCATCAAAGAGAGACCCTAGCACAAGCCCATGTCATGATCTGCAGCATTACTTGTCATTCTTACACTAGAGACTACACAAAATATAGCCAATACACATCAAAACACCAGACCTGACTTATTAAACGATTTAAACACCAAATCATGACGGGTGTGGGAGATCTACCCACAAAATCTGGTTGCCACTTGTTTAATGCATTTTAAAGTAAATTGCAAGTACAATTTGTAATAAGTGAAATGATGGAAATTTAGGGGGTGGTGTGGTTGTGATTCTCCCACGAGGAATAACTGTGACAAAGAAACTGTGCCAAACTTTAACCCAGTAACACCGTCCAAAAACGTGATGGGGTTTTAAAAAAAGAATCATTTTTGCAGTGGATTGAAAACTTCACAAACACATTTTTAGAACATGATTGAAATACCATGCACTTTAAGGCAAATTGGGCCAGTGCCTTGCACATGAGGAATGAACTGCCATCATGTGGCATTACTGTGGCCTTTGAGGCTCCACTTGGCCTATGATGGTAACACATGCACGTGTGAGGTTGTAAAGCACCGCACGCACAGGATCTGAGCTTTGCAGGTCTACATCTTGGAAGGGGTATGATATGATAGGTTATTTACAACACGCTTAATACCCAGAGGTTCCTAAACCCGGCCCCAGGGATTTAACCTGTGTTGCTCCATGTCGTCTTGTTTCCAAGGAGAGCACGTTGCCCCCGATGACAATTGCCTCTCACGTTGGGCTAACCTGTCCTTTGCAAGTTCGAATCCCAAGCAGTGCTGAGTTAGCCTTTCATCCTTTTAAAGTTGATCAATGGAGAATCATAATTTGGGGTAAGAACACTGGTTTATAACCTTTGATCCCTTCAAGGTTGATGAATTGAGTAGCAAAAAGGGGGTTAACACCTATTTTAACAGCACTTAGAAGCAGGAGGAATCTGGCATGAAGTGCTGCATAAGAACACAAAATATTGCACCATGCATAGGAGACATAAACTGAATTTAGATGGTACTACTGAGATTGTGCTTGGCATATGATGGCAGCAACAAAACATGTGAAGGCTGTATATGACTTTTGGTTACTATATCACGTTTAAAACTTTATATTGACATTACTGTGGAATTCAAGCCTGTGCATGACATATGAAAATGATTAGTTATTTATATAGCGCTTTCACCAAAGCACTGTACATAGAACATTTACATACCCCAACCGAAGGTGGTACTTATTTATCGACCTTGGAAGGATGAAAGGCTGAGTTGGCCTTGCCAGGATTCAAACATACAACCTTAAAATCTCACACAGATCACAGCACAGAGCACACAACTTGCTGAACTATCTAACTGCCTTATCTATGTCGGCAGTAACTAGGCATGTGAGGCTGCACATTACATTTGGGCGCTAAAGGATGCAAGTGAGACATTAACACTGGATGGCATTACTGCAGCATTTGATGCTTTGACCGCATTTGATTGCAGCACTCACACATGCAATGCTGTTCCTTAAAAAATGCTAGCTAAGTGTTAAATCAAAAAATATAGAAAAACCCCATTGGGCGGTAGCCACGTCTAAATTAATGGAAGCAGCCTTCATCAAAATCAACACCAACGGCCATTCATCCTCCGCCGCTGAATCTTCAATTTAACTACACTACATACCAACAGACCCCTCCCCTGTCTCTGCTGCTCTGTTCGGAGTCCCCCCACTAGATGTCGAACGCCATGGCAATCTGTCAACGACTCTTACGTGCTGCGCCTTTGTCGTGGCTTGACTATCTAATCACTCCCTAAAAGGCGCGTTCTTGCTATTTTGAAAAGGAAAAAAGCTTTTCTATATTTTACGTCTGCTCTCTTGTAAAAATCATTTTTCTTTTGATTACACACAAGTAAAATAAAAATAAATAAATAAATATATTCAGTTCAATTTATGAGCTTGATCAGTGTAATAATGTCTCAGCTTTTTGTTGATGGGTGGACTCTCTGGACAAGTGAGTTTCGAGGGTTCACCTGGAGATAACAGATAATTCTTGTCAAACTGACCCAAATCCAAACATGATAGATCAGTCTTCTCAAACACCGCAGATTGAAACGGATTGCCAGGGGCTCGAAGTTATATCTCATCAGTTTGATCTCCGACTTCTGAGGAGCACTTACAGACTGGGCTACCAACGTCCTCAGCTACTATTCGTGAAGCAGTATCAGCATATATTATTATATGCTAGACGTGCACTTACACTACCTTTTTGTGCATTCTAATCATAATATATGAACGACGCTCTTTCAAAATGGGTTCATCTTTGTAGCCGACAGAATTATATTCTGTGATTACTTCGAGTATGGACCTGCAATGAGCGGTTAGGATTAAGTTTGACAAGTGGTGCATGCAAACTTCCGAGACTGTGTAGTTATTGGCTGTGGCCACAGTAATCTTCCTTTTTTTTTGTTGCAAACTGTAATAATTTTCTTAAAATGCCTTCTGATTTTAAAAGGATTGAGGATTGTATATAATTTCCTCCCCCATGTGTTTTGTTTTGCTTCCTGTTTTTGTTTTATGTTCGTATTTTTGCGTATTCAGCGATATAAGAATTAAATAAATAAATGAACACCAAAATATTGCCATAATAAATTCAATTTAACATGCCAAAGTTGACACAGATCACAAGTATTTTTAACATTCAAACAGAAAAACTAATTTGAATAAAAAGAAACTGCAGCGAAATGGAAATATTCCTGCGAGAAGAAGAAATGGTATGTAGAAGATTCACATGAAGGGGTAATCATGATCTGATCTTGGAAAAACCCTGAAGAAATGTCCTGTCACTTTCAAGAGATGAACTATTGGTCCCAAAATCAAAAACAACAGTGAGAAAAAACTTGTCGGAGTAATCACAGAATATAATTCTGTCGGCTACAAAGATGAACCCATTTTGAAAGAGCGTCGTCATATATTATGATTAGAATGTACAAAAAGGTAGTGTAAGTGCACATCTAGCATATAATAATAGACCTATCAACAAATGAAATGAAGTAAAACCAACTTGGGTGCAGAGGAGGTCATTCAACACTGACACAAGTTGGGAAATACAACTGAAACAGAAAAGTATCCAAACGCCTCGGATACTCCTGTCCCCTGCACACCTTAGTACTGAAGAATCAGTCAAAAATAGGTAAAAACGTTTAGTTGTTCAAATATAAAGACATAATGGGCCTCATTACCCGGTAGGCGGTGAGCCATGGCGCTATTAGCGCCATGGCTCATGCCGGTAAAATACCGGCACCGCCTTGGCGGAAAGGGGATTTACCGCCCCATTCCAAGGTTGGAGGGGCGGTAAATCCCCCTTCCGCCATTGCCCTTCCCCATTCCCATTTCTGCCCCATAGGGCTCTATGGGAATGGGGAAGGCGCTAATTACGGCACCGCAATTTTGCGGTGCCGTAATTAGCTCTGAGGTCCCTTAGCGGGTTGGATTTTAACGCCTGCAAAAATCAGGCGTTAAATCCCCCAACCCGCGAAGGGACCTCGTAATAAGGCGGTAGGGATTTACCGGTACCGGTATTTTACCGGTACCGGTAAATCCCTACCGCCATCCGTGTAATGAGGCCCAATGTCCATTAATTCTCCAATATGATTGGTAGAAATACATTTCCAGTTCCACAGAAGTTCAATAGGTAAAAAAAAAAAGTTTCGTTATAAGTAGTGTCAACAGCACAACGTGTTTCAGAATCCAGGCTCCCTTCATCAGGTCAATTCAACGTAACATGATAAGGTGTCAACATAACAAACAATAGTGTTCTTACAGTAAATTATATGTCATTTATAGTGTTTAGAAACAATCACAAATTCTCATTAAATATAGTCATGAGAAAACCAAAGGGATTCAAATTATAGTAGTGAATTGTGACAATGTGTCCTTAAGTCCTTTGGTTAATGAGCCACCATTTTGTAAAGAGAGTATATCTGGATGTTGCCTCTGAACCCTGTATGTGTTGTGGAGTAGTAAGCCATATAAAAAGGGGGAGTCAAATTGTGAAAATAATCAAAATTATATGTACCTGGAACCGCCACTTGATGATCCAATTGTGTTCGAGAAATTAAGGGGGTAATTCATGGAATAAATGTGCGCCGAAATTTGTGGCACAAGCTGGCGCAAGCGTGAAAAATCTGGCGCACGCATGCGAATCGCACGCGTGTGATTCATGGAAGGCCCTGCGCGTGTTTTTCCCGGGATGTGCACCAAATCCATGGGTGGCGCACACGGGCGCACAAATCACTGCAACATCTGGAACGCTGTGCGTGACGCACACAGCGAAAGCGCACAACATTAGTGCACACACCAAAAAGGGGGCAGAACACGGGGCGGAACACGCGGAATGGGAACAGCGCGTGAAAATAAGGGTGTAACTTGAGAAGTACTGCTGGGAAGTACAAGGAATGCCCACACACACGCGATCTACACGTATTCATGGAATCAAATAAGGGAAATACGCGCACGCCAAAAGACACGCACAGGCCTAAACACGTCTGCCACATGAAGGCAGGCGGAAGCGTCCCTAAGCAGTATAAAAATGCACGCAAACAACAAACACGTACATACAGCTATGCTGAATGTCCCATTTCTCGCAGCACTGATCATGGGACACCGCAGGAGGAGGAGAATAGCCAGGCCCTGCATTTTTTTGCCCAGGACCAGCCTTTTTGGGATGCGTGATGACAAGGTCTATGGCAGGTATAAGTTTCCACCTCCTATCATCCTAGACCTGTTCCAGGAGTGTGAGGATGACCTCACATCACCCACCTTGTGCTCCCAAGCACTGAGCCACTTTGAAAGGGTGCTCAATGTACTGCATTTCCTGGCCACTGGGTCATTTCAGCGGACCACTGCCGTGGTGGGGGGGGGGGTCTCACAGCCCACACAGTCACGCTGCCTATACCAGGTGATGACAATCATCACTGAGCGACCCTCAGTCCGCAGGCACATATACATGCCCAGAACACCCTCAGAAAGGCAGCCCATGGTCCAGGACTTTCACAGGGTGGCACACTTCCCCAAAGTGCCCGGTGCCCTAGATTGCACCCATGTGGCCCTACATCCACCTCTGGCCACAGAGAATATCCACTGCAACCGCAAGCACTGGCATACCATCAACGTGCAGCTAATATGCGATGCATAGGGGATCATCACCTCTGCCAATGCTAACTATCCACGGTCCACCCATGACAGTTACATATACAGAATGTCCGCCCTGAGCCAGGACCTGGAAGCTGGGAAGCATGGTGACACACGGATCATTGGTGAGTACAACTGCCTGTGTACATGCATGCATGTCACACACAGACAAATACACATACCAAACTAATGACAACCATTATCCCCTCCACAGGGGACAGTGCCTACCCCCGTGAGCACCCACATGATGACACCAATACGGAACCCCACCACCCCACCCCAGGTAAGATACAACGCAGCCCATATTGCAACCTGGGCCATAATGGAGCGCACTTCTGCTCCCTTGACCGCTCTGGAGGGCAGCTAATCCATGCACCCCCAGTAGTGTGCAGGATCATTGTGGCAGCATCTGTCCTGCACAATGTTGCAACACAGCGGGGCGTACTGGTGGACATGGTGGTGCCCCCACATCCCCAACCACATGCACAGGCGCTGCGCATGGGAGGGGAAAGGGCACGTGGAGGCCTCCCAACCATGGCACAGATGTACTAGTACCAATGGGAGGTGCACACAACAATTGTCCTGGGCAACTTGGTTGAGGGGGGCAAAGTACGTAATGCAAACAGCACCCCTGTGCTCCTGCAAGGCTGCATGTGTCCCCTTAGGAAAAATGACGGGTAACGCAATGCTCAGGCATCCCAAAAAAGCAAAAAAAAGAGATACGCGACCCCTGTAGCCCACGTGCGTGTAAAAAAACATACGCAGTACGCTGTGGCAGCCAGGAACATCAAAATTGCGTATGTAATCAACGCGCAGGCTAGTAAGCCCGGAAAAAAGGGGTACGCGACAAACAAGCACACCCGCATTGGGAAAAATAGTGTGTGCGACTCACCGTCTGCCTTGCGTGTAGAAGAAGAACGCGTAGCCAACACCCACGCCAAAAGTAGAAGTACGCACTGTAGCCGCTGTGAAGTAATCGAGTGTGAACCCCAATGTCTGGAAAACACATGCATCGCTCTCCACGAAAAGCATGTACAGTGTGATGGAAACCCACGTGGGACCCTTAACCCATGCTGAGGGAAACACCCGCATGCACGTTACGTCAGCTATGTGCTTACGCGCTAACGGCCTTTCCTCGGAATTCACACAAACGTGCTGTTTTTCACGTGCCAAATCACGCTGTATCAAGCTGGCCATGCGACAACACAAGGAAGACCATGCTCCTGCCCAGAAGGCCGAATTACTGCCCCCCAGATCCCCTGAGCAGCCTCCCACTAGCCATCTGCTGCTGCCTGCCTGCTGCCACCGTGCCCTGCCATTTGGTGCCACACATTTGCCATCTGCAGGGGTCCAGTTAATGTGACCACCCCAGCTGGAACAGAAGACTCCCAACTTGCGTTCCATCACTCCACAGTCCAGCCCCAAGACCCAGTTGCCCACCCACACCTGCCTCGGGGGTTGCCATGTCCGACGCAACACCATCTGGCACCAGTGGCAACCCGCCAGCAGAGATGCAGAGGGCTGCCAGCTTCACTGCCAAATAAGTTGGCATCCTGGTGGAGCAAGTCCTGGGCATTATGATGCCCTCTTCACACCATCGCGCGCCAACAAGTAAGGACGGAGGAGGATCTGGACGGACATAGTGGGTGCCATAAACGCGGAGGGGGTGGCACCCCGCGACATCAAACACATCCAGAATCGCTGGGAGGACTACAAGACCAGGACCCTCAAGAAGGCCCGGTGCCTCTTAGACGCAGCGGATGCAGTGGGGCGCTGGGGCCAGCTTACTACCCAGCAGATGAGGGTCCTGGAGCACATTCGCCCATTGCTTCACCACCAGATCCTCAGGATGCAGTCCTGTCTGGAGTCGAGCGGTAAGTGCCCATGCATTCCTCTTTAAAACACTGCAAGTTAAAGTGTGGTGGTAGTTAGCTACTTGGCTGTATGTGTGACATGGGGCATGTATGGATGTGTGTGTGCAGGGACATGATGGTGCTGCATGTGAGTGGAGTGAGGCGTGACCCACATGGATGGTGTATGTGTCACAATGCATCATGCGGAGCAGCATGCCGAATGTACGCGTGTATGCATGCCTGTGTCTGTACTTGCACATGTCTGGGGTATGAGAGATGGGTGCTGTTGTCATGGACATGCATGGTGTACATGTCCGTGAGTCTGAGTAGTGTGTGAGTGACTGCTGAACGCCATGGATGCATGACACATGTCCGTGATGTGTTTATCCACTGATACAGCCTAGTCATCCTTGTATCCACTGTGTCTTGGGGTATACAGGGCCAGATGCATGACTCTCCAGTGATGTGTGTGCATGTGATCAGCATGTCCCATGATGCATGTGATTTTCAGCCCACCATTGGATGTTTCTACGGTGCCTTGGACATGGATGCAAATGTTTGTTGCATGTGCCATGCCTGTTCCTGCATGTGTGTTGCCTGCACTGACCCATGTGTTGTGGAGGAACATGATGGAAGTGACGTTTGACAGTGCCACTCATGTGCTATTGCTTTGTGTCTAGGGGACTATTGTACAGTACCCTGATGCTTGTGTTCAATGTCTCCCTTTAGACAGCGGCGAGTGAAGAAGAGGGCGGAGACGGCGCTGTGGAGGAAAGCGGCAGGGATGCCTCCACCGGCCGGCGACGCAAGGCCCGGTCACCCTCCCAGGACGTTCCATCATCCGGGAGGGAGGGGACTGGTGCCGTGTCTGCCACTATGGCTGCAGCAGAAGGGGCAGGTGAGCCCCCACAGGGGCTTGCAATGGCAGAGGCCACTACAGAGCCACACATGGGGTCTGGTGGGGGTGGTACCACTGGTGCAAGTGGTGCAGTCCAGGGCCAGAGGCAGGAGGCAGCACAGGTCGCCGCGGAGGGGCTTGTGCATGTCACTGTCCCTGACACTGTGACTGCATCACCATGCACCAGCAGGGATGCCCCTTCCCAGGCCCGTCTGCAGGCAGGGGCGAGGTCCACGTCATCTGGCACTCCTCTTCTACCTGCAGACGTGGGGACCCGTGACCAGATTGAGTCCGTCCTGATTGGTGACGCGTTGCGCACACGTGACATTCGTGGTAACATGCATGCTTCCTGGGGGGACCACGCACGTCATCACGAAGAGCTGGGGACTTTTTCCATGCATTTTACCTGACACAGCGGGGTACGCGTATTCCGACGGGTGCGCAGGGAGTTTTACATGCGATTTCGCTGGTGTCAGCGGGGTACGCGTATTCCGAGGGGTGCGCGGGGAGTTTTACATGCGATTTCGATGGCGCGAGCGGGGTACGCGTATTCCGAGGGGTGCGCAGGGAGTTTAAATGCGATTTCGCTAGCGCGAGCGGGGTACGCATATTCTGAGAGGTACGCGGGGAGTTTTACAAGTGATTTTGCTAGCTCTAGCCGGGTACGCGCATTCCGAGGGATGGGCGGGGAGTTGTACACGCGATTTCGATTGCACTAGCAGGGTACGCGTATTCCGAGGGGTGCGCAGGGAGTTTTACATGCGATTTCGCTGGCGCGAGTGGGGTACGCATATTCCGAGGGGCGCGCGGGGATTTTTACACACGTTTTCGTGGTTGGGGGGCTGTATGCTGGTCTACTGGCCTTTGCGCCATGTACTGGATTTGTGCAATGTTTTTGGCGCACAGGGCGGGGTTGAGGGTGTAACTGGCGCTGCGGCAGGGTCGCTGCGCCACGGCTGGTTATGGATGTAAGTATCCATGAATATGCTGTGTGCTAAAATGGGTTTTGGCGCACGCGGGAGGCGCAGGCTAGCACACGCTCCCTCTGTGCGCTAGCCACATGCGCCACTCGTGCACTGAATTCTATGAATTACCCCCTAAATATTTACATCAAAGCGAATAATCACATTGTTCAGTAGCGATGTATTAACGTTTGTGGAAGCAAAAAAGTCCCCTAAGTGGGTATGCGCATGCAAAAAAGAAGGTGGAGTTTAATCTTCACATACATTTAGGGACTGGCTGCAGCCGTGTGGTGAGTTAGGCGATTTTCCACTACCGCCTATATATTTAACAAGTGAGAGAAAATACTGACCTCACAGGTTGCGCTCTACCATCCTATTGTCTATATGCATTTATGCATTCAATTAGTTCATGGTATGTATCCAGCTCAATAGAAAAATGAAAAGACTGTTTAACTCAAGGTAAGTATTTATACTTCTGTATTGTTGTTCATACAGGTTAACATTAGAGACTTGCTGTATTACAATCATACAGGTTGACATTGTGTATTCCAGATAAGTTTTAAATACAATTCAACATACAGGTTGATAAAAGTGAATAGCACAAAACGTCACGCCGCCAACACTTGTTTGATGTGTTGGTTTAGCAACTGATTGGTATTTTGATCATAAAATGAATAGCGACCGCTTTATATATTCAGTTGATATAGACAGGTTTCCCTCTAAGGATTTAATGGCCATGATCGGCAGGTAGCACAAAAATCACGCGCACAGTGGTGGATGCCGTCGGGCAATGCTAAACCAACAGATAACTTTAACTCGAATAATTGAAGAACCACTATGATTTTTTTGCGAAACCAATTGCACTCATAGAACTTTTATTTAAAACTTATCTGGACTACACAATGTCAACCTGTATGATTGATAATACAGCAAGTCTCTAATGTTAACCTGCATGAACAACAATACACAAGTATAAATACTTACCTTGAGTTAAACAGTCTTTTCATTTTTCTATTGAGCTGGATACATACCATGAACCAATTGAATGCATAAATGCATATAGACAATAGGATGGTAGAGCGCAGCCTGTGAGGTCAGTATTTTCTCTCAATTGTTCAGTAGAGAGCAAATAATTTGAGGACTACATCTTAACCAAAGTCTGTCTCACATCTCGTTCATCCATCGGAGATGTAATACATATGAACATTCATCTTTTCGAAGTATACACTGCTGTAGAGTCCAAAGAACTTAAACTCTTCAACAATGTCACACTAAAATGACTAGCTAGAATGCAATGATCTAGGAAAATGATACAGTAGAGTCAAATACAGTCAATGTTAATATTATGCATAATGCATGTATCAAAAGGAAACATTTATTTTTAGAGAGGGTCAGCGTGGTATCAACAGTGGGCATTGAAGTATTTAGAGAAAGCATTTAGACTCTTAGGATGTACTCTGTCTAGTAAGTGGGTCCAATGCATTTCTCTCTGTGACAATTTCTTTGTTCTATCCCCACCTCTCGTCGATGTGAAGACCACTTTCAATATGATAAATTTGATTTGGGCTAAATTGTGTCTATGTTCCAGAAAATGCCTTGCTACTGTGGATTTAGGGTTGTGTGTGTGAATGTTTGACTAATGTTCCAGCCACCTTTCTCTGGCAGAGCTACTTGTCTGTCCCACACATAAGAGTCTGCATGGGCATTTGATTGCATATTTGACACCGGTGCTGTTGCAAGTAGCAAAATCCCTTGGTGCAATCTTCTGGCCTGTGTGTAGGTGTTGTATGGTATTGCCCTTGATGATATTATTGCAGTTACTACATCCCAAACAGGGAAATGTGCCCTTCTTCCAGGTTGTCAAGGTTCGTTGTGCATCCGTTTAAGTCTTCTTGGCTCGCACTAATCTGTCGTTAACATTTCTGTCTCTTCTGTAAGCCATCAAAGTGGGCCACGGAAACAGTTTCTGCAGTAGTGGATCATAATGTAGATATTTCCAATTATTACAAATGATCCTACGCAAATGTAAACTCTGTCTTGAAAATTCTTAGACAGAGGAGGGGAACCCCTTTATCCTTTGGTGTTCGATGCAATAGGGCTGCTCTGTCAACTATCCCAGACTTCTGTTTGGCTTGCGATACAATGTCAGAGGGATATCCTCTTGCTATACATTTCTCCTTCTGATTGATTCCTTTCTAGAGATTCAGTATTAGTGATGATTCTTTTAACACATAGGAATGGACTATAAGGGAGGCTCTGTATCATCGGTTTAGGATGGAAGCTTGCATAGTTGTTCCCATCTCTGGGTTTCTGATATATGCCAGTTTCTACGCCTGTCTCAGTAATCTCCAACTGAATGTCAAGAAAGTGTAGGTATGGTTCTCCTATCTCTCTAGTGAATTTGATCCGAGAGTGGATCGCATTGAGATAATTAAAGAAATCCATCAATTCAAGTTTTGTGCCTGACCATATGCCAAAAATATAGTCAATGTACCTCTTCCAGATGATCAGATGTTGTGACCAATTGAGGTTGTCAAGGATGTACCTTTTTTGGAAGTAGTACATGAAGATGTTGGCATACACTAGCGCCATTGCAAAGCCCATCGATGTACCAGAAATGTGGGCTTAGTATTTTTTGTCATATCTGAAGTAACTGTTGTGCAGGATGATACATAGAAGTTCAGTGGCAAATTGTCTGTTGGCCCTCACTGTGTCATCTCTTAGGATGCGCCATTGAACTGCTTCCAAGTCTTTTTGATGAGGTATAGATGTATATAGGCTACCAACATCTAAAGCAAAGAGGATACACGTAGTGGGAAAGGATTCAAGACCTTCAAAGCAAATCAGAAAGTGTGTGGTGTCTCTCAAGTATGTATGGATTGGACTAGTGGTTGCAACACTTTATCTATATAGATAGATAAAGGATCAAAAACACTCTCAGTACGGGCTACAATTGGTCTAAAAGGTGGTTTGGTAGCATGTTTGTGGATCTTCGGGAGGGCAAACAATACAGGCGTTATTTAAACATTCTTTGTGAGAAACTACTTCGTTTTTACTGAGATCTATCCACACTTGTCTGCAATTTCGAGAGTGTTTTTAATGAGACGCATAATGTCCATTAATGGATCCCTATCAAGTATGCGTCATCATCTGACAAGAGATTCAAACAACATATCGCTTTCCCATATCATTGTATTCTAGCTAGTCATTTTAGTGTGACATTGTTGAAGAGTTTATTGAGGTCTTTGGACTCTACAGCAGTGTATACTTTGGATAAATGGGTGTTCAAATACATTACATCTCTGATGGATGAAAGAGATGCGAGACACTTTGGTTAAGATCTGGTCCTCAAATTATTTGCTCTCTACTGAGCAATATGCAATTTATTTGCTGTGATGTAAATATTTAATTTCTCAAACACAATGGGATCAAGTAAATTGCTTAGTCAATAAATCTAGATATCCCCATCTCCCACGTGATTGGTTTTGGCATTTCTATCACACTGTAAGATTATATGTAGAGCCCCCTCTGACTTGGGGCAGTCCTGTGGTTACTTTTAATACATCTTTATTTTTCTAGTCACTCGAACATCACATTTTTCAACATGGTTGGTGGACCATGCAGTGCAGTACACATTCTATTTCATTAGTTTTGTTATTCTATTAAGGCTTCTATCCTTAATTTCTACACATTATGTCTACTTTTCACTTATCTCTTACACATCTTTGACCTTTACGCACTATCTTCTAGCTTGGTTAATGTGACATGTATGGCTCGTGTTTCGACATGAGTTTATTTGTACATTTTACTTCATTTACCGCCAACCCTGTAGTCCGACATGGACTTGTGACAGTTAACTAAGTTAACTAAGGCTGCACCCAGCGGCCATCTTACACTCTCTTTCCATCATTGTTATCTGTGCCGTTCCACACATGTTATAGAATATTTAGCGTATGGCTGTCCGTTTTATGGGATACCAATATATATACTATTATGGCCCTCCGTATGCGGTACGTAACAGTTTCATTGTAGAACAATTCCACACGATATACAGGACCACATCACCCATAAGTGGTTTACATCCTGTTTGCCATTCACTGCACTCGGTTACCGTGGTAAGCATTTGCGGCTGCTAGGGTTGGCTTCTTCATTCGCACGGATGGGCTTGCATTGATTTCCCAATACAGAATACAAGTAAGACAGCGCTTAGGTTGCATGTATGAATTTGGATACAAAACCATTTTGGCGGTATATGGATTGACAGAAAGGTAATATTTTTATTTGCAGTGAGCATCCAGAATCTTATAGATTTTCACGGTTTGGTTGGCATTGAGCCTGTTGAGGGTATAACTTCACCCAAACTGGGTATAACTTTACCATCCCTCACCCCTATGCAGGATTACATTTCTCTAATTTGTATTTGTATATTTTGTCAGACAAATGCCCAGCAACACGTCAGTTTATGGTCAGTTATTTTTGAATGGAACATCCCTCCTGGCGGTTCCAAGTACATATAATTTGGATTATTTTCACAATTGTACTCATTCCTCTTTTTTTCTCTTTGCTAAAATTGGACAATTCATTTTGGTATATGGCTTACTTGCTCGCCTCATCACAGGGTTCAGAGGCAACATCCAGATATACTCTCTTTACACAATGGTGACTCATTAACCAAAGGACTTAAGGACACTGCCGCAATTCACTACTATGTAGAGGAGGTCCCAAGTAAAGCCTGCACACCCATCGCCCATTTTGAAGTACCAGGAACATTCACACCAAAATATGTGATGTATGATGAACAAATAAATCAGCAGAGAGCCGCAGTAGGGCTCTGCCCAGTACCCATCAGGAGACCAACACCAAATGAAGTACCAATAAACAGACAACCATGGCTAGTTAGATATCCATTGAGAAAACCCTACCAACAAATGAGACGAAATGAAGATGGCCTAAGTATCGTCCCAGAAGAAACCAAAAAGGTCTTAATGGAAGACGAAAGGTGACGTCACGAGAGCCTGGATAGACTCACAGATTGAACAAATGATGAACCTAGAATGACACAAGGAGATGAAATTCCATGAGAAAAGAGATTATGAGCTTATAGTGATAGGAAGCTATCAAAATGTAAGAGAGTTAAGCTGTAAGCAAAATTACTACAGTCGATCAGTTTACGCCTGTACATAGGCTTGAAACCGCAAGAAAGCTAAGAAAACAGTACTGCTTTCTATGCTTAGTAGAAGAATAGCACAGCAAGCGCCATTGTACATAATCTACCTCAAAACGAAGCACAGTATTATAAGTGTGAGTCCACTTTGCATGAAAAGCAGAATCAACTTAGGTTACTAGAGTCCAAACAAGACAAGATTCGTATTCTAGCAAAATGAGAAGAGACAGCTGAACCGAAACTCAGCAGATGCAACTCCTGCCAAAGGAGCCAAGGTCATACCAATAGAAGGAACGAACAGTAGCTACGTCTAATTGAAACTTAAGAACAGAACATCCTGCCTCTGAAAGGTCAAGATAAGGAAGCGTAGGCAGGTGGCAAACCGAATAAGAATCAAATGCACAAATCAAGAGAAACTAGGAAAATTCAAGGTGTCTGCATCACGTGACCATCCAAGCGAGGAGAAGCACGAGTTCACACCTATGTGTGACATCCGCCCAGGAGAAGATAGCGGAACTTTCTCAGGCAGAAGATGCAGTTTTGAGGCCAACCACAGTAACATAATTGACACATTGTAGCTGAAGTGATGATTGATTGTAACCTTAATTGGAGGATGGCCGGGTAGCTGAGGAGGCACCCTGCACCTGGCTGTCCATTCTGCGTGCTGCTAAGCAAAGTGGACATTTATGCATGGGGTTAGTGGCAACCCAATCACAATGGACCAAATAATCTAGGGTCCTATAGTTAGTTGAGCCAATGGGACGTCATACCTTTGGTGACGTCCACAGTAGTCATTTTGAAGGAAGGGCTTAGACACCCACCTGACAGTGTTTTACCCAATCCCTCACTCCGTTACCATATACAGATATACCACCTACATTAAAGTGACCTTTTCCTAACCAAGAGAAATGCTCATTAACTTTTGAGTGTTACACGTCACTTATGATGAATTTTCAGTATAAACTATGTGTTTTGTATGAAGTTCAGTGGAATCGAAGCGAGACGGACTATCGCATCACTGCTGACTGACATGACTACCGGTTTTTTGTACTTGTCATTAAATGGGCTCCCTTTGCCAAACCATTGAGTTGTCCTTATTGATTGGTGTTGGAGTAATACATCTGCACCCCCATCCATCTCAAGGTGCAGCTATCTCATCTTAAAGTACTTTTTGAGCAAACCCCAACTCTATGGGCCGGCCGGGGGTCTGCTCAGTACACTTGGTAGCAGAGGATGGTTATCAATTATCGCTTATTGATTTGAATAAGACACCTATTGACCGTCGACATAAAGTAACTCTAGGTCTTCGGTAATATCATGAGTCCTTTGCCATTCGGCCGGGTAGACCACGAAGCTCCCCGTAGACAGTGGTAGATTAAAGAAAAATGCTGCAGACATGGGCCTGAAGGGACCCGTGTTCCCCACACATCCATTCCCATTCCTACGGACAGCTGAGCCGGCGAAAAGAAGAAGGCGGTAACAAAGGCGGTGATCCCGAGGGTCCAGAGAACAACCATGCGAACGGTGAGTGAAAAAGACTAATGTTCTGGAAAAAGTGCATGCTTTAGAACAAGTAACGGGAAAAGGTAACGGAGGGAGGTGGGAAAAAAACTAAATATTGTTAGAAGTAGAGGAGACTGTATATATACATAAGGGGATAATGACTGGGGAATAACTAAATAAATAAAGGTTACCGGGGAGGACACCCGAGAAGAGAGAGGGTACCGGGGCAGACACCCAAGAAGTGAGAGGATTTGCCTTATACCTAAGCTTTTAATACAAGTGGCTAGAAGAAACGTGTACCCAGAGTCCCACATAATGGGGAACAATTGGACTACCACAACGTTTAAAGACGTTGTGAAATGGGTACGTTCACACCCCATGAAGGGGTAATAATTAGAGGCAGAGATATCTATGTCCAGGTGGTGTCTGCCTAGTCTGTCAAGCATCTGTCTTACATGTTTTTGTTGTGATGTCATATGTAAAAACATTTTTTTAAAGAAAATAGATTTGAATTTTGTGCGATTGGATAGCTGAGATAAAATCGCATATGAATTGATGTTTTTTAAATAAATCAGAAAGTATAACATTTTGTGAAAATTTGGATTGGAGTTTGCGGTGTTTGGTGCTTGCTCATATTGTTAGAAGCCACACGGAAACGTTGACAAGTGTTATATAAGAAGAAAGGGAACAGATTTAAGCATGGAAGACGTGACTCCATTGGCACACTTATGCAAGCAGTTGCCAAAATACGCACCCAAGCTAAAGAAATATAGTACCGAGTGGGTTAAGGGTACCGCCCACAAGATGTTTATGCCATGGCCACAAAATGGCTCTTTATCTAAAGCCATCTTATAACATATGAGGACGTATTTGCATACCACATATACAGGCAAGAAGTTAGAAAAACACCTTGCTGTTCTCGAGTTGTGGAAAATGTATGAACAGGGAAAGGAGGAAGAGCCACCAACAGATTGGATACTTAATGTATGCACAGAGGGGGCTGAGACACCACCTGCCCCACCCGAAAGGAAAGTTGAAGAAAGTAAGGACGAGGGATTATATCCGCTAAGAAAGCTTAAAACAGCCACAAGTTATAGCAACCCAGCATTTGAGTCACCTATACATAGTAGTGATGAAAATCAAGGTAAACATAAGGACAAGAATATTACCTCTGCAGTCCCAAGCGACAAGGAGAGACGTGATGACGAAGGAAGAGATCAGGCACAGACAAGTGCATCTCTTGACAAAGAAAGAGAAGGGAAAAGATGGAAGGGAAGCGAAGATAGAACTGATGAGATAGCATTTGCAAGAGATGAATGGATGGGAGGACACATTTTATTGAAACTGGATGGCAAAGTCATTGATGACGCAAAACAAAAGGAGAGGCTAGATGAGACACAAAAAAGGGAAAAGAGAAGGAGTTAAGAGATGAAAGGATAAGAAAGACAGACAAAGGCGAGGACAGCTATATCGCGAAGAGTAAGAGAGACAGCTCGATCGCTAGCCAAGAGCAGTCAATGATCAAGACAGACAGGAACAGCAAAGGTTAGAGGAAGAGCAAAGGATACGTGAGAAAAGATTAAAAAGACGAAGAGATGAGGAAATGCAAAGAGCAGATAAACACAGAAATTAAAAGAGAAAGGAAGAAGATAGGGTCAGAGAAGAGGCGAGGAAACGCAAAGAATTTGATGACGATGTAGAACATAAGCGAAGACAGAGAGCACGCGATCTTGAATATTTGGGGAAAGAAGTTAAAAAATCTGCTCCATTTAAGGACTGGGAAGACATCGAAGAATTGTTTCTTGAGTACGATTCAGTACCAGGCACATCTAGGACAAATATTGATGATGACTTCGACACCAGAAGCATCGGAGAAACGATCGACAGAATATATGGTGAAATGGGGCTAGAACAAATACCTCAAGAAGAGGGGCAAGACCAGTGCCTAGAGAACGCTCAGCTGTATGACACTGAGGATGTCTCCCGGCGTAGTGGGAATAGAGAGCAATCCCTGGATAGATTAGAAATAAGTAGGAACAAAGAGGACACGAGTAGTCGCACTAGTTGAGGACAGACAATGTCCGACGCCGAAAGGGAGGAGCGCAAGGGAAATGAGGAAGAGGGAAGGAGCAAAAGATGACTCCCAAAGGAAAAAGGAATAAGGTGGTCGGACAATAGCGAATCTGCACCAAGAGCATCAGATTCCGCCACGCAGCCTGACCGATATGAAGAAGTATCTCACGGTCAGAGGGGGGTTTCTTCACCGCACTACGTGGACAGACTAAGGGCATTACAAGATAGACGGCGATGCGGGAATATTACCCCTGCAATATACAGGAGAACAATGAGAGAAGAGAGAGAGGGCTACACATTAAAAATTTCCGTTGCTCAAGAAGGGGGAGTAAGACCACAATATATACCATGGCCACACGTGGATTGAGAACATTTGAAAAACAAGCTTCCAATGCTGACATCGGGAGCTGGAAAGTAGATACATGAGTTAGAAAAAATTACAGGAGGAAACACGTTAGCTATAGGGGATATCAAAGGTCTCTTAATCGCCATACTTGGTGAGAGAGCAGGCGACATGTGGGCACGAGCAGGCTACCCTGGCATAACCACAATTAATACCACGCATGATGGAGCTCCATTTAACAATTGTAGAGCTACAGTATGGAAAGCGCTGCGAGTACTATACCCAGACACTTCCGATATGGGAGCTATAATGACGCGAAAGATGAAGGAGTCTGAAGATCCGTTAATTTACATACAGAATTTTCAAGACGCATGGGTGCTCGAGACTCATGAACCTTGGACGTAATTGATACCTGTGTTTTACCATATATTGTGCCATCGGTTACCAGAGCCGATACAGAAACAACTCAAGAAATTGGTGGGAATTGAAGCCAAGCCTTGGGCTGAAATACAGTTGACCATTGCACATTATTGTAGACTGTTTCAGGAAAAGAATCGCAAAAAGGAAGCAACTCGAAAGGGTGATGAAGCGAAACTGGTGCAGAAGAAATTGTCAAAATGTGCTCTTGAAGGAGCCATGATAACTAGAACAGCTGAAGCAAGCATGCAGCAGGTGGCTAGTCCACAGCAAAATAATCAATTTTATCCGAGGGGAAGAGGATTTAGGGGAAGAGGATGGCAGAGCAATCAGGGAGGTTTCCAAAATAATCAAGGATGTTTTCAAAATATGCAAAATGGTAACCAAGATATGTCAAATGGGCAAATGATTCGACCACCGCCAGTATGTTGGCTGTGTGGAATGGCAGGGCATTTGGGGCGCACATGTAGAAATCAAGGCATGATGCAGAGTGGCCAAGGAACAGGTATGGCAAATCCACCTGTAGTTTTACAGCAGGGTGGTGCACAGAATCACACGGTGCAGCGCCAAGCGCCAGGAGCGCAACAAGGTGTGCAACCGCAAAGCATGGGGAATTTTCCACAAGAACAATCCCAACAGGCACCGTTGCAACTATCGCAGTCGATGAGCACAGGGCAGACCACGAACCCTGGAATGGGGGCTAACAGTGGGAATGGGGGAAATTCACCAGCACACAGTGGGCCAAATTTGTATATAAACTAGTACAGCTCATTGGGAACCCTGATGTGTTCTATCCTATTAGTGACAGCAGACCCTCACAGGGAACCTAGGGTGGATGTCATTATAGGGGATAAAGTATATTCCTTCTTAATTGACACGGGTGCAACACGCTCATGCATACGTGAAGGCAAGTTTTCCTTGTCCGGCGAGGCCATAAATACTCAGAGACGAGTCGTGTTCCCTTTACAAATTCACTCCCAGTCTCTATAGGAGAGTGCGAAATGAATGTGCCCTTATTATACTCGCGTCAGACACCAGTAAACATTTTGGGTCAGAACTTGATGACGAAGTTAAACATGACAATCTCATTCACGGAGGAGGGCATAATATGTTCAACTCCAGGAATGCACTATTCAAACGTATGTGAGATAATCAGAGCATACGCGGGACACCCAGCCATGAGGGCTATACCACTAGAGCCAGAAATATTTGAATATGGTATGCGTCTGCTTGTGGCAGGGCTGCCAGGCCTTGCAGACAGAATCATGAGAACCCCTGATGAGTTCCTATTTAGACCAAGAATACACATGCTCGAGGAGGAGGGACAATATTTCCCTTGATGATACACACAGCTGCAGTGAAAGAGAGTGGCCTTGATTGATGGTTATGATGATGAGGGCAGACAATGGTGCACAGTAATCACCATCGAAGAAGGATATCGATTGACTGACGTCACCGATGATGTGCTGTTTGAAGAACAAACAGATATGGGAGAGACAATGGTGGAAGTGAGTCTCACCTTTTGGGTAAAGATGATTAAAAGAGAAGTACCTCAGAGAATGATGTTGGCACAAACCCGTCCTGAATATTTTGATGACGACATGGCCAAGGGGCCTGTCTCAGTATGGACTACAGGACTCTATGACGTAGGCCTCTTGAAGGGGGTTGGAGAAGTGAAGATTAAACTGAAACCAGGAGTAATTTTACCCAAGGCACGACAATATCCCATGTCCATAGAGGCAGATGAGGGGATTTTTAAGACAATTTCTGCCATGGTAAAGCAAGGCATCTTAGGTACGTCAGAGTCGTCATGTAATACGTCAGTGTACCCTGTGAAAAAAGTAAAGGGGGGTCGTGGAGGCTAATTCAAGACCTTAGGCCACTAAACAATATTGTTGAGGCCGAGTTCCCTCTAGTCCCAAACCCGGCTACAATTTTATGAAATATACCTGTTGAGGCAAAATATTTCACAGTGATTGACTTGAAAAATGCATTTTTCTCAATCCTGTTGCACCATGACTCACAAGATTTGATGTCATTCACGTTCAGACAAATGCGTCTGAAAAGCATGAGGCTGCCACAGCGGTACTGTGAGTCACCTATCTTTAACACAGTCCTGCAGATGGACTTGAGCAATATTTCACTAGAAAGTGTGGTCCTGCAATACGTGGATGACATCTTAATTTGCAGCACCACAGAAGAGCAATGTAGGCATGATTCTGTTCAGCTATTGACTATACTGGCTGAGAAAGGATACAAAGTTGACAAGGAATAGTTACAATATTGTCAACAAGAAGTGCTGTACATAGGCCAGTTGATCTCACATGAAGGAAAGAAAGTGACCCCAGAAAGAGCTGAAGCCATATTTAACACGACTAAGCCACACACGATAAAGCAGATGCAGAGCTTTTTAGGCCTATGCAACTATGTCAGGGCATGGGTCTTCGACTATAGCTCTTACACCAAGCCTTTACTTCAAGCCTCAAAGAAGGCCCAAGTGACAAAGGAAAAAATTGAATGGTCTGACACCATGGAAAAAGGGTTTGCTGAACTCAAAATTGTGCGATTTGCACAGCACCAGTTCTAGGGATCCACAATTATGCTGAGGAATTTTACCTGTTTTCACACACAAATGGCAGTGTTATGACGGCAGTGCTCGCTCAAAGAACCGGGAATCTGGGCCCAGTAATGAGAGGCCACTTCCCGTGCAAACAAAGATTAGCTGCTGCAGCATTCGCCATAGAGAAGGCGACAACCATTGTAATAGAATGCTCAATGACGTTGTACGTCGAGCACTCGCTATTTGCTATTCTAGAGAAACCAAAGGGCACATTGACATCTCAGAGAGCTTCTGCTTATGAAGTCATCATATCAAATCCATTGATTAAAATAGTCCGATGTAAGATAGTGAACCCAGCTATGTTCGTGGCAGAGCCAATCACTGAAGGAGAGCCCATACATGACTGTACAAATTATGAAGAATTCTATGATGAAATCCCCAGGGTGAAAGAAAATGCCTTGGCAGGAGGAAAGATTGTCTTTATTGACGGGTCCTCAAGGATCGACCAAAATGATGGTCAAAGATACACAGGTGTTGCTGTGATGAAACACACAACGAATGGAGAGTTTCGAGTGCTTCTTAATGCACGAACACCATCTCATTATTCAGCACAGGCTGCAGAATTATTGGCGTTCATACTCGCCATTGTGAATCACGCAGACCAGGAAGTAACGGTGTACAGTAACTCCGCCTATGTGACGTTGACAGTGCACACAGGCTTAGCGCACTAGAATAGGAGGGGCTACCTCCGCGCAGATAGCACGCCAGTGCAGCACGCAGCCTTATTGGACAGGCTGATCAAGGCACTACAGCTCCCAGTGGGCATAGCGGTCGTGAAATGCACCACCCACACGAAAGGGAGAGATTTTATCTCACGTGGAAATCAAGCAGCAGACACGGAAGCCAAGCGTATGGCATCCAAAAGCGAGGCGACCATGGAAGTGGAAGTTATCCATACTAACGAACGTATGATGGTAACACGAACTGCACCTGAAAGTTACAGTAATTTGGGGCAAACACAGCTAATGGAACTCCAAGGGGAGGCACCGCAGGAAGAGAAGAATATGTGGAAACTTTGAGGGTGTTCTTTAAACCCCTCGGACAGCTTGTGACGACAAGACAGCACTGGCAAACCAGTAATGCCTGTAGCCCTATTAAAAATAGTGCTGGAACAGTTACATTACCCGGCACACACGACAAAAGAGAACCTAGCAGCAACACTTACAGAAGACTGGTTTATACCAAATTATGCGAGCATGTTGCATTCTTTATAGTGAACTGCATAATTTGCCAGCAATTTACGGTGGGGCACATGCGAGGAATCATCCCAAGGCCAAATAGGCCTTTTGAACACTTGCATGTCGATTACGTTGACATGATTCAAGTATGTAACGGGTACAGAAACTTCATTGTTGTGGTGTGTCCATTCTCTAGATGGATTGAGGCAGGTCATTGTACACACCCAGACTCTACCTGTGCGGCCAAATTCTTAGTGAGAGAAGTGTTCCCCAGATGGGGGGTGTGCGAGATCATGAGGTCAGATAATGGCCCCCATTTTTTCAATGCAGTGTTCGAGCAGATTAGCTTGTTGCTTGGTATAAAGCACAGGTTCTCGTCGGCATATTATCCACAAGGTAATGGGATCTGTGAGAAGCACAATGGCTTGTTAAAGGAAAGGATAGCCAAGTTGAAACTTACTCTAAAGAAGGGATGGTTGCACTGCCTTCCACTGGCACTGTATGCTCTTCGGAACCAACTTGGATCCGACCATCATTTTACGCCACACGAGATAGCCACAGGAAGGAGAATGAGAACTCCTCTGACACCCCGAGATAGAACTAGATGTGATGCCCAGTCATCAGGAGAAGTTTTAGGGTCTGAAATGCAAAACTATCTGAACTGCATGACATCTTGCCTTACTGTAATTTCAGACCAGCTGCAGCAACGATGAAAAGGGTGCAGTGCAGCACAGAACACAGAAGAAGACACTACAACAGACCAAGTTCAAGGTCTACGTGTTCCACCCGTCTTCCCTGGAGACGCCGTCCTTGTAAGGAATCACACAAGGAAAAAGTGGGACGAGCCAAGGTTCAATGGTCCTTTTACACTGGAGGACTGCACTCTGTCCGCAGTGAAACTACAAGGCAGGAGAGCTTGGATTTTTCTCGGTGATATAAAACCCTATATCGGAGAAGGCCCCTTGCCTGCACCCCAATGAGAGGAATCGACGAGCGATGGGGAAGAACCACAGCACGTGCAGACGAGATCCATGACGTGGAAGAAGGACGCATGACCAGTCAGACAAAGACAAGGGACTTTTTGTAAATTGTGGCTTAAAGTGGACACTTCCTCTAAGCAAAGACGGGCATAAGGACATACAAAACAGACACTCTCTGTATCCTAGTTGCAGGGTGAAGAAGAAAGTTGCACGCACAAGCCACAACACAGTCGTATGACTTTGAACTTCGGAATGAGGCACACTTAAGCCTTGAGAAAAGAGTATGCCAAATTTTGACAGAGGACACTTACATTGGAAGCAAATACAGTATCCTGATTCGTTTAATACTGAGACACACTTTGGAATCACTTATGTTATCCCACAGTAGAGACATCACAAAGGACATAATAATCTACCTTGATCTAGTTCTCAGATCATACCCGTCAATGGTAGGGAGGCTCACCAGTGTCACTGACTTCCTACAAGATCCTGAAAACGAAAAGACAATAAAGCATTGCCGAACAATTTATTACCTACTTTCTGAGTACAGTGAGAAAGAATAAAATCGTCCCAACACAGGCGGAAATAGATGAGCTCATCAACACACTGTTCTTTCGCATAATCGAAGACTGTCCAACTCTTATCGGAAGAACAACAGACACACTCACCTTTCTTCGAGATCCAGCAAATACAGAACATTTAAGCCATCTTTTAAATAAGATAATCATTCTGGTTGCACTCCATGCGACCGGATAGTGCAGACATTGTTCACAATTGGGAGAAAACAAATAATCCTGAACCTCAGCAGGGCAGGACGGATGTCCCTGTCACCACACCAAAAGACACCAGGTTGGCCCATAATGTTCTCTTTCGCCTAGTCACTGACTTTCCAGAGCTAGTGGGGAGACCAATCAATGTTGATGTCCTCACTTTCATCAGAGACCCAGCTAACATTGCACAGATGGGAATACTCTTACACAGAATCATACTCCAAGTGGAACTTTCTAACCATCGGAGGTGCTATCTGAGGAGATTCTAAGAACCTTCCACCGAGGGACAGATCAAGGAAGCAGTGCCAAAAACTCATATTTGTTGTTATTTTTGTCCCTAATCCTTCGTATTGACCGGCATACACCATGTCCTCAGGATTGAAGAAAATAAGGGGAGTGGACTGGGAGCTTACCTATTTTGAACATGCACAGTAAAAAGACTCACTAAAATGTTATTTTTTACGTCTGATTATTCCCATAGTCTAGCAAAGGATCTGTATCCTGATAAAAAAGAGGCAATTTGAAACTCACAAGAGGGGGGACACTTGTGAAGTACGGGACACTCTTAAAAAACAGAAACAATAAACACTGGCATTTGTTGAATGATCGAGATGGGGGTCCAGAGCAGCAATCTGGTCCTGCCACAAGAAGAGAGGCAACCCCGCTTCTCTGGAAGAAAATGCTGTCACCTAATCTACAGGTGCATAATATGCCTATGCATCATATTCATGAATGTTTTACTGTCATTAACAATCAGAACTGCATTCTTTATTGATGCACAAAGCGTCCCAATTTCAGTACACCCACCTAATGATGCACGCTTAAAACCCACAAAGGCACCCAGACCTTATATAGTCTTTCCAGTCCCTGGAAGATCTGACGGTGGAGTGAATGAACTTGAAATGGATGTGATTAGCAACGATACACACACAATTGTGGTAACAAACTAAAGAAAAAGCCAGAGACAGGGTCGGCAATGGATGAATGAAGTAGCATTACTGACAACTACACGCACGCAAAGACTGAATGCACATGAAACAGGCCTAGTATTAATAACTGCAGAACCACACACCAAAGCAGCAGAGAAGAAGAGACTGCCTGCCACAAGAAACTCCACAGTAGATGTTGTGAGAAAACAAGAATTAAAGCAAAAACCAACAGGAGCAGTTATATTAGTCACTCTTAAGAAATTAAGAGCCAACACTGAGAAATTCTCTGTACAGACCCAACTGATAGTAGACTCATTAGTTCTGCATATAGCCCGAGCTAGGGAACTACAAGAGGAACTGAAGAACAAAATTGCAGAGATTGTATTACCGAGCATATACATTCCAACACAAGGGACAAGTACTAGTTCCACAGTACAACCATATACTAGACCAATGCCAGAATGGATACGAACATTTATAACCTGACAGAGAAAGATGCATGAAGAGAGGGAAAGAGCTGCCAGACTCTTGTCCACTCAAATGACGCAGATGAGAAGGCCTGCACCATAGACCAGGATACCTGAGAATCCGCCAACAAGAAAAAGCCATACAGATGCCTTCAGGGATGTAGTCATAGCCAACTACAGGAAAACACTAAGAATCAAGAGAAGTATGCATGGAGATGACAATGAACTAAATGACTACCTGGACAGCACAGCACGTCTGGGAAACAACATTTGGTACCAGCACATGAAAGAAGTTGGAAGACGAAGTTCAAAAGGGTAATGCTTTGTTTGTGCACTCCTACCATACAGCATGGGGAAGTCCAAGATCTTCGTAGCTGTAGAAATTGATGTCAAGACAGCACACTGTATGTCACACTTAGCAATGTGCAAGACCAGAGGCCAGTTCATGGGTAGTGATGCCTCTCTGAAACGGGCATCTGAAGCAACAGATCCAGATGAAGACGATTATGTCGAGGACATAAAGACAAGAAACAATGGAAAGACGAAACACATTGTGATAAGATATGAGAAGCCTGGAGTTAAAGGAGTAGAGATTAGAAGAGAAGCAAATCAGAAGCTAAATGTCCATGGAAAAACTCCAGAAGAAGCTCGGAGATGGAAGACTAGAGGCCAAATGCAAATTTGGGGAACAGTGCTTTCACCAGACGGATAAGAGAAAGGAGTAGTGATATGCCCAGCATGGGTGGTCTTCGGTCACTACGAGCCAACCATCAACATAGTACGAAACGGATGCAAGCATTATGGCCAAAACTTGCAAAGCTACTCACATGGGTCAAAGACAGAGGAGGACCCCTGCTGATAGTGCCACTAGAAAGCCCAATGTTCTGTTTCAGAAATAACGGCACAAGGAAGATGGGAGAGAATCAGAACTGTGGATGAGTTTTTGACGCTCCAGGAATGGTACATGGAACTGCAGTGATAATGGACCATTATTGGGTGTGTGAATCCAAAGCATACATCAGACTGCCAAGAGACTGGGAGGGCATATGCACGATAGTGAATGTCCACGTTTCAGCATTGGTGATCCCGAAAAGTGACCTGAATATTGACAGTTTCCCAAAAGCAGATGTTCACCTAAGAAATAAGAGATCTGTGGCACTGATAACTCGAACGAAGAGAGAGAACTACTTCTCTGCCAAATCAGAAGAAGCTTTTCATGTAATCCCATACGAACACAGGCTGTTCCGCCTCATCTCATCAGTGTTCGCAACAATTTTCATGCCAAGATTCCAAGTTGGAGGTAATACTTAGTGGTTACAGATAACCCGATGGGAGTTACTACAGACCATCAATATGACAATAAAAGGATTCAATGCAATCAAGGAAGAATTAAGATCAATCCAACTGATGACTCTCCAGAAAAGATATGTGCTTGACATGATCACAGCTGTGGATGGAGGAGTTTGTGCAAAAATAGGAGAATCATGTTGCACATTTATATCCTCTCACAATGAGGAAAATGGAACCTTAACAGAAGCCATAGGTATGCCGACAAAGCTGCAGAACCAGATGATCGACGCAACTGACGAAGTTGATGTTGACAGCTGGTTTAGATCACTATTCTCTTGGATCCCACAATGGATGGCAGACATATTCAAATTTTTAGGAGCCCTTCTAGTGATGGTATTACTAGGATTTTGTGTTATCAAGATAATAATCTCGCAATGCCAGAAAACTGCAAAGAAAGCCATAGGGATGAAGATCATGATTGATGTCAAGCCAGAATGGAAGCCCAAAGACCTGCACGGTGAAGAAATAAGAGAATATGTAAAGGCAAGCAGGTACGCGCCAGAAGGTACAAAGTTTCTCTATCCCAGGAAGCGCTGGAACTATGTGGGAAGATGGGTTTACTGTAGCCCAAATGGACAATGTCAACTAATGACATGGAATAAAGACGAACCTGTAAGGACAGCAGGAAGCCTAAAAGGAGTAATAAAAAATATGGACTCCAAAGAGACACTTCTTCAAATCATCATGTATAGATCCAGAAGATGAAGAAGGAATGAACCCAGGCGATGGAGTGAAGATAAATATAGAAGAATCGAGTGAATTGCATCCAAAGGAGGAGGTGAACGTGGTAGCTGAATCACCCAGAGGGGGAGTGTAGAGGAGGTCCCAAATAAAGCCTGCACACCCATTGCCCATTTTGAAGTACCAGGAACATTCACAGCAAAATATGTGACGTATGATGAACAAATAAATCAGCAGAGAGCCGCAGTAGGGCTCTGCCCAGTACCCATCAGGAGAGCAACACCTAGTGAAGTACCAATAACTGGACAACCATGGGCAGTTAGATATCCATTGAGAAAACCCTACCAACAAATGAGACGAAATGAAGATTGCCTAAGTACCGTCCCGGAAGAAACCAAAAAGGTCTTAATGGAAGACGAACGGTGACATCACGAGAGCCCGGACGGACTCACAGATAGAACAAATGATGAACCTAGAATGACACAAGGAGATGAAACACCATGAGAAAAGAGATTGTGAGCTTATAGTGATAGGAAGCTATCAAAATGTAAGAGAGTTAAGCTGTAAGCAAAATGACTACAGTCGATCCGTTTACACCTGTACATATGCTTGAAACCGCAAGAAAGCTAAGAAAACAGTGCAGCTTGCTATGCTTAGAAGAAGAATAGCATGGAAAGTGCCATTGTACATAATCTATCTCAAAACGAAGCACAGTATTATAAGTGCAAGTCCACTTTGCATGAAAAGCAGAATCAACTTAGGTTACTAGAGGCCAAACAAGACAAGATTCGTATTCTAGCAAAATGAGAAGAGACAGCATAATCGAAACTCAGCAGATGCAACTCATGCCAAAGGAGCCAAGGTCATACCAATATAAGGAACAAACAGTAGCTACGTCTAATTGAAACTTAAGAACAGAATATCCTGCCTCTGAAAGGTCCAGATAAGGAAGCGTAGGCAGGTGGCCAACCGAATAAGAATCAAATGCACAAATAGAGAGACGCTAGGCAAATTCACAGTGTCTGCATCATGTGACCATCCAAGCGAGGAGAAGCACGAGTTCACACCTATGCATGGCATCCGCCCAGGAGAAGATAGCAGAACTTTCTCAAGCAGAAGATGCAGTTTCAAGGCCAACCACAGTACCATAATTGACACATTGTAGCTGAAGTGATGATTGATTGTAACCTTATTTGGAGGATGGCCGGGTAGCTGAGGGGGCACCCTGCACCTGGCTGTCCATTCTGCATGCTGCTAAGCAAAGTAGAAATGTATACATGTGGTTGGTGCCAACCCAATCACAATGGACCAAATTATCTAGGGTCCTATAGTTAGTAGAGCCAATGGGACGTCGTACTTTTGGTGACGTCCACAGTGGTCATTTTGAAGGAAGGGCTTAGAGGCCTACCTGACAGTGTTTTACCCAATCCCTCACTCGGTTACCATATACAGATATAGCACCAATATTAAAGTTACCTTTTCCTAACCAATAGAAATGCTTATTAACTTTTGAGTGTTACACGTCACTTATGACGAATTTTCAGTATAAACAATGTGTTTTGTATGAAGTTCAGTGGAGATGAAGCGAGACGGACTATCGCATCAATGCTGATTGCTATGACTACCTGTTTTTTGTACTTGTTATTAAACGGCCTCCCTTTGCCAAACCATTGAGTTGTCCTTATTGATTGGTGTTGGAGTAATAAATCTGTACCCCCATCCATCTCAAGGTGCAGCGATCTCATCTTAAAGTACTTTTGGAGCAAACCCCGACTCTATGGGCCGGCCGGGGGTCTCTTCAGTACAACTATAATTTGAATCCCTTTGGTTTTCTCATGTCTTTACATAATGAGAATTGGTGATTGTTTTTAAACACTATAAATGACATAACTTGCTGTGAGAACATAATTGGTTGTTATGTTGACATATTGTCATATTACATTGTAGACCTTCAATTGCACCCGACAAAGGAGCCTGAATCCCAAAACACGTTGTGCTGTTGACACCACTTAAAAATATTTGTTTTTTTTACCTATTGAACTGCTGTGGAAACGAAAAATGTCTTTCTACCAAACATATTGAAGAATTAATGGACATTCTTTCTTTATATTCCAATAAATAAAAGCTTGTATCTATTTTTGACTGATTCTTCAGAACTAAGTTGTGGAGGGTGATGGGAGTATCCAAGACCTTTGGATATTTATGTATTATACTTGGGCAAGGATCTTAATCCACATCCTACGGGATATCCACTAATATCCTACAGTAAAGTTTGATCACTTTGAAATGTTCCAAGTCTAAATTTTTTAAAAACTCTAATGCTTGGTACTATCGCATGGCTACCTGCATTACCAATAGCCATCTTCCGATGTGGTATATGCCCAATGTATGCCTTTGCATTAGAACAAAGATGCTCAATAAAACGTCTGACTAATCAAGTTTTGCTACTCAAAATATTCAGCAACTGCAAGACCACTTATGCAATCTGTTATAGCATGTACATGCAACAAATTATACACAAACAGCAAAAAAGGAGCATTATGACAGTGAACTGCTGAAAACAAAAGGAATCTGGAATTTATTTTTGATTGGTACGCAGGAAGTCTGCACTAGAAAACACAACTGCCACAAGAAAACATTAGTCTCATCATTTTTTGGGGATTGTAAAAAAAATCACGTTTAACCAAGAGGTGGTCGTAAAGAACCGGTACCAAAAAAGCAGAATGAAAATGGATATTTACCAGGTAATGTACGAAATTATGTTTGAATTCAGACAATGAAATAAATGTGTTTGTTGGCTAAAAAGTAACTTTTTATTTTGCCTATTTACAGGGTTGTATTGTTGTGTAACAGATTGTGCGATATTACTACATAGTAATTTACATACAATCTATATTCTGAATAGTGGCCAAAGGAGAATTCCTATCTCACAAAAAGTGAGATTTTTTCTCAATTGTTTTAGATTCTGAGATTAGAAATAAGAAGCAGAACAAGATTATTATTATAATTCATTGAAATTGATGATAATACTGAGGACGTCCCTAGCTGTTATCAGCCATATTCATTTCAAACATCAGCAATTAATATGAATATATAAACATCCTACACATGACTAAGGTGAACAACTAACCCAAGAATTTGGTTTATTGCATTTTTTTCAAGCTTCAATTGGATGTCATTAAAAATGACCACTATTAAATCCACATTTTACGTAGTCTTGATTCATTATAATAAATATTGTTTAATCAACAATGTTTATTTATCAAACATGCATTTACAATGTTTGATTTTATGAGCAAACACCTATTATCAATATGTTCTCTATAATAGTTAACTCAAAGTGGACAAATATACTACTTCATGAGGAATTATGACAGAAGTGATGATATATAGGATATCATGTTAACTTCATTGTGCAAAGTTTGTTTAAAGACAATACATATCTACATTGTATAAAACCCTGAAAATGCTCCATTCAGGAGTGAAGAATGTGTTGGCCAGAGGTACAGAATTTCATTCTAGGCATTATTATAAATTTGTAAACATTAAAAAAAACACACATGGACGAAAAAAAGGCCTGCGGTTTATAATTTCTGGTTAGACAAAGTTATGTAAAATTGTATATGCATAAAAACATGGATTGAAAAAATATGTATCCACTTTGACTAATTTATTTAAGAGAACAATTATTATAGAAATAATTATTTGTGATCATACCAATTAATCTCAATGCAACAAGCTAACACTGAATCAACAGTCAATTTGTTTTCTTTCATTACATTGGCATATTGGATCACCTACTCCAAAACTGCAATAGATGTTCAATGACACTGACACACATCTTTGATTCTATATAGCTTCACGGGACAAAAATGATGAAATGATACTACAATCCTAACATGTAATTCATTTTAGCTCCTCGTTTCTCATGGATGTTTCTGTGTTTCTCTGGGGCACAGCATAGTGCTGAACCAGCTCCAGCCTTCTCACTTAAAGGCAGTTCATGAAGGAGTGTAGGATGTACATTGTGTAAAGTATGTATCAAAAGAAAATTGTCCTGGCGTATCTGGACAAAACAACATAGGGAAGAATGAATCTGTTCTGACCATTTTCTTGAGCCCAATTATTGTATATCTTCTGTAAATTGTACAAAGCATATCATACCATCAGGGTATAGTGAGTTAAACACCATCCGAATAAATCATACACATTATTCACAAACCTTACATGAAAAAATACATCTGGTGATTTGTACATATGAGTCTTGTCTTGGCTTGCCACGGTTTTTACAATAACAAAATATATACAAAACATACATACAAAACAATCCATGTCATTTTTTCCCAATTTTGGCACATTAGAACAAAAGAAGAAGTCGACACAGAGGTGTTTTGGCCTATTGTATTCTATCAGCTTCAGTTGTAATGGCCTTTATCAGGACGGGACTGGTGACCACATTGCCTCACTGCCTGTGGTATTTATCTATAACAATTAGAAAATGAATAGAATTAATGTTTTAGGTCCAGAAAATTTCTTTAAAAAAACTCTAAAAAGTAGCAACAACCTGAACCCCTTGGGGCAAGTGGAAGGGCTTACCGTGTTGCAGAGATTGAATACGGAAGGTCTGGGATGCCTCCAGAATCCGCGCCATATATGGGTGTAGGGTGAAAACAGAGTCTAGGATGTCTCTAGAATCTTCACCAAGTATGTGTGTTGAGAGAGACAGAAAATGTTTTCCTACGGGGGAAAGGGAACAGGATGGCATTTCCTGCGCTTTCTTAATATAACATTCAACAAGATGTTGTGTTACACTGTAACTTGTTTGGATATATGTAGTATACCATAGCTGTTTTACGGAATCACTGGTAGAGGATTGTTCTCCAGTATCTTGGGCCTCAGTTCTGATTTGCAGGTAAAAAAGATATGATTCCAAATCACTATTTTGTTTAAGTGTATAAAACACAAAATGCACAAACTGGGCACACATCTTACCTCTCTCTACCCCTCGAGGTTTCCTAGTAGAAAGGTGACATCGAGCAAAAGGATGGCACCGCAGTGGCTTGTCGCTGTGCTGTGTCTTTTATTTGTGCTTTAAGGAGTCTCTCAAAAAAGAATGCGCCACAAATTGCTTACATGAAAACTGATTCCTTCACTCAAGTGATTCCACTCTTGTGAAAAACAGCTCTTTATGATTACATGTGTTTCGGCATCCCCTGCCTTCTTCAAATCAAGGCATTAGTTATGTGAAAAACATTCAATCATATTTTTAAATCAACAATCAAATACAATACATTGCAATCATGACAGAGATGAGAGAGTGGTGTAAGGGTGGAAAATTTAGGTTATATAAAAGAAAAAACAACAAAGAAGGGAAACAGAAATAAAAAATGTATAAGAATTTAAGCAACATTGTACATATTGTAATACAAGTGGTAATATACCACCTATAACAAACTACATTAAGCTAGGTCACATTGAAGCATGTGCTATCATTAGACAGTTGTCTCATTCCCATTAGTCCACCTTTGAGAATTAGTCCATTCATGTGTCATATACCACATCTCCATTTATCCAGGTTCTGAAATAGCGTCCGTATTCCTTTATTCATTCCATTCTTTTGTGTTACGGACAAAGTCTTCCACACTATTCTTACATATTCATATACAACATATCAAGGATGGGCAATGTCATCTTGCCCCCATTCCAGTCCTATTCTCATTGTTCTACCATCCATAGGTGAAAAGAAATGGGAAACTTCTTTCTTACCACACAAAGATAATTACTTCCTTGAGATCATTAGCTGCATATCCAATCCCACCTGCAATGTAATAAACTTCCAGCTTCAAAAACAATTCCAACATATTTCTACTGTACTCCTGTCTTCCATATGTTATGTTCATGCACATATTTTACTGTCTTATTTGTCCCATATTATGTCTTATGAGTTATGTACAATCCAGCTAAATATTACCACATGACCTCACCAAATGTTATCCTTATGGTCTTAAATCTCTATCAAACGATTGCTTTGGTTATTCGCACAGGTGCCCCTGCTAAACATTAGTACAATCTTGTTGCCGCGTCTCAAACCACGCTCTTACAGTTTAAATATCCATGCAGTCACCAATTCATGCGTTTACATATTCATACTTTGTAAATATCCCGCTGTGTAAAATCCCCACATCAAGCCTAACACCTCAGCAATGTTTGTTGCTTCGGCTACGTTCTACATCAAAAATATCATAATTACTCACATGCTCATGAGTCCGATGCGCTTACCTGGCATTTAGTTGTCATGGAAAAATGCTGCTGTGTCCCTGCGTGTCGGCTCGTGCATCGAGCGCGAGAAGCCAACTCGCAGGCTTAATTTATACATCCGTTACCTAGGTTACCACGTGTGGCCGTCTTTCCTTTCTAATAGTTGTGAATGGTCACCATCTTGTGGGATAGCTAACCGCTTCCTTCCTAAACCAACATGTAATTTAACCCAAACTCCTATATCTAACTTCATGTATCGGTTCAGTGACAAGCCTTGCGATACGATTTGTATACCCTGCGTCATATTTATTTCCATGGCTGCACTAATGTTGTGTGCAACAAAAATTAAAATTCCATAATTCAGTTTCCATTTATGAACTTATTGCATTCAATAATTGCCAATCTTCTGTGTGTACACATCCACCTAGATTTGTGGTCTCTTTAGATAGTCACGTGATAGAGGCTTCTCACCACTTCATTATTATCACAAGTGAAAATACATTTTGTATATTGAAGGACACATTTTTAATTATGAACTTCTATATTGCACAAAAGAAAACCATGTGCCTCTGCGCATCCCTGCACGATCAGTATATAAAAGAGGGAGCCTTAGTTATATTTAAACTTGTTTTCATTACTGATTTTGCTAATTCCCTAATGTACTGATTGTGCTAATTCACTAAGGTACTCTTAAGTGCCACCCAAAACCTGGACTAAATGTTGCATCAGTTCGGTTGCTCGTATCTGCATCACACAAACTACCAGAAGTCTAACTATTGATCCCAAATAATTACAGGAGTCCCTACTCCTAGTACTGTTTCATAATTGCTCTTCAATTTAATTCTGCAACCCATTCAACATTAACCTGATACCTTTTTGGTGATAACTCTCGTTTTATACTATGCTAGCCTCTTAGTTCTGCTTGGTTTTTGTAAACCCCCCAAAAACCCATTATGCGAGACACTTCTCCCATCTTATTAGATGTGCAAACTAAGTATATATATGGTTTATTCTTCAGCATATTCTCAAAACTCTCCACTCTAATCATACTATAGCTGTTACAAAAATGAACCCATCGCATTATCCTTATTCAGACCCAGTTCCAATGTCCTAAATTTGCAGATTAGTTTTGCCTCTGCCTGTCCAAGTGCCAATTCCCTATGTCCAACTCTTTTTCCAAGAGTAACTCTCTGTGGTCCAATAAATCTGATATCCTGCTTATTGGCCATCTGATGGGTCTTTTGGCAATGTTGTGCAAGTGGAAGAAGTGGATCTTGGCTTCCGATTGTTGATAGATGTTCTCTTATACATGTCCTCATTTCTCTTATAGTACTACCTATGTAGATATGTTCACATACACAAATGATATGATAGGTTATTCGTACCGCACTTAATACCCAGAGGTTTCTAAGCGCGGACCCGGGGATCGAACCTGTGTTGCTCCGTGACGTCTTGCTTCTAAGGCAAGCACGTTGCCATTGGGCTATCCTCCCGCTGACTACTACATATTTCGTTCTACAGTTTATGTCATCCTTGATTCTAATCCCAATTCCATTCTTGTCCATAAAAGTGTTTGTGCTCTCATGCGCATCTTTACATATGGTACAGGTAGCACATTTCCTGAAACCTTTGGTATCAGGTTTCAGCCATGTTCTTACTGGTATGCTCTGCTCATCTGGGAGTAGCAAGGAACTCAAGCTGATTCTTCAAAGTCTTGGTCCTTCTGTAGATAATCCTCAGACTTTCTTCAACATATTTTGATACATGGTGGTCCAACTTCAGTAGATGCTAATTTATTTGTATAACTGTATATAACTCAATGATTGGAGCAGTATTTGGTCACAAAATGTACTTTCTCATGGTGCTTTCTTACTGTCTTATCTTTCTGTTGTAGTGTTTGGTCCCTTGATAACTGTTTCACCTTATCCAGAGCTGTGGTGATGCTCTTCAATGAGTTTCCTCTTTTTTTGGAGTCTTAAAGTTAGCATTTCACATTCTTCTTCAAACCCTTTAGTATTTTTCCATTTCCTTCGTGCTCTAATAAATTCTCCCGTCTGTATGTTTCTTTTTATTGGTTCATGGTGACAGCTGGATGCAAACAATGTGGAGTTAACCTCCATTTCCTTTTCGGTATGTCTGAGTTTCAAGGTGATCACCAACTATATGAATTGTCAAGTCGAGAAAATGAATGCTTTTTTTACTGCTTGCCCCTGTGAATTGGATTACTAAGGTATTGCTATTAAGTCGTTCCTTGAATTCATCAAGCTCTCCAACTGTTCCCTTCCATATTAGCAACACATCATTGATGTATCTTGCCCAAAAAAGCACCTTTTCAGAAAATGCTTCACCAGTGTACACAATCGAGTCCTCAAAGATCCCCATCAATGGGTTTGCAAGTGCTGGCGCATACTTGGTGCCCATCGGCAATCCCTTTTTTTGTCTGTAGAAATCATCGTTAAATATAATGCTGTGATCCAGGGTTGCTTTGAGCATTTTTTTTCATTTTCAACATTATCACCTGATGGTAGTGTGAGGCTGATTCACCTTTAAATTCATACTCCACTGTCTTGATCGCTATGTCGTGTCTGATTGACATGTAAAGGGCACGTACATCCAGAGTTACCAAGAGGTAATTTAGTTGCCATTTGATCTCTTGTATGATTTTGATTGTATTAGTCGTATCTTTAAGGTAGGCCTTGAGTTTTCCCACTCTTGGTTGTAAAATACTATCTAGGTACTCAGAAATCTTTCCGTAGCCCAGCCAATTTGACTTAGGATCGCCTTCCTTACGGTATGTTGTCAAAGGGCTTATGTATTTTTGGAAGGAAGTAGATCGTCGGAATAACAGGTTGCTTAATGAACAGATATGCCTTCTCCTCACCTGTTATCAGACCTCGCCTGTGCCAACCTATAATAAGTCCCTCCAGTTCTACATTTATCTCATTTTTGGGGTTTCCAAAATGGGGCTATTTTTCACAAGAGTGGAATCACTTGAGTAAGGGAATCAGTGTTCATTGAAACAATTTGTGGCACATTCTTTTTTGAGAGACTCCTTAATTATAGCGGAGGTTGGGGTTTCGTTTCCCCCGATTTCTCTCAAAAGCACGACACACAACCCACCTAAAATTAATAAGCAAGCTGCTGGGCATAAGCAGTGGATATTAATGAAACACACTTATTGAACTAGGTCTTTTATTTGTGGCGCGTGATACATCTAAAACAGGAGTGGAGGCCTAAAGTCTGTCACTATCTATCATGGATACTACAAAAACAGGTATATCTAGCACAAAGCAGCTGCAAGCTTACTGCTTTGTTAGTTAGCCTTTCTTTGCAGATTACTGCGATCCTGCTTCGCCATACAAGTCAGACCTCGCTTTGTGGTTCCACGTTTGTTTACACAGAGTGTGTTACCATGTTACTTGTTCTTTTGTTCTAATGCGCCAAAATTGGCAAAAAAGACATTGGGCCTCATTCCAAGTTTGCTGGTCTGGTTTTAACGGTGCCAGGAGAACGGTACCGACACCGTTTTCCAGATCGGTACATTCTGACTGGCGATGGCGGAAACACTGTCACCGCAAAGTGACCCCCATGGTGCTACCGCACCCGGTAGAACCGTGACCGCAAACAGCGAGACGAATCACCAGCCGTCCCTGAATTACCAGCACACCAGTATACCGAGTACATTACAAGTACCAACTAGACAGAAACACCGCCATAGCCATAGCACTGACCACCACGCCTGTATTACCGCCACCCCGTACCAGGCATTAAACAGTGGCAGGTGAGCACCAACAGGCCCCAGGTGGCCAAACTGAGCCCAGCTGCACACCATTGGCCACTGGGAACTAACAAATGGACCATACCCACACCCAACCCACCTCCCAACACAACCATGCTGTTACTCAGGCCACAGGTGGCCAAAATTAGCCCTGCTGCACACCATTGGCCACTGTGAACCTACAAATGGACCACACCCAATCACCTGGTTTTGGTACTGCACTTCCTTGCAACTGGCACATACCAGCACACTGTTAGTGAGCTGCATGGGCTGTCAAAACCCTGTTTTTCAAGGATATGTTCCAGGTACTGGATGCGCTGCTGTGCCATGTGTCAGACCACATTGTCCTAACCTACACTCCTGCACAGGTCATTGCCACCAAAGTGACCTTCCATGCCCTTGCCGGCATGCCTAATTGCATTGGTGCGTTAGATTGCACCCATGTGGGGTTGACTGCCAGGCATGCCATTGAGGCGGTGTATAGAAATCGGAAATAATTCCACTCCCTGAACGGGCAGATGGTCTGTGATGCAGAACAATTCATCACCCATTGTGGTGCACGTTTCCCGGGATGGACACACGACTCAATCGTTTTGCGGAACTCCACGTTGCCAGAGTACATGGCATGTTACATCGGAGAGAGCACCTGGCTGTTGGGCGAGTAGAATGACCAATGCAGGACCTCTGTGTAGTGGGGGGATGCAAATAGACACTCGTCAGAGTGCTCATGGCTGTTGGGTGAGTTGAATGACCAATGCAGGACCTATGTGTAATGAGGGGGGGGGGCAAATAGACACTCACCAGAGTGCTCATGGCTGTTGGGTGAGTAGAATGAATAATGCAGGACCTCTGTTTCAAATAGACACTCACCAGAGTTCACCCAGCTTACCGCTGCAATAGGTAAATTACAGTTTTCCATGTCACAGGAATCCATATACTGGCTAAAGGAAACACCCCTGAACCATGGAGTGGCACACCATGCAATGGTGACATGTGAAAGTGAGTGTCGGCACCGATAAGAAAGTAGCAGGTGCTCCCATATGCACAATGCCTATTTCTCCCACTCCGCGCAGCAGTGTCTTCACTCCCGTGCACTGCGGGTCTATGATGCTGATTTTGACAGCACCTTACAAGACATGAGGCACCTAGTATGTACACAAACAGCATTGTGCAAAATGTAAGGAATAAGACATGTAGTTGCCTAGAAGGTATCATGAATGCAGATATTGAGTTACGCCAAACAGTCTCAGTAGGAATGAGTGAGCTTAGTGTGTAATATTGTAGAGTACATCCAAGACAATTTAGCAGGTTGCGTTCTGAAATCTGTGCCATGTACTATGTTGTGTGCTAACAAAATACTTTAGACTGTGTACATGCTATCATCGCCAACACCAAATTCCCACAATAAACATCAGATCATCTTTCTGTTACTCCCATGCAGGTAATGCCAGATACCCCCTCATGCCATGGCTCATGACACCCATCAGACGACCACGGAACAGGCATGAGGAGGCCTACAACCGGGCACACATATGTACACAGGGCATCATAGAGCAGACCTTTGGACTGCTGAAGGCCAGGTTCCGCTGCCTCAGCAGATCCAGCGGGACATTGATGTATAGCCCCGTAAAGGTTGGCAAAATTGTGCTGGCATGTGTAATGCCGCACAATATGTGGATATGCCAGAACACTGCACTGCCCCCGAACATGGGCCCAGCAGATGAGAGGAAGAGGATGACGACGATGATGATGGGATGGGTATGCAACCAGGGCAGGGTGCCATGGATGGACAACATGCATGGGAAGCCATTATTAACAATTGTTTCTGAAAAATCATCACAAGCACATTGGGCACATTATCCCACGTGTAATTTTGAACACTTGCATTAAATCATTCATTCACACACAGAAGAATTTTGTTCACTTGTTATTCTGATTAACAACCCAGTGTATTATGATGGAAAAATAAAATAGGTGCTACAACAATTAACGTTCAAACGTACCCACCGGCCTACCAGGCCCCAACTACCTATCCCAACTATGGACCCCCCTCCACCTCGCAAGCCCCAGACCCAATATGCCAAAATGTGCAACAATTGTCAGTCAAACAGCACTACTTCTTGCCACGCGTGGCTGCATATATGTCCCTCTGAGATGCCCCAGACAGCCGCGTGGACATCCTCCTGGGGCTGCCTGCCTGTGAGCTAGTTGGTGTGGTGCTGGTGGAGGGCATTGTGGGGTTATGTGGTGGTAGGCGCGTCATGATGGACTGTAGGGCCAGCGCCATTGTTTCGGCTATGGTTGACTGTACACTGTTTCCCTCACGGACCCTCCGTGACATCTGCATATTGGATGTGGCACAACGCCCAATGGCACGTGCAACCCGGCGCCCAATGGTCTGGTTGCTCTCACATTGCAGCCTCTACTCCTTGAGATACTGCTGGACCAGTGCGGCCAGCATGTCCTGCCGTTCCTCAGTCCGTTTGAGATGGCTGCCAATCTCCTGCAAAGATGGGGTTGGGAAGCGCATGGGACCCATGGGGCTGCATGTGCCCAGTGGTTCCGGGGTGTTTGAGTTCTCCTCACTGCCGATTCCGGCTGCCTCAATGGGCAGTTCCTCTGGACTGCTGTCCGTGCTCTGGGACTCGGTCTGATGGGATGGTGCAGGTCCCTGCTGGATTGCAGTGGCAGCAGGGGTGTCGGATTGGGGTGCCTATTGTGTCCCAGGGGCAGCAGGGGTGTCAGACTGGGGTGTCTGCTGTGTCCCAGGAGCAGCAGGGGTGTTGGTCTACTGGGAGTGGTGTACCTGGGCCTGCGTGACTTCCCAGATGGCCGAGGTGCCTGCAGCAGATGTTGACTGACGTTGTGCTGGCCGACGTGCACCTCCCGTCTCCATCGACGTCCCTGGTTGTCTGCCATCGGTCTCAGATGATGTTCCTGTCAGTGAATGAAAAGCATGCTGTTAGTGGACTGATAGGATGTGTAGTACAATTACATGCAACAGAGTCATCGAGCAACATCACATTGTGGTTACACGCATTGATGTGTGCTGCATGGTCATGTGGGTTGTATGGGTCATACTTGGGGGCAGGCCATCTGACTGGCTTTGCACTGTATTCTGTGGGGGGCCATGGGATTACTCGGTGTCCTTGGGGTGATGTGGACTGTGATATGTGTATTTCTGTGCATTGATGGCTAGTATTTCTGGTTCCACGGTTTCCAGCTCCGCGTACGCGGTGCCGCTCTTTCCGGCATGCACGCAGCAGAGGCAGATTCACCGCTAACATTTGTGGCGGTACATCCGTCTCCGCCAGTGTTTCTGTGATGGCAGTGGCACCGGATAGTGATGCGTGCGGCCGCCAAGCCGTAATCCTACCTTGTTTCCACCACCACGCGGTGGTAGAAACGGTATGACCACCATCACGGTAACACCAGATTTTTACTGCTGGACCCGTAATGAGCGCCATTGATTGTTTTATATATATGTTTTGTATGTATTTTGTATATATTTTGTTCTTGTAAAATCCTTGGCAACACAAGGCTGATATGTACAAATCACTAGATGTCGTTTTTTTATGTATGATTTGTGAAAAATGTGTATGTTTTATTGGGATGGTGTTAAACTCACCATACCTTGATGGCATGATATGCTTTGTACAATTTACAGAAAATACACAAAAATTGGTATAACAAAAATTGTCAGAACAGATTAATTCGTCCCCATGTTGTTTTGTCCAGATACACCCTGACCAATTCACTTTTGATACATGATACGATACCTGGTATGGCCGGGGAATAGCTAGGTGCCCCTTCTCTTTAACATTGTGTGAAGAATGACATGTTTGGTGCTTCACTCATGTAAATTTTTGTGATCTCCCTCTCTCTCTCCCTCCCTCCCTCCCCTAGATCCCCAGGTGGTTACTAGACATTGGTAACCTCTACTGTCTATGATCTGACTGGCTATTGCTGATGGCCTAAAGGAAATCCCCCTATCGATCTTACTCCCGCGGGGGTCCTCTAGGTCCTAACCTGGGGGTCTTGCACTAAAGACATTAACAAGGATGAATGTCTTTCCACACTCTTGTATTCCTTGCCCTGATGATCTGTTCTTCCTTTCAGTTTCTCCAACTCCCTTCCCTGCTCTTCTTCCCACTTTTTCCTTCTCTCCCTCTCTCTGTCCTTCTGATTTTACTCTGCCTTATGTGTCTTCAGCTGCCTTCTTCTTCTTACCCAACCTGAGCAACCCTGCCTTGACATTTCCTTCCCCCAGAGGCTGGATTACAAACATCAGAAAACACAAAGCAGCTCGTACGACCCAGTCCCTATTGGAACGCGGGTCTGTTGGCATTCTATAATGGTTGCCCGCTGTAATCAAAATTGTTTTTATAAAGTTTGTTTGAGGGTTGTATTGAGCATCTGGATTGCCGGTCTGTTTCGTGCGCCACCTCATTTCGTTGCCATCTCTCTGACAGAGTCCCTGCCACAAGGAAAGCGGCAACCAGTCGTCCAACGGTACAAGAGAAAGAACACTGGCCAGCATTCTTCACAGTAGGTATGGGGCAAGCAAAAGTGTTGCTTTGTTTTTTAGGCACATGTAGAAAGGACAGACACTGGAGCACTCCCAACTGCTTTAACCAGCCTCTGCGGAGCGGGGTCCAAATCTCCTCTTGAATGGGTCAGGTATCTGATCCAGTCACACCAAGTTAATTGGAACTGATTATTAGAATTAGGGATAAAACTTACCAGTAATCTTTATTATTCAGAGTTCCAATTTCTTATTCGGCCCTGTCATTGACACTGAGATGAGTCCACCTCTGAGAAAACTTCTTTTAGAAAGTCTGATTTTGGCTGCGTCTCCCCAATGCACAGAGATGGAGCAAACATGCCACATCCGCCAATTCCACTTCCTGTTATATCTACCCGAGCTCAGAAATGTATCAAAGTCTGAATATCAAATAGCGAGAGATGGATGGAGTAGAGGAATGGCATTACCTCACCTATCCCTTCATCTACCCTGGGATGATGCCAGCAGACTGATTGTGATATCAAAATCTATCAGAAAAAAACAGACAGCTGAAACATACAACATTCCACATACATGCCAAATGAATAAACATGAAGAATACGTATAGCTTGCTGTGAGCACCCTAACACACTGATGCTCCAAAGAAGTTTGTAGAAGAAAGAACAGAGGCCTAAATAGTGCTATGAATTTCAGAATGAGACACTTTTCAGGACCCGACTAAAGATGTACGCATGCTCCTGTCAATCTTACAGAAACTGTAAGCCCATCAGCTGGAGCAAGGACCGGTCAAAATGTACCTATTATGGTAGGGACCAAGCATTTAAAACACTTATGACCAAGGCTAAAAGGACCCAAAATGTACAGTCAAAGTGATGGAACAAAGAGGATCCATCCAAGTAATTAACGCTGGTCTAGCTCCATCCCATAATTGTAGTTGGGAAAATTCAAGGGAGAAAGAAGAAAGGATTACATCTTTACAAAAGCGGAAAGAAGAAACAACAATGAGAACAAGGTAGGGAACAGAATGGGCCACCAAACCCTCAGCCAGGGAAGGAGGGTATGGATAAAAACAAGTGAATGCATTCAGTACACCCAGACAATGAGCATAAGGAGGGGCACCAAATGAATACAACCTTGTGGACAAGCACACTTGGGAAAGAGTGCACAATGAGCATCCTAAAGGAATCCTAGATCAAGGAAAGGTTTCAAGAGGTAGAGGACCATACACTGAAGGCCCAGCAATGTAAAGCCCTTCTTAAACCACAACTCAATGTATCGAATTGAATTAATCCTCACCCATGTTTCCCTATAAGAAGGAACAGCACTGAAATTAGCCCTGATAGAGGAGATCACATACCTCCAAAAGGAACTCCTGAATTAAAAAAGGATGAAGAGTGGAATGCAGCCTGTAATGCTGCACCATGGAACCCATCACTGGCAATAATCCCAGAAAAATATCTAGTCTGTTTCTAATCACCAGACCATAAGACAACAGGGTTGAATAGGAAGAAGCATCGATTTCGGCAAGAATGGAGCTCTCCGAAAGAAAGGAGCTAAAGTACTACCTAAGTATGGAAGAATACAATGTACCCTACCAACGGACAACTCATAACATTCTCAGAACATTGTCTATCCAGGCAGGTGGAACACAACAGCGGGCCCATACAATAGGAGTATAGATCTGGATTGAGTGGCAAGAGGCTCACACAAGGATCTCTCATAGAAAACCAAATATTTGAATAAACTGGGGAGAGAGAGATGGAGAGGAAGAGAGAGAGAGAGAGAGAGAGAGAGAAAACTCCCAGGATCAGGATAAAAGATACTTTTCTATATGTTCAGAATCCATCTTGGCCTTCTGAATAAAGCTCAGTTCAATACGATTCCATGAACTACTCCAGGGTTCCGTCATAATACTTAAGTAATTGCCCCTTAGTGTCCTTGAACTCCATAATTTGAGAATCTTCCAACTTCTTACGCATTCAAGCTGCCAGTAGGTTCCTAAAATACATCCCTTAACATAAACTGTCTACCCCACCCCACTAGCCCTTCTAGCTTGTATAGTTATTTGCTGGTAACATTACCATATGTGTGTGTTAATAGGAACAAGGGCCTGCACATATACCGCTCAAGTATTTTATTAATTTTCACCAAGTGAACAAGTCTGACAACACATACTGGTCTTAAAAGAAAAAAAAAACATTTGATACCTAACCATTTAAACAATATGTAAACTCCCCCTCACTCCCCTCTGCCCTCCCCCAAACCTCCCTGCTCTCCCAAAAAATGAAGTCTAGTTACACCAAACCTGTCTCTACGACTCGGATGTACTCACAACTGCATAACACAAATCCATATTCCTTCTTACCCAGAATGAGATTACTTCGAGACCTTCCTTCCTCCCCCGTCTCCTGCCCCCAAATCTCATAGGCTAAGGCACACACACATCAAACAGATTCATAGCCCTAAAACGGAGGGGACAGGTAGTGTATATATAACTTCTGACTTCAGGAAGGACATCAACTATTTCCACTTATGTGCAAATCCCTCAAGATCTACCCCCACATCCGCTGCTCTCTTTTTCATGCAATCACTGCCCATAAAAGTATCCACTAAAGGTTCAAGTGCACTGTTTCCTTGTTTTTCCAGTTGGCCGCTATGACCTTTTTTGCCATCAGGATTAGCAGGGTTATTGCAGCACTATCCCTAGCAAATCCACATGTCACAAATGTTATTAAAAAATTGCAGCACCACCTAAGGCCTCAGGTTGGTTAAACTATATTTGACAAACAAGAACTATGAGACTCTGGTCAGCACTATTATAATGCCCCACGTTGACTATTATAATGTCTTGCTCGGGGGAGCTAGCACAAAATGTATACAGAAAATGCAAGTCCTTCAAAATGATGCGGTCTGCATTATTAAAGGCATCTCCAAAAGGGAGCACATAACCTTGGCCAGCAGGGAACTGCACTGGCTCCCTGTTGCCTCCAGGATTATGTTTAAAACTCGGTCCCTGACGCATAAATGCCTCTTTGGACAAGCTCCGAGCTATTTGAAAGAATGTCTCACTGACATACAGAGGGTAGGTCAACTAGATTGAATAATACTAACCACCTTGTTTGCCCTAAGATTAAGAGAAGCCGGGGTAAAGGCTGCTCCTTTCCAGTCATAGCTACTCTGGCTTGGATTCAACTCCCAATTGAGATGCGGACAGAGGAGAGACCTCTGATCTTTTGAAAAAGACTTAAGACCCTATTATTCAAATAGAAAATGTGCTTCTGCAAAATGATTATTCCCTGCACAGTATTGTTATTCTAAGCTCAATGGACACCGTTTTTTTAAATTTACATTCTTGGTCCTTGTTCTGTGTTATTTGTGCACCCTGATGCCTGCTGGCTGCAGCGCCTTATATGCAATAAACAAACAAATAACGGATGTGCCGCTTCACCTGGGATGCCTAATAATATCAACCCCGGATCAAAGGGAAAAGTGTGCCCAATTATTCTCGAGATGTAAGCTATTACCTCCTCCCAAAACAGATGGATCTTCGGGCATACCCACCAAATAAGTATGTAGTTTCCCATGCCCTCACACTCCAACCAAACCTCCCCTATAGCTTAATTTGATGCAGTCTTTGCAGCGTGGAGTACCAATATGCCATTACTTTATATGCCGCCCTTTTAGCTGGACCACCTAGCCACCTTTTTTGTTCTCTGCTATATTCCTTCCCATTTTCCGTGATGCCACCTAGATCTACCTTCCAAGCACTTATAGAGGACCAATGCTTTTTCCCGTCCTGCATTGAGTAGTAGGAAGTCATCCTGGACTCCTTTCTCTCCTTCCTCCCTCACACTCAGGACATTGCCAAGAAGTCCAACTATCAGCTCATCCTTCACAAAGGAATGTTACCCTTTCTCACTTTCCCTCAGAGGCTCAATGTGACTCAAGCCCCGGTTCTCTCTAGACTTGACTACTGTAACAGCCGCCTCCTGAATCTTCCTTCTTCCACTCTGCGACCCCTCCAGTTTATCCAGACTAGGGCAGCAAGATTTATCCTTGGCCTTATGCCCAGGGAACTCATCTCTCCTGCACTAAAAAGTCTTCACTGGCTCCCGTTTGCTGCAATTCAAATCCCTCTGTATCATGCACAAGGCCGTCTGGGCCCTGGCACCACGCTATCTTCAACTTTATCTCCCTAAATACTCTCCCTCTAGACCACTTCATTTCTCTGGCACCAACTCTTTATGTGTAAAGCGTTTTGCTAAACAGAGGGAAGGGGGTTGCTCACTTTCCTCTGCGGGCTCCTTCCTTTGGAATCTCCTCCCTCTCCCCCTGCACCTTGAGCAGGATCTTCTCAAATTCCGGAAGCTCCTTCAGACTTTCCTCTTTTCCTCCTCCTTCCCTCCTTTACTCTGCTAATCCCAGAGTTGCTAAATCGGTGTCCTTGGCCCTTATGCATCCTCAGGGCCTTGACCTCCCGCACCAATTCTTCACAGCTCCTGTCTATCCACAGCACTTGCATTCACACCCTCTGCTTTGGAGGCTTACACTTACACCTCCCCCGGCCCAGCCTGTGTAGCACTCAACATTCCTAGCACTTCGTCTATGGCTCACTCACAAGCTCGGACTCCCCAGCACTTACCCCCTCTTCCCTCTTCCTTTCTACACTTGCATGCTCTGAATACTCACAAGGCATAGTAGATTCGTCCCTCCTTCCTCTGGTCTTAAATATTTGTGTTGTAATGTATTTCCCGCTCTTGACCCCGCCCTACCCTGTGGGCGCTTTGAAAAAGTGTTTTCTTATTGTATAAATAAATAAATGCAGTAAATGGCAGTGATCACTCCCTTCATTGTCCTCGCCTCTGTTACCAGTTTATCGAAAGGCATCAGTCCCCTTGTGGCCGTATTCCTGATGGTATTGCCCATCACCTAGTGTCTCAGTTGGAAGTATTGAAACCGGTCCTGCTCCCTCAAACAGTATTCCTGTTTGCAGGCTGAGAAAGTTTTAAATTTCCCCTCCCTTGAACATGTCTGCAATGCACCAACCCCTGTTGTCCTCCACCCACGGAACGTGCCTTGCCGTAACGCTGGGGTGGAGTCCGTGTTCCCATGTAGCGGGGAAAGTGGCGAGGGAAACGTGCAGAGATTCTTGCATGTGGCTAGCTCATCCCAAATCTGCTCTAGTAATGGAGTTCGCATAGATCGACTGCCGCCTCTGGTTTCCGGGCAGCCTAAGGATTCTCCACAACGGCATACCACTGGCTGTCCTACCCATTTCCCACCACTTCTTGGCAGACTTCAGCTAACACCATTACCTTATTATATAGAGATGTGCTTCCGCATAGCAAGCTTGAAACTCTAGCGCCTGAAGACCACTCCTGCCTGACTCGGCTCTCAATGTTGCTCTTACAACACTCCCTTGCCAAATAAAACAAGTGACCTTGCTCTGCAAAGTGGGGAGCACTCTTTTAGGAACCTGCAACGGGAGTGCTTGAAAAAGATAAAGTAGGCGTAGGAGTTGTGGTGACAAGGAATGGCGAGACTGACAAAGTGGTGCCAAGAGGATTGCTATAGACTTATATTCAACCTATCTTTCGTTAACTCTAATGGGATTTCCCTACCTAAACCAAAGGACTCAGGTGCGCATCGGGCAGTCGGTTGAAGTCCAAATCATAAGGCACTGTCCCAGTCAAAAAGGCTCCTACACAATCCTGGCACTACAATAAAGAATAATAAGTTGTGGCTGTGCTTGTGACCCAGGAGAATGGTGCCCTTTCTCCAGGATGTAAAATGTCCCAAAGACGTGAAGATTTTCTCAAAAATAAAAGTTCCATAAAGTTCCAAAAAATAAACAAAACAATTTGACGGGGAGTCCACCAGGGGGCGCGCGGATGCAGGCAGCCTAAGCACGTTGCTCCCAGCTCACTGGGCCAAAAGTGGAATGAGCCCCCACAGGTAACCGCCCCCAGTGAATACTGGTGGCACCCCTTCGTGAGGGAATACCTCCGGCGTGCACCCGAAGTCTGGAAAGAAACAAAGCAAGTGGTACAAAGATACACAGAAGTCGGCGGCGCAAAAGCGAAACTGCTTCCCCCGATGCAGACCTCCAGGAGCCTGGGGAGGGATATCAGACAAGCGAGGAGAGGCCTCTGCTGCTGGGCGCGGAGCACGCTGCACTGCAGAGGGGCCCTGCGACCTGTGTGTGGTGTGAAGCTGGTGTTGGGCCCCGGAGCACGCCCCTCCTGCCCCCTACTGTAAAGGACATGGCCCTGGGGCGAGTGAAAGGAGGGACTAAGGAGCCTGGCTAGCCTGGGTTGGTCCTGGAAAGAGGCCAGTGATTGAAGGGGTGAGGGACCAGGTCAGAGGGGCCCTGGGAGGTGCAGGCGCCACAGAGTGGATTCATCCCCTGGACTTTGGGGAAGTGACAATCGAGGTGGACAGTCCACAGGATCGGCGAAGGACCCTCCGTGGAGGACTCTGAGAAGGTGTGCACCTGTTCCCTGAGGCTCGAAATTAAGGTGTGGGCCTCCAGGTCACAGCCTAGGTCATGCATAGTGTCAGCGGTTGGGAGCACGGGCCTGGTACTCAGACTGGGCCAGAAAGGTTGCTTAGGGCCCCTCGTAGGCTGGGATCCACTACTTTGTGGGTTCAGGGGCCTCTAGAACAAGAACAGAGGGGGAGACACAAAGGTCCACGTCGGAGTCTGGGGGGAAAGGGGGACCACACCATCTGCCATCCACTGTGCCCCCCAGGAAAGGAACATCATTGGAGGAAACCTAGGTGCTTCTCAGAGTGAGTGTTGGGAACCTCTGGTTGCGGTGCGGCAGGAGGACCCACAGAGGCTGTGTACAGCTGATTCTGGATTGATGGCCAATCCCCCCTATGGACTGGAAGACATCATCCATGACGCGGCAAAAGTTGTTTGGGGAAGAAGATATTGATGAACCTAAAATTGACAGAGTGCACAGTGCGGGTGGCTCGCTTTCACAACTACCCGTACAAACAGAAGATACTGGAAAGAGCAGGGCACAGTGGTGCTGGGCAGTATGAAAATCATGATTTTTCAGGATCTGTCCTAGCTCAGGCTGACAAAGAGGAGTTTATGTGCCCCCCTTACGAAATGGCTGAATGAAAAAGGGGTGAGATACAGATGGGGCTTGCCCTTCTTCATATCCCTTGAGGTTGATGGCTACAACTATAAACTGGTAACAGAGTATAATATACAGAGGGTTATGGGGGAACTGATGGGAGAGGGGGAGTTGCCAACGGAAGGAGAAGTAAGGACCCTGAGAACTGATGATGGCATATAAAAGGGCCAAACAGGCGCAAAGTGCCTGGTTCGAGGAAATTCAGGAAGTTGAACTCACCACCGGGTGGGCTTTCCTGACTTGGATGCCCTGCCACCTCCCTGGGGAGGATGATGGTGGTAAGGGCATTCCTGAGGTTCTTCGTTTTTTCTAGTTTATTGTGGTTGGAGTGAGGGGTGGGGGACTGTTGCGTAGAAGCAACCAATAGATTCAGTGTGAAGGTTCAGCTGGGAGATAGCCAACTTCTCTAGGAGTTTGCCCAGGAAAGAAGTGATGGAGAAAGGATGGTAGTTTGCCGAAATGCAGGGTTCACTAGAGGATTTTTTGAGCAGAGGGTGCACAAGGGAATGCTTAAGGGCAATTGGGAAAAGGAGAGATTGCAGAGATCAGCCAAGGCTGGAGCGTGGGAGTCAATATTGTCTTTAATGGTTTTAGATGGGCAGGGGTCCACCTGCTTGGATGAAGCCTTCATAGATAGGACTTGTCTGGTGACCTCAGTGTGGAAGAGTGAGTGGAAAGGATGTCTTGAGGTTTTGTGGTGAAGTGTGCAGCCAGGGCTGAGCAAAGGTCCTGGGTGGGTGTGACAGATGAAGAGGCTGCTGCAGGATTGGCCAGTTCCTTACAAACTTTGAAAAGCTTGCCTGTGTTCGATGCCGCAGAGATACAGGCTTCAATAAAGACTCTTTTCTTGGAGAGTATGCATAGTCGATATTGCCTTTCAAGGAGGCGGCAGGCCAGTTTGTCAGGTGGTTCGCCCGACGTGTTCTATTTCTGCTCAGCTGCCCTACACTTGTATTTAGGGGCAGCCAGGTCGGAGTCGTACCAAGAGTTGCACTTTTTGGAAGGCTTCAGTCAGACCCTCATGACAGGGGCAAGTGTCAAGAGTGTTGGGGATAGAGAGATTGAGAGATTGAGGTTAGCAAGGGCTCTGTCTGGGTGAGAGTCAGCTGAAGGTATGATTGGAGGAGTGTAGGTGGAGGCAAAGGCAGCCACTGTCACTTTTTTCATGGGTCTGATGTCTTTGAAGGCGAGTGGTCATGCAGGGTGTGTTGCTGCAAGAGGAGAGGGAAGCTACAGGAGTCTTGAGAGTAGAGAGTGGTCAGTCCAAGAGAGGGGGATAGCGAGAGGGATGTCAGCAGAGATGAGTGCGTCCAAGGTGTGGCCTGCAGTGTACATGGAGCCAGAGGGTAGGATAGAGAGGGAGAGAGAATAGCAAAGGTTGCAGAAAGGACCTGAGGAGCCAGGATAGTCCAGATGGATGTTTCAGATCACACATCAGGAGGAGTTGAGAGGAGGAGGAGAATAGGGAGGAGGCCAGGTCAGCCCATTCCGAGAGGAAGCGAGTGCACTGACCTGGTGGCCGATAGAAGGTGGCCCTTATGAGAGAAGAATTGGGGGGAGTGAGAGTCTGCAAACTAGGCACTCTAAGGAGGAGTAGGCCTGAGTAGGGATGATGGACACAGGTATCCATTCTGGGACAATAAGCACCACTCCCCCACCTGTCTTCTTAGGCCTGTGAGCAGAGAGGATTTTGTAGCCTTCTGTAACGCTCACCTGATTCTCGCAGAGGCGCCGGTCTTGACTGGGTGACTACCGTATCTTCAAAGGTGATGTGTAGCACCCGGTTGGCTCTTTGGGCTGGACCTCTGTGCACTGTATGCCTGACTTCAAGAGTAAGATGTCTGCAGATAGAAAATATGGGATTAATGAACTGGGGTTATTGGGGTGTCCCTATCTCTTTCCTTTTTTGCTCTCCTGTAGACCCCCAAAGGTTAACGCTCTCACCTTAGGTAAGTGAATGCCGAGCTCTCCATCTGCCTCGGGGCAGGGTGCTGTAACCAGTTTCTTCACTGGATAGGTAGCGCAGGCCTCTTGACTTCAGAGGACTGCTGTCCGTCGTTTACTGCACGAACGGTAAGTTTCGAGTAATTCTATTGTCTTTAAAGTCTTTAGTAATGATGTCTCTTGTTTTGCAGGGTTCCGGCGATGGCGGATGACGGGCTGAAGTGAGTTGAAGATGGAGTCCGTGTGATGAATAGAAGCGCCTGGAAGCACGTAAGTAAGCGCTTGTTGCCTGCTTCACGATGCGCTCTAACTATCTTTTTATTTTGCAGGTACGAGTTCGGAGCGGCTGCAGGGTGCCGGAATACCCACTGGGTTAGATGTGGAAAGGAGTAATGGCACGTGAGTATTAAAGTTCCCCAATGTCTTTAAACGCACCTTGTTTTGTCTTTCAGATGCAGGATGCAGCGCCGAAGGCCTCCGGAGCGTGCGAAGAGTTGGTAAGCTTTTGTCTTTCAGATGCCGGAATGCAGTGTGAAGACCTCCGGAGCGCACGAAGAGTAGGTAAGCCTTTGTCTTTCAGATGCCGGAATGCTAACCTGTTCTTTCTTGTCTTTATAGGTGTTGCTGAAGACTGGATTCAGGATGGTAAGCCTTTTTCCTTAGGCCCAGGATCCGATGCAGAAGACACGATGAGCGTTCTGCTGCAGAGGATGCAGAATAACGCAAAGCAAGATTCATCCACCGGGTGTAAATAGCCTCCTGTAGTGCTTAGGTGTCTCCTTCCACAGCCACGCCTAGGTAAGAAAAGAGTTCCTGCTTTCCAGAAGAGTTCCAGTGTTCTGAATTTAGGGAGTGGCTCCTGCCCCACCCAACAGGAAAAGTAGTTCCAAACAGAAGAGGATCAGAGGCTCAACTCTCAGGCAAGTAAGCAGCATGGTCTGCTGCAGGTAAGTCCACCCAAGCATTATGAGCCCGGCGCTTCCAGCACTGGGACTGGGCATATTTATGAGCCTGGTGCCACTGGCGCCAGGACTGGGTCCAAAAGGTCCCAATTGGGACTGGTTGGCACTCGGAACCTGGGTTATGGATCTGCTTCCAAGGGAGTTGGGAAAACCCTGACCTTTTGGAAGCAGAGACCATGACAGTACCCCCCCTCAAGGCCCCTCCCAAACCGGGCTTCTCCGGGGGTTTTGGCTTGTCAGGAAATGTTCGGTGAAATCTTTTGATTAGGCGAGGAGCGTGGACATATTCAGCAGGTTCCCAGGATCTCTCTTGGGGGCCGTAGCCTTTCCAGTCAATTAGGTAAAATAGTTTAGATTTGGAGATCTTGGAGTCCAGAATGCTTTTGACTTCAAACTCGAGTTCTCCATCAACTAGGATGGGTTTTGGAGATTTAGTTAGTCGGGTTTGAGGTTGCACGGGTTTTAATAGAGAGACGTGGAAGACCGGATGTATCTTCATGTGCGGGGGCAAGTCCAACTTGACCGCTACTGGGTTTACTATGGTAGTGATGGAATAGGGACCAAGGTATCTTGGGTTGAATGTGCGTGGCCCTTTTAGAGGTAGATATTTGGTGGATAACCAGACTTGGTCCCCTACCTGATATTGAGGGGCTTCCTTCCGATGTTGATCTGCTCCTTTCTTGTATTGTTCTTTAGCCCTTTCAAGGTGAGAAACAGCTTCCTTAAAGGCTTGGGTGATTGTAGAATGCAGGTAGTCTACTGCTGGTGTTTCAAGATCTTGGAGGGGATCCAACTCTGAGGTTCGAGGGTGACTGCCGTACAAAAGAAAAAACGGTGTTTTCCCAGTTCCCGAATGGACAGAGTTATTGTAGGCATATTCGGCTATCCAAAGGATGTCTTTCCAAGTTTTTTCAGTTTGTTGCAGCATGCAGCGTAAATACTGTTCCAGAGTTTGATTGGTCCTCTCGGTTTGTCCGTCGGTCTGAGGGTGGTGACTGGTCGATAGTCTCACATCAATTTGAGCCGACCGACAGCAACTTCGCCAAAAATGAGAAATAAATTGACTACCTCGATCCGAAATTAGAACCGAAGGAAAACCGTGTAGTCGGACGATGTTTTCGAGAAATTCTCGGGCCAGAGTTGCTGCTGTTGGCAAGCCTTTGAGCGGAATGAAATGCGCCATCTTGGAGAATAAGTCCACGATTACTAGAATCGTATTGTATCCGGAGCATGGAGGTAGATCGGTGATGAAGTCCATAGAAAGCGTATGCCAAGGGCGAGGTGGGATGTCAATAGGGCGTAAGAGGCCTGCTGGTCTTTCCTTTTGACTCTTGTTTTGGGCGCATACTCCACAGGACATTATAAAGTCTCTGATATCTTTTTTCCAAGACGGCCACCAGAAGTAGCGCTTGATCTTTTCTGAGGTCTTGGCCGTACCGGGATGACCTTCCATTAAAGAATTGTGATAACAAGAGATTACTTTTTTCTGTAAATCTGTGCTGGGTAGGTATAATCGTTCTTGGAAATACAATAAGTTGTCCTTTACTGCAAAGTCCTTTCCCTGCAGATGCCAATTCTGTATGTCTGCTGGAGTTACAAGTTGCCTGGCTTTATCCTTAACTTCCTCTATGGATTCTGTGGCGATTACACCCAGAATTCTTTGTTCGGGAATGATTGGTACAGGTTTAGGGTTGATCAAGTGTTCTTCCACTCCCATCCGAGAAAGGGCATCAGCTTTACCGTTCTTTGTACCAGGTCGATAGGTAATTATGAAGTCAAACTCGGCAAAGAATAATGCCCAACGGAGTTGTCTAGAGGATTGGGCTTTTGCGGTTTTCAAATATTGCAGGTTTCGGTGATCCGTAATCACAGTAACGGTGTGTCGGGCCCCCAGCAGATAATGCCGCCAAGCCTTAAAGGCAGACTTGATAGCCAGAAGTTCCTTGTCAGTAATCGTGTAATTGATTTCAGGAGGCGAGAATTTGCGGGACCAAAATGCCACGGGATGCAACTGATTGGTTACCGGGTCCTTTTGTGATAGAACTGCCCCCATGGCAAGGCTTGAAGCATCAGTTTCCACGATGTAGGGGAGTTCGGGGCGAGGGTGTTTTAAGATTGGTGCAGAGATAAATTTAGTCTTCAAATCCTGGAAAGCTTGTTCCGCCTCGGTAGACCATTCAAAAAGTTTGTTTTTCTTTAACAAGGCAGTGATGGGCTGGACTATTCGAGAGAATTCAGGGATAAACCTGCGGTAAAAGTTAGCGAAGCCTAACATGCTTTGCACACCTTTTACGGAGGATGGTGATGGCCATTTGAGAACTGCATCGACCTTCTTTGAATCCATACGTACTCCGCCAGGTGATAATATGAATCCCAAGAATTCAACTTCAGTCACGTTGAAAACACATTTTTCCAACTTAGCGAAAAGTTTGTGTTGACGCAATCTTTCGAGGACCATTTTCACGTGTTTCCGATGTTCAGATTCCGATGAAGAATAAACGAGGATGTCGTCAATGTAAACAACCACAGACACATCTATGAGCTCTCTGAGGACATCGTTCATAAAATATTGAAAGGCGGCCGGGGCATTGCAAAGTCCGAAGGGCATGACCTGATATTCAAATAGCCCATACTTGGTGCGGAAGGCCGTCTTCCATTCATCGCCCTCTTTTACTCGTACCAAGTGGTAAGCTCCTCTAAGATCCAGCTTTGTATATATGCATGCTTTTCTGACTTGGTCCAGGAGTTCAGGGATCAAAGGTAACGGATATCTATTCTTAACGGTGATCTGGTTCAGGGAGCGATAATCGATACAAGTTCTAAGGTCTCCTTCCTGTTTTGGAACGAAGAACAAAGCTGAAGAAGCAGGGGACTTGGAAGGACGAATAAACCCATTTGCTAGGTATTGATCCAGGTATTGTCGAAGGTGAAGGTTCTCAGGCTCGGTGAGGGCATACATTCTACTACAAGGAGGAGTAGATCCAGGTATCAGGTCTATCTGGCAGTCATAAGACCTATGAGGAGGTAGAGAGTTAGCCTGATCCTTCCGGAAAACATCTTGGTATTCTAGGTATTCGGGAGGTAACTGGGGAGTCTCTGAAGAAATTGCTGCCAGTGCAACACCAGGTGGAGGGTGACAAGTAGAGACACATTCTGGAAACTGGACCGTTCTTGCTCGCCAATCGATCAGAGGATTGTGTTTCTCTAACCAAGGTATTCCTAGAATAATCTGAAACTGAGGGGCCTTGATCACATCGAACACGATCTTCTCATGGTGTCCATCTTGACTTACTAGCGTCACCTCTTGAGTGGTATGAGTTACTGGCCCGGAGGCTATCTCCGTACCATCCACTGTAGTAATGACGTCCTTTACAGCCTTGGGACAAAGAGTTAGATTCATCCTCAAAACCATTTCATGATCCACATAATTGCCGATGGCACCGCTGTCGACGTAAGCTTCAATTGCATGTAATCGATCCGGATTATCAGGGCTAATGAGGACCATAGGTATCACGAAATGCGAGGTCACGGAACTGGTTTTCACGCTCGGCAAGAGGACCTCTATTCTTGTCGTGCGAGGTCGTTTCCCTGCTCAGAGTTTGTAACTTTGGTAACTGCAGCTCCTACTGCCTTCTTGGCAGGTTTCACCGGACAGTCTCGAAGAAAGTGCCCTGAGTTTCCGCAATATAGGCATAATTGCAACTGTTTTCTCCTTTCCCGCTCCTTTTGTGTTAGAGGACCTTTCAGACCCCCTATTTGCATGGGTTCCCCGGAGTCTACTCCTTTGGAAGGAGTTGGCGGTTTGGAAAATACTCGAGCATCAAACTTGGAACGGTCGGCCTTCCTGTTCTGCAGTCTATGATCTATTTGAACGACCAAGTCTATATAATCCGAACAGTCTTGTGGGGGATTCACTACTTGGGCTAAAACGTCTTTGAGCTCTCCACGTAGACCTCTATAAAACAGCGTAATCCTTTTGTCCTCAGGCCATTGAGTTTCCACTATTAGTCGATTGAAAGATGCAATATAAGCCAAAAGGTCTTGATTACCCTGTCGCAACGAAAGAAGCTCATTGTCCAAGGCCTGCCCCTGTGAATGTCTTGCGAACAGTTTTTCCATACTAAGCTGAAAGGCTTGAAAATCATGGAGAACCGGATCATCTTGATTAACTAGAGGGATCGACCAGTCTGCCGCATTGCCACTAAGGTACGAAAGTACAAAAGCTACTTTAGCTTGATCAGTTGGAAAGGCTGCTGGCCGGCATAAGAAGTGCAACCGGCACTGATTGATAAATACTGCAAACCTCTTTGGGTCACCAAAAAATCGTTCGGGCGGAGCCAGAGGTACATTCCCAGGTAGGTTGATCTGCACTGGATTCATAGAGGATGTTGAAGGAAGATTTGCCCCTGATGCGGGTAACGGGGTTTGTCCGGCTTGTGACTGTAGCAATTGTCTAGCAAGACCGTCTGTTCTCTCCTTGGAAATAATTAGTTCCCTTCTTAGAGCATTCGTTTCCTGACGAGCTGCATGCACTTCTGCCTTTAGTTCCCCAAGTAACCGGGCTAGGTGGTCAGTATCCGAGGTTTCCATAGCGGCGCCTGGGCGAGAGTTTTGCGGTAGGCTTTGCGTTCTGTAACGCTCACCTGATTCTCGCAGAGGCGCCGGTCTTGACTGGGTGACTACCGTATCTTCAAAGGTGATGTGTAGCACCCGGTTGGCTCTTTGGGCTGGACCTCTGTGCACTGTATGCCTGACTTCAAGAGTAAGATGTCTGCAGATAGAAAATATGGGATTAATGAACTGGGGTTATTGGGGTGTCCCTATCTCTTTCCTTTTTTGCTCTCCTGTAGACCCCCAAAGGTTAACGCTCTCACCTTAGGTAAGTGAATGCCGAGCTCTCCATCTGCCTCGGGGCAGGGTGCTGTAACCAGTTTCTTCACTGGATAGGTAGCGCAGGCCTCTTGACTTCAGAGGACTGCTGTCCGTCGTTTACTGCACGAACGGTAAGTTTCGAGTAATTCTATTGTCTTTAAAGTCTTTAGTAATGATGTCTCTTGTTTTGCAGGGTTCCGGCGATGGCGGATGACGGGCTGAAGTGAGTTGAAGGTGGAGTCCGTGTGATGAATAGAAGCGCCTGGAAGCACGTAAGTAAGCGCTTGTTGCCTGCTTCACGATGCGCTCTAACTGTCTTTTTATTTTGCAGGTACGAGTTCGGAGCGGCTGCAGGGTGCCGGAATACCCACTGGGTTAGATGTGGAAAGGAGTAATGGCACGTGAGTATTAAAGTTCCCCAATGTCTTTAAACGCACCTTGTTTTGTCTTTCAGATGCAGGATGCAGCGCCGAAGGCCTCCGGAGCGTGCGAAGAGTTGGTAAGCTTTTGTCTTTCAGATGCCGGAATGCAGTGTGAAGACCTCCGGAGCGCACGAAGAGTAGGTAAGCCTTTGTCTTTCAGATGCCGGAATGCTAACCTGTTCTTTCCTGTCTTTATAGGTGTTGCTGAAGACTGGATTCAGGATGGTAAGCCTTTTTCCTTAGGCCCAGGATCCGATGCAGAAGACACGATGAGCGTTCTGCTGCAGAGGATGCAGAATAACGCAAAGCAAGATTCATCCACCGGGTGTGGTTTAAATAGCCTCCTGTAGTGCTTAGGTGTCTCCTTCCACAGCCACGCCTAGGTAAGAAAAGAGTTCCTGCTTTCCAGAAGAGTTCCAGTGTTCTGAATTTAGGGAGTGGCTCCTGCCCCACCCAACAGGAAAAGTAGTTCCAAACAGAAGAGGATCAGAGGCTCAACTGGCAGGCAAGTAAGCAGCATGGTCTGCTGCAGGTAAGTCCACCCAAGCATTATGAGCCCGGCGCTTCCAGCGCTGGGACTGGGCATATTTATGAGCCTGGTGCCACTGGCGCCAGGACTGGGTCCAAAAGGTCCCAATTGGGACTGGTTGGCACTCGGAACCTGGGTTATGGATCTGCTTCCAAGGGAGTTGGGAAAACCCTGACCTTTTGGAAGCAGAGACCATGACACCTTCAGGGAGGAGTGTGTCAAAGCTCGTGACTGAGCTATCCTTGAACCACGTCTGTGATGGCAAGCACATCAAGATCCAGGAATTCGAGGAGGTTGCAAATGTTAAAGGAGTGTTTGACGGTGGAATAAGTGTTTAGAGTGGCAATGTAGAGCAGCTTGCCATTTTTGAAGGTCTTCTTCGGTGGGGCACAGGGGACAGTGCCCCCCCATCCCCTGAGGGTAGCAAGAGGGCTAGGGGGATAGTGGAGGATGGCGAAGGAGCCAAGGCCGACAAGGGAGCTGGGACAGTACGGCAAGCAGGGGTGCCTTTTCAGAGGAGGAGGTGGGCACAGAAGGCAAGGAAGCCTGTGCAGAGGAGGGGGAGGGCACAGAAAGCAAGGGAGCCTGGCCAGAGGGAGAGGTGAGATAAGAAAGGTGAGGGAGGAGCCTATCAAAGAGAAGAAGGTTGGGTTGAGGACCCTGAACCATGATGGTTCCATTGAGATAAACATTAATGACGACTCTGCAAGTGGAGAAGAGGTCAAGGAGAACCTCCCATCGAGTGCCACCATTAATAGGAGAAGTGGCAATAGGAGAGAGAAAGCCGACCATGTAGCGAGTCCATAGGTTGGTTGCGTGAATGAAGAAGAGGATGTCAGTGATAATCTCTCTGGCGGAAGCTGTGACGTAGGTGTCTGCAATAGGAAGGCTTGTGTTGGAGTCCAGTATGTTCTTCTTAAGTTTCTTCTGGCCAGATTTAGGGATAGGAGAAGGATAGGAGTTAGTGAAGCAGTTGGAGAGAAGAGGAGAGATAGATAGCGACATGGTTGGTTGCAGTGGAGGGGGGCACTTACCCGTCCGACAGAGTCATGCACTCGAAGGAAGCGGGTTGGATGCGGTGTGGGGGGTCAACCAGGGAGGGGGGGACAGAGGGTAGCATGGTAGCGCAGTAGACACATGCAGCCACAAGGCATAACTAAGTTTCGATTTTCAGCAGGACAGGTGGAAACACATGCAACACTGGATACAACTAAGTTTGATTTTCAGCAGGACAGATGGAAACACATGAGGCACTGGGCACAACTAGTTTAGTGGGATTCCAGAATGAGAGGAAGTGAGAGGTGAGGAAGTTCCAGGTGTGAATGAAAGGATCGACTAGGTTAGTTAAGGCAACTGACCTTCAGTGAAATGTTAGCAGCTCCATTGATAACAGTGTGTTCGGGACCTTTCAAGTTCTCGTCAGCCTCCATGTGCATGTGGGGGTTGTAGGAGAGGTGTACGAGAGATCCCACAGACCCAGCCAGGCAACGGACAGGGGAACAGACAGGGCCTTAGAAAGTGGGCTTTTGAGCATTGGTCTGGCTAAGGCCTGCCGGTCCACGATAGGCCCAATTTGTTTCACATGTAGCCAATCGGCTGCAGTGACAAGATGAGAGGAGCCTCTTGGTGCCAAGGGGAGGTGGCGGCCATCTTTAAATTGATGCAAGGCCTCCTGATGAGAATCTCATGGTGGAATAGGAATGTAGGGGAGGGTCACGTATTTGTGTGGTCTTTTGTGAGGGGACCCGGTGGATTTGGGTCGTATTGGTGGCCCGGTGTTCATCAGGTGATGTTAACTGGAGGAATCCGGGCGCTACGGGCGGGCAAAAAGGATTTGGGGTAAGGGAAGTGTTGGGAGGAGGAAGGGTTTACAAAGGCTTTGCAGGATCCAGGGCGAAATTGTCTTGAATATAAGGCGGTCAGCCCAGACAAATAAGCTGAAGTATAATGGCAGACCAATATGGAGGGGCCAGGGGAGACCTCCAGAGGATATGTACACTTAATGGTCATGGGTTGAATCCACCGCCTAAAAGGTCTTTGGTAGCCGAGAGTTTCACAGAGAGGGTATGGATATTCTCTTCCTTCAGGAAACATGGTTCTCCAAAGGTGAGGAAAGAAAGATTCCCTGTGGGCTCGTGGGGCAGATCTCCTGGGGTTTGAGGAAGGCGAGAAAAGGAAGTGTGGGCATCCTGATTCATAAGAGAAAATGGAAGTAACAAAGGTGTGGAGAGAGGTGGAAGGGAGGGGCATTTTTCTGACGGGCTAAACAAGTGGGGCCTGAGTTACGTTGGTGGCACTATACGCCCCCAATCAAGGCCAACTGCATTTTCTGGAGCCCATGTTGGAAAGAACTTTGAAAGAGGGGACATCTAACTCTGGGAGGGGACCGGAAAATGTGGGCAAATCCACAGCTGGACAGATGGTCTGTGGGATCGGCTGCCATGGGCCCATTTCGGATGGGGGGGGAATTTTGCAGACGTGCCTTGACTCACACGGACTGCGGGTGTATGGCGTTTTTTCATTCACATGAAAGGGGATTTACTTTTTATTCCGCGCCTCATGGGACCTATACACACATACTACCATTGTATATCAGGGGATCTCTTGGAAGTTATGAGGCAAGCTGACATCCACCCGATTGCCTGGTCTGATTACGATTTGGTGCCCCTGGATTTGGCATGCACAGATCTGGCTTGAATAGCTCTAGGTGGAGTTGTAATGAGTCCCTCTGGAAGGATCCGGTGGTTAGATCGGAATTAGAGGAGGTGATATGGGAGTATTTTCATCTAAACAACACAGTAAGTGGATCAGGCCACGGTTTGGGATGATAGGAAGGCGACTTCACAGGGGCTGTTGATCAGAAAAGGGGCCCGCAAGAAGAGAAAGAGGAGGTTTTTAGAGAATAGGCTGCAGAATGTGATAGGTGCGCTAGAAGGGAGAATACATGGTCCAGAGGGGTGAGGGGGTGCATGGGTAGAGGAAGCAAGGGGTCGAACTTTGGCTTCTGGAGGAGGGAAGGATAATGAGGCAACTTCAGTTCCTGAAGCAGAAATACTATAAGAAAGGGGACAAGGCAGCAGCCCATCTGGCTGCAAGACTGCGGGGTCAGCAAGCCGATAGGTGGTTAGCGGAAATGGAGGGGCTGGGGGCTGCCTTAGAGACATCATTGGGGGGAATAGGGGAGACATTTACAGGTTTCTATGAAAATCTATATACGGGTAGGGAATGACCAGACCAAGAGGGGATTGAGGCCCATCTAGAAGAAGTGTCGTTACCATCACTGACCCCTGAGATGAGATCTTACTGGCAATCTGTAAATTACAATTGAGGAATGCACCGGGTGAGGACGGGTATACCGCTGGATTCTATAAAATGTTTGCAGGCTCCTTGATCCCTTTTAGGGAGAATTCCCATGTCTGTGCTAATTCCCTTCAACCTTAGAGGCCCCCAGCTCTTTTGCTGGACTTTGGGACTTTTTGATTTTTCATCCTGGAGTGAGTGACACCTTTGTCTCACTTTCTCATGTATTTCTGATCAGATTTCTACTCTGTTTCTTTTTGGTTTGGAGTCTGGCAAACTCCATATGCATCACCTTTTGTATTGTGACACACAGCACCTTCCAGTGCATTGTCACAGAGAAGTCCTTTGGATTTCTCATAAGGTTTAAATACCTTCTCTTGGGTGAACTACTGTTCCCAAGAGTAGTAAAGTGAAATTGACTTTACTTACCTGTTTTTTCTATGTAGGTCCAGTACACCTCATCTTATGTGGAAGTACTGGGGGGAGGGGTGGTTCCCTAGTAGCCCCTTGTCCTACTAACTCATAACATTTTTTATGTTATCCTCACTACATTTGATGGCTGGTGGCAGTCGTTTAATTTCCCTACCATGGTGTGCTTTTACCGCAGACTGAATCCTCAGCTGCAGTATTGCACCCATGGGTGCCCATTTTGTCAAAATGAGCACAATCTTCTTTTTTCGCCATTTCTTGTTTGTGAGGTCTTTTTGGGGTTTTACTCTGCGTGCCAAACTAGTTTTGGTGCCTTTGTTCATTTTGCGTTTGGCAGGCTTCAGTGCTGAACCCCCACTGAGTCCAGTGTGTCTGGCAGGGCCGGAAGAGAGGGAGGTGCCTGAAACTCCCTGTCCTTAGTCTCATGGTAACCTGAATGCACCCAGTGCTCGTTGGCTGGCAGGCTGTCCTTGGAGGATAGCCACTCTGATGTGTGAGTGACAGCTAGGCTGTGAATGAATGGGAGAAATCTGCATAAAAGGCACAGTCTCTTGGACAGAAGGCAGAGTCCACCACTGGACGAACCATCTGAAGAAAGAAACTGGAAGAGAAGCGTGCTGCACCCTCCTGAACTGTTGGTTTGCCTGGGTAAGCCCTGCTGCAGTGCTGAAGCTCCAAATTTCGCATCAACTAGAGAAGCCAACAACAGACGACTTCTTCCCTTGGGTTGGTGGCACCAACTGACCCCAAGACGAACATGTCTGGAAACCCTTTCTCTGCTGGCTGTACTTCTTCACTGCGGCTGGAACTGAGTTTCAGAGGTTAGGAATGCCAGAATCGAGCGCATTGTCTTTAAGCCGAACCAGACCTTCAGGAAGCTCCAGAGGACCATCCCGAAGCAGGTATACTCAAGCCTGATCCACCTCAGCAGAGTGCTGGACCCCAGAACCAAGGGAAGCCCATTCAGTGTCCGAGATCCGCGGTTGTGCTATTTGCCAGCACCTGGAACCGCAAAGTGCCACTGATCTGAAGTAAGCCTATTGTCGCCGCCAACCTTTGAACCACAGTGCAGGAGTCCTGCAGTAGTTCTCCCTCTTATCCACACGACTGAGGCACAGGAACTGCAGGACTGCAACCAGAAGATAAGCCAGCTGGATCTTTTTTCTTCAGAACTAAGGAACTATCGATAGGGGGGCTGTTGAGCAGCCTACGCAATGGCTGCCTTGCTCTTCAGATCTGTGCAGCACCAACGGCGTTCGGATCGAGGTGGCAGTTTTCATAAACCTTTACTCCACAAAATGGACCACACATCAACATAGGTGGGGAGCACATCCGACCCAAATCCTGGGTGGATCGGACACTCCAGTGCGCAGATCCGGCGTCATATGTTTTGCTGGGCTGGGAGAGGCCCGTGCTCACTCTGGGAGCCGCAGGCTGTGGTGAGCGCCCGCTGCATGAACATCCTGTCATCTGGGGTCAGGTTGCGGACTGTGCCCGGCCCCATGCTTCAGCTGACACTGTGACAGCTGGCTGAACGGCGCCTGCGGCTACCTTCTACAGTTGTGGAACCCAGACCAAGGACGACTGAGGCAAAGCCTTGGAGGTGAGGGACCGCTGGATGGCATGGGCGCTCCCACATCACCCGTGCCCACACTACAATTCCTCTACACTCCTGCGGCCGGTTTCCAGACGGACTGGAGTCAGCAGACTGATGCTTCTGGCGCTGATCCCTGTGGGCTCCACCACTCACGCCTGCGGGTGTGGGAACATAATTACATCTTCTTGGCTTTCCTGGCCTTGCCCGCGGGCACTGCCCCAGATTCCTGCAGCTGCCGTGAGAAATGTGGCTGCCACTGCACGGCTGGGGGACGGATAGCCAGCCCTACTGAGGCGGCCCCTCTGACGCCCAGACATCTTTGACCCTGCTGGTGCGCCATCACCTCAGACCTGATCACGCTGCTCTGGCCATCTGGGTCCCGGGTGGCCGTGGGGAGGCCTAAGTTCCAGCCCCGCTCCGGGCTGCATGTGGTGTGCTCGACGCCCTGACCCACGTTCATTTTCCCACGTCGCCATCGCATGGAGAGTGGAGCTGGTGGCGCGGTCCTCGCGGGAGCCATGGGACTCATGAATGGACATCACGCTCCGAGCGCCCCACACCCATACCAAGTAAGTGCACTTGCGGTGGGGCACTCCTGGTGACCTCCCGGGCCTGGTCTGGGAGTTGACACTGAGCCCCGCTGCGGACCACCTTTGGGTGCCCAAAACCCCCTCCTGAAGGCTCACGTGACCCCTAATACCTAATAACACTGCCCTGGAACACGTCACGACTGTGCCAGCCCCAAGGTGTTTACCTATCTGATGCGGACCTCACCTTACTGCCTTCAGCCGGGGTCCTGGTCCTACCTTCGACCAAGGACCTCACTGCTAATCCCTGGAAAAGTGTAGTAACCTACTGAAGGTATCCTGTGCACAGCTGGCTCAAACTAGTGGCGCACCTCCACGCCTTTTCCATCTCCAATACCTCCCTGTCACACCTCAGCTTGCTGACGTGGCGCTTGCTCCTGGTGAGGGTGAGCACCTACTGCACAGTGAGGGACAGGTGCAGCTGGACGTTCCATCATCTCTGCAGCTGCGGATCTCTCTGTAGGCGCTCGCGCTGCCCCTGCGGCCTGCATCCCCGGTCCCACGCCTGGACACCATTACCATATACTTCTGAGATCTCTACGACCTCACCCGGATCTGCTGGATCTGGATCCCAACTATCAATCCAGGGGATACCTACTGTGCCCGGTGTACTTATCATAACTGCTCATGTCCAACATCAGAGTCTTCGCTGATTGGATTGCCCCCTTGCACCTGAGATATTGGTGGGATGGTCCACCACCTGGACGCCCCTGCTGTCATCAGTCTTGTGTGCACGAACGAGCAGGGCAGGCGGCTTTTGCGTGTGCGGCACCTGACTGACACTATTTCCCGGGCCCAAAGCTCCCGTCCAATCACCGGGCAGGCCCACGGCCCACACGCGGACATCCTGTGTGGGTTCTACACAACTCCCCCCTGAACTGACAATACTTTGTGGGCTCCCGTGGGCCCTGGAGGCAAACGTCTAACCCCTGAACTGCACTGGGGGACTTCATAGTCATCCCTACAGTAGAGGCAACTCCCGAACCTACAACAGTGCATAATTACCACAATCGTGCGAGCCTACAGTGGTTGGATACTACACGGATACCTTGAAGAAAACGATCGCCTGCCCGCCCACAGAATGTCTAATAGATCCCGAGGCGCTAACAAGGTCGGCGCCATGGACAAATTTGCTAAGGCAGTGCCTAGGCCCGATTAGGGGCAAACGTCAACCAGCCAGGAGGACGCTGTGACGCCAGTGGACATTCCAGTTCCTGACTTAGCCAGTATGATGGAATCTATGGCCAAATAATTTGCATCCTTCCACGAAAATCTGGATGACATCAGTGCAAACAAGGCGTCACTCAAATCACAAATAGATCAGCAAGGCACTAGAATCACTGAGGTCGAAACTAGAATCGGGACAAAACGAGGATGGAATACATACACTTCAGGACACAGTGGCCTCCCTCACCCGAGATATGAAATTTGTTAAAGCAAAATGTAACTATTTGGAATCTAGATTGCGCAGAAACAACATTCAAATAATTGGGGTTCCCGAGAATGCACTTAAGGGGAGAATGGAACTAGCGATTGAAAGCCTGCTTAAAGACCTGCTGGATAACCCTGAACTGTCTCCCTTCTTCGCTGTTGAGCGGGCCCACCGTGCGCTAGCCCCGCGCCCTAAAACTGGAGATTTCCCAAGGCCGATCATTGCAAAAATATTAAGCTACAGGGATCAAGATCATATACGACTGGCGCAGGAGAAAGGGGAACTCAGGCTGGACTCACAAGTCATCAGAAACTTCCCTGATTTCTCTACGGACGTTCAACAGGAAAGACGCCAGTTTACTGGAGTGAAGAAAATGCTCAGGGAGAGGAACGTCCCTTATGCAATATTATTCCCGGCACGCCTGAAATTCACCTTAAGAAACAAGCTCTACTTTTTCACAGTCCCGCCGGATGAAGCAGTGAAGTTTATAGAGGCACATATCCTGCTGAACAACCCTGCAGACGAACTGATGGAAAATGACTGAGGAGGTCAGGGGAGGTTGTCCCCCTTCTTCTCAGATGGGTCCAATCCTGAGCTCTTTTATCCTTTGGTTCATGAGTAGATAATGACCTATGCAACGGCTACCTGCCAGTCATGTGGAATGTTGAACAAGTGGGTGGAAGTGTTTGGCCGCACTGCAATGCCTCACTAGAGGCTCCTATAATCTTGATTGGCTATGTGTTGATAGTGGCACGTGCTCACACCAATCTCTTGTCGCAACTTGCGATGTCTGTAATGATTCACCGGGGTGGGAGCTCTACCTAATGCTCACACCTCGGAGCTCTTCTATCCTCCTTTCAAGAGTCTGTGGGCCAATGGGAAAGGTCTAACCGCCTTCGTACGCAACATAGTGTGGTTATACACCATGGCTCCTCAGACGTCGGTTGTACGGCAGCAGGGCACACCACTGCGGCTGCACTGGTTTCTCTGGTGGTTTTGTTGGTCACGGGTCCCTGTTGGGTCTGTGTCACGTGTGAGCCAAGTTGGGGGTGGCTCACAGGCAACTGGTCTAAGGGAGGGGGAAGCTGAACTGCTAGTTGTGCAAGGGCAGTGAGGGAGGGGGGTACATGTTGGGGAAATTTGTATAAAAAATGGCTCAGGTGATGCGGCATTAAAAGTATCGAGTGAGCGACATGGTGATACTATTCTCACAGTTCTATATGCACAGAGGCGCGATTGCTGGGATGTTCCCTGAAGAAGTCACATGGCTATTCGGCTAATGTCATGGAATTTTCGTGGGGTAGGCAATTTCACGAAGGCCTGCAGAATCACGGCATATACCCAGAGACACAGGGTGAAAATACTCTTATTGCAGGAGACCCATGCCAGGGTCGCCTTGCATCATGCCTGGCACCATCCTGGGCACCAAATAGATTTTACACTACATATTCCACACAAGCCAGGGGAGTCTTGATGTTAATTCACAAATCTATTAAATTAATATTGAAAAAGAGCTATAAACACACTGAGGGTAGGTATATCCTCCTACATTGTACAATAGCAAACGGGGAGTACTTGATAGTGAACACGTATGGTCCAAACGTAGATACCCCCGAATTCTTTGATACTGTGGTCTCCTTAAATATGGGGTACTTTGTGGTTCCAATCATCTGGGGTGGGGGACATGAACTTGATACTAGACAGTAACCATGATAGGACGGGAACTGCTCCTAGGTCTCTGTCACGTGTGGCTCGGAAATTGCACATACACATGACTTCACTTGGCATACGGATATTTGGAGGGGCCTTAACCCTCATGGGCGGCAATACACGTATTACTCATCTGTGCATAACAGCTTGTCCAGGATCGACCTGTTTCTGACATCAGCTGAATTAATTGGTAAGGTTGCAAACACTCAGATACTCACTCGCACACTATCGGACCATGCCCCGGTGACACTGTTGGTACCTTTGGGATCAACTCCACTCGCCTGCACCACCTGGCGCTTCAAGTCGGAAGCTCTGATGGACATAGTGTTCAGGGCGGAGATCCTTTCAGACATAGAGACCTTCTTTGAATGTAATATGCGACAAGAAAGGACAATTGGGGTCCGCTGGGAGGCCTTCAAGGTGAATATAAGGGACATGTCTATCTCAAGGGAAGCGGGAATACTAAAAGCAATGCGGAACGATTTGCATCGTTCTGAGTCCAAACTTAAAGACCTGGAATGAGAATATGCAACAGCAGCTATCCCCACTAAGCTGGCACAGACAAGGGAGGAATTGGAGGTTTTTGAATTTCACGCCCTGCGGGCGATACAATACTTTGCTTGCCCACGGGCAGCAAGGAAATATGGGGAAGTCGATAGGCCGGGGAGAACACTGGCTAGATTGGTCCGAGCGGAGGGTGGTCAGTCCCAGATTGAATGTATCAGGGATATGCAGGGTGTCCAGCAATAGGCAGACCAGCAGATACTTGAAATGTTCTCAAAATTCTACACCATGAGCACAGTATACAAGACATACGTGTACACCTTGACCAGATTCCCATGACGTGCATTTCCCAATCCACCAGGTAACAGCTTGATACCCCGATCACGTTGGATGAGATAGTCAGGGCCATCACCGACCTTCCGAGGGGTAAGGCCCCCGGACCGGATGGACTCACCTCGAAATTTTATCAGGAGCATGTGCCGCTCCTTGCGCCAAGGCTGCTTGAGGTCTGGTACGAATCACTCCGCAAATCCGTTCTTCCCCCTTCTTTACGTAAAGCTATCATAACTGTTCTTCTCAAGCCTGGCAAGCTGGGCGACGAGTGTGGATCCTATAGGCCCCTGTTACTTATGAATATAGACACAAAGATATTTGCCAAGACAATAGCAAACAGATTCCTTCCGATCATGCCATTCCTGGTTCATGAGGATCAGGGCAGGTTTGTCCCTGGGCGGTCGACAGCACTTAACATCAGACGGCTCTTTAATGTGATGTCCAGGATTGACCAAAAAGCAGAAGCTGTGGTGGTCACGCTGGACGTCCAAAAGGGCTTTGACATGGTCTTGTGGCAGTACATGTGGGAAGTCCTTGAGAAAATGGGGGTGGGACCGAATATGATTCAGTATATCAAATTACTGTACACATGACCCACGGTCAGAGTCCGGGTCAACTCCTTAACTTCACCATCTTTCGTACTGCTCAGGGGCACCCGACAAGGTTGCCTGTTCTCCCCTATCCTTTTTGCGCTGGTCATTGAACCTATGGCGGGCTATATCCGAGTGCGCCATGCCCATAAGGGAATCTGCCTACAAGATGCTCCTGAGATAATATCACTATACGCAGATGACGTTCTGCTGTTTGTCAGGAACCCAGCTACCCAGCCTGACCCCATTCTACGGGACATAATAAGAATAGGCACCTTCTCCAGCTTCACAATTAACTACTTTAAATCTGAGATATTCCCGCTCACCAGCATAACCCAGCAACCCACGTGTGAATACCCTCTCTGCTGGTCCCCAGGCGGCATCAAGAACCTAGGGGTCCAAGTATCGCTGTCCAAACAGACCTTGTTAGTTGATAATTATACTGCTGCACAATATGCTGAATCAAAAAAACTAGGTGGCGCTCCCTCCCGCTTTCATTCGCGGGGAAACTCTCACTGATCAAGATGATCTTGGTCCCTAAGCTTCTCTACATCTTTGCGAACGTGCCAGTCTGGCCAGGGAAACAATACTTTGACAAATTGCACAAAATGGGTGCTCAATTCCTGTGGCATGCCGGCGTATCCGCAAAAAGTGGGCACACATGACCATATCATATGAGAGGGGGGGATTCACTGCCCCTGACTTGACACTTTACTGGGTCACAGCAAAAGCTCAATACAACACAAACTGGTACAAGCATCCAACTGCCCCACCTCATGTCAAATTAGAAAGACTTGCAGTGCCCGAAGTAAACATCATGTCATTAATCCTTCATTGCGAATACAAGGCCGACACTCCAGTTGACCACATTGCAACCACTCTGCTGGCATGCAATCGACTACTTCTTCCAGCCTCGGAACTACAGTCCCTATTACAAATGACTCCCTATTTGGGAGTTTCCTGGGCTCGAGCCCACACATCACAAACTTCTATCTCAGCGCTGGGATACCAAGCGCTGACTGATCTATTCCCTGAGGGGAAGTTTATTACTCCATAGACGTGGTGCCCGGTCATTCTGGGTCGGCACTGGAAATTTTGCAATACTACAGACTCCGGGCTGCAGTACGTGCTATGTGGTCATCCTACCCGGACGAACCCCCTGATACACCCGAAATACATTACATAGCCAACTCTAGCATTGCCCGTGGGGTAGTGGTATCTTTGTATAAAATACTGCTGGTGAAATCTCCATACCAACCCCCACACAATGAATGGACTGGCGTGCTTGGCCTCGAGATCTCTGACAGTATGTGGAGGAAATTGTGCTCCTACACGCACAGGGGTTCCCTTAACTTTAGGTTCCGTTGCATGCAATGCAAACTGCAAACTGCTGAACAGATTATACTACACTCCCCATAAACTTACTAAGTTTGCCCAGAGCCAAATACATGCCTGCCCGAGGTGGCGCTCCGAAAGCGCCGACCAAATGCACATGTTTTGGTCATATTTTGGTCATGTAACCGACTCAATGAATTTTGGGGTGAGCTCCAGAGGGCTCTCGCTGACATTGTGGGGATTACGGTTGACCCAGATCCGATCAGTGTGCTGTTTGGGGTGTGGAGTAGCGATGATGCCAAGAAGTTGTCCAAGTTATTGAATGTAAGCAGTGTGGTGGCCAAGAAATGTATATTACAGTGTTGGAAGGGCTCCCCCCCACCACTTTTAAAATGTGGCTGAATGTGCTCACCTGGACACAGACCTGTGAAGAGGAATACATCAACTTCCTTCCCACGCACTCCCGCCCTAAAAATGTATGGTCTGTATTCTGGCAAGCTGAAAGGGACTCGGGATCTCCTGCACCCGGGGCCCTGCGGGACTGAACGAATGCACAGAGAGACTGGGCAAGCCTACGCTATGTAAACGCTATGTAAACACACCCAAATGTATTATCCACCAATGTGAAAGTGAACTGTGTATATGTAATTGAATTATAATGCTTCACCGTCTGTGTGTGCTGTAAACCTTCGCCTATAAATAAAAGTAAAATAAAAAAGAACTAAGGAACTGTCTAACTAGGGGTACTTACCTCTTGTTGTGTGTGTCTTGCTTGCTTTCACTGCACTGGAGACTTGCAGTAGCTGCCTTTTGCAGAGTTGCTTGGATCTTTGCTTTTCACAAACCTCCCAGCTTGTGGCCCAACAGTGATTCTTTTCTACAAACTCTCTAACATTGTGCAAGACTTTTTCAAGAAGTGCTTCAGCTCCCCTAGACTTTGCTCAATTGACATTGGCTGTCCTGGCTCCCTGCAGACTCTTCTAACCCTTTGGCTTGATGTTTATCTGTCCCTCATAGGTGGTACATACGTTACTTGTACTGCTGGGAAAAGGTTAACCTATACTTCATTGAGGGATTGTAAAGTACTCACTTGTTCAGAGAACTTGTTAACCTATGTTTCCTTCCCTAAACTTTGCCTTTTTCCACCACCTCAATATTGCATTAAGTGTTACAGTGATATATCAATGTCCACAGTGTCCTAGCAATTGAAGTCCCCTTAGGGTGTAGGAAGCGAGTGTGTGTGTGAGACATCCCAAAAGGGTATCTTTTTGCATAACTTAAATCTGAGGAGGTGTATTTTTGAAGTGTATATGTTGTGAAGTGCTTGTTGGTGAATGTCAAGTGGATGTGCGTCATTGGAAATGAGGAATATGTGTGGTGAAGTACTTGCTTGTGAATGTGAGACCCTGTGATGTCATGTGAAATGTTGATGTGTGAATGCTGTATGAGTGTTCTACCTGATGTCAGTTGTGCCTGGGTGATGGGACCCAGTGGTTGCCTTTCATGTAGCTTTGTGTAACTAAGCAATAAAGTATATCTAAGAAGCTAAAGAAGTCTGAAGAAGGTGCTTTCTAACCGTATTTATTGTTGCATATTGCTCCTTTCTAAAGAAGGCTGATTTAAAATGGACTGTTAAATTAATAAATAATTATTTTACTAGAAAACCTTGAGTAGAAGTGTTATTTGAATACTTGTCATTGTGAATCTCTATGTTACCTCTCTACAGCTCACATTTTCCCCTTTTGAGATAGGTCTGGCTGCTCAGTCACTCTACCAAGCTGTGTAGTACAGATCTATACCAATAGTTGGGTTATATTGAGAAGAGAACAAGGCTGGTGTAATCTCCCACAGGGTTACTAAATACAATCTTGCCTAAAACTGGTGGCAGGTGGTGAGGATTTGTGTAGAGTTGTTACATTGAGTAATTTGCTGTGCTTGTGTTCAACTAAACCTCCACAAGGCTAAGCTCCATCAGAAAGTAAAAGGCAATTGTAACATGCCAAATATGGATAACTTCCGTCAGGAAGCTCTGATCATTCTAACAATAGATCAACTGAAAGTAATGTCTAATGACTGGGAAATTGAAGTGTGACACCAACAACATAATACTCAAAAGTAAATTGCAAAAGTAAATTGCAAACCTTAACTGCTCAAGCTAAAATGTTAGCACGAAAATATGGCAAATTTTCATTAAGGCAGACGTTGCTATATTACCAACAAAAAGTGATCCCAACTAAATTGTATGGAGTAGAAGTTCATATTCTGAAAGAGTAATGTTGGTGGGATAAAATTGAAGCGGGTTTTTGGAAACAAATTTTGGGTTTACTCAAATGCGCACCTCTTCCATTAATTCGATTTGAAGTTGGACTAATATCAATTCATGCTCATGTTTTATGGAAAATATCAGCGTTTCTAAGGAAGTGTTTGCTAAATATTAATGCTCCAAACATATTGGGAATTTTAGCCCAGTATTTATTGGTATCGCAACATACGCTTCCAAAAATGTGGTTAAAGTTTACTTTGAATGCCTTGGCAGATGCCTCTGTTGATCTGGATCTATTACTACTCAATCCCGATCGTGCTAAGATTAAGATCTACCAGCACGACTGGATTGTGAATCGCTCTAAATGTCTGGTATACAGGGATTTTGATACAACATTGTTTGGCCATAAGGGAATGTGTGTTATGGTGGATTATCTGGCCAAGTGTCCTTCTCCTCAAATAAGAAATCAATATCTCTGATTCAGGCTAAATCTTTGGCCAACAAATGAGGTTTTAGCCCAGAGAAAAATAATACTACCTGAAAATAATTTCTGTCGATTTTGCAAAAACAAAGGCGTGAGACAATCATGTAAACATTGCATTGCATTATGCCCAGCCCTAAAGGAAAAGAGAGAAAGATACTTTAGGTTCCTTACCATGTCTTTTTGTTGTAGCAATCCAGATGAAATTTGGTATTTTTTTTTGTTAATACAAAACTAGCTGTTCGCATTACAATTGTACATTTTCTGAAATCGCTATTTCCATGAACATGAACTTAATGTATGTAAAGTATCTAAATTGCTCAAATGGCAATTTTTGTCGGTATCTATGTTAGAAATTATGATTCATTGGATTTGTGTTTTTTTATGGTCTGATTTGTTTTTAATTTTTCTTAAATGTATTCTTTTCTATATTGTTTGTGAAAATAGTATGCTGTATTTATATTTGAACCATGTGTATATAATGATTTTGATTGATTGCATATTTGAAAAGTTGTTCTTATCAGCTAAACAAATAAAATGAAAAAATAAAAAATGTGTAAAGTCAGGGGTCTTACTGTCAAAGGAAAGAACAATGAGTTGATTACAGGGTTGTTGAATCACCAAAGTTTGGGAAGTAGGCCTGTAACACCTACTATCCCAAGTAATGTGGAAAATGATGAGGGTGACAGTTCAGAGTCTAACATCATGCTGCTAGAGGAGCCAGAGGAGGTAGAGGAGTCTCAGGAAAAGAGCTCCTCTTTGTCACAGCCTGCCCTTTTGCCTCAACCCATTTCCACTGGGATCCCACAAGGCCCACCATTGAGCCCAGAATATGTTTCTCTTGAGACAAAGAGAATAGAGCTGGAAACCAAAAGACTAGATGCTCAAAGAGAAGCCAAACATCAGGACATCAGACTCAGGAAGTTGGAAATGCAACATGCAATGGATATGAAAATATTGTCTCTTGAATCTGCTTCCTTCCCAGGGCCTCTAAATCTTCCAGTCCCAATAGGCCCCGCCTGCCCAAAGAAGCAGCGAGTATATATGATGTGAAACTTGATATATTGGATTGGTTGAGCACTTTTGAATGCACTCATGGGATTCAGGGACTCAAAGGGAATTATTTTAGTACCTTGCTTTTGTCTAGGCTACCCCAGAATGCAAGTGAAGTTATAATGGAGTTGGATGTTCTTGAAAGACACACGTATGAATCATTGAAGCTGGCATTAATAGCCAGATTTGGGAAGACTCCCAGTACTTTAAGAGGTTTAGGACCCTCAAAAAGACTGATGGTACCCCTTGGGCTACCTGGGTATGTGGATGTTTGAAGAACTTAAATGGTTGGGTTAAGGGTTACAGAGTGAACACCTTTGAAGCGATGAGAAATATATTGTTAGAATCTATTTTTGATGCCTGCTCTCCTGAGCTGAGACAGCACTTGGCTGACTCAAAAGTGATTGATCCCAAGAAGCCAACAGGGCCACCCACAAGACTCTGGGGCCACTCACAAGAAGGATGAGGGGATGCAGCACAAGAAAGACAGAAAAGAGAATTCTAATTCCAACCATCCAAAAGAGGGCCCCAAACACAGTAAGGGTTAAGTTCCAAGGGAAACCTAATTCTAGTAAACCCTCTGGTGCTAAACCAAAGGGAAGCCAGCAGACAACCCCATTCCAGAGAGCATTTGGAATATGCTATGCATATGGGTCTACTGACAATGTGAAAGGAGATCCCAGGTGTAAGGGTAAACCTTCAGGGGTCCCCACTGCCTCCTTAGCCTTCATCTCTGAGGGAGAAGTTCAAATGGCAAGTGGCCACATTCAGCTACTGGCTGAAGACCCCATTGACGTCTCAGCCAGTGTTTCTTTAGTGTCCCTGGGTCTGTTGGAACAGCAGAATGTGGATTTGTGCAACTCCACTCCAGATAACACAAAATAATATTACAAGGCCAGTGTACTTGTGAATGGTCAGGAGACCCCTGCCATTAGAGACACTGCAGAAAGCATTACACTGGTTGATGAAAGTTTTTTCAAACCTAAGGATGGGACTAAGGTACCCAAAGGTCCCACTAAACTTGCAGGAGGCCCAATCCAAATGATTCCAATATTGCCAGCTCTCTTCCAGTGCAATAATATGACCGTTAGAATACCTGTCAGTTTACAAAATGAGGTGCATGGGAGAGTCCTGCTGGGGAACAACTTCAAAACTCTTGGAGTTCTATCAAGTACCCCCAGGACTCCTAGCAAAAGGAAGCAGGAACAAACAAGATTGGCCAGATAAGCAACTTTGGATGACTCTCAATGGGAGGTTACAGAGATTCCTCTTAACTCCAGTCCACAGGAAGGCCAACCTTCTACTTCCAAGCCAAAGAAAGAGACAAAGGGCGAACCCAAGGTCTCAGGAAGAAAGAACGTTATAACACCTAAACCTGTTCAAGGGACAAGGACATTCCTAGGAGGCCAGTCTAAGGTCACCCCAGTCACCCCTCCCCCATGTGAGGCTGAGTGGGAGGATAAACCACACTCAGAGGAGTCAGCTACTGGCAAAACAGAGCTGGAGAAGAACCTTCCCCTATGTTGGAGATCTGGATCCTAAAGACCATCCTGAATTGCAAACGTTACTTGCAGAAGGTGGACCCTCTATTGCAGACTTCAGCATAAGTCAAAGGGTGTGTCCTACTCTTGAAGGTATCCGTCAACAGACAGCTTCCCAACTGGAAGTGCAAGAGCCAGGGAAGCATAGGCTTTACTGAGAGGATGGCCTCTACAGTGAACACCTAGTGAGTGTACCTCAGGAGACTACATAAGACTTGTAGTGCCCCGGGATGTGAGACACCAGTTCTTACAGTTAGCCCATGAGATTCCTCTAGCTAGTCACTTGAGCTACAAGAAAACCAAGGAGAGGTTATCTCTATATTTCTATTGGCCCAAGATGGGTTCTAAAGTATACAAATTCTGTAAGAGCTGTCACACTTGTCAGATTTATGGCAAGAGTGGAGCCAAGAATGTAGCACCCTTGGTGCCGCTCCCAGTGATGGGAGTTCCTTTTGAGAGGGTGGGGATTCTCATTGTTGGTCCCCTAGACCCTCCCCCTTCTTCTGGCAACCAATTTATATTGGTTGTGGTAGAGCGTGCTACCAGATATCCTGAAGCCATACCTATGAGGACTGTTACTGCTCAGGCAGTGGCTAAGGCCCTCCTTGGTATCTATACCAGGGCTGGTTTTCCTAAGGAGGTCATCTCTGACAGGGGGTCACATTTCATGTCTCACTACATGCAGACCATGTGAAAAACCTTGGGAGTGACCTACAAGTTCTCAACAGCCTACCATCCCAAAACCAATGGGTTGGTGGAGAGGCTTAACAGAACTATGAAGAGCATGATAGTTTCTTTAGAGGAACCCCTTAGAAGAAAAGTGGGCCCATCTAATGCCATGCCTTCTATTTGCTTATAGAGAAGTCCCTCAAGAAGGGGTTGGTTTCAGCCCCTTTGAGCTGCTCTATGGTGATCCAGTTAGATGCCCTTTGGCCATAATCAAGGAAGGGTTGAAGAGTGATCCTTCCCTCAAGCCAGTAAGAGTCACTGACTATGTGCTAGGTCTCCGGAGGAGAATGGCACTCGCGCTCACAGAAGCTTCTGATAACTTGAAAGCAGATCAGGCTCTGGTCAAACATTGGCATGAGCAGAAGGCCAACATGGTGGAGTTTACTCCAGACCAGCTTGTTCTAGTTATGGTACCTACAGGGCAGAAGGCCTTACAGGACAAATGGATTGGAACCTTCAAGGTTGTGGGCAAACTTGGAGAGGTCAATTGTTTAGTGGACTTGGACAATCCCAAGGAGGCTGCTAGGGTCTATCACACTAACCTTCTAAAGGCTTATGCTTCCAGATCAGAACTAGGAGCTTTGCTTTTAGACTCTGATCAGGAGAAGGAAAGCGAACCTCTACCTGACCTCCTCAGGGGACAACCTTCAGATGAGAAAATTGAAAAGAGTAAAACTCTCTTCAGATCTGACTCTGCAACAACGGGAGGAGTGCAAAGCTCTGTTAAATCAGTTTGCGTCCCTGTTTTCATTGACACCAGGTTGGTCCAAATTGGGGCCAGCATGATATTCTCACTGGTGACAGTATCCCTGTCAAAAAGCAGGGGTTATAGGATGTCAGACCATGTAAGATCCCACATAAAGGAAGAGGTCAAGAAGATGCTTGATCTTGGGGTACTAGAGCTATCTACAAGTCCATGAGCTAGTCCAGTTTTACTAGTAACAAACGTAGGAACCAAGGAATTGAGATTCTGTGTGGACTATAGAGCTCTTAATGCAGTCACCACGGCTGATGCCCATCCTTTAACCAGGACAGATAAGCGGTTGGAGAAACTTGGTTCAGCCAAGTTTCTCAGTACATTTGACCTAACATCAGGATATTGCCAAGTAGCTCTGACAGACCATGCCAAGGAGAAAACTGCATTTTCTACCCCAGGAGGCCTCTACCCAGTTTAAGGTTATGCCTTTTGGACTCAAAAATTCACCTGCTACATTCCAGAGGATGGTGGATTAAGTTCTGAATGGGATGGAGGACGTCGGCATGGCATACTTGGATGACATTGCAGTGTTCAGCCCCACTTGGGAAGAGCATCTTGACCACCTTGGATATGTTTTGCAGGCTCTTCAACAGGCCCATTTGACCATAAATACTAGCAAATGTCAAATTGGTCAGAGCAAATTGGTCTACCTTGGACATGAGGTAGGAGGAGGTGGAATCAGGCCATTGCCTAGCAAAGTTCAAGCTGTACAAGACTGGGCCACCCCTACTTCTCAAACCCAAGTGAGAGCCTTTTCAGGCTCTATAGGAACTTAATTGAGAACTATGGGACCATAGCGTCTCCCTTGAATGTGATCTCCTCACCCAAATTCCCCAAGAAGGTCAGGTAGAATGAGGAGTGCACTCAGGCTTTTGAAGGACTAAAGAAAGCCCTTTGACAAGCTCCAGTCCTGAGAGCTCCTGACTACAACCAATCCTTCATTATACATACAGATGCTTCTAATACAGGGATAGGTGCAGTTCTGAGTCAGCTGGATTAGAACGGCAGGGAACACCCTATCTGCTTCATCAGTAGGAAACTAAAGGACCGTGAGACAAGGTTGGCAACTATTGAGCGCAAGTGTTTTGCCATTGTGTGGTCTCTGGAGATGTTCACACCATACTTGTATGGATCTACTTTTGTAATTCAGACAGACCACCAACCATTGAGATGGTTAATGCAGATGAAGGGGGAGAATCCTAAATTGTTAAGGTGGTCAATCAGCCTCCAGGGGTTTGATTTCACCATAGAACACAGGTCGGGGTGTAATCACCAAAATGCTGATGTTCTCTCCATGAAGTATGACCGACTGGATTAGGAGATTCATCCAGGAGTGGATTAAGTCCTCCTGTCCCTTAGTCTGGGGAATGAGTGTTAGGGAGAATTCTCATTTCTGTGCTAATTCCCTTCAACCTTGGAGACCCACAGCTCTTAAGCTGGACTTTGGGACTTTTTGATTTTTCCTCCTGGAGTGAGTGAGACCTTCTTCTCACTCATGTATTTTTTTTATCTGATTTGGACTCTGTTTCTTTTTGGTTTTGAGTCTGACAAAATCCATAGGCATCACCTTTTCTATTGCGACACACAGCACCTTCCAGTACAGTGTCACAGAGAAGTCCTTTGATTTCTCATAAGTTTTAAATACCTTCTCTTAGGTGATCTATTGTGCCCAAGAGTAGTAAAAAGAAATGGACGTTACTTACCTTTTTTTTCTATGTAGGTGGAAGTACAGGGGGGGTTACCTAGTAGCCCCTTCTCCTACTAACTCATGTAGCATTTTTTATGATGCTCTCACCACATTTAATGGCTGGTGGCAGCCATTTAATTTTTCTACTATTGTGTGTTTGTACAGCAGTGGCTAAATCCTCTGCTGCAGTATTGCACCCATGGGTGCCCATTTTTTTTAAAATAGCCCTGGTCTTCTTTTTTTGCCATTTCTTGCTTGTGAGGTGTTTCGTGGGTTTTACTCTGTGCGTCAAACCAGGTTTGGTCCCTTTGTTCATTTTGCCTTCGGCGGGCTTCAGTGTTGAAACCTGCCTCTGGCTCCCGTGTGTCTGGCAGGGCAGGAAGCGAGGCAGGTGCCCGAAACTCCCTGTCCTTAGTCTCCATGGTAACCTGAAGGCACCTAGTGCTGGTTGGATGGCTGGCTGTCCCTTGGGGACAGCCACCCTGCTGTGTGAGTGACAGCTAGGCTGCCAATGAATGGAAGAAACCTGCATAAAAGGCGAGGTCTCTTGGACAGAAGTTAGAGTCGACCACTGGACGAAGAATGCGAAGAAAGAAACTGGAAGGGAAGCTTGCTGTACCCTCTTGGACTGTTGGTTTGCCCGGTGAAGTCCTGCTGCAGTGCTGAAGCTCCAGATTTTGCATCGACTAGAGAAGCCCCGGAACGGACGACTTCTTCCCTTGGGTTGGTGGGACAAACTGACCGCAAGACAAACTTGCCTGGACACCCTTTCTCTGCTGGCTGTACTTCTTCGCTGCAGCTGGAACCGAGTGCCAGGGGTTAGGAACGCCTGAATCGAGTGCATTGTCTTTAAGCTGGACCAGACCTTCAGGAAGCTCCGGAGGACCAGGATTACCCAAGCCTGATCCACCTCAGCATAGTGCTGGACCCCAGAAACTAGGGAAGCCCATCGAATGTCCGAGATCCGTGGTGGTGCTATTTGCCAGTAGCTGAAACAGCGAAGTGCCGCTGATCTGAAGTAAGCCCATTGCTGCTGACGACCTTCGAACCGCAGTGCTGGAGTCCTACAGACGTCCTCCCTCTTGTCCCCACGACTGAGGCACAAGAACAGAGGAACTGCAGAACTGCAACCAGAAGAGAAGCCAGTTGGATCCTTTTTCTTCAGAACTAAGGTATTGCCTAACATGGGCTACTTACCTCTTGTGTGTGGCTTGCTTGCTCTCACTGGAGACTTGCAGTAGCTGCTTTTCACAAGCCTCCAAGTGTGTGGCCCAACAGTGATTCTTTTCTACTAACTCTCTATCTAACATTGTGCAAGACCTTTTCAAGAAGTGCCTCAGCTCCCAAAGACGTTGCTCAATTGACAGTGGCTGTCATGGCTCCCTGCAGACTCTTCTAACCCTTTGGTATTGTGTTTATCTGTCCCTCATAGGTGGTAAATACATTACTTGTACTGCTGGGAAAGGGTTAACCTATACTTCATTGGGGGATGGTAAAGTACTCACTTGGTCAGAGAACTTGTTAACCTATGTTTCCTTCCCTAACCTTTGCCTTTTTTTCACCACCTTAGTATTGCATTAAGTGTTAAAGTGATATATCAATGTCCACAGTGTCCTGGCAATTGAAGTCACCTTAGGGTTTAGGAAGTGTGTGTGTGTGACATCCCAAAAGGGTATCTACTTACTTAACTTAAAGCTGAGGAAGTGTATTTTATTATTGCATATTGCTCCTTTCTAAAGAAGGCTGATTTAAAACTGGCTGTTAAATTAATAAATAATTATTTTACAAGAAGATCTTGAGTAGAAGTGTTATTTGAATACTTGTCATTGTGAATCTCTATGTTACATCTCTACAGCTCACATTTACACCTCTTGAGATGAGTCTGGCTGCTCAGTCACACTTGTGTAGTACATACCTATACCAATAGTTGGGTTACATTGCCAAGAGGGCAAGGCTGGTGTAGTCTCCCACAGGGTTACTACATACAATCTTGCCTAACAATCCCTCACTTAGTTAAGTTGTTTAATAGCATACTGGATACTGGACAGGCCCCCAACACGTTTGAACAGGCTCTCATTTTGGTGATACATAAAGAGAGCAGAGACTCACAGGAATGCGGTTCCTATCGCCCAATCTCGCTGCTCAATGTGGATGCAAAATTATTCACACACATCCTGGCCTCAAGACTTGATGAGCATATACCGCAGTTGGTGCATTCCGACCAGGTGAGTTTTATAAGGGGAAGACAAGGAGCAGACACAATGCGGAAATCCCTACACTTAATTGAAGAGGCCAGAGGCAGAGGGAGTAACCATACGCTTCTTTCTGTCGATGCTGAAAAAGCATTTGCCATAGTGGATTGGGAATTTTTGAAGGTGGTCTTAGTGAAGTTTGGGATAGGGAACAAGTTTCTGGGAGGTATTATGGCACTTTATTGTGCGCCGAAGGCATGCGTAGTCTTCAATGGGAAATTCTCACGTTGGTTTGGGTTGGAGAGGGGTACGAGGCAGGGCTGTTCCCTTTTGCTGCTCTTTTTCGCCCGTTCAATGAAGCCTCTACCCCAGAGCTTGAGGGAGAACCCCCAAGTGGTAGGGATTCTCGTGGCGGATGGAATACAAACTGGGGCTACATGCGTATATCTTGCTACACCTCAGGAACCCCATGTCCTTGGTCCCAGCGGTGGTGGAAATTGTGGAGAAACATGGAGCCCTTTCAGGCTTTCAAATGAACAAAGGGGGGTCCATCTTATTCCCCCTGGAACGTTTAGGGGACAGTGGGCTTCAGAGTCTCGCCACACTGGTGATGAAGGTCGGTGGAGATCAGTTACATTATCTGGGCATAAACCTCCAGGGAGAAAGGGGGGGCTTATACAAAGCAAATTTCCCACCTCTCCTCAAAAAGCTATTCAGAGACTTGAAGAAATGGGGTAAACTGACAATCTTGTGGTTGGGGCGACTAAATACTATAAAGATGAACTTTCTCCCCAGAATTATGTATCTGTTCCAGATGCTCCCAATTCAAATGCCAAACTCCATGTTCCATGAGGTTAAGGGTCATCTCCTGAGATTCTTGTGGCAGGGGAAAAACACGAGGGTGCCGTATGAAACCTTAGTGCTCCCAAAGGAGAGAGATGGAGTAGGATTCCCAGATATATACTTATACTATAAGGCAGCCCATGTTGGGGTCCTTATTCCACATTTAAGGGACCAGAGGGACTGCCGATGGGTAGCGCTGGACAATTGTCATCTTCAGCCAGCTACCGTAGGGGAAAAGATATGGGCGCCGAGGGGGATCTCCCGAAAAGGATTAAAGAACACCTCATCTTAGGCGTTATTTGGAATATATTAGGCTAAAGGGCCCAGACATTAAGGGCGTTACGATGTGGCCCTCTCCCTGAGTCATCTTTGGGCCCTGGGAGTTAGAGAGCAGATCCTGAATCTGGACAGTTTTCATCATGGTTTGAGGCGGGTCTGGAAAGGGTGGGGCAACTGTGGAGGGATGATCAGTTTATTCTGTTGGTGCACTTGGAGGAGGCACTGGGCATTGCATATCTGTGAGTGTTCTCATATCTCCAGTTGAAGGGCGTGGTCACGGCCGAGTCCTGGAGGGAACTGGTGCAGAGGGAGCTGATCCCCTTCGAGAAAGTCTTGGACGCAACAGGGGGATATGAAAGGGCTGATCTCCTCCATGTACGGGACCTTGGTGGCAGTGGGAAGGGGAACATGGAGATGCTTTGATGCTTTGGACCCAGTGTAAAGGGGACTTAGGTCTGGAGTTGAACGGGACGATATGTAAGAAAATGTGCTGCTGGGCATATCGAGTCTCAATTGCATCAGAGTACAAACTTCACACAATTAAACTACTCCACGGATGGCAGTATGACACAGTGCGTCTCTCCAAGATGTTCCCTGGGGTGAGCCATCTTGCTTGTATGAATGTGGGGAAAGGGCATATTATTGGCATATGTGGTGGGGCTTTGTGAGAGTCCAGATATTCTGGGATGAGGTGCTGTGCTGGATGAAAGAGCTGGACGATGTCCAACAAACAAAGTCACCTCTACTGCTTTTATTTGGTTTTCAAGGTGGGGAGGGGGAATATAGCAGTCTGCTGCAACTCCTGCATTTCTTGCTGTTGGCGAGTAGAGTGTGTTTAGCAATGCATTGGAAGAGGGTAACGCTCTCAAGCAAGAAGGAATGGATAAACACACAGAAGAATATATATGTGATGGAGAGGATTACAGCGGCCATACCCGGCAGCGGTGGGAATATTGAAATGGAATGGGAAGAATTCCAAACCAGGTATTTGTCTCTGAGGGGGATACAGGAGAGCGAGGGATATGAAAGACGCTGATTGGAAAGTGTCATGATGTGGAGAGGTTCGTCCACCCTGGAATGAGCAGGAAATGGACGGTCAAGTATAAATAAGATTAGGAGGGTTAATAAAGTCTTCAGGTGGATGAGATGGGGCTGAACTTAATATCAGTGCATCGACTTGGATCGGGTGTTAGTGTTAACAGTTGGGGAGGAGTGGAGAGAGGTCAGGAGGCATCCAAAACACCCTCTGGGTGTGATTATGGCCCATAGTTAAGTGACTTGGTGACTGGTCTACTGTTGGGCAAATGTTTTATAATTGGCTGTATCATGTTTAATAATCTCGGAAATCTTGCAGTTGAATTACATTTTTTTTTTTTACAAAAACAGTTTGACAGGATGTTCGTGAGGCTAGGAGAAGGACTTCCTTCTCCTAGCTGGTAACCCAACATCTCTCATCGTTCTCAGCAAAACTTTACGGAGGTTTTGACAGATTTGGCTTTCATTATATTCTTTATTCTGCCCTCAATCGGATGATGATTTTTCCCGAGTTCCTCTTCACCTCCCAGCAGCACAGGGAACTGTGGTACAAAGTTATTTACTACTTTCTCTTCACAATTTACAGTCTCGAATATTCCCAGCCACCTCCCGGACTTGTACTTGTTCCCATTACCTTCTCCTAGGGAATTCTTCACCGGTTTCACTAGTGGTCGCCAGTCCACTCTCTCTACTTCAATTTTACCTTTTACCCTGCTTCTGCAGCCTGTTTCTCTCCATGGCCAGTTACTGCTGGCTGTCTCGGCATAGTTGTCAGACCCCCTCGGTCCACCCATGACCGGTCATGCCACCACTGCAGTCTCTTGCACCCTCCACACATTCACCTGCCTGCTTCTGCTGTAGGCTACGGTAGGCAGTCTTGATACAGTTGTCGGACCCAATGGTCCACCCACTACAGTTCACGCCACCACCTTTCCATATCTCCAGGTTCAATACGCTGGTTCCCAACCAACTCTTCAGATGCTTCTCGGTTGTCTCATTGCTTCTCTCTTCAGCCTTGGAGAAGTGCCTTGATCCAGTCTCCCGAAGCCCAAGTTCAGCCTTGCAAGCTTCGATGCAGCCCCCTCGGTCACCAGGTTCCCTTTCTGGATGGGCAACAGCTCAGTCCTACGTCAGTCCAAATGACAGCAGCTGATCAAGCCTTTCATCCCACTTGATAGTAGCTTTCTCACGCTCTTCTTCCCTGTACCTATGACATCAGGGTGGTTTGATATTTTACAATAACAAATGGTTTTGGACGGGAGTTTATGTGCACAGGATTCAGGCACTAACATCAGCCTGCAGGGTTGGGGTTTAAAAGGGCTGTGTCCCCCAATCACGCCCTTATCCCCAGGAAAGGAGTCCCTCTGCATGAAATCCTCCCGCATGTTACCACCCCTAGGGGGACTATTGGTTAACGGCCGGCCTCAATGGCCTCATGGAAAGGGGCTCTCACTGGGGCGAAATGACGCTTTCTGAAGGATCATCACAGAGTCCATTAATTTTAATAACTTAGGTCCTTCCGAACCACAAGATAGTAACCTTGATCCATCTCTTCAAATCTGTCTTAATCTGCTCCAACAGTCTTGGGTAGTTCAGCTCATAGAGCCTGCTTATGTTTGCAGACAACTGCACCACCAGGTAATTAATGGTATCCCCACCCCAGCAGAACAGCCATTTTCAGACGTTCACTCAACTCCGACAAAGTGGTTAGATTCAGGACCTCCGGTCAACTCATATTTCGTCAGTTCATCCTGCACCGCTGGCAAAGAGACTAGCGGATCCTGCAATGAGAGAATGATATTGTCTGCAAACAATGTCAATTTATCTTCTACTCCTCCAAACTGAATGCCCTGGATATCCCACCATGATCTTACCCTTTGCGCAAGCGGTTCAATTACCTTTGCAAAGAGCAGGGGTGACAGAAGGCACCCCTGCCTTGTGCCCCTCCGAAGACCAAACAGGATCGAGTGTGAGCCATTAGCTTTGATCCTGGCAGTAGGCCTATTCTAGATGGCCATCAATCAATTTTTATCCTGTTAGGGTCATACCCATTCCCTTCAAGGCTTCTGTGAGAAAGGTCCAATTGACTCTGTCAAAAGTCTTCTCTGTGTCTAGGGACAGCAACAACGTATGAGCCCTGCCAAACCTCATGGATTTGTCGATCAGGTGGGCCACCTCCATAATATTATCAAATGTCTGGTGCTCCATTATAAACTCTGTCTGATCTGTATGGATCCGGTCTGGGGGCACTCCCCACAACCTTGTCACCAATATTTTGGAGAACATTTTCCCATCTATATTTAATATAGCAATGGGACGATAGAACCCGCAAGCAGTGGGATCTTTGTCTGGTTTATGGCTCACACCACTTGTGGCTTGGCTCATTGCCAAGAATCCGGTCAAGTGGCACAGCGAGTAGAGCACTCGCTTTGACATCTGTGCAGCGCCTGTTAACGCAGGTTCGAATCCTGGCGGGGCCAAACTCAGCCTTTCATCCTTCCGAGGTCGATAAATGAGCACCACACACCGTGGGTAATAATAAGCAGCGCTCAGATACCTGAGGGTTCGTAGCGCTATATAAATGCCAAATTATTATTATGATTATTATTATTATTATTATTGCATCTGAAACCGTACCAGACTCCAAGAAGGAGTTCAGCAAATTCATCATTGGGTTCAACAACTCTCCAGCTAATATTCTGTAAAAATGGTTAATTAAGCCATCTGGTCCCAGTGCCTTGTTTAACTTTAATGAGTGATTTGCATGCAGAATATGTGGTTATGTGGTCGTCTAACAACTGTTTTTGGTGTTCCCCAATACCTCCTAAGGACGCCCTCTGAACATAATCCAGGCAAAGCTCTATTCCCACCTATTCTGATGGTCTGGGTCTATTTGACCTAAAACATTTGACCTAATCAGATTTGATCGAATTGATGTGCCTTTTCTTGGTCTAAAATGCGGGGGGAGACCCCCCCACTGCCCCTCAGCATAATCTATACCCATATATATATATATATATATATATATATATATATATATATATATATATATATGAAAAAACATTAAAAGGGACGTTATTGTTAAGTTGCACTACTAAAAACCTATCAAATTCAGTACAAAAACTTTTTTTAAAGGGACATTGTAGTTACTTTGCACTAATAACAGCCTATCCATATTGTGGTTACAAGTAAAATTGAAAAACCCCAGAAATTCGCCAGTTATGGTAAGCTAAGCAACCATAACTCGCGCCACTACTTTGCACTGCAAGGACTAACATCCATAACGTTAAAGATGACATCACAAATGCCACTGATGACATCATATGACTGGCTCCCTTTTTTATCTTTACTGACATATATAGGCTCAGTAATTTTCTTCACGGACAATCAGAAACTAAAAATGCAAAAGGTACTATATTTATCGATCTTATCCTTTCCATATGTTCTTAGACTACTTTCCTTAAGGTCCAGTCACATCATATGATACATATACACAGGGGAAGAAGCAGTCTTAAAACACAGCAATCATTTGTGTGCATGAAGATACTCAGTTAGGTTATGAACACTTTCTGGCAGTACTGCTGCTTTTTTGCTCACTTTACTTCCCCTGTACATGCTCATATTTGTATGTGTTGTTCTTATAATAGTTTCCTAAGGGTCCAGTCCCGTCATATGATACATATACATAGGGGAAGAAGCAGGCTTAAAACACAGCAATCATTTCTGTGCATGAAAATACTCAGTTTCGTTATGAACACTTTCTAGTTGTACTCCTGCTTTCTTGCTGACTTTACTTTTCCTGTACATTTATGTTTTGACTATAGTAGTATAATTGTGTAGTAGATGGGGCTTCATCAGCTACTTATTACATGTTTCACAGTACACAAACCTGTAATACGAAAGTATTTATCATTTTACTATCCAACATATCAAGATTATGAATATTGCACCTCTATGCTGTATGCTGCACACAATGCCTTAGTTTCTATAGTAGTTTCCTATACTACAAAGAATTTTGTAATACAATGGTGTTTATAGCAATGCGTTGCTTAATGCACTACGTAGCTCGATATTTCTCCCAACAACCCCTAACAGTGTTGTGCCAACATTATAATAAGAATCCCTTGTACAGACTTTGCATGCAAAGTAAATGCAAAATTCAGTCACTTCATTTCATGCACTCCTTACCAGTGGACATCGACATGATGGAATCCAAGATGTGCAGTCACTCCACAGTGTTCTGGATACTCTCCCAACCAATGTATCCAGGAGCCCCCTAAAAAACATACCCTCTGCCTCCTGAACGACACAGCCACAAGAATACAATCTGCACTCCTCTCTGCAAACAAACCTTCTGCCACAGTCTCCACACTCCCATTTCCATGCCTGCTATCCTCAAAAGCCCAGATGTGGCACGTGTGATCCTGGAACTACTGCAGTGTCCGCAGACATATAGTGTTTTGTAAAGAAACACCTTTTATTTTCTAATTCTTTTTTGGGTTTATTTTTCTCTCCTTTTCCTCCTTACTGCCTTACATCAACTTCTGGAAAGCATCCCTTAGATTTCCAAAGAAACAAGCATTTCCAAGGTATGACAACGAAACGCCATCTCCACTAAAGTAGTGCGCACCGAGGGAATCAATATTCTCATTGGAGAAAACAGACATCTCAGCATTTCCCAAAACCACATCCATGCCGCTATTAACAAGGCACCTTACAACATTTTGCTGGGGACTGAAGACATTGGGATCGTTCCATAGTGCTCTTGGTATTATTTGAGAAAAAAACACCTTTGCCTTAGGGAAAAGCACTATTAGCTCTTCCACAAACGACTTCAATACAGGAACCAAACGTGGGGCACTGATGTAGCCCAAATGCTCTCCTCCACAGTGCACCACTAAAACATCAAGACGACCAAAAGTACCCATGTTTCTACAATCAGCAAGCAGTGTCGGCAAATTGCGGTCGGGCACACTGCACCATAAAGCCTCCACGCCTGGGGAACCAAGATCTGCACAAAACCCTTTTGTCTTTGCATAGCTCTCCAGATCACATACAAATGAATCACCCACAATCCATACAGTAACTGCAGCCATCTTCACTACACAACCAACACAGCAATGAAACAAAATATTGCCACCCTTTAATTTTAAGCACACCCTGAACACCTGTTTAGATAATCCCCATGGTACACTCCCATTTCCATTCCAATCATGCTTACAAGCCCCGGATCAAGCACTTACGATCTGTGGACTACCGTGGTGCCCGCAGATCTCGTAAGACAGGGGCAGCCCTTCTTCCCTTTCCACTTACACTTCACACCACAATCTCATTGGCTACTGATAATCAGTCACACAACCATCCAACACTCACATCCAAGACCTCTACATCTTACTCTATCCTCTCTGTTCAAAACTCCAGATTTACCATTAAACAGTCAGAGTACAGGTCTCCTGTGATTGCAAACACCTCCAGAAAAAACTACTGTAAGACTATCCAAAATGCCTCCTTCCAGATTCATCCACATCTCCATCCATCAACACAAACTACAGGTATGAATATGTTTTGCACAGTACATTTACAACTCAGTTACAAGTGCCTGTGAACAGGGTACCTGCCACTTACCCTCCATAACCTACTCAAAAAGCATACTGTCATTTGTCCCATTACCTATCATCAAGTGGCAATTACAATGGTATGCGCTTTCAAAGTTTGCATTTACCCATATCACCCATTCTAATGTGCAAATTGTTATTCTCTTCTTTCCTTCTATCATTTTTACAACCTCTTCCCCCACTAACACACCTCCTTTAAAATTCCTAAAATGCACACAGAAAAGGGAAACTGATTGTATCTTACCAAAGCATACCAATTACATATAATGCATGCATTTTAACAGGGTGCCTACCACTTACCTTGCACAGTTCACAAAATGCACCATTATTTAAAAAGCAAAAATAATGTATGTGTCCATCGAGAACAGTACCATTTATAAATGTAGATAAATTAATCAAACCACTGAAATGATTGCTCCACTCATGTAGCAAGGATATATCTGCATAAAAGTGAATGGAATTGCAGACATGAAAACATTCTCCTTTCCAATCTGTACATCTTTCCGAACCTTTTTCTCACCCTACTACAACCTGCACTAATCCATTTCCAAACGAAAGCGTCCCACAGTAACACACACACTTGCTAAAGTGCACCTCATACAGCACAATTATAAATAAACCACTGAACCCCTTACCAAAACTGCTGATGCTCCCAAGTCCCAATTCATATACAAAGCTATCCAATTTCACACACACACTAACTCTTCCTGCCAACACATCCTCCTACAATTTTAAATAATGTATTCTCCAAATGCAATCACTATGCCCTTAACAAACATATGTTCTTACTTCCTTCTTTCGCAGTTGCAGTGAACACCTCTCTCCTGAAAGCCAGTGGTGTCTCGAGTGAAAAATACAACTTAGAAGAAACCTACACTCAACATCCAAAAAAGTAAGTGCAATACTATTGTAGTGTTCTCCCTCTTACTCAGACAGTGCTGTGTTCTTGTATTGTAGAATACACAATTCAATCAACCCAAGAGTATTTGCTTCATTCTTACTCATTGCACCTCAACAAATGCCCACTTCCTATTGTCATCTGACCACCATTATAGTAACACACAGATCCCAATACAGCCTTCCCAACCTAAAGTAACAACCCACTACACAATCCCACACCTCGATGTGTATGTCGACCCTCATATTCAAACACTCATGCACAATGCACACATACATTGCACAACCTGCACACCCACACTTTCCTTTCTTCTCCAACAGATACAACAGAATGCCTACCAAAAAACAACTCTGTAGAAAGCAACGCAGAGATAGAGCTCATCAACCTAAAACCATACAAAATAGCCATCCGCCTCTAGCAGAATTTGTACAGAAAGTTCAAACAAAACAGCTAATACAGTCACTAAGGCACCGGAAGCACCTAAGAGGAAACTAACTTTAACTTCTCTTTCAAAAAGTAAAAATAAAAAACAATGTACTAAAAATATTGCAACTACCACTACTGCTAACAGAGCACACAAATGTTAACATAGCCACAAGTAAGCATACCAAAAAATTAATTTTACTAAATAAATGTCCACCACAGAGTACTTCAGAACCTTAGAAATATCGGGCAGAAATCACGATCAACCCTTAAAACTTACTGCAGAAAACTGATCCTGGAAGCTCTTGTAGACAAAGCAATGCTCCTCAAAAGGAAATTCTTTATGTTATGTTATGTTAAAGGTACTTATGTAGCGCACCGTCACCAACGGAATTGGTCCCCAGGTGCTCTGGTGGATCTGTAAACAGGAAGGAGGGCGTGTGGGGTTAGTCGGAAGGAGGGGAGGAGGAGGGGAGTAGGAGAGTGGGAGAAGTGGTGTGCTGTTGGCAACTTCAGCTCGGTATACACTGAGTGCTGGGCTTTGGTGCAAGTATCCGATCGGGCGAGACCTTGTGTGCTGTAGGTGCTGTTTATGTGTTGTTGATGCGGTGCGGTAAAGTGCGTGCAGATTGCTGGGAAAGAAATGGTTGTGTGACTTTTGTGTGGGTTGAGTATGTAGAAAATTGAGAGTTGAGTTAGTGGGGTCTGTATCCTGATTAAGGTACTTCTGGTTCCGTTTGAGCTGTATCCATGTAGTTGGGGTTGGTGCTGGTTCCTTATGGGCCATCTCGCTGTGGTGGTGCTGCGCAGATCCAGCTGGATCATAGTGAGTATTGTATGGAGCAATAGGTGTGTCTGAACCTTGTCTTCAGGTGTGGAACTGGGTTGGGACTATCTATTCTCTTGTTATCTAATGTGACACTGGTTGGTTGAGGCTTTGAATGGTTCAGGGTCGGAGTGCTGTTGATGAGGCATCCTAGTGCATCTGTCTTGGTCAGCCTGTGTATTCAGTTGTTAGTTTCCTCCTATCATGAATATCTTTCAGTTAGTTCTTTGGTTTCCGTGGGGTGACTGCCTTAGGGCTATTGTTTAGTTGTAGTTTGTGTGTGATGGCGCATTGTGCTTCCCGCTGTATCTTGATGAACATTGTGTAAAGTTGGTGCTTATTCTGTTTCTCACCCTCTGGATTGTAGCTAAGGGTACGGGGTTTCCTATTCCCTTGCTATCTGCCGTGATTGGGTCTGTTGGGAAATGGCTATGGTTTAGGGTCATTGTCCTATTGATGAGTGGTCCTGGTGTTTCAGTCTTTGTCTTGCTATGTATTCGGTCTTTGGTCCTGTTACTGCTGTCTCTCGGTTAGTCGTTTGGTATGTCGTGGGATATTTACCTTAGGGTTTTTCCGTTGATTGCTTGGTGTGGATCGGGGTCTTGTTCTTTGTTCATTGATGTTTTAGTTGTGTGTGTGCCCCTGTGGCCGGTCTTTCTAGTTATGACGTGAAGAGCCAAGTTTTGAGTAGTTTCCTAAACAGTAGGTGGTTTTTTGTGTTACATGTGTACTTTGGAAGGTCGTTCCAGATTTTTGGTGCTTGGTGAGAGAAGGAAGATCCTCCAAGTTTTCTTTTGTTGTAGGGTTTCAGTTCCAGGCGGATGTCAATGCTTGATCGGAGCATTCTTTTTGGTTGATATAGACGCAGTTTGTCTCAGGAACTCATCGCCTTGGTTGAGTACTGCTCTATGCGTGATGCACATTGTTTTGAGTTTTATTTGTTGTTTTATTGGTAGCCAATGTAGTGTTTTCAGCGCTGGTGTGGTGTGTTCTCTTCAGGTAGTTTCAGAAGCAGTCTGGCTGCCGCATTTTGTATGCGTTGTAGTTTTTTAAAGTCGTTTAGGCATACCTAAGTATAGGGTGTTGGCGTAGTCTACTCTGGACATTACGAGGGCGATGATGGTGGTTGTTATCTTGGCGAACGATAGGAACGGTAGGATCCTCTTTGCCGCTCGCAGGAGGAAGAAGCATTTCTTGAGAAGAGCGTTTACTTGTGGCTCTAGCATGAGATTATTGTCCATCAGGACCCCCAGGTTTTTTTACAATCGGCGAGGGTGCTGGGGTTGTCACGAGTTCCCTTGGCCAAGGAATGAAGTGGTTTTCTCCTCCATTTTTTGTGACGATCATTATTTCTGTTTTGACTGGGTTGATTTTGAGGTTGGAGTTCAACCAGATGAATACCTTGCGGATGCAGTTTTCTAGCATTTAGTTTATTTCCACGTTGTCTTTTGTTTTGAAGATTATTTGTGCATTGTCGGCATAGTTGTAGCAGGTGAGGCCGTGGCTTTTGATGATTCTGATAAGTAGATATAGGTAGATGCTGAATAGTAGCAGGGAGAAGGATGATCCTTGTGGTACTCCACAGGTGTAATTTCTCGGGCTGGATTTGAAGGGTTTCATCCATACGGTTTCTGTTCTATTTGTTAGGAAAGATTTGATCCATAGTAGGGCGGTGTCTGTTATTCCAAGTCCTTCTAATCTCGTTATGATGGTGTCATGATTAACTGTGTTGAATGCTGCTGATAGGTCTAGGAGTATCAAGGCAGTGCTGTTGTCCGAGTCTGTGTTCATTTTTAGATCATCCCATATTGAAAGGAGAGCTGATTCCGTTCCTTTCATTGGTCTGAAGCCAACTTGTGCCTGGTCTAGAAGGCCGTGCTCTTCTATGAATTCTTGGGTCGTTTTGTGTATGTACATTTCGAGCAACTTGGCTGTATACGGAATGTTGGAGATGGGTTTGTAGTTGGAAAGGTCCTCTATGGTTCCAGCTGTATCTTTGCGTAGTGGCCTGATGTATGCAGATTTGAAGGCTTGTGGCACTTTCCCAGTTGCGATTGAAAGGTTGAGGATGTTCCAGTGATATTCCATGGGCGTTCCTTGTTTAAGAATAGATTTGTATATCGAGATCCCGAGTTATTGCTTTCATTCACCAGTTTGACGAATGTCTCCACTGATATTTCTGGAAAGCTTCGTAGTTTGTTCAGATGTTCCTCCTGAGTGTAGGTGGGGATCGTGGTTAGATTGGGTGGTCTGCTTTGTATGGTTTATTGGATGCTGGTGATTTCGTTTTTGAAGTGGTCTGCAAGGTCATTGCATTGTTTCGTAGCCGGAGTTGGTGTGTTGTTGCATCCCAGAGGATTTTTAATTTAATTTATGATTTTGAAGAGTTCTTTTTGGGTGTTTGGTGCTTCAAAGATTCGGTTGTCATAGTGTTTCCTCTTCGCTTTTTGTATTTCCTTTTTGTATGCGTGATTGTGTTGTAGGAATATCAGCTTGTTCGCAGCATCGTTTTGTTTTCTCCATTTAAGTTCTAGTCTTCGGTTTTTCCTTTTCATGGTGTTGAGTAGTTGGGAGAACCATTTTGCCATTGCCCGCTTATGAGAAGGAGTGAAAGGTTTTTCTTTGGCGATGTTGTCTATAGTAGTTATAATCCAGGAATGCATCAGGGCTACTTTTTTGTCCAGGTCATCTTCTTCCATAAATGTTGGGTGTGGTTTGCTGAGCTCCAGAAGTTCAATTAGGTTGGAGTTTTTGATGGTTCTCCAGATTCTTTTCATGGTGTTCAGTGTTTTGTCTGGTTGACTGTTTATTGGAGTGGTCATTTTGATTATGAAGGGGAGGATGAGGTGGTTGCTCCAGAGTATTTGAATTGGGGGTGCCGTGGTAAGGAGTTGTTTGTTTGCAAAGATTGCGTCGTGTGTGCCCTGCTGAGTGGGTTGCTCCTTTGTCTAGTTGTTGTAGATTCATTGGTGCATAGATGCCGGTTGAGTGGTTGACTCCGGTGTCTTGTGGTGGCAGTACTGGTGTTTCTTCTTGTGTTGGTAAGCTTGGGTGCTTTTTGTGCTGTCTATTCTTCAGGTGGGTTGGCTATGTATCCTCAGAGCGCTGTCCGGTGGGGTTGGGGTGCTGGGCATACAGTTGTCGGGAGATGTAGGGCTAAGTTCGGTAGCTGTCTATGTAGGTCTCTGAGGTAATAGTGAGGGGTTGATACTATACTATCACGGTCTAGTCCTCTCTAGGAGTGTGTTAAGTGGGTTTAGACTATGTTTGGGCTTGAGACTAAGCCTAACTATGTTCGAGAATCCTGTATGATAGGAGGGGGGACAACCCCCGATGGTGCAAATGAGCACAAGACCAAACACAGCTAGACTTGAGGGTCCTGTATAGTGGGAGAACGGCCTGCACCTAACAATGCATTTTGAGTGCCAACCTAGACACAGCTACCTTTGAGAGTCATTTGGAACAGTTTAGTAAACTCCTGAACCCAGCTAGATTTGAGAATCATGTACAGTGGGAGAGAGCCCTACACCTAGCAATGCAATTCTAGTATCAGTCTAAACACAGCTAGATTTGAGAGTCCGTTGGAACAGTTGAGTACACTCCCAAACACAGCTGGATTTGAGAATCATGTACAGTGGGAGAGAGCCCTACACCTAGCGATGCAGTTCTAGTATCAGTCTGAACACAGCTGGATTTGAGAGTCAATTGAAACAGTTGAGTACACTCCTAAACACAGCTAGATGTGAGAGTCCATTGGAACAGTTGAGTACACTCTTAAACACAGTTAGATTTGAGAATCCTGTATAGTGGGAGAGAGGCCTACGCCTAGCAATGCAATTCTTGTATCAGTCTAAAAACAGCTAGATTTTAGAGTCAATTGAAACAGTTGAGTACACTCCTATGCCCGACAGATCAAGTGGGTGCAGTGTTAACCACAGCTATGCTTGAGAGACAGGTGTACAAAAGATTACAGTAGTAGACAGCTAGATTTAAAATTCCTGTATAGTGGGAGCGAGGCCTACGCCTAACAGGTGAAATGGCTGTTGTACTAAGCAAGGTTAGGTTTAATAGTGTGATGTTGAGGAAGGCGGTAGAGGTGTTAATTATTATTAAGGTGTTTTAGACAGATTTGATAAGTGGTTAGGCTTCCATGGTAGAGTAATTGTTCTACTCCCCACCTAGACCACTCAACCTTACTGGTCCTGGTTGTTGCAGGTTGACGGCTGGCCACTGGTTTCCCCTGCGGACACCTGCTGAGACACCTTGGAGCCACTATTGTAGGAGCCACCCTTTGCCATGGGGCCCTCAGCCGCAGGGTCTGCCAGGCAGAGGGCTGCCCTGGTAGGGTCAGTTATGACCAGATAAGTCAGCCAATTGGAGGTGGAGGGCGGGACGGAGATGGAAGGCCAGGGAGTGGTTGCTGGGTTACAGCGGCACACGGGGGCTGGGAATTGTTTTTTGGGAAATTTAGCCCAAAAAAGGAGTCGCTGGGGGCAGCTGCACTTACCTGCTTCTGCAATATCAGAGGGGGGGGGGCAGCAGGGGAAGTGGATTGGGGCTAGACTGGCGGTCGGGGAAGCTGCAATGGTCACAGGCCTGGGGGACTTTAAAATAATGCACAAACGAGGCCCTGGAAGGTCCTCACAGCAATCACGCTCACCTGGGCTGGCTGGATTCAAATGGACATTTGAATGTGGCCTCTCTAACCACGCCAAACACTGAAGGTGCAGTTGGCCTATCGGGGGGGGATGGCGGTGTGGGAGGTGGGCGGGCAGGGGGGGAAGTTGATTGGGGCTAGACTGAGGGTCGGGGAAGCTGCAATGCGCACAGGCCTGGGGGGGGGGGCTCAGAACTTTAAAATAATGCGCAAACAAGGCCCTGGAAGGTCATCAAAGCAATCACGCTCACCTGGGCTGGCTGGATGCAAATGGGCACCCGAAAGTGGCCTCACTAATCAAGCCAAACACTGAAGGTGCAGTTGGCCTATCGGGGGGCGCTGTGGGAGGCGGGGGAGCGGCAGGGAAGAGGATCGGGGCTAGACTGGGGGTTGGGGAAGCTGCAATTCGCACAGGCCTGGGGGGCTCAGAACTTTAAAATAATGCACAAACAAGGCCCTGGAAGATCCTCACAGCAATCATGCTCACTTGGACTGGCTGGATGCAAATGGGCACTCGAGCGTTGCCTCTCTAACCAGGCCAAACACTGAAGGTGCAGTTGGCTTATCGGGGGGGTGGTGTGGGAGGCAGATGGGCAGCAGGGGAATTGGATTGGGGCCTTGGTCCTGCTGGAGCCAGAAAAAAAGAGATCTCAAATCGTACCAAGACATGGAAACAATAGCCAAAAATGATCACAACAGCCAGGACATTTTGAAAAACAACTTATTGGACACATACTACCCAAACAGTACTACTTTACAAACCATGTGCCTATACCACATAGCCCAAAACCTTTCATACAAGACTGTCATGATGCCTACCCCCGGGGACCCAGACCAAGTCCAGCAACCCCGGAAGCAGGCATCAACTTATTACAAGCAAGCCCAACAACCCCTGCTAGGGGCTATTTGGGTGCAGTCCTAGCGTCTATGGCGCCAGGCTCATATGGAGAGTCAGTCCTGGCGCCATAGGCACCAGGCTCATAGATGAAAACGTACCTGATGCAGACCATGCTGCAAACTTACCTGATGCAGACCATGCTGCAAGAGCTCCAAGCCAAAAGAGGCTTGAAAGGGACTACTTTACCTAGGGACTATTTTTTACTCGGGTGGGGCTGGGGAGGAATACTTACCTGGGACTACTTTGGAGGCTATTTAAACCACGCCCGAAGAGCAGCACACGCTTCGCGTTATTCTGCATCCAGCAGCGTAACGCACACCGTGCCTGCAAGTCTGCATCCAATCTCCTGCCACGCCCGCCTCGAGTCTGGAGCTCCTAGAAAAAGGGAGAAAGAAGGAGAAAAGGTTAGAACAAGAGCAATACCTTTGATCCTTACCTGAATTCCGGATCCATTGCGCCTTCGAGCTGGAAGAAAGAAGTTATTTTATGCGCGTCGCCTCGCCTGCTGCAGCGCCGCCCTGAACTCACCGGCCTTCGCAGCATCTTCACATTCCACCGCATCCTTCTGCATGTTCCCGCCGCACTCCGGCACCTAAGGAGAAGACAAGAACAGCAAGGTGAGCCAAGGGAACACACAGAGGAATATTAGTTACCCCCCCATAGACTTAACTGAGTTTACCACCGGGGGTACAATTCCTCTTCACGGGTCGGTGCAGCTACCACTGCATCCTCGCCGAACCCCGGCCCCTGAGGGGAAACAAAAGGACAGCAAGGTGAAACAAAGGGACAAACAAGGGGAAACCTCCTCACCACAATAGACTTACCTGATTTTACCACCGGAGGCATTATTCCCTGAGACTTCATACTTTCTCTCTGCGCCTGAATAAGGGAGAAAGCAACAGGTTACATATGGACATTATTTTATCGAACTGTGTTGGATAATACAAATCCTTACCTGAATATTACCGGTTGCCACGAGGAACTCTTCGCTAGGGTCAAGCTGCAACCTGCAAGGAATCGGACAGAGTGAAAGTCAGACATTTGAACTCTTACGAACTACACTTACGGCGTCTTGCCGGGAATCTCAGAGTCAATATTGTTCTGGAACTCACCAATTCCTTCGAGCCAGTGAAGCAACTGGTTATCTACGCGCACCTGCGCTCTATGCAGGATGGAGAGCTCATCTTTCCAAACCATCAGGTGATACTCTAGAGGGGACATCAAAGGTGGTCAGTGGGGAGAACAGCGGGAGTGGGGGGGGGGGTTAATGCTCAACTCCACGGGTGGTTAATTCCCTTTCTCCATTTTCAGAAGAATATTCCTACAGGCCAAGCAAACGAAGCTAGGTGGGCCAGTCCAGTCCGTCATCTCGGCACTACGCGTCACATTGGTGGAGACCGCAGCTGAACAGTTCAGATCGACGACCCTGTGGGAGCCAGGTGAGCGTAACAGAACGCGAAGCCTACCCACAAATTCCCACCCGGGCATTATGGATACCTCAGAAACTGACCAATTGGCCCAATTACTAGGGGAACTGAGGGCCGAAGTGCATTCAGCCCGTCAAGAAACCAATGCTCTTAGAAGAGAAATGATTTTGTCAAAGGAGCGAACTGATGACCTTGCTAGGCAACTACTGCAAAGCCAGGCTGGACAAGCACCCCTACCAGGTCCCGGGGGAAATCCAGCTCCTGTGTCATCGAGTAACCCTGTGCAAATAAACCTACCGGGAAATATTCCATTAGCTCTGCCCGAACGCTTTGCCGGAGATCCCAAAAGGTTGGCCGTGTTTATGAACCGATGCCACTTGCACTTTTTATGCAGACCTGGAGCCTTCCCAAATGATCAAGCCAAGGTAGCCTTCGTATTGTCATATCTCAGCGGCAGTGCAACTGATTGGTCAATTCCACTAGTTACTCAGGATGACCCAATTCTTCGGGATTTTCAGGGCTTTCAAATGAGCATGGAAAGACTATTTGCCCGGCACTCCCAAGGACAGGCCCTGGATAACGAACTTTCGTCCCTACGACAGGGTAACCAGGACCTTCTATCCTACATCGCGACGTTTAATAGGTTGAAAGTGGAAACTGGATGGCCTGAGGTAAAACGAATCATGTTATTTCATCGAGGGCTTCGAGGAGAACTCAAGGATGTCTTGGCTCAAGTCGTGCACCCACCTCAAGACTGCTCTGAATATATAGACTTAGTGGTCCAGTTAGATCACAGACTTCAGAACAGAAAGGCTGATCGAGCCAAGTTTGAGAATCGGGTGCTGGTCAAAACCCACGCTAACCCCAAAGGAGCAGATGCTTCAGAACCCATGCAAATCGGAGGGGTTAAAGGACCCTTAACCCAGAAGGAAAGGGAAAGGAGACGGCAAATGCAATTGTGTCTATATTGTGGAACTTCTGGGCATTTTCTATGGGATTGCCCTGTAAAACCACCCAAGAAAGTGGTAGGAGCTGCTGGTAAAAGCCATATGGAGTCAGACTCGGGAAACGACCATGCCCGACAAGCGTAGAGGTCCGCTTGCCGAGCTTGAAGAAGGATTCTCAGACCTCGCATTTCATCATACTAATGGTCCTCGTAGATCCAAGGCAGCCATCGCATATGCATGCAGTAAGGGCATACATTGATAGCGGGGCCATAGGAAACTATGGGGACTACGAATTGGCTTCCAGGATGAATCTACCTCTCTGCCGAAAAACCACCTCAGATGTCATCACCACAGTCGATGGAACTGAAATTGCCTCTGGGCCTGTAACTCATTCCACCGCAGAGATGACACTATTGGGTCAGGATGGGCATCGAGAGACTATTGTGTTTGATCTAATCAAAGCCCCACAGTTGCAAATAATACTGGGGATACCTTGGTTGGAAAAACATAATCCTTGTATTGATTGGCGAGAGAAGAGAATAACCTTCCCGGATTGTGCACAAACCTGTTACCCAAAGACAAATCTGAAGGTAGGCCTGGCCACAGTAACCACAGCAGTCGTGCAACTACCTCCAGAATACCAAGAATTCCAGGATGTCTTCCAAAAAGAACAGGTAAACACTTTACCACCTCACAGATCGTACGATTGTCAAATCGATCTCATACCCGGTGCCCAACCCCCTTGTAGCAGGATCTATGCCGTTACGGAACCTGAGAACCTTCACCTACGACAATACTTAGACCAGTACCTTGCTAATGGCTTAATTCGCCCATCCAAGTCCCCTGCATCTTCAGCTTTGTTCTTCGTGCCCAAAAAGGAAGGTGACCTCAGAACGTGCAAAGACTACCGCACATTGAACCAGATAACTGTTAAGAACCGATACCCATTGCCTCTGATCCCTGAACTACTAGACCAAGTGAAGGACGCTTGAATATACACTAAGTTGGATCTCCGGGGGGCATACCATCTGGTATGTGTAAAAGAGGGCGACAAATGGAAGACTGCTTTTCGCACTAAGTATGGGTTATTCGAATACCAGGTGATGCCTTTCGGGTTGTGCAATGCACCAGCAGCCTTCCAATACTTCATGAACGACGTCCTTCGTGAACTCATTGACGTTTGTGTTGTCGTATATATCGATGATATTCTAGTATACCCCTCTTCAGAATCCGACCATGTGAAGCACGTCCGAGCAGTCCTTGAGAAATTGCGCCAGCACAAACTATATGCAAAACTGGAAAAATGCTTTTTTTCATGCCACAGAAGTTGAATTCCTTGGGTTTATCCTGACCCCAAGAGGAGTCCGAATGGACTCACGAAAGGTGGACGCAATTCTTAAGTGGCCATCACCAAGTTCAGTTAAAGGAGTACAAAGCATGCTCTGCTTTGTCAATTTCTACCGCAGATTCATCCCAGATTTTTCACATGTTGTACATCCCATCACAGCACTCTTGCGAAAAAATAAACGCTTTATGTGGACTGAAGAAGCTGAAAATGCCTTCCAAGAGCTGAAAGCGAAATTCATGTCTGCACCTGTATTAAAGCACCCACGCCCCGAACTTCCATACATAGTGGAAACTGATGCATCCAGTCTAGCCATGGGAGCTGTCCTGTCTCAAAAGGACCCTGAAACTGGCTGCTTCGCCCAGTAGCATTTTGGTCCAGAAAGTTCTTGGCATCCGAGTTAAACTATGCGGTTACTGACAAGGAGTTATTAGCAATTAAATCCGCCTTCAAAGACTGGCAGCACTATCTTCTCGGTGACAGGTATACCATTACTGTGATCACTGATCACCGGAACTTACAGTATTTAAAGACCGCCAAGGCCCAATCGTCACGCCAACTCCGATGGGCATTGTTCTTTGCCGAGTTCGATTTTGTGATGACCTATCGACCAGGTTGTAAGAATGGTAAAGCAGACGCCTTATCCCGAATAGGGATGGGAGAGGCAGAAGTGAACCCAGAACCAGTACCTAAATTTCCGAACAAAGGATTCTTGGCATGAAATACTCTACAGACTCTAGAGGACATTCAAGTAAAGGTCCAGCAACTCTTTGATCCTACAGCCCTGCAGGACTGGGTAAAGAAAGGCCCAGACTACTCTGTCACCAATGACCTGCCTTATTACCAAGGGCTGCTATTTCTGCCACACAAGGAACTACAAGGGCTAGTCATTCCCCGTTATCATGATACCCTAATGGAGGGGCACCCAGGTATTGCAAAAACTGAAGCTAAAATTAAGAGACAATTCTGGTGGCCCACCTGGCAAAAGGATATTAAATCATTTGTGATGTCTTGTGGCATTTGCGCCCAAAACAAAAGTCAAAAGAAAAAACTAGCTGGACTCTTACAACCTTTAGACATTCCGCCTACACCATGGCACACCTTATCGTTAGACTTTATTACTGATCTACCCCCATGCAATGGATTTAACACCATTCTAGTTATTGTGGATCTTTTTTCCAAGATGGCCCACTTTATTCCTTTAAAGGGATTACCTTCAGCTTCAATCCTGGCCAAGGAGTTCCTCAAAAACATTGTTCGCATACACGGATTTCCGTCTGTATTGGTCTCTGACCGGGGCAGTCAATTCATTTCACATTTTTGGAAAAAATGTTGTCAATTGGCGCAAATCGATGTGAGGTTATCGACCAGTCACCACCCCCAAACCGACGGTCAAACGGAGAGGACCAACCAGACTCTCGAACAATACCTGCGTTGTATGTTACATCAGACTGAGAGTAATTGGAAAGACATTCTTTGGATCGCCGAATATGCATACAATAATTCAGTACATTCTGGAACTGGACAAAGCCCCTTTTATACCTTATATGGGCACCATCCTCGAACCTCAGACCTTGACTCACCCCAACACTTAGAAATGTCCGCAGTGGACAATCTGCACGCTACGATTACACAAGCCTTTAAGGAAGCAACTGCACATTTAAAACAGGCGAAAGAAAAATACAAGAAAGATGCTGATCGGCATAGAAGTGATGCTCCACAATACCAGATAGGGGACCAAGTATGGTTAGCCACAAAACATATACCTCTAAAGGGAACACAGACCTTTAACCCCAGATATTTGGGACCTTACTCTATTAAGGCCATTATCAACCCGGTGGCTGTCAAGTTGGACTTACCTGCTAATATGCAAATTCACCCCGTCTTTCATGTGTCACTTTTGAAGCCAGTGCAACCAGGGACAAGACTAACCAAGCCACCAGGCCCCATCCTTGTAGACGGGGAACCCGAATTTGAAGTGAAGAACATCCTGGACTCCAAGCTGATAAAGTCAAAACTTTTTTATTTAATCGACTGGAAAGGTTACGGACCACAGGAAAGGTCATGGGAACCTAGTGATCACGTTCATGCACCCCGATTGGTGAAAGAATTCCACCAACATTTCCCAGACAAACCGAAACCACAGGGAAGAACGACTTTAGGAGTGCTGTCATGATGCGTACCCCCGGGGACCCAGACCAAGTCCAGCAACCCCGGAAGCAGGCATCAAGTTATTGCAAGCAAGCCCAACAACCCCTGCTAGGGGCTATTTGGGTGCAGTCCTGGCGTCTATGGCACCAGGTTCATATGGAGAGTCAGTCCTGGTGCTATAGGCGCCAGGCTCATAGATTAAAACGTACCTGATGCAGACCATGCTGCAAACTTACCTGATGCAGACCATGCTGCAAGAGCTCCAAGCCAAAAGAGGCTTGAAAGGGACTACTTTACCTAGGGACTATTTTTTACTCCGGTGGGGCTGGGGAGGAATACTTACCTGGGACTACTTTGGAGGCTATTTAAACCATGCCTGAAGAGCAGCACACACTTCGTGCTATTCTGCATCCAGCAGCGTAACGCTCACCGTGCCTGCAAGTCTGCATCCAGTCTTCTGCCACGCCCGCCTCAAGTCTGGAGCTCCTAGAAAAAGGGAGAAAGAAAGAGAAAAGGTTAGAACAAGAGCAATACCTTTGATCCTTACCTGAATTCCCGATCCATCGCGCCTTCGAGCTGGAAGAAAGAAGTTATTTTATGCGCATCGCCTCGTCTGCTGGAGCGGCGCGCTGAACTCACCGGCCTTCGCAGCATCTTCACATTCCACCGCATCCTTCTGCATGTTCCCGTCGCACTCCGGCACCTAAGGGGAAGACAAGAACAGCAAGGTGAGCCAAGGGAATACACAGAAGCAATATTAGTTACCCCCCCATAGACATACCTGATTTTACCACCTGGGGTACTATTCCTTTCACAGGTCGGCGCAGCTTCCACTGCATCCTCGCCGAACCCTGGCCCCTAAGGGGAAACAAAAGGACAAACAAGGGGAAACCTCCTCACCACAATAGACTTACCTGATTTTACCACCGGAGGCATTATTCCCTGAGATTTCATACTTTCTCTCAGCGCCTGAATAAGGGAGAAAGCAACAGGTTACATATGGACATTATTTTATCGAACTGTGTTGGATAATACAAATCCTTACCTGAATATTACTGGTTGCCACAAGGAACCCTTCGCTAGGGTCAAGCTGCAACCTGCAAGGAATCAGACAGAGTGAAAGTCAGACATTTGAACTCTTACGAACTACACTTACGGCGTCTTGCCGGGAATCTCAGAGTCAATATTGTTCCGGAACTCACCAATTCCTTCGAGCCAGTGAAGCAACTGGTTATCTACACATCCCTGCGCTCAATGCAGAATGGAGAGCTCATCTTTCCAAACCATCAGGTGAGACTCTAGATGGGACATCAAGGGTGATCGGTGGGGAGAACAGCAGGAGGGGGGGGTTAACGCTCAACTCCATGGGTGGTTAATTCCGTTTCTCCATTTGCAGAAGAATATTCCTACGGGCCAAGCAAACGAAGCTAGGTGGGCCAGTCCAGTCCGTCATCTCGGCACTACGAGTCACATTGGTGGAGACTGCAGCTGTCCAGTTCAGATCAACGCCCCTGTGGGAGCCAGGTGAGCGTAACAAAGACTAACATTAAACCAGATGAGAAAAAAGGTAAATACATAGTGGAAATATGTGAGGGCAGCCTAGTGAAACTTACCAAACGCAGCCTGATTAATCATATGAAGCTGTTATTAAAAACTCCTCAACACAAAGAACTGTACTACATGACCCTAATGTAATTTTTTAAACCATGGAGAAAAGAAGATTTATTAGACACCCATGACTCCTATGAAGATGATTTCAATGCAAGTGAAAGCACCATAACAGAAACAAACTTTACAAAAACATTTTGGACAATGAACGGCAACAAGAAGAAGGACTTCAAGCACAACTAAATATAGACACTCTGAGAGTAGTCACCCTTCTCTGACAGGAAGCCAAGAACCTCTTGGACAGCCACTCATAGCAAGTGAGGCAGTATTAGCCATGACTGAAGTAGAGAACACCATGTGTCAGTAGGAGAAATCTGGAGAAGACTTGGCTCTACTGAAATCACAACTAAACAATGAGCAGCTTACTATTTTCCTAGAAATAAGTAAAGAAATTGAACATGGTATGCAGCACGAAACTAAAACTTGTACCTGTCAACACTATAAACCTTTACGGCTGTATGTAAGTGGTCAAGCTGATTCAGGCAAAAACATTCTTATTACAAATCATCAGTAAATTTCTCCAACAATTAACAAACAGGCTTTCAGCTGTTGGAACTGCCCAACAGGTTTATTTGCCTACAACATAGGTGGTGTCACTTTATACCGATTACTACGCCTTCCAGTAGAACACCAAAACAAATTAGACTACTACAAACTTTCAAAAGAAGCTGCTATGGAGCAACGCAGAGTTATGAAACAAATGGAAATGCTCCTAATAGATGAGGTGAGCATGGTCTCCAACCTAATGTTGACTTGGATGCACCTCAGATTGCAAGAGGTCCTCAAAACAGACTATGAAGAACTCTTTGGAGAAAAACATGTTATTGTTTTTGGAGATCTCCTTCAATTAACACCAGTGAAATGAGAACCTATTTTTACAACCTTAGGACACAAACTATGCCTTAAAACTCTTGGAAGCATAGGGAATGTAAATCTCTGGCAACATTTCCAATACAGAGAACTAACGGAAAACATGCGTCATCTGGAGACCTCACCTATGCCAATATTTTAAAAAGGCATTTGAATACCGGATGCATCCATGAGCTACACGGGCATAACACATCTGCCACTGATGTCATGGAATAATTAGAACACAAAAATGTCAACTGTATGTCCTTAATGCCAACTCTAGTAAGCTGTGCACAATTCAATGAAACAATGCTGAAAAATTAAATGCAACCACTAGTGCAAATTTACTCCACAGACAAACTGGACGTACACGGTATGACAATGCCTATGTGTCATGCCTATGTGTCAACAAGCTATAGCACAACTAAATACCTTAGAAAACTATCTAACACAGCTGGTTTGGAGAAACTTTTAACATTGTGTTTAAACTGTTTAAACTGTAGAGTAATGCTAAAGCGTAACCTTGATGTGGAACAAGGTTTAGTTATTGGAGCACTTGGTACCGTTGTTGGCTTCCAGACATACCCACGTGATAACAGCATTCAGTTTGTCAGCATCCACTTTGACAAACTTTCAGAAGTTAAATGGATAGGACGCTCAACAGCTCGATTCCTTATTTTCAAAGACATGTATGTATGCAGAGAACAGTTTTTCTCTGTCGCTAGCATACGCAGTCACTATTCATACATCACAACCTTAGTGTAGCCTTAGTCTAACTTTAGATCAAGCATTGATTGATATTGGCAGCACAGTCATTAAAGAAGGCATGAGTTACGTAGCACTGTCATGCCTACGTACACTTGAAGGACTATTTCTAGTCAATTTTGATTCAAGTAAAGTCAACGCTGACATTCCTTGCATCGTAGAGTATAATAGACTATGTGCACTCTACACACCTCATTTCAAAATGTACCCTGTTTCTCAAAAAAACAAAGTTTGTAAAACAAAACGAATGCCATTAAAACGTATACATGATCTCCCAACAGTACCACCAAAGAAATTGAAATCAGCTCATACTCCACTACCAAAACCACAAAAAAATGACTGAAAAGGAAAATATATACCCAACTGCACAAACAAAGAACTACGTCTTTGAACAAACCACGTAGACTTCCATCAAATGGCTCAGCCACAGACTATCTGATCCATTCAAATTTTCCAATACAACTGGTGTAAATTGATTTGCAAATGTAGCAATCAATGTTCTATTCCAATTGAAACCATTTATTTAAACAGCTCGGACCTGTTGTGTTTACAAATGCTAGTCCTTCACAGAAACACAACAAACAATCCTGAGAATAAACACTATAAACACACAAAAGATCCACAGGAATTTCTAATGTACTTACTGCAAGTACTGGAAAGCAGAAACATAACTATAAATGAAATCTTGCAGATTTCATACATGTGGAAACATATATACACTTGCTACAACCATGTGATGCAGGAACAGGTCCCTAACGAGCGCTTTGTCTATGTATCTATACCCAACTGTGAATTCATTCGATATCAGCAACTCGACAAAAATCAAAGCATAGCTTATTATGTACTACTTGCAATTCCGATAATCACTGCACCTTACACCTTACAAATACAATAACATAGCCATACGTAATACTAATGCTTTTAAGATACAATGCAGATGGAACCAAAAACAACTTCAAGCTTACTGGCATCACACACGGACAAGTATCACTTGGCAAGAAAACCTTCACAGCAGTAGCCATAATCTACCACACAGGAGTCACAACCAGTGCAAGTCACTATACTGCATACATTAAAAAACAATCTGCATGGTTTGAATGCAATGATACTTCCATTACTCTAAAGCAGAGATTACCAGCAAATCTTGAAATGCCTACTTATTATTCTTGAAAGCAAAATGTACTCACTGATGTACAAAATTATAATAACCTACTCCCCAACACCCACCAGTACATATATAATTGCAACAAAAAAATTACTATCTACTCTGTGGAACTGGAACAACTTAGCATACAGAAACTATCCAACAAATACATCAGTTTGCCTGCTATACATTTTATTCCCCAAGGACCCAATGATTACAGTCACAAAATCAATAAGTGGAGAAAAGACACACTAATATTGTTTCCTACATGGTACTTAAAAAAGAAGTAATGAGTATGAGCATTTAAAACTGTCCCCAGTAACCTATGAAACCACCAACTACTAGAATAAGGCAACAACTGTCTAACAATGCCCATAGTAATGCAAGAAATACTCAAATATTATTATGTACACCCACAGTACTTCAACAACACTTCACAATATTGAAAAATGTGAATGTACCAACAAGAATGCACACGCTTCTAAACATACCCTGCAGAAATGAGAAACTGGACACAGTTAAAATACGCCAACTGGTATCTAACTGCAACCATAATACTTCAATATTACTTGCAGCGTTCAAACTGCCAAACTCAACCTTCAGCAACTACAGTGCTACAAACATGCTCTCAACAATTTCCAAACTATCAACAGTTAGAATACGCCAACAGGTATCTAACTCCCCCCACAATTCTGCAATATCACAGTGCAATGGCACAACACTTACAAACCATCTGCAACAACCAAACTCATAAAGAAACACTGCTAAAAAGAAGAACCGAACAGTTAGAATACACCGACTGGTATCTAACTGCGACCATACTACCACCACCTCCAAAAGACAAATCATATACCATTTCAATTCCTCCTACTGGAACAGTGCACCTCAAACACTGCTGTAACTAGTATACACGTCACTACAACTGACTGTGCAACATAACAACAAGTGAATGTAGAATGTTTTTTTTATCCGGCATGGGTTTTTTTTCCTACAGACCCAATGATTATGCAACGAAACACAGGAACAGCGCACATTGCACAGTACACTAGTTTAAAGCATTCTACTTATGAAGTACTAATTATGAGGGTCCACAAAGTGTACAAATGTCTGCAATACAATGAACTACAAAATGACGAAGTACCTACCCCAACATGTTAAGTTTCTTTTATGACAGAGAATGAAACAACGATTACTCCTACATTTCCACATACTGTGCACAAAAACTACAGAGGCCCTCAACAATACAAACAGTAAGTATAAAATGATTGGTGTCATACTTCTTTATAATCTCCAAATTGCAATCTGTACACATATTTCTGCAATCCACATACCAGTATCACAATGTTGAATGCATAAGTATATTATACTGTGGTGCTATACACACGGCCTAAACTCTTGAGTGCATACCCTACAGTCTACGGCCTCCAGCCATGCACTAAATACTCTACACCCTGGCCACAACCACCACAGCATAATACAGCCATGCATGCAAACATCTACCCACTTACCACAAACCACAAAAATAACACAGTCACCTAACTCATATCCACTACAGTTCACGTAGTACTGCAGTACATCCAGCCAATGGACAAACTCTTTCATGAATGGTCCACACCCAAGGCTCTAATACCTGTCCACAATCAATACATTGTACACAACCCAAACACACAATGCATCCATATCTGGCCCATAACTGTACTGTGTTCTATAAGATTAGCCTCCTTGCATACCTGTGGCATCGTTTAGCCCATTACTTGAAATGGAACGGGTAGAAGACGGAATGGATTGTACCACATGGTGCAGGACGCAGGTACACATATTTTAAAGTCTGCTCTACTCTTTAAAGGTTTAAACTTCTACTTTACTCTTTTAATATCTAATGGAACCACTATTTGAAAACCATTTCCCATTATAATCTTTTTAATAGTTTTCAAATAATTAGTTTGGTTTGGTGAAGGGGGGCCCCAAAAATGTCCATGCCCAGGGACCTGCCAACCACGTATGCTCAGCCGTCTAACACACATTCTGTCACACACAGTGTTTAAACATGCACCGTTTATTAGTAATACACTGTACATAACGCTATTACATAGGGGGCGTAATTGTACAATTGTTTTTTGCTCATCCGTCTATTCATTGCACCGTGTGTAAGGTAGTATTATCTCTCCATGTATGTAATGCTAAGATCTATTTTACTACACAGCTTTCATTACAAAATACACAATGATATGTGTGTTCTGCCTCAATGTCATTTTTTTCCCGCATTCTTTCTGGAAATCGAAACCTAACTTGTCCGCCCTTCAACGGTACAAATGCTTATCGTAATTTAGCCTTCAACAGAACGCATCAATTGCTCCAAGGACATACATTTTGCGGAATAGCAAAAACAGAAAAGATAACTAACTATATTCAGAGCGGTCATGTACCGCCAATTTAGAGGGGTCATGGCCTGAGCTATTTGCATGAGAAGGTTGCTGGGCAGAGCTCCCGCCGAGATCCTTAAGGTGATCCTGATGCTAAGGACATATGAAGAGAAATGAAATAAAAGACACTTCCACAGGAAGGCAAAGCGTAGATCTCCAAAGAAAGTCTTACGAAAAACTGAGTCGGGTTACTGTAAATCCGAGCCTCGGAAAGAGAACCCCTGAGACGCGCAAGTTGGCGTCTGTGGCCGTGGCCCTGCGGTGCTGAGGAGGAGGGGTAGGAACTGCTGATAGGCTCTCCAACACCAAAGACTGCGAGCAATGAACCAAGGCAGCCAGCAGAGCTAGATGACTGAATCGTAGGTGCAGTGACACTGAACAGCGAGTCGGCGGAGCGCGAGGCAGAGAAGCTGGCACATATCTTTGGAAGGGTCAAGCGCCGAGATAGCACAGAGGGGCTCCAAGCGACCTTGTGCCTGAAAGCGGACTGGGAGACTGAGAAGTGAGTCACTGAACGCTGCACTCACAGACTTGATAACACATGTAGGAAAATTAAGAAGAAAAGGCGGAATAAGTCACAAAGGGCCTCATCACGACTTTGGCGGTAACCCTTAAATCCGGTGGACGTGCTATTACCGCTGGATTTAAGGGTCCGCCAAATCAGGACTTCGGCGGATTTCGCCCCAGCTCTTGGCTGGGGTGAAATCCACCAAAAATCTGTGCTATTACCCGGGGCATTCCCGAATGGGCTCAATGGGGAATGGGGAATTACATTACCGCCTAACTCGTGATCCGGCGCTATTAGCGCCGGGGAGTTCGGCGGTAGGGCCCAAAGTCGTGATCAGGCCCAAAGTGAGGAGGCATTAATTTGGCTGTTGGGGGAGGACAGGGGAAAGCTGCGCCACTCCAAAGAGGACCAACTTCACCTACCTGAACACACTTCGAGTGTGGCGGCGGTGGGTTGGGTGTGCTACACTTCCCATGAAGAGTAACATTGGATGACAAGGCAGGTGGCCCAGAACCCCCCCTGGAGGCTGGCGATGGTAGCCATTGGCAAGCTAAGCCACGGCGCAGCACAACACCCCCAGCAGGCAAGGGTGAACTATTATCCCCGATCATAACTGGGGTAGATCACAGTCTCAGGCGCCACTCCACACGGTAAGGGGTCTGCATGTTCCCAAGCCGACGAAACCGGACTAAAGGGCCACTAGTGCACGGCCCATATTATGGGGTCTCGGAGGTGATACGCAGCAGGGCGGGGAACTGCTCTGGCAGGGTTGAGAGAAACACATCTCAGTTCTGTAGCTTGAATGGCCATTACCACAAACATTCAGGGTACCTGGACCACGGTGCAAGCCTGCAACAAGATGATCGGGGCACGGGGAACCTCCATGCAACCCAGACCGCTGACTGCGTGAACACTGCAGATTGCTTAATGTGACCCAATCCTAACCACAGCCGCTGGCATATGACCAACTAACGCCTGGGCACACCAATATAGCTGCAACAAGTAGGTCACTGCGCTTACCCCTACCTTGCATTTTGCGGTCCCGGGTGTCTGAAAGTACCCAGGAAGACACCGCAGTGGGCACTCACTATAGAGCTAGCAGCAACGAGTGAATCTCTGCCGCGTGAACGCTGGATCACGCTACTTCTGGATAAGTGGCACTGAGAAACCTAGGGACAACGTTGGTGGGAACGCAGCACCAACCCAAAGAGTAACAATGCATGGGACACAGCCACCAGTACTGTTGCACCCTGGTAAGACCCAGAAAACGCACACTGAGAATGCGAGACACTGAAGGTGCTGACAAACCCAGACACTGAACTCGACCCAAAATCACACATAGGCTGCTGGAGTGCAACGGTGTACAGCAGCTACCACAGATACCCCACGATCTAAAGTCGACAAAGAGGAAGTAAGGAAAGAGCTGTGGGGACTGCATAGGCTGGAGGCTGAGCTTGAATCGCACTAGAAGCGGCGCACCTCACGTGGCGCAGACAGACACATCTGCGCTCACTGGGATACCCAAAACAATCCTGGGTACAGAACTATTGTCTGCCAAGCCTTTGCTGTGTGGGCGCATGGAGCCCTAGCCACCACAACCAGCTCAGATACTGTCCCCTAACCTACTCAGGCTGACACACACCTTCAGCACTCTAAGGGGCGACATCAAGTCAAGGTTAAAAGGAACAAAGTGCAAGATTGGAGACCAACTTGCGCACTAATCAAGTAGCCATGTCCCCTACTAAAGGGAAAGCAAAAACGACAATCATGGATTCCTTCGCTACGACCAGGCGACGAGTCCCAGTGCAGGATGGCACAGTTGCATTCAGTGAACAAAAGGGCCTGGGAGGAGACACCAGGGACGGACAGGTACTGGAGGCTATAGCTGCACTAAGGTCATTCATAGACACTAAAATCGAAGAGGTTAAGACGGACATGCAACTGATGCAACAGGATGCACGTAACTTGGCAGAGAGGTTAACCACCGCAGAGGCCAGGCTCCAGGAAACAGCAGAGACCACAATAGACCTGAAGGCAAGAGTGCAAGAGCCAGATAAAAGGGCTGCAACGCTCGAGGCAAGATCTGAAGACACTGAAGGACGGGCCCGAAGCAATAATGTTCGATTGCTAGGAATCCCTGAGGGAATGGAAGGCCTGAACCCAAACGGATTCGTGGAAACCTTGATACAGCAGGAGATAGGCGCTGGCTGACTTTTATAGGGTTTTGAGGTGGAGAGGGCCCACAGTCCCTACAAAAGAAACCACCACCGGGATCACACCCCAGCCCGATGATCGCTAGGACCCTGAATTTCCAAGATGGAGCGATCATACTTAAATACTCAAGGGATGGAGGGGAGATAAAGAGAGACAATTTCAAAATAGATATATACCCGGACTACACACCCAAAGTACAACGTGCAAGAAACTCCTATGTCCCGATCAAGGCCAGGCTCAGACAACTGAACCTGAAATACAGGTTAATGTACCCAGTGTTAGGAAAGATTTCATAACTGTATGTAATTTTCCCTCCATGTGTCAACCCCCAAACCATTTGCTGCTGTTTAGACACCATTGACTGACTTTGCCAGAGAAGCACAGCCTTCAGCTGCACTCCTCTGGGCTTCCTCTCACTTTTTATGGGGAACTGACATGCCCTTAAAACAGTCAGTACTGGGAGACTTTGTTTCCCATAGTCCTTTCCTCATGTTGCAATTTTTGTGCAACATGTTACAAGTCTGCAAGGTATCTTACCATACAGCTCACTTGGGTCTATAGTCATTTCCAAAGGCCCTAGATACTCTCGCTGGACTTTTTATGAACTGTGCAAATGTGTCATGGGCAGGACTGGTGGCAGCTATCGTTTCGCATTATTATTAACCCTTTCCTGCCATGTTAACCGTGTTTGGCACGAATAGGTGGCCTGTCCTCAAAATGGCCATGCCACGAGGTTCTTTGTCCTGTCCTTTGGCTATCTTACCCCTTCACCTTCCCCAGGAAAGCGTCGACCCAGGTCAGTCCTTATTTGGTCATGCACTTTCCCACGAATCCCAATGCTTTCGCAGGCTCCTGCATGCCTTGTGTGTGTGCCTCCAGAATGTGGGCTGGAACGTCTGGTTCCAATGCAAATCCTGGGTGCCAGATAGTCTGGAATGCCATGAATGCCTGGGACCACCATGGTCTGTGATTGGTCCATGTATGGAGTGTGTGTTTGTGAGCAGATCTCCCATTGGGTCCTCTTCGTTTTGGCGTGAAGGGAACTTTGTATAAGAGGAGGCCAAAAACACCCATACCATGTCGATCTCTTGAATTCTCACTGAATAAAGGATTGGATCCAAGTATCCTGCAAAAAAAAGCCTAGTCGAGGAACCGCTGGTGACCCGCTGGAAGGTTTGGCACCCTGAGCCCGCTGTCGTCCCGTGGGACCCCTCTGCATCTGGTCATCCTAGTAGGTTTGCGAAGATGCTTTGACCCATTGGAATAGTGGGACCAACTATTCTCAGCACCTTCATCAAAACCTGCAAGTAAGCTTTCTCAGAAGTGTCCCTGGGCCAACCAGTGGACTGACCAGCTTACCCAGTTACTTTGCTCTATCACCGCTGCCGTTTCAAACAGGCCCTTAAAACTTAACTTGGTATACTGATAGCTCTGTGTGCACGGCACCCTTGCACTGAATTTCGTACACGTGGCATTCCCAGGTCTGAAGTGAGACGAGTGTGCCAGGACCAGAGTAATTGCGGTTACTGTGTTGCCCTGCCGCGCAACATCCTTTGCAAGTTCGCTGCATTTGTTACCCTCTTGCCCCTGAAACTTGCTGCAGTGAAACTGGGTCGATTCATCCACCCGGAGCAGAGAAATTGCCAATGTCCCGTTTGGGAATCCTCACTGTATCTCAGGAACTAAAAGGTGCTGAGACGTCTCTTTTGCCGCAAAAGGAAGTGGACTGACCTGCCGAAGTTTGGGTCCACTTGTGTCAGGGACCGGTGAGTACTCAACACCCCAACCGGTGGCCCCTAGCGCAAGGGCCCATTTTTACACACGAGTGGCCCCTGAGGGTTCCTCTCCTTTCCATTGCTATTGCGAAATAGCGATTCCTTCCCGAACTCTCGAACTGCCTCTGCCTTCAAGTGGAGGTCCTTCTTGAATAGTGGGAATGTGTTCTGCATCGCCTCATCCACTTTCCTGAGCTGCTAGAGACCCCTGAAGGGGCCCTGTTCTGCCCATTGGAACAACTGCGTGTGGTTGCATTGCATGTACTGTTCAGCACAAGGCTCCTCTCTTCTTAGGTCTTGGACTGCCTCTTAGTTAGGGGTATTGTCGATGTTGAACTGGGCCTAAAGACTATCTGCACTGCCTGTTTCCTTCCCCTCTAGGTTGTCAACATATTTCATACATTTAACCCTTTAGACCCCAATGGTCTGGTATATATTTTGTATTGATTGTGATGTGTTGGTTTACTTAGTGTTACTGTGATTCTTTTGCTATGGTCTATGTTACAAAGGCCTTGTAATAAATGTGTCAATATTTATTTTTTGTAACTTTATTTATTTCGGTTACAGTGTTATCTATGCATTACATGACTCATTGTGACTCCCTTTACAGTTAATATGCATGCATCTTGCCCTTTGCCCCCTCCCCATTGGTCCCCCCTTCGCCACCCCTTTAGTCTGTGGTGCTCTGATGGGCTGGAGACCCATCAGGGCTTTGGGGGCCCAGAAAGTTTGATACCAGGCGTGATTGAAATGTTAGCGCTGGGAATCGGGAATGGTAGTCTAGTACTGGTGCCCAGCAGTCAGTGAAGCGGTGGAGAACCCTTCCTTCGCCGCTGTGACCTTCTCTGCCACCAGGATCTCCCAAACTTTTATCCACCAGAAGGCCAGAAGAGGATCCTCCTGAGCTTTCCACTTCTGTGCCACTGTAATTTTAGCTGCTAGCAGTAGGTGTGCGAGCAGTTTGGCAGATCAGCCCATTTTGGGATAGCAGTCTGGGCTCGCCATCCCGAGCAGGACGACCTCCGGGTCCATCGGCAGTTTGCGTTGGGTGATGTCTTCTGCAATCTGCAGGACTTCCCTCCAGAAGGTCTGTACTGTCGGGCAACCCCACCACATGTGGAAAAGGATCCCCGCTCGCTGCAACGTCTCCAGCAGCTCGGGTCAATTTCAGCGTTGCTATGGTGCAGGCGAACTGGGGAATAGTACCAGCGGTGACGGAGCTTCAGGGCGCATTCCTTTTTTGTAACGCATCTGGATGTCGAATTGATCCTGGACCATATCTCCACCCATGTCTGGTCTTCTATGGTGTGTCCCAGGTCCGCTTCCCATTCGGACATGTATGGCAGTCTAACTTTTAGCATGTCCTCCTGGAGGAGGCGGTACAGTTTGGTAATCTGACCTCGTCCTGCGCTTTCCTTTGTTGCCAGTTCAAGAGGGTGGAGGTCCCGGGTGGCTCCCCGACGGACCGCGGGCTGTGAGATCCAGTGGTGGAGTTGGATATATGCAAACCTCTCTCCTTTTGTCAGCTGAAAGCGGGCTTTGCATTCCTCAAAGCTAAGTGGGTTGTTGGCCTCGTAGAGTTGGGAGAGGGTTCGAAGGCCTCCTTTGGTCCATCGGCTGAAGCGAGCTGCCTCCATTCCTGGCCTGAAGTCAGGGTTCCAGATGACCGGGGAGAGTGGGCTCGGGTCCCTGGGCACCTTCCTCCTCCAACAGGCCCATGCCTCGAGAGTCACTTTGGTCGCTGATAGCATCTGCCGACCCTGGCTCCGGTGAGGCCCCGGGATATGTAGCAGGGAGTGTAGTTGTGGCTGACATCTGGATTGCTCTATGCAGGACCATTTTGGAAGGGCCTCCAGGTTCGCCCAGGCCACTGCGCTTGCTAGTTGGGCCGCCAGGAAATAGTTAATCAGGTTGGGGAGTCCGAAGCCGCCCCATTTTGTGGCCCCAGTCATGACCCTCATAGGTATCCTGGCATTGCGTCCCTTCCACACAAATTTCGCTAGCTTCCTCTGTAGTTATTCCAAGGCCTGTTTTGGGGGGGGGACCGGGAGAGCGGAGCACAGGTACAGCAGTCTAGGGAGGAGTTTCATTTTACACGCTGTGACCCGTTCCAGTAGCAAGATCTTTTGGTTGTCCCATCGTCGGAGGTCTTCCTCCAATTCCTTGAGGAGCGGGGGAAAGTTGGCGGTGTAGAGCTGTTTTGGATCTGCTGTGAGGCGTACTCCCAGGTAGGCTGTTGAGGAGGAGCTCCATGCTAGCGGGCAAAGTGCCTGGAGGTTGGCGCGCTCAGGTGGATGCTCAGTGCCTCTGATTTGGAGTAGTTCACTGGGAATCCAGTCACTCCTTCGGACGCCTCTAGTTGGGTTGGGATAACGGGCAGGGAGGATTGGCAATTGGTGATGAAGATCAACACATCGTCGGCGTATAGGGAGATCTTGAATTGTTCGCCGTTTATTTCTAGCCCAGTGATGTTCTCGTTGGCTCGCGTCCATTGGCAAAGGGCTCCATGACCATAGCAAAGATCAGCGGGGAGAGCAGACAGCCTTGTCTCGTCCCGCACGAAACGGATCGGGGGTGAGGTCTTCTGATTTAGGCGAAGTGATGTCCTTGGGGCTTTGTAATTTGCTAGCACCATTTTCTGGAATATCGGGCCAAACCGGAACGACTCCATGGTGAGGCGCATGAAGTTCCAGTCCACCCTGTCGAATGCTTTGGTGGTGTCCAAAGTCAAGACCACCAGGCCTGACGGTTTTGGGTCGCTTTTTCAATGAGATTGAGCGCTCGGCGGATGTTGTCCGTGGTGCTTCTACCTCTGACAAACCCTGCCTGGTCCTGGTCTATGATAGTTGGGAGGATTTGCGCCAACCTATTTGCCAGTACCTTTGAGTATGTATTAGCGTCCACATTGAGCAGAGGTATCGGCCTATACAAAGAGCACTCCTTTGGGTCCTTGGCAGGTTTCAATAGCAGGATTGTGGTAGACTCTTGCATAGAGGGCGCGATAATGCCCGAGTTCCGAAAAGAGTTAAATAGCTCTGTCATTGGGTGTAGCAGCATGGGGCGAAAGAGTTTGTAAAACTTTGGTGGGAAGCCTTCTGGGCCTGGGGCACTGGGTTTCAGACTCTGGAGTACTTCCTCCACCTCTTCAGATGTAATTGGGGCTTCCAGGGGGGCTCTATTCGCTTCTGAGATGTGTGGGAGTCGGGCCTCTGCTATATATTGTTCCTGGAGGGTCTGTGGGCGTGGGGCTGAGGGCAGGGTGTCGGTTAGATGGGCTGCCGCCACCCGTAGTTTTTCCCCTTCTCTGTATAAGGTTCTACATTTCAGGTCCCTCAGTGCGGTGATGTGGTTCCGTCGGCAGGTTTTGGCTAGTTTGTTCACCAGGTATTTATTAGCTTTATTGCCATTCGCATAGTAGCTTGGTTTGGTCCGGAGCAGGGTTGGGGCTGTGTCCTTGGCATAGTGGGCTTCCAGCTTTGTACGAGCTAGTCTGACCATCTTGGCACCTTAGGCGACCACTTTATTTTTTAGGGCCGTATCTGCCTCCCTCATGTCCTTCTCTGGTTGGTTTCTGTTCATGGTTCGCCTCCTCGTATATGCGGCAGCCTGAGCTATCAGTTCCCCTCTGATTACGGCCTTCATGGCTTCCCAACTTGTTGCTGTAGAGTTGAGGTCGGGGGGGGTACTTTAAAGTAATTGCTGATTGCCTTGGTTATGGCATCACGCATCGCCATATCATGCAGCATTGGTTCATATAGGGACCATCTCCGTCGCTCGGGGGGATCCGGGTCAAAGACCCTTGCAGTAAGGAGGATTGGGGCATGGTCTGACAGTACCCTTGCGCCGATTTCCACATCGTCCGTGAACTGCAGGAGCTGTGGGCTAGCTAAAATGAGGTCAATTCGGGATGAGGAGAGGTGGACGTGGGAGAAGAAAGAGTAGTCCACAGTGTCTGGGTGGAGGACCCTCCAGGTATCTACCACGCCCAGTATCTTGAACAAGTGGCAGAGGCCCAAAGCCAACCTGAAGTCCCTGTTGGATGGAGGGCCCGACCTGTCCAGTGAGGGGTTGGGTACCCCATTGAAGTCCCCGCCCAGGACCACCTGTCCTTCGAGGAAGGGGTGAAGATTGGATTCCAGGGTAGTGGAGAAGGCTGTCTGGCCGTTGTTTGGTGCATAGACCATGATCTGCATATGGAGCTGCCCGTAGAGATCCCCCTTAACCGCCACAAACCTGCCGTCTGGGCTGCGTAGGGTCTCCTTCTCTTTAAAGCGGGTACCTTTTGCTAACAGAATCGCTGTGCCGCCTTTCTTGCTAGGGCCAGCGGCCAGGTATTGTGTTGGGTATGCTCGGCATCGCAGTCTGGTGAAGTCCTCTGCTAAGACGTGGGTCTCCTGGAGGAACCCCACCGAGGCCTGAAGGTCCTGGAGGCGTCAGAGGATGGATTTACGTATTGTGGGAGAGTTCAGGCCCCTGACGTTTAGTGAGATGTAGCGGAGTTTGGTGTGCACCGGAGGGGAGGCACGTGGGTCGCCATTAGGATTGAGGTGGGTGGTACGTAATCCTGTGCTCAGCGAGGTCCCCCGGGGGACCGGTGTCGGTGCGATTCAGCCGTAACCGAGTTTTAACTTTGTCCAATTTAGGGCCAACCGGGCCCCAGTAACCAAGGGGGCTGTGGGAGGACCCAGCCCAACTAAAAGAAAGGAAGGAACAAAGATTAACCAAACTGGCCCTAACGGGCCTCGGGCCGAAGTGACTGTCCATCCACTCGGCTGGGGCATTGCATGGGATGCCCGGGTGCCAAGAGTGTAGGTTCCGGCACAGAGAGCTGAAGGTTAGTTACTGGTCATTTTGCGGCGGGGGTCTTCCCACCCTATGGAACTTTCATCCAGTGGCTATGCTGGGGCTTTGGTGTTGAGCTGCATGGTTTATCTGTCGGTGAGGTAGATGTATCCCCCTCGGGTGTCGAGGGCTTGCACCCCATAATGCTGCCTGCCTCCTCTAGGGAATGGATTACCCTCGTTTGACGCTCCACAGTGAACTGAAGCGAGGCCGGATAGAGCCAACGATTTGATTTTCTGCTCCTGCAGAAAGGTTGTTAGAGATCGAAGGGCTCTCTGCCGTTGGACTGTGGGAGCGGCTAGGTCCTGGAACAGCTGTATGGCGTCTCCCTGGTAATTCAGGTCACCTTGCGAGTGGCTCGCTGTCATGATCTCCTGTTTCGTCGAGAAGAAATGAACTCTGGTGATTGCTTCAGGGCTAGCCACCAATGGGGAATTCCTACAGCCTCGCAGTCTATGAGTGCGGTCAAGTAGAAGTAGTGACTTGTCGCTGTCCGGGAGGAGAGTCTGGAAGAGATCGCTGAAGTAGGCACAGAGGGCCTGGTCATGGATCGAGGCGGGGATCCCTTTGATACGGATGTTGTTTCTGCGGATCCTGTTTTCCAGGTCCTCCTGTTTGCTATGCATAGTTTCCGCGTTATCCTCTAGAGTCTGAATTTTCTGTTGCAGCTCTGCAATCTGAGCTAAGTGTTCCGGGACCCGGTCTTCTGTGGCCCGACCCTATGTTCCACCTCCTCAACGCGGTTGTCCAGGCCGTCTACCTTGGTTGTGACTTCTGCCATGCAGTTGCGGAATTCCGTTTTGATGTCGGCGAGGAGGCCCTGCATGTCGTCTTTTGTAGCCCATTGTCCTTGAGTCCTTGTGGGTGAGGAAGGTTGGGTCGGGGGGATCCGGTTGCTTAGATTTCTCCTTCAGGTGGAGCAAGTTGTCTATATCTGCCATCTTCAGGCCCTTCTGTTTAGACATTCTGGTGCCTGGGTCGCTGTCTGCCTGTGATAGATGGGTCCGCCGGCTATTATTGAGAGGGGGGGCAGTTTCAGGTTTCAGGTGAGGTCTCCTTTTTGCTCCAGCTGGATGTGTAGAACCTCCCAGGGCGTCTCGGGGGGAGGCCCTGTCTAGACAATGCCGCCTGTCAAGTTATCGCTGGTTGGGGATCCAGGTCAGCTCCACAGCCCTCTCCAGTGCTCCACCGGCTAGTGTTTGCTCTGGTCCCCTACAGAGGGTGGGGTCTGTGCCACAGTTCTGCCAATCCTGTTCTGGCTGCTGGTTCCTTGCTCTTCAGGCTTTCCTCTTAGTGCAGGGGGGCTACTCAGGTGGATCTCTCAGCAATGCCTGTGGTGGCGGGGGTCTGTTGGTTTCAGACGTGAGGTCGGGATAGCGAGATAGGGCTGGTGCCGTGTCCCTATGGCCCTCTGATGTTGTGTATCTAGGCGGGGAAAACGCCAAAGGCGGCCCGTTGGGTCCATGGGGGCCATGCTAGAGGGGGGTTAAATGGGCAGGTGGAGGTCAGGGGGAGCAGCCCTGGGCCCCTCCAGGCCGATGTTCAGATCCACTGGACTGCCCCAGGCCAAGAGGTGTGGCACTGCACTGACGCTGAGGAGGCCCAGCTGGGCCTGTGCTGGTAGGCATATGAGGGGAGGGGCAACACCACCCGCGGATTCGTGGTGGAGTGTTGTTGGGGCTGTAGGCAGGTGGCTAGGGGCACCTCTGTGGCTCCCCGCTGCTCTAGGGCCTGGGGGTGTGTACTGCCTCATCAGCCGGCCTCGCTCCGGCAACTTCCACCACAGGATGGAGCGGACGTCGGGCCGCTCTGCTGCTGCTGCTGTGGCCTGAGGGGGAGGTAGTGCTGAGCGGGCCCACGGAGTGGAACAGGCAGACCCAGGCATCTCCCACGCAGCTCCGTCGGCGGGCGGGAGGGCAGCCACCTTTCCCGCCTCCCAGGACCGGCCTTTACGGGGGCCTGCAGCTCTCCTGGCATATGCTGGGGGCCCCCCAACCCTTCTGCTCCAGGCTCACGTGGCGGGGGGCCAAGATCTCAAGATCGGGCTGGTGTAGTGGGGGCCTCCTGCCTTTCCAAGGCCTCCGCTCGGGATCCGCTGTTGCCGCACGCCTCTGTGCCTCTGTGTTCTGCAGTGCTGCCCAGGCCGATTGCCTGGCGGGTTTGCTGTGGCCAGTCCCTAAAGGGTCTTTTCAGCAGCCGGCAAGTGGGCACAGGCACAGGGGCTGCACACTGTTGGGGACGGGGAGACAATCGCATCAAAGGCGCAATGCAGGGTCCAGCGCCTCCACCCCCGGCCCGGCGCTGTCAGGAGGCCACCATCTTGGCTCTGGAGACTCGGCCCCAGCGCTGTCTGCAGATTTCGATCTTCAGGGGTAAGCCTCTCCGATTTAGTTTGTCCTTTTGGTGGCTGCACCAGGGGAGGTTCCGCCTCCCGTTGGGGTGTCTCTGTGCCGGAATCAGCAGTATAAAGCAGGCATTTAAGGGCTAAAACCAGGGCGTCCCACAGAGCTCCTAATGAGACATCCACATTGCCGGCGCCTCAAGCCACGGCCCCTTTTGTCTATATTTTTGATATAACACCTGTCTGGAGTAATTTGTAAGTGTCATTGCTTTGTGTGCTCATTGAGATTCTTCAGTCACCCTCACCCCTCCTGAGACTTAGTCTTGACCGCCTGCCATAGCTACCCTGATTGGTCTGGCTTGTCCAGAGGTTAACCTGTTCCAAGAAACTAGGCTGGCCTTCTGAACCTCTGCCCCTCCAGATCAGAGTCCAGAAATCCATCTTAACACCCATCTAGATTGAAAGTGATCTACAAAGGGCGGGCCGTATTCCTGGAAACTCCAGCAGCGGCCAATATGTGGCTGGAGCACAATAACCTGGCAGGAGGGGAGGAGGCAGTTACATGAACAATGCCAGAACGGGGGGGAGGGCAGGCATCAGGGAAGAAAGACGCCCACCAGGGACTGAGGCAAGTCAACTAAATACGGCCTTGTGTCCATTGTAGCATTGTTACATAATCAAAATACAGATACTCGCACTCAATGGCCCGGATGGGTCTGGAAGGTGCGGGGGCGCCTTAGCGCTGCAGGGGCAAAGCAGCAGCTGGACGTAGTTATTTGGTTTTTTGCTGTTTTGTTTGTTAAAAGGTCTTCATACAAAGTGGTGGTAGTGAGGAAATGGTCATATGCAGCAATGGGATGTGAAGCAGGGCTGGGTGTTGTAAGAGCCCTCCCCGTTTTACTACGTGCAATACAAATTAATGAGACACACCCCAGACGGGGAAGGAGGCTAAGAGGACAGGTTGCGAGAGTTCAAGATTTTTATATAGAATTGGCATCCAGAGAACTCTCCTGCCCGAGAGTGCTCTGTCAAATATTGCATATACACGACATTATAAAGTGAAACATCGTCATAGATGACGCAACTGACATAGGGTACTAGGCTGGTGCAGGATTGGATAGACATTATGGATATAGGTGTCTTCTGGGTGTTGCTCCGTCCGGATTGGTTGCCCAGTTGGCGGGAGGGTGAACATCATGTGGTCCGGCTGCCAGTGTCCAGGAGGGGTGAGGGTCAGGTCGCTGCGAGGCGGGGTGGGCACTAACTAAGCTAACATAATACAATCTAATAAAACATGCACTAAATAATAGTCATTGCGATTCCTTTGAGCAAATCATTATAGACCTATAAACTTCATTTGCGTATTTGCATCATTACTTATTGAGACTTATATGGGGTATTAGGTTAAGGGTCTTGACCAATATGATAACATTGATTGCGCCGAGGGTCTGGACTCGTAAAGAAGCTGTGGCAGGTTGACGTTTGTTAGTAATGGGAGACAATATACTGCGACAGAGGTCTGATGTTAGCTGAGGGCATGCTAGGTGGGCATCACGGTGGGGTCACGTATCTGGTACATCAAGAGAATACCTTGCGAGGACACAGAGTTACACTCGCAGTAATTTCCAAAAGGGAGTGTGCGGGGGCATAAGCAGGTTTGTGGAGATGGATGAGCTACAGGGCCTGGTTCAAGTCGGTTCACATGCAGGACAGTGATCTCAGAGGAAGAGTGAGATGTTACATTTGCTTTGTTGCAATTACCTCCGGCTCGAGCGTGAGAACAGAGCTGCAAAGTTTTCCAGACACAGTAAGAGAAAAGGTGGGGGCCATGTGCGCGGCACTGCTGAAGGGGGAGAACCTTTCTCGTATTATCGCAGTGAGGCCTAGTTACAAAGATGGAGTCAAGGGGGCACAAAATGGATGCCACGTGTCCTGCGCAACAGCCCCATCTACGCAAATGCCAGCCGACGCTGGTATTACATAAGGGTGATGGGGGCATTTCCCACCATTGGAGGCACATGGTCCAAGCTGCACTAACGGAAAGGAGGGATGGGGGCCTACTGGCCTCTCACTCTCACACATTCCCCCCTTTCGTTACATCGAAAGTAACAAACTATTAGCTCTTTTGTTCTCCCTTCGATAATACTCAGCTTCGGCTACCGATTCTTCCCAAGCACGTGTACCTTTTATGGGCATCCATGCCCTGCATACGCTTTTCAGACTGTGCCCTCTCCTTGCGTATTCAGCAGGGGTGCATGTCATGTATATTCCTACATCCCCATCTCGGTCCACCCACACTTCCTTGTACCATTGCAGCTCTCTTGGTTCTTTTATGGTGGTGTGATATAGGTTGTCAACCCTGTCCCCATTTTGGCGGTACACCGCTGTCATACGATACTTTGGTGGGTCGAGTTCCCCAGTTTGCATTTGTGCATCTATCAAAGTTGTAACCGTTGCCTGTCGGCCCATACTTACCATCATCATAGCTGAGTTAGGCATAGATTTTGCACAACATTGGATACCTAGTTGGTACACGCAGAAAAATAGCATGATGACAGGAACGAAAAGTTTCATCACAGTGTTGAACCAGGATTGTATCCAGCTGAACATGTTGTCAAACTAGTTGCTTGGTTCTATTCCTCCCTCTTTTGACATTCTCTCTCCCAGGCTGTGTACTGCTGAGATCACGTGGGAGAGGGTCCCATTATCTGCATCTTCAGAGGGTATGAATTTACAGCATGCGCTTCCGATTTTTCGGCAAACACCAATGTCCATTGCTGTGAGGAGATCTAGGATGTACCGGTTCTGCATTGTCATTAGGCGCAAAGCACGAAGTTCCACCTTGATCACATTGAACCCTTCTTCAGTGTCATTGGCAAGTTGGATCAGTTCCCAGTGCACTATTTGCAACCACTTGGTGTTAGTTCGAGCCTGGAGCCCTGGGGAAGCAAAGAATGTCTCTGCAGAATTGAAGAGTTTATACTTCGCCGGGATTTCAGCAAGAAGAGCAGATGATTCAGAGGAGATATAGTTTGATGATCTTCTTTTGCGAGAGAGTCTGTATTTTAAATCACTTTCTGACAACAGGTCATATGATGGAGGCTCTGTTATTACTACTTGGGGCGCTGCCAATGTGCCAGCCGGTTGCCCTGCTGCCGATATGCCAGCCAATTGCCCTGCTGCCGTTATGCCAACCAAACCTTCACCTCCTTGGATATGACTTTCTGTAATTACCATCAGAGGTGAGTGTGGAGTGACTAGGGTCTAGAGTGTGGAATTATACCATGACGCCGGGAGGTGCAGGTATGCTTGTTTGCCGCAGACCCAGTACATGTCCATGAGTGCAGCTGTGCCTTTCTTCATGTCCGGAATTACAATTGTTTTGTTGCACTGCTTGTTGACACCCATAGGCACCTTTCCTTCTCTATGAAAGCAACGCTCATGTGGTATTTCTTTTTGCGTCTTGATGGGCTTTTCTAATGCAGTGACCCAAGTAAGTTTTGCAATGTGCTGGGACCAAACAGGGGCACATGTTTCTTTTACCCATTGAAAGTTCTCTTCAGTGAGTCCTCTCAGTGCCTCAGGTTTGCACTCAATCGTTTCGTCATGCCATTTGTTTTCCGTGAATCTTGTTCCTTTTATGACAAAGCATGGTTCTGTAATGCAAATTACTCCTTGGTGCCTGCTTGTGCATGTTCTCTCATTCTGCAGCAGCTCTATTGTAACTGTGGGTGCCTAGAAGGTGCTCCGGATTCTACACAATACAAGATGAATTAAACACTGGGCGTCTGACAAGGGTACTTCTTGTGGCACTAGTATTTTGGGTGTTCCTGATGTGTGCGGTATGAGTGAGCAAACATAGCAGCTCTCATTCGTGGCATATTTTGCTGTGGCACTCATGTCGGAGTACCATTTATTTGATTGATGAGGGTGGACGGGGGTCTTCTATTTCATCTAATCCCAGGCCATGGTAAATATCATATCTTTTCCCACCCGCCTGTTTCGTCTCCTCCTCCCTCCTTTCCAGTAACTCATTGCTTTAACTTTTCGATAGTGTATAGGAAACACCCTTGCCCATGTTGTGTCATTGAACTAATTCACAGTGTATCTAGCTGATAGATCTGGGGATTTGTGGGTGGCAGCAACATGAAAGTGCATTATAGATCCTTTTGAGGTAGGTTCTCTGGTTGTCTGTGTATTAACATTCATCTGGTTAGTTTCATTTACCCAAAAGTAGTCACCATCATACTTGTTTGTTTCATTATCATTATTCTGGCTCATAGCAGCAAGTGGGAGGACGGGGGCTGTTGCTGTCTTATTAATGTGCACCATAGTGAGGTTTGTATTGACAGAATAATCATTAGCAGGATAATTATCTTTCCACATTTTTACCCCTGTCCATATAAGTACTGACCCTTCTCGTATTAGCTGCGCCCCGCTCCCTCCCTTTTTCATATCCTTTATGATACAGAACACAGTGTAATATCAGGCCATAAAAAATATCATTATAGAAAATAATATAGCAGAATACTTCAGTCCACACTCGCAATTATAGTACTTATTGGCTCTATTAACTACCTTATTGCTAACTAACATTACGCCATTATCTGTGAGCGCGCTCCTTTCGTCCATTGTGTTACCTGGAGGGGCGATATAAAATGGTTAAGTGACAAGCGTTGATTCATTCATTTCATTAATTAGTTCATTACACTTTTTCGTCATATTATTCTTATTAGTTTCTTATTTGTTGCTACGTATGTTTTAATATTATTTTTCCATATTTCCCCCTGTATGTTACTTACAATGAGCACCATTTATTTTTAATAATCAACATTTCTTCTATACACACATAGTTTCTTTTACTTTTCATTGGTGCTGACAGAGAGGCAGAAAGAGAGACTATGGAGAAAGTTATGGAGAGAAACTGAGGGGGAGAGAAACAGAGAAATATAGAGGACAAGATCTAGACTCACTCATATTCATTGTCATTTTATGCTGTTTTTGTAATTACTTTTCCATCCCACTAGCAATTTCAGTGTTGTCTGTTTGCTCACTTTGAGGGAGTGCACTATCGCGTGCTCTTCTCACGTCTGAGAGATGCACCCAATATTTCAGTCCATTTACTTTTACGGCTGTAGGCGTGCAATAAATGACCTCATAGGGGCCATGAAATCATGGAGAGTTCCACCGCCGAACAAAACTTCGCACATACACATTTTCACCTGGCAATAATGGGCTGTCTGGACTATCTTGGGCCGGCACTACAGTATCTGTTGCAGCGTTCTCAGTAAAGGGTGGTGCAATTTGTCGTGCTATGATACGTACTGCGCGCGTCAACTGTGTAAGGTATTCCTTAAATTCTTCCCCCAGCACTGTGGCAGCCCTGTGCACATCTGATGCTTTTCTTATTGGGGAGAGTGGTGTATGTATACGCCTGCCTGTCACTATTTTGTGTGGGCTCTAATGATGGTCCTTGCTTGGCTGCGTTCTGAGTTGGAACAGTGCTAGGGGCAGGCAGTACACCCAATTTTTCTTGGATGTGTTGCACAACTTTGACAATTTACTTTTAAGCAGGCCGTTGATCTTTTCCACCACTCCACTAGCCATTGGATGATAAATCAAACACAGTTTGTGCTTAACCCCTAGGAGCGATGTTACTTCTTTGAAGAGGTCATTCACAATATGTGTGCTATTGTCTGATATTATTATGTCACAAATTCCCCACCTTAAGAACACTTCCTGCACCAAATATTTCACAGCACACTTCGCGTCCGGGTGGGGACATGATCCAGCTTCCACCCACCTGGAGAAGGGGCATACAACCACAATTAAGTATCTTGCTCCATTACACCTCTCCCAAATATCCGCGTGATCGATGTGGAGTTCTCTAAATGGTCCTACCGGGCGTGGCAGTGTTCCTCGCAATGTTCTTATGGTCATCCCTGAACTGTATGTTTGACATGTGATACACTCTATTGTGAATTTTGACAAATGTTCCTGTAGGTTGGGAACGAACCAATGCTCTTGTATGTCTGCCGCGATATGTTGTTTGGTTACATGGGTTGGAAAATGCAGCTGTTGGAATGCTATTTCTAACAACTCCACTGGCATCACTACCTTCCCAGTTAATTCCTGTCTCCATATCAGATCTGTTGGTGACTGTTTGCACCCTTGTTTGGCCCACAACTCTTGCTCTTCTATTGGTGCTCTTCTTTGCAGTTCTATTATTTGCGTTAATGGTGTATTACTATATCCCTCTTCTGATGTTTCTGTGCTGGGCTTTTTAACAATACATTCAAGTGTTGGGGGCACATTGAAATACGCGGCATCTTTCGCTGCTGCGTCTGCTGCTGTGTTTCCCAATGAGACTGTGTTTGTGTTATTAGTATGGGCTTGGCATTTCACCACTGCCACTACTGATGGTTCTGCTAATACTTCTATTAGTTCATTTAGCAATGTATCATGTTGTACTGGTGACCCATCTGCCCTTCGGAACTCTCTCCGTCGCCATCGTGACAATCCTGAATGTACCGTTGTTGTGGCATATGCTGAATCTGAATATATTGTTACTGCGGATCCTTTTGCGGTATGTAACGCCTCAATTAACACCACCAATTCCACTGCTTGTGCGGAGTAATGAGAAGGGAGGCGTTTTTGAACAATTATTTCATAATTCTCTTCTTCCATTCTTACCATTGCCATCCCCACGTGTTTTTCCCGTTTCAGTATCTATGGATGCTGAACCGTCTATGAAGTATATCTCTCCTTCCTTTAATGGATTCTCACTTGCTTTGTGAATATCATCTTCCTCTACCTCGTATGTAGCACAGTCGTGTTCCTGCACGTCTTCCACAGTGCATGGTTCAGTGAAGAATGTAGCTGGCTTTACAGTTTTGCATCTGACCACATGGACATTTGGGCTGGAGATTATTATTTCATAGGCTGTTGCCCTTTGTGTTGTTAAGGTTGATTTGGATCTTTCTACAATTGCAAAGAGTGAGTGCTCGGAGTACAGTGTCACTGAGCATCCCATCACGATTGTGGCGCTTTTTTCAATGGCGAAGGCTGCTGCAGCGAGAGCTTGTTCGCATGCGAAGTGCCCTTGCATCACTGAGTCCAATGTTCTGCTAGAATAGGCCAGTGGCTTGTATGATATGATATGATATGATAAGGCATTTGTAACGCACCTATGCACAAGTGTTTCAAGGCGCGACGAGGCAGAGAGGGGGGAACAAGGGGAAGACAGACAACGATCCTACTAGGCCAGGTGTCATTCAGATCGCGCAAGTGCAGGGGGAAGGGAGAGGTACATGGGGAAGGAGAGGGGGGAAGTGCAGTACAAGGTAAGTAGAATAAATAAATAAAAGGGCCAGCTGGTGGCAAGTGCAAGGTAAGTGCAAAACAAGTGCTGGGAAGGGGGGGCTGTAGGGATACAGAGACAGTCCCGCAGTGCAGGGGTTGCCAGGGAGGCAGTGCAAGTGGAGACTGGGCCCAGGACCGAGGTCGGTGAGAGTGGCCCAGTTGCAGATTCAGTGCAGTTTCAGCGAAGAATTAGCAGGGGAGAGGGAGTGAGAAAGCAGAAGCAAAGAGGAAGGTTTTGAGGTGCTTCCGGAACCGGAGATGGTTCTCCTCAAGTTTCAGGGGGGCAGGAAGGCTGTTCCAGAGGGAGGCCCCTGCCGCGGAGAGAAATCTACCCCCAGCTCATTGATTCGAGAAGCGGCTGACCCTGAGGGAGTTGGAGATGGATGAGCGAAGGGCTCGGGAAGGAAGATATTTAGGAAGAGAGAGTTGAAGGTATTTAGGCCCCAGGCCCCAGAAGGCCTTGTGGACAATGCAGAGGGTTTTGAACTTTATCCTCGCAGCCACTGGGAGCCAGTGTAGAGATGTCAGTCCTGGAGAGATACGGTCCCTGGGCTTGAGGCCAAGGACAAGTCTTGCAGTTCTGTTCTGGATGAGTTGCAGAGGGCGGAGTGTGGAGGCAGGCAGATTAAGATAGAGGCTGTTACAGTAGTAGCCTAGTGAGGTTTTCTGTGGACAGTATTGCAGTCATTAATGTGCCATTGCAGTGTGAAAATAAATAAAATTCCCTGTCATAATCAGCGTTTGCAAGGACTGGTGCGTTCGCAATCAGGTCTTGTAACTTGAAGTACCACGTATTCATCTTATCGGTCCATTTTATTGGGACATTATTCTATTGTGATTCTCTTAGTGCTTGCAACAGTGGGCGTGTGTATGCCGCATAATCAAGTATTCATGCGCAGCTGTAATTACAAATACCGAGAAACTTTTGCATGTCCTTTACTGTTTTTGGTATTATCATATGGCGTATGGCAGCTGCTCTGTCAGGCAGTATCCTTTTGCCATCTTTGTAAATGAGTTGCCCTAGGTAAAGTACTTCTGCTAGGCAGTATTGCAGTTTTCCTTTATCTACTTTATATCCTTTTGTGGCTAACAAATTCAACAGAATCTGCTCTACACTGTTCTTCACTTTTGATGCAGACAAGCAAATCATCTACGTACTGTATTATTGGGCCCTCAACATCATGTTTCCAAAATCTTCATGTAAAAACCTATTGAAAATGCTGGGGCTTTCACAATACCCCTGCGGTGTTCATATCTGTTCCCCCTTAGCGTGAACGCTGTGAGGTACTGAGAGCTTGGGTCGAGTGGGATTGAAAAGAAAGCATTCTTCAGATCCACTACTGTAAAGCATGCAGCGTCTTTGGGTATATTGCACAATATTGATGCTGGATTAGGCACCAACGGGAATTCTTTCTGGATGACGTCATTGAGTTGGCGTAAATCTTGTATCATTCTCCAAGCCCCACCTTTTGCTTTTTTGACTTGAAAAATCGCTGTATTACAAGGGGAAGTAGATGGCACTATGATTCCTTCTTTTAGTAGTGCGTTTATTGTCTCTCTAATTTTATCTTTATTGGTGTTACTTCGTGCAATAAGCCTACATCATGGGGACCTGTGGTCCAAATCTCTGGTAGGACTCTTTCCATGTCTTTCTCAAATATTGTGGGTGGCACATTGACACTAGCCATGAGAGGATTGTGTATTTCCCTGTACTGGATCATGATGTCGCATGGTATCCTTATTTCCATTATAATCTCCCCATCACTCTCACTGTCAATGAACAATTCTTCATCAGTTAAGTCGCGCAACATTATGTTTGGGTCTATGCATAGTACTGTCCTCCACTCGCATCCATGTTTGTCCAGTCCTATTACTGCGATACGCTTGCTTGAGACCTGACCCCCTTCTAAATCAATGGACAAAATGGTTCCCGGCACAATGTCTGTATTTACAATTGGGCGAAAGACAAAATCTGAGGGTACCTTCCATGCTTTTCTTGTTATCTCCGGCACTACTCGTGCTAACACTCTGATACCATAAATGAACATGTCCATGTCAATGGGCACCCCTCTTACTACAACTTTGTTTGTCATGGTGCTAATAATCAACATTGCTCGCACTAGGCACACTCCAGGCGTTGAGCATACTATCCCTCGTTCAGTAAAGGAGATTGTCATGTTCAATTTACTCAGAAGGTCCCTTCCTACCAAATTTATTGGCGCATCTTCGTGGTACAGTAAAGGTGCGGGCACTGTTTTTCCCCCCACTATTATGTCAAGATCTTTTGTGTAAGGAACTTTTAAAATAGCCCCAGAGAACCCCTGCGTTTGCAAATTTCTTCCCGAGAGCGGAAACCGCCCTTCCATGAGACGTGATTTTTCCGCTCCGGAGTCTACCATAAAGATCAACTGCTTGTTGCCTATCTCTGCTCCCACTAGTGGTTCCTCTTCTGCACGTAGGGTAGTGGATAGGACTGGACACGCAAGCACTCTCTGTGGGCTGTCATAATCGGCGTACGTCTCAGTACCTGGCACTGAGAAAACATTATCTCCTACGACTGCTGCACCGCGAAAAGGTGCAGGTGCACCATTAGCAGATGTTGCAAAGATGTTATTATTCGCATTCCCGACAGTATTTTGTCTTGCCATAGGTTGTTGTGTACCCCTCTTTTGTGGCTGCTGCTGCTGCTGCGGTGGCTGTCTTTGCGGCATCTGGGGTTCATTGTAATATTGTTGGTTTTGTCCACCCCCTCCCATAGGTAACCCGTAGGCACTACCCGTGTGTGGATGACCATATTGCTGTTCATTTCCCATAGGGGGCTGCCCTTGGAAGTAATCCATGGGTCGCATTCTACACTCTCTTGAATAGTGCCCCCACCTTCCACAATTCCAACATGACCCTTGTGATCCTAGTCTCATCCCAGGCCCACCAAATCCTCTATTTCTCATTCCTCCGAATCCCTGTTGTGCCCCCCTGTACCCACCTCGTCCTCTTGCTGGTCTCCCTTGCCATTGGGGCCCTCCGTATTATTCTTCTCCGTCCCACTGTTCTTGTCCTCCTGCAGCCCATTTTGCGGCCATTCTGACTGGTGCATTGCCTGCTCCGTCATCCCCTTCACTGCTTCTATCAGTTGATGATGCAGCATGCAGCGCTGCAACCTTCACCAACTTATTCTGCACTAACTTTGCTTCGTCTGCCAACCTTTTCTGTGCTATCTCCTTTTCTCTTTCTTTGATCCTCCTACAATGGTGTACAATTATGCTTTGAATCTCAGGCCAGCCCTTTGCTTCTATCCCAGCTATTTTATCAAAGGCCTTCTGTACCTCCTTCGGAAGCTTTTTTTTTTTGTTTAGATATTTTTATTGATTTTCAACATGAAAAGGCATTACAAACAATTATACCAACAATTAATTTCATTATGTTCAAATCGGAATCCTCTTGCCCTCAACAGTTCCTCAGTGTTTCACATATTTGGCTTTAAATAACAGTGTTAGGCACAAATTATATAGTACAGTATGTGTCTTCAGTTGATTAATCGGGGGTAATGAGAGGAGAGGGGGAAAGAAAAGAAAGAAAAAAAAGGGGGGGTTTACAAAGTTAAATTCATTGGGTCAGTTACACCTCCCTTGACAGATCATGAACATGAATACATGAAGTCAATATTACATATCAAGAGCTCATAGGCATGACTTTCATTGATGCGCATCCTCTATCAAAAGTGCATAAGTGCGGGTCTGACAAATCAATCGATTTAGGAATTCATGAAGTGCTTCAGAAGTTGTGGTTGGAAGAACATATGTTCTCTATCAGAAACAAAGTCCAGAAAAGGGCGCCAGGTTTTCCGGAATTTCGAGAGCTTTCCTTCCAACATGGCCATAAGCTTTTCCAAGCCTAACAATTCCCACGTTTTTGTCCACCAGTAGGCTATCTGCGGGCCCTCTATCGTTTTCCAGAATCGGGCTCTGGTGATGCGGGCCGCCACCAGTAAATGTGAGACCAAGATTGCTTTATGCCCTGACATGGGAAAGGTCCCATCGTCTGGGACATCCCCCAGCAGGAGTACCCTCGGGTCCATGGGGAGCAGGGAGCCCGTGATTTCTTTAATTCTAGACCGCACCTCCAGCCAATATGACTGGATAACCGGGCAGTGCCACCACATATGAGCCATATCCCCTCGCTCACCGCACCCGTGCCAACATGTGTCCGGTTATTCTGGATTGATGGAGTGGAGTCTGCTGGGGGGGGAAGTACCACCTGAAAAACACCCTTTGATGGTATTTTCTTTTACGAGAGCACAACGAGAACTGGTCTGAGTTCTATGCCAGATCCGCTGCCAAGATTCATCTGAAATTGTCATGATGCCTACCCCCGGGCATCAGGACCAAGGCCCTCAGCTCCGGGAGCGGGCATCCAGACATCTGTTTAAACCTCAGCAGCCCCGGCTAGGGGCTGTCTGGGTTCAGTCCTGGCGCCAGGCTCATCATAGAAATCAGTCCTGGCGGGGGGCGCTGCTGAGCAGCCAAGGAAGATGGCTGCCTAGTCTGGAAGCTCCGTCCTTGCCCACCAGCTTATTCGGCATATCGGCGTTCATCTGCAACAATTTCCCAAACTACTGCTGCGTTTCTGTTGCTGAGACTCTCCTGCGGCTGTGGCCGAAAACTGGGACGAAAACGCTGCCGCCAGCCGGGAGTTTGAGCGGCTCGGCCTGCTGCGGCTGCTCGGCCTGTGGGGCCGCGCGGAGCGCGCGCTCCCCCGCCCGCGGGGCCGGCGGTTCCTGGGGCCCTGGCGCTGCTGCCTTCCGGCGATCGCCGGCGCTCCGCCTTCCGCGGGTGCCTTCCTTGATCCTGCGGCCTGGACCGGATTTGGGGCCACGGACGCTCTGGCCCGTGCTTTGTGGGACTCTCGACAGACCGCCGACTGGCGACGGGCAGAGCGGCCTGGGCCGTGGAGCCAGGGCCGGGCGCTGTGCCTCGCCGGAGCGGGCGCGTCGCCTCCTCGCCTGCGGGCCCTGGAGCTGCCCGGGCTGGCCGTCCGGGCCGCGACTATCATCGCCATCCTCGTCGGCCCTCGGGCCGTTGAACAAGCGGGCCTTCCCGGCTCGCCTTCAGACCTCGCCAAGGGACCCTCCGCGCCCACTTCCTCCCCAACAGTGGACCCCGGGATTGCCCGGATAAATCACCGAGACCGTGACTGCGGTCCCCGTTGAGCAGGCGGGCCCTCCCGGCTCGCCTCACGTACCTATCGCGGGGCCTGCCGCCTTGGGGAGGGGGCTTGTGCTTGCGGGCCAGACACAACTACCGACAACCTCCTAAAGTTGACCCTCGAACATCGCCATGGAGTGGAGCCTCCTGGAGACACGCGGGTAAGCCACCCTGCGAATTGGAAGAGGTGGGTGCTCTTAATTGTGATTTCCCTGCCTATTGCTCGATATCAATGCCTGCAGATAGCCCGGCTCTACCTCCCCTGGATATTCTCGATCAGTAAGGATTGTTGGGCTAACTTCTTTTGACAGGGAGCGGGACACTTTGGCACCTCTTTGACATCACACTAGCTGCCTACTTTTGCTTGTTGGGGCGCCCACACCACGTACATGCTTCACCTAAGGCCCTGAGGTAGGGGGGGGGGCTGCCCTTTTTTCTCAAATACCCGCAGAGAGGAACGGTATCCCCTGAACACGCCAAGTCGGGATTTCACCGCCGCATCCCACCTACCTTCCTGGCGGTGCGCCCCAGACCTCCTCCACCACCTATATCGTTGTGCTGGCCCTGACCCATCCCCCGAAGAATGGCTAACAGATCGCGTACCACTAGCTGGGGCTATGGACAAATACGCCAGGGCAACACCCAGGGGAGACCAGGCATCGTCCGCTACAGCCCAGGAGGAGGGCGACCCTCGGCCGGACCCCCCGCAGCCGGACCTGGCCGCTATGATGGAATCCATGGCTAAAAACTTTGCAGCATTCCATGAAAAGCTAGATGACATTAATGCAAATGTGGCGTCATTAAGGGCTAAGCTTGACCAACACGGGGCTAGAATCACTGAAGTGGAGCAGAGGACGGGCACCACTGAAGACAATGTCCAGGAATTGCAAAACACAGTGGGCCTCATTACGACCCTGGCGGAAAGTGACTGACCGGACCGCAACAGCGTAAATAGCGTTTCCGCCATTGCACGAAGGAGCAAAGTGCGGCCAATCAAGACCCATCGGGCACGAGCATTACGCCATGGCGGAATCCGAAAGGCTGCGATGGCGGAAATGACCCCAAAACGGCCCTTACCGCCGCCGTACGCTGCACCAGGTGCAATACCGCCACCCATCTTAGCGGTCACCGTAATGAGCGGTCACCGTAACGAGCGTGCACCGCAAATTACGGCCACCGTAAATATACGGAAACGGAAGTAAAAGCATGTGGCCGGAACGGGAAACAGCACGCCGCACAACTATAAAATCCGAATCCCAACACAACCATAAAAAATCCGACCCTGACACACATCCCAACCCGTTAGCAACCCCAGTTAAAAAAATAAATATGGGAAAGGTAGCCAAGAAAGCGTGTGACCGCAAGCGGCAGGTACACTTCTCCCGAGAGGAACTGACCGTGCTCACCGAGACCCTCCAGGAAAATTCCGCCGTCGTCTTCTCCAGTCAAATGACCAGGACGGCCCTTGCCAACAAGAAGGCCATATGGGCCCTGGTGGCACAGCGCTTAAGTGCGGTGGGGACAACACCCCGCACGCCACAGCAATGTCGCAAGCGGTGGGACGACCTGCGGATCCGCGTACGCAGCATACTTTCTGCGAACAGGAACATCGCCACAGCTACCGGGGGGGGTTCAGAGTCGCCCATCAAGTTGACCCCCTGGGAGGAAATCTGCGCCTCCACCATAGGAATGGAGAGCATAGAGGGAGTCGGAGGGATGGAGAAAGGAGTGCCGACATCCGGAGAATCAGGTAGGTTGGCCAAGAGAAACAATGCGAAATCCACAAACCACGAACATGTGCAGTACCATGTGACCCCATAGTGCAATACATACTTTGCCCTGACAGCGCCCTCTAAAAGTCAGAATGAACAAACAAATCAATCAAGAAGCCATAAACAACCCCTACATGTGCAGCATGCACCCCCTAACTGCAGGCAGCCAAATGAATGCATCCTCAATCCACACGAAAATGAGACCACCTCCAAGGCCCAGTCCCAAATCAGCCTCATGTACCACCCCAATGCATTTGATACGTTGCCATTCCAAATCCGACAGACCCATAACTAACGCTCGCCCCTCTTTACTCCACCACAGGGTCCGATACCAACGACGAGCTGCAGGACACCCCTACCAGCACGCCTGCAAAGAGGGCCAGGACCAACGTCCCAAGAGCCTCCACCTCAGGTGCAAGGATCAAGACACGGCACCAGCAGGAATCAAGTGGCAGCACACTGGAGGGGACTGCAACAGGCACCCCAGCAGCCAGCAAGTCCACAACCCCAGCACCACAGGTCCCCCCAAAGAACGTATCTGATGGCACTGCCTCTGGTGGTAGCAGCACCATAGGTGACACAGCTGTCATGCCAGCATGCTCCGACACGGAAAACAGTGCTGGCGACGTAGGTACCATCCATGACCTTTCCCAATCCCCCTGCATGTTCCATCCCCTACACCATGACGAAACCACGCAGGGGCACCCTGAAGACGACGACTGGCCAACCCCCACAAGTCCTGTGCCAAGGCAACATGTGTTGAGCAGCCCCCCTGTCACACCACCGCAAATGTCCATGGCCCAGCAGAGGCAACAGTCCCTCGACCTGCTGATCGAGCAACAGCAGGAAGCGTCCACGCTACTCAAGGACCATGCAAATGAATGCGGGGGTTCCAGGGCAGCCATGGAAACATCCACCGAGACACTCAGGGCACAAATAGAGAAAAGTAGTGAGAGCCTCAGGGGAGAAATGGAGAGAAGCACCGAGAGCCTGAGAGCACAAATGGAGAAAAGCACCGAGAGCCTGAGGGGGGAACTGCATGCGACGTCCAAAGACGTTTGTGCTGAACTTGCTGCTGTGCGCCGTGTGCTCTCGGAGCTCTCACAAACCCTCAGAGACATGCATGGACGCGAGCAGGCAGAGACATCATCCGTGGCAAGTTCCGTCCAGGGCAGCCCCCAACGCAGATCTGGCAGGAACCTGCGCTCCACGGGCAGGGGTGCCCCTGATACCCGTAGAGGGGGCTTGCAATAGCGTCTACCCACGGACAGCATGCATATTTGGACACTGGTGTTGGGGGGGGAGGTAGTAGGGTGGAGGGGGTGTGTTGGGCTTCACTGGGTGGCGGGTCCATAGGGTGTATAAATCAAATCACATTAACAATACAGCACCTCATTATCATCTAATTACATGTGTGGACATTGATATTTGCGTACGAGGCCTTCATAGGCGTACAGTCCACAATGTGCCTGTACTACACACACACAGTGCCACAGGTCCCCTTTCCGTGTAATAGGCACCATGCGTGGTTGCTAGAAGCATGCATCTATGATGCTCTGTCGGATTGCACGTACATCCTGTGCCTCATGGACTCCTTGAGGTGCCTCCACATCCCCACCCTCATCATCATCATCATCTTCAGGTGCATGCAGTACAGCGTCAGGGGGCATGGGCACATTCCTACGTATGCACATGTTGTGCAGCATGACACATGCCATGACCATCTTAGAAACCTTCTCATGGCTGTACATGAGTGCCCCGCCAGACCTGCTGAGGCTGCGGAAACGAGCCTTCAGTAGGCCGAATGCCTGTTCAATGACCACACGGGTACGTGAGTGGGCATGGTTGTAGTCCTCCTCATGCTCGTTCTGTGGGTTCCGGATTGGTGTAAGGAGCCATCTCTTCAGTGGATACCCGGCATCACCTGTATGAGACGAATAAAGGGTGTCAGTGGAATGATAGTGCTAAGTAGCCCCCCCCCCCCCTGCAAGGTCATTGACGCATCAAATGGGCCACGATGTCATGCATGGAATGAGACTCACCGAGTAGCCAGGATCTGTGCCCTGCGTGTCGCTCCATGTAGCGTGGTATTCTTGTGTTCCTCAGGACCATAGAATCATGGGTAGATCCTGGAAATCTGGCACAACAATGCGTAAATATCTTGTTGGAGTCACACACCATTTGCACATTGATTGAATGAAATTGCTTCCGGTTGCGGTACTGGACCTCCATGGCATGTGGGACAACCAATTCAACATGGGTGCAGTCGATGGCACCAATGCAACCCGGGATGCCGCCAAGTGCATGGAATCCCACTTTAGCGTTGGTAATCTCCTGGTACGTGCGTGGTAGTGTGATGTGGTCGTCGGCGTGCTTCAGGAGGGCATCGTGCACTTGGAAGAGTGTCCGTGAGAACAGTGGCTGTGAAATGCCATGCAACTGTCCCACTGTGTGCTGGTAGGTGCCTGTGGCCAGGAAGTGGAGTGCAGACACCACCTTCAGTAGGGGTGGGATGGCGGTTGGGCTATCTATCATGCTCACGAGGTCAGCATGTGTCATGTCCACAATGGCGATTATGGTGTCCCGGTCCAAACGGTAGAGGGTGTGGATCTGCTCAGCAGTGAGGTTGAACGGATCGGCTCGGAGGCGTGGGATTGCGGGCCGCCTGCGTGGTGGTAGTGGCAGTGCTTGTGGGCCTTGCTGACCCTGCCTTGCCCTCCTCCTCCTCCTTCTCCTCCGTCTCCCCTGTGCGCCCGGTTGTTGTACCTGTTGTTGTTCGTCGTCTTCTTGTAGTTGTAGCACTTGCAGTGCTATCTGGTACCCCAGGCCCAACATCGCTAGTCCTGCCGGTAGCATTTTGGAGTGGGAGTGGTTGTGGGAGGGGTTTGGGTCTGCAATATATGTGCTGTCGGCCTGTATGGCCTCCACCTGTGCTGATTGAATGAATCTGTGGCAGATGCAATCCCTTCTGGCCGAGCACGTCCCGCACGTAAGGCTGCATTTGGCCGCATGGCATCTTGGGATTTGAATCATGTGTCAAATCCCGATGGCAGTGTGATGTACTTTGACTGATTTTCATGCTATGCTCCCATTGTTACACATGCTATGATTGCAGCCGCTTACATACCTGTGAAGAGTCAGTGGTATGTAGGGCTCGATCGATGGCCGACCCTCATGCAGCACAGTAACGTACTTCACCGACGGGCGTGGCGTGCCATTTGTGATTGCAGCCAGTTAGCATCATGACACACAGCCGCACTACATTGATGTAATTGTGAATGCAAGCGTTCACAGAAGCCTTTTCGACGTAATGTTGCAAGTGAGGAATTCGAAGGCCAGCATTTTGGGTTTTGAAGTAGCGGCGAGGATACGCCCACAGGTCTGGCTGGAAATGTAACGTTCTATTGTAGAATGTCCTTGGGACATGGCCCATAACGAGCAGGCAATGAATGATATGAATTGAATGGGATGCGCAACAGCGTAGTGGACGATAAGGCAGGACGTTCCCAAATCCATCTTGCTTCACAACACTACAGATCCGGCCAGGGGCACAGTGGTTTTTGCGGACTGCATTACGCACAGACGCGATGGAAGTTTCACATATTATGTGAGTGAATATTCATGCGTTTTCATTGCGGGATGAGGGAATGATGAATGGATGCATGGACTGATGATTCCGTTTAGGGTCTGCCATGTACATGGGTTTTTTGATTCACTCCCCTTCCCCAGCGTTATGTGATGCAAGGCTGCCATAGTGGGACATACGTCTATCTGCCCTTGTCGGATCCTCCCTGTCTCGACGCGCCTTCATACACTTGTGTCTAGGCACGTTACTAATCCCATGTCATGGGTTCTATCTTGACGGACGCATGCACAGTAACCGACGTTGACAATGGTGTATTTAGCTCGATTGGTTTCGTTATGATTCGATACTGATTTAGGGGTGTGTATATTCCTTTGGAGTGGGCTAGCATGCATATGGGTGTGGATTTGGTGTGTTGAATGAAGATTGTAATGCATCATGAGTCCCGTAATGCAATCGGTTAATTTGTGTTTCTTTTGGGTGACAGGTATCTCCTGCCCTATTGCAGATGCCATCTCTACGCCACTCCTCCAGATGGTTTTTACTCTCGACTCCTGCAGCTTCGGGTGAATCAGTGGAGCACCATTTCGATCTTATGGGACGATCGCCAATGGGCCACATGCCCTTACGCTGTACTGGTGGCTAGGTGCAACATTTCGGCCTTTCAGCTCGACTAGTGCCTGCCTCATGGGACGGACCTGCGGTTCTTGCCGCTTCCATGTTGCCTTTTGGAACGTTGATGTAGGCCCTGTGTGCCATGATGGTACAGGGCGTCACACAAGTGGAAGCCGGTCAATTATTGCAGATGCAGCCCTCGGTGATGATGGTTGTTTTGGTGGTATTTTGCAAATTGCTGTGGGGCCTTTGTCATTTGGATGTGCATTTAAATTGTAATCCGATATTTGTCGTGTTGCGTTGTTCTTTGCAGGTGATGTGGCGATTTTCGCTTTGTGGCGGTATGTATTGCGTGATGATCTGCATTGTGTTCCGCCTTCTGAGTTGAGTTGTGTGGTACAGTACTGGCCGCGTTTGCCTACGTAGCACAGTATGGTCACGGATAGGGGCTGCCATTGTGACTGTTTACATGATGTGCTGTTCAGGGGCGGGGGATTGGCTTTTGGCCGACTGGTGCCTGTCAGCCAGGTCGATTGGTGGAATGATGGGTTGTTCAGAATGTGGCTGGTCACAGGTGACTGTGTTTGCGTGCGTTTGTTGGAGGGGGACTGGGGTCATGTCCATTGGAATTGCTTCTGTATTGATGCCATCTGTGCCCTGCAGCTCCCATCGGCCCCTCTTGGGATGAGCCTGGCTGCTCAGTCACTCTGCCGACTTGTGTGGTACATGCTTCTGCTGATGGTTGGTTTGTTTACTGGCATGAGTACAGGGCTGGTGCAATCCCCCTCAGGATGCTGTTTTGGATGTTGCCTTGCGCTGGTGGCAAGCGATGGGGGACTACTGTTGTTTTGTGTCATGTGTTCTTGATTTTCAGTTTGATGTATTGTGCCTTCACATGCCTGTGCTGCGTCAGTACGGCTATGGTGACATGCCGTACATGGATGCCCACTCACGGGGCGCTTTGAGCCCCTGCATGCTTTTCTACGTTGGCATGCATGGGTGGATTGTGGATTTCACTGGTTGCATAGTGTGAGTACATTGCGCCTGCCAGGAGTTGTGCAATGAGGCCAGGGAGTGGAGTACAGGCACTCAGTGGGCCATTTACGGTTGGTTCGCGTTGCCGTATTTCTCGCCATGGCGGAATGGTACTTTACGACGTGCTTGATGGCGTTCAGTACATGTCCGCTAGGGTCAGAATTCGCGTACCGTTGCGCCATGGCGGTGATTCCGGTTTTGCAAGGCGCGCGTGCGCGTACTTGGTGCAGTTAGCGTTGCCGTTCACTGCGGTGTCGCTAATGGCATCGTACTTTACGGTGACGGGTCATGATCGCAACGAGCGGTGTTCGATGGCGGTATTGCTTTTCCGCCATCATTTTTCCTTTTCCGCAAGGGTCGTAATGAGGCCCAGTGTCAGAGCTTGTCCGAGACATGAAACAGGTCAAATCTAAATGCGATGACCTCGAATCGAGGTCGCGGAGAAATAACATTCGCATAATTGGGGTCCCCGAAACTGCACTTAAAGGACGCATGGAACTAGCGGTGGAAAAACTCATTAGAGATCTCCTGGATGACCCTGAGCTCTCGCCATTCTTCACGATCGAAAGGGCTCACCGCTCCCTGGCACCCCGCCCGCGACCCGGGGACTTCCCCAGACCTATCATAGCAAAACTGCTCAGCTACAAGGACAGGGATCATATACTCCGCCTGGCCAGAGAGAAGGGGGAATTAAGAATGGATTCACAAACAATCAGGATCGTCCACGATTTCTCAGTAGGTGTCCAATTGGAGAGACGCAGATTCACTGGGGTGAGGAAAATGTTACGTGATAGGAAGATTGAATACGCTATGCTCTTCCCCGCACGCCTTAAATTCACTCATCGGAACAAGCTCTACTTCTTCACAGTCCCGGACGAGGCTGTGAAATTCATTGAGGCGCAGATCCCACTGGCAGAGCCACCTGCGGTCCCGATGGACAACGATTAGAACTGGCCGCTGTCCTTCTCTTATGAGTCTGTTTTGTTGCCCATTAATATATGCATCCTTGCTCTGTAACCTCATTTATGATAGCCGAGCCTATGATTATGCTACTTGTTCAAGATTCGTACCAACACTGGTGGGCAGGACGGCAGCGGTGGCCCCCACTGCAGCTGCAATTCCTGTAGAATCTAAATGTTTGTATCTTCGCCCCGGTTGGGCTTTCTCTCAAACACTGCCAAGTTGGGGATGGCAGCTAATAGTTCACGTTAGGGGTGGGTATCCACACACTGCTAGTTGGGACAGGGCGGTGAGGGTGGGGGGTTGGAAAGTTGGGGTAGGTTATATTCAAAATGGCATGGGGGCTAAGACGGGCTACACACGATGGCAGTGGTGCTGCATGGCAGCACTCATGGCGTTTATCAGAGGCAAGGCTTTTACTTGGGATGTTCCGTAAGCCACCTACATGGTGATTAAAATGATGTCATGGAATGTACATGGCCTGAAAAATTTCACGAAATCCCGTAGGATCGCAGCCTACGCACAGCGACACGGGGTCAAGGTTCTCCTACTACAAGAGACACATGCCCTTAAACACCTATCGTCGAACATTGCACAAACTTGGGGTGTCAACAGATATTTCACCCAATACTCCACCCAAGCTAGAGGGGTCCTGACTCTCATCCATAAATCTATTCATTTTAATCTCCGCTCATCATACATTGACCCTGAAGGCAGATATGTAATCCTGCATTGCACCTTGGCTCATGAAGAATGCCCACTGGTCAACGTGTACGCGCCCAACATTGACACCCCCGAGTTCTTTGATGGAGTGACGGCCATACTTATGAAATACATAGACGTCCCCATAATATGGGGGGGGGACATGAACCTAACACTGGACAGTTTACTGGACAGGACGACGACCAGTCGCAGACCCACACCAAGAGCGACCAAGCGGCTTCTCTCACATATGGACTCCCTCAATTTACACGATATATGGAGAACGCTCCACCCCCACGACAGAGACTATACTTTCTATTCCACTGTCCACGACAGCTCCTCGAGAATAGACCTGTTCCTACTCTCTGGCAGACTGGTAGGGAAAGTCTCAGATGTCACGATACTTGCACGCACGCTATCTGACCACTCCCCTGTACTCCTACAGATCCAACTCGGTGACGCAGTGCCCCTAAGACCCCACTGGCGCTCCAAATCCACCGCCCTATCAGACATCGTCTTTAAAGCTGAGATCCTAGCCGACATAACCACATTCTTCGAAAAGAACAATACAACCGATACGCCCGAGGGGACCCGATGGGAGGCGTTCAAGGCGTACATCAGGGGGATTTGCATCTCCAGGGAAGCTGGGGTCCTGAAAGCTATAAGGCAGTCCTTAACCAACTCGGAAACCAAACTTAAAGCACTTGAACAGGACTATCTGACCACTCAGTCCCCAATGACCCTAGCTGCGATCAGATCAGAGCTGGAAAAGTTTGAATCACACGCCATAAGGGAGGTACAATACTTTACACGCCCTGTTGCGGCCCGCAAATATGGGGAGGGGGACAGACCGGGTAGAACCCTGGCCAGGCTAGTCCGTGCTGAGACTGGTGGGACCCGCATTGATAGCATCATAGATAGCAATGGAGTGCGGCACTGGTCGGATCGGTCCATACTAGACACTTTCACTAACTTCTACGCCAATCTGTATGGTCCCCAACCAGAAAACTCGGCCCATGACCTAGACGACCTCCTTGAGAACATCCCTATGACCCTTATCTCCCAAGACACCCATGAAATATTAGACGCCCCATTTACCCTAGAGGAGATAGTTCAGGTGATATCGAACCTTCCCAAAAACAAGGCGCCGGGCCCGGGTGGGCTCACCTCCGAATTCTACCAGGAGCATGTGGCTATACTAGCGCCTGTGCTACATGGGGTCTGGACTGAATCACTCCGTCTGAATTGCCTCCCCCCCTCCCTCAGAGAAGCTTTAATAACTGTCCTCCCCAAACCTGGTAAACCCCCGGACGAGTGTGGGTCTTATAGGCCTCTATCCCTTATTAATACCGACACGAAAATCTTTGCTAAAATAATTGCTGTCAGGTTTCTCCCTTTCATGTCCCACATGATCCATGAGGACCAATGTGGGTTCATCCCGGGCCGATCCACGGCATTGAACATACGTCGCCTGTTTAATGTAATGTCTAGAATTGACCCAGGCACGGACGCTGTGGCGGTCACACTAGATGCCCAAAAGGCTTTTGATATGGTCTCATGGCAATATCTGTGGGCCGTGCTGGAGAAAATGGGTGTAGGCCCCAAAATGACCTCTTACATAAAACTATTATACACCGACCCACGAGCTAGGGTTCTTGTAAACTCTGCTCCTTCCTCTCCCATTACGCTACACAGGGGCACTCGTCAGGGATGTCCCTTCTCTCCCCTCCTGTTTGCGTTCGCCATAGAACCCATGGCTGATCATGTAAGGGGTCGGCACGGCAGTAAAGGCATACGATTACTGGATGCACCAGAGATCATCTCTCTATATGCAGACGACGTGCTCCTGTATGTCAGAAATCCTTCCACATACTTGGACCCGATCATCCGAGACATCACCAAGATAGGTATATTCTCAGGTTTCACAATCAACTACTCTAAGTCCGAAATCTTCCCTCTCACTGCGGCGACCCAACAACCATCCTGTGAGTACCCGCTGCGCTGGTCCCCGGATGGGGTGAGGTATCTTGGGGTACAAATATCACTAGCCAGGGCCTCTTTAATGACAGATAACTACGAGGCAACAGCCCTCCTAGTCTGCTCCAAGTTCTCCAAATGGCGCAAACTACCTTTATCCCTAGCGGGCAGACTATCTCTAATAAAGATGGTGGTGGTCCCTAAACTCCTGTATGTCTTCGCTAACGTCCCGATTTGGCCTGGGAGCCAATACTTCAAGAAGCTCCATTCGGAGTGCGCACAATTCCTCTGGCATCCAGGCTCAGTCCGCAAGAAGTGGCAACACATGACGCCGCCCTATGACAAAGGCGGGTTCACGGCCCCAGACCTTCGCCTATACTGGAATGCTGCACAGGCCCACCACGCCTCTCACTGGTACACGCTCCAAGATCCGCCCATACACGTAAAACTTGAGAAACTGGCGGGAGGTGGAACCAATATAATGTCCTTGTTATTAAACCGCGCATTCCAAACAGACGCTCAGGCGGACCCGGTGGCCGCTACACTTAGGGCCTGGAGGAACATCCTGGGCTCTGACCGGGAACAGCGCCCATACTACAAATGGCTTCCCCTGTGGCAGTTCCCCGGGCTCCCCCCCACACACGACCCCAATCTCATACGCTACTGGGAAAACCTGGGATACCATGCCCTTGCGGACCTCTTCCCCAACCGGGTTTTTATTACCTCCCAGACATGGCGCCCTGATCACTCCAATTCTCCACTTGAAATGCTGCAGTATTATAGGCTTAGAGCTGCAGTACGGACAATGTGGCCTTCATACCCTATTGAACCCTCAGACTCTCCTGAAATACAATATATAGCAAATTCCGGTAGCGCCAAAAGCATAATTTCTAATTTGTACAAAATACAACTGAATAACATTGCGGACAACTCTCTTAAACCACGCGAGTCTTGGGCTAAGGAGCTTGGAGTTGAAATCACAGACGATCTCTGGAGCAAAATGTGTACACACACACGTAGGGTCTCCCTGAGCGCCAGATTCCGATGCATACAATTTAAACTCCTCAACAGACTCTATTACACACCGTATAGAGTCGCATCATTCACTGGCTCCCCGACCCCTTTGTGTCCCAAATGCAAATCGTGCGAGGCGGACCACGTACACATGTTCTGGGCTTGCCCTGCCCTCGACACATTCTGGACGGCCGTGACAGAGGCACTCTCCGAAATAGCTGGCTCTCAGTTAACTATGGAACCACTTGCCATACTATTTGGTGCTTGGGAGGGTGAGAATGTAAAGAAAATGTCAAAATTTATAAATGTAAGTATCATGGTGGCCAAAAGATGCATATTGCAATGCTGGAAGCGCCGCAATCCTCCCACTTTCAAGATGTGGCTGAAAGCCCTTACATGGACACAAATGTGCGAGGAGGAGTACATTGGATCCCTACCTCCGACATCCCGCCCCAAAAATGTCTGGTCGGAATTTTGCAGCTACTTAAATGGCAGAGAGGTAGTGGAACTGACCTCATCTCCCCTCCAGGACAATCAGATAGGCCATGTGTGATCTAACCTCTCTCTTTGGTTTCTTTTTTCTTTTTGCTTTTTCTTTGTGCTGCTTGTCGCCTTCCTGCGATGTCAAATGCTGTTAATGCCATGTAATTTGAACTGTGGCTGTCTTGACCTTTATGCCAATAAATAAAAGGTTTTAAAAAAAAAAAAGAAATCAGTCCTGGCGCCATAGGCGCCAGGCTCATAGATTTTACTTACCTGATGCAGACCATGCTGCAAAAGAGTCCAAGCCTACATGAGGCCTGGATGGGACTATTTTGTTACAGGGACTATTTTTTACTTAGGTGTGGCTCTAGGGAACTTCTTAGCTGGAACTACTTTGGAGGCTATTTAAACCACACCCGAACAGCAGCACATGCTTCGTGTTATTCTGCATCCAGCAGCGTGACGCTCACCGTGCCTGCAGCCAGCATCCAGTCTTCTGCCACGCGCGCGTGCCGGCAGCCAGCATCCAGTCTTCTGCCACGCCCGCCTCGAATCCGGAGCTCCTAGAATAAAGAAGAGGAAAAGGACAAGGTTAGAAAACAAACTTATTTCAAATTCCTCACCTAATTCCAGAATCATTTCATCTCCGGACCTGGAAAGTACATCAGTCCTGCACGCGTCGCTTCGCCAGCTCCAGCATGGAGCCATACTCACCAGTTCTCACTGCATCTTTCGATCCGGCACTGTCTCCATCATTTCTTCGCCGTAATCCGGCACCTAGGGGACACAAGAAAAAACAAGGTGAGCCAAGGGAATCAACAAATACAACCTCTTACCACCATAGACTTACCTGAATTACCACCGGCGGTATTATTCCATAACTCTCCACATTTTAATATGCCGCATCTGTAAAGAGGGAGAAAAACAACACGTTAACGCATGCAATAGTTACCGGACAGCGTTGGGTAACAGCGACTCTTACCTGAACGCCAGCAGCAGCTACAAGACCTTCTTCTCACAAACTCAGTTGCAACTTAAGGAAGGAAGGGGACAAGAGTGAACATCGGGCACATTGAACTCTTTGAACTTGATAATTACCAATCCCGCCAGGGACTTCAGAGTCAATACTTACCGGAACTCTCCCAACGCCTTCAAACCAGTGAAGTAACTGGTATCTACGCGCCCCTGCAAGACAGGCAGGATGGAGAGCTCATCTTTTACGAACATAAGGTGAGGTTTACTAAGGGGATATCAGAGGTGATTAGTGGGGGAGAGCGAGAACAGTTGGGAGGCCATCACTAAAACCCACAGGTGGTTAATCCCTGTCTCCACTTGCAGGAAAATACTTCTTCGGGTCCAGCAGATAAGACTAGGTGGGCCAGTCCAGACAGTCATCTCTGCACTACGCATCACGTTGAAGGAGACCGCAGCTGTCCGGGTCCAATCGACAACCCTGTGGGGTCCAGGTGAGCGTAACAGAAATTTCCAGGCCTAATTCTCTCTCCCAAGCTTTCATATATGGAAGTTTCTCATCTATTGAGGCTTTCTCTAACAGTCTATAACAAAGCGAAATCTTGTGGGATTGCTGACCTTCAAGAATTTTGAGTTCAGTCCCCAGAGGGACCCTTCCAGCTGCCCTGCGGATGTCCCTATTAGTAAGCCAGTTGCGTAACTGTATGTATCGGAAGCGCTCCGTCTCTGGGAGGTCAAACCTTTCCTTACATTCCTGGAAGGTCAAGGGTTCTTGGCTAACATACAAATCTCTCAGGCGCAAGGGTTTATCTCGGCACCAAACTCGGAACATTGTGGGTGTGAGCCCTGGGGTGAAGGCCGGGTTCTGAGCGATAGGGGACAATGGTCCCAGTGAGATACCCCTCTGTGAATGTGCTTTATCCCAACTCTGCAGAGTGGACAAGGTATTTGGCAATATCCCACCCCTATAATTACGCGCCTCTTTCTGGAGAAATGGGAGGTGAGCCAGAGGAAGTGAGGCAGCCGCCTGCTCGATCCTTAACCATTTAGGGGGATCTGGGGAATCACCCCAAGAGAGCATTATAGCTACTTGCGCTGCCCTATAATAGCGTGGTATCGAGGGAAGGCCCAACCCCCCCCAACATCTCTCCCCTTGTTAGGAGTTTACTAGAAATACGGGGTTTCCTCTTCTTCTCCGGAGAACCATCTCTGGTTCCGGAAGCACCTCAAGACCTTCCTCTTTTCTTCTGCCTTCGCTTCCCCTCTCCCCTGCTGATCTGTTCTCTCTTGGCACTGTGCACCTGGCCACCCTGTGTCTTTTGGTCCCAGGTACCTGCTCATCCTGTCACCCTCCTGCACTGCCTCCGGGCCACCCCTTGCACTGGGGTCTGTATCTGTACCCATACCGCCCCCCCTTTTTCTTCCTGCACTTATCGGACCTACTTTGTCTGCTGCCTTAAACCTAGCACTTGCAAATTGCTGGCTGCATTACCACTGTTTGTTGCCTTTATTATTTATTTATTATTTATGTGTTTCTCCTCTGCTGCGCACTTTCCACCTCTCCCCCCTTCCATGCACTTTTCCCCTTCCCCCCTCTCCCATGCACTTGCGCATTCTCAATGTCACTGGGCCTAGTAAGATCGCTGTTTTGTTCTCCCCTGTTCCCCTCCCTTGCCTTGTCGCGCTCTGAAACACTTGTGTACGAGCGCGATAGAAATAAAATATCAATCAATCAATTCTAGATGAACCGGTATATCTCTTTTTGGAGGTTTATAAGTTCAAATTCAGGGATGGCAATTGGCAAAGAGTGGAATGCATACAACAACTTTGGAAGGAGTGTCATCTTGACCACGTTAATACGGCCTAACCATGACATTTCTTGGGAGTCCCACCGCTGCAGCCATTCCCTTAACTCTTTAAACAGAGGGGGAATGTTCGCCCTGTAAAGACCTGCGTATGTTGGAGTCAGTTTTATACCTAAATACGAAATCTCTGTTGGAACCAGGGAAAACGTGTTATCGGTCGTATTTCTTCTAGTCTACCGGGATCCTCAGATAGGGGCATTCCCACTGATTTGGCTGGGTTCACTTTGAAACTGGATATCGCAGCAAACTTGTTTAGGAGTTCTAAAAGGGGAGGAAGCATGCGGGGGATATCTCTCAGGAAACAAAGCAAATCGTCCGCATATAGCGCGATTTTATGTGGTTGTCCCTCCACCTCAAAACCCAGGATATCTGGGTGCAGTCTAACGTGCTGAGTAAAAGGCTCCATTGCCAGGGCAAAAATTAACAGGGACAAAGGACAGCCTTGTCTAGTACATTTGGCTAACTTAATTAGCAGAGTCCAATTTTTATTGACCTTGACCTTGGTCGAGGGAATTTGAAAATTTGAGAGTATTAATCTAGAAAACTCCAGGCCAAATCCAAACCCCTCCAGTACTATTTCCAGGTACCCCCAAGACATACTATCAAATGCCCTGTGGGAATCCAGGGACAGTAGGGACAAACTACCTGGGATCTTCGGAGCGAGAGCAATTAGATTAATAGCACGGCACACATTATCAGAGGTGGACCGATTGTGTATAAATCCTGTCTGATCATTATTTATCAGGGACGGAAGAATAGGACATAAGCCGCTCGCTATTATTTTCCCCAACAATTTAGTGTCTGTATTTAGTAATGCAATTGGCCTGTAAGAGGCACAATCTGTAGGATCCTTCCCAGGTTTCAGCACCAATGTCGTAGCTGATTCCGCCATGGATGCTGTGACCACTCCCGCCTTCCATACCAAGTTAAATAGTTTTGTTAAATGGGGGGTCAATTCCTCCCGGAAAGTTCTATAGAACTTGTTAGTAAAGCCATCTGGCCCCGGGGCCTTACCCAGCGGGAGGTAGTGGATTGCTGTGTCTGTCTCCTCCGTAGTTATCGGAGCCTCCAGACGTTCACGAAATTCAGGGGATATCTGTGGGAGATCAGCCCTCTGGATAAAGTCTCTGGCCAATTGTGGATCCGATATATATGAGGGGATGAGTGGTTTCGAAAAAACTCTTCCACAACCCGAAGCTTCCCAGATTCGGTGAAAATTTGCCTTTCATCTGCTTCTTTTAGATAATCTATGCTGTTGCGCTTTGCCTGCTGCCTGAGTTTAGCCGCTAACTGACGATTCGCCTTGTTCCCCTTAGAGTAATAGTATTGTTTAGTGCGCATTATGCCGAGGGCTGCTCGGCTCATATGGTGAGCCTCAAGCGCTTTCTGTGTCATGCGAAAAAAATAAAAGTAACAGTGGATGACAAGAAAACCAAACAGAAGTAAAGAAAACCAGTTTGCACTGTTGAAGAATGCAACATAAGGACTTGAAGAATAATAGGAAACAAGTTGTGAAAAGCTTCCATGAACTTCTATTTAAAAAACAATAAACCTTCAACAGAATCGGGCGCATTCCGACTTAGGCGCCCCACTTTGAAATCATGTGTAATTTTGCACACCATATAGATCTCATCTCGAGGGATCTTTCCCATGACCACCCAGAGCCCCGTGCCCAACCAGCAGGGTTGCTTAAGTTTGCATGGCCGATGATCTCTCCCATCAAAGTTGGGCCCCCCAGTATCGCCTCACTCTAACAAGATCTTAAAGCATCCAATACTCATAAGAAATGTTAACCATGCGGGTTGAAGTCCTGCCTCCAAATTCTCCCCGGGATAACCGAGGGTGTGTCACCTGTGTCTTTTCCACTTCCTCCCTTTACTATCAGGCAGGCGTATCATCAGCTCGTGGGGGACTAGTAGACTTAGAGTGGCCATTTGGGTTGTCCGGAGAGAGGCGAGCATGAGTTCCAGCCATGGTCCGCTCCCCACGGAGAGCAGAACCACCCATCCGCCGCCAACCCCTCGGCTTTCTTCTTCTATCTATCAGGGTAGACTGTGAACCGTGATCCACCTCCGATGAGGCATCTCGATCCAGCGTGGGTACAGCAGCGTTTCCAGCCATAAGCTCCTTCGCCTCCATCTCCGAAGAGATCACGTAGTGCTGGTTATTAAAGTCAAAAATCAATTTGCAGGGGAACCCCCAGCGGTAGCTGATCTTCTGGGACTGGAGCCATGTAGAGACCTTCTGCAGACGACGTCGGCAAGCTAAAGTATACGGGGAGAGATCTTGATATAGCCGTACAGAAGCTCGCCGAAACTGCACATATTCCGATTTTCTGGCTGCCATCATGATTTCCTCTTTATGACGGAAATAAACGACTCTGGTAAGGACATCTGGGAGAAGATTCCTCCTCTGTTGGGCAGAGGAGCATACACGGTGCGTTCTGTCCAGAGTCGGTCTGTTGGGCAGAGGAGCATACACGGTGCGTTCTGTCCAGAGTCAGGGTTTCAGAGGGAAAAAGGCCCAGAAGGTCTCGGAACAGTTCGCTGACATAGCTGGGTAGTTCTTGATCGGAGATTTGCCGCGGAATACCCAGGAGGCGCACATTATTGCGTCGAGACCTATTTTCGAGGTCCGCCTGCTTAGCCCAGACCTCCTTCAGATGGTCTTCAATCACCCACACTCGTTCTGAGAGCACCTCAGTGTCATGCGTTAGCTCACAGGTGACATTCTCCAGATCGTTCACCCTAGTTACAAGCCCACCCAGGTGGGAGGTTAGCTCTGCCAAAGATCTGACCAGCGAGTCCTTTGAGCTGGTTATCGCCACCTTAATTTCACAAGTGATTTCTTGTTTGAAGGCCATCAGCAGATCTTCAAAGTCAGACCTGGTAAATGCCATGTCCGCAATGAGGTCTGTAGCAGGGGCCGGGTGGACATCCACTGACAGTATGGCTCTGGAGCACGGGAGCTGTCTGAGGTGCCAAGAAAGCCTTTATACCCTGTGTTTGCTCTTTCTTTTTGGTTCATGCTTTGGGCATTGCTGGCAAAACTTCAAATGATATAGTCTCAGACGCCACACCATGTTTGTAGAACTCGTGGTGCCGAAGACCAATAGAGTAAATAAATGCCCCGAGGGTAGTGAGTCTCCTTAATGGGTCCCGTGAGAGGCAGCAGGCACCAAGCACCACCACCCCTAGTTCGCTCAGGAAAATGTCCAACGCTGGAGCGGAGCTACATGGGGTAACGCCGAAATGGTCACCGACCGCCTCCGCAAGTAGGGCTCTCCCTCCTCTAGGCCCCAGCGAGCGGGGGCCCAGTTCACACCTCCAGGTAGCGGGCCGGTGACTCACCCCGGATCCTGAGCCGCCCGCCCCAACAGTCTCAGGTGCCCCCCGAACCCGTCGCTCGTTCTGCTGAATGATAGGGGGAGATCCCCACCCCCGGATCCGCCGATTCCCAATGCAAAACTGGGGACCACCACCATCCGGGTCGGCGAGGCCCCCGATGCCCGCCAGGCCAAATGGCGTCCACCGCCAAAAAAAGTCTCAGAGGGCTCAAGAGACACCCGCCCAGACCGGTAGCCCACAGCAGCCCACAGCAGACGCGGTCCACCTCCTCTACACCCGGGCAGGCGATTCACTCCTGGCGCACCATATCAGTCTCTCCGCACCAGATACCTGCAATGACCGGAGCCCCACTCTCGCTGAGGGACACTGGTAAACAGACGGGGCTCCCGGAGCCTACGGAGCACCAGCCCCTCCACTGCAGCAGCGATCCGTGTCAGTGCGTCCCGGTCCCCCTCTCACCCAGGGACAGGAGTCGTCCACCGCCATGTTGCTCTCGGCAGTCTCAGGGGGCTCCAGCTCATCCCAGCAATATCTCCAGCATCCGAGCTCCGATTTCTATCGGGACTGCGTCCCACCGCATCACTCCGGGCACAGCCTTCATTTTTATATAGTTACGCTCAGAATAACGTTACTAAGGGGGCCCGTTGGCGGCACTCACAGCAGACACGTCCTCATTGTGTGCTGCCTAGCCACGCCGCCTCAGAAGCCCTATTTAAATTATAAAATAGAACAAGGCGGTGGATGGATCCCACAACGTACCCGTTTCACTTCTCCACAGGTCTTGCACCCGGAGGATGAATTGCATAGACTCCTCCTCCTCTCCCATCGTGCACTGCCTCACCAAGTGTAAGTCTGGAATGTCTGGAAACGTTCTCCGCAGAGCATCCTATAACTGCGCTCTAACGTTATCGAATGGCGATCCATCATGTCGGTCACAACTCATTGTCACTCCCGGGAACCCCGCCTTCACCCACACTGCGTCTGCTTGATCACCAACAGCGGACACCAGCAAACTTTTCACATCCCCTATTGCTAGTGGAACTCCTGCTGTGTTCTTTTCAAATGGTTGTATCCATTTCCCCGCCCCACCTGAAAGTGGGGGGAGAAGTTTCAACAAGTTATTCTTATCCATTTGGGCCCACGGAATGTAGTGCAGCCGGCCTCCCTGCCCCTTTATGTATTAGCAGCATTTGTAGTTTGTTTTCTTCCTGTCTTACTTACCGTTCCCTTCTTTGTCTTACTCACCAGCATGTTTCCTACTCGTTGTCTTAATCTCCCTTGCCACCTTGATGCAGCCCTTTCATCTTCTTGGTTGAATGGGAATGGCAGCGGAGACCCCGCCGCCGCTACCCCTTCTTCATATTCATCTAAATCGCTCCATACCTCTTCTACTTCCTCTTCTTGCTCCCTCTCTTCTTGCCCCTCCCTGTGCTAGCTATCTGGGATTGTTGTGTGTATTATTCTCTCTGGCTTACCATTTAAATGGGACAGAAACTCCCCTGATTGCCACTCCTGCTCTTGCCCTCTTGGTATTGGCGCTGCCTGAGGCGGCGCTGGCGTCGATTCTCCTGCAACACTTGGCGGAGGCGTGAGGTCTGCCACCGCAAATGGTGGCACCTCCCCTCCCCCAGCAACATCTGACTCCTATAGCATAACGCTATTAATTGTGTTATTTCCAACTATGCATGTGCAAGTTGCCTGTCTAAATCTCTGGTTAGTCGTGCTAAATTCACAGGAGGGGCACTAGTTGGGCCATAGAGCCCCCCTCTGTCGTACAGGGGTGGTGCAGTGGCTGATGCTGTTGCCGGAGTGGTCGGGGTGGGACACATGGGCAAATACTGGGGCTCGCCATATCCCACTGCAGGCCTCGTCATCAGCGGGTATATTTTAGTAGTGTCATTTTCTGTTGTATTTGTTGTACATTCTCCCTCTGCGGCCCCACCTACCTCTTCCAGCGCTTTCTCTTTCTCAGCTGCCTTATCCGTACTTACCTCACCTATGGGCGTTATTTCCTCAAACATTCGCCACAGATCTAACACTTCCCTTCTGTTCTGTAACTGCTTTCCATTGTACCTTGCCAGCAGGTGTGTGGACGCTAGATCCAGTACTCTCTTATCAAAATACCCTCCCTCTGGCCATATGGGTGTTGTGCTGTCTCCCTTTATCTCCGTCACCCACTGATCGTGATATTTCTGTATCTTTTCACAGGAAGTGTTGGCAAATATGTGCTAGTGGTGTTGTCCCCCCCATGGTGGTATAGTTTCCTGCGTGTAGGCGCACAGACCCTCTGTTAATACTCTTCTTGTTTCAACTTTTTGTGCAACCTTCTTTTTTCCTTTTGGCACCACCACTATTTCGACAACCTTCCCCTTACACCACTTTGCTGGGACTGTAAATTATTTCAACTATACATATTCACCATTTACCATTATCCAAAACATTTTCATTTACGTACACATTGCATTGTCAATTTTCTTGATCAACCTCAGTTTGTTTTTAAACTTACAAACACATAAACAGTTACTAACAGACCAACATGTAACACCTTAATGCACGTGAAAACATAAAACATAAAACATGTAACATATACTACCTGCACGCTTTACTCCCCCTTTTAATTACTTTAGTTTATTACTCCCTGCTCTAGATTTCTCATGCACTCCCCACTTCTTACTCCCCTCTCGCTACCTCACCAAGAATTCTGCTCATACGGAAAAAGAGTATTCTAAATTACTACTCCGAGTCTACTACATTTACGAGACTCCTACTATTTTCTCTTTATCTTCACTTATTTACCTGCACTGGACGAGACAATGCTAGGCGGCGCCACCTTCTACCCCGTTCGGGCTAGGATCCCTTACTATACTTCTACCTCTTTATCTCCACAAAACCTAATGGCCATATAAAGGATAGACCAAAAGGCCTCAGTATCATTCACACAGGCCCTGACTTTCTTCTTGCCCACTCTATTACCTGCTCCCTTTTTTCTTAACCCCTCCCTTACCTATTGGGACTTTCGCAACCGGTACTCATGTGTTCAGTCGGGTGGTCCGAGAGTCACCGTTCACGGTCTATCCAAAATCTGGTCCGTACCCCAACCAAGCCGTTGTCCCCCTCGGCGAGCAGCCTTTTAAGTTGGGTATTCAGTAAACGGGAACCCTTGGACCCTTCTCGTTGTGCGCACAGACTGGTCGACCGCTGAGGCGATGGTTTTGCTGGGGGGGGCATCCCGGGTCTCGCCGCACTGCACAGGGCTTCGGGGCACCTGTCCCAAATCACGTTGCCGGGGGTCACCAAATGTAAGAGCCCTCCCATCTTACTACTTGCAATACAAATAAATGAGACACACCCCAGACGGGGAATGAGGCTAAGAGGACAGGTTGCGAGAGTTCAAGATTTTGATATAGAATTGGCATCCAGAGAACTCTGCTGCCCGAGAGCGCTCTGTCAAACATTGCATATACACGACATTATAAAGTGAAACATCGTCATAGATGACTCAACTAACATAGGGTACTAGGCTGGTGCAGGATTGGATAGACATTATGGATATAGGTGTCTTCTGGGTGTTGCTCTGTCCGGATTGGTTGCCCAGTTGGCGGGAGGGTGAACATCACGTGGTCCGGCTGCCAGCTTCCAGAAGGGGTGTGGGTCAGGTCGCTGCGAGGCAGGGTGACCACTAACTAAGCTAACATAATACAATCTAATAAAACATGCACTAAATAATAGTAATTGCGATTCCCTTGAGCAAATCATTGTAGACCTATAGACTTAATTTGCATATTTACATCATTACTTATTGAGACGTATATGGGGTATTAGGTTAAGGGTCTTGACCAATATGATAACATTGATTGCGCTGAGGGTCTGGACTTGTAAAGAAGCTAAGGCAGGTTGACATTTGTTAGTAATGGGAGACAATATACTGTGACAGATGTCTGATGTTAGCTGAGGGCATGCTAGGTGGGCATCATGGTGGGGTCACGTATCTGGTACATCAAGAGAATACCTTGCGAGGACACAGGGTTACACTGGCAGTCATTTTACAATAGCGAGGGTGAGAGAGCATGAGCAGGTTTGTGGGGATGGATGAGGTACAGGGCCTGGCTCAAGCCGGTTAACACGCAGGACAGTGATCTCAGAGGAAGAGTGAGATGTTACATTTGCTTTGTTGCAATTACCTCCGGCTCAAGCGTGAGAATGGAGCTGAAAAGTTTTCCAGACACAGTAAGAGAAAAGGTGGGGGCGATGTGCGCGGTGCTGCTGAAGGGGGAGAAGCTTTCTCGTATTATCGCAGTGAGGCCTAGTTACAAAGATGGAGTCAAGGGGGCACAACATGGATGCCACGTGTCCTGTGCAACAGCCCCATCTACGCAAATGCCAGCCGACGCTGGTATTACATAAGGGCGATGGGGGCATTTCCCACCATTGGAGGCAAATTGTCCAAGCTGCACAAATGGAAAGGAGGGATGGGGGCCTACTGGCCCCTCACTCCCAAACAATGTATTGAGATTGTCATGAGCACCAGACATATAGTCGGGGCAAGCTGGGTGGTGGCTTGGCAGGTCTGGCATAGACACACAAATACCCATAGCTGATGGCTTCCCCTAGTTAGCTTGGCATGGTTCCTTCCTGGTATTTTGAGTTACTTCCTGTTCCTTGTTACCACTTCCTGTTGCCAAACAGGAAGTGTATGGAAATTCATGTGCTCTCTAGTGTTTGGGTGTGGCTGGCTATATAAGCCACGCCCCGGATTCCTCCAGTGCTTCATGTTGCTTTCTGTAAGCTGCATCAGCAGCACACTGACCGTGCTCCTGCTCCTGCTTCTGCTTACCTGCTCCGGTTCTTCCTCTGTGCTGTCTCCAAGCAGCAATCTTCGTCCGGACACGAGATTACACCTGCATCGGCATCTGCAAAAGAAAGGAAGAACATTACGTGGTGCGCTTGAGCCAGCAACACTGTGCATACTCACTGGACCTGCAAATCAGTAACGCTGCGCATACTCACCGGACCTAAAAATCAGTAACGCTGCGCATACTCACCGGACCTGCAAATCAGCAACGCCATGCATACTCACCGGACCTCCGAGATTCTTCCCGATGCGTTGAATCCAGGTTTGTAGCTCGAGCACTCCTCAATCCACTCCTGCAAAAGAAAGGAGAAACATTACTTAGTGTGCTTGAGCCAGTAATGCCGCGCATACTCACCGGACCTGCAAATTAGCAACGCTGCGCATACTTACCGACCCTTCTGAGTTCAACACGCTGCGCATACTTACCCAAGGTACCTTTGGCATCAGAAAGACAATCCAAAAAGTACCAAAACCTGAACTCTCCGAAATCCCAGCGCAACATTCACTGTGTGGAAAAACTCCTTGCTAGTGAAGTAACTAGCACATAGAACACTAATGCACTCGCTGTGAACTCTGAACAGTGTGTGGCATCAGAACTTGGCAAACAGACATTGGCCATCATACCTTCGTGTGTAGGGCTACGTATCCTCCCTATAGAATCACACCCCTGCGAAGGCAGGATGGAGTGTGCACCCCACTAAAAACCAAGGTAAGCCTTTTGGGGAACATCACAGCGCATTTCTAGGGAGAAGGAAGGGAGCTCCAGGGAATCAGGTTAACCCAGATCTTAGTTTGGATCTTTTATTTGACAGGTGTTCCTCCGGGTTGGAACAAGAGAAGTGTGTACTCGGGGGTCAAAGAAGGTGGTCCATCGCTCCTGCAGAGACACAGGTGAGTGTGACAGAGATGGAGAGGAACCTGGGCTGAAATTATGCGGAGGGGGGGGGGGGCTCAACGAGGGGACGGGAGGGGGCTGAGGGGAAACTACACCAAGCGGCCATGGCAGCTCAAATTAGGGTGTTGACGTGGAATATAATGGGAATGGGTACTTACGCAGGAACGGGTCAAATCCTTCCTGAACAGGAAAAAGGTATCCATAGCCCTGCTGCAGGAACCTCACCGAGGATGCTACGTCCAAGCTGAAGGAATGTTGGGGTGGGAAAGGGTATGGAGTGGCATACTCTAAGTATGCATGGGGCGTGTTTACGTGGATAAACTCTGAGATGCCCTTCCGGTTACTGGGGATGGAGGAAGACAGAGGAGGCAGGTTTTTGATATTGTGGGGCTCTATTGAACAAACAGAAATATGTATAATTAACTCCTACTTTCCCAAACACGGTATCCCTGTGCACCTCAATGCGCTATGTGCCAGAATAAACCAACACAGGGGGATCTTCTTCATCTGGGTGGAGGGGGGAATTTTAATTGCGTATGAGACTTGACCTAGACCGGTCTGACCCACCGCTGAATCGGGCGGCAGCAGCCTCTTTGGCACTACTCCCATTTCTCCCCACCGCATGGTCTGTATACCAGAAGAGACTATATATTCACGGGCAGAGTCCACCTGCCGCAGATAGAGTCAGAGCAATATCGGAGAAGGTTGATTTCTGATCACTCGCTGTTGATTATGAACTGGACGGTGCTAGGCCCTAGGCCCCCCATTCCATTATGGCTCATGCCCACAGAAGCGCTGACAGACCAGGCCTTTAGACAGGACCTCCGGAATAAGCTAAAGGGGTATAGAGAAAATAACATGGGCAGTGTGGAGCACTGTGGCACGGTATGGGAAGAACTGAAGGTAGTAGTGCGAGGAGAGGTCATAGCTGGTGCAGGGGGTATCAGGAAAACGCTAAGGGTGAAGTTGGAGAAACAGGAGGAGGAAATCAATCAGATGGAGGCTAACACCCATGGGACCAGGGAGGAGGATGTGAAATTGGGTGAAGCAAGGCGCAACTACCAGGGTACCTGGGGGAGACTTTCCAAGTTTGACCACATAGTGAGAACCACCAAAGCACATATGGAGGGGGAAAAACTAGGCAGGCTACTGTCATGGCTGTGAAGGAGGGAACATCTGAGACACTCAAGGATGACAAGGGCATTACCCACAGGACACAGCAGTCGATTAATGACACGTTTGCAACATTTTACTCCCGCTTATATGCCCATGACACTCCAGTGCCACAGGAAGACATACAGGACACATTGGAAGAGATAGGGCTGCCCAAACTAGGCAAAACACAAGACATATCTGCTGAAATGTGAGCGAGGCAATTAGATCCCTAACCACCACCAAGACCCCTGGAAGCGACGGGCTACCCCCAGAGTTATACAATGCATATGAGTCGACCCTGACCCCACTGCTCCACGAGGTGTTCAAGGAAGCGTACGAAGCGGAGGCACTGACGAAAAGTATGAGGGAGACACTGGTGGTTCCAATACCCAAACCGGGTAAGCCCACGGACAATTGTGACTCATATCGGCCACTGGCAATGCTAAATTATGATGTCAAGATATTGACTACTATACTGGCCAAACGGCTAACCAGGGTGGTGGGCGGACTGGTGCACGGCAACCAGAACGGCTTTGTACTGGGCCGCAACACAACGGCAAACCTTCACAGACTGCAACATGTAATGGCACAAACGGCGGATGCGAGGGGGCACTTTTCGACACCAACGCTTGAAGCTATCAAAGCGTTTGATTCCATATACTGGGAGTAGCTACTTGCAGTGCTAAGAGAATTTGGGTTTGGGGAAAGATTTGCTAGATGGATAAAGGTACTGTACACCACACCAGTAGTGAGGATGAAATCTGGGAGAACTGCGTCATCGGCCTGGGATATTGGAAGAGGCACCAGGCAGGGATGCCCATTATCACCCATGCTGTACATACTAGGGCTTGAATCAATTGCAACCTACTTTAGAAAAAAAATGTATGCAGGGATTCGGGTGGGTGGAACTAACCACATAATCTCACTAAATGCGGACGATGTCCTTCTGTATTTGAGGGACCCACACCTTAACGCGCCAGTGATGCTGGAGGTACTGGACAATTAAGCAAGAATCTCAGGGATATGCTTCAGCAGACAGAAGACCTGTATATTCCCGCTCGCAGGTCTATGGGGAAAGGGCATTGTGGATCTACCAGACATGGGCATCCAATGGCAATTGGACTTGTTCAGGTACTTAGGGTAAACATACAGCACACACTGGAGTTGATGCATGAAACCAACACTGTAGCAGTGGTGAAAGGACTGCGGACATCGATGAAGTTCTGGTCCAAACTTCCTTTATCAATGATGGGCCTAGCGTCAATTACTAAAATGATCATCCTTCCGAGATTTCTATACCACTTCCAAAACATACATTACTATATCAAGGCCTCCTTCTTTCACACACTAGAAGTACTACTCCGGGAGTTCCTATGGGGTACAGCTCGGCATAAACTGTCTCTAGCCACTCAGGCCCTACCCTACAGGGAAGGGGGCATACAACTCCCAGACCTACAAAAGTACTACTTAGCTGCACAACTTCGCTTTGTTGCTCGATGACTCTCGGATGAGGCTACATCTGAGACGGATCTACTACAGCACCTAGTGGCCCATGTATGTTTAAAATAAATATTGTGGGTCCCTCTGAACTGCTTGGGGAGAATCCCCATGATCGTAACACTGGGAAGACAGGTATGGAGCAGAGCACTGCTCCACCTTGAACACCCTCACTCACCTGAAACCCCAATTGCCGCTGATGTATGCAAAGTAAGAACCGATCTAGCAATGGTAAGATATTGGGAAAGATGAGGCATATACACATGGGGGGACCTACATGGAGAGGGAGTTTGACTCACTGCAGGAAAAGGAGGATTTGCCAAAAGGGCAGTTCTTGTGGTATCAGAGGGCCAGACATGTGGTTAAAGGACGGACAAACCCAACCCCCGGAGTGCATCATTAAAAGCGAGATGGGAGGCAGCTCTGGGAATAGACATCACGGAAAAAGAGTGGGAGGGAGTACTAGCGTATCCCCGGGAGGTGTCCAGGAACGCTAGATTCCGACTAATACAACTAAATGTCTTATACCACACCTACATGATCTCACACAGGGTGGCTGGATTCAACAGACAGGCACGGCCTCAGTGCCCTTGGTGTGGCATGGTGGAGGCGGGAATGATACACATGATCTGGGGATGTTTAAGGGTGCAGCGTTTCTGGGTCATGATAGAGCAGGCTTGCTGGAAAACCGTAATAGTACGATATGACTGGTCCCCAAAGGAATGCCTCTTCAGTGCATACCCCAGAATAAGTAAGTTCAAACACGTAGTGAAATTTATGGTATGCATAAGGGCTAAAAGATCTATCGCAATGGCATGGAAATCGACAGGGGGCCCACAATAGTCTCCAGGGCGGAGGAGGAGGTGAGCGTAATGTTTGAAACATGGAAAAAGTTTGTCTGGGACATGTTTCATCCCTCTGACGACAAACCCCCTTGAATATATAAGCTTCACCTAGCACAATTACAGTAACATTGTGGAATACGAGAAGGAGGAAAGGACCGCCCACCCAGCTACCCTCAATAGAAAGTTGCTCATTGTAAACCACATCTCCACAAGATTGTGATTAACTGTGATAATAGAAACACAAATTAAGACAGTTAATGTTGGTTATTGTTTTGTTATTAGTTACTAAATCTGGGTTGTATATTTTGAAAATGGCAATATGCAAGCTATTGATTAATTGTGATTTCACAAATGCAAATAAAAACATTTTAAAATAAAAAGTATCGCCAAGTTAGTCTAAAAGGACTGATACGTCGTACAAAGCGATTTCCTGTGGAAACAATATAAGCATGGAATTTGCAGAAATTATGTAAATGAAACTTTACATACCATTTTTATTGGGATTAAAAATAAGTAAGATAGAGTTCTGTATTCATAATAATTAATGGACGGTGGTGTAAACATTGTCCGTGTGCACGGTTTTCCAAAAGTAATCTTGCACGCTTCCTTACAATGACATCTCTACGGGGTTCAAGCTGAATGACTCCAATGATTCTTCCTCATTTGCTCCATGTGGTTCTCCATCCCATTCGGACCTATACGTAATTGACAGCGCTCAAATTGTATGCAACTCGTGGTCTCAAACAATACACCTTGTTTTCATTTGTGTGTTAAAGATTGCAATGTTGTGCTTCTGATTAGATTTCAAACAAATATGAGTTGTACACTAAATAATTATATAAAAATAAAGAAGGCCTATGGTCTCCGGCCATGCACCCAAGAGTCTAGGCCCTTGCCACAACCACCACAACATAGTATAACCATGCATGCAAACATCTGCCCAGTTACCAAAACCCACAAACATAACACACCCACCTGCGGCCCTACCCACTTCAGTTCACACATTATTGCAGTCCTTGCAACCAATTGGCAGACTATTGCATCCAATAAGCCATCCACCTGAAGCCCTCTCCACTTCTGTACACATTCCATTACAATACTCTGGCCATGCACCCAAGAGTCTAGGGGCATACCACACAAAACACAGCATAATACACTGTATACAAACATCCTATCATCTGCAATCCACTCCCCTTTCCTAATTAAGCTGGCCTGCATTCATCACATAAACTGCTCCCCTGAGGACCTATCCCTACCCCAATGAAGGCTGCCTGCAGTCACCACAGAAGCGGCTCGTGTAGTGAGTAGCTACCCGCGAACTGCCGTAATATTCGCTGACACGGCACACACAACACTGTCTTCTTCCACCTAAACTAATACATCATATGAACCACAGGGAAATGGGACAGCAGAGTGGAGCCAGATATCACACATTTTATGGGACCTACATTTTACCTGTTACAAAAACTAGTGGACGGATTTTCACCAAATTTACAAAAGCACGCTTTTGAGACCAAGCCGCTGCTCCTGACGCAAATTTGGAGAAACTCCGTCCAGAGGTGTACATGTGAGCAAAGTTTCTCCATTCAGTCTATGGAAAATAAAAAAATGAGGATCCCCCTATAACTCCCCCGCCCCCCCGAAAGCTCACCAAACATGCCAAAAAGATTCAGAGCGTCCCATACACTTATTTTGCAAAGTTTGGTGAGAATTCGTGCAGGGGGAGCAAAGTTATACGCTGTCCAAAAAGTGATCTTCATATGGGCTGAGCAACGTAACCATAACTACACGGCTGCTACCGCGGGCTGTTTAATATATATATATATATATATATATATATATATATATATATATATATATATATATATATATATATATATATATACATATGAGTAAATCGATTTAGCTAAAAGATGGCGCTCTACCTCCTTAAGTGGCTGGTGCTGGAGTGACGAATTTAGCCAAATTCGTAAATAGGAGAAAAACACACCAGCCCCTGCGCGGTTGTAACACTGCAAAAAACCACCCAGTGGGCATGTGTAGAAAATACTCCAGCACACAAGACCTAGCTATTTAGAATATCATATTTATTGTTGCTTAATACAGCACATTACAAAAAAACAGAGGGGAAATCATTCGCCTCTGTGACAGCCATAAGGTTGAACAAAACACTCACCTCACGGGTGGAAGATGGTCACGCGTTCCACCTGAATGCTCAGGCTTCCTCAGACCTTTAAAGGTGATTTCACCTCTGTTTTGTTGTAATGTGCTGTATTAAGCAACAATAAATATGATATTCTAAATAGCTAGGTCTTGTGTGCTGGAGTATTTTCTATGCATGCCCACTGGGTGGTTTTTTGCAGTGTTACAACCACGCAGGGGCTTGTGTGTTTTTCTCATATACACATATATATATATATTTTTTTTTTTAATTAAATTTGACCGAAAGAAAGGTCAAATAAATTTGATCATATCTGATTAGGTCAAATGTTTTTAGGTGAATTATGCCAATACCATTCCGACACATAACTTTGGGCACATAACTTGTCAGAATTTTCGGCCTTATCGTTATCATCAGTCATGTTCCCCTCTGGGTCCCCAATTGCCTTTATCCTTATCCTGGCTCTCTTATCCTGTAATGCCCTTGCTATCATCCTACCTGACTTGTTAGCCTTTGCATAGTATGCATGCTTTAAATTAAGAAGGGCTCACTCCACTCTATTTAAATCAATAGTGTTAATTTGTCCCCTCGGTACCATCATCGTTCGAAGTAATTTGGAGGAGGAACTCTGCTTATATTTCTTTTCCATCTACCTGAGCTCTACAAGCAATGTCTTTTTCTCACTCTCTGTAAGTGTCACCAGGTGCACCCCCAAAGATAGGAATCTGCTTATCACCACTGCTTTAAACGCTTCCAACATTTTGTTGCGTTTTGTATCAGTAGGGGAATTTTCAGCAAAATACTAATTTATTTGCTTTTTTATCTCATCCCTAACAACCGGGTCCCTCAAGAGGTATCATGGTAAGGTCCAGGACTGTCCAGGTACTTTCGGGGATCCTAGCAGTAACCCCGCAGTACCACTGGAGCGTGATCAGACAACGTGAAGTCCTCTATATTTGCCTCCACCATATTCCCTCTCAGAGAACGTGACAAAATGTAATCTCTTCTCGTGTACATACTACGGACATGCAAGAAGTAAGAATACCCCCTCTCCTCCGGATGCATGTCCCTTCATATATCTACAGCAAGGACACTGGCTAATTCACCCTTAAGCTTCTTCGGTACAAGGGCTCATGCCCCCTGCCACTTTCCCCCAGAGTTTTCCCACCACTTATTGATGGTCATATTTTACAAAAGAACTGCAACATGAACTCAACCTGCCCGGTATTAGGAGCATAAATTGCTATAAAAGTAAGATGCTGTGTACCCACCCTTCAATTCACCATTATATCTGCCCTCTGGATCTGCTCAAGTCCTCCACTAACAAACCCAGATCAGTTTGACATACTATCACAACTCCCACCCTCTTTCTCGGCTCAGAGGCAAAACATTGCACCCCAGACCCTCTGTGGTACATTGACCCCAGACCCCCTGTGGTACATACACCCCAGTTATTCTGCAATAAGTGCGTCTTCTCTATAATGGCTATGTCAGTATCCTGGTCCCTCAGGAACTGGAATAACCCAATCCCTTTGCACAGGGAATTCAACCCCCTAATATGCAAAGATAGGATGTGCAACATCGGACTCTTTCAACTAAGCCGGTCCATGATCCAGACCAATACTAAAATCGTGTGCCCATCACTAGACTTACCCTTCCCTCCCGCAACAGCTCCTAAAATAACCGTAAATAACCTTGAACACACTTGACAGGGTCCTGGGTCGGCTTCCCACTGCAGGATCCACAGTCTGGATGTCTTCTTCCCACCTCTACTAAGCGGGCTCTGAGTGTGGATTCAGACACAACTCACCTTCCCCCAGACAGGGAGAGGGGTCTTACAGCCAGAAGTTAATGAGCCATGCCAAAGCGTTCTGTGGAACTATGTATTAAATGAAAACCAGTTTTCTCTGATATGGTCCACAAACAGCATTCCAAACTACCCGTGTGTGTTAAATTGCAGACACTCCTCTTAAGCTAAGAAACAGCCTGCAGTAAAATATCATGCACAAATACCAGCGGGTGTTGACCCTCGCCCACCTGAGCTCAGGATAGAAAAGAACACGTCAAGCATCCCCCTGCATATCTATTTGTATTTCACTATAATTACTCACTGAAACTTTCTGTTCACCTTGTCAGTGAAGTTACCTTTCAAGGACCCTATGTTATTTACGTATCGTGCAATCTTGGCTTTTCACTGCATTTCATAAGATTCGTTCTTTGCTTTCAATAGCTTCTATGGGTACTTCACACAAACTTGCCATCTGTTCATCAGTTTGTCAAAAGCTATCATTTAGTTCGGTATTCAATAGTCCTGAACTTTTATTCTGCTGCTCACCATACTTTTCATATCTTTCGTTCATTTGGCATTCTCTTGTGCACTCTAACAGACTCCAGGAGCGCCGCGGTTTGCACTCTTTGGTCTCTGGCATTTCCTCTGGGCAGCTTCTTTCTCTTCTTCTGCTCCGCCAATATGTTTCCTTTGGACTGCGAGCCCCACTCGCACTTCGCTCCTCTCTCCATGGGTAGCCGGCAGCTCTGCCTGGTTCCCGCAGACGCTGCCCGTAGCTTGAGCTTCCATGTCTGCAGCTCCTGCTAGGGACACTCGACCAATGTGGCTCCCAATGCTGGGGCCCTCTCACGGCCTGCCCAAGCCTCGGCTCCACTGCTCCTTCAAGATACTCGCTGGCGTCCTGGCTTCCCAGCAGGACCATACGTGGCCGCCTCCTTCTGCACAGGTTTCTCCCCCTCTGGCTCACAACACTCAGCACAGCATCTCTCCTGCTGGTCTCCCCGTTCTCGTCGGCTCCACCTTTTATACACCTGCAACCATTTGACAGTTGGCAGGTGTGAGCCCTCAGGTCCAATTGCCTGACCATAGTTAGTGGAGTACTTGGGATATGCCTAACCCTTACAACAGTCTGCAGGCTTCTTCCTTGTGTCAGTACTAGAGTGGTGAAATTACATCTTAGTGTGCACGACTCCTTGTCGCCTCTTCCCAGTACTATAAGGGTATGACTGAGGGGAAATGGCTATATAAAGGGAGGGGGAGGTTGGCTCTCATAAGAAAAAGGGGGGATACCATGTCTTGTCGGTGCACCTCCTCTTCCTAGTATTTTTAGATTGTTATCCCGGCCAGAGAGAAAAGAGTAACAATATCCCATAATGCCCGCTGTGACTGACGGTTCATCAGGGAATGGAAACGGGGTATACCGCACCTTACCCAAGGACAACCACCTACCATTCCCCAAGTCTCTCCTACCCGGGTGATCCCGCTTGCATCTCCACACCCAGGGTCGGAATCCAAGAGCGATGGCCCTTCTTGGCCCTTCTCTGACCACCTGAGCAGAGGATGTTGGGGAGAAGGAAGTGAGGATGCCCTCAGGCTCCTCACAAAACCAGCATAGATATTTCTGCCATTGTCAGCTTCGTTTCATGCACTATGTCCCCCAAATGCATCCATTTAATTGATCAGCCCCTCTACACTCTTGGCGACCCCATCCTTTAAGTCAGCCATTTCTCTGGGTATGTTCTCTTGCAAGCTTCGTAGCCACTCCTTTAGGTCCTCCTTGGTGAAGGCCACCGGGGTTGCCCCACCCAGAGACTGTTCATTCGCTTCCCAAGAGGCAGACATGACTGGAGGAGCGCAGTTGGGGCTTGCATGCACGAATCCCTATATACCCTCTTTTTGCCACCTTCAGGAAGTTTTATGAGCCCTTTTCATCTGTATCGGGAAATACCCTGAACCAGTCCAGAACCTATTTCTTTCAGGCTTCTGGTCACACTCCCACCAGCACACTCCTAGGTGCTGCACCATACGTTCCCTCTCTAGGCACATGGGATTAGCATAGCCCTCTTTACACATATTGTCAATGTCACCTTACATGCAGGTGCTCCCATGTAGTGGCCCAGTCTCCTCCGCTCATATTATCTCCACAGAGCTGGCCATGAATACATGCCACTGCTCCAGTGCTCCCCTCGTGGCTCTTGGCTACACTCCACCTTAGTGCTCACTGACCACTCTCTCGTGTTATTGGGAGCACACTGCTGATTGTCCATACAGGTGCGCTCACCGGGTCTGTAAGGGCTAGTCTCCACCTTCTCTCCTCCAAACAGACTTTCTGCCGAACCTGGGCTCAGGTATAGCAGTGGAAAATTGTACAGGAAGGGTGGCTCTCCTCCTCCAGACCTCCCCTTCTCTGTCCTCCGCAGACAATGCTGGATCCCTTGCTCCAATTGCCACATCACCTCATGAGAGTCCCCCGCTCACCTGACCTCAGGCGGCTGCGTTATTGCTACAAGGGGGCTGCCACTGTTCCACTCACTGGTTGGCACCTAGCTCAGCATCTCTCCAATTAAGCACGGTTTGTCGCCATCGCAAAATGATATCCATAGCTTCCCCTACGTTTGGGTACAGTCGCAGCAAACTGCATTCACTACCTGCAGGCACACCTCCCGGTTGTCACAAGCTCCACCTGAGCAGCACGGACTTGCCCCGGGGGTGATTCCTCCTAAATTCCCACAGAAAAGACCTGCACTATGGAGCTACCGATGGGAGCTTGACAGGGAAGCATGCACCTCGTCCGCCAAATTGACTAGTGCCCCTTTTTGTTCTTTAAAACACAACAGTGAGCAGTTTCACATGCTTCAAGGTGAGCAAAAAGCTGCTCCTGATCAAACAGCTTTCTTGTATGTAATGAGATGAAGTTTCGGTCTCAATTGATAAATAGCTGCCCTGGGTGAATTACTACAAGTTTTCCAGGTCAGCAATGAAAAGGTCTATGGGCCTAATTATAGGTTTGCACTTCCGGAAACAAGGGTGCCAGAAAGCTCACCGGCACCCTTGTTTCCAGACCGGCAAACTACAAGTCTGCCTCCCGGGACCGCTGTGCCAGACAGGCATGACCCTGCGGGCACAGCAGTCACGGTAGGCAGACTTTTCACAGGAGCACTGGCACCGTTAGCAACCGTGCTGGTGCACAAGTGTCCCCACTCCATAAGAGTCCCATAGGGCTCTATGGGAATGGGGATTAACAATTTACTGGCGCCTGGTTTTAGGGGGGGCGCTGTTGAGCAGCCTACAAAATGGCCGCTTAGCTCTGGAGCTCCGTGCCTGGCCGCTGATTATCCGGCAACATCGGCGGTTCCTGCCATAATCCTTCCGTCTCCTCTGGCCCCCTGTGTTGCTGACTGCTTGGGCTATCTGCACATCTAATCCTGAAGCGAATCGGACCCCCTAAGGCCCCTGACTGACTGCTGCGCTGGGCCTCGTCGTGGCCGACTCTGGGCCTGCTGCGAGCCGGCCTCTGGAGCCTCCGCTTGATGCCCCGGAGCTTGGGCTTCCAGACCCACCACTTGATCCGGAAACTTGCCCGCTTCACACCCGCACCCTTCTCGACTGGACCTGGGCTTCGGGGATTCCCGCCCCTCGTGTGTGGCGTGTGGCGGCTGCTCGCTCCGCCGTTGGGGCGCTCCGACCCTGCGCCGTTTGAGAGGGGTGTGCCGGGTCGCCCGTGCGGCCCTCCCTTGCTCTTTGGGCCTGCGGCGTGGATCCCGCTTCGACTGCCTGCTGGTGCCCCACGTGCGGGCGCTCCGACTCTGCTGGGCCATTCGCTGCACGCCAGCGCTCCTGTGCTGAGTTCCTCCCGCTTGGACCTGCGGCCTACGGTGAGGAGCCCCCCCCGGACTGCCTGATAACGTCTCCGATCCTCACGATCCTCACCTCCAGCCAACTGGATGGTCGGTAAGCTGCATACCACATAATATCTGGCTGCCCTCATTACGCCCGGCCTAATCTGCTGGCACCGTTACATCTGCTGCGGACCCTCCACTGTACAGAGGCTTGCTTCCTCCTCATCGCCATCTCCCCCCGCGGCGCGACCGCTCAACACCCAGGTCTCTTGCAATGTCGGGCCGCTCCAGAGGGTCTGCCAAAGGGGGCACCATTGATAAATTTACTAAGGCGATTCCTCGAGCTGAAGCAGCCCACATGTCGCCCCCACGGGAGGAGCTTGATAATGACAATATTCCTGGGGCTGGGGCACCAGATCTTACCACTCTAATGGAATCGATGGCCAAAAACTTCGCCTCATTTCACGAAAAGCTCGACGACATCAACGCAAATGTTGCCTCGCTTAAAACTCGTGTGGATCAGGTGGGTTCTAGAATCACGGAGGCCGAAAATAGACTCTCCACCAATGAAGATGCTATACACACGCTCCAAGACACTGTGGCCTCCTTGTCGCGTGATATGAGGAGGGCGAAATGTGATGATTTGGAATCACGTTCCCGCAGGAACAATCTGCGTATCATCGGGGTCCCCGAGAATGCTCTCAAGGGCCGGATGGAAGACGCCGTGGAGAAATTGCTTAAGGACCTGTTGGACAATCCGGCCCTCTCCCCATATTTCACGGTGGAGCGGGCTCACCGGGCCCTATCTCTACGACCCAAACCGGGCGACAGTCCTAGGCCCATAATAGCCAGGATTCTTAATTACCGCGACAGGGACCTCATCCTCCGCCTGTCGCGGGAGAAGGGTAACCTACGTATGGAGGCCCACACCATCAGAATCTTCCCGGACTTCTCCGTGGCGGTGCAGCAGGAGAGACGTCAATTACTCGGCGTCAAGAAACTGCTCAGGGAGCGCAATGTCCCTTATGCCATCCTGTTTCCCGCACGGCTCAAGATTACCCATAACGGCAAATTATACTTTTTCACCGTTCCAGAGGAGGCGGTAAAATTCATCGAGATGCAAATACCGCTCCACAATCCGGAGGACAACCAAGCTGGCGGCATCTGAATACGCACTGTGTGGCCCAACGGATCTTACTGACTTTGCTGATCCTTGATGGGCGGTATGTTACTGGCAGCACGACTCTATTCACTGTGTTTTTGTAGTTGCTACTACATGCATTTTTGTCGCGGCCTGGCTCCCCGGGGCAGACGCTAGTCACCTCTTTCTGCTGGACTCTGTGGCTGTCAAACCGCCCCAGCCGTTGGCCCTGACTGACCGGGGGGGGCGCCCTTGAGCTCCGGGGTCCAACCCAGTAGTCCCCTACTGATCTGGAGTCACTACTCATCATCATTACACATAGTTCTGGTATGCCCACTACAATGGTCACCTCGGTGACACACTCCATGGGGCCAACTCACTTTTGATCCGGCCTGCCCCTTAATAATCATCGCCACCTATTACTCACACTGCAATGCTTTGATGCCTCTGCAACAGCCCTTCTGACCATTGGCGACGAGTAGGCCATCCACCACGAGACTACTGTAAATGTTTGTATTGTAATCGGATTGCTATGACGCATGTACTGATCCCTGTCTCCCACCTAAACGGGCCGGATCATACATTGCGTGACCGCCGACACTGCTCGTCTTGTAACGGAACCATCTGGTTCCAAGCGTGCCTGCATGGCAACGGCGCACCCCACTGCGATTGCATTGTTCTTGGTTACACCTCTGTTGTGGGTTAGCCCCTGTTGGGCTTTTGTACTGTCTGAGCCAAGTTGAGGACGGCTCAGCTGCGTACAGTTCGGGGAGGGTGATGTTCACACTACTAAGCTTGGATTGGTGGTGAGGGTGGCGGGTGGGAGTGGGGTGTTATTTCAAAAAGGCACACGAGGTTTCGCGGCGCGCGTAGAGAAGGGCAACACGTGCATTGTCAATCCCAACTTCTTGGGCTCACACTGTCGCTGGACATGGGATGTTCACTGAGGTGCGCATTGTGCAATTAGATATTTACCAATGAGATGTCTACCGCTATAATGTCCTGGAACATCCGGGGATTAAGTAATCACACCAAGGCCCGTAAGATTATGGCCTTTGCTAATAGGCATAACTGTAGAGTACTATTTCTACAGGAGACACACTGCAATGGTCATATCCCACAAACTATGGCCCCATCATGGGGCACCGCCAGATTTTTCACCTCTTACTCCTCCCAGGCTAGGGGCGTACTTACTATGATCCACAAATCAATCAAATTCATACTGCATAAAAGCTACATAGATCCTGAGGGACGGTATGTTATATTGCACTGCACTCTGGTTAATAAAGAATATCTTCTAGTCAACACCTACTGCCCAAACATAGACTCTCCCGAATTCTTTGACGCTGTTGCCACCGTACTGCTGGGCTTTGCGGGAGTACCAATTATTTGGGGAGGCGATCTAAACCTTATTCTGGACACTGGCTTGGACAGGACCGGAACTGCTACTAGAGCCCTGTCCGGTGCTGCTCGTCAGTTACGCAGCCATATTCAAACATTGAACATCTGTGATGTCTGGAGGACACTGCACCCTCAGCGGCGGGAGTACACCTACTACTCGTCTGTGCATGACAGCTCATCTAGGATAGACCTGTTCCTGGTGTCAAGGGAAATTATGGGTAGAGTAGGGGGCTCATGGATCCTGCCTCGCACACTATCAGACCATGCCCCAGTCACGATCTCGGTGGAATTGGGGATTCCCATCCCGACGTTCAGCACCTGGCGTTTTAAATCTGAGGCCCTCAAAGACATTGTCTTCAAGGCTGAAATTTTGGCCGACATTGAATCTTTTTTCGAGTCCAACTCTCTTCAAGATACATCAGCCGCGGTGCGATGGGATGCCTTCAAAGTTTACATTAGGGGTATGTCTATCTCTCGAGAGGCGGGGGTCCTGAAAGCAATAAGAGCTCCCCTCGGGCGCTCTGAAGCGAAGCTGAAGCAACTGGAGCTGCAATGCTCCACAGCTGCTAACCCCGGTACACTTGCTCAAATCAGCGATGAACTTCAAGTATATAACTCACTTGCTACTAACGAAGTCCAATACTTCAGCCGGCCACAGGCCGCCAGGAAGTATGGGGAGGGGGACAGACTCGGGAGAACACTGGCAACACTGGTTAAAAGGGAACTTGGCCCGACGCAGATTACCTCCATCAAAGATCAACATGGCAGCCCACAGTGGGCGGACCAACGTATATTAGACATATTTGCAGAATTTTATAGATCCCTCTACTCCCAACCTGCCGAACACACCGAACACCACATGCGCGAGCTCCTTGACCAGATCCCCACCACTGAGATATCCTCTCACACCCGGGACCAACTGGACTTACCGATCACATTGGACGAGATAGTGACGGCTATTTCAGACCTACCCAAAGGTAAGGCCCCCGGTCCTGACGGGCTTACCACTGAGTTTTTCCAAGAGCATGTCGCTATTCTGGCCCCTAGGCTGCTCGAGGTTTGGGACGAGGCACTGCGCGTCTCTATCCTTTCCCCCTCCATGCGCGAAGCAGTCATCACGGTGCTGCTCAAACCTGGTAAACCTGAGGACGAATGCGGGTCCTACAGACCCCTTTCCCTGATGAATCTCGACACAAAGATCTTTGCTAAGATCATAGCGAACCGCTTCCTGCCCATCATGACGCACTTGGTTCACGAGGACCAGGCGGGCTTCGTCCCCGGTAGGTCTACCTCTCATAATATCAGGAGGTTGTTCAATGTCATGTCCCGTATAGACCAGGATGTCCAGGCCGTAGCAGTCACTCTTGACGCTCAAAAAGCTTTTGACATGGTCTCCTGGAACTATATGTGGCTGGTACTTGAAACTATGGGCGTGGGCCCGAACATGATCGGGTTCATCAAGTTGTTATACACCTCCCCTATTGCAAGAGTAAGAGCTAACTCGTTGACATCTGACCTCTTCACACTTACCAGGGGCACCCGACAGGGTTGCCCCTTCTCCCCGATCCTTTTTGCACTAGTGATAGAGCCGATGGCGGACTATATCCGCTCACGCCACGCCCGCAAGGGAATAAGATTGGTCGATGATCCTGAAATCATTTCTCTATACGCTGACGATGTTCTGCTGTATATCAGGGATCCCTCGGCCCATCTCGACCCTATACTGAGGGACATCACTTGCATTGGCACCCACTCCGGGTTTACAATTAACTACTCGAAGTCTGAGATCTTCCCTCTCACTAAATCCACCATACAACCTACCACCGAATATCCTCTCCGTTGGTCTCCGGATGGTGTTAGATATCTGGGCGTTCAAATATCCCTAACCAAATCTACCCTGCTCGCCAATAATTACTCAGCTGTAGCGCAATTAGTTGAGGCCAGGCTCTTACGGTGGCGCACCCTCCCAGTATCCATGACAGGCCGTCTTTCCCTCATTAAAATGATTTTGCTGCCTAAGCTCCTCTATACTTTCAACAATATACCCGTATGGCCTGGTATGGAATATTTCTCTAAATTACATGCACTATGCGCACAGTTCTTGTGGCACTCCGGTGCTGTACGCAAGAAATGGACCGATATGGTGCTTCCATACAAACAAGGGGGAATCTCTGCTCCGGATCTGCTGCTATATTGGATTGCGGCCCAGGCCCAACACGCCACTCACTGGTACCCCGGTTCTCCTGCCCGCCCACATGTTAAATTGGAACGACTGGCAGCCGCCGGCACTAACATAATGGCCCTCATATTGCACCAGCACTATACGTCTGACTTCCCCATAGATCCTATTAGCGCGACCCTACACGCCTGGACACGCCTGTTGGGTCTGCAATCCGACCCTTTCCCTTACTATAAATGGCTCCCGGTTTGGGCGTTCCAGGGCTTGGAGCCCACACATGACACTTCGCTTGCCCGCCACTGGGGAACATTGGGGTACCAGGCACTATTGGACTTCTATCCGGAAGGCAGGTTCATTGAACCTCAAACATGGAAACAGGGGCACACTGGATCCGCTCTAGAGACTCTCCAATACTATAGGCTTCGAGCTGCGTTCCGCACCAGATGGCCCTCATTTCCAGACGAGCCCCCTGATAATCCGGCGATCGCATACATCACTAACTCGGGCGGCGCTCGTGGCGTCGTCTCCTCATTGTATAAGATCCTACAAGACAACACTCCGATCCCAGTGCTCAGGGCACGTGACGATTGGGCAACTGAATTGGGCCTTGAAATATCCGATGAGGTCTGGGGAGAAATGTGCCTACATACCCAAAGGGTCTCTCTCAATTTCCGACACCGGGCCATGCAATACAAACTCCTGAATAGGCTTTACTATACCCCGCACAGGACTTCGAAGTTCACTCGCTCCGCGGTGCACCCCTGCCCGCGCTGTGGAGTAGAGGGAGCTGACCATCTGCATATGTTTTGGTCCTGTACTGGACTCTCTGGCTTCTGGGATGACATCCTAAATACACTCACCGAGATTATCGAATCGGTGATCGACCCTGATCCCTTGGCAGTCTTGTTCGGAGTCTGGAAAACGGAGGACACTAGACGTTTGGCCAAATTTTTAAATATAAGCTGTATGATAGCCAAGAAATGCATACTCCAGAGTTGGAAAAGTTCCTCCCCTCCGCCCTTTAAGAAATGGCTGAACTTGCTTACCTGGTCTCGAAACTGCGAGGAGGAATACCTGTCCACGCTCCCAGCCCACTCCCGCCCCAAGAACATCTGGGTTGAATTTAACACCTATCTTAACAGCCAAAGTGCAACTACGCCCACGACTGACTCGCCCCCTGCCTTGCAAGGGATACCCCCTACACCATGAAACCCCACAGCCTCTGCCTAAGACTTGCCCTGGTGCTATTGCTATGTCTACTGTGTTATGATCACTATGTTGTTTAAGTATAACATGTCATTCAAATGTGTTGCCTTGATGTATGTGCCTTGTGAACCTCTGCCGGAAAAAAAAAAAACAATTTACTGGCGCCTGACTTCCCGGCCGCCGGACTCGGAATGAGCCAGTGGCACTGGGAGCTCAGGCACCGATAAATTATTCAGAGTCTGGCAGCAACCCGCCGGTAGCACCGGCAGGGTTACCGCCGGACTCAGAATGAGGCCTTATATGTCCTTGTCTATTGACTGAGTCTGCATGGCTGTCTTGGTCAACCTTTCAACCGCACCCTTACTCGAAAGCACTTGTTTCTGTGAAATCGCATCACTATTAATTAATCATTTATAAACATGCTTAACACTGGAGACTGATCTGCAAGACAAAGATTCGAAACTGTTGCTCTGCGTGGTCTTGCTTACAATACAAACCCATTGCTCCTGAGTTATCCTCCAGACTATCAATAGAATTTACCACAGCGTTCAGATGGAAGCAAGATATGACTAAACCCCGCCTGAATCTGGGGCATCTAGCGGGGTGCCCATGGAGGGCCCGTACCCCTCCAAGAAATAAAGAAAGATGGGTTTATGGGTGGTATTGGGAGGATACCCTGGTCACCCCCACTCAGTCCCCTCCAGAGGATAGGGGTCAGTCAAAGTAACAGGGACACTGGCATTCTAGCTAAAACCAAATGGGCAGGTTGACTCAAGAAAGGGCACAACCCACCCATTATCAAGTGTCCTGGGAACTGGTGCCATGAAGTACCATATTAGTGACACTGTCCCTTTAAGAGATCAGAACTCCGAGTGGTCACAGAATCACAGTGTACACCTCTCGAAACAACCATGGGCCCACATCGAAGACCAATCAGTTATTGAGGGCCTTTCTGAAATTCTTCTGCAACTTTGCTTGCGAGCTTGTGCGTACATTAGGGACACTCAGAAATCTCCTGGTTGCTTGGGAGTTTGCGTAAGATAGCAGATTGGTCCAGTAATTCTGACAGCACTAAATCCGAGAGCGGAACAAACATAGGGAGAACGGGAAATGTTTACCGCATGCTTACTAGCATCTACAAATACTGGCATCAGTAAAACAGCATATCCCAGGTCCTGCGACTCCCTGCAGACCACATGAAAGGCATATATGAATTCCAAGATGGCAGACCATCCATTTAAAAGCATGGTCAACACTCCAAGTCATTTAGTGGGCCCAGGTGTACCTATTTACAGTGGACAATCTCAGTTCCTTATCAATTTGCAATCACAGGTGCAGTCCCTCAGAGGGAGGGTGGCCCAGGGACAGGCGATAAAGGACTATATGATCCCAGCCTCTCAGACAGTGTGCATGTTTGGAGAAGGAAATGGTGGCGATTTACTGAAGGCAGGAAGGATAATGGATGAAAAGAGGAGCCGAAGGAGCAGGAGCTGGGACAGTAAGGGGAAGTTGGGGATAAGTCATGAAGGGGGTGGTGGCAGGAAGTGATAAGCTACAGGTTGGTGACCATAAGGAGGCAGTAATAGTAACTGGGGATGAAGTTGCTGAACATTTATATCATAAGATGATAGGAATAGCTCAGAAGGATTGTTGAGAACACATGAAGGAGATAGCAAGAGTAGATAAATAGGAGGTTGGATAACATCAGGATGAGGCGTTAAACAGCAAAGGACGTTTCAATGAGGTTGGTTTGGCCCAAGGCATCTGGAAGGAGGAAACGCTGAACAGACTGGACAAACAGCTGGAGGAGGAACAAGAGCAGGACGTGACTTTGAAAAGGACCTGGAACAGAATAGAGAGGAAATCAGGATTAGGGGCACACAGACACTTGGAGTAGTAGCTCACAGAACTCTCAATAGGTCACTGAGAACCTTAAATCTGGTCAAAGCTCTTTGTAAACCTTCCTAATGCTCATTGGGAGCTCATCCAGTTTGCCTCAGGATTGAAGGCGACCCACCACAGCCTTCAAGTATACTTGGGAGTCGAGATAGAATAAAAACTGAACCAAAAGCGAGAGAGAGAAAGGTGCAGCAACTCTTAAGGCGGAGGCTAAGGGGGAGCAGAAGGGTGGGAAATCCTTAAATCCAAGAGAAAGAGAGACAGAGGAAAAAACCCTACGCCGGACTTAAACTGGCCAAGAAGGCCTTCCAAGAGGGAAAATAATTTAGGGACAGATACTCCTTCTTAACCTGAATCCAAGACACTTCAGACAGCATAGGAAAAGAAAGGTTCTTGAGTTTGCAATTCACGCACCGCCCATATCATTTTGGCCCATCCTGTATTGAGAAAGGTTTAGTTGCTGAACAGTCTTTGTCTGGTTTACTGATGCCTTTCACCCATGTGACAGCCCGGAGTCTGTGAAATTATCCATACCCAATTTGTATTCTTAGCCTTCCTCCTGGATGAAGTACCCCTGCTCCCCAGCAATGATGTCAAAGGACAACCCTGGCTGATGTCATACCTCCTTTACTCCTTTTATCTCCTTTCCTTCCATCAACTCTGTTGCCTTCCCACTGTTGATCTAAGGGAGCCTTGTGGAGCTCAGTTGGAATGTCAGGCCTCCTCACCTTAGGTCTCTTCTCTAGCAGGGAGAGACTTTTTGTTTTTAATTGTGGAACATTTTTAGTGGCATTTCCATTGTCTTCCTCCCAATTTTCCTTCATGTCCATGCCCTCACAGTTTTGGTCCTGAGGCTTAATTGGAAACAGGGCAGGAAATGCTTGGGACCCATTAAGTTATTAGGTTTAAGGAGGTATGCAGCTTGCACAGATTCACAACCAATCCCTTTGGGAAGCACAAAGTGCAGCATCACGGGTCTTTTAGTTTATTTTTAGAATGTATAAAGCTCAACAAGAACTCTGACCTAAACGCAGAAGGGTAGTGCACAGCAGGATAAACATCAGTACAAACAACCATGCAGTTTACAATTAGAAAAAGAGCAGTTACTGAACAATATAAAAAGCACATAAAAATAATCTCAGAGAGGCAAATAATGGAATCTAAATAGGTCTAAAGATGTGGGATTAAGCAACCGACAGCAGGAGAAGGAAAGGCCAAATAGAAAGAAAAAAGAAACTCAGTACTAGCAATACTCATCAGACAAAAGTGGCTACCTGCAGCAAAATCGGCTAAAAGTGTCTTTGCAGACTGCCTTAGCTTTTTTTCTTTGTAAATGAACATGAACCTTTTTATTTTCAATTGACAGTACAGAAACAAAAAGGGCAAACAACAAAAGATAATCTTGTTAACGCAAAAGGAAAATCGTACTATGAAGAATTTTTGTTTAGCTTTATCCAGTGATGTTCAAGCTGTGGGGCTGTCCCTCCGTAGGGGGGGGGGGCAAAGGATGTCCAAGGGGGGCACAAGGCTCTTCAAAAAGGGACTATGTTGACTGCTTTTAATATAAAATATAAAAATATAAGTAGATATAGCAGGGGGAGGCGGGGGGTTTTTAGACCACCGGGTAAAAATATTTGTTCTCAGCCACAATACTTTTACTCAAGGGGGGGGGGGGGCTCAGAAAAGAAAAGAAAGTTTGAATACCACTGCTATTAATTCACATATAGTTCTAGGAATTGGTCACATATAGTCTTAATGTGTCTTCACTATGACTCATCCTGTAGTCGTCCTTCCCAAGATTGCCAGCTATGACGTTTCTACAAGCCAGGAGTGTGTAAGGTAGACTTCTCTTTCCATTGATGAAGAGCAGTTCATTAGGTCACCAGAAGGTCCTCTTTTAATCCAGATTGTCATGTTTTGGTTCAGTCTCTGCAAGGCAGTAATCACCTTCAGTATTACTGCTATCAATTGTCTGATATTATTTCATTCTTTGGTAGAACTACACCATCTTCTTATGGTTGTACAATTAACAAGCATGTACAGAAGGATGGTATTTGAATGGGCATACCTCTAAAAGTTATTATGAGAGCTTAGCTTAAGTAAAATCATCATCTTCCGAGAGCAGTACGTTCTTAGCAAGATTCTTTGCTGAATGAACAATGTCTACATATTGGACTTCTATAAACATCAGTACGTGATTGTTTCAACATCTCTTACAAAATTGTAGTGTTACGATCCATCTCCCAGTCAACCTTGGCCTTTGCAAAGCATTGCATGTTGTCAGATATCAAGTCCATTAACATCGCTAAGACCTAGCTGGACGCTTACCCCAAGGTGCTCAAGAAGGCCTTTAGTTTCAGTATTCGAGACTAGTTCACACTTTCTGTATGTGATGTCATGTTATTCCTTGGCACAGTGCAAAATAGTTGGTACTGGAGCAGACCAAAATTAACAAAGTTTTCCATTCAATGATCGATCTCCGTTCTACCTCTAGATATTCCCAAATCCCATCATACGGCTTACCATTGACCTTGATTAGGCAATTGTTTCAGATTGGAGATATGGGCCCTACATTGCAGGCAATGTTCAACTGCTTCAACACCTGCCGAGTGTCTTTTCAGTATCGATTGTGTATTGTAAGACATTTTTGTCGACCATTACCTATTATAGCAAATAAGAATATCTGAACTCACACCTTTGTAAGGCTGCCCTCTTCCGAGCTACCTAGTTTAGGGTTTCTTTGTTAGGGATTTCCAGAAGCCTTCTCATTTCGTTTAGGAGGAAGACTAGGTAACATAATTTGGAACGTCGAAAGCCAAAGGCACCTTTCCTTATGGGATTTATATTTTCTTTTCTGATATTGTCGATTTGCACTATGGGTGCCAAAGGAACATTTTCACCTTTGCACCAATAATACTGCAGACCCTTTATAATGAGGTTACACTTTGACCAGCTACCTACTATTGAATGCCAAGGTGCCTGGATCAATGTACCTCATGAGGATAGGCTATGCCGTATCTGTCATGATAAAATTGAGTCTATACAACATTTGCTTTCATGCTCAACACTGACGGAGACATCTGCCAGCGATTACTGTAATTTCGTATCAGATACTGGGAGTATAGAAAACTATGAATTCAGGAGACAATCAAAAATGTAATTATGCCACCTTTTATGTTTGGCAAATGATTTTGAAAAATAATTCCGTAATATCCAATAGTTGACGGAAGGTATGCTTTTTAAGATTTTACAACAGCTTATAAGTAGGCTGAATATTTAATAATATAGGGTAAAGAGGTAGATGAATTGCATTTACTTCTATTATATTCCACTGTTTTATAAGAAACTGATGAAATATGTACATATGAAGCGAATGTTCTTAAATTGTGCTTTATTTCGGGATTCATGTTTTTATCTAATGTATTGTTGTAATATTTTTTTTTATTGATGATGTAGTTGGGTACATTTTTTTAACCAATAAACCCAATAAAAATGACTGCAGACACAGTTACTCCCCATGTTGCAGAGGCTGTTTATGAGGTATGATTTTAGTCACTACATTCATCATGACACAACTTAGCCCAGTAACTCAAGTTTAAACTTTCTCATCTGTCAGGAGCAAGGCACCTACGAGACATTGTTGAATTTGAGTTCTTTTGGAGAGGGTTGATGCCTTCCTAGGAATTTAAATGTGTGTACTTTATTGTGTTCGATTTCCCATCTAAAAAAGGATGCTGTGTTGATTGATTCGGATATTGGCATTAAACATGTTTTATTCCAATTTACCTTGTATCCAGAAAGGGTACCACATTTTTCCATGGTGCCAACTAAGGATTGGATAGAGACCCCGGGGAGGGCAGATTGTCAAGAGCATGTCATCTGCAAGCATAAGGATCTTTAGTACCAACTGTGATCCCTTTTTTTCCCTCATCCATCTGGATGGTAAGTCCATGTGTCAGATTAAATCAGAAAAGGTGAGGGGGCAGGGGGAGCATCCTTGCCCTAACTCCTTCTGAAGCATTCGTATTTATTAGCAAGCTGTTGGTATGTGTTGCTGCTACGTTACACTCAGAGGTTTCTAATAGAGTAGCAGAACATGGGAAAGGACTACATCCTCTGTGATCATCCTACTAGAACAGGGGGTCAGCAACCTTTGGATCCCCCAAATGTTAGGTACTTCAACTCCCCTCAAACCTTGCCAGCATATTTACTGGTGGGGGGTGGAGGGTCATGGGATTGGTCATCCAAAACATTTGGAGCGCCAAATGCTGCAGAGCTCTGTGTTAGAGGACTCTTGAGGAGCAACCCTTCGGGGATATCCAAGACTAAGGCTCTCTTATTCCTAACAAGGGCACCAACTTTGAAACACAAATCCTGTAATAAATACTGTGCACATGAGGATTATTGAGAATGACTCCTTGTTTGTAAAGGATTTAGGGGCTGGACTTGTAGTGTGCGCTGTGTGGATCATGTTCTCTGTACATCCTATTGTCTTTGCCACTCAGAAGCAGGAAACGGGTGGGGTGTAAATTCATGCTCTTATTGAATAACATATAGCTGAGCACAAACATTATCTTCTAAGAAAGTCTAATACTGCTTGCAACAGGTGATCAACCATAAAGGATTGTCTTACACTGTGGGTCATGGGTACTGTGGCGCAGGGGGCACAGACGTTAAGACTGAAATAAAGGTGACACAAACAGGACAAGAAAATATGTGTAATTCTTGTATGTATTTTCAGAACAGAGGCATCAATTTCTATCAGAAATTACTTACAAAACATTTACAGGTGGTAGAGTCAAAGCCCCAGAAGGGTACCTGTAAATTAACACCAACATGAGAAGATGTGGTGAGTCCGTTTATGTGGGTGTGAACAAAGTAGTATACACCAGGGACAAAAACAAAAAAAATGCGCTGGTGAAATTCATTTAAAAAAAAAAAAACATTCTTACAAATTAGAATGAAGATTGCCCATGCTGAGAGCGCTGGACAGTCTTGATTCTATTAAAGACAAGGAGGCGAGCATTATGCTTTTCCTACTGCAAGTCAGCAATTTCAAATCTTCAACATTTTTCAACTAAATGGCTAAGCATTTTGTTTCTTCTATGTTGAAACCAAAATAGGTTTGACAGTTCAAGTTCTTTTTTAAAAAGTGTTCTTTAAATACAAATCCCATGAGTCCTTGCTTTCCTGTAGGCTCCCTCTGACTCCAGCATCCAATTAGGTTCTGACCTCAGGTATATATCCTCTGCATCTATAGTCCTTCTCCTCTTTCTTTGGTGTTAAAGTTTATGTAACTCTTAAATCAACCGTAACTCTGCCATAAGCTCAACTGGAACTCCCTCTCGTAGCTCCCTGCTCTGGCGAAACTGAACAATAAACCACTCGCTCACTGTAGTTAAGTTTGCTTATGATCTTCCCCTGCAACCAATAGATACAAATTATAAGGGGGGGGGTGTTTCTCACACAGTTCGGTACATATAATGTCATCGTACTAATGGGTCGAGTGCAATATACAAATATGCATCTCATGTATCCCTGGGCGGGATATAATGCTCGCCTCCTTGTCTTTAATAGAATCAAGACTGTCCAGCGCTCTCAGCATGGGCAGTCTTCATTCTATAGCGAGACAGGAGGCGAGCATTATGCTTGTTCAAAGCTGTTAATCAATGTATTCGCTATCTGAGATATGGGCTTGAAATAGAAAGTTTTAAACATAGCCTCATTAGACCAATCTGCTGATTTCATAATATCCTGCAATGGTACGCCTGCTGAAAATGACCTAGAAGCCATCACGCCACTTACTGAGTGTACTCCAAACTGCGATAAATCAATGCCTGCCCAATGCATTACTTCTCGCACCCATCGCGCTATTGTCTCTGTTGCTACGGCATGAAAAGGTTTCCTGCGCGCTATCAAGAACTGTGTAACCCCTCTCAGCCGGTTCCATGTAATAATGTTGCCACAAAAATCTCGCCATGCAAAAATATCACCGAAAAATGGCCGTTTTATGTGGCGACATTATTGCATGGAACATGCGGGGGACACTCCCAAACATTTTTTTTTGCCCCTGTCCCCATATATATGTTCACCCAAATAATATCGCCACAACATTTTACCGGCGATATTATTTACAGCGGCCATAAATATGGCGATATTATTACCCGATACCCTCTCGGCCTAACTGAAGCTGTAGCTGCTTCGGAATCTTTAATGCACTGCGCTACACATAACTTGCTGTTATCTGGGAAGTATGGATAAGATATTATCGTTGAGTCTGACTTCATTCTGTTTGCTACATTAAATGCTACTCCATCTGGGTAGAACATTATCCTATCTATTTCTAAGGCTTTTACATCAGATACTCTTCTGCACGATATGAGGCACAGTAACATGGCTAGCTTCCCAGATAGCTGAGATCGATAGAGATCTTTGTTAGGTGGCCATGAGAGGAATAAACTAAAGACTGCTTTCACGTCCCACAAAGCCGAATATCTGGGAGCTGGCGGCTTACGCATCTTCATTCCTTTCAATAATCTTAAAATTGTAGAATGCTCTCCCACTGGCTTTCCTTCAACCTTTACTTGGCCGGCTAAAATAGTGGACCTGTACACGCCAATTGTTCTGTAGGCTGCTCCTTCCTCAAATCTCGGAGCTAAAAAGTTTAACAGTTGCACTACAGGGGCCAAAACAGGATCTGCATTAACTCCTGTGCAGAAAGTGTTCCACTGCCTCCACGCGGCACCATGCCTCCTAATGGTTGATGGAGCCCACGAATCTCTGATGCACTCGGCAGCGAACCGCGAAATGCCTGGGAGTTGCCATCTCTGCCCGAAATCCTGCAGGCCATCAAACTCAGTGCTCCTTCCAGTATTAGTGGATGGAACTGCCCGTTCGGCCCCTGCAGAATGTTTATTCTGTGAGGAATTACTCTTGGAAAATCCGTAGAAAGTTCCATCGCTACTGGAAACCATGGCTGTGATTTCCATATCGGCACTACTATCACTAGCTCCACTTGTTCTCTGCGGACTTTTGCTACCGCTCTTGTCAATATTATGAATGGGGGAAAGGCGTAGTGGACCTCTCCCACCCAGTTCTGTAGGAATGTGTCCGTCCCAGCTGCAGCTGGGTCTATCCTCCAGCTGAAGAATCTCGGGACTTGGGCGTTCAGTCTAGAGGCAAACAGATCTGTGTCCAGAGGGCCCCATAATTCTTGAAATCTCTGGAACACGTCTGTTGAGAGTCTCCAGTCGTGGAGTCTACCAAATAGCGCACATTCCAGTCCGCTATGGTGTTACGACAGCCTGGCAAGTACTCTGCTGATACTGATATCAGATTATCGAGGCAGAAATGCCAAAAATCCATTGCCAATTCGGCCAACATCCTGGAGGACGTGCCTCCTAGTTTGTTGATGTAATGCACTGCCAAAATGTTGTCCATCTTGAGCAGTACGCAGCATCTCACTCACTCTTTGGTAAAGGCTTGCACCGCGAAGGACCCCGCTAGGAGTTCCAGGCAGTTTATATGTAGGGACAATTCTTCTTCGAACCATTTTCCTCCTGTTCCTAAGGACCCGCAGCGTGCTCCCCACCGGGCTCTGCTCGTGTCTGACTCGATCACGAGGTCCGGGGTGTCTCTGAAAACGGCCCTGCCGTTCCAGGCTTCCATGTTGTACAACCACCAATGGATCTCGGTGATAGCTTCCTGATCCAACGCTACTAGTTGGTGATAGCCTAAACCTCCTCTTAGATGTATCGTCAGCCTCTGAAGAGCTCTGTAATGCAAGGGTCTGGGAAATATGGCCTGTATGGATGCTGCTAGCAATCCTACTAAACCGGCTAGGCTGTGAAGGGAAACTACTTTCTTCGCTGCTGTAGCTCGGAGCTCCTTCTTTATCCCTTTTATCTTCGCTGGTGGGAGCTCTAAGGTGGCTTTCCTGGTATCTATCATGAAGCCCAAGAACTCCATCCTCTGAGAGGGCTGTAGGTCAGACTTCGTCTTGTTCACTATGCATCTGAGTGAGGACATGAGCCGACATTCCCAAGACACTTGCTCTTGCAAACTTACAGCGTCTTGTCCTAGAATGAGGATATCGTCTAGGTAGAGGATCATCCCGATCCCCCTCTCTCAAATAGCTGCTGCTACTGGACTCAGGATCTTGGTAAAAGCCCAAGGAGCTGATGCCAGTCCGAATGGGAGACATGTGAACCTCCACACTTCCGCTCCCCAACGGAAGCAGAGATATCTCGGGTGCTATAATGCAATTGAAATGCTAAGGTAAGCGTCTTTTAGATCTCGTCTCACTAACCATTCTCCTGCTCTGAGCAGGTCTTGCAGAAGGTGTATACCTTCCATCTTGAAGTGGCGATATGCTACCCACTCGTTGAGATTCTTTAGGTTGATAACGGGCCTTACTTTCTCCCCTCTGCGCACCAACAACATATTGCTGAGGAAACCTACTTCCTCTGTGAGTTCTATCTCTATCGCTTTCTTGTCTGCTACACTGCGTAGCTCGGCAAATAGCTACTGTTGTTCTTCTAGCGGCATATGAATTGTCGCTGGTTCTCGCACTTGCGCAGGAGTGCCTACGAATTCTAAGCGCATCCCTGTTAACGCTTGCAGAACCCAAGCATCACTTGACAATTTCCGCCATGCATTCTAAAACCAGCGCGTCCTGCCTCCGATCGTAGGAAGGGGAGGCGTGTGAACACTCACCGCGTGGTGCGTTGGCTTATCTGTAGGCTCCCCTGTTTCTGCAATTCCTAGGGAAGCGAGCTCTGGACGGGAAGAAGTTGTCTTGCTGACGATTCTCCCAATATTGGGCTCTGTTGTTTGGAGGTCTTCTAAATTGTCCAAAGCGACCGGACGCCCGACCTCTCTGCCGTCCGGTCCTGGCAAAAACCCGACCTGGGAATATACGTCTGATAGAACTCTGCGCCTTCTCTAGCACTGAGTAAGTCCCCACAAACTGGGACATTTCCTTTGTGAACGTGTCACCAAACAGTAGACCCTTTGCTTCTCCTCCCGCTTCGTACGAGGCGAGGTCACTCAACTTGCTGTCTATTTTCAGCAATACTCCTCGGTGTCTTTCGGCTGAGAGGGCGCAATTAGCATTGCCTAGGAAGCAAACGGCTCTCTGTGCCCAGTTACCTAGGGCAACTGTGTCTACTGGTTTCCCAGTGTCTGAAGCCTTCTCCGCCAGATCCATTATCTTGGCAAGCGGCCCAGTCAGGTCGAGGACCCTGTCTTGGCACCCTCGCCAGGCTCAGTCTACTCCTTTTCTTATATCTTTGGTCACTTTAGTGACAAACGTCACCATCTTGGGGTCCAGCTCTGGGGTGTCAGTGACTTTCCCTAGTAGGAGGGGGCGAGGGCATTCTGCCCTCATCTTTGCCCTTACTTCTCTGTCCAGCGGCTTTCGTAGGTGCTGCGCCATATATTGAGCCACTCTCGGTGACAGCCCCCATTCTGAGGATCTAGGATGTGCAATGGCCTCCGGGTCAAACATGTCAGGAAGACCCTCTTCTGGAGGGGTAGCTTGCTTTGGCTGTGGCATGATGTCTTCTTCGCCTTCATCGTCTGGCGAATAACCTGGATCCTCCTTATCCCCTTCATTATCCATTATAGTGTTGAGAGTCTGGCACCACCGCCCTCATCATAAAGGCTTTTTTAAGCCTGCTCACTGGGTCGGAAGAATCTTGAGGTGTTGGGTCCACCCCTTCTGTTGTGCTCGGGGGCATCAAAGAGGTGGTCCTCTTCCGAGCCTTTTTACTGCCTTGTTCTACCCCTGTATCCAGGTGTCTTCCTGATGTTCCCCCCCAACCCCCTGGGCTCAAAGCCCTCTTACCTCTGGGTGTCTTGTCCTCTGCCTTCTGTGTGTACAGGATGGTTTCAAGGTGATCTAGTCTCTGTGCTAGGGGCATCATGCCTTGCGACACTGCTTGTGACAGAGAATCACCCAGAACCTTTTTGAAACTGAGTGAGAGGTCCTCTTCTGGGACAGGTTGCTCTTCCCACTCCTCAGCACTCCACTCAGATGTGCTGCGTGAGGCTGTGTGGCTATATTGTGCCATTTTCAATCTTGAGCTTAAAAGCTGTTAGAGGGAACACAGGCTAATGCTCACAAGCAGCGTATTGCACGCTTTGAATTATTATTTTTTTATGTAAATGCCATCAGTCTCCTTGGAGAGAAGTATTCAGCCTCTTCAACGCCTGTCCAAACGAGCGCGAACGAAATCTCAAAGCTGAGATACATTGCGTCATGTGAGCAGAGGGAATTCCCTGCCGGCGGCCGCAGGGTCCTAAAGCCCTTCGCATGCCGGGCCTGCAAGGGAAATCCCCCTGCTGGCATATGTGCGGCCTGCGCTCAATGCCTTCAAACCGTGAGGGGACTCCCTCACACAGCGCTCGTGGGGTCCTAAGGCCATCACGCACCAAGCGCAGATCAAGGAGGGAAACTCCTCTGCGCTGCTGAGGGAGGAGGAGGAGCCGGATGCCTCACGCAGGTGCGTTCGCCCGCGGCTCCGGCTCCTACCTTCTCAACATAGAGAAAATATATGACGAGAAACGTAACCCGTTATAAACAGTCCACTTAAAATTACATCGTCGTGTAAACGCTGCGCTGTTATTGTATGCATCTTCCTAATAAATACATACAAAGTCCTACGCTTATTGCAAAAACATAAAGGCACCTAACTGACTCAGCAGCAACAACAAAGAAACAGGAGAAGGACTATAGATGCAGAGGATATATACCTGAGGTCGGAACCCGATTGGATGCTAGAGTCAGAGGGAGCCTACAGGAAAGCAAGGACTCATGGGATTTGTAGTTAAAGAAAACTTTTTAAAAAAGAACTTGAACTGTCAAACCTATTTTGGTTTCAACATAGAAGAAACAAAATGCTTAGCCAGTTAAAGTGTTTAAAAAAGTTGAAATTGCTGACTTGCAGTAATAAAGTAGGAAAAGCATAATGCTCGCCTCCTGTCTCGCTATAGAATTAGTGGCACCCTCTGTTTTCAAATTAGGCACAATACTTGAAATATCTGAAGTGGTTACTTCTGAAATTCTGATAAGGCTGGGGTAGAAACAGACGTTTAGGATGGGCCTGCATAAACATGTTATCCTTTTGGGGTAATTCAAACAAGTACCATTGATTTGGCTAACATATGGGGAGAATTCATGAAATGCAGGTTTCTCTGAAGGGCCATCAGAGTTGGGGGAAAAGAGTCAGTCACATGTTAGCTGTACATGGATCATACGTCCACACATCCAATATGGTATTAAAAGTTAGGCTGAAATGCATTATTTTAAAACGGGGAAACTTCTTCCCAGGCTGGTACATTGTAAAAGCTTCTAGGACACATGTGAGGCCAGTTGCAAGTCTGTGATCAATAGAACTGAACCGCAGAATTGAGTGGCAGTAATAATAAAGAGGAATATATTATGACAGGCCAGTGTCCTTAACCAACGTAAGGGGCTCACACAGAGTCATGTATGCCAGGCTCCACCTTTTAGTCTCTAGGACTGGAATGATTTCAAATGGCATAAGGAATACTAAAAGAAACAGGGTGATTTGAGGGCATTCTGGTATCTGAAATGCCAGATCTATGTGCCACACTCAGCACTTCATTATTCTTCTGAGGGTTAAAAAAGGTATATCACGGAGGTCGAGAATATGAAATGGCAAGACACCATTAAAGGCAGGTCTGGCAGGAGCAGAACTGGTCAGCAGTCAAGTGGGCCATACTCCACCTTTCATCATTCTGAGAGCAATAAGAGAACTAGTAAAGTGGAAAATATGAATGGGGAATATCACAGACATGAACCTCTGAAAGGCTGACAGAGCTTTGGCAAGCAGTCAGTCCTAGGTTATGTGTTCCCGACTTGGCCCTTCATTTCTCCAAGGAAGACCACCAAGGTGGATTAAATCAAACAGGTAGAGTTAATGACCACCTGGGACATATTAAAGATTGGCAGAGTTGGGGCAGAGTCAATTGCATATTAGCAATGCTTGGCTCAGCCTTTGATCTTCCACAATTCGTGCAATTTACGAAGCAAAGGGTGTGTGGAAGAAACAATTCACAGGTTGACAACTCCAATTGAAATAAACATCGACGAATGGAAGAACCTGGGGCACCCTCAACCCACCTCCAGAAAATCCCCTCCAGTGGCAGGACTAGTACAGAGGTACTGAATAAGAACTTGATCCAAGGCCTGGTGGTGGTTGGTCCTAAAATATCTGGTGACATATGTGATAAATCCTGCGGAGTCCTCACAGAAGCCCTGCCTAAAGTCTCCTCCCGGGAGGCCACTAAGAGATATGCTGCATTTATGCTCTAGTGGGTGAACTTCCCATGATGCCAGAATATTTATATTTAATGGCTTGCTGTCAGAGTAAGGCTTCCATTCTCAAAACTACCCACCTTTTTGGTAATGAAAACTATTGTGATCAGCTTGGGAATCAGAGTATTAACACCTTTACTTCTGATAAGGGAATAGTTTCTTACCTGTAACTCCATTTCTCCAGCATTGGTATCTTTCATGGATTCACATGCTTAGAATATTCCCCGTCGTCAGACTGGGACCCCTCGGTACACATATATAGCCTTTTCCTATAGGAAAACTTAAGACACTTTTGTGTCCTATCCTCGTCCTTTTAGGACCTGCCTACGCATGCTCCGCAGGACGTCCCGGTATAAGAGGCCCACCCCCGCGGTTCCCCTTCAGATTTCGGCCCCTCCAAAGTAGGAAGGGTTAAACTTATACATCACATACATTGCAGTCCTGGGGAGGCTTGGCGGGCGCATGTGAATCCATGAAAGATACCAATGCTGGAGAAATGGAGTTACAGGTAAGAAACTATTCCCTTCTCCAGCATTGGATCTTTCATGGATTCACGTGCTTAGAATAGATTGTATAGCAGTAACATTTGAGACGGTGGTGAGAATGCAATGTAACGTACCCTCACCGTACTACTCAACACCTATGCGCCGTGGTAATAAGTTTACTCATATAACCTTTCCCACCGAGAGTATACTGTCATCAAGGGTAGAAAACACACTCTCCACAACGTGGAGCTTACCTTTACTGAAACAGATGTCGCAGGACAGCTCTTCCCATCTGCACCTCATCCGCATGCTGCCTGGCAAGGCAGTAGTGGCGGGTAAACGTGTGGGGCACTGACCATGCTCAGCTTGGCATATGTCCGTCAGCGGAATTCGGGCCCATAACGCTGTTGAGGATGACATCGACCATGTAGAATGGGCTCCAGGATGTCTTTGCAGTGGCCTTCCGGCCTTAGAGTGACAAAAAACAATTGTCGACGAGACCCATCTGGCCAATCCCTGTTTCGAGATGGCTTTACCTCTCGTCGACGGACCATATGCGATGAACAGTTGCCGAGTAGACCTGATGTCTTGTGTGCGATGTAGGTAGAATTTCAGAGCCCTCTTAACGTCCAGGGTATGAAGAGTTTTTTCTGCTGCCGACGATGGAGTGGCGAAGAAAGTAGGCAGAACCACGGATGAGTGTTTGTGATATACCGTCGGCTCCTTAGGGACGAACATAGGGTTAGTCGCCAGGACTACCTTGTCCTTAAAGAATCTTAGGTAGGGCGGGTCCACGACCAGCGCTTGTAGTTCCGAGATACGTCTGGCTGATGTGATAGCTATCAGGAATGCCAACTTCCACGAAATGAATTTCATGTCGGATGTGGCCATAGGCTCGAAAGGCGGTTTCATCAAGCCTGCCAACACTGTGTTGAGGCTCCACGCCGCGGGAAAACGTTTCACCGGGGGAAAGGCTCGAAATAAACCCCGCATGAAGTGTTTCACCAGTCTGTCACTGAATAGAGGAGACGACTGCCTCTTCCTTGTGAACCTCGAGATGGCTGACAGGTGTACCTTTATCGATGAGGGGGACAATCCCTTTTTTGCTAAGAGGAGCAGGTAAGGTAGAACTTGTTCCGGCGTCACCAACAATGGTTGTAGGTCCCGCTGTTTTCTACACCATTCACAGAATCTCCGCCACTTATAGGAGTAGGATTTGTTAGTAGAAGGGGCTCTAGCCGCCTGCAGAATTTCTTGGCACTTCTCTGAAATGTCTAAGGCTCCGAATTCCGAGAAGTCAGGAGCCAGGACGTAAGATTGAGACTGTCCGGGTCGTGATGCCACACCGTGCCTCTGTCCCGGGATAGAAGGTACGGGACTTTCGGAAACGCTATGGGATGTTCCAGCGATAGATGGAGGAGGTCTGAGAACCACGGTTGCCTTGGCCAGTATGGTGTCACTAGAATCACCCGGCAATTGTATCTGCGTATCCACTGTATTGTTTTTCGTATGAGGGGAAACGGGGGAAAAGCATAGAGGAACATGTCCGTCCATGGGAAGGAGAACGCCTCCCCCACCGAACCCTCTTGGGGCCACCTGCTTGCAAATTTCTCGCATTTCTTGTTTTCTTTGGTCGCGAAGGCGTCCAGAGGGGGGAGGCCCCATTTCTCGAACACTTTCTTCAAGTGAACCGTGTCCATTTCCCACTCGTGTATCTGGGCCATGTTTCTGCTGAGGGAGTCGGCTTGGCAGTTCCTCACTCCTGGAAGGTGATGAGCCACGAGGGAGATATCGTGCTTCGATGCCCAATGCCATGTTTTCTGGGCTTCTATGGAGAGAGTCCTTGATCGTGTCCCTCCTTGTTTCCTCAGATAAAACATGGCTGTTGTATTGTCGGTCAGTATCCGCACCCGCGACCTCTTGATGTGTGATAGGAATGCCTTCAAGGCCCATCGTACCGCTCTGAGTTCCAGTACGTTTATGTGTAGGAGTGACTCCGTTGGCGACCAGCAACCTTGCGTTTGGAGAGCACCCATGTGCGCTCCCCATCCGGTTAGGGACGCATCCGTAACTATGGTGCTCTGGAACTCCGGCTCCTGTAGGGGCACACCTTTGTTCAGATTGTGGGAGCTCTGCCACCACTGAAGGGTCCGAAGTAGCTTGTCGTCGTCGACGGTTATTCTGTCCGACCACGATCCCTGAGCCTGTGTCCATCGGTCTGCGAGGAATTCTTGGACTGGCCTCATGAAAAGTCGACAGTTTCTCACCAGATGGATGCAGGATGCCATGGCCCCTAGGACCGAAACGTACTTTCTTACTGAGATCCTGGTGTTTCGCCGTAGCCGGGCCGCCTGTTGAATGAGTCTCGAGGTCCTGTCGAGAGAAGGTTTCACCAGCCCTAGCTGAGTCTCGAACTGTGCCCCCAAGAATACCAGCGTTCTCGACGGCCGCAGAGAGGATTTCTTGAACTTTATGGCGAATCCTAGCCGTTGTAGGAGCTGCATGGTGGCTTGCAGACTTGTGTTGGTCGACGCTGGGGAGGATCCCCTTACCAGCCAGTCGTCGAGGTATGGGTATACATGGTGGCTTTGCTTCCTTAGCCAGGCCGCCACTGGAGCCAGGCATTTTGTGAACATTCTGGGGGAGGTTTTGAGCCCGAAAGGAAGAACCGTGAATTGGTAGTGGGTTCGCCCTATTACAAAACGTAGAAATTTCCTGTGTTTCCGACACATTGGAATATGGAAATACGCGTCCTGTAAATCCAGGGACCCCAGGAAATCTCCCTTTTGAACTGCGCGGATTACTTCCTGCAGAGTGAGCATCTTGAATTTCAGGCTCTTTAAGTACTTGTTGAGCTCGCATAAGTCCAGAATGGGACGCCATTTGCCGTTCGGCTTCTTTACGACGAAGCATCTTGAGTAGACTCCTTGGCCTCTCTGTGATGTTGGAACTAATTCTATCACTCCCTTCGCTAACATGAGTGAACCTCTTGTTGCAGTGCCTTCTTATGGGACTGGGCGGTGAACGCAGGTGGAATTTGCAGAGGGTTGTGTTTGAATTGAAGAGAGTGTCCGCGTCTTATAGTGTCTAATACCCATTGGTCCGTCGTTATCCTTTCCCATTCGTCGACATACGCTGAAACTCTTCCCCCCAGAACGGGTTGTGGAACGTCACTGCTGATCTTTAGTTTGCTTGTCTCTCGTCGACGATGGGTATGATGGTCGTTTTCTGGAAGACTGGAAGTTTCGTCGACGGTTAGCCGATTGTGAGGCACGTCGGTATCCCTGGGAGGGGTAAGCCGATCTGGCGAAGGATCTGTCTCCCGAAGAGAATCTTGAATTACCTGAAGCCCCTCTAAAGGGGCGAAAAGACTTGTAGCTTCTGCCACTCTGGAGGGCACCCAAAGAACGTGCCGTGTCCGAATCTTCTTTCATCCCTTTTAGGACCTCGTCCACCTTCTCACCGAAAAGAAGCTCTCCCTCAAAGGGCATATCCAAGACCTTGTATTGTACTTCTGGTCTGAAGTAGGTACACTTCAGCCATGACTGTCGACGTAATACGACCCCATTATTGACTTGCTTGAAGCCAGACTCAGCAAGATCCACCGCAATGTTTATTGCGTGATTTGAGGCTTCCTCGCTCTCTCGGACCAGTAGCATCGCCGCCTTCCTCTGTTGTTCCGGAAGATGGTCAAGCAGCGGAGCCAGCCTGTGCCACATCTCCCTATCGTATCTGGCTACAATTGCCAGAGAGTTTGCTGCCTTTACTGTGGTCGCTCCCACGGAGAGCACCTTCTTACCAAAGGCATCTTGGCGTCTCGCTTCATTCTCGGGTGGAGTCGTGCACTTGTGCTGCGCCTTTGCCTTCCTCGCTGCCGCCGCCGACGACACCACCACCGAGTCTGGTGTTGGTTGAGAGGATAGACACTTGGGTGTAGACTCTGGAGCCTTAAACTTTTTTTCTAGGCGTCCTTTCACTGCTGGTTCTGAGAATGGGTGTCTCATTGTCTGCAACCCCTCCTTCCATACATAGTCAAGTATCGGTATCGAGAACACCGACCTCCTTCTCTTGCCCATGTGGTCGAACAAAAAACAGTCCTTTTTCTGTTCTTCCTGGGACAGACCAAATTCTTTGCATGCCTTCTCCATCATCGAATGGAATGACGCAATGTCGTCCGGAGGGGACGGGTGAGCTGGGCTTCTGGGGTTTTCTAGCTCCGCCTCTGACTCCCAGGTAGGATCCCTGGAGGGGGATAAACAGACCTCTGACATGGCTCCCCTGTCCGACTCCGAATCTGGCAGCTCACCTTCCTCCTGCGCCAGTGTTGGGATTGGCGTGCGTGAGTGCGACGGTTGACGGGACGGGCCCGGCTCGTCGACGGGTGACTGTGGCAGGCTGGCCTGGGGAAGTCACTGGTCCAACGACCGTAGCAAGGACTGAAGCGAGGACAGAATATCCATCGACAAAACCGATTGAGGATTGAGGAGAGGGGCAGATACCGGTGTAACGGATGCCCTCGTTGATGACTTGGCAGCCGCTCGTAGCCCTAGGTCCGCTGGGCCAGCCACTCTCTCGCTCTCGTCCTCCGAGGACAGCAACATAGCTTGCTCTTGTAGCAAAGCCTCTGGGGGAGTAGGGTCGAAGACTTCGGGCCTCCAGGACCCCCGTTGACAAGGCTCTCGTCGACGCCATTGTCGACGGGACGGAGGATGCCCCTTGCGCTAGTGGCGGGAAGGCGGCCGGTGACTGGATCGCCGTCGACGACGCCGGCTTCGCATGTGGTTTTGGCGGTCCCACCTTCTCCACACTGTGCCCGCTTTTACTCGACTCTCGACTCGTGGTCGATCTGTGGTGATCGCCAGAGGAGGATTTCCTTTCCTTCTCATGCTTTTTTGATGAGGATGATTTCTTTGACGAGGAGTCTGTAGTGGAGTGAGTTCCAGACGACTCTTTTTCCGACGGTCTAGATTTCTTTGCCGGTGGTTCCGACGAGGCCGTGCGGCGTGATGTTTTCTCCGACTGTGTGGAGCCTACCTCCGAGGGGGGGTACACCCCCGCACCCTCATTCAGCCATGCCACCAGGCGTCGGTTCCGGTCTTTGAGGGTTTTTTGAGAAAACCCCTTGCATATGTCGCAGGCATCCGCCGAATGGCGAGGGTGGAGGCAATATATACAATCCATATGTCCGTCCCCCTCGTAAACCTTTTTCAAGCCGCACGTCACGCATGGACGGAACAGCGCTTTTCCTGATACAGAGGACATATCGTACTCGAAATCCAATAAGGCAACCTAGTACAAAATAGTAAGACAACACGAGGAGATCCCACTACTTTGGAGACGGTTGAAATCTGAAGGGGAACCGCGGGGGCGGGCCTCTTATACCGGGACGTCCTGCGGAGCATGCGTAGGCAGGTCCTAAAAGGACGAGGATAGGACACAAAAGTGTCGGAAGTTTTCATATAGGAAAAGGCTATATATGTGTACCGAGGGGTCCCAGTCTGACGACGGGGAATATTCTAAGCATGTGAATCCTTGAAAGATCCAATGCTGGAGAAATGTAATTTCCCCTTAAGTCAAAACCAGTTATTAACCAATCTAAAGTCCTTCCCTAAAGGTGTGTTTAATACACAGAGTGAATTAAATAAAGTTGAAGGCTGTATTCTTGATGTAGAAAGTAACCCGAACATTGGGGGTTTTAAGTCCCACAATGCCCCAAGTACTGGGACAAGGAAGAGGGGCTCAGAGGCGCGAAACTGCAGGATGCAGTCTAGTGGTTCTAATGACCCACAACCGAGCTGGACATTTTAATATATAAAGTCCCCTCAGGACCGAACACGCAGGAGCCACCGCTAGCTTTGATGCAGAACTCGGTTCTGAGAGGGTCTTCTGTGTAGAAAACCTGAATTGCAGAGTTTGCGTAGCAGTAAACTGACAAGCTGTCCCGTGAGAGAGAGAGAGAGAGAGAAGCTCTCTTTATATGGTACCTGGTCCCGGTGGCTGGCGAGCACCCGTGTGCAAGAGGAGCAAGGCAGGCTCCTATCGCAAGCAGCACGGGCTGCAGAAATGCAACCAAAGCTGTCAGACATTCTGGAAAGCACAAAAGAAGCAGCGGTTTGTGCAGATGTGTATAGAGAAGCCGGTGAGTTGGCCTATTGTTGGGAAACGCTGCCCACTGAACTATGTTAAATGGGCAATATACCCACTTTAAATGAAAGCCAGATAAGAAATGTTACAATTGCTATTGCCAAATTAAAGAGGGGGCTATATTTCAGAAGACCCATAGCCCGCATTGGAAAAATAACAAGAGAACAATCTTGCAGAGAAATTGTAACTATTATTCCCAAAGTGAGGAAGAGGCAATAGTTCCGCCTTACACCAACAAGCATTGTCCAAGCCAAGGAAAGGCAAATATGATAGAGACATTGTCAACACTAGTTTGATGTGGAAGAAATAAAGAGTGGCAGGAAAAAAAACCTTCCTTTTACAAAGTAATGAGGAGGAGAGGAATATAGTAACACAAAAGAGGAGGGCAACACCCAACTGTAGGTCATTGGGATTAGGCAGTGGGAAAAACCCATTAGGTGTAGGGCAAAAGCACTCACAAGTGTGGCCAAGTAGATACAGGGTCAATTGGAAGACAGTAGGATAGAAAGAAAAACACTGTCTAACCCTGTCCTAACCCTAAGGTTTAGGAAAAACCTTTCCCTAGGAAATGCTGATGTGCCGCTTACAAAAAGAGGGGGGGGGACAGTAAAAGAAGTCCAAGATAATATATTTTTGAAAAACAATATCATGAAGGTTGTTAGACTCCTGTATGTCCTTGGTCTCCATTCGTCCTCACAGAGGAGAATAGGCAGAGAAAGGAAGGAGGTGTAAAAGTAAAGTTTACACCTTGGACTCAAAACACATATAGATGATAACAAATCTGAGCTGTCTATTTTGGGTACATTACACTTTTACTATCCCCTAGACCATTCAAGACTTCACAAGGTGACTCTACAAGTAAAATCTAGAGAAAAAGGCTCAGAAAGATTATGTTGTACTGCTGTAATACAAACTTATTAATACAGCAGATACCCCCTGGTGGGGATGAGCCAATTTCCAAGTGAAAACAAAATGAAGACAACATGTAGGCCACGTTAACCAGTCCTATAGTGTGTTTAAATGGTAGGAAGGGACGTGAGACTACATTAAGAGACGTATAAAAGGTTGGTCATGGTAAAGATAGAATGTGTTTTGGTTCTCCACCATGTAGCAACCACTGTCACTGTCGAGGAGAGGAATATAACCTGCATTGCCTATGGCAAATAAACCAGTGGAACAAACACACCAATTTGCATTGTGTCCTCACAGAAGAAACTGTAACTCTTGTTGTTGAAAAGCTTCTAAGAGTGTGAAGCAAGCCTTACCACAGAGTACTTGTAATAGTGTTAGGAGTTTTTATCCTGGCAGTCTAGTATACCAGGAAAGGGAGTGTTAGTGGTAGTTCTGGCAGGTTAGTGAAGCAGGAAGAAGACATTGAAGTACTGCATTGTGGTTAAAGGTTCTAAAGGAAAGTAGGTGGCAAGAACGCTGCAGTGTTTGATGAACTGTGGTAAACACCAGCTTGACAAAAACATTTTTGTGAAAACAGAAGAATTGTGGAGGTGTTTTGTTTTTCAAGGAGAAAGCCATTCTGACAAACCATTGTTGTGAATCCAGAAGAATTGTGGAAGTGTTGAAGTGTTTGTTTTCCAAGAAGAAGTGACATTAAGATATTGCAGCTTGAAGATAAAGACCTTTCTTTTGTTTTGTGGAAACGTTGTCAAATACCAAGTGAAAGACTTTTATGAAAAGAACTTGGCTATATGAAAGGAACTTTATTCTTTGGAACTGTTATTGAAAATACTGCTTTGAACCTGGGGAAGGAGATCCAACCCAAGCTACAAGGATACATTGGTATCAGGTTCATTTAATGTATAACTGTTGTTCCTCTTAAACTTGGATTGCCATATTTAGCCTATAGGAGTTTAATGTATGTATGTGTGTGAGGGGCAGATTCCTTTAGTTTCATTTTGATAGGTAGGGAAATTCTCTTAGGTTAGGGATAGCAAGGCGTTTGTCAGACCCTTTTGAATTAATAAAATGGCTACTTGTGAAAAACATTTACCAAGTTGTCGGCCTCACATTTCTTACCCCTCACACATAGCAATTCAATCCCAAAACCCATTACCACCTTCTCCTCTGATATTGAGCAAAAAAACTTTGCAAGGGAAAAATGCAACTTTTTTTATGCCACCAGGTGGATCTATTAAAAAGCCTACAACTGAAATTGCAAAACCTGCTGTCTCTGAATTATGTATTGCCCTGAGTGCTTTAATGGTGAAACCATTTGCTTCTTACAGGGGAGTACAAAGGTCAAGTATAAATAATACAGATAATGTCTTTCTGTCCACTAACCAGATCGTTGTGGACTCAGGTAGGACTCTTAAATTTAATTATTTGGAGCCATCTCTACCTACTGTAGAAGCCAGTTTTCAGAAAACATGACGTTTCAGGTCAAAACCACCTGCTGGATGACGTCTTGGTGCATGATTAGACATATAGCTCAATAGGTGACATAACTTCTACCCCAGCCCATCAACATTTAAGGCTTTACTCTGGTCAAACCTTTTTTTTTATAAAGTGGAATTTACCAAACACAGTTCATCAGTGAAAGAAATCAAAAACATCCTGGCTCAAATAATTGCAAACAATAATGGAAGTCATTGTATGCCAATCAAAACACTAAGAATATGGGTGGTCAGGTGATCACTGAAAGAGCTCCTTTGTCTCCCTTATTAGATGCTGGAGGGAGGGGGTAAATGAGAATTTGACACAAAGTCAACCCCTCCCCGCTCCCTCCTTCTGGACACAGAGGAACTAAAAGGAGATCCCATAACAAAAAACAACCCCAAAAACGTAATTGTTTAAGAAAATCAGGAACGCTTTCCAAGGATGCGAGAGTGGATAACCTCTCATCAGCAGTTGGAGTGGAGTGATTGCTCTATTTTAGTAGATACCTCAGATAAATAGGAGAAAAAGTTGCTGATAACATTTTTTTTTTAAAACACTGGCTTGAGCCAAAACTGAGGAATGGGCCAAATAATTTACAAATGTGAGAACCAGGATTTAAAAGCTTTGGGTGCTGGGGCACGGTCTGGATAAAGATACTGATAAGAGGGTCATTGTCTTTGAAACTATGTGATTAGACGATGTGGTCCATGAAGAACTCCCATTGTCTAACCAAATCAGAGAAATACCAGTATAATAAACTCGGAGGGACTAGGAGTTGTAATTGCTAATCAGCATGTCACATGTTTTAGTGAAGGACTACAAGAGTTAGTAATATTTTAGGACTATTTCAATAACCCATTAAATTGAATAAAAAATGTATTTTTAATTCAGCACAATAATGGGGAACCAATTGTGCACTCTCATTCTTCATTGGTAGACAAGTTTTTAAACACAATTTCATTTTAACAAGATAGGTTTCGATGAGGGGTGAGGGAAGAGGGAAGAGGGATACCACTGACCAGACCATGTGTGAAGGGGAAAGGGAGATTATCTGATGCTGTGTTTGACATTCATTTTATCAGGTAAATATATTGTATTTTAAATGAATTTAAAAACAGTAGGACATACCCAAGTAGAAGCAGATTGCCACTGTGCTGCTAGACACTATGTGAGCAAATAAAGACATCACAGAAAACTGGTAATGGCTTTCACGAGCCTTGCAAACGAAACACCCAAGTTGTTTTTTAGTATATAGAATTAAGGTACTCGCTTGGAACACAAGAAGATTCAAGCACAAAACTGGCCAGGGTCCTTCTTCAGGTATCCTCAGGAATCATGACATTAGCCTACTGCAGGTGTATGCACAATTCCAATGTTTTTCATTGTATTTCGATCTCAGCTTCAAAGGGAGCAAAGGGAAGACCCAAAGGGGGGCTGTTAATTGGGGTAAAAAAACGAATGAGCAATTTAAAATGGAAAATAGCCCTCCTTGTGAGAATGTTTCAGCAGGTATGCTCTCGATCAAAAGAAGAGAGGGCCACAGCACTGTGATGAATCAGAGGTGTTCATCCCAAAGACCCAGGCCTGGGACCCTTCTCATGTGACGAGTGAAAGGGAGAGGCTTCCTAATCCTGACCATGGGGTTGCTGTTCTGCGGTCGGATCACATTGGAGGGGACCTGCATCAGGAGAATTGGGAGAATGCTCTAACCAACTTCCCTAATGATCCTACAGTCTTAATGGCCTATTGTCAACCACTGGAACAGAAGAACTGAAGAAGACCAGAGACGCCTGCAGCCCCTTCCAGCAACCGTAGAAGCATGCTGAAGTACCGCTGCTGTCCTGACCCAGTTTGCTCCTAAGAGCACGACTTTCTCTCTTGGATTGGTGGGCACAGTCAGTCTTAAGGCGACCTTCAATTCAAGCCATCCTACGATGAGTTACAACCTTCCTGGGCTGCACACTGCTAATACCCTGGAACCTTGAGCCAGAGTGCAGTGCATCGTCTTGCTGCAGACTAACTCCCCTGAAACTTTGGTGGACTCCTTCCAGGCTTCCAGAGTTAAGAATCCCCTCTAACCCCTCAAAGTCCCTTCACCAGAGTGCAGGCTGAGCAAGCGAGATGATTCATTCAAACAAGAACCATTCTTCATTGGAGTCTGTGAAAAGGTGCCAAAACTTCAGGCTTGCGTTTGAGCACGAAGAATACTTTGCTGGAAGCCCCCTCTCTCGAATGCTGCTGGGAAATTCCTTTCAGAGTCCGTCCTTTTGTCACCACAACCAAGGAAAAGGACCCCGGGTCCACCACTGCTGCATGGTGAAGGTGTCCAGCTGCAAATTCATCACTCCTAAGGCACTGTGGAACTCAGGGTAATATCTGCCCATCTCTCACACAGACACCATCTACATCCACATTACGCCCACCTCTAAAACTATTCTTCTAGGTGATCTGAACCTTGGTCTTAATGACCCATATGACCTCCTACGCCACTGCAGTAGCCAACACACTCAGTGCACTGGGCTTCAAACACAGTTAGCTACCCTAGCCATGCCAAAGGCTGCACGTTAGACTAGATAGCAGACCTGAACTGTCAGATATCGGTCTGCTCCAACACCCCATGTCCATGGTGCGACCACCACATTGTCCCCTTTACCATCTCGCCCACCAAGTACATATCACCACAGTCCGATCTTCTACTGCAAATCTTGGACAGAGGGGCATACATCCAAATTCAACAATTCTTGGCGACCTACCACATCCTGGGAACACGCCAGTTTGGCTTCTCACCGGGCCATGGCACAGAATCTGCCCTGCTCGATCTGAAGAACCAGCTCGGTGAGATCAGAGATGAGGGGAAACCTATACCACTCCTGATTGATCTATCGGCTGGGTTCGACCTGGTTGACCACAAAGTCCTGTGCCGCCATCCCACTACCCAAGCAACCTTTTACCTGAAGCCACTAAATGGGTGGCATCCTTCTTAGAAGGCAGATCCATGAGAGTGTTTGCTGAGAAAGCCAGTGCCCACCCAGCAGCCATCCCTTGTGGCGTGCCCCAAGGGTCTTGTGTTTACCTGAGCCTCTACAATATATTCACCAGACCCTTATTGGAGCTACTGGACTCAATCAGCATATGTTACACCAACTATGCCGATGACACCTAAATCCTCCTCCCCATCTTGATGACACTTGCTCACTAAACAAAGTGTACACAACGATCCAGGCCTGGGTGGCCACCCACCACCTCTTTCTGAATGACGAAAAGACCAAGATTCTTCCGGTAGGGCCACTGGGAGTGATCAAGAAGCTCAACGACCAATACGCGTCATTCAATATTGACAGCATCCAAATCCCATTTTTTTTCTCAATGAAGACGTGGAGAGTATATCTCTCACGCGCCAAGTGACTGCCATTGCCTCATCTGCAGCATGCTTAACAAAACTGATTAACACATCCAGATCCTTACTCTCTCAGGACAGTTGCCTTAACACTGCCCGAGCTATCAACCGGTCAAGACTGGACTAGTGTGACGCCTTGTTTGGTGGCACCTCATTGTATAACATCCAGACGATGCAGGAGATCCAGAATAACGCCATCAGAGGTTCTCGCAATATTCCAAACCATGAGCACATCTCGGCCACAAGAAATGTTGCCCCTTTGGCTTCCGATTCGAGAAAGAAAAAAATCATACTACTAGACAAGGGTCTATCACACACAAATGTATTTTATTTGTACCACGCCGTAAACCCACAGGCATCTGGGCACCATATTAACACAATAGAACATAACAAAAAAACAGGGCGTATTGATATCAGTATATATCAAGAGGCTGCATCATCCCAGACTATGAACCAGCAACTTATTTAAAGAGAATAGTTTTTAGCAAGGCCTTAAAGGTTTTCACATTGCTGTCCAACCTGAGAGTGCTAGGGAGAGAGTTCCATATCAGTGCAGCTTGGTTAAGCAAGGCCTTCCCTAGACCACCCACCCTTTTGAATCTTTGTTAATTGTTCCCGAATTTGCGCAGCACCCAAGTGGGGAGGTATTGAGTGATGCAGCTCTTGAGATATGCTGGTGAGTTTACATATAAACACTTGTGCACTAACATTGCAACTTTAAGGTGGACACAGGCCGAAATAGGGAGCCCGTGTAGTGATTTCCTCGCAGATGAAATGAGATCCCGTTTTGGGGCTGCCCTTGATGATACGAACTGCATCATGTTGGACGATTTGGAGCCGATGCAGACACTTTTTACTGGCCCCTATCAGCAGTGAGTTACAGTAGTCAAGGTGGAAGAGAATGATGGCTCCACCGATTGAGGCACAGTTGTCTTCTGAAATAAAGGGCTTAATATTAGGTAGCAGTAGTAATTTTCAAGAGATGTGACTAGTCTGGGTCTCTGAACCCAGTGTCGAGTTTAGGAAGACCCCCAGAGTCTTAACTTTTTCTGTTACTGCTCTAGGGCACTCCTTGATACTCAAGTGCAAGTATTCTTTCCCCAATTTAGCTCTAGCCCCAGAGCTGCCAAACAGCAGGACTTCAGTTTTTGCTCCGTTCAAATAGCGAGCGCCAATTTTCCTTCATCCACTGTTCGATGAGTCCATAGATGGCATTCAGAATCTTGGTGTCCTTTTCATAATCCCCAGTGATCTCCAGAACCAGCTGGATGTCATTGGCGTAATTCGTAAAATACACCCCTAATAACATGTGGCAGAGTGGTCTGATGCATAGATTAAAAAGTGTGGGTGAAATACAGGCACCTTGGGGGACTCCGCAGGCAATGGTGGCAGGTTTAGAGGAGGCACCTTCCCAGCAGATTGATGGTAGTCTGACCACCAGGAAAGGTTTAAGCCAACTAAATACTGGTGAGGAACAGTTCCCTATGCCGAGAGAGTGTGGATCAACCGGTCACTATCAAGCAAATCGAAAGCCACAGCCAAGTTGAGAAGGACCAGGAGGCCAGTTTTCCCTTCATCCATCATCTCAAGCATATTAATCTGCAGGTCAGAGAGTGGAGTCTTCGTACTATGATCCGCTTTGAACCCCTATTGTTTGCTGTGGTAAATAAAGGCCAATTCAAAGTGATCTTGAAGTTGGTTAGTGGCTACTTCGTCCAACACCTTCAGCAGGAAGATGCTGTTTGTGATTGGTCTAACATTTATCACATCTTTTGGGTTCTGGCTTGTCTTCATCAGCAATAACAAACAGCTTTAATGGTCTCTGGAACCTCGCTGTAGCCGAAAGACGCATTGACCAGTCTAGAGAGAAAAGGTGCGAAAATCCCTTTGTTGTCTAGAATTAATTTTACTGGGATGATGTTTTGCAAGAGGTCGGGTGCATGGAGGATAGAATGGAATCTATCTCCAAATTGGTTACATGTCTGAAAGCGAAGTGAGGTAGGTCTTCATGTCTTTCTGAATTTTGTTACGAGCTATGGTGATTTGATTAGCAAATGCTTGCCAAATATTGTCACAGTCTTGGTTTGTTGAGTTAACAGGGTGTGGTAAAGCTTCAGTTTTTTTCTAGGAGTCTCAGAATGTCAAAGAGTTTCTTCAAGTTATTTTTTGCCCAAGCAATTTCTGCATTGAACAGGTTATTCTTGGCAGCTATGATTTTAGATTTCTATGAAGCTTTGAGGGACTTCCAGTTGTTTTAATTAAAGGCAGAGGGATGTTTTAACCATGTTTGTTCAGCACTTCTTATAGGGTTAAGATTGAGAGGCCAGGTGTAAATCATTTCTTATGGTTGGAACACTCTCGTACAGATTTCTTATTCATGGGAGCAACTTCGTCCAGCATATTATAAATGCCTCTCCAGCTCCCCCTACCAGTCTCAGAAAATCACCAGAGCTCAATACTACAGAGCCCTTAGATCAGCATACACTGCTTGAACTGGACAAAAGCTGGCGGTGCAAGCTTTCCCACCTTTGCAGCTAAACAGTGGAACTCACTCCCACTTCCCTTGAGAGCTGACCAATCATACTGGGCATTCAGGAGATTACTGAAAACGTGGTATTATAACAGCACCTCAATGCCTCCGGGTTTAGCACGCTTCATAAATGACTAAACACTTACCTAGAGTCTGTCGCGCTTTTGTTGCTGCAGTGCTGTTTCAATGTTTGGGTGTTCGCCCATACACGTTCGCCCAGGCCTAAAGCTTGTGCAAATGCAGGGAGCCTTTGCTGAGGTCCCTGAACCCTGTTTGATCAACAAAAGCTCTATACCCATACTGAAGAATCAGTTGGAACGTCGCCTTTTCTACAGCTGTGCCTTACCTGCTTTCCCTTCAATTTGACTTTGAAGAACTCATACTGAGATAGGGATGGAGTGTTAAAGCCTTAATGTCCCGAACCCATCAGCATTCCTCTGTTGGGCTTCTGACCGATACTTCTATGGTGAAGTCAAATCCCTGGAGGCTAACAGACCACCTGAGCAATTTTGGATTCTCCCCAGTCATCTGCAGTAACCATCTTAGAGGGTGGTGGTCAGTTTGAATTCTGAAAGTAGATCCATACAAGTATGGTCTAAACTTCTTCATTGGCCACACAATGGCAAAGCACTCACACTCAATTTTTGTCCACCTCGTTTATCTTTTAATTTCCTACTGATAAAGCAGATTGGGTGCTCCCTGCCTTTGTCATCCATTTGGCTCAGGACTGCCCCAATTACTGTATCAGAGGCATCATTCTGCACTAAGAAGGCCCGAGTGCTCAGCAGTGGACCATCAAATAGGGCATCTTTCAGCCCCGAAATGGTTTCATTCTTCAGTCCACTTCACCCTCTTGGGGTATTTAGAGGGCATGCTATGGTTCCATAGCCCTCTATGAAATTCCTGTCATATCCTGTGAGGCTTACGAAGGCTCTCACTTGTGTCTGAGTAGTGCGGGTTAACCAGTTTTGTACAGCCTGTACTTTGCTCGGTAAGGGCTTTATTTCACCCCATCCCACCTCATGCCCAAGGTAGACAACTTTACTCTGACCACCTTGGCATTTCATTGCCTTTATTGTAAGATTGGCCTGTTGGATAGCCTGCAATACTTGTTCAAGATGGGAAAAATGTTCTCCCCAAGTGGGGCTGTTCACTGATATGCCATCAAAGTATGTCATGCAGAAGTTCTCTAGCCCATTCAGGACATCATTTACCATTCTTTGAGAAGTGGCAGGTGCATCTTGCAGTCAAAAAGGCATGACCTTAAGTTGATTATGGGGTAGAAAAAGCAGTTTTTTTCCTTGTCATGGCCATTTGCCAGTAGTCTGACGTCAAGTAAAATGTACTGAAGAACTTGGCTGAACCAAGTTTGTCCACCAGTTCATCTGTCCTAGGCAATGAATGGGCATCAGTCCACGCCGCAGAACCTCAATTATTTAGACCATGCTTTTGATACTAGTACAACTGCACTAGCCCATGGACTTGTGGAGTGTTCAACAAAATGCTTGACCTTGGAGTTATTGACCTCCTCCTTAATGCGATTCCTCACATTGTAGCCCCTACTTTTTACAGAAACACTCAGCAGTGTCAATATCATTCTGGCCCAAATGAGGAAAGCCTGGTGTCAGTGAAAACAGAGGGGCAAATTGACTTAAAAGAGCTTTGCTGCTTTGTCAGGTTAGAAGAGAGCTGAACTCAGTATACAGACACATCTGACAGGTGTCCTTTTAGAAGATCAGGGAGAGACTCATACTCCTTAATCAGAAGCTAGAAACAAAGCTCCCCATCTATGGTCTGGAGACATACCTACAGGTGGTTGGTGTGAAAGACCCTAGGGGGCCTCGTTGGGGTTGCCCAAGTGCACTGAAATGTTGACCTCTCCAAGTTTTCCAACAACTCTGAAGGGTCCTGTCCACTTGCCCCGTAAAACCCTGTTTTACTGGGATCATAACTAGAACTAGCTGGTCTGGAGTAACCTTCACCATGTTTGCTCTCTGGTCATGCCAATGCTTGACTAGCCTTCAAGTTTTCAGATGTTTGTGTCATTCTCTGTGCCATCCTTTATCGAAGGCTTAGCCCATAGTAATTTGTACGGGCTTTGAATGTGGAGCACTCTCCAGACCTTCCTTAATCAAGGCCAATGGGCCCCTGACTAGGTGAGCTTAGAGTAGCTCAAAGGGGCTAAAGCCCACTCCAGCTGAAAGTACCTCTCTCTAAGGAAAAAGGCCTGACAATAGAAGGGTTCCGCTAAAGCACCTATCATGCTCTTCATTGTTCTATTAAACCTCTCTAGTAACCTAAACCTATTGGTCTTGGGATAGTAGGCTAAGAACTTATAGGAGACCCCCACAGGTGTTCCACCTGGCTGACATGTAGTGGAACATAATGTTTAACCCCCAGTCAGCATTTTGGAAATTCTCCCAAGGAAGTAGTATCCGAGTAGGGCCTTGGCAACTGCCGGAGCAGTGACAGTTTTCATAAGTATGGCCTCAGGGTAGCTTGAGGCAGGGTTCACTACAACCAGTGTAAATGAGTTTCTTCTATTCTGGCGTGCTACTCCGGTGGTTGATGTTCATCAGAGTATACGAGGAGTCAGAGAGGGTCCTTTTCTGAAAGGCACAGGCCACGGGAGTGTGACCAGAGCGGTCAGACACCAAGGACCCAACAAAAGAAGAAGCGGTTGAAGCAGCAGGTTGAACGGTTGTGCAGAGAAAGAGCAGTGAGTTGGCCTTCATTAGGTGACCCCAACCGTTTTGAAAGGGATTATTAGAGGTTAGTCCTGCCAGTTTAGTGGAACAGGAAGAAGACATTGAAGTACGGCATTGTGGTGGAAAGAATGTGGCAAATCCATTAACTTGTTGTGATGAACTGTGGTAAAATCAACCTGAAAAGCATTATTTTCTATCAATAAGAAATGTTAAAGTGGTTGTTCTTCAAAGAGGAGAGGTTGAATTTAATACTGACTTGTAGTGGGAAGAAAAAGTCCTTTTGGTTTTGTGGAAACTTTGGGCATTCATTTGAAGAGTGACAAATCGTGTTTAGCAATAAGGCATGGAATGAAAGGAACTTGTGTTGCCTTTGGAACAGAACTTTGCTATTGAAAATAACTTTCTTGATTGGAACTTTAAGTTGGAAAATCCTGCATTATTCTTGGGAAAGGGGATCTGACCCTGTTTAAAAGGATACATGGTTACAAATGTTATGTTTGAAAAGAAATGATTTTTCTGGAATGGCCAATTACCACCTGTATGATCTTGTTCTATGTATAAGCGTGAGGGACAGATACCTTTTATTAGAGTGTTTTAGGTAGGGAAATCCTTGTTAGGTTAGGAAAAGCAAGGCGTTTATCACACCCTTATTACTTAATGAAATGGCTACTTGTGAAAAAAACACCTACTTTTGTGCCCCACATTTCTGACTCCTCACAGTACCCTCTGACTGATTAATTTCTATGACTCTCCAACTAGAAGGCATAATAGGCGCCTTGAGGTTTGTATCTTTCTTACTGGAATTCACAGGATTCTGGCTGTATCATCTTTGTAGGGGATGATTTTAACACAAAATGTCCAATATATGTCGATCTAAGTTGTCCCTTTAGTGAGGAATGTCTAATATGATTCCTGGTAGAAACGAACAAACAGGTAAACAACGGGTTCAGAACCTTGGTCTATGGCAGCTAGTTATGTTAATCCGAAGAACTACTAAGCATATACCTGGATAATTAATTTGGGGGTCGGTACCTCAAGAGCTATATTGGAATACTTGCTTTATAAATTATAATATATTAGTCTCCAGCGAGGGTCAATCAGAATGTAACAAGCATTCTGATTGGCGCTCGCCAGGGCATTACCCGGCTGGGAATCCCTCGCACGCACGTACATGCCTGTGTTTGTTCCCGGCGGGGGGCGTGGCAGCCCCTTAGCCAATGAGAAGGCTTGAAACAGGACAATCCCCGCTCAGAGCTTCCCCATAGCTGGAGGCTGCCTTCGTCCCCCGCGGGGGACTCGGGTATGTTATTTTTTTTCCTCCACTGCAAACTATCTCCTCGACGCCCTCCCAACCGCACTAACCGTCTTTTTCTCGGGAGCGAACATGCTGGGAATACTTCTGTTCCCAGCGTGTCCGCTCCCGATGGCTCCCATGGAAAAGGAAAACAGACTACGTTTTCCCTTTCCCGGCGTCAATTTTGACTTTTTCGCACAATCTAACGGGCCGGGATACTAATGGCAATAAGCCCCGAGACGGCGGCCCAATACCTCCCACGGTAATACCCCCGGGGCCTCATTAAGGCCCTTGCATGCAACTATGGGCCACGGGGGCAATACCTGGAGCGGTACTGGCCCGCCATCTCGGGGCCTATTGCCACAGAAACAGCAGTTGAAGTGTATATTATGAATAATTCTTCAAGTGATCACTCTGGAGAGTAAATCCATCAAAGGCGAGAACGGCACTGCCCACATTTCACCAGTCACCCAAGACCATTCCCCAGGTGCGGGCCATTTCTTTTCTGTACCCAGTGTCTCCACCAATCCTTCTGCCCCATCCCCTGCACACCCTCTGCTCCCAAGGACCCCACATCCTCCCCCAACCACTGTACCAACCCTCTACCCCACTTACCTTCTTGGGCTCCCAGTACTGCTGCTCCTTCCCATCGGCTTTTCAAAGAAATAGAAACAGTGCCAAGTCCCTTTTTGGATTTACTATGGCGGCAGTCTCCCATAAACCTATATATTCACCCCAGACAGAACCACAGGGTTCAAATAGCTATCATCGCCTTGTAAGCTCTCTTAGTTGTTCAGTATTGCCCCTAAACCCTAGATTGAGCTGCCAATCAGGTATGCCCCAGACGCAGGGGGAAATTATACATTGATTGACTTTATAGAAAAATGAAAGTGGTGTCAGTCAAAAGATCATAATACACATTTTGACTGGTTCCTAGCAAAAAGAAGTTTGCAAGCTAATTTGAGAGCCTTAAGACTACATTTGTATGTAACAGCCCTGTATAACTTCAGGCAAAATAAAAGGCACTTTTGGACCATAAGAAGTGGTTGAAACATTATTGCAAAACTTGTTTTGTACATAAGGGACAAGAAATTAAAAAAAGGTATTGCATTAAAACGACGCAGAAAAGTTTTGGTTCCTAGTTAATGACACTGATGGTTTGTCAGCCAATTTACAAATGAATCCTATTGACTCTAAAGCATTGTACAGTTTTTGGAGCGACACAACAAGCTCAAACTGAGAAGGAGGAGATAGCCTCCCTTATTGATGAAGATTAAAGGAACAGAGCCCCCGGGCCCGACGGCCTACCTACATTAGTTTTTAAAAGGGACCTTAATTTATGGTAAAACATTTTGAGGTCCTTGTTGCGATTGTTGAAACTGGGAAAATCCCAGAAACCTGCCATGAGTTTGTGTTGATCACGTTTTCAAGAAGGCTGATCGACAGATAACTACCGTCTGATCGCCCTTAAAGATGCGAGCATCAACCTTTTTTTTTTAATTCAATGCTTCAGGCTGAATTGGTAGCTTGGATTGAAAAGGAAAATATCCTTGCATGGAATCAAACGGGATGTTGCAGTGGATGAAAATACAAGGAAATGTAACACAAATCAAAAAGATCACCCCTAGTTTATTTCATGTCATGCCTTCGGGCCTGGTGCGCTATACAAATAAATAAAATACAAATATCAATTCTAAGGACAGCACTCGATAATGTGGCTAGAAACAGTTTATGGAAGACATTGCTGTTAGGTGATGTTGACCAAAATGCGCTACATCTAAGAAAAGCAGTCTACGCCTCTCCAACCGTTTGGTCTGGCTTGACGGACTCTGCACAGAAACGCTGCCCGATCATCAGATTCAGAGCATGCTCTTACATCTGCAAATACATTTCCCCCCCCACACCTCCAAGTTAGGATCCTTTCAATTGGGATGGTTAAGTTATTCTGACAATATCTCACTACATGATCACACACAAAAAGGCCTACAACGTACGCTAAATGGACTATTTGGTTATGTAAGAGAAAATTATTTGTTAATTAACATTGACAAATCTAATATTATGATGATTATTGTGACAATTTGTACAGAAACTGGTGAATTAATCTGAATGTAGTGTTAGACTAAAGATAGCTTGGAACATTGTTTCATCAAAGAACTAATTAAGTAGTTCTAAGAAACAAAAATAGACAACATTAAACTCTAAAGTCTAATTGCCTCAAAGAGGTTCCAAAATGCACTTAGCAGTTATTTGTTAAATCCAATAATGTAAATTAACAAACCAAACATAATCCCTATGGCCAAGATTGGACTGGAGTCTGGATTAGCCGAAATTTCAAACCAGATGATTAGTATAGAATCCAGATAGAAATATGTTCTGAATGTTCCCAATGCCTCCCTTAAAACCGTATCTTCTCCTATTTGCTTCCAATACCAGAAAGTTAAGCTGGAATTTCACTTATTCACAATTTCTCACGGTTTTGTTTTATCATTTCTGATGTATATTACAAAGAGGCACTGCGCAGGTGCCCACATACATGCCTGGAAGCGTGCGGCCTGGAAGGGTTGCAAGGGCTTGCACCGCACCCTGCATGCATAGCGCTCATATGACAGCGGCGGGGGTAAAAAGAGCAGCAAACGTATCCTTATTCATCATGTCCCCTCTCACAGCTCAGTGTGAACAGTGGACAGTCATCCAGGAAGGATGTCTGCATGGGGGCCAGCTTTGACCTGATTGCCCAGGCAGCCATAGCACCGTCATGAGATGCATTTCCTTCCTTTAATGGAAAGCTACTCAATTTATTCTGGTCTAAATTACTTGTAAGGGATACCCCTTCAGGATATAATGTCCTCTAGCGATACAGAGAAAAATACGATAAGGGTTTCCAATGAGCCCACTATGTCACAGGAGACAACCCTTCCTAAACCCAGTACGTCTGACCTTGGGGATTTATCAGATTTACCTCCTTAAGGTTCTAGCTCAGGTGCACCCAATTATGTCACCTATACTCCTGTTGGTGGTCCAGGAAACCATGGATAATGCTTTATGGGACCTTAACAGTAGCCTCTCATTTTGAAAGACTTATCAATAGGATTGAGGATTTTTTTGGCCATTGCCATTTCCGATTCTTTACCCTCTGCATAGCCTCAGTAACTTCCAACTTACTGCAAGTATACTTGCAAGACAAAGAACTTGAATAATGATTCAAAAGAATCCTCTGTCCTTCCGATTCATCCACTTCCCTTGAAAGAGAATCTTAAAAGAAAGGAGGGAAAGCAGCTGCTCACTCTTTCTTCAATGCCTCCAAAAGGTACACAAGATATCCTGAAAGTGTTTTCTATTTCCGATTACTCCTCGGAAACCTGGCAGGATTCAGTCTCCTCTTCCCCCTAAAAGGAAGAAAAGGTATCGGTCCAACAAAGACCAGTCTTCGAGGGATTATCATTTTAGATGATGTGGGCATGCGTTTCTCTGACCCAGCTTACATTCAATACCCCAGATCAGCCCAATGAAGGCACTCAAGAGTCAGAGCTCAACACATGAGACACCTTTGGATGCACAAGTCTTGACACATTGGGTTCAAAGGGTGGTTTGACTGCTCGGCAATGCAAACACAGCATTACCAAAGGAAAGGTGAAAGGCTTTACAAGTGAGGTTGGACCGCAAACTTGCTTATGCAGAGACTGGCCCCACAGCACAGGGAAACCTGTTTGGGGATAAATAAAAATCAAGGCCTTATCTTACATTTATACTTGTACTGCCCTCGAGAAAGCACAGAGTAACAAAAGGTGTTTGCTCCAAAGTTTTACAATGGGGCCAGAGGAGGAAGAGCCCACTCCTCTGGCTGCTTTACCCAGGGTTCTTCCCACCCAGTCCAATTCAATCACTTCTCGACGTATCTCCATAATCATTTTTCAATCAATACCACATTGCACTTGTTACGGAAGACAAGAAAGGAAAACAGTCCCACTGTGAAGTCCCATTATTCTGTAAAGTATCAGAATGTATTGACATACATCTAAAGAGATTCACAAAAGATCCAACAACAATATACAAAGTCATTGATGATGTGATTCGACAATTGAATATTTTATGGTACCCTGAATTTCAACTGGTTACTTTTGACGTTGTAGGCCTGTATGTGTATATTCAACACGAATAAGAAAATATTTGTGTTCAAAATGTACTAAAACAAATCATTAACTACATGGAACAGAACTCAATGCTATTTGAGCTCTTAACCTTTGTTCTGCATAGTAACTTTTATTTAATGGCTCTTTGTACAAAATGTGTCTCGATAAAGCAATGTGGGTTATGTGGATTCCCACGTAGGCTAATAGGTTTATGGGAGAATTTGTCAGGAATATGTTCGGGGCATGCTTTGCGAGAGCATGTGGGACTGCCTGTGCCCGGAGCCATCAGGCAAAGGCTAACAAGCCTTGGAGTTGCTGCCCCAATGTGCTGAAAACTACAGTTCCCAGGAGGCTGTGCATACTGAACGCTTCATAAAGCTCGCCCCGCCTCTGCCGGTTGCTCACAATTGGCGTTTATGACACGGGCTGGGCACGGCAGTGTACGCACGACATGGAGAACTATGGAAGTGTGAGACTTTCAAGCAGTGGCCTGGTGGGGGTATATCCGACAGGGGGGGGGGGCAGCAAGGAAGTTGCTTCAACTTCAGCGAGATGACGCTAGTTCAACACTGTACTCGTCCAGTCACGGGAGTTAAGTGCAATACTTGTTTTGCCTTGCTTGCTTTACTCAGCATGCATCCATGTGGCATTTTATACGTGGTCTTGGACCAAGTTTAATCATTAGAGGGTCATAAGGACTGACTATTTTGTCACAGCAGGCTGCTTTGCACCGGTATTTTGTGTTCATTTTGTGTTCACTCGTGTCACGCTTTTCCAAAAGGCCATGAGTTTGTGTTTCACAAGGGAATTATCCCCATTGTTTGTTCCAGTACTCTGCAATGTGCCTACGCTTTATTTGCACTCATGTTCAGTGTTCATGTGCAAGAGTCTTCATGCACAATAGGTCTACATGTTTTTGTAGAATACCACACCAGGGTGAAGGGCTTTATAGCTATGTTTGAGTTAATGAATGTTTGTAAGGCATACACGTTAAGTAATGAGAGTCAGGTAGGAGGACGGGCTGTATAGGAGAGCGAATTATAGTGTGTCAACAGTGTGTTTGGGTTTTTTCCCTAAACTCCAACATATCCAATCAAGATAATCTAGCCCTCCTTCTGGTTTCCCTACAATCCCCCTACCCCCATCCATCTCCTCTCCCTAATGCCTCTTTCCCCCCTACCCCGTGATAGGCGGACTCATGGTCACCTGTGCATTAAACAACAGGAACCTGTGCCAACAAGGTGGCGAGTCGGTTCCATTCGGCTTCTGTGGTTCGGGAGGGAGTGTTGATGCATCTCTTCTTCTGGTGTCGACACATTTCAAGGAAAACCTTGTATAGAAATAGCCACTGATTAGGTGCCGGGGAAGGTACATTGATGAGGTAGTCAGAATTTTGAATGTTACAAATGTGTCCCCCTACCAATTCACAGATTATCTTAGAACCTAAATGTATTTTATTTTTTTAAACTGCTATGACCACACCATCCTTACATTTTACCAGTTCTCATCCAAAATATTTTTAAAAAAGACAAAAGACTAGAATTTTCAATTAAGAACTATTGATAATCAAGAGTAACTGTAGCAAGGACAACATATTATCAAGGCAAAACAATCCCTCATTTCACCACATTCACGTGGCTACCCCTAAAGAAATCCCCACTAAAAGCTTTAGAGGAAATACAATACAGAGGCAAGAAATCCTACAAGTTAAACAAAAACAATATGAAATGGAAAACAAAATTAGATTTTTAACACCCTTCAATAACCAGAGCCATGAGAGATACAAGATGTTCAACACGAATTGGCAACTTCTACTTATTCGCAGTTATGTTTCAACACAGTCCAGCACATAAGCCTCCAATCACCTTGAAAGGTGCACCTAACCGAGGGAATAAATTACACCCTTGTCACTTCCCAGACACCATGGTGATCGCTTGGCTATCATCAATACCAAAGGGTTTTCACAAATGTGTAAAAGTGCAACATGTGCAAATCGGAAAAAGAATTGTGAACACACTTTCCAATATGGAGCTTCCACAAGATTTGATTTAACATCACTCAATGTTCCAACCGTCAAAAGGATGTGTACAGATGCTTCCTATATAAAACTTACAGAAACAATCAGACCTCTCAAATTCAGAACCCAAGTGTAGCTAAATGGCTCCTGTTCTGCAGATGTACAGGAATGAATAGTGGCTAAACACCTACTCATCCCAAAACTATTACTAAACCAGCAATGATCCCAATCATAAAGGTAAAACAGACAGCATGATGGGTATACCTCCTTCACTTTTTGTGGTAATGTAGGCAGAGGGCAGGCTATGCTTTCAGTAGTGGTGTGAAGTTAGAACAGTAGCAACAAACAGCAATAGTACAAAGACTCGAAAATAAAAGAATGTTCAATCAACATTTTTTTTTTTAAAATTCAAAATTTATTGATTTTATGCAAAGTCAACAGTCATCTACATACAGAGTTTGTCAATAAGATATTAGAAATGGCATGTAAGGTGAATACCGTCTCCGTATGGCATGCGCAATAGTTCCTGAGAGTTAAACAATATTGCAAGTAAAATCTGTAATACCCAATCTTGCTTCCCCCCTCCCCCCTCCCCTCCCTTCTCTAACATTTCCAAGTACGGGATTGAAAAACAACATTAAACAGTGAAACCACATCAGAAAGCTTTGAGTACAAATATAGTGTCCGACCAAGACACATCGCGTGGCCCATGGAGCCGCCACAACGAGAATCATCGTTCATTGTCAGTATTGGCACAAATCACAACAGTATTCTGCACACATTATCTTTACAAGGCATGTTTGGCTCTGAACTCAAACCAGGCACTTTCGACATCCGTAAGGTCTCCGCGTAGGGCGGCAGTCAAGCATTCCATTCTATAGAGAGTTTGGGCAACCCCAAGCCACTCGGTTTTACTAGGGAGCTTTGGCCTCTTCCATACCATAGTGAGACAGGCTCGTGCAGCCATCAGTAGACCGTGTACCATCGTAGGTGCCTTTACAACTTTGTCCCCTGTTTCGATCAGACCAAACAAGATGAGCATTGGGTGCTGTACCCTTCCTTCATTGTCCAGTTCCCTGATCCAGCTAAGAACCTCCGACCAGTAGGTCTGAACCATTGTACACCCCCACCACATGTGCCAATAATCAGCTCGCATCCCACAGCCCCTCCAACAGTATGGGCTAACCCCTTGGTACATCCTGGCGAGCCTGATCGGGTCATACTGCCACCTATACAATAACTTTATAGCATGCAGTTTATACTGGCAGGATATAGAGGATTTCGCAGTACGTCTGCAGATTTGTAGCCACAATTTTTGCGAGATTTGCCTACCCATATCTGCTTCCCATCTGCTTTTAAGCACCAAGGAGGGGGAAATATCGGCCTCGATCAAAGCCGAGTACATAGCACTTATCAGGCCACTGGAGCCCGTACATCGATCAAGGATCATTTCAAACGGGGTAAGATCCCTCTGCAGTTGGTCCTTCCAGATTGACCTTGTCATTACCCCTTTGAGTCTCAAATATAGGAAGACCGAGAGCGGGCCTATGCCGAGCGCCTCCTGGAGCTCCTGAATGGTTATAAAGGTTCCATTGCGCCATAATTGGCCCGCCCTTTCCAGCCCCGCTTGATACCATGTTTCATAGCCTCCTGGTTCTGGGATTGCATCTCGGATTCCTGGTGACCAAAGGTGTCCTAGGGGAGATGGCCATGTCGTGACGCCCATCATTTTCCCGCCGGGTTTCCATACTGCCCACAATGTGCCCAGGATAGGGTGGGATCTGATTCCCTCACGCAATTGAGATCTGGGGACCCATAACCATTCGGACACAATAAAGGGACGGAGGTGATAATTATCCAGCGCTATCCACTGGGGCTCTGAACGTTGCCTAAAGTGCGGGACAAGAACCCTAAGTTGTGTCGCCCTGTAATATGTCTCCATATCCGGGAGGCCCACTCCTGCGTTGTCTTTGCGGAGCTGGAGTAAGGATCTCGGAATCCTTGGCCTCTGGCCCTGCCATAGGAAGGTCAGAAACAATTTTCTCACTTCCGTGAAGTATTCTGGGGGGATCCTAATGGGGAGCATCTGAAACAAATATAATATTTTAGGGAGAAAGACCATCTTTATGGCATTTAAACGGCCCATCCAGGAGATCGTGAGCCTAGACCAGCGTTGGCTATCTTTCTGTAGGGCGAGTGACAGTGGTGGAAAGTTAGCTCCATATAAGGAGTCAAGATCGCGGGTGACATTGATGCCCAAGTAACGGAGGGTAGTAAGGCTGACTTGAACTCCTAGCGGGGCAAAGCGCACGATCTCAGAATCCCTATCTTTGTCAATCGGGAGGAGGACTGACTTCCCTGTGTTGATTCTTAAGCCGGCCAGTGCACCGTATTCCTCAATTATGTTGAGCGCAGCTGGGATCGAGTCTAAGGGGTCCGTCAGATGAAGCAGGATATCATCCGCGTATAGTCCCAGTTTATACTCCCTGTCTCCTACCGTGATGCCCTTAACTCTACTGTCACTCCTTAATTTCTGCGCCAGTGGTTCGAGGGACATCACAAACAGTATTGCTGACAGTGGGCAACCCTGTCTCGTTCCTCTTTCAAGGGGGAACCAGCGTGAGTATCCTCCATTCACCGCCACAGACGTCGTGGGGGAGGTGTACAATGCTTTAATGGCGCGGCAGAGTTTCGGTCCCAACCCATTAGACACTAACACTCTTTCCAGAAAGTCCCATGACACCCTATCAAAAGCCTTCTCAGCATCCAACGACAAAAGAGATGGGTCCCCCTTCATTCCCTGTGCCTCGTGAAGTAAGTGTAGTGTTTTCCTCATAGTATCTGCGCCTTGCCTGCCCAGGACAAAGCCAACTTGGTCAGAGTGTATCAGTCTAGGGAGATATGTTTCGAGCCGAGCCGCAATGACTCTGGCATACACCTTTGCATCGATGTTAAGAAGCGAGATGGGTCGATAAGAACTACAGTATTTGGGGTCTCGACTTTCCTTAGGAATTACAGCCAGGAGGGCCTGAGAGAAGGATGGGGGGGCCTGACCCGTATCGAAGATATGGTTAAACAAGGATGCTAGGAAAGGGGCAAGAAGGGTGGAGAATGCTTTATAGAAACCCGGTGTGAATCCGTCATCCCCTGGGGCTTTCCCTATTTTCAGCCTCTTAATGGCACTCTCAACTTCATCCTCAGTGATCGGTGTATCTAAGGATTCGGCCTCCGTACCTGTGAGAGTAGGAAGACGCGCGTCCTCAAGATATGCGTTTATGCTTCCCATAGGGGGAGGGGGGTCACACATATATAGGTCTTCATAGAAGTAGGCAAATGCCTCTTGTATGTCCTCCGGGGACGTGACAGTCGTATCTATAAGAGTGCCGTCAGTCCTCTCAATTCTATCAACCCATCTTTCCGCTTTCTGTGCACGGAGGCGGGCTGCTAACAGGGCGTCTGCTTTATCCCCCTTCTCGTAATACTTTTGCTTAAGGCACTGTAGGGTCTGGGCTGTTTTGCCAGCAATAAGTATCCTCAATTCTTCTCTGAGTTGTTTGGCTTCAGCTAAGTACCTAGGTCTATCAGACGGGGAGGACTGCGCCAGGTTCTGAGCCACACTAAGCCTCTCCCTGATGCCCCTTTCCATTAAAGCGCGTTCCCTTTTCTTTCGGGCCCCTTCCGTTATAAGAACTCCCCTCCAAGTTGCCTTGGCTGCCTCCCACACAGACACCTTCCCCACTTCTCCTGTATCATTAGTGGAAAAGAATTGCTCGATTTCGGTTTCAAAGGTCCCTTTAAAGACCGGGTCAGCCCAGAGGGATTCATTACACCTCCATTTAGTATTCCGGGGTGCGAGCTCAGTCCAAGATATATCAATCGCAACCATGTCGTGGTCTGACCATGCGGAGGGATATATAGTGGCAGCTTGCAGCACGCGTAGAAGATCGTTGGAAAGGAAAATATAGTCGATGCGTGTGAGTGTGTCGTGGGGGAGGGAGTGAAAGGTAAAGCCTCTGTCTAACGGGTGCAGGTATCGCCAGCTATCAACAAGGCCATACAGATCAAGGGTAAACTTAATGTCAGCCTCAATTCGGGTAACGGGCGGATCTAATGCGTCGGCTCTAGTCTGTCTGTCAATAGAACTGTCCATCCATGTGTTAAAGTCCCCACCCAGGACAGTGTGCCCCTTAGCCATATTGAAGACCTTTTCAGAGATTTTGTGAAGGAACCGATTTTGTCCCTGATTGGGTGCGTAAAGCGTAGCCAGAGTAATTGTTATGCCCCCTATGTTGCCCACAACCGTGATCGCCCTACCTTCAGTATCTGTCCATATGTCAAGAACTGTCATCCGCAGGCATTTGCGAACCAGAATCCCCACCCCTGCCTTCTTCAGTATACCCGAGCTCCAGTAAGCAAGTCCAATCTCCCGTGACGGTATGGCCCTCTCCTCACCCCTCCGGTATCTCGTTTCTTGAAGGAACAGGATGTCTACGTTTGATTGCCTGAATTCCCTGGCCACCATTGATCGTTTCGTGGGGGAGTTCAAGCCTTTGACGTTAAGTGTGCAAATGCGTAATGTGTCACTACGGGGCGTAGGTGCCATCATAGATATATTCAGAGGTCGTGGGCGGCCATTTCGTCTGTGCCGTGGCACATATCCCGTCGGCTATTGCAATGTGTGGGTCAGTGTCATAAGAGTGGATCCCAGAAAGCTCTTTAGAGGCCAACGACCAGGTCTTTCGGCACGTACAATAGACCTCAGTGTTTCCAAGGTGCATCTGTGCATCTATTGGATCAAGATTAGTGCAGACTGTGCGTTTTCCAAACACCCCCTCCCCCAACCCCCTCCCCATCCCCAACGTATTCGGCGCCCGATTCGCCCAGGTTAACATCACCCAGCCGAACTCGGACCACCAGTGAAGACCGCAAAACAGGCGGTCCTACCATAATAAAATCACATATATCAGTGAGCCCCCAACTTTTGTGCGCATCTAACGCTAACAATAATCTAATAACAGAGTCATCAACCTCCCTCCAGGAGCCAACGCAATGTGAATATTACTCCATATCACAGTCCGAGCTTCTGAGGCACACAGAGCTATGGATACCTAGCACGTGGAGAAAGTGACCACTCACAATTTGGCCTGTAGGCCATCTATGGAAGTCGCGAAGCAGGAGGTTGACTCCTGTACACGAGTCCATAACCCCCTCAGCAGAATAACTTGATCAGTTCTCACACTTTCAGTGCTCCATGTCCTGGGAAGTGTTCATTTTTCTATATTTCCTAGAACCTGGTATCTTTCTCCGCCGTGGAGCCTTGGTTTTCCATTCGCCGCCAGATTTCCCTTGATCTTCATGAGAAGAGGCATCTTCCGGCGGGCCTATCAGATCCGATATGCAGTCGGCAATATCTTTCTCCGAGACAAGTCTCAATGTCGAGCCTTCCCACTCGAAGGTGAGGGAGAATGGGTACCCCCATCGGTACCTGGCACCCTTGTCCTTCAACATTTTCGTGATCGGAGAGCACTTTTTCCTCATTGCTAGCGTGAGGGATGACAGGTCCTGATAGAGAGAAATGACGGAGTTCTCCAAGGACAATTGTGGGGCGGTTCTGGCCCTATCCAAAACTCGTGCTCTGTCCGCATAATTATGAAATCGGGCCAGGACCGATCTCGGGCCCCCCGGTCTACCTCCAGCCCTGTGGATTCGGTCAATTTTAGGTGCATCAATCGAGTCGTCGTTATAGAGGAGCTTCAAGATAGCGTGTAATGAGTGTTTCAGGTCCAGTTCGGTTTCACCCTCTTTCTCAGGAACACCAAAAACTCGGATGTTGTTACGACGCTCCCTGTTTTCAAGGTCGTCGACCTTAAGACGCAATTCGTCTTCTCTGTTTGATATGTCTGCGATGCGGTGATCCATCTGCGCTTCTAATACACTCAGAGATGTTTGATTGTGCTCAACCTGCTCGAGCCTGTCGTCCATTTTGTCTATCCTTTGTGTGATCTTATCTATCCTACTGCCAATGTCTGCTCGCATGCCCTTCATTTCAGCAAGCAGGTCAGCTGCGTCTGCCTTGGTCGCAGCAGCCTCGGACCCTGCTGATGACATCATAGAAATCGAAAAGGGGGATCTGGCAATTGGTGAGAACGTATACTTCGCCAATTTAGTCCTAGGGTCCATGGGGGGTGGGACCCCGAATCACCCAGCAGGATAAAAAAGGTTCTAGCGATCTTCAATGGATATAGCGTTAGGACCCGTTCAGTCGTGGGGCCTTTCACGCACAGTACTTCTGATATGGACACGGGCCACCAGAATCTCACGAGTATTGTACCACTACTTGCCTGAAGAGATATTCATGTAAGATTGCGCAGCAGGGGAGGTTGGGTCTGGACTGACCATTCGCATTCAGGCAGATCGTTCCAGGGAGAAAAACAGGTATGTGTCAGCGTGTCCAGCAAGTACGGTGAGGCATGTGTAGAGGGCTTGCAGAGGGCCTAGTTCCCAATCCCACGTCAGCCAGAGGAGATCCGCGAAGACCCAGGGGTGTGCTGCCGGTTTTCGTCCTCACAACAGTGGCTGCCTGGTATGCGGGGGTGTTCGAGGAGGCACACGCCCCAACCTTTTGGGGGCCCAACCCTCAGTTCCGGTGATTCTCTGGAGTAGAAGTGGATTCTGCACGGAACCGCGTATCACAAGAGAAGTGGTGGTAGGAGATACCATTCAGGACGAGGGACCGTCATCCGCGGTGTTGTTCTACGTGCAGGGTGTCTAAACAGAGCCACGTCCGCTGGGGGGGGGGGCAACATAAGGCACTCCGGAGCTCCATGTCTTCGTAAACCGTCTCCTCCTCTACGGTCACAATGTGTGGTTCCCCCTCCAACCCTCCTCCCCGGTCATGCAGCGAATGCCGGGCTCCTTTGGAGGGTAGCTGCTAGGGAGGGCTAGGCCCCGCCACGCCACCGGGCCGAGGGCCGAGGACAGGCCAGCAGAGACCGGCAGTGGAGGGGACAGCCGTCTCGTGGTACAGGGGGAGAGGGGAGATCCACTCACCGTGCAGCGGTGGGAGTGTCGGCGAGCTCCAAGAGGGGCTCCCAGCCAGACAGAGCAGTAGTGTACGGCTCCAGGAACCGCGTCGGGGCAATCACAGGAAGCGGCTCTCCCCGCGTGTGCTCAGGCCTGCATCGGAGGATCCGCAGCTCGCACGCCGCGCCGGAGGCCTCAGCGCGCCGAAGTTAATTTCGCTATGATGCCGCCTCCGATTTTCACCGGGTTTTCTCCCAGGTGGGGAGGACACCTTCCCGCACCTCTCGCTCGAAAATTAGCATCGGGGGGGGTCTCAAAGTGGGGGCTCACTGCCACTTTTCGGACCTTGTGTACGGAGCTCACACGGAGAGGCGACTCATCCGTGCGCCCCCTGGTGGCCGGTCCCAATCAACATTTTAAACATATATATATATATGTACTTGAATTAAACAATCAAAATGAAAACACAAGCAAAACCCCACCCCTGTGGAAAGAACACAACAGGCAGAAAGCACTCTGGGTTTTTCAGCAGGGCCGATTAGGCAAGCACTTGCAGAATGCCACTTTAAAGGATGTGACTTTTCACCAAGCTCCCAGAATGTGGGGCAGGCCCTCTCCACAAAACCATGTTCTTTATCTTGAGTGGCTCAACAGAGTCCTGTGGGTTGAGGTGGGTTGGAGATGCACTGAGTCACGTGGATCCAGGCGAGTCTACCGAGATAGGGGTTTGAGTGATTCTATTCAACAATCAAAGCAATGCAGTTCAAAGGGTCTAACATGCTCAGGTTGGCGGTCGAAGCTGGGTTGAGTTCATGCGTGACACGTAGGCTTCCAGCGGGTCGAGTTGAGGTTAGTCCCATGTCTATGTCCTGTTGGTTTGATGTGGTGCTCAAAGAAGCAGCAAGTCAAGGTTTACGTAGCAGCAAACCAGTGTTGGAAGTGAGGCGGCAACAAGTGCTGCTGGTTCAATGATGTAAGTGAACAGTTTGAAGATGCAAACGGTGCCAAGAGCAGCATCAGAGATCTGGCTGGCTCAAATGATGTCAAACACAGTTTGAAGGTTGTTCAAAGCTATTCAAACAGGATTCTAGCAGCCTTTTGGTTTTTGGTTTCTTGGCGTTCCAATCCCGGGGCTCCAGGACAATGTGAGACATTATTCTGCTCTTCACAGTCCAGGGAGTTAGGATTGGAACAGATGGGTGTTCCTTAAGCTTCTGTGAGGAGCCTTGTTTGTGAAAAGCTGGCAGAGTGGTAGGCCTTGGTCTCCCCAGTGTGCCCTGTGGATGGTTTGGGAGCAGAGCTTTGCCCTACCTTGGATAGCACCCTTCTTCAACTCTAAGGGAGGGGACTTTGGAATAGATTGCACTCCCAAAAAGGTTCCAGGGATGTATTCTTCTTGGTGATTAGGAATGAATCAAGTAAGGAGTGCAGGTACACTGCCTTGTAAAGAAAGGTCACAGGGGAATTGGACAGAGGCAATCCTGCGGCAAAGGGTTCAATCCCTGTATTTCAAAGGGGCACTCACAAAACAAAGGCCAGCCTCACAACATGGGGGTTGTTACACTCCAAAGGGACACTTGAAGCACAAGCTTGGGAGGAGGGCAGAGTCGGGCTATCCAGCGAGAATGAAGTGGACCTGAGAAATTGTTCCCCCTCCCATCTTGCTTTTCTATCTGGTTCATTCCTTCCTGCCCACTCAATTTCAATCAGATCAAAGCACTCTGGGTATGATGCAAGAAGGTAACAGTCACTTCCTATGCATGTGGTAAAGTTTTGACCTAAAGAGCTATCAAATGAATACAGTATCCTTCCAATTGTGTCTCAGAGCAGTGGAGACAGTACGGCTCTCAAATACACATTGTCCTCACATAGCTGGTTTGGGATGACACTTGTACAAGATCCGATTGGTCAGGCTTTTTCTCTTATCAATCACTATAGCATAACCAGATATGGCTTATTCTTATAGATTAACCCATCAGCAGATGGATAACTGAACAATTACTAAATTTTGGATCAGAGTTGAAATTGCATCCTCCGTCTACTGGGTCTTTGGTGTCACGGCAGCTGTGAGGAATGCATATACGACCTTTGAACCTGCCCTGCACTACTGAAGGACAAGTACTGCAGTTTTCAGGAGACTGGTGCAGCAAGGGCACATGTATGCTCTACTCTTTTGGCATGGAGCTTTCAGTCACAACAAAACACATTCATGCAACGAAAAATGATAATAAATATTACCTGCTCATCCATGCCCTTGAACAGCACAACAGAGCCAATGTTGAAGATACATTATTTATGGGGCTTAAAGACACAGGGCCCAATTCATAAAATCCAGCACAGAATCAGCGCAAGCGCTGTGCAGCAACCGTTGCGCAAAACAATAATTGCGCGGCACGCGTATTCATGGATTTCCAGAGGCATCAGTAGCCGTGGCGCAACGAAAAGCAAGCAGTGCCAGTAATGCCACCCCCACGAAATTGCGTACCCTGCTCGCACCAGCCAAATCACGTGGAAAGGCCCGCGTGTCCTGCCATCAGACACGAACACACCGCACAGGCATCCCACACCACAAGGCCCCCCTCCACACCCGTGACCATACCCCGCAGGCAGCCCACATGGGACCATACCTGCAGGCATCCTACACCACATGTGACCATAACCCGCAGGTAGCCCACACCTCATGGGCCTTTCCCCCCTAACATCCCCCCAATCACCTGTGACCATACCCTGCATGCATGCCCCGGCTCATGTCCCCCCACTAGTGACAACCTGCAGGCAGGCCCTGAATCCCCCCACCCCACACCCCACACATTGGCCTAACATGCAATCATGTAGCATATGTCCACTAAAATGCCACCACACGCAGCACCCCCATGATTGCATACACACGATCAACATCGCTCAACAGCAGGGACACAAAACAGAGTCAAGGAAGAGTGAAACATGCACCAAACCATTGAGAGCAGACACCACTTGGATTAGAATTGAAAACAATGTATTAATGAACATTGATAAAAGTCAGACTCCGTAAAATTAAACTAGTAATAACATCATGAATCAAATCGAAAAAAGATTAAAAACAAAAAACAGTGGGATGTAAAAAATGAAGAACTCTAAAAATGTGGTCCATATCCATTGATATCTCTCAAATCGCAAACACAAATCATATGAAAACCATTCCTCCTTGGTGAAAAAATAAGTTAAATAAATCCAAAATCCAACTATATACAAAGATCCAGGGTCCATGTAAATGCTAAGATTTACCAGGCGGAGGTCTCCGTCAAATAAACGCACTCGAAAGCGAGTTCAACAATCATTTATTGCAATCAAGATAAAGCTTCCGCGGAAGGGCCGACACGTAACACCATCATAGGGATACTGCTAGTGTGAGCTCCTGATGTCACGGAGCTGATACATTTTATAGGAAAGTGGTTACATTGCGCCTTATGGCTGGCAGAAATATGAGACACTTCCAGACATATATTTCCTTGCCAAGATACTTTTGGCTGTCACCCCAGACATTGCGGTGAGATTTTACAAAGGCCGGACATCGAAATGGCTATTAATTCTGAGTAAGTCATAACAATTTCAGGATGCAGGTGTGACCTTTAACATACATAGTTTTTCAAAACAAGCATTTAATCAAACTTGACACAGTGGGGAATTTTGCAAAACACCACATTTTGCTGCGGTAGCGATGATGATTTCCTTTTATGGACTGTTTAAACAAAAGCAGGACATGTCTTACAGTGTGACGCACGAGCGCCTGACAAAATCCTCCTTCACGCACATTCCATAGAATAATAATGTCAAATATAGATGAGTTCATGCCTATGTTTGCGGGAAAGAGCGCGGATGTCAAGCAATCATTCATGGAAGTGACCCCAGGGTCGGTGAACACATGCGGACTTGCAAGGCCGCATACTGTGGGAAGGGAAGTGCAAGAATGCTATCAGATGCTTGTTTATATAGCTTTTACAGGAAAGGAAGGCAGAGGGGACATTCCTAAATCTGTGAGTAATGTGTGCTCAAGGCGAAAACCCTGGGCCTCGTGTGCGGACACAAAAGCAGTTATTTTAACATAGACACAATGCTATAATGTGAGCAATAATCTAGTCTTGCTGAAGCAAACCACTATGGCGACTCTTAGGAAAAATGGTTTCTATATTAACAAACAACCCTTTTGCATCAGCAAGACTATATCATAATATACTTAGTGTGCCTAGTATTTAATCATTCTTTTAACAGGTGTTGGCTGTGGCTCTCCGGCATACACTGGGCAGAGCCCAACTGCGGCTCTGTTGGTTCAGCTGTTCAGTATGAATTATATATTGTGGCTTGAATGTTTCCCTCTCCTTATTCTCATTGTCAGAAACATCAATCTTTTGTAACTCCTCTATTGCCTCTTCCAATGTTGTCATCTCATTGGTTGCCATGGCATTAGTGGGTTTGGGTGCCAGTGCCCCCATCATTTTCCTGCAGCAATCTCCTATGACAGATACACATAAGGGAAAGCACTGAATGCAACAGCAGCAAGCAGCTATCAACCCACCTATGACAAGGAGGTGGGTGAGAAGCTTCCAGACCCAGCTCCGTAATAGATCCCACAATCAGGATGTCCCATCCCCGGGCCCAAATTCAGAGTGTATTTGAGCTGCCATTTTATGCATTTAATCGATCCCTTTAAAGAGATCGGTGCTATAATCAGGTATGAAGGTACAACAGGAAGTGCCAATTATTTTACAAGCTCCTCCTACCTCTGCCAGCATTGCATCCAATACCAGGCGATTTTGTAGTGTGACCATTCTGACTGCTTGTATTTCTTTAGTAAGGTTAGTGAGTATGTCGCCGGTCACGTTTAATTCCCTTTCCACCAATCTAGCCAAATGTCTAATACTCCAGGAATTCTTTACTATCCCCATGGGCATCACTATACCCTTTAGGAAATCAAAGAATTGATCCCAAGTGGTGTCTTCTTTAGTGATAACACCTCTTTTCCTTTGCCCGTAATTCCCCATCTTCAATTTTGTTCTCCTTGATTCTTGTTTTAAGTTCAATGCCTCCAATGGTTTATAATGCAAACCTAACATTATATATCTAACGGTACATCTACCTTTGCAAAAGCGGGGCAACCAAAGAAAAGCGTTTTGTCCACAAATAAACATTGCCCCTGTTGGAGGTCTGAAGGGGCTGGGCATATTCAGATCTATAGTAAATTGACAGTCGTGTAGACCCATAAACATGCCTTTCCGTTCGGTATTTGGTAGGGGTACCATCCCAGTTTTGCCTATTTCAGGAAACATGCTTTCGTTATACTCTGTTTCGTTGATAGCAAAAGGGGGCCTTCCGAACTATATTATGCACAGGGATTGGGAGGGGCAATTTCTCTCGTGTCACCTTTTCTCCCCATCGTACCGTATATAGATCAAGCATGCCCCTATTCATCTCTTCGTCTTTGGCTGGGCAAGGAGTGGATTTCTCTAGAAACTGGATTGCACTAGGCGTTAGGGCAATGTGGGTCTTTCCCCAAAATCGATCAAATTGTAGTAAGTTTCCTTTCACTGATTGAGTTATGTTAGGTGCTTGGGTATCGTTGCAGGAGGAACGTAAGATATAATCTCGCATGGGTATGCATGTATCATCTGTAGTGGGAGTCGCGTACCATTCAGGTCCGCTTTCATGGCTATGGGGAACATACGTGCATATGTAGCAGTTGGTCTTATTTAGGATCTGGTTCGTGTCATTCATCCATGTCAGGATGCTCTTCCTGGGGTGCATCTTCCAATACTCCTGATCTACATGGGGAATAGTTAGTTCTGGTGTTGGAGGCTGCGGTGAGGTGGGTAACAGGTTACGAGCAGCATAAACATCATGGTGCTAAAGGTACCAAAGGAATATGGCGAACCCTATTGTCATAAAGATACAGACAAGGGATAAGATGAGTTTTTCCTTTGGAGTACATGCATATCTATTAACTCGTGGACGCCTTTGTCTTGCATCCTCGTTATTCATTGTATCAACCTACTTTGTTCCCCCGCACAGGGCTAATCCCAGATGGCCGAGTTCCGGAACTTGGCTGTTAAATGTCACACGTTACATACAGTATGTATTTATACAAAAAGTTAAAAAATCCATAACAATTACCTAACAGTGTCGTCCATTTATGTGTTGGATCGCAAAGGCTGCACAGTATAACCCGTTCTTCTGTCACCGCTTCTGGCACCTACCTTGACACGTCTCGGTGAGGCTACTTCCTACCCTTGAGGGGATGCCGAGGCCATTTCATCTGTGTATCAGTGGGGCTACTTCCTTACCCAGGAGGGGCTGCTGATGCCACTTCGTCTGTATGCTCAGGTGTCCTTGCTTGTTCCGACCCTTTACCAAGTCCTTTCTCAGCCAGGTGTCAGAATTCAAACATAGGCAATCAACGTTGCTTCCTAGGGCGCAGATTATACCTTGGAGTGTCCTCTGTTGGTCCGGCTGCAAAATGATCCGTGTCCTTGGTCAGGGGGGTGGACTATCTGAGGTGGTGCCTTTTTGAGGTGGTTGGCATGTATCTACGTCTTGTGACCAGTTACCTTTACAGCAGTTTGTGTCGCCAATAGGACCAAGAAAGGCCCTTTCCAGTGGGCCTGCAAACAATTGGTCCGATCACAACTTTATGTACACGTAGTCGCCGGGGCTGATAGCGTGGCCCTCCCCTTCTAGGGCTGTCGGAGCTGCTTCTTTCACCTGTTGATGGATAATAGACAGTTTATGCGTGAGCTCAGCAAAGTAATCCCTCAACAATGGCTGCTCAATGTTACCAAGAACCTTTGGTTTAGGGATAGACCAGGCACTTGGGGGACGACCCATTACTATTTCAAAGGGCGACAATTTGTGTGTCCCCTTTGGAGTAGTCCTCATGCTCAGTAATTCCAAAGGAAGGGCATCTGGCCACTTCAAGTTCGTGGAGGCACAGATCTTTGCCAGCTTGTTTTTCACCACGTAATTAGATTGTTCTATAATCCTGGCACTTTTTGGATGATAAACGGAATGGAATCTCTGATCGATACCCAAGGCATTGCAGTCATACTTCACAACTTGGCCAGTAAAGTGTACTCCCTTATCAGAATACAAAAGGCTGGGCACTGTATACTGGGGCACCCAGTACTTCAAAATACATTTAGCTGTGGAAATGGCAGTGTTATCTCTCAGGGGGTATGCATCTGTCCAGCCGGAAAACCTACACCTCATCACAAGGCAATATTTCAATTTAGCAACTCGTTCCATTTGTATAAAATCCATGTATATCACCTCAAATGGCTGCGTTGGGAGTCTTCCATGACCAGCTGGCACCTTTACTGATTGCCCACATTGTGCTGGAGGCAGATGGCACACTGTGCTGCCCACCTCTTGCAATAGGATCCAAATTTACAGTTTTTCCATACCTTGATCACGTCCTCCATTGCGCTTGCATTATCGTGGGCATTCCCGTGCGCCATATCCACTACCATGGATTAATAACTGTCAGGGAGCAACCACCTCATTTTGACTTTGTCCAACCACACCCCCTTGGAAGTCTGTTCATTGCTACTGTCCTTAGTCCATGCTTTAACTTCGCAATCTGCTGCTTCTTTTTTAATGTCTTTTACTACTTCTTCTGGGTCCCTTCGCAGTTCACCACCATCCCTCTTCCCTTCCACATCCCTTTGTATCATGTTACACTCTGGAAGGGGCAATTTACAGTGTTCTGCGGCATATCTAGCCACCTGGTCTGCTAAATAGTTTCCCTGCCCCACAAAATCTACCACCTTTCTATGGGCGGAGCAATTCACTATAGCCATCTGAGCGGGTTCAGCCAATGCTGCTAATAACTTGCTTATCAAATTACCATGTTTTATTTTGGTTCCTTGCGAGGTGAGAAACCCTCTTTCTTTCCATTGCAGGCCAAAATTAAAGGCCACACCATGTGCATAGGCTGAATCCGTTCAGGTGGCTATAGTTACAGCTAAATCTTTGTTTAGTTCCAGAGCCTTTGTTAATGCCCTTAACTCTGCAGCTTGCGCTGATAACTCGTGTATGCATTCCATATGGACAATTTCATTTTCAGTTGTTATCGCGTACCCAGCCACTGTCTCCCCACTTTCCAACTTGTAACATGATCCATCACAAAATAGAACCCCATCACCTCCCTCCAGGGGAAGGTCACTCAGGTCGACCCTACCTCGGGTATGTTCATCAGTGCGTATAAGGCAATCATGCATGTCTTGATCTCCCTCCTTACTTGGCAAGGACAAAAGAGAAGCTGGGTTCAAAGTATTGCATCTCATGATAGTTACATTTGGTGCCAACCATGTCATTTCATATTGTGTTAAACGGGCTGCTGTGAGATGCTGAGTCTGAGTTCTATTGAGCAACACATCCACGGCATGGGGAACTCTTACAATTATGGCAGTTCCCAACACCAAACCAGCGCTTTGTTTAAGAGCTGCTGCAGCAACTGATCGCATACAAGGGGAAAGCGCTGCAGCCACACTGTCCAAAGTGCCAGAGAAATAAGCACGAGGCCTTTGCCTTCCATTCTGTTACTGTGTCAATACAGATAGAGCACAAACCTTTCTGCTCATGTACAAAAAGGGTAAATGGCTTGCCGTAATTGGTTGTCCCAAGCCCTGGGGCACTGCACAAGGCACTTTTCAGAGCGTCGCAGGTCTCTCTCATTTCTTGTGTGCAGGTGAAGGGTATCTGATCCTTTTCTGTTCTCAAACATTGTAGCAGGGGCTTAGCTAGCAGGGAGAACTCTGGGACCCAATGACCACAATATGAGGTGATACCTAACAGATGTCTCAATTCTTTAAAGGTATTGGGATAGGCCATTTCCTCGATTAACCGTACCCTTTCAGGTGACAGTGATCGACCCTCTGCAGTGAGAACATATCCCAAATAATCAACCCTTTGCTGCACATATTGCATTTTCTTAAGTGACACTTTGTGACCATGGTATGCCAAATGCTGTAACACAATTAAGGTACCTTTTTTACAACTGAATTCAGGATCTCCACAAAGGAGGAGGTCATCCACATATTGGATGAGCATCACGCCAGGGGGTAATCAAATCTCATCCAATAGTTGTTTTATTGTTTGACTAAAAAAGGCCAGGCTTTCTGTGTAACCTTGGGGTGCTCGACAAAACCTGTATTGTCATTGTGCAAGTACAAACGAGAAAAAGGTAACTGGATTCTTCAGCTATGGGTATGGAGAAAAACGCATTTTTCAAATCCACGACACTAATATAAGTTGCCGTGGGGGGAACCATAGTGAGAATACTAGTCACACTGGGGACAACTGGATACCTGGGGTCCACAACCTTGTTAATTCTTCTGAGATCAATAATAAATCTTTACGGGGTCACTTCATCTCCTTTCTTATGAACCGGAAGCACCGGAGAGTTACATGGGCTGTCATCACACTCCTCAACAACCCCAAGTTGTATCAAATCCTGTACAATCCTAACCAATGCTGCTTCCCCTTCTGGAGATATTCTGTACTGCGGGGTTCGGGGTAGAGGGACCCCATGCTTTACCTTGATCACAACAGGGGGAATGTTCAAAACACCTACATTATTACTGCCAGCAGCCAAAAGCTGTGTGGGCAGTGCCTGTAAGTCTGGTGGCAATGGTTCAGCCAGATAACCACCAATTTTGGATTTACATATAGTCATGCAAACGCCTGTTGGGGAACAATAAATAGTTGCATTCAAGGCTTTCAAAAGATCCAACCCAAGGAGACTCTCAGGACACCTGTTAGTAAGTAACCATTTGTTAGTCAATTTCACTCCACATACAGATGTCTCAACTCTCTGGGACACTGGAGTACATATGGGTTCCCCACCAAACCCTACAGAAACCATATTTTCACCCTATAGTGGAACTGAGGGGACGGCCTTGGCGTCAACCTAGCCGTTACCTGCCCCAGTATCAACCAAGCATTTAACAGTGGGGTGCTGTCCCATTTGCAATTTAACATATGGTCCTTCCTGGTCTATAGGATCAGACACTGCCTGCTCATGTTCACTACGGGCGTTTCAACTCATTGCCGCTGTGTTTTGAAAGAACATCATTCCACTCAATTCATCTTCCGCAAAACCGTTACCATTCACTCCAACCATTTGTCGCTGCGCCACGCTAGTTGAAAATACATTATTTTCAGGGTTTACAAACATTCCCTGCCCTTGGGGTGGCCCCACGGGAGGTCCACCTCGACCTCTTCCTCTCCCACCCGCCGTTTGGCCGCCCCGTGCCATTAATGTGGGACAATTGTTTTTCCCAATGTCCCGTCTGCCTACAAAATGAGCACTGATCTATTCTTGGGGGTGTTCATTGGGGAGCTTTACCTGCAGGGTTTCTTACCTGGGGTTTCTGGTCCTTTGGTTTATTATGAGGTGTCTGTACCAATTGTTGCATTAACACTTTGTGCTTAAGAGCCTTTTCAGCTTGTTTCTTTCCCTCCACTTCTTCTGTTTCCTGTCGCTCATAATATTTCGCCATTTCCAGAATTTGGTGAGGAGTACAGGCCTGCCATGTACTCTCCCCCAACTTCAAGGGACCTTTTCCTTTCCTTAACCCTTTCACAAGCCCCATAGCGAAGTACCTCTGGCCCATGACATTACTGGTCGTTTGCCCACTGTGTGCTTGAAAGGCTCCTTCGAATCTCAGGCAATACTCCCCTACACCTTCACTGGGCCCCTGTATTTATTTATTTATTTGCATTTGTTTAGCGCACATGCAGCCCAGGGGGCATCGTGGCGCTTGTTACAGATATGATTTGTTGTACATACATTGAAGTCATTAATTAGTTGCAGGAGAAGATTGCAGCTATGAGAAATGGCTAGTTGTGCATACATTGAAATCATTACTTAGTTGCAAGAGAACGAGAAATAGCTACAGGAGAGGAGGAGAGGAGATAGATGAGGAGAGCGTAGCGAACTAGAAGAAGAGGAATTAGTTAAACAGGGTGGTTTTCAGCTGTTTTCGGAAGGCAATGAGAGAAGTTTCTGCTCTGAGCGTGCTAGGTAGAGCGTTCCATAGCTTAGGGGCAATGTAAGGGAAGCTTATTCCCCCTGCTCTAGCTCGTTTGATGCGTGGGACCCTGAGCTGGTTGGAGTGGCATTGCCTAGTTGGTCTGGAGGAGCGAGATCTGACTAGGGTGTCAGACAGGTAAAAGGGTGCGGATAGGTTGATACATTTGTGTGCAATGGTAAGTATTTTGAATGTAATGCGATCTTTGACAGGTAGCCAGTGTGCTGCCTTTCTGGCTTGTGCAATGTGGTCCCTTATTGTTATATTGAGAGCTACTCTTAGAGCATTATTTTGTGTTGTTTGGAGTTTAACGAGATTGGAATTGGAGGTGCCAGCCAGTAACGCATTACAATAATCTAGTTTGGCTCCAATGGTGGCTCTGGTGATAGAGAGACAATTATCTTTGGTTAGGAAAGGTTTGATGGCATTGATGAGCTTAGTGCTCAAAGCGGAGGCAGAAACAATGGAGTTGACTTGTTTGTCCATGGAGAGTGAGGCGTCAATGTGTACTCCTAGTGTTTTTACAGAAGGTAGAACTGGGATGATGCAATTGTCTATGGAGAAGTTGGTGTAGAGTGGGTCGAGGTTAGTGAGGGTGGATTTTTGACCAAGGATGAGAATTTCGGTCTTGTCTCCGTTAAGACATAAACCGTTTGTGGCCATCCAAGCTTGGATGGTGGTGTATATGTTCTGGAGGGTGGCTGCGTCCTGATGGTAGAGACCTGTGAGCGGGAGGAGTACTTGGGTATCGTCGGCGTAATTGGTGTATGTGATCCCAAGTGCATCCAGTTTATCAAAGAGAGGTTTGGTAAACAAGTTATAGAGGGTAGGCGCCGTGCATGAGCCCTGCGGAACTCCACGCTTGATGGTAGTAGGCTCTGCATTAGCTATATTGGAGAACACTTTCATTACTCTTCCTTCGAGGAAGGAGGTGATCCAGTTTGTGGCTTGTATGGAGAAATGTACGGCCTGTGTGAGATGGTTCGTGAGGATGGCATGATCAACTAGATCAAATGCCGCCGAGAGGTCTAGGAGGAGCAGAAGGGCCAGTTTCCCTTTGTCTAGTATTAGGGTAATTTGGTTCTTCAGATCTAGTAGGGCGGTTTCAGTGCCATGAACTTTGCGAAATCCGGACTGCCTTTTACCTAGGACAGAGTTGTTTTCCAGGTAGGACTGTATCTGCATGTGTGCCGCTTTATCCAAGATTTTCAGAAGAAATGGGACCGTTGTGATGGGTCGGTAATTGTTAGGTTGGGCAGGATCCATGGTTGGTTTCTTTAAGAGCGGACGCACCCACCAAGCCTCTTTAAGGCTGTCAGGGACTATGCCCGTCTTGAAAGAGGCGTTGATGAATGCTGTGATGATCGGTGTGAGGGGTGCTGCGCATTCTTTAATGACGTTAGGGTGGCATATATCGCCTTTGCATTGAGATGGTTTAAGCTGTTTAAGGATTTGGAGAACCTCTGCTTCGCTGTTTGGAGAAAAATTAAATTTGGAGGCGTGCTGGTCATTAGCGGTATTGGCGACAGGGGTCTGTTGGGGGTGCAGAGCCTTGAAGTGGTCTGCTATTTTATTTTGAAGAAGGTCTATTTTATTTAACATCGCTGTTTGGATGCTATTGCACCAGGCTTCATCCTTGACAATCTCATCTGTACAGATTGGGGGGATAGTGAGCTCTTTAAAGATGCAGAAAAGCTCTTTTGAGTGGGAGTTGGCTTCCAGAATACGTTTATTGTATGTTTCAGACTTAGCCTGAAATATAGCACTTTTGTACTTTTTAGAAATATGCATAAAGTCTATTTTGGTGGCATCACAGGGATTGGTCTGCCATATTTTGAGGGCTTGGCGCTTGCACTGGCGAAGGTTTAATAGGTCCTCTGTGAACCATGAGTTGGAATGAAACGATTTTTTTTCTTTTTTGCTTTCAAGAGGAGCTGCGGTGTTGATGGCATGAGTGAGTGTATCTTTGAAAGTCTCTGCTAGAATGTTGGGGTCGGAGGAGAAGGGAGGTGCTAGGCATGGGTTGTTGAGAAAGGGACGTATATTGTCTGCTGTAAGTATTTTGGCACTTCTGGCCATCTTGGCTGGTGCAGGTATAAGTGGTTTGGAGTATGAGGATATGGGGATGTAGAATTGGAGGCAGTTGTGGTCGGACCATGGGAGGGCTGTGTTGGAGTTGATGGTGGAGCCACAGTTGTGATCTGCCACCCAGTCTAGGATACGGCCTTTATTGTGGGTCGGGGCAGTAACTATCTGTGTGAATCCTAGGTCTGTGAGATTTCTAGCGAGTGAGGTGGCTGCTTTGTCAAGTTTATCATTGTATCCAAGGTTTAGGTCTCCTACAAGCAGAGTTTTAGAGGTTTGTTTGATGTTTTTTCCAAGGAGGTGGTTGACTATGTTTGTGAAGTTATTGACAGGGCCTGGAGGTCTATATATGACATGAATGTTTACTGTTTCTTTAGGAGAGAGGGTGAGTTTGGCCGACAGGATGTCAGTAGTGTCTTCCCCGGTGGTGGGGGTCTGCCTTAGGGCTAGGGAATCTTTAAAAATGAGTGCGACCCCTCCTCCTATTTTAGCTGATCAGTCCTGTCTTAAGATTGAGTATCTTGGTGGTACAGCTAGGCTGATAGTAGGGCCAGATGCAGAATGCATCCAAGTTTCTGTTAAGGCTAACATATCTAAGTCTTGGCTGGTAATAATATCATCGACTTCTAGTGCGTGGGCGTTGAGTGAACGAACATTTAATAGAGCACATTTCAGGTGTTGGAGCTTTATTGATTGTGGTGGCTTGAGGTCGGTGGTTGGAATGAGCTTTTTGGTAGTGTGAGTGGGTTTATTAGTCAAGTGAGGTCTAGGAGGAGCAAGCGTTGGAGCCTTGTTAAGGTGCTTATGGGTAATGGTGTTTGGCGGGCGGAGGGTCTTAGCATGGGTGCGCGAGCCTAGACGTGAGTTCCTAGGTGTTACCTGCATAGGTGTGGTGAGGAATGCTAAGGGGAATGTACGTGTTCTGAGTCTGTGCTGCCTAAGTATGAATTCTGACATTTTGGAGGGAGTAGCGTGTGTGGTGGAGTGTCTGAGTTCCATGCTATGGCTGTTGAGTTGCCCTGTGGGCATGAGGTAGGCAATACTGCTAGTAAGTACGATGTGGACTATACCTAAGAGGATGTATGGTGTGTGAGTGGTGTGCATATTGGGATAGGACAGAGAGCTGGGATGGTATATAGGGAAACCTGTACTATAGCATCAGGTTTTTCAACATTTACATCTGTCTCAGGTAGGACTGTGGTAAGGACTGTCAGAATGCGTGTACCTAGGGTTTTTAGATCTGCGGGAAGAGGCTCGGTCGGGAGGCGCTCATCACTGGCTTTCTGTAATGCAGCCCAGTCCAAAGTGTCATGGTCCCTTCCTATAAAAGGATCCCAAATTTCACTACGGGTTACCATGGCCATAACGGTGTTCACATCTTCAAATGTTAAGGTCCCTGCTTTAAACAAACCATGTTCTTAACTCTTTGTAAAATCCTGCTGCATTTGTTTGGGGGTCAGGGGTGCTTTTGGCAATGCTCATTAATTTAGATCGGGTGAGGGGAACATATAGATAGGTTTTGGTAAATTTTGATTCACCAAGGTCATTAGTTGTCACTGCTGGGGCACATTCCCGAAGGGGCATGGAAATGATTGTTGGAATCATTGACTCTGTCAGATTCTGGAATAGTCTACAGAGTCTCCCTTCTCTTCTTTCCCAGTCCTTACCCATCCTCTTTATTTCTTGTTCACATTCTCATGCTGTTCTACGGATTAGTTCATCACCGTTCTCATCACATCCTGGTTCTATCAATTCTATTAAACTCCTCAACCACCTGACCTTTATTGCCACATCCTGCCTCTTATATACAATCATCCACTCACTTGCTGTCTTTCCTTCGGTTTTGCCCATCACCTGCTTGGCAAACTGTTCCCCTTTTTCCCCTAGCCTGTTTCAAGAGTTCCTGCTTCCTCTCCTGCTCCATTCGTTCCCCTTCCTGTTCATTTTCCCATTGTTTTCTTAATCTCTGTATTAAATCAATTTGTGTATACAGATCCCATAGATATGATCGATCAGTGTTGGTACTGAGATGATTGTAGAGCTTTATCAATTGCTGAGACCAATTATGTGGGGTTTCCTTGAACCATTCTTGAACTACCGCCATGCAATCTCATCACCTGCCTAAATTCTCTTTTGTGCATTCCTTTAGTTCCGCCAATACCTCGTCAACATCCCCTCCTCTGTCAAAAACATGCTGCGCTATTTGTTGTAGTTCCTTCGACCTCTGTGGGGCCAATCTTTTGTTTCTACCTACTCGTCTTTCGTCCTCTTCTGGGGTGGCGTCATCCATTGTCCCCTTTGTTACTGAAACCTCATAAGGTGGCGGGGCTGTGGCCACTGTGGCAGGGGTCATTAATTGCAGAAGGCTCTTGTTTGTTTTCTCGTGCTCCTGATCACTACTACACACCTTATGGGTTTCCCTTGTCTGATCTGGCAGGGTGGGGTACATTCCTTTGCTAAATTTTATTAATGCAGTTCTGTCTCCCACATCTAACTGGTGCTCAAACTCCTTGTTATCTAATACACAGGCCTTCTCCTGTAAGGTTCGTTTTGGTTTCTTCCCATCCTTTTTATCTTGGGACATTTTTTGCTTTATTGCTTCTGTTCGCCACTGGCAAATAGCATCGTGTTGGGCGGGGCAAACCTTTTTCCTTAGCAATACTAATTCTAGGTGTTCAATTGTGTGTATACAAAAGGTACCCGCTTTAGGCCATTTAAATTGGACGGATATCATGTAGTCCTCCCAGTTTTTACAAAACTGTACCGCCCCCAGCCCATAATTGGTTAACATAGTATAACACGGAGTAACTTCAGCAGGCGCCTGCATAGGTTCCTCATTCTTATTTCGGTCACACAAGTTTCCCATTATTAATGATAATATCCTTACCAGAATCAAATATAATACATACCATAAAACTGATACCAATTGGGGCTTACCATCCACCAATACAATTTCTGCAGAGACAATTCACTCACCGCACCAAGGAGACCTCCTTCCTCTGTCTGGTTCTACTCCTCGGCAGAGCAGTCTTCTCTCCTCCTACCTGATCTCCGTCTTAAGACGAGGACTGCGCTGTTTGCATCAAAGGTGCGATAGATTCTTGGGCCCAAAAAGTCATCGTCTGAAGACAGAAGCTCAGTGGAAGGCACGCATCAAAGCGAAGGACTGCAATCTGCGAAGCCAGCACATGGACGCCAATTTGTAAATGCTAAAATTCACCAGGAGGAGGTCTCCGTCAAATAAAGGCACTCGCAAGTGAGTTCAACAATCATTTATTGCAATCAAGATAAAGCTTCCGCGGAAGGGCCGACACGTAACACCATCATAGGGATACTGCTAGTGAGCGCTCCTGATGTCACAGAGCTGATACATTTTATAGAAAATTGGTTACATTGTGCCTTATGGCTGGCAGAAATTTGAGACACTTCCAGACATATATTTCCTTGCCAAGATACTTTTTGGCTGTCATTCCAGACATTGCGGTGAGATTTTACAAAGGTCGGCCATCGCAAATGGCTATTAATTCTGAGTAAGTCATAACAATTTCAGGATGCAGGTGTGACCTTTAACATACATAGTCATTCAAAACAAGCATTTAATCAAACTTGACACAGTGGGGAATTTTGCAAAACACCACATCTTGCTGCAGCAGCGATAATGATTTCCTTTTATGGACTGTTTAAACAAAAGTAGGACATGTCTTGTACAGTGTGACGCACGACCGCCTGACAAAATCCCCCTTCACGCACATTCCAGAGAATAGTAATGTTAAATATTGATGAGTTTATGCTTATGTTTGAGGGAAAGAGCGCGGATGTCAAGCAATCATTCATGGAAGAGCCCACAGGGTCGGTGAACATATGCTGACTTGCAAGGCCACATACGGTTGGAAGGGAAGTGCAAGAGTGCTATCAGATGCTTGTTTCTGTAGCTTTTACAGGAAAGGAAGGCAGAGGGGACATTCCTAAATCTGTGAGTAATGTGTGCTCAAGGCGAAAACCCTGGGCCTCGTGTGCGGACACAAAAGCAGTTATTTTAACATAGACACGATGCTATAATTTGAGCAATGATCTAGTCTTGCTGAAGCAAAGCACTATGGCGACTCTTAGGAAAAATGGTTTCTGTATTTACATCCATGATCCCAAAACAGCAACAAAGATCCCCAAGAACTACATGAAGAAATAACTATGTACAAGATGTGGAGCCAAGTTCATGAACTCCCAAATAAAAAAATAATAAAGAAATTAAACCTACTCCTAACTAACTAAATACAAACGCAGTACTACGACTCACCATTTCCCCCCCAAGAGTTTCGGCCAGGGCATCATCGAACTCTGCGTCAATTTCCCTGAGGCGAGCCTGTGCTCTCCCCTCGAGGGCCTGCAGGGACTCCATCGTGCTCCTCTCAAACTCCCTGCGAGACTCGAGGAACTCGGGCCCACCTCTCCGTCCGACGCAGGGCGATGGTGAGTCGTGCCCCTTCTGCCCGCTGCCGCTCTGGTCCGATCTGCTAGTCTATTTGCTCCAACAAGGAAGACATCCTTGTGGTAAGGTCCACATTGCCCTCCTGCCCGACGGCAGATACCTGCCCCTCTGATGTTGAGAGCCCCGAGTCCTGTCGCCTCCTACATCAAACCTGCTGCCGCCGAAAAGCCTGGTGCCTGCGCCTCCGGGACAACCCCCGGGGCTGTTGTTTAAGTGCCCTGCTGCTTGGTGCCTGCACTTCCTCCATTTCCACTGGTCCTGTTGCTGCGGTGAGCACCTCTGCTGATCCTCCTTCAACTCCCGACTTTGGCAGGGATGTGCCACCAGATTGGCCGGCGGGTTTGGGGCAGGTCCACAGGGGGCCCTGGTGGTATCTGGGCTGGAAGACGGCAGTGAGGATGACTGGCGAACAGAGGAGGAAGAGGAGGGTGAAGGGGGGGGGGTCGCAGCAGTGGCCAGCACACGTAGCACATTTGTGACCATGAACTTAGCTAGCCAGTTTATGAGGCGACAGACATTGTGATGGCAATACCGGCTAGCACTGGTTCCACCCGGTCACAAATTGCTTCATCCGCAGGAAGTGGAAGATCCTTTTCCGTGGATACATCCACCACCTGCAGACGGGTACAGCATGGGGCATGCCCGCAGGTGCATACTGCTGCAGTCGCAGTACCAGGGACAGGATTAGGTGCAGGCACCTCCACAGCAACTTGCACCACCTCCGGCCCCTAACCCTGGACTGCAGCAGTCACACCTATGTCATCACCCATGCAGTGCCCCATGGGCTGGGCTGATACGGCCGCCTCCTCCTCCACCACCAACCTGGATGACTCCCCCACCGTCTTCCGCATCGGATTGCCCCAGTGTGGGCCCACCTGTCCCTCCCATTGCCAAGGAGCCCACAACCAACTTCACCCTCTTGGGCCTCCCAGCAGCTGCAGCTGTTGACCGAGATGCAGCACCAGTATCCTCGTTCCCAGAAGAGGAAAGTGGCCGGGAGGATGATTGGGCCTTGAGTCTACGCCCGGTGGACACATCCCTGCTGCCGGGCTCCACAACGCCTTCTCCACCCTCTTCCTCCATCGCCGCTGTGGATAGGGAAACAGAACACATACATCAGGGTACTGGACATGTGCGTTTGTCACAATGCAAAAGAACAGAATTGCCACTGCCAAAGGTCACAACCATCATCACTGTCCACTACACACAGGGAAGTGCCATTCACACACATGCACAATCATATCCGTCATTCACACCAGACATTCACATCCTTGGACAAGACACTGGCAGCACATTCGAATTGTGCATGCACCTCACACGCATCATGGCACATACACATCTCACTCACACACATACACCTGACAGTCATGAAGTAGGTCATGGATCCATCATGTCAGAAAACACTGGAGGTCAATTTGGCAGCATGAGGCAATCACACATGCAAAAGCAAAGAGTCCCAGACATCCTGGAGTGTTTGCCACTCACTTCTCATGCACATGCACATGTACACCATGCATGTCCATGATGTTGCCGAATGCACACGTGTCACACCTCGGCATTACACAATCCACACAGGGATGCAAACACGTGCACGTTGTGACATACATGCACGCATCACACATTTCCACACAGACACCATTGATGTCGCACATGCATCAGTGCCTGGGACATCTGTACAATAGGCATGCCAAACATAAGAGCAGGGTACACACACCAACCACACGTCAACATGCACATGCACTATGGTGGACAAGAACACATTAACACTTACCAGTGGACTCCAGACGGAGCACCAACTCCAAGACCTGGGGGTACAGCGCTGGGGAGAAGCGCTCCAGGAACCTCATCTCGTCGGTGGTCAACCGGCCCCGGCGCCTCGCTCGATCATCAACCGCCATGAGGAGGCGCTGGGCCTTGTTGTGGGTCCTGGACTTGAAGTCTTCCATGGGCTTGTGGACATGTTGGTAGTGGCGGGGTGCCGCCCCCTCTGTGTTGATGCACCCACAATGTCCTCCCAGATCCTCTTCCGTGCATCATGATGCCCTAGCACTCGCTCCACCAGGATGCCAACTTCCCTGGCTGAGAAGCTGACAGCCCTCTGCCTCTCTGCCGTTGGGTTGCCACTTGCCTCAGATGGTGTGGTGTCAGACATGGCAACCCCTAAGGCAGGTGTGGGTGGGCAAGGTGGTCCTGGGGCTGGGCTGTGAAGCAGTGGTATGGCAGTCTGGAGTCTTCAGGATCAGCAGAGGTGGTCACAACAGCAGGATCACTGGCAATGGCTGATGAGCAGGCACCACCAAAATGCAGAAAATGTGGGCAGCAGGCATACAGCGTGGGCTGGCAGCAGCAGATGGCTCGTAGGAGGCAGTTGAGGGCAGTTGGAGGCAGGTAAATGGTCTGGTAGGCAGGAGCGTGGGACTTGTGTTTTCGCATGGTAAGCCGGAAACAGTGAGGCTGTACGTGCAGAAACAGCGCGTTAGCATGTAATCAGAGGAAAGGCCCCAAGCACGCAAGTTACGCGACACGCGCTGGACATTGCCGCTCAGTATGGGATAAAGGTGTGCATAGGATGACGGTGCAATGTGTGGGATTTTCGTGGGGACGGATGCCTGAATTTCATTTTTGTGGGTTCACACGTGATTAGTGCACTACTGTGGTAGTGCGTGCTTCTTGTCTTGGCGTAGGGGAGTTGCCTACATGCGCGTATGTTTTTTTCATTCTACGAGGCAGACTGAGTCGTGCATTCATTTTTCCCACTGCGGTTGCACCCGTGTGTCATGTACCCCATTTTCGAGGTCATAGTAGCCTACCTGTGCTGGGTGCCACAGTGTACTGCAGGATGTTTTTTACTCACATGGGCTACCGAGGGGTCGCGTACACGTTTTCTTTTTGGGGTGCCTGAGCATTGAGCAACCAGTTATTCTTTTCAGCAGGGGTCACAGAGCCTTGCTGGAGCACAGTGCTATGTTTTCCATCACCTTCCCTGCCCACTCACTCCAGTTGCCCAGGACAATTGTTGGCTGCACCTCCCATTGCGCTAGTCCATCAGTGCCATGACTGGGAGGGCAACAAGTGGGAAGGGAGGCAAAGTTGGGCGACCTGCCAGAGGTGGCCAAGGTGGGTGACGTGTCCAGGGTGGCCAAGGTTGTCAACATGGCCAGGGTGGGTGCCATGGCCAAGGTGGGCAAAGTGTGCAGGCCCATGCAGGGATAGCTATGCCCCCCATCCAACTGGGGCAGGGAGATGCAGCTGCTGCCGACATCCTCAGCACCCGTGATCCCGGACAAGCAGTGCCATCTGCTGTCCAGAGCAGCCAGGGTGTGGAAGCGGTCCTCCTCTCCCATGCTGTAGTCCCAGATGACTGAGACAATGCACTTGCCAGACTGTCTGCTACAACACGGTCTGACATGCACTGTACATGCTCATGGACAGTAGTATTCAACTTCCATCTGAGGCTGGTTGACCGTTCTGGCATGGCTATGCTACGTGCCATCTGTGTATTGGCATCAGTCATCTTTGTGGAAGGACTATGCCAGTGACATGCTCGTGTGTGATGCAGGTGCTATGCACCATGCAGTACATGTGTTTTTTTGCCATTTGACATGCATCCATGTCTGCTTTCAGACTCCCCTTCCATTTCATTGACACTGCGTGTGTGCCCGAGTTTGTCATGTTACTTCACATTTATATAGCACCTTATATATCATTTGTATGACCTCAAAGCGCTGGTAGTTTAAACGCCCTTGGGAACCGTAGTTCAAGTCAGCAGAGAGAGATAGTGTCGTATGGTGCATGAGTGCACCGGATATCTGTGAGCAGGTGTAGTTGTTGGAAGAAAGCTGCTTTCTAGCAATAAGTGCAGTGCTGAAGATATCCGTTGAATGTGTGCAGTCAGATGAGTGGACACTGACTGTATTCTGGCTGTGTTAGGCCTGAGGAACTCCTATGTGAACACTTACGCTGGAATGTGCTCAGCTAGCTGCATTTTATTAGGGTGATGAGGTGTTCATGGGGTCATATTCGTAAGTGAACAGCTAGGCCGATGTTATGCTCACCTTGTCCCTGTGGGGCGTGGGTGCTGTCTGGTCTGTTCTGAGGCTGCGGTCTTCACACTGGTTGACTGGTCTGATGGTAGTGATGCATAGACTATTGGTTCCGCTCCTGTTGGTTTGAGTCGGTGAGCTCTCCTTCCTGATATGCACTGCAGGGGCGCGTTGCTGCTGAAGTCCTAGTTACTTCACTGGGCCTTACAGAGTTCCTTTAAAGCCTTAATGTTCAACATTGGGTGTGTCCGTTCCGTGCTGTCTGTTCCTTGATATTGTTCCGTTAGGTCTCAGTGTCCCTGAATGTTCCTTGACCGCTCTCTGTAGAGCGTTGGCTGCTCTGTAATGTCCGTTTTCATAGCATGGTTTGTTTCCGTTATTAATGCTCTTTTGCCTCTTCCTTAGGTGGAGTTGCGGCTCGGTTAGCAGCGAGTGGTGCAGCACCGGAGCCGCAGCGAGGCGTGCAAAAGACGGAAGCCGCAGCGAGCTGGGCTGAACACTGGAGGTGCAGTTGCAGGTACGTGGAATTTGCACGCTGCTGCGAGAGTAGTTGAGCGCGGGACGCGTCTTTGAATCTCAAGAGTTCTCACCTTAATCATCTTCTCTTTCTTTTAGCGGTGCAATGGCACTCCGAAGCAGAAGGTCGTCGTGGTCTGGGTAAGTTGCTGGTTTTTCGTTCTCTTCCTTGCAAGACGCAGGCTGAGGTTGCGGTGAGCTTTACGTTGCTAGAAGCAAAGTAACACAAAGCACGGACTGATGCTAGGATGAGGCTTATATAGCCGGGCTTGTAGCCACACCATCGTCAGGATGGCCACACCTAGTGCACGTGCTAATGGGCCCAGATACTGCTTTACAATGCCAGCCACACCTAGTGCACATGCAGATGGATGCTAACCCACACCAGACTCCCATATTTAATCTCCAGAGTCGCCAGGACGTGGGCCACATGGCTCTTCTGTGCGTCCCACGAGGACGAAGGGGGGTGGTCGTGTGGGATCTCCCTAAGGCGCCCACCACACGGGAGATCACTGAGCACATATGCCCCAGGGCAGCCAGCCATGACAGCCAAATTATCAGGGGTATGGCTGTGTTCTAGTTGATTGATGGTGTATAATAGAGAGTAAGCGTTGCGGTGTGATATGGTGGGTATTTGTAGAGGGCCCGAGATAAGGCAGGACAGGATGGGGGGGGGTGGACATACATAGCGACATACAGATAAGTAGTGACCGGGGTCGATAAAAGTATATATGGGGATACAGGTATATACGGGGATACATGTATATAGAGTATATCTGTTACATCCCTTCCATCCGTTTCATCCGTCGCACCTGGCAGGTTAATGTGTTGGCTGACAACTGCAATGCCCATGTGTGTGGCCTATGTTATTAACATATTAACATGTGTATTCATGTCTCTTTTGATGCAGTGGAGGAGGAGATTGTGGAGGAGGAAGGTTATTCTGAGCCCCAACCAGGCACCAGTGGAGGAAGTGGTGTGGTAGCCCATGAGAATCCATTGGTGCTACAGACCATCCTGGCCAGGGTTGTCTCGGAGTACACCTCGGAGGACACTTATGCCTCTGGTGCTGAATCGGACATGGAACCCACATTTCTGTTGTAGGTGAGCGATTCTACTGTGGATGCGGTTCTGTCCCAAACACCTGCAGGGGCTAGTCAATGTTGGTATGTCAGTCTGTGGTGGTTACGGCTGCATGGTCACGCTCCACAGTATTGGCTGCTGTTCCTGGGGCAGCTGACCAAGGGAGAAATGAAGTCCTGCAGCCACAGGCAGCACCAGCGCAGCAAGGGCCAGGTATCCTTGGGTTCGGCAGGTGTGGGGTCAAGCAACGCAGTGGCCGTGTGCTACCCGGAAATACTGTGTGGGAGCAATCCATGTATACTATTGCACAGCAACAGGGGGCATCATGTGAGATGTTGGCACAGGGCATTGATAGGGTGGTCAATTCCATACTCCCCCCTGAAAGACAGATGGTGCTCCAGCAGCAGGCATTGCAGTCCACATGCCACTCGCACAGGCTGGACATGTCATCCAGCAACAGGGACCGACGGGCTGAACTGGGGGCTCTGCGCACAGCCATAGCTGCTGATGCTGAGGCCCACAGGGTTCCCCTGAGGGAAGAGAATACCTCCCTCAAATCTACTCTGGCTGCACTCGAGTTGGCCAGCAGTAAACAGGCAGAAGAGTAGATGGAGCAGGTGATGAACATCTGTGGAACTCCGTGCAACCCGTGAGGTCTTGCAAGCGGAGATCCGTGCATCCCGTGAGGTCTTGCATGCGGGCCTCCGGGCCATCATGATGCAGAATCCAACCTTTCAGGCCTGCATGCTCGCTGCCATTGAGGAGCAGACCAGGGCTATACATGGTCAGCCTCCCTTACCACACACACCCCGTAATGCTACACAAGAGGGCGACGACAGCATCGACAGCACTCTATACTAGCAGTTCACGCCATGAACCCATGGAGGTTTATTTTCCCTCAACATCCACACATGTGGGTGTTGAGGTGCACCCTGCACCTCCTCCCTCCTGGGTGTGCCCCCCCCATCCCCCTGGGCCACCATTGCCTTTTCTGATTTTTTTTATTTAACTTTTTGGTCTATTGTGCATTCATGTGACAGTGTGTGGCATCTGAAGGCATCCACTATGTGTTACGGCTGGGCCCATACAGGCTGGTCTTGTGTTGGTACACTCCTGGTTTGTGCCTTAGGGTCCAGACACATATGCCGCTCATGCTTCCCCTTTCCATGGGCTTGCAAGGAGGGCAGTGTGTGAAATTAACCTACACAGAGGCATTGACCTTCCATCAGTTCTGTGGTCGGTCTGAAGTCCAACCTGTGTATACAGCCCTAGTGGGGAATTCATGATTGTTTGTCCAGTGCATGGTTAGCATACCTTTTGTTTGGACATCGATTAATGTGCATTTTTTCATGTTACATCTTCATGTATTACCTTGACTGTCTCCATTATGGATTGCCTTCCTGCTGTCTGCGTTACCCTGTCCTCTTTAGCTAGCAGAGACACACTCAAGATAGATGGGGTCCATGTGGAAGCTTTGTCACTTTGAGGCACTTGTGCTATTGTGATTGGTCACTGTGACATGGTCACCGTTGGGTCATGTGTTTATGATATGTTAGGCTGGAAGATGGATGTTCCGGTGTACGATTTCATTTTGATGTGTCAAGAGCGAGTTATTTTGGACCTAGTACCATTTGTCGAAATGCACTTTGTGACAGTAGCGTTATTTGTTGCCCATTTATTTGTCACTTTGGACATTGCATGGTGTAGCAAACGGGCAACTTGAAGTTTGGGAGGGTTTAGGTGACATACCAGGATTTAGATGTGATGTTTTCCATGGGGTTAGTGGCATACAGCAGCTTCAATGTGTGCGCCTTTTGTTCACACAGGATTTGGTTAGTTTAAGGAGCTAGGGATGCACACAATGTAGCACTTCCAAGGACACATTCCCAGGGTGGTACGGGTGGCCTTGACACGTTCCCTTTCCCCTCCCATGCGCAGCAGGCATACCACCATGTCCACCGGTACGTCACGCCGTGTTGCAGCGTTGTGCAGGACACATGCTGCCACAATGATCCTGCACAGTACTGGTGGTGCATATAGTAGCTGTCCACCGGAGTGGTCAAGGGAGCGGAAGTATGACTTTAGCACTCCGAAGGTGCGTTCCACTATGGCCCTAGTTGAAATATGGGCTGCGTTGCATCTTACCTGGGGTGGTGGGGTGGGGTTCCGTATTGGCATCATCATGTAGCTGCTCAGAGGGTAGGCACTGTCCCCTGGGGAGGTGAGAATGGTTATGATTAGTTGGCTTCGTCTATGTCTGTCAACATGCATGCATGCATGTGCACATGCATTTATACTCACCAATGAGCCATGTGTTGCCATGCCTCCCAGCTTCCAGGGTGGACCCTGGATAGTTGGCATATACAGAGGTAATGATTCCCTTGGCATCACATACAAACTGCACATTGATGGAATGCCAGTGCTTGCAATTCCGAGAGATGTGCTCTGTGGCTCTAGGTGGCCGTAGTGCCACATGGGTGCAATCAATGGCACCAAGCACTTTGGTGAAGTGTGCCACCCCATAAAAGTCTTGGAACACGGCCTGCCTTTCTGCGCCTGTTCTGGGCATGTATATGGGCCTGTGGACTGAGGGGCGTGCAGTCACGACTGCCAACACCTAGTGCAAGAGCGTGACTGCGTGGCCTGTGAAACACCCCCCCGCCCCCAACGATGGCAGTTGCCCACTGAAATGACCCAGTGGCCACAAAATGCAGCACATTGAGCACCTTTTTCAAGGGGCTCAGTGCTTGGGAGCACAGGTTGGGTGATGCGTCATCCAGTCAGTGATCAGGTCTAGGATGTTATGAGGTGGAAACCTATACCTGCCATAGAACTGGTACTCGGGCATCCCAAAAAGGCTGGTCCTGGGTAAAAAAAAAAAAAAAAAAAAAAAAAAAAAAAAAGAAGAATGAGGGGCCTGGCTAATACTTCCTCCTCCTCCTCCCACAATCACTGCTGCAAGGAATGGTACATTCAACTTTGCTGTATACAAGCATTTGTGTTCTTGCGCGCTTTTTATGAATTGTTTTAGGTGCGCGGTGACCTTACGCCTGCTTTCGCTTGGCAGACGTGTTTCCATATTAGCGCGTCTTTTCCCACATGCAGGAGAGCCCTGTTCAATTCCACGAATACGGGTTTTTAGTGAGCGTGTTGGCGTTGCAAGTATTTTACTGTGACGCCCAGATTTACGCATATTGCTGCACAAGGAGAGAACAGAAAACACTGACTCGAGGACAATCGATACCTATCCCCAAAAATGGTTGCACACACCAAACCAACCTAAATGTAACATGCAGTATTCTGCTAGCAATTTTACATACTACACATTACCTGACGTTGCCTTTTCATAAATGTACAAGTAATAGCATTCTAGGTACTAGCAAACAGGCAATTGTACATATTACTGCTTTAACACAATTGCCTTTCATCAATACCAACTTGACTATAAGATGATGCTTCATGAAGATCTGCAATTAGAGCATACCCTTTTCATGACTAACACACCACCAGGCAAGCAACACTAAACTTTCTCCTCCTGTATTTATCTCTATGGTTATCACAAGCCACTATAAACACATGATAAACACCACCTCCAAATGCCATGGTAGAAGGAACCACCATGGCAGAAGTGGAACCACTTACCGCCAACAGATTTTCATTTCCACTTTTTTTCCTCTTTCTCCCGAGAGCCAAACAGGATTTAAATGATAGCAAATTCGCAAATTTGCTAAAGATTACCTTATCTTCATGCCATTGCTTGGAGCCACAGCCACAAAGAGTAAAATGCCAAATATGTGACAATACACATACAGGTTTCCCACAGTATATAATTTTTTGGATGCTCTGTATGCAATGGTCACTTACTGAGGAGTTTTATGGACTATTCTAATCAAGTGAATTCCCTAATCATTTCTAACATTTATTTTCTCTCAATTATAAAAGATCTTATTTATTTAATATTTAATATTTATATTGCGCCGGTAGCTCGCGAGCCTCGGGGCGCAGAAACAAGGACACGAGAACGGACGGAACAGATAGTGATTAGACAGAGCAGACGGGACAGTCACATAGAATTAAGCTAACTGAGGCATATGCCGTGATGGCCGTTTATTTGAAGATATGGGTTTTTACCTTTTTGCGAAAACGCGAGTAGTTGGTTTCCAGTCTAAGGTGGTCTGGTAGGTTGTTCCAAAGGTTGGCTGCAAGGGTTGGAAAGGCTCTACCTAAGCCACTTTTGAGTTTGTGAGGTGACGTAGCAATTTTAACAAGTTGGGATGATCTCAGTGTTCTATTAGGAACGTATGGTTTGATCCTAGTTTTTAAGTAGGTTGGTGCCTTTCCGTAGATGCATTTGTGAACGATGGTTAAGGTTTTGAAATGCACCCTATCTTCGATTTTCAGCCAATGAAGCTCTCTTCTGGAGTTGCTGATATGTTCTGTTTTAGTTTTGAGCTTGACAATTCTTACCGCGTTGTTCTGTACAATTTGGTAGCTTTGTAGGCATTGCTTGGAGGCACCCAAGGACTAGAGCGTTGCCATAGTCAAGGCGCGATAAGATGGTGGCTCTTGCTATGGTCGCACAATTTTCCTCGGATATGAAAGGTCTGATGGCTTTTATTAGACGGAGGTGGTAGGCACAGTTTTTTTTGATGAACTGTACTTGGGCGTCCGCACCCAACGATGTTTCTAGCAGCATACCTAGGGTTTTAACCTTGCTTAAGACCGGAATGGGGGTATCTTTAATGTGGAAGGATGTGTAGGATGCGGGTAGCTTAGCACGAGCAGAGGATGAGCCGAAAATCATGAGTTCCGTTTTTTTCCCGTTTAGGCACATCCAATTGGTGTCCATCCATTGCTCCACGTGGTTGTATATCGTGGTAAGTTGCTCGCTATCTTTCTGATAATTGCCACTTAGTTCGAATACAAGCTGTGTGTCGTCAGCATAGTTAGTGAAATAGGTGTTTATGTGGTCTAGAACAAGGCATAGGTATTTTAAGTAAAGATTGAACAGTAGGGGTGACATACTGGCCCCTTGGGGAACTCCACAGAGGATTTCTTTTTCAAGGGAGAACTTGTCCCCCCAGTGCACTCTGGATATTCTGTTTTTGAGAAAGGACATTATCCATCTGATGGCTTCATCAGAGCAGTTGGTGGTCTTTTTTAGCGCGTTCTGGAGTAGGTTATGGTCGAGGAGATCAAATGCGGCGCTGAGGTCGAGTAGAACGAGGAGGCCTGTCTTACCCTTGTCAATAATACCGAGCATTTTGGTCTGCAGATCTAACATGGCCGTCTCGGTACTGTGTGCGGGGCGAAAACCAGACTGCTGTGGGTGGAGGGAATTAGATTCCTCTACGTGTGCCTGGAGCTGCATGGTGGCGATCGTATCCATGATTTTGAGGATGAAGTTGCAGTTTGTTATGGGTCTGAGATTATTCGGATCACGTTGGTCGAGATTGGGTTTTTTTACCAGAGGGGTTACTGTGACTTTTTTGATGGCATTAGGGACTTCCTAATCTCTAAAAGAGGCATTAATGATCTTTGTCAGGATGGGGGCGAAAATGTCTATGTTGTCCAATATTATCTTAGGTGGAATGATATTCTCTGCACAGGTAGTGGGTTTCGTGGTCGCCAGTACTTTGATCATTTCGCTGTTGTTGATCTCTGTGAACTTGAAAGTTCCAATACCTGCTGTTGCAGTCTCAGCTGGCAGAGTAACTGTCGTTTTTTTGTTGGTCAGGGAATTTATGATGGCGTCCCTGGCTTTTGAAATTTTGTTGAAGAAGGCGATCTGAGTGGCATCGCATTCTTCTTGAGAGGGTAGGAAAGGAGGGGTAATGGCTTTGGGTTTTTCTATGGATTTGAGGATATTGAATAGTTTGCTGGTGGAATTGGTGGCTGTAGAAATCTGTTCGTTATAGAAGTTTTTTTTGGCCTCGGTTATCATATGTTTATATATTATTTCACTTTCCTTCCAGCGGGCTTTATTGGCTGATGAAGGATTTTTTAGCCATACATTTTCTCTGTTTCGTTTGTCCTTTTTTTGTTCTGCAAGTTCTTTGGAGAACCATTGTGGTTTTTTTTGGGTGGGTCTAGTTGATTTAGTTTGAAGGGGGGAAATTTGGTCCGTGAGTTTCTCGAGGTGACTAAGTAGATTTGCTAACGTTGTTTCGCAGGAGTCATTCTCGGTTTGGTTTTTATCCACCTCAGCTAGGCATTGTATGAGGTGGTTCCTATCAATGTTTTTGTAGTTACGGTGTGTCGAGAGGGTCGGGCAGTTAGGGGTTTTGGGAAGAGGCAGGGTGATGTGGAAGGATATGCTATGATGGTCTGACCAAATGCAGGGTTCAGTCTTAAACTCTCGGGTTTCGAGGTTGTTAGAGACGACCCATCTTATACAATTATTTTCTTTAGCCCGGAAGATTGTGTGGTACACAAGCATGAAACATCTTTTTTCCGGGTTTGGATAATACCAGAAATGGAGGTCTTTTCCTCAATTTGAATAACAAAACTGAATACAAATGGGCAATAAGCCAACACAGTCACTTTAGTAAAAGAGTTTCTCACCTTACAATCACTTTTCCATGCCCTTCTATGTCCGTCATTCATTTTTTTTCCATTTAGTGGCACAATAAATATTCTATATAGAAACCACGGCACACTTCGGAAATCTAGCTGCTTTCCAAATTCTTATAATAAAAAAGTAGCAATAGGATTGACTCTTGAGGTACTCTGCAGTGGATGTTGGGGGGCGGTGACTTTAAAAAGGGATATGTAGGTGATCTCTGCACTACCCAAGAAGAATGCCATCTAGTGTTGTAGTGTGGTTTCCTCTTATGTTCAAGTGTGGGAGGTCGACCATGAGGCTGGGCACCACAGCCGCATGATTTTATGCAAATGGGGAACATGCGTCTGGCCATCTGCAAGGTGGTGCAGTGCATTTACAGTGATTTGCAGTCCAGGAGGATGGTGATACTTTTGCATAAAACGAGTGTGTACAAGCGCGATTCCACCATCCCACTTGCCTATGTGGCTAACAAATTGTACTCGATTTTGTTTGTGATGTCTCCGGAAAAAAATACACAAGAAAAAAAAACCTGATTGATTAAGCATAGTGAAATCGGAAGTAAAAGCAAATTAAATTTGAAGGGGAAAAAACCCAAACAAAACCCACACACAAGAAGGAAACGTGCAATACTGGAAAAGCGTACCAGAGAGAATTTCTCAATACCAAATAAATGGGGCGGAGAGGATATGCGGTGAGAAAATAAAATTGGGATGGACGACTTGCAGGGGAGTGAGAAAAATAGAAAGAAAACAGTAAGAGGGAGGCCAAATGAAAACATAAAAAATATAGCAAAGACTGTAGAAAGCATTTTGACAGAATTGCAAAAGAAACTCCAATTTGCTTTCCTTCAAAAAAAGCGGGCATACATTAGATTAAAAAAATGAAATGCATCAGAAGTCGTCATAAAAAGGTTTTCAGAGTTTGTCTCTAGGTTACGTTTTCATCAGGAAAGAATTCTTCGAATTGCCATAGAACCTCACATGGTGCTATGCAATGGCAATTTTCTAAACAAATGACTGGCCATTAAAAGTAGCCATAAGATAAAATGGGGTTTCTAGAGAAAGTACACTGGACCCTTCAATTCTGATCCTAACCATCTAATCCACCAACATAGGCGGAAAGATAAACCTGGAGGGACTAGGTCTCATCTGCTAACCTTCAGGCAAAATCGCAGAAGAACCCTTTAGATAAGCTTCCCTCATGCTGTTAAGTGCAGCCCAGATGAACTAGGCTGTGATTGTGCAAAATCTTTGGAAAATAAGGGTACATTTGCCATGATGAAGCTAGTGTGGGACTCAGTGGACCTTCTGGCTCGAGGCTGCGGGAGGTCACGTTCTGAAGGAGATGCACCATCACGTTCTGAAGGAGATGCACCATCAGCAGTACAAGCCACACAGACGGAAACCTTGGGAGTGTTTTTCTTCATTTTTTTGACAATTGCAGGACAGTATAATTAAAAGAAAACACAACTCATGTACATCAATATTTTGATTTTTATTGAAGAAATATATAAAATACAAAGGGAACGGGGCATCAGGGTGGTCACAGGACTCTGAAAATAAATACATTTGATATAAACCACAACAGGTGATAAAGGCTATTTGCATATAATAAAAATAAAACAGTAGCTGTACCAGTATCAATAGAAGATCCTCAAGGTCGTAAATAATTTATTTATGTACAATAAATAACAAGATAACTTGGGAGGGAGGTGATGGAAGTGCAGAAGTGGCCATTTGAAAGTCTTAAACAGAACAGCTAGTCATTAGGTTACATAGATCTTACAGGCTCACACAGAACGATCCTGCACTTCAAAAACAGCTCACAGAATTAGGCCTCATACAGCAGAAACTTGACTGATTACATAACACAGCTATCCTACTAGCTACACAGCGCTCGTAGGCTCAGGCATTCGACAGCTGAGCTATTCCTCAGGAATGACATTTACCTATATGGCCACCTATGCTTTTGCTCCACCTCCCAGATAGAGGAACACCCTCTAAAATATATTAATACAGATCATAAATATGTATTCCTCCCCCACACAGGATTAGAGGTGGAGTGGGGCAGGGCTCTAGAAATGGAAGTGATGGCATAGCACATTGGCATTGCATCTCTGACATCACTTCCTGACTAACTGAAAAGAAGATTAATCCTTTATTCCAGGACAGTGTTCCATCGATTAGGCAACATCATTCGTCCCTGTAGATTTTGACGAATTAGTGTGTTGTCTGGTTAGCTCCAACCCCCGTCCCCCACGCACTCCATCTGCTTCCCTATTCTTGGTTCCCTCCTGTGCATGAGCATCCCTTTAACCCATCACCTTACGCCACCCGTGCTTTTTTTTAACCATGCAGCAAACACTTGCCTGGTGGTTTTTTCGTCTGCATTGTCCTCCGCCTTCGCCACCCCCAGTCGTATCTCTTACCTTCATCTCCTTCAGTCCTCACTCCCTCTTGAGCCTTCCGTATCGATTTTTGCAACTTCACAGATTTACCCTCGACGACTCCTCTCCATCGCATCTCCTCTCTCCATCACTTTCTCGCTCCATCTACCGTCTCTCCCCTTTCAACCTCTTTAGAACCTTTAGTTTGGTCCCCCAAATAACTCCCACAATCCTTCTTCCCTCTCAATCCCCTCTAATTAAACCTACCACTCAAACAATTTTGAGCCTCCAGCCATCCTCTCAGTGGGCAGAGAAGAGAAAAAGGAGGTATGTATTGTGTGTGGACTGGATACCCCAATATCTCCGTCGCAAGACAACCAAACATGAGTCCCCTCTCACAATGTCCCGGAATAAAGGATTTGAGTACAGTTTGTATGCAGCAGCAGGATAGAATAACAGATGAAGTGTGTCCCCAGACACCGCTGGTGTAAGCCTCACCCCCCACACAGAGGCCATGCTTGCTGCGTGCAAGGTCTCCAGTGCAGTCAACAATTTGGTCAACTTCTCCAGCTGGAGTGTTGTACTCAACCAGGTCTTTTAGACCATTGCACACCCCTCGGGTGATCATGGTGGGAAGCGAGAGGAGGCATTGAGGCACTTCTTGGCCTGCTCCAATGGCAGCCATGGGACATTGCAAGCTTGTGTGCCCTGCCCAGGTGAAACCGAGACATCCCAGTGTCCAGACTGTGGCACAAACATGTATGAAGTGCAAGACTGATGGTGCATGTCCCACAGCCAGCCACACATAAGGACTATGAGTAGGCACCAGGGTTGGAGGAGATGCCATTCCCAGACTTGACAATGGTAATGACACTGGTGGCAGCCACCTTGGCTGGGGCGATTGGGCCATGTGCAACAGTGCGAGCAAAGGTTTGCAAGGCATCATATTTAGCACGCAATGCGTCAAGCTCGCCCCGCATTGTGTTGTTCTCACGAGCCAGCTTCTGCACCTCTTGCTGAAGGTCCGTCTTCTGCTTCTCCAGCTCTTCCTTTTGTGAGACACGCTTTACCCTGCAGCTGGCGGCGTAACCCCGGTTCTTCAGGGTGCGACGTCGTTGCTTGAGCCGTGCCACCTCATCTTTAGACAACCCCCGCAGGTGGTGATTCAGCTCTCGTACCGTCATGCCCATCAGCTCATCATCAGAGAGCACTGGGGTATTCTCCCCCATTTCTCGCTTCACCTGTTGAGAGACAAGGGACTATAAACAGGAGCAAACATTGGGTATTTAAACAACTTCCCAAGATAGTCAACCTTGCATTTATTTGCTGAGATGGCCCTTCAACGTTAGAACCCTAAACGATGGTTGACTGGTGTGGAGGGGTGGATAAGACTGTAGAGTCCGCTAGCTTTGAACTTATCCATTATAAGTTTCTAAATTAGGTTAGTAAGAGGGTTGATTGGGCTGGGATGGGCAACATAGGAATGAGGACATCAATGCCGACTAAGACGACAGGGGAATACGTTTTTTCCAGCAGACAGCAACATGAAGCAAACCAGAGTAAATACTGGTCTGGATATTTCGCTAGAGTCTAAGCATTTGGTTGACATTTTAAAGAGGCCTTAGTGCAAGGATCATCTTTTTTAGACTGACTGTTGGTTTGGAATATACTTCTTTACAGACGTTAATTTAGCCTGTTCAGCCTCAAAGATGTAATGTAATCAGTGCCTTAGAACATTGTTTACATAGGAAGAGCAAATGGCATTTTTGGATGATCGTGGAAATAACTTCTCACCTTCAATGCTTTTGATGATATTCCGTCTGAGGACATGGCCCTCCCTTGGGCTTGGGTTGTACTCCTGAAAAAAATAGAAATAGTTATTTGAAGACAACTCAATTCTTGTCCTTTCAGATCCCCCACAAGCACTTCTCTTTGTATGTTTTTCACTTCTCCTATCCCAGAATGTGAAACCAAGCATATTTCGAACTACTAAAATTTCCCTACACTGAAATAGATAATTTCTGGGATCTTTAGATTGATGTACACCAACCAAAATCAAATGATTATTGTATTAATGGGATGGCTTGCAAATCAGTTTGTGTGGATAATATATTAATTATTATAATTTTCTAGTCATTTTTCCCATTTTTTCTAAACCTCAAATGTTCATATTTTAAAACCAATGTTCTCATTTCTTTCTTAAGTAACCACTCATTGCACCAAATACATTTTCTTACTATGGTGTATATATGTTTCAGGATTGTGAATACCAAGTATGTTCAACTACTTAATCCCATCCCCCAAGATGGACTTTTAGGAAACTTCAATACAGCCAGAACACTGATTTTGTTTTATTTGAGGCATTCATTCATTCATTCATTCATTGTGAGGAGAAAGTAAGGCAATTTTCCGTGTTACTAATTGTGTAGATGATGAGTGCTATACAATTAGAATACTAATTAAAGTATAGCACATCATTCTAGTAATATTCTATCAGGGAGCAGAATATGCACTCGCCACTGAAGAATAACAAATGGTAGGATGTGTGTATGTCTAGAACTTATATGTCAATTGACATGGCTGGTCAGTCGCTTGCAACAGCATCGTTATCCGTTTATATACAACGGTTCAACTTGGCGCCAATAATAAAAGTGTATACTTTGATAATGTGTGTAAAATGGTTACATCTGATTTGCAGTAACTTTTGGAATGTTGAGTAAAAGGAGTAGTTACACTAAAATACAAGTCTTTTAAAAACCTGTGGTCTAGAGAGATTATTAAACCTCATTGCTTAATTGACAAGGCAGCCATATCAGAAAATGGAGTGGCTGCGCAGACCCTTCTTTGGCGTTAAATCTTTAAAACATGAGCCGGGATAATCAAGAATAGAAATATTCTTAAACATTTGAAGTGTGTAAATAGATTTAACACTTTAGCAACTCTAAACCAGAGAGGCACTCTTGCCTGGATTCAAGGATGTGCCATCATTTTTTCCCCACAACCTTTCCCCTATTCCCCCCCCCATAGGCCACTTTGCACAGCCCACAGCCTGTCTGGATTGTCACATTTGCTTTTGCCGTATAGACGGGGAGACGCAGGAACAGTCGGATGGGAACGGTGGAGGTACATGAGATAAAGGAGTGGGGCTGGGGCAGCTTCCCATCAGGGGAGGGCAAGAGCAAGACATAGTGGAAGATCAAGGGTGTCCCCTGCACAAGAGACTGTATTCGCATAATTGACCTAAAAACATTTGACCTAAAACATTTGTTTCGGTCAAATTAAATGAAAATGATATATGGGGGTGGACAAGGGTATAGATTAAGTTGAGGGGAAGGCGGAGGGGAGTTGCGCGGGGGGGGGCGTTTCACTCCCTGCATTTGAGAAAAAAAAGAAAAAAAAGTTACATAAATGTCATCAAATGTGATTAGGTCAAATGTTTTGGGTCAAATAGACCCAAACCCAAGAGCAGGGTGGCAGTGGAGATGGTGTGGACTAACTGCCACCCACAAGAAGAGGGACATGCATACAAGTCGGCGGGGGATGGAGGGGCATGTTTACATAAATTCCCCGAAGAACCAAAAATCAGGCTTGGGATATCAGTTCACTACAAAAGTGACATGCTGGGAATTTTCATGGGACCATCCTCACAGTGTGCACTGTCACTGGCTTCATGCCAGTCCCATGGCTTTCTAGAAGGACTCTTCTCTCCCAGGTTCTTCATCATATGAGGATCATATGGCCTCCAGGTCACCTCAGCAGTTGGTCACATGTCCAATTTAAAAGGACCTACCAGAATGTGGAGGAAGTGGATGTCAACATTCTACCGTCTGCTGCCAATATTTCAGGCTGGCACTGTGGCAGAATTTGTGCCACAATAAGCTCTAACAGGTCGGTTACCCCCCTCTCCACCCGCCCCAACTCCCCCATTGACCCCAGTTTAGTAAAAACGTATATGAAGGCACACAAACAGAATTTGCCAAGTAAAGATTTCTTGATTAGCAATGTTGTACTAATATTTTAAAATGTCACCATAAGTCATTTGTACCAAAGATAGAAAATTAGCAAGAGTACAGCATTTTTGTGTACCGCTCAAGACAGACATTAGTGAGGAGTGTCTGTAAATTGTCAGCTGCATGAATGGACACAAATAAATATACCTGTTAAAAAGGCTCAGAAAACATTTTTTCAGTGCAAGGCTTTGTGAGGCTGGGTGCAGTGTTGCACAGCAGTGCCCTGTATATTGAATGCTTGACCCATAATTTGCTGTGTAGAGATTGTTCAGAAGTTTCAAAAAGCCAAAAGGTTCCCAATGTTAAAGGAAAGTTAGAGCCTGAAACTAAGCCCTTAGTATGGATTTGCGGCAGACCGGGTAATGGTCAACATAAGGTGGACAAGATGGCCCTTGTCGGTCATTGATGTCGACGGTTTTCAATATACAGTGAACAAACACTCTGGAGAGGGCAGGGCTGCTAACGGTCCTCAAGCCCAAGTGCAGCATTCCAGCCCTGCTCATCCAATGAAGAGGTATTTGTCACTATCAGCACTCGGCGTCTCCACCTGGGGTGCTGATACTTGTGCGTTTTAAAGGGAACCATGATTTGCGCAAGTCATGCATCCCTTAAAAAGAAATTACCCATATGTCTGTGATTGGAAATAAGTATTTCCAGGACTTGAATGTGAGCACAGGTGAGTGGGCTGTGGTGCTCTAGGTGTGGCACTCCAGTGGACACTGCATCCAAGGACAGGTTGAAGGCTGGGCAGAGGAGTAGCGGCCTCGCATTTAAAGGATGGCAGCTACTTGCAGGTTCCACTTGCGTTCCAGCCCCAAATTGGCCGGCTCCCTCCCGCAGGTGCGAATATACAATCAATCATACAGCAAAGCGAGCTCTGAGGGTGTGGGGGAGGGGGGGGGGGGGACCAACTAGAGTGTATGGTATTTATTTTAATTTCTGAAGCACGCTAAACCCAGGGGAATCAAGGCACTGTTACAGAAGCAGTTACACATACAAGAAGCGATCACAGTAATATACCCGGGCAAAGTTTATGCATCCTACCGTGTGCAGTTTCTGCTAATAGCCACATTTTTAGAAATCTCCTGAAGACCCTCGCTCTTAGAGCAGAGAAATTGGAGGAGCGAGTTCCACCGTTTAGCTGCAAAGGTTGGAAAAGAGGCACCACCAGCTTTGGCTGGTTTGTATTTCGGTTGCAATAGTTTGTGATCGCTGACAATGTTCTGCGTCAATTAGGGGGGGAGCAGAGTTGAACAAACATCTATGTGTGATAGATAGTGTCTTGAAGATAATGCGCTCTCCGATTGGAAGCCAGTGGGCAGGTTTCCTGGCGGCCAAGATGTATTTGCGTCTTGAGATATTGAGCGCTGCTCTAATGTCTTTCCAGATCACCTGCATCTTTCCAATGTTCCGGTCGGAAGTGCCGGAAAATAAGGCATTACAGTAATTCAGCCTTGTATGATTGCACAAGCAATTGCGAGACAGCTGTCCTGGGAGAGGAAGGACCGGTCGGCATTAATCCGTTTAGTTTGGTGTGCAGAGGAAGAGGCTATAGCATTCACTTGGCACGGAAGTGTAGCGTCAAGGTAAACGCCAAGGGTGTTCACTGATGACAGGTATTTCGATGCCATCAATGCAGAAGGATATGTATTCGACATTGAGGTTCTGAATTACTGCGGCAGCCCTACCAGGAGGAGCTCTGAGGCAGTGAATGGTCATCCAGGCCTGTACTGCTGCATAGAACTTGTTTAGAGAGCGGGTGTCCAAGTAGTTGCCAGAGGTATGAGGATTTGTGTGTCATCGGCATAGTTTGTGTAGGATATGCCAATGGGGTCAAGTAGATCGAAGAGGGATTTGGTGAATATGTTGTAGAGGGTCAGGTGACATGATACGTGGGGGGCTCCAGGGGATAGGGGGCAGGTGGGGCACTGTGGTTCTCGACTCTCACGGACCGGCCTTCAACGAAGGTCACCCAAGTGGTGGCTTCCGGCGATAAGTGTGCTGCTGTGGTGGTGTTGGCAGAGGATCTGATGATCAACCAGGTAGAAGGCAGCTGAGAGATTAACGAGGAGGAAGAGCAGGAGGAGGAGGGCCGGTTTTCCCTGATCTCATCAAGCTAGTTTTTGAGGTCAAGCAAGGCAGATTCTGCCGTGGGGTTTCTAGTTCCCTCTGGATTGTGAAAATCTCTTAAATTAGACTTGGCCATTATGATCGCTTGTCTATGCTGCAGTCAATTGCAATTTCAGGAAGTCTGTGGGAGATTTTTTTCCAGTTGGCTTTAGCCAGGCGTTTAGTTTTACTAAGCTCAGGGAGTTTAGGGGTGAACCAGGAATTGGCATGTTTTAGATTTTCTTGGGACTAGTGGTGCAACTGCGTCCACTGCTAAGGTGAGAGTATTTGTGTATAAGTCAGTGAGCAAGCAGGGGTCGTTGGGAGTGCTTGCAGCAGAGGGGCAATACGGTCCTTCGTGTGTTTGCGAGAGCTGCGTGCCCAAGCTGGTGGCAGGGCAGGATGGGCATGTGTGGTACGCTCATGAGGCAAAATGGTGGAACACAATGTGATGGGTCAGACCAAGGGCACAGTGTGTTTGCATGGACGGCTATCTGGCAATTGAGGTCAGCTACCCGTTTAGTGTGTGGCCCTTTAGGCAGGTGAGGTTAAGGACACAGGGTAGGAAGCCATGAGCACTGAATGAATTGGCTAGGGTAGATGCATTCAAGTCAGATGGATCATTGAGGCCCAGGTTCAGGTCGCCCAGTTCTAGACATGGGCTCGATGCCACTGCATGCATGATATCTTCTTCAAAGGTCAGGAGGCGAGAGACAATGAAGATGGTCATGTGTCTGTGTGAGAGGGATAACTTAACTGAGAGTAGGACACAGTTCCCTGCCATAAGTACTGTGGTGTACTTATGGGATGGATTATTTGGCAATCAATAGTGAACTATTGATCACTACTTTGCATAAAGATCTAGTTAGCTTTGCGTAATCAATAGAGAAACTAAGAGTGGATGGAATAGCAGGCAGAGAACTGGGCAAACCGAGTGGACTATTGCAGTTTGCGGCCATCTCCCTTTCAGGGTAGATGGTATAAAGCAACAGGGTAAGAAGATCGGTCAATGATTTTGGGTTCCGCTCATGGGTTGAGAATCAGTGGCACAGATATATGCAACCAGCGGCTCACAGAACTAGGGTTGACAAACGCATTTGGATGTGTGATCATGTTCATTTTCAAGAGTGTTCACTTGTCAATACAAGGCACTCCCCCCTCTGCCCCAACAAAATATTTTGCACTATGAGATTTATACATCAACTTTACTGAAAAACATGGAGACCAATGCAGCGTTTTACAGTAGCAATACTCAGTGATCCAGATAAGATTTTGAAGTGGGAGTATATTACTCCCTATTTTTTTTTAAAGTTGGAAGTCACAGTAAAAATCTAAGTCCACTTCCCGATGGGAGTATTAGAAAACGGAAATGTCTTTGTAAGAATAATTCCTTTGCACACCTAATCATTCCTACACATGGATACTGTTCATTTCTTAGAATTAGGCAGTAGTAATAGTAGTTTCTTCCCGTTGTACTATGTGCACTACTGGTCCAAATGGATCTATGGAGCTGTGCGAGTGAAAGCAGGGGAACATGGTCCTACGTGTCAGTTTCTTATTTTTTGTTGGGAGTCAATTGAAATTCCTGTTATTTGTACCCGCTCTTCATTCTCAGGGCTCTCGTTATATTTACATTCATTTCATATTTGATCAATGGCCACTTAAGAGTCACAGATTATTTTCCTCCAAATATTCTAGAGCCTTGTGTTTTTTTTTAGTCATTGTGAACTTTGATACGGGCCTTATCCAAATTCTTGACCCAGAATGAAGCAATTCCTAATTAGAAGTCAAATTTTGAAGCACAAATATCCTCAACAGACAGAACTGTCTCAGATAATTGGCAATGTATAAACTGTCTAGTGGCATCATGAAAAAGTAAAGGCACAAAAGTGCTCTTAGTATCCTGTGGAAATGACTGATCGCCGACTGTTGGCTTTGAGGCATTTTTTCCAAGAAACTTTGCCTCTTAACCGAAGTCCGATTTTACAAATATTTGATCATAATTTTCGGGGCATCTGCGATCAGGACTTTGAGCTCAGTTTGTGGGTCTGACTGCCATTGACAGAGTAACGATACTGGTGAAATCTGTGGTTCAGAATACGCTGCTTATGGAACTGGAGTCCTTTTTATTATCTACTAGCAGAAGTACCCGTTCGCGAACGGATTCTGTAGACATAACACTGATCCTAGGTCGGTGTTGCGATTGCTTTTCGCTTGATGTGCTTTGCTCCCTGAAGTAAACTGCTCTGGTATGGACGTGTGTGGCTTGCTGGCATACTTTGGGGGCGGCGAGAGTTGGTATGCTGCTGCATCCTGGGATCTTCTGTGCTCTCCCCACCTGTCGCCTCACCCTGGCATGGTGCAGTTTGTTGCTGTGTATTCCGGTGCAAATATCTTGTGCATCCTAGGGCCTGGACCGTTTTGTATCGAGATCGGTCCTTCTATGACCAGTTTGATGTTTAGCCGATATTCAGCCAACAGTCTCATGGGTGAAGGGGCTGAAATCTTGGGGGGGGGGGGGGGGGGTGGGGGGGAAGGGGCAGGTTGGGAGTAGGGTAGGGTGTCCCAAGTGGAATGTAGCCAGTAATGTCCAGAGGGTCCTAACAGGTAACTATACTAAATTTGGTGCAGATTGGTGAAACGATGTGGAATTGTATAAGCAACAATGCTTCGCATATATATATATATATATATATATATATATATATATATATATATATATATATATATACACACACACACATACCCACAGTTTCTCGTTTATCACCTTCTTAGATGTGAACTTACGAATAGTGGAACAATCACTCACGTGTGAGCTACACAGAAAACCAACAGGGTCAAACATGCCACTTCATGCCAAAAGTGGACATCCGAAGAGCTTAATTTGGAGTGTACCATACGGAGAATTCGTTAGGATAAGAAGAAACAGCTCTACTCTGGCCACATATGATACAGAGAGTAAAACCACAGCGAGAGGATTTTTACAGCAATGTTATCCGAAGAAGGTCATCGAAAGAGCGTACCTAAGAGCTAGAAGTCATGACAGACAAATTCTCCTGGTGGACAAAGAAAGACAACTAGGAAAGAGAATGAAGAGACACGTCTTATCCTAACATATGATAGTAGAACAACTGAAGTAAAACGAGAGTTGCAGAGACATTGGAAAGTGCTCACTATTGATAAGGACATTGGTAAGTCACTCAAGAAACATCCAGACATCAGTTTTAGAAGGAACATTTCGATCAGACAGTTTAGTTCATAGCTTTATGGATAAAGAAATACTCGATGATGCGAGCTCCTGGCTAAAAAAAACGAAAGAAAGGTTTCTACAAATGCACAAGGTGTAATATGTGCAAGTTTGCAAAAAACTGTGCCACTTTGGAACACCCAGTAACAGGGGTAACTGCACATCAATGAAAAAATCACGTGCGACACTGAATACGTGGTATACATTCTGTCATGTAAGTGCAACAAGTGGTACGTGGGAAGCACCTAGTGCAAATTGAAAACAAGAGTGCAACAACATGTCAGGGCGATATACAACAAAGATGCGAACTATCCAATGGCCAAACACTTTACTGAATACCACGAGAACAACATGGAAAGTTTTGCATTCTTCGGAATCCATGCCATCGAAAATGGTCCTAGAGGAGGAGACCGAGAGAAAAAGCTACGACAACAAGAAACCCGTTGCATTCTAGATTTTGAAACAAAACAGCCAAGGGGCCACAACATGGACGAAGAACTGTATACCTTTCTAGGACATTGATTGTTATGATCAATGGTCCTTATGTCTGGTACATAACTGATTTGAAGTAATTTCATAAACTGGGTTCCAAATAAATATGAACCAAGTTTTGTTGCAGATTTTAACTAAATGTTGATCACATGTGTCGTGGTGATGGGTATTTGTGTGCTTTTGTGGAGAGCCACGATTGTGGAGTGGTGTATATTTTTAATATTCGGACCAGTATGAACTGACACATAATGTAGGCTAGAGACATGCAGGTAACATCAATTGGGATATTGTCAAAAAATTAATCTGTTCTGAGGCTGCTAAGAACTGAGCACCAAGCACTTTATGGACAATTAAGTCTTTATGCACGTAAGCACCTGGAACTTTGACAAACTGCACTAGGCACTTTATTTGACAAATGTCGAATGCACTATGCACTTTACGTTAAGGCATAAGACACTTTAAAGAAAATAAGGAACTAGATGCAAGCTATGTATTACCACATTACTCGTATCAAGTGGAACATCATTCGAATAAGTTGCAGGCACTATGCTCTCTATTTTAACACACCCAACATCTGCAAGACTAGTACAAAGTGTGCCGTAGGAGAGACCATATCATTAAGAAGTTAATAGTTCACTAATGACAGTACTGGGTACCACGATAGTCGTTAATGATTATTCAATCACTGACTTCACATGAACAAACTCTAACGAGGTAAAATACATAATTGGAACTAAGCTTATCTTAAGATGGCCGCCGGCACACAACTAACTAGCTACTAACATGCAAGACCCTTCTTTATTTCCACTAAATGCCGATCTGCATGTCCTGTCTCTATGCCTACAGTTGTATTGTTTTGTATTTAACGCTATGGTGATAGGATACTGGTGTTGTGAGCAAGCGGCGAGTAACGCCGCGAAACGCGTCAACTTTTTTTTGGGAAAGCCGAAATGCAAGGCATATTATATACGTCGATGCCAACTTTTAACCAATAAAGAGGTTATAAAAGACATGCTGAGAGTGATGTAAATCTCTGAAGTAATATCCGAAGGCGAGTGCTCCTCGAATGACTGATGGCAAGTCAGTTACATGGATGATATATATAATATCTGGTAAATGCATTTGCATAGATAGCGTGGGTGCGTTATGCTCCTACAGCCTCTGTCCATTGGGCACACTGCCCTCTTCCACATGACATGCTGCATCCTATGACTCATCAGTAAGTCACCAATGAGTCTATGCGCTCGCACAACCATTCCAGTATTTTAATTCATCATGATAGCATACTGCTGCATGACCACCATTAACACCTTAGGCCTATCATTGTGTTCTTCTGCCTTGATGTTTGCCGTTGACCTCACATTTGATCACCACTACCTCACAGTGCCACCTTGACTTATGTACTTGCTTTGTATTTTGGTCAGTGCTGCCTCACATTTGAATTGTGTTGTGCCCTAAGGTCGCTTTCAGACCACATTTGGATTGGGTTGTGCCCTATGTTCGCTTTCAGACCACATTTGAATTGGGTTGTGCCCTATGGTCGCTCATCTGCGATCCGACCGGTGCCTCTTGATGCACCCAGCCACACCGATACCCCCTCCCCCCTCCTAGTACCCTTGGATGCTTTTCAGCCCACTCTGAACCTATCCACTCCTGCCTACCACAGGCTAGGTCCACCCAACCTGACTGTGTCCTCCTCCACACACAGTCCCGCCCAGCACAAAATCATGCCCATAGCGTCCTGCAAGCTCACCGTTGCCACCACCACGCTGCTCATTCTCCTTGCAACACGCACTGCTCTCAAACTCTATACTCCTATCCATCCCCTCATACCCACACCACTAAGCCCACTCCCCTACCACAAGCATCTCGCTACGCAGGATACAACACTACCATGCCACATCGCACACCCTGTGTCGTAATTATGCATAGACTAGAAAGACTTAGAGCTCGCACACAGACCACAGAACTTAGCACACTACCCCTTCCCACAGAATTCAGAAACTATCGACTGAGTTCCCGCAACACTTCCAAACACTGCCCCCGCATGGGACACCCCACTCTCCCACAGCCCACCACCCACCAACCTCGCCTCATCCCACAATACCACATCACATATCGGAAACGACCACCACGCGCACTTCCACAAATAAACCACACACACCTCACATCAAATGTGCCCTCCTCAATGTCCGATCTCTCCCAGCTCATGCATCTGATATTCATGACCTCAAAACCAACAATAACATTGACCTATTAGCCATCACCGAAACATGGTTACATGAAGCATCAGGCCCCACCGTTGCACTACCACCTGGCTTCACCATACTCTGATAAGATAGACCTGACCGAATAGGAGGCGGAGTAAGCCTCATCTACAAGGAGAACCTCCAGCTCCGACTTGTCAGTCACCCCTCGACCAACAACTCTGACCTCTTATCGGCCAAACTCACACTGTCAACACTCACCTACTATACCGCCCCACAGGCAACACCCCAGACTCCCAGGATAACATCATTCACATCCTCAGCAATAATATCAAAAGCTCCACCAAAACCCTTTTACTAGGAGACCTCAATCTCGGATTCAACGATACCAAGGACAAATCTGCAGCCAGTCTCACCAAGTAACTCAATGACCTGGGCTACACCCAAATAGAAGAAAGTCCTACTCACACCAAAGGCCGCATTCTTGACTGGATTGCAGACCATAACTGCCGCTCCACTATCACCTCTAATTCCTCACTGCCCTGGACTGACCACAACTGCATAGAGTTCTCTATTCCCATCACCAAAAACCACAAAACTCTGACCCCTGCTAGCGCTGCACAAGTCAGAAGCTCTAAAAAACTCAGGATAATCTGTGCCCATACCTCAATACCCCCGAGTTAGCTCACCCATTCGCTAATGACCCCAATATCCTAGCAGACATCTACAAAGATGTCATCACCAAAGCTATCAATGAACTAGCACAATTCAAATGGAAAAAAGAGAAGAAATCCCTACACACCAACTCATGGTTTACTGAAGAACTGCATTCAATGCAATCCCAAAAAAGAGCAGCACTAAAAAACTGGAAATCTGACCCCTGCACCAGTACCAGTACCAAAAACAAATTCAATTTGATCTCCCACCAATACAAGACAGCTATCACCGATGCCAACGCCTTCAACACTCGAATTTCCAATGCCAAATCACACTCTAAAGAGATCTTTGCCATTTTTAATGAGCTCATCTTCCCCCCCAATACACTAGACGAAATAATCAAAGATGAAGCTTGGTGTACCAGCATCCAAGCTGCCATGCTACACAAAATTGACCTTCTCCAAAAGAAAATCAAAGACCACTGCAAAGCACTTCCACAACAGACAGGAACTAAACCTACCAACAACCCACGCACCTCGTCCAAGCCCACCATACCCGACTTCTCCTTCACAGACGTCACTGAATCAGAAGTTATCAACCGACTAAAAAAAAATCTCAAACCCTCCCCCTGTAAAGGCGATATTTGCCCACCAAAACTCATCAAAGACTGCGCAGACTGCTTTGGCTGCTCTTCACGGCATTCATCAATGCGTCCTTTAAAACAGGCATCATCCCAGCTACCCTCAGAGGCCTGGGTCTGGCCTCTCCTAAAAAATAAACCTACTCTCGACCCCTTACAAGCAAACTACAGACCAATAACCACTGTGCCATTCCTGCAGAAATTACTGGACAAAGCCGCACACTGCCAAATCCAACACTTTCTGGAAACCCACTCCATCCTCTGGACTAGGCAATCAGGCTTCCGGAAAGGACATGGCACAGAAAGTCAGATCACTCAAATCATGGACAAAGGCAAGCCTACTCTTCTGCTCCTCCTAGATCTCTCAGCCACTTTTTGATCTGGTTGATCAAAAGACTCACTTCACACCTCACACACTCAGCCAACTTTTCCAAAGAAGCAGCCCTCTGGATCACCTCCTTCCTAGAGGGAAGAGCCATGAAAGTCTTCTCGGACAGCGCCAACGCCACTCCCACGACAATCCACTGCGGGGTCCCTCAAGGATCATGCACTGCACCCACACTCTATAACTTGTTCACCAAGCCCCTCTTTGACAAACATGACTCATACGGCATCACATACACGAACTACGCAAGTACTTCTACCCCTTTCAGGATCATACAACGAAGACGCCAAAGCACTCCACACAATCTACTCCGTCATCAAGGCATGGATGGCAGTTAACGGCCTTTTCCTCAATGGAGACAAGACTGAAATCATGATATTAGGTCAACAGAACTCCCTAGACAAACTTGACAAACTGTGCGCTAACTTCTCCATTGACATCCATCATCCCCGTATCCACAGCCGTAAAGACACTGGGAGTATACCTTGACTCTTCACCATCTATGACTAGACAAGTCAGCACAATCACTTGCGCATCTGCACACACCACCAAACTCAAACGCCATCAAGCCCTAGCTCTCTAAACCCAACTGCCTCTCTATAGCGAGGGCAACCATTGGAGCCAAACTGAACTACTGCAATGCACTCCTAGCAGGCACATCAGCCAAAAACCTAAACAGACTACAAATCACGCAGTGAAAAAGGGGTTTCTGCGCCCATCTATTACTGCGCCACAGTGAAGTTCCGGTATCAACCAAAACCAGTTTTTCTGAATTAATTCATCTTATATTTATTGATAGCCCATAAGGATGACACGTGTTTCGGCGCCCTAAGTGTGCCTTTTTGAAATCTGGGCATTAAGGCTTGATATACTATCGTCAGAATGCATACACTGGTCTTGTGTTGTCACGCAGAAACCCCTTTTTCACTTTTTGCAAACTGAGTGGGGGAACTCTATGTCTCCGTTCTCTGCTCCCACCGGTGCGACACTAAGACTTTATTGCTTTATTTAATTTGTTGAGGTACAAGATTGACTGCACAAAAAGTTCCCCGAGCTTCATTAATACAAATCACGCAGAACAATGCTCTCCGGGCCGCTCTTAGTATCCCAAGAAGAGAGCATATCACCCAGGCCAGGCACTCAGCCCAATGGCTCCCGGTCAAAGAGCGGATCACTCAAAATCCTCACCCTCACTCACAAATGCCTCTCTCTCTCCGCCCGTCCTACCCATCAGAAACCATCCTCAAACCATCCTCCTCCCGTCCCACCAGGACGCAATAATCCAACCTAATCTGCATCCCACGCATCAAAAAAGCCAAAGCCAGAGGCCTAAGTTTCCCCTACATTGCAGCCAAGACCTGGAACGCTCTTCCTGCAGACATTAGAGCGGAAAACTCGCTCCCTATTTTACGCAGGAAACTGAAAACCTCATTCCTTGCATAATAATTAGGAAACGCTCAGGAATCCATGTAAATAACATTGCTAATGTATTCATGTCTACTGTAAATACTGTATTCGTATGTAATTACTGTATCCTATGTAACTAAGATATTGTCTGTAACAAGCGCCGCGATGACCCCGGGCTGACGTGCGCTCTACAAATCTGAATACACACACACACACACACACACACACACACACACACACACACAGTCCAGCTGTTAATTCTATGGACAGACAACACACCAGCCCTGCAGTAAAGATGAGTCGGATGTGAGATTGCAAGAAAAGCCAAAACAAAAACTACATATCAAGTTCACTGGTAAGACAACAAAATGGTTAATTGAATTTACTACCAATAGTTTATTCTCCACCTGAGGAGAAGTCCTAGTCGCCAGGTACGTTACAAGATTTGCGTCTACTCGCCCCAATGTTGGGGGTACTAGATTCCACTGCATGCTATCCTAGAACTCAAGTGGGTACAACAGTATTCAAAATAATTGTACTTTGCTGTAAAATACAACACTGCTCTTTACAATCTTTGATTTCCGGAGGTCTGGCTTCACATGCTGCCTTACCTTGATGATTGTTCATGGTATTGAGAGAAGAATGTGCTGAGGGTGAGGCCAAAAGGGGTATTAATAGGGAGTAAAAACTGCCACACTTTCAAGGTTACTAAATATGATGTGCAAGAAATATTGTCAATACCCATTATTTGGGATATGGCTATTAAGGGACAAGATTGGCGGATTGTATAGGTGTAGAAAAATCCAAAAGAGGGTTATAGGGTAAGGGTTAGGTTGAGCCTCATGCAATTTTTTGCAGTCTTGGCTGTAAAAAAAATACATCTGATCAAAATAATGGTTGGGGTTTGAATTGTTAATGTATGTATATAAATACGATGAATTGCTGGGAGAACACGCAACAGTAGCTATCCTTTGTTGCCAAATGAAGCAAATAAATGATAACGGGAGGTCTAAGGGTGATATCTACTGAAATTCCATCTGGTCCATTGGGGTAGTAAAGGTCACCATAGTATATAGGTTTGCTGCTTTTGAATTGTATCAACAATGTTTATAATTGCTCATAACAGAAGATGATTGTGATCCTTTATTTTTATCAGCAGTGAGAGGAAAATAATGTGTCATGATCACAGCAAATGGATCGCAGCACTCTACAGGCTTGTAATGGGCTTAATCAACTTAGTTGGAAGGCAAAATTAACAACAAAAAGCCTGGAAATGATAATCTATGATGGCCGGGGTCATTTTTCCCTGGCTGTTTATTCTAAAGGATGTCCGAATCTTCCATCCAATGGTATTGTCTGAAGCAGTGCTTTCTTGGACCACTTGCCTTCCCTACAATTTGGAACCAATTTTCCATAACAGGAACATTTATAAAAATGGACCCGATGATTAAGGAGAGGAAAAGCAGAATTAGGTAGGAGTTTGGGTCCCTGTGTGTGTATGATATGATAACCTGGGGCAACTACTATTGGAGAAGCTGCTCTCAATTGGAGATCGCAAAAGAACTAGGTACAAGCAAATCCTGTTATTAAGACGGTGTGGCTGGAGTATTTGTACTCAGTCTATGCTGCCTCTACAGCTCAGAGGATAGGAATTATTCCTCACAATTTAGAAACAAACAGGTCAAATCTCCAGACAATATAGCCAGGAAGAGATTGGGGGGATGGGAATTCCTGAAAATCTGATGGCTTAGCTAATGTTACAATCAAGGTGAATACCAAATAAATTATAGTCAGAAATGTAAACGTTTTCTCTGGAGAATCCACTTGGGATAAATTGAGCATTACACTTATTCAGAAAAAGGGCAAGGGCGACAGTCCAAATAATTATATGCATATTATTTTACTGGATGGCTATAGAAAAATATTTCCTGCCTGTATTCTTTAAGAGCTCACTAAACAGGTATTTGAGACTGAGCGTTCAAACAGTCTTTCGGAGAAAAATGGGTACCTTTATAAATGGGATGGGGGTAAATCACTTAGGCATTGGTGAAATCTGAAGCCCTGCCTGCTTGGATTTTTCCTTCTGCTTTTGGCTGTAGTTTATACGATAGCCTGCCTCTAAGAAAAGATTCCTGGGGTATTAACAAGGGTCTACCTAAGGTCCTGATCCAGTTACATACTGATGTGGCGGTACGGGTGAGGATCCAAGATTATGGGGTTCTCTAGAGACATCCCCATATACATACCTCCAAGTATCAAAAAGGAGGGGAAATTGAAAGCACATCTTTTTCCACTGCAATTGAAGCTAGCCTAAGTAAATGACATTGTGCTGGACCACTTTCCCATCAGTTTAATGAGCTCCTGTGTAGTTGAAAAGGACTTGGATATAAATAGGTCCATACCAAATCCAAAATAATAAGATTTAATGGTAAGAAGAAAAAGTTGACCCATCAATGGAATATCCATAAACACCCGTCGGAGGAAACTAGAGAACTGTCCTATTTAGGTTGTGGTCAATAATCGGAACTGGACGACTAACGTGAAAATCAAATTAAATAGAAAGTTGATATCTTTGGTCACAAAGTTGAAAAGGTTTGATCTTGAATATGGTGGTTTCACTTCAACTCTGCCGATTTGAAAATATAAATATAAAATACCACCCCATACCCGTTATGGATTGAAATAACCTTAATAAAAAGTGTGCACTGGCTGACAGCCACGAATGGTTTATTTTGAGGCAACTTAGTATTAAGGCTAGATAGCTGTCATTTTACCAAAAGTTTCCCCTGCTAAAAGATATCAATTGCGCTGTAATGGAGAATTGTTAGAGCAGATGTGAACCTCTGTAGTCTGGCACAGATTTGGAGCTCAAGTTTGGATACCTAGGACTAAAAGATCTTCTAAAAAGGACAATAAGATTGGTTCATGTGATAATTAGAGGTAGCTTTGATGGTGCACTATAATAGAGTTTTCCCCCCAATATTGTATACCTCACATTGTGTGTTATTCAATTTCTAAGTGTGTATCCTCAGAATACCTATGAAACTATGTTTTAACTAAACACCTTAAGTAGTTAACCCACATTCTGGCTTAGTTTGTGCACATCAAACACAGACTTTGTAACAAACAGCTCACTGTAGAGACGCTAAAGCATCTTTTTTATACAATGTGAGGAGATGATTTAAGACCGCAGCTTTTCAGTAGATTTGTACATAAAAAATGTAATGTCTACTGTATATAAACCTGTAATCTCTACACAATTATCCTGGTTATGTGTTTTAGGTGGAAGACAAATATCAGATTTGTGATGTATTACAGAGTCAAGTTTATAGAGGAATTTTCCTTTTTACATGTATTTTTATTATTACTTTTTAGATGCAATTGTATTATCAGTATTGGCAGAGGCTGGATTTAAAAATCAAAACAAAGAAAATGTAGAGCTTCTTGTTCCGTCAATGTACTGGCTTGTGAACCGTAGCAAACACGTTTAGTCTCATTTCTATTAGGCAACAATAGGCAATTGACAGATGCACTGTTCCTTCAGCCCATGTTGTAGAGACTGTCAAAAGGCATTTGCCCGAAGAAATGCCCAAAAGGTAAGTTATAACCAAAACTATGTCTGGGCAAAATATCAAACTGATGCCGCAAGACCTTTGAAACCAGTTTTCAAGTCTGTAATGTGGGGACAGTCCACATGCCAAGTCACTTAGGGTTTGAATTTAAGGTGGAGAAATTGAATGCGCTACACCATACATCAGAAAGTATCAGAAAGTAATAGAAATCTAGAAGTTGGTTTGTAGCTTCCATAACCTGAGAGTGTTCAAGCTAAAGGATAGCTTGGTGCGGTCAGTGAGGGGGGGGGGGCAGGGGGTCATTAAAGCACGCCACACAATACTGCTCATCACCATTAAGCAATTCTTTAAGAAGGAAGTAAAACAAGTTATCTGACTGAGCCCGACCAATTCTATTGGCCAGCATTAAGTTAGCAGCCCGTTTGGCTATGGTGGTTAACCATCCTCATCACCGGAGTAGGGTAACATCTTCTTATAGTTAAACATTTTTTAAATCACAAGGCTCCCTCCAATAGTCAGCCTGAACCTGGAACGGACATGGATTGTAAAATCCATCATACAAGGGAAGTCAGCAAGTTCTTAATTATTGGGGGTTAAACTATTTGTATTGCTCAGATGGACGGAGGCTAGGCCTCCCCCAGCAGCACTAGTAGTTCCTTCTTTTCTTATTGGAATGTAGCACTATTGTCAGGTCAGTCTCTCATCAAATATTAAACTTAGACATTAAAATCATCATAGAAATGATCATGCAATGTGGGGACTTGGCTATGCACCAATTTTAACATGAGGCTTATTATGACATTTTTCAGCTAGCATCCTTATGGCCTCTTTGCTAGGCCTCCAAAGGAAAACCACACATGAAAGGTTGCTACTTTTTAGCACATATTCCCTAGTTGGTTCAAGGAAGGGATAACATTAAGAGACAAAATACCCTAGCAGCACACCAATTTAGTTATAATATTCTAAAAAAAAAAAAAAAAAAAAAAAAGAAATAAAGAATGTTAGGGTGGAACACTCCCGTCCCTCGCACACTATGTGTGTTGCAGAAATACAACCAAATATTTATACAATTCAATAAAGATTATTAATTCATATGTTGCTTGTGCAGTGTATATTTTTATAAATCTCAAACATAATTTTCAAGTATTTCTCATCAACAATAATATTCAAGTGACAAAATGTAAAGATTCTTCAAAAAATATAGATCAGTCTTCAAACTAGAAATTTGTCTAGAGATATGTTGTAAATTAGCAACAATTATACTCATTGTTCAACTCATATTCAATATTCCATATTAGGCAACATGTCTCTATTCTGCTCTACGCGTTTTGGGAATTATTCGCTTCGTCAGGAGCTGCTAGTTCTCCTTTTGTACTTCCTTCCTTCCTACAGATGTAATATTTCAGTTATTATATTCATATGTGATTTCAAATATTCAATGCATCTGTCATATTTAGTTCTGGGATTGCGTAATCATCTGGATGATGCTCCAAAATGTGTAGGTTTCTATTACATTTAAAGCGCTGTACTTTATAGCATATTCTGGATATATGTCCCAGCTGGATCTGTATCCAGCTGCGGGTATAACAATATAAAAAGGAGGATGGACTATATCTTAAAAAGTAGCCAATTACAATTAAAAAGGTTTAAAATTGAGAGTAGGATTATGGTTATACCTCTTTCGAGTTGATACTCAGGTAATCTCTTCTCACAGTAGGTTCCTTATTCCTCCGTCAAGACTGGTCATGTTGCAACTTTCAGCTGATCCTAGTGCTTGTAATTTGCTAGTATTCCACTTTCCCCATTCTGGGGTAATCATATGGCATCATTCAGCATGAGTAGGCATGTCCTCCCTATAAAACATGGGTAAGAGTTATGTCACTCTTTGATTTAATACCCGTGATATTACTTATGAATCGTAAATTGATTTCCTCCCTTACCTAATTATGAAGTATGGGGACACGTCCTGTCAAATTGTAATACCCGTTTTCTGTCTGTATAGCCCCAGTGTTCTGTTGGTAATCCTTGCGGTATCCGCTAATCCAACCCAGATATATTATTATGGATATAACCATTTTAATTCATGTCAATAAGTATTTCCCATCTTCGATTCTGTCAGAGCTTACCTTCTGTGTAGGATCCCAGCCGGTTGGGTTTAGCTGCAGTAACGCTGCAAAAGACGAGCGTAATCCAAAATGGCCACTCTATTTGTGTGTGCGCGTCATCACGTTGGTAGCGTGAGGACGTCACGATTGTTTACTTGCGTTACGGCGTGACGTAGGTATGGTGTTTTTTAAAAATAAATCCTGATTAGTGTATATTAAAGCTTTATTAAAGTGCTACACTTTCTCCCCATGGTCCAGGTCAGCATTGGGAAGACACATTTCCTACCTAGCTGCAACCCACATTCCCGCATAGTTGGCCCGCATGCATTCACTTTCTGTGCGCAAAATAACTTATCTTTCTAAGTTTTTGGAAGGGCAGATGGAGAAATTTCCCATTCTCACTTCATCAATTTACAAATGTTTTTACAATTCAAATTTTTTGAGCATCATCCTGGAACTCGCCCTTACCGTACCATGTTCACAATCAAATCCTTGTTGTTCAAGATGAATATCTTTATATATTTGGCACAGTGCTGAACATTAAAGCATTGAGTTCTTGACATCATGACATTTCTTTTATCAATTAACTTGTTGTCCCTTCATCATACAATTTACCATTGTTCCGCAACAGTTTTACAATACATTTTCTTTGCGTGTTACCTACACTGTCCATGGACTTACTGTATCTTGTTGTTGAACTGTTCGATTTGAATTGTTTATTATTTCCCTGCAACTAGGGGTACTTATGATCGTTGCATTTAGGAAAATTCAATTTCAGTTTCAATCCTAATCAACTCAAAGCTGTTTTCAAACGAACAGGCTTAGGCTGAATTCTTCGTTCATCCCATCATGTGTAAGGCTGTTCAGCATCACAATCCAGTAAATCTCTCTCTGGTCCATCCGCTTCCCATGGTTCCCTCCCGTGGGTGCTTTCTTCACTATCTCCAGTATGATCACTTTGAGTTGTGCAATTGTGTGTCTGAGTTGAAGTGTCTCGCGACTGGGGATTTTGCATTGTTGGTTCCGATGGCACTGTTCATTCCACCTCTCTTTTGCTTTCCTGGTGGTTTGGCCGACGTAGAAGATAACACATTGGCAGCTCAGACCATACATCACTGATTTGGTGTCACATTTTGCAAAGTCATGGAGTCTAATTTTATTCCCCTTTTTAGGGTGTCTTACATAGCCTCCTTTCATCACATTGTTGCAATTATTACAACTTAGACATGGATATGTACATGTTTTCTTAGTACTTAGTCTCATTTGCTTTTCTTTTGGTTGTCTTTCAGCCTTCACTAGTTGGTCCCTTAGGTGCCGTCCTCTTTTATAGGCTATCATTGGTGGTTTAGGAAAACGTTGGTGTAATTGTGGGTCCAGTTCTATAATCCGCCAGTTTTTTAATGGCTTTGTCACATGATGACTTTGTCCTGAATATCTCAATGCGAAAAGGAATGGTATTTCGTTTGGTCTGTTTTTTGGTACCAATAAGTCAGTTCTTTCCAAATTCCTTGCTTTCATTCTTGCTTGATCAATTATTGGTTTGGGATAGCCCCTGCCCATGTATCTGTTGGTCCATTTCGCATTTTCAGTTTCCAATATAGTCTCAGTGGAAATCACCATCTTCAACCTTAAAAATTGGCTATAGGGTAGGTTATCTTTCAAGTGTTGTGGAGGTAATGTAATGTGTTGTTGACGTCTGTTTTTTTGTGATAGATGTTGGTTACTATAATGCCATTCTTGTTTTCAAGTTCCACATCCAAGAAATGCAGTAGTGGTGCACCCACTTCCATTGTGAATCCAATCCTTCTATGGATAGAATTGACAAATTTTAGGAATTCGTCCAACTCAGTTCGGTTGCCTCTCCAAATCACAAAAACCTCATCTATACACCTTTTCCAAGGATTATTTTCCTGGACCATTGCTCCTTATTCAAAATATTGATAGTTTTAAGATGATGCATAAATAGATTGGCATATGCTGGGGCCATTGATGAGCCCATCGACGTCCCAGCTGCTTGTAGGTAGAATTGTGACTTCTATCTGAAAAAGTTGTTGACTAATATGATTTTACTTAATTCCAGAATCAAAACTTTGTTGGCCTCACACTTGTTATCTCTCAGTAATGCCCACTCTAGGGCTTCCAAGCCATCCTGGTGCGGAATTGAAGTGTAGAGGCTTTGTACATCAAAAGATATAGCACGTCTGTTTCTTTGATGTTACTCAGTCCTTGGATGCAATTAAAAAGAAATCAGTAGCATCTCTTAGGTATGTACTAGTTTTTTGTACCAAAGGTTGAAATGCTTTATCAACATAGATTGCCAATGGGTTAAAGATACTTTGTCCCTGAAACAATCAGTCTTAGTGGTGGATTCTTTACATCTTTATGTATAGACTGGATATCGCAGAAGACACATTTTCCTGTCAAATGGCCATCCGATAACGCCTGTATTTTATGGACTTCCAAAAATACATAAAGATGTAAAGAATCCACCACTACGACCAAATCTCTTGAATATTATTGTTGATGAGAAATAATGCTTGAAATTATGTTTGAAATTTATAAAAATATACACTGCACAAGCAATGATATATGAATCAAGAATCTTTATTGAATTGTATAAATATTTGGTTGTATTTCTGCAACACACACATTGGGTGTGCGAGGGACGGGAGTGTTCCACAAGACTGTGGACATCTACTGTTTTTCTAATAACATTAAGAACACTCAACTCCCTTCTGGGTGCTGTCCAAATGACCACATCCAAAGATTTAGTTGACAAATTGATATTTGCGTATCAGAAAAAAACCTTTGCACATGTTTTGCCACTCTATAGCAACTTCTTCAGGCAATTTTATAGTCTTCAGAGGATAAAGAACAAAGAAAAACAGTGATTTTATAAGGAAATTCCAGGTTTCCCCTACCAAAAAATATTTAAAACTTTATGAATTAGGTTTGGTCCGAGTCAAAAGTATTTTTTGTAGAGAAATATATATCAGGAAGAAACACTATCTGCACTAATGTAAATAGATCCACAATTACGAGCATATTATATATAGTGCACATGGAAATATCAGCTTGATAATTGGGGCTCATTTGAGCAATTATAGAAAAATCAGTATAAAAAGCTCATTTCTTACATCAAAAGGAGGTGGTTTAAGAAAATACACATTTTGTAATTCATGCAAGTACCAGCGAATTGCAGTGGGGAGAGTAAGGGGAGGTAAGAGAAACATATTTTGGGTCATACTTGCGCAGGAAGACCAGTTAATACATTCATTACTGTGCTTGTAAGGATATTTTAGATTTAAAAAATCTTTTTTAAAAAGGCACTCCAAGATGGCTGCCGGGGCAAGGAGACGTGCGTGAAGCTCTCTCCCCCCAGGCCGTCACGGAAATGCTGCAGAATTAGTGCCCAATCGAAGGTCAGACACTGCCCCACACCTCTTCTAACCTCTAGTGCGATGGATAAGGGGGGGGGTCTCAGACCCTGCGGTAGTGACCGCATAAGGACCCGGAACGGGTGAGGGGGAAGACTGCCCCTCCCCTACCGAGGAACGCCAGAGATGACTGCCTAAGGAGGCGCGGCCGGTCTGGGAAGAGCCGGGCGGCATTTCCTCTGAATGCCGTCACAGTGACACAGGGGACCATCCGCGGTGCAAAGGAGACTCCCCTCCTCCCTTCCACGGCGGCAAAGACGGAGCTGAGCTCAAGGGGGGCAGTAGTGAATGTTGACACCTGGCAGCGCGCATAACCCCAGGCGCGAAGGGTGGAGGGACCCTGTACCCACGGACAAGTCCACACAGGGGGGTGAGATCCCCCACTCACCACAGGCCATAAAGAACAGTCGCCAGAGGAAGCGCAGGCACACCGCGAGTAGCGAGGACTGGGCAGATCTGTACCGAGGAGCAGCAAATACCCCGCTTCCTCCCTATAGCCACATGGGACGTGCTACAGACGACCCAGCAGCAGGGCAAAACAGGACCACAGCTGAGGCAGAGGCAGAGGAGCGGCAAGAGGACACAGCAGGAGGGGACCCCCTGCCCCATATTGCGGCGGGCTCGGGGCCCCCCGCCACCACACGCAGCAGGATACATCCCCCCACGCAAGTCTGACATTGGGGGCGGCGGGGGTAACAAACCCCCACCAATTATCCAGGCACCCCTATGTGGGTGTAACGAGAAGGGGGCAGAGAGGAGGGGTCTCCCCCCACACAAGCCAGACAAGGGGGTCTACGAAGAGGGGGTAAAAAGAAGGGCAACTCCCCCCTGGCACTGGAAAGAGACGCTCTGCAGGATCAGCGATCGGTGCGCACCGCGGATATTACCCAAAACAATGCAATCGCCCCCCACACCCCACACACACCAGTGCGGGGTCGTGTAGAGGAAGACAAAGGCTCAGAGCATCATCCCCGGCAACGTTAGAGACAGCGCCACACGCCCAAAGGGACAATGTCTAAGGCCAAGGGGAAAGGGGCCACAACCAAACTCCCAGAACTCCAGACAGAACGCCAACCTTCTGCAAATGTGGTCCTCAGATGCCCCAATACAGACCAGAGGAAGGGCATATGAAGACCCCCCCCAGCGAAGGCACTTTGCCCGCATCCCACGACCAAACACCCTCAAGGAATGACATGCAAGCTTGGTTCATGGAACTACAAGAAAAGTTCATGTCAACATTGCAGGAACAATTCGCTACGATAAGGGAGGACATGAAGCTGGCGATTCACGACTTGAGGCAAGACCTGACCAAGCTGGAGGAGCGGACTGATATACTCGAGAGAACTCTCCAATTGACAAAAGAAGAAACACAACAAAACAGCGAGACGCAAGAACATCTGGTGAGATTAACCCACAATTTGGAGATACAATGTGAGGATCTCGAGAACCGCTCACTTAGATCTAACATATGCATAAAACACATGGTGGAGTCAGTTCTAGACAAAGACCTCAAAATGGCAGTCCAGGAGGTGTTCAGGGACATCCTCGAAGCATAAGAGGCGGCCGAAATTGGGATCGACAAGAGTGCACAGGGTGGGCCCAAAAAGAACTGGAGCGCCAGGGGAGAGACCTAGAGATGTTCTGGTAGCACTCTCCTCATGCCCACAAAAAGAGCAAATCCTGAGAAGGGCGAGAGGGATGGACCACATAAGAATGAATGGGGAGGACATACAGCTGTACCAAGAACTGGCCCTGGTAACCCTACAAAAAAGAAGGGAGATGGCCCCCCCCTGGTCAAGGAATTAGTGACAAGGCAAATACGCTATAAATGGACATTCCCTTTCGGGCTACTGTTCACCTGGGAGGGCAGACAAAGAAGAGTGACCACATGGGAGGAAGGCCTCAACTTGATGGTGATACAAGCAGACGGAGAGGAGGAGAGTCAATCAAGCAAGGGGAGAGTACCAAAGGAGGCCGAGAGGATGGGAAACGGTTCGGCAAAGAAAGAAGAACACAGGGAAAGAGCGCTGCAGGGTGACGCCCCAGGACGATTAATGAGGATATGGCCAGAACTGGCGGTCACTCTGAGGGGACATACAAAAGCCGCTGGGTGGAGAGAGTTAAGTGGGAATTCAGTGGCACCAAGAGAAGTTCAACATGGCGGCCCGGGACGAACCCCCGGTAGTGGGGTCCGGTAAGGTCGGTGTGAGATGCGGGTTTAGGAATTCCCGCAAAGTCCCCCCCCCCCCCCCCCCCGAGTTTAAGGAGGGCAGGGGGCGATGGGCAGAACACCATATCATCCTTAGGAACCCGTGCCCTACTCGGGGACAGTTGTTTGGTTCAAAATGAATAGTTAAGGGTTGGGGGGAGTTACCAGATGGTGGTGGGGGGCGCCCGGAAGACGGGAAGCATAGCAAGGAATGGGAACCGAGGTAACTGGACTTGGGTTAGGACACCATGGGGAATCTTCGAATCCTAACATATAATCTTAGGGGCCTCAACTCCCCGGTGAAGAGGAAAAAGATGGAGAACTTGCTAAAGAGGGATAAAGCGAATGTGCTACTACTCCAAGAGACACACATTAGAGCCCGGGATAAACAGAAAGTCCACATTAGGGGGTACAAGATCTGGGCCCAGGCAAACGCAACGGAAACAAAGCGGGTGTGTTGATTGCGGTGAAAGAAGGAGTACACTTCAGCCTAGTAGATGGGCACATAGACAAGAATGGGAGGTGTGCATTTGTCAGCTCTGCGATAGAGGGGCAGTGCCTCACCCTAGCTTCAATCTATGCACCCAACACGGAACAAGACAGTTTTCGGAGGGACACGATAGGGAAGCTCGAACATTTTGTAAAAGAAGAGGTAATTCTGGGGGTGGGGGGGGGAGACCTTAACCTGGCTTGGCACCCACACTTAGATAGAAGCTCGGGGGGCTCCCACAGCCAAAGGGGCGTCATCAAAGCATCTCCGGCAGAAGATGGAAAACATGGCCCTTTGTGATGTATGGAGGGAACTCAAGGGCGACCAGAGGGGATACACGTATTTCTCGCATGTACACAATACAATGTAAAGAATAGACTACCTCTGGGCATCTTTGGGACTAATGCACAAGAATCAGGGAATAGAAAAAGGGTCAATCTCACTGTCGGACCATGCACCACTATGGACGGAGGTGAAACTCACGGGAAAGAAAGGTGGTCTCTGGCGTTGGAGGCTCCCACAGGACCTGCTCCAGGATCCTGTAGCAGGAGAGCCGATCAGGGACATGGTGGACGACGGTCTGGGAGGCGTTCAAGGCAGTGGTCCGAGGTAAAATGATAGCCCTAAAAAGGTATCGGGGGATAAACAGAGGCACAGATGGGAAAAAGAGAGGGAGTCCACGATAGTGGACATACAGGAGAAAATCCTGATACAGCCCACCAGAAGCTTTAAAATGTCCTCACACAAGGGCAATCAGAAATGCTCCGCACCAAAAAAAGCAGAGAAATCCCCATGTACCTCAAACAACGCTATTATACTAAGGCCAACAAGGCTGATAAACTCCTCGCCAGGCAACTCTGTGAAAAACAGAAGGGAATGGTGGTTAAAAACATCCAAAACACACAGGGGCTATCTACACGCACGCAGGACATGGGAGAGGCATTCAGGGAATTCTACCAAACGCTGTACACTACGGAATCTCCGGACAGTACCACCCAAGAGGCCTACCTACAGACCCTCCCCATCCCACAGATATCGGAAGAGGATAGGTTAGCACTAGGTAGCCTGATATGGGAAGATGAAGTGAGAAAGGCAATAGCAGAGCTCCCACCCAACAAAGCACCAGGCCCAGATGGCTTCACAGCCCCATTCTACAAGAAATACGCAGATAATCTAATCCCATTCCTAACTAGGTTACTAAACTCCAAAGATAGCAGGAACGTGACCCCGACAATGAACGAAGCAAAGGTACTAGTTTTCCACAAAGCAGGGAAAAGACCCCACATATCCGGCATCCTACCGCCCCATAGCCTTGATAAATTTGGATTCCAAGATATACACAAAAGTCCTGGCAGCAAGATTATCTCCGCTCCTCCCCAACCTGATAAACCGAGACCAGTCAGGCTTTATCCCGGTTCGACAACGGCTGATACACCTAGTGGAAAAGACGGGCATCACACATACTCCGGCACGCCTACTGTCACTAGATGCCGAGAAGGCTTTCGACCGGGTGGAATGGTCTATGCTGTTTAAAACTAAATCTATGGGCTTTGGGGATCAGTATATTGCAATGATAAGAGCCAACTACAAGTCCCCCTCAATTAGGATTGCCATTAAGGGGGGAGGTCACTGGAAGGGTTGATATCATAAGGGGTACAAAGCAGGGCTGTCCACTTTCACCCCCTCTTATACGCCATATTCTTGGAACCACTCTTGATTAAAATTAAGGGAATCTAGGCACATTAGAGGGATAGAAATGGCAGGCATACAACACAAAGTAATAGCCTATGCAGACTACATGTTAATAGCCCAAGAAGATGCGGGGAGGTCATTGGCGGCAGGTGAGAGAACTGGAGACGTTCGGGGCTATTACCGGACTTAAAATAAATAGGAGACAATCAGAAATACTGATCCTGGCGGACAAACGAGGAGAGGTAGAAAGGGAAGCAGTAACACTAGACCTTAAGATCGCAGAAAAGGGGATCAAATAGCTTGGAATAACACCAACACACCGGGTAGGGCTCCTATACGAAGGCAATTATCCCCCACCATTAGAAATCATAAAAAGGGACCTGGGGAGATGGAATCCCCCCACCCCCCCTGACTGTTTCCTGGTGGGGCAGAACATAGTCGATTAAGATGAACATCCTCCCGGGGCTTTTATACTACTTCCAGGCACTCCCAACCTGAGTTCCCAGATCATTTTTCAAAGCACTTTCAAAAGAGGTAGTGTCCTACATATGGAAACGGAACCCCCCCCTCCCCGAGGGTCGCCAGGGCGGTCCTCACAGCCCCTACTAGGGAGTGGGGGATGGCCCTTCCCCATTTTCATATATTTATGGTAGTATTTACCAGTGAGCCCAATTAAGGGTGCTCCGGGAATGGATGGGGAAGATACCCAAACAATCTGGGCGACACAAGATAGGGCAGTAGCTAGATCCCCACTGGGGGAGCTACTGTGGAAAGCCAACACAGGCACCCCAACCTCCACATCAGCAAAGTAATGAGAACTACATTAGAGGCCTGTGATGTCCAAACGCGTAAGGGTATGATGACCATGGTGAATGGCCCATTTACCCCCATCAGTCGGAATCCCCAATTCCCACCTGGGATGAAACGAGGGGCATCCGAGAAATAGGATACAGCGGGCTGCACGAAAATAGGGGAAATGTTTCAGGACAAGGAAATTAGACTATTCGGGGCATATAAATCTCTGCTGAACCTCACAGATAGGGATCAGTATAACTATGACCATCTTAGGCACTAGTTAGCGACACCTGAAATCAAAAGGGCGGCAACAAGAAACCTCACACAATTTGAAATGTATGTCATTACCAACTCTGGGGTCAATAAAGGGTTCTCGACGCAGAACTCAAATGGGCATATATGACCAAGTGGGAGAAAACATTGGGGGGGAAGAACTACCAAGATACCTGTGGTTGGATTTGTGGACGCAAATTCGAAAAATGACCTGCTCGGTCCCAATGAGGGAAATGTGGGTACAAATAGTAGCCCAATGGCACTACACCCCAGAAAGACTCCACACAATGTACCCCCATGCATCAAACCAGTGCTGGAGAGGGTGTGCAGAGGTGGGAACATGGAAACATATGGTGGGACTGCAAGGGGATCAAAAGCTTCTGGTTAGAGGTAAAGACTGAGATGGGGAAAATGCTTCCAGATGTTGGACAGCTGGGGGAAAGGGTATGGCTTTGCGGGATGAGAGACAATGCGGCAAGGAAGTAGAATACGTCACAGTGGAGGAGCTTTATGGGACTACTTATAGCGGCATGGACAGAAACAGTCCAAAGTTGGAAGAAGCTGGACCCTCCACTAGTATTTACACGGCTCTAAAAGGTTTGGTCACAATTGGCTATGGAGAAGCTGACCCACACAATACAAGGAACTGGAGGATTCTTCACAAAGGAATGGGGAACGATCCAAGAATATCTACAATCAGACTACATGGAGCAATGGTGCCCCCATAATATCAAAGTTACAGAAATATTTATTTAGTGTATAAGATATTCTGGTACAGAAAGGTTCCAAGCAGATCTTCCGGGGGGGGGGGGGGGTTGTGCATCGGTTGTGTACTCTGGATTTGAAAACAAAACATTTAAATAAATCTGCTAATCATTAGAAAATAGAGGTACAAGAAATTGTTTGCATAAAAACCTTACTGACAGCTTTAATATGCAGATGTTGACTATTGTACAAAGAATTGGTAAAAACACTTTGTGAAAAAAAAGTTATGGAATCCGAGAATGCAAATTGCATTTTACTAAAAACTTTAATAGTAATAAAGATAATGGTAACAAGAAACAACCTTTTAAACAGTCATAAAAAATGCACTCTACTGTGCAACCCTATATTCTATAAATCAGAAAATGCTCACACATGCCAAGTCACCATAAAAGCCAATGTAATATACGGAGGACAATACAGAGTTGAGAATCTCGTGGTTTGGAAATGAGTCAATTGCACATAAAGTATGGATCTCAACCCAAAAAAAAAAAAAAAAATAATAAAAATCAAAAACACCCACAATATTCTTTATATTAAAACTTGGTCTGCCCACGCAAAATATAACAATATATTTTTCCCCTTAACTCCTCCCCTCCCAGTAATTTGCTAATACTTAAAACTATGAAATTGCTGCTTATACACAAGCTCTTATGATAGAAAGGTCAGTATCCATCATTGATCAAATAAGCACCAATCAGGTTGATATCCGTGCACACTATAAACGTATACAAGAAATTGGATATGTCTGCATTAGCTCCTATTAACATCGACCCATCAAATTTATTTCTTATTCCTAAAAACCTACTTATGATTCAGACGGTAATGATGAACAAACATAACTAGTGTTACAAATCAGAATCAAACTTTCTTTGGATGAGAAACGTAATATCCTTTCCCTTGACCCACCTGGAAAAAATGTGCTGAAAAGCAATCTTGCACATATAAATTCATAACAAATCAACCATCCTATTTTTTTGCTCTTGGACAAAATATTGCTTTAGTTTATTGAATTACAAGCTTGCTCTTTTCACAGAAGGTGTTCGAGCAATCGAAAGTCGTAGGCTATCCAAATGGGTGGAGTCTAGTAGCATAAATTGTTCCGTTTCAGAAATTATTGTTTCAACTATTGCAAAATATTTATTTAAATCTGTTTGCCATGCACCTCACTGGTCTCCATCAGAAAGTTGTTGCTTTTAGTTTAAATTGGCAAACCAAAAAAAACTCACAAAATTCACCTACAAGCGATAAAGGATTTAAAAAAAAAAAAAGCTGGTGGCTAAAATAAAATTCAAAGATTTAAAAAAAACATGGTCTCAAACCTGAAAAAAACAAATGTTTGAACACCATGAACAACAGTCGGGGCAAGCTAGAGAATGGTGAACTAGTACCCAAGAAGTCATCAAAAAAGTAGAGGGTTGTTGGGAATTGATGTGGGTAAGGAGAATTACAATTAGAGAAAGTAAAGTCAACATGAAGCATCAGAAAAGTGATATTCCATGCTTTTGACGAAAGCAACGTTGCCATTTTCTTGCTGATTATTTTTACTGCAAAACTACAGATGGCAAGTGTGATATATATATACACAGGTGGGTCGGATTGCTGGTGTAAGCACACACCCTCCTGTATCATTTCTTGCAATAAAAGAAAAGGTGGTAAACTCAGCGAAACATCATAATTCGAAAACATTTGTAGATCCGGAAAGATCAAATAAAATGTGGCAGAGCTACATTAATGATTTAGCCATATAACAGGCATGAATCCTAGATGGCTTTGCACACCTCCAAACCACATTTGTTTTTGTAGATGGATTGTTCAGAGTCAGAATTTGTGGTTTCCTTCTTCACAACTCAGGCCTGCCAGCAACTTCCAGTTACAAAGAATTGTTCTTTTAAGCCAGTAGAACGCATCTCAAAATCCATATATTATTGGGGTTAGACAGTTCACTTTTTGACTTTTCATATCCTGGCCTAGAACAGAAACAGAAGCCTTCATCGGGGTGTATCTTTCCAGTACCAGGTTGACCCCCTCTGCCACTCTTTCACAAATTTTCTGAGTTTAAAGACAGAGCCAGATCAAGTGGCCGAGTGTACCCTTAGAGTTATTGCATTGCCAGGAGCCATCATTGCGGGCCAGTTTCTTCTGTGCACTCGTTTGGGCAAGGAGTTTATCTGACACACCCCCATGCTGCAGACAAGACTAGATAGGCATTATAAGTAAAGGTGCTGTATTTTAAATAGTTCTATAGTTTGGAGAGCCCTGTAGTTTAATCAGGTGGATTAATTGCCTATTGCAGAACGACAGTCGTTGCCGGATGTGTGTTGCAGTTTGCGACATGCACGTCATAAGCTGCAATTTCATTGAGAGCATGCTCACTTTAGAATGAGACCCCCGAAGAGGCAACAACCCACAATTCTAAAAAACGTTCCACATATAATCGCATCTTTTCATCTATAACGAAGGTGCATGTCAATTAACTCTTCATGCTATAGCTTTATGTCAGTCCCGTTTAATATGGGTCAACACGCCCGCATTCCCTTTGGGAGATAATAAAGTCATGTTTTACTTTGATAAATAGATTGCTGCAATTCCCAGAATTCAAACGGTAAAAGTAAAAAAAACAAGGATTGTATATACAGCCCCCAAAAGGAACTTGCATGTTATGGTGTATGCATGTTTTGCTAAGCGCTATCTGGCTTTGTTTTCAGTGATATTGAGTTATGGTCTTCCATCTTCACCAAATTGCTTCTGTCATGATTCCTGTCCCTCATGTCCCCAGCCCTCCAAGATGTCAGGCTGGAGCCAAGCCACGATCACCTACATGGCCCTCAAGGGCCTCTCCATCCCTCCAAAGACCCACTTGGAGTCAGACTTGGCGCTTGTGGCACCAGACTCCCTCACTCCCATAGGATAACTTTGGGGATTGGACTTTTAGTGCTTTGATGTGGACCAGATGGATGCCCCCACATATTTCGGTTCCCAGAACTGCATGTGCAGTCTAGTCTTTTGGGTGTGGTTCAGCTCAGAGACACATGGGATACCCAGAGACTATTTAAGCCACGACCAGGCTGAGAAACATGCTTTGTGTTTTCTGCACCTGCAGCGTGACACTCACCATGTTCGGATCGGTCTCCAGTAGGGCTGCATCCCTTCTGCGCTCAGCTCCTGCAAGAACAAGAACACCGTTAGGAACAGCCTTACCTAGCGGCGCTTCTGCCCATCATTCATCGCTTCTTCTGTTCTGCAGGCATCTTCGGCGGTGTCATGCCCATCGCGGCACGCCGCTGCCTAAGGAAAAGGGAAAAGAACAGAAAAAAGGCATTAGTAAGTATTCAGCAATTGTTCGCTTATTTTTAAAGACTATACGAGCTTCAGACGCTTACCTGGATCCCAGCCGCTCTGGGGGAACTCAGTCTCTGGAACTCATCCATCTGCAAGAGGGAAAAAGACACTCCAGGTTAGCGTGGAAACATCTAGAGGCGCTGCATATCGCGCTTACACCTCATTTCTTCTTCATAACCGGCATCCACGCTGAAAACGTCGCAGCACCTAAAAGACACAGAAAAAGAACTCAGTTCAATACAAATACAAAAGGGTTGCAACGTGCATCACGCGCTCACTCAGCTTCAGCACTACTCATCTCAGCAGCACGTCGCCATCCCCAGACGCCGGTCATCATCTAAGGAAGGAAAGGAACAAAGTTAGAGAACTGTTCAAAAGACTCATACTTACCTGTCGGGCCAGTGAAGTAACTAGGCAGCAACGAGCCCCCATCAATCAACGCACCCCACCGCTGAAAGTAGGACGGAGAGCACACTTTACAAGAAAACAAGTTGAGCTGTGGATCAAAGGGGAGGGTTGGACCCTGGGGAAGAAGGGGTTCAAGCACACAGAGACAATAGGGAGTTAAACTCTACCAATCCTGTGTTTCAGGCCCAGTCTCCAGTCGAATAGCCTCCAGTGAAGGGTTCGAGGTCGTAAGAGGTCAGAACAGGCCGAGTGACGTCCCCGTGGATACCAGATGAGCGTTACAGCTTCTGGTACCATTGTTCCACTGCCCATCCTCTACATAATTTAACAATTTACTTTGCTAAATATGCACAAGTCCTGCTTGGAACGATCAGGGCCACGTGAATGCTAAATAAGCACACAACATATTTCGCAAGAAGGTTTTCAACATGCATCGATGCTCCGAAAGCGTCAGCTCGACAGGCAAGGTCTGTGCTTCCACACTTCCAGGGCAGGTGGATCATCCGGGCACGTATGATGGTAGCAAAATAGCCTTCTTGTCCTTCCAAAAAATTATAAGAAATCGGTGGGTGCTGTAATTGGACCCCCGACTTTTGCAAGTCAAGTGGAAGGCCGACACCCCGGTGCCACATGCTATGCCACCTATTTTCTGAGAAAAAGGACATCAGTTACTAGTGGACGCCAGTAACCGTTGCAGTAGGACAGTAGGTCTGGCGGATCATTCAATTGGTGGCAATCTTTCACCACTTCCTTCCCCCAAAATGCAGCGATCAAGCAGGGATTGGCTTCTTGGGTGAGCGGGCTTAAAGCGAGTCATGAAGTAATTTTTTCTGATAGGTCAAGTGAGTTTCTATGGTACACAGTTCAAATGAAAAACTAGAACGTTAAGTTAATGTTGACAGTTACTGAGCGTGGCTCCGAGCGAGTCTACTGGTTTAGGAGCCGTGGCGTCACAATATTTCCCATGGAGCAACCAAGAACTGAACTCATGGCTTTTAACTGTGCTGATTATTTGATGGCCGAATACTTGACTCTTAGCCTTTACAGCTCACAGTACTTTTCTTTAATCCACATATGCCACCCCTCTCTCTACTAAGAGCATTCTCCTTCCGGTCACGATCAAGCATTATTTGATAACGCATCATGGTCCTATTCAGTGCTTTAAGCGGGATTAGAAATTGGGGGGGGTTGGGAGGGGCTCCCGTTAGAGGGTGCAGCCCGAGTACGGGTGTGCTTAGGCCACGCCCCCTATCGAGAGCCCCCAATCCCCTGAAGGGGTGGGGGCTGCTAAAAGAAGCAGAGCTATAGCGCACCGATATTATTAATTACCTTTGATGTGCCCAGCCCACTGTTCTACTGCACGTGCCAGCTGAGGTTCCTTTTATTGGAGAGCCATGTCATGACCACATTCCTCTGTTTCCATAACAAAAAAACAAACAACTGTAAACGCCTCAACATGTGAACCAACATTACAACTTTGGGTGCATGGTGCATTCCATCATAGGAGGCTAACAGACCTCTCGTCACCTGGTGATCATAGATCAAACTCCACACTGTGGAATGTTTCTTCAGTCCTTCCATGCTTGCTGTTAATGCCCCTGATCATCTTACTGAGCACAAATTAATAACACATCCTCGTCCTCAGCTTCCTGCCATGCAGGCCCTCTTCCTTCTGGTGACGCCAGCGGAGACATAGACGTTCTGGCCAGTTTCCTTCCCACTGCTTGTTGGGTATCCTCCCTGGAGGTTATGGCTGGTACTGGGGCAACAGCTGGCTGGTGATGAGGCCGGACAGACCCTCGCAAAGTGGTCAACTTTTCCACACATGCATCCTTTGGCCGGGCAATCGCATGCGTGCAGCAGGCCCCATCTGCACTGTGGGCATAGTGCTGCACCTCCCATGCCAGCATCCTTCCGAGCCCACTCTTTCTTGAAAACCTTGCTTCCCTGCCATTTCCCTATAGCATATACGTCCTCCAGTTTCACTCTCTGCATGGACATGTCCATGGCGGACGCTCTTATTTCGGCTAGTTCATGGGACTTGCCCATCTCTAGGATCCTGGCCAGTGTTATATAGGGCTCTCCAATGACCTGCTTCCTCAATTTAGCCAAACTGCAGGCAAAGATGATTTGTTGCCTAATCTGTTCATCCTCATTGTTGCACAATGCACAGGATAGAGCAATGTGCCGCAGCCTTCCGTGGAACGCATCCAGGTTTTATCTGTCTTCCTGGCTTGCTGACCTCGACCTGAACCGCTCAGTCACGGTTGATCACGGCCATAAAACAGTCATTCAGCACCTCAATGGCAGCTGCTTACGATAAATCCATAGGCTGCAGTGTCTTGAACAGATTCTGAACTGCGGGACATGCCGAATATAACAAGTTCGGCCGTCACCCGCTCACTGATCTCAACAGCAAAATGTTCGATCAATGCAGTCCGAGGCGCAAGGCAGGCTCTTGCTCCAACTAGGTCTGATCCACTCTGCAACGCCAGCTGTCCTTGTTGACGGTGTGCACTGCCACCTGCCTGTGCGCCATCCCCAGTCTTCCATGGCGTATTATCAGAGGCTAATGTGGCCTGTGCTTGTGCTAATGTGGAATGCCACAGTATATCCGCGTGTGTGTGTTGGCACGAGCGCTCACGAGGAGACGCAATCCTATGGTGTCCTTACCACCACACCCGACTGATGAGCACAAATCTCCCACCATCTATGCAGTTGACCACCAGCCCAGCAGGTGCAACCGTGCGCTGTGTGTTCCTTCTCTGGGCTAGTGCTCTTGGGCCTTAGCACAGATGCTCTGAGCCCCAAGCGAGGACAATTGTTCTTCGCACATGTTCACACTGTCCCACACACGGAGCACATACCATTTCCTTACTCACTGAGCTCCTGAGCATGGCTAAACAATGCCCGTACTCTCTACCCTATCTGAGAAGAGATCATTTACACTACCCCAGGCACGGAGCACACATTATGCCTTTCTCGTAGTTATGAAACTCCTTAACATGGAGCACAGAGCAAAAATGGAACAAACCATTGGTGGGTTACCCACCCCCCTTTTTATGAGAAGAGCTCCAAGCGTGGAGTGGAAAACTAAAGTACTTTTTTGTGTTTGTTCTTGTAGCCTTCACACAGTGCCCCGACTTCCAGAGGTCCCACCCTCTCCCTCTGTAACGGCTCTGATCCGGAGTGCACGGGTTCAACCCTTTGTAATGCCACGGCACGGCAGAGTGCAGGCCTGCACTGCTGTCGGCATATAGAAAAATGTGTATTGTGTATTTTGAGCGGACAAAAGTCACTGCCGCAGCCCAGGCCCAAATCAAAAAGGAAGATCTTCCTGGAATCATTCTGGAGTCATCAGGTGACTCCATCCTAGAGTCATCCATAACTAGTTCAGTGAGATCATCCGAAACCATGCCGAAGTATGCGTATAGGCCGAAATATTCAAATGAGATTACTATAGAGTTATCACAGAAACTACTCCAAGAGGAGTAGTGATTACTTCCAGTGATGATCTTGTATTACTCCAGGATGACCCCATAACAACTTCAGGGATGGGTTTGAATTACTCCAGGATGACCCTGTGACAACTTTAGGATGGGTTTGAAATTGTGAACGATTATTGCAGACAACTTCAGGAGGATGTTGCTTTCAAACGATTTAGGAAAAGGGTTTTGATTCCTTGTATTACTATAGGGTTAGACTTACGGATAGTGTACTGGAAAACATGGAATTTGTAGCCGTTACTTGCCATCTTTGCTAGAGCACTCAAATGTCATTAACTAAGGTTTGCTGATTTAGTATACAAAATTACAAATCCACCCCACAAAGTCACAAACCAACCTCTAAACTCCCTCATTTCACATCTCACCTCTAGCCTACATGGCATCACACCCAATAAACTCCCACAATTACAAATCACTGCACTAAAATAAACACTTTCAGTGACCTAAACAGAATCCGTTAAAGGTCTACCTGCATGACAAGACTGCCGATCACTTCACCAATATCACTATGAGCAGCTAGCAATTAGTTCGACCATTCACCACACCTAAGAAAACATTAGCTGATCACCAACAGAAATCCAATAGTACAAAAACATGTACTATTTACAAGTTGGCACCAGCCTAAAAATTCACCAAATCAACTATAATTGTTCTGCACACAAGGGTACTTGCATCTTCAGTTTCACAGAGCAGCAAGTGAGCTACAAATTACATTGTAGATTAGTAGCAGGGGCTAGTAGCAGGGGCTGGCGTGGCAACCGAACTCGGTTGTGGGGATGTTCCAATTTTTAAACTGTAATCTGAAAGATTGCGCAGGTGTGGGGTAACGTGTAGGTGTCACTTCATTGACCAAACAGGCATGACCGTCCTACTGTAACAAGAACACACTGTTAAGACGACATGGTGGTTTGAGATTGTCAAATTAGATATGTCTGACAAAACATTTGTAGCAGACAATTGACGGGTTACTTTATAGTCCAATATTTTGCAGTTGTTGCACAGCTACATCTCTGGGAACTGTAACATTACACAGACATCTGCCGATTTAATGTTGCGTCAATCAATTGTCCAGGTAAAGTAAGAGGCAGGTTCTGAGGAAGGAATGAAGAACACTAGCCATCTCTGCCAAAAGACTTAGGTTTTCCAGCTTTTGTGAACAGCCATTAATACGTTTTGGAATAGACCGTTTTCACCCATCAGCTTTTACAACATAATGCTCTTGTTTTTTCACTGCATCTTCTTTTTCCAGATTCCACTAGTAGCTGCTTTTTCTCCTCTACCTTTCTTTTTAAAGCCTCAATTATAGCTTTTCGTTATTTCATCAAATGTATCCTGTGTCTTAATACTGTTTCTTGGCTGTGGCTATGAAAGTTGAAACTTCATAATGTGACTACCAATACAACAAACATTTTGCCTGAGCTGTACACTGGGGTGACTCCCCTTAAGCGTGACCCTATCTGCCCCCTTGGAGTTTTGCTTATTCTTGCTCTCCTGGGCGCCTTCCCTCCCTCCCCGTGCAGCTACCCACAACTCAGTGTAGCCACACACATAAAAGTGTTTATAGGTATATACCCTCGAGAGTGTGCTGTGATCACTATCATTTATAAATAGTGGCGAGCTGCATCACCAATTCCACAAGGTCTACGAATAACGACCTTGAATTAATGAATGGGACAGAAAAACGATTGGTATTTGCTAATCACGCTCTACCTTGGACATCCTAGATTGGTTCCCCAACCCGTGGACTACATTTGGTCACCTGGTCACTATACCAAGTGTTCAATTTCAAGGCCTTAAAGACGGCCAAGGTCGAAACATGTGTCGGCTAACTTTATAGGAATAAATTCACCTACAGATGGATATTGTTTTACTTTCATTCGAAAAGACTGTATACATAACTTTAAGGAGGTAGAGTACGATTCGTTAATACCAATCCACTGTCTGTCCTAGCTGCACACATACTCTGACCTGGACTACGGTCCCCGAGGGCGTTCAACCCATAGTGCTTTGCCAATAACATAAGAGAAATCAGTAGACCATCTATACTTTAGAGCAGTGGTCTTCAAACTTTTTTGGCCTGGGCCCCCACCCTGAGCAAAGTTTGGGCAGGCCGGGCCCCCCCAAAAGTGCCAGATGGACAGTATGTAGAAATCGCTATGAACTTTTGTATGCCATCACTGCACCCTACTCCCAGTACAGACCCTGGGCTCTCCCCACCCTACTCCCACCACTATCCCAGTGCTGCCGCCCATCCTGGTCCCACCAAAGTCCCATAACACAAGCATACACATTTAAATAAAAAATAAATCGCCATAAACGTACCTTCTGCAGGGGACTGCGCGTGGTTGCTAAAATGCCCCGCTGCAGGTTGCTCTGGCCGTATGTGCGAGGCGGCGCAGGAGCACCCCCTCGCACATACATACATGCAGTGCCCCAGCCAGCATTTCCAATGAGCTATGCAAGGCTGGCGAAGCAAAACACCCCCAGCCTTGCATTGGCTCAGTGATCATGTGCGGCTGGGGAAATAAACTGTCAAAGGCAAACAGCGTTTCCCTTTGATAGTTCAGTCAGCCCAGGAGCACTCCCTCAGCTGGAAAAAGCATCTGAGGGAGGGCTCAGTGTTTCACTGGGCTGGCTCCTCGGCTCCTACATAATGGGTGAGGAGGCCAGTGCGTGGACGGCCCCTCACTCATTATGGTTGAGAGGGCAGGCTTGGACTTGCCTATATGGCAATAGGACGATGACCGTCCCAAAAATGCAAAATGCTAGTGTCGGCCTGTCAAAATGGGCCACTTTTTTGGCCAATTTGGGCCAGTTTGAGGAGTTGCTTCAATATGCAGCTAGTAGTTTTGACCATTGTTGCTGAATACATATTCCTTAAATATCACAATTTGTTTACATTTGAACAAAAAAACAACCCCTTGGGTACTATCCAAACAGTCTGTGACTAAAGGACTGAATATCCATTTGCAACTTCTGGCCATTTTTTCCCCATTGGTGACTAAGGCAGTTTTATGGTCCAGTCTGACCATGTGAGCCGCCCCTTCCCATTTCCTCCAATCTAAAAAAACAAAAAAAAAGTCACATTTCATGCTGGGCTATGGCGCCCCGGCGCCCCGCCCCCCCTGTGATGGGGGCGCGCCCCACAGTTTGAAGACCTCTGCTTTAGAGAGTTACTCTAGAGGAAAGAGATAATGTAAATGAGGTGGGCATTGTGTAGCGTTCATCTGTATGTGTAAAAAAAAGGGAACGACTCCGCATTGGGACGTCAGATGTACTCTTCCCCCAAACATCAAATAGATGGAAAAAAAAATAATACATTGCTTACCTAACTAGAAAAGCATGACTGCCTTGAAATACATTCTTCTTCGCGTATTTCTCTTCTACCTTCATCGATACCCTCTATCAGCAATTAACTTCACCAGGAATTGCAAAGGCTCAAATTCCCCATCCTTTCAAATGCACAGAGATTTGTTGGAATCAAAGAGTGCCATGATGATTTGAGTTATTGTCTAAAAGAAGAAATAAAATATGTAAATTTAGTATGTGCTAAGTATTTGTGAACCAGGTCTGTACCCAAAAGCATCAATTTTAGTGGGCTTGCTATGGATGTTCCTGCCTGATGTGTCCTGATTTATGAGTGAAGCGTCTCTTGGTGCTTGGTTAACTTCCTCCAGGACTTCCAATCATTCTGGCTTTAACTAGTTGTATCTGTTTGCAAATTTAGAGGTGGGTGTTCTGGAGAGGCAATACGTTCTTAACTGCAGAGCTCTTGTACCTAAAATGCTGCATTCATTTTGTGTGTGTCCTTTAAAAGACAAGAGCCCGTTTCAGTTTCTTAAATGTAAATATCAACCATAGAGAGCCTTGCAGGCAGCAACATGTACAGGAAATAGGAGGGTATGAAGGGACAGAACCCATGACCAAAGTGATCTTTACTGGGGGAAGAACAAAGTAAATATTACACCTTAGCAGGAAGGCCTTTGCTAATACTAGCCAGGCACCATCCTCCAGAAGGGTCAGAAGTCTCCCCCCGCACACCCGGGCCGCATAAGTATCGCTAATGTGCAATAAATTATGCACTACAGCAGAACTAGTGCAGTGCTCATAGCAGTGCAAAAATCCTGCAAAAAACGAAACCATGCTATGGGTAAACATTGCAGAGGTATGGTTTCTCACACATGCACCACGGCTGGATACATATAGATAACCTATCACGTAGAGGGCCTGGTGCACCCGAGGAAGGCATGGACTATTTGTGTGGAACATTGTGGGGGCATTGGAGCAGCAATAGCATTAAAGCCAGAGAGAGGCAGCCAGTATTTATCCCCTACTTGGAAACGGTTTGAAAGCAATCAGCCTGATCGGTAGAACAGTCATTGTGTGGAACTGGGAAGGAGTCGCCACACTCACGAAAAGGGGGCCTTTGTATGCTGAACAGCTGGGGAGCCTTATGGTAGAGGCCTTTAAACGGGGGATGCCAGGTGGTGGGGGTCTTGGAAGGATTATGGTGACTTTTTAAAAGAAAATATAAGCATTTGTGGCTTGGAGGGGGGGGGGGGGGGGGCAGAAATCATTTTACTCAAGGGGGGGTCTAAGAATAAAAAGCTTGAAGTTTGCCTTAAGCTTAAGCCGAAGACCATTGCCTTAAGGGAATAAAGTGACCCCAAACTTACAAATAGCAAAGCAATTCACAGCACTCCTTTCACGCCCAGGTCACAGAAAGCTCCTGCTACCGCGCCATTCCTCGGGTACACAAGGCTGCTGATAAATCCAGACAAGCAAGAAAATAGCTCAACATCATCTAACGAGAATGAACTGGTACCATCATTAGATACAAAGAAAAACCATAAAAACATTCACCACAGATCATCAAACAATGATCAAAAAAGATTTTCAAAATTAATGACAGGGATCACTATCCGTAGCAAGCATTCAATAAAGTTTACAGGCAAACTATCTTCAACTGCTGATGTCGAGTGGTTGGGGAAAAAAAACTGCATTGAAGAGGCAATAAAATCCCTCCAGGAACCTTATCAACCTATATAGAGAATGTGACATAAGAATAACTAGAACGTACAGTAATCCCGAGTCCCTGAAACTTACATTTGTATATATTAAATCATGTAGCGATTTCCCCAAAGTGTTGAACAAAGTAAACTGAGTAGAGCATGGGTCATGAGGGGAATTAGAACACGGTCCCCTGCGCCCATAAAGGCTGGCACAACTAGCCCTACTGTGAACCGAAAAGGCAATGGAAAAAAGGGGGTAAACAAGCCATCTATGTGCTCTTTACACTAAATGACGTAAAAAGCTCTGCCTCGCGGGTATAGCATCCGTAACTTCCAGCAATGAAAAAAATAATATTCAAAAGCATTACAATACAAAATGAGTCTTTGAATGCCAGACAGTTCGCTTTTTATGTGGGGCAGCTTTGACCTTGAACTTCAGAGTACCTGCCCTGTACACTTTTCACATTACACAAATCTCAACAATCTTCCACAGATTGAAAAGGGGGACGGGTGGGAGTTCAGACTCTCCTTTAATGCAAATTCAGTTGCTGGACAATTAATGGATGCCACTTTTTTTTTTAGTTGGCTGGTGTTCAATGGCTTACGTGAAAGCAATGATCAGGTTGCAAGCATTGTTAAGAGAAATAAATAGATGGGGGCATCTGTCCACTGTTTGTTAGAGGAGTCTTTTTCTCTCCCTTCTTCATGAGACCTTGGATGGCCAATATCTGCAACCATTCTCTGTGCGCAGAATCACAACGGCAAATTTAAGCCGAAAGCACCTTGTGCCACCAGAAGGAGGAACGCGGGAATCAAACAACTCAATTCATAAGGGCGTTTCAACCATCCCCAGCCTGAGACTACACCTGGCGGTGTGTGCAGCACACCCCGTACCAAACAGCGACTCAAAAAGTCTGCCACACACTTCAAAACTTAGCCAGCCTTCATGCTAGCCAAACAAATCTTTTCCACTTGGCCCCCTGCTTCAGAATGAAGCAATATTAAAAGATGCTGCGAAAGTCACACACGCTTCCCACAAGCCACACAGAACAATCCCCACACACGGGAAAAGCTATGCCAGCGGGTGTCTGTGCACTGGCATGCACCTGTCAGCATTGTGTCCTCTACTACAATAGACACATTCTGACAGGGGCTATGCGACACTGTAATGTTCTTATGCAGACAACAGAGTCAAAGCTTGGGTATCGCTGGGTCCGTCCTTCACAGTAAAGCACTGGAATGATTTTGCTCGTACCCACTGAAGGTGTGGTCACATGTACGAGTTGTATATGCACCGTAGAGGACACATAGCAATGTCGCACACAAGGGCACAGCAAGCACGTGGATAATCAACCACTTTAAAGCAACTAGGGATTTTGCAAAGGTTTGTTTAGTACCTTAAGCTTCTGTCATTTAAGCCCACACATGCACTGTCACCTAGGAACCAGGGAGGATAAGTGCTCATCCAAACTAGCAATCAAAATATATGTTAACATAACAGTGCCAGCAAGATAACAATTAGGTTTTTTACCTTTAAAAAGAATAATAATTCCTGATAACAAGATAGTCACTCTACAGGCAGTGGTCTTCAAACTTTTTTGACCCCCGAGCCATCCCCAAGAAAAAAGGTACTTGGCTTTGGCCCTATCCACATGGACTCCAAAATGTTTATCTGGTGTAGAATGGTGCAGGTGCCAAACAACGTTCTTTCAAAATCATTGCTTGCAATAACTCAAATTAGAGGGCAAATATTTGTAAACACAGCATTCTGAATTTTTTGCTACAGGGCACGTGACTAAAGTAGTGTTGGACATTTATTTCCTACAGTAACGTAGGATATACTCAAGTACAAAAACTTGATTATCATCAGTGCAGTCACTTGCAAGTTGGACAGTGGCATACTGGAGAACTAGTGTGAAGGGTGGGCCTGCCTTTCAGCAGCCAGCCATCACTATTGGGTTTATTTTTTGCAATAGCCAACCACAGGTTTTCTTCCAGCTTTGACCAATATTTAGTCTTTAGGGCTGCAAGTGTTGAAAATCCAATCTTGCAAAGGTACGAGGTGCTGAAAGGTAACAGTACGTTGTGCATTTGGATAAAGTAGGAAACTGCATTTTGCCAAAATCCACCCAAGGACAATTTTTTGAATTGTCTCTCCAGTAGGCGGTCACTTTGAAGTTCCATTAGTTCCTCCTGGAGGTGTATTGGTAGGAGGGCGTGCCTCTACGTCTGATAGGAAAGGCTGAACCACTCAGTCATTGATGCTACAATTGTCCTCTGGAAAGTACTTTTGAGAGTGGTTCTGAGCTGGTTTCCCATTAGTTCAGCAACACATGAAAAGATCACTCCGCCTCCTAAAAATCATCTGCTAATAATGGAAACAAATCAGAATGCAGAAATTAACCCTCCTCCTCCAAAGCTCCAACTTTCTTGAATGCTGACATTTTTGCGTTCGTAGCCAATGATGTGGTTGCTTTTCTGTGCCTTGCAAGGAGAGGTTTAAAAAAGAAATATAGCTTTTCAAAGAGGTCGCCATAGTAAGCTACCAGTACAAGCCAGTGTGAATCACGCAGAGGCTCTTCTTTCGTCTGGTCTAAACCCAGGAGAAAGCGTCTCACTTTGTTCCCGAGTTACTAAACACAATTTAAAACGTTGCCCCCTCGAGAGCAATCTGACCTCTGTGTGAAACAAAGCATCATGTTCAGCTCCCATTTCTGCACATAATGTGGCAAACAGACGGGCTCTTGTGCAGTGCATCTTAATAAAATGCACAATCTTTACAACAGATGTCAGCACTGCCGAGAGTCCATTCCCCATATTGCACATAGGCAAAGCTTGCTGGGGATCACGCAGTGTGTCCACAATATATGTGAAGCTACTACCAACACTTCACTTTTAACCCAGTTCTAGCACCAGACATTGAAGGACCACCATCCAAGCAAATACCAACACACGCCTCCCACTTCAGGCAGTGGGAACTTAGGAAGTAGTTAATGCCAATGACTATAGATGCAGTTGCTCTGCCCTGAATTGGTTTACAAAATATTTATCCAATATTTCAAGCACGATATTAATTCTGTACTTATAGAAGAGGACAGATCAATAATGCAGCGGAAAATTGTGGGTCATCACATAAAGATACTTTTGGATTTCTCTGCTGCACAGTCACTAAGCATTACCCGGTTGACCGTGAGAATTGTTGGCAGTATTACTCGCAGCATCTGTAAAGGGCTTTTTTCCCCTCCCTCCAGATAAAGTGGTAAGAAGCTTCCAAAGCATTTGCAGGTATTGAGGGCACGTTTTATCAGTGTCTTCTTGCCCGTGTATGCCTTGCAGCTGCCGTACAAACAAATCCCTGGTCTTTTTTGCTAATGTTTTGTTGCCAAATACGCCTTAACAGTGTTGGCTTCAGGCTTGCTAATGTAGCGCCACAAACCACACGCTGCAGCTTAACCCGTCAACCACTGCGATCCATGTGAACCCAAAATGCAAAAAAGACATCATATTTCCGTGTGCAATTTCTCGTGTCAGTTTCCACCTCTCTTTCCGCTTTTCGTTTGAGATTCCTACCATCTTTGGGCACTAAAACATCCAGTTCTATGTGTTATTTCTGCATTTTAAAGCCCGAACACCAAAAAAAAAGACTGATTCTTCCCCACCCGCCGCTCATTACCTCGTCAATCGGGGGTTTGGGGGGCCCCGAACACCCAATTCCCCCCCCTCCCAACACACACATCTTACCCACATGCGCGCACACACAGTCCAAAACTCACCTCTGCCTCCTGTGACGAATCTGCTGGGGCTCACAGCGCCTGTCAGCCCGGGCGCGGTTTGACAAGTATGATAGTTTGATTTAGAAAGACTGATCTGTGCGGTCACAGATCGGTCTTTCTAAATCACCCCCCGCTCCCATCGGTACAGTGAAAAAGATATTTTCACTTAGTACCAATGATCCATCGAAAAAAGGAGCCTGACTGAAAACATTGCAAACCCCCATGTTAATTTGGGTCACGTTATTTTTTTAAAACCATTTAAAGTTTTCAAAAATTAAAAAGGATTTAAAAGATTTAAATTGACAAACACCACATAAGATTTAAAACAAACCATGTGAAAAGGCTGGGGGGGGGGGAGAGGAGGTGTGACAAAACCATGTGAACAGCTTGAGGGGATTAAAAAAAATCTCTGAGCAGGAATGGGTCAGAAACGCTGCTTGGATAAAAAAAAAAAAAAAACAACATCATATTGATACAAGTCTCACTGTTCAGATTGTGAAGTTCTAGCTTGAATTTTTTGTTGAAGTGTGGTCCTGGACTAGGCCACAGGGTGGCAAAAACCACACCTGGATGCATATTGCACAGGGCTGATATAAACCTCAGTACTTCTACTCAACCCATGTTACATAGGGAAAAGAAATCTTCACTTGCCTGCGTGACTGGGTAAAGTGCTTCGCTGGATTTTTCTTGCTGGGACACAGGTTGACAGACCAACGCTTGGAGCGATGCTGCTGCAATGAAAACAGTTATTCAAGGATACATGGGTCTACCTGCGACAAAAATGAGCAAGGGTTAAAACCAGCTCTTGGGTGTTAGGCATCAGCTAGTAAGGGTTCCATGTGTTAAAAATGCTGCAAAAATGGCTGTTTACAGAACAAACAAAAAAAATATATATATTGCAGTAAAAGGCTGTGGTTTTGCCACTGCCATCCATGTAAAGGATGCGGGGGACACCCCTGCAACTCCCAGACCCATTATACCATTTAAGGGGAGCATGGGACACCCCCACAACCCCTGCTCCCATTAAAATGGTATACCTTTACCAGGTCAAACCACGATTTTTTGTAAAGGTAACATTTTTGCCGCAATTGTATTACTGCATACCGCTAGTAAGCCGGACTTAAGGCTGGGAAACCAGGAGAGTACACAGTGCACTGTAAATGCAACTCCCACATGAGACGTGGACTTTCAGTACCGCCCCAAACTGGACATGAGAAAGGAACAGCCCCAAAAATAGGTTTGAAATCCCCGAATATGACTCCTACTATATCTTTAAAATTACCCCACCATCACCCACAGCAAAATACAGTAGTTTTGAAATAAATAAATAAGGACATTACCATCGGCAAGTCGTAATACAGATGTGCAGATTTTTTTTTTTAAGGTGCCATTGCTGTTGGGGTCTTTGCTGTCCAAGATGAGATGATTGAGCCAATTTGTGTTCCTGCAATTGAAGAAGTACAATAAAAAAATATTATAGATGTACCAGATTGAGCGTACCAATATTTGTGCACTACACTCTGCCAGTCAGTACACATCCTCCCCCGCACACAAAAGGAACCTAGGGTGCAGGGTCCAACTGGGAAATCTCCGAAGTTCCCTATAGGTCAGTCCACCCCAGCTGGCAGAAAGCAGTCAGAGGACATACCTGAAAACGTGACTCAAAGCCACAGAGACAAAAAAAATAAAAGAGCGAGCGAGAGTAAGAGTATCAGCTTGTTATATTTTACCATTAACAGTTGAGAAGTCCAGCCTGCTGGCATTCCAATCAGGCATCTACATATCTTACATAGAATATGACAGTAGTTCTTAACTCACCGAGCTAACTTTTGGAAACATGAAATAATAGCCATGTAGCTCATACTGCAGTTAGGTAACATTGCTGATGTAGCAGCAGACTCCAGAGGGTGCCATGCCAGACACGAGGGCCCCTGGCTTCTCTGCAACATGTGGTGCCACATGCAGGCTAAGGCCTGACACCCACATCAGGATGATATACACGAATTCCACTTTAAATCACTTCTATGGCAGCGGTGAACCCAAAGTGCTGTTGGTAATGCAGTGATTTTAGTACATCAAGGGATGCAAAGACTTGCTCTATAGTAGATGGCTCCCAGGGTAGCTCAGCAGGTTGACAGACCATTGCTGAGACTGTGTTTAAGGATGAATTTAACCAAAACAATAAAAACAAAAATATATGCAAAACTTGTTAATCGAATGACTTTTTGCAATTTTTTTTTAAAAAGGAAGTGCTATAAAATATTTTTGGCCAAGGGATGGGCTGGGGTATTTCTGCCTCCGTTTAGCACCCATGAACCCATTTTAATTTCCTAATAACTGCTGTCAGCACAATGGAAGCATTTATTTGTAAACAGAACATCTTTATAAATATAACCTGTGATAAAACACAAAGCAAGGGGCACACAAATTGTATTGGTGTGGTGCTCAGGGAAATAAATAAATGCATACATCTCAAAAGAAAAACTAGTGAACGCAAGTTTCAGCAGCGTTTTTGAGTTTGGAAATGACTTTCCTTTGAACAATAATGTGTCCAGCATGTAGAATGCCTGCTTTCAACAGTGACCACCCCGTCCCCGCCACAGTGATGTTCATGGCCCATTGATTTCCGTGGTGTCCTTTTCAGGACAGAAAAAAACAGTATGAGCAAACAGAGCCAGGAAATACGTGAGCGAAAGCTGGGGAAAAGGAGCACTGCTTAGATTAGGTCACCGAGTCCCCAGCTTCCCTCTGCAAAGTTGGGGGGATTGGTAAAGCCATGGCGGAGCCTGGCCGGATCTTTGGACCCGGCACCAGATGTCATGCCGGATCTCAGACCCAGCCAATGCCGTCCCAAGGACCAGAGGGGTGACGAGGCAGAGGGACAGCCAAAGCGGGGGGGGGGCGGTGTTGTATGATATCTGGCTCCCCCACGGCAGATTGCTGGAGAGCCCACCAATCTGCTGTGGGGGAGCTGGATATCATACAACACTGGCAATGCATGCTTCTGTTGCCGCTCGCCTCTTCTTCCCCCATGGCCAAGCAAGGTGGGGGCAAAGAGGGAGAGGGACACAGGGGGAACCAGCATTGCAGTGATCCAGCCCCCCTGCCCCACGTGTTAATCTTCATGGGTCCAAAGGGGGAAAGGGAAGCAGAGGGCTCGATAAAGGCCTGAAACGCTTGCTTCCCGGCACTCCCTCCAACTGTGGTGTGCGGTCTGAGTGGAGAAGCGGCATCCCTTACCAGGCAATAAGACGCTGTCGGCACCAGCAGGAAAAAACAACGCAGCGTGGACACGCGATTCAAATGCAGGAAAGTGCACGTCCAGGCTGCGTTTATTTACCGCGCCCCCATCAAGTTGCACTGACTGAGCATGTATTTTCGATTTTCTCGCTGTCCTGGATCACACGCCCAACAGTTTGAAGACCTCTGCCTACAGTATGGCTATTTTTTAGCGCTAAATACTCATTATGTTGCTGGCAAGACTACATAGGCGTTGCATTTTCACTGTATACTAGCAAAGCAACATGCAGGCACCTAGCCAGTGAGACAACGCAGGTAAATCAAGGAAGTCGCAAGGAAATGAAGGAAGTCAGTCCTATACAGAAAGAAAGAAATATGGTCAAGAAAGACATCTTGTGGTACAGACTCTGGTCGGTACAGCTCAATGCACTGCCTGGCAGCACTGAGCGGAAAACGTTCAGAACCCCTCACCTCGTAAAGGCAGTAAAGTTACAGAAATCATACCAAGGGAACTGCATGCCGTCGTAGTGAGCTCATTACTGTTTTAACAGTGAAAACTGTGTTGCTCAGATAACGCAGCGCTGGTCATTGGGCCGGCTCTCGTCGGATTCGAGATCCGGCACCAGATGTGTAGCTGGATCACGGGAGGTAGAAAAAAGGGGAGGCCTGATTATTGTCTATGGCCCTTCAGGCAGTTCTGCAATATAATAAGGGATAAGGCCAACTAGACCAGAGATGACAAATAACTATTGTTTAAATCAAAATAGTTTTTTATTATCCAAATACACATATCATGAAAAAATCGGCTCCACAAACCAAATGCAATACATCCCTCCAAAAACCATTCATTCATAACTCATCCATCCAATAATCATATTTGCAAAAATTGAATAAAACAAGGTGATACTTTGTATATACCACAAATAGTAAATCAGTCAATTATAAGTTCAACACTCGATTATTTTACAATGTGCCCCTCTGTTGGTATTCGGGGTTTTTTTTGAAAACTGTTGTCAACATGTTTCGGTTAAGTTTTCACACGAGGATGAGACAGTCCCCTCGTGTATTGACTTAGTGTTTAACCTTCTTCAAGACAGGAGAGCAATCGCCAACTTGGCGTTGTCTCTTGGTAAAAAACCAAAGGTGAGCGGTGTGTGGCAGGAGAGCCTTGAATCTAAAAATAAAAAAGAATAAAAATTGTCATCTCTGTGTTTACTCAACAAACTATTTACTTAGTATCTACATATAGTTTGCTTAGTTAACTATATATCACCTGTTAACCTCCTCTGAAACTTTCAGGGGCTGGCGAACCAGTGTGATGGAGTCGATCCCGTAGTGAATGCTTCCAGCAATGGCGCTTCACGTAATGGATGCCCTATAGTAAAAAGGACATGTGTGTTTTAAAATTCAGAAATGAGAACCTACTCAGGTCATTCACAAATAATGGGTTGGTACTCACTGTTATTCTCAAAAAGGAAAATATTTTCTTTTTTCTAATTTCCAGTTCGAAAATAGTGCCAATTAATTCATTAAAGCAACTGCGTTTTTAAAACGCCTGCGAAGGAGAAAACAAAGCATATGAAACATGCATTAACTGCTATGTTTCAAAGCGGCAGCAATCTGTCATTGTTGGATAAACTCCAGCACAATCACGCTTTAAAACCGGGAACACTTACTTGAGACAGCCGTATGTTTAATCGCTGTTACGGCTCACTGGCAAGAAGTGTAGCAAAATTTACGGCCGTGAACCGAAGGGCTGCCTATGTAAACAACAGACACAGAGCGGCATGATTAGTGTCTGCTCATTAAACTTGGTGCACTTCGGCACTGCTGTTTATGAAAATCATTCTTCTCTTACCTTGTTAAAGGCGAGAGATGGAATCCAGGACCCTGCTGCGCAGTCAATAGTCTGCGCTCCTATCGTCTGCCAGAGTTTTTGTAAACGCTGTGCAGGCATGCGCTTAGGCCTCACAAAGCGGTCGCTTGGAATTATGGGCTTCGTAGTCTATACTGACATATACAGGCTGATTCACATGTCACTGCCTGAGAATCTCGTGCATCCATCGCGAAATATTCTGTTTGTCAGTCTTGTGTTTCCTGGCTCGACATCTGCCGGAAATGTAGCTCACCGTCTGACAGACTCATGTAAACGCTGTATAAACATGCGCTATGGCCAGAGAGAACAACCGCTTGGAATTGTGGGCTTCGTAGTGCGTAGTGTCACTATGGATGATATAATATCGTCCGTGTTCAAATATAATAAGATGTATATGTCAGTATAGACTACGAAGCCCATAATTCCAAGCGACCGCTTTGTGAGGCCTAAGCACATGCCTGCACAGCGTTTACAAAAACTCTGGCAGACGATAGGAGCGCAGACTATTGACTGCGCAGCAGGGTCCTGGATTCCATCTCTCGCCTTTAACAAGGTAAGAGAAGAATGATTTTCATAAACAGCAGTGCCGAAGTGCACCAAGTTTAATGAGCAGACACTAATCATGCCGCTCTGTGTCTATTGTTTACATAGGCAGCCCTTCGGTTCACGGCCGTAAATTTTGCTACACTTCTTGCCAGTGAGCCGTAACAGCAATTAAACATACGGCTGTCTCAAGTAAGTGTTCCCGGTTTTAAAGCGTGATTGTGCTGGAGTTTATCCAACAATGACAGATTGCTGCCGCTTTGAAACATAGCAGTTAATGCATGTTTCATATGCTTTGTTTTCTCCTTCGCAGGCGTTTTAAAGACGCAGTTGCTTTAATGAATTAATTGGTACTATTTTCGAACTGGAAATTAAAAAATATATATTTTCCTTTTTGAGAATAACAGTGATTACCAACCCATTATTTGTGAATGACCTGAGTAGGTTCTCATTTCTGAATTTTAAAACACACATGTCCTTTTTACTTTAGGGCATCCATTACGTGAAGCGGCATTGTTGGAAGCATTCACTACGGGATCGACTCCATCACACCGGTTCGCCAGCCCCTGAAAGTTTCAGAGGAGGTTAACAGGTGATATATAGTTAACTAAGCAAACTATATGTAGATACTAAGTAAATAGTTTGTTGAGTAAACACAGAGATGACAATTTTTATTCTTTTTTATTTTTAGATTCAAGGCTCTCCTGCCACACACCGCTCACCTTTGGTTTTTTACCAAGAGGCAACGCCAAGTTGGCGATTGCTCTCCTGTCCTGAAGAAGGTTTAACACTAAGTCAATACACGAGGGGACTGTCTCATCCTCGTGTGACAACTTAACCGAAACATGTTGACAACAGTTTTAAAAAAAAACCCGAATACCAACAGAGGGGCACATTGTAAAATAATCGAGTGTTGAAATTATAATTGACTGATTTACTATTTGGGGTATATACAAAGTATCACCTTGTTTTATTCAATTTTTGCAAATATGATTATTGGATGGATGAGTTATGAATGAATGGTTTTTGGAGGGATGTATTGCATTTGGTTTGTGGAGCCGATTTTTTCATGATATGTGTATTTGGATAATAAACAAAAAACTATTTTGATTTAAACAATAGTTATTTGTCATCTCTGGTCTAGTTGGCCTTATCCCTTATTATATTGCTGGATCACGGGATCCAGCCAGAGCCGGCTGCCGCAAACCCCAAACCCATGCTCTGGGTTACTTTGGGAAAAAAAAGGAAAGCGCCTGCGGCGGCCTGGAGTAGGGGAGCGGAACAGCTCATTGATGCCATGAGCGCTCTGATGGTTCCGCCCCCTACGTGTACACAGCAGGACTTTGCTACAGGTCACAGCTGCAGGAGAAGCAAACTAACTTCTTGGGGTGACCCCGTGCAGGGTGCACAGGAGGAAGTTACAGTCCTCAGCCATGACCCGGTTTATTTATGCAATGTTTGTCAGATACACGGACCCGGATTATTCATTTATTTGTGCAATGTTTGTCGGATACTTGTATCCGACAAACATTGCATTAAAAAAATATACAGATATCTGACAAACATTGCATGAATAAATAAATACCCCTATTATCATTGAAACTATCCCACACGGTGCAGCCACCCAACTGCTTTCATAGGGGAGCTGCAGGAGCTGTGCCGGGTCTGGTTCAAGTAAAAGAAAACGTTGATTATGGCGAACAGAAATCAGCAGTTTTAAGAATAAGGTTGCAGGACAATCCCTCGGTTTAAACCAGGATTTCCCCAAAGATGATCTGCTCTTTCACCATTAGCTAGAGTAATTGCTCTTCTTAATGATTCTTTAACAGTCTGCTTAAAATAATCCTCTGCATAAGCTCAGATCACAGTATAGACTAACATTGCTGTTGGTAGTTTAGGTGCACAGATGGCTGGTACGGTACAAGTGCGGGTCGGACTGGGCCATAAAATTGTCTTGCGCACCAATCCAATGACAAAGTGGCCTATAGTTGTAAATGCCAATTCATTCCTTTTGTGACCCTGTTTGAACAGTACCAAAAGGGGAAGGTTTTTTTTTTTTTTTTTTTTAAATAAAATGGGATGCAAATTGTGCATTTCAAAGAATATTTACTCAGCAACAATGGTCAAAACTATGATTCATATAGTGAAATAACATCACCATTGCCATGGAAGCGATTTAAAGTGGAATTGATATATAGTTTGAAAAAAAGAAGTACCACGAAAGCAATTGCGCCGTTTTAAACTATTATTGTGGACATTTCCTTTGATCTGAGGTCAACAGCCAGCTCCGCACCCCAAACCCTGCCTCTTTTGGCACAGCCCCCTTCAACTCCGGCCCTTGTGGAAGACCCACCTCACCCCCCAAATTGTTTCCATTTCCACCACTGGATAAGGGTGAAGATGGGGGGTACAACCCGACTTGCTGCTGGCAGCCGAATCTGCCTTGAAATTCTCTCGGCGTGTGCGGCCGACATGGGGATACCAGCCAAGAAGACACACAAAGATCCGCTGTTGGTGCAACTAAATTCAAAATAGGAAAAACAAACCCAGCGGTGTTTTGTTGTCTCCTGTTCCTCTCCCTTGCCTTGTCGTGCTCTGAGCCACCTGTGTATGAGCTCGATATATATACAAATATAATTATCATCATTAAATATACCTGGCGCTTGTACGAGATGAATAAGCGGGCGTGGAACACTCCTTCCTCCGTAATTCTCTTCCTAAGCACGTAGATGTCCCACGTGAAAACGTCACAACGACGTAAGAGTCATGTCATTACGCCGTAAAGGCATTTCAGAAAGTATCGGCAAACTTTTAAACAAACACACAATGATATCGGGTCTCATAGGGACTTTAAATCTACGATTAATAATGAAAGCAATACAAGGCTTCCGTTTAGCGTTCTCTTTCACACATTACACAGGAGTAAATGAAATAACCCCTCCCCGGGAATACCCAAATCGCCCCCATGCAGGAGAAATAAATAACCGAACTGTTATGCTAGAATGCGTACCCAAATACGTCTGTCTGCATAAGACAAACCGCAAAACGACCTGAATCCACCTGTACTTTAAAGTAAAACCGATGCACATTACAAACCCCAAAATATACAGAAATACTCGCTCCCCAATATCGCCTCACCCCTTTGAAGCACATTACGTATCCTCAAACTAAACTGAAATAACAAAAAAAACAAAACCCAATACATCTGTACTTTAAGTAAACGTCACCCCTGAAGCACATTACAAACCACCAAAATACACAGATATAGCCCCTCCCCAATATTACTGCTCTGTATTACAGTATCAATCCACAATAGATAACTTTAAGTCTTCCCAGAAACCAAATAACAATCAACTTACGAAATGTGCTTTGCAATGGAGGAATCGCTTCCGCAACGCCTTGCCTTCGCGCTCGTGCAAAAAATATGACACAGTGAACCTTCAAACCCACGTGATGCAGAGCAGCCCAAGTGAAGAAGTGGTCGGAGGCGGGCCTTGCTATGGTCCCTTTCTCGAATGGGAACTAGTATCTACCCTTTACGAAACGCTCATGTCAAGTTTCCAGGCAGCATCAGGTGAGTTTATGCCATCCAGCTCATGTAGTGAATTTTATATGCATTTCTTTTAGCATCCATTAACTTAGACGATCTCACCCCTTTGTTGTTATACTGTCAAGTGGAGCCCTTTTGCAACCTCTTGGAATGCACGTTGAAGCTGTAATTCCTTGTATATTGTACTTATCACTTGTTGAAATTAAATATTATAAGTACGTGATTTTCTAAACATCTGGTTTTGAAATTACACTGGGCAGCCTGTTGTTGGTATTATAGACACAGTAGCTGCACCGAAGCTCATTTATGGTACAGTTCAGGCTCTGCAACGCTGCAAACGCAGTAACTGCTGTGCAGCTGCTACACAGACCCTGCTCTGGTGTAAGTGACTGTCACAAAGTGTTTGTGTAGGGGCGATGGAGTTCTTTCTGTGAATTGTTTGCTGATTCTTGTGGCGTAGTTGTATTTTTTTTTGTTGCTTTGAGGACTGTTGCTTTGTACAATTTGAGTTGTATTTGGTATTTTATTTAGTCTTGTCTGGTGGATTATTCTCGCCATTTTGTTTCCATTTTGCATTTTTTTTGGCGTTCTTCTGTGAACCATTTTGCTGCCAGTTTTTTTGGTGTTGCTTTGAATGTTTTAGCTGGTGCTAATTGGTCAATGGCCTTGGTGAACCAATTCTTGAATGTCTTCTGTTGTATCTATGTTTGTATCGTTGGAATCTCTTTCACCTAGGTTGTTGTGGTGGGTTGATAGCATGGCGGCTGTTACACCTAGGGCCCAGCCCGCTCTTCCAAGCTTGCAGTGTTTTCACTATAAGGAACAATATTCATCACTGGCTTTCCCGTTCTGGCAGCGTTGGAGGTTGCTAGGGAAACGGAGATGCTGGACTGCGCGTCACGTTACCCAGCAGCTGACCACAACATGCTCCGACAAGCCAACGCGGATGCACAGGCCACACCTTCCCCTCAATAAAAGACCCTGTGGCCTCAGGTTTGGCGCTTCTAATTAGCGTATCTTCACCTATTACCAAACCTTTTTGCTGATTGATTTCTTCCTCATTGAACCCAGACTTCCTAACCGACCATTCCTTGCCTGCCCCTTTTTGGCTTTGGTACCGACCGTCTAATACTGAACCGGAACGCTAACCTGACCTCCTTTGCCCTCCTTCCCGGAGTCCGTGCGTGTTTGCTCTTCGGTCCGTTCGAGGTGGTGTATTCCATTACACGCCTTCCTGGGAACTGCATCCGCAAGCCTTCTGCAGCTTAACATGGAACTCCTGTCTTTCCGCGAACCAGCAGAAGAACCAGTGCCTGCTTGAACCTGCGGCTGCACTCGCATCCAGTGCCTGCTCGAACCTGCGGCTGCACTCACATCCAGTGCCTGCTCGAAGCTACGGCTGTATTCACATCCAGTGCCTGCTCGAGGCTACCGCTGCATTAACAGAAGCTGGGACGCATTTGGCTTGCTTCTTTCTCCTGAACTACATACTCAGTCACATCACTTCTCTCTTCCGGTAAGCACAGAAGATTGACTTGTGTTTCTCTTGTTCTTGGTACTCAGACTCCTGACTGTTCTTTCCTCTAAACTCTGGACCATTGTTTACTTTGGGAACTTACCTGGATTACTACCTATGCAATTCTAAACACATAGCCGCCCATTTGCTCCATCCCAGATCTAGTTGCGACCCTTGTGCTGCCTGGGGAGCTACCCTTTATTAACCTCCCTGTTTATTATTTTTTCCGGCCCTTGTTTCATCTTTTGGAATTCCTGCTCTACCCAGGGGTAAGACACTCTATAATTGTATCCCTTACATTACTCATCTGTCCTAATAGCTAGCTAATTGTCCGGTCCTCTCTCTCTAGGCTCCTTCCTTAGTCCAGCCGCCAGTACCTTCAGGTTTGTTACTTTACCTATAGATCTGTATCTGCTTCGTGGTGTATATTGGTGTTAACTCCTTGTATTTTCCTTACAGCCTGGTGTGGCAGTGTGGGTTTCCCCGCTCTTTTGGGTAATCTACCGCCATGCCTGTCTTGTATGCACAGCAGGGAGGTCTATTATAAAAAACAGTTACCTCAAGTAGAGGAGGTCCGCTCTGAGACACGCCCCTTAAAAGGTTTTTTTTAGCAGCGACTGAAGGTTCGAGTCCTGAGCTACTTCTTCTGAACAACGCCCCGGCCTGCCTGCACATTGGTGAGTTACAGAATTAGAAGCCAAAATGAAAGAGAGTGCAAATGGAACCCTCGGAAATCCTGACACAAATCATGCAGATGGTCTCTGATCTTAGGTCTGATATGATCTCTGCTCAGGAATCCCTTCGCCAGAGGATTGATACACTTCAGGACATGGTGACTTCGCCCGGTTTACAGGGAGCAGAAGCAGCTAGTGCCTCTGCATCTGGCTTCGGGTTTCCACCGCCTAGGCAGGACCCCAACCCTGTAGTGGTCTCCACTCAGTTTCCCCTAGCTCCTCCAGAACACTTCACAGGGGCCCCAAAGCCGTGCCGCACTTTTGTCAACCAGTGCAAGCTGCGCTTTTTGTGTCGGCCCTCCTCCTTTCCCACCTCCACCACCAAGGCTGCTCTTGTCCTGTCTCATTTGGGGGGCACAGCGGCCGCCTGGGCCAACCCTCTCTTAGAGGCAAACAGCCATGTATTGTATAACTGTGACGCCCTCCTTTCGGCCATGAGTAGAGTGTTCGATACGCGCTATACGACTCAAGCCTCTGATCTCGAGCTCCTCAAACTCGGGCAGGGTTCTACCACCCTTCTCACCTACTTGGCTCGCTTTAATCAGCTTGCTGCTGAAACCGACTGGCCGGAAGAAAAGAAATTGGCTTTTTTCTATCAGGGCCTTTCTGAGGAGCTAAAAGACATGCTCTCCACAGTTCCTGTGGTCCCTACTGCCTTTGACTTGTTGGATCTTGTTCTTCAGATTGACGTCCATAGGGCAGAAAGAAAGGGCGAGAAGAGACCAACGCTTCCTCCATTGGTCTCAGATTCTTCTCCTTCGGCTAGCTCTACTCCAGAGCCCATGCAGATCGGAACCGCAAGAGGTCGTCTGACTATGTGCACTACAGATGGACACACTGAGGAAATCACATTTGATGTAATTAAAGCACCAGCTTACAGAATCATACTAGGGATACCCTGGTTGCAACTGCACAATCCTGTTATTGATTGGGCTTTGAGCATCATTCAGTTTCACTCCGTGTTTTGCAATGGCCAATGTCTGACCGACCACAGGGTTTCCTTAGACTCACCTAGCCAGGTCCTGGCCGCGGTTTCAGGTTCAACAGGGGCCATATCAGCCAAACCTACCGCACAAATCCCTCCCGAGTGCTCCTCTTTCTCCAATGTCTTAGATAAAAGGATGGCCCAGACTCTGCCTCTTCACCGCATCTATGACTGTCCTATTGAATTGGTCCCAGGGACAAAGATACCATTGGGGAGGGTGTATTCACTAACCCTAAACGAAGACAAGGTTCTCAAGGATTACCTGGACAAGACTCTGGCCATGGGCTTTATCCGTCCATCTACTTCACCCGCTGCCTGGCTGCTCTTTTTTGTGCCCAAAAAGGAGGGGGATCTCAGGCCCTGTATAGACTACAGAGCCCTCAACGCTGTGACTGTAAAGAACAAGTACCCCCTCCCGCTGATTTCTGTTTTGCTTGACCAATTGGGACAGTCCAAATTCTTCATCAAACTGGACCTCCGTGAGGCTTACAACCTGGTGCTCATGAAAAGCAGAGACGAGTGGAATACCACTTTCAGGACCCGGTTCGGTCTTTACAAATATCTTGTAATGCTCTTTGGGCTTTGCAATGCACCAGCAACGTTCCAGGCGTTTATGAACGATGTGTTCCATGACATTCTAGACCAATGCGTGGTGATATACCTGGACAACATCCTGATATATTCCCCTTCCATGACGGAGCATATTCAACACATCTCTATAGTGTAACAACGCCTTCGAGATAATCAACTTTTCGTTAAAGCAGAAAAATGCATGTTTCACGCTACCAAAGTCGAGTTCCTCAGGTTCAATCTTACCAACCAAGGAATCCGAATGAGCTCGTCCAAAGCTTAGACTTATCCTGAACCTACTCCCCACACTTAACACACTCCCTGACAACTCTGATCCAGAGACTTTGGTCGAAGAATATAATAAAATTGTGTGCAATTTCCGTGAGGAGAGGACACTTTCTTGCTGCTTGCTGCATTTTGATAACGTGCGCTGGGAGTTCTAAGAACTCGCGCATTTCGTTTTTCCCAACTCGCCAGTTCACTCGCTTCCAGGAGGAGGCGGAGCTCTGTGCCTGTCACGTGACTGCTCACGTGACCTACCCAGGCCCACAAAACAGAGCTCAGCACACCCTTGCGGCGTTAAGACCGGCCGCATAAAGGGCGTCTGCTGTGATTCCTGCTGTTTGGCTGTTTGCTGCTTTACTGCTGTCTGCAACTGTGAGATAAACAATGACCTTGCTATCAGACGGCCCCCAAAACTGGAAAAAATCATCACAGCAACGTCGCGTGACTAACCCTTGGGCCAGAATGAAAGCCATTGCTGGGGCTAAGGTAAGCAAAACCACTGGCCGTGCGCTAATGGCTGCAAATAACTCATCAACACTAAAAAGCCCAATAATTACTGGGGAAATTAAACCTTTAGCATCTCCCCCATCATCGACTCTTGATGAACGATGCACCCCAGATGACGGCTCCAACGTATTGCTCCAGCCTTGCGTTCTTTTAGAAGCGCCAGCATTCCAACCTGACAACCAATATTCATCAGGCACTTGTGTTACCAATCTCGAATGCAATCCAACTCCCAATGGTGATCCCTGTGCAAGAGCGTTAGCCAGCGAATCTGACTCAGCTGCATTTCAAGCAGCTAGCGCCGACCGGCCGAATTTACCTAGCCTCTCTGCTGCCATTTGGGTGTCTCAGCCTGATGCGAGAGCTCCTCCAACTGAGCGATCAATGAATTCAGTCTTGTTGGCTCCTGTGCCTTTCAGGACTGATAACTTCACAAATGATGTTGACCTCTGGAAAGAAAAAGGTCTTCTTTCAAATGTAGTGACTGACGAAGAACTGCTTAAAATTTCTAATTTAGACCTGGGAAATCCTCTGTTGAATAATTCGAATACCAAACATACTTTGCAAATTAATCGACCACTAATGCCCACAAAGGTGCCGACTTTACTTCTTAATGCCAGAAACACTCTGTCACAGGAGAATTTCTCTAGTTACTCTCTGGCCAAGTCAAGTGGCCTACAGACTGGCACGATCAACGCCAAACACGTCTTGAAGCCCCCTGTTTATATTCCATGTCCATCATCTACAACAAATTTAAGTGGCTCTCTAATCGACCCTATTACACTAAAACCAGCAGGTCGAGCTACTTCAGAAGTCGTACTTGAATGCACCGAACCTGAGAACGACAGTGCCTTAGCTTGCCAGGCACCTGATGTTAGGCATCCTTCCATGTCAAGCATAAACAATAAATCCATCGATCTTAATATTCCAAGTACTTCCCAACTCCCAGTACAAAATCTCAATCTATTGCCTATACTTCTTGATCGGAGCGCGATCGCTCGTGCTAGTCGCCTGCAAAGAGTCGCTGAGCTTAAAAGAAAAAGCATATCCACCATACCTCCTCGACATGGAAATCCAACACTGAATGCGAGTACTCCGCATCATATGCAATTCCAATCAAGTGACGAGGTTCATTCAACGAACTTTGTAAAGAAATGTTCCACATTTAATCCGCAGTACAATCTGGATAATTCAACTTGCTCCTCATCACTTCAGGAACTTGAGCCACAACTGCTCGGTATTTCATCTGAAGCACTTTCGCAGATCCATAACAATGTGTGGCCGCCTCGGCGGTTGCTCTAGCACCATTTACAAAAATCTTTGAGTCTCTGATTGGCACGATAAGTGATCAAGGTGCTGCAATATCCAATTTAACGACAAAAATTGACAAGTTAGAACATTTCTCGAGCTTTCTACAGGATCAAATGACAACTAATGCAGAAATTGCAACGAGATGGCAGGACAGGCTGAGTGATCTAGCCGCTCAGCATCATTGCCAAAATGATGCTTTAATGGAAGGCCTCTTGGACTCTGTAAAATGGATGCGAAAGAATACATCCATTCAAGTATGTGGAGCCCCGGTGTCTCGAGACACATCTTCTGGTTCTAGTCATTCTCCATCGAGAAGCGATTTGGTGACAATTCCTAATGAATCTTCACAGCCTGGTTTACCAACAAGCTCGTTGGCTTCCATGCAGGACGCTCAAGATCCAACTCAGACTGTACAAGGCTCTGTTCCGCAAGTGAGCACCCTTGTACCACATACGATTCCGCTAAAAGGAACTGTATCATTGCAAACCTTAACGACAGTAAATTCTTTCAATATTTTTAAAGGCTCTGCAAAAACAATTGCTACAACGACAGAAAGCAATCAAAAAAAATATCTGCGAAACAAGCCCAGCAATCCAAAAAAAAAAGTATTCCACCGAAACAAATACAACAAAAGGTCAAAAAATTCATAAGAAATATAACAACTCCGAAGAAGACAAGTCTGTTCACCAGACCAACTCACACAATAACTACTAAGAGAACTGTTGGAAATCCTCCAACAAGTTCAACAGGCACTGTCTTGAGCTTTTCAAAGATTTCAGCAAAACGACGGCGCTTAGCAACTAGCGCTCCTTCTTCTGAACATGGCTCCTTAGACTCTTCAACTGATTTATGCAATTTATTCAGCTGATCCTGAGAATTCCACCATTGTCTCTGTCGAAGAACAAGTCGTTAGAACTATCGAACCCCCTTTAAGGAAAATCCAAGAGGCAAACAATCTTTCGAGGTTACCGCAGGCTAGACCAATCAGTAGTCAACTCTCCTTCGTGACAAAAAAGGCTCCACAGAAAGCACTAAGTTCGAGGTTAAATCCAAAACAAACATTGAATCAGCTGAAAACGCGTTTGCCTCCAACTCAGCGAGCCCCCGGATTCGGAAATTAGGAAACACAAAAATACAAGTGGAAACTTCGCCTCCAAAATATTCACTCAGATGGCAACGAAGTTAATTTAAACAGAGGAAATATTCTAAAATTGCTTGCTTGCATTCCACCTTTGCGAGCGATCACATCAGACGACATCAAAATTGTGGAATATGTCTCTGAAATGTCCTCTGATCATGTTCTTCTTCATATAGCTTCTGCAGCAGTAAAAAATATGCTACTTCAAGCAAACAAAGATCTTTTGGTATATGGCTTTGACCTCACCCTCGAGCCATTGGCCTCGAATTCCATTTCATCGACTAAAACAAATTTTGATCACGAGGCAAACCTTGGAGCTGCCAAGTGATCAGCCCTGCGTCAGTCTATGGTCTCATCCCCTGACATCTTAGATGCTGCCACGCATCAGTCTTTCGAAAGAAGAGCTAATAACCTGAAAAGATTTCCACATGGGCCACGCAAATAACAACGATCACAAACTAAACAACAAGAGCTAATTCTATTGTCATGGAATACAAGGGGTTGCACACATTTATTCAACACATTCCAGGAATCTCTGGAGAATGTATTCATCATATGTTTACAAGAAACGTGGCTACGAGATCCTCCCACACGTGATGGTTTTTCCATATTAATAAATCCAGCTGGAAAGAACCCCAAAAGCCGGCCTTTTGCAGGATTAATAACTCTCTTGAAAATCTGGAATTGGTGGACGTTGGTGACGTCTACGAACCCTAATCCATTTGTGCAAAGCACTTTGATTAGACTATCATTGAGAGCTACGGTTTCTAATCTCTTAATTATCAATGGATATTGGAATCCCGCCATGATTTCATCCTCATCTTTCATTCAGTCAGTATTGAATGAAATTGATCTTACCTTTCTAAAATACGAAAACGTCTCTGTACTCATCTGTGGAGACTTAAACTGCAGCTGGTTTAAGTTTGATCTAATCTCCAAATCAAATGTTCTGTTGCCGGATTCTGAGGTTACTCCGAGAGGCCAACTTTGGGCCAAAGATCTTCTAGATCGCAACTGTCACATGCTGAATGGAGCAATTCAGGGCGACTCTCCCGCAAATCCAACATGGCATAGCATGACTCGGTCGAATACACTTGATTATATTTGGGCCTCGTCTGACTTTTTTGAAAAATCCATCTCTCTAAACGTGCAGCCGATGACATCTAGTGATCATGACTTATTGCGATTCGTTTGGTGCGAAGAGCATTGTGGCATGCCAGAAAAACACTTAGATCGACTTCAAATAAATGCTGCAGGAAATCGACTGAGAACCAACGGCTCTACGATCGCCCATTTAAGTCATAGCTTAAATGTACTTCAGACAGTATAGTACACACCGCTTCTGACAGACCAAACTCAGATAACCCTTAATTCAAGAGTCCTTGGGATAATCCCGAAACACTTATATAGTTTAGAAATAGCAGAGGAAAAAAATCATTAAGGAGGGACCTCAGACAAATCAAAAGAACACAGTGTGATCAGAATTGTAAGGCTTTGGAAGTGAAGAAGCGGCGGCAATCATATAGAAACTGGTTAAGATCACATCTTGTCATAATCGATCAAGGATGAGCAGAATCCATGTTAAAACCTCTGGTACAGAAAAACACACGTGAAATCTGGGCCATTTTAAATGGAGGTCGCTCGAAATCCAATCCTTCAATTTCTAATGAAATTCCGAGCGAGAAATGGCATGAATATTTCACTTTATTATATGAAAACTCTGCATTGGAAGTTTCTCTCCCGCCGAGTGTGTCAAATTCCAGTTGGGACCTTATACCTTCGTGCGAAGAGATTGAATTTGCAATCGCTAAGCTAAAAAATTCAAGAGCTGCCGGCCCCGATCAAATATCAAATCTGATGCTTAAAAAGCACAAATCACATTGGGCCAAATTCATCCACGAACTATTTCTTCAAATTGCTACTAGCAAGAAGCTGCCCTCTTCCTGGTCTAAGGCAATAGTGGTCCCGATATATAAGAAGGGCTGTCGGGCTGACCCTGCGAACTATCGCCCGATCACCCTTCTCGACACTATTGGCAAGATTTTTGGATCCTTCTTGCGCCAACAGCTGGTTAATTGGGCCCTCTCATCTGGTAAATTTGACTCCAGAAAATCAGGCTTCACAAAAAATGTTGGCACCGATATGAACCTTATACTCTTGTCATTTCTAAAATTGTCAGCACTGGAAGCGAAAAAAAAAAATCTTTTTTGCATTCGTCGACCTTCGACAAGCTTTTGACGCCATCAATCGGACCAAATTATGGGCAAAATTACGCTTGTGGGAGTGCCCAGATCATCTGTTAGATCCCATCATCGCCCTGCACTCTGACACCTCGATCCAAATCCGAGTCCATTCACAAGGCGACCTCACAGATCCAATAAGAACGTTCAAAGGCATCAAACAAGGCTGTCCACTCGCAGCAGACCTCTTTAAACTCTTTATAGCCGACCTACCAGAGTGGCTAAAGTCTGTCCATTGCTTTCCTCCCAAGCTCAATGGTCACACTGTAAATCACCTGGTCTACGCTGACGACATAGTGCTGGTCGACCAGACTCAACTCGGCCTCCAACATCTTCTCTCCCGCTTGCAAGAGTTTCTATCCGCCAATGAGCTCTGTTTGAATGCAGAGAAAACAAAAATTATCTGCATTGGACCATCCATGTCAAAGAAAGATAAATCTTTCCGTTGGCATATAGAGCAAAAAGCCCTTTATGTCGTTAAGTCAATCCGCTATCTAGGTGCAATGGTCAATGACTCGCTATGTGAAGTTGCCTGGATAGATGACTTGATAGCTAAAACAAAGATCTTGAGTCTTCAAGCGGCCAAAATCAACTTTGACTATGGGAAATTTTCCATCACGCCTGTTATCATGTTCTACCTTCAAAAAGTAATACCAACAATAACCTTTGGCGGTGAAGCTGCCTTGAACATCGATCATAATGTCTGGAGCCGTTTGGAAGGAAAATTTTGGAGACGTGTCTTGAATCTTCCGAATTACACCTCAATATCCTAACTGAGATATGAGTTAGCTCTGAACTCAATTTACATGACAATCGTCTGGAAATCTTTATCAACTCTACGTAAGATACTACTTGGTTCCTCTATACCCGCATATAACATTCTCAAGCCAAGTAAAGATTCCACGGATGCATGGAAGCTTAAGCTAAACTTGATTATGGCTGAAGCAGGCATACTTGAAGAAGAGTTACTCCAGCGCCCACAACACGCGAAGAAGAAGCTAGCAACATGGGATTGGATTACAACGTACAACAGCCGCTCAGCCCTCAAGTCCACCCTTCCTTCCTCCAGAAGCATGGTTAAATTACACTCTCAACCAAAATTTCTCACAGACTGCCCTTCGCGCCATCATAGGGCACAATTTTTGAGGTTACGATTGAATGCTCTAAACACTAATGAGATGCTCTGGATGCGTAAGAACAAAGATACAGTCAGCAACGAATGCCGCTTCTGCAAAACATCAGCAGTCGAGTCTCTAAAACATCTGGCAGCAGCATGTCCCATGTTGACTAAACTACGTGAAGTACATTTAAAAGAATTCAAACCATTATCCAATGAGTCAGACGATTGGTGGGACTATGCTGTGGCAGGGCATAACATCAAGCTGTCCTGTCACTTAATTAACTTTTTTGATGAAGCTTTAAAGTCAGTTCCTATCTGAATGGCATAACTGCCCAATCGGAAACAACCCATTTATATCGGATAGTACTCCGTGAGACCGACTCTCCAAATAGTCTAGCTTGAACTGTTAAATAAGATCTGAGTAATACGAAGGAAGAGTTGGAAAGAAGGAAAGGAAGAAATACCTAACTTTTTTTTTCTCTCTCTTTTAGATGAAATGTAAAAAAAAATGATATAATTTTATGAAGTTGGAAGTTTTACAATAAAAATAAAAAAAAATAAAAAAATAATACAATTATGTCCACCTTGTTGGACCTAATCGCCCCTCTTAAACTTAGATCAAGTGAGCCCAAATCGCACCTCAATAAATGGTATACACCATTCCTTCAAAACTTAAGGCAGCAAAAAAGAAACTGCGAGGCCACCTGGAAGAAACTTCCTTCAGCAGCTAATAAACTCAAACTTACTAAACTTGCAGCCCTCTACAAAAAAGAAATCTGCCTAGCTAAACGAACCTCTTTCGACTCCCGTATATCCCAAGCCAAATCAAATATTAAGGAGTTATTCTCCATCCTCAAAGAACTAGAGACCCCTCTAGCACCACCCGTTACTTGCACTAAAGATAAAAACTGGCGCTCTGAGATCCAAAATGCCCTAGCTAACAAAATCGTTACATTACAAAACAAAATCTCATGTAAATAATCCTCCTTGAATGACCCCCTCCCCTCCAAACCTACTGAGAAGCCTACAATAATCAAAACCACCCGCTTTAACTTCTCCAAAGTCACCATAATCGAAGTAGAAAAAATCATCTTATCATTGAAACCCTCCAACTGTCAGGGAGATCTGTGCCCTGCACAACTCATTAAGGATGCTGCCCGTGACCTCTCCCCTTTCATCACAAAGTTAATCAATGCCTCCTTCTCCACCGGCTCTATCCCTACCAATTTAAAACAATCCTTGGTACTCCCACTACTAAAAAAACCTACACTTGACCCAGCCACGCCCACTAATTACAGACCTTTTACGACCGTACCATTTCTTCTAAAAATTTTGGACAAGGTCGCCTATGTACAAATTCAAAAGTACTTGGAAGAACAACATCTACTAGGAGCCAGACAATCAGGCTTCCGTCCTCAACACGGGACCGAGACTGCTCTTATTGACCTTAAAACACAGGTCGATGAGCTTAGAGACAATGGCCAAGCTGCCTTACTCCTCCTCCTAGACCTTTCTGCAGCATTTGACCTGGTCGACCATTCCGTCCTACGCACCCACCTTAACACTTGAGCTCACTTCTCCGTTGAGGCCATCTCCTGGATAAGATCATTCCTTAACGGTAGAACTATTAGGTTCTTTTCACCCGCAGCAGCAGACCACATACCCATCACCTGCGGTGTGCCACAGGGCTCCAGTGTTTCGCCTACACTGTACAGTATATTTACTAAGCCCCTTTTCGATGATCTGGATCATCTCGGTGTCACCTACACCAACTACGCAGATGATACCCAGATCCTCCTTCTGCTGTCTGGGGATTATGGAAGGATTTGGCCTTTGTGAATATTCATCATCCAGGCATGGATGGCCACACATGGACTATGCCTGAATGATGATAAAACTGAACTAATCATCCTGGGCACTAGGCCCTGTCTATTCTTCTTTCACAATTGATGGCCACAGCATCAGGTAGGTGTCATGATTCCTGCCCCTCATGTCCCCAGCCCTCCAAGATGTCAGGCTGGAGCCAAGCCACGATCACCTACATGGCCCTCAAGGGCCTCTCCATCCCTCCAAAGACCCACTTGGAGTCAGACTTGGCGCTTGTGGCACCAGACTCACTCACTCCCATAGGATAACATTGGGGATTGGACTTGAAGTGCATTGATGGGGACAAGATGGATGCCCCCACATATTTCGGTTCCCAGAACTGCATGTGCGGTCTAGTCTTTTGGGTGTGGTTCAGCCCAGAGACACCTGGGATACCCAGAGACTATTTAAGCCACACCCAGGCTGAGAAACATGCTTTGCGGTTTCTGCACCTGCAGCGTGACACCGCGTTCGGATCGGTCTCCAGTAGGCCTGCATCTATCTTCTGCGCTCAGCTCCTGCAAGAACAAGAACACTGTTAGGAACAGCCTTACCTTGCGGCGCTTCTGCCCATCATTCATCGCTCCTTCTGTTCTGTGGGCATCTTCGGCGGTGTCATTCCCATCCCGGCACGCTGCTTCCTAAAGAAAAGGGAAAAGAACAGAAAAAAGGCATTAGTAAGAATTCTGCAAATCTTCGCTTATTTTTCAATACTGTACGAGCTTCAAACGCTTACCTGAATTCCAGCCGCTCTGGGGGAACTCTGTCTCCGTAACTTATCATCAATCTACAAGAGGGAAAAGACACTCCAGGTTAGCGTGGAAACATCTAGAGGCGCCGCATACCGCGCTTACCCACCGCATTTGTTCTTCATAACTGGCATCCATGCTGAAAACGTTGCGGCACCTAAAAGACACAGAAAAATAACTCAGTTCAATGCAAATACGAAAGGGGTGCATCGCGCATCGCGCTCTCACTCACCTTCAGCGCTACTCATCTCAGCAGCACGCCGCCATCCCCAGATGCCCGCCATCATCTAAGGAAGGAAAGGAACGAAGTTAAAGAACTGTTCAAAAGACTCATTATACTTACCTGTCGGACTCTTGCCAGTGAAGTAACTAGGCAGCAACGAACCCGCAATAATCAACGCGCCCCTGCGCTGAAAGCAGGACGGAGAGCACACTATCCAAGAAAACAAGGTGAGCTGTGGATCAAAGGGAAGGGTTGGACCCCGGGGAAGAAGGGGCTCAAGCACACAGAGACAATAGGGAGTTAAACTCTACCAATCCTGTGTTTCAGGCCCAGTCTCCAGTCGAATAGCCTCCAGTGAAGGGTTCAAGGTCGTAAGAGGTCAGAACAGGCTGAGTGACGTGCCCCGTACCCGTGGATACCAGGTGAGCGTTAATGTAGGACAAGAGGTCAAAACGCTAGGCTTTTATTTGGACTCAAACGTTTCACTCAACAGACAGGTGAACTCCTTAGCTTCTTCCACTGCTTACACATGTAAACCGATCAGTGCAGCCAAACCCTTTCTGTCCGACACCAGCTGCTTGACCCTCGCTAGAGCCCGTATAATGTCCCACCTGGACTATTGCAATGCTCTGTATCTTGGGTCCTCCAAAGCTACCACCAGCAAAATACAAACTCTTCAAAACAACGCTCTTAGAGCGGCATTGGGCATCTCCAGAAGAGATCATGTCACCTCACATAGCCAACAGAATAACTGGCTCTCTATCAAAGACAAAATTCTCCTAAAAACCTTGTCACTTACTCACAAATCTCTTAATAATGCTGCCCCGATTTATTTGATCGACAGATTTCAGACAGACCTCCCTGAGACCCACAAGAACAGCCTATAAAGACTGCCTCTCTGTCCCTAATTTTAAACGCTCCACCATAGGGGGCAACAGCTTCCCAGTGAAAGCAGCTAAACTGTGGAATTCCCTACCCCCAACTCTCAGAATGGACCTGCCTTATCAAAACCTCTGATCCAAGGTTGTCTTATGGTTGAAAACGTAGGCTCAACACATCCAGGTGCTAAGTCCTCCGTATTCCATCCCTTTGTACATTCCACACCCTCATGTGCTTACTTGTATATATGTATATAAGATTGCTACTAAGATTGCTATTACTTTACTGTGTGTATGTATATATTTTTGCTGTTGTAACCAAGTTTCACATATACATGTAACTGCTGCGTACTGTTACCTCGGGGTATGATCGCGCATTACAAATAATAAAACAAACAAACAAACAAACAAGGTAAAGGCGGTACTGAATTGGCCGGTCCCAAACTCGGTCAAAGCTTTGCAATCCTTTTTATACTTCATACATTCTTTCTCTTCCCTGGCAGCCTCTCTGACTGCTTTGACAAGTGCTAAAGTTTCTTTTGCATGGTCAGAGGAAGCCCAGAAAGCCTTTGAGAATCTCAATGCCGCCTTTACTACAGCACCAGTACTCCAGCATCCCAATCCTGACAAGCCATCCTTCGTGGAAGCTGATGCCTCAGGTTTCGCTATCGGTGCTGTCCTGTCCCAGGCCTGCCTTCAATCGGGGGATATACATCCAGTCGCCTACTTTTCCCGAAAGCTCACTGCCTATGAGAGGAATTAGGCGATTACAGAAAGGGAACTGCTGGCTATCCAAGAGGCTTTCGTCGAATGGAGGCATCAACTTTTGGGGGCCAAGCACTGTGTTACTGTGTATTCCGATCACAGAAGCCTCTTGGCTTTCAAGTCCATGAAATGCCTTACTGCAAGGCAAGCTCGCTGGCGTTTGTTTTTCTCTCAGTTTCATTTCACTATAACCTACCGCCCTGCACGCCTGCAAGTTTCGGCTGATGCCTTATCCCGTTTACACACGGGTGATCAACATCTACGCGTTGATCCTGCTCCTCTCTTTCAGGGCAATGTGGTTTGCGGTTGTTCTGTCCAATCTTCATTGCGTGCTCCCTTTAGGGAGAATTCTCTGATAAGGCTAATTTCCCAAACCTAGTGAGTCCCCCAGCGGCTTTGCTGGATTTTTGGGGTTTGTTTTTTTCTCCTGCTAAGAGTGAGACTCTTTTCCTCCCACTCTTAGGCATGATTTGAGGTATGTCTTTGACTCTTTGTGTGCTTATGGGCTATGGGGATTTCTTTCTGCTCCATAGGGTATCATCTATTTTTTATGTGTGTGTTACACAGCACCCTCAGTGCAGTAACACAGGGGTGTCATAGTGACCCCGCAAACATAGACTCCAAGCCCTGGGACTGACTACTGTCTCCCATGGCATGTAAAGTCACCATTGACTTTACTAGTCCAAAATTGTGAACAGAACCAGTACAAACCATCATATTGTGGAAGTACTGGAAGGGGTTAATTCGATTGCCCCTGGGTCTGTTTCCAAGGGGGCACTGTCCAGTCGAGTTTCTGGCTGGTGGCAGTGGTTACCACGCAAAATATTCCACCGGAATATTCTCTATGGGATTTTCCCATTGATTTTAAAATGCACCACTTTCTGGTGCAATGTTAAAGATACCGCCAGTTTATTTATTTAATATTAATTTCACTGTTGGGTCTTTTTGCCAGAACTCTTTTCAAAAATGCCATTCGTGTCCGTCTCTGTAACTCTGACCAAGGTCGAGCCCTTTGTTCGACTTTTTGGCGGGCTTCTCCACAGTACCCTCCAAATGGTGCCACTCTGTCTGGGTTCCACAGGATGGTTGGGGAGGGGAATTGGCACCCTGGACTGCATTGCCTTAGCAACTCAAGTCGCACTCTGTTCTGATTGGGCCGGTGGTGAGCCGCCCGGCTCACCACTTAGCATGTTTGAGTGACAGCTAGGCTGTTGAATGGGGGTTTTTCTGCATAAAAGCAGGGCCTTTGGGACTGGAACTTCAGAAGTCGCCACAGGACCTAAGAAGCCGAAGAGGGAAGAAGCTGAGCCATCTGCAACGTCGACACCACCGGTGAAGCCCTGCTGCAACTACCTCATCACTTTCCCGGCGACGAGAGAAGATCTTCTGCTGGATGAGTCTTCTTCCTCTGAGCTGGTGGGACCAACCAGTTCGCCCTTTTTCGCCTTCCAAAGACTTCTCTTGGTCGAATCGCCCGTGCCAAGCACCCCGGCGGCCGGATAGCCTAGCTTCACCACTTTGACCGCGAATAAAAGGAACGCACCTTTTATTGACTAACTCTGCGGCTGGTTTCATCCCTGAGCAGTGTAATGACTCAACGTTTCCTCCTCGACGAGATCCTCTCTTCCCCTGGTCGAACCAACGAAATGCAACCACTGCCAGGAACAACTGCCACCGCTGGGGCTTCCTCTCTCTTTAATGTACTGTGTCCTGCCTGGCCTCCCTTTCTTCGGTTTGCCCAAGGTGACCCTTAAATCCTTGGCTTTCCAACTGGGTTGGCCCTAGACCTTCTAACCATACCTTCTCGAATTGCCCCAACCTCTTTTGAACATTCTGCAAAGACTTTTAGTGCATTTTAAACCGTGTGATACTGGGCACATTTCGCTTTGCTCCATTTAAAGTGGGCCTGGCCTATGAACTTTGGCTCTACAGTGTATACTGCCTTTATTCCCTTGCTGAGAACTCCGAAAAGTGTTGGGACCTGTTTTATTTCTATGCTCTGCCTTTTTCTCTCCCTTTAACTGAACTATTGGAGTGCCATCAGGTTATGCGTTCACATCTGTTTAACAAATCGTTGTGTTTTAATTCTGACTTGTCTAATAGTTATTAAGGGAGGTGTGTATACTTTACCTGACTGTGTTTTAACTTGCTTTTGATTTAGAGTGCTAGTATATTGCCTAAAGTGTGTTTTAAATAAATAATTATATACTTTTTATACAAAGCTTTGGTCAGTGTTTGTTTGCTCTACTGTGTTTTTAGCCCTATTGTGTATACTCTATATACTGCCCTACTCTTCTTGAGAGAAGTCTGACTGCTCAGCCACAGCTACCGGGTAAATCTGGGTGGTGCAGACACCAATTGGGTTTACTGCTTACTCCTGTAGTCTTAATCTTTTTGCAGTGTTCCCCAAGGGAACTGCACAGGATTCTGCCTAACATGCTCTCCTCGAAGAATGGGTACACTCCTATCCCGCTGAAATAACCGTTCTGGATCTCGACATCATCCATGGTTTGCCCTACATCCAAGGACGGGTTTTCATTCCACCCGGCCAAGCCCGTATGCTCGCTCTCGAATGGGCTCATGGATCTGTGGTTGCAGCACATCCTGGCCAACAGAAGACGATCGAGTCCCTATGCGGGTGGTAGTGGTGGCCCTCTATGTCCCGAGATGTTATCGACTACCTGGCTTCCTGTGCCATTTGCACCCATTGTAAATCGTCCAGGAGTAAACCAATGGGTTTGTTACACCCTCTTCCGGTTCCTTACAAACCATGGCAAATGGTGGCCATGGTTTTCGTGGTCGAACTACCGAAGATCAAGGGATATGACACCATCCTTGTAGTCATTGATTATTTCACCAAATATGCAATGTTCATTCCCTGTAAGGGCATCCCTACTGCCCCTGCTCTGGCCGATCTGTTTCTGGCTTATATTTTCAAGCATTTCGGCCTGCCTTCAGTTCTTACCTCTGACAGGGGGTCCCAGTTTACCTCCCGTTTTTGGAGGTCCCTTACTGCCGCTTTGCTTGTCAATAACAGGTTTTCATCTTCTTATCATACACAGACGCATGGGCAGACCGAGCATACCAATCCACCATGGAGCAATATTTACGTTGTTTGTGTCTCCAGTTCCAAATGACCTGGTTGGCTGCATTACCTCAGGCTGAATTTGCATATAACAATTCTATGCACTCTGCTACGAAGGCCTCACCATTCTACGCATTGTATGGCTACCACCCGCGCTCCCTGCCTCTGGATCCTGCGCTACCAACTGATAACCCGGCAGCTCTTGCCTCTGTCAGGGATTTGGATCAGTTGCATCGGGATATATGGTCTCACCTACTGCGTGCCCAGGTGAGGTCAAAGAAGTTTGCGGACTCCCTTCGCAGCCCGCCCCCTGTCTACCATGCGGGCATGTCTGTCTGGCTGTCCACGCGCCATTTGCGCATACCTGGGAAGAGGTCACTGCTGCCTCACTTTGTGGGTCCTTACAAGGTTGCTTCTGTGGACAATCCTGTGGCTGTTTGCCAGTCTTTGCCGGTCGCTTGGCGAGTTCACCCCGAGTTCCACGTCTCCCTGCTGAAGCCCTGTCCTTCTGGGACCCGCCTGCCTGCTCGTCCGGCTCCTATTCTGGTGGATGGGGAGGAGGAGTTTGAGGTGGCCCGTATCCTGGACGTTAAGATCTCGAGGGGTTTGTTGTTCTATCTGGTTGACTGGAAGGGTTACGACCTGGAGGAACGGACCTGGGAGCCGCTGGCTCACATTCATTTGCCTGGCCTCTTGCGGGACTTTCATGCCTCCAGGGGGTTGCTGCCGTCTTTGGGGGCAGATGCTGTTACACCTAGGGCCCGGTCTGCTCTTCCTAGCTTGTAGTGTTTTCACTATAAGGAACAAAATTCGTCTCGGGCTTCCCCTTTCTGGCAGCGTTGGAGGTTGCTAGGGAAATGGAGACGCTGGACTGCGTGGCACATTACCCAGCAGCTGACCACAACTGGCTCTGACAAGCCAACGCGGATGCACAGGCCACGCCTTCACCTCAATAAAAGACCCTGTGGCCTCCGGTTCGGCGCCTCTAATTAGTGTATCTTCACCTATTACCGAACCTGTTTGCTGATTGATTTCTTCCTCATTGAACCCGGACATCATAACTGACCGTTCCTTGTCTGCCCTTTTTGGCTTTGCTACCGACCGTCTAATACTGAACTGGAACGCCTACCTGACCTTCTTTGCCCTCCTTCCCGGAGTCTGTGCGTGTTTGCTCTTTGGACCATTTGAGGTGGTGTATTCCGTTACATGCCATCCTGGGAACTTCATCTACAAGCCTTCTGCAGCTTAACACGGAACTCCTGTCTTTCCGCGAACCAGCAGAAGAACCAGTGCCTGCTCGAGGCTGCGGCTGCATCCACATCCAGTGCCTGCTCGAGGCTGCGGCTGCATCCACATCCAGTGCCTGCCCGAGGCTGCAGCTGCACTCACATCCAGAGCCTGCTTGAGGCTACAGCTGCATTCACATCCAGTGCCTGCTCGAGGCTACAGCTGCATTAACAGACGCTGGGACGCATTTGGGCTGCTTCTTTCTCCTGAACTGCATACTCGGTCATGTCACTTCTCTCATCCGGTAAGCACAGAAGATTGACTTGTGTTTCTCTTGTTCTTGCTACTCGGACTCCTGACTGTTCATTTCTTCTAAACTCTGGACCATTCAGTTTACATTGGGAACTTACCTGGATTACTACTTGTGTAATTCTGAACGCTTTGCCGCCCATTTGCACCATCCCGGATCTAGTTGCGACCCTTGTGCCGCCCCGGGGAGCTACCCTTTATTAACCTCCCTGTTTATTATTTTTTCCTGCCCTTTTTATCTTTTGGAATTCCTGCTCTACCCAGGGGGTAAGACACTCTATAATTGTACCCCTTACATTACTCATCTGTCCTAATAGCTAGCTAATTGTCCTATCCTCCCTCTCTAGGCTCCTTCCTTAGTCCAGCCGCCAGTACCCTTCAGGTAGTTACCTTACCTATAGATCTGTATCTGCTTCTTGGTGTATATTGGTGTTAACTCCTTGTATTTTCCTTATAGCCTGGTGTGGCAGTGTGGGTTTTCCCGCTCTTTTGGGTAATCTACCGCCCTTCCTGTCTTGTATGCACAGCAGGGAGGTCTATTATAAAAAAGATTTACCTCAAGTAGAGGAGGTCCAGTCTGAGACACCCCCCCTTAAAAGGGGTTTTTCAGCAGCGACTGAAGGTTCGAGTCCTGAGCTACTTCTTCTGAACAACGCCCCGGCCTGCCTGCACGGTGGTGAGTAACAGTGGCCTCGTCCGCTAGTTTTGTTACAAAGTTGGGGTTGTAAGAAGATGGTCTGAAGATCAGTAGGAATACTATGTTGGATTGGTTGTTGAGTTCTATCTTGATTAGGAGGGATTCATAATCTTCCACGTTGGTTGTGATGAGATGCTCAGGCGTGATTTTTGTGTATAATTGTGATTCCACATCCTCTTCGGTTTTCTCTGTTGGGGTGCATTCATTTATAATTGTCGGGTATTGCTTCATTTGAGATGGCTTTATAGTTGTCTGATAGCCAGGTTTCTGTAAGTCTGTGCCTCCTTCGCTTAGGAGGTCATTGGTTTCTGTTGAGTGTTTTGCCATGGATCTAATGTTGGGGAGGCTGCAGTGTAGTTTGCTGGATTTCCCTTTTGCGTTGTTGTTAGTATTGTTTGTCCTGACTGGTGTGGTGTTGGTTGGGTTTCCGTTCCAGGTGGGTTTTTACCGGTTGAGTCTTTTGGGTGGGGTGGTTCTTTGTTGGTCAGTCTCTTTGTCGAGTAGACCAATACGGTTTATTGCAGGGTTGGTTCGTTTCCGGGTGGTAAATAGGGTAGCTACCCCTCTGTTGTTCCAGTCTTGGTGATATAGGGGGTGTAGAGTGAGTGTGATGGTTTCCAGTTTGTTCCTTGTTCTGGTTGGGGTATTGTCCATGGTGGAGACCGGGTTGGGATGGTTTATTAGTTGTCATCCGTTTGGTGTCCTGGTTGGGTCTGTGTTCGTGAATCTTGTTAGCTGTCGGTTCGTTGTTGCTCTGTTGTTTTTGTTTACCACTTTGTTGTATGCGGACAGGTAGCGAGCATTGTAGTCTGTCTTTGCTCTTTGTTTTGGTCTCCTTAGGCCATCTCAGATGTTTGTCGAGTTTTTTGGGGTTGTGGGATCATGCTGGTCCGTGCCTTCCCGAGTGGTTTGGGATTTCTTATTATTTCTGTTGTCTTTTCTGGCTTCTTTGTCTTTCTTGTGGCGAGGCATGATGCATGGGTTGTGTTCCTTAGTGGGCATCCTCTTTCGATTGGTGGTTTTCATGGTCTTTTGGGTTTAGTCTTGGCAGTTTGTGGTTTGTTGCTGCTTGAATTTGGTAGGTTGTGGGTAGTTGAGACCTCGGTTGATGGGACTTTCTGGTTCTATTTGTTTATTGCTTCTTTCTTTTTTGGATCCTTTTCTTTTGTTTTTTTTTAATCCTGGAGGTACTTTTCGTTATGGTTGTTGATTATTGGATTTTGAGCAAAGCAAACATGAATACTGTGTGAAGGAGTGCATGTGAATATTGGCATATATTGGTGCAGTCCTGTTAGGGAGAATTCTCATTTCTGTGCTAATTCTCTTCAACCTTAGAGACCCCCAGCTCTTTTGCTGGACTGTAGGACTTTTTAATTTTAACCCTTGAGTGAATGAGACCCTTTTCCCACTGCCTCATGTGTTTTGACCTTTTGGATTATGTGTTTTCACTGTTTTGGGGGTCTGACAAACTCCATATGCATCTACTTTTGTATGTACAGTGCAGTGTCACTGGGAAATCCTTTAGATTTCTCATAAGGTTTAAAATACCTTTTCTTGTGTGAACTACTGTTCTCAATAATAGTAAGATGAAATTGACTTTACTTACCTTTTCTCTTGGTGGGTCCAGCACACACCAACTTATGTGGAGTGCTGGGGGGGTTACCTAGTAGGCTCTTATCTTACATTCTCATGTAACATTTGTATGTTGCCCTCCCTACTTATAAATGGCTAGTGGTAGTGGTTTAATTTTTCCTACCATTGTGCTTTTCTATCGCAGGCTGAACCCTCATCTGCAGTATAGCACCCAGGGGTGACCATTTTATCAAAATGGCCCGTCTTCTTTTTTTGCCATTTTCTGTTTGTGAGGTCTTTCTTGGGTTTTACTCTGTGTGTTGAACAGATTGGAGCCCTTTGTTTGTCTTGCCTTTGGCGCACTTCAGCCCTGAGGCCCGCCTCTGGCTCCAGTGTGTCTGGAAGGACAGGCTGTGAGGGAGCGTCCCGAAAGTCCCCTATCCTTTGTCTGTAGGAATGCCTGAATGTAACCAGTCCTGAATGGCTGGCTGGCTGTCCTTTCAGGACAGTGACCCTGATGTGTGAGTGACGGCCTAGGCTGTGCATGAATGGGAGAAACCTATTTAAAAGGCGAGGGGTTTGGGACTAGAGACAGAGTCGACCACTGGGAGAAACACCCAACGAAGAAACCGTAAATGAAGATTGCTGCATCCTCCTGGACCTTTGATTTGCTAGTGAAGCCCTGCTGCTGTGCTGAAACTCCCTTTTCAGAGAATCTCTGGAAAGGACCACTTATCCCCTTGGGTTAGTGGGACCAACTAACCCAGAGTTGAACTTCACTGGACCATCTTTCCTGTCTGGCTGTACTTCTTCATTGCTGCAAGAACCAAGGGCCAGGGGTCGTGTAATCTGTAGTCAAGTGAAACGTCTGAAATCCGGCTAGAAGCTCCAGGAGTCTCCTAAGGACCCTCCAGAAGCAGGACGACCAGAGCTTGAGTCCCCTCACCAGGCCCAAGGAGTAAAAGAAGCCCAAGCAGTACCAGAGATCCGCAACAGTGCTGTTTACTAAGCGCTGAAACCGCAAAGTGCCACTGAACCAAAAAGAGCCCATAGCTGCCAATGACCTCCGAAGTACCACCGCAGGAGCCCTACAGATGTCCTCCCTCTTGTCCCCACAACTAAGGCTCAGGAACACGGGGTCTGTAACGCTGTAGCAGGACAGAAGACAGCTGGACCACTCTTCTTCAAACCAGAGGTACTGTTTAGACTTAGGGTTCTTACCTCACTGTCTTGTAGCCTTGCTTTTCTCAGTTTGGAATTGTAGTGGCTTACGTTTAGACTTGATTCCAACTCTGTTTTCACAGCTTGTGACCCTACAAGTGATTTTCTAACAAACTCTCTAACTTTGTGTATGACATTTGATTCTAAGAAGTGCCTAAGCTCCACAGACTGTTTCTAATTGTCTTTGGCTGTCCAGGGTCCCTGCAGACTCTTCTAGCCCACTGACTTTGATATGGTTTGTCCCTCGTAGGTGGTAGACTGTTACTGCTGAGAAAGGATTGTCTAGATTTCATTGGAAGATTTAGTTGCCCTCACATATACTGAGAACCTGTTTAACCTTTTTCCTTCCTTAAGCCTTTCCTTTCTGCAACCTCAGAATCTGCAAAGTATAACTAGTGTGATATAAATGCCATTACTGTCCTTGTGATTGAAGTCACCCCAGGGTGTAGCAATTGTGTATGAAGCAAATCCAAAGGTTATCCACTAACTTGCTCTGATTCTGAAAAGTATAGTTTACATTGTTACATGAATTGCCTTTCTAAAGAACACTTATTAAAAAAATGATGTTAAATAAATAACTATTTATAACTGAAACCTTGAGTGTAAGTGTTACTTGGCTACTTGTATTTACAGATTTAATTTGTACAGCTCTACAGCTCACAGTTATCCCTCTTGAGATAGGCCTGGCTGCTCATTCACACTGCCAGCCTGTGTAGTTCAGGCCTATACCAAAAGGTGGGCTTACATAATACCAAGCAGATAAGTGTTGTGTAGTCTCACACAGTGGGACTACACCAATTCTAACCTAACAAGTCAGGATGGAAATGTATTGATTGTGAGGGTGCTGGGTTCCTGCTTTTGACTGGGATGGCAAAGGACTCTCACCCAGGGGGTGCATGCTATGTTTAGGCCTCTGGCTTCCACTTTGGCCCAACATAGTCTCAGGCTTTATCCATGACACATTGGGGATTGTGAGAGTGATGGGTGCCTGCTTTTGACTGGGATGGCAAAGGATTCTCACGGGTGCATGCTATGTTTAGGCCTCTGGCTTCCACTTTGGCCCAACATAGTCTCAAGCTTTACCCTTGCCACAGTGGGGGATCATTCAGCATAAGTGCAACTAAGCAAAAGCATATAGTGTTTTTAGTACCTGAGGATAATGAGGCCATATAGGTATGATTTACAGGGATTGACTAAAGAATACGAATTTGTGATACGTGACAAACAGATGTGTATAGAACTGAACTGTACAAAAGACATTCATTCTAACTCGCTTAGAGGTCTATCTATTGAATGGTTACAGGGTGTATAATTTTTTTCTGCTACCTAAGCTCCTGAATATAAAGTGAGAACTGGCTACCTACACACAGTGGGTTCCCGGTATGGAAAATGAATGGTGAATACAACTGTGATATTGACCTTTTTTTTGCATTCTACAAGATGGATAATATGTGTTTTAAAATTGATTTTTTTCCCCTAATACTGATCTTTTATGAATTATTGATGATATGTGGATATATGTGTTCTGTCTCATTGAGATATTGGCTATGATAAACGGTTTACAATCTATAAACTGTACTAAACATTTGACAACATTGATCATTAATAAGTTCCTTATTATTGTTTTTTCTTATAGAAATTGTTGAAATTTGCATTTTTGCTCCTGAAGAAGAGTGGAATTACTCGAAATGCGTTGGGCCTTATTTTTTGTTAATCAAAGCATTATTTATACTAAACTTGAATTGTGGCTAAAGTAAAAATTCTTCTTTGAATTACCTGTCTACAAAACATACCAAACATACCATGTATAGGCAATTAATTATTTTGTAATTACACGGAAAAGTATTACTATCTATTCTGTTTCCCACTTGTTTGGAGGAGATAGGCTACATTAGTATACATAAACATATTGAAGGCTTAGGCCATAATACAGTGTGCAGGGGATGTGGGTTTCCTATTTGGAAACCTTTCTCACCTATCTTCCCCCCAGCCTAGATACCATGGCTGAGTTTTTCTCCCCCGCACCTCAAAATAATTAAAAATTCACACAAAAATCGTTTATATTTCTCTAATTGTTTGAAATCACATCATCTAAATAGGTGTGCTTAGTGTTTCCCCCTTTTCCTTCCAATGTTCTTGAAGTAATCAGCAGGTCATCCCAGAATCATCCCCAAATCATCAGGGACAAACGTGCAATCTCTTGAAGTGATCAGTAGGTCATCCTAAAATCATCAGGAACAAAGAGTTTTCTAAAATGGGGATGATGTTGGCATATTCATTAAGTCATTCTAAGCTCATCCCCAAATCATCACCCACCATTCTGAGATATTTGCTGATAACTTTAACAGTGTGATGACGTCTGATGATGTGGGAATGACTTCTAGTGTAGTTCGATGATCATCAGATGACCCCAGGATGGTATCTAAAGTCATCCTTTTAGACCAAGAGGAGCAGCCAGGGCACAGCACCGCTGTCACCGCAGACACAACCTCCTTTCCCTTTCAAGCTCTGATCACGGAGCTGACGAATGTTCACTGCTTCGCAGACCGGGGTACACTCTCCTCGTTGCCAATGTTGTCACTGACTCGTGGACACACAGCCCAGTCACACAGTTGCTGGGAACACCCAGCAGGGACCAACACAGCCACGATCCGTGGCCGCCTCAGAGGCAGGGGGCACCCTGCTCCAGCCCTCCGGTCCATGGCCAGATGGCCGAGGGCTATCCTGGGATCACCCAGGTTCCAGCCACTGGCTCTGTGGGCACGCGGGCCAGTGGCACAGAGGCCATGTTCACACGAACCCACAATAATAGGACACTGACACCAGTTTGCCATGCAGCAAGTCTGCCGCCGTTCTACGGCTTCTTTTATTGGGGAGTCATGTCATGAGCCCCTTTCTGAAAGGGGACAACACCACAGTAAGTACTGTGACAAGGAGAAGAAGGACTAAGTGTAATTTAGATTAACGGCAAATAATCAGCCCATTACTATATGTCTCTCTTCCTTGTACGAGTATTTGCTTGTGAGGAGTACCAAATGCTGCAGTGAGAGTCCATAAAGAAAAACTCAGACCACCAAGGATGCTGCTCAAACACCCAATCACATACATGGAGACATTATATGTTCCATTCAGGAGACATTCCAGTCCTGATTTTAATTTTGGAACCTGTGCCTGGCTAGGCAGGGGCTACATGATTGTGCCCTGAGGGAAATAAACATGCAGACACCATGGTGGAGGAAAACCTTTTAAAAATGTTTTTAGTGTTGTGTATATTTACATCTATTTACCTGGGGTTAGTGGACTGTACCTTCCAGCCCACTGGAATGTATGAAATGAGAGGAAGAGAACAATGGATAAGGCTTCAATGCCCAGGAGTGGCTGGCCAGCAGAGGGAACCTTCTAAAAAACAATAGAAAGTAGGAAACGGTTTGTGAGGAGGGAAGCAGCAGGTGGCCAAGACTAATAGTTCTCTGGGCGGCTCCGGCCTCACAGGATCAGAAAACAGCCGGCATCTACCATGGGCCTAAACATCATGCCTGGAGTAGCCCAGCACTCTCAGGGCCATGTGTGCTGTCTGCCGTCCCCCCCGGGGGGCCATTACAGATGGGCTGTTTGGAGGGATCAAAATTAGGATTACATAAAGGGGAGCTGAAAGAAGTTCCTGGGTATCCAGCATAAATCAGTGACCAGGAGTTACCGCTGGGGAACGAGGAGCTGGTACATAGCATTTTGCAAATCTAATTTCCACATAAAATGCAAATTTACCATTTTGTCCATTATTTATACCACATGTGCTTTACATGTTCTATGGTAGTGTTATAATGTTTATTTATAGTGTGTTCCAACCACACAGTTAATATTTGCACAAGTGTGGTTTTTTGGCTTAAATTGGCTTGGAGAACGAAAAGTAGCTCCTGATAGCGGTTGGTGTCTAGCTAACCGGGCTCTACTAGGCTATAACCACGAGCTAAATAGCTTCCAGTTCCCCTCAATTTCGAACCCTGCCAGCATCCAAGACCCTGGACTCCGTGTTCGGGGCAGCCCGGGGACAAGAGCAGAGCCCGCATGGAGAAATGGACGCAGCGTGACTCCTTCACGTTAGACCGGTAACTAGTGTTATCCATCCAGTCTTTTTCAAAATGGCGACCGGACCATCGCTATAGCCCTTATTGGAATGGAGAACGGATCGCACTCTGCGTTGCAACACTGCTCCTTCTTTGTCGGGTAAGACGCTTAGTGTATCCTTGTTGACCTATTTTCCTCCTTGTTTCCGAGGTACTCGTGTTGGCGCCCTTGCCTCATGTCAACCTGTCTCTCCTTCTGCCTCAGAACCACTCTTACTTATCATTATCTTCCGACTCGCTCCTGCCACTGTTTCCTCGTCCAACTATTTGTTGCCATTATTGTTTGGACCTTCATCTACCAGATCGCCTTTGTGATATCACCAGGGTTTTTCTGAAATCCTACTTTTTCCCTGGACTATTGGTTTGCCTCTCCAGTTACCCCTTGTGTCCGTTCTGTAGTTAACACAGACGGACACAGTTGTGGCTGGTAGGGATCGTCCCTATCTCTTCCCCCATTGGCTGCATTTATGACTTAAGGGAACCCATTCTTTAAGAGATAATTCTACTCCAGAAGGAAGTCAAGGGCAGTCTTCCATACCACACGTGAGACTGACACCCTCCCAGGCTATTACAGCAAAAGTGGCCGGGAGGTGAAGAGGGAGGAGGATGAAGCTTACCCCTCCCAATGTGAAGCAAAGTCCCCAGAAACCATGTACTTGCTGTATGGGCGAAGAGTGGAGCTCTGGCAAGCTGGCCAGAGCTCCAAGACGACAGGCGGACCTCCCCTATGCGCTGAATAGGCGCAGAGAAGAAAAGGGGTGGACCACGGCTGATGTGCGCCACAGTGCAGCGATGAATGGAGGAGGCATCCCCACAGCAACAAGGGCACCGCCCAAAGAAATAATGTGCACGTTGGCAGTGAGTGCAGCGGTTTCCTGGGCACAGGACTGCCACAAATAAGAAGTGCGACTTTGTGGCAGATGGGGCTGCCAGAAGAGATGAAGGCCATGGGGTACTGGGTAGTGCTGGTGGGCCCCCAAGGCAAGGGGTGCTGCCACTGAAGATCTGTTTTTTACATGGAGTGGAGTGGTAACACCGATGGGTTCCCCGGGCTATGGGGGCCGGCCAAAGAAAGAAATACAAGAGTCGGCCAGGTGGCATGAGTGAACAGGGCACCGCCTGAGAGGACCAGTGGCTGGGATGGGCCAGCCTCTGGTAATCGGGAGGCAAGGAAGACCTCATCCCCATAAAATGAAAACTGACAGTACTGTCATAAGCACAGGGAATGGCCGACTGCAGCAGTCACACTCATGCTACACATGTGTATAGATTGATATGTATTTGTTCTTAGTGTTTAGAACGAAGTTTGTAATATCAGACCATCCTAGATAAGGTATTAGATAAATCGGAGTTATCAAGGTCTTATGCAGAGGAGAAGGCTAGGAAGAGTCTTTTACTATTTATGCATGTCTGGGACCTGCATGATATATGGTGGGACACAAACCCTGGCAAGAGGCAGTATCGTTTTTGTTTTATTCAACACAATACATCCTCCCACATTGATTATTTCTTAGTGACCAAAGACCTTTACTGTACTGTGAAGAGTTCAAGCATGGGAGAAATTGTAATCTCAGACCATGTTTGTGTCTTTCTAGAGTTGGGTAAGTCTCTGAGAGATGTGAGAAATAGTAGACAATGGAGGTTTGATGCCCGGCTGCTGTCTTATGATGACTCTGTAGGCTCGGTTAATAATTTGGGACACTCTGAAAGCGTATTTGCGTGACAGAATAATTAGTTGTGCCTCGTACAAAAAAAGAAAGCTAAGGCAGAGTATACAAAAAGCAGAATCTACTTATACGCGCAGTATAGAGGTTCATAATTAACTCCCCATTTAGTGTGTCTCTGCCCGCTATATTGAAAGCCAAATCCGCTGTAGACAGTATAATACAAGCAAAGGCGGAAAAAGATGCATTGTAGACTAGGTAGGCATTCTGGGAGCGTGGAGATAGAGCAGGTGCCCTACTGGCTCACAGATTGAGTGGCAGGGAATCTGGAAGGCAGGTATTATCCATAACAGAAGATAATGGACCGCCTTTAAAGAGAAACAAGTACATTTGTGAGGCGTTTAGGAAATTCTACACATCCTTATATCGTGATGAGGGAAGTATAGGAGTGGAGGACATGACGCGATTCCTAGACCAGTCCCCAATTCTGAAACTGTGTAATGATGATATGCTCTCCTTAGACAGGGGAGAAAACAGTACCGGAGATTGCAGACACAATTAATCTTTTAGCCCCTCGAAAGTGTCCAGATGGTTTACCAATTGAATTTTATGTGACACTTTGCCAAATACTAGCACCATTCTTGGCAGATCTCTTCAGAGAGATCATTACCATTGGACAATTGGCTGATTCCATGCGAGCAGCAATAATATCGGTGATCCCCAAACTGGGTAAGAACCACTTGATTTGTGGCAACTATAGACCAATTTCTCTTTTGAATGCTGACATCAAACTTTTAGCTAAAATCTTTTCGGTAAGGATCAATCCTCTGCTCCCGAAATTAATTCATCAGAATCAGACGGGCTTCATCATGGGTAGGAACAGCTATGATAACTTGAGGGAGCTTTCGGATGTTATATTTATGAAGAATGACTCTCTAGAGCCTTACGCTGCTGTCAGTATTGACACGGAAAAGCTTTTCATAGAGTTAGCTAGAGTTATTTGCAACAAGTGCTAATTAAAGTGAATTGTGGCCCGTGTTTTCTGACGTTATTTGCTGGCGGTAGCCAGGGTTGCAGTGAATGGTTGTCTATCTGATAGTTTTCAAATCAGTCGGGTTACCCGGCAGGGATGTCTGCTGTCCCCGCCTTTTGTTTGCTTTATTTATGGAACCGTTGGCAATTGCAATTAGGGAGAACACCAATATCAGGGGTATCCGGTGGGTAGTATAGTTTTTAAGGTAAGATGATCTCCTGGTTTTGATTTCAGATTCAGAAGCTTCCTTCAAAGAATTGATTGCCACCTTGACAAACCTTGGTAGAATCTCAGATTTTGTGACCATACCATTAGTGTTTCCAATTTCAAGTTCATCCCACATAGGTCTCTTTGGGATTGGGTGGGAAAGTTGGGCGGATAATGAATTCCGGTATCTAGGTATACAGATATCAGGGGACATAAACCGTCTGTTGGCAATCCATATTCAGAAAAAACATACAGAGATAACGATGCTATGCTTGAAATGGAAGAGATTAAATCTAACGTTATGGGGGAAAATAAATAATTAAGATGACTCTGCTTCCAAAGTCAAATTATATGTTTAGTATGCTGCCTTTACCTTTAAAGGGAGATCTGACTCGAGACAAGTCCTGCGTACATTTCTGTGGGGTGAGCGAGAGAAGGCTACTATTCCAATGGATGTGCTGATGAAACCGGTACGCTTTGGCGGTTTTGCTTTCCCGGGCATGGTTTCCTATCATAGAGCATTCTCTTTACGTACCCTACATTTTTGGTTAAGGGAAGATGTTGTTGACACCCCGAATTGTGTAGGTATAGAGAAGAGTGTGGCCCAACCAATCCCCTTGGACGGTCTGCTCAGTTCTGAAAAAAGAATGGCACCAGGTAAAACCAGAATATTTCTACTGTTTAGCTTCTGGGACAAAATATCTGTTGAGTTTCATTTCCTCAATTTGGTGGAACCCAGTGCTGCGATTCAATAACCATACTCTTTCATGGTCTTCCTGGCAGTCTGCAGGTATTTGGCACCTGGGTCAAGTGCATGATGGTGCTTCAATGCTCTCATTTGATTTTCTTAAATTCAAATATAAGCTCAGCGCTTTGGAGATTGGTCGATATTGCATTCTTTGTGAAGTTTTTGGGAATGTGCTCACACCTTTAAATGCCTCATTGCGTGACAGCCCTGTGTTGATGCATCTTTCTAGGAACTCTCCACTTTCAACCTCTACTATATATAAGATACTGACGCAAATGAACAATAACGCTCCACCAGAACGAGGTAGAGTTAGGTTCTGAAAGTGATTGGAGTCGAATCTGCATTGGTCCATCTAGATACAAGGTTGATCTGAATCTGACGTTCACACAACAAAGAATTGTATATGGTATCTACTGGTCGCCTTTGAAGATGAAGCAATGCAAACTCATGCAAGTTGCTGGAATTGCAAAAAGAAGCAGATTCTGCAGTGTTGGAAAAGCGATGCCAGACCAACAATTGACTGGCTACATGATCTAGCAATTCTTTCAAGTAAAGAAAAGATAAGCTATCAGAGATTGAAAAGAGCACACAAGTATTCAGCAATTTGGAACGCTTTTAACAATTGTATGTATGAATTCCCTCGAAGAATTTCTTTTTTTTCTCTTCTCTTTTTCTTTCTTTCTCTCTTCTTCTTCTTTGTTCCCCTCCTTCCCCCTCGTGTCTTCTTACACTCGCTTTTTTCTTTTTTCTTATGCATCCTTCTTTTCCCTTTCTACTGTCTAACCTGTAAATATTGTACAACAACTTGAATTGTAAATAATTACATGTTTCCTGTTTTATTTATTGATGTATTGTTTCAATTTTGACTTCTATTTTAAAATTCTAATAAAGAATGATAAAGTTTTGTGTAGTGCATATAAATATTAGTGTGTAATTATGGGTATATGTTGGTATTTGTTCCAATTGAAGTAAATTCTTATAGTTCTTTAGGGATGCATGTTTATAAGTAGTGTTAGTGTTGATTATGGCTTTAACCCCTGTGGCGAGGGGTGGACATGGCCGGTAACAGCCCAAGCCAGGTAGGCCAGAGAGTAGCAAGGGTCTCTGCGAGGGCTGGGGGCTGTTACCGGCCATATCCGTCCGCCTGCCACGGGTGAAAGCCATTCACACCCTGTGGTTTATCCGGGGTGCAACTGGTTTCTTTTTTACCCTCAGGAGATTGGCATTCGTCAATAAGCACAGCCAATCACCCAAATAAAAAGTATGTCCGCCACCAGGGAACTGGAGGTGTGCCGTGACCGTAGCACAAAACTCCGGTCCTTCAGTTAAGGAGGGAGGGAGTGTGTGGGGAAGGGGTTTGGTTTGTTTGTGGGGGTTCCTGTTGCCTCCCCACATAAAAAAAGCAAAAATGGCACCACCCGGAGAAGGGCCTGGGGTGGCTGGAAACAGCGGCCGGAGAATGTGTATTCTCAACCGCTGTTCCAGCCACCCGATTGGCTGAGTGCCCTTCTCCAGTTCAAATATGTATTTTAGACTTTAAAAGGGAGGTAAATCTAGGAATACCCTGGCGTGTAGTAGGCGGGAGAAGGGGTGGCCTGCCTAGGGCCGCCTAAAGGTTGGAGCCAGCAGCTGGGGCCATCTCCTTGTCCTCCTCCACAGTGGTGGTGCCAAACACCTCGCGCTCTGAAACACTTGTGTACGAGCGCGATACAAATAAAATATCATATCATATCATAAACAGGGAGTAGGGGTCTGCTCCAGCAGTTCCACCCCAAGGTTCCACCCTAAGGATAACCCCTCACAGGGAAGGTGGGCTGAAGGGCCATATCCCTCTTGGAGGGAAAGAACAGCAGGGGAACAGAGTATAGGAACGTTATAAGGGGTTTAGCTAGTAATGTTTATATACTTTTTATGTTTTTTTTAAATCAAAAAGAGATCACCCCTGGGATTCCTTAAAAATCCACCTAGTGGCTGTGAAGATTAAGCTAAGAACTCAGGGCGTAGCCCATCTCCTGTTCTAACATCTTGTCAACTGATATTGAATTATCAATGTAAATATCACTAACCTGGGCAGACTGTGGTCCGCAACGGAAGCAACTGGCAGAAAATGGAAAATCCCCCGTGGGAATCTTGCTCCCTCTCTCCCTGTGAAGGATACCAGTGAGGAGGAAGGCAAGACCCCCAGGGAAACCCTCCTGGGGGAAAAAACCCTGGGTGGCTGGAACTCTTCGGACTGGACGGTAGAAGTCTGGCCGGTTCCCTCTAGACGAGCTGGAACGCGAAGAGGATCGAAGACCTTACCAAGGAAACAAGACAGGACAGGTAAGTGCCAGCAAGAAAGACTGCGGGGAAAGGAGAGCACTGAGTATAGGAGATGTGACGTACAAGGAATTTAGAATGGGTCCTTAATGGAGTCCGGATATTCTCGGAGATGCCCAGAAGTGAAAGAAGTCTGTTCCGGTTTGTTAGAGCTGCCGTGCTAAAGCGAACAGGAATGGAGAGTGAATTGTGAGTCACGGCGGGAGAGTGAGAGCTGGAGGGGAAGTATAGTTTTGTTGCACTCACTGACAAGGGTGGAACTCCCGACATGAAACTAATGGTGTATGTGGAATATGGCCAGAGTAAATGCCTGTGGGTATGAGATGCAGAGAGAAAGCAGAAGTTAGAAATAAGGGTTGAGCAGCCAAGGAAGATGGCTGCCTAGTCTGGGAGCTCCGTTCTCGCCCACCAGATTCTCTGCTGCATCGGCGCTAATCCTCATCATTCCCAAAGCTGGTGCCGCGATTCTGCTGCTGGGGCTCTTCTCTTGCTGTAGCTGAAATTTGGGGTGAAAACGCGGCCTGCAGCCCGGAGATTGGACACCTGGGCCTGGGGCGCCCTGCCTTCCTGCGAGACCACTCTTGCTGCGGGTGCTTCCCCGCCCAGAGGCGCTGCAGTGCTGGTGTCCCGGGCGCTGCCACCTTCCCTCTGCCTGCGGCGCTCCGCTTCATGTGAGCGCCCTCCTTGATTGCGCCGGCTGGGGCGCGAGCCTAGGACACCCGGCGCCTCGGCTGCAGACGTGCCCCCGGTCTCCCCGATGCTCCTGGCCAGCGGCCGACTACCTGTGCGTGGCGGAGGTCTGCTCTGACGAGCGGGGTCCGGGCTGAAGCACCTGCGCCCATGTACACATGTACATGGCCCCCCGCCTGTGAAATCGGGGGCCGCCTGAACGGTGCTCCGGGCCGCGGCTGACTCTCTCGCCGGTCTGTGGGCCTGCGGGCGGGCTGGATTTCCCTGACTGACGGGCTTGCCAGAAGATTTATAGCGGCCGCGGATCGCAGAGCTGTCCCCCCGCGGCCGCTTGAGTGATTGGAACTGGGCTCTCTGGCCCGCTGGGGCCCTGCTGACTCTGCTCCCCGTGAACTCCTGCATTGGGCTTAGGGATACTGCAACGAAGAGGGGCACCCATATGTGGAAAGGGAGGCGCCGACCTGGGGATGCCACAGCCTCCAGGGCTTGAAGCAGGTCTGGATTCCGGTGGAGGCACCATTGCGATCTGCATGTACTGATCTGCGCAGGGAGCACGCGGGTAAGCCACCCTAAAAGGCTGTGAGGTGGGTGCAGCTAGCTGGGACTTCTCACCCTGCCTTATCCTACTGAGGCCTCTTCCCTCCCCGCTACCTGCCTATACCCAGTGAGACTGCCTGCATATAAGACCGCTTTGCCTCCCCCTAACACTCTTTACCCGTGGGATCTGTGAGGCCAGCGCCTTTCGTGTTGGAACTAGATTAACTGTCACTCCTTGGCCGTCCTGGCGACTACATACACTCACGTGCCGCGCTCTCGCACCACACACCTGGAACTCTCAGGGTGCTAAAGAAAGGGGAGGCGCCTTCTTTATCAACGCTCGCTGATGAGGACAGGGTCACCTGACTACTCCAGGGAGGAACTCTACCTGCCTCACTAACTGCGCATCGCCTGGCGTGACCAGGCATACCCAGGTGTCACTGCTCATACCGATCCTTCAGGTCCTTCCCCCGGCCTGCTCCCTCTGTGGCAGCTGTGGCCGCGGCAAAGCCTCGGTGGGGCTCGGTACTGTACGGGCCGCCGGGCTAGGTGCTGGCCGCTGCTGCTTCTTCATCAACGTTGTGTCACATGCTACCCCCTCTAATAGTCTGCCACCACTGACCTCCTATCTTTCCCGCCGCGAGGCCCCGACCTCCTCCAACACCTACATCACCGAGTCAGTTGCGGTTCCCATCCGTAGCAATGTCCAACAGAGCGCGTGGCGCTGGCAAGGTGGGTGCCATGGACAAGTTTGCCAAGGCGACGCCTAAGGGAGACCAGGCGTCGTCCGCTGCAGCTCAGGAAGAAGGCGACCTCCTACCGGACCCCCCGCAACTGGACTTGGCCGCAATGATGGAATCCATGGCCAAAAACGTTGCAGCCTTTCATGAAAAGCTGGATGACATCAATGCAAATGTGGCTTCATTAAGGGCTAAGCTTGACCAACACGGGGCCAGGATTACCGAAGTGGAGCAGAGGACGGGTACTAAAGAGGACAATGTGCACACCCTACAAAACACAGTGTCGGAGCTTGTCCGAGACATGAAACAGGTCAAAGCTAAATGCGACGACCTCGAATCGAGGTCGCGAAGAAATAACATTTGCATAATTGGGGTTCCTGAATCTGCACTTAAGGGGCGCATGGAGCTGGCGGTCGAAAAACTCATCAAAGACCTTCTGGATGACCCTGACTTCTCGCCATTCTTCACGGTTGAAAGAGCTCATCGCTCATTGGCACCTCGGCCTAAACCAGGAGACTTCCCCAGACCAATAATAGCAAAACTGCTCAGCTATAAGGACAGGGATCACATACTCCGATTGGCCAGGGAGAAAGGGGAATTAAGGTTGGATTCGCAAATAATCAGGATCTTCCCTGATTTTTTCGGTAGGGGTGCAGCTGGAGAGATGCCGATTCAGTGGTGTGAAGAAAATGCTAAGAGATAGGAAGATCGAGTATGCAATGCTTTTCCCTGCACGCCTTAAATTCACCCATCGCAACAAGCTCTACTTCTTCACGGTCCCGGACGAGGCTGTTAAGTTCATCGAGGCGCAGATCCCACTGGCAGATCCCCCCGAGGAACCGATGGACAACGACTAGTACCGGACGCATGCTCTCCTCTTGGGAATATGACTTGATACCCTTGAATATATGTATCCTCGCTTTGTAACCTTACTTTCATCAGCCGATCTTCAGATTTATGTGGTTTTATCGAAATTTGTATCACTACTGGTGGGCGGAACGGCAGCGGCAGCCCCCACTGCAGCTGCAATTCCTTTACAGTCTAAATGTTTGTGCCTTTGCCCCGGTTGGACGTTTTCCCAAGCGTTGCCGAGTTGGGGTTGGCACGCAGTAGTTCACTCTAAGGGTGGGTATCTACACACTGCTGGTTGGGACAGGGCGGTGAGGGCGGGTGGTGGGAAAGTTGGAGTAGGTTATATTCAAAATGGCGGGAAGGCTGAGACCGGTTCTAAAAGGAGGCACTCTTGTGCTGGGGCAGCACTCGTGGTGCTGATCAGAGGCAGATCCTTTGCTTGGGATGTCCCGTAAGCTGTCTATATGGCGATCAAAATGATGACATGGAATGTTCGGGGCCTGACAAATTTCAAAAAGTCTCGTAGGATCGCGGCCTACGCGCAAAGACACGGGGTCAAGGTCCTCCTATTACAGGAGACACACGCCCTTAAACACCTATCGTCCAACATAGCACAGACCTGGGGTCTCAATAGATACTACACCCAATACTCCACCCAAGCCAGGGGAGTCCTGACCCTTATCCATAAATCAGTGCATTTCATTCTCCGCACATCCCACATCGACACGGAAGGCAGATACATGATCCTCCATTGCACCTTGGCTCACGAAGAATGCTTACTGGTCAACTTATACGCGCCCAATACTGACTCCCCCGAGTTTAGTGACGATGTGACTGCCATTCTCATGAGATATATAGACGTCCCTATAATATGGGGGGGGGGCATGAACCTGATACTTGACAATGTACTAGACAGAACAACGACCACTCGCAGAGCCACAACACGAGCGGCCAAGCGTCTCCTCATGCACATGGACTCTCTCAATTTACACGATATATGGAGAACGCTCCACCCCCATGAAAGGGACTATACTTTTTATTCAACGGTACATGACAGTTCCTCAAGAATAGTTTTGTTCCTCTTGTCTGGCAAACTGGTGGGTAGAGTCTCAGATGTCACGATCTTCGCACGCACGCTATCTGATCATTCCCCCGTGCTCCTACAGATCCAACTCGGTGACACAACGCCGTCGCGACCCGCCTGGCGCTTTAAATCCTCCGCCCTATCTGACATTGTCTTCAAAGCCGAGATCCTAGCGGACATCACCACATTCTTTGAAAATAAAAAGGCAACTGACACACCCGAAGGGATCAGGTGGGAGGCTTTTAAGGTTTACATCAGAGGGATGTGCATCTCTAGGGAAGCTGGAGTCCTGAAGGCTATAAGGCAAGCCCTAACCAACTCTGAAACTAAGCTTAAAGCCCTGGAACAGGAGTACCTCTCCACTCCGTCCCCAGTAACCCTAGCTGCGATCAGATCAGAGCTGGAACGGTTTGAGTCACATGCCATGAGTGAGGTGCAATACTATGCTCGCCCTGTTGCTGCCCGTAAATATGGGGAGGGGGACAGACCGAGTAGAACCCTGGCCAGGCTGGTGCGTGCGGAGAGTGGTAAGACCTGCATTGATAGCATTATAGATGAGAATGGGCTGAGGCACTGGTCAGACCAGTCCATACTAGACACATTCGCTAGCTTTTACGCCAATCTATATGGTCCCCAACCTGAACACTCGGCCCAGGACCTAGATGACCTGCTGGAAAGCATTCCTATGACCCTTATCTCCCAGGACACCAAGGAGCGTTTAGACGCTTCGTTCATCACCTTGGATGAGATCGTCCAGGTAATATCAGACCTTCCAAAAACAAGGCGCCTGGCCAGGATGGGCTCACCTCTGAGTTCTACCAGGAACATGTGGCTATACTAGCGCCTGTTCTACACGCGGTCTGGGCCGAATCACTTCGATTAAACAGCCTCCCCCTTCCCTAAGGGAAGCCTTAATAACAGTTGTCCCCAAACCTGGAAAACCCCCGGATGAATGTGGGTCCTACAGGCCCCTATCCCTTATTAACACTGACACGAAAATGTATGCTAAGATAATCACCAACAGGTTTCTCCCTTTCATGTCCCACAAGGTCCATGCGGAGCAGAGTGTTTTCATTCCCGGTCGATCCACGGCACTTAACATCCGCCGCCTGTTTAATGTGATGTCCAGAATTGACCCAAACGCTGATGCTGTGGCGGTAACACTAGATGCCCAAAAGGCTTTTGATATGGTCTCATGGCAATATCTGTGGGCCGTGCTGGAGAAAATGGGAGTGGGGCCAAATATGATCTCTTACATAAAACTCTTATACATGGATCCACTAGCTAAGGTCCTTGTAAACTCTGTTCCCTCCTCTCCGTTCACACTACACCGGGGCACTCGTCAGGGATGCCCATTCTCACCCCTCCTTTTTGCGCTCGCTATTGAACCCATGGCTGACCATGTGAGAGGGCGTCACATCAATAAAGGCATTCGGTTACTGGACGCACCGGAAATCATCTCACTTTACGCGGATGACGTGCTCTTGTATGTCAGAAACCCCTCCACATATCTGGACCCGATCATCCGTGATATTACCAAGATAGGCACGTACTCAGGTTTCACACTCAATTACTCAAAATCTGAAATTTTCCCTCTCACTGTAGCAACTGAACAACCGGCATGTGAGTACCCCCTACGCTGGTCCCCGGATGGAGTTAGGTATCTTGGAGTGCAGATGTCGTTAACCAAGTCCTCCCTATTAACAGTTATATCAGCACAGGTAATCTCCCTTAATTTTTGTTATCGGGGGGCCAGTCTCCCGAAACGGGAGACACACTCAAAGGGAAAATATACAAAATTGAGGACTGGCTACCCCTCTCTCAGTCCTACCACGCTAGGCCCAGTGAACTACAGAATTCTATTGAGCAGAATAAGTCACTTACCAATTAGTGAAACTTGTGCATAAACAAAGAGCCAGAGCGAGCGAGAGGAACCATCTTATTCACAAATTAAAAATATCGTCACAAAATGACATCTTTTATATGAATTTATTATATAAATGTATTCAATATCAAAAAACCAATCGCAAATAGTTAAAAAAGAAGAAACGCAGCGAGAGGTGCAGCACAAATATTAAGATAAATATTAGACATCACTGGCCACTTCTCGCTTGTTTCGAAAGCAAACACATATATTTCATATGGGGTTTAGCATCTTAGTAATGGCTACTCTGTTTTTTTAAGTGGTTTACAGACACAATACTATCTACTTGGGCTAGTCTATTGTCATGTATCGACATGTTTCGGCCGTCTAAACATATGAAACAATATCCCTAGTGTCTCTACAGACAATAAATTATTAGGCCTTCTTCAGGACAGACAGATTTCTTTTCAGGCGGTAAGACTCTTCTCCAATCCCCCGTTGCAAAACAAGTACAATCTAAAAATCAAACATATATACATTGATCACATATTAGAAAAACATTTGTTAAAAAAATAGTTCCATTCTCAAGCAACATCTCTAGTTCTTAGTTTCTAATATTTAATGGCACACATGTTACTCTCATGTGCTCATTTCACATTGTACCATAGTAAAATTGTGGTCAAATTACATTCTGTAGATTACAATGGCCTTTACTTACATCTTGGTAGAACTAAAGCTTTTTACTAGGAACACCTAGTAATGATAAAATCACTATTTCCAGGCATTCATAAATCACCTCCCGGCCTGTCATTGGAATTGGCAGGCTTGGTTGGGCTCTGAAAAAAACCCAAACATATATTTTAGTTTATGCTTTTTTGGATCATTATGTTGCGTGTTCACACATTGAATGACTCATTTATGGTTAAAACAGATTTTTTGATTATGTAAAAACCTTTTTAAGAAAATTATTTTTAGAGGGTCAAGTTGTCCTATATAGTTTAAGAGGATACTGTTATCCCATCTAATTGATCTCAGGTTCATTTATTCTTATAGTGCTATGGTTATTCATACTACAGTCCCTGTTGTTGACAGCGAGCGTTTACTTTACGGACAAGACACGCAATTCGCTTAACTCACGTGATTTCACCTCATCCGGTATGACAATCCTATGCGAATTGTTGAGAGACAAAACGTGGGTGGGTGCAGATGTGCATGCACTGTACACTTCCACTGGGTGCCGCGTAGCTATCAACGGACGTCACAACACACTTACAAGTCAAGGCGTCTTGTTCACCAACCCTAAAAAGACAAGAGCCGCCACACATAGGCAAACAGTCAATAAATAGACATTTTACCCAGAGACTGTCTTTCATAACACGAGCATCGAAAAAGCAACATCTCAAGGAGAAAGGGGCCACCCCAGGCGTCTCATCCGAGAAAACACACTTTCAAACACTAAGTTGGTTCTCTCATTCACACGGAAGCGCCACGGAGGCACTCCGTGTCTCCATCTCAGCTGAAAAAGCATTTACACATATAAGTGAATGTTGGGCATAGTAGCGCTTACCTAGAATCGGGGTAATTGTCTCCTTTCGCGCAGGCACGGTCGCGTGACAACAATCGTGGTCCAATCGTATCGGTGTGTTGTTTCCGGTTAAATGCATGACTTTCATGGTCACATGAACAATTCCATTCGTCCTGTTAAAGGGACAGCACAGTTCGGAAAAGATAATTGAAGCAAATGGAAAAAAGACCAAAACTCATGCCGCCACTGCGTATTTTGCAGGTGTCGATATTAAAAATTAATATTAAAACGGGAAGAGCCGTTCAATCTTTCATGTCATGTTTGGTATCATGTGAATGTGTAACAGAGGCAAGATGTTTTCATGAGGGACACCTCTTTATCTCAAAGTAATTAAGGAGTTCCACTCAACTGCTCAATTTAACCCTGTAATAGCCGTGTTGAGGGAATAAATCCATTTTTGTTCACTCAGGCTCAGTAACATTTCCCTGTTGCCTCCTCTTGCGCTAGCTGGAATAGTTTGTAACACAAACCACAGGATATCTGCATGTTTGTGTTTTTCTATTTCGTAGTGGGCTAATAATGGTTTATTAGGGACTTTGTTTTTCAGACATGACATATGTTCGCAGATGCGTTGTCTAATGCATCTTTTGGTCTTACCAATATAGAGGAAATTGCATGGACATTTAATTCCATAGATGACCCACGAAGATCCACAGTTGGTAAAACTGTGAAACTCCCAGTTTTTGCCATTTAACTCTATTTCTTTCAGATTGTTTGTAGAGGCACAGGCAACACATTTGCCGCATTTAAAGTGTCCCACCACTGGTGGCAATTACCACAACGTTGTCTGGATCGGCAGTTTCTCTTTTCTGGGATATGAGTGCACTACTAAGTCTCTCACATTTATTTGGCGCCGGAAGGCGAAGCGTGGGTTTGCTGGTTCAAAATCTGATGTTTTTAGAATGTGCCAGTTCTTTTTTATAGTCCGTCTTAATTGATTGCTTATAGGACTGAATGTGGTTACACATGTCATTTTGTCTTCTTGTACTTTAGGTTCCGGATGTAAACATCTGTTCCTGTTGGAGTGTTTTGCTCGTTTGTATGCCGTATTTACTATTCTCTTAGGGTACCCCCTATTTTTGAGTCTTTCTTTTAGATCTTTACAAAATCTGTCATGTTTGAACAGTTTCTCCTGATTCGTAGGAACTGCCCAATAGGCAGATTTTCGCGTAGAGCCAGAGGGTGGAAGCTTTGAAATTGAAGCAATGTGTTCTTGTCCGTGGGCTTGCGGAATAACGTGGTTGACAGATAACCACTCTGTTTTTTGAATTAGCAGATCCAAAATTGGGATGGAAGATGCATTCCATGTCATCGTAAATTTGATGTAAGTACTCTGGTTATTCAGCCATACCAGAAAGTCTTCAAGGAGCACCGCGTCTGGTTTCCAGATCATAAAAACATCATCTATATACCTATACCCCTGTCCCATCTGTTCTTTAAAGGGATTGTTGGCATGGTATATCGATGTGGCTTCATACTGGTCCATATACAAATTCGCCAGATCCGGGGCAAATGTGGCCCCCACACTTGTACCATGCATCTGGCGGTAGAACACACCATCGCATAGGAAGAAATTTATGAATGCCTGGAAATAGTAATTTATTACTAGCCCAAGTAGATAGTCTTGTATCTGTAAACCACTTAAAAAAACAGAGTGGCCATGACTAAGATGCTAAACCCCATATGAAATATATGTGTTTGCTTTCGAAACAAGCGAGAAGTAGCCAGCGATGTCTAATATTTATCTTAATATGTGTGCTGCACCTCTCGCTGTGTTTCTTCTTTTTTAACTATTTGCGATTGGTTTTTTGATATTGAATAAATTTATATAATAAATTGATATAAAAGATGTCATTTTGTGACGATATTTTTAATTTTTGAATAAGATGGTTCCTCTCGCTCGCACTGGCTCTTTGTTTATGCACAAGTTTCACTAATTGGTAAGTGACTTATTCTGCTCAATAGAATTCTGTAGTTCACCCGGCCTAGTGTGGTAGGACTGAGAGAGGGGTAGCCAGTCCTCAATTGTGTATATTCTCCCTATTAACAGACAATTACGAGGCCATGGCTCAGCTTGTCTTCTCCAGGTTCTCCAAATGGCGCAATCTACCGCTATCCCTGGCGGGCAGACTCTCTCTAATAAAGATGATAGTGGTCCCCAAGCTCCTGTACGTCTTTGTTAACGTTCCAGTCTGGCCCGGGATGAAATACTTTAAGAGGCTCCACTCGGAGTGCGCACAATTTCTCTGGCATCCAGGTTCGGTCCGCAAGAAGTGGCAACATATGACGTTACCCTATGATAAAGGGGGATTCACAGCCCCAGACCTCCGCTTGTACTGGAATGTGGCACAGGCCCAACACGCCTCTCATTGGTACACGTTCCAGAATCCGCCCATGCATGTAAAATTTGAGAAACTGGCGGGAGGTGGGACTAATATCATGACCCTGCTGCTGCACTGCGCATTCCAAACAGACGTTCAGGCAGACCCGGTGGCCACCACGGTCAGGGCTTGGAAAAATATCCTGGGCTCTGAGCAGGAGCAACACCCATGCTATAAGTGGCTTCCTTTGTGGCAATTTCCCGGACTCCCCCCTCCCCCCACACATGACCAACACCTCGTACAACACTGGGGAAAACTGGGCTATCGTGCCCTTGCTGACCTCTTCCCTGATGGTACATTTGTCACCCCTCAAACATGGCGCCCGGAACATTCCAATTCTTCGCTTGAGATGCTGCAGTATTACAGGCTTAGAGCAGCAGTACGAGCTATGTGGCCCTCATACCCAAATGAACCCCCAGACTCACCTTAAATACAATATATAGCAAACTCTTGGGGCGCCAAGGGTATAATATCCAATCTGTACAAAATGCAGCTAGAGAAAACAGCGGATAAGTCTCTCAAACCACGTGAAGCTTGGGCTAGGGAACTTGGAACGGAAATTAAAGACGATCTCTGGGGTATAATGTGCACACACACGCGCAAGGTCTCCCTTAGCGCCATATTCCGCTGCATACAATTTAAGCTCCTCAACAGGCTCTATTATACACCGTACAGAGTGGCGTCATTTACAAGTACCCCGACTCATGTGTGCCCTAAATGCAAATCCTCCGAAGCAGATCACATACACATGTTCTGTTCTTGCCCCGCTCTCAACACGTTCTGGGTGGCTGTGACAGAGGCGCTCTCCGAAATAATTGGTTCCCCGGTGAATATGGAGCCACTGGCCCTGTTGTTTGGTGTCTGGGAGGGGGAGAATGTAAGGAAAATGTCAAAATTCTTAAATGTGAGTGCCATAGTGGCCAAAAGATGTATATTGCAATGCTGGAAGCGCCACAATCCCCCCACCGTATGATATGGCTGAAAGCCCTTACCTGGATACAAATGTGCGAAGAAGAATACATTGGATCCCTGCCTGTATCATCACGTCCCAAAAACGTTTGCTCGGAATTCTGTAGCTACCTGAATAATAGAGACGAAGTGGAATGGAGGTCAACTCCCCCTCCAGTACAGCCCGTAACGCCATGTGAAGTGTAACTCCCCCTATTGTCTGTGTTTTTGTTCTTTTTGGCACCTCTCCGAGATATCAATCGTCCTTAAGCTGAGATGTTCAATTCAGTCATGTTGTGCTACCGTTTGTGCGGTTATGTTGTTAACCTGTTGCTATGTAATTTGTGCTGTACCTGTCTTAACCTTTTGCCAATAAACAAAAGAAAAAAAAAAAAAAGAAGTTAGAAATAAGAAGGTAAGAGAGTCTGAAGTATCAGAATGTGGATATCCTAGATGCGAACTTATGGAGCGTCGGTAAAGGCAGTAGCGACGCGTAAGCTAGCAACACTTCCTTTCTTATCAGGAGTCACGTGAACAGGTACGGGTATGTCAGATGTACATGAAACAACTAGACCGTTGTCTTCTACCTGAAGAACCGTCGCTTTGGGAGCCTGCATGAATACATTATGAGCCGTTCTTCCTATTCTCCTGCTCTGCCACCATGACCAAGGTTGGTAATGTGTAACACATCTTTTTTTTTTTTTAAAACAGTTTTATTCATTTCATTTCATTTCAAACCAACGACACACAACCAAACATGCAGTAGTTATTACAGTATTTCAAATGTTGTGCAACTCAAACCGTGTCTACTACATCCACCAATCCCTCCCACCCATTCGAGCCTACTCTACTTCGTGACCTGCTTCTTCATCTTGCAGAGGGGTTCCCACTCTTGTATTTTCTGCTGGGTCCTGATTGCTCGACCAGTCCTGAGTGGGCCCAAACAGTGTGGCTATTAAATGTTTCCAGGCTGTCAGGGTTTCTGCTTCTTCATCCCCTCCAGTATAACTAGCTTCCTGCCACCTGTTCTAACATCTTTTAGTTGCATGTTGCGTAGCACACCTTCCTGTCCAGTTGGTCTGGGGGTTCGGGTAGTTACAATGTGGTTCGTACCTGGTTTAAGTTAAGGAAGGTCCACCCTTGCCTTGTAGACGAGGCAGACAACCTAGAGGCTTCCCTTGTAGTCCTGTATTTATATTGGAGAACCCAGGACTACAAGCCCCAGAGTGCAAAGTTAAAGCTAGGAGGTTAGGACTGATTTTCTATACTCTGGCTTGGTGGACAGATGTATTAAAGGCCAACCTATATTGTGACAGGAACAATTCTGAGAAGCTGTAGCCAACCCAGTTTAGGTAGGAGTGACAGGCCATCTAGGCTAAGTTCTTCAAAGGGGGTGTGCTTGTAAAGGGTCCACAATGAGGTCACACAATGGGAATCACAGATTACACTTAGACAAGATGTATAAAAATACAGTTATTTATTTATGGCCAAAACACACTATAGAAAAATGACTACTAGCAGGTAGACGTATCACACAACACTAACTAAATACATATATACATTCACTTGGTTATAAGGGATAATGCAAATCAGAAACTCCTGCAAAGGAAAGGTTAGACAAGTATTATGCACAAAAAAGGTCCACAGAGAAAATTGTCCAGCCCTCAATTGCCTGGGGCCTAGTGCCCAATAGTTCAGGATACAGTTGCACAGAACTTAGGATGCAGGAGCAAATACAGGTAGGGTCTGTGGGGTCCAGTCAAGGGTTTTTAGGGTTAGGGTTCAAGTTAGACTAATGCCCAAAAGTAGCCCCAACAGTCAGATGTCTTGCACCAGCAAGCAATGGCAAAGCCAAAAGTGTTATAAATAAGCTTTATTATAAGCCCATAGACTTATAATGGGAGTATAGGGGTAGGTTAGAAACTCTTACCCCCGCCCCTACTCCGATTCTTCCCCACACTCGCCAGAACAAAGGAAGAGTGTCCGATGTTGCTTTTCCCACCGAAAGTCGCAGTCCTCGATTCCCAGGGGTTGCAGGTTCGAGCTGAACCCCCGGTTGGTGTCTTTAACTGTTGCAAGGACTCTCGGTCGAAGCATGCAGAAAAACATGATGCAGCACCCCTGTCAGGGCTGGACTCGGGTCAGGTAAGCAATTTTTGGACAGTGGTCACTGCGCACAGCGACTCAAAAGGACTCAGCAGCCGTGGCCAGACTTTCCCTCCTATCTCGGTTCCCCTTGATGCTAGGACATAAAAATTTCCAGGGCACTTCCAACGGCTTCCATTGGCAGGGTACCAAGCAGACGCCGGGAAGGGGTGGTCCCTCCACTCAAAGGGCAGGGCTCCTTTGCCTTCTAAAGATCAAGAGCAAGACAGGGCTCCTCCAGGACAGCAGCAGAAGTTGGTTGCCAGGCCTCCTTCAGTCAGGTCTCATGTCTCTTTGCAGGTCTCACAGCTTGATAGGATACTTGGTACCTTCATGTTTCTCCAGGATCTCTGAAGAAGAGGTGCAGGGGTCCTCTTCTTATCCTAAACGCCAGGTAAGAGCTGAAACTCACCCTAGCCAATAGCAGGACTAGCCCACACACACACACCAGCATTGGTCCAATAAGGACCACTAGCGGGAACATTCTTGCATACCACTCAGACACACTGAAACCAGTTTGTGGATTGGAGTCAGACAGACCCAGCCCACATCTGCCAGCAAACACACACAGCCCTCCAGTAGCCCGCCAAAAGTTCCTGCTTTCCCAGGCACTGGAAGTCCTTAGAAGGATTTCCTGCCCCTTAAGGCCAGAAAGAAGTCTAAAACACAAGATGGCAAAAGAACAGGCGAAAGATCTCAAGGCACAGCCATTTTTGCCCACAGTTAGTAGTCAAATGCGGTAAACGCGGTAAAGCTAAAATGAAAATCCCCAAAAAGTGGGGGAAAGTCACTGCTGTCACCAGCCTATCCTTTTAGCACACCTAGAGTAACCAAAAATCCTCTGAGTGTTAGTCTAGGTCCAAACAAAAATGCACCCAGTTGTACTGCAGCGTAAACTGCTGTGCACAGTGATAAAAAGTTACCACAACTGATATAAAAGTAACTAAAAGTAGTAACACAGTAATACAACTAAGGGAAACAAGGTTTCCCAGTACTGACAGCCTGAAGGACATATCAGTTTCCCCATAACATATGGGCAAAGACCAGTGTAGTGGCTTAAGTCTTCACTGCACTGCAAAAAGTACAGATCAGATTAGAAAATAAAAGCAAAAAATGTGGGGGTTCCATAAAGATGACAGGAAAGGTGCAGTAAAGAGAAATCTTTCCTAACACACGCCCCCGCCCCGCCCCTGCCCCCAGACTAAGGGACAGGAGGAACTAATCCACCCCTGGATGGGTCCTCTGTTCCAGTCGGTTATCCCTGTTGGACAGCCCATCAAAACTGCTACATTTGGGATCTGGCCTATGCCCAATAGTGAAGTTCAAGGCCTGCAAACTCATGAACCACCTGAGCCACTTTGAATTTTCTCCCTTTACATCCATCAACCACTTCAAAGGCTTAGGGGGAGGATACACAGTGAAGTGAGCCCCAATGGAAATAGGACCTCAACTTCCTAAGGCACCATACAATGGAAAAACAACTCTTCTCCACCTGGGACCAACAGAGTTTTCCACTCCTAAACTGGTAGCTGATTAGACACATAGGATGTTCCTCACCTCTGTTATTAAGCTGTGAACATTTTCCAACTATCCCAGTGTCATAGGCATCTGTCTGCAATAAGAAAGGTCTCTTCCAATCAGGTGCCCTTAAACCAGGGGCCTGACCTAGGGATTCTTTCAGGCCAGTGAAGGCCTTCTCACACTCCGGAGTCCATAAGAACTCTTTAGGTCCCCTATGAGTAGTGAGGGCAGTCAGAGGGACTGCTATATTTCTATGAGCTGCCACTTTGCTCCTGTATTTCCCAGTGAGGCCCATGGAAGTCCTCACTTTGGCGTGGGTAGTGGGGGTTTCCCAGTTCTGTACATGAAGTACTTCACCAACAAGAGGTTGCCTCTTGTCCCCACAAACTCCAACCTCATGCATGAGGAAGGCCAGTGGTTCTTGGTCAGTTTGACAGTTGGCTGTCTTTCTGAACAAGTTGGCCGATGAAGGGCCTGACACCCAGTCTCTTGAGTCAGACCCAGTTCCTCCCAAGTGGGGATTGGATCTGCCATGTCATCCAGACATGTATTGTTAAGATCAATTTTCCCATTCAGAACAGGGGCCAAGCTCATTTCACATGTGTCAGTTGCAGCCACTAATACAGAAATCCACACACTGAAGTAAGGCTCTGAAAAGGCTGACATTGCTGTCTCCTCCTCAGCACAGACTGCAAGGGATATGTTGCCATACCCAGCAGAGAGATCCTAACTGCAGCTGAACTTTTCAGCACTGAGCTGATCCACTAAGGTGTTACCTCTTAACAAAGACTGCGCTTCTGTCTTGGGGACTTAACCCAGAGCTCTAGTGTCCATACATAATCCAAAACTGGCTTTACCTCTGTATCCCTCCAGCTCTTCAGAACGGAACTCTTGGCAGCTATAATGCTCATACACTCTTTGTTTCAACACAGGGTGGATCTCACACCAACTGTCAGAACTTTCTCTTTGCTCTGAGCCACCACGATACCCAATCTCGGTGGGTTCACTTATTCCCAGAACACAGTCTGCTTTAAACCATCCTGTTATAGAGGGTGTCAGTGACATCAAGGGGGGAGATTGCCTCAGCAAACTCTCCAGATCACCTTGCCGAGGTAGGGAAAGGTGCGGAGACACTAGCCCATCCTCACTGTCGCCATTGGAAGGGCTGCTTTGCCACAGGGCAGGGAGACACAAGATTTCTCTGGCTGCCACTCTATAGCCATAATCAGGGCTCCAATTGTATACCTTAAGATACATTCCTCCGTACTATCCGCAGGAAACTGTATGGCAACCTGTCCAGGTTTACCAAAGCCTTGAGAATAGTTTACCTTGCCAAGCTGTGAAACATGACAAGGCCCAAACCACTGACCGGTAGTCAGGGATTTACTGATCAAGTTTGACAGGAGATGGTCCCACCTCCTTCTATGCGGCTCACTGAGAGCTCCAATCAAACTCCTGAGAGATCTGACAGATTTCTCACACCAGCCTGTGGATGACAGCTCAGTGACAATTGACAGGTCACTTCACCATCCCCCCACTGGGTCCGAGCACAGCAGAGGAAGTACCACTGAAGCTGTCATTCAGTAGGGTGTCAATGACTGACTTGGCAGTCATTCCCTTCGGGTTGGCACCATGGCATATGGGATTGTGATCAGCAATCACCACTTGCAACCTATTGCCTGAGGTCTCCAGAGTCAAAGGGCTAATAAACCTAGGCCTTGTCTCTGGTAGCAAGATGTTCACTCCTAAAAGTGAACTCGGCAGTAACTGAATTCTTGTCTCATCCCTATCAACCTGGTGACAGAGAGTAAGACTCCTACAGTGGTTTTCCTCTGGCACCTCCATCATGGGCCAGCAGGAATGTGTGTTAGACCACACAGGTGATATCCTGACATTAGGATGCATCACTGGGGGATTGTCGCACACCAACTGTAGGAGGAAGAGACTCACAACCTGAGTAACCTCCAACCTCTCAAGATTTGCTCTGGTGGGCTCTGTGAGCTTACTTTGCAGTGACCCACCTTCCTGTTGAACTCTTTGCTTCACTGGAATCCTCCCATTGGAAGCAGGCCTTTCTCCGTAGGCCTAACCCTGATGGTTTCCTGTTTTGTTGGCCCATATCTCTCTCTCTGGGCTCTCTCCTACCTGTATACTAGGCAGCCGAGGAGGCCCATAGGATTCAAGGTTTTCTGGGGGTCCCTCTTCCAAACCAGGAATAGGGACACGTTCACCTACCTCAACAGATGTTGTAGGTTAGGCAGGGGGAGTATTCGCCTTCCCTCTGCCTCTGTTTCTGACTCCACTAGCCATGGGTTCCCCCTTAGGCCTAGGCTTACTCTTATGCTTGGCTAAGACAGCTTGATTTTGAGACCTAGTGCTTGAAGGGTCTAGTGAGGGCCTATCAGGACCTAGGTCTTGAAGACTCAACTCACCCAGCACTCTTCTAGGAACCACTCCCCGCATATTGACAGATGCCCTGACCATTTCACTATTCACAGCTTCAATGACAGGTGCTACTGGAACATTAAGAGAGGGCCTACCAGCCAATTGAGTATCCACCACAGGAACTCTGGCAAGAACCTGTGGGTTTACCATGAAGGAAGCTACATCAGTAGGACTGGGCCTAGTGTTCCTAACAGTAGAGGTATTTACACCTCCTACCTGAACACTATCCTCAACAGAATTATCACTATGCAATAGGACTGGGATGGGAGCCAATGCTCCAGCACTACTCGTTTCCAAGGAATCTAGACTATCTTCAGACTCTTCCACTGAGGGAATGCAGTTTAAAGGGAAGTGCACCCATGCATTTGTATTTGTATTTATTTTGTTTGTATTGTGCACCTTGCCCGGGGGTATCTGGGCGCATCACTTCAGGTATACTTGGCTACAGATCAAATACAACACAGAGATGTGACATAAGTCGCAAAAAAGATGTGCAGAGGATACAACTGTTCAGATACATGAAGGAGATTACATACACAAGGAAATAATATAGAGTTTTGGTACGGGTTATACACAAGCAGGTACTCAGGGTACAGTGAAGATGAGAAGGTGGAGTTAAACTTGAGTAGAGATATGGTCTTGGGTATAGAGCCAGGTTTTGGCCGTGCTTCTGAATGTGTAGCAAGATGGTTTGGCTTGTGCGTTGGGAAGTGTGTTCCAAAGTTTAGCGGCAAGGACAGGGAAGCTGGACCCCCCCTGCTTTTTGTAGCTTACATCTGGGTATAGATAAGGTGTGAGTATGAGCTGATCTAAGAGGGCAGGATGAAGGGTGGGCGGTAAAGCGGTTGGCTATGTAGGCAGGGGCAGAGTTGGATCGGCATTTATGAGTCAGTGCAAGTGTTTTGAGGGATGTTCTGTGTGTAACAGGGAGCCAGTGTAAGCTGCGCCCGGTGTCTGAAATGTGTGCCTTTCTGGGAATGTTGAGGGCAGCTCTTATCGCATTGTTTTGAGATACCTGTAACTTGTTGATATTCCTTTTGGTTGGTCCTGAGGAGCAAGGCATTACAGTAGTCAATTTTGGCCATGATTAGTGTTCTAGCCAGGATGATACAAATAGCTGTGGTCAGGAAGGGCCTACATGCGATGATCAATTTGCATGTGTACGCTGATGCTAAGACCACTGCATTAGTTTGTCTTGTAAGGGAAAGAGTAGAGTCAAGGTAGATGCCTAAGGTTTTTGTATCATTGGAAACCTTGATAATGTTGCCATCGATGACAAAGCCTTTGAAGGCAGGGTCCAGTTTGTTGAGTCTGTGATGGGAGCCTAGGATGAGTAACACAGTTTTCTCATCATTTAGGCAAAGCCCATGTTTGGCCATCCAGGCCTGGATGACCAAGTAGACATCATTAAGGGCTTTTGAGTCAGTCATGTAGTCACCAGTGATGGGGATGAGTATCTGGGTGTCATCAGCGTAATTAGTGTAGGTGACACCCAGATAGTCAAGAATATCAAAGGGTGGCTTCGTGAAGACATTGTATAGTGTGGGTGAAACACAGGACCCTTGCGGGACCCCACACACGACTGGGGAGGGTTCAGCAGATGCAGATGGGGAAACGACCCTCATGGTTCTGTTTGCAAGAAAGGAACTAATCCAGTAAGTGGCTTCATTAGAAAAGTGGGCAGCTTTTTCAGGTGGTGATAGAGAATTTGATGGTTGACAAGGTCAAATGCTGCTGACAGGTCTAGTAGGAGAAGGAAAGCCAACTTTCCATTGTCATTTAGGTCATCAATTTGTGATTTAAGATCGATAAGGGCAACCTCAGTTCCATGTCTAGGTCGGAAGCCTGATTGATGGAGGCCTAGGAGATTATTGCTGAATTTGTAGGTAAGCAGCGCAGTCCAAGATTTTCAGGAGAAACGGAACCGTAGTAATTTGTCTGTAGTTACTAGGATTGCTCGGGTCAAGAGTGGGCTTTTTTATGAGGGGGATGAGCTAGGCATCTTTAAGATTATCTGGGACTATTCCAGATTTAAAGGAGGCATTGATAAAACTGGTGATGAAAGGGGAAAGGTCATGTGCCGCATCTTTGATGATAGGGACGGGACAGGAGTCTCCTTGACAGTTAGAGGGTTTTAGTTTTTTAATGATGTTTTCCACCTCCGCAATGGAGAGAGATGTGGAGTGGAGTGTACTAAAGAGGGTATTCTGTTAAAATGGAGGTTAGGTAGCGAGTCTGGGTGGAGGCTGTTTTTTTGGCATTGATTTTAATTTGAAGTGTGGACATTTTGTCCAAAAGGGCTTTTTGGATATTTGTGCACCAATCTGAGTCAGTGATACAGGGGTCGGAGGGCGCTATGGGCGATTCCAACTCTTTCAGAATTTTAAAATTCTCTTTGGTGTTAGATTCAGCCTGATGGATACGGTTGTTATACATATCTTTTTTTGCAAGGTATATTGCTTCTTTGTAGTTGGTGGAGGCTAGACTTAAGAAACTTTTGTTGGAATCTGTGGGATGGGTTTTCCAATGAGTCTCTGCATTTCTTTTTGTTTTTCGTAGATCTCTCAGGTGTGGAGTGAACCACGAGTTAAGATGGGCTCAGGGTTTAGGTTTACATAGTTTGAGTGGGGCTATGATGTTTAAAGCCTTTTGGATGGTTTGGTTATATGTATAAACTAGTACTGTAGGGACAGAGCACATGGATGAGGCTCTATTGAGGAGGGGGAGGATAATGAGAAGTAATTTCTCTTTAGTAATGTCCTTCTTATTTCTAGTGCAAATAGAGGGGGCAATGTTTGGTTTGAGGTTGTGTTGGCTAGCCTTGATGCAGAAGGTAATTTTGTGGTGATCTGACCAGATGCATGGGGCGATTGCCACAGAGTCAATGCTGCAGTTCAGGTCAGACAGCCAATCAAGGGTTCTACCCTTATTGTGCACGGGGGTGTGGATATGATGAGAGACGCCTAGGTCGGTTAGGGTACTAGCAAGATCGAAGGCTTTGGGATCATTAGGGTCTTGGAATCCTAAATTTAGGCCACCCAATAGTATGATTTGGGAGTTGGGTTTAGTGTTATCAGCAAAAAGTGATGATATATCATCGATAAAGGAAGTGATAGGTCCTGGAGGTCGATAGATAAGGTGAATAGTGGCTGTTTGGTTGGGCGATATAGGAAGCTTAACAGATAGTATTTCGGTCGAGGGAATCTGTTGATTCGAAATAGGTCTAAGTTCAAGTGATCTTTTAAAAATGAAGGCGACACCTCCATCTTTGGAAACATTAGAGTTCCTATCGCATCTGATGATGGTGTAGTTGTCTGGGAGGGCCAAGGATAGAGTAGGCCCAGCTGCAGCGTGCAGCCAAGTTTATTTGATTGCTAAGAAGTCTAAATCATGTGTTACAATGAAGTCCGCGATATCTAATGCATGGGCCAGCAATGATCTAGCATTAACGAGGGCACCTTTAATCAGGATATCTTTAGCAGGCTAAGGGTGGAGAGGCAGGAATGTTGGGTCTGTTGAAGGGTGTAGTGTTAAGGTATTGGGGAGGTTGGGCGTGGGTGTAGTGTGTCCCTGGGGGCAGGTGGTTGTGTTTAGTTGTGATGTGGTGATGCGAGGGTAAATATTTGTGGCAGAATCTTGAGCCTAGTCTGCTATTCCTAAGGGTAAAGGAACATGGTTGTATAGGTGTGGGCATAGTGGCAAAGTGTTTCAGCCAGAGGGCAGGTGAGTTCAGATATGGGTTAGCCAGAGGCATTGTACAGAGGATAAGAGGATGTGGGTACTGAGTGGAGGCAAGTGCGGTAAAAGCTAGGAAGCGGATGTAATAGCCAGTCACATTTGTAGTGTTGAGGTGGCATAACATAGTAAACTGTGTGATGTCTGGGTATACTAAGTTGGGAGCTGGGATCATATGCTTTGCGCTATTGGATGTGGCCAGTGGTAAAAGTATGCTGCAGAGTGTCAAAAGGTAACAATGCATATTTAGTGTTTGACAAGTTACTAGTTACCACAAAGGGCGCTAGGTAAAATACTGAGAGAAGGCCATACTGGCAGAGAGAACGCCCAAGGTTGTACCCTTACATTTGGGGACCCTCTTCCGGTGGTCACTTGCTTCACAAGTGTAACAAGTTCCACTGGCACTTGACACATAGGGATTTTTAGAGTAACCACTCACATGCTTGGGGGAGAGTTTGGGGGGGATGTGGCAGGGGTTGGCCCACTACCCTGACCTGATTCTGATAAACTCCCCTTTTTAAACTTTTTGTGGGCCTTGTTGGACATTGTTTTATCAGTACCCCATCCCTCTTTCTCTTTCTGCTCCTTTCCCTCCTCCTGCTTACCTGAAACAGGGTTGTCCTTATAGGGCATTCTATGTGATACCCATAAGTCGGCAGCAATGGCTAGCCTCTTTGGAATTAACTACTTTGAGTCAGCCAAATGCTGCTTAAGCTCTGTGGAACAAGAGGCAAAAATATGTTCAAGCATGACCAAATTGATCATGTCATCAAAGGTAGTTACCGGATAGCCTTCTATCCAGCCACACAAGTCCTTCAAAGAATTGCAACAGAACATACATAAGTCATACATTCTTTTCTTTTGTATTCTCGAAGCATCTTCAAGTATTGGGCAGGAGTCTTCCCAAACTTGAGGATCAGAGATTGCTTCAGTTTTACAAAGTATAATTTATCAACCTTTGACATTTCCATGATGGTGCTGCAGCCAGAATGGGGCAGTCTGCTGACCAGCCATGCAATCCTTTCAGCATCACTGACTCCTGATACCTCACATGTATACTCAAAAGTTACAAGCCAGTCAATTCTATCATTCTTCTCTTCATACATACTCTAGAAATCTTTACGAAACCTAGGATGTGAAGAGGACCCAGAACCATCACCAGATCCTCTGTAAGAACCTTGTGAAGCCTGAATCTTGGAAAGCTCCAGCTGGTGATCCCTGTCTTTCTGCCTTTCAACACTCTCAATTTCCAATTTCGCCATTTCAAACTCAATCGCTTTCTCTTTGAGCCTAAGGGTGTTGCTTTTCAAATTGAACAATGCCTCCACATTTGAGGAGGTCACAGCCAGAAGTCCAGAGGATGCACTCTCCTCCTCCTCATCCTCAACACTAGCCACTGTAGTGGTAGAAATTACATTACTGGTGCTGGATCCATCCCCATCTCCATTATCAGGTCCATTTGTCACGTTAAGCACAACCTTGTTTCTCTCAAAGTCCAGAAAACTAACTCCGCTTTTGTGCCAGAGACTGTCAAGCCTCTCTCAGCACACAGCTTTCTAATTTGATCCACTTTTGAGGCACTCAAAGTGGTGAAAGTGATTGTCTCCATTATATTTAGTATAGTAGGTGACTTGTATCCACAAGGCAATCAAAAATTATAGTGTTCTGTGTAAATATTATCTGGACACACCACCAGTGATCTACACTGTGGTACCCAATACAGATTCTTTTCACAAAACACCCAAATGTTATGTGGCGGAGAGGGTCATCCCACCGCTGCCACCAATTTGTTAGGACTCATTTTCTATACTCTGACCTGGTGGACAGATGTATAGAAAGCCAACCTGTACTGTGACAGGAACAACTCTGGGAAACTGTAGCCAAACCAGTTTAGGTAGCAGCGACAGGCGGTCTAGGCTAAGTTCTTTATTATTATTTATTCATTCATAGCCACAAATCCAGGTAGGGTCTCTGGGGTCCAGTGAAGGGTTCTTACGGTTAGGGTTCAAGTTAGACTAATGCCCAAAAGTAGCCGCAACAGTCAGATGTCTTGCACCAGCAAGCAATGGCATACCCGAAAGTGTCATAAATAAGCTTTATTGTAAGCCCATAGACTTATAATGGGAGTATAGGGGTATGTAAAAAAAACTCTGTAACTTACCCCCTGTACTCCTATTCTTACACAGACTTGGCAGAACAAAGGAAGAGTATCCGGCGTTGCTTTTCCCGTTGAAAGTCAGTGTCCTTGATTCCCAGGGGTTGCAGGTTCAAGCTGATCTCCGGTTGGTGTATTTTACTGTTGCAAGGACTCTTGGTCGAAGAATGCAAAAGGACTCCGCAGCTGCGGTCAGACTTTCCCTCCTATCTCGGGTCCCCTTGATGCTAGGACAGTGAAATTCTGCATGGGGTAGTCTTGCAGGCCCAGCAACGCCAACAGCACAGTAGCCCAAAAACAAAGCCGGTCAACCACAGGACGGTTCCAGGGCACTTACGAAGGCTTCCTTGGGCAGGGCACAGAGCACATGTCTGTAATGGATGGTCCCTCCACTCCATGGGTCGTAGCCCCTTCGCAGGACTACTAAAGATCAAGAGCAAGACAGTGCTCCTCCAGGACAGCAGCAGAAGTTGGTTGCTAGGCCTCCTTCAGTCGGGTCTCAGGTCTCTTAGTCTCACAGCTGGATAGGATACTTGGCTCCTTCAGGTTTCTCCAGGATCTCTGAAGAATGGGTGCAGGGGTCCTCTTCTTATCCTAAAAGCCAGGTAAAGCTGAAACTCCCACTAACCAATAGCAGGACTAGCCCCCATACACACCCCAGAAGTTGCCCGATCAGGACCTCTGGCAGGAACATTCATGCATACAGGAACATTCATGATCTCACGACACACTGAAACCAGTTTGTGGATTGGAGTCAGACAGACCCAGCCCACATCCTGCCAGCAAACACACACAGCCCTCCAGTAGCCCACCAGAGGCTCCTTCTTTAGTGGGCACTGGCAGTCCTTATAAGGATTTTCCTGGCCTCTAAGTCCAGGAAGAAGGCTAAAAGACAAGATGGCAAAAGAACATGCAAAATATCTCGTGGCATGGCCATGTTTTACCAGTAGCCACAGTTAGTAGCCAAACGCGGTAAAGCTAAAACGAAAATCCCCAAAAAGTGGGGGAAAATCACTGCGGCCACCAGCCTATCCTTTTAGCACACCTAGAGTAACCAACAATCCTCTCAGTGTTAGTCTAGGGCAAAACAAAAATGCACCCCATTGTACTGGTGTTAGGACGAAATTACCTAACCCGAAATGACCAACCTCACCAAAAGACCTAAAACACACACCACGAAAGGTTCTAAATACCAAAAGTTCAAACTTTTTGTGGTATGTCTTTAGGTCTATTGTTGGGGTCGGTCTGACTTTTTTTTTTTTTCTTTTCAAAAGGCTGCGTGGGGCTGCGGGGGTGTCCCCCCGCAATACCTCGCTCACTATACTGTAGAGTATAGTGAGCAGGGGTTGCCAGGGACACCCCCGCAGCACACCCGACAGAAAAAAACAAAAAGAAAAAACAGGCTGCGGGGGTGTCCCTCGCAGCACCCCGCTCACTATACTGCACAGTATAGTGAGCGGTGGTTGCAAGGGGAAAACCCTACAGCTACCCGAAAAAAAAAAAAGGACCCTGCAGCGCCAGTTTCCGATCACAGAAGTGAAAGGGAACCGGCACTGCAGGGACACCGCACGAAGGAAAGTAGGATGGTGGTGGTATGTTGGGGGTGTGTTGTGGGTCTGTTGTGATTGGGGGTGGGGGTTTATGGTTTTGTAATAGATGTTCGCATGAGAAATGTACAAACATTTTGTAGTGCGTACATTTCCCATGCGAACATTTCCATCACAGGTTATTCCGCTGCGGAAAAATCACGTAGATTCTTGTACTGCAGTGTAAGCTGCACAATGATAAAAAGTTACCACAAGTGATACAAAAGTAACCAAAAGTAGTAACACGACTAAGGGAAACAAGGTTTCCCAGTAGTGACAGCCTGAAGGGCATATCAGTTTCCCCATAACATATGAGCAAAGGCTAGTGTAGTGAAGCTTAAGGCTTCACCGCACTGCAAAAAGAACAGGTCAGATTCAAAAATAAAAGCAAAAAGTTTGGGGGTTCCATAAAGATGGAAGGAAAGGTGCAGTAAAGAGAAATCTTTCCTAACACAGGACTGCACTAGCATCTCCCCCATTGAATGAATGGATAATGTGGGAATTGCTTAGCAGTAATATTTATTACTCCTGGTCCAACACTTCCTTGTCCCAGAACACATCATGAGATGTCCCACCTCCCCCAGGAACCCTTTTCTGCTTCATCTTTTTACCCTGTGTCCTGCCCCTTCCCTGGGGATATAAGCCCCCTACAAGCAACCCGAACTTAATTAGATGTAACCAAGCCATAACCCGTTCAACCAAGTTGGCGGGAGAGGCGGGACAAGCTACTGGGATGAGGAAGAGTTGGACTAGGAGTAATGAAGATTACCGGTAAGTAACCCCACATTACCTCCACATCCCTCTTCCTTGCCCCAGAATACATCATGAGGTATACTAACTGGATGTGCTGAATGGGAGTAAGAGAAACACAACCAGTGTATTTGCACACTGCCCAGAACAACTTTATTAGAATTCACAATGTGCCAAAACGGTAGGTTCATCTGGTACCAACCCCCAGTGCCAAAGGCACCTACACCTACCCTGTGAAGAATCAGGCGGTAGTGAGGCACACATGTATTGGAGTCGGCCCAAGTAGCCGCCTGGTAAATATCAATTGACATCCCTTGGGCCTCCGCCCAGGATGTCGCCATAGTCCTTGTAGAACTGCCCTGCATCCACCAGAGGAGAAGGAACCCCAGAAGACTGATAGGTGAAGGATATGGCATCCCCCACCCACCTACTCATAGTGAGGATAGAAGTCCTAGACCCAGGTCTATTTCCCCCTAAGGTGACAAAGAGATTGTCAGCTTTCCTGGCGACACTAGAATGATCTAAATAGATGAGGTCTGCTCGCCTTACTTTACAATGACTTCAGCCAATTTCCTCTTGAGAAATGGGCTTCAGGAAAAGGAAGGCAGAACACCTCCTGCGAAATATGAAACTTTCATACAACTTTAGGGAGGAAAGAAGGGTCACAACAGAGAAACAATGTGTGCTCTTAAATCGGCAAATACAGGGGCTTGCTGGTAAGAGGAATCTCCTGTCCAAAGGTAATCGCCACCAGGTAAGAAGTCTTATTGGACAGAAACTTCAGGGAAACCTCCAGAGGCTCAAAAGGAGTTGTCTGTACAGCCTTCAAGACAAGGGGAAGAAGATCCCACAGTGGCAACCCCAAGGCTAGAACAGGACGTCCAAGGGAGAAACTTCTCAATTACCTAGGCACCAGAGAGAGGAATCTGCCAGAGAAAACCCAGTGGGGCCTCTAACGGCTGCCCACTGAATTTGCAAGGTGGAAACCGACAGCCCAAAAACAAACCCATCCTGCAAGAACTGCAAAACTCCCAGACCAGGGCAGCTGGTAGCAAGAAACTCATGCTGCAAGCACCAGCTCTGAAATATGCCCCAATATGTGCAATAGAATTTCAGGGTGAATAGACACTTATCCCTCTGGAAATTTACAGGAGAGCCCCTTGCCCTGAAGCCTTTCCTTTTCACCATCCAGACACTCCATCCCACCCCTCCCCCAGACTGGACCGAGCCAGAGGGACCGGGATCAAAAGTGGAGGAAGGAGAAAGACTGGAGAGACTCCCAACACTACAACAAGAGCGAACCAACTCCTCCGAGGCAAAAATGGAGCAACTAGAAGAACCACCACCTCAGAATACCTGCCTTTCAACAAAAACCTGGGGATCAAAGGCAGAGGAGGCAAGGCATGTAGGGGGCCCATCGGCTAGGGGACAACTATCACATCCGTCACCCCACGCCTCTTGACCAGGGAACTGGGAACAAGACTCACCAGATTTCTTATTCTGGGGGAGGCGAACATGTCCAGCTACAGGGTCCCAAAACCTGTTACAAATAGACAGGATGGCCTTTCCCGCCCAAGTACCCAGTCCTTGGACAGAAAATCCCTGCTGATCCTGTCTGTTATGCAGTTGTCCAGGGCCCTGTTGTAAACAGCCCTGAACGATAATAAGTTATATTCCGTCCAACATCCCAGCCTTACCGCCAACAGGGCCAGGGCTCCGGACCGAGAACCCCCCACTCCCCAGTCTTTTGGTGTAGGCCACTGTTGTGTTGTCCGACTGCAACAAGACTGTATTCTCTCTCAGGGCCTGCGCAAAAGCTTGAAGTGCCCGATATGTTGCTGCCAACTCTCTACAGTTAGAGGATCTCGAAGCCTCCTTGAGTTACCACTCTTTTTCCCGCAACTGGTTCTCCATAACTGTTCCCAAACCCTCATGCTGGCATCAGTGGTCAGCCTGGATTGCGATAGCAGAAATCCTTTCAGTAAATTGGGCGGAAGAAACCATCACTGCAAGTCCTTCCTCAGGGATGCTGGAATCGAGATCTGGTGCTCGAAATCCTTGTCTTCTGTCCAGAAATGATGTACGCAGTACAGCAAAGGCCTCGTGTGGGGACGAGCCATGGCATGGCAGCAGGAATACGCACAAGGCCATATGCCCCATAGACTGAGGAACTTCCTTGCTGTCCCCTGAGGAGAGGGCAGGAGAGACTGAAGTGTCACCTGTAGGTTGGAGGTTCTTGCGATCAGGAGGAGGACCAAACTCTGTAGAGTTCAGAATCGTGCCCCGATGAACTGGAGGTCCTGAGACCGGACTAGATGAGATTTACACCAATTCATTAGGAGGCCCATCTCTTCCAAGGTTCTTCAAGCTAGTTGAATTTGATGGGATAACACCTCCCTCAAGTAAGCCTTGAGCAACCAATCATCCAGGTAGGAGAAGACCTGGACGCCCTGAAAGTGAATAGTCGCCACCACAGGTTCTGGATCTTTGTATAATTCTCGGAGTGGACTTCAACCCAAACGGGAGGGCTGTGAACTGGTAGTGCTTTCCCGCTACAAAGAACTGCAGGAATTGTTGGTGGCCTTTCCATACAGGGACATGGAAATATGCATCCTGTAAATCCAGTGAAGCCAGCAAATCCCCCTCCTGGATCAGTGGAATCACTTTTGCAGACATTCCATCCTGGGGCGTCGAGTAATGATAGAGAGGTTCAGGATCTTCAGGTCTGTGATCAGCAGGGACCACCCCTCCGGTTTCGGCACTAGGAAGATAATAGAGTACATATCCACACCTCGTTCCTTCCCAGGGACCGGCCTTATAGCTTTTTTCCTGAGGAGATTGTTCGTTGCCAGGTGCATTGCTGCTCTCCTGGCCATGTGGCTGCGCAAGGGGGTCCAGATGACACCAGAGGTGGCGGAAATGTACTTGCATTTAATATGATAGCCCCATCTCACTGTTTGCTTGACCCATGGGTGCTTGGATTGTGTGGCAGAACCCTGCAGGCAATCCCCAACCAGCCTGAGGCTTTTGTCGTGAAGGGGGACGCCTATTCCAGGCAACCCATCTTGGCTTGTCTCTCCTCAGTCTGCTAGATGAAGATCCTTAAGGTTTCCCCTAGAGGAGAACTGCAGCTTATGTTTCACCTCCTGTCTACTTCCTGAGGTTGCTGACGTGCTTGTCTGCCTGGTACACCTTGAGTACCTTGTCCTCCAGGGTATCACCAGACAGAGTACCTTCAAACAGAATATTCATCGCCACAGATCTTTGATGGGAATCCGTATGCTAATCTTTGATGTGAAGATAGTGCCCAGTGATGGAAATCATGGCCATGGCAGAGGCTTTGACCCCGTCATAAGCCAAATCCGACAGGTATTCAACCTGAGTCTTAACAGATTGTAGAATAGGGGTTGGGATCCAAACCATTTTGTACTGCCCTCGAAGCAACCCATAGACCTCCCAAAGCCATAGTGTACGAGCAATACTTTGCTGCCCTCACGGACAGATGAGCCCTACTGTATACGTTCAGTAAAGCCCCAACTGCTTTCCTGTCTGCTGTATCTTTGATCGCTTCTTCCAGTACCTAGAGGAAGGGCCCACCATACTTGGAAGAATATATTCACTCTAAATGGTCGGAGGCATACGCTTCTCCTCCCCCTATAAGGCATATAACGTGGCCAGGAATCCATCAGGCTCCCTACATTCGTAAAGGACTCCTTCTTGACCTCAGTTAACAGTGACAATTCCATCTTTAGAGTCTTTTTCAATTGGGGATAGGGGGATCCTGGTGGCAGAAACCACAGCCAAGGGGCCTCCTTGTGCAAACCCCACGTAATGAGCCACCCGGACCAGTATGGAGATCCCCAAATCCATGTCCAGATATTTCCCCTTCTGGTAATCATCTCTCGAGCCCAAGGATTCTGATGAAGATTCAGAGGAAGAAGAAGATTCCTCTGAGGAGTGGGGGGAGGTCCTCTGTTTCATATGGTACTTACCTTTTTCCTCCTGAATGCCCTTTCTAAAGATCTGCATCAGCCTCTTTTCAGAGAATCCAGGGTCTTTTACGTGAAGAGGAACTGGAGGGGATTGGCTCCACATGCTTCTTCTTTTCAGAATTCCTCCCCATGATTGTACAAAGCCTGTTTCTGCAACAGGACCATAATACATTCTTAAACCGGAGCCTGCCTGGAAGCCGCTCTGGTAACCATGACAACCACCCCAGCAACAAATGCAGGTTGTTGTTCAACACACAGTGGAAATCTCCAAAATAGATGCCATCCAGTCTTCCCCAGCTCCCTACCCATACCCAGAAGGAACCTGCAGGCAGCCTCGGGAAGGAGCGCTGCTTCGCAGGGTTCATGCTCCTGCTGCTCCGGTACACACAAGGCTGGCAAAGCTCTGCTCGCCCACCCCCCCCCGGTACACCATTTAAAGGGTTGGGAGGATAGCTTAGGGGCAATGCGTTTGTCTTGGCACCAGGTCAATGCAGAGCAACACAGGTTTGAATCCCGTTCTCGTGTTTAGAGACTACACTCCAGTATTAAGCGTGTTCTTTTTTCTTTTAACTTTATTTTTGGATTTTCATTAAACATACAAGGTAATAAACACAACAAAGGAACAAACTGTGTGCACACTGGTCTCCCCCCTCCCTCCACCCCTCTTTGCCACTATTATCAACTGAGGATGTGCAGTTGTACAAAAACAGAGAAAATCAAATTATCCACAGCGTCTCAAAAGCCAGTTGAGTTGGTCAAGGGCACGACTTCTAGTTGGTTGATGCGGGGGAGGATGCCCTGGTTGCAGAGGAAATTAAGTAATTCACATAGGGGTTCCAATTATCAGGTGGTCGTGCGTGAAGCGGTAGAGTTCTAATGTACATTGCCTCAGTGTCTTGACAGTAGGCTATGTCTCGCAATCACAATCGAGAGCTTGGGGGCTGGCCTCTACCCCAGGCCATTGCCACTCTTCTTTTTGCTAAACCAATAGGAGACCCACTAGTTTTCGGGTATGTAGCGCGACCCCACTGGTGAGTCTGAGTAGTGCTGTCGTGGGGTCTTTCTAGATAGGCTCTCCCACAATTGCAGTCAACTTTTCCCAGACCTCTCCCCAGAATCTGTTTACTGCCGAACAGTTCCACACCAAATGCAAGAAGTCGGCAACCTGGACCCTACACCGAACACATGCTCCCGAGATCTCGGCCCGCTGTCTGTGAAGCTTAGCCGGGGTATGGTAAGTTTAATGCACATAGTTGAAATGTATTTGTTTGAGTCATGAGTTTAGTGCCACTTTCTGAGTTTGACTGAAAATATATGTCCAGTCCTCATCTGGTATACTTTCCCCAAGGGATCTCTCCCATCTGAGTTTCGCAGCTCCAGATTTCACGAGGGTATCATTTAGAAGGTTTTTATGTAACCACAACACCAGCTTACCCTCCTCTTGGGCCTGGATCGCACCGTGTAACAATTGCCATGTCTGTGGTTGTGCAGGAAAAGTGGGGAAAAGCTTTTGAGCCGACTGACGGAGCCTATAATAAATGAATGTCTCCAGCGCAGTGTTAGCACCTGCGCGCAAGCTTGTTGAAGCGTAATGAAGGATCCTTCAACGAATAGGTGGCCCACAATGTTGATATGCAGTTTACTGGCCCAGCAAATATATACCCGTTCACTAGTAAGTGGGACCCCCGGTATGCATTTTGCAGGTATGAGTGGGGAATAACGACATCGACTCTGTATTTCATCGCTATCTTTTTCCATACTGTGTATGTGGAGTGAACTATGTTCAGGGTTTTGGGTAGGGTCTGTAGCGTGCCGATTATGAGCGCACGGAGCATGTATGGGGACATTAGGGCCCGCTCTACCTGAACATGGGGCCTGACAACCTGTGTAGCATACCAGTGGCTCAGGAGCTGGGCCTGGGCCACCCAGTAATAGCACTCTGGATCCGGGAGTGCCATGCCCCCCTTCGTGACTGGTTGAATAAGAGTTGTGAACGCTACCTGCATGGGCTTGCCGGCCCAGATCAGTTCGAGGATCATGCTCCGTAACAGGGTTAGGAATTTCTGTGGGAGTACGATGGGGATATTCACAAACAGATAAAGGAGCTTGGTGAGAACTACCATCTTAACTATGGACATGCAACCCTAGAGTGTGAGCGGGAAACGTTTCCACCTTGTGATTTTGTCTCGTAGTGTGTCCACTGTTTTCCCGTAATTGTCTTTTAGGAGTGTGTGGTGGTCTCTTGATATTTGGATACCCAAGTTATGCACCCCCGACCATTCCCATTTAAGCCCATGGTTGTCTGCATATTCCCTCGTAGCATCCGTCAGATGGAATACTATTGATTTTGTGTTGTTAATTTTTAGGCTGGCAAGCTCTCCAAATCTAATCACCTCGCGCATTAGCGGGTTCAAATTCTCGGACAGGTCTTGTATAAAGAGGGCTACATCGTCTGCGTATAGCGATAGAATTATCGCATCCGAAGTAGCATCTCAAGTAGCTGTTGAGCTGAACGAGCTGCTACTCTGCTACCCTGCCTTGGCTCTACTCCGTATTCAGGATCTTGGAGTCGGCTTAAGAAGACTTCATTGAATATCTTCAGGGCAAGTGCCATCGGTAAGAGGAATCCTCTCTTACTGCGCAACACAGACTTGAATTACTAAAGAACTGTTTAATCATGAGAATCAAGCACATTGCTACTAGCATTGTAATAGTCCATTTTTTGAACTGTGTGCTCGTATCCTTTGGAGCGTGAGTTTGATCTGTTGGAACTTGTCTCTGCGCTCTTGACAAAGTATACTTTCCCGGCTTTTTTTTCCACTTTCAAACGTTTTTATCGTTCTTTCCTCTTGCCCTTAGACACGCCTCTGGCTCCGCTTCCTACCTTCCCAGCCTGTTCGTGCTCAGCTACTTTACCTGAGGTGCGCGCGCATCCGAAGTAGCATCTCAAGTAGCTGAGCACGAACAGGCTGGGAAGGTAGGAAGCGGAGCCAGAGGCGTGTCTAAGGGCAAGAGGAAAGAACGATAAAAACGTTTGAAAGTGGAAAAAAAAGCCGGGAAAGTATACTTTGTCAAGAGCGCAGAGACAAGTTCCAACAGATCAAACTCACGCTCCAAAGGATACGAGCACACAGTTCAAAAAATGGACTATTACAATGCTAGTAGCAATGTGCTTGATTCTCATGATTAAACAGTTCTTTAGGCGTGTGGCGGGTGGCAAAAGGTAAAATAGAATCTTTTTCGCCTTTTTGTTCCTCCCGTGCTATTACATGTGAGTGAAAGCTTTTAAGAAGGGCGATCCGGTAGACATTTCCATTTAGCAGTTAAATTTAAGATCACGCATCATAATAGCTAGATTTGTAGGTGGAGCTTTCACTCAAATATGGAAACCACTTTGCGCAACGGGAAGAAAATTAAAGATCTTCCCTCAAAAGAGCTGCTATGTAAGAGTCCCTCTAAATCTAAAAATAAAAAAAAAAACAATGCTGAGTCCGGCTTCCTTCTCAAAAGGGAAACGCTCTTTTCTCTCGATGTCAGTTCAATCGAATGAAGATGACCATATCCTTGATAACTTTGCAAAAAATATGTTCAATGCTGACATTCCAGAATGTAAAGCCTTATGCTCGCTGAAAGCTGCAAATGAGGATATTACTCATGATCCATTTACCGAAAAAGAAACTACAAAGAGTGCACATCTCGTGGCTGCCGATATTCACGTAGATAAGTTTACTCCACCTGCAGACATTTCAATGCTAACACTGGTCATTCTGGCAGATCTTGACAAATGGGTACGTCTTTCATTGGGCCCTTCTACTTTCATTAGCCCAACACAAAAGATCTTGCCAAATCCATACATAGCTTTTCACAAAGCAAAGCTGGATGTATTCCGAAAGCCCCTTAAATATCTACTAGTTCGCCGTCTTCAACACAGGTGAATGAAATAAAACCTCTGTCTGATAGTCACGTCCCAGGTGAATTGGATATTTCCGCTCCAGTATTCAATATTTCCCATTCACCTGAGGTACCTTTATCCTCGGAGAGGAAGCTCTCTGAAGCCATAGAGAAAGAAAAACATGACTTCCCTGTAATAACCAGAATTCTTAACCTCTTAGATAGGGGTTATGAATTTTCGCACTCATTACTTCAGGACATAAAAAATTGCATCTCGTTTAACACTGAAAAGCTAAATAAACTAGAAGGATATATTCTGTCACAAGAGGCCTGTCATGAATTCCATTTGGAGTGCCCTGAAAGAGCTGCCTTGATAGTAAACAGCGATTTCTCGGTTTCTGATACAACCCTAAGAAGCTTGAAGGGGACACAAACATTAAACAACCCCCTTCTTTCTCATGGAAAGCCCACGTCATTTGCACAAATTGTGGTAAACCCGATAAATTCAACTAATATTGGTGTTAACGGGGAAACAATTGACATACTTGAAGTAGCTAAATTGCAACACGATCGACTACTGCAGATTGGACAATTTTTGTATAAAACAAATCCTCAAATGCAATTCACTGAAACTCTACAAACTGATCAAACACCACTGCCTGTGGTAGAAAGGCATGATCCTTCGCCTGATGGTCCTTCTGCTATAACTGAAATTATGGGTTAACCTCTTTAGCTGCACGCTACCATTGGCGGCTGTTAACAAACTATTGCAAAATGCTTTTTTCCTCCAAAGAGTTCGATCTATACAGAATTCTTTAAGATGATAATGAATAATAATAATAATAATAATGTTACCATGTGATCTACAAATGCATATAAATAAGGTGAAAAAAACTGTTCATAAATGATTGGGCAGAATGCATAGACCAACTGCATGTTTATTCTTCTTTTATGCATTATGCAGAATTCATTAATGCGCAAAGCCTTCGGTTGTCTTATTTAACGCTCTGTCCTGATAAAGAGGTCCGTAGAATATATATGTTATTTAGACTTGATCTCATTCATACAAAATTGAGAATTAAATATTGGACAAAGAATCAAGACATTCCCTTTGATGATACTTGCAGATTCTGTAAAGAGACAAAAGAATCTCTTAAACATTTGTTTTTGTATTGTTCTTACTTTGAAAACACACGTGTAAATATGTTGAAAGAATTCACACATGTAAATACTATCTTTGCAAGAAACTGCACATGGATGAACTGTATGTGGGGCTCTAATAACAAAGTTATACTGGCGACGGTACGTCTTGTAAACTATATAATAACCCAAATGGAAGTTGATTGTTTTAATGTTTGAAATGCTGAAAAATGATGGAACATATTTTATTTCAAAGTGATTGTATGACTGAATGTTGACTTTTTCATGTGTTTGTATGCATAGTGGCTGTAAGTAGGAACAGAAGTATCTTACATTGTATGGTCTTATTGTTGCATAAGTTGTCTAATTTTTCTTTGTAAATTTTGAAATATGTACTAATTAGTTTTAATTTGTAAAGGTGCTTTTGCACTAAAAACAAATTTTAATAAAAATAATTTTAAAAAATGTTGTGAGGGCCAAACTGTAGGCCCCTATGCAGGTGTCTCGATCGCAAGCTGTCTGCAAGGGGTTCCATTGCCAGTGCAAACAATAGAGTTGAAAGGGGACACCCCTGCCTGGTCCCTCGCTGCAGCGTTATACTTGCGGACCACGTTTTCCCCATAGGTATGTGGGACACTGGTTTTTCATATAAGAGTGCGACTAATTTTAAGAATTGGCTCCCAAGTCCCATTCTCTCCAGCACCGTGAAGAGATGGGGCCATTCAACGGAGTTGAACGCCTTTTCGGCGTCGAGAAGCACTGCCACTGCTTGGGCAGACGGGTCGGTAGCTTCGATAGCACCAAACAGGCGTCTTGTACTAAAGGTCGTATTGCGGCCTTGGATAAACCCTGCTTGGTCTGCTATCACTAGAGCTGGCATTAGAGGAAGTAATTGTGTGGCAAGAATTTTGTTATATAAATTGATTAGGGAAATTGGCCTATATGATCCGCATTCTTCAGGGGGTTTACCGTTCTTATGTATGAGGATTATGTTAGCTTCCCTGAGTGTCTCGGGTAGACAGCCCTTTTCGGTCACCTCCTGGAAGACCTGTAGCAGGAGAGGTGCCACGATCGTGGCAAATGCTTTATAAAATTCACCAGTTAGGCCGTCTGGCCCGGGGGCCTTGGAGCTTGTTAGTGTTTTTATGGCCTCTACAGTCTCGTCTACTGAGATGGGGGCGTTTAGTGACTCTCTGTGTTTGGTCCACCCAGAAGAGTTCAATCTGGTCTAAATATTGAAAATATTGAAGGAGGGGCCTAGTCTGCTGTCCCATTTTGAGTTATTAAGGTCTTGATAGAAGGCCCGAAAAGACTCATCACTGAAGGCCAGAGTACCATCAGGCTCCTTGATATAGTCTATCGGGGTTGGGGGGGTCTCCTGTCTGAAGCCATGAGCCAGCCAGCAGGGCGCCCGGTTTCTGGCCCTCTGCATATTGGCGTATTCTGTGCTTCTGTGACAAGAACTTGGCTTCCCTTTCTGTGTAAATCTTGTAATTATTGAGCTCTTTTTTGAGGGAGGCTAGGGTGTGATGGTCTTTTTGTGTATCGTATGCTCGTTCAAGGTCTCTCAGGCGTGTTTCACTAGCTGCTAGTTCTGATCTAATCAATTTCAACACCCTGTGTTCTTTAGCAGTGCACGCCCCCCGTTACAAAGCACTTGAATGTTTCCCACAGGATCCCCGCCGATTCGACAGAGTTACGGTTTAGGTCTAAAAGGGACATTATGTCAGCGCGTAGTTCCTGGGCGAACACCTGATCCTGAAGGGCCCCATGTATGAACCTCCATGGAGGCCTGCCACCCCCGTACCCGTCAGGGGCGCCCACAAGGACAACCGGTGAGTGTGATCCGAGTCTGCTAGGTTAGTCATGACCCAATCAAAATTGCTGGTGCCATCTACATTCAGACCGTAAGAGTTCACGAGGGTCAAATCTACCCCATTCAGAGCCCCGCTTATCAGGAGGGACCTACCCTCATCGTCGCGTTGTACTGTTTTCAGCCTAAGTTTTGACCTTTTGTTGATAAGGGTAGCGACCCCTCGGGCATATGACGAATAAGAAGAAAAATACCTATGGCATCCCCGGTCAGGTACCCATTTTCTTCGGATATCAGAGTAAGATGTGTTTCTTGGATCAGTGCCACGTCGACATTGTGTCTTTGAGAAATTGGGCTACCCTACGGGCTTTGGTGGGGTTGTTAGCGCCCCGGATATTCCAAGTTACTACTCTCAATGGGCCTGTAGACGGGTGTAATCTGGACATATCCCTCCACCTACTCGGAAGGGCTCTGAGTCACTGTGCTCATGGGCTCCCTGTACGGTATACCGTGTGGCTTGTGTGGGATGGGCCATTTCACCAATTGTACTATTCCCAGTTTGTTCCTCTAACCAAAAGTAAAACCCTAACATGGGTGCAGGTGTTGCACCTTTCTCACCCCACCATTCGTGACACCCACTGCCAGGATTCTCTACGGTGTCGCGTGGTGCCAGTTGTGCCTTTTGAAGTCCAGATGCATCTTCCTGCCTTCCTGGGCCATATCCGAAACAATAACCCCCCTCAACCATACACGGGCAACCCCCAACCTGCCCGTCAAAAATCCCTCCGCCCCCCCCCCCCACATATCTACACAACCAGTTAACATTTAACTTGAAGCTGTGCTAGGAGTGCTAGTGACCAACCAACAGTATCAGCCCCTGTCAAATAAGGATAGAACGCTTTTGCCGTGTGCTCCTGAGGAGTAGTCTTGTTGCCTCTGCGATTGGGTGACGCGGCTTTCCAGGGACTCAAGGTGGAAGACTCTGCATGGTTGTTTCTACGTGGTCTCGGGATGCTTTTGCTTAAGGGTCGGCAGCCAATACTGTCTAGAAACGTGTTAGCTTCTTCTGGTGGCGTGAAGAACTTGGTCGTCCCAGCGTGAAGGATTCTCAATTGGGCCGGGAATAGCATCGAATATTGCATTTCGTTGTCTCGCAGTCGGCGTTTCACTGCTGCATAGGGCCTGCAAGATGTTTGAACCGCTTGGGAAAAATCAGGAAAGATTGGAATGGTGTCGCAGTCGAACTGCAATATACCTCTGTCTCTCGCTAACTTCAGAATCTGGTTCCGGTCCTTGAAATTGAGAATCCTGGCAATTATCGGGCGGATGGAGGTGATGAGCCAGGTGCAGGTCGGCCGGATGGTACCCGGTGGACTCTCTCGACGACGAAAAGCTGGGACAGTGCTGCGGCTCCGAATAGCTCTTTACACAAATTTTCGACAAAGTCCTCCATTTTGCCAGGGAACTGTCTTTATCTTATCCCGGTCAATCTAATATTGTTGCGCCGGGCCCTGCCCTCTAAATCTTCGTTTTTGGCGCTCACCTGTTTCATTTGCCTCTCCAACGCCGTCACTCTGGTTCCCAGCAACCCGCTGCCGTCCTCGAGATCCGAGACTCGCTGTTCGACCGCGTCTAGCCTGTCGCTATGTTTATCAAGGCGATGCTGTAGGAGGCTGACTTTAGAGGAGAGGGAGTCCAGTTTGGAATCAAGGCCGCCAATGCCCGTCTTGAGCTCTAGCAGGATCTCCCTTATGTCGGGTGCCGGGACCTGAGATGCATCAACAGTAGGAGTTAGCTCTTCTGAAGGAGACTCCGGTCATGCAGCTTGTTTAGGGGATCTGACCGCAGCCCTAGGTTCGAACAGGAGCTTCCGCTGGGCTTTGTCTGTTTTGCCCATTGTTGGCCGCCGGCGGAGGAGCAGAGCAAAAGAGGCTGTGCGGGAGTAGCCCGAGCAGTGGTACGCGGGGGAGGATTGGACAAGACAGGCGGTTTCAGCACATGTGTGCGCCCCACCGTGCGGGCTCCACCGCTAGTGAAGTTTGAGGCGAACGACCACTCCGGTCTTGAGTATCACTCCAGAGTTAATATCATGCAGGGTTCTAAAAGCCGCCGTCCGTCACTATCACTGTGTTGAGCTTTGCCGTCCCAGCGGTGTTCTGAGGGTGTATGACTAATGCAGTTTTGCCACGGCTAAGTGACATGTTCACCCGCTGTATCCACCTCCCCTGCAGTGTGTAGAAGGCGTTGCCGCAGTCCCTGGCGCACTACTGTTGACACACTGGATCGGGCCAGCTCCCCTCACGCCAGCACCCTGCCACTCCTCATTGTTCGGATCCACTGGCTGTGGGAAGGGACCCCGGGGGACCACAGGTCAGGGGCAGAATGTTCCTCCACCACAGGTGAGCAGCACGGCCCACCTCCCGGCCCGACTGCAACCATGTTAATTTTGTGCTCGCAGACCCTCCCGGGAGACCGGTGCACCTGGCCACGGACGGACGCCACGTGGACAGTGGTTGCAGCTGCACTGCTGTCGCCGTGGCCCTGCGCCCCGCTCGGTCCCCCCGGGTGGGAGCGGGTTGGTGGGACCCCGCGCAGGATAGTCTGTCAACGAGCCGGGGGGGCCCGTCTGTTGAGGCGGGGGGCAGCGGTAATGGAGAGCTCCTACCTGCGTTACAGCGCAGTCCGGGATTGCCGTCCGCGGCACTCCGGTTGTCTCCGCAATGCCCTCCGCCCGAGGACCACTTCACTTCACAGGGGGCGAGCACCACACCGGTCGCCCCCGCCACCAGCCGCAGTAGTCTGCTCATTGTTCTCTGCAGTCCGGTGGCAGCCACGTGGGGGCGTCGCTCTGCTTTGCCGGGCGCTCGGGGCTGTCAACTCAAGTCGGATCACCTACGTCCGTGGTCAAACTTTCCCAGCCCGCCGGTGGCTAGATCTCTCTCGGCGCGCAGTGCGGGGACATGGGGGCGGCGTGGCACGCCCAGTCTCAGGTCTTCTCTCCTCGCGCCAGTGTCCCCACTCAGCTGGCTCGGCTAGGCAATGCACGGGCACTTATATGTTCAGCAAGATGCAGTACAATGCTCTCTGCCAGTCACCTGCTGATTCTTGACCTCAGGCCGGCAATAATTTCAGGATTAATGGGAGCTCATCACGGAGCTCAAAGTGGAGCCGCCATGTTGGTGGGCTCGCTAGCGCCCTCTCATTATTAAGTGTGTTGTAAAAGATTAATTATTTGCAGGGAAGGAAGGCTGCTCGGCTCAAATGTCCCTCAACCAAGACCTCTCTTCACAAGGATCCTGGGAGCCACCACCTGGTGAGGCCCCACAGAGCTAGAGTTCAGGAGGTCCGCACCGGTGGGCATTGTCCCCTCCTCCAGCTACGCCAGAAGAGGATCAGCGTTCCAAAGGTGAGTCCTTGCCAGTGGTAGGAAATTTCAAAAACTGACGTCGGGTTGGTTCCAGGGGGCTTATATTCCCCAGGGGAGGGGTGGGACACAGGGTAAAATCGAAAAGGGTTCCTGGAGAGGTGGGATACCCCATGATGTGTACTGGGTGAGGAAAGGGGACGTGGAGGTAATGCTGGCACAAGACCGGGATTCAAACCTGGGTTGCTGTGTATTGTCTTGGTGCCAAGACACACACATTGGTCCTGAGCTATTCTCCAAATGCTGGAAATGATGTACAAGAGGTTGGGCCAGCAGAGCTTTGCCAGCCTTCCATGTACTAGAGCAGCAGGAGCATGAACCCTGCAAAGCAACTGTCCCACCCGAGCTGCCTGTAGGTTCCTCCCGGGTATGGGTAGGGAGGTGGGGAAGTCTGGATTGCATTTATTTTTTAGATTTCCACTGTGTGTTGAACAACAACCTGCATTTTTGCTTGGATGGTTGTCATGGTTACCTGAGCCGCTTCTAGGCGGGCTCCAGTTTGAGCATGCATTATGGTCCTGTTTCAGGACCAGGCTTTCAATCATGGGGAGGCATTCGGAAAAGAGGTAGCATGTAGAGCCAATCCCCTCCAGTTCCTCTTCACCTAAAAGACCCTGGGTTCTGTACAGAACTCATGGTGGCAACAGTAAAGACAGACACAAGTGATCACAGTTCAAGGGTGTTTATTAAACTGTATTTGCAGGTTGGAAAAACGCCTAATCTAAATCTAAATTTAAGATGGGAGCAAGCTACGACCATCAAATAATAATAAGGCAGTCCTAGTGGCATCTTGTCAAATAAAAGGGCCTATACTTAAAAGAAAACTATTGCCAATCCTTACAACTAAATACAAAAAGAGTGTGAGATGCGTTCACAAGAAAGAAAGCAGTGTTCACAAACGGTAAGTCGGGATGTGGTAGCCGGGGGGCTCCCTTCCCCATGTTTTGAGCACGGGACAAGGTGGGACTCCTGAGCATAGCATACGCTCAAACTTTCCCAGCACGAGACAGCGATTCCAAACTCGGGTTTCAGGGCTTTTGGTGGTTGTCTCTTTTCTACAAAAAGTCTCTTGCCTCTGAGGACCTGATGTGTTAATAAATAACAAACAAAAAGTTTCTTTCCAATCTAAGTTGGGTGATGACTTCACCCCTGGTTCCCCCTCTTCTGGGCTCAGACCGTTCTCATATGTTTGCCTCCCTCCGTCAGGTCCACTACAGCATTCACTTGTCGTTGGATGATGGTTTTTCACCCCTGGATCCCCTCTTCCAGGCTCAGACCCCTCTCGAATGTTAGCCTCCCTCCGTCGGGTTCACTACAGCTTTTTCCAAATGATCTCAACTGTCACATTCACAAGTTTTAATGACTTTTGTATACAATTCACTGTGGACGTCCCTCTGTTGGGTACACTCATGTCAACACAATGTTCCTTGTGCTTTCCTACTTTTCGGGATTCATCTCCCTTAGCTTTCCAATGGTTTGTCGGTCAAAGACCCTTGTGCCTGTTGCGCCCCCCCCCTACCCCAACCACCTGCAGTGCTGGCGCTCGGAATGAGCACCAACCCAGATTAAAACAAATAAAATACCCTGTGAGTGGTGCGCTGCACCACACAAGATGGCAGGCCACTCACAGGTTTTTGTAGAAAGATTTAATATCAGCACTGTCGGGCTAGTGAGCACCAGCCTTCGCTGATATTTAAAACAAAAAAAATCCCAAAACAACTGAGTGGTGTGCTGTACAGTGCAGCATGCCAATCGGAACAAAGCTGCTCACAGAAGGCACTGCCGGTCAGCGGGTGACACGCGGGGAAGGTGGATAAGCGTGAAGAATGCCAAAGATGCTAAGAAACACTGGTAAGCACAGGGAAGGCACTTTGGTTACTGGGGCTCTTCAGGGTGAATGTTGCAAGCTGGCCCCAACGCGAGAACGCCCAAACAGAGAAAACAACCTAATTGATACAGATCTGAACATTGTAGGACACTTAAGTGAAGGCAATAGAATTGGGACGAATATTGCTAAAAGCCTAAGAAAAGATCAAAGAAGTAATATAGATGCAAATATTGCGAGATGTCTAATTGTAGGCAATATAACTGAAACAAATACTGCAAACAGCCTAAGAAGAGGCAATATAACTGGCACAGATAATATTGCGCAAAGCCTAAGTGACGGCCACAGAATTGATACGCACATTGGGAAAAGCCAAAGTGATGGCTATAGAACTAATGTACAAACAAACAATGTTGCAAGCCGAGTAAAGAGAATACAATTGACACAAAGCTGGTGACAAGACGGCCTATCACCCAATACTGGAGGAGTGTTATTTCTTGGATGCAAGAAAGACTGAAAAGAAAGCGAAGAAACCCAGGCAGGATAGTGAACCATGCACCCAGTGAGCCTGGGACTCACAAACAGGTAAAAGAAGAGAGACACCCTGGTATGAGAGTAAACCATGGGTGATAAAAGAAGTAATAAGAAATGCGAAGGAGCAAAGGGGTAAAGAACCCCACCTTCTGAGTATGTGAGTAAAAGGGGAGAATCATGCCCCTTTGTTAGGATTAACTACAATACACTGACAGGAGAGTAAACCAGGGAGAGAAGACGTAAAGAAAGCTCAGGCGTCACAACCCTTCTTTGACATGTGAAACTGCACATCGTGGAGAAAACTCAAGGTAAGAGTCTTCCCCCTTGGATACATTGGAATTGTGATACAACAACGTTTAAAGCCATTAGAAAAAAGCTAAGGGAAACGGAAAACCCCTTTCCTAGTGTACTATTATTTCTTTTTTTTGTTTCTGCACTCTAGAACGTTATGATTGAAACTTCAAGAACAAGATATAAGTTTATAGCTCAAAGAAATCCCCTTCTTCACCTCATATTTACTTTAGCATGTAAGGGTCAGTTTAAAATTTTGGACACAGGACTGAGGATGCTTTCTTTATTTAACATCCTGACACAGACGTTCCTTAGTTTTGTTGAGGTAGGGAAACCCCTCATAGAGTTAGGGATAGATAGGATTTTCCTAACCCCTCTTATATCGATAATAAAAGTTTGTAACCAACATTTAACATGCCACTGTGTCCGAGTCTTACTCTTGATCTCTTACAATATGCATTTCCGTGTGTGTGTGTGTGTGTGTGTGACTAATTTATTTTTTTAATTTTATTTTTTTATTTGTTTATGACTCAGTGAGTCTTTACAAAACATACCAAAAATAACCAACAAATAAATTTACATACATTAAAATATACAATAAATCCAGCACAAATTGGCCTTTAAAATGTTCCAGCCAGTAAGATTACTCAACAAGAGTACTTGTCTTTCCAGTCCCGCTTTGCTCCCCAGCCCTTTTACTGGTACCAGATATTCTCTGGTCAAATTGATCCAAATTTCCCATTCACAACGTGAACCCTCTAAACATCAATTTCACATTTTATTAGCACTGGAATTGCAGCTGCAGTGAGCATAACGTTTGAGCCTGAAGTGATTCTATCCCACAGAAATTCTGAAGTGATGTCATTTTCTTTTCGTACAAAATTTCTGAAGAGTCTGAAGCGGTATTTCCATGAACCTTTGCAGTCTATTAGCAGGTGCCTTAGTCTCTGTTTGGCTGGATTTGTGCAGATCGAACATAACCTCTTGGCCCTGTGTCCCTGATTTCGTTTCTCCAGCACTTCCCCGCAACAAACTAGATTTAGTCTCATTCTGAGAATATTTGTGCGAATTTTCCTGTCTGGAGATTTCATCAAATATTTTGAGAGACACCCAAGTTTCTTTTCTGCCCTTAGAAATGGGTTTGCTAATGGACCCTTTCTTACTTTTTCTATTGTCTCTATCCAGTCTAGGATTTCGAGTTCTTTTTTGACTTTGAGTGGGTTTGAGACCGATGTTTCTATATCAAGTTCAGTTTTAGCAAATGCTTTGATTACATTTTCCCTTAGGGCCGAGAGGATATCTGATTTGCAGATTGTCAGATGCTTTCTCATGTCACTGTACAGACTGGTTTCTTTTCCTATGATTATCTCTCTGTATAAGGTGGTTAGTTTCCAGTTAGCCATACATCTTAAGGGCTTGAGTCCTAATTCAAATCTCAGACTGCCGATGGGTGTACAGTTTGGGAGACCTAGCGCTTTTTTCCATAATCGCCCCTCGAAGAGCTCCCAGTTTGTGGACCATAAACTTGGTCTTGCTTCTAAACCGTACAATATTACTGGTACTACTTTGGCTAAATAGTACCTCACTAGTGGTATGGTGTACAATTTGCAGAGCTTGTAGTTTAATTTAATCATTTGTGATGCTGCTTGAATTACCTTGGCCATCACCTCTACCTTATATATAGCAGTATTGGCGTGTATATTGTAGCCCAAATACTTTACCCTTTCTACCACTTTGACTTGCTCTCCACCTAGTTTCCAGCTGGTAAATTTCACTTTTTTTCTGCGGATGTTTAAAGATAAGAATATTTGTTTTGGCTGGGTTAATTGAGAGTCCTTTGATCTTAGCATACTCGTTCATTCTCGTTTGCAATCGCTGAAGTCCTATGGGTGTTCTGTCTAGGAGTACTATATCATCAGCACAAGGCCAACCAACAGATCTTCCTCCCATTCAAAATGGGGCTGGCCAATGCCGATGATTCTATAAAGGGTCCTATGTCTGACAAAAAAAGATTAAAAAAGAGCGGTGCTCCCAGACAACCCTGTCTTACTCCTCTATTTACCTCTATGAGTTCAGACAAATGGCCTGTTTCATCAAAATTAACTCTGAGATTGGTGTTTTTGTGCAGTTCCACCAATATGGACAACAGCGTTTCCGGTATGCAGCAACTTCGCAGTTTTTGCCATAGTAAAACTCTTTCAACTTGGTCAAAAGCTTTTGACAAATCAATCCATGCTCCATATAAAGGGGGAGAGTTGTCTCTTTTTGTCTGTTCATTTAACAGGTTTAAAGCCAAACCATTTATTGTTGTCGACATTCCCTTTCTGAAGCCTGGTTGATAACGTGAGAGTATTTCATGTTCTTCTACCCAATGTAGAATACGGTTTAGGAGGACCTTCATGAAAATTTTGCTCTCTATGTCGAGCAGGGCTATTGGTCTATAATTGGCCGCTGTTCGACGATCTCCATTTTTGAAGAGTGGTATCACCAATGTTGTTTTCCAAGATATTGGAACTGCTCGCTTCCTCAGAATTTCTCTGAGAAACAAAGATATAGTCCAGGGTGGAGGCAGAGTTTCCTCTATGCCATGTCGTAGCTAATTCTTGGTCTACACCTGTGGATCCATTTACCATTTTCAGATCGCAGTATTTCATAAATTCTAGCCACATTCTTCCCCTTCTTGATTTCTCGTTTATGGGAGATTTCAGAGTACTTTCTTTTGGCTGAATACATTTTGTATTGAAATCTCCAGCTAGAATTATATGACTACAGGTCGATTCTATGTTTATTATATGTATTTTCTAAGAAGTTGATCAGTTTTGAGCTGGCAGGGTTCCAGTAGATATTAATCAAATTCCATATTGAGGGATTACCCTCTTGGACTGTATGTGCTTTACATGCTTGAATACCTATGTGATTTTCCCATATTGGGACTAAACTTTTAAATATTTGATTTTTTAAGGCAATGAGAAGGCCACCTGAAGGTCTTCCCTGTGCCTTTTGAGATGCTGAAAGGCACAATACTGTATACCCTTCGATGTTTAGTGGATTTACTAACCATGTTTCTTGCAATAGGATAATATTTCCATGAGTAAACAGATGTGCCCGCATATTTTTGGCTTTTATGTTACTGGGACCCCGCGAGTTCCAACTGATCACATTTAGGCTCTCTTTTCTAAAGTTGCTGCGAGCCTAAACCTAGTTTCTAAAATACTTGGGGGAGGATCTCTGGGAGATTGGAGAGTGCATTTTCCTGTGTTTTCACTTCTTGTTCTATGATTCCCCCCCTACTAAATTTCAGTGCATTTGGGATCTTCTCTTTCTCCTGATTTATAGCTATAGGTTTTCATAGAAATAACATTCTTGATAGTGGCATTTTCAGAGCCACTGACTGAAATTTCAAGTCTGTAGGTTTCTAGTTATCTTGATTCTTTGAGCAGAACTGTCTTTGCATTGGATGAACTAAAAACTAGTTCTACAAAAAGGGGTCCTGTGACATTGGGAATATTACACTGTCTATATCTTCCGATGAAAAGGAATAGAGGTTTCTTACTTTCTTTGTTATGCTTAGTATAACAGAGCGACTTAGCAATTTGTGCTGTTGGTATTTGAGCAGAGTCTAAGCCAGATTCTGGGAATTCTGGGAATTGCGTAATCCTTGAAGTTGTTTACGTTTGGACTCTCCATATTTTTTGACAAGGCTTTTACTGCCAGATTACAAATCTCTTGTTTGTCTTGATCATTTAGAGACACACATTTTCCTTGCCCATTTTGTACCGTATCGGTTTCCAGTTGGTTTGTTTTCATAGGATCCCTAATTATGTCCAACATGTGTTTTTTATCAAATGTGTGTGACTAATTGAGTGAGTAGCGTGCGTGTGTGTGTGTGTGTGTGTGTGTGTGTATGCATGCTTCTATTAGTATCACTGTGTGTGTTGGTGTGTGTGTGGATGTGTTTGTAGCATCTGTGCAAGGGATTTACTGTGGCCAACCGTACAATTTGTATGGTTGTCACTGTAAATCCCTTGCAGAGACTGCTGCTATTGATGGGTTGTATTTCAGCATCATCATGCATGTGATTTAAAGTGACCATTACTGGCATAGATATGAAAGCTATCTATGCCAGTAATGGTCACTTCAAATCATATGGATGAAGCACTTTAGCCTTCATGCATTTGCTTCAAATTAACCATGATTGGCATACATAGGTTGTGCCTATCTATGCCAGTCATGGTCACTTAAAATAATTTGTGTGTGATTTAAACAGGGGCGGCTCATCAATAATGGGTGATGGGGCATCAACACCACTACCGCCGGATCTCTCACCCATCATGGAGGAGCCGTGCCATCCCAGGAACCCTTCCTCAGCTCCCTGCTGCAGCCAAGGGAGCGCTCCTGGGCTGGCTTGAACTGTCAAGGGGAACAGTAGTTCCCCTTGACAGTTTGTAACCCAGCTGTGCATGTCCAATGGGCCATTAAAGGCCAGGGGCGTTTTACTTCCCCAGCCTTGCATGGCACATTGAGGATGCAAGCTGGGGTTCTGCATGCTTTATGTGCAAGGGAGTGCCAATGCGTCACCCCTCACATACAAATGGGTCGGCGTGCCCCATCAGTAGTGCTTTGGCTCCTGTGTGCATGTGCCGGAACCAGTAAGCGAATTGTTTCTTTATTCCTGGTAGTGCTGTGCTGGAGCCAGGGAGCTTTCTGAAGGTCACAGCTGAGCTGCGTGCGGGTAAGATTTTCATTTTTTTTAATGTATTATATGTGTGTGAATCAGTGAGTGTATGATGCATGAGTGCGCATGTGAATCAGTGAGTGAATACTGTTTGTGAATGGAATGAGCAAGTGAATGTGTTGTATGTGTGTTTATGTTGGGCCGGGGAGCTATGATAAAGTAAGCATGGTAATTGCTACTACCTGGTTAGACTGGCATTTTGGGTGCAGTCACCCTAGATATTACTCTGGCATGGCATTTTATTCTGGGCATCTATGATAAAGTAAGCATAATAAGTGCTACTACTTGGCTGGACTGGCATTTTGGTGCAGCCAGTCTAGCTTTTCCTTACTGTGGCATGCCATTTTATTCAGGGCATCTGTAATGTAATGAGCAAAGTAGGCTTTGCAGGCGCATTAACCCGCTGAGCTAACCACACTGCATAGTAGGCATCTAGCCTGCTATATTGGGTAATAGAGCTGATAGCTTATTCGCGGAGTGTGCTGAATGCTGGCAATTGTAAGACTATGCTCCCTTATGTAGTGGCTTAGTAGTGCACAGGCGCCTATTTTAGTGAGTTACATTTAAACAGAAAAGCATCAAGATTCTGACTAGGGGTTAATTGCAATACATGTATTCGGCTTTCCCTGAAACACTCCGCTTTCGCTGTTTTGCCATTCACTATAAACAGGTACACGTTCGCACGAGAAAAGCAAGACAAAAGTACATGCTGACCCAGACACTGATAAGGTGCATTCCAGAGAAGCACTTCCTAGCTACAGTGAGGCGCAGAAAGGGAAGGGGGGAAGAGCTACTTCATCAATACAGAGTTGGGTTTTTCCACCAATAAACATGTTTTCCCTGAAGGTTTGAGAAAGGTAATGTCACCTTGAGTGACAGGCCTACCTGATAAAAGGTTTACACCCAAGAGGGTGGGGAAGGACTCATCTGTGGGCCTTACTCTGTGCACATAAGGCACCCAGAATTGACAGCATACTACCGCGCAGAGGTTCCTAGCCAGTCATATCTCACCTACACATTGACTCCAGAGAGGGGCAAAGGCCAGCCCAGAGGGAAAGGGAGGTGTTAAGGATTTCAAAGGCATGGTACACTGCAGACCAGGACTCTTTCTACTTGCCGGGGACACAGCGCACAAGTAAAACACTTTTATTTTATTTATTACGAATTCAGTTTGAGAAGGCACCCAACCCGTCTCACACCCACCTTTACAAACACCCCGGGTCGCAATAGACCATGAACCAGGCCGGTGTGTAATAATACAATATTTATGTATTTTTAAATTCCAATGAAAATCACACAATTTTAATGTAGGACGGCAATCACTAGTGGGGTGATAATTACACTGTCAATTGATAGAATACACTTAGTTTGACCCTTTAACATAAGATATACAATGCACAATTGAATAAATGCAAGATTACTTTTTGGGAGGTGTTTTTTGATAGCACCACAGTTAGTATTTCCCCCTGCAACACTCCCTCAAACCTCTGTTAACCGAATTTTGTGTGGGTAGCAAGGAGTCAGGTATACTAGGCAACAAACTGAATAAAAATCCCACCTTCCCCCTCTGAATGGGAGGCAAAATCATATTGAAAACCTTTGCAATTGAGCAAAATTTCACTCGGAATTACTTTATTTGTTTTACCTGTGCGGTTGAATGAATAAGGCAAAAATGAGTATAGCAGTATCAAAGTTGTCAGGAAACTAGCAAACTATAAGGCAATGTACTAACAACGGGCATACAGTTCAGAAAATCGATGTGGAAGGAAAAACACAGTGCAGCAAAATCACACATGGAGAAATTGTATTTGCTTAGTTTCTACGAAATCGAAAATCGGTTTTGATGCTACGGTACAAAGACACCTCACAGGTAGGATATGAAAGTGAAAGGGTAACTCTGAATGAAATGACAGGATGGGATTTATAAAGGGGAAGGAAAAATCTGTTTTAAAATTAAAGCAGTTGCACAGGGAAACTCGGTTTCAGAAGGCAAATGACCAGTTCTACTAAAACTATATTTTTGTGTCTAGATTATCAACAAGAGAAATGGTGCCCGTGAAAAGGCTGCAGTTTTAACCCCCTCACGATGTGTGTCTCTTTTAGGGAATTCATTAATTTATTCAAAATAGTACTAACGACTTACACAACAGACTATAATGAGTTGGAAAGAATGGCGCTAACACATGGAGATCACTACAGATTTTCCTAAGAACAAGGTACACAGAGGATTCTGACAATTTTAATGATTTTGCTAGGGCAGTTATAGGATCTCTGTGGGATTGGACCTAATACAAGGTAACAAAGCAAGGGATGCAGTTTGGGGTTGCTGGGGAAGGGGAATACTCACAACAAGCACTTGAATGGGGTAGCTTGGACAGCAGACCGGGTTTCTGGACAGCGAGGCAAGACCGGGTCACTGCACACAGCGGCGGGCTCTCCTAGTAGGGGACAGCTGGGCCTAGTCTGGTCACTGGATAGCGAGGTGCATCAGCTGGGCTCTCCTTGAATTATTGGGATTTTGTGGGGGTTTTCTGCATCAGTGGTTCTGCCTGGATAGGGTGGGCTAGCTCTGGCCTGGCAGTGGAATCTGGAATCTTGCATGGTGAATCTGTAATGTCTGGATCTCTGGATGTGCAGGAGCTGGAAAAGTCAGAAGAGAGTCCAGAGCTCCCTCGGCCACCCCTTTATATAAGGAGCATGACATCATAGAATTTTACTGTGTGGGCTGAACTAAGCTAGACATACCACTAAATCGGATAGGTCAGCTGTGAATGTCACCGCCTCCCTGTCAGCCGGTTGGACTGAAGGAGGTGACTCAGTTTTATGGTGGGTGTTTTTTTACAATGTGCTTTGTTCTACCAAAGATACTTTTACCAAAATTAGTTGTGGAACAAAACAGTCATATTTACAAATGTCATCATCAGGAAACTTATACGAGCAGACTACATGTTTTACAAGATGCATGCTGATCCAAATCCCAAGACGGTGCGATGTTGTTTAGTCATTGTGGCAATCTTTTGCCATTTCCATGGAAAATATTTCACCGAAAATTCTACAATTTCTTATATCTATGCATATTATCACCGGTCATGTTCTCATTGATTTTCAAAGTTGTACCATGTATGTTTTCCCCAAAATTGACATTTTCATGGCGTTTGCGTCCCCGACATGCTAGGAAAACCTACAATATCTTATTTTAATGGTACAAACATGACATTTAAATGGTCATAATTTCACATTAATGTGTCTTTTGAGTACTTAAATGTCATAAACTGAATAATCTCTGAAATCAACTGGGCTGGCTTTATTTTCCAAATATGGGCATTCCTTTCCAAACCCCAGCCAAATATCAGGCTCTGGTCATTTAGCCCATTGTTGCCATGGATTCGCCTTTGAAGTCCTTCAGTTTGAGTTGAGTGGAGGTGTCACCAGGAATTCACACCTAGGTGCCCTGGCAGTCCATTGTGTCATGCTGGAGCAGTGCCGCTTCATCTGACGAGGGTGCTAGATTCTCTCCCTTTGCCCATTCATAGTTTCCAGGGGGCTGGTCCACTTGGGAAGGTGATTCTGTTCCCAGGGGAGGCATGGCCTTTTGAAGCCAGGGCCTGCCAACCCTGTTCTGCTGCCCTCAAAGTACTTTTATTTATTTATTTATTTTTCTTTCTTTAACCAAAAAGCAAGTCTTTTGGGAATAAATATCCTATATATATTTTAACGCAAACCCCATCTCCCCTCACATTTCTATGCAAGCACAGGGCCTTAGTTTAACATTTCACTTTTAAAAGACATTTTCTTGTTTGGCAAAAATACCATTTTACACGTGGGTTAATATTCCTTGGATGTCACTTTACAAATGTGTTTTTTCCTAGCATCTGTATTTTGAGCATTTCCATGGCCCCAGTAAATTTCTAATACACAGAAATCTGTTCAACGCAAGGGTCCTTTGAAACTGAAATAAGCCAAGAGATAGAGGGCTTCTTGTGAAGAGTTTGCCTGTGTTATTTTGTTGCAAAAAGTAAAACGCTTGCCGTATGGACTGGAGTGAAGTTATCTGCTCTTTCACAGATTTTGGCTGACACAACATGCCATTAAGTGATGAATGCCCCCATTTGCTGGTGTACACCCTGAATATGGATGAACATGGATGTGTCTTAACTGTGTAATGTTGAAAAGATGGAAAGGGCATCAGTGTGCAGTCATTTAAAATGCAGAACATTTTCTTTTTCAGTGGGAAGTTTTGAGCTGTTGAGCTGGCAGCATAGCAGCGCTGCCTTTGAATTCTTTTCTTTGGTGCACATGAAGAAAAAACTGCCAGCCATTGTTGGGGTGTTCCTTGTTCCATCTCGCCCCATATGTGCTTGGCAAAGACAGCGCAGCCATTATTTTGTAACTGCAAAACACAGTTTTAATGCAAGGGAATAGCGCTCAGTAGAGCCAGCACCACCATTCTGCTTGTAACTGCTGGAATGCAGTTTGGTGTTGTAGGGGAGCTCTGCTGGGCTGGTAAATGTACCCCACAGATCCCCCCTGCTTCCCGAGACTTCGTGTTGAGGGAGAGTAGGGCAAAGTGGGGTTCATCGGGTGGAGTTCTTCTTCCATCAGGGAGAGGTACTCCACGATCCTCCCTTCGTCTTTTGTTGGAGTGTGTGCAGCGACACTCCCTTTCCTTCCTTCCCTTTCTGGGTCCCTGTGGAGGTCCTCCTTGGGCTACGAGGGAATGGAATTAGTAATCTAATTGGAGATATGTAAAAGACTATTTTAGAATCTTGCACTGACAGGTTTGAAGAGCGAAACACAACCTATATTTTACATTCATGAGAGTATTTGAACAACATCAGCAAACAATTTACTTAACAATACGAAGACAGGACATTTTTACACCACATTTTCATTCCATATTTTTTTCAATAACACTGAAGAAAAGTACTCCCTGTTAGATAGATCTACCTATGGGCCTACCGATTCCCTTCTGCTTTTTCTTTTTCTTGCTTCTTATTCTCCAGGGGTCTCCTCTATTTGACTTTCCTTGGGCTCCTCTATCAGCTGCAAAGTGTGTCTGGGGTGACAACTCCTTAACTGATTAATGTGGACCCATTTCTCTTCTGACAGCTCTCCTTTGGGGATGCAGATTCTGTAGGCGACAGGTGACATTTTATCTACAATTTCAAAACGACAGCGCCAGGAAGGGAGACATTTCTGCTCCTTAGTCTGGTTTCTTTGAAAATTGTACAAGTAGACCCTGTCTCCTACTTGGTATTCCTATTTGGTTTTTTTAAAATCATATTGCATTTTCATCCCCTCTGCTGATTATTCCAGATTCCGCTGAGTGTACGTAAAAGCATGCTGAAGGTGTTTTTTTAGATTCTCAACATATTCATGAGTTTGGAGGCGTTTATCATTGTCTGCTCTTTGCTCTATAGAGGAGATGCTGAAGTAGCACCATTTTTTGTCCAGTCATGAGCTCAAATGGAGACATTTTGGTCTCAGAAGATGGTGTAGATCTGATGGCCTTCAGGACATCTGTTTCCACTACATATGGGAGATCTGGGTGGGGGTGTCGTAGCACCGGGGCTGGGGTAAATCTTTTCTCAAGTTCCTGGAAGGCTTTTTCCACCTCTTCTGTCCATTGGAACAGTTTGTTGTTTTTTCGTAAGAAAGAAGTTATCGGGTGCACAATCTGGGAGAAACCGGGGATGAACAGGTGATAAAAGTTCGCAAAGCCAAGCCTACTTTGGACACATTTGACTGTAGACGGTGATGGCCAGATAAGGATGGCGTCTACTTTGTGTATATCCATCCGGACGCCTCTGGGAGTGAGGACAAAACCAAGGAACTCCACTTCGGTGACATGGAAGGAGCATTTTTCAAGTTTGGCTTATAACTGGTGCTGTCGGAGTTTTGCAAGGACGGAGCAAACATGCCTGACATGGTCCTGTTTAGAAGAGGAGTACACCAAGATTTCGTGGATGTAAACTAGGGCACATACGTCGATCAATTCCTGTAGTACATCATTCATGAAGTACTGGAACACGGCGGGAGCGTTGCAAAGCCCAAAGGGCATCACCTGATATTCGTACAGCCCATACTTAGTACGAAAGGCGGTCTTCCATTCGTCTCCTTTCTTTACACGCACGAGATGATATGCCCCCTGAGGTCCAATTTGGTGTAAATTTGGGCATCCTTGACTTGGTCCAGCAGTTCTGCGATAAGGGGTAGAGGATAACGGTTTTTAACTGTTACCTGGTTTAGTGCACAGTAGTCGATGCACATTCTCAAGTCCCCCTCCTTCTTGGGTACAAAGAATAGGGTCGAGGCTGCCAGGGTTATGGACGGGCGGATAAAACCGTTTGCCAGGTATTGGTCCAGTTATGATTTCAAGTGGAGATTTTCAGGTTCAAGGAGTGAATAAATTCGACTACACAGGATTTGTGCACCAGGTACCAGGTCAATCTGACAGTCATATGGCCTGTGAGGGGTTAAGGTATTAGCCTGTTCTTTTTGGAAAACATCTTGGAAATCGTGGTATTCGCTTGGTAGTGTACTTGTTACACCAAGTACCAACGCCTTTTTATCTTGGACAGGTGTCTCTGGGTCAGACGATGGAATTTCCACTTGGTAGCATGCATGAGCACACTCATTGGAGAAGGCAAATCCCTAGAATCACCAGGAACTCAGGGGCCTTGATAAGGTCGAAGACAATGGCTTCCTGATATCCGACTTGGCACAGAAGAGTCAATTCTGCTGTGCGTTGAGTTACAGGATCAGAAGCTATCTCTGTGCCGTCGACAGTGGTGACCTTCTCAGTTGTCGTTTTCTGACAGAGGGGAAGCCCCATCGTTGTTGCTAGATCTGGTCTATGTAGTTACCAACAGCTCCACTGTCTATGTATGCCTCCATAGCATGCATCCGAGACGGTTGTTGGGGACTGATCAAAATCACAGGCTGGGCAAGGTGGAAGGTCTGTGGGTCTTTTCTTTTGCTCGACAAACGGACCGCTACGCTTGCCGGGCCTGGAAGTTGTCCGACTCTTGTTCTCCTCCGTCTTTCTCTGTAGCTCCAATTGTTCTCCTAGGGAGTTTTACGGGACATTCTCTGAGGAAGTGACCTGATATCCCACAGTACAGGCATAATTGCTGTTGTCTCCTTTTGTCTCTTTCGGCCTTGGTTAATGGGCTCCGTACCCTCCCTCCCCCAATTTGCATGGGTTCCGAAGTGTTTTCTGTTGAACGTGGAATGTTCACAGTCCGATTCTCCGTTCTGGCTCGATCTGTCCTTCGATCTTGCAGCCTCTGGTCTAGCTGCACCACTAGGTAGATGAACTCTGCACAGTTTTTGGCAGGTTTACCACCTGAGCTAGGACATCTTTCAAATCCCCCCGTAATCCTCGATATAAATTTGTTTGTTTCTCCTCAGGCCATCCAGTTTCAACGACAAGTCTGTTAAAAGTGGTGATATATGTTAACAAATCTTGGCTGCCTTGGCGGAGGGACAGAAGTTCGTTATCCAGAGCTTGGCCCTGGGTATGTCGGGCGAACAGCTTCTCCATCTCCTGTTGAAACCCCCTGAAATCCCGCAGGAGTGGGTCATCCTGGCTTACTAACGGTATGGACCAATCCACGGCACTGCCACTCAGATATGACAGAACGAAGGCAACCCGCGACTGATCTTTAGGAAAGGCTCTGGGTCTACAAAGAAAAAGGAGGTAGCACTGGTTCATGAATACTGCATATTTTCTTGGGTCCCCCGTAAAACGTTCCGGTGGTGCCAAAGGAACTGCCCCAGGGAGGACCACCTGCACTGGATTGATGGATGTGGCTGGAACCGACGGAATACTTCCTGGCAACGGAGCCTGTCCAGCCCATGTTTGGAGCAATTGTCTGGCTAATTCATCGGTGCGGTCCTTGGTGACAATCAACTCCCTCCTAAGGGCGTTGGTTTCTTGCCGGGCGGAGTGCACCTTGGCCCGTAATTCTCCCAGTAACTGGGCTAGTTGGTCAGTCTCTGATGTTTCTATGATGCCCAGGTGGATGTTTTAATTGAGGCTTTGCGTTCTGTTACGCTCACGGGGACGCCACACGATACTGGATGCAGGTCTAAGAGCTATCCCAGACCCCTCTATGCTTGGTTGTGTGCCAGATGTTGGGTAGCGCCTATAACCGGAGAATGGAGGGTAAATATACTGGTTCTGTGATGGGTGGACTCCCACCTCCCTCTGGTCCAAATCCCCTCCCTTGGGGTTATTGCTCACCTTAGGTTTTTTTGGGTTGAACTCTCCGTCCTGCGTCACTGTGCAAAGGTGCGTGGTTGTTTTGGGCGTTCTGTGGACCTAGTTGCTTCACTGGTCCGTATGCCCTTATGTCGGATCCAGACCAGCTGTGACTCTGACTCTGTTTGCTGTCTTGCAGGTGAGTTATAATGTCTTTTCCGTCTTTATTCTGTTCTCTGTCTTCTCGGCGTCTTGCTCCACTACGCTGTTCCCTAACAATACCTCTTTTTGTTTTCACAGGGATGGTTGCGATCTCGGAGTTGCCACGCCGATGTTGAAGACCACCGTGAGTTATTGAGGCGCGGAGCGCTGCGCTGTTTATTGGTGTTAATTGCTAACCTGTGTTCTTTTCCCTTCTTTGTACAGATTGCGATGATGTTCCGGAGTGATGAGCGATCGAATCGCTGCTTGCCCAGGTAAGTGCTTTGTTAATGCTGACCTTGTTCCTTCTCCCTTGCAGGTTGCGGTGAAACCCAGAGATGGGTGAGGTAATAGAAGCGCAGGGTGCTGCCAGGACTCGCTGCTTGCCCAGGTAAGAATTGTTATTAATGCTGTCCTTGTTTCTTTACCTTTGCAGGTTGCGGCGAACTCCGGAGATGGGTGAGGTAGGTGAAGCGAAGGATGGATTCATGACTGGTTACTTCATAGGTAAGTGTTCTTGCTCGCTAATGTCGTTCTTGTTCTTCTAGGTATTAATGGAACTCGGATCTAAGGCTTCAGGATCTGGCCGCCGGAGAAGCAGATGAGCAGGAGCTGGACACGGTGAGCGTTACGCTGCAGGAGTGCAGAATTGCACGAAGCGTGTTCTGCTGTTTGGGTGTGGTTTAAATAGCCTAGCTAAAGTAGTTCCAGGACAAGTAGTTCCAGGCCCAGCCACAACCAAAACACTAGACCGCTTGGCTTGGTTCTAAAGAACTGTCAGATATCCTGAAGCACGGTTCCGTGTTGACCCGTCGTGAAGAATATATTTCTTCCTACCAATGTGATTCTCAGGAGTACGAAAGGACAGTCTGAGAAACTAATTGATCGGAAGATGGTGTAGAGTCGTTGGGATCGGTAGAGTAGAGCGGCCTTTAAGATGGTGTAGAGTCGTCGGGGTCGGTAGAGTGGAGCGGCCCGCAAGCTTCTCGATAGATGGTGATTCCAGGTTCCGTCCAACGACTGCAGAATATCACACTGATTAACAATCAATTACACCCCTTTCTAGATAACATTAAACAAAAGATCAACAGACTAACCTGCAGAAAACGGGTTTAACCAGAAGTATTTCATGCAAGAATGTCCTCAATACTGGGGAAATCTGGAGACCATAAGAAGAGAAAAGACAATCAGTACCAGGTAGTGAGTTGTAGAGAATGGTAAGGAAAGTTAGGTTTCTTACCCTGGTTTCCCTGGAAGTGATCGTCTCTGGCAAACTCCTTCTCCTTTTCTGTGGGAACAGTGTGATGGTATCTGCCCCCCGCTGTCCGACGAACCAAATAATCCAATGGTGCAAGGAAGTCACTAGTCCAGCAACAACCTATTCCCGCCGGCACGAGGACGCCTAAAAAAGGTGCTCAGGAAGTCTCTAGTCCAGCACCGAGCCTATTCCCGCCGGCACGAGGACGCCTACAGCACCCTGGAGGAAAGGACAGGGAAAGGAATGGAGGGGAAGAGGAAGGAAGGAAAGAAAGAAGGTAAGAGGTCTCCCAACCTTCAAGGTCCGAATTCAACTTAACCAAATCACTAGGCAAGAATAACCAAAAACAATCCGAGGTCAAAATACTGAACAGGTAAGGGCAATCCGAGAGCAATCCAGTAAACGTAATCCGAGATCAAAAAGCACAAAATTTCCAAGCAAGAAGAGCCACTGTCAATGTGGGATCAGAAGCAGCGAGAAGTAGGCGCCGGGCCATTAAGTACCCGAACTACCGGCAACAAGACGATCACGTGACCCTGAACGTTTCCTGTCACGTGGAAGACGCCGCGCCCACTGACGTAACCTCCATGGCAACTTCCACGTGAGGCGTCGGGAACTACGTTCCCGATGAAAACGTCTACCGCGAGTAGAGTGTGGATAAGGCCAGCCCGCCTCCTGTCTGATGTTCGAGCGTGACAGGCGCTTTTGGCTACGCGAAGACAAGAGAACCGAAGGGGTATCACAAGACCTGAGGCGTTTTCTGACAGTATCCTCCCCCAAAGGACCCCCATGCCCCCGTGAGGCCAGAAACCGGGATACCAACAACGGGGCATGCACATTCTGCTCTGGTTCCCATGTCCGATCTTCCGGACCGTAACCCTTCCAATCCACTAAGAAATACCTGGTACCACGGGAAACCTTGGAATCAAGAATGGAATTGACTTCATACTCCTCTACCCCTTGGACCAGTATCGGAGACGGAGAAGCCACTACCCTGGTACTGTCCACACAAGGCTTAACCATGGACACATGAAAGACCGGATGTATCCTCCAAGAGCACGGCAAATCCAACTTGACTACCAATGGACTCAAGACATCCTTTACAACATAAGGACCGACAAAACGTGGCAACAAGCATCGTCGTCCTGGAATGCGTAGATTTTTTGTGGACAACCACACCCGTGAACCTGGAACGTAGTTGGGTGCAGGACGACGATTCCGATCAGCGTACTTCTTTGCCTGCTCTTGAGCATGTTTCAGATGTTCCAGCACCCTATCACGGACCAGGGACAGGTCTTTGATACAGGATTGAACTGCCGGACAATCCTCAGGTAGTTTCCAATCAAGAGGTAGGGTGCGTGGGTGTTGCCCATATAAGGCATAGAATGGTGATGTTCCCGTAGATGAATGGCTGGAATTATTATAAGCGAACTCTGCTAATGGAAGAACCGCTAACCAGGATTCCTGGTGTTGAAGGATGAGACACCTGAGGTACTGCTCCATAGTAGCGTTCACCCGCTCTGTTTGACCATCCGTCTGGGGATGGAACGCTGTGGAACACCGTTCATCCACCCCTAACGAGAACATAAGATGCCTCCAGAAACGTGACGTGAACTGGGACCCCCTGTCAGAAACCACGATCTCAGGTAACCCAAAAAATCTGAAGACATGTCGCAAGAACAACTCTGCCAATTTAGCAGCTGATGGCAGACCTTGGCAAGGAACAAACAAAGACATTTTAGAAAAGCTGTCAACCACCACCCATATAGTATCAAAACCGTCGATCAAAGGCAACTCCACCACAAAATCCATGGTAATCATCGCCCATGGTCTGGCCGGCACTGGTAATGGGTGTAGTAACCCCATAGGTTTCGCTGAAAGGGATTTACATTGGGCACAAATGGCACAGGTCGAGATATATTGCGAGACGTCTCTTCGCATAGAGGGCCACCAACACCAGCGTTTGAGGAGTTCGAGGGTTTTCTGTGAACCAGGGTGCGCTGCTATAGCAGCGTCATGACATAAGGAAATAGCCGTATACCGAGTATCCTGATCAGGCATAAAGACGCGACCCTGGACATAAGGAAGACCATGCAAAATATCCATGTTATATTCTGCCAATTCTGCGGGCTCCTTATCAACCCAGTTCTGGAGCGTTGACTTCAGAGTGGGTTGTAGAACACAACTACAAACCACTTGTGTTGGTAATAACAATGACCCATCCTGCGGACGTGAACCATATTTCCCCAAGCTTCTGGATAGAGCGTCCGCCTTGGAATTCAAAACACCTGGGCGGTAAGTCAACGTAAAGTTGTACATGGAAAAGAATTCATGCCAGCGGGCATGTCTCGCAGTGGTACACGTCAAGGACTGCAAAGCCAACAGGTTTCTGTGGTCAGTAAAGACCTGGACCGGTGATTCCGTACCAAGGAGATGATGTCGCCAGACCATAAATGCGTCCCTAACGGCCAACAACTCCCGTTCAGTAACGGTATAATTACGCTCATAGGGCGTTAATTTGCGTGAATGATAGGCGACTGGATGTAATTCTCCGGTATCAGCACAGGTCTGGGACAGGATGGCTCCTACCGCAACATCCGAAGCATCAGCTTCGACAACGAAAGGACGTTTGACATTTGGGTGTAGTAAAACAGGAGCTGTAGTGAATGCGGCCTTTAAAGAACCAAAGGCTATTTGGGCGTTATCGTTCCATAAATAAGGTTTCTTGTTACTGGTCAATTCGGTGAGGGGTGCAGCAATAGAAGAGAACTGTCTAATGAATCGCCTGTAAAAGTTAGAAAACCCCAGAAACGATTGCAACTCTTTCCTTGAAGTTGGTACAGGCCAGTTCAAGACCGCTTTCACCTTATTGCTACTCATCTGCACTCCTTTGTTGGTGATGTCATATCCAAGGAACTCGACCTGATTTGCATGAAAAACGCATTTTTCTAACTTGACAAAAAGGTGATGCTCCCGCAAGCGTTGTAAGACCTCTGAAACATGACGTACATGATCTTCCATAGATGGAGAAAAGATGAGTATATCGTCTAGATAGACGATAACGAACCTGTCGATCATGTCGCGCAGAACGTCGTTGATGAAATTCTGGAATGTGGCCGGAGCATTGCAAAGCCCGAATGGCATCACCAAATACTCGAAGAGGCCATATCGAGTCTTAAAGGCGGTTTTCCACTCATCCCCTCGACGAATCCGGACCAAATTGTAAGCACCCCTTAGATCCAATTTGGTGAAGAATTCTGAAGACCCTAACTGATCCAGTAAGACAGAAATCAGCGGAATCGGGTACTGATTTCGAATAGTACCTGCATTGAGTTCCCGATAATCGATACAAGGCCTTAAGTCACCCTCCTTCTTGGGTACAAAGAATAGCGGTGAAGCAAATGGAGAGTGAGAAGGCCGAATAAAACCTAACTCGAGGGCTTTATCCAAATATTCCTTAAGGATGACTTCTTCCTTTTGGGTAAGGGAATAAATACGTCCCGATGGTGTCTTAGCATCCGGTTTGAGAACAATTGGGCAGTCGTAGGGCCGATGAGGCGGCAGAACCTCTGCTTTCCCTTTGTCAAACACGTCCTTATAACTTGTGTATTCGACAGGCAATACGGTGTTAACAACTGCTCCTATGGTAATCACAGAGTTCAACAAAGCTCGACTAGGAGTGTCAGGTGCTTCATACATAGACTCTAGTGAATTGCATGAACGAAGACATTGCTGAGAACTGAAAGCGATAGCCCCGGTCTCCCAGTTAATGACCGGGTTATGAAGCTTGAGCCATGGTAAACCCAGGATGAGTTTATATTGTGGTGCCATAATGACATCAAATGTGATGGTTTCTGAATGCTCAAGGCCAATGGTTACCAGCAACGGAATGGTATGTTCAGTAACAAGCCCAGAAAGAAGGGTTGATCCGTCAACTGCATTGACTACCTCCGGAACACTCTTTGACAATAAGGGAATACCCCACTTCCGAACATATTGGGCATCAATGTAGTTACCAGTTGCCCCAGAGTCAAGAACAGCTGCAGAACTCCAAGGCGTGACCTGGTCATAACTCAGCATAACGTCGATATAGAAGGGTGTGGACAACAAGGAACCCTGCATGGAAGAGCTCGGCGTAGGGGTTCCGTCTACGACCGGGCCTTGGCGTTTCCCGACTTGCGGGGTCTCTTTGGGCATGCACTGAGTACATGAGTAGCGGAACCGCAATAAAAGCACAGATTGTTCCGTCTGCGATGTTCTCTTTCTTCCGATGTTAACGGGCCCCTTACTGCCCCGATTTGCATAGGTTCGTCACCGCCAGAAACAGGAATCGGGGAAACCGCAGAATTGACCGGAATAGCACGCTTCTCCCCTTTTCTTTCGGTGCGTCGGGCATCAATCTGAAGCACTAGGTCCAAGAAATCAGGAAAGGACGTAGGAACCACCGGAACCGTGGCTATAGTATCCTTTAGAGTGTCCGACAATCCTTTATAAAATAGGGCTGCCTTTTTATCTTCCGGCCAACCAGTCTCAGCAACCAACTGATTAAACTTAGCCAAATACGACAACAAAGGGGTATCCCCCTGACGGAGATTCAACAATTCCAGATCCGTGGCTTGAGTCTTGTAGCGAGTATCAAACACCCTAGTCATAGCACTGATCAATGCATCACAGTCGAACAAGAGCGGACTGCCTTGTTCTAATAAGGGATTAGCCCAAATCGCGGCCATACCACCGAGGTTTGATAAGACAAAGGCAGCTTTTGTAGTCGCATCAGGAAACGAGGAAGGCCGACACAAGAAATGCAGCCTACACTGGTTAATGAAAGTCCGAAAGAGTTTCGGATCCCCAGTAAACCTTTCTGGGGGAGCAAGCGGGAACTGAGCGGCCATGTACACATGCGTAGAATCAGGTCTGACCGAAGGCCCTGCCTGACCTGAAGTGGAAGCGGAGGCCAACGATGGTGATCCTGTAACCGCTTCCCTGAAACCAGCTTGCATTTCATCAATGCGCCGGTGGGTGTCAGCCTGGGCTGCCGTCATATCGGCACGTAGGTCGGCCATTAACTGAACCAAAACGGCCAACGGGTCATTTGCGGCATCCATGGTAAGGCTTCTGATTCTGTCAGATATCCTGAAGCACGGTTCCGTGTTGACCCGTCGTGAAGAATATATTTCTTCCTACCAATGTGATTCTCAGGAGTACGAAAGGACAGTCTGAGAAACTAATTGATCGGAAGATGGTGTAGAGTCGTTGGGATCGGTAGAGTAGAGCGGCCTTTAAGATGGTGTAGAGTCGTCGGGGTCGGTAGAGTGGAGCGGCCCGCAAGCTTCTCGATAGATGGTGATTCCAGGTTCCGTCCAACGACTGCAGAATATCACACTGATTAACAATCAATTACACCCCTTTCTAGATAACATTAAACAAAAGATCAACAGACTAACCTGCAGAAAACGGGTTTAACCAGAAGTATTTCATGCAAGAATGTCCTCAATACTGGGGAAATCTGGAGACCATAAGAAGAGAAAAGACAATCAGTACCAGGTAGTGAGTTGTAGAGAATGGTAAGGAAAGTTAGGTTTCTTACCCTGGTTTCCCTGGAAGTGATCGTCTCTGGCAAACTCCTTCTCCTTTTCTGTGGGAACAGTGTGATGGTATCTGCCCCCCGCTGTCCGACGAACCAAATAATCCAATGGTGCAAGGAAGTCACTAGTCCAGCAACAACCTATTCCCGCCGGCACGAGGACGCCTAAAAAAGGTGCTCAGGAAGTCTCTAGTCCAGCACCGAGCCTATTCCCGCCGGCACGAGGACGCCTACAGCACCCTGGAGGAAAGGACAGGGAAAGGAATGGAGGGGAAGAGGAAGGAAGGAAAGAAAGAAGGTAAGAGGTCTCCCAACCTTCAAGGTCCGAATTCAACTTAACCAAATCACTAGGCAAGAATAACCAAAAACAATCCGAGGTCAAAATACTGAACAGGTAAGGGCAATCCGAGAGCAATCCAGTAAACGTAATCCGAGATCAAAAAGCACAAAATTTCCAAGCAAGAAGAGCCACTGTCAATGTGGGATCAGAAGCAGCGAGAAGTAGGCGCCGGGCCATTAAGTACCCGAACTACCGGCAACAAGACGATCACGTGACCCTGAACGTTTCCTGTCACGTGGAAGACGCCGCGCCCACTGACGTAACCTCCATGGCAACTTCCACGTGAGGCGTCGGGAACTACGTTCCCGATGAAAACGTCTACCGCGAGTAGAGTGTGGATAAGGCCAGCCCGCCTCCTGTCTGATGTTCGAGCGTGACAGGCGCTTTTGGCTACGCGAAGACAAGAGAACCGAAGGGGTATCACAAGACCTGAGGCGTTTTCTGACAAGAACTGAGCTGTGTAATAGGCCTCCATGTTGGATTAAGGTCCAAAACTGGTATTGCTTTATTCCTGATAATGAGCCTGGCGCCAAAGGCGCCAGGACTGACTCCATGTATGTTTCTGATGGAGTTTTAAGGCCCTTGGGGCCAGTGTGAAGGGCTTTAGCCCCACTGCTGCCAGGGGGCTGTTATACCTGAGGCGGTCAGGGGCATGGATCGTGACAGTTATTTACACTTCCTGCCCGGATTCTGTCACTTTGGAGGTATTGCACAGGCTGTTGTGAAGTCTCCACTATGATGTGCTCCCCTAGATGAACAGGCAGTCATTTTTCAATGCTCACACCGTTGCCAGGAGTGCCTTCTCACAATCATTGAATTTTTCGTCCACAGAGGATAAGGTCTTGCTTGTATAGGAGATTACTTTATTGACCTTGTCATGCTTTTGGTATAATACTGCTGTCTAGCACATATTTGAGAACCCTGTCTCCAAGAAGACCTCCTTGTATTTGACATGGTAAACTAGACAAGGCACTTGTGGGAGACCTCTTTTGAGTTGTTTTACTGCCTCAGCTTGTTCTGGACCCCACTCCCACTTGACCCCACCGTCAACAGAGGTCCTGTGACCTCTGCGTAATCCTTAATGAACTTCCTACTGTAATTAGTCAGTCCAAGGAGGCTTTTAAGCTCACGCAGAGTTGTGGGGTCTTTCAGTTTTAGTAGTGTGAGAGAACGGATCTCAACGACCGGTGGGGGGTGTCTGTACTTCCGCTCCCTATATGGTGGAGGAGAGGCACAGGAGACCCCAGCCAAGATTCTCTATTCGGTAGCAATGGTCGAGCAATCAAGGCCTACCTTCTCAGGAGGTGATGCAGGCTGGTTCTTAAGTACAGTGTATCCCCAAGCCCCCACAAAGGAATATCCACACTCTGTATTGGTTAGAACACAGTCTTTATATAATCAATAGTTAAGGTTATGTACATTTATCATAGTAACTCACTTTGTACTCCGGCAAAATCTACAATGGCAAATATTTACAATCCTAAAGTGGTACCACCCTAGATCTCATTACAGTGCATTAACAATACTGTACAATGTCACGCAGACCAATAGTGTGAAACCAGCAATAGAGAGAGGAGAGAAAACAAGATGGTTGAGCAGTAGGCAGAATACTGGCCCCTACCACTAGGCACAGTTCTGTGTGGAGATCCCCCCACCTGGGCAACCTGTAAAACAAGATATAGCACACGCCCAGTCCATATACTGCTCGGCAAGTCTTATTCTCTCCTATAATGTTTTTACCCCCCCAATGTACCTGGTGGAGTCGAGCTCCTTGAAGAGACGTCGACAAACGTCGAGGAACTCACTGTTCGGCGACGGGGAATCGACGGCCCTTCTTGAATGCCTTCCCTTTCAAGCGGGAGACACGGGGCGTCTCACCCTGTTAACCGAATTCTGTGTGGGTAGCAAGGAGTCAGGTATACTAGACAACAAACAAAATACAAATCTGACCTTCCCCCTCTGGATGGGAGGCAAAATCGGATTGAAAACCTATGAAATTGAGCAAAATAGCACTCAGAATTACTCAATATTTGTTTTACATGTGCGGTGGAATTAATAAGGCAATAATGAGTATAGCAGTATCAAAGGTATCAGAAAACTAGCAAACTATAAGGCAATTTGCAGTTTCACAGGTTTAAAATGACAAAACAGTTTGCAAAATGGGTTAAACAGACAAAATCAAAAATCGGTTTTGATGCTAAGGTACAAAGACACCTCACAAGTAGGATATGAAAGTGAAAGGGTAATTCTGAATGAAATGACAGGATGGGATTATTAATGGGGAAGGACAAATCGGTTTTAATATTAAAGCATTTGCACGGGGAAACTCGGTTTCAAAAGGAAAATGACCAGTTCTACTAAAACTATATTTTCGTGACTAGATTATCAACAAGACAAAACCTGCCTGTGAAAAGGGTTAAGCATCAGTTTTAACCCCCTCAAGCTGTGTGTTTCTTTATGTGAGAATTAATAAATGTATTCAAAATAGTACTAAGGACTTACACAACGGACTAAAATGAGTTGGAAAGAATGGTGCTAACACACGGAGATCACTACAGATTTTCCTAAGAACAAAGTACACAGAGGATTCTGACAATTTTAAGGATTTTGCTAGGGCAGTTATCTCTATGGGATTGGACCTAATACAAGGAAACAAATCAAGGGATGCAGTTTGGGGTTGCTGGGGAAGGGAAATACTCACAACAAGCACTTGAATGGGGTAGCTTGGACAGCGGACCGGGTTTCTGGACAGCGAGGTAAGATCTGGTCACTGCACACAGCGGCGGGCTCTCCTAGAAGGGGACAGCTGGGCCTAGTCTGGTCACTGGATAGCGAAGTGCATCAGCTGGGCTCTCCTGGAATTATTGGGATTTTGGGGGGGGGTTCTGGATCAGTGGTTCTGCTTGGCTAGGGTCAGCTAGCTCTGGCCTGGCAGTGGAATCTGGAATCTTGCAGGGTGAATCTGGAATGTCTGGATCTCTGGATGCGTGGGAGCTGGAAAAGTCAGAAGAGAGTCTAGAGCTCCCTCTGCCTCCCCTTTATATAAGGAGCATGACATCAGAGGATTTTACTATGTGGGCTGAACTAAGCTAGACATACCTATCAGATCAGATAGGTCAGCTGTGGATGTCACTGCCTCCCTGTCCGCCGGTTGGACTGAAGGAGGTGACTCAGTTTTATGGTGGGTGTTTTTTACAATGTGCTTTGTTCTACCAAAGTTCCTTTTTGCCAACATTAGTTGTGGAACAAAACACTCATATTTACAAATGTCATCATCAGGAAACTTATACGAGCAGACTACATATTTTACAAGACGCATGCTGATCCAAATCCCACGATGGTGCAATGATGTTTAGTCATTCTGGCAATCTTGCCATTTCCATGGGAAATATTTCACCTAAAATTCTATAGTTTCCTATATGTATACAAATTATCACTGGTCATGTTCTCATTAATTTTCCAAGTTGTCCCATGTATTTTGTCCCCAGAATTGACATTTTCCAGGCGTTTGCAACCCCAACATGCTAGGAAAACCTACAATGTCTTATTTTAATGGCGCAAACATGACATTGAAATGGTCATAATTCCACATTAATATGTCTTTAAACAGAAAAGTCTCTGAAATCAACTGGGCTGGCTTTGTTTTCCAAATATGGGCATTCCTTTCCAACCCCCAGCCAAATGTCAGGCTCTCGTCAGTTTAGTATCAAAAAACGAATGAGCAAGGTCAGGTCAATCTCTGCTGAAGAGTAACCACTGCTACACCCTGAGTGGGTGACCCCTTGTGTGGGTGGTCACAGAATTCTCATGAAACTGTTCTTCTGCACAAAAGGGTTTTATTTTGAAGTGCAGTGGTGTAGTAATACACTGGTATTTTTCAAAAAAACATAGGACATTCACATTTGAGGACATACAAAGTGTAGTACCTAAGTACGAATGATCAAGTAGTCAGTTTATGAGACATCTACTTGTACAATTTGTTCGTTCTCTATAGGCTCCTTGGGAACGAAGCTTAGAGAATTCAGTGGAATCATAAACAGGTGGGGGGCCCATAGAGTGTGGGCACAATCAAGAGTTGAACAACAACATATAATACATGTCAACACGACAGTGTTTCGGCCATTTTGCGTGGAGCTAGGTGAGCTCTAATGGTGTAGGCCTTCATCAGGACAGGAGTGTCTTTACGAGTGGAGGGTCCTATTTGGTCTGTAGGAGTGAAACGGACAAAGAACGTGTCAGGATGTACGTGGTCAGCAAAGATCTAGCAGAGAAAAGTTATGAATACCATGTAGGGCGGATGCCGTTGCTTACCGAATCCGAGGAGCTTAGTGGCTCAGATTAAGAGGTGGAAGGATCCACTTCTTTAGGACGCAGTCCTCATCTTGTCAACAGGCGCGGTCACGTCTGTAAGGGGATGAGGAAGTAGGATTACTAAATGGCGCCCCAACGGTGCGGTTCCTCTCTAGCCCATAGTTAGTGTGTGACTAGGGAAGTGGTGGTGTAGGTTTTAGCAGATTTGGTGAGATTAGACCTAGTGGTGGTCCCTCTAAACGTTGAGTGCGCTTAAATGGGATAGAACGGGCTTCTGTGGAATACCAAAATGCCATTTATCAAGTGCACGGAAAACTTAGTGCATATCTGTATTTAATACAATATGATTAAAAAGAGTGCCCCTTCTCATCGGTCCTGGGGGAAGGGTGGACCGTAATTTATGTGGGCTGTGCAAGTTCTGGATTACGGTGCCACAACACGTGTCATGCAGCCTATGGTGTAGGTGGCATGAAGGGCTATGGGTGTTTAAATGTGCAGTCATGCTGTTTAGAGATTCCTTACAGTGAGGGTAGGCCTACCAGTTTCTGTGCATGAAGCCGCGTGCAGTAAAGCTTACCTATTGTCAGCGCATTCAGCTGCCAAGATCATTGAAGCAGCAGTGTGACGTCTCGGATGTCGAGGATGCAAGTGTGTTAAGTGCAGGCCAGGGCCAAGTTAAAGAACAGGGCCCTGTGGTGGGGTGACTACCTAAATGCCTGTTTGGAGTTGATGCAGGCAGTCAGTTGGGCCAAAATGCAAGTCATGCAAGGTGTGGCGCATGATGATGATGTCAGCCCCTGTAAATTCGATTAGGTGTCAGCTGTCATGTAGTATAGAATCAGGCCTGTGTTACTTCATTCCCACATGCTGGCCTCAAAGTACTTTTATTTCTATCTTTATTTTTCTTTCTTTAACCAAAAAGCAAGTCTTTTGGGAATAAATATCATATATATATATCTTAAAGCAAACCCCATCTCGTCTCACATTTCTATGCAAGCACAGGTCCTTAGTTTAGCATTTCACTTTTAAAAGGCATTTTCTTGTTTGCAAAAGCACCATTTTACAAGTGTGTTAATATTCCTTGGATGTCACTTTACAAATGCGGTTTTTCCTAGCATCTGTATTCTAAGCATTTCCATGGCCCTAGTCAATTTCTAATACACAGAAATCTGTTCAACAAGGGTCCTTTGAAACTGACATAAGCCAAGAGAGAGAGGGCTTCTTGTGAAGAGTTTGCCTGTGTTATTTTGTTGCAAAAAGGAAAACGCACGCTGTACGGCCTGGGTTGAAGTTAGCTGCTCTTTCACAGATTTTGCCTGACACAACATGCCATTCAGTGATAAATGCCCCCATTTGCTGGTGTTCACCCTGAATATGGATGAACATGGATGTGTCTTACTGGAACCAAACTGTGCAATGTTGAAAAGATGGAAAGGCCATCAGTTCGCAGTCATTTTAAATGCAGAACATTTTCTTTTTCAGTGGGAAGTTTTGAGCTGGCAGCATAGCAGCGCTTCCTTTGAATTCTTTTCTTTGGTGCACATGAAGAAAACACTGCCAGCCATTCTCTGGGTGTTCCACGTTCCATCTCGCCCCATATGTGCTTGGCAAAGACAGCGCAGCCATTATTTTTATAACTGCAAAACGCAGTTTTAATGCAAGGGAATAGCGCTCAGCAGAGCCAGCACCACCATTCCGCCTGTGACTGCTGGAATGCAGTTTGGTGAAGTAGGGGAGCTCTGCTGGGCTGGTAAATGTACCCAACAGAGGCCAGGCGCTAGGCTGAACGGGTCCTTGATGTGGAGTGTTCGAGCTTGCATAACTAGGAATGTAAGACTTTGTGCTCTGTGTACTTGTGATTTATAACTTGCATTCTAAAATTGCTACTCATTTATATTATCTGCTCATTATCAAAAAAATGCAAGTATATCATATGCTGGCTTGTCTTTTTTCCAGAATGAGAACATTGTTTGTCGCATAAAGTTTGAACCTAAAAGGGGAGGGAGGGTGTCATGTCGTGTTTGGGCTGGTGCCAGGAACGAGATCACACCCTTCACGTTACACTTGGAGTAGTCTCTGAGGATTTTTGAACACTATGCTATTCTGGAAACAGCAGGGAAAAGCTGAGCACAATGATGAAGAAGGAGTTCTGTCACATCCCTGGTTGACAGGCTGCTAATGCATGGTCATCCGTGACAGATTATTTGCATCAGATCTCTGCACCTATGGCTTGGGACATGCTAGGAAATAAGGGTTCCCCTGTGATAATTCATGAATGCTTGGCAGATTTACCGCTTCAGAAAAGTAAAAGGGAGCATGACAGGTCTAAGGAATATTGGAGTTAGATTTAGAGTGGACACTGTTGCTCTGTGAAGAAAAGGAAGAATATTTTTTTACCTTAAGAACCGTTCATACATTCTTCCTCCACTAGTACTCCATTCCTTCTTTATTTCGTTTTTGTGATCTTATAAAAAGAACAACTTATTAATTTTTTTCAGTTTTTCAAAAAGAATAATTGATTGTTTTTTGTTCTTTAAACTAAATCAAATTTCCTATTGTGAATTACAATTCTGAGTGTTTTAATTTTTGTCACACTTCTTTGTTATTACAATTTTTGTGTTATTAGGATTTTTTTGTTTAAGAAATAAACATTTCAAATAATTTTCTAGAAACTTGCCCTTTTTGTTTTCAGAGAATTCCACTAAAGTGTATGATACCAGAGTTTGGTACTTTTTTGAATAATTTAACCATACTGACTTTGATAAACAGCAGCAAGGGACCTTCGGTGTTTATTTTGGTCTCCTGTCCCCTCCCTTTCTGCTCATGGGACAAATCCCCCCCTTTTTTCTTTGTATAGGCATTACCTGGGCAGCAGGGCATTCAACTGGTAGCCCAGCCTGACTGCTGCCTGGCATAGAGGATTGACCTGGCTACAGTGCTGCCCTGAGGGGTTGGTGTCTGTGCAGCGCTGAACTGGTTCGGGATGAGGACGCCGGCCGGTATGAAGTGAACAGACCCTACCTGGGCCCGAAGGGGGGCAGCCTGTTGGGGTGGTTGAAGGAGGAGGGAACTGTCTACTGTTGGACCCTGCCCTCGCTGTATGTGCCTGTTAAAGTGTCGTAGGCGCAAGAAGAGGAGCAGATTGTGCCTACTGGCTGTGGCACCTGGCTTTGGGGTGTGCTGCCCCTGCGGTGTTCTGTGGGCGACAGGACAGAGTGTATCGCCTGAGAGCGGCGCATTGGGGGAAGACATATATGCGCAGCTCCAGCTGGATTGGGCCCTACCCAGTAGTAAGCGTGTGAAGAACAACCTGCAAATGCCGGATAAACCTAACAGGAGCAAGGCTAAGCAGACGGTCATGGAGGCCTTCACCCAGAAAGAAGGGAGTGATGATGTGCAGTCACTGCCGCAGAGGGGTGCAGAGCCTGCCTCCAGGTCTGTGAGCCAGCAAGAGGAGGATCGGGTACCAGTGAAGATAACAGTGTTACAAGCATCCCTGGAACATAAGACTGAGACGTTTATCATTGATATCGGACTGTTGAGACAGGATGTGCGCTCGCTTGCAGACTGGTTTGGCACCACGGAAACCCTGGTAACTGGAGGGATAGCCCATCACCGACAGAACACTGGGCTAGTAGAACTTGGTTAACAAGGAGGGGTTTGTTCTGCCGTATAACATGTTTAGGAGCGGGACTACTTCTTAATTCTGGTAGGCCCAAGTCATTTCTATTGTGTCCAGGGAAATACAAAAACACTGTAAATGTGAAGATGTACACACAGTTGTTCAGACAGAAATAGGTATAGTATATACAGCTTGTAAGTTTATTTTGCTGCTGGGTGCATTTAGTAAATCATGCATCCATATTGTTGAAACCGGACTGTTTTTACTGAGAGTCAACAGAAATGCAAAACAAATTTTTCATTCAGAGATACTTGGTATGCAGGAGGTATATACCATTATACACCATTATAATGGCCAGATTAATTGGCAGAATGCAATGAAACAAAAGAACCAAGTAACCATCACCATTAGTGACATGTGATTATCGTGTGTTCAGATGCGAGACAACCCAAAACAAACACATTAAATGGGAAATTCTTGGTTGTCTGTAGCCAGGCTTGCGGGTGACCTAACACTGGCACGGGAGAAAAGAAGCAACATTTCTAGGGCCCAGTCTGAAATTGCCACAATGATTAAGAGGTTACAGGAACGGGAGCGCTGTGCTGAAGATGCGGAAGGCTAGGCACGGAGGAATAAAGTGCAGGACCTAGGACTGCATAAGTTAGAGGAGGAGCAAGACTCTACTTCCTTTGTCGAGAACTTGCTATTATAAGAGGTGGGCCCAGGAGCGCTGACACAGGGGTTCACGGTGGAGCGGGCCCACCGGGCTTTAGCTAGGAGGGTGCCTCTCCGAGACCGCTGATTACTAAAATCTTGAATTATAAGGACAGAGAGCGCATACTGATCTTCTCCAGGGAGGGCGGGGTGATAGAGCGTGCGTCCTCCAAACTATTTATCCAGACTATACAAATTTGGTGCAGAGAAGGAGAGCAGGGTTTTGACCCACCAAGGAGAGACTGCGCAGGGCTCAACTACGATAGCTGTTGATCTATCCTGCCAAGCCGAAGGTGCTGCATGGCGGCCAGTCACACTTTTCTGAGGACACCACGGCTGAGCATGCATCGATGGACTAAATGGTGATTGCACAACTGCCAGCGCAAGGGAACAATGCTTGACTATGGGAACAGCAACGGGTAGCTACTTTAACTGTTATGAGCGTATAGTGTCCTGATGAGCTAATGGCAGGAGCCTAGAGGTTGGCACCTCAGCTCACCCCCTTGCTTTCTTGCATTTTGTTTCTTTTGTTCTTTTTGGGAAACTTGCTGCTGGCTGCGGTTGTTGATGACTCTACTATAGACAAACGTTTTGGATACCAGTTTTAGCGTATCCGCTGCTGTTCGTTGCCCGGGTGGTGGAAAGGGGTGCGTGAGAGGAAGTGTGGCATGAGTATGTGTTTTGCTATTGGGTCTGTGTTAATTGGTTGGGGGGAGAAATAGAAGATCTTAGGGGAGGGGATTTTGGTTTGGTGTTACAAATGTTTTCCTGCTTATGGACGGGGCTTCAAAAGCAGATGGGGTTTTGCTATGGAATTGACTGGATTAAAAGGATGGTACTGGCTGGGGTGTTGTTGCTGGATGGAGAGAAAGGGAGGGACGTTGGGAGCCTGGGAGGAGTGAAGGGAGGGGGTCAATGTGATGGGGCGTGACCTGGAGGAAGCGCCGGATGGCTGGTAATGTGCGGGTGCCCACGTGGAATGTCCGTGGCCTGAATGGATATGTTAAACGTGTTAGTGTACTAGCGTATTTGCGTAGGAAGGATGTGGGGATAGCCCTGCTTCAGGAGACACACCTCACGAAGGACAGGCAGGCCAAGCTAGCTGGGAAATGGGGAGGGCACTATATGCATTCACTAGGGGAGTTATTGTGTGGATTGCCCCTAATTCCTTTCAGGCTTCTGGAAACTAAAGGCGATAATGAAGGCAGAATGGCGCTAGTTCTTGGGCTCCTGAAGGGTAAGGAAGTGTGCATTTTTTGCTTCACTTTACCCAAAGCTGTCCCCATACAGGGGTGCCCGATGGATATGGGGAGGCGACTTTAGTTGTACCTTGGATCCATTAATGGATAGGTCGGATAGCAAGTTCCAGAAACCTGCATCGCAACCCCGACGAGGGCACTGAAAGGACTACTAGGGATCTTTGAGCCAACTGATGTTTGGAGGGCAACTCACGAGACGGACCGCTCTTATTCGCACTTCTCTGCCCCTATGGGGTACAAACCTGTATTGATTACATTTTTGTAGGACACAAGGTGCTTGGGAAATTTCACAGTGCTGATTACCAGGTTAGAGTTCTTTCTGATCATGCCCCATTGATGGTTATGTGGCGGGGGAAAAAGCAGACCCCCAATCCTTACTTGGAGTTTGAGGGTGGAAACTCTGTTGGACGTTGCATTCAGGGAACATCTGAAAGAAGCAATAGTAAGCTTTTTTTTTACTTTAATGCCGTCAGCGTAGCTGGGATGGGCACACTCTCAGCTCGGAGGCCTTTAAGGTGGTGATGTGTGGTGAAGCGATTGGCAGGATGGGTGGGCTGCGGGGAGAGTTGTTGAACAGACATAGATGTGTTGGAACATAGCGCTACGTAGGCTGGGGGAGAGTCTGGCGACCTGACTGCATTGAGGCAACAATGCCTTTTGGTTTGGGATCGGCTGGGCAAATTTGATTTTGCAGAATACACGCAGAAGCTACATGCAGAGGGAGACAAACCTGGTAGGCCGCTTGCATGGCTATGCAGCAAAGAAGATGAAAGGAAAATGATTAGTGCCCAAGCAAAGATTAATACAGTGTTCTCGGCGTTCTATGAAGCTCTCTATTCATCTGGAATAGAGGCTTGTGACACCTAGGTTGTGGAGGCCCTGTCTCATATTGTGGTACCCTGTGTTGACGTGGAGCAAAGGGAATTGTTGTATGCCCCTATTTCTGTTGAGGAGTTGATGGTTGCCATGCGTACCTTACCATCTGGGAAAAGCCCTGGGGCTGACGGTTTGCCTAGAGAATTTTACAAGGAATACGCTGAGATACTGGCACCCAGGCGCCTGGACACTCCGGAAGAGGCCTTTGAGACTGAAATGTTACCTGAGAGCTATTTTTGTCCGAGTTGAACTGGGTGATCTCCAGCCCTTTAAGATGAGTAGCAATACCCTTGAGATGGATGGGGATGCAGACTTTAATCATACATCAATAATCGAAACGACTCAAGTAGTTGGCAAAAAGGATAACTGTTTTAATATCAATTATCTAAAACAGGGAGTACAACGGACCTCAACGGACGCCTCAGTGCAAATTCTCTCACTGCATCTTACAAAAAAGCATTCTTTTATAGCAAAAAAATCATCATAGGTGACGTCAATTTACGTATTTACTAACGCCATCTTAAGTGGCAAACTACAAAACCTATTGAAGAAAGTGATAGAGTCTAAGGGAATATCTAAATATATGTTCTATACTAGTATGGGACAGTAAAAGAAAGTAATTGGTTTCTTAACATCAGGTGGGGCAACTAAGCCCTCTCCTTAAACAGGTCCCTACGAACTTCACTAAATACACAACATCCTATTGGCTACACAAACTATAGGACCCTTGATTACGTGGTCCCCTACATTTGGTTGGCACTCTAACCTCCGTCAGTACTTTTCCACCTGCGATAGCAGCACGCAGGCTGGGCCCCCAGGTGCTGGTAAGCTCCTCTTGACCATAGCTTCCCACCAATTAGCATATTCAACTATCATCATCTCAGTGGTCTGCTGCCAATTAGGACTTTGAACTTGTCCTTGGTAGTGTTCTTAGCTCTGGAGAATTCAGGGAGTGAAGGCACGCTCTGCCCTCATGCTTAGGTGTGACCATCTTGTTCATCCAACTTCATCCTTCCATGTGACTGAAGACCACAGAATGGAGCCTCTCGTGTATTAAAAATACTATTTTCTAATAGACCTCTGACGTCTTTCTTGTTTGGTTTATGCCTTCTGAACAGAGAGTTTTGTTATTTCACACAATTTGTATCCGGTGTCTGCTCACTCCAGCCTGATAAGACCTTGGCTTCTTGGCTTGGCTTCATGACTCATCCAGCCTCGCCTTTCTGAGATTCACTTGGTAATTCATTTGTTTTCTTATTGCGACACACTGGAAAAAGAGGCCTTCCAATCTTGACTCACTTATGCATATATGTATACGTTGGCGCATGCAGCAATCTATTCACTACAAAGCTAGCCTCCAGAATACTTTGTCTGCTTGCGTTTCTCTGCATCTGTACACATGTAAACTGACTTGATATCTTCATCAGTTCTGTGGCATAAGCTTCTTCACCTTGGTCCCAGGATGTCACTTATCCTTGATACTTTCTTGATGCCTTATAAAATATCTGCATTCTCTTGTCTCTGCATCTCTTCTGTGTACATCAACCCGACTCTGTATGACGTCACCATTCGTCTTGGCCATCCACTTGCTCTGCTTTTTCCGGAATTTCATTCAAATGGCCATCATACTTTCTCATATGCAAGTATGGTTTTCTCAATGGGAACCTTGCTTCCAGGATTCTCTTTGGTATCAATATTCTTAGTGGTACTGCATGTGTCTCACACTCTGGCTCCCAGCATATAGGCAATATGGGCATAGTGGTTGAGGTGGGGGTACTTGTCCCCTTCTCTACACTCCCCCCCTCTGGAGATTTATCAACTCCATCATCCTTCACATCTAGACATCCTTGTCTGAGAATTTGCTTCTTAGGGATCCATATCTTTATGACTCCCTTCAGCATCCCGCTGATTTCACATGCTCATCCTTGTTCCAAGTCATGAGCATGCACTGTCCACTTGGCCGGCAATAGATCCATCTTCTCACATACTTCTTATGGTTCTTTGGATACAGGAATTTCATCCCCTCAGGTGCATGGATACTGGCCTTCTAGAAGTCTCTTATTTCTTCATCTGTCAAATCTCTGGCCTTCCATTCTGATTCAACATCAATCATGATTTTCATCCCTATGACTTTCTTTGCTGTCTTCTTGCATTGAATGTTTATTATCTTGATCACACAGAACCCAAGCAGCACCAACACTATCGGGGCTCTGAGGAATTTGAACATATCTGTCATCCATTGTGGAATCCAAGAAAAGAGTGATCCCAACCAACTGTCATCAGCAATGTCTTCTACTTCATCTATAACCTGAACGTGTAGCTTCGTTAGCATCTCTATGGCCTCTGTCAAGTTTCCATTCTCATCATCATGAGCAAGTATAAATGTGCAACATGATTCTCTGATTCTTGCACAAACACCTCCATCCTTAGCTGTGATCATGACCAAGATGTATATGTTCTGGAGAGTCATTAGTCGTATGGCTCCCATCTCTTCTCTGATAGCATTGAACCCCTTTATGGTTGTATTGATTGTCTGCAGCAATTCCCATCTGGTAATCTGCAGCCATTTGGTATTTGCTCCAACCTGGATTCTCGGCATGATCATCAATCAAGTCTGACTGAACAGTCGGTATTCATAAAGGATAGAGTCAAAAGCTTCTATTGACTTGGCAGAGAAATAATTTTCTATCTTCATCCGATTGATCAGCTCCACAGATCTCTTCTTCCTCAGGTGTGCATCTGCTTTCGGGAAACTGTCAAGATTCGGGTCACTTTTAGGAATCACCAATACTGGAACATGAACATTCACCAGTGAACATCGTCCTCCCCAATCCTTGGGTAGTCTTTTATATACTCTCGATCCACAAGCCCAATAGTCATCCATGATCGCTGCTGTTCCAAGTTTCATTCCTGTTGCATCAAAGATTCAACCACAGTTCTGATTCTCTCCAACTTTTCTCATGCCATTATTTCTGAAGCACAGCTTTGCACTTTCCAAAGGCACTATCTGTAAGGGTCCTCCTCTGTCCTCGACCCAGGACAGTAGCTTAACAAGTTTCGGCCATAGTGGCTTGCATCCATTTTGCACTATGTCAATGGTTGGTTGATAACAACTCATTAGCACCCAGGCTCTGCAGATAACCACTTCTTCTTCCCATCCATAGGGTGATAGCACTGATCCCCAAATCTGCATTTGGCCTCTGTTTTTCCATCTATGGACTTCTTCTGCAGATTTTCCTGGACTCTCAAGTCTTCTGTTTGCTTCCCATCTGATTCCAGCTCCTTTTACTCCAGGCTTTTCATATCTGATCACGCGATTCTTAGTGTGAGCTCTGTTTCTTGTCTTCGTATCCTGGACATAGTCATCTTCATCTGGATCCGTCCATTTAGTTGCCCATTTGAGATAGGCATCTCGACCCATAAACTGACCTCTTGTATGGCAGAGTGCAATGTGTGATAGATAATGTGCTGTCTGGATGTCTATTTCAATAGCTATGAAGATTTTAGACTTCCCCATGCAAAAAGGCAGGACTGCACATACAAAGCATTCCTACTTCGAGGTCCTCCCTCCCACTTCTTTCATATGCTGATACCATATGTTATTCCCCAGATGTGCTGTACTATCCAGGTTATCATTTAGCTCATTATCATCCTCCCTAGCATTTCTCTTGGACCTTGTTCTTATGAGCCTCTATAATCATCTCATGAAGTATGTCAGCATAGTTTCTCCTCACTGGACCAATCTTAGGCACATTCGTCAGTGGACTGGGTGTGTTTACATGTACTACCTGTGTAGGAGAAAGTTCCAAAAGTTTCATACTATCAACATAAGATTTAGGCATAAAAAATGTCTTGAATAATCTCCATATGTGACCTTTTTCTAAAAGGTAACCCAAGTTTATACATCACAGGGCCGGGTGCTCTCGTGTGTACCTCTAAAGTAGGAATACAAGGTCTCAGCTGCCTAGTAGTTGCCACATTCGTACCCTTCTCTTGTACAGGAGGATATGCAGGAGTCTTTGCTTCACTTACGTCTATATAATAAGACGTGCGCACTGTAAGTGAGAGCAATATCACTATGAGCATAAATCAGGCAAAGGTATGTCCACTTGCAGCAATGGCTTTTTATACATCGTGGACGTCTCTCAGGATCTGGCATGACGATATTGCTACTAATGCTTCCCATTTTTCTTTTTTAAGGATGGAAAAACAATTTTTTAATGGGGCAACATTTTTCACTACTTCTGAAAGCTGCTGAATCGGCTCTGTAAATCTCCTCGATCAGCATGCTTACTGGATTATGAATACGAATTCCCAATGAATGCCACGAATTGGCCTTTCACCAGACGACATGATGATTCTTTCTCAATATGAAACAAAGGTTCTTTAAGTAGTAGACCTTGGATCTGTCCCTCGAAAGAAAGTTTAATTCAGTTCTTAATGTTCTCGCAGAGTACCAGTTCACTTGTATTATGATGTCTCTCAAAATTTCATTAAGCGCTGCATTGTTTCTTGGGCCTCTCAGGAACGTTCGGATGTCAGTTTGCCTTCCAACAAGATGCGGGCACTCCTCAAACAGGTAGTAGAATACTAAGCTGACCAGCCTGTGTGACTTATCCGATGACAGTAGCATTTGTGTTTTCCCCACTGAACTCGGGAAGCTGGAGAATCTGCTTAACAATGGCTATGAGCAATCTCCTCACGATTGGACCATTCTTAGGATCTTGTAAGAAAACATGAACACTAGTAGTTCTCCCCACAAGCGCCAGGTAAGCATGCAATATGAACAGACAAACTGCAAGAATGACCCATGAAACGTTGTCATTGGGCACTACCATGCGTGCTTCTGAACAGGAACTCAGTGAAAAAGGAATTTGGGTACTGCTCCCTCTTCCAGTTGTCAAAAAGGAACTACAGATTTGGCATATCTGTATCTTTTCAATCAAGGCTTAAGCATGCCTCAGTCCAATGTCAAACTCCTGTGGCTCAAGAACAAATAGCTTCCCTTAACTCCTTTTTAAATGACTGAAAAGAGTGTCCTGAAATAAGCCACAGTCCACTGAACTCTTTATCTTTATTCAACAGCTTCTGCGTCCTTCTTCCTCACCATAGATCTAGTCTGCACATGCGGTGGTTCCTCCCCCGATGCTTGCTTCCGATGGGTCTAGGGGCGAAGGGGCTTTCCAGCATAGACTTTCACATCACCAAGAAAAATCCAAGCACGTCTGTCTTTCACTTTGACTGCAGACGGCGTGACGTCCTCCACTATAAAAGGGCCTTCTAAACGTGGTTTGTGCCACTTTCTAGTAAAGTTCCTTATTAGGACCGCATCTCGAGGAAAGGTTTGGGAAGACATGACTCTTTAATTCCACTTGTTGAAGCATCTCCTTCTGTGTTCTGCGTGGCCCCACACCCTTTTTGCTTGAGCTGATCTGAAATGACAGAGATACTTGAAGTCATACAAATAAGGTAATCACGTAGCTCCTTTCCTAACAATTCTGCAGTTGACGGGGCATCACTTCTAACCCTAGCCAGAGGTGTGAGAGGTGTCCTCATTCGCCTCCCTGTCACTATTTCGTGCTGGGGTAAGATGGTGGTCTGAACCTGGCTGATTTCTCAACGCATACCATGCCAGTGGTAGGCAATGCAACCATCCCTTTTTCAAAGTAAGCTTCAATTTGGCTATTCTTTCTTTAAGCAAGCCATTGAGTCTCTCACAGACACAGTTCGCTTGTGGGTGATAAGCCGTTGAAAACCTGTGCTTTATGCCAAGCAACAAGCTTATTTGCTCAGAGACTGTGTTTACAAAATGAGGGCCATTATCTGTTCTCAATATTTCACATATTCCCCATCTGGGAAACACTTCTCATACTAGAAATTTTGCTGCATAGTTGGAGTCTGGGTGTGTACACGGTCCAGCCTCAATCCACCTCAAGAAAGGACATACCACTACAATCATATATCTATATCCATTACATACTTGATAAATTAATTTCAGCCTAATTGCGGCATGTGGCGCTTCCCTTATGGTAACACAGATTTCCTTGTAAAGAGAAAGGTCACAGCAGAATGGCTGCAAAGTGTCCGGGATCAATATGCCCTGAGGCTGACCAGGACTATACATTGAGAAAACACAAAAGATTTCGATAACCAGGATTTTTTTGTTTGCATTAGGTTCATTCAAATGTTCGCTGGTTTTGTATTGATCCCAGCAAGTATTTTTTTTCATATTTTATTTTAAATCCTTGATTGACATTACTACTGAATTCCTTTCATTCAGGTAGGTTGAATTGTTTGTTGAATTGTATTCATTCAGTGGTTTGCTGTTTTAAGGTTTGTTAGTTCAATTACTTGAGGTCTATTCCAGAAAGTTATTTTGGAAGTCCTTGTTTGGCTTTAACACTGAATTCCTTTCATTCAGTTTGGTTGCATAGGTTAACTTGATTGTTGAATTGTATTCATTCTGTGGTATTCTTGCATTTTGATTTTATTTATTCATTGACTTATAGTTTTTTGCAGTAAATTGTTTTAAAAATCCTTGATTGACCTTGAAACTGAATTCGTTTTATTCAGTTTTGTTGAGTTGATTATTGAAAAGATATTTTGCTGTTGGCCTTGCATATCGTTATGGAAGCCCCTCGACACGTGTTTCCCCGCCTTTGTATATGGCGGTTCTTCAGGAGGTGCTATTGTGCCCTTCTTTAGAACATAACTTTGCCTAAAGAAACAAACCAGACATTCACTGAGTTTATATATTAGTAATGCATATGCTATTTGCTGATGCAACTAGCTAGATGTGCAGGTTCCCACAACTTTGTTGTATACTTACTAATTTTTCTGCTACAGTTGCTGGTGATGTTATCAAAGTTTTGGTTCTACTTTTCAATGGGTATTTATATTTTGGATTTAGAGTATAGTTTGGTCCCCTGTAAACAGACAGAAATTACATTTTTGTGGATACGGTCTTGTACATTTGCACTAATACTTTGTTTGAATTGTTATGATATAACTGTCTTGTTTAGATTTAGATATAAAGTCATTTACTTTGTATGGATCAAATTTCTTCTCGATGGACTTAGGTTTTGAGAACAAACAGCACAATGTGCCTTGCTTTTTATTTAGATAATGCTCCTACAGACAAAGGGATAGTGGAACCCTATATTAGTTTGTTTGTTTGGTTTACATTCTGATTGAGAAAGCAAAGCTCAGTAAATGAGGAATGAGCAGAATGAAAGGAGACATGATTTGCATGTCGGTAGTAGCAGGACGCTGTGTGTTATTCCTACTTGCAGCATGTCGATATGCAAATGCTGAAAGGGGTCACTAGGTCTAGGAATGACTCCCCTAATTGTGCGCAATGTGTGCCCAGCAGTAAACGTTTGGCATACAATACAATTTACTACATAAAATGTAACATGTTCTACTAAATTTGGAACAAACCAATCCACTGCAATAGTTGCAGCGAGGTTCTCTCTAGTTGTGTGCGCAGGGTAGTGTAGATGTTCCAACACCACCCTTAATAAGGCTACAGGCATCACCGGTTTACAAGTACTGTCTTGTCACCACATAGCTTCAGAGGGGTTTGAAGAACACCCTCGCCGCGTCGAGAAGTCCTTCTCATCTTGGGGTGCTTCCCGCCGGATTCCTATCAATTGTGTCCTATACAGATTATTATAACAGACACACTCATCATCACCAGCATGCTTTCATTCACATTCAGTGTTTCAAACAACATAATGTCATCTGAACATGCAACACTTTTGGCTTCTTCGTCTGCCTTTTGATTTCCACGTGAAATAAAATCTGCCCTTTTAGTGTGAGCTGTGCATTTAAAGACTGCGATGGCTACTGGGAGTTGTAGTGCTTTAATAAGCCTGTCCAATAAGGCTGTGTGTTGCACTGGAGTGCTGTCCGCTCGGAGGTAGCCCCTCCTTTTCCAACATGCTAGCCCTGCCTGCCCTGTTGATATCACATAGGCAGAGTCACTGTACACTGTTACTTCCTGGTCTGCGTGTTTCTCGAGGGCGACAATCAGCACCACTAATTCTGCAGCCTGTGCTGAAAAGCTATAAACATGGCAGAATTCACTATTCTGCATCAGACTATTTTAAACACCGGATTCGATATGACTACTTCATAGGCAGAAGCACTTTGAGATGTCAACGTGCCTTTAGGTTCTTCCAAGATGGCAAATAATGCATGTTCAACAAACAACATCATGGAACATCCCATCACTATGCTAGCAGCTTTCTAGCAGCTTTTTCAATCGCGAAGGCGGCGGCCGCCAAAGATTGTTCGCAAGGAATTACCCCTCATCACTGGGTCTAGAATCCCACTGTAATATGCAAGGGGCTTGTACCCCAACGTGGTTCTCTGTGTAAGGACTACTGTCATAACAGTGCCATCCATGTGCGAAAACAAAAAGAATTCCTCAGCATAATTGGGAATCCCCAAAACTGGAGCTGTGCAAACTGCCTTTTTCAATTCATCAAACCCTTCTTCCATTTCCTCAGTCCAAACAATTTTCTCTTGGGCTGCCTGTGCTTTCTTCAGAGCTTGCAACAAGGGCCTTATGTATGACCTATAATCAAAGACCCATGCTCTTACATAATTACATAGTCCCAAAAATCTCTGCATGTGCTTTATCGTCTGTGGCTTTACTGTTTTCAAAATAGCCTCAGCACTCAGGAGTAACATTCTTTCCTTCATGCGAGATTAACTCACCCATATACAGTACCTCCTCTTGACAATACTGCAATTTCTCTCTGTCCACTTTGTATCCTTTCTCTGCAAGAATAATCATTAGCTGAACTGAGTCACGTGTGCACTGTTCCTCTGAGGTGCTACAGACCAATATGTCATCCACGTATTGCAACACAAGACTTTGTAAATCGATATTGCTTAAGTCTTAAGTCTTAAATCTTGAATTAGACGCCATGTCCCCTTAGATTTCTTGATAGGGTACACTGGCGTATTACATAGTGATTCTGACATCACTAGGATGCCTTGTTCCATCATAGCTGATATCGTCTGCCTCTCGAGACATAGGATACTGTCGTGCTCTAGGTAAAATTGCTCCTGGTTTCAATTTAATTTTCACTTCTCCAACCCCTTTTAATAGGCCTACGTCATAGGGGCCTGTCACCTATAATGAAGCTGGCACTTTCGCCATGTCCTCCTCAAAATACTCAGGAAGTGTTTGTGCTAACATCATTTTCTGAGGGACCTCTCGTTTAATTGCCCTCACTCAATAAGTGATACTCATTTCGAATATTATTTTGTCATCGTATGGATGATCTCCAAACATATCCTCATCAGTGACGTCAGTCAATCTGTAACCTTCCCCAATGGCGATCACTGTGCTCCATCGTCTTCCTTCGTAATCATTTCTCCTCGCACTATGGCTGCTTGCAATTTTTAAGGAAAGATTCGCCCCTTCCTCTTCGTCCATAGGTATCTTTGGCCTGAATAAAAATTCATCAGGTATTCTCATAGTTCTGCCCACTAAGCCTGGCAGCCATGTCAGCAAAATGCATACACAATAGTGAAAAACTTCTGGTTCTAACAGCATTACTCGTATGGCCACTTGCCCTGCAAATGCCATAATAAATTCACTCACATTTAAATAATGCATTCATAGGGTTGAACACACTATGCCTTTATCAGTAAATTAAATCGTCATATTTAACTTGCTCATTAAATCTCGACCCAATATATTGACAGGTGTCTGCCTTGAATACAGCAATGGCACCGACATGTCACACTCTCTATAGAGACTGGCAACGCGTATGTAAAAGGAACTCTGATTGGAGCTCCTGTAAATCTTTGAGTATTCATGGCACTTCCAGACATTGAAAATGTCCCCTCTCGTATACATGAGCGTGTTGCACCAGTGTCTACTAAAACTAAAAGGATGTGCCTCCTATGTTAATGTCAACCCTTGGTTCCTCTTGAGGGTTTGCCATTATTGATAGTATTGAACACATCAAGTCTCCCAGTGAGCTGTCCTATTGTGGATACAGCCTCATCCCTGTACCTGTGAACGGATTCCCTCCATGAACAGTGAACCCCCCTACTCTAGGAGTCATTAACTGTCCTGTGCTCGTGCTTTGCTCTATCTGTATAGGTGACTGCTGTGACTGCCCTTGTGGCAGACCAGATGTTGCCTGTTGTGTCTGTAAATCTTGCTGCACTCTCAGCATTTATGTCTGCTGCACTGTTTGATTCTGAACGAACCCATCTCCATTCTGCTGCGAATATGCAGGTGGATTTAAAGTCCCTCCTCTCAAAAACTGCCCATTCTGCACAAATCCTTGACTTCTACACTTAGGAGAAATGTGCCCTGACATACCACATGTCCAGCATATAGAAGGAGGTCTCCCCATCTGTCCTCCCTGCATGCCTTGATTATCATTCTGCATGTTCTGAAACCCACCTTGATTATTCTGGAAGTTCCCATGATTATTCTGAAAACCTCTTCCTCGAAAAACCTCCCCGTCCCTGTGGTATGAACCCATTATTACCTTGGTTGAACTGCCTTTGGTTATTCATTTGTGACATGTTTACTGCTTGCTGTGAGCCCGATCCATCTCCACTGGTCAACATTGCCCCTTCAATGGCGTACTTGGATAATTTTTTTCTGTACTAACTGTGCCTCTTCGCCTTTCCTAACATTGTCTTTTTTGCGATTCTTTTCTTACAAGAGTCTTCAATAATGCGCAATGGTGAGCTGTATCTCTGACCACGGTTTGGATTCCATACCCATTAACTTCTTAAGCTGCTTCTGTACTGGGTCTGACAACCCCTGACATAGTATATGATAAAACACAGGTATAGATTTCGCGTGTCCCCAAGGTCCATTGCTCTTGGAAATTCTGAATATAAACAATATCCCCTTCCTGCATCTTTTTCGTCATTATAGCTCCCATATCTGACGTGTCCGGATACAGCACTCTAAGTGCTTTCCAAACTGCTGCTCTGCAATAATCAAACAGTGCTCCATCAGGAGCAGTGTTTACCGTGGTAACACCAGAATATCCTGCTCTTGACCAAACATCATCAGCCCTCTCCCCAAGGATGGCAATCAGGAGACCCTTAATGTCCCCTTATAGCTAACGTGTTACCTCCTTTCATTTTCTCTAATTCATGTATCCACTTTCAGCACCAGAAGTTAAACTCAGGAGTTTGCACCTTAAATTATCCTTATCCATCTGCGGCCAAGGTATATACTGTGGTCTGGCCCCTCCCTTCTCTAACAAGGGGGACTGTGAAACCCCAAATTTGCTCTCATCTCACATTGTTTGCCTATCCAGAGTAGGGACAATGGTTTTGCACCGCCTTCTTCCTGGCAGTGTCCTTAACCTGCTCACATAAGGTGGCGAGTCCCCCCTCTTACCATGGGATCTCCCTTTAGATTGATCTGGCCACGTCAATGATTCTGACACCTGAGATATAGGTGGGTCTAAATCCGACCACCTTACTTCCTTCTCCATCAAAAAACACCCTTCAGGGCCACACACGTCATCTTCCTCTTGCTCACGGAAGGTTGCTCTGTCTTCGTCTGACATCTCCTGTGCCCAACTCGTGTGAGTTCTCTCCTCTTTGTCGCAATCCGGAGTCAGTCTATCTAAAGACAGCTCCCTTGACTCAAAACTACATGAGGCTCCCTCTTTATTGTGCAGCTCAATACTCTCAAGTCGACCATTTTTCCCCTTCCCCTGCAATACTTTCTTAGTCTTCATATCATGATAGACTTTATCGATAGCATCCCCAATGCTTCTAGAGTCAAGCACATCCTCTAGATTTGCTCTAGACGGTCCTGCTATTGGCTCATGTGCTGGGAAGAACTCTTCTATGTCTTCCCATGACACTACTGGATTAGGATCTATTCATTCCTTTTCCATGCGATCAATATCGCATGCTCTTTGCTTCCTTTTTCGTTCTAATTCATCGTCAAATTCTCTTTACTTCCTTGCTTCCTCTCGTACCCTGTCTTCCTCTCTTTTTTCATATCTCTGTTCTCATTCGCCCTTCGTATTTCTTCATCTCTAAGTCGTTGCATTCTTTTATCTCTTAATTTCTGTTCCTCCTCTTCCATTCTTTTCCTTTCTTCCTTTCTAGTCTTTCCCGCTCTTCGATTGCCCTCTGTCTGTTGTCATATTTTCTTTTCTCCTGTGCTCTTTCCTGTTACTCCAATTGCTCATCTTGATATAACTGTACCCTTCTTTGTCTATCCTTTCTTTTTGCCCCATCTTCTTTCAATCTTTCTTCCCTTTCCTTGTCCTTTCTATCCTGCTCGTCTCGATCTTCCTTTTGCCTCACGTCCTCGATGCTCTTACCATCTAGTTTGAGCAAAATCATCAGTTTTATCTTTTTACCCTTTCCATCTCTTTTTTCTCGTCCTATATCTGAGGATGTACTTCACTTCTCTCTTTATCTTGCATCTCTTTGTCCTTCAGGACTTTAGAGATTACATTTCTCTCAGTATTTTTCTCTGGGCCCTCCTTGCTGCTTTGCGCAGACAACTCATGCCGGGTTGCTATATCCCGTTGCTGCCTTAAGCTCTCTCAATGGGTACAGCCTATCATCTTTTGTAATATCGCCATCTGCTTCAGGCAAGGCGGGTGGAGCAGTAGGCTCTTCACCCCCCTCTTTGCATACATTAAGTATCCAGTCTACAGGAGGCGGCTCATCTCTCTCCTCCTGGTACATTTTCCAGAGCTCTAAGCTTGCTAGTCCCTTGTCTAGCTTTTACCCCGTATATGCAGCATGCAAATATGTTCTCATATACTGCAGAACTACCTTCAATAGGGATCCCCCTTGTGGCCATGGCATGAACATTTTGTCTGCGGTTCCTTTAACCTATTCTGCACTGTACTGTATAAGCTTAGGCATGTGCTTCGGCAGCTGTTTGCAAAGGTGTATAAGCAGAGTAATATCCTCCATTTTGACACGTCACTCTTTTACCGTCAATACTCACCTTTACTCTTTGCAGATTTCAATAATACTTTTCAAGAAAAACAAAACAATATGAGCGTGCACCAATCGTTGCAGGCTTCAAAACCTCTATCACGTTTTTTACTTTAATCTGCTAAAAATACCATCAATTCAAGTTCATTAAATACACTTAATCCTTTGACTCTCGCGTTTCTCTTTACTTTTATCATTGTTGTCTACTGTTTTGTCATCATTACACAATCACATAAAACAGACAGACAGACAAACATACTTGGCCGGCCATATATACTTCAATCCTTTTCCGCGAGATTTATCCTGCCTCTAAAAATACTCCTACGGAGTTTGAACTGCCCTCTTTAAACTCGTCTTTAACTGAGTTTGTCTTCTACGTCATCCGCTACGGGACTCTAGGCGCTGTTCCTTCTGTTACGTTCTTTAAAACGCAGGTAAACTCGGCACACTCTTTATCGTGGACTCTCCACACCAGACCTCTTAATTGCTGTGCCTCTCCTCAAGTAAATTTACTCAATATTTAACACTTATCATTCTTAAATTGCTTTACCCCAGCCTCCCTCCGTTGCTCGTTTCCCCTTATCATTTCCTCCAATCACTGCCCATACACAATTTTGCCACCTCACTCAGTCTTACTCGCCATTCATGCGTTCAACTTCTGACTCGCGGGATCATCCGCCTCGTTATCGCCTCTTAAACTTTTCATTCGTTCAGCTAGAAACCGGGGGAGCCGTCACACCCTAGCTTGCAAGCTTAAAGTTTTTAACTAATACCACTATCTACAGGCAGCTTCACGTCCTTTCAGCCGAATGGCAGAGGTCGTGCGATATTGCCGGAACCCCAAAGCTTACTTCTCTCGATGGGTACTGTCTTGACTTGACGCGTAGTGAAGAATATATGGGCCTCTGTCCCCAAGTTCCACACAGGGAGAGAGAAAACTACTCTCTGTGCGAGCCTTGAGGCCACAGGTGGTTGTTGTTTCGCAGGATCAGACGCCGCCGAGAACCCCAGAGCTGTTGGAATATTTCAGGTATTAGCACAAATAAGCACAGTACTGTAAACAATGTAACTTGTATTGAAAAGGGGCTTAGCTAAGTTAAATGGAAAGGCGCTAGGAACTCTGAGGCTGTGGTGCAAGGAAGCGTCAGCAATCCATAAAGCCAGGCGCCAGAAACTCAGCGCTGGCTACACACCTGATGATTCTGGAAGTATTCGTGGCACTGTGGTACTCGTGGAGTACTTGTAGGCACCGTAGAAATTCAAGGAACGTCGAAGACAGATGAGTAAGCGACAAAGCAGAGAAGGGTAATCCGAAACAATCCATTAACCAAATATCCAAAAGTCTGTGAATCCGAGCAGAAACCAAAACCACAAATCCAAGGAGCAAGAATACCAGTCCGTTATCCTTAAGCTTGAGGTCTATTTCCAATGAATCCAAGACATGAATCGAGAACGCCGAACAGTGTCGTGAAAACAGCTGTGAAGCTGCGAATGATTCAAATTGCACGGTTTTTATGTCTGCCAACTCCCGATTACATGAGCGGAGCTCAGGGCACGTGACCGGGAAGTCGGCCCGGAAACAGGAAGTGGTTGCGGTTGGCTGCTCCAGCCCGCTCGCAATCTCCATGGCAGTTGCCACTGGAAACGAGGGAACAAACAAAGTCCCCCTCTGACAGAGCCTTGGAGCTGATGACGCTTCCCTCGCACCACAGGTAGCGTGACCTTATGAGGGGCTGACTGTGACTTGGGGATTCTAGCTGTGTTCTGTGTCGGGGAGTCCCCGGGGGTATGAGTGTTATGTGAAGCGGTGTGCCTGAGGGTAACCTTCCTTCCGCGCATGACAGGTACCTAACCATCCTCTGTCAATACCCTTGAGATGGATGGGGATGCAGACTTTAATCATACATCAATAATCAAAACCACTCGGGTAGTTGGCAAACAGGATAACTGTTTTAATATCATTTATCTAAAACGGAGAGTACAACGGACATCAACGGACGTCTCAGTGCAAATTCTCTCAGTGGATCTTAGAAAAAAGCATTCTTTTATAGCAAAAAATCATCATAGGTGATGTCAATTTACGTATTTACTAACGTCATCCTACGTGGCAAACTACAAAACCTATTGAAGAAAGTGATAGGGTCTAAGGGAATATCCAAATATACGTTCTATACTAGTATGGGACAGTGAAAGAAAGTAATTGGTTTCTTAACATCAGGTGGGGCAATTAAACCCTCCCCTTAAACAGGACACTATGAACGTCACTAAATCCACAACATCCTATTGGCTACACCTACTATAGGACCCTTGATTACGTGATCCCCTACAATTGGTTGGCACTCTAACCTCCGTCAGTACTTTTCCACCTACGATAGCAGCACGCAGGCTGGGCTCCCAGGTGCTGGTGAGCTCGTCTTGACTATAGCTTCCCACCAATTAGCATATTCCTCTATCACCACCTCAGTGGTCTGCTGCCAATTAGGACTTTGAACTTGTCCTTGGGAGTATTCTTAGCTCTGGAGAATTCAGGGAGCGAAGGCACGCTCTGCCCTCATGCGTAGGTGTGACCATGCTGTTCGTCCAACTTCATCCTTCCACGTGACTGAAGACCACAGAATGGAGCCTCTCGGTATTAAAAATACTATTTTCTAATAGACCTCTGACGTCTTCATTGTTTGGTTCATGCCTTCTGAGCAGGAGTTTTGTTTTTTCACACGATTTGTATCCAATGTCTGCTCACTCCAGCCTGATAAGACCTTGGCTTCTTGGCTTGGCCTCATGGCTCATCCAGCCTTGCCTTTCTGAGATTCACTTGGTAATTCATTTGTATTCTTACTGCGACACACTGGAATAAGAGGCCTTCCTTTTTTAACCCAGCTCTGCTATAGTTCATAGTGGAAACATCCAATCTTTACTCACTTATTCATATATGTATTTTTTGGCGCATGCCGCATTCTATTCACTACAAAGCTAGCCTTTGCCTGCTTGCGTTTCTTTGCATGTGTACACGTGTAAACTGGCTTGATATCTTCATCAGTTCTGTGGCATAATCTTCTTCGCCTTGGTCCAAGATGTCACTTATCCTTGATACTTTCTTGATGCATTATAGAATATCTGCATACTCTCCAAGACTAAAATATCTGCACTGGCTCCCAGAGGCTGCGAGGATTAAGTTCAAAACCCTCTGCATAGTCCACAAGGCCTTATGGGGCCTGAGGCCACAATACCTTCAACTCTCTCTTCCTAAATATCTTCCTTCTCAAGCTCTTTCGCCTCCAACTCGTCACGGTCAGTCTCTTCTTCAAGCAATGAGTTGTTGGTAGATCTCTTTCTTCGGCTGGGGCCTCCCTCTGGAACAGCCTCCCTGCCTCCCTGAAACCTGAGGAGAACCATGTCCGGTTCCGGAAGCACCTCAAAACCTTTCTCTTTGCTTCTGCTTTCTCTCCTCCTCTCCCCTCCTGAATTTCCTGGCTGATACTGAAACTGCACTGGTTACCTGGCTACCCTCTGATCTTGGGCCCAGGTCCCCTCCCCCACCAGTCGCACACCTGCACTGCCTTCCTGGCAACCCCCGCACTTGGGGACTGTATTCTGTATCCCTTCAGTCCAACTACCAGCACTTGGCACCTGTTGTCTGCACTTACCCCTTGCACTTGCCACCAGCTGGCCGTACTTTTACTTATTGTTATTTATTCTATTATCCCATGTTCTGCACTGTCCCCTCCCACTTCCCCTTTGCATGCACTTGCACGATCTGAATGACACCTGGCCTAGTAGGATCATTTTGTCTTCCCTCTGTTCCCCCTCCCTTGCCTCGTTGCGCCTTAAAAGACTTGTGTATAGGCACATTATAAATTCCATATCATATCATGCCCGCCTCATCATCACCCATTGCTGTGCCAGATTGCCTGGTTCTACCCATGACTCCATGGTGCTGGGCAACTCCATGCTGCCTCGGTACATGGTACGCCACGGTGGACAGCGTACCTGGCTTCTGGGTGAGTCTAACTACAGGGCCATGTACATAGTTGAATGGGGGGGGCAGGGAACAGCATAGTGTACCTGGCTGCTTGGTGAGTCTAACTACAAGGCCATGAGCACAGTTAAATTAGGGATGGGGGAGGAGCAGGAACAGCAGAGTGTACCTGACCACTGTGTGACTCTTAACTACAGGGCCATGTGCACAGTTGAATTGGGGCCATGCATAACACCCTTCGCCAGTGGTTGTGCACATTGAATGCTTCAATCCATCTTTCCTCCCACTTCTCTGCGTTTCGTAAATTACAAATACACCATGAAATTGAACATGTGCAGGATAGGGAGGTGACAGGGGAAGGATGTCAATGAATAAGAGTAATGATCAGAATTCAAGGCAATAGTACAACACGTACAGTTACTAAATGAAAGTGGAGACGTATCTATTTTGTGTTGTGCGTGCAATAATCATGAAAGTGTAATGGTGTGAATTAAGGTGCTAGACAGTAATTGCATGCCTGAGTGCAAGGCCTTGACAGGTGTGCCACAATTTAGGAAATAGATCCAGTGCATGCATGAGATCAATAATTCTGTACAGCTATAAACAAAAGATCAACATGTACCAAAATGCACCTCAACAGAATGATAACAAGATGCAACCACACAGTCAAGCAAACGCACAACACCTGAGGCACAGACAGAGAATACTTCTGCACCCACCCACATAATAGCGTTTGTCACCACACCAATTGTCCATCTCCCCTGCCTGTTAGAACCACACAATCACACATGCATCTCATTTCAAATCTAAAAGTACCCTAGAACATGGACATTTTGTTAATTTTTTCGTCGTAACACAATGACAGATCCAGGATTTCAATTTCCGTCTTTTGTACTAAAAGGGTCATAGGTCATGTTGTCTGTGAATGGCCCAAGTGAATGCCACTACAGTCCACACACATTTTTACATAGTGCATTTCAGGTACCTGATAAAGGACATATGGTAGCAGAATGTAATTTAGCATGTTCATGTCTGTCCACTCAAATGACGACTATAGAGCCTGTGCCAACATGACATGGCAGAAGAATGACAGTACAATTTCTGTTTCCCCCATGCAGGTTATGCTAGTTACCCCCTGATGCCATGGTTGATGACACCCGTGAGGCAATCACACAACATCCACGAGCAGGCATACAATAGCGCCCATATACAGACTGGGTAGAATTGAACAGACGTTTGGCCTGCTGAAGGCGAGGTTCTGCTTCCTGAGCAGATCAGAGGGAGCACTGGTGTACAGCCCGGAAAAGGTGTGAATGATAGTGCTTGCGTGGGCCATGTTGCACAACATGTGCATCAGACGCATCGTCCCCCCTGCCCCCTGACATGGGCATGCACCAAGCAGAGGCTGAAGAGGACAGTGATGATGATCAGGCAATTGGTCAGCGCCGTGATGGCATGGATGGAAGTGTTGCACGAGATTAACTCTACTTCTAATCACCTGTCAAACACGCGGCATAGGCCACCTAGCGCACTGGGCACTGCACATAAATAAATACACTCACACTGAATAATCACTGTCCAGTCATTATTTCTGTTTGCAACACTAACACTAACTATATTTCGTGAATTGAAAATATGTACAATTGTGAAATTACTATACTCAGAATACTCACTCGTTAGTTGTGCTTCATTAAGGTACTGTTGCATCAGTGATGTTAGAGCATCCTGGCGTTGCTCCATCCGGGTGAGACGGCCTTCTATGTCCCTCACACTGTGGAGGGGTTGAATTTGGGGACTCATCTGGCACATGGGACTGAAGGGCAGGGTCTCTTCAATGCTGTGGTCTGTGTCACCAGTATCGGGAGCACCCTTGTCAGCTGAGTTCTCTCCAAGACATCCTTGTGGCTGTGGTGGAGGCACCAAAGGGATCTGTGGGCGCTGTGGTGGAGGTGCCACAGGGATCTGTGGGGGCTGTGGTGGAGGTGCCACAGGGATCTGTGGTGGTTGTGCCACAGGGATCTGTGGGGGCTGGAGGGATGCAGCTGGGGTAGCACTTTGACGTCTGCCTGTTGAGGCTGTGGAGTCCTGTGTTGAGGTGGGGTGGTCCTTCAGCGGCGGCACCTTGTGCCCCTCGATGTACTGGGCTGGCCGTCCTCATTGTCAGATGATGTGCCTGAGTCAGAAAAGCAGGGCATCAGTGATGCGTGTGGATTGATGAGACACACATGAATGCATTGACTTTTTGATGACAGTGTCAGGGACATGGCAGGGGACATGGCATGGTGCACACATGCTTGTGTCATGGATACTGTGCGGGTGGATGTGTGATGTGCCTACATGGTGTGTGCAGTGCCAGAGATACTTCCGTGGTGTACTTGTGTTTTCTGGGTAGGGTCTTAGGGGTGTTGCACACAAGCTGTATGGTGTTGTGTTGTGGACGTTGTGCCATGGATGTGTTCCACATGTGCCTGCTGCCTATGGCACTTACTGCATCAGTGATAATTTGGCATCATGGGTCGTGCTAGATGGGACGAGGGGGTCACATGTTTCCTTGGTGTGTGACGCTGGTCATTTGTTGGTGGTGTAGGTGCTTGGCACGGACGTGACTTTGGGCCTGTGCTAGCAGGGCGGAAACAACACAAGTTATGCTGTGGCAGGGGGATGTGTGTCTGAGTGCCAACAAAACAGGGTGCCTGTGATATGTTACAAAAGTATAGGGTGTGTAGTAATACTGCGCAATGGACACTATGTTCTGTTATTCAAGTCTTTAGCATTAGCATTATCGCAGCAATATCCTTTAGTGTTCAAATAACAACCATCCAGATGTATGAACGGAAATCTATTGTGATTACAGCCTGTGATATGTTGACTGTGCGAATGAAGTATGAGGGAGGTTTGGGGGCAAGTTGTATGTTGATGTGTGCAACCAGGTTGCAGGGGGGGCGTGCCCGGCAGGGCTGTTCTGCTGTTGTGCACAACGCACTTGACATGTTTGGCAACTTTAGTTTGTGCAGGGTGGACAGGGAGGATTATGTGACATTGGGGTGACGTGTACTCACCAGCCTCCTCGGATGTCACGCCTCCGCCTCCGGCTCCCGCTGCACCAACTCACTCGATCGATACAAGGTGTAGCGCACTGCTGCAGGTCTCCTTGCAGTGCACCAGGTGGATGAGGGATGCACTGCCACCTCCAGTACCATACTGCCATACCCTGGGTGCGCTGGGCCGACAGGAGGTTGCGCGCCCTCAAGCGCAGGTCATCCCACCTTTTATGCCAGTCACGCACAGTGCAGGGGGTTGTGCCAACTGCAGTGACCTTCTGTGCTACCTCCTCCCAGATTGCCTTTTTTCTTAGCTGGGCCTGCCTTCGTAGGTCTGTACTGAACAGTTGGTCGGCATGCTCCACAATTGTGTCTGCCAGCATTTTGAGTTCTGCCTCGCTAAAGCGTGGCTTGCACCTCCGGCTTGCAGATACCCTTGATGTCATCTCTATTTTGCAAGATCAGTGCTCTGGCTATGTCTATCAGTCCTGTGCTCTGAGGATTGCAATGGATTGTGTTTTATTAATGGCTGCCGGTCGATTTCCTGTTCCAGCAAACACTGTATTTCCAGTCCCGGTAATAGCGGCACCGTTGTTACCGGTGAAGGTGGCACCGGGAGCATGATCCCGGAATCAGAGTCACCGTCACCGAGGGTGGTGGTGTTGGGATTTTGGTGGGACTTTGGTGTAATTACCGGCACACCTGTGCCACCATATCCAGCATGCTGGAATGCACGTGCACGCCAAAACGGAATAAACCGTTGTTTCCGGCAGCCGTGCCTCACGGATATGGTAGTACCAACATGCCAGTAATTACAATTATTTACCACCGGACCCGTATTGAGCCCCAATGTCTTTACAGTCCTGTGGAAGCCACCTTTAAATAACTGGCATATCTCAACCTATGAAACAATTCAATTTCAGCTGGGTAAATTTAATCCAGTCGCCACCTATGGTCCCAAAAGATCATTCCTTTAAATTCAGTTATTTTCAACATATCACTAATGGGGCTGACATGCAAGCACAACTTATTTTTATAATTAACTGTGCAGCATCACACAGTGCCTGCATAACAAAATCATTTAGGAGGTTCCGTTTGCAGTACTCACATGCAAATACTGGCCATGCTAAGCAGAGTCAATCACCATTGGCTTTAATGTGGGTTCAAAGAACTTTCCCTTCCCTTTTCACCCGCCTACCTTTCTATTTTGAGTACATAGGGGATGCCATATGGATTAAGGAAGATGATGCCTCGTGTGTTCATTCTTTTATTTTTTGATTTTAGATTTCCCAAATGTATTCCACCACCCTGACAAAGAAGTGGGAGGGCTGGATGGTTAATTCCAAACTGTGACTCACGAACATTTAATAATAACATGACAAGCGAAATGTCCCCTATTCATCGCCAACAACCCCCATGAACGTCGAAACACGTGTTGGTGTCAACCAAAATAAATAGTGTCAAGCACATCACATTTTTTTTGGTATTAACAAATCTAATTGTGTTCTTGTTTGGTGTAAATCTGAGGTTTGAAGAGTATTGACTTAAGCACCTGTATTGTTTGTTAAAATGATTGTAAAGGTGTTAAGAGTATTCACAAAAACACCTGTGCAGTGTGTTTACGTTATTGTGAAAGCCTGTGCAGTATGTTTATTGTTTGTGCAGTGTGTTTGTTGTTCAAGTGTTGTCAATCAACCGGGTTGTAATTAATACAATGTGTTGATTCCGATGGTGTGATTTGAATCAAACGGGACAGTGTTGTCTGTATCTGTTGATGGAATCCATTTTTGCACATGACTTGTAACAAATTGGTTTTGAGTTAGCTTGTTAAAGAGTAATTGCTTAGGTTTACTATCTATGATTAACAAATCAACAAACTTTCACGTCTTAAGGGGCTGTTATCTAGTCGAGCTAGCTACCTAATTAGTCTCTTGATGTTAACACACTTCAATTTATATATTCATGTATTCATCTACTCTGAGAGTACATGCATGGAAACTTGCTAAAGGCCTAAACCTAAGGCCTTATCTCACAAAAACAAACTAATTAGCGGGATCGTATTGTCAGAGTTGCAAACCAAAATCAATTTCATTTTTGAAATCACAAATCCACGTACAGTGAAAAGTGGTTGATTTACAATAAAAACATATAGACGTTTGATATTCCGAGGTTTTAATATTAGTTCATATACATATAGCCGACATTTGTTTCAACCTGAAAAAAGGTCTTTATCAGGGCTATTGACATCATACATCATCATAGTTATAACATCCCATTAATTTATGTGAGCATGCACATTAATTCATCAAGTCGAATGTCAAACAATAAACCAATTGCGTTGACAGGTGGTCCAAACACTATATGCAAAAAATATTTTGTAAATACCATTGTTTATACTCGCGTCATGATAGTGTTGGTCAAGAAATAACAAATATTGAAAATATAGCAAATGATGGAACTAACGAAGAAAAAAGGGGAGGGAAAGAAGAGTAGAAGGGGATGGAGAAAGGGAGGAGGAAAGAGGAACAAAACCAAAAAGGATGAAAAATATTAATTAGAATGATGGCACAATACCTCATGTAGTCATATTTAGATACTTGGTAACCACTTTTTAGTCGTGGCAACTCAACCAAACACCATTCCTGACTTATAAAACTGAAAATTTGGAGCACAACGTGTCTCCCAATAGTCTGTGCTTGTGCAACTTGAATCCCAACACCTTTCCTGCTAGAGTTGAGCCAATGTAGTGACGGCTCCTCTTAAGTCTTAGTCATGTGCTCTCGAATTCTTGTGCACCCTGTCCCATTTTCACCCCTTTGTTGTGTCCTAAAAGTTAGTTTTGATTTAAAAGGTTTCATAAATGCAAAGGACATGTCCCTCTATTCTACAGCATGCATTTAAAGTGCTTGTCACTTCTTGCTATCTGAAAGTAGTGCTGGTATTCCCCAATATAATAAATACATTCATAATGTTACACACTATCAACGTTGGTCGTGGTGGCAAAGCAGGAGGATAGGAAGAGCCACACATAGCGCTATTCTATCTCTTCCCAAAGCGACAGTCCCTACTTCAGAAAGCAACGGTCTAGTTGTTTCGCGTACGACGGATTCACTCACATCGGATCACGTGACAACGCACGTGATGGCTCACATGACCCCAGATAAGGAAGGAAGAGCCACCAGCAGACGCGTCGCTACTGCCTTTACTGACGCTCCGTGAGTTTGTTACTAGGGTTCCTTCCACAGTGCTTATTGCTTTGCCTTTCCTTCGTTTCTCTAACTCTGCCCTGTTCTTTCCTCCTAAAACACACAGACACCTCCCTCGGTCGTTATTCATCTCCACCGATCTCTCGGACAGAGAGGTTCTTCCAGCAGCAGTGAATAATCTTATACTCCGACTACTCTTTAGCCCTTTACCACTCACACTGTCATATCCCACAGAAGGAGATGGTCATTGTGGCGCCGTTGGTCCCAATCACGGGTGGCGGCCATTGTTTCTCCCAAGATGGCGGCGTCATCCGATTGCAGTATTCCAGCCTTGCAAGGGATGCTTGCAACTATGGCTCCACCCCCTCAGCAAGGATCCGGTTATCTTGCGGCAGGCACAGCGCTCGAGTGCGTTGCTACTCTCCCCAGTCAGCGCTTCAAGCTTTCTTGTCGTACTCCAAGGGCAGAGATTCCGCCTCCTAACCTCTGTTTTCGAGTGCCAGAACGGCTTGAAACAGATCCTTTTCATTTCACCTGTAACCGCTTCCAATCGCACCGGTCTGAACATATATACATTGACTCGATTCAGCCTCTTCACTCATTTCCCGACAGTGTAATTCAGAAGGCTTTTTCTTTGCATCACAATCCGAATCTGCTGTCAGGTACCCTTCTCTCCTTCTCATTTGTTCCTATGGCATTTCATAAAGGTCAGCCTGTTCTAAATTCAGGTCTTTCATGTTTCCCTTACATATCATATTAGATTCCCGAAGTTACATTACGATATCCACGAGTTCTCACTCTATGTGTCTCACAGAAGGAATTCGTACACATGCAATCCTGAGACATTATAGGGCACAATCTCCTTTATAAAGGGTAACTATTTGGCAACTGATATTCTGCTTCCACTCTGTCCTTCAGTGCAAACTTACCATTCTCTAATCTTTAGTTTCGTTATTTTCTTTGTGGTATTTGCATTCAGTCACCTGGAACTGAGACTTGACCCAACCTGCTTAACAGAGAAGACGTCCAACAGCTGAGGCGGTCAGGGTTTTCTTCCCCAGAGGGTTTCCCTGGGGAGTTCCTTCCTTCCTGGTGCAATTTATCACGGGATAGGAGGAGATTCCCCCGAGGGGGCTTCTCATATTCAACACATTCGAGCTACTGGATCAGGTCAGTGGGTGCATGTTTACAGGGAACCATTATTATTCCTGGAGATTTTAAATGCAAGAACAATAGATTACACACACGCTTAACCATCCTGCTCTCCTCCTTCTTTGTCCTCTTAGTTCCTCTGTTCTGATAAGAGCGAATGGATTCTTCAGATTGCCGGAAGCACCCCAGAACACTCTTTCCTCACTAAGGACTTAAGCCTTGATACATGGTACATTTCCCTGCTTACTTGCAAACCTCGCTCCTCACTGTAGCTTCCTGTTCTGACGCTCACCTGTCTCTCTCTTTATAATAGAAAGGTCATCGACCCTCCCTGCGTTACAGACCGATTAGCGGAATCCTTTTCGACTCGACACTTCCTACCGAAGAGTTCCAGCTATCCAGGGTTTTCTTCCCCAGGAGGGTTTTCCTGGGGGTTCCGCTTCCCTCCTCACTGAGATTCCCTGCAGGGAGAGAGGGAGCGGGGCATCCACGGGAGATTTTCTGATATCTGTCTGTTGCCTCGATTGTGAACCGCAGTTGCCCAGGTTAGTGAACTCAATCATTGAATACTATACAAGTCACCAGAGTTGACACATAATCACCCTTGAAGGGAAGGTTGAGATCTCCTCCATCTAAGTATCTCGTTCTAGAACAGGCGTTCAGCCTCTGTCCAGTAGTTCTAACATAAATGCAAGAGACAGGCTTCCTCAAAAAATTCGCATTTGAAGATGTCAACTATTCATTGTTCATCATTATAAAAGGCATTCTATAAAACCAATTGAGGCAAGTACGTGCATACATGTTGCTAGTGCTAGTCTAGCATGGTTATGTAAATCCTTTCCAAGGAAATAAACGTAGACGATGCTCTCCCACAAAGCAATCGGAAATAACGGGCGCCGGACCATCATAGATGAGTACCCTCGTCTTTAATGTCCATTGTTTGCCAACACTCAGGGTTCACATAGAGGCAAGGAAGGCAGGTAAGTACACAAAGACATGACGTACAGATACAGACAGTGGATCACCACTTCTATGCAGCCAGCTTCCTTCTGCAAACTGACAACAGTCACTCTTAGCACACAGGAGGACCCACGTTCCACAAAGCCGCAGAAGCTCTGACATCATCACACAACCTACACACACAAAGCAGCTTACTACACAATCCTTTACATTTTGCGTTATCTAATTGGAAAAGCTATGTCATTTATTTAATGTTTTAAAGATTCCCTTGTATATGTACAACTTCCAAACTGACCTAATCACAGTCTTTGCTAAAGAGAATATACTGGGAAGTATAAAGATAATGATGTATTATTTATATAACGCCTTTATACAAAGCGCTTTACAGAGCACATATTTACATACAATATCACCAAAACGAAATTGGTACTCATTTATCGACCTCGGAAGGATGCAAGGCTGAGTTGGCTTTGCCGGGATTTGAACCTGCGATCAGATCGCAGCAGCGAGCGCTCAACCCACTGAGCTGTTTTACCAGACGTATGAAAAGCCTTCCCTTACCTGCTTTTGCTTTGTTGTCAAAGCGCTAAGATGCAGCAATGATTCTTCAAATGAAACGGCGAGTCCCCCTTTCGGTAGTACTTGCCAGTGTGTCAATATCCACTATAAAAAAGGAAAAAGTCTGTAAAGGACCTGTGTCTAATCTGAGGCATCTGTTTTGTTTTGTTCGTAAAGTGAAATCATTGCTCTGATGTTCCATACTTACATAGTAAAGCGTGTTTATGGCACACAACCCCTGCACTCAGAGAACGGGTGACCCCAAAGCGGTTTACTGGAGACAGCCATTTTGTGTATTATTCACCATCAAAAGGTTCATGACGTTGCACGTTTAATGTGTGACATCATGCATCTCCATAAATAAACAATATCTTTTAAAGAACTACCAAGGACAACATTGTCTCCCTTGCTCCAGCCTTGGCCATTTTCTGCAATCACTCCTTTGCCACTGGATCCTTCCCATCAATCCTCAAGCACTCCCTTATGCACTCTCTCCACAAAAACCCTACTACCGGCCCTTCCTGTCTGGCAAACTACTGCCCTATCTCCGTCACCCTCTTCCTGGGCAAACTATTGGAGAAGCTGGCCATCTCCCAGCTTATCCACCACAATGAATCTGTTGGTTGTCTCCACGACCACCAGTCTGACTTCAGAGCTGCCAGAGGCACGGAAACTGCTCTCCTGAACACCCGTTAAGACTTGCTCTCTAATCTCGATTCCAGCTCGCCTTCCGTTCTCATCCTTCTTGACCTTTCCTCTGCCTTTGATATGGCCAATCATGCTACCCTGATAAATCTGCTCCATGATACCCTTGGCATCACAGACCTGGCTCTGGACTGGTTGACCTCCTTTCTATCGGACCGACCTTTGCAGGTTCATCTGGGCCCTTTTCTCTCCACCAACTCATTCTCCACCTGCATAGTCGCTCATGGCTCTATCCATCTACCAGGCTCCTCGAGTTCACTTGATCTCCACCCTCTCTCCCAACTTCCAGTATTATGCAGATGACACACAGCTCTCCTTTAAGCTTCCCTCCTCCGCCTCCTCTTCCTCTCCCACACTCTGGCTGCCCTCCAATGGCCCCCTCCTTTCACCCTCATGTGAGGCAAAAAACTCTCTCTTCTTCTCTCCTCATTTCACGGACCTCACCAAGATGGCCTACTTTCAGCTGCACCTCCTCAGAGGCATTCTCCCTTTCCTCACCTTTCCCCAGAAACTCAATGTCTCCAGAGCTCTGGTCCTTTCCAGGCTGAACTACTGCAACAGCCTCTTCCTTTATATGCATAACTCCTCCCTTCACCCCCTTCAACCAATTCAGAATAGGACTGCAAGACTTTTTCTTAGCCTCAAGCCCAGGGACTGCATCTCTCCAGCCCTAAAATCTCTCCAATGGCTCCCGGCTTCTGCAAGGATCAAGCTCAAGACCCTCTGCATCATCCATAAGGCTTTCTGGGGCCTGGGACCCCTCTACATCCAACTCTCTATCCCTAAATACCTCCCAGCTAGAGCCCTTCGTTCGTGTAGCTCTAACTCACTGCAGATCAGACACTTTTCCAAGTAGAGAGTAGGGGTGTCACGGTATTAGTTTTAGGACGGTACAATAACCTTCTTGCCAAATGACGGTATATCATGGTTATCGCGGTATAGCAGGTGGAGTTAACTAATCTTAACAAATATTTTCTAAAAGATCATACATTGTCAGATTTATCATCACAAACAAAACCAGGAACCCAGGGCCAGAACTGGGCTTTTCAACATACTTTCCACTGAAATGCCACCCCTTGCTTCCACCAAACACAAACACACGTGTGGAGAGGAGGAGGGGCGGGGAGGGGGCCCTGCTGCGACTGGCAAAGCAAACTGAATAGCTTTTCGTAAGTGGTCATTTCGGCTTTTAGCCCCCCTACTGGCTACTGGTGAAGATGAACATGTTGCCATCTTGATAACCTGCATGCCACAGATCAATGGAGTCTGATGGTAGTATACGCTTGTGTGCACACACACACACGCACTCTCTCTTTACGTTACTGCCTTTAGTTTACTTGCGGGCCAAAAGGTGTTCAGTAATCACAGACATGTTACACTTTGGTATGGCAGCAGGGAATACCCACAGAGATGAGTACATTTCGCACTGTGACTTATTATATGTAAATTCAATGATGGAATCAGGGAAATCCCCCATTGTCATATGTTTAGAAAACATTATCCATTATAAATATATAAACCCCAAACCGCCAACCCAAAGTAAACCCTTTTCCTACTTGGCACTGTAGTTATTCTTCCTATTGCTAACATATTGATTTTGTGTCAAGCACGTGTGGTTTATGGAATGGCATTAAAAACTGCTCCAACTGAAACAACTTGGCAGACAGCACATCCAACAGTGCAAGACCAAGACTGCGCAGCACTTGCTTACTGCAGCCTTTCCAAATCAGATTGAAAAGCACACTTAACGGTATGAACGGTATAAACAATGTGACAGGTTATTATTGTTCAATTAAGTGGTACACAGTATCTTTAACGGTATACCGTAATACCGTTACATCCCTAGTAGAGAGTGGGGGTAAATCTCTCTCCTCTGCAGGTGCCTCCCTCTGTAATGGCCTCCCTGCCCATCTGAGACTTGAGCCGGATATCCTTAAGTTCCGGAAGCTTCTCAAGACCTTCCTTTTCTCTTCTTCCTCCCTCTGCCCCTATCCTGCTAATTTACTTGTCTGCTTCTTGACTGGCTGCCTGGTTCCTCAGAGTTCTCAGGGCACCGCCCCCCATTCCAGTTTACCTCTGCACTTGGGCTCTGTGGACCCCTACGCCACTTCTTTCTGCACTTGCCCTTCCGGGACCCTCCCCCCGCACTTGCCTGGCAGGGCCTGCTACCTTGTAGCCCTTCCAGCCCCTTGTCTCACACTTAGCTTGTGGACCTTCCTTCCCCTGTACTCTGCTCCCCTGGCTCTGTCCACCTGGCCTCCCCTGGCACTCGCTTTTTCTCATAGGCCCTCCGCTTTGACTAGCACTTCTCCGCCCCTTTACCCTGCACTTTACTTACTGCACTTGCACGTTCCAAATATCATGAGGCCTAGTAGGCTTGTTTTAGTTTTGTCCGCCCTGTTCCCCACCGTCTTGTCTTGTTGTGCCTCGAAACACATTGGGCCTCATTACGAATCAGGCGTTAAGGGGTTAACGGCGCCGTAAACGGCACCGACCCTTAACGCCTGATTACAAGGTCCCTTAGCGCCATGGTGATTTTAACGCCTGCTTTTTGCAGGCGTTAAAATCCATGGCGCTAAGGGACCATGGTGCTAATTACGCCACCGTAATTTACGGTGGCGTAATTAGCGCCTTCCCCACTCCCATTATGCCCTATGGGGCAAAAATGGGAATGGGTGTTAAGGAAAGCGTCTCGTGGGCGCTGGGTACCTGAATTTCCAGTGGATGGTCGTGGTGTAGTAGCCAGGCTGTCCGATTGATGGTTGCAGAATGTGTGATGCGAGGAACCAGCACAACACCCACCCTGAATTCAAACAGGGTCAGTGGTGAACCAGCTCCCAACGCCACGGATGCGCACTTCCCTGATTTGCGTGACGTCGGGACAGTGCAAGCACTGACAGGGAAGGCGGGTCTTGACTGGATAGAAGGTCCACAGCAGATGGTGCAGAGAAGGTGTTGTAGACTCAGAACTCCAAGGTAGGCTAGGCACAGAACCAACAGGCAAGAGGCAGGAGGCAAGGCACTGAACCAACTGGCAGGAGGCAGGAGAGAAGGCACTGAACCAATAGGCAAGAGGCAGGAGGGACTAGGAACCCTGGGGCAGAACAAGGGAAAACTCAGGCAGGAAGGAAGGGAGCAGGAAGGAAATGAGGCCCAGGGAACCTACTGGCTAAAAGGGAATAGAGGCAAGAACACCAAGAGGCTGACAAGGAAAGGAAACTACAGCTGGGAAGGACAAGAACAAAGGACTGGGAATACTGACAAGGTGCCACTCAAGAGTAACACGAGCGAGAACGCGATCAGGAAACAAACCGCGTTGAGACGCGGTTTGTTCAAGCAAACTGGCCCTTTATATAGGGCAGGCAGCATCCGGGAGGCTTGGAACGCAATCCGTGATGTCCCCGGGTGCTGACGTGCCCAAAACGAGGCTTGGGAAGCAAGCTTGCAACCTCCCGAGCTCTCTGTGGACGGCGCATGCGCGGAGAGCGAAACACGGCCCTCCGTGTCTGCGCAAAGCACGCGTATGGGAAATTCCGGAGGCGGCTTGAGCCGTAGATGACCAAGGAACCCCCAACCTGTATCGGGGATAGATGCGCCAGGACGGGAATCGCCGGGACCTGTGGATGCGTCCTGCACCCCGGGTAAGTGGCATAACACTGGGGAAGGGTAAAATGGGAAATGGGGATTTACCGCCCCACTCACCTTGGAATGGGACATTAAATCCGCCATCCACCATGGTGTAAACGTAGTTTACACCATGGTGGTAAGGGTACGACCCAGGCGGTAACTTACCGCCTGGGTCGTAATGAGGCCCATTGTGTATAGGCGCTTTATAAATACCCAAGAAATAAAATAAATCGAAACAAAGGGCTATTAGACCCATCATACAGACAAGGTTGAACCTTAGCAACAATCTTAAACCATTTAAAAGCAAATGACCCGAGAACAGAAATAGACAGGAGGACTCGTATTGACGGTATGCGTGAGAGAATAAAATATTTGAACCATTGGACATATCTGAAAATAGAAATTCATTTGCCAAACGTATTTGATTGCACATGGATATTAGATGGCATCGCAGTTCCATGCATAACACACATATGGTCAAGAAAAGGCATGAAACTACAACTTGACATCCGGAGAAAGGATACCTTACACAGCAAATCATCGGGATTGGAAATGTTTCTTACTATTGTTTGCATTACGCTGTTCCACTTTTATGCATTCTTTGTTCTGCGTACACCTATTAGGACCGATCAAGCCTACACGCACCAAGGTAGTCTGATCTGACTGAGGCCTCATGCTGCTGAAAATAGTTGGAAAGATGATATGCTATTTGCAAGAACCAATCCCGTTTATTCTCTTGAAGTCCTGTTGATAAAAAGCATTGGCAAAGCCACAGTTGTGGCTTGTGTATATGTATTAGTCATTTGCCACGCACTGCTATTCGATTCCCAGGTATGTGCACCATTTTGTACCTGCCATCTCAATGGCCAGTTAATACCACTACAGCTGTGACTTTCCCATGCCTAGACAAAAGCCCAAACTGTTAGCATTGCCAATGTTTGATCTTTTCTTGTTACTGGGAGATGCAGGTTCACAGTGGAAAATCTTTGTAGAGTAGCATTATTAATGGTTTTTTATTTGCTCTTGGAAAAATTGGGATTATTAAAATATTTAGTTGTCAAATAAGTTAGTATTGTTGATTATATAATGGGTTTGCTTCAAGGCAGAGGTGGTTGGGTTATGTTGACTTCGTCTCAAGGATTCAGCTTCATAGATTTATTTCTTGAAGATTTTAGGGTGTGTGATTCCAGATACAAAAGTCACCACCTGGGGTTATACCGTGTAATGCCGAGATTGAGAAGAGTGTCAGGGATTGTATTCTTTGCTCTAATAGTGACAAGCTGTGTGTGAGTGAGAGATGCCCCATGGCCCTAACTGACATACCTGGAAGACCGTGGGAGAAACTAGCGATTGATGTGCATTCAGCCAACATGGAGTGAGGGATGTCAGACATTCTGCATACTGGTTGTGGATGTTTTAACAAGGTTTAACAAGGTGGGCGGAGGTGGTTATGACTCCTCATGCCACCACAAAAAGGATAACTGAGTTCCTGGAAGAGCTATGTGAGCGTGAGGGTCACCCAGCGGTAGTACTCGCCGATAATGGTTCACAGTTTAAGTCGAGGGAAATGGAAACATATTTCGAAAAGAGAGTCATTGTCCATAAGACCAGTGCCATATATAATCCACAAACCAATGGGATTGTGGAAAGGTATAACAGGATAATTAAGGAAGCCATTGGATGGGCATTGTCTAAAGGAAACAATTGGAAGGAAGTAGTAAAGAGGACGATTTTTCCCCATGGGTTTACTCCACACTGTACCACAGGCATTTCTCCATTTGAACACACTAGAGGAAGGAAAGGCACAACAAGGCTCTTTCCTGGTTGAATGGGGGATGTGTCAGGCATGGAGGTGAAGTTAATGGCAGACACAATAAAGGGGTTGCATTAGCGACAGCCAGAACACTTGCAAACCATCATTGGGAGGCTTTATCGCCATAGGTCTGTTTTTTTATGTCTGCACTTTTCGTAATTCATGGAGGTGAAGTTGCATGGTGTGGAAGAAAGTATTAGCAGGAGGCAGATGAAGAACAAGGCTGTGCACGATAACAGACGGTTCAGGGAGCACAATATTCCCCATGTGGGATGTTGGGTCAGGAACAAATTACCTTTTGAATTGTGGGGTGATGGATGTCATTGGTCTAGGCCAATTTAGGTGGTTGGACTATTCAGGCATGCACTGAGGGCAAAGGATGGCAGGGTGTGGAATATGGAAAGGTGATGGTGGTGGAATCTGAAGTGATGGAGAGAAGGAGAGTTGATGTGGGTGGCGAAGCTGGTGTGGAGACTGATGTTGTGATTTGGAAAATGTTCCTTGCCAGATACAACAGATATGTTGCCGTCCACTTCGAGAAGGGGAAGCAGTTATCGAAGACCACGATACCTGGACGACTATACCGATAAGTGGAAACATCAGTAGCATCTTTGTGACAGAAAGGGGATGTGTAGTGTCTGGATGCATTGTGTCATGGAACCCTACAACGCGATGCAGAGTAACATGTTCCATGGAACAAAACGCATGAGGGGGACGGGAGAGATGGTTGGAGCTGGTGGAGAGTATGGCTCGCACAGTCTACACTATAATAACTTATATATCCAATAAGTATACCTAATAAACAAGCCATTTAATCTCACTGCCCATTGTCGTGTCACTTACTTCACACTAATAACACTTGAGCAGGCTGAATTCATAGATCTGTGCCACAAGGACGCCCCATCTCTCGTCTCTAAAAGGTATTTTAATGCAATTGCTTCATGTGATGTAAACCAAGAGTACAACTACTTGAATAGACTGCTGTAATAAGGTGAGGAGGCGTGTGGTAGATTAAGGTAAAGGTTTATTAGCAGCGAGACCACCATCACCTCCCCCCAAGGCAAACCATTGGACACGTCCCAACTGCAGAGCACCCTTCACAAATCGGTTCATCTTTTCTTCCAACCCATTTGAGGAAGGGTTATACAATGCGGTACTATGATGTCGTATTCCCAAACCCTTCATGAACTCTTGCATATATAACCGGAAACAAACTGCACCCCGTTGTCCATTACAATTCCAGTGGGAACACCCTCCCTGTCAAAAACCTTATTGAGGAACGCCACCACTTGCTCCGTAGTCACACTTTCCAAAGCAGCCACTTACACCCACCTTGAAGTGTAATCGACTAGAACCACCAAAAATCAAAGAACATCTCCTAATACGTCCATAGGCCCCATGATAAACTGCCACCTTAGACAATACCTCACCAGGTACCTCCACCAGATACACGGATTACGTTCTGCGCACTTTACTCTTCTCGCTCATGGCGCACGGGACACATTCCTTCACCACCATCTCCACCTCACTGTCCACCCCGGGCCACCAATATGATTCTCTCAACCTCCTTTTGGTTAGTGACCTACGCAGGTGCCCCTCATGGACAAGATTCACCAACCTACCACGCAACTTCACGGGAGGCACCAACCTCAACCCTCTCGAAACACCCCACGGGCCCTCAGACAACTCACCCCACACATGACCATAATCCCTCACCAACTCATTGTTCACACCACCACCCCTCAATGCACCTTTAATTTCACGTAAGATAGCGTCCTCAGAACATTCCTTGTCCCATTCCTCTTTATCAACAGCAGGAAAAACTCCTGCTACCACAACACACTCCTCCTCCTCAACCTCTACATGTCCTTCCTCCATTGCACTCTCCCGACCAGGCAATCGTGACAAGCAGTCAGCAACAACCCTAAAATTGTATTCCTGCATATCAACCATCCACCTTGATATTCTGGGCGAATCATTGGACAAACCTTTAATAGTCAGAACATGGACAAGGGGTTTATGATCAGTTCGCAAAACGTAGGGAACATCCCACAAAAAGGTCCAGAAGTGTTTAGATGCCCACACCGCGGCTAAAGCCTCTCTCTCTATCACAGCATACCTCTGCTCGGCCCCCCTCAATGCCCTCGAGGCAAATGCAATGGGGCGATACCCTCCTTCGTCCTACTGCTCTAGCACAGCCCGAACGCCGACCTCACTGGCATCTAATGTCAGTACCGTTTTGTTTTTGGGCTTAAAAGACCCCAAGGAAGGTGCATGGTCCACCTCCTCCTTTAACATTTCAAATTCTTTTTGACAGTTCTCCGACCACACAAAATGTACACCCTTCTTGGGCAAAGCCCTCATATTCACCGTCTTTCCCGCATACGAAGCAATGAACCTGTTGTAGTATTCAGTAAGACCCATGAAAGACCTAAGCTGTTCCTTGTTAATTGGAGCCGGAGCTTCCTTCATCACCTTAACGAGACCTTCCCTGAGATATATACCATTCTCATCCAATGTGTGTCCCAGATAGGTCACACTCGAAACACTGGCATGGCATTTGGCCCACTTCAGCAACAAACCACTTCGATCCAGAATTTCCATCACTCTCAACACCCTCTGATCATGTTCACCACAGTCCATCCCCCATACCAAGGTATCGTCCTGAAAATACTCCACACCGGCCACCCCCTCAAATAACTTCTGCATCAATCTCTGGAACACAGCGGATGCCGATGCTAGACTGAAGGGCATCCGACAGAAATGGAAAGCACCAAAAGGGGTCACAAAAGACGTCAATGGTCGCGATTCCTCACACAAGTCTATTTGATGGTAGGTCGAGGATTGGTCAAACGTAGAAAAACACGTGGCCTTCCCCACATATGCTAACAGCTCACTTATGTTCGGCAAAGGGTGTCTATCCACCCATATGTTGGCATAAAGGTCCCTTAAATCTACACACATTCTCAGACCTCCATCTGCTTTGCGGGCCAACACAACCGGGGCTAACCATTCTGAACTTTCCACTTGTTCGATTATTCCAGCAGCCAAAAGCTTTTCCAGCTCTTCCTTAAGCACCTCTCGGGCTAACACGGGCACCCTCCTCACCTTGTGCACACATGGCACTGAACCCCTCTTTAAGTGCAATTTTATGAGAAAACCCCTTCAACATTTCTAACACAGTGGGGAAAACTTCCTTGAGGTATTCAGCTGTTACCATTCCTTCCTTGCACGCATCCACCCCGGCACTCACACTCAGGATGGGAACAAGCTTGCCTGGGCGTATCTCAATTTTGAGAGCAGCCTGTTCGTCCCATCCCAGAACAGGGTCTCCCTGATGGGCAACATACAATTTTTTTCGGGTGACACATCCCCCAAACTCAATTGTGGCCCACACATAGCCCAGGACTTTGATGGGCATACGTCCATAAGCTTAGGGATTGATATTGGATGGTAAAAGAAACAATATATCTTTATGATAACTCTCACCATACAGCTCCGGGGAAATAATAGTATAGGGGTACCCCGTGTCTACCATCACTTGTACTACAGCATCATTCACATTCAATAAGGCCCATGGCCCCTTTCTCTTTCTCTGGGGCGCACTCACGCTCAACAGCGTCCCTTCATACGCTCTTACACTCTCACATTCATGGAACTCTTGTCCCACATAACCCATAGATGTCATATCATTGCCACTGTCTGGTTCCACCATCTTGATAGTCTGTTTGTACTCAGTGGCACTGCGACACACTCAGGCAAAATGTCCATTAGCTTTGTATTTTCTGCAATCAGCGTTGTTTGCGGGGCATTCCTTCGCTCCTGTGGAATTCCCTCGCCTCCCACACCTTTTACAAGCATCCCTCTGGTTGAATGTTCCTTTGCCGCTGTCCTTTGTTCTCCCTTTCTATTCCGCCGGCCCCTTCTTGGGCGTTATGGCATGTACCGCCTCACACCTCAGTAATTTCCTCTACGCTTTTCTTAGATTCTACGATAGCCCTCGCTATTGCAATCACCTTGTCTAGGGGAGGATCTTTCTCAATCCAGAGTCTTTCTCTCACTCTGGTGTCACAGGTCCTCATCATTATTTGATCGCGGATATACTCATCCAATACACCGGTGAACTTGCACGAAGAGATGAGTGTGCGCAAGGCAGTAATAAACGCATCAATAGCTTCACCCATGGCCTGGGTCCAGGAAAATAAATGTTATCTTTCTAACACCACGTTCGTCCTCTTACCAAAACGTGCTTCCAGCTTCTTCAAGGCAGTCTCATATGCACTTACTGTGCTCACCCCCTCTCCCTCTTCAATGTCGCCGTTGCCCCCACCAGGCACTCAAACATCTTCTCTGGGCAAATGCCTGAACACCTCAGACCTTCAGTTCACAAACAGTTCAACAGTGCTGCCTCCTTCTCATCATCATTGTATTTTGCACCTCCAGTTGCCCACAGGTACACTTTTGTGAGTCCAGAAAATACCCTCCCATAACATAGGGAATGTATTTTGTTGGCTGAAAACCAACCGCCTCATATGTTCAGTATTATTAGTACAGACTCATAAGCAAGACCAGAGTGCGTCCATTTTTGATGGAATAGAATTCGCCATTTTGTCTAAATTTCGCTTCTTGCTTTTTGTTTAAATTGCTCTGCTGTAAGCTTATTCTATTCAGTTAGTTCATTCTTGCTCATGCATAGAGCAAGGCCACAAGATACGTGTTGAAACAGAGTGCAGGCAACCCAGACAGCAATGCCCGGTCTCTCGCCCTCTCAAGTCCTTGGAAGTGAGCAACAAGGCATTTAATCACTACGCAGGTGCCAGCTAGTCTCGCTGATGCGGTAGAAATGGTAGGAACGAACAATTAATGGCTTGAATTATGCTCTCATTTATGGCCCCCCTTCACTGAGCCCTGTAGAGCCCTGGAGAGCGAGTTAACCCCTAGCACACGAATAGAAACTAGAATATAGCGAGGCCTGGAATGTGTCTCTCCCCTGCATGCAGCTTGCTTGTAAGAACAGGAGCAGTGTGTTCCCTAAAACAAAGAATCATGTCTGCAAGTCCGCAAATTGCAAACTGTTGCTAAATGAATATCTGGAGGTGTCATATTCATCACAATTGTCAATCATCGAATCCATTTTGTTGGAAATACTTTATGGGCGGCATTGAATATGTAATTTACTGATTGGAAGATGTTTGTTTTGTATATATGTAACTGTTGTACAATCCTCGCTCTCTTGCGTCCCTCGGGGTCTCGAGACACACGTTGCGGGACGTGAGACCCAGTTGGCCAACTGAGACTATTTGCTTTGCAATAAACCCTAGCTTTTTGGAATTGAACCTCGTGTCTGGTGTATCAGTTTGTGTGTGGTGATTGTGCCTTGTTTCCATACGCGAGGGTCCCCTAGGGGCCATATCAAAATGGTGCCCGAATAGGGACCTCGCCCACTTGTTCCATCGTATACGTTGTAATATAAAGAAGGCGCGAGGAGAAAACGAAGCGAGGAAAAGACGGTCGAGCCGGGATCAAGAGCTGTTTGGGGCGCCCCTGTGAAAGTGATGAGAGACTCCTTTGCAGATCTGTACACAGCTGATCCCTGATCGACGTGTATGGCCAGAGAACAAGGAGGCGAGGGTCCCGAAATGAGGCAAAGTAAGCCAAGATACGCAGACACGACGATTTTTGGTTGCGTCAGTATACGGACGAATTGCGTCTTAAAAGACAAATTGGTTGATCAGGTGAGTCGTGCCCCGATTCTAAATAATCCTGATATTGGTTGAGAGTTGGTTTTGCAAAATCAAACGCCCAGGGTAAGGTTAAATTAACCAAAGGTAAGGATAAAACATGCCAGGGGTATTGTCTTCCTGCCTAGTGGGATTTTTCCACTGCAGTAGACAATCTTTGGAAACTGGCCAGGTCGCGCCACCCCTGGGGTCGCCGGCATATGAGATGTATGTCAAGTATGGTGTAGGGGCGATAATGTTTTGTGAAATTTGGCATAGGCAAACCAGACGCGAAGAAGATTTACAATGGCCAAAACACGGGAGTTACGAGATTGCGAGGATAGATTATTTGGAAAAAGTATTGCTGGGGAAAAAAGCATGCCCTGCGGCATTTGACGTCATTAGAGATTGGAGGAAGAAAGCCATGCTTCGTTGGAAAAATGCGTGCAGGCACAAATCAAGAACAGAGAGAGTGAAGGACCAGGATGAAAAGGAGTGGGATGATCATTTAAGAAAGTCAGAGGGATGTGGTCAGCTGGGAGTAGACAAAATATATCCTCAACAAGAATTGCATTCATCAGATGAGCTAATAAATAAAATATTAACTGAGGCAAGACAGGAGCGCCCAAAAAGAGAGGCTAATAGAATCACACCAGTGCCCATTGCTCAGCCCCCTTCAGTTGCTCAGCCCCTCCCTGCTGCTCAGACCCCAGTGCAGCCACAGATCATACAGCCAGCAACACTGCAGTCCGCAACTCCAGCGCCGCAGCAGCCACTCCCCATTCCCGTTCCCGTTGTTCCATCCGCACCTCCCTCCAAAGACATTCCTCTTCACCTTCCGCCCATTGAACTTGAATTCACTGTAATAAGAGAAGACAATACGAGAAGAGAGGGGACGACACAAAGTGAGTGCACTAGAGTAACCCGTAGTGTGGTCAGCAAGGAAAGGAAACAAGAGTTGAAAGAACAGGCAGAGATGTATATAGACGGAAATGATGAAACATCAATGTTGGACTCGATGTATGATTTCAGGAAGAGTAGTGAAAGACAAGTATTGTTGGAATGCATGGGAGAATATTTAATGGAGAGATGGAAGCAGTTAATTGGAATGGTACCGCCGCAGAAGTTGCGGGATTTGAATGCTTTGGCACGATGTAGAGAGAGAGATGAAGAGATAAAAGAACATGTGGACAGGCTTTTTGAATTTAAAAATGAACTTGATGATGCATATGCTGAAATCTTTGCCATGCCTGGGTATAGGGGCAAAGATATAAGAAGGGATAGGAAAGAGGCGGTACCATATGTGCAGCAGCGATTTCTTCTGCCGTCCAAACAGGCGAGTGAAAAATTGAAGATATGTACACGGGAGGTGCTAAAATGGAATACAGATCCTAGTATTCCCACGATGGAAGTGCACGAAATATCTGATCAATACACATTGCCAAAGAAGTGAAAAGCACTGCAGGCGATAGTTGAATATTTGCAGGACAGAGATATAGAGAGTAAAAAAGCTAGCCCCCCTCACCCCGAATTGATGGCAATATATAAGAGAGCAATAGAATGCGGAATGGGAGAGACAGCATTAGCACTTGATTTGGCAATAGTATTGCATATGAGGGAAGGAGGAGGAAAAGTAAGTGTGGTATTTCCGATGAGGGAAGTCCCACCTACTTTTGTGCTGAAAGTAGAAATTCCTGGTGTTAATAGAGACGCAGCGCAGGTAATGGAAGCGCATTATACAGCACAGTATGCACATGTCCCTTTCTCCAGACACGAGGTGAATAATATAAAACAAACTATTCCCGATTTGAGGAAGAATCCGGCGGGATTCTATAAGGAAATAGAGTCCTATTTGAGATCGTCCATTTTCACTGTGAATGATATAGACCTAATATTTCCAGTAATCGTGCCAGCAGATATATGGAAGCAAATAAGAAAAGTAAATGATGAGGATGCCTACGGTGACACATGGGAGAACCTAGCAATAGAGGATAAGGATTGAAAAGCAGGCGAGAAACCATCGCCAAATATGGCAGCGTTACCAGGACGAATAATACAAAAATTGAAGGGGATAGTGCCAGAAAAAAGAATTGTATGGGACAAATTAACTGCATGTGTTCAAGGCAAAGACGAGTTATCCACAGATTATTTTAACAGATTTGAGTAGGTGTTTACAGATTTTAGCGGACAGGATGTAAGCACGGTGGCAGGTAAAAGACTATTGTTGATAAGTATGTGAGAGGGTTAATACCTCCAATTCAAAACTTAATAATGACATAAGAAAGTGCATGGCAAGCAAAATCATTGAGTGAAGTATTGCATATGGTCCAGTATTATGAAAATAGGGTGAATAAAGAGAAAGAGAAAGAGGCAAAGGACAGGGTGAATTTGAAAACGAGGGTGTTACTTCAGGTGGCAGGACACAATAGAGGGAGAGGTAATGCACAAGGGAGGAGTAATTCTAACATGCATAGAGGGCCTCTGGGATTAAATCAGTGTGCATATTGTAGAGAAGAAGGTCAATGGAGAGCGCAATGTCCACACTTTCAAAATAGGAATGGGTTTGGTCAGAGAAGACCACACAGGGGACACCTGGGAACAAATGGGCAGAGTATGAATAATAATATGCAGCAACACCAGAATAATCAAAGAAATGGCACTCAGAATCAGAGCCAAGATCAGAGTCAGATTCCTTATAACCAAAATCAGAGTGGGCAAAATAAAGGCAGGAGTGGAAACATTTTTGACACACTACCCAATAGGCCTCATTACGACCCTGGCGTTAAGGGTTTAACGGCGCTGTAAAAGGTGTCGGCGCCGTTAAACCCTTAACGCCTGATTATGAGGTCCCTTTGCGTGACTTGTGCTTAACGGCTGGTTTTTCCAGCCGTTAAAGTAGGGACCCGCAAAGGGACCTTGGTGCTAATTACGGTACCGCAATTTGCGGTACCGTAATTAGCTCCTTCCCCATTTCCATTGAGCCCTATGGGGCAAAAATGGCAATGGGGAAGGGCCATGGCGGCATGGGGAATTACTGCCCCGCCAACCTCGGAATGGGGTGGTAATTCCCCATTCCGCCATGGCGGACTCCGGCATGGACCATGGTGCTAATAGCAACATGGTCCTCCGCCTGGGTCATAATGAGGCCCAATACATATTATTGTGGCGATTATACATCGGATGATGTGTTGTTTCCCCAATAGGACAGCCCAAGACGGGTCGGAACCAGTGTCTATTCCCGTGAATCAAAAAGGACCCTACGTAGAAATGAAAGTCGGGAATAGGGAGCACAGCTTTCTCGTAGACACATGTGCGCTAAAGTGCTCAATAGACCATCACTTGGTTCCGGAGATACCGCTGTCAGGACAAATAAATATTTCAGTAGGGTTTGCAGGTACGCAGTAATCAATCCGGTGTCCCAATCAGTACCAGTAAAATTAGGTCCATTTACTGAATATTGTCCATTTCTCTTAACAGAGTATTGTGGAGAGAATCTTTTAGGATTAAATTTGTTGAAAAAACTGAGTGCAGTTATCCATTGCACTCCTGATGGAGTGTTCTTGACAATTTCACCACAGAATATACCAGTGTACGAATTTTTGTCCAAACCTTTGGCAGGGGAGTTGAGTGAAGTACCAACATGCATATGGGCGATGAATGACAATGATGTGGGATGCTTGAAGATAGAACCAGTAAAAATAGTTTTGAAGGAGGGAGTAACATTGCCGCGTATTCCTCAGTACAAGATTTCAATGGAGGGAGAGAAAGCATTGAAAAATATTGTTTCAGATTTGGTAACACTAAAAGTGATTGAAGAGATTACAGGCAGCACATGTAACAGCTCCATTCTCCCGGTGTATAAGAAAGGAGGTAATGAGATACCGTACCGTTTCATAATTGATTTACGCGCATTGAATAAAGTGGTTGATCCTCAATTCCCATTGGTCCCAGACGTCGCCACGATTTTGACAATGAAACCCGCCTTAGCAACATATTTTAGCGTAGTAGACCTTAAAAACACATTTTTCAGCAAACCCAGTACATAAAGATAGCAGATACTTGTTTGCTTTCACATTAGGAGGGCGGTCATTTACATTCACGCGCATTCCACAAGGCTATACAGAGAGTCCGAGTATTTATAGCAGGGCATTGAAAGAACAATTAGATATGTTAGAACTACCGGCAGGTTTTGTATTGTTACAATATATAGATGATGTATTAATTGCTGCGGATACAGAGGAGATTTGTAAAGAAAGTACTGTCTTGTTATTGTCACACTTAGCAGCGCATGGCCATAAAGCGAGTTTGAAGAAATTCCAGTATTGTTGAAAGGAGGTGGTTTATTTGGGCTACCTACTTTCAAAAGAGGGGAGAAGATTGACACCAGAAAGAATAGAAAGTATCTCTGGTATGCCTATTCCAAAAACACAGAAAGGAGTCAGAGCCATAATAGGCATGGCTTCCTATTGCCGGCAGTGGATAGTGAACTTTGCAATGATTGTGAAACCAGTGGTGGCATTGACAAAAAAAGGATGCTGTAAAGCCTTTGCAATGGAATGAAGAATGTCAGAAAGTATTCGATCTGCTCAAAACTGCATTGTGCTCCGCTCCAGTTTTGGGCACACCGAACTATGACATTTTCTTTGGATTGTGCATGAGAATGAAGGCTGTGCGTTGGCTGTCTTAATGCGGGAACAAGGTGGAAGAAATAGACCATGTGGTTATTTTTCCTCCTCGCTGGACCCTGTGGCATGTTCTCTACCACATTGTTTGCAAGCTGTTGCAGCGGCTGCTGCGTCAGTGAAACAAACTGAAGGAATGGTGTTGGGCACACCTTAATTTTAATGGTGCCACATGCCATAGACATTCTATTAAATAGAACGCAGACGCAACACCTCACGTCCGCTAGATTGACTAGATATGAAATTGTCCTATTTGCACCACACATCCAAATTATGAGGTGTAGAACTTTGAATCCTGCAGAATTAATGCCACTGCCCAAAGGAGAATTAGATGAGAGTGAATCACCTTCCCATGATTGTTTAATGGTTAATGAGGAAGAAACAAAAGGAAGAATTGATTTATCAGACACCCCCCAGAAAGAGCCAGATGGAGAACTGTTTTGTGACGGCTCCTGCTTCAAATTACCTGATGGCACATCAACTGCTGCCTATGCTGTTACGACACAAAAAAGTATTGTAGAGAGTAAAAGAATCCCCTACAACTCCGCACAAGCTGCAGAGATTATTGCGTTAACCAGCATGTGAAATTTCTGAAAATCTCAGTGTAAATTTATATACTGACAGCCAATACACCTTTGGGGTGGTACATAACTTTGGCCGACTCTGGGCTGAGAGGGGTTTCTTGACATCACATGGAACCAGAATTCAACATGGCCCTAAGATTGTACGATTGCTGTCTGCACTTACATGTCCAAAGCGCCTAGCAATAGTGAAATGCGAGGTGCATAAAAAAGTAACATGTAAAGTGGGAGAAGGGAACGCATTTGCAGACAAGATTGTGAAACAGACGGTGAAGGCAAGCGTCCCCAGATAGCACGATCCTCCCCACAATGAGAGACAATAATGGATTCTCCCAGGATGGGAATAAGGCCAGGACAAAGTGCGGGTGAGCTTAAATGGGAGTTTATCAATCAAAATAGGGCATGCAAAGAACTCTGCAAACTCTGAGAGCGCTCTGTCTGACAATAGCAAAGACAGGCATATATATTTACAAAAAACGTCTTAAGAACCTACATACTATAGGGGGCACAAGTTCGTGGGGATTGGGTGGCGACGACTAGCTATAGGTGCTGCTGCGATGTGGTTTGCCGTGGATGGAGGACGTCACTGGTTACCCTCGTGGGTTGGGCTGGGCCTGGCAGGTCAGCTGGGCTCATCCGGATGGTGGTGTTGTACCAACTGTGACCAATGTCAGAGATGAATGTCTTTCCTGGCTTTTTGCCCTAGGGCCACGCACACCGCAGTTATTCAACCTTGCAATATAATCTTCCCTGGTAAATCTTCTAATAGGTTATTCTACAGGTTAATGCAACGCAGCAGGAATGCACCTAGAGTGGGGTCTGTTGGCGATTCATCAATACATGGTTACCATCGTCCTGTTGACCGGGTATCAGAGGTCGTGGGGTTGGGTCTCGGGGCATGGGACAGGCGGTCCGTGTTATCATGTCTTGTTAGAAGTCATTATGGATGTGTTCTTGTAATGTTGCCATAATATTGGGTGTCCTAATTTTACATGGGCCATTAACCTAAGGTGAGCCGGTGGGTCGTGGAGCCTAAGAAAGGGCGCCTTTGGATCTGTGTTTTAAGGCCGGGGTTTAGTGCTGGGTTGTAAATAATTGAGGTGGCAGGCCGTGGCCTTGGGTGCTGCGGGGGGAATGTGAATGCTTGAAGCGGCTCCAGCCGAGTTGGGGGAGGTGGAGCAGCGCGGCACAGGCCTCTGCTCTTTCGTCTGGCAGGCTTCACTGGGAGGAAGGGGGAATGGCCTTGCATGTGCTCACAAAGGTATTTTCCTCGTGTGTTGCAGATTTTAGGTGGACGAGACTTAAACATTCATATAATATACAATACTCATTGAGTCTTTCCAAAGCTCACATTTTGACATTGCTAGTGCCATCCACCTGGCCAGTTTGAGCACATTACTTGTACACTACATTTTTAACAATTACAACATTTTGTTATATCTTTATACATACATGGCAAGTGAGGTAGCAGTAAGGTTGGTGCAGCACGTAGGAACAACCTGGCGGCAGTGGCACATAGTGGGCTTGGACATATATGTGGTGCATTTACGTGCACCCTTTACATGAGCCCTCAATATGGTTGCATTTGTCTTCCTTTGCACTCTAGCAGCATTAGTTCGGTTTTGGCGTGGGACCGTGGGGTGCAGTCTTCTCGATAACACACATAACATGAAAAACCATCGGAACGCTTTTACCCTTTGCACATTGCTACAGGGATGTGGGTGCTTCATCCCTAATGTCATATGAGCACCCATTCTGCCATATTTCATATATTTTACAGGTTTTTTAGTCAGAGAGGTTGTGGAGAGAACACTTTCATCACAGGTGGTTTGCTCATTAGTATTTGGGGACTTTGCTTTTGTCAGGGGACCATATTACAGTTCTTTTCCACCCAGGCCCTGCTGGCCGGGTCATGCTGGAAACAGCGATACACTGCGGAAGGTGAAATGTTACAGTGTTGGTATCTAACACTAGCTCATGTCCGTCTGTTTGTGGGAACGGGTTCTTAGCGGATCTGCCCGGGAGCTGTGGCCACAGGGATAAGTGACACTCTCCAAGGGTGGGGGCCGCGCTGCGGTGTACAGGGCTCAAGTCATTTTTATTAGACAAAATGGTTTCCAGGGCCTAGCTAAATTGAGCAGGTTTAGTCAATGTCTTCAATCAGTGCCCCACCCACCACCTGGGCCCTGGTGGCAGGAAGGACACTGATGAGCCATGAACCTCACCGGGGGAGAAGAGGCATGGGAGGGGGGTCTCCTGGACCAGTCCTCCCATACAACGGCCACTGATTTGAATACCAAGATGTTAATGGTACAATCAGAAGAAGTGCCTTGCATGATAGAGAATGGGATTGCCACTGTCAAAGAAATGCAGGCAGAAGCAACTGCTGATGAAATACAAGAATGGGCTGAGGGCTCCGTAGAACTAGATCTAGAAGGTTGCTGGGTGGACAAGAAAAGTAGAAATTGGATGCTGCCCAACTCCTATGTAACCGCAATGGTCACGATGGCCCACAGTCCCACGCACATTTGTGTAAAGAAGATAGTTCAGCACGTAGCTATAGTATGGCAGAACACACACATAAAGAAAAATGCAGAGGGACTGGTACAGAATTGCATTACGTGTCTACAACACAATGTTGGGAAAGGAACAGTGACTCCAACAGGTAGTTTTGCCCCCCGCTCTATGCCATTCAAGGTAATCCATTTTGATTTCATAGAAATGGAAAGGTGTCAGAACTTGAAGTACGTTCTAGTGGTTGTGTGTGCGTTCATTAAGTGGGTGGAAGCATATCCATTGAAGGACTGTACTGCCATGAGCACTGCAAAAGTGATGTTAAAGGAGTACTTTTCACGGTTTGGCTTGCCCCGGGTCATATGGTCAGACAATGGGCCGCATTCTGTGGGCGCAGTGGTATTACAGATTTGCGCAGGTCTCTAGATTGACAAACGATTCCATTGCGCCAGACACCCCATGAGTGCGGGACTTGTTGAGTGCCAAAACGGCATATTGAAAGCCAAAATTAGCAAAATCTGTGCGTGGAATAAATTACGTTGGACAGATGCATTGCCCCTAGCGTTATTGTGTATGCGCACATCTGTGCAGGCAAGGACTGGGCTCTCCCGTACGAGATCGTAATGTGGAGGCCTGCAAATGTTTGGTGTGTGCCACAGCCGAGGCGGATGAGTGAAGTCGAATACCCTGTGCTGAGCACATATTGTAACCTATTAATACAGAAATTGCTTTTGATTCATCAGCAGGTGCAGGAGGCTCTTCCCATCAGATACACTGGTCTGGGGCATTCTCTGCAACCAGGAGAGTGGATTCTAGTGAAGAACTTTGAAAGAAAATCATTGCTTGCACCCAGGTGGCGTGGACCCTACCAAATCCTTCTGGCAACACAAACTGCGGTCCGTGTGGACGGAAGAAAGGCATGGATACATGCCACGCATACAAAGAAAGTCCCATCGCCATTGAAAGAACTGCCTGATCCAGATGACCAAAGAGAGACAGCGGCCCCAGAAACGAAGGACATTGTTGCCAGCTCTTTGCCACAAAATCTGTCTGATCCTGAAACAAAGCCTGGAAAGATTGCTATAAAGGAGGAAGGGCAAAGAGTGCCCCAACGTAGTCCAGCAGGACCTGCATCATTGCTGGCTGACACGAAGCCTGTATCATCACTTAGGCGCCACTCATCTTTCGTTGTGCCACAGGCTGGCACTGAGCCTGAGTCCGGAAGTGCACCCGCACTATTCATTGATCACACAGTACCAGCAGCAAGGCGGTATAATTTCCGGCCTCGGAAGAAGGAGTGATCAAATCTTCGTTTTATTGATCTTTGTTGCCTCTGTCTCCCAGCACGGATGAAGTGGGAACCGGAGGCCTAGGGGAGAGAGGCGTGAGAGTTGTGCAAATCCGACAGCTCAAGAACGTGGCTCCCCGGTGCTATCTGTGAAAAATCCATATGTAGATCACCCCTCACGGACAGGAGGGGCTCATATGGTACAAAGGCAATTGATAACTGCTCTGGAGTTCTTTGAGCAATGTGCAGGAGCACGATAATCTTGCCCAACGTATAGCAATCCAGGCTACTGAGAACTGGCAAAACCTTTTGTTGATATTCCTGAACTTATTAACAATTCGAACAAGAGTGACGGTAAGAGATATTAACGACGACCATTGTTGAAGAAGGACCGCGAGAGAAAAAGAAAAAAGAAAGCCTGGATCAGCTTTTGCCCCCTCCTGCACCAATGCTGACAATGAGTTAACTATAGAGACTTTACGGTTACAGAAAAAGCATTGCCGAAAAAATTGTATGCTGATCCCAACAATAGTCATGTGCGTTATGAGTATATTAGCACCGATATTGACAGTATTGGTATTATGGTATTTAGAAGAAATACACCCATTGGAAGTGTTCTTGCCAATTAGAAATATTTCTGCTACTGAAAGCCCGGTCCAGGTAATTACTTATACCTTGTCCCCGATGGAAGAGTGTAACGCTTACCTTAGACTCCTCGGAGACACCACATGATATTATGAAACTTCTCAGGGTGCGCAGTTATCTATTGTTCACTACCCCTACTGGACTCTCTTTCTATACCACAGAAAACAAATCACAACACAAGAACAATTAGAATGCGTCCTAATGTAGGGAAAATATTGTAGGTCAAAAAATCCCAGCAAGCGGTATTGCTCAATTACCTTAGTTTGTGATTTGGTTAGCTCTCCATCCTGCTTCTGCGCAGGGGTGCATGTTCTGAAGAAGGCTAGATTAGGCGTGGAAAAAACAAGGGGAGAAGGACAGCCCTATATGGAATGTAGGGTGTTGAGAAGATGCCTAATGGTGAGGTGAAAAAACATTCAACCTTTTCCAACAAACACAACTGTGACTGGAGAGGTACTAAGGAGAGAACACTGAAGAACTGAGGCAAGTGAAAGGTAACAAAGTGTGCTAACTCCAATCCTGGAGCAAGGTACCAACACGGTTAAAATGCCACAAAGTCTGAGGGTAAGGTAAGGTTTATTTTCCCTCTCTCCTGTAACTACCTCAAGAGTGCTATTCCTGACTATTCCTCACCAGAAATAATATTGCTAACAAATTCCTTACAAGAAAAACTCTAATGTGTCAAAACTAAACGTGCGCAAACATTTAACATTTAAAGCACCTTCATGTCTAGTATTCGTGTACCTAACTTTGACAGAAAAAAGGAACGCCTCTGTTCCTCGAAACAGAATCTCCACACTAAACCTGCGGGCTCCGTAACACTAATACAATTACTAGGCGGTTAAACATACACTTGCCCTTGAAGAAAATGCAAGCAGAGCACTCGCCATTAGGAACGGATAATGAGTGGAGAAAACTACTGAGGTAAATGATACTTCGAAGGGATTGTGTCCTCCGACGTATTCCTCATCTTAGATATCTCCTTCCAGCTCTGCTGGCCTCGGAAATTTTTTTCTCTAGAGGGCGCTGCGCGTCGACGTCCTCCGAGTCGATGTCCCTCGACAGCCGCCGTATCGACGTCGACGTCATCCTGCCTATAAAGGCCGCGCGCAGCGTCCGTTGCTCAGTTCCGTTTTTCCGCACTTACTCAGTGCCTCGGAATACCGTTGCTCAGTTCTTAGACAGATTAATCCTATTTACCTCGAGTCATTCGATCCATACTCGATGGCTTCCTCGTCGGAACCGACAACTCCTCGATCCGGCTTCAAGAAATGTCGAGATTGTGGGAAAAAGATGTCGTTGACTGACCCTCACAGAGTTTGTCTGTGGTGTTTGGGAGCTGAACACCATTGTTCGGAATGCGAGGACTGTATGTCCATGACAGCTAAGGCCCTGAAGGAGCGTAGGGGGAAGCTGGAGAAAGGTAAGACTTTTAAAGCTTCTTCTTCGTCGACGAAGTTGAGACATTCGTCTCCTCGTCACCATTCGCGCTCCAGGTCTCGGAGTGGGTCTCATCACTCCTCGAGATCGAAGCACTCGAAGAGGAGACGTCGAAGATCCCCTTCTCCGTCTTCCTCTTCCTCTGTTTCGCCAAAAAGAATCCCTTGCCCCACGAAACATAGTTCCCGGGCTGAATGGGAGGAATTCCGCAAAAATATGATGAGCGTCTTCGAGAAAGCGGCCTCGACCCCCTCGAAGACTGCCGAGAGCGATGCTCTGGTCGAAAGAACCGAAGGTCAAAAAAACGCGAGTCGCAGTACCCGGCGAAGGAAACCTCTCGAGCGCGTCTCGAACCCTCGAGTAGGACTATGACCTCCAAACCTTCCTCGAAGGTTCCGTCGACACCGTCGACGAGGGTTCCGTCGACGTCGAGGTCGATGTCTTCGACGCCGTTGTCGAAGGGACCTTCGACACACGGGTCGGTCGACTCGACGCCAGCTTCGACACCGGCGTCGACGCTAAGAAAAGTCACGGTTACGACACACCCAGTGACTATCCCCAGGTCCTCGACGTCGATGGCTTCGAGATTGTCGAGTAGAATTCCAATTCTGTCGAGGTCTTCGAGGCCTCCGCCTTTGTTTTCGACGCCACGCTCGAAGCCTTCGGCGTCGACGACATCGACGTTTTCGAGGCCGATAATGACAAGTTCGGCACCCTCTGCCTTGGAAATGGGATTTACTCCCTTTATGAGTTCAGAACAATTGAGAACTATGTCCTCAATTTTGGAAGAGGGTGAATTGTCTGAACAGGAAGACACATTTGAGTTGCAGGGACCTGTAACCCCAATTAGAGAGGAATTTTCCTCTGAAGAGCGCAGGTTAAAGGATCTTCATGATTCCTTACATGAGGCAAGTGGGTTAGACACTTCCCCTGAGGTGGAGTTTGCTAAGCCAGACCCGGGGGAGCATGCTGAAACCCCCTATAGAGCCTTAATGGCCAGGATCACAGAGTTCATGGGGTGGTCTGCACCTTCACAATCTTTCCAACAAGATGACCTCACGGATATTCTTGACAAAGGCCCACAGGAGGATTCTGTGGTGCCTTTTCATGAAGCTCTTCAGAGAAAGATCATGACAAACTGGGAAACCCCAGATGTAGTACCAGCAGTAAATAAAAAACTGTCTACAAAGTACAGGGTATCTTCTACAGACCCAGAGTTTTTGTCTAAACACCCATCCCCAAAAAGTCTGGTGGTACAGGCAGCATCCTCTACCGATGTCAAGACAGCTTATCCTACCGTCCCACAGGACAGGGACGATAAAAAATATGATGCTATGGCAAAGAAAGTCTTTTCAGCATGTAGCATGGCGTTAAAATCTGTTAATGCTACTTGCACCCTTGCTAGGTTCAGCCATACACTTTGGGAGTGTGCTTCTACAGTGGCTGACTGCATCCCGGAGGGAGAAGAAAGGGATGCGTTCCTGAATATTATACAGGACGGTAAAGACGCTATGTGCGAATCCCTCCAGACGGGCATTGATTCGGCTGACAGTATCAGCAGAGCAATGGCGGCAAGTACATCAACCAGGAGATTCGCTTGGTTGAGAAAGTCTGGTTTTGCCCCAGATGTGCAAGCCAGGCTCTTGAACATGCCATTCGATGGCTCTTCTTTGTTTGGGAAAAAGGCGGATGACAGTTTAGAGAAACTGCAAACTTCAAAAGCAGCAGCAAAATCCCTAGGAGCTGCAATCCGTCAGACTCCTTTTCGTCCCACAGGAACCTCTGCGAGGGGCAAGTCCTTTCGCTTCTACTCCGCATTCGGAAGAGGTAGAGGACGACCGGCTCAAAGGGGACAAAGAAGAACTACCCGAGGTGGACGGGGTAGATATTCAAAAACCTTAGCAACAGCAGGTACCTCTTTACCATCGGCATCTGCATCAGCCGCCCCAAAACCACTCTGAGGACTTCCCTCACAGGACACCTGTGGGAGGCAGGTTGACTCAACATCTGGCGGTATGGCAGGCTATCACATCAGATGCTTGGGCATTGGAAACAGTTGCCCAAGGTTACTGCCTGCCTTTCCTACGTATACCTCAGAGTCATCCACCGGGGATCAGCTCTCAGAAAGCTCCAGATCTGCTCCTCTGGCAGGAAATTTGGGACCTGCTAGAGAAAGGTGCCATAGAACCGGTACCTGTAGCGGAGAGGAACATGGGCTGGTACTCCCCTTACTTTCTCATTCCAAAGAAAGACGGAGGACTGAGACCCATCTTGGACTTGCAAGAATTGAACAAATTCCTCAGAAAAGACAAATTCAAGATGGTCACTCTTTCTCAGATCCTCCAGGCCCTTCAGTTCCAGGACTGGTTGGTATCGCTGGACCTTCAGGACGCTTATTTCCATGTGCCTATCCATCTCAAACACAGGAAATACCTGAGGTTCGCAATTGGCAACTCTCACTATCAATTTTGAGTGCTGCCATTTGGGCTGACCTCCGCCCCGAGGGTCTTCACCAAGTTAATGTTGGTAGTGGCTGCAAGTCTAAGGATGGAAGGGATTCACGTCTACCCCTACCTGGACGATTGGTTGATCAGGGCTGTTTCTCAGGAACAAGCTCAGATCCAGCTAAATCACGTGTGCCACTTCCTTCACAGACTGGGCTTCTCCCTCAATTTAAAGAAGTCACAAATGATACCATCGCAGAGACTCCAGTTCATAGGAGCGATCCTGGACACTTCCCTGGGAAAAGCCTCGCCACCAGAGGTGAGGGCTCAAGATATTCTACAGATGGTTACCAAGTTCCAACATGCCCAACGTCTCCCAGCCTTCGACTTTTTGAGGTTGCTAGGCCTCATGGCATCCTGCATTTTCCTAGTGCCAGAGGCTCGCCTGAGAATGAGATCCCTCCAGTGGGCACTGAGGACTCAGTGGTCACAATTCTCAGGGAGAATGACAGATCTTCTTCAGGTTCCCGGCAGGGTGGCTCGAGACCTTCAGTAGTGGGCCTGTCAGGAGAACATTCTGAAAGGAGAACAATTTTGGCAACCCTGGCCGGAGATAACAGTAGTCACGGATGCCTCACTCACGGGGTGGGGAGCTGTAGTGATACACGAAATTGCAACCTTGCCAATCAGGGCTTTAGATGACAGCATTAGCCGCTGAAAGCCAATAGTGTATTCAAAGTATGTGCTAAAAATGCTGAAGGTAGTCTGTTGTAGCACTTCCATTATGCAGTAGTGAGCTACAAGGAATATGCAGGCCTAGTATGAAATAGGTCACATTATGCATTGTTGATAGACAGGCAGGGAGAGGGCCCCTAGCTCTGTAGCTAATAGGTATTTTTGGAGTGTTTGGAACATCATGGCACCTATATAGCGCTTAGATAGCCAGTCTTAAGCGCTATAAACACTAAGCTATGAGTGCATGCCTTTTAGAGCTTGCAGATGGGGTTAATACATCCCTGCTTCCCTTAGAATATTCAGCCTCACTAACGGTAGCCCTGGCTCCAAGCTAATCTTCCTTTTCTCTGGGAAGGTACTGATAAGACATTCCTCAGCCTTCGCAGATGGGAACCAGGGAGGGGTAGGAGCGAGCAGGGAGCCTCTCAGAGAGAGTTGGGTTTTTTCCATGAGCCAGTTGCACAGGGAAAGTTCTGGAACTGTGCGTCATGGTGACTGACAGCACGAGATTATAAAATATCCATGCACACATGACTCGGTGGGAGATCGTCCTGTGGACTTGATTCGTGCACAGTCAAGTGCCCGGAATTGGAGCTCTGACGGCACTCCTTCAGCTCTGTCCTCTGAGCGGGGCTTGACAGCTAGCTTATGAGGGCCAAGGTCTCCCAGTGCTGATTAAAGGGGCGTAAGACTGTGTTTCTCTATGTTTCTCTATGTTTCTCTAAATTCCATGTTTCTCTATATTTTGCATTGCTCTAAGTTTTATGCTTTGTAATATTCTCTAACTTGAATACCAAATGTATATGAAATTCACTGCTTAGAATAAATATGCTAAAACTTTGAGGGTGTCATTTGTCACTAGCATGAGATCACTGCTCAGCACAATAGAACCTGTATTTTGGGCTGAATTGGGTATTTTTGCTCTCAAAGGGCTGGCCCCGAGGAAGATTTTGCCCATATCAAGACAGGAGCCCATGCCAACGACTTGACCATCAGCGGTCGTTGGTCTCCATCGGAGTCCAGACTACATATCAACCTGTTAGAGCTGAGAGCCATCAGACTTGCGCTGAAGGCGTTCCTGCCAGCTGTACAAGGGAAGAACGTCCTGATAATGACGGACAACACGGTGGCCATGCATTACCTCAACAAAAGAGGAGGCGTAGGATCACTACCCCTGTGCAGAGAGGCGATGCAGCTCTGGTTTTGGGCAATCCAAGAAGGAATCTCTCTATCGGCAGTTCACCTAGCCGGAGAGAAGAACTTGACAGCGGACGCTCTGAGCAGGCAGAACACAGTCTCCCATGAGTGGGAGCTAGCTCAGGAAGTCCTTCAAGAGATCTTCGCCCTTTGGGGAACCCCTCAGGTAGATCTGTTCGCCACCAGCATAAACAGGAAATGCGACCTGTTCTGCTCAAGGGAATTTCCCCCGAGAGGAGCTCTGGGAGACGCGTTCATAGTGGACTGGGAGTTTCCGCTTCTGTACGCGTTCCCACCGGTCCCTGTCATTCCTCAAATGATCAGGAGGTTGAGAAGATTCCGGAGAACCATGATCCTAATTGCCCCGGATTGGGCCAGGAGAACGTGGTACCCGGACCTTCTAGACTTGTCCATCTGCCCTCCAATTCGACTTCCACTCAGAGAGAACCTACTCTCACAGAAGGGAGGTCAGGTTCTCCATCCAGACATCAAAACCCTCAACCTTCACGCTTGGCTTCTGAAAGGCTGAGGTACAAGGATTGGGACCTCCCTGATGATGTTATGGAGGTGTTGCTTTCGGCAAGGAGGCCAGCAACAAAGTCTTTATACCGCTGCCGTTGGAACAGATTTTGCAGCTGGTGTAGAGAACAGAATATCGACCCTTTTTCATGTGGTACACCAATGGTTTTGTCCTTCCTACTACATTTGGCAAATTCAGGCCTTCAAGTTGGCACCATTAAGGGCTATCTCGCAGCGCTATCCATCTTTAAGCGTACTGCGGAAGAACCATCCTATTTCAAATTACCCTTGGTAATACAGTTTCTAAAGGGGTTAACCAATGTTTATCCCCCAAGACCATTCCAAATTCCCCTATGGGATTTAAATTTAGTACTAACTTTTCTGATGGGTACACCTTTCGAACCTCTCCATTCTTGTTCGTTAAGATTCCTTACCCTTAAAACTGTTTTATTAATAGCACTTACATCTGCTAGAAGGGTGAGCGAATTACAAGCTCTTTCTTGTAAACCCCCTCACACAATATTTCACAAAGACAAAGTTGTCCTGCAAGTGAAGCCTAATTTCCTCCCAAAGGTGGTTTCTGAATTCCATATCACTCAGAAGATTACCCTACCATCTTTCTATCCTCCTCCTCACCTGGGGAAAGAGGAAGAGAGGTTACACAGGCTAGACCCTAGGAGGGCTTTAAGTTTTTACATCAGTAGACTAGCCAGGATAAGACAGGCAGACCAGCTGTTTGTAGGTTACGCAGGTCACAAGCTGGGGTTACCAATAACTAAGCAGACCATTTCCAGATGGATCATTCTAGCCATTCTGGAATGTTATAAACTGGCAGGGAAAGAGCGCCCTCAAAACCTTAGGGCTCATTCGACCAGAGGTATTGCAGCTTCATCGGCCCTCAAAAGAGGCGTGCCGGTTAAAGACATATGTGCGGCCGCTACATGGTCGTCTGTCCATACCTTTACACGTTTTTACAATTTGGATTCCTCCTCCAGTCAAGAGACTAGGTTTGGAAGGGCTGTACTGCATTCTATTCATCAATAGAAGACAGCGTGAAGTCAGTACTCCCTCCTCCGATAATAGAATACTGCTGTGGGAGCCTATCTAAGATGAGGAATACGTCGGAGGACACAATCCCTTCGAAGAACAAGTTACTTCTTACCTTGTAACGTTCTTTCGACGGGATGTTCCTCCGACGTATTCCTCATCGACCCTCCCATCCATCCCCGCAGTTCTACTTCCCTTGTTGTTGCAACTTACGCTCCTTCAGGGTGATTAGTTAGTCCAGAAAGTATTATTGTGGTCTACAAAACGGAACTGAGCAACGGATGCTGCGCGCGGCCTTTATAGGCAGGATGACGTCGACGTCGATACGGCGGCTGTCGAGGGACATCGACTCGGAGGACGTTGACGCGCAGCGCCCTCTAGAGAAAACATTTTCCGAGGCCAGCAGAGCTGGAAGGTGATATCTAAGATGAGGAATACGTCGGAGGAACATCCCGTCGAAAGAACGTTACAAGGTAAGAAGTAACTTGTTCTTTCTGTGGATAGGAGAGAGAACAGGGATGTGTGTCTCGAAAACTCCTCACAGGCGAACGCCAAAAAGGAATGCGTCTCCCGACAACTCCTCACTGACGAACACCAACAACTCACAGAGCTCACGAAATAGTAGTTGCGGGAATGGCACGGGAAAACAAATGACCATGGCACAATAGAGGGGGAGAGACAGGAATGTTAACGGGGAGGACGTGAGGGGGTATCTATAAATTACAAGGGAACTGAGGAATTCTTGTCAGAGGGATGAACCGTGGTAAGCGTCCGCTGAACACAGCTGAAGACGCGAAGCGCCGTTGAACAAAGGGGAGGGGCTTAAGTACTCCAGAGTGACAGAAAACTAGACCGCTTGCCCAATCTAGGGGTTGCAACACCAGGCGGCCATGTTGGTTGATGAGGAAGCGCCCTTGTAGCATAGCCCAAAGCCTACCTATCCTTAGACCAGGAATTGTAAGCGGCCACCCAGGAAATTTTGGAAATTCTTTTGAGAGGGAACCCAGTAGTCATGACAAAGAGAGACACAGGGAAGGATATGGAAATAATACATTACTGCTGATAATGAACATGACACACTCAATTCTGAGAAAAAACAATTGTTGGGTGTGTGCTCACTTACCACAGCATGGTGGTAAGGGAATAGGTTGGTATGTGCATCCCCTGCCATTGAGTTCTGCATGTTATGAGTCCTTAAGTGCATTGTATTATGGAAAATGGAACAAGAGTGAAACGGGTCGATTAGACAAAACAAACATGAACGAGTTTGAGGAAATAATTATGAAACCTGTAGGTTGTTCTATATTTCATAAAACACGACTGATAACACCAGTAATTATGCCACAAGTGTTAGAAGAACTCCTAGAAGCCTATGGAGACACTGGAAGTTACATCAACCACAATATACTCAGTGGAATCCAAGATGGCGGCTCCTTGATAACATCTCTATCCACCAACAATGCAGGTCTAGTCTTTTTCTTCCACTTTGTCCTTCTTCTCTTTCTACCAATTGTTCGTACTTATTCCCCGCGAACAAACTGGTAACTGCGTTGCTACTCTGTTCATAGCATTGCTCCCTTGTTGTTGTTCGCTCGTATCTTTTGGTACCTGCTCTCACTCAGACCTCCTTCTGAGTCCTCCCTCTTTCCTCCTCCTTTTCCCTTCCTTCGCAAGTCACCGTCACTTCGGTTTCTTCCTATTGCTTTCGTCCCGCTTCCGACTCCTCGTTTCGGAGCCTGTCGCCTATTAGCCGTTCTCGGCTTTGTTATCTGCTCTCTGTCTTTTCTGCCGCCCTTGGCATCCTATCCTTCCGTCTCCTATCCGCCGCCACTTGCGGACCCTGTTCTTTCCAGCCGTTCGCAGCTACTTCCATTGCTTACCTTTTCTGCCGCCCTCGGCATTTCTTTTCCTCTGGCTTCGGTTAGCCTCCGCTTGCAGCTTCTGTTGTTGCAGCCGCTCGCGGCTTCTTTCTGCGCTAACCTTTCACCCGTCTCAGCTTTGACTTACCTAACTCTTCTTCTTCACGGATCTAGCTGTGCTTCTCTCTCTCCTTTCATTCTTCTGTCTCTCCTCTGTCCCTTTATTCTGCTGCCCCATTCCTTACCTTCTTGCTAAAGCCGTCCACGTATTCTACTGAATTCAAGAATCTTCAGCCATTTTTGCACCAATTGGATTGGGATATTCTTCGTCCTTCTACCTGACACTACAGACATTGTGCATCTGATCCTCCTCTACACCTGCAGAGTCTGGGTTTTGTTCCCCAAGAGGGTTTCCCAGGGGACGGCCCCCTGGGGAGCACAGAGCACATATTCTCTGGCCTCTGGACCTCCGGGGGGACGCCTCTTACCTCTTCACGTCTGATCTTAGAGTCCGAAGAGCCGTGAGTACCCCGTCTGAGTACCAAAGTTGTAAGAGGTGGTAAGAACAAGATAGATTATTTGTGCCATATAAATCATCTGTAATCATGTTTCATATGAACCTAGAAGGAAATAAAGATACAGTGCCCCCCTCCTATACAGTAAACTATAGTTCCCTTTTGCTTGAAGAAGGACTCCTATTCAGTAGGGACATTCACTAAATGTATGAATATAGCGTTCCTCGAAAGAGAGGGAGAACCAGTATATGTAGGTGATCCTGTTTATTTTATATGTGGAGAAAAAGCGTATCCTTGGTTACCTAGAAACTGGGGAGGTACTTGTTATTTGGGGATTCTGTTTCCAGGGGTGTTTCTTTCAAAAACAGCAGACATATCCAAACTATCTAGATCAAGGCCACGGCGAGATGAGGAAGGAGGATTGATTGAGGAAGACATAGCAAAATCATTTATACCATTTTGGGGCCAAGCAATAAACTCCTATAACATGAGAATATTGGAGAAAACAATAAATGGGACAATGGATATATTATACAACATGACGTTGGAGGAAAAAGGGATTAGATTGATGACACTTCAAAACTGGATGGCTCTTGACATAATTTTGGCTGATCGTGGGGGAGTTTGTAAAATCGTGGGATCATCATGTTGTGTATTTGTAAGTGACTCCTCTCCTACGATTTTTGAAGCGATAAAAAAGTTGCACGTTTTGAGCTCCGACCTGCGCTCATGAGGATGGAAATTAGTTGCAATCCTAGTAGCAGTGCTCGAAATATTTATGACCTGTTGCTGTTGCATACATTGTTTACCAATAATTTGCACTGAAATAAGTGAGGAGTGCGTACATATAGTAACTAAAAAAAAAACTCCTAGGTTGGATACTCAAATGAATCATGAAATGAGCACAGCGAAAGAATACATGTCAATCAATATTGATGATAATAATGATGAGAATGCTAGTATGCAAAGTTCGGAATCAGATACTTTGTCAGAAAAGGATGCAATGTATGGATAAGGCGCTTGGTTTACGGCCAAGAGGAGGGTTTGTGAGTCCAGAAAATAGCCTCCCATAACATAGGGAATGTATTTTGTTGGCCGAAAACCAACCGCCTCATATGTTCGGTATCATTAGTACAGACTCATAAGCAAGACCAGAGTGCGTCCATTTTTGATGGAATAGAATTCGCCATTTTGTCTAAATTTCGCTTCTTGCTTTTTGTTCAAATTGCTTTGCTGTAAGCTTATTCTATTCCGTTAGTTCATTTTTGCTCATGCATAGAGCAAGGCCACAAGATACGTGTTGAAACACAAAGCAGGTAACCCAGACAGCAATGCCCGGTCTCTTCCCCTCTCAAGTCCTTGGAAGTGAGCAACAAGGCATTTAATCAATACGCAGGTGCCAGCTAGTCTCGCTAATGCGGTAGAAATGGTAGGAACGAACAATTAATGGCTTGAATTATGCTCTCTTTTATGGCCCCCCTTCACTGAGCCCAGTAGAGCCCTGGAGAGCGAGTTGACCCCTAGCACACGAATAGAAACTAGGAGATAGTGAGGCCTGGAATGTGTCTCTCCCCTGCACGCAGCTTGCTTGTAAGAACAGGAGCAGTGTGTTCCCTAAAACAAATTGCAAACTGTTGCTAAATGAATGTCTGAAGGTGTCATATTCGTCACAATTGTCAATCATCGAATCCATTTTGTTGGAAATACTTTATGAGCGGTATTGAATATGTCATTACTGATTGGAAGATGTTCGTTTTGCATATATGTAACTGTTGTACAATCCTTGCTCTCTTGCGTCCCTCGGGCTGGAGCACACGTTGCGGGACGTGAGACCCAGTTGGCCAACTGAGACTATTTGCTTTGCAATAAACCTTAGCTTTTGGGAATTGAACCTTGTGTCTGGCATATCAGTTTGTGTGCGGTGATTGTGCCTTGTTTCCATACGCGAGGGTCCCCTAGGGGCCAAATCACTTTGAACGTGTCCACCCACAGGTCCCATTGCACCGGGGGCTCACCAGGACTGGGCAGAAAGGCTGGGGGTGGGCAAGCATTGTTCTGCTGCATATCGGCTGCTCCCCACGTGGCAACACTGAATGGGTGCAAGTATTTCTTCTTGACAGTGGAGGTGTCAACAGTGTGAAATATTTTATTCCATAACAAAGACAAGAAAGAGAACGGTAGCCTTAATTTCTGGTGAAATCCCCCGGGATGGGCACACGCGCCCATGTCCCCTCTCCTTGCGTTATGACAATTCATATGTCCTTGACTACTTTGAACCAGGCTGTGGGCTTGCTGCAGTGTGCTCAACATGCTGTCCTTGGCGTGGGGGCAGGCAAGGACGTTGCTAAGCCACCGTTTCGATTTGGATTTCAGCAAGCTTGCCGTAGGCCCCTCCCTGCGACAGTGAAAACTGGGAGCAACGTCTTTTGGGTTCCTCGGGCAGGGCGCCTTGCTTCTTACCTGGGGAGGTCCGTCCGATCCCAGATACAGCAGGCTTCACCTCGACTTTGGCTCGGCGCAGGGGCTCCACCGGGTTGTAGCCCCCGGTCCCTACTACAAGCAAGGAGGCAGTGGGGCCTTTCACTGCCTTCGCTGCGCCAGCTGCAGGAGTCAGAAGCTGCTGCCGCGGCGCCAGCGTTGACGCCAAGAGCTGCTGGGTCACACGTCCTCTCTCGCTCCTCAAAGACGTACACGCATGGGTGTCTTCGAGGTCTGCTGCTCAGGATAACAGATCCCCGTCGACACTGTAATAAGGTGAGGAGGCGTATGGTAGATTAAGGTAAACGTTTATTAGCAGCGAGACCCTGGACCCAGCACAGCTTCCTCCAGTCTCTCCCCAACCGCTTTTCCGTAGAACCTGGAACCCTGGATGCGGATAAACAGCTGACGTGGCTTCCAGGGTTCCAGGGATAAGAGACATTACAACTTTACAACAACTGCTTCTTAAACCAGTGCTACTGTGCTGTGATAACCAAAAAAGTGCTGGAGCTTCACTAGTTACATTGCACTAGAAGGGTATTGTACCATCCAAAATTAACTATATTGCCTCCTAGTCTGTTTTTTTCAGGCTCTCCCTTTTGGCCCAGACACTGAAAATACAGTTATTGTAACTTTTTTTGAGATGTCAATACTGCAAGCACTAAATGTTAGTTACCTCTGCTTCCCCTATTCATAAAAAGGCTCTTCTGTGTCATTTTGTTTGACACAATGCCAGGTTAGGGCCCCCTGTAACGCTCTACTTCACTGCTTCAATTCCTTCATGAAAGATCGTAATGTTAAGATAAGTGTTCCTGGCACTAAGGAAAATGGCACTCTATGAGGGAAAGTGGCAATTTAATCTTGAAGCATGTGCCAGCTGTGGCTGTGGCATAGGGGGCATTGGGTGTTCCTGTATGTGATGGATGTAAATATTTCCCCTTTTGTGGAGGAGGGGTGTTATATGGCGAGTGCAACATGCACTGGGTTCCATCTACAACTGACATGCTGCATCGATCTTCTAACTTTTCTGTCCTCGTGGATTGACATTTTAGACTGTGTAACTGGGATCCTCGTAGAGTCCAGCAAACGGCTCCACAAGAGCAGAAAGCAGTTCTATATTGGAGGTCTGACCCACCATACCCCTCCGAAGCATGAGATATTGTTGATGGCAGGATCCGCAAACCATCTACAAGAGATTGCTGCTCATTCATTTCTGCTTTCCTGAAAATAATTTGTGACCAGAACTGACTGAATTGGAAGGGGCAATAGGGACATCTTCAATGAAAAACGCCAAAATTGCTCAGATTCTTCACACCGAAGCCCACTCTGGCAAAGCAGGATGCTGCACGACCGTCATATGACTGCTACATAACGCAACGCTCGCTGGAATGCCATCTATTTCTCAAATTCTTGATACTGAAGCCCACTGCGGCGAAGCCCACACAGGCAAAGGGCACAGTGTTGTGCACCGCAGGTCGCTGTCCAACCGTCAAACGACTGCTACGTGATGCAACGCTTATTAGAACCGCCCACTGCGGCAAAACCCGTTCAGGCAAAGGGTGTGGTGTTGTGCACTACAGGTGTGTAGAATGCTGCCTGACCGTTGACCGACCGCTACGTGCTATGTTATGCAATGCTCACTAGAACTGCCATTAATTGCACAAATGCTTCACACCGAAGCCCACTGCGGTGAAGCCCACGCAGGCAAAGGACGCTGCTTGGCCATCGAACAATGACTAAGTAACGCAAAGCTCACTAGAACCACCATTAATTGCTCAAATTCTTCACAGCGAAACCCACTGCGGCAAAGCCCGCGCAGGCAAAGGGCACAGTGTTGTGCACCACAGGTGTTAGGCGCTGTGATGTGGTGCCCCTAGCACCCCACGACAGCGAATATAGAAGTCCACACTCTGCCCTGCAACCCTCCACGTATTAGGTAAGTGCACTGGCGCAGTGCCTCATAGTCACCCCACCTCTACCTTTTGGAATCATGGCGGCCACTCCATCTTCCATCTGTTTCATAAATCAACAGCGCTCCACCTCATTCATAAGCAAAGCCCCAGAGTCAGGACAGCCACTCCACTCAGCAGCCCGCCATTTGCCCAGACTCTACCCACATTACTCCACCATTCCTCCTACCACCGTCCTGCCAGCACTTAATGTACAGCGCATACAGCCCACCTCCAGCTGAGCTAATCATCCCCCTCCGACACCAGCCAAACCAGCGCGCGGCTCATAGATGGACCAACAATCCAGCCAACCTGACTGTCCCCTCACCTTGCCCTCTCTACCGACATAAATACCTCACCTGCTCCCCATCCGCAACAAGTACCTCTTGCATCGCATCATGGGCTCCACCATACCCCAGCCCACACGCCCGATCACTTCATCGCCCCTCTCCCCACCAGAAACAAGTTCCTCCGTATGCGCACACGGACCTCCACCATCTTCCCTAACCCCCCAAGCCTGCATTTTACCAATGGACTCCTCCAACTGTTCTCTCAAATGTGCCCCGATCAACGCTACATCAGTCCCAGCTCACGCTCCAGAAATCTCTGACCTCCTCACTCCCAACGACCTCGACTTGCTTGCCTTATCAGAAACATGGCTTCACCCAGAACCAGGTCTCGCCTTATCAATTGCCATCCCCCAGGATTTGCCATGCTATGCAATGACAGAATCAACAGACAAGGCGGCATTTTGCCCTAATCTACAAAAACACCATCACCATCTGAGTAATTAACACAAGCCCAGTACCTAACTGCGAAATGCTTGCCACCAAACTCTTGCTCTCGCCAACCAACACCATTAGTCTCCACCTCATCTACTGCTTTGCAGGCCCCATTCAATCCTTTGAAGAGGACATCATACAAATCATCAAACCCAACATTAACCCGAGCTCTAAAATCCTGATTTTCGGAGACCTCAACCTGGGCCTTAATGACCCTGCAGATACGCATGCTTAATGGCCTAGCTACAGCCCTTAACCACGCAGGCTTCTCACAGCAGACCTCAGAGCCTACCAACATTCAGGGGTGCACCCTTGACTGGATTGCTGACCTTAACTGCAACACCTCTTAGCCAAACATCACAACATGCCCTTGGTCGGATCATCACACCATCACCTTTTACATCCCCATTAGCAAATGGCCTATCCCGAGCCACTCAGCAAAACCAGAAGCCGTAGGCCGCTGCTCCTAAAACCTCAATAAAGACTGGCACATACCCCTCTCACAGACCTCAAGGATCTTACCAATATAGCAAGCAACCCTGAAGCCCTTGTCAATGTTTATAACAACACCATACTGCAAGTTGTCGACATACTTGCCCTCCGCTTAAACAGCACAAAGCCAAACCCGGGCCAAAGAAAAACTCATGGTTCACTCCGGAGGTTCTTGCAACCGGTGCTGAGAAAAGTGCTGCAGAAACAGCTTGGAGAAAAGACCCCTCCTCAGATAACAAATCATGGCTCACTACCCTTGAAAAAGACTATAGAAAAGCGACACACACTGCAAAAAGCCAGTAGCTACAATGCAAGAATTGACAACGCCAAATCCAACTCTCGCAAACTTTTCACCATCCTGTGATTCGTCCTTGTTAATCCTAATATAGTGGTATGATGGTACTTACCCCCTTCCGGGTGGCCTACAGAGGCAATATATATTTACATCACATGAAACGGGGGTTATTTGTCTAGACAAACATGGCTACGCAGTTAATGGCATTGCATTGTTCACTAAAAGTAGTGTCCTTTTTGATGTTTACTCACACAACGCATGTTGTGGGCTCAATGTAATGATGCATCACATGACCAAGGCATACATTCATTTTCAAAAAGTGATTAGCAGGTTTGGTCATTAAAATGTTATTGATTAGCAAACAACCTCATTTGATTAGCAATGTTGTACTAATATTTTTAATGTCACCAGAAGTTATTCGTACCTAAGACATAAAAAGAGCTTCAATAGTGCATTTTCAATAGTGCACAGTAAAAATCGGGATTCCATCAGTGGAAAGCTTCCCTCATCCTAGAATACGAAAAAAGAGAGCCAAATTCCCCTCCCAACTTGTTAATAAACTGCTGTCTTGTTATGAAGGAACCCTTAGGGTACATGTCTCTGAAGTACCCCGTTCCCAGTGTGGTCCAGGAGTTGGCTATCCATTTATCGCACGTTAGTACCAGAATTGGAATCCCCCAGCCCAAACTCTGGCGCGTAATTCTAATTCTAATTGGTTATTTATAACACGCTTAATAACCAGAGGTTTCTAAGCATGGACCCAGGGATCAAACCTGTGTTGCTCCGTCGTCTTGCTTCCAAGACAAGCCCGTTGCCCCAGAGCTATCCTCCAGAGATTAGGGTAGTATTGTCCCTCTAATCAATAGAGTCTTGCTCATGCATTTGCTGGGCAAATGACTGGTTCATATTTACACATACACGTGTCCCGCGTTCTACAGGAGTCAAACCAAGGTTGGCCACACTGGCTCGGCTTGTGTATCATTGTACTCTGATTTGGATTTTTTAATTCTGGACGTCCATCCTAGGCTGTCCTCCTCCCCTGGTCCTCTTCGTTGGCTTGGGCCGTCTCTGGGCAGTTTCATCTGCCGCATTGCTGTTTTACCACCTTGGCATAGGAAGCTTGCATCGCCCATAAGGGTATTAGTACTGCAATCCCCATCTCTCCTGTTTTTGCCATTTTAGGTCGCCTTCACTGTATTAATCACGGGTTGCTTTCTGTTGGCTATTCTTCTGTGCTATTCAGCCATCATAATCTACTCTGCTCTGTTCCTCCATCTTCTAGGACCCATCTTCGCTGTTGCTTTCTTTTCTGGCTGGTGGGTTCCACTCCTAGGAAGACTGATAATTCTTTTTGGCAGCCTGGGTTGTCGGTGGATCAGGGTTCAAGTACCTGAGTGGCCGAATCCTGTAAACTGCAACTATAAAAGCAGATCTGTACTCACTGTGTTTCATTTGGTAACCACAAACGTGAGAACTTACCTCTGGGCTGGCGGCTTCTTTGAGATACTTACCCGCAAGGGTCGCTGTGGTCAAAGATCTCTGCAGACCCCGCTTCTACCAGCTTTTGCATTAGTTGAACTGGCCCGAATCTTGCTTGGCTGCATCCCTTCCTGGGGATGCTGGCTCTCGAACCTGACACTGGAGCTCTTCAAGTGTTTCTCCTCTGGGGTCGGTTCTTTTCTCGGCACCTGTGGGGTACAACTGCAACTTATCCTTCCTTTTGCTCATAACAGCAGCTGTGTTTACTGACTTTTTCCCGTTTATTCGTACGTGTAACTTCAAAATTTTAATTGAACTCTCCTAAAGTGAATTTTCAGGCATTTTCCTGCCGCTGGACATTTTTAATGGGTCCTGCAAAGGTGCCTGGGGTTTTAGCAAGTACAATTGATGTAATATGTATTTTAAAGTCTTGCATTACTCTCCTGCCTATGACGAATGCTTGCTTTCATTGTATCACTGTAAAGTCTTACTGTATCATTTTTTTCTAGGAGTGTGTTCTGACTTTTGGTGGCCTCTTGCTTTGTGTTTGTAAGTGTTCTCCAATTTGTAGCCCCCTCTATGTGCACAATTTACTGTATGGAGCACATTTGTATTATTGCTAATACTGCGACTTTGTCCAGCGTTGGCCTTTTGGGCTCCAATTTGTACCAAGACTGAGAGAATGTATTATTCTACTGTGTGGAGAGAGGATCCGTGTAGACACACAGGGACATTGCTAGGTATATTCCTGGGCGTATGCTTTATGGCAGGGATCAAAAGGAGCATTTACACTGCCCATTATGCAACTCTGTAGAATGGCAGAGGTTGTACTGCCATGGATAATGCCTCGAAAAACAAGCATCTGGATGATGCAGTGGAGGAGTTCCCCTGCCAGGGGACATGTGAGCGAGAAAAAGAAGAACGCTCATGAGTCCAAACACTTGGCTAGCACTCTCTCCAAGAAAAAGCTGAAAACTCTCTTTAAGCAAGTGCACTAAGATCAAAAGAGGAGGAATGGTAGGAAGTGGAAGTCTCATTCTTCCTCCTTGAGCTGCCCATCTTCCTTCCCCAGTTAAAGCTCCTCTGATGAAGAAGAAGCTACTGGAAAATACGTGGATCGGGCGGTAGTTAAAGGGATGAAACATATTTATGAGGCCAGGGGGCTAAAGGAACAGGTGCCAGTTTCTGCATCCTTGGATCCTAAAATATGACAAGCATGTCAATTAATGTGGGTTCATTTTAATGAGAGTGTCTGGGGTAACAAAATGGCTATGGAAGCTTCCCTTTTGTGGAGGCGCCATGTTCACATCAGGTACTGGAAGTCTGAAGGGTCACAGAAATCCATGGGGCCTCATTACGACCCTGGTGGGCGCGGTATGAACGGTGCCAGTAAGGTACCGGCACCGTTAATACCGGGCCGCCACATTACGAGTTTACTCGCGTGTGGCGGTATGCACGTCTGGTCTGGCCAGACGTGCATACCACCACCCACGAGCAGACCAGGATGCTAACAACGGACCTGTCATTGACGGGTCCGTTGTTAGCATCCTCCCCATTCCCATTGAACCATATGGGTGCTCAAATGGGAACGGGGACGTACCGGGTTCAGGTCCCGAAAATGGGAATTAACGGGCCCACAAAACTCAGAATGACCCAGTAATTCCCTTTTTTCGGGACCCGGACACGAGTTTTGAGGTAGCCATGCCGGTAATGACGGCATGGCTCCCTCCAAACTCATAATGAGGCCCATGATGTTCGAGGCCAAGGTCCATAAGGTCTTCAAGGCGAACCAACATGTGGACAGATTCTGAAAAATGTCCTCCACTAAGGCAAGTTCCTGGACTGCCAGACCTCAAAATCTAGTTTCTTCAGATCTTGTGAACAATGGAAAGGCATATTCTATAGAAACAGGGCACGCCTTCTATCAAAGGGCAGAAGTCCTAAGAACCACAGTTGGCCGGTGGGACGCAGATTGAAGTGCTACTTCAGGGTTTGGGACCAACTGGTGACATTTATTTTCTATGTCTGCCCATATTAGCCATGCTTAATATGGCCTGTGATCTGAGTTGCAGACAATGCCTTCTACACTGTGTGATGAAAACAGTTTAATATTGAGTGAAATGCAGGTCTCCTTGCTATAATGCACAGCGCGATGCAAAGACTTGTATATTTAGTGAAATGCAAGCCGTGAGATTTTCATGTTGCAATGAAGTTTTTTCTTAAAGTGCGGGCTGCAAGCCAATGACCATGAGCCTGGTACAGCACCTTCTGATTATGTAAACAATGTCAGTTAACGGCCTTGTAGGCCCTTTCCGGGAAGGAAGCTAATGTACTCGCAAAACACAAAACATAGATAGTGGCGAACACTGCGAACTACAGAACACAGGCCTTCTGTAATTCTTTTATGAAGGACAGAGCCGTGTCTCTAGCCATGCTGTGCACACAAAATGTGCTTTCAGCTAGAAATACAATTATTGACAAAGTCCCTAATGGCCTCTGAAGAACAGCACCATGTCCTTGTCCATGATGTGTATGTGAACGTGTCAGAAATTTCCTCTGTAGAATCACCTTGCCCGACCGAAGCCCCCTCCTCCTTCTCCTCACCTGATTCTTCAGTAGTAGATGACTGCTTTCTGTGCTTCCTCCTTTGTGTTGCCTTTTTATTTTGGAAGAGGTACAGCCTTCCTCGGATGGAAGCCACTATGCCGCTGTTCTAAAAACAGCTGACAGAGGACCCCCACCCGAGAACGCCTGGGACAAGAAGAAAAGCCAAAGGCTAAAAAAACCTCTTGTGTCTTGTCCTGCTGCTTGATTGTCGGTAACAGTTTTCATGGATTCTGGGATATCGAGTTCTGATATTCTAGAGGAGGCCTTAGACATATGAGGATCTCCAGTAAGACAAATATAGCCCCAAGCAGGAGTTTCCGAGAGGTAAGAAACTTACAGGAGGTGTACCAGCATGAACGGCACTGAAAACGCGTGAGAGCGTAAGTGACGAGAAGAAAAAAGGTGACAGTGGAAGACTGCAGCGAGAAAGAGGCTCCAGAGAGGACAGTGGACAGAGGAGCTGTAAGTAATTCCAGCGGGTAGAGAGAATATGGACCACTGAAAAGGAACAGTGACCTGAAAGCTTATACTGAAGAAGCGAAAGTGAAAAACCGGTGAAAGGCAGAAAGGCAAAGTAGCGAAAGCAAAAAGCCAGAAGAGGAGAGAGAGAGGCTAACGCAGAACCGAGACAGTTACCGTGGCAAACGCTGGGCAGAAAACAGAAACAAGAGAGACCAGCTGAGACCGGGGAAGAGATTAAGGAGAACGTGAACAGCACCAGGGAGAAAAGAAAGGCAGGATAGAATGGCAGAGGGAGCTGCTAGAGGAAAAACTCACTAGTTTCGGACCCAAAGCAAAAGCACAGCAAAAGGGGTTGCAATGCGAAGCTTGAAAAGGGAGGCGGGGCTATAAAGGGAAACAGGCACCGACCTCAGAGATTAGAGCATAGCAAGGCAAACGTGAGAAATGTGAAGGGAGAGTTAATGGCGGCGAAACCTCCAGGAATGCCACAAGCACCAAGAGGGCAGGCGTGTGACAGAACGAGGATGTCAGATAAAAATACAATTGTTGGCAGAATCCCTAATGGCCTCTGAAGGACAGCGCCATGTCCTTGTCCATGCTGTGTGTGTGAATGATGCTTTCAATACAATTGTTGGCAAAATCCATAATGGCCAATGAAGGACAGACAGTAGGCATGGCAGGCTTTAAAACAGGGACGGCTCCGAGGATATGTAACAGAGTAAGCTCAGCCCATGTCCATGGCTTTTCAGGGTGATGGAGGGATACAGAAGCAGGCGCAGATGGCTGGACGGAGATGAAGAGCAGAAAAGGCTTCCCAGATGGGAGGGGTGTCATGATCACCTCGAGGGTTGGAGGTTTGGGACCATTACTGCAGGCTAGAAGGTGTTCTTTCAATAGACATGTGGGGGCTAGATGGTTATAGGCCTTGCGTATTAGGCATGCTTCATGTTCATTAGCTTCAGAACCACAGTGGGACCCATAGGGACTTCAATGTTAGAAGGGTTCCGTAAAATTGCGGCCTCATGGTTCGCAAACTGAATATCATGAGAGAACTAGTAGTTGGGCGAGGTGGACTAATTAATCCTCGCCCGTGCCTTAGCATGTGCTGCGCGTTGGTCCTACTGACAGCGGCGCAACGTTTACCGGCGCTCCGTTCCACAGACCTGCAAAGTAAGAAAAAATCCATGTTATAAACTTAAGTTAATCTGAAAAGTTCACAGAACACAAATTCAATGTACCTGACCTGATCTCTGTAGCAGCTGTCTTCAGTAGTCGTTCCGAGTTCCTCACCTCAGACCTACGACATTCTTCGGAAGCTGCAGCCATATTCCACAGAGCTTCTGAACTCTGATACTCCGACAACCTGAAATACAAGGTACAGAGTTATAAGAGACATTTAAAACAAAGACCGCGCAAGAAAACAAATTACACATTTGAACTCACCTCAGACATTCCACGAACCTCTGTGAGTTTTCAAGCGCTGGGCCTTTTAGCGAACTCCAGCAGCAAAACCACGCAGTCTTGTTGCACTGCGCGCCATCAAATTACGCACGTAGACTCACCTCGGTGAACACTACGTCGCGGGTGTTCCAAAAATGCCTGTATTTCCTTTGGGAGGTTTTTTCCTTCAACCTGTAAGAGAGATAGAGAGAGATTGAACGTGAATCCAGAGACTACAATATACTTAGTGACAACACCAAGGTTCAATATCATTATACTTACCTGTTACTCACCACACCTATACTGCCAGGGGCGATGTCGTCTCGGAGGTAGGCGTAGCCACAAAAGCTAAGATCGACAACAAGCCTGATTCGAAAACGACCTCCCAGAATACAGGCCTCCTCAACTTGAGGGAAACTCTTTTTTACGATACACCCCTCTGCTGTTGTAAAAAGACAGACAGAGGAGTTGATCCCACAAAAGAGTGGGGAATACACGCACCGCTTACACCAATGCTGAAAAAGAAACAACAATCGTTAATGGTCTGCACAAGTCTCATCAAACACAATCCCACTAGAGAACAGAGTAAGTACCTTGTATTATCTTGTTAAGCACAGGAAATCACAGACCTAGAAAATAGGGAATATTACTGGATGGATAGAAGTTCTTAAAGCCACTCCCCTCCTACTCAAGAATTAGTTCTTACCAACTAATATGTTGCTGTGACAGTTTAAGTGCCTGGTCTCCCTTTTCTCCCCCTTCTGTCAAACTCTCCTCACCAGAACCGCCGGAATCGCTGTCGGGGTCCTGCAGATGCCGTCGGAGTAGATAATCCTTCTCCTTTTTCCGATGAGCTTGCTTGTCACGGAGGGAGGCCACCGTGACCGCTGAAGAGAACAGCTGTCCGAGGACCTCCCTTCCGGAACCAAGCCGAAATAGGGGAAAAAACCCTGAATGGGGAAAAACCCTTGGACTCCTCTGGTCTGTAGCCCGGAAGGCGTAGTTCCAGCAGAAAGTAGACTTTCAGATGGGTAGGAGGTAGATAGTAGACTGGATCCGTATGCGTAACTGAAGGCAACACTGCAGCGGAACAGGGGAGTCCTGTCGTGGGAGCAGGAACACCCACCAGACAAGGCTGCAAGCGGGGCAAGGACCGGAGGAGAGGTAAGCAAATTATAAAGGCGCCAGGTAAGTAGCGGAGAGAGAAAAGAAAAGCGCAGGGAAAGGGGCGGCGCCTATCCGCAGGGACGGGGCCGCAAGAGAAGAGAAACAGAAACCGCCGAGGCGCGGCGGCAGCAGAGAAAACTGGAGGGGAGAGAAAGCAAGAAGAACACTCGCTGGAGGGCGCGAGTGACTGAAGCCTGGACAGAGCGAGGCAGGAGCGAAGAAACCTGGAAGAGCGAGAGCTTCCAAAGGATAGTTGCAACGCAAGGACCGCTGGGCCGGGAGAGTAGATATACTCCCAGCGGCCCCGCGCTACAAGGAGGAAAAAGTAACGGACACAAAGGAGGGACTAGTACCTCCCGTACCTACGTCCCAAAACCCAGCGCGGAAGAAACCGCCAGTTGGAACGCCTGCGGGTGACAGAATGCCCCCTTCCAGTCCGCACCACCCCAGGTTTCCCCGGGTGCAGGCGGTGGAACCTGGCGAGCAAGCGAGGAGCATGCACCTGAGAAGCAGGTTCCCAAGAGTCCTCCGACTCCGGATAACCCTTTGAGGACAAAAGGTATTCCAACCTCCCTCGGTAGAACCTAGAGTCTCTAATGTTGGAGACCTCAAATTCTGCTTGATTGGGTGTCTGTGAGGGAGTGTGTCTGGGCACTGGTCTGTGATGAGAATCGGAATAGAAAGGTTTAAAGAGAGACGAATGAAATACAGGGTGAATGCGATTCAGAGAAGGAGGCAGCCGAAGACGGTGAGCCACAGGATTGATCTTGAAAGCGAGGGGAGAGTTTAGAGGGCCTTGTCCATCTGGGTAAAAACCGAGTGGACAACCACACCTTGTCGCCTGGCTTCCAATCTGGACATTCTTTGCGGTGTTTATCTGCTCCGATCTTCGCTCTTCTCCTGCTGTTCTCTAAACTCCGCAAATGCCGTGGCATGGGCATCCTTGATCTGATCTAATACCTCTTCGGCCGCTGGGGAGTTGGTAAAACTGGGAACCTCAGGAAGAATGGACTTAGGGTGGACCCCATAAGTACAGAAGAATGGCGAGAGACCAATGGCAGCATGCCTGGTATTGTTATACGAGAATTCTGCAGTAGGCAGTAGAGAAACCCAATTGTCTTGATGCTGAGTGACGTAACATCTCAGATATAGTTCGAGAGTAGCGTTCAGACGTTCCGTCATCCCGTTGGATTGGGGATGGAATCCCGAAGAGAGTGCTCTCTCAATCCCCAATCGGTTACACAGGGCTGTCCAGAATCTCGAGGTGTACTGACTACCCCGATCAGAGATGATCTTGTCAGGTAAACCGTGAAGTCTGAAGATGTCTCGTGCAAACACCTCAGCCATCCTGGTGGCTGTAGGAACACCAGAAAGAGGAGAGAAATGTGCCATCCTGGAGAACGCATCCACCGTGACCATGATGCAGGTACAGGATTCGGATACCGGTAGGTCTACAATGAAATCCGTAGAAACCAACCCCCAGGGGCGAGTAGGCATCTCAACTTGGGTGAGTAACCCCAACGGTTTCCCTGTAGGATATTTAGACCGAGCACAAATAGGACAGGTCTTCACAAAGTCCAGGGTATCTCTTCTCACGGTGGGCCAGGAAAAATTCCTCGAGATGAGCTCCAGGGTGTTGATTCCCCCGCGGTGACCTGCAAGGCGAGAAGTGTGACACCAATCCAGAATCTTCTTCCGCAGCATGCCTTCCGGAACATACAGTCGTTTCTTGAAGAACAGCCAGCCGTCCTTCTCCTGGTAAGGAGCGTCGGAGTGTAGCGGTAATTGGGGAAGTTCCTGAACCACAGCGGCTTTAACCTCTTGTAGGAAAGAGGTAACAAGGGCCAATATCCGGTTGCGATGAAACATGGGTTCAGCGGATAACAAAGCCCTTTCCTTGCTGGAGTCCTTGCGGGATAGGGCGTCTGCCAGACGGTTTAGTGACCCAGGAATGTAAGAAATCTGGTAATCATATTGCGAGAAAAGATAGGCCCAACGTGCTTGCCTGGAATTAGAACACTCCATTTCCTGGAGGGCTTTCAGGTTCTTGTGGTCAGTCCTGATAAGGAAGGGATGTCGGGCCCCCATGAACAGATGGCGCCATTCGTCGCAAGCCAATTTCATTGCCAACAGCTCCTTTTCTAGGACAGAATAATTCAATTGACTGGGTGAGAGGGTCTTGGATAAGTAAGCTACCGGATGTTCCTCTCCACCGACAGCCTGAAGTAGTACCGCTCCGATGGCAATTGCAGAGGCATCGGTCTCCAGGATGAAGGGCTGAGTTTGGTCCGGGTGTCGGAGAATCGGAGCTGAGCAGAAGAGATGTTTGAGCAACTTGAAACTGTTCTCGGTATCGGCTGACCAGCGGAACGGCGAGGCCTCCTTCTTGAGTAGGCGAGTGATGGGGTACACCACTTCCGAGAAGTTGGGGATGAACCTTCGGTAATAGTTGGAGAGTCCCAGGAACCTCTGCACCTCTTGGACATAAGTGGGGGCGGACCATTCGAGAATGGCCTGAACCTTCCTTTGATCCATGTCTATTCCTTCTTCTGATAACTTGTAACCCAGATACTGCACCAAAGGTAACGCAAATTTGCACTTCTCGGCTTTAACCAATAGCTTGTTCTTCTGTAGACGTTCAAGAACTTGAGTGACATGAACGATGTGTTCCTGTAAGTTTGAGGAGTAGACCAAGATATCATCCAAATAGTTGATGACAGAAGTGGAAAGCATGTCGGAAAACATTCTGTCCATAAATCTTTGGAACGCTGCAGGAGCGTTAACCAGTCCAAATGGCATCACCTTATACTCGTACAGGCCGAATGGAGTGCGGAATGCCGTCTTCCATTCATCACCCTTGGAGATTCTGAGCAGATGGTATGCGTTTCTGAGGTCGAGTTTGGTAAAAATTCTGGCTCCTTGTACAGCCTCGATGATATCGGAGATCAATGGCATGGGATAACGATCTCGGATAGTCACCTTATTTAGACCTCTGTAGTCTATACAGGGTCTAAGTTCAGTGGAATCCCTTTTCTTGATGAAAAATAAGGGAGCCCCTGCAGGGGATTTCGAAGGCTGAATCAGCCGATTCGTCATATTTGTGTCCAAATAGTTACGTAACACAAGCTTCTCCGTAAGTGTTAAAGAGAACATTCTGCCGAAGGGAACTAGTGCATTGTGTACCAGATCTATGGTACAGTCCTCGGGCCGTTGGGGTGGCAGTTTGGAGTGAAGGCTTTCTTGGAATACTTCGGAGTATTTCTAACAAAAATTGGGTAGTGCAAAAACCCCCACACAGTTGGAGGTGTGAGCCGTAATAGATTGAGGGGCCTTCTGACTCTTCGGTGGAAGACAGTGTTCGGTGCAGTATGCAGAACAGAAACTCAGCTGGTTATTTGTCCAATCGATTTGGGGATTGTGACTGCAAAGCCATGTGATCCCCAAAATAATTGGAAAATTTGCAGCCCGGATGATGTCGAACCTTATCACTTCCGAGTGCTGAAAAACTGTTAAGGATAGCTCTTCAGTGGTATGGGTGATGAGTCCGGATGATAGTGGAGAGCCGTCAACTCCTTCTATCTTCTGACCTTCCTTCCGGGGTATCCTGTGTAGACCGACCTTATCGGCCCATAGGGTATCAACGAAGTTTCCTGCTGCTCCGCAGTCCAATAACGCGAGAGTCTCCACCTTCTCGCCTTCTATCATGATGATAGCTGAAACTACCATGAGTCTGGAATCTTCCTTGGAGTTAGAAGAAGAAACAGTTAGAGAAACATAGGGACGAGTAGACAGAACTGGAAACCCCCGGACACTAGTCCCTATTGATGCCGAGGGTGATCGTTTCCCTGCCTCTTGTTAGGCAGTTCTGTGCAGTCTTTTAGAAGGTGTTGATCCGACCCACAGTAAGCGCAAAGTCCTTTTTCTCTTCTTCGCCGTCTTTCGGCAGCAGTCAGAGGTGCTCTTGTGAAGCCAATCTGCATCGGTTCCTCTGAAGCGGCAGCGGGAGAACGACTAGGGGGAGAGTATGTCCGAGAATCCGGGAGGAATCCTGAGCCTCGTTGTTTGCGTCTTTCCATCTTCCTTTCCTGTAGGCGATACTCGATATGTAGTGCAGCAGTTAGCAGGTCCGAGAAAGTAGGTGAGCGAGTAGATCTGGCTAACTCTTCCTTAATCTCCTCTTTTAGACCCCTCCTGAAAATGGCATACTGTGCCGGTTCTGGCCAGCCTGCGCCAGAGGCTACTGTTTTGAAAGCAGAGATATACGACAGGACGTCCAAAGAACCTTGCTTTACATCCAACAACTCTTCAGAAGCAGTAAATGACAACTCTGGGCGTTCGAAAGTCTGTCTCAGAGAATTTTGGAACGCTGCATAATCTTGGAGAATGGCATTGTTGCTTGTGACTAGGGGAGTGGCCCAGGTCAGAGCGTTGCCTGTCATGTTCAAGATTAGGAAGCCGACCTTCGCTTGGTCTGTAGAGAAAGTGCGGGGTCGGAAAGTAAAGTAGACGGTACACGCCTCTAGGAATTCCTTCACTTTCTTGGGGGCACCATCAAATTTTCCCGAGGATAGTGTTGTAGGCGGTAGTTCTGGAGGAGAAGGTTCCCGGGCGGATACCATTTGTCTAAGGAGGGCGTTCTCAGCTTTGACTCCCTGAAGTTCCTGAGACATAGCTTGAATTGCCTTCCAAAGTTCTTGCACTTGCCCTTCGGCTGACATGGTGTCTTTCTTTGGCGTTGCAATCTGTGACAGTTTAAGTGCCTGGTCTCCCTTTTCTCCCCCTTCTGTCGAACTCTCCTCACCAGAACCACCGGAATCGCTGTCGGGGTCCTGCAGACACCGTCGGAGTAGATAATCCTTCTCCTTTTTCCGATGAGCTTGCTTGTCACGGAGGGAGGCCACCGCGACCGCTGAAGAGAACAGCTGTCCGAGGACCTCCCTTCCGGAACCAAGCCGAAATAGGGGAAAAAACCCTGAATGGGGAAAAACCCTTGGACTCCTCTGGTCTGTAGCCTGGAAGGCGTAGTTCCAGCAGAAAGTAGACTTTCAGATGGGTAGGAGGTAGATAGTAGACTGGATCCGTATGCGTAACTGAAGGAAACACTGCAGCGGAACAGGGGAGTCCTGTCGTGGGAGCCGGAACACTCACCAGACAAGGCCGCAAGCGGGGCAAGGACCGGAGGAGAGGTAAGCAAAGGAGAAAGGCGCCAGGTAAGTAGCGGAGAGAGAAAAGAAAAGCGCAGGGAAAGGGGCGGCGCCTATCCGCGGGGACGGGGCCGCAAGAGAAGAAAAACAGAAACCGCCGAGGCGCGGCGGCAGCAGAGAAAACTGGAGGGGAGAGAAAGCAAGAAGAACACTCGCTGGAGGGCGCGAGTGACTGAAGCCTGGACAGAGCGAGGCAGGAGCGAAGAAACCCGGAAGAGCGAGAGCTTCCAAAGGATAGTTGCAACGCAGGGACAGCTGGGCCGGGAGAGTAGATATACTCCCAGCGGCCCCGTGCTACAAGGAGGAAAAAGTAACGGACACAAAGGAGGGACTAGTACCTCCCGTACCTATGTCCCAAAACCCAGCGCGGAAGAAACCGCTAGTCGGAACGCCTGCGGGTGACAGTTGCCACAAGTAAAGTGATAAGAAACAGGCCAAACCAATTAAGGAATCAACGGCAGGAAAAAATAACAAATGGGAAGGTAAGTATGGGAACCCAACCCGAGCTGCACGAGGGACGCACTAGTGACGGGATGGTGCACTGGTTCAGCAGAGCGTTGTAAGTGCACTTGATTAAGTCAGGGTTTTTGTAGTTCGGTATGACCAGGTCTGGGAATAACCAAATGAGTTTCAGGAAATAGGAATCAGAGAGTAAGTTGGATTCTGGGAAATGTAGTTCGGATGCACTGGTAAGAGAAAACTGGAGAGCAATTAACAAATAGAAAACTGTCCCCAGAAAAACTCGGATTCACTTACCATAGCTGGGAGAACCTGCCTCTTTATTCCAGAGATGCCGAGGATGTAAACTGGGTGATGCTGTTCTCCCGATGCCGCGTGCAGAAGGTAAGTCGATTGGAAGCGGGACCTCCTGTGGTCTGCAGTGGAGGCAGTACTCGGAACGAGTTACAGAAGAAAAGGATTCCAGCGGAGGTAAATGCCGTGACCAGAACAGTAAGAGAAAGCAGGTCGAATGCAGTCGATGGATCGTAACCAGGAAGACCAAGACTATACAAATTCGGAAGGCAGGAGTTGGTCGGAGGACGAAGCATGGTCGAAAGCCGAGTGATCAAACAAGAAGACGAAAGGTAGTTCGCAGGTAAGAGTCCGAGGAATAACTTCAATTAGAAGCACGGGAAAACAGGAAGAGAACCTATTTAACTTCCTGAACTGGACGGAGCATGAACATGAGTAAGCCGCCATGGCGTTGTAAGAGGATTCAATTCAACACTACAGTTAAGTCAATGCCTAGTCTGGGATACTGAATGGAAACCCTTATTAATATATCTTTATGTCCAGTTCATGCGTTCTGGATGACTATCCCTATATAACACCCCTCTCTTGGAATCCTCCTGACCCCACTGAGCCAAGAAGTAGTTCTGTTTTGCACGTTTAAAGGTTTATTTGATAATTTAAACAATATATATATATATATATATCACACTTTATAATAAATTAATAATTGAATATCACACTGAATCTGAGCAGTAATCAATAATGGATAGTCTGGCACTAGCACACTTGTGAATAGGAACAGAAGAATAAGGTGGTAGAGAATGCTTTATATAAGTTCAGATGGATGTAAGGTTGAATGAAAATGCAATACAGAAAATACTCAATATGATTACAACAAAACAATGTAATCACTTTTCTCTGGCAATTCACCCCCCCTTTTATGCAATGCAAGGAAATGGAAGGAAAGCCCACAGTTCTCAGAAATGCAATCAAATGTAATTCAGTTCACCCCAGCAAGCTTAGACTACAGATCGGAGTTTTAAACACAGGCCCAAAATGCTTTTACATGTGCTGGCAATGAAGTGAAAAATATGCTAAAATGCTTTTAATTCCCTCTAGAGGTTCAGGGTGAGTGGAATATACTTGGGATGAGTTCAGGCTCACTTTAGCAAGGATCTAGGAGTAACTTAGCAGGTTAAACGAATTTTTGGCAACTGAAAGCAAGAAAACTGCTGTTTTCACACGTTGAGAAATTTGCAAATTGCGGCAAATTCGTGAGTGCGTTTTTCGCGATTACAGAGGAACCACAAGGACTAGCACTATCGTTTTGGGGTCCTAGGACAGCCTAGGATCTCAGCTTCCAGATGAAAGTTACTGCAAGTCTCTAGGACAAACGGTCACGGAGATATGAGCAATTAAATAAAGGTAGTTTTTCAGATTTGAAATTTTAAAGTTCAAAGTGACAAGTGACAGCTAGCAACTAGAAAATGACAGGTGATAGCTTTTAGGCAGTTCTACTTATATTAAAATAGATTGAATTATATTATTTTAACTAAGAGATTGGTTCTGCACAGTCTGCTAGGTACTCACAATATATTTTTGAATTAGGCCTCGCCACGGATCTGGTCAGGTTTTAGACTGGACTCTGGTCTGGTCTCTGCACTTCACAATGATCTGGGTCAGCACACTGGTTCTGCTAGCAGCGGTCTGGGTCAGCTCTGCTCTCTCTCTAGCCTCTCTGGATTCTGGAGATTGATGGATTTGAAGTCTGGATCTCTGGATGTGGTATGGTCTGGCAGAGCGCGTTGCAGCAAATGGAATTGAATGTCCCTATCTGTCCTGTCTGTCTGCTTTTATGTGTTTTGAAAATGGGGGTGTGTGCAGCATCACTAGGCTCTACCCCTCTCCACTTGTCATTGGCCACTTCCTCCTCTTCCCCTTGATTGGGGGAATGAAATGAAGTGTCATCATGATGAGGTCTGTTTATGGTACAGAGAACCCACCCCTGTCAAATTACACACAATCTATATTTTGACCCAAAATACATATTTGCACAGGTACACATTTGTTTAAAATTACATGCACCCATCACATATCACAGGAGGTATCCCCTGTTCCAACTCTGCTCTTCCTGGGAGCTTGCATTCAGAAATGGCAACATATTTCACTTTTTAACGGGTTTCGCAATATTGGACATTACCCCAAATTTATATACATGTGCGCAAGGAGTATGGACATTACTTGATGAAGTATCAGACTTTTCACATGCATACATTTTAAGTAATACCCTCTTAACTGCTAGCTCGCCCCCAGATCATGCCACCGGTTCTAAAAACCTCTTAAAATGTGGGCAGAAAAATCACAAGAATTATGGTATCATTTAAATAATTATGACAAGTCCGTACTATGAGTTATTCATCTTTTTCTAAAACCATATTCTGGCTACAGGGGTGTGGTTTCCCCCCAGCACAAGGTTGAATTTCTGTTTTTTCCAGTTCTGCCAAGCCAGCTTGCTCTCACAGGCAGTGCTCCTCCCCTTTCTTTCCAGGAGGAAGCCACTTTTTACAGCCCCATAATAAAACATTTGCCTGAGTCAGGACAGGGCTTTGTTCAATTTCCTGCAGAGCCCAGGTAATTCAATCAGGGAAGTGTCATATCCCTTTTGGTGGGAGCAGCAAAAGGGCAGCGAGGCCTGGGAACACAGCTGTTGTGCAAGTATCATCTCCTGTCGGGGGTAGCTGGTGGGCAGAATTCAGTTTCATTAAGTCAGGCTTCAGATAAAATGTCACTTTTAGTTACCCAGTTTTCTGCATTCAAATAAAACTAACCATTTTTACATATGCAGCTAGAATACTGATTCTAAGTTTAAACTATGACATTTAAACAATTGCAACCTATGTGACACTCAAAAGTAGGTCACTCATTTCTTTTAAACATTTAGATTTTTAGTGTCTTTCAGTCCAAATTTACTTAAACTGCTGAAATCCACAACTCAGCCAGTCTTGTTATAAACCTTCAAGTCACTTCAGAATATAACTTTAGATTGTATCCACCTCTCAGTAAGTCTTTCTTTGGCATGTTTTGGGTTCATCTATTCAGTTTTACACTTATAAAAAAAAATCTGGTGTTGTTTTAAAATGCCGGCTTTCTGATAGTGGTGAGTACTGGTACTGCACCCATTTTTGGGATTTAAGAAAATGAGTTCCCCACAATTCTAGGTTGCTTTTGGCAATCAGCATTGCCATTCCCAATGGTTTCAGACTACTGTGTGGGTAGTCCAATGGTGGTTTTAGGCAGTGCCATTCTGTGCCCATAACATCGGCAAAATGAGTGGCAGCCTATTCTTCATGCATTTCCCTGTGCATTTTCTGGGAATCTCTGGCCATCATGATGTTTTCCATGTCAGTACTGCACAGTTTTTGAGGTAGGGCTTGGATGCGTGGATAAAACATCCCACAAGCCCCCCTCTTGCGATGGCCATTCTGTTTCACTGATGGAACTCGCAAGACCTGGGATGTTTCCTCATCTTCTTCCAATAGATGGCACAGTTCAGCATCTTTTTCTCCATCCGGTCGGATCGATCGGTTCTCCTCGCCGGTCCTGATGGGAAGATTGGGCGGTACCCCGGGCCCCTGCGTCTCTGCTCCCGGTCTCCGGATCGTCCTCCTTGGCCCGTCTCCAGGTTTTCTTTCTCCTAGGACGACAAAGGAAGAGCGGCAATACCTATTCATAGACATTTTTCCCCCACCATTGATATAGTGGGGTGGCATATAAATTTATAGTCAAAACATATGAACCTGCACATTTCTTTTTGCATTCAAAAACGAAAACACCCACATTGAGAAACTCAGAATTTGATAGGCGATATGTAGGATATTTTAAGTCAGAACTGAATTAATCTGAGACAGTACCCTCTAGGATTCCAGAGGATTCCTCCAGTTGTTGCAGAGTGTGCCTGGGATGGCAACACTTCAACTGGTTAATGTGCACCCACTTGTCTTCCTCCTCTGCCAAACCGCCTTTGGGGATGCGGATCTTGTAGGCCACAGGGGAGATTTTGTCTATAATCTCAAAGGGTCCCTTCCATGTAGGCAAACATTTTCGCTGTTTGGCCTGGTTCCTTTGGAAATTGTATAGATAGACCCGGTCCCCCACCTGATATTCCTTCCTGGAAGTCTTCAGGTCATAGTGGGTCTTCATGCTATCAGCTGAACTTTCTAGATTCCGCTGAGCATAAGCAAAAGCATGTTGAAGGTGTTTCCTTAAATTCTCCACATACTCATGAGTTGTGGAGGCATTTATCAGTGTCTGCTCTTGGGTCCTGTAGAGCAAATGCTGAGGAAGCACCATCTTGCGCCCAGTCATCAACTCAAATGGTGACATTTTGGTTGCAGATGAAGGGGTAGATCTGATGGCCATTAGGACCAGAGGTAATCGGATATCCCAACTTGGCCCAGAATCTGCCACAAACTTCTTTAATATGCTCACAATGGTTTGGTTATATCTCTCAACTGCCCCAGAAGAAGCTGGCCGGTAAGCAATATGTAACTTCCTTTTGACCCCCAGTATCTCCCACATCTTTGTCATTACTTCACTGGTGAAGTGGCTACCCCTGTCTGACTCAATCCTTTGAGGTAGACCAAAACGGGAAAAGATGTGGTTAATCATCAAGGCAGCTGCCGTTTCTGCCTTGCAGTTTGGGGCTGGGAGACATTCCACCCACTTGGTAAACAAGCATGTCACAGTCAACATGTACTTATTCCCCCTAGCAGAGCGAATCACGGGGCCTACAAAGTCGATTTGTAAATCTGACCATGGCAGGGTCATCCCCCTCTTTTGGAGAGGCGCGCGGTGTGTGAGGGATGATGACTGAAATTGTGCACACACAAGACACCCCTTCAAGTATTGGTCGAGGTCCTGCCCCATGTGTGGCCAGTATGCAACCTCTCTTAAGATTTCCAATGTTGTGTGAAACCCTCTATGACCGGCGGTGGCCGCATCATGGGCGTGACTTAACATCAGGCTTCGGAATGAGGTAGGAACCACCCACTGATCGTGGCCAGCTTTGGATTTCCTTACCAGCAAACCGTCTTGGATTCGGAACATTTTTGGACATTTCATCAACACTCTTAGGTCCTCTTTCCCAATGTAATCGGTATCCGTCAGGGGAAAGTTCTCAGGGTCCTCAAGGTGCTGGTAAAATTTGCCAATTATTGGATCCCCCTTCTGAGCGGTAATCAAATCAGCATCAGGGGTCTCCTTACTCCATTGTGCAATTGAAAGGTCGTTGTGAGCATTTATCTGGGACCTAGTGATAGCAGTGACCTGGATTTCCCCCAACAGGGACTCAATCTCAATTAGATCCCCTTGGATGGCCCCGGTTTTTGTCTGGTCCCTCTACTTTGGAATGACCCTTGATCTTTTTCCAATAGATGGTCATCTCATTCGAGGTGACCAGATCATCAATGTTTTGGATCAACTTCCCATGTTTCAAGGGTTTGTTGTTAGCACATAACATGCCTCTGGTTTTCCAATTGACCAGGTGCTCCACGAACCCGTTCCGTACATAATCCGAATCTGTGATTATGACCAGTTCTTGGAGTTGATGCTGGACAGCAGTGAGGATGGCCTGATGCACAGCCATCAATTCTGCCACCTGACTACTTCGGGGACCAATTTTGTATCCAGCGGAGGGTTCTGGGGACTCATTCACCCATGCATTCCCTACGCCGGCCACCAGTTCTTTCTCCCCGTCGTTGTCAACATGGTAAGAGCATCCATCCACATAGACAGTGGGCATTCCCTCACACTTGTCCTCTTCAAAGACTTTGTGTGGGGAATTAAGGTATGCCTCCATGTTGTCCTTGATTTGTAGACTTTCGTCCTCGAGACAGTTTTCTCTGGCACAATCATGCAAGTCAGCCAGACCTTGCGCGAGGGGACTCTTCTTGTTTTGGCCATATCTGACCTCCACAGGAAAGCCTTGCATTGACAGAATCCAGGAAGTAATTCGGGAATTACTCACATTTCCGGCCCGGATTCTGTCACTTTGGAGATATTGCAGAGGCTGGTGTGGAGTCTCCACTATGATGTGTTCCCCCTGGATAAACGGGCGGTAATTCTTCAATGCCCACACCGTTGCCAGGAGTGCCTTCTCACAATCGTTGAATTTTTCCTCCACAGAGGATAAAGTTTTGCTCGCATAGGAGATTACTTTATTGACCTTGTCATGCTTTTCATATAATACTGCCGTCAAGCACGTATTAGAGAACCCCGTCTCCAGGAAGAACTCCTTGTTTCTGACAGGGTAAGCTAGGCAAGGCGCTTGTGAGAGGCTTCTTTTGAGTTGTTTTACTGCCTCGGCTTGTTCTGGACCCCATTCCCACTTGACCCCCCCCTTCAGGAGATGAATCAGGGGTCTGGTGATCTCTGCGTAGCCCTCAATGAACTTTCTGCTGTAATTAGTCAGTCCAAGGAGGCTCCTTAGTTCCTGCAGAGTTGTGGGGTCTTTCAATTTTTGGAGGGCTTCCACTTTCTTTTCCTGGGGACAGAGACCCTGAGGAGTAATCTCATGCCCCAAGAAATTAACACGGGTTCTACACCACTGTGCTTTCTGAAAGGAAAGTTTTGCTCCGGCGGCCCTCAACTGGGTCAGAACATAACGGATCTCCGCTATGTGTTCCTCCACAGATGAACTTTTGATGAGGACATCATCTACATAAGCCAGGTTACCCCTTGCACCCAGGTCGGGCATGGCCTTATGTAGGAAAATGTTGAACTCATTACCGGAGTTAAGGTATCCGAAGGGAGTCCGGGTCCATGTGTACTGCTGGCCCCCAAAGGTAAAAGCCAGCTTGTATTGGTCCTCCCTGCTGACAGGCACGGTCCAGTATCCATTGGTCAGGTCTATTGCAGTGAATACCTGTGACCCCTGAACCTGGGCCAGCCCTTGGTCAATGTAGGGAAGAGGCCATCGGGAAGTATGGACCCGTTTGTTGAGCTCCCTGAGGTCGGCGCAGAGTCTCCACTGGCCATTTGGCTTCAATATTCCCAGCACCGGATTATTGAAGGTGCTGTGGACTGGACGGATTATTCCCCGGGACTCAAGGTTCTTAATTATTTCAGTAAGGGACTCCATGGATGCGAGAGGCAAATGATATTGCTTCACAAACACTGGAGTGATGCCAGGGTCCGTGGGGATTGTTGTTGTGTGGATGTCGGTGCGACCACAGTCATATGAGTCTACCGCAAAGAGATCTTGGAAATCCAAGAAAACTTGTTTCAACTTTTGCTTTTGTTCCAGAGTCACACAGGCATCAGCTAGGTTGACTCTCTCTTCCACCATCTGCCTGAAGCCTGGAAAGACTTCTGGTTTGGCTATCTCAGCGGCCTCCTCCAGCTGGGTGGAGAAGTCCCTGGTCAGAGTGCTGATTTGGACTGGAGGCTTCAGGTGGGAAAGGCAGCCCTCATGGACCTGGAAAATCACCTCATCCCTTCTGAAGTCACAAGTCACATCTTCCTTACCATAAGGGCAAGAAGTGTACACCAGGAAGTTCCCCCCATGCCGGGTAAAAATTCTGTCTGGTGTTGTATTGTCATCACTGTCACTGTCAAAGCAGTCCTTGGGGATTGGCCCTAACAGTTCATTACCTAAATCTATGGAAAAATGTCGGTCATCATCCGCCATTCCAATAATGGTGCCTGCGGCTAGAGTAATACTCTTTAAGTCGCTGTTATCCACCTCTATTGGAATGGTGTCATGTTCTATGTTGACTAATGGAGTTGGGTTTACCCCCAACCCTTGCTGTTGGAGAGAAGCGTTTAGGTGTATGTAAGCATCAGGGTTTTTCAAATGTTGTCCTCTTTTAACTTTCACTTCCAGGGAGAATTGTCGGGTCCTTTCTGGGATGGTGACTTCCTCTTTGATCTGAATTTCAACTGCATAAGGTAGCAATTGAGCTGACCTAAATGCTTTTTCTGGATCATCAAAGCCCATGGGGTTATCCGCTAATCGGGACCAAGCTTTGAAGTTTATTAGGTCCAAACTAATGGCAAAGCGATTGAGAATGTCACTGCCTAAGTAAAAGGCGGCAGTGACGTCTCGCACGACCCAACAATTATGGACTATGCTCTTGTTGCCAATGGAGATTTTGAGCATACACCTGCTTGGCAGGAGATGTTTGGAATTAGGTGCTTCCAGGTCCATTTCCCATTTGTCTATCAGTTTGAAGGTGGGAGTGGCTGGATCTTTTGGGAGTTGGCGAAACATGGCTTCGCTGATGAAGCTCTTACCGTGGTTCACACACACTCGAGCGAGAACAGAGTCCTTCCCATCATTTAATTGGACAGGGATGAACAACTGCTCTCCAATTTGCTGAATATCAGCCAGGCTCTGAGCTGATTTCACATCTTTCTGGACTATAGGAGTGGGAGTTTCTGATTGTGGATTAGTATAGAATCTCAGAGTGTTTCCTTCCAGTGTGGAGTACCACTTTAGACTGGAAGGAAGGTTGAATTTCAGAAATAGAGAGGACCCTCCATCACCAGTCTGTTGTCCTACTGCTATTACTGTCACGTCTGGAATTTGGCTATTCTGGAAGTGGAATTCTACTTGGTCAGATTTTTGATCAACCATGTGGCAGGTGCCGTTTAAACTAACATGGTTGACACTCTGTTTTAATTTTATTGGTCGGCTAGTCTGGGTCCAGAGGACCTTGTTTACGCAATCTATTAGGGGTGACAACCTTCTCAGGAGGTCATTCCCTAGTAAACAAGGGGTGCCCTCTGGAGTCACAACTATGACTGGGTGTTTCAACTTGTGTCGCCCAATTTTAATGTCCAAATCTGCCGTCCCCTCGACGGGAATTTCCTTCCCGTCAAAGTTCTGGAGTTGTCCAGGAAGAGAGGTGAGAGGAATTTGGTAATTCTCTCCCCTTCCTGCATTCAGTTCGTCCAAGGCCCTTCTGGACAGAAGGGTAGCTTGAGATCCAGTGTCCACCAGTGCCAAAATTGTACCCTGCCCCTGTACTTGTACCGGGGCATAGTATCTTCCCTCCTTCTCCTCAAGGGGGCACAGATAATGCACATTTTTGGACAACTGGTGGGCTAACTTTCTGGTTTTGGACATCGCAAGAGAAGAAATTTGGGCAGAATTCTGTGAAGAGCCTTGGGAATCTGAAAGAAAAAGTTGGCAACTTTGGATCAGAGCCATTGTGGGTTCCCCTGGCTCCGGTTCTGGGCCGCCCCCCCCTTTTTGGAGGCAGTCACCAGGATGGGTTTGAACCAGGGGATTTTCTTGCTGTTGGTTCTGGGATGAGATGGTGGGCGGCGGTAGCTCAGTCTCCACATCTCCCCAGTCTGGATTTGCATCCCTAGGGACCCATTTTTCTTTGGGAGGAGTTCCCCCCTCTCTGAAGGAGAAGATCCTTTTCCTAGGATCCTCTGAGGATCCTTCTCCCTCAAATTGGAAGATCTGTACCTCCTCCTCAAACTGAGTCTGTTTGGGTCTTTTGTTTCTCCTACCCCCCCCCCTCTGCTCCTTAGGAGGCAGACTTTCAGGGGCAAGAGATTTTGTTTCCGGTTCCTGGGTTTCCAGGGGCTGTTTACAAGTGAGGAAGGAAGCTTCCTCCAAGGCTTTACACCCCCCTTCCCCTTGTGCCTCCTCCCTGGGAAGCGGTGAGTTATCGGGGTGCTGCCCCCGTCATTGTTCTGGGGCACCAGGTCCAGAGTTGGGTGCGTTCTGCGCCGGCATGCCGATCTGAGGGTTCTGCTGAGCCCTCAGTATGTGACCCAGATCCCGCGCCATGTTTTGAACCTGGCGCTCTAACTGGGAAACCCGCTCAGGCTGATACGGGGCCCTGTTTTCTCCCCTGGGCTGATCCCGGGAAGGGTAGCTATCCCTTCTTTGGTAGTACCCCTGGTTGGGACGATTTGGATACCCCTCCACCCTTGGCCTCCCCTCTCCCGGATTCGGTTGTCTGGGCTCAGGGAATTGGGGAAAGAAGGGTGGAGGATTTTGGGGCTGGAAGTTGGGTGGATACCTGGGGAAGAAGTTCTGCCCAGGGTTTGGTGAGTTTCTGCCCTCCGGTGGGAAGTTAGGAGGGAAGTTCCCTGGGTTAGGTGCTTGACTGGATCCCCCCCCTTGGGCTGGAGGAGTCCACACATAACCCAGGATGGGTCTGTTTCCCTTGTAACGGGGGCTTACATAATCAGGAGAGCGAGGGACCCCATTTGTTGGGCTGCCTCCCTGGCTCCCTGTCTGTGACTGGCCCGAGGACCTTCTGGGCCTAGCCTTATTAGGTGCAGGTAGGTTTTTAGGCCCCCCCATCTCCAACTCTAAAACGGGGGTGACCTTTACCTCTGCCACCTTGGCAGCAGCAGGGGTGTTGTTGGCTTTGGGGTTTTTGGGCGCATTATTTTTATTTTCTATTGGCTTCTGCACCTCATAGATCCGGGTCGCCTGTTCAATGACCCAGTCTAAAGATCTTTTCTCGTGAAAATCCCTCACGAGCTGGGTCATTATGTATTTGGGCAAGGCATGGAAAAACGTATTAATAAATTCTCTGCTATCCGTGCGCACCCTTCTTGTGGTCTGTGCAAAAGCACGCTTTAACTCCTGCACAAATTCTTGTGGGGCCTGATCCTCCCCACATTGTAAATTGTAGGCTGCCTTGCGAGCCTCTTGAGGATTTCTATGAGTAGAAAAATGTTTCAAGATGGCCGCCTTATAGGTGGACCGTCTTAAATGATTTTGGTCCTCCAGCCCCGCAAAGAAACTGGAGTATTCCGGGGAGAAGGTCCACTTTACATATTGAATACAGCTTTGGCTGTCCTTCAGATGGAAAGTCTCCATCATTTGCTCAAACAACTCTAAGTGCTCCCAAACAGAATACTTGGCGTTCTTATGATAAGGCGTGATGACACTCCTGATTGCCTTAACCTGCTTCAATGGGTCCTTAAGCAAGGCCCTTTTTGCCTTATTGGCCTTTTTGGTCCGGGTAACCCTGGTCCATTCATCCTCTGACTCAGAGGCACTGCTCCCAGAGGTTCCTGTCTGATCTTCCAGGTTTTCCCGGATTCTGCGAGCCTGGGAATGGCTGGCAGAATGTGGGGACCTGGTCTCCTGTGTCCTGTACCGTTCAGAGGAGTCTTCAGATTCCCCTTTGCTGCCAGGATTTGATGGGTACCCCCCCACTGACCTAACTGGGCAGAGGTTTTCAGGATGCCCTTAATGGGCCTACTCTCCTGGGGTTCCCCACTAAATTGCACTGTGCTTGGGTGCCCATACCCGGATGCCCGCCCCTCCATTCCTGGGTGGTACTGGCCTATGAGCCCCATGCTTCTGGCTGGATAGTAATCTGCCATCCCTGTGGCCCTGTGCTCATGTGCGCCAGGGGACATGGGGGTGGCAGAGTCCAGGGACTGAGAGAAATAAAGGCCTCTGGTACTAGGGCTCCTGGGGTTATGCTCAGGAGTTTCTCTTTCCCAGCGAACCTCATCTCTATCCGCCCCTGCTCCCTGTTGCAATGCAAGAGCCTGCGCCTTCAGTTCCTCAGTTAAGGCCTTACTAGACTCTATCAGTCTCTCCTGCATCACTACCTGTTGTTGGAGTCTATCAGTGTGCTGGCAGAGAGCCTCATTCTCTCTCTGCGTTTCCTGATTGGTCCTGGAGCACTGGGCCAGTCTTTGCTGCAGGAGGGTTACCTCCTGAGCTGTGTCCCTATTGGCCTGCTCCTGTCTTGCCAGAGCCTCCTCACCCTCCTGGTGTGCTCTAGCAAGTCCTGGTGTTCTTTTTGGAGGTCACCCAGTCCCTGGTGGGCCAGGTGATTTTCTTCCATTTTTCTGCTTAAGTGGCAGACTTCCTGGCCTAAGGTGTCCCTTTCCTGACCAAGAGCTTGAATTTGTGACGCCAGGTCGTCCCTTTGCCTTTGGAAGGCACCAGCTTTCTGGCGCTCCTGATCAAACTCTGCCTGGGTATCCAGGTCTCTCAGGATCAGTTTATTGCTCTCCTCTTTCTCTCTGTCTAGTTGAATTTGCAGGGTGGCTACCTGCTCTGTGCATGTCCTGTTGAAATTGATCTGTTGCTCCAGCTTTTTCTGGCTCTGCAGTAGGGAGTCCAAACTGTCTTGGCGTTCCTTCTGCAAAGCCAGAATTCTGGTATCCTGGTCTGTCTTTTCCTGTTGCAGTATATCCATGTCCTCTTTTATTTTAATGATATACTGCCTACTATCATTTTCTGTCTCCTGGCTCCCCTGCAGCCTCTGCTCAGAAGAGACCAGGTCAGATTGGACCTTCTCTAACGCCATCTGTCGCTTGTTCGCCAGATCTTGGCTTTCCGTACATTTATCCTGCATGTCTCCCATATATAGGTGCAGGTATGCGGCTATCCTAACCATCTTGTCTTGTTCATCCTTAGCTTTAGGAGCCATGTATAGTTCACTCAGGGCCACATGTAGGGGACCCTGATCCCCCCATATATCTGACCCTGTTTCAGTGACCTGTTGCGTGATGGCCTGCAACCAGACCATGCGGTCCTGGTGAGTCCACTCACCTCTCACAAATAACTTATGTAAGAAGTGCTCTCTGGCTATTTTCATGTCTACTAAGGTCGTCATTCTAGAGATTGGTCTCTGTCCTGACTTACAGAAATTAGTATTTTATTTTTGCAAAACAGACCTTTTTCTTAGAGCGTTCCTTTGAGGAGTGCTTTACAGCGTAACACAGCGTGGTGATCCGACCGGATATGTGTATCTGGTCAGCTGGCACACTGTATTAATCTGCACAAGTGATAGATCTAATCCAAATATCCCGGACGAGCCCCCAATTTGTAAGAGGATTCAATTCAACACTACAGCTAAGTCAATGCCTAGTCTGGGATACTGAATGGAAACCCTTATTAATCTTTATGTCCAGTTCATGCGTTCTGGATGACTACCCCTATATAACACCCCTCTCTTGGAATCCTCCTGACCCCACTGAGCCAAGAAGTAGTTCTGTTTTGCACGTTTAAAGGTTTATTTGATAATTTAAACAATATATATATATATCATGCTTTATAATAAATTAATAATTGAATATCACACTGAATCTGAGCAGTAATCAATAATGGATAGTCTGGCACTAGCACACTTGTGAATAGGAACAGAAGAATAAGGTGGTAGAGAATGCTTTATATAAGTTCAGATGGATGTAAGGTTGAATGAAAATGCAATACAGAAAATACTCAATATGATTTCAACAAAACAATGTAATCACTTTTCTCTGGCAATTCACCCCCCCCTTTTATGCAATGCAAGGAAATGGAAGGAAAGCCCACAGTTCTCAGAAATGCAATCAAATGTAATTCAGTTCACCCCAGCAAGCTTAGACTACAGATCGGAGTTTTAAACACAGGCCCAAAATGCTTTTACATTTGCTGGCAATGAAGTGAAAAATATGCTAAAATGCTTTTAATTCCCTCTAGAGGTTCAGGGTGAGTGGAATATACTTGGGATGAGTTCAGGCTCACTTTAGCAAGGATCTAGGAGTAACTTAGCAGGTTAAACGAATTTTTGGCAACTGAAAGCAAGAAAACTGCTGTTTTCACATGTTGAGAAATGTGCAAATTGCGGCAAATTCGCGAGTGCGTTTTTCGCGATTAAAGAGGAACTACAAGGACTAGCACTATCGTTTTGGGGTCCTAGGACAGCCTAGGATCTCAGCTTCCAGATGAAAGTTACTGCAAGTCTCTAGGACAAACGGTCACGGAGATATGAGCGATTAAATAAAGGTAGTTTTTCAGATTTGAAATTTTAAAGTTCAAAGTGACAGCTAGCAACTAGAAAATGACAGGTGATAGCTTTTAGGCAGTTCTACTTAGATTAAAATAGATTGAATTATATTATTTTAACTAAGAGATTGGTTCTGCACAGTCTGCTAGGTACTCACAATATATTTTTGAATTAGGCCTCGCCACGGATCTGGTCAGGTTTTAGACTGGACTCTGGTCTGGTCTCTGCACTTCACAATGATCTGGGTCAGCACTCTGGTTCTGCTAGCAGCAGTCTGGGTCAGCTCTGCTCTCTCTCTAGCCTCTCTGGATTCTGGAGATTGATGGATTTGAAGTCTGGATCTCTGGATGTGGTATGGTCCGGCAGAGCGCGTTGCAGCAAATGGAATTGAATGTCCCTATCTGTCCTGTCTGTCTGCTTTTATGTGTTTTGAAAATGGGTGTGTGTGCAGCATCACTAGGCTCTACCCCTCTCCACTTGTCATTGGCCACTTCCTCCTCTTCCCCTTGATTGGGGGAATGAAATGAAGTGTCATCATGATGAGGTCTGTTTATGGTACAGAGAACCCACCCCTGTCAAATTACACACAATCTATATTTTGACCCAAAAGACATATTTGCACAGGTACACATTTGTTTAAAATTACATGCACCCATCACATATCACAGGAGGTAACCCCTGTTCCAACTCTGCTCTTCCTGGGAGCTTGCATTCAGAAATGGCAACATATTTCACTTTTTAACGGGTTTTGCAATATTGGACATTACCCCAAATTTATATACATGTGCGCAAGGAGTATGGACATTACTTGATGAAGTATCAGACTTTTCACATGCATACATTTTAAGTAATACCCTCTTAACTGCTAGCTCGCCCCCAGATCATGCCACCGGTTCTAAAAAACCTCTTAAAATGTGGGCAGAAAAATCACAAGAATTATGGTATCATTTAAATAATTATGACAAGTCCGTACTATGAGTTATTCATCTTTTTCTAAAACCATATTCTGGCTACAGGGGTGTGGTTTCCCCCCAGCACAAGGTTGAATTTCTGTTTTTTCCAGTTCTGCCAATCCAGCTTGCTCTCACAGGCAGTGCTCCTCCCCTTTCTTTCCAGGAGGAAGCCACTTTTTACGGCCCCATAATAAAACATTTGCCTGAGTCAGGACAGGGCTTTGTTCAATTTCCTGCAGAGCCCAGGTAATTCAATCAGGGAAGTGTCATATCCCTTTTGGTGGGAGCAGCAAAAGGGCAGCTAGGCCTGGGAACACAGCTGTTGTGCAAGTCTCATCTCCTGTCGGGGGTAGCTGGTGGGCAGAATTCAGTTTCATTAAGTCAGGCTTCAGAAAAAATGTCACTTTTAGTTACACAGTTTTCTGCATTCAAATAAAACTAACCATTTTTACATATGCAGCTAGAATACTGATTCTAAGTTTAAACTATGACATTTAAACAATTGCAACCTATGTGACACTCAAAAGTAGGTCACTCATTTCTTTTAAACATTTAGATTTTTAGTGTCTTTCAGTCCAAATTTACTTAAACTGCTGAAATCCACAACTCAGCCAGTCTTGTTATAAACCTTCAAGTCACTTCAGAATATAACTTTAGATTGTATCCACCTCTCAGTAAGTCTTTCTTTGGCATGTTTTGGGTTCATCTATTCAGTTTTACACATATAAAAAAAAATCTGGTGTTGTTTTAAAATGCTGGCTTTCTGATAGTGGTGAGTACTGGTACTACACCCATTTTTGGGATTTAAGAAAATGAGTTCCCCACAATTCTAGGTTGCTTTTGGCAATCAGCATTGCCATTCCCAATGGTTTCAGACTACTGTGTGGGTAGTCCAATGGTGGTTTTAGGCAGTGCCCTTCTGTGCCCATAACATCGGCAAAATGAGTGGCAGCCTATTCTTCATGCATTTCCCTGTGCATTTTCTGGGAAGCTCTGGCCATCATGATGTTTTCCATGTCAGTACTGCACAGTTTTTGAGGTAGGGCTTGGATGCGTGGATAAAACATCCCACAGCGTACGTCGGGTCCTCACGTGACTCGGACAACAGTTCTTTGTTGATATTCTCCATGGCACCTCCATCTCTTCCATAGGGAAGGGTTTCTGGACAGAAACTTACCACAGGAGTGAACCCCGATCTTGAATGTTGTCCGTGGTTTCTGTGCGGCCAAGGTCCTGCGCATAACATTACCATCTCAATGCTCTTCCAAGTTTTTCAGCAAAAAGGTGCACTTCATCTTGCTACAGCCTCATTACCAACGTGCCCCTGCATAACAACAGGACGGAGAGCTCAATAACTAAAACTCACAAGTGAGACGAAGGGGAAAGGGTATTCCGCACACAGTAAAGAAGCACAACAGAGTGGGAAGGGGCCACAGAACTTTGACCCACATTTAGAATCATTCGTTGTTCCTTTTTTCTCTCGTTAATACAGAGGGGTACCTTTCCAGCACAGTAGTCTCAGCATCCACAGTTCCTAGCCAACCTACGCTCCTGCAGAGATAAGGTAAGCATTGCAGAACGCAAAGCCATTACTTAAACTCTGCCCGAGCATAATGGAGACCACAGATATAGACAACCTGTCCAAGCTGGTGGGGGAATTACATGCAGAAGTACATGCTGCACGATCTGAAACCAATTCCCTGAGGTGGGAATTGGTAGTAAATAGGGATCGCCCAGATGAAATAGGCCGGCAGTTACTCCAAGTGCAAGAAGGCCAGGCTCCACTTCCCGGTGGTGTTCTCCCAGCTCAGATTCCTCAACAAGCGGCTCCAGTTCAGGTGGTTGTACCAGGGAATATTCTGCTAGCGCTGCCGGAACGGTTTCTTGGCGATCCTAAGCACTTCGCAGTGTTCATGAACCAGTGTCATTTACATTTCCTGTGCAGACCAGGAGTTTTCCCATCAGATCAATCTAAAGTGGCATTTGTACTGTCCTACTTGGGAGGACATGCCACAGATGGTCCATTCTTCTCGTCAACAGGGATGATCCTCTGCTACATAATTTTCCGCGGTTCCAGGAAGAACTGCAGAAACCCTTTGCACGTCACACTCAGGGGCAAGCCTTGGACAATGAGTTACTGTCCCTGCAATCAAGATTTGCTGGCTTATGTAGCCACCTTTAACCGGTTAATAGCAGAAACTAATTGGTCTGATGAAAAGAGAACAACGTTATTTTATCGAGGCCTACAAGGAGAACTGAAGGATATTCTGGCCCAGGTTGTGAATCTTCCCACGGGATGTGCCGAATATATTGATCTTACCATTCAATTGGAACACTGCTTGCAAGAACGACGGGTAGATCGCTCTCGCTCGCATAACAGATCGTATTATGTTTGCACGAAAGAAAATGTGGCCCGTCAGAATTCCGAGGTTCATCCAGAACCTATGCAGTTGGGGGTGATTCGGGGCCCCATCTTGAAAGAAGAAAGAGAGAAAAGAAGACAGCAGCATTTATGTCTCTATTGTGGCTCAGCTGGACATTTCCTTTGCGATTGTCCAGTAAAACCCCTCCTGGAAATCAGTGGGAGCTTTGGATAAAGCCGAAAAAGAAGATCATGCAGAAAACTCCAACGTCCGGCAAGCATAGAGGTCGGCTTGTTGAGTCAGAAGAAGGAATCTCAGATCTCTCATTTCATTGTACCCATCATCCTGATTAGCCACCATCAACCCTCCAAACTGCATGCTTTAGAAGCATACGTGGACAGCGGTGCAATAGGCAATTACATGGATATCGAACTCGCAAGCAGGATTGGGATTCCGGTGTACTCTAAGTCAGTGGTTGAGAATGTAAAGGCTGTATATGGTACTCAGCTAATATCAGGACCAGTGACACAGTGCACAGAGGTTTGCACCTTGCTTTGCCAGGATGGACATCGAGAAAGGATTTTGTTTGACCTAATCACTGCTCTGCAGTTCAAACCTATTTTGGGTATTCCATGGTTAAACAAACACAATATGCACATTGATTGCCACACCAGAACCTTGACTTTTACAGAGGCGTGCAAGAACTCATGTTATAGAGTCGAAGAGGACTCATGAAACCTGGTACAAGCTGTACGAAGAGGGGGCCCTACACTAGGGTTGTTGGGTATTCTACCCCCGGAATATCGAGATTTTCAGGACGTCTTTGAAAAGGGACAGGCCAACATTCTACCACTGCATCAGCCATACGATTGCCAGATCGATCTCATACCTGGACCCCAGACCCGTGCAGTGGGATTTATGCTTTGACTGAACAAGAGAACATTCAGTTGAAGGCATACCTTGATCAGTACGTTGCTAACGGATTTCTCCAACCTTCAAAATCGCGTGCAGCCTCTCCCCTATTTTTTGTGCGGAAGAAGGAGGGGGACCTTTGTACTTGCATAGATTATCGTGCGCTCAATCAGAGCACAGTAAAAAACAGATACCCACTTACACTCATTCTGGTGTTGTTGGATCAAATAAAGCATGCAAAGGTTTTTACCAAATTAGACCTTCGGCGAGCCTTCCACCTCGTACGAGTTAAGAAGGGTGATGAGTGGAAAACGGCCTTCCGCACCCGGTGCGGATTGTATGATTATCAAGTAATGCCCTTTGGCCTGTGTAATGCCCCTGCCGCTTTCCAGAATTTCAAAAACAATGCGCTACGAGAATTGTTAGATATGTGCGCAATGGTGTACATTGATGATATATTAATCTACTCTTCCTCAGTCCAGGAGCACATTTCCCATGTTCGAGCGGTACTTACTAAATTACGCTACATCAACTGTATCTCAAGCTTGAGAAGTGCGCAATGGACTTTCGCTAAAGATATATGAGACATTGGTCAACCTCTCCTGTGTTGGCAATTGAGCACAGCCACTGACTGCAGGGGCTGTTGCTTGCACTCAATACTGTTGCACAGTGACAGGTACATGTTTTTCCCTACACCTATACCTGTGCAACCCCCACTGGGGTGGTCATGGACACTCCCCTTGGGGTGGTGGCAAGGCTCTGCAGGTAGGGGTGATAACAAATCATGTCTCCTTGGTGACCACAGCAGGACATGTCTCACCTTTCCTACCTACACCCTGACAACATTCTCCGCACCTGGCTACTGAAGAGGAGCCACAGATATAACGCAGAGCACGGCACCCTTGCGGTGTGAAGCCAGAGTGCAGAGTTAAGGGCAGTGCTTTTCATTTTTGACCGCACTGTTGAGCTGCTGTGGCTCTGGTGATATTTATTGTGGACTTGTGGCTGTGTGAAGTTGCATTTCAACACGTTTGCATTTCAACACGTTTTCCTTGGTATTGATCTTGGTTCCCTGCTGGGCGTTCGAGACCGAGACTTGAAAAGTAAAGCCTTTGTCTTTAAGGCTCATGGAGCATTCAGCCACGCCCCCCAGGACCTGGAAATATAATGCAGAGCACAGCACCCTTGCGGCATGAAGCCCAACTGCGGAGCTAAGGGCAGTGCTTTTCGTTTTTGACCGCGCTGTAGAGCTGCTGTTTGGCTCTGGTTGGCGCACAATCTATGCTACGGAATTCGTGTCCCATAAATTGTTGTCACTGTGTTCTGGCGGCGCACATCAGATTCTGCAGGAGGAGATATACATGGGTTAAACCCGCGCTCGTCAAGGGCGCTTAACTTTCTGCTGTTTGCTGGACCTGGAACTGGATTCTATTCCAGTCTGGTGTAACGACCCTTACGGCAGCAGTTTTAAGGTAAATTGCTGCATTTACATACTTGTTTGTGGATCTAGCATACTGTGACGTGTTCCCAGAGTGATTTTAGTCAGTGCTGCTTGTCTCGTGCAATTGGCTAGAACCAGGTTGGGACCCCTTCCCTTTCACTCTTTAAATAAATCCTCTGGACATACTATACTTATCACATACTTGCATAAACTGTTTTTGGCAGGCGTTTGCTCTGTTCATAATACATGGACATAAATCATGGTACTGACACACGATCCACTTCCACCAAATTACGCTGCCATTTAGAAACTTGCATTTAGAAGGCGTATTGCAAGTACGGAACTTTGTTGAGACTACGTGCAGTGACTGCGGGCATTTAGCCTTGGAGCTGCACGACCTACCAATTACTACTTCTTCCTCAAAAATCGTTTTATGTGCGGCTGAAGACTGTTGGAACTAGGTTCCTTTGATTCTACCACTCAGGAGAAGAAATAACCAATTCCAAACTTACAGAGGTGGTCTTGCCCAACTAAATCAGGCTCCCAGTAGGCCTGTGGCATCCGCTAAAGGATACTCTCCATTCTACAAAGGGAAGCAAACTCATTAACCGATTGCCACACTTACAGGTGAAGACACAAGTGACTATGAAGTTGCGTAGTAATCCAACTGAGGATGATCTCAGTGCCCCAGAATGGGAGGAGCCCATTACACTCAACAGTTCCCCCAATGATGGCACTGTGGGCATTATAGACACGACTAGGAGGGACCCACTACCAACTGTTGGTAAACAATAGGTACTTGTGCAAATTCATACAGACTCCTCCAATTCTACACCTATTAGGACCATTGGAGTACAAGAAGAGAGAACCCCTTTGGTAGAAAATTGGAAAAAAGGGCTGGAATGTACAGTTACCACAACAAATATACAAAAATAAATTGAAGAGCACTTCGGGGAAAGAAAATCTCAAAATGAAGCTGCCTTAATGTTGAACTCCAAAGAAAGATTAAGAATTCAAAACTGTTCCGCGATATTATCATTGGACCCTGATACAAGTGATCAACTATTGGAGAAGTTAGACCTCTCTAACATGGAAAAAGTACAGGAGTTATCAGATTTAGATCAGGAAGAAAACCTGTCAAAACCAGAAGCACCACTGGGGAATAAGAATCCGCAAGTAGAAATCACTCAAGCTAGATCCAGTTCAAATGAACATACTTTGAGCGCACTTAACTATGTATTAAATTCGTTAGTATCTGTCTTTGAACTGTTGAAGGGTGAGGTCCTGTCTCAAACTGGCTCCTTGCTGGAATTGACAAAAGAGGTTGCTTTGTTGGATGGGGCGGTGGTTGGATGCTGTAATCTTATTAACACAAATATTCTGCAACAATTACAAGAACTGAAAGTGGAATCAGCAAAACAGGGCATGGACCTCTCCACAATTCAAAGATCTATGGCCTTGAAAAATAAATGTGACGAGGTAACTGGAACCTTAAACCAAGATCTCTTGACACAGTTACAACTTTTGAACCAAAAAGAACTGGAATTACATCAAAAAGCCTGCGAAGAAGGAGAGAACCCACAGATGGATGACACCCCGTTATCAGAGTCAATTCTAGAAGAATTTTGAAGATTGGCCAATGTGGGAGAAGATTATCGAGATGAAGATCTGGTAAATAAACAAACAGCAATCAGCTCCCTGGCCCAGGATGGAGACCAAACACAAGAGGAAAAAAGCGGTTGTCAACAATCCACATCTCTAGGTGGTAAAAAAGAAAGAAAGAGAGAAGCCAGGAGACAAAAAAGACTTAAAGGGAAAGCTGCTAAGAAGTGTGACATTTTTTTTAAAAAATTGCATGATGGCCAAGAATAAGACCGCAGATAACAAATGCAATCAAGAGAAGACCCCCAAAGAAGTCACAGAGGGAGAAAGAAAAGCGGTCGCTATGACATCTACAGGCTCAGAAACCAGCAAAGTGACAACCGACCAAACCTCAGCTACAACACCACCGCATCTAAAAGAGGGCATAAAAATAGCTCCTATTTTTCTTTAAAAAGTATCAAAAATGGGGACTGGATTACAATCAATTATAGAAGCGGAAATTGGAGCTGTAAAAATACACCAAATAATTGCCCCTATCTTTCTAAAAAAAAAAAACAAGTACAATCTCAGGAAAAAACATCACAATGTGTTGTAGAAATAAAACTTGGTGAACAAAAGTTAAGAAGTCTGGAGTCAAACGGATTAGAAGCAGAAAAACGCAAGGAAACCCCGAACCCTTGACCATAGATAGAAATATGGCCGTACGAGACCCTGAATCTAATATAAACCAAAAAAGGTAGTAGGGCAAATGAAGAAAACAAAAAATATGGTCACATTTAAAAATGACTGCACTTTAAAAACCAAGCTATTTGTTAAAACATTAAATACCCCTTTAGAAAGGTGCAGCACTGGTTTCGAATCCTAATTCTAGTAAATATAATTTACAAGCTTTAGCTCGTAAAGATAATGCTAATAGCAAAATTACCACAGACTCCTCATCAAATGGGCCCCATGTCAAATCAGCTGTAGCTGGACTCGTGCCATCTGAAAACAGCATAGATCATATTCAAACTGTGCCCACGCAAGGAAATAAAAATCAAAATGAATATGATATTCTTTTACATGGATCTTCACAGCAGATCTTGGAAGCACATAGAAAAGAGATTTGGCATGCTGTTGATGCCTACATGACAGCACAACCAGTACAAAAATATCTTACTTATTGTGAAACTGGCCGAAATCTCTTGCCGCTGGAACCCGTTCGGACTTCCTTTGCTTGCTCTCTGGCTGTCACAAACTTGACAGCCTGAGAGCAAGGATTATAGTAACCTCCGTCCCCAAGTACCAAACAGAGAATAAGAAAACAACTCGCTGTTCTGTCTTTGGGGCCATAGGTTGTGGTTAGGTACAGGAACACTGGTGGTCCCCAGTAATCACTGCAAAGGAAACAAGCAATCACATACACAGTAATGCAGAACACATGTGGCAGGTGTTACAAGGGTCAACAAAAATGGTCTTACCAGGGTGTGGAATGAAGAATGCTTTGATGTTTGTAATGAAAGCGAGTCCTGTACCCTCAGTGAAAGGAGGCAGCACGAAGGAGTTGAATGCTTTAAAACTACTGCCCCGAGGTATTCACTGGATGCCCCAAAAGAATGTTTTGAATAAACACAGCACTGAAAGGAAGGGGCAGGGTGCTGTAAGTTCCAAAGTAACCAAGTCCAAAACAGAATCCAGTAGTAGCAGTCCGGTAAGAAATCTTAGGTCGAGGTCCAAGTAAGTCACGCCGTTGACAAATCCAAAGGTCAAAGCAGAGGCAGTCTGTGAAGCAAAATCTGTGGTCCATGATTCAAAGTAGTCAAGAAAAGGAGTACGTGCCAAACAACCAAATAGAACAGCTGTGAAGCGCGGTACAACACTAATCATGACCTTTTAAAGTCCCTATGTCACGTGATCGTCGTTCCATGTCATGTGACCTTGTCTCTGCGTCACGTGACCAGCAATGATGCGTGGACCAATGGAAACACGAAGCCCCGCTCGGGTCGTGGTCATACGCCACGGTAGCTGCCAGTGAAGAAAGGGGCGCAGCCCACGGGACAAACGGCGGCTGCGTTGCATCCATGCTGCTGAAGAACGAACGCTCATCCGTGAACGAGCTGAGGAGAACCTGACATGCTGCCGTGAGGTGTGTGATTGTGCGGATGGAGATGATGAGCACAGCCGTGGGGCATTATGGGAGTTTCAGTGCGGGAAGTGGGAGGCATGACTGACTGCGGGAAGTGGGAGGCATGACAGAACCCCCCCGCAAAGGCCCACGACCCCGTGGGCAGGACGGGCTGTCCCAATGGAAACGAGAGACAAGGAGCGGAGTGTTCACCTGATTAGCATAGACCCACAACCTCTCCTCCGGACCATAACCCAGCCAGTCCACCAAATACTGCAACCGACCTCTACTAGAATGAGAACCCAGGACGGCGCTGATCTCGTATTCTTCAGAAGAGCCCAAGGATACAGGGGAAGGCGGTAGAACGATGCGGGCAGACGTAGGACAGGGCTTGAGCAGGGATTCATGAAAGACCGGATGGATGCGCCATTCTGATGGAATCGAAAGGCGAAAAGCCACAGGGTTGACAATCTTAGTAACTCTGTAAGGCCCCACGAACCGAGGGAGCAATTTGCGGCAACCAGGCAAACGCAGATGACGAGTGGACAGCCATACTCTGTCACCAAGAACATAGGTAGGGGCAGGAACACGTTTCTTGTCTGCAGCGTTTTTCATTGCAGTCTGCGCTTCATGGAGATGGGTAAGTGTCTGGGCATGAATCAGGGTCAGATCGCGGAAACATGCAGTGGCTGCTGGAGTGCATGACAAGACCTCATCAAAAAAGGAAGTGTGCTGGGATGTTGGCCGTAAAGGGAATAGAAGGGAGAGAAGCCAGTGGAAGAGTGGGGAGCATTATTGTAGACAAATTCCGCCATGTGTAGCACCCGATACCCTGACTGTTGGTGTTGTAAAGATATGCAACGCAAGTACTGTTCTAATGACTGATTGACTCTCTCAGTCTGTCTGTCCATCTCCGGATGGTATGCGGAGGAGAACCGGACATCCATACCGAGGAGTTTGGTAAGTGCCCTCCAAAATCTGGATGTGAACTTTGAGCCCCTGTCGGAAATGAGGATCGAGGGAAGCCCAAACAAACAGAAAACAGACTTGAAAAACAACCCTGCCAGAGTGGGTGCTGATGGAATACCTGAACAGGGAATGAAGCGGGCCATCTTGGTAAAGGAGTCAACCACCACCCAGATTGTATCAAACCCGTGAGTGCATGGAAGATCGGTAATGTAGTCCATGGTAAGGGTTTGGGTGGTATGGGCTGAGGTTGTAACAATCCCAAGCGACGTGCTTTTCTGGTCTTAAACTGAGCGCACACTCAGCATGTGTTTACGTAATCATGACAGTCTTTTCTCATTGAGGGCCATCAACACCATTGTTTGAGCAGTAACAAGGTACGTTTCTGTCCGGGGTGACCATTAATGGGGGCGTCGTGGGACCACTCTAAGTCTTGTTTACGTATGTCCGGTGTAGGCAATACTAACTTATCTTGGACGTAGGGTAGGCCATCTCGGTATACTGGGTCCCACTCTGAGAGATGTTCGGGATGGTGAAGAACCCACAGGCGGATAGTTGAAGCCATGGACATGGGGGGGGTACACCGATATATGACATGTTTTTTATCTAACAGGTACTCGGGGAAGACAGGCAGAGAGACACCCCCGGGGACCGGGAGAGGGCATCAGCTTTTCCGTGTGTGATTCCGGAATGGTGTTTGATCACAAAATCATAAGCCGCAAAAAACAAGTGCCCTCGAACCTGATGACTATTAGTGCATTTTAAGGTGGCCAAATCCTGTAAATTGCGATGATCTGTATACACAATGGTTTGATGTTGGGTCCCTAGAAGGTGATGTCTCCAAACCCTAAAAGTATCTTTCACGGCCAGAAGCTCTTTCTCTGTGACTGTATAGTGTTTTTCATCCTCCGTGAATATATGTGAGTGAAAAGCCACCAGGTGTAATCGACCCAAAGAACCACATGACTGGGATAGGACAGCACCCAATGCAAAGGAGGACGCGTCTGCCTCTACCACAAACGGCATATCCGGATTGGGATGTTGGAGGACCGGGGCTGTTGTAAAGGCAGTTTTGAGTGTCTCAAAAGCTCTTTGGTGGTCATTAGTCCAGATGAACGGGGTACGAGGACTAGTCAATGCAGTGAGGGGTGCAACTATGGAGGAAAAGCCAGAAATAAAACGTCGATGGAAATTAGAAAAACCAAGAAATAACTGAAGAGCTTTGACATTTGTGGGAATAGGCCAGTCTAAAACCGCACGTACTTTAGACTGATTCATGGAAAACCCATCTGGTGTAATATGAAACCCCAGGAATTCAACTGCATTTACATTGAACAGGCATTTCTTCGGTTTAGCAAAAAGGGAATGTTGTTTTAGTCGTGAAAGTACCTCCCGTACATGGTTTACATGGTCAGCAAAGGAAGGAGAAAAAAACAGAATGTCGTCCAAATATACGATGACATACGTGTCCAATATGTCACCGAATATCTCGTTCATAAATCGTTGGAATGTGGCAGGGGCATTGCACAAACCAAACGGCATAACCTTGTACTCATAAAGACCATATTGGGTACAGAACGCGGTCTTCCACTCATCGCCCTCCCGCACTCTGACCAGATTGTATGCCCCCCTCAGATCCAGCTTGGTGTATACTGAAGTATTCGTTCATCGTTCGAGCAACGGGGCAATGAGTGGAAGAGGGTACCGGTTCTTTATCGTAACAGCATTAAGGCGCCTATAGACCACACAATGGCGGAGGTCGCCTTCTTTCTTAGGGACAAAGAAAATAGGGGTGGCCGCCGGGGAGGTTGAGGTCTGAATATGACCCAGGCAAAGTGAATTCTGGATATACTCCTTAAGTGCCAGATCCTCTGCGGCAGACAACGAGTAAACCCCTCCATTGGGAATAGGTGCATCTGGGATAAGATCTATTGGGCAGTCATAGGATCTATGATGAGGAAGCACCTCGGCACTACCCTTATCAAAGACCTCCAGGTAATCATGATACTCCTTGGGTATAACTGCTGTTATCATGCCCACCCGGTGCTGTGTCTGATTCAGATCCATACTCACGGGTTCATTAAGGGAAAGGTGAGCCATAGCCCCTAAGGCTTGCGATCGTGCTGAACATTCATTAGAGAGCATGATGCATTCGTTTTGGCAAAACGCAGATTCAAAACAAACGCGTCCCAGAGCCCAGTCAATAACGGGATTGTGGGTTTTCAGCCAGGGAATTCCAAGTATCAGCCCAAACTGGGGTGTAGATATCAAGTCAAATGTAATGGTTTCTCTGTGCTGCTCTTGGATGACTAACGTGAGAGGAGCTGTTTGCTGTCTAATAGGCCCCGAGATGAGTGATGTGCCATCTACGGCTTGTACGGGTTCTGGGTGTGTTTTGTTTCGTAGAGGCAAATTAAGGGAGGCTGCTAATGATATGTCTATATAATTCCCAGTAGCCCCGGAGTCAATAACAATATGAGCCGGGTACATAGACTCTGGCATGGGCATCAAGGTGGCTTGGACATTCGTCCACAGGTCTTATGTTCCCAAATAGGGGGGCTGGACCAAAGGGGGACAAATGAGCGCTCGTCCTTGCCCCCATATCTAGAGACGAGCTTTCTGAAAACCCTGAGTTTTGAGCTTGGGACGTCGTGGACGTTCCTTAACAAAATGCCCGTTTAGCCCGCAATAAAAACAGGCATTAGCCGTTCTACGGTGTTCTCTTTCTGTTGCAGTAATCGGGCTACGGATTCCCCCTATTTGCATGGATTCCCCTGAAGCATCGGAAGCAGCAGTAATTGACATGGAAGACGAATTGCTGGACTCTGCTTTCCTTTCTGCTCGTCTAGCATCGACCTGTAGGGCCAAATCTACTAGTTTGGGGTACTGGGAGGGCAATGAAGGCACAACAGATAATGCATCTTTCATTCGATCGTTCAAACCCCTATAACAAACTACAGCTTTCTTGTTTTCAGGCCATGAGGTCTCTACTGACAACTAGTTGAATCGTGTGATATACTCAATGAGTGGGGTCCTACCCTGCGTTGGGTCCAGTAATTCGAGATCCCGGGATTGTGCCTTGTGTCGGGTGTCAAATACTCGTGTCATTTCTGTTACTAGGTTGAAGCCATATAATGTTGGGCTGTCATTTTCCAGTAACGGATTGGCCCAAGCGGCGGCTATACCGCCTAGGCGCGATAGAGTAAAGGCAGCTTTGGTGGTGGAATCAGGGAAGGCTTGTGGTCTGCATAGGAAATGGAGTTTACATTGATTCAAGAATGTACAGAATTTTCTTGGGTCACCCTGGAATTTCTCAGGGGCCGCTAAAGGAAACGGAGCAGGAACCTAGACAGGGGCTGGGGCTGGATCATTGGAAGTGCTGGGTTGTGGTGGTGGGTCTCCAAATTCCAGGTCAGCGGGCAGGGCATGGCGCTCACTTTGTATGGTGTCAAGCCGCTGATGGATAGCAGTAGTAGCAGCTGCCATATCCGCCCGCAGTATCGTAATTGCCTGAACCAGAGCAGCTACAGGATCCCCAGCGGAAGGCTTCATAATCCGGGCGACAAGGTAAGGCTTCACAGTCTGTCACAAACTTGATTGTCGCGAGGATTATAGTAACCTCCGTCCCCAAGTACCGAACAGAGAATAAGAAAACAACTCGCTGTTCAGTCTTTGAGGCCACAGGTGGTGGTTAGGTATAGGAACGCCGGAGATCCCAGGTAATCACTGCAAAGGAAACAAGCAATCACATACACAGTAATGCAGAACACATGTGACAGGTGTTACAAGGGTTAACAAAAATGGTCTTACCAGGGTGTGGAATGAAGAATGCTTTGATGTTTGTAATGAAAGCGAGTCCTGTACCCTCAGTGAAAAGAGGCAGCATGAAGGAGTTGAATGCTGTAAAACTACTGCCCTGAGGTATTCACTGGATGCCCCAAAAGAATGTTTTGAATAAACACAGCACTGAAAGGAAGGGGCAGGATGCTGTAAATTCCAAAGTAACCAAGTCCAAAGCAGAATCCAGTAGTAGCAGTCTGGTAAGAAATCCGAGGTCGAGGTCCAAGTAAGTCACGCCGTTGAAAAATCCAGAGGTCAAAGCAGAGTCAGTCCATGAAGCAAAATCTGTGGTCTGTGATTCGAAGTAGTCAAGAAACAGAGTACGCGCCAAACACCCAAATAGAACAGCTGTGAAGCGCGGTACAACGCTAATGGTGACCTTTTAAAGTCACTATGTCGCGTGATAGTTTTTCCACGTCACGTGACTGGCAGCGATGCGTGGACCAATGGAAACACGAAGCCCCGCTCGGGTCATGGTCCTACACCACGGTAGCTGCCAGTGAAGAAAGGGACGCAGCCCACGGGACAAACAGCGGCTGCGTTGCATCCATGCTGCTGAAGAATGAACGCTTGTCCGTGAACGAGCTGAGGAGAACCTGACATGCTGCCGTGAGGTGCGTGATTGTGCGGATGGAGATGATGAGCACAGCCGTGGGGCATTATGGGAGTTTGAGTGCGGGGAAGTGGGAGGCATGACACTGGCCCAGACATCTTTAACACACAATCCTGTCCAACCTGACACAACTCAATACACATTCTTGCCCACAGGGAAAGCAACAGAATCGACCACTGACCTTGGAGCAGAAGCATCATCTCGGCATTGGCCCCAGAAATCCATCGGTTAATAGAAACAGCCATTACAAATTCCATTGAAAAAAATGCTGGCAGTTCCATCCATTGTCAGTGCCAGACCAAATATAATTCAACCAAAAAAATCTATTGTAGGAAATGCCAAACGCCCAGCTCTACACTCGCTAATTATCTAGTATTGCCCACCACCTAGTATTCAGTATGATCTGAATCGTACGTCTATTCTTACCATCTTTTCGGAAATTCCAGAACTAGAGGATATCAACTCTGCTGACATTCAGTTAGTTGAGTTTGAAGATGTGAACATACTCTCCTCGATTAGACTTTGGATTAACTCCAGAGTTGTCCTCAATACGATATGGTTAGCGAAAAGTCATTTATATGACTTAGGATTTATTATAGATGTGAACTCATTGACATCTAAAATTTCACCAGTAAATCCTGCACTCTCTGCAGTCATCCAAGGGAGGGGTAACACATATAATGCTGATCTGAGTTTAAGAGAAAATACTGAAAAATCCTGTAATTGTCATCTCAACCGCAATATGCATTAACTAGGCCAATCCATGAAGCGAATTCAGGTCTCCCTTATTAGTTGGAATACAAGAGGGTTCCATCATCTTTTAAATAACTCCAATCCAAACATTGAAAATATTGATATAGCCATTTTTCAAGAAACGTGGCTCACTACAACTCCGACTTGGGATAAATATGATATACATTTAAAACCAGTCCAAAAACTTAATCATGGAAGACCAACATCTGGGCTACTTATAGCCGTTAGACAAGATGCGCTATTTAAATCTGAGAACTGGTCATCCCCAAATCCATTTTTACAGATGATAAAGCTTATGGTTGATAAAACATTGTATGCCTTGGTAAATGTATATTGGAACCCCGTTGGTATTTCCGATCACATCTTTATGAGAGACCTGACCTCCCTAATGGACTTGGTTTGCATTGACGAGTCTATACCATATGTAATTATAACGGGATCTAAATCTGCATTGTTTGGGTACATCCAAACACTGTAACAGACTGACATTATGGAACCATTTTGTTGAAACATACAGTCTTCAGATGTTGAATGGTACCTTTGCAGACGATATGCCTCTGCAACCAACATGGCATAGAAGCAGGACCTCTGCAATAATTGACTACATCTATGTGAATCAGCCTCTCATTGCAGAAGTTACAAAATTCTGCATTAATCCTACAACATTGAGTGATCACAATAGTCTTAAATGCATTGGAATATCACAGAACTTGTAAATAACACCATACTCAAAAGTACTGCAAACCTTATAACAGTTAACTCTAGTTGTAATAGACTGCGATGGAGTGAATCATCTCTGAACAGATTTAATCAATTTTATGCAGTAGAATTGAATAAAATGAATATGAGTCAACAACAAGGAATTGCATATCATGATCTAATGCAATTATTTCAGTGCCAAACAAATACATCTAAGACAGCCAAGACCCCAACCTTACATGCAATTAACAAGGAAGTAGAAGCAGCAAAAAGAACCTTTCGTTCAAAAAAACGTCAAGTCTTGAAACTCCCGTCGAACATCAGACGAGCAGTCATAATCCAATTGAAAACAAAACATAAGAACTGGTTACGAACATACAAGGCAGTTTTGTATCAAAATGATAGTTCGAGAATGCTGACTGCTCTAGCTGGTAAGAATACATCACAAATTTGGGCCATTATCAATCAAACAACTGTAAGGCACCAAATTGTTTATCAGTCGAATAATGTATCAGAACAAGCTTGGGTGAAACACTTCTCAAACTTATTTCTGCCACCTTCAAACTCATGCTGCCAAAGCCCATCACATCCAATAGAGAAATTCTCTTTGACATTTGACAAAGAGGACATTATTTACTGTATAAATAAGGCAAGTCAATTGAGAGCGCTAGGTCCTAATGGGCTCTCGAATTACACACTGAAGCAGCATCCCGAAATATGGTCTGAAATATTATTCAACATGTTTTGAAATATTATTCAGACACAATTAATACCTCAATCATGGAAACATTCCATCATTCTTCCAATTTATAAGAAAGGCTGCAGATATGATCCAGCGAGTTTAGGCCTATTGCCTTGTTAGACGCCCCGGGAAAGATTTTCACTCGAATTGTGCTCAGAGATCTGAATAATGAACAATTATTTGGGCCTAAGAAAATGCGAACAATGTCAGATTACTTGGTAAAATTCCCCTCGCCATACATTAGACAACAATATTTACGATTTAGATTTAATCTTTTGCTGACAACAGAAATAATGGTAAGGAGAGGAATGCTTCCTAAAGAACTAAATTACTGTCGATTTTGTCATAATTTGAATTGTCGAGAGACTCTGCAGCATTTGATAGTGATTTGTCCAGCTTTAACCTTAACGAGGAAAACTTATTTTAGTGAACTGTTATGTGTGTATACTCCGATGGATGAAAATGAAATATGGATCAAGATATTCAGGAGCACGAAATTGACAATTAGGATCGCAATAACACAATACCTAAATGCCATTCTACCAAATGACCAACAATGAGCTTGAGTGTTCACCTGTGTAGCATTTTGATCAGCATTATTTTGCACTTTGGAGTAGCCATATCATAATTATTATACCATTTTTTCTTCTTTTTCCTCTTTTTATACAGTAATTTTTCTTGTGATGATATATGTGTTTTGTATAACTATGGATTATTCTTTTGTTATTTGCGCACATGAAAATATGTGTTTTAACGAAGACAATGTTCATTTCTGTTTGTATTTGAAAGGTTGATTTTATCAGCCAACCAAATAAAAAAAAAAGAAGAGCCACAGGGGTTGCTTCAGGCCTGGCGATACAAAGAATAAAATACACTCTAGTGAAGAGCAGAATGTATACCAAAGCTTACAGCACTCTGGTGAACAGCAGGGTGTCTTTTCAAGCAAGTCCTCTATACAGCTATCAAGCTAGGATGCATTAAACCACTCTAGTGAAGATCAAGGTGTTTAATAAATAAATGAAGGACATCCCTAGATGGTATTCCAGTGAACTGAGCCAGCTAGAGGCAGCTTACCCTCATGTCACTCCTCAAAAGAGGCAGAGGGTGTTAGCAATCATAATGCGAAGAGGTTGTAATCCACCAATGGAACTCTGTGATAGTTGGGTTTCGGTGTATAGTTGGATGCAACTTGATTTAATTGCGACTCCGTCTGTTACAGCGCTAACCTCTGTTCTGAAAGAGGTCTCATGGAACAGAAGCAGCAATGAGATTAGGGCTGGCAATAGCCGGGGGAAATTATTCCATGGTAGGAGTACTTATGCCCCTTATAAGAGGTGATCTCAGTAAGACTAGAGGTCGTCAGACTCTAGCAACAATGCCCAGTGACCAAGACAGAAACTTCCAGTTTGGTTACAGCCTGCAGGTCCCTAGGCAGAGATCACTTAGGTAATAAACACAGGGAAAGGCGAAGGAAGGGATTAAGATGAGGACAAACACTCTAATAGAGCACCACTTACTAGTACCACTCGTACCAGACAGGAGCTAAGCATACTTTCTCAGCTAGAGGAAGAAAGGGAAGAACAAGGCCTTCCAGTATGCCCTGTGCCAAAGATGAAAGGGAGACATTTTGTAGCAGAACACCATCTGTATAAAGTGATAGTACTAGTCACAGGTAGAACGCTTATTGTAATAGAAGACCCTTTGAAGGCAAAGGTGGTGAAAAAGGTAGCTATCAGTTGAAGATTAGGGCATAGTTTAGGCAGCCACAAAGATGCAGAGATGGATACTGTTGTTAGGGCTCAGCACCCAAGGGGGAGCAGAAGCCTGCCAACAGAAAGGAGGCAAACTACAGCTTTGAAAATGGGCAATGACAACAATAATAGAAACTCTACACCAGACTCACTACCAGAGACTAAAGATCCAAAGCATTGGTTAGTGCTACAATTGTATTCTGGCCCACAGGTCTCCATATTCAACGAGAGACACAAGAAGCTATTAAATATAGAGGTGACTACGCCCACAGGAGAAGTGGTTGAGGACAATAATGTGTATATAGTTACAATATACCTTGAAAGGGAATAGCCAAAGGAAATTGAGGCAATAATGTTGTCTGATTTGCATACAACAGATGGCTTTTTGGCAGAATATAATTGGCCGAGGCTATATGTTAGGGAAAGCCCTATAGGGGAAGAACTAGTTAAACCCGTTTTTACAGATAAACTTGGAAAATGTAATGGGCTAGTATGCAGCCTCATGGGCTGTTTTAGGTGCAACACAGGGATACACGAATCATGTAGGGCATGACATGACATTGATTACCCTTCACATGTTATGCCAAGTGTTGGCAACACAAAGCCTCAGATGCAATATCTAATAAAAGAACATGCTATAACACATTGGAAAGTACTTGTGAAACAGTTATTGGAACAAGAGGTTCTGATACAACAGGCAATCCTCAACATTACAAAATGAATTCCAATTTCCACACTAGATGGCCCGTACTGATTGATAATAGATTATAGAATCTTGAATGCTAATACTACACCACCTCTGGATTCAAAGAGCTATACATACGCAGTTATACATTTTAAGGCCAATAACATGCATCACTAGATTCCCACAGGGGTACAAGATACACCTGGGCTATTCTCTAGTAGAATACTACCCCTCTTAGAAGGCATACAGATATGCTGACGTGTTGGACACATGTAGATGACATGTACAGTACACATGATAACTTAATTTTACATTTAGAGAAGGTGGACTTAACCATTAGGACACGAGCAGCAAAAGGCTGCATCTTTCGAATCCAAGAAGTTTTAGATAGCACATAGAGAAATCATAATTCTGGGGCTTTTATTACCTGAAGAGGGAAGGGGACTTACTCCACAATTCCTAGAGGAATGTATACACTTGCAAAGCCCACGTGCACTTAAGCAATTGCAGGCCATACTTGGCCTATTCAACTTTGGGCAATTATAGGTAGCGGGCCATGCAATATTTGACAAACCACTAAATGACTAGTTGAAGCATGGCTTTCGTGCAACAGACTGGGAGGGTGAGCACACACGCATCCTACACCAAGTCTACCAACAGTAGTTCTCTTCAGGACAGGAACACAAACAAGAATGTATAAATGACACTATTTTCCTAACCCAATAACCCTTACATATGTAAGTCTTACATATGTAAAACAAGTCTCATAGCATGCCATTCACATCTCTATACAGTTTCTGAGCTACACCTTGCTCTAGAAGAAAAGATTCTGGTTGCTGTACAAATGGTAGTGAAGAAGCAACGCAGACAGCACTAGACATAACACACCATTACAAAGCAGAATAGCAACACACAAATGCATGCACTGGAATGGTCTCTACAAACAGAAGCAGAAGGACCAGACATCCTGCTTTGGATGTTTGCAAAAGTACTATTCTATGAAGAGAATGCAGTTCCAGCAATCAGGACATGTTCTATGCTGTTGTACAGTGCCTGTGCTGTTGTACAGGGGTGATTCACTCATGACAATGAGATTGAACTCCAGGATACACAAACCAAACAATTAGGGGATACATCAGCTAAAGTTGGTGAAATACAAGGCCTCCTCCTTGCACTAAAACAAATTGATCCACATAAGCGCTCTCTAATGGTGTCTGATTCAGACTATCCAATACGAGGTTATAGCTTTAGCCTTTAATGGTGGCAAGCCAACTCATTCAGAGATTCGAAAGGCAAGCCAATCTTGTCAAAACATATTTGGAAAATAATATGGGACATCTGGAAGGCTAGACCCCTCCTCTGGGTTATTCACAAAGAACTGATTATGTGCACAGTGCAGGCAATGCGCTTGCTGTTCAGTCTGAATGACCGTGGACTGTACAATGTGGTAGCAGCAGTAACATGTTCAGTCACATACTTAGATGAGGACATTAATGCATGACTAGATGCAAATAGCTCTAACACTCAAGAATATTCCCCACTACTTACAGCTATGCTGTAAGCTTACATACAGTAATAATCACTATACCTAGGTCAAAAGGAGGCCCTGTTGACAGGTACTACCTATCAAACAGGGCATAGTAAGGAGACACACGACAGTACATAGCGAATTGTTTGCAGATAATTAACTATTTCTGCAAGCCACCAGTGACCACACTAACAGAGGCAACAGTGCCTTTTGAATGCAAATATATTTATTAATTTTGTATTTTATTGTGTATTTATAAAGTGCCTATACAACAAATGGTGTTTCAAGGTGCCAAAAAACAAAAAGGGGAGTGAGGACAGCGAAAAAAACAACAATTAAGGTACTACTAGGCCTTGTGTCGTTCGGATCGTGCAAGTGCAGTAACAAGAAGTGCAGGGGGAGGGGGAAAGTGCGGGACGTGGGGAAGGGATAATGTTAGGGTGGGAGGGAAGTGCGGGGGAGAGCGGAGAATTAAAAGTTCAGGGGGAGGAGGAGGGGAAGAGAGGAAACCTGGGGCTAGGCAAGTGCTAAGTGGAGGCCAGGTGGGCAAGTGCCAGGGGATGCAGGGAGTGAGAAACACATCCTAAGGGGGTGGGGGTGGACCAGGCTCGGTAGGGATGCACACCCCGCCGGGCTAGTTAGGGGAAGGGGGCCTCGAAGGGCAAGTGTAGGTTAGGGGCTGAAGGGGGTCAGGGAAACCTGGGTGCTGGTGTAGACTGGGCTAGGAGGGGCTTGTGCCCTGTAGGACTCAGAAAGGACCAGGCAGCCAGTCAATGTAGCAGAGGGCGGCATTAGCAGGGAACTGGGGAAAGGAAGGAAGGAAAGAAGGAAGGAAAGAGGGAAGGAAGGAAGGAAGGAAGGAAGGAAGGAAGGAAGGAAGGAAGGAAGGAAGGAAGGAAGGAAGGAAGGAAGGAAGGAAGGAAGGAAGGAAGGAAGGAAGGAAGGAAGGAAGGAAGGAAGGAAGGAAGGAAGGATCTTGAGAAGCTTCTGAAACATAAGGAGATCCAGCTCAAGCCTGAGAGGGGCAGAGAGGCCATTTGAGAGGGAGGATCCTGCGGAAGAAAGAGATCTACCTCCACTCTCTGCTCTGGAGGAGAGGAAAGGGCCTATTTGAACCTGGGAATGTCGATCAGGTAGGAAGGAGGTCAACCAGTCCAGTGCCAGGTCTGTGATGCCAAGGGTAACATGGAGCGATATTATAAGGGTGGCATGATTGACTGTATCAAAGGCAGAGTAAAGATCGAGAAGGATGAGAACAGAAGGAGAGTTGGAATCGGGATTTGAGAGCAAGTCTTCTGTTCAAGAGAGCGGTTTCCATGCCTCTGGCTGTTCTGAAGCCAGACTGGTGGTCATGGAGACAACCAACACATTGAGTGTGGTGGATAAATTGGGAGAACACCAACTTCTCCAAGAGTTTGCCCAGGAAGGGGGTAATAGAGATAGAGCAGTAATTAGCCAGCGGGAAGGGTGAGCAGAAGACTTTTTAAGAAGAGGGTGCACAAGGGAGTGCTTGGGGGGGTAGTGGGGAGGAACCGGTGGCAAAAGAGTGATTGCAGAAATCAGCCATGGATGGAGCAAGGGAGGAAATCTTGTCCTTGGTAGTCCTGGAGTAGCAGGGGAGCACCTGTTTGGAGGAGACTTTCATAGAGAGCACTTGTTTAGAAATCTCATACAGTACTATGAGTGAGAAGGTTGAGAGTAGGTGGAAAGGGGAGTTGGGAGCCAAGGGAGGCCTGAGAGCGGGCGAGGGAGGAGGGAGGGGGAGAGAAGGAGAGTGAGGACAGGATGTCCTGAGTTTTAGTTGTGAAGTGGAAGACCAGTGCACTGCAGAGGGCCTGGGATGGCAGAGAAGTGGAGACTGCAGTAGGATTGGCGAGTTCATTGCAGATTTTGAACAGTTCAGCTGTGCTGTTGGTGGCCCCAGAGATGCAGGCTTGGATATTGGCTCTCTTCTTCGAGCGTATACAGAGTCTGTATTGCCTTTGAAGAAGGCAGCAGACCAGTCTGTCAGTGGATGTGCTTGAAGCCATCCACTTCTGTTCAACAACTCTGCACTTGTATTTCAGGGAGGCTAGGTCGGAGTCATACCAGGTGTTACGCTTGGAGGCAGGTTTCATGCAGATCCTCATGAAAGGGGCAAGGATGTCCAGGGTGTTGGAGATGGAGATGTGGAGGTTAGCAAGGCCAATGTCAGTGTGAGAGAGTGGGAGGGGGAATGTAAGTGGCAGCAAAAGCAGCAACTGACACTTGATTCAGCGATCAAATGACAAAGAAGGAGACTGGCAGTGCAGGCAGAGGTTTAGCCGGGGGACCCAAGAGATCCAGATTGGAGACCAGGAGAGCATGGTCAGACCGGGCGAGAGGTGTAATGAGAGGGTTGGCAATGGGGATGTCTACTGAGATGAGAGCATCCAAGGTGTGTTCGGCTGAGTGGGTCGGACTGGAGGGAAGAATGGTGAGGGAAAGAGAGTCATAGGCTGCAGAAGAGTCCAGTGGCTGCATCAGGAGAGTCAAGGTGAATACCAAAGTCTCTGAGGAGGAGAAGCTTGGAGGTAGAAGCCAGTAGAGAAGAGGTGAGGTCAGACCACTCCGAAAGGAAGAGGGAGACCGAACCAGGGGTCCTCTAGATGGTGGCGAGAGTCATCGAGAGGATAGGAGAGACACCAAGCCTGCAGACAAGGCAAACAAAGGAAGAGTAGGACTGAGTGGGTATGATATTAGCAGGGAAGATCAGGGCCACTTCGCCTCCAGACCGGTTAGGCCTGGGCTTAGAGAGGATCTTGTAGTCCTCAGGGAGTAGTGTGTCGAAAGCAGTGACAGAGCTGGCAGTGAATCACGTCTCAGTGAGAGCGAGGACATCAAGGTCAAAGTCTTCAAGGTGGTGACAGATGTCAGGGAGTGTTTAACAGCAGAGCGAGAGTTGAGGGTAGCTAAGTGATGCTGGTTGCCATCTTTGAAGGCCTTCTGGGGGGGGGGTACATGGATGTGGTACATCTGTCGGAGGTGGTGAAGAGGCCATAGGGTGGCAGAAGGAGGAGTGGCAATGGGGTGGCAGAAGGAGGAGTGGCAGGAGAAAGGAGGAAGTTGATGAGAGACGGCATACGCCTATCAAGAAGGAGGAGGAGGTTGGGTTGAGAGCCCTGGGCCATGACAGTGCCATTCCGGTATACATTAATGATGTACCTAGAGGATGAGAAGTGTGCCAAGAGTACTTGCCATCTGGTTCCACCATTAATAGGAGAGGAAGAGAAAGGGTAGAGGACTGAGATCATATGAGGAGTCCATAGGTCCGGAGAGGGAGCAACAAAGATGATGTCAGTGACAGTCTGCCTGGAAGAAGCGTTGACGTAGGTATTAGTGATGGGCATGCGTGGGTAGGAGACCAGGAGATCTTTCTTGAACTTTTTCCTTCCATGCTTCGAAAGGGGGGTGGGATAGGTGATAGAGTAGCAGTTAGAGTAAATAGGGGGGATGGAGAGCACGATGGAGGGAGAGGGCAGAGAGATGGAAGGGGGAGAGAAAGAGAGAAGGAGAACCTGCACAATGAACTCACCAGGTGGCCTAGCAGCAAGACAGATGCAGAGATGCACAATGTCACATCAGGTCGCCAAACAGGGTATTGTGCTGCTCCAGCAACAGAGGAGGAAGGAAGGCGCTAGCTGGGGGAAATAGGCGGCCTAGCAGCAAGGTAGGCACAGATGAGTCAGGAGCACAAGAGGGAAGTTCAACCCAGTGAAGAGAGTCCAGTGGAAGAGGGCAAGCTCAGTGAGGAGGCTAAGAGACTTGATCCAATGCCAGTTGATACGGGTGGCCAGTCGGGCCGTGGAGTGTATAATCGAACATCTCTAGCAGCAAGACAGAATGGGCAAGCCAGAAGCACATATATAGAGGATGCACAGATGCCAGACCACCACCTGCAATCAGTACAGTCGCAGCCCCTGAGTCACGGTTGGAGGGAACATAGTGCGCTGGGCGAGGAAATCAGTAGTAGAGGAGCAGATCTTGTACTCCAATGTCAGATGGCACTCACACAGACCAGCCCGGCACTCCACCCTCAGGAGGGCCGATGGTGCTGGCTAGCAGAGCCCTAATCAAGGAATGCCAAGACAAAAACATGCACCGTGGAGCCAATACAGAAATGTACCCGGTATACACTTTTGCACGGGTGTGAGCAGAGACAAGTGATGTTGCAAATGTTTCAACTCCAAGCACTTGCAGAGACAAAAACATGCATTGTGGATCCCACACAGACTCTCGCCTGGTATACACTTCTGCAAGGGTGTGAGCAGGGAGATGTGAAGTTGCACATGTTTCAGCATCAAGCACTTGTATCAAAACATTTTTTTAAATCGTGTCATTTCAAATTGATATTGATATTTTATTTGTATCGCGCTCGTTTACAAGTGTTTCAGTCAGTGATGACTTTCAGGTCCCATCCGATGTTGCAATGCCTCGGAGGCACAGGCCTCCCAGCATGGCATCACCCCCTGCGCTGCATGGGGAGTACTAAGCTACAGCGGCCTGCTTACCGGGGAGCATCCCGCACCACCTTACCTGTCACGTCTCCCGTTTCTCGTCCCATTAGGAATCACACGAGCACACGCCCCACACCACACCTAATCACAAGAGCAGACCCTACACACAGAAAGAACCAGCAGGTTGTCTGGCATACGAGGACACCAGCCTGTAGCCCCGGTGTTTACCGTCCTTTGTTTCGCTGGCAGTTACCATGCAGGTGCACTCACGGCTGGTCACGCCCACGGAGACTCCCACGGCAATCCCGAACTTCCGGCATCCCGTGACCACGTGATCACGTCACGTCTCGCACGTCCATGGGACACATCATCTGACTACTTAATCAGTTTAAAAGCATCATGGCAACATGGGTACAGCGCTTCACAGCTGATCTCTTGAGGATTGTTTAGCGTTCTGGTTTTCCTGCTTATGATCCCGGACTTTGCGACCTCAGACTGTTCTTCGGATTTGTTTTGCCTGCCCCTCGGATTTCTGCCTCTTGGATTCCGCCTTGATTCCCCGGCTCCTTGACCTTGGAACTCTCTCTTGGACTGCCTTTGGATTATCCTTTCTGAACCTTGAATCTTGGAACTTGGTTTTTGACCTTCTTGCCTTTCTGGTCCATCTACATCAGAACCAGGTGTGATCCACCTGCGAGCCGTGCTGAACGCCTCTTCACCTCCATCAGCAATCTGTGGCTTTCGCCACGTTTAGGACTCTACCTACAGCACTCCTGGGTAAGCCTTGCTAATATTGATTGTTACCCGTACCAATTGCACTGCTCTTGTTTAACCATTAAACATTGCCTTGCAGCGGTCAGGGGTCCTTCCGGTGTTCCTGTTACCTGATTGACGGCTCAACACACCTGTGGCCTCAAAGATTGCACAGACAGTGTATCCTTTCTGTCTGTGCGGTACTTGGGGACGGAGGTACAATAATCTGCACGACCATCAAGATCAGAACAGACTGTGAAGCCTTCCTGGTCGTCCGGATTATGGATACCTCCTCCGGGGACCCTGCGGCCGCTCTAATGCAAGCGGTTGCGGCCTCACAACGGCCATCCACCATAGACTCGACGCCCTACAAAGTACACGTGCCCCTTTACCCGCAGATGCCGAGTTCGGCGACCCCATCCCTCCAGCTCCGCCTCCACCTCCGCCCACAGCACCCACAGTCCCCGCTCCAGTGGTCCTTCCAACCTCCTTTCCTCTTGCTGCTCCCGAACGCTATCAGGGGGATCCTAGGAAATATCGTACCTTCCTCAACCAGTGCAAACTTCACTTCTTGTGTAGACCACAGCTGTTTCCTGACTCCGTTACCAAGGCAGCTTTCCTTCTTTCTCACTTGTCAGGTGTAGCGGCCATTTGGGCGAACCCATTATTAGAGAGTGATCACCCTGCCCTATATAATTTCGACCTACTGGTGACGGAGATGGCAAAGGTTTTTGACACCAGGTATAAGGCACAATCCCGAGACCTGGAATTGCTTGATCTTACACAGGGAAAACAAACACTGATTGATTACATCACCCGTTTCCATCAACTGGCTGCAGAGACCTCGTGGCCTGAAGAAAAGAAAGCCATAGTATTCTACCGTGGTCTCTGTAGCCACATGAAAGACGCTCTTTCTGTAGTGCCGGCTCTTCCCTCAGTCTTCCCTGAGTTAGTGGACCTGGCCATACAGTTGGACGCTCGCAGCTCCGAGAGGAGGGCAGAGACGACTTTTTCCAACAAGACACTCCCAGCCCCGTCCGTCTCTGCTCCGGAACCCATGCAAATTGGAGGGATCCGTAGTCCCATCATTCAGGCCGAACGGGAGCGTCGGAGAGCCGATAACGCCTGTTTCTACTGTGGTACTTTAGGGCACTACGTTAAAGAATGTCCCCGCCGCCCAAAAAATAAAACATTGGGTTTTCAGAAGGCTCGCCCCTAAGTATGGGGGTACGGGCGAGTCCTTCTCTGACCCTCAATGAACCTGCATTTGGTCCCATCAGACCGATTTCGGTCCAGGCCCAGCTGAAACCAGCCGGAGGTTTGGCCCACTCAGTACAGATTGTGATCGACTCCGGGGCCACTGGCTGTTTTATTGATATCTCGCTGGCTCACGACCTCAATCTACCCTTGATCAAGAAAAAGTACCCGGAGCTGTTACAAGCGGTCGATGGTACCTCACTTGTCTCTGGTCCCATTGAGTCCCAGACTGCGCCCATGTTAGTGGTGATTCAGAGCACGCACCAAGAGACGCTCTCATTTCCACTCCGCAGTTCGGTATCATTTTAGGCATTCCATGGCTCAAACAGCACAATCCCTTGATTAATTGGGGAAACGGGCAGGTCACATTTGAATCTGAAGTTTGCCAACACTTCTGTTTGATCGAGTCCACTACGATTTCGTCCCCGGCCACCGTCCTTGGGGCTATGGCTTCTGCCAGCCTTGAGGAGACAGATCCATCTACGAACGTCCCACACACAGTGGGGGCTGTTACAGCGGGGATCCCCGCTGTCTATCATGAATTCCGAGAGGTATTTGACAAAGTCACGGCAGAAGGCCTACCACCACATCGACCCTATGATTGCCCCATTGATTTGGTCCCTGGGGCAACTATACCAAAGGGCAGGATATACTCTTTATCTCCATCGGAAGAGTTGCTACTCAAGGAATACATCCAACAAGCCCTACGCTTAGGTCACATACGACCCTCTTCCTCTCCAGCTGCTAGTCCGATCTTCTTCGTGCCCAAGAAGGAGGGTGACTTACGTCCCTGTGTGGATTACAGACGTTTGAACGCTGTTACCATCAAGAATCGGTATCCCTTACCCCTCATCTCCATGCTCCTAGACCGATTAACCAAGGCATCCATCTTTACTAAGTTGGATCTTCGGGGGGCGTATTACTTGGTTCGTATGCATAGCGGAGACGAGTGGAAGACGGCATTTTGTACTCGACAAGGGCTGTTCGAGTATACTGTAATGCCTTTCGGTCTCTGCAACGCTCCTGCTACGTTTCAACGTTTTGTTAATGAAGTGTTCTCTGACGTCTTGGACGTTTTTGTTGTGGCCTACCTAGACGATATATTGATATTTTCATCCTCACTGGAGGAACACATAGGCCATGTCACAGAAGTACTAACTCGGCTAAAAAAACATTCCTTGTACGCCAAACCTGAGAAATGTGTGTTTCATACTAGGGAAGTAGAGTTCCTAGGCTTTCTTATTACACCTGGAGGTCTATCCATGAACATGTCCAAAGTACGTGCCATCATCGCCTGGCCCGCTCCAACCTGTCTCAAACAGCTCCAGTCGTTTCTGGGCTTTGCCAACTTTTATCGGCGTTTTATTGCCGGTTTTTCATCCATTGTTTCACCACTGACTGCCTTGACCAGTCCTCGGGTCCAGTTTTGTTGGACCTCAGAGCATCAGCGTTCTTTTGAGACACTTAAAGCTAAATTCACTACAGCTCATGTACTACAGCATCCCGACCCCGAACTCCCATTTGTAGTGGAGGCCGATGCCTCTTCTTATGCATTAGGCGCAGTGCTCTCCCAACCCTGGCCCTCCACGGGTCAGTTGCACCCCGTAGCATTCCACTCAAGGAAATTTACATCTCCCGAGACCCACTACACAGTCACTGAGAAGGAGTTACTGACCATTAAGGATGCACTACTGACCTGGCGACACCATCTCATTGGGGCCAAACATCAAACTGTGGTTTACACCGATCACAAAAATCTGCAGGACCTGGCCTCCCTTAAGTGCCTGAACAGCAGACAAGTGCGTTGGCACCTGTTTTTTGCCGCCTATGATTTTGTGGTAAAACATAGACCAGGGCTTTCACATGGTAAGGCCGATGCTTTATCCCGCTCGCCCGGAGGGGATTCTTTGCCCCTATACCCAGATACTCTTCTAAACGAAGGTCATGTCATATGCATGTGTACTCCTCCTCCCTCCATGCTAACTCTCATCCGACAGTGGGTTTCACACCATCCACAAGCACTAGCAGAATGGGATTTGGTACTCCAGGAAGGGTTGCCCTTCATACAAGATAAGTTATTCCTTCCCACTAGCGATGTACATAATCAGGCACTAACTTGGTCCCACGACGTGCCCATCAATGGGCACCCTGGACAGCACCGCACCTTGGAGTTACTAAAGCGATGGTGTTGGTGGCCAACTATGAGGCGCCATGTTCAACATTATGTAAACACTTGCTCCATATGTGCACAGTGCAAGACACGCAGGGGTCGTCCCGTGGGTCTCCTTCAGCCCTTACCTATTCCTCCCAGACCATGGCATACGGTCTCTATGGACCTCATTACAGATTTGCCTCGCATACAAGGTTACGACTCCATCTGGGTGGTGGTCGATTCCTACACTAAGATGGCCCGTTTCATTCCTTGTCACGGAATTCCCTCAGCCCCTGCTCTGGCCCAACTATTCTTCAAGTCAATCTTCTGCCTCTTTGGTCTTCCACAAGTCATTGTATCCGACCGCGGTCCACAGTTCACATCCCGTTTTTGGCAGGCCCTTACCAAAATCCTTGGCATTGATGCCCGCTTCTCCTCCGCCTATCACCCGGAGAGCGATGGCCAAACCGAGAGGGTGAACCAGCCCCTCGAACAGTACCTGCGCTGCCTGACCCTTCAGTATCAGGATACATGGCTGAACCTGCTCCATTTGGCCGAATTTGCATACAATAATGCCTGGCATTCCTCCACCGGGTTCTCCCCCTTCTATTCACTCTATGGGCAGCACCCTCGTTCTCTTCCTCTCCCCGATTATTCTTCTTCCTACACTCCCGCCGCCAATTTTTTGTGCTCGTGATCTGCACTCTATCCATGCCCAGACCCTGGTCCATTTACGGGAAGCACAGGCCTCTATGAAATCCAAGGCTGACAGGAAAAGGGTAGCGGCTCCTGTTTATCGGGTTGGGGACCGTGTTTGGCTGTCGACTCGCCATTTGCGGATCCCTGGTTGCAGGAAACTGTTGCCCCGATTTGTCGGTCCCTACAAGATTTCACATGTTCTGAACCCGGTAGCCCTACGGCTTTCTATTCCCTCTACCTGGCATATCCACCCAGTGTTCCACACTTCCCTACTCAAGCCTTGTCTTTGGTCCAATCTCCTGCCCCTGTTTCTGTGTCCGCCCCGAATATGTATGAGATCAGTGCTATTCTGGGTTCTCGTCTCTGCAGGGGACGCCTCCAGTATCTGGTTGACTGGTTGGGGTATGGCCCTGAAGAGCGCTCCTGGGTTCCCTCTCGGGACGTCCATGCCCCGCGTTTGGTTGTTCGCTTTCATCGGGATAACCCGTCCAGCCCACGGGGTCGTGGGCCTTTGAGGGGGGGCTCTGTCACGTCTCCCGTTTCTCGTCCCATTAGGAATCACACGAGCACACGCCCCACACCACACCTAATCACAAGAGCAGTCCCTACACACAGAAAGAACCAGCAGGTTGTCTGGCGTAGGAGGACACCAGCCTGTAGCCCCGGTGCTTACCGTCCTTTGTTTCGCTGGCAGTTACCATGGAGGCACACTCACGGCTGGTCACGCCCACGGAGACTCCCACGGCAATCCCGAACATCCGGCATCCCGTGACCACGTGATCACGTCACGTCTCGCACGTCCATGGGACACATCATGTGACTACTTAATCAGTTTAAAAGCATCTTGGCAACATGGGTACAGCGCTTCACAGCTGATCTCTTGAGGATTGTTTAGCGTTCTGGTTTTCCTGCTTATGATCCCGGACTTTGCGACCTCGGACTGTTCTTCGGATTTGTTTTGCCTGCCCCTCGGATTTCTGCCTCTTGGATTCCGCCTTGATGCCCCGGCTCCTTGACCTTGGAACTTTCTCTTGGACTGCCTTTGGATTATCCTTTCTGAACCTTGAATCTTGGACTTGGTTTTTGACCTTCTTGCCTTTCTGGTCCATCTACATCAGAACCAGGTGTGATCCACCTACGAGCCGTGCTGAACGCCTCTTCACCTCCATCAGCAATCTGTGGCTTTCGCCACGTTTAGGACTCTACCTACAGCACTCCTGGGTAAGCCTTGTTAATATTGATTGTTACCCGTACCAATTGCACTGCTCTTGTTTAACCATTAAACATTGCCTTGCAGCGGTCAGGGGTCCTTCCGGCGTTCCTGTTACCTGATTGACGGCTCAACACACCTGTGGCCTCAAAGATTGCACAAACAGTGTATCCTTTCTGTCTGTGCGGTACTTGGGGACGGAGGTACAATAATCTGCACGACCATCAAGATCAGAACATTACCGGGCACCAACAGCCATTTGGAACCCACCCTTCAAGTTCTCGTCATCCCCGTCGGAGAGAGTCGAGTTAACTGCCTCGGGACATGAAGCATGCAGGTGCCGTAAGATCTCGGACAGAGCTGTGGCTGGAGCCTCACGCAGCAGCTGCCATTTTACCACACAGGTCCACTGACGACCGCCAATAAGTACAAATATTTGTTTGTCGTGGTAGTCTACTGCACAAGGTTCACTTGATTAATTTTTCAGAAGAAAGTTGATTGTAAAGAGGTCATAAAGGGTTTGCTATCCTTAGTAACTATGACAGCGGCAAATTCGCTCCAAGCTGACAATGGGCCAGTCTTTTTACGCAAGCCTTAAGAGAGGCCCTGCCAAGCTGGGGCTGTACTCTGCAAGTCTCTAAACCTGTTTTTGCTCACAAGCTAATGGTGTCGGAGAGAGAGCCAAGTCTTTACTAAATACATGATTTCTTCTGGTGTTAATTGGGCGAGTTACATTTCTATAGTGCAGTGTAGTATAAGGAATCCGCCTTGAATTTCTCAATGTGAGGGTAAAACACCTTTTTGAGTTGCTGTTTGGCACTCCAATGTATATGCCTGATTTACACAATTCTTGTGAGTACTCTCCACAGGCCAGACCAGCTGCTCCTCATACATTTCCTAAGAGGCTCCATCAATGGTGAAGAAGCACCACAGCATCAAGACAAAGAGAAGTCACAGACTGACTGACCCTACCTGGACCGCGCTACCAACCTCTTGTGAAGGTACTGAAACATGAAGGCTCAAGAACAGCAGTCCTACCAGCCATTCCTCCTGAGAAAGGTACTCGACACGTGTCTGTTGACCACCTCGAGCCAGCTCCAGATGGTTCTGCCCCTGTTCCTGAGGGAGGAGATTCACTTTCTTGAACAACCTGAAAAGCAGGCAAGAATAGATGGACATGTGAAGTAAACAATAACTCCAAAATCCTCCACGTCACGTGAAAACATGTCTGTTTATCTGGGAACCAAAGAGCCAGAAACAAGGCTAGAAACAAAGCTAAATGCGAGGTCCATTGAGAAGATTAAGATTTCTAGCCATCTAAAGTGCAAGGAAACGTACAAACCTTTTTGTTAGAACAGTGATGCTGTTTTACACTTTTGCTGTGGGTAAGCCTTCTCACCTATTTCGTCCTTTTGAATTTGGGACATTTTTATCCCACTGGAGATCCCAATGATCAGCCAACAGTTAAATATTTCAGCCTTAGAAATAGCACACACCCCAAACCCAAAACATAAGAGGGAGGTGCAGGCAGGTGCAGACTGGTGTAGGAGGAGTCTCTACACAAATAGGCATACACCCACTAGAGTTATCACACTTCTGGACAAGTCAGTATAACCCTACTGTGGGACTAGTATGCAACTCCAGGTACATACACTATTGGTGATAGATGAATCTAGGCTAGTGACCCCTATGATATACATCACAGACAACACCAATAGGGACCTGTTGAGATCCAAGTTGGAAGCTTTTGCTCAAGCAGCATTGTTAGTGCCTGAAGATGATCTAGAAAACTAGATGACATGGCAGACCATGTATATGTTGTGAAATATTTAGACACCTTTCTTTACTATAAGTTTAAATCTGTGCAGTGGTCAGATACAACCTTCTGGGAGCATTGTCCTGTTCCTCCTATGAACTAATCACCAGAGTTTGAGACACAATTCACTTACATACCAAAGCCCCAAGAGAAGGAAAAGTGCATAGCGCAAAATTGACATATATTCCCCCACCTCCTACAGATGGCCAGTTTATGTGGTCTATGCTGGTATATGATAACACATTCTACTCCACAATGACAGGGAATACATGACAAAGAACAGTACCTCAACACGTCATGCAGGGGTGACTCTTGGCAAGTGCATGGAACAGTCACGCTACATGCAACATGTAGATATCCACATTTGATGTTTTCTCAATGACACTTATTGTGTGTTAATGTGTAGTACAGCCCTTTTACCCACGTATCCAATAGGGATGCCAATGAGGGTGGCATTTGGTGGACAACTAAACAGATCAACTAAGCAATAAAGAAAGGCAAAAAGGAGCATTTTACATAAAACAGAAAGGTTTAAGCGTAGGGCCTTACACAGCTTAGACTTCACAAAACATTTCACAAACCTATGCCCAGTGCTCCAGATAAGAAGTGGGAGTGGGAGCCGGTCAGATAGCACAGCGAGTAGAGCACTCGCTTCAGCATCCGTGCAGAGCCTGCCGATGCAGGTTTGAATCCCTGCAGGGCCAAACTCAGCCTTTCATCCTTCCGAGGTCGATAAATTAGCACCACACACAGTGGGTAATAATAAACAGTGCTCAGATGCCTGAGGGTTCGTAGCGCTATATAAATGTTAAATTATTATCATTATTATTTACTCCCCATTTTTAAAGGTTGGGAGTAAAATGATTTTTTTAGGAAGTAAAAATATACATCCAGTTCCCAAGGGAGAATTTTACAAGTGATTTAAATATGTTTCAACTGGACAACGGAAATGTTTTTTGTAATTTTCTTTTGCACCAAGTTCATATTAAAAGATTCATGTTTACTTTTTCCTATCCGGCAGTTGTAATAGTAGTTTCTTCCTGTGGTTCTATGTTTTCTACTGGTCCAAACATGTCCCTGGAGCTTTGTGGGTAAATGTATTGGCACATGGTTCTACGTGTCTGTTTCCTACTTTTTGATGGGAGTATTTTTACTCCCTATTTTGATTTTTTTGGAGTATTTGCCTATTTCTAGGGAGTAAAAGTGGCCGATACACCCCTTATCTGTAGGGCTGCCTATGCCATTTCCATAGGCAAAGCAGGCCAACTGATGGCAAAGCAAGCCCCTTTACATGAGGTTGCTAGTGTAATAGACACATGGGGAAAGTCAGATAGACCTCTATCCTAGTCAGGATAGATCACCTAGAAAAGGCTAGGGTAAAGAAGGAGGTGAAAGAAGCTGAATCTACCTTGAAGAAAATCGTCCTGAGAATCCAAGGACAGGCTAGATGGCCTAACAAGATGAGCTATTTTGCAGCTGAAAGAGGAATTAATTGCATTGCAGCGTTGCAGCAGGAAAACTACAAGCTGGAGAGATGTAGTAATGGATATGGTGCATATCATCCACAAAGACTTGGAAAATGTTACAGGATGAACAATAAGGAAGATCACATACTTCCTGGACAGACTTTCTACAGGTGTTCCAGTCTGCTCTATCAAACAATGGCCAGAACAGCTGACAGAACCAAACATATCAAGACAAGCTCAGAGACAGGCCATTCAGAGTCCAACTATACTTTGCTGAGTGTATTAGAGAGAGGATTCTACAGAATATCGGTGTGGGACAATGACTAAATGTCATGGACACTGCATGGGATCCTGAATATTCCTGTGCTAACAGTAACATCTCTGTTGTGTGAAGAACTGCAGAGCTGGGACACCACACATCAATTGGAGAGGCAGTGGATACAAACTCTCTATGACATACCCTACAACCATACCTGTGTGAATCGTGAGGACTCTACAGTATAACTGTATTCCCTGAAGAACTGGGTACACCCCATATAAGATGCCATGACATTCATCAAAATCAGCCCGTGTGAGCAGAATTTGACCTCAACCAGGTGAATTCTGCATGCAATTTGAATGTGAACCTGTAGTAGCAAAGATCTACTACTACCAAATGGATCCTTTGTTGTGCAGTTCAATGAATCATGGTGTGGCGTGCCTGTGGTGATTGCCAGCTTGATCCCTGTCTCAAACATGGTGGTCTGTTGCAGTTTTATCTACATCTACCAGTGCGGATTGAGCTAGTGCAATTGGACTTGCCTGTGAAGCTATAACCACTGAAGTTCCCACACCTGACATATCTCCTGAATTTGTAAATACACAGCGAGCATCAAGGAAGAGCACTGCAGTTGGCCCAAGTCCTACTGGAAGAATACCAGAATGGCCAAAAGGAGATTCATGTTCAGTTGGAAAGATCCGCTCCAACTAATGGGGGTTGCACATACTGGCTGGCAAATACAGTTGTTTCCTTCAACCCATTAAAATATTATTTTTGGATTTAGGCACAGGGATCACCCTGTGCTCTACATCCTTGTAGCTGAGTTCATTCTGATCATCACTTTCGTTACATCGTGACAAGTGGCATTGCACCAAAACGGTATCCTGGCACCACCCAATAAGAGCTTTATATGGCCTAGCTAAGCATGACCATGTCTCTATAATTAGGAAAAAGCTACATTGGCTTCCGGTTGGACAGAGAATCAAACATAAACTGCTCTCTCTGGCATATAAATGCCAAAATGATGTCGCTACACTTTACCTAGAAAAAAGAATCTCACGTAATCAACCCACCAGGGCGTTGCATTCTAACAACAGGCTCGCCCGATTTCAGCCTTGTGTTCGCTTAAAAAAATGTGGTGGCACTTGTTTGGAAGTGTGCACCTTAGGAGTGGAATATTCTCCTCCTAGAGTGTAAACGCTCTGTTTCACTTCCGATCTTCAAAAAGGCCATCAAAACGCTCCTTTTTAATTCGGCTGATTAATACTCTCTTCTTTGCTGCTCGACCTCCCCTTGACGTATCTGTCCTTTTCCCTTTTGCGCCCTTAGGCCTATGGGCGTGTGGCGGGTGAAGAATTTCCAAATAAAAAATGATACAAATAAACAGAAGAAAATGGTTTGGAACTGTTCGTATGGAAGAAATCTGCTCATCACTAATTCATCGGCGATCATCAGCGGCTGAAGATTGCCTGCTGACCATTACCTACTGCAGCGGTTCCATGTGTTAATATCACCGCAAACATATCGGCATACAAAAATATCGCCATATTTTTGTGGCGATATTAAGGCATGGAATCTGCAGAGGACACCCCTGCAACCCCCGCATTATTTTTAGAGGAGCAGGGGACACCCCCGCAAACCCTGCTCATAAAAACCCCCAAAAATTATCTCCCCCAAAAATATCGCCTATGGCCGTTCCAGGCGACCATATATACAGCAATATTTTTGGTGGGGATAATATGTAGGGATACCACTGCAGCTGGAGTATCTCAAGAAGAAATGTTTATGTGTTAACATTTAGTAAATGGTGAAGATTCGAAGTGAACACATTTTAGCAGATAAGCATTCTGCAATGTTTTACATGTTATTTTGTCTCTTCACTTTTATTCCCATGATTCCTATGAAGCCTCCACTGCCTGTTCTACGCCTCAAGGGGGGGTGGGCTGTGAGACAGGGTTGTATCGAGACATGACACAGACAACTAAAAGGTAGTTCGAAAAGCTTTATTTTACTGGTCAGGATGGTGTAGTAATACCTATCTTGCCCTAGCTCTAAGGTCAGAATGTTCCAAATTGGAAAGTAAACAAACTAAGGAGAGTCTAAGTCTGCCCAAAACAAAATACTGTCTGTATCAAAAACTATGCTTGCCCTCACTTATATAGAATAATAATGTGTATGGGACTTGGTAAACTCAATAGTGTTCAAAGTAAACATAGTTTGGCAATGGAGTTTTTCTGTAACTCCCTCCCCCATGTTCAAGGCACTCGGCATCACAAAGTTCCACAGACTTCTCAGGATTCACTTGTCAAAAGTTCACAGTACAGGATTCACTTGTCAAAAAAGTTCACAGTACCTCATTTGGCTTCTCCGGGTTCCCTCTCCCCAAACACAAGAGCCCTTTGGTTTACACTCTTCAATGGGTCTCTCAGGCTTACCTTGCCCAAGCTTAGACCTTATAATTCCACAGAGTTCTGTTCCAAAATACCAATGTTCAACTGTTTAAGTTCCACTTTCTTTAACACAAACGTTTTAACTTGTTTCTGTAGGGGTTCCCTTCCCCATAGTCAATGGAACAGAGAAGTTCAACTTGTTAACACAGTTCACTCATTCAATGGGATCTCCACTGGTCATGGAGCAGTTGTCAGACCGTACCGTCCACACATCAGAGGTCGCGCAACAAGGTGCCCTGGACTTTAGCTGTGCCCTCTTGTTAAAGTTCATTAGCCAAAATAAGACTCTCTTTCAACATTCACCTTCTTTATAAATCACGGTTTCTTCATATTTTCTTTACTGGGTTTCTACGGTTCTCCTGGGCCACTCGCCTGCCTGGAAACCTTCCAGTACATTCTTTATGGTGGAGTCTCTGCGGCTTTCCTGGATAACTCTCCTGCCTGGTGGCTACTCTAATACTTTTCTTTATAGTTTTTCTTGGGAACTTTGCCCACACTTCATCTCTTTGCATAGTTCCCCTTTTCCCTCAATGCCTTTTTGCTCACACTTCAAGGCTTCACACACCTCCCCTTTTCTAAAGGTCTCCTTTCTTAACACAAAGGCTGTTTACTTTGAAGTACATTTCACCCTGAGACTTTCAAAAACGTCCCTTCCCTTCTTTGAAAGAACGTGACCACTACGATACAATTTCTACTTTTAAAACTGGATACAATAGAAGTTCTTCCTCTAGCACTTGCAGTCAAAGTCACACACAGGTTTCCAGCCTCTTACACTCACCAGCTCCCCTTTGAAGACTTTCCTTTCCATTGCGCTTGCCACACACTTCGTGAAATGCCTCTAGGGGTTCTTCCTCTACCCCTTAGGCACTCCCGCACAATAACAGTGCCCCAGGAGGGCGAACACTCCTCTTGGTGGGGGGAAGCATGGCCCCTCAGCTGGCCTCCTTCCTCTGCCTCGCCTCTGTCTCAAGGAGCTCCAGTTCCCAAGCCACACCTGTTAGGACCAATAGCCTTCCTAGCGCTTTCCAGGCTAGAACACTGCACACAGCTGCTCCCCTCAGAGTCTTGCCTCCTTTCTGCTTCTCTTCTGGCTTACCGGCAATATCTGCTTCTGTCACTCTCAGGACTGCTACTGCTGTTACTGCTTTCTTCCTCCTTTTTATACACCTGCGACTGGTTAATGGGTTGTAGGTGGGCATACTTAGTTTCAATTACCTGACCTTGCCTGGCCTTGTTATTGGGACATCTCCATTGCATATGCTGGTGTGACTCTGTTTGCATCTTCTTCGTCCCTGTACCATAGTGGTGTTTCACATACGAAGTCTGTATTCCTCCTGACTCCCTCTTCTTCGTCACAGTGCTATAATGGTGTTTCCTATGGGAGTCATGCATTACTCTATGAGACTTCTTCCTCGTCCCAGTACTTGGTGTAATATTAGGGGAAAGAACTTTATGAGATGAGGTCTCTTTTGATTCTGGTTGTTCTTTTCTCACTCTCCTGTAGGAATAGGGTTTGGTAAGAGAAGTTGGTGGTATTGTCAGCTCTCTCTTATTCTCTGGGCCCTAACTCTATTTTAGCTTAACTTAAGTCTTTCCCAGGTCCATAGTTCTACATAGGTGTGAGTGAATATATTTATTTTTCTTTAGTTATTGGTAATAAGTGTGTTTAGGGAGAATTAGGCCTTAACTGGAAGTTTCAGAGTGTTGACATTTTCCCAATCCAAGATGGAGGTTCTCATCCAGTTCCCTGATTGGCTGTGGAATGCTTAAAGGAATACAGTGGGCTCAAAAATATTATTGTCCCGAGGGTTCGGGCATGTGTTTTTAAGCATACGTTGATCGATCGTACAAACATTTCCTATGCGCCTTACCGTAGTTTTCCTCTTTTTAACACATGCGAAATCAGGCAGCAGGGCGCGGCCATATTGTGCTAATCTTATCCGTTGCCACGTCGCCCTAAGGTGAACTGCCCTGGCGGCACTAAATCGTATCCCCCACCCCTGAGGCTGAGATCACTAGACGCGTACCACCCATTTCACAACGCCAATGCACATCTCGTGTCAACATTCTCTGCGCTTCAGCTAATGACGTGTCTCCATGGAAATAGCAGGATGCCTCTTTCCTCAATAAGTATAAACAGACCGCTTCTCATCAGAGTATTCTGTGCCTCCTTTCTGTGCTCTGGTCAGCTACCCTTGTTGCTTGTATTCCGTGAGAACAGATACTAGTACCATTACTATCCATTTAAATTTTGTCCCATAATGGCAACAATACAGCCCTACCAGTACGAGCCGGAGTATTCCAATGCGGAATTACTCGAAAGAGAAATATGCGATGGGGCTTCGGACGACAGTTGGGAGGACGAATCAACAGATCAAGAGCCTGAGCCTAGTCACATGGACAACGTTTCCACCTGGTGTACCTGAAATCGGTGCGCGCTAATGCCAACCGAGGAGGAGAACTGCTGCTGCCGAGAGAACTCTGGATGCTTGTCCTGCATATCGGAAGGCAAAACATGGCCACAGGGCATTACCGAGCTGCATGACTTCAGGGCAGCCTGCCTCACACGGTCCGGGTTGAGGATTATGATGGTGCTTATGCACGAACTTCGCACAACAGTTCGCCCTGCAATCCAAGTAACGAGTAAGTGTACTCTAGTTGTGATGTCACTTAGGCCACTACCATTTCATGGTGGTCTCCTATATTGTTGTAACTTTGATCTATCAATGCCGAATGAATGTAGTCTTGCAATTCTATACATCACTCGCAATTTGGGGAAATCATAGTGGTCTTCATCATGGTGGCCTATTATTCGTTTACATAGTGGCAACATGGGAGGTTTGGACATCGCGTTCGACGAGTAATACCCGCCTGTGTTGTTGGTGCCATTAGAGACGCATTCCCCAGTGACAGCGGTCAGTACAGGGGATTTTCCCATACTGTGCTGCAACCCGAAGTTTATAATGTGTAGTACATTTGTGCCATCAAAATCAGCAACAAAATAAAATACAACTGAACTTTTATGAATGGTTGTTTACATTTTTCAGTGAATCAAGTGTGTCTCCATTCAGCAGTGTTCCAGCCGTTTCATGCATGCCTATTGGCCGCCCCCCCCCAACCTATCAATGACTGTGAGCACCTGTGGCCGTACCCCCCCAAGGTGGCTGGCAGGGTGGGAACGGCCAAGGTGCCACACACACCATGTACACTTGAAAGGTATGCTACGCGCAGGGGCCATTGTTCACATGCCCTCCTCAGACCCAATGTCTCCAGGCAGGCTCCCCTGAAGCAGGCCGCGCCCCTGCAATCCACATAAGTGTGTCTCCATTCAGCAGTGTTCGGGCCTTTTCCTGCATGCCTCATGCCCCTCCATCCACCCCTCCAGAATCAATGACTGTTAGCACCTTTGGCCGTGCCCTCCCAAGTGGGGCTGGCAGGGGTGTGAACGGCCAAGGTGCCAAACACCATGTACACTTCAAAGGTATCTACGCGCAGGGGCCATTGTTCATATGCCCTCCTCAGACCAAGTGTTTCCATGCAGGCTCCCCTGAAGCAGGCCGCACCCCTACAATCCACATAAGTGTGTCTCCATTCAGCAGTGTTCTGGCCGTTTCCTGCATGCCTCATGCCCCTCCATCCACCCCTCCAGAATCAATGACTGTTAGCACCTGTGGCCATGCCCTCCCAAGTGGGGCTGGCAGGGGTGGAAACGGCCAAGGTGCCAAACACCATGAACACTTCAAAGGTATTTTACGCGCAGGGGCCATTGTTCACATGCCCTCCTCAGACCCAGTGTCTCCAGGCAGGCTCCCCTTAAGCAGGCCGCGTCCCTGCAATCCACATAAGTGTGTCTCCATTCAGCAGTGTTCCGGCCCTTTCCTGCATGCCTCATGCCCCTCCATCCACCCCTCCAGAATCAATGACTGTTAGCATCTATGGCCGTGCCCTCCCAAGTGGGGCTGGCAGGGGTGGGAACGGCCAAGGTGCCAAACACCATGTACACTTCAAAGGTATCTTACGCCCAGGGGCCATTGTACACATGGCCTAGCCAGACCCCACGTCTCCATGCAGGCTCCCCTGAAGGAGACCGCGCCCCTACAATCCACATAAGTGTGTCTCTCCCGTCAGCGCTGTTCCGGGCCTTCTTGTCTGCACGCCTCATGCCCATCCATCCCCCCTCCATTATCAACGGCAGTTCGCACCAGTGGACGTGCGCTGACAAAGGGGGCTGGCAGGGGTGGAAACCGACAAGGGCCAAACACCATGTACACTTCAAAGGTATCTTACGGCCAGGGGCCCTTGCACACATGGCCTAGCCAGACCCCATGTCTCCATGCAGGCTCCCCTGAAGCAGGCCGCGCCCCAAAAATCCACATAAGTGTGTCTCTCCCTTCAGCACTGTTCCGAGCCTTGTCTGCACACCTCATGCCCATCCATCCCCCCTCCATTAGCAACGGCAGTTCGCATCAGTGGACGTGCGCTGACAAAGGGGGCTGGCAGGGGTGGGTACGGCCAATGTGCCAAACACCATTTACACTTCAAAGGTATCTTACGCCCAGGGGCCATAGTAGACATGGCCTAGCCAGACCCTGTGTCTCCATGCAGTCTCCCCTGAAGCAGGCCGCGCCCCTGCTATCCACATAAACCCACACCATATACATGTCACTCATTCACATACACACCCACCTTTCTAATTCTTTATAAACCCCTTGATATTTACCATGAGAACATCTGTGAGCACTGGAGGTCAACTCGTGAACGTGCTACATGAGAACTTCTGTGACCACTGAGTGTCAGCTCGGTTACCAGACATTTGATCGAAAAAAATTGGTCGACTGGACAAATATTCGAACCAATTTGGTCGAAAACCAAAGGGTCGAATTTTTATATTTTTTATTTTTACCCCTTTTTTTGGGGGGGTCCCCCCAACCCCCTTTTTTTCTAAAAAACCCTTTTTTTCCCCTAAACTACAACCTTAAAAATATATATAAATTTAAAAAAAATTCGACCATTTGGTTTTCGACGGAATTACGTCGACCAAATGTCCTGTCGACAAGTTTTTTTCAATGAAATGTCCGGACACCTGTCAGCTCATCATCGTGCTACCGGTGAACATCTCCCTGTTCTCCTGCTACTAACTACCCTGCTTGCTGAATCTAACTGTTTGTTGGTCAAGGTAAGGGCAGGTCACCTAATCATATCTCTGTGATCTTTAAATTTCTATCTATTTCGAACAAACATACCCAGTAGTGTAATGTTCATTCATCTCATTGCCATTACCATTGACTTGAGTTTCATTTGTTCTGTTCTCGATATATATAGCAATTTTCATCAGTGTCAATTGGGATCAAATTGCATTCCTCGCGGACCGTGTCTATAAGCATGTTTCCTTTTGATGCATGATAGTACATTCAAGGGACGAGTAACATGTTATGATTTGCATCACATCAATCAATTGTCTATGAAAGTTATCCTATAATACAGTCGACTACGCTACACAGGTTTTGCTTCGGTGACCAAGACATAGATTGCATAGAAAAATGTATGATATAATTCCATCTTTCTCATGCTTTTATGCAAAAATAATTTTTTAATGATGTGGAACTTTTTTTTTTTAACAGAATTTTCAACAATGCCTGCATGTATGGTTTACAGTTGCCGTTCTAAGACCCATAATAAACCTAAAGGCACAATAATGCATATATTCCTGAGGAATATAGATCTAATAAGGAATGGGTCGGATATTACAGATTTTGACAGCTTGAAAGTAGAGCCGAGGTTGTCTTGGCAGACTTGAGGGGTGATCGATTCTGCATCTGAAGCCTGCACTTTACCACAAATATGTATGACCAATCGCAGTACACAAAGAAGCATCGACTCAGAACATCCCGTAAATTGCTTCCAAATGCAATTCCAACTCTATTCATGCACACGCTGCCTCAGGTGAATCAGGGTTCATGATTTAGCTGTAGGCCTTGGGGTACCGAACAGGTAACTACATGGACGGATTGGTGATTTAGGTGTAAATGTCCCTTATAATACTTTTCATATTTACAAGATTGTTTTGCTTTATAACTAAACTCCATATTGCTATACATCTGTCCTTGGTTTTAGGAGCATCATAGAAAACTATTTATGGGCACAGATAACTATGCTACAGTGCCCTTGGAAATAAGCATAATCTTTTCGTAATCGGTTGCTTTACATGTCAATTTTTTTAGGTTAGCATTTCTAATTGAAATCTAATTTGCCCTTTACTACTCCATGACAATGCACTGAATATGAAAGAACAGGATTCAACATCCATGTCGTTCCCGGAGTCAACAACAACTTTGAGCGCGTATCAGGTAGTTTTATTTCACTATTCAGTTCCAGAAATGTATTATGCATGGAATTAGAGATAATATGATAAAGTTTACGTATCCTGTCGTTTGTTTACATAATGTTTCATTTATGAGTTTTTATTGATATGTACCATTGTCTGCATCCCATTGTGTGTGTTCAATTTAATTTTTTTCATCCATACTAAAACATGTAATGTGTTACAGGGTGATGCTGGTACTTCGACTACAATTACATCATCCTTTCAAGCCGATCCTGAGACTGAAGTATGCGTACTGACAGGTCCTTTGAATGAAAGAAAGTATATCGTACATCTGATACTATTAGACAGTGACATTATTATAAACGAGCATCTTTTGCAAAACGCTTGAGTGCAACTTACAATCAGTGGGTTTTGCACTGTGATCTCTGATCGAGTACACTAGCCATCAATCAGGTGCAATTTGAAATGTATATTTTGACTAAATGACGTACACAGTGTATGAGGGTATCTATGTAAGCCGTATGTGCAAGGAAATATTTTGATTTCAAATACGATTGACTTTTTTTTAATCAATATTCTATTCTAGGCATGTATACAAGATTGGGAAATAGAAGAGGAGGCACATGGATCCGAGGTGGCGGACCAAATTGCTGGTGCAGTCGTCATAGTGTAGAACACAGTTTCAAAGAAAATCAAGAAAGCAAGGGTAACTAGCAAACAATTACGATTACAAAAATTGTTTTGGGCCGGTGTCTTCATAACATGCTTTATTTTAAATCTAAAGTGCTATATACTGTATGTTGGTTTTACATTGAACATGTTTTCACAACCCATCTCCTAGAGGCCCAGAAGTAAATGAACTTTGATGACACAGACAGCTACTAAAGCCAGAGATGCTGCTTGCCAAACTGATTTCACCATGGAGCAACTATTATTTGAGGCGCAGCGTGTTCAAATCAATAAGCAGACCCGAGATGCTTATGCACAATGGCCAAAAAATGAATTGAATGTGACCGGCGAAGTCAGCAAAGTGTTCTTGGACCATTGCTACAATGCGAGAACTCCACAAGATGAAGACGAAACTGAATATAATGATGCATTTGAATTACTCGCAGACCACTTGACACAATCGACACCAGCAAAAAAAGGGCCACGCAACAAACAATCGACATTGATGTTTTCTCCGATTCGTGTTCAAATAACACAAGCTGAATTAACAGAGACTGAAGCCTCAACACAATTGACCAAGGAACTTGCCAAAGATCTCAACTACAGTGCGTCCTGTTTGGCTGATATGTCCATCACAGTTGAGTGACAAACCACAGTCATGCAGGACGATAGTCTAATACAGGAGCCCAAATACATTGTATTCGACAGCTGCCTGATGGAGATTATACTGATGCTGAAATATGTCCATCCAGTGAGGGGGGAAGTATGCAGGAAGCCATTGTTGAATGTGACTCGTGTATCACAAGGCACTGACTTGAAAATACAAGCCACCTGTGATCTGCTCCATGCAAAACTTTCATGGTCCGCTCAACCGATGCTGGGGAAAGTGGCAGCTGGAAATCTACTGTGTGCAGCAGCTTTACTTTTCAGTGGCTCTACTTTTAATAAGTTATCCAGTTTCTGTCAATTTGTGGGACTCCAGTTCCTTTCTAAAATGCAGTACTACAAATATCAAGTGAATATTTATTCCCTGCTATTGGTGAAGCATGGAAAATTGAACAAATGTCAATTGAAAAGGCATTCTCTGACAAACGGTTCAGGCTAGCTGCCGATGGACAGTGTGACAGCCCCGGATTTTCAGCAAAGTACTGCACATACCACTTTCAGGACATGGAAACTAAACTAAAACAATTGTGAGCTTAGTGGTTGTGCAAGTGTCCAAATGCAAATCCTCAGTGGCCATGGAGAAACATGATTTCATCAAATCCCTGGAAGATCTCCAATCGAGGGGAATGCAAATTGACCTCATAGCCACGGACAGACATGTTTCAATAGCCAAGACATCTGAAGGGACTCACAGAATTCTGTCACACGGGAGATTCAAAGGGGTTCCACAATATGTGCCTAAAGTACATGCCCAAGAGATTGCATTTCTGCATAGACAGGATGCAATATAGGACATTACTAGCGGTACTAGCGCATAACGAGAACGTGGGGCATGAACAATCGAGGACTGCTGGAAACTTTGGGATGCTTCGTTACACAATGGCCTTTACGAAAATAAGCAAAAGATGGGTGGTCAAGCCAATATACTAGGAAATGGAATTTGATTTTTGTGAAAGATCTTATTACGACTGTCTTGGACATACATACTCACAGAATCGAGCACGATTTTGTTCCGAGGACACATACATTGCCACAAAACATTGCAAACGTGCCCTGTCCACCTAAAGCAGAGCTCGTGGAACAGTTCACTTCCCAGTTCAAATCATTACCATTTATTTCTTTGTTCAACAATGTTTATATAAAGTGTCCAAATAAAGCATCCAATTTGTCTTTTGAAATCTATCCTCTTTGTCAATTTTCTTTTCAACAAGTGCCTTTTTGAGAATGCCATACAATGTAACACTGTACTTTCGCACTTCCCAGTTTCGTCGAGCTATTGTGGGACCTTCACTGATCGTGGGAGGGTCAGATGGATAACAGCATGAAAGCAACTTTGGGGTTCTGCAGCTGCCTTACCAAACACTTGCCCAAATAGCTGAATAACTATGCGTCCCACAAAAGGAATGAGACCTAGGCTAGATAAGATACTCGGCACACAAGAACTACTGACTGTAAGCAAAACAGCGCATCAAAGTGGGTTGTTGGTGAGAAATAGCTGCACTCTGACCTATAGTTTCATGGGGGTATGTGTTGGGGGTCGTTGCTAATGTAAGGAAGGAGTGGGTGGGTTGAGCTCCCAGCCCCCATACATTCTACACGAAAGTGACACCTTGCTCTTGCACCCGTGGGGGATGCCTCCTTTGCCCTTCTGCTGCAAGGGGGAAGAATGCCCTGACATAAGCAGAGTTGGGGCTATTGCTAGACACACTTGGACTCCATTTTGTGTACCCTCAACTCCAACTTTGGACTAGGCCGCATTCTGGCATTGAGAAGTTTCCTCTCCCCCTCAGCAGCGCCGTGCACAGCGAGCACTGACAGCCTCCACCTTTTTCCTCCTGTGCCTGTGCCTCCCAAGTCCCTTTCTCACGGATGCGCTGAGACAAGATGTTGCGAACAAAGAATGTATTAATTTCATTCTTCCTCTGAGATCACCGTCCTGTGTGTGACAGGGCCAAACCATGACTTGTAGTTGTTCATCCATCTCAACAAATGTGCTCCTGCACCTCTCACCCCCGCTGCTGGAAAATTACTGCTTGTTCAACCTTGTGTCCCGCCAAAGCTATTTTTTGATGTACCAGAAGTGTGACCTCTCTGACCACCCCAGAGTGCCTCCTAATAAAACAAGACCCCAGTCACAGTATATTCCGTCCTAAACTAACATGTGTCACTCCACCACCTTTCTCGCTCTGATGTGCCAGATCTGTCCACGCAGGTTACCTCAGGGGCAAGACCCCCACACCCTTCACCTCGCTAGTGACCCAAAGTGGGATAGTACAAACACACGTGTGCAATTTATAGGCCTCTAATATATACTTAAAGGGTATAGTGATGATCATTATTTAATGCATGTCTAGGATAAGTGTATAGATCAGTGTGGGGAGTGAGTGCCTTAACTATAGGATGTCTTATCACAGGAGCCGATCTATGATTTGCAGCCCTCGGAGTCTTACGATTTCAAACGCAGTGGGGGTACATGTCAGCGTTACCAGAATATATGACAAATACAGAATAGGTATATGGGGGGTGAGGTTGAGGTGGTGCGGGGTTAGTGTCTGGAAACCAGATGCGTTCAAGGAGAACTGGGCTCATAGGTTCAGGGGCCTGCAGCCTGGCAGGAGGGGGTTGCAGCAGGGCTTGCTCTGACATTCTCGCACAAGCACATTTTGTCAGGTCTCGAGACTCGCTCCTTGCGAAAAATGTTCACTTGATTTGCCGTGTGAACAGGAGACGGGCTGAGCTGACAGGTGGTGTGGGCTGACTGTGGGAGCCACTGAGAGTGCGAAGTTCTCCAGAGGAACATTACAAATAAGGCTTTTGGAAGTAAACTAACTGTAACTGTTTTCATTAAAAAAAGTAAATTACTAGAAATTTTGTGCGGCATTGGTGGATGGCAGCAAACAATTCATTTGTTTTTCAAAAATATTTCTAATGCCACTATGGACTGAAGGGCTATTCGCTCGCATTCGGAGTGAAGGTCAGCGGCTTTGACTTTTGCTTGCGAGTTGAGCAAACTCACACATCGTACACAGTATAAGGTTCAATTGTTTTTCGACCTTGGAAGAAAGGGAGGATTCCGAAAGGAATGAATGAAGGGAGGGTTGTAATACCATCAAATATGATAAGGTTCACCATTCCAAAACTGGACAAAGGAACATGTAATTTCATTTTATGAAAATGTGTTGATCTGAACGGAGTCTCTGCATTACGCCGAGAGAATGGAAATGCCGAATATTATGTAAGTTTTACTGTAGACAATTTTATAGACCAACGAGTCAACGTATCATTAGCCGATCGTTATTGCTGGCTTACATTGTACTGGGTTGTTCGTTGTGGCATATTGCAACGATACGCAAATACAACCTGTGTGTGTACTTGTCTTTGTCCCGGGCACATGGGCAGTCCAGCATCGAAATGCATGTAGTCCACATCTGGGTTCCCCTAGGTTCCACAAATGCCAAATTCCACGCCAATATTTAGTTGAAATGTCGTCTATGTGTTCTTCGAATTGTAGCGTCAGCTTCTGCATTCCATTTCGAGCTGAACATACTCCATAGCACTAACCTCTGAAGCAAATTGTAGACTACTTTACACGTTGTTTTCTCTGTGTTCCCATTGTTTCACGTTTGTGTTCATCATTAGTTTTCACACGGTGCAGAATTAATGGGTAAAATGATAAATTATAATAAAGATCGGCTACTGAGACACATTTCTGTTATGTTTTTCAAACAGCTACATCCTGCCTTTCTGCGATTGTCATCGATCCCAGATACCAATTGACGGCTTTTTTAACAGGCAGCTGCAGATACACTTAAATGGCTGGATCATCATGACGCTGTTTTGGGACGATCGCCACGGGCCGATATGCTCTTAGGTGGTACCAGCAATTACGAGCAACCTGACATCGTTTATGGAGGCCTAGCGCCAAGCTGATGCCGAAACCTTGCAATTCACGGTGCGTCCAATGCGCTTCTTATACCCAAAAGGAATACCGTGGGACTCACGATAAAAATGTGTGGCTCGAGAACAAAGAAAGAAATGACCAATGTGGTTGAATATGGCAATCGCCGGATGTTCTCGGAGCACTTATTGTGAAATAAAAGCACAAATTTTAAATTGAAGAGTATTGCGGTTTCCTTTAAAAATAATGTTTTGTATTCAAAATTGGGGCACGCTGTGTTGTGAGAGGATGTGTGTTGATATTCCGGGTTCTGCGTCAACTGACGTCAACAGGTAGGTGATGACTGGGCGCGTTTGGCTACGCTGCCCAGTAACATCATTGAGATAGGCGGAGAATATCACTAGGTTTGATGATGTCAGCCTCAGGGGCGGGGGATACGATTTAGTGCCGCCAGGGCAGTTAATCTTAGGGTGATGCAGCAATGGATAAGATTAGCACAAGATGGCCGTGCCCTGCTGCCTGATTTCGCATCTGTGAAAAAGAGGAAAACTACGGTAAGGTGCATAGGAAATGTTTGTACGATCGAGCAACGTATGCTTAAAAATACATGCCCGAACCCTCGGGACAATAATATTTTTAAGCGCACTATTCCTTTAAGGTCCGTTGCAGGTTGGCTCTCAACTGCCTTTCATTGTTAACAGCCCAGCTGAGAAGATCAGGAAGTCAGGAGCTCCAGTTTAAGGGAGGCCTTTTCAGGTTAAGGAGAAATCAGGAAAGCAGAAAGCGGGCACAAGTAGCAGGTTTCAAAAAACCAAAGCTAAGTGAAAGAAGAATTCTTGAACTGGAAGAGCGTATGCGGAAAGATGGGCACACCCCAGGGGTGTCCGAGTCTGTTAGACAGCTTCAGCGGGATTGTGAGGATTACTGGGAGAGATTATGTAAATTGTACTATAAAACATATATCGAAAGACAGCATGCTGGGGGGGATAAGCCAGGCAGGCTGTTAGCCTGGTTGTACAAAAGTGAGACTCCCAGGGAGACGATTAGGGCTATATGGGGCACTGATGGGCAAACACTTGATACTGAGTGGGAAGTGAGCAAGGGTTTTGCAGAGTTTTATCAGCGACTATAAGAGGATATGGGAGGCGAGACGGAGATGGACATAATTGAAACATTGCAAGACATCGGCCTTCCCAAACTAGGAGCATCAGACAGGGAGAATTTGGAGGCCCCGATTACCTTAGAGGAGTTGGAGGCGGTAATCAAACTTTTACCTACCAGTAAGGCCCCCGGGGCGGATGGACTCCCTAGTGAGTTTTATAAAACATACAGAGCGGAATTGCTCCCCATGGAAGCATCATTATTCCGCTCCTTAAGCCCAACAAGCCAAGCATGGATTGTGGGTCAAATAGGCCTCTATCCATGCTTAATCAAGATAGTAAAATTCTCACTGCGGTGCTCGCGAATAGGCTCGCGAATAGGCTGCGCCCGGTCATTGGTGGACTCATACATCCCGACCAGACAGGGTATGTCCCGCACAGGCACATATTGGATAACCTAAGGAGACTCCATCATGTAATTGAACAGACGGTAGAGGACCCACATGAGGTTGCAATAATATCACTTGATGCAGTGAAGGCCTTTGATTCTGTCAAGTGGCCTTGGCTGATGGCAGCCTTGAGAGGGTACAGGATGGGGCTGGTGTATTTGCGGCGGGTGGAACTGCTGTTCAGCGCACCATTGGCACGAGTCAAGACGGGGACATCATCTCTGATCAGTGGCAACTCTGTAGGCCTACCAGACAGGGATGCCCATGGTCCCCAATGTTTTTTATTTTGGCGCTGGAGCCTCTGGCAATATACCTGAGGCAATAGTATGGGGAAGTGGGTATTCCTACGAAGGGGGGCCTACACTTGATATCCATGTACGCGGATGATATGCTTTTGTATCTGAAATACCCTGAGGAGAATCTACAATTCATTTTGGAAGTGGTGGATAGGTACGCAGCATTTTCTGGTATAACGGCGAACCCCAAGAAATCATGTATATTCCCTTTGGGCAGGTACAGAGTGATACCACCAGAGGAGCTGCCAGTCCTCCAGATACAGTGGGAGACTGTGACCTTCAGATATTTGGGGATTGATGTATATCATATGGCCGAGGTTGAACATAGGAGCAACACCGAGAAGGCGGTAACTAATATTGAACGCTGCATGAGGTTCTGGGCCAAGCTCCCCCTGACCATGGTGGGGAGAGTGGCTTTGTTGAAAATGGTGGTGTTGCCTAGGTTGTTGCACTTCTTTGGGAGCATACCCTACATTATACCCAAGAAGTTCTTCGTCAAACTCCAAAGCTAATGCCGGGGGTTTATGTCAGGTCCATATCTTGGGTCTTCTTGCAGGAGTGATGCTGGCCCACCAGACCCCCTTGATATGCCTGCTCAATAGTTCTTAAAATATAAAACTACCCCACAGGCAAACCCAAGGGGAAAGGGGAATGGAGGAGAAAATAACAACTGCAGATCTTCACTGTTTCTTTAGACACGACACTGGTTCCCAGAATATAAATTCAGTAGATAATTTACTCTCTGAAAATGGATTGAGGAAGCTTCATCAATAATATGTGTCTGTGAAATCTAAGCACAAAATACACAGATTAAATAAACTCTTATCTGAATGTTGTTTTTTGCTATTTATAATTTAAACAAAACTATTATTATGTACCTGCTGCCTATGCTTGATTGCTGATAGGCATTTATAGTTTGTTCTTTTGTATTATTAGATTCTCTTCTGAATTACTTATAATAAGAATTTACAATGAAAGCCAATATTCAATATTCTTGAAACACTTTGGATATTCCTTGAATATATGTTGTAGAAAGTCTGAAATTGGCTTGCTTGAAGAAAAAATGTTTTTACTAAAGTTCTTAGTCTGAATTAAATAAAACTCTTCTGGATTATTCAAATTACAGTCTTTACTTTCCTTTATCTGAATATATATATGTATATATATATCATTCAAAACTGTACTGTAGATCTTGGATGCTCCAATGAGATTAGATGGCTTGTTGCACAATGAACGAAAAGTTCAGTTGATTGAAGAACGCGACGCACGCGCAATCAGAACGAAGCTGAATTAAAAAACACAAAGCAAAATAGCCGCGCTTTCAAACGGTCGCTGTAACACATAGTTACATTCAGCGACCGCTCCACAAAAGTAAACAAACTCCCAGAGAAATACCGGAACTCAACACGACGCCCCTGGGAACGCTACTTGACAACACTAATACGTCAAACCAGGAAGTAAAACTTTAAAGTGGAACGTGCGAGCATACTCTAACCGATTCCTGACTAGGATTGATTTTTCAGTAAATGAACTAAAGAGGCACATGTAAAGTGTTATACATCACAATACTAATTTTAATAACACGCATACTATAGTGAAACTATTAAACTAAATTAGAACCAATAAGTCACAATAAATATCCTGACCAGAATACTCTAAAACACCTACACTAACTTTCTTAATCCATACACGCAACCGCGGAAGGAAAAAATATACGTACTTTCATTTCCCGCACACGCAGCCACGAGAGGAAAAAACAAACATACTTTCATTTCCCGCACACGCAGCCACGAGAGGAAAAAATAAACGTGCATCAGAATTTTCCTTCCTTGAATACGCGCACAATAGAGTTCAAATAATGTTCATTAAAATCAAATGCAGATAAATACAGTTTCTTAGAATTTTAAAGTAAACTTCTTCTTGAGATAAATTGAAGATAAAAACATTGTACTTCAGAAAACTTAGCTTGCTTCATCTGTAGATCGGTCTTGAAGTTACAACAAGGACTTCTTCATTAACGAAACTTCTGTAGAAATTAAGCTCACTGTAAATTCTTCTCAAAAAGGATTTTTACAATAACTTATACTAAATATCCTAAGAGCTAAAGGAACTACAACCTTCCTCTAAAGAAACTGGAATGAAAGGCAGTTTAGAATGTTGTGAAATGTTCCAAACTACCTCATAATATCTTTCCACCAATCATTTGTATTGCACTGAACCTCCATCTTGGTTTGGGGAATTAGGCACTTCCTGTATATAGTTGTCATTAAGGAAACATATCACCATATTGACATATTAAAATACCAAACCCAAAATCAAACACCACTCAACCAATGCTCCCACTAACAATGTAATAATGAAGATTAAAAATAAATGTTTACTTAATTCTTTTGAATGCAGATTTTCTATGGTAATTTCTCATTGAAAATCTAGAAATGTGCCATGGAATCCTGACAGTTTATATGGCACAATACCAGAAATAGGGTTGCACTGTGGAAACTGCAAAACACATACGATAGAGGGGGCATTAGGTTGCCAAACTTTGAGATATACTTTCTAGCTAGTCAATTACAATATGTGGCCAGGTGGTTGTCGGATTACCCGACTCCAGAATCCAGGCTATTAAAGGCAGAATGTTCCCCATTCTATCTGAAAGAATGGATTTGGTTGCCAAGATCTCAGCAAAAAGAGAGCAAGGGTATGTTGGAGGTGGGAGTTCAGATATGGCAGAGAGCGTGCCTGGCTATAGGGTGTCCTGCACCATGTTCCCCACAAATACTGTTTGTGGCCCTTAAGGGAGTAGATGTGCAATTATGTACAGTCATCCGCAGACTCTTGGAACCAAATGGCATAGCAACACTGGGGGATATCTGGCAAGATGGGAAGGTGGTGGAATTTGACACGCTTGTGGAGGATACCGGGCTGCATCGGGGACAATATATTACTTACAACAGGCTGGTGCGGATAGTGAAAGATACATGGGCAGATATGGTGTTGGGAGGTCAGCCCGACACGACCGTAGAAACAATTTATGATGTGTCAGACGGGGGCCACGAGGTTTCCCTGATTTATGAACTACTCATGTCCAGGGTAGGTAAAGAGGTGCTCCAACTAAGGCGGGACGGGGAAGAGGAAGCAGGGGAGCTCATGGGAGACAGGCTGTGGGCAAGAGTCCAGCAATATCACAAAAAAGTGTCTACGAACGCAAGATTGCAGTAAATCCAGCTGTATATCACCCACAGGGCGTACATGACCCCTCACAGGATTGCAAGATTTAAGAATGCCGGGATACAAACATGTCCTAAATGTGGAGAGGTGAATGCAGGATTGATACACATGTTCTGGGCATGCCCGGAAATAGGAAGATTTTGGGGTGAGGTAGCTCAGCGCTTGAACGAGAGAGGGATCAAACTGGAAGTGGGATCTATGTGGGCGTGCATGGTGGGAGGGTTCTCCAGACCACGTAAAACGAAACATGTGAGTAAACTGAAGGATTTGGCCTGCATTCTAGCCAAGCATAGAATTGCCATGGGCTTGTAAGCTATTGACAGACCAAAGGTGGAAGTGTGGTGGCACGATCTCCAGAAATGGGTGGATGCGGAGACAGTGGTGTGGAGCGAGGCGTTTGGCAGAGAGGGGGAGGACCTGGGTGAGACATTGATGGCTTGGAGGCATTTAGTGGCCGCTCAGTTTGAGCCGACCCAGACTGTCACGGGGGGAGATGACTCCTCGACAGGCGAAGGGGAAGACACACTCATAGAAGATACAATGGCAGAGGATATATTGGAATAAGCGTGGGAGGCGGGGGGGTGAGTGGGAGTAGATGTAAAGATCAAGATATGGAAGTACCTTTGACTATTGTTTATTGTTTGTTTGTTTATGTTGTTAAAACCAATGAAAATGTTTAAAAAAAAAAAAAAAAGAAGAATTCTTGAAAGTAATTGGAATGTTAAAAGTCTGCCTAAAAGAGAACAAACATTTTGGTGCTATCTCTGAGGCAGCGAGGTTAAGTTCTAATTTTCGTTTCAGGTTGTTAATAAGGTTTTCTTATTGGGCTTGTGCTATTTTTTTTGTCAAAAAAGCAGGCTTGGTTTCTAAACCATTCTCGTACAGTGAGCAGTCGTTTTATTGGAGGGATTACCCAGCTCTCTACGTTCTGTTGCTTAGCAACAGTAGAGCATCTTGGTTTCCTCAGCAAGAAAGCTTTCTTTTTTTAAATACGCAAGCTGCATAGTTACGAAGATCACATTGGTAAGAATAACGCAGTGTTGCCGACCTTTTTCCTCGTTACTGTTAGCTTGCTTTTCAGTGCGCTGTCATTTATTGCAGTGAGGAGGGGAAGAAGGTGATGTGTGCCTAATCCAGGAGAGAGGAAGCACGCGGGAAGCGAAATTGACAGTGCCCTGCTACTGGAACGTCCGAATAAATACAGCGTAGGCAGCGATCATGGTAAGCAGTTAGGTATGTTGGTTTTCAGCCACATATTATGATTTACACAGCTGCAAGAGAGATGAGATTGAAGTTTTGAACTGAGGAGTTCTAATTTGTTATTTAAAGACAAGACAGATTGAACTAAAGCAACAAGACTTAAAGCAAACCCTAACTAACTGAAAAGGAGATTCAGAGATATTTATTGTGCTATATTTTGGAAAGTGAGCAGGCTTGCAGCAAAAAGAAAAGTTCTAATACCACATGGTGAGATGTTTCTAGGTCAACTGCAAACCTCTTCTGGGCAGACTGCAGAGGAGAATCAGGTACTAAGTATAGTATTGTATGATGAGTATTTAGGGAACTACTGGGGGAAGTTGTTGTTAACCAAATATGTTATTTCCTTCTTTCCTTTTCTGCAGATTTCTGTGAGATAGCTGAGAGGAATTGACATTTTTTCATTTTATACACTCCCCCTTTCCCCTGGGGGTGTTACATGCTCAGCGGTGTATTCAATTCAGTTGAGTGCGTCACGCTCTAGAGGGGCTGCCGGGGTTCAGCATCTTCTGTGGACATTTGCCTAAGACTCAACTTGACAGGTATCTCCAGTTGCGATTTCCTGACCTCAGTGTCCTGTAGGTTGGAAGAAAGGGACACAGAACAGGATTGACAATAGCCCATGAAGGCTAAGGCAGGGTAGGGTAGTTTGGTATAAGGAAAGGAAGAATATCATGGCTCACTCTCGAGCATCCTACCCCCTCTCTTCAAGGATACTCTATCTAAGTAATTCTCCCTCGCAGACTCAGCCCCAGGATCGGGATGTGGCAACTTTGCCTTTCCATTGGTTACCTGAGGGGGGTTGTAAGGGAGCTCAGTTTTCTCACACTGCCCATATTAGCCATGCTTAATATGGCCTGTGATCTGAGTCGCAGACCAGGCCTTCTACACTGTGCAGTGAAAACAGTCTAATATTGAGTGAAATGCAGACCTCCTTGCCATAATGCACAGCGCAATGTAAACACTTTTAGATTTTGTGAAATGCAAGCCGTGAGATTTACTTTTCCATGTTGCAATGAAGTACATGAGAGTTTTTTTCTAAAAGTCTGGGCTGTGAGCCAATGACCTTGAGCCTGGTACAGCATCTTCTGACTGTGTAAACAATGTCAGTTAACTGCTATGTTGGCCCGTTCTGGGAAGGAAGCCAATGTACTCGCAAAACACAAAACATAAGATAGCGGCGAACACTGTGAACTACAGAATGCAGGCCTTCTGTAGTTCTATTATGATGGACAGAACCATGTCTCTGGTCATGCTGTGCACAGGAAAGGTGCTTTCAGCTAGAAATACAATTGTTGGCAAAATCCCCAATGGCCTCTGAAGGACAGCACCCTGTCCTTGACCATGCTGTGTATGTGAACGAGGATGTCAGCTAAAAATACAATTGTTGGCAGAATCCCTAATGGCCTCTGAAGGACAGCGGCATGTCCTTGTCCATGCTGTGTATGTGAACGAGGATGTCAGCTAAAAATACAATTGCTGGCAGAATCCCTAATGGCCTCTGAAGGACAGCGGCATGTCCTTGTCCATGCTGTGTATGTGAACGAGGATGTCAGCTAAAAATACAATTGCTGGCAGAATCCCTAATGGCCTCTGAAGGACATCGCAATGTCCTTGTCCATGCTGTTTATGTGAAAAATGCCTTCAGTTAAAAATACAATTGTTGATAAAATCCCTAGTGCCCTCTGAAGGACAGGACCATGTCCTTGGCTAGTCTTTGCAAGAGAAAGATGCTGTCAGCTGAAATGCAATTGTTGGCAAAATCCTTAGAAGCAGATGAAGGACAGACGGTAGGCGTGTAAGGCTTGAAAATAGAGACATTTCCTGCCCATTGAGATTGCTTATCATGATTTGGTGAGGCAGGTGCTAGAGTGCCGAGCAAGATTTGTGAGGTTGCCTATATCGGCTTTGTGAGACAAGTCTTAGGGCCTCATTACGGGACCAGCGGTAACCCAGCCGGTGCTACCGGCGGGTTGCCACCGGACCTGTTATATTTTACCAGCACCTGACTTCCCGGTGCCACTGGCTCATTACGAGTCCGGTGGCACGGGAAGTCAGGCGCGGGCAAATTTTAAGTCCCCATTCCCATAGTGTCCTATTGGACTCTATGGGAATGGGGACACAAAAGCACAGGCACCATTAGCAACGCTGCCGGTGCTTCCGTGACCAGTCTGCTTACCGTGGCTGCTGCGCCTGGCAGGGTCAGACCTGTCGGGCACAGCGGCCACGGCAGGCAGACTCTGAGTTTGCCGATACGGAATCAAGGGTGCTGGTGAGTTTACCGGCACCCTTGTCTCCGGACCGGCAAACTTAGAATGAGGCCCTTAGTCTTGATTTGAGGTAGAGGCAAATGACAATGGTTACATTTTTCCATTAATGGTATATTGCATTTTAAGTGTGTTGTGTATAGTGATTATAGTAAGGATGATGTTTCTTTATTACATATTTCTCATAATTATAAAGATGTATTAGTTATATAAGAGTGTAAGACACATTCATTGAGTGTTCATTAATGAGTGATATCGGATGACTTTGAACATGATTATTAAATGTGGGGCTTCTATTTAAACTACTGTGTATTGATGTGTTATACAAGGTACATGTCTTTTAATACACACCAACGGTTAATGGATGGTGTGAGCAATGGACTATCAATCAAAATATATGTGACATTGGTAGACCTCTCCTGTGCTGGCAATTGAGAGCAGCCGCCTACTGCAGGGGTTGTTGCCTGCTCTCATTACAGTTGCACAGTGACAGGTACATAGTTTCCCCTACCCCTTCTCTCTGGCTCACCTTCGGAGAGGTGTAAAAATTCCATCCATTGGATCACCCTTATCACTCATGCCAGCAAACATGGGTGGGATGCGATTGTGCAGGGCAGGGGTCATCAGAAGAGGTCAGTTCAGGAAGATCTCAGGCACTCCTCCAACTGGAGGAAACTAGCCACCATTAGCAGAGCCCAGATTGTCCTTTGTACCATCACCTTGAAGACCAAGTACCACAGCCCTGTCGTACATAAATCGTCACATAGGTACCAGGGTATGGTCATTAGGGATCCTGGCAAGGTGATTGGTCTCTAGGCAGAATGTAATCTGTCCTTCCTGGAAACAATTCATATCAGAGGCATAGAGAATGTGACTGCAGGCCAGCTCAGCTGAGTGTTTTCAATATCAGGGAGATAGATGTCTTAGAAGAAACTGATGTTTGGGGGAAATCTGCAGGAGGTCCGGGGGCCCAGTCACAGATCTATTTGCGTCCCCTCAAAACGCTCAGGTTCTCAAGTTTTGCGCCAGAGTTTAGACACTGAGAGCTTGGGGTGTGCATGCGATGCTCACAGATTAGCCAGTCACTGGTATATGCGTTCCTTTCTATTTCTTTGATCCCTCAAGTAATCATAAAGAAACAGGTTACCACTATTCTGGTGGGTCACCTCTCTTCTAGAACTCCAATTGGAACCTCCATGGGTGATGCCCAGGTGGCCTTCACCCCTGGAGGAAGATCACCACCCCTTCATCCAATGGGCGGTTTGGAAGTTGAAGAGGGGATTGCAGAATTTAGAACTATCGGGACACGTGGTAAGGGCTGTGCCGGATGGCACAATATCCTTCTACGCTTAAATCTTATGACTGCCACTGTGCAATCTTTACAGCCTGGTGGGGTAGGAAAGATATTCTAGAGATATTACAATTCCTCCATTACGGGTCCCTAAAAGGACTGACTGTATCCTACTAATAGGCCGTCATTAAAGCCTTTCGGGAACATTGAACCCCTACTCCACAGGGGAAAAGTTGGCCACCAAGGTGTTTACAATTACATTATCTAGACCTGTGGATTTGACCGGTGACCCTCCTTGGGATCTACCATTAGTTCTGGACATGCTATAAAAGGCTCCCTTTGAATCAATAGAACCAATTGAATTAAGATTATGGCTCCAAAAACTAAATTTCTGATTTCTGGCACTTCGGCCGGAGAGATGGCCGGTGTCGTGTCTGTCATTTCAATGGTTAACTTCATCTCAAATGCGACGCATGAGTCACGGGTGCATGAGAGAAGACACAGGGAGGTGCTGATATGGAACGCACACGTTCTGTACAGCAAAATAAAGAAGTACAGAACAGAGATCCTGCCTCCGTGTTTCTTTTCCCCACAGTGCATTTCATTTCGAGATGACACTAAAGATGCCCCGTTATGCAGATTCCCAATTCTCAAAGTGCGGGATGAGGCGCTTATACAAAGGTGTGAACCTTCCTTTATATCCCTCAGGTAGCCCCAGATTTGCCACCAGGTTTCAAAACATTATGTTACTGGCTTTCTTCCACAAGGATCCTAGCTGTTCGGAAGAGGCTGCTGGCACTGTTTGGAGGTTTAAAGGGCTGTTCTCGAATACCTAAATTGACAATTTATTGGTGACTTTTAAAATTGGGGGTGTGGGTAAGAAGATCTCTACTGCAGTCAGTTATTTGTAAGTGGTTTAGAACCACCATTCCTATGGCTTATGAGAGGGCAGACCAGGCGCCCTATTCAGGGTAGATCCACGAGGGGGGTACGAACCTCTTGGGGCAACTTGCAAGGTGTATCGCTGCTGGACATCTATAGTGCTACTACCTGGGCTAGTCCCAATAGGTTTATTTAGCACTATATATTGAATATAGCCAAGCCCAGATCTACCTCATTTGGTATGGAATGCTGCAATCTGGAGCTCCCTAAATCAGTCTTTACTGTTCTTATGAAACTATACGAAGTGGTGGTGGTTTGCTCTGCATTCTATTGGAGTTCCCAGCCTCGCTACGTTTGGTCATTTTCAAAGTTAAGTACTGAGACAAGGAAGAGGGGCCTGGAAGTAAGGAACTGATTACTTACCGGTAGTCTTCCTGACTTCTAGACCTACTCTTCCTCGTCCTAGTATGGACGTCCCTCACCTGAAGGAGAGGCGGGTCTCAGAGGTAAGTACTGGGACAAGGAAGAGGACTAGCAGTCATGAGGATTACCTGTAAGTAATCCGATCAATACTTGTGGTCCTATGCAGATGGGCGGAATGGCTGTGGTCCTGCGTTGAGCAGTCATGAATCCTACTGAGAGGGGTATTTGCAAACCGTACAGCAAAAGATAGGTACTTGACAGAACTGTCTGAATCGTTGTCTCGGAAGGATGCTTAACTGCTTCAGCTCTAAGGCACAATCACTGTGCGTTTACCTTCCCACTCTTGCAAAAATTATGTGGTACTCAAAGGACGTGCATTGCGGACCGCAACTTGCGGTTTGGAAATTAGGTCAATAGATACCTGGCCTGAACGTAACGTGCAAGTCACGTGATGGTGATCACGTGGTGTCCTGGGTCCATTTCTCAGATAGGAACTAGAGACAGTACATTCCCTTGTCACTCATTCCATCAGAAGAACCTGAAGGGGAGCAGGTTTGGAATCTTTGGATTAAGACTGACAGCAGGCAGTGAGTGACGTCACTTTATTTATTTTTTATGGATCTATGCGAAATTGTATATTTACTATAAAACAAAGTTCCCGTAGACGCTCAGAAATTTTCATTAATTGTTTTGCAATTTTGTTTACTACTGAAAGGAAAAGCCAAAGGTGGGGTTTACTTGTTTTTTTTAATATCATACTAATGGCTGAACGTTATATATCACGCATGACACGGGACAGCTTGAGCGCACTGTCTACTTGGTTTAAATTAGTACTTGTATAAGCGAAGCCATTTGGAACTCTCACTACGCGTATTCATACTCTTCCTCGTCACAGTACTTACTTGTGATGTGTCATCCTCCATCCAGGAACCCACTACATCTTTTCTATAATATTCATATGTTCTGGCCCTCTCTACCGAGCACATAATGGTCGCAGTCACCATCATGCATTAGTTCAATGCTAGCCAACAAATCTTGACCCTTTTTACTCCATAGCTAGAGAGGTACGTCGTAAGTACTGTGATGAGTGTTAGATCCTGGCCCCCGGCCGATGCGTCAGTGGGAAACAGGAGATTAGGGCCTCGGGCTTCAAGGCCCCGCTGCGCAGCTCCAGTGGGAGCAGTAAAGACACGGACACACGTGTGTTGCTGTCCTGCCCCGGAACTGCCCACGCGGCTTTTATTATGGACGCCTTAACTCTTTTTCCCCAACAAAACATTAACCAAACAACGATATATTTAACACATGCTTCAAACAGTGAGTTAGGTAGCCTCGGGGGCTGGTCTTCTACCACTCATAGTCTTTGAGTCTCTCAGGGGGTCTGGGTGCAGTTCTTAGAGCATACCGTCCACCCCTGGGTGCTGTTCCCTGACTCCCATTGGGTTGCTCACCTTCATAGTTCGGTGCACCCTGCTCGGGTTTGCTCGGCGGCTCTTCTACTCCACCATCCAGGGTCGCTTCATCTTCCTGATGGTAGCACTCCACAGCCCTTTGTAGGTCTTCTTCTTCCATTGGTTGTGGCTCGCCGTCTGTCCACAGATCTCTTGGCACTGTCTTGAACCAAGACGCGTTTCTTGTGACTTCTCTTGGGCCCCTCTTGACTGTTATCATGGTCCAGTGCCTTTGTGTAATGGTCCATCGGACAGAGTCATACTGGGTGTCACGCTTTGGATGGGTTTCTCACCATTACCACCTGGTCACCGACTCAGTGATGGAACCTCCTGGCGTTTCTCTTTGTGCTCATGTGTTCGTTTGCCACGGTCCTTCTGTGCTCAGTGCAGGCTCTATCATACATGTCCGTTCCCCTGCTTGGATGGTGTGGAATAGATGAGTTGATTATCGTTCCAAACATTATATCCGCCGGTGGTATCCCCGTTGTGCTGTGGGGTGTTACTCTGTAATTCCTCAGGAATCTGTATAAGTCCACCCTTCAGGGGCTTGAGTTGACGTGTGATAGGCGCAAAACTTTGTTGATTGGGCGCATGAATCTTTCCACGTCACTGTTGGCTTGCAGCCACCTGGGCATTATGTGGTGGTAGTGAATGTTGAGGTCTGTGAGATACTTCTTGAATTCCTCTCCTTGGAATGGTGGACCATTGTCGCTTCGAATCCGCCGTGGAAGTCCGTGGGTGGCAAACATTTTTTCGATTTTGACCTCCGGGTACCTGGACTGGTCATCAATTGCCACCAATAGGTGTGTTCCCTCTTGTATCTTGCAGAAGTCTATGCTAATGGCGTCCCACCTGGAGGATCCCCGCTCGGCAGACAGTATGGGCTCTGGATTGGGCGGGGCTCCTGTTATTTGGCAGGGCAGGCATGTTGCGATGAGCTGCTCCACTTTTTCATCGATGTGTGGGAACCAGACACAGCATCTGATTCGTGCCTTCGTTCTCACCATTCCCTGGTGACCTTTGTGCGCCAACGCTACGACTCTGTCCTGCATACTTGCGAGGATGACCATCCGGGTCCCTCTTAGGATGAGCCCTTCCTCTGTGATGGATAGATCTTGTCTTACTGTGAATACGCCATTGAGGAATGCTTTGGCTTCAGCCATGCGATTGTGAATGTTCCGTAGGAAGGCCCTCCATTCCCCCGAGATTATTGCGTCCCTCACCAGGTCGCAGCATGGGTCAGCTTGTGTAGCCTCTGCAATGTCTTCGATGCCAATGGCTCTTGGTTTCATCGTGTGGACAACCTGGCAGATGTGTTCTTCCATTTCTTCCGTTACGTGTACCTCCCCCTGCATGGCCGCTCTTGGGTGCCTGGACAGGAAATCTGCTGGGTTTCCACTGCCTGGTTGGTATGCCAGCTCAAAGTCATATTGTTGTAGGTGCAGTAGCCACTTTCCAATCCTGGCTGGGGGGTGCGATGATGAGCCAGTGAAGATGGGAAGGAGTGGTTTGTGGTCCGTGTAGGCCTTGAACTTTCGGCTATACAGTTATAGATGAAAATGGCGGCAACCCCACAGCACTGCGATTGCTTCCTTTTCAATGTGGGAGTACCTCTGCTCCGTCGGTGTCAAAGCGCAGGAGGCATATGCGATTGGCATTGACTCTCCTGTCTTGCCCACTTGGATGAGAATGGCTCCTAAACCTACTGGGCTGGCGTCGACGTAAGGCTCAGTCGATAGCGTGGGATTGTAGTATGCCATGGTGGTGTCTGCCGAGAGCGACGCCTTGATCTGTTTGAACGCTTCTTGGCACGTTGGGCTCCAAACCCATTTTGTGCTGGCCTTTGTGAGTTCCATTAGAACTCCCGCAGTAGGTTGCCATTCCTAGAAAACTGCATACCTCCGTTGGTGTGGTGGGGGGTGAGGCAGCCTGCATGTCCGCTACTTTTTGAGGATCCGCAGAGATACCTGTGCTATTGAAGGTGTACCCGAAGAACGAAATCTCTTCCTTTAGGAACTCACACTTTTCTTTGTGGATTGTGAGACCTGCCTTCTCTAGCCTGCTGAGTAGCATTTGGAGTCGTTGTACATGTTCATCCTTGTTCTCTGCGTGAATAAGAATGTCATCACTGATGTTGAGTACCCCTGGGATGCCACGTATCGCCTCCTGGATAGTCTGCTGAAACACTTCGGCCGCCGAGGAGATTCCGAAGCGGAGCCGTTTGTATCGGCGTAGTCCTATGTGGGTAGAGAACGTCGTGATGTACCTGGATTCCCTTTGGAGTTTCAGCTGGTGGTATCCGGCATTGAGGTTGACTTTGGAGAATATTTTGGATCCTGTGAGGTCTGCTACTATCTCGTCGAGGGTTGGGGTGATGTGTTGCTCCCATTTTATTGGCGCGTTCGGGAGGCGCATGTCAATACATATCCTCACTTTTCCAGGCTATTTGGGTCTCTTAATGATGACCAGGGGTGACACCCACAGTGTTGGTCCGGTCACTTCTTCGATGATACCCGCTTTCTCGAATGCTCGTAGCTCCTTCTCCACCTGGTTTCGTATGTGGAATGGAGTCCTTCGGTGTCTCATTGCTCGTGGTTGGACGGCAATGTGGAGCTGGATGGATCTTCCTTTGAGGCACCCGATCCCCTTGAGCAGGTTCGGGTATTTCCGGAGAATGCAGTCGATGTCTTGTGTCTCGGTCACCTCGCAGATGAAGCTTATGAGCCCCAGGTCTTCTGCTGCGTCTCCGCTTAGTAGACCCTCGATTCATGCATTTACGACATAGATTTTAGACTGCAGTGACTTGTCTCCCTTGATGAGTGTGGTCCGGAATCGTCTTACTATGGGCAGTGGAGTTGTGCACCCATACGCAAACAACAGCGTGTATCAGTCGTCTTCAGGACTGGTGGGGGCCGTAGTCTTCTGAATGTGGTTAGCGGCATGATGTTGACCGACGCCCCCGTGTCTATGGTCATCTGCGTATCTTGACCTTGGATGGCTACCTGACATTTCCGTCTTCTCAGTTTTTTTCTGGGCATGGTGTCTATGTGGTTCAGTTCTGAGACCAGGTACACTTTTTTTCCTTTCCTCCATTGGTCGTTTGCGGCTTCTTGCTGTGTGTGTGTCACATCGTCCCCTTCCTCCTCGGTTGACGAATTGGCGTTCTCGACTCGGCGGGCACTGGCTTGTTTCTTCTTCATTCCTGAGGTTGAGGTCTTGTCTTGGAGAGTTTGGGGTTGTTGTGGCAGCCCCGATGACCTGCATACTTTGGCATAGTGGTCCTTTCTGCCACATGCTCTGCATGTGGTGCCTTGGGCGGGGCAGTTGCGTCGTCCGTGGCAAGATCCTCCACACCACCCACATTCTGTGGCCCCCAGGAATCTTTGTTGCCATCTGCGGTGTGTGTTGATGCCGCTGGTCTCGTCCCTTGTATATTGGCGGTTCGGGCCACGGTTGCCATCATGAGTGCCGGCTGGAGTTTCTGCAGGGTCGTGGCCATGTGCGCTGCTCTGGCATGTGCCTACTCCCTCTGGCGGCCAAGTTCCAGGATTCTGGTGAGGGATATGCCTTTTTCGCTTAGCACCATTCTCCTAAGCTTCTCTGAGTGTATCCCATTGATTATTTGGTGTTGGATCTCCTTTTCAATGTCGGTGAATTCACATGAGATTGCGAGTTTTCGGAGCCTGGTGTGATAGGCATCCAGTGTCTCGTCTTCCAGCTGGATGGTGTTACAGAAAGTGAACGTTTCATAGTCTGGATTCAACTGGGGCATGAAATGGGCCGTGAGAGCGTCCTTGGTTTGTTGGTAGACGTCGAGGCCATCTGCTATTGCCAGTGAGATGAATATATGTAGAATCTCATCCCCGAAATTCAGTAGGAGGTGCAATCTCATTTTCCTTGACGTGGTAATGTCTTTGCAATCCATGGCCATCTCAAACTTTTGTATCCACAGCTGCCATCGGGGAGCAACCGAGGAGGGGTCAGTGTATGGGTCAAAGGGGCTGAGCGCGATGGTTGTTCCTCCTTGCAGGCGTGTTTGCGGCGTGGAAGTTGGTGGCCATCCTAGAGGGTGTGCTGGGCCTGGGAGTAGAGCTGCCTGTCGCCATGGTGCGTAGATCTGGTGCCTGTCTGTGCGCCCTTGTGACAATGCCCCCTCACCTTGGTGTGCTGTGGGCGATCCTGCTTGGCTTCCACGTCATGTGTCCATGTGTGGGGCACAAGGCTTCTCCTTGTCACCCTTTTGCACTGGCTTTTGAGCCCCCAGATGTCTGCCTGCTGGTGTTTGGCTTCCCAGTGCTGGAGATTGTGGCAGTAATGGGAATGTCTGTGGTAACTCCAGCGTTTGGTTGCTGGGTTGTTTTTTTTTCTTCTAGGTGGGGGTTGGGCCACCCCACCGTGTTTCCCAAAATGTCGCCCTTGCCGAGGGCTTTATTTGCTGTGCGGCGGCGTCACATGTGCCGTTCTGATCACTTCCCTCGTCGCCAGTGTTAGATCCTGGCCCCCGGCCGATGTGTCGGCGGGAAACAGGAGATTAGGGCCTCGGGCTGCAAGGGGTAGTGGGAGCAGTAAAGACATGGACACACATGTGTTGCTGTCCTGCTCCGGAACTTCCCTCGCAGAGCGGGGGCGGGGCTTTTATTGTGGACGCCTTACGTCACCGCGTAGTGGGACGTAAGGCAGATATAACAATGAGTAGCAGTAATGAAGATTAGGTGTGGGGCGTGGCTTGATGGCTACGTGAAGGGACGCACTTTTCGGGAACTCCCGTTGATCCATCATTGATCCTGAGAATTAAGGGAGAAAGCGGGCGAAAAAGCAGGCTGGCAGCACACCCGGGGACATATGAAGGTCCAGGCTATATACTGAATGCAGCGCGAGACTGATCGGCGGTGAATGAGCGGAGCCGCGGCCGAGAAGAGTCAGCCGGGCACCCGATACTGAAGGACAGCCAAAATGGCAGCGGCACACAAAGGGTCATAAACTGACCGCAATGCCGCAGCCGCGGACGGAGGTGGAGTGCGCCGCAGAAGCGCCCGCTGCGGCTTTGCTGTCTGTGTGGAGCCCAGCAGCGAACACCCGGTGCTGAGTCCTGCTGGAAGAGGCCGGTCGGGCCAAAGAGGAGATCGCCGGCACTGGAGGCTGTAGCTGGGTGACGGATGACCCCGGCTTTCATCGCCGGTGAGACACAGTGAGAGGTGGCGGTGGATCACCCTGGGCTACATAGCCAACACCGTATGCGGTGTCGAGAGGCGGCTTGAATCGTACTCGCCCGGAGACGTTGGAACCCCCGCTGTGCTGGAGCTGGGGGGGCTGCATGAAAAGTGGTACGTTGGCCCTAGCCGTTGCCCGGCAAGCTGGAAATGCCGGAGGGCTAAAGTGGTTCGCGCCTGGCAGTGCTGCAGGCGGTGGGTGCTCCGGTGGAACGGCGGCTGACACTGTGCCTGCCGAGCACTGGCACCAACCTACGAGGCGCTCAACCGTGAAGAGCCCACACGGGGTGTGAGCTTGGAGGGCAGGGCACGTTAAGAGGTGCCAGCCCCTGTGGAGCCGGACTCAGGCAAGAGAGCCCACCGGCAGGGGCCCCAACGGGCAATGTATGACTAGGACGCACCGGTGAAAGGTGCAGGAAGGACAGGGGGGAAGCCTCCCTGGACGCTGAGGCCCGGCTGAACGGTGGGTGCGCCCTGAGCTTGGTGACCGGCCGGGCCCCTCGGTGGTGCACAACAAGATTGAGAAGCAGCTGAGGTAGCCCTGGAAAGCACTGCCGCACAGGACTCCCCCTACATGGCGCTCCACCCATTGTAGACGGGTTGGAGCTGGAGCTGGATATTTGGTGGCATGATACACTGGGGAATTTAAACAAGACACCACATCTCAGGAGCCACGCACACGGTGCCGAGGCACAACATAATAAGCCGCCTTTGCGAGAGCTGGCTCTGGGAGACCCCACCACCAAAGAATCGGGCAGGACAGAGCTTGTACCAACACTGGGCTGTACAAAGGAGCCGGAGACACGTCTGTGAGCTTGAAGACTGTGGGGCCCGGACAGACACCGGCGTAGAAAGGGGTGGAAACAGTGGAAGCTCCCGACTACCAGAGGGCCAGCTGAATAGCAACGAGTGGGTGCAAATACGTGGGAGGACACAGCCCATTCCTAGAGCGCAGCAGGGGAGTTCCCCCAACACGGTTACCAGGCCCTAGCCTTCGGAATAGCATGACACCACGTGGACCCTCACAAAGGTGGCGGCTGCGCTGGTACACACGTAGGTGGTAAGCCACTATGTCGAATAAAGTAGTAAGACCAAAGAGCAAGCAGCCCACGCTGGAGGCTTATGCAAAGGCATCTCCTGGGGCGGAGGGAATCGGGAGCAAGGACAAAACCACCACTGCGACGGAGGAGGCCCCGGGCACAATCCAGGAGGTGCTGGCGGCGATTGCGGACCTGAAAGTTGCCTGGGAGACCAAACTGGGCCTGGCCATGAACGAACTGAAAGTAGCATTGGACCTTAAGGTCGGAGCGGTCCAGGAAGATGTGAACTTGTTAAGACAAGATGTGAGAACGCTTGCGCAGCGCACTGGAAACCTGGAGAAGGAGATGGCCCCAAACACGGCAGACTGCGCCGCCCGCAGATCGGAACTACATGCCCTGGTACAGTGAGTAGGCAACCTGGAGAATAGAGCGGAGGAAGCTGAAGGACGTGCTAGACGCAATAAAATCTGCATCGTTGGTTTGCCAGAAGGAATGGAAGGGTCTAACCCAACGGAATACATGGAAACCATGTTACTGCAGGAGATAACTGGAGGGGCCCTGACCCAGGAGTTTGCTGTTGAAAGGGCGCACAGGGCTTTGACAAGAAGACCGCCCCCGGGGCCCCTCCCAGGCCATTGATCGCAAACATTCTGAATTACTGAGATCAGGAAAAGATACTTGAATTCTTCCAGAAGGGTGGAACGATGGAAAGGGGGCCCGCTAAAATCACTGCATATCCGGACTATACCTTGCAGGTACAGCGTAGCAGAATGAACTTCGGAGCGGTGAAAAGAAGACTGAGAGAAACAGGTCAGAGATATATGTTGCTTTACCCGGCCAAGCTGAAGGTGTTCCACAAGAACAAAACTTTGTTTTTCGAAACACCAGAGGACGCCATGGACTGGCTAGATATGCAGAGTCGCCCCCAGGAATCGGATATCCAGATGGGATCTGAAGAAGATAAGTAACATGAGGCTGTGGCACCCTTGGTGACAGAGCGCAAGACACTGGGACTAGAATATAGCATTAAATGAGACTCAGGGATGGTGCTGCTTAGATAGTATATTTTTGGAAGATCCGGTTGAACTGAATAATCCCAATCATATGAGTGGGAGCTCCTGGGAAACAACTTAGATAGTATATTTTTGGAAGATCCGGTTGAACTGAATAATCCCAATCATATGAGTGGGAGCTCCTGGGAAACAACCCTAGAATCCCCATAGCATTACGCTTAGTTAGGTCACTATTAGTTTGGTGACGCCCCGCAGGGTCCTAGTCCTCGGAGTCACAAGGACCAGACGCGGGTGGGCCTGAGATCCGGGGATGGAGCTGGGCATTTGTTGGGGTTGGGTAGGGAGGGGGGTGGGGAAGAGTTATGTGCAGTGAGGCAAGGTTGGGGAAGTTGGGTTGGGGGGGTGGGAAGGAAATGAGCCGGAATACGAGTCACCAAAGAAGACACAGGAACGGGAGGGACGAGAGCGGACATCGTGACAATGGAATCGGGTAACCTCAGAGTTGTGACCTGGAATTTGCGGGGCCTTAATAGTTATCTGAAACGTAATAAAGTAATGATGTATCTGAAGAGGATGAGGGTGGATGTAGCTCTGCTACAGGAAACCCACCTCACCAAAGAGAAACTGGAGGTGGTGAGGAGAAAATGGAAGGGTAGTGTTACGGGAGCCACATATTCGGCAAATGCAAGGGGGGTGGTAACATGGGTGGCACCGCACGTGCTGTTTCAGTTGCTTCGGTCGACAACAGACCCAGAGGGCAGAATGGTGGTGGTGGTGGTGGGACTCCTCGAAAACAGAGAAGTGAACCTCATAAACTTGTATGCACCCAACTATGATACTGCAGCCTATTTTAGGTCTCTGTATAGTAAAGTTAGACCCCTGCTGGGTGGTGCAATACTGTGGGGAGGTGATTTCAACTGCACCCTGAACCCCGGGATAGACAGGTCAGATAGCAAGACATTGAAACCGGCGCCAGCGGCCAAAGCGTTGGGGACATTGTTGGCAGAGCTTGGACTGGAGGATGTGTGGAGGCGACTGCATCCAAAGGACAGGCAATACTCGCACTATGCCGCGCCACATGACCTACATACAAGGCTGGATTACGTGTTCGCCTCTGCTGAGATAGGGGGAGAAATGGTGGGTGTAGCATATAAAGCCAGAGTACTGTCGGACCATTCACCTTTGGTCCTGAAGTGGCGACACCCCCCCAGAGCACGTATCCCGATGTGGAGGCTCAGAGCTGAGGCCCTGCAGGATTCGGGATTCTGGGAGGACCTGAGGGAGGCCATAGAGGAATATTTTGATATAAATACAGGAAGCGTACGATCTATGGGAACAGTATGGGAGGCATTTAAGGTGGTGGTGCGAGGGGTAGCCATATCAAAATCTAAAGTACTCCAAGGGGGGATAGAACAAAAATTACGGGATACTGAAAGGGAGCTAGAGGACCTAGATGCGAAGGGGGGGAACCACCCGGGACGACAGTGCTAAAATCAGAGATTTGCAAAATGTTAGCAGCGAACTCTGGGACAGATTATGTAAGCTAAACTATAAGAAATATATTGAGAGGCAACATGCGGGAGGAGACAAGCCCGGCAGATTACTGGCCTGGTTATACAAAAATGAGATGCCCCGGCCGGTGATTAGAGAAGTCAGGGATGCTGATGGTCAGATCTGTAACACCCAGGAGGGTAGTATAAATACAAATCCTATAAACGTTTGTATGAGGACGTGGGAGAAGATATGGGCCAGGAGATTATGGGAACAATCGAAGATATCGGACTTCCCACTCTGGACGATCTGGAAAGGGCGGACTTGGAGGCCCCAATCACCTTAGACGAACTGGATGCCGTGATCCAACACTTGCCCACGTGTAAAGCGCCTGGGTCGGATGGATTACCTAACGAATTTTACAAAGCGTATAAGCAGGAGTTACTCCAACCACTTCTGGCCACGTTCAGTGAGGCCTACGAACAGGGGGAGCTGCCGGAGTCTCTCCGAGAGGCGGTGATCATCCCACTCTTGAAACCGGACAAGCCGAATGTGGACTGTGGGTCCTATAGGCCATTATCAATGCTTAATCAAGATAGCAAAATGCTCACGGCAGTGCTGGCCAATAGGCTAACGCGAGTAATTGGCAAATTGATACACCCGAATCAGACAGGCTATGTCCCAGGCAGGAATACCACTGACAATCACAGGAGGCTGCACCATATTATTGACCAAACGGAGAATGACTTGGGCGAGCTGGCCATAGTGTCATTGGATGCGGTCAAGGCATTTGACTCGGTGAGGTGGCCATGGTTGTTAGCGACCCTGAAAGGATACGGGATAGGGTCGGGATATATTAGATGGGTCAAGATGTTATACAGCTCCCCGATTGCAAGAGTCAGGACAGGCGCTATAATCTCGGATAAATGGCAACTCAGTAGAGGGACCAGACAATGATGTCCCTGGTCGCCCATGTTATATATACTTGCATTGGAGCCGTTAGCTATTTGCCTCAGGCAACAATATGGGGAGGTGGGGATTCGCACTACAGGAAATACACACTTAATACCACTGGACGCGGGTGACATGCTCCTCTATCTGAGCTTTCCAGAGGAGAACCTGCAATATGTGTTGGAGGTGATGGATCGTTACGCCACCCTCAGGGGCATATCGGTACACCCCGGGAAGTCCAGTGTATTCCCCCTGGGAAGGTACAAAAATGTTCCACTAGAAAACCTGCCCATTCTACAAATACCCTGGCAGACGGAGACGTTCAGATACTTGGGCATAAACATATACCACAAGTTAGAAGCAGAACACAAACACAATACGGAGAAAGCTGTTGCAGGTATAAAAAATAGCATGGTGTTTTGGGCCAGACTACCCCTGGCCATGAAGGGCAGCACTGCTCAAAATGGAGGTCTTGCCCAAACTACTGCACTTTTTTGTGAACATCCCGTGCTTGATCCCCAAACGCTTTTTTGCTAGGCTCCACTGCCTGTGCAGGGGCTTCATATGGCACAATTCTAGAAATAGGGTGGCCCTGTGGAAACTACAAAACTCGTGTGACAAGGGGGGCATAAACCTGCCGAATTTTGAACTATATTACTTGGCGGGACAGTTATCATATGTAGCTAGATGGTTGTCGGAAGAGGAATCTGCGGAGGCCGGGCTTTTACAGGGCAACCCTGCCCCATACTTCTTAAAAGAAACAGTGTGGTTTCATAAAACGAAAGTGGCAGAGATGGGGAGACTGTTGGTGCTGGGCTGGGTGGTCTGGCGCAGGGCATGGAGAACGGTGGGTGACCCGGACCCGCTCTCTCAACAGGTCCCGTTGGTGTTATTGTGTGGGGAAGACTCCCAGCTGATCAAAGGGGTCCGCAGATACTGGGAACCAGTAGGCCTGGCCACCCTGGGAGACATATGGCAGGAGGGGGAGGCAGTGGAATTCGAGAGGTTGCTGGAGGAGACGGGGGTTCATAGGGGCCAATATATCACTTACACCAGGATCATGAAACGGGTGAGGGGGAGGTGGCCTGAGACGGTGCTGGCGGAAGAACCTGATGCCTCTGTAGAAATGATGTATGATGTCTCAGAGGGTGGGCACGAAATATCTCGGATATATGAGCTCTTGAGCGCAAAAGCGGAGAAGGAGTTGCTCCAACTGAGACTTGACTGGGAGGAGGGGGTGGGAGAACCCATGACAGAGGGACAATGGGATAGGGCCCAAAGGTACCATAAGAAGGTGTCCCGAAACGCAAGACTCCAGCAGATCCAGCTGTATGTCACCCACAGAGCTTACTTGACCCCCGGCAGAATAGCCAGGTTTGGTGGCTCGACCATACAGAAATGCCCCAGGTGCGGGGAGGAAGAGGCTGGGCTGCTACATATGTTCTGGGCTTTCCCAGAGGTGGAGATATTCTGCGTAGAACTGAAGACGAGATTGGCCAGCCGGGGGGTGGTGCTTGACGTGGGGTCTGCTTGGGCATGTATGCTGGGGAGTTTTCCTAGGCCATGTAATCTAAAACATATCAGCAAAATGAAAGACCTGGCCTATATCCCGGCCAAGTGCAGAATTGCGATGAGCTGGAAGGCAGCCCACAGACCTAGAGTGGCAATGGGGTGGGCAGACCTCCTGAAATGGGCTGAAGCAGAAACCACGGTCTGGTATGAAGCAGTCACAAGTGAGGGAGAGGAAGAGGTAGGCCCCCTGATAGCCTGGAGACAGCTGGTGGCCTCGATGGTAAACCCCCACCAGGTCGATCAGGATGCAGAAAACCGAGAGGTGGTGGCAATAACTGAGTCACCTGCAGATGTTCAAGGTGGTGGCACAGATACGACGGCTCAAGTTTTTGGGGAGGGAGGGGGAGGACAGAAGAGAGCATTGAATAATATGATGTCTGAATATTGATCATGAACGTCCTAAACAGTTGGAATGTTTGAAGTGTTTGTTGAAATAATAAAAGAATAAAATAAACAAATAAAAAAAATATTTAAAAAAAGAAGATTAGGTGTAAGCAATTGCTTCATTACCTCCACATCCCCCTTCATTGTCCCGTTACTTACTTGCCAGATACTGTGGTGAAACGGTCTGTTAACAAAAACACAGACCCCCAATAACCAATTTATTTCCAAAATATGTTATGGTGCGCACTGCCACTCTGTCAAGTGACGGGCCCGTCACTGTATTAATAAAAGGCGAGGTCTTCCCGCTTCGGGACAGACATTCCCATTGAACACTAAGGCGGCTGGTGTCTTCACTGTGTGGTCCTGGTGCCCAGGGTTACATATATAACAACTACCGACGAGGTGGTCACTGGGCTCCAGCATGCCACGCTGCATTCCCGGTCACGCCTGCCTGGTTCGGCATCCTGACAGGGTTTTCCCTGTCGCTGCTGCGCTTCACGGTGGGGGCCTGCGCAGCGTGGGCAAGCTCATCGGTGCAGCGATCCTGGGCGGCCCGCTGCCTTGCCCTCCAGGTAGGGTGATCCCGGTAGGGTCACCACTACGGTGAGTCTACGCTCTGGCATGCTGCATTTGAAAAAGAATAAGTTTAAGCAAATACAGGAGACAGGGACAACCAGTGGCAAGGTGAACACTCTGGCACTGGATGAGGGAGGATCCTTTGTGGGGCTGACGCCAAGACACCGCTCTCTGTCGGACGGAAGGTCTGCCAAAGCACCGGTCACGCCGGACGGTGCACCTAGTCACTGATGAGTGTACCAGGCCCCACTGGAGGTGGGGGGTGGTGCTTACCCCGCAAGCGGCCCTGCCAACAGGGTGCTTGTGCTGTCGGTAAGGGGTTGGTGACCATGTAGCTCCCACCTAAGACCGCCTGACCTTCAGACTCGGCTAGCGGCCCCCGTTGGACACCTAGGGGTGCTCAGGCCGCCGATGGGGACTTCTGTTATGTGCCACGACTGCGCCGGCTGACTGGCCATGCTACAAAGAGTGCACAGCGGAGAAGATGCCCCTCCACCATGGGTGAAGTGGATCAGAACGATGAGGTGGGGGATATCTGCTACGTCCAGGCTCTCGCTGTCTGCGTACAGGAGTGAGAGATGCAGGAGCACCAGCTCACCGCGAGAGACCCCCAAGAGCTTCACTGACTGCACAGTTCCTGAATCTGACATCACTGAGGCACCCATTACTCTCAGCCCAAGGTGGGACATGTGGGAAGAGAGGCTAGAAATGTACTTTGCCACCACCAAGGAGACCGACGACACGGCTATGAGGGCCACGCTCCTCTTCTATGCGGGCAGCGAGGTACACCAAATCTTGAAAATGTTGAGACCCCAGGACGATTCGTAGGTGCATCCAAAGAAACTCTACAGGAGTACTTCTGCCCGCTATTTAACGGGGATAACGAGCGGTTTCGCCTAAGGCAGGACCAACAAAGCCATCAGAGTCTCTAGACGCATTCCACGCGTGACTACGCTGGCTGGACCATGACATGCCGGTTGGCAGTTGCAACAGACGAAATAAGAGCCCAGATTATTCAGCACTGTTCGTTGGCAGCACTGCATCGACAAATACTAAAGGAACCAGTCATTCCTCTACAAAGGATACTAGAGCTGGGGAGGATACAGGATCTGTCACCGTCCAGGGCGGCGCAGATGGAGGAAGCATCGAAAGGGTGCAGACCCGAAATGGTGCAGACAGTGTCGACAAGAGGAGTACCTGGGCCCCGCGGATGGTAAGGGAAGCTGAGCAGAAAGGGCGGCTCGAAGCAGCCAGAGGAACGGCTGAAGCTGTGTGATGCCTGTGGAGGGCCGGCACATCAGGATCAAGCCTACCCAGCGACGTGAGCTACCTGCGGGTGGTGCAGCAAGGTTAACCACTACGTACAGATGTGCAGGGCACCGTGGCAGGCAGCGCAGGCATCCCGACTACCCCTGTTGCCGCAGAGGCCCCAGTATCGGTGAGTAGCAGCAGTGGACGAGGATCCAAGATCAGGTAGCCCTGCCCTGTCAAGAGTGGAGGTGGCCGGTGATATAGAAGATGCATATTTCATCTCGGCCATCTGCCTAAATACCAGGCAGTCGCACAGAAAGCCCTGCTGTTCCGTCTCAATCCTGAATAAAGAGATGTAAATTCTAGTTAACACAGGGACATCCGTCAACGTGATGCCTGTGGCTGAGTTCAGAAAGCTGACATCTATCCCCGCTAAGCAGAAACCCAAAAGACTCATCTTCACATGCTCGCGGAACATCGCCGTTAACCCTGGATGGGGTCTTTGCTGCCACCATGTGCCATAAAAAGGACGCAGTCAATGCCACGTTCTACGTCACGCCCTCTAGCTAAGGAAACTCTGCTTAGAGCGGCAGCGGAAGACTTAGGCCTAGTACAATTCACCTTCCAGACATACCGCCAGGACATCAGAGACCTGCTGGAGAGATTTCACGGCCTGTTAGAGGGTGTGGATTGCCTCAAGGGTCAGGAGGTTTGACTGCATAAGGACCCAACCATCCAGCCGGTCGTACTGCGCCACCAGCGCATACCCCTACATCTACAGAAAAAGTTGGAGGACGAAATCCTCAAGCTGGAAGGAGCAGGCATTATTGAGAGGGTCGAGGGGCCAGCGCCCTGGGTGTCACCCATTGTTGTGGTGGCATCACGCCGTGCTGGCCGCGCGGGCATGTTGAGAGATTTATGCAGACTCTCGATAAAGTCTTCAGCATCGCCCTGGAAAAGGGGCAGCCGCTGGAACCCGCTCTCACAAAATCTCTGCTAGCGCACCGCACCACGCCCCACTCTACCACGGGGTGTCCCCGGCTGAAGCACTCTTTGGGCGGAAGATCAAGTCGACCATCCCCGAACATGTATCCAGGCAGCCACCCGCTGTAGCATCGTCAGTAGTCCAAGCAGGGCACGAGCGATCTAATGCCAAGGAGTCCGTTCGCCGTGGGCTGGTTGAACAGCCCCTTGAAATTGGGGACCGAGTACTGGCCCGGATGACAAATACTACGCACTAGCTCTGCCTACCCCACGACCCCGTGCCGTGGAGGATCACGACTCGTCAAGGGACACAATCCTCACTGCGACTCAAGGAAGAGAGTCGCTCACCCACAATTGCAGCTGGTTTAATCGCTTCAGGGAGACTCTGAGGATTGAGGATCTCACAGATACCAGTCACAAAAACTTTCAAGACCATGATGATGTTGACGGCCACGTGGGGGAGGAGCTTCACCCGAGTGATGATGGCTGAGAACCTCAGGGGGTCCAGACCTCAACACCAGGTCTGGCAAGGTATCCCCAGCGTTCCAGTCTTCGACCTCCAGAGAGACTCGGAGACTATGTACTGGAGTGAGCACCAGGGGTCCGCAAGTATCTAATGTAGTGTTTTTCCTTAATGTTGATCTGCGTTATTGTTCATGTTATGAGGGAGGTTGGAAGGGATGTTACGGCGCACACCGCCACTGTGTCAGGTGACGGGCGCGTCACTGTGTTAATAAAAGAGGAGGTCGTCCCACCTCGGGAAAGACACTCCCATAGAACACTAAGGCGGCTGGAGTCTTATTGTGTGGCCCTGGTACCCCCGGGTACACACATAACAAAATACATCAACAAATTACCCTTGAAAGTGAGTGCCATAGTTCAAAACCCTCGCCCTGAAGGAGTTCGAACCCTGTTTATACAAACCGAGGCGGTAGTGCCTGGTAAATGTATTAAGGTCAGTCCAGAGCACCATTCTGCAAATACTGTGAATATGCACACCCAGGCCTCCATTTAGGATGCTGCCACCCTGCTAGTGGTGCCACCCTGAACAGAGTCAAAGAAAAATGGTATGCTGGTGGGGAAGTTACGCTGCTGGTTGGGCAAGGGCAGTGATAGTGGGGGGTGGAAATGTTGGGGAATGTTATACCAAAAATGGCAGAGGTGACGTAGCATTGCACATAGTGAGCGAACGACATAGGGCTATTCTTTATGCGGTTCTCTATGCACAGAGACGTGATTGTTGGGATGTCCCTTGAAGTAACGACATGGCTATACGGCTAATGTCATGGAACGTCCATGGGATAAGTGACTTCACAGAGGCCTGGAGAATCACAGCCTATGCCCAGAGACACGGGATGAAGATACTCCTATTACAGGAGACCCATGGCCTGGGTCGTCTTGCATCAGTCCTAGCACCGTCCTGGGGACCGAATAGGTTCTACATGACATACTCCACACAATCCCGGGGGGTTTTGACGCTAATGCACAAATCTGTTAAATTCGTGTTGAGGAAGAGCCATATAGACCCTGAGGTCATATATATCATCCTACACGGTGTAATAGCGAACGGGGAGTACCTGGTTGTAAACACGTATGGTCCAAATGTCGACACCCCTGTATTTTTCGACACTGTGGTCTCCTTACTTATGGGATGTGTTGAGGTTCCAATTATATGGGGGGTAGGACATGAATTTGATACTAGACAACGACCTCGATCGAACAGGAGCCGTGCCTAGGGCCCTGTCCCGTGTGGCTTGGAGATTACACATACACATGACATCACTTGGCATGCAGGATGTCTGCAGGACCCTCCATCCACAAGCGCAAGAATACACTTATTGCTCATTGGTGCACGATAGTTCATCCAGGGTCGACCTGTTTCTATCAACAGGCGGATTAATAGGCAAGGTTGTAGATACTCAAATACTCATCCGCACATTATCCGACCATGTCCCAGTGACAATGCTGGTGGAGCTGGGATCATCCCCACCTGCTTGTGCTGCCTGGCGCTTCAAGTTGGAAGCACTGCTGGATATAGTGTTCAAAGCAGAGATCCTCTCAGACATAAAGACCTTCTTTGAATTTAATGCACAACAGGACACGACCATAGGGGTCTGTTGGGAGGCCTTCAAGGTGTACATAGGGGCATGTCCATCGCAAGGGAAGCGGGCATATTAAAAGCTATAAGGAACGATCTGCATTGCTCCGAGGCTAAACTCAAGGACCTGGAACGAGATTGTGCAACTGCAGCCAGCCCCACTAAACTAGCTCAGATATGGGAGGAACTGGAAGCGTTTGAATTACATGCTCTGCGGGAGATACGATACTTCGCTTGCCCATGCGCAGCGAGGAAATATGGGGACGGCGAAAGACCGGGGAGGACACTGCCTAGACTGGTTGGGGCGGAAGGGGGTAGAACCCAGATTGAATGTATCAGGGATACACAGGCCGTCCAACAATGGTCAGACCAACAAATACTCGAAATGTTCTCAAAATTCTATGCCGACCTATATGCACCGCACCTTGAGTACAGTACACAAGACATTCGCAAACTCCTCGACCGGATCCCCATGACGTACATTGCCCAGTCAACCAGGGAACAGCTCGATACCCCGATCACACTAGATGAGATAGTCAAGGCCATCACAGATCTCCTTAGGGGTAAGGCCCCGGGACCGGATGGACTTACTCCAGAATTTTACCAGGAACATTTGCCGCTTCTAGCGGCAAGGCTGTTGGAGGTCTGGTCTGAATCACTTCGCAAATCCACTCTCCCCCCTTCTCTGCGTGAAGCAATCATAACCGTCCTTCTCAAGCCCAGCAAGCCCAGCGACGAATGTGGATCCTATAGGCCCCTGTCAATTATGAATATAGACACAAAGATATTTGCTAAGACAATAGCGAACAGATTTCTCCCGATCATGCCACATCTAGTTCACAAGGATCAGATCGGTTTTGTGTTATGCTCCGGCCCTGGAAATGTTGGAGCCAGTGGAGGTTGTGTGTAGGTGTTTGCTAGAACCATTCTCAGCGGTCTAGTCTACCCCCAACATGGCCTCCGTTGTTATTTAGTTAACACTTCCGGATACACGGTGCGTTTGTACTAGCACTTACTATTAGCTTATTCTTGCTAATCTTTCTTGTTTCTGCCTTCGTGTCTTTGTCTGTAGCTTTCAGGCAACCTGTCCCTGTTTGCTTTGTGTACGCTTCACTGCGCATCACTCCCGCAGTGTTCTTCCCTACTTTCGGTTTGTTTTAGCTCTACTGTGGTCCTTGTGTCTTTCTGTTTCTACTTGTTCCTATCTATCGTTTCTACTTCTTCCGTGGTCGGTGCCTCCCCTTTCTCTCTGAGTTTCAGTCATCTGACACTGCCACGGTAGCTTTGCTTTTCTTTCCCGTTCTTTGCTACTCTCCTTCTGTCTGCTATTCACATCTATCGTTTAATCTCCTAAAGAGCTTTTTCCCTTTCGTCACACCAAAGGGTCTTCTTCTGCTTTCAAGCTTATATTTATATTTCCCTTCTTACCTTATGTCTATTCTCGTCATCTCCGGTGTGCATGTACTTTTCTTCTAGACTGTCTAAACAAGCTTTCCCGTTCTTACTTGTTTCTTCTCACTTACCGTTTAACTGGGTTGCCCTGGTTAAGGTTGTGCCTGGAACACCTCAGCTGGATTACCTTTCCTCCCCTCAGGGAGTGGAGCCTCTAAAACCAACTAAAAATGATTGCTACCCCATTTTCAATTGTGCAGCTTAATTTTCATATCAACGGAGGACTCACTCAGCCCAGCCACCACTCATAACAAGTTCCGAACTTGCCAAGACTAAACAGGGTTTTTTTTTCCCCACAACTGGCTTCTTCCCTGGACTTTTTGGGAGCTTGCTCCTCGGGGGGGTTCCCCGTGACCTTGTTCCCGTGCAGGTCATGGTGGCCTCCGAGGGAGCTCGCCCCTATCTACATCTAAAAAAGGAGAGGAAGCCTAAAGAGGTCAAGAAGACCAGAAGAAAGAAGGAGTCCGAAACCCTTGAGGACACCTTCGAAGACTTAGGCAAGGAGAGGGAACAGGGAGGTTCAGCAGATCGTGACAGTATACAACGCCCAACAGTACCAATGGCATCCTTAGAACAGTACCAAGAGTTGGTGAACGCCATCCAAGGACTCCATGTAGTGGTACAGATGCTTAAGGCTGAAAAGGCTGTTCTGAGTCAACAGGTGGCTCTCCGTGAAGACACACTAGGGGATCTCCCTCCACTTCCGTTTGGAAAATATGACGGCAATTCCAAGTCACTTAAAGAATTCTTAGACGCCTGTCAAGTGTATTTCTCCTTTAGACCAAGGACCTAGTTTAGTTTAGTTTAGTTTATTTATTTATAAAGCGCGGCCGAACCCTCAGGTAGCTGGGCGCATTGTGCTTGAAGCAAGACATAGGTTACAGAGAGGTTGCACATACAAGATACATAAAAGTGCAGTATAATACGTATCGTATGGACCGGGTTACAGTATGGTCCATGTCAGGTACAGGATGATAGGTTACAATAGATGTACAGGTTTCAGTATAGATTAGCATGCAGGTAACTTATCTGAATGAGCAGTGAGCCATGTTTTCACCATGGCTCTGAATGACCAGAATGATTCCTCAGATCTGATTGTTATAAGGAGTGAATTCCAGCACTTCGCTGCTAGCACTGGGAAGCTGGATCCCCCCGCTGTTGTCAGATTGAATTTAGGAATGTTCAATAGGTGCATGTGAGTGGTTCTGGTAGGTCTAGAGGTGCTGTGTCGAGAGAATTTGTCTGATAGGTATCTGGGGGCAGTCAGTGAAAGGCATTTGTGTGTGATGGCAAGCGATCCGAGTTAAATTCTGTCTCGGATGGGGATCTTATGTACTTCCTTGCTGATGGTAGAGATGTGGGCCTTACGAGGGAGGCTAAGGGCACATCTAAGTGCATTATTCTGTAAGACCTGGAGTCTATTCAGGTTGATGTTGGTAGAGCCTAGGAAGAGAGTATTGCAGTAATCTAGCCTCAATAATATCAGAGCTCTAGACAATGTGAGGCAGCTAGTGGTGGAGAGAAATGGCCTACAGGCATTGATCAGCTTATTTGTATAAGCCGTAGATGAGCTGGTTGCATTTATATGTTTTTTGAGTGAAAGTGTAGAGTTGAGATACACGCCCAGTGTTTTAACTACTTTTGGTACTTTTATATTATTGCCGTCAATCGTAAAAGATTGATACCTAGTGTCCAATTTGTTAAGGTGGGCTTGCGAACCTACAATGAGTAGTTCTGTCTTGTCGTCGTTCAAGCAGAGACTGTGTGTGGCCATCCATCCTTGAATCTCAAGGTAGATTTCATTAAGCTTTGCAACATCTCTCTCATAGCACCCAGTGAGTGTGATAAGGATCTGTGTGTCATCAGCGTAATTGGTATAAGTGACACCCAGATCATCAAGTCGGTCAAAGAGGAGCTTGGTGAAGATGTCGTAAAGTGTAGGCGGGATACAAGAACCATGGGGTACTCCACATTGGATTGGGACAGGGTCAGCTGCTGTGGGAGCGAAGACCCTCGTCGACCTATCGGACAGGAAGGACCGAATCCAATTGGTGGCATTCTGTGAGAATGCAGCAGCCGAGGAAAGGTGTTGAGTGAGAATTTGGTGGTCAACTAGGTCAAAGGCTGTGGATAGATCCAACAGGAGCAAGATGGCCAGATTGCCCTTGTCTTTGGCTTCGTCCATTTGAATTTTTAGATCTAGGAGGGCAGTTTCTGTCCCGTGCCTGCGTCTAAAGCCGGATTGTCGCAAACCTTGGAGATTATTGTCTTCCAAATGTTGTTGTATTTGGAGGTATGCCACTCTGTCTAGAATTTTAAGGCGGAAGGGGACCGTTGTGATGGGCCTGTAATTAGTGGGTATATTGGGGTCTAAATTGGGTTTTTTAAGGAGGGGAAGGACCCACCCTTCTTTAAGATTGTTTGGTACAGAAGAATTTTTGAACGAGGAGTTGATCAACGAGGTGATGTAGGGAGCTAGATCTTTAGCTCCATCTTTAATGACTGAGGCAGGTCACAGGTCACCTTGGCAATTTGAAGGTTTAAGACCGGCGATTATGTTTACAACTTTGTCCTCGGTGACTGGGGAAAAGTGGAAGGAGGGGCAGTCAGGACTAGAGGAGCTCTTTTTGCTACTAGATAAGTCTTTGGAGATGAGGCTCGCTTTTTTGCCCTCTATTTTGGTTTGTAGGAGGGCTATTTTGTTTGATAGTGCAAGTTGGATTTTGTTGAACCATGCTTTATCCTTGATGCAGTCATCTGTAGGTGGCGATGGTGATTCTAATTCTCTTAGAATGGACAATAACTCTTTTGTGCCTGATTTGGCATTGTGAATTCTTAGGTTGAAAATCTCTTTTTTAGTATTATTGATGGTGGTTTGATAAGTAATTGCTGCCAAGAATTTATCTTTAGATGAGAGAGAAGGGGCTTTTCTCCAGTTAGTTTCTGCAGCTGTCTTAATATTGCGCAGAGCTTTTAGTTCAGCTGAGAACCATTTATTCGTGTGGGCAATAGGTTTGGGTTTTCTTATTTTGAGGGGAGCTATTTGGTTGAGGGCTTGTTCCAGGGTGTTTTTGTAAAGTTCAACTAGGTCAGTCGGATCTACATTTGGCTCAGAGGGGTTAGCATTGATAATTGGCGTCAGGAGGGGTCCTGTGGTTATCAATAGTAATATTATGTTTGTTCCTAGTAGCAATTTGTGGTGCCCTAATGATTGGCGCAATTTTAGCAAGTTTAGGTGAGTCTTTAGGTAGAGAGAAAGTGATGAGGTGGTGGTCTGCCCAAGCACAGGGCGTGATGTCAATCAGAGTTAAGTTGCAGTTAGCGTCGGCTAACCAGTCCAGTGATCTCCCTTTTGAATGTGTAGGCTTGTTAATATGTTGTGTGAGACCTGAGTGAATGATAGTGTTGTTGAGTGAGGTGGCGTTGGTGTCCTTAGGGTAATTAAGGCCCAGGTTAAAGTCTCCCATGAGGATAATTTGTGAGCCTGGTTTGATGTTGGTTGTCAGTAAGTGGGAGATGTCCTCCTCGAAGGTGGAGATTGCGCCAGGTGGTCTGTGTTTGAGGTGTAGAAGTATAGTTCGAGTGTTGGATAGGGGTATTTTGATGGATAGGAGTTCAGCGGATGGAAGAACTGAGTTGGTGACTTCTCTAATGTTCAGATTGATATTAGCAAAGATGGCCACCCCACCCCCAATCCCAATTTTTCTATCAGTACGGATGATGTTGTAGTTCTCTGGAATAGCAATAGAAAGTGCGGGACCCGCTGCTTGGTGAAGCCACGTTTCTGTGACCGTAAGGAAGTCTAGGTGGTTAGCAGTGATTAGGTCTGCAATGTCCGGAGCGTGCGCTACCAGGGAGTGGGCGTTGATGAGAGTGCCCTTAATTGTAGAGGTAGGTACTGTGTGGTTGTCTAGTGTAGTCTCCTGAGGCGAGGCAAATTCCTGGTCAATAGGGGTCTCAGTTTGAGTCAGTGGCCGTTTGTTGTTCCTGGCATGTTGGGTGCGCCTCCAGGTGGGATTAGGCTTAAGGCTAGTGCGATAGCATAGTCTAGCATTTCTCACGTGAGTAGGGCAGGTAACATAGAGACTGGTGTCGTCAGGTATGTTAAGGCGAGAGCCTAGTCTGGAATTTCTTGAAGGCGTCGGACATGACATGACATGAGATGAGCTGTGGGGGGGGGGGTTGCGAATCTGGTGATCCATTCTTTCTGTGACAATGGAGGATCTGGGTGTGGGGACGTTATAGTATATGTGCAGGGGGTGGTCTTATGTTTTGTTGCAGGTTGGCATTCAGCGGTGCAATGTTGAGAAATAGTGGGAGGAAGGTAGCTATGGCAAGAGTCGCTCCTCTTAAGGAGGCCATGGTGTAAAGCAGGTATACTGCTGGTAGTGTGGGCCTAGGGAGTGGTGGAGGGTGGATAGTTTAGTGCGCATGTCTTGTATACGGCCTACTAGACGGCTAAGTTGAGTGCAGACGATGAGGTTCCATGTAATAATGTCGCCACAAAAATATCGCCATGCAAAAATATCGCCGAAAAATGGCCGTTTTTTGTGGCGACATTATTGCATGGAACATGCGGGGGACACCCCCGCAACCCCCAATTTTTTTTGTTTTTTTGCTTTTTTTAAAAAAAAAATTTATTTTTGCCCCTTTCCCCATATATATATGGTCACCCATATAATATCGCCACAACCTTTTCCCAGCGATATTATTTACGGCGACCATATATATGGGGATAATATTACCTGATACCGACAATGAGAAGTAATCCGTTATGACCAATAAGCTAGTTCAGCATCCCTTGGAAAGGCTATAGTTGGCTAATATAGGGTATGTTGGCAATAAGTGGTAATACCATGCAACAGTGAGCTATAACAGAATCTGGACTTTCGGTAGTGGGCTTGAAGGCATAAATGCACTAAGGGGTTAACTTAAAACATCCGAGCAGCAGTAGGCTAATTCAAACGTCCGAGCAGCAGTAGGCTGTTTAAAAAATCAGAGCAGCAGTGGGCTGTTTAAAGCATCAGGGCAGCAGTAGGTGCTGATTCAAACGTCCGAGCAGCAGTAGGCTAATTCAAAACGTGAATATCACAGTGGGCTAATTCAAACATCAGAGCAGCAGTAGGCTGTTTAAAGCATCAGAGCAGCAGTAGGCTAATTCAAAAAGTGAATATCCCAGTGGGCTAATTCAAACATCTGAGCAGCAGTAGGCTAATTCAAACATCACCTATGAAACAGATCGATCCAAGGTGGGATTTCCGGTGGCTAACCTAGTGGTGTAGTCAATACAATTAGAGTTAAATGGGTTCTGGATTCTGTCTACCCCCAGTATATTTTAACACATCACAAGCAGAATCTGTTTTGTTAAAATAGTTTAAACCTATGGCTTGAGTCCTTAGCTCTAACTAAATGTCCCTAAAAAGGAAAGGAAACTGTTCCTGGTTTTCTCCAGGAAACAGCCAAAGGGACACTCGCCCTATCCTGGCTCACTACTTTCCTATAATTACTAAAAAGTGGTGCACGCCCGTGGGAGTCAACACATTTCTTTTAATCATGTTGCTAGCCCTCAGTGTGACTTATGTATAAAAATCACAGCGATCATTGGTCCAGAATCAGTGGGTTCAATTACTGCTGCGTACTAAAAAAACACAATGGATATTCTTTTCCAAGCTCATATATTGCTTCCTTATGAGACAGGTGGATCAGGTCATCACCCTGAACCTATATTTGTCAACCGGTTTCAGTGGGGGAATATAGTTTGCCGCTTTCTTCAGGACTATAGAGATATTTTTCAGCACTCTATACTGAAGAAACCGGTTGGTTTTTTAGTACGCAGCAGTAATTGAACCCACTGATTCTGGACCAATGATCGCTGTGATTTTTATACATAAGTCACACCGAGGGCTAGCAACATGATTAAAAGAAATGTGTTGACTCCCAAGGGCGTGCACCTTTTTTTAGTAATTATAGGAAAGTAGTGAGCCAGGATAGGGCGAGTGTCCCTTTGGCTGTTTCCTGGAGAAAACCAGGAATAGATTCCTTTCCTTTTTAGGGACATTTAGTTAGAGCTAAGGATTTAAGGCTAACCTAGTGGGTAACGCTCTTGCTTGGGCAACCCTCTCTAGTCACCAACTCTGACCCATCCTTGACCAACTGTCTCCAGTTTGTGCAGAACTTTAAGAGTCAGTTTGACCGCCCTGAGGTGCAGTTTTCTTCTTTCGAGGCAATGGTGGATATCCGGCAAGGTTCACAAGACATTCAGACATACGTCTCGCAGTTTCAGAGACTTTCTTCTCAATCAGCATGGCCTTATTCAGCCCAGCAGACCTTGTTCCGCAGGGGCCTTCATGATGAAATTAAAGATGAGTTGGCCTTTGATACCCCGACCTAACACCTTTTCAAGATGTAGCCACTGCTGCCCTACAGATCGAATTCCGACTGAACGAACAAAGACAAGAAAGACGAAGAGGACGATACTACCCTCTGTTACCCTCCTTAGAACCGGCACCAAGAGATCGAGGCGGTACAGACGAACCAATGCAGATTGGTTCAGCCAGAGGAGAGAGAAAGAGAAGACGTGAGAAGGGACTTTGTGTATACTGTGGCTCTGCTAAACATCATCTTCGTTCCTGTCCTGAAGTACCTCTCAAACGTCAGGGAACACTCAGCCCTGTACCTATGCAGGGGAGGTGACGGGGGTGAGTTCTCAACTCCCTGCAACAACAGCAGACCAATAGAAAAACGAGGAAGACAACCGTCTCATGGTGTTTTCCATACAGTTAGAGGTCTCATCTACGAGAGTCCTCAATACACTAGCGATGTTGGACTGTGGTGCGGCTGGTAATTTTGTGGACATAACATGGGCCAAGGCTAACAACATACCGCTGCTGGACAAAAGAAAGCCCATTCCGGTGGAAGGAGTGGAGGGTACTCCTTTGTCCTCTGGGCCCATTGTGTTTGAAACCACTCCCATTTAGACTGATGGGAAACCAAATGGAGAGGCTGGGCGGCTCATTTTCCTGTAATACTAGGAATTCCATGGTTAGGGCGCCACAATCCTAAGATTGACTGGAAGGCTAACACTCTTCGCTTTGCTTTCACCTACTGCATTCAACACTGTCTCTCCGATCTCAATTAATCTCTTCAATCCAGTGAGCAAATCCTACAGCCTAAGATAACCGTTTCCTCTGTGCCGCTTCAATATCAGGAATATTCAGAGGTCTTTCAAGATAAGATCCCACGTCTGTTACCTCCGCATAGACCAGAGAATTGCGGCATTGACCTCTAGGAACGCGCACAGATACAATTTGGTAGAATGTTTCCTCTTTCCATTCCTGCGAAGGAAGCACTCAAGGAATACCTCAAGGCCAATCTCCAAAACGGGCTCATCAGAGAGTCTAAGTCCCCCGGATAAGCATCTTTATTTTTTTATCTCCAAGAAGGGTTCATCAGAATTGAGACCCTGTATTGACTACAGAGGACTGAATCAGTTAACAATAAGAGATTGTTATCCCATGCCCCTCATATGAGACATACTGGAGGCTGTCCAAGGGTCCAGGTTCTTTACCAAACTGGACCTCCGTGGAGCATATCATCTGCTGCGAATTAGAAAGGGGGATGAATGGAAGACCGCCTTCAGAACACCTTTGGGGCTCTATGAATATCGGGTGATGCCCTTTGGCTTGGTCAACGCCCCGGCGGTTTTCCAAAGGTTTGTTGACAAGATCTTCGCAGATCTTCTGTTTTTGTCCATGGTGGTTTACCTTGATGACATTCTGATTTTTCAGCCACCTTGAAGGAACATCGCAAACAGGTGAAAGAGGTGCCACAGAGACTACAGACACACCAGTTCTATGCCAAACCCGAGAAATGTATCTTTGAGGCGTCTACAGTATCATACTTGGGTTTTATTCTCACCCCAGAAGGAGTCCAGATGGATACTGAAAAGGTGAAGGCCATCCTAGACTGGAAACAACCCACTACAATTAAAGAGGTTCAGAAATTCTTGGGTCTAGTCAATTTCTATAGGCGCTTTATTCCAAATTTCTCAGATGTAGTTCTGCCAATTACCTCACTGCTCAAAAAGAGTGTTGTGTTCACCTTCTCCCCAGAAGCACAGGAAGCCTTCAAGAGGCTAAAGACCCTGTTTACCACTGCACCTGTACTGATACAGCCTGACCAGACTCAACCCTTTATTGTTGAGCCGGACGCCTCCGGAGGGGCACTAGGTGCGGTCCTCATTCAAGAGAAGGAGGGAATCGAACATCCAATTGCATACTATTCTCGTACGCTATCCACTAGCGAGAAGAACTAATCTGTCCTGGAGAAGGAACATCTAGCCATTCGGCAAGCATGTAAGGAGGTGCACCACCTCCTCCAGAGAGCTACTCCTCTATTCCTGGTCCGAAATGACCATTGCAACCTTAAAGTCCTGCAACAGATGGAATGTAAAAATTCTCAACATGCCAAGTGGGCCTACTATTTTTCCCATTTTGTTTTCAACATCACCTACATTCCCACCTCTAAAAATGCAGTTGCAGATGTTTTGTCTCGAAGCTTGGGAGATTACTCGGGTACGTACATTAACAACAAACCTTTGCTGCCTAACCAGAGGTTTTTGGCTCTAGTGGCTCCATTCATCCGGGAGGTACAGGACGCCACAAAGAAATGTGAGAAAAGTACTCTCCCCAGAGACCTAAGAGTACAAAATGGCGGGCTATTGTTTCATAAGCAGGCTCTCTGCCAACCGTCTTCCAGATTACGGACACAAGCATTGAACTGGTGCCATGTCTCCCCCATGTCCGGTCACAAGGGACAGAAGGCCACTTTGGACCTGCTTTCCAGGCGATTCTGGTGGCCTTGCATGAACAAAGATTTAAAGAACTATGTCGAGACTCCTCCTGTTTGTGCCTCCAATAAGGTGTCTAGACAGAAACCCATTGGCCTCCTTCAACAGGGTGGATTACCATCACTGCCTTGGTAACAAATCTCTACTGACTTTATTGTGGACTTGCCCTCATCTAAAAACTATACTGCTATCATCATGACAGTTGATTCATACAGCAAGTTGGCACATTTCTCGGCACTCTCTGGCGTACTTTCTGCACCGGAAACAGCCAGGGTCTTTCTCAGAGACGTTGTGAGACTACACGGTATCCTTCGTACTATCCCTCATACTATCACCTCTGATCGAGGAACACAGTTCACATCTAAGTTCTGGACCTCACTTTATGAACAAATGGGCATCCACCGGGCACTTTCATCAGGATACCACCCCCCAGCATAATAGGCAGACGGAACCCCTGAACGCCAATCTTGAACAATACCTCTGTTGTTTTTGTAACGTTGAACAGGATGACTGGGCGGAGTATCTTCCCATGGCAGAATTCTCGTACAATAACACCAGACATTCAGCCATCAACATGAGTCCATTCTTCTGTACCTGCGGGTATGACCCTCAACACCATTCTTTGAGTGGTTTCTCTCCCACTAATTCTCCAACAGTGGATGGTCTCCTTACCAACCTCGGTCAGATACACAAAAAGGCCTTGGATTCCCTAGAGGAGAGTCGAAGGTCCTATAAGGCATTGGCGGATCGCAACAGAAGACCAAACCCTGATTGGAAAGTGGGCACGTTTGTATGTCTGGCCACCAAATTTCTACCTCGCTGGGTTCACCATGGGAAGTTGTCACCCCGTTATATTGGTCCATATCCCATCTCCTCTGAGGTCAATCCTGTAGCCTTCAGATTGAAACTACCACCTTCGCTGAAGAGAGTACATCCGGTGTTTCACACCTCACTTCTCAAACCTTATGTGGATGAGTATCGTTACTTAGAGTCACACCCGAGAAACCTGCTTTCACCCACACTGCGTCTGCTTGATCTTCTACTGCAGACACCAGGAGGCTTTTAATGTCTCCTATAGCAAGGGGCACTCCTGCAGTATTTTTCTCAAAAGCATAGATACATTTTTCCGCGCCCTGCCGTGAGTGGGGTGAGGGACTTGAGGAGGCTGTTCTTGTCCATCTGAGCCCACAGGACATAATGGGGTCACCCTGCTCCCTTGTGGATGAGGGGCATTTGCAATTTTGATTTTACCTTTCCACCCTTCGTTCCTTGTCCTTTCTTTTTAGCCAGTGCCATTCTTCCCAACCTATTCCTTAACCTTCCTTCCCAGGCGTCCTCCACTGTGGGGGTGACCCATTGCACCTGCTGTATCCCGCCTACGGCACACTCCTCTGATTCATCAAAATCGTTCCAATATTCTTCATCCCCCCCTGATGCCACGGTATCATACCCCAAGCTGTCAGTCTCCCCTTCCCTTTCTACTCATACGGCGCATATGGGCGCACTATCAATTTTAAAGAGAATTTCTCCTGATTTCCATTTGTCTTCTTATATGGGTGGGGTACCCCGTGGCAGTCGGGGGTCTGTCTCTTGTTCCTGTGTCGGGTCACATGCAGCTCGTAGTCGAGCTAGTTCTGTACGGGTGGACGCTAGTGCCACCTCAAGATCTTTGGCACTTACTCCTGTAGGGGTGGGGGTGATGATCGATGGGTCATAAGGAGCGGGTGGGGCTGTGCTCCATGTGACTGGCGGTGTATTTCCCCCAGAAACGTATGTGGGATTTGAATACCCTTCTGCTGGTTTCATTAATAATGGATACATTCATTTGGGCTCTGTCTCCCCTGTTTCTCTGTTCTTTTCGCCCCCCCCCATGTTGGATCTGCTGACCCTTTTTCCTTTTCTGTGGCCGTAGTTTCTTCGAACATCGCATAAATCTAACACTTCCCTCCTGTTTTGTAACTGTTTCCCCTTGTACTTGGCTGTCAGAAATGTGGATAGGTGCTCTAAAGTTCTGTTATCAAAGGACCCAATTTCAGCCCAGGCATGTGACAGTCCCTCCCCCTTTGTTTTTGTTACCCATTATCCGTGGTATTTTTTGATGCGCTCACTGTACAGGGGGCGCTGTCTGCAGATATGGGACAATGGCATCTCTGCCCCCATAACTAGTCCCTTATAGTCCATGCTTGGTACGTGTTCTCCTCCTTATTCGCAGAAAGGGGCTCTTCCCTTTACTCTTGTCTTCAATGCTATGCGTTTCTATCTCTAGCTAATCACCACTCTTTAACCACCCATATCCCATATGTGTGGGTGTGTTATACAATTTAGGCACATATACTTAAACACATAAACATAAAACAGTTTTCAATCTAACAGAACATAGTACATAAACGGAACACATGTAACAAATATTATCCCCCACCCCTTTTAAGAGCCACCCTTACTTCCCCACTCGCTCACTTTTCATTCACATCACGTTCGCCCCTCCTCGGCCTTCCTCCATACATATATATAAAAACACTGAAAATAACAAGCTAAAATAACAAGCTAAAACAACAATTTCTACTTGTTCCCGAGCCCTCTAATTATATGGGGCTCCTAATTTTATCTCCTTATTTATAATCTGCACTGGTCAAAACAGTGCACCGTGGCGCCACCCTCCAACCCCTCTCTGGGTTAGGTTCCCATACTTCCTCTTTGTCTTCCTCTCACGTGTGTTTACTAAAAAATGCTAATGGCCATAAAAAGTGAAAGCACTTTACTCCAGTTGATCATCCACTTTACTCATCCGTTCATTCACTTTGTGTTCCATTCAATCACATAGCTCTTGAAAGCAAGCGTCCCCAAACAGCACGATCCTCCCCGCAATGAGAGACAATGAAGGACTCTCCCAAAATGGGAATAAGGCCAAGACAGAGTGCGGGTGAGCGTAAATGGGAGTTTATCAATCAGAATTGGGCATGCAAAGAACTCTGCAAACTCCGAGAGCGCTCTGTCTGACAATAGCAAAGACAGGCGTATATATTTACAAAAAACGTCATCAAAACCTACATACTATAGGGGGCACAAGTTCATTGGGATTGGGTGGCGACGACTAACTATAGGTGCTGCTGCGGCGTGGTTGGTCTTGGCTGGAGGACGTCACTGGTCACCCTCGTGGGTTGGGCTGGGCCTGGCAGGTCGGCTTGAGTTCATCCGGGCGGTGTTGGTGTGCCGAGGCGGCCTGTGGCAGAGATGAATGCCTTTTCTGACTTACTTGCCCTCTGCCATGCACACCGCAGTCATTCAGTCATTTATAGTTCTATTCTCTTTAGTAAATCTTTCAATAGGTTAATGCAACACAAGAGGAATGCACCTCGTGAGGGGTCTGGAGATAATATATTGAGGCCTGGTTACTCGTGATCTGTTGACCGGGACCGTAGGTCGAGGGGCTAAGCTTTGGGGACTGGGGCGGGCGGTACAGGTCTTTCTGTCTTGTTAGAAGTGGTTATGGATGTTTCGCTGTGTGTTGTCAAAGTGTTGGGTGTCCTGATGGCACAGGGCCATAAGTCTAAGACAGTCCGGTGGGTTGTGGGGTTTACGAGGGGGCGCTTGAGTTTAAACTAAGGTTTACTGCTGTGCTGTAAATAATGCAGGTGGCTGGCCGCGGCCTTGGGTGCTGCAGTGGGGCTACAAGTCTTTGAAGCGGCTCCAGTCGGGTCGGGGGAGGCGTGATAACGCAGAGCGGGGCTCTGTTCTCATGTCTTGGCAGCCTTCTGGGGGAGGGAGGGGGATACATCGAGACCTTGTACGCTTTCACAAAGGTATCTTCCTCGTGTGTTGCCGAATATAGGTAAATACATCGCAAACATTTGAATACTTTCTATAATACTTATTTAAAATCACTTCAAAACATGCATTTAACCTTTGCTGGGTGCGTTTCGATTACACCCAGTCCGATCACCATATTTGTACATTATATTCTAGCAGCTACAGTGTTTTAGTTACATGCATATACATTCGCAGAAAATGAGGTAGTGGTTAGATCAGTGGAGTACATAGAAAACGTCCCGCCACTGTACGTGACGGTGGTAGCATATGAGGGGCTCAGACATTCACACATGATAAGTGCACTCTCGCGCATTCTTTACATGAGTTCATAGTATAGTTGCATCCGCTTCCTCGTGTACTCTAGCAGCATTAACTTTAGTTATGGCGCGAAACCATGTGAGGTAGGCTACCCAGTGACACACACAACGAACAGATCCCTGGAGCGTTCCTTTATCATTAGCATCCACCTGCAAGGGTGCGAGCTCACCATAGCTTATATCATGGGAGCATACTCTCTCATTCTAATACATTCTACAGGCATTTGTATTTTGTGGAAGAAAGAAATAATGCAAGAGGTCTTGACATTAATATATACATATATATAGAGACTGTCTGCCACCAGAGGACCATTTTACTGTTCTTCTCATTGTTCAGGCCTGCTGGCCGGGTCATGCTGATAGTGATGGTACACTGCGGGAGGTGAACTGTTACAATGTTAGCGTATTGCGCTAGCTCATGTCCGTCTTGTTCGTGGGAACGTGCTCGCAGCGGATCTGCCAGGGTGCTGCGGCAACAGGGATGTTCTCCAAGGGTGGGGGCCGCGCTACAGTGTGCGGAGCTCACACCATCTTTACCGGGCAAAGAATGGTTTTTGGGCCTAGCTAAATTTGTGTTGTAATCAATGCATGTGGGCATTCGATACGTGTGGGCAATGTCTCCAGTGGGTGAGCCCTCCACCACCTGGGCCCGGGTGGCATGAGGGAACGCCCAATAGGCCATAGCCCTCACCTGGGGAAGAAACGCAGGCGAGAGGGGTCTCCTGGACCAGTCCTCCCCTACATTTCCCCCCTTTCGTTACTTAAGTAACGAATTCTTTAACTCCTCTATCCTCCTACATTCTGCTTCGTCCATCACCGCCTCATCCCATGCAGGAGTTCCTTTGATAGGCATCCATGCTCTGCACACCCCCCTTAGACTCTCACCTCTCCTGACGTATTCATCTGGAGTACACGTAAGATATATGCACCCACCATCTCCTTCCAAATCTACCCACACTTCCTCGTACCATTCTAGTATGCGGGGCTCTTTGATGGTGGTGTGCCAAAGCTTATCTACAATATCCTTGTCGTGGTACATGGGCACCAGTTGGTACCTGGGTGTGTTGTCTACCCCTGTTTGCACTTGTGCTTCTTGCATCGTTTTTATTGTACCGTGTGAGTTGCCCATTGTCACCATCATCATTGCACCATTTGGTACTGCGTTGGCACAGACTCGAAGACCCACCTGGCATAGGCAGAAAATCAAAAGGAGGAACACCACAGCTGGCATCAAGAATTTCATCGTTGTTCCAAGCCATGAGGGGACCCAGGAGAAGAGGTTATCGAACCATGTACTATCTTCTGCTCCGCCTTCCATCTTCATTTTTTCTCCTAGGTTGTGGACTGCTTCGATCACATGGGACAGGGAGCCGTTCTCTGCGTCTTCAGAAGGTACGAAAGTGCAGCAGGCACGTCCTATTTTTCGGCAAACACCGCCGTCCATCGCCGTCAACAGGTCCAGGACATACCTGTTTTGCATGGTCATCAGTCGCAAGGCTCTTAGTTCGACCTTTATTATGTTGAAACCTTCTTCAGTGTCGTTCGCCAGCTGAATTAATTCCCAGCGGGTTATCTGGAGCCATTTTGCGTTAGCCCTTGCTTGGACACTTGATACGAGCGAGGCAAAAAATGTTTCTGCTGAGCTGAATAATCGATATTTGTCTGGGATCTGGGCCAATAGTTCTGATGATGCCTTTGATATATAGTTTGATGCTCGTCTGTTGCGGGTCAGCACCTCTCCCTTGCTTCCAGAAGACAGGACATACATTTGTGGTTCTGCAGTTGGTTGGGCCACACTCTGTTGTGTGCGTTCCTGTGTCCTTTTGCTTCCATCGATGTGGCTTTCTGGTATCACCATTAGAGCTGAGTGCAGAGTGGCCGTTGAGCAGCTGCCACTCCACGATGGGGGGAGGTGTAGGTATGCCTGGTTGCCACATACCCAATACGTGTCCATAAGGGCCGCAGTCCCTTTTCTTAGGTCTGGGATAGTGAGGGTTTTGTTGCACTTCTTCTTGTTCGTCCCCATGGACGTTCTCCCCTCTCCTTTGAAGCATAGTTCATAATCTATTTCATTCTGCAACTTGAAAGGCTTTTCGATGGGCGTAACCCAGGTTAGTTTTGAAATGTGTTCTCTCCATACGGGTGTGCATGTTTCTTCTATCCATCGCAATTTCTCCGGTGCCACACCCCTCAGTGCTTCGGCTTTACACATTACTTCTTCGTTCTTCCACTTGTTATCAGAAAAAAGTGTCCCTTCGATTGCAAAAAATGGTTCTTTCAGACATACAACCCCTGACGGTTTTGGGTAGCACGTTTTCTCGTTCTGCAGCATTTGAAAAGTCACTTCATGTGCCTGGAAGGTGTTCTTAATTCTGCACAACGTGAGATGAAGGAGACATTGGGCATCTATAATCGGCAACTCTTTGGGTAACAGTACTTTGGGTGTACCTGATGCGTGAGGGATGAGGGAGCAAACATAACAGCTCTCGTTTGTTGTTTGTTTAGCTGTGGCACTCATGTCTGCATACCACTTATTTGTTTGGTGGGGGTGTCGTGGGTCTTCCATCTTATCTAGACCTAGCCCATAGTACTCATCATACTTCTTCCTCCCTGCTTCCCTCTTCCGTCTATTGTTCTTATTTCTCATATTCTTCCCGATTCCCTGGGCAAGGGACAAACTAGACCCCCCCTTCTCATTCCCGCCCCCCCTCACCCAGTCATCATATAATATTTCATGTGTTTCTCTCATTCTTTGATTCTCTATGGCCGTGGGGGCAGGTTGGCTGGTGGGGGTATTATACAACCAGGATATGGCAGAGGGATTCCGGTCGTTTAAGCTGTGAGCATTGTAATTGGACAGTGTGTTGTTTTGTTTTTCTCCCTTTGGCCCTCCATCGTGTGAGATGACAACACTGGATGACGTAGTATAGTAGCCCCACACAAGTTTAGTTCCGTCCCATACCAAAAAATCACCTTCCCTTGTAGTTGCATTGACACTTGCAGTTGTATTGGTCCCAGTAGTTGTGTTGCCCCCTCCCCCCTCGTTCATCTCGATAGAGATGAACGCTATGAACCAATATGTAACCAGACCAAATAATAATGTAAAAAACAATATAATGCACGCAGATAGTCCACATTCATACGAATATATACATTTCACAGTTAACCATTCTCTAATTCTAGTAAATCTATCTGTTGCAGGCCGCCCGTTAGATGCCATGGAAGCTCCTGTTTTAAGATATAAAAGTGCATTGAGTGCATACATGTAAACATTTTGTTGGCACCATCAGTGCCAATATACATGTGACGGGGAATGGAAGCGGGTGGGGATACGGGGAGGGGTATTCACAGACAAGGGTGTATACAAGCTCATAGTTTGGCATTCCATTTAATATATGTATATATATATTCACACTCAACAAGATGAAAGTTAAAACAAAATTTTTTTTTTTGCATCTTTATCAGTTGTGCATTTCTTCAGATTCAGTACCAGCACATACACGCAAGTTCATATTCAGTCATTCTGCTCAGTTGCAGCGTTTGCTGTTGTCTGTGCCTCCCCATCTACCTCCTCTTGTACGTTGCTATATGCCTTCCGTACATCGGTCAAGTGCACCCAGTACCTCAACCCTTTGACCTTTACCGCCGTAGGCGTGCAAAATATTACTTCATATGGGCCATGGAATCGTGGTGCATTCCACCGACGCACAAAACTTCTGACATATATCCAGTCGCCTGGCATTAGCTGTAGTTGTTGCCCTGGCTCCGTGTTAGCGCCTGTTACGTTTCCCTCTTCTCTAGTGAAGGGTGGGGACAATTGTTTTGCTATCACGCGCGCTGCCCTTGTCAGTTTCTTTAAATAGTCTGTGAACTCATCTCCCAATATCGCGGCGCTTCTGTGAGCGTCTGAGTGTTCGCGCAGTGGTGAATGTGCTGTGTTCATCCGTCTCCCAGTCACGATCTCGTGCGGGGACAAATGGTGGTCTTTGCTTGGCTGGTTTCGCAACTCAAATAGCGCAAGCGGTAGGCAGTAAATCCAATTCTTTTTTAATGAAAAGCATAGTTTTGATAACCTGCCCTTCAACAGTCCGTTCATCTTTTCCACTACGCCATTACTTTGAGGATGATAAATTGAGCATAATTTATGTTTTATTCCCAACAATGTAGTCACTTCCTTAAAAAGCTCATTCACAAAATGAGTGCCATTGTCTGAGCGGATCACGTCACAAATTCCCCAGCGCGGGAATACTTCCCTTACTAGAAATTTGGCGGCGCTCTTGGCATCGGGTCGCGCACAGGGTCCTGCTTCCACCCACCTTGAAAATGGACACACGACCACAATCATGTACCGTGCACCATTACACCTTTCCCCCATGTCTGCGTAATCTATGTGTAGTTCCTTGAATGGGCCAATGGGTTTAGGGATTGTTCCCCGGAGAGTGCGTAATGTCATCCCTGAATTGTATATTTGGCATGTTGTACATTCCATTGCCAATCGGGACACATGCTCCTGGAGACAGGGCACGAACCATTCTTCCTGTATTTCTGCAGCGATGTGTTGTTTGGTGTTATGTGCAGGGAAGTGTAGCTGTTGAAATGCTATCTCTAGTAGCTTAATTGGCATTACCACCTTCCCCGAGTTATTTTGCCTCCACAGTAGGTCTGTTCCTGACTTGCTGCACCCTCGCTTTGTCCACAATAGTTTTTCCTCTGCACTGGCTCCTTCCTGCAATTCTATTATTTGTGGTATGGGCATGACATTATATCCCTCTGGGGACTCTTCGTTTGTTTTGTCCTTAAGCATGTATTCACCTGTGTCATTTTTCTGAAAATAGGAAGCCTCCTTGGCGGCAGCGTCCGCTGCCGCGTTCCCTAAAGACACAACATCTGTGTTGGATGTATGTGCTTGGCACTTCACTATTGCTACTGCAGTGGGGCTTTGCAGGGCCTCAATTAACTCTTTTAACAATTCTGCATGCTGTACAGGTATTCCGTCTGCCCAAAAGCCCCTCCGCCCCCACCTTGCTAGGCCCCCATGTACTGTCGTTGTCATGTAAGCTGAGTCTGTGTATATCGTCACTGCACAACCCTTTGCTGCACATAGTGCTTCTATGAGCGCAATCAGTTCTGCTGCCTGCGCGGAGTAATGTGATGGGAGGCGGTATTGTACCAGTGTTTCATACTCACCGTCTTCTAACCTCACCACTGCCATGCCAACGTGTTTTTCTCCCGTGTCAGCGTCAATTGATGCTGACCCATCCACAAAGTACACTTCCCCTTCGCTTAGAGCGTTCTCACACACCACTGTCTCCTCCCCGCTTCCTCCTGTGTAGGTTGCGCAATCGTGGTTCTGCATGTCTTCGAGCGTGCACGCTTCTGTAATGAATGTGGCGGGGTTCACTGTTTTGCATCTCACTATATGGATGTTGGCACTGGACAGTATAATTTCGTAGGCGGTCGCCCGCTGTGTGGTCAGTGTGCTTTTTGATCTCTCGAGTATTGCAAATAATGAATGTTCCACAAACAATGTCACAGGGCAGCCCATTACTATTGTGGCACTTTTCTCAATCGCGAACGCGGCTGCAGCGAGTGATTGCTCGCACGCGAAATGGCCCTGCATCACGGCATCTAAAGTGCCACTATAGTAAGCCAATGGCTTGTGTCCTAAGGATGTTTTTTGTGTCAGGACTGCTGTCATCAGTGTTTCCTTGCAGTGTGAGAATAGGTAAAACTCGCGTCCATAATCAGGGTTTGCCAGTACTGGGGCGCTTGAAATCAACTCTTTTAGTGTTTGGAAGGAGGAACTCATCTCTTCCGTCCATTCCACCTTCCTGTTCTCCTGTTGGGCCACCTTTAGTGCTTGTAATAAGGGCCGGGTGTATGCCGCATAATCTAATATCCATGCTCGGCAGTAATTGCACATTCCCAAAAATTTCTGCATGTCTTTTACTGTTGTGGGTTCTTGTACTGATCTTATGGCTTCTACCCTGTCTGGTATTATTCTTTTCCCATCTCTTGAAATCAGCTGTCCTAGGTACAGGACCTCTGTCAGACAGTATTGTAGCTTTCCCTTGTCCACTTTGTACTTCTTGTTGGCCAGCAAAGTCAATAATGTTATTGAATCTGTTCTGCAGGTCTCTTCGTTCCGTGCGCAGACTAGTAAATCGTCTACGTACTGAATAATGGTGCTCTCAACTGATAGGTTTCCTAGGTCTTCATGTAATACGCGATTGAAGATGCTCGGGCTCTCGCAGTAACCCTGTGGTAATCTGCAATGCTCATACCTTTTACCCCCCAGTGTGAAGGCGGTAAGGTATCTACTCTCTTCAGCCAGGGGTATAGAGAAAAATGCGTTTTTCAAATCCACTACTGTGAAATGTGATGCCTCTTTCGGGATGCTGCATAGTATTGATGCGGGGTTCGGGACTAGAGGGAACTCCTTCTGAATTACATCATTGAGGGGGCGTAAGTCCTGTATCATCCTCCAAGACCCCCCTTTTGCTTTTTTGATCGGATAAATACAAGTGTTACATGGGGAGTTTGAAGGCACTATTATCCCTTGTGCTAGTAGGGCATTTATTGTCTCTTTTATCCCTTCTTCAGCTTCACGAGACAGAGGATACTGTTTAACTCGTGGTAAAATTGCTCCTTGCTTTAACTTTATTACCACAGGCTGTACTCCATGCAACAGTCCCACATCATGGGGGCCTGTTGTCCATAAGTTGTTTGGTACGAGCCTCATGTCGTCATCAAAAAACGACGGTGGTGCTCCTACCACTGTCATCAATTGGACGGGAGTCTCTCTTGCTTGTATTAAAATATCACAGGGCATCGCTATTTCCATCACTATTTCACCATCCCCTTCTGAGTCTGAAAAGAGATCCTCATCTGTTACCTCTCGCAGGGCGATGTTGGCGTTTGTGCATAGCACTGTGCGCCACTCACACCCTTCCTCGTCCACTCCGATCACAGCTATTCTTTTTGCTGACACTTGCACAGCGTGCAAATCTAACGATACCACTGATCCTGGTGCTGTGTTGGGGCATACTATGGGGCGGAAGAGGAACTCTGCCGGGATCCTCCAGTCCATGCTTTTTAGCTCGGGAATTATGAGGGCCAGAGTCTTCAGCCCTTTGATAAACATTTCCTCATTTTGTGGCAGTCCTCGTATTTCCTGCGTGGTTGTGTAGGCTTGCACTACCAACATTGCACGCAAGGGGCATATCCCGGGTGTGGAACACACTATCCCTCTCTCGGTAAATGATATGGTCATGTTGAGTTTACTCAGGAGATCCCTCCCTAGCAAGTTAATTGGGGAATGTTCGTAATACAATAAGGGTGCCTTCACAGTCTTACCCCCCACTGTTACATCCAAAGCTTCTGTGTAAGGAATTTCAACTACAGCCCCAGAGAACCCCTGCGTCTCTAACTTCCTGTTAGATAACGGGAATCGGCCCTCTCTGATACATGATTTCTCCGCTCCCGAATCAACCATGAATATAAACTGCCTGTCTCCTATCTGCGCCCCTACCAATGGTTCCTCTGCTGCATTGTAGATGGTGGATAGAACTGGACACGCAAGTGTTCTCTGTGGGCTGTCCTATGCGGGGTATCTCGTCGCCCCTCCCTCATTAAAGACATTTCCGGAAACTACCGACATGCCGCTGTAAGGTGTTGGCGCGGGGGCCCCGTTTGCTGTTGTCGCGAAAGGGTTACCTGGCGTGTATTGCATGCTGTCATTGTTTTGGGGTTGGTTCTGTGTCCTATACTGGTGTCCTTGTTGCTGGCCCGTGGTACCCTGGCCGGGGTTTCTTAGTTGCTGCTGTCCCATTGGGAGACCGTATGGGCTTCCCGGGTGTGGATGACCATAACCCTCCCCCTCCTGGAACCCATTGTTTTGCCTACTCCTGCACTCCCTGGAGTAATGTCCCCATCGTCCACAGTTCCAGCAACTCCCTTGGGGGCCCCTGGGACCCTGCCATCCATTTCCTCCCACTCCCCCATACCCGCCTCCTCTCCGGCCCCTGTACCCACCTCGTCCCCCTCGAGGGGTCCACTCCTGCCACTGCGGGCTTCCACCTTGCTCTTGCTCAGTCCACTGCCGCTGTGCTGGCCCTGCCCATTTAGTTGCCACCCTTCCTTGGAGTGCTATCAGCCCCTCCTCCTCCTCATCTCCCTCTCTGCTGTGTGGGAGCGCTGCTACTGCAGCTGCAACCTTCACTAACTTTGACTGTACTAGCTTCGCCTCGTCTGCCAATCTTTTCTGCGCCACCTCCTTCTCCCTCTCCTTGATTCTTTTACAATGGTGTACTATTATGCTCTGAATTTCTGGCCATCCCTTTGCTTCAATACCTGCTATCTTGTCGAGCGCCTTCTGCACTTCCTTTGGGAGCCCTCTCTTTATAATAAAATAAAATAAAGATGTCGATTGATACCAGGGCGTGCCCGTTTCTGCTCTCCACATCTCTTGGACCCGAAAAATATAATCCATAGCCTCTTCCCCGTCATTCATTGTACACTGCATCACTGACTGCAAGTCCGGTGTGTCTGGGAATGTTTCGCGTAAGGCATCCCACACCCTGGCACGCACCGTGTTAAAGGATGCCCCATCATGGCGGTCACAGTCTAACGTTACTCCCGGGAAACCGGCCTTAACCCATACCCTTTCAGCCTGATCACCTACTGCTGATACGAGTACACTCTTTACATCTCCTATGGCTAGGGGTACCCCGGCAGTATGTTTCTCAAAGGCATATATCCACTTACTTGCCCCTCCTGACAACGGGGGCAATAGCTTTAATAAATTGGCTTTATCCATCTGCGCCCATGGGATATAGTTAGGCCTCCCTCCTCCCCTGTGTATCAACGGGAGCTGTAGCCTTCCTTTTGTCGTTCCGTCCGAACCCGTTTGAGCTGTTGATGTCCCCAGTGATGACATTTTTCCCACTCTGTTCCTTAGTCGCCCCGTCCATTCATCATCCAAGGTTCTCAGTGAACACGTACCTTCCTCCCCTTCGCTTCCCCCTCCTATCGCCATACTCAACCTGTCGCTTTCTTCTACCTCGTCCCTTATATCACACAGCAACTCTTCTCTAATTCCCCCCCGCCTTTCTTCGCTTGCAGCATCTCCCTCTCCGGGCCCTACTTCTATTATTCGCGTTGGTTCTTCCTCAATTCTGAACAAAATCTCGCCCTTTTTCCACCCCTCTTCGGGCTTTCTATTTTCACCTAGCGCTCTGGACGTACGCCCTGATCTAGTTGCATCTAGTGCTGTTCGTTCGCATATGTCTTTTATCCTCGAGAGCTCATCCTTTGCTATCGTCAGTCTTGATTCTAAATCATCTGTGAGCTTCTCTATATCTACCCTTTGTGCGCCTGCCTGGGCTCGCTCCCTCGTGCTTTCGTATGGCGGAGGTGCTGTGGGCCGGAGGGGTGTAGTATCTCTCGGGGGAGGTATGTAAGTGGGATCACTGTACCCCTCTGCGGGCACAGGCTTCTTTATTATCGGGTACAAACTTATTACCTCTACTGGTGGCACTACACTTGAGCCTTCTTTGACATCTCTTTGTATTAGCAGTGGATTGTCTGTGGTGGACGGGAGATCAGGATTTGGTGCTGGTGTCTTAGGCGGTGGTATCTCTTCAAATAACCTCCAAAGATCTAATATTTCCCTCCTATTTTGCAGCTGCTTTCCTTTGTATTTTAGATAAATGCATGTGGCCACTGTATCCAGGACACTTTTATCAAACGACCCTCCCTCGGGCCAAATCTGAGGTAACCCCTCCCCCTTTAGCTCGGTCACCCATTGGTCGTGATATTTTTTAATCCGCTCCACGTATCCCGGGAGATTCTTACAAATATGTGATAAGGGTGTTTCAGCCCCCATCTCTGTGCCCTCCTAGTGCTGATGTGCCTAGTGTGTTTGCAACTACAATGTGAATGTAGTATCAATATTATTCTTTATATTTTACTTCACATTCAATGTTGGGTCCCTTTGGGCTCTCCCCCCTCCCTGACTGCACAATACAAAACAGGCCGTACACAATTTCTATTATGTTCTTTTTGAGGGGCACATACAAGAGCAACCCATTCTTTGGTTTGACAATGTCAGACTGGAAATCCAAAAGGTACTCGCTCACTCCACTATATTGACGTTATCTAAAGAGAGAGAAAAAAAAAACTTTTCCGACCACACTTATCATGACCATTTAACTATTATGCACTTATAATCGCTCACACATTCACAACGTTAAAATCTCTTCTAGCACATACAAGGTGCACACACCTCTTGGCACCATTCACCATTCAAGCTGCCCTCCCTTTCCTCCCTAGCCGGCTGTCCCTAATCGCCTTATTTGAATATCTAGATGCGCATATATATATAGATATTAACCTGTTTCCCCCTCCTTCTAATAGGACTCTGTTTCTCTTACTGTCCCCCCCCAAGTCTGTGCTAATCACAGTTCTTTATTCTCCCCCCCTACCCTTAAGAAAAGGAAAAAAGTAATAGCGGTCACTAATGTACTCTCAGTGTCCCCTTTTGCTGAACACTTTTATTTTATACTCCACTTCTTCATATATTCCCAGTACTAGTCAAGATAGCACTATGCGGCGCCGCCTTCCACCCCCTTTCGGAGCTAGGTTCCCGTCACTTTTATCTCTTATTCACCTCTTAATCCTAATGGCCATGCAAAGAAAAAGCAAGGAAAATTTAAGATGATCTTTAGTAGATCTGCGTACCCCCCTCTTCGTTTCCTGTCCTACACTTCACTCCCCGCTCCCCTTAAGATCGCTCGCACTCAGTACTCACGTGCCCGTCTTGAACCGATACTCTCCGAAACTGGGTCCGTCCAGGCAGTGTCGCCGTCAGCTCTACAGTCAGCCCCGGCTCCGGCGAGCGGTACTCAAAGGGGATTTTTCAACCGGGATCCCGTACCCCCTCTCTATTGAGTGCGCACTTCTTAGTGTACCGGTCGCCTTTGGCGGGCAGCCTCCCGGAGCCGGCTCACCGTGCGTATCCCTTTTCGACCGGAGATTCTCGTGCCAAACGGGGACGGTTATAAGGAGTTAGGAAGAAATAAAAATCACGCTATCGGGGTCACCACTGAAAGCAAGCGTCCCCAAACAGCACGATCCTCCCCGCAATGAGAGACAATGAAGGACTCTCCCAAAATGGGAATAAGGCCAAGACAGAGTGCGGGTGAGCGTAAATGGGAGTTTATCAATCAGAATTGGGCATGCAAAGAACTCTGCAAACTCCGAGAGCGCTCTGTCTGACAATAGCAAAGACAGGCGTATATATTTACAAAAAACGTCATCAAAACCTACATACTATAGGGGGCACAAGTTCATTGGGATTGGGTGGCGACGACTAACTATAGGTGCTGCTGCGGCGTGGTTGGTCTTGGCTGGAGGACGTCACTGGTCACCCTCGTGGGTTGGGCTGGGCCTGGCAGGTCGGCTTGAGTTCATCCGGGCGGTGTTGGTGTGCCGAGGCGGCCTGTGGCAGAGATGAATGCCTTTTCTGACTTACTTGCCCTCTGCCATGCACACCGCAGTCATTCAGTCATTTATAGTTCTATTCTCTTTAGTAAATCTTTCAATAGGTTAATGCAACACAAGAGGAATGCACCTCGTGAGGGGTCTGGAGATAATATATTGAGGCCTGGTTACTCGTGATCTGTTGACCGGGACCGTAGGTCGAGGGGCTAAGCTTTGGGGACTGGGGCGGGCGGTACAGGTCTTTCTGTCTTGTTAGAAGTGGTTATGGATGTTTCGCTGTGTGTTGTCAAAGTGTTGGGTGTCCTGATGGCACAGGGCCATAAGTCTAAGACAGTCCGGTGGGTTGTGGGGTTTACGAGGGGGCGCTTGAGTTTAAACTAAGGTTTACTGCTGTGCTGTAAATAATGCAGGTGGCTGGCCGCGGCCTTGGGTGCTGCAGTGGGGCTACAAGTCTTTGAAGCGGCTCCAGTCGGGTCGGGGGAGGCGTGATAACGCAGAGCGGGGCTCTGTTCTCATGTCTTGGCAGCCTTCTGGGGGAGGGAGGGGGATACATCGAGACCTTGTACGCTTTCACAAAGGTATCTTCCTCGTGTGTTGCCGAATATAGGTAAAGACATCGCAAACATTTGAATACTTTCTATAATACTTATTTAAAATCACTTCAAAACATGCATTTAACCTTTGCTGGGTGCGTTTCGATTACACCCAGTCCGATCACCATATTTGTACATTATATTCTAGCAGCTACAGTGTTTTAGTTACATGCATATACATTCGCAGAAAATGAGGTAGTAGTTAGATCAGTGGAGTACATAGAAAACGTCCCGCCACTGTACGTGACGGTGGTAGCATATGAGGGGCTCAGACATTCACACATGATAAGTGCACTCTCGCGCATTCTTTACATGAGTTCATAGTATAGTTGCATCCGCTTCCTCGTGTACTCTAGCAGCATTAACTTTAGTTATGGCGCGAAACCATGTGAGGTAGGCTACCCAGTGATACACACAACGAACAGATCCCTGGAGCGTTCCTTTATCATTAGCATCCACCTGCAAGGGTGCGAGCTCACCATAGCTTATATCATGGGAGCATACTCTCTCATTCTAATACATTCTACAGGCATTTGTATTTTGTGGAAGAAAGAAATAATGCAAGAGGTCTTGACATTAATATATACATATATATAGAGACTGTCTGCCACCAGAGGACCATTTTACTGTTCTTCTCATTGTTCAGGCCTGCTGGCCGGGTCATGCTGATAGTGATGGTACACTGCGGGAGGTGAACTGTTACAATGTTAGCGTATTGCGCTAGCTCATGTCCGTCTTGTTCGTGGGAACGTGCTCGCAGCGGATCTGCCAGGGTGCTGCGGCAACAGGGATGTTCTCCAAGGGTGGGGGCCGCGCTACAGTGTGCGGAGCTCACACCATCTTTACCGGGCAAAGAATGGTTTTTGGGCCTAGCTAAATTTGTGTTGTAATCAATGCCTGTGGGCATTCGATACGTGTGGGCAATGTCTCCAGTGGGTGAGCCCTCCACCACCTGGGCCCGGGTGGCATGAGGGAACGCCCAATAGGCCATAGCCCTCACCTGGGGAAGAAACGCAGGCGAGAGGGGTCTCCTGGACCAGTCCTCCCCTACACTCTATAGTCCCCACAATATCCCGTACTTTGTTCTTCCTTGCAATTTATGCTCACGTGCCTGTGTTCTTCCAAGAGCCTCTATCCACAACGTCTGGGCTTCTCCTTGGGGCCGCACACGGCTCAGGTGAGCAGCGGGGTATTCGTAACGCCATGACCCACAATAACAGTTTTCTTCTGCGTACGCGTTTTTGGGGACTGGTCAGCCGTAGGTGGGGGCAGCCTTGCCGGAGAAGCCCTGGATCTCGCTGCAAGTACAGGGGACTCGAGGAAATCACGTCTAAAGCGGCCACCAAATGAAGGCACCTTAGATACACGTTACCCGATAATTAGGAATACAATAACACACCCGTCAGGGAATGAGACCAAGAGATGATTTGCAAGGTTAACAAAGTTTATATAATAATCAAAATAACAGCAAAGAACTCTATGGCCAGAGAGCACTCTGCCATAAATTACACAGGCAGCACAATATAAATTACATTCACGTCATGTGTGACATCATTCTGGACGGTACAAAATCGGGGTGCAGATTGGTGGTCCTGTATGGCACAGCCTGCTCTACAGGGGATGACAGGCTGCAATTGGCTGCTGCTCTCCAGTCGGTTGGGTGGCACGTGGGTCAGATGGGCTCATCTCCACGGTGTGTAGGTCAGGTCGAGAGGGATACATGTCTGGCTAACTAAACTAAACAACAGGAACTGATGATGCACAAATAATGACACACATACAATCCTTGCATGAATAGGGGTACTTAGTGCAAGCAGGCTGATATATTGACATTCCAACCTCTACATTCAGGTCTCTCTTTGATACTGCAGTCCCCGCACCCCGGTGCCCACTCCAAGGGTTTGATCTGCTATCTCCCTTACTTGGGTCCTCATGATACAGGTAGAAGTGTGTTGCTTTTGAGAGGATATACTGCTGCTCGAGATAGGGTTGAGGTGGGTGTTCAGGGATGGTCAGTGCAAGGGGGTCAGATGGATATCAACATGAAGGGGACAGGGGGTCGGGGCTGGTAGACCCTGGCCTTTCAGGGTGGGGGTTGAGAGGTCACAGGCATTTTAGTGGAGATGGATGGGCACTTGGGCTATGGCTTATCACGATCTCACGCTGTTAAAAGCACCATGGCGCTAGGGGACCTCGTAGTCAGGCGGTAAGGGTCGGCGCTGTTAACACTGCCGTAAACCCCTTACCGCCTGGGTCGTAATGAGGCCCAATGACTTCTTTTTCAAGGACGCCCATCGTCAATTGCTCTGAGGTTATCAGAATGCGCCATAAAACCGAATAGTAAGGTCAATCTATTTGTTAAAACTAGTGGAGACCTCGCTTTGGGGATTAAACCAAGTCTCAAGAGACCTACTAAATTTCTAATACAGAAGGGTAGTCCCCAAACTCTAGTAAGGGAGGAAAAGGAAAATCTGAAGGTTCTGCCAGAAGAGCTTCTGAGAACAAGTGACCCTCTTGAACAGGTAGCCAGAGAGGAAATAGAAACCCTTCAAGAACCAGAAGGAGAGATTGTTCCCTTTTTATCAGATCTTCGTAACATTGAACAGGAAATTCTTTTCTCCCATGGTGAATCCATAAAGACCTCCACTACAGGTGAGGAATTCCTAACCAACCCTTTCCTGGACGTCAAAATGGCTACCCTATATACTCTATTAACACAGTTAACAACCCATCAGATCCAAGCGGAGATACGGTTTCAGGCCGGACTGGACCAAATTATTGCCGCCCAACAAAGACCCACCCTTCATCACAGAGTATTGCAACCCTATAGAGATGGAGAGGACTTGCAAAATATTTTTCTCAATTTCAAAAGATTGGCTCAGCAATTCCATTAGAGGGATGATTTGAAAACCTCTTATTTAGGACCACTATTAAGAGGGGGAATTGCAGATTTTATACCAACTTTGGAATCCCCTGTGAACAACATTTAATGACATAAAACGGGTGCTATTGCATAGAGTTGGTCAGACAGAACATTTTTATAAGAACATTTTTGTAAACAAAAGTTACAGGAGATTAGGTTACAATCCAGTGAGACACCTATAGAATTAGGTGCCCAAGTGCAAAACACTGTTTCATTGGGGCTGGGAAAGATAACCCTACCAGAAGTGATAGAAATCTTAACCTTAGAGCAATTCATTAACTCTCTACCACCCTACCTGCAGAAGGGAGTCCTTCAATTAAATAAACCCACTATGGTAATGGCTGTCGAAACAACCCAAAACTATGCAGAGGCGAATAAACGTTTAAGATCAATCCACTGAAGTGAAGAGGCCAAGAAAGATCCTAAGTGCTTCTCCTGTCGTCCATATCACACAGGAGAATGAGAAAATACGAGAGATAGAAACCAGCACACCCTAAATAAATCGGTATCACTACATATTATCCCCACCAAAGATATCGCCATACGTCAGAAACGGCCATAGGTGATATTTTTGGGGGGGATTATTTTTTGGGCTTTTTGGGAGCAGGGGTGTCGCCCGCTCCTTTAAAAATAATGCAGGGGTTTCGGGGCGATATTTTTGTATGGCAATATTTTTGCAGGGATATTAACACATGGAACCAATAAATCAGGAACAAGAGATCTCCGAAAGGGGGATCAAATAAATATAATCAGTAAAGAACGGGGAGAAATAAAAGTAGAGATGGGGAGAATCTTTAAACCATCCATGATCATATGCTTTTCCTGTGATCAGCCAGGACATTTGGCTACGCAATGTTCATCGAGCAAAAAAGAAGAACCTATGGAAATTGGTTAAATGATCAAGGAAGAGTGGGAGGGATTAAATTTCCCTGAGGAGGAATTCCTAGAGACCTCTGTGAAGTTTCCTTTCAGGACCCATGAACCTGCTATTGTAAATGGGGTACCAGTTGGAGCCTTAATTGGCTCTGGTAGTAGGCAAACAGCAGGGAGAGCTAACTTAATCCAGACTGGGGAGTTAAGAAAGGAAAACCCTGTTAAAATCACGTGTTCATGGTGAACAGGAAATATGTCATCAACCCCCAAGTAACAATACGGATTAATGGTGAAACAACTCAGATTAACTCTGCTGTTATTCCAGGGCTACCAGATGAGGCTATAATTGGTACTGACTTTCCAAGATTTAAAACCCTCTTAAATAATGTCAACAACTCTTCCCTTTCTTATTCCCCTTTTGATTCCTGGGAAGAAGAGGGATTTTTGCCAAAAGGTCCTATCTGGAAGTGGGAATCCAAATTGGAGGAACATTCTCCAAATATGAAAACCTTGTATCAAAGTAAGGAGAGGAACCTTGGGTGGGAAGTCAGAGAATTAGGGAAAGGGTATGTGATGAATCTGATGATGCCGTCACTCCTTTCCCGGAGATAACCTCTTCTCCTGTGGCCAGGGGACGGCAGCCACTATCTGATCCTGATCGTGGGTGTTGCTATGTGAGGGAGGATCACATGAGGGATGGCAGCCCTCAGAGGGATGGGCAGGCGTTATCAAATGAGACATGGCAATCCCCCTTTCCTTTTAGGGATGCCACCTCCATTCCCCATCCCTATATGGCATATTGTGATGACTCCCTACAATATCTTGCAAAAGCTTCTGACAGAACCTTTAAAAATGTTTCACCTTGTAAAACAGCATTTACTGGGACGAGGAATAGGACTACCATGAGAGTGAATGTGAACCAAAATGCACAGTCTAGTGTTGTGAAGAAAATGATTGGTCCAAGATATTTCCCAGCCTGGATGCGGGAGTTTAAATCAGCCACTGTGGGAAAACGGAGAGAGCTTCCTTTTCCAAGAGACGACCTGGAAACCAACAGAAAACAGAGGTTGCAGTGCAGAGCAGACGGCGTCTCCATACAGGAGCAGATCTCGAAGGCAGGCGAGTGAGATTGCGCCGACCCAAACACTCCTGACTGATCAGGCAGACCAGGACGCAGAGGGTACTAAGAGCGGGTGGCCGCAGAGCACTGCTGGTGAGAGCAGAGGTACAGAAGCGAGCTCCAGACCAACCGCGTAGTGATAGCGGAATTGCTGAAAGAAGAAGAAGGAGGAAGTCGGGCGTGAACTGGAGGCCAGGACGGGCTTCATTCCGACGCAAGGAGTGAGAACGCTCCGTGCCGCTGACAGGGGAAAGCTGCTTGAGTCCAGAAGATACTGAGGCAAGTACCTGAATGCGTACGAGTGGAGTAAAATGTAAGGAAGGCATGGTATCAAAGTAAGATAGACCCAAGTGACCACAGTTCAAGGGTGCTTATTGAACTCTTAAAGAGCAGTGAAAAAAACCTATCAAAACCTAAATCTAAGATGGGAGCACGCTACGACCATCAAATAATAAAGAATGCAGTCCTAGTAGAGTCTTGTCAAATAAAAGGGCCTATACTAAAAACAAATATTGCCAATCCTTACTACTAGTTAGAAATAGTGTGGGGTGTAGTTCATGAAAAGAAAGAAGTGTTCAAAAATGATAATCAGTATTACTTAGGCTGTTGGCCTCCCTTCCCCATGTTTTCAGCACAGGGTAAGGCGGTTAATTCTGAGCAAAGATCACACTCTGGCATCTGCGGTACAAGGATATGATGGCAGTTCCATAATCAGGGCCTTCCGTGTTCAAGTCTCTTGTTTCATCAAAGTCTCTTGTTTCGGAGGGCCTGATTTACAAAACAAAATCGTGGAAAGTTCCTTTCTTCTTTTAACTAAGCGATCTTGGATGTTTCTGCCTGGATCGCCCTCAGTCAGGCTCAGGTACCTTCTCCTTGGATTATTTCCAAAAACTGTTCCTTCTCGGGTGACTCATGGCCCCCCCCCCCCCGGATCTCCCTCAGCCAGGCTCAGAACCCTCTTCACTTTGAAGTAGTCTCCCTGAGTCGGGTTCGGACCAACTGCATACAGTATCTGTATCTGTATACAGTATACAGTATCTGTTTTAGCTTTCAACAGTTCATTCACTCCTTTAGTTTCCACCTGTTCGCTCCCTTTAACAAATGCGCTTCAAACACAGTTCTTTGTGGAATTCTTCATACAATGTCGCTGCTTGTAACCTTGGTTCAAACATAGGGTGATTTAGCACCCTATGCTGCTTTTACTGCCTCCGAGTTCTTGTAGGAGCCAAGGACTGTACAACGGCGGCAATCACTCCTCCCGGCCTGGCTTATCGACACAGGAGCACCCTGGATACCTTTGATGCACAGCATAGGTCTGGTCAGCTTCAGTTCCCTGCCTTAGGCTTTTCACTTTCCAAGGCACGTAATGATAGCGGTTTCTGGAGGTCAAGTGTTCTTCCCTCCTTGCAATCCTCTCTGATCTCGCTGCCTTTCTCCTCATGTTAAATCGCCACCTTGGAACTGCTGCTTCCTCGTGTTCTCATCCTCGCTCAGGGTGTGCTTCCGTGCTCTGCCTTTTATCCATTTGGGGAAGTGTGATGGGAGTCAAGTGTGCGTAATGATGATTAATTGCGGTGTTGGGACATGTGAGGTATATGGCTTTGGTGTTAGTCCGTTGTTGCTCACAATGAACTGTCCGTGAGAACGTTTGTGTCGGAAAAGTGGGGGTTGGGCGGTTTGAGTTTCCAAGTATTCTACCTGGTAAAATGAGGAAAAGGTGTTACGGGAAGGGGGAACTGCATCTCAATCTTTGGTGTCCCACTTCTACTCCCCGAAGAAGCCCCATCTAGGTGATATTTCCGCACTGGTCCACCCCCAGGAACTTGTTCCAATAGCAATGGCCGTGTCCTGGCCACCTGGATGACAGGTCCCTGGGGACTAGCGGGAGAGACACCTTCGGGTTTCTCACAGAAAGAACATATATATGTTGGTGAACGAATGGGATGCCGGAACTGAGGCAAAGAGACCCTGAAAGAGTGAATTGGTTGCCGACAGTGGGGAAGAGAGTAATCCTCATTGGAATCGGTGTCATCTTCATAGTCACAGCACTTTGGCTTGGGGAAGACCCATACCCTATTGCACTGACTGAGAAAGAGAGATTGAAATCAAAAGACCTGGCAGGGGAATATATCAGGCGATCTGCAAATCTGGGTTTCTCACCCATAAGGAACTGAACAAACTTACCTGGCAGGAGCGTATACCAGGTGGTTTGTGAATCTGGGACCCACATCCAAACTGTAACAAGCTGTTTGAGAGAACTTGGCAGGGAAGAATACCACGTGCTTTGTAAGTCTCTGACCTACACCTTAGTTGTGCTATCTTGGAAAGAGAATCTCGAGGAAGACCCATGCCCTTAGGATCTGAACTATGTTGAATGTGCTAAAAAGCCTGGGGAGGGAGACATTTCCCCTGAAGTGGATTGCGACACCAAGAGGAGGAAGTTATCCTCTTGGGCTAAAAAGAACTTAATTATTCTTTTGAACTTTTGTTTGTGCTGTAAAGAAACCTGGGGAAGGGAGACCATCCCCAGAACTGTGACCATGATCTATTTGGAACTTTAGTTAATGTTATACCTTTTTTTAACTTGAACATTTGCACACTTTCAAAGCCACAGACAATACCCTTAACAACTTCGAGTTTGTTTTTAGAATGAGAGGGCTAGGATAGGATTTCGGGCACAGGACATTTTTCTTTGGACTTCTTGACATCTGACATACCCTTAGTTTTGGTTGGGGCAGGGAAAGGGATAGTGAGGCATTTTCCAACCTCTTTATTATTTAATTAAAGTTTATGGCAATAACAATGTGTCCCCTGTGTCATAATCTCATTCTTGGTTCTTCACACCCCCTTCTTCACAGTTGGGTCGTGCAACCAATCCCTTAGCTGATGGTAGCAAAACCTGTCCCCTTCGTACCCTCTCGAAATGATTTATTGTCCTCCCCTTTACCAGATTTCCTATGTTCCTGCATCCTTTCCTCTGCCATACCTCAAAGCCTCTGTCCCTAAGGGCCGGTGTGAAATCATCAATACCATGGATTGGTGTAAAGGGCGACAGGAACGTTGTCTGATTGCTCCCTTTGTGGACTATGTCCCATGCCTCCATCGTACCCCTGGAGATCATATTTAGGTACAGACCTTTAGCTCTTTGGTGCTTGTTGCACATGGGCTGTTTTCAAAGGTACTGTCCCCTTATAGCCTGCTCCATAAAGAGCCAGTGTTTCTCAGACTCTAGCTGTTGCCAGTCCGCCAGTACTCTAATCTGGGCCGCTAAGTAGTAATATAAGATACCCAGGCATGAGAATCTCCCCCCTAGCCTTAGTTGCCATCATTCCTCTATTGCCAATCCGTGCCCAGGCTCCTCCCTATGTAAACCGTAAGCGGGATTTCAGCAGGCCCCTGAATTTCGCTGGAGGAGTCACCAGCGGGACGTTCTGGAACAGATACAATAACCTGTGCAATACATTCATTTTGATCACCACTTGTCTCCCTAGCAACTTGACAGTTAGCCTGCCCCACCTATCAAGATCCTTTTGAATTTCCCTGAGGCAGAGGGTTAGTTGGCCCCCCTCAAGGTCTCCTTCCCATCTCGTGATGTTTATTTCCAAATGCCTCATGCTACCCTTCGATTGCATGGATGGTGCCATCTGCTTGAGCCCCTTGAGCATATCGTCTGACCCCATTATGTACAATATTACAGTCTTGTTGACATTAACCTTAAAGCCTGAGACTGCCCCAAATCTCTCTATTTCCTCCATCACGGCTTTGGCGGACCTCATAGGGACAGTAAGTGAGAGGATTACGTCGTCTGCTAACAGGCTTATTTTATATTCTCCACTACCTACAGTAACCATTTTGGTATGATCCGATTTCCTTACCCGCTCAGCAAATGGCTCCATTACCAAGGTGAAGAGGATGGGGGACATCGGACACCCCTGCCTTGTTCCCCTCCGGAGTAAGATAGTGTCGGTAAGCATCCCATTTACATTAATCCTGGCTCTGGGGGCAACGTAGTTCACCATTATATCAATCATTTTGGGCCCTATACCACTTTCGCCAATATCTTTCCCAGGAAGGACCAGCTCACCCGGTCAAAAGCCTTCTCGGAATCCAAGGACAATAGCACCATTTGTTCTGTGCCCCTATTCACCCTATCAGTCAAAAAAGTAATCTTCCTGTATTATCTCCCGCCAATCTGTTTATGATAAAACCCGTCTGGTCACGGTCAATCAGAGATTGCATTAAAGGCCCTAATCGGTTAGTCACTATCTTTGTATGGATTTTCACATCTACGTTAAGTAGGGAGATGGGCCTATAGCATGCCCATTTGGTGGGGTCCTTACAAAGTTTGGGGATGGACTATCTGGGCTTCTGTCATGGAGCCTGACAGCAAATATCCCTATTCCCTGATTGAATTAAAAAGTTTTGGCATTGGTTGTACTAGAATGTGAGCCATAGCCTTCTAAAATGCTGCCGTTAGTTTATCCGGCCCCGGGCTCTTCCCAGTTTCCATCCCCTTGATGGCATCATATACTTCATGTCTCTCTGTTGGTCTATCAAGCCACTCTCTATTTTATCTCTGGAATGATAGTCAGCTCTACTGATATGGCATGTCTCCTGATCCTGTTCACTAGTTTTTTCCTCCTTGTATAGTTTCTGGTAAAACCTTCGAAAGGCATTTTGCTTATGGGTCCCCCCACCCCTTCCGTATTCTCCTTCTCACCCACTATGTGTTGTTTGAAGGTTCGGTCGCCCTGTGATCTCAATCTGTTAGCTAGAAGTCTGTCTACTGTATTCCCCTTCCCGTAGAACCTCTGTTTGGTTATCAGGAGTGCTTTATCAACCCTCAGCGCTGTAAGCTCTCCCCTCTTCACCATAAGCTTCCTCTGAGTAATCCTGTTTTGCTTGATCGTACACTGCTCTTCCATCTCCTCAACCTCCGCTAGAAGGTCAGCTTCCTGCTTCTTCCAATCTTATTGAGAGCATCTGCTGAGGCAATCGGGCTCCCACCTGCCACTGCCTCTGAGGCATCCCAATGAGTCCATGGTGATGTGTCAACTGCCTTTTTAAGGTCAAAATATTCCATAAGTGTATTCTTTAGGTTGCCCCTTGCCAGTGCATCTTGTAGGAGGATCTCATTTAGCCTCCACAGTGGCCTCGTTTCGCCTCCCCTTTACTACTATTTCTAGTAAGAGCGCTGAATGGTTTGACGACGTACTAGTCTGTATATTCGTTGAGTGGACATGTTTGAGCGATGTTGCTGCTAACAAAATATAGTCTATGCGTGAGTAGGACTGGTGTACCGTAGAATAGTGAGTGTAGTTTCTTTCCCCTGGGTGCAGGTATCGTCATGCGTCAACCAAGCCCATCTCTCTCGGGGCTCCCTTAACTCTCCCTGTAATCTCGCCCGTCTGCGGCAACTTGGCCATGGATGATCTTTGTCACCCTTCATAACCGCGTTGCAGTCCCTGCTACGAGGCATTCCCCCTCTCCAAAACTCTTGAGTATTTGTAGGAAACTCAATAGGAACTTCTCCTGACCCTTGTTTGGTGCAGATATGGAGGCTATTGTTAGCATACTGTTCCCAATGGACCCCTTCACAATTACGCCCGACCTCCCTGTATTTCGTGGTCCCCTTCAATGTGAAGTTGCGATTATTGTGAACTCTGATTGCTACTCCCGCTCTTTTTAGAAGTCGCACTGGAGTGAATTTATATGGGGTAACTCTTACACCACAGTCTGATTTGGTCCCGGCTTACTAGGTGGGTCTCCTGCAGTGCCAGTCTATCTGCCCTCTCAAGCCTCCGCTCTCGCAGCAGCAGACACTTTTGTTCAGGGTGTTGAGACCTTGTACATTTCCTGACCACATTACGACTATACCATTCCCCTGGGCCATGGATGGATGGTACTCCCTTGCTTTCTCATTAGACCACCACTCCCCCACCCAGCATTGTGCAGAAACCACCCTTCCCAACCAACATAAACAACAACTTCCCCTTACCTTCCCTTTCCCCGTCTTGCCTACCCATTGGTGTTCCCGTCCACACCCATTAAGTGTCCCTTCCCCAATAACAATCAATGTCGGAGAAGTCCACCATCAGAGCTTGGAGACTGCTCCTGCCTCCCTTAGCCATACCTCCCAAACAGGTGAACATCTAAAGTTTAAGTTCCATCCCGGGTAGCTGTCAACTGAACATATCCCTAGATCAGGTTAGTTATATCATCTCCCTCTCGTCCCTACCCTACTATCGATGCTGTCTCCCCTTTGGTTGCTTCTTCCACCCTTTGTGGCCACTCTCCAAGGAGCCCCTCTCTCTATCTTCTCCTTCCTCCACCCTCCCCAGATCCAGGCCGAGGAGAGTGACTACATCTTTCACATTAAACAAGAAGACCACCTTTTCCTTGCATTGGAATTGCAGTCCAAATGGGTCAGTCCAGCGGTATTAAACACCTTCTGCAGTGAGTTTCTCTGTGACTGGCTTAATGCTTTCTTGTTTGTAAAATCGTGGAGTTTGATCAGGACATCTTGAGGCGCCCCATTCCGATTTGTCTTCGCGCACACTCTATGGACTCTGTTGATTCTTGTTGGCGCTCCCTCAATGTCAGTGCCCAGCCCTGAGAGCAATTCCATGATGTACCCCCTGATATTGCTTGCTTCCACTCCCTCATTTAAAAACTTAATCCGTAGATTATCTGTTCGGGAGCAGTTCTCCAGATCATCACATCTGCTCTGTAGGGCTTCATAGCTTTCCACTAGGTTGTGTATTTCGGGCTAGTAGCATCCTCTTCCAGTGCTGTGATCAACCGCTCCTTCTCTGCTACCCTTCTGCCCAACTCCCGGACTTCCTTCTTGGTGTCCGATATCGCCTTAGTTAGTTCATATTTGCTCACTGCTGTTTCACCTCTGAGAAGGGTGCAATGTCCTCTCTAAGACCAGCAATTATAGAGAACATCATGCCTTTTGTCAATGGAGCCTCCTCCATTCTCACCTTTTCTGACACTCTCTGTGTTTCGTCTCCCTTATGTGTGGTGGTATTGCCTTGGAGTGGAGGTAAGATTTGAGGGTCGCTGACTTAGGTTGCTAAGGTCAGGGGCTCTGCTCCGCTGCTACTGTTGCACACCCCGGACCTATTACTGCCACTCCTCCTTGGTCTCACGCCTTCTCTCCTGCCGCTGCTCTTGCGGAGGGGGTCGGGTCACTGCCAAATCTGCTGCACCGTGCCTCATCACTCTGTTAGACCCACCATCTTGGAGCTGATCGCTCCTCTCTGGTGTGCCGATGTAGCCCTCCTCAATATCGATCACAGCGCAGAGGCTCTCCAATCTCGCTTCTGTATCATCTCGGTTTTCTGCATGCTGGCAGGGCCGACTTCGCCATTATTTTAGGCTCTCAAGGGGAATGGTGGGATGGAGCTAGCTAGAAGCCATCTGCTCCATCGGCCATCTTGGCCACGTCCCCAGCTAGTTATCTTTGACTCTTGGCAAGTAAGAAATGGTGTGCTGTGTGTATGTAAAGAATTCAGGTGGCAAGTGACTTTTTTATGGCTGCTGTCATTCACCCAGGAAACTTGGCCTGGAACCCCTCTCACGTAGGCAGGGAAAGGCAGATATTTACTGAGCCTTACCCTGGGGGGGGAGGGTGGTAGCCCGAAGGATCACATGGCATAGGCAACAGGCCAGGGAGAATGGGAGAGCTACTTAGTTCATTTTCCCTGAGACCTGAATCTCCTAATGGCTTATTGTAAAATAGAAGCTGTTTAAAGGAGTGACTTTTGTGCACTGGGATGAAGAAGAGGGCTGCAGAGGCACATGGTTGCAGAGTGCAGCCCATTAAGGTTAATGACCACACCTGAGGATGGCGAGAGGCATAAAAGGCCCACTCAGGTGCAGGCCATTAGACCAAGGTGGAAGAAGGCGAGGCAGCCGAAGCAGCAGCAGCATGAGCAGGAGAGCAGTAGCAGTAGCAGTAGTAGTAGTAGTAGTAGTAGTAGTAGTAGTAATAGTGCATGGGGGAGTTCTGGAATCTCCACAAAGCAGCAGAGGAAGAAATCGTGGAAGAGCCAGGATTAGAGAGGCAATAGAAATTGACGAAGGTCCTGAGAGGGTCGTATGGTCTCGATATTTCAGCTGGATCGCTGGGGGAGACGCAAAGGCTCTGGAAGTAGCAGACATGGGAAGCCGTACAGGAGTGGTTGCCTTACCGCACAGGAGAACTGAAGCAGACGAGCTGGAAGCAGTGAGGCACACGGATGCGAACGCCAAACCTGTTGAGTTCACTATCTTATTCCGACCCCCGGAGCGCTCCATGATTACCTGTTCCTTGGGTCCAGACTCCCTTTTGAATACTGAACTGGTGTCAAATAAATGTCCCCAAGGAGGTGATTGTGATATAGTGGGTAATAATAACAACTAACCACACAAAGGGGCAGTTCCTCAAGAAGGGAACCCAAACCACTATTGACAAAGCCAAAAGAGATGCACATTAAGGCCATTGATAAACAATCAGGGTAACCTAAACCAAAAGAAGATTACTGAGCATAACAGTGTGTGTGAAGAATATTTCCCAGGTGTAGATAATGGCTTACACCCAGATTGCCAAAGCCATAGAAGTGTGAAGGAGAGTAAGAGGTATTATCAGCATTTGGTTAATAAAACAAAAGGTGCAACTAGATTGGCAGGAGGTCTGCCCTACCGATAAAAGAGGTTCAGGAGGAAGGAAGCATTGTTTGTCTTGCGTGAGGCAAACAGATGTAATAATAGCACCATTGTGATTCTTGTATCACTTGAAGAAAATCCCAAACCCAATTGTGTGAAGCAGAATATGTTGTTAAAACCTTTTTAAGTTGGCCCTTACCACCAGAAATACTTAGTAGTAGTAGTTGGGCCTCGCAAGGGAGTATACCAGGTCCTAGAACTTTGTGCCAATCGGTTCTGTTCGAGCAAGTGAGTATACCCCCCACAGAGAACTGCAATAGTTATCTTGGCTGGCAGGAGAGTATACCAGACCAAGAGCCTTTTGGTAACCATTGGTTCTGTTCTGGCAGGAATACACCGGAGCAGAGAGTTGTAGTACTAGTAAGCCTGGAAAGAGTAAACCAGGTGGAAGTTCATGAAATACTGTGGTGAGGTAAAGCTTATGACGAAGCAATTGAAGAATCACTGAAATGTTTTGATGAAGTAATACTGAAGCCAAAGTGGTGCCAAAATATCCCCACAAAGACCTTTGTGTTGAAAGCTAATGAAATGTTGAAATATCCTTATTTGATGACAAGAAGCTATCTCACGACAATGGATACAAGTGTAAAGAGGAACGATTAACAATTGTGAACAACCTTTAGAATCCAAGTTGGAACCTTTGGTGTTGTCAGGTTGGATTAAAAAGAGAACTGAAGTGGAATCTTTTACTTTTATTATGACACAGTATTTCCTTATACCTTTTGAACATTTAAATAAAAGCCTGCTTGAATCTGGGGAAGGGGAGTTTGCCCAGATTATCAGAAGAAGCAGCTATTGTGTGACTTCAACTGTTTGTTGTTGTTAATCTGTCATATATTTCCTTATTGATTTATTGTGTATATAAGTTTGAGGGACAGAAACCTTCTTTTGTTAGAGGGATTTCCTTTAGTTTATTTTAGGCAGGGAAATCCTCGTTAGGGTAGGGATAGTGAGGCGTTAACCAACTTTTTGAGTTAATAAAAAAGGCATCTTTTGAAAAACCTTCACAAAGTTTTCTGCCTAACATTTCTGACCCTTCCCACTGTCTAGTAGCGTGCAACTTGAATTTGTGCCTCTTGAACTGTTTCTTTAAAATTACTCACCCTAAAAACTGTGTTTGGTTTTGCTATCACAACAACAATGACTGGTGGAAGACATTGGAGCATTACCATGTAAAGCACCTTGTTGATTCAGGCAGATGCCATGTTCCTTCGCTATGATTCTGCATCCTTTAAGCTATTGTTCTTCCCTCATTTTTCCAAACCCTTCCTCGATAAGTAGATGGATCAGGGAAACGATATCCAGGGCTTATGCAGTGGCGATTTCCCTTTTTCTTTTTTCTTACTAGGGTGCAGGGAAGGTCAACAAAGGCCATGGCCCACCAAGGGCTTTGTACACAGAACAGATTCCAACCGTCTTCTTGGGCTGATCCAAATACTGATGTTAGGCACAGTCATCTCAATATGCACAGGCAGGAAGCAGGTGCCTTGAGACTGAATTGTTAAGTGCTGGTTGACACTGAGATTTATGCTTGAGCAATAAACTGGTGATGGTTGGTGCGCGTTGCACCTGTTGGTCTGAGTTTCGTAATTTGGGCCCATCCATCACTGAAGTTGGCATACATGGAGGTTGGTACCTCACAAATGTGTACTGTGATGAGGAAAAACAGGACTAGAAGTGATGAGGTTTCCCGGTAGGTGAACCGATCATTATCAGTGCAAAGCCCTTCAAGTGTGAACTTTAGGTGACAAACGTTCACACTGGCGACATGTTCACTAATAATGGGTCATGCACTGCTTGCTGTGAAATTTACGTGGCAGCTAACAACAATGGGAGATGTGAAATTGTATTTCCGAAGAATGGTCCTTTGGTGTGGGATGGGAGGTAACTAGGGCTGCGAGGTAGGTCATGTGCTGGGGGGTGGGACAGGATATCATCATCCCGCAATACATGTGTTGTTCAATCAATCAAGTTTATTTCGACATAAGTCATAAAACCATAAAAAAAATACAAACTATAGCAATAAAACGTTTTCTTTTTAAAATGTAATCACTCAAATTACAAGGTTAGTTAACATTACTTCATAACAGCTACAAATTCCACAGTGGTTGTATTATCATGTTTGTGCATTAATTTCTTGGCTATAATATCGTGTGTTATCAAAATTTAACTTGGTATTGCAGATACGATCTCTCTTCTCAGTATTCTTACATAATGATTTGGCCTGCCATAAGGGTCCTCTTCATAATTAATTAAGCAAGGTTTTAAGTTTACCTGGCGAATGTCTGAGTAATACGAACATAAAAATATAAAATGTACAACCATCTCTTTAGCTTTAGTACAAGTTGTGCTTATATCGAGTGCTCCGGTCTCCACCTTTACACAACATCCAGCACTGGTAAGGTTCCAAATAGCAGCTTCATATATAGGAGCGTATGTGCGTACAGGGGGCCATAGTTCGTTGAGATCATTCTCAAAACCGTAAGTGGATTTTGCCATTAGATACTCACAGATGAGCCTACTCTTGCTATCTTTTTGCTGGTCTCTTCTTCCCACCAATCTTTATTCAATTGCTGTTGACTCTTTCCAGTTATTTCCGAATATGTCCAGATCTCCTCAAGCCCTATTTCAGCTGCAAATGCTTGGAGAGATTGAAACCATTGCATCTTGATACCTCCTTTGCTGCTCAACAAATAAAGCTTCTTTATATTTCTGGATATTACAATTGCTCCATAATTTAATCCAGTAGTGTGGCGGTTTTGATTTTACTATACAGTCATCTTCCGTCCAGCCTAGTTCGGAATGTAATGTTCTAGTAGGAGTGGATCTTGGTAATCCTAATGGGGTTTTTTAATTGTTTTTTTATTTATAGGCTGGGTTCCAACTCGGTCAGCCCCGTGTCAGCCACTTGGCTCTGCCACCTCTATGCTTAATTCCACAGGTGGACAATATGTGGACTTGCCATTACCTTTCACTTTTGCTTAATGTTCTGACCATTGCAAAATAGTTAACTTCACGTGCACAACCCTGCAACCCTTGAGTGGGGAAATCCAATCAGCATTTTCCACATTACTTGCGGATCACCTTTTTAAGGGATACTAATAGCAACATATCCAAGTAGCGGTACGCTGTAGAAATAACAAGTGGCCCCATGTCACGTGTGATGCTTCAGCCAGTCTTAGCTGTGTACATTACATTATGGGGTTTACAGTTTCAATGAAATAATTGTACTATAACCCCCACCATGTAACATACAAAACCAGGGTTGGCCAAAGATTTGATGTATGATTCGGGGCCACTTGGCAACATTGCTTCAGCCTTGTGTTAGTATTCCCAGGCCCCTTGCTCCTGGAGGCTTCATCTGCATCCCTCAGTTTGAACACAGTAGCAGCCGGCCGTCTGAAACATTTTGGATTCAAAAGCTAAACGTTTATGTCTGCACAGTGCCCATTATTTCAATCCTCTCTGTGTGTCCTGCTATTTCTCACATATCTCTCACAGCTGGTTGGAGCTAGTCAATGTAATCCTCCCTGCGATGTTACTGGGGTTGGGCATCGTCTTTTAATTTAACCTGCATCCTGGGTCATCTGATATTTCCTGTGATGACTTCGGGATGAGACTACCACAGGCTATATGATGTAATTCCCTGTGGCGACATAACAGCACTTACTATAATGTAATTAATTATGCTAATTAGGACACAAGCTAATCCCACCTAATTTTTTGTTGCCATTGTTGACCCTGTGCATATTAAATACCACCATCTCATTGGGTATTGTAAAAATCAAAGTATGTAGGTAAATGGAGCTGGTCCAAGCCTTCTAGCAGAAAATTAGATTCTTCTTCATTCAATGTTTAATGTTTAGTTACATCAGGTAATTGAAGCATCAGGTACATATGGAGATAAGGGAATGAGAGAACATTATTCAGCAGCACCTTCACCTGAGCATCACTCCCTCCAACTTCCACTGTTGGAACATTCTCATTACACACATTACCTTCAAACATTCAAGAATCTGCAATTGACAGGCTGATGCTTGGTTGGGTTCTGGTAGGCAGCGGACCGGATTAATGGATGAAGAAAGTCCTGGATTGCTTTGTGAGACCCTATGGGTTGAGAGGCTTGAGACTGGTCGTGGCGTGGCCAGGTACCTTGTAGCCCATCTTGCAGCTGGTGTGCCACACTGTGAAGCACTGAAGAATGAACTCTTTGCAAATGGCTTGATGTAGGTGGCCCAGGTGATGAGGGATGCTGCATTGTGAGTGTGCATGGCGCCTGCTGGGCTTTGGGCCGTATGCTGTAATATTGAACACCAGAGGTATGTGGCTGAGAGACATTACTGTCGTCCTCACAACCTGGCTCAGTGGCTCTTTCTGTGGTATCCGTTACAGCACTTGGGAATCTTCTGCCACTACCATTTTTTAGAGCTGGAAGTACATACTGTTCCTTTCTTGACGCCATAGGTTCTGTGTCAGAATGTGGCTGGGCCTGTGGAGTGCAGAGGAGATGGAGCATTCCATGCTGCAGTTTCACTGGTCTGCAGTTTATTGTTTTGTTTCAGTGTCTGCTGGATGCTGCAGATGTGACAAGGTCAGTACTTTGACCTTGTCAAAGGGGGTTGGAGAAACCCCTCTCAACCTGGTGTGGTAGGCCTACCAGGGAGCAATCCAGTGTCTGTCCTACCCCACAAGTTGCAGCTGGGAGGACCCCATGTCTTGCCCCCCCCCAAGCTTATATATGAGCAGTATCCATTTGTCTCACAACATGCCTCTTAAGTAAAAATGCTTGCCAGGTTATCTGCCTTTCCTTTCCAACATGCAGAATCTGAGTAAGGCAAGAACCGACAGATAGAGAGCAGCACTCCAGCACCCCACACAATCTCATCCGAGCACCGTAAATTTGGAACTTGCAGAGCAACCCAGCAGCATCCCACAGTATCCACATCCCTGCACCTGGAATCGGCAAAGGGAGAGAGAAGCGGCGAGAAGAAACTACAAAGCCTACGGAGTTACCATATGTGTTGCACAATGATCCCCAGGGCAGCAGCATGCTCCCTAAAATATCAGAGACTAAACCAGGTCAGGGAACCATACCTAGACACTACTCACCTTGGGGAACCTCAGACCAAGGCCCCCGAAGTCCAGGACATTGTACATCCCAGGCCACCATCACCATTCCAGGGTGGCTCAGTGCAGGGAGAAGGGGCGTAGCTTATTATTTGAAAGCTTTTCTGCATGGAACACATCCTGGGCGGTGATGGCAGTGTCAGATGGGCCAGGGCTAAACAACCAACAAGGAGGGGGTTAAAAAGAGACCCCAGGAAGTAGTAAGTTGTTCGGGCGAGGTCAGCGGACGAGGGGATGGCAGACTAAGAGACCAGCAGCAAGAAGGAAGAAGAAGTGGAGTGTGGAGGCGATTTCTGGATCAGGTGAGGTTTTGGTTAGAGAGTGCACGTGGTACTGTGTTGTGAGTTTGCATTGAAGAGCACGTCTGATACCTACAGCGTAAGCAGACCTCTGCCCAACATGACAATGCCCCCAGGGCTGATCAGAAGCACTGAGAGCCTCACAAGCGCTGCCAACAAGCAACACTGGCACCCTGCACAGACCTGCCCACCGAAGCAGACGATTGGCCAGGCTAGTCACATGACCACATCCCTCCCCTCTCAGGGCAACCTCGCCCGGGGCGGCCAAAGCTAAGTGTGAACAGAGACAAGGGCGTCTTCTGTTTGGACCTGTTCGGGCCGACAGGACCCGGGGCCGAAACCCCGGCTTGGACAACAAGTAAGCACGCGCCGACATGTGTTTTCTCCCTCCGTCACCACAGGCCATCCCCATCATCACCAGGCAACGCCAACAACATTGACCCTCCTCTAAGGTATGGGTCCACAATGAAGCAGCCTCACCCACATCAGCCTCAAGCCCGTCAGCACCCCCCTCACCGTCCACAATACAGAAGTTGATGCTCACCAACGTCCACCCAGCTATCACCGATGCAGCAGATATCTCCGACCTCATCACTAGACTGTTACGCTCACCTGGTTCCCACGGTGGCGTCGACCGGAACTGGGCCGCTGTTGTTTCCACCAGCGTGATGTGTAGCGCCGAGATGACTGACTGGACTGGCCCGCTCTGCCTAGTTTGTCTGGCTCGCAGGAATATTCTTCTGCAAAGGAGAAGGGGAATTAACCACCTGTGGAATTGAGTGTTAACCCACCTTCCCCACTCCCGTTGTCTTCCCACAGATCACTCTTGATGTACCCTCCTTAGTCTCACCTGATGGTTTGGAAGGATGAGCTCTCCATCCTGCGTCGACCGCAGGGGCACGTTGATGACCAGTTACTTCACTGGCGTAGAGGAATTGGTGAGTTCCAGTATTGACTCTAAAGTCCAATTGTTCATAAGAGTTCAAATGTCTGATCTTCACTCTGTCCGATTCCTTGCAGGTTGCCGATTAATCCACTCGAAGATTTCCAAATGGCAACTGGTAAGATTCAGGTAAGTCTATTGTGGTTTTCCCCTTAGGGGCCGGGGTACGGCGATGAAGCAGAGTTGACTGCGCCGACTGGAGATGAGGTGAGTACCCCCCGTGGTAAATCAGGTAAGTCCTTGGGGGTAGATTGTATAGCCTTAGAGAGTCACCTTGCTCACCTTGCTGTCTTTGTCTCCTTAGGTGTCGGAGGGCGGCCGCGAGATGGAGAGAGCGTGATGGAATGCTGAAGTACCGCCAAGCAGGTGAGTTCAGCGCGGCGCCGTAGGAATGCGAAGCGATGCTTCAAAGACTTCTGTCTTTCAGCTCCGTGGCGAAATGGATCAGGATTCAGGTAAGGATTAAAGTTAAAACTCCTGTTCTAACCTTTATCCTTCTTTTCTTCTTGTTTCAGGAGTCCCAGGACTGAAGCGGGCGTGGCTGAAGACTGGAGCTGCTGAAAACACGGTGAGCGTTACGCTGCAGCAAGCAGAATAACGCGAAGCACGTGTGGCTGTCCGGGCGTGGTTTAAATAGCCTTGGAAGAAGTTCCAGGTAAGTATTCTTCCACAGCCGCACCCAAGTAACAAAATAGTCCCTTCAGTAAAATAGTCCCTCCTAAGCCTCATTTGGCTTGAGTCTTCATGCAGCATGGTCTGCCTCAGGTGAGTATGGAGCATGGTCTGCTTCAGGTAAGTTATCAATAATGAGCCTGGCGCCCATGGCGCCAGGACTGACTTTATCTGTATGAGCCTGGCGCCATAGGCGCCAGGACTGCACCCAAACAGCCCCTAACTGGGGCTTTTGGGCATGCTCCAAGTGGCATGATGCCTGCTTCCGGGGCTGCTGGGCCTGGTCTGGTCTTCCGTCATGACATCACTCCCCCTCAAAGCCCCTCCTTAAGTCGTTCTCCCCCTTGGCCGTGGTTTGTCTGGAAATTCCCGATGGAACCTCTTCACTAAACGAGGTGCATACACGTGGTCACTAGGTTCCCAAGACCTTTCCTGCGGACCATAACCTTTCCAGTCAATTAGGTAAAAGAGTTTTGATCTCACTCTTTTTGAGTCCAAAATATTCTTGACTTCGAACTCGGGCTCCCCGTCTATGAGGACAGGTTCAGGTGGAGTGGTTAGCCTAGTTCCTGGTTGCACTGGCTTCAAAAGAGACACGTGGAAGACGGGATGGATTCGCATATGAGCAGGTAGGTCCAACTTGACGGCCACTGGGTTAATAATTGCCTTGACAGAAAAAGGTCCCAAATACCTGGGGTTAAAGGTCCAAGTCCCCTTGAGTGGTAAGTGCTTAATGGCTAACCATACTTGGTCCCCTATTTGGTATTGAGGAGCTTCTCTTCTGTGCTGATCCGCATCCTTTTTGTATTTTTCCTTAGCCTTTTGCAAATGGATGGTTGCTTCTTTAAAGGCTTGTGTAATAACAGCGTGGAGATGGTCCACTGCGGGCATCTCTAAATGCTGGGGTGAGTCCAAATCCGAGGTTCGAGGATGGTGCCCATAAATGGTAAAAAAAGGACTTTGTCCAGTTCCTGAGTGTACGGAATTATTGTACGCATACTCTGCGATCCACAGAATGTCTTTCCAATTCCCCTCAGACTGCTGTAGCATACAACGGAGGTACTGTTCAAGAGTCTGGTTGGTCCTCTCCGTTTGACTGTCGGTCTGAGGGTGGTGACTGGTCGAAAGCCTAACATCAATTTGTGCCAGTTGGCAGCATTTCCTCCAAAAATGTGAAATGAATTGACTGCCCCGATCTGAAATTAACACTGAAGGAAAGCCATGCAGGCGGACAACATTTTCAAGGAATTCCTTGGCCAGGATTGAAGCTGAAGGTATCCCTTTTAAAGGAATGAAGTGGGCCATTTTAGAAAAAAGATCTACAATAACTAGAATGGTATTGTAACCTTGGTACGGGGGTAAATCCATGATAAAGTCTAATGACAAGGTATGCCAAGGGGTAGGTGGTATGTCTAATGGTTGCAATAATCCAGCAGGTTTTTTCTTTTGCCCTTTATTTTGTGCGCAAATGCCACAAGACATGACAAATGACTTGACATCCTTTCGCCAGGTGGGCCACCAAAATTGCTTCCTAATTTTAGCTTCGGTTTTTGCAATACCCGGATGCCCTTCTATTAAGGTGTCATGGTAATGGTAAATGACAAGTTCCAGTAGTTCTTTTTGCGGTAAAAATAGCCGGCCTTGGTAATAAGGTAAATCATCGATGACAGAGTACTCTGGACCTTTCTTTGCCCAGTCCTGTAGGGCAACGGAATCAAAGAGTTGGTGGATCTTGTTTTGAATGCCCTCCAGTGTCTGTATGGATGTCAGGCCAAGGATTCTCTGTTCCGGAATTATGGGTACGGGTTCTAAAGTTATTTCTGCTTCTCCAATTCTCCATTCCAATCCGGGACAAGGCGTCTGCTTTACCATTCTTACAACCTGGTCGATAGGTTATTACAAAATCAAACTCGGCGAAGAACAATGCCCAACGGAGTTGGCGCGAAGATTGGGCTTTGGCTGTCTTTAGGTATTGTAAGTTGCGGTGATCGGTGATGACCGTGATGGTATGTCTGGCACCCAGTAGATAGTGCCGCCAAGCCTTGAAGGCGGACTTGATGGCCAGCAGCTCCTTGTCGGTTATGGCATAGTTTAATTCGGGGGCTGAAAATTTTCTTGACCAAAACGCCACTGGATGAAGCTGGTTAGTTTCGGGATCCTTTTGGGAAAGGACTGCTCCCATGGCTGAACTGGATGCATCTATTTCCACTATGTAGGGAAGCTCGGGGCGCGGGTGTCTTAATATGGGAGCAGATGTGAATTTAGCTTTTAACTCTTGGAAGGCGTTCTCGGCTTCCTCTGTTCACACAAAGCGTTTGTTTTTTCGCAATAGCATTGTAATGGGATGTACAATGTGCGAGAAGTCTGGGATAAACCTGCGGTAGAAATTGGCAAAGCCAAGCATGCTTTGAACTCCTTTGATTGAACTTGGCGAAGGCCAATTAAGAATGGCATCCACTTTTCGAGTATCCATCCGGATTCCTCTTGGGGTCAGAATAAATCCAAGGAATTCCACTTCCGTAGTGTGGAAGATGCACTTTTCCAGTTTAGCATATAATTTATGCTGGCGTAACTTCTCTAGGACTGCTCGGACGCGTTTTACATGCTCAGATTCTGATAAAGAGTATACTAAGATGTCGTCGATGTAAACGACCACACAAACGTCGATAAGCTCTCGGAGGACATCGTTCATGAAGAACTGAAAGGCTGCTGGTGCATTGCATTGTCCGAAGGGCATCACCTGGTACTCAAATAGTCCGTACTTGGTGCGAAAAGTAGTCTTCCATTCGTCACCCTCTTTGACACGTACCAGATGAGATGCCCCCCGAAGGTCTAGTTTCGTGTATATACAAGCGTCCTTCACCTGGTCTAGTAGTTCTGGGATCAAAGGCAGTGGGTATCGATTCTTAATGGTTATCTGATTCAGTGCGTGGTAGTCTATACATGTTCTAAGGTCGCCTTCCTTTTTCGGTACGAAGAACAAAGCTGAAGATGCGGAGGACTTGGACGGGCGAATGAAGGCATTAGCAAGGTACTGGTCTTTGTACTGGCGCAAATGGAGGTTTTCGGGTTCCGTAAGGGCATAGATTCTGCTGCAAGGTGGTTGTGCTCCAGGTACAAGATCTATTTGACAATCATACGATCTGTGAGGTGGTAAGGTGTTTGCCTGTTCCTTTTGGAAGACATCCTGAAAGTCTTGGTATTCAACAGGTAATTGTATGGCTACTGGAATTACTGAGGCCAGGACTGAGGTTTGAGTTTTCCTTGGGTAGCAGGTGTGAGCACATTCTGGGAAGGTTAGTCTCTTCTCTCGCCAATCAATACAGGGATTATGTTTTTCCAACCAAGGTATCCCCAGTATCAGCTGAAACTGTGGGGCCTTGATTAAGTCAAACACCATAGCCTCTCGATGCCCATCTTGACTCAGCAATGTCATCTCTGCAGTGGAATGAGTTACGGGTTCAGAGGCAATTTCCGTTCCATCTACAGTGGTGACAACATCGGCCGTGGTCTTGCGGGTGAGAGATAGATTCATTCTGGTAGCCAATTCCCAGTCCTAGTAATTTCCTATGGCTCCACTGTCTACGTACGCCTTTACCGCGTGCATGCGTGATGGCTGCTCTGGATCTACAAGGACCATGGGTGTGGTGAAATGCAAGGTCAGAGTGTCCTTCTTTAAGCTCGGCAAGCAGACCTCTACGCTTGCCGGGCGTGGTCGTTTCCCGAGTCAGATTTCACATGGTTTTCGTCTGCTGCTCCTATAACTTTCTTGGGTGGTTTTACAGGGCAGTTCCGAAGAAAATGACCAGTAGTTCCGCAATATAAACATAATTGCAGTTGGCGTCTTCTATCTCTTTCCTTCTGGGTTAAGGGTCCTTTAACCCCCCCGATTTGCATAGGTTCTGAGACATCTACTCCCTTGGAGCTTACGTGGGTTTTAACCAACACCCTGTTCTCAAACTTGGTTCGGTCAGCCTTCCTGGTTTGAAGTCTGTGATCCAGCTGGACCACTAGATCTATATATTCAGCACAGTCTTGAGGCGGGTTCACGATTTGGGCCAAAACATCTTTGAGTTCTCCCCGAAGTCCTTGATGGAATAATGTGATTCGCTTGGCTTCAGGCCATTCGGTTTCCACTACTAATCTATTGAAAGTTGCAATGTAAGATAAAAGATCCTGGTTACCTTGCCGTAGGGATAAATGTTTGTTGTCCAAAGCCTATCCTCGGGAGTGTCGGGCGAATAGTCTTTCCATGCTTGTTCGAAAACCCTGGAAATCTCGAAGAATCGGGTCATCCTGGTTAACTAGTGGAATGGACCAATCCGCCGCACTGCTGCTGAGATATGACAGTACAAAGGCTACCTTGGCCTGATCGTTTGGGAAAGCTCCAGGTCTACATAAAAAGTGCAAGCGGCATTGATTCATGAATGTTGCAAACCCTTTTGGGTCTCCGGCAAAGCGTTCAGGCGGAGCCAAAGGAACGGCTCCAGGTAAATTTATCTGCACCGGGTTATTCGATGGTACAGGAGCTAGACTTGCCCCAAGTCCTGGTAGAGGTGTTTGTCCAGCCTGGCTCTGTAATAGTTGTCTGGCCAACTCATCAGTTCGTTCTTTTGACACTATCAGTTCCCTCCTGAGGGCATTGGTTTCTTGGCGAGCGGAATGCACTTCGGCCCTTAATTCCCCTATTAATTGGGCCAAGTGATCAGTTTCCGAGGTCTCCATGACGCCCAGGTGGGTATTTGTGGGTTGGCTTCGCGTTCTGTTACGCTCACCTGGTTCCCACGGGGGCGTCGACTGGAACTGGGCCGCTGTTGTTTCCACCAGCGTGATGTGTAGCGCCGAGATGACTGACTGGACTGGCCCGCTCTGCCTAGTTTGTCTGGCTCGCAGGAATATTCTTCTGCAAAGGAGAAGGGGAATTAACCACCCGTGGAATTGAGTGTTAACCCACCTTCCCCACTCCCGTTGTCTTCCCACAGATCACTCTTGATGTACCCTCCTTAGTCTCACCTGATGGTTTGGAAGGATGAGCTCTCCATCCTGCGTCGACCGCAGGGGCGCGTTGATGACCAGTTACTTCACTGGCGTAGAGGAATTGGTGAGTTCCAGTATTGACTCTAAAGTCCAATTGTTCATAAGAGTTCAAATGTCTGATCTTCACTCTGTCCGATTCCTTGCAGGTTGCCGATTAATCCACTCGAAGATTTCCAAATGGCAATTGGTAAGATTCAGGTAAGTCTATTGTGGTTTTCCCCTTAGGGGCCGGGGTACGGCGATGAAGCAGAGTTGACTGCGCCGACCCGAGATGAGGTGAGTACCCCCCGTGGTAAATCAGGGAAGTCCTTGGGGGTAGCTTGTATAGCCTTAGAGTCCCCTTGCTCACCTTGCTGTCTTTGTCTCCTTAGGTGTCGGAGGGCGGCCGCGAGATGGAGAGAGCTCGAGCTGAAGTACCGCCAAGCAGGTGAGTTCAGAGCGGCGCCGTAGGAATGCGAAGCAATGCTTCAAAGACTTCTGTCTTTCAGCTCCGTGGCGAAATGGATCAGGATTCAGGTAAGGATTAAAGTTAAAACTCCTGTTCTAACCTTTATCCTTCTTTTCTTCTTGTTTCAGGAGTCCCAGGACTGAAGCGGGCGTGGCTGAAGACTGGAGCTGCTGAAAACACGGTGAGCGTTACGCTGCAGCAAGCAGAATAACGCGAAGCACGAGTGGCTGTCCGGGCGTGGTTTAAATAGCCTTGGAAGAAGTTCCAGGTAAGTATTCTTCCACAGCCGCACCCAAGTAACAAAATAGTCCCTTCAGTAAAATAGTCCCTCCTAAGCCTCATTTGGCTTGAGTCTTCATGCAGCATGGTCTGCCTCAGGTGAGTATGCAGCATGGTCTGCTTCAGGTAAGTTATCAATAATGAGCCTGGCGCCATAGGCGCCAGGACTGCACCCAAACAGCCCCTAACTGGGGCTTTTGGGCATGCTCCAAGTGGCATGATGCCTGCTTCCGGGGCTGCTGGGCCTGGTCTGGTCTTCCGGGGGCAGGCATCATGACATAGACACAACCTTGATGCCATCTTCATCACCGAGACTTGGCTGACACCCACCTCCACCTCCACCCACACCCTACACGTCCTTGGCCCCGATGACTGCAACACCCTACACAGAGACCAGCTGAACAAGACTGGCAGAGGCCTCGCAGTCATCCACTAGACCTTGTGGCCCTGCACCAGACTTCACTCCGACAACTTTTTCTCCTTCAAAGTCCTCTCCTTTGCCACTTCCTGCTCTCCCAGACAGACACAGCCACCTTCCATCTCCTCTACAGACCACTCAAACCCAACACCACCTTCATAGGAGACTTCACCGACCTGGACACCATGTACCTCATGCACACCAACAACATCTTCCTAGGTGACTTCAACCTCCCAGGCAACAAGGCCACCAAACCAATGAAGGAAGCTCTCCTTGGCCTTATCGACACCCTCTGCCTCACACAGCACACGAAAGACCCAACGCACGAGAAAGGTAACATCCTCAACCTAATCATCACTGCACTGCCCTCCCTGCACTATAGTTCTCCTCTCCTGCTTGACTGGTCTGACAACCTGGCTGTGCCTTTCAACATCTGGACACCACTGCAGTAAAGCACTACCAGCAGAAAACCATCAGACAAACCTTTAGGTCTTTCAAGAACCTCCCTGTGGAAGCCCTCACAGAAGACCTCACCAACCTCCACCGCACTTGGAACGAACACCCCCAACCAAACTTTAAGACTTTACTGGAAGCACTCAACACGACCCCTCAGCTTCCATTGTCTGACACGCGTCTCTGAAACAATGCACCTGCAAACCGAAACTGTCAGCACCCAGGTACACGCAAGAATGCAACTTCAGCAAAAGAGTCATCAGGAAACAAGAGAAAACCTGGTGCCGCTCCAGGACCGCATCCGACTTTGCGCTTCTCAAGGAACTCTGAGCAACCCGCTGACAACTAATCAACAGAGACAAGGCCTTCTACTATGAGAACACCATAGCAGAATCTGACAGAAAAAGCAGAGCCCTCTTCAAAGCGGTCAAGCACTGCGTCAACCCACTACCCGACTCTGCCATACCAGACTCCATCGAAAAATCTACTGCCATCAACACCTTCTTCATCGGCAAAATCAGCAAGATTCGCCAGCACACAGACACCACCTCTGCATCCACAGATCCACCTCAAGCTCCTCCTTGTGAAATCTCCACACCCTGGACAGCATTCAAGACACTTTCTACAGAGGACCTGGTAGAAACACTATCCACTCTCAAAGCCACATTGCATACAGACGACATCCTCCCAGCATTCACCATTAAGACCCTCACTGCAGAAGCTCTCCTTCCCTACTTGGATATCATCAACAGCTCCCTAAATCAGGGCACCTTCCCATCAACGCTAAAGACAGGACAAATCATCACTCTACTAAAGAAACCCACTCTGGATCCTGACAACCTAGGTAGCTATCGCCCCATCACCCATCTTCCCTTCCTAGGTAAGGTCATTGAGAAAGCAGTAGCCACACAACTGCAGCAACACATCGACACAAACTATCTCCTCCAAACCTACCAATCCAGGTTCATACGCAGATGCAGCACTGAGACGGCAACCATACAGGTGGTCGACAATGCCCTCAACATCCTTGAATACGGCCACCCCTCTCTCCTGCTCCTGGTTTTTCATGACCTCTTGGCCGCTTTCGACACAGCAGACCACCAGGGGCTCACGGACACCCTACATCGGCGCATGGGCATCAGCGACCTTGTCCTATGCTGGTTCATGTCCTACCTCGCCAGCCACCATCAGTTTGTTTAGTTGGACTCCTCTAAATCCCCAATGCTACCCATAACCTATGGAGTCCTGCAGGGTTCCATCCTCTGCCCAGTGATCTTCAATCTATAACTGGAACCGGTGGGAGCCCTCCTAGCCACACACCACATCCACATCCATCAATATACAGACGATGCACAGCTATACCTCAAGATCGACCTGCATCAAAGACATCCACAGGCTCAAAACCTGCCTCTCGCTGATCCAGTCTTGGATGATAAGTAAGCGCATACTTGAAACTCAACTCCTCCTCACCAACAACACTGAACATCCAGACATACAGACTTTGCTATCAACCATCAACCCTGAGGGCTTCACACTGGAGCTCACCTCCTGTGCCAAGTCCATCGGGTTCCACATTGACAAACACCTCTTTTTCAAGACAAACATAGCCAAGAAAACTCAGACAGCTTGGTATCAACTCTTCCTCAGGCAGAAAGTCCACCCCTTCCACCCTTTAGATCAACCCTTCAAGCACTGGTCCTATCCCACCTGGATGGGGGCAATTCCCTCCTCCAAGACCGCCCATCGTCCTTTCTTGTGCCCCTGAGAAGTGTCCTACACCTGGCTGCACACCTTAACAAGGTTTTACGCAGATACAACCACATCACCCTGGCCCTCATCGACCTTCACTGGCTCCCACTGCACGCACAAATCACCTTCAATTCGAGCTGCATCATCCATCAGGCAGTCGCCCTCAAGTTGCTGTAGGGGAGGCATGGTATCTATCATAAGTATGACACTGACACAATGGAAATTGACACGGGGGGTCCTGGGAGTCCCTCTGCCAGACATTAGTCCTGGTTACGAGGGACGTACCCAGAGTCTTTAGCTCACTATCTTTCACAGAGAAGAAATATCCCAAACATATCAGTCTTTGTTCTGCCCTGGGGCAGTCCAGCACCGAAATGCTAGGCGATTCTCCTCTGAACAAGAGTACCAACAGCATCCCCAGACACGTGTTTCGGTCTGGTTGGACCTCATCAGTAGGCCACCGCTCAAATTTCATGTTTACTCTTGCTTACTTCACTTTTGCTGTTCATTCGCTTTGTTACATCAAACAATGCACCTTTCACAGAGACTTGCGAGTGGGCTACTTCCTTTCGCCGGACCACTCTGTTACTTAGTATTGCTGATCTCGTACCTGTATTTACTTCAAAGTTCATTCACAGGTATGCCTTTATTTGCGTCTTATCCACACGCGTGCAGCCTTCACTTGCGATATAATGTTGCTACTTCATTCGCTTTAACACACACCCACCCAGGAGGGTCTCTGGCGTCCTTGAAACACAATGCTGTGTTCACTTGTGGGATCTGGCCTTCTCCACTTGTCTTTTGCGGCCACAACCTCCAGTAGGGAACCCTTGAGGTTTTCGACCCGCTGCTTCCGTCCCTAGGTCTTTTGCTCTGCTCCAGAAGGTGTGCCTTCGCCCCGTAAATTCTACTCATACTCGTGTTCCGCCTTGCTCAGAGTGTGTCTTTTGGTGTTGCTTTTTATTCGTGTGAGGAGAGCTAATTGGTACTACGTGTATGCACTTAGTGTAAAGTGCCGGACTTTGTCTGACGCAATTAACAGTACATGTCCAGTACGATGTGAGAGAGTTAGTCTGTTTACTCTGTCACCCTCTTCTTCTGCTCAGTGTTTGTGTAAAAAGGGCGGGGGGAGTTGGGACTTTGGAAAATCCTGAAAAATAGGATGGGGTAGATAAACAAAAAAGGTGGGGAATGCCGCATCTCACCATCGGTTATCTCACACCCATACCCTGAAGACCCCTCACCCAGTTGATCCTCCCTCACTGGTCCACCCCCAGGGTCTGGATACAAAGGCGATGGCCCCGCTCTGGCCACCTGAGAGAGAGAGAGATCCCCAGGGACTAGCGGGTGAGACACCCTCTGGTTGCTCACATCACCCGGCTACCTCGTGGAGAAACTCGGCATCTCCAGTAGACAGCGCACCACCAGAAGCCAGGACATGTGAAGACTTGAAATCTGCTGCTGCAAAAAGGAAAGGAAAGGACCAGAAAGCAAGCCTTCTCTGCCTATGCCCCAAGACTATGGAACCTCCTCCCCGTCGGCATCAGACTCGCCCCCACGCTCCTACAATTCAGAAAAGAACTCAAGACGCACCTGTTCAAGGAGTCTCTCCTCAACACCTAGGCCATCACATCACCTAGGAGAGGTGAAGCTGCTCCTGTTCCAGGAAATCCACTATAAAGCCACTCCACCCTGCCATTTTATCATTGTGCTTTTACTGTCTGATAATTTTAAATTTATTTTGCGAAATTGACGCCGCTCTTGCGGTTTACTTTTACTGCTACATCTTAGACTGTTGTGTATTTTGGACACCGTTGAGAACGGGTAGTCCTCTTTATGTGTCTGTAGGAGGCATTCCCTTGCCTCATTCCACTCGCAGCAGGCATTCAATGTGCCGTGCCAGTCGCCGTATCATCTCGGGATTTGAGGCTGCTCCTGTTCCAGGAAAGCCACCATAAAGCCACTCTACCCTGCCATTTTATCATTGTGCTTTTACTGTCTGATCATTTTAAATTTACTTTGCGAAATTGACGCTGCACTTGCGGTCTACTTTTACTGCTACATCTTAGACTGTCCATTTTGGACGCCGTTGAGAACGGCAGTCCTCTTTCTGTGTCTGTAGGAGGCGGTCCCTTGCCTGATTCCACTCGGCAGCAGGCATTAAATGTGCCGTGCCGGTCGCCCGTACAGCGGACAGGTGCAGCGGGCACCCCGTCTGCATGCCGAAGGCGCGCTTAAGGTAAGCCCGCCCGTGCACGTCCGTGTCAAGGATGGGTCGGATGGGTACCTATACTATTCCAAGGCGCATCTGGTGTCATTTGCCCCCTCAGGCACCTTATTTCCGCCCGGCTCGAATGATAACTCATACGACGTCAGGACAACCTCCTCTCACCAGTTGCTGAATAATGGGACAAATATTCCCCTGTTCTCTCTGATGCTACTTAATACTCGTTCCTTACCGGTACATGCAGATGAAATCCGCTTTCTCCTATCTGATCGACGTCCAGCATTTTTATGCCTGACAGAGGCGTGGCTTGAGGCTTGCTCAGCCCCAGCTCTTGTCCAGGCTATCCCCCCTGATTACCACATTATACATTTGGACCGACAGCCACCAGAGCATGGGGGAGGGATTGCGGTAATCTATAGGTCAGAGCGCAAGGTCACTCAGCTCAATTTCCCCCACTGTCCTGCCATGGAGGCCCTTTTTTTAGGTGTATTATTTCTCCTGTGGTCATATGTTATTTCTTACTTGTATATCACCCCTCTGTTCCCCCCGGAAATTTTCCGGTACTTCTTTCAGACTTACTGGCAGACCTTCAAGTACAATAGAGCCATTTGGTGGTACTTGGGGACATTAATCTGAAATTCAATCCACCTAGGTCCCCGATCTTGAATCTTTTCTTTGATAGTCTGCTGGATCTCGAACTACATCAACATATACTGGGCCCCACGCATAAGCTAGGCAACACACTGGATTTGATCTTTGCCAAAGAAACTTTTCTAACTTTGCAGTCAGTTGAACATGTACTGTGGTCTGACCACTTCCTGGTGACCGGTGTGTGTGAAAAATCGGAGGTGCAGTGCAAGATTCCTGCTGGGAATATCTGGCAGCGCTCGTGGCACACCGCAGATATTCAGGGCTTGGTCTGCTCGGTCACTGCTAAATGTAAGTTGGTGTCCGCTGCCTCCCTCTCTCGACTGTCTGAAGCATTGCTTGAAGCAGCAGATACAGTGGCCCCGCTACGTCTCGTCCAACCTCGCAGACTGCCATCCGAGCCCTGGTTCTCGGATTCTTTGAAAGCTGCGCAACTTGAATTGCGACAGGCTGAGCGCAAATGGCGCATAGCCTATGATCCTTCTCTCAAGATACAATATACGGCCTGCTCAGCTGCCTATTCGCTAGCCATTAAAGCAGCAAAAACACTGTATGTCACAAAGAAAATTGAGTCTTCATTATGTCAATTTAAGGATCTTTTTTTGGTAGTCAAATCTCTCTCATCATCAGCCAACCTGACTTCAACTGTGACACCCACCCAGGAACTGTGCGATGTCCTGTCTCAATACTTTATCACGAAGATCACGACCATTCATGCTAATATTTCGACTATGATGAGTACTCCGTCTAACAGGGAGAGTAACCCCCTCCTAACTGTGGATCCTGTTGGTCCAATGAGTTGGTCTTCCTTCCCCCTATTTTCGGAAGAGACGATACTGACTGGCATCCAAAAGATTAAGTCGTGTTCCCCCTCTGACGCTATTCCGCTGGCTGTTATGAAAATGATTTCTCCAGATATTTTGTCGGAGATCAAAGCTGCCATTAACAATTCCTGTCAGTCAGGACTGGTTCCGCAAGAGTTTAAGGCTGCTAGGGTTATTCCTCTCTTGAAGAAGGCCTCACTGGACCCCTCTGTCCTATCCAATTTTCGTCCAATTTCTCTTCTTCTTTTCCTGTCTAAACTTCTGGAGTCTTTGGTGTCACCTTTACTTTCCACGTTCCTTGAATTCTCTCACATCTTGGACCCGGCTCAGTCGGGCTTCTGACCTGGAAGGGGCAGGGAGAGTGTTCTGGTCTCTGTCCAGGACGATATGGCCAGGCTGGTGGACGCAGGTGTGGTGGGAGCCCTGATTCTGTTAGACCTGTCAGCGGCATTTTACACTGTTGACCACCCAATTCTGTTATCCCGCCTTGCCCAGATGGGTATATCTGGACCGGTGCTGGCCTGGTTCACCTCGTTCCTGGGTGATCGTTCTCAGACTCTCTCCATGCCCCCCTTTCTTTCGGTCCCTTCCCACCTTGGTTGTGGCATGCCTCAGGGTTCCTCCTTGTCTCTGATTCTATTTCATATTTATATCTGGGCACTTGTGTGTCTCATCCACTCCTTCGGCGTCAGGTGCTACTCCTATGCCGACGACACTCAGATCCTGATCCGTTTAGATCTTGATCAGGCTGAGATGTCGTCGTGCCCATGGGGGTGCTTGGCAGTCGTGGGGGAATGGATGAGCAACAACTGGCTTAAATTGAATGGATACAAGACTGTGGTGCTGGTGGTGGGCTGCCCCCCTGATTCCTCACTTTGGGTGTCCTCCTTTTGGCCCTCCTCTCTTCGCCGTCTCCCAGTCCCAGCGGAGAAGGTGAAAAATCTGGGTGTTATCCTGTCGGCATCACTTTCCGTGGACAGTCAAGTAGCAGCCGTCTGTCAAACTGGTCACTTCTAGCTTAAAGTACTATGAAAAGTGCTTCCCATGATCCCAACCCCTCTCCATCCACCTGTGGTGGCATCAATTGTGTTATCCCGGCTGGGTTACTGTAATTCCCTCTATCTAGCACAGCCAAAGGGTTTTGTTGAGCGACTGCAACAATTACAAAACCTGACAGCTCGTGTGGCCACTGGTGTGCCCTACGGTGCTCACATTTCTCCAGTGCTCCGAAACCTTCACTGGCTTCCGGTAGCCCAATGTGTTAGGTTTAAAGCACTATGCATCGTTCACCGGGTGCTGCATGCCCGAGGCGCTGAATTCCCCCAAGTGAAGTTGACTCGCTATCTTCCGAAATCGATGGCTGTGATCTTCATCGGCCGATTTGCTTACGGTGCCTACCTATCGTCATATGCGTCTCGGAGGACAAGCCTTCTCCATAGCAGCAGCAGTGTTATGGAATGAGCTCCCGCTGGCCATGAAGAGATATTCCAATCACCTGGCCTTTAGAAAGGCCAGAAAGACATATCTATTTTAGGTGGAGTGGGTTTGTTTGGACATGACTGTTTGCCGAGCCCTCTAGCGCCAAGATACCTTAGGGTGACCGCGCGCTTTAGAAATGTATGTAACATAACATAACATAACATCACCCCCCATACCTCCTGACTCGCTAGACACTGTCTGCCCCTCTCCTCCCCACCACCCTGTAGAGCTATACCCCTCCTTTGTGCCCCCTGTATCCTACACCCCGCTGTATATCTGTTCTGATGTGACCTCTGAAAAGCACTTTGTTAGGCATCTGTAGTTTAAAGCACCTCATTGCTTCTCGAAGCTAGGTTTGCACTCAATAAATACCATCATCATCATCATAATAATAATAAAAAAGGGTAACAAGTGTGGTTAGGAGAGGAAGTGAGTGTGAAGTGCTTGTGTGAGTAAAAGGAGGGTGTATGACTAAGAGGTGGGATGGAGTGGTGGTAGTAGTGTGGAGGAGGGAGTAGTAGTAGAAGTGTGGAAGTGAGAGTAATATTGTTGTGATGAAAATAGTAAAATCAAAGGGTGGAGGGGAGCTTTAGAAGGAGTGCGCGACAGAGGAGGAAGACACAGTGATTAGAAAGAGTGAGAAGCTGGTAGATTTGTAAGGAGGAGTGTAGTGAGAGAAGTACATCAGAGAGGGAGAGGAACATGTGGACGTGATAGAATGGAGGCTGAGTCATGCAGAGTGTCTGTAAGGCTTAATCCAATACCCCTTTAGATTACTAACCCATGGATAGTGTAGGGATGGTATAGGAAGTCCCTGAGAGAGTTTAGATAGAGAAGGCATCTTGCCTTTAGGTCCTCGCTTTCAGCATAAGATAGAGCTTAGACAGTAGGGGTCAATAATCAATATATACTATCCTAGGGATGGGAATGCCTGGGTTAGGGAGGAGGTGCCTTTCTAGGCAAGAGAGAGAGGGACGGCCATAGGGCCAATTGAATCCTTGAGAAATCTCCTTTAGCCGTCTGCAGGGCTCAGAGTATTTCTTGAACCATCAGTGACACATTTGTATGTAAAAGAGAGAAAACATACCTGAGTGTGTTAACTATGTTCAAACCACGTGATTATTTTTTAGGAAGAGCTTAAAACATACTTGGATGAGAATAAAGATCATTTGAGATCTAAATGAGGTAAGCCCAACAAGTCTCATTAGTCGTACATGCAATAGGTTTTCAGTGCCCATGTTTATTATGCATGCCAGCATGCGTTTCAGTCTTCAGAGCTTCCTCTGGACGGGAGTGATACATTTACAGTGAATACCAAAGTAACAGTATAGCAGGGCCAAACATTTAGGGCCTGATTCATGGAAGTGTTTTATAATGGCGCAATCCCATAAGAAAACGTTCCATGAATCAGGCCCTTAATTTGCAAGCTATTAGCCAGGCATAAAAAGTCACTCGCCACCACAATACTATACATACACACAGGACACCATTTCTTATTTGCCAAAAGTCAAACTTCACTAGCCAACGGCTAGTGGCGAGTGCCATTTCTGCACCCTGAGTATTGTGAATGATTACACAATCATATGAAAAGAAACGTGTTTCAAGAGGACTGTGTTTAAGAAAACATGCTTGAGTGTACAGTACATGTAAGTTCCATCAATCATGGTGCTGATACCTTGCAATAGAAAGGTCTGATCCAGAAGTCCACAAACAGGTGCTGGATTCTTTGTTTTGTTTTGTTTAGTTTTGTTTTTAAAACCAACTCCTTCAGATTAATCGGCCAATTGTGACCAATTGTGACTTAGAGTTCTTATGCTTGTCTCATCTCATGTTACAAAAGGTTACAAATGCCTCAGTCGTGGTGGCTGCGTTAAGCTTAAAGTTGATGAAGTAATCTTGTCTGTAAATTGTTGAGCGTGTCTCGTGAAACAGAATATAATGGTCAGATTGCCAATAGGTGTTGAAAAATTACACTCTGCAAGCACAGCACGCTAAAGTGCTTTTGCTAATACGTTTTATGCAGTCTGCCCACACCAAGGCATCAGCTATATAACCGATTCTGCCTCAGTTAAGGTGAAGAACTCAGTAGATTCACCTGCTTCAAAAAGTATAATGTTCTGCCGAAAACTCATTACAATATCCTTTATGATGCCAAGAGGAGCTTGGGTACTCGCCAAGGGGAGGCGTGTAGAGAGTGGGTAGGAGGATTGGGTGGGTGAAAGAAGTATTGTTTGAAGGGGCTTTAGATGAAGAGGGAGAAGGCACGATGAGGTTAAGGCGGATTTAGAAGCTGGTCAGTGGGTATAGCAGAAAGCGGGGTTGTGTGGCTATTGGGATAGTGAGCTGATAATATTTATTAAGTGGTTCCTTAGCCTATGCTTATAATTCTAGAAATTTAATGCAGATCCTGCAAAATCAAATGTTTCATCATGGATCTTGAATGCAATCCATTCCACCTGTGTCAGGTTAGTCACCTCCTCAGTACTTTTCTTGATTCTTAATACCTGATCTGGTCTTCCAAATTTTTTAGACCTATTTCTTAGCAAGTGAAAATCCATCACCATTCAAAGGCCCCTGTCTGGCCTCTTGACTTCCTGTTCCTCCTGCTCTCTCTGTGGTTGATGGTCGCTGGCTGCCCTCGCTCTACCCTTCAGCATGGAACTCGGAGGCCTGCTGAGAGTTATTCGTGCAGGTAAATCATCTGGGCTGAAACGTGCACCGAATGTGCTGATAATACTAATCAACATCCTGCCAGACGACCCCTAGGTTTATACTGGGCATTCTTCCTTTCATGCCTGGAATTCAAAAAAGCACATGGGGTCTTCTTCTTCATTCATGGAATTTCAACGTGGTTTCCCATTAGAAGATGACACCACTCTTTTTCTCTCAAGTGTTGCCATGACGCCCTGATAGCACGATCATGATTGGCTGCTGCTGGTTTTTTCCTGGCCTATCGAGAGCCGGCAGGCGAGAGCCGGCCCCCAGTACGAAGGGCCACACAAAGGCCCTGTCTGGCCTAAACAGCCATAACCACCGGGGCACACCCCGCCTAACCTGCCTCCTTGCTATTCTTCGCAGTTTTATCGTGTGGTACTATGGCACATCTGTCAAGATGATGAGCGTTGCTTCCTGTCTCATTCCATGTCCCGCATTGTGTTCCTGAACCAGCAAGCTGCAACTTAGTGCCACTTTCTCCTCCCTTCCCGGCCACACAGTTAGACTGCAATTTCTCTCCATAAGTCTTCACGTACCTCACAGCTGAAATCTAAACTTTCGTAATCTCCGAGCTCTTGTAGCTCCTCATCTCGCTGGGCCTCATTACGAGTATGGAGGTAATGAAAAAAGGAAGGCGCAATGGCATTACCGGTATCGTTAACGGGTCCGGGTCATTACGAGCCGACAACCCGCCAATACCGCCACCGCCCATACCGTGCCCCTTCTTACCAGCATGCACGCATGCACGCGTACACGTGCCCCTTCACGGCGCCAATACTGGGATGCCGTTAACAGGAGGACATCACAAGTTACGTGGGCATGCACTTACCGGAATCCCGATGGCGGTAATTAGGGCCTGCACGACAGCCGCAATACAGGCATCGTGGACCACCCGCAAATAGCAACCTGCAGTGCAGGCAACTGCCACAGGTGCACACAATCACCACAGGTGGAGTCAATGGAGCCTGTCCCAGGATAAAAGGTGTACACCCACACACCACAACCTTTCCTACACCAAAATGATCCCACTAGCTGTTGCAATCATGGGGCTGGAGGACATGCCTGTACTGCTACAACAACAGCAACAACAACTACAGCCACAACAACAGGCAGCACAGAGGAGACTCAGGAGGAGAAGGAGGGTGAGACAGGCCCAGCAAGTTCCACCAGGCAGCCACCAATCCCTCGCATCAGACCCAGTCCATTCAATCTAACCCCTGAGCAGATCCACACCCTGTACCGGTTGGACCGGGACACCATCACCACCATAGTGGACATGATACACAACGACATTGTCAGCCTGATACAAATCCGCACTGCCATCCCCCCCTCTACTAAAGGTAGTGTCTGTGCTCCACTTCCTGGCCACAGGCACCTACCAGCAAACAGTGGGCCAGCTGCATGGCATATCACAACCACTCTTGTCCCGCATGCTGACCCAAGTGCTTGATGCCATCCAGAAGCATGCATGCATCCACATTCACCTACCACAGACTGGCCAGGAGCTCTCTGACACCAAAGTAGGCTTCCATGCACTGGCAGGCATGCCCAATTGCGTCGGTGCCCTCAACTGCACCCCGTGTAGAATTAGTGGCCGGAGGAGGCAGAGGCACACAAGGTCAGGCAAAGTGTCTCCTAACTGGGAACGGGGGCACTAAGGCCAGGAAGGGCCCAGGACCAGGGAAGGAGAGGTGAGACCCAGAACAAGGGAAAAAGCAAGGACCAAGGGAGCCCTGGAAAGGGGAGAGAAGGAATCCCAGGAGGAGGGAAACCCAGGGAAGGCCCACAGACCTCAGGACCCAAGAGCTAGGAGTCAAGGAGTACCAGCAAGGCAACAGGGAACAGGGAAGGCACAAGAGACAAGGCACGGGAACCAAACAGGAACAGGAGCGAAGCGGATGGAAGGGAGCAGGCCACGTCGAGACGCAACAAGTTCCAATTCAGCCCGCTTGATAAGGTGTGAGCGGGAGACCGAGGGCTGGTACGCAACGCCCTCTTGCCCAATCAGCATTGGCAAGCCTGCGCGAGAATGAGGCTTGACTAGCAAGCCGACGCGCTGCCGCCCCAACGCGCATGCGCAAAGGCAGCCAAACTGCGGGGGCGAAAGCGAGGCCTAACAAGCAAGCTGACATGCCGCTGCCCACGGCGCACACGCTAATGGCACAGCGTAGCCTCACGCAAGCGCGAGCCGACAACAGCGTTGCTTCTGGCAACGGAGGACAACGCAGAGCGTGGACCCCACCACCGGAAACGGGGATAAAGCCTCCAGGACCGGAATCGATGTGTGGGTCTCCCCGGCCTCCGACAGGTAGGTGCCCTAGCGGGTGTCCTAACACTTCCACATCCACATCACATCACTCAGTTGGGCTGTGGCTGCTGCCTCATCCACTGAACTTGTGGCAGCAGACTGAGTGCCATCAGCCTCCCCTTCAGCTGTTGTTGGCAGCTCAGTAGTCACAGTCTCGCCGCTGCTGTGGTTCCCTCATGAGCCTGCCTGGCCTGTGCACATGCCCTGGGTTGCACTGTCGTCCGCGGTGCTGCCCCAGAGGTGGAATGGTCAGTGCATTGTGGTCTGGCCCTGGATGTAGATGGCCTTGGGGCAGGGTCCTGACTTTCACCTTCTGCATCAGTGCCTGTGGGGGAAGAAGAGATGCAGGGCATCAGTGATGGTGTTACATGCAAGATGCATGAGTTGGTGCTGTACAGTATTTAATTTCTCATGCATTGCAATCTTATAGGTGTGTCACACAGGGTAGTTTCAAGGGGGGGGGCATATTGGCATAAGCCGTGGCATCTCCATTCGGCACTGATGCGTACCAGGTGGCATGCCATTGTATTGAGGTTTGTGTGATGTATGGCATGCAAATGGTCCCTGTGTGTTGGGGGTCTGTTGGTAATGGGATTGGCACACAGCATGCATTTCATTGTGCCAGGGTTTGGGCCTCCATCTGGACATGGATCTGTATATGTGTGTATGATGGGCCATGAATTGCCTTGGCTTGGCTCACTTTCACATCAGTTGTACTACGTCATGGTTTGGCCTACTGGGGTTTGCAGGGTCACTCACCTCCATCTCCCGATGTCGCGGCACCCGTTTCCATTTCGCCGAAGCGCTCTATTGACTCCATTTGGATGGTCGTGCTGCAGGTTTCTTCCCAGCGCATCAGTTTCACTGGTGAGTGGGCACCCCCACCTGTGGCCATGGGCTCCCTGCGATTGCTGGACAGGATGTTCCGGATCCTGAGACAGAGGTCGTCCCATCTTTTTTTACAGTCTTCGACTGTGCGGCGGGTGGTGCCAACCGCTGACACCTTGTGTGCAACCTCCTCCCAGATTTCCTTCTTCCTCAGCTGGACCTCCCTTTTGAGGTTATTAGCAAAAACCTCATCTGCATGGGCTGCAAGGGTATCAGCCAGCATGTTTAGCTCCTCATCGGAGAAGCGCTTCTTGCGCAGGCTGGGGGTAGTTTTGCGGGTAGCCTTCGACATGCTGGATACTACGGCCCTTGTCTCTCCTCTGTAACACTGCTGGATTGAGAGGATTGCAATGGATTGTGGTTTTAAAGATGGCTTCCGGCGCATTTCCCATTCATACGCGATGACGTTGCTTCCGGGTCCGGTATTACGAGCCCGGTATTAGCATGTTGTTATTACTGGGCCGTTATTAAGGGGTTGCTCCTTGGCGGAGGCGGTATCGGCGGGTCCCGTGATGGCGCTATCGGGGGGTTGGAGGGCCTTCAGTGGAATGGCGGTGTAGCCATTACCGGCATGGGGGTTTGCGTGTGCTCGTGCACTTGTAATCAGCCGCTATTTGCGGTGTCAAGGGTGCACCGATGCGCCAATACCTCCATGCCAGTAATGACTCCGTTTTTAGCGGGCATCTCGTAATGAGGCCCACTGTGTTATCTGACCCTCTGGCTCTGGGGCATTTTACCGTACCAAATGATTTTAGAATTTAGGCATTTTAGTGTACCAAATGATTTTTGAATTTAGGCATGTTAGTGTGCTTAATGATTTTTGAATTTGGACTCTCTTTTGCTCTGGATGCCAATGACTGTTTTGTACCTCATACCTATATGGCCACCTGGTGAGTCCTGTCGTGCACCATGCTTTTTCTATCCCTCTCCCCTGCTTATTCTCTTGATCCCCCCCTTTGTCGCCATAATGCTCTCCATCTTCCCTATCTATTCTAACTGTTTCTCCATCACCTATCCCCCCTCTCTCTCAAAGTCTGGAAGGAAGAAATGTGTCTGGAAGGACGAAATGTAAGAAGGCTCTCCTGGTCTCCAAACCTGGTCTGACCATTGCCTAAAATTAGGTCATTGCATCTTCCAGACAGACTATCACTGACATTCTCTTTGCCATTCCTTCTCCTGACCTATGCACTATGGTTTCAGTCCTCTCATCTTTTTCTTCCTCACACATTAATGGTTGTACCAGATGGGAAGTACTCTTGGCACACTTCGCAACTTCGATGTGCATCATCAATGTCTATCGTTATAGCACTACTATGGCCCAGGGCTCTCAGGGCTCTCAGCCCAACCTCCTCCTTCTTATTAGGCATCTTCTGTCTCTTTTCAACCCCCCTCTCCTGCCACCCCACCGTCACCCTTTCCCCCTCCCCCCCCCCCCAGTGGTGGAACCCCACTTCAGTACCCCTCCAGGGAAAATATTTAAAGGGAGCAACCGGCTTCACTTAGCTACCCTCAACTCTCGCTTTGCTGTCAAACACTCCGCTGACATTTGTCTCCTCCTTGAAGACCTTGACCTTGACGTCCTTGCTCTCACTGAGACATGGCTCAAGGCCAGCTCTGTCGCTGCTTTTGACACTCTTCTCACCGAGATCTTATCCAATCCCAGGCCCTACTCAAGTGAGTTCTGGCCACCATCATCCCTACTCAATCCTATTCTTCCTTTGAATGCCTCGTCTGTAGGATGGCTTTCTGCCCTACCCTCTCCTTTACTCTCGTCGCCCTCTACAGGCCCCCTGGACCCACCCCCCTGTTCCTCTTGGAATGGGCGGACATCTCCTCCTCTCTTCTTGTCTCCTCCCCCAAACATCTCTTCCTTGGGGACTTTAACAAACATCTTGACTCTCTGGATTTGGCTACTGTACTATTTTGAGACCTCTATGACTCTTTTTCCCTCAATATTCTTCCCCCTGGCCCAACCCACTCTGCCGGGCACACCTTTGATGCTCTCATCTCAACAGACATGCCTCTCTCCAACCCTCTAACTACCATTCTCTCCTGTCCTGACCACTCTTGCCTCTCCTCCCACCTTGATCTTCCCTGCCCCCTGATGATGCCTCTGCCCGCACTTTCAGTCTCTTCCGTCATTCGAACGATGAAGCGTGTGTCAGTGACTGCATTTACCATTACCGTCATACCCACCCCCCCCCCCGCTTTTGACTCTCCTTCCGACTCTGCTTTCGTTAACCTCCATCTCCCTATTTATAAACACCTTGGACATGCTTGCCCCTGTCATGGGGATCCGCATGAAGCCTGCCTCTAAATCCAACTCTTGGTATGACTCTGACTTGGCTGCTCTGAAACGCAACTGCAAAGCTGCTGAGCGGAAGTCGCAGGCCTCTACATCCTCTGACAAACTGGTCTACCGCCTGCTCCAAAGGTAATATCGTCTCACCATTTGCTCCAAGAAGAGGGCTCATGTCCAAGCCTGCATCACTGGTGCCACCAATAACACGGCTGAACTTTTCAAAATCTGCGATGAACTTGCCAATCCTACTGCAGTCTCCTCCTCCCTCCCAGGCCCTCTTCACTGCACTGGCCTCCCACCTTTCCTCCAAATCTCAGGACATCCTGTCCTCACTTTCATCTACTCACTTCCCCACCCCCCTCTTCTCTTGCCTCCCATGCTCCCCCAACCCATATTCTCCTCCTTCTGTCCCATTACGACCGGATGAGGTCTCTAGAGTAGTCTGCTCTATGAAAGTCTCCTCTAAACAGGTGCTCCCCTGCTCTTCCAGAACCATCAATGACAACATCTCCTCTCTCGATCCAGCCTTGGCTGATCTCTGTTACCATTCCTTTGCCACTGGCTTTTTCCCACAACCCCTCAAGCACTCTCTTGTGCACCCTCTCCTAAAAAAAGTCGTCTGCTAACCCTTCTTGCCCGGCTTACTATTGCCCTATCTCTATCACCCCTTTCGTGGGGAAACTCATGGAGAAGCTGGTCATCCCCCAACTGACCCTCCACACTGAAGCGGCTGGCTGCCTCCATGACCACCAGTCTGGGTTCAGAGCATCCAGAGGCACTGAAATTGCTCTCCTGAACACCCGTGAGGACCTGCTCTCGAAACCTGGATTCTAACTCTCCCTCTGTTCTGATCCCCCTCGATCTTTCTTCTGCCTTTGACACGGTCAACCACTCCATCCTCATAAATCATCTCCATGATACCCTTGGCATCTGTTAAGCTGTGCATCCCGTGGATGTTGCGTACCTGAGTCTCCAGGAGTATTGCGTACTGGGGTAGCCAGATCGTTGAAGTCGTAGACTGGAAGCAGGCGCTGAAGTAGTATACTGGACGAAGGAATGTAGTGCAAAGAACCGGCCACGGTTCCGCCCTGGTAACACAGGACTGAAAGGGGGCCTGCTCCTGACGCCACGGATGACTCTTCCCTGTTTTTAACGTGACGCCAGAACAGTGCAAGCACTGGCAGGGAAGGCCTGATGGTGTAAACCAGCTGATAGCGAGCGTGTGGTCCAAGGCAGCTGAACAGGCTGGACTGCGGGTGTAGATCTTCACAACAGCTGGCCAGCAGAAGATCCAAGGGCCGCGGTACCCAAGCAAGGCAGGAGAACCAAGAGCAGGGGAATACCAAGGGAGAGAGGAAGGAGCAAGTAGGAGGCAGGCCAGGCAGGAATAGAAGGGTGGACAAGGGTGGACCTCAGGACCAAGGCAGGAACCCAACCCCAAGGGGAAAGACCAAGGAAGTGCAACCCAGACTCAGAGGGCAGGTACAGGAACAAGGAGCAAAAAGGCAGCAGGAAAAAGGGTTTCAGTAGCGAAGCGGAAGGACAAGAACCCAAACCGCTTTGAGACGCAGCAAGTTTCCGGACCGGATCGCTAAAGTAGCAACTCGGCACGAAAACGAGGCTTGGGCGCAAGCAGGTCTGGCGCATGCGTGAAAGCGGAGCCGCCGCGAGAACAAGGCTTGGAACACAAGCTCGTTCCCCAGTGACCCACGCCCCGGTTCTGCCCAGGACAGATGGCACACCCAGAGAGAGTGAACCCAGGAAGGCGCATCTCCTCCAAACACTGAGGCAGCGATACAACCGCCAGGAGCGAGCCCGCCTCACAGGATCCCCCTGCTGCCCTGCACAGGTAGGTGTCCTAACAGCATCACGGACCGGGCACTGGTGTGATTGACCTCCTTTCTTTCAAATCAATCCTCCCAAGTGTAATTGGGATCTTTTCTCTCCTCCACCTAACTATCTACCTGTGGCGTCCCTCAGGGCTCTATTGTATCGCCATGGCTCTTCAACATCCACCTAGCCCCTCTGGCCCACCTGATCTCCACCTTCTCTCCCCACTTCCAGTGCTATGCTGATGACACACAGCTCCCCTTTAATCTTCCATACTCTACCTCTCCTTCCTCTCTCATACCTGACAGGCATGGTGCTCTGCCAATGATTGCTGCCTTAATTCCAGTAAGCAGTAAGACAGAGATACTTCTCATTTGGACACCTCCTCCCTGCCCCCTCTCCCCTCACTATATGGCTTCCCTCCTTGGGCCCCCTCTCCTCACCCTCTTGTGAGGCAAAAAACCTTGGGGTCATCTTTGACTCATTGCTCTCTTTCTCTACACACACCACAGACCTTGCCAAGATGTCCAACTTTCAGCTCCACCTCCTCAGAGTCATTCTCCCTTTCCTCACCTTCCCCCAGAATCTCAACGTCTTCAGAGCGCTTGTTCTCTAGGCTGGACTACTGCAACAGCCCCTTCCTCAATCTGCCTCTTTCCTGCCTCGCCCCTTCAACTAATCCAGAATAGGGCTCATTGACCTCATGCCCAGGGACTGCATCCCTCCAGCCCTAATATCTCTCCACTGGCTCCCGGTTACCGCATGGATCACATTCAAGACCCTTTGCATCATCCACAAGGCTGTCTGGGGCATGGGTCCTCTTTACATCCAGCTTTCTCTCTCTAAATACCTCCCTGCTAGAGTTCTTTGGTCCTCTAGCTCCAACTCTCTGCGGGTCAGAGGTTTCTCCAAACAGAGTGTGGCAGGTAAATCCCTTTCCTTGGTAGGTTCCTCCCTCTGGAACGGCCGCCCTGCCCCCATCAGACTTGAACCAGATCTTCTTAAGTGGTTCTATGTCATAATCCTGTATTTTAAAGCCTGAACACAAAAAAGATCGATTTCTTTGCGCTGTTTTTGCGTAGGCTTTAAAATGCGGCATTATTGCATAGCGCTCCCCTCCTTGATCCCTTCCCCACCCTCTCCCGCTCATTCTTTAGTTAATCAGGGGGGGTTAAACCCCCGAGCCCCTCCTTTCCCCACCCACTACCCCTTCCCACATCTAAACACGCAATCTCCCCACACATTCTCATACAAACACATACACACATACACATACTGTTTTAAACGTACCTGTCACTCACACGTCGAGTTTGCTGGGTCACACACAGCCTGTCAGGCCCTGCATGCACTCATGTGTGGTAGGGGCCTGAACAGTCAGATTTAGAATAGGTCTTTTGACCTAGGACCTCTTAAGTTCCGGAAACTTCTCAAGACTTTCCTTTTCTCCTCTTCCTGCCCTCTCCCCCTCCTGTGCTAATGTCCCTCTGCCGCTGTGACTGCTGCCTGGTCCCCCCCGACTCATACAGGGGCCAGACCATCCCCAACCAGTCTCCCCGGCTTCCCATACCAGCACTTGCCCTCGGGCACCCTTCCCCGGACTAGCCTGAATCTGGTCCACCTTGTCCATTGCACTCGTCTGCCCCTCCTTTTTTCCACGGGCACTTTCCCTCATGGCTCCCATCAGCACTTGCTCACCACCCTTTGGATCTCCACTCTTACACTTCACCCCACCAATCCCTGCCCCCAACCCTCCCCTGCACTTTTATCACCGTTGTCTGTGCACTTGCACGGTAGGATTGTCACAAGGCCAATATGACAGCCACTGTTGTTTTTTTTTCCTATGTCCCCCTCCCCATTTTCTGTCTTGTGGTGCTTAGAAACACTTGTGTATAGGCGCCATACAAATGACCAATAAATAAATAAATAAAGTTGTGGGTGTATAACTAGGTGGGATATTCTAGGTAAATCATTGAATAGAACTGAGCGCAGGTCAAGAGGAATCGTGTGTCCAGAGATGGAGCCAGTCTTTCTCCCATAGCCAACTCATTTCGAGGAAGTTCAAAAACATGTGTTTCAGTCCAGTTTCAAGGGCTTTACATCGCAAGCACACATCTGTGTCTTGGAGGCTCAATCTGGCTCTTTTTAGTGGTGTTCAGAGAACTCCCCTTTAAGGTCGAGGGCTTCTCTCTTGCCGTCTTCTAATACAGAAAAGATAGGGCATTCACCCCAACGTGTAATTTGATCTTGGCTGCCTGATCCTCTCATCAGACTACAGCCAACTCCTCTTTTGCAATGTACAATTTACACGCAGTGGCCCTTTCCCAATGCCCATTTGTACCCTACAATCTGACGGAGGCTCTTTCCATAAACCCAAGGTATGGTGTCCAGCTAGCACAGTTCTTCCAATCTTCCCTTAAAGGTGGTGATGGTGACCACACCCATTCCACCTTTGGTAAATACCATGGTCTCTTTTTTTTTTTGGAGCTCACCATTTTTTCTTATGCCCCACCTTCCCCGTGAGTCTGTTTTCATTCTGTTATTACTGTATCTTTTGGAAACGAGTGGTGAAAAGCACAAATTGCAAAAATAAACATTGGCAATACTAATAGTTTAGGTTTTTTATAGTTCCAATGCATAACGTTCTGGTCAACTTCATGGTCCACTGTTGTTTGTTGCAGGTACTAGCTTTAACACAAAGCATTGATTACCCTTCTCACTCTAGGGGTTTGAGGGCCAAAACGCATTGGCAACTATAAACATTGGTGCCTACATATGTTTTCTGGCAACGTCCTATGCCATAGTCTTTTTGTATCTGTAGTCTTGCAACGCAGCAATACTTTAATTGAGAATAAAACATACATGGAAACCTCTTGAATTGCCAAAGTGGTTACATGTATTCAAAACAAGATGTCTTCCTCTTTATGCACCAACTAATCAATCTGGACTTTGCAATTGCCCAGGATACATTTTACAAATATTCAATCAACCATATTGCAAAGACTTTTGTCATCCTGGAAAGATGTCTTTATTTTCAATTTAGAATCACTCCTTGAACAGGTACAATACAGGCAGCAGAAGCAGTACACCCTCTGCCCCATCAATGTACAGTGCAGGTACACATCAGCAAGGGCAGTACATGCCCATGCCACAGTATCATCTGACCTCCAAATCACAGCTCGGGGAGTGTGAGGCACGAGTAATACAAATGTTCTGTTACATAGTACAAGAACCTTGAAAAAACTGCTGGTGTAGTCTGCACCAAGATTGAATGGCTCAGAAAAGCACAGGGCATGAGTGTAATTGGGAGTTTGGCAAGGTATCTGAGGGCAAAGAATTAAAACCAAACTCTGAGGCAGTACTCAAAACACACAAGTGGGTTGCCACACAGTGCAAGATTGGGGAACCCATACCATACAGTAGCATGGGTCACAATGCAGAATGTACAATGGTCTAAAACAAAGTTTTGGGAGGTGGGCAGCATACCAGGAGCAGGGGATCTGTTGTAATGGAGACCTTGGCTTGTGCCCCCGCATTGCATACGTGTGATGTTAAGACAGGAGAATGCATCTTCGAAAGAGCATGTATGTGCAGTGGCAGATTCTGAGCATAAAGGCAGTCCCGTCCGAACCCCAGAGTGAGCAACCTGCCTTTGGGTATGCTCGTAGACATTTTCCTGCCTCAAACTTCTCTCACTTGTGCATTACCCTCTCTTTGAACTCTCCATAATAAACCTTAACTACTTATTACATCCTGTAGATGACAACTCTGCGCGAGGACGTTACGTTGCAAGGTGCCCTGCCACTGCCTTCCTTATTGGTCCAGGTAAGCCTGCCATGGCCTGGGTGCAATGATTGCCACTTATCAAAACGTACTTGGTGGCTATAGGAGGTACAGGCTATATTGCCCAATGGAAGGGAGCCTTGCTGTGAGAAAAAGGGCAACAACACTTTGCAGGACTAAAGGTTCCACTCCCAGTGCTGCAGAGTGTAGGATGACAAAGTCAACGCTGGGGCCGTTAGAAGGCTCCTGTGTGGTTTTGAAAACAAGGAGACCATTGTATTGTCAAAAGTCAAATTCTACACAAGTGAAATTGAGGGAATTGGCAACATCAGGTAACTTTGGAGATGAGGCAGTTACAATGATAAGCAACATCCTGTTTGTAAACACCAGTAGTCGCAAGGCAGAAGAGAAATGTATCCAAGACAAGGATTCGTCCTTGGACAATGCTCTGTACACATCAGTAGTCTCAAGGTACAAGATAAATGAATCCAAGAGAAATATTTGGCTTTGGACAGTGCATTACAAATTAAAAGGTTCCAAGATGGGACACTAAACAGAAGGAAAGACCTAACACATTTCACCATTTCTGTCTTGAAGGACAGACCCTGAAGCTAAGCGCTCCACATATCACAACCAAGAAGGGCATGAAAAACTAATTCTGGAAATCAAGCCTACTACCATTGTGGCAGTGGAAGCCAACTAGCCACCAATCACACCTTTCCTGAAAATAACAACGTTGACCACGTGGTTGTCACTTAGACCCCTTTGCCAAAGTTTGCTGTCAAACACGAGGGAAAGGGAGTGACTGATAGCGAATCAAATGAATTTTCCTCCAATGAAGAGGCAACCACATTGTTCATCATTAACATGGGAACGAAGAAGAGGACAACACTTCACTGCACAGTATGCATTGGTGGAAATGCAGTGGATCACATTGCTGACTTGAGATGAGGCCTAACCGTCAAAAAGTTAGACTTAATCCCACAGCCTGTGGAGGATTCCCACTGGATTTCCTAAATTACGAGAACTGACACAATTTAAAGGGTGTACTGTGACAACAAAGGTGTATTTTGCAGAGCACTGGCCAGTTGTACTGGAATGACATAAACAAGTTAAGATGAACATAATAATCAATCCCAACGTTGAACAACAGGTCCTCTACATTGAATGACCAGATGGGAAGACATAATTGAGAAACATGAGAGCTTGTTCACAGAAATGCTAGGCTGCATGAAGAGCTACATTCATAGAATCAAAGTGTGTCTAGGTGTAGTCCTGGCTAAGCATAAAGTACATCCATTTACTGCAAAAGCTAGACAAGCATTCAAAGAATTGCTGCAGACACTGAAATAGTACAAGACCATATAAGCTGTGGATGCATAAGCATGGCTGAGCCCAGTGGTGCTCATACATTTCTTTTTCCAACAAACTCCACCTGTATATTGATGTGAGAAGCTTAATCCAGGATATTGTTACTGACAACTGCCTATTGCCTAGCAGTCCCGATCTGGGGTTTATGCTCAAGAATGGCAAAACATTCACAAAGCTACACACGAGGAATGCCTACCGCGAAATAAGACTTCATAACAAATTTAAATCCTTCACCTCATTCATCACCATCACTGACACAGATAGATACACAGGGATGGCTTTCAGATTGTCTATCTTTCAACAAATGATGGCCTCCGTTCTACATATGTTCAAAATGTAGCATATTTCCAAACATCTGCGGTCAATGGACTCGAGCCACAATGCCATGCTCAAAACAGTTTTGCGAAAATGTCATGCCGCAGCCACACGCCTGAGGAAAGAGAAGTGTGTCTTTCACACTGCGTTGGTAGAATAACTGGGATATACACTTTCGGCTGAGGGAGTCAAATACAAGATAAACCTCTTGAATGCTAGAGTGAAACCCCCAGCCTGTCACCTGGAGTTAGCAGAATATTATGAAAGTTCATCCCTTCATTTTCCCAGAAGTTGGAATCCTTCCATGTCCTGCTCAAAAGAGGAACAGCATTTGAGTGGCAGAGCCAGCAACAGAAAGCGTGTGAAGATGTGAAGACTGAGTGCCTGGTGTCTGAAGTCTGAAACATTTCAATCCCAAATTAGAAACTTACATCACAGTGGACACCATTGCCTACAGGCTAGGAGCCATGCTTACCCAAAGAAAACCTAAATCTCAACATGTTGATGCCTTTGCATCAAATACACTAATATTGAGAAAAGCATGGGCAAGAGATTATTCTTGAACCTTCATTTCAAGATTGGCCAGGTTGGTTGTGAAGTTACAAGAATAAACCTTCTGCATTGAGCACAAGCCTGGCTGGAAGAACAGCCAAAATGATGACCTGACATGTCCTGGCTGCTGAAGAAAGAAACTTCCACAAGTGCAGGCCTGCAAGATGAGTGTGAAGTTGCCATACTCACAGACATGTGTGCAGAAGGCCATAAGCAATCTGAAAAGATGTATTTAAGGCGGCCATGGAAGCAGATGGTATCCTAGCAACAGTTAAACATTCATTTTTTTGCTAGCAACTGGCCCGATGAACGGTTGCTTTGACCTACTCCCATAGCCTTTCAGACACGTGGCATCTGCACTGTCAATACTTTTTGGGGGTGATAAAAGCATACCTCCCTCATCGATCAGACTCTTAGAAAAATCCCACTTCATAGAAAAATTCCACCAAGAACATCTGCCACTCTGGTCACTCTCACGAAAAGCTGCTTAAGAGAAGCTTACCGGTGGACCTAGGTGGGTGTTTGAATACACCATTGGACATTGCCATTAATTTCAAAACAGCGACAAGAGGCTTAAACAGTGCCAAGCTCCACTACAAAATATAGATACTCTTGGCAAACCATGGGAGAAAGTTGGCTTAGATTTCATAGGAAAAACAAAGAGGTGATGACTGGAAGGTTTAGAATTAATCTTAACCACTGGCAATGCTCTGGGCAACCCTGCAGATCACTGTTCTTCACCTGCCAAGCCATTACAGAAGGGGAAAGACCATATGCAAATCAGGCTTGGCCCCACCCCAAAAGGGGCAGTCCAGCCCGAACTGCTAGGCCACATCCCTTCTGCACGAGACCACAAGCATCCCCAAACATGTTTGGCCCTTGTTGGGGCTCATCAGTGACGAGTAGCTTGTGTCTCCAGGCCCAGCAGGCACGGGACCCACGTCTGGGCATACCCGTCCCACTCGGGGTGACAAAGCAAAAACAAAGTGGTGATGGCTGGAAGGTTTAGAATTAATCTTTACCACTGGCAATGCTCTGGGCAACCCTCCAGACCACCGTTCTTCGCCTGCCAAGTCATTGTGGTCACTTTGTTTCTCCTTGTGAGAGAGGGTATGCCCAGACGTGGGTCCCGTGCTCGCTGCGCCACAGGGAACCAGGCTGCACCTCACTGAGGAGGTCCAACAAGGCCGAAACATGTCTGGGGTTGCTTGGTTTTCTGTGCAGAGGGGACCTGGCCTAGCAGTTCGGGCTGGGCTGTTACCTTCGGTGGCGGCAGCTGCTGACTGATTTGCACATGGCTGGTCCCCTTTTGCAATGGCGCAGACGGGCTAAAAAACGGTGGTGTGGAAGGTTGCCCAGAGCAATTACCAGTGGTTTAAATTCATTCGAAACCTTCCACCCATCACTTTTGTGGTCAGTTAGATTTCATAGGGCCTTTGGAGAACATGGAACAGGCTCACAAGTATGTCCTGTCCAAATGGCCAGAACTACACGTCATGCCAAACATCACCATGTCACGGTTATAACAACTCTGAAAGACATTTTCAATAGAGAAGAGATACCCAGACAGCTTGTCACTCAAAATTGAGTACAAACAGTTTCAGCAGAAATACAAGACTTTGTTAAACACCTAAACATAGATCAGCATAAGGCCATACTTGATCACCCACAAGCAAACAGACCAGTTGAGAAGGTTAGCTGCTTTATCAAAGGTAGCCCCCAACTGGCATTGATGGGTATCCAGTGATTTTACCGAATACAGAGAATGCTTTTTTACTGAAAATAAGTACAACAAACAAAAAAAGAGTGAAATTTGGTAAAAAGGGGTGTGGGGTAAGGGGATAAACAGGTGAGGATGGGGTTATGGTGGGCTTAGGCTGATAGAAAAACAGGGGGCTTTGGGTTCGATAAAAAAGCATTCTCTGTAATGGAATTTGTTAAAATCACATAGTGTCATGATGCCTACCCCGGAGCACCAGGCCAGGCCCAGCACCCCCGGGAGCAGGCATCACGCCCCCAGGTAAAAGCCCAGCGGCCCTTTATAGGGGCTCTTTGGACTCTGTCCTGGCGCCGTTGGCGCCAGGCTCATGTTGGACATCAGTCCTGGCGCCATAGGCGCCAGGCTCATAAAGGGAAGTGTTTGGTGCACTTTCCTGAAGCAGACCATGCTGCACACTCACCTGATGCAGATCATGCTGCATGAAGAACCAAGCCAAATGAATCTTAGGAGGGACTATTTTTCTGAAGGAACTATTTTGTTACTTGGGTGGGGCTGTGGAAGAATACTCACCTGGAACTTCTTCCAAGGCTATTTAAGCCACACCCGGACAGCCACACGTGCTTCGCGTTGTTCTGCATCCCAGCAGCTGAACGCTCACCGTGTCTGCTCCTGCACGTGGACTCCAGCCACGCCCGCCTCGAACCTGGAACACCTGTAAGGGAATAAGAAAAGAGAAAGGTGAAAACCAAGAACTATTTCAACCTTCTTACCTGCATCCGGACTCTTCACGCCAGCATTCCTGAAGGAAGACTTCCATTTAAAAGCACTGCGTTGCTCGCTGCAGCGCCGCGCTTCCCTGACCTGTTCCCGAGACGCCGCCCGGCTCCATCGCGGCTCTCAGTGCCGGTCGCCACATCCCTGCACCGCACCTAAGGGAGAGAAGAAGAGACAAAAGGTGAGCAAGGGAACACAAGAGGAAAGCCGGATTTTCAGCCATATTACTTACCGGCTATTCTTGGTGAACCATTCCACATCTCGGGTCGGCGCCACATCTCTGGCAGGTACCGCACCCCGGCCCCTATGGGGAAAGGACAAAAGACATTACTGGGGAATTATAAAGACATTTAGAGGGGTCGCCCTCATCACTGACTCACCTGATTTACCCCGGCAATTTAACCCCTCAACACATCGCCTTTTTTCTGCACCTGAAATAAAGGACAGAAAAAGACAACATAAAAGGAGGCTCACCTGAACCTTTGCATCTTCATACTTACGGCGTATCGCTCAGTAAAGTCAAGTGGATTTGCCAACGCCATTCTAAAACCAGTGAAGTAACTGGACGAACGCGCGCCCCTGCACCAGAAGCAGGATGGAGAGTTCATCCTTCCAAACCATAAGGTGAGCTTAAACCGGGGGTTTTGGAGGAAGTCAGAGGAGAACGAAGGGGGAAAGTGGGGAGCAAGCACATTATTCTACAGACAGTTAATCCCCATTCTCATCTGCAGAAGGATATTCCTACGGGCCAGACAAGCAAGATTTGGGGGTCCAGTTCAATCGGTGGTCCGAATTCTGCGCATCACGCTTGAAGAGGCCACAGCAACCCAGACCAGACCAGCGCCTCCGTGGGAGCCAGGTGAGCGTTTCACATAGATCCAATTGATGTCCCTGAAAGGCCTATTCACCCCTGACATGCAAGCAATGGCAGCTCACAGGATAACCCCCAACTCGATGACTGCTGTATCAGCCTTTCAGATCATGAGGGGCAGGACAGCATGCTCTACATTGCTACCACCGTGACTCCCAGACATAATAGAAGATACTAAGACTATGACAAAAGACATACTTTGGAGAGTAAAGGGAAGACGGGACAAGCGCAAAGAGCTATATGATCAATGCAAAGCAATTCACAGCTATGTGGCAGAAGGTGTTGAAATTCAACAATAAGATTATATACCCTGATGTCCAAGTTCAGCCCCCCAAATATGTTAAAAAAGGAGGAACTGACTACATGCTTGCTGGCCATAATCGAGTATGGAACATGGAAAGTAATATGATATGATAGGTTATTTATAACGCGCTTAATATCCAGAGGTTTCTAAGCGTGGACCCGTGGATCGGACCTGTGTTGCTCCATGTCGTCTTGCTTCCAGGGCAATCACGTTGCGCCTGAGCTATCCTCCAGAGTGTTGAGTTATATAACAGAAAAACCATTCAAACAGAAAACTGCTCCATCCCTGACCACATGTCCATTGACCTATAAGCTGCAGATGAGCAGGTTGACCAAGCTAGAGAATCAAAAAAAGCACAGGAACAAACATTTGACAGGTTACTGTCTATACATATCATTACAGACTGTGAGGGGTCAGAAATGTGAGGCGGACAACTTTTGGACGATTTCTCAAAATGTGCCACTTAAACATAAAAATACACAAAAAGGCAATTCATAACAATATCAACAATTGTATGTCTAGTATATTCACAGTCTCTGTTTATAACCTGGGTAAACTTCCCTTTCCCTGGTTTCAAGTTAGATTCAGTTCCAATGTTCAACAAAAAGAGACAAGGAAATCCAGGTTTGCAACAATGTTCCAACTAAGTTCTTGGCTTCTTCACTTAGTTAAAAGAAGGTTCTATTAACCAATGTTCCACCAACAGAAAGATTTCTCTCCTTCCATAATGATTTCCACTTAATCCGATAGCATCAATTGTGTTCTGAGTCCAGATGCTTTTTCGTCCTGATGAAGGCCCATTAAACAACTGAACAAAACAGTTTGGAAAAGCGTATCACAGCATAGGGGCCAACACAAGTGTCGACAAGAACACGGCTGGAGTGACTAACCGACTTCCTTTCAACAAAGGACAGACACATGGATATTTTTGTCTTAGTACCATAATAACTTTACGTCTGTTGCAAAAAACCCAAGTAAAGATCTTGAATAGGTGAACATTGTTTTCTATGCTCCAAGGTGGGAGCATAAACTAGGCTTGGTATTTCATGTTGTCTCCTTTTTTGGCTTCCATGAAATATGTCAAATTTGTATTGTAGATATGGTGTGTTACAATTGACAAAGTCACATCGCACTAACTCCTAGGCAGAAATCTTTTTAGAGTGTCAGTGTCTGTCTGAATTAATTTGTATTAAATGTGTTTGTATTGTATAATTGTTTTGAACCATGGATGTTGTTATAAATAACAAAACATGTTTAGTAAAATATGAATATATCCATATTTTGAATAAGACAATCCTCTGTTTGACTAAATGCTGAAAGCAAGTGAAGCATAAAGTAGTGCAACTACAAAGTATGTGTAATGTAAAGGGGGGGGTAACCAGTTTCATATTATATATTTAGGCTAATGTAATACAGCTTTTTGCTAGCACTTGTCAAATCTCTTTCATAGTATCTTAAATGACAGTGTATATCTTTGTCAGGATGACTTCACAGCACCTCTGCTTCTACCTGGATACCTCTCTCCCCAGGTTAACTTCTGCAAGGTTCACCATACGGGTCTACTCACCTGCCCGATAGTGTTCCACTGTGCTTCTGAAGTTTTAAATATACTGACAACAAAATGTGTTACCACAATTTTACCAGTTTTACAATTTGGTAATTTTTAGTCATTTTTCAGAAAAGACAATATGCACATCAATGCTCCTCAACACCTTTGGGTAGGCAAGGCACTCTTCCTCTGAACATTCACTTCTCAGAAGGGCAGCCTCTGAGCCTGTCTGTCTTTCTGACACATCAATATTTACCACAGCTTCTGCAATCTGTACTTTAGTGACTTCAAACAATTTTTCAGAAGAGACAATATTCACTTTAGTGTCCTTCAACACTTCCAAGTAAGCACAGCACTCTTCTTTTGACCATTCACTTTGTCAAAAAGGCAGCCTCTTTGCCACACTTTTCTTCCACATCAACAACCAAAACGCTCCTAAGGATGTCATTCTACTTTTCTTCCTTGTGGCTATGGCAATGTGAGTTATACCAACTTTTTAGGGAACCATTACAATCAGCAAGCATCCCCGGTTTACAACCTTGCATTTGCCTCGTCACTTCCTGTCCACCAAAGCAGCCCAATTGTATGTCTGTTGCCTCTTGAATTTAGGAAATTACTTGTTTCTCTCTTAGCTTAGGCAATGCTTGTTTCACTCTTGGCTCAGGAAATGCTTGTTCCCTCAGACTCGCAAAAATCAATGTTCAGCCACTTAATTTCATTGCTACATTATCTTCAACTACTTTACAATTGACTCTTTGTTTAACCTTTACCTCAGAATCGTTTTTTAAGCACACGCGACCAGTCATTCATCTGTTTAACATTACATTAATTTGGTTACGAGTGTTTTACTCTTACACAAGTGCTATTCCAAAAGTTTGCTCATATGCATATGCTACTTTTGGAAACTTCCCATTGTCGGAAAATCAACCGTCGGGTTTACGTGGCTTTCACTCACACACCTCTTGCCTGCCTCTATTCGCGCAAGGGGTCAGAATGCTCGGTAACACTCACCGGCTTCTGTCTTGCTCCCTTTGCGTGCTGCAGGGCTTGAACTGCTTCTGGCTTCGTTTGGGCACTCACCCTTCCTCAGTGAAGGTACCTTCATTCTCACCATGAAGTTATGGAGCTCCTCTCGCTCCTGGGACCCTTGAATATACACTGGCACGCTTCTTGCTGCGCAATCAGGTTCACATGAGGGAAAGGTCATCTTGCTTCACGCTTTCCGCTGCGCAACCTCTGCACTCACATTTTTAGCGGGAACAGGACCCTCTCAGGAAAGGCAGCTGGAAGCTGCTTGGCCAAATTCCCAGCATCCCTTCTTTCCACCAACTTCTGTTTGGATTGCCAACATTGTGCCCCTGCTATGCTGCTGCTACTGCTGCGACTATTCCAGCCACATCTCCAACTTCACCTAATGGCCTGTACCTGAGAGGGCCCTTTACGCCTCTCTGCTTCCCTCAGGTGTGGTTCATTATGCTTAACAATCTGACCACTCCTGCAACATTGCTCTTGAGCCCTCTTCCTCGTCCCAGTACTTAGTGGTTAATGGGACTTGTAGTCCCAAACAACAGAATTAGGTTTTCTTGTAGCTTTTTATTTTTAAAGGTAGATGCATTCCTCTTAAATGCATTTAAGGAAAAGTTACAAGATTTTACTTTAAAAGTAGAAGGCAGTTCATCTAAGCTATTATTTATAGGTTTCCTCACTCTGTACCTCTGGGAGTAAGGCAGATGTGTAACCTTAGAGACCTTAAATGGATTTTCCTTCCTTATAATGTTTAAAGATTTCACACCAGATTTAACCACATCAAAAGGCTTAACCACATTAAAGACAAATACTGTGTCTCATCTCCCATGATCTCCTCACTGCCTTGGGCCTTGGCTCCTCCCAGGTGATCCTCCCACAATTCACCACCCCCAAGCTCAAGGTCAGGAAGCATCAGCCTTTCCCTGGCCACCGGGGAGGAGACTTTAGGCAGGGGTTTAGTAAGGGATCCGCAGGATTCATCACGAGACAGTGCCAAAGGTTCTTTCATCAGTTAGAATAACAAACAAGACACAACGAGCAGCCCCACCCGAACGCTGCATATCTTGATTACACAAGAAGGTTCAGACTAGTGTCAGAGCATGCCCAGCAGATTCTGTGACTATGAGACACAACTTTGGACACAACACATATGTTCAGAAAAGAAGGTATGTGGTGATGCAGACTGCCGTCCATGCCCCCATGCTTTGTACTTGTGACTTGAGAGCACGAGAATGAGGCTTCAGCGGACCACACATGTGCGGGGCGGCTGCTGTGCCCGAAGGCATTAGTGGGTGAAACCCATTTAGAGCAAGCTGCCCTCCGGGTCTGCTGCAGGGCTTTTTCCAGGCTTCCTTCACTTGTCCCTCATAATGCTTAATCTTTTACTGTCATGGGTCTCTCTCGTCACTGCACACTACTTACTACACCACAAGGACTCGTGGCACAGAGTGCAACTCATAAAAATATATGCCATATGACTGGAAAGTGAAATGCTTCCTCACTGTGTGCTGCTGGTATATGTCCACTCCAAGGCCCTGTAGCAGATCCCTGCCCTGTTCCAATGATGACCAAGCTATCAGGCCAGGCCTTTTGGAAGCCTTAGAACAGTATGCAGACTTTGCCGCGTCCCTCTGCTGTTATCTAGGGCTGGTCCTGGGCATGGGCAGTCTGTGCTGTCACACAGAGTCCCCACGCTCATGTCCCGCAGCCATCAGCAGGTGTCGGTTTATGCAATGTAACCGAAGGCATGCAGTCTCCTCTTAGCCTAGGTTGGGAGGCCTACCAGAATGGAAACTGGAGCCATTCCTACCCCAGAGGGTAAGGTGGCAGTCTTAAGGGCCCTAGTCGCTATCCCTTCCCTATGTGCATGTTTAACTTACTATGGTAGCACTCTTGTTCACCCCATACGTCTGGGTACCCAATGCTGGTCAGTCTCTCTTTTTTTTTATAGCAAACTACAAGAACAAGTAACCTCAGCTAGCTATGGACTGTAGAGTGAACAGGCCACCACAGCCGCTCAAAGGACTCCTATTGTTAGCGTACCCCAATCGGCAGTGTAAAAGCAGAGAATGTGGGTGTGAATACTGCCATCTGCTCTTCACGGGAGCAGTGCTCCTCTGTACCGGAGTTGTGGAGCGATGGGTGAAACAGACTACTTACTGGTAACAGAGCTGCTGGCGGCTCTTTAACAGGAACTATCATATTACGGACTTGGACTCCCACATGAGCTGGAACTCTGTATGTAGCGGGCTGCCATTAATGATTTGTGGCAGATCCGCACAAGACAAAGGGGCAGGACCTAGACCCCCTTATGTGTACTTGGATGTTTGTAACACCTCCCAAGTGGGTAAGGCATGTCAAGATTGGGCCAGGGAACCAGTGAGGAGAACCAGTTGAGGCAGGCTGACCAAGAGACCAGAAGGAGGAAGTACGGTGGAAAGGAGCATTACGGCAGTTTCTAGCGAAGATCAGCTATTGACTGGTGAGAGAAAGTGGCATTGTCCTGTGAGTGTGCTTGTAAGGTGTGAGTGAAAGTGGTGAAAGGTGATTGAGAAAGTGAAAGGTAGGTGACTGAGTAAAAGGTGTCGTGGAGTGGTAGTGTTGAGGTGTGCTATAAAGTAGTAGTGTTAGTAGTGGGAGGTGGAGTGGTGATGAGGAGGGGGTGCAGTGGGTTAGGGGTCGCAGTGGTGTGGAGGAGGGGTTGCAGTGGTGTAGATGAGGGGTCGTAGTGGTGTGGAGGTGTAGTAGTGCCGTGGAGATGGCGGTAGTAGTGGTGTGGTGGAGGTAAGGTAGTATTGGTGTGGAGTTGGGGGTAGTAATGGTGTGGAGGTAAGGTAGTAGTGGTGTGGAGATGGTGGGAGTAGTAGTAGTGTGGAGGGGGGCAGCAGTAGTAGTATTGGAGTGGAGAGGAGTAAGCAATACAATCAGAGTCTGGAGGTAGGCCATAGCAAGAGGCCCATCAGAGGGATAAAGAGAGGGACAGATAGGAGACAGAAAGGGACAGTGGGAGAAGAGGGAGAGAAGGAAGCAGCGAAGCAGGGAGAGGGAGTAGAACAGTAGGGAAGGGAGTACAATGGCTTAGAAGATCGGGCATGTGCCCCAGAGTGATTGAAAGGCGCTCTCCAACTGGGTTTCTGGATAGGTGTTACCTAGATTGTTGCCTTGTTCCCTGAGGATGTCTAGATCGATAAGGCCTTTGCCTTTTTGGCCATCAACTACCTAGCTTTTAGACAGAAGGGGTTGCCGATCACTAGCACCAGTCCGAGGTCCAGGAAAGCGTGTGTTAGGGTGGGATTGTCCATCCCTAGATTAGAGATAGAGGGGCGACCAATAGGAAAACAAAATACAAGTCTTTTGAACATCATCTGGTAGTTGGTGTCTTCTTGGGGCTATCTGTGACAACTACTAATACAGTGTATTCTAGAGAGGCTGTGCTGCTTCCAGAAAAGGATGTGCTCCTTCCATGCAGTAGTAATTTGTACTTGTTCAGAGTGAGGCTGTGCTTCTCCGTCGAACCACCATCTGATGCTCTGGAAAAAACTCTTCTCCCGCACCCGCTCTGCAACCCGGCAGGTGCAGCTCAGCAGGTCCCACAGGAGCCTGCAAATACTTAACTACTTAACACTCTAGGACGCTGTTTGTAAGTGATGGTTAATTTGAGTAACAGACCTTATGTTTTAATGTTACAATGATAAGAAATGCAATAGGGGCATTTTTATTCGGAAAGCGCACAAAATACACAAGTTAGCTACCCAAATCTATGCCTCGAGAAAATGTAAATATATCACAGAAAGAAATTGTTAAACTATCTCCCTTATTTTCATGTGTGATTTTTTGACACACTATAAAGCATTTATTTTATTTTTTTGAATGTCACAATTTCCTCACATCCTGAAGCATGCCTTTGCCAAACAATGAAAAATAACCAGGGAATCTTCTTGCACGTTATCTTGTGTTGTGAGTCTTGAAAGTATATTTACAAAACCCAGCAGCCATTGTTTTCGCCTCATACTGAATTATGGTATTTGTAGTTGTAATAAAGCTACTTCCAGGCTTCTTTGTGGGTTCCTTTAGCTTTAATGTCAGCATCTTAAATTACAGTTACAGTTAAGTTATATGGACATAAAAACACTGGACCCCATCACCTAGGCAGGTGGGCTCTAACTGCCTGAGTGTGGAACCTTCAACCATGACATTCTCACATTCACATCAGAACACTCCACATGACATCACCAGCTTACAGCATGCACAGGCAGGCACTATACAACACATCTCCTCCCCTTACCAATACACAACACACACACCAGCACATCACAAAGCACAACACAACAAACATTCTATTCTACACACACAGGATCACACTGCAAACACGAGGGAACAAATGGTGCATCTTTTTATGGAGAGATGCAACTCTAAACATTTCCAGCATACCCCATCTCCATGATCAGAGGGTGCCCCCCTTCACCATGTATGCTGCCTCCCATTGTCAAATCTGCAAACCTCCAATAAGAACCATCTCTAGCAGGTACCCCTGCATTTTCGCATATGCACCCTCTCTAATACTGGAGGGGCTACCTCCCAAACCTTGTGGCTATTCAACCGCACACACTCACAACTCACATTTCATACTAATCTATGGAGGCACTACCTCCCAAACCTCATAGCTATTCAACCACACACTCACAACTCACATTCCATACTAATGCTGGAGGTGCTACCTCCCTGACCATCGTTGCACTCAACCACACTCACACTAATACTGGAGGCGCTACATCCCAAACCTTGTGGCTATTCAACCATACACTCACAACTCACATTCCATACTCATGGTGGAGGCGCTACATCCCAGACCATCGTGGCACTCAACCACACTCATACTAATACAGGAGGCGCTACTTCCCAAACCTCATACTTACGCTCGTGGCGCTACCTCCCCTCCCTGAACTCGTGGCTGTTCAACCACACTTACAACTCACAAATAATGGAGGCGCTACCTCCCATACCATTGTGGCCTACTCAACCACAGTCACACACCCTACTTACAGAACTGGTAGAACTCACATACCATTCAACCCTAACCATACTTTTAACCTGGCATGGCGACTTACACATGCCATTTACTGACCTGTCACACACCCATGTCACACAGATCAATCATCTCCTAACCAATTACCTACATATCTTTAATTTTAACATGAGACATAACTCTCTTAAACCTCTCTTAAAGATTCAAACAATATATGGATCACCTACATCTAAAAGTCCATGGCCCGCCATAGGCCCTAATCTAAAAATACATCCTTAAAACCTATTAAGTCCAAATCGTGATCTTGCAATCTCTTTGCTGCAAATCCTCAAAAGGGTTAGATCTACATTGTACATACTCGTACCATAACTACCTTTCTACATAGTTCATGTTTACAATACTCCGTGTGCACCTCATTGCACCATTACCACATTAACTTTGCAGCTAAGAGTCTATGGGTGGATTCACCCCTAATCTGTGAAACCTCAAACACTTTAAACCTAAAACACTTAATGCAGAACAGTTTTCTTTTCCATGCTTCCCAAAAAGTCCATAGCAGGAGGCTTTACCCAAAAATTCCTCAAAAAGGTTACTTCTACAACATTAACTACTCCTACTATACTACTTCCCACCATTAAACTTTTGCACATACAGACTTAAAACAAAAACTTCTTGTTCTCACACGGAAAACACAAGTGCACTCCATATCACTAAAACTCCAACTGCGCATATATGTAATATTCCTAAACAGTATAATAAACAAACTACTTATTCTGCACTCCAAATGTGTATTTATGTTAATATTCCTAAACAGTGCATAATAAAATAAACCGCACCGGCCACAACTATATAACTCACCTTCTTCGCTTCGTTACTCCCTCCATACCACCGATCTGTCCCGTGTCGGTGCGATTCATCACAAAATATAATGCTCACAACTTTTCTCATTGAATACCGTTCATCTTGTAGATCCTGACATCTTAAAGATTGCGCTCTTCCTTTGGACCCCTTAACTTCCTCACTATGAAGCTCCAATGCCGCGTATCATCTCCTCTTCCGTTACACTGACGTCACATGCAGCACGTCGTGTGACGGCCTAGGGTCCTTTTCTCATATGCTAACACAGTAGCTCACTGCGTAATTTAGCCAGTTGATCTTCACATAAATAGAAGATGCTGCGTTCTTCAAACAGTAGCGCAGGCGAACCTTGGAACTCAGCGTTCCACTCCTTGCCATCTCCCCTTTCATGGAATTTGACATCACCATTATCAGAGCAACAGCTGAGCATTCGTGAGCTCCAGCTGTCCAACCGTCAGTAAACACCTCGTAATGAAACCCTGGCATTTCATCTGGGTTTCAAACGTAAACACCCGTTCCTTTATCAATGCCGTAATACATATGTGTCACCAAAGTTGCTGCGCACACTTCTTTAACCGTGGACTCCGAACTTACACGACAGTGAGCCCCTCTTTGACAGTTTGTCATACTCGGTCACTGAAATCCAGGCATAGTCTCCATTTCAAACTTATGGGAACATCTTCCTATTTCCAATTTATGGGCGCAGCTTCACTCTTAAATTCATGGGCATCCTCTTGATACATGATGCTCTCTCCAGCCCTTGGGCACATCTTCTCCCTCCTCTTCTGGGCGCAGCTTCCCTCTCCTGCTATGGGCAGATCCTCCCTCTAGCTCCTGGACAAAGCTCTCCCTCCTGCTTGTGGGCAGCTTCACACTCCTCTTATGGAGCTCTCATCCTCCCCCTTGTCGCTCTGGGTGATGGGTCTTACTTGATTTTGGGGGCAGTGTTGTCCTTCATCTTCTTGCACCCCCCGCAGCAGGCTTCCTCAGCTTCCCTTCTGTTTCTTGCACGCAGGTTCTTTTTTTCGGGACCAACTCGTCGCGTTGTAATAAAGCTACTTCCAGGCTTCTTTGTGGGTTGCTTTAGCTTTAATGTCAGCATCTTAAGTTACAGTTGCAGTTAAGTTATATGGACATAAAAACACTGGACCCCATCACCTAGGCAGGTGGGCTCTAACTGCCTGAGTGTGGAACCTTCAACCATGAAATTCTCACATTCACATCAGAACACTCCACATGACATCACCAGCTTACAGCATGCACAGGCAGGCACTATACAACACATCTCCTCCCCTTACCAATACACAACACACACACCAGCACATCACAAAGCACAACACAACAAACATTCTATTCTACACACACAGGGTCACACTGCAAACACGAGGGAACAAATGGTGCATCTTTTTATGGAGAGATGCAACTCTAAACATTTCCAGCATACCCCATCTCCATGATCAGAGGGTGCCCCCCTTCACCATGTATGCTGCCTCCCATTGTCAAATCTGCAAACCTCCAATAAGAACCATCTCTAGCAGGTACCCCTGCATTTTCGCATATGCACCCTCTCTAATACTGGAGGGGCTACCTCCCAAACCTTGTGGCTATTCAACCGCACACACTCACAACTCACATTTCATACTAATCTATGGAGGCACTACCTCCCAAACCTCATAGCTATTCAACCACACACTCACAACTCACATTCCATACTAATGCTGGAGGTGCTACCTCCCTGACCATCGTTGCACTCAACCACACTCACACTAATACTGGAGGCGCTACATCCCAAACCTTGTGGCTATTCAACCATACACTCACAACTCACATTCCATACTCATGGTGGAGGCGCTACATCCCAGACCATCGTGGCACTCAACCACACTCATACTAATACAGGAGGCGCTACTTCCCAAACCTCATACTTACGCTCGTGGCGCTACCTCCCCTCCCTGAACTCGTGGCTGTTCAACCACACTTACAACTCACAAATAATGGAGGCGCTACCTCCCATACCATTGTGGCCTACTCAACCACAGTCACACACCCTACTTACAGAACTGGTAGAACTCACATACCATTCAACCCTAACCATACTTTTAACCTGGCATGGCGACTTACACATGCCATTTACTGACCTGTCACACACCCATGTCACACAGATCAATCATCTCCTAACCAATTACCTACATATCTTTAATTTTAACATGAGACATAACTCTCTTAAACCTCTCTTAAAGATTCAAACAATATATGGATCACCTACATCTAAAAGTCCATGGCCCGCCATAGGCCCTAATCTAAAAATACATCCTTAAAACCTATTAAGTCCAAATCGTGATCTTGCAATCTCTTTGCTGCAAATCCTCAAAAGGGTTAGATCTACATTGTACATACTCGTACCATAACTACCTTTCTACATAGTTCATGTTTACAATACTCCGTGTGCACCTCATTGCACCATTACCACATTAACTTTGCAGCTAAGAGTCTATGGGTGGATTCACCCCTAATCTGTGAAACCTCAAACACTTTAAACCTAAAACACTTAATGCAGAACAGTTTTCTTTTCCATGCTTCCCAAAAAGTCCATAGCAGGAGGCTTTACCCAAAAATTCCTCAAAAAGGTTACTTCTACAACATTAACTACTCCTACTATACTACTTCCCACCATTAAACTTTTGCACATACAGACTTAAAACAAAAACTTCTTGTTCTCACACGGAAAACACAAGTGCACTCCATATCACTAAAACTCCAACTGCGCATATATGTAATATTCCTAAACAGTATAATAAACAAACTACTTATTCTGCACTCCAAATGTGTATTTATGTTAATATTCCTAAACAGTGCATAATAAAATAAACCGCACCGGCCACAACTATATAACTCACCTTCTTCGCTTCGTTACTCCCTCCATACCACTGATCTGTCCCGTGTCGGTGCGATTCATCACAAAATATAATGCTCACAACTTTTCTCATTGAATACCGTTCATCTTGTAGATCCTGACATCTTAATGATTGCGCTCTTCCTTTGGACCCCTTAACTTCCTCACTATGAAGCTCCAATGCCGCGTATCATCTCCTCTTCCGTTACACTGACGTCACATGCAGCACGTCGTGTGACGGCCTAGGGTCCTTTTCTCATATGCTAACACAGTAGCTCACTGCGTAATTTAGCCAGTTGATCTTCACATAAATAGAAGATGCTGCGTTCTTCAAACAGTAGCGCAGGCGAACCTTGGAACTCAGCGTTCCACTCCTTCGCCATCTCCCCTTTCATGGAATTTGACATCACCATTATCAGAGCAACAGCTGAGCATTTGTGAGCTCCAGCTGTCCAACCGTCAGTAAACACCTCGTAACGAAACCCTGGCATTTCATCTGGGTTTCAAACGTAAACACCCGTTCCTTTATCAATGCCGTAATACATATGTGTCACCAAAGTTGCTGCGCACACTTCTTTAACCGTGGACTCCGAACTTACACGACAGTGAGCCCCTCTTTGACAGTTTGTCATACTCGGTCACTGAAATCCAGGCATAGTCTCCATTTCAAACTTATGGGAACATCTTCCTCTTTCCAATTTATGGGCGCAGCTTCACTCTTAAATTCATGGGCATCCTCTTGATACATGATGCTCTCTCCAGCCCTTGGGCACATCTTCTCCCTCCTCTTCTGGGCGCAGCTTCCCTCTCCTGCTATGGGCAGATCCTCCCTCTAGCTCCTGGACAAAGCTCTCCCTCCTGCTTGTGGGCAGCTTCACACTCCTCTTATGGAGCTCTCATCCTCCCCCTTGTCGCTCTGGGTGATGGGTCTTACTTGATTTTGGGGGCAGTGTTGTCCTTCATCTTCTTGCACCCCCCGCAGCAGGCTTCCTCAGCTTCCCTTCTGTTTCTTGCACGCAGGTTCTTTTTTTCGGGACCAACTCGTCGCGTTGTAATAAAGCTACTTCCAGGCTTCTTTGTGGGTTGCTTTAGCTTTAATGTCAGCATCTTAAGTTACAGTTGCAGTTAAGTTATATGGACATAAAAACATTGGCACCCGTCACCCAGGCAGTCGCGCTGTAACTGCCTGAGTGTGGAACCTTCAACCATGACATTCTCACATTCACATCACAACACTCCACATGACATCACCAGTTTACAGCATGCACAGACAGGCACTATACAAGACAAGTCTTCTATTCAAGATGGGGAGGGGACCGAATAACACTACATTCATATTTTATTTGCTGAACATATTTCTATAAAGCTTCATGTATTTGTCCAAGTAGTTTTTTAAAAAATATATATTTTTCATTAATTTCCACACACAACATATAACAACACTCCTGACATTTCCAGTTACCTGTGTATCACAGTATGCATTACATGTTTGTCTCTATAACGTCTTCCCCCCTCACTCCCCCAAAACTCAAGCACTACTCTTTGTACCTCCCGTATCTGTTGCTCAGGGTAAGTCCTCCTCAAGGTTCTCAAGGAGGTCCTCGTCACTGGGGTCACTGCAGGTGCACCCATGTAGCGAGGCTATCATTTGTCTCCATTCCATCAGTGGTCCCACTTCCTCTCCCTCTCCTTTTCTAGCAGCCTCGTACCATTCCATTGTCTCCGCATCTGCCCACTTGAGGAGGTCCTCCCACCACCTCTCCACTCTAGGTCTGTGAGCGGCTTTCCAGCTCATGGCGATTCTCCTCTTGCCAAGGATGTACGCTAAGTCTTTGAGTTTGCATACATGTTTCAATTTACGTGACCTGGTAAATCCCCCTAGCATGCATGCCCAGATGGATTCTACGTCTAACTTAATCCCCTTCTCGGATAGCTTGAGTTTAACCTCTCCCCAAAATTTCCCAACCTCTGGGCATGCCCAGAACATGTGGATCATCCCGACTCTCTCTTTGCAACACTTGGGGCATTTTTGTGCCTCTGCGTTTCCAAATTTCGCTATCATACCGGGGGTCATATATGCTCTATGAGTGACATATAGTTGGATTTGTTGTAACCTGGCATTTCTAGACACCTTCTTGTGATATTTCTGGGCCCTCTCCCATTGCCCGTCTTGCATGGCTTCTCCTGCCTCCTCCTCCCAATCCCGCCTTAGATCGGTGAGCTCTTTCCTCACTCTCAGCATAGCTAATTCATAAATCCTGGATATTTCGTGCCCCCACCACCCCTGAGATGTCATACATTGTTTCGATGGCCGTAACGGGAGCTCCACCAACTCTAGCTCAGACCATGTTTCTTTCACTTTTTTGACAATTCTGTTATGTGATGTGCTGTCCTAACTGTACCCTCGTCACATCTACTGTTGTTTGGAAATCTATAACCTCTCCCTTTTGCCAGATGTCCCACAGAGTGGCCAGGCCCAGAGGCTCCCAGTATTTTCGGATCATTCTTCTGAGTTGGACATCTGCTCCACAAAGCGCCACAAGTGGCGCCTACGGGGAGCACGGGGCCAAGCCCCCCATGGACCGGCACGCTTTGTGCCAGACCTCCCAGCCCAATCTGAGCAATCCTGGTCCCCCTCGCATCTCTGGTTTGGGAAGCCATATTAGTTCTCGTAAAAAGTAAGGGGCACTTTCCTCCTTCAGCAGCCTGGATTCTGCTGTCTCGTTTTCTGCCAGCCACCTGGCTACATATTGTAATTGCGCCGCTAAGTGGTATATCTCAAAGTTTAGTAACTTAATCCCCCCTTTATCATATGCCTTCTGAAGCTTCCACAGGGCCACTCTGTTTCTTGTGTTATGCCACAGGAAGCCCCTGCACAGGCTGTGCAGTTTAGTAAAGAAGCGCTTGGGCACCATGTAAGGGATGTTTGTAAAGTAGTGCAGTAGCCTGGGCAGAACCACCATCTTCAGCAGGGCCGTCCTACCCACCATAGCTAAGGCTACCTTGACCCAAAATTCCAGGCTATTTTTAACCCCTTCCACCGCTTTCTCTGTATTGTGTTTGTGCTCAGCCGCTGCCTTATGATAGATGTTAATCCCCAGGTATCTAAACGTTTCGGTCTGCCATGCAATTTGCAGGGTGGGCAGGTTTGTCTGTGGAATGTCTCTATATCTGCCCTGGGGAAACATGGTTGATTTATCGGGGTTGACCTTAATCCCGGAGAAGGCCGCATAGCGTTCTATCACTTCTAAGATATATTGCAAGTTCCCCTCCGGGTAGCGCAGGTATAAAAGCATATCGTCTGCATATAGCGATATTAGGTGCGGTCCCCCTTTGGTGCGCACCCCTATCTCACTGTACTCTTGACTAAGGTAGACGGCCAGGGGCTCAAGTGCTAGTATATACAACATTGGTGACCATAGGGACAGCCTTGCCTCGCGCCCCTGCCCAACTGCCAGCTCTCCGATATGATTTTCCCGTTCTTACTCTGGCTGTGGGGGAGCTATAAAGCATTTTCACCCATCGCAAGTACCCAGGTCCCATCCCGAATCCCTTTAAGGCCGCCATCAGCCATGGCCATCGGACCGAGTCAAACGCCTTGACTGTTTCCAGTGAGACTACTGCGATTTCGTCTGGGTCACCGTCTGTCTGCTCAATGATATGATGGAGCCTCTTGTGGTTGTCGGATATGCTCCTACCCAGAACATATCCTGTTTGGTCAGGGTGTATTAGTTTATTTATCACTGGCTTAAGTCTATTAGCGAATACTGTGGTAAGGATCTTACTGTCTTGGTTCAGCATGGACAGTGGTCTGTACGACCTGCAGTCCACACTGGGTTTGCCTGGCTTGAGGAGGGGGATAATCATCGCCTCTCTCAGGGACTCCGGCAGTCTTCCAATCTCATATGCCTCATTTAACATGGCCAGCAGTGGGGGTAGGATCTCTTGTCTGTATGTTTTGTAAAACTCACTGGGGAGCCCATCCATGCTAGGGGCTTTGCACGTGGGTAGATGCGTCACCACTGCCTCTAGTTCCTCCAGCGTGACTGGGGCTTCTAAGTTCTCTCTATCTTCTGTGCTTAGTTGGGGCAATCCTATGTCCTCTAGGACCCCGCGAGTTTCGCTTTCCATGTCCTCCCCCACGTCTGCATAGAGGTGTTTGTAAAATTCGAGGAATCTCTCGTTCACTGTTTCCTTGGTATTGCAGATCTATCCCACCTCCCCCACTATCTCCCTAATCACGGGCCTTTGTTCCTCGTTTTCATATGGCCACGCTAGCAGCCTCCCTGGTTTGTCCCCGCCCGCATGTTGCCGTTCAATATATTTCTTATAATTTAGGTTACTGAGCCTGTCCCATAGCTCTCTGCCTGCCAATTGCAACTGGCTCGCCCCTTCAGAGTGTTCCTGCGAGGTCCCGTCCTTCTCCATTATTGTTTCCAATCTCTTTTCGATATCCTGCAACTCCCGCTCTGTCTCTTTGGAGCCCTTTAGATTTGGCAATGGCCGCCCCTCTGATTACCACCTTGAAGGCCTCCCACAGGGTCCCTCCCGATTCCACACTTCCCGTGTTAAGTTCAAAATAGTTAATTATCTCCTCCCGAAGGTCCTCACGGAATGAAGCATCTCTCAGGGACTCAGCTCTAAGTCTCCATGTGGGAACTCTGGCTCTTGGGGGCTGATGCCTCCACTCCAGGACCATGGGGGAGGGGTCCGACAGAATCCTGGCTTTGTATTCTGAGCCCACCAGCTCCCTAGATACTCCGCGGGTGGTGAACATGTAATCCAACCTTGTGTATAGATTATGTGGGGCTGCATAGTGGGAATAGTGTCTTGCTATCTGGTGCTGCTGCCTCCATGTGTCTTCGAGCCCAAAATCCCTCAGGAGGGCCCGTAGTGCTCTCGCTGCGGGTGTGGGTTTATCAGATTTCGTGTCCGATCTGTCTAGTGTAGGGTCTAATGTGCAGTTAAAATCCCCCCCCCCCAATGACCAATTTGTTTACGAGGGGCCCAATCTTCCTATATAGAGTTTTGTAGTATAACACAGTATCCTGATTAGGAGCGTATGTATTTATGATGCTTATTTCCCTGTTTTCCAGGAGTCCCGGAAGTGCCACCATCCTCCCATCAGGCTCCACCACAGTCTGTAATATCTGAAGACGCACCTGAGGTGCAATCCATATAATCACCCACCTGGCATATGCTGAGTAAGTGGCACCCACAGTAGTGCCCTTCCACTTTTTCTTAATTACCTCCTGTTTCTCCTTCGTAAGGTGGGTCTCTTGCAACAGGGCTACATCTATTTTTTGTCTCCTCAATTACATCATCACTTTATTCCTCTTCAGATAAGTATTGAGCCCCCTGACGTTCCAGGTTATCATTCTAACCCATTGTTACCCATCCCCCTTTCGGTCTCTCCTCTTTTCCCTCGCTCCGGTGTTCTCAGCCCGGGGATTCTCATCTTGGATTACGCGCGGAGGCGCACGGGTACATGCTCGTTCTCTAACCACTAACCCTACACACACCCCAACTCCCTCCCCTCGCCTTTCCCCTCCCCTCCCAACCCCAACAATTGCCCAGCTCCATCCCTGGATCTCGGGCGAGCCCGCATTTGGTTCCGTCCAGCTACTCCGGTACCGGACACCCAGCAGGAGGTTACCGCACTACTGGCAACCGTACTAACCTATCTAAGGGGGTCTGAGGTCGGGTGCTCTTCTGCTCCCGGTCATGCATCATCATACTCTGCCTTCCCATTATTTAGCACAACTATAATCAAGTCCCATTGGCGCATCTTTATACAGCACCTCACTGATTGAATCACTGAATCATTTCTCTGCGCTGCTTCCTTTCTGATCTTCCCTTCCTTTCGGCCAGTTTTGTGCATCCAGCCAGTCCGACGCCTCCTCTGGGGTGTCGAAAAACAGTGTTCTGTTCTTGTGAAATGTCTTCAGTCTCGCTGGGTACATCAGCATGTACTTGTGGCCCGAGTCCTGTAGCCTCCTCTTAACTGCACCAAAATGTAATCTCCTTCGCTGTACCTGAAGAGTGTAGTCAGGGAATGCTGTTATTGAGGCGGATGCCCTCTGGATTGTGCCTCCCTTGCGGAAGTATTCCAGTATGCGTTCCCTGTCGCAGTAGTTTAATATTTTAGCGATGATGGGTCTCAGGGAGTTCCCGGGGGGGGCGGTCTCCTTGCCAGGGCTCTGTGCGCCCTCTCCACTGCAAATCCCTGAGACAGTGTGCCCCCTTCGATCTCTTGCAGGAACAAGGATTCCACGTACTCTGTGGGGTTCGCTCCCTCCTCTCCTTCGGGAAGTCCCACGATGCGTATGTTGTTCCTTCGCGCTCTTCCCTCCGCTTCCTCAGCTCTGCTCTCCAGATTGCCCACCTGCTGTTGTAACGCGTGGGTCTCCAGGGCTTGTGAAGCACAAGCCACAGTGTTGGCCTCCACTCCCTTTTCCAGTTCTCCTGTGCGATCAGCTATCGACCTTACATCTTGTCGAAGGAGGTTCAGGTCTATTTGCACTGCGTCTAATTTTGATTCCAGCGCCACCTTCAATGTAGTCATGGCGGCCTCCAATTTAGTCTCCCACGAAGCTTTCAGATCTGCAATAGCCTCCAGGGTATGCCGATCTTCCCTTGTCGGGGAGACTGCTTGCCGGGCGCTGCTGTCCTTGCTTCTAGCGCCCTCCATAGGTTGCGGGGTCTTGGTGTAATCCTCCATCGTGTGCTGTTTCCCTTTGGTTTTGTTGAGCTTGCTCGTCATGTCTGTCGCTCTGCTGGGCAAGCAGGCTGCCTGCTTCGGGCGTATCGGTGCAATGCCACCGTCAGGGGCTTAGCTTCGTGAGCGTGGGCGGCCAGGTAAACCGCCCCCAGGGGAGAGTTCTTCTTCAATTGCTATTCGCTCCAGCAGTGTTACTCTGTGGGACAATCCCGTGCAATTCCCATGTGATCTGCTTATGTTTAGGCCTCACCCTTCCGTGTCTGCATGGGGGGGCTCTGAACCGTATAAGGCGCAGGATCTGTCCACTGGTCCCGGCTCGGCTGGCCCGGATTGTGCCCCCCGGACGTGCTTCAGTGCCGCAGTTCCTACCACCTTGTGGCCTCTTAGACTACTGTAGCTTCCCAACTCTCATATCCTGATGGGCCTCACAGTCCCAACTCCTGCGCACTTGTGGCCAGTGCACCAGCATCCCCCGGCCTGTTTGCCTTGGCTTGTCGTAGCCGCCTCCCATGGGGGCTGGGTGCTCCTTTATGGGCCAGAGCGTAGCTGTGCTCGACCCTTATATGGCTCCAACAATGGTGACCCCAGAGGATCAGCTCCTCTTCAGTTAATCACATGGGTGTCCGCGCTGCAGGGCCGCACCCGAGGCACTTTAAATCACCCCCACTCCCAGCTGGGGGGGGTCTTCTCTGGGCTCCGCACCAAGCCGCAATCTGGGGCCCCGGCTCCTGTGTCGCGCAGGCAGCCCGCAACTCATCTGTGCTCAGGAGGTCCGCTTGCACTGCCCCGCGCTGCTCCTCCTCCCAACGGCCTCCGGTGTACGTGCGCCCCGCCGGGCACGGCAGCAAGCCCCCTAGATGCTGCGCGTCCTGAGCGGGGGGACGTGTGCAGCAGAGTCCCAATGGCGTCCACGGGCCGCGCACACCCCGGAGCTGCAACTGCAGGGGGGGTCAGCAGCTCCCACCGCCCTCGCCTCGACCCGCCCATCTCCGTCCTTCCTCCTCCTCCAGGGACGCCCCGGGCACAACAACGTCACAGGCGCCCGCTCGCACTCTTTCGTGCGCACTACCTCAGCAGCACCGTGCAATCTCCTTGCAGGAGTTTTCCCTCACGTCGGGTCCGCAATCGGTGGCCACAGGGTGCCACTGCTCCCTCACCGCTGCGCTGCCCTTCCAGGGCCTTTGTCCTGGGGCACAGCGGCCATTTTGAGTGGCGCTCCACAGGTCCGCCGAAAAAAGAACTTCGGATATCTTCCTCAATAATCTGCCCTTTAAGTAATCGATGCTCGCATTACGCGCCGCTTGTCTTCCCATCCACCATCCTGTGTTTGGGGCCAGGATTTTGCCACAGGGAAGGCAGGTTTCGGTAGGATATATTCCGGATCGGCAGGAACTCCAGAGTTCCCCAGCCTCATACATGGCCAGCTAGCTTGTCCAAGTAGTTTATTTTTATTTATGTACTTTTCAAAACAGAACATTGTTCAATGCCAAACATACCTTGAGGCGGATGAAGAGGCATGAGCAAGTGGGTCATGTTGATTCACCAGGTCGAGGGATGTGGAAAGTGAGATGGCTTGCCTGCAGAGGTTATTTTCTCGGGTCCTTATCCTGTGCTGACCTTGTTAACATATAAGGACCTGCAAAATTGCTTACGCCCGCTGCCACAAGACCTACCCAAAACATAAGCTCTGTTTTGACTGCATTGTGAGGCCATGCTGCAGTAGTGGCCTTTAGCCCTGTCTACCCCAGGCCCAGTACTTGCTCTGTATGCCTTATGGCTTGGAGACTTTTTACAATCAAAATAATCCTAATCTGTACTTTTTGAATTAAAAGAATATTGCTGGTTTTGACAATATGGCTAAATATACACCCTAAATATAAAAACAATTATGAAAAGGCTGTAAAACCAGCAATTTACTTCATAGCATAACACAATCACTATTTCTTGCACTGTATACAAAAGTCAGATGGAATTTTCTAACATAAATTGCAACATTTATTTTAAGCAAAGATCTATGGAAAACAATATTTCTATGAACTACAGCTGATCCAGTGAATTAGTCAGTGTATGCTCTTCGGCAAATCATTTTATCTCACTGTGCCACACAAATACATCACTAGAAGTGCGGCACAGGGCCGCCGTATGGTTGGAATGCCGACTCACGTTGCACAGTGTCCATGTCTGTGTCGGGGAACAAAGAAGCATTTTACAGAAGCTTGCTCTGTGCCCACACTCTTTGCTTTGCAACATAATTCTTGATTGGTGTCTGATTGGATGCTGGGATCCTAGCATAAGACCTCTTCCTCCACTCTTGACGGTAGACTCCTGCTCCTGTCCAGATAGTTCTGGCCCAATCTCTTTTAGGGTGTACCTAGTTCTCTGCTGAGGGAGGGTTAGGGAAGTGAGGGGGTAGATGCTGGCTAACATCAGTTACTGTGCAATGTGAGTCCCAAGTCCTGCCATATAGAGGAGTCCCTGGTATTGAAAGGCAGAATAACGCTCTGTGAGCATGAAGTCTTTGATGCTCACTGGCACATTTTTAATAGAAACGAAACAAGATTACGGTCCTCATTACAAGTAGGGCGGTGCGTGACAAAACAGAGGTAATGCAGTAGTAACTCTGTTACCAGTGCATTACCACTGTATTACTGAACCACATACTATAACTTTGGTGGTGAGGCGGTGGAAGAACCTCCAGCAAAATGCCCAATTGCCAGAATTACCGCCAGTGCTAATTCTGCCAAAATACCCATGGAGCAATATGGACTCCATAAATGGGGACTAACACGGCCATACCGTTACTTGTAATCCAAGTGGCAGTAACGGTTATTCCGTTTGGTAATTTATATATTTTACAACACTAAGCAGATGCAATATACGGTCAAAACATGCCTTAATAAACCACTCCCCCTACCCCCAAAAAAGAAAAACAAAACAACTAAAGAAAGCATAGCTAGAGCTAGCACATGTCCAGGAATCTACCCCATATCTTCTATAAAAAATAAATTGTTTTCTTCCGACGATAAATCAATCTTTCCATGTCGGCCAATTTTAACATTTCGTCCATCCAAAAATTCACTTCTGGAGACAATCTCGATTTCCATCCTCTTAGTATCGGCTTTTTAGCCACTGAGGCACCTCCTAAATAGCCATTTTCGTTGAGAAGTGCATAGACCATTCCGTGATTCATCATCACCAAGAATGAATGTGTTAAAATCGTTATCCAAGGTCAGCCCTAACACATTGTTAAAAATAATGCAGAGTCTCCTCCAGAAATCACTCACTCTAACACACTCCCAAAGCATGTGTTGGAGTATCTCGGGACACTGCATCAATAGTTCCCAGAGCATGCTACATCACTCGATATGCTGAATGTTCATAATGCGCCTACAATGTTAGATGGGCTCGCAGCAACTGTGATGTTTTATTCCAGGCATACAAATGTTTAATTCCAGGTATACAAATGTTTGGGGTCTCGGTGCAATTAAATCTGGCGTGGGAGCTAGCGCAAAGGCTCCACCTAAAAATTATATATCAGAGTTGCGTTCTCGACCATTTTTACATTCCGGTCTGTTAGTTGCATATTATCAGCATGTCTTACCCTCCGTCTGAATCAGTCCCATGTAAGCCTCAGCGCCTTTAAGGACAATCAGATGTTCCATTACTTTTCGTTTCATATTACGAACTTCCTCATTAGCTTGACAAGCGAGCTGATGTCACCTGCATTGCGACATGGATGCACGTTCTGAGGTCCTTTTCTTTATTCCAAATGCAAAACACTCAGCCATCATAGAAACAAATCCTCGAGGAAGTTGGTAATGACCTAAGCTTATTTTCCGTTAACGGTCTGGTTGAGCAAGCTTCATTTTGTTGATGTTGAAATTGAAGATAATACAGCGTTGATCACAAGTAATTAAGTAAATGTTTGATTAATGGTGCAGCAAGAAAGAAAGCACTGAAAAAGGGTGCGGGGAGGAACACATACCTTAGTGAACATTACTGTCATTGTTTGACCAGGTGGCAGTTTCCAAACCCACTTGTTCAAGCCATAAAAGTGCTTCATGCACAACAGAGGTAGATTTTTCTCCATCAGGAAGAGATAATGTCAGAACTGCAGCTCTATTTAAATATGCCTTAATTCATTTTTTCTTGTCAAGTTATTTAGCTGCCTTAAAAGACCTCCTTTAAATTAGTATCTCCATAGGGTAATACAGGAAAATAGAAATAGGTTTTCCCTTAAAGCTGCTACTACCTCTAATCCTGGCAGCCTTTAGTAGTTTCTCCTCTGCCCTCACACTTGTAAGCGCCACCAGGATCTGTCTGGCTTTGGACGTGGAGACTTTCCCAACTCTGTAAGCAAAGTCTATGTCAATGTTTGAAATTAAATCGGCTCCAAAGCAATCAGAGATAATTTTCAGTGAAAAGGTCACCATATTTCCAGCGTCTTCACCATTCTCCTCCACCCCAACCAGCCTTAGGTTCCTTCCACATAGTTTCAAATCCAGTTCAAGAGACTTGTCCTTTGCTTTCTGGAGTTCTGTTTTCAAATTATTGTAAGCTCTGAAACTTCCAGTGATCTCCACCCTCAGGGAGACTGAGCTGGCCTCCAGTTTAGTGACCCGGTTATCCGGGTGAGACACCTTCTGAGTAAGATCTGCCAAAGATGACTTGACCTCACCAACATCCTGAGCCACTTTCAGCAGTAGAGTATACATTTCTTGAGTGTTGGGAATTGCATCCATCCCTGCAGTCTGCTTGGGTTTTTTAGGTGGTTTTCTGACACCTCAATCTTTTTTTAGTGCTCATTATCTTTAAATGGTCCAGGAGCTGCAGGTTTAAGCTGCTGCCTCAGCAACCAACATTCCGGAATCCATCTCCATATCTTTGTGATGAGCAGGTGCTTAAAGTAGCTCCTGGGAATCCACACCAGTCATTGAACAGGGGATACATCGGAAGGGCGATGAACTAGTAGATACTGTACATCAAATCTAATTTAGGATGAGAGACTGGGAATTTAACAATTTGCCTATTATGTTTTAAAAGGTCTTATACAATGTTATGCATTTAAAGACCTTGTAGATAAGCCCTGTGCAACTAAGTGATAGTTTGCTTATCCTCAATTATTTAAATTCCACTAATTTAAATGCAAGTGAATGAAGAGTCTGCTCTGTACTTTGAGTACCATGCCATTTATTACCGTCGAAATGTGTAGTATTGTAAAATCCAAAAAGGGGACTGAATGTTTTTTGCTTCTTTTAGTACCTCATTTCTACTTTTTTAAAACCTTGAAATCACAAGCCTCCCATATGTAATTAAAATGCATTTATCTAAATTCCTTAATGGCCAACAGACAAAACGTTACATGGGTATATTTTAATAGCATCAGTTGTCCTCGTGAGTTAAAATTAGCTCCTGATAGTCGTTTGTGTCATGTAAACCATGCTCTTCTGGACGAGAGGCAGATGCCAAATAGCTCTCAGCTCCTAATTAACAGAACCCCATTGGTCGATCCAGCACGGCATACTGTGGTAAGATAGATTGCTTTTAAAGCAGCCATACACCATCGGCCATTTCTCCATTATTGTTATTGTTATTGTTATTGTTATTTTGCATTTGTATAGCGCCTTATATACCATTGGTATGGTCTGAAGGCGCTAGTAGGTTGAACGCCCTTGGGAACCGAAGTTCGGGTCAGTGGAAAGATTAGAGAGAGTCCAAAGGTGCGTGTGCGCACCGGTATGTGTGGAGCTGGTGCGGAATTCATGTGGTAGCTGCTTCTTAGCGGTAGGTGTGGTGTTGAGAGATCAGGGATATGTGTTCGGTCTGGCTGGAATTATCCAGACCGAGTGTGGCGGCGTTAGGCCTGAGGAGAAACGCCTGGCTGGGGGTGTGACACCAGCCATGTTTACTTAGAGTGATGGGGGGTGAGCGGCAGATGTTGATATGAGAACAGTTATACCGAATGGTGTCATAATATCTCTGTGTTCTAGTTGAATGGTGGTGTAAGGAGAGAGTAAGCGTGGGGTGTGATATGCAGTATGCTCTTTCAAAGATTCCTTGCATTCCAAAACAAAATATGCACGTCGCGCAATTCTGAGCGGTCAGGTCCGTTCTATGTGTTTTGGTTCACATCCGCTCTATGCACTATTCACCCATACACTCATTTGTTCCATGCGTTCGTCCGCTCCACAACGTTCGTTCGTTCCATACACTCGTTCGCTCTCCACACACTCGTTCGCTCTCCACACACTCGTTCGCTCTCCACACACTCGTTCGCTCTCCACACACTCGTTCGCTCTCCACACACTCGTTCGCTCTCCACACGTTTGTTCGCTCTCCACAAGTTCGTTCGCTCTCCACGCACTCGTCCGCTCTCCGTAGCCTCGTTCGTTCTCTGCACCCTCATTCGTTCTCTGCACCCTCGTTCGCTCTCCGTACCCTCGTTCGCTCTCCGCACCCTCGTTCGCTCTCCACACCCTCGTTCGCTCTCCACACCCTCGTTCGCTCTCCACACCCTCGTTCGCTCTCCGCACGCTCGTTCGCTCTCCACACCCTCGTTCGCTCTCCACACCCTCGTTCGCTCTCCGCACGCTCGTTCGCTCTCCGCACGCTCGGCCGCTCTCCGCACACTCGGCCGCTCTCCGCACACTCGGCCGCTCTCCGCACACCCGGCCGCTCTCCGCACACTCAGCCGCTCTCCGCACACTCAGCCGCTCTCCGCACACTCAGCCGCTCTCCGCACACTCAGCCGCTTTCCACACTCGGCCGCTCTCCAGGCTCCTTCGCTCTCCAGGCTCCTTCGCTCTCCAGGCTCCTTCGCTCTCCAGGCTCCTTCGCTCTGCACGCTCCTTCGCTCTCCATGCTCCTCCGCTCTCCACGCTCCTCTGCTCTGCACGGTCCTCTGTTCTGGACGCTCTTCAGCTCTCCACGCTCCTCCCCTCTCTGCACTCAACCTCTCTCTACACTCAACCTCTCTCTACACTCAACCTCTCTCTACACTCAACCTCTCTCTACACTCATGTGCTCTCCACATTCATCTGTCTTCCACATTCATTATTCATTATGCACAATTAGCCCATGGAAATCGCTGCCTCACTGTGATCTCATCAGATACTGCTAAAGCAGGGTTACATTAGTTCAGTCTTCATTATTTGCTGCAAAATCGTCCGACAATGCTAACCCTCCCATCTTAGTGGTCATTGCTGCAGTGTGTACTGAGATATTCTGAAATGCTGGTAAAATATACATCTCATTGAACCGACGACAGTGTACACTGTGCTGTCACTTGGTACAGTTCATGTTGCTGTCTCATTGGTTAGATCACTAATGACTGATATGCCACTAGATAAGGCTAAATGTTCTGTCTTGCTCTGTCTTAGTGATCAAACCTTTAATGGCGCCTGACTCTTTTAAATCTTTTTATTTATTGGGGTCCATAGCAGGGGTGTAAAACCTTTGACACTGCAGTGTTTTTAGACTATAATTCCCATCAGCATTACCTAGGATAGTCCATGTCGAAAGATCTGGTATGTTGCGATTTCATCAGAAAAAGTTAATGCTGCCATCTCATTAATCAACCCTTCAGTTTGAACAGTGATCTCATTATATGATGTCCTATTGGTCGATACTGCAGATTTCACTATGATATCTATTGTGATTAGGAGGCTGAAGCTCAGATGCAGTTAACACTTTTATTAGTTGACACCATAAGGAACTCAATTGAATATAATCCTGGATAAACCAGAACATTACTATGTCACTGCTGATAGTAAACTAGCAAGTCAGCATCAACTAAATTTGGACCACAGTGGCTCTAGGAAGATATAAGAACATTCTCAGACACATTCTCAGACACTGTTAAAGCTGTGATCTCATTGGTTGGGCTTCAGTCCTCTTATGAGCCCAATGATATAGCAAATCCTGTAGCAGCCATTACGTTGGTCAGGCCCAGTGCTTAACTCTGGGATATCATTAGACACTGTTAAAACCTCTTTTTCATCTGTGGGCCCTTTTATTCTATTTGGACGTCCTCAGAAGTGAGTAATGCACTTGTCTATTTGTTTGAGCCTTCAATGTGCCCTGTTATTGCATTAGATGAATTATGTGCGCCATCTTGTTGTTCGGAGCCTGCATGAGTACACAAGAACAAGCCTTTGATATGATTTCATGACAAGGCAGAAAACAATGTAAGCGCTAGATGACCAGACGGTGTGGTGGGCGGAGTAATCCATAGGCCTGCGGAATGTTACTGATTCCAGGAAGGCGGAGAACCCGAGGAGCGATGCACTGCCGAGTGGCGCGGCACACCAGTGTCAAGCAGATCCAACACCAAAGGCTTGTCGGTTGCAGACAGGAGAAACCGAAATGTGAGACCCAACCATGAGGAAGTCTGAGTTGCAGTTCCGCATCAAACGGAGAAGCCGCCTCCCTGACGAGGGACACCACTAAGAACCAAGTACGCGTCTGACAGAGAGGAGTGGGAGGAGGGCGTGAGGCACCGAAATACCCGACAAAGGCGTGAGTGTATTACAAAATCCAGATGGCCCGAGTAGCCACATAGCCCACGAGGCTCTGAGCAACGTGATATCCCAAGACGGGGTGAACACAATACAAAACCCAGATGATTTGAGGCCAAATACCTCACGAGGGGCCGAGCATCGAGATGCACCTTGAAGGGGTGAAACTAAAGAGTAGCCACGAAGGCCTGAGGACCCCTCTAGCCTATGCACAGCTAAGAATCTAGGCATCCGACAAAGGGGTGAGAAATGTAACAAGTTGAATCATACAATAACCTGCAAGAGGGTGAGACACCCACCAGAGGTGAACTAGTGACAGAATCCAGAGGTACCAGAATACCAGAGACTCCGAGCAGGGGTAAAAGACGTTCCCAAGGAACAAAGACTCGCTCACAAAGTCTGTTGTGACAGAAAAGAAAGACTCACAAGACCAGTTATTCCAGTTGAGTGTGCAACTGATTGAACTGATCAGAACATTTGCTTGGGTATGGTATGGTATAATATGTTAAAGAGATTTATAAAGCGCAAACAGACACCTTGTAGAGGCATGATGCCGCTATACCAGGCTCCCCAGGCCGAACCACTGGGATCCGGAGAAAATTGGCACTAGGAAGAGTAAAAGTCTCAATGATACATTTTGAACACGAAAAACCAAGTACATAATTGGAGGGAGGACAGAAACCGGCCACCACAAGCCAAGAAAAGGGGGATTTTTCTTACCTGGGCAGGGTTTTTATTTGTTTCTCCTAAGTGTTAGGGACAGACAATAGGTCAGAATACTAAATGGAGGACGGAATTTCCGTGAGACATTCTGACGAGTGCTAGTTTATTATTTTCTGTGAAGAATAGGCAATCCATCATTTTGGAGTCAGGGCCAGTTGAGGCATTAATTTCTTTAATAAGATCACTTTGTTGAAAACATGTCCTCTTGTCTGTCTCCTATGTTTGACTGACAACAGTCATGTTTATGTGAGAGACTATTTCTTTTGTGGCCATCCTATGGTAGCTTTTGGCTTGCAGATGAACATTGGGTGAGTGGAAGGGCAAAAGCTTCCAGAAGATGCATTTCCTTCATGGGCCATCAATTCACACTGCACACTATCCCTTTTTCTCTAGATCGGGCCATGCAGTTCTTTGGGCGACTTGTCAGCAGCCTGTCCGGCGTTGCCAACATCTTCTCCAACCCCTACAAGGTACGTGAAGTGCCCCTTGCAGAGTATGCCTCCTTCACACCCAGTAAGGAGGATGGTAGGATTTGCCTCTATAGCAACATGAATGCCCGTTCCTGGGACTGTCTGCTGGTTACCCCGCAGAACCCGCAAAAAGCTTTTCGGTGAGTGCCAATTCCTATACTTGTAGCTTTTCAACTTTTGCTCGTGAAGTAGTTTTCCTCTGTGTTGTCTCCACATAAAACCAGAGGAAAGTGCCTATGAAAAAAGAAAAATAACCTTAATTGTTAATTTCCTGCACCCCTATATTTTTTAAAATGGCTGAAATGTAAATATTAATCAACTGTATTTCTTTTATTCAAGTTATTTGTTTTATAAAGTGTCACAATTACTGACCAGCGGCCACTAAAAGTCCACGGATCAGAATTTGTAACCAGGCTGAGAGATGATTTTTTGATCAGTTGTGGAAGTTGAGAATGGCATGAGTTACATTGCGAGAAGCCTAGGCTTCCCATACCACTGTACCCGGAGCACTGTATATCAGCAGTGAGGCAGTTACATCAGCACCAAATGATAAGCACGTATGTTTGCGTCCTGAGATAGATAGGAAACATTTGTAAGACCTGCCCACTCCCGCAGTACAGAAAGACGACATGTTTGGCATATTGAGATGCTGAACAGATTTAAGCAGATCATGGGCATAAAATAATATCAATGAACATATCAAAAAGAGGAGGAAGCCACTTCCTGAACATTTATTCTGTTTTGCCTCAGGCAGAGGTCCTGTACCTGTCAGCACTGTATTCATTGTGTACCACCTGGGTGTGGAAGTTCATACACAGGACATGTGATATCCAGTCCTGATGAATACAAGAACCCTTTCAAATCGGCATATTGTCGGAACGGTTTCACATGTTTTCATTGCAGCATCACGTTTTTGTCGATTTGTTTTTAATGGGTGGGGTGTCCCCAAAATAACCCTGCCACCACATCACCCACCACACCCAAAACCCCTACACATACACACGTCGGATATATTTAAAAAAAGAAAAAATCGCCAAAAACCATCTGAGGTGCAAACACCACGGTGAAAACAGCCCCGGTGAAAATTGCCACGTTGATAACGCAGTAACTGGTTGAGAACTAGTCGACTTTCCCTGTTTAAGAAATAAAGAGGGTGTATTAAATAGTTTGCATCAACACCTAAGTTGAAAAAGCGTGTTGACTACATATAAATGTTTGGTATTTATTGTATGCATTGTGTTTTCTCATCTTTTGTATGAAAATGTTTTCAGTGAAATATTGAATCATTTTATAAGACATTGAATAAATGTATACTAATTGTCTACGTTTTGAAGCACACTGCCTAGAGTTGAAATCAAGTGTGATTAATTCACCAATTCTTTGAATTTAATGTTTTTAATTAATCTCAATCAAAATTATGTTTTGCACTTTGTATTCAGTTCTTTTTTTCTGTGCTGTTATCGGAACCTCCAGTTGTCTTTTATTCTTTGATCCTAGCAATGTATAGATTGTCCAAGTTATAATATAGCATATTGAAAAGGTGGGGTTTGTACTTGAGCCCTATCGTTTAATGGGGCTGATACCCTTGTGATTACAAGTCATTGAAGGCGTGTCAATAACAAGTCAGGTTTCAGGGGTTCCCCTGTGGTGTTGGGAGCAATTGAGTGTTTTTCTCAAGCCGTGGGCCTTGCAACCTTATAGAGTTTACTTCTAGTTTGACTTCAACAAGGGGATTTCAGAGTTTGACATTTACAATGTTTCTAGTAGAGGGTAAGTGAGGGTTGGAGGCAGGTGTGCTGAATGGCTTGAAATTGCTGGCAGCTATTTAGCTCCTGCTTGTAGCTTGACCATAACAGCTACATGGAGCTACTTTTGCCTCCCAAGGCCAGCTGGCTGGTGCCAATCAAACATACCTGTGTGGCCTTAGCTCTGTGACTTTGGAAAAGTATATAATGCAGGGTTCGAAATTGAGGGGAGCTGGGAGTTGACTAGCAACTGCTTGTAGCCTAGAAGAGCCTTGTTAGTTTGACACACACAGCTACCAAGAGACACTTTTGTCTCCCAGGCAAACTGATGCCTGGGAGACACATATAAAGGGTATTGGGTCACATATAATGGATAAAAAGATATAGAGGGTCATTACAGGTTTGCCGGTATCAAGCTGGTAATTCAGGCAGGATATCAACAAATGGTATTACCGTTCTCGCCGCCTGATATCGTTGAACTTCTGGGATATTACAGGTGGGGGAATATTACTAAATCCCCATTCCGTGGAGTCCACCAGGACTCAATGGGGGAGGGGGGAATTGCTGGTATTACCGGCAATACCAGCTGTTTTTTGCCAGCAGAGGCCTGATTTACCACCAGCTCTTGGCTGGAGGTAAATCAGGTAACCCCATCGCCAAATTTGTAGTTTGGCAGTGCGAGAAAAGTGGCGGTCACAGAATTGCTTCCACATTTTTCCTGCACCACCAAACTTATTACGAGGGCCATAGTTTGCTTCCCTGGAGAAGTTTAGATTTGCGGCACACTACGTTCTAGACCCTTGTTTCCCTCGGGTAGTTCCTGCTTATTAGGTGATTTCTGACACCCAGGAGGGAGCTGTAATAATTGGGTAAGTTTCCATGTCTTCTTACTTCATGCGTAATCCTGTTGTGATTGCCTGGATTTGCACCTTTGGTAGCCTGTCAATTCATTTTTATGATGCGTGTAAATATTACAGTAATCAGGCCATTCCTTGACTAAAGGTCAGGTTAGCACCACACAGTGATTGGTTTGTAGAAAGCGGATGACTGCTAGATCACGGCTGTTGAAATGTGCTCTCTGGACTGTAGCATTTACTTGGGCAGAGAAGGATAGGTCTGAATTGAAAAGGGCTTTCAACATTTCATTTGCTTTTTAGACTGTGATGTCACCCAGTGTGCCAGTAAAGATTAAAGAGTAGAATGCATTTCTCTGTATTCCTCTTCATATAGACCACTGTTTTAGTTCATTTGAGACAGATGTATCTTTTGCACATTGAGTACTAGCGGTACCACCCTGCGTTGCATGGGTCTGTAGCTGACATGCACGTGGGGGTCTGCTATAGCCTTGTGTATGTTTTATTGTGTCATATCTCTCGAACTCGCCTATACTGATAGAATAGGGCTGGACCCCGCTCTATCCCTGCGCAGGGCGAATGGGTGGAGTTGGTTAAATGTCAATATAGCCAGTATACCCCAGACTGGTATGCTGAACTTGTGCCCTAACTTCCTTTTATTTTCGAAAAGTTGCAAAATCATCAATATTCCAAAATTGCCTATACTGATAGCCAGCCCTACAGATAAGGTGTGTATTGGACACTTTTATGCACTAAAAATTGGCAAATACTCCCAAAATATAAAGATAGGGAGTCCAAATACTCCAAATAAAAAGTAGGAAAAAGACATGTAGAATCGTGCGCTCCTGCTTTCACCCTTACAGCTCCATCGATATGTTTGGACCAGTAGGCCCATAGTACCACAGGAAGAAACTACTATTTTAACTGCCCAATTGTAAGAAGTAAACATGTATTTTTTATGTGTATGAATAACAAGGGGAAAAGAAATACATATTTAGGGTTTCCTGTTTTAGGGGTTTATTTTCTTTTACTTCTAGGGGTGTTTTTCCAGTCTTTTCAAAACATTTCAGAATCTGTGTTCATCTGTGTTTTCCCGTTTGCCTCCTTCAAGAAATCATGGATAACTGTTTTTTCAGTGTAAACACACAACAATTATTTTATTGTTTCATAGTGTGCTTAAGTAGGGTACTATCTCTCAAAGCAAGATGCTATGAACACTTTCCAGAGAATAAAGATGAATGTGTAACATTTCTACAAGTCAAAATGATTGTAGTAAATCATTCAATACTCTCTGCCCCTTATTTTCCTTTCTTTTCTTCCCATGAAGACTTTGTGAACACAACCTTTCCACATTGTAGAGGCTTCTAATATTAGCAGATAAGGTATAGGGCCTCATTACGAGCATGGCGGTCCGGGAACTACGGTACCGGTAAGCATGCCAGTACTGTAGTTCCCAGACCGCCATACTGCAAGCTATGCTCGCGGGTGCCGTCTCAGCCGTCAGGTTTTTCCTGGCGGGTGTAACGGCACCCGCAAGCAGAGCACGTCGGATGCACCAGCACAACTCTGAATGTGCCGGTGCAGCCGACATCCCCATCCCCATTAAGCCCTATGGGGCAGAATGGGGATCGGGAGGCCCTAGATTCCGGCACCCGCAAATGGCCAATTACCAGGTCCACCGAGCTCGGCATGACCCGGTTCTTGCCCATTTGTGGGTGCCGAAAAAAATACAACTTCGGCGGCAGCCCTGCCGTTTTTAACAGCACGGCTACCGCCAGAGTTGTAATAAGGCCCATAGTGTGATAAAAGGATTTGCTCTTGAGCAATCACTTTGGTGGAGATAATGATTATTTTTATGTCAAAAGAAATAAACTCCAAATAGATAGTAGCTGTTTATCAAGTGCTGCTAACTACAAAATGAGAAGGGAGTCTCATAAATGTACCCTCTGAAGCTTGAATGGAGGGGGTGAGCAGGCCAAAACTGTCATGTGGCTTTCTTCCTATTCCTGCTGCAACATGTGCTCCAAAATGTGCTGTTTTGACTGGGGATGAGCACGGCTCTCTCACTTCATTCTGTGTGGGAACATTTGTTACCATAGCGAAAATCAAAAGCTGGCACCCTTGAATTTTACGCACAATATGTGAACATATCTTAAAGTGAAATATACAAATATAGTTCAATTGACCTTCTCCTTAGAAGAAAGTGTGCAAGACAAAAGAGCATTGGACTTTTAGAAAAAGTAATGAACCAAATGTTCCAATAAATATGCTGGCAAAGTATAAAAGATGCTCACCTTTCAAACCCAGCAATCTATAGTGAAATTGTACCGGAAAAAAAAATCCCAAAACGAGACAAGTGCTTATTTTCTTGTGGGTAAGATCTGCACTGGGTATGTGACAACCTGGGTAAAATCCTGGTAGGCAAATACTTGAGAAAGCTTGCCAAACTAAAAGAAAACCAAGGGTTGCGTCCGCCCTCTGAAAAAAGTTGCGCTTTTCACCCACATGTTTCCTTTACTTGTGCCCTGAAAAGCAGCCACAATCGGGGACAAATAACTGCACCAGTCACCAGGATTTCAACCTCTCTTTCCACATCCTGGGCAAATATTCATGACTTACTTGCCCTCATCATTTCCCCTACTCACCCCCATGTTCTGCTTTATAAAGATAACTTGAAAAATACACATACCATAGTAAGGTACTCACACAAATATATAAATCCGTATAGAACTATGTTAGGGAAAAAGTGTACAATTGTGGCATTACCCCCCCATGCCCATCCCCTTCTCCTTCCCCTCCACCTTGACTGGCACACTACAAATACCAGAATGCAATTGAGCAAATGGCAAAAAATTGCCTTTGGGTTTTGAAAGGCTTATAACAAAATGCATTGTGTGAAAGGGTTATCTGGTTGTGTTTGACAAATGCAGGGTTAATCTATGATGTGATGAAAATATTACATTCTACCAAAAACAAACACCTTTTGGTGTTAACATTTCTTCACACTGAAAGATTACGCGTGTCTTGTCCAAAACAATGGTCCCTTAAATGAGTCATCATTTGTATATCGCTCCTAATTTAAATTTAAACACTCTCATTAAAGAAAGAAAGTGCTAAGCAGCAAAGAAGGGGCCTGCAGCTTCAGAAGGGCTGATGGGTGCCGGTGCTCCAGAGAGCCACAGGAGTATGGGAGGTGGCCGTTACACAGTGGCCTCACTCAAGCCTTGTCCATGGAAACGTCACTCGGCTTTCCTTTTAAAGCGGATAGGCAGCTGACACTTTTCAGCTTTCCTCCAGACAGATGCACATACATAGAGGGTCTGTGGCCACCAACGGAGATACTGAAAAATCCATGTTAAACCATTTTTTGTAAATACAAATATTTGTCAGTGGTCAAGGGCTATTTTAGGAATTTTAGCCAATTTTAAGACGTGAATCAGCAACCACAAAAATATCTCAAATTTGTTTACAATTCCTCCAAAAAACTCTGACCACATACAAATAAAATATGTATATTTTTTTACAAAGAACATGATGTAACATTGAATGTGCAGTGTTTTTTAATAAGGTCAGGGGACAGGAGGGGAAGCAGTGGCAGAAAGCAAATAAGCATACATGGAGGAAAGTAGGGCCATTTTCTTACTGTCTGCCAAGCCCCCTCTCGAGCCACCTCTTTAACCCCAAACTTCCTCCCATCCCTGCTCACGCTAAGGAACCACTAGGTTAGGGGAAACAGTGTTTTTCAGTTTAAACCTAGGAGGCACTGTTTTTTCTAGGGGTGTTTTTCTGGTGTTTTTCAGATTTCACTGAAAACAGGAAAGCCTATATGTTACAAAAAAAATCTATTTTTTTTGTTAAAACATCTTTGTGCTCGCTTATAAAATACTCTCATTGGGAATTGGACTTACATTTTTACTCCCTAAAATATCATTTTACTCCCAATTTTAAAAAATAGGGAGAACAATACTCCCACTCCCAAATCTTATCTGGAGCGCTGCTGATAGCACAGGGCCGGACCCCACCCTGTTCAGGACGAATGGGTGGGGTTGGTCAAATTTCATTATCACCAGTACACCCCAGACTGGTGTGCTGACCGTGGGCCAACATTTCAGCCCACCAACTGTTATGGGGCTGAGCCAACCCCGAACATACAAACACACCTTCACAAATATATATATAGATTCTGTGAGTCACTCATGTTGGTCTGGGTTCCGAGTTAATTCTTTCACTGGTGGATCTGGCTGTTAACTGCTTGCATTTCAGGATTGGAATTTGAAGTAATGGTGTTCAATTCCTTCTGCTACAGACACCTATGATTGTCTAAGAATAAAGATGAAAAGGGTTTATCCCTTTAAATCAAAATAAATATCATAAAGCTAATAGTACCAAGAGATATGTTTTGCCATTTTAAACATGTTATTAAGAATGCATATTTCTTCTCGATCAAGCCACAAGGGAAATGGTGTGTCTCTCAAGTATGCATCTCCATGTAAGCTCTGTAGTAAACATTTCAATTTAAAATGTGTTAGGATTTGATAGGTGTTTAAAGTGGCCTCAATCTGGCCTTTCATTTTGACCACTTTTGTTTACTTTTAAAGATCTATTAAATTTTGTAGAAGAAGTTGAAAAGGATAATTATGAACAAAGATTCCCATATTCACAAATAAGGTAAAAACACATTGAAAAAATAGCAAACCTTTTAGAATGGATTATTCCCATAAAATTGTCATGACATTGAAGAATATAGTGGGTTGAAAGCGGAAGATATTCTAAATTTACATCAGCAAATGTAATTAAATATATATTCTATGTGTCTGAGAGGACTTTGATTTGAATTCCTCAAACTAAAGTGATGTTAAGGGCTGAGTCTCACTCCGTGTATCTATTTAACCCGTGTGGTCAGGAAGTCAGGCCAACTCTTGCCTGAATCACTCCCCACTAAAATCCCAGTCGTACTCTTCAACTTCCTCACTATGACACAGGCACAAAAATACAAGCTGGACTTCATTCCAACTGACCATTCAATGGTCAGCCTCCAAAACCTGCTGATCCACAGCTGCGGTGCTGAGTCAATCTCATGTTTCTCTCTTTCTCACTCAATACCTCTGCCCTCACTGATGACCCATCACTCTTACCACTCTTAGATGTTTCACTGTCCTTGTTTATCCTTTACTTTCCTGCTCCTCCTTTCCTCCTACTAAAACCCCTAAATAGATATTCAAACCTAAGTGTGTGCCCCCCTACTAGCACCAATTTAGGACTTTCTTCAAGCTCTCTTTTTCACCTCTTACTGACTCCAATGTATTGGCATTTCTGGAGTTCAGCACTGGCAACTCACTTTGAGCACTGTTAACCTGCTTGCTCCTTCGCTTCCTCTTGCCCACAGACTTAACCATAGCTCTCCCCAGCCAACCAAATTCCGAGGGCTACCAACCATGCACCGCAAAACCACTTTCTGTATCACATTGGTTCCTACAAGGAATCAGTCTTTGCTCTTGCTACTGCTCTGGATTCAGCCAAGTCAACTGTTACACTAATCTTATATCCTCTTTCCGCTATCGGTCTTATTTTATTTTTTATTTTATTCTATTGCTTATACCGCAAGCCTAGCTCAAGAGCAGCGAAGCGCTTTACAACAGGATTGTGCCAGAATTGGGCTTGTCATTTTATACAGTAACACAGTGCTGTTGGTGGCAGAAGAGAGGGATTGTTATTCGTCTGGCAGGTATTGTTGAAAGAGCCATACTTTTAGTGTTTTGCAGAAACTGAAGGATGGTGGGCATTTCGAGCCACTACCAGTATTGAGTTCCAGATGGTCGGGGCATGGCGGAGAAGGACTGCTTGCATGTCTTCTCTTCGCAGGCTAGCTTTCACTCCAACCTTTTGATAGTTTTGCTATGTGAGGTACGAGTGCCTCCAGCGATGTGGAGTTTAGCCGACAAGTATGTTGGTTTTCCGTGCTTTGTAGGTGATACATGCAGTTTTCAATATGATCCTGGCATGGAGGGGGAGTCAGTGAAACATGCACAGTGTGGTAAAGATATGTCTGAATTTGCGGGTCTCTGTGTTGAGGCTGGTTGTAGCATGGTGTGCTGCTTTGAGGGGGGGCAGGTAAGTATTTCCCCCAACGCTGTGTGAGATAACTAGCGCTTGGTCCACCGTATGGAATTCGTTCGAGGGAAGAAAGGGTTTGATTTTGCATAGTGTGTGGATTTATAACCATGATGTTTGTGCCTTTTTGCCTATGTGCTTTTGGAAGGAAATGCTACTGTTAACAGTGAAGCTTCCAGGCACATGTCATCCAGCCATTGTTGCACGAGTTGCTGTTTGGTGGGGGGTCCGATTAAGACAAATCTGGTCTTGGCATCCATGTTTGGATAGTAGTCAGGCATTTGCAGAGGTGAACAATGTCCTGAGGGCCACTGACCTTAAGGTACAGCTGAGTGTTATCAGCATACTGATAGATGGCTATGTTGGTGTTTCCTCCTCCAATCTTCTCTCCATTCTTTGTTTCTCCTCACTATCAGACTTCCCAATAACCACACAAGCTGAGCTATTCCCAGGGCTGCTAACCCTTCTTGTGATATTGCTGACCCCTTTGCAACACAAACAGTCAAGGAACTCATAACGATGACCTGCTCTTACCCTTGCACAATATTTCACTTTCCTCTGATATTGACCCAGTGTGTTCTATTTTTTCTTGATGTGAAGATATACACTGAGGCAGCGTTGGGAGGCAGACCCCTTTATTGGCATTTGTATGAAGTGGCCCGGCTCAGGAAGGCCCAGAAGCAAGGCCACTTCCTGTTGGGACCTGTCAGGGCCTGGATACCTAGGCACAACTCTCTGTTCCAGTGCTCCCTGGCTTCCACGCTGGCCACCAGATAAATACCACCATGCGACAGCCCCTCCATGGTCTCTGACATAGGTAAGTCCCATGCTGCTTCATACAAGCGTCTGTCCACTGCATCTCAGCTTCACCCCCTGTATCCAGGCTCCTTGTTTCACACCTAACACATAACCTGCCCCCTCCGCCACTCACAATGTGTCTGCATGCTACCACCCACTATCCTAACCCTCTCTCTCAGCTGCACACACTGAATCAATCAGTCCCGTCCATTGTCCAAACTGCCCTCACAGCGTTGCCTTCTTCAGCATTGCGTACTCCCAGCGATACACATGAAGTCACCTCCCTGGCCAGTCAACCTAATCTTGCTCAGAAGCAACCTTCTCTACCCATACCCAACATATGCCCCGCCCCTACTACCTGCATTCCTACACACGGCACCCCCCCCCAAATCAACAGCTGATCACACAATTAAACCATCTATAAATTCCTTCAACCCTTGTATATCGTGTATATCGTTTATATACCCTTGTATATCGTTTGGTGCTCCAAATGCACCTGACGCTACCTCTATTTTGTTACTTGGCTCACTTGATGTTACTGCTTTGTGTGCCTCAGCCGCTTCAATTGTTAGCTTGTTATATGCTCCACTTCACTACAAAGTGATGCGTGCCACGCTAGATACCAATGCCATGCGTGCCCCACCTCTCAACAAGGCCCTGTGTGCCGCCCAATATGTGTGCCAGAAACGTGCCCATCCTGACTACAAACTATTATGTGTTTTGCATGATGGAACTGCCTTATATGTCCCTTCTGATTACAATTTTCTGTGTTCCTCATCCCAGGATTATGCTATGGGTGTTTCACCCAATAACAATATACACCCCAGTAACCTGTTATCTTCTACTTATGGCCTACCTGCTTTGCTCATCTCCTCTGGGAACTCTATCCTTGTACCCCCTGCTAAACTCTTCATTGAGTCTAACATCCTGCACTTCCTCCCCCACTCTTATGCAATCTTGCCCTACCGAAGCTACTTCCTGTCAAAGCTAGCAAGCAACCCAAGCTCACTAAGTGGCAGTAGTGCCCTTTCATCTACCTCCCCTAAGCCCATGTGTGCCCGGCCTTCTGCGCTGCCCAAGCCCATGAGTGCCCTGCCTCCGGCGCTGCCCAAGCCCATGAGTGCCCTGCCACCCATGCTACCCAAGCCCATGATTCCCCTGCCTCCTGCACTGCCCAAGCCCATGAGTGCCCTGCCACACATGCATCCGAAGCCCATGAGTGCCCTGCCAACTGTTACCCAAGCCCATGAGTGCCCTGCCACCTGCTCTGTCCCACGAACGACTTGCACCCCCAGACCTAAACTCATGACCACTTCTTCCCACCCCTCAGAAGCCCTACAATTACACAACCTGATCTCTAGAACTTCCCGGCACCCCGTTGATCTCCAACAGCTCTCCTACCCTATCACAACCAACCTCAGACTGCTAAGGCTATCCAGCTGGACCTCGCAACCTCTACCACTGAACACTTTCCCCATGCCATGAGTCTGCATGCCAACCAATCTCCTCCTACTGACAGAACAAACCACTTAATTGGGCCCTTATTAACATCAGATCCCTGGCCACCCACGCTATAGAAGCTCATGACCTTATCATCGACAACCAAATTGACCTACTAGCCATCACAAAATCTTGGCTATATAGTGCCTTCGGGCCCTATGCTCAGCATTGCTATTCCCCCAACTACTCAATCCACAGAACCGACCGTGCTAACGCCATTGGTGGTGGAGTCGCTGTCATCTACAAATCTGACCTCCATATCCGCTCCATTCCTCTGCCTCCTACTGAGGGATATGAAACGCTATTAGTTAAAACTCAAGACTAATGCCCAGACTTCTTTCGCCATTCTCCTGCTCTACCGGTAACCTAATGCCTCCAGCTCGCCTGAGTCTGAAATACCCCTCCTCATAACACTTTTCCTCAAACCAGCCACCAAATGCATAATTTTAGGTGACTTCAATTTGGGTTTCAGTGATCCAACTGATCAGAAAGCTACCACTGTGGTCCTAGCCCTCCACGACATGAACTTGTCTCTACCCCTAGCCACATGAAAGGACGCATCCTTGACTGGATACTTACAACTAATTCGACCAACGACATATCTCTCATCAGCCCAGTCCCATGGTCCGATCACCATCTGATTGAATTTAAACTACATCCCTCGAACCCCCCGAACAACAACACCCGACCATCACCCATCCAAATCCTAGTGAGAAGTATTCGGAAGCTCACTCATGGAACTCTCAAACCCACCTCGGTTACTCTCATTGAAACACGACCTTCCAGCTGCAAGAGTCCCATGGCCCTCGCCAACCACTACCACGACAGCCTCATAGTCATGCTAGATCAACATGCTCCCTTCAAAAACAAATCTCTATAACCTTTCAAACCCACTAACATCTGGTTCACAGATGAACGCGTTCTGCTCTACAGACAGAAAAGAGCCAATGAGCAGCTACATAAGATACACCCCACCCCCAAGAATGCCTCCCTACTCGCAACCATTTCCAAAACCTACAAGGCTTATATTTTTGCGACTAAAACTGCTTCCTATGACAACAGAATGAGCATGGCAAGCTCCAAAAACCAGGGAACTCTTCACAAGTCTTACGCGAATTAGAAAACCCTTGTGCACAAACCTCCTTAGTTCAGCCTGACACCGCGCCTTGAAACACTTGTGTATAGGCGCGTTATGAATGCCATATCATATCATATCATATCATGATGCACCACTATTCAAACTGCTCTAACTACCAAAATCAATTTACTCTGTAACAAAATAAAGACTAAGAAAGTCCTGCTCACTGCCAAACCTACGCACCGGTCCATCATAATATCGCCCAAGCCTAGCCCCCCACCCAACACCCCCCAACCTCCCCTCCGACGCCAGTCCCAAGCATTTATTTTCAGTCAGTATCCAAAGTAGCTGTTCTGAATACCATCCAGGCCCTCAAACCCTCCAATTTCAAAGGAGATACCTGCCCTGCCAACATCATAAAGCTCTGCGCCCCCAACCTCACTCCCATCATTACAGAATGTGTTACCTCCTCATTCAATTCATGCGAAATACCCACTACATTAAAGCAGCCTGGGTTACCCCCCTACTAAAATAAACCTCCCTGGACCCAATAGTACCTACCAACTACAGGCCCATTACCACAGTACCTTTCCTGCTCAAAATCCTAAACTGCATTGCTTACTTACAATGCCAGCAATTCCTAGAACAACACTCTCTCCTTGGCGTCAGACAATGTGGTTTCTGAAATGGCCCTTATTGATCTAAAAATGCAGCTTGACAGCATTAGAGATGCTGGCAATGCTGCAATCCTACTATTCCTAGACCTCTTCGCTGTATTTGATCTCATGGACCACAACCTACTCTGCCAAAACCTTACCAGGGTCTTCCACTTCTCACCCGAGGCAGTCCGATGGATCAAATCCTTTCTAAGTGGCCGTACCTCCAGAGTATTCATTGACAACCACTCAGCCGACCCTATACCTGTCCCTCTTGGTGTCCCACAAGGCTCTTGCCTTTCCCTGACCCTCTATAATACCTAGACTAAACCCCTCTTTGACATACTTGACACCCTTGGCATAACCTACACCAACTTTGCAGACGACACGCAAATTCTCATCCCCCTCTCTGGCAACTACACTAATGACTCGAACACCATTAACAAAGTCTTCTGCATCATTCAGTCTTGGATGACTACCCATAACCTTTGCCTCAATGATGTGAAGACAGAGTTACTCATTGTAGGCTCTCCCGCTTGCCTCAAAGCTCTCAACTCCTCCTACACCTCCCTCACCATTGTCGGCTCTACCATCCCTGACCTCCAACATGCCAAAACCCTGGGAGTTTACCTCAATGCAGAATTAACCATGACGAGGCATGTCACTGCTCTGGTATCCTCAACCTCCTACACCGCCAAACTTATCTCATTAAGCAGACAATTCCTGAGCGCCAACAACTGCCTCACGCTATCCAGAGCCATTATCCTGAGCAAACTAGACTATTGTAATTCCCTATTCAAGGGCACATCCGCGTCCAATCAAGCTAAGCTACAGCTGCTTCAAAACAAAGGCCTGCGGGCAGCTCTGGGCCTCTGCAAATTGGAACACATTTCTGCAACTCAACCAGAAGTCCATTGGCTACCAATAAAAGCACAGATTGACTTCAAAACCTTGACTATAGCGCACTGATGCATCTACAATGAAGGCCCCATGTACTTGAACCATTGCATCACAAAGAAACAGCAATGTTGCTCACTCCACTCCTCTGACCAGCTCACTCTAGCTGTTCCATGTTGTAAACTTGCCAGAGCAGGAGGGGTTAGTTTCAACACCACAGCCCCCACCCTGTGGAACTCCTTACACCCACATTTAAGAAATGAGCCCTCCTACCCAGCATTCAAGCGACTGTTGAAAACTTGGCTGTTCAATATGTTTGAGTAATACTCTAAGCATGAACTGTCTCCTACTTTGCCCGTACTACTTCCTACTAACGCAATGATCTGTAAAGTGTTTACCCTGTTATTACTTTATTACGCTATACAAACGCTGTGATACCTGTGGGTCTGGGCGTTATACAAATGTTAAAATAAAATAAAGTATGTTACTGCACAGCAGCCCCCCAACATCCAGCGCCAAGCTGTCGCTCCAACTGACCCTCGTGGAATGTCACTTCACCCAACAACATTCTGACATTCCACACTATGCATTCCACCCACCCCACTCAGCACCCAGCTCACGATACAGCAAATCTCCCATCCCCTCATCAACACTCAGGCCACCACCTCTCCTTACTCTTGTCACCCTAACCAAATTCAAAATCTGTCCACCCTTGAAACTCACCGCCCCCTTCATAACCTTATCAATCTGCACAGATTCACTGTACAATGGATCACCCTTCCTTTTCATTAGTCCCTTCTTAATCGTCGCCCAGTCACCTTCACAAACTTCCATAACCTTCTGTCCCTTTCTCATATTCACTCTCCTCAACCATTCCTCCTTTTTTCCATCCACAGTCCTCCTTACCTCCTCTACCACACAAGCAGACTCTCTTGGCCTCCCCAATCATGCAGGAACAATCTCTGTATTTCCCTTCTTACCTCTCATCATTTCAAAAGGAGACACACCAGTGGTAGAATGTGGAGACATCCTGAACGCATATAATTGCTCCCTCTCTGCCTTATTTTCCCCACGTACACCAGCCATCCTTATTGCATACATGATACTGCTGTTGACTCTCTCAACCGCACCATTACCCTCTAGGTAATACAGAGATGTCCTTTTTGTGAACAATAGCACATTTTCATAGGAATTCCCAAAACACCTTCTCCATAAACTGGCTCCCATTATCTGTTAATATGGTTCCCGGATAGCCTTTCCTTTCAATAATCTCAACCTAAAATTCCATTGCCACAACTGTGCTTGTCACTCTCACCAACTTATATTCTACCCATCGCGATAACAAATTGCGCAATACCATTATAAACCACCCACTACTTCCAGCAACATCCACCAGTCCTAACACATCCATCGCTAGCTCATCCCACACACCTTTTGGCACCTCCACCATAACCATGGGCTATACGCGAGCCACAATTCTCTTGCCAATTCTCTTACACTCGATACAACCCTCAAGCCTCCTCTCCACTTCTCGGTCAAATGCTGGCCACCAATACTATCCTCTCAACACCGCTTTGGTCCTTGTCACACCTATGTGTCCGGCATGGGCCATGACTACCAACTTCCCAACCTGTACAACAACCTCTTCTCTACACTTAACTCCTCTCTCACTTCCCAATATGCTCTTTACTCTCCCTTCAATCTCAATCTTTCCAGCCACTCTGATTCCGCAAATTGTATTTCCAGCACAATACTAATGTCTTCACTCATCGCACCTCCCCATTCTGCTTTGTCAAAAATTCCATCATGTATTACAAACACCATCTTGGATATATCCTCATCCTTCTTTTCTTTTCCTCTTGTCCACTGAGATAAATGAGCAGCCAAAACGTTCTCCTTCCCTGGAATAATCTCCATTGTGAACGCATGACTTTGAATTCTTGCTACCCAACTAGCTACTCTCTTGGATACCTTACCCAATCCTTTATTCTCAAATATATCCTTAATGGTCTATGATCCAAACTCAAAACAGATTCCACCCCCCACACAACATTCTGGAATTTCTCCACAGTCCAATGACAAGCTAAATATTTATTTTCCAATACCGAATACCATTTTTCCAGCCCACACAATACCCTCGATGCATGGCCAATCACCCTTTCTTCACCCTTTTCGGCTACCTATATGAAAACCGTTCCAATGCCTACGTCACTGGTATCAACAGTTATTACTGATCTTGCAGTATCAAATTTCTCCGGCACCCTTGCCATATCAATCCCGTTCTTTATACCCTTGCACTCTTTTTCACAGTTACCATTCCACACAAATCCCCCCCCCCATTTCAACAACTTCCTCATATCACTCACTGTATCCGCATTTTCTTTCTTGTAGAACTCGCTCATTCCCAGAAAAGATCTCAAATCCCATTTAGTTTTTGGAGACTCCCCCCTTACTGATACTTTTAACAATTTCTTTCTTGGTCATTACCCCTGCTGCTGTTATCTCATGGCCCAAATATTCCACTTATTACTTCCTGAAAACACATTTCTCCTTTCTCAATGTAATTCTTCGTGCCTCCAAGATATCCAACATGTTACCCAACGTTTTCTCATGATCATCCATTGTTTTACCACAAATTAAAATGTCATCTTGAAAAAACTTGGACCCCTCTCAAACCATCAAACAATTTGTACAATACCTTCTGAAATACAGACAATGCCGACACTAGGCCAAATGGCATCCTGCGGAATTGGAAAATTCCCTCATGTGATACAAAGGGAATACATTTTCGCGATACCTAGTCGAGCTCTGCCTGGTGATATGCCGATGCCAGGTTACATTTTGTGAAATCTCTTCCCTTCCCAATCATAGACAGCATATCTGACATATTTGGTAATGCATGCCTCTCAACTGCAACACATTTGTTTAGTTGTCTTAGGTCCACACATAAGCACTATTCGCTGCTGTTTTTCTTCACAACGGTCAAAGACAAAATCCATTGCACCCCACTAGCTCTTTCAATTATTTTCCATCTCACATAGTCTGTTGAGTTCTTCTTGAACCCCCTCAAGCAGGATCAATGGCACAGGGCATAACTTAGCCGTGGCGCATCTCGAACACTCACTCCTTGAAAATAATCTGATGCTCCATCACCTTCATTTTTTTCAACACCAGGGTGCAACATGTTGTGAGCTACTAGCCACACATAAAAGTCACTTGCCCCCATTTGTGAAGGAAGTGTGGTGGATGACGCTTTGCAAGCCCATGTGCGACAAAACTTCAGTACGAGTGTCACGTTAGCCACAAGCATGGCAAATACAGATCACATTATAATTATAAATCAGAACTCAAAGCGCCCATTTAAAGATTTGCTTATATCCATGATGACTACTATTTACTTGCAAAAAATGAAGTTTCTTTAAGTCACTAATCAAATGTTTTCAACGTGTGTGACCCTGGTCACCCCACCCCCACCCGAAACACATACCCCAATCCTCCACAACCCTCCCCTTTAATTGAAAGGCTCAGGTAACGCGTCCTGGATGCTTTTTCTTTCTCCTGAGCCATATATAGAAACGGCTTAGGCTGGACATTCCAAAACTGCGAGTTTCCAAGACACAGCTGGGCAGACACAAACACACAGCGTCCGTGGCTCAGCAGGTCATTAAGGTGCTCAAGTTCCAAACGCATTCCTTTTTTCACTGGCAGCACATTTCGTATGCATGATGGACACTTCCAACTCAAAGAGCTCGCAGAGCACCAGTTACTGTGCAAGTCTGTGCTAGTTAAAGTGAGGAACACAAAGCGCGAGATTTGTTCGTACCCCTTATTTATTATTTATTTGTTGAACATTTGTATGGCGCCTATACACAAGTGTTTCCAGGTGCCACAAGACAAGATGGTGGAGGGCGACATGGGAACAAAAGTAGAACAACGGTTATATTGGTCTTGTGACAATCCCACCGTGCAGTGCATGACTAGGTGGCAAGCGCAGGGGGTGGGGGATAGAGGGAGAAGTGCCGGAGTGAGGTGGCCATAAGAGGTTGGGGGGCAAGCAAGTGCTGGGCGGGCCAAGGCAGCAAGTGCCAGGGGAAGACGGTGGAAGAGAGGATGAGTCTGGTTGACGGGGCGGACCAGGTTGGGCTAGTCCGGGCAAGGGATTCCGAGGGGAAGTGGTGGCAGGAGATGTTGACGGGACTGGTAGCGGGTGGTCTGGTCCCTGTATGCTTCTGAATGGACCAGGCCCCAGTCGCAGTGGCAGAGGCAGAGTTAGCACAGGAGGGGGAGAGGGAAGGCAGGAGGAGAAAAAGAAAGTAAGTCTTGAGAAGTTTCCAGAACTAAAGAAGATCCGGCTCAGGTTTTAGGGGCGTGGGGAGGCCGTTCCAGAGGGAGGAACCAGCCAAAGAAAAGAATGTACCTCCTGCTATCTGCTTGGAGAAACGTTTGACCTGCAGACAGTTGGACCCGCAGGACCAAAGGACTCTGGCCAGGAGGTATTTAGGGAGGGAGAGCTAGATGTAAAGAGGTCCCATGCCCCAGACAGCCTTGTGGATGATGCAAAGGGTCTTGAATTTGATCCTTGCTCTCACCGGGAACCAGTGGAGAGATTTTAGGACTGGAGAGATGCAGTGCCTGGGCTTGAGGCCAAGGATAAGTCTTTCTGTTCTTTTCTCGATTAGTTGAAGTGGGCGAAGGGAGGAAAGTGGCAGATTAAGAGGCTGTTGCAAAAGTCCAGCCTAGAGAGAACCAGCGCTCTGGAGACGCCAAGCTTCTGGGGGAAGGTGATGACTGATGACTACTATCTTGACAAGCAAAAAAAGAAAGTTGCTTTAAGTCACTAATCAAATGTTTTCACAGCACTCGAAACACATACCCCTCCCAATCCTCCCCCGCCATCTGTCTGACTGCATAACTTACCAAAAGACAAAAGGAAGGAGCTCTGGACCACGGCGGGCGAGAATGTAATCGGGCAAATGCAGCCGACCTGTGACACTGCAAAGCAGCAACCTGGAGCACACAGCAGGGCCAGGGAGCAGCAGGCAGGCACGCAAGGAGGAGGTGAAAAAGAAATTATGCACCTGTGCACCCCGGAAGGGCTGGCCCGGCGCTGCTCTACACAGACATGGGTTGGCTGCAAAAAGGGCATGCCAGAAGTGCTCACTGAACTCTCAGAGGAGCGGGAGGAGAGTCAGTGCTCCTCTGAGCAAGGCAGAGCTGAGACAGGAGGGAAAAAAATATATAAATATTCACGTGCACCGCCAGGCTAAAGCATTTCTACTTGCCCCACTCCAATTTCCACTCGCCAATTATGAGTGGCGACTGGAAATATTGCGCCCTGTCCAACACCCTTCCGATACTGCTGGCATTCCTGGCAACCATCTGTCCCACATGTAATAACTGATCATTTGTGTTTGGGTTTAAGCATATGTTCAATTCCTTTTGCTATCACCACCTCAACCACATCGCTCCCTTCTTCGTAACATACACTTTTCCTTCTGCTCTCCTCCAGTGCCGCTACGAAGAAAACCAACAGCTCAATTCTATCCATGGTAAACCCACCAGCGTTGATGTCTGGTCATATCAACATCTCAACGAGTCCGCCATCATTTGAACTCTTCTTCCATTCACATATATCTCTGCCTCCGGGCTCTCGTACTCGTCATCATCCTGATCCCACACCACATTTACAGTAATCATGTCCACATTTTCTTCACCATCTTCCTCAGACGATGCGTGTACTTCCTCAGGTACATAAAACTCCTTTTTCTTTGTTTGCCCGATTTGAAAATTCCTACAATAATTCGCGAATTATCCCCATCTTTTGCACTTGGGAAATCTGACTAACAGTCTAAAACGTCTTATTGCCGCTATTACTGACTCACCTCCATGGTCAATACACTGTCTTGGCCACAATTTCCTCCAGGGCTTTCCCGGAGCACAACATACAAACTACCTCTGTTCACTGTGCCTGGGATCACAGGCAATTCGCTGTGTATGCACATGTAATTACTCTTTCATTTATCTTTAGGCGAGTGGACACAGGCAAGAAGTCCTCCGTTCCACGCCTCGGCGATTAGTGCAATGCATGCCGGCGTCCCTCACAGTTGCTCGGCAACCATCATCTGCTTCCTGAAAGATGACGGGAAGGCATGTATGACAAATCAAGGTCCTTTCCTCAAACACTGCTTGCGTCCTAAAACGGCAATGGCTCTCAAAGCAGCCGAGCGAGCTGAACTGTAGGTTTCTACTGGAAGGTTCACCAGAGCTCTGCAGTACAGCAGGGCCTCCTTCACACCCGACGCAGTTCACTTCCACGCCGGACCTCCATCAGTACTCCTGGCTCCACAAACATCGCTGGGCGCTGCCGCTCACTGCCAGATCTATGCTAATGATGTGAAGATACATACTGAGGCTGCGTTAGGAGGCAGACACCTTTACTGGCATTTGTAAGTTAATGCAAAGCAGCCCAAAGCATCCAGCACCAAGCTGTCGCTCCAAATGACCCTCCTAGAATGTCACTCCCCACGACAACATCCTGACACCCCACATTCTACACCATACATTTCACCCACCTAACTCAGCACCCATCTCACGATACAACAGTTCTCCATCATCATATCCATTTTGTAGAATCAGAATCTCTCCTTCCTTTCTGTTCCAAGTTTTGGAACGTGTAGTGCTCAATCTCCTCAATGACTTCCTCGAGAGCAGCTGACTCGGTTCCCCGCTAAAACCTAGGCCTCAAAGCTGGCATTTCAAGAGACGGCACTTAAACACACACCACAGACTCTCTCACTACCACTCATCACTGCCATCTATCCTCATTCTCATAGATTTCTCTAACGCATTTGACACGGTACACCAGCTCTCCCTCTCTTGGCTTCCAGGACAAATTCTTTGTTTGGGGAGCCTCCTACCTGGCTGATCGCTCCCTTTCCCGGAACTTTGGAACCTCCTCCTCTTTTGGTTTACAACATCTTCTCCTTACGATTCTCATTTCATCCATTTGCAGCCAAACTCTAACCTTTGCCTCCTTCTCCATCTTCACCCGCGAGCTGTTCTGTCTCTTCACTAACAACTTTTTCTAGCCATTACTTTGATGATGCTTTGTTGCTTGATGATCCTTGCCCATCTCCCAAGGCTACTCAAAACATTAGCACTTCATCACCTCCACTGCTACGGTTACCAATCTTGAACTCTTGAACATCCACAAAACGGTCCCTAGGTCAGTTTAATTCTATCAAAGCACTCATTGCCACTCTGGTCCGCATCATTCATCCTTTGCTGCTCTCAAAGAATTTAACTTTGTTTCCCACACCCTATTAACCTCACATGATTTGCCCTCCTCAGTTCACCGCCTTCACACAGGGTGCTCTTCATGCATAATTGCTCAATATTAAAATGTCCTTATCTTGTGTTTATTTTTTATTTTATTTTTTACTTCTTTTTATTGGCATTTCAACAAGGTACATGTGAGTGAAAAACTTTGCTTACATCCAATTCGCTCTGCACAGGCAATGTAATATAAATTCAGGTGCAATCGGAAAGCTTCCAATCCCTCGTCTCAGACGATCCCTCTGCCCCCATCCCCGTATCAAAACCAACTAACTCCCCCCCCCCCCCCACCTGAACAATGAATGAATGAATGAATGAATGTGCTCCTATGACCACCTGGTCATTGTGGTCTTATTGTATATGTGGTCTGTGTATCTATGAGTGGTTGTTACGGACCCCTTTGTTGTTTAGCGGCAGGACTCTTTTGCTGTGCAATCATTATCTCTTTCCTCACCCTCTTGCGTTATATGTATGGGACTATGAATTCCCGGAATTTAGCCGCTCTTGCCGGGTTGTGGGTTGATTGCCGCACGAATGCCGCAGCTTCGAACAAGCAGGCCTTTGTGAGTAGTGTGGCCCTATTACTGGCTCAGGGCAGAAGTTTTGCTTTCCAGTGTATAGTCAGACACTGGAAAGAAACCAGCAGTTTCCTTGCCATGAACAATATAAGACTGATGAGTTTACGGGTTAAGGTGTCCGCATGGCAGTCATCGGCGTCCACCCACAGTAGCATAATCTTGGGTGTAAAAGCAACGTCTGCCCCCTTAATGTCTGCTACTTGTTTGTGTACTCTCCGGCAGTAGTTTGTGATGACTGGTCAGTGCCACATTAAGGGTCCCATAGTACCCAGTGCGCTGCATCCCCACCAGCATTCATTGGAAGGGTTATCCCCATCTTGTGGAGTTTGGCAGGGGTGAGGTAAAGACCTTGCAGGATTTTCTATTGGTTCTCTCGGTTTTTGAGATTCACAGAGGATAGTGATATGGCTGTGAAGTATTTTAGGATGTCTGGTATTCCTATTTGCGCCCCCAGGTCCTCGGACCAAGCCATTGCCAGTGTGTGGTTTCTCCATAAATTGATGGGGATCGCCATTGAGTAGAAGGTACAGAGATGTGGGAATGTCTGAAGGTGCTGTTCCATTTAATTTTTGCAGGGTGCCGGGGCATGGAGACGGGAATCGTGCGCCTTGTGGGTGTGTATCGCGGCTTTTATTGTTTGGTATGTTAGCCAGTTTCCACTATCAAGTCCTAATTTCCCGCTTGCACGCTGGAATTGCACAATTGTACCCTCTTCTCTTATATCCATTATGTCTGCCCATTCTTGCTCTTGATTGCAGTGTATTTTCTGCGGTACCACATACGAGAGAAGTGCCCTAAGGCTGGACCATGGCGGTGCGTGTTGGGTTGGTATACCATCAGTGGCTCTCAATTTTTGACCTTGTGCTATCATGGGTCCTATGATTGGATGCTTTTTTTATGCGTGGTGGGAGCCTTTGCGGGGGGATTGCCATGATTTCTATTGGGGTTAGTGGTTTCAGTTGGGCGACTTCCATTGCCCTCCAGCTTGAGTCGTCGGTTGTGTCTAACCAATGTTTCATCCAACAGATCTGAGCCGCTGGGTGGTATGCCGTCAGGGAAGGTGCCGCCAGTCTACCATTTGGCTTGGCCGCCTGTAATATTGGCAGGCTGATGCGCACCTTCTTTTGCTTCCAGATGAATTTTGTAATTGCGTTGTCTAGGTCTTTTATTGATTTGGTTGACGGGCTAACTGGGATCATCATCATGATGTAAGTTAGTTTCGGGAACTAGTTCATTTTTAACACGTTTATTCTCCCCGTCAGGGAGTGGGTGAGCGCGTCCCATTTGCTTAGGTCTTGGCATATGTTTTTGATGGTCTGTGGATAATTTAAATCGTGGAGGTTGTCAAGGGAGGCGCTTACGTTGATGCCTATATACTTAACGTGCTACGTTTGGAGTGAGAATGGGTCCACCCCCACCGGGTCCCATGGGATATCTTGTCGGAGATGTATGACCTCAGATTTGCTGCAATTAATCAGGTAGCCTGCAATTGGGCCTATTTCTAGTAGTATTGCACGGATATATGTGAGGGAGGTGAGGACACTGCTGATATATAGCAGCATGTCATCTGCATAGAGAGGGACGCAGTGCTCCTCCTCGTCTTGCAGTATGCCCACCCAGCCGTCATCTGCGTGCAGTTTTATCGCTATTGGCTTGATTGAGTGGGCGTATAGTAGGGGTGATAGTGGGCACCCTTGACGCATGCCTGATTGTAGCTCGAAGGCCGGGGATGTTATGCCGTTTGTAACTACGGAGGTGGTTGGGCACGTATATAGTAGTTTGATCAATTGGATAAGGTGGTGGGGGAAGCCGTAGCAGGGCAGGACCCGGAATATAAATTCCCACTGTACCTTATCGAACGTCAACTGCCAGTATTATATCTTCTGGGTCTCTATCTCCTGCTATTAGGTGTAGGAGGCGTCTAACATTGTCGCTTGAGTGACGATTGCGGATGAACCCAGTTTGATCTTTGTGGATAATAAATGGAAGGCTGTTTTCGATACGTTTCGCCAAACACTTCGTCAATATCTTAGCGTCTGCATTTAATAGGGAGATGGGCCTGTAGGAGCCTCAAAGTTCAGGTTCCCACCCTCCCTTGTGAAATACAATTATGGGCCTCATTACGACCCAGGCGGTAAGTTACCGCCTGGGCCGTGACTTTACCACCATGGCGTAAACTACGTTTACGCCATGGTGGTTGGCGGACTTACCGCCCCATTCCGACCTTGGCGGGGCGGTAAGTCCCCAATCCCCATTTACCCTTCCCCATTCCCATTTTTGCCCCATAGGGCATAATGGGAGTGGGGAAGGCGTTAATTACGCCACCGTAAATTACGGTGGCGTAATTAACTCCATGGTCCCTTAGCGCCATGGATTTTAACACCTGCTAAAAGCAGGTGTTAAAAGCACCATGGCGCTAGGGGACCTCGTAATTGGCGGTAAGGGGTCGGCGCAGCTAACGCTGGCGTTAACCCCTTACCGCCAGGGTCGTAATGAGGCCCTATGTTTGCCGCCAGCATGGATTGCGGAAGCCGTCCTCGGGTGACTGCTTTGTCGAAGACCTCTTCTAATCTGGGCACTATCTCATCTCCCATGCTTTTGTAGAGAACTATGGGTATCCAGCCTGGCCTGGGTTCTTTTCCAGCCGCGATTGCCGCTATCGCGCTTGTTATTTCTGCGCTAGTTATTCAGGCTTCCAGTGTTGCTACGTTTGTCGGGATCACTATGGATACTAGGAAAGTATCAATGTATGGGGCTGTGCTAGCCATTTACTCCCCCTTGGCGCCAGTCTGCCTCGGTTGGATAGGAGCAGCTGTCCAATGTCCGGTCTTTGCTGGTCATAGGTCGTATGGAGGTAAGTTTGTTGTTGCGTCGGGTGCATGGATCTAGGGTATCTGTGGGGTTCTGAGTTGAGGAACCCGAAGAGCTGTGTGCCGATAGATATTGCAATGTGATTTTGTATTATTCGTTCGGCCTTTAGGTCTTCTGCTTGCTTTGCTCAATTTCCAGCTAGCTTGCTGCCTCTCCCTGCTGTTGGATGGGTGGTAGTCCGCTCTTGGGTCCTCTGCCGCAGGTTTTTCAAAGTCAGAGGTGACCAGGTCGTGTTGTTGTAGGAAGCTCCATGCGCGTTCCGGTTTCTCGAATGCATGCCACTGTTTGTTTAACTGGATGCACCAGGTTGCTGGAAATTTCAGGTAGTGTCAGCAGTCCGATGTCTTTAGTGCCTCAACAATCGGGTTAAAGTTCTTGCGTCGCCGGGCATGACTCCAAGTTTGACCCTTCTATGTTCTCTGGGAGGCCGACCACCCGTATGTTGTTACATGAGGAGCGATTTTCTTGGTTCATAATCAATTTTTTCTCCCAATGGTTGCACCTCCCGTATGGCCCCATCTAGGTCTGTTGACACTGTTGTTAAATTCTCTTCTAATGCGCTGATCCTTTGCTCATTGTCTGTGGCTCTCGCCGCATGGGCTTCCAGGTGGGTCTGAACGTCTTGTAGGTCTCTCTATGGTGGTGTTTGTCTCTTGGGTCCGCTGTTTAGACCGCTGAGGGCCTGTTTATTGCGGTCTGACTCTGCTTGAAGTCCGGTTCCACTGTCCCCTGTGTTTGGGTGAGCCTGTTGTGTGCTCAGATGTGGGTCTGGATCTCCCCCGCCGGGTCCCTGTTCGCCTGTGGGTGTTTTGGCTATAATTGTTGTCTCTTCCCATTCGGCGGTTGCTGTGCCCTTGTGTCGAATTGCCCAGCGTGGGTTCGAGAGTCTCGCTGGTTCTCGAGTGCATTGTTGGTTTCGAGGGTTACGGGTCGGTCCCTGGTGCCATAGGTCTTCCGCACTGCCTCTGCGCATTGGATTCTACAGGGGTATGTTGGGCGAGGAAGCTCAGTGAAGACCTGCAAGGCTACTGTGTCCCGCTGGGTTTGGAGAATTGGGTACCCACGGGCACTCTGTAGGGTGGTCCTGTGCCCAGCTGGATCCCGCTCCTGCCAAATCATTTGTGTGTGGTTCCCTGATGGTGTAGTAGTATTGGGGTTGTAGCGTTATGCCCCATAGGGTGCGCTGCTTCTGTTTGGCACAGAGTCTGTTATGCCTCTCTTATGTCTGGGGGCAGTATAAGCCTTTGTCTGAGGGGTTGTCCCCTCTCTGGATGACCCGGCGCTTCAGCTTCCTTCCCTGCGGTTGGTTAGGGCCTCACACTTGCCCCATTTGGTGCTCTATGAGGATGCGGCTTCACTGGTAGGAGAAGGGGCCCCAGGACCTTCCTGGGCGACAGGTAGTATTAGTGGTGGGATGGCACATTAGGGCATTCGTGTGCAGCTGCGTCGGGTTGGTGCCATTCAGTGGCTGGTGCCCCTTATCTGGGGGTCTGCTCCAGAGTACGAGCCCGTTTGTCCTGGGCTCGGTGTTCACATTGCCTTGCCTGCACTTATGGGGAAAGGTGACCCCTTTCTGTTTTATAGGGCGGGTGCCCGTTAGCCTCACAAGTTGGGGCTTCCTACCCCTTTTATTGCACCATGATCATTGTTTGCATGTGGGTGGGTGGGGTGCGAGGAGGGCCGTGCAGGGATCAGTGGGACATTCGCTTGTCAGGGGTGTTCGAACGCCCCACCGGTGGTATGTGGGGCTATGCCCCCCCCCTTGCCGGGTCCCCTGATGCCCCCCGCCGCATACACTTACTTGCTGTGTGCCTCCAGCCCCATCCGCTCTCTCTGCTCTTCTCCGTAGGCGTCTGGTATAGGTGCCTCTTTTATAAGGGTTGTGGTAGACCGTAGATATGCTTTCTTATTTTCTTTCTGCTTTTTGCTGGATTCCGTGGTTCTCAGTCTATGACACTCTGTGGTCCGCTCCGCTGGGTCCCCCAAAGGGGGTGGGTACCACCCGCCACGCCGTGTGCTGTTGGTGCATTCCCTGCAGGCTGGCGCTGGTGCAGGTATAGACATCCCTCTTCCTGCACCTCCTTCGCAGTAGGCTATGCACTCCAAGGTTGTGGTATAGTGGCCACTAACCGTCCTACTTGGCGTTGCTAGGGGGTTTCGGCTCGGATCTTCCCCTATTGCAGGCTATGGCTGAGAGGTCCGGTGCCGGCAGCTCTGCTCTGGGCTCTCACAGCCCGCCTTCCCATGTCCGTTACAATGGCGGGCTACACTTGTGCCGCCGGAGGCCGTCTGTTGAGTAGTCTGGTTCCTCTGCTCCGTTTTCTGCGTTCTTGGTACCCTTATGATCCTGCTTGTGTTGGGCTGCTTATTCCCCCATTTTCGTTTCGATCTAAGTCATTTGGATGTTTAAATTTGCTGCTCGACTCTGTTGATGGCAGGAGCACCGTCATCCTTCAGCCATCTTTTTCGGGCTCTCAAGCGCCCCCCCCTCATCTTGTGTTTCAATCCATCTATGGGGTAGACTGCTGGCATGCCTGAATCTAACTTCTGATACGCCCTCACACTCTATGCTCCCACGCTCTTTTTAACCTGTCTCTCATCGACCCAGTGCTGTCTCACATTTTTGCTCATTCACCCCACTGCTCCCTGTTATTGGAGCTTCCAACTACCTACCAGCACCTTCTCTCCTACATTCTTCTCCTTTGATGCTTGATGTATGAATTATCTTTGCATCACACATATTTGAATGACCTATCAACTTGAGAAGCTTTTGTTTGCAACAATAATCTATTTTTGCGATTCCTGAAAAGACTATCTGGTGTACAGTAAATGGGGCATCATAAGTCATGCCCTAGCCGATTTACTGGTGACAGTGGACTCAAAAGAAATGTATGACTGTCTGAAATTGAGCCAACAAGCACTGTTAGAGGTTTGGCCACAGAATGAATCACTGGATGATTGGAAATACACACTGAATGCACTATTTCTGATGAACACTTGGAAAACCTTTGCATTTGGTTGCTGAACGAACTTCCTCTGTGCCTACCAAAAAAGTTACACTTTCCCCCCTGAATTTAACTTTCAATTAAGGTTACTCCTTGGTCTGCAGGTGTAAATGTATGCATGATGACACATGGATCGAAATAAGGCTTTGATGAGTAGGAGCTAAAATCAGCTCTTGCATATCTGGCACTACAGAGTGAGCAGGAGCTACTTCTGGGGAACAAGGAGCTAGTATATAGCGTGCTGCAAACATAACTTCAACATGAGGTCCAAACCATACCTTTATGTCAATTTTCTGTTGCCCGTTATGTCACAGCAGTTTTTTTAATGTCTCCTAATACTCCATCTTTAATGTTCCCAAACACATAGATACGTATTTGTGTATGACACCAAATTAGCTCCTGGTAGCTGTTGGTGTTAACCCTCCCAGGCTCTCCTAGGCCATTACCAAGAGCTTAATAGCTCCCAGCAATTTCAAAACCTGTGACATAATTTTCCCTGAATGGTGTGGTAATAAATGTTCAAAATCACTTATTATGCGATTGAGTCTGCGTAAAAAAAAGCCCAGTCCCTATAGTTGGTTCTTAAATAAAGTAAAATTAGAAGTAAGAAACTCAATGTTATACTTGGGCTTCCCTGTGTTTGACAAGGCCAATGTTGGGCATTTGCTGAACCATTTTCTGTTAAAGTCTAAGACTTTAAAAGCACAAATGAGGATGGTAAAACAAAAATATTGTGCATTCTCCTGGGTACCTCTCCTGAGTTTCTATAAACTTAAAGTTATACCAAAACTTTGCTATGGTTTGGAACTATATTTAATCGCAGGCAACCTCGATCTTACAAAACCTGAAGCTAGAATATGGCGAGCAAACATGTTCTGTCTCACAAAATGCATTCCCCACCCCGCACTAAAGTACGAGCTGGGACTGCAATCCATTAAAAGTATAGTTGAATGGAATTGTCTTTCCTTATACAGAAAATTAAGTCTGAATGAGGGCAAATTCCTGTTTCATGATTTAGGCCAGCATTTGAGACATGGTTTGTCCCACTCGTTATTTTTAGAAAAGTTAGCTACACTATCTCAAAACCATTTGGAAAAAGTCATGTGTAATATGGAAATCCTATTAAGCAATCCATTATGAGTAAAAAAATGACTGCAATATGCAGATTGGGCGACCACCATGCAAGATGTATCTAAATCCACTCTCTACTATCACCTGGTATCACATTATAAAAGTCTGGGCTTTCCTGAGCCATATTTGTCTTGTTTTCCCAACAAAAAGTAGCAAAATGCATTTATGAGATTCCGTTTTAATGTGTTACAAACCAGAGAGATCATGGAAATCCAGGGAAACCTGCCTCGAGCTTCATGTCTCAGTAGGTATTGTGAAAACGTGGGCATTATTGAAAATTTAAGACATCTCCTTGTGGAATGTCCTGTTTTAACTCCTTGGAGAATTACATATTTTGGAAAATATGTTCAGAATCATGAGTGAGTTGATTTGGATACACTCTGGCACCATTTATATGGTAATAAGGTGGGCCTACAGCTTGGCATAGTGACATTTACTCAAAAGTATGTGGTATAGCAACTATATGATTATTCTTCAGTATGCACTTTCGTTAGAATCCCATTATATTCTGAATTATGGACTTAGTCTTTTCTACTGTTTAATAAGAATATTTTTATACTCACCCTGTGGTTTTTGGGAAATGCCTTTAAATGATCGGACATTTTGGTAGTCCTTTGGGTCTGGCCAAGGTTGTTACTTCTAGAGACCCTTAAATATGTTCCAAGTAACCCAGTATAAGCACTTGAACTATGAAACATTGGGAGATTAGGGGCAGTACCCACCTCAGGGGGGAACCCAGATGCATCGTTACTTTATAATGAGAGTGTTCGAAACTAAGAGCTATACTTGATGGGATTTGTAAATTATATGTATATATATCTGTGAAATTGTTCTTCAAAGAACACATTATCGTAGCTAATTGAATTTGTTATTTATTTTGTTTTATGAATAGTGACTGAATTGTATATTGCAAGAGAACTTTTTCTTTCTTTTTGATGTAGTCTGCTGTCTTTTTTTATCATGTTGCAATTTTTGAATTTGTCTGAATTGTATATTGGAAAACTTTAATGAAAGTATCTGTTTTTTCATTGTTTTTATACTACGTTGTAACTTTTGTAAAGGTTTTTCTTTAAAAACTAATAACAAATAATAAATATATAATTTTCCCTTTGCCACTCCTATTCATTATGTTGTTTTTTGACCTGTGGTTGAACGTTTTTCATTTTCAGGTATGGGAATGAAGGGGCAAAGGGCGTAACTAGTGGAGGCCTATTCGAAGGGTTGAACTTCCATTGTCCCTTAGTTTTACAATAGTGACCCACGGTATTACTTGTCACAAACCCATTTTGATTATTTACCAGGTTAGGGTCACTATCTCGGCTATCTCTTCCTCTTCTCCTTGGTTGCCTGGTTCCTCTTACAGCTGCTGATGCCTGCTGCTCACATTCACATACACTGTCTGCACCGCCGCTGCTGCTGTTGTTGCTGCTGTGAATTCTGCAATTGAAGTGGCATTCACTTCAATTCATTCAACTCTTTCTTTTGGTCTTGACAAGAAATGCATTGATTTGCTAAGGTCGCAAGTGCAGAAAGGGGTTTGGTCTGCCATCCCAAACAGATGCTCTTCGACTTGTGCTGAATTTTAGGTAACAATCTGTGAAACTAGAAAAATAATGGTGCACTGTGTTACTGAGGTGCATTGAGAAACTACAGCAAAATTGCTATGCTATGAGACAAACAAACAAACCATGAAAAGAGACACAAAATAAGACACAAGAAGAAGACACAGAAATCGTTTCAATTCCAAACACAATACACTTTATTCATGCCTTGCATGACAAAATGACAGCAAATAACTACATAAGCAAGCAAATCTGCAACCTCTAAACATGGTTGTGTAACTGCTTAAACTTACCCAGCCCCTCCGGCCTCTCTCCTACTCTAGCTCTCAGCTGAGCCTACTGCATCTCTAGCGTTAGCAAATAGCAAAACATAGCATTTCTCAGCATTTCCTTGTCCACACACCCCTCTCTCAACCGCTAAGGGGACAGCTCCTCTTCCCACTAGCTCTCTCTATCAGCAGTTCAACAGCACACACATCATGACTCTCACCCATCAGAGTCCTCATTCATCCAAAAGACAGAGGGTCTCATTACACGGAAGGCGGTAAGGGTTAACGGTCACCGGTAATGGTACCGGTGACCATTAACCCTTACCGCCTTACTACGAGGTCCCTTTGCGGGTAGGTACTTTAACGCCTGCTGTTTAGCAGGCGTTAAAAACCAACCCGCAAAGGGACCAGGGTGCTAATTACGGTACCGCAATTTGCGGCAAAGTAATTAGCGCCTTCCCCATTCCCATAGAGCCCTATGGGGCAAACATGGGAATGGGGAAGGGCAATGAGGGAAGGGGGCGGTAATTCCCCTTTCCACCAAGGCGGTGCCGGTATTTTACCGGCATGGACCAAGGTGCTAATAGCACCTTGGTCCTCCACCTACTGTGTAATGAGGCCCAGAGACTCCACTCTGATGTATTGAGTCGTCTGCCGCTCTCAACTAATGCAGATCTCCCCATCTAATCTCTGCATCTACTCAATCAGTCTCTCGCAGTCTCCTGCTCTCCTGACAGACAGACAGAATCTACTCAACAGAGACCCCCACAGTTATACATTGCAATGACGCACTCTCACTGCACAGTAAGCGTTTTCATAGGAGACGGCATGTCTGCCTACATACACTTCTACACTTCGTGCGCGCAGACATTTGTTATGGCAGGGACTGTACCAGTCACAGTGACAATTCTCTTTCTAAGAACAAGCTATCACAAACATTCTCGCATTGAGACATTGCCTTGCAGTCTCGTTTGCAGAACCAAAACATTAGTTACTGGCAAAGCCAATTCTTTTAATTCCTTTCCATACTGTGCAACAACAATCCTGCCATGCACGCTTCAGAATGGACACAGAGAGAACAGCTTCTCTGTGGCACCTAAAAGCACTTCTATATGCTATACTAAAATGACAAGTGTATAATTGCATATAAATGCATGGCTATCAACAAACATCGAATCATAATGGCTTAAGCAAACCCATGGTGTTAATTTGGCCTATTTCTAGTGGAATACATAAATGTATACATGGTCAATGGATGATTTAATAGATGAATTACTCACATGATAACTACCATAGAAATATGTGGACTAACAAATCCCTGAACAAATGCAGCTATTGTGCCTATCTGCACTGTCTCAGCAAGCTTATTTATACTAGAATTATGTGTAAATAAATCCTTGAATCTATCAAGATAGTTGTGACGGGTTCAGTGAACTGACCCTGTCAAGAGGGGAAGGGAAGCCCCCTTAGCCTAGGTTGGGAGGCCTACCATGGGAATTCCGGAGCCAGTTCGGCGCCAGAGTTGGGGTGTGGGAGTTAGTTGGGCCCCAGTCCCTGTCCCTTCTTAATTGGCCTGCATGCTTGTCACTGTCAAACACCCCATACCTGCACTGCCCAGTTATGGCAAGTTTATCTCTTTTTGTGCCATAAGACTGCAAATACAAGCAGCCAAGCAGCCCCACTGGTGGAACAGCCGCCAAACAACCCGACCCAACAGGAGACAGAGCTGAACATATGAGACACTGACTAGACCGCTCAGCAGCCTGTACAAACTGAGCTACTTTTTGAGCCGCACCAGCACAATGCCAGCCAGGGCACGGAGCGCTCCAGGATCTCTTACCCACTTTGAGACATAGCACTCACCTGCAAGGGGGCCAGAGAGAGGTGCCCTCACCAAACAAGCATTGCTTAATGGCCGGAAAGCCCTCACACAACCTGGGATATTGAACGCTGCAGGCCATCGTTGCCAGAGACCAACAGACCCACGTATGAGAAAGGTGTGGGTCTTAAGACCCTTTTTGTATGTTTCCTTGCTTGTATCACTCGCCTGGAGAAATGGACAGTCAGTGGTTGGTACAGGGTAAAGGACACCAGCAAAGAAAGTGAGCCAATGGACTGGGAAGGTGGAGGATAAGATAAGAGGGAAGACAGGAAACTGGTTTGGGTTATTGGGGTGAGGTCATGAGAGAAGCAACCGATCCAATAGACCAGTCGGAAGAAGGACAGAGCAGAGGAGGTCAGCGGAGAACTGCTGAAGGAATGTTCCAGGTGAGGTATGCTGAAAGTGGTACTTGGGTTTGAGTGTGCAAAAAAGGTGTGTAAGTGAAGTTAATAGAGAGTGAGGTGAATTGAAAGGTGACGGGGAAGTGAAAGGAAGGTAACTGGGAGTATGGAGTAATGTGAAGATAGCAGAGTAATGGTTGCGTGCAGAGGGGAGATTAGTAGTAGTGTAAGAAGGGAGAGTAGTAGTGCGGAGAGGGAAGTATAGTAAGCAGTGAGGTGAGAGGGGAGAGTAGTAGTGCTGCATGGAAGGACGAGAGAATGTAATAGAGTACGATCAGAGGGTGGAGGTAGGTAGTAAAGAGAGGAACATCAGAGGGATAGAAAAGGAAGTGTGAGAGAGAGACAGGAGAGACAGTAGGTGGAGTAGTAGGAGGAAAGGAATAGCGACAGAGAAACAAAGGAAATTAGAACAGTGCTGTTGGCTGTCTACTTGTGTGGAAACAACATTCTTTACAACATTTACTGTATTTAATTGAGGAACCTAAGTTGGCCACGTCCCCCAAACCCGGAAGTGCCTATAACAGTCAAGGTTGCATGCATTTGTGCATGTGCATTTGTGGAAGTGCTTTGCAAGTGCTGTTGGCTGTCTACTGGAGTGGAAACGCTAAGGGAAAGCTTATAACACCATTGGACATTACGATCTCTATGGACCTTACTTGACTTCCTCAATGTATAGTATCTTAATTTGTACATTTTTTTTCATTGCTTCTTAGGCATTTCTACTGCACTTACTGCATTTAATTGAGGGACCTAAGTTGGAAACGCCCCAAACCCAGAAGTGCCTATAATAGTCAAGGTTGCGCACATTTGTGGAAGTGCTTTGCAAGTTCTGTTGACTGTGAGCTGGGCGCCGGCGTGAGGGCAATGATCTTGCCCCTATGTTACTATTTAGCATATAACTTCTCCTTTTTATAAAAGTTTCTTCAGAGCATTAGGAAATGTAACGTCATTTAAAGCACAATTCCTTTAAACGGCAGTGGCAGGATCTTCTTGCTTGCAAGGTATGCTAATTGAGAACAAGTAATTTCTGTGTGATATTAGCTTTTGCACCACGCCCCTCTATTTCACTATTAATGGTGCAAGTGCATCTATATGATATTGTTTGTGTTGTTATAAGTGCAAATGTGTTGTGACGAGCTGTTAATGCATGTTAGTGTCAAATCGACTTAGTATTACTTTACTTAGACTGTTGCGTAACGTACACTGAGGGCCCAATTCTTAACTGATGTTAAGTACCGAAAGGTTGTTAAAAACATTAACAACCTTTTTAGCACTTAAGACCTATTCTGAAGGTGGCGCATTCTTCCGAAGTCTGTAAGAATGCGCCACTTTCTGAATACATGTGGCGGTTGCTAGGATGGGTTGGAAACCAACCTAGCAACCGCCACATTTGTTACCTGCTTCTTTAGACTGGTATTCTTGTGGCAGTCCTCCAGTTTTATATGTGTGCACTAAAGTTGTGCACATATACAATACCATTTTGGTGTCGTTATTCTGGAGGAGTGCCACAAGTAGCCTGCAGTGCAGGGTGTATATGAACACTTTCATATACACCAAAGTAAGCAGCTTCAACGTTGTATTCTGCAACTTTGAAGCTGCTTACTTTGGTGTATATGAAACTGGTAATACACACCACATGTGTGTATATGAACACACAGGTGTATATGAAAGCGTTCATATGCATCACACAGGTGTAGATGAACACTTTCATATAAACCATAGTAAGCAGCTTCAGCGTTGCAGAATACAATGCTGAAGCTGCTTATTTTGGTGTGTATGAAAGTGTTCATGCACACCCGTGTTCTCTGCAGCAGTTTTGTAAAATAACGAATATGTTGTTATTTTACAAAAATGCTGCCGAGATTTCAGGATTGTGCCCAATAAGCCAAAAACAAGCGCAATGCTGAAGGTGCACTACGAGGACACCCAGGCCCACTTGAGAATAGTGGAGGAGCCTGGGCGTCCTGATTTAGCGCAGTGAATCATGCTCTTTAGCACGTTCACTGCGCCAAGTTAAGAATCGGGCTCTGAGTTGATAACTGTGCGTGCGTCGTGGGAGTTCTCATAATCATACTCAAATATAGTAAACTTAAAGGATCACCAGTGTTGCCTGTTCATCACGTGATGATATAAAGCATGTGGCTAGACACATAAGCTATTTGTGTACTTTAAAGACGGCAATGCCGCCTGCACATAAAACTTTTGAACGATCCTCAACCCCGTATCCCTCCGTAGAGGAAATTGAAAACGTTGAGCCAACATGTCAGCCTAAAAGTTCACAGAAAAGGAGTGTGCTAAATCTTTGACAGTGGATATCAGAAATGTTTGCACCTCCAAAAAACTACAGAAAGAGGGACCCACAGATTTGAACCCAAACAACCTAAAAAATGTTGGTGAATCAGGTGTCCTTCAAGATTTGGAGAAAAATGCACCTCCTAATAAAGTTTAGTCAAATTTCGGATGCACAGATGATAGCCGCCCACAAAACTATAGTTCAAGAACTGGAGCCGGCGAGAGTGTTAACATCTCAACCTCTCCAAACATAGGGTGCACCACGCATGATTGCAGGAGCTATGACAACAGCCCAAGTCCATGCAAATGCTCAACTTAGTATAGAATACACCCCTCTTAAGGATAATGGGAGTATAAAGATTCCCACAGCAGATATTGATTTAGATGTTCAAACAAAGAAGTTTTAAGAATCCCTGACAATGTCCCAACCTGCAACATTATAATTCAGAGACAAGTGGACCCAGAAGTAATGTTAGTACCTGACACCCAAGTTCCAAATCTGCGTGTTGTTACTACCCTGCTCCAGCCTTTAAATATATCTGAATCTCCTATTTTGTACAGGTCATCCCCAGATACCTCCTCATGTTCTTCAGCCTCCTATGTCAATCCGACACCACAGAGACTTTCTAACTTAAAAAAGACACAGGAGTTTGTCTAAACGTCACCCTGGGGGGGGGGGGTGATGAATACCGCTCTATTATCATTGGCTAAATTATATGAGTCACTTGATAATAAGACAAACATTCAGACTGACCTGTTGATAACATTTTCTAGTGAATTTGATGTTAAACACACTGAAAAAACGAAAATAGCTTCAACAGTAATAAATGAACAGTGTATATGTAACCCAGCCAGGACTGGCCCACCTGAAACCCAATGCTCTGTCATCAACTTGACAACTAATAGTGAAAAAGAGATAGACACTATTGCTATTTTAGTTGACCAGTTTATGAACAGGAATGAGGAATGAGTCATAGCAATGCATATACCTGTTCTTCAACCTACAAAAAATATGTATAAGATTTTTCAAGGAACTAAAGAAAAAGGGACAACACCTCAATTAGAATTAAAATATAAGAATCAGAAAGCCCGCTCAAAATCAATGAAGCTAGGAGCCAGAAAATTCATTAAATTACTACTGACACCAGAGCTGTTGGCTGTCTCGGCTGTCTACTCTAATGGAAACAGTACGGGAAGACTTATGACACCATTGGACTTTACATTCGCTATGGACCTTATTTGACTAACTCAATATATAGTATCTTAATTTGTAAATGTTTTCATTGTTTCTTAGGCATTTTTACTGCATTTACTGCATTTAATTGAGAAACCTAAATTGGCCACACACCCCGAATCCGGGAAGTGACTAAAACAGTAAAGGTTGCACGCACACATTTGTGGAAGTGATTTGCAAGTGCTGTTGGCTGTCTGATCTAGATCAATGAAGCTAGGATCAATGAAGCTAGGATCCAGAAAATCAATGAAGCTAGCATCTAGAAAATTCATTTAAATACTGACGACACCAGAGAAACAGAGATTTCCTACAAGCACAAGAACATGAAAAGAAACAAAGAAATTAGTGAGACTATTAAAAAAAGCAAAAAACATCAGATCAAATCTGCTGCTGACGATCACCAAGAAAACAATGAGCTTCTAGACAACCTGATTCAGGTTGCTTAACAGATGAATTAAGAGGAGCTTGTATCTAAATCCCCCATACCTGTAAGACCAGATAGGTTGCCGGAAAATAACTTGGATAAACAAAAGACCCATAAACGACCAACGTTCCAAGTCTAGCAAAAAAATGCATAATTTTTAACCCTAGAACAACATAGAAACGAAATAGAAAAATCTTTGAAACAATCTGTAACCTTGCAAAACCCAAATAGCGGTTATTCAAATATGCTCTTTACTAATACCTTATGCGAGGAGAAAGATGTAAGAAGTCTGCAATCAGAATTGTGGTTGAATAAACTGGATCGACAAATACCTAATTAGACTACAGATAGATCAACAAACCTAACAAACCCACATACAAATTGTCATTCATTAATACTCCAATTAACCATTCCCTTAATATGCTCTAAATAGAACAAGTATCCTGAATGCATTTAGTGATATCCATTAGCTGGAAGATCTGCAATCGTATGATATAACGCAAGTTGAATTTGTTCAGGATAACAATTTGAGCCTGTTGAGGTTATGGATTCAATCAGGAATAATTATGAATACACTATGGCTAGCTAGAGATAAATTATATCCACTTGGTTTTATCCTGTTGTAACGCTTACCTCATAAAACTCTGCGGGAGCACTTCTCTGGAAATTCTGTTTGTACTATTCTTAGTGTGCGTCGTTAATCTATGTAGTCTGGTTATCTAAGAAGAAACATTCAGCAATCCTTAATATGCTAGTCTAATACACCCATTCAGTAATTAGCTCTCTAACACTTAAGGGGGCGTTACCTGTAGTTATTTGTTGGTGAGCTCTCCATCCTGCTTCTACGCTGGGGCGCTTGTTCTGAAGAATGGAGATGAAATGTAATTTTCTGAGGGAAGGAAGGATCGCTAGAGTGCGTGATATACGAGGGAGAGGTAATGGGGATAGAGAAGGAGTTAGAAACTATCCCTGGCAAGAATAGCACAATTAAGCCGTTCCATTAACAATTGATGTGCATGAACAACCTAGTCATACCAAACCCAACAAATGAGGAACAACTATATGTGCGTGTGAACAAATGGCCAGAACAATGTTAACTGCTGAGAAATTGTATTGTCCTTTTTTACATAAAACTCTAGCTTTGTGCGTATTGTGGTGTATGCTAACTAATGGAGAAGACTTCCAACCGCTAACAATATGACCCTAGTTAGTTTTGCTGACTGGAAGAAATTGTAACACCCAAGATATGACAACTCAAAACTTTGTCACTGAATTGCAGTACTACATAGCGTGTGTAAAAGGCTGACTGACAGGGGAACAACTTATTACAGCTGCCACAAAAAACAATGTAACTCAGCTGACTGGAAATGCACGCTAAAACAAGGGCGCAACAACATTAACAGCCAATATTTGCGATAAATGCTGGTTGACGAGACAACAGACTTCAAACTGCTGAGGGAGATTCACAACATGTTCCGCTGACAGGAATGAGCGTGGCAACAGTGCTGAGGCAAACGTGAAGGCAACTTCCGAGAATGCTGACTAAAACCAGACACCATGGAATACTGTGGAAATGACGGGAATGTACACGGCTAACTTCAGAGGAAAACTATGGAACCAAGGTCAGGAGATTACAAGAATGGGCTGAGGAAAAACCGTGACTGGAACTGGCGCCGTGGTAAGCGTAAACTGCAAAGCAGACGACGCGAAGCGCGGAGCAGGTGAGGGGAGGGGCTTATATATGCTGCGAGTGTGAAGCACTAGACCATAACTATCACTTCCCATAGAACCACTAGCCCGCCATTTTAGGTAATCAGGAAGTGCCTTTTGCCATATAGCCTAAACATGGTTCTTTCCTTGTTACAGACCAAGCATGATAAGCCGTGGTCCACGAATTCTTAGAGGCTAATCTAGGGGCATGACCCAAGCTCATGACACCTGTCTCAGGATTTCATCCTCAATAAAAAAAACATCAGACAGAGATTTTGCACTTAGGCAAAATCAAAAAAAGACCATCATCTAGAAACCCCCTATTGATACATGATTGTACTACTGAGCACCATCTGAGAATTACATGCTCAAAAGAAGGCCAACACAACAATTATACTCAACCACCTAAAGAGTTTGGAAATCCTGCATTAAGGATTTCTCGTACACAAGGAAGCTCTAATGAAGTAAGAGTAGTCAATCAAATGACAAGACAGTTGTGTTTAGGCTCAGAGCTTACCAGTCAATAGAATATCTTAAGAAACAATAACTATATGTAACAACCCGCAAAATCCACGCAAATTTGTTTTAAATTGGCAAGATGGAATACGAGGGGGTTCACACACCTGTTATTCAATAAAATAGACACTTTCAAATATTTTGATATTATTGTACTTCAAGAGACGTGGTTCCTTAAACCCCTAGTATGGGCAGATCGCGCCCTAGTCCTAGTGCCAGCTATTGGTAGACCCTCATCTGGTCTATTAGTAGCTGTGAAAACCATCAGCAGCTTTTCTTTAGATCCATGGGCATCTCCAAATCCTTACAGCCAGCTAGTCGAGATAAAATCTTAAAATGGGATTATTGCATTACTAAATGTGTATTGGAACCATGCAGGAATATCGGATAACTTGTTTCGGAAGGGTGTTGTGCAGATGCTTGATCTGATTCATTTAGAAACTAAAATGACTGAGTTGAATCATAGCAGGTGATCTAAATATTAAGTGCCTGGCATCAAAGGAAGTAGACTTCATGCATGCCACAATAAGATGGATAGCCTTAATGCAAGAGAGACAATTCATTATCGTTAATGGTACATTAAAGAGTAGCATACCACCCAGGCCAATGTGGAGGCGTAGTAGATCTACCTCAATCATCGACTATGTCTATGTTCAGAGAAAAATGCTCAATGCAATAACTCATTTTGAAGTAATCCAGCAGACTCAAAAGTGATCACGATCTATTATCACTAACCTTGAAGCAGGTGGTACCTAAGATCATGAATACTTACTATACAACTAAAGTACTACTAACAGGAGGGAGGAATAGATGTAGGTGGTCAAAATGCTCCCTACAATATTTCCACAATTACCTTTCCTCCAAAAATATGTTACCTAACCAGAATTTAGTCGACTTAGATGATGGATATGTAGCTATCATGAATCTATTCAAAATTCAAACATTCCAAACACCAAGAGCATGCTATAAACATAAGCATTCATTTGATCACACTGTACGTGATAAGAAAGCACAGATGAGAAAAGACATTAGAGCAACTAAATATAGATATAATAAGACCAAATACCGAAATTGGTATAAGTCACATCGAGCACAGTTCTTGTAACAAGATGGTGATGTCATGCTGAAAGCTATAGCTTCCAAGCGCACTGGTCAAATCTGGGGGACATTAAATAACCTAATCCAGGATAACCAATTGCCATTCCAAATGAACCCTGTGCAAGAAGTGAACTGGATTCAATACTTTGATCAAGTTTATAGTCGTTGGTATATTCAGGAGAATTTAGCACTTAAACCGTGGACATCTAATGAGACAATTATATTTGATAAGTATGACATGTTGCTGCTAATAGCCAAGTTAAGCGGGTCGAGAGCCCCAGGCCCGGATGGACTTACAAACGTCATGCTAAAAGCTCATCCTGAAGCCTGTGCCCAAATTCTGCTCAACCTCCTTAACAAAATATTACAAACAAGACAGATACCTCCTACTTGGAACAAATCAATAATAATCCCGATATTCAAAAAAGGAGACCAAGATCTTCCCCAGAATTATCGTCCGTTTGCGTTACTGGACACCCCTGATAAAATGTGTGCGCGACTCATTTTGACAGAAGTCAAATTCTGGGTAAATACCATGCAGCTGACTGATAACGTTTAAACAGGGTTCATAGCAGGACTTGCTACTGTGGTAAATCTTCTAGCATTATCTTTAATTAAACGTCGAAGCCTATTAACAGGACAAGCAGTGTACATTGCCTTAATAGATTTTAGAATTGCTTTTGATTCTATCTCTAGAGAATTATCATTTGTAAAACTGGAAGAAGCAAACAGCCCCAACCATATCGAAGCACTGATAACCCAATTTTATACTAACACATCTGTGCAAATTCGATTAACCTAGGATGGCCTAATCTCTGAGCCAATTAAGACATATAGAGGGCTAAAACAGGGCTGTATTTTAGCAGCAACTCTTTTAAACTTTTTTTATAGCAGATATTGGTAAGGATTTTAAAAAGATGGTATCAGACGCACCCAAATTGGAGACCGTGAAGATAACCGGGCTTTTATATGCCAATGATTTGGTTTTAATTTCCAAAACGCCTATAGACTTGCAAAATCTACTATCTGCTTTAGTGATGATGATTTTTAACCCCTATAAACCTAAGAAAAAAATAACATTGTTTAAATGGAAGATATATAACAGTCATGTTGCACTAGTAGATGGGTATCACTATCGTGGGCTTAATATGAACAATAGTCAAGTTGATTTACCATATCACCTTGACCTAAAGAAGAAAATGCAGACAGCTGTATCACAGGCCAGAATGATACATCAGAAATATTATACATTTACCTACAAACCACTAATAAAGTATTACAGGCAGAAAACAGTGCTGATTGTCACATATGGGGCTGAACCCCGTTTGTATCAAGGTGTGTTTGTTATATTGGACGAGGCTCGAAGGGCTTTTTGGAAAAAACTGTTGATGCTACCAGCTAGTCAGCCAATGGCAATTGTAAGGTATGAGTTGGATTTGCTTTCTTTGAACATAATTGTTGTGTGGAAAATACTAACCTTATACATAAAAAGCTTGGCATACCCAACCCCAAATTCTCTTTAGCTGTTGTAGCCACTATGCTGACCTCTTCCATAGATAAGTCACTGAAACCTTGGATGCTGCTTGATACCCAATACATGGAATCGGCAGACATATCACTAGATATGCTGATAAATGATCCGACAAAAGGTAAAATCAAATTGTTGTGGTATGACTGGAGGATAACTTGGGAACCAAGCAAAACGTATAAAAGCTTCCATTTAGGAGTCCCTATTTTAAAGCAGCTGAATTGCTTAGAACCATACATGATAGCATTCCCTGATCCTAAATATAGGACTATATTCCTAAAATTAAGATTAAATCAGTGGCCCACTCGGGACCTCTTGAGTTCTACAGCAAACGTGTGTCGCTATTGTTGGAAACGTTAACACATATACTGGTTTATTGTTGTGCACTCCAGGATTTAAGGATAGTCCAGTTGCACCATTTATTTAATGAGTACAGAATACGAAAGCCTGCAAATGTCTGGTCTAGACTTTACAACAGTGAACATATCTCAGTAATAATAGCAGCAATGAGATTCCTGGATGTGCCAATCTTGGGACTGTCAGCTCAATGATTTAATATATGTCTAAAAACAAATTTGTAAAATCGAAAATGTTATAACTTTTTAGAATTGTAATCTTAAGGATACCATGTATTTTAAACTATTTTATGTATTTTGATCTTTGCTCTTATATATATGCGTATGTATATTTTTGATATTGTAACAATATGCGTTCATTGAAAGGCTGCATTTTTGCAACCAAATCAATAAACAAAAACTAAATTATAATAATAATTAGAGCAGGGACAACTTGGATTGTTCCCCCGAGGGAGCTTAGATAGAGAAGGCATTTGTCTTCAGGTCATCACAGTTATACAGTTATCATTTTGGATAGTAGGCGTTACCGACTCTAGTGACAAAACCTGGGGTTGAGGGGCATCTGGGTTTAGGAACCCCTTGTTTATTCTACAAATAAAAACCCTTGAGCTGTCTTCAAGAGTTGGTAAATTCTTGAGGTAATCTGTGACATAGTCTGAAGGCATCTCATCTTTCTTTTGCTTTCAATTATTGATTTCGGCCCAATCTGTCTTTCATGGCACACTATTGCCGTTTTCTGTGTTAAATCCTCTCTAGCCTACACCAATTCTACACCAGGTCCCATCTCCTCAGCAGGCCATCAACTCTTTTGAGTCAAACGTTGATGCACCACATCTGGAATAATCACCCGCATGAGTTCATCCCTGTCAGCCGGGGCAAGGTTTCGAGCACATAATCACTGTCTTCAACACCTCAGTACATTTCTCTGGCTTCTCCGTGACATTTAGAAACTCTTTAGACAAATTCCTCAAATCCCCAGGTGTTCATGGGGCATTTATGGTTACATGAGTACCAGCACAATAATCACCCACTCCTGATAACGTTCTCAGTGGAGTTTGCGTTTGCCCAGTTGCAGCGCCGTAAATCATACCTGCACGTATATTGGATGTGCTTACGTTGGTGGAAGTGCTAATTGCTTTCCCTTCTGTGGCTTGAGAATTGGGGCTTGCGCTGTGAGTTCATGCTTACTGCACTATGAGGTTGCGCTTGCACCACTGTGGCAAGGGCAGCATTGTGATTGTGATTTTGTTTGAGGTGCCTTCCATCACAATAATGCCTTCCTCTTCCTTGTCCTCCTCCCCATTTCTATTTTTCTGTGTCACTTGTGGGTATAAAGATGTAATCCGAGTATTTGGAGTGGCCGATTTAGACTTGCTTCGCTTTCCTGTCCCTTGTTCTGTATCTGTAATCTGTCTGTCATACTTCTTAGCTTTGCCTTTGTGTCTTCCAAGCCACTCATTTTAGATTTCCCAACTCTTTTTTATCCTTCCCCAAACCAGTTCAGAAAAAGACCACATTCTTTTGTTTTTATTTTCCTACCTTTCTCCTCTAATGTACCTTGTAAATTTTTTTATGTTTTAACTGTATTGAATATTAATACAGCGCCTATACAGTGGTATCTCTAGAGACCACAAGATAAAAAGACAAGGGATGGGGGTTCAGGGGAAATAATAACAATAACGGTCCTACTAGGCCTTGTGACATTTGTTTTGTGCAAGTGCAGTAACGAGAAGTGCAAGGAATGGGTTTGGGGGGGCACTGCATACAATGCAGAGCGGGCTCTAGGGCTGGGCAAGTGCTGATGGGAGCCCGGGGTGGGTGGGGGCTGGTAAGTGTCAGGGGGTGCCATGGGTGAGGACCACAGACTAAGTGGGAGGTCAGGGGTGGACCAAACTCGGGAGGGCTGCCCAACCACCCGAGCAAGTCAGGGAAGGGGGCCGGAAAGGGCAGTGCTGATATGAGGGAGTGCTGGTATAGACTGGTCAATGGGGCCTGGTAACCTGGAAGACTCATAAGGGACCAGGCCGCCACTCGCAGCATCAGATGCGGACGTTAGCATGACTTAATTGCCACTTAGGGCATGATTCCCTGCCCGCCTTCCTCGAGCCTATGTAGGGCTGTGTGGTGTGGGCACAGAATCAAAAGTCTCAAGTTATGATGCGAGGCGGCTCATGGGTTCCGGCCTAGCGCTTTGACAGTTTCCCTGAGTGTTTGCACCTCTTGTCATAATTCACCAAAATTTAGCCAGAGAATATTGTGTAGTTTGGTTTGACTCAGAGAGACCTCGTTTTGAAGCATTACTCAAAAATATGAAGCTGACACGGGAAGGTAGCAAGTCAATATATTTAATATCATTTCTGATCTCTACCAGATTTGATCATCATTACACCAGCTATGATTAACGCAGTAAAAAAGTAGCATACTGTCAGATAGAGAACCAGCATTGTCGCATAAGCTATACGCATGATTCGCATTTAACACAGATAAAGTACAATTCGTCATTCTGAAACACCAGCTTGAGCAATCATGGAGTTCATGTTATGTTTGTCTAAGTTATACTATGGTATGATCAGGAGTGGAGTGACATAATAAAACACGCCGTCAGTCTAACATATGCAAGAGAGGTTCAACCAACACACTTGAAACTCACGGTCTCCTGGGCTTGCTGCTCCAACCTGCTAGCGACTGCTCTTCCCAACCCCCCATGATCTCGTGGTCTGCCTGCTGCCGAATCTCTCTAGCCTTAGTCTGTTGTGCTTTTATATTAACACCCGTGACTTAGCCTACATGTACTATGTGCGTCACTTCCTCGATCTGGAGAGAAAGTCTAGAGTCTGAATCTGCTGTTTTGCTTCGGTCTGCAGTGCACACATTATTTACCTGTTTGAGAACCCAAGTGAAATGTGATGTCTGTGCTTCTTGATTATTTCCATTGAAATGCATGTCCTTCCGCTCGGCGAACAGGCAAGGTGCTGTGTTTTTTCCTGGCCTACTTGGAATGCCATTATATCGAATGCATTTTCTGAAGGGGTTTAAATGTGACTATTGCTTTGGACGCTTTAACCACACATGTATTTTGCTACCCTGCTTTCTGTATATGGCTGCTTTCTGCTACGAGCCCATCTAACACAGGGAGCTGATACTTCTGGTTGGCTTAAGGGGGAAACTGGAAAAAGGAAGGTTGGGCGAATCTGGCACACCCTATTGATGTAGGTAATTATGATTTGTATTAATGTATTAAAGAAATAGTGGAAAAAATTAGAAAATAGATATGAGGTGCAGAGGAGAGATAAGCAACCTTGACACCTAGGCTGCATGAAGTAATAAGAAACAAAAAAGTTCCCAATTAGGGAACTCGCGTCCCCTGCACACTTTCCAATGTCTGGAAGACCAGACCAACAATTAGTTTGTATTCTTTACAATCTTTCTAATGATCTCTAAAGAAAAGAGGAAACTTTTAGCATAAGGCAATATTTGAGGAAATCAATTGAAGAAATTCACATTCAGTCAGAGTAGGTCACAAGAACCGAAATTCATGTTTATTCTTGATGTTGAGATTGTAGCAGGCCCAACGCGTTTCGAGTGGTAGTCCACTCTTCATCAGGGGCAAATCAAAAAGGTTCTAAGAAAAAATATGTACAGAATTCTACGTTAGAGTGATGTTTTTTTTCATAGACAATAGTTTTACAAATTATAGCTAACAGGCTGTTACAACCACTTACGCCATGTATACATAGGCTAATAGAATATGTATCAAAAATTACTCAACAACAAAATAAAGGGTACATTGACACCAAAGGGTTAATATCTTCAAATTAGACATTTAACCTTCATGTTACTATTTGTAGAAAAAAATAATAATTAGGTCAATATCATGAGATGATTAGATAGACTGAAAGAATTCTAATGGAAAATGTGTTGAATAGCCATGAAAGAAAGATCTAACAAAGAAGGGAAACAAATCAAAAAGTTAGTTCTAACCTTGTGGAAGTTTTAGGGTATCTTCAAACAAATAAATGGTGGATCCGGAAAGAGGACCCCAAGTGGTCGAGGGAACAGTGATCCAAGGAAAATGTCTCCCCAGTCATATCTGTTTAGAAATTAGTGTGAAATAAAAACTAGTAAGTAGGAGTAAGGAGAAAAGACTCCGGGAAACTACTTTATATAAAAAAAAGGTCACTTACAACTGCTAGCGTTAGTGGAGGTTCAAATAATAGCCATGGTGTGGAGCCAAGGTCCAACGGTGATCCCAAGCTGTGACGTAAGAAATCTGAGATTATGATGGCTGATTAGAAATTGAATATTGGACAGATGTCATAGCTCAAAACCTCTAGCTCTGTGAAGTCATGAATATGCTTACTGGGAGCTATAGTTACATAAAGATTGCCTATATTGGTGGCACAAGGAAATATCATGTATACATCATATTTTAGCACACAGCTGTTGCTTGCAAGAATTAAACTAAGCTGCTTGATATATTAGCAAAGCGCCTATGAGCCTGTAAGGTGTGCTATACACAAACCATAAAAATAGCACATCAACAGCTGCATCAAAGTTAGAAAGGGGTAGCACTACTTGCTAACATTAGCATGAATGAGTACATATATCCAACATTGAGTTATTCAGCATGAGCCCATTATATTGTTACTGGACCTAGCTAATAATGCCTGTGATCACAAGGAGGTATTTAGGTTGATTGCTAAATCATTACTGGCGATGGCTTCAAATTACGCTGCAGGATCCTTTGAGAATCCATTAGTAATTAGCACCTAACATAGCTTGCGTCCTGGTTTTTTGACCCAAGGAGCTGTCGAGCTTGTGATCTTGAGCACATTGTCACATGCATAAAAAGTTAATAGTCTATATCGGTGTCCTTGGAAATAAACCAGTATGTGAGTCTTTGTCACTCACACTGATCAGCAGGTGGAGGTCATCCAGTTCATATGTTTGCTTTGCATTCATGTTTGCATCTTGAGGTAGAATGTGATAATTCTTCAGTTCAGTGCTGTCTGACTGAGCAGCTTGCTTAGATGACCTGTGTAGAAAGTCAGTTGTTCTGACCACTGAATTAAAAGCAAGTCTCTTTCTGAGGTAGGTTAAGAAGCATTGCAGAGAAGAGAACAGAAGGCTCATGTCATCGCTGCACACTGTTTTAGACATTTTTCCCTTCTGATATGTATTCTTGGAACCAGAGGAATCCGTCATTTACATTGTTTGCTTCCCCAGCTGCATTCTGGTCTGGGTTTGAGAGCATGCATCAATCATTCTGTGGCTTACTTGGGTCCAGCTGTGATGCAGAGGGACCAGGTGCTTCCTTGGTAATGCCTGTGGAAGTGCTGGATGCATTGGGCAATAATCGCTTTCTTTGTTCTCTGCGCAGTTTCTCTTGCTCAGGCATGCCCCCATTATCAGGAGCGGTGTCAGGGGGACTCTCAACGAACTCACAATAGAATACTTGTGGGAAGTACCTCTGAATTCCACAAATGTCTCTATGCACAGCCAATGTCCTGGAGATTCTATTGTGCCACAGGGGCAGTCTAGCAGGTGACGCAGTGATTGCCACGTTCTTAGCCAGCAATGACTCCTGTTGACAGACTCTGCACATAGCGATGGCTGACACGGAAGACCTCTTCCTGGTCAACGAAAAAATAAAATGCTTTTGAAACAGTGAACACTGCTCATATCCCATACGTCTGCACAGCTCTGTTCTGTACCAGAGAAGGGTTGTTTCCAGGGCGGTAATCCTGTGGCTTGTCATAATTTTCAGTTTCTACAGCAAAATATGGGAAAAAGTCCAGGTATTATCATCAGCCAACTGTACCAAGCACTCGACGAAGTCAATGTTCTAACGACTGTGTCCAAGGCAATGAGCCCTTTATGTAGGAGACTTGAAGCTACTTTAGTGATTGCAGAAAGGCCAGTGTTGGCCCCATTAAACTGTGAGCTGTCAATCAGAGCGTGCAAGGCTTCCTGTCTTGTATACTCGGAGCCGAGCAAAGATGCAATCTGGTTGACCACAGAGGCGTGTGCATGCAGATACGTATCTTCAGTATTTCTCACCTCCAACCGCATTTTTAACAGCTTTGCTATGTATAAACTCAATTTCGGGTACTCAAGTTTTTGTAAATAGCCGCCATGCCAGACTAAAGATTTCACTTGAAATGGGCTAGGTGGATCCAAAATGAACCCACAGCATTTAACTTGTGTGCCTACGGTGACCAGAGTTGGTATTCCTATTGGGACATGACAGCAAGATTGGTTGAAATGCACCAAATATGAACCGTTTTGCAATCTATGTGCTTTACAGTAGAATGAGTCAATCGGTACAATTTGCAGTGTGCATCTCGAGTTACCGTAACAGGAATTCACTGGCTCAGCATGTTCACACATTATTCTAGTAGAACCTTTGCAATCACACAATGAGTACAGTGTCAGGTCAGGCCTAGCTGATGACACACATGCATGTGAATAGGGTACCACATAATCTTCTCTGATCCACCTATCATTCACCCAATGTACATTACCCCAAGAGTGTAATTCTTGACATATGATAGAGGGTGCTGTTTGAATAAGATTGTCTAGTACCCTTTGCACTATCCAATTTGTGGGGCCTGACGCCCAGGCAGATGCTGCCACTACACTCTTTGCTAACACACTCAGCAATAAGAAAGTGGAGCCGGACATTGCCTGGCGTGTTGCAACCTTGGTCAAGTTAAGTGCTTGTATTTGTTCAGGCCATGAAATCCCATTCCAATCTGGGACTCCTCTGCTGAGAGTGTCCAAAAAATCAGTTACTACAGAAAGACTTACTGAGGCCTCTTGGTTGTTTCTAATGATCGACAAGTCATTTTGAATCAAACCCACAACATCTGTTATGACATCTCTTAGCGCATAGAACCCTTGCTGTAGCGCTTGATCATTAGCATCTGAAACATGAAATCCTCGCTGTACTGCCTCACCTTCAGTTTGCAGGATTTGCATTATTGCTTGTGACCAAGTGTAAGGTTTTCCTGTTATGGATGCTTGTCCCACCTCACAAGGTACTGTAGGGTCAGAGGTGGTGCAGGTAGCTGTTCTCCTGACACGCCCACTTTGGGTGCGTTTCAGACCAGCAGCTAACAGCATGATAGCCATCCAATTCTCTTCTTTTATGAAGTTATCTAGAGATTGTATCACCTCACTCAGGTGATATTGTGAAAGCATTCCTTGGCACACCTTACCTATTGATGTAGCTTGTGTCAGGGAGGTGTTATGGGAGTTCCAAGCCCTACATGGGCCCACACTGAGTCCTGCTTTTCTTTTACTGCATTAATTTGCTTGAACCTCTCAGAACACTGGTCCCCCTGATGCATAAGTAATATGCTTGGTGCCATTGCGTTCTTTTGCTTCTCTATAAGACACAGTCCAGAACTCACCTTCTGTTTTCTCCCATTCAGGGTAGAAACTCAGGTTCCTATTACTGCAAGTGGATTGGAACTGCGTGTAATTTAAGAAATACATTAAATGTGGGAACCTACAAGCCATACCTAACGCATGAACCCCTTTAATTTGCCATATCTGTTGACCCCAAGTAGACCACAGAGGGACTGTTTTCCGCCATGTTTGTTCAGTCATGTTTGCAAAATATTTTCTGTCAAAGATGACTGAATCTGCAACATACATATGTTGTGCATCATGTGGCTCAGGAGGGAATTTATACTGATTCTCAAACATGTAATCCCCTGCTTGATATGGTCTCAGTGAAATATATGGGAACTGTGGTTTGAATTCAGGACTATCAGTTTGGAAAGGCACTGCACAGTGTTCCCAGAATGTGTATTTAGGCCACAGAATTGGTTCACGTTTGACAAGTAAAAAGGCATTGTAATATTGCACATAGCACACATGGGGCCCCATTTCAAATAATTCATTTTGTGCAAATGTTTGAAGCCTAGTTCTTAATAGTTCTCTGTATGTCCTAGACACAGGATTACTGGGTGTAAACAGTCTGGATTCATCAATCACAGAAAAGGTGTGGACTTGTAGCTGTGTTGCTGGGCCATTATAGGTCTTGAATGATGGCATCCACACATGACCCATAGTTAGAAGAAACATTTGTATTGAGACTGGAGTTCCTGGCTCTGGGAGCTCTCTTTTCTCTAACATGTGTGAAGAACTTAAAGGCTTTAGAACAACTTCTTTGCTTACAGGTGGAGTGGAAACCTTGCTCAGAAAATGCCCAGGAGTCAAGGAGATGAACAATAAAATGAGGCTGAACCACAGTAGGAGGAAATACACTGCCAGTAGTTTATAACACCGTTTTAGGAAGTCTGTCCAAACAAATTCTTTAATCACTTTAGCAACTTGGAAGGCTTTCTGTTTCCAAATTGGCAGACTTGCAGTACTTTCCTGAATTGTGGATGTGTAATCAAGAGTGGCGTATTCTTCCCCATCTTTCACACCTATCATCATCATTTGCCGGATCTCCATTTCTTCATCTTCCGTGGGCTCCTCACTTGGATGAGGGAGGTTCCGTGGAAACATTGCAGAAAATCAGGTTTTAGGTGGTCCACAGAAACTTGCCTAGTACCTCTCTTAGGTGGTATTGCGGGTAGGATGGCAGTTCTGGACCCTTTCACTCTGATTACTTGCACTGCTGGTCTGTAAGACGGGCCAAATGGAGTCTTGTCGTGGATCTTTTCCAGGACCCAATCTCCTGCTTTGAGAGTGTTCTCAGGACTGGCCTCAGCGGCTTCCACCTGGTGGGATTCCCTCAGCAGCTTTGTCACCAGCAGTTGCTCGGTCCTGGGTATAGGGCTGGGAAGAGCATGCAGGTCAGGCATAGACCTCTTTCTCCCAAACAAGAGTTCAAGTGGGGTCTTACCATTGCATATAGACTGGCGTGGTAAATTATTCACACTCCTGATCACTAACGCTACATGGTCTAACCAGTTCCCCCCCAATGACAGAATGCATTTTAGTCAGACACAACATTACTGAGTGGTTTGCCCTTCCTATGAGCCCATTCCATCTCTGGATGAGACGGGTCTTGGAAAGTGCATCTCTGATCCCCAAACCTCTAATGCCTTTCTCAGAGCCTGCTCTGTGAAGGCATTATCATTATCAGAATGGAGCATTTAAGAGTTACTGTCATGGCTACTACACCTTGGAGTGCCCATATGACTGATTTGCAGTCTTCTTTCTTTTGAGGAATCATCCAGGTAAACCTAGTGCAAGAATCTACTAAATGTACTTGTATTTGTTAACTGCTGGTAGTGGGCCTATATGGTCCATGTATTGGATCTCAAAGGGCGAGGCTGCCTTTCTCAAAGGAACCTCCCTAGGTTTCTTGATGTGGTCCACAGTTGTCTGTAAACATGTGTCACAGTTTGCAATATATATTATCACCTGTTGCCGAAGCCCTGGCCACCAGAAGCGATCAAGGAGCAGCTGTTATGTTGCACTCACTCCAAAATGGGTAGATGCAAGTCCAGCGTGTGTGGCTGCAATCAGCTTTTCCCTGTCTGCTCTATTTGGTATTAACCTTTGAATAGGTTCCCCTTTTTTCATAGGGAGGGATTGTGGCTATTGCTCTTTTATCTTCAATGTCATACATATAATTACTGGGGAAACCTTTCGGCCTAGGTACAATACCTAAACAAGCCTCTTTTATTTCCTCATCCATTGCAGTCGCTGAGCGAGTTATGGCTGCTATTGTTTTTCTCACTGTGTGCTCTTTGGCATATTTATCTGCCAATGCATTGCCAGTGCTATGAATGTGCCCCTTGGTATGTGCTCTTGTGTGCATTACCCATAGTAAAGGGCAAGTCTGTTTAAGAACCCAAAACTGCTTCCAAAGCTGCCTGGAAGCAATAGTTTTATGCCTAATGTCTTTGAAGTCATTTTGTATCCACCAATGCAAGTCAGTGTTATAAGCCCTGACAATGTAATCTGAATCTTAGACTACTAGAGTGGGCTTCCCTGAATCTGCTTGGCGCAATGCAAGTAATAACCCATGCAATTCAGCAGTCTGGGCAGACATGTCTCCCAGGTGCTTGGTTGCAATATCAGTATGTATAAACTCTTCTTCATGTGTGAAGCATCCTACGACTGCTGCGCATGCATCAGCGCACTTAGAGTGTGTCCCCACTACTGGGATAGCTGACCCATCTGAGTAAATCACCTGGAACAAATCAAACAATGGTATGTCAGGCCGTGAGATGTCTGGCTCTGTGTCCATTGTGCAACTCAATCCACTCAGTCTTTGCAATTCTGCCTTATAATGGTACTTTACATCTGGAGCATGTTGAGATGCTGACCATTGAATCCATCTAGTGTGTAATTCTTTTGCGTTTTCACTGAGATTCTCATGGGTGATGTATATATCATCTACATACTGCCAACAATTAGGAATGTCTGCGAGTAAGCTCTGTATTCTGCTTGAGAATGTGCTAGGTGAATTGTTATACCCCTGCATTATTTTAGTGAACTGGAAAGGAGTTCCCTTAAAAGTGAATGCAGTGTATTTCTGGCTTTCTACACTTAAAGGTTGTGTGAAATACCCATTGCCTAGATCAAGGTTTGTTTTATATTTTCATCTGTGTAAATTGGCTAGCAATCCAGAACTCTGTTGGTTCTGGACGGCCTCTGTTTTACAATGTGCATTCATAATTCTAAAATGTACAATATAACGGTAGGTACCATCTGGTTTTAAAACTGGGCTTAGTTTTGTGGACTCTGCGATGAGTGTGTGTACTCTGCATTCTGTGAAACCTGTAGTGCTGCCGTGTGTTTTTTCTCAACCTTCACTTCCATCCCCTCGGCCTTACAACGGTCTGGTGTTCGTGCCTGCTGGGAAGGAGATGTCTCATCAGTACCTTACATCTGGGGACTTTTCATGTGTTTCCTGTTTCTAAAATCATAGTCAGTAGGTCTAAAATGGGACTGGCCTCCGGTCTTACCCCACAACCGTCTACCCCTGTGGTTACCTTGCCACTGCGGGCTCTGCCTATCTCCTGCAGATTTCTCATTTTTATGCCCATAAAAATGAGAAATCTGGATATCTTTCTTCCTCTATGGGTGACAATTGCCGCCTCTGTGCTGTGGCTTATTGCCCTTTTTACCCTGGAATGAACCCCGTCCTTTCAAGGATCTCCCTTCATTGTGTGTGTCCTTATCTGGCTTAAGATCCTTGTTACCCTTTTTATGTGTGTCTGCTGGTCTTCTGCCAAGTGATCCCTGCCCAATGATTGATAGGTGGATGTCACTATGTCTCCAAATTGCTCCCTTTTCTCTTGCTCATTTAATTGGGACAATATTCCATGGACTTCTAACCTTGCAGGCTCTCCTTTTAATAAGGGTAGGATTATGCTCCCAATCATTTGATAATAGTTAGATGCTATAGACAGGCCTAGATTCATGGCTTCTGCCGCGCCTTGTGTTCCCATGAAGTCAGGTAGTATCAGTGCTAGTGATGTGATGGACGGCGTGCCTATCAGCTGTAAATAAAGCCAGCTATAGATTGAGATCCAGCTGTCACAGCTCGCTAGAGGCGGTGTGCAGCTAGATGGAAGAAACATAGCTAGGGCCCTGTGTCTCTGCAGGGGAGTTACTTGTGGATAAGCAGCTTGCAATTGTCCTATTTGTTCTGAATACCACTTGGGAATGTCTTCATTCTTGGATGGACAGGATCCAATATTATTCTCAATGTCTGTAGTTGCACCCCACCTGCATCCATCTGTCCTTGAGGTTGCTGCGCAGGCGCTATACCCTGCTGAGCTGCATATTGCAGTGCGATGTTTCGCACTATGTCAAGGTGGGTGGCCAACAACTGGTAATCAGCTTGCCAGAACAGACCACCTCGGTTTGGATGAAACCGAGCTAAGAATTCTAGTGACAGATTGGGTGTAGCTGCGGTGCCATCTGACTTAATTGCCCCTTGGGGCGTGATTTCCTGCCCGCCCCCCTCGACCCTATGTAGGGCTGTGTGGTGTGGGCACAGAATCACAAGTCTCAAGTTACGATGAGAGGCGCTGTCATGCCGCCGGCGTCTAGTCGGCGGTGGGGGCTATGGAACGCCTGGCGTTGGCGGCGCCGTTAGGTCGTCCATTGTTTTCCTGTCCATTTCCGGGTTTTGCCCGCTCTAGTCTTTCTCTGTCTCCCTGGTTTCGCTTCTTAAGCACCGCCCACTTCCGGGTTTGGTGCGTTGCAACTTTGTTTCTTTCCCTTGTTGCCTGCTCCGTGTGCTTTTTCCTCCGTGCTTACCTTGCTGACCCTTGGGCCTCCATTCGGCGTCTCTTCGCCGTTCTTTCTCTCTTTTTCTCGCCCGCGGCGTTCCTTCGCCGTTCTGGTTCTCCTGTCTTTCTTTCCTTTTCTCTCTTTGCCGCTTGCCCTCTCCGGCTGATTCCCACGTCCACCTCTCCTGGAAACTTCTAAAGACTTACCTCGCCTCCAGACACCTGTCCAGGATCCTTGCTTCAGCTGTCCTCCTTCTGACATCGGATCTGCAGGTTTTCATCACTTCACTCTCCGGACCTGCTGGACTGTTATCTTGTTCACCAAGGGTTTTTTTAAGTATCCGCTTTTTTCCCTCGTCTATTCGGTCCCTGCGGGAAGGAAGCCTCTTGCTTCCCTGCTTGGCAGGGAATTAGGGTGGCTTCCCACCGCGGACGGCCCTACCTCTTCTCAAAGAAGAAGAAGATCGGAAAGAAGGCTAACCGCCTCGAAACCTCTCCAGAGGACTCAGGTGAGGAGGAAGGGGAGGAGGTAGTGGATATAACTAATACGCCTTGTAAAGCTGCTGAGGTTGACAGTTTGCAACGCCCATGTCTTAAGGGACTGTCCAGACGTACCTCCCCCAGGTCGGGAAACGCCATACCTCGGAACTAATAGGGACCAGTTACCGAGGGGGCTATTCCGGTACCTACGTCTCTCTGTCTATCACACCTACCATCTACCCCTCCGAAGACAATCGCCTCATGGTTATTGCAGTCCAGTTGAACCACTTACATCAGACATTCAAAGTCCTAGAACTACTGGACTGCGGGGCAGCTGGATGCTTTATGGACGTCGTCTGGGCTGACAAGACTGGCATCAGTCGTCTGGAGAAGGAGGAAGACCAAAAGGTTGAGGGCGTTGATGGTACACCCCTAAGTTCCGGTCTCATCACTCATGCTACCTCTCCCATGATCATGAAGGTTCTCCATCATACTGACACCATCCAATTCGACTTGATCCGAGCAGCTCATTTTCCTGTCATCCTGGGGGTTTCCTGGCTCAGGAAGCATAACCCTACTATTGATTGGACCAAGAACCAACTGTCTGCTCGAAACAACCCTTGACTGCAACGATCCACACCCTTCCGGATCCTCCTACCCTGACGGATGTTCTATCCGTGAACAATATTCCTAAGGAGTGTCTTTGTTATCAGGAAGTTTTTCAGGGTGAAGGTCCTCAAGAACTACCTCCACATCGGCCTGAGGATTGCCATATCACCCTGGTGCCCAATGCTGTGGTACCGTTTGGCCGTATGTTTTCTCTTTCCCTCAAGGAGAAGAGAGTTCTCAAGGACTACCTGGACTCCAATTTACAACACAGTCTCATCCAACATTCCCACTCTCCTGCAGGGGCATCTATGTTTTTTGTTCTGAAAAAAGGTTTGGATGAATTAAGATCGTGCATCGACTACCAGGGCCTCAATCAAGTGACAGCAAGAGACCGTTACCCCATGCCTCTCATGAAGGATATTCTAGAGGCGGTGCAGGGAGCACAGATCTTTTCAAAGATCGATCTTCGAAGAGCCTACCATCTTCTGTGCATCCATCCTGGGGACGAATGGAAGACTGCGTTCCGGACTCCGTTCGGTCATTACGAGTACTGCGTAATTGTCATGATGCCCGCTCCCGGGGAGCCGGTTCAAGCCCTGCGTCCCCGAAAGCGGACATCCAGTCCCCAAGGAAAGATCCAGCAACCCCCATATAGGGGCCCTTTGGACAGTGTCCTGGCGCCTATGGCGCCAGGCTCATAAAAGACATCAGTCCTGGCGCCATAGGCGCCAGGCTCATTATGGGAGTGCTTGGGTGCACTTACCTGATGCAGACCATGCTGCAGGATCCCGGCCTCCTTGAGGCCTGAAAGGAACTACTTTACCTGTGGGACTAATTTACCTCCGGGCGTGGACGGGGAAGGATACATACCTGATTGGAGGAAGGATACATACCTGGGACTTCTTCCAAGGCTATTTAAAACCCACCCGAACAGCCACAGGTGCGTCACGTTGATCTGCATCTAACAGCTGGACGCTCACCGTGTCTGCTCCTGCATCCTGACTTCTGCCACGCCTGCCAGCATCCTGGATCACCTGCAAAGGAAGAGAAGAAGAGAACAGAAGAAGGAAAAGTCCTTACCTGCTAAATCCGCATCCCGGAGATATCTCGCCGACAATCCTGAAAAGGAAGACTTTTATTTAAAAGCTCATTGCGTCGATCGCTGCAGCGCCGCATTCCACTCACCTTTACAGGACGCCTCCATGTTCAGCAGCGATCATCCGGATTCGCAGTGACGCCCCAGCGCCTAGGGAGAAAAAGGCAAGAACAAAAGGTGAGAGAGAGAAGGGAATAAGGAAAGCTAAATCTCCATGTTAAGACTTACCTGTTGATTCATTCCCTCTTCATTTTGGGTCCGCGCCGCATCCTGGCATTTCCGGACCCCGGCCCCTAAGGGGAAAAAAGGACATCAGCGTTAATGAGCGAATGAAAAGACATTACCAAAAAAAGCTCATTAAAGACTTACCTGATTTCTACAAGGATTTCACCTCTCATCTCGGGTCGGTGCCTGTTGCCCGGCAATCCGTACCCCGGCCCCTATGGGGAAAAAGACACTAGCATTAGTACATTAATGCATGGACACAAGGGGAACCTCTTATCAAAAAACTTACCTGGAAGCCAAGCAAGTTTGCTTCTCACCAATCCGAAAATCCAGTGAAGTAACTGGATACCAACGCGTCCCTGCATCAGAAGCATGATGGAGAGCTTGTCCTCTCCACCCTAAGGTGAGACGCTACGGGGAATCACAGAAGGGTTTCGAGGAGGGTGAGAGGGGAAAGTGGGAGGCCGATTGCATTACCCCGCAGACAGTTAATCCCCTATTTTCGCCTACAGAAGGATACTTCTGCGAGCCAGATAAGCCAGATTTGGGGGCCCGGTCCAGTCCGTCTTCCGAACCCTGCGCATCACCTTAGAAGAGGTCACAGCAGGCCAGCACCTCCGTGGGAGTCAGGTGAGGGTTACAGAACGCAAAGACTTCCTACAAATTCCCACCCAGGCGCTATGGAAAGTTCTGAGACTGATCAGTTGGCCCAATTACTGGGGGAATTACGGGCCGAAGTACATGCCGCTCGTCAAGAGACTAATGCCCTCAGGAGGGAATTAATAATATCAAAGGAAAGAACTGATGACCTGGCCAGACAGCTTTTGCAAGGACAAGCTGGGCAAACTCCTCTACCCGGTTCCGGAGGGAACCCCGCTCCTGTGGTTTCCAGTAACCCTGTGCAGATTAATCTACCCGGAAACATGCCGCTGGCCCCACCCGAACGCTTTGCTGGGGACCCCAAACGATTCGCCTTATTCATGAATCAGTGTCGTTTGCACTTCCTATGCAGACCTGGGACCTTCCCTAATGATCAGACCAAGGTAGCCTTTGTATTGTCATATCTCAGCGGCTGCACTGCCGATAGGTCAGTTCCACTGGTTACTCAAGATGACCTGATTCTCCGTGATTTTCAAGGGTTTCAAGCAAGCATGGAAAGGTTATTTGCTCGACACTCTCAGGGGCAGGCTCTGGATGACGAACTTCTATCCCTGAGACAGGGCAATCAGGACCTCCTATCCTATATTGCAACCTTTAATAGACTAATTGTGGAAAAGGGATGGCCAGAGGATAAAAGAGTCACATTGTTTTAGTGAGGCCTACGTGGAGAACTTAAAGAAAGATGTCTTGGCCCAAGTTGTAAATCCGCCCCAAGAATGCACAGAGTATATAGACTTAGTGGTCCAATTGGATCACAGACTTCAAAACAGAAAAGCAGATCGGTCCAGGTTTGAGACCCGGGTGTTGGTCAAGACCCATGCTAATCCCAAGGGAGTTGATGTCTCTGAGCCTATGCAAATTGGAGGGGTTAAAGGACCCTTAACTCAAAAGGAACGTGAAAGGAGGCGGCAGTTAAAATTATGTCTTTATTGTGGGAATTCTGGACACTTTCTACGAGATTGCCCGGCAAAACCACCCCGAAAAGCGGTAGGAGCTGCTGATAAAAACCATGAAGACTCTGTTTCGGGAAACGACTCCGCCCGACGTAGGGGTCCGCTTGCCGAGCTTGAAAAATAACTCTCAAGACCCCGCATTTCATTGTGCCAATGGTTCTCGTAGATCCAGAACAGCCTAAGCGGTTGCATGCAATAAAGGCATACATCGATAGTGGGGCTATTGGAAACTATGTGGATCGTGAATTGGTCTCTAGGATTAACCTCCCTCTCCGTCCTAAAACCAGCAAAGATGTCATCACCACAGTCGATGGAACTGAAATTGCCTCTGGACCGGTAACGCATTCCACTACTGAGGTGACTCTTATTGGTCCCGACGGCCATCGGGAGGGTGTTGTGTTTGATGTAATCAAGGCTCCACAGTTTCAGGTTATTCTTGGAATCCCTTGGTTAGAGACACATAATCCTCGAATTGATTGGCGAGCTAAGAGAATAACCTTCCCGGATTGTACACAAACCTGCTACCCAGAAAACCTGAAGATTGATCTAGCATCTATAACCTCTGCCTCCATGCAACTACCTCCAGAATACCAAGACTTTCAGGACGTCTTCCAAAAGGAACAGGCCAACACGTTGCCTCCTCACAGATCGTACGATTGCCAAATCAATCTGGTGCCCGGTGCACAACCCCCTTGTAGCAGGATTTATGCCCTTACCGAACCTGAGAACCTGCATTTGAGACAATATTTGGATCAATACCTAGCTAATGGTTTTATTCGCCCGTCAAAGTCCCCGGCATCCTCGGCTTTGTTCTTCGTGCCCAAAAAAGAAGGGGACCTTAGAACTTGTATCGATTACCGCGCATTGAACCAGATAATGGTTAAAAACCGTTATCCTCTGCCTCTGATCCCTGAACTCCTTGACCAGGTGAAGGACACTTGCATATACACCAAGTTAGATCTCCGGGCGGCTTATCATCTGGTACGAGTTAAAGAAGGCGACGAATGGAAAACTGCCTTCCGTACTAAATACGGATTATTCGAGTACCAGGTGATGCCTTTCGGATTGTGTAACGCGCCGGCTGCCTTCCAATACTTCATGAATGATGTCCTTCGGGAACTCATCGGGAACTCATCGATGTTTGTGTTGTCGTATATATCGATGACATTCTGGTGTACTCCTCTTCGGAATCTGATCACAGAAAACACGTCAGGGCAGTACTTGAAAAACTGCGACAACACAAACTATTTGCTAAATTGGAGAAATGTGTTTTCCATACCACAGAAGTCGAGTTTCTAGGTTTCATCCGGACACCCAAAGGAGTCCGAATGGACTCAAGAAAAGTGGATGCCATCCTCAAATGGCCATCACCTAGCTCTGTAAAAGGGGTTCAAAGTATGCTCGGCTTTGCCAATTTCTGTTGCAGGTTTATCCTGGAATTTTCACGCGTGGTACAACCCATTACTGCACTCTTGAGGAAAAATAAACGTTTTGAATGGTCTGAAAAAGCCGAGCAGGCCTTTCAGGATTTAAAAGCTAAGTTTACCTCTGCACCTATATTGAAACACCCGCGTCCAGATCTCCCTTATGTCGTCGAGACTGACGCATCCAGCCTAGCCATGGGAGCTATCCTGTCCCAAAGAGATCCCGAAACCAACCAACTGCATCCCGTAGCATTTTGGTCCAGAAAATTCTCGGCACCCGAGGTTAATTATGCAATCACTGACAAAGAACTGTTAGCTATTAAGTCCGCTTTTAAAGCCTGGCGGCATTATCTGCTTGGCGCTCAACACACCATCACAGTGATCACTGATCACCGGAATTTACAGTATTTGAAAACCGCCAAGGCTCAGTCATCACGGCAGCTCCGATGGGCTTTGTTTTTCGCTGAATTTGATTTCGTGATTACCTATCGACCTGGCTGCAAGAATGGCAAAGCAGACGCCTTATCCCGAATTGGAATGGGAGAATCTGATACAAACTCAGAACCAGTACCAATAATTCTCGAACAGAGGATTCTAGGCATGACTTTGTTACAGACGCTAGAAGACATTCAAGCCAGAGTGAAACAACTCCTGGACCCTACAACCTTACAGGATTGGATACAAAAGGGATCAGACTTTACCATAGATAATGGTTTACCTTATTTCCGAGGACGCTTATTCCTGCCACATAAGGAATTACACGAACTAGTTATTTGCGGTTATCATGATACATTAATAGAGGGACACCCCGGTATTGCCAAGACAGAGGAAAAGGTGAAACGACAATTTTGGTGGCCCTCTTGGCGAAAAGATGTTAAATCTTTTGTGATGTCCTGTGGTGTTTGCGCCCAAAATAAAAGTCAAAAGAAAAGACCAGCCGGTCTCCTTCAACCTCTAGACATACCGCCAGCACCCTGGCACACCCTATCAATGGATTTTATTGCAGACCTGCCTACTTGTTCGGGGTACAATACTATTCTGGTAATTGTGGATTTATTTTCCAAAATGGCCCACTTTATTCCTTTGAAAGGTTTACCTTCAGCTTCTGTCCTAGCCGAAGAATTCCTCGAAAATATTGTTCGGCTACATGGATTCCCATCTATACTAATCTCTGACCGGGGAAGCCAATTAATTTCCCACTTCTGGCGCAAATGTTGTCAAATGGCGCAGAGCGACATAAGATTATCGACCAGTCACCACCCTCAGACCGATGGTCAGACCGAGAGGACAAATCGGACCCTAGAGCAGTACTTACGGTGTATGTTACAGCAATCTGAAAGCAACTGGAAAGACATTCTTTGGATAGCCGAATACGCATATAATAATTCGGTACACTCTGGAACTGGCCACAGTCCTTTTTATACTTTGTTTGGGCATCACCCTCGAACCTCAAACCTTGACTCACCTCAGAACCTCGGAATGCCTGCAGTAGAACATCTGCATTCTACAATTACCCAAGCCTTCAAAGAGGCAACTACGCATTTACAACAAGCCAAGAGAAAATACAAGGAGAATGCTGATCTACATCGGAGTGAAGCACATCAGTATCAGATTGGGGATCAAGTGTGGTTAGCTACCAGACATTTACCACTCAAAGGGCCTCGAACTTTTAACCCAAAATATCTGGGACCTTATTCTATTACGGCAATAATTAACCCAGTGGCTGTTAAACTTGATTTACCAGCTAGTATGCGAATTCACCCTGTTTTTCATGTGTCACTTCTGAAACCAGTGGTACCCGGAACCCGACTACTCAAACCTCCAGAACCTATTCTAATAGATGGGGAGCCCGAATTCGAAGTGAAGAACATTTTAGACTCAAAAATGTTTAGGTCAAAACTGTTCTACCTAATTGATTGGAAGGGGTACGGACCGCAGGAGAGGTCGTGGGAACCCAGCGACCATGTGCAAGCACCTCGATTAGTCAGGAAATTCCACCGACTCTTCCCAGACAAACCAAAACCCCCGGAGGGAACAACCTTGGGAGGGGACTTGGGGGGGGGGGGGAGGGGGGAGGAGAAGTGCTGTCATGATGCCCGCTCCCGGGGAGCCGGTTCAAGCCCTGCATCCCCGAAAGCGGACATCCAGTCCCCAAGGAAAGACCCAGCAACCCCATATAGGGGCCCTTTGGACAGTGTCCTGGTGCCTATGGCGCCAGGCTCATAAAAGACATCAGTCCTGGCGCCATAGGCGCCAGGCTCATTATGGTAGTGCTTGGGTGCACTTACCTGATGCAGACCATGCTGCAGGATCCCGGCCTCCTTGAGGCCTGAAAGGAACTACTTTACCTGTGGGACTAATTTACCATCCGGGCGTGGTCGGGGAAGGATACATACCTGGAACTTCTTCCAAGGCTATTTAAACCCCACCCGAACAGCCACACGTGCTTCGCGTTGTTCTGCATCTAGCAGCTGGACGCTCACCGTGTCTGCTCCTGCATCCTGACTTCTGCCACGCCTGCCAGCATCCTGGATCACCTGCAAAGGAAGAGAAGAAGAGAACAGAAGAAGGAAAAGTCCTTACCTGCTAAATCTGCATCCCAGAGACATCTCGCCGACAATCCTGAAAAGGAAGACTTTTATTTAAAAGCTCATCGCGTCGATCGCTGCAGCGCCGCATTCCACTCACCTTTACAGGGCGCCTCCATGTTCAGCAGCGATCATCCGGATTTGCAGTCACGCCCCAGCGCCTAGGGAGAAAAAGGCAAGAACAAAAGGTGAGAGAGAGAAGGGAATAAGGAAAGCTAGGGGAAAAAAGGACATCAGCGTTAATGAGCGAATGAAAAGACATTACCAAAAAAAGCTCATTAAAGACTTACCTTATTTCTACAAGGATTTCACCTCTCATCTCGGGTCGGTGCCTGTTCCCCGGCATTCCGTACCCCGGCCCCTATGGGGAAAAAGACACTAGCATTAATACATTAATGCATGGACACAAGGGGAACCTCTTATCAAAAAACTTACCTGGAAGCCAAGCAAGTTTGGTTCTCACCAATCCGAAAATCCAGTGAAGTAACTGGATACCAACGCGCCCCTGCATCAGAAGCAGGATGGAGAGCTCGTCCTTCCAGACCCTAAGGTGAGATGCTACGGGGAATCACAGAAGGGTTTCGAGGAGGGTGAGAGGGGAAAGTGGGAGGCCGATTGCATTACCCCGCAGACAGTTAATCCCCTATTTTCGCCTACAGAAGGATACTTCTGCGAGCCAGACAAGCCAGATTTGGGGGCCCGGTCCAGTCCGTCTTCCGAACCCTGCGCATCACCTTAGAAGAGGTCACAGCAGCGCGAACCAGGCCAGCGCCTCCGTGGGAGTCAGGTGAGCGTTACAGTAATGCCGTTCGGCTTGGTCAATGCGCCGTCTATCTTCCAGCGCTTTATGGACAGAACATTCTCTGATCTTCTTTTTCATTGTGTCATAATCTACCTCGATGATATCTTGATATACTCGAAAACTGCACAGATCCATAGTACTCATCTCATCCAAGTTCTTAAAAGGCAACAGGACCACCATCTCAAGGCCAATGTAGAGAAGTGTGTCTTTGGAGTTTCTCAGATAAACTACCTTGGTTTTATCCTATCCGCGGAAGGCATCCGAATGGACCCAGCTAAGACCGAAGCTATTTTGCATTGGCCTACTCCGGAATCAGTGAAGGATATCCAAAGGTTCCTTGGGCTTGCGAATTTTTATCGCAAATTCATTCAGGGATTCTCGGAGACGGTTCTCCCTATTACCAGGCTACTCAAGAAGACTTCCAATCCTTTTTCCTGGACTCAAGAAGCTGATCTAGCCTTCTTACTGTTAACGGAGAAGTTTTGCTCTGCCCCCATCCTCCGACAACCGGACCAAGGATTAAGATTCATTGTGGAGACCGATGCCTCGTCAGCTGCTTTGGGTGCAGTTCTCTTACAGGAACATGCTGGACTCGAATACCCAATAGCCTATCTTTCCAAAACCTTGAATGTCAGTCAATCACATTACTCCGTCATTGAGAAGGAGCTTCTGGCCATGAAGACTGCTTGTGAAGAATGGCGACACTTCTGCAGGGGGGCATTCACCCATTTGAGATAAGAACGGATCACAAGAACCTCAAGGTCCTGCAGAATATGGAGTGCGTCAATTCCTGCCAGGTCCGGTGGGCCCATTTTTTCTCTCAATATGACTTTTTCCTGACCTATCTACCAGGATCTAAGAATATCCTAGCAGATGCCCTTTCTCGAAGGCCATGTTCTGGTGGCACGACCAGAGAACTTCCCAGTTTGCTTCTAACGGACGTAAAATTCATATATACTGTAGATGCCTTTTTGGAGAGGGTACGTAAAGGCACACAGTCTGAGGGTATTCCCCATACCATTCTCCACTCAGATGACATGACCATACAGAATGGCCTGGGATTCAAGCAACAACGTCTCTACCTACCCGATTCCCAGACTCGACGCACCACACTAAGATGGTGCCACGACGATCTTGTGGCTGGTCACAGGGGGGCGAAGAATACTCAAACTTCTTCGACAGAGTTTTTGGTGGCCAGAAATGTCTAAAGAGGTGGACTTGTATGTTCGCTCCTGCCCTATATGCTGTAGATCTAATCACTCTACCCAACGACCCATTGGTTACCTACAGCAGAGTGAGGTACCAAAGAGACCCTGGAGTATTATCTCGACAGACTTCATCGTGGAACTGCCTGCTTCAGAGGGATGTTCCTGTATTATGGTCACGGTTGACTGTTTCTCTAAAATGGCCCATTTTACACCCTTGGCCGGGTTACCCACGGCATCGGAGATGGCAACCGTGTTTGCCAGAGAGATCTTCCGCCTACATGGCACTCCCAGTAGAATTATCTCGGACAGGGGTTCACAATATACGTCACGCTTCTGGAGGGAACTTTGTAAGAGGCTGGGCATTGACCGTGCCTTATCGTCAGGTTTCCATCCCCAAACCAATGGACAGACCGAAAGGACAAATGCCACTCTTGAGCAATATCTACGTTGCTTCACCAACAACCAGCAGGACAATTGGGTTAGCTTTCTCCCGACTGCGGAGTTTGCCTTTAATTCTGTTCACAGTGCCACTGGTCTTAGTCCTTTCTACTGCTCTTATGGGTATCATCCCAGCTTTACTCCTTCCTTGTCTCTTGCTCCTTCTACTGTTCCTTCTGTGGACTCTCTTCTCCTCACTTTGCAAGAGGCCCATAAAACTGCCATCGATAGTCTACGGGCTAGTAGCTGTCGCTATTGTACTCAGAGTAGCCCCAAGCGCTTGCCCTCCCCCGCTTGGCAGAAGGGGACTAAGGTATGGTCATCCACCAAATACCTCCCGTGTTGACTTCACCCCTCTAAGTTGTCTCCCAGATTTCTGGGACCTTTTTCCATACTGCGCAGGATCAACCCTGTTGCCTATCGGCTTTCTTTGCCCAAACACATGCACCGCTTGCACCCTGTTTTTCATTCCTCTCTTTTGAGGGAGTTTAGGTCAGATCCCTATCACCGCTCCATTCCGACTGTACCGCCCCCGGTTGCTTTGCCCCCGGAGGAGTATGAGGTGGCCTCCGTTTTGGACTCCCGCTTGCGGGGTGGTCGTCTGGAATATCTCATCCATTGGAAGGGGTACCCCCACTCTGAGGACTCCTGGGAACCTGTCTCCCATGTCCATGCCCCGTCTTTGGTTCAGAGGTTTCATCGTCTCTTTCCGGGCAAGCCGGGGGGGTTCTCCATTGGAAGGGGGCATACTATCATGCCGCCGGCGTCTAGTCGCCGGTGGGGGCGTTGGCAGCGCCGTTAGGTCGTCCATTGTTTTCCTGTCCATTTTCGGGTTTTGCCCACTCTAGTCATTCTCTGTCTCCCTGGTTTCGCTACTTAAGCACCGCCCACTTCCGGGTTCGGTGCGTTGCAAATTTGTTTCTTTCCCTTGTTGCTTGCTCCGTGTGCTTTTTCCTCCGTGCTTACCTTGCTGACCCTTGGGCCTCCAGTCGGCGTCTCTATGCCGTTCTTTCTCTCGCCCGTGGCGTTCCTTCGCCATTCTGGTTCTCCTGTCTTTCTTTCCTTTTCTCTCTTTGCCGCTTGCCCTCTCAGGCTGATTCCCTCGTCCACCTCTCCTGGAAACTTCTAAGGACTTACCTCGCCTCCAGACACCTGTCCAGGATCCTTGCTTCAGCCGTCCTCCTTCTGACATCGGATCTGCAGGTTTTCATCACTTCACTCTCCGGACCTGCTGGACTGTTATCTTGTTCACCGAGGGTTTTTTTAAGCATCCGCTTTTTTCCCTCGTCTATTCGGTCCCTGCGGGAAGGAAGCGTCTTGCTTCCCTGCTTGGCAGGGAATCAGGGTGGCTTCCCACCGCGGACGGCCTTACCTCTTCTCAAAGAAGAAGAAGATCGTAAAGAAGGCTAACCGACGCGAAACTTCTCCAGAGAACTCAGGTGAGGAGGAAGGGGAGGAGGTAGTGGATATAACTAATACGCCTTCTACAGCTGCGGAGGTTGACAGGCGCCTCATGGGTTCCGGCCTAGCGCTTTGATAGTTTCCCTGAGTGTTTGCACCTCTTGTCATAATTCACCAAAATTCAGCCAGAGAATATTGTGTAGTTCGGTTTGACTCAGAGAGACCTCATTTTGAAGCATTACTCAAAAATATGAAGCTGACACTGGAATGTAGCAAGTCAATATATTTAATATCATTTCTGATCTCTACCAGATTTAATCATCATTACACCAGCTATGATTAATGCAGTAAAAAAGTAGCATACTGTCAGATAGAGAACCAGCATTGTCGCATAAGCTAAAAGCATGATTCGCATTTAACAGAGATAAAGTACAATTCATCATTCTGAAACACCAGCTTGAGCAATCATGGAGTTCATGTTATGTTTGTCTGAGCTATACTATGGTATGATCAGGAGTGGAGTGACTTCATAAAACATGCCGTCAGTCTAACATATGCAAGAGAGGTTCAACCAACACACTTGAAACTCACGTTCTCCTGGGCTTGCTGCTCTGACCTGCTAGCGACTGCTCTTACCAACCCCCCACAATCTCATGGTCTGCCTGCTACAGAATCTCTCTAGCCTTAGTCTGTTGTGCTTTTATATTGACACCCGTGACTTAGCCTACATGTACTATGTGCGTCACTTCCTCGATCTGGAGAGAAAGTCTAGAGTCTGAATCTGCTCTTATGCTTCAGTTTGCGGTGCACACATTATTTGCCTATGTGGGAACCCAAGTGAAAGGAGATGTCTGTGCTTCTTCATTATTTCCATTGAAATGCATGACCTTCTGCTCGACGAACAGGCAAGGTGCTGTGTTTTTTCCTGGCCTACTTCGAATGCCATTATATTGAATGCATTTTCTGAAGGGGTTTAAATGTGACTATTGCTTTGGACGCTTTAACCAAACATGTATTTGGTACCCTTCTTCCTGTCTATGGCTGCTTTCTGCTACGAGCCCATCTAACACAGGAAGCTGATACTTGTGGTTGGTTCAAGGGGGAAACTGTTCACCTTTAGCTGACCCTTTCGGCAAGTGCCTGTGGGTTTACAGGGTTATAGGCGAAAGGATCGAAAACAAAAGGCTCGAATGCCTTTTTTTCGACACCAAACGGACCAAAAAAAGGGTCGAATTTTTTTTATTTTTTATGGGGGGGGGGTTTCCCCCAACCCCTGTTTTCATTTTATAAACAACTCTTTCTGCATACTAAACTTAAAAAATATATAAATAAACAAAAAAGCATTTGTCCTTTTTTTCCGGTCCTTTTGGATTCGAAAAAAAGGGCATTCGATCCTTTTTTTTTTCGATCCTTTGGCTGGACACCGGTTTACAGTTAGTGTCTGCTTCTGTCTTTTGAACGCCACACTTGTATTGTGTGTGAATGAGTGTTTTTTGCCCAAAGAACATCCGTAGCTTATTACTATGATGGTGTCAAGACCACGTGTATTTTTAAGGCATTAAGTCGTTGAAGACAAGGGGCTGCTATTCTGTGGTTAGGAAGAGGCATCTATCATGTCTTGTTAATCGCTTTCGCTAAAAGCCACAGAACAAGTTATGCCCTTGTTTTCCGAGGAACTCACAAGCGTTGTTTATCAATGACAATATATTGTCTACAGTAAATGTCTGTCTTTGTCTTTCGACACTGGCCATTGCCGTATTTGCAACCGTGTACTTCGTATTCACCGCACGCACAGTGAGTGAAGTGGTCTAATCTGTGGCACACCTGCCTTTGCTCGTTTGTAACCTTTGTAAATCATGACAAGCAAGGGAGGGAGAGAGGAAAAGAAGTAGAGAAAAGGAGGGTCTTGAGAAGTTTCCAGGGACTTAAGGAGGTCTGGCTCAAGTCTTTGAGGGGCAGGGTGGCCATTCCAGAGGGAGGCACCTGCCGAAGAGAGAGATCTACCCCCACTTTCCCCTTGAAAAAACATCTGATCTACAGAGAGTTGGAGCTAGAGGACCGAAGGGCCCTAATAGGGAGGTATTTCGGGATAGAGAGTTGGATATAGCGGGGTCCCAGGCCCCTGTAAGCCTTGTGGATGATGCAGAGGGTCTTGAATTTGATCCTCGCAGATACCAGGAGCCAGTGAGAGATTTTAGAGCTGGAGAGATGCAGTTCCTGGGCTTGAGGCTGAGGAGAAGTCTTGCAGTCCTTTTCTGGATTAGTTGAAGGCGGCAAAGGGAGGAAAGAGACAGATTGAGGAAGAGGCTGTTATAGTAGTCCAGCCTACAGAGGACCAGAGCTCTAGGGACATTGACTTTCTTGGGGAAGGTGAGAAAGGGGAGTGTGCCTCTAAGGAAGTGAAGCTGAAAGTGGGCCTTCTTGGCAAGGTCCATGATGTGAGGGGAGAAGGAGAGAGAGAGACAAGTCAAAGATGGCACCAAGGTTTTTGGCTTCACAAGATGCTGAGGGAAGAGGGAAGAGGACCCAAGGAGGGTGGCCAGAGAGTGGGGGGTAACAGGGAGTGGGGTCCCAATGAGAAGGATCTTGGTCTTACAGGCATTAAGACCGAGGTCATTCGCCCTGCACCATGCCTGAATAGCAGTGAGACAATCGGGAATGAGAGAGGAAGTAGAGGAGGCAGTGGAGGGAAGATTGAAGGAGAGCTGAGTGTCATCAACATAACACTAGATATGAGGAGAGAAAGAGAAACATAATAATAATAATAATAATGAGATCAAGTGGGAAAGAGGGGCAAGGTAGATGTTAAAGAGCCACAACGATATGATAGAGCCCTGAGGAACGCCGCAGGTAGAGAGTGAGGTGGAGGAGAGGAAAGGGCCCAATTACACCTGGGAAGGATGCTTACATAGGAAGTAGGTCAGCCAGTCCAGTGCCAGGTCCATGATGCCAAGGGTATCACAGAGCTTTTTTATTAAGATGGAATGATTGACCATGTCAAAGGTAGAGGAAAGATTGAGGAGAATGAGAACATAAGGAGAATTGGAATCAAGATTTAAGAGCAGGTCTTCGTGGGTGTTCGGGAGAGGAGTTTCTGTGCCTCTGGATGCTCTGAAGCCAGACTGGTGGTCATGGAGACAGCCAACACATTTGGTGTGCTGAATCAGTTGGAAGATGACCAACTTCTCCAATACATTTCCTAGAAAGGGCGATAGTTAGGCAGACAGGAAAGGTCGGCAGATGGCTTTTTAGGAGAGGGTGTACAACGGAGTGCTTGAAGGGTAGAGGGGAGGTGCCTGTGGCAAAGGAGTGATTACAGAAATCAGCTCAGGGAGGAGCGAGAGGCAAAATATTGTCCTTAATAGTTCTAGAAGAGCCAGGGAGCACCTGTTTGGAGGAGACTTTCATAGATTGGACAGCTTTAGAGACCTCATCCGGTGCTATGGGCAAGGAGGAGGAGAGTGTGTGGGAGGGAGAGAAGGGGGGGCAAGGGAGGCAGTATGGAGGGGAGGGGAGTAGAGGAGAGTGAGGAGAGGATGTCCTGTGACTTGGTTGTGAAATGGGAGGCCAGTGCAGTACAGGTTAGCAGTGAATGTGCCCGAAGTCTGCCACTTTCATTCAGCAGCTCTACACTTTGGTTTCAGTGAGGCTAGGTCAGAATCATACCAGCTGTTACACTTGGCAGCAGGCTTCATGCGAATCCTCGTGACAGGGGCAAGTGTGTCAAGGGTGTTGGTGATGGAAAGGTGAAGGTTAGCGAGGGCTGTATGAGTGGGAGAGTCAATAGCAGGAGTAGGAGAGGGATGAAAGTGGCGGCAAAAGCAGCAACTGACACTCGCTTCATCGGTCGAATGACGGAGGAGGAGTCTAGCAGTGTGGGCAGTGGCTTAGCCTGGGAGCCCAGGAGCCCCAGGTCGGAGGAGAGGAAAGCGTGGTCAGACCAAGAGAGTAGTTTATTGAGAGGATTAGAGATAGGCATGTCTGCTTAGATGTGCGCATCCAAGGTGTGTCCAGCTGAGTGGGTCAGACCGGTGGGAAGTCCCTTCTGTGGGAATTTGATATTGTGACTTTTTGTCATGCAGCGCCATTTTTCTAGATACCTACAAGTCTCAGGTCGAAAGTTGATGTTAATAAAATACGCTGCTGTACCGCCATCTGGGGCACTGGGTTCCTGTCACCCAAAAGAAATTCACCCTTTCTACACATTTGGAATCCCCCTTTTTACCAGATCCTAGTTCGTAAATACCTACATTTAATTTGCTTTTGTTCTGCCATCTGTAGAACAGAATCCTGATGGAACAGGATTTAAACAGAATTTGGTTTCCCCCGACGATTCCCACCCTCTGCATCTTTGCTCTCTGGCTCAGTTCTAAGCTCCCTTACACCTTTTCCCTACCTACATATATTCCTGAATTTTTTTATTTTTGCTTTGCGTTTATCCTTCCCTCTAATTTCACCCCCAATCTCTCCCTAACTATTATTGCTCTCAATTTATCCTACCCTTCTGATGTCTACCCGTGCTGTTCTTCTGATTAAATAATGTTGACTTTTGCGCAGCCCAAGAAGAAACATGTGCCTTCATAGGTAGCCCTCCTTTAAGACCCCTTGTAGAGGTTTCAGTTCGATCTCTTACCTATACTTTATTATTGTTATTTTTACTATTATTAATAAAATATTTGATAACACGCAAGCATGGCAAAGAATGTATCAGAGCACTGTTCAACATAAACATATACAGAATATTAAACATTTAAAAACAGTAATAAAAGCAGAATTATCACATGATAAAAACTGAAAAATACAAACAAGATAACCCAAATAATTAATAAGCAGCATTCCAATACCAGGATTTTAAAGCTTTTTGAAATGTCAAATACTCAGGTATCTGGTGTATTTCAGGTTGAAGAGGATTCCCACACGCAATAGCAGCACCAGAGAAAAATCTTTTGAATGAAGTTGAACGTTTACACCTGCGGACTTCAAGGCATAAAGAATCGTGACTATGGAGTCGTCCATAGCCACCAAAAATCATTAGTTTATCATCCAAATGAAGAGTCTGAAGATGGATGGCTTTGTAAACAATACAAATGAATTTTAAACACATTCTAAATGTATGCGGAAGCCAATGAAGACATAAAAATTGGAGTGATATGTTTTTTTTGGCTCCAAATATTAAACAGGGAGGAGCAGCATGAAAAACAGCTTTCAATTGAGCCAGTGAAGAGTGATTCAGACCTACTAAAAGAGAATGAACAAAATCAATTTCGGATAACACCGGGCCTTGGACTAGCAAACAAAAGTGCACAACAGCAATAAAAGGTTTCACAGCCCTTCAAGAAAAAAAGAAGATAATTAGCAGATTTAAGCATTGAATTTCTATGAAGAATTAGTGATACTCAAGAATACAAAATGAAGGCCAGAAATTAAGCAGAACAGGAACATTCTAAAGGGGCCCCTGGATTGTTTACTTCAGCAAACCAATCCACAAAGAAGACCTAGGGGGACGGAATTAGCAAAAAAGCAGCCTATCATCAGCATATAGGTGCATGCAAACGGTGTGCAGTCATAATGTCGACATCAATAATGTCGACAGTCAAAATGTCGACAAATTAATGTCGAAAAACAATAATGTCGACAAACAAAAATGTCGACATTATTCGATATTTTTTCGACATTAATTTAGTGTATGCATAAATAAATAAATAAATATATATATGATGTGTTGAGTATGAGGGGTGGTTGGGGGGGTGTGGGGGGGTGGCAGGGGGGTGTTGGGTGAGGGGGGGTTGGGGGGGGGACCCCCCCATAGTAAATACAATTTTTATTTATTTAATTATTGAATAAATAAATAAATAAATAATTGGTATGTGTTGAGTATGAGGGGTGAAAGGGTGGTTGGGGGGGTGTGGGGGGGCGGCAGGGGGGTGTTGGGTGAGGGGGGGTTGGGGGGGGGACCCCCCCATAGTAAATACAATTTTTATTAATTTAATTATTAAATAAATAAATAAATAAATAAATAAATAATTGGTATGTGTTGAGTATGAGGGGTGAAAGGGTGGTTGGGGGGTGTGGGGGGGGGGGTGGCAGGGGGGTGTTGGGTGAGGTGTTGATAGTTTTAAGGGTTTATAGTCATAATGTCAAAAAAAAAAATGTCGACATTTTTTTTTCGACATTATGACTTTTTACATTAAAAGTATAGAATGTCGACATTATTATTTTCGACATTATTTTTTCGACATTTTTGTCTGTCGACATTTTTTTGTCGACATTATGTATCACGCTCTGCCCACTAATGACCCCATGTACATATTATTAAAAAGAAGCGACGATAAGATTGACCCCTGAGGTACTCTAAACATTTGCACTTAGGGGTTCGAGGAGAAGTGGTCTGCTACCCCCATTATCGTCTGAGCTGGCTCAGTATGGTGAATCCAAGTCATGACAGCACTAAATAGTTGAAACCCAAATTCATCACCAAGTAATCCAAAAAGCAACCCCGGCCAGCAAAGGCAGAAACCAGGTGTATTTCTTTACTGCTGTGCAGCAATTGATAGGGAGGCTTGCAGAGTATCCCGTCCCAAAATGTTGGCCCCTGAACGCATAAACTTTGGGGATCTTATAGGGTTGTGCACAATAAGCTTTCTACAGAAGAGTCAATATGATAAATTTAGTTATATGAAGAATGAAGCTCCTAACAGAACAACTTCCAACCTGGGAGAGCATGGCTTTACATCACCATTTGGGTCCTGTACATTTCTGCTCACCTACCCACGTAATAGACCACCATCTCTAGTGGAACTTTTCATTGCACATAATATGACCTGATCCAGCGCCTACTTGATCTCTGCTCCGGTTTTCAGGCAGTATGCTACACCTTCATTGTGACACAGAGTGAGTCCTTGGGCACACCTGTGCCTCAAACAGAGGCTAATGACATACTTGAACAACCTTGTGGGTCTATTCGTGCATGGTAGCCAATCAGATCTCTTACCGTGCCACTCACAAAACATGGCTCAACTCCCTGCATCATCTCCCAACTATGGCTGATGTTTTGCTCTGACCGGTGTAAATGTAAGTCTGTGGCTCATAAGAAATAAAATACTGTTGGCTTCGACACAGGGTAACAGACCAAAGCAGTTACCCCCAACTCTTCTGCAGACCTTTTGGATCCCTAGGAACCTACATCTTTTCACCATCGATGATGCACTCAGATCTGGGGAAATAGGATCCTCTGCCCCAGAAGCATTTAGGATTGCCAATTTCCTCATCAGCTTTTCTAGTTCATTGAAGTCTTGGAGCACCTTCATTGCAGGTACTCCAGAAGAAACATAAGGGGCATTTGATTTGTGTCCTGGTAGTTTGAACACTGTAACAATTCGGAAAGCCTCTCCATTTGCTCAATCACATACTTGAGTATCCAGAAAGATCGAAGAGTGGCCTCCAAACCGTCAGGGTTTACCGAATTGGGGATCCATTCGCTGCAACGGACTCCACCTTATTGTTCAGGAGGCACATTGCTTCCACCGTTCTTTGTCTTATCGCAAGGTTGGCTTTCAATTGTTCCTCAGCAACAGTAACCTCCAAGAGCCATGCACAGAAAATTCCCGCTCCATTCCTTTTTATTTGGTAATCCATTGTTTGAAGACACATTTTTGCTGATGTAATGAAGCGCTTCACCTTATTCATTGTTTTCTGCAAGGTTTGAAATTGAGGGAAGCTGGGACCTATTTATCTCCTGCTTGTAGCCTACAAGAGCCTGGCTAGCCAGATACCAACAGCTACCAGGAGCTACTTTTGACTCCCCTGGCCAAATGATGCCGAACATATGTGAATTTATCTCTTGAGTGTTTGGGTCATTTTATAAATACACTTTAGTACACATCTATACAACATTTAAAGCATAAGGGGTCATAAATAATGGACAATGTTATACTTGCATCTTATGTGGAAGTTTTGTTTGCGGAACGCCATGCATTAGCTACTAGTTCCTCATTGGTAGCTCCTGGTTACGGCTGAATGCTGAATACCCAGGAGCTGGTTTTAGATCCTGTGGGCTACATTGACCCACTGAACAGAATTTTGCCAAAACCAAGCTGCATTTGCGCAGAAATGGCAAAATGGTTGCGCTAGCTCCTGTGAGCACCATGGCCTTAAAACTGCGTTTCGCAGCAACAAAAAGATGGCTGTGCCATCTTTCCAAGGATACATTGGGCAGAATGGAACAAGGGGACACACTGAGGGAGCGTGCCAGTGTGTCCTGACATATACAAATGGAATAGAGTGAAAAGGCAACACTGCTTTGCTGAAAACCCAAAGTCCCCATTAAAAAGGAAACTTTTAAAAAAAAAATGCTGCTCTGATGCTATTTTCATCTGCTCTTCCTTAAACTACTGTTATTAATATGGCCCTGCCATGCCCAGTATATCCCATTGTGCTTCAGCAAAACCAAACATGATTTCTAATTGACAGGCCCTGTCAAACCAACTCTGAGAAAAATCAACAAGGAACTCCACTTTTACCTGCACGGGAAAATGCGTTCATTTTCTTCACAATGTATCAAAAATCAGTAGTTCAAAAGAAACTCCAGCTATCTGAGCCATGTCAATTTCAAGACATCTGTGCTTCAAATAAAAATCCTGCATATAAGAAATAACTATAGCTGCAAAACAGTGTGGGAATCCAGAGGGAGATGCAAAACCGAATTTAAAAAGAAATGCCAGCTCTTCACCACACATGTAAAATGGGCTTTGCAAACTCAAGGAGAGAAAGGCCTGTTTTAAAAGTAAACTATTGAATAAAAGCCTGACATTATATAGCAATGTGAAGGGGTTTGTTGCTGGGGAAAATACACAGATGGGTTATTTATTTCAACTGGCTTGTATAATTCAGGGCCAAATATAAGAAAGTAAAACTGTTAAACTATATTGGCTGGATTTTGCAAGTTTCAAAAGGAAAATAGGTTTCTGCTTGGGGGGATGCTACCAACAGAAGGGCCTCTCTCAGCAGATTCTAACACCCCAGTGATAATGATTAGGTTAGATAGAATTTAGTCTAGGCTGAACCCCCTGACAATGAAACTCCCAGGACAAGAACGTGTGAAGAGGGGAAGGGGGCAATAAACCTTCAATCAAGCTGAAAGCCCCCACCTTGCTCTGGACGAAATGACAGTTGTTGGCAGCTGAAGAAAGAAAAAAATGGTCCAGTTACAGACAAAGGCCTGCCATTTGCTTCCAAAGACTATTTATGAATCAAAATGTAAAGACTTTTATCTCTGCAGCAAGACTTTGTAAAAATGTCGCTGTTTAAAAGTGATTTTATGGGCTTTGATTGAAGACATGGTAGAATTCACTGACCCATTGGGAATAGAAATGGCAAAGAATGAGGAATTACAAGAAAAGTATTCATGATGCCAATGCGAATTACTATACTTACATCCCTTATGTTAATCCACACATGTGTATAAAGCTATGGAATTTTAGGCCGAATCGTTCATACTCAAAATTACCAAAAAGTATTAAAAGGCCGAAACAATGTCTCATGGATTGCACAGCTGGAGTGCTATGCTCTACATAAAATATGTAACCTGTGTATATAATTTGCTAAGAAATTTCAATTGTATAAATGTACCGTTTGTGGCAAAATCGGATGATGGCTAAAATAACTGGGAGGTTTTTGGACAGTGTAAAACTTACATCATAAATCTGACATCATTCCCTTGAAATCCAACCAGTTTACAGTGAGGCGGGAACTAGCACCCCTGACCAATCGAGTAGTTTAGAGACCTGCTTAGCTAAACCTGCCCAGCCATATACTTTGGTGATGTCAATATGCATTATAAATAAGAGTCCCTGACAAGACTCTAGACAGACACTGTTCCTGATTTCCTGCACTGGCGTTCCTGACCTGTTCCATTCATCCTGCTGATTCCAGATTTTCACTGCAACTACAAGGCCTAACTGCTGCCCACTAACAGCAAGGCCTCAATTCTAAAAATCCCAATACCCAAAGAGAGAAGCTGTGGTTTTTGGGAAGCATCCTAATACCCACTCATTGCTGCCCACTAACTGCTGCCCACTAACTGCATCCAGTGACCCGACAGCCCAGCTGTCTTTTGCCCAGCTGTCCTTTGCCAGGCGCGCTGCGTGTAGTGACCAGAACCATTTATGGTCCAAAAAATCCCAAACTAGAAGAAGTGGATTGTAAATGTAATCCCTACCCCATAGAAATCCATAGCCTACCTTGTCTTGCATTTGTCCTTATCCCACTCTCTAGGCCATCCTATCCTTATCCTGATAACTTGTTAAAACTGTTAGAATTATCTGTGCACCCTGCCCGTGAATTTCTAAAGTGCTAGCGCCATCTCTTTTCAATTTTGTCTTGTGTAATCCTAAACCATTAGTCCTATTTCCAGTGATCGGACTGGTTTCCCCCAGGGTTGAATACGCGAATCAACCTTGGATCTTACTGTGTCCATCTTTGGTGGTCTAGTCTGAATATTCTAGTTTAGAGCAAAACTGTTCTTGTCACAACTGATTTCCTTTCCTATTTCACGGCTTCATTTACTCAAAGCGCACCTTTCTATATCTTGCATAACTCGTTCAGTTTCATAGCTAGACTCCTATTATCAACTCTAGAGTGTCCCTGTGATATATATCTATCCCCAACCCAAACACCGCACTCCAAATCAGAGTATTTCACCCGTTTTTATTAAAAAACATTTGGGTAATTTAAAACGGGAATTAAGAAAATGCAACCTTTACACGTGTCATTTGGCTGCAACATGTTTTAAATTTTCCATTCATTTTCGAATTATATGCTCTTGGTAATCCATTGCTTGTGATTGTTAGTGTCTATACATTGTTGCTTTAGTGAGAAATTGTCTTTACCTTAGAGTTTTAACAGCACATTAATTATTTATTTGTCAATTTCCGAGTGTCATTTCACAACATTGCAAGGGGTTTAAAATCTGTTTTCCACTCTTATTTGGTGAGGGAAGATCGGATTCTGATTCTGTTTTCTGCCTCTTATTCCTGATTACCTGCTGTGTCTTTCTATCCATTCAGAATCTATTATTTGTGGTTTGAGGGAACATTGCAGGGGGAAATCCTAACTTGAGTGCTATCTTTCCCAAATCAAAAAGTGCTCCTATTCCCTGGTGTTTTGTATATGTTACACTAGAAGGTTAAACCAAGTGCATTGCTTACATTCTCATTGTAATTATCACCCCATTGGTGATTGCTGCCCCATATTAAAAAGTATTTGATTTCTTTTGAATTTTAAAATAAATAAATAAATATTGCATTTTATCAACCAGCCTGGTTCATGGTCCATTGTGACCTGGTAATTTGAAAAGGGGGTGTGATACGAGTGGTGTACCATCTCAAACTGAATCTGTATAATATAAAGAGATAATAATTTCAATCGTGCCCTGCATACTAGGCTGAGACAAAGGTGTGCGCCAATCTTAATTTCGAGCCCTGTTTCTGTAACTTTAAGGGGGGCACTATAACCTCTTGAAATCCCTTTACCATAGCGTTCAGGGGTGGTGATTCCCTTAATTGTGACCACAATTTTTCCCTCCTACTTCTCTTCTCTGCCATTTCACTTTCTGCTTGCCCAACACTGTACTCCTGTGGATGTCAGACTAGCAGCACGAACCTGAAGTGACTTACACACCTAATAGAGGCCAGGCTCTGTTGGGAAAAGTTAAACTTAGCAACTCTGGTTGCACACTGCGTTGCTAAAGCGCTGTGTCCCGCATCGTGGAAGCAAGGGATCTCCATAAGTCTCTGCAGCATAGAAAAGGAGACATGGGGGGTGTGGTCTTGCGCCGTAGAAGATGGTCGCCTAATTCTGCTGCTGCGACCCACTGCTATATAATACGGCATTTCTTTTCAGCTTACTTGTGCCTTTGGAGAGATATCTTTGATCCGGCAGAATCGCTGTTCTATGGGAACCACGTTGTGCAGCATTTGGAACGTTTGTGCCGGAGCTTCAGAGCAGGTGGGCACGCTTCATCATCAACACGACTGCTGTTCCGACGACAGCTGCCTGACGTGAGGTAACGCGCAGAGGAAAATGAAGTATGACGCACCGGCTCGGGCCTTGTTGGCCTTCGCATCAACATTACATCAACAGCGCCACCGCCTGTGAACATGTTGAATTACTTGGATATACATTCTTTTCCTCAACATTCACAAGTTAAGTTTTCCCAATTTCGTGACTGTTAATTATATGACATTGCAATCCTTTTGACGTTTTAAGCTGGAGCTTGCTGCCTCTTTTGGTTTTTTGCTTTTCACCTCCTGAATCAGGAGAAACACTTCCTCACTGGAACATTCAGGGCTGCTCATTACGGAGGAAAGGAGTGTGTAGGGATATATAGAAGGCAATTACATTATTAATACTTATTCTGATGTTGAGAAAGGAAACGGAAATAAATGGATTAAAGGGGACAAAGAAAAGGCCAATAACTAAGGAGAAAAGTTAACGATTTAATCAAACCAAGGCTGTTTATAGACCTCTGCGCCCATAATCAATACAGGATCAGAGTGTCTTTTTTCAAACCTTTTTGGCACCTGAATGTATATAGACCCTTTATGACTCTCTGGAGATACATCTATTCATAGTACTGCTATTATTATATGCCCTCACCTCATTAAATAATTGAGCCCTTACATGATCACTCTTTGGGCCCCACCTCAGCTGCCTCTCCTAATTCAAAGCAATCACTTTTGGGTTCTTGTATCTGAAGCCTCAAGCTACAATGGCAACTGATAAGAGTAATCAAAAAACTACACCCGTCATAAAAGATGCTAACATTTCTGCAACAAACCTGAAAAGGCCTTAGAGTGACTCACCTCCTCTACCTGCTTTAGCGGATCCTGCCATTGAAGCCATACTGCAAGAAATTAGAGCACTGAAGCCCTTCATGGAGACGACTAATCAAAAAATTCAGCAGTTGGACGATAGATAAAAGGTTGTGGAAGATAGAGTGGAGGAAGTGGAGAGAAGAGTGGGCCTAGTCGAGGATGTCCATCCAAAGGTGGCGCAGTTGGAAAAAACAGTCAAGGATCTCCAAAGACATAATGAGGATTTAGAAAATAGAAGCAGATGCAATAACCTGCGCATATCAGACCTGCCTGAGGGCTGTGAAAGGCCTGACCCCATTGCATTCCTAGAAAAGTTACTTCCTGCCTTACTACATCTTCCTATTGAAACATCATTCAATATACAACAAGCTCATCGTACTGGCCCACTAAGAAATTCTCCATCTCCTCGCCCTCCTCCCCAAACTCTTATAGTATACCTGTTGGAATACACCCAGCTCTAACTAATAATCTCGTTGGTTAAAGACAAAAACTCCATCTCATGGGAAGGGAGCAAATTACATATTTCACAGGATGTGGCAAGGAGTACGGTGCTAAACAGGAAAGAATTCTTATCCTTCCGCCCAGCATTAAAATATCTTAGCATCAGGTATGGTTTATACCACCCCTGCTCCTTCAAAGTCACGCATTAGGGGCGAACGGCTATGTTTGATGACCCTGCTGACTTGAGATCATTTATCCATTCCATTAAATCCGAGGGCATCGACACATCTACACCCATTAATGCCTCTACCTCATCTGGAACATGAGGTCCTAGTCTTCTTGCTCACTTTGAGCATCATTCTTTGCTGTTACTAGTTATGTGTTATAACATTGGTGGGTCGGGCACTGTTGTGGCGTCCCTCTCCTGCTGTGAGTAGTCTTTTTTTCCCTCTCACTGCTCGGTAGGTGTCACCTACCCATGCTGCTTTTTTCTCCCTTTTTTCCCACTTCTGTCAAGGAGTTCCCCCCTTCTCACCTGAATCCGTTCTTTACCGGTGTTCTTGGAGGCTGCCTTCTTTCGGATGGATCGGGTTTTGAAGAAGGCGGCCCGTGTCTCTGCCGAATCCAGAATGCGTTCAGTTTTCCGGGAGGTCGAATCCAGGAATCCAGGAGAGAAGGTAAGTTCGCTAGAACTAGAATCCAGGAGGAAGAAGAAGGGGGGGGGGGATTTCGAGGTACCTCATATTCCAATTGGTCATCGACCAGTACAGGAGGAGGTCTGCAGGGTTTTTGGGAGGATGGATAGTAGGGTTTCAACTTCCAGGATTCAGGCAACTCGATCCGATAAGAAACAGGATTTATAATTTCCTTTATGGAAAATGGACCATAGTACCGAGGGGCGAGTTTACTAGGCCGTAGATGTCGGGGTAGTAATTTGGAGGACAACCATATCTGATCACTGACTGCATAAGAAGGGCCAGGTCTTCTTCTGGAATCTGCATATTTCTTGGTCTGTTTCCTGGCCTTCTCCAAAAATTCCTTGGCTTCTTTATGTATGTTGACAAGGGTTTCGATTCAGGAGTCAACTGTAGGTACTGGTGTAGATTGGGGAAGAACAGAAGGTAGGAACGACGGATGAAATCCTTGACTGCAATAAAAAGGGCTGATCTTAAGTGCCGAATGGTCAGAATTATAGTAAGCGAATTCAGCCACGGGTATCAGGAGCGACCAGTCATCCTGGACCTTGGTGGCCAAGCATCGAAGATACTGTTCCAGGGTTTGGTTGATACGTTCTGTGATTCCGTTGGTTTGAGGGTGGTAACCTGACGAAAGGGAACGTTGGATCCCTAAGCATTGACAGAGATGTTTCCAGTATTGAGAGATGTATTGAGGTCCGCGATCCGAAATGATCTTGGAAGGGAGTTCATGTAAACAGAATATGTGTTCCAGGAAGATTCCTGCTAGTTCAGAAGAGGATGGTAATTTACGCAGGGGCGTAAAATGAGCAATATGAGTGAACAGGTCTATGGTAACCATGATGGTGGTATACCCACGGGATGGTAGCAGTTCCACAATGAAGTCCGTAGCGATAATCTCCCAAGGCCTAGTTGGCAATGTAGGTTGTAGTAGAAGGCCCGCTGGTTTCTTGTTATTGTGTTTATTTTGATTGCAGACAACACAGGATTGAATGTACTGCCGTAGGTCGGGTCCCATCCTAGGCCACCAGAATTGCCTTTGTATTAGACAGAGGGTATTGGTGACACCACGATGTCCGGAGTGTAGGGTATCGTGGCAGAGATTCATTATTCTTTGTTGTAGTCTTTTTGTAGGGATGACCAACAGATTGTCTTTGAACAAATAACCTTCCCGGACCTTTACATTCCAAGGATATCCGAAATCAGGGGTAACGGGTACCGATCCTTGAGGGTACATTGATTTAGCCCGCGATAATCAAGGCAGGGTCTGAGTTCCTTGGTATCCTTCTTGGGAACAAAGAATAGAGAAGCACCAGCAGGAGATTTCGAAGGTCTTATGGTGCCATTTGAAGGTTGGTATCCAGGTATTCTCTTAGGGCCTTCTTCTCGGGTTCGGAAAGAATGAACATCCTGCCGAAGGGAATCACTGCAGAGGGTTCTGTCTCTATGGCGCAGTCTTCAGGTCTGTGTGGGGGTAAGGCCTGGACAATGGCAGTCGAAAACACATCAGCATAAGATTGATAGACTTCAGGAACTTGCATGACATTGGATACCATTAGTGGTGTCTGTTGTTAATGGAGGTTCTAGGGATAGACAATGAGACATGCAAAACTCTGAGCCTAGGAATAGGGAACCCGCAGACCAATTGATATATGGATTGTGTTTCTGTAGCCAGGGCATGCCCAATACCAAGGGGTAATGAGCTGACTTAATAATGTGAAACCTGATCAGTTCTCGATGGTGATTTATTGAAAGTTGGATCTCCTTGGTCTGAAAGCTTATGGGTCCTGATGTGAGGGGTCTTCCGTCGATAGCTACCACAGGCTGCATGGTGCTTCGTGACTCGTAGGGAATCTGATGTTTATCAACCCACTCATGATCGATGAAAATTCCCATAGCTCCGCAGTCTACCAGGGCCAAAATGGAATAGTTCATATTCTTGGATGGTGATAAAAAGGCCTGCAGTACCACCAAATAGTTTTGTCCAGGAGAATTCAAGGATGGAATGGATGTGGAGCAAACATCTCTCTCCCGAAGCTCTGCTCCATCTAGGATCGGGAGCTGGCGTTTCCCGAACGCTGAGGGGGTGCTAAAGGACACTCTCTAACCAAATGCTTATCTGAGCCGCAGTACATGCACAAGCCCGTATGTATTCTCCTCATTCTCTCTTGTGGGGATATGGGTCCACGAAAGGCCCCAATCTGCATGGGCTCGGATTCTGAAACAGTGCTTGGGTTGATTTCTGGTCTGGGGGTACCCTCAAATGATAACTTGGAAGGATTTCCCCTGGGTTTCTTCTTTTCTGACTTCCTTTCCTGGATACGGAAGTCAATCTGCATGGCAAGATCCATTAATGCCTGGAATGAGCTTGGTCGTGCCACTCTGGCCAGCTCATCCTTAATTTCTTCGTTCAATCCTCTCCTGAACAGGGTAAAACTCGCCTCAGTGGACCAGTCGGCTTCTTTTGCCAGTTGTTTAAATCGGGTCACATACGTGAGCATATCCTGGGTCACTTGCTGAAAGTCTGACAAGCGTTCTTGTGCACTATAGACCTGCTCAGGGCGGTTAAACATGTCTTTTAGGGCAAGTATAAACCCATCATAATCGTCTAGGAGGGCATCGCCAGAGTTAACAAGGGGAGTGGCCCAAGTTAAGGCATTCCCGGAAAGGTGAGAGATTATAAAACCCACCTTGGCCCTGGGGGTCGCAATTTAGTAGGGCTTGAAGTTAAAATGAACCAAGCACGAATCCAGGAATGCACGAAGGGTCTTTTCGGAGCTGTCGGATTTATCCACGACTCCGCCCAGTATAACACTCTCTTTTGTAGCAGAATCCCGGGATAGAACCAATTGTTTGAGAGCGGCGTTCTCCGCTTTCAGATTCTGTACCTCGGTTGACAGTTCCTGCATACTACGCATCAAGTCCTGCACGGCAGCCTCCATGTCGATATCGCTTTCGATTGGGTGGCGTCTCAAACTGTCAAGGAGTCCCCCCCCCCCTTCTCACCTGAATCCGTTCTTTACTGGTGTTCTTGGAGGCTGCCTTCTTTCGGATGGATCGGGTTTTGAAGAAGGTGGCCCGTGTCTCTGCCGAATCCAGAATGCGTTCAGTTTTCCGGGAGGTCGAATCCAGGAATCCAGGAGGCAAGGTAAGTTCGCTACAACTAGAATCCAGGAGTAAGAAGAAGGGGGGGGATTTCGAGGAAGGGATAGCGGAGTGGAAAGGAGAAGAACCGCGAGCTACGGAGCACACGTCTGGTCGCTAATCGCTATAGCATTGAGACGCGCGGAATGCGTGGTCTAGAAATGGAGAAGGGTTACGTCCAACGCATGGAGCGAGAAGGGAATGCGTTGGACGGCCATATTGGAGGTATTAGTTGTTTAAGTCCGTTGTGACAAGGACCATGAGGCCCAAAAGGGGCGCACCCAGCGATTCATGACAACTTCCTAGTCTGATCATCCTTTTTGTTCCTAAGTTACAAATGTTGTTCATTTGTTTTTTCATGACTTGGAGGATTTCTCCTCACTTGCTATCTTCATGCAGTAAGCAATTGATCAGACTTCCCCAAACTATCCCCTCATCCTTATGTGTTTTCCCTTTATGTCTTATCCCTGTCTTCAGAGGTCCTAATGGCTTTATTTCTATATTGATTCACGCTGTCTTGGTACTGTACTGTTTATTTAGATTTGTTAGCACTCAGTACATGTTAAGTGACTATACGATGCCTCTAAATTTACATAAATGGCTTCATGATATTTAAATGTGTAACTTGAAACATTAAGGGTTGCAATAATCCTATTAAGAGAACCAAAGTTATATCCCATCTCAATGAATACAAACCGTCTGTAGCATGTATACAGGAAACACATTTAACATGTGCTGAAGCGATTAAATTCAAAACCCTGTGGATCAAAGAGTGTATTGCTAGCCCTGCAGTCGGTAAGAAGAATAGAGTTGCTATTCTCCTCAACAAAAAACCATCATATAAGATTCTGGGCCAAGATGCTGATACCTTGGGGCATTGGGTAAGGGTCAAACTTCGGGTAGGGTCAGATCATATTTCTATTCTGAAAATCTATGGTCCTACCCTACCTGATTCTGGTTTTTGGGTTTCCATTAAATAATTGATTCTCAAAAATGATCTTACTAATCTTATTATGTGTGGTGATGATAATCAAGTACTGGACCCTTTCTTAGATCGAAAATCTAAATGTGTGTTTAAAACCTCTAAAACTCATAAATCCTTTATCAACTGTCTTGCTGAAACTGGCCTAGTAGATTCATGGAGGCACTCCCACCCTACACAGTTAGATTACACATTTCACTCGCCTCCTAATGATACTCTTTCCCGTCTAGATTACATCTTCTCTTCCAAGACTGTTATCGGCACTATCACTGACTCTTTGATCTCTAATATCATTATTTTCGACCATGCCTCTGTTTGTACTTCCTTTAACTTTGAGGACATTAAACAACCATCGTCCAGATGGAAATTTAATAACCATGTGTTGCAAGATCCGCCGTTTATGCAATCCGTTCAATCATTCCAACAACAATTTTTAATTGCAAACTTAGACCGTGATACATCAGTAGGAACCAATTGGGGCGCGTTTAAGGCAGCGCTCAGGGGCCATATCATTGCTTATTCGGGTAAGAAAAAGAAACTTCATAAGAAATATCTTGAGGACCTTTCCATCCAACTTTCCAATGTTGAACAACTTTTTCATCGTAACTTCAATGCAGAAAATCTCTGTAGGGTTTTAGCCTTATGTTTCCAAATTAATAATGAGCTCACAGAGTTAGCAGCCGGGACTCTACCAAAATACAAGACGAAGATTTACCAGACTTTCAATAAAGCTGGTAAGTCACTTGCCTCCTATCTGAAAACTAGGAAGGAAAGAACTTGCATATCACACATTAAGGATAAATCGGGTACCTCCCTTAATCACCCTGATGATATTTTAAATTGTTTTAAGCAATTCTATTCAGACTTATACACTCTTGAAACCACTATCCCCTCCGAGAACATTGACTCCTTTCTTAGCAACATTAACAGACATTCATATTCCCAAATTGATCTCTCTCATTTAGACGGCGAAATTTCACTTCCTGAAATCATGCATGCCATTAAGGGCTTAGGTAGAGAAAAGGCCCCTGGACCGGATGGTTTTTCTACTGAATTCTTTGATTGTTTTGCCCATTCCCTTACTCCTGAACTTAAATTGCTATACTCCCACTTTATCTACCAAAAAAGTCTGGCTCCTTTTCTGAAGCTCTACTCGTCTTATTCCCCAAAGCTGATAAAGATCCCATGCTCCCCAGTAACTACAGACCGATTTCTCTCATTAACGTTGAAAGCAAGATCTTTGCTAAAATTCTCGCCAACAGAATTGAATCCTCTCTTCCCGCCCTGATAAAATCTGATCAAATGGGGTACGTGAAGGGGTGGAACTCTCAGCAAATTGTCATGATGCCTACCCCCGGGCATCCGGATCGAGTCCATCAGCCCCGGGAGCAGGCATCCAGACACTCATTAAAACCCCACAGCCCCGGCTGGGGGCTGTTTGGATTCAGTCCTGGCGCCTTAGGCGCCAGGCTCATCATAGAAATCAGTCCTGGCGCCAAAGGCGCCAGGCTCATAGACTTTACTTACCTTATGCAGACCATGCTGCAAATGAGTCCAAGCCAACGTGAGGCCTGGATGGGACTATTTTATTACAGGGACTATTTTTTACTCGGGTGTGGTTCTGGGGAACTTCTTACCTGGGACTACTTTGCAGGCTATTTAAACCACGCCCGAACAGCAGCTCATGCTTCGTGTTGTTCTGCATCCAGCAGCGTAACGCTCACCGTGTCTGCAAGTCAGCATCCAGTCTTCTGCCATGCCCACCTCGAATCCAGAGCTCCTAGACAAATGGAAAAGAAGGGAGAAGAGGTTAGATCACGGACATTATTTGATTCCTTACCTGATTCCAGACCCAGCACATCTCTGAGCCTGGAAAGGACATTATTTCAGCACGCGTCGCTTCGCCAGCAGCAGCGCTGCGTTATACTCACAAGTCCACCGCATCTTTCAACTCGGCGCTGCCTCCATCATTTTCTTCGTCGAAACCCAGCACCTGTTGAGAAAACAAAAGGAATAACAAGGTGAGCTGAGAAAACCGACAAAGACAATCTCTTTGCCACCAGAGGCTTACCTGCTATACCACCGGAGGTATTGTCCTTTAATTCACCGCATCTTTCTATGCCGCACCTATAAAGGGAGAGAAAACAGCAAGTTAAACTCATGCAACTTTTACCGGACAGTGTTTGGTAATACAGACTCTTACCTGAACGCCATCAGCTGCCTCCAGGCAATATTCTTTTGGACCCAGCTGCAACCTAACGAGGGAATGGAACAAGAGTGAACATCGGACATGTTGAACTCTTTGAACTTTATAGACACTGGAGTCAATATTCCTCCGGAACTCCTCCAGTACCTTCAAACCAGTGAAGTAACTGGTATCTACGCGCCCCTGCATGCCATGCAGGATGGAGAGCTCATCATTTAAAAACATAAGGTAAGGTTACCAAGAGGGGATATTGGAGGTTATTAGTGGGGAGAACGAGAACAGTTGGGGGGGCCATCACTAAAGTCCACGGGTGGCTAAATCCCTTTCTCCACTTGCAGGAGAATACTTCTAAAAGTCCAGCAGACAAGATTAGTCGGGCCAGTCCAGACTGTCATCTCTTCACTATGCATCACGTTGGTGGAGACCGCAGCTGTCCGGGTCCGATCGACGCCCCTGTGGGAACCAGGTGAGCGTAACACAAATGCTAGGTTATTAATAAACGCCTTTCATGTGGTCTCTAAGGATAAGGGAGATAGACAGGGCTATGATGCAGTCGCGCTGGACGCAGAAAAAGCTTTTGACCGGGTCCACTGGGACTTTATTTTTCAATTACTCCGATGGCATGGCTGTGGTGATATCACTCCGGTGGCATGGCTGTGGTGAACAGTTTATCTCTCTCGTTAAACTTCTCTATTCCTGTCCCAAATCGTTCATCAATATTAATGGCCTATCCTCTTCCTTCTTTCCCCTTCGTAGAGGCACTAGGCAAGGCTGTCCGCTCTCCCCTATTCTTTACATTCTCTCTTGAACCATTGCTACAACTTATTAGGTCAGATAGAAACATTCCTGGAATTCTGTGTGGCAAATCAAGTATCAAAAGTACTACCTATGCGGATGTTATTTTCATCCTTATTAAAAATCCAAAGCTTCACCTTCCTCATTTGCTTAATAGACTCCATCAATTCTCCCTTGTGTCCGGCTATAAACTTAATAAAGATCCGAAATTCTTCCCCTTAACCCCTTTTGTGTCAAACATGAGTAAGATGTCTTTGGTTTTAAATGGTGTAAAGATTCAATTAAATATCTAGGTATTCGTTTAGCCTCCTGAGTATGTGACACATTCAAAATTAACATGCAAATCTTGTTAAACAGACTTACTGAATTAACCTCAATGTGGTCTCCCCTTTACCTTTCCTGGTGGGGTCGGCTTGACACAATTAAGATGATGCTGTCCCCTATAGTGTTATACTACTTGCAACTCCTCCCGGTCCCCTTGTCTTGCACATCTTTTAAATCAATTTGCTCAATTCTTCTTAATTTCCTATGGGGTTCGGGTAAATATAAAAGGATTGCTGTTTCCAAGTTAAAAGCACCCTATGACATGGAAGGTATTAGGTTCCCGGAACTTCAAATTATATCATTCCTAATTCTTCAGATATTCCCTCATGGTGCGTGTTAGCAAAATACCTGAAACACCCTTGTAGTATTTCGGATCTTATCTATGTATTTAATCACTCTTCAACAGCCCTATCCGACCCCATTAAGGCATCTATCTCTGCTCTAAGATTGCTTCTTTTCTCTTACACAAAGTCCCCTTCCACTAACCTCTCTCCGTTTCTTTGGCATAATAAACATATTACTATTAACAACAGAGCGTTCTTAAATCGAGGCTTGGTAAAGGCATCAGTTTATTCACCAAATTGTCAATGGCTCCAGAATTCTCTCCTTCCAAAAAATGAGAACTTGCTTTTCCATTCCTGTCTCTGATTTCATTTTCTATAATGCGTGCTTTGATGCACTACATAATTTTTCAAACACCATATTTTCTCATTGACCATGGGTTCTGATATTAAGGCTTCATAATTCTACTATATTTTGACTTCTGAATCAGTTGTTTGACCTGTACGTCTGAAATGGGAGCTAGTCCTGGGTTGCGTTCTCAACGATCACACATGGCCCCTATTATACAATAGGATCAGGGGCATGTCTGCTTCAGCCAACATAACAACATCTATGTTTCTGCATTCATCATGCTTTTACTACTCATCTAAAACTATCCAAATCCAAAAGTGATGCAGATGATAAATGTTGGTCGTGTGGAGATGCCCCTGCCTCCTATAAACACATGTTTTATGATTGCACACATGTTTTTAAAATTCTGGCAGGGAATATGGAAATTCCTTATACTCATATTTGCTGTGAACGTTCCACTATCCTTTGATATTTTTTTTGGGCAGCTTGGCCATCACAAACTCTATTCTACATGCCTCTGCCAAGTTATATGATTTGTTCATTGTCCTGGCTTTAAAGCTCATCACTACCAAATGGAAGTACTTGCGCAGCTTATCCACCAGGGGATGGTGGAACAACATATGTCATGTGCAAATAATTGAACTATGTATGGCCACTTACCAGGATACTTTACCTAAGTACAATGCCAAATGGGCTTTCTTTATTCGTAATCTAGAACATTTTAATATATCATCACATGGCACCTGAGCGTGTATCTCTTGAATTTCCTCTTCTCTCTTTTTTAATTTCACTGGATCCAATGCTGTGAATCAATGATGCTAAAACTCTGCTACTTCATATACCTCCCCCCTCCTTCCTTTTTTTTCATGTTCGTTCTGTATTTTGTCTGTCCCCTTGTTTGTCCTCCTGCTAGGCTTAGGTTTATGAACTTCAGCCTGATTGCAGATTATATGATTTTTGAATTCCTCTTATCTATTCTTTTAATGGCCTACTTTGTAGATAACTACTCCGTCAAACATGTTCAGGGTAATTCATAGAATTTCGCACAAAATGGGCGCACGCGGCTGGCGCACAGTTGCGCGTGCGAATGTCTGCGCCAGCCGCGTGCGCTAAAATCGATTTCCGCGCACAGCGTATTCATGGATTTTAGCCTCCAAAACCAGCCATGGCGCAGCGACCCTGCAGCAGCGCCAGTTACGCCCCCAAGAACGCCCTTGCGCAAGGAAAAGCCATCAAAATTCCGGGGGTGTTCCCCCGTGCCAAATCACTCCGTATCAAGCTGGCCATGCGAAAACACACGGAAGACCACGCTCCTGCCCTGAAGGCCATTTTCCTGCCCCCAAGAGCCCCGAGCACGCTCCAACCTGCCATCTGCTGCTGCCTGCCTGCTGCCCAAATGCCCTGCTATTTGGTGCCTGCACATCAGCCATCTGCAGGGGTGCAGTTGCTGTGACCACCCCTGCTGGAGCAGAAGACTCCCGACTGGGATACCATCGCTCCACAGCCCAGCCCCAGGACCCAGTTGCCCACCCACGCCTGCCTCTGGGGTTGCCATGTCGGGCACACCACCATCTGAGACCACTGGCAACCCCCAGCCAGAGAGGCAGAGGGCCACCAGCTTCACTGCCACTAAAGTTGGTGTCCTGGTGGAGCAAGTCCTGGGGCAGTATGATGCCCTCTTCGGAAGTTTGCGCGCCGACAAGGAAGGACGGACCAGGATCTGGACGTGCCATCAACGCGAAGATTCCAACATGTCAAGAAGCACTGGGAGGACTTCAGGTCCAGGGCCCTCAACAAGGCCCGGCGCCTCTTGAGGGCAGCGGATGCTAAGGGGCGCCGGGGCCACCTGTCGGAACATCAAATGAGGGTCCTGGAACGCATATCTCCAGCGCTCCACGTCCAGGTCCTTGAGAGGCAGACCCGTCTGGAGTCGAGCGGTAAGTGTACATGCATACTGATTGTAAGCTGTGCGTGTGGTGGTGTGCCAGTAGTGTGCAGGTTGTGGTTTTGTAGGGCCATGTATGGATGTGTATGTACAGGGCCGTGAGGCTAACACATGGATGGTGCATGTGTGTGTAAGCTTGCATGCCAAATGCATATGTGTGAGCACATGTAAGTTGGCATGGTTGTAGTGTCACACATGTCGGTTCCAGCTGCATGTATCTGCACCGTGTACATGTGCATGTGTGTGTATTTCACAAGGGTGCAACAGTGATGCAACATGGATGCTTGGGACACCTATATGTAGAAGACTGCCAGATGTGACATGGATGCCGATCTCATCACTTTGACAGTTGGTGGAGGTCTACACATGCATGTAAGTGTGGTGGCGTGTGTGCATGTCTAGTGCACTCCCTGTGTTTCATGTGATGTCTGGCTTACCTTTGGCTGCTCATGCTGTTGTATCTGTATGGATGGTGCTGGCTGTTGCCATATGGCTGTGAAATTGCTCAGGTGTGTGAGTTGACATGCCATGTGTGTTGGGGATTGTGATGCCATGTCTGAAGTTTGACACTGCCACTCATGTGCAACTGGCATGTGTGTATCAGTCCATTGTACAGTGTCCTGATGCCTGTCTCCTATCTCTCCCTGTCTGCAGCGTCAACTGATGAAGAGAGCGGAGACGGTGCTGTGGAGCACAGCGGCGGGGATCACACCACCAGCAGGAGACGCAAGGCCCGGCTCCCCTCCCAGGTTGTGATCTCATCCGGGAGTGAGGATTCCGGTGCCGCGTCCCAGGCCGCAGCTGCCGAGGGTAGGTCCAAGAGGCGGAGGTCGGAGTTGGACTCCTCGGCAGCAGAAGGGGCAGCTGAGACCCCACAGGGTCCGACGAAGGAAGATGGCACAGAGTCATCCAGGTTGGTGGGGCGTTTGGTGGAGGAGGAGGCCGCGCAAGGGACAGAGACTGGGTCTAGAGGTGGGGGTTCCACTGGTGCCAGTGCAGGGACAGGAGTCAGCACAGGCCGCCACGGAGGTGCCTTTGTGTAATCCTGTCCCCGATCCTGTGACTGCATCATCCCGCACCAGCAGGGATGCCTACGTCCAGACCCGTTTTCAGGGAGGGGATCCGCTTACAACAACTGGCCTTCCTCTCCCTGCGGACGTGGCTATCCGGGACCGGGTTGAGCCTGTCCTGGGTGGGGTGGCGTTGTGTCAACGGGACATGCAAGGTGACCTGCAGTCTTTTCATGGGGAGACTGCATGTCATCTCGAATGGCATGTTGACCACGTCAGCCTACTGGGACAGGTCACCCAGGCCGGATTCCTCCGTTTGCTGAACCTTGCTTCGACCCCCCCTCCTCACCTGAACCCCCTATGCGCCAGTCGTCCTCCGTGCCATCTTCCCACCCATGTATCACCTGGGTACCCTGTGGAGCTGCCTCTGACCGTGCGGCCAGGCTGGTGGATTACACATCCCTGCCACAGTCGGGAGTCGGACGTCCAGCAGGGGTGGCCACCTCAACAACTGCACCCCAGCCGGAGGAGGATGTGCAGGCAGCAGGAGCCAGGGCACAGGCACAGCAGCAGCAGCAACAAGGTGGGAGCCATAATGGCTCGGGGCCTTCGACATCGGAGGGGCAGGCATCGGCCGGAGGGCAGGAGGATCCAGGACGGGAAGTGTCTTCCCGGCAGCGGTTAGGCCATGCTATAGATGCGGCGCGGCCGCGGGCGGAAGAGGCACGGCTCACCATGGTCAGGGCGGAGAACTCCATGCAAAGGGCTCTGAGGCGGGCCGAGTGCCTCGAGGCAATTTGCAGGGACCTGGAGGTCCGGATGTCATCTTCCCTGCGAACCCTCTGGGCCTTAGAAGAGGACCGCCTCCGGAACATCGAGCAGGAGTTCGATGATGCCCTGGCCCGGGAAATCAAGAAGTGAGCCGTCGGACTAGCCCGCTGCCATTGTATATAGTTAATTAGTGTTAGGTTTCCTTTTGGTTTTCATTTCATTTGGGCCGCTTGGACAATGCCCCACCTTTTAGTATATAGTTGTTCATTAGGTAGGGCTTTTGTAGGTTTCCTTTCAATGGTTGGGCTCATGGACCCTGGATTTGTACTTTGTATATAGTTTTACACTGGATTTCACTTCATTTAAGTTTCTTTTTTACCATGGATCAATGGATGTGTCTTATTTTTACACTTTGGATTTGGTTGGACGGACAGACTCTTTGGACCCATTTGCTTTTGGATTGATTTGGATTCTGGTTTCACACATTTTTTTTGAATATTTTGGACTTGCAGCTTTTTCTTCATTTTTTCCATTATTGTGTGATTTTTTTTTTATTCACTTGGTTAATTATTGAATACACATTTATTATATACTTTACTGTTGTGGTCTTATCTCATTTGTTTTGTGCATGTCACAATGTTGATCTTTTCACAGTCATGTGTCACCATTGCGTGGGTCTGGGGGACATTGATTCATGGCCATGCTGGTTATGTATTTTCTATCATGACTTTGGGAATTCAATGTGGGGTGTTTGGACTGGGGTGGGATTTGGGTGGCCATGAGGGGCATGGGTCTGGAGTGTGATGACCTGTCGGGGGGGACATGTGTGGGGGCCTGCTGGCAGGTGCCCCTGACTGCTGGGGGGTGTGGGTGCAGGGGAACATGTGTGGGGCCTGCTGGCAGGTGCCCCTGACTGCTGGGGTTGGGGGTGCTGGGGGACATGAGTGGGGGCCTGCTGGCAGGTGCCCCTGACTGCTGGGGGGTGGGGGTGCTGGGGGACATGAGTGGGACATGAGTGGGGGCCTGCTGGCAGGTGCCCCTGACTGCTGGGGGTGGGGGTGCTGGGGGACATGAGTGGGACATGAGTGGGGGCCTGCTGGCAGGTGCCCTGCACTGCTGGGGGGTGGGGGTGCAGGAGGACATGTGTGGCGGCCTGCTGGCAGGTGCCCATGACTGCTGGGGGGTGGGGGTGCTGGGGGACATGTGTGGGGGCCTGCTGGCAGGTGCCCCTGACTGCTGGGGGTGCTGGGGAACATGAGTGGAACATGAGTGGGGGCCTGCTGGCAGGTGCCCCTGACTGCTGCGGGGTGGGGGTGCAGGGGGACATGTGTGGGGGCCTGCTGGCAGGTGCCCCTGACTGCTGGGGGGTGGGGGTGCATGGGGACATGAGTGGGGGCCTACTGGCAGGTGCCCAGCACTGCTGGGGGGTGGGGGTGCTGGGGGACATGTGTGGGGGCCTGCTGGCAGGTGCCCTTGACTGCTGTGGGGTGGGGGTGCAGGGGGACATGTGTGGGGGCCTGCTGGTAGGTGCCCCTGACTGCTGGGGGGTGGGGGTGCAGGGGGACATGTGTGGGACATGTGTGGGGGCCTGCTGGCAGGTGCCCCTGACTGCTGGGTGGTGGGGGTGCAGGGGGACATCTGTGGGGGCCTGCTGGCAGGTGCCCCTGACTGCTGGGGGGTGGGGGTGCTGGGGGACATGTGTGGGGGCCTGCTGGCAGGTGCCCCCGACTGCTGGGGGGTGGGGGTGCTGGGGGACATGTGTTGGGGCCTGCTGGCAGGTGCCCCTGACTGCTGGGGGGAATGGGAGTGCAGGGGGACATGTGTGGGGCCTGCTGGCAGGTGCCCCTGACTGCTGTGGGTGGGGGTGCAGGGGGACATGTGTGGGGGCCTGCTGGCAGGTGCCCCTGACTGCTGTGGGTGGGGGTGCAGGGGGACATGTGTTGGGGCCTGCTGGCAGGTGCCCCTGACTGCTGGGGGGAATGGGAGTGCAGGGGGACATGTGTGGGGCCCGCTGTCAGGTGCCCCTGACTGCTGGGGGTGCTGGGAGACATGTGTGGGGGACTGCTGGCAGGTGCCCTGCACTGCTGGGCGGTGGGGGTGCAGAGGGACATGTGTGGGACATGAGTGGGGGCCTGCTGGCAGGTGCCCCTGACTGCTGGGGGGTGGGGGTGCAGGGGGACATGAGTGGGACATGAGTGGGGTCCTGCTGGCAGGTGCTCCTGACTGCTGGGGGGTGGGGTGCTGGGGGACATGTGTGGGGGCCTGCTGGCAGGTGCCCTGCACTGCTAGGGGGTGGGGGTGCAGGGGGTCATGCTTAGTGATCAGTAGTGCAAGGTGACATGTGGCTTGGCTGGGGGGCATGCCCATGGTGGATGGGCTGCCTGCGGGACATGACCAGGGGTGCACGGTAGTCCCCTGTGGTGTGGGCTGCCTGCAGGGGCCATGGAGGGTGTAGAGGGAACAACTGGGAGGACCCACGCTGCCAATTCACGTGTAGGACTACCGGCACCCCCGAAATACACGTACCCTGCTGAATTCGTGTGTGAGACTTCCCCGAACCCCAGGAATACACTTACCCCACTCGCACAGGGCCTATCGCGTGTGTTACTCCACGCGTACCCCAGAAATACACGTACCCCACTCGCACAGGCCCTTTCGCGTGTGAAACTTCCCGCACACCCCAGACATACACGTACCCGGATCCAATTGTGTATGAAACTCCACGCGAACCCCAGTTATATACGTACCCCACTCGCCCAAGGCCTATCGCGTGTGAAACTTCCCGCGCACCCCCGAAATACACGCGCACGTTATTTTTCACAAAGCGGGTGTCCGTGTTTGTCGCATACCCCTTTGTACGTTATTTGTCCTAGAGGGACACAGTATGGGACATTCATCATAGGTGTATGTACGTGATTTTTGTTAGCGCACATTTTTTTCATGCGCAGGGACGCTACCGCCTGCCTTCATGTGGCGGACGTGTTTAGGCCTGTGCGCGTCTTTGCCCGTGCGCTGGTTTGCCCTATTCGAGTCCATGAATACGTGTTGTAGGCGGACGTGTGGGCGTTCCGCGCACTTGCCTCCTGTACTTCCCCCGTGACGCCCACATTTTCAGGAGTTGTTCCCCATTCCGCGTGTCACGCCCCCTGTTCCTCCTACTTTTGAAGTGTGCGCCACGCTATGTGCGATTTCGCTGTGCGCTTAGCGCACGCTGTTTGGAGACGTGTGCGCCAGCGTGCGCCACGCAGAATTTTGGCGCACATCCTGGAATTTCCTCACACTCGGACTTCCATGAATCGTTGTGTGCGGTTTCGCTGCGATTTTCGCACTGGCACTGCGATTCGCACGCTTGCGCTGAAAATTTCAGCGCACATTAATTCCATGAATCGGCTCCGTTATTGTATTGCATTTGAACATATTATGAGCACGATTCTCATTCTTGCTGTATAATTCTCTGCATTGTTATTATCATATTTTATTCTAAACCTCCAATAATCTTAAAAAAAAGTATTAAAATAAAAAAAAGGACACATGCTCACTGCTTCTATCTAGGCACTGAAGGAAGAACTCTTCTTCTTTATGCTCTGCGTACCTCACAGGCCAAATGCATGAGCCGCAATGTTATCTCTGCCAAACAATAGCAATAAGGCTGCATGTTGTAATCATTAATTTCCCCCGCTTAAGTAACATTTACCTACGGGACATATATCAAGTGGTTGATTCAATTGCTGTAGCTGCATAGTTCGTGGGGAGGGTCTCAAATCTGCTCAGCATCTACAGTTCTCACAGAGCCGGTGGAAATAGCAGACTTTTTGTCCTTGTTTTTCTTATTCTAAATCCAAAATTACCTGATTTTCATTAATAGGGAGAGTCAACATTATGAAAGAGCATCTCTTGGCATCAACTATGTACCTTGAGAATCCTGTTTAATTACTAGCCCTTTAGTCCCAATTTCTTGTAGATTAGAAATGCTGAATTCTTTAGGCTTGCTTTTTACTGATAGCTGAATCTCTTTACTCAACACCATTTTTCCAAGTGGGTTTCCTGAATCAAAATATTGTTTGTTTGGGGGGATTATTTTTCCTTTTACTAGGTTATGTGAAGGCATCATGAAGCAAGACACAGACAACAGATTCAAAGTTCAAAATAAAATATCTTCTTTCGCCTGGAGGAACTGTCTCATCCCTACTGCTACAAATATCTCACCCAATAGAGCCTTTAGTTGGGGGTCTGATGCTTGGGGTCCCCCAACTTGTATCGTTTGAGCCACATCCCACTCTGACACCGTTTGTGAAGGAATGATGAAGCAAGACACAGCCAAAATATTCTAATTTCTACATATAATACTGTAATAACTTAAATGTCTGGATGGAAAAAATGCCTAACTTGCCCTATGCTAAGAAGGGATTTCCCTACCTAAATAAATCTAAGGAAAGTTTGAGTCAAATATTTCAACTTAAAAGTCTGTCTGTGTCCAAAACATGTACCCCTCACAACTAGATCTATACAATGAGTAGGGATGTCAGTAACAAAAGAAACAGTGTTCAAAATAAAGTTCTGAGCTTCTTTCAGCTCACAGCTTTCTTTCAGCTCCCTTCCCCAAGTGTAAAACAGTTCCATAAAAAGTCTCAAAATGACCTTTCTCAGGTTCAGTTTTAAACAATCTTTGGGGTTCCCTTCCCCAAGTTCCAAGCAACACATTTCAAACACAAAAGGGTCTTGAAGCTCTCCAAGCAACACAGTTCAAACACAAAAAGGTCTTGAGGCTCTGTCCTCAGGACAACAAGTGTAGTTTCTCAATTCTCAGGGTTCCCTTCCCCAAGGATTTAACTTCACCATCACATGTCCTTGCTTTCTTATGACTCTCTGTCACACTTGCACCCTTTTCCATAAACTGTTTTCATGTGGGCATCTTGGCTGTTCTCTTTATTTCCTTGGCCCATAAAGCTTTATTTCTTTCTTTATATAATATGTTTAATTTCAGAGTTTCTTTCAATTGTGCTCTCAATATGAATTCATGCCATTTGAAGTTTTCATTAAATTCAGTATTTGCTCCTTTCTTTTGCTTAATTTTAAAGTTCCATTCATTTCGAAATTCAACATGTAGTGACTTTGCTTACTTGTAGGGTTTTTATTCAGTTCGGTATTCAATGTGCATTAGTTTTGCTGAATGTTTAATTTCCATTCAGCCCAGTGTTCAAGATTCATTTGTTTTACTTCAACTAAACTGCTAATCACTCTGAGACTGTCGAAAATGTGCTTCCTGAGACACGCGACCACTCCAATACAAAGTGTTCCTTCTTATGCTTTAACAATCAACAATGGAAATGTTCTTAACTGGAGACTTTCGAAAATGCTCTCTCTGAGACAAGCGACCACTCCGATACAAAGTATACTTCAACAATGGAAATGTTCAGGCACTCGTGCACCAAGCTATACTGGGTTTCTCATCTTTCAGAAACTCACTGGTCTCATTGATCGCTTTGACCGCAATGCAGAGCACACATGCTTTCTGCTTCTACTGTCAGGGGTCCAACTCCTGCCCCACAGACACTTCTGTGTCGGCTCATTGACACTGGGGAACAGGCACTTCTGTTCAAAGGGAAAGGGACGGCCTCTACACAAAGCTTCCTTCTCTGCGCTCAGTCCGCTCCACAAAGCCCCAGCTCCCATGCCATGCTTCATGGGACCACCTCTCTCTGCAGTCCCCAACGTTTCAGCGTGCTGCACACGGCGGACTGACTCACAGCAGTTCCCTCCAGCCACCACCTTAGAAGAGAATCCATGTGGTTTAGGAGTGAGGATACCCTCAGGTTTCTCACAGTTACTAACCCAATTTACAGTCAACAATGTTACTTTTGATTTGTCAGTAACTATAGTCATGTTACAGAAGACATGCCCACAGATCTAACAACTACACATTCCACATAAATAATGATATTTAACATGAATAAAACCTGTAGACCAAGAGATATTTGGGAACCCCTGAGAAGATATCTGAGAGTCGATCAAGAAACTTCGGACTCAGACTCGGGCTCAGTAGACCCCATATGCTAATCTGATGATTTTTAGAAGTTATGTTAAAACATATATAAATGTTGATTGAATTGTATGCTTAAGGAATGAGAGTTGTATGCAATGTACCTGTCCGATATTAAATAAAAATATATATTTTTAAAAAACATAAATAAATAAGGCCACTCTGTTAGAAATTGTGTATTCAGCTAATGTCTGTGTTTGGAGTCTTACACAACTGAAGAAAATATTAATAAGGGTAGTAGTAGACACACGGAGTATCAGGCCCATAAAATACCAAGAGCACCGTCCCTCATCTAAAACAATTCTAGATTATTCTAAACTCCCATACTAAGAGACTGAATGAAAATAGTCTAAACTTGATTTAACTTTAAATGTAGTAGTAGTTAAAATGTTTATTGTGAATTAATTCATAAAACAGTTCATTAGAAGTATTGAATGTATGTAGATCAGAAACATTACTACAATTAATACAAAATAGGACAAAAAAACCAATGCAGTTGCTCCCAAGGGGCAATTGGATTTATATTATGCTAAGGCTGCATTAGACTGTTAGGTCATGCATCAACATAATACAAATAGACTGCTCAACATTGCCTCCAATTAGAGGATTATTTTAGGCAGGGTTTAGCAGTCTACCCGCATTGCACTACAAAGGTTTCACAATAAATCATAAAAACCAGTCCATTAATACTAAAATGCAACTTAATTATCCTCCCCTAATTTGCATAGTGGAGGGTAAAAAATACTCAAGACTCCGACTAACCCATTGGTCTCCTAAGTGCAAAAAATGTAGGTAGACTATTCAACATTGCCTGAAGTTAAGAATCTTAAGTAGTGGGACTAAATATCTTGCACAAAACTTAATATAGCTCTTAATTAAAAAAGAACAATAAGTACATGTTGTATTGTGAGGCGATCCCATCACACTTGCAAAAGGAATCGTTTCCAGTTTTCCAGGCTGAACGTTTCCAGTCTAGGGTAAGTTGATAAAATCATAATTGGGATATATCTTTCGTGGGTATTGTGTTAAGTCAGACTCATTATGCGGACAAGAGACCATTGTCACAACATTACTTTTATTTTAATCAAATAGAAGTACTATTCTTGATCTGTCTTGGCTCTTTCTTTTAAAAGAAAAAAAGAATAAATGGTGCTCATCAGTCAGTTTTACAAACCTAGGATGGTCCTCTGTCCCAAAAGCGTAATCTAACCTGACTGCTGGTCTTACCACTAATAAAACAAACTAACACAAGGTTGGCCAGAACAGGTCTCTTAACACCTTTCTTCCTCAAGGCTGGAGTATTGGTTGCCTTTTGACCCCCATTCAATTGTCCATCTATACAATTCCAGGTATTGTGCCTTGCTGTATAGTTTTGACAAGAATATTGTTTGAGTCTTCTCGTTTTCTAGTACAACAGTCTATGATTTTACCAACAAAATGATGAGTCCTCCACCCTGGAGTACGTTTCCTTTTAGTCGTTTGTGCATTTGTGTGTCCTTTGCCCCTTTTTTGGTAGTTTGGCTTTTCTCCCTGCAAAGGGACTTCTGGTTGCTCACCCTGTCATGAGGTATGGTATCTCTCACTCCTTCTCTGGGCCGTTTGATCTTCACTCGGCCAAGGGTTCTCTGGTTGCTCACTCCGCCATAGGGGTTTGATATCTCTCACCCCTTCTTGAGGTTGTTTAGCCTTTACCCCACCAAGTGATCTTGATTACCTCCCCCTGCTGTGGGGTATGGTATCTCTCATATCATTGTGGAGTCATTTGGCTTTCACCCGGTGAAGGGTTCTCGGGTTGCTCACCCCGCTATGGGATACAGTATTTCTGACACTTTCTTGTTGTCGTTTGGCCTTCACCCAGCTAAGGGTTCTTGAGTTGCTTGCCCCGCTGTGAGGTATTGGCAGGTCATTCCGCCCTGCTCGCAGGAACAGTCGCATTCCTTCTGTGACATGGCAGCGGCCCTTGGAGGAGGCGGTCTCTTTGGCTGTCGCGGGACCACAGCCTGGCCTCTTTCTTTTCTCACTGTGTCGTTCCCTCACGTCATGCTCCTTTATCGGCCCACGCCACATTGGTTTGGTGACGCTATGTGCTGCAGGTGCTGGTTTCCGCCTCTGCTTTGGGTGTTGTTTCTCCGTTCGCTCAGTCAAGCCCGACTGGCACCACACTGGTTTGGAGCTTGCAGTGTTCTATGTGCTGTTTGGTTACTCTGCACCCTATGCCTCCTGTGTCAGCCTGCTTCTTGACTTTGCCCTCCAGGCGGACATCCCCTTTCGCAGCTCACTCTGCAGGATTTCCTCTTCCCAGTCCTTCTCCTCTTATGTTGCTCTTGTGTCGGCTTTCAAGTTCAAGCTGAAACGAGATTAGATGATCCATTGACTCTGTGTTTCTTGAAATGATTGTCAGGTACAGGGGTCAGATATCACGCTAGCATTTTCTAAAGGATCATAAGTACAATTATAGTGCTCAATCTCCATATACCCAACAGACAGATGGGCCTTTTCACATGAGGGAGAATTAATACAATCCCTTTGTTCACCAAGGGGGAGTTGCCCCCAGTGGGATCCCACTTGCCCAGTCTCCTGGGGGGTGTTAAGCTTGGCAGACTCACCTCCCTAGTCCCATAGGGGGTGGCTCCCCCTTAGGGAGACGGGACAAATTGCCTGGGTTTGTCATAGTATATAACAGCCTGGCAAAGAAACGTATCATATACAAATCAGGCATGGTCCCACCCCCCAAGGAGCAGTCCAACCCGAACTGCTAGGTCACATCCCTTCTGCAGAAGTCCAAAAGCAACACCAGACATGTTTCGGTCTGGACTACCCCTTTCAGGGTGGGACCAAGCCTTATTTGCATATGGTCTGTGCCAATTCTGAAATGGCTTGCAAGGCAAAGTTCAATGGTCGAGAGGGTTGCCCAGAGCAATTTGCCAGAGGTTTAAGATTAATTTTAAACCTTCCAGCCATCACCTCTTTCCTTTTACCATAGCCTTATTTGACTTGGTCAGAAGGGCAGCTTTCTGCTTGCTTTGTCAAACTGGTTATATTATCAAAACAATTTGAGAAACCATATATATATATAGCTATAAGCTACAACGGACAAATGCTAGCCAATCACTCCTATGTTTATCATGTAAGGACAATACATTATGAAGCAAAAGCCTGGAAAGTACTACTGGATTATTTTGCCAAATAGCCAGCAAAAGCCAACCCCAGGGCTAGCTGTGAATGTAGCAGAATCCTACAAATTAGGCAGTAATCTGAATGCTTTCCCTCAATGCAAGTTATTCATTCAAACTACCCTATATATCATTATAATTATTTAGGATTCTGTTTTTAGGGTTGGGTTTGTGCACAAGTGTGTTCCAAATGGGCAAGTATCTCTCCAAGGGTGACTAGAGTAGGGTGCTCTAAATTCAAGGTTGTATTTATGGAAGTATGTGGGTACAGATTCTTCAGGTATCTGCTGGGAGGGCCGGCCATGTAATATCTAACTTTGCTTAGCTGCTGAAATGATCAATTCTAGAGAAATACAAGAATGCAGTCTGTCTAGGAAAGGAGAACATTTTCGTAGAAGTGAAGTTCTAGGAACATGGAGAAAAGGCACATGATGGGTTTGATTTGTGAGTGGATTGGGTGGTCTTGTAGATGACAGAAACCCAAATTGTCCATGTTATTGTTTATTCCATGGTGTGTTAAGGAGTACGTGGCAAGATGTTAAGATGCCCCAAGATAAAAAACCTCTTAAAGTTTTTGGGGTGAAGCTGAGTTGTCTGCCAGGAAGGACATGAAACATTTCTTACGGGTAGGGTCTTGTATACAGAAGCACTGACAAAGGATGAGACCTGGTTGGGGATGGATTTAACCAGGAGCCATTCAAAGGACTTGTTTGCTGGTCCATTGATTTCCTTGGAGGAGACCACGTCACAGAAAAGGCTAGCTACATCTTCACATCTTTCAGAGGACCTGTTCCTACTTGTTTTAGTTGGCTGGCAAAATGTCAGCTATGTCAGATGCGGATATGGCAGTGAGTCAGGTTTCTGTGAGAGACAATGGGAGAAAAGGATTGCCGGAGATAAGATTGTGTACGATTGAAACATTGAAACATCTTTGATGGCAGATCTTGCATTTAGGAGGACACCCAAGAATGTACTATCTTTAGGAGAGATCGATCTTCTTTCCTTTACTTCTATGTAGCACTCTACTGTTGGTAGAGAGCGTAACTGTAGATCCATTACTTGTGCTGCAGTGATGTAGATTCGTTGGAAGCGATTGAGTTAGCAATCTTTTCTTGGAAGAATCGAATAATGGATGGCTGAGGAGGTACTCTTCTTTTATCCAGTGGCAAGACGCATGGGGCAATTGACTGCTTGGGCAGCCGTTTAGTAGCAGAATTGAGACAGTATGCGGGTATAAAGAAAAGTTACACGGCAGTCCATGTTGTGCAAACGTCCAACAGAAGAAATACAAAGATCAGAGGTCCAGCTTTCCGCTCTGCCGGTGGGACGTGAGTAAGGCAGTACTCGGCTTCGGGTGCTCCTCATTCTAGTACGCCCAGTGGAAGCCAGAGATGTCCTCGCTCCACTCCTCGCAGTCCTCCGGCTGTGGAAATGGTAACACAGAGAATGCCAAGGGTTCTGTGATTGCGGGTTTTAAACGTCCTGCTATTCCTCCCCACCAATCAGCTGCTTTCACCAATACCGCCAAGTGAGTCGGGTTGGATACATCCCCCTTTCTTTCCCTGGGCTGTGGAGTTTCCCTTGCCACCCGCCCCGTACAGTGTCCGACCTGTTCCACCCGCAACCCCGATATCCCAGTGGCTTTGGAGGGTTCCTGTCTCCGTCATTGAGCATACGGTAGGTGCTGCCAATGTTTTGTTTCGATCTAACGGATTTTACCGCTATTCGGCCTTTGGGGAGTAGGAGACAATGTTAACTTGGATATTGTGGGAGCTGCAGTCCGTATTGACGAATGACCTCTGAGGTTGCCATCCTCCAGTTGCTGTTTCGGGCCCCTACTAGGCATATCCATAGATGTGGTTGCCTCATAGAACGGACAATGGTATTCGTCATTTTCGTGGAATTTGGGTGTTACATATTCCGCAGCTACAGTGAATATGTTTCTGCAGCACTCTGTAGTCGCTGGTTCTGCAGTGCCGCTGTGTTCCTGCATCTCAGATGGGCCCGCGCTGTTTATCTCTCTTAAGTAGGTGGGCTGTTCTGGGGCTTTCGGCCCGTATGCATTGCAGGAGCCTCGGGATCCTGTAGGTTCTGAGGCTTTTAGCTTGTATGCATTGCAGGGGCCCAGGGACCCATTAGACTCTACATCACAAACTCCCCTCAAGGGACCTAGCCACTCGGGCTGGTCCAATGAGCGGGACAGATAATCCGCCACCAATTGGTATTTCCATGGTTTGTGGACCTTTTAAAAGTTGAAAGGTTGCAAGGTGAGGAACCACCTTAAGACCCGATGATTCGAGTCCTTCTAGGTGGCAAGCCAACGCAAGGGTGCATGATCTGTAAACAATGTGAACCGCCGTCAAAGCAGACACGACTGCCCATTTAATCGCCAGGCACTCTTTTTCCAAGGTGGAGTACGGAAGTTCGTGTGGAAGCAATTTCCTGCTAATAAAGGCGATTGGATAATGGTCCGCTTCGGTCCCTTGAGATAGCACGGCACCCAACCCGCAACCCGAAGCATCGGCCTGCAAGAAAAAAGGCTTGGAAAAATCTGGACAGTGTAGCACGGGTGCCTGGAAATCATGGTAATTAAGGAATGGAAGGCCTGGATGGCTTCCTCAGTTATAACCAGAGGTCGGTTTGTTTTTAGTGCGTCTGTTAGCGGGACGGCTATCGTAGAGAAGTGTGGGATGAACCGCTGATAGTATCCTGCAAAACCCAGGAAGGCACGTATTTCTTTCCTGGTTTTGGGTATCTGGAGTTTTTGAAAGGGTTGCACCTTGTCCAGCGAAAGGCGATATTCATCCCCTACCAACTGAATATCCCGGGTAGTTGGTGGTTTCAGCCGCTAGCCTGGTTTTCTTCGAGAGTATATGTAGTCCGGCTTCCTGGAGGGTCAAGATCATCTTCTGTAGATGGTTCAGGGGTTCTTCCCATGTTGGACTGAGAACGTCTATATTGTCAAGGCGGGTGGCAGCATAGGGTTCATGTGGTTTTAATATTTTGTACATTAAGGCTTGGAAAGTGGCTGATGCACTGTGTAGTCCAAATGGCAACACCGTAAATTGGTAGAGACTCTGAGGGGTGGCGAAAGCTGTCTTTTCTTGATCTTCGGATCTAAGGGGTAACTGCCAGTATCCTTTCGTTAAATCCAGGGTGCTGAGATATGAAGCTGAACCTAGCTTTTCTAGTAATTCAACGATCAGTGACATGGGATATGCTTCATAGTGTGAAAAGGCGTTTAGTTGCCTAAAGTCCATGCTGAATCTCGTGGTTCCACCTGGTTTGGGCACTAATACCACGGGTGAGCACCATGCACTTTTAGAGGGGATTATGGTGCCCGGTTTCAACATCTCTTGTATCTCTCGTGAGATTTCTGCTCTTTTTGCTTTGGGTATCTGGTATGGCCGGAGGCAAACTATTTTGCCTGCCTCTGTCTTGATGGAGTGGGATACAATGTTAGTTTGTCCTGGTAGCCCGAGAAGACCACAGAAACGAGCTTGAGGTGGGTGAACAATTCAGTTATTTGCCTTTTGCTCAGCTGGTCACCTAACACCATGTCCTTCAAACTGCTCGGAAGGTTGGGTAATGACTGTTCCGGTACCGATAACTCCGATAGGGGTGCATATAATACAGGGATAGGGTCTTCCTTCCATTGTTTAAGTAGATTTATGTGGTAGTTCTGGAGCTTTGCCCGTCGATCCGGCTGTTCTACTTCATAGTTTGCAGGTCCCACTACCTTTGTGACCCGATAAGGGCCCTTCCATTGGGCTAGCAACTTGTTCCCACTGGTGGGGAGTAATACCAACACTTTGTCCCCTACCTTGAGGGTGCGTTATCGGGATAGTCTGATCGTAATACTTTTCTTGTTGTTCCTGTGCCCTTCCAAGCTTTTCTTGGGCATAGTCCCGGAGGAGCCCCAGGTGTTCTTGCAAATCGCTTACATAATCCATTAGAGAAGTTTCCTCTTGGGACTCCCAAGTGTTCTTTAACACCGCTAGAATGGATCTAGGCTGTCTCCCAAACAAGAGTTTGAATGGGGAATACCCGGTAGAAGATTGAGGGGTGTCTCGTAGTACCATCAACACCCACAGGAGGGCTCTGTCCCGTCCAACCCCAGTGGGACCTGTTGCTCGACGTATCATCTGTTTTATTGTCTTATTGTATCTTTGTACGAGACCATCAGTCTGAGGATGGTACACTGATGTTTCGAGATTAGTAATTCCTAGGGTTTTGCAAACTTCCTTCATGACTACCGACATGAAGTTACTCCCTTGGTCCGTAATGACCTCTTGGGGTATCCCCACTCGGCCAAAATATGGGAGTATTACGTTGCATACTTGCTTGGCAGATGTTCCCCTTATGTTAGAAATCCTGTTATAAATCCATGAGAAATGGATTTGGTAACTTCAATAAACCAACAATTGTACAGAATACCAGCATAAAAGGATACATGTAGGGTAGATTTTACCAAAAGGATACACATAGAGTCTTCCAGAGATGACTCGATGTACCTAGTATCTGTTGAATAGCGACCTTCCAACTGACGGCACTCTTTGACTGTTAAGGAAACAGCCCAAGGGAGGAATCAGTGGAAAGGGCGAGTAAGTATATAGGAACCACCAGCCTGTTAGGAGAAGGATAAAGAAGATATTAGGAGCTGATTGAGACAATATAAGACAGTATGTTTCGGTTCGAAAAGCCACTGACCTGTTTTCTATTAAAGGCGAGAAGTATGTAGGAACGATCAACCTGCTACTGTTGTGTCTTTAGTAATCCCCACAATAGAAGACTCCTAACCAACGACAGGGAAAGGAAGGTTAGTAGGGAAAAACTAACCCGCACGAAATGAGGGCCACACTAGATTCGGGATGGTGCACGCAGGGTAGCGTCCATAAAGTCTCAGTGCACTTGATGTATGGAGGTGAAGAACAGAGACAGGATTGGGGTAAAAATGGAAGTTCGTGAGAAGAACCGAAATACAAGCTGCTAAGTCCTTTGCAGGAATTGCCCTCAGAGGTTGTACAACAGAAGAGAGTAGAGGAAACCTCTCTCACCTTTGAAGGAGTAAGAATGTTCGCTCCGTGAATATAGCTGGGTGGAGACAATGGAGAGGAATGGTGAATCCAGAGCGCAGCCCCTCGGAAAGAGCTGCAGGTACAACAATAGGAGGCTGCAGAATGTTCGGAATATTCAGGTGGCAGTCGCAGGGTAATGCGGCCAGGACAGCGCGGGCAGCCAATACCGGATAATGGCCCTGCGGGAAAGACTGCAGGTGCCGCTTCGGGAGGTTGCAGAGTTCGGAATATTCAGGTGGCTGTCACAGTGTAATGAGCCGGGACGGCGACTCAATAGGAGATCGAGTAGCCAAGCGTATTCCGTGGAGGAGCAAGGAAAGAAGCAAGAGCAACGGCTCCGGAACGTAGAACGTAGAACTAACGACGATCAGAAGCGCCGAATACCGGAACTTCCGGGTTTAAGTACGTGTCAGCTGATTAGCGCGTAACACATGACCAACGCATTGTTAACTGGCTATCGCGTATGCCGGAAAGTCCTTAAAGAGGCACTATGCACATGAAGGTGGAATAGAAGGAAGGTAAGTAAACAAAGTATAATTCATAACCAAATGTTTGCGAATAATGTCAACGTATTCTTTTGCCGGGTAGTTTATTAAACAGCCGCCAGCGACTGTAGAACGGTCTAGCCATTCGCTGGGCTGAATGACAAGACGTCGAGGAGAAGCCATTGGCAGGCATGACACCTTAAAGGAAAGGCTTCTGGATTCCTGGTGGCATAATCTACGACTAACAGGAACCGATATCCTCTACTGCTAGGCTCCAATTGTCCATCCCTACCCTTTGGAATGGTTCTTTAATTAGGGGCATCTTCTGTAGTGGGGATCTGGGAGGTATGTGTGCACTGTTTTTTTGGCAACCTAGATATTCTTGACAGTACTTCAGCATATATTCCTGGCAGCATTTATTACTGGCCAGTAGAAGTTTTGTAAGAGTCTCTTCAAGATCATGTTTTCGGCCAAGTGGCCCACGGCATTGTGGTCATGGGCTCACTGAACCAGATTCCTACTGTAAGACTGGGGAACAAACAGCTGTTCTTTTTCTGTATTGTCCGCTCCCTTGGTTATTCGGTACACTACGCCCTGTTGTTCCTTAAAGTAAGGTGGTGACGGATTTGGAGGGGTAGGTTCTTGTGCATGCTCTCTTGCCCATCTAAGGGTTTCATCCAACCCGGTTTCTGTGCGGAACGAAGGTAGATGATCTCTGTTGCTCCATTCCACTAAGTCTATTTCTTGGGTTTCCTTCTTCCAAGCTGCCCTTAATCCTCTTTTCTTGGATCTAGAAGGTCAGACCTTTGTAGGGGTAAGCTCCTCCAGTTCAGTTTTTGAAAAGGGTGCTTCTTGAAACCATTTTGCGAACCCTGGAAGGTCGGTCCCTATCAGCACAGGGACTGGGAGTGAGGGAATAACAGCGGCCCTTATGGGTATCATTGCCCCTTTTATACCCAATGTGATGCCCCGGGACGGGTATTCCTTGATATCCCCATGCAGACATTTCACTGATCTTTTCCTCACTTTATTGTTCTTTTGGTTACTCGCATGCGGCTGGATAGCTGTCTGTCTGCTGCCGCTGTCCATCATGGCCTGGGCAGGGTGTTGGTCAACTGTAACCTCAGTCCCGTAGGGCAGTTGTCTCCGACGATATTCTGGGGTCTGAAAGGTCCCAATCTCCATTAGTTCTGTTTTTGCCTTCCGGGAGCAGAACTGTGCGATGTGGTCCCATTCCCCACGCTCAAAGCACTGTGGTGGCTGTGCTCTAGGATTGCCTCCTCCACTTGATGTTCGTGCCTCTGCCTGTGGCCGTGTCTCTGCTGGTATTGCCCGGTAGGGACCGTTGCTTAAGGATGGGGTTTCAGTAGCCAGTTTTCCTGGGGGTACAGTAAAGGTTCGGGGCTGTCATGAGCATGGGTCATGCCCCTAGATTAGCCTCTAAGAATTTTTGGACCACGGCTCATCATGCTTGGTCTGGAACGAGGGAAAACCCATGTCTAGGCTATATGGCAGAAGACACTTCCTCATTACCTAAGATGGCGGCCTAGTGGTCCTCTGGGAAGTGATTGTGATGGTCTAGTGCTTCACACTCGTTGCATATATAAGCCCCTCCCTTCTCCTGCTCCCCGCTTCGCGTCGTGTGCTTTGCAGTGTACGCTTACCGCGGTGCCAATTCCAGTCACAGTTTTCCTCAGCCCATTCTTGAAATATCCTTTACTGTAGTTTTCATTGTTCCCTCTGTAGTAGCCTTGTAACTTCCCTGTCCTTATCACAGTATTCCATAGTGTTCGTTTTTTCAGTCAGCGTTATCGGCAGTTGCCTTCACGTCTGCCGCAGCACTGTTTCCGCGCTCATTCCTGTGAGCAGAATTTTTCGTTGAATCTCCGTCAAGTTCGTTGTCTTGTCAATCTACATTTATCGCAAGTATTGGCTGTTAATGTTATTGTGCGCACTTGTTTTAGCGATCATTAGATTGACCGCGTGCATTTTCCAGTCAGATGAATTACTTAGTTTTGGTGTCAGCTGTAAGAAGTTGTTCCCCCGTCAGTCAGCCTTTTACACACACTGTAGGGTGCCGCAATCCTGTGACAAGGTTTTGAGTTACCACATATTGGGTGCTACAATTTTCCCAGTCAGCGGAACTAACTAGGGTCATATTAGTTAGCTGTTGGAAGTTGCCTCCCTTTAGGTAGCTTACAGCACATTACGAACGAAGCAAGTGTTTCATGTAAAAAGGCAAGCACATTAATTGAGAGTGTAAGGCGTAGTTCTTCTTGGTTGTTAATGCCCAGAGGGGAACCACAATACATTTTCTCAGGAGGTCACTTGTTCACACGCCCATGTAGGCATTCCACATTTTTTGGTTTAGGAAGGTTAGGAGTTCCTGTTCTTGCACTTTCAATTGTTAATGGAACAGCTCCCTTAGTGCTATTCTAGTCAAGCATAGCTTCTATCTCCTACCTTCTTCCAATAGCTCTCTCTCTCATATTACGCACACTAGTGGTCCTACTCCCTTCAGAAAATACATTTCATCTCCATTCTTCAGAACAAGCGCCACTGCGTAGAAGCAGGATGGAGAGCTCACCAACAAATAACAAAAGGTAAAAAAAAAACCTGGAGAGTTAGAGAGGTAATTACTGAATTTGTGCATTTGACAAGCATATTGAGGATTGTCGAATGTTTTTTCTTAGATAACCTGACTACATAGAGTTACAACGCACACTAAGAATAGTACAACCTGATTTTCCAGAGAAGTGCTCCTGCAGAGTTTTTTGAGGTAAGCGTTACAGGGGCGTTGTAGCCACGTCAATCGCCTCGGTTAAGGTCAGATGATGGTACTGCCTGACCCATCTCTTGATCGGGCTAGGTAGAGCCTCCACAAATTGTCTATGGTGGTTGTGCTAGGCTATAGCCATTTTTCTGCTAAGTCTTCAATCCGGGAAAAGAGCTGCCGCAGGCTTTCACCAGGCTTAAGGCGAGTCTTGCAGTATTTTATTCTATAGTTTTTCTCACCCATGCCTAGCCTCTCTAGAATAGTCTTCTTCAGCTTAGCATATGGGGTATCCATATGGTAGGCCCCTTGCATAACTACCCGTTAGCAACTGAGCTAGGTAGAACGACCATCTTTCTTGGGGCCACTGAGCTGCTCTGGCAATTCTTTCAAAATTGACAAAAAATAAACTTGGATACTTTTGCAGTACTGTGGGAGGAATTGTGGGTTGTGTTTTATTGGCTGCTACTGCTTCACCCAATATCCTTAGGGGTTCTCTTCCTTGATCCTGAGCCGCACGTTGAAACTGTAGGGCCTGTTGTAGCGCTTGTCGGTCCGCCTGGGCCTGGTGTTCCTGCACCTGTAGCAGTTGCTGAAACTGCTGTTGGATCTCGGCTAACGTTTTGATGATATCATCCATGATGAAAAGAAAATGGGGGCATTGCCAAATCCCACCGCTGCCACCACTGTTAAGTAGCACGCTTGAGACGGTATGCGGGTATAAAGAAAAGTCTTTATTCAGGAGTACACGGCAGCCGGTGTGGTGCAAACGTCCAACAGAAGAAATAAAATGATTAGCAATTCGGCTCGCCGCTCTGCAGGTGGGACGTGAGTAAGGCAGTACTTGGCTTCGGGTGCTCCTCGTTCTAGTACTCCCAGTGGAAGCCAGCAATGTCCTTGCTCCACTCCTCCGGCTGTGGAAACAGGGAAACACAGAGATCGTCAAGGGTTCTGTGGTTGTGGGTTTTAAACGTACCTCTATTCCTCCCCACCAATCAGCTGTTTTCACCAACCCCACCAAGTGAGTCGGGTTGGGTACATCCCCCTTTCTTTCTCCAGGTCGTGGCATTTCCCTTTCCACCCGCCCCGTACAGTGTCCGACCTGTTCCACCCTCAACCCTGATGTCCTAGTGGCTTTGGAGGGTTCCTGTCTCTGTGATTGAGCATACGGTAGGTGCTGCCAGTGTTTTGTTTTGATCGAACGGATCTTACGGCTATTCGGCCTCTGGGGAGTAGGAGACCATGTTAACTTGGGTACTGTGGGAGCTGTAGTCCGTATTGATGAATTACCTCTGAGGTTTCCATCCTTCAGTTGCTGTTTCGGGTCCCTATTAGGTATATCCATAGACGTGGTTGCCTCATAGAACAGACAATGGTATTCATTATTTCCGTGGAATTTGGGTGTTACATATTCCGCAGCTACGGTGGATATGTTTCTGCTGCACTCTGCAATTGGTGGTTCTGCAGTGCCGCCGTGTTCCTGCATCTCAGACGGGCCTGCGCTGTTCATCTTTCTTACGTAGGTGGGTTGTTCTGGGGCTTTCGGCCCGTATGCATTGCAAGAGCCCAGGGATCCTATAGGCTCTGAGGCCTTCGGCTCGTATGCATTGCAGGGGCCCAGGGACCCGGTACACTCTACATCACAGCAGCATGGCTCAAAGAACATGTGTACAGCTATCATAGGACCCAATTGGGGTCAATGCATGATCAACAATGCTAGTCAGACAAGCTGATGGGGTAATGCTTAGTGAGCACAGACAAAGATTTGGGCTCAGTGCAGGTAGTGGTTTAGAAATTATTTCTCTCCACTTGCATAATTACATTGTTTTACATATGTCTGGTGCAGTGCTAGAAGGTTGTCATGCTACACTTGTATCATGACCTTCCCGTTGTTGTTCATCTTCATGACTAGGTGGTATGTTGAGGGGCACATAGACGTTCTAGCTATTTCCTGACAAGCAGGTTCTTCGTGACCAGCATTTTTGGAAAACCTGTCCAAAGGATACACCTCAGGCTGTGGTATCATATCCGGTGTATGGAACAGGACGACTGTGAGAAGGTGTTAATATTTTTGATTTGATTTGAAGTTTCGTAACGTGCAAATTGCCATTCGAACCACTTTGAAGCAAAGACAGGGAGTGGAGGGAAAAGAAAATACCATGTAATTGGTCACAGTGTAAGCGAGCAAGCATATTCACTATTACTTGGCAGTGTACAAACTAAAGGAGGTGTCTAATCCACGTGTCAAGACACAAGATCATAGTCCTTGAGCTATAATGTCCATTCTATCTCCAGCACGTAAGTAACCAACATGAAATGGCAAGACATGGTGGGTAAGCAATTGTCTGCCACTTGCTTTACTCCCCTAGTACCCTATGTTAGTAAGTAAGCAGTGTGGTAATTTTATCCTGTGTGAAGTGCAAGGCCATGTCATTTATTTTTATTTATTTAAGCATATGTATGAGTGCACCAAGCCCTCAGGCATCTAGGCGCTGGTTACAGCCAGACAGTGATATATGAGAAACAGAGACAAGGGGATAAAGGGAGAAAAGTCTTAGTTGAAGAGGTAGGTTTTAAGCTTCTTTCTGAAACTGTCATAGGATGGTTTGTCTCTGAGATGGCCAGGGAGCTCATTCCGGAGTGCGGGGGCACAGGCTGGGAAGCTGGACCACCTGCTCTTTTGCAGTTGAATCTGAATGTGGCAAGGTGGCATTTGTAGGCTGAATGTTGTGGCCTTGCTGGTGAGTGTCTTGGGAGTTTTTTTGTCAGAAAGGAGGGGGCCTTGGTGGAGAGGGGCAGTGGTGTGTGATGGACAAGACTTTGTAGTTGATCCTATCCTTTCCTGGAGCCAGTGCGCATATCTCCTGGCTTCTGATATGTGATCATGCTTTCCGATATCAAGGGCTGCTCTCAGTGCATTGATTTGGATTGTTTGCAGTTTGCACAGATTTTTGGTGGAGGTGCCGCAGAATACAAAGTTGCTATAGTCGAGGCTTGAGCAAATGAGGACGCAAGCGTTTTTTTGTGGATGAAAAAGCAATCACTGACTTCCTAAATCGCTGCATGGGGTTCATCAAAACCGTCCTCCACTGATTCGTGTACTACCTCGGTAACCTTAGATTGAGGCAAGTCTGTTCAGGGGAGGCAATCTGAAAGTGAGGTCACTTTCAGTGGTTAAAAACCATTTTAATCTTCATAAATGTCAATACATAAACATAGACAAATTGACAGAAAATTAATTTGTTAAAAAACCAAAGTGTAGGTTGAAAAATCAAGAAACTCAAATACACTTAAAAGTACAAAACTGCCACTTTAGTGGCTAGGGTATAATCACAAACAGTTCTTTAGAAAATATTATTTGCCTGCAGTTAATCATTTCTTTTTACCAACCATAGGTTCTGCATACCATTTAGTCAATGATTGCATCAATTTTGTGACTGTATTTACATTACACAGTGCAAAATCTCAACATATTTCAGTTCGTAATGGTAATTATTCCAGAACATTCATCAGGAGTACAACCCTGGTATATTTGTACAAGCGTTTGGCATGTGTTAATGTAATGGCAGAGGTAATTTTCTGTGCAGTGCTGTCCACCCCTGCGTAGGATTACGAGAGGGCGACCTTGTTCAGTATAACAAAAGGGAGGCGCTCATGGTGTTCTTCCTGGGGCCTAGTGCTGCTAGATGGTTAGTAGGGATCGCGGTATGGGCCCTGGCGGCGTTCCCGCAGATAAAGGCTGGTCGGGTAGTAGAGGCGTGTTGGGTTAATCGTGGTAGAACGCTTGGTATACGTGTGCTCTTGTCTATCCTGTAGTGTCCTGAATGTCGATCGCTGCCCGATTCCTTTTAATGCTGTCCTTAGTCTGGTATCTCCTTTAGACTACCCACTCGTATAGCGGCTGCTGCACCGTAATGACTGAGCAATCAGTACTGCGTGCTTTACTGCACTGTTTGTTCGCTCCCCGAGTAGCTCTCTATCTCGCGGCAGTGTGTGACCTCACTTTCAGATTGCCCCTCTGAACAGACTTGCCTCTATCTTCCTTGTTTTGAATATTGAATACCTACCCGGAAACAGATAGAGGCAGCACTCAAATATTTGTTCACAGGATTGCACACCTGGGGTTCCTCTTATATCCTAGAATACCTCACTAACCACCATCAGTTCATCCAGGTGGACGCCTCCAGCTCAGCTATTGTACCCATCACTGCAGAAGTACTGCAGGAATCCATCTTCTCCCACATTATACTCAACCTGTGCATGGAACCCATTGGTACCCTCCTGGCCACCACAACATCCACATTCAACAAAAGCCAATGACGCACAGTTCTACCTCAAGATCACCTCTATCAAAGACATCCACATACTCAAGGCCTGCCTTTCACTAATCTGGTCTTGGATATCCATTGCTTACCAAAATCTCAATCACTTGTGGTAGGTTAGACACAGGAGATGGACAAGTAGACATGGCTCAGCTGTATTTATTAAAGGAAAAGAAACCTCAACTGGCCCTATATCTACAATGGCGAGTCCCCAACTATAAAGAAAATAACAAAACTGGTGCTTGTCGGGATGTCTGACATGAACACTGTCCTCTGTCCATAAAACCTATCCTAATCTATGCTTCTAAAACTAAACAATATGTAACGTAGCATTAGTCAGTTAAACTTCACTATACTGTGCCTCAAGTGGCAGGTTTCCAACCTAAACCTGCTTCAGAATTCAATTCTCACTGTCTGTCAGGCCGTCGCCTGTTGCAGGTTCTCAAAAGTAGGTTCTTTTAACGCTTGGGAAAGGATATTCGCAGCTCCTCTGTAAAGAGTCTTAAACGTTCAACTAGTTCTTCTCCAGCTTGGAGTAATCCTGGTCCGGTACTCTACTGTCCTTGCCAAACACAATACGCCTCGGAGTTATCCTTGGAAAACTAATGCTGTTATTGTCTTTCTTAGCTTTTCTTAAGCTATCAGACCCCTCAGGCTGTTTGTTTCTAGTTTTATATTCACTTCCTTGTTGGATATTCTCACTAGCAGCCTCTCATCTTCTCGTTGGCCTCTGTGGCCTTTGGCTTTCTGATTCACATTCACCCCTTTTCGCGATACTTTTGTTTGTCAACCCTCGTGGGTTTCTCAGTTGATTTCCCCCTGTCGGGATATTCTTGCTTGCAGCCCTTCACGGCTTTCTTAACTCGGCTTCCCCTTTTTTAAGAATACTCTTATTTTCAGATCTGTGTGGCTTTCTAGTTTCTTAGTTTGGTTTCCCCCTCTCTCAGGATATTCTTTCTTTCAGCCCTCTGGCTTTCTTCTGTGCCACTCCACCCTCCGTTCGCTCCTTCTCTACCACCACATACCTGTGTTTTGGCAGTGGTACCTCTTGGGGAAGGCAGCGTCTTCATGCACTGTGGATCCATGGCCCCAGTTTCCTCGCATTCTGGCTGTAATCGGTTCCTCCTAGCGCTCAGGAACGGGACTGCAGGGTTGTGGTTGTTCGACGCTTGTATGCTGCTTTGACAGCAACTGACTTCTCGGATGGGGAGACGGTCCCCATCACTCTGTTTGCTTCCTGGACTGTGTGGCATCTCGCGGGCTCTGTGTGGCATATTGTGAGCTCTCTGCCCACCACCCCGCTTCCAACATGGTCCCGCCTCCAGGCTCTGGCAAGAGAGGCAGCTCCTCCCCTGCACTCCAGCTCAAAGTGTTGGCCTCTTTTGGCTGGCTTACTCTTCTCCTACTCTCACAGGTGCCAAGAGTTTTCAGTTCCTCCCGGTAAGGAAGAAAACAATTCCATTGGTTATTGGCTGCAGTTGGGGGTGTCAACATGTCATGCCTGCGCCATGGGCACATCCATTTTTGCTCCATTTGGACTTTGCTACTTAATGATTATTGTCAACTAACTACGCATACCATAATGCACCTGGCCGCAAGCATTGTTTCCTGGCCGTTCCTATTGGATTTCTATGGAACTACACCCCCCAGAAGCCTTAGAGTTTGGTCCTGCTTCCACCAGCCCAGGAACAGAAAGGGAGGTGGCCGATTGCCTGCAGGTGTGATTCGCCAGGTGAAACCAATTGGCCTGCCTCTGTGCTGGGCTAGGCAGTATATAAGGCTGCTGTCTGCAGTGGCTCAGCCTCTTGCATTGAGAGTCCTTCCTCCACCTTTCGCGAGTGTCTTCGGATCCTTGTATGCTGTTTACCCTCACTCCTGCTTGGACCCTGCCTTGCAGCTTGTTACACCCTGCTGCCTACAGCCCTAGCCTTCCAGGCTCCCTGCCTCTCAGCCCTGCTCCTCTGGGCTCTCCACACTGCAGCTGATCACGCTCTGCTGCCTTCCAGTCTCCGCCCTTACCCTGCCGGGCTCTCCACATTGCAGCGTATCACGCTCTGCTGCTTTCCAGCCTTAGCCCTTGTCCTCAGGGCTCCCTGCTCTGCAGCCTGCCTCTCTCCGGCTGCCTTAGCCCTTGTCCTCAGGGCTCCCTGCTCTGCAGCCTGCCTCTCTCCGGCTGCCTTAGCCCTTGTCCTCAGGGCTCCCTGCTCTGCAGCCTGCCTCTCTCCGGCTGCCTTTGCCCTTGTCCTCTGGGCTCCCTGCTTTGCAGCCTATCTCACACCGGCTGCCTTAGCCCTTGTCCTCAGGGCTCCCTGCTCTGCAGCCTGCCTCTCTCCGGCTGCCTTTGCCCTTGTCCTCTGGGCTCCCTGCTCTGCAGCCTGCCTCTCTCCGGCTGCCTTTGCCCTTGTCCTCTGGGCTCCCTGCTCTGCAGCCTTCCTCACTCCGGCTGCCGTAGCCCTTGTCCTCTGGGCTCCCTGCTCTACAGCCTACCTTTCTCCGGCTGCCAACAGCCCTTGTCTTCTGGGCTTCCTACTTGCAGCTTATCACGCTCCGCTGCCTAACCCCTACCTTTTTCCCCGCTGGGTCCTCGGCCTAGCAGCCCTCTACAGCCCTCTGCAACCTTCTACATTCGGCGGCCCTGCCCCTCAGGGTTCACTCCTTACTGCCCGGCCCTTCTGGGATCCTTGCCGTGCAGTCTACTTTACTCTGTTGCCCTAAGCCCTTTTCCTCTGATATTTCTACCTTACCGTCCCACTCTTGTGGGCTTACTCATTGCCTTCCTGCTCCTCTGAGCTCTCCACCTACCTTTCTGTCCTCTATTATCATATCCTGTTACTCGACTTTCCCTTCCTATCCTTCTGCTAGTTTGCTATCATCTCCTTTCATGGATTTGTCTGTTGTATCTTCTCTTGTACTGTTTGTAGACCCTTTTGTACAGAGCTTTTCTGCTGGTTCCCATCAGTCAACCTCTGCCCCTTCCCTTGTCTCGTTTCTATATCACAGACACCCATAGCTGCTGTTCCAAGTTATGAGCAAACAGCGTGGGACTCTGTTATAGCAAACTGTGCAGAAAGCTAGAGTATTTCCAAGGTTCGTGGAATACTCTTTTCCTATTCTGCATACACCCCAAGAGGGTATTCACTCTGTACCTTTTCCCTTGCTACTCTTCCCTACTCTTCGCTCCCTTTCCTTTCCGCTGTGTGTGTTCCTATCTGTCCACTTTATTTCAGCACCCAAACTCTTCTGGGTGTCTTGTGCCACTCTTATTAGAGTGCCATTCGTGACACAACAAAACAGAGTCGGGAACCAAGCCAAACCCATTAAAAGATACCTGGACAGCAAAGCATCCAGACCAGGTTCTCTGCCATGAACCTGGAGTGTTTCACATCGATAGACACCTTTCCTCCAAGACAGCCATAGCCTTTATACCACGTCCTCTCGGGCTCCACCTGGTAATACCTAAAACCACCTAGTACATTGCCCCCTACCCCTGACTACTACTGAACTAAAATGCATTTTCTCTTCATCCTTCTCCTGCTATTCTCTCTCTATGCGCTCCCCAGTCATGCTACATTTCTCAATAAACATGATATCTACTGTATTCATAACATACCCTCTCACTCTGAGGGCAACTATCTTGACCTCCTGTTCATCTCCACCTCTCTATTAGCAACTAACACTACTGTCATGCCATCTCTTTCGGACCACTCCATTGTATCCCTTAACATTATGTTTCCTCCCTACAACCTTTCCTCACAACCTTCCACTCCCATTTCCAAGAGAAAATGTAAACCCTCTGCTATTCCTCTCTTCTTCTCTGACTTTCAAATCTCACTTTCCCCCTTTTCTCCAGCTCCTTCCTCCACTGGCACTGGTTTTTCCACCTTCCAATCCCTACTTCACGGCTCCTTCTCTTCTCACTTCCCACTGCTAACTTTCACCCCTAAATCCCAGCATCCTCAACCTTGGGTCTCCCCATTCATATGCGGTCTCTGCACCGACATGCAACGACTTCTGTGCAATGGAGGCGCTCCCACTCTCATGAGGACCTGCAACTATACCTCTCTGCCCTTGATTCTCTTCTCTTGATGGTGCTAAAAAGGATTTCTACCTTTCTTTCATTGACATGCACTTCAACCATCATTGCCAACTCCAAGCCACCCTGAACTCGCTTCTTACTCCTCCTAAACTGACAACAATTAACTCTACTCTTTCAGCTAATGACCTTGCTGAATACTTTGCTTCCCAAATCTCCAAAACCAGGGAATCTCTCCTCACCCTCCTCTTACACCCCCTGCTACTTTCTTTACTCCTCCTACTCCACCGTCTTTCACTGCCTCTATCTCACACTTCAGTCATACAAATACTGAGAAGTCCTTGCACTGCTGATGAAGGCTAACACCGCCTGTGCCCCATAGGATCCTCTTGCGCCTCAGCTTGTCAAACCTATTGCCCTGTTAGCAGCCTCTCAGCTTGCTAATCTCTTCAATCTGTCCTTTGACTCTGCCTGCTTTCCCTTTACTTTTAAAACGGCTATGGTCATTCTTCTACTGAAAAAGCAAGGTGCTGATCCAAACCTCCTACATCAGGCACCACCTTCCCTTCAAAACCACCACACATCTCCTAACCACTCTTGTCTTCTCTAAACTGGACTACTTTGCCAGTATCCTCTTTGGTCTTCCAAATTATGCATTCTGTCCCCTTTACAGGATTATTAACTTTGCTACCAGGACTCTCTTTGAACTCCCTCACTTTTCCCCCACTGCCTCCTATCGCCAGCAGGACTAGTGCAGAAATACATTCACGGTAAGGCACTGACATATCTATCCTCTATCAACCCCTAAAAACTATCTTGCAGCCTTCGCTCTGACACCTCCACCACCCTTGTGGCTTCTCGCCTACCCTGTACTTCCTCTCACTTACACTCTTGCACTCTTCTTGCTCTGCTTAATTGGAATTCCCTCCCCTCTGCAATTCGAAACACGGTCCACATCAATGTATTCAAAAGTAAATCAATGTTTCCTTTTTTTTTTTAAAGCTCACCTCGTCGCTTCTAGTTATCCTCTTGACTCACGTCTCCAGCCTTACCTTCCCTCACTCCTAACCAGACACTTTCCTCTCTTTTCCTCACCACACAAGCACTTAATAGTTTGAGGTCCAAGCTCATCGTTATGTCATTAAAAGGGGATGCTTTCCGCGGATGGACGAGAAACCATTAATAACAGTGTCAGCATGTGTTTATTTATTGATGCTCTGCGTGTGCTCATGCATGCATGCAGGCGTTGGACCTTTAGCTCAGCCATCCCCCATTATAAAGATCATATGCAGCAGATGTGTGGGGCGAGGACGGGCGTCAATGAGCAGCATAGTAGCAAAGCATAGCCACCATTTTGAGCAAAATAGTGCCCATCCAGTGCTTGAAGTGGGGAAAAAAGGAGCACCCCATAACTGGGTAGTTACTATGGAACCTTTGTGTTGTGGCATGCCGAGTACAAACTTCAGGCCACTGTCTAAAGATTCTCTAATATCTCCCATGGTGGACAAAAAGAGGCTTGTACAAAGTTATTATTTCACTGCCTCGTTATCCTTTTTTTTGTCTTTATGTTTCTGCACCTGTACTATGCACATTCTGTTTTTATGAGTCTCACTCTTACCCTTTTTATTGTACAGAGACTTTTCACTGTCTCTTAATAGCCTCTCTTTCTGAGTTTCATGGCCTCTCTCTCTTGAACTCCATATCTTTCTTTCGATGACCTGGTTGTGTCCCTATCTGCTTTTTGTCACATTCTCACTCTCTTATTCGCTCTCCCTCCCGCTCTGTCTCTCTTATTTTTCCCCCACTGTATTTGGTCGCCAATTACAATCCTCATACATTATGGCTGTTATTCAGGGGTTCATATATGAACCGGAATACATGGATGAGGAAGTGCTTGAGAGGGAAAGCAAGCAACAAAATGATCGACTGAATGCAGTGTCAATGATCCAGAAGATCCAGATCCGGTCGAATGGAAGACCTTTTCAGTTGGTGTACCCGCCTTCGATGTCATTTAATGCCAACTTTGGTTGTAAACGCATGCTGCTGCAAGAACTCCAGCTGCGCTGCCAACATATCCGCAGATGAACCTCCCACTATGCGTGACCCAGCAACAAGACTTCAGGGCAGCCTGCCTTACATGTTCTGTGTTGAGAATTATGAATGTATGCCTGAACTTCATGGAACAGCTCACTCTTGTGTTCCCAGCCATGAGTAAGTATTATAACTATCCCTTTTTACTTAACAAACCTTGCACTATTGCCTTATAATTTATTTTACAATGCTAATGTCCTCTCATGAGTTCAGTCTATCTCAATTGGCACATTTATTGTACTTATGTTATGCTCAACAATTCAATCGTGTTTTCTTTGTCACAAGTATAACCTACCACAAAAATACTTTCTATCAAGTTATTTCATTCCCTGGAAAGATAATGTTGCATATCTTATTTTCTAACTATTTGAAATTGAACTCCTTATCTCCAAAATGTTTTGTCTTTTATATTTATGTCTTTTTTCAAAATTATGCAAAAAACATACAAATTAATTATTTCAATTAGCTCAACATAACGATTTCTCTATTATCTATACAGATGTTAGGGCTTGTGGCCTGTAGATTGTATACATGGTAGATTTAGCAAAAGAATGGGTTTCCGAGTTAGTCAAGTCATACCTGCCTGTGTCTTGAGTGCCATCCGGGACAAATTTCCAAGTCGTTCTGGGGAATATACTGAATTTGTCCAGACATTCCCTAATCCTAAACAATATAACCTGTAGTTATTATTATCATTATATTATTTCTGTAAACTTAGGGTTTTGACAACTTTTTAAAATATAATAACATTGTTATTCTTATAATCATTTTAAATTGTCATTTCACAATTTTTTATTTGTGTTTTTGTTTCCAAATTATTGTTTTACTATCACTCACATAAACACATTTGTGTTGTTTTGATATGTTTTACATCATACACCGAAGCATAAACTTACCTGTGACAATACAACCAATAACAACATTCATTCCTTAAGATATCACATTTCTTATTTATCCTTGATTATCATGTTTTTTCTTTGCTTCACGTTCTGTAAATGTTCGAGTGTTACATTTATGAATACATAGATTAGTAGAATAAGTAAATGTGAATAATCTTGTCACTTTTTATGGTGTTTCAAATGGAAGTAATTATCAAATTAGAAATGTTAATAATCGTTCTTATCAAAGTCACCAAGACCATAGCCCATTAATATGTAAGAGTGTAAAAATAAAAATTGTAACCTCTGTGTCCAATGAGGACGTCATTGCTACTGCTTTGACGGCGTTACCCATTTTACGCTGACTTCATCCTAATCTACCACACCACTCCGCCCTTATCAAAGGCAGTTCTTACATTAGCCGTTCTCTGAGTGGTGGTGAAATTTACATCCAGTGTCCTTTGATCACATGGCCCCAGACCTGGCATCTTTTCACTTTGATTTCCCTGTCCCTGTAATCAACATATCTATGTCACCGTTCACACGGACGTGGACCTTTTCTGCCCATTTAATCCTGAACCCCCCCACCCCATCTCCCTTATTAAAGGCAGTTCTCACTTTGGTCCTGCTCTCACAATGGGGGTGGGTGGATGCCCTGCCCTGCACGTTCATGTGCCGAACACAATGTACAACTGAAAGTGATTTTGCATCTAGTATTTCTTGCCACATTGCCCCCTAGACCAGGTGTCTCCATGCTCCACTTTGAAGACCCTGTCCCTGCAGACAACATATATATGTCACGGGTAACGTGGGCGTGGACTTTTTATGCTCACTTCATCCATATCCCTCCTCCTCTTCAAAGGCAGTTCTCACGTTGGTCCTGCTCTCAGAATGCAGGGTTGTGGGTAGGCCCACCGTACTGCACGTCCGAGGTGTCAAACACAATGCACAACTCAAAGGGGTCTTGCATTTAGTGCCCATTAGCCACATGGCCGCCTCAGACCTGGTGTCTCCATACTCCACTTTGAAGACCCTGTCCCTGCAATCAACATATATATATATATATATATATATATATATGTTACTGCTCATGCAGGCAGGGACCTTTTCCGCTCACTTCATACTGTTCCCTCACCCCACTCCCTTATCAAATTCAGTTCTCACTTTGTCCCTGTACTCACAATGGCTGTGGGTTGGCCCATGTTCTTGCAAGTAATTTTACATCATCAATCCTACACCCACCTCAAAGTTTACACATAGCCATATTAGGGTATGTCCTGAATGCATATCATGTCCCCAAAAAACTACCAACAGAATATAAGGGCAATCCTTCCCGGTGTGAACTATATACATACCCACCTGTCCAACTATATATAATTGACTTTGAATCCTTAGCATAAATTCTTTTTGCATTCTACTACAGATATCATCACATGACTATTTGTCTTTGTTGCAGAATCGGCACTTTGATTCTTTTAAACCACTGGTCATTGAACTCTTGTTTCTTCTAATTTTCTCATTAATATCTATGAAGTTCATTTATAGTACTGTTTATGATGTTTTCCCTCACTACTGTCTTTTCATACATCTGCAATATTTATCGATTATTTTTCCTCCACATTGTAATGTATTTTTCAATCTTTAAAGAATACATTACATTATATGTTATTTTGTATCTAATGTATTGTTTTATATATCAGTTAGATACCTTGATAATTAACATTTATTTTTTTAAATTTCATTTCGGATCTTCTTGTGCAGAAACAATGCCTTACGGTATGGTTTTGGTTGTGCCAACTCCTGGTACAGTGATGCACATTTTCCCAAAGGACATATCTTTTATACGAGTGTGGTTGTTCAACTATGGCTTCCCAGATTCCAAAGTTGACAGCTGACCAAAGGATGTCTGTGAGGACATCAGGGGTAATCGTATCCCTGCATGCAACATCCACTTTTCATCAGATATGTATGAATCTTCCAAGTTCGCTAAAAAAGGTTGCCCGCCCAACTTGTACATTACTTCACAATACTGTTTCATCACACAGATAGTCAGGTAAGTACGAGCTACTAATAATTATTGTGTGTGTGTATATATGAATATAAATATATGTCACTCACACTATCCTTATGACATCTGGCCTGATTTCTACTGTGATGATTGCCAGCTAAATTTCTTGTAAATATTAATATAATAAACTTTATCATATTGTGAATTTTATTGACTAGACACTTTAATTTTTATTTTATTTTATGTATGCTTATATTCTTAACTTTGGATAACCAAACAATTAATAGCAATGTCACCCTTCCTGTTAGCAAGTAATTGTAATATCTTTTATTTTCTTTGTTATTATTTTAGTGTATTAATGTTCACGCTTTTAATTACGTAGACACAGCAGATGAAAGTTCAGCTGGGTACTTCAGAAGAGACAACCAACACTTCTAGTAACCCTGCGCTGAGCTCTTGCAATATTTTGTATTTAATTGTCCATGTTTTAGATATACTATTTATTTTCAATAGAATATGTTCATAAATGCATCCATTTTCAACAGGATCATGTTTGAATGTTGATGAATTTTCCTGGATCAACAGAGACCTAATTTGTCCTTCAAGTATTCTTATTACAATTATAAATATGTCTACCTGTAGACTGTAGCCTTATGCTATCACATGCTATATTTGAATCAATAACCTTTATTTGTGATATTGAAATTATTTTTAATATTCATGTCTTGATGTATTTCTATTTTAACTCATCTTGTTATCTTTTTTGTATATTGCTATCTTTCTTCGTATACTTTATTATAACTAACTAGATTTCATATACAGCAGTCCAGTGGTATGTCACTACCATACTCTTCTTCATTTGGAACTGCTGAAGGGGAGAAGGTATGACATACAAGGTTTAGAATATTTTTAAATGTATATGTGTCACATAATACCTGTTTATAATAGTTCATTCTTTTTTTCAAAATATACATTTTAAAAATCTATTGGTTTTCAAATAGGCCTGACTGTGCTATATTCTCTTTTCTAATATGTACCATTGGAAAAATATGAAAAACCTATTTTCATTGTTGTGCCATAAACCTTGCACTCTGTACCGTCAGCAGTGATGCGTAAATAAAAAGATTTTTAGTTGATATTATTGACTTGTTTTCTCCTCTAAATGTGCCATGTAAGTGTTTCTATACTGAAGACCTAAATCACAAGCAAACTATATTATCTTTCAACTACTACAACAACTACTGTTGTGTTTTTCCCAATTTGTAACTTTGATTTAAAGGAGGAGACTGTTGTGCTAACTTTGACATCAATTCCCTATGACACTAGTGATGTCGAACAGGTATATATTTGATAATTGTTTTCTTTTATAACATCTACATTTGTTGAATGAACGCATTTGCTTTTAGTAAAGGTGATCATTGATATACAATGCTGTTTAGTATCATTCCTTATTTTAATTTTGGAGTGTTCTTATCACTTGTATTGCTGATGCATGATGCTGTAAAGGCCACTCTTCTGTACCTATCATATGCTATCATACATGGTGAAAGTTTAGGTTTCTGATTAAGAGTAATCAAATTCATCATTACTATATGTAGAAGACTATATATTGAAATGCAATTGAAACTCTTTGTTCATACTAACAATAAGATTTCATATGCTTATTTCATGTTTTGCTATCTACGTGGAGTCTACTACTTATGTGGTGGAGATGGAAGAAACACAACCTTTATTGTAACTAACATGCTACTCTGTATTGTATCCTTTCCTTGTATTTCAGTGTAACATATTTGTAATGTGCAAGCTCTGCTATTCCCTGTACTGTATTATGTAACTATTATCTAACTATGTAAGCTTAAAATGTCCTTGTCCTTGCGCCCTGATACCTCCGGGTCTGGTGCGCGTTACAAATAAAATAAACAAACAAGGAGCACATGTACAATAGTTAAATTGACATTAATCATTTAACGGGTGTTATCTGTATTGTGATACGATGTACCTATCAGTGAGCATTAAAGTGACATTGTGTGATTTGTTGAATCTATTTACTTGCTGTTTCTTAGGAAAGCTGATAATACTTTTTCCATACTCAATACATGAATCACAATCAAACGAGAACATTTTTCATTTTCTGATTATATATTGTGTTCTTGTCACTTTTTGTCTATGATTTACTGGAGGATTCAGTAGTGCAAACCGTTGGCCCTACTCCCTATGACAGTAGCAATGTATTTCTTTTAAACTTATTTAACATTTTTAATATCTACAGTAACACTATTGAAAGTTGGATTAATACCTATCTTTTCAGTTAAATTGGTTGATAGATCCTTCCTTATAGTAAGTATTGATAACATTATGCCTTTTATTTTTGTTTTTTTGATCTCTTCTCCTCACTCCTTGTGCTGTGGCAGGTCACTGTAAAGGCAAATCATGTTTACATATCAGTTAATAGCACACAGGATGAAGCAAATTTGTTGATGTCCGTTTCCATGGTTAAGATATATAGATCAATAATGTTCTCACTACATAATGTAGCATATTTTGCAGTCTAACATTTTTTGCATAAAATGAAAGAGAAACAGACTATTAAAATGATCAATAATTTATCATATAAATAATTTGTGCTTTGTGATGTAGAATGTTTTTACTACTGATGCAGTGGACTGGGAAGAAACACAATGAGCACAGGTACAAACGTTCAGTTGACAGTCGTTTTCTATTATATTTTAAATTGAACGTGATTAATATATCACTTCATAACCATGAGGCCGATTCATGGAATTAATGTGCGCTGAAATTTTCAGCGCAAGCGTGCGAATCGCAGTGCCAGTGCAAAAATCGCAGCGAAACCCGCGCACAGCGATTCATGGAAGTCCGTGCGCGTGGAAATCCCAGGATGTGCGCCAAAATTCTGCGTGGCGCACACGTCTACAAACAGCGTGCGCTATGCGCACAGCAAAATCGCACGTAGCGCCGCGCACACAACAAAAGTAGGAGGAACAGGGGGCGTGACACGCGGAATGGGGAACAACTCGTGAAAATGTGGGCGTCACGGAGGAAGTACAGGAGGCAAGTGCGCGAAACGCCCATACGCACGTTCAAAACACGTATTCATGGAATCGAACGGGGCTAAGGCGTGTGTCAAAAAAGACACGCTAATCAGGAAACACGTACGCCAGCAGGAAGCAGGCGTACGTGGACCCGCGCAGCATAAAAGTGCGCGCAAAAAACAAACAAGCACAGAGCCAGGATGAATATACCGTTCCTAGCAGCAGTGGTCGTGGGATAACGCAGGAGGAGGAGGATAGTCGGGCCCAGAATTTTTACACCCAGAACTAGTCTTTTTGGGATGCCTGATGACCAGGTGTATGGGAGGTACAGGTTTCCACCTCACATAATACTCGACCTGGTCAGTGAGTGGGAGGATGACCTCACATCACCCACCCTGTGCTCCCAAGCACTCAGCCCCTTGCATAAGGTCCTCAATGTACTGCACTTCTTGGCCACTGGATCATTTCAACGGACAACTGCTATAGTGGGGGAGTGTCACAGGCCACGCAGTCACGCTGCCTACACCAGGTCTTGGCCATCATGACTGCACACCCATCAGTCCGCAGGCACATATACCTGCCCAGAACACCTGCAGAAAGGCAGGCTGTCGTCCAGGATTTCTACAGGGTGGCACACTTCCCCAAAGTGCTAGGTGCTATTGACTGCACCCATGTGGCTCTACGTCCCCCCAGGGCATCAGAGCACATCTATAGAAACCGCAAGCAATGGCATTCCATCAACGTCCAGGTAGTATGTGATGCCAAGGGAATCATCACCTCAGTATATGCCAACTATTCAGGGTCCACCCACGCCAGTTTTATTTACAGAATGTCAACCCTAAACCGGGACCTAGAAGCTGGGCGGCATGGCGATACATAGCTGCTCGGTGAGTATAAATGCCACAGCACATGCATGCATGTCAGATACAACCCTTTTAATGATACCCATCACCACCTCCCCAGGGGACAGTGTCTACCCTCTGAGCAGCCACATGATGATGCCAATTCGGAACCCCCACCCCACCACGCCACCCGAGGTAAGATACAACACAGCCCACATTGCAACCCGGGGCATAGTGGAGCGCACATTCGGAGTGCTCAAGTCATGCTTTCGCTCCCTTGACCGTTCTGGCGGGCAGCTTTTATACGCTCCCCCAGTAGTGTGCAGGATCATAGTGGCAGCATGTGTCCTGCACAACGTTGCAACACGCGGGGCCTGCCCGTGGACATGGTGGTGCGCCCACGTCCCCAACCACATGCACGCCCGCTGCGCATGGAGGGGAAAGGGCACGGGGTGAGGCAGCCCGTACGCAGCTTGTGGCTAATTACTTCACCTAAAATCACACCCCTGTGGAGTGCACACAGCCCTGGCACATACCAGCTGACAATCAATGATGATGACATAAGGGACAGTCAACTGTCAAAACCATACCAGCCTGAGATTGGTCACCTAGAAGTGTTACATTGTGTGCATCCCTACCTACACAAACACCATCAATGCTGTGTCATCAAAAGACACACTTCTATGTTGCAAAAATCATTACCCCCTTGCAAAATACAACATGACAACAGTGCCATGTCACCCAACCCCTCCCCAGAACCGCCACCCAACACACCATGGCATGGCATGTCATGCTATGTGAGAGCAAACAAAGCAATCCCCAAAACGTGACACAAGTGTCAAAGTACAGTGTCCTTAATGGAAACTGCCCACACACAATATGCTCCCAGTAATGTAGAACTAACAACACACATGACCAAATACTTACCAACAATACAGTGCAGCTACACAACCTCAAACATAGCATAAACATGACAGTACTAAGTTAAAGTAGTGGTAGTCTTACAACCTGATCATGCCAGCACATCGGCCACTTCCAACTGTACAGTGCTGCTGCCACGCAAATGTCCAAGTGCACTGCTTACAACATGAACTCCATCTCCAAAGTAGACGGCCTTGTGAAGACATGAGGAATTAACCTGCAAATTAGGCGAAAGACATGGATGCACAAGCACATAGCAATACACCATGCAGTGTATAATTCAACAACAATATCCACTAGGAATGTATGCACAGTATTTACTACAGACTGCCCACACAGCTCATGGGAGTCCTACTTCACCGTGTACGTCAATGTCACTTGGGCACACCCTTTGCAAGCCCATGGAAACGGGAAGCAGGAGGGGTGTGTGTCTCACAAACCCAAGCATCTAACCCAAACTCAGGACAAGCCTGCATGTGCCCAGCCGGAATACAGTGGATGCCCACGGGAGCCACACAAGGCAACACACTGCAAAAAAACAAAAATCAAAAATGACCATGTGGGGGCCGGGGGAGGCCACCCGGGAGGTCCGAGGACAGGGTGCGCACCAACACCCACCTGTGTGGATGGTGGGGAAAAAAACACCTCCATGGGCTCATGGCCTGCACAGCTATGCCAATGTGGGAGAACTGCTGCTGTCGCACTCATCACCCTCTGCTGCTGCCACAGGAGGTGCTGCTGCCACAGGAGGTGGTGGTTCTATGGGAGTCAGCCCACGCAAAGCCCTGGTATGGTCCTCCGTGGCAGCAAGCATGCGGGTGTGGAAGGTCTCGTTCTGGAGGATTATAGTGCGGAGATCCCCATGCAGCACCTGATGTGATGCACCTGACCTGGCACAGGATGACTCCCGAGTTGCCTGCATCTCAGCTGAGAGCGGACGTGTGAGCCGCTCCAGCTGCTGTTCTGTCCTCAAGTTAGTGGAAGCCTCAAGGTCAACAAGAGTCTCCCTGAGGGATGGAGTTCTACCCTCAGGGCTTCCCTGTGGCCCTGGGACTCTATTGATATCGATTAGCGTAGAGTCTCCAGTGCCTCCCGTCTGTCGCTGTTGGACGCCAACACATCCTCCCTGTGTGATTGGCAAATGGAGTCTGTTGTCTGCTGTAGTAGGTCCATCTGCCTTTCAGGGGGACAATGGAAGTGGCCACCCTGTCCATTGCTTGAGCCATCATCTCAACTGATGCTGCCTGTTGGGTTGCCATACCGTAAATGGATTGTTCCCATGCGGTATTGCCTGGTGGCGTACGGCCACCGCGTCGGCGGGCACCACACCTGTTTGCACCTCGATCTGCACCTTGCTGTGCCGCCACTTCCTGAGGCTGCAGGACTGCATTCCCCCTCTGATCTGCTGGCCCAGGAACAGGATTAGAGGTTGTGGAGTGTGACCGTGCATCCGTAACCGCCAAAGGCTGACTTACCAACACTGACATCCCCATAGAGAGTTCTACCCCTGGTAGAGGTGGGTTGGACAGAACAGAATCCCTGCCAAGAACACTTACCTGCGACGCCACCTAGGTCTCATCATCCGAATCAGCACCTGAATAGAGGTCTGGGGAGGTGCACCCAGAGGCACCCCTCGACAGAATGTTCTGCAGCAAGATTGGGTTCTCACCCACCACCACACCACGTCCCCCACTGGTGCCCGGTCGTGCCTGAGATTCCTCCTGGGTCTGCACCATCTCCTCAACCTCAACAGCATCAAGTGCGTCATCCCCTGCAAAAACATGAAAGACAAAAAATGTAAACAGGCATTAGCACCATAGCACACAAATAGGCCTGACAAGCTACAGAACCAGTACATGATTTACACATGTCCCACATGACTATAACCCTCCCATGCATGCACTGTCACTGAGTTGGAAGGGGAGGCAAAAGGCAGACACTGATGACACCAACATGGAAGAGCAACACATTTGCAGCATGCTGGGTAGCACTGCCATCACACATTGGCGTGTGAGTGGCATGTCCAATATACATACATGACACATGCCACACACAGACGGCATGTACCATAGCCATGGTACATTCCACAAGTACATACATATGTCAGTGAATGAATACTGTCAGCCATCCATTTGAGATGGACATGAGATGAAAAATCCTACATAGTGTGACAAAATAGGCATGTGCCACACACTGCAACACATCCAATTTACGAAAATACAGTGATTGCAGGCCGATGTACACATCAATGGTTTGTCACTTCAACATGACAGGAAACAACTATCATGTTCCACATTCAAACGGGCCCCAAAAATTCCTGTGATCAGGCCAATACTCAATTAGCCTGAATGGTCAAATCATTCATCTAACAAGGTAACACATGTGGTCCAATATGGGGTTCATCAATGACAGAAGCATGTCACAAATGTAACAATAGGGCTGAGGAATGCGTAGCAAAAGTGGGAGAATTGAAACAATCAGCCTGAACGAACACTGAAAAATACAAACAATGTTGTTGCAAGATGCCACTTCAAGGGCAACTGCCGTAATGTTGAGCCAAATTACTAATGTGGGCAGAAGAGATACTGTCACACCCAAATCCAAGGCCGCTGAATGTTTTGGATGAAGCACATGGGTGACCCATACCACTCAGGCATACACACCCTCACCTGGCACTCAATCAGAACCGGTCACCCAAACAACATACACATGCATTACACACACATGCATGGGCACTCACCGGACAATGCATCATAATCAGGTAGCCCTCCCACACCTTGGATCTGTTCCTCTGTGACGAAGGCCCCAGCAACAGACTCATGTTCAGTGAGTTTGTTGTCCTCTTGTGGAGACCCACCGCCAGTCACCAGAGTAGCGGCATGATTTGAGGCCAGCTTGTTCTTTGCTCTGCGTTTCAGGTCATTCCACCGCTTGTAGCAATCATCAGCTGAGTGCCTCACAAATCCAAGGGCACTTATGCGGTCGGCGATGGTCTGCCAGTGTGCCTTACGTTGACCAGGTGTGGTCTTGCACCCTGCAGTCACCAGCATTTCGTGGCTATGTGCCGACATATAGCCCACAAGTGCATCAAGTTCCAGATCATTCTGACTCACTCCGGGGCTCGAAAGGGGCCTGGCGGCATAGCCAGGCCCCTTTCGAGCCCCAGAGTGAGTCAGCACATTTCTACAGCGCTCTCCTCTGGCCCGCTATTCGTGATTCATGCAGGTTTCCGCGCGAGGACCGCATATTTAAAATCAGAGTCCATCCCACTCCAAGATCCTCACAAGTGAGGATTACACTAAGATCCTTCCCACGCCTGGCGTAATAATAGAAATTCGTGCCAGTGGAAATAATTATCCATAGCACCTATTCCACCCCGTGCAGCACTTCGTCCTGATGAAGGCCGTACATATGCTGGGACATAATTGGTCCACCTAAACGGCCGAAGCACCTTGGTGTAGACGCACCCCGAACAACAGTGCATTGTCACTGTCCACTACCAATTGTCAATTCACGAACCCCTTTTTTTTTCTGTTGTTGCTTACTTTGTCTAATTGTGTTGTTTTATACTGAAGTATATCAATCACCATAACAAACTATGTATTTTGATTAAGTTTGCGTTACTTACACGACTGTTGTGTCAAACTATGTGACCCCATGTGTTTGTAAATATATCCTATAAGCCTGTACGGTTGGTTTCATTAAACCGTGTGATGTTATGTTGTTTGGAGAACTGTTCACTCTATGTTGATTTTTTCAACTGCATAGATAAACAAACTATTATTTTCTCCAAACAACAAAAAAAGCGAGTTTCTTTCTTTTTCTCCTTTAATGCAGAGGGGTAATATGATCACCAACTCATAATAAGGGTAATAAGGGGTGAAACAGTGTGTTTTCATTAGAGCACTCTTCTTTGTACCTATTCAATTGTAATTTTTGTCTTAAAGTAACCCTCCTGGGTAGAATAGGTCCATAACCAGGAGCCCATTTTTTGAACCAATTGGGAGTGTCCATTGGTCGGGGGTTTTGTACATGTGTCGGCCACTCTGGCGGCCCTCTCCTCCTCTGTGGAGACTATGCGCCAATCGTTCTCCATGCCGTCTCAGGGCCCCCTGTGGACCTGCCCTGACCAACGCAGCCAGCTCAGTGGGGATCCCACCCCTGCCACAGTCGGGAGTCAGAGGTCCAGCAGGGGTGGACACCCCAGCAACTGGACCCCAGCAGATGGAGGATGTGCCGGCATCATCGGGCAGGGCACGTGCACGACGGCGTCAGTGAATTCCATCAGCCTGGATGCCGTCGTGCTGGCAGAGGCAGTTGCGTCGGAGGCACAGCAGGCTCAACGTGGGAGGCATCATGGCTCGGGGCCATCTACATCAGAGGGGCAGGCATCGGCCGGAGGGCAGGAGGACCCTGGAATGGGAGTGTCTTCCGTGTGGAAGCGGTTGGGCCAGCGGATATGTGCGGAGCGGCGGCGGGCGGAGGAAGCACGGCTCACAATGGTCAGGGCGGAGAACTCCATGTGCAGGGCACTGAGGCGGGCTGAGTGCCTCGAGGGAATTCGCAGGGAGTTGGAGGTGGACATGGCGTTATCCCTGCGAGACCTCGGGGCCAGAGAACAGGCCCGCCTCCAAGACATTGAACAGGAGTTCGATGATGCCCTGGCCCATGACATCAACAAGTGAGCCGTTGGACTTGCCCGCCGCCATTGTATATAGTTCATTAGTGTTAAGTTTCATTTCTTTTTTCTTTCTTTTGGGGCGCATGGACTATGCCCCACATTTTTGTATATAGTTAGTAATTAGGTAGGTTTCATTGTAGGTTTCATTTATGTCGTTGGGCTCATGGACCCTGGATTTGCTATTTGTACATAGTTTTACAGTGGATTTTTCTCCTTCATCTTTTTTTTTCTCACCATGGAGCAATGGATATTACGCTTATCTTTCCGTTTGGATTTGCTTTATTGGATGGTGACTTTGGACACATTTTCATTTGGATTAATTTGGATTCTCATTTTATTTATTTATCATATTTTGGGACATGCTGCATTTTGATTATTACTGGCATTATTGTCTGTTTTGATTTCATTCCCTTCATTTTGACTTGAATACATTTTTGTTTCTTACTTCAATGTGTGGTCTTCTCTAATTGGTTTCATGCATGTCACAATGTGGGTTTTCTCAGTCATGTGTTGCCATTGTGTGGGTCTGACAGACTTGTACTCATGCGCATACTGCTTATTTGTGATCTATCATGTAATGGGGATTTCAATTTGGAGTGGATGTAAAGCTTGGTTGGGTGTTTGGACTGGGGTGGGGTGGGATTTGGGTGGCCATAAGAGCCAGGGATCTGGATTGTGATGACGTGTTGGCTGGAGGACATGTGTCAGGGCCTGCTGACAGGTGCCTATCAATGCTGGGGGGTTAGGGAGGCTGCGGGACATGAGTGGAGGCCTGCTGGCAGGTGCCCCTCACTGCTAGGGGGTGGGGGTGCTGGGGGACATGTGTCGGGGCCTGCTGGCAGGTGCCTGTCGATGGGGGGGGTGGGGGTGCTGGGGGACATGTGTCGGGGCCTGCTGGCAGGTGCCGGTCAATGATGGGGGGGGGTGGGGGTGCAAGGGGACATGAGTGGGGGCTTGCTGGCAGGTGCCCCTGACTGCTGGGTGGTGGGGGTGCAGGGGGACATGAGTGGAGGCCTGCTGGCAGGTGCCCTGCACTGCTGGGGGGTGGGGGTGCAGGGGGACATGAGTGGGGGCCTGCTGGCAGGTGCCCCTGACTGCTGGGGGGTGGGGGTGCAGGGGGACATGAGTGGGACATGAGTGGGGGCCTGCTGGCAGGTGCCCCTGACTGCTGGGGGGTGGGGGTGCAAGGGGACATGAGTGGGGGCTTGCTGGCAGGTGCCCCTGACTGCTGGGTGGTGGGGGTGCAGGGGGACATGAGTGGAGGTCTGCTGGCAGGTGCCCTGCACTGCTGGGGGGTGGGGGTGCAGGGGGACATGAGTGTGGGCCTGCTGGCAGGTGCCCTGCACTGCTGGGGGTGCTGGGGTACATGAGTGGGGGCCTGCTGGCAGGTGCCCCTCACTGCTGGGGGGGTGGGGGTGCATGAGTGGGGGCCTGCTGGCAGGTGCCCCTCACTGCTGGGCGGTGGGGTGCTGGGGGACATGAGTGGGGACCTGCCAGCAGGCCCCCACTCATGTCCCACTCATGTCCCCCTGCACCCCACCCCCCAGCAGTGAAATGCTGATCTCATGACACAAACCAAAAGTCAAAACTATGTACATCAACACATGTCCGTCACACACATACACTGGTTGGCATTGCTTGTGTAAACCCACATTTTCACATGCATCAAGCCAATGAGCGAATCCCACACATGGAACTGAAAAATGAAAATGTATTATGTACATGAAATCAAAAATGAAATGAAAGCATACCAAAATATGAAACATGAAATGAAAAGCATGTGAAAATGATGATTGAATGAAAATGATAACCAATCCATATGAATTTGAACGAAAAACAGTCCAAAGTCAGCCTCCAACAACGCAAATCCATAGGAAATGTAAAAAAAAAAGAAATCCATTGCTTCATGTTCGTAACCAAAAAAAAGAGAAAAATCAATCCATAGTCAAACTATTTACAATCCCTTGTCCGTGAAAAAAAATTCCATTGCTCCATGTCAATAATGCAAAACAAAACAAAAAAAGGATACATGATGAAACTATATACAATCCATTGTCCAAGGATGTAAAGGGTCCATGACCCCAACCAAACTAATGAAACCTACCTACCTACCTACAAATATGACTATATACAAATTTGGGTGGCATTGTCCATTGACCACAAATAAAAGGAAAACATAAAGGAAGCCTAACTCTAAAAACTATTTACAAGGGCAGCAGACTAGTCCGACGGCTCACTTTCGGATGTCCCTGGCTAGGGCATCATCGAACTCCTGCTCAATGTCCTGGTGGCGGTCCTCTTCCATGGCCCCGAGGGTTCGCTGGGACGACAACATGTTCTCCTCCAACTCCCTGCGAATTGCCTTGAGGCACTCGGCCCGCCTCAGGGCCCTCGGCATGGAGTTCTCCGCCCTGACCATCGTGAGCTGTGCCTCTTCTGCCCGCTGCCGCTCCGCATCTATAGCATGGTCTAACCGCTGCCACACGGAAGACACTTCCAGTCCTGGGTCCTCCTGCCCTCTGGCCGATGCCTGCCCCTCCGATGTTGAAGGCCCCAAGCCATCATTGCTCCCACCTAGAGCCTGCTCCTGCTGCTGCTGTCCATGTGCCGTGTCTGATGGTGCCTGCACATCCTCCATCAGCTGGTCTCCAGTTGTGGTGTCCATCCCTGCTGAGCCAACGACTCCCGGCTTTGGCAGGGATGTGAGCTCCACCAAGCTGGCTGTGTTGGTTGGGCCAGGTCCACAGGGGGCCCTCGTGGAATCTGGGCCGGAAGACGGTGTGGAGAACGACTGGCACATAGTCTCCACAGAGGAGGAGAGGTCCGCCAGAGTGCGCAACACATGTAGGGACCCACCAACCAGGTCGGAGCCCATACGTTCGTGGGACCCCTCGTCCGCAGGTAGTGGAGAGGCAGATGACATGGCACTCTCCCCTACCTTCGGACGGGCCTGGGACGGGGCCTCTCTGCTGGTGCATGGTGGTGCAGTCACAGGGTCAGGGACAGTGACATGCACAGGCCCCTCCGCGGTGACCTCTGCTGCCTCCTGCTCCTGGCCCTGGACTGCACCACTTGCACTAGTGGTACTACCCCCACCAGGCCCCATGTGCGGCTCAGTAGCGGGCTCCTCCCACTCTGTGGAGACCAGCAACCTGGATGTCTCCACACCGTCTTCCGCCATTGGAAGCCCCTGTGGGGGCTCACCCGGCCCTTCCGCCACAGATGTTGTGGCAGTTGCAGCACCAGCCCCCTCGGTCCCGGATGATGGTAATTCCTGGGAGGGTGGCTGGGCCTTGTGTTGCCGCCCAGTGGAGGCATCCTCGCTGCTTGGTTCCACAGCACCGTCTCCACCCTCTTCTTCTCTTGACGCTGCATAGAGGGAGACATAGAACACAAGCATCAGGGTACAGTACAACATGCCCTAGATAGGAAGCAATAACACATGAGTGGCACTGTCAAATGTCACTTCCATCCTGTCATTCCACAACCCATGGGTCAATGCACACAACACACATGCAGAAACAGTCCCGGCGCCTGTAATCAACATCAACATCCATGTAGAAGGGCCCCTGTAAACCAAGATGTTGCCTTCAAAGTCACATGCAGCCACGGCGTTTCAAAGTCACACACACACTTCTCTGGCACACACACACACACACACGTGCACCATACAAGTACATGACATCAGCACCCATTCCTCACCCCCCCCTTTCATGTCCAGGAACAGAGACAGCCATGCTTCCATGTGTGCATTTCGCATAGAGCTCCCCATGTTGCATTAAAACACATGCACCAACCATGTGGTTCACACATAACTGGTCTCACATGCATGACCATGATGTCCGTACACACACACATCCATACATGGCCTATGTCACACATACAGGCAAGCATCAGACTAGCAGCACACTGCAACATGCCCTGTCTCACACAGCAATGCTTGGCCACTTATCGCTCAACTCCGGATGGGTCTGCCTCCGAAGGATCGGGGCGTGGAGTGCTCGGCCTACACGTTCCAGGACCCTCATCTGGATGTTACTCATGCGTGCCCGGCCCCCCTCCGCGAGGCACCGGGCCTTGTGGAGGGTCCTGGACCTGAAGTCGTCCCAGCGCTTCTTGACGTGCTTGATATTGCGGGTTGCCACCCCCTCCGCGTCAATGGCAACCACTACGTCGTCCCAGATCCTCTCCCCTCCTTCCTTGTTGGCGCGTGATGTTCCGAAGAGGGCATCATAATGCCCCAGGACATGCTCCACCAGGACGCCAACTTCGGTGGCAGTGAAGCTGGTGGCCCTCTGCCTCTCTGGCTGGGGGTTTCCAGTGGTGCCAGATGGAGATGTGCCCGACATGGCAACCCCAGAGGCAGGAGTGGGTGGGCAACTGGGTCCTGGGGCTGGGCGATGAAGCGATAGTATCCCAGTCGGGAGTCTTCTGTTCCAGCAGGGGTGGACACAGCAACTGGACCCCTGCAGATGGCTGATGTGCAGGCACCAAATAGCAGGACACGTGGGCAGCAGACAGTCAGGCAGCAGCAGATGGCAGGTGGGAGCGTGCTCGGGGCTCTGGGGGGCAGGAAAATGGCCTTCAGGGCAGGCGCGTGGTCTTCCGTGTGTGTATGCGTGGCCAGCTTTATGTGGAGTGATTTGGCACGTGAAAAATTTGCACGTGAGCGTGTAATTCGAGGAAAGGCCCTTAGCGCGTAAGCGGGTCAGCACACGTACACAATTTCATTGCACCAAAGGCCCTTTGCGCGTAAGCGCGTCTTTTACGTGTCACGCATGGGCGTGGCCCTTTCGCGTGTCAAACTTCACGCGAACCCCAGGAATACACGTACCCCAATCGCACAGGGACCTTTCGCGTGTAAAACTTCACGCGAACCCCAGGAATACACGTACCCCACTCGCACCGGGCCCTTTCGCGTGTAAAACTTCCCACGAACCCCAGTTATACACGTACCCTGCTGAAATGGCTTGTGAGACTTCCCGCGAACCCCATATTACACGTACCCTGCTCGCACACGGCCCTTTCGCATGTCAAACTTCCCGCAAATCCCAGTTATATACGTACCCTGCTGAAATGGCATGTGAGACTTCCCGCAAACCCCATAATACACGTACCCTGCTGAAATCGCGTCTGAGACTTCCCGCGAACCCCGTAATACACGTACCCCGCTCGCACAGGGCCCTTTCGCGTGTAAAACTTCCTGTGAACCCCAGTTATACACGTACCCTGCTGAAATGGCGTGCAAGACTTCCCGCTAACCCCATAATACACATACCCCGCTTGCACTGGGCCCTTTTGCGTGTCAAACTTCCCGCAAACCCCAGTTATACACGTACCCTGCTGAAATGGCGTGTGAGACTTCCCGCGCCCCATAATACAAGTACCCCGCTCGCACAGGGCCCTTTCGCGTGTCGAACTTCACACGTACCCCACTCGCACAGGCCCTTTCGCGTGTGAAACTTCACGCGGACCCCAGTAATACACGTTCCCCGCTTGGCTTTGCTGTTTGGCAGCCCTGTAAACTGGTCCAGGGTTAGCGCGGCCCTTTGCGCTGAATTGGGGATTTTGATGGCTTTTCCTTGCGCGAGGGCGTTCTTGGGGGCGTAACTGGCGCTGCTGCAGGGTCGCTGCGCCACTCTGCGCCACGGCTGGTTTTGGAGGCTAAAATCCGTGAATACGCTGTGCGCGGAAATCGATTTTAGCGCACGCGGTTGGCGCAGACATTTGCACGCGCACACTGTGCGCCAGCCACGTGCGCCAGTTTTGTGCGAAATTCTATGAATTACCCTGTCAATGTGTATGCCATTTTTGAAGTTATATATTATTGGTTTGAATGTGTGTGTTTATCTTTTGTGTGTATCACTGTTATTTAATAGATAAGGAATCAAAATGTCAAATTGTGATTGTGGCATAAACAATATTCAAGGAACTCATACATTCTTTTATAAAAAGTGTACATCGAATTTTAGAATTTGTTTGTATTTTATATGTCAAATTATAAGTCTTTCTATAAGTATTAATTCATGTTCTGATACATTTTTATTCATATTTATTGACGATTTAAAAAAAATCATGTTCATAACTTACTTTGAGATCCATAAATGATTACCAAATATTTTATATGTACTATTACAGATGGAGTATGACATAAGTACATCATCATTGACTGGTTCAAAACACATTAGAAAAAAAAGGGTAAATCTTTATATATAAAGCTGAATGTATGTATGTGTGTGTGTATGTTTGTCTGGCTATAGAAATCCACACCGCTGAAATCACTGCTACCAAGTTTTGTATGGATTCCTCATTTGTCTGGGGCAATATTGTATTCTATGTTTGGATGCAAAAAATGTACTCCATAGACACCCTCATTTACTGATGCTCACCCTGATTCACTACAATAGATCTAGAAGGAGGCAAAAAGTGGAAAAGTATCTGGAGTAAAATGTTAGATATGTTGGTTATTCCTTTAAAATTTGTTACTACTGTATACGGTTCTAAAGTGTTTGTTAAAGCATTTTTAAAGGGAATTAAAAAAAAGATTTTTTTTTTTAATCATGCCACTCCAAATATGGGAAATGGCAAGGTTACCGTTTACGTAAATTCATTTACGAGAAGAAAGCGCAATCAATCAATCTTTCTTGGACATTTTCTCAAATGTGCTGAAGCCATTAAGTCACTGAAACATGCCCCACAAAAAACAAGCATCCCTTGGAAAAGCTCTATCTGATGCAAAGCGAAAATCCATAGCAAGAGCTTCTGAAACACAACAAACAGCAGCACAACTTGCCGACCAGAGGACAAGAGCAACTTTCTCCAGGGCAAATGAGATGCCAGAGCAAACTGAAGCAAGACTTGCCGACAAGAGGACAAGAGCAACATCGTCCAGGACACATGAGAGACACCACTCAATCAGCAAATGGGCAACGCCGGGTACTCCAGCTAGTAAAAATTATTATTGAAAACTTTGACCAAAGTTGTTAATTTGACATTTGTTACTTTGTAAGGTTTATAGTAATATGTTTTTAAAAATAAAAATATTATTATTTCTTCGAATAGAGGACTAGAAACAAAAACAAGGAGACTCAGACCAAACCATTTACACATGATTCCCCTTTTCAGACTGTTGTGACTTGGGATGAACATTTGTAAGTATACTTGTCCCAAAATTCAGACACCGGATTCCCACGTGCAGAGGCCAGAATTTGAGAAGATTATCATCAGCGAGACATGAAAAGTAATGATGGATCATTGATACAGCACAGAATGCCCACCTGAACTGACAGACCCCACAGAAGAGGCATCGTCATTACGTGCCAATCCACTCACCCAATGTACGCTGTCAAAAGGATTGGTGAAATATAAAGATCTACTATTCCCTGTTTCTCCAGAAGAGTCTTAAACTCAAGAAATATCACTGTTTGAATTCATGGAGGACTCTTCTGCATTAATTGATGACAAGGAGAAAGACCATGTGTGCCAGTATTAGAGCAGATGCACTTTGACTTAATGAAAGGTCTCACTTTTAACTGTGTTGGTAATGCGAATGCCTTGCCTGACAACTGAATATGTTGCCAGCACACAGTCTATGTAAAAAAACATTGCAATTGTGAATTGTCCTCCAAAGTCTGAAATTGTGGCAAAACTAGTGAAGTGATGTGGTTGATCAATATTCTTCTTTTAATTCTAAGCATTTGCATTCATGATTTTTGTTGTACATGGTATTAATCAATATATTTATTTATTGTTCAATGAAATTACCGTTTATTTTACAAAAATGATAAGCATAAAATATGTTGTTTGAAGGTTTTCATTATTATCGTTATATTCAGTCTATTTTCTGTCTCCCATCCATTATAAATTTGATTTTCTTTATTTTCTTTATCTGTCTTCCTCTCTCCGTGTCTCTCTGTTTGTATCCATGCCAAGAGATTTGCTTTTCCTCTACTTCTCTTTTCATGTTTCTCACTATACAAATCTCGATATATTTCTATACTTTACTACCTCTTTTTGTTTATCTCTTGTTCTCTCTATTCTGCTACATGATTGTATTTTTTACTTTTACACAATAAATAGTTTTCTCAATCTATATATATATTATGTTCGGGGTTGACTCCGGCCCCATAACAGTTGATGGGCAGATATTTTGACGCAAGGTCGGCATACCAGTCTGGGGTGAACTGGCAATAGTGAAATGTTACCAACCCCACCCATGCGCCCTGCACAGGATAGGGTATGCGCCTATGCTATCAGTATAGGCGATTTTGTGATTGTTGGCTCCAGCCCCACAACAGTTGGTGGGCCAAAGTTCTGGCCTGTGGTCTGCAGACCAGTCTGGGGTGTACTGGCGATAGTGAAATCTGACCAACCCCACCCATTCGCCCTGCATAGGGTGGGTTCTGGCCCTATGCTATCAGTATAGGTGATTTCAGGAGATTGACGATTTTGCAACTTTTGCAATAATAGGAAGTTCGGACACAAAGTCGGCATACCAGTCTGGGGTGTACTGGCGATAGTGAAATTTGACCAACGGATTTTCAAAAATAGGAATTTATGAAACAATAAAACATGCACAAGGCTATAGAAGACCCCATGTGCATGTTGGCTATAGACCTGTGCAATGCCGGGTGGTACTGCTAGTCTTTCTATATTTTATGTGTCTATTTTTCCTTATCTCTATATATAACTCTACCTTTTGAACCCTGTATCTAATTCTGAAATACCATCTCTCAATGTATGTCTGGTACCTCAATCTACCCTTCTTTTTATTTCTCTCTATTGTTCAATCTTTCTACTTATTTTGCTACATCCATCGTTAGATGCATTTCTCTCTTTCTCATGATTTTTCCCTCTCTCTTTCTCCTTTTATATCTATCTTTCTATGTATCTCTGCACACAAAGCTTTTGATATTTAACTGTATCTGTTCCGTAATTCTTTTAATCTAGCTCTCCTTTTTTTAATCTCTCATGTCTACATTTATTTGTCTCTATTCTCAGATTATTGTTACTATAAATGTCTTTTTGTCAACCTTGTCAACTCCGACACATCAAATTACTATGGGTCTATTTCTATCCATATCGGTTGCCTTATCTCTTTTTTTAATCACTTCTCTCTGTTTCTATCGCTTTGTCTGAATCTCTCTGGCAGTTTATCAGGTTATCTGTTTTTACTCTTGCTAATCCAAACATCTTATTTGTTTGTCTATTTTCTTTACTATGTCTCTAACTGTTTGTCCATGAATCTATTTCTTATCAATTTGTTTCTATTTTTTTCATAATTTATCCCGCTATGTCTCATGTTTTCTCTCTTAATATATCTAATTCTATCTCTAAATTTCTGTATATGTCTCTGTTATTCTCTCATTATCATTTTTCTATGTACCATTGAAAATATTTTAACTCTGTTGCTACCCTCTTCTCTTGTGTACTATTTGTATCTCTCTATATTAACGTATACTTAGGTTGAATATGTTTCTTTGTCATTACTCAATCGCAAATAATTTTTTCATGCTGATCAATGCCAGTAATTATTTCAATCCTGTATTTCTTTCTTGCCTTCTCTATGTACAATACTGTCTTCTCTATTTCTCTAGTTCTCTTACTATTTTTATATTTATTTTTATACTTCAAAAATATTTACTTTTTTATTTAACTAAAAATGTATATCTTCATACGTTTTTGTCAGTAACATTCACTATTCATGTATTTCTCTCTTTGTACCTTCCATTTACCGTCATTAATATCTGGTCTTTTATTATTTCTCTTAGTTTATGTATAACATGTCATCGCTATCAAATACTTTCTCTATCGTTATTCCTGTATTGCTCTTCCTTTGTCAAATGTTCACATTATTAAGTTGTTTCGTTATCTACCCTTCAATAATTCTTCAGTACTTGATCAAGCTTATTTCTTTATCTTTCTTTCAGTCACTCACTAACCAAGTATCCTTATCTCATAACTAATCAAAAATATCTGTTTACCTAACTACCTATTTCATTATGTAAATTAGTTTCTTTATTTTTATAGACTTTTTTTATAGACAAATCCACATATATATATATATTTTCCTTTAGCAATATGTAATAAAATTATAAACCTTTACATTGGTTGTTGTTAAATGAGTGGAGCTAAACATTCTCAATAATTTGCAGGCACGATCATTGGAAGACAAATTGCTTTGAATTTATTGTAGTAAATTACCAAATTAATTTGTTTTTTATGGTGATTGTCTATTTCAAAAGTTGTATAAAATCTCTTTATCTCTCTTAAATATCAATTTTTATTTTCTTCTATTTGTTCTGTGACAACCATTTATTTATGTTTCTTTTATTTTCAATATAACCCTAATCTCTTTCCCTCTCTCCCTCCCGCTCTCCTTCTCTCTCTCTCAAGTGATGTCCCTGACGGTATGGCTCTGTTTGTAATACTGTACCTCTTTCAGTTGCGACTCAATGATTCTACAGCTACATGTAGGTTACCCAAACTTCCTTTCCTTACTCCATTGTTACCGTTATCTCTCACACTCCCTATCTTCTTCATGCTCCCTCTATCTCCTTTACTATTCCTCCACTTCTCCCCCTCTCTCTGTCTCAATTGATGTCTCTGACTATGTTTCCAATAAGGTACCTCTATCAGTAGACACTCAATGGTTTTACCGCTACTTGTCTGTTACCTAAATGTCCTTGTCTAACTCTGTTGTTACCCCTATCTCCGACTGTCCCCATGTCCCTCCATCCCCCACTATTCCTCCCTTCCCCTCCCTCTCTCGCTAGCTCTCTTCCCCCCTCTGTCTCAAGTGATGCCTCTGACTGTGTGTCTCTGTTTGTAAAAATGTACCTCAATCAGTCGAGACTCAATGGTTCTACAGTTACATGGCTGTTACCTAAATACCCTTGCTTACTCTGTTACCCTTATCTCTCAATGTCCCTTTGCCCCTCATTGCCTCACTATCACTCCCCCTCTCCCCTCTCTCTCTGGCTTCCTCTCTCCCTCTGTCTCAAGTTATGTCTCTCTGTTCATAATAATGTGCCTCTATCAGTTGAGACTTAATGGTTCTACAGGTACATATCTGTTACCTAAATGCCCTTGTCTTACTCTGTTGTTACACCTATGTCACACTCCCCCTGCCTATCCCTACCACCTTCACTCTGACTCTCTTACTATCCCTTCATCTGACTCTCGTTCGTTCGCTCTACTTCTCTCTAGCTCCCTCTGTCAGTATCAAGTGATGTCTCTGACTGTATGTCTCTATGTTTGTAATAATATTCCTCCATCACTCTATTCTTTTGAAAATCACCCATATATCCAGAGGTTTCTATGACAATATAAATGTCTCAATATCACTAACTTACCATGCGCTTGTATTTATTTAAAGTTGTGTGTATCAGGTGTATTACATTAAAAAATTGATTGGAATCATTTAGTAAAGAGCTTTCAAGTTTTAAACACTTTAAAAACTGAAAAATGTCATAGTCTCCTACTGCAATGAACACTCAGTCTGCCTTTAGCTCATCTCGCTTCATTCAATACCGGCTTATTTTTTATCAAAAGTTACAAACAAATTAACATAATGAATAAAATATAAAACTAAATTTAACTTATGTCATCGGATGAATATTTGTGTTACCAAATAAATGTATGTATTATAACATAGGTCTGCAATTTGTATTTGATGTAGTGTTTGTTTGGTATTGCCCGCTTTGAAAATGTTATGCAGTTGATACAAGTATAAGCGAAGATTGGAAAACAAGTGTGACCTTGGCGAGCAGCTTTAGTAAACTGTGCTCTTTCTTGATTGTAGTAATGCCAGTAATATTGATGTAAATCAAAGTAAAATATCAATATCAGATGTTATACAAACCTTTTTCAACTTAATGGAACACCATGCGCTCCGTGATAACAGGCACTATAGTCGGGTAAAAACACTGCTGTTTTCTCAATATGGTTTTTAATGTCAGTCAATGTAACATTTGCATTACTAAATAATAAATCTTAATAAAACTTGCAAAAAGAAATATTACCAGAAAGAACGATTTTTGGGAAGTGTCTCAAATATAAATCAAAAAGTGTAACTGTAATTGTGTGTACAATTTGGACAATTATCGTTTCTTATAACAAGCTTCGTATTGCTTGAACTACCAAAAACATGTTGACGGGGTATCTGTCCTTTCAATGGTTATGGCTGCCAACAGTTTCAATGCCTGTGATCGATGTGGAAAAATGCTGATATATTAATATCTCCACTCCTTGCATTTATTGAAAAGTAAAAAATGTATCTTGCCTTTGTGCGAAACGACGAACTAAACTAAATGTATGTGCATATTGAAGGAGCGTCTTCTGCGTTTTTCGTGCGAAAACTTGATTTCATAGATGCTGACAGCGGATGCTGTGTACTAACCTCATAACAATGGGCGTACCATACCGTTTGCATCTGCTGATGTCACCTAGAGGGATGTAGGGTATGATTTATTGCCACCAGGGCACCTGAACTTGGGGCAATTGATCAAATGATTAGATTATGACAAAATGGCAGTCACACACCAGTGCGATTCACAGATATAAATGTCTAGAAGCTAAGGTAAGATGCATTGAAAGAATTGTAATTGATCGACATATGCTCAAAAATAGATGCCTTGACGATTGGCCAATTAAAACTCCAGAGAGAACCTCTCCTTTTAGTAAATAGGACTTTCAACAAGGAACACATAGGAACAGTGCTTAAAGGAGGGGTACAGCTTTGAAGTTGTACGGTGACTCACTAAACATAAAAGGTCACTTGCACCCTTCAGTTCTACACATGCATACAACACAACATTTTGTATCCACCAAGGAAAAGGTAACAAGAACAGGAAATCTCTCAAACAAAGGGTCCCACAGGTTTACAGTGTTAGAATGCAGAACACAGCACGATCAAGGGACTAAAGAGCACACAAAACGGTACTGCTCAGCGATAGCAAGGGTCTTGAAAGTGCAGGCTCAAAAACAGAGGAATGCTAGGAAAGAAATCCAGGAAGCAAGAATTAAAATAAGAAAACAAAAAATAATCCAAGGATTTACAAAGAAGAAACTAGGAATAAGGAACCAGGAACTAGGAACAATCGGACTGTCCATACACACTGAACAATGACCAGCGCTGGACTGAAGTAAACAGAGACTTTTTAAGCTGACTAATGATCAAAAGCCTCAAATGTAATCAATGCTAGCATCTGCCAGCCACAGGTTTTCCTTATCCTCCACCAAACCTTGTACTACAATGTTGGAGACTAAGTAGTGGGTAAGGCAGGAAGTGTTGTCTTTAGGGTGAAAAAGTCTACTGGCTGCCGTAATTCAATATTGATCTGTGTGGGAAAGTCCAGTATGAGATGTAGTCTCCTAGGTCACCACAGTAATGTTTCACAGGATTCGGAAGGAAAGTCCAAAATTGAATGGACCCAAACTATTCCCCCAAGTGGTGGGAATCAGAGTAAAGGGAGTTAAGTGTGACAGTTGGCCTATATTTCACATATCGGTGAGAATGCATGTAATACAGTAACAGCATTGGTAACTGGTTAATACAGTAACAGCATTGTTTTTCCAGCACTCTGCTACAGTAGATTGTGCACCTTCCAACCCTCATAGGAAACACATTAAGCACTGTTCTTGTGTTATGCCACAGATGGCTTCAAAAACACACATTCATGATTCTGGTTGCCCATAACTGGCCTCGCCACTTCAGTTACTAAAATGTATTATTGTTATCGGACAGTATATTCCTGGCTCTTCCCTCAAAGAAAGACCTATGCAAGGAGAAAGGATTTACTCTCCACATAACCCTAAAATTGCTCAGCTTGAGAGCTTGGTACCTTTACACTAGGGAGGGTATTTCTGGGACCAACATCAATATAATGTTTGTGGCCAAGAAGGATTCAACTAGGAAACAACAGAGAGGCAAGTGTATTTGCTTCTGACACTGAGCTCTAGACAGTAACATTAGTTCTCTGATGGCATCCATAGACAACATCATGTCTTTCATGTCCTAATTGGCCATTAAAGGCATCAAGGTTGCTTCTTGCAAACTTTATCTTTTGACTTTTGCAGCCTACTTTAACAGGGGTGAGAATTTCCTTTCTCCGCTGAATGAGGCTCTTAGGCGTCACTTTGACAGCCGGCTTCATAGTTACCACAAACCTTCCACCGTCATGGGACATTCATTTAGTTTTGGATTATTTGCTGAGGAAGCCCTTCAAGTCTTCCTGCGACCTTAACCTTTTCTCCTAGAAGACTGTCCTTTTAGTTTCAGGAGGTTGACCAAGTTGCAGACCTTATCATTTAAGGAGCCTTACATGGTCTTCCATGCCCTCAAGTAAGTTCTTAGGACTGACATTTTATTAATGCCAGAAAGCGCAAAGAACCCCTAATTAAACCTACTCTAACAGGGAGTTCCCTACCTAGTCTAGGTTCCAAAGGAAATTCTCCTAGCATACAAAACACTGGCCCTCGCACTAAACAACAAGACATACAAAGCAAGTAATAAACAACATAAATAAATGATAATAAAACAACCAATGACTTGGATAACCTTCACCGGTCATGGGTAAATCCCTTTCTCAGGATTGTCCCAAAGTCACTCTCTCCAAGTGTTCATAACGAAAGCAAAGTCTTAAATCAGTTCTTGAAAAGTTCCCAAAGAAACAAAAAGTTCACCTGAATGAAAATCCACTGGTAAGAGTTCTTAATCAGTCTGTTGAACATTTCTCCTTTGAATTCCAATAAAGAAAACCTCACCAATGGTAATCCTGGATATCATCTTTCCAGGATGTCCCAAATATAGTTAAAAAAGATGATAGTACTGCTCCTGCTTCAACCACTGACCAAATATGTGCATCCTCTGCAGCATCTTTAATATACTTTGACAGGATGCTTCTTCTTAGGGTGTTGCTCCCTTCTCGGCAATCCCATTTTCTGCTACTGTCACTGTGAAAGCAGACTAATTTTCTCCACAATGTTCTACTGCTTCAACAACCTTCCATATAATGTTCTCTGACAATATTATAGACAACCACAGTTCTGTTAGCTCTGCTGCAACTTCTTGACTGAATGATTGTTAGGTAACTTAAAGACAAGACAGGTAGACACAGCACTCTTCCTTCCTATGCCAAAAGAAAGGGTGAGCCTCTTTGCCTCTTCTGTCTGTTTTAAATGCTACCAAAAATAATCTGCCTTAGCTCCCAGACTGCTTCTTTCTCAGCTTTAACAGTCTCAACTTCACAGGTTATATATTCTATCTTCTTACAAGCACCCAGCACCCTTCCCCAGCTTTATGCACACATTCTGGGTTCCAGTAGCTACCCCAAAACTGTATTGCACTCTTCCAGCTTTCGATAACCTTGTTACCCTTGTATCAGAGGAAACTGGACCTTTAGCAACTTTACCAACTTCAAAAGACTGGTGGCTAGATTTTAATTGGGCTGGTTTCATTGTGGAAAAGTTTTGTCTACTGGCTTAGGTAATGCTTGCTCTTCTTTGTATTTCAACAACTTCTACAGTGTTATAATACTGCTTCTGGATGTTACAAGATTCAAGCTTCACGGAAGAATCAGATTTAGATATATGCAACGACTCTTTGATAAGAATTGTAGCTTCAAAGAATTGTAGGGACTTGTATTCCCCTTCAAATATGCAGAGTGATACTTTGACTCTTGTTGGGAATCATAATTGTCCATATGCGCTTTCTCCTTGAAGTGATAATACTTGCAACAATTCGTAAACTTAAGTTTTAACCTTCCGTGTGATTTCAAACAGCGTTTTCCCTCTCAATTGGAGACACGCAACGACTCCGGTAAAGTTAATTAGTCGACAATGGTAAAAGTAATGCTTTTTCTTGTACGTGAGCATGTTAACAGGTATTAAATGTGCGCAGGATACATTTCCTTTGTTGATAGGATTTCTTATAGCAACAAACAACTTTTACTTGTTCTAACTTATACACAAGTTGTATTTGAGCTGGTTACAGTTACTGGCAAGGGGTTTTCAGTGATTCAGAGTATAGAGCTTCACTCCCTGGCTCCAGAAACACTGCAGTTACAGTCCTTGTGTGATTCTGGGACATGTAGTTTATTTTAAGGAAATCAGGTTTTTCTACTTCTTGAGATTGGCAAATGGCAATCAAAAGGGAGGGATTACGGGGAAAGTTAAAAAGGAGTCCCTCCTGGTGTGACCCCGAATCCCCCCACGCCTCCAAGTGATCTTCCTGCAGTACACCACCCCGAGGGTCGGGATCAGAGAGTGCTTGCCTTTCCCTGACCACATGAGAAGGGTCCCAGACCAGGTTCTTGGGGAAAATCCCATTGGACTCTCCACATTGGCCTTCCTAGTTCAGAGAGAATTCATGCACATTTCACCAGATGAAACCAGATGAAAGGCAGCATTGGAAGCTTAACCAGAGGCATGTGTCCATCCCTGAGATCTGTCGGGCTGCTCCCCCAGTGTTCTGTAAGCACTGTTACTTCAATGCTTCCTTTAGGCAATATGCTTCTTACAGTCATGAAATAGATAACCTTTTCACTTGAAACTGCCTGATGTAAGCTGCACCTCATCCGCTTCAAGATTTTGCTGTGTAATCTGTTCCAAATTAGTTAGGAAGGATGGAGAGCCTGATGGACGTAAGAGTGACAAAAAGATTGCCTTCATGGTGATTGAGGCTCTTCCTCCTTCACAACTGCCACCCAGCCATCCCCTTGTGCATATCCAAGTGGTATTCTTGTTTATGCTTCATTTAAAATGTTGCATGTTTAAATAGGGGAGCATAGGTACCTGGGCGCTTAATGGAGGGTTTGTGTACCAGGGTTCTTGATTCTAAATTCAGTTTGCTACTTTATGGAGCCTCTGTTGAAAGACTTACCACAGGCCTTACCCAACAAGTTGTGAAACAGAGAGTGCACCAGACTAACTGAATCACCATGAAAGTATTTTTTAAATAATAAATCAGCGGTTATGTCCTGATGAAGAACCTTGTATGAAGATTCAGGCCACATGTTAGAAACATAAATGATGACATATTCTTAGATGTAGCCTTTAATAGAATGCCTTACCCTGTTTGTGAGCATGGATGGACAAACAAAGGTTTTCCTGACTGATTGTGCACACTTTAATTATTTGTGTGAATTTTGCCCATCTCACATACTGTACTGAAAATTAATTACAGCATCATTCAAACAAATGTTGTTATGTCCTTCCAAAGGCTATGTTGTAGCCACTGGTAATAAAACTATTAATTTGCCAGTATAAGTGCCTACACGGTTTTCACATCACTTTCACATCACTTGAGCTTCACTTTCTTGCACAAGTTACATGTCCCTCTGCAGACGGTTTTCAAAACAACACATCATCTATTATCATCCGACATACTTTCCCGCTTTTAATGTCTATTTGTATATGGACTAACTGATAGAAGATAATTTACTGACGAAGTGGAGCCACAACAAAATTGCAATCCAATAATTGAAAAAAAGATTCCCAACTCATAAACATTACATTTTACCTGGAAGGAAATCTACATATCTGTATATCTAATATCAACAAGGTGAATAAATGAAATATACTAAGTATGCCTTCATAATAGAAATAATAATAGCAAATGTCTCAATCCTATTGAAATAATAAAAAATAACCTTTTTTTGTTCTCTTATTTTCACCCTTTCCTTTTTACAAATCATGGGATCTTATGTTGTTTTAATATTTGTACAAAATATATGTATTATTTTTATTTCATTTTATTTATTGCATATTTATAAGGCGCCTATACACAATGTGTTTTCAGGCATCACATGACAAAAAGGGATGGGGGGACAAAAGGGGATTAAAAACAATAACGGTCCTACTAGGCCTTGTGACATTCGGATCGTGCAAGTGCATGGCAAGAAGTGTAGAGGTGGCAGGGGAAGGAGGGAACAGGTTTGGGAAAGTGCTGTGGGTTAGGCAAGTGCTCTGGGGAGCCCAAGAGGGCAGTGCCAGGGGAGGACAGTGATCACTGACTAGTGCAGGGAATGGGCGGGGGTCGGGGGGCCAGACTCAGGGTTGTCAAATGGATGTGTCACATGTTCTAAAAATTAGGCCCTGAGTGAAGCATGTAATTTTTTTTTTTTTTTTGAAAATCTTTATTGGTTTTTCGATAACATGTAACAGACAGCGCATAGGCAAAGCATTGTAGTATGTATGATAACAGAACATTAACTTTAACATAATTTGTGTAAGAAAGTGAAGCTCAAGTTGTGCGAAACATGTATAGGTCATTCTACTTGTAAATTAATAAAATTTTCATCAGTGTATTCTTCGGAAAGACATATTGTCATTTGTTTGAATAATTGTGTGATTACTTTACCTAAGTGTCAGTATGTATGTGAGATGGACAAAAGTTAAACAAATAGTTCAAATGCGCACAATCGGTCTGGAAAGCAGTTTTATTTACTCATGAATCCCTTTAACAGGTGAGGCTTTTCTTTCTGTTCTGACTGAAGTGCAGTCATTTCTATAAACTGTATCCGAATTGTTGTAATACTAATCTAAGTAGGTACAATGAATAACTAGAAGATATATTCTTTTGGCCATTGACTTCTTACTTCATAGCGTGTGTGATCCAGGAAATCACTGGATGGGTGACAGGGAGCTTTTAGCCTGCTCTCTGGTACCATCCAATGCATTGGACAAGCATCCGCACATTTGGAGAGGCTGAAGGACAGAGAACCGAAGTCACTATTGTGAATAATATTGTTTGCATGGCTCCTAACATCTCAGGCACTTATGTAGCAGTACCAGCTCTGGGCAGCAGGTGTCACTGTAAGAGCAGTGGTCTGCTATCCGTCTCCCAGAAGCAGTATTAATTGCTTTGGCAGCACTCTACCCTGGCCAGCATGTGAGCACAGTGTGTGGCCTGTACTGGTCTCTGTTGTTTTCTCATTGTCTCATCTTTCTCCAAGTCTCTTCCAGTTGGAGTCGGAGGCTGATGCTGCTCAGTGGTTTGGCGAGTTCTCCCAGAAACTGCGCCCATTCTATGAGAGCTCACGTCAGGGACTGTGCATGGATGCTGTGCAGCAGCTGACTGACTGTTTGAGGAATCACCCCACCTGGTCCTTGGCACACGTGGCTGTAGAAACAGGCCAGCGGGAGAGCTTCCGGCATAATCGAATCATACGGTGAGTTCACTGGGTAGATGTTGTTCACCACCAACCATACACCGGTGTTGGCTTCCTCCAGGGCCCCAGCCAGTGGTGGCATAGTGTGTGTGATGAGTTACGACTGGCCTCTGAGTGACGCTACTGCACTAGTGTGTTTTCATACCCTACAGGGTGATGTTAATATTTAAATGTTTACTGCATGACTCCAACCTTATATACCTGTCTGTCTGTTTTGTTTCAGGAGCGTGAACAGCACTGAGAGCGAGAATGGTTGCACGCCGCTGCACCTAGCTTGTCAGAAGGGGGACGTTGAGTGCCTGCGGGTGCTGGTGGAGGAGTGCCATGCCAGGACAGACATCACTGACAGCAACGGGGAAACTGTCTTCCACTATGGAGCTAAGCAGAATGATCCCAAAATCATTGAGGTGAGAGGGCCTAAAGGACATAATTGTTGTATAATCACTGGAGACTTCAAGCGCAATATTTAAGAACTGGTTTAATCATCAGATAATAACTATATACAACAGACAGTTGCTTCACTGTCTTTACTGTAATTTTTGTCTCTGTTGTTGAATGTATTCTTTCAGATGGTAAGCCACGTTATGTCTCACTGTAAGGAGGAGCGCTGGACTGCCTCTGCTTGCCGCACTCATGTGCTTGTTCTGCTTGGTGAATTCACGCTCCTGCGCATGTTCCTTTGGATTCTCGTGATGCGGTCACTGGCCCGGCCTCTAGCGAGACACTCTCTCCACATACCTCCTTTTGTTGAGCAGCTTGGTCCCACTCCATTACAAATTCTTCATACCTTGTGGTCTGTCTCTCTCAGAATGTAGGAAACCCTCACAGCACACGATGTTGGGTGACACACTGGGTTTGATCTTTCTTCACTGCTACTCCTTGTCCTTGATAGGTTCCATTCACCTTGCAGCTCTCTCTCTCGCCTTGCATGCTGACTCTATTTCCATCAGTCTCTTTGGTAAGTTCCAACAAATGGTCAACGCTGTGGTTCTGTATCGTGACTGCACTATCATCCTCTTGTGACATCTGTTCCCTTATACTGGATGCTATCGACTCGATGGATCTTCTCTCAAGCATGGCAACTCTTTCCAGGTTTCACCTTTTGCCATCTTGTGTGCAAACATGATTGGTGCCTTGATGGGTTTGCTGAACCTCGAACCTGTGATTTGGTCTTTGTGGTGTAGTCGAATATGGACTATGTCCCCCTCCTGTACCTTCTTTTTCTGAGCTGCCCTTCGCTCATCACTCTAACGCTTCATGGTTGTTTACTCTCCACACAACATCCTCCATACTCACAACCTCATCCTCCATCACTTTGGTTAGCCATGGAGGTACACATGTAGATGCCGTTCTTCTTCCTTGTGACATGTGAAGTGGTGACATGTTGGTGATCCCATTGGGGTTGAGGCGGTGAGCAGCAACAGCCTCCTTTATTGTCTTGTAAGAGTCCATGCCTGAAGCCCTGGCTAATTGTAGAGCGCCTTTCATGAACCTATTGGGTCTTTCAACCAGTCTATTTGCCTGCGGATGATAAAGAGATGCTTTAATATGTTTAATGTTGTCTCGCATGTATTGCTCCATTTCATGGGATACTAATTGGACACCATTGTCCGTTACTATCTCCTTGGGTAGACTCTCTCATTGGAACGCTGCAGTGAGTACCCCAATAACGGTTGCTGTGGTGATATCCAATACAAATTTTCCCTCCACCCATTTAGACAAATAGTCTATCATGACTACTCCATAACTTTGATCTGGCGACATAGCTTCTAATGGTCCAATGAAATTTAGACCCAAGTTGTGTCACACGCCCTCTGGTATTCCTGTTGGAATTAGTGGTGCTTGTCTTACTTTTAGTCGCTTATCACCATTTAAGCATTGATGACATCTCTCCATCACTCGAATGTCGTGATCCCTGCATGGCCATCAGTATGAGTGTTTCACCCGATGCCGTGTCATGTTGCTCCCCAGGTGTCCCCAGTAGGCTCTGCACAGAATTATTTTCCTTTTGCCCATGGGTACCAATAGTCCATCAGATTCATATATTTCATCAGCTACTTTCCAGAATGGTCTTAGCCCCTTGGGAATGGTTTTCTCATTTGGCCATCCTTTCCTGACCCATCCAGTTATTTTCTTAATTGTGGCATCCTTAGCTGACTCTTCCCTCCAATTGTTTTTTTAGCTCATCTCCATGTACGCTCAGCTTGCAATATTTTTGCAACTTCTTGCTATAACTTCCTGCTTGGGCCTACTGTTGAAAAAATTGCATTTATGCCCATTGTTAAGAGGTACATTTGGCCTGCTGCCGAGAATTGAGTTTTGCCCCATTGTTGAAAATTGCATTTATTTTAGGGACTGCATTCAGACCCACTGTTGGAAATAGCATCTAGTCCCACTGTTGACAACTGCATTTGGCACACTAGCCACAAAGTGATTAGCCTACCCCTACAAATGTCCAATACTGCACTGTAACGACTGATTATTTAATAAGGCGTTTCCACCCCAACACCAGCTACATATAGCCATGCTAGGCTGGTTAATCATCACCATGTTCCCATTCTGTATTATTCAGAATGGCACACCCTGCACAGGAAGCAATTATGTCAGCTATAAAAATGGACTAGCCAAACAAGCCTGCCCCCGGCACCCTTGCCCCACCCCCTTCTTGCCCTCCATGACCTCTTTTCCGTCCATCCCAGAACAGTCTTATCCCATTAGCTACATCAACAATACATTTAGTACAGAACCCCCCACCCACATGATGGAGCCCCTACAGACCCACGACCTCTCAGCGAAACCCCACTCCCATCTCATTTTGGGCAAGACCAGACGCCACCGTTTAAGATCACATACCATGCATCACTCTCACTGCCCCAAACTAGCCACTACAACTCCCAGACAGTCACTGCCTAAAATCCACCCATGCTACTACAAGTCTAAAACGGATATTAGTCAAGCACCGACCAAACCGCCTCTAAAAATGCCCATGACTGCAGCTACATCCATCCAGGAACCCCCCCACTAGCTTCCAAGGCTCCCTCATCAACGCCCGATCTCTAGGAGCTCACACCATTGAAATACATGATCTCATCTCCGAAGAAGAACTAGACCTACTAGTAGTCAGAGAGTCCTGGCTCCACCAAGCTTCAGGCCCTCTGTTGTCCCTCACCATTCCACCAGACTATACCATCCTCAGGACAGATAGAACCCACTCTCATGGTGGCGGTGTAGCAAAGACAACACTACAATAAAGAGCCTGTCCCATTGAAACCATTGCAGGATATGAATTACTACTAGTCAAATTTGCTACCAATGAAAAAAACCACTATTAACCTTATGGTGATCTACAGATCGCCTAACTCCATCAGCCATCCTGAAGTAGACATTCCATAATTACTAGCCTAAAACCAAATGCATTATCCTTGGAGACATGAATCTAGGATTTAATGATATCCATGACCCCAAAGCAGATGCCCTACACTCCTCACTTAAGGAGGTGAACTGTACACAACTGGTGAATGCCCCCACCCACATCAAAGGGAGAACACTAGATTGGATTCTCTCCCTCAACACGACCATAACCATTGATTCTATCTCACCCCTAGACTGGACCGACCACCACAACATTAAGTTTACTCTTTTGTCAGAAGAACCAGGCCCCCTCAAAACAAATGTAACTAACTCCTACGAAACCAGAAACATGCGTAAGCTTACGCCTGATAATTTTGCCCCATACTCAGTAAATCGCTTGACACCATATCGATTTCCATTGACAACCCCTGTACCCTCGCAGATTCCTATCATGAATGTCTCACCTCCACAATCAATGCAGTAGCACCTCTAACCACCAAAATGCGACGCACCGATAAACGTACCTTTTTCTGGTTCAACGAAGTCCTAGTACTACTAAGGAGATCCAAACGGGCTCTTGAACATGCCCATAGAAGACATCCCACCACTGAATCTGAAATTACCTTCCAGGCAGCAAACAAAATCTATAAAACTGCCATCATCACCCATAAAGCCAATGCATACAATACGCGTATCAGCAATGCTGCATCAGAATCTAAAGAACTTTTCTTGATTCTGAGAGAACTGGAAAATCCCACACCAGCCTCAGCCCCTGCCAATTCCAGTAAAGAATGGTGTAACACCATTCAAGATGCCCTAGCAGCTAAGATTGCTCTTCTGCAAAACAAAATAATATCTAAAAGGCAACTATTAGCCGATAAACCTGCTACCAGCAACCTCCCTACGAAATCTAACGAGAACACCAACCCACTATTACACTTCACCCCAGTCACCAAAGAACTAGTGCTTGACACGATTACCAAACTCAAAGCCTCTGATTATAAAGGAGATACCGTCCCAGCACAAGTAGTCAAATCATGCCACCTATACCATCACACCTATCATAACCAACTTTGTTAATGCATCCTTCAACTCAAATCTGGTCCCAGCCAGCATTAAAGAAGCCTGGGTCAGCCCTCCCCTAAAAAAAAACCTATGTTAGATCCTATCGTTCCCACAAACTACTGGCCAATAACAACAGTACCCTCTCTGCTCAAAATCTTAGATAAGATAGCCTATACTCAAGTCCAAGCCCACTTGCAATGTAACCAGCTCCTTGGAACTAGACAATCTGGTTTTAGGCCTAACCACAGTACGGAAACGGCCCTCCTTGATTTGAACATCCAGATGGATACCATCAGGGACAGGTAAACTCTGCATTCTTCTACTGTTGGACTTATCTGCAGCGTTCGACCTCCTCCATCACAATAAACTGTGCTCCACCTTAGCTAATGATTTCAATTTCTCCAATGGTGCTACCATGTGGGTGAAATCTTTTCTAGCCAAATCAACATTCAGAGTCTCGATAGGTAAAGAAGCTGCAGATCCCATCCCAGTCCCCATAGGAGTACCCCAAGGTTCATGCCTTTCACCTACCCTTTACAACGCATACACAAAGCTTCTCTTCTCGGCCTTAGATGACTTGGGTGTAATCTACACCAACTTCGCAGATGACACACAGATCCTTATACCTCTCTCAGGCAATTACGCCCAAGACACACTGACCATCAACAAAATCTATGCCATACAAAATTGGATGGCCTTAAACAGCCTATGTCTTAACGATGAAAAGACAAAGATTCTCATCGTGGGCACCCAAGCCAAAATAAGTGCTCTTCACCCAGACTACTCAGCCATTAACATTGATGGCACGACGATACCCGTACTCAAGCAAGTTAAAACCCTAGGAGTCTACCTTGACGCTAATCTCACAATGTCCAAACATGTAAGCACACTCATCATCCACCTCCTACACCGCCAAACTAATTGCCCTAAGCCGCCAATTCATGACACCTACCAACAGCATCTCCTTCGCCAGTTCCTTGATCTTATCAAAGCTCGACTATTGCAATGGGCTGCTTCTCGGAACTTCCAACACCAACCTCAATACATTACAACTAATACAAAACAAAGCATTACGGGCTGCATTAGGAAAAAGAAAATTCGATCATATCTCTAAGATAAGGAGAGATTCCAACTGGCTGCCCATCAAAGCCAGAATTATCTTTAAAACACTATGCATTGCCTTCAAATGCCACTATAAAAAGCACACACTTACCTGAACAATGCCATAGTTAAAAAAGAACCCACAAGATGCTTAAGATCTAACAACCACCTACTTATGGCAACTCCCCGCTACAGAAACACCAGAGCTGGGGGTAGTAGTTTCCAATCTCTAGCTCCTAAACATTGGAACTCCTTACCACTCAACATCAAAAAAGAGGAATCCTTCCTTGGCTTTAAAAAACTGCTATAAAAACTTGGTTATTTAACCAAGACCAATGAAGTCGCACCCCCAGAACTTATAAATAATGCTGTACATTCCTGTATAAATGGTCTTCTATCGATATCAATGCCTACATGATGTACATAATTGTATATATTTTCTCACGCTAGATGTTGAAATGTTTTTTCCTGTCCAATTATTACCAAGCTGTCTGTAACTTTGCTGTGATACCCCAGGGTCTGGACGTGTAACAAATGTAATAAATAAATAAATACGCCTTGCTGCTTAAGTCTCCTACTGTTGCCGCCACACATTCATCTTTTAAGAATGTTGTTGTTGACTCTTTGTTCAGACAGCCTCAACATGCAGTCAGCTTGAGCATTCTTCCATCCTGCTACGTGTCCTATTTCATATGTGTATTCTTGTAATTTTGCTGCTATAAGTGCTAGTCTGGGAGTCAATGTTTTTGTCCTGCATGGGCTTAACATGTATATCAACGGTTTGTGGTCAGTGATGAGATTGAATTTTGTGCCCCAAACATATGTCCTGAAGTATTTGACAGCCCAGGCACACGACAACATTTCCTTTTCTACTTTTGAGTAAATCTTCTCTGCGTCTGACAGTGCCTTAGACGCAAATGCTACAACTTTTAAGTGTCACCCTTCTTCTGGGTCATGGTCGCTCCCAACCCATACGTGCTGGCATCTGTGGTAATAAATGTCTTCCACACAAGGTTAAATGTTTGTAGACATGGTGCGCCTGTTATTTTCTCTTTCACCTGCTCAAGCAACAGTTTAAACAGTTCTATTAGGGGCACCATCATCTCTGAAAACCAGGGCATGAATTTGGCGTAATATTCTGCCAGCCCTAAGAAGGATATTAGTTCCTGCTTGTTGATTAGTGCTGGGGCTTTCGCTGTAGCCTGCAGTACGTTTTTCATGGGACTGATTCCCTCTCTTGATATTTTGTACCCAAATCACTCTACTGCCATTGCCCTGATCACGCATTTCTCATACTGCAGCCTCACACCAGCATCTTCCAATGTGTGGAGTACTTTCCTCAACAAAAGGTCATGCGTTTCTGCATCTTCTGCCACGTTACCAATGTTACACAATAACAAGTCCATCATTCTATGAAATGATGATGCAGCTGAGGACAAACTGAATGCCATCCTTTTGAACTGGAATGTGCCAAACGGAGTGATAAACGCTGTCACGGTTCTCAATACTTTGGGTGAACAGATCTGGTGGTATGTGTCCCACATGTCTAGTTTATGTTTTGCCTCCTTCATCATAAGAATAAGTTTGTTGATACATGGGAGGGGTTAACTACCCGGTATTACATCAAAGTTTAGGCTGTGTAAGTCAATACACACTCTCAGTTCATTTGAGAGCTGTTTCTGTATTAATACCACCGGGCTCAGCCATTCAGACGACTCTACTGTCTCTATGGTGCCCTCCTTGACCATTTTATCTAGCTGCACCTGTGACACATGTCTTGCTGTAGCTGGCACTTGCCTTACTTTATGTTTAACTGGTAGTGCGTTCTGTCGTAGCCTTATCTTGTGCATATAGTTTTTAATTCTTCCTGGTTCATTGGAGAACCATCTTGGGAATTCATTCCTTGATACTGACGCTCCTCCTATTCCCACTGAGACAACTTGATCTTCCGTGCAGGGATCGAGTTTGATGTCCAGTTTCGCCTGGTCATTCTACCTGAACACAGCTTGACCTTCTTCTGAGAAGTAGAGTGCCATGACCGTCTTCCTACCTTTGAACTCAACCGTACCATTGATGTAAGCCAGCAGGTGAACCGAAACACTTCTGAATGCTGTGGGTCTGTGTTTTGTTTTCTGACCACGACCATGTCTTTAAAGTGTGTAACGGTAGAATGGCAAATCTGACCCCTAATCGGCCATCGCTCTGGTCTCATTACCGTCCACTCCAATCATGCACTGTGGCTTCTCTGTTGACCAAGATGATGGTCGGCCTGTCTTCCTCCGAGGATGAATTTCCTCCTGCGTCACTGCTCGCTTCAATCAACATGATTTTCTTCCCATGCCCAACCTTCTTCAGTTCGAGCATTCTTTGCTCCCGGCCGGACACTCCTTATAATTTGCCAGATGGCAAGTGCTGGCACACCTGGTACTTTAAAGGATCTCTTTTTCCATCTCTCTCATCCCTGCCATCATTCCTTGGTCTCTCCTTGCTTGCCCTGTACTAGATGGGATGTACCTTGGTAGCTTGTGAATTTTCAGCCATTTCTTTGCATCTGCTTGAGGTTTCTTCAATGGCTCTGGAGATCTGAATTGCCTTGTCAAGCATCAGTTCTTTTTTAAAAATGAACTGATCCTGTATTTTCCTCCAGTTGGTGTGAACAACGAGCATGTCACAAATCATATTCACTGTTTTATTATCAAAATAACACACAAAGCAGCCAATTCTCTCATCCGTGTGACATAGTCGTCCACCATCTCTGATGCTTCTTGTTTCCTACCGTAACATTTGATCTTATGCAGTACAGTATTTGCTTTGTTGGAAAACTGCTTGACAGTGCACCTTATGGCTTCTTTGACTGTTACAGGTTTAAGTCCGGCCAATATTCTCTGTCTCTCCACCCCCATGGCATTCAACAGCATGGCACGCTTTCTGGCTGGGGCATAGTCTGTACCCTCCAAAGCATCCAAATAACTGGTGAACAAAGGCTGCCAATGAGGCCTCCCACGGAATGGTAGGCCTACCTGTAGACTGTAGGAATGCCGGGGATGGCGTTGTTCCTTGCATCTTGGACGCAGGGAATTTGCTCCGTACTCCTCACCGCCAACTATGCTGTATAATCACTGTAGACTTCAAGCGCAAGATCTAGGAACTGGTTTAATCACCAGATAATAATAACTATTTACAAGAGACAGTTGCTTCACCTTCTTTATTGACTGCTTGGTGCATTCCCGCTCCTGCGCATTTGCCTTAGAGTCTTGCATTGTGCCCACTGACCTGGCCTCTTGCAAAACTCTGTCTCCACAATCATGCAGGGAAAATTGAGTTCTGGTTCTGGTTCAGGTCAAAGTTCAAACTCTGTCACAACAGAAGCAAAAGGATAAAATACAGAAGCACTGCCAAACTTTGCTGAGTAAATCAGTAGAGATGCAGAACCTAGAGTGGAATGTGAGAGCTGGAATTGAAAGGTACCTTTTATATATGAAGTAATGATTACCCTAAAATTGAAATAAATAGAGTTTCACAGTTTTTCCACAACGTAGGTGCTTACTCATGTCTATTGGTAACTTGCCTGCGAGGGCACTACTGTCATAAAGTCTGTGGAACATTGGACAGCACTATTTAAGATGGACAATAGGTTAACTGAACTGCGCAGGCATGGTGAAGATTGGGATAATTGGATTTTGGAGTTCCACTGGGTGGAAGCTCTGCCACTCCTTATATACCCAATCTAATTTGCTCAGTGCACTTTTGACATCCATATTTAAAATCAAAATTTGCCACAAAGCCATCTGTCTTCCAGAACTTTATTTCATACCTAGACATTGTCTTGCTGGAGTCGGGTTTATAGCTTGCCAGTTGTCTTACTGGACATGGTTTCACATCATGGCATGTTTCCTCCTGGTCTGGATTTTACATCTCCTGTCTTCCTGTCTTCCTTGCACATTTTACACAGGCCCCCTGTCTTCCTGGGATGGATGTGAACCCCAACGTTGGGCTTTCTATATGATTTGGTTTCAAAGCAGAGAGTTGGATGAATCTTGTAGGCCGTAATGGCTCAGCCATAAGAGGAATTCCACTTGGATGCCTACTTACATCCTTCTTTGTCTTTTCTCTTACCTATTCAGGTCCTGGCACAGACAAAGTCAATTGGCTTGGACCACCTAAGCAAGATTGGGGAAACACCGCTACACGTGGCTTGCCGCCTCGGCAAAAATGAGACAACGCTAGCGCTGCTGCGATTCCAGGCTAAGGCTGACATTGTGGGGGCGCAGGGTTACCCCATCCACATTGCCATGAAGTATAACCAAAAGGAGTGAGTACCCGAACTATGACTTCAACAGTTCCTACCCTCCCCATTTTCCCTTCCGTGACAACCTCAACCCCCAGTGTCCCTTCTCTCCCTGTTTTTCTCCTCTCTACTCCTCTCTCGCTCATCAGATCCTGCTTTCTAATGTTCCCTTCCCAAGTTTGCAACCCCCCTGCTTTTCACCCTGTTGCTCCTTAACAATTTATGATCTCCCTTTTCCAAAATCCTGTCTCTTCAGCTATTTCTCCAGCATGGGGTCTGGCATGGATTCACATGCTCATGAATATTCCCCGTCGTCAGGCTGGGAATCCTCGGTAAAGAAAAAATCAGTATCAGTTTCGTTTCTGATCTGTCTATCTTAGTAATAACCAATCACTGATCTCGGGTTATACTGCCCCCAGCCATTGACTGCCTTCTCCCTATGCCCCGCCTCTGGCAGCCATCCTCAGATTTTTACTGCATGCTCAAGTGTTGGGAGTCCTCGTGTTTAGCTCTCGAGTTTTTTACTGCGTTTTCGCGCTTTTTTAGGTGACTTTCTCATTTTTTCGGTTTAATCGAGCCTCAAGCTCCACCGTTTCTACTTCCGATAACGGATACCCATTTCGGAATTCTTCTACGCCCCTCAAGGGTGAAGTTTTCGTCAAGTTTACACTTCTTGGAGGATTCCAGAAGATCTGTGGTCTACCTCTACGAACATGGCCCAGGACAAGGGAAGCTCGACGCCCGGATCCAAGCTGTTCAGGAACTTCCCTGGATGCGGATTATATAACGTTTTCAAGGAGGACGAGCATTTGCGATGTCTCTACTGCCTTCATGAGGACAAGACGCACGTTGAGCAAGACTGTGCGTTCTGCAAGAACCTTTCAGAACGGACCAAGCAAGATCGTCGTCCCCGCCTCGCCAACTGGCTGGAGAAGGGCACAGCAGGTGAGAAGGCGACGAAGAAGTCTGAGCGGGCTTCTAAGTCCTGTGAGGGCGCCCCGGCGACGGGGGCCCAACAGAAGGCCAAGCACCAGGGAGCGCCGAAAGGTCGGGCTCTTTGGTTGCCAAGCAGGGCACTACTTCCCCGGCACGTTAGGCCACGAGCCAGTGCTCTGGTTCGGGGAAGAGGAAGTCCGAGAACCCGAATAGGCTGCTGGAACGGACCCAGTCGATCTCGAAGGGGGAACGAGGCCCTGACCCTCCCCACAAGGCGAAGGCCCAGGACGCACCTAAGGTGGTGAGGGCTTTGATCCACCCGGCTAAGGCCTCTACCAAAGTGGTCGCTGCGACCCTGGCGGAGCCGGCTGAGACTACGCCAGTGGAAACGGCCTCTGGGCCCAGAGTATCCCTGCCACCGCGGAGGGAATCCTCTTTCCAGCCCATCGCTAAGACCACCGCGAAGCCCCCCGCTGAAAAAGCCCATCGCTAAGACCCCCGCGAAGCCCCCCGCTGAAAAAGAGGGGTGGGGCGGTGGCCATTACAGACTCGGAATCAGCCTCTGAGGCGGAACTGGTGGAAACCGAGAAGGGCCTCAACGAAAGGTCCATAGGCCTCAACAAGAGGTTCATAAGCCTCAACGAGAGGTTCGAGAAGGTTCGATCCCAGGGGACGGTTCCCGCTGACGTGATCGAAGATAGCGACGATGACGACGAACAGGGCCCAGTGGAGCGGCCATCCCGTCCGTCGCAGCCATTGCCCGAGCCCCAGGATAGCTCGGCAGCCATTTTGTTGGCAATCCAATCCTTATGTACTGAGATAAGGACGAGATTACCACGCACCCCGACGGAGGAGCCAGAACCAGACCCGTCGGGAAGCCCTCCGAACAAGCGGATGAGAGTCCATCCCGCTCTGCCCTTTGTACCTGCGAGACCGGTGGACCCCTCATCCCCCTCGCCGGACCCTAGAGAGGATACGGCGACGGATACAGCGACGGGGACGGACGATGACGGCGGCGATGACATGACGGACATCCCGTCGTCACCCCCCGCACGGGCGTCTCCAGCCAACGAGGTTGGCTCTTTCCACGCCATGATAACCAGGGCATCTGAGCTCTTCCGGCTCTACCGCGAAGAACAGAAAAAGGAGGGGTTCCTGTACCAAGGACGAGAGGCCAAGAGGAAGACGGTCCTCACGGTGCCTTTACTCAACGACATCTGGGACGAGGGGCTTGCTGTCCTCAAAAACCCTTCCACGACACCTGCCAAGAGGGACAGGTACGAGAAGAAGTACCGAGTCCTCGATGCCGCCCCCTTTTGCCTCAGGGCCCAGCCCACGCTGGACTCGGTCATCTCGGCAGCGGCTAAGAAGAAGGCAGCGGGCGCAGCGGCTTCAACTTCCACTTCCCCGCCGGACAGCGAGGGCAAGAAGTTGGACTCTATGGGACAACGAGTCATCTCGTCGGCGGCGACGACGATTAAGGCGGCCAATGCCTTAGCGATCATAGCCCGCTACGACAGGGAGCTCTGGTTCAAGATAGCTCCCCTGCTAGACTTCCTGCCTGATGACAAAAGGGCAGAGGCCGTAGAAATTCTGCAGGAAGGCGAGGTGGCGTCGGATCACGCCATAACGGTGGCAACGGACATTGCCGATACCGGATTTCGCCAACTGGGCAACGGAGTTTGCCTCCGACAACGAGGATGGCTCAAGGCGACAGACTTTCGCCAGGACGTCCAGACCAGAGTGTTGGACATGCCATTCGACGGCAACAACCTTTTTGGTAAGGCGGTGGACGAGTCTCTACAGGCCATCAAGACCGACTCGGAGACGGCCCGGGCCCTTGGGGTGCTTCAACAGCGACGGCCCTTTCGGAGCTCCGGAGGCAGACAGGGTGCCTCCAAAGGATCCAGCGGTGGCTCCTCCACTTACTGCCATGCGGCCCGCTCCTCTTCCCAGGAGGCCTACAGAGGTCGTGGCAAGCAAGGGGGTTCCCGCCGCCGTCGCCAAGGAGGGAAAGGGGGCAAGGCCTCCTCCAAGCAGGACTGACCCGGCTGGGTTGTTGGGCCCCCACAGAAGCACCCCGGTGGGAGGCCAGCTGACGAAGTTCGTCAGAGTGTGGGAGTCCATCTCCACCGATCGTTGGGTGCTGGACACCCTGGCCAACGGGCACTCGCTGGAATTCCAAAAGAAGTGCCCTCGCATTCCTCCCGTGGCCAGGAAGGAGAATCGCGTCCCTCAACTGCTGTTGGGGGTGAAGGCGATGCTCAAGAAAGGTGCCATCAAGCTCGTCCCCAGGAGGCTCCGGGGCTCCGGAGTGTACTCAAGGTACTTCGTCATCAGAAAGAAGACAGGCGGTGGACAGGCGGTTGGTGCCCCATCCTGGACCTGCGTCGGTTAAACAAATACATCAAGGCGCAGAAATTCAGGGTGGTCACCCTCCAGCACGTGCTGGGACAGCTGGAGGAAGGCGACTTCCTATCGTCATTGGACCTGGAGGATGCCTACTTCCACATCCCCATTCTAAAAAGGCACCGGAAGTTCCTCAGGTTTGTGGTTCAGGGACGCCACTACCAATTCAGAGCCCTACCGTTCGGATTAAAGTCGGCACCCAGGGTTTTCACCAAGTGCCTAGCACCAGTGGCAGCGCGGCTGCGCCTGCAGGGGATCCACTACCCCTACCTGGACGACTGGCTTATCCGGGCAAGGACAAGGGAACTCGCCGTCGAACATACGACGAGGACCGTCCAGTTACTCACGGAGCTGCGGTACGCCATCAACTACCCCAAATCCCACCTGGTTCCATCGCAAGTAGCACTGTTTCTGGGAGCGAAGCTCGATACAGTGGGGCAATTGGCCTCCCCTTCAGAGGAGAGGACCAAAACCATCCTGGTCAAGGTGCGGCGTCTGTTAGCCACAGACGTGGCCAGGGTGAGGTCCATCAAGTCCCTTCTAGGGATGATGTCCTCATGCATCTACCTTGTACCCCTTTGCAGACTTCGGATGCGTCCACTACAGGAGTTCCTCGACGCCCGCTAGTTTCAGGCAAGGGGCTGCTTCGAGGACAGGATCCCTCTCGACGAGGAGTTCCGTCGGGCGATCCTATGGTGGGGCACCCGGGCGCACCTCACTACAGGCACGGACTTTCAAACCCCGGCGTTTCAGGAGACGGTGACGACGGATGCCTCTCTGGAGGGTTGGGGGGCCCACACCGGAGATCTCCACGCAAGAGGCATGTGGCTCCCGGAGGAGAGGTCTCTCCACATCAACATCCTGGAGCTCCGAGCAGTGTCGTTCCTTCCGTCCCTCAAGGACAAAGTGGTGAGGATCTTCACCGACAACACCATCACAATGTTCTACATAAGGAAGCAGGGGGGCACCAGATCCCCAGCCCTATCCAAGGAGGCCCAGGATCTGTGGCACTGGGCCGTCGCCCAGGGGATGTTTCTGGTTCCCTTCCACTTGGCAGAAAAAAAAAAAAAAATACACCATTGCCGACTCATTCAGCAGGGATCTGCGCTTGTGCCACGAGTTGGAACTACGCCAGGATCAAGTGTATCGGCTCTTCCAATGATGGGGCAAGCCCCAGATCGACCTGTTCATGACGGCAACGAACTGCAATTGCCAGAGGTTCGCCAGCAGTTTCCACAGCCGAGGAGCATGGGCGATGCTTTCTCGTTCCCTTGGGACGGCCTGTTTCTATACGCGTTCCCTCCGTTGACGTTGCTGCTCTGCCTAATCAATCAGCCCAAGAAGTCCAGGTGCAGGATGATCCTCGTCGCACCAGTGTGCCCGAGGCAGATCTAGTTCCCGGACCTTCTGGACTTGTCAACGTCCCCACCAGTCAAGCTGCCGGCGGACGCGGATCTCCTCGCCAGAGAAGGAGGCGCCATTCTCCATCACAACCCACAGTCGCTGAACTTGCAGGCCTGGCTCCTGCAGCACTAGAGTTTGGAGGGTACGATATACCGGCTGATTGCAGAGAGGTTCTTGCAAAGGCCAGGGCGTCCTCAACTCTCAAGTGTTACGGTCATAAATGGAAGAGGTTCTCTGTCTGGTGCCGTGCACAGAAGATTAACCCTCTGCGGATTACGGCCCCTCAAGTACTTCCGTACCTACTGTCGCTGGCCAAAGCTGGACTGGCTCACGCCTCCATCAAAATACATCTGGCTGCCATCTCCCGATATACCAGGACTACGGGACGGGCGTCCTTGTGGTCTCACCGCCTGGTGAAGGAATTTATGAAAGGACTATTCCGATCGTTCCCGCCGGTGAAGGCTCCTGCCCCGTCGTGGGAGCTTAATGTGGTGCTGACCAGGCTCATGGGGGCCCCAGTCGAGCCTATGCATTCGGCGCCTTTGAAGTTCCTGTCATGGAAGACAGTGTTCCTCGTAGCCATCACCTCCGCACGACGAGTGGGAGAGATCCAGGCCCTATCTTGCAAGCCTCCATACTTGACTTTTCATGACACGAGGGTGGTGCTGAGGACACTCCCCTCCTTCATGCCCAAGGTGCCGTCGGACTTCCACCTCAACGAGCCCTTGGTGTTACCAGTTTTCTTCCCATCGCCTTCGACGCCGGCCGAGAGGACTTTGCACTCGCTGGATGTAGCTAGAGCGCTGAAGTTCTACGTGGACCGCACGAAGAGTTTTCGGAAGACGTCACGGCTGTTTGTGAACTTTGGTTCTGTGAATCAAGGGAAGGCTATCTCGAAGACTTCCATTTCCAGATGGCTCTCCGGCTGCATCACGCACTGTCACCGGTTGGCAAACCGACCGCTGCCCGGCCGTCCGAGAGCCCATTCGACCAGAGCGATCGCTGCTACCACGACGTTCCTGTCTGATGTGCCCCTTCTGGACATCTGCAGGGCTGCTACGTGGAGGCCGACGCACACCTTCACGAGATTCTACTGCATCGATCAGGACTCCAGGGAGGAGTCCAGGGTCGGCCAAGCAGTGCTGCGCAACCTGTTCGCCTAAGGTGAGCCGGGTGAGGAGGTAAGCATTGCTTAATGTTGAGTTTTGGATGTAATGCTTAATGTTGAGCCTTTGCCACCTCCCATGGTTGTTCATGTGTGTACTGCTATGTATTCTTTTATTCATGAGCATGTGAATCCATGCCAGACCCCATGCTGGAGAAGGAACAAGTTACTTACCTGTAACTGTTGTTCTCCAGCATGGGTCTGGCATGGATTCACATGCGAACCTTCCCGCCTACCCCTCTGCGGCTCTTCACTTGGTCATACTGCCACTTTGCTTGCTACCAAATATGAGGATGGCTGCCAGAGGCGGGGCTTAGGGAGAGGGCAGTCATTGGCTGGGGGCAGTATGACCCAGAGATCAGTGATTGGTTACTACTAAGAAAGACAGATCAGAAACGAAACTGATACTGCTTTTTTCTTTACTGAGGATTCCCAGCCTGACGGCGGGGAATATTCATGAGCATGTGAATCCATGCCAGACCCATGCTGGAGAACAACAGTTACAGGTAAGTAACTTGTTCGTTCTACTTTATGTTCTGGAAGGGGCTCCTCTGTCTCCTCTGTATTTATTATCTTATTTTCTGTTCTCTGCAATGTTTGCCTGTCTTTACTCCCTTGCTGCCCCTCTTGAATAAGCAGTTTTTGCTGTGCCTCCTTTTAATTTGAAGCCCTTTTTTCCCCTCGGCCGATCCCTCTTACAGTTCTTGCTCCCTTGGCTACCTTAATTTCTCCTGGCCGTATTGTTTTTTAAAAGTTACTATTTATATTACTATTGGTCATGCTTTAATAGGTGTTGCAGGCAAATGCCTCAGTGACACACACATAATAAATTAATAATTATGCTATTTTCTGGGTTTATGTGGTTGGGCCCTGCATATGATGCTGCCCCTAGCATTAAGATGGTTCTACCTGGACATGTGACACTATACTTGCCATGCAGGACTCTACCTGTTAACAAAGTATATACCTGTGCATTTGAAGGCTGTAGCTGGGCAAATGGTGTTGCCACTGGCACCAAATAAAGCTAAATGTGTTAGCTTTGTCAGTGCTTGTTCTCAACCACCTTCATATAGCTCATGTCATCTAATGTACTGCAATGTTTTCCATGGGAAAACGTCTTCCTGAAAAACGTCTTTGGTAATAGGGTCAACCGAATAAAACGGTTTGTTCTTTCTGAATGTTCGCCATTGTATTTTAGCGCTTTAATCCCTTCCCCATTGATCAGTATGTTTTAGGTCAACCTTATTGCAAAGGCTGTTATTCAGTAGAGGTTTTCATAGGTTAACCTGCAACATTGTGCACAAAGGGATAGAACTGGCAGTCCTTATCCCTGTTTTTAAAAATGGTCATTTTTAATAGTGCCAAGGATTTTGTAACTCCTGTGTGGCATGCACTGCCCTTGGAGTGAAGGGTAGGCGTCCCGCTCTTCTGGGGCTTTTTGTTCTTAGTCTCTTCGAATAGGTTCATGCCTTCAGAAATTAGATACTTGGGGTGGACATCTAGTGCAGCTGTCACACTCTTACCTTCTGCTGTGCCTTCCCTTCCTCCTCCACCCCTTTCTGCACCCCTCGCCTAAGCAGTTGCTCCTTGCGCTTGATTTTCCTTCCCACTTCATTCTCTTTCATCTGGAGTTCTGGCTCCTCTTTCCCCTACCTGCCAATCCTCTCTCTCCTAAACAGTTCCTACTGTCGAGAAATTGCTCTCCTTGATCCGTTAGTCTACTTGGCAGTTTCTTTCCTTCATCCTATCCACCTGCTAAACCTTCTACCGCCTTAACAGTTCCTTCTATTCTTGTCACTCCCTCTTTTTCTTTCACAGTTCCTAATTCCCATTTACTGGCACCTCACTATGTCTTCTCTTCTGTTTGCAGCTGTGCAGAGGCTATCCTGGATGTAGCTGCAAATCAGGCTATGGCAAGGGATCCTTGTTATGGAGGAACACCTCTCCACTGGGTCAAAAGTGTGGAGGTAATGTGGACGCTACCTAAAAAATACATCAAAAATAAAATTACATTTTGCCTCTGCTAGAATCTTCGTCCCACCTGCTCCATATCTTCCAAAAAAATTCCATACCTTTATGTCCCTGTGGCAGGCTCTGGAATATTTCAGGGAGCTCACAGGGACTTAATGGATGCCAGAACTCGTAGTACCATTCAATTCCATACTTATTAAAGTTGACCCGATTTGAGTCTAAACAGGTCTTGGTGGTTTATTGCCTAGAGGCATAGGAAGTTAAAACAAGCAACATGAAGTACGCAATCCAGACATGGTACGGAAACTGCATAGCAAAAGCTGTTCGATGCAAGTATAACGTTCCAATTTACTCTGGAGAACCTTTTGGTACAACCTTTGACCTCGGAGATGGCATGGGAAGTGACGTCACAGAAAGTAACATCACAGGCAAGTGCATGTGGGCGGCACACCTGGAAGGCCTTATTTGTATGACGGTCCACTTCCTTCCAAAACTAAAGATGTATGCGTGTAAGGTTTTAAGTTTGTCCTAAACACAAGCATTTCTCTGAACAACATTTTGTTGCATACTTATCTTTGCTCATCTGTTTCTCTACGCCAATACAGAAAGGGGACCAATCATTTTTGAGCCAGTCTTGGGTCTGCCAAAACTGGGAACAGCCATGTCACCTCTGCATAGCAACCTCGGGCATGTTCCAGCCTTGTTGGAAATAATCCATTGGGTGAGCTTCGTTCCCCAAGCATACAAAGTATGGGAGCACACCTGAGCATACATTTTCACACTTAGTGGGACAAACTAAAACCAACATGTGAGGGAGGGGAGGCTTTTAATCTATTGTAACCTCTACCATATCTCTGGACAGTCTCTCGTACCATTTTATGCAAAACAGTTTTCGTCCTACAGCCAACACTAATGTAAGCAGTCTGATCCAAACTACTAGACCCCAATGCATGTGTGTGTTTGAACTGCTAGGGCCTCTGTCCTCTGTATGGACACAGGCACTAGCAGTTCAGATTGGACTGCTACCTTTGGTTGCAGGTGGAAGACTTTTTTGCATGTGGCTGGTCTCCTTCTACAACGGCACAGACAGGATAAAAATAATGGTATGCAAACCTGCCCAGATCGAGAAAATAGGTTATGATTATCAAAGCCTTGCATCGATCACTTTTAGATTTTACACTTCTTTCCGCTCCGTAGGTGAATCCATTGAAAATAATGTGTAAAGTATCTCAGTTGATTGATGCACCTGCTGCAGAAAATATTGTGCAAGATATAGGTCACAAGTTTGTATCTTTGATGAACTCACAAATTATTGAATCTTCCTGAGGCTGATAAAATGAGTAACCTTGAGTAGACTTGTCTTATCTGGGGAGGAGGAATGGTAAGCACAGCTGCTAGTGGACTTAAACCCTAGGGGGATGCCAACATTAAACTAGTACTCATGCAGTTCTCCAACCTCCATTGCTGTCAAATGGGTGCATGGGTTCTAACTTCTAGATTTCCCATGTAGGAGCTGTGAGAAGCCTGAAGGTGTCTCACCCGCTAGTCCCCTGGGATCTGTCATCCAGGTGGCCAGGACACGGACATCGCTTTTGGATCCAGTTCCTGCGGGTGGACCAGTGCGGGAGGATCACCTGGATGAGGGGTTTTCAGGGGGGTGGGAGTGGGACACCAGATGCTCAGACGTGGTATCCCCTTCCCTGTAACACCTTTTCACAGACATCTCACTGAGAGATAACGGACTAACACCCGAGCTATATACCTGACATGTCCCAACACAATGATTAGGTAGAGTCAATAAATTACTGATCATTACACACACCCAACATCCTTCACACTTCCCCACATGGATAAAAGGCGGAGCACGAAAAGCACACCCTGAGCAAGGCAAAGCACATGAGGAAGCAGCGGTTACAAGATGGAAGTTTAATATGAGGAGAAATACGGCAAGACCAGAGAGGGTTGCAAGGAGGGAAGTGCTCTTGACCTTTTCAGAGAAAACCTGTTACATTCACACACTTTTGAGAATCAGAAACATAAGGCCTGGAATGAAAGCTGAAGAAACCTGCATTGTTTGTCAGAGGTACCCGGGGCTCTCCTGCGTCGATAGCCAAAGCGGGAAGGAGCATGTGCCGCTGCAGTACTGTCCTTGGCTCCTACAACAAAGCAGCACCAGTAAAGTTAGCACAGCCAGTGAGTTGGGGTGACTGATAGCAGACCGGTCTGTGTTAGAACCAAGGTTGCAAGCAGCAACACTGTATCAAGAAATCTGAAGAGAATAGTGTGTGAAGCGTATGTGGTGAGCATCGCAAATATAATTGAACATTAAAGGAGTGATTGAACTTTTGAAGCCAAGATAGATACTGGCCCTCATTACGACCCTGGCGGAAATCGAAAAACGATGGCGGAAATGCAATACCGCCATCGAATAGCGCTCGGTGCGACTATGACCCGTCACCGCAAAGTACGAAGCCATTAGCGACACCGTAGTGAACGCCAACGCTAACTGCACCAAGCACGCGCGCGCGCGCCATGCCAAACCGCAAACACCACCATGGTGCAACGGTACGCCAATTCCGACCCTAGCGGACATGTACCTAACGCCATCAGGCATGGCGGAATGTACCATTCCGCCATGGCGAGAAGTACGGCATCGCGAATCAACCGTAAACGGCCCCACTGAGTGCCTGTACACCGCTCCCTGCCCACAAAGTACAACTCCCTGTAGGTGCAATGAAGTCACAATGCAACCATTGAAATGTACAAAGCACCCATGCATGCCAACGAACAAAAGCAACACAAGAGGGGCCAATGGGAGCTGCAGGTCACAGATGGCACAAATACAGAAGCCATCCCAATGGACATGACCACAGTCCCCCACCAAGAAACGCACGCAAACACAGGCACCTGTGCCCAGCAACATTCCGAAAATCACAACATTCCACCAGTCCACCTGGCTGACCGGCATCTGTTACACAAAACCCAATCCCCCGCCCCTGAGCATGACAACATTCAAACTGTCACATAGGCAGCCCCCATCCCTGACCTCACGGGCTCAGTAGGCAAACGCGCCCAGTACAGTACCACGCAACTAAACCCCGAAGCTGGAACCCAATGCAGATCTCCTCACAATACATCGCCCCCCAAATAGGCATATGCCACATCACTTGCAAAGAAAAACGCTACACGGGCCAAATCTGAATAGCAATTTATGCACATCAAAGACACCAAGCCCATACAGCCATCAGGCCATGAACTCCAAAACACTAATCACCATTGTGGGCTGCATCCGCAAGAAATGACCAGCCACTACTTGTGTGTCGCCCTGTACCCCCATGGTACACAGAGCCACATTCACGTACGAAAAGGCAACATGGAAGCGCACAGAACCGCAGGGCTGTCCCAATGGGGAGGCACTAGTCCAGCTGAAAGGCCGAAATGTTGCTCCGAGACACCAGTACTGCGTAAGGGCATGTGGGCCATTGGCGATCGTCCCATCAGATCGTAATGCTGCTCCACCGATTAACACGAAGCAGCAGGTGTCGGGAGTAAAATCCATCTGCAGGAGTGGCATACAGATGGCAGTGGCAAAAGGGGAGGAGATACCTGTCAACCAGAAGAAAAGAAAAAGAACAGAATGGCCATCAGAACTACATTCGAACAACTCACTTCAATGATCACACGAAATCCACAGCCATATGCATGCTAGCCCACTCAAAAGGATCATCACCACCCCAAAACCACTTGCGACTCATAACCATCTATATCGAGGTGCAAACACCATCACTAACGAGTGTACCTGTGCATGCGTCTGTCAAAACAGAATCCATCAGATGGGAATGTCAACGTGCATGGACACAAGTGTCTGAGGGCGCCTCGAGACAGGGAGGGCTCAACAAGGCCAGATAGACGATGGTCCCACTATGGCAGGCCTGCATCACATAGCGTAGGGGAGGCGGATAGATCCCAAGAAGCCCTGTACATGGCAAACTCTGTATCAAATCACCTGCCCATGCATCCATTCATCATTCCCTCATCCCGGGATCAAAACGCCTGAATAATTACTCACATGACATTAGAAACATCCATTGAGTCTGTGCGTTATGCAGCCTGCAAAATCCACAGTGCCCCAGCCCGTATTTCCAGTGTTGTGAAGTAACATGTATTTTGGAACGGCCGGCCTCATCGCCCACGTAGCTAATGCGCATCCCAAACTATTCATATCAATCATTGCTCCCTCGCCATGGGCCCTGTCTCAAGGACATTGAACAATAGAACGTTATATTTGCAGTCAGACCTGTGGGCATCTCCTCGCCGCCAGCTGATAACCGAAAGCGCCGCCCTTCGAATTCCTCATTTGAAACATCACGTCGAAAAGGCATCTGTGGCCGTTTGAAATCCCTAATTATTCCATCGAGTGCGGCTGTGTGTGAAAATGGCAACTGCCTTCACCCACGAATGGGACGCCCCGCCCGTCGTTGCAACTCGGTACAGTGATGCATGAGGGCCCACCGTTACTCGAGTACTACGTTCCACTGACCCTTCACAAGTCTGTTCGCGACTGCACAGATGGAATGGGAAACAATGGGACCATAGCCGAATGAACATAACAACCAATCCAACACGCCCATCGGGTACAAATACATGATAGCAATAGCAAGATACCATTCCCCGAATTGCAGCGTTGTGCGCGTGACGTGCTCGGCCAAAGGGGAGAGCAGTTTGCACAGGTGGAATGAATCACCACAGGTGGAGGCCATACAGCCTGAAAACACATGAATTGCACAGCCAGTCTCCTCCCACAACCACACCGAAATGCTACCGGCAGGACTCGCGATGTTGGCCCTGGGGGACCTGATAGCGCTGCAAGTGCTCCAACTCCAAGAGGAAGACGAACACCAACTACAACCGGCCGCACGGAGGAGACGCAGGAGGAGGAGGAGGGCAAGGCAGGGCCAGCAAGGCCCACCAGCACAGCCACTACCACCACGCAGGCAGCCCGCAATCCCACGCCTCCGAGCACATCCGTTCAACCTCACTGATGAGCAGATCCACACCCTCTACCGTTTGGACCGGGACACCATAGCCGCCATTGTGGACATGACACAGGCTGACCTTGTCAGCATGATAGATAGCCCAACCGCCATCCCACCCCTACTGAAGGTGGTGTCTGTACTCCACTTCCTGGCCACAGGCACCTACCAGCACACAGTCGGACAGTTGCATGGCATTTCTCAGCCACTGTTCTCACGGACACTATTGCAAGTGCTCGATGCCCTCCTGCAGCACGCAGACGACTACATCTGCCTACCACGCTCGGAGCAGGAAATTACAAACACGAAAGTGGGATTCCATGCACTTGGCGGCATACCGGGTTGCATTGGTGCCATCGACTGCACCCATGTGGAATTGGTCGTCCCACATGCCATGGAGGCCCAGTACCGCAACCGAAAACAATTTCATTCCCTGAATGTACAAATGGTGTGTGACTCCAACAGGATCATTACACATTGTTGTGCCCGATTCCCTGGATCAACCCATGATTCTATGGTCTTGAGGAACTCTACAATACCACGCTACATGGAGCGACACGCAGGGAACAGATCCTGGCTACTCGGTGAGTCTCATTACATGCATGATGATGTGGGGTATGTGAATTGGCAATGACCTGGCAGGAAGGGGGGGGGGGGTGTGCGTACGTATCAATGGCATTCCACATCATACGTTTCTCGTCCACATACAGGTGATGCTGGATATCCACTGAAGAGATGGCTCCTCACACCAGTCCGGAACCCACGGGACCAGCATGAGGAGGACTACAACCATGCCCACTCACGTACCCGTGTAGTCATAGAACAGGCATTCGGCCTACTGAAGGGCCGTTTCCGCTGCCTCAGCAGGTCTGGCGGGGCACCCCTGTACCGCCATGAGAAGGTTGCAAAGATGGTGATGGCATGTGTCATGCTCCACAACATGTGCGTACGTAGAAATGTGCCCATGCCCCCTGACGCAGAACTGCAAGCACCTGATGATGGTCATGATGAGGGTGGGGATGTGGCAGCACCTCATGGAGTCTGCGAGGCACCGGAGGCCCGTGACATTCGTCAGCATCTCATTGATGTATGCTTCTAGCACTCACGCCTGGTGGCTGATACATGGACACGGGACTCGTGGCACTGCGTGTCTCTGGGACATGCACAATATGGACTGTACGCCTATGATGGCCTAGTACACAAAGATCAATGTCCACACATCTCATTGGTTGATCGTGCACTTTTTATGGCATATGTGATGTCATGTTGAACACCCTATCGACCCGCCACCCAAGTGAGCCCAACACACCCCCTCCACCCCCCTACCTCCCCCCCGAACACCAGTGTCCAAAGATGCTCATTGTCAGTGGGCTGTCGCTATTGCAGGCCCCCTCTGCGGGTATCAGGGGCACCCCTGCCTGTGGAGCGCAGGTTCCTTCCAGATCTACGTTGGGGGCTGCCCTGGACGGAGCTTGCAACGGATGATGTGTCTGCCTGCTCACGTCCATGCATGTCCCTAAGGGTTTGCGAGAGCTCAGTGAGCACACGGCGCACTGCGGCAAGTTCGGCACATACGTCCTTGGCCGTCGCATGCAGTTCCCCCCTGAGGCTCTCGGTGCTTCTCTCCATTTGGACTCTCAGGCTCTCGGTGCTACTCTCGATTTGTGCCCTAAGTGTCTCAGTTGATGTTTCTATGTCTGCCTTAGTGCCCCCACATTCATCAGCATGGTCCTTGAGGAGCGTGGCCAGTTGCTGCTGTTGTTCGATCAACTGGTCGAGGGACTGTTGCCTCTGCTGGGCCAAGGCCATTTGCGGGGGTGTCACGGAGGGGCTGTTGTCCTCATGTTGCATTGCCACAGGGCTTGTGGGGGATGGCCAGTCGTCGTCTTGTGGGTGCCCCTGCGTGGTATCCTCATGTTGTACGGGATGGGACAGACAGGGGGATTGGGACAGGTCATGGATGGATCTGACTTCGGCATCCCCGTTTTCTGTGTCGGAGCATGCTGCCATCAATGGGGTGTCACCTATGGTGCTGCTGCCACCGGAGGCAGTGCCTTCTGTGGCATCCATTGGGGGGACCTGTGGTGGTGGTGTTGTGGGCATGCTGGCTGCTGGGGTGCCTGTTGATGTTCCCTCCTCTGTGCTGCCACCTGATTTGTGCTGCTGCCGTGTCTTGATGCGTGCAGCTGAGGTGGAGGGTCTCTGGCCGTTGGTCTTGGCCCTCTTTGCAGGTGTGCTGGTAGGGGTGTCCTGTAGCTCGTCGTTTGGATCGGACCCTGTGGTGGAGTAGAGGAGGGCGAGGGTTATTGGTGGGTCTGTGGGAATTGGAATTGCATTGTGTCACATGCATTGGGGTGGTACCTGAGGGTGATTTGGGCCGGGCCCTTGGAGGTGCTTTGATTTGTGTGTGGAGTGAGGGTGCAGTTGTTTGGCAGCCTGCAGTTAGGGTGTGCCTGCTGCACGTGTAGTGCGTGTATTAGGGGTTTTTAATTATTTATGTATTTATTGTGGGTTTTAACGTGCGCTATCAGGCCGATGTGTGTGGACGTTCTCCTGGACATGTGTTTCTGTTGCACTATGTGGACGCATGGTACTTCACATGGATGGACTGTGTGGATTTGGCATAGTTTTTCCTGGCCCACCTACCTGTATCTTCGGATGTCTGCACTCCTTTCTCCATCCCTCCGACTCCCTCTATGCTCTCCATTCCGATGGTGGAGGCACAGATTTCTTCCCAGGGGGTCAACTTGATGGGTGATTCAGGACCTCCCCCGGTGGCTGTGGCAATGTTGCGGTTGGCAGAGAGTATGCTGCGGACGCGTATCCGCAGGTCGTCCCATCGCTTGCGGCATTGCTGTGGGGTGCGGGGTGCGGTCCCCACCGCACTTACCCGCTGTGCCACCAGAGCCCATATGGCCTTCTTGTTTGCAAGTGCCGTCCTGGTCATTTGCGTGGAGAAGACGACGGCAGCATTCTCCTGGAGGGTCTCTGTTAGCACGGTGAGTTCCTCACGGGAGAAGTGGACCTGCCGCTTGCGGTCGCACGCTTTCTTCGCTACTTTTCCCATTTTTCTTGGTTTCGCTAGGGTGGTTGACGGGTTGGGGTGTGTTTCAGGGTAGTGATTTTAGTGGTTGTGTGGTTTTAGTGTATTTATAGGTGTACGCCGGGATGTTTCCCGTTCCGGGCCCATGTTTTAACTTCCGTTTCCGTATATTTCCGGCCACCGTACTTTCCGGTAGGCGCACACTGCGGTGACCGCTAAGAGGGGTGGCGGTATTGCACCTGGGGCGCCGTACGGCGGCGGTGTGGGCCGTTTTGGGGTCATTTCCGCCATCGCGGACTTTGCACTTCCGCCATGCCGTGGTGCTCGTGCCCGATGGGTCGGAATGGGCCGCACTTTGCTCCTTCGTGCAATGGCGGAAACGCTATTTACGCTGTGGCGCTCCGGTCAGTCGCTTTCCGCCAGGGTCGTAATGAGGGCCACTGTATACAGAGTGGTCTGGTGCCACGTGGGTCCACATTCGAAGGGCACTGTTAGGCATCCAACTGAGAGGGGTCAAGTGTAAAAAGGAATTGTGAAATTGTGGTCCTACAACAGGTGAAGCTTAACCTTGTGCACATTTGAAAGTCTTCGATAGTTAATGCGAACTGAAATTGGTCCGAACCCTGCTGAGAGAGACTAATTGAGTAAGAGGAAGGATCTGAGCCCCAGCTGAGTGGGATCCGCGATGAACCGTGAGTCAACCGAGAAAGAATTATCTCTGAACATTGGAGTAGGGGATCAGAGCCCGGAAGAGGGGGATCCAAAGTAACGATTGGTGTATAAAAGGGATCTGAGCTCGGCTGAGGGGGTTTCCAGGGTGAAGAGTGTATTCACCTGAATTAAGTACTTGTAAAAGGAAAGGAACTTTGTGTTTATTTTGGTACATCAGGCCCTCTGAATCAAGAAACTTTGATAAATAAAGAGACTTGGGCACAGAAGGCCCTGATGCTGGTTATGGAACTGTATCCTTGTGCCGAAGCAGGCCGAGAGTGTGCTATGCTCGAGTGAACTGCCTTGTCCCGTGCTGAAAACGTGGGGAAGGGAGGAAGGCCAATGGCCTGAACATCCTGACATATCTTTTTTTGTGAACACTTCTTTCTTTTTCATAAACGCCACCCCACACTATTTGTATTTAGAGATAAGGATTGGCAATAGTTTTTATTAGTATAGGCCCTTATATTTTGACTATTTGTATTTAGAGATAAGGATTGGCAATAGTTTTTATTAGTATAGGCCCTTATATTTTGACGAGACTCCACTACGACTGCATTATTATTATTTGATGGTCGTAGCTTGCACCCATCTGTAGGTTTAGGATTAGATGGACGTTTATCACACCCTTGTTAAAGTTCAATATACCCCCCCGAACTGTGGTCACTTGTCTGTCTTTCTGTTGATACCATGTCTTGCTTACAGAGCATGCAGCTCAATCCTAATGCAGAACCTTCAACTGTGCTTATGTGAAATTACAGGAGGGGGCCATCTGCCTTAAACAAGTAAGGGTAGAGTGGGGTTGTGGGGATTGAGGACGTGCTCGTAGGTGTCCTAATGTGCCCCTTTTTAATCTAGGCAGAGAAAAATGTATCGTCCTCCTGTGTCAGTCCCAAAGATCCAATAAAGTCTGAAGGAAGGAGGACTAAGGACTTGCCCACGAGTGCTGTTTTTTCAAATGCTTATTGTATCAGAAATATGTATAAACAAAGTTTTAAAATTGCCCTGGATAAGTGGTGACATGTTGTTCAAGTTCTAGCTTTTTAGCTCATATTCTGTATGCGTGTATGCTACTTGCATTTTTATTTTTCCACTATAAACACAGAACTGCAAGTATCAGAATGCAGTGCGATGGGAGCCTAAAAGCCAGGAATGGCTGATTCTATCACACTTTACATGGACCAACTCAAAATTCCTTTAATCTCTCCACTTGTGCGATAACATCACCTGCTTCTAGTAGTCGAAAGCAGAGTTCATAAAAAGGTCATGAAAAAAGCAATAGTGAACTGCAATATCCCTTTTACGTTGAGTAGGTGGTATTTTATTCCTTGTAACACATAGCTGTATTGTCATCCCCATTTACATTTGGTCTCTGATCTCAGGTTTTCTATAATGCAATAAATATTTTGGTTGTTGATATATAGAATCAATGTAGCATCTATTCAGTTGGACAAAAAAACGCTAATATCCAGCTTGTAATGTCTTGTAAAAAATATTTCTGGCAGTCTAATACAATGCATTTAAAGGTTTTATGATTTAAAATGAGTGATAACATGCAACTAAATCATGGTTCTCCTCTGTTAAATTCAAGCAGTGCACAACATAATTATTTTGACCTTAAACAGCTCCTAATCAAGCAATGTTGGCAAAGTATCAAGGCAAACAGAACCCACTGTAATATAGCTTGTTAGACCTGCAGCCAGGGCCGTACCAAGCTGTGTGGGCCATGAATACTGAGTTAAGACCCAAGTGCAGCATGGACCTTTAACGAGTTCTGAGACAACAGAGCGCTGGGTATGCCCCACGCTGTCTCTATAAAGCTATTCAACCCCCTATCCCAAAATTATCATTTCAAATGCCCTAAAATTATATAACAGTTTTTATTATTATTTTGGGTTATTCTTTCATTTCAGTATATTTGAAAAAAAAGCAACAGGCAAAAATAGAATTAGTACCCGGCGAGGGGGTGTGGTGGCCTCCGAGCCAATGGGGAGTCTCAGAATGCGTGCGGGGGGTACTAGCTTCCCAACTATGGCTGCCACTTTCTGGAACTCCCTCCCTCCTCAGATAAGGTTGATTGACTCTCAAGCAGGCTTCAGGAAAGCTATCAAAACTAGGCTCTTTGTTTGACAGTTCACATGGACTACCTGTTTGTTTCATTATTTATGCTACTAACCGGCCTGTACCAAGTTATCCCTGCTGGATGACATTTTTTTCGAACCCTGTATGTTTCTCTGTAAATGCAATGAAGCAAATTGTACTAAGTAATTTCTGTTGGGCCGCATTCCTGTAACCCTGAATCAAGCCTTTTTACTTTGCCTCATAGCGCCTCGATGCCTTTGGGCTGTAGTGCGCTCTATAAATCCAAAATAAAAAGAAATAAAATAAAAAAAAGGAATGCAGGCATTACCACATGGTAATCCTGCTGCCCTGAGCCTCCTCTCAGCCGGCGGCTGCCATCTCCCCTCGCCGCGGAATCAAGTAAGTCTTCTCCCTCACCTCCCACCCCTGAATTCCCTTAACTACTTACCTTCTTTTTTTTTCCATTTCGAGAGTGGACGCGCTGGGAACACTTCTGTCCCCAGCTCGTTCGTTCCCGATCAGCGACAGGCCATCATGGAAAGGGAGAAGGGACTAGGTGTAGTCCCTTCTCCCTGTTCCATGGCGAACATTTTCTTTGTTTACTATGGCTGCCAGAGAAAGAGAAAACGGACTACGTTTTCTGCCTGTGGCAGGCATTTTTAAAACCTTTGTTTTTCCGGCTGCGAAACGCAAAACGTCCGCAGCCGTGAGAAAAAACAACATTAGTACGCCGGTCTAACGGGCAAGGATACTAATGTCAATAAGCCCCTTGACTGCGGGCCATTACCGCTACGCTTGGGCCTGTAACTATGGGCCCCGGGGGCATTACCTTAGGCGGTAATGGCCCGCAGTCTCAGGACTTATTGCCACATCCATGCATTTTTTCAGTAAACTATCCTTTTGACCAATGCAAAACAAAACTTATCTTATTTTTATAACTCGCCGTAATTTTGATATGCTATGTGATATGATATGGCATTTATAACGTGCCTATACACAAGTGTTTCAAGGCGCGATGAGGAAAGGGAGTGGGAACAGAGGGAGGACAAAGACAACGATCTTACTAGGCCAAGTAACATTGAGATTGCGCAAGTGCGGGGGAGTCGGAGGGGAAACGTGCAAGATGAAAGGGGAGGGGTGCAGTGTTACACATGGTATAAAAAACAACTAAAAGTGCGGCCAGTAGGTGGCAGGTGCAAGGGTAAGTGCAGACAGCAGGTGTCCAAAAGTGCAAGTAAAGGGGACTGTAGGGTTACAGATACAGACCCAAGTGCTAGGGTTGCCAGGAGGCAGTGCGGGTGTGCAACTGGGTGGGCAGGGACCTCGGCCCGAGATCAGAGGGTAGCCAGGTGACCAGTGCAGTATCATACAGAAATTCAACAGGGGAGAGGAAGACAGAAGGCAGAAGCAAAGAGGAAGGTCTTGAGGTGCTTTCCGGAACCTCAAGTTTCAAAGAGGCAGGGAGGCTGTCCCAGAGGGAGGCCCCAGCCGAAGAAAAAGATCTACCACCAACTCATTGCTTGGAGAAGCGACCGACCATGAGGGAGTTGGAGGTGGAGGAGCAAAGAGCTTGATAGGAAGGTATTTACGAAGAGAGAGTTGGAGGTACTGAGGACCCATGCCCCAGAAGGCCTTGTGGACAATGCAGACGGTCCTGAACTTAATCCTCGCAGCCACTGGAAGCCAATGCAGAGACTTCATTGCTGGAGAGGTACGATCCCTGGGCTTGAGGCCAAGGACAAGTTTTGCAGTCCTGTTCTGGATGAGTTGCAGAGGGCGGAGAGTAGAAGCAGGCAGATTTATAAAGAGGCTGTTGCAGTAGTCCAGCTTAGAGAGAACCAGAGCTCTAGAGACAGCGAGCTTCTGGGGGAAGGAGAGGAAAGGCAGAATACATCTGAGGCGATGCAATTGGTAGTTTGACATCTTAGAGACATCAGAGATGTGAGGAGAAAAGGAGAGCGTGGAGTCGAAGATGACCCCGCGGTTCTTAGCCTCAAAGGTGGGAGCAGAAAGAGGACCATGGGAGGCTGGCCAGCGAGTGACAGGAAAGGTGGGTGCAGGTGTGCCTATGAGGAGAATCTCTGTCTTACTTCTTACTGGCATTAAGGCAGAGAACATTGGCAGCACACCACTCCTAGATAGCAGGCAGTCAGAGATGAGAGAGGGAGAAGAGGTGGCAAAAGGGTGCCTGAAAACGAGCTGTGTCATTCGCATAGCACTGAAAGTTGGGGCAGAGAGCGGCAATGTGGTGGGCGAGAGCTGCCAGGTATTGATTAAACAGCCAGGGAGAGAGGTTAGACCCCTGGGGAACACCACAGGTAGAGAGTGAGATAGAGGAAAGGACTTGGGAGGGTCAATCAGAGAGGAAAGATGTCAGCCAGGCCAGGGCCTGATCAGTGATACCCAGGTTATCACAGAGACAATTAAGCAGGATGGCATGGTTGACCGTATCAAAAGCCGACGAGAGATCAAGTAAGATGAGGACAGAGGGGAGATTGGAATCGAGGTTCGAGAGCAAGGTTTTCTGCGACTCATTTTACCGTCTGTTTCTTGATGGTCTTAGATGAGTAGAAACATTTCCTATCTCTACCAGAACCCACCTTGCAGCCTGAAGTGCAAACATACCTTAAGATATCCCGATAGAGAAAAGGCCTCAGCTGGAGGAAAAACCCCAAAGGGAAAAAACATTCTGGTGTAGACTAAAGTTGTAACCTGCATAAATGAAATATCGAAAAATAACTGATCACCTAATGAATCACGTTACTGTTATTCCTGAATTGGGCAGTCAGGTTGCATGTGCAGCAGCAAGAGATGTAGTGAATCAAGAGAGTGCAACCCAATGATATCAAGCAACTGAGAGGCTTGTGGCAAGGAGATTGCTTCTGAGGTCAGGAAGCTTGGAACGGAGACTGCGAGCCGAATTGTAGCTGAATTGGCATGAAGGTTTAAAGTAGGGGTTTAACACTGAATGGTGGCAGAATAATTTAGAGATCATGGAAGGGGAGGGCAAGGTAGCTGAGTGGAAGCTGCTGTGCAGGTAAGCATTAGGAGAAAGGCACAGTGATGAGTGATAGCTTGAATGGTAGGGAAGAGAATAAAGAGGGGCTCCGAAGATACAGATGAGTCAGGGAAAATAAGGACATTCATGAATGGAACAAACATCTCACGCAGGAAGATCCTAAAGCATTGCAACAGGGTGATGGTAGGTCCTAATGAAAGATATCGCATTTGGCCGAAGCTACAAAACCAGAAGTCGTTGTGAAATGTTGGAGCGATCCAAAGGTTGCCGCCATCTAGAAAAATACTAGACAATCAATGGTGGTTCAATCACCACCACCGCCAAGGGTGAGATAGCCTTGTATACCAGGATCCATGACCTCATATCCCCTCTCTAAATTCCAAGCGCCTGGCTTCCCGGGATGAAGTAGGTGAAATCTGCATACCTGATATGCAGTGTGGATGTTCCTGACAGGTTCCTAGGTGAGATCACAAGGCGCATGACCCTTCCAGTTAATAAAATATTGTAAACTACCACAGGAATATTTGGAGTCACCAATAGTAGCAATCTCATGTTCGTGCTGGCCGTTCTGGAAGCTAGGTGGGGGATGACACAAATGCTGTCTGGAAAACAGCTTTTACAATACTCCCTCAATAAGAAAGCATGATGAATCCTGTGCGAAGAGGTTCAGAGCTTCAAATGTAAAAAGCCACTAGGTTAACGTTCTGAAGAAGGGTCAGAAATACTTATGGGACAACCTTTTGTCCAATAAGATGTTTTGCTGCTAGCCACACTTAGTCCCCAGGTTTCAAGGTTTCTTATTTTATCCACATAACTAGTAGCACTATTCCCACATTCTTGTATGCTCTCTCAGGCTTCCTTGTGTATTGGAGGTCAAGGAGAAGGGCATTGACCAAAGGAGCAGGTGTTCCTGCTACAGATGCAAAGGAAGTGCCGTTGTCATGATTCCTGCCCCTCATGTTTCCAGCCCTCCAAGATGTCAGGCTGGAGCCAGGCCATGATTACCTACATTGCCCTCAAGGGCCTCTCCATCCCTCCAAAGACCCACTTGGAGTCAGACTTGGTGCTTGTGGCACCAGACTCACTCACTCCCATAGGATAACATTGGGCATTGATGGGGACAAGATGGATACCCCCACATATTTTGGTTCCCAGAACTGCATGTGCAGTCTAGTCTTTTGGGTGTGGTTCAGCCCAGAGACACCTGGGATACCCAGAGACTATTTAAGCCAAGCCGAGGCTGAGAAACATGCTTTGCGTTTTCTGCACCTGCAGCTTGACACTCACCGTGTTCGGATCAGTCTCCAGAAGGCCTGCATCTTTCTTCTGCGCTCAGCTCCTGCAAGAACAAGAACACCGTTAGGAACAGCCTTACCTTGCAGCGCTTCTGCCCATCATTCATCGCTCCTTCTGTTCTGCGGGCATCTTCGGCGGTGTCATTCCCATCCCGGCACGCCGCTTCCTAAGGAAAAGGGAAAAGAACAGAAAAAAGGCATTAGTAAGCATTCTGCAAATCTTTGCTTATTTTTAAATACTGTTCGAGCTTCAAAAGCTTACCTGAATCCCAGCCGCTCTGGGGAACTCTGCCTCCGGAACTTCTCATCCATCTGCAAGAGGGAAAAGACATTCCAGGTTAGCGTGGAAACATCTAGAGGCGCCGCATACCGCGCTTACTCATCGCATTTGTTCTTCATATCCGGCATCCACGCTGAAAACGTCGCGGCACCTAAAAGACACAGAACAAAAAACTCAGTTCAATGCAAATACGAAAGGGGTGCATCGTGCTCTCACTCACCTTCAGCGCTACTCATCTCAGCAGCACGCCGCCATCCCCGGACACCGGCCATCATCTAAGGAAGGAAAGGAACGAAGTTAGAGAACTGTTCAAAAGACTCATTATACTTACCTGTCGGACTCTTGCCAGTGAAGTAACTAGGCAGCAACGAGCCTGCAACAATTAACGCGCCCCTGCACTGAAAGCAGGACGGAGAGCACACTATCCAAGAAAACAAGGTGAGCTGTGGATCAAAGGGAAGGGTTGGACCCCGGGGAAGAAGGGGTTCAAGCACACAGAGATAATAGGGAGTTAAACTCTACCAATCCTGTGTTTCAGGCCCAGTCTCCAGTCAAATAGCCTCCAAGGAAGGGTTTGAGGTCGTAAGAGGTCAGAACAGGCTGAGTGACGTCCCCGTGGATAGCAGGTGAGCGTTACAGAATGCAAAGTCTCACATCAAAATCCACCTGGGCGTCATAGAAACATCAGAAACCGACCAGTTAGCCCACATGTTGGGGCAGCTAAGGTCCGAAGTACATGCAGGAGACCAACACCCTGAGGAGAGAGCTGATAGTAGCCAAAGAACGCACTGATGATTTAAGCTGGCACCTTCTCCAGTCACAAGCAGGGCATGCACCATTGCCAGGAAGCGTGCCCTCATGCCAGCGCCATCAGCCAATCCCGTTCAGATAACCCTTCCTTTAGATTTACGGGGGATCCCAAGAGGTTTTGCAACGTTCATAAACCAGTGCCGCCTGCACTTCCTTTGTAGGCCAGGGGCCTTTCCGAATGACCAATCACGGGTCGCTTTTGTGCTATCCTACCTGAGTGGTAGCGCCACGGACTGGTCTGTACCCTTTGTGGCCCAAGACGATCCTTTGCTGCATGACTTCAGGGGCTTTCAACAGGAGATGGAAAAGCTGTTCGCCTGTCGTACTCATGGGCAGGCATTAGACAACGAACTTCTGTCCCTACGCCAAGCGAATCAAGACCTATTAACATACATAGCCACGTTCAATAGACTCGTAGTTGAAGCAGAATGGCCAGTGGAGAAGAGAACCACGTTATTTCATCAGGGGTTGCGGGGGGAGCTCAAGGATGTTTTCGCACAAGTAGTGAACCCCCGAAAGACTGCTCAGAATTCATTGACCTTGTTGTTCAACTGGATCATAGGTTGCAGGACCGAAGAGCAGATCGAACCAGACCGGACCCTCTCCCTATGTATGTGCGTTCAAAGGACAATATTGCCCGAACAACATTAGGTTCAGGAGAACCAATGCAAATCGGGGGGGGGGTCAGATCCCCCTTGACTTAAGCGGAAAGGGATAAAAGGAGACAGCAGCAGTTATGTCTGTACTGTGGAAGGTCAGGTCATTTCCTTAAAGAGTGCCCTGTGAAGCCACCGAGGAGGACGGTAGGGGCCACAGACAAGGAAGATACCATCAAGGAATCGGAAAACTCCCCAGCCCGGCAAGTGTAGGGGTCCACTTGTCGAGCGAAGAAAGTGAACTACAGACCTCCGATTTTGCACTATCTGTGGTCGTGATCAATCACCAACAACCATCTCGGATGCACGCAGTAAGAGCGTACATAGAAGTGGAGCCGTTGGGAATTACATCGACCAGGATCTTGTGGCAAAGATGGGGCTTCCGTTACGCCCTAAATCAACCACCGACACTGTTACCACTGTCGACGGCAAGGAAATAGCTTCTGGTCGATTATCCCAATACACTGCAGCTTTAACCCTTCTGTGCCAGGATGGACACCAAGAATCTATTGTTTTCGACCTCATTAAGGCACCAAAGTTCTGGTTGATTTTGGGAATGCCATGGTTGGTAGCTCACAATCCTCGAATCGATTGGCGAGCAAAAGAATTGGCCTTTCCCGAGACTTGTGCCCACACATGTTATCGCTAAGAGAAACAACCAATAGACACCAGAACCTCCACACTTGCGACTGTGGCAATCGGCACCCTACCAAGTGAATACCAGGACTTTCAAGATGTCTTTCAGAAAGAACAGGCTAATACCCTGCCACCGCATAGACCATACGATTGCCAAAACAACCTGATACCCGGCGCTCAAATCCCTTGTGGACGAATTTATGCACTCACGTAACCAGAAAACCAGCACCTGAAGGCCTATCTTGACCAATACCTGGCCAACGGGTTCATCCGTCCCTCGAAGTCTCCAGCAGCCAGTCCTCTATTCTTCGTACCGAAAAAGGAGGGGGACTTGAGAACATGCATCGACTATCGCGCACTGAACCAGATTACCATAAAAAACCGCTACCCCCTGCCACTGATCCCTGAATTGCTTGATCAAGTCAAAGATTCCTGAATCTTCACAAAACTAGACCTGAGGGGGGCATATCACCTTGTTCGCGTAAAACAGGGGGACGAATGGAAAACCGCTTTTCGCACAAAATACGGCTTGTACGAATATCAAGTAATGCCCTTTGGCCTTTGCAACGCGCCTGCTGCATTTCAATACTTCATGAATGATGTCCTACGGGAATTGATTGATGTCTGTGATCTAGTGTACATCGATGATATCCTAGTTACTCCTACGTCCCGTCCCCTTTCCTCCATACTTAAGGGACATCTCTCCATCCTGTGGGACGGGACCGGAGCACTTTGTAAAAAGCATCCACATTTTTTTCAAAAATGTGTCCCTCCTCTCTTTCCTGCGCGGGGCCCGGCATGCGGCTGTAACCCCGCCCACCTTGGCTCCACCCCGCGCACCGCCCATCAGTCCTTTTCTCCGCACGATCGGGGCCGGACGCACTTGCATCCTCGGAAGACTTTCTTCTCTTTTTCCCTCTCTGGCTCTCGCTAGCGTTCGTTTACTAGTATGTCTATGTCTTTTAAACTAGATTTTCCAGACTGTTCATCGTGTCACTGTCGCTTCGCGAGGGCGGATCCCCATCCTCTTTGTTTAGAGTGTTTGGGTCCGGAACACCGCTGGGACTCCTGTTTTTACTGTGACTTCCTTTCGGTCCGGGCACTTCAACGTCGGTTGGAGCAGGTGTTCGGATGAACTCTCCCTTAACATTTTCAGGTGTTCATCGACAAGAAGAAAAAATGCCCGGTAAATTCTTTAATTTTCAGAGCATCCCGGCCGGGGGATACCTTCCCGGGTTCCTCTCGAGCCGGGAGGGGCGTTGATCGCTCTGTTACCTGGGTTCGCCCTGAGGTGCCTATCGGACCTATTAATTCTACCAGAGTTTTCTCCGAGGGTCTCCGTAAGGGGCCTGTGAACACCGGAGTATGCTCCGAGGCCCCTCCTGTGGGGGCTGTTTGTAGACCCAGTTCTACTGAGTCGTGTGGTACCGGAGCTTGCTCTGAGGCTGCTCTTTCGGCTTCCCTTAAAAACAAAACCGGGGTACCCCCCCAAGGTCTTGGCTGGGCTTGAGGTTACGAACGGATGTTCGAGGCCCGTGCCGATAAGGCTTCTACCGGGCCTAGGTCAGAGGTCCCTCGTACAGAGGCTAACGGATACCAACAGTTATGAGGGGCCGGGCAAGGCCCTGTCGGTGACAGCGCACCGTTCCCGCTCTTGTGGTGACACCAGATCTGTTGAGGGGGCAAAGAAGAAAGGTTCTTCTTTTACCGGCAGTGCCGAGGCTCTTCCTTCAAAGGCTCAGTTGGCGGTTGGTATGTCGCAGAAACATTCCAGGCCTCATAGTACCGGCTCTGCCGACGTTACTTACGTTAAACTAAAATTAAGACCCCTGATCCATCGACGGGGACCCCTGCCTCACTTCCTCATGTGCTGCAGTTCCCCTCAGATGAGGAAAAAATGGCGGCCGTTCCCGCCACGACCACGGTGGCCATTTTAGGTACTACCCCTACAACTATGCCATCGGCCCCTGGTGTAGGGTTCGGTCCTTCGGGTGAACCTAAGGTCCCTTGTGCGCATCCTTACGGGCCGATTTATGATTGGAACGCCCGGATGCCTCTTCCGCACAATGTTACGTTGCCCGCGGGGGCGGCTCCCTTGATTTATGTGGATACGTTAGCGGAGGGGCCGGTGTGGCACCCTTCCCCGTTACGTCCCTGGATTTGTCCACCTCATGAGAGGCCCCCTCAGGTTCCGAAACAATCTCCTGAGGACGCCTTTTTCGGTAAATTTCAAGCGCTTATGCGCACCGACCCCATGAGGGAATATTTCAAAGAGCTTTTAAAGGAGATATGTCCACCCGCGCCTCCGGCTCCAACCGTTCCGACGGTGGTCCCGCCGGCGCCTCCCTTGCCTGTGGTGCCTCCCCCTGCACTTCCGCCTGTGCCACCATTGTCCCCAGTGGATAAGGCAGTGCCTGACACGGCTCAGCATGATCCTGACCTGTCAGATGACCCTCAAGGTGATCAGGACAACGAGGACCTGCCCTGCTCTACCAGAGCTTTCCATGACTGGGTACTGGACATGATGAGCTTCTTAGATGTTCCGGTGCCCGAGGCACCTGCTCCGCAGGAGGGTGTGCTTTCTGGGGCATTCACCTTGTCTCCTTTGGAGTGTACCGGCCTGTTCTTGCAGAAGGACGTTCTGGCCGAGGCCCGAAGAGTTTGGGAAAAGCCACACTTGGGACTTTTTGTAAATAAAAAAATTGACGTGAGGTACAGGCTACATTCCTTGGAAGAAGTGGCCTTGTCGTCTTGTCCGCCTCCCTCCTCCACAGTGGTGGCTGCGGCCACGTTGCAATCCAGACCTGCAGCATTCTCCTCCGCGACGGTGACTCAGGTCTTGGGAAAGGAGGACAAGCTCCTGGACTCCCTAGGGAGGAAAATCTTTGCCAATTCGGCCTTGCAGCTCAGGCAGGCCAATGCAGAATTGATTTCGGCGGGAGCTAACATGCGGATGTGGAGAGGTCTGTCGGAGTTTGAGGAGCACATTCCGATCGAGAAGCTGGAGGATTTCAGAGGAGGCCTTTCCGATGCCAGGGTCTTGGCCCAGGATCTCCTGGAGGCTGCGGCTCATCACGTAGACACTTTGGCTCGGGGTCTGGTGCTTGGGGTTGATACCTTTCGGCAAGCATGGCTTCATGCCACTAAGTTCTCGAAGGAGGTGCAAGACAAGGTTCTGGACCTTCCATTTGATGGTAAGGAGCTTTTTCACTCTTCTACTGATGTAGAGCTCACCAAAACCAAAGACAGCACTCAGACGGCAAAATCATTGTCTGTTCTGGTTAAAGCTCCTATCAAGGCTCAAAGGCCGTTGTCGCAGGGTCGACCTTCCTCTGGTTTTTGGGGCTTCCTCGACCGCAAAAATCACAGAGTGGATACTCCTGCAGGGAATAACAGCTGTAGACAACAGCTTACACTGTATTTCTCCCGCTCCTCAGCCTCCTCATCAGGTTCAGGTGGCACCACCACAGATAAACCTGCCAAATGAGGGTTTTCCGCGCTCGCACGAGACCCCGGTGGGAGGACGCATTGCGTCTCATTGGGAGGCGTGGCAGACCATCACAGAAGACAGATGGGTCTTGTCAGTCGCTCGAGCGGGCTTCCGCTTACCTTTACCCCCTACCCCACCCCTCAACCCTCCTTTTCAGCTGTCGGGCTCACCCTCCCTCAAGGCCGAGGTTCAGAAACTTCTACTCCTCATAGCTGTGGAACCCGTTCCCCTTGGGGAGCGAGGGGAGGGCTTCTACTCCCGGCTGTTTACGGTGCCCAAACCCAACCAGGCTGGCCTGCGCACCATCCTAGACCTTTCCCAGTTCAGTCTTTCCCTACCCCAAGAGAAATTCAAGATGATCACGCCCGGCCAAATTCGCTCCTCGTTGCAGGCGGGCGATTGGCTCAGCGTGGTGGATCTTCAGGATGCGTACATGCATATCCTGATTTGGAACCCACACAGGAGATACCTCCGTTTCTCTTTGGGAGAGGAGCACTTCCAGTTTCGGGTGCTTCCTTTTGGCCTCAGTTCGGCGCCTCGTGTCTTCACGAAGATGATGTCGGTGATTGCGGCCTATCTTCGTCTCCAGGGTATCCATGTGTATCCCTATTTGGAATACTGGCTCCTACGCAGCCCTTGTCCGTTGGCAGCAGCGGGCAACCTCCAGTCTCTCCTTCAGCTCCTGTTCCATCTTGGGCTGTCGGTGAACTTGCGGAAATCCTCCATGACGGTCTCACAGGACCTGACTTTCCTGGGTTTTCGTTGGAACACGATAGACTGCCGAGTGTATCTGACCGGGGACAGAATGGCGGATCTGTTGGCCACGTGCCAGATGCTTACGCAGTCGGAGAGCATGTCGGCCTGGTGGTTCCAGAGGCTTCTGGGCCTCATGGCCTTGTGTGTACTGGCTCTTCCTCTTGCTCGTCTCAAAATGAGACGGACCCAGATGGCTCTTCGGAGTTCCTGGCGTCAGGCTGTGGACCCGGATTCCAAACGGATAATGATTCCGGATTCCATGAGAGCGGACCTGGACTGGTGGTCATCTCTCAGCAACTTGTCAGTGGGCGTCGGGTTCCAGGACCCAGCCCCCATGGTGATGATCATGAGAGCCTCCTCCCTTTTCGGGTGGGGTGCGACGTTAGATCTTCTTCAGGTTTCGGACCTCTGGTCACCTCTGGTCACCTCAGGACAAGCTCCTGCACATAAATCAATTGGAGCCTCTGGCGATTTTTCTGGCGCTCAAGGCGTTCAGACCTCTCATTGTCAACAAGGTGGTCCACATAGGTGGTCCACATAAGAACGGACAATGCAGTGTCAATGTACTACATAAACAAGCAAGGGGGAACGAAGTCTCCCCCTCTCGTGGATCTGTCCATCCAGATTTGGGAGTGGGCCGTGCTTCATGAGGTCTGGCTGCTTGCAGTGCACATCCCGGGCCGGCTGAATGTCACCGCGGATGCCCTCAGCCGGCGGACAGTGGTCAGCTACGAGTGGGAGTTGAAGGCGGAGATCCTCATGGATTTTCTCGCGTTGGGGCACACCGGAGATGGACCTCTTCGCCACGGCGGTAAACAAGAAGCTTCCTCAGTACGGCTGGGAGCCTCCTCTCTGCTCTGGGGGACGCACTCGAGATCCCATGGCACAACATGAGAGCTTACGCCTTCCCGCCTCTTCCTCTGGTTCTGTAACGCTCACCTGATTCCCGTAGAGGCGCCGGTCTTGACTGGGCGTATACCGTATCTTCAAAGGTGATGTGTAACACACGGCTGGCTCTTTGGGCTGGACCTCTGTGCACTGTATGTTTGACTCGAAGGGTAAGATGTCTGCAGATCGAAAATATGGGATTAAGGAACTGGGTTATTGAATGTCTCTCTCTTCTTCTCTTTCTCTTCTCCTGTAGAACCCCAAAGGTTAACCCTCTCACCTTAGGTAAGTGAACGCCGTGCTCTCCATCTGCCTCGGGGCAGGGTGCTGTAACCAGTTTCTTCACTGGATAAGGGAGCAGGCCTCTTGACTTCAGAGGACTGCTGTCCGTCGTTTACTGCACGAACGGTAAGTTTCGAGTAATTCTAATGTCTTTAAAGTCTTTAGTAATGATGTTTCTTGTTTTGCAGGGTTCCGGCGATGGCGGATGACGGGCTGAAGTGAGTTGAAGATGGAGCCCATGTGATGAATAGTAGCGCCTGGAAGCACGTAAGTAAGCGCTAGTTGCCTGCTTCAGGATGCGCTCTAACTGTCTTTTTATTTTGCAGGTACAAGTTCGGAGCGGCTGCAGGGTGCCGGAATACCCACTGGGTTAGATGTGGAAAGGAGTAATGGCACGTGAGTATTAAAGTTCCCCAATGTCTTTAAACGCACCTTGTTTTGTCTTTCAGATGTGGGATGCAGCGCCGAAGGCCTCCGGAGCGTGCGAAGAGTTGGTAAGCTTTTGTCTTTCAGATGCCGGAATGCAGCGTTGGTGACAGCCGATGGACCAGGTAAGTGAAGAGCTGTCACTGAAGACCGTAATGCTAACCTGTTCTTTCTTGTCTTTATAGGTGTTGCTGAAGACTGGATTCAGGATGGTAAGCCTTTTTCCTTAGGCCCAGGATCAGATGCAGAAGACACAATGAGCGTTCTGCTGCAGAGGATGCAGAATAACGCAAAGCAAGATTCATCCATCGGGTGTGGTTTAAATAGCCTCCTGTAGTGCTTAGGTGTCTCCTTCCACAGCCACGCCTAGGTAAGAAAAGAGTTCCTGCTTTCCAGAAGAGTTCCAGTGTTCTGAATCTAGGGAGTGGCTCCTGCCCCACCCAACAGGAAAAGTAGTTCCAAACAGAAGAGGATCAGAGGCTCAACTGGCAGGCAAGTAAGCAGCATGGTCTGCTGCAGGTAAGTCCACCCAAGCATTATGAGCCCGGCGCTTCCAGCGCTGGGACTGGGCATATTTATGAGCCTGGTGCCACTGGCGCCAGGACTGGGTCCAAAAGGTCCCAATTGGGACTGGTTGGCACTCGGAACCTGGGTTATGGATCTGCTTCCAAGGGAGTTGGGAAAACCCTGACCTTTTGGAAGCAGAGATCATGACAGGTTCATCGAGCAATTTGGAAGTTGAAGAGCTCTGTCAACTGTTTTCTTCTACTGATAGCTCCGTGGTAGCCAGCCAGGTTTTGGTTCTCAGAACTTCAACACCTGTCGGTGTGTCCGCCGATCAGGTTTCCAGTAACTCCTGATCTTCTTCACCAAGGGGAACAGAAGATGTGGCACTCCTCCCCACAATCGCTCATGCCTGAGTTCACGGCTCTAGAGCATTTGGGTTTGTCTGCGGATAACATGCGCATTATCAAGGCAGCCAGGAAACCCTCGACCAGATCTCAATACAAGAGTAAATGGGTCAGGTTCTGTCATTGGTGTTTGGAGAAAGAATTGGACCCAAGGGTGGCGACGATTAACACGGTGCTGTCCTTCGTCTCCTCCCTAGCAGAGTCAGGGGTTCATGTCTTGTCCTGCAGGACTCATCTCTCGGCGATTTCCGCCTACCTCTCTACAGACCAGTGTTCTTATTCGTTAACTAACCCGGTGGTGAAGAGACATTTTGCTGGTTTGACACGCATCTACCCTCCGGTTCATAGTCTGCGCCCGCCTTGGGACCTAAATGTAGTCCTGACGGCGCTGTGCCATAAACCTTTTGACCCAATGGCTACGGTTGATCTCAAGTATGTGTCCTGGAAAGTGTCCTTTCTGTTAGCCGTTACGTCAGCGAGGAGAGTGAGTGAGCTCCAGGCATTGTCGGTGGAGCATCCTTTCTTGGTCTTTAACAAGGACAAAGTGATCCTTCGGACGAACCCAGCTTTCCGACCAAAGGTAGTGACCGAATTCCATCTGAATCAGTCGATTTCCCTTCCGGTCTTTTTTCCGAACCCTGCCTCGGTGGCGGAAAGGGTTCTACACTGCCTGGATGTCCGAAGAGCTCTTAAGTTCTACCTGGACAGGACTGCCGAGCTTCGGAGCTCTTCCCAACTGTTTGTGCCCTTCGGTAAACCCCAGGGCAGGCCGGCGTCTAAGGCATCCATTTCCAGATGGATTGCTGCCTGTATCACGGAATCTTTCACCGTCCAAAAGCTGAAACCTCCTAAAGGTATCCATGCACACCAGGTGCGAGGCAAGACAGCCGCGGTTGCTTTTCAGAATTATGTTCCCTGGGAGTCCATCGCTAGAGCGGCTACTTGAGCCTCCCCATCTGCTTTCTGTAAGCATTACTGCCTTGTCATGAGCTCTAGGGCTGATGCTCAGTTCGGCCAGGCTGTGCTGAAGAACCTGTTTCAGTAGGGGTTTTTCCATCCACCCATAGTTCCTGTAAGGAGTGCTTGGGAATCTCCCATAAGTATGGAGGAAAGGGGACGGGACGTAGGAGTATTACCAGGTTACTCACCGTAGTGACCGCCTTACTCCTAGTCCATAGTCCCCTTTCCTCCATACGCCCGCCCGCTGTCCCCTCTAATAAGGTTCCTCTGTTATTGCTAATGGGTCTTGACCCAGCGATAGAAAAGGACTGATGGGCGGAGCCAAGGTGGGCGGGGTTACGGCCGCGTGCCGGGCCCCGCGCAGGAAAGAGAGGAGGGACACATTTTTGAAAAAAATGTGGATGCTTTTTACAAAGTGCTCCGGTCCCGTCCCACAGGACGGAGAGATGTCCCATAAGTATGGAGGAAAGGGGACTATGGGACTAGGAGTAAGGTGCTCACTACGGTGAGTAACCTGGTAAATGTTCTGCATCAAAGCAGGACCACGTTAAACATGTCCGATCCGTATTGGAGAAACACTGTCAACACCAGCTCTAAGCCAAGCTCGAAAAGTGCTTATTACACGTCTCCGAGGTGGAATTCCTGGGCTTTATTCTCAGCCCGAATGGAATCCGAATGGATGTACACAAGGTAGATGCTATCCTGAACTGGCCATCCCCAAATTCATTCAAGGGGGCTCAAAGTATGCTGGGGTTTGCAAACTTCTACCGCCGGTTCATCCCAGGATTTTCGCAAATCGTGCATCCCATCACGTCATTACTAAGAAAAAGCAACAAAAAGTTCCAGTGGACAACAGAAGCCGAGGAGGCTTTCCAGGAACTCAAAGCAAGATTCACATCTGCCCCAATATTACGCCACCCTCACCCTGATCTCCCATACCTGGTGGAAACGTACGCCTCAAGCATGTCTATGGGAGCCATCCTCTCACAAAAGGACCCCGAAACGGGCCAGTTACACCCTGTTGCCTTCTGGTTGCGTAAATTCACACCCCCTGAACTCAATTACGCTATCGCAGACAAAGAACTCCTGGCCATTAAGTCAGCCTTTAAGGCATGGCGGCACTACCTCTCGGGCGCCAGACACACAATCACTGTAATAACTGACCACCGGAACCTCCAGTACCTAAAAACGGCAAAGGCCCAATCCTCACGAAAACTACGTTGGGCTCTTTTTTTTTGCTGAATATGACTACGTGATTACATTTCAACAAGGGTTGAAAAACAGGAAGGCCGATACCCTTTCCCGTATGTGGGTGGAAGAGCAAGGGTATCAGACCCCTGACCCAATAGCAATCATCCCGAGTGACAAGCTCCTAGGAATCACAGCAACCATAACTCAGAAAGAAATACATGAAGAAATCCAAAACCTGATGAGCCCGGAGCGATTACAAGCGTGGAGTGCGCAAGGAGAACATTACATGATAAAAGATCAGTTGCCCTACTTCAGGAATTGTTTATTCTTACCAAACCAAGAATTACGAGAACAAGTCATGTCCGGTTATCATGATTCCTTGATCGAGGGCCACCCCGGAATCGCTAAAACCCTAGCCAAGGTAAAACAAAATTATTGGTGGCCCATGTGGCGTAAAGATATTATCCAATTCATCCTATCTTGTGGAGTGTGTGCTCAAAACAAGTCATCCAAGCAGAAACCGGCTGGGCTATTACAACCATTGGAAATCCCACCAGCACCCTGGCACACGTTGTCCCTCGATTTTATTACTGACTTACCACCCAGTCAAGGGTTTAACACTATTCTTGTGGTCGTGGACCTATTTTCAAAAATGGCACATTTCATTTCTCTTAAGGGGCTCCCAAATGCTTCCACTCTGGCAAAGGTATTTCTCGAAGGCATCGTACGGCTCCATGGGTTTCCTTCAGTTTTGGCCTCAAACGTAGGTACTCCGTTTGTATCTAACTTCTGGAGAAAATGCTGCTCTATGGCCCAGATCGACATCCGGCTATCCATCAGTCACCATCCCCAAACGGATGGTCAAACTGAGAGGACAAATCAGACGCTCGAGCAGTATCTGCGTTGTATGTTACACCAAGCTGAAGGAAGCTGGTTCGACCTATTATGATAGCTGAATATGCTTATGATAATTCCCTACACACCAGCACTGGGCAGACACCCTTTTATACCATGTATGGCAGGCACCCACGTACTTCTGAGTTGGACGTTCCTACAACCCTGGAAATGCCAGCAGTTAAAACCTTGCACACGACCATTTCTCAAACCTTTAAAAGGGCAGCTGAACACCTACTTGAAGCTAAGAATCGCCAAAAGAAATTTGCTGATCAACACCGAGCAAAGGCTCCCAACTACCAAGTGGGAGACAAAGTCTGGCTGGCGTCTAAACACGTGTCCATTAAAGGCATATGAACTTTCCGTCCAAGATACCTGGATCCATCCAAGATTCAAAGTACGTCAGATCCAAATTATACTACTTAGTAGACTGGAAGGGGTATGGTCCACAGGACAGGACATGGGAGCCTTGTGAGTACATCCATGCACTTCGCTTGCTTGGACGATTTCATCAAAACCATCCAACCAAACCAGGACCAGACAGAAGAGCCACCTTGAGAGGGGCCTTGGGGGGGGGGGGAGTGCTGTCATGATTCCTGCCTCTCATGTCCCCAGCCCTCCAAGATGTCAGGCTGGAGCCAAGCCACGATCGCCTACATGGCCCTCAAGGGCCTTTCCATCCCTCCAAAGACCCACTTGGAGTCAGACTTGGCGCTTGTGGCGCCAGACTCACTCACTCCCATAAGATAACATTGGGGATTGGACTTGTAGTGCATTGATGGGGACAAGATGGATGCCCCCACATATTGTGGTTCCGAGAACTGCATGTGCAGTCTAGTCTTTTGGGTGTGGTTCAACCCAGAGACACCTGGGATACCCAGAGACTATTTAAGCCATGCCCAGGGTGAGAAACATGCTTTGTGTTTTCTGCACCTGCAGCGTTACACTCGCCGTGTTCGGATCGGTCTCCTGTAGGCCTGCATCTTTCTTCTGCGCTCAGCTCCTGACAGAATAAGAACACCGTTAGGAACAGCCTTACCTTGCAGCGCTTCTGCCCATCATTCATCGCTCTTTCTGTTCTGCGGGCATCTTCGGCAGTGTCATTCCCATCCTGGCACGCCTCTTCATAAGGAAAAGGGAAAAGAACAGAAAAAAGGCATTAGTAAGCATTATGCAAATCTTCGCTTATTTTTCAATACTGTACCAGCTTCAAACGCTTACCTGAATCCCAGTCGCTCTGGGGGAACTCTGTCTCCGGAACTTCTCATCCATCTGCAAGAGGGAAAAGACACTCCAGGTTAGCGTGGAAACATTTAGAGGCACCGCATACCGGGCTTACTCACCGCATTTGTTCTTCATAACCGGCAGCCACGCTGAAAACGTTGCGGCACCTAAAAGACACAGAAAAAGAACTCAGTTCAATACAAATACAAAAGGGGTGCATCGTGCTCTCACTCACCTTCAGCGCTACTGATCTCAGCAGCACGCCGCCATCCCCGGACGCCGGCCATCATCTAAGGAAGGAAAGGAACGAAGTTAGAGAACTGTTCAAAAGACTAATTATACTTACCTGTTGGACTCTTGCCAGTGAAGTAACTAGACAGCAACAAGCCTGCATCAAACAACGCGCCCCTGCGCTGAAAGCAGGATGGAGAGCACACTATCCAAGAAAACAAGGTGAGCTGTGGATCAAAGGGAAGGGTTTGACCCCGGGGAAGAAGGGGTTCAAGCACACAGAGACAATAGGGAGTTAAACTCTACCAGTCCTGGGTTTCAGGCCCAGTCTCCAGTCGAATAGCCTACAGGGAAGGGGTTGATGTCGTTAGAGGTCAGAACAGGCTGAGTGACGTCCCTGTGGATACCAGGTGAGCGTTACAGCCGTGGGTTTAATTCTAGAAGAGCAAAAGAATGGGGTCTATCCAGTAGAAGAATGAACGCTTTTATTCTAGAAAAACAGTAGGCAAGAGGGTTGTCCAGTTGTCTTGCGAGGCGTTGGAGAAACATCACTGATATTGTTCTAAGGTTTGATTAACCCATTAATTCAGGTAGTTTGACTGGGCGAAAGCCTGAAGGCAAGGCCCTGTCAACGCCAAGTGCTTTACGTAAGTGTTTCCAGAAGTTGGAAATGTATAGTGATCAAAATTAGAGGCACAAAATTAACCATCTTGGTGAAACTCTGTATAGCCACCATTATAGCAGTATTGCCTTGGGAAGGAGGAAGATCAACAATAACATCTGTGGAGATGATCTCCCATGGTCGGGTAGGTAAAGCAGGGGACTGTATGTTTCCTTCTGGAATAGTCGTAGGATCCTTGGCTTGGCACATATCAAGCAAGTGCTCCGTAGTCATGAACATCCATAGGCCACTTAAAGGGTTGTTTGACCTTCTGTAGAGTGGCCTCCACACCTCTATGTCTGGCCGTGGCACAATCGTGACACAGATGAAGGTCCATTTCTTAGAATTTTCGAAAAGGCAAACTAGTTTGCCTTGAAAAAAGAGATTTTGCTTGGAGGTGAGATGACATTGTTGCATCTTGTCTGGCTCCAGGTATTATGCAGAAGCATCCTTGACCTGTTGTACAAAAGGATGAAATGGTGTAAATTATATTTTTTCCTGCAAGGACTTTTCTGGAAAATGTGGCATTGTAAGGATCAGTAGAGTCTTCGTTTTGATAAGTCATTTGGTACAATATTCGATTGCCTGTGCAAAGGGGTTTTTAATATATTGAATTGTGAGAAAATATTAACCCAACGGCCCTGATGGCGATGCTTGCCTTTAAAATTGTCTAGGAGCTAAAGGTTGAGATGGCCGGTTCTGAATTCTTGTCACGACCCTCGCCCAAAACCCCCTCTGGCAAACCCATGGGCAGGTGGAGTCAGGACTCGGGCCTCTAGAGCCTGGCATCCTCTTCAAAAGCCCTTATGGGGCCAGTCCTGACGCCAATGGCGCCAGGCTCATACACCATGAAAAACAATGTGCTTGGGAACTACTTTATTGTATTGTCAGCCAACATGGCGGCATCCACATGGCTTGGTTCCTAAGAACCAAGCTATTCGGTCTAGTGTTTTGGGTGTGTTAGCCTAGCGACTACTTTACCTGGACTGTATTGTTGGGGCTACTTAAACCACACCCGAGCAAGACAACACGCTTCGCGTTAGTTTGCATCTTGCAACGTGACGCTCACTGTGTCCAGCTATTCCCTCGAAACTCGCAGAAGCAGAACCTGCAAGGAGACAAAAGGAACATCATTAGCAGCAGCATTTTACCTGCAGTCTTCATCTTTAAACACTCGCAGCTACTGAGAACAGCTTCCTCGAATCTGCACGCCTCCCGGACAGAACGACCTGAAAGAGGAAGATAGAGGCAACATTAAAGAAAGCAGTAGAGACATTTACAAATTAAAAACTGCTCAAAAGGCTTACCTTGCACTAAATTATGCCATTCTTGATTAGCGTGTTTCAGGGCGAGTACCTCTTTTTCGAGCACAGAATAGTTGCAGTTGCTATTGGACAAGGTTTTAGAAAATAGCTGATGGGATTTTCCTGGTGATTTTCTTGTTTCTGCAAAAGGACTACTCCTATATCTCTGTTCGATGCATCTGCCTTTACAACAATGATTTGGAGCCGTCCGGCTGGCATTAAACTGATATGGTAGTAAACGCAGCGTAAGAGGGCTGAAAGACACATTCGCCTTGATCAGACTATTCAAAGTGTACTCCTTTTTTCAAGATCTCAGTACGAGGAAAAATAGATTATGTACAATTGGGGATGAATTTCCCATAGAAACTCTCAAGCCCAAGAAATCATTGGATGTCTTTTACAGTTCCAGGTCTCTGCCAATCCATAATTGCAGAAACCTTCCTGTGGTCCATGGCAACGCCTTCATGGGAGAGCATCAAACCCAGGTAGTTCTCTGAGGTTCTGTCAAATTCACAGTTCCCGGGTTTAGTGAATAGTTTATTTTTGGATAGGCCTTGGAGTACTTTAGTTATGTGCTTGGTATGTTCATCAACAGAAGCTGAATATATCAATATGTCACAAAGGTGTACTATGATGGAGTGGTGCAATAGGTCAGCAAATACATGGTCAATGAACTTGGAACATGGGCTTGGAAAAATGCTGGGGCATCGGTTAAGCCAAAGAGAATAGCCCTGTTCTCGAAATGCATATCATGTGTTTGAAAGGCCATTTTCCACTCGTCTCCTGCCTGTATTCCTATTGGGTGCTAGGCATAAAATAAGCAGTGTTGTGTAGCAATTTGCTATGCAATTCTGTAGGTTTGCTAGTCAAAGGGACACTTGTGTAGCAAAGGTAGCTATTTCAGTTGCCTTCTTCAATGAACGCACGGCTCACCCTGGATTCCTCTCTTGTCCTCACGGCTCTCTTCACCCTCTTTCTCTGTTCACTTGAAGTGCTAATGGAAAGTGTAGCAGTAGTCAGCTCCTCCACTCCTAAGTGCCAAAGGCATGGGTGGGAGAGCTGTGCAAGAATTTATTTTTATTTTCAAATAATTGTAAAACAGAAGTAATCTGGATATACTTGTATTACGCTTTCTATGTCCTATTTGGCAAAGACCAGTATGTGTCCTCTTTTTTTAAAAAAGACAGTCATGCAATTCCATTCCTAAAATGTACGTTTTTCTATAATTACAGTATTGACCCTGTAAAACACTGCATGATCTCCATGATTTAAAGTAAAGTTTAGGTTAGAGTCAATTATATTTCATTTTGTTGCAGAAGATGCATCATATTGACGAGGGAACACTTTTGAAAATGTACATGATCACATGATCAAATGCTTTTGATGGCAAACCTAGTAACTTCCAGCTTGCATACATCTTGAACTGGTGCTCAACCCATGAGCGAACCCATACTACTTGACCTTCTATATCATCACCCAGGTGCTTTATTCCAGGTACCCTGAAAGTGAGATGACCACAAACTACAATATTTCACCTAGTTTGCCCAGTTCTCTGCCTGCTACGCAATCCACCCTGAGTAGTCTTTCTTTCCTCTTACATAATGAATACACAAAGCGGACTAGATGCTAAGCAAAGTAGTTAGCCTCCAGAGCTCACTTTGCATTATGATTATATTATATATTACCACCCACAGGAGACAGCTGGACAAACTGTTTTCAGAGCCTTTTTATCATATCTATTTTTTTGTGTCCAATCATGCAGCTAATATTTTACATTTGACAGACCCTCATCTATGGCTCACAAAGTCTTTTCGCCCACTCGCATAGACAAGTAGATTTTATGAAGGGCGAGAAGCATTTGCAAGAGATGTTTGAAACTTGTATTTAACATTTGCTTTGTTTGCAGTAAATGTGAGATAAAGGTTTCCCTGTGCATGGCCGGCCTCTGTGTGGCAACAGTGCGCCAAACATAAAGTGGATTTTTAGTGACATGCACCATTTTACAGAAATCACATTTTAAATTGGTTGTCCTCTGTTGCTATGGGTCGAGTGTGTTTCTCTTAGGTTGGATAGGTAAATTAAGTTAACCTACCTGCAGGTCTAGCTGAAGTTTAAAGAATTTGCAAGCCCTGTCTCCTCTCAATGTCTTGTTTCAGCTGTAAGCAAAACTGCTGTATTGTTGTTCATTTCATGTCTTGGATACAAATGACTTCTGGTGACATTAACAATATTCGTACAAAATTGCTAATCAAATGGGTCCGTTTGCTAATCAAAAAAATTGAATTAGCAAACTTTGCTAATCACTTTTTGGAAACTAATTTATGCCTTGGGGTGTTAGGTCCCTTTTAACTCCAACTTGTTGAATACCTTAGCAACCATCACTGCTTCCAGGACATTGCTAAGTAAGGGAAACCGTGTATGTAGCCCTAATAGTGATCTTGTTCTACCCATGAAAATCTAGGCATGATATGAGCTCTATGCAATACTTCTTGTGCACAAAAAGGGGGGGGAAGGTCCTGTAGGGGTTTTGGATTCTGCTATTTCGTTAAGGCGTTCCTTCAAGTACCTTTGCAAGGCCTCCTTTTCTGTATATTCTGCCAAAGGGTACCTCAGAATTGGGTGTTACATTTATAGAACAATCTTCTGGTCTTTGAGGGGAAAGTTCCTTATCTTCTTGTCTGTAAGGACATCGAAATAGCCTGATATGTTCTGGGAACTAGGTGTAAGAGATTATTAGACAAGACTACAGGTCGTTCGTCCTTCTCTTGCACCTTTACCTTAGGATCTCTCATGATATCGAGAAGACCGCTCTGAACATATTCTGCTAATGCCAGGAACTAGGCCCCAGCCTTCCAGTTACTATAAGGTTTGTGTTGATTCAACTAGTGGATACATAGTATTATGTCAAAATTGGTGTTCTTTATTAAATCGAATTCTATCAGCTCCTGATGATTGATATAGACATCAGCAGTTATGTTGAATGTTCACAAATTACACAACACTATTTATTATTTCTGAGTACAACTTCGTGTGATGCTGTTTCATCAATTTGTCTTGGTGAGATTTTACTAAATAATTATTCCATTTCATGTATGATTCCATTTTGTGCTAGAATTGAGACAAGAGGAGGGGGTACACCTCTAACCTATCAAATACAATTTGAAATGTAAGCCCTCCTCATTTGAATACCTTTCTATTGCATGTTGTTTGACAAATAGAACATCATATTTCTTTCATTTAGTAGATCGTCCCCCAGGTCTGTGTTGAAACATTTAGATATTTTTTTTAGCTTATTAGGCAATGCAATTCTCTGTAACTAGGCAATGCAATTCTCTGTATCCTAATATATTGTTATGTCCTGTACCCTTTCCTCCATAGTTCTGAGGCATTCTGTCCAACAGGGATTGGGCCAAAACACAGAATATTGTCTTTAATTTTTTTCTACTGCATAGCCAGACTTATGCTTGCATCTGGAACCGGCTTCACCCGCTAGTTCTTTTTTCCACGCTGGTGGGACAGAACTATTGTCAACGTGTGGCTCTTTTATCCACCATTTTGCCGTCTGAGTTTTTTTCCACTTATTTTTTCTTTGCAGTCCTTGGTTTGCTGCCTGTGTGTCCTTCCTCCTTTGCTGTGTCAAAGCCATTGTTCTGTTTGTTCAAACTGCAACAGGCACTTCTCAATCTCCAAACTGCTGAGTGTCAATAGCCAGCACACCACTGCATCACTGGGATATCTTTTTGAATTTTCCTCACATTCATCTTCAAGATTTGACTTCTTGAGACACTTAAGTTAAGCAAGATCTCTTACTGGCTGCACCGGGCGGGTGATTGCTTCCTGCAGACCACTGCCTTTGGGAGGGGATGCAGAGCTCCTTGTACATCTGCTTGCACTGCTGGGGACAACCCTGAACTTCCCTCACAATATAGAGGCTCCCCTCATCAGGTTGAATGCTATGTGTGACACTTAGGCTCTACCTTTTCAAGGCTATTACTGCGTAGAATGCAGAGATTCCCTCTGAGGTAGCTAAGTTCTGCAATGCATCAATGGTGTCCACATAGTAAGAGAATACGGCCACATGTCGTTGGCACACTTCATGTCTGTCAAGTGTAAGGAAGGCATGGCATCAAAGTAAGACGGACCCAAGTGATCACAGCTCAAGGGTGTTTATTAAACTATAAAAATGGGTGAGATAAACGCCTAATCTAAACCTAAATCTAAGATGGGAGCAAGCTACGACCATCAAATAATAATAATAATACCGCCCAAGTGGAGTCTAGTCAAATAAAAAGGGCCTATACTAAAAAACCTATTGCCAATCCTTACCGTTATGCTACAAAATAGAGTGGGATAATGTTCACAAGAAAAGAAAAGTGTTCACAAAATAATAAGTCAGGATGTTATGGCCGGGGTCTCCCTTCCCTACGTTTTTAGCACGGGAAAAGGCGGGACTCTCCTGGGCTTCTCCGGCACAAGGTTACGGTTGCTTTTCTCAATATCTGGGACTTCTGCACCCAAGTCTCTTTCATGCAAAGTCTCTTGCTTCAGAGGGCCTGATGTTTCATAAACAACAAAATAAAAGTTCATTCTATTTCTCTTCACGTCCGGTGATTACTCTTCACCCTTGGATCCCCCTTATCCGGGCTCCGATCCTTCTCTCAACGCTAGTCTCCCTCAGTCTGGCTCAGACCAACCACTCCCTGTGGACATCCCTCAGTCGGGTTTACACTTGTCGCTTGTGTTGGGACATGTCGGGTATACGGCTCTGGTATTATTCTGTTGGCTTTCATGGTAATCGGTCTATGAGAAAGTGTTTGTGTCACAAAAGGGGGCTGGGGAGTTGAGTTTCTAGATATCATACGGGGTAGGATGGGGAAAAGGTGTCAAAGGGAAGGGGGTACCACGTCTCACCCTTCGGCATCCCACTTCCACTCCCTGAAGACCCCCCACCCAGGTGATCCTCTCACGCTGGTTCACCCTGAGGAACTGGATTCAATAGTGATGGCCGTGTCTTGACCACCTGTATGCAAGATCCCGGGGACTAGCGAGTGAGACACCTTCAGGTTTCTCACACAGGGTTGGCAGCTTTCAGCACTGGACCATAGGACCTCTAGGAGTTCCTCAAGACCCCATTCAGGGCATCGTTCTGCAGAAACAGGAGTGACATACATGAAATACCCTCAGAACAAAATGGCTGGCACTGCCTGTGATGAGGAGGTGGTTATTTTGGGGCTATCCACTTTAAACATATGTTATGGAGAGACTAGGCCTAGACCCTCTTTCCTCGGTATCTCTTTAAGAAAATACCCTTTCTTGCCTTACGTGGACTAGTCGGCTCATACAAAGATTTCCTTGACATTCTCTCTGTTCTTGCCCCTGCCTGTTCACCATTACACCTTGTGGAACCATGGTCCAGACACCCTCTCTGGCAAATTGTGTCTGGATTCATGGACAATATCGGCTCCTTCTGAATTGTCCTCGGAGGATGGTTTATTCAGTGCATCTCAAAACCTGATGCACTCCCAACAGATAAATGCCTACTTTGCAACTTCATAAGATTACTTGCCTCAACCTCCTACCCTGATGGGGCGTCTGCACCAGCTTTGCTCATACCGTCTCCTCTCGTGTCTACATTAGCACCTCCAATTTTGGTATAGTCTCTTCCTCCTCCTCGTGTATCCCTTCAGGAAATACAATATTGCATTTCCTCTGCTCTTCCTGACCTGGCTACAACCTCATCATCGGGGATGGGGGAGGGGTGAGCGGTGGCACTCTCCTCCAACTCCGGTTCTTCTGGGGGATCCTTCCAGTCTGCCTCAAGTTGCAGGCCCTTAAGGTTATGATGCACGCTGTGACCCAGAGGAGGATATTCCATCCTCGGCTAGTTTGTTTCCTGGGCATGTCCTTAAACTGAGCTGGGATTTCGGCAGAGGTCCTCCCTAAAGGAGCGGCAGAGCACTCAGGGATTCCTTTGAGAGGGATGTGCTGCGGCAAGCCCAAAAGGTTTGGCAAAAGCCTGACTCAAAGCTTGTTGTAAATAAATTCAACATGCAAAATCAGCCTCTACTGTGTCACAGATGTCCTCAAGAACACACCCCTCTCTCAAAGACATTGCAAGGGTTTTATTAAAGTACTGGGGCAAGGCCTTCCTAAGGGCCGTCCCTGTCTCATCTGACCTGCGCGACACCCTGCCTACCCCAGGTGTCCCAGAATACTAAGATGGTTACTAGAGATCGATAATGTCTTCTGGCTAATATCTGATTGGTATTTGTTGATGGCCTAAGAGCAAACACCATTTCTCTCGCTTTTCTGTGACAGGGTCAGCTCCCTGACCTTGTCAGGAGGGGATCAGGACCACTCTCAGCCTGGGGTAGGAGGCCAACCACAGGGATACCCAGAACCAGTCCTTAACCAGAGGCGGGGTGCGGGATTTGAGAGGCTCCATTCTCTATCCCTTCTTTTTGTGCCTGCTTGCATGCCAAAAGTACCACTGTCTATCACCTCATGCCTACACAGCCCTATTCCTGCTATTGTTTTTCTCTTTATGTCCTAGATCCTACCAGCTCAGCAGCATCACTGCCCACCCTCTGTACAGAGAGAATGCTGATCAACCAAGAGCTGGAGGAAACAAAGAACTAACCCAGAAGCAGCCAACTGCTACACAACCAAATCCAGTCAGAGTATCAGTGCGGAGAGAGACACAAAGTTCAGCCATGATAGGAAAGCACAGTCTACCCACACCACACTGATTTGAGCCAGCGGGATCCGCCTGCTTCAGGACATTTTACTTCCCTATGTGGGAGCTGCGGCGGGGCACCCTCAGCAAACACACATTTCCCACCCGGGAAACTGGAACACATACCGGGACATTGACTGTGGGATGCTACCATTGTGGAGAACCGGCAGAGCAGCGTATGAGAAAGGGGCGGGGCTTAAACCATGGTTTGAATGTTCTGATGTCTGTAACACCTTCTCAGGGAAAAGGGAAGTCAGTAGTTGGCCATGGCAATCAGAGAAGGAAGATAGACGATGGACAGTGAAGGGGGAGGATGAAAGGGAAGCAAAACACAATAAAGTATGGGTAGTTTGGGTGATGTCAGGCGAAGCACAGGAGTAGTGAGAGACCAATTGGAGAAAGGACAGAGCAGAGTGACATGGAGAAGATTTATTAGACGCATTGCAAACTGAGGTATTGGTTGGTGGGAAAGAGTGGTACTGAAATTTGAGTGGGTGTGAGTCAGGTTAAGGGGGAGAGTAGAGATTGGAAGAATGATGACTGGGGAAGTGCAAGGAGGATGATTGAGGGAGAAGGTTTGGGTGTAGTAGTAGTGTGGCCTATGCAGTGTTAGTGTGGAGGAGAGAGTAATAGTGGGAGAGGGGAATAGTAACAGAAGAAGAGGGAAGGAGATAGTAGTGAAGAGTAAGGTAGGAGGGTGGAAGTAGACCGACAAGAAAAGAACATCGGGGGGACACAAGAGGAAAACGAAAGAGGAAAGTTTGTGTTTGAGTAGGAGGAAGGAGAATAAGGGGAGACAAGGGAAGAGTGACAGCAAGATGTAGGGAGAGGAATAGTTGAGCATGTGAAGGTAAGACCAAGTGGGCCTTAGGGTCTGAATGGCACCACCCAAAATGCCGAGCCTAAGTCATCTTGTGGAATTTAGCGTAAGGTCCATCTAGATTGTTCCTTGAGAGAGATTTGGATAAATAAGGCTTTCAGCGTTTGCGCCCTCACCGTAGCTAAGACAGACCTTAGGTAGTAGGGGTTACTGATCTCTAGTGGCCATCCCTGGGTTGAGGGATGCATGTGCTAGGGAAGGAATAGCCATCTCTAAACTAGAGAGAGAGGACATGGGGAAATCCTGTAAAGAGCCCCTTTGACACAAAGCAAATAAAAACCCTTGAACTGCCTTTGAAAATTGGTGTGCTATTCACGCCATCTTTGGCGCTCCCTTTGGAAACAATTTAGGTGAATCCTATCCCACAATAAGAACATTATCAAGAAAAAGTGTCGTCCACTCACCCAAGTACACTTGAACGTATCCTTGCATGCTCTTGTATTCCTTGCCCTGATGATCTATTCTTCCTGTCCCCCTTCTATTTTCCTTACTCCTCTCGCTGTTCCCCTCCCTCAGATGTTCTCTTACTTATTCCTACTTTCCTCTGCTCCTTACTACTACCCCCCACCACTCCACGCTACTACCCTCGCCCTCTCCACACTACTACTCTTATTCTCTCCTCACTGCTATATTCAGTTACCCACACTACTATCCCCCTCTCCTCACTACTACTCTTCACTTCTCCTCACTCCTACTCTCCCCCTCTCCACATGGCTACTTCTCCCTTCCTACACTGCTACTCTTCCCTTCTACGCTTCCCCCACCTCTTCCCCCTAAATCATCCTCCTTTCACGCTCTCACCTTCCATTCACTCTCATTCACCCTGTACTCTCCAATCTTTTTGCCTCACTCACTCACCTTGCACACACTCTTGTACCCAAGTACCAATTTCTCCCACCAAGCAATGCCTCACCTTGCACACACTTTCAGCAACCCTTCTCCCTGCTCCTCTGCTGCGTCCTAACTCCTCTTGCTCTTTTGGTCCTCCTTCTCCAATCTAGACCTCATCCAAGCAACACCCACCTTCCTGTTTCCTTTGTCCCTTTTATCCCCCTACCCCCCATTCCATTTGGTTTTTTTCTCATCTGGTTACCGGGTCAACCGCTGGCTTTCTTCTCCACATAATGGGCTTGACGCCCCACCCCCTTTTCAGGCACAGGTCTGCCGGCATTTGATAAGAAGGTAGGATCAATGTTACATTTTCTATTATGTACAGTGTCTGGAGTGCCTGCTTGATATGCAGACCTCGATGCAGTCCTGCTGAAAGTAGGATCACTGCCCCAGTCTCTGTTGTATAGAGTGCCGGGTTGTCGGTATGATGTGCCGCTTGCTCCTCAGTTCATCGCTGGCTCTCCCGTTTATGCTGTTTTCTCTCTCTTCCACCACCAGGCCTTTTGGGTGATGTAGTTCTACGGGACAAATAGAAACTGGCCAGCCGTGTGAATAACGGCTTTGGAGCGACAAAAGATGGTATTCAATTTAGTCATGCAGCAACAACTAGTAAGTACAGGCACTGGGGCCCTCTCAGCTCCCACCCTCAGCCTCTGGGGCAGAACTGTCTGTGGTAAGGAGAGTGGTAAGCTACCTGACACAGGTTGAGAGGGGTTTTCTATCCCCTCTTGACAGAGCCCAGTCTCTCACCATGTCACACCGCACAGAAAAGGTCTGCCTTTCCATGAATCCTCAGCACCTCTGCCCGATGGTGGCGAAGGTGGCCATTTTTGACTGGTCTTCTCTCTCTGGATCAGCTTCCTCCAAACTTCGTAATGAGGGAAAAGTGTTTGAGGTGATTGCTAAAAAAAAGAACCTGAAATCTGCACTGCACCTTTTACCACTCAAATTCTAATGTCCTCCTTGCCGTTGCAAATTGGACATTGTGGTGACTTTGAGCCCTTATTACCGTAGGACAAAGCCAAATAGTTAATGACAGGACTGACTAATGCCCTGGTGTTCGCTCAGGACAATTTGGAATCTGCTGCGAGAAGCACAATCAAGAATTTCAGGCCAAATTCCTGACCCTGACATTGAACGGGTGACCTTTTGCTCTATTACATAGCACCAGCGACCATTAAATCTCCCAGAAAAAGGCGAGCCATCACAGCCAAGTTTTAAGTAATCCTCACCAACAACCTGTCAGAATCTTTTTAAGATGCTTTTCAAAGGCAAGACTTTAGGTTCTGCTCCTATCGGGGATTTTGGGGCTCTCAAGAAAGCAAAGCCCCTTTAAATTAGGCCCCCTTCGTGAAGCGTAGAAATCTACTAAAGAGAATGGAGGTCATTACGACCCAGGCGGTAAGTATCTGATATTAGCGCCATGGCGTAATGAACGTTTACGCCGTGGATCGATGGCGGAAAGAGCGTCACATTCCGACCCATCGTGCACGAGCATTACGCCATGGCGGTAATGTAAATTACGCCATGGCGGAAACGGCCCCTACCGGCATCGTACGCCGCGCAAGGTGCACTACCGCCACCCATCTTAGCGGCGACCGTAGTGAGCGGACACCGTAGTTAGTGGTGACCGTAATTAGCGGTCACCGTAAATAAGCGGAACCGGAAGTAGCGTCATCGCGGCGGAACGGGAAACAGCACGGCGGCCATCTTGAAAAACACAATCCATTGCCATCCTCCCCAACCATACCAGATCCAACCCTGAGACCTGTCCCAACCCATCACCCACCAAATTACCTACATAAAAATGCCCAAAGTTGTGAAGAAGGCATGCGATCGGCAGCGCCAGGACCGATTTTCTCGGGAGGAACTGAACATGCTCGCTGAGACTCTTCAGGACAATGCTGCTGTAGTATTTTCTACGCAAATGACCAGGCCGGAAATAGCCAAAAAGAAGGCCATATGGTCCCTGGTGGCAGAGCGTGTCAGTGCGGTGGGGACCGTACCCCGCAACCCACAGCAGTGCAGGAAGCGGTGGGATGACCTGAGGCTCCGCGTCAGAAGTATCATCTCCGCTAATCGCAACCTGGGCCTGGCTATTGGGGGAGGATCTGACTCCCCAATCAAACTCCAACCATGGGAGGAAATATGTGCCAGCACAATAGGCATGGAAGGCATCGAAGGTGTAGGAGGGATGGAAAGAGGAGCGCCGACATCAGGCGATGAAGGTAGGTGCCTCAAATCAAGACATGCTATAGTCACTGAAGTCCATTCATGTGTAGCACAATGTTGCCCTAGAGTGTAAATGCAACACATCAGCTGGACACTGCCCACAGCCACATGCGACCTCCACCCTGTATACATGTAGCATGCACACCCTAACTGCAGGCACCCACATACCTCCATCCTTATTCCACAAAAAAAGGAGACAACCTGCATGCCCCTGCCTCAAATGTGCCTCATCTAGTGACCAAAATCATGTCAATCATTGCCATTCGAATGTCCGCAGACCCATCAATAACGCTCTCCCTCCTTTGCTCCACCACAGGCTCAGAATCCAACCCCGAGGATGAGGACACCCCTGCCACAAAAAAAGCCCAGAGGGCCAAGACCACCGTGCACAGACCCTCCACCTCAGCTGCAGTGAGCCAGACCCCGCAGCAGGCAAAATCATCTGCCAGCACACAGGACGGGCCACCGACAGGCACCCCAGCAGGCAGCAGGCCAGCAGCAGCAGCACCACACGTCCCCACATTATCCACCACCGAAGGCACCGCCTCTGCAGGCAGCAGCACAATAGGGGGAAACAGCTGCCATTGCAGCATGCTCTGACTCCGATAAAGAGGAGCCCGATGTTGGATGCCCCACTGACCTGCCTCATTCCCCCTGTTTGTCCCATACCAGCCCCCATGAGGATCCCACACAGGGGCACCCAGAGGAAGAGGACTGGCCATCCACCCCAGGCCCCGCTGAAAGTCCATAGGAGGGGAGCAGCCCCTCCGTGACACAACCTGGAATGGGCATGGCCCAGCAGAGGCAACAGTCCCTTGAGGATGTCATTGCACGTCAGCAACAGCTGTCTACGCTCCTCAATGAGCATGCTGCGGAATGTGGGGGGGCTAGGGCAGCCATAGAACAATCTACGGAGACCCTAAGGTCCGGAATTGAGCGGAGCATAGAGACCCTGAGGGCTGCAATGCAGTCCACCTCAAGGGACATTTGTGGGGAACTTGCCGCCATGCACCGTGTGCTCTCGGAGCTGTCCCACACACTTCAGGACATGTATGCACGTGAGCAGCCAGGGACATCCTCCGCTGCCAGTTCTGCCCAAAGCAGCCCCGTCCGACGATCAGGACAGAACCTGCGCTCCACAGGCAGGGGTGCCCCAGGGGCCGGGAGAGGGGGCTTGCAATAGCGTGTGCCCACTGTTACAGGCATCTTTAGCCACTCACAGGGTGTGTGTTGGGGTGTTCAGGGGGGAGGGGGGAGGGTTGTGTGTTGGGGTGTTCAGGGGGGGGAGGGAGGGGGTGGCTCACAACAATTTACAATTGAAATACACATTTTCCTTTTTCCCAAATCAAATGTGTGGACATTTTCATTGCGTATGTGTGCTTTATTGGTGTACAGTCCACAGTGTGCATGACCCAGAGACACACAGTGCCCCAAGTGCCGTCTCCATGTGAAACACACCAGACGTGTGTGCTAGAAGCATTGGTCGATGCTATTTTGACGCATTTCACGCCCCTCCTGTGCATCGCCTCCTCCATGAGGTGCGGTCCCATCTGCACCCTCCTCATCCTCATCGTCAGGTGGTTGCAGTTCTGCGTCAGGGGGCAGGGGCACATTTCGTCTGACGCACATATTGTGTAGCATGACACATGCCATGACAATCTTTGCCACCTTCTCATGGCGGTACAGGAGTGCCCCGCCAGACCTGCTGAGGCAGCGAAACCGTGCCTTCAAGAGGCCGAATGCCTGCTCAATGACCACACGGGTACGTGTATGTGCACGGTTGAAGTCCTCCTCGTGCTGGTTCTGTGGGTTCCGGACTGGTGTAAGTAGCCACCTCTTCAGGGGATAGCCTGCATCACCTGTATGTGGGCGAGAATGTATGTGTCAGTCATGACGTCTAATTCAGAACATGATGTGCCACCATGGCTTGCATCCAACTGTTACTTTGGACCACTTCGAAATGCACTAATTGATTCACACTATGCGACCGGTATATGCTCATGGCCTGTTTTGCATGCCATCAACCAATGTATGCACAGGGGTCGAGTGCCTGGTGAGTGCCCATCCACTGTGTTTGTTCATGCCGTTTGTTTTGGTGGCCTGGCACGTGTCCTGTGATGTCAATGCTCACATCATTGCAACATTGCTGTCGGCCTCATCATGACCCCAGTGAGCAATACTGATGTTGATAGGGACATTTTGGGGGCCCTGCTGTCTGTGTACTGGTGTGTTGATGTTTCTGTCCATCATGTGCCTCCTTCGTGCACAGTTATGGGGGACAGGCCTTTCAGTTGATGGTGTTTGGTGACGTGCATGTAGGTGCATTTCGTTGTAGTCAATGTGGTCTGAATTGGTACAATGCACTTGCAGATGGTTATGTCATGGTTGGGACACGACCTCATTCACATGGTAGGGCTGCATACATCATGTATTGGGTTTACTGGTGTTGGGTGAAGTTTGGGTTGCTTTAGGGTATGATCTGGCTCCGTTGTCTCTGCTACTCACAGCCAGGTGGAGTATGCATCATTCCCCCCCCCCCTTTCAGCCAGGTGGAGTATGCATCACCCCCCCCCCTTTCAGCCAGGTGGAGTATGCATCATTCCCCCCCTTTCAGCCCGGTGGAGTATGCATCACCCCCCCCCCCTTTCAGCCAGGTGGAGTATGCATCATTCCCCCCCCTTTCAGCCAGGTGGAGTATGCATCACACCCCCCTTTCAGCCCGGTGGAGTATGCATCATCCCCCCCCCCCTTTCAGCCCGGTGGAGTATGCATCATCCCCCCCTCCCTTTCAGCCAGGTGGAGTATGCATCATTCCCCCCCCCCCCCTTTCATCCAGGTGGAGTATGCATCATTCCCTCCCCCTTTCAGCCAGGTGGAGTATGCATTGGTACGTTGTTCACCTACCCACTTCACATTTCCATGGTCATGACATTAGACTCACCGAGTAGCCAGGATCTTGGGCCTGCATGTCGCTCCATGTAGCGTGGTATTGTGGAGTTCCTCAGGACCATTGAATCATGGGTTGCTCCGGGGAATCGGGCACAACAATGTGTGATGATCCTGTTGGAGTCACAGACCATCTGCACGTTGATTGAGTGGAATTGTTTCCGGTTGCGGTACGGTACCTCCATGGCATGTGGAACCACCAATTCCACATGGGTACAGTCGATGGCACCAATGCAACCAGGTATGCCGGCTAGTGCATGGAAACCCACTTTGGTGTTTGCAATCTCCAGTCCGTGGTAATGAGATGTGGTCGTCTGTGTGCTTGAGGAGGGCATCGAGCACTTGGATAAGTGTACGTGAGAATAATGGTTGTGAAATGCCATGCAAGTGCCCCACTGTGTGCTGGTAGGTGCCTGTGGCCAGGAAGTGGAGTACAGACACTACCTTCAGTAGGGGTGGGATGGCGGTTGGTGTTTCTATCATGCTGACGATGTCGTTGTGTGTCATGTCTACGATGGCGGTGATGGTGTCCCGGTCCAAACGGTACAGGGTGTGGATCTGCTCAGCAGTGAGGTTGAATGGACTGGCTCTGATGCGTAGGATTGGGGTCTGCCTGCGTGGTGGCACTGGCTGTGCTTGTGGGGCTTGCTGGCCCTGCCTTGCCCTCCTTCTCCTCCTGCGTCTCCTCTGTGCTGCCTGTTGTTGTTGTTGTTGTTGTTGTAGACCATTCATTGCTATCGGGTCCTCCAGCCCCAACATTGCTAGTCCTATTGGTATCATTGTGGAGTGTGACTGGGTGTGGGAAGGGGTGGGGTGTGCTCTTTTTGTACTTCCTGAGTCTGTATTTGTTTCTGTGCACCTGTGGCAGCTGGCTTCACTTTACATGGCCATTTACGGTTGGTTCGCGATGGCGTAATTAGCACAATAGCGGTAAGGTACTTAACGGGCTGGGGGATGGCGTTAGGTGCATGTCCGCTTGGGTCGTGCATGTCCGCTTGGGTCGGCATTTGCGTACCTTTCCGCTATGCCGGTAATTACGGTGTGGGAGGGCGCGTGCACGCGTCCTTGGAGCAGTTAGCGGCAGCGTTAACTACGATGCCGCTAATGGCATTGTAGTTAACGGTCACGGGTCATAATCGGACCTAGCGGAAAACGATGGCGGTAATCATTTACCGCCATCGTTTTTCACTTAGCGCCAGGGTCGTAATGAGGGCCAATGTGTTTTAATTGCATTAATCTGAATGGAGTAAAGATCGTTGGGCCTCATTAGGAGTCCGGCGGTAACCCTGCCGGTGCTATTGGCGGGTTGCCGCCGGCCTCGTGCCATTTTCTCAGCACCTAGCTTGCAGTTGCCACCGGGACATTACAAGTCCCATCAGACTGGCAACATAGGATATTAGCACTGTAGCTAATGTTGCCGGCGCTTCCGTGAAGAGTCTGCCTACCGTGGCCGCTGCACCCGGCATGGTCAGACCTGTTGGGCGCAGCGGCCCCGACAGGCAAACTTGTAATTTGCTGGTCTGGAAACAAGGGTGCCGGTGAGCTTACCGGCACCCTTGTTTCCGGACCGGCAAGTTGTAACGAGGCCCATTGATGCACTGTATTCTATTTTGCCAACATTATGCTGATCTTTGTAAGAAGACGATCCTACCTGTATTATGAAAAGCTGCCATCTGACAATTTCGTCTTGCTTTTATATATTTATTTAGGGTCAGGCTTTGTGAGTCCAACATGGTGATTGTTACAGTACTTGCAAGTAGCACTATTCATCAACACTATCTAGTTAATGTTTTTATTCTTGATATTATACTAGTGTCAAAGCCTGTGTATACGGGCCAAAGAGCATAAGAAAGGGAATTTCCAGATTGTTAATACATTACGTGGTGTATTTGATTGTAATTGGTTGTAATTGATTTTAATGGAAAAAATGTTTGTTTACACAGTAGGACCGCTATATATTTCCTAAGGCAACTGCTCCATCTAGCGGTGACAACAGGTGAATCGGGCAGTCTCTACTGAGCATGGCCGCATCGGATGAACATACATCTGGCCTTTTATAATATAGGATTAGTTTTCATTGCATTTATGTTAAATTAATCAATGGGAAGATTGATTGATTGATTGAAGAAAGGAATGCCAGGTAACCTGTCAGGGCCCCCAGCAAACAGCGCAAGAAACAGAGAGCCAGCTAGCCCTGTGGGTTTTTTCTCTCAATCCTCGTCCTCCCCAGCCTACCACCCTCACCCACTCTGATAAACAAGCCAAATGACTTGCAATTTCAGTCCCACTTCACTCCTGTGGAATGGGGGCAGTATCACCCTTCACATAGAGGCTTTTAGGAATATCGCATAAGATTCATAGGTGCTTTTGGTGACTAGCCGGGGCTTCTGGTTCCCTTGCTTCCACTTCTCACAACCCCTTTTGTACTCCAGTTCAAATAAAATCTCCCTCCCTTCACTTGAACACCGAGAACATTCTATTGGTGAATGCAATAGAACTGGTGAGGTTTGGGTCACTATTCAAGGTTCTTTCTGGTGCCCAAACCCAAACGATTTGTCCCCATGATCCTACAATTCAGAAAAGAACTCAAGACCCACCTCTTCAAGGAATCTCTCCGCCTCAACACCTAGGCCATCACATCGCCCCACTTGACTCGCTAAACACCGCCTGCCCCTCTCGTCCACATCACCGGGTACAGCTGTGCCCCTCCTCTGTGCCCCTCTTTATCCCACCCCCGGCTGTATATATGTTCTGGTGTTACCCCTGAAAAGCGCTCAGTTATGCATCTGCACTGTTATATACTTGAGTAAAGCGCCCCGTTGCTTCTCGTAGCAGGGTCCGTGCTCAATAAATACCATCATAATAATACATAATTTTAAAAAGGCTGGCCTGCACCAGAGGCCCAGCCAGGATTCAGGATTGCCTAACAGGTGGGCCCTGAAGATAATGTAGTTGGGTCCACTGCAGTGACATTAACCTCTGTAAATGCCCATCAGCACTACTGAGTGGGCATTGCCCCTCAGGCCCTACTCTGTCTACGCCTCTGGCCTGCACCCCATCTTCTTCCCCCAAGAAAATTCAAGATGATCACACCTTCAGAGATCTTATTGGCCCTTCATCAACAAGACTAGATCTCTGGCGTGAATCTGAAAGATGCTCATCTTCATATTCCCACCTAGCAACACATCTTTGTATCTTTCATTTTTCTCTTGGCAGCAAATGCTTTCATTAGCATGTGTTCCCTTTTCGGCTGACCTTAGCACCCTAGGTTTTCATGAAGATGACGGTGGCGGTTGCCTCCTTACATTGTCTGAAAGGTATCCATATCCACTCACAATAGGCTGGCGAGGGAGGATCTCGCAGGGGAAAACCAAATACTCTTGCTAGCTGCTCCTCTACTTGCTTTTCAAACTAGCCCCTTCCAGGAACGTAATGAAGTCTGTTTTCATGGGCTCTCAGGACCTGATCTTTTTAGGCTTTAACTGGAACCAGCGGCAGGTTTGTATTTTTCCTACCTGAGAGCGGATTGCAGATATTTTTAACACTTCCACCTGCCATGTACACATCTTAGTATGATGGATCCAGACTCCCCTGGTGCTGAAGGGCTTGTGCATACTAGCAGTGCCCTTTGTACTGCTCAAAATTCAAGCCATAAACATTTCCTGGGAACCTTGTGGTCTCAAACCTCCCAGCCAAGATTGCACAGCCACTTTAACGATTAAAAGTGGTAGTGACCTTTAAGGGGGAATCCCTTTTGTGACCATCACGACAGACTCCTCCGTTCAGTGGATATAAATTAGGCATACTTCAGATCCACAACTTTGGTTGCCGGAAGGAAGACACAGCCAAAAATGTTTTAGAACTCAGAGCTATCTTTTTGACTCTAAAATAAACGTTCTACTTGAGCAAGTAGGAGGGTGCAACAACCCTCCTCCGACTCGCCTGGCATTTAGATCTACACGGTGCATTTGCCTGGGGCTGTGATCAATGATGGGGACCTCCCGGTGCATAGTTATTTTGATTGTGCTGTGGTGGCCAGCCACATTTGGATTTCAGACCTGATGACACTGGTGAGGGTGCCTCTGTTTCATCTCCTCCTCAGACAAGATCTTCTTTCTCAGATGCAGGGTCATGTACTTCAACTACCTCTCATTCAATGCTCTTGATGGCCTGGTACCTGATCAACTCACCCTAGGACATCTGGACCTACTGACAGAAAACATCTATGTCATTCAAGTGACAAGGGAAGATTCCATCTACCCCAAGTATGCAAGCAATGGATTAAGCTTTATCAGTGGAGTCCAGTAACAGTTCAAATCCTTGCCTTATACGCTAAAAGATGTGCTTTTTCTTAATATCAGGGCTAGCAGAAGCCGGCCTGTAGATTGATTCTTGTACCCTTACGTGGCGACTCTGAAGCATTCAGAAATACTTAAGTCTCTTCATTCTCTCTCTTACATTCTGTTGTATAGTGACATTTAGACAGGTTGCCACTTTTACCTGTTCACCTGTTATGAGATTTGAATGTAGTACTGACAGCTCTCACTCAAAAATAAGTACTGTGTTCCTGTCCATTACACCCGCCTTGGCCACACACCTATGGGACCCATGCTGGTAGCCCGTCTCCTGTCAATGATTCATGTGGATTGCTGATAAAGTGCTCAGAAGGGTCTTGAAATTGGAATCATATTTTCAAGGAAGGCAACTGTTGATTATGATTAGAAGATGCATTAGGCCAGCATGTCCTGTTCCAATCTAGAGATAACGCAGCTTTTACAGATGACCTCCGCACCAACTACTTCAAAGTGAATTGCACATTAAGAAATTGTGAGGGTTGGCACATCTATCTCACTTGGAGGATCTGTGAAGGTTGACAGATTGGAGGGTGAGTAGTGTGCTGCACCTAGATGGATCTGGGAGTGTAGACTTAGGGTTGCACCTTATAATGTTAACCTGTCCTTGTGCTCGTAGATATGATCTATAATGTAGTCATTGTAACACATAAAGATGTATGCAGTTATCCTTGATATTGCACTTATGCCTGATGGTAACCTAATATGGAACTCAGAAGATATAGAGTAAAACAGTAGGTAGCCAGTCTACTGAGTTAGAAAAATCCTATGACCCCTAGATCTTAAGGTAGTTTGTCTGCCACGCCTAGAAGACGGTCTAAACTAGCCAGCCTATGTGTGCTTAGAAAACTGTGAGGGTAGTGTAAGAAAGGCATGGCATCAAAGTAAGACAGACACAAGTGATCACAGTTCAAGGGTGTTTCTTAAACTCTAAAATGGGTGAGATAAATGCTTAATTTAAACCTAAATCTAAGGTGGGAGCAAGCTACGACCATCAAATAATAATAATACAATCTTAGTGGAGTCTATTCAAATAAAAGGGTCCTGTACTTAAAAACCTTTTGCCAATCCTTACCGCCATACTACAAAATAGTGTGGATAATGATTCACCAGAAAAGCAAGAAGTGTTCACAAAATGATAAGTCAGGATGTCATGGCCGGGGTCTCCCTTCCCCATGTTTTTAGCACGGTACAAGGAGTGAATCTTGAGCACAGCACACTCCTGGGCTTCTCTACCACGAGCTTACAATTCTTTTGCTTTATATAAGGGCCTTCTGTACCTGAGTCTCTTCTCATGCAAAGTCTCTTGCTTCTGAGTGCCTGAAATGTCAAAGCAACAAAACAAAAAGTTCCTTCTATTTATCTTCACGTCGGGCGATTACTCTTCACCTCGGACCTCCCTCAGCCGTGCTCCGATCCTTCTTTCAATGTTAGCCTCCCTCAGTCAGGCTCAGCCCAACCACTCACTGTGGACATCCCTCAGTCAGGTTCATACTTGCCATCACAGTGTTGTTTACTTAGTTTCTTCTCAACTTTTCTCTTGACGCCCATGTCATGACCTTTGCCCCTGGCCTTCACTGGCAAGTCAGCCTTCCAGTTAGGGCCAGGTCAAAGGCCTTAAAACCTCATCCAAGACTCTCTTGGAGTCAGACCTTTGGCGCCAGGCTCATAACCATCATGAAGACCAACATTAGAATGGGACTATTTAGTTGGGACTATTTAACTTGGGGGGGGTTCAGCCAACATGGAGGCACACACATAGCTCAGTTGCAAGGAACTGAGCAATGTGGTCTAGTCTTTTGGGTGTGGCAGGCCTGGGACTACTTTACCTGGACTACTTTATCTGAGACTATTTAAACCACACCCAAAAAGCAGAACATGCTTTGCGTTATTCTTCTGTGGGCAGCGTGACGCTCACCGTGTCCAGTTCTTTGATGCCAGTTTAACTGAAACCAAGGACCTGCAGAGAGAGCAAGAACACTACGAAACTTACCTGGAACAGTATCCTGTCTTCAATCCATCGCTGACTTCAGTTCTACTCACCTGCAGGTACGAACTCCATCATCCGGCACCGCATGCATCCTGGAATACCATAACCTGGCAAGAGGAGAAAGAAAGACAGCATTAGTAAGCATTTACTCACGTTTCCTCCAGAATGAAGAAAGCCACACAATTCTTACCTGGGTAGTCATCTCCTGGTCAGTATCATTGCTGGAACATTACGGCGCTCGGGTGGAACATTGCAACCTGCAAGGAGAGAAAAGACACAGGTTAGCAATATAAAAGGCGAAATAGCGCCGCGCATCACACATTACTCACCGGACAGCATCGCGCACGCCGCTCTTTCGCCTACCGGCCCATGCTCATCTTCAAACTGCATGGCAACACCAAAATACCTTTCCATACCTAAAAGGAAAGAAGCAAGACATTATTATTCGAACTAAGAGGAACATAAGAACTGCATATAAAGACTGTAAAGCAGCAAACCTGCGGAGTCGCAGCAGGCCTGGATTCCCACAGGGGCTTGCACCAATGAAGTAACTTGGTCGCTGCACGCCCCCACATCGACACGCCCCTGCCACGAGGAGCAGGACGGAGAATCCACCTTTTACAATATTAAGGTGAGGAGAAGGCCCAAGGGGGAGGAAGGAGTTGATGCCAAGGGAGGTGGGAAAACATAAAGACAATCTGGTATTGAATCCAGCTCTCCCATCTTTAACCAGAGGCATTACCAAGGGACCGGGAGAGGGTACGAGAGTGAAAATCATCTAACCAGGGCTGGGTGGCGTCCCTGTGGATACCAGGTGAGCGTAACAGTCCATTGTTCTGGTTCACTATCGTGAAAATCTCCTTGCTTGTAATATTCAAAAGCCTTAATGTCTTTTTAAACAACCACCTTTTAGTTAGGCCCCCCTCATTCAGGCTCAGATCTTCCACTGCACTTGCCAAGTTTAAACAAAGGCTTCCGAAGGGCGATCACGTTTCACCGGGCCACTTTGCTAGCCTATGGCAAGTGCATGTTCATTCACAAAAAACACTGTTCGCACAGCGTTCTCCTTCTCCGGGCGCAAATGCCTGTTTCCCAATTTCCTCAGCCGGGTTCACAATTTTATAAATTGCAGAACATCTGCAACGTGTCAAGGACTTTCAATTGTACAAGGGGCTTGGCTGAACCCTGGTATGACTACCTTGACACCTCTTGCCGGCCTTCCCTATGGCCTCTTGATATTTGGAGTTTCAGTACAGTTTCTTTGTTCACAAAAACCCTTTGTATCTTTATCTTCTTAATGTTGCCACTGCAACCTTGAGCTTGAGTCTAACACAGTCCGGCACACTATCTGGTTCTTACGACTCACCGGCTGTGCTGAACTCGCTGGCTTTTCTTTTGCCGCTGGAGTCAAGGCCGGTTCTACAATGGCAACCACGTCTCCCCGCCCTGGCTATCAGTGCGAGAGGGTTCCCTGTACCGGTGACATCTGTCACACCATTCGCCAGCTGCGATTCCCAGTCTTAGGTTTCTTTTGTAAGAGGTTTTGCGGGTCTGGTTTGAAAAGGGCAAGGGCAACTCCCTCCTTGCCGTCCTTTCGGGTCTTTCTCCTCCGTTTGAACTGCCGTCCTGCAATAGCTGTTTCCTAGTGCGTTCGGTCTTGCTCAAAGTGTGCTCTTGTGCTCTGCCTTTTATCCCAGTGGGGAAGGGAAAGGGCAGTCAGGTTTGTGTAGATGTCGGAAATTGCCTGACTCTGCCTGACCCTTCTGTTGGGACATGTCAGGTAAACAGCTCTGGTATTAGTCCGCTCACTGTGTGAGAAAGTGATTGTGTTCGAAAGGGGGTGTGGAGATAGAGTTTCTAAATATCCTTCTGGACAGGATGGGGAAAAGGTGTCATAAGGAAGGGGATGCAGCGTCTCAACCTTTGGTGTCCCACCTGCATTCCCCAAAGAACCCCCCCCCCCCCATCCTGGTGATACTCCCGCACTGGTCCACCCCCAGGAACTGGATCCAATAGCGATTGCTGTGTCCTGGCCACTTGGTTGACAGATGACAGATCCCCGGGGGATTAGTAAGTGAGACACCTTCAGGTTTCTCACATACCCTTCCCCTATGCGGGGTGGATATGCCTGTTCTCTGTCCAAGTTCCACTTTATTAGGACCAGGAAGAGAACAGGGACGAGAGATGTCCAAGAACCCAAGAACTCTTGCATATTCCATTGATTTGTTGTGACTGGTGTTGGTAGAGATGTATTGATGTTACTGGTCTCTCTATAGTAGCCTATGAATTTGATTTTAAGGGCCGTTTCAGGTCTCCCAGACTCAGTTTTCCCAATCCCATATTGGAGAGTTTTTGGAGTAGTAGTCTGTTTGCCAACAACTATGGGGTAGATCATTTCCAAATGGAGGTGGAGTTTCCTGTAAGAGAGTAAAGAAGGTAGGGTAATACCGCTCCAGAATAACTTCTTCGAGGAGTCCAGGAATTATGGCTGACGATATTTCACAGGATTCGCCCCGGATATTAATGTGTACATGTATTTTGGGGTACACTTCTTTGTCCTTGTGTACACATGTAACCCTAACTAGGGCTGCATTTTCCAGGTCCTTTGTTGTAAATAAATAGGCCCGTATAGCAGTTTGCTTACTACCCGAGTCAATTAGGGGCCTTGCCTCCCATTTACCCAGGTCTTTTCATATGTAAAGTCAGTAGAAGAGTGACAAAAACAGATACTAAATGTCTCAAGCTCTTCTTCGGGTTCTTCCCATTGTTTGCCCTTTAAACTGCCTATTTCCACAGGTTCATCCCTTAGATTCTTTGGACAGTGTCTAGCTACATTTCCAATGTCTCTACAAGTTGAGTTTCGAAAATAAGGGTGCCTGAACAGCCACAAGTCCGTCAGGCTATATATATCAAACAACAATATAATGGACCTTGGCAAATGAGATCAGAACCTTTTCTTTGTATTGACATCAGAAATCTTGTCAGTATTACCAAAATAAATGTATTTCTATACAGTTCTGCACTATTTGTTCATGTACAATGTTTTTTAATACACAAAAATGTCTAGTATTTACAACATCTACATCCATACACCACCATTCATTCCATTATACAGTCATACTCTCTCTTAATGTACATATCTTACAGAACCAGGATTATACATAAACCCAAAATACTCACACAATTACATCAATCAATAACACCTATCTAAATTTTCAGTGATTCTTAATGCAAAGTCAAATAGCAAAATGCTTATTCATTGTAGTTCAACATATGTTTCGGTCGTCAAGAATAAGGCTACCAATTCAGCCAACCAATTTAAGCGACCTTCTTCAGGAAATGGACGGTTAGATTTGCAACCAATCCGAAGTGTCAAAGGGTGGCAGATGTCATCTAGCATCAATCTCAAAACTACAATGATGGAGCCTCATGTCAGCGGAGGAAAATATCCTGCAGCTCTATATTTTCACTCAGAACAGAGACTGGTCCAGGAGTTCAGGTACTCATGCATTCAGCGCATGGTCCAAGGATCTGTTATGCTCACCTGGTTCCCACGGGGACGTCGATCTGGACCGGCCTGGTGCCACGTAGAGCCGAGAAGACTGACTGGACACCCCCACTTACTTCGTTTGTCGGCTCGTATGAATATCTTTCTGCAAAGGAGAAAGGGAATTAACCTCCCGTAATTCGAGCGTTAACCCACCTTCCACTCCCGTTGTCTGCCCACTGACCACTCCCGATGTTCCCTCTTGTCCTCACCTGTTAGTTTAGAAAGGTGGGCTCTCCATCCTTCATCGAGCGCAGGGGCGCGTAGATGACCAGTTACTTCACTGGAATTGGTGAGTTCCAGTATTGACTCTAGGATCCAATAGTTTGTAAGAGTTCAAATGTCTGATCTTCACTCTTTCCGATTCCTTGTAGGTTGCCAACTTAACCACCACGAAGAGTCCAAACGGCAGTTGGTGAGAGTCAGGTAAGTCTATAGTCATTTTCCCCTTAGGGGCCGGGGTACGGCGATGATGCAGAGTTAACTGCGCCGACCCGATATTAGGTGAGTTCCCCCTGCGGTAAATCAGGTAAGTCTTTGGGGGGTAGCTTGTAATGTCCAGTGGTTTCCCCTTAGGGGCCAGGGTGTGGCGGTGATGCAGAGTTAACTGCGCCGACCCGAGATGAGGTGAGTACCCCCCATGGTAATCCGGTAAGTCTTTGGGGGTAGCTTGTATTGCCCTTTTGCATTCCCGTGCTCACCTGGCTTTTCTTGTCCCCTTAGATATCGGAGAGCGGTTTGGAAATGCAGAGTCTGCGATGGAGTGAGGAAAAGCTGCACTGGATGGTGAGTACAGCGCGGCGCTGCGAGGTGTGTGACGATGCGCGTGCGATGACTCCTTCTTCAAGATCGACGGCGCGAAGGATCAAGAATTCAGGTAAGGTTCCAAGTTTGAACCTCTTCTCCTTCTTTCTTTTCGTTTCCAGGTGGTCCAGGACTGAAGCGGGCGTGGCTGAAGACTGGAAGATGCTGGAGGCACGGTGAGCGTTACGCTGCTGAATGCAGAATAACGCGAAGCACGTGTGGCTGTCCGGGCGTGGTTTAAATAGCCTAGGAAGAAGTCCCAGGTAGGTATTCTTCCACACCCCCACCCGAGAAAAAAGTAGTCCCTTAGGTAAATAGTCCCTCCTAAGCCCCATTTGGCTTGTGGCTTCGTGCAGCATGGTCTGCACCAGGTGAGTATGCAGCATGGTCTGCATTAGGTACGTGGCGCATGGTCTGCATTAGGTACGTTTTCTGAAATGAGCCTGGCGCCCATGGCGCCAGGACTGCACCCAAACAGCCCCTAACTGGGGTTTTTGGGCATGCTCCAAATGGCATGATGCCTGCTTCCGGGGTTGCTGGGCCTTGTCTGGCTTCCCGGGGGCAGGCATCATGATAGGATCCATGCTTGCTTCCTTGTGGTCCCAAGTCTATAGTGGAGAGCCCCCAACACGTTATCTAATTGTGTTTTACTTGGTGGTGAGATGAAGTCCGCCAATCTTGAAATTGGCTGTTTATACAATTTCGTGTGGTTTTACATGCAGCACCAGTGTTTCAGTCACTTTCACGGTGATGTTGCTCTGCACAGCGTCCAGCTCAGTCCTCAGAGTGTGCGAGGAACTTCCGTACGGAAGAGTCATGATCACTGCTTCCAAGGAGCCAGGACCAGCCCAACGTCCTTGGAAGCAGGCCCCTAACCCTAATCTTAGGCACCAGCCGGTCCCCACAGGGACCTTTTGGACCTTGTCCTGGCGCCGGTGGCACCAGGCTCATCAGAATCATCGGTCCCGGCACTGGAAGCGCCGGGCTCATCATATGTGTGCAGATGCTTGGGTGGACTTACCTGCAGCAGACCATGCTGCTTACTTACCAGCCACTTAGAAGTCCTCTGTGAACAGGAACTACTTTACCTGGGTGGGGCAAGCTCTACTCCCTGGATTCAGCACTGGAAAGCTTCTGGAACTGGAACTTTTTCTTACCTAGGCGGGGGCGTGGAGGAAGACGCCTCATCACTCCAAGGCTATTTAAACCACACCCGATAGACGAAACGTGCTTCGCGTTATTCTGCATCTGCAGCAGAACGCTCACCGAGTCTGTTCCAGCCTTTCTTCTTTCGATCCTGAATCTGCAAGAATCATACTCACCATTCCTGCATCCAGTCGACAGCAGCACCTGCAGAGACAAGAAACAGCAGGTTAGCAAGGCAGCCTTAACTCGCAGTGCTACTCACCTGATCCATCTGCTGGGGTCATTTCGGCACGCTGCACCCCCGCCTGCGAAGACAAAAGCATTGTCACTACTTACCGGCACTCAGTGAATTCTGTATTTCTTCACACTGCATCGCCGCCTGCGGAGATAAAAGCATTGTATCTACTTACGGACATTCTGCGGACTCCGGCGCTGCAAACCCACTTCTGAAAGACAAAAGAAGAGACATTAGACAGGTATTTACTTACGCCCATCGCGCTCTTCGCAATAGAACGCCTGCAATACTCCGGCGTCTCTTCAGAAACGAACTACGCTGCAAGGGAAAAGACAGTTAGAGCGCTTGCATTTACTCACGCATTTCCAGGCGCTTCACTCCATCTTCCTCAAGAGTCCTGCAAGACAAAAGGGAGAAAAGCATGATACGAAGTCCTGTTCAATGTTAACGTGCCTTGCACCTAAAGACTATTGAGACTAAAAAGGTGTCTGGAAACTCACCGCTCGTGCAGTTAACGACGGTAACGGTCTTCTGAGTCCAAGAGACCTATGTTTCACCAGTGAAGGAACTGGCAACAGCGCCCTGCACCAGACGCAGATGGAGAGCCCAGCATTCACCTATCTAAGGTGAACACGTTGACCTGGGGGGCTCTACGGAGAAGCTAGGGAGAGAGAGGAAGAGGGACATTGAATAACCCAGACCATTAACCCCCATATTCTTTCACCTGCAGAAACCTCACCCTACGAGTTCGACACACAGTGCGAAGAGGTTCGACCCCAGAAGCCCATCGAGTTCTGCACATCACCTTTCGAGTCACAGACACCTTCCTGCCAAGATCAGCGCCTCCGTGGGAATCAGGTGAGCGTTACAGAACGCGAAGCCCACCGCAAAACTCCTACCCAGGCGCAATGGAAACCTCAGACACTGATCACTTAGCCCAGTTGCTCGGGGAATTATGAGCAGAAGTACATGCAGCTCGTCAGGAAACAAGCTCTCTAAGAAGCGAACTGATAATTTCCAAGGAGCGAACAGAGAACCTCGCTAGGCAATTGCTACAAACGCAGGCAGGACAGACACCCCTGCTCGCTCCAGGAGGAAGCTATCCTTCTGCATCATCTGTAAATCCAGTGCAAATCAATCTACCTGGTAATGTGCCCTTGGCTCCGCCCGAACGTTTTTCTGGTGACCCAAAGAAATTTGCAGTGTTCATCAACCAGTGCCGCTTACATTTCTTATGTCGACCAGCTGCATTCCCAACAGACCAGACCAAAGTGGATTTCGTGCTTTCTTATCTCAGTGGCAGCGCCGCAGATTGGTCGATCCCTTTAGTCACCCAGGATGATCCGGTTTTACATGATTTCCAGGCCTTCCAGTCCAGCATGGAGAAACTGTTTGCAAGACATGCACAAGGGCAGGCCTTGGACAATGAACTTCTTTCATTACGACTGGGTAATCGAGACCTCTTGACCTATATAGCTTCATTCAACAGACTCATAGTGGAAACTCAATGGCCCGAGGATAAGAGAATAATGCTTTTCTACAGAGGCCTGCGTGGAGAGCTCAAGGATGTGTTAGCTCAAGTTGTGGACCCTCCACCAGAATGTTCAGGCTATATTGACTTAGTCGTCCAATTGGACCACAGGTTACATACCAGGAAGGCTGATCGTTCTAAATTTGATACCCGAGTGTTTTCTAAACCACAGACTTCTACTAAGGGAGCTGACACTGTGGAACCCATGCAAATAGGGGGGATGAAAGGTCCTTTAACCCAAAAGGAGCGGGAAAGAAGACGACAGCTGCAATTATGCCTCTATTGCGGGAACTCGGGGCACTTTCTTCGAGACTGTCCAGTGAAACCAGCTAAGAAGGCTGTAGGAGCCGCAGATTCCAGTACCACAAGTTCTGAGCAGGGAAACGACCTAGCCCGGCAAGTGTAGAGGTCCTCTTGCCGAGCGTTAAGATCTGTCCCGTGACCTCGCATTTCGTGGTGCCCATGGTCCTCATTAGTCCTGCACGTCCGGATCATTTGCATGCAATTGAAGCTTACATCGACAGCGGAGCAATCAGCAATTATGTGGACCGTGAAATGGCATCAAGGATGAATCTACCCCTTGTCCCTAAGGCAGTAAAAGACGTCATTACTACAGTGGATGGCACTGAGATAGCCTCCGCACCAGTAACGCACGCCACCCAAGAAGTGACGCTAGTGAGCCAAGATGGACACGGGGAGAAAATCGTGTTCGATGTGATCAAGGCCCCTCAGTTCCAGATCATTCTGGGAATCCCTTGGTTAGAGAAGCACAATCCTCAGATCAACTGGCGAGCAAAGACGGTTCAGTTTCCAGAATGTTTTACCACTTGTTATCCTCAGACTGAAGTTTTGGTGGCGGCAATCTCTTCTGAAGTTCCCACATTACCTCCCGACTACCAAGAATTTCAAGATGTCTTTCGGAAGGATCAAGCTAACACCCTGCCTCCTCATAGGTCTTACGACTGTCAAATAGACCTGATACCCGGAACAACTCCTCCTTGCAGTAGGATTTATGCACTCACCGAGCCAGAGAATCTTCACCTCAGACAATATCTGGACCAGTACCTAGCTAACGGGTTTATCCGTCCTTCTAAATCTCCAGCTTCCTCGGCTTTGTTCTTCGTTCCAAAAAAGGAAGGAGACCTTAGAACTTGTATAGATTACCGCGCCCTGAATCAAATCACCGTTAAAAACAGATACCCGTTACCTTTGATCCCTGAACTCCTGGACCAAGTCAAAGAAGCATGTATATATACAAAGTTGGATCTCAGAGGAGCCTACCACTTGGTACGAATAAAAGAAGGCGATGAATGGAAGACGGCCTTTCGCACCAAGTATGGGCTATTCGAATATCAAGTGATGCCCTTTGGACTTTGTAACGCTCCTGCCGCGTTCCAGTATTTTATGAACGATGTCCTTAGAGAACTCATAGATCTGTGTGTTGTTGTCTACATTGATGACATCCTTGTCTATTCATCATCTGAAGAGGAACATCAGAGACACGTTAAAAAGGTTCTCGAGAGACTGCGTCAACATAACCTTTTTGCCAAGCTTGAAAAATGCGTTTTCAACGTAACTGAAGTTGAGTTCCTGGGATTCATATTGTCACCTAATGGGGTTCATATGGATTCAAAGAAGGTCGATGCAATCATCAAGTGGCTATCACCAACCTCGGTAAAAGGAGTTCAAAGCATGTTAGGCTTCGCTAACTTTTACCGCAGATTCATTCCTGAATTCTCTCGGATAGTCCAGCCCATCACCGCTCTGTTAAAGAAGAACAAACATTTTGAATGGTCTACTGAAGCAGAACAAGCTTTTCAGGACTTAAAAGCTAAATTCATCTCTGCACCTGTTCTAAAACATCCTCGCCCAGAACTCCCCTACATCGTGGAAACAGATGCTTCTAGTCTTGCTATGGGAGCAGTGTTATCACAAAGAGATCCGGTCACACACCAATTACATCCAGTAGCCTTTTGGTCCCGCAAATTCTCGGCTGCCGAGATCAACTATTCAATTACAGACAAGGAACTTTTAGCTATCAGATCAGCCTTTAAAGCCTGGCGGCATTATCTTTTGGGAGCCAGACACACAGTCACCGTAATGACTGATCACCGCAATCTACAATATCTAAAGACGGCCAAAGCTCAGTCTTCCAGACAGCTTCGCTGGGCTCTATTTCTGGCTGAATTTGACTTTATAATTACTTATCGACCCGGCAGTAAAAACGGAAAAGCAGATGCCCTCTCTCGGATGGGAGTAGATGAACATTTGACCAATCCAGAACCAATGCCCATAATTCCAGAACAAAGTATTTTGGGGTTGGTCAGCGCTCAGTCCTTTGAAGACATCAAGACTACAGTCAAGTCACTCCTAACTCCGGCCGATTTGCAGGACTGGCAATTAAAGGGAAAAGAATTCTCAGTGGATCAAGACCTACCATATTTCCAAGGGCGATTGTACTAGCCCTGTGAGAAAATACAAAAACAAGTAATCTCCGGTTATCACGACTCTCTAATGGAGGGTCACCCTGGCATTACCAAAACCATGGAAAAGATCAAAAGACATTTCTGGTGGCCATCATGGAAGAAGGATATTAGAGACTTTGTAATCTCCTGCGGTGTGTGTGCCCAGAATAAAAGTCAGAAGGAGAAACCAGCTGGCCTTTTACACCCTCTGGATATTCCTCCCTGTCCATGGCATACCCTGTCCATGGATTTCATCACGGACTTTCCTCCATGCTCAGGGTATAATACCATTTTAGTAGTCGTGGATCTATTCTCCAAGATGGCTCACTTCATTCCCCTGAAGGGCCTACCTTCGGCTTCGGTATTGGCCCGAGAATTCTTAGAAAACATCGTTCGGTTACACGGTTTTCCCTCGGTTTTAATCTCTGATAGGGGAAGTCAATTCATCTCCCACTTTTGGCGAAGTTGCTGTCGTCTAGCCCAAATTGATGTAAGACTTTCAACCAGTCACCATCCCCAAACTGACGGACAAACCGAGAGGACAAATCAGACTCTAGAGCAATATCTGCGTTGCATGCTCCAACAAACTGAAAACCCTTGGAAGGATATTCTTTGGATTGCTGAATACGCTTACAACAATTCGACTCATTCTGGAACCGGGAAGACTCCCTTCTTCTTATTATACGGACATCATCCTAGAACCTCTAATCTGGATCCTCCCCAAGAATTCGAAACACCTGCTGTGGATCATTTACACTCTGAGATTACCCGTGCTTTTAAAGAAGCCACTGCCCATCTGCAAAGAGCTAAAGCTCAAGTCAAAAAGGGAGCAGATCGACACCGTAAAGAGGCCCCTCACTGCGCAATAGGAGATCAGGTCTGGTTATCCACTAAGCACCTGCCTCTAAAAGGACCCCGCACCTTCAATCCGAGATACCTTGGACCCTACCCCATCTCTACCATAGTTAATCCGGTGGCGGTCAAATTGGAATTACCTGCGCATATGAAAATACATCCAGTATTCCATGTCTCCTTATTAAAACCAGTACAACCAGAAACCCGATTGACTGAACTCCCAGAACCTGTTTTGGTAGACTGAGAACTCGAATTCGAAGTAAAGAACATTCTAGACTCCAAAATCTCCAAATCTAAGTTATATTATCTGGTTGATTGGAAAGGATACGGCCCCCAGGAAAGGTCTTGGGAACCCTCAGAATATGTCCACACACCTCGTCTGGTCAAGAGATTCCATCTGAATCACCCTGACAAGCCAAAACCCCCGGAGAAGACACGCTTAGGAGGGGCCTTGAGGGGGGTACTGTCATGATCACTGCTTCCAAGGAGCCAGGACCAGCCCAACGTCCTTGGAAGCAGGCCCCTAACCCTAATCCTAGGCACCAGCCGGTCCCCACTGGGACCTTTTGGACCTTGTCCTGGCGCCGGTGGCACCAGGCTCATCAGAATCATCGGTCCCGGCACTGGAAGCGCCGGGCTCATCATATGTGTGCAGATGCTTGGGTGGACTTACCTGCAGCAGACCATGCTGCTTACTTACCTGCCACTTAGAAGTCCTCTGTGAACAGGAACTACTTTCTTACCTGGGTGGGGCAAGCTCCACTCCCTGGATTCAGCACTGGAAAGCTTCTGGAACTGGAACTCTTTTCTTACCTAGGCGGGGCCGTGGAGGAAGACGCCTCATCACTCCAAGGCTATTTAAACCACACCCGATAGACGAAACGTGATTCTGCATCTGCAGCAGAACGCTCACCGAGTCTGTTCCAGCCTTTCTTCTTTCGATCCTGAATCTGCAAGAATCATACTCGCCATTCCTGCATCCAGTCGACAGCAGCACCTGCAGAGACAAGAAACAGCAGGTTAGCAAGGCAGCCTTAACTCGCAGTGCTACTCACCTGATCCATCGGCTGCGGTCATTTCGGCACGCTGCACCCCCGCCTGCGAAGACAAAAGCATTGTCACTACTTACCGGCACTCAGTGAATTCTGGATTTCTTCACACTGCATCGCCGCCTGCGGAGATAAAAGCATTGTATCTACTTACGGACATTCCGCGGACTCCGGCGCTGCAAACCCACTTCTGAAAGACAAAAGAAGAGACATTAGACAGGTATTTACTTACGCCCATCGCGCTCTTCGCAATAGAACGCCTGCAATACTCCGGCGTCTCTTCAGCACGAACTACGCTGCAAGGGAAAAGACAGTTAGAGCGCTTGCATTTACTCACGCATTTCCAGGCGCTTCACTCCATCTTCCTCAAGAGTCCTGCAAGACAAAAGGGAGAAAAGCATGATACAAAGTCCTGTTCAATGTTAACGTGCCTTGCACCTAAAGACTATTAAGACTAAAAAGGTGCCTGGAAACTCACCGCTCGTGCAGTTAACGACGGTAACGGTCTTCTGAGTCCAAGAGACCTATGTTTCACCAGTGAAGGAACTGGCAACAGCGCCCTGCACCAGACGCAGATGGAGAGCCCAGCATTCACCTATCTAAGGTGAGCACGTTGACCTGGGGGGCTCTACGGAGAAGCTAGGGAGAGAGAGGAAGAGGGACATTGAACAACCCAGACCATTAACCCCCATATTCTTTCACCTGCAGAAACCTCACCCTACGAGTTCAACACACAGTGCGAAGAGGTTCGACCCCAGAAGCCCATCGAGTTCTGCACATCACCTTTCGAGTCACAGACACCTTCCTGCCAAGATCAGCGCCTCCGTGGGAATCAGGTGAGCGTTACAGGAAGATTTCTTTTGTCAATACAAAGAAAGGTTCTGATCTCATTTGCCAAGGTCCATTTCTCTACAAGAAAAACAGACAAGAGAAAGCGGTTTGCTCCCTTTTCTTATTACTTTCATCTTTGGGTTTAGGGTCAGTTCTTCTAATTTCTACTTTGTCTCGTGGCATCCCTTCTTTAGTTCTATATGACAGCCTTGTTTATCTAATCCCTGAGGTTGAGGTCGGTGGATAGGCTTATGATCCTTCCGTTCCTCCCACCGATGGGTTGAGTGTAATTTTTTAGCTGTATCTGAATGGTTTTGTGCAGTCTCAATGGCCGTAGCTAAAGTAGGTCGATTTAACTGTAGAACGGCTTTCTGTAAAAAAGGGGGTATGGAATTAGTGAATTGTTCTAGGGTTAACATCTCTGTCAGTTCGTCTAAGGATGTGTTGTTAATCCACAGGGCCGCAGTGTTTTTGGCACGTTCACCCATTTCTAAGGGTGTTTCTCCTGGGTTTAATCTAATGGCTCTCAACTTCTGCCGATAAAATGTTCAGGTTTGCCCCACTCTTTTTAACAGCCCCTCTTTGATAGATTCAAAGGTGGCACCCTAAGTAGTTGATAGGAGGTTTGTAATTCACCTTTAAACAAAGGGACAAATAGCATCTTTTGAGGTTCTCTTCCCATCCTAGTCGGTCAGCTAGGCTTTCGAAGTTCAAGAAAATATTTCCTAAATCTTCACCTTCCAGAAACGGTTGAAGTATCCATTGTTTTAGTAGGGGTCTTGCTTGCAATTCAATTAGCTTTGTTAAATTGTTTTGGAGTCTAGCTTCGGCCTGCATCTGATGGGCTGCTAACTGGGCAATAATGTTGGCTAGGTCGGCCATTTCTTCCGGGGGGTAAGGGTTCCCTCAGTGGAGGGTTTTGAATCAGAAAAGAGACAACTCTCGACTCCATCGGATAAGGTCTCGAAGTCCTCTGATTCCTCTGATTCTGCTGAAGGAAGGGGTCCCGATGAGTTAATTTCTACTCTATGGCCCCGTGATGGATGACAATTGGGCACCAAAACAATAAAGGTTCGAAAGGGGTGATTCAGAGCACTAGGTCTAATAAAAGTAAAGGCGGGTTGAACTTTCAGTATTATTCGATCTCACTGTGGTATTTTAGAATGTGAGAGAGGAAGGGTGTCCAATAATACTTGAGTCTTAAAGAATAAATCTTGTTGACCAGTCGGGACCCCAAGTTGGGAGAACAACACCTCTTTTAGGGTGGATACACGGGCAGAGTCAAGGAGTTCAACTATTCTATTTTCCCCTTCGGGTGGTATGACAATTATCAGCATGTGCTTCGCTTCAATTTGTATCAGTTGAATCAAATCCCACCTCTGACACCATATGTAAGAAAGGCATGGCATTAAAGACAGACACAAGTTATCACAGTTGAAGGGTGTTTATTAAACTGTAAAATGGGTGAGACAAATGCCTAATCTAAACATAAATCTAAGATGTGAGCAAGCTACGACCATCAAATAATAATAATACAGTCCTAGTGTCTAGTCAAATAAAAAGGGCCTATACTAAAAAACCTATTGCCAATCCATACCGTTATGCTACAAAATAGTGTGCTATAATGTTTCACCAGAAAAGAAAGAAGTGTTCACAAAATGATATGTCAGGATGTTATGGCCGGGGTCTCCCTTCCCCACGTTTTTAGCACGGGACAAGGCAGGATTCTTGAGCACAGCGTGCTCCTGGGCTTCTCCGGCACAAGCTTACAGTTCCTTTTCTCTATATCAGGGCCTTCTGTGCCTGAGTATCTTCTCATGCAAAGTATCTTGCTTCAGAGGGCCCGATATATAAAAACAACAAAACAAAAAGTCCCTTCCATTTATCTTCACGTCAGGCGATTTCTCTTCTCCCTTGGATCCCCCTCAGCCGGGCTCCGATCCTTCTCTCAATATTGGCTTCCCTCAGTCCGGCTCAGACCAACCACTCACTGTGGCCATCCCTCAGTCGGGTTCATACTTGCCATCAAAATGTTGTTCACTTTGTTTCTTCACAGCTTTTCTCTTGACGTCCCTCATTCGGGCTCACTATCGTCTTTTCAATCACAATCTCCTTACTTGTAATATTCAAAAGTCTTAATGTCTTATTAAACAACCATCTTTAGTTGGGTCCCCCTCATCTGGGCTCAGACCTTCCACCGCACTTGCCAAGTTTAAACAAAGGCTTCCGAAGCGCGACCACGTTTCGCTGGGTCATTTTGTTAGCCTATGGCAAGTGCATATTCATTCACAAAAAACACAGTTCGCCCAGCCCTCAACTTCGTCAGGCGCAAACGCCCGTTTTCCAATTTCCTCAGTCGGTCTAACACAATTTCATGAATCACAAAACTTCTGCAATGTGTCAAGGACCTTCGATTGTACAAGGGGCTTGGCTGGACCCTGGTATGACCACCTTGACACCTCACGTCGGCCTTCCCTATGGCCTCTTGGTATTCAGAATTTCAGTAAAGTTTCTTTGTTCACAAACACCATTTGTATGTTAATCTTCTTAATGTTGCCACTGCAACCTTAAGTTTAATACAGTCTGGCCCACTATCTGGTTCTTCCGACTCAACGGCTGTGCTGAACTCGCTGGCTTTTCTTTTGCCGCTTGAGTCAAGGACGGTACCCCGACGGCAACCACGTCTCCCCGCCTATCAGTGCGGGGGGGTTCCCTGTGATGCTGACATCCATCACACAATTCCCCAGCTTTGATTCCCGGTCCTAAGTTTCCTTTGTCAGAGGGTTTGGAGGTCTGGGTTGAAAAGGGAAAGGGCAACTCCCTCCTTGATGTCCTTTCCGGTCTCGCTGCCTTTCTCCTCCGTTTGAACTGCTGTCCTGGAATAGCTGTTTTCTGATGCATTCGGCCTTGCTCAAAGTGTGCTCTTGTGCTCTGCTTTTTATTCCAGTGGGGAAGGGAAAGGGCAGTCAGCTGTGTGTAGTTGTCGGCAATTGCCTGGCTCTGCCTGACCCTTGTGTTGGGACATGTCAGGTAAATGGCTCTGGTATTAGTCCGTTGTCGCTCACTGTGTGAGAAAGTGTTCGTGTTGGAAAAGGGGGTGGGGAGTTGACGTTCTAAATATTCTTCTGGACAGGATGGGGAAAAGGTGTCATAAGGAAGGGGATGCCGCGTCTTAACCTTCAGTGTCCCACCTCCTCTCCCCGAAGACCTCCCATTCAGGTGATCCTCCCGCACTGGTCCACCCCCAGGAACTGGATTATTGGATTGGGCGTGTCCTGGCCACCTGGATGACAGATCGCCGGGGGTTAGTAAGTGAGACACATTAATGTTTCTCACAGTAGCCTGTGTACAGTGCGTAGAAGAGCCTATGAGGGTAGCTTGATTTTTCACACAGACGATCGGATCACACAGCAAGATCAATGATATGCTCCATCTGATCTTAAGGTATGTATAAATGCACCACTTTGGTGGACATATACCCCAGGCACCGCTAACCATCCACACACTTCAGAATGCAGCTACGACTACAACACATTTGGTCTAGCAGGACACTTAACTGTTTCACCTCCTTACACCAGACTTGCCTCAACACATCTGCCATTAGAATACAGTGACACCCTACGATAATATTCGGTCTAACTGGTCACACATCAAGTCTCCTGCACTAGCTCACTGTCATGACCTCTCTCAGCACCCACCCATATGCATGACCTCTTGGTTTGCTTACTGCAGAAACGGTCCTTCATTCCTACTCGGTCACCGGGGCCAGAGGGGAATTCATTTGCATGCTTCAGAAACAGCCCTCAGTCAGCCCTCACAAATAGAGGAGACTCTGGCTCCAGTTGCTGAGACATGTACCAGAACCATTACTTCAGTCAGACTTCAAAATGGCAGCAAAACCTTTTAAGACTTTGCTAGCTTATGTGGGTCCTCATTAGATACATTTGAAAACAGGGCATTCGGAATCAGCCACAATTGGAATCATTTAATGGATTAAGTGAAATACTGGTCTGAGGGCTGAGTGGAACAAGGGAAAATCCAATAATAGACAGATAGGTGGGAAAACATTTGGAATGACCCATTGGAGGCTAAATTAGACAATTTGCGTAATCATCCACTCTATAAAACGACACAGCGCCCTGCAGGTAGTGTCACAGACAGGGGTATCATCTTGTAGGCATGAGGCCGGAAGGACAACCAAGAGAAGAGCCACAATGTGGCTGTGACCAGATTCAGAAGGGGAGAGAAGACCAAGAGCCTCCTAGGGGCTATATTGCAGACTCTTAGCAGTTGCTAGAAACCAAGAAGGATAGAGATGCAGACTTGTTGAGGGCTATATCTCTGGTCCTGGCATGGACCAAAGATTCAGGAGGGGAGAAAGCTAACAACATGCCTAGTGCTATATTTCACATATTAACGGCGACCAACTGCAAAGAAAGAGAGACCAAAGAGCTACCACTCAGTGCTAAATCCTAGTACTTGGAAGGAGATCAAACGCCAAGAGAACTGGAGGGGGTGACACTTGTATGGTGGTTTAAATTTAACACAGCCTAACAACACTAGGGAAGGTGCAAGAAATACTTGCCGGTAGAAAGGTGAACAACTGAATTAATATCAGTCCAGGAGTGTGACCCATGGCTAGTCGGTGATATCTGAGTTAAATTTGTACCCTAGAGTTAGGGGGCAGCGACATAACTGCTGGTAGCGGAGGTGTTTTAAGAAGTAAGCTGGATGCTATAATTCAGAGACTGTGTTTCAAGAAGCCCGCTGGATTCTATAACCACACGTTTTTCAAGAAGCATGCTGAGCTCTTCAATGCTGAAACTGTGTTTCAAGAAGCATGATGGGTGCTATAACCCTGAGACTGTGGTTGAAGAAACTTGCTGAGCGCTGTAGCACTGGGTCTGTAAATTGGACCCGAGAAGTATGCTGGTTGCTATATCTTACAAACTGTTGCTAGTTAGAAAATATTAGTGAAGATGAGCATTCCAATGAAAAGGTCCTTAGCTCACATTGAATGAACCTGTCCTGACACCTTTTATATTAGTATACTTTATTGTTTTAGGATTGGTTCCCCACGATCCAATAGGGCTTAATAGGGCTTAACCTCAGCGATCCTTGTTTACTGAATAAAAGTTTTGATCTTGGCGAACAAAACCTGTTTTGTTTTGTTGCTCTTTCGTCACACTGCTTTTTAACCACTGCAATTAATCCTTTATTTTTTTAATTTTGTCCTCTCCCAATTTAGATTGGTGTCATTTATGCTCAAAAGTTTGCTGAATACTTTTGATTTCTTTGGTCTTCGTTTAGTGCCTGTGTTTTTGTAATGCTTTCTACATGGCATACTTTGTAGCGTAGTTTTATTTTTGTGTGTTTTAACAAATAAGTTACAGCATTATACCCCAAAAGTAATGAAAAAAATACACTGTATAGCCTCCAATTTTAATGATGTATTTTGTATTTGTATTTATTTTATATTCATATTGTGCTTTACATCAAAACGCCTTACAGAAAAAATACGGTACATCAAGTATGAACAGTGGAGAAAGGAACCAAAACAAATTACATTGAAAGTAGATGTTGCTTGAAAAGGGTACGAAAGAGCGAGTAGGAGGAAAGAGAACGACTGTGGATTAAAAATGTAAATCCTGGTGAGGAACCTTTATCCAATGGACACTTACCAGAGTAGACCTCAGTGCCCTATGATCTGTCGCAAGGATAATGTGTGTCGCATGAATTGTGCAACAACGGAGAAAATATGGTTCCTCCACTCCGCTTTGTAAATTAAAAATGACAAAAGTAGTTACACTCTTTCATTCATGCGCCAACCTTAACAAAGAAAAAACTCCACTCAATTGGAATATAGTTATAGAACTCTGTATTAGTTAGAGCGGGTGCTCTCTGTGATGACACGTGTTTCAACGGACTGCGCCGTCTTTTTCTAATCAGGGCTGATTTTTAATGCAAAATGCAATCCAAATCAAAAGTCAAAATCTAAAATCAGATTCAAAAGAAAGAATGTGTCAAATGTAGCACAGGCAATAGGGGAGGGGAAATGGGAAGGATTAATTTGGATAGACAATGTGCCATTAAGCATCAAAGCAGATAATAAATCATTTGTAATAACATCCAATGCAAACCTGAGAAAATAGGAAACAAAAACGGGATGGGGCGAAAAACCGGGGGGTTTTTGGGGAAGGGAAAGGGGAAAAAAACAAAGAAAACCGTCATGAGTTCGTTTGTCTCTTAACATATGAGTTTGCAGATTTGGTATCATTTAGTATGTAAACTTAAAGGTTAAGGAAATGATTAAATCTTACCCAATGGTATTGGTTGCTAATTTGGAACGTGGCTTTTCAGCATAACAAAAAGATTCACGGGATCAATCCCAGCCTGCCAAACAAATTGGGGGTAATAGATTCTGTATTAATACATCTTTTTGCTTCTAGCTGTGTGGGTTAAGAGGGTACTGCTTTTATGAATGTGGTTTTAATGTGCCTATAAAAATAGAATTAACAAGGTTGAATGCTTTTTATGTTCATTTAAATATAATTGGTTAATTCTATGTAAATGCACCTATTTTTAAATCAGTGGTGCGTAATAAATGCAGTTGTTTCATGCTCCTAAAATAAAAGAAAAGTGGAAGATTAAAGGTGTCTGGTCTTTATACATGTGCCGTTAGTTCGAACATAGAGCTGCGTGGAGAGTGCACATCTAAATCTAATTCGCTCTTGACATATCAGGATGACTATTAGGCATATGCCTTTAAATTGGTCTCTCTGCATGCCGTGCGCGCTGCGGATACAAAACATTAAATTTTCCCTGTCTTACCACTGCAGTGCAAAAAAGAAGCTCCGTACGATTTTGTCCGCGGGAAAACCCAAAATGGTGGCTTTTAATAGTTGTTATTGTGGTTGCCTAAGCAACCGTAATGGTCCTTTTTTATTTACTACTTGGGCGCCATCTTTAGGGCTTTGTGATCACAAATCGTAATGTCCGTGGTTGCGTGAGCCCATACATAAAAGTGAATACAAAGTGAATGACATTTATACTATGTGTTTGTTAAGTAGATAAATGGGATATGAAGCCTATTAAGGAAGCGAATTTAGGCTAATTGCACATAAAATGGTAATACAAAGGATGCGTAATCATAAGTGTTAATTATGTCAATTTTGATTCTTTACTTGCCGTATCGCCATGATCAAAAAATAAATTACATATTTGAACGATGTATGCATTCTTTGTTGACATATTACAACGCGTTAAGGCAAATTATAATGTGTGTCCAATTACAAAATGAGAAGGTAATAAAGGAAAGCAAAGCAATGTGTCTTCTCTCTAATGTGCACCTCACCTAGAGCCATGAAGGCCAATAGAATTGAATTAATCTTGAAAACGATGCCTAGTCAAATTAACTAGCTAGATAGACTATATATGGGAAACATTATAAATGCGTATCAATTATATATTGCAGAATACAATGTAGTAGAGAAATACAAAGAGATGTAACTTATTTCTCATGTACACGTTCACTACTGGGATTATTTATCCTTGAACACGATGTCTGGTCAGTATAAATAACTGGATGGACTAATTAGTTGAAAAAGATCCCTAATCCTGTTTATCCTACTCTGGTACCAATTTCAGTTATATGTTGAGTTTCAAGTTTTGGCATTCTGAGCTGTTGAGTGAAATGCAAGGTAAGTAGGTTATATGCTAACATTGTAGTTGGTAACTAACACATAGTTCATAGCTTTTGCAGAGTCAAATGTTTCATAGGAAGCAGGACATCTCGTTGTCCGAGTTCAGGCCTCTATCTACTGTCCGAAAGCGGCATGTTAATTTTGCCTCCTCTTGTCTCAGTTTCTTCTCTTGATCTCCTCCTCTTGGTCCAAGTGTTACTTTTTTGAGACCCAAAAATGTGATGTCTTTTTTTTTGCTTTGTTGATGTTTTCTTTGCCAGTGAGCTGCCAGTCGTAAATTAACGTTCTGACGACCAATGCTAGACATATGTTCCCGGATTCTGATTCTCATTTCTCTAATAGTGCTTCCAATGTACATCTTTTTACATTGACAAATAATTGCGTAAACCACAAATTTTGATTTGCAATTTATAAAGTAAGAAATGTTATACTTAGTGCCAAAAGAGTCTTCAAAAACCTCAATATTGCCCATTGCATATTGGCACATAGAACATGAGCTGCATTACCGAAAGCCCACGGGTAATTGGGGTAACCATGATGTTGTCTCTATATATTTTTCTTCCGGTAAAAATGAAGGGCTAAGGATATTTCTCAACGTTCTTGCTCTTTTAAATGTTACTGAAGGACTTTCTTCAATGTAATTTTGGATGTGTGGATCCAATTTCAAGAGTTCCCAATTCTTTTTCAGGATCTTCCTTATTACATAATTGTTGGCACAATATGTTGTAATGAATCTGATTCGTTCTGGCTTACTCTGAGTTTGTTTGCTGAAATCAATGTATTCTCTCTGTTGAGTTCCCTTGCTTGAACACGTGCTTTAGCGATATTCTTCATGGCATATCCTCTGGCTAGAAAACGGGTTGAGAGCAGCTTACATTCTTGATCAAAGGCTACTTTTGCCGAACAATTCTTTCAAGCTCGTATAAACTCCCCCTTCGGGATATTTTTGATTACAGGATTGAAATGACAACTTGTCACACACAAAGTTGAATTCGCCTCTGTTGGTTTTCTATAGGTTTTGGTCATTAGTTTGTTCTCTTATATATAGATTGTTAAATCTAAGAAATTGACCTCTGATGTGCTTGATGTTCCAGTAAATTGTATTCCTAACGTGCTTTGATTAGCTCTTTGTCTAAATACTTGCAGCTGGTCGTCATTGCCCTTCCAGTTGAGAAAAACGTCATCTATATATTGGTTCCATAACACAACATTGTCTTCATAGTTAGGGTCTGAGTAGATATATTGGTCTTCGTACATAGCCATTACAAGGTTAGCAAGTGCCGGGGCATATTTAACTCCCATAGCTACGCCACAGGTCTGTCTATAGTACTCTTTGTTGAACAGGAAGATGTTATTTTTCAAAGTCATAAGCAGCATCTCCTTAAGCATCTGTATTGATTGGTAGCTTGATGCTGTGTCTTGAGAAAAAGCGTAATCTATGGCATCTAAGGCTGTGTTGCGCTTGATCGATGTATAAAGTGCTGTTACATCCCATGTAGCTAGGATGTATCCAGGTTGCCAATCGACTCTTGTTAGTTTGTTGATAATTGCTGTTGTATCTTTAAGGAATTACTTTGTTATGTTTACTTTGGGCCTAAGAATGTTGTCGATGTATTCAGCCATGTTGACAGTAGCCCAACCTATTCCACTGAGGATAGGTCTCCCTTCTGGAATTCACTCTAATGGTTTATGAACTTTAGGTAAAAAGTAGATAGTCGGTAATGTTGGATGTTTAATTTCTAACGCTTGTTTTCCTCATTTGATAGGAGTTCTTGACGGTGCCAGCATGTGATTGCTTCCGTAAGCTCTTTAATGATGTCCAATTTAGGATTTGATGCTAATTTAACATAACAGAGTGGTGTTGTTAAATGATTGTAGGCCATTTCTATGTAATCTTCATGGTTCATCACCACAATTTTTCCACCTTTGTTGGCTGGCTTAGTCGTTAGTTTGAAATCTTGTTGCAATTCTTGAAGGGCATTCCTTTCTGTTCGTGATAGGTTGTCAAATTTGTGTTTGGTTTTTGACGTTCTGCTGGATTTTGTTGTGTCAAATGCATCATTAAGATCCTTGGTCATTGTTTTGTAGAACACATCTATTAGATTGTCTGGCATTAGCTGAGGTGTAAACCTCGATTTATTTTTCATTTCTTTTGGCGCAAGACTGCTTTGTTGTATACGTAATTCTTGTAAAGTTTCATGTATAGACCATTCTTTATTGTCTTCCAAAGATCTGAGTAAATGGATATGATTAAGATCTTCTATCGTGAGTTCACTTTGACTAATAGGTACTTCCCTCTGTTGGTACATATTGGTCACTTGAGTGGCAAACCATTTCTTAAGTTTAAGTTTTCTGACAAATTTGAACAGATCTATATGGACATCCGTAGTATTGTAATCTATTGTCAGGGCAAAAGAAAAGCCTTTGTTAAGTAAGGACATTTCTACTGTATCAGGGTCCGATTAGATAAGTTCAGAACAAGATTATTTACTTCGTCTTTTTCGCTGCCTCTCTCGCTGCAGCGCTTGTAAGTCTTCTGAAATCTTCTAATGCGTCGGGATTCCCCGAATCTACCACTCCCATGCTTCCCCCTGCATCTGTGACTGGTTGTTGTTGGTTCGTTTGTGGTGGTAGTAAAAAAGTACTTGTTTCTGGTACATGGTACTGTTGCCTTTTTTACATCTCCTAATTTGATTCAATAAACCTAGTCCTGTGTTAGATTGATTCCCAGTATCTGTTTCCTTATCCTGATCGCCTTCTGAATCCGCATCTGAGCTGCCTGGTGATGAAGTCAGAGTACTCTCTCTAGTGAGTGGTTTAGAGAGTTGTTTGGATTTATCTTGAAATGTGTACACTTTATCATCTTGGTAATAACGATCGTCTCTTAAAAATTTCCTCATTTTTCTTAATTTAATTTCATCTTGATAATCCTTTAAGATTTTTTGATTAATTTATTTCTTTTGTAACTTCTAGGGCTTTATCATCTTGAATCTTCTTTTTGATAGTATCTATTTGTTCAGTGATTTTTATGTGTTCTCTGGTAGCATGTTCTACCAATATGTCTAACATGTTCTTGGAACTGAGGTTCAAATTCTTTTCCCAAAGTTCTGCCAAATCTTTATCCTCATCTCGTGTAAAGTCAGAATCATACAGAGCTTGTTTTTTACACTGCAGAGGTAAGACACGGACAATTGAATGTTTTGTACCCGCAGCGCGCACGCCATGCGGAGAGACCAATTTAAAGGCATATGCCCAATAGTCATCCTGATATGTCAAGAGCGAATTAGATTTAGATGCGCACTCTCCACGCAGCTCTATGTTTGAACTAACGGCACTTGTATAAAGACCAGACATCTTTAATCTTTCACTTTTCTTTTATTTTAGGAGCATGAAATAACTGCATTTATTAACGCACCACTGATTTAAAAATAGGTGCACTTACATAGAATTAACCAATTATATTTAAATGAACATAAAAAGCATTCAACCTTGTTAATTCTATTTTTATAGGCACATTTAAACCACATTCATAAAAGCATTATCCTCTTAACCCACACAGTTAGAAGCAAACAGATGTATTAATACAGAATCTATTACCCCCAATTTGTTTGGCAGGCTGGGATAGAACCCGTGAATCTTTTTGTTATGCTGAAAAGCCATGTTCCAAATTAGCAACCAATACCATTGGGTAAGATTTAATCATTTCCTTAACCTTTAAGTTTACATACTAAATGATACCAAATCTGCAAACTCATATGTTAAGAGACAAACAAACTCCTGACGGGTTTCTTTGTTTTTTTCCCCTTTCCCTTCCCCAAAAAGCCCCGATTTTCCACCCCCATCCCGTTTTTGTTTCCTATTTTCTCATTTTTGCATTGGATTTTATTACGAATGTTTTATTATCTGTTTTGATGGTTAATGGCACATTGTCTATCCAAATTAATCCTTCCCATTTCTCCTCCCCTATTGTCTAGCTACATTTGACACATTCTTTCTTTTGAATCTGATTTTTGATTTTGACTTTTCAATTGGATTGTATTTTGCATTAAAAATCAGTCCTGATTTGAAAAAGACGGCGCAGTCCGTTGAAACACGTGTCATCACAGAGGGCACCCGCTCTAACTAATACAGAGTTCTATTACTATATTGCAATTGAGTGCAGTTTTTTCTTTGTTAAGGTTGGCGCATGAATGAAAGAGTGTAACTACTTATGGATTAAAAATGTGATTGTGCATATGGTGGGCGGCGGACCGTGAGAAGAAATAGAGAATTGGAGTGAAGAGAACAAGCTGGGGAGTAGAAAGACACAATCGAAGAAAGATAAGGTGGAGAGAGATTGTGAAGCGATTTAAAGACTAAATACAGTAAAATTTAAGGTGAGAGTGGAAGAGGAGCTAGTGCAGAGAAGAAATAGCAGGTGAAATAGAATCACTGGGAGACATAGAGAAAAGTATGCAAATAGAAGGATGAAATATAGATTTAAGAGGGATTAAGCGTGAAAGCGGAAAACCAAAGACTAGAGAGGAGCAATAAAAGAGACGTGAACATATTAGCGAAGATACTAGCAGTTTAATGGCGTATAAAGAAAGACAGAGACAAGCTTTGCAAATATTATAATGATGAGCGTGGCATGAGCGAGAAATAGAAGAGATGTGATGTGCAAAAGAGAGATAAGAGTGAAGGTAAACAGCAATATTTCAAGCGATAGCTTAAATAGTTAAGGTGGAGGGAGGAAAAGAGATTGAGGCGAGTTGGAGTGGGGGAGGAATTGTGAGAGCAGGAAAGAAGTCAACTTCAGTTTTAGAAGACTTAAAAATGATCAACCATCCAAGATTGGATAGCCAGCAAGCAAGAAGACATTTTTGCATGCCTCTCAGGCGAGAAAGTGGAGCATGAAGTGATGTGAGATACTGAAGAAAGAAATAATCGAATCAAGAGGACAAGTGTAGAGGGAAAAGAGGAGATGACCGAGGACAGAGCCCTGAGCTACGCCTGGTCGAGGAGGTACAGCCAACCCAATAAACTGAGTAAGTGCGATAAAACAAGTAAGATTTAAACCAGTTAAGAACAGAACCAGAGAAACCAAGAGAAGAGGTAGAAGAAAGCAGAAGAAGGTGATTGAGAGTACTAAAAGCCGCTAATAAATCAAGAAGTATTAAGGGAGAAGAGTGCTTAGTGTAGCAAGCAGAGAGTAGGGAATTACACACCGACTGAAGAGCAGTTATGGTACAATGGCAAGGACGAAAACCAGATTGGAAGTGGGGAAGCAAATAATTAAAGGAAATAGAGGAGGAGACTTGAGCATAGACGGCACGCTCTAAAAGCTTGGACAAGTAGGGAAGGATAGAAATAGGGTGGTAGTTGGAAGGAAGAGAGGAATTTAGGGAGGGCTTTTTTAGGATAGCAGAATGGACGCATGCTTAAAGAGAGAAGGAAAGACAGAGGTAGACAGGGAAATATTGAACAGAGTAGTAAGGAAAGAATGGAGAGAAGGATAGATTTTAAGAATGAGAGAAGATGGAAGAGGAGCAGAGGTAGGATGTGCTTTTAGCCAGCAAGGCAGAGATATTCGTATCCACAAGAGGAATGAATGAGGATAAGGGACAGCAAATGTGGGAAGAACAGGGGGGAACGAGAAGAAGCAGAGGGGATAATGGCGTATCGTAGAAGAGTAAACTTAGAGGAAAAAGAGGATGCAAGATCAGTAGCTGAAAAATAGAAGAAGAAAGGACTGGCTCAGGAGAGGGAGGAGAAAGAATGCGAGATAGTTTGAAAGAGATGACAGGGATGAGAAGAGTAGGAATGCAGGAGATCAAAAAAGTAAGAATGCCTTACAGACAGAGGGGCATTATCAAAGACAGAGTGGAGAGAAGATTGAAAGTGAAAAGATTGGAAAAAGCATGGGTCTTGCGCCAATGCATGTAAAGCCACAACTGGAGCTACTACTTGAGAATCCATGGGTGGCTGTTCCTTAAATTGCATGAAATAAATTCAAGCCCAACCACTTAGTGCTTCACAAGTGTGAAGTGGAACACAGCGATTCACTATGTGTGTATCCAATTCAGTATTTACACAACCACCTAACCCAGAAGTTATCAATGCCATGACTCACTTGGCCGTTCCTTTTCAATCCCAATGTCCCTATACAAAGGTCCCAGGATCGACTTCTGCCAACAACCGATTTGCCTCTCCCCAGTTTCAGGTAATTGAAACAAAGGAAACCCAACCCCTAGCTGGACTTAGCCTGCCAACCCCAATTTTTCCACTTTGGAACACAGCAAGTCAACAGTCTACTCCATGAAATTGACACAGGAGGGCCAGCCCGCAAATCCTCCAACGGTTCTCTGCCAGCTGTGAGGGGTCAGTAATGCGAGGCGGACAACTGCTTGTGTTTTTCTCAGAATATAACATTTTATTAAAAGAAAAAGATGCAAATACATCCTTGCTAAACCTACTCTATCAGGGAGTTCCCTACCTAGTCTAAAAGCTAAGGTGATCACTCCTACCATAAACAAAACTGTCCCTCACTAAAAAACAAAACATTCAAAGTAAATCATTAACAACATAAATAAGTGCATAACAAATAACCAGTAATTTGGATGACCTTCACCTCTCCTGGATAACTCCCTTTTTCCAGGATTGTTCAAAGTCAATTTCCCCAAATGTTAAAAAGGAAAAGGAAAGTCTTGAACCAGTTCTTGTAAGTTCCAAATGAAACAAAACTTCACCCAACAAAAATCCATTGGTAACAGTTCTGCATCTTTCAGTTGAAAAGATCCCTATTCAATTCCAGCCAAGAAAATTGCACCAATGGTAATCCTGGATGTCTTCCTTCCAAGATTGTTTTACCACAGTTCACAGAATAGATTAGCAACTTCTCCTTCTACAATTCTACAAGTGTTCATAACCTCTGTAGTTCTTGGGGTGTTGCTTTCCTCTTAACAACCCTCTTCTTCTACTGTTACCGTGGAAAAAGACTCCTTGGTTCCGCAGTATGCCAGTACTTCAAACAACTTCAATGTGACATCCACGGACAATATTGTACACAACCACCGTTCTGGTATTTCTGCTTAAACTTTATATGTTAGAATGGTTAGGCATTTTAAAGATAAGACACTTCCATCTCTACAGGTAGGCAAGGCACTCATCTTCCTCTGCTCCAAGAAAAGGGCAGCCTCTTTGCCTCTTCTGTCTGCCTTACTGCCACAATAATAACCTGCCTCTGCTTCCAAACTGACTTTCTCTCAACTTCAACAGCCTCAGTGTTACAGGTTAATTGCTCAATCTCCTTACAAGCACCCAGGTCCCTTCCCTAGCTTTGTTCACACCTTCTTGGTTCCAGTAGCTAACTTGAAGATGTATTGCCACACTTCCAACTTCAGATAACAATTTCACACTTGTATCAGAGGACACTGGACCTTTAACAACTTCGCCAGCTAGGTGGATTGATTTAAACAAAGGTTTCTTCACTCTAGAAAGGGTTCGCCTCTTGGCTTGGTTAATGCTTGTACTTCTGATTAATACGACAACTTCTGCGGTTAAAGAACAGTCCTTCTTATGTTACAAGATTCAGTCTTCAAAGGAATAACACTTTTAGGCATATGGGACCACTCTTTAAGGTATATATTTGGCCTTAAGTATTTGTAAGAGTTTGTGTTCCCACGTATTAACACAGAGACCCTTTCTACTATGGTGGGGAATCAGAATTGGTCACACGTGACCTTCCTATGATGTCTTAAGATCTTGTAACAAATGTGAAAGTCTGTGTCAGAGTTTTCGGAGTACTTCAGAAAGCGTTCGCCTTTTATTGGATACATGCGACCATGACAACAACATTTTAAAGTTCGACAATGGGAAATGGCCTGCTTTTCTTCACACGCGAGCACTATAACTTGTACTAGAAGTGCGTGTGATACATTTACATTGTAAAGAATAGCTTTCACAACGGCGAACAATTTATACTCGCTTCTACTTTCTAGCGAGCCACTTTAGAGCTGGTAACAGTTACTGGCAAGAGTTTATAAGTGAACCTGAGAGCCAATCTTTACTCACCGGCTCCAGCAACACTGCGGTTGCGGGCTGCTTCCACTTCCTGACTTCTTCCTCTTCTAATACGGTTATAGGCACACTTGGGACCCACACCCCTCTGCAACATGGGTGTCCTCGGGTTGGCCACACCAACTGGAAGTCTCCTGTACGCCTTTGTCCCTCGGCTTGCTTCTTGCCATGGGCCTCGGGCTCCAGCACAGTCTCGACTCTTTAATTACAGAAACTAGGCACACCTAGGAAGACCTTCACTTTCAGCATGTCTCTCTCAGTGCAGTCACGGCAAGGCAGGGTTTATGAATTCAGGACCCCCTCAGAACTTGCAGGTGAAATCTGCTTTCTCCACGTCCCGGCGTCCCTTAAGTGATCAGACTTCCTCACGAACTGCCAGCCTCGTGCTCTTCTGCTTCTGCTACTGCTGCCATTCCTCCAGCTCCTGCGCCAGCTCCAGCCTTTTATGCCTCTTAGGTGGGGCAATTGATTTCAGGTGCAGGCCATTACTATTAATTGCCTGACCCTAGCAAAGGCTGTTAGGCCCAATTGCCTGTCCTCCACTTCTGCATGCCTCATCAGTGCTCTTCTTCGTCTCAGTCCCTATGGGATTCTGGGACATGTAGTTCACTTTAGCCAAACTAGGTTTTCCCACTTCATTAATTTGGCAAAAAGCCATCAAAAGGGAGGGATTACGGGGACATTTAAAAAGGGCTTCCTCCCAGTCTTCCTGGTCTGATTTCCCCCTCCCCCTCATGTGATCCTCCAGCAGTACACCACCCCCAGGGAGCGGGATCAGAAAGCACCTGCCTTTCCCTTTGCCACATGAGGAGGGTCCCAGACCAGGTTTCTTGGGAGAATCCCTTGTGATTCTTCACACAGCCAACATGCTGCAATAAAAAGGAGGACAAGGGCATTCCCAAAGAGACAACAAAGAAACTGCCAACTAGAGGGACATAAGGAAAGTAGTGACAATAAGAGTATGCTAAATTAATGCAGAGGGCATCATTACAAGTGTGCTGGTCCGGTAACAACGGTGCCGGTAAGCCTCTTGGCACCGTTGTTACCGGACCGGCACACTACGGATCTGCCTGCCAGAGTTGCTGTACCCGGCAGGTCAGACCCTGCCGGGCACAGCGGCCACGGTAGGCAGACTTTCACGGAAGCACCGGCACCGTTACTAACGGTGCCGGTGCTTCCGTGTTCCCCACTACCAAAGAGTCCTACAGGAATTTATGGGAATGGGGAACAACATTTTATCTGCACCTGACTTCCCGGACCGCCGGGTTGTAATGCCCTGGTCTTTCCGGCTAGTCAGGTGCCGGTAAAATGTACAAGTCTGGCGCCAACCTGTCGATTTTACCAGCACGGTTACCGCCGGACTTGTAATGAGGCCCAGAGTCTAGAAATTACCACATAGCACACATGCCATCCAAGGCTTCAGCAATTACAAAGTAGGGGATTGCCCCAAAAAATGGTAGAGCTATTGAGGGGGTCTCAAATAATCACACAAAAAGATACAAAAGCTGTAGAGAAATAAATTGGTAGACTATAGTCTTAATTTGCATTGTATCAAAAAAGATATCCTAATAATTCTTCCTTGAAGCAACTAGAGATAATCTAAGTGAAATCGAACACAGTATAAAGACAATGTTAAAGAAACATTATCAAAGATTTATTTCACAGAAAAAAGAAAAGAAAGTTCTAATAAACAACTGACATATAATTTACAGTGAAAACAAGGTGCATGTAAAAAAAAATGTAAAACACCAAAACATTTCAACTATTGAGAGAAACAAAAAGAAATGTTCAGTACATATAAGCAAAGGTATACGTTAACAAATTTGCCAAAGTTGAACAGTAAATGAAACACAAATCAAAATGAAAAAACAACTCAATTCATTTGTGCAAAAGTATAAATTCACTTGGACAGGTCTGCCAAATCAAAATGAACAAAACAACTCAATTAATTTGTGCAAAAGTGTAAATTCACTTGGACAGGTCTGCCTCGGCACAGCTACGGGCCAAAGCAAAAAAGGTGCCAGAGTTCTTTTATTTATTTTAAGAGGGGCTCAGACCATGCCAAATCACATGAGGCAACCGGTCATCTGGATTCTAAGAAACAAAACATGAGGTCATCCCACTCAAAAATCATTCACACATGGGTTCAGTGGGAATCAACAAGGGGAAACCATGTACCACTTGGGTGATGTCGCAATTTAAAAAGGAACAAGAAGATGATACATTCAAGATTAATAAAGACTTCAATGCAAAATGTATTGAACATTTATTATGTAAACAAAAGCGATGAAAGAAAAACAAACTGAAAAAGCAGAAAATTAATTAATCAAACAATCAGAACAAAACTCTGGGGTAAAGTCATATAACCCCTGGCAGTCCACCTACCAAAGCCACTGAATCAAACATCCATCCACATTCTTACGACAATCACACAACAAACACAAAAAGTGCCCAAGACATAAAGTGCATATACTTAATTCTGTTAAAAACACAACAGGTAATAAATACTGATCAGCACCATCCTAATACATACTCTGCGCCACTACTCTGTATCTCATTGCAGTACAGATAGTTCACACTTATGTACACAATAGAAAACAATGTATATTCAATAATAGCTGGCAAATAGCGCGGTTATTGATGCCAACTCGAGTTTTGGCCTAGGGTAAGTATCAAGATGGACAAGAATCAGCGACCATTGGATTTAAATAGTTTTCTATACACTATTGTAGCGTTAGCATGACAATGATTCTTGTCCATCTTGACCAACAATTTTCTTTGTTCTGAAGAAGGCTGGGTCTTATGAAAGTGATCTTTACCCTAAGCCAACGTGCGATTGTTAGTCCAGAATAGACCTTAGGTCCTAATCACTCACCATCCAATCCATGAGCCAACACGAGTGCCATTTCAGGTGGAACATGGGTTCTGAGCCAACTCTCCTTCCTCGTCTTCTGCTGCCCAACACAAAATAACAGTTTTATCATATTTGTGCAGAGTGGGATTAGAGAGGGGTGCAGGGAAAGTTAACTCTCCCACGTTTGATGGATTTCTATTGCCATTTGTGAAATCCCTGGGTAACTATATGAGCAGCCACCTCTTTTTAAATAAAAGAATATACCTGGGACTGACTGGGTTGATAGCCTTCAGTCAGAGGCATTCGAAATGGGTTCCCAGAATAGAAAATAAAAAACAATAATGATGCTGTGCTAGCCTCCAAATGTTGCCATCATGTTAAATGCTTTCTCTACAGCAATATCCTGAGGTTCTATGTGCTGCACCTTAACTCAAAGTAACAGTCTCTCTGGGAACCACTACACACACACATGGTCATAATAACAGTCCCTACTGTTGCTCAACATTCACACTTTGATCAGAGTGTACCCTCTGTTTACGAGGTGCTCTGGGAAATGATGGCCCCTCTATTAGTGTTTTTTAGAAACTAATCACAAGTTGACAATATTTAAGAGATTTGTCAACTCGAGTAAACACTAATTTGCCTGCTCCCCATCAACTACTGAAAAATGACGCATTGCTGTGGGAGCTTGCCACATTACCCTAGCACCTCATTTTCATGATTGATGCAATCTTTCTCAGATTTCAAGACAAAGACCCCCTTTTAGCCAGCCCTCACCAATTTAGGGCCACCATTTAACGTTCAGTACACAGCTGAGAAGCAATGTGAGATGTAAGGCTTATATACATGCAATGTGTCTAATTATTGACTTTGTCAGCATGTTATGTTTACTGTTTATGAGCACACCTTTCATTTGCCTTTCTCCATTACTCTTACAACCACCCTATGTTTCCTCCTTCTCTACTATCTTTTTCTTTTCTCTCCCACCTCAGATGGCCCGAATGTTGCTTGACCGAGGTTGCAACGTCAACTATGCTAGCAAGACTGGGGACATGGCTCTGAACATCATGGTCAAGCGTGCACGCTTTGAGTGTGCCATGGTGATGCTTACACATGGAGCCGATGCCAATGCTCAGGGGGAGGGCGGGAACACCCCGCTGCATCTGGCCATGAAGGTATGTGGCTCTATTGGCTTTCAAATGTATTGCTCAGTTGGTGGTAGCTGTTAAAAGAAAAGAGATGTTGGTAAGCTGTCTCATACTATGTTCTGCTTAGATGGTGTAAGATCTGGTAAAGTTGTTGGCAAGCTCTTAACTAGTATACATTACTTGTTTTATGCCATTGATGGCATCTAGATGTTTCAAGGCTTTCTACAGTCATCTTTTATTTTATTTATTTATTTATTTATACCGTGCCATAGCCCATGGGCATCAGGGCGCAAAACTTAGGACACATAGGCTTTTAGGATTTGGTGACTGGTTTACTCAAACAGGGTTGTTTTCAGGCTTTTCCTGAAGACCTCACAGTTTGCTTCTGTTCGCATTGATATGGAGAGTTTATTCCAGTTTTTTGCAGCAGTAGTGGGGAAGGATCTGCCAGATCCTCTAGCTCTTTTGATCTGTGGTATGATCAGGAGGTGTGAAGCACTAGAGCGCAGACACCTATTTGGTAGGTATATTCTTACTGTTTGCTTCAGATATAGTGGGGCCTCTCCATGCAGACACTTATGCGTAAGGGTCAGTGTCTTGAATTGAATTCTTTTTTCTATTGGTAGCCAGTGTAGCTTCTTACGATACTGTGAGATGTGCTCTCTTTTTGTTGAATTGAAAATTATTCTGACCGCATCGTTCTGGATTATCTGCAACTTTTGAATGTTCCCTTTGCCTGCCCCATTCAATAATGCGTTGCAGTAATCCAAGCAGGGCATAATTGTGGCCCAAACCAAAGTCTCGCGATTTTTGTGAGATTATAATAAATTGATTTGTTGTAGAATTTTTAGATGGTAATGTGCATTTTTTGTTACATATTTGACATGGGCGTCTGCATTTAAAGATGCTTCAAAAATGGTGCCCAGGGTTTTTACCCTTTCAACCCTTTTATGTCGCAGGAGTCGATCGTAAAACTTGTGTAGGATGGGTCAAGTTTCTTTCTAACCTGGCTAGATCCGAATACCATAAGCTCAGTCTTGGAGCTGTTTAAACACATCCAGTTTTGTGTCATCCACTCTTGGATGACCGAGTAGATGTGGTTGAGTGTTTTGTTGTCCCTAGCGTGGTCCCCACTGAGTTTCATGAGCAGTTGGAAATCGTCCATGTAATTAGTAAAATGGAAACCCATCCTTTCCAGTTTGTCACACAGGAGTCGTATATAGATATTAAAGAGTTTTGGGAAAATATAGGCTCCCTGTGGTACTCTGGACTTAATTTCAATAGGGTTCGAAAATACCGTGCCCCAGAGTATCTTTGATGTTATTTCAGCTAAAAAGGAGTCAATCCATGCTATGGCATGTTTAGAACAGTTTCCAACTTTAGCTAAGGTTTCTGATAGTCTGGCGTGATCAAGAAGATCAAACGCCGTAGAGGGATCCAGTAAGACGAGCAGGCCCGTTTTACCCTCATCCAAGCGACTTAAGATTTGAGTTTGCAGATCTAGTACTGCAGTTTCAGTACCATAATTCTGGTGGAAACCCGATTGTTTATGGTGAAACACTGAGGTAGATTCAAAATGGGTCTGCAGTTGTTTAGTGGTCGCTTTATCTAGTAGCTTTAAAAGGAAAGGGTTGTTTATTATTGGGCATAGGTTTAAGGGATCCTTCTCACTAAGCCCAGGCTTTTTAACAATAGGAGTGACCACCACTTCCTTAATGGCAGTTTGCACACTGTTATGCGCAAAAGAGGCGTTTATAAAACGTGTGAGAAACGGAGCAAAGATGTTAATATGCTTGAGAATGATTTTCGAGGGGAGGGTGTCCCTGATGAAAGTGGTGGGTCTGTTATTAGCAAGCATTAGCAAGGTATCCGCCGTAGTTATCTCTTGAAAGTTAAACGTTGGTATGGTACCATATTCTTCTTTACAGGTCTCTCCTTCTGGTTTTAAGGATGTCTTTGTGACCCCTTGTGCATTGTGAATTTTTTCACGGGCTAAAAGGACTTTATTTTGAAAAGCCTTTTGTACATTCTCGCAGTCTTCCTGGTTGGGATTAATATCTTGGGTAAGAGCAACAGGTTTCTCCCAAGATCTATACAATTCAAAAAGCTTTTTGATGCTATGTCCTGCGTGTTCAATTTGAGCATCATAATATGTACATATTGCTTCAAGAATCCTTTTCGTATAATTTGTTTCAGTGATTTTCCATGTGTCTCTATTTTCCACAGAGGGACCTTTAACCCATGCTCGCTCCGCTTTCCTTTTGTCCTGTTTGAGAGTTTTAAAATCTTCTGTATACCATTTTTGTTGGTTTGGGTGATCTCTAATTACATTTGTTTTAATTGGCGCAACCTCTTCCATCAGTTGGGTTATTCAGAGTTTGTACCTTTCTGCTAATAAGTCTGGGGACTCCGAGTCCGAGGTTTCTGTCATGATGGTTTGCATACATGTTTGCAAATTTTTATTTTATTTATTTTATTCAGATTTGTAGAGCGCAAGTCAGCATCGTGGTGCTTGTTACAGACAATATCTTAGTTACATAGGATACTATATTTACATACAAAAATACAATATTTACAGTAGACATGTACACATTAGCAATGCAGTATATTTACATGGATTACTGAGAGTTTCCTATTATTTTGCAAGGAATGAGGTTTTCAGTTTCCTACGAAAAATAGGGAGTGAGTTTTCCGCTCTAATGTCTGCAGGAAGAGCATTCCAGGTCTTGGCTGCAGTGTAGGGGAAACTTAGACCTCCGGCTTTGGCTTTTTTGATGCGTGGGATGCATAGTTGATTGGAGTATTGCGTCCTGGTAGGACGGGAGGACGATGGTTTGAAGATGGTTTCTGATAGATAGGACGGGGCGGAGAGAGAGAGGCATTTGTGAGTGCCCTGACTTAATGTTATTATAGTTTTGGTTTTAAATTTTCTTAGGTGGTACATTCTATTTTGCTATTGTCGGACCCGACATATGGTTTAGTGGAAAGATCGCAGATTTCAACATTACGAGTTGCCACCCAATCAAGTATGTGGCCCCCAATGTGTGTTGGTTTAACAATTTGAATAGTAAGTCCTGCATTGTTGAGATATTCTTCCAACTCTACAGCTTCCTTGTCTTTTGTGTCCCTGCCAACGGTTTAAATCACTTAATAGTATGGTTGAAGTATTAGGGCGGTTTGAGGCATTAAGAATGGATAAGAGGTCTCCATTAAATGTAGGCATGTCAATGGGAGGTCTATAAAGTAGATAAAAAGTAATGCAGGAGTTTGCTGCTGGTGTTATTTTATCACAAAGGGCTTCACATCCTGAATATTCAATTTGTGATTCAACAATTCCTATTTCCTTCCTGCTAATAATAGCAACTCTGCCCCCCTTTCCTTCTAGATGGTTCTTGTGTAGCATTTTATATAATTGTGGTGTCGATAGCTCAATACTGGGGCCACTGCTCTCTTGTAACCATGTTTCGGTGAGGCATAAGATATCAACCTCATTCTCGAGGATATAATCGTGTATATCCAGAGAATGTTTGGGTAAGGACCTTGTATTAAGCAAGGCGAGTTTGAGGGTATTGGAGGCTGGTGTATTAATTGCCATCTGTGTCTTTATGTTTGAAACTCCTATGGTGTCTTCCAGGTTGTTTTTAGTGTGAGGTCCGTTAGACCTCTCATCATTAACTATGATGTCAATATTGTCTCCTGTATCTTGAAGGATTGGAGACTTGTAACCAGCAAGCTTTTCAGGGGTTTGGTCGGAGTTTACAGTTACCGCTCCGGCCATGTTAGCTTTAGTAGTCTGTGTTAGGCTATCTCTATTTGAAAGGAGGTCACCTGCTTTACTCAGACGGGAGCAAACCTGAGTTACCGTATTTGACAAATGCAATGATCTTAGCTTAGAATCGACTTTTGCTTTCTCAATCATTGCATAAACAGATGCAGCGCTCATGTTCACTTACTTCTGTTGCTTGCTGCAATTGGCTATATGTGTTGTTTTGCTCCTTTGTGCTATATGCTTCTCACTTGGCGGCAGTGGTGGGATATAGATATTGATGGGAGCTTTAGTACTAAATGCTTCTCTTTTGATGGCAAAGTAGGCTACAGATGGGGGCATGCTCTTTTTCTCTGTGTTTAGCTGTTGATGTTTGTGCTGGGACCAATATATTGGTTAGCCCTGTAATTGTATATGGTGTTCATTTGGTGGCAGCATTGATGTACATATGTTGAAGGGCTATGTAACGTAGCGTGTTAATAATTAGAGGAATGTAGATGATGCATTGATCTTTAGCCAATGATGTGTTTCGTTGGCAGCATCAATTAAGTACTGCATTTACCAGACTCTTAGCTTTACATGTAGATGGCTGTAAGTATCTCTGGGTACTTTTGTATTGTACTTGGCTCAGTTGAGGAGTGTTGGGCTACAGCTATTATTGTGCTTCATTCTCCACTGCCTCTGGATTCTATTGTTGGCCTGGTTAAAGTTTTGCAGAATGTGCTCAATGAGTTTCCTGCTTGCTATCACTTTAGAAATGATCTGTGCTGGGGGTGTGGGGGCTCGAGAGGGACCTATCTACATATGCTCTGGGAGTGTAGTGGAGTGCTGGACTTTTGGAGAGAAGTTTTGGATTGCATTGATATGGTAACTAGTATGACACTGCCTCGTACTTTTCTGTCAATGATTTTCCTTTCAACTGATAGTCGAAGTGTGGAGATGTGGGATTGTTCGGAATGGATTGATAGAGCATTGTTGATGGCCATAAAACAAATAATGAAGGTGTGGAAATCCAGGAAGAAGCCACATTGCGAGAACTGGGTGTCGGATATGCGGACACTCTCTTGGTATGAGAAGACTCAGGCAGTTCGACAACATCGGGAAACTGAGTACGAGGAGAGATGGGGGCCATTCAGGGATTTATTTGGATGAGGTGTAGGCTTTGGTTTATTTTGTGGATATTGAGGTTGGGGATTGGTAGGGGTGTATGTTTTGTCCTTTTTTTTTTGTGTTTTGTGTTATCACGTCTTGCCATGAGATAGGAGGGTGGGGATGTTTTCGGATTTCGTTTTGAATATCTGTTACTTTAGTAGTAATTTGCATTTTGTTGCACTGATGTATATTGAGTAATCTTTTGCTTGTTCCCATTCTGTTGTTACTCAGTTGTATTATGTTTTGTATAATTATTAAAGAAAGTTGATAAATAAAAAAAAAAAGAAATGTGTTTCTGTATTGTGTGGCTGGCACTTCCATTAACCCGGAGATCTCTGATCAGTTTTTCTATGTAAGACAGGTGGCTGTGTGTATGTCATGTTAAAAAGCATTTATATGGTGCTAATGCGTGTCCACAAAGGTGGAATATGTAACCCACCATTGGTGAACTGTGAAAGAAAGGAGGTGCAAAGGTGAGAAAAAAGGAAATATGGGAGTATGATAACAACAGCCAGACTCATGGAAAGAGACACATGGGTTGCAGGAGAGGAAATGTGGTTGTTTTAGTGGGAATGGGTGTGTAGTCATTGATGATGCATCAGACGAAGTGGGAATCAGAGGAAAGTTGATAAAACCCCCTAAAAAAGTGGAGCATTTTCTGTGATTGCAGAGTCTAGTACTTTGTCGAGTGCTACAAGAAATAGTCAGAGCCTGGCCACGTGATGCAGTCGAGATGTGCTCAAGCGTGCCCTTCGAATAAAGAGTCTTCTTCACCAGATAACCAATAGGAGCTCCCTTTGGTGGGCATGATATTCGGGGAATCGCCAAGCCCTCTCATAAAAATGCCAGTACCATGAGGTGGTTGTGTATAGGTGAGTACAGGGGCAGGGGATGAGGACGCCAAAGCTAAGAAGGGAACAGGGAATAAGGGAAAACCTGATTCTTCAAGGGCTATGTTAAGTAGATCATAAGACTTCAGACACTTGATGGGTTCATTCTGAGGTCTTTGAGGAAAAGGGAATATTTATGTGAGGGCAGTTTCAGAGATAAATAGATGTGTGATGGGTTCAATATGTTCTCAAGCATACTCTTAAGGCAAGTCAGTTTATATTGTCTTGGAGTATGTTTCATTTCCTCCTCAAAACAAGCTCCAGAATTGTAAATCTTGGACTGCCACGCCTAGTGGCCAAGTCAATAATAGACTGTGTAAGTGGTGAATGTAGACAGGGAAAACCAGATAGGTAGGGAAGAAACAGTTAAAGCTTGACATCCTTTTGTGGGACATGTTCTAGTGATGTAAACATGTCTTCTGCTCAGGGGTAGTCAGAATTTGAAGTCGTCAGCAACTATCTTGAGTATCATTCTTTGCATAGGAATTCATGGGCAGGGGCTGGATGTAGCTCCTGTGTATTGCGATTTTCTCCTGACCAGGAGTTACTCATGACTACCCAGGAGCTACTAAATTGCAGTCCCATTAATTTGTTGTCATGACCATGTACCTTGAATAAATTACTTAACAAATGTGCAGCACAAGAAGTTTAAAATAATTGCAGCTGTATGGTAAAATGCTATTTATATACAGTGATTTAACACAGGAGATGCACAATTCAGATGTGCCTGAAAGTTGTTGCAACTTTTTTCTGAAAAAACATGACATGTATCCGAAAGTATGCTTGGCATTAGACCCTTTCTCTTGCTATATTGAGCTGTCTTTTGCTATATTGCTGTTTCTGATCATACCTCTCTGCTCTTGCTGAATGGCTTTATATTTCTTTCCATTTAACTTCCTCTTCACATTGCTTTCCTCTCAGTTTTCTCGTCTCGCTGCTGCCTCTCCTTTAGTCATGAGCTTTGTTAGCCACTACATCTGTTTCTGTTACTGCATTGATGGCTGGTGCGGTCCCTTTTCCCGGCACACATTTCACGTTGCTATGATAAGTGCTACCGCTCTTATTCTGTGACACTACCTTGCTGCTGCTCTCACTCTCTTCTCAGAAGAATCAGGAGCTTATGCATAGCGAACCGCAAATCTAACTTCCACTTTAGATACAAGTTAAAACCATGTGACCAAGCCGTACATATTTTCTACAGGTTTCCTAATGCACCTTTGTGCAAATTCCCACAAACAGAGTGAATGTCACCAGGTGGCTTGGGGAGCCAAAAGTAGCTTTTGGTATCTGTTGGTATCAAGCTTATAGGTGATACCCAGGAGCTAAATAGCTCCCAGCTCTCATCAATTTAAAACCCTGCATGAGGTGGTTGAAACAATCAGTAGGGCCCATGCCCTTTAACTTTTCTGCCCCTGAACTACGTCCAGGATCTACAGATAGTAAAGCAGTGAGGAATTATGGGGACTATTAACTGAGGGTGGACTTTGAACTGAGAATAATGGGGTGGACCAGGCTGCCTGGAAGTTCTTGAAGCCTGCTAGGAGCTTTATGGTGATGAATATGGTGGTGTGGGAGCCAGGATTCCTCTTGGGCTGAGGATTGTGCGAGTTAATATGCATAATCCAGCCTGACCGACCCTTCCCAACCTGAACTGCAGTTACCTTGCCCTGTTAAGAGGGGAGCATCAAGCACTTTGGTCGAAACAAAGGTGTAAAGTCTGCTTACCAGCTTCCATTTTTTAGTTCTACTTTGGGCATTATGGCCCTTTTCATGAACTGAGTGAGGCTCATGTTTGTTCGTTATTTTTGTGTTTTGGGAATGCAACAGGTCATCTTCCGACTGCTGCAAAGGACTTGCAGTCATTGTACCAAGCAATAAGACATTAATGTAAAATGACATTACAAAACGTGACATAATATAACATACCACACCCTAGTTTGCCAGAATAACATAACTGGCTTTATGTCCAAAGAACAAAACATAATTAAGGCATGGGGGAGCAGAATAAATAATTGGACCATCAAATAAAAATGAAAAAGGAGCAAAATTCCCTTGAATCCTGAAAAATGCAATTCGGTTACAAGATTGAAATTGGGGAGGGAGAATTAAAAAGGAAAAACATCAGTTTGGAAGAGCATTAGGTGTCAATGTAGTGATGGAGACAGTGAAAGCGCAATGAGATATGTGGGGACCGGCGCCCACATAAAAGCAAAGGGGAAGATGTACCTTAAAAAACATGACTTCATGTTAAAATTTCTGACAAATATCCATTTTGGGAACAAACCACACAGATCCTAACTGAACAACATTGTGTAATATCCCAGCAGCTCAAAATGCCATTGCGTAGCAAAACATAACGTTGAGTAGCATTCATAACCAAACAAAGCATAGCATTCCAGATAGTGTTGTAGAGAAGTGTGTAAGGAGACCAGGAATAAACCTAGCATGACATGTCCCACAGGGATAGGAACACCCAATAACCAGAAACATTTTGTGACAAACCTTGATCCCCGTGCAAACACAGCATTAAGTAGCCAACATACAAACACTTCAACTTCAGGCTCAACACTTACAATCCAATTATGCTTTCCTTTATTTTACATGCAGCAGCCAAATAGACTAAATGGCCAATTGCATACATTTCCTCTGAAAACCTGAAACAAAACAGTTTCTGCAAAACAAAGGTTACACTTCCAAACACTCAATAGCCATAGTGCTCTAGTAAGTGCACATGCTCCTCCACTTTATTTGTTATTTGAAGCAGGAGATTAGCATTCCTTTTTCCTTCCATCACCATTGAGGCTTGATTGTTACTTAACTTTGAGTGGATGCAAGATGTTGTGCCCTGCATCGACAGCACTTATCTTGATGCGGGCTGAGGACTGGCTCAATACCTCCTAAAAACATAGTCCTGGTCGATGGCGAGTTCCTCATAAGCTTGCAGACTTCCCAAGCAGTCCACTGTGCTCATGCCTCTCTCCTCACTTGCATTCTCAGCACAATTCGCAAAGGTTGCCTAACGAAAGTGATAACTACATGTGACTGTCGGAGGGCTATGAACCACGTTGATCTAGTGTACAGAATGCACTTCATGTAACGTGCAAAGAAACAGTTATGATTGTCAAAGCTCTGTGGCGATGGCACAGGCTTTTGCTGGGGCTTTATCGAGAGCACCAAATTGCTAATTTTGGCACTCAAGATCTGAGGTCAAAACCCTCATTTTTCTTTTGTGATTTCTGTGGAAACACTTTTGTGGAATCAATATTCTCACTTAAGGAATACCACGTAGTGAGAGTCTGGGAGTGCTGGTTCTGCAAGGCAGACCCTGTCCGCTCGTGCAGAATGACTGTGCACCCCAGAACAGGGCATTAAGTCTTCTCTATCAAACACAGAGCCCTTAGCATTTATACAACATCCGAGTGTACGTAAATATTGCAGATGTTTAGCCGAGATTCAAGGTATTTTGACCTAGAGTTGCAGCCCTCTCCAGATACAAATCTGGTTGCGTATTTCAGAAGGGTGCTGTTGTCTTTAGTGGATTTCAGCATGCTCAGAGTCATTCGGCACATGCAAAATGTGGTGGTTTCTAAAGGGGAACAACTTTATCTGCTGTAGATAGAAAGCCCAAGCCCTATCATGAGGGAGGCAGTGATCCTTGGGGGGCCAGTGGTAACAGTCTAAGTGCACGGAAGAGGAAAGACTCTTCAACCCCACTCCTGCGTGATGCAGGAAACTCTAAATCCATAGATCTCATGACCGCTTTGATAAGCTAAAGATGGCATTCCTGGCATGGTGACAGCATCAGATCTCCATATCCTTTTGCCCAGAAGTTGATGAGCAAGGCACTGACCATTACTCCTTATTGTCAGGGAGTGCCCAGCTCTCCTTGCTCCCATGAGGATTCATGTGAGCAGGACAAGTATGTCTGGAATAGTGGCACCTCTCAGAAAGGAAGAGCCCCAGGGGGGTCTTCACAAATGATATAATCCAGAGATGACATGTTTGACAAAGATGAGATCCTGCTTCCCAGTACTCCAGAAGGTGGCCATCAACGAAAGGCTTCTGGCTTACATGGATAAGCAGATCTGGAACATGTTTGAGACAGAATGCCCCATACTGCACATAGTAGGGAAGGTGATCCATACATTTGTGGTTGACCATAAAATGCTTGCCTTCATAATTAAGCACCACAGAAACCCCTAAATGGGTTGTGCAGAGCTTTAAAAGAGAAGTTGTTGGACCGATCGGGCCCCTTCAGTAAGATCCCGGAAATGTCGGAGGATGTCAAGTAGTAAGGGGAGCCCACGGATCTGATGGTACTAGCTGCCTGGCCTTAGCAAGCACTCTGTACACTGACTAATTGTGCCATATCCCCAGAAGCAAATCATTTGCTGATCAAATTAGATCCTAAATTGAGATAATTAGTGACCTCATGGGCCAATCTGGCACCCCAGGAATCAGCAATACCTGGATAAGATCGAATGCTCTTTCAAAACCATTTTCCCTTCTAAGGTTTTCCGTAAGGCTGGTCAGAGTAGAGGCTGTTTTCTTTCAGGTCAGTTCTCAACATCGAGGAGATTTGTGGCGATGGCAGGAACAGAACCAGCAAAGTCTTGTCTTCCCTCTGAAAGATGAAGCCAACAGGCACAGAGGCTAGAGAGGAGCAGCAAAGCAATCAATAATTAGTCAAAATCAGTTGCTTCTCTTCTATCATTTCAATACGCCTTCAGTATTGAAAAGATAGAAGAGAAGCAACTGATTCGACTGCTTCAAGTGGATGACAAGACAGTTTTTTTCCTTTCCTCTTGATGGGGAAGAAGTTGCTTAGTGCATCTTCTTTGTAGCATTCTTCACAGAGGAATTGGCTGCTGAGGTTAAGCAGAAAGCAGAATGCATTGCAATTCCGTTTTCAGTCCATTGTGGCAGCCTTCAGAGCAAAAGTGGCATATATGTTATGTTATTGGCCATTTGTATAGCGCCTTTTACCATTGGTATGATTTTAAAGTGCTGTGGGTTGAACGCCCTCACAGACCGTAGTCCAGGTCAGTGAAGAGAGTAGTGTAGTAAAGTGCTTGGGTGCACTCGGTATGTGTGCAGCCAGGTCAGATTAAGTGGTGTGTAGCTGAATTCTCGTGCCAGGCGTGGTGCAGTGGTTGTGTGTGAGATCAGTAGAATGTGTGCAGCAAGGCCATTTGGACTTGGGTAGTTGCATTCTTGCAGCAGCAGAGTTTGTGAATGGGATTATGTGTGCAGCTAGGCCGATTTCTGTGGGGTTAAGCTAAAATCCAAAGACTGTTGAGGGGATCATGGAGGTGTATAAGTATGTGTGTAGCTAGACCAAATTAATCGAGGGGTATAGCTGCATTCTATTGTTTGTTGATGCAGAGGGAAGAGTTAGCATATTGTTGTGTTTGAGTGTCTGTGTGCATTCGATGGTGAGCCTGTTCCTGACGAGTTTCCAGTGCCTGTCAAGAGGATGGTATCTCCCTTTGGGTTCGCCCCAAGGTCCTCCCTGTGTCTTGTTGGCTCTGCAATTGCTTAATTGGCTTTGTCTGTTGGACATTGACAGCCAGATCTGGCCCAAATCATATTGTTTCAATATTGGTGCTCGAGAGGCCCTCAGTAATTATGCTAGATACATTCCCAGATATTAGGCTTAGCAAAGACTCTGTATGTAGTTTCACTCAAACATCTCCAGATGAGTAAGATTAGCAAGGATGGGTATCTCCTGGACTGCTAGTGTAGTGCATATCTGGAGGTAGTAATGATCAAGCTCAGTCATGGCATTGGTACATAAGTGCTATTAGTGCATGGGTTACAAGTCTAGCACAGTTGGTTCAGATAATTGGAGATATATATCTCTTGGCCTCAGAGCGTAGTCTATAACTGGTGGAGGGAGGCAATGATTCAACTCCATCAAGGCGTAGGTACATAGGTGCTAATATGATGCAGGTTTCAAGTCTAGGGCAGTGGCTCCAGATAGTTGGTGGCAGATATCTCCTGGACTGAGGGCCTAGTGAAGGGCACGTATTGGAGGGGTTTCCAAGCCATTTCTGGGACGTGGTGGTAAGTCGGGTGGTCAGGGCAGTCCCATATACGTTTTAGGGGAAGAGCCAGGTTTTGAGCGCCTTCCGGAAAAAAGCCATGTAATCTTGTCTGTGTCAAATGCGTGGAGGCAGTGAGTTCAACAAAGTTGGTGCCAGGGTTGAGTAGGTGGACCCTCCGATTCCTGGCCGAATTGGAGGTGGGGACCACTCGGGGGGCTGTGCTTGACCTTATGGTGTGAGTTGGGTGGTAAGGCGTAATCTTTTCTTGTAGGTATATAGGACCTGTTTTGTGCATTGCTCGATGAATAACACACAGGAATTTGAAGTTTGCCCTTCGTCCAATTGGGAGCAAGTTGTAGGGTGCGGAGAGAAGGTGAAATGTGGCCCCTTCGTCCCTGTGCCAAAAGCAGTCTTGCAGTCGTGTTTTAGACTCCGAGTGACTTTGTACATGGGCCAAAGTGCGTGAGGAGACACATTTTCAGAGTGTTAATATATGGCCTTATATATTTCCTAAGGCAATAGCTCCCTGTAGCGGTGACAACAGACAAAGCGGGCAGTCTCTACTTTGCATGACTGCATCAGACAAACATACATCTGGCATTTGATTATATTGTATGATGATTGTGTGACAATATTACATGCAAGTAGTCATTTTTGATTCTATGTAGTAGTCATTTTTCATAGTGTTATATGGTCATAAATAAATGGTTCTATGTTCATTCATCGACAGTGCTTCTTTCGACGGGATCCCCGACGAAATCTATCTTTTTTTAAAAACAAATTGAAAATTATATTTTTTATTTTTGGGGGTGTTCCTCCTCTAACACCCCCTACCCCCTATTAATTTGATACTATTCCCAACCCTGCACCCCTCATATACACTTAACCACAACCACCTGTTAGGTAAGATGTTCATTTCTGTGATAAATCTTCCTCACCTTTTATCCTGGACTTGGTGACAATAAAATGACAATTTATCTGGACAACATGGTTTTCATGTTGCAGAATGTGCATGTGGATTTGCCTCTGGATATTTTTCAGGAATTGGGTTTCGTTTTCTGATAAACTGGGAAAAACTGGAGCTATGTCATGTTATTCAGATTAAATTATTGGCGTTCCTGATAAACACTGAGACGGCATCACTGAAGCTCCTGAATCAGTAGGCACATGCAATCAACAGAGGCCTACACATGTTACTGGCAAGAGAAGGCATATCCCTCCGGGAGTTGGTCAAGTTAGAGGGCCTGCAAGCCTTGTCGATCCAGGCAACTTTACCAGTGCCTCTGTACTTCTGACTTTTTTTAGTGTCTAAAGATCCGGCATCTAAAAAAGGTTTGTTTTATATGCAAAAGGTGCTGCTCATCCTGTTAGTCAGGAAATACAGCACATGTTGTTTGAATTTTAGAAGCGTGAAATGGGAGAGCCAGCTTCAGAGATGAGCAACATTTGATCAGAGTCGGACACAAGCAGGTCAGGATGGGAGAGGGCCACAGTGGATAAACATCTTTAGGGGGCATGTGGGCAGTTTCAGGCTGGGCAATGCATATTAATTGCCTGGAGCTGCTCACAGGGGTGCTTTGTTGTGAAATACTTGGAGAAAGACTGGGAACAGGGCTGCATCTTTTTTTTATTATGGGCAATACTTTGGCGATCAGATACATTGATCATTTAGGTGGCACTCAGTCAAAGTTGTTAGCAGAATGAGCTAAGGGTTTCCTGCACTACTACCTCAGCAGGGGCATTTCAGGGCACACAGAATATCTTCCAGGGTTGTTGAATGTAATGGCAGACAGGAACTACTGGTATTTATAGACTACAGCTATTAGATGCTCGAGACAGAGTTTTTTTTCTCGAGAATTGATGGGGAAGATAGGCCTGTGCAACATAGATTTTGTTGCTTATTGACTCAATCATCAATTGAGGAAGTTCTACAATTAATGCTGCATCTGGAGGCTGCATTGACAAATGTATTTCTGCAAACCTAGGAGCCTGAGAGGAGGTATGCATTCTCTTCATTCATTATAGTCCCAGAGTTCTAACTCGGACACAAAGGTTGTCCTACTGACGATTACACTCTTCTGCACTATAGAAGATTGGTTTTGGGCACTTCTAACATATAGTTTCCCTCCTCACAAGACCAATGGGACAACCTCTTCTGTTAGTTGAGGTCCCTGTGACTCTGTTAGTTGAGGTCCCTGTGACTGATTGTCGTTACAATTTGAGGGCTCATATAATACAATACCAGCATACCATTTTGTGATGATGGGAATAGTTAACCTTTACAGTTAGTGGGGAATATGTAATGGTGCTGAAGGGGAGTAAGGGGTGGCAGTAAAGGCTGGTATTCATCAGGAATACTGAACTGGGTGGCTCCAGGGGTTGTGAAGAAGGTGCTTCTTGAAGAGAAGGGTCTTGATTTCCTTGTATTCCAAGCGGTTGGTGGCGGGTCTGATGTTGATGGAAAAGAGGCTCCCAAGTCACGGGTGTAGACAAAAAAGCTTGTTTCGTGGTTCTTTCATTTATGGTTCTCGCGGTGGCCAGGTTTAACTTTTGGTGATAAACTGACCATCAGAGGTGGCGACTTTATGTGTCAGATAGGAGGGAGATTGCATGGTGACGGCTTTGTAAATAACAAAGCAGGCTTTGAAGGTGATAAATGCGTGTAGGCACAGCCATTGAAATTCAAGGTGTGGTCATTTTGTGGTCATATCTGCAGAGAACTTTGAGGATGTCAGTGGCAAGGAGGATGCTTCTCAACGATGCTAAATTGGTGTTGGGTAGGCCAACAAGGGTATTCCATTCATTCTGGTAAGATGGGACCAGGGCCTGTATGTTAGCTGGTGCATAGTAAGAAGGTCTTGAGTTTACATAGGAGAGGCATTTAGGAGAGGCAGTTGGTACTATTATGTCTCAGTTTTCTTCACTATGTGCGTTTTGGATGAGAAGTATGTAGAAACCCAGAGACTTTATGCAGAATGTCAGCTGTTGGGCGAAACACTTGAGGTGCATTGTGACAGCTAGATCTAGATGTGGGAAAATTAGATGTTATGGGGAAGGTGTAGAAATTCAGTTTTGGTGAGACTTTGTTTCTCCAGCATTGGACATGCTGTGAATATTCCCAGTCGTTAGGCTGGGATTCCGTAGTACCATAGAACAGTTTAAAATTAAACTGAAAACCTCAGTCACTTTAGTGCTCTATTGTCATCATTGTGGGTCCTACTGCCCACAGCCAATGGAAAGTGCTCCTTAGCTCCACCCATGGAGGCCTATCTCAGATTTTTTTTAACTGCATATTTTGTGTTGGGAGTCCTCGATAAATCTCTCTTACGTCATTCGAAGTTATTCTTCTCAAAAATCAAAATTAACGTGTTTCAATGACGAATCAAGTATCCCCGTTCAAAGGAGTCTTATTTGTTATTTCCGGGACGTCCACTGTTTCCCCCCCTTCCCACAGTAAGACCATCTTAGAAGGCTATGATTTTGGGCCTACTAGAATTCCTGAGGACAGGAAGAAAAGTCTTTTCTAGCCCTGCACCTCATGTGGCCTAAAGAATATCTTCATAATAGAAGATCTCCATGAAAATTGTCTGTAGTGCCTCCACCCTCACCACATCCTTGGAGTCTGAGATTCGTCAGTCTTTCTCAAATAACACTCTGCGGCACCATCATTGAAGTTTGGTGACATTACTCAATAATGCCGGTGGGGCCTCTTACTCTGCTTCCGTATGGAGTCATGTTTCCCTGTGGCAGGGTAGGTCTACCTAGCGAACCACCTCTAGTAAGAGGTCAAGATCGCATAAAATGCCATCTGTAACCATAAAAAGGGCACACGGTGCACCCCCTGCAAGTTCCCAGTCGGAGACGACAAAAACACCATCCAGAATATTGGAGAAATCTCCTGGTTTGTCCACGCTCCACGCACACTGTAAGCAAGTGTCTGGATCTTCAGTGGGAAAAGGCCATACTCCTCAGTCGACGGCATCATCATCGGCGACAACCACCATGCCAGCCACGACCACGAAGCCCTCGTCATCGTCGACCACACCGTCGACGCCCAAAAAATCCTTGTAGTTGACCGCACTGTCGACCGAAAAGGTCCCATCGGTGGCAACTACAATAAAATCCTCATCATTGACAATTTCAAAAAAACTTCATCGATGACTGTATCACTGCCACTGGTGGAATCAAGTGCCATCGCATCAACATCATCGTCAACAGCAACTAATTCCACGTCATCTGCTGCAAAAAACGCATCCGTTATGCTGTCGCCGCTGAAGTCATCAGCTTTGCTTGCACCCTCTCGCCCTGTGTACCAACCCAGAACCTAGTTTTCAGACTCATTGGATGATGTCCTTGAAGAGCTACTTTCTGTTTCTTCGGAAGGGGAATTCAGCCCATCCACCCCAATACCGGACATGCCCCCTCCAACAACAGTGCCAGTTCAGGTGCCTCCAGGTCAGGAGGCCCCAAATCCAATGGATATTCCGGTACCACCTGCCCCTAGAGACGCTTCTATGGCCATTCTGGATACACTGAAAGCTCTTGTATCTGAGTTTCAGCAGAGGTTACTTCCTGCAATTCAACCACACCAGGTGCTCATGATCCATCAACCAGGGCCAGTCAGGTACCAGCTGCCCTTTGCCTCTCAGTAGAGGAACAGCGACTGCAGATGCCACTGCAGTTGACAGAGTCTGAGCACAGACCTGACGACCAGCAACAATCCGTCCACACCACTGACACGTCTGACGAGTTTGACAATATAATTCCAGCTGATGGCAAACCAGAAGTAGTCCCCACCAGGGATTGTCCACAGACAACATTGGGTCCTTTCATGCCTTGATGGGTAGGGCCACCAAGATGTTCGGTTTAATGCCAGAGTAGCAAAAGATGGATAGCCGCCTTTACCAATGGCGTGAGCAGCACAGGAAGTCCGTCCTGGCAGTACCCCTCCTAAACGTCATATGGGAGGATGGTCTTCTCATCATGACCAACCCATCATCCGCGCCTCCCAAAAAGGAGAGGTTCAACAAGAAGTACAGGGACCCAGACATGACGCCTTCATGCCTGCAAAGGCAACCAATGCCGGACTCTGTGATTTACGCAGCTGAACACAAGCAATCTGCGAATTCATCTTCTTCCTGCTCTGCCCCACCTGATAAGGAGTGTAAGTGCCTCAATGATTCCGGAAAGAAAATTAGCACTACAGCCACCAATACCATCAAGGTGGTTAATGCATGGCCATTCCTGCCAGATATGACTGATAATGGTGGTTTAAGCTGGGGCCCATTCTTGAGTTCCTTCTGGAATATAAAAGGCAAGAGGCGTAGATATACTCCAGAAATATGAAGCATCATCCGACCACGCCATCTCAGTCTCAATAGACATGGAAGATACAGGGTTTCGGCAACTTGAAAATGGAGCTGCCCTGCGTCGACAAGAATGGTTAAAGGCAACCGACTTCCTTCCTGAAGTCCAAACTAAAGTTGTCGACAACCCAGTTGATCTCTTTGGTAATAAGGTGGACGGAACCCTCCAAACCATCAAGATGGATACTGATACGGCATGCTCCCTAAGGACCTTGCAACAAATGCGTCAGTCCTTTCGTTCACAAAAGCCTCAATTCTCCAGATCTTTGAGGGAATACCGTTCCCCTTCCAGTCTCCATCCTACAAAGATCTGGCCTACACCTCACCGGACCCTTACAGACAACAATCCCAATCTAACAGGGCAAATCAACGCTGATTCGGCTCTCCTCAGTCCAGGGGCCAGTCGTCCAAGCAGGCCTGGCACTCCCGACACTGTTCCCTCCCACTGTCAACTTCCTTTTCTTGTTGTGGCTGAGTGTCCCACTTTCCCTCCTCCACCTTCTCACCTGAGTAAATCGTGTCCTCTTCCACTGGGCTCAAGGATCGATGGGATCTGTGGTCCTTCTCCTTTTTGTTTTGAAGTTTGAGTCTCGCACGAGAGGAAGCCACAGTGAAGGCTACTAGAGAGCACTTCCCTGAGGACCCCCCTCCCGGGAGGGACAAATTAGGGGAAAAAGCCAAACGTGGCAAAAAAACCCTCGGAATTGTGGCAGCTGGACTGGAAGATGCAGGATTCGGGTGGAAGAAAGTATTCGTCCAAATGTGGACGCAGGAATCTGAAGTAGTAGAATTGGAGTTCAGACAACAACGAAAGCCCAAAGCAATAGGCAGCAGGACAGAAAGTGAAGGGAAGATGGGGCGAGGCTGCTAGAAAGTAACCCGTATCGAGGTCCACACACTGGAAAGTAGCATAAACACGAAGGAGTACGGGCAGAGAGGAAGTAAGAAGAGAAAGATAACAAGAAAAGAAACTGGAAGAGACCGGGACACAAAGCGTAGCACAACAACGGCAGCCAAGGAAAAACACGGCTGACCGAAAGGTTGCAACGCGCAGATGTCATACAACGTAAAAGAACTAGACCGCTGCATGTACGTAGTTGAAGGCGTGCTGGAAATCAGGAAGTGTGGTAGTGACTCCAACGGGGCCATAGACGCCAATAACCAAGGCGTCGCGTGACACCCACTTCAGCACCCCAGTGGGAGGAAGACTGTCGGAATTCGTCCAAGAGTGGAGAAAGATCACCACTGACAAATGGGTGCTATCCCTCATCCGCTGGAATTTTTCAGGACACCACCGACCATCCCCTCATTCACAATTCCTATTCTCATGCAACTACTGAGACAAGGGAGATTACTCCCGAGGCTTGCTTCACATGCCCCACTCCCCTAACAGGTCTCCCATAGCTATTGTTACCTTTACTTGGTCGGAGCACATCACTGGTTCTTCCTGTTGTGTCAGGCTTCTGCTTTGCCAGTGAAAGCTTGTTCGGCTTTGCTCTTCTCTCTCTGTGGTTCCGCTGTGTATCGTTCCAGGCAGGCAGTATTGGCGTTGTTGTGGCAGCACTTGATCCACCTCCTCAAGGTCACTCCACTGTCTCCCGGATTCCAGCTTCGAGTTCGGCTTGCTCTCGCTCGCCCATAGAAAGACTCTTTAGGTCGGCAGCCGGCGTCCCTTCAGTGTCTAGGTTGCTCCTGCAACGTCCTGTCTTCTTTCCTGGTTCTAATCTCCCGAGCTGACTAGGCTTTGCACCTGTTGATCTCCTTAATTAGTCTTTCTCTGCTTTTTATCTTGTTGGACTGGGACCTTCCCAGCGGAGGGCCATAGTCTGTAGTTGGGCTTAGTTGTGCCTCCTTGGGGCCATCTCGTCCCAGTGTCTTTCCCATGAGTGTTCTGCATGACTCTGTGAATGTTCTTCTCAGTAACTTCATAGTACACATTCTGTTTAGAGGGAGTGTTAATATTAAAGATGTCTAATCGTACAGGAATAAGAGAAGGAGTATTAGTATAGTACACAGTATTACTGTCAGCCTGAACCTCGGCAGATCTTAAGGGTTTCATAGTTTTTAGCAAAGGAGGATTAGGGAGTTCCATCATGGAACGGGAGTCCTTATTCCCATAGGGGGAGTCACTCCCTGTGAAGTCCTCCCACTTTTTACCACTCATAGGGGGACTATCGTGTAGCAGTCTCACCTCCCTACTATCACAGGGAAGGGCTCCCCCCTGGGGAGAAGTGATGAGATCCTGTGAATTGTCATAGTAAACACCCTCTTAGCAAATGGGCAACAGCTCTCAGTGTCACTATTGGTATCTGTCCGCAGCTACAAGTCCTTTCAAGGCATGATGTCCTCCTGCATCCCTCTGATACCTCATTGCAGGCTCAACATGCAGCCCCTGCAAGTTGGCGCTTGCTGGACGCAAATCTCAGGGTCTTGTCAGGACCAGATCAAACTGAACCACCGTTTCAGGGAGCCCTTACACTGGTGGTCCATCAAGACCCATCTAGTTCAGGGCTCCCCCTTTCGGCTGCCCTTTCACCAGGTTACAGTCACCACAGATGCTTCCCTAGAGGCCTGGGATGCACACTTTGACAATCTACATGCCAGGGGACTTTGGACAAAAGAGGAGAAGGCTCTCCATAGCAATCTCCTGGAGCTGTGTGCCGTCTTTTGAGCGCTCAAGTCATTCCTTCCAAGAGTCACAGGAAAGGTGGTACGGATCTTTTTGGATGACACCACTACGATGTTCTACATCTGCAAACAGGAGGCTGCAAGATACCAATCCCTGTCGTTGAGGCGCAGTCCCTATGACACTTGTTCCTCGTTCCCCTTCATCTCCCGGGACTGCAGAATACCATGGCGATTCCCTCAGCAGGGAGGTTCGCTCTTGTCATGAGTGGGAGTTGACGGAGAATAAGCTCCAGCAGGTTTTCTACTTGTGGAGAACCCCGGACATAGACCTATTTGCCACCTACCAGAACAAACAGTGCACAGCTTTCTCCTGCAGGTTTCCCTACCCCGAGAGCCTGGGGGATGCCTTCTGGTTCCCTTGAACAGGGAAATACCTCTCCAATTCTGCTGGTGGCTCCGGTTCTAAGTGTCTTCAGACAACATCAGCGCAAACTAATTTTAGTGGCTCCGACATGTCCAAGGCAGTTCCGGTACTTCAACCTCCTAGAACTCTCCTCTGTGACCCCAATGAGACTTTACCCTCTTCACAATCTGCTGTGCAAGACCAAATGAGACATTCTTCACCACAATCTAGCCTCTCTCACCCAGCTTGACTCCTGTGTTCCTAGAATTCAGCGCTATCCCGCTCCCTCAAGACTGCAAAGACGTTCTAGCGTGGGCTTGCGCTCCCTCTGCACTTGCTGTTTAAGATATGGTGCAAAGCCAAGAAGCTAAACCCTTTCCCTATTCAAACAGCAGCCGTGCTGCCTTACTTGTATTTTTTTTAAAAACTTTATTTAGGTTTGGCAAGCACAATAAAACTAATCATCATATTGTTGTTGATGGATAAAATCAGTGCTATATTGATCATGTGGTTCAGTCAGTGTTACATATAACTATTTTAGTCTTTTTCAGGGAATGCCTGAAATTCACCCCATATGTCTTTTGACCGGGAAGAGATCGGCTGCCTTGTTATATAAATATCTTCACAGTCACTGACCCATGTTAATTCCCTCAGTCAGTCCCGGTCATTGGTAGGATGTAAGTCTTTCCATTTTTGTAAGATACAGCGCTTAGCTGCCATGTATCCAATATTCAGAAAGGACCGCAGACACCGCTCAGGGACCTCCCTCCACAACCCAAATAGGACACTCATAGGCGACTTCAGCAACTGCTTCACTATTATAGTAGATAATATATCATAGACGCTTTCCCAGAACCATTCGAGCTCTGGGCAGGACCATAGCATATGTGCATAACCTCCATCTGCATCACATCTCGGGCAGCGATCATAATGTTGGGGGGATAGTTTCCCCAACTTGCGCGGTGTGTAATGCAACTTGTGAAGGATTTTATACTGGATTAGTTTCAATTCCATATTCATTGACACTGGGGGTCATTACGAGGTAGGTGGTAAGGGATTACCGGCAACGGTAAGGGTGGCGGTAATCCCTTACCCCCATATTCCGAGGTTCCTTAGCGGGTCCCACTATGGGCACCTGGTTTTACCAGGCGCCCTTAGCAGGAGCCACTAAGGGACTAGGGAGCTAATAACGGGCCCGCTATTAGCGGGCCCGTTATTAGCTCCATCCCCATTCCCATTGAGCCCTAAAGGAGCTCAAATGGGAATGGGGAATGGTTCTCGGAATGGAGACTTACCGGGTCCTCCAAGGTTGGAATGACCCGGTAAGTCCCTATTTCGGGAACCCGGACCCGGAATGCGGTAAGGGGTTAGCCATGGTACAAATACCACCATGGCTACCTCCTACCTCGTAATGAGGCCCATGGACCTCCAATGTCCATCAGTCACTTCCAACTCCAATTCCGCCGCCCACCTCTGTGAGGAGTCAGAAATGAAAGTCGGACACAAAATTGCCATGTTTTTGGTTAAAGACTTTTATTAACATAAAACAAGTTGGGAAAAGGCCTCTCTGACCCTGCTCTTAGAGGAATCTCCCTATCCATAACCAAAAACTAAGGAGCTGTCTGTACTAGGATGTCAAAATCCTTGTGTCCAAACGTTCTATCCTGACCCTCACACTACAAACCAAATTATAAGGTGAAAATGGAAATGTCTTTAACGTGGTGATTACAAAAAAGAGTTAATCAATGAAAATGATAACAGCTCCAATGTAAAAGTTCTCCAAGGCAAAATAAGCTTGGGTCCAGAGGGCGATTCCCTTCCCCTGGATTCTTCAACACTATGCCAGTGATTCTTGGTCTAACAGTTCTTTGTGTTTTTCTTGGCCACAACAATCCTGTTAGTTACAAAGCTACTTAGACTTGTAGTGCCTTCTTTGTTCAACAAACACAGTCCTTCCTTGGGACTTAATGTAGATTTGCAACTGCTGGGGAAACTCCCCTGCCAGGACTTCTTATGCACTTCTGACTGCCTGGTTTACTCCCCTGCCAGGACTTCTCATGCACTTTTAGCTGCCTGGTTTACTCGTATGCCAGGACTTCTTATTTCCCTAGGTAACAGTTCCTCTTTTACTTCCACAGTTGCATATATCTTCTTTGGCTTTGTATATCTGGTTGTTTCAACATTCACTCTGGGCTCCCCCTTATCTACATTCCATACACTCATATATGGCTGGGGTTCGTATTTGCAATATGACTTCTTGGTTTGCAAACAATCTCTATAATCTCTCTGTTTCTGTGGTTTTAAAGTTTACAAATTGTGCTTGTTGCGGTTGCCGAAACGCCCCATGGGCCCCACTTTGCTTGGGTTGACTCACAGGCTCTGTGTGGCGTCTTCGGACCCGTTCGTGCTTACGCGGCAAAGCTTTGCTGCTGTTTTCTACTCTGGACTGCTTCCACGTTGTTCCAGTTTCTTTCACGGCTCCGCTTCCACACGCCGGCCTTCCTTCAGGTCCTGGTAGGTGAAACATTGCTTTCTCAGGTTGCCCAATGCCCAGGAATCTTGCCTTGGTTCCTGGCATCTCTGCAGCAGGTCCTGGTTGCGTAATGTTCCTCTGCCTCCTTACTGGCGATCCCCTTGGCTGCGCCACACTGGTTCGTGCTTCCAGATTCCAAACGCCTCACAGAGAGGTGTAAGGACTTCTCCCAAACAGCAGCCTCCTAGAGTTTGTTTTCAATCTTTAAATGTCCCGCACACAGGTGCACTCTGAAACCAACTAGCACGCTCATTGATCTTGAGGCTCCTCTGCATCGATCCCTTCCTTCCTCCTCCTCATCCCAGTATTGGGGTATTTGTGGGAAATGGAGTCCATTGATGTTAACTGATGCAGATTACTTGGGAAAACACTCTCAATGGTTCCATATGATAAGCCAGTTTTATATGGAGGGGAATTCGAACTGGAGAAGGTAGTCCCGGAGCTCTTACTTTTTAGACCAGGGATGGATGTTTGGCCTGAAGGGTTTTGGGAAAAGTGTTCTCTATTTTCCCTAAAGGGCGGTATAGATGGATGGCAATAGGCCTTTAGGGTATGGGTATCAAGGTGTTTTCTTCATGGGCATATGGGGAACCATTTCTCATCCAATGAAGCCATGACATCTCCCCAGAGGCTATCTCCTTCCATGTCATCCTCCTTCATACAGCCAATCACGGGGTCAGGATCAGGTTACGGCTGCCATGCCCAGGCCACATGGGAGGAGGTCACCACCAGGAAAACAGCGATGACTCCCATTGGATTCATCACATGTCTCTCCAGGAGCCTATCTGGAATCCCCATATATAGGGCGGCCAGTATCCTATGGCAACCATAACAGTTGGATATAAGAACAACCAGTGCATTCTCAGGAGGCTCAATCAGATAGCATTTCCATCTTTTTGGATGGCAGGCCTCAGCCTATAAAACTGAAGCAGCTCTGTAGGCGTACCCTTATGCTCTTCCCGCCAAGTGTGGGGCATCAGAAACTGTCTCTCCGGGAAACAAATCCCCTATTGCTTGATACCACATTCTAGTCCAATTCAATCTCAGCGAAACATCCCATGTAAGGGAAAGGGCTGGGAATTTCCACAGTGGTAACCACCGGTAATACGGTTTGCTTGCTGCAGTTCTCCCAAAGATGGCTCTCCAGGCGAATAAAGTAGTCTGTACAGGATCAGACGGGCACTCATCTGTGTAGCTGGTGTCTAGTACCAAGAATTTCATGTCTATGTCCTCTGCTGCTGCCCTCTCTAGCTTAACATGTGGTTGTAGCCCATCTGATCCATATCAATAAGTTTGAAACTGCCCCTGACCGGCCAACCAATATATCTCCATGTGCGGCTTAGTAAACCCCCTTTGTTTTAAGGTCTCGCCATGGCCTACCATTTTTTCCTAATGGCTCCAGAGTGCCACAGAAATCTAGACATGTCACTATTCTCTGAAGTACTGCTTCCCTGGCCACATTGGTACATTGACCAACAAATACAGTAACTTGAGCACCAAAACCATTTTAATCAGTGCTAACCAGCCAGCCAGTGACATTGGTACCTTTGACCAAGGATCCATTTTCGTATGTGTGTACATAGCGTGGGTTGTGAAGTTATCGGCCATCAGTGTACCTCTATCTCTGGAGACTATGACGCCTAGATACTTGAACCTGCCCGGTACCCATTGTGAATGGAATTCCCCCCGGGCTATGGATGTGCTGTCGGTTAGAGGGAATGCCTCCGATTTACCATAATTCACAGTAAATCCCAAATACTGGCCAATTTGAGCAATGTCCTCCATGATAGGGTCTAAATTATTTTGAGCACCCCTAATATACAGGTACACATCATCTGCATATAGCGAGATGATCTATGGCTATCCTGCTAACCGATTTCTCCACTTCCTGTGGCGATGTCGAATCAAGTCTGCCGTAGGCTCAATTGCCAAGGCAAAAAGCATGGGCAATAGCGGGCAACCTTGATGTGTGCCCCTACCTTGCGCGAACGACCTAAACTGTACTGCATTGACCCGTACAGTGGCAGGCGGCCACGAGTATAGGAGTTTGATGTAGCAAATTATTCGCTCACCCAGGTTACATTTATGCAGCACCTTAAACAGAAATGACCAGGACACCATTTCAAACATCTTTTGTGCATCTAAGGCTACCGCCACCGCTTGAGCAGTAGGTGAAAGGCAGGACATTATATTAAATAGTCGGATAAGGTTCAAAGATGTGGATTTTCCTGGTATGAAACCAGCCTGATCGTGATGTACTAATGTCCACCTTTATGAGAGATAGCAGCCTGCAAGAGCCGCATTCCTCACAGGGCTTAGCAGGTTTTAACATAACTATAATAGTAGCTTCCCGAAGAGTCTCTGGGAATTGCCCCGTCTGCATTGATTCCTCCCACATTTTCAGTAAATAGGGGGCTAGGAGAGCCCCATACTGGATATAAAAGTCTGCAGTAAGCAGTCTGCAGTAAGCCTGTCTGGTCCTGGGGATTTATTTCTCGGTAGGTATTCTAATTACCTGTAGAATTTCTTCTACAGTTGAGGCAGTATTTATCTGCCCTTTGGCACTGTCCGCAAGAACCGAATCGGAATAGTCCCCAATAGGGCCTGTAGGCCCGCTTCATCATTTTTATCTTGCGCCCTATATACGTTTCATAAAATTGCACAAAAACGTCATTAATACCCTGGTCAGAGTACCGAATCTTTCTGGTCTCATCACGCACACCAATTATATAATTCGTACCTCTTTTCCATCCGGACCAGATTCGACAACACCCTGCCAGGCTGCTTCCCTTCCCATATCTCCTAGCTGCTGTTGGCTTTGAAAAGTATTTCAAAAAGTATTATAGGTGAGTGATCTAAATACGTATGGGGAAGTAAATTGGCCAACACTATCTACCCCACCAGGCACTCCAAGATTAAAAACCAAGATTAAAAATAAATCTATCCTAGAGGACATGTCATGCACCGATGAATGGTAAAAGAATCCTGAGCCGTCGGATATAAAGTCTGCCATATGTCGCTCAGGCTAAGGCCCTTCATTGGGTGTAAACCACAGCTTGCCACCTTCGATAGTGATTGGGCGCTCTACCCATGCGATTTAGGTTTAAGTTTAAAATTGTATTCATATCCCCTCCCCATATGATTGGCGTCAACGGGTAAGTCATGAGGATGTCCGTTAAGCCCGTGTAGAATATCGGGTCATCCAGGTTGGGCCCATACAAATTCACCAGCAGCACTTCCTTACTCAACAGCTTACAGTGTACTACAACAAATTGACCGTCCTGGTCAACATGCAAGTGTAATAACTCAAACACATTTATGGATTATGGTCAAGACCACTCTGGACTGTGTCAAGTAATTTGTGTAAAGCCTATTGGCCCCCTAGCCCTTAGCAAAAGTAACATTCCCATTACCTCGAGCATTGGTTTCATGCTGAACCAAAATGTGGATATTATGTCGGTTCACATGTGACACTAACTTCCTGGCCTTGGAATAATTTCTGAGTTCTATCTCATTCCAGCTCAGAATATTAACAGTCTCCATAGAGACCTAAAGTAAATTGCATGTTACCACATCCCCACCTATTTCGTATCTCAAAATAAGGAAGATGTTAAGAACAATGACCTGTACTGTGTGTTTGCTTAAACACGTTTTAAACAATTTCACCCCAACAACCCTTCCCGCATTACCCTTCCCTCATCGCCCTCCCAAACAGTGCCATGTGAAACCCCATCACCCCCCCCAACCCCAACAATAATGCTGGTACCATACCAGTCACATTGCATAGGGGACCGCCGCTTCTGCTTCCTTCAGCCTCCGATACTATCCTGCCCAACTATGTCAAGTATATATGAACAATGAACTTGTTTGCCTGCCCTACATTACTGCACAGTATATCGACCAAGTCTGCACACCCAAAAAGGAGTGAGTAGAAAATGAAGACGATACTAGGCCGTAAACACCAGCGGCAGCAGGTGTGCCAGGATCATTTGCAGTACACAGAGCTATCCACAGGTGGAAAAGGACAATATTTCTGACTCCTCGTTAGTATCTTGAAGAGCCTGGATGGGTATGTTGGCCTCAATAAAGGCCACTGTTTCCTCAGGTATCGTGGAAAAAAGGACTTTACCACTATGTTGTATTTGCAGTTGCAGTTGTAAAGAGCATTGCATACAGGGCTGCCCTTTCTCTAAGCAACTTTTTGGCTCCCAGAAAAGATCTGTGTTCTAATTGGATGGCAGTGGAAAAACCCGGGTAAATATCAGTCATGGGGCCTCATTACACAGATGGCGGTAATGGTTAACGGTCACCGTTAATGTTAACGGTGACCGTTAACCATTACCACCTTACTACGAGGTCCCTTAGCGGGTTGGTGCTTTAACGTCTGCTTTTTGCTAAGGGACCTTGGTGCTAATTACGGCATCGCAAAATTGCGGTGCCGTAATTAGCACCTTCCCCATTCCCATTATGCCCTATGGGCCAAAAATGGGAATGGGGAAGGGCAGTGGTGGAAGGGGGAATTACCGCCCTGCCAACCTTGGAATGGGGCGGTAATTCCCCCTTCCACCAAGGCGGTGCCGGTATTTTACCAGCATGGACCAAGGTGCTAATAGCACCTTGGTCCATGTGCTAATACCGCCATCCGTGTAATGAGGCCCATGGTGTCCTTATATCTCAAGGGGCCTTTTTCTCTCACCAGATACAATATGGTGTCCCGATCTCGGTAGTTCAGGAGCCTCACAATGATGGGCTGGATGAGGGGGCACCCGGTTTAGGTCTCAGCAACGGCGTTCTATATGCCCTTTCAATAACCAACGTTGACGAGAAGGCCTGGTTCCCAGGCAAATCTTTAAGTAGATTCTCAGTCGCCTCTTCCATCGGGCCATGGCCAAAGCCCTCAGGGAGCCCCCCGATGCAGACGTTATTCCTCCTAGACCTGGATTCCAAGTCATCACATTTAAGCAAGACTAAATCCTTGGCCATTACCGTCACTTGGTTCTTGAGGGTTACAATGTCATCCACCGTCACTCCGATGTGCGCCTCCGCCTCTGTCACCCTTGAACACACCCATTCCATTTTGCCTTTAAGCGTACTGATGTTAGTGGTTATGGCATCCAGCTTATCCGTCATTATGGTGAATCCAGCCTTCATACTCTCAATTAGCTGTTTGCGATTCGCTGTGCCCTGCTCTCCATACCCTGTTTGCTCAAGACAGGAGATGGCCCAACGCGCGGCCTGCTAGGCTGGCGTAAAAACGCCTCCAAGCTACTCTGCTGCTTCTGGTTACCCCCTCCTTTCATCATGGCAGCTGCAGGATACAAGCCAACATTACTGTACAAATGGGGGGCAACCCACCAAGAAGCCACACAGCAATTCATACCTTACTTGGGCAACAGAACTTCCAAAGTCACCCACTGTAGCCTCATGGGGGCCAGCAGTAAGGAGCATCTCAGAGTCAACTGTTGTGCAGCATCACTATGATGGCAGTCCCAAACAAACAATACCTCCAGTATCCAATATGCAGGGCTGGCAGTCTGCACTGACTTATGGGCAACAGTATGAGCCCCCCCGATACAAGAGAACCCTCACAATGGGCCTCAATGCACCCAGCCGTCAGCAGGGAATCACAGGCCACCACCTCAGGCCCCGTCAACCATGCGCCACCGTCGGTCAGCCCAACGCTAGTCCCTGCAGTGAGCACACAGCAGCAGCGCTGCAGGCCAGGCGCTGTCACTAATAATTCACAAAGGGTTGCCCGACATCCTCCGGGATCGCCACTTCTCCCCAGCAGCATCCAGGCTGGGTGTCTGCACACAAGTCAGGCTCCGGTCACAGGCTGTGAGCAGGAGCCACAGGGCCAGCTCCTATGCTCTCCTACAACACAGCAACTCCTGTCTGCCTAGAACACTGCTGACAGCCGTTGCAAGGCACCATGGGTGATGTCGGCTCGATCAGCGCCTGCAGAGTCCTCCACATGCCAGGCGCCTGCAGCGCTCCTCTCTCTACATCCTGGATACTCCCTCACGGTGTCAGGCCCCCAGCATACACCCAGTACACGTCTGCATGTTGAGCGGAGTGAAAAGGTTTCAGCGCGGTACGGCACCTCCTGTGCCAGCAGCCACAGCGGCTCCTCCCCTCACCATTGCCCACACGGCCTCATTTGTACAGAGTCCAAATACTCCAGCAAGGAGTTAAGTAGCCCCTTCAAAGTCTGCCAACTGGTGCTGCAGGGGTTCTGACAGGGGATTATTCACTTTCCTCCCGCTGGTCATACTATTTAAGCAACGAACGGGCTGGATACGCCAAGGCGATCACAGAGGCTTAAAGAAGTGCAACCATTTTGCAGGCTGCTCAGCAGCACCCCCTTACTTGTTGTCTTTAGCACAGGGCGGATTGGCTCACTCATCCATTAAGGTGCATTTACAAGGTATAGCCGTTCTCCGGTCGCACCTTCACTTTGGTCCCAAAGATTTATCAAGGTGTTTCTCAAAGGTCTCTTTCGTTTGTTCCTTCCAATCAAGCGGCCAGCGCCGATGTGGGAACTAAACGTTGAACACACCATCCTAATGAAGCCACCATTTGAGCCTATGCACAAGGCCCCATTAAAATTCCTATCTGGGAAGACCGCTTTGCTGGTCGCCATTGCCTCTGCCAGATGGGTAGACGAAATACAGGCATTTTCCTGCAAAGCACCTTACCTAATGTTCCACCAATCCAACGTGGTTCTACGTACCAATCTTTATTTGTGTCCAAGATGCAATCGCGTTTCACCTCATTGAGCCCATGGTGTTGCCAGTGTTCTTTGCACACTTTAGATGTCGTGTGTGCTTTGAAATACTATGGGCCTCGTTACCCGGTAGGCGGTGAGCCATGGCGCTTTTACCGGTACCGGTAAATCCCTACCGCCATCCGTGTAATGAGGCCCATTGTCTCCCGCAGTAAGCCCTTGCAGCAGACTTCACAGCTTTTTGTAACATTTGGTCCATCTGGAAGCTCAGAGGCACTGTCAAAAGCTTCTATTGCCAGATGGATTTCATTCTGCACCTCCTGCCACCAGCAGGCGGGCAGGGCAGGCCTAGGGCTCACACCACCAGATCTGTGGTCGCTACTACGGCCCTCCTTTCTGGCACCCCACTTCTGGACATCTGCAGAACAGCGACGTGGAGGTCAGTGAACACCTTCACAAAGTTCTACTGTGTCGACAGAGATTCTGCCGCAGACTCTAAGGTCAGCCAGGCAATACTCTGCTACCTGTTTGCGTGAGGTTAGAGTTCCTGTGGTAAGTGTTTGCTGCAAGGAGCTTACCTCCGTCCATTATGGTTATATGGTATTGCTTTGTAGTGTATTCACAGCATGTGAATGTATGAAAGATCCAATGCTGGAGAAGGAATGAGTTCCTTACCTGTAACTCTCCATCATTGGTACCTTTCATAGATTCAAATGCGACCCTATGAAGATATCAGGTTGGAGACGGTTTGCCTTAAAGTAAATAGTCCTTTATTCAGGTAATAATGCTGCTCGCTCGTGAAAGAGCCTAATAATTCAATAATTCTCAAAAGTTCGAAGCAGGGTTCTGGAGTACGGATGCCGTCTATTAGTCAGCCTGAACAACACCTCAATATGCTCAGTGGAATCCTTCGTCTTCCTCTTTCCAGTGTTCTGTGTCTCTCTAAATCTGCAATCCCAAAGAAAAGAACATAAACAAACATTAGCGCTTCTGTAATGAGACAGACCCTTTCCGACGACTATCCAATAAGCGGGCTCCTTGCGAGCCGTGCTGCATACAGTGCCCCAGCTGACACCGCCCCACCCCCTTGGGCGGTAGCTTCCTTCGGGTAGCGAAACCTCGTCCAAGCCAAGCTCCAGCCCGAAGCAGCACCTGACCGCAACAGGGCCAGGGACAGCTGCATCTGCGGCATGGGATAGTTTACAGGACCATGACCGTCTACTCCCACCGAACTGTGAGTATGGACAGGCCTTACCGCGATAGAGCCATGCATGTCTTGTTGGCCAGGGATGAGAAGCAACATGGGAGACAGGAGTTTGTGGGGAACGATGCACAATGGGAGACGTAGTGCGCGTTCGGACCTGGGGAATAGCAGATGCCCTCTCACAGACCCTCCCACCTACCCCGCTTATGGCTCTTCTTGGTTAATACTGCTACTTTACATGCCCTAAAACAAAATCTGAAGATGTCCTCCAGGGGTGGAGCTAAGGGAGTCCTTTCCATTAGCTGTGGGCAGTCTAACCCAAAATTATGACAATAGAGCACTAAAGTGACTGACGTTTTCGGTTTAAAATTAAACTGCTCTATTTTTTACCGAGGATTCAGAGCCTAAGCACCAGGAATATTCACAGCAGGTGAATCTTATGAAGGATACCAATGCTGGAGAACTGGAGTTAGAGGTAAGTAACTAATTGCTTTGTGGTGGATGTCTTTAATGCATGATAGTTTCAGGTAGGGCTGTTTATCCTCCTTTGCGTATTGGTGGATGTGGATTTTGCTGCTGACGAGAATGGTTACCAAGGGATCCTGGTTGAAGAGGTTGAATTTCATGGATTATTAGTTGTGGAGTTGATGATCTGGTCATATATCCTAAATAAACCGATGGCAGTGTTCTAAGTAGGCGGTGAACCAGTGGAAGACATCCTCTCCAATGCTCATTTGGTTGATGAAGGTTTTATGGCCTACTGCATCAAAGTATTTGAAGAGATTGATCTGTACCAGGAGCTAGTGTAGTGAATCATCTATCATTTTCTAAACCAGATAATTTGTTCCCCAATGCGCTAGTATTACCCTAAAGTTATAGAGACGATGAATATGTGGAAATATATTTTATTCTTATACCGGAGTAATATACTAGTGAACAAATCTTCATCAGGGATCTAAATAATGGCCACTGATAAACCCAAAAATATCCCCAAAACACAAATCAAGCATGTTAGATACATTTTGGTCATAAGTTTTAACAACATTTTATCGTCACAATTAGTTGGAGGGACATATTTGGGATATTTTCTTTTTATTTTGGGGGTTTTCTGGGGCCAATGACATACATATTTGTACATTTGGATATCTTATGAAGATTATTTGTTCTCTAGCATATTACCCGGTATAAGAATAAAATATGTTTCCACATATTCATCGTCTATATAACGTTAGTGTAATACTAGTGCATTGGGGAACAAAGAATGTGTTTTCACTGTATAACTAGGCATTTAGGGTATGGATGTCTATTTTGTTTACCGATTGAGCAGTTTTCAAGCAAAATTACGTAACAAACTCTAAACAAAGGATAGAAAACAAATGAATACTAAAATACATTTTCCTGTAAGGTCTGCACTAGAACAACTTCTACCAGGTGTACCCATTTTTCTTCAAACTATCATTTTTTGTTTCAAGTTTTCACTAGAAATGTAGTTCATTGAATGTTGAAGCTGTTTAGCTGCTCCCAGTAGAATGAAAAAGCAAACAAAACAAAATACTCTCCTCTGTGTTGTCTTAATAAAATGTAAAACATTCTAATAAAAACTGTGTAGAATATCTGCTTTTTTGCTTCCTTACAGCTGGACCACTTGGAGCTCATTAAGGCACTCATCGTCTTTGGGGCAGACATGGAGACACCCAACGAATTTGGGGAGACCCCAGGTCTGATTGCAGCACGGAGCAGCAAAGGTATTTGTCATGATACGTGTTCATTTAAACGCCTTTCTTTCCCATGGGGTCAGGGCGGTGCATCCACAGTACATAATCTCCCTGGGGGTGGTACAATGGGGGAGGATCGCATGGGAAAGGAAGCCCCTTCTGGGATTAGGGACGCCCTCCCAAGAGAACGCGGTATCCCCACCAATCACCTGACCCTTAACCACCTTTCTACAACCCTAAGAACAACCCCTTCCCTAATAAACTCATGAGTTGTTCAATATTTTCAACTCGTTCCCCAACTCTAAATCTTTCTTCCCCATCCATGGATACAGCCAATGTGTATTGTTGTCCAGTCAACCAACCTATTAAATGACAACATTCAGAAACCAGAAGCCATCAAATATCAGGCATATAACTTTAAGGCTGGTACTGTGCCGAAGGAGATGGCCGGGAGGCCAAAGATCACCTGCAAGAAGCAGAGCGAGCGTTCTAGTTTCAAAAGGCCAATTATTGGCCATAATCAGTACATAAGTCCGATACAGGAATTGGAAGGCAGTTCAAGCTCAATACGGACTGCAAGAGAGACGTGAAAGGGAAAGAGTCGTCCCCCACGAGGAACAATGGGAGCCGTGCACTGTAGCAGCTGATGGGAGCAACAGCACCCAGTGAAGCACAGAAGAGGCAGAACGCACAGCTAGGGGAAGGCATCAGTCTGCAGAGCCGTTGCAGACTCCACTGGATGCTCAAACTGTACTGTACCGGAGACTCCAGAAGGGATACAGTTGCCCTGGAACCGCTGGTAACTCCGAGAAGGGAACATACAGGTACGCAGGTCGCCCAGGAGCTGTGAGAGGTACCGTGGAGCAACGTGGTGAGCTCAAGAACCAAAAGGAGAGGTCTGGGACCCTGAAGCAAAAGAAACACAGTTGTATTCTTGGCAGGAGAGTGAACCAAGGGGATACAATGCAAAGGTGTGAGTCTAGGACCCGCAACCAAGAGAAGGGGCGTCTGGGACCCTGGTGAAAGAGATAGTCTGGGGCCCTTAAGAAAGTGTGAGAGTTGTATACTTGGCAGGAGAGTGAACCAAGCAGATACAACGCATACAGTGCAGGTCTGGGACCCGAACCCATATAATAAACCAAAGTTTAAAGCAAAGAGGATCTGGGGCCCTGTGAGGAGAAAAGAGACAGTCCATGAGAATACACTGGCTTCGCAGCAAAGTGAACCAAGCCACTTTGCGAGTCTGGGACCCTCAACCACATTAAAGGTTGAGAACCTAGAGGGTCAAGAACCCTAGGACAGATAAAAGGAATCCTATACCTGGTAGCGGAGCATCCCAAGTTTGTAGGAGAGAAGAACTGTGAAGCTAAGAAACAGTTCCTTGTGAGTTATCAAGCAACCTGGGATAAGAAGTCGTCTAGGGGAAGGGTGCTTTGAAATATTGTATTTCTTTAACATTGTTTTGCATCACTTTTTACGGCCAGCAAGACTGGGAACTTTTCTGTTGGTTGAAAATACAAAGAACACTTTTTACTTTGAGAAGAGACCATCCTTGCACAGTTATCTTAGATTATTAGTGTTAGGGACAGCAGTAGGCTTTGGGGCACGACAGTGATGGACATTTTAGTTTCGAACCTCTTGTCAATTTCACTAGTTTCCTTTGAGGCACAGAAACCCCTCTTAGCTTTAGGGATAGAGATACATGTTTCCAACCCTCTTTTTATTAATAAAAGTCTATATCCAAAAACATGCCACCATTGCGTCTGAGCCTTACTTCTGCACCTCTACACTATTTTTTCCCAGTCGCTCCTTACCCATTCCGTCTAAATATCCCACCTAGTGGACTGTGCCAGGGACTGTGCTAAAGCTACTATGTAACCATCCTGAAAGGGCATATGCTGTGTTTTAGAGGGGAAGTGCACTAAGAATGGTTTCCCTTCATGCCATTTAGCACAATGGAATACATTTGGTCGTCTCATGCTCCTCTGGCCAATTGCAACCCCTTCTATTCCTCTGAAGAGGAGGTGAAGGGTTTCTTTCCCGAGGTCGACTGTAGGGTCTGTTTTAGGTAGGCGCCATCTCCTATCTGCAACTGTCTTACTAGGTGTGGGATGGTTTCTCTCATTCTCTCATGCCATAAACTCTGCTCACAAGACCAGTATGGCAGTGCGTAGGGCTTTTCGTATGCATCATAGGTCTGTCCTCAGGGCAGAGAAAGGGGTGGAGGAGCTGGCCACAGGGTGGAATGCGGCTATACATATTTGATTTGTTTTCCAACAGCCCTGCCATGGTGAATCCTGATATTTTTTGGTTGTGACCAACAAACTTCACACATTCTTTTACATCATGAGATCTTTATTAATGGTCAGAGGTATAAATGAGATCTACCTGTGTCTGGGGTACCAGGACTTTTTTTGCTAGCAGAAAACACTCTAGTTTAAAATTAACATCATAGATATTTGCTATCTAGTGGGGTTTTTTAACTCCAAAAAGTGTATCAGCAACTTTTAAAAGTACATTCTCACACTGCAAAAAAGACACTGTCAATTCATGCCACCTTGCCTGATAGGAAGTGAAGCAGTTTTTAAAATAACTTTTATCACTGGCACTGTGCCAGAGTGCGCGCTTTTTTTTTTAATCAAACTCAGAAATTTTTCCTTGATTATTTTTTACATTTTTCTCAGCTTGTTTCATTTTTCTGTTTTCCTTAGTCACTGTTATTCCTACGGGGATAAAATGCTTAAGAAGTTTTATGCTGATTTATGCATTGGGATATCTTTTCAGTATAAAATTAAATAAAAGGGCTGCCGTTTAATACCCTCAAAAGCACTAGCACTAGTGATGTGAACTTCAACACTGAATGGATGCGTGGAGGGTCCCTAATGCTAATCTCTGTATGCTCTAACAGAAAAAGTACTAGTTCATGATAACCAATTATTCTGGTCTGTTTAAGTGAATGTAATTAAAACACGTGCCTTGTATGAAAGTATTCAATTTATTCAATCATCATTCAAGCCCCTCCACCTAGAACGAACACAGTCAAATAACCTGTTCTGTGGGAAGGTGCCAATTCGGGAGGGTCTACAACCACGTTTTAGCTCACTGTACATTTCACAGAGGAGAAATATCTATTTGCATATCAGTCTGGTTCCACCAACTAAGGCAGTCGGGCATTGAAATGCTAGGCAATCCTCCACTGAACAAGAGTACCAACAGCAACTCCAGGCTCATATTTTTGCCTAGTCGGGCCTCATCAGTGAGGTGAAGCTGTGAAGGGTGCAGTGAGCTAAAACGTGGTTGTAGACCTTCCTGAGTGGAAGAAATTCCATAGAACAGGGTATTTGACCCATGTTTGTCCTCAGTAGAGGGGCTCCCACACCCTTGCTTAATATATAAATGGATCAGAAACATTTTGATATGTACATATTTCTGAAGCTTGTGAATCTATTTCCATTTGGATGCTTTGCATATGTTGACATCTAGTGGTTGGTGCAGGGTACTACATTGTGTTTTGTTTTCGAGGATGAAAATGGCCATCTGTCTGTCATAGCAACCCTCTGATTGAGTGACTGATTTATATTTTCCACCTTGAAGTTTACACTTTGTTCTTCAATCTTGGTTTTTGCTTTTTTTGCCTCTGCCTTGTCTCTTTTGGCGCTCTGGTATTGCGCTTTGATGCCCATTGGTTTAAGCGCATAATAAATAATTAATTTCAATAAATAAAAATTAATATCATTGCACTACCCCAGGTATACAGTACCCATGCTCCTTCATACGCTGAGTGGCTCAGATAGTTGTTTTCCCGCAGTTTGGTTGAATGGTACACGCAGAGTTTATAAAATGCAGCGTTCGGCTCTGAGATTCGTTATTTCACTGCCTCCTTTCGACACCAAGGGCCTCATTACACGGACGGCGGTAAGGGTTAACGGTCACCGTTAATGGCAACGGTGACCGTTAACCCTTACCGCCGTACTACGAGGTCCCTTTGCGGGTTGGTGCTCTAACGCCTGCTTTTTGCAGGCGTTAAAAACCAACCCGCTAAGGGACCTCAGAGCTAATTACGGCACCGCAAAATTGCAGTGCCGTAATTAGCGCCTTCCCCATTCCCATAGAGCCCTATGGGGCAGAAATGGGAATGGGGAAGGGCAATGGCGGAAGGGGGATTTACCGCCCCACCGACCTTGGAATGGGGTGGTAAATCCCCTTTCCGCCAAGGCGGTGCCGGTAATTTACCGGCATGGTCCAGGGTGCTAACAGCACCCTGGATCACCGCCTTCCGTGTAATGAGGCCCCAAGACGCTTCTGCTTAAATCAAAGAACTCTCAACGGAGAGTGTGGGAGATTATCTCGACAGAGACTGAGAAAAATGCCAGTGATCGACAGCCACCGACTACTGATCTCCAGGCCAAAAGGCAGACACCAGGAAGAGTGGTGGCAAAACACTTTATACACACATTAGGTTATTTCTCGAATGTTTTCAGACACAGCATTCTCTCGTAATATCTGATTCTTGCCTTTATTTGTCAGCAATGAATACTTCTCAGTTTAAATATTGTCTCTCCTGCAACACCAAATTTCCCTGGAAGGGCACGCACAGAGCATGCAATAGTTGTCTTCCACAGGACCATCAGAAGGAAAATTGTTGAGCGTCTAAACTCTTTAAATCTAAGATACTAAAAAACACAGAACCAAAAATTGGTCAGCCTATGGGATGCAGGCTGAAGCATCCTCTGAATTAACCGCAGCAGAGGAACATTTTACAGTCGATGAAGGCAATATTGGTTTGGAAAGCGAAACTGAGGATCCCACTCCCAAGGAAACTTCCATTTCCCATCAGCTTGTCCCCAGCTTCATAAGGCAAGCATCAAGGCTAGGTGTGGAGACCCCACACCAGGAGACAGAAAGGTAAGTCATTTAAAGACAAGACACATATTTTGTATTTTTTGGGGATTTCTAAAGTGCTATACGATAAAGTGTTTTAACAAAGAAGAAACGGTACAAAGATATGGAAAACCAAATCAAATGAATAAATAGTTATGAAGCAAGTATATCAGCCTTGATGCAAGTGCGGAAAAGAGAAAAGGAGGCAGAAAATTGAATATGCAAAAGGGGTTTGTTCCAGAACTTGGGGGATAAGAGGGAGAAAGAGCAAAAGCGAGATGAGCACATGGTGGATCGGGACAGAAAGGAGAATTTGAGACTGAGAATGTAGGAAGCGAGAAGGTCAGAAGAAATAATTCAGAGAAGCAGGATAGAGAGGAGCCATTCTGTGAAGAATTTTAAAAACAATACAAAGAAAGTGAAACAGTAACCGTGATTGAAAGGTTAGCCATTGAAGTCAAGATTGAACAGCAGGAGCAATAGAGTCTGAAGAGTAGAGTCGAAAGAGAAGACAAATTGTTTATTTATAGCTAGTTCTGAGAGGAGCTAAGTGATAGGCAGGAAGACAGAATAAAAGTGATGAGCAGTAGAAAAGTCGAGAAAACATGAGGAAGGAAACCAAAATGTTAGTACCATAGAAGGCAGGAACAGAGTGGGCATGCCTGATGTTATGGAGATGATCAGGAACAGGTAACAGGAGATATGTGAAGAAAAGGATAGAGCAGTACAGGATGACGCTAAGATCATGTGCAGAAGGTGAAATAGAGAGAGAAGAAGAAAGAAGGAGGAGGTAATGAAGCAGGGATAGTAGTAGCAGGGAAGAAAATAACTTCTGTCTTGGATAGGTTGAGGTGTAAACGTTTTTTGACATCCAAGATTGGATAGACAGAAGACAAGCTGATAGCAAAGAGTAAATAATATCATTAGAAAGAAAAGATTTGAGAATCGTATGTGTAGAAATGTTGAGAAAGACTGAAGGGAGAAATAATGGACTGCAGAGGGATTGTGCATAAAGAAAAAAGGAGAGTGTCAAGAACTGAGCCCTGCGGGACACATAATGAAGATAGATGACGGGACAGGACAGTCCAGCCCAAGAAACAGAATATGTACAATTAGTCAGATAAGAGTGAAACCATTCAAGTACTGAACCACGATAGCCAAGAAGGGAAAGAGAACAGAGGAGATGTGTTCGAAGTAGAGTACTGAATCGTCCACTCAGGGAAAACACGAAATGGACAACACATGCACCAAAACACTGTCCCTTTCGGCGTTGACACAAAAACAAGAAACTTAAACAAAAAGTACTGGCTCCAGCTCGGAACATTCAAGCCACGTTACAGAGGGCTCAAACAATATGTCTTCGACGACGAGCAAGCCCGCTTCAGAAATAACACATAAACAGCAAACAAGACTACAGCATACTGGCATGACACAGGGTGAAGGTACACTTCTGCTTATTATGTAACAAAAGTTTTTAATTCAGAATTCAGACTCAGAAGAGGATGGAGACAAACTTCCCTTTGCTCCCCCTAAAACAAAATGCACTGAAGAAAAGTTTCAAGACCCAATGGACAAAATGGCCTCTTTTTTGGCTTTTCTGGAGGAGCTTCCATTAAAAAGGAAACACACAATCACACCAATTAAAAAAATAAAGGTACAGACTATCCCATTAGAGGAGGAGTTAATAGAGTTAGAAGATTACTCGCAAGGAGAGGAGAATGAGGATATAAAAGAGGATATAAAACCAGAGGACTAGCTTATGCCATCCCTTGACATTTTAGATCCACCCATAACATCTTCACCCTTGGATGATCAGGGCAAGTATAATGGTCTACTAATGAGGGCTGCTGACATGTTTGGGATAGAAACAAACAAGTTTTGAGAGGATACAGACTTCATAGAAGAGGAAAGCAGGATACACAATATATTCCACTTTTAAAATCTGTTAAAATGAGGATCTCATACTTAGTAAATCCAGTTCTCACCAAAAAAATTAATCCCACAGAATAATCCATTATATATAATGGGTCATCTAGCACCTTATTCGCTGCTGGTCACAACTACATGGTAACGTGGTGAAACACCCTTTTATTCTATATAACACCTGTGAGACAGACATGGTATCAAGGGAGACACAGACTCAAAAGTAACAGTTTGAAAACCTTTATTATCAAACTTTGTGGAGTTGGTGTAATGCCTACCTGGCCCTAACTCTTTACAGGGTTTGTTACCTCAACTGATGCTTCTAAGGGCCGTCGATGTCCGTAAATCCAAAACTAAATTTCATCTGTGTCCAAACCTATGCTTGTCCTCACTATTAAACCAAAAAAGTATAGGGGGTCTTTTTAAAGAAAAAATGTTGACTCAAAAAAAGGAAATGTAAACCACAGCTGGTTTCAGGTAGTCTTACCAGTAGGTGCAGTTCTGCCGGTTCAGAATAGTTCCGCTCAAAAGGGTTGCCTTGGAACCTTCCAAGTAGGTCTCTTGCAGTAAGTCAATAGAGTTCACAATGTCTCTGGGTCTCTTGGATTTCCCTTCCCCAAGCTTCAATCCTTCCAGTTCCAAACAAAAAGGCACAGTTCCTGTTAGGCCTCTCAGGGTTCCCTTCCCCAAGTCTAGGCCTCTTTTCATGAATATCACCAATGTCTTTTGTGGGCCTCTTATGGTTCTCTTCCCAAGCCTAGTCCCCTTTTCACGAAGTTCAAGAATGTCTCTTGTAGGCCTCTTAGGGTTCCCTTCCCCAAGCCTAGGCCCCTCCTCACAAAGTTCAACAGTGTCTCTTGTGACACTCCTAGGGTTCCCTTCCCCAAGCCTATGCCCCTTTGGTCTCAGACAAGGAAACGGTTCATCTTTTCAGGATGTACCTTTCACTGTACAGTTCTATCACAGGTAGTATCAGTGACTTTCGAGAACGCCAGTCTCTTTGCTCCTCCCAGGCGCGACCACTCTGACCTGTAACCCCTCTCCTTATTCTCTGGCACCTTTTCCTCGTCTGTGCCTTTTTCACTCTGTCCTTTTTCACTTTATTGTGCTTTCTGCACACCTTCTTTTCCTGTCATGCACACTTGCAGCTTCTTTCCACCTTTATGTGCCTCTTACACACTTCTCTTTGCTTTTCACTGTGCTCTCTTGCACCTTCAGTTTCTCACTGAGCTCTCTTGCACCTCCAGTTTCTCACTGTGCACTCTTGCACCTTCATTTTCCCTTTAACATGCCTGGTGCACACTCTGTATTTCTTTTGGGTCACTTGCATCCTCTTTCTCACTTTTGGGTTGCTTTCTCTTGAATGTCTGTTTTCCTTCTCACTGTCTCTTTGCTGTCTCTCTCAGATTCAGGTCGCTTGCACCCCGCTCCTTACTTTCCGGTCTCTCGCAGCGACTCTTGGCTGTTTCCACACTGCCAGCGCACTTTGCTGTCTTTCATTATTTCCACGCCTTTGGCACACCGTTTCTGTCATTCCACTTTGCTTTCTTTCACCGCTTTCCAGCTTTCTCGTGCTTCGCTTTGCTTTCTTTCCCCACTTTTCAGCTTTTGCTTGCTTTGCTTTTACCTTTCTCTTGCTTCGCTTTGCTTTCTTTCACTGCTTTCCAGCTTTCGCTTGCTTCCTTCCAGTTTCGCTCCCCGGGTGTTTCTTTCCACAACGCTCCTACTCCCGCTCTAGCCACCTGCATGCTACAGAGTTTCTCTCTGCTTCATGAAACTCACCAACAGTAGCGAAGCGCTGGCGAGCAGGTCAAATGGGTTTGGGTCGAAGTCTGGGTCTCAACACCTGCCCCGCAGATATCCTTGGGACCCGCACACGTCCCAGGGTAACTAGCACTGGGCTAAACTAGGCCGATAGACTGCCTTCCGTCCCGCTCGGCTTCCTGGAGACACGGCTCCCTCGCAACACTGCAGCCCCTCCCACTCACCGGGCCAGCGTCTTGACGTCCCCCACTCCACCGTTCCTTCTGGACTGCTCTTCTTGCAGCCTTCTGCTCCTTGGCTTCCTGGTTCCATCCAGAAACACCAGCTCGCTCAATGATTCTGCCAGAGCCACCCATTTTATACTGGAGGTGAGTCAATTAGTCAGGTGTACACAGTTGGGGAAAAGTGCCTGACCTTGCCTGACTCTGTTAGTTGGGCAATTCAAAGGTGTTAGATGGTAAACCTCACTTTGTATCCCTATGTTGTTTCTATGGATAATCCTCATGCCTCTCGATGTGACTGAAGGGGTACCTTTGACTGTGTTCCCTCCGTACCCACGTTCTCCTCACCTGGGCTTTCCGAGTCGATGGTATCTTGCAGGCCTCGACGTGCCAGGTAGTCTCTCTCTTTCCTCTGGTGCGAGGGCTTGTCACGGAGAGAAGCCACTGTGGCCGCTGGGTGTGAACAGCGGCACAGCGACCCCCTCTCCGGAATCAAACCAGAAAAAGCAGGGAAAAACCCACTAGGGGAAAAAACCCTGATAGGAGGTGCCAAGACTGTTCTCAGAAGGCCAGCAGTCCACCGATGAAGAGGAGGAAGCGAAGGATCACCAAACGCTGAAAACGTCCACTGTAGCGGTCGACCTGGAGAGAGGCGAGGGAAACAGCAGCTGGGAGGTCCGGACTGAAGGTAGAAGTCTTCCGAGAGGCACTGCGGAGGAACACGGGAGCACGGGAGAGAAAACCCCGCGATGACCAGACTCAAGAGCTAGGTGAGAGGACGAGAGGGAGAGAGAGAGAGAGAGAGAGAGAGAGAGAGAGAGAGAGAGAGAGAGAGAGAGAGAGAGAGAGAGAGAGAGAGAGAGAGAGAGAGAGAGCACGGCAGACGCCGCCTAAAGGGGGTCGGCGGATGGCAAAGGGAAACAAAGTATGGAGGTTACTGGTGACTGGACACCTATGAGAAGTAACCGCGTGGGGGTAAATATTAACCCCTAGTAGAATCCAAAGCGAGGTGCAGAGGAAGAGCGAAGGACCCAGAAACGAAGTAAACAACGGAGAGGGGTTGCAACGCAATGACCTGCCGGGAGGCAGGGATTTTATACTCCCGGCAGCGTTGCGTCTCGCGTTAGGAGCTGCGGCCATAAACACAAAAAAGGGACTAAAGCAACCTTCCCCCATGACCTCTCAAACTCCAACGCGGAAGTAAACGCCAGTCACGGCGATGGCCGCGACTGCGAGTGACAGTATGCCCCCCCCTAGAGTGCAACCGCCCAGGCCTACCTGGGTGCAAGCGATGGAACATTGCCAACAGTTGAGGGGCATGTACATGGGAAGCTGGCTCCCAGGAATCCTCCGACCTTGGGAAACCCTTCCATGACAGGAGGTATTCCAACCGACCATGAAGGAATCTGGAATCACGAATGGCGGAAACTTCGTATTCCTCCTGGTCGGTTGTAGTGACAGGTAGTTTCCGGCGGAGAGACCGGTGATTGGGATCTGAATAGTAAGGTTTAAGAAGAGAGGCGTGAAAAACAGGGTGTATGCGTCTGAGAGACGGAGAGAGTTGTAGGCGATAGGCAACTGGATTGACCTTGGAGAGGATGGGAAAAGGTCCCAAGAAACGAGGAGATAGTTTAGAAGGCCTTGTCCATCTGGGAAGGAATCTGGTGGACAACCACACTTTGTCCCCCGGTTTCCATGAAGGTGTATCCCTGCGGTGTTTATCGGCCTCGGTCTTATTCCGCCGTCTGCAATCCGCCAAACTCGTTAATGCACTGTCCCTGGCCTCCTTGAGATTACTTAACACCTCTTCTGCAGTGGGAGAGTTGGAGTAACTGGGTACCTCGGGCATTAGATAACGCGGGTGAACGCCATAGGTACAATAAAAAGGTGATAGGCCAGTGGCACTGTGCTTGGAGTTGTTGTACACGAATTCCGCCGTAGGGAGTAGAGAAACCCAATTATCTTGGCACTGGGAAATAAAACATCGCAAGTACTGCTCCAAAGTTGCGTTGAGTCGCTCCGTTTGGCCGTTTGTCTGGGGGTGAAACCCTGAGGATAGGGCCCTTTCCATCCCCAATCGAGTACATAAAGCCGTCCAGAATTTGGATATGTACTGGCTTCCTCGATCGGATATCATCTTGTCGGGGAGGCCATGATGCTTAAAGATATCTCGGGCAAAGGTTTCTGCCATTTTGGTGGCCGAAGGGAGTCCTGGAAGAGGAGAGAAATGGGCTAGCTTGCTTAGAGAGTCCACTGTCACCATGATACATGTGCATGACTCGGAGTCGGGAAGCTCCACTATGAAGTCCGTGGAGATGAGACCCCACGGGCGAGTCGGCATCTCTGCTTGGGTAAGAAGTCCTAGGGGCTTCCCGGAAGCATATTTGACACTGGCACAAGTAGGGCAGGTCTTTACGTAGTTAAACACGTCTCTCCTGATGTTGGGCCACTGGAACGATCTCGAGATGAGTTCCAACGTACCATTCCCGCTTCGGTGTCCACCTAGACGTGAGTCGTGACACCATTTAAGGATTTTCCGGCGCAGTGACCCCTCAGGAATATACCACTTCTTCTTGTAGAAGACCCAGCCGTCTTTGATTTGGAAAGGAGAATCAACGGAAAAAGAGAACTGGGGAGCCTCTTGCGCAACGGCAGCCTTGACCTCCTGAAGGAAAGAACTCACTGTGGCTAAGATCCGATTTCTGTGGAATAACGGCTCAGACTTGACCGCTACCGTTTCCAAGTGGGAATCTTTGCGAGACAAAGCGTCAGCCAGACGGTTGAGAGACCCAGGGATGTACGTGATCTGGAAGTCGTACTGCGAAAACAGGTAGGCCCATCTAGCTTGTCTGGAGTTAGAACATTCCATGTCCTGTAAAGCCTTGAGGTTTTTGTGGTCAGTGCGAATGAGAAACCGATGACGGGCACCCATGAGAAGGTGCCTCCATTCCTCACAAGCCAATTTCATCGCCAACAATTCTTTCTCCAAAACCGAGTAGTTGAGCTGGCTGGGAGAAAGAGTCTTAGAGAGATAGGCGACCGGATGCTCCACCTTGTTGAAAGACTGAAGCAACACTGCTCCTACAGCGATAGCGGAGGCGTCCGTCTCCAGAATAAATGGAAGAGTTTGGTTTGGATGCTGCAGAATCGGGGCAGAGCAGAAGAGGGTTTTTAGATGACAGAAACTTCTTTCTGCTTCAGTAGACCAGGAAAAAGGATAGGCCGTCTTCTTGAGTAGGCGGGTGATGGGAAACACCACCTCTGAAAAGTTCGGAATGAATCTTCGGTAGTAATTTGAAAGACCCAAGAACCTCTGAACCTCCCGGACAGAGGTCGGGGCCGGCCAGCCAAGAATCACTTGCATCTTGTCAGGATCCATGGCGATCCCTTCTTCTGATAGCACGTATCCCAGATAATGTACCGAAGGTACCGCGAAGCTGCACTTCTCCTCTTTGACCAGAAGATGGTTTTCCTTAAGACGCTCCAAAACTCGTCGTACTTGTGCTATGTGTTCTCTCATATTGGGGGAAAAAACCAAGATATCATCTAAATAGATGATGACCGAGATGGAAAGCATGTCGGAGAACATCCGGTCCATGAACCTCTGAAATACCGCAGGGGCGTTCACCAAGCCAAACGGCATTACCTTGTATTCATATAGGCCCAGAGGAGTACGAAACGCAGTTTTCCATTCGTCACCCTTGGCTATCCGCAACAAATGGTAAGCGTTTCGTAGGTCCAGTTTGGTAAAGATTCGAGCACCTTGCACTGCCTCAATAATATCCGTGATTAGGGGCATCGGATACCTGTCACGGACTGTCACTGTATTTAGACCCCTGTAGTCGATGCAAGGTCTAAGATCGGTGGAATCTCTTTTCTTTATAAAAAACAAAGGGGCTCCTGCTGGAGACTTGGAAGGTTGTATGAGACCATTCTCCATGTTGGTATCCAAGTATTTCTGAAGCACTTGTCTCTCGGTCTGAGTGAGGGCGAACATCCTTCCGAATGGCACCAAGGCATGGGGCTCCAGGTCGATAGTGCAGTCCTCTGGCCGATGGGGTGGAAGTCTGGCATGGAGGCACTCCTGAAAAACGTCTGAAAAATCTGAGCAGAAATAGGGTAAAGCATGGATACCTACATGATTATTGGGAAACACCTTGACTGGCTGAAGATCAGCCCGACCTTCCAGAGAACAACAGTTAGTAGCGCAATATGGGGAACTGAAGCTTATTTGGTTCTCGGTCCAATTAATCAGAGGATTGTGTCGTCGGAGCCAGGTAATGCCCAAGATGATGGGAAAATGAGCCGCTCTGATAATATCAAAACTCAGGACTTCCTTATGTTGGTTGATCGTCAAAGTGAGTTCCTCAGTGGTATGGGTGATAGGACCTGAGGACAAAGGCGAGCCGTCTACTCCTTCCACCTTCTGACCTTCTGCCCGGGGAATTCGACGGAGGCCCACCTTGTCCGCCCACACGGTGTCAACAAAGTTCCCTGCCGCGCCACAGTCCAACAGAGCCAGTGTCTCCTCCTGATGGTTTCCGAGGTTGAGTTGTACTGGAATGACCATTAGCCTGGAATCTTCCTTAGAGTCGGAAGAGGTCACTGACAGAGAAACATAGGGACGATGGAGATTTCTTAAAGACCCTCGGTCGTTTGTCCCTACTAACGCCGAGGGTAGTCGTTTCCCGACCTCTTGTTTGACAGTTCTGTGCAGTCTCTGAGAAAATGCTGCTCTGATCCGCAGTAGGCACACAGTCCTTTCTCTCTTCTGCGACGTCTTTCAGCAGCGGACAAGGGCGCCCTGGTAGCACCGATCTGCATAGGTTCTTCCGTAATGATGTTAGTAGAGCGACCAGGGAGAACGGGTACAGAGGGGTCTGAGTTATGGCCAGGAGTCCTTTGCTTACGACGTTCAACTCGTCTCTCCTGAAGGCGATACTCGATGTGAAGAGCAGCAGAAAGTAGATCTGTGAAAGTAGGAGAACGAGGAGACCTGGCTAGCTCGTCTTTAATTTCTTCCTTCAGTCCTCTTCTGAAAATGGCATACTGGGCTGTCTCGGGCCATCCGGCCCCGGCTGCTAATGTCTTGAAAGAGGAGATGTATGATAACACGTCTAGCGAGCCTTGCCTGACATCCAACAGGTCTTCGCAGGCTGTAAAGGAGAGCTCTGGTCGTTCGAAGGTGTGCTTGAGAAGATTCTGAAACCCCGGATAGTCCTGCAGAATGGCGTTTCCGCTAGTCACCAGAGGGGTGGCCCAGGAAAGAGCGTTTCCCGTCATGTTGGTTATTAGGAAACCCACCCGGGCCTGATCTGTAGCAAAGGTACGGGGTCTGAACGTAAAGTGAACCAGGCATGCTTCGAGAAACTCCTTTACCTTCTTTGGGGAGCCATCAAATTTCCCCGAGGACAGTGCCATGGGTGGCAATTCCGAGGGAGTAGGTTCCCTAGCCGCAACCATCTGTTTAAGCAAAGCGTTCTCAGTCTTGACCCCTTGTAGCTCTTGGGACATCGCTTGGAATGCCTTCCAGAGCTCTTGGACTTGTTCGTCAGCTGACATCGTGATACTCTTTGGCGTTGCAATCTGTGACTGAAGGGGTACCTTTGACTGTGTTCCCTCCGTACCCACGTTCTCCTCACCTGGGCTTTCCGAGTCGATGGTATCTTGCAGGCCTCGACGTGCCAGGTAGTCTCTCTCTTTCCTCTGGTGCGAGGGCTTGTCACGGAGAGAAGCCACTGTGGCCGCTGGGTGTGAACAGCGGCACAGCGACCCCCTCTCCGGAATCAAACCAGAAAAAGCAGGGAAAAACCCACTAGGGGAAAAAACCCTGATAGGAGGTGCCAAGACTGTTCTCAGAAGGCCAGCAGTCCACCGATGAAGAGGAGGAAGCGAAGGATCACCAAACGCTGAAAACGTCCACTGTAGCGGTCGACCTGGAGAGAGGCGAGGGAAACAGCAGCTGGGAGGTCCGGACTGAAGGTAGAAGTCTTCCGAGAGGCACTGCGGAGGAACACGGGAGCACGGGAGAGAAAACCCCGCGATGACCAGACTCAAGAGCTAGGTGAGAGGACGAGAGGGAGAGAGAGAGAGAGAGAGAGAGAGAGAGAGAGAGAGAGAGAGAGAGAGAGAGAGAGAGAGAGAGAGAGAGAGAGAGAGAGAGAGAGAGAGAGAGAGAGAGAGCACGGCAGACGCCGCCTAAAGGGGGTCGGCGGATGGCAAAGGGAAACAAAGTATGGAGGTTACTGGTGACTGGACACCTATGAGAAGTAACCGCGTGGGGGTAAATATTAACCCCTAGTAGAATCCAAAGCGAGGTGCAGAGGAAGAGCGAAGGACCCAGAAACGAAGTAAACAACGGAGAGGGGTTGCAACGCAATGACCTGCCGGGAGGCAGGGATTTTATACTCCCGGCAGCGTTGCGTCTCGCGTTAGGAGCTGCGGCCATAAACACAAAAAAGGGACTAAAGCAACCTTCCCCCATGACCTCTCAAACTCCAACGCGGAAGTAAACGCCAGTCACGGCGATGGCCGCGACTGCGAGTGACACTCGATCGCCTTTTCCTCATTCCAGTACTTATTGGAAATGGGGAGGAGAGGGGTGTGATTAGAAATACCCCATTAAGGCTGAGGGAGAGTGGGTTGGTGTATAATTGGGAAAGGGGGAATGCCTTGGGTATTCTCCTCCCAATCCCCCATGACCCTCCACTGAGGTGATTCTCCCTCGCTTGTCCAACCCCAGGGTCAGGATCCAAAAGCGATGGCCCTTCCTGACCACCTGAATAGAAGATCCTGGGGGAGTAGGTGGGAGAACACTGTTAGGTTTCTCACACACTGCACCCCCCACCGCCCGATAAAGAGAGAAAGAAAATCTATGCACTTGGCAGGAAAGTGTACTTCTGCAGCCTTTGAAGTGCTTATTGCAAATGCCACCATGTAAATGGCATCTTATAATAGGACCCAGTGGGATCAAATGGATGATCTAGTAAAGGAAATCCCAGAGCCTTTAAAGTCTCAGATGCTAAAGGTTTTTCAAGAGGGAAAACAATGTGCTAACGCAGTAATTAAAAATTCATTCTATGCAGTAGAAACTGTGGAAAGGCTAATAGCAGAGGAAACTGTCATTAAAAATATGCTTGGCTACAAGGGCCAGGTTTTAGGCCAAAGACACAGGCAACACTCACTGTTTAAAATGCCAGTTGAAGAAAGCAGACTGTTTGGGAAAGCTGTAAATGAAGCTTTAGAAAAACCTAAGAATTAATATGAGACAATTAAGTCTCTCGGGCAGATCACACTGCCGAGAAAGACACTTGGTTTGTCAACCAGGGGGCACAACATCAGTCTGTGTCAGGAATCCAAAAGTAATTTAGATGTGACATAGCCCATGGTAGAGCTCACACCCAAGAGGGGCAACCTTTGATACTAAGCAATGACGCCCAGTAGATGTTCCCTCCCATGCCACCTCAGTTGGGGTTAGGATAACATAATTTGCCCACGAACGGGAGGCCATAATTTCATAAGTCAGTGCTGCCCACGATAACACAGGGGTATTGCATCAAAGTCTTATGAAAATCGCACAGTCCCTACCAGAACATTGGTTGCTTTTGTGAGAGGAAATTCAAACATTTATTCGAAACAGAGCCAAAAAGGAGGTTCCTCAAGCACATGCAAACAAGGTTATGTATTCACTGTACTTACTTGTTTAAAAAAATGGACAAGAATTAGTGGCCATTACTGAACGTATGACCGGAAAACAAATATGTAAAGCTACAAAAATTCAGGATGACCACCTTACAGAAGGTCATCCCCCTCCTAAAAATGGGCATCACTGGATATGAAAGATGCATAATTTAACATTTCAATGTTCCCAGGTGATCAGAAGTATCTTTGTTTCAAAAAAGATCGAAGATGAGTCTTAAATGACAAGGTTGTGCTGTGTGTCTTTGAATCAGGGGCAACTATTTCGGTTCACGATGGCAAGAAATGCAAAATGTAGAGACTTTGCCTCAAGTTTCCTGAAGGCACATTTGAAAGAGAATATCCGTTTTAGTCCACTGGTTAGGTGTTTTTCTTTATACATTTCTGATCATTATTCTCCTGCCAAAATGCTTCTTTTGAAAATGTAATCGTACAAGGTATAAACTGTTTTGATTACACGTATTTTGAAACACTCATCGCTTTAGCCCTAAATCCATTATTGCTGGGCTGCACTGGACCCTCGGATCCAAAATGAACTGTATTATGTGCAAAAACAGCCATTTATCACTGAACTTGAACGCATGACTCCTGCGTACTTGATGTATGGTCTCTTTCAGAAGAGTGCATAGCAGACTTTAAAGAAGCTAGAAGGCCATCAATCAGAACTTTATATGGATTCCAGGGAAAGCGCTTCTACCTTGGCTGCCTTGTGATATGCCATTGCAGCCTACAGGAATATCCCCATTCAAAAATCTTCCTTCACGTTTTCATTCAACAAAGATTTTTAGAGGGTGTGAGAAATTCTGATGGCATTAATCGCCTTCAAGTATAACAATGAGCTGGCCAGGCTAAAGGGGCCTCCTTTTGAGCACATGCTCAAATCTGATTTACGGTATCTGTCATGAATGCCATTACTTCTGCAAGAAGGGTTAGCAAAATCGAAGCCCTGTGTACCCACAAGCAGTACATTGCTTTTCCCAAGCAGGAAGTGGCCTTAAAGAAAACCTTCAGCATTCCTTCAGAATGTGGTATCCGGTGTTCATGTTAATCAGACAGTTTCTGTAGTGTAATTTTCCCTAATCATTCCTCTCCAGCAGTGAGATCTTTGCATACTTTCGATGTCAAGTGTGTCTTATTCTCAGACAGTTCTCTGATAAATCCTGCTCGACCGCCTGGCCAAAGTCGGAATTTCGGGCCAGGTTCACACCTGGTTTTCCTCCTTCCTGGCCGAGAGAACTCAGACTCTTTCACTTCCTCTGTTTCTTTCTTTTATTTTCTCACTTTTATGCGGTGTCCACCAAGGCTCCGCCTTGTCCCCGATTCTCTTCAATATTTACATCTGGCCTCTTATGGTTCTTAGCGCTCCTTCGGTGTCAGGTGGTACTCGTATGCCGACGACATTTAGATCCTGATCCGATTAGATCTAGATCAGGCTGAGAAGTCTTTGTGCCTGGCTGCCATGGGTGATTGGATGAACCACAACTGGTTGAAGTTGAACGGGAATAAGACAGAGGTGTTGGTGGTGGGGTCTTCTCCCGATCCTTCACTGTGGGTGTCTTCTTTCTGGCCTTCCTCTCTCGGTCCCCTTCCTGTGCCAGCTGACATGGTGAGGAATTTAGGGGTAATAATTTTGGCCTCACTTTCTATGGAATCCCAAGTTGCCGCTGTTTGCAAAGCAGGGCATTTTCATCTTAGAATCTTGAGGATGGTTCTTCCTCCGTTACCTCCTTATCTTCATCCTCCAGTAGTGGCTGCCTTTGTGCTTAGTTGACTCGACTATTGTAATTCCTTGTATCTATCACAACCTAAGGGTCTTATTCAGTGGCTTCAACGACTACAAAATATGGCCGCTCGGATCGCCACTGGTTCCCCATACAGCGCCCATATATATCCCCTGTGCTGCGTTCGCTACACTGGCTGACGGTTCCCTAGCACATTATTTATAAAGTTCTCTGCTTGGTCCACTGTGCTCTGCATGCTCATGGTGCTGAATACCTTTGTGACAAGTTCTCCCGCTATTTTCCCACATGGTCCTTGCGTTCAGCCACTGCTGGCCTTCTTGTTGTTCCTTTGTTTTGACGCTGCCGTATTGGTGGCCGTGCTTTTTCTGTTGCCGTGGCTCAGCTCTGGAAAGGCCTTTATCTGTTTATGAAAAATCTGCTAAATTACCTTAGCTTCAGAAAGGCCTTGAAAACCTACCTGTTTTAGAAGCTGCCTCTATGCTGGGCTGCTCTCTCTTCTTTGCCAGCGCCATGATGCCCTCGGGTGAACGAGCACTTAATAAATCTCCTTAACATAACATAACATTAATTGTATCCTTCTGTAGTATAAGAATGCTAAACAGATCCTTTCCAGGGCACCCAGGGCCCATTCCACTAGGGAGAAAGTAGCTAATGTTGCTCTTGCGTGATGTATCCTTATTACAGAGATTTGTAAAGCAGCCACCAACCAGCAAGTCTGTGCAAACCTTTGTAGGCCATTAATTACTGTTTGGAATCTGATGCAAGAGCACATGCTCAACAAGATGGGCACTTTTTTTTAGAGAAACCTGTCAGAGTAGAGTTTCCGTAAAATAATCTGTCTCCTTTCCAGAGGATCAACATTTTTACAGGTTCTTTTCCCCTTTGTTCTCTTCCTGTTTGATTCCCCACCATATTTGGGAACTGGACTTGCTAAGCTACTCAATGTTTTTGAATACCAATGAAAATCACATGATAGAAAAGTTAGCCATCATGAGTATATTCATTGAATCCATAAACAACCACCCCTCAGCAAATCAAAATATATATCACAATTGGGTTTGAGGAGTATATTTTGGTGCAGGTTGAATTTTTTAAAAAGGAACAAAAAGGATAATGTAGCAATGACACCTTTTTAATAGGCAAATTCCACATTTTTGTCTGCTATCAAGACAAAATGGGCCTCTTCCTCAGGCAGTGTTTGGCTAACACTGTGGGGTAGTTATATGTCTGGCGGTATACGTTTAAAGTGGCAGTAACGATATTACTGCCACTTTTACCATACCACCAAATAAAGAGGCAACGCCAATACCGCCCATGGTGTTACTGTCGGCGGAATCAATGTAGACAGTATTACCACCAACAGAATTACCAACGAAATCACAAAAGGTATTACCGCCCTATTACAAGTAGCAATATGGTGGAAATACCGTTGAAATTGGGCAGTAATACCATTAAAAACACAGTGAATTTACCTCCACCTAAAAGGTGGAGGTAAATGCATACAGGTGATTAAATGAAGCTATAGGTGCACCCAATCCACTCAGGAAGGGTACATAAGGCCCCCACCTTTCCCAAACACACTTTCAAACACCACCATAGGGCTCAATGGGAATGGGGAGCATGCTAGCAACGGGCCTGTTAATAACGGGCCCGTTGTTAGCAGGCTGGACCGCTCGCGGGACCCGCTAAGGACGCCTGGTTTTCTAGGCATCCTTAGCGGTTTCTGCGAGCGGAACTCGTAATGAGGCGGTAGGGGGTTAACTGCCGGCAGCTCTATCGGCCCCGTTATCCCCCTACCGCCAAACTCGTAATGACCCCCATAGTCTTGACAGTACAATGCATTCAACCTGCCCGCACCCGTTCTCTTAAGGTGACAGTGTCACATTTGCATTTCTTTGTTGGCCAAACAGTGGACCCGGATCCCCTGATGGGATTACTGGGCTATACTAAGGAGTTCCCGAGGGGAACGCGGAAACTGGTGACCCTGCTCCTCATCTTAGCTAAGCGCAGGGTGGCCATGCTATGGGGGAAAGGTAAAGCCCCAAACATTTCCCAATGGAAAGATGACATCATGTATTGTAATGACATGGAGAATCGGTGGGGTCGTTGAACAGGCAACGGTGTGGTGATCAGGGTATGTGGAATGCGTATATATGTTATTTTCTTCAACAGCCTGCTATTGAAGATACTGAGTCCTTGGTGGGTGGCACTGGATGAAAGACATTGGCGAGCTGGCCGGGGGTTAACCGCTTGATGCTGTTCATGGGACAAGCGACGCTGGAGGATTGCGATGACTGTTCAGGGGTAATACTGATAACAATGATCAATGCAGACTGTGTTTTAGATTGGCTGTCAAAGTTATATCAGGGTGTGTCAAGGGAGGGGAAAGGGTATCGGGGGGGGTTTGCTAGTATGTTGTGTTGGTTGTACGTTGTTCTTTTCAGAAAATCAATAAAAATACATTTAAAAAAAAAACATTTGCATTTCTTTACATGTCTGCCTATCTGTTCCTTTATTTTTTTCCATTTTCCACTGCCTTCCCTTTATGGGAAGGTACTTTCAAAGACACTAAGGTGCCTTTTGTAGTAAAAATTTTCAAAAATAAAAACAGTAATCTAGAGACACAATATTTATGACGTTTAATGTTTGTTAATGTTTGTTAAACTAGATTATTTGCTTTCTTCTATTGAAAAGTGTTCTCTTGATCCCAAAAATAGGTAGAGCTATTAAATGTTTATTAATTCACTGATGATGGCCATCATGAAGAACTTGAATTTAGTCGGTGTTTGGCCTGCCAAAATCTACATCCATCGCAGCAATTCGTCGCGAGTTGAGCCTCCTGTCTTTAAAGACAACGGTAAATATCAATTCACTCAGGCTATACAGGAAATGTATAACAGACGACAGCGATCACATCTATGGTCTCCTCAACAAAGAAATCCACTCTGGTAAGGTGAAGATGCTGACAGCCTGGAAAGATTTCAACAAGGCCCAACTCGAGTCGGTGGAGTGTTCGGATTCTGATCTCAGCACCAATCCCACTAGAGTCTATCAGAAACTAAAAGACCTAGATTGGATTCAAACTCAAGAATCAGCATCTAAGAACAAACTTCTTCTTCACCTCCCTCCATTTGTCAGCAAACTCAACGAGCTGATGAAATACCTGCAGAAATTCCCCAGTAGGGGGGCCCGAAACGCGCTCCTAAGGATCAGATTGAATCTGCTAGACACCAACGAAATCCGATACATCAGAGGACTAGTGGACTCAAGCACATGCCGTCTGTGCGCAGCGGAGACTGAATCAATCAGACACCTGCTGCTGGTCTGTCAAACACCTAATCGGGGACGACAGAGGGTGGGACGAAGAAACTTGGTGGCCAAGACTGATTGCAGGAGACCGTACATCGTGGCTCCTAGCAACCACAAAAATCTTGGAACACACCATGAAATTGTTAACATCCGGTGCCCACTCTGAGTAGTCGCAGTGACTTTTTCTTTCCTTTCTTTCAGCAACTTGTTTTTGTAAAGTTCGCTTTTTTGAACATATACAAATAAAAAGAATTAAAAAAAAAGAACTTGAATTTAAAGTAAGACATTTTCCTTGTGTGCCCTCCACTGATAGATGCAGCCAACCCGCTACACACAGATTGCAGTTTGATGACTGAGGCGTGAGGGCTGTATTCCTGTCAGGCAACATTGATGTGCCTCCCGGATGTGCATTCTGGTCCCTTCACTAGCTGTGAGTTTCAAATTCACAGCGAAAAGAGGATGTTCTCAGTACAGACTTCAGTACTCACCATCCAAATAAGTTCAGTTCATTGTCAAGTGGGAGCTAAATCAGCGTCCCTTTGAATCCTGTCTGAATTTGTTTTGTTGTTAAATGACATATCCTGGTATTAGCCCCTGAGGTGCACAATCTAGACCTCCTAGGCAAGTGTTAAAAGCTGTATGCCATCAAACTGGTGGTTAATATAGGATTCAAAGGACAGGGATTTGATACTGATATTTCACCATTTCCTGCCCTATATGCAACCTGTTGAGAATAAGCAAGTTGCCCCGCTTTTAATATTCAATAGGGCTGTCCTACTGCATAGATCTAATTCAGGAGACTGTTCTTCTGTGTTGTACTTGCAGGACTGTGTCTTCCCCATCGCAGTTTGGGAAGCTTGACTGTGATTTTTCTGACTTTTGGTGGTGTAACAACTTTCTTAATAAGTCACATGACAATGTTAATACATTCTCTATTTTTATCATAAAGATGCATTTGGTGCTCAGAATGTAGGGCCTGTATACTTGCCCTCAACCTTGAAAAAGGCTTCCTCCTTCCTAACCCAGGCTCCCAAAAGACTTGATCCAAGATTTGTTTGCTAGATCCGGGTTACCTCTACTCTCTAGTGTGACCTAATGTTGGAAGGCCTAAAGGGCTTAGCCCTTTCTTCCTCCCTCTGAAGCTTCCCATGTGACCTAAACAGATGTATTCTGATTGTCTTGTTGTGCCCTTCCTTTTGTGACAGTTGTTCTCTCCCTATCTTCAGTCTTACCTGACACTCAAATTTTCTTCTCCATCTGTGCATTTATTCCACCTCTCACCCCACCTCTCTACCTCATTCCCTTCCTCGTGTTATTGTTCCTCTGATTTCTGCTGTCTCCACTCGCCTCCTCCATACCGATCTCACTCCTCCTCTCGCTCTGCATCTCTATTGTCCTTCTCCCTCTTGGTCTTCTCGCCTGTCTCCACTCTCCTGCAAACTCTGCCTCAGATCCCTCCTGTATCTACTTCCTCCTAATTCTCTTGATCTTACTCCGTTCTCTTATGCTTCCCTCCTAATTATCCTAATCGTACGCCTTTCTCTAAATCACTAACTCACCTACATCCCTCACTCACATCCAAACATGCACCAAAATTAATTTAATTTGTACCACTCTTTCAATCCCAACATATTACCATCACTGTTTGTAAACATGCCAAAACCCTTCTCAAAGTCCTCCTCCACCTGCTGCTCATACCTCTCTGCGCTCTTGGTCTTGAACTAACTGCAGACTGACTCTCCTGGGTTTATAGAGCGATCCGCTTTCTATTCAAAAACAGCTTTGGGCCCACCATTGGATACTCGGGGCAACTGTTTGCCTGTGCCAGTCTGTCTTACCTATTGCCAAATCCCTTCTGCCCTCCATTATTGGCTGGAAGTTCTCCTGGGAGTCTTCATAAGGGCCTTTATCCGCACCCTCTTTCCTGCCTCCATTTGCTTTCAGTCTGCCATGAGGTCTCTGGCAGTTTCTGCCCTCTATTTGTTTCCTGTATTCAGTGTCCACAACGTTTTTGAGAGTGTTCTCTGGTCTCCCTTGGTGCTTGGCAGCTTCTAGCTTGATCCAGCTCCACTGCTGCTATATTCTAATTTAGCATGTCTGGGTACTCTGTAGTAGATGTCAGGTCTCCGACTCTGCTCCTAAATGTGCAAGGTAGACAATCTTCATTAGAGCTAGCACTTCTTTCCTTCTGGTCTGGGTTGTGTCTTGGTTGTTGTATCCAGGTGCATAGTGGTACTCCTAGTCCTTGTTGTTTGTCTCTGAATGTTGCTGCTTCCCGGGAACCACCTGAAAGGTTAGAAAGAGAGACTTGGCCAGGACAGAGACTGATGGGCACTGCAACAGGGAAAGAGACAGCATTGCAATACATACATTCACACATTCTGGGGAGCCAGGAACAGGGGCCTCTCTCAACTCCCTCACACCACCTCTGACATTGCCCTGGTATGCTACACCCCCCAGGCTGATAGAGGTCCCCTGGCCCCTCTGATAGGGTCACACCCTTGACCCGGTCACAGTGAGCAGCAAGATGTACAAGTAAAAGATCCTAAAATGGTATACTAATGGTGCCCTATTCCCTTGCAGTATTTATGGTGATCATAAATGTGGTGTACCTTTGTCTACAAGGTAGACTTGTTTGCACAGAAATGGGTGAATTCCTCCACAGTATGGTCCTGAAGGCAGGACAGAGTCCTTTGTGGATCCCTGGTCTCCCGGAGCATGCTGTTCAGAGGTCTTGCTAGCTTTTAGTCAAGCAAATGTGGTCCCTTCATATATTCTAGTACCATCCTGGGCATGTAATGCGACAGGGATTTGTTTGTAAATGACCAGTCTGAGCCCACTGAGAACCTGATCTTTTTTTCTTTTTTCCAGTTGAAGTAATTTCAGTGCGTTTCTGCATCATCACTGTGATGTACCGAAACAAGCAGCAGAGCACTTACTCTGCCCAGTTGTGCTTGCTGGCGCTGGCTGCTATTTATTTATTCATTGTTTGCTTGTTAGATGCTTATACAATAAGAATATACTGTTTCAAAGTGCCCACAGGGCAGGGAGGCAGGGTGGTAAATACAAGGTACAACACAATATTAAGAGCAAAGGGGCAAGAGGAGGATGGACAAACCTACTATGCCTTGTGAGTATTCAGAATGTGCAAGTGCAGAAAGTAAGAAGGAAGAGGGGGTAAGTGCTGGGGAGTCCGAGCTCGAGGGTGAGCCATGAACGAAGTGCTAGGAATGTTGAGTGATACACTTCCGGAGCCGCAGGAGGTGTAAGTGCGAGTCTCCAGGGCATAGGGTGTGCAGATGCAAAGTGATGTGGATAGACAGCAGCCGGTGAGAGTTGGTGTGGGAGGTCAAGGCTCCGAAGATGCATAAGGGCCAAGGACACCAATACAGCACCTGTGAGATTAGCAGAGGAGAGGAGGAGGAAAAGGGGAAAATCTTAAGGAGCTTCTGGAATTTGAGAAGATCCTGGTCAAGGCACAGGGAGAGGGGTAGGCTATTCCAAAGGAGGGAGCCTGCAGAGGAAAGAGAGCGACCCCCTGCCCTCCGTTTAGCAAACGTTTTACCCACAATGAGTTGATGCCAGAGGAGCAAAGTGGTCTAGACGGAGAGTATTTAGTGAGATAAAGTTGAAGATAGTGTGGTCCCTTGCCCCAAACAGCCTTGTGGATGATGCAGAGGGATTTAAATTTAATCCGTGTAGCAACCGGGAGCCAGTGAAGACTTTTTAGTGCAGGAGAGATGCGGTCCATGGGCTCAAGGCCAAGGATAAGTCTTGCTGCCCTATTCTGGATAAGTTGAAGGGGTCGCAGAGTGGAAGAAGGCAGATTCAGGAGGAGGATGTTATAGTAGCCAAGTCTAGAGAGAACCAGGGCTTGAGTCACAGGGAGCATCGGATGGAAAGTGAGAAAAAGTAGAAATCCTTTGAGAAGGAAGAGCTGCTAGTTGGACTTCTTGGCAATGTCCTGAGTGTGAGGGAGGAAGGAGAGAGAGGAGTCGAAGATGACTCCAAGGTTTCTGACTTCAGTTGAAGGTGTAGGGGGAGAGCCCAAGGAGGAAGGCGAGAGAGAAGGGAAGAAGGAAGGAACAGGGGTCCCGATGGGAAGGATCTCAGTTTTACAGGCGTTGAGGCAGAGATCATTGGAGGCGCATCAGGACTGGATGGCAGATGGCAAGGAGAGCAAGGTAGATGTTAGAGAGCCAGGGGGAGAGTATAGCGTCCTGGGGGAACACCACAGAAGGAGATTGTTAGGGAGAATTCTCTCTTTAGGCTGAATTTCCTAACCTAGTGAGTCCCCCAGCAGCTTTGCTGGATTTCTGGAGTTTGTTTTTTTCTGCTGCCAAGAGTGAGACTCTTTTTCTCCCACTCTTGGACATGATTTATGATGTTCCTTTGACTGTTAATGTGTTTTATGGGCTATGGGGTCTTTTACTCCATAGGGTCTCATGTGTTTTTACTATGTGTGTTAAACAGCACCCTCCGTGCAGTAACACAGGGGTGCGATAGTGACACCCCACCATAGACTCCATACCCTGGGACTGACTACTGTCTCCCAGGGCATGTAAAGTCACTGTTGACTTTACTAGTCCCAAATTATGAACAGAAACCAGTACAAACCATCATATTGTGGACGTACTGGTCGGAGCAATTTGATTGCCCCAGGGTCTGTTAGTCGAGGGGGCGCGTCTCCGTCCCCCCTGATCGAGTTTTGGCTGGTGGCAGTGGATCCTACTTTTTATATTCAACCGCGAATATATCCCTATGGGATTTTCCCATTGTTCGAGGCTACCAACTTTAATTATTTAATTCTCATAGCCTCGAACATACCGCCGGTTTATTTATTTAATATTAATTCGCCGGTTGGTATTTTTTGCCAGGACTCGATTCTAAAATGGCGTTTGTGTTCTCTTCTGTGACTCCAACCCAAGTCGAGCCCTTTGTTCCACTTTTTTGGCGGGCTTCTCCACAGAAGCCACCAAAAGTGGTGCCACTCTGTCTGAGTACCACAGGGGGTGTGGGAGGGGGTTTAGGCACCCTGGACTGAGTTACCTTGGCAACTCAAGTCGCACTCTTGTGTGATTGGCCCAAGTGGTGAGCCGGCCGGCTCACCACTTAGCATGTTTGATTGACAGCTAGGCTGAGTGAATGGGGGTGTGCTGCATAAAAGCAGGGCTTTGGGGACTGGAACTTCAGAAGTCGCCACAGGACCTGAGAATCCGACGAGGGAGAAGCTGAGCCGACCTACCACGACGACACCACCGGTGGAGCCCTGCGGAACCGACTCACCACTTCCCGACGACAGAGAAGATCTCCCGGCTGGAGAGGCTTCTTCCCCTGACTGGTGGGCACAACCAGTTTACCTTCTTTCCTTCGCATCCCAGGACGTCTTGTGGTCGAATTGCCCGTGCCAAGCACCCCGGCAACCGGATAGCCACTTACCACTGGACCGCGAATAAAAGGACTGCTCCTTTTACCTGAGAACTCCGCGGCTGGTTTCTTCCCTGGCAGTGCAACGGATTCCTGTCTTCCTCCCCGACGAGATCCTCCCCCGGGACGAAGCACCGACTTGCATCCACTGCCGGGAACAACTGCCCCCGCTGGAGTATTCTCACCACTTTAAGGTACCTTTTCCGCCAGGTCTCCCTTTCTAAAGATTGCTACAAGGTAATAATAATCCCTTAACCTTCTGGACTGGGCTGGCCGCCTTGACCTTCTTACTGGTCCCTTTCTTTTGGTCCAACTCTTTTTGATCCTTTGCAAGACTCTTGTGCACTTCAACCGTGTGACCTTCGACACATTTCGTTCTGATCCTCTTAAAGTGGATCCGGCCTTCTGAACTTTGATTTCACGGTTTTACTTGCCTTCCTCTCTTGTTTTGTTCTTGTGAAAGTGTTGGGATCTGTTTCAAATTATACTCTGCTTTTCTCTCCCTTTTAAAACAAATTATTAGAGTGCCATCTGCGTTAAGCGCTCACCGCTGTCTGAAAATAAGTGGGGCTTTACTTAAGCCTTGTCTAATATTCTTCTAAGGGAGTGTATATCTTTTAGTGAGTGTGTTTGTGAATTGCTTACTATTAGTGCCTGTGTGTTTTTCTAGATGTGGTTTTAAAATAAATAATTATATCTCTTTTACACCAAGCTCTGGTCAGTGTTTACTTGTTCTACTGTGTTCTCTTCACCTATTGTGAATACTCTGTATACTACCTAACTCTTCTTGAGGGACGTCTGACTGCTCAGCCAAAGCTACCAAGTGAATCTGTGTGGTACAGACCGCTACCAAGTGGGTTTACTGCCAAACACCTGTGGTCTTAAATCTTTTGCAGTGGTCCCAGAGGGAACTGCACAGGTTTCTGCCTAACAGAGATGGAAGTAGGAGAGGAGAAGGGGCCCAGGATGACTAGGGAAGAGCGGTTAGAGAAGAAAGAGGACAGCCAATCTAGTGCCCATTCGGAGGTACCAAGTTTATTGTGGAGCCTTTGTGTGAGGATGGAATGGTTAACTGTGTCAAATGCGGAGGAGAGATCGAGAAGCATAAGGACAGCTGGGGAATTGGAGTCCAAAGATGCGAGCAGTTCTTCATGGGTGTTCAGAGGACCAGGTCTGTGCCTCTGGATGCTCGTAATCCAGATTGATGGTAGGGGAGGCCACCAACAAGTTCATTGTGAGAGTTAAGATGGGGCAAGGCCAGCTTCTCAAGTAGCTTCCCCAGGAAGCAGGGCTGGTAGGGTCAGAGGAAGGTTTTTTCAGGTGTGGGCGCACAAGGGAGTGCTTGAGGGGGAGGGGAATGATCCAGTGATAAAAGAATGATTGCAGAAATCAGCGAGAACAGGGGCAAGAGAGACAGTTATTCTTGATGGTCCTGGATAAGTAAGGGGAGACCTGTTTAGAAAAGACCTTCATGGGTGGTTAGCTCTGGTATTTGTTACTATGCAAGGCACTTCTGGTAGAAACGCCAACCCTATTACTCAAATAAATGTTATTTTGCTCACCAGAAAGTGGGGCAAGTCACATACGCAAGCTGAGGCTTAACGAAGCTAGTTGGCTGTTGTTAGGGCAGTATTTGAATTTCGAGGTTTTGCCTCCTTATATTTCTGAGACCCTTAAACATTTTGCTGGTGCCCATGGTTTTTCGTCTTTTGATTACTATCTAGAGGGACTTCTGCTGAAGTCTGCCTGCGCCTGCAGCCCTTTTCTGGTGTGCTTCCTTTAGTAGTCCATATGGATACCAAAGCAACTCATTTTGAACCCATTGTGAATCTGTCACCCTTAAAGTGTAAAAGTGACATGGTGTAGGCTGGTGGCAGCTGTGATTTAGTTGGCTAGACCAGGGTTGTATACACTTTTACCATTTTGAAGTCTAATGTCTCTATATGGTAGCAATTGGGGTACTAGAGCATTTTGTAAGCCCTGCTCCGGCCATTGTATTTTGGGCCAACCCTTTGTTTATGTGTACCACGAGAAACTGTCCTAACAGCAGTTTTGTTGATGTGGGCTCATAAAGAGACCGCAAAGGCACCCTGGGTTGCAGTGTAAACTGGTTTTGACTGCTTCAAAGTCCATAGACTGTGTTGTGGTTGTTAGGACCATCCTGATTGGCTGGGCCCCAAACTCTCTGTGTGGTCATATGTGATGCGACTGGTGGGCTAGTTCATGCCAGCCCCTGAGTTCCTGTATTATCAGTGAAAGGCACCAAACCAAAGGGGGGACGAATGCTCAATATAAACCTAGTGGGTTATGCCCGAGCTCTGTGCCAACACAAAAAAAATGGGCATCCAAACCCAACATTGACTGAGTATAACTTGCTCAGCAGCCTTGCTGTGTTAAGATTGTTTTTAACACAGCAAGTTTGCTGAGTGTGTAAGTTATACCCTATCCGTGGGAGACTCTGTGCATTCCTCATGTCTATACCTGAACTCTGCTGAAGATTGGCTGCTGCTGTTGGTCCTGGTGTGGCTATGCAGTGTGGGCACTGTAAGGAAGGCATGGCATCAACAGTAAGACAGACACAAGTGACCACAGTTCAAGGGTGTTTATTGAACTTCCAAAGGGGTTTGATAAATGCTTATATATGCCTTAATCTACCAAAGGGAGCAAGCTACTACCATCAAATGAAAATAACGCAGTCCTAGTGGCGTCCCTGTGAAAACAAAAGGGCCTATACTAAAAAACATATTGCCAATCCTTACCGCTAAATACAAATAGTGTGGGGAACAATGTTATGTAAAGAAAGAAGTGTTCAAAATGATATGTCAGGTTATTCAGGCCGTTGGCCTTCCTTCCCCACGTTTTCACCACGGAACATGGCGGTTCACTCGAGCGTATCAAAGTCTCTGGCTTCTTTAGCACGAGGATACAGTTCAAATCTTTAGCATCTGGGCCTTCAATGCGCAAGTCTCCTTGCTTTAAAAAGTCCCTTTGCCCCAACTGGCCCTAATGCAATCATCTAAACAACAAGTTCTTCTCCTGCTTCGATTTGCACAAGTATTCACTTCGGGTGATTAACTATTCACCCCGGATCCCCCTCAGCCAGGCTCAGATCCCCTTTTCACAATATTGAAATACCATCAGCGGCCGCAGCAACCGCCACAAAACCACTTTGAGGACTTGCAACAAAAGACACCTGTAGGAGGCAGGCTGTCACAGCATCTGCAAGAACGGCGAGTTATTACTTCAGATGTTTGGGCTCTAGAAATAATAGCCCAAGGTTACTGCCTTCCTTTTCTAAAGCAAACTCAAAGCAATCCACCAGGGAGACCCTCTTTGAAGTTTTCAGACCCGTTCCTACAGCAGGAAGTCTTAACCCTGCTAGAGAAAGGTGCTATAGAACCAGTACCTGTAGCGGAAAGGAACAAGGGATGGTACTCCACATATTTTTTGATTCCCAAAAAGGACGGAGGACTGAGACCCATCTTGGACTTATGAGGCTTGAACAAGCTTCTCTGGAAGGACAAGTTCAAGATGGTCACTCTTTCTCAGATCCTTCAGGCCCTTCAACTTCAGGATTGGTTGATGTGATTGGACCTCCAGGGTGCTTATTTTCATGTGCCAATCCATCTCAAGCACAGAAAATACCTGTGGTTCGTAATTGGCGATTCGCACTATCAGTTTCGAGTCCTGCCATTCGGGTTGACCTCCGCCCAGAGGGTCTTTACCAAGTTAATGGTAGTGGTGGCAGCGCACCTCAGGAGAGGGGGGATTCACATCTACCCCTCCTTGGACGATTGGTTGATCAGGGCACGTTCTGCCGAACAAGCCCTGGATCATCTGAAAGTCACCCCCCACTTCCTCCACAGACTGGGCTTCTCCCTCAATTTCAAGAAGTCATAAATTACACCTTCCCAACAGCTCCAGTACATAGGGGCTGAATTAGACACATCCTTGGGAAAGAGCTCGCCTCCCAAGTCGGTTCCCAAATTCCAAAATGCCCAAAATCTCCAGGTCTACGACTTCTTGAGGTTGCTCGGCCTCATGGCATCCTACATTTTCCTAGTGCCAGAAGCACGCCTGAGGATGAGCTTCAATGGGCTCTAAAGACTCAATGGTCCCAGTTTTCAGGTCAAATGACGGATCTCCTTCAAATTCCAAACAAGGTTCAGCATGATCTTCTGTGGTGGACTTGCACAGAGAACATCCTAAAAGGAGAACATTTTTGGCAACCATGGCCGGTGATTACAGCAGTGATGGATGCCTAACTCATGGGGTGGGGAGCTCATGCCTACGATCTGACAATCAGCGGTTGTTGGTCTCCATCAGAGTCCAAACTACATATCAACCTGTTAGAGCTGAGAGCAATCAGACTAGCGCTGAAGGCTTTTCTGCCATCTGTCAGAGGAGAAAATGTCCTGATAATGACGAACAACACAGTGGCCATGCATTATCTAAACAAAAGAGGAGGTGTAGGGTCACTACCTCTGTGCAGAGGCAATGCGGCTCTGGGATTGGGCAATTCAAGAAGAAATCTCCTTAACAGCAGTTCAACTAGCCGGAGAGGAGAATATGACGGTGGACGCTCTGAGCAGGCAGAGTACAGTGTCCCACGAGTGGGAACTGGCTAAGGAAGTCCTTCAGGAGATCTTCACCCTTTGGGGAATACTCAGGTAAACTTGTTTGTGACCGGAATCAGTGCGAAAAGTATTGCTCAAGGGAATTTCCCACGAGAGGAGCCCTAGGGGACGCGTTTGTGGTGGAGTGGAACTTCCCACTGCTATAGGCGTTCCCGCATGATCCTAATTGCCCCAGATTGGGCCAGGAGAACGTGATACCTGGACCTTCTAGACTTGTCCATCTGCCCTCCGTTATGTCTTCCTCAGAGAGAGGACCTTCTCTCACAAATGGAGGGCCAGGTTCTCCATCCAGAGGTCAAGACTCTCAACCTTCATGCTTGGTATCTGAAAGGCTGAGATACAAGGATTGGAACCTTCCAGATGACGTCATGGAGGTGTTGCTTTCGGCAAGAAGGCAAGCAACAAAATCTCTGTACCATTGCCATTGGAAGAAGTTTTGCAACTGGTGCAGGGAAAAGAATGTTGATCCTTTTCTATGTTCTATCCCGGAAGTGTTGTCCTTCCTCTTGTCCCTGGCGCAGGTCCTCAATGTTGGGACCATTAAAGGTTATCTTGCAGCGCTTTCCATTTTCAAGCGCTCTTCAAAAGAATGTTCCTACTTTTAAAATTCTTAAAGTAGGATATGATAATAACATTCTTAAAGGGACTCACCATGATAATAAAATTCTTAAAGGGACTCACCAATGTGTTCCCTCCTTCTCTTTTCCAAGTCCCAGTTTTGGAACCTTAATCTGGTTCGAAAGTTTTTAATGTGTGCCCCTTTTTAACCCTTGCACACTTGTCCATTAAGATTACTAACATTGAAAACCGCTTTCCTGGTTGATTTAACATCTGCAAAAAGAGTGAGCGAATTGCAAGCACTGTCTTCTGGGCCACCCTATACTATGTTCCACAGGGATAGAGTGGTATTGAGGGTTAAACCTTCATTTTTACCTAAAGTTGTGTCTGATTTCCATTTAAATCAGAAAATGATTCTGCCCGCGTTTTATCCTCCACCTCATCCCAGTAAGGAGAAGGAAAGATTGCACAGGCTGGACCCGAGAAGAGCTCTAAGCTTTTACATTTCCAGGCTTTCCAAGCTTAGAGTGGATAATTAACTTTTCATTGGCTACACCGGAAGGAAATTGGGTCAATCGGTGTCAAAACAAAACATATCACGTTGGATTGTGCTTTGCATTTCAGAATGCTACAGATTGGCAGGAAAAGATCCACCAGAAGGCTTAAGGGCCCATTCTACCAGAGGCATAGCCTCTTCGACAGCCCTTCAAAGAAGTGTTCCCATAAAATCTATTTGTGGGGCAGCAACTTGGTCAACGCTGCACATTTATTCTAAATTCTATAGTCTGGATGCTTCCCAGTCTAAAGAGCTTGCTTTTGGTAAAGCAGTGCTATATTCGGCTATATAATAATATTAAAAATCTACTCCCTCCTCCAGAGAGCTTTCTATACTGCTCTGGGAGTCTATCTAAGATGAGGAATACGTTGGAGGACACAATCCATTCGAAGAACAAGTTACTTACCAACTGGTAACGTTCTTTCGACTGGATGTTCCTCCAACGTATTCCTCATCGGTCTCCCATCCTACCCCTTTTCCGGGTTATTGCCACTTCAACTCTCGCAAGGCTGACACCTGGCTACCTACACTATCTATTCAACAGAGCAAGAGGGGAAAAACAGAACTGAGGCCAACGGGCGCCGCGCATGCTACTTGCATACCCGATGACGTCACCCTCGACAGAGGCCTTCGAGGGAGTTTCGACTCGACATCGACACACAGCGTCCTCTGCCGAGATCATTTGATGAGGAATACGTAGGAGGAACATCCAGTCGAAAGAACGTTACCAGTTGGTAAGTAACTTGTTCTTCTAAGGCGACTCGCAGCCCACCCCAGATCCCCCTCAACCGGGCACATATCCCTTTTACAACAATTAGTCTCCCTCAGCCGGGCTCTGACCAATTTCAATTTATTTCATAGATTGAAGACTTTCGAATGTGCACAGGGTTTGGCTTAACCCGTTGCAGTACCCCTTTGATTTCATAATTCTTCTTGTTTCAACATTTGTGAACTCTGCCGTGGATACCTAACAGACTTTCGAATGAGCATCCACGTCGTGCCGGACCACTCTGTCTATGGTTTCGTATCTTAGCTGCAAAGTTGTTTATTCAATGTTGCCGCTTGCAACCTTGGTTTCCACACAGACCGGTTTGGTATCAGTCTCCCCAACTCACCGCCTGTGCTGACTTTACTGGTGCTGCTTTGTTGTAGGAGCCGAGGACAGTACCACAGCAGCAATTGATTTTCTCCGCTTTGACTGTCGACGCTGGAGAGCCCTGGGCACCTCCGACACACAATAAAGGATTCTTCAGCTTTGATTGCAGGTTTTACGTTTCCTATTCTCGAAGGCTCATGAAAGATACAGGCTTTTGGTGAAAAGGTCCAGGGCACTTCCCTCCTTGTAATCCTCTTCGATCTTGCCGTCTTCCACCTTATATTAAACTGCCATCTTGGAACTGCTGCTTCCTTGTGTGCTGTGCCTTGCTCAGCTGCTCATCACTGTATGCTTGTAACAACAGCTCTAATGAAACCTTGAAAGAATTTTTATGATGAAGTGCTCCAAAATGCAGGGACTGACTATTTTAGTACAGTACTTGTTTGTAAAATGAACAAGGGGAGTTGGTGTCATGATACTCAGTATGTACTGCATAACAGGTATATGGTTCTATTCATATTCGTTGAGGATAAACTGGTCAAATCCATCGTCGCCAAATATGGATAGGTGAATGCCCGGGCCACCGACTGACCTACACAGCGAACACTGAATGAATGTAAGCGTAGTCCACTTTCATTATCCAGTGTTCGCTGCAAGGAGCTGGGAAGTGGATCAGGGTGTACCAAAGACGAGCAAGTAAGGAGATTTATTTCAGGTTTGGGGGCATGGCAGGGGGTTGGAGGATCATTGAGGTTGGGTGGAGGGGGAGTGGGGTCAGGTAACACCAGACGGCTGGGTTTTAGGGCAGGGGGCATGGAGGGCGCAGCCCTCCTTTAGGAGGGCTGCGCCCTCCATGGGCAAGAAGGGAGGGGCCATGGGGGTGAAACCCCTCATTGGCAAGGATAGGTGCGGACAAGTTTTGACGTAAGGGGAGTCGGCTGGGTTTGGAACGTGGGAGAGGGGTTTGGTGGGTGGGATTCAGTGGGTGGACCTTCAAGGGAGTGAGATTCGGCTTTATGATTGTCAAAACACATAGTTCTAGGTATTTGAGAGTGTGCACATTATTGATTTGTTTGCTGCCCCAATTGCTGCACTCATTGTACTAACCAGAGCATGTACGTTATTAGAAGATCAAACAATTATGGTGGAGGGAGAGATTTTTTTTAAGAGAAGTTGGGACAACAATGAAAAATGTTTTGCATGTAGAGGCCCTTCTCACAGCTTCAATCTTATTCAAATGATTAGTGGTGCTATGGTGTACCAACCATGAAATCCCTAGAGGCGAAGGTGATGGAGCAGCAATGGTGGATGCCTTTTCCCCTACACCCTTGCCTGTAAAAATGTTTACCCAAACTCAAGCACAGCCACCTCTGTCCCCTTATTCTATCCTTTGATGGTCTTTCTAGAAATGTCTAGAAAATGCTTTACCTTTTGAAATAAATGCATTGGGAAAAACAGGTTGTGCACTACACGCTGATAAGATATTGTGCTCAAGTAATGGACTATTGCTTGTGTCCTGATCCCTGCTTCACCTTTTTGCACATGTGCAGCACAGGGTCATACACGTTGGGAAAGGGAGAATAGTTGCATGTCTCCGTTGCAAATAGTACATGCCAAGTTTTACCACAGTGGCGGAGCACCATTGCAGACAGTGGGCCTCATTACGAGTTTGGAGGTAGCCATGCCCTTAATAAGGGCATGGCTACCCCAAAACCTGGGTCCGGGTCCCGCAAAAGGGGACTTACTGGGCCATTCCGACCTTGGAGGGCCCGGTAAATCCCTTTTGCGGGACCCAGACCTGGTATGTCCCCATTCCCATTTGAGCCCCCAAAGGGCTCAATGGGAATGGGGAAGATGGTAACAACGTCCCCATTGATAACGGGGCCGTTGCCTCCATCCAGTACTGCTCGCGGGTACCGCTCTGCACGCCTGGTCTGACCAGGCGTTCCCGAGCGGCACCCGCAAGCATACTCGGAATGTTGCTGCGAGGTAACAACTGCGCCGGTAGCAATACTGGCGCTGTTGTTGCCTTACCGCAACATTTGTAATGATGCCCAGTATCTAATTTGTCAGAGAGACAACTTAGGTAAACGTGCCAAAGTGAATCAGGGGAAACATCTTACACTGTGGGCCCCATTTATAAATTTGCAGTGTGATTTTATACAAATGCCTAAAGTCGCTGTGTGTGAATTTGTTTTAGTAATAGTTGACTTGTTGTCAAAGTGGGTTAAAGCATGTAGTCAATGTGCTGATCAGAGATTGTATGCCTCGCTTTGGAGTACCCGTGAGTAGTAATGGAATGTTTCGCGGGAACACTGCTGGGTGTTTCAGAGCCACAGTGGCTCCATTGTCCATGTTAAGGGAGTTTTTGTACAATCCACTGTGGAAAACCACTAACCCTACGCAGGAGCCAAATCATGCAGCCAACAAGAAATGCAAACCTCTCTTAAAGTAAGGTAACAGGGCAAAGCGACAAGGCTTAACTATCAGGAATGGGTAGCTGGCTGACACAAAGGTACACTTATTTAGTCCACACACTTCCATAGAAATTATACCACACATAATGAGCACTCAGTACGTGTATAAAAACAATAATGTCTTTGATGACTCTCCTCAACACTATACTTAAATGTGGGTCCACTATCACAGATAGGCACACAACATATAATGACAAAGGGGAAAGGCAACCAAACATTCCAGCATGCAGTTTAAAATCCCCTGTACCTGAGAGGGCGCCAGAGAGCCGTCCAAGATGGCGGCCTCCCTGTGAGCTCCACGGAGCTCCCTCAGAAATCCTGACGAATTGAGGCATCTGCGCTGGGCATTGTGTATGCAGCCACCCCCAGTTTGTAGCCAAAGCGATTCTGAACAAAACGAAGTACTTCTTTCGTCGTAATTCGGATGCTGGGTCCAGATTCCTCAGCGACGAGAAACCCTCCCCCTCCCCGGTCCGAGTGGAGCGCCGGCGCGGGCTAGACGCGAGGCAGTCGGAGACAGAGCGGGCCCGGAGGGGGACGGCCTGAGCGGCCGAAAGTGGTGGGACATCCGGCAGAATCCCAGAGGAGCCGTCCTGAACGAACCCCGAAGATCAGGTACGCGCGCCCCCGTGCGCCCCCGTCCATACTCCCCGGGGTGAATCTCAGCCTGTGTGAAGGCACGGGGCGCGGGAAACCGCAAGCCGGGGTCCGCGTGAACCCCCAACGTACGGGCCACCCAGCCGAGAACCAGCAGTAGATAGCGCTTGGACCCGGCGTCACTCCCGCTTCCACTATACCCTATCACAAAGGGAAACATCAGGAGAGAAACCCCAACCGGGACCCCGGACCCCCGCTACACAAGCGCCAATGGCGGCCTCAAAGAAAATGGACAGAGCTCAAAAGAAGCTAAACTTTGAGGGCAGCTCCGTGACCAAACCAACCACCTCAAATGGCAGAGCGCCATCTCCCATCCAAGACGAGGAGGAGGCCCACGGGTTCGACATCAGGGAAATTCTCCTAGAACTGAAAGCCGGAATTGGCGGTCTTGGGAGCAAACTCGACACCCTCTCCTCTAAGGTTGATCTGCTCCAGCACCGGTTAGACAAACACGCCGATAGACTTGACACGGTCGAGCAGAGGGTGTCGGACCTCGACGACGGAGCAGCGGCCCTGACTTCCAGAGTGGCCTCCCTGGAAGTGCAAATGAAAGCGGTAAACGCAAAGAATGAAGACTTGGAGGGCCGCTCTCGACGCAACAACATCAGGATAGTTGGAGCTAGGGAACAACAACTCAACATAAAGATGGAGGACTACATTGAGAAGTTATGCGTGGACCTTTTCGGCACAGACATCCTGTCCAAACTGTTTGTTGTGGAGAGAGCCCACCGAATTCCCAACACCAGACCGATCCCGGGGGCTAATCCTCGCCCAATCATAGCGAGAGTACTCAACTACAAAGACCGGGACGCCATCCTACGGGCGGCCAGGGAGAAAGGCGATCTTCAGTACGACGGTGATAAAATCCAATTTTTCCCGGATTTCTCCCAGGCGGTCCAAGCACAAAGAAGATCGTACACGGCAGTAAAGCGCAGGCTTCAAGAGAACCAGATACAATACGCCATGCTCTACCCTGCCAAACTCCGAATCCAACATGAGGGGACGACCCGGTTTTTCAACTCTCCGGAAGAGACGAGCGATTATCTGGACCGCTCGGGCTGCAGATCCGCCTCCTCCAACGGAAGGCCTCAAAGGGGAGAGAGACCGAGAAGAAATCCACCATAAAATTTGCCTACAAGGTACCTAATGGGAGGGCAAGTGTCTGCATGGCTGACAAGGAGAGACCACCGCAGACCACTATTGTATCCGGGGAAGGGAGCTAGCCCTCTCTTGGAGGGCCACTTGCGCCCCGAGCACAGCAATGCAAGTTGTTTCGTTACTATGGGACTGTTTACCACGGGCCTGTTGGGGGTTGCCCGTGCATGGGAGGGAAGTTAATTCAGTAATACCGCCTCAACCCACATACCCCCGATCCACGACAGCCACGCGAGGAACTATGTACCTACCAATCGCCAAGTCTTCCTGGCTCCTTCTCCGAAAGCGACTCCAGCTAACTCCGCGGGCCCCGGCCCGACAGGATTACACTGATCCGTTCAGATGGCAGCGATAACGTTGAGAATCGCCACCTGGAATATACGCGGCGGCAACCAGCCTACGAAAATGAGGAGAATCCTTCAATATCTGCGGAGACACAAAATCAACATAGCGATACTCCAGGAGACTCACCTACTACCCTCGTCGGAACAGCGCTGGGCCAGATCATGGGGATGCCACCGGTACTTCTCGTCCTACTCATCGTTCGCCAGAGGCGTGGCGATCCTGATCGATAAGAGGACCAATTTCAGCCTCATCGAATCAAAGAAGGACACCGAAGGAAGGGCCCTACTGGTGAAAGGAATAATCGCTGGAAGGGAAGTGGTGGTGGTCAACTCTTACGCTCCAAACACAGATGGACACGATAACTTTAACTGGATAATGTCCCATCTAGCCACGACCGACGCGTCGACTGTGGTGTGGGGGGGCGACCTCAACACCGCACTCGACCCCAGGCTCGACAGGTCCCACAACACTTCAGGAAACCCGTCCAAAGCAAGTACTCAGGTTCGAGAGATTTGTCAGGCCTTCAATCTTTCCGACATGTGGAGAAGACACAACCGAGACAAGAGAGACTATACCTTCCGATCTGCTGTGCACAACACCAGTTCTAGAATCGATTATATCCTGGCGTCCTCCCACAGCCCTTTCAGGTGGGACGCGTGTCAGATCCTACCAAGGTCCTATTCCGACCATTCGATGGTGGTATTGGAGGCCACCCTAGCGGGCACAGCAGTGCCAGGCCTCAACTGGAGGTTTAAACCCGGTTCACTCACAGACGCAGTGTTTGCAGCAGAACTGCGGCAAGAAATACTCTCCTTCATAGACACCAACCAAAACTCGGTTGACTCCGCAGGCACCATTTGGGAAACATTCAAGTGCTTTGTCAGAGGAATCTGCCTGACCAAAGAAAACGGGACACTAAAAATGATCCGAAGGGAACTGTCCAACATAGAGGACCGTTTAAAGGAATTGGAACAGAATCTCCTCAACACCCCCGATCCATGCACGCAAGCCAAACTCAAGCAGGAACTCTTGAAATTTAAGGAGACAGCGGACCGCGAACTGAAGTTCATGGGTCGTAGACAGCAGATCAGGCAGTACGGTGAGGGGCAAAAACCTGGTGCACTACTGGCCCGACTACTATCGATAGACAGAGTCCCACCTCATATTGAATGTGTCACAGATGCGCAGGGACAGATAGTCTACACGGAGGAGGGGATCTCCAACACCTTCCGGGAATTCTATCAAGACCTGTACAGCTCAAAAGGAACATCAGACCCCGAAGCGATACAAGAATACCTGAATGACACAGAACTGTATTGGGTAAGCCAAGACTTGCGCGAACCCCTGAATGCGCCCATCTCACTGGAAGAAATCCGGATGGCAATCAAATCCCTACCTAATATCAAAGCACCCGGCCCCGATGGGCTCAACGGCGAGTTCTACAAGGCGCACATGGACATAGTGGCCCCCCTCCTTTTGCAGGTCTACGAAGAGGCAGTGGGTCGAGGAGCACTTCCCCCCACGATGCGTGAAGCCAACGTGATGATGCTGCATAAACCCGGAAAACCTACAGAGAGCTGCGCCTCGTATAGACCGATCTCTCTGATCAACCTGGACAACAAAATCCTGGCCAAAATCCTGGCGGCCAGACTGCTCCCTCTGATGCCAGCACTAGTGCTGGGTGACCAGGCCGGGTTCATCCCGGGGCGTAGCACAACGTTCGGCATAAGGAGGCTGTTTGGCGTCATCGAGGCACTAGACTCGACACAGCAGGCGATAGCAGTACTGCTGGACGCCGAGAAGGCGTTTGACTCTGTTGAGTGGCCTTTCATGTTCGCGACACTGAAGCAGATGGGTCTGGGCAACTTCTTCCTGAAACTAGTAGCTCTGCTTTACAATAAACCACGCTCGTACATCACACTCGGGAACACTAAATCATCGGGGATCACATTGGAACGCGGGACGAGACAGGGTTGCCCTCTTTCGGCCCTTATCTTCGCCCTGGTGATGGAACCCCTGGCCTCGAGGCTACGGGCCGAGCAGTTAGAGCGAGGGTTAAAACTGGGTCCTCACAGGCTAATCGTCTCCCTCTACGCGGACGATGTCATGCTGTTCATTAGCGACCCCCAAGTCAACCTCAACCCCGTAATGCGAGAGGTGATAAAATTCGGGTTAATGTCAGGGCTCAAAACCAACCACTCCAAATCGATAGTATTCCCCCTGACTCCGTGTACCTCAGAGTTCGCCGACGACCATGGGTTTCAATGGGAAAGCTCGAAAGTGCGTTACTTGGGGATCAAGATGTCACGTAACCATCACGAGATATTTAGAGATAATTACGGAACCGCACTGCAGCTATTACTTGAACGTATTCAGAGATGGAAATCACTCCCATTGACGCTGTGGGGCAGGACCTCGCTGACGAAAATGGTTATTCTCCCCAAACTCTTATATCTCTTCACAAATATCCCGCTACTTCTCCCCAAGTCCTTTCTGTCAAAGATCAAGAGCACGATCCTAGAGTTAATATGGGCGGGGAAACCGGCTCGGGTGGCTTACGACACACTCACTTTACCCATAGCGAAGGGAGGTCTGGCGCTCCCAGATATAGAGAAATATTACTGGGCGGCTCAGGCCCAATTCCTGAGCCACTGGTACTCAATCCACTATGTAAGACCACATGTGCAAGTGGAGAGAGCCCTGGCCTCCCCCGATTTACTATCCGCAGTCATAATCAGCCACATCCCCGTGCCGCATAAGACACTGAACACGGTCCTGTCTACATATGCGATATGGAAGAAGATCGCCAGTGCATGTGGAGTGGCTGTACGATTCTCCCCCATACTACCTATAAAATTTATCCCCGGTATCCCTCTCACGAACGAAAAGGTATTCCTGCTATGGGTAGACAAAATAGGAGTAAAAACGCTAGGAGACCTCTTCCCAGAGGGCTCCTTTCTGACCACCCAAATGGCCAAGGACAAGGGAGGGAACACATCCTTGGACATCTTTCTCTATTTTAGACTCCGTCACGCCCTGCAGGAGCTATTCCCCTCATTCCCTAAACAACCCCCCACGTGGGAGCTGCTGCACAACACAATATTAGCACAGGGAGAGGGCAGACTGGTGTCAACTCTGTACAAAACCCTGGTGAGTGACACGAGGAAGCTCCTACCTAAAGTGCAACACAGGTGGGAATCGGTTTTGCAGGAACCAATCAGTGAGGAAGACTGGGCCTACATTCTGCGACAAACTCAAAAAGTGGCGCTAAATTCTCGCTACAAACTGATTCATTTCAATTTCGTACACCAAACATATTACACACCCGCCCAAAAACACAGGCACCACCCAGAGGCGTCGGCCCAGTGTGAGAGATGCGTTTGTCCCAACGCCGACTTTTTTCATCTGGCATGGGTCTGCCCCGGTATCCAGCAATTCTGGTCCACCGTTATACAAACAACATCCGAGATTATAGGAGAGCAGATGACCCCCCTGCCGCTGGGCCCGCTTCTCGGCCTCACAAGACATCTGCAGCCATCGTCACGCAAGCTGGCGGCACTCCTCATGGTGCTAGCACGAAGGAGAATAGCCATGTCGTGGGGCAGGGGCCCACTCCCTAGGGTAGCTGACTGGGAAAAGGATATAACTTATTGCCAAGATATGGACACTGAATTTATTCGTACACTACCTTTACACGCACGCCCTCCTGATATCTGGGGACCATATATCACCTACCTGATGAACAAATCTGTAGCTTCGGACCCTGATAATCCAAACACCCAGAACTCAGGTCCGTAAGAGGGAGGAGCGGGAAGACAAGGAGAGAAAAAGTCCATGTGACTAAGGCAATGAGTAGGAACTCTCAAAGATACTGTGGAAACGGGGGATGGGGGGCGGTGGGGTGGGGGAATTGTTGTGGGATATTGCATTCAGAAGCTCCCTGTTGGAGCCATGCCGACCGGTTATTGTAAAATATAAATAAAGTTTGGAAAAAAAAAAAAAAATAAAATCCCCTGTACCTGAACAACAAAAGTACAATGTCCAAAAGAAACGACTCACTCTTGTTTATATCATAGGTCATATCCATGGGGGTAAGCAAACAACATGTATAGACAAGGGGTGGGAAGAAAAGGGAACCAGGCATTTTACCTCACATGGAAAATAGTAATAAAGGCCTCCATTGCCAACTCCAACAATCCACATTATTTCTTAGCCTCTAGTGCAAACCTTTTGTGACCTTTGCGACTCTTTCTATTCTTCCCTCTGGCCCGACTCACCCTGCAGGGCACACTCTGGATGGTCTCATCTCCTCTTACCTCACCCTCCCTAACCCTCTCACCACTCCTCTCTCCTGGAGCGATCACTTTCTCCTCTCCTCCCATCTCTTCCTCTCTACCCCGCAGGCCAAGCCAGCTCCAGCATTGCGCCCTACCTTCTCGGTCATCCGGCCCATGAAGCGTGTGTCAATTGAGGCTTTCCCTGCTACTTTTCCTCCCCCTCCTCTTCCTCTGACTGACTCTCATCCTGACACCACCCTTTCCAAGCTCAACTCGGCTGTCTCAGATACTCTCTGCTATCTCTGATACTCTCAATGTTCTTGCTCCTGTCATGAGGATCCGCTTGAAGCCCAAAGCCAAGTGCAACTCTTGGTATGACTTCGATCTCCTCGCCCTTAAACGCAAGTGTAGGGTGGCTGAGAGGTAATGGTGGGCATCCTGTGCAACCTCTGACAGACTGGCCTGCCGCTTGCTCCAAAGGCAATACCGACTCTCTGTCCACACTAAGAAGAGATCCCCCATCCAAGCCCGCGTCTCTGCGGCATCTAACAACTCGGCTGAACTCTTTAAAACCTGCAAGGAGCTGGACAATTCTGCTGCAGTCTCTACTTCTCGTGTCCCCTCCCAGGCCCACTGCACAGCCCTGGCTTCCCATTTCATCTGTAAAACCCAGGACATCTTGTCCACCTTCTCATCCTCGCCTCCTCTTCCTTCTTCTCTCTCTGCTACCTCTGGCCCCCCAGGCAGCCGCCTCTCCTCCCTCTTTCTCTTCCTTTCCTCTGTTCTCACCTGACAAGATTTCTAGACAAGTCCGATCTATGAAAGTCGCGTCAAAACGGGTTCTTCCCTGTTCGTCCAAAACCATCAAGGACCATATTGATACCCTTGCTTCTGTCCTGGCCGACTTCTGCAACCACTCTTTCGCCACTGCTGGAGCCTTCCCCTCCCCTCTGAAGCACTCTCTTGTGCACCCTCTTCTCAAGAAACCCACTGCCGACCCCTCCTGTCCGGCTAACTACCGCCCGATCTCTATCACTCCTTTCCTGGGCAAAACTCATGGAAAAGCTGGCCATCTCCCAGCTTAACCTCCACACTGATTCTGTTGGTTGTCTCCATAACCATCAGTCTGGCTTTAGAGCCGCCAGAAGCACAGAAACTGCTCACCTGAACATCCGTGAAGACCTGCTCTCCAACCTTGATTCTAATCTCCACTCTGTCCTCATCCTACTCGATCTCTCTTCTGCCTTTGACACAGTCAACCATGCCATTCTGCTCAACCGCCTCTGTGATAACCTGGGTATCGCTGATTAGGCCCTGGCCTGGCTGACGTCTTTCCTCTCCAACCGACCCTCCCAGGTCCAACTTGGGTCCTTCCTTTCCTCAATCTCACTCTCCACTTGAGGTGTTTCCCAGGGGTCTAACATCTCTCCCTGGCTTTTCAACCTATACCTGGCACCCCTCGCCCACTGCATTGCTGCTCTCTGCTCCAACTTTCAGTGCTATGCTGATGACACACAGCTCGTTTTCAGGCTCCCCTCTGCCACCTCTTCTCCCTCTCTCATCTCTGACTGTCTGCAATCAAGAAGTGGTGTGCCACCAACAACCTCTGCCTTAATGCCAGTAACACAGAGATCCTCCTCATCGGCATTCCTGCAGCTTCCTTTCCTGTCACTCTATGGCCAGCCTCCCTTGGTCCTCTCCCAGCTCCCACCTGTGAGGCTAAGAACCTTGGGTCATCTTCGACTGCACGCTTTCCTTTTCTCCACACATCTCTGACGTCTCTAAGAAGTCAAACTACCAACTGCACCTCCTCAGAGGTATTCTTCCTTTCCTCTCCTTCCCCCAGAAGCTCACTGTCTCTAGAGCTCTGGTTCTCTCTAGGCTGGACTTCTGCAACAGCTTCTTTCTAAATCTGCCTGGTACTACTCTCCGCCCTTTAAAATTCATCCAGAACCGGACTGAGACTCTTGACCTTGGCCTCAAGCCCAGGGATCGTATCCCTCGAGCCCTGAAATCTCTTCATTGGCTCCCAGTGGCTGCAAGGATTAAGTTCAAGACCCTGTGCATTGTCCACAATGCCTTCTGGCGCCTGGGTCCGTAATACCTTCACCTCTCCCTTTGGAAATACCTTCCTACTCGAGCTCTTCATTCCTCCACCCCCAACTCCCTCAGGGTCAGTCGCTTCTCCAAACAACGAGATGGTGGTAGATCTCATTCTTCGGCTGGGGCCTCCCTCTGGAACAGCCTCCCTGCCTCTCTAAAACCTGAGGAGAACCATCTTCGGTTCCGGAAGCACCTCAAGACCTTTCTCTTTGCTTCTGCCTTCTCTCTTCCTCTCCCATGCTGAGCAATCACTGTCTGTTTCTGCACTGGGCACCTGACTACCCTCTGAATTCGGGCCCAGATCACTGCCCACCCAGCTGAACACCCGCACTGGTCCACTTAAACCTCCATCCTTCTAAGGTCGATACAATGAATTCCATTGAGTTGAATAGGAATACACATTTATTATCTCTTCAAAATAACAAGATGCCCCCTGTGGACAAATGTGTTTTACAAATACTCCTGTTATGTTATGTGCTCACTGGCTAGACAATTTTTACACACGGTTTGGAATTCTTTTCTTCACTTTTTCAGAACAGCGCTATCTGTACCTGCATTACCTGGCCTCCAAGCACATCGAGTCTGATTGCCTACCCTGCAACTCACTTTCTTTTCTGAGCCTTATCAGGCTTCATTGGATGCCTTTGATTGTTTGTTTATTGTTATAAAGAACAACACATTCTCCTTGTGGAGGCATCATAGCACTGGGAAAAGGCTGAAAATAACTGCATGATTAAAATGGAAGCCAACAAAAGCAATAAATTAGACCAAATCTTAGAACCAAGGTTAAAAGATAGCATGCAGAAATTCAAACTGACACCAGGTGGGTAGCAGGTATTACAGTCAGGTTGGAGGGCCAGTTGGTGCAAACACCCTGGCTCTTCAGTATGGAAGGCAGTGTGTGGCTAGCCCCCCTCAGAAGCTCTTCAGTAAACAAGGCAGAGAATGGCTAGCCCCCTGCAGAAGAAAAAGCTACAATAGAAGAGCAAGTGGAGGTCCAAGTAAACCAGGCTGAAACTGAGCCCAATATCTTCTCCACCCCCAAAAGGGGAACTTGGAAGACTGCCAGTGTCTCTAGATGCCAAACAGATTCCAGGAGTAGGATAAGTAGTAGCAAAGACCGCAATACCTATTCCATCACATCGCTCCTCGCGCCACCTGACTCACTAGTTGCTGCACGCCGGTCTCCTCCCTGCCACCCGGTACAGCTGCCCCTCTGTATCCCACCCGCCCCCTGTATAGCTATTCTGTTGTTACCTCTGAATAGTGCTCTGTTATGAATCTGTACTGTTGTTTACCTCTGTAAAGCGCTCTCTTGCTTCTCGAAGCTAAGTCTGCACTCAGTAAATACCATAATAATAAATATAATATTAGCAGGCCAGGGCCAGGTATCTGGCCACTGGCTTAGGTACAGGGAAGTCAGCCTGAGACCTGATCTTATAGAAGACTAAGTGGCTGGGGCAAGTCATTAGCCTTCGAGATACAGACCACAATGAAGTCAGAAGAATACAAATGGTGTAGATAGCAAATATATATGTTGCACACATATCAGCACCAATATCAACCCTGAAAATTCTATAATGAACTAGGAAGATAAAAATTGAAGATATTCTACTTTTACTATTTGCATTTCAAATGATTTCAGTTATTTAATCACTAATGGACAAGATCATGCGTAAGAAAGGAACCCCAAGAGCTGACAACTGTCCTGCACATTCCAGAATCAAGTCTGCCTATCACCTGCACCTTTCTCTGTTCAGCAAATCCTTCTCTCTAAATGCACATTGCGTGCACCTCAGAAATTGCCACTTACACCCTGCTCTAACTCCCCCAGTGCCATTAGTCTGTTCTCTTAGCCAAGCCTGCAACTGCCTGTGGACATGATCTTGTTTGCCGTGAGAGGCAACCAAACACATCAACCCCTTGCACCACGATCTGGGCATCCATCCTCTGTGCTCCAGTGTTTCCCCGATACAGGGAGTTCATCACACCATCCCACAGATGCTGTAGCCCTCCAGCCTGCCGACTACCTACACTGCAGTTTCAATATGCTCTGTCATTTCTTGAGTAAAGTCATCAAGATTGTGTTTTATGATTTAAAAAACAATAGAAGATTTGGAGAGTTCCCTTTATTTTCACAGGCCCTTGACTGTGTGACTTGTTCTTTTAGGGGATTTTGTCCTAACAGATTGGGAAGGATTGCTGAATATTCAGACCCATCAGTATTAGTTACTTTTCTTCTAACAGTGAAAACCTGAGGTGTGTTGTCATAGGCTCACACAGGAGCTTGCTGTGAGGTGCCTTTAGGCCTTACTCGTCCATGGTTTGCCCAAGGGTGCCATTTTGATCTCAAACTACTGGAACTCCCTCTGAGGTATCGACCAAATTTAATGCCATGGTTGTTCACTCCGCAGTAGTGTCAAATTCGACTAGGTCTTGTACCTGATTGTGAGGTACAAATTAAATCTAAGAAGAGTAACAAAAGCTGCGGGCCCCATTGGCACTTTCTGTACCATAAATCTGACAAGCGGTGTGATGCAGCTCTTGATTTCTGTGATAGTGACTGGTCCTGTGACTCTTCGTCTTACTATGTCTTATGTTCAGAGGGGCGGGGGTGTGGGTGTGCATGTTTGTGTATGTGGCCTTGATTGTGTGTGGGTGGCAGGAGATGACCTTACTGTGTCACAATTAGAAAATAACTAGACTGCTCACCTCTGTTCTTCGCAAGCCTAATGGAACATCAATGGCAGACCAGCAAGACTCTCTGCCTCGGAAAACAGCATGCCCTCTCCCAGGGCCGGGCTTCCCAGGATGCAGAAGGTGAATTTGACGCAGCGAGGCTGGTATGGATGTTGGAGATCAGTTTGCAGGTCCTCTCACTGATGCTGTAGCCCTTCTAATGAACCAGGTAATGCAGGACGCTGTGGCGATAACGGGAATTGCAGATGTAGGCCTCCTCATATTTTTGCGAAACGTCCGCCATGGCTGGTAAGGAAGGGGATGGGGTGGGTTTAGGAAATGGGGTTGTCAAAGTACTTCTTAAGTAAGGATACATGGAATAACGAATTAATGCAATGCCATTTATGGTAAATCAAGCTTGAATGCAGCTGGATAGACCACACGTACAATAATAAGGGACTGAAGTACCGTGGTGACAATTTGGGGGGCGTCAAATGTTGCGGCAGGTACTTTGTGGCCAACCAAATGAGATATCCTATCTTAAACTCCGGATTAGTAGAGCGATGTTGACCAGCAAACTTTTTGCATGAGAATCCTGTAGATTCCTTAAAGCCGTTTTGTGTCCTTGCTGTATCACAGAAACCAAGCTAGCTGAGGAAGCTGGTAAAGGAAAAGGCGCAAGGGTGAAAACTATAGGTACAAAAAAAGGGTGCAGGTCGGATAGCAGAATGCTGAGTATTGTTGTATGTGAATTCTGCAGTAGCAAGGTACGTGGACCAGTTTTCTGGAGAAGGACCAGTTTTCTGGAGAAGCCAAGGTAAAGCAATTTAAGAAATGCTCCTTGGATTCTAGAATATTTTTGAGAAACTTGGCGATCCAGGAATTGCTTAGTCGTGCAAGTACATCTGGATATAAACAGAAGGTTCCTGTATATGGTGCTGCCGAATGTGTGTGAGTGAGGGAGATGAGCGCCACAGAAGATGATGTTGAAGACATGCTGGTTATGGATTATGCGCAGGCATCTAAAGCTGCGGTCCCTGTTTCTGAGTATGCGGCTGGGCCATTGGACAATGCTGTTCATATCAACAGATCTATTGCAGCATTGCATACAGCGCATCTAACTAATAAATTAACTGTAGCCATCCAAACGGACACTAGGAGTTTTGAGGATTGGTCTGAGCCCTTGAGCCCTTGATTAAAGCGGGTCATGGGTTGAGTAAAGCTGTATATTTGCCTATGGAGTGAAGAGTTGGTAAGCCGAGGGGGTTGGAATCCGTGGTAAATGCTGGGCATGGTCTGAGTAAATCCTCACACCTGACCTATGAGTTTGGGGCAGTGAAGTCAATGTGGCTGAATCAGGCACCAACATACTCAGAATTGGTTTCAATGTTCAACTCCCAGTGGCAGGAACGGCGGTTGATGGGGTGAATTCCATCCGGGTCCTGAAAGGGGGGAATTACTGTATGGATTTTGGTTTTCCCATCAAAGGTTTGGAGTATGATAATCAGTACATGTTCGCTAAAGCCATCCGCTTTGTAAGAAGTCAGAGGGAAAAAAGTTGGGTTTAGGTGGTAGGTGAGAGACCACTTTTTGAGACCTTAACCTTCTATTTTATACATAGGCCTCCATATAACATCTGTCCCATCAAAGAAAGCAGTTTTTGAATGAATTAGGGAAAAGTCGACACAATGACGCAACTGAAGAAGATCAATTGTAAATACTGTTGATTGGCATGGAAATGGCTTTCATATCCAGAAACATCAAGGGTGAAAGTAATTTGTGGCGAAGGTGTCTGAAACTGCCAGATTGTGTACCAAGGGATACTTTGAGATTCGAAATGGGTCTGAGTTCACTAAATTGACACCTGAATTGGAAAATATTATCGGTGTATGGAAACATAGTTGCAGCGCAGCTTGGGTCGTTTTATGAAGACTTGGCAAGGGCCCTGTTGTGTGTTGGTTCTATTCCACTGAGTAGATTTTAGATGGCTTCTGAATGGGTGTTGAGTGTATGCAACTTTGATCAGTCTGACCTGGTGAAAAATCTAATGGGAGTAAAGAAGAAATTGTTAGATTTTGACTGGATAAGTTCCCTAACTCCAATTGGCGGCAACAGTTCATGAGATTCCGGTTGAATGTTTTGACTACTGGGGAGGTAGAACTAAGAAGATCAACGAGGGTCGATGTCTCAGAGCACTGTAATTTCTGTAACCAATGGGGTATGCTGCAAACACAGACTCACATTCTGATGGAATGTGAGGTCTTGCAACTTGTGAGGCAACAGTTGTGGTCCAACCATGTCCATGATGTTTCTCTTTTGAATGTGACAGATTTCTATGTTAGGTTGCCTAGTGGAGAGGACATAGGATTAACCTGCACGATAATTAAACTTTTGGGAGTGGCTGTTTTAATTCAATTGAGGTGGTGAGAAGGAAGGAGTGGATATTGGACAATTTTTTATGCTCTGTTAGATTCAAGAAGAATTGTTTTATTTTACTTAGAGTATGGCGTGGTTGTAGGAGAACGGATTGAGGGTTTTATTGGTTTAATTTTATGGTATGAATTTTATGAATTTGTGACGAAATATTTTATATACTATGTATCTAAGGAGTTTTATGAACTAGTGATGAAATGTATTATTCACATGGTGAGATATGTGTATATCCGAATTGGTTTTAACTGTAAAAGGGTTTATTTGTATAAGCTTGTTTATACAAATGTTATTACAATAAAAAATAATTTGATAATTGAGGGGATTCTAACGAGCCTAAAGAGCTTTAGGGCCCCGGGCCCTGGGCCCTAATGGGATGGCTAACATAATCTTAAAGCAAGACCCAGTGGGTTGGGCTAGATTCCTAAAAATCCTACTTACCAGGGAATGCTCTGATCAGAATGCTCCGGATTTGTGGCGCCAGTCTATACTCTTACCGATCTATAAGGGAGGAGACAGACTATCGCCATGTAATCATAGATTACTGTCCCACTTGGACATTACCGGTAAGATTATTTCTACGTTGGTTTTAAGGGAGCTACAATCCTGGGCAGACGAAAATGGCCTTGTTCATTTCACACAAACTGGTTTTCGCCCAGGTAACTACTACCCACAATTTGCGAACCCTGGATATACTAGACGGAGACGCCGCATCGAAAGGCAGCACTCCTTTGTACGTTATCCTTGTTGATTTCCATGCAGTCGTTGATGGTGTTAGTTGGCCTAAACTGTGGGCTAAACTGGAACGTTGTTACTTGATATTTTGATAAATCTGCACACAAATACGACAGGCCAGGTAAGACTGGATAATAGGGGCACTATGCCCACCTCATTTCCCCTTAATAGGGGGTTAAGCAGGAGTGTGCCCTGGCCCCTCTGCTGTACAATTTATACTTGGCGTACCTAGCCACACGCTTTAATAATGTGGTAGAGTGCTGCCCAAGAATTGGAGGGGTGGCAATTCCTGGCCTTTTATATGCTGATGACTTGGCCATTTTTAACCATACTTTCAGTGGCATAAAAGACATGTTTGAAAATCTGGTTATGTATGCCACTCAAAATGAATTGGTGGTTAATAAGACCAAGACGAAGATTAGGGTTGGTCTCGGCCTCTAAGGTAAACCGCCGATGACATGAGCCAGAGTTGGTCTTATATACATATTATAGAGTCCAAAACAGTAAAAGGCTGAGGGCTGACAAGTCTGATAGACAAGTTCGCTTGGTATACGGCAGGCTACTCATTGGAGAGCATAGTGACCCTATATCGCCAACGTTTTTGTCCAATGATAATATATGGCTTGGAGGCCCTCCAAATGACCAACCTGAGCTGGTTAGACAGAGTTGAGGGCTACTTTTGGATGCGGTCCTAAACCTCTCGAACACAGTACCAGTAGAATATCTGAGACTGGAGCTGGGGCTGGTCCCCTTGAGGGGCCAACTGTTACTTAGACAAGGAGGGCTTCATCTGAAGGCTAATGCACATCCTAAATGTAAATTACTGGCACTTGTGGGATCAGACAAGGGGTGTGAATGGAAACATGGAGGAGGGGATTTTGCCCGTTAGATTTACCAGCTGTATGAGAGTCTTGACTGGACCCTCGACTTTAAGCGGAGTACTAATTATGTCATTCTAAAAGCATTATTTAAAAGATAGCTGGAACGTTGGGACTGGTGTAACAATTATACTCGGTTATCAACTCTGAGAACATATCAATATGTGTCCATGTGCCCCATAGCTACTTATGCCTGCAACCCTACCTCCGACTATAGCCCAGCCCCAACTAACTTCCTTTAATGGTCTTCCATGGGGCCAGGTTAAAAATAGCCTTGGATCAACGTATTTGACGTATGTGTAAATTGACACGTGTATTGAGACACCCAAACATGTGTTTACAGAATGTAGCCTCCTGGGACCTATCTATATGACTATACCCGGGGGCTATGTCTACAGCTATGACTCAATTAAAAGTGAGGCATTCTGGACTTATTGTCTAAACTTTTAATTGGAAGCCCTCCATAATTTGCTACATTGGCTTTAGCGTAGTATTAAAAAAATGACTCCAAGTAACGATGCCCTGAATTTATACTACTCCAATTGACTATGCCCCCATGACTAATGTTGTAGCCCTGTCCCGCTAAAACTCTCCCTATTGAAATAGGGCTATTATCATCGATTAGTGTCTTGCTGGTGCACACATGCCCTATAAAGAATGTAAACTCGGTGATTTTTGTGTAAGTCTATGTAAACTATGCAAATCATGAAATTCTAAAACTATAGAGTTTGATAACCTTTAGGAAATCTTAGGAATGTTAGGTAACCATAGACATGTTTGACCTTATGAAATTCATTGCTTGATGAAGTTGATAGAAGTTCTATTGATTTTGTGAATTTTATTTTTATGATCTGCCTATGAGTAATGATTAATGAATGAATATGTGATTTAAAACTTTGAATTTTATATTTAAATGTCAAATGAGCTGAACTGTATGTTATGCATATCGAAATAGAAACTGATTAATATGTACCTTTGTAAAGATTCTTTGTAATCATAAACAAATAAATATTATAAATAATAATAATACAAAATAAAAAAAATAAACAAAAAGACCATTAGTTTGAGGGTGAAATCCAGAGGACATAGCACAATTGATCCCAGCGTCTTGCACAGAGCAGTCCAGAATTTTGAAGTATACTGGGAACCTCTATCAGAAAGAATTGTCAGGTAGGCCATGAAGATGTAATACATCCTTGAGGAATACATGAGCCATCTCAGGAGCCATGTGGATCTTGCACAAGGGTGTACAATGTGCCTTCTTGGTTAAGGTGCCCATGGTGACCATTATAGTGGTGAAACCATTAGAGGATGGAATGTGCACTACAAAGTCAATCATGATGATCTGCAATGGTGATGAAGGAAGAACGGATTGTTGAAGTTTACCCAGGGTGCGAGATGTGGAACATTTAGCCTGTGCACAAACAGCACAGCTGGAAACATGAACTGGTATGTCCTTGTGCATCACAGGCCTCCAGAAATGTTGGTGCAGAAGGTCTTAAGTGCCAAACCTCCCCATGTCTTGCCGGAGGGATGTTATGTCCAAAATATAAGACTTGTTGCTGCAGAGACCTTGTGGGTAGAACCAAACGTGTGTCCTCGAGAGCAGGTCGTCACTCTTCCTAAGCAGACCTGTCTGGACCATATTCAGAAGATCAGGTGGCAAGGATAAGGAATGTCTTGTGTCTGTTGCAAAAAGGAGGTAACCAGGCAAAGACACTTTATTCCCCGCATCATCCTTTGAGGAAGCACAGGACCGCTGAATAAGGAGTCAGCAACCATGTTATACAAACCAGGAATCTAGGTGATATGGAGGTTGTAGGATGCAAAAATGTAGGGCCAATGCGCTAGACGACTATTGTGACATTCAAATCTTTCAATGTACTGTAAATTCTGATGATCGGTGTGGACTGTTACAGGGTGTGTGGCACCCAAAAGCAGGTGACTTCTGGGCGCAGACCCCTCAGAAATGGTATTCAACAAATTCACAAGACAGTTCCCTTCTGAGTGAACTTTGGGTGACAGCTTTACACCCCTAGATCTTCCTTGGCCGGGCTTGGATCCCAAATGACAAGGGGGACACTTGCCTTCCCTTGTCTTGCAATACTTTTTGTTTTCACAAATCTTAATGTCTTTTTAAACAGGTTTTCAGGCTTTGCCCCTCGTTGTCGATTTCCCTCTGCCGGGTTCACTCTCGCCGACTTTTCTGATATACAGTTTGTAATGATGAGGCAGGGATGAAGAAACAAAAAGTCCTTTATTCAGGCAAAAAAAATAAAGAATTATCAAGAAGCTTAATTCAGTCTTCTTTGGTAAGGATGAGATGTGGAATTTGTCCTTTTAGTCTTCATAGGCCCAGAGCATCTCTGGCGTTGCTCTCTCTCCCGCAGGTCGGCTGTTCTGAAATGGCGTGGGAGAAACACACACAATCCTTTGTCACTTTCTCTCTTATATAGGGAAAAACCACCAATCAACCAATCAGAAGCAACCTTGTTGCTAACTCTACAAATATCCCCTGAAGCCCCGCCCCCTTTCTCTCTGACTGAGGGTTTCCACTCCGCTCTCTCCCATGTTCCCTCTGGCTGGACCCGACTGCTACTGTGGAGGACCTCAGGTGAGTGTGCTAGGTAACATGCCCGGGGAGCGGGTATCAATGTGGTCTCCTGGTTGGGGTCTATGCTGTCTGTCCACCCCCAAGTTCATGTAGCTGTACTGTTTGTTTCAGGTTCCTCGTTGTTTACACCTGACCCGTTGTCCAAGCGGACTCTGCGGTCGCTTTCCGCACCGCGGATATTGTTCTCTTCCCGCTCGTAACCTGGCTCGCCGGGTTCTGACATGCAGGTTACTTCTGAGTCGCGGACGCCGTTCCTTCCTGACTCGAGGTTGGGTTTGCCTGTTGGCGGTGCCGCACAAACCACTCGTGACCCCGCTCGGTTGCCAGCTCGCAGTCACATGTAGTCAACCCGCGTCCGTTTGCGGGTACTGGCTCGCAGTCATTGTTGGACGTTAAGGTTCCTTCACGTTCACACAGTTCATGTACTAACTTTCACGATGCAGAATTCACTTCACTTAGCTTTCACAATCATCAAAGACTTTCGACGATACAGAGGATTTTACAAGACCCCTGTATGACCACTTTGACCTTTCTTCGTCTCTTCCCAAGGGCTTCTGGTTACGGTAGTCTGTACCGTTGGGTAATCGCCCAGAGTCTTCTGAGTGAGCACCCACGTGGTGCGGGACTCCTCGGTCGCTGGTTTTCCCCCTCTTTCATTACTAGTATTGCTTGCTTTTCAAAGTTCAATTTAGCCGTTGGCTACTTTTCGTTCAACACAGTTCCATTTCTTATGGACACTCCCCTCGACTCACCGGATGTGATGAATCTCTTGTCTTTCTTCCTGTTTGGAGTCAAGGTTGGTACCACAGAGACAAGAGTCTCTCCCCGGCTTCGTTATCAGCAGAGGAGGGTCTTGTGTACCGTTGACATCTGCTGCAATACACGTTGGCTATTGTTCACAGACTTATCATTCCCTCTGCGGAGGTTCAATGGGCCATGGTCGTTAAGGGCAAGGTCGACTCAATCCTTGTCATCCTCTCCGTTTGCGCCGTCTTTCTCCTCCTCTTGAACTGCCGTGCTGAGTTAGCTCCTAAGTCATGCAGTCTGCTTTGCTCGTATTGTGCTCTTGTGCTCCATCTTTTATCCCTGTGGGGAAGGGAAAGGGCCATCAAGTGTGTGTGATTCTGGTTTATTGCCTGACTTTGTCTGACCCTGGTATTGGGACACGTCAGGTAAACGGCCCTGGTGTTAGTCTGTTGTCTTTCGTGTTGTGCGAAAGTGTTCGTGTGGAAAGGTGGGGGGCAGTGTTTTGGAATATCCTTCGTGATAGGATGGGGAAAAGGTGTTGAAAGTAGAAGAGGGTTACTGCATCTCACCCGTCGGTGTCCCACTCCCACAGGACCCCCCCATCCAGGTGATCCTCCCTCGCTGGTCCACCCCCAGGAACTGGATCCAATAGCGATGGCCATGTCCTGGCCACCTGGATGAGAGATCCCCGGGGACTAGCTAGGGAGACACCTTCAGGTTTCTCACAGAATGCAAAGCAAGGATGGCTCCCCTTGTCTTGGAGCCCCTGAAGTGGGACTACCAGCAACCTAGAGCCCAGAAACAGCTGGAATCCTGCTCTCACCATCTTGAGATACCCTCCAGCTGTGATTGACACCTTCAGACTGACAAAGGGCCTGCAAAGCTGCTTTTTGGAACTTCTCTACATCTCGAGCTATCTAGATGCCAGTTTCACCCATTACTGTGGACCATCTCATGCAACCCGAACCACAGGCTCGATCTTCGTGGCAGCAACCGACTTGAGCATGAATAACAACTTCACCCAGCAGAGGCCTTGTTCTCGCCTCTGTCTTGACCGCTGATCGACCTTTCGGCAGCCTGTCCAATCGCACAGACTCAATGCCGACCATCTGTGAGATCACATTGACTTCAACTGTCTCAACATTGGTTCGATTGCAGCTAAAGCTCCAAGAAGCCTAGCTCGATGCTTTCGAGCCCTAATAAGATAGGAATAAGGTACAGCTGAGTGACCCTATCCTCTGATCCACTTTCTGGAGCTATAGTGACTCTTAAGCCCCTTTTTCCGATTGTTTTGTCGAGACATATCCTTTTGAATAGTGACATTGCTGCCATTTCTTGCCTAAACCCCCCTGCTAAAACTCTGATAGCACCATACACATCAGTCTTCTATGTCTTCATTCTCTTTACGTGGGGTGGATTTTTGCATGCCTTTTTAGTTAGTTATTTGAATTTGTATTAATTAAAAGATTGTATTTTTAGAGAACCTTCATTGGACATTCTTTTATTTTGGACTATTGTACTTACATTTTTGGATTTTTACTGTTATCACTCCACACCCCTCGTGGACAGTACAGCCTGTCCTCTGCCCACATTACCACAAAAGGTAAAGGAGGTATACACATTGGGCTATGTCTGTTTTATCTTTGATTTGGATCACTGCTGGTTTAGTAGTACTGTGGGGCTGACTAGGCAGCTAAGCCACTGCTTATCCTTGTACACCTACAGAGTAGTAGGCATTAGAATCGTCATCGTTTCAGGTGTGACCCCCTGTCACTCTTCAGAGCATTCACTTATTCTAAGCACCAACATTCTCCTGCGCTGCTAATTGTACCCATGCACCAATATTCTACCTGCTCTAATGGATGGCCAGTGACACAGGCACACACAACACCCAAGACACAACAGCTTCCCAGGACGGTGAGCCTGCATCCCTGCTTGGTAAATGGGGTGTGGAGTCAGGACATCACCAGACAGGACTTCCCATGACCTTGTTAGCCTGTTGGAGAGGCTCATCTGCACAACTCCAATATTCAAAATGTACCCACTCTATTGCGTTAAATGGAAACCCTGCCCCTGTTTCTAGGAGACGAGAGACAAGATACACCAAAAAAACAGTAAGAGGTGAAGAAATACACACCCTGGCACTTCCCCATGCGCTAATAGCATGTTCCTCTTACTCAGCTAAAGTGGAGAACTTCACACCCCACCATCCAGCAGCTCGACCTTCACATACAAACCACTTACATGCCGCTAAAACTACACTTGAAACTCCAAGTCAAAATTCCCATGTCAAAGGGACATGTCAAAGGGCTCCAGAAATTCACCAGGCCTAACCGCTTCTAGAGAAAGCAGCAAGTGGGAAGAGAGGAAAACTTTCTTCTCAGCAAACAAACACAAAAAGCACATAACATGAATTCAGAATAGCCACAAGCCTTTTTGGAGCCCTGACCGCTGTGAAGAGCCTGAGGGTATTCTCACCCCTTTCCCTGGCAATGCCTCCACCCAGGTGGCCAGGGAAAGGCTGAAGCTACCTTATCCTGACCATGGGGGTGGATATGCGAGGGAGGACTACCTGGGTGGAGGTAACTCGGGGGAGGAGATGAGGTACCCTTAGGTGAGACGCAGTATCCCCCTTTTCCCTTTCATAATGAATCTTCCCCTTCCCAATCCTTTGTAGGCTATTGTCATTCCCTTCCCCATTTTCTCAGAGTCACCTACTAACATCCACCAGTTAAGTACTGGGACGAGGAAGAGGCAAACAAGATCAATACATCCTTTTCCCATTGACTCTTACAATCACCTACACCATTTAGGTACTGGGATGAGGAGGAGGCAAGCAAGAGCAATGCAGAACTGCCAAACAGGTGGTGAACGGTAATCTTTTTTAGACTAATCAACCTGCGGGAAGTTTTAAAGCTGACATGAACAGAGAAGATGGCGTTGGCTGGGAAAGCAGGTTCTCGTACTGCTGGAGGAGTTTAGACCCTTACTGGAAGGCGGCGTGGCAGAAGAAGCACTCAAGAGCACTAGACAGGTGCAGAATGTATGCCGTGGGAAGCAAAGGTGAGGGAAGCTGGAATCCTGTGGCAGACTGCAACAAGGAAGCAGTTATGACCAGGAGGAGCTTCGGAGCGTGGCTCGATCTGTGAGAGACGCATCATTGTCAGACACAAAGCCACGGAGAGCCGCTGCTTAGGAAAGCTGAGGTGCCGAACAAGAGAGAGGGATCGTGGTGGTCAGAAGCCTCGCTTCATCGCCGTGCGCAACAACAGGTGAGTCATCCTAGAAAAGGGGGACGGCGGGCATGGCAGACAGGCTCTCAAACACGGAGGAAATCTTTTTCAGAATACCGATATGAATGAAAACAACTACTTTTAGAATATCAAATTAAAGGGAAGATATTAAAGGGCAAAGGTGAAAACATTTAAAGACCCCATGAGAAATGGAAAGGGGACTTCTATGAAGGAATCTATGAAGGAACTTTGAGCTGCGGGAATGAACATTGGCAAAAGTCATACGAATGCATGAAAGCAGTAACAGATGAAAGGTGGCAAAGCAGTGGTACCGTGTACCCAAGGAACTGATGAGAAGTGTCAAGTAATGTGTATCGGTTGCATGACCTGTAATGGGTGGATTGTGTGGTCCGACAACTGCGCCTAGACCGAGGACACATACCTATTGAAAAGCCACTCAAATAACGACAGAGAAATCTGTGGTTGAATATAAAATAAGTTTTGTGTTTCAAGTCAAGGAACGTTTGCTTTGTGAATCCCGTGGAATTTACCTTTGAGAAACCGGTAAAAAGTAACCAAATCAGAGGAACTGGAAATTATCCCTGAGAACTGTGTTTTTACGAAGTTGAGAGACTTGAAAGCTTGGGGGAAGGGAACGCCTTTGCATTGGAAACTGTCTTGAAGCTTGGGTGAGGGAATCCCTTGGCATTGTAGCTGTCTTGAAGTGTGGGAAACACAACCCTGTTGCAAGCCCGAAGCTGGGAGGAGCTCTGAACAGTTACTGAACACTTATTATTTAGATATTCAAACGTGTACACATTTTTCCAAGTATTATGTGAGGGCCAGGTTAGGTTTGGACACAGATGGAACTTTTAATTTGGGCATCCTGGCGCAGACTTTCCTTAGTTTTTGTTATGCTGGAACATGCCCCTGAGGCCTTTTTCCCAACCTTATTTTGATTTAATAAAAGTATAAAGCCAAACCTATACATCTCTTATCTGTGTCTACTTCATGATGCCTTCACACCCGCTTAGTTCTGAACTACAAAGCATCATTCTCAATCAGATCACTGCAGAGAAACACCTCCACACCCCAGCCAATCAGGAAATGGGTACCTTGGCCCAGGCTGTCACTCCCCCAGTGCCAATAAGCCAAGCATGTTCCCGCCCGTAAACATGATCGTGTTTGCCGTGAGAGGTAATCAAAATCCATCAGCCCTTTTCACCACTACCCAGGCAGGCATCCTCTGTCCTCCAGTGGTTGCCCGCTGCAGGGAGGTCATCACACCATCTCACAGATGCTATAAAGGAAGCTCTATTTTCTTAGTCCGGATGAAGATAAGGAGGAGTGCAGACCTGAACCTGATAGTTGTGAGAGACCACTGGCAACTCTAGAGCCCATTCATCTGAGGGGCCAATGGAAGACCTAACTCCAACTGAGAGACCCAGAGTGAACCCGAAGAATGACCCACAGCGCTAAGGTCACCCTTCGGGTCCATTCTGACAATTACAGCAGAGAGGAAGAAATACTTGCTGTGATTTTCTCAAACCAGGGATCAAGAAATAGTTGCTCGTAGCAGTGTGTTAAGAGGTATTGATGTTGGCCCAGGAGGTCAAACCCTGGCCGGAGATGGAGTGAATATTTATGCGCTACAACTACCTTGAGCGGGGAGAGGCAAAAAATAGTTGCTGTAGGAGTGTGTGACATGGTATTGACATTACTAGGTTTAGAGAACAAATTCCTATCTTGCTGAGCGATATATCTCAGACACAGGGAGAGACCAGATCAAGGTGAGAGAGATAGAATGAATAGCTTCCTAGGAGCTATCCCTGTTATGCTGTTATGAAATGACTACTGCTCTGTAGGAATTCCAATGCACATCGTCGTGGCTAAACCGCCTACTCAGTCCTCACATTACTACAAACCATTGGGGAAAGGGCACAGGAGTTTGCTGCACCAGCCCAGGAAGCCTCATCACAGGAAGCTCTTTTCTGTGGCCATGCATCCCTGCTTATTTGTATCTTGTCCTCCCCCGCAGGCTGAAGCCTGCAGGGGGAAGGGTGCAGGAGCTTGCCGCACCAGCCCAGGAAGCCTCATTGCAGGAAGCTCTTTTCTGTGGTCACGCATCCATGCTTATTTGTATCCCGGCCTCCTCCCGCAGGATTTTGTCATCCCACAGGGAGTTTGGTGGGCACAGGAGAAGGCGTGCATACTGAGATAACAAAGACTGTGCTGGCGCTTGAGAGACAGAAGCATCGATGGGAGACCAGGTGAGAACTAATGAACTCTGTGGTGTTATTGTTGGCCCATATGATCTGATGTTGCCCTCTCATAAGGGGGAAGAAAGAACGAAACAGAAAATCTTGACAGTCAAACGGCAGCTGGCGGTGGGCCCGACATGTCCAGGTCCTGATCCCGGCATTTGCTCACAAACGAGTCAATCCTCGGGCCAATAAAAATCATGAGGAAAGCCTACTTTTTGATCCAGGAATTCAATCAATTCCTGGGTATTAATTATGATACCAATGGTGAAAAAACTAAGGGCAGTAAGACAAGGGGGGGCCCTCGACACAGACTGTAATAGTGTGTTGGTCTGTGACCCTAAGTAGCAGCAGGAAAAGATTGACACCAAGAGTGACCTTGAGGCCAAAGGAAATTGCGAAGTTCAAATCCATGTTCCCTTAAGCTACCCGAGAGGCCATAATTGTGATGTAGTGGGGATCAAGGTCGGAAACTGCTTTGAAGCCATCCTTAGCCCCTTACCTTGTGAGGAACTGAGTACCCATAAGATCATTGTAATGGGCTCAGAGTCGTTGGACATTTCTGAACCTACAAAGTATGATGCCAGAGGTTGAGGCGACAGTGGAGGAGTTGACATTATTTCGGCTCCCCAGGCGTTGTTGCCAAATAAGCAGCGTTCAACCAACACCACCACCATTCTTATTGACACTTCTCCCATTTCCATCACCAGTACTGTTAAAGATCCAAGTAGCTCAGTGCCTACGCTCGCCTCGGAGATGGCGCGTAAGGACTTGAACTGTATAACCAGCTTTCACCCGAATATGTTCTCGTGGGGGGACAGCACGGGGGGCAGCGAGTGCAAATGATGAAACCCCTATCGAGAGACCTGAGTAATTCACAGACCTCAAAGGACAAATACACTGTGATTTAAATCTTCAGGGAATCAAAACCAAGCATACAATTGCTTGATCTCTGCCTGGACTCGAAGGGAACTCCAGCACCAAAGACGATAATGGATTTTGTTTGCATTGAGGCCATGCAGTGGCCTGCTCTAGATATCAAGGCCGCTACGCCTACCTTAGGCCCCAAGCGAAATAAGAATAATCTTGGGAATAGTCCTTCATCACGCCTGAGTAATTCATGCACCCCAATATTAATTTACTCTCCTGCCCAACACTTCATTGCTCCTGTTACTGCGGGAGCAGCTACATTTTGTGGATGTGAATGCAGCCTTGTCTTGGTGGAACTTAGGGATGTAAAGAGGTTACGTATGGCCTTTATTGAGGCCTTGGGAGAGGGGGAGCACTGGGGTTTTTCCCAGCAGGAATGGCAGGTGTCATGGGGGCAAAACAAAGATCTGAGGAGCTAGCACCTAGCAATGACGATACAAATCTAAGTATAACGAAAGTGAGGATAAAGGGTGTTGAGCATTCCTGTGTAAGCTGAGATCCAAATGGGTCTGAAAAGGAAAGGACCGCCGAGGTGCACCTAGCTCCAACTGGGCAGCCTGAGCTGACCTCAAGTCCACAAAGTCAAGCTGCCCAACCACTCAAGCAGGTTCTATCCAGGGGAGTACACCAGGTCCATGGAATTAAAATGCCAAATGAAAAGCTAATACTTGGGTTTAATTACATAGTACAACATGATGCTTAAAGTACTGTCCGCCCTATGGCCCGCAGAGTACACTCTGGGCGGGGCCAAAAGGGCTTTTATGTTTATTTACATCAGGTTCCCAAATTATCCCGAAATCAGCATGAATCTAGGGAGGCCTTGATTAATAAAAGCTTGTATTGGCTCTGCACTACACATGGCTGATTATTTGTATCCCGGGAAACCATATCAAATTGCACTAGGATGTATAAAAGGCGCAAGAGCGTTCATGATTCTATTTGGGTGGAATTTTGGGATCAGAGCACAGCTAATTTCACCCTGAGCTTCAATATGAAACGCTCCCCATTATCCAACAGCACAATTCGTATTGGCCCTCATTTTGACTATAACATTGATATACCTGCTGCAGTAGGGCCCAACAATACTGTCTTATCTGGGGTGAATGCTCTACCATTGGGGAAACAGACTAAGGGGAATTGCTGCAGGTTTCCTGGGACTATTGTAAATATGGACCCCAATGGAGGGAGGATATAATGATTTCATTTTATTGTCTCTGCTATGTATTGATTTGTTTGTGTTGCATGTACTTTTACGGCCTCACGGCCGAGTAAAGTTACTAACTGACAAACCATCAGTAATCCCATTCATATAGGTGAAACAGGCATAGTAAAGAGATATACCTCCTTTGCCTTTTGTGGTAATATGGGCCAAGAGCAGCCTATACTCCTTTAAGAGTGAAGTGAATATGATAATAGTAGTAACCCAAACAGCAATAGTACAAAGACTCCAAAATAAAAGAATTGTGATGGGGTGCCGGCACAAATAATCAAGCTAGAGGCTCAGATGGCGTTCCAATGGCGTTTATTTCAAATGATACAAAGCTTGGCTGCTGTATTCTTTGGATTTTAGGCTAACCCGGTTCTTAGGAAAGTTTGTTGCTCCATTTTTGGCTAACTGCGTTCTTAGGAAAGCTTGGGGCTCTGACCTCTTCCTCCTCCTTTGCCACGGCGCCCCTAGTAGGGCTCGGTGACACCTATTTCTCTTTTTACTGGCTTAGGCTACTGGTGTTTCCCTGAGTTGATGGTTGCCTAACTCTGCAGGGTTGTTCTAACTCTCCCTGGCATAATCCCACTTAGTGTTCTAATGGAGTTAGGGATAGTGTCTCCTTTCACACTGTTCCAGTGACTCGTCACCCATGCATATTCTCACCGGATCCTCCCCTACCCTAGGTCTCAAGATGTTCTTCTCCCCACTACTCTACAATCCCTCCAGTGTTACACTCTGCCTTCCTACCTCCAGTCTTTAATATTTCTTCTCTTCTCAGCCCCTTTATTCACTACTACCACTACCTCCTATTACCACTATTTATTTATTTATTACATTTATATAGCGCACAGGTAGCCCAGGGGCATTGTGGCACTGTTACTTGTAAGGAGACTTAGTTACAATGGGTACAGGTTGTGCCTTGGGTTACAGTGAGGCGGTGACCTGTGATCAGCTATCGGTGGTATCATACAACCTAATACATCATACAAGATATTCATGAGGGCTTGGACATATGGTGTTGGTTAGGTGAATACGGTAGTTTTCATGGCTTTATGAAAAGCAGTCAGTGCGGGTTCAGAGCGCAGGGAGGTAGGAAGGGTGTTCCAGTGTAAGGCAGCGAGGTACGGGAAGCTGGAGCCCCCTGCTCTGGCTCTTTTTACCCTGGGTACTGAGAGCATGTTGACATAGGGTGACCTAGTGGGTCTTGTGGAGGAGACCGGGTGGATCCTCTGGGATAGGTACACTGGGGCGGCGAGATGGACGCATTTGTGGGTGATGCTTAGCGCTTTGAACAGGATCCTTTCCTTTATGGGGAGCCAGTGAGACGCTTTTCTGGCAGCGGTGATGTGCTCTCTCTTAGCAATGCCTTGTGCAGCACGCAGGGCACTGTTCTGTATTACTTGAAGCTTCTCAAGGTTTTTATTGGAGGTCCCTAGGAAAAGAACATTGCAGTAATCCAGCCGCGAGCCAGTTATGGCCCTGGCTATGTTAGTGCAAGTGTCTTTTGACAGATAAGGTCTGATTGCTTTGAGGAGTTTTGCATGGTAAGCAGCAGAGGTGGCGATGGCGTTTACTTGTCTGGTCATGGATAGGTTGGAGTCTAAGTAGTGTTTTTACCGTGTCTAGTACTGGGATTCTGATTGAGTCAATGGTAAAGTGACTGTGTCAAACCGGATATTTAATTATGCCTCTTATTACAACGATTTGAATGTATATTGGCCTATGCCAAGTTGCTTAAAAGTTGTATGCGAATAACTATCTGCGGCAAGGTCTTGACCTTAGAAATTGATGTAAGCCGCCATCTTGCATCAAGCCTCCATTTTAGGTTAGAAACCGCCATTTTGAGGTTTTATACAAAGTCACCCTGTAATCTAAAATGGGCGTCTTGTGTGTCCTTGTTCTTGCCTTAACCTCTCCAACCTCTGTAGAGGAGTTAATGTCCAACCTGCCCTCAGGCTACATGTTAGGGTGATGTAGACCTTGTCCTTTGTTGACCTCGGGAGCAGGGGATTACTTGAATTAGCAAAGTTAAACTACAAGTATACAAGAACAGTAATGCTATCCGAATATAATATGCGAAACATTGTTTGGTCTGTATTAAAGCAATATATAAAGAGTGTAAATGTTAAATTGAAGAATAATGGAGTGTGTTAGTAAATGTATTGAAAAGTAAACCGCATGCACGAGATATGTAAATTAGGAAAGTGAAACTGGCGCGACCCTAGCCCAGTGCATGATTAACTTGTAAGGGGGCTGGACATCATTTTACAAATTGTATAAATGCGTCGATGTCCAGCTAGGAAATTCCCTCACTGCTCATATTGAACCCTGCTGGTGGTCTCTGTGATGTATTAATGGCCAAATAGCTATTTGTGTACTTTGTTGAATACTGTTCATTTTTGTAATAAAGATTCTGAGAATCTTTATTAGCCTGTGTCGGTGTATTTTCCTTTGCTTGGTGTAACAGCCGTAATATTGTATTTTTTTCTGATTCCACAACTGAACTGGGCGTTAAGTTTCATGAGGGTGTCAGGGGAGCCTACGAGTAGGAGCTCAGTTTTGTCAGAGTTAAGGCAGAGACCGTTGATAGCCATCCACATTTGGATTGTGTTGTATATGTTGTTGAGAGTAGCACAGTCCCTGTCATAGTCGCCTGTCAGTGTGAGAAGGATCTGTGTATCGCCGGCGTAGTTGGTGTAAGAGATGCCCATGGCGTCATGGATGAGGAAGAGGGGGCGGGTGAAGATGTTATAAAGGGTAGGGGAGAGGCAGGAGCCTTGGGGCACCCCACATTTCATGATGGTGGGTGACGCAGTGGCTAGGTCAGAGAAGACCTGCATGGATCTGTCTTGGAGGAAGGAGGTGATCCATGTGGTGGCTTCTTGGGAGAAGTTGGCTATGGAGGAGAGGTGGTGGCAGAGGATGGCGTGATCTAGAAGGAGCAGGACAGGATTGCCTTGGTCCCTTGCGTCATCCATTTGGTTTTTGAGGTCGAGTAGGGCGGTCTCTGTCCCGTGCCTGGGGCGAAAGCCAGATTGTCTCAGTCCAAGGAGGTTCTGCTCTTCAAGGAAGTGCTGGACCTGCAGGTAGGCTGCTTTGTCTAGAATCTTGAGGAGGAATGGGACTGTGGTGATGGGGCGGTAGTTATTAGGGGAGGTGATGTCAAGTGTGTTTTTTTTATGAGAGGTCGGACCCATGCTTCCTTGAGGCATGAGGGGACTCTCCCTGTGGTAAAGGAGGCGTTGACGAAGGCTGTTAGGAAAGGAGCCAGGGTGTCTGCGCAGTCTTTGATGATGGAGGCAGGACAGGGGTCATCTTTGCAATTGGAGGGTTTTATGTTTTTCATGATGTTGATCATGTCTTTCTCTTGGATGGTTTTAAATGAGAAGGTGGGCGGGGCCTCTGTGGGTGGGGGGAGCGGTGGGGATGGGAAGGGCGTAAGGGGGGTGGAGAGTGCTAGTTTGGTGTTCAGGATTTTGGTTTGGAGGGAGCTAATCTTATTACGCATGGCTGTTTGGATGTTGTCACACCATTCTTTATCCTTGGTGAAGCTTTGGGGGGTGGGTGTAGGGGTCTCAAGTTCCCTGAATATGGCGAACATTTCCTTGGTGTTCGATTTGGCCTCCGCGATTCTATCTTCAAAAGATTTACCACTGTACTACTTCCTCTGTTATTTTGTCTACCACTAACTTTCTGCTACTACTAGCACTACATTTCTGCTCTACCAGCTACCCCAATCCACTATTGCTTTTTACTATTGCCTTTCTATTTCCCCATCCATTCTACTGCTATTAGCAATGCTCTACTACTACTTATCCTCTCTCTCTCTCTACTTTCACTCCCACCCTGTGCTGCTTCTACTACCACCGGCTTCTACTGCTGCCTCTCAGTCCAACCACTACTCTACTCCTAATACACTTACTCCTCACTCCCAAGCACAAACATTCCACAGACCCTTGCCTCCAGTAACCTCACCACTCCTTCCACGCTCTCCTTCTATGGTCTCTCGGACATCCTCCTCCACCTCCTGTTCTCACCTACAACTACAACCCACACCAAACTGTGCACACATTACCCTTTAAATAGTCTCCCTCCCTGGATTGGCCAACTTACCCTGACCAATCACTTACCTGATCTCCAGTAGGGTAGGGCTTAGGTAGAGTTTTCAAGGGCTTGGAAGCCACGTCCTTTCTCCTCGCACTGCTGCCACGTTCCTTGCATGTTAAGAGGGGCAGTCCGTAAGGGACTGTTGTCACAGCTTGTCAGGGCATTTTGGCAGGCTTCCTTTAAGTATTGGAATCTGGTGGTGTTGTAGTGACTTTTCATTGAGTATCCCTGAGGCTTTTCTATATATACCTCCCTTGGTGTTTTAGTGGGTCTTGTATAGTGGGGCTGGGCCACCAGAGACTCTCCCCCACTCCTGTGGGTCCTTCTCTCAAATTTCCCTGGTGACCTAGTGGAAGCCTCCATGTGTGCATACTCCAGCAGGGTCCATCTGCTGGAGCCGCGCTCCCTTTCCAGTTGCCGTGTTTGTTTACCGCCATGCCTCAACGGTCTTTCTGGTGCTGGCTTCACCCCCTTTTGTTCATCCAGCAAGGATGCGCACACTCCTCCTCCCAGACTAGCGCTTCACAGGCTACTGCTGCAGTGCCGTGCCGGCTCCCGTGGCCAGGCTTCGCTGGTGTCCAGTTGTGTTGCCGGCTCTGCCGCCCTCCAGCTGGCCTCCTCTGCTGCCATCAGGAGAGGTAAAGATGGCCAGGGAGGAGGCCCGCCTGTACTCAATTTGGCAAGGGGGGATGAAGGGTCGGCTCCCTTCTTGACTGGGCTGAATAAGCGCCCTGTGACAGAATTTCCCATTGGGGTTCTATAAAACTATATTGACTTTAATTAAAAAATCAATATGCTGTTAACTATCTAGAAAAACACTAACAAGAACCCACCCCTGTGGAGAGAACGCAGTAAATGCAGAACATATATGGTAGCACTCCAGGTACTGGAGCAGGATTGAATAGTCTAGAAATTGGAGCAATGTTATTTGAAAAAGGCTATGGGCCTCATTACGCCTATGGCGGTTGCTGTGCCGGTAATTACCGGCACGGCTGCCGCCGGAGTCGTTTTTTTTTTACTGCACCCGGCAATGGACAATAACCGGGGCATTCTGGCTCCACCGGACCTGGTAATTACCCATTGCCGGGTGCTGGTAATTGCCAGTCCCCATTCCCATTGAGCCCCATAAGGCTTAATGGGAATGGCGCTACCGTCAAGTTATGCTTGCGGGTGTCGGTACGGCCGCCAGGACAGACCTGGGGGCCATAATGGCACCCGCAAGCAGAACTCGTAGTTTGCCGGTCTGGGAACTACGGTACCGGCAAGCTTACCGGTACCGTAGTTCCCGGACGGGAAACTTGTAATGACCCCCTATGTCTTTGAAAAAGGTACAAAATGGTATTTTACCAGTCGTTATGGTCTCAAAAGTGGGCACTGGGATCTGGGCCTCTCAATAGTACTTTATTTTGTTCTTCTGTGATTCAACAGCATCAAACTGGACTTCTCAGTGCTGTTCTTACAGGTCACACAGGATTCTAGTGTACCGAGTCGTGCTGATCCAGGTGACAAGTCCCCGCTTGTCAGGTTCGAAGTGGAGTTCTGTGTGGTTTGGTGCGGTGCAGTTCGAAAAGTTCACCAGGGTCAGTTCAACAGTTGAGCTGGTTGGAGATGATGAGTACTGCTCGGTCGAGTCTGCGAGTCACGATGCTTCCAGCGGTTCGAGTTGAGTTTCAATGCGAATGCTCTGATGGTTCGATGGGTTGTTCCAATGCGTAGCAGTTCAAAGGCTTGTGCAGTGAAGAGCTGTTGCTGAAGCTTGAGCAGCGATGAGGTCTGCTGGTGCAGTGCAGTGTCAAACTGGTTTGAAGGATGCAAGCAGCGGTTTGAATTTTGATGAGTGGCAAAGGCAGTGTTAGAAAAGACTTTCTTTTTGCTGCTTTCCTCCCATAGGCTTCTATCGAGTACCCTTTCTTTTTGCTTTCTTTTGACTCCTGTCCTGACTTTTTGGAGGGAAGTAAAGCCTTTTGTTTTACTTCCTTTGCCCTTTTGCTCATTCTTATGGGGAAACTGATTGGTCCATAAGACTATCAATACTGAGAGACTATCTCTTTGTGAATTTCTTATATTGTTACAATTGCATACATCACATTAAAGTGAAGTGTGGTTAGGATACTTTGAATCCTTATGACTTTTTTGTAATAGCTTTTTGGTTACTTTTACAACGTTCCTAGAACGAGCTGGTGGCAGCAGTTATTTTTCTATCATTTTTGTAACGTTTTAGGTGCACTTTTGCATTTTCGACAAGTGGCTACTAAGGATGGGTGGCACACTAAGATGGGCATGCTACAAGGTTTCTGCTTGTTCTTTGGCCATATTACTCTTCTCAGAGTGGGAAAAGCCATATATGGAATGCCTTCTCCCGGGGACTGCTGCTGATTTTGCGGTCAAAGGGGTGGTTTGGTTGTGAACATGAAAGTAGGGACTGGGACTGCCTGGTATCAGTACAGATCTTGGAGACTGAAGGTCTGCTGCTCAGCAAATGTTGTGGCTAGTTACTATCCATGATTGGATAGTCACTGCCAGTTTGAATGGTGCAGATCCTTACCATTGGTGGCTTTGGGCAGCTCCCAGCCCAAATCCTGACTTTATAAGAGCTAAAGAAGCGGTTGTATTGATATTGCTATTGATATTTTTTTTCTATCGTGCTCGTAGACGAGTGTTTCAGAGCGCGAAATATGAATATAGAATATGGTTATTCTACAGTGTCTTTCTTATTTCAAATGCATCTGAGTACTTACCTGTGTTGCACTGGTTATTGAATCATGTGCTTTCTTTTATCTCCTATGGGTGAATGTATATATTGTAGGTTGGCAATATTTGTCTAGAGGTTTTTACTTGGTTCGTGTGTATTTTAAAGGCCTAATAAATCATTGTATATTTATTTACTCACTAACTGGTATTATTGGTGTTGCTCTGTGTGGTCTAATTGTAGCCCTAGGCCACTCTCACACCCCACCTGATACTAACCCTTACCTTGATTGGGTTTGGGTTACATCTGCATATCTCCCTGTTCAACATAATATGGTGGCCTCGCAAAATCCTCCCCCAGGGTGGATTTTGGAAATCCATCTTCATAGGAAACACCACAGGTTCTGTTTGATTAGAAGGCTCCAAACGTAGTTGAGTTAGTTCAAAGACGGCTGAAAGCAGCAGAAGCTGCAGCCCAGCTGCTGTGTGCTCCACGGGATGCTGTGAGTCCCAGTTCAGGGGTCCTTCGGCAAAGTAAATCCTTTTTTTGTCTTCACTTTTACTTCCAGAAGCATGGTTGGAACCAGCAGGATTCCCTTCACCTCCACTGAGAAGCAAGGTCCTAAGGTAGCTGGCAATGTGGCCGGCCTTATTTTAAACAGCAGCGACCCCCAATGATTCCTGGGAATGGTTAGGGCACACAGCTTTCCTCTGCCTTGGAACACCTGTCTTCACCTCTGGCAGAGGGATTTGAGATAGACAGCACTCCCAAAGGGTCTAACAAAGTCTTCTTGTCTTGTTGGAAGTCCAGAATGAATCAAAGAAGGAGTGTGTAAAGACTGGATCAGTGTATTTGTGCTCCTGCTCGCTATATAGTTGGGGTAGAGGCACAGAGCACCCCTCTCAAATTTCTCAATTGGTAGAATGGACAAGCAGCCAAGGCTGACACTCAAGGGAGGTGATGCAGGCTGGTTCTTAGCTACAGTGAATTCCTAAGCTCCCACAAAGGAATGTCCACACACAATGTCAGGTGCTACCCTGCTTTTATTCAATGATATAAAAGTTTGGTAGATTTCTAGAAATCTAATCAGGTAACTTAACGTAACATATATATATATTTCTGAGGCTTGTGGAATCTGCTTAGATCACATGCTGTGCATAGGCCGACATCTAGTGGAAGCTGCGGAGTATTACAGTTTGTTTTTCGAAACTCGAAAATGGGCATCGACACAGGGCGTGCCAGTAATACTATCCCTAGTGTGACGTCCACTGTACCCAGGATCCCTCACGCGTCTAGGATCCTCAGATTGTTTTTTTCCGCCATACTGGTCGGAAGCATTTTGCAGAGTCCCCTGGCCTTAGCCATACTTTTGCTAAAATATTGATTAATTTACATCCTTTCCCCATCCCAACGTCGAACTGCGACACTCGACGCCGGCTTGGAGAAGAAATCGACCGTCGGCTGCTGCACGACGGATTTGGGCCTCGGAAGGCCTCTGGCCTCTGCCTGGGCCTCGGAAGGCCTCTGGCCTCGGCCCGGGCCTTGGAAGGCCTCTGGCCTCGGCCCTGCAAGTAGGGAGAGTGGGGGGTTGGGCATACTCTACACTCTTGGTATATAGGTACACCTTATACATTTCCTACACTTACCAGCCCGCTGCCTCAAGGTGCGTATGGAGGGTACCCCTATTCAATTCTGCCCCAAGTGCAATCGCAAATACCCTTGGGTCGACAGGCACGCCACGTGCAATCTCTGCTTGCCGAGGGACCACCCCGAAGCGAACTGCAGAGCGTGTAGTAGATTTAAACCTAAGACACTTAAGGACCGTTCGACGAAGCGTTGGGCCCACCACGCCAGGCAGGCGGCCATGGCAGCGGAAGGCGCCTTCAGCGATGGCAGCGATGCCGTGCTTTCAGACTGCGAGGGCATTACGGCGTCGAAAGACAGCCGAGCGCAGGTCCCCGACCTCGGAAGGTTGTCCGGCAGGCAGGTATGGGGAAGACCCCCGGCGACACAAGCGCTTCACACACCACACACACTAAACACACGAAGTCCAACTGAGACTCGACGATGTCGAGTTCTCGGAAAGAGGCACAAACAGAACGGTCCAAATCGGTGTCCTCTGGGCGTTCTCGATTGAGATCGCCGCATGACTCCAGGCAATCATCCACTCTTGCCAAGAGTGCCTCGCTCCCTAGGCTAACAGAAGTTCGATCGTCGGAGGACGAAGACGACTTCCACCCTCAGGCCCTGCTCCAGAAGTCAGAGCCCACAGACAAGATCAGCGCGGCCCCACGTTCGAAGGACAGGGACTCTACCCCCGATCCTCGACGCCAGGCATCGAAAACCTCCGGAGCCACAAAGGGACAGGGAAAACACTTTTCCACTCATGGGGAGGGGGGAAAACAGCAGAAGAAGCAGCCTCTGCACTCTTCCACACCTGTGAAACACTCCACTCCTCCTAAACAGACAGACAAGACCAGGTCTGCTGATATTTCTAAAACCAGCAAATCTACTCAAGATAAATCTCCTAGACTTTCTGAGAGAGTCATTCCCAGTTCCAAAAAATGATGACATAGATAGGGTCATGTCAAGGATGTCTTCTTTGGCAGACTTTTACGATAAAAATCCAGACCATTTCCTTTCATATGATCCACAAGGGGCTACTCCCTCAGGCTCTAATGATCCTATCCCCCCGAGTAAGAAGCCCCGGTTTGAGACACCGATGAGGTCTACAGACCCCTTCGAGGTACAACCATACTCACGGCCATACTCACTGTATCAAGGAGAGGCTTCCTTTGGTGAGGACCAAGATTTTGGCATGGTAGAAGAGCAAACCGGGACGGGCTACTGTGGGGATGATGAGGACCAAGAAGAGGAAGAGGAAGACCCTGAAACCTACAGAGTAGATTCCCCGGTAGAAAAGGAAGCCCCGGTTACCGACTCCGCTGTCGATAACCAGCCCCTCCTGAACGAGGTTCTCGCACGTGCAGCAGAACATTTCCATATTGACACCCACGGTGTCCAGGAGGAGAGGGACTTCACCGAGGAGTTAGTGGGAGAAAGGAGGCGTGTTGCCCAGACCATCCCTATCCTTAAGTCTATTCAGCGAGGAATAGACCCGTCCCTGGTGAACCCGAACCTCACCAGAGCAGTCAATCCCAGAGTTGAAAAACCTTTCAGGGCCGCCCAGTCTGACCCTCTCTATATAAGAGGACATCTGAAGCCAGACTCCCTAGTTGTCACTCGTAAGAGGGCTGGAACACCCTTGTCATCGTCCGAAGCTCCTCCAGACAAGGAGAGCAAAAAACGATATGGTTTCGGCAGGAAAGTAGCCTCAACGTCCGCCTGTCAGGCAAGGATTGCAAACCCCACCACCCTGTCGGCCAGCTACAACTGCCATCAGCGGGAAGAAGTCGCGGCACTCATAGCCTCTGCACCAGAACCCTTAAAGGGCCAGTTAGCACAAATTTCCGCAGAGGGTAGAGCTGTGTCTGGTTGCATTTTAAAAGCAACTTTTGACGCCGCGGACAACGCAGGCAGATTGATAGCAGAAGGTACTGTTATCAAGAGACATGCTTGGTTACGGCAGTCTGGTTTTAAGGCAGAAACCCAGGCATCATTGTTGGACAAACCGGTGGAAGCCGATTTGTTGTTTGGTAAGGCGGTCGAGGACGCGCTGAAGTATTCCAAGGACGAATACGAGACACTCAAGTCGCTTGGCCTGTTAACCAATAAACCCCCTAACCAGAGAGGGAATAGTGTTTTTCGTCGCCCACGCGGCCAAAATTCCCAGAGAGGATCTAACTATTCCCAGGGGCAGGGTACACAGTGGAACACCAACAGCCAATAGTCTACCCAGGGTTACGGCAGGGGTAATAGGAGAGGACGTTGTAAAGGCAGAGGCAGCCCCAGTAAAGGAGGCGGCATGCCTCCACCAAAGCAGTGACGCTCAGTTCAGGGTCCCTTCTCACGCAACCCCAGTAGGGGGACGCATTTCCAACTTCACCCAGGCTTGGGAAGGGATCACATCAGACAGATAGGTGCTGTCAACAGTATCCGCAGGGTACTGTATAGAACTACTGCAGCGTCCCCGGAACCATCCTCCACGACAAAGAGTACACTCTTTAGAACATCAGAAGATTCTCCTCGAGGAGATCGCCAATCTGCTAGCAAAGGACGCAATAGAACTCGTCCCGGGACACCAGGTAAACAAGGGTATTTATTCAACTTACTTCCTTGTGCCAAAAAAGATTTGACAATGTGCCCAGTATTGGACTTATGGCCTGCCAACAAGTGTGTCAAGCCCCAAAAGTTTCGTATGACTATGCTACAAGAGGTAATCCCCCTCCTAAAAAAGGGGGATTACATGGCTACCTTGGATATGAAAGATGCCTATTTTCATATTTCCATGTTCCCAGCGCACAGAAGGTACTTGCGCTTCAAGGTGGACAGTCGGCACTACCAGTTCAAGGTACTGTCCTTCGGGATAGCTTCGGCACCAAGGGTATTCACCAATGTACTGGCGGTGGCGGCTGCACACCTACGCAGGGAGGCAATCCCGGTGTACCCTTATCTGGACGACTGGCTCATAACGGGGGAAACCCCAGTAATTTGCAGAACAAACATCCAAAGGACTATCGAACTCCTCCACGGATTAGGCTTCTCAATCAACGAGAAAAAGTCAAGCCTGGTGCCAAGCACCTCCAAACAGTTCCTAGGAGCAATCCTAGATACTCAAGAGGGGTTGACATTTCCTTCAGAGGAAAGAATTCAGAATATACTACTGCAAATTCCTCAATATCAGTCCGGTCACCAAATAACGGTATGCAAAGCAATGCGTTTGCTGGGCATGATGGCGTCATGTATTTACCTGGTCCCCCATGCGCGCCTGCGCATGCGTCCCATGCAAGAATGTTTGGCGAAACAGTGGTCTCAGGCAAGTGGTCAGTGGGACGATCGAGTGGTCGTTTCGCCAACACTAGTACAAAGCCTTCACTGGTGGACAAGAGAGAATCTTGCACAGGGAAAACCTTTTTACGATCCCGAAGTACAGGCAGTAGTCACTACCGATGCATGTCTCACGGGGTGGGGAGCTCACCATCTCCACCACACAGCTCAGGGTCTCTGGTCTCCCTCAGTCGCCAAGAACCACATCAACCTGCTAGAGCTTCTGGCAGTATTCAGAGCGCTTCAAGCGTTCGAGCCCCACCTACTAAACCTGTCAGTGCAAATCCGGATGGACAGCACAACAGCCATGTCCTACCTGAACATGCAAGGAGGGTCTCGTTCGCCAAATCTGTCCAAGCTTGCCCAGAAAATCTGGATATGGGCACTCAGACGGAACATCTTCCTGTCATCACAACATGTTCCAGGGGACCTCAATTCCCTAGCAGATGCTCTGAGCAGAGACTCCCTCCCAGAGGAACAGGAATGGGTTCTACACAGAGAGGTCGAGGAAGACATCTTCTCTCAGTGGGGTTTCCCCACTATAGACTTATTCGCCACAAGCGAAAACAGACAATGCCCAGGATTTGCATCCAGGTTCCCCCAACCAGACTCCCAGGGGAACGCCCTGTGGATGAACTGGTCAGGGATGTTTGCGTACGCTTTTCCACCAACTCCTCTCATCAGGAAGGTGGTCAACAAGATGAACAGAGAGTTGATGAAGCTCGTCCTAGTTGCTCCCATGTGGGCAAGACAACCATGGTTCCCACACCTACGCAGGATGGCGGTGTGCAAGCCCATCAAACTTCCAGCCTGGTACAACCTACTGTCCCAGCACCAAGGTCAAACAGTGCATCAGCAACCCAACTCAATGACCCTGGCAGCATGGCTCCTGAGGTCATAGAGTTTGGACATCTCAATTTACCACAGAGGTGTATGGACATCCTAAAGGAATCTAGGAAACCAAACACAAGGCACTGTTACTTCGACAAGTGGAAGAGATTTGTTATCTGGTGCCAGAGTAGACAAATCAACCCAGTTGATTGCACTCCTTCCACTATTGTTACATACATGCTCCACCTCCTAGATGCAGGATTGGTTTTTAACTCACTGAAAGTACACCTGGCAGCCCTGTCGGCATACACTGCTTCCCATAACAAGGTCTCGTGATGGAAAGTACCAGTAGTTAAAGCCTTCATGGAAGGAGTAAAGAGACTTCACCCACCTATTTCAAACCCACCACCAGGGTGGGACCTTAATGTGGTGCTATCTAAGCTCATGGGCCCCCCTTTCGAGCCCATGCATAAAAGCAGTCTCAAACACCTGACTTATAAAACGGCCTTCTTAGTAGCTATTACTTCTATAAGAAGGGTCAGTGAAATTCAGGCTCTGTCAGTGCAGGATCCCTTCTTTACTGTCCATAAAGACAAACTGGTTTTACGCACACACCCTAGGTTCTCACCTAAGTTTATATCTAAATTCCACGTAAACCAGTCCATCGAGCTTCCGGCTTTCTTCCAGGACCCTCAAAGCTCGGCTGAGGTGAAACTACACACCCTAGATATGCGTAGGGCGGTCCTCTACTATGTAAATAAAACCAGACCGCTAAGGAAAACAGATCTGTTTGTCTCCGTAGCTACAGGCAGAGAGGGGGATTGCGTCTCTAAAGGTGCCATCTCGAAGTGGATTATTAACTGTATCCAGCTGTGTTACTCACTCTCTGAAAGAACTCTGTCTTTCATACCAAGAGCCCACTCTACTAGAGGCATTGGGGCCACTCTGGCTTTCATTGCAAATGTACCACTTGACACCATTTGCAAAGCAGCTACTTGGAGCTCTATTCACACTTTTACTCAGCATTACTGCATGGACACCCATTCCAAGGCAGATACACAAGTGGGACAAGCGTTTCTAAGACACTTATTTGCTCATGACCCTTCTCACATCCCACCTCCTTCTTCAGGTACTGCTCGCTAATCTATGCACAGCATGTGATCTAAACAGATTCCACAAGCCTCAGAAGGGATACATTACTCACCGTAATCGTATTTCTGATGCTTGTATCTGCTTAGATTCACATGCGACCTACCCTTCCTCCCCTCTGAGAGAAGGCGCATGGTTGCTTGTAGTCTTACCTTCTATCTATCTGCTTGGATTATCTGTACTCACGCTACTCCTCATGCTACCTTATGTCAGAAAAAATACAATCTGAGGATCCTAGACGCGTGAGGGATCTTGGGTACAGTGGACGTCACACTAGGGATAGTATTACTGGCACGCCCTGTGTCGACACCCATTTTCGAGTTTCAAAAAACAAACTGTAATACTCTGCAGCTTCCACTAGATGTCGGCCTATGCACAGCGTGTGAATCTAAGCAGATACAAGCATCAGAAATATGATTACGGTGAGTAATGTATCCCATATATATCATCAGAAATACGATTACGGTGAGTAATGTATCCCATATATATATATATATATATATATATATATATATATATATATATATATATATATATATATATATATATATATATATATATATATATATATATTTAGGCTTGTGGAACACCTTAGATCACATGCTATGCATAGGCCGAAATCTAGTGGTAGTCACGTAGTATTCCATTATTTGTTTTCGAAACTCGAAAAGGGACGTCAACAGTGTGTGTCAATAATACTATCCCATGTGTGACCTCCACTGTACTCGTGGTCCTTCACGCGTCGAGGTCCCTCAGTTTGTTTTTTTCCGCCATCATAGTCGGACACAAGTTGCAGAGTTCCTTCTTTCTGGCTAACGCCATTGATTATACAAGTTTGAAAAGTTAGATTTCATCATATCGTTTCGACGCCCGTACCACCTTTGGCGACAGCTTGCAAGGACAGATTTTTCGTCGACGACGACTACTTCGATCGTCTCGACAAAGCCGCTATGGACATGGAGGGAGCCTCCAGCGATGGCAGCGTCGGTGTCCTAAGTGACGCCGAGGGCGAACGGGACCCGCCGGTTTCCCACGTGCGAGTCCCCAACTCCATCAGGCAGGCCGATGGTTCTGCTACGGAGATGACACCTTTGCGACTCAAGCACCCACACTGCACACCACACAAAACACACCTCCCATGGCCGACATTCGACCACGTCGTCGACCGATAAGCCACACATGATGTTGAAGGGAAGGTCTGAAAAATCCCTGTCCTCTGGGCCATCGCGATCGTGTTCGCCATATGACAGGTCCCCAAAACAGACGCCGAAGTCTGTTCCCGACAACGCGAAGAAAACAGACAAGTCCTCGGGTACCGGTGAACGTGCATCAAAGACGCTTCCAAGGCCCTTTCCAGTAACTCCAAGATGAGGGAGCTCATTAAAAAACACGTCGCAGACACGCTCCTCAAGTCCAAAACGCTGAAAAACACAAAATCTCTGACGCCCCAACTTCCTAAATCCTCAATTTCAAAGGCTGAAGAACCCTCTGTCTCTGGTGACACCCTTTCAGGGGCAATGCAGCACAAACAATCCCCTACATCAAATAGTGTCTCTACCCCTGTCCTCACAGGTTTTTCAAGCCCACCCAATGGACCACTGAACAATTCAATAAAGTAATGCAGAGAATGTCATGCTTTGTTGACTTTTTTGATCGTCACCCTGATCAACTGTCCAACCTTCAAGGGCCCTCACAAGGGAGGCAGCTAAAAACCAGCCTGCCGCCAAAAGACCACGACTAGACTAGACACTGCCAAGCTAAGTACTTCACAGGACATGCCTCAAGACCTATACTACATTGACACTTCACGCTCTCAAGACCCTGGTTCAATAGAAGACCAAGGGTTCCTAGATGACACAGACCAGTATTATGATGACGATGACGTCTACATCACACAATCTCTGGACCATCATGACAATCTCGTGGCTGACTCCCCTGTGGATAATCAGGTGCAGTATAATGAGCTCCTTTTAAAGACTGCCAAACATTTTTAAGATCGATACCCAAGAGGAAAAAGTCCACAAGGACTTTATGGAGGACGTCCTTGCGGATAAGAGGTCTGCAGCACAGTTTATACCACTTCTGCAGTTCGTCCAGAGGGGCATTCAGCCTTTGCTACTTAATCCCCGTATTGAAAGAATGTTCAGACCAGCCCCCTCTGACCCACTATAGATCATGGGTCAATTAAACCCTGACTCTCTCGTCGTAACTACCACAAGAAAGATAGTGGGCACATCCTTAGCCTCTGCTGAAGCCCCACCTGACAAGGAGAGCAAAACAATATATACACTGGACAGGAAAGTAGATTCCTCGGCTGCATACCTAGTAAGGATAGCCAATAACACCACGCTCTTGGCAAGTTACAACTGCAACAAATGGGACGAGATCTCGCAACAAATCGACTCCGTCCCAGAGCCCCTTAAACACAGCTTTTAAAAACAGTGGCTGAGGATAAGCAGGTGGCAAATTGCATCCTTAAGAATTATCTGGATGCAGCACATCATGCAGGTCGTATAGTAGCTGTGGGTTCTCTCATTAAGCGCCATACATGTCTAAGACAATCCGGCTTTAAGCTGGAAACTCAGGGTACCCTGCTTAATATGCCGATCGAACCAAACGCGTTTTTTGGGAAAGCAGTCGAGTATGCACTGAAAAGTGCTAAAGAAGAGTATGACACCCTCAAGAGCATGGGACAGCTTACTAACAACCCTTTTGTGCAGAGAGGTGCGTTTAATACACGCTGCTTTCGAGGACAAAACTCCCAATGGTCCTCTAACTATAGTCAGAGTGGACAAACTTCATCTTGGGGTTCCTCGCAGGGGCTGTCCTCCCAGCAAAATGTTCATAGTGTGCACTGAAGGTCTAGGAGTAGATGCTCCCCCCCGCACCCTCCCAAAGCAATGACCACCCGCTTTAGGTTCCCTCCCATGCTTCTCCAGTAGGAGGTCGCATTTGTCATTTTACCCACGCGTGGGAGGGGATCACGTCAGACAAGTGGGTACTTTCCACCGTGGTGGGAGGCTATTGTATAGAACTCATACAAAGACCACCCAACCACCCGCCAAGACAAAGACAAACAATGCAGGAGGAACAGTGCATTCTGCTGGAAGAGGTCAAAGTACTGCTGGAAAATTACGCTATAGAGATCGTCCCTGCAAATCAGGTAAACAAGGGCATCTATTCAATGTACTTCCTTGTGCCAAAAAGACCTTACAATGTGCCCTGTCCTTGATCTGCAGCCTGCAAACACATATGTTAAGCCACAAAAGTTTTGCATGACAACTCTACAAGAAGTAATCCCACTGCTAAAACAAGGTGACTACATGGTAATATTGGATATGAAAGATGTATACTTTCATATTTCAATGTTTCCAGCGTACACAAAATTCCTGCTCTTGAAAATAGCAAAGCAACACTACCAATTCAAGGTGCTTCCCTTCGGCATAGCCTCAGCTCCAAGGGTATTCACCAAAGCATTGGCGATAGTGGCGGTGCACTGGCACGCCCTGTCGACCCTCTTTTTGAGTTTCGAAAACAAATAATGTAATACTGTGCGACTACCACTAGAGGTCGGCCTATGCATAGCATGTGAATCTAAGCAAATACAAGCATCAGAAATACGATTACGGTGAGTAATGTATCCCATATATATTTCTGACACTTGTGGATCTGCTTAGAACACATGCTATGCATATATATATAGAAATAGGAAAGTCCATTAAAGCCAAGTCACACATTCAACTACGCCACCTAGTCGCCATCGCTAGAAATTCGCCTACATTTCTGAGCCACTACAGTAAGGCATTGTTCAAATGCAAATTAGCTCAAATACAAAACTTTTTCTCCAGGAAATAGTCTTTGTCTAAGAGGGCAATGCTACTTTATACATAGCTTAATCAACCCAAGACAGACATTTGCAAGGCTGCCAGGAAAACTACATACCTGGTTTCACCCTTATTAGGTATCATCAGTGCAGTATAGTCCTGACAGCCCTGTGGTTGGAGCATTTGGCCATGTTTTCACAACACCACGAAAGTTATGCATATATATACACGGCACGTTGCAGCCGTGTAGTTATGGTTAAGTTGCTAAACTCATAGGAAGAGCACTTTTTCGGCGGCTCCCCCTGGACGAATCCTCACCAAACTTTGCAAAAAAAAAAGGATATGGTCAGCTCTGAATTTTGGGGGAGGCTTCTTGGGGGAGGCAAAGTTATAGGGGGGGTCCCCAATTTTTTTTCATACACTGAATGGGGAAAAACTTTGTACACGGCTACAGCCCGAACGGCTGGACGGATTTTCACCAAATATGCAGCAGGAGCAGGCGTTAGGGTCAGAAAATGTGCTTTTGTGTCTTTGGTGGGAATCCGACCAATACTTTTGTTGGAAACGACTGAAATGTACGTCTGTAAAAATCTGTGATATCTGGGTCCATATACCTGTTCGCTCTGCATATTGAAGTGTCATTGGCCTGCGTTATGGTGTGCTGTCGGAGAACTTTGGACGCGGCCCGTGTTTGGCTGGAGGGAAGCGTGCTGTGCATCAACAATGTTTGTGAAACGCTGCCATGATGTATCGGAGGACAGTGCGCCAGCGGAAGGGTCTGCAAAATGTACCGTATGCCGTGTATTGGCAGCAGCAAGGGAGGGAAAGGGTTGGGGAGTGACAAGTGGTTAATGTGACATATGTAAGCAGGTAGACGAAGACGGAGGAGTGGCTGCAGTATTGGTGCGTATAGTGCGATTTCCCGGGTACCTAGACAACCGACAGCTTTGTGTGGTGATTTCAGGCAGCTGTCGTAACTGCACAATAGCTTCTTCTGAGGGCGGTTTGCGGCGACCTCTTTCTGTGGTGAGTGGTGGCAGGTGATTTTAAGAAGGGGGGTGAATTGCACATGGCATAGGGTTGGTGGGAGCACGGGTGCCTATACTATGTGGATGGATTGCGTTAGTTGGGGACATGGTGGCATGCATGGGTGCATGTAGGTGCGGTGGGCCTGTTGAAGGATTAGACTATTGGGTGCATGGCCGAAGGCCGTAGGCCGGAGCCCATGCTCTGAAGAGCCTAAGGCTTCGGCTCTCCCACCGGAACTATGCATGTGTTACTCTGTATCTGGTAGGGGGGGTGCTTGCATAGTGTGGTGTGTGCAGATTGGTTGGAGTAGGGCTACTGTAGCGAACACTATGTGGGTAGGTTGGCAGTGATACCATACTTTGTGAATTGAAGTGGGTACATCCGTAGTATGTGAATGAAAGTGCACAGGGGTGCATGAGACAGTGTTTTGGTTCTATATTGGCGACCTGTCTGCAGCGACCTATTTCTGTGGTGAGTGGTGGCAGGTGAATTTCAGAAGGGGAGTTATTTGGTTATGGCAAAGGGTGGGTGGGAGCACGGGTGCCTGTGCTATGCGGATGGAAGCAGTGGTTGGGGACACATGGTGGCATGCATGGGTGCATGCAGTTGGGGGTGGGTTTGGTGAATGATTACACTATTGGGTGCATGGTCGAAGGCCATGGGCCATGCTCTCAAGAGCCTAGGGCTTCAGCTCACCCACCGCAGCAATGCATGTGTGAATCTGTATCTGGTAGAGGGGAGTGCTTGCATAGTGTGGTGTGTGCAGATTGGTTGGAGTAGGAGCAATGTTGCGAACAGAGTGTGAGAAGGTTTACAGTGACACATTATTTTGTGAATGGAAGTCTTACGTACTATGTGAATGAAAGTGCACAGGGGTGCAGGAGACAGTGTTGTGTTTCTACAGTGTTGTAAGTGTAGCAGTTTTTCCTGTATAACTGTATGGCGGTGTGCAGGTTGGGGAGGAGTGCTGGTGGCAGTGCTGTGTATGTGGATTGTCGTAGTTGGTGGCATGGTGAAATGGATGGTGCCATTATGTAGCAGTTAAAGTGTTGAAGGCCTAGACTGTTGGGTGCATGGCCGAAGGCCGTAGGCCGTAGGCCATGCACTCAAGAGGCTAGGACTTTAGGACACACACGGCAGTAATGCATTTTGGATTCTGCAGCAGTTAGAGGGTGGTGCCCTGACGCAATAGAGCAGGAGAAGTGAGGTGCCATGCGTGCATGTTTGGTTTTGTCGGGGAGGACACTGTTACAACATGGTAAAGTTTTTGATGTGTAGTTGGCGATGGTGGTGTGAAACAGCATGCAGTGTGGGCAAAGGGTGCTGGGTTTGCATACTTTCAGTATGGAAGAGGATATGGTAGAAGTGCACCGTAAATGTGCTTGGTTACTATGCTGTGTGCTGATTTGTTGAAGTAGGGCCAATGTTGTGAAAAGGTTGTGGGTAGAACACACTCGTCAGTAATGCATTATGGATTCTGCAGCAGTAAGAGGGTGGTGACATGTAAAGAATGGGTGTGGAGCACATTTCAGACGTAATAGAGCAGGAGAAGTGAGGTGCCACGTGTGCATGTTTGGTTTTGCAGGTGAGGACACTGTCACAACATGGTAAAGTTTTTTATGTGTACTTGGCGATGGTGGTGTGAAAAGTCATGCAGTGTGGGCACTGGGTGCTGGGTTTGCATACTGTCAGTATGGAAGAGGATATGGTAGAAGTGCACCTTAAATGTGCTTGGTTACTATGCGTGTGCGTATTTGTTGAAGTAGGGCCAATGTAGTGAAAAGGTTGTGTGTAGGTTGGTAGTGACACAATACTTTGTGAAGAGCAGTTGGTAGGGGTGATTGAGGCTGTGGTATGTTTGTGGATGCTGCTAATTGCGACCTGTTTTCGTGAATGGATGCTTTATGGTGTGAGGGAGTTGGGTTGAAGTGCCGCTATGTATGTTACGTTTGTGCACAGTGTTAGCTGCCCACATGGTCGCATGCATGGATTCATAGTGTTGTTCTGGGTGTGGGCCAGGGTGGACTGTTGTGTGCATGGCGAAAGGTGTGCTGCAGGATCATTGTGGATTCTGAAATAGGGCATCCTGTAACAAATGTTTCTGGTGGAGGGGCTTTGAAGGCAAAGGGAACGTGTTCTCAGAGTGTTTAACAGGACAAATGGAGTTGTGTAGAGAAATGATAGTGTACAATGCAGTGGTTCAGTAAGTGATTGGTGCAGGCATTGGATTCTGCAGCAGTTAGAGGGTGGTGACCTGCAAAGAATGGGTGTGGAGCAAATTTCAGACGCAGTAGAGCAGGGGATGTGAGATGCCATGCGTGCATGTTTGGTTTTGCAGGTGAGGACACTGTTACAACATGGTAACATTTTTCATGTGTACTTCGCGATAGTGGTGTGAAAAGTCATGCAGTGTGGGCCCTAGGTGCTGGGTTTTCATACTGTTAGTATGGCAGAGGATATGGTAGAAGAGCACCTTAAATATGCTTGGTTACTATGCTGTGTGCTGATTTTTGAAGTAGGGCCAATGTTGTGTTAAGGTTGTGGGTAGGTTGGTAGTGACACAATACTTTGTGAATGGCAGTTGGTAGGGGTAATGGAGGCTGTGGTATGTTAGTGGATGCTGCTAATTGCGACCTGTTTTCGTGAATGGGTGCTTTCTGGTGTGAGGGAGTTGGGTTGAAGTGCCGTTATGTATGTTACGTTTGTGCACAATGTTAGTTGCCCACATGGTCGCATGCATGGATTCATAGTGTTGTTCTGGGTGTGGGCAAGGGTGGACTGTTGTGTGCATGGCAAAAGGTGTGCTGGGTGCGCTAAACGGTCATTGTGGATGCTGAAATAGGGCATCCTGTAGGAAATGTTTCTGGTGGAGGGGCTTTGGAAGCAAAGGGAACGTGTTCTAAGAGTGTTTATTAGGAAATATGGAGTTGTGTACAGAAATGATAGTGTGCAATGCCGAGGGTCAGTAAGTGATTGGTGCAGGTGTTTTTGAAAATGCCATAGTCGCCAATAGTCGCCAATAAGGGAGTTTTGAAAAATTCTAGTGCAAAGGGAAGAAGTATTGTCTGCTTTACTGGGGCGTGGCCCTAGCTGTAGCAGGGAAATTGCACTTGCCACATCATGGCCTTCTGAGCATGGAGCCTTTGCAAATAGAACTATGGGCATTCTCCAATGAGGATTCGAGGGTGTGGTTAATCCGAAGAGGCAGTGACATTTACCCAAAGTTCGATGCAGTGAAGTTGGCAGAGAATGGACAGACGGCGAGTGCTTATAGTCGGTGGTACCTTTGTGCACGATCTGCACAGGTATGCCGTGGAAAGAGGCTTCGATACAGACTTTCAGTTGGAAGGAGTGCAGGCTTTTTGGGGCACAGTTTGAGTGGGGTTTCGGGTGCATGGATCTCCTTTGCAAATGTGTGGCCTCTGTTGGTACTTTAGATGTGGTGGTTGTGTATTTTGGAGCACTATATTTGGGGCACATGTCATGCTCACGTTTGCTTGCTTACTTAAAAATGTTGATGACTGATGTGATGCATATATTTCCTACTGCAAAGTTGATTTTCTCACTGATGACACCAAGAGGACATTGGGAGCATGCTGGTGTAATTTGTCCTCAGCCAGAGGTTGGAAGACGTTGGATAAACAGAAGCATGTGCGACTTTATATGCAGTGCTGGGATGTTCTGCACCGACTATGAAAGCATTAATAACCAGCAAGATTTCCAGTGGTTCCAAGGAAATTACATTTTTTTTTACTTCTATCAGCAATGCTGTTTTTTGCCACTCTGCACGAAGCTTTGCAGAGAATCCTGTAGCAATGTTAGATAATCGTTCATCTTCAGTCGAGAAAAATGTCAGGAGGAGAAGCAAACAGACAGTGAGCAATAGAGAGAATAACAAGAAAATGTTTTAATGAATGCACGTACATAAAAAACACACAACAAAAATAAAATAAAAAAAATGTGTTTTTAGAGACAATCCTAAGGACACAATCCCCACCCATGTCTTACATTCCGCCCTGCCCCCAGCACCCCGTGAACCCTCTCGCTCTCCAGTTTCTAGCACGGTAATGCTGCGGATTCCGCAGGACTTTGAGGATTAGATGTGGCAGTTCGGCTGTTTTTAGGATGGCACCTATAGCTTTGGCACTGTGGAGGCTAAGCCATTGGGCAATGTGGTTGCTGGTTGTGGTTTGTACACAAACACTGTGACAGAAGGTCTGTTTGTACAGAGAAATGTAGGAGGCTATGGTGAAAGTGTGCAAGGTAAGGGGCATGCATCCTGTTTGTATGCATGCACTGGATGCACTTGCTTAACGTTGCTAACATACATTCCCTGCTGCTTTTGTGGGATCCCTTTTCTGATATTTGTAGTACATGCATTGCAATGGGAAGACCATATTGTGAAGTGTACAAGGTACGTGGCAGGCATCATGTTGTTATGAGTGCAGTGTGTGCATCATATGATATGATGTGCTATGGTATTAGGCGCGCCGAGGAAAGGGAGGCGACACGGAGGCCACACAGAGGCATTGATTCCTCTAGGCCAGCTGACATTTAGAGTGTGCAACAAGTGAATGGGAAGGGGGAGGGCAAAGTGCAGTACATGGGAACAATAAAAAATAGAATTACGTTCAACTACACCCGGTGCTGGCAAGTGCAAGGCTAAGTGTAGACATCAAGGTGGCTGGACTGTTAGGGTTCTAGGAAACAGTCCCTGAGTGCGGGGGTTGGCAGAAAGCCAATGCAGGGGTGGAACTGTAGGGAGGGAGGTGGCCTGGGGCACAGATTATAGGGTGGGTAGGAAACAAGTGCAGAATACATTTTAGCCAGGAAGTGAGCAGGGGAGAAGAGGGGAAAAAGAAGAAGCACATGGAAAGGTTTTCAGGTGCTTTCAGAGCCTACAGTGCTTCTCCTCAAGGTCTAGGGAGACAGAGAGCATGTTGCACAGGGAGGCCGCAGCAGAAGAAACACATCTACCACCATCTGGTTGCGTGTAGAAGCAACTGACCCGGAGGGAGTAGGAGGCGGATGAGGGAAGAGCTGGAGCAAGCAGATATTTAGGAACTGAGAGTGCAAGGTATTGAGGTCCCAGGGACTAGAAGGCCTTCTGCATAATGCACAGGGCTTTTATTTTATTGTTCGCAGCCACTGGGAGCTATTGCAGCCATTTTAGTCGAGCAGAGAAACGATCCCTGCCATTCAGGCGAAGGACAAGTTGCGCTCTCCTCTTATGGGTGAGTTGTTGAGAGCGCAGGGTGGAAGCTGGCAGATTTAAAAAGAACCTGTGGCAACAGTGCAACGTACAAAGCACCACACCCATGCAGACACTGACCTTTTGGAAAGTGACTGTAGGTTGCTAAGATACATTCAGTGATGGCTTTAGTGACTTCTTTTTACAAGTTATGTAGTAGGTGGGTTAGTGGGGAACAATTTGCGTATCATTGTGGGAAGAAAAGAACAGAGTTCCTGTTTCGCTAATATCGTTTATGGTATGGGTAAATGAAAACGCTGCAAGCACATACCAACACATTGCCACTTCATGGTAGGAGATGGGAGGAACATCAGTATGTGTTTTAAACACGTAGTGGACACTTCGAGGCAGATATCGTGTGCACAGACACTTATGACAGAGTTCTGACCATACTGCCAAAAATAAATTCATACCTTTGTTTTGAGGTGATGTGTGCTTATGTGGATGGATATGCATCTATAACTCCTGGAATGGTTCACTGAACTTTCCACTGGACTTGCTTCCCAATAACAGCACACATGCAGGCTGATTTTGTAACGGTACAAATGAAGTCTTGTGGAGAACTGTCATTGTAAGATGATGAAGTCTTGGAGGGCATTGGTGGATGCGTGTGTGACTACTTACCAATATCTAATAAGGGCGTGGTGGGAAGAGGATTGTGGAAAGGGAAGAAGGACTGTTCATAATTTACTGGGGCGCGGCTCTCACAATACTTTGCGAGGTGCACGTGCTACATTCTGCGCTTTTGAACATGCTGGCCAATAGAAATGCGATTGTGCAATTGTCCAATCTAGTGGTTAGAGTGTGCGTCACAGGAAAGGGCGGCCATGTTTGGTTTCATTACTGTGTGTAGTGAGGCTGGCAGAGATGGCGAGACGCACAGTTTTCATGGTGGGTGATCGCTTTGTACTAGATCTGCTCCAGTATGACGTGGAAAGAGGCCTTAATGGCAATTTGAATTAGGACGAAGTGGACGCTTTGTGGTGCGGTGTCCCTGTCCATACTTTCGACCATTTTCTTGCAGAATGTCGATGAGTGGCCACTTTAGGTACTCTACACGTTGTGGTAGTGCACTATGGAGCATTGCTTTTGGGTTCCATAGCTTGTGCAAGTGTGTACCGTCAACTCAAAAAAAAGGATGAAAGAAGTGCAGCACATTTTTGCCAGTGCTAAGGTGCTTTTCTCATGTATACCACCAAGTCCAGTATATAACTATTACAATGAATGTTGTCGGCAGCCAGAGGTGGGAAGGCGTCTTATCAACAGAAGCATGTGTAACTTTTTGCGTGCTCCTGGAATGTACTCCTGTGAGAATGACAGCATTGGTTATCGATGAGAATGACAGCATTGGTTATCGATATGTGCATCTTCTCAATGGAAATGGCATTTCATTGTCGCCCAGTGGCAATGACATTTGGTTTTCCAATCTACAGGCTGCACTGAAGACGTTATTGTAAGAATGTGAGGCGCTGTGCAACAAATAAAAACAATTATAAAAGTATGTTACTGTGGAAGCTGTTTAAAAAAAAAAAAAATGGCTTTTTTAAGAGCCACAACTACAAAGGACATCTTCTACCCTGGTTGACATTTATTCCCCTACTCCCGCGTGCGCACACCTGCAAAAGTCTGTGGACATCGCCACAGTTGGAGGGTTGTACCTGTAACATTCGCCCCCTTTGCATATGGCCATCTTATATTTGGGATTGTGGAGGACACAAGATTGCGCAATAAGCTTTCTGGGTGTGGAGTGCATGCACAGACTGTGGTATACAGTATATTTGTCGACCTACATGCAGAGGGTGAGCTTTTGGCTGTGTGTTGTACACGCTACAGCGTATGCTTTGTAGGTGAATTGTATGTACATTACTTGACAGTAAATGGAAAAAAGAGTCCGGTGGGAGTTGTGTGCAGTGTATCATGTGGGTTTGTATGCGTCTGGAGCACCTACACTGCAGTGATTGCTTTTCGTTTGTGTGTGTGAGACTTTGGTGACGCTCGATCCCGACGATATTATTGTTGTTGATTGTGGAGGGACAAATGCACGTCATGTAACACGATTTTCAGTGGCGTTTGTGCTGAGGGAGGTAGTAGGCCAGGTAATGATTCTGTTTCCGATCTCCTGCCTAATTTTGTATCCCAATATGCAGACACCCATGTAGGCGCATTATTTTTTATTTGGTCCGGAAATGGAGAAAGCGCAGTACATTGTGAAGAACTGTATTTGTGTCTTTTTGCAACTTGTGCCATTGTCGTACTGTAGAAATGGGAATTTATTCACATCACGAGCAGTTTCCCCCACAAATAGCATTCTTGTTGATATTACTGCATTTCCGTATTCTGCACGCTCTATACACATTGCCTTGCTGTCCTTTTTGAAAGTATAGGAATAATGCGTGTGCTTGCTGTTGTGCACTTCCGCTCTTGAAAACGCACTGCAACATGCACAACCATCTGTTTCAACAGCCACCCATTTCTACCTGTTTGCACTGCAGTGTTTTCCACAGTACCACAGTTCCTTCCATTTTTCACACAATTGTGTGGAGGGTCTACGATGCGCGTTGCACTGCCTCCCTTCATTGCTACTTACATTGTGATACCCTTCAAGGAGCTTTATATCATAATCACCCACTAAAAATATTGCTAAAGGGACGTTATGGTGCAGCTGCGGTACTACAAACATAGCATCATTTATAAATACACTATGCTAAAGTAACGTTCTGCTTACAGTGCCCCATTAAAAACCTATGAAATTCACTAACAAAAACGTTGTTAAAGGGATGTTTTGGTTAAGTTGCACTAGCAACGTTTTTGTTAGTGAATATATATATATATTTCTGAGGCTTGTGGAATCTGCTTAGATCACATGCTGTGCATAGGCCGACATCTAGTGGAAGCTGCGGAGTATTACAGTTTGTTTTTCGAAAGTCGAAAATGGGCGTCGACACAGGCGTGCCAGTAATACTATCCCTAGTGTGACGTCCACTGTACCCAAGATCCCTCACGCGTGTAGGATCCTCAGATTGTTTTTTTCCGCCATACTGGTCGGAAGCATCTTGCGGAGTTCCCTGGCCTTAGCCATACTTTTGCTGTTATTATAATTATAATTCTTATTCATTCCCTTCCCCACCCCAACGTCGACCCTCAACCTCGACGACGGCTGGAGAAGTCATCGACCGTCGACTGCTGCACGACGGATCTGGGCCTCGGAAGGCCGCTGGCCTCGGCCCGGGCCTAGTAGGCCGCTGGCCTCGGCCCTTACAAGTAGGGAGAGTGGGGGGTGGTACATACTCTTCACTCTTGATATATAGTTACATTTATATATTCCTACACTTAGCAGCCCGCTGCCTTAAGGTGCGTATGGAGGGTACCCCTTTTCAATTCTGCCCCAAGTGCAATCGCAAATACCCTTGGGTCGACAGGCACGCCACGTGCAATCTCTGCTTGCCGAGGGATCACCCCGAAGCGAACTGCAGAGCGTGTAGTAGGTTTAAACCTAAGACACTTAAGGACCGTTCGACAAAGCGTTGGGCCCACCACGCCAGGCAGGAGGCCATGGCAGCGGAGGGCGCCTTCAGCGATGGCAGCGACGCCGTACTTTCGGACAGCGAGGGCATTACGGCGTCGAAAGACAGCCGACGAGCGCAGGTCCCCGACCTCGGAAGGTCGTCCGGCAGGGCGGCTATGGGGAAGACCCCCGGCGACGCAAGCGCTACACACCTAACACACACTAAACACACTAAGAGCAACCGGACCTCGAAGACGTCGACTTCCCGGAAAGAGGCACAAAAAGAACGGTCCGACTCGGTGTCCTCTGGGCGCTCTCGATCGAGATCGCCTCACGACGCAAGGCAATCATCCACTCTTGCCAAGAGTGCCTCGCTACACACATTAACGGAAGTTCGATCGTCGGGAGACGAAGACGACTTCCACCCCCAGGCCGCGCTCCAAGATACCGAGACCGCGGTTAGCACCAGTGAGGCCCCACGCCCGAAGCACACAGATACCTCTCCAGACCCTCGGCGCCAGGCGTCGAAAGTCTCTGGGGCCCCCAAGGGACAGGGAAAACATTTTTCCACGCACGGGGAGGGGGGGAAACAGCGGAAAGCACAGCCTTCCACCCCTGTAAAGCCATCCTCCCACCCTAGGCAGACAAGCAAACACAAGTCTACCCTTGAAAAGTCCCATAAATCACCTGCTAAAGTCATACCCTGTTCCAGGGAATGGTCCAGTGAAGACATAGACAGGGTTATGTCTAGGATGTCTTCCTTAGCTGATTTTTATGATAAGAACCCAGAACACTTTCTTTCATATAACCCTCAAGGGGCCACACCCTCAGGCTCCTCCGATCCCATCCCGCTAAGTAAAAAGCCCCGGTTCGAAAGACCTGAACCCTTCGAGGTTCAGCTTTACTCCACTCCATATTCTACTCCACTCCCCAGTTACCAGGGACAAGTTTTCCCTGAAGAGGACCAGGAGTTTGACATTATGGAAGAACAAACCGGGACAGATTACTATGCGGAGGATGAGGACCTGGAGGAGGGAGAAGATGAGCAGGAAATATACAGAGTAGATTCCCCAGTACAAAGCGAAGCCCCAGTTACTGACTCTCCAGTTGATAACCAGCCCCTCCTTAACGAGGTTCTCGCTCGAGCAGCGGAACACTTCCACATCGACACCCACGGTGTACAGGAGGAAAGGGACTTCGCGGAGGAGTTTGTAGGAGAGAGAAGACCAGTCGCTCAGACCATCCCTATCCTCAAATCCATCCAACGAAGAATAGATCCTTCCCTGGTGAATCCGAACCTCACCAGAGCTGTCAACCCCAGAATTGAAAAGATTTTCCGGGCAGCCCAGTCTGACCCTCTGTATATAAGGGGACATCTTAAACCAGATTCCCTAGTGGTTACCAACACTAGAAAAAGGGCTGGCACGCCCTTATCTTCATCAGAAGCTCCTCCCGACAAGGAGAGCAAAAAACTTTACGGGTTTGGCAGGAAGGTAGCCTCAACGTCCGCCTACCAAGCAAGGATTGCGAATTCCACCACCCTGTTGGCTAGTTACAATTGCCATCAATGGGAAGAAGTCGCGGCGCTCATTGCCTCTGCTCCAGAACCGTTAAAGGGCCAGCTGGCTCGGATCTCGGCAGAAGGGAGAGCCGTGTCTGGTTGCATTTTAAAAGCAACTTTCGACGCCGCTGACAACGCAGGGAGATTGATAGCAGAAGGTACTGTTATCAAAAGACATGCGTGGTTACGGCAGTCGGGATTCAAGACAGAAACCCAGGCTTCTTTAATAGACAAGCCAGTGGAACCCGACCTATTGTTTGGGAAAGCGGTCGAAGACGCACTTAAAAATGCCAAAGATGAATATGCCAAAGATGAATATGAGACTCTCAAATCCCTTGGCCAACTTACCAACAAACCCCCTAACCAGAGGGGGAACAGTAATTTTCGTCGCCCACGCGGCCAAAATTCACAAAGAGGCAACTATGCCCAGGGACAGGGTACACAATGGAATAACAACCAGCAGTCTACCCAGAGTTACGGCAGGGGTAACAAGAGAGGTCGTGGAAGAGGCAGAGGCAGCCCCAACAAGGGAGGTGGCACGCCTCCACCAAAACAGTGACGCTCAGTTCAGGGTCCCTTGCCACGCAACCCCAGTAGGGGGACGCATTTCCACCTTCACCCAGGCTTGGGAAGGGATCACCTCAGACAGATGGGTGCTGTCAACAGTATCCGCAGGATATTGTATAGAACTACTGCAGCGTCCCCGGAACCATCCTCCACGACAAAGAGTGCACTCCCTAGAGCATCAAAGGATCCTTCTCGAGGAGATCGCCATTCTGCTAGAAAAGGACGCGATAGAACTCGTCCCAGGACACCAGGTAAACAAGGGTATCTATTCAACTTACTTCCTTGTGCCAAAGAAAGATTTAACAATGCGCCCAGTATTGGACTTACGGCCTGCCAACAAGTATGTCAAGCCCCAAAAATTCCGTATGACCACGCTACAAGAGGTAATCCCCCTCCTAAAAAAGGGGGATTACATGGCAACCTTGGATTTGAAAGATGCTTATTTTCATATTTCCATGCTCCCAGCGCACAGAAAGTACTTGCGCTTCAAGGTAGACAGTCGCCACTACCAATTCAAGGTACTGCCCTTCGGGATAGCTTCTGCACCAAGGGTATTCACCAAGGTACTGGCGGTGGCGGCTGCACACCTACGCAGGGAAGCAATCCCGGTGTACCCTTATCTGGACGACTGGCTCATAACGGGGGAAACCCCAGGCATTTGCAGGTCAAACATTCAGAGGACTATCGACCTCCTCCACGAATTAGGCTTCTCTATCAACGAGAAAAAGTCAAGTCTGGTGCCAAGCACCTCAAAACAGTTTCTAGGAGCTATCCTAGATACTCAGAAAGGTTTAACCTTCCCTTCGGAAGAGAGAATTCGGAATATACTTCTGCAAATTCCGCATTATCAGTCAGGTCAACAGATAACAGTACGCAAAGCTATGCGGTTACTGGGCATGATGGCGTCATGCATTTACCTGGTCCCCCACGCGCGTCTGCGCATGCGTCCCATGCAGGAATGGTTGGCGAAACAGTGGTCTCAGGCAAGTGGTCATTGGGACGATCTAGTGGTCGTTTCGCCAACACTCGTACAGAGCCTACACTGGTGGACAAGAGAGAATCTCGCAAAGGGGAAACCCTTTTACGATCCCGAAGTACAAGCCGTGGTGACTACAGATGCATGCCTGACTGGGTGGGGAGCTCACCATCTCCACCACACAGCTCAGGGTCTCTGGTCTCACTCAGTAGCCAAGAACCACATCAATCTGCTAGAGCTTCTGGCAGTATTCCGAGCGCTAAAAGCGTTCGAGCCCCATCTACTGAACTTGTCGGTGCAGATCAGGACGGACAGCACGACAGCCATGTTCTATCTAAACAAGCAAGGGGGGACTCGTTCGCCAAATCTGTCCAAGCTTGCCCAGAAAATCTGGATATGGGCACTCAGACGGAACATCTTCCTGTCATCGCAACATGTTCCAGGGGAGCTCAATTCCCTAGCGGATGCTCTAAGCAGAGACTCCCTCCCAGAAGAACACGAATGGGTCCTTCACAGAGACGTGGTAGAAGATCTCTTCTCTCAGTGGGGTTTCCCCACTATAGACCTATTCGCCACAAGCGAAAACAAACAATGCCCAGGATATGCATCCAGGTTCCCCCAACCGGACTCCCAAGGGAATGCCCTGTGGATGAACTGGTCAGGGATGTTTGCGTACGCTTTTCCACCAACTCCTCTCATCAGGAAGGTGGTGTACAAGATGAACAAGGAATCAATGACGCTCATCCTAGTTGCTCCCATGTGGGCGAGACAACCATGGTTTCCACACCTACGCAGGATGGCGGTGTGCGAACCCATCAGACTCCCAGCCTGGTACAACCTACTGTCCCAGCAACAGGGTCAAACAGTGCATCAGGAACCCAACTCTATGAACCTAGCAGCATGGCTCCTGAAGTCATAGAGTTTGGACATCTCAAATTACCACAGAGGTGTATGGACATTCTAAAGGAGTCCAGGAAACCAAATACAAGGCACTGTTACTTTGATAAGTGGAAAAGATTCGTTATCTGGTGCCAGAATAAACAAATCAACCCGGTTGATTGCACTCCTTCCAACGTTGTTACATACATGCTCCACCTGCTGGATGCAGGGTTGGTTTTTAACTCACTGAAAGTACACCTGGCAGCCCTCTCGGCTTACACCACATCCCATAACAAGGTCTCGTGGTGGAAAGTGCCAGTGGTTAAAGCCTTCATGGAAGGAGTAAAGAGACTTCACCCTCCTATTTCGAACCCACCGCCAGGATGGGACCTCAACGTGGTGCTAGCTAAGCTCATGGGACCCCCATTCGAACCCATGCATAAAAGTAGTCTCAAACACCTGACTTATAAAACGGCCTTCTTAGTAGCCATTACCTCCATAAGAAGGGTCAGTGAAATTCAGGCTCTGTCAGTGCAAGATCCTTTCTTTACTATCCACAAGGACAAACTGGTTTTACGCACACACCCTAGGTTCTCACCTAAATTCATATCCAAGTTCCATGTAAACCAGTCCATCGAGCTTCCGGCTTTCTTCCAAAACCCGCAAAGCTCGGCTGAGGTGAAACTACACACCCTAGATGTGCGTAGGGCGGTCCTATACTATGTAAATAAAACCAGACCGCTAAGGAAAACAGATCAACTGTTTGTCTCCGTAGCTACAGGCAGAGAGGGGGATCGCGTCTCTAAAGGCGCTATCTCGAAGTGGATTATCAACTGTATACAGCTGTGTTACTCTCTTTCTGGAAAGTCTCTGCCTTTTACGCCAAGGGCCCACTCTACTAGAGGCATTGGTGCCACTCTGGCTTTCATTGCAAATGTTCCCCTCGACACCATTTGCAAAGCGGCTACTTGGAGCTCTATTCACACTTTTACTCAGCATTACTGCATTGACACTCATTCCAAGACAGATACACAAGTGGGACAAGCGGTTCTAAGACACCTGTTTGCTCATGACCCTTCTCACATCCCACCTCCTTCTTCTGGTACTGCTCGCTAATCTATGCACAGCATGTGATCTAAGCAGATTCCACAAGCCTCAGAAGGGATACATTACTCACCGTAATCGTATTTCTGATGCTTGTATCTGCTTAGATTCACATGCGACCCACCCTTCCTCCCCTCCGAGAGAAGGCGCATGATTGCTTGTAGTCTTACCTTTCTGTCTATCTGCTTGGATTATCTGTACTCACGCTACTCCTCATGCTTCCTCATGTCAGAAAAAATACAATCTGAGGATCCTACACGCGTGAGGGATCTTGGGTACAGTGGACGTCACACTAGGGATAGTATTACTGGCACGCCTGTGTCGACGCCCATTTTCGACTTTCGAAAAACAAACTGTAATACTCCGCAGCTTCCACTAGATGTCGGCCTATGCACAGCATGTGAATCTAAGCAGATACAAGCATCAGAAATACGATTACGGTGAGTAATGTATCCCATATATTACACGGCCACTACTGTGGCTGTGTAGTTATGGTTAAGTTGCTGTTTCCATAGGAAGAACACTTTTTGGGTGGATTATAACTTCGCTCCCCCTGGACGAAACTTTACGAAACTTTGCAAAATAAGTATATGGGCCACTCTGCATTTTTTTGCAAAGTTTGGTGAGGTTAGGTCCAGGGGGTGTAAAGTTATAGGGGGGGTCCCAAAACTTCTGTTTTTCCCATAGAGTGAATGGAGGAAAAACTTTGCGCACGGCTACAGGCCAAACCGCTGGACGGATTTTCACAAGATTTGCGACAGGAGAAGCGGCTTGATCCCGAAAGAGTGCTTTTGTGACCTTGCGTGTAGTACTTTTCTTTAAAACGACCAATAAGTAGGGCATAAAAAATTAGTGATATCTATGTCCGCTCCGCGGTCACACTTCCCTGTTCGGTCCACGGACAAGACATCGATTGGCTAAGGGGCTGGCGTCATGCTCTCGGACACGTGACGTCTCTGCCAATTGGCTATAGCGAGACGTGTTCTGCGTCAGATTGTTTGGGTGCGCCCGACATCTTGGATCCACTGACCGTGGAGCGGGTAGCAGCGGCAATACCCTATTTCGAAACCTATTTTGCTGTGTCAAAGTGCTTGGGGAGGTTTAGACAGTAAGAGATGGGTGAAAAACTGCTTTTGTAGTGGCGGTAGGTGGTCCTGATGTCCTTTGTATGGCCGACTTGTTCGGGATGTTTGTACGTACAGACAATGAGGGGTCTAATAAGGGTAGTATTCCAGTCCGTACTCTGTACAGGGAACGTGAAAGTCTTCTAAGGACACGCGTGCTGTTAGCGAACATTGAAATTGAGTACATGCCGTATTTACATTACTTTTTCCTATGCGTACGCCATTCATTCAAACGCCACCACGGCTGTGACATGCTGCGGTGGTTGTGGCCAGGGCCTAGAATCTTGGATGCATGGCCGTCGGCCATGCTTCCAAGACTCTAGGCCCTGGCCACAACCACCACAGCATGTCACAGCCTTGGCTACATCTGTAGTATTGAGTATCGATTAGCTTGTTGTGGGTAGTGTGTGCAGTCTTGGATGCATGGCCTAAGGCCGTGCACCCAAGAACAAAGTTATAAGCACTGGCGGTTTAAGCCACTATGGATTGTATATACTGCATTCCCCTACAATGAAAAATCTATGAACTCACACCCGAGTCTGTAGCCTGTGGGCACAACTACTGCAACATTTTGCAGATATACGTACACTCGTACTGTAAAACATCATTCAAGTGGTTGTGGGGAGGGCGTAGCATTTTTAGGGGTGTGGCCAAAGGCCATGCTCCCAAAACGAACTTTATACGTAGTGAAATTAGAAGCCACAATGGATGCCATATGCTGTGGTGGTTCTGGCCAGGACCCAGATTCTTGGGTGCATGGCCAAAGCCCATGCACCCAAGACTGAAGTCATAAGCAGTGAGTTTGTAAGTGAAAATGGGTGTGGTGCGGTAGTTGTGTGCATGTCCTTGCGTCTTGCGTGCATGGCTGCAGACTATGCACCCAAGAGTAAACTTGTAAGTAGTCACATTACAAGCCCCATGCTTTTGCTATGCATTGATGGTTGTGAGTAGGACCTATAGTCTTGGTAGCTTGGCCATAGGGTGTAGGTGGTAGGTTATACAACGAAGATGCTAGGGCTAGCCTACAGCCGCTGCAGCATATTAGTGCCATAGATTAAACGTGTAGATTTGCATATGTATGAGATGACTGTAATATACTTACTGTTTACTTTGTTCAGAATCCATTTATGTCTTACATGCCTTTAGTACTTGGCTGAACTATCCTTTTTTAATTTTAAGTGATAAAAGAAAAAAGCATGTTCGTGTTTGCATTTTATGAAAACTGATTACATTGTATAATAGACAGTTTAGCTTTTTTTTTAACCCTCATATTTAGTTTACAAACCAGTGTATTGTGCATTTTGCTCAGTTGCTCTGTTTGTTATTCAAATCATTGGGTCTGGGGGGAAAAAAATCCTTGTTGGATTAAAAAAAAACTTTATTTGCTATGCTAGACACTATTTCTTTGTTTTCTTTGAGTGTTTCCTTCTTCTTTCTGATTAATGTTATCTTTGTTACCTTGCTGCTGATTTCTAGCAAAAGTTAGATACCTGTTGGCGTATTCTAACTGTGCATTTATGGTTACGGATTTGTGATATTCATTCATCTGTGTCGATGTTATACACTCTTGGGCAGTTAGATACCTGTTGGCATATTCTAACTGTTTGTAGAATTTCTCTTAATTTTTTTGGTAATGTTGACGTACACATTAGTTATTAAATTTTGGCTTTAAGAAGATTAAATACGCATTTGTGAGATTTGCTGGCAATCTCTGCTTTAGAGTAATGGTACTATCATTACATTCCAACCATAATGTAAGCAGTGTAGTGACCAGCATTGGTTGTAGCTCCTGCATGGTAGATTATACCTATTGTTGTAAAGGTTTTCTTTCCAAGTGACACTTGACCATGTGTGAATCGAGTCAGCTTGCAGTTGTTTTTGGTACCGTCTGCATTATAACGTAGAAGCATAAGTATTAAGTAGTTACTATGTGCTTGTATCAGTAAGGTGGAGCGATTGTCTGAATTGCATAAAGTACACAATCTGTCATGGTTTGCATTCTGTACAAGTTGCTGAAATGGAATGGATTCACAACTAGGTATGGATACGTACACAAATCGCTCATTTGGAATTTTTTCCTGTATCACATTGCTACAGAGAGTGCATGTATGTTTCCACATCTATGAAATCTGAAAGATTTCCACTGTGATTCATGGATTATTTGCGCCGATAAAAACAGGATTTGTGCGCCATTCTGCTCACAAATCCCTGTTTAACAAATGGGGATTTACGAGCAGAATGGCGCACAAATCCCGTTTTTTTCAGTGCAAATAATCCATGAATCAGGGACTTCATTTATAGGTATGCTTTTTGTTCTCCAGTACTTGTAGTAAGTACATTAGAAATTCTTGTGGATCTTCTTGTGTGTTTATAGTGAATCTCACCATTCTAGCACAGTATTCCAATTCTTGTCTTATTCTGTGAACACTGTACGTGTTGTTAGGGTTGTTTGTTGCATTTCTATGCAGGACTGACATTTGCAAACACAATTGGTCTGTACTGTGTAAGTAAATATTTTTAACAATTGGTTGCAATTGAAATAGAATATTCATTGCTACATTAGCATAGCAACTTACACCAGTTTCATTTGAAAATTTGAATGGACCAGCTAGTTCTGTATCTGAGTGCATTTTACGGCCTTTCTGTTCTTTCTTTGAAGAAGTACCTGGTTTACTTTCCCTAATAGGTTCTTCTTTGCTTGTGGTACTTAATGAACCTTTAGCTTCTTTTGTTTTCTTTGAAGGATTTGCTGTCCGATTCTGTTGCATTTCTGTTTGATTTAGTTTTCTTTTACCACGTTTTACTTTTTCTGGAACAGGATATTGTTTCAGATGTGGGCTGTACAGTGAACACAGTCTATTGTATTCTAAAATGCAAGAAATATCAGCGTTCACTTTACTTGCATCAAAGTTCATTAGAAATAGACTGTCAAGTGTACGTAAGCGTGATAGCGCTACGTAGCTCATGCCTTCTTTAAAGACTGTGTTTCCTATATCTATCAATGCTTTGTCAAGGGTAAGACCTTGGGATTTATGAATGGTGACTGCATATGCAAGAGTTAGAGAAAATTGTTCTCTACGTACATACATGTCTTTGAAGAGAAGGAATCGAGCAATTGAGTGCCCTATCCTTTTCACTTCTGAAAGTTTGTCGAAGCGAATATTGACAAACTGAATGTTGTTGTCACGTGGGTATGCTTGAAAGCCAACAACTGTACCCAGTGCCCCATTAACTAGCCCTTGCTCCACGTCAAGGTTACGTTTAAGCATAACTCTACAATTTAATATTTTTTCCAACCCAGCTGTGTCGGAGATTGAATTTTCTAAGCTATTTAGTCTTGTTGTGGCTTGCTAACACATGGGTAGTGTCATACCATGTACGTCTAGTTTGTCTGTGGCGCTAATTTCTATTATTGGTTGCATTTCTTTATTTAACATTGTTTCATTGAATTTGAAACAGCATGCAAGATTTGGCATTAAGGCCATACAATTGACATTTTTGTGCGCTAAGTGTTCCATAACATCAGTAGCGCATGAATTATCGCCATAAAGTGCATGAATGTGCCGGTTTTTCAATATTGCCTGTGCTTCTTGCGACAGTACACCAAAGAAGTTGGCATAAGTGGGATCTGCAGATTGCCGCATGTTTTCTGATAATTCTCTGTATTAGAAATGTTACCAAAGGTTTACATTTCCTATGCTGCCAACAGTTCTACGGCAGAGTTTGTGTCCTAAAGTTTTAAAAATAGGTTCACCTTTCACTGGTGTCAATTGTAGAAGATCTCAAACGATAATGTGTTTTCCTGCAAAGAGTTCCTCGTAGTTTGTTTTAAGTACTTCTTGCAATCTGAGGTGAATCAAGGCCAACATTAAGTTGGAGACTATGCTCACTTCAACTATTAGTAGCATTTTCATTTGTTTTACTACTCTGCGTAGTTCCATTGCAGCTTCTGCAGAAAGTTTGTAATAGTCTAATTTGTTTTGGCGCTCTACTGGAAGGAGTAGTAATCGGTGTAAAGTGATACTGCCTATGTTGTAAGCAGCTAAACCTGTGGGGGGCAGTTACAACAGCTGACAGTTTGTTGTTTGTCAATTGTTGAAGGAACTTGCTGATGATTTTGATTAGGAATGTTTTCCCTGACCCAGCTTCACCACTGACGTACAGAAGTATAGGTCGGTAATTTTGGCAGGTACATTCTTTATTTTCGTGATGCACACCATGTACAATTTGTTTTGTTTTGTCTTCAAAAATGCTGTGCTGATCTTTGTTAAGTTTTGCTTGTTGTACAGTTAGGTCTTCTATATCTTCTTTATAGTGACACATGGTTTTTTCCACTTCTGTCATAGCTAATTCTGCCTCATTTGCTATTAGTGGCTGTCCTAGTGGTTCTTGGCTTCCTGTTACAGAAGGTTGACTACTGTTGGAAGAGTCCTTATCTAGTTGGGCCTGCAGTTCTTCTTTGTGTTGCTGCTCATTGTGTAACATTGTTTTGTACTGCGTAAAGTTCACATCGGTGATAGCGCTCTCATTTGCTTTGAAAGCATCTTCAAAGCAGTCATAGTTATCTAGTATCTCTTCCTCTTTTCTCCACGGTTTAAAAAGTTGTAGCAGAGACATGTAATATAATTATTTTTGTTGAGGAGTTATTAATGACAATTTGACATGATCAATTAAGCTTCGTTTGGTAAGTTACACTAAGCTGCCTTCACAATCGGTTACTCCATATCTACCTTTGCTTTTATCGGGTTTTACACTATTTTTGTATGCAAAGTTTTGCGCTATGTGGTATAGACACATGCTTTCCAAAGTGCTACTCCTGTTCGGATAGTATGTGTCCAGTAAATTGTTTTTTAAAATGTCTTGGCTGTTGGGATCATTTCTGGCAATTGTTTCTATGTCCTCATATGATTTCAGAACTCTTTTTCTAGATTTAGTAGGACCAAGACTTAGCCATACTATGTTGTCTGATTTTCCATACAAAGCCGTACCGGTTAAACGATCTGCTGCTTCATAGGCACCACATTCTCTATGAGAGAGCATTTTTATCCCTAGGCTGTACAATTTCTGCGATAGTGTTTTGTCTGATGCTAGGTCATCGCACAGGTCTTAAACCTCTGTTTTTTCTGCTTTTCTGCTTTGGTTAAGTAGGCTGTAACATATCGTGAAACAGCAGTAAAATTGTCTGCAATGTACTGCACATCTATGTTTGCATTCCATAACAGGGCAATGATTGCATTGTAATCATTGATATATTTTGCGTCTTCTGTTCTTTTTATGTAATCCGTGTTCTTAGGTGATTTACCTTTAACACTATGTCGAACTGAAGACATGAAGTTGTTCACTTCACCTGTTTCTGTAACTGGTCTAGGGAAACCAAAGCGACAGCTGGTGTAGTACTTACCTTTGTGTTTGTATTTGCGATGACAATATTTGCCACATTTGTGTCTTTGAAATTGTAAAATATGCCCGTGCAGGTCACTATGTGTCCGTTGTGACGGGATTTCACAAGTGACATATTTTTGGATGAACTGCAAAACAGTGGCATCACTGTCGTGACCAAATTTAGGTTCGACCTTTGATCCATAAAAGCATGTGAATATGTGGTGCTCCTCTCGCTTGATATTCTTTTCTCCCAAAAAAGTGCTGCACTTCTCCGAAGGAGGAACAGTTTTTATTGCAAATAAAGTGTAGCATAGCAATGAAACGATGATGGAAATATCTTGACACATTAACTGGCTCTAGAGAGCAAAGGTGTTAACATATCTATGTTGGTTTTGTTGTTGTTTGCTATGCGTAGGAACTCATGTAAATCTTCCCATGCATATTCTGCACAACTTAGTGTCACAATCCAAGTTGGTGGTCCAAGGTTTCTGATCATACAACGTACATCTCTGTGTCGTCGAAACCAGTATTCTTTTGTACCACGCATGTTTGCAAACAAATTTGTTATATTTGATTGTAAAACCTCATCTTTTTCCTGTACTTTTTGTATTAATTGTGTAGCTGACATATTTTGAAAGTGGGTTCCAGATTTCAAAATGTGTGCAACTCCGTAACATAGCGTTGCTAGTTCACTTTCAAAGAGTAGGTGAAATATGTACTCCACATTTTGTCTAAAACTCGGATCCTGCGAATACATTCGCAATGAGCGGTATTCTGATGCCGTAATCTGAGTGGGTCTATCATTGTACCTTCCACCTTTGCCAGTAGGAAATAGCAGTGGAAAAGCACGTGCTTCTATACTTTTTTCCCATATAAAATTACTCATTGGTGAACTTTTGGTTTGTCTCATTTGGTAAGTTTCTAGTGCATCATCTATGCTTTCATTGGAATGCAATGGATGAATTGTGTACTGGTCCAAAAGAGTGCATACTGCAGCAGGATCCAGAAGTTCGAATTGTCCAGTTTCTGATGAATCTTGAATTATTTCAGTTGCTTCCCTTAAGTTTTCTTCAATATATATTTCTTTGTAGTACTTGTTATTGTCTTTCAGATATTGCAAGGTTTGTCCAACTTTATGTAAGTCCACCAGTTGCTGCCACATTTATTTATCCTTTGTTGGAACACCATTCACCAAGACAATTAAATAATGCTCTATTGAACGTTGCACTCCTAGAGTGTGTACATTTTCGGTAAGATCTAATGGCAAATAAACTACTTTGCATCGAATGCCTTTCACCAATTCAGAGGGTATCATTTTGCTGTTTTTGGGTGAAGGCGTATAATTGCTTGAAATGGGTGAACTGTTTGAATTATGATGCTCTGATACAAATTGAGTTGTTACAGGGTTTTTGGTAGTGGAAACAATTCCAAATTATTTGTGATAGCATGTGAAGGAGTTTGGTTGTCTAGTTTTGTAGTGCAGTAACTGCAACAAATTAGGGGTTTTCTTATTTCATATTTGTTTCCTTCTAAAAGGTACAGAGCTAATTGAAACCATTTGGAATCTTCATTGTCTTCTATTTTGTATGCTATGTCTATATTTTTTGTGCTCCTTTTGTAAAACATTCTGCGGCAACGCACACTCATATGGTTTGGTACTTAAGCCGATGCACTTTTAAATTTTAGTATTTCTTTTTTGTATGTGTGTAATAGAAGGTTGCTATGTGCAGATTTGTTGCTACTCTGTTCTAAAACTATTGCATTTTGTGAGTGACTTTCACTTCCAAAATACTTTCTCAGGATACAGTCAATTTCTTCTTGTAGGTATTTGGGTGTACCATGCAGAAGAGTGTAATTTAAATTGGCTAATTCTGAAGCTGGACTTTTAGCATAGTATATTTTATGCGCTAGATTTCTTACATATGAATGATGTTTTGATATCCTTTTGATATCATGGAAGGTGCTTTTGCAAATAGGTCCAGAAATGCAGGCTAATGAATGTCCTTGCAGTCCTGTGTATTTGCGCAATGGACATATATTATATTTTTACAGCACATTCATTTTTATTTTGTCTTTACCTTTCACATATTGATTGAGGAACTGACGTAAAGATTTGAAAGATTTGTTAGGAATGGCACACATTGATGTGCACGGCCATTTGTATACTTGACGGTCTGGTTCAGTCAAATCGTGAGGTAATTCTGAGTTTTCAGAGGATACTTTTCTAAGCACTGTTTCTTGTTCCATGATGGTATTATTGTTTTTTTCATACCCTCGCCCACTGCTATGGATGGCAATTGTGTTTGTTTGATTTTGTTTGTATGCTTCTTCATTAAAATATGGTTCTGTGGTTGCCATGTGACTCCATTCACCTCCACAAATATTTTTGTTCACATTCCGTTTATTGCTAAGTTTCTTTTGTAGTTTGGTACTTAGTTTCTTTAGTGATTCATTCTATTTAACACTAATATGAACAACTTCCTTTTGAGAAGGATTGCACTGTCCACGAGAGCTTGTAGGATAATTTTCTACGGTAGGTTTTAAGGGTTGACAATGATTTTGGTCCTGTTCTTATTAGATTCTGAAGGACTCTGTGGCGAAACATTTTTGCAAAAATATTTTTTTTACTATGCATTCTTGTTACTATATCCGGATTAATAGGAGCATTGTTAGAAATACTGGTAGACAATTTCTTGTGAAGAGTTCTGTGTTTCATGGTACATTTTGGTGGAGGAGGTAAAGTTTCGGTAGTTGAAGCTTCCTTTGTCTTCCTAAACGACTGCATTAGCTATTTTGTTCCAACGTTCTGTACAAACTCTGCTACAGATGAATACTTAGGTTGGACACTTTTATTTTTATTTGCTCTACTTCTGCGTTCCTTTCTACAGACTTGCTTTTTGGTTGGCATTCTTTGGGGTCTGTTGAAAAAAAGAAGGCATGGTTTGGTCTGTTGTACAATGTATGTGTGCTGTGTGCATGCATGCGTGCATGCGTTTGATGGGGAAACTCTTTGTGGTGGTGTGTCTATGTGCATTGGCCTCTTACAATGATTTGGGAAGGCTATTTTCCTGTTTGTATACTACTACAATGTGCTTCAGATGAGAGTACAAAGTGGACTAGTGGTGAGCAGAAGTATTAATAGTAAACATAACGGCATAAAATTAAAACATCTAATTGTTTTCTAATACTAACATTCTAATGATTTTTTTTGCTATTTGCGTTTCAAACACACATGGATTTCTGAGCCATTCTGCCTGTTATTCTTTACATAATGAATGAGGATTTGTGGGTAAAATGGTTCCGAAATCAATGTTTGTTTTAGGGTACAAATTAAATAAATAACCCACACAGTCTCTTTGAGTAATAATTAGAATATAAAGGTAGTACTGTACTTACTTTTTTTTGCTGAATGACTTTTGTGTGCTTAATGCAGTGTTGTTACTATATACGTTACTTTTGCTATTTTTATGAGAATATTCACCTTTCATATTTCAACATAGTGCATGTGCACATTTCACTTCCCTATGTGCCACCTCTATATGTTATTTGCAATATCTTAATTGCACGTGCTTCAGAAATGAGTACACTGTTTAGGTTATGAAAATGCCTTGTTTTTTAAAGCTTTATTATCTATAGGAGAGAGGTTTGTAAGCGATAGGTCATTATAGTAGATGGGAAAAATTCCTCTACTTTCATATTATAAGTACGAATCCGAAAAATCGGAAGACCCTCGGTGTGAGATGCCACCACAGCAATCGGGAGCGTTTATTTTTCTCAAACGATCACGCTGCAAGTAGCATTAATGTAGGCGGTACACGTTACAAAATTCAGACATTTCCTAATGGACAATAGAGTTTGGCGCTCAATAGGGACGGTTGTGACGTATGTATAGGTTATGCTGGAGACATTAAGAAGTAGTGCAGTTTGTCAATAAAAAAATCGCATATCTTGCACATAAAGGGGGAGCGTTGGTATGTGTTGCCTATGCAGAATTATTGGCATTAAGTTGTTTAAATTAAATTGTAAGGGTTGCACGTGTTCTCTGATTAAAATATGCATACCTGTACTTTATACTCATGCATGTGTGCATGCATGGAGATGTACATAGAAATCCGCGACACTTGAACAGTAGTTTTTGAAGTAGGCGCTTTGCAATGATATGCAACTTCGCGGATTTAGCGAAGAGGATTGTGATTGGTGGATGACTGTGTGACTGCTTAGTTCTGTCCAATGAGGGAATGGATTCGCGATTGATGTAGAAAGGGTAGAAGGACTGGGTAAGAGTTGCGTTCCGCACGTACACAGCGCTTGTCCGTGGGTAGGGCGTGTCACATACGGGTTTCTACAGCAAATCCAGCATGGAAAGGGGACTGTAGGCTTCAGCCAATCAGATGTTCACATTTCTCTTTTGTGTCGAAAGACAGTGCGTACTGTGAAGATGGCAGAGGTGCAGAGAGTCAGGGTTTTGGTGAGTGATCGCAATGTTGAGGCAATTCTGGAAGTTTGCCGACACATGCGTATGATGACCACTCCACATGTGGTATTTTTGCACTACGGTGCTTGCCATTTGGGCTACGTGTCTTCACATACTTTGTTAAAAGACTTGGAACAGTTGGTTCAAGCTGTCATGAACATCTTTTCCAACTGCAACAGTAATTTTGTCTGGTTTACTCCCTAGAGGAAAACAGTTCTGTTTTCTTTCCTGATCAAAATATTGGGAGGTGTATCATCGTGGCATGCGTGCTTTCATGTTACGAGCTGGTATGTTTTTCTGCAGCCACGATAACATTGTGCCCAGTAATGCCGATTATTTTGAAGCAGATGGTGTTGCGTTGTCTTCTTTGGGAAATGGCATGTTCTTTTGGAATGTACGGCTTGCTTTAGAGAAGGTTCTATAATGGTTGTAGGAGTAAAGAAATACAAAAAATTATATGAAAAAATCACAAAATACCAGGTGTCTGTAAGGCATCTGCCCAAAAACAAAAGAAAACGGCTCTTTTCAGAGCCCACCTTAAAGGGGAAAAGGGGAATAATACTTAAATGTACAGTCATCACGCTCAGATCCTGTACGTGTCCGCGGACATGGCAGTGGTTTGCAGGCAGCGCATGTTAACAAGGGGGATTCTGGGGTGGAGCCGTATGCAAATGAGAATGAGCAGAGCTAGGGATTGGTCAGTAAAGTTCAGTGGCTGTGTTCTGAACAGAGAAATTTACTGAGACTGTCTTCTCCCTGACAGCAGACTAGACAGCCATGGCTCTGTGTGCGCGCAAACAGATTATCTGGATTTTGGGAGACTCCTGGATACATTGGTTGAAGGTGCACGCAGAAAGTTGCGGTCTATCTACAGATCTTGGATTTCCTCATGTGGAAGTACACTGGCATGGCGTGCGTGGAATGAGGTGGCTCGACTTGGTACCTCTCTGTACTACTTTACAAAAAGAGCTACATCCTGACATAATTATCATTCATTGTGGAGGAAACAGTTTAGGCCATGTCTCTGGAATTTCTTTGCAATTTGCAATGAAAGAAGGACTTGCGAAGGTCATGGACATGTTTCCAAATTGTCAAATACTTTTTTCCCGTATTGCATAAAGACAAATACGGCTGCGTTCTTCTTCATTTCATCCCCAAATGGAGAAAGCCAGGCGCAACGTCAATAAGGCTGTTTGTGCCTTTCTAAGAGATGTTGGTATGTCCTCTTTCCACAATGAAAACTTTTTGTTTCACAGCTCTTTCATTTTTCGCAGAGATGGGGTCCATCTCACATATGCTGGCAATCAGATTTTTCTTCGCAATGTACAATCCCCATTGCAACCTTTTTTGCATTGACTGTACTCTATTTGACAATCCCTTTTTTCAAATGTTCAATTTTTGACGCACACACACCACCACCAAAAAGGCTCTTTTCAGAGCCGCCACTTACTCCCAGCGTACAGTCCATTGTTTTTGTTCCGCTTGCACCCTCCATTTTTGTGTGTCCTACGACTGTCCGCTGACTTTTTTAAAAATGCGCAGAGGCCTGCAACGGTCACTTGATAGTTCTATTGTTAAACTATGAAAGGCAGCTCTGAAAAGAGCATTTTTTTAAAAATGTTTGTACTTTTCCACTTCACTGCTTTTGGCCACACGACACACTAGGAGAGGAGGTCAAAGGAGGGAAAGGAAGGGACACCAACCACAGGGAGAAGAAGGGGCAGGAGGAGAGAGAACGATATAGGGTGAGCTTTACTTGGGTAGGAGGCACTTCTTCTGATGCTCCGTGACCGTAGCCTCAAAAGCACTTCGAAAATTATCCTCCCTGCAGAGTACTGCATCGCAATACACACACAATATTGTCACCTTTGAAAGGTAAGGGTCAACAGCATCGCAAATGGCTTGTGAGGCAGCTAGAGGGATGGGCTCCCCCACACGTGTCTCTTGTGGTGAGAGGATCGGACACGGAGGATGCTGTTGAGGAACTCAATCTACTTCGTTCTTCACATGGCACCACCGTGCGAATGTCCGCACTGTGGAATGAAGTTAGATGTCGCTTCATGGTTGTCGTACCAAAGCTGTACTCACCAGGTCTCCCGCGACTCAGCACCAACTGGCACTGGTTACACCTCACCAGGTACGCACGTGCTTTTGGTACATTCCCACAAACGGAAAACAACGGCAACACCCACGACTCCTGACGAGTGCTTGCAGTGCAGAGTTCCTCCACCTCATTCTCTTCTTCCTCTTCCTCCTCAATCTCTACATCCTCACCCGTATATCCCTCTGCAGGCCCTTGGGGAGAGGGTGGTGGTGGAGGATTTGGTGGTGCTGCTGAGGCTAATGAAGCTACAGTAGTCATGGATACCATGCTGGATACTTTCCTATTGGTCGCTAGAGCAGTAAAGGCAGCACAACTCAATCTGCTATAGCCAGAAGCACAATGAAGATGCGCTCAGGTGTGTGGCCATTTATAGGGGTGGAGGGGTGCGCCTCATGGCCATCTTAATCACTCAAAAGCGTTCCAAAAATTTTAAACAATACATCCACCGGTACACCTATTGTATGGGGCATGTGAAATGCTTATTTTACACTGTGAAATAACTTCCCTTGTGTGTACAAGTTCTTTTGTAATGTCGCAGAAGCTCACAAACAGAGCAAATTAGTCCACACGCTCAGCGTGGGTGCGGTCACATAATGACATCCCGAACACATCCGCGAGGGAAATGGGTGGCCGGTGGACAGCAGATGTACACTAACAAATGTACGCATGTGCGCAACTGTCCTACGACCAGTGTTCGGGTCCTCAAACTAATTACTAGTGCGCCACAAGTGCGACAGACAGTTAGGGACAGGCGCGAGGTTCGTTGTACTTATGGATGTACTGCGCATGTGCATACATCATCTGCTGACTGCACGGACAGGTCCACTGTCCTTAGGACACCTCCATTTTTTTCTCCACGAACATGCCGCCTACCACACTTGTTCTATGGACGGTTCCATCTTGGCTGCGGACGATACGGACAGGTATACTGTCCTTAAGACACTCCCATTTTGCTCATTTGCAGGCATCCCGGACACCTGGTGTGCTCTACGAACAGGTTCTATCTCGTTTGTAAGCAGTACTGAGAGGTATAATATCATTAGGGCGCCTCTTTGTTTATTTATGCACACCTTGCACAGATGGTGCGTTCTAAGATCAGTTCCATCTTGGTTGATATTGGTACAGGTAGGTGTGTTGTCATTAGAACATTCCTATTCTATTCCTTACGGGTAGCTCGAACAGGCGTGCTGTTTGCGAACATTTTTGTCTTTTTTTAAAAAAAAAAAAATCCTCCAACTCCGCAACAACAACAAATATACAAAAACTTTCCAAAAACTCACACACAATTCAGTCAAGAGAAATACAGGGGGAAGCAGATACCTACAGAAATATAGGGGAATTAGGATTCAACACAGGCTGGTTATGAGGGGATGATTTGTGTGGGGAAGAAGGGATGGAAGTTTCATCAAAATGTCTAGGTTCTTCTGGAAGGTTTGGGGATGGTTCACTAGGGAATGGAGAAGGGGGGCACATACAGGTGCAACAGTGATAACGTACTTTCCTTCTCACAACGTCCTCCTCAAATTCCCTTAAACTTTTCAAATTGTCATTCAGTGTCTCCATTTTCAGTTCAATCCTTTTCAGCCTGTCTCGTTTATTGCTCTTTCTTCATTTCTTCCCTGCTCTGTTAAAAATAAATACACATATGTTAAATGCCTATGAAATACTGATCATTATTTTGCTTATGCAGAGCAGTGTGTACCATTATTGTCGTTGTCTTCGGACATTTCCCCAAGCGGAATGCTCCTCCAACCACTCCAAAGTACTGGCCATTTCTGTGTCAAAACAACAGAAAGAAATTATTTTTTCTGCCCCACATACCAAAAAAAGTAGACTCACATATAAGAGAAATGAAGTTCCCGTACTATTTTGTTGTACTTTCCCTTCGTTGTAGTGCATGCGTCTGCTGTCGTTCCTGGCTGCAGAGTTTCTGTAAGGTAATTACGTTGGAGGCGTACCTTTTTTGGATATGGTACAATCCAATTAATTCTACATGGTCATTAAATGCATGGTTTTAATTTCACACGTTTAGGTTTCCCTACTTCTTTATTAGTACTTGTAATGTCAATATGTGTCCTTTTTCCTAGGTGCGCATTTTTAGTGTGAGACAATAGTAAAATTTCAGGTACCTCCTGCCTGTTTGGCCACTGTTGACCATGTCCGCGCCTGTCCGCAAGCAGGCGCTCAGTCCGTGCCTTTCAAATATCAATAGTGTGGGGGTTCTGTTTGTTCTATGTTACATGTATATAAAGTAAGTAAATTATACTATATACCTTCCAAGATCACATCATGATAATGTATATTCAACAAAAAAGCGTTATTGCCACAATGTTATGATTAAGTTCCCCTTCACAAAAACTGTCAACTGCAGCACACAAACAACTTTGTTAAAGGGACGTTATGGTTACGTTGTCCTAATAAAAACCCCTAAAACTCACTACAAAAAAACTTTAAGGGGACGTTATGGTTAAGTTGCCCTACCAAAAACCTGTCCACTTCACTAGAAAACCCTTTCTAACGTCCCATTACGGTTCAAATTACAACCGAAAAACCCCTGAAATTCGTCAGTGATGTCATCAATGACATTTGTGATGGCATCTTTGATGTTCTGGGTGTTAGTCTTAGCAGTGCACAGGGGTTGATGGCAGGAATGGGTGCTTAGCCTACCATAACTGACAAATTTCAGGGGTTTTTCGGTTGTAATTTGAACCGTAATGGGACGTTAGAAAGGTTTTTTTTTAGTGAAGTGGACAGGTTTTTGGTAGGGCAATTTAACCATAACTTCCCCTTAACAAAGTTTTTTTTGTAGTGAATATATATATATATATATATATATATATATATATATATATATATATATATATATATATATATATATATATATACATATAAAAAGAAGAGAAAAAAACTGTTGTCGGCAGTGTGGGCCGCACTCCGGGTCAGGAAATACCAAGAAAAAATTCGGGACTGACAGTCCTGTATGACTGTGTAGTATGACTTATACTACACAGTTCTGTATGACTCGTTTCGCGCTCACATTGCGCTTGTTAACATATATATACTGTTCTATATGGTACCACTGTTACCTTCAAATTCAATTATAATGCACCATCTGCTGACAGTTATTTAAAATAATTTAAATGATTACAATAGTACAAGAGGCAAGAGTACATTACTGTAGTTAGGCAGGTAATAATTAGAGCATAGGCAGAATGCTTTATTTAGGATAAAAATGCAATACTGTGTGAGGATCCCACTACGTGGGTAAAGTGTAAGGAAAAGTTAAGGTATACTTTATGTTGCATAGTCCAAATATGTTCATTTATAGACGGCTTCTCTTTCTACAGATTTCCCTACCCCAAAGTACCTGGGAAGCCACAGGAGAACCGGATCCAATTCAATGAAGGTCTGTCGTGGTAGTCTCTGATGTCGGGTTGCTTTGCCGGAAACTTGCTGTGGACCTCAAAAGGCTTGGCTGAGGAAGCTAAGTCCTTTGGTGGTCATGGATGACTTTCAGTGGCGACGGGTGCAGTGGCAGAAGTAGGTGTTGGGTTTCGGGATTTTGAAGTTCACCGCCTTTCAGTTCGTCAGTGCTACAGCTCCAGCAGAGACCTCAGGATGTGTGGTTGCATCCTGGACAGGACCACTGAACTGGACTACGGACCCTCACCAAGTGTAGACCCTTGGGAGGCTTTCTTTGTGGATTGGTGGTGAGAAAACCCACCCACCGGCAGAAACTCCTCTGCAGGCAGCAACCCTGGATCTTCTCCAGGATAGAAAAATGGATAGCTGTTGTGGCAGAGGTGCCCTTTGAAGTTATTTTCGGATGGTTAGAATTTTGGCAGTTGCGGGTGTCATGCAGCACGATGCCAGGGTACCCCCTCTTCCTGGTGATACTCAGCTGCTTGGCTTCCAGCTGTCACGAACATTCCTCTTCTGGACCCACAAAGATCCCTTCTCTGGATGTCAGGCACACAGGACTGGCTTCCAGGACACTTTGGTTGAAGAGCAGCAGTTGCACAATGTCCGCTCATAGCTACAGGAAGAGGTCGCCTATCATTCCAGTTTCAGTCAGGGCTGGCTCAGGCATTAAGTCACACAACCAAAACCAGACACCCACAACACACAATGCATATTGACTACTCACTCCATTCATGCATGCTCCTAAGGGTGTGTCCACAACAAGCAGCCCCAGGGAATGCTCCAGCCAGTCTGGCAGGAGGCAGCCCTGGAGCCATATATCACGCTTCCACCTAACAGCCATTCAGGGGAAGGGAACAGAGCCTGGGCTTCTCGGGAATTTGAGAAACAACGGGGAAAGGCAAAGCAAACCCAAGAGACCGCCAGTGGCCATCTTGCCTTTGTGTAGGAATCCATTGATTCCTATGTCAGAGAGTGTGTATCCTAAAAATGGAGGCTACTCGGAGTCACTGTAAATCAGCATGTAGCTGCCACCCGCCCATACCCTTCTCTATGGGCAACGCACATGTGCCTAAAAACAAACTCAGGTGAACAAGCGTGTACTCCTACCCATTCGTTCCCTAAGGGTATCCCATGGGTACTGTTCACCAAAAGTTAAAGATGAAGAACTACACTGCCAGGGATCCAAACTGTGCAGAAAAACATGCAGGAAGCAGAGAAGTGGTAGGACAAGGACGCAGAGGCCCTGTTCTCCAAAAGCATTTCCAGCATCACAGAGTGGGTCGACCCTTTCCTTATAAAGGTAAAAGAGCCCAGGGAATTGGACAACAACAAGCACGCTGTAAGTTGTCCAATCCCTGATGCTTTCACAATCAACCGTTGCCTTTTTGCATTCTAACCAGGGTGATTTTGTTCTGCAGTATAGAGGCCGGCCGGGTGTCCAGGAAGGAAAGAGTCCCACAGAAACCCAAGATGGCAGAACCTTCCTCAGTTTCGCTCTGCCCTATCTGGCTTCTTTAATCCCACACCCTTCCCAAGCCTTCTGCTTCAAAGGCCCTTTGGTATGCTTCACCCAAGAGTGTGGCAGACCTTTGTTATGTGTGTGCTTCTTTGAAGTATGATTTCCAGGAAATCCCCTGTGCTTGAGGGAAGATATTACCCATACTCTTACGTTCCGTCCCCTTTCCTCCATACTGCATGGGCGTCCCTTCCTGGGGACGGGAGACTAAACCTTTTTCACCAGAAAAAACCTTCTTGCCCTTTAAATTTAGAGGCGCGTGGGGGTGCGGCCCTGGAAGCATGCGCTGCACTGACTCCGCCTCCCGGCACCTCTCCTCTTTTACGCGTCAACGGGAACGGGCCGAATTCACCAGCGCTCGTGGGTTTGGCTTCGGTCATGTAATCCCACACGTGGATACTTCTTCTTCTGTCTTTTTGTCTTTTTTCATTCAGGTACTCGGTCCTCAGGCGTCACTCTCCTCCCCGGCGCATGCCGACTTCAACAGGGTTCAGCAGGTTGTCAAAAGGGTCTGTAATGTCTTTCGCCTACACGGAAGAATCCGTCTCTCCCACCACCCCTTCCACCTCACCTCTGTTTTTCCACCGGAGTGCCGGCTTCTGGTTTCCCTTGGGTCTGGGCCTCTCCTTTTTTTTTAATGCAGATAGGGGCGACCGTGGAAGGACGCCACAATGTCACCTTGTAGGTAAACTGTGGTTATCCTCCGCGGCCGCCTGAATGTGGGGAAAAAGCCAGTGCCACAAAAAACCCCAAGGAAGTCCACACTGAGTCGGTTGTAGTGTTCGAGATCCAGTAGCTCTTGAGGAAGATCCGTGGGGAGTGAACAGCGGTCTGGTCTGGCAGCGGAACAGGAAGTGGAGAAGAATAAGACCACGTAAGTTCTCCTCGGAAAGGTAAGTTGCAGAGGAAGTCTCAGCAAGGACTATTAAGTACAGTATAGGGGAAAAGAGGAAGCAGTCCGGGACAGGCGAGGGTCTGGTATCCTGGGAGCCAAAAACGTAACACAGGGCGAAGGCGAAGCAATCCAAAAGCAGGCTGAGTCGGTACACGGGAAGTCAAGGCAAAAGGGGAAAAAAGGAGGAACAGAACACGAAGGAAACAGGAGTGTGAGAAAGGGAGCAGAAGGAAAACAACGGAAGACGGGCGGATTGGAAGGCAAGGCAAGAGGGAAAGAGTCTAGCAGGTGAAGGGTGTAGCGAAGGAAAAGCAGAGAGAGAGCGGCAGAGTCAAAACAGAAAGGAAAACAAAGGGGGAAAGCCAAAAAAGCTACGGGTAGCAAGGGAAGCGCAGCAAACGAACTGGAATGCAGGACGTTGATATGCACCCGAATGCCGGAAGTGCGGAAAGAAAACAACTGGCGTCGGACGTCTGCAACAGAAAGACTAGACCTGCACTCGGCGTTGTGCGGAACGTGATGGAAACGGCAATGGAGGGCGCCGTTTCCATCGGTTCCAAAGTCGCCAGTTACCCCACGATGTGACACAGGTGTCCAGCCTGTGAAGGGCTCTTTCCTACGTCAAACCCCCATGCCCTTTGCCTCCGCTGCCTTGGCCCCAACCATGGCTGGCAACGTTGTACCGCGTGCGACACGCTTTCTACGAGGGCTTTGAAGAACAGATTGGCTAGGTGGAGGGAGTTCTTCGAGAGGACCTGGTAGGTTCTTTTACCGGGTGTTCACCCGAGGGGCTACGCCCTTGTATCAGCAACATGTCTGAGGGGGCGCCCATACGCAACACTACCGGCAACTCCGCCGAGGGCGAAACTCTTCCCAGGTCTCGACCTGAGGTGCAGGGTAGGCCTCATGAGCCACACTCAAGAGTCCTGGATTCCTGGATGAGGCTGGGCCCAGTAAGCCAAGCAATACGACGTCTGCACGTGGAAGGCAGCTCAAGAAGATGGCCACCGTGCCAGACAATATGGGCACCCGCCCGATACTGCACCAAGGAAGTGAGCAGGTGGAGGAGCGAGTTTCAAGGTGGGACTGGTGTCAACCAGGTACGTGGCCTACAGCCTATCCATCATTTACGCAGGGCAGGTTCCTGCTGCGTCAATATAGTCAGGGCATGCAACCGCCTCAGCAGCTGCCCGCTACCCCGTCAGTATCACCTACCACACCTGCAGCCTGCGAGGACAGATTCTTTGAAAGGTTCCTCGGGCTCATGAGATCTCCTCAGATGCAGGACATCCTAATGGATGCCATCAGGGACTTGCTTCTTCCGGCCCCTCTGCCCATGGCTCGAGCACTGCAGGCCCCAGTGCAGCTCGCGCTGCCCGCTCCGGCACCCCAACATACCACAGGCGGTTCCGTACCAGCCTCCACTGCAGCCTCCACATGTCAGCCTTTGGCTCCCAGCACCCCTCCACCGGTGCCGGACCAACCGTACACCAAGGTGGACACAGATGAGTAAGAGGACCCTGACACACCATCGTCAGCCAAGGCCTTCCACAAACGTCTTGCAGGGCTGGCAGAGTATTTAGGCCTTCCTTAACCCGAGGTCGAGCAACCAGCTGAGGGGCTGTTCGCCGAGGTCCTGAAGCTATGCCTCGCGGCTAGAACGGGGATCCCGATGCAGAAGGACGTTATCGCCGTGGCCAAAAAGGGGTGGCTCACGCTCCACTCTTTCCAGCCGGTCAATCGGCGCCTGGATGCCAAGTACTGGAGGGGATACACTCTTGCTGTCAGCACATCATCAGCCACACTCTTCGGTGATTGTTGCAGAATCACTCTACTCCAAGCCTCAGTCATCCTCTGCCTCCTCGTCAGCGGCACTGCTAGGCAAGGAGGAGAAGATCTTGGAGGCATACGGGAAAAAGGTTTATTCCAATGCTTCGTTGCATCTTCGTCAAGCCAACGTGGATGCCATGCAGGCTGCTGTTAACCAGAGGCTTTGGTGGGAAATAGCGTACTTCGTTCCAGAACTTCTGGTACAGAGCCAGTCACGTTTCAAGGCGGGACTGGCAGAGGCTAAAATGGTGGCGCAAGACATCATGGAGTCCACCATGGCCCACATTGACACCTCTGGCCGGGCCATATGCAAAGCCACGGACATGACAAGGACGGCCTGGTTCCGGGCTACTAAATTTAACCTGGATGTCCAGGAGCGCATATTGGACTTGCCTTTCGAGGGTGGTGACCTCGTTCACTCCACCAGGGGCGAGGAGCTACATAAAAAGAAAAAACGCTCCAAACGGTGACGTCTTTATCTATACTCACAAAGGCCACGCCCAAGGCGTACACCCAGTCACAGCAGCACTCAGACAAGGGGCGTACATACCGACGGTTCCGCGGCTTCCAAGTCTGGAGGTCCAGGCAGCTGTACCATTTGCTGACTCAAAATCGGCGCACACAACAAAATGGGTGCGCGAGTAAGGGCTTTTTCCAGTCCCCCTCCTCCGCAAGAGCCTCAGAGTAAAAGAAGGCATGAAGGGCCCCTTCGGGTACACGTGTCTTCGGTGTGGGGCAGGCTTCCTCTCCCTGCACAATTCTGGCATCAGAATTTCACAGACCCCTGGATCCTCTCTGTAGTATCCACGTGGTACCGCCTACCTATCCCTTCCTCTCCTGCCTCCTCCAGTCCACTCCCACAGATTGGGACAGAAACTCTTTTGGCGGCGATCCGGTGGCTCTTCGATAGCCAGGTCAGTAGAGGAAGTCCCAGCCTCCCAGCGAGGATTGGGCTTCTACTCCAGGATTTTCGCCATTCAGAAGAAGAGCCAGGTTGGCCTGAGAGTTGTGTTGGACCTATCCGCTCATAGCGGAAACATTGTGCAAGGGAGACTGGATGTGCCCCCTGGATCTGAAGGACGCGTACCTATATGTACCGATTTGGCAGCCTCACCGTTCTTTTCTACAATGAAGAATCATGTGCTACCATTTCCAATACAAGGTGCTTCCCTTTGGCCTCAACTCAGCCCACATGGTCTATACCAGGCTTATGAATACAGTGGCGGCCCTCCTCAGGGGCCAGGGCCACCACATCTACACGTACCTCGACGACTGGCTCGTCAGGACGACATCTCCGGAAGCGGTGCACCACACTTCCCACGCTTTTATGAGCACTCTCCACGACCTGGCCTTTTTGCTCAATCTCAAGAAGTCCCAGCTGCAGCCTACGCAGAGACTGACTTTCCTGGGTCTCATCTGGGACACGTGCTCCGAGAGCGTGTTCCCCTCGGAGGACAAGTCACGGCCATCAGGAGGGCCACTGCTCACTTCCTCAGCCGAGAAATGACATCGGCCTGGTGGTACCAACACCTACTGGGTCTCATGTTAGCGGTCCTATTGGCCGTCCCCCACACGAGACTGAGGATGAGGAGAATACATCTGCACTTCGCAGCGTCATGAAATCAGGAGTGGGGCTATCAGGCGGAGCTTATCAACGTTCCCCTGTCTCTACACCCAGCCCTCTCATGGTGGGCCAGAGAGGACAACTTGCGGACGGGCAAACCATTCAAGCAGCCGTCCCCGCAAGGCACCCTCACTACGTACTCCTCTCTCGGCGTCCATGGAACCTTGACCCGGCAGGAGCAGGAGTACCATATCAGTTGGCTGGAACTGAAGGCCTTCTGTCATGATGCCTACCTCCAAGGAGCCAGGTCCGACCCAGCAACCCCAGAGGCAGGCCCAAGCTGGGGCCCTTTGGACGCAGTCCTGGCGCCTTAGGCGCCAGGTTCATGTTGGACCCCTGTCCTGGCGCCTTAGGCGCCAGGCTCATAAAGCTAGACATGTGTTCCAGTGTTTTAATGTGCACTTACCTGATGCAGACCATGCTGCCACATCCAGGCCCTCTTGAGGCCTGAATGGAACTACTTTACCTGTGGGATTACTTTCCACCCGGGTGTGGTCGGGGAAGGATACATACCTGATCGGAAGAAGGATACACACTTGGAACTTCTTCCAAAGCTATTTAAACCACACCCGATCAGCAACTCACGCTTCGCGTTGTTCTGCTCCTCGCAGCTGGACGCTCACCGTGTCAGCTCCTGCATCTGGACTTCAGCCACGCCTGTCAGCATCCTGGGTGACCTGCAAAGGGAGACAAGAGACCTTACCAGCTAAATCTGCACCACAGAGACATCACCGACGATCCTGAAAGGGAAGACATTATTTTTAAAAGCATTTCGTTACGATCGCTGCAGCGCTGCATTTCACTCACCTTTCCTGGGTTCCTCCATCTTCAGCAGCGATCATCCGGATACACAGCCACTTCCCAGAGCCTAGAGAAAAAGACAAGAATCAGAGGTGAGAGAAGGAAGGGAATAAGACTTACCTGTTGGGTCATTCCCATTTCATTTCGGGTCTTGCCGCTTCCAGGCATTTTCCGGACCCCGGCCCCGATGGGGAAAAAAGACAAAGACATTGAATGAGCATATGCAAAGACAGTTCCCGAGCGCTCATCCAGAACTAACCTGCCATTTACTGAAACTGGAACTGCACGTTTCACTTCGGGTCGGCGCCATATCTCCGGCATTCCGAACCCCGGCCCCTAAGGGGAAAAAAGACATAAGCATTAGCGCTTGCTGCAAAAAGACAATGAACATTATTATTAAGCTTGGACTTTTGAACTTGCAACAGAACTTTTACAGAGCCTTACCTGAATAGTCAAGCTTACCTGAACTCCCATCAATCCTCAATCCAGTGAAGTAACTGGGTTTCAACGCGCCCCTGCCTCAAAACTAGGATGGAGAGCTCATTCTTCCTGACCCTAAGGTGAGACTTCACGGGGAATCGTGGAAGGGTATCGTGGAGGGTTGGAAGAGAGTGGGAGGCTTGAGCATAACTCAGTCAGTAGGTAATACTCCCTTTTCACGCACAGGGGAATATTCCTGCGAGCCGGAGAAGCCAGAGTAGAGGGCCCTTCCTGTCCATCTTCAGAGTCCTGCGCTTCACCATTGAAGATGCATCAGCACTCGAAGCCAGACCTGCGCCTCCGTGGGAATCAGGTGAGCGTTACACCATCTGGCTAGCGCTCAGAGACTTCCTTCCAGTTATTGGGCGCAAGGTCGTCCTCATTCAGACAGGAAACTCGACCAGCATGTTCTACAGCAGGGAGGTACCAGACCCCCCCCCCCACTGTGCAGACTAGCTGTCAGCATGTGGGAATGGGCCCTGGAGAACAACATCTACCTCACGGCAGTCCACCTCCCAGGGAGTCCAATTTGGAGGCGGACAGGCTCAGCAGTCTGGGAACTGACAATTACGCATGGCAATTGGATGACCAGGTGCTGCTGGAGATCTTCAGCAGATGGGGGCATCCCCAAGTGGATCCCTTTGCCTCCTGGGACAACAGGAAGTACCAACATTTGTGTCATGGTAGGGGCAGGGCCCAGGCTCCCTAGGCGACGCATTTCAGATTCAATGGAACGGCATGATAGCATACGCCTTTCCGTCCACAGGGTGATACGCAAGATAAAGGAGTCTTGCCACCTCAGCGTCATTCTGATAGCTCCATGGTGGCCAGCAAGGCCATGGTTCTCAGAGCTACTCAGCCTCTCGGAGAGACCACCCATCCACCTTCTGACGGGCCCAGCATCTCTTCTGGCGCAGTAGGGGGGTAGGGTCATCCACCCTGTGCCACAGAAATTAGCCCTCACAGTGTGGTTCCTGAGCAGGTCACGCTAAGGCACCTTTGCCTCTCACAAGCTAACCTAGAGATCATGCAGCGTGCAAGGCACTAGGCTACCAGGGCCCAGTATAAGAGCAGGTGGACTAGATTCTGTCACTGGGCAGACTCCAAGGAGATCGACCCCCTTGCATGTACGTTGGAGGACGTGCTCTCCTTCCCTGCGCACCTCGCTCACTCTGGCATGCAGGTGGACACCTGCCTCACGTATTTGGCGGCCATAGGAGCCTACATAAATTCGGCGGAAGAGGTCTTTTCCTCTTCCAACCCGATAGTCAAGCAGCATTTGATGTGCCTCGTCAGGCTCTACTCGCCCATCAAGAGGCCACAACCGGTGTGGGACCTCAACGTAGTGTTGGGCACCCTGGCGCACAAACTGCTAGAGCCAGTGGCGTCCGCGGACATCAGGCTGGTCACCATCAAGACGGTCTTCCTAGTATGCCTCACTTCGGCTGGCAGAGTCAGCAAAATTCAGGCGCTAGTTGCTTCAGAGCCATATACTACTTTTCACAAGGATGAGGTAGCCCTGCGGACACACCCAGCGTTCCTACCTAAGGTACCTTCCGCTTTCCATCTAAACGAGGAAATAGTGCTGCCTGCGTTTTCTGCCGACCTTGAGGACGAGGCTCAGAGGGTTCTGCACTGCCTGGATGTCAGGCATTCCATGAAATTCTGCTTGGACAGAACCAAGGGCTTCTGCAAGTCGGACGCTCTGTTTGTTACCTTTGGCGGGTCACGGCCAGGGTACCAGCCATCCAAGGCCTCTATAGCACAAGGGATGGTAGCGGCCATCAAGGAAGCATGCAAAGGGCAGCATAAGCCACTTCCAGCGAACATGCACGCCTATGCGGTCAGAGCCAAGGCCACGGCCATCGCATTCCAGTGGCAGGTCCCGTGGCAAGTCATAAGTAGGGTGGCCACCTGAGCCACGCCTTCGGCTTTCTGCAAGCATTACTGTTTGGACGTCAGCTCTAGATCAGACAGGGCTTTCGGACAGGTGATTGTCAGAAACCTATTTGCTTAAGGAGGGTCTCCTCTCCCCTCTAGGGCTAGAATCAGTTGTAATCGCCCATGCGGTATGGAGAAAAGGGGATGGGACGTAAGAGTAATTATCAGTTACTGAACGTAGTGACTAATGTACTCTTAGTCCTTAGTACCCTTTCCTCCATACGTCCCACAATCCTCCCCCCTTATAAAACTGGTGTCATTAGGCAGTGTTGATCTATTGGTGACGCCTCTATAGGGACTGAGATGTGGCGCCGGGGGGAGGGGGGACAGAGTCAGGGCAGCACCCCCGCGCCTCTAAATTTAAAGGGGAAGAAGGTTTTTTCTGGTGAAAAAAGTTCTGTCTGCCGCCCCTAGGAAGGGACGCCCATGCTATATGGAGGAAAGGGCAAGGGACTAAGAGTACTTTAGTCACTACGGTGAGTAACCTATAATTCCTCCCTGAGAATCAAAGGAGAACAGCATTCTCACTTGCTGAAGAGGCAGTCTAGCCATGAATCCACATACCATTTCCATAACTGACACAAACTCACAGGGTTGACATGTGTATGATACCAATGTGATGTGGCTGTAGTAATTCTGGACACTATCAGTCCCTAAACCAAAACCAGGTTTAGTTTAGCTTAGTTTATTTATTAATAAAGCACGGCCGAAACCTCAGGGAGCTGGGCGCATTAAGCTTGAAGCAAGGCATAGGTTACAGAAGGTTGCACATACAAGATACATACAAGTGCTGTATAGGTATCATAGGGACCGGGTTACAGTATGGTCCATGTAAGGTACAGGTTGATAGGTTACAATGGATAAACAATTTTCAATATATATTAGCATGCAGGTAACTAATCTTATTCTCACTGAGTAGTGAGCCAGGTTTTCACCATGGCTCCGAATGACCAGAATGATTCCTCAGATCTGATTGTTATTGGGAGTGTGTTCCAGCACTTAGCTGCTAGCACTGGGAAGCTAGAACCCCCAGCTGTTGTCCGATTGAATTTAGGAATGTTCAGAAGGTGCATGTAAGGTGTTCTGGTAGGTATGCAATGTCTAGAGAATTTGTCTGATAAATATCTGGGGGCAGTCAGAGAGGGACATTTGTGTGTGATGACAAGCGATCTTAGTTTAATTCTGTCTCGGATGGGTAGCCAGTGGACTTCCTTGCTGATGGTAGAAATGTGGGCCTTGCGAGGGAGATTAAGGGCATTAATCTGTAAGGCCTGGAGGCTATTCAGGTTGATATTGGTAGAGCCTAGGAAGAGAGTATTGCAATAATCTAGTTTCGATAATATCAGAGCTCTAGACAATGTGAGGCAACTAGTGGTGGAGAGAAATGGTCTACAGGCATTGATGAGCTTGTTCGTATAAGCCGTAGATGCGATAGTTGTATTTATTTGTTTTTTGAGCGATAGTGTAGAGTCCAGTTTTTTAACTTCTTTTGAGACTTTTACAATATTGCCGTCAATCGGAAAAGATTGATACATAGTGTCCAATTTGTTAAGGCGGGCTTGTGAACCTACGATGAGTAGTTCTGTCTTGTCGTCGTTCAAGCAAGCAGAGGCTGTGTATGGCCATCCATGCTTGAATTTCAAGGTAGATTTAATTAAGCTTTGCAACATCTCTCTCATAGCACCCTGTGAGTGTGATGTGGATCTGAGTGTCATCAGCGTAATTTGTATATGTGACACCCAGATAATCGAGTCGGTCAAAGAGGAGCTTGGTCAAGATGTTGTAAAGCATAAGTGAGATACAAGAACCTTGGGGTACTCCACATTGGATTGGGACAGGGTCAGCTGCTGCTGTAGGAGTGAAGACCCTCGTTGACCTATCAGACAGGAATGACGGAATCCAATTGGTGGCATTCTGTGAGAATGCAGCAGCCGAAGAGAGGTGATGAGTGAGAATTTGGTGGTCAACTAGGTCAAAGACTGCGGATTGATCCAACAGGAGCAAGTTCCACCCCTGGAAATCTAGAAGGTGAAAGCCAATCTGAACATTAGAGAAGTCACCAACTCGGCTCTTCCATCTGCTGAACTCCTATCTATCAAAATACCACTATCCAACACCCGAACTACACTTCTACACCTCATATATAGACCAACTGGCGCAATCTCCACCTTCGAGGAGGACATCTCCCACTTACTGACAACCAACATTAAACCAGGGTCACAAATTATCCTCATGGGAGACTTTAACCTGGGCCTTAATGACCCTAATGACACCAACGCCACCTCACTCAACAACACTATCACCCATTCAGGTCTTACACAACATATTAACAAGCCTACACATTCTAAAGGGAGATCACTGGATTGGTTAGCCAACGCTAACTGTGACCTATCTCTGATCGACATCACGCCCTGTGCCTGGACCGACCACCACCTCATCACTTTCTCCCTCCCCAAAGACTCACCTAAACTTGCATCAGGGCACCACAAACTGCCACCAGGAACAAACGCAATATTACTATTGATAACCTAGTGTAGACTCCTGAGGAATGGCACATGTCTGGTCAGTATGGGAGTTAGTTTGGGTCAGCGGCCGTTTGTTGTTGCTGGCTTGTTGGGTGAGCCTCCTGGTGAGATTAGGCTTGAGGCTAGTGCGATAGCATAGACTAACATTTCTCACATGAGTAGAGCAGGTGATAGAGGGACTGGTGTCGTTAGGTATGTTGAGGCGAGAGCCTACTCTAGTGTTTCTTGAAGGCGTGGGACAAGGGATGAGAAGGGTAGGGGGGGTTGCGAATTTGGTGATCCAGTCTTTCGGTGACAAATGAAGTTCTAGGTGTGGGGGGTTATAGTGTGTGTATAGTGGGTGGTCTTATGTTTTGTTGAGGAAGGGCAGTTCAGCAGTGTAATGTTGTGTAATAATGGAAGGAATGTAGCCATGGTAAGAGTCACTCTTCTTAAGGAGGCCATATTGTAAAGCAAGTGTACTGCTGGTTGTGTAAGCCTTAGGGGTAGTGTCTGGTTCTTAGAGTTTGCCTTGCCAGGCACCTGATAGGGCCACATATACGATATTTTGTATCAGTGGTCCAGAGGTTAAATGCAGCCTCTGTCTTTGGGGATGGGTGTCCCATCGGCAGCCATAAAGGCATATCTGAGCCTACCCTGTGCCATTGAAGGGCAGGTGCTGAAAATGTGGAGGGACTAATGCTGCAGGGCACATGTTTGCACTATGCTTTTGGCAAGGAGCTTTGTGAAAGGGGGTCTGGCTAGCAGACTCTCCTTTCAAAGACAGAATTAACAGCATTTTGTATTATTTATTAGAAGTCAAAAAGCCAGAGCTTCCATACTTTCACAAGATGGCATCCGTCACGCTGGCAGACAACAGATTGTGGCTGAATACTATATCCTGAGACTGCATTTTACTTTAGATATCCTGGGGGAGACCAATAGCCCTGTGATGGGAGTAACACTGTCATGGTTTTGTTTGACACATCCTGACACTGTTGAAAGAGACCAATATCAAGAAAGGAAGGCCTTCTATGCTGTTGAAAAACCCCTACACCATTCCAAACCCATTATGGACTTGGTTTCAAGATGCTTGTCAGACACTATACCCTAAAGATTGGCTTGCAGGCTGTGGAACATGCAGGTAGTGTGTTTTCCTATTAGATTAGGAACTCAGGCATTTGGCGGTATACCTCATCCTAGCTATGCTTTCTTAAATTGATTCTGAGAGAAGAATATCCTGTTTTGTTGTGGCCCCTTTTCCACACTGGAGTTAATCCCAGCCCCATACTTACAAAGTTAATAACGTTTTTGCAGCACCATTTGTGTCAAGTATTTATTGGATCCTCCACACAAAGTTATGAATTGACATCCAAAGCTGATGTGGTTGGTTTTCTGTGTGTACACATGATGACATGAGCAGAAAAGATTAAAATTCTTTGAAGTATACCTGTCCTTTTGTCTGTTGAGCCCACATAGACTGTTGTAGTTCTAGATGCAGGAGAAAGCCACAGCGACTGTGCTATCCGTTAAGGTAGTCAAAGCAGTGGAAAAACGCATTTGCTGTGATCTTATTGATCAATGACATTCTAGAATGAAGTCCATAGCCAGGTTGCACACTGTACTGGCTGATTACCAAGCAAGGATATTATGATTTGGTTTATCTATGGATGGTGAGTTACAAGTAACAGGATCTCTATTTTGCATCACTTGCAGCAGAGACAATTTTGTTGCAGCATATGAAAGCCACAGACGGGTCCAGCAAAATCACGGAGCAAGACATGCCTCTGTCTGCAAGCATTTTAATATCTGCATAGTGGTTATTTTAGTTCAATACTTTTAATGGAGAAAGCCAGAATGTGATTGTTCTTCATGATTCTGTGATAGGCACATTGCAACTCTCTCTAGGATTTTACCACAATAAGGGAAACAGGAGATTGGGTGAAAATAAGCCTGATCTATTGAGGAGACATAAATGATTGGTTAATAATCACAATACAGTAGGAGAAATGAGAGTAGGCCATACTTTGGCAAGTTTAGCTATACAGCAGTCTGTGGGAGAACCTGAAGGCTTTTATTTAGCTAAATACACCTTGGTGTCTAGTAGTGATATTGTTTGAAATGCCTCATATTCAGCTGGATATTTTGAATTGGTCCCAGTCCTAGTTGACCAGGTCTCTAGCAAGATCAGGCATGTTCTGAGTATATTTTGGCCACTTTTGAATACAAAAACCAGGTATTTCTCTCCTTGGTTCTATTGAATGGTCAATGTCCCATGTGAAAACATTTGGGGAGCTTAATGATGCTAGGATTTTAAATAGTTCTTGTGACACATTAGGAGCTGTAATAGTTTTCTCTGAATAATGTTTTTTATAGGAATTTGCATGTTGCAATATGACTGAGATTTAGAGATAAACCATTCCTTTCTAATCTCCCAAGAACAGGTTTGGCCTTAGTCGAATTAGCAGAACGGGCTTTGGAGTCAGCAGTTTTTGTATTCCTTTTGATTGTTTTTGTGGTGCTAGCTTATCAAATGCCATTGTAAGTTTGCCTTGAGACATAACATTGATGTTTGAGGATCATCAACACTGTTGTATGCTTTGGTATGTCATTGAGATACAATTGGGGGATTTAGAGGTCAGGTTTGAGGAATCCGAAAGGTGTGTTTTTTTTTTGGTTGCTCCTTTCATTGTCATGAATCAGGGGCACCAACGTCACGATGGAAATGCTGGAAACGTATCACGTTGGTGTCCCTGTTCCACCCTAAGATGGCGACCAGCAGTGCTAGCAGCGCTCCAGACCGTCGGCTGCCTTGTCTTCTTTGGGCTTTGCCCCCTTGATCTTCTGGATTACATACAGAGCCACGAACCGGGAGCTGTGGCGTAGCTACTCTGACTAGCAAGTGCACCGTAAGTTTGTAACTTTCCCTCTGCAATTGTACTTTCAGTGACTGTTCAGTCCTTCTTAACCCCTGGCTTTCTCTCTTTAGATATCGTTCATTTGCTCGCAAGTCCTTCAGTCTCCCCGGCTTGCTTCTACAAACACTGTTCTTCCGGGTAGGCACTTGTGCCATGTCTTTTTAAACAGTACCTCCGGCTTCGTCTCCGACTGTCGGCTTCCCTCTTCCGGGTTCACTTTTCTACAAACAGTTCCCTGTACTTCAGGACTTTGGACTTTGCCCCTTTTTGTTAACATCCCTGCGCCGGATTCACTTTTGCCAATCTTTTACCAAACAGTTCAATATGGGACTTTAGACTTCGTCCCGTCTCGCTAGCATCCCTCCGCCGGGTTCACTTCTTGCCAACTTTGACACACTGTTCATACACTAATTTCACCAAGTGGGATTAATTTCCCTTAGCTTCGCTATCATCTGTAGGTCAAAGACGTTTGACAGTACAGAGGATTTTACAAGACGCCTGTATGACCACTTTGACCTCTTTTCGCCTCTTCCCAAGGGCTTCTGGTTCTGTAGTTTCTACCATCAGGTAATCGCCAAGAGTTTCCTGCTTGCGCACCCACGTGGTGCCGGCCTCTCCTGTGTCTGGCTTTCCCCCTCTTTCCTCAATCATATCTTTAATTCTTTCAAAGTTCAAGTTAGCCGTTGGCTACTTTTCGTTCAACACAGTTCGGTTTCTTATCGATTCTCCCCTTGACTCACCAGCTGTGATGAACCGCTTGCCTTTCTTTATCCTTGGAATCAAGGTCAGTATCACTGAGACCAACATCCTTCCCCGGCTTTGTGATCAGCGGAGGAGGGTCTTGCGTATCGTAGACATCTGCTGCAACACACACTGGCCTTTGTTCGTGGTCTTATGTTTCCGTTTGCAGAGGTTTCACAGGCCTGCCTCGGAAAGGGCAAGGTCACTTCTCTCCTTGTCACCCCTTCGGTCTGTGCCGTCTTTCTCCTCCTCTTGAACTGCCGTGCTGAGTTAGCTCTCACGTAATGCGAACTGCCTTGCTCATCCTGTGCTTTCGTGCTCCACTTTTTATACCTGTGGGGAAGGGAAAGGGCTGTCAGCGTGAGTGATTCTGGTCAATTGCATGACTTTGCCTGACCCTTGCATTGGGACATGTCAGGTAAATGGGTCTGTGTTAGTCTGTTGGCTTCTGTATTGTGCGAAAGTGTTCGTGTCAGGAAAGGGTGGGGGCAGTGTTTTGGACTATACTATGTGGTAGGATGGGGAAAAGGTCTTGAAAGAAGGGGGATACCGCGTATCACCCGTTGGTGTCCCACTCCTACTCCCCAAGGACCCATTATCCAGGTGATACTCCCTCACTAGTCCACCCCCAGGAACTAGATCCAGTAGCGATGGCCTTGTCCTGGCCACCTGGATGACAGAACCCTGTCTACTAGCCAGGGAGACACCTTCAGGTTTCTTACACTGAATAAAGATTTGTATAACACAATTCCCTGTATAGTGTGACACATTGGGTCTTTGGAAGAAGTGCAATCTTTTAACTACTTGGGTATTTCATTCAACAATAGTCAGTCATGGTCAGCGCATGTTCAGAGTTTAGACATGCAAATGCACAATCTAATGCAGCAGTTAAGCTATTTATGACCAATTTTGGGGGAAACATGAAAGTTCCACCCCTGGAAATCTAGAAGGTGAAAACATGTGGCCAAGCAGGTTATGGAGCAGGTGTCTTGTCTATAAAAATACATAAAGGCATTGGTAAAATTGAGTGTAATTTTTACAAGTCAATTCTGGGGGTAAATTAAATGCGCAACTTATAAACTCTATTACTTAGAATTGAATACCACATTAATTGATGTCATTTTAGAAGTTGCACCTGCTTTCTTGTGGGTGTAAGTCTGGAATAATAGCGAAACCAAACTTATCCAACTACGTTTATAGGATTTTATTAATTTAAGTATTACAAAAGAATTGAGATGGTTGAAAAGTGTTAAAAATTATTTGTCATATGTTGGCCTCACAGACCTATTTACAAACAAACAAGAAATAGTAGAAGCTGACAAAAGGGTACTTAAAGAAAATATGCTAATGAAATATGATCAGACCTTGTCAGCTTTGATACAAACAAAATCATCTGTTGCACAGTATTACACAAGTGCGACCTGTATACCACTCTGAGATACATACCTACATTTGGTGAGAAATACAAGGAAAAGAAGGCTGAAACAAGGTTTTGTTTCAACCAAATGCCTCCTCATTCTGTTCTGTGCTGCGAACATGGTCTTAAATGTGATTGACGGTTTAACAAGTAGATCTAGTTTGCTCATTTTATTTTTTTGGTCGCTATACAAAAGATCAAGGCAAATGTTTTATTGTCCCCGTTTTGTGGGCGTTAAACCTAACAAACTATAGTTTGGCATACAGGTTATATAGGGGAACTGTGGACCCTGTGAGGGGTCAGAAATATGAGGGGGACAACTTGGTAAAGGCTTTTCATAAGGTGCCATTTTATTAACTCAGAGGGTTTAACACATGCCTCACTATTCCTTCTCTGAAGAGGATTTCCCAGCCTGGCAAAATAAACTAAAGGAAACACTCTAACAGGGTTGTCCAACTCCAGGCCACGGGGGCCGGATCCATGTCAGATTTTCAGGATGCCCCTCATTAATATTCAAGAGATACATTTGCATACAATGATTCTAAATGTATGAACATTCTTTCTCATCAATATTAATGAGTGATATCCTGAAAACCCATCAGGTTTCCTGCCTTCGAGGCCTGGAGTTGGACAACCCTTAACAAAAGGAATCTGTTCCTCACACTTATACATACAAAAAACATATAAAGGGAATATATGGCAATTAAAATATAACAGAAATAACAGTTATGTTCAACATAAACTTGATAATTGTTTCTCCTTGTAATCTGGGTGGAATTTCTTTCCCCATATTCAAAGCAGGATTTTCAATCAACAGTTCAAAATGGGAAAGTTCCGTCCTGCAACAAAACTTTAATGATAAAGTTCTTCTTGCTCCAAAAGTCTCTCACTTGGGACTTTGACCAACAGTCCAAAATAGATGGGAAGTCTTTATCTCTCCACTTGTAGCAATGAGTTCAACACAACTTATAAGGGAACACAACTAAACTCCTAATATCTTCTCTAATCTTCTCTCGACTTTTCTACTGCTCAGCTCTCCTATTCAGCCTCCCTTCCTCACATCTAGCCCCGCTTAAGTCCATCTACCATTCTGCCATCCGTTCTCTCTGTCTTCTCTCTCTCCACGATTCTATCTCTTCTTCACTCTCCTCCATTGGCTGGCTCTCCTTTCATTCTCATCTCAAATTCAACTTCCTCTGTTTTGTCTTCAAATCTCTCTATGGTCTTGTCCCACCCTACCTTTCCTCCCTCCTCTCATTCTACTCTCCCTCTCGCTCGCTCCGTTCTACTGATCACTTCCTACTTACTGTTCCACCCTCACCATGTGCACCATCCCGTTATGTTCCTTCCAGCTTTTTGCTCCACTCCACTGGAACTCTCTTCCTCTCCCTATACCACTTACTCCAATTGCCTACCTGACAGTTCTCTTTTGTCTGCTGATAACTGCTTCTGATAACTGTCCTATCCAGCACATGTTTATCCTGATGGTCTTTTGGTAAAATGTTCCGTATATTGTTATCTGTTGCTTGATTCATGAGTCATATTAACTTGCTCGTAATTGTAGTGTAATGTTTTTACTGTTGTTTCATGTAAAGCGCTTTGGCTAAAAGCGCTATATAAAATTCAATAAAAAGAAATACAAATACAACACTTCCATAAGTCATCTGTATCACCAGAATTGTTTTGTCAGGATGATTCCACAACAATTCACTAAGTATTTTAGTGGTCTTGCCCCATCTTCTTCTTCTTCTTTACAGTCTTTAACCACAACACAGTACTTCAATTACTTCTTCCTGGTCCACTCACCTGCCAAGACTATCACTGCAGAGTCCCTACACTGGTATACTCACCTGACAGGACTCAAAAGCTTCTACTACAACTACTACTACTACTACAATTTCCTCTGTGGTAAAGTTTGCTTCAAACAACTTATCAACATCTTTTGACTTTCAACAACATCAGTATTGATTTCTTCCTCTGGGAAAACATGAGACACCTTGGTGCTGTGTATTCCACACTTGTGATTGCCACATGCAATGCAGGTTATGCTCCTCGCCTCTGGAATACTTTCTATCCGAAGGCCTGCTCTCCTGCCACTCTTGTTTTCCCACTCTTATATCAATCCAATGCTGATAATGCCATTTTCCCACACTTTCTTCTTTGGCTTGGACAATGCTTGTTTTGGTCTTTTCCAACTATTGCCTCTTCCTCACTCTGACAATAAGGGTAACAATCAACTTGCTTCTTAATTGCCCTCTCTTGGCTTTGGCAATGATGGTTCTTGTTAGCTTGCTTAGGTATTGCCCTCTCTTGGCTTTGACAATGATAGTTCTTGTTAGCTTCTTTTAATATTGCCTTCTCTTGGCCTTGGCAATGTTGGTTGTTGTTACCTTCTTGTAATATTGCCCTTGTTTGGCTTTGGCAATTACTTTGACCTCGATAAGTATAATTATAACCTTCTTGTCTATTCCCAAAGTTTTTATCCTGCCACTTTAGCTTCTGTGTATCAGTGCAGTATTCAAAGTTATTATTATTCTGCCACTTTAACTTCTTTACATCTGTTCAGTATTCAAAACTATTATGTATGACCAGCTGGCGATCATGGAGCATTCCGGTGTTACAAAATGATAGTGAACTCACCGGCTGTTGCATATGCGTCCGCTCGCTCTGCTGCCATATTGCCTTTTGCTTCCTCTGCTTCACTCTGTACGGCAGACTGCTTATCTTCACTTCCTGCGGCCCATGCCGGTCGGGATAGGAGCGATCCTCACTCCAGGGATATTCTGGTGCTCCCCTGCCACCGAGCACAACTTACCATTGGGAAAGCCTTTCTCTTCCAGCGCTTTCCGCCGTGCAACCTCTGCATTCAGGGCAAAAGGATGGAAGGTTTTTCACAGCAACGCTTCCTGCTGCATAAACTCTGCATTCAAGGCCCTCAATATTGGAGCCTCTCTCAGGACCAACATCCACTCTGTCAATAGCGGCGGCTCTGGCATCTGTTTTTCTCCATCTTCGTCTCCCACTGCCACGAGGAGTCTCTGCAAGCACTGCACCTTCTACTACTCCTAGTGGCCTTCACCTGAGGGGGCCTTTTTTACTTCCCAGTCCAACTCCGGAGTTGGTCATTTGCACTTTTAGGCAGCACCCTGCAGTCCAGTGCATCTCTAGATTTGTCAGCTCTATGAAAGTCTCCTCTAAACAGGTGCTCCCCTGCTCCTCCAAAACCATCAAGGACAACATCACCTCTCTCACCCCAGCCTTGGCTGACCTCTGCAACCACTAATTCACCACTGGCTCCTTCCCTCAACCCCTTAAGCACTCCTGTGTGCACCCTCTCCTAAAAAAGCCATCTGCTGACCCTTCTTGCCCGGCCAATTATCGTCCTACCTCTATCACCCCTTTTTTGGGCAAACACATGGAGAAGCTGGTCATCCCCCAGTTGACCCTCCACACCAAATTGGCTCACTGCGTCCATGACCACCAGTCTGGCTTCAGGGCAGCCAGAGGCATGGAAACTGCTCTCCTGAACACCCGTGAAGACCTATTCTTTAACCTGGACTCTAACACTCCCTCTGTTCTGATCCACCTTGATATTTCCTCTGCCTTTGACAATGAACCACTCCATCCTCATAAACCGTCTCCATGATACCCTAGGCATCACGGACAGGACACTGACGTGGCTTACCTCCTTCCTTTCAAACCGACCTTCCCAAGTTCAAATGGGTCCTTTTCTCTCCTCCACCACACTCTTATCTGTTGCATCCCACAGGGCTCTATCCTATCACCATGGCTCTCCAACATGTATCTGGCCCACCTCAACTCCACTTTCGCCCCTCACTTCCAGTGTCATGCAGACGACACACATCTCTCTTTCAAGCTGCCATCCTCTACCTCCTCCTACTCCCTCATACCTGACTCCTTGACTGTTGTTCAGACATGGTGTTCTGACAATGATCTTTGCCTTAATGCCAGTAAGCCAGGGAACCTTCTCATTGGGACACCTGCTCCTTGTCCCCTATCCCCCACTCTCTGGCCAGACTCCTTGGGTCCCATCCCCTCCCCCACCTTTGAGGCAAAAAACCTGGGGATCATCTTTGACTCCTCTCTCTCTCTCCACACATCCCAGACCTTGCCAAAAAAGTCCAACTTTCAGCTCTACCTTCTCAGGGGCATTCTACCTTTCTTCACCTTCCCCCAGAATCTCAACGTCTCCAGAGACCGGGTTCTCTCTAGGCTTGACTACTGCAACAGTCTCTTCCTCAAGCTGCCTCTTTACTCCCTTCGGTCACTTCAACTAATCCAGAATAGGACTGCAAGACTTATCTTTGGCCTCAATCCCAAGGACTGCATCTCTCGAACCCTAAAATCTCTCCACATGCGCCAGGTGTCCGGAAGGATCAAATTCAAGACCCTCTATATCATCCACAAGGCTGCCTGGACGGGGACCTCTTTACATCCAGCTTTCCTTCCCTAAATACCTGCCAGCCAGAGTCCTTCGGTCCTCTGGCTCCAACTCTCTGCAGGTAAAACACTTCTCCAAGCAGAGGATGGGAGGTAGATTCCTTTCCTTGGCTGACTCCTCCTTCTGGAACAGCCTCCCTCTCACTCTCAGACTTGAGCCGGATCAATAAATTCATGAAAACTTCTCAAGACTTTCCTTTTCTCCTCTTCCTTCCCTCTCCCCTTCCTGTGCTAACTCTCCCCCTGCCGCTGCGACTCAGGGCTGGCCCCTACAAAGTCACAGACGACTCCCTACCAGTCCCCCCAGCACCCTCTGCCAGCACTTGCCCTCAGGCTCCCTTTCCCAGACTTGCCAAACGTGGTTCTCCCTGTCTGCCCAAGTCACTCATCCTCCCCTTCCTCCTTTTGCCCTGGCACTTGCCACCTTAGCCTGCCCAGCCCTTGTCCACCCTCATCCCTGGGGGTCCCCTGCTCCTGCACTTCTCTGTCTACCCTCTCCACCCTTGCACTTACCACCTTGTCAAGCACTTGCATGGTATGATTGTCACAAGGCCAATATAACTGTTTTTGTTGTTCCACTTTTGTGATTCCCATGTTCCCCCTCCCCATGCTGTCTTGTGGCGCCTCGAAACACTTGTGTATAGGCGCCATTCAAATGTCCAATAAATAAATAAAATAAATAAGTCCTACTCTCAAAAAGAAGCAAAGTAGATGCTTCAGGATCTGCTGGGTGGTATTAGCTCTAAGGGGACAGGCTTCTGGATATCGTGTGGCATAGTCTATGATGACTAGAATATACTTGTTCCAAACCTTGATGCTTCTAGGGGACCTACAATATCCAAGCCAATTCTGGAAAATTGAACTAATGGGGAGTGGTTGTAAGGGTACTGGTGGTGGCATATTGTCGCTGGTTTTTTGGCAGATTGCACAAGACTGCACAAAGTTTTTAATATCTGTGTGAATTCCGGGCCAGTAGAATTTGTTAAGGATTTGTGCCTGAGTTTTTGTCTGCCTAAGTGCCCACCTGTCAAATGTGAGTGGGCTATTTTCAGGACAATTTGTTTGTGAGGTTTCGGTACCACCAACTGTGTTCTAACAATGCCCTCTGAAGTGGTGCGTCCCCTGTACACCAACCAATGTTTTAAAAAGAAAAAGGGTCCTCCTTTCTCATGGCCCTATCATTCTGTTTTTGTGGGGTGCCAGGTGTTTTGTGCACTTCCCCGAAACCTTGGATACCACTTTCTGTTACTTCTTTCCCGGCCTGTTCCTTTACTCTAGGAAACACTGCTCTTTCGAGTACAATGTTATCTCCATGACGGATCTGAAAGGGATCTTTCCCATGGTTTTGTAGTAACACCTTTATGTCCCGAAGTCTGGGTCTATAACCCCGGCTAACACATCATTTCCAAATCTCCATCCCAAACCTGACTTGGGAGCCAACCTGATGTATGTATGTGGGGTGGAATCAAGACCAGATCAGTAGGTATTAGTCTTCATTCACATGGGGGAATGATATCCTCCCTTCTGCTGCAGATATCAAACCCAATAGATCCTTCTGTGGCTACTGAGGGGTCTGATGCTTTGGGACGTAACTTCTATATGTGTAACAGTTGAGCCACATCCCACTCTGACACCATTTACGAAGGCATCATGAAGTAGACAAAGACAACTGAATGAAGTTTGGGCTACAAACCTTTATTTAAATTAAAGAAAAGGTAAAAAGCCAAGGATCCCACTCAGAACGATGCTGGCCAGTCCGAACTCAGGAGGCCTGGGGGTCCCAGACCTCCAAAAATAACAAATTGCGGCTCAGTTAGCTCATACTGAAAGCTGGACGATAAGATCAAACAGGCCTAGATGGGTTGAGATCGAACAATCCCGCTTACCCCTCCCCCTCTGCTTCCTTCTGCATCTCCCTCCTGCCCTACGGGGAACATGGCTGTCCATCCTCTCTTCCACCAAGCAGACTATAAAAGCCTGGGAATGGACACGTAAACACAGAGGAATTCCCAGGGACTTAGGCCCTGCTTCTCTGATATTTCACAACCTGGCTTTCTACCCAGGGATTCATCCAGCGAACTTTAAGAAATGGATCGCTGGTGGCCTTAGCTCCCTGAGCCAGCTTTATGAGAGGAAGAGACCGCTCACTTTTGAACAATGCAAAAACTCCTTTGACCTGGCGGAAACGGACAGATTTCAATATGCACAACTACGACATTGGTGTTCCCACCCAGCGACATGCGAGGCTGCGACTTGAGACCTGGACCCAACAGAGCTGACAATCACAGATCCCCCACATCGAGGGCGAATCTCAGCGATGTAGTAGCTGCTGCAGACAAATTTCCTTGTCGTTAGAGCTACCTACATGAACAAATGGGAAACGGATCTAGAACATCCGATAGAAGATCAAGTATGGTCGGACATATGGTCTCGTACGCGGGCCTCTTCCTTCTGCATCACTAACCGTGAGTGTGCCTATAAACTCCTCCTAAGATGGTACTACCCACCCCTCAGACTGAGTCACTTCAACCCAGCCTTGGACCCGCACTGCTGGCGACGATGTGGCCTTCAGGGTTCGTTCTTCCATATGTGGTGGTCTTGCCCGGTGATAGTGAGTTTTTGGACCCAATGCATTGCCACTATTGCGGACATAACTGGGATAAGGCTGCCCCTCGAGCCGGAAACGATCCTGTATACCCAAGATCGGGCAGAAAAGCCACCCTCCTTACTCACCTACCTTTGGCAGCTAAAATCACGGTGGCACGAACCTGGAAATCTCCGGAAGGACCCCTAATGATCCTATGGTGGCTGAAGCTCTGGGACGTTTTTGTCACAGAAAAGATTACGGCGGCAAACAGAGGCCTTCTTCACCGCTTCACAAACATTTGGTCCCCAGTAATGGACTACGATCAGTGTTATCCAGCTTTAACTTTCAAGCCACAGGCGGTGGTAAACGCTCTGAGGGCTGGGGGCTTGGAGACGACACAACAAATACAAGGGCAAAACTGGGACGTTGACTGAGGGGAAGCGGCTACGGGGTTGGCGTGAGAGAAGGGGGTCCATGAGTAGTATTAAGTTTCAGGTAATTGGATAATGTGATGTAATGTATTGTGCTCTGGTGTGTCGATCAAAAATAAACATGTTTAAAAAAAGAAAATTAAAGAAAAGGTTGGAAGAAGGCCTAACTTGCCGTATGCTAAGCTGGAATTTCCCTACTTAACTGAAACTAATGATAGTCTGTGTCAGGAAGTACAAAGCAAATGTCTGTCTGTGTCCAAAACCTATACTTGCCCTCACATCTAATTGCATGCAATATGTAGGAATGTCAGCATCATATGAGAAGTGTTCAGAATAAAAGTTCAGAGCTTCTTCCAGCTCTTGGGTGTTAAAGGGGTCTCCCTTCTCAAACAATTAAACTGTTCAAGCTACCAAAGAGGCCTTCCCCAAACTTTCAAGTCTTCCAATGTTTCAAAATAACACAATTCCTATGAAGATTCAGTGTTCCAAAATATAAAGCTCAGTTCCTCAATTTCAGTTCACACAGGTTTTTCCTTTATTCAATCACAACAATCACAAAGTGGCTTTTCCTTAGGTGGGTGTATTCAGTCTAGGTATAGTTGTCAGACCACACGGTCCCCTCCATACTCTTACGTCCCGTCCCCTTTCCTCCATACTGTATGGGCGTCCCTTCCAAGGGACGGGAGACGGAACCTTTTTCACTAGAAAAAACCTTCTTCCCCTTTACATTTAGAGGCGCGTGGGGGTGCGGACCAGGGTGCATGCGCTGCCCTGACTCCGCCCTTTGGTGCCACACCCCAGTCCCCTTTTCCGCGTCGACGGGAACAGGCCGAATTCACCAGTGCTCCTGGGTTTGGCTTCGGCCATGTAATTCCACGCGCGGATACTTCTTCTCTTTTGTCTTTTTTGTCTTATCTATCATTCAGGTACTCGGTCCTCAGGCGTCACGCTCCTCCCCGGTGCATGCCGACTTCTACAGGATTCAGCAGGTGTCCATCCTGCAACAGGGTCTTCCCAACTTCAGACCCCCAACCCCTCTGCCAACTTTGCCTTGGCCCAGATCATGGTTGACAATCATGTTCGGCGTGTGACTCGCTGTCCTCGAAGGCGCTGAAAATCAGACTAGCCAGGTGGAGGTCGCTCTTCCAGAGGTCGCCTCCAGAGGATCTCAAGAATTTATTGAAGCATCGAACCAGGCCCAAGGTAGGGCCGATATTTTTCAGCGCACCCCGCAAGGGAGACTCCTTCCCAGGGACTCTCCCATGTGGGAGGGACCGGTCAGGTCCTTCTACCAGCACGTGTACCGAGGCTGCTTCAGCTACCGGCCTTCAGGTCGAGGGATCCTCAGATCCTCCCGGGCGCAGTGTTCAGGGACCGGCAGGTTATTTTACCAGGTCTACACCTGAGGGGCTCTGCCCTTTTACCGGCACCATGGCCGAGGGGCTACACCCTAATACCGGCAATACGTCCGAGGGGGCGTCTAAACAGAGCTCTACCGACCCCCGTGTCGACGGTGTCACACCTACCGGGCCAAGGCCAAAGGAGCAGGGTAGGCCTTGTGATCCACACGCAAGAGTCTTGGACGAGGCCGGGCCCAGTGGCCGAGCACCACGTCGCAGGCATGTGGCAGGCAGCTTGAAAAATGGCTGCCACGCCAGAAAGATGCACCCGTCCAACGCCATTTCATGAATTCGGAGAAGAACGAGTGTCAAGGTGGGACTGGCCTCAACCAGGTACGTGGCCTACAGTCTACCCCTCATTTGCGCAGGACAGCTTTCCTTTGCGTCTATATGGACAGGGTATGCAGCTGCTCTAGCAGCTCCTCGCTACCCCGTCGGCACCCCCTGCCACCTCTTTCGCCAGTGAGGAGGTGCTCTTAGAGAAGTTCCTCGGCCTCATGAAGTCATCTCATATGGGGGTTATCATCAAAGACGCCATCAGGGAAGTCCTCCCCGCAATGCTAGAGGCACCACAGATGCCGAAGCGACACCCCAGGCCCCAGTGCAGCCACCTCCTCCGGCTCCCCAGCTGACTCCACAGGGGGCTCCACCGCAGCCTCCGCCGCCTCCTCAGCCTCTGGCCGCGGACTCTGTAACCCAGCCTCCGGCACCAACTACTACTCCTCCTCCTCCACAGGATCCTTCAGATCTGCAGGATATGGATGAGGAGGAGGATCCGGACACGCCATCCTCAGCCAGGGCCTTCCACGAACGTCTTGCTGGTCTGGCGGAATACCTGGGCCTGCCCCAACCCGAGGTCGAGCAGCCGGCAGAGGGGGTTCTGGCTGAAGTCCTCATACGACGCCCCTCTGCTAAATCTGGGATTCCTATGCAGACCGATGTAGTCTCCCGGGCCAAGAAGGGCTGGCTCAAACCCCACTCGGCCCAGCCGGTCAATCAACGCCTGGACGCCAAGTACAGGCAGATGGAGGGGGATACACTCTTGCTCTTGGCCCATCCTCAGCCACACTCCTCAGTGATTGCTGAAGCATCACTATACTCCAAGCCTCAGTTGTCCTCAGCCTCCTCCTCTGCGGTGCTGCTAGGCAAGGAGGAGAAGATCTTGGAGGGGTACGGCAAGAAACTATTCCAATGCATCCTTGCATCTTCGTTAGGCCAACACAGATGCCATACTGGCTGCCGCCAACCAAAGATTATGGCGGGAAATTGCGGACTTCCTCCCGGAACTCCCCAACCAGAGCCAATCACCCTTTAAGGCAGGGCTAGCTGAAGCCAAGCTGGTGGCGCATGATCTCATGGAATCCACAGTGACTTATATCGATACCTCAGGCCGGGCCATCTGTATTGCCACGGACATGAGAAGAACAGCCTGGCTCCGGGCAACAAAATTCAACCCGGATCCAGGAGCGCATTCTAGATCTACCGTTTGAGGGGGGGACCTCTTCCACTCCTCTACAGATGAGGAGCTGGACAAAAAGAAAAACAGCTCACAAACGAGAAAGTCTTTATCCATTCTTACAAAAGACCATGCCTAAGTCATACACCCAATCTCAGCAGCGCTCGGAAAGCGGTCGTACATATTGAGGGCTCTGTGGCTACTAGGAACCCAGGCAGCCTGACCGCTCGCCGTCTCAGAGCCGGCGCAAGCAACAAAAAGGCGGGGGGGGGAGGGGTAAGGGCTTTTTCCAATCCCCCTCCTTAGTGTCAGCCTTCGCGGGAAAGAAGGCATGACACGCACCTTTGGGTCCACGTGTCTCCGGTGGGGGGCAGGCTTGCTGTCCATGCACAGTTCTGGCGCCAGAATTCCGTGAACTCCTGGATCCATAGTATACACAGAGTACCTACCTAGCAGTCCTATCCCAGCCTCTCCTCCCTCCTTTCCACCACTCCCACAGGTTGGGACAGCAACTCTTTTGGCGGAAATCCGGTCGCTCGTAGAGAGTCAGGCAGTGGGGGAAGTCCCAGCCTCCCAGCGAGGCTTTGGCTTTTACTCCAGGATTTTTGCCATTCAAAAGAAGAACCATGCGGGCCTGAGAGTTGTGCTGGACCTTTCCACGCTCAATCTCTCCTTACCCCTGTAAAAATTCAAGATGGTAACGTCAGCTTTTATAGCGGAGACATTAGACAAGGGAGACTGGATGTGCTCCCTGGATCTGAAGGACACGTACCTAGACGTCCCGATTGGACAGTCCCATCATTCTTTCCTACGGTTCAGGATCATGGGCTACCATTTTCAATGCAAGGTCCTTCCTTTTGGCCTCAACTCGGCCCCCAGGTTCTTTACCAGACTCATGAATGCCGTTGCGGCCCTCCTCAGAGCGCAGGGTTTCCACATCTACCCATATCTCGACGACTGGCTCATCAGGGCTACATCTCCGGAAGTGGTTCACCACTCTTCCCTTTCCCTTATGAACACACTACACGATCTGGGCTTCTTGCTCAATCGCAAGAAGTCACAGCTGCTGCCCACGCAGAGTCTGACCTTCCTGGGCCTCATCTGGGACACGTGCTCAGAGAAGGTCTTTCAGTCGGAGGACAAAATCTCAGCCATCAAGAGGGCCACCGCCCACTTCCGCAGCAGAGAGGTAACCTCGGCATGGTGGTACCAACATCTCTTGGGTCTACTTGCAGCCGTCCTATTAGCCGTTACGCACACAAGACTAAGGATGAGGAGGATTCAGCTGCACTTTGCAGCCTCATGGAACCAGGAGAGGGGCTCTCAATCTGAGATCATCAACGTCCCTCCATCTCTCCACCCGGACCTAACATGTTGGTCCAGGGACTGCAACCTACGGACAGGCAAGCCCTTTCGGCCACCCTACCCGCAGGCCACCATCACCACAGACTCCTCGCTCGAGGGCTGGGGAGCCACCCTGGACGGCCTCTCAGTCCACAGCACCTGGACTCGACAGGAGCAGGAATACCACATCAATTGGTTGGAGCTGAATGCCATCTGGTTAGCATTCAGAGCATTCCTATCGCTTCTCAGGGGCAAGGTTGTTCTCATCCAGACAGACAACTCGACCAGCATGTACTACGTCAACAAGCAGGGAGGCACAAGATCCCCTCCTCTGTGCAGACTGGCGATCAGCATGTGGGAATGGGCCCTAGAAAATGATATTTACCTCACGGCAGTCCACCTCCCGGGGGAATCCAACCTGGAAGCGGACAGGCTCAGCAGGCTGGGAGCAGACAATTACGAGTGGCAGCTAAACGACCTGGTTCTTCAGGAGATCTTCAACAGGTGGGGTCACCCCCACGTGGATCTCTTTGCCACCTGGCACAACAAGAAGTGTCCCCAGTTCGCATCCTGGCAAGGTCAGGGCCCCGGCTCTCTGGGCGACGCACTTCACCTCCAGTGGACCGGCATGAAAGGCTACGCTTTTCCGCCCACTCCCCTGATCCACAGGGTAATTTGCAAAATCAAGGAGTCTCGCCGACTCGATTATTCTGATAGCATCATGGTGGCCATCCAGGCCATGGTTTTCGGAGCTTCTCAGCCTCTCAGAGGTGCCCCCGATTCACCTTCCGATGGGCCCAGCACATCTTCTGGCGCAGCAGGGGGGCAGAGTCATCCACCCTGCCCCAGGGAAATTAGCCCTCACAGCGTGGTACCTGAGCAGGTAACGTTTCGGCACCTTAGCCTCTCACAGGCCAATCTGGAGATCATACAGGGCGCCAGGAGCAAAGCCACCAGGGCCCAGTACAAAAGCAAATGGACCAGATTCTGCCACTGGACAGACTCCAAGGGTATCAACCACTTGGCTTGCACTTTGGACGAAGTGCGCTCCTTTTCGGCGCACCTCGCTCATTCAGGCGTGCAGGTGGACACCTGCCACACATACCTTGCAGCCATTGGGGCTTACAGGAACTTGGAGGAGGGAATTTTCTCCTCCTCCAACCCTATAGTCAAGAAACATCTGACGGGTCTCGCTAGGATCTACCCGCCCCTCAAGAGACTGCACCCTGTGTGGGACCTTAACATAGTCTTGGGCGCCATTTGAGCCAATGGCGTCTGTGGACATCAGCCGGTCACCATCAAGACGGCCTTACTAGTCGGTCGTACCTTGGCTTGCAGAGTCCGCAAGATCCAGGCGCTGGGCACCCCTGAACCATATACCACCTTTCACAAGGACAAGGTAGTCATGCGGACGCACCCAACATTTCTGCCCAAGGTTCCGTCTGTGTTCCACTTGAACGAGGAAATAGTGCTTCCTACGTTTTTTCCCGATCCCAATGACAAAGCACAGAGAGTGCTGTACTGCCTGGATGTCAGGCGTGCCCGAAAATTCTACTTGGGCAGGACCAAGGGCTTCCGCAAGTCGGATGCCCCGTTTGTCACTTTCGGAGGCTCAATACCAGGCTATCAGGCCTCTAAGGCTTCCATATCCCGCTGGATGGTCTCTGTTATCAAAGAAGCGTACGAGGGCCAGCACAAGCCACTTCCGGCCAACAGGCATGCCCACGCATTCAGGGCCAAGGCAATTCCATCGCATTCCAGCGCCATGTCCCTTGGCAAGTCATAAGCAGGGCGGCCACTTGGGCCTCTCCCTCGGCTTTCTGTAAGCATTACTGTTTGGATGCTGGCTCTAGATCTGATGCGGCCTTTGGACAGGCGGTCGTCAGGAACCTATTTGCTTAAGGAGGGTCTCCTCTCCACCCTGGGGCTACATTCAGTTGTAATCGTTCATACAGTATGAAGGAAAGGGGATGGGACGTAAGAGTAATTATAAGATACTCATCGTATTGACTAATGTACTCTTAGTCCATAGTCCCCTTTCTCCATACGTCCCACCAACCTCCCCCCTAATAATACTGGTGTCATTAGGCAATGTTAAATCTATTGTCGACGCGTTAATGGGGACTGAGGTGTGGCGCCGGATGGCGGAGTCAGGGCAGCATATGCTCCCTGGGCCGCACCCCCGTGCGCCTCTATATTTAAAGGGGAAGAAGGTTTTTTCTGGTGAAAAAGATTCCGTCTCCCGTCCCTTGGAAGGGACGCCCATACAGTATGGAGGAAAGGGGACTATGGACTAAGAGTACGTTAGTCACTATGGTGAGTAACTTATAATTTCCAGGTCATGCAACCAACACACCTTATCTGGATCTGTTTCATAGATTTCTTGCCACAGTTTCAGCTTCACAGTGAGGCTTGACTTAGTATCCTTATGGCATCCTTGAAGCTTTATTATCACTTGTTTTGTCAGCATTCACTTGTTGAGGCGCTTTCACTTGTCATGCCAACATAGCTTCCCAGTACACTTTCCTGCTAGGAAACTCAGTTACTGTTAGAATTCTGTTATACAATCCATCATAAACTTCCCAGTACACTTGCCTGCTAGTAAACATATTCTCTGTTTCAGGTTTCTTGATTAAAGCACCTGGCGCCCTTTTCTCAGGTTTCTCTTGCACACAGGCTTTGTTGTCGTCATATTTCTTTTGCACAATTATTCTTGGCTCTTGGAAATGCTTGCTTATTTAAAGGAATGGTTCGGTCAAAATGTGTTATTGTCCCTACGGGTCAGCCATGTGTTTTTAATCCTAAATCGCTCGATTTTAGAAAAATTTCCTATGGGCCTTACCCGAGTTTTCGTCCATTACACGCACGCGAAAACAGGCATCAGGGTGCTGCCATTTTGTGATAATCCTATCACTTGCCCCATCGCCCTGGCTGACCTGCTTTTGCGGCACTAAATCATATCCCCCGCCCCTGAGCCTGTCATCAGCAGACGCGTACCGCCCATTTCACAACGCCAAAGAACGTCTCGTGTCAACATTTGCTGCGCTTCAGCTAATGATGTGTCACCATGTAAATGGCAGGACGCCTCTTTCCTCAATAAGTATCAACAGACCGTTTCACAACACACAGCAGCAGATTTTCGATTCCATTCCTCTCTGTGTTACTTTGAGTATTCTGTGACTCGTTTCTGTGCTCTGGTCAGCTACCTTCGTTGCTTGTAGCCCGTGTGAACAGTACCACCGCTATAAATTATTTTAGTTTAACACACAATGGCGACAATAATGCCCTACATGTACGAGCCCGAGTATACCGAGGAGGAACTACTGGAAAGGGAATCACGCGAAAACGATGGGTCTTCGGACGGCAGTTAGGAGGACGATTCAACAGCTGAAGAGCCTGGACCTAGTCGCATGGACGGTGTTTCCACCTGGTGCACATGCAATCGGTGCGAGCTAATGCCAACCGAGGATGAGGACTGCTGCTGCTGTGAAAACTTGGGATGCGTGGCCTACATTTCGGAAGACGAGCCACGACCGCAATGCATCACCGAGCTGCCAGACTTCAGGGCAGCCTGCCTCACACGGTCCGTGTTGAGGATAATGATGGTGCTTATGCACGAACTTCGCAACTGTTCATCCTCGTAATCCAAGTAACGAGTAAGTATACTCTGCTTGTCATGCCACTCCTATTTCATGGTCTTCTACTATATCCAAAATTACATATACATATCAGTGTAACGCATGAAAGTCGTTCAATAGTGTGCAGTGTGTAGAAAGCATTTGTCTGAGCAGAATGCCATTAGTTACAAGAATTGTCATTGACAACAAACGTTTATTAAACTTATCTTGGTCATTTAAAAACAGTTTGTTTCATTCCTTTTCACAGGTGCTACAGGCTGGTGGCCTATCGTTCCTTTACATGGTGGCTTCACGGGAGGCTTGGACAATGCGTTCGAAGAGTAATACCCGCCTGTGCCGTTCGTGCCATAAGAGAAACTTTCCCAAGTGACAGCGGTCAGTACAGGGGATTTTCTCTCGCTGTGCTGCAACCTGACCTGTACAATGTGTAAAGTCTTGTATTTTTGTTTCATCAAAATAAGATACAAAATAAAACACCACATATATTTTAACAACGGTTGTTTCGATTTTTTTAAATGAATCAAGTGTGTCTCCATTGAAGGATGGACGTCAGACATCTGTGCTCCGAATGGGTGAAGGTCAGGTCGCTGTGAAGCAAGGTGGTCACTATTTAAGCTAACATAATATATTCTCAATAATGCATGCACTAAATAACACTTGTTCAAATTTTTTCAGTCGGTTATGTCTCTATAAAAGTCACACATATATCTATACTATCAATTAACATTGGATTATACAGGCCTTAGGTTAAGGGTCTTGACCACTATAATACACTGTTTGAAGTGTGGGTCTGTGCTCACAAGAATCTCCGGTATGTGGCATTTGTTATTGATAGGCAATGATATACTGCAGTAGGGGTCTAATGTTAGTTGGGGATCTGCTAGGTGGGCATCATGGCGTGGTCAGTGGTCTGGCACATGAAGAGAATACTTTGCAGGGACACAGGGTCAGAATGGCAGTAAGTTTCCACTGGCGAGGGTGCGTGGGCAAGGACACGTTTGTGGAGATGAACGAGCTATGTGCTTAGTTCAGGCTGGTTCACATGCAGGACAGTGATCTCAGAGGAAGAGTGATGTGTTACATTTATTAGCTGTTGCAAATACCTCTGGAGTTTTCCAGTCAGAGTGGGAACGAGGGTGGGGGCCATGTGCTCTGCGCAGTGAGGCCTGGTCACCAAGATGGAGTGGAAAGGGGGTACAAAAATGGATGCCCCGTGTCCTGCTCAGTGGTCCCATCTACGTGAATGTCAACCAAAGTTAACATCACATAAGGGCAAGGGGCGAACCCACTACTGGAGGCACTTGGTCCGAGTTTCTACTGAGAAGTAAAGGATGAGAGGGGCCTGATGGCCCCTCGCTCCCACACACTTGCCTGCACGCCCACCGGCCCATCCATCCCACCCCCTTCTTTCAAAGGCGGTTTGCTCCCGGGGATGAGCGTTGGCATGGGGGGCTGTCACAGGCGCAAACGGCCAAGGTGCCAAACAGCATGTACACTTCAAAAGGTATCCCACGCCCAGGGGCCATCGCTCACATGGCCTCCTCAGACCCTGTGTCTCCAGGCAGGCCGCCCCTGAGGCAGGCCGCCCCCCTGCAATCCACAAAAGTGTGTCTCGATTCAGCAGTCTTCCTGTGCCTTATCTGCACGCCCCAGGCCCATCCATCCCACTCCCCTCTATCAAAGGTGGTTTGCACCCGGGGATGAGCGCTGGCATGGGGGGCTGTCACGGGTGCAAACGGCCAAGGTGCCAAACAGCAGGTACACTTCAAAAGGTATCCCACGCCCACGGGCCATCGCTCACATGGCCTTCTCAGACCCCGTGTCTCCAGGCAGGCCTCCCCTGAGGCAGGCTGCCCCCCTGCAATCCACATAAGTGTGTCTCCATTCAGCAGTCTTCCTGTGCCTTATCTGCAAGCCCCAGGCCCATCCATCCCACCCCCCTCTATCAAAGGCGGTTCGCACCCGGGGATGAGCGCTGGCATGGGGGGCTGGCACGGGCGCAAACGGCCAAGGTGCCAAACAGCATGTACACTTCAAAAGGTATCCCACGCCCATGGGCCATCGCTCACATGGCCTCGTCAGACCCCGTGTCTCCAGGCAGGCCTCCCCTGGGGCAGGCCGCCACCCTGTAAACCACATAATACCACGACATACACACGTCATTCATTCACAAACACACCCGTGTTTCTAATACTTTATAAACCACTTGATATGTCTCATGAGAACATCTTTGTGCTTTGCAAGTCAACTCCTGAGCCTTCTACCTGAGAACACTGAGATCTATGCTAATCTGCTCGTCGTCGATCTATCTGTGACCGCTTCGAGCAAACTCGTCAGTGTGCTACCTGTGGCCATCTACCTGTTCTCCTGCAACATACTGCTCGGCCTGCTGAATCCAACTGTTTGTTGGTCAAGGTAAGGCCATGTATCCTAGTCATATTTCGGTCATTTTTACATTTCTATCTATTTGCGATTACAGTACCCAATAGTGCTATGGTCATTGGTCTCATTGCTATTGACTTGAGTTTCAATTGTTATGCTATCAATAGATCTATTTATTTTCATCTGTGTCAATTGTCACCGAATTGCATCCTTCGGGGGTCCAGTTTATAATGTAAGCATGTTTCCTTCTCGTGCAAGACAGAACATCCAAGGGACGAGTCACATGTTCAGAGTTTAGTCACATCATTTAAAAAAATGTCTGTAACTTATGCAAATACTAAGCCGCACATGATGAACTGGTATAGTTCCGGCGACCAAAACAAACCTTGCATTGAACATGGTATGGTTCATTTACTTTTTTATGACATTTTTATTCATCAAGGTTTTATAATAATCTTGATATTTACTTTTCAGAATTTTCAACAATGCCTGCCTGTTCGATTAGCGGTTGCCCTTCGAAGACCCATGCTAAATCTGAAGACACTACAATGCATGTATTCCCTAAAACTGTTGATCGAATAAGAGAATGGGTCAGACATTGTGGATATCCACCGGAAGAGCTTGAAAGTAGAGTCCAGCAAGTCTTTGAGCACAAGAGGGGTGATCGATACCGCATCTGCAGCCTGCACTTTTCCTCGAACATGTACGCCACATCTTGGGTAACAAAGAAGAATAAACAGCGAACGACACAAAAATTGCTTGCAAACGCTATTCCAACTCTATTCGTCCACATTCCGCCACTGGTGAGTCAAGTGTCCGGATTTAGCTTTAGGCCTTGCGGTAGTGTGTAGGTACCCGAATGGATTAATTGATATTTTAGGTGTTGTGTCCCTTGTAATACTTTCGATATTAATATGAGTGTATAGCTTTTTGAATAATGACATTTATCAATAAATTATTTTTTGATTTTATAACCCCCAAAGGAAATCTATTTATGGGCACAGGGAACTGTGCTATATTGCGCATTTTAAATAGCATTATTCTCAAGTATTCTGTCGGTTTACATGGCAATTGTTTAATATTTGCATTTCATTATCAAACAATAACTTACCTTTACAACTGCTTGACTATCCACTGAATCTGAAGCAAGAACATTCTACATCCGTGACGTGCCCGCAGTTATCAACCACTTCTAGCGCGTATCAGGTAATCATACTTGGCTATTCCGCTACAGACTTGTTTTATGCATGTCAAGTAATAGTTTTTATGTATCGTGTGATTATTTTACCAATTGTTTGGTTAGTGCTTTCCAATTGATATACACCTCATTTGTCGTCCTCGGGTGTTTGTTTTCAGTTATAATTAGTGTTATCCATACTAATGCAAGTACTGTCTTTCAGTGAGATGCTGAAACGTCCACCACATTGACAACAGCCCTAGATGTTCTTCAGCAGCACGAGGTATGGATACTGACAGCTCCATCGACCTTGACCATCAGGACTGGAACACTTGTCGTTTGATTGTTCTACACCATGTTTCATTTGTGGTTAGCCATTGATATGTAGCTGTGCGGTCGACCCCAAGTGTGTGTTGTGTTTTCAATATTGTAATCCTTACTAATGCAAATACTATGTTTCAGGCAGTTGTTGAAGCGTCAACCCACTCACTTGATGCGGAGCCCGACATTCAAGTAATTCCAGGGGAAGTGGAAGCGGGACCATGCGGATACGAATCGGCGCAACAGCTTTCGGAAGTGCGCACCACATTTACAACATCCACAGATATTCTTCAGCAGCACGAGGTATGGATACTGGCAGCTCCATCGAGCGTGATCATATAACGTGATTCCATTTGCTATACTTTCTTCCCTATTAACGCAAGTACTATGTTTCAGGGAGACGATGGAGCTTCCACTACAACCACAAGATCCCATTTAGATGATGCAGATGTAAAGAAATCGGAGAAATAAGTCGATTAAATCTGATCATATTTAAATATTCCTTCATTCTTTTAGACACTGCATCATTTGTGGTTATCTCTTTATATGTACCTGTGCCGTCGACCCCAAGTGTGTGTTATGTTTACAATATTGAAAACCATACTAACGCAAGTACTGTGTTTTAGGGAGTTGCTGATGCCTCCTCTCCAATACAATCATTCATGGCAGTCCATGCAGAGCCAGAGGTATGGATACTGACAGTTCCATGGAACTAGGTCAACAGAGCTCGAATACTTGTCGTTTGATTGTTCTACACAATGTTTAATTTGTGTTGAGCTATTAAGATGTACCTGTGTGTTCGTCCTCACGTGTGTTTTATGTTATCAATATTGTGATACATAGAAATGAAAGTACTATGTTTCAGGGAGTTGATGGAGCCTCATTCCGTGCTTTCTATGCGGATACAGAAAATATAGTCGTTGCAGCGCAAGAGGAAGGGAAGAGATGCGGAAACGAATCAGAGCTACAGCGTGCAGATGTTGAAGGTCGAGTCAAGAAAGTTGCAAAGAAAAGAAACAAAAATAAGGTTAGTTACAAACAGTTCATAACTTTAGAATTTCTTTGTGCTGGGGACTATGTTATGCTTTTTCCAGTCAATTGTACTATACTCTATCTTGTGTTTAAACTGAACATCCCTTTTCCAATCTGTCCTGTAGTTACCCGTGGGTCTACGAACTATACATACACAGACAGTGTAGCGAATGAGAGATGTTGTTTGCCAGACCATTTACACTATGGAGGAACTATTAATTCAGACGCCGCGTGTTGAGACTAGAGATGCTCATATCCAATGGCCAGAACATGAAATGAATGTGTCCGGAGAATCCAGTAAAGTTGTAATGGACTATTGCTACAGTGCGACTGCACCACCACAAGAAGATGATACTGAATGTATTGAGGATAGCTCGGAAGTAGTCGCAGATCAATTCACACAATCTACACCCGCCAAAAAATTGCCACCAAAAAAGCTGTCGACAATGTTGTGTTCTCCCATCAATGTTGAGGTAATAGATGTTGAAATGACAGAGAATGAACCAGCAGCAGCATTCACCGATGCATCAGAACCTGATATCGGCGATCTTTCTTTCAGTTGTGGTGAAATGTCCTCAACGATGCAGTCCGAAACAAGTGTGACACCGGATGACAGTCTAATGAAAGAGGGCAAATACATAGGAGGTCATTACGACCCAGGCGTTAAGGGTTAACGCCGTCGTTAACCCTTAACACCTGATTCCAATTTTAACGGCTGCTTTTAGCAGGCGTTAAAATCCATGGCGCTAAACCGCCTTGGTGCTAATTACGGCACCGTAATTTACGGTGCCGTAATTAGCGCCTTCCCCACTCCCATTATGCCCTATGGGGCAAAGATGGGAATGGGGAAGGGTAAATGGGAAATGGGGATTTACTGCCCCACTCACCTTGGAATGGGGCGGTAAATACGCCATCCACCATGGTGGTAAAGTTGGTGTACTTACCGCCTGGGTCGTAATGACCGCCATAGTATTCGACAGTTGTTTGATGGATATTATAAGTATGCTGAAATGTGGGCATTCCGTCAGAGGGAAAGTATGTCGGAGGCCGTTGATTCATGTGACTCGTCAAAAACAAGGCAGTAACGTCAAAATACATGCCGCCTGTAGATTAAATCATGCGTTCTCATGGTCTACACAACTGATGCTGGGGAAGCTGCCAGCAGGCAATTTACTGTGTGCAGCTGCATCACTTTTTAGTGGGTCCAGTTTTAGAAAGTTAGTCTTTCTTTCAGTTTGTGGGACTTCATTTCATTTCTAAAACGCAGTACTACAAATACCAACATGATTATCTGTTTCCAGCCATTAGTGATGCTTGGAAAATTGAACAATTGTCTCTAGCAAGTACATTTGAAGGGAAACGATTCAGGCTAGCCGGCGATGGACAGTGTGACAGCCCTGGATTTTCTGCCAAGTACTGGACCTACCACTTTCAGGACATGGATAGTAAGAAAATTGTGAGTTCGGTAGTCGTGCAGGTAACACAATGTACATCCTCAGTGGCCATGGAGAAACTAGGATTTATAAAATCAGTGGAATATCTACAATCGAGGGGTATGCACATCGACCTCATAGCCACGGACAGACACGTTTCAATTGCCAAGACAATTAGAGAGCAGTTCCCACATATTAAACATCAATTTGATGTATGGCATCTTGCTAAATCAATCAATAAGAAAATCTCGGCTGCAGGGGAAAAAAAAGGTTTGGAAAGTATTTCACAGTGGTCCCAGTCTATCAGCAATCATCTTTGGTGGAGCTCCAAAACTTGTGAAGGGTATGTGGAAATACTACTTGAAAAATGGCGGTCACTGATGCACCACTGTACCAACGTTCACCGCTGGTCAGAAAACCTACATTTCCATCAATGTGAACATGGCCCTTTGTCCCCAGAGGAGTCAAGGAAGAAGAAGTGGTTGATTCCATCTTCACCGACACACAAAGCCATTGAGAAGATTGTTTTCGAGATTTGAGGGGACTGACAGAATTCTGTCACACAGGAAGTTTAGAGGTGTTCCACAATATGTGCCTAAAGTACAGGCCAAAGCGCTTGCATTTCAGCATACAGAGCATGAAACATAGGACTCTACTTGCTGTCCCATAACGAGAATCTCTGCCGTGAACAATCTACGACTACGGGTAATGTAAGGATGCCTCGCTACACTAAGGTGTTTTCTAAAAGAAGTAAGCAATGGGTCATCAAACCAGTCTATGAGGAAATGGAGTTCGACTTTGTAAAAAGCCTTATTGTTGCTGTACTCGAGAAGCACAGATATGGAATTTTGAACGTTTCTGTGCAGAGCACTGGTGCATTGCCACCAAACATTGCCACTGTGCCATGTCCACCCAAAGCAGAGCTGGTTGTGAAGTACAAATCCCAGTTTAAATAATTGTAATATGATTGTCTTTTTGTAAATAAATGTTATTGTACAGTGTACATACAAAGTATGCTAACCCTAACCCCTCCCTTCACCATCCTGGGTGGCGAATTACCTGGGTGTCATGTTTGACTTCTCTCTCTATTCACCTCATATCGCTGACCTTGTCAATATGTGTATGTATATATTTTTGTTGCTGTAACTACGTTTTGCAAGGCTTGCGTATTGCAAATAATAAAACAAACAAACAATAAATCTCACTTTCAACTCAACTCCTCGGGTACGTTATACTTTCCCTGACCTTCCCCCAAAAAGTCAATGTCTCCATAGTTATGGTTCTCTAGGGCTGCAAAGCTCGCGGACAACAAGGACAAAATTGGGGGCCTCAGAACACGCCAAGCGAGCCGTTGCAGATGGGAGAGAAGCCAGTTCACATTTGCACATTGAGGCCTAGTACATAGATTGATTCGAAAATTCAAGTTCTCACAGATGACTTTACTACGGGATGTTGCAAAGTAAGAATGTATGCTCGTTTAGAGTGAAGGTCAGCGGCTTTGATTTTCAGCTGGCGGCCTGAAGAGGCCCACAACTCACACTGGCAGTGTAAGGTTCTATTGTTTTTTGACCTTGAGAGACAGGGACCATGCCGAAAGGACTTCATTTGAAGGAGGGGTGCAATAACGTAAAAGACGATAAGGCAGAAAATTCTGAAACTAGACCGAGTTTCATGTTAGTTCAGTATACGAAAAATCGTTGTCAAGAGCACAGTGGGATTTACGGCAGAGACACAATAGAAATTGCAAATATAATGTAAGTAACTCTTTAGACGCTTTTATACCGGAATGAAGAATTAATGAATGGATGAATGAATGAATGAAGAGCAAGTAAAACGTTTGTGGGATCGTCTTTGTACCGGGCACATGGGCATGCAGGTCCACATTTCACACGCATGTAGACAAACAGTCGTTTCTCATTGTGTGTTAACCTCGATTTATTTCGTTAGTTTTCGCATTGATTTTAGAGCCAAACATACTCCATTGCACTATCCTTGAAAGCAAATAGTTTCAGATCGGACGTAATAAATAAAATGAATAATATTAATAAAATCGGCTGGCAAGACTAATTATAATTTTTATGTTTTCAAAACAGGTATATCCTACCCTACTGCTACTGCCACCAGTTTCAGACCCCGGCAGATGGTTTCTTCAACCGCCAGCTGCAGCTTATCGTAAAACACTGCACCACTTTGACGATCTTATGGGACGATCGCCAAGGGCCCATATGCCCTTACGCGGTACTAGCGGCTAGAAGCAACATATCAACCTTTACGCTGGCCTAGTGCCTAGTTGATGGAACAGCCTTGCGGTTCACCGTGCGACCAAAGTGCTTCTTTTAAGGAAAACCAACACCTTGTGTACCATAAAGTAACAGCGCGTGACTCACGATAAAACGGAACAGGATTTGCGGATAGAGAGAAAAGAAAAAAAATGACATTCCGATTTAATATGCCAATTGCTGAATATTCTATAAACATTTAATGTTAAATAAATGTACTTTACCAAATGTACCGTGTTGCTGTTTGATTTGAAAGTACAGTTTCATATTCTGAATTGTGTCACGCTGTGTTGTGAGTTGATCTGTGTTGGTTTCCGGGTTCTGTGTGAACTCACGTAGAAGACAACTGGGCGCGTTTGTCTACGCAGCACAGTAACGTCACGGAAAGAGGCGGGTAATATGAATGTTTTGATAATGTCAGGCTCAGGGGATATGATTTAGTGCCGCAAAAGCAGGTCAGCCAGGGCAATGTGGCAAGTGATAGGATTATCACAAAATGGCAGCGCCCTGATGCCTGTTTTCGCGTGCGTTTAATGGACGAAAACTCGGGTAAGGTCGATAGGAAATTTTTCTAAAATCGAGCGACTTATGCTTAAAAACACATGGCTGACCCTTAGGGACAATAAAACATTTTCACCGAACCATTCCTTTAACTCTTGGCAATGCTTGCTTATTTGACTCTTGGCAATGCTTGCTTATACGGCTTCTCGTTATGTTCATTAATTTTTCACATTTGTTTCTTTATATTCTATTTGGATATTCAAAATGAAATGTCTTTTTCACTAAACCGCCCATCCACCATGTCTGGGGCCCCTTTTTCACCCAGACAGACTCACCAGACTTCTCACGATCTGATTTCCTCTTTCTGCGGCTTTCCAGAGAATCGTCTGTGCTCGTGGTCTGCTCACACTGGTTCCCTCTGGCATACAGCATCTTCCACGGCTTCCTTGCCTCCCTGCTGCTTACCTCTGAGCTCCAGTGAACTGCAGTCAGCAGTCCTGCACCTGTGAGAGTTTGGGAGTCCCTCCAACACTCCCAGTACCATCGCTCTGTGCCCACTGCTTTCTCAGCTCCGCCTCAGACTGCCAATGAGCCCCTCTCGCTCTCTGCACCGGATATGATATATATGATATGATTTGTTATTTATAATGCGCTTAATACCCAGCGGTTTCTAAGCGCGAACCTGGGGATCGAACCTGTGTTGCTCTGTGTCGTCTTGTGTCGAAGGCGAGCATGTTCCCCTGAGCTATCCTCCCGAGACACACTCTATACCTCCCAGCATCTTGGGAAGGTGCCTTCTTGCTGCCACGACTTCTGGCCTGGAACACTCCTTCGTGCTCTTCTTTGGGCTTCTTCCTGTGCTTCTCAGCTGAGCTATGTTTAAAGTTCCTGGCTTCATGTTAATGGCCCTCATTACAAGTCAGGTGTTAAGGGGTTAACAGCGCCGTAAAGAGCGTCGGCGCTGTTAAACCCTTAACGCCTGATTCACACTTTAACGCCTGCTTTTTGCAGGCGTTAAAGTCCAAGGCGCTAAGCGACCTTGCTGCTAATTACGGCACCGTAATTTATGGTGCCGTAATTAGCGCCTTCCCCATCCCCATTATGCCCTATGGTGCAAAAATGGGGATGTGGAAGGGCAACTGGTGAATGGGGAATTGCCGCCCCACTCACCTTGGAATGGGGCGGTAATTCCGCCATCCACCATGGCGGAATCTGGCATGGACCATGGTGCTAATAGCACCATGGTCCACCGCCTGACTTGTAATGAGGGCCAATGAGTCCAACAACTCGGCTGCTCATGTTTCTTCTTCCAATCTGTCTTCTGTGTTAATGGTGGCCTCCTCGTCTCAGTGCCTAAGTGGTGTTCGTGTGAGTAAGAATCTACAAAGAGAGAATGTAAGGCTCTGGTGTCTCTTCCTCGTCCCAGTACCGGACTGCTGTTCACTGGGAGATGATTTATGAAAAGGATAAGGAAGGGACTGGTAATAACCTACAAAGGCCTGGGGGATGTTGGGTTCATTAGAAACGGGAAATGGGGGATACCGTGTTTCAGATTCCTCAAACTAGTCTGTTGAATTCTGCAGTGCTACGGTCAGAGAAAAGCTCTCCTAAATTAAACATGCACATCTTATAAGGGCCAAACCAGCAATAATAGCTTTTCAAAGTCATGTACCATTGGAGGACATTTGCATGGTAGCTACATGGGCTACACTTCTCTCATTCTGCCAACAGGTACTCATGGATATTAGCTCTGGGGAATATGCCCAATTTAACCAAACAATCCACTGCAGCATGTATACCTAAAATGTATCAAATCTTTACATTTTCAGGATATTGTGTGACGGATTGGCACCCTCATATTTTCTACTGTGTTATAATCTCCAATAAGTATGAAGGAAAGGGTATGGAATGTAGGAGCACATAAATGTTGCTCATTGCATTGACTAACTACTGTATTCCTAGTCCATAGTCTCCCTTCCTCCATATTCGATTCCCTGCAGCCTCTCTAACAAGAGTCAAAACCTATTGCACTGGTTTAAGGATTGGCACTTGTAGCCAGCAGCATGGCAGAGAGAGGTCCTACCCAAGGTTCCGTGCCCCAGCACTGCTTTTTGAAGTTAAATGCTGCTGCGCCACATGATTCAGTCTTGCCCCTTCCATGGGGATAGCATGCCAAAAGTATGGGGGAAAGGGGAATATGGACAAGAAGTGACTAATCACTAAGGTAAGTAATTGCCTTTTTCTTAACCCTACTCTTAGGCCAACCCTATTACGTATGTTAGTCTCTCTTCGCTACTGCATATTTTTAGGTAACTTGTTCAACCTATTACATTATCACAAAATACAATCTAATTTAAAAGGTATAGTTTTGGACCAAATTTTATGTACACAGAGAGGGGTCCATGCTTCTTTGTCCATGTGCCCTTGGTGACTGTAATGTGCTTCTTTCTCCCACAAATCCAAAGGTGCCAACAGGAAGGTGCTGCTGAACCTGCTTAGTAGTGTAGGAGCTAAGCGCTGCTACCCACCTAGCCCTGCCTCCCCAGAGCCACCCACGACCCTCTATGCCCGTGATTCCCGGAGCAGCAATAGCAGCATAGGTAATGCCTCTCCTTGCTTGCCCCCACCTCTTGCTTATTTTGAAGGGCGATGGGCTATTCTATCAACTCTTCTTCCCGCTAGGTTGGCACTGTGTATTCCTACTTACTAATTTCTCTCTTTTGTTTTAGGAGTGGAGTGTTTTTGTGTGTTTGTGTGTGGGTTAGTCCTGCCACGGCTCCCATTATGCCTTGACCATACACCTAAGCCACTTTGCTTGAAACCCAGTGGAGATTCTTTGGCCATTGTGCTGTTTGTTCACATTGATACGCTTACAAAGCCCTTAAAGTTTCTCAACGATCATACATGGTACTGGAGGGTGAACTTCAAAGCACTGAAAATATGTAAATCCCCATCAATGAAAACAAATTATCCACCTACCCATATGCTAATAACGACAATCATAGTGCAGTCGTTGTTAAGTCACACACACACCAAACATGCATCTACTGTAGGTTTTTTAAACCACACATAAAGTATCCCTGAAGCAGCCAATATTCCCTAACATATCCCTGGTACAACCCTTTTAAAACACACAGACACCTCAACCACTCCGCCAAACTCACCCCAATGTCTTGAATTATGATATTTTTGTGTACATTCTCATCCCTTAGCTGTGGCAATGGCAGCTTGGTCATCATGTTGCTTGTGCCAGTGACTTGCTCAGTTCTTTCTCTTTTGCAGGTATAGAGGATGCTGTGTACATCGCAACCGGCCTCAGTGCTATGATGAACATAAGCCGGGACTCCATGGACTCGGCTGGTGACGGGCTGAGGCAGTAAGTGCAGAAGGAAGAGTGGGCATGTGTTTTCAGAGGCCTCTTTATAAAGACCCAAAATGGAATAGAATCCCAACCCATGGGTACATATGTGCATATGTTTCTTCACTCCTGCACCAGTACCTTAGCCAGTGTCTGATTGTAACGGGCCACTGAGTGCTATTTCTGTGCAGGTGTCTGTTTGCATTCTTCAGCACCTCAGCTGACTCTGTGCTATGATTCACAACTGGATATCACTGATGCACATCTCCCTCCTACAGTGCCATACAAATGCCATACCATGACTTGACACTTTGTCACTCCACTCTTACTCTGTTGTTGTAGGTATCACTTTCAAAGCTGTATGTTGAATGACAACTGGGTGTCACTGGTCCCTGTTCTCTGCTCCTTCCAGGACCTGAGTTAGGGCTCTGTTTTGACTGATTACAAGGAGTCACTCCTTCTTTGGTGTTCGCTTTCATTTTGCCGGACATCTTCTAATGCTAAACGGTAACTGGCTACTGAGTGTCACTTTTATACTGGTGTGTTCGACTAACCCTGTACCTCCTTTAGTGCCTCTTTGTAACTGATTAGTGGGAGTTACAAACTTACTTTCGTATGACTGACCCCGGAGTTCGGCTATTGTCACAACTGTGATTTGTGATTTGGTGCTGTATCTGTTTGCTTCCTCCTGGACCTTAGCCAATACTTCACTCTCTCGGACTGGCCATTGGCTGTCAATGCTGCACTAGTGTGTATGTGTCTAATTTTGCTAGAACTTTAGGGACTATAATACTGTGACTAGCCATCTGCACTGATGTCTGTATGTTCCCACCAGTACATAACCTGACTGGTTATTAGGTGTAATTGTTGGTGTCTGGCAGAAGAGGGGTGTGATTGGCTGATCAATGCCTGAGTTTGAACTTATGATTCACTCTCCTTTCCAGACAGGATCGCCTTCTGTGCCTGGATGGAGGTGGCATTCGGGGGCTTGTGTTGATTCAGCTCCTCATCGCTATTGAGAAAGAAGCTGGTCGGCCCATACGGGAACTCTTTGATTGGGTCTCCGGGACCAGCACAGGGGGAATCTTGGCTCTGGCCATTGTGCACGGTGAGTACTACGCTGTCCCTGTTATTGCATGCACAAGAACATTATACCTACATAACTGCCAAAACATATATGCATCATATCCTGATTGTTGAGGAGCACCGCTCCCATAACTGAGCACGCTAGGATATTGCATGCTCGGATAAAATGGCTATTGAATATCATGCAATAGCCACATCCTAGCTGTGCTTTCAAAAACACAGCATACTGTGATAGTGCATTTAAGGTTACAGTGCTCCCTTACTTGTACATACAAATATATCACACAACATTGACAGTGTCCTTTATTGTGCATAGCCTCTGATTGTGCATGTGTACACATGGAACCCTTGAGTGTGTACAGGAGCTGCACATCCTCCCTGCCTGCACATACAAGGGCATTGTACCTGGCAATTGCCTATACAGGGACACTGCACCTTCCAACTGGATTTGTGGGGACACTCCTGGAGCTTGAGCGATTACAACACTGCCTAATTGTGCATGTGAGGACAGACTTGCCTCCTTGTCAGTAACCTTCCCCTCTTTTTGTCTCTTTACCCTTTTTATTTTCTCTGTAGGTATCTCTCACTATTGACAATTGTTAGCCCTGCCTTATTTGGAATGAGTTTAGCTCTCTCTCTCTGAAGACCCTTTCCTCTCTTCTCCATAGGTGTCTGTGTGTGTGCGATCCTCTTTCTTTTCTATCAGAGTCTTGTAGGACTCCCTCTCAATATTACTCCCTTTCTCACTTTGTCTGTTTCTCTGGCCTCCTCCCCCTTACCTGAGATGTCACTCATATGAAAGGGGTGGAATCAGAGCACTCTGAACAGCAGTTTCAATGAACAAAAATGCTAGGACCTACGCATGTCCAAGCCACCATATGAATCTTCCCTTTTGCACAATTCTGGCACCAACCGCCAGCACTTTCCTCCACACACATGGGGCAGGACTGTCTTTGAGCATTTACATAGTAACATTGTTAGGAGTCTCTCTTGCTGGTCCATGTGGGCGCATTGGCGGCGTGCCATTCCCACTTCAAGATGGCGGACCTTTAGGTCCAAGCAGAACTATTCCATCATGGCTTCACGTAACACGCATCAACTGATGTCTCTTTCCGGAAACTCGGCACTCTGAAGCTGATCACATAAAGCCTACCAACAAATGGTGAGCCTTGTGTCGCAACTTCTCCCTCTTGTTGCATTACACTCCGTGTTCTTTGCCCTTGTATCTACTTGCCTTCCCTAGTTGTCCTATTCCCTTTCCGCGCCTCCTTTGCTACGAGTCCTTGTCAGCAGCCTGTCCGTATCCTCTCCTCCATCTCTTTGCACACAGCTGTCTACATCTTTCAACTGCCTCTTCAGACTTTGTCGCCTTTTCATCCTGGATTAGGGTTTTTTTTCTCTACTCGAGTTTTACCCCTCATTTTTGGGCTGCTCCTCCAAGGGAGCCCCAGTGTTCTTCCCTGTTACCTCAGGGTACACTTGGGCTCCATGGAAGGACAGACTTTTTCTCTATCCGGACAGGACCACCAAACTTAGCAAAGTAAGGTGCAAATGTGACAGATTGCAACGCCTAGAATCTGAAATGATGGTGCAGATGCATGAATTAATAGCCACAGTGCAGAACGTAAGCACTGAAATGCAAGCTATAAAGAATGAAAATGCATATTTACGGCATGCGCTTGCTTCTAGAGACGCCTTACCTTTGGGGACCTTGTCAGCCGAGCCATTGGCAGAAAAATTAATTGTCAACCCCAAATAATTAAAGGAGTTCTTAGACGCCTGTACTGTGGTGTTCTCCTTTAGACAGACCTGATATCAGATTGATAAAGCTAAAGTTGGCTTTGTGATCACCCACTTGCTGGCAGTGCCCTTGCATGGGCTACCCCATTGGTAACAGCCGATAGCCCTCTTCTAAACGATTTTCTGGGGTTTATTACAGCCCTCATAGCCTATTTTTATTGACCGGAATTGACCTACACTACCCAAGAGATCCTGTTCAACGTCCAACAAGGGAATCTGGATATATTGAACTACATAACACGCTTTCAGCAAATGGCACAAGAAATGGCATGGCCGGAAGAAGCCTGTTTCACTCTTTTTCGTAGGGGATTAACTCATGAATTAAAAGACAAGCTGTACAGAGTTCCAAGACCACCTTCCTTTGATCAGTTGTTGAAATTGGTTTTGCAGATAGATTTCCGCATTCAGGAATGGAATTCAGAGAAAAGAAAGAACAGGACAGCCTATCCTCTGTATCAACACTCCGATCACACACTCGTGCCCTCCTCAGGTATTGGTGAACCCATGCAGATTGGAACTGCTTGTGGTCCTCACTCGGAGGAAGAGAAGAGTAGGGGATGTACCAAAGGATTATGTCAGTACTGGGCTTCCTCAACACACCTACTAAACAATTGTCCTTTGGTGCCACCTCGTCGACAGGGAAACGCCAGCTCCCGGAGTTAGAAGGGACGAAGTTCCAGGAGTTCAAGGAGAAAAGTCCCTATGGCATTAACCTGTAACCATTCGAAATACACAAGCCCAGGATGATTGTTTACTTGTACTCAAGGTTTTTCTCTGAGTTAGTGATACACAGATCCTTGAAATACCTGCTTTAGTTGGCTGCGGGGCAGCCGTGATTTTCATGTACCAGATATGGGCCAAACAAAACGGCATTCCTTGTACTACAAAAGGAATTGCCTTACCAGTGGAAGGAGTTGATAGAACTCCACTGGACGGAGGTCCCATACCTCTGTACACCTTACCATTGGTCATACAAATAGCCCAACATAGAGAATAACTGTCTTTTGATCTAATTAGAGCTGCTCACATACCTCTTAAATTGGGAATTCCCCAGCTTTCGCTCCATAATTCCTACATAAACGGGTCCACAAGTACCCTATTTCTAGGCTCTGAGTACTGTGTATCCTACTGTCAGGCAATACCTTTGCTATCCACGTCTTGCTCTGTTAAAGAGAATAAAATACGGGCTAATGGCACCTCAGAGGCGTATCTTATACCTACTAAGTACCTAGCCTTCCAACGTGTTTTTCCAAAAAGAACAGACTAAATCACTACCTCCACATCAAACAGATGACTGCACCATTGAACTTTTGCCTAATACCTCAGTTCCCTTCAGCGGGAAGTTAATATCACCCCCTTTGAAAAAGATTGCCCTTAGGGAATACCTGGATGAAAACCTTGCAAATGGTCTAATTTGTGAATCCACTTCCCCGGCAGGAGCCTCTTTGTTCTTTGTCTCTAAAAAAGACACTTCAGAGCTAAGAGCTTGCATTGACTATAGAGGACTTAACCGCGTAACCCTGAAAGATAAGTATCCTTTGCTATTGATCACAGACATACTAGAATCACTGCAGGGAGCACATGTTTTCACTAAACTCGATTTGCGTGTTGTTTGCCATCTGATAAGAATAAATAAGGTGATGAATGTAAAACCGCCTTTAGGACAGCATTCGGACATTTAGAATACTGTCTCATGCCTTTTAGCTTATCCAATGCTCCCACGGAATTACAAAGGTTTATCGACCATCTCCTTACAGACTTGCTTCAGCATACTGTTAACGCCTATTTAGACGATATTGTTAACTATTCTAGCAACCAACAGGAATATACAGCCCATGAAACTGAGGTACTAGAACGCCTAGATCAAAACATGCTCAAGGCCAAACCTGAAAAATGCATCTTTGATGCATCCTCTGTGTACTATTTGGATTATATAATTTCAGACGAAGGAATCACCATGCACCCCAGAAAAGTCTCTGCTGTATTGAACTGGAAGCCCCTTCTACAGTAAAAAACGTGCAATGATTTCTGGGATTAGTGAACTTTTACTGGAAATTCATACCTAGATTTTCACATACTGTTTTGCTGCTGACTAATCTACTTAAAAAGGATTAAGCCTTTATTTGGGAAGTTAAAGCCGATCAAGCAATTCTGTACCTTAAAAAAGGCTTTTACATCTGCTTCTATTTTGGTTCAACCCAACATCTTGCATCCATTCATCATGGAGACAAATGCTTCAGACACGGTAGTTGGGGCGGTTCGCAAACAAGTACCGCAAAACAAGGATGCACACCCAATAGCTTACTTCTCTAAAACACTCAGTGCCTCATTACACGGATGGCGGTAAGGATTTACCGGTACCGGTAAAATACCGGTAAATCCTTACCGCCTTACTACGAGGTCCCTTTGCGGGTTGGGGGATTTAACGCCTGCTTTTTGCGGGCGTTAAAAACCAACCCGCAAAGGGACCTAGGGAACTAATTACGGTACCGCAATTTGCGGTACCGTAATTAGCGCCTTCCCCATTCCCATTGAGCCCTATGGGGCAAAAATGGGAATGGGGGAAGGGCAATGGCGGAAGGGGGAATTACCGCCCCGCCAACCTTGGAATGGGGCAGTAATTCCCCTTTCCGCCAAGGCAGTGGCGGTATTTTACCGGCATGAACCATGGCGCTAATAGCGCCATGGTTCTCCGCCATCCGTGTAATGAGGCCCACAGTCTGAAAGAAATTACTCTGTTCTTGAGAAAGAACATTTAGCCATTAAATGCACAGAGTGGCGACATCTCCTATTGGGCGCAAGTGAGTCAACCAAAATTAGGACACACCATAGGAATCGTCAAAAGCTTCAGTCATTTGATTGTAGCAATAGTAGACAGGCTAGATGGGCTCATTTATTCCCCAATATCGTTTCTTTATGACGTACCTTCCGGGTGCCAAAAATATAATTGCTGGTATGCTTTCTAGGTGGGCTATTCAACCCTTTGAAAACTGTTTGAGGATATCACCCCACACCTCCTTTATCATGGCTATCGACATCTTTATTCAGAGGATTCAATCACAGTTCTTTACCTCTCCCCCTGACGTAGAATTCTGTACCACGTGGGGTCTTACCATCAGGTAAGGTTTATATTTCAGGGGACAGTGTCTATATATTCCCTTATTACAAAGATCCTTGGCCTTTGCCATGACTCAACTTTAGCAGGACATTGTGATATCTGCAACACCCTGGAACTTTTAAAACGCCAATTTTGGTGGCCTTCTGTGCATCATGCTGTTACCACTTGTGTAGCCACCTGTGCTGTCTGTGCTCAGGACAGAAACCCAAGAACTAAACCTGCTTTTACTCTTGTACAACCTAAATTAGCACAAAGGCCGTGGCAAAGAATCGCATCCGACTTCATTGTGGATCTTTCTCCTTCAGATGGCAATATGGTTATTATGGTTACTGTAGATGGTTTTACCAAGATGGCACATTTTCCCGCTCTCCAGAAGCTTCCTTCAGTCTCTCAGATGAGTGCAGTATTCCTTCATGAAATTCTTCGGTTGCATGGTCTCCCTGATTCGATAACATCTGACAGAGGAGCCCAATATACTTCAGTTTCGGGACCGAGTTATGTACATCTTTAGGAGTCAAACAATTCTTGTCCCCTGGCTTTCATCCTGAAACCAACGGACAGACTGAAAGAGTATATCAAACACTAGAGCAGTATCTCCAGGGTTTTGTTACAGCAACCCAAGATTACTGTTATTCCTTGCTTTCCACCTCTTATGACAACTCCATGACTCTTTTTTGTGCCTATGGTTATCATCCTAAATGGCCAACCATTTCTTGGAAAACGAACACCTTAGTTCCCACCATGGACTCTTTCCTGTCCACACTACAGAATATACAATGGCTGGCATTAAAGAATCTTCAAAAGGCTCAGACATTTCCAAACGCTATGCTGATATTCATCGCAAGTCTTGCATTCCCTACAAGATCAGAGAAAAAGTGTGGTTATCTTCCAAATACCTCCCAGCTCACTTAAAACCCAAGAAGCTTTCTCGTCGATATTTTGGACCTTTTGTAATTGACCATGTACTTAACCCTGTAGCTTTCCATCTCCGGTTGCCTCCTTCTTGGCATTGCATACATCCAGTCTTTCACACTTCCTTATTGAAACCATACAGACCCGGATCACCTTCTTGTGACTCTCTTGTACAACCTCTGCCTGTGTTTGTGGACAACCAGTTGGAATATGAAGTTCAACAGATATTGGACTTTGTATGCATAGGGGCTGTCTACAATATCTTATCTATTGGAAGGGTTACACTCCCTGCGATCGAACCTGGGGAAAAGCGGCAGATGTACATGCTCCACTGATGATACAGAGATTCCATCGGAAATATCCCTTGAAATCATAAGCCGCCAGACATGGTAGGGGGCATGATGGTAGGATCCTCCCCTGCTGGTCCATGTGGGCACGTTGGCGGAGTACCATTCCCACTTCAAGATGGCAGACCTTCAAGTCGAAGCCGAACCAATCAATCATGGTTTCACGTAACACGCGTCAACTGATGTCTCTTTCCGGATACTCGCCTATCAGGTTTCGCCAAGCTTGAATTGGAGAATACTCGACGTGTAGCCGTAGAATTCTTCCTGCCAATGTCTCCCTTTGTATTCCAAAGGAAAACTACAAATGTAGCAATTAGCCGAAAGATGGGATCACTGCAGCAGCCGATGAGGAAAACCCAGAGAATGGATACTGGAGACAGGATTTGGATGGAACCTCATAAAGTACGAACAAGATACAATAAACACAGGGACCGAGTCCAGAACTGTGGCAACATACAACAAGTGACAGTAAGGAATGGGTTTGGAGAGTTACCAACAGAATCCAAGTATTTGTTACCGAGGAGCTCTGCACTACCCAATCTACCCTATACCCGACGGCACAAGGACGCCTTAACGGCTCACTTGGCAGTCTTAGTCCGTATCTATCCCGTCGAAACGAAGACGCCTATCGACCTAAAGTGCCAAATAAAAGTCTCTAGTCCGGGCGCAAATACTGGGTAATGCAGGCTCTCTCCAGGTACTGGATAAGGAGGTTCCGGCAGCAGACTTGAAGTTGAGGAACGTCCGGGATCAGTGGTTCATGCGGTGTAGGAGATCCAGGATGCAAGCAGGTGCGTGAAATCCGGGTCGGCAATGTGCGAGCACTGAGGGAACCAATTCAGCAGGCAGAGCAGGTCAGGTAGCGTTCCTGGTCGGCAATGTGCGAGCACTGAGGTAACCAATTCAGCAGGCAGAGCAGGTCAGGTAGCGTTCCGAGTCGGCAAGGTGCGAGAAGGGTCCAATGGAAATCAGGAGGCAGAGCGGGTCAGGAGTCAGGCCGTGGTCAATGAAGGGGGAAAGCAGGCAAAGTAATGGGAGCAAAAGGGAACTAGAAACAAGAGCAGGAGCAAAACCAACGTGAGCTAAGATTGAAACAATCAGAAGAAGCGAGTGCGGTCACCCGGAAGTGTTTTAATCGGTGGCCGCAACCCCGCGTGACTCCTCCCCCGTAAAGCGCAATAGAGTTGTTTCTGGAGGGGACGCCATAGTCGCCATGGTAACATGGCCGCCGGAGTTCCTCAGTAATATTGGCGTTGCGGAACTTTCACAGTATTACATTTAGAATGCTTGAGAGAAAGCAAGCTTTTATTTGTAGCATTCCTCCGAGTAATCCTCACATACCCACTCTGAAGCTGATCGCATAAAGCCTATCAACAAATGGTGAGCCTTGCATTGCAACTTTTCTCATTTGTTGCATGACGCTCTGTTTCCTTGTGTTCCTTGCCCGTGTATCTACTTGCCTTCCTTCATTGTCCTATTCCCTTTTCTGCTCCTCATTTGCTACGAGTCCTTGTCAGCAGCCTGTCTGGATCCTCCCCTCCATCTGTTCGCAAGTGGCTGTCAACAGCCTTCAACTGGCTCTTCAGTCCTTGTCTCCTTTTCATCCTGGATTAGAGGGTTTTCTCTCCACCAAAGTGTTTCCATTATTTTTGGGCTGCTCCTCCAAGGGAGCCGGAGTGTTCTTCCCTGTTATCTCAGGGTACACTGTGGCTGCACGGAAGGACATACCTTTTCACTACCCGGACAGGACCACCAAACTTAGCAAGGTCAGGCACAAATCTGACAAACATGTGCATTTTGTTTTTGTTTGGGCCTCCCTTGAATCCGTGCCTCGAGTTTTGGGTATCAGATTATGCCCTCTATGATGAATTCTTGGATCCCTCACTAAAACCCTGCCTAAAGTCTCTGCCCAAGTGGCCAGGGAAAGGTACACACTTCCTGATCCTGACCTTGGGGGTGGTGTACTGCGGCAGTATCACCTCGGATGATACAAGGCCCAAGGAAGTGAGGAAATCCAGTGGGATGCGACACAGTATTTATTCTTGAAAGAAAAGCACTTTTTAAGGGTGCCAAAACAAGTGATGTCTTATTGTCGTTATGATGTTCTGGAACCACCTATTAATACTGTGAATGTGGATAAACAGTGGGACATCTCTACATTCCCCCAGAAAATAAAGATTGTTTGAGACTTCTAAAATCAATCCCTAAGGTACAGTGAAACGAAACCTGTAAATATTGTTTCAAACCAACTGCCTACCTCTTTTTTTGTTTTGTTGTTGTTGTGGAAAATCTGTTTGATTTTTCAACAATCATCTACATACACACAGTGCCAATATCACGGGAGAAGATCAGAATAACTCAAATCAAAAAGGGAAACACAGAGAAAATAAGCTCCTAGCATGCCTAGTGACATAAGGGAGGTTATAAGGCACCCCTTCGCTTTACTTGTAGGTATACACAATGCATACATTCTAGCCCCCATCCACTAGAATTAACAGATCTTCCCCACCCCAACAGAATACTTTTAGATAACCTTTGAACCCCAACCCCTTAGCCAACCGGGCCTGTCTCACCCCCCACCCTCCATCTACCGGTGTACATTCCATGCTGTGACAGTATGAACATATGAACAGGAGCAATATGAAGGTCGTTATGGTTCCTGAGCTCACATCTACGAGTGCGCGACTGGTGGGGCCACTCTAAAGGCGTACCAGATTTTAAATTCTGGGGGCTTGGGCACCTAACAGAGCACAGGGTGAGTAGCAAGTAATAACTGTAGTCCGTCCCCTATCTCTATGTGAGTGGGTCTAATAATTCCCATAGCCTGTGGGTTGACATTGGGATTTAGGCGTTTTATAGCAACCCGTTCTAGTGTGCAGATCTTGGCTAGTAGGTTTGTCCATTGTAAGATAGACGGGGGGGAGGTAGCCTCCAATGTATGATCAGTAATTTGCGGGCGGTAAATAGCATGATACCTATGACCCTGCAAACCAGTGTGTCAGAGTGCCAGTCCACATGCCCGGCTCCGAGCAACATTGTATTGGGAGATAGGGTAGCTCTGCCACTGGGAAATCTGATGTAATGCGTTTATGTATTCAGCGCTAGTATCCGGTTAACTTAGGGCAGGACCACAGTATGTGTCCCAAGGTGCCCATATCGGCCCAAACACGCCAGCAGTTGGAGGAGGATGTCAGCCCCATCCTATGCAGCCTGGCTAGGGTGTGGTAGATGCGTTGGATGAACTTAAATTGAATCTCTCTATTTCTAACATTCACAGATGTCCCAGGGATGGCCGAGAAGGAGTCATAGATATCCCCCGTGTCTAGGGTGAGTCCAAGATCTGTAGACCATGCCTGTACCAGAGCGCTGTTCCTATCTAAATTGTGTGGAATGCTCATATTGTAAAAGGTGCAGAGTCGGGTGTGATCGATTTGTTGTTGCTCCAATTCCACTTCTCACAGGGCCGGAGATTGGGCCGGAGGTTGGCAGGAGACGCTGTAGTAAATTGTAGAATTACCGCACAGACCGTCCTATACTGCAACCAGTGTGTGGTGTTGAGTTCTAAAAGTAGGCATCCGGTTTGAAAGGGTAAGATTTGCGGGCCTTTGCACAGGTCTGATCTTTATTCGTGACCACACTGTGGACTGTTGCGGGTGTAACTGGGGTTTCCCACCGATTGCCATAAGTGTATCCACACTCATCCACAAGGGTGCCATTTTAACGTTGACACCCGGTTGGGAGCGTAGTTTATGCCATTATGTGAATGTTGGGCCCACTATTGGATGTGCATTAATGTAGCATGGATGGCACGTCAGGGGGGTAGCAAGAATTTCGACGGGGGCAAGTGGTGCCATCAGGCCCAGGTCTTTTGTTTCCAGCTCGTTTTATCACATGTGTTCAGCCACCTTTTTGCCCAACAGATCTGCACGGCTTGATATTAGCTCTGCCACGATGGAAGGGCCATGCCCCGTCCGCTTTATTGGCCTTCAAAGTTATCGACTGCATGCACGCTTTTTTTACTCTCCATATAAACCTGGAGATGAACTTGTCCAATTCCTTATAGAGCGTGGGGGTGGGGCTGCAGGGGAGCATCGACACCAGATATATAAGCTTGGGCATGGAATTCATTTTAACCACATTTATCCTGTATGTCAGGGATAGAGGTAGTGTTTCCCACCTTAGCAGATCATTCCGTATGCGTTCTACCGAATGGGGGTAATTGAGGTCTTTAATGTCACCTATACACACGCTGATCTTGACCCCTAGATATGTAATGTAGTGTAAATGGAGATGAAAGGGAGCCACCCCTCCCTGGTCCCTAGGGATATCCTGACATAAAGGGAGAATTTTTGATTTTGCCCAATTAACCCGGTAACCTGCCATCGGCCCAAATTCCTGCAGCAGCTGCTGGACGCGCGGGACGGAGATCGGGCTCCTCTTGATGTAGAGCAAGAGGTCATCAGCATATAGAAGAGAGACTCGATGTTCTTCATGTCCCCACAGTAGGCCCTCCCAGGGGGGTCAGTGTGTAACTTAATGGCTACAGGTTCTATGGAAAGGACATAGATTAGCGGGGAAAGCGGGCACCCCTGTCGCGAGGTTGAATGGTGCCGATGTCATACCATTAGTGGTCACCGTGTCTGTATATAGTAGTCGGATCAGGTTAATCAGGGACAAGGGGAAAACATATTCTGTGAGAGCGAGGAACATAAATTCCCATTGGACCTTATGGAATGCCTTCTCGGCGTCAATGGCTAAGATCTCATCCTCCGGGCCTGGATCCTCTGCAATAATGTGTAATAATATGCGGACGTTGTCACCCGAGTGTCTCTTAGTGATAAAGGTAACTGGAGGGACTGCTCAAAAATGTGGGCGGAATTATGAGCTAATAATACTGGAAACAAAGGGGTGGCGCCCTACCACATATATTTAGTCACTTTACATGTACATTTTCTGTAAAGAATTAACCATTTGGCATGCTTAGAATATGCAGAGCTTTGCTTCTAAACTAACTCTCATATAGAAAAGGTGAGCAAACAAACTCTTATAGGTAACCCTTTAGCTTATTTATTTAGCCAGTGTTTAGAGATGCAGATTCAATTCTACATTGCAATTTCAGTATTTCACTTGTATTCAAAATCGTATAGAAAAGAACATAAACTTAATCAACAAATACGTAGGTAAACATTCACAAACAAATATGTACAATCACGTGCAGAGCAGTTTCAGAGCCGTGTAAACATTAGTGGTTAGCCTCAGTGTACAACATATACAAAAGAAAAATCTTGAATTTTTTCGAAAAGGGCAATCAACTGAATAATACAAAAACAGTCAAAATCAAAGAACCATTCTTTCTGCCATTGAATGTTTTGAAGTTGGCTGGTGGGAAAAGGAGCTAGCTGTTGGTCTTATCAGTCTTATCACTCTGGGTCATTCTCCTGGAGCTGGTTTTGGGATTGGCCCCCAATGAATTCTCTCGATGATGTAATCTCAAGGGTTATCAATGTGGAGCACATCTTGTAAGAAATTGTACATGAAGGACTCAAGGTCCCGGCCCTCTGCCTTCTCCAACAAGCCGACCATTCTAAGGTTACATCTTGATCGATTTTCTTGGTCCCCCAGTTTAGCGCCTAGACACTGCACCTCCCGAATGACTCCATCCAGCTCTGTCGCTGTGGTCTTGTGGTTATCTTTCCAGGGAGCTGATGCTCTGTTCATTGTCTGTGGTCCTCTCTTGCCTGTGCGTTGAGCCTAGTCTGGATGTCTTGCAAGTCCCGTTTAATGTCTTGGACAGTGGTATTAGTCTCTTGCCAGTATGGCCTGGAGTTGTGTTGAAATATCCATAGTTGTTGTTTTGCGCCGTGCAGAGCGGCGAGGTAGGGCGGCGTCGATGGCGGAGCTCGCTAATATAGGTGCTCAGTCTAGGGAGGTGTCAGGGTGCGCTGGTAACACAGCACTGGGGTCACATATGTACGCAGTCCTCGTGGGGTCCTGCGCCAGTATCTTTGTCTTAAATCAGGCTTGGTCATAACCTATGGCAGGGGAGGGCTTTGTTTGCCTTCAGACTGCCACTCTGTGGGGTGTTCGGGGCCCAGCACAGCAAAGATACTAAGTGGGTAAGGACGGCCGATGGGCGGCACCCACAATGCACCCAAAGTTACCTCTGACACGGCCGTTGAGGTATCCACCGCTGTGCAGCCGGGTCAATACAATATAGTGATGTGGCCCTCAGTCTCAGGGACCACTCATCATGTCTACCGTGGGCCCGATGGATTAACCCCCCACTTGGGTGCCGGCGCAAATCCTTTCTGCCCCTCCACTCCATGTGGCAGGGGTCTCCTCCATCTGCAAACTTGTGGCATAGCAAGACTCATTGCTTCAAACCTTTGCTTCCCCTGCACCAGTACAGCCTGCTCCTCCTCCTCCTCCTGCAAGCCGGGAGAAGTGCTGGCTTGCCTCTGTGTGTGTGAGAGCAGGGGGGGAGATACTGCTGCGGTTCGGCCCTCACTGACCTGGTGATGGCGTCGTAGTTGGGCTCCTGTCAACTCGAGCCGCAGCACCCAGATGCTCCCAGCGTGGACTCTGGCGAGTCTCCATGCTGAATCCTGCAAGCCTCCTCTTCCTCGCTATGTGGTAATGGCAGGTAGGTCTCGCCGGCAGCGCCGTTGCTGTCCTGATGGTAAGGCAGCAAGAGAGGAACGTCTGGATGGGTCCGGGGCCTGAGTGCCAGTAGGCCACCAGCGGCGGCGGTGAGCCCCCCGGTCTGTGTGCCGCAGTCCATGCCAGCATTCTCCCCCGGTCAACCCCTGGGACCTCTTTGGTGTGCGCCCACAGTTGGTGGCCCCATCTGAGCACTCCCGTGATGTGGGGGCGTGACAGTTATTTTCTGTGGCCTCAGATGCCCATGGCCATCCTGTTATTGCTACCGGACACAGCAGCTTCTCCACTTGCAAACCAGTCTAATTTTGTCAGTCGTTTCAGGTGCTGTTTTTGAGCACGGCCACCGCACTCACTCAGATCAGGCCCAGCAGTCCTCACTGCGCAGCCCAAGAGTCCTCGATGGTTAGGAGATTACTGGCATTCCTTTGAACAGCGCCGGTCGCAGAAGTGTTCCTGCTTCATGTTGCACCGGTCAAGTTGCACATTATAATACGTTAGTGGGAGAAAGTGGACAACTGTTTCCCAACAAAGTCGGAGCCTCAGCAACCCGCGCCCATCTTGCTCGGGCTCTCGAGCGCCCCCCAAATGCCTACCTCTTTTCAAGTAAACTTTAATTCTTCCTCTTTAAATGCGTGTAAGAAAAATAACTATGCATTTAGAAATAAGAAGTGTGCAAGAAAACCTAATTTTGTTGTTTGGGACTACAAGTCCCATAATTTCATGAGTACTGGGACAGGAAGAGGGCTGAAGAGCAATGTTGCATTGTAGGTCAGCCTTTTCAGCTTAATGACCCACACCTGAGGGAAGCAGTGAGGCTTAAAAGGCCCCCTCAAGTGCAGGCTATTAGTTGTAGAGGAAGATGGAGCTGTGAAGTCAGTGGTCGTAGTAGTAGCAGAAATAGAAGCAGAGCATGGTGGTAGCAATCCAAGAAGAAGTGGGTGAACAGAATGGATGCCAGAACTTTAACTAAGCATATTTCAACTGTCTGTTCTGATAGGAACCTGTTTTCCCCAAACTCTGAAGTGCAGAGGTTGTGCAGCGGAAGGCATGAAGGATGCCAGCTTTTCCACATGTGAACCTAATTGCAGAGATTGCACAACAGGAAATGTGCAGCAGAAGGTGTTGTGAAGCCAAGCGTCTCAGGAGTGAGAGTAGCTACTCAATAACGTGACTGACCTGAAGATACCGTCAACAAGGAAGGGTGTGGGTCCAAAATAAAGCCAGTAGTCGTAGAAGCCATGCAGCACGCGAAGTAAGGATTACAGAAGCATGTGAGTGTTACCAAGCTTTCTTATCCCTTGCGTGAACAATGGCCGGTAACTGTATCCAAATAGAAGCACTCGCGTATGAGTAAAAGCGATGTCAAACTGATCGTTGATTGTCAGATAATAAGTCTGAAAAGTAGCACTTGAAGCGAACAGTATTCCTTTCATTCGCTTAAGAGGAAAAGGCAGTGAAACCCTTTAATTGAATATTAAACTTGCTGAAAACAGATGACGGAATGGTTGCGTGTGCCCAAAAATGATTCTGAGATGAAGGGTAATCTCTGAACCAATTTAGTGACTGAATATTAACCTTACAAAGTATAGGCAGCAAGCATTGCCCAAGCCAAGTGTGAAACAAGTGTTGCTTCCCAAAGCCAAAGTGTGGCACAACCATTGTCACAAGCCAATGAGAATACAAGCATTGCCTAAGCCAAGAGTGTGCAAGCATTTCTTAAAGCCAAAAGAGACTGGCAACAAGGTTCATAAACAAACTAATCTGGTTGGCAGGATGCAAAGAGACAAAGGCAAGATTGGGGAAAGGTAAGCTGGCTGCTTGGGATTGTTCTCTTGAAGCTGATATAACTTGCATTGCCAAAGCCAATAAGAGAAAGAAAGAATGACATCCTGGGGGCTCTTTGTGGTTGTCATTGTCGCAGACAGACCAGAGTGGCAAAGAGGCTGCTCTTTTGGAAAGTGAATTTTCAGAAGAAGAGCGCCTTGCTTACTTGATGGTGTTGAAGTGCACTAAAATGAATTTTGTGTTGTATAAAAAGTAGTTCAAAGTCACAAAGAAGCAGACTGTTGAAACTGTGGTAATACTGTGGCGGTCAGTGGATTTGAAACTTCATAGGCACAGTTGAATGTGGAACACTATGGGGCAGGCGAATAGACCCGCATGGTGAACTCCTGCAGAAGTAAACCTGAGAAAAGAGTGGTTCGGGTGGAAGCAGAAGTGCTGTGAAGTCATCATGACAAAGATAGAAGTGTGTTTATTAACTTTACTGGAAGCTGTGTTTCATTTAATTTACCAGACGTTGTGTCTCCTTTGTAAGTTGTGGCAAAGCATAGTCGGGAATACCACTGATACTATTTGATGAAGTGGAAAGTCATTATTCAAGCAAGAAGAGACACTTTTCTGCAGTTTGAACTTTGGTTAATAGAACTTTCTTTTGACACAATGAGGGAACCGAGAGCTGCATTAAGACTTTATTACAAACTCAGATTTCCTTGTTTCTTTTTGTTGAAAATTGGAACTGAATTTACTGTGAAACGTGGGAAAGGGGAGTTCACCCAGTTTGCCAAGAAAGACTGAATTTTATTGTTGGTGTTGTGAATTGCCATATATTTCTTTATGTATTTGATGTTTAAGTGTGAGGGCCACGTTACAGTGTTTTGCTTTAGTTTTTGTAGGCAGGGAAATCCTCGTCAGAATAGGGATAGTGAGGCGTTTGATGAAACTTATAATTTAATAAAATGGCAAAATATGAGAAATCATGCAAAAGTTGTCCGCCTCACATTTCTGACCCCTCACACCTCCTTTCGCTCGAGTATTGGGGACTGGTCATTTGCATTTTCCAGACCCCCAGGATACTATGCCATGAAACAGAACATTTTGCAGCATAAAAAAGCACATTTTGTGGCATAATTTGTTATTTATTGAATCATTTCTGCAGCACATTTTTCATTGACTGGAGGCTGTAAGATTGGCATGGTGCAAGAAAGAAGCAGTGTGGGAGGCTACAAGAAAGCCAATTTGTCATTATTTGCACCTGTTGCATCAATTTTATAGGAAGAGTCTCAGATGCACCCTGCTTGACAGAACAGTGTTTGTTTTGTGCTACGTTTTTGGTTTAATGTGCGTGCATATTTAATATTATTAACTTTATTGATCATTATCACGTGTAATGTTGAAAATATTCCCCTTCGAAGGGATTGTGTCCTCCGACGTATTCCTTATCTTAGATATCTCCTTCCAGCTCTGCTGGCCTCGGAAAATTTTTCTCTAGAGGGCGCTGCGCTTCGACGTCCTCCGAGTCGATGTCCCTCGACAGCCGCCGTGTCGACGTCATCCTGCCTATAAAGGCCGCGCGCAGCGTCCGTTGCTCAGTTCCGTTTTTCCACGCTTACTCAGTGCCTCGGAATACCGTTGCTCAGTTTTGTCAGGTTAATCCTATTTACCTCGAGTTATTCGATCCGTACTCGATGGCTTCTTCGTCGGAACCGACAACTCCTCGGTCCGGCTTCAAAAAATGCCGAGATTGTGGGAAAAAGATGTCGCTGACTGACCCTCACAGAGTTTGTCTGTGGTGTTTGGGAGCTGAACACCATTGTTCGGAGTGCGAGGACTGTATGTCCATGACAGCTAAGGCCCTGAAGGAGCGTAGGGGGAAGCTGGAGAAAGGTAAGACTTTTAAAGCTTCTTCTTCCTCGACGAAGTCGAGACATTCGTCTCCTCGTCACCATTCGCGCTCCAGGTCTCGGAGTGGGTCCCATCACTCCTTGAGATCGAAGCACTCGAAGAGGAGACGTCGAAGATCCCCTTCTCCGTCTTCCTCTTCCTCTGTTTCTCCAAAGAGAATCCCTTGCCCCACGAAACATAGTTCCCGGGCTGAATGGGAGGAAATCCGCAAAAATATGATGTGCGTCTTCGAGAAAGCGGCCTCGACCCCCTCGAAGACTGCCGAGAGCGATGCTCTGGTCGAAAGACCCGAAGGTCAAAAACGCAGCGAGTCGTATTACCCGGCGAAGGAAACTTCTCGAGCGCGTCTCGAACCCTCGAGTAAGACTATGACCTCAAAACCTTCTTCGAAGGTTCCGTCGACGCCGTCGACGAAGGTTCCGTCGACGCCGAGGTCGGTGTCTTCGACGTCGTTGTCGAAGGGACCTTCGACACACGGGTCTGTCGACTCAACGCCATCTTCGACACCGGCGTCGACGCCAAGAAAAGTCATGGTTACGACACACCCAGTGGCTATCCCCAGGTCCTCGATGACGATGGCGTCGAGATTGTCGACTTCCTCGAGCAGAATCCCAATTCTGTCGAGGTCATCGAGGCCTCCGCCTTTGTTTTCGACGCCACGCCCGAAGCCTTCGGCGTCGACGACATCGATGTTTTCGAGGCCGATTATGACAAGTTTGGCACCCTCTGCCTTGGAGATGGGGTTTACACCCTTTATGAGTTCAGAACAATTGAGAACTATGTCCTCAATTATGGAAGAGGGTGAATTGTCTGAACAGGAAGACACATTTGAGTTGCAGGGACCTGCAACCCCAGTTAGAGAGGAGTTATCCTCTGAAGAACGCAGGCTAAAGGATCTTCATGATTCCTTACATGAGGCAAGTGGGTTAGACACTTCCCCTGAGGTGGAGTTTGCTAGGCCAGACCCAGGGGAGCATGCTGAAACCCCCTATAGAGCCTTAATGGCCAGGATCACAGAGTTTATGGGGTGGTCTGCACCTTCACAGTCTTTCCAACAAGATGACCTCACAGATATTCTTGACAAAGGTCCACAGGAGGATCCTATAGTGCCCTTTCATAAAGCTCTTCAGAGGAAGATTATGACAAACTGGGAAACCCCAGATGTCGTCCCAGCAGTAAATAAAAAACTGTCTACAAAATACAGGGTATCTTCTGCAGACCCGGAGTTTTTGTCAAAACACCCATCCCCAGAAAGTCTGGTGGTACAGGCAGCATCTTCTACTGATGCCAAGACTGCTTACCCTACCGTCCCACAGGACAGGGACGATAAAAAATATGATGCTATGGCAAAGAAAGTTTTTTCGGCATGTAGCATGGCGTTAAAATCTGTTAATGCTACTTGCACCCTTGCTAGATTCAGCCATACACTTTGGGAGTGTGCTTCTACAGCGGCTGACTGCATCCCGGAGGGAGAAGAAATGGAGGCGTTCCTGAATATCATACAGGACGGGAGAGACGCTATGTGCGAATCCCTCCAGACGGGCATTGATTCGGCTGACAGTATCAGCAGAGCAATGGCGGCAAGTACAACAACCAGGAGATTCGCTTGGTTGAGAAAGTCTGGTTTTGCCCCAGATGTGCAAGCCAGGCTCTTGAACATTCCATTCGATGGCTCTTCTTTGTTCGGGAAAAAGACGGATGACAGTTTAGAGAAACTGCAAACTTCAAAAGCAGCAGCAAAATCCCTAGGCGCTGCAATCCGTCAGACACCTTTTCGTCCCACAGGAACCTCTGCGAGGGGCAAGTCCTTTCGCTTCTATTCCGCATTCGGAACAGGTAGAGGACGGCCGGCTCAAAGGGGACAAAGAAGAACTACCCGAGGTGGACGGGGTAGATATTCAAAAGCCGCAGCAACAGCAGGTGCCTCTTTACCATCGGCATCTGCATCAGCCGCCCCAAAACCACTCTGAGGACTTCCCTCACAGGACACCTGTAGGAGGCAGGTTGACTCAACATCTGGCGGAATGGCAGGCTATCACGTCAGATGCTTGGGCATTGGAAACAGTTGCCCAAGGTTACTGCCTGCCTTTCCTACGCATACCTCAGAGTCATCCACCGGGGATCAGCTCCCAGAAAGCTCCAGATCCGCTCCTCTTGCAGGAAATTTTGGACCTGCTAGAGAAAGGTGCCATAGAACCGGTACGTGTAGCGGAGAGGAACAAGGGCTGGTACTCCCCTTACTTTCCCATTCCAAAGAAAGACGGAGGACTGAGACCCATCTTGGACTTGCGAGAATTGAACAAATTCCTCAGGAAAGACAAATTCAAGATGAAAGATGGTCACTCTTTCTCAGATCCTTCAGGCCCTTCAGTTCCAGGACTGGTTGGTATCTCTGGATCTTCAGGACGCTTATTTTCATGTGCCTATCCATCTCAAACACAGGAAATACCTGAGGTTCGCAATTGGCAACTCTCATTATCAATTTCAAGTGCTGCCATTTGGGCTGACCTCTGCTCCGAAGGTCTTCACCAAGTTAATGTCGGTAGTGGCGGCAAGTCTAAGGAGGGAAGGGATTCACGTCTACCCCTACCTGGACGATTGGTTGATCAGGGCTGTATCTTCGGAACAAGCTCAGATCCAGCTAAATCACATTTGCCACTCCCTTCACAGACCGGGCTTCTCCCTCAATTTAAAGAACTCACAAATGATACCATCGCAGAGACTCCAGTTCATAGGAGCAATCCTGGACACTTCCCTGGGAAAAGCCTCGCCACCAGAGGTGAGGGCTCAAGATATTCTACAGATGTTTACCAAGTTCCAAGATGCCCAACGTCTCCCAGCCTTCGACTTTTGGAGGTTGCTAGGCCTCATGGCATCCTGCATTTTCCTAGTGCCAGAGGCTCGCCTGAGAATGAGATCCCTCCAGTGGACACTGAGGACTCAGTGGTCACAATTCTCAGGGAGAATGACAGATCTTCAGGTTCTCGACAGGGTGGCTCGAGACCTTCAGTGGTGGGCCTGTCAGGAGAACATTCTGAAAGGAGAACAGTTTTGGCAACCCTGGCCGGAGATAACAGTAGTCACGGATGCCTCACTCACGGGGTGGGGAGCCCACGCCAACGACTTGACCATCAGCGGTCGTTGGTCTCCATCGGAGTCCAGACTACATATCAACCTGTTAGAGCTGAGAGCCATCAGACTTGCGCTGAAGGCCTTCCTGCCAGCTGTACAAGGGAAAAAAAATGTCCTGATAATGACGGACAACACGGTGGCCATGCATTGCCTCAACAAAAGAGGAGGCGTAGGATCACTACCCCTGTGCAGAGAGGCGATGCAGCTCTGGTTTTGGGCAATCCAAGAAGGAATCTCTCTATCGGCAGTTCACCTAGCCGGAGAGAAGAACTTGACAGCGGACGCTCTGAGCAGGCAGAGTACAGTCTCAGTGGGAACTAGCTCAGGAAGTCCTTCAAGAGATCTTCGCCCTTTGGGGAACCTCAGGTGGATCTGTTTGCCACCAGCGTCAACAGGAAATGCGATCTGTTCTGCTCAAGGGAATTTCCCCCGAGAGGAGCTCTGGGAGACGCGTTCATAGTGGACTGGGAGTTTCCGCTTCTGTATGCGTTCCCACCGGTCCCTGTCATTCCTCAAATGATCAGGAGGTTCAGAAGATTCCGGAGAACCATGATCCTAATTGCCCCGGATTGGGCCAGGAGAACGTGGTACCCCGACCTTCTAGACTTGTCCATCTGCCCTCCAATTCGCCTTCCACTCAGAGAGAACCTACTCTCACAGAAGGGAGGTCAGGTTCTCCATCCAGACATCAAAACCCTAAACCTTCACGCTTGGCTTCTGAAAGGCTGAGGTACAAGGATTGGGACCTCCCTGATGATGTTATGGAGGTGTTGCTTTCGGCAAGGAGGCCAGCAACAAAGTCTTTATACCGCTGCCGTTGGAACAGATTTTGCAGCTGGTGTAGAGAACAGAATATCGACCCCTTTTCATGTGGTACACCAATGGTTTTGTCCTTCCTACTCTATTTGGCGAATTCAGGCCTTCAAGTTGGCACCATTAAGGGCTATCTCGCAGCGCTATCCATCTTTAAGCGCACTGCGGAAGAACCATCCTATTTCAAGTTACCCTTGGTAGTACCGTTTCTAAAGGGGTTAACCAATGTTTATCCCCCAAGACCATTCCAAGTTCCCCTATGGGATTTAAACTTAGTCCTAACTTTCCTGATGGGCACACCTTTCGAACCACTCCATTCTTGTTCGTTAAGATTCCTTACCCTTAAAACTGTTTTATTAATAGCACTTACATCTGCTAGAAGGGTGAGCGAATTACAAGCTCTTTCTTGTAAACCCCCTCATACAATCTTTCACAAAGACAAAGTTGTCCTGCAAGTGAAGCCTAATTTCCTCCCAAAGGTGGTTTCTGAATTCCATATCACTCAGAAGATTACCCTACCATCTTTCTATCCTCCTCCTCATCCGGGGAAAGAGGAAGAGAGTTTACACAGGCTGGACCCTAGAAGGGCATTAAGTTTTTACATCAGTAGACTAGCCAGGATAAGACAGTCAGACCAGCTGTTTGTAGGTTACACAGGTCACAAGCTGGGGTTACCAATAACTAAGCAGACCATTTCCAGATGGATCATTCTAGCCATTTTGGAATGTTATAAACTGGCAGGGAAAGAGCCCCCTCAAAACCTTAGGGCTCATTCGACCAGAGGTATTGCAGCTTCATCGGCCCTCAAAAGAGGTGTGCCGGTTAAAGACATCTGTGCGGCCGCTACATGGTCGTCTGTCCATACCTTTACACGATTTTACAACTTGGATTCCTCCTCCAGTCGAGAGACTAGGTTTGGAAGGGCTGTACTGCACTCTATTCATCAATAGAAGACAGCGTGAAGTCAGTACTCCCTCCTCCAATAATAGAATACTGCTATGGGAGCCTATCTAAGATGAGGAATACGTCGGAGGAAACAATCCCTTCGAAGAACAAGTTACTTCTTACCTTGTAACGTTCTTTCGACGGGATGTTCCTCCGACGTATTCCTTATCGACCCTCCCATCCATCCCCGCAGTTCTACTTCCCTTGTTGTTGCAGTTTACGCTTCTTCAGGGTGATTAGTCTAGTCCAGACAGAAATACTGTGGGCTACAAAACGGAACTGAGCAACGGACGCTGCGCGCGGCCTTTATAGGCAGGATGACGTCGATACGGCGGCTGTCGAGGGACATCGACTCGGAGGACGTCGACGCTCAGCGCCCTCTAGAGAAAAATTTTCCGAGGCCAGCACAGCTGGAAGGAGAGATCTAAGATAAGGAATACGTCGGAGGAACATCCCGTCGAAAGAATGTTACAAGGTAAGAAGTAACTTGTTCATCTATGTTCTCCAATCCACCAAGCACCCACACAGCTACATCCCTCACACCAATTCCCCTTCACAATTTACACTCCCAGCCCTCTCACCTTGCCAGTCATGTGCATACTAACATGCTCTGTCACACTGCAAAGCCACAACTCGCACTCCCAGTCCATGCCACACTCCAAACCATGCTCCCAACTCACTCCTTACCTTCCCCAGTTTCTCCTGCAGTCTACAGTCTTTCACTCTTTTTCGCTCTTTCTACATCTTACATCCATTCTCCCATTGTATCACACACTTCGCCCATCCTTTCTCCCAATCTGCAGCTCACTGCCTGTTTCTGACCAAACGCTCCCTATCTGCTTTCTGGCCCACTAGTCCACTACACACTCTAGTTTTGGCCCTCTGCTCACTCTCTGCTTTCTGGCTTTTTTGCTCCCTCCCTGCTTTCTAGCCAACCACCCTCCGTCTTGTCCACCGCTCCCTGCGGCTGTCTTGCTGACTGCTTCCAACTCTTTCCCACTGCTCTCTTTCTGCTTTCTTGCCCATCACTTCCCATCTAACTCATCGCCCTTCCCCCTCTCCTTTCCCCCTCATAGTGTGTCTATTGTTTTAAAATGTAGATTTTGGACCAGATCCTCAAAAAATGGGGCATCTAAAAACAGAGCAGAGGATGTGCTGCTTATAGATGCCCCATTTTTAAACGGGCAGGTCACCTTACCCTCAAAGGAGACCTGTGCATTTCCAGGGGGCTAAGCTATAGCGCAAATGATGGGCTTGCCAGCCGACTTGACTACATTAGTGTTGGAAGTGCTCTCAGCACATTTCACTGTGATGGGCCTTAAAGGGTCTGTTATTGTAAAAGTTGATTAAAAAAATATGTATATATTTCTATCCCATTTGAGGAATAGCAATACAAATGAGACCTCGGCTGTTCATGCCACCGCGGTCACACTTAAAAAAATGTCATGACAGGGTCAGGAAAGGCCCTGTCATGCAATGCCCACCACTCTGTACCTATTTGAAGCAGGTGCATGGGGTTGCCTTAGTTTTCTGCACATTTAAAAGCACATCCTGTTTGTGAAATCGGGATATGCTTTTAAACGCCCAGAAAGGCCCCCTGATTTGTGCAAATGCGCAAGTAGGTGAAATAGGCCATCTGAATGTCTGCATAGAAGATGCAACCATTCAGATGTCCTTCGTGGATTGGGTTGCTCCTTTTTTTGGTGCATTTTATTACTTGCACCCAAAAAACGTTTGAGAACCTGGCTGTTTGTGTGTTTAAAAAAGTTTTTCGCTGTTGTTTTTGCAAAAACGACATTTTTCAGGATCGCGAAATCGCCATAAAATGGTGGGTCTGATTTTATTTTCGGTCACTGCAGACTGAACTTTGGCGGTTGAAGGATATTTTTTATCTCCCTCGATCTAAGGGTAAATACAGCAAAAATGACTGCAAATGCGAATATGTCGAATTTGTTGCAACTACTTTATGTGAAAATAAATGCAGGGTGAGACTCCTCGCATCTCCCCCACATTTCCCCAATTTCATGTATACCCAAACCCAACCCCCCTATCTATATTTTCACATAAATTAGTTGCAAACCATTTGATATTTTTGCGGATTTGCAGTAATGGTGTTCGCAGTAATGGGGTGATACCAGCTAGGCAACTGCTTTATGATGCAACACCAAACTACAAGCCATTTACTGAGCCTCCCTATTGTCGGGATAAATTCTGAGCTGCTGCCATTACCAGGTTAGAAAGACGAGGGGACTGGCCTGACTTTTGTGAAAAGTACTTGCAATAGGTAGGCTCGGGATGGTCCGTCTCAAGGAGGCAGATGGAGCGGGGATTGTACATCGAGTGGTTTAGTGAAATCCACGCATGAACTGAACGCAAGATCAGAGAGACTGTAGTCCCCCTCAGTATTCTTTTTTTAACAATGTTTAACTGAACATGGCAGAGCCATTATATTGTTGAGCGGGTTAGTTTGGGGGGTGGGATTTGGTTGGGGTGGGGACGGGGGGGGATAAAGTTTGTGTTGATGATAACTAAATTTTAACCTCTCTCTGTCATCCTTACTGAGCATTTATAATTTAATAAAAATTGAAGTTTTAAAAAAAGAAAGACGAGGGTCCATCTGCTCTTAATAGAGGAGTGGTCCATCTTCTCTTAATATGAGGAATTGGTCATAAGATACTGCCTTAGTGGGCAAACGTTGACCCTATGGTTAAGGTGTTCCTGGGCCATATTTAGATGGCAGGACTTAACCCATACATTCCCTGTAGAACTCTGTGGCCTTTAAAAGTGCCCTCTGAGTAACCTCAGTGGAAAGTCTAATCAAACTGGACAGAGTAAATGCACAGTGGACTAGTGTATTGCCATTGATGTACCATCTTCCACACACTATATTGGAGCATAAGGACTCACCCCTTTCGAGTAATTAAGCATGTTGCTCTTGAATGTTTCTCTGATACATATATGCAGGGGCATGGCAGAACACAAAGTAAAACAGTGGACGTTGGACCCGCTCTTAAGAAAAAAGTGCCACCTGAACATTCTGGCACAGTGGGCCATGATCCTAGCTCGTGAAACTTTCCAGGGCCACTGAACCCTGGATCACGCGGTAACACCCAATTAGATTGAAAAAAAAACGGACCGTATTGGCCGTTTTGATCTAATTGGGTGTTACCGTTTTGTCTGAGTATAAAACTACCGAACATGAGGAGCGAGGGCTGCGGGGGTGTCTCCCACTCCCCATGTTCGGTATTTGGGGGTTTCAGAGGTGCAGGGGTGTCCCCCGCTTCCTTGCCATTGGCTGCTGGGATAAACAAAATAATAAATGAACTGACAAAACGGGTGCCCAAGCAGTTACACCGTGGGCAGTCCACCCACGAATAAAACATTTGCGGGCAGACAACCCCGATCTGAACGTGCCTCTCAGGTCATTTTATCCCGTTAAGTATTTTGTGTGAAAAGGCCAGCACTTGGACCTTGTCAAGAGGGCATGGGAGCCGCTCTCAGGCAAGGGTAGGATGCTCATCAAGGAGCAATCCAGAACCAGTCCTTCCTCAGAGGAGGATGGTGACGGTTGAGAAGGTCCCAGTTGCTACCCCCCCTTGTGCCAACATGCTGTTATGCAGTCCTTATTTGTCTCACACCATGCCTCCTACACAAAATACTTGACAAACTCTCTGTTTTTTTAGTCAGCAGAGCAAGCATCAAGCAAGATCGTCAGCTGCAGAGTGCTAGTACCTCAGCGCCAACTGCACTGCAAACATCAATGGAGCCCTGGACCGGTGTAAGCACCACCGTCCCTCCTGCTCCCAGTGCTATCAGCGTTCTGTGCTGGAAGGAAGAGAGACTGAGGGGGGTGAGCTCACTGACAGCACCAACATAAAACAGCAGCAGCCGGAGCTGCACAACGCTCCTCAACGCCAGGAGCAAAACGCTGCCACTGGCATGTTGTACGCTAAACCACCAGAGGTATTGAAAAAGGACTCCGAACCCTGCGGGACTTAAACTTACTTCGGGGGAACTCAGAACTGATACCTCTAATACGAACAGGGACACTGAATGTCAAGGGCCCCCATCAGTATTCTGTGGCAGGCCCGCACAGGCAAAAGGGGTGGCGCTTAGCCTGCTGTTGCAGGATTTTGCTGATTGTGTCACCTCCCGGTGCGGAAGACATGGCCAGATTGGCTAATGAACGTGGACCAACCGAGTGAGGAGAGGGAGTATGAAAGGGAAGTCAGGAATCAGAAAGTTGTGGATTTTTTGGGTTAGGTCAGAGAAGGTTGTGGGCCAAGAGACCAACAGGAGGTAGGAAGAGGCAGCGTATTGTGGAGTGGATTTCTGGAGAAGGTGAGGTTTTGGTTAGTGAGTTCAAGTGGTACCGTAGTGTCATTGTGTGTGTTAATGTGGTTAGACAATTTAGTCTTAGGGGTGAGAGTGATGTAAATGCAACTGAGTGAAAGGAAAGTGACTTAGTGGTGGGGGCGAGTGAGTATTAGTGTGGAGGAAGTAGTAGTGTGAAGGGAGTAGTAGGATCAGAGGGAAAGTAGTAATATCAGCGGGTGGAGACGAGGCCTAGAAGGAGTGAGCGACATGCGAGTCACAGCAGAGAAACAGGAAGAAAGGGGAGAGGTGGGTGGAGTTGAAGGAGGAGAGTAGTAAGAAAGGACAGGAAAGGGAGTGAGAGACTGAGTGTGGTAGAAGGTCTGCATCCAACAGGGTATCTGTAAGGCACAATCCCCCTATCCATATAGAACACTAACAACTGGATAGAGTAGGGACAGTTAGTAAGTCCCTGAGGGAGTTTAGTTAGAGAAGGCAATTTGCCTTTAGGTCCTCATATCTAGTACAAAGCAGACGCAGCTAGTAGAAGCCAATCTTGGCTCAGCGATGACTGGGTTGGGGAGGCGGTGCTAATCAAGATGTAAGAGAGAGGCATATCCTTAGGGGGCACACAGATTTCAGTATAAACTCTTGAACCGTCTCTGAGGTTTTGAGTAATTCTTGTGCTCTCTGTGACAAGTGGTTTCATTGTAGGATCCTAGAGACCCTGAGACAGAGGACACCCACTGCCTGCCAATCGAACATGCTAAAAGTGGTTTGAATCACCCCAACAGCAAGATTGCTGACAAGGGCTGCAAACTATGTCCTACATGGGGATAAAGAGGTGGTGGTCTGAGGAGGGAAAAGGCGCTGGTCAGGACTGATCTCCATATAGAGGTTACCACAGGAACATACAGGAGAATCGCTCCCAAGTCTGGTCTAGCCCACTCACTGGATATGGACATAGGAGTGATCGAAAGGGGCTACCAGCAGGAGACCAAGGTCGTTCTATTCAACACCTATCAGATTAGGACTGGCCAAGTTATAGCCCAATTAGTCTGTGAGAAAATTCTGATCCCGAAGGTGGAGGATCTGGCCTACACAGCAAGGCGCGAAGCCAGCTTGGGAAAGAAGAAGGCCAAGCCAGAAATTGACCAAGATCCACAACTGTGGCTAGATCACTTGGCGTCCAACCTGGCCAAAGTCCTTGGAACGAATCCCATTCAACAGACATACAAGCCCGAAGATCACACTTTAAGGTCCCTGCACCCGCTGTAGAATAAGGAACTTCGGTCCAAAGGCAAAGACCAGCAGAGAAAATGGTAGAGCCATTAAGATCTTTGGAACTCCTACCCGTAGGCTGTGAGGAAGTTGGCCCCTACAAAACCGTCACAGTCCAGCCTTGGTGCCGGATGTCTAGAACATAACAAAAGCATATTTTCTCCACCTGAAGTCTGAACCCTAACACACTCCGGCCAGCAGGCAGAAGAGGAGGAGGCTGAGAAGGTGAGATCAGACAAGATGGCATAGATCCCTAAAGAAGGCCAGAGTTGCTGGGGTTATCAGAACTCATATTGCTGGAGAATGCCACTGAAAAAAGGAGAAAGTCAATCCCAGCCAGAGTCTCAGAGACCTACCTTTCTGGGACAGCCCGGAAGAGTGTTAATGTCAGAAGACAGGAGCCGAGCCTTGAAGCAAACCAAGGACAACAAGACCCTGGAGGAAAGGGCCTGGATACCCAGCAGTCAAGTAAGGGCAAGGACAATCTGGAGTTGAGACAAATAAAAGGAAGTGAACTCATAGAAAGTCAGTTCCCGCCTAGCCCATCCTGGAGGTGAAGGCAAGGCTTATTCCATTAGCCGACCCAAGTCAACCTAAGCCGAGTCCACTTCTGGGTGTGAAATGCAGTCACTCCTTTAGAAAAGCTGTATATTTCACCAACTGCAGCCCAGAAGGCCACAAGGAGGATGCATTAGAAATGAGGTTAATGAACCCAGGAATACATTGGGAGGAGATCACGCTTGAAGGATTCCTGCCAGAGCGAAAAAAACAACCAAACAAACCAGAGTTATTGAGCAGTCTTTTTCCCTGAGGTAAAATAAGTTCAAAACCAAAGTTAACTATCACTACTGAGGAAGTTGATTGAACATTCCAGTGAACCAGAGGCTTCCAGCTCTTTAAAATTAGGTAGCAATACCCTTGAGATGGATGGGGATGCAGAAATTAATCAAACATCAATAATCGAAACGACAAGGATAACTGTTTTAATATCAATTATCTAAAACAGGGAGTACAACAGACATCAACGGACGTTTCAGCGCACGTTCTCTCAATGCATCTAAAAAACATTCTTTTATAGCAAAAAATCGTCATAGATGACGTCAACCTACCTATTACTAACGTCATCCTATGTGGCAAACAACAAAAACCTAGTGGCAATTGTGATTGGGTCTAAGGGAATATCTAAGTATACAATCCATACTTGTCTAAAAGAGTGAAGAAAAGTGATTGGTTTCTTAACATCAGGTGGGGCAGCTAGGCCCTCCCCTTAAACAGGTCACTATGAACATCACTAAATACACAACCTCCCATTGGTTACACAAATTATAGGACCCTTAATCACGTAGCCCCCGACCATTGTTTGGCACTCTAAACTCTGTCAGTACTTTTCCACCTACATAGCAGCACGCAGACTGAGCTTCCAGGTGCTGGTGAGCTAGTCTTCAACCATAGCTTCCAACCAATTAGCATAATCATCTATCATCACCTCAGTGGTCTGCATGTCAATTAAGGCTTTGAACCTGTCCTTGGGAGTGTTCTATTGCTCTGGAGAATTCAAGGGAGTGAAGGCATGCTATGCCTCCATGCGTCAGTGTGGTCGTCCTGCTCGTCCAACTTCATCCTTCCATGTGACTGAAGACCACAAAATCATGCTTCTGGTGCATTAAAATACTATTTTCTAATAGACCTCTGACGTCTTCCTTGTTTTTGTCCATGCCCTCTAAACAGGAGCTTCATTCTTTCACACGATTTATATCCAATGTCTGCTCACCCCAGCCTGACATGGCCTTAGCTTCTTGGCTCATCCAGCCTCGCCTTTCTGAGTTTCACTCCTGTTAATTCAATTGCTTTTAACTGCGACCCACTGGAAAAGAGGCCTTCCTTTTTTAGCCCAGCTCTGCTATAACACGTAGTGGAACATCCATTCTTTACTCACTCCTATATATATTTATAAACATTGGCGCATGCCGCAATCTATTCACTGTTTAGCTAGCCTCAAGAATACTTCATCTGCTTGCGTTTCTTTGTATATGTACACGTGTAAAATCACTTCATATCTTCATCATTTCTGTAGCATAAGTTTCTTCATCTTGATCCCAAGATGCCACTTATCTTCAACACTTTCTTGATGCCTTATAGAATATCTGCATCCTCTAGTCTCTACAACTCTCCTATGTGCGTCGGCTCGACTATGTGTGATGTCACCATTCTCCTTTGCCATTCAGCTGTCCTGTTTCTTCTAGGATTTCATTCAAATGGCCATCATACTGTCTCACATGCAGGTATGGTTTTCTCAATGGGAACCTTGCTTCCAGGATTCTCCTTGGTATTGGTATTTTCACTGGTACTGCACGTGTCTCACACTCTGGTTCCCAACATATAGGCATATGTTCAAATGGTTGAAGTGGTTGAGGTGGGGCTACTTAGCTCCTTCCCTACACCATCTAATGGTCATGGTCCAGGGACTTCCGGTCAGAGCCTTGTTTCAGTTGGGGAGTAAGCAGACGGCCATCAGAGCCGATCTCAAAGCCACTGAGGAGCTCCACTCTAACTCCCTGACTCAATATGTTTTCATGGAGATGCCGACCTCTACCCTCAAATGACTATTAACATCAACATAAGGGGAGGCAGCAGTTAGTGCCAAGCAGTCAGTGCCAATAATAGATGTGATGAATCAACCTCCGAGGCACCAGTGATCCAGAGATGAATATCGGTTTCTATCATCAGCCCCACACCTCTAGTATACTACAAGGGATTCGAACAGATTGAAAACACAAGCAAATTATAAACCTCCTTGTCCAATTTTGGTAACATGGACGGAACGACAGGTTTATTTCTGCAAGGTCGTGGATCATTGGCTAGTTGCAACACAACGAAAATACATTTATTTCCCAATGTCCCGTCAAGGTTGTATAAAATGAACGAAAATAAAATTATTACCCAATGTCCCATCAAGGTTGTATAAAACGATCTACTTTCTTATTATGACAATAGACCGTTCTAGCACACTACAAAATACAACCCACCCTGTAAAGGAATGCAGAAGACAGACCGTTTCAAGAAGGAAAAGGGATGCACTCTGTGTAACGCTCACCTGGTTCCCACGGAGGCGCAGGTCTAGTCTGGATTGCTGTGGCCTCTTCAAGCGTGATGCGCAGAGCCCGGAACACCGATTGAACTGGTTCCCCAAATCTTGCTTGACTGGCCCGTAGGAATATCCTTCTGCAGATGAGAAAGGGAATTAACCGTCTGCAGAATAGTGTGCTTGATTCCCCCCTTGTTCCCCTTCGTTATCCTCTAACTTCCTCCTCCAAACCCCCGGTTTAAGCTCACCTTATGGTTTGGAAGGATGAACTCTCCATCCTGCGTCTGGTGCAGGGGCGCACGTTAGTCCAGTTACTTCACTGGTTTTCAGAATGGCGCTGGCAAAATCCTCTTGACTTTTCTGAGCAAAACGCCGTAAGTATGAAGATTCAAAAGTTCAAGAGTGAGCCCCCTTTTATGTTGTCTTCCTAACTTGTGATCTGTCCTTTATTTCAGATGCAGAACGAAGACGATGCGTTGAAGGGGTTAATTGCCGATGGTAAACTCAGGTGAGTTAGTGAGGGCGATTCCTCTAAATGTCTTTATCATTTCCCAATAATGTCTTTTGTCCTTTCCCCATAGGGGCCGGGGTGCGGTACCTGCCAACGGAGCGGCGCCGACGCGAAATATGGGATGACACCAAGAAAAGCTGGTAAGTATTATGGCTGTAAATTAGGCTTTCCTCCGGTGTTCCCTTTGCTCACCTTTTGTCTCTTCTTCTCTCCCCTAGGCGCAGAGATGTGGCGACATGTGCTGACAGCCTCGATGGAGCCGGGAGATGTCTCGAGGACAGGTGAGTGAAGAGCGCGCTGCAGCAAGCAACGCGATGCTTTTAAATGGAAGTCCTTCTTCAGGGATGCTGGAGTGAAGATTCCGGATGCAGGTAAGAAGTTTGAAATAGTTTGTGGTTTTCACCTTTCTCTTCTTTTCTTTCCTAACAGGAGTTCCAGGTTCGAGGCGGGCGTGGCTGGAGTCCAGGAGCAGGAGCAGACACGGTGAGCGTTCAGCTGCCGGAATGCAGAACAACGCGAAGCATGAGCTGCTGTCTGGGCGTGGCTTAAATAGCCTCCAAAGAAGTCCCAGGTATGTATCCTTACCCAACTAGGTATGTATCCTTCCCTGGCCACGCCCGAGTGAAAAAATAGTCCCTATGAAAAAATAGTCCCTTTCAGGTCTCAGGGAGGCCTGAAGCGTGCAGCATGGTCTGCATCAGGTAAGTGCACCAAACACCTCCCTTTATGACTGATATAAGGGGCCGCTGGGCTTTTACCCGAGGGCATGATGCCTGCTTCCGGGGGTGCTGGGCCTGGCCTGGTGCTCCGGGGGCAGGCATCATGACAGCACTCCCCCCCAAGGCCCCTCCCAAGGTCGTTCCTTCTGGAGGTTTCGGTTTGTTTGGGAAATTCCGATGGAACCTTCATACCAGCCGAGGTGCATGTACGTGGTCACTGGGTTCCCAAGACCTTTCCTGAGGCCCGTACCCTTTGCAATCAATTAGATAGAAAAGTTTTGATTTTGAGATCTTAGAATCCAAAATGTTCTTAACCTCGAATTCAGGCTCCCCATCTATCTGAATCGGTTCTGGTGGCTTTGTTAATCTGGTTCCTGGGTGCACTGGTTTCAAAAGTGACACATGAAAAACGGGGTGAATCCGCATGTTAGCTGGTAGACCGAGCTTGACTGCCACTGGGTTGATTATAGCTTTGATCGAGTAAGGGCCTAAATACCTTGGATTAAAAGTTCGAGGCCCCTTGAGTGATAGGTGTTTGGTAGCCAACCATACTTGATCCCCTATTTGGTATGGAGGCGCCTCTCTTCGATGCAGATCCGCATTCTTTTTGTATTTCCCTTTCGCATGTTGAAAATGTGCAGTTGCATTCTTGAAGGCTTGAGTAATCGTAGAATGCAAATGGTCCACTGCGGGCATTTCAAGGCTCGGAGGTGAGTCCAAGTCTGAAGTACGAGGGTGATGTCCATATAGGGAATAAAAGGGGCTCTGACCAGTTCCAGAGTGTATCGAGTTATTGTATGCATATTCAGCGACCCATAAAATGTCCTTCCAATTACCCTCCGATTGGTGCAATATACATCGTAGATATTGTTCAAGGGTCTGGTTCGTTCTCTCCGTCTGACCATTGGTCTTTGGGTGGTGGCTGGTTGAGAGTCTTACGTCGATTTGTGCCAGTTGACAACACTTTTTCCAAAAATGAGAAATAAAATGGCTTCCCCGATCTGAGACTAGTATGGACGGGAATCCATGCAATCGGATGATATTTTCGAGGAATTCCTTGGCAAGAACAAAAGCTGTAGGTAATCCTTTCAATGGAATAAAATGGGCCATTTTGGAAAATAAATCCACCACAACCAAAATAGTATTGTATCCATTACAGGAGGGCAGGTCCGTGATAAAATCTAGTGACAAGGTGTGCCAAGGTGCTGGTGGAATGTCTAAGGGCTGAAGAAAACCGGCGGGTTTTGTTTTCTGACCTTTGTTTTGGGCGCAAACTCCACAGGACATCACGAAAGATTTAATATCCTTTCGCCAGGAAGGCCACCAGAATTGTCGTTTAATCTTTTCCTCTGTTTTGGCAATGCCAGGATGTCCTTCCATCAGGGTATCATGGTGACGAGAAATAACCAGTTCTTGCAATTCCTTTTCTGGCAGAAATAAGCGTCCTTGGAAGTAAGCTAAGCCATCGGTTACTGAAAAGTAAGACCCCCTTTTGATCCAATCCTGCAAGGCTGAAGATGTCATGTTCTCTGCTTCCAAAAGGTCAGGGTTTTCCCAACTCCCTTGGAAGCAGATCCATAACCCAGGTTCCGAGGGCCAACCAGTCCCAATTGGGAACTTTTGGACCCAGTCCTGGCGCCAGTGGCACCAGGCTCATAAATATGCCCAGTCCCAGCGCTGGAAGCGCCGGGCTCATAATGCTTGGGTGGGCTTACCTGCAGCAGACCATGCTGCTTACTTGCCTGCCAGTTGAGCCTCTGATCCTCTTTTGTTTGGAACTACTTTTCCTGTTGGGTGGGGCAGGAGCCACTCCCTAGGTTCAGAACACTGGAACTCTTCTGGAAAGCAGGAACTCTTTTCTTACCTAGGCGTGGCTGTGGAAGGAGACACCTAAGCACTACAGGAGGCTATTTAAACCACACCCGATGGATGAATCTTGCCTTGCGTTATTCTGCATCCTCTGCAGCAGAACGCTCATCGTGTCTTCTGCATCTGATCCTGGGCCTAAGGAAAAAGGCTTACCATCCTGAATCCAGTCTTCAGCAACACCTATAAAGACAAGAAAGAACAGGTTAGCATTACGGTCTTCAGTGACAGCGCTTCACTTACCTGGTCCATCGGCTGTCACCAACGCCTCGCGCTGCATTCCGGCATCTGAAAGACAAAGGCTTACCTACTCTTCGTGCACTCCGGAGGTCTTCGCACTGCATTCCGGCATCTGAAAGACAAAAGCTTACCAACTCTTTGCACGCTCCGGAGGCCTTCGGCGCTGCATCCCGCATCTGAAAGACAAAACAAGGTGCGTTTAAAGACATTGGGGAACTTTAATACTCACGTGCCATTACTCCTTTCCACATCTAACCCAGTGGGTATTCCGGCACCCTGCAGCCGCTCCGAACTTGTACCTGCAAAATAAAAAGACAGTTAGAGCGCATCGTGAAGCAGGCAACAAGCGCTTACTTACGTGCTTCCAGGTGCTTCTATTCATCACACGGGCTCCATCTTCAACTCACTTCAGCCCATCATCCGCCATCGCCGGAACCCTGCAAAACAAGAGACATCATCACTAAAGACTTTTAAAGAGATTAGAATTACTCGAAACTTACCGTTTGTGCAGTAAACGACGGACAGCAGTCCTCTGAAGTCAAGAGGCCTGCTCCCCTTATCCAGTGAAGAAACTGGTTACAGCACCCTGCCCCGAGGCAGATGGAGAGCACGGCGTTCACTTACCTAAGACATCTTACCCTTCGAGTCAGACATACAGTGCACAGAGGTCCAGCCCAAAGAGCCAGCCGTGTGTTACACATCACCTTTGAAGATACGGTATACGCCCAGTCGAGACCGGCGCCTCTACGGAAATCAGGTGAGCGTTACAGAACGCAAAGCCTACCGCAAAACTCCCGTCCAGGCGCTATGGAAACCTCGGATACCGACCAGCTAGCCCAGTTACTTGGGGAACTAAGGGCAGAAGTGCATGCAGCCCGTCGGGAAACGAACGCTCTAAGAAGGGAACTGATTATTTCCAAGGAGCGAACAGATGATCTCGCTAGACAATTCCTACAGTCACAAGCCGGACAGACCCCGTTACCCGCATCTGGGGGAAATCTTCCTTCTACATCCTCTAAGAATCCAGTGCAGATCAACGTACCTGGGAATGTACCTCTGGCTCCGCCCGAACGATTTTCTGGTGACCCAAAGAGATTTGCAGTATTTATCAATCAGTGCCGGTTGCATTTCTTATGCCGGCCAGCAGCCTTTCCAACTGATCAAGCTAAAGTAGCTTTCGTGCTTTCGTACCTTAGTGGCAATGCGGCAGACTGATCGATCCCTCTAGTAAATCAAGATGATCCGGTCCTCCATGATTTTCAAGCTTTTCAGCTCAGTATGGAAAAACTGTTCGCAAGACATTCACAGGGGCAGGCCTTGGACAATGAGCTTCTTTCGTTGCGACAAGGTAATCAAGACCTTTTGGCTTATATTGCGTCTTTCAACAGACTGATAGTGGAAACTCAATGGCCTGAGGACAAAAGGATTACGCTGTTTTATAGAGGTCTACGTGGAGAGCTCAAAGATGTGTTAGCCCAAGTAGTGAATCCCCCACAAGATTGTTCGGACTATATAGACTTAGTCGTTCAAATAGATCACAGACTGCAGAACAGGAAGGCCGATCGTTCCAAGTTTGATGCTCGAGTATTTTCCAAACCGCCAACTCCTTCCAAAGGAGTAGCCTCCGGGGAACCCATGCAAATAGGGGGCCTGAAAGGTCCTCTAACACAAAAGGAGCGGGAAAGGAGAAAACAGTTGCAATTATGCCTCTATTGCGGAAACTCAGGGCACTTTCTTCGAGACTGTCCGGTGAAACCTGCAAAGAAGGCAGTAGGAGCTGCAGTTACCAAAGTTACAAACTCTGAGCAGGGAAACGACCTCGCCCGACAAGAATAGAGGTCCTCTTGCCGAGCGTGAAAACCAGTTCCATGACCTCGCATTTTGTGATACCTATGGTCCTCATTAGCCCTGATAATCCGGATCGATTACATGCAATTGAAGCTTACGTCGACAGCGGTGCCATCGGCAATGATGTGGATCATGAAATGGTTTTGAGGATGAATCTAACTCTTTGTCCCAAGGCTGTAAAGGACGTCATTACTACAGTGGATGGAACAGAGATAGCCTCCGGACCAGTAACGCATACCACTCAAGAAGTGACGCTAGTAAGTCTAGATGGACACCATGAGAAGATCGTGTTCGATGTGATCAAGGCTCCTCAGTTTCAGATTATTCTAGGAATACCTTGGTTAGAGAAACACAATCCTCTGATCGATTGGCGAGCAAGAACGGTCCAGTTTCCAGAATGTGTCTCTACTTGTCACCCTCCACCTGGTGTTGCACTGGCAGCAATTTCTTCAGAGACTCCCCAGTTACCTCCCGAATACCTAGAATACCAAGATGTTTTCCGGAAGGATCAGGCTAACTCTCTACCTCCTCATAGGTCTTATGACTGCCAGATAGACCTGATACCTGGATCTACTCCTCCTTGTAGTAGAATTTATGCCCTCACCGAGCCTGAGAACCTTCACCTTCGACAATACCTGGATCAATACCTGGCAAATGGGTTTATTCGTCCTTCCAAGTCCCCTGCTTCTTCAGCTTTGTTCTTTGTTCCAAAAAAGGAAGGAGACCTTAGAACTTGTATAGATTATTGCTCCCTGAACCAGATCACCGTCAAGAATAGATATCCGTTACCTTTGATCCCTGAACTCCTGGACCAAGTCAGAAAAGCATGCATATATACAAAGCTGGATCTTAGAGGAGCCTACCACTTGGTACGAGTAAAAGAGGGCGATGAATGGAAGACGGCCTTCCGCACCAAATATGGGCTATTTGAATATCAGGTCATGCCCTTCGGACTTTGCAATGCCCCGGCCGCCTTTCAATATTTTATGAACGATGTCCTCAGAGAGCTCATAGATGTGTGTGTTGTTGTTTACATTGACGACATCCTCGTTTATTCTTCATCGGAATCTGAACATCGGAAACACGTGAAAATGGTCCTCGAAAGATTGCGTCAACACAAACTTTTCGCTAAGTTGGAAAAATGTGTTTTCAACGTGACTGAAGTTGAATTCTTGGGATTCATATTATCACCTAGCGGAGTGCGTATGGATTCAAAGAAGGTCGATGCAGTTCTCAAATGGCCATCACCATCCTCCGTAAAAGGTGTGCAAAGCATGTTAGGCTTCGCTAACTTTTACCGCAGGTTTATCCCCGAATTTTCTCGGATAGTCCAGCCCATCACTGCCTTGTTAAAGAAAAACAAACGTTTTGAATGGTCTACCGAGGCGGAACGAGCTTTCCAGGATTTGAAGACTAGATTTATCTCTGCACCAATCTTAAAACACCCTCGCCCCGAACTCCCCTACATCGTGGAAACTGATGCTTCAAGCCTTGCCATGGGGGCAGTTCTATCACAAAAGGACCCGGTAACCAATCAGTTGCATCTCGTGGCATTTTGGTCCCGCAAATTCTCGCCTCCTGAAATCAATTACACGATTACTGACAAGGAACTTCTGGCTATCAAGTCTGACTTTAAGGCTTGGCGGCATTATCTGCTGGGGGCCCGACACACCGTTACTGTTATTACGGATCACCGAAACCTGCAATATTTGAAAACCGCAAAAGCCCAATCGTCTAGACAACTCCGTTGGGCATTATTCTTTGCCGAGTTTGACTTCATAATTACCTATCGACCTGGTACAAAAAACGGTAAAGCTGATGCCCTTTCTCGGATGGGAGTGGAAGAACACTTGATCAACCCTAAACCTGTACCAATCATTCCCGAACAAAGAATTCTGGGTGTATTCGCCACACAATCCATAGAGGAAGTTAAGGATAAAGCCAGGCAACTTGTAACTCCAGCAGACATACAGAATTGGCATCTGCAGGGAAAGGACTTTGCAGTAAAGGACAACTTATTGTATTTCCAAGAACGATTATACCTGCCCAGCACAGATTTACAGAAAAAAGTAATCTCTTGTTATCACGATTCTTTAATGGAAGGATATCCCGGTATGGCCAAGACCTCAGAAAAGATCAAGCGCTACTTCTGGTGGCCGTCTTGGAAAAAAGATATCAGAGACTTTATAATGTCCTGTGGAGTATGCACCCAAAACAAGAGTCAAAAGGAAAGACCAGCAGGCCTCTTACGCCCTATTGACATCCCACCTCGCCCTTGGCATACGCTTTCTATGGACTTCATCACCGATCTACCTCCATGCTCCGGATACAATACGATTCTAGTAATCGTGGACTTATTCTCCAAGATGGCGCATTTCATTCCGCTCAAAGGCTTGCCAACAGCAGCAACTCTGGCCCGAGAATTTCTCGAAAACATCGTCCGACTGCACGGTTTTCCTTCGGTTCTAATTTCAGATCGAGGTAGTCAATTTATTTCTAATTTTTGGCAAAGTTGCTGCTGTCGGTCGGCTCAAATTGATGTGAGACTATCGACCAGTCACCACCCTCAGACCGACGGACAAACCGAGAGGACCAATCAAACTCTGGAACAGTATTTACGCTGCATGCTGCAACAAACTGAAAAAACTTGGAAAGACATCCTTTGGATAGCCGAATATGCCTACAATAACTCTGTCCATTCGGAAACTGGGAAAACCCCGTTTTTTCTTTTATATGGCAGTCACCCTCGAACCTCGGAGTTGGATCCCCTCCAAGATCTTGAAACATCAACAGTAGACTACCTGCATTCTACAATCACCGAAGCCTTTAAGGAAGCTGTTTCTCACCTTCAAAGGGCTAAAGAACAATACAAGAAAGGAGCAGATCAACATCGGAAGGAAGCCCCTCAATATCAAGTAGGGGATCAAGTCTGGTTATCCACCAAATATCTACCTCTAAAAGGGCCACGCACATTCAACCCAAGATACCTTGGTCCCTATTCCATCACTACCATAGTAAACCCAGTAGCGGTCAAGTTGGACTTGCCCCCGCACATGAAGATACATCCGGTCTTCCACGTCTCTCTATTAAAACCTGTGCAACTTCAAACCCGACTAACTAAATCTCCAAAACCCATCCTAGTTGATGGAGAACTCGAGTTTGAAGTCAAAAGCATTCTGGACTCCAAGATCTCCAAATCTAAACCATTTTACCTAATTGACTGGAAAGGCTACGGCCCCCAAGAGAGATCCTGGGAACCTGCTAAATATGTCCACGCTCCTCGCCTAATCAAAAGATTTCACCGAACACTTCCTGACAAGCCAAAACCCCCGGAGAAGCCCGGTTTGGGAGGGGCCTTGAGGGGGGGTACTGTCATGATCTCTGCTTCCAAAAGGTCAGGGTTTTCCCAACTCCCTTGGAAGCAGATCCATAACCCAGGTTCCGAGGGCCAACCAGTCCCAATTGGGACCTTTTGGACCCAGTCCTGGCGCCAGTGGCACCAGGCTCATAAATATGCCCAGTCCCAGCGCTGGAAGCGCCGGGCTCATAATGCTTGGGTGGACTTACCTGCAGCAGACCATGCTGCTTACTTGCCTCCGAGTTGAGCCTCTGATCCTCTTCTGTTTGGAACTACTTTTCCTGTTGGGTGGGGCAGGAGCCACTCCCTAGGTTCAGAACACTGGAACTCTTCTGGAAAGCAGGAACTCTTTTCTTACCTAGGCGTGGCTGTGGAAGGAGACACCTAAGCACTACAGGAGGCTATTTAAACCACACCCGATGGATGAATCTTGCTTTGCGTTATTCTGCATCCTCTGCAGCAGAACGCTCATCGTGTCTTCTGCATCTGATCCTGGGCCTAAGGAAAAAGGCTTACCATCCTGAATCCAGTCTTCAGCAACACCTATAAAGACAAGAAAGAACAGGTTAGCATTACGGTCTTCAGTGACAGCGCTTCACTTACCTGGTCCATCGGCTGTCACCAACGCCTCGCGCTGCATTCCGGCATCTGAAAGACAAAGGCTTACCTACTCTTCGTGCGCTCCGGAGGTCTTCGCACTGCATTCCGGCATCTGAAAGACAAAAGCTTACCAACTCTTCGCACGCTCCGGAGGCCTTCAGCGCTGCATCCCGCATCTGAAAGACAAAACAAGGTGCGTTTAAAGACATTGGGGAACTTTAATACTCACGTGCCATTATTCCTTTCCACATCTAACCCAGTGGGTATTCCGGCACCCTGCAGCCGCTCCGAACTTGTACCTGCAAAATAAAAAGACAGTTAGAGCGCATCGTGAAGCAGGCAACAAGCGCTTACTTACGTGCTTCCAGGCGCTTCTATTCATCACACGGGCTCCATCTTCAACTCACTTCAGCCCGTCATCCGCCATCGCCGGAACCCTGCAAAACAAGAGACATCATTACTAAAGACTTTTAAAGACATTAGAATTACTCGAAACTTACCGTTTGTGCAGTAAACGACGGACAGCAGTCCTCTGAAGTCAAGAGGCCTGCTCCCCTTATCCAGTGAAGAAACTGGTTACAGCACCCTGCCCCGAGGCAGATGGAGAGCACGGCGTTCATCTTACCCTTCGAGTCAGACATACAGTGCACAGAGGTCCAGCCCAAAGAGCCAGCCGTGTGTTACACATCACCTTTGAAGATACGGTATACGCCAAGTCAAGACCGGCGCCTCTATGGAAATCAGGTGAGCGTTACAGAAGAGTCCGGGAATTGTTTTACTCGTGCTTGAATGTCTTCAAGGGATTGTAAAATCCCCAAAATTCTTTGTTCGGGAATTATCGGCACAGGCTCTGAGTTTGTGTCTATTTCTCCCATTCCAATTCGAGATAGAGCATCCGCCTTGCCATTCTTACAGCCGGGGCGGTAGGTGATTACAAAATCAATCTCAGCAAAGAATAAAGCCCATCGGAAATGTCAAGACGATTGGGCCTTGGCAGTTTTTAAATATTGCAAATTTCGGTGATCAGTGATCACGGTGATGGTATGCCGGGCGCCAAGAAGGTAATGCCGCCAAGCCTTAAAGGCGGACTTAATGGCTAATAATTCCTTATCGGTGATTGCATAATTTATCTCCGGCGGCGAGAACTTCCTGGACCAAAATGCTACGGGGTGCAGTTGGTTAGTTTCAGGGTCTCTCTGAGACAGGACAGCTCCCATGGCTAAACTGGAGGCATCGGTTTCAACTATATATGGGAGATTGGGACGTTGGTGCTTCAAAATAGGTGCAGACGTAAATTTAGTTTTCAATTCCTGAAAGGCCTGTTCGGCTTCCTTGGTCCATTCAAAACGTTTATTTTTCCGCAAGAGTGCAGTGATGGGTTGCACCACACGTGAAAATTCTGGGATAAACCTGCGATAAAAAATGGCAAAACCAAGCATGCTCTGGACACCTTTCACCGAACTAGGTGATGGCCATTTGAGGATGGCATCCACTTTCCGTGAGTCCATTCGGACCCCTTTAGGTGTCGAGATGAATACAAGAAACTCAACCTCGGTGGTATGGAAAACGCATTTTTCCAGCTTTGCAAACAGTTTGTGCAGGCGCAATTTCTGTAGAACGGCCCTGACATGCTTTCTGTGATCAGATTCCGAAGAGGAGTACACAAGAATGTCATCGATATACACGACAACACAGACATCGATGAGTTCCCGAAGGACATCGTTCATGAAGAATTGGAAGGCAGCAGGAGCGTTGCACAACCCGAAAGGCATCACCTGGTATTCGAATAGTCCATATTTTGTACGGAAGGCTGTTTTCCATTCGTCGCCTTCTTTTACTCGTACCAGATGATAAGCCCCCCGGAGATCTAACTTGGTGTATATGCAAGCGTCCTTCACCTGGTCAAGGAGTTCAAGGATCAGAGGCAGAGGGTAATGATTTTTAACAGTTATCTGGTTCAATGCGCGGTAATCGATACAAGTTCTAAGGTCGCCTTCTTTTTTAGGCATGAAGAACAAAGCCGAGGATGCCGGAGACTTTGACGGGCAAATGAAACCATTGGCTAGGTATTGATCTAAATATTGTCTCAAATGCAGATTTTCCGGTTCTGTAAGGGCGTAAATCCTGCTACAAGGGGGTTGTGCACCGGGAACCAGATCGATTTGGCAATCGTACGATCGGTGGGGAGGTAACGTGTTGGCCTGTTCCTTTTGGAAGACGTCCTGAAAGTCTTGGTATTCTGGAGGTAGTTGCATGGAGTAAGAGGTTACTAATGCTAGACTAATTTTCAGATTTTCTGGGTAGCAGGTTTGTGCACAATACGGGAAGGTTATTCTCTTCGCGTTCTGTAACGCTCACCTGGTTCCCACGGAGGCGCAGGTCTAGTCTGGATTGCTGTGGCCTCTTCAAGCGTGATGCGCAGAGCCCGGAACACCGATTGAACTGGTTCCCCAAATCTTGCTTGACTGGCCCGTAGGAATATCCTTCTGCAGATGAGAAAGGGAATTAACCGTCTGCAGAATAGTGTGCTTGATTCCCCCTTTGTTCCCCTTCGTTCTCCTCTAACTTCCTCCTCCAAACCCCCGGTTTAAGCTCACCTTATGGTTTGGAATGATGAACTCTCCATCCTGCGTCTGGTGCAGGGGCGCACGTTAGTCCAGTTACTTCACTGGTTTTCAGAATAACGCTGGCAAAATCCTCTTGACTTTTCTGAGCAAAACGCCGTAAGTATGAAGATTCAAAAGTTCAAGAGTGAGCCCCCTTTTATGTTGTCTTCCTAACTTGTGATCTGTCCTTTATTTCAGATGCAGAATGAAGACGATGCGTTGAAGGGGTTAATTGCCGATGGTAAACTCAGGTGAGTTAGTGAGGGCGATTCCTCTAAATGTCTTTATCATTTCCCAATAATGTCTTTTGTCCTTTCTCCATAGGGGCCGGGGTGCGGTACCTGCCAACGGAGCAGTGCCGACCCGAAATATGGGATGACACCAAGAAAAGCTGGTAAGTATTATGGCTGTAAATTAGGCTTTCCTCCGGTGTTCCCTTTGCTCACCTTTTGTCTCTTCTTCTCTCCCCTAGGCGCAGAGATGTGGCGACATGTGCTGACAGCCGCGATGGAGCCGGGAGATGTCTCGAGGACAAGTGAGTGAAGAGCGCGCTGCAGCGAGCAACGCGATGCTTTTAAATGGAAGTCCTTCTTCAGGGATGCTGGAGTGAAGATTCCGGATGCAGGTAAGAAGTTTGAAATAGTTTGTGGTTTTCACCTTTCTCTTCTTTTCTTTCCTAACAGGAGTTCCAGGTTCGAGGCGGGCGTGGCTGGAGTCCAGGAGCAGGAGCAGACACGGTGAGCGTTCAGCTGCCGGAATGCAGAACAACGCGAAGCATGAGCTGCTGTCTGGGCGTGGCTTAAATAGCCTCCAAAGAAGTCCCAGGTATGTATCCTTCCCCAACTAGGTATGTATCCTTCCCTGGCCACGCCCGAGTGAAAAAATAGTCCCTATGAAAAAATAGTCCCTTTCAGGTCTCAGGGAGGCCTGAAGCGTGCAGCATGGTCTGCATCAGGTAAGTGCACCAAACACCTCCCTTTATGAGCCTGGCGCCAAAGGCGCCAGGACTGAGTCCAAAGAGCCCCTATAAGGGGCCGCTGGGCTTTTACCCGAGGGCATGATGCCTGCTTCCGGGGGTGGTGGGCCTGGCCTGGTGCTCCGGGGGCAGGCATCATGACACTCTGGGTACTGACAGGAAGATAGTTGGTAAAGTAATTAATCGCAATAGTTCAAGGATACTTGGCTTCAAAACAAAGGGAGCAATGGGCTGTACAATGTCATTAGGGAGATGGACCTGGGGGCCAGAACCACAATGTACCTTGCAGAGGTTCTTGGTGCTCGACAAGGTCGAGTCATTTTCAGGGTGCTTTGCAGCTACTGCGACAGAGTTCACAACGGGAGACAGCTGCGGGTATCAGGCGGCAGGCAGTTCGTTGAGCGAGGTTGGACGGTTGGCTACAGGCTGGCCTACACGGCAGCTCTGGGTCAGGAATTGTTGTCTCAGTGTTGGTTGGTGGGTCTGAAGCACTGGTCGAGGTGTCGTGGACGATTTTAGCAACTGCGGCATGACAACAGTCAGCAGTGTAGTCGGTTGCACTCAGAGGGGCTCGACTGGCTCAAAAACATCCTTTAAGGCAGACGCTGGTTGATGCTTGTCGATGCACTCCTCATAGCTTCTTCACTGTGCTCATGTTGTCTTTTAAGGCGGATGGCCCAAAGCTGAGGAGAGTGTTGCACGCAACGGCCTTGTCCTTGGTTTGGTTCAGAGACTCTCTGGCACTTCCCACCAGGGAAGCTTGCTTGTAGAGCCTAACCGGGCATGCTGTCTGCTGGCTGTGTACCAGTTCTGGAGATGCTGGGCGGTCCTCTGAATTCAGTATCTGCCTCTGTTCCCCGGGAGAGGTTTAGGGGAGGGATCTTGCTTCCCTCTTTGGAATTCCTGGCCTTCCTTCACTGGCGGAAGCTGTAAGGCAGACTGTACCTTCAGCCAGGGTCCAATGCTGAGTTCTTCTTGTTACTCCTTGTAAAGTCTTCAGAGGATCTGCCAAAAGAGGGTCTCAACCCTCTTTTATAGCCGTTAGGGTCCCAGTGGACCAATCCTGGGTCCTCACCAACAACCTCCTGCATGCGTGAGGTCATAGCCACAGTGCTTTGCTACAGAAAAGGTAAAGGGGTGAAAACATGTAATACTAAGTCCCACCCATCTTCCTGTCTATTGTGGATCAAAGGGTCTCTCTGTATAGTTCAGCTCTCAGTGGTTCCTGATTAAAGCGGCAGGTCTCCCTTGAAACTGTGTTGGGACCAGACTTTTGTCACCACCAAACCACATACTTGTACTTTCTGAATGGGGTCCCCCTGCAGGGATGACTACTGTAAATACACAGTCCCAGACATGACAGGTCACTTACCCTGATACTGAGAGGCGGGAGCTGACTTCAGGTTAACACTGTGCTTCTGATTCTTGTTAATCTGCTTAGAATCACATGCTGTGCATATGGTCTGACATCCAGTAGTAACCGCAGAGTATTGCATCTTGTCTTTCGAGGATCGAAAGGGGAAGTCGGCATAGGCGTGTCTGTAACACTATCCCTATAGTTATGTATAGTGTACCCAAAATCCCTCACGTGCCGAGGTCCCTCAGATTGTTTTTTTCCACCCAGATTACTGGTCGCCCTAATGCAGAGCTCTTAGAGAGTGTTTTTGTCATAATTATCGACTTTGGTCGTTATTCCCCTTAAGTCACTTTGACGTTTGTTTCCTGTGCAACGCCGAAGACTGCTGCAGACTGCGCTGCCATCCACATTGACCATAACGAAGCAGCTTGTGTGGCTTGTAGACTCCTTTGCCCCAAGACAATTAAGGAGTGCCATCTAAAGCAGTGGGCAGCCTACAGCATGTCGCAGGCCGAATGCTCTTCTCCCCCCGCCGCAACCGCCGAAAGTAATGGGGGGACTAGCGATGACCAGGCCTCCATTGCGGATGCCATTGACCTAACGGCGGATGGTTCTCGGTCCGCAGCGCCCGTCCCTGACCCCGCTAGGCACGACGCGAGTCATGCTATGGGGCAAACATATGGCGACAGGGGCGCACACGATGTAAACGGACCCGTCGAAAACTTCGGCGGGATCCGCTGATCTGTGTGATCGCCAGCCTTCCCCGCAACCGCAGCCTGCGACTGGGAAATGTAAAGTGAAGGGCACTAGCACTAAAAAACACGTGGCCGTCGAGACGCTCCAGGAGGATGCGGAGATGGCACTTAAGGGCCAGGTGGTGCCAAAATCCAGTGCTCAGCCTCCGGTTCAACCGGCAGATTGCCCCGATTCCCTGAGCATTGGTGAGAGCATCACTAGGATTGCCTCGGCAGTTAGACTGAAGGAACTGATCGAAAGAGGCAGCGAAACACAAAGAGTGGCCTAGAGACGTGCCGAAGGACGTGCCACAGCACCCCATACCACACAAGGACTCTATTGACGGTCCTGTGCCTTTATCTAGCACGATGAAGGACAAATCTGGACGTCCCAGAGAGGGAGATGATCCCTTTCCTCCCCTGGACCCCTCTGGTTCATCCTCATGGACCAGGGAGAAATTTGAGGGGTGTATGCACAGATTAGAGAAATGGGGCTCTTATTCTGAAAAGTTTGCTCCCAAGAGACCTCGGGAAGACCTTGCTTTTACACCTGTATCCAAGTTTCAAAGGACCTTGGAGGATCAACATGAAGAATATACCTATGACCTCACGGATGATGATGTCCTTATAGACTCTTATGTGCAGGATGAGGGTGCCCCCTTTGGGGACAATTACAATGTGGATGACCAGGCACTTGACCAGGCAGATCCTATGGACAATTGGGAAGACAGCCGCCATGTTGATGCTCAACCTTGGGCGTCCCCCACGCCCACCCCAGAACCCGATGCCCTGTGCGTGGATTCTACCCCCTCCACTTCAGTCCGCCAAGCCTCCCCTGTGGATGATCAAATAGCATTTAACGCCATCTTGAAAAAGGTGGCTGACCATTTTCAGATAGCTACACAAGAGGCCTTGCCGGATTCTGATTTTGTGGAGGACATCCTCAAGGAAAAACCTCTGGCCAGCCAGGCCATCCCTTTGTTGAACTTAATCAAGAGGAGATTTACACCTTCTTTGTTGACACCAGCTCAAACCAGGGCGGTGAACCCTAGGGTTGAGACGCTGTTTCGTCCTTTTCCGCCCGACCCTGCCTACATCAAGGGCCATGCCACACCAGATTCTTTAGTAGTTACCACTACTAGAAAACGGGCTGGTGTCCCCCTGTCTACAGGAGAGGCACCACCCGATAAAGAGTCCAAAAGACTGTATGCACTGGGGAAGAGGATCACAACTGCTGCAGCGTTCTCACAAGAATAGCCAATAACACCACGCTATTGGCCAGCTATGCAGTCATCCAGTGGAACCTGCCGCAAGAAGGCCTTAAGGAAGTACCAGAACCTATGCGGTCTTAAGTTGCTCACCATCGTATCAGAGGGCAAGCAGGTCAATCAGAATGTGCTTAAGAACACTCTAGACGCTGCTGAGACAGCAGGAAGAACCTTGGCACAGGGTACCCTGCTCAAGCGACATGCCTGGCTGAGGAACTCCAGGTTCAAGCCAGAGTAACAGGCAGTCTTAATAAACAAACTCGTTGAGGAAACCAACTTGTTTGGCAAGGCAGTGGACAAAGCTCTGGAAACAGCCAAGAAAGAGCACTAAACACTACAGTCCCTTCAACAGATTACCCAGAAATCCTCTCCACAGAGAGGGAGCGGCTCTTGCTGGTCCTTTCGACTGCAATCTTGTTTTCCCCAAAACCAGTATGGTGTAGGGAACAACTGGAATTCGGGACAAGTGCCTAATTCCTCCACCTCCTATCCGCCCAGAGGACAGCGACGTGGAAAGGGTAGAGGCCGAGGTTCCACCCCCATAGGTGCCCCAGCCCTTTTTCAGAAATGACCTTCAGATCCAGGTCCCCTCCCATGCCACCCCGGTCGGGGGCGTACAACATCTTTCCCTACTGTATGGGAGGGGATAACTACAGATCAGTGGGTACTCAAGAGGGCCGCCCACGGGTACTGCATAGAATTTTGCAAACCACCTCAATTCAGACCGCCAAAATCAAGACGCCTGACTCCGGAACACCTACATATCCTACTGCAAGAGGTGGAGATCCTTCTAGGAAAGGGTGCCATAGAAGTCATCCCGATTCTACAGTTAAACAAGGGTATTTATTCAGTGTACTTCCTCGTACCCAAAAAGGATCTCACCATGCGCCCTGTGCTAGACTTGCGCCCAGTGCCTGAACACTGAGGCTGATACCAGGAGGGAGAGCGGAGCCTGGATTCCAGAGCTTCCAGAGGAAAGCATGTTTGCTGAAGAACGAGAACCCTCCCGCTCCCAACGCGAGGATGCTGTGAGCGTTACAAATTCCGGTTGTCAAGAGGGCCGAAGTCAACAACTGTACGAAAGCCTGCAGGAGTGGAAAAGGGTCCCAACCGAGTAAAAATAGGCTGAGAAAGGTGCGAACTGTTCATCTCATGGATTGAACAGCCACCAGAAGTATAAGGACGTAAGAGGAGATACTGGGCACAAGGCCCCACTAAAAGAAAGTGAGAAAGCGACAAAGGTTACATCTCATGGCTGAAATAGCTACCAGAAGTATAAGGAAGTAAGAGAAGCTAATGGGCAGACGGACCCCCCCAAATTGAGTGAAAGAGATACAAACATTATACACAAAGGCTGGAATAGCCAACTAGCTTATTAAATTTGGACAGATGTATGTCATACAGCGAAGAAGGGTGAATACTCTGCAGTTAGGTTAGCTAAGTGTATGAGACTATGGGAATCTGTAAAATACTGAGCAAGCAGACGGCTGAAGTAAAAAAATTGTAATTGTGTGACAAAGACCCCTACCAGAGATTCACTGGCCTGTGGAAAAGTCTCAGTGTTTCGAAGGTGGGGGGACAGAGAAATGTCTTGTTAAGTTATCTGGAAGGGATTTGAACATTTGAAATTGAACCTGAGAAAAGGACGATAAGAAACCGTTTTCTTTATCAAAAGGGGAGAATGAAACTCGTACAGAGGATAATTCTAATGTCTACCAAGAGACTCCATCTGAATATTTTGGAAACTATCTCATTAGTTTTGGCTATTAGGTGGCACTGAAAGCGCTACCTATAAAGCCGAAACTATTGTCATTAACATAATAGCTTGAAATAGGGGCTTTGAATGCATGTTTCCAATGCGCTTCAATGCAGACGATATATGAGGATGGATTTATGTAGTTTGGCTATGTGTCCCACTGATTCCCGCCCATTGCTAAGTGAAAACTATAGGATTTTCCTCCCATTCCCACCCATCTAAACCCACAACATACCTACCTCTTTTTGCACTCTTTGGCTGAATTTCTACTGTGTGGTCAATTTGTCAGCATTTTGACTTCCACAATGGCAGCTGCCATCTGTTAATGTTATTTCAAAGTTATTTGACTTTATTGATGCTTTAAAAAATATTTACTGCATCTTTTAAGTTATGTTCTATATGTTAATGTATTTGGTTTTCAAAATAAAGATGTTTTGTTAAAGATACGTGTTTTGTAAAATGGCTTTCAAATTTCCCTGTACTGATTTGTGGGTGGTGTCAGAAACCAGAAGGTGTCTCACCCACTAGTCCCTGGGGATCTCTCATCCAGGTGGTCAGGACACAGCCATCGCTTTTGGATCCAGTTCCTGAGGGTGGATCAGTGTGGGAGGATCACCTGGTTGAGGGGTCTTCAGAGAGTGGGAGTGGGACACCAATGGTGAGACATGATATCCCCTTCCTTAAAACACCTTTACTCCACCCAACCAAGTAGGATTTTTAGGAACTCTAACCCCCTCCACCTTTACAACACAAACACTTTCTCATGGACAGCCCACTATGAGAGAAAACCACCTGAGCCGTATACCTGACGTGTCCCAATACAATGATCAGGCAAGGTCAGGCAATTACTGACCAATCCACACACCTGACTTCCATTAAGCTTCCCCACATGGATAAAAGACAGAGCACGAGAGCACACTCTGAGCGAGTCAAAGCACACGAGGAAACAGCAGTTCCAAGATGGCAGTTTAACAAGAGGAGAAAGATGGCAAAACAGAAGGGGATTGCAAGCGGACTCATTCCCTTGACCTTTTCGACAAGGAACCTTTGCTCTCATGAGCCCTCGAGATTGGAAAGCGTAATACCAGGAAAACAGGCTGAATAATCCTTCATTGCGTGCTGGAGGTACCCAGAGCCCTCCAGCGTCAAGAATCAAGGCGTGGAGAATTACCCGCTCCGGGACTCTCCATGACTCCAAGAACAAAGCAGCGTCTGTGAATTCAACACAGCCGGTGAGTTGGGGAGACCGATACAAAATCGGTCTGTGTTGAAGCCAAGGATGGAAGCGGCAACATTGGAACAGGAACACAAGGAACCTTTGCTCTCATGAGCCCTCGAGATTGGAAAGCGTAATACCAGGAAAACAGGCTGAATAATCCTTCATTGCGTGCTGGAGGTACCCAGAGCCCTCCAGCGTCAAGAATCAAGGCGTGGAGAATTACCCGCTCCGGGACTCTCCATGACTCCAAGAACAAAGCAGCGTCTGTGAATTCAACACAGCCGGTGAGTTGGGGAGACCGATACAAAATCGGTCTGTGTTGAAGCCAAGGATGGAAGCGGCAACATTGTATGGCGAGCGCTGGAACGAACATTGTTTGAAATAGGTGTGATAAAATACGCAAGTGAAGTTGAACTGCTGATGATTGATTGAACTTTGAAACGAAGATACAATACCTTTGACAGAGTGGTCCGGCGCCAAGTGGGTGCTCAATCGAAGGTCTCTGTAAGGTATCCAGCTGCAAAGTTAAAGAGTTGTAGAGAATTGTGAATCAAAGTGGTCCTGCGATGGGTCAAGTAAAACCCTGCACACAACTGAAAGTCTTCGATGTTGATACGTTAAAGAACATTTATGGCAAAGTTCATAAAGTTGGTCTGAGCCCGGCAATTGAAAGCTTTGTTTTAAAGTGGGTCTGATCCCGATGGAAGGGAACCCGGGGTGAAGCGAAAATCACCCAAGAAGGTTTTGTGTTGAAGTGGGTCTGAGCCCGCCATAGGTGAACAGAGAATCACTCAATAATTTGTTCGTGTGAAATCCTAAGAAGGTTGGTCTTAGCCCGGCAGAGGGGGTCCTGGGATGAACAGAAAATCACCCGAGAATTTGTATGTTTTAAACACTAAGTAGAAAGGAACTTTGTTGTTTGCCTTATTGCATCAGGCCCTCTGAAAATGAGACTTTGAATGGCAAAGAGACTTTGGCACAGAAGGCCATGATGTTAAAGTTTTGAACTCCACCCTCGTGCTAGAGAAGCCAGAGAATATGCTAAGCTCGAGTGTGCCGCCTTGTCCCGTGCTAAAAACGTGGGGAAGGGAAGCCAACGGCTTCAATATCCTGACATATCATTTGTTGAATACTTTTCTTTTGCATAACATTGTTTCCCGCACTATTTGTGTTTATAAGTAAGGATTGGCAATAGGTTTATTAGTATAGGCCCTTTTATTTTGACAAGACATCACTAGGACTGCATTATTATGATTTGATGGTCCTAGCTTGTTCCCATCTTTAGATTTAGGTTTAGATAGGTGTTTTTCAAACCCAATTGAAGTTCAATAAACACCCCTAAACTGTGATCACTTGTGTCTGTCTTACTGTTTGATACCATGCCTTCTCTACAGAGGTGTTCGAGTGTCTTGTGATATAAACAAAACCTGATTGGCTGTGCAGATAATGTCAGGAGGAGACCATTCGTTCTGCAGTCTTTGTTTCTGTACGGAAGGAAGCCATTTTATTTCAGCATTCGATCACTCTTGCCGTGCTGTGATCGAGGATGGAATTCTGAAGAAATTTCAGTTTTTTGTTTATGCAGCCCGAGCCACGTGCACTTTAGAAGAACCAGCCTTTCGATGCAGCAGACGGAGCATTTCAAGATTGCTCAGGTATGCATGGAGTTGATGGGGGCTGGGCACGCGGGACATCCACCCTCTCCTGGGGTTAAGGGAGAGGGGCGGCTGCTCAGTCCTAGTTGGCAGCGTCGGAGCGGCCTGCAGCCTTTCCACGCAGAGGAGGGTCCACCCCCACGGAGCGCAGCAGTTTAATTTTGTTGCAATTTAACTTTATTGAGTAATTTTCAACAATACAGGTACATCATCAATATTGCAATACTATCTTACCCCATTCTCCCACTGCGATTGCCGTTAACATTCTTCCAGAGTCCTTAAGTAACAGTGCAGGGTAGCATGGTGATGTACTCCTGTAATGTCTTCCTCAGAAATCAGATATTCATCTGATCACTAAAACATTGCTGTTCGATTGCTTCTACAAGTGATCCACTATTTATTAACGGATAGAGGGGTGAAAGAAGAAATATACAAAAACGACAACATAGGCAAAGAAATAAACAAATCATATTACACTCAACTTAACTTAGAAAAGAACATTAGCACCTTCTGTGGGGGTCTATTATGACATATGTGCTTTAAAATAGTGGGGGGGGCGAGCATGCTGCAAGAGGTTGCCTACTTCGCCGGGAGTTTGACAGGTAGTATCCGGCTCTATAGTAGTGAGAAGGAGGTCATCTTGTGGGGTTTATGGTGAATACCAGGATTATAGTCTGTATTCACAAATGCAATGAGTGTGGCCCAATCTGACAAGACCCTTGCTGGAGTACCCTTCATGGCCGCTTCGATTTTAGACATCGCTGCAACTTAGCACCCCTGGGCCCACCATTCATGTATACCTATCACGTCCTGTGATTTCACGTGTCGTGTGATGACCAAACGAGCGGCCACTAAGAAAGAGGTAACCAGCCTGGAGCTTTTAGCCAATAATTTGTAATGATCTTGTGTGTCCTCATTCCCCAGGAGGAGGATCAATGGATCCATTTCCAGTTCGAATCCACAGATGTCTTTTATCTGGGCGATCAGCAATCACCAAAATGTCTGTATTTGGGGGACATTCCCACCACATGTGATAAAAGGAGCCTAGCGGTGCGTTGTATCTCCAACATCTGGGGGCGACAGCGGGGGCCATTTTGTGTAATCGCTCGGGGGTAAGGTACCTTTGGAGTATCAATTTGAATCCATTCTCACGTAGATGGACCACCTGGGATGTTTTATTGGCCCTCGTCCAAATGTCAAACAATGCAAGATAAACTATGGGCTTCCCTATATCTCTTTCCCATCCGGCCATATATGTGTGTTGGGGTTTGTATCTATTCTTATTGAGGACCCTGTATATTGTTGCAAGTATGGCTTTGTGGGGTCCCCGAAGAATAAGTGTTCAAAGATGGTGGTCTCTCGTTGCCTCTGGCCGGCTACCCTTGGGTGTGTGGTCCAGTGGTGCAGTTGCATGTGTTCAAATCTATCCCTTTCCCCTACTCCAAATGCCTGTTTACACTCTTAGAAAGTGAGGGCGCTATTGTTCGGAAACCTCTGGCCCGGTGTATGTAGGCCACCTTCTTTCCATTGGGCAAATCTCTCCATCTCTAACCCGGGTGGGGGGGGGATTAAGCGTTACCCCACAGTCCTGTCTTGGGTTAGGGATAAGTGGTCCCCTTGTATTTAGGCACTGTTTTGTGCCAGTAGTTCCGAGTGACCTTTGAGGACGGGAGGGCCATATTACTGTGCAGCCGGTTTAACAATGGGGCTTTCCTGATCCACCCCAGCACTCTAGGGTGTCCGGTAGGCTGTGTGATAGATTAAATATTGCTGCTTTCCGAGCGCCTCCAGGGCAACATGCATATTTGGCGAATTTATATTCGCGGCATGTTTTATATCAACGTGCATGTTGCTTACCAGCAGTCACAATGGTGCATTTAAAACAGCTCGTTAGTTCATGGCTGCGGATTATGTGCTTGCAGAGTAGTACACCAATAGTTCAACGGTCGGGCAGCTCTGGAAGATGAGCGGGTTCATGCAGGATTGTTTGTACACTACATAGGTCTTGATCTCAGTTTCTGGCATTCGGCACCTGCCCCAGGCCGTGCTGCAACACTGTGTCCTGCTACCTCTGCATTGGTTGCGGCACCTAGCTGATTATTGGCTTGCATGCAGGGATGCCTGCATGTACCACTCGGCAAATTATGTAAAGTTCACTGTGCCACGTTTGTGGGACATGTTGCCAAATGAGGGGCTCATTAAATAGTGTGCTTCAGATATAAGAGATGATACTGTAGGATATTGTGCAGTACACATTCACAAATGAGGCCATTATTGCACATGAGGCCATTATACGAGGCATATTTGTCTGGACTGGGCCGCGTTATTACTGAGAAGTGTACACCCTTTTGTTTTACAAATCTAACGATTTGGGCAGAGAGAGGAATGTCCGGCCATATGTTGTTGGAAGGAAAGGACTCGCCTTGTAGTGTTTTAAGAGGGTACAGAACGTGGAACACATTGCATGCTATGGTGGCCAGTAAGGACCTTGCCCTAGCGACTTTCTGGGTTATAGTTGGCTGGCAAGAAAAGGACTAGATCCACACAGAGTATTTCTTTAATTTTGCGCATTTATAATGCACCTACGCACAGTGTGTTGAACCGATAGGAACTAGGAGGAGTCCCTAGTTGGGGACAGCTGGAAACAAGTGGCTGCACCACAGGTGTAGAGGAGGTGTCAGCCACTGCCAGTCAGGAATACATGTCATTTCTAGACCAGGCATTGGCATTAAATGCTCAAAGTACAGTGCACTCTACATTGGTAGGAAAGAGATAAAGTATTAGTTTACAGGGGCTCCGGGCCTACTGTTTTACAAATGCACAGGCTTGGGCAGGGGAGAAATGTGCTGGTCATCTGGGGAGGTTTAAGTTGCAGCGACGGCTCTATTTGCGGCACATTGCACACTACACTGGGCAGCAGGGACCAGGTCCTGGCAGTTTTAGTGTATCATTGCCTGGCAGCAAAGACGGACGCCCCAGAGGCCTACTTTATTTGTTAGGAATGTTTTATGTACTAGCACAGGTAGCAGGATATACTGCAAGGAGAGAGGACCAGTGTAACTTCTTTCTCTCTGTGCACTGTCACTCTCTTTTTCTCTGTGCACTGTCACACTTTCTCTCTGTAAACTGTCGCACTCTTTCTATATGTGTGCTATCATTCTGTGCGCTGTCACTCTGTTTCTGCACTTGTACTTTCTCATCTCTCTGTGCTGTACCTCTCTCTCCCTGTGCACTGTCACTCTCTTTCTCTGTGCGCATTACTCGGTGCTGCCATTTTCACTCTCTCTTTGCACTGTCACTCTTTCTCACACTGTACACTGCCACTACCTTTCTCTTTGTGCACTGCCACTCTCTCACTGCTGTTGTGTCACTCTCTGTGCAAGGTCACACACTCTCTGTGATGTAACTCTCTCTCTCGCTCTCTCCCTGTGCACTGTCACTCACGTTCTCTCTGTGCACTGTCACTCTGTGTGCTGTCAAGCTTTTTCTCTGTGTACTGTCACTCCCTGTCTCTCTGTGTGCATTATTCTCTCTGTGCTGTCATTGCCACTCTCTCTGTGCACTGTCACTCTCTTTCTCTGTCCTGCCACTCCCTTTCTTTGAGCACTGTCACTCTTTCTGTGTTGTCACTGTGCAGTCACACACACGCACACTCTCTCTGTGAGCTGTCACTCTCTCTCTGTGCACTGCCATTCTCTCTCTCTTCGCACCCTTCCTCCTTACATCTTCTCCAGCTCACACCTTTGCTCACGGCCCTTACTTTTTTTCTCATCCTTTCTCTCAGAGACTCGCTTTTTCTCTTCTCCTCCTCCTCACCCGATCATATATACTCTTGCTCATCATCGTTGGCACACTCTCTCAATGGCTTCCTCCTTTTCTCTATTCTCCTACTCATTCTCTTGCACACCTACATCCCTTCTCATATACTCCCATAACATTTTGCACTCTCCTTCTTGCCCCCTCATGTTATAAATGCAAAATGCAAGGAACATCACGCAGTAAATGCCAAAACGATTGGCTTTGCCAATGCTTGTTTATTAAAAGAACTTTGAGACTTTGAGCAGGTCTACTCCAAGTTCGGCCAGGCTGAAGCCGGCACCGAGGCTATTGTACAAGCCTCCCCTTCCCCTTTTTATTAGGTATTTTTCCAAATTGGTAGGGCCAGTTAGTGATTAGGATTCAGACTAAAGACTTTTTTCCTTTGAACTTGTCGTGCACCGTTAGTTTTGGTTTTACTAGGTAGGGAACTTCACCAATAGCGATAGGGCTAGTTAGGCGTTCTATTCTTATTTTAATAAATATTCGTAACTATGACACAACGCAGTCTCTGCCCTTCTTCTGGTTCACCAAACTCGGGACATGAGGAAGGAAAGGCAGCAAAGGAGCTTCTGGGCCAATGTTTTGGATAGATGTCAGGTTTTCAATACCCTTGCTTTGCATAAGCCTGCACCTCCCTTCAAAAGAAGTATAAGGGCAAGGAGCCTGAACCAATGTGTCTTAAAGCACTAATTTCGCTGGATTTTGTGGTGGTTGCTGAGACATGACATAGGTCAATACATCTGGTTTTGTTGGTGACCTCTAGTCCCGAAAGAGGTTCAAACAATAGGGAGCATGAGCTGTAAAATATAATCTGCAGCACTCCTAACCATTAGATCATCTAATGCTTTAGTCATGCTGATGAGGTATGACAGTCATCTGAGCTAATGTCCTTCCTACCTAAGCACTGGATGTAGGAGAGACAGGATTCCACAATATACGTAACTGACAAGTTCTCCGGAAGAATAGGAACAAGACTCTGAGGGGGATGCTCCCACCTTTGGTTTGCGTATGGTACGCAAAATGCTCCTCAGGAGCTTATTGATCAGGAATCTAAGATAACTGATCTCTATGATTGCCTACAATCAGCTAGTGGAATAGACACTTCGCCAGAGCTAGAATTTGGCAGACCTGATCCAGCTGAGCATGCAAATTCGGCATACAGAAGTATCATGAACAGAGTCATTGAGTTCATGGGCTGGAGCAGGAATTCCCTTACTAATGAACAAGACGACATGACTGATATCCTGAGTCAGGGCCCTCAAAAGGACCCAGTATTACCATTTCATGCAGCCCTTCAAAGGAAGGTCATGTCAAACTGGGAAACACAGAATCTGGACCTGCTTTAAACAGGAACTTTGCCAGAAAATATAGGCTTTCTAGTATTGATCCGGACCATTTCACTAAGTACCCTACACCTGAAAGCTTAGTAGTTCAGGCAGCTACATAGACCAGGAAGTCTGCTTACCCCTCTCTTCCTCCGGATAGGGACGACAAGAGGGTTGATGCCTGGGCTTTAAAGATTTTCTCTTCGGGCAGTATTGCCTTAAAGTCGGCCAATGTTACCTGTACCCTTTAGAAGTTTATACACACGCTGTGGGACTGTGTTAGCATGGCGGCACAACACAGTCCGGAAGGCAAGGAAAGAGATGGCTTCCTGGCAATAGTGAAAGATGGAAAGGAGGCAATGGGGGAGTGAGTCAAGACTGGACACTGCTGACAGAATCAGCAGGTCCAAGGCTTCTAGCACCGTACGACGCAGGTTTGCGTAGTTGAGGAAATCGGGCTTTGCACCGGATGTGCAGGGTAGACTACTCAATATGCCCTTTGACAGCTTGAGGTTGTTCGGCAGAAATGCGGATGAGAGTCTGGAGAAGCTGCAGACCTCCAATCTGGCGGCTAAATCACTCAACGCCTCCATATGTCAACCTCAACAACAACCCTATTCAGGCTCATCTTCTTGGAGGGGTCGTCCTTTTCTTTCTATTCCTCATTTGGAAGGGGAAATGGACAAGCTGGACAAAGGGAACAAAGAAGATTCCCGCGTGGTGGACGAGGAAAGGGTGCTAGATCAGCCCCAGCAGCGCAACTGTACCCTCAGCCGCTTCTTCAGCTGCCTCTAAGCCACTCTGAGGCCTTGACCCACAAGACCCTGGTGGGAGGCACAATCTCTAAGCATCTGAACGAATGGTGGGGCATTAGTTCAGATGCTTGGGCGCTCAAAACAGTAGCCCAAGGTTACTGAGTTCACTTTCAGAAAAGGCCTCAGGATCATCCACCGGGATACAACTCTGCCAAAATTCCAGATCTGCTCCTTGTGCAGGAAATCTTGACCCTGCTAGAGAAAGGTGCAATAGAACATGTACCTGTAGTGGAGAGGAACAAGGGTTAGTATTCCCCCTACTTTCTCATTCCAAAAAAGGACGGAGGAGTGAGACCCATCTTGGATTTAAGAAATTTGAACAAATTCCTCAGGAAGGACAAGTTCAAGATTGTCACCCTTTCTCAGATCCTTCAGGCTCTCCAACTCCAAGACTGGTTGGTATCATTAGACTTTCAGGATGCTTAATTTCATGTGCCAATCCATCTCAAGCACAGGAAGTAGCCGAGGTTGGCGGTTGGTGGTTCTCACTATCAGTTTCGAGTTCTGCTATTCGGGTGACCTCCACCCGAGGGTTTTCACCAAGCTGATGGCGGTAGTGACAGCAAGTCTCAGGAAAGGGGGGATTCACGTCTACCCCTATTTGGACGACTGAACAGGGCTTGTTCACCAGAGCAAGCCCAGGAACATCTCATTATCACCTGCCACTTCCTACAATGACTGGGCTTCTCTCTCAATTACAAGAAGTCCCATATGATACCATTCCAAAGACTCCAGTTCATCGGAGTGGTCTGGGATACTTCCTCAGGGAAAGCCTCGCCTCCCGAGGTGAGAGCTCAACACATTCAGCAGATGGTAACAAGATTCCAGAATGCCCAACATCTTCCGGCCTTCGATTTTTTTAGGTTGCTCGGTCTCATGGTATCCTGCATTTTCCTGGTGCCAGAGGCCCGATTGAGAATGAGATCCCTTCAAGTGGTCCCAATTTTCAGGGAACATGTTGGATCTTCTGCAGAGTTGCTCAAGACCTAATTTGGTGGGCTTGCGAGGAGAACATCTCAAGGGAGAATCTTTTTGGCAACCATGGCCGAAGATAACAGTAGTGACGGACGCCTCACTCAGAGGGTGGGGAGCCCACACCAATGAACTGACAATCAGCAGTCGTTGGTCTCCATCAGAGTCCAAACTACACATCAACCTTTTGGAGCTGAGGGCAATCAGACTAGCGCTGAAGGCTTTCGTGCCCTCTGTACGGGGAAGGAATGTCCTGGTAATGACGGACAACACAGTGGCCATGTACTACCTCAACAAGAGAGGAGGCGTAAGGTCACTACCACTGTGCAGAGAGGCAATGCAGCTCTGGCTCTGGGCAATACAAGAAGGAATCTCTCTGTCGGCAGTTCACCTAGCCGAGAGCAGAACACAGCGGCGGAGGCTCTGAGCAGGCAGAGCACAGTGGGAACTAGCTCAGGAAGTCCTTCAAGAGATCTTCAGCCCTTGGGGAACCCCTAAAGTGGATCTGTTCGCAACCGGGATCAATTGAAAGTGCGATCAGTATTGCTCAAGGGAATTTCCTCCAAGAGGAACTCTAGGAGACGCGTTCGTAGTGGACTGGCAATTTCCAGTCCTGTACACGTTTCCTCCAGTCCCTGTGATTCCTTGCGTAATCAGGGGGTTGAGTGCGTTCAGGAAAACCATGATCCTAATTGCTCCGGATTGGGCCATGAGGACGTGGTACCCGGACCTTCTGGACATGTCCATCTGTCCTCCAATACGTCTACCACAAAGAGAGGATCTTCTCTCATAAGAGGAAGGCCGGGTTCTCCATACAAAGGTCAAGACACTCAGCCTTCACGCTTGGTTTCTGAGAGGCTGAGATATAAGGATTGGGACCTCCTGGAAGACGTAATGGAGATTTTGCTTTCGGCCAGAAGGCCAGCAACTAAATCCTTGTACCGGTGTCGCTGGAATGAGTTCAGTAATTGGTGCAAGGATAAGACTGTGGATCCATTCCTATGTAACACACCTATGGTGCTTTCCTTCCTGTTGCATTTAGCCAATCTGGGGCTCGAGATTGGAACGATAAAAAGGATACCTGGCTGCGCTTTCCATTTTTAAGTGCTCGTCTGAAAAAGTCTCTTATTTGAAGATACCATTAATTGTGCAATTTCTAAAGAGTGTCACTAACGTTTTTATGTCCCTGTTTAGGATTTAAATTTGGTATTAAAATTCCTCACATGCATTCCATTTGAGCCATTACATTCATGCCCTTTAAGGCTCCTTACATTACAAACAGTTCTACTAGTGGCTCTAGCATTACCCCGCAGGGTGAGTGAGCTACAGGCTGTCTCTTGGAAACCTCCTTATACCTGCTTTCTTGCAGAGTCAAACCATCATTCCTGCCTAAGGTAGTCTCTGATTTCCATTTGTCTCAAAAGATTACACTGCCAACATTTTACCCTCCCCCTCATGCAGGTAAGGAGGAGGAAAGATCACAGGCCATAAAGGGCTCTAAGCTTTTATGCGTCAACCTTGCTACATTTTGACAACACAACCAACTCTTTATGGGTATATCGGCCACAAATTGGGCGTGGCAGTAACCAAACAGACTATATCCAGATGGATAATTTTAGCAATTGGAGAATGTTATAGACTGGCAGGTAAAGAACCTCCAAATGGGCTAAGAGTTCATTCCACTAGGGGCATGGCAACTTCTGCGGCTTTGCAAAGGGGTGTCCCGGTAAATGATATCTGTGCAGCGGCCGCCTGGTCGTCTATGCATACATTTGTAAAGCATTACTGTTTGGCCTCACCGTCGTCTCAAGGAGGTCTTTTGCAAAGGCTGTTCTTCATACAGTCCATGACTAATTTAAATTGGTACTCCCTCCTCCAAATTGTCACTGTTTTGGGAGTCTATCAAAGATGAGCAATACGTGGGAGGACACAATCCATTCAAAGAACAAGTTTCTTACCCGTGGTAAAGTTTTTTTCGACTAGATGTCCCTGCCACATATTCCCCATCGCCCCTCTCAGCCTACCCCGCCATACAATTTACGTGATTTACACTCCGCGCTTTCTGAGAGCTTGCGGTTTTGGAGAACGCCTATTCAATCCCTCGATTGATGGGAACGAAAAAACGGAACTGAAGCCAAGGGCGCGGCTCGAGCGAATTGTACTGCTTATGACGTCGACGCTCTATGGCGACCACCGAGGGACATTGATGCCACGACATCGAACACAGCACCCTCTGTGAAAAAAATAATTCCAAAGCAGCAAAGCTGACGATACGTATATTAAAGATGAGGAATAGATGGGAGGAACATCCAGTCGAAAGAATGTTACCAGGGGTAAGTAACTTGTTCTTTTCGTTTTTTAACTTATTTTTATTAGCATTTCATTATTAACATCTTAAGACAACCTCCCCAACCCCTCCCCAACTCTCCTTATCCGCTGTGAATACATAAAACCTAAAGAATACAACGTAAATCCAACACCGAATATGGACATTTGCAACTTGTTCAAGCAATTCCTAGTATATGTTGTTTTGGGGGATAATAAATAATGTTATAGTCTCTTTGTAGGAAACTCAACACCATTTCCCAGTCTTTAGTAAATGTTGATTGATTCCCCTGTATAACATACGTAACCCATTCTAATGCCACAAAATTCCAAACCTTGGAAATCCAGTCTGTAAGGAGAGATGAGTCTGTAGTTTTCCACTTCTGGGCTATCACCAGCTAGGCCGCTAGTCGCAAAATAACATGCGCTTTCAAAACAGACTTTGGTTTCTGTTCAAAGTTATTCTCAAACATCACCAACAGACATGATCTCATAGAACACAGCTTTTTGGAGGGAAACATTTCTACCATTGATTTATTTACTTCATCCCAATACTGCTTCAGCCCCAGGCATGCCCACCATATATGTTTCCAAACTCCGATTTGTCCACACATCCTCCAGCAGTTATCCAAAATGGAGGGTTCCATTTTCTTTAACCTAGCCGGAATATAGTGCCACTGCACCATCAGCTTGTACCAGAACTCTCTAATCTGGATAGACCTTGTGAGTTTTGGTATTGTTTTCCATAATGCTTCCCATTCAGAGTCCAATACCTCCTCCCCTAATGTTAATTGCCATCTAGTTTTATATTTTATGGGGCCCTTTAAGTTTATGTCACTCATCTGTTTATATACATTTTAAATGAGGGCTTTTTTTCCTGGTTTAGAAATAATACATTTCTCGAAGGGTGTTAGCTCCCTTACCGCCGCTGTCTTTACTGTCAGGGAAAGAATCCAGTGCCTCACTTGAAAGTATTGTAATCTGCTAGACTCCCGCAATCTCAACTCCTGTTTACATTGTGTAAATGATTTGAGGGATTCACCCTGAAACATGTCCCTCAATTTCTCACTGCCTGCCCGTTTCCATTCTATAAATGCCCTGGTGTCTAGTCCTGGGGTAAATTGTGGATTGTGGAATAAAGGGGTGAAGGGGGGATGGAAAAGTTGTCAGTTGGTGCCTCTTTACTACTGTATCCTACACTTCCTCCACTGTACTAGTAATTACACGTGCTTGTATATTAGCGGGTCTGTCCATTTGAAAACGGGAGCCTCCCATGCTTGTTCCATCTGTGACCATATTTTCTCCGCACCCCGTAACGACCAATCATTGATGGCCCTTATCTGAGCTGCCTGATAATATGTCAGAAAGTGTGGGAGACCTAACCCACCCTTTTCAGTGGGGACCGCCAATGTGTCAATAGCTAATCTTGGGGTTTTATTATTCCAGATAAATGCGAAAATCAATCTCTGTAGTTTCCGAAAAAATGCTCTCGGTACCCGTATCGGTAATGCCTGGTATAAGGCTTTGGGAAGCGTGACCATTTTTACTGAGTTTATCCTGCCGAGCCATGAGATAGTAAGGTGGCCCCATTTATGTAGTTGTGTTTCAATTTGTTTTAATAAAGATGGGTAGTTTGCTGTGTATAGTCCAGTTATTGTGGGTGTAATATTCACCCCTAATAGTTTAATCGACTCCTCTGCCCAGGTAAATAGGAACCGTGATTTTACAGCCTGGATTTCTGCTGGGACAACGGTAGGTTAAATATTTCAGTTTTTGTGTCATTTATTTTTAATCCTGATACTTTGCCAAATTTGATGAATTCTTTATTGAGTAGGTGTAGAGTGTCGATAGGATCTGTTACCATGTTTATCATATCGTTGGCGTACACCATCATTTTATGCAGAATATCCTCAAATTCTATCCCCTTTATTCCCTCAGTTTGCTAACCTTCTCTAGTAGAGGTTCTAAATATAATTATATAGTAAAGGTGAACAAGGACATCCTTGCTTAGTCCCCTGTTGAAGGGAAATGGGGGGGAGATAGTTCACCATTTATTAATATTCTAGCACTCTGGTTTTTATAATTGGCCTGAACCATGTGTACAAATTTGGGGCCAAACCCCAATTTTGTTATTATTTCGAAAAGAAACGACCATTCGACCCTTTCAAATGCTTTTTCTGTATCTATGGAAACTACAGTTGCTGACATCTGTTTCTTGTCTACCTTCTCTATGATGTAGCACACTCTACGGATATTGTCATGTGTTTGCCTTTGCTTTCTAAACCCTGTTTGATCTGGGTGTATCAATATGGGCAATAGATTTTCTAACCTATTAGCCAGCACTTTAAATCTTGGCGTCTATGTTAATTAAAGCAATACGGCGATATGAGGCACAATTAGTTAAGTCTTTTCCTGGTTTTGGGAAGATCACAATTTTTGCTTCTTCCATTGTGGCAGAGATAATGCCGGAGCCCTCAAATGAGTTGTATAGTAGGGTTAATATGGGAGCTAAAATAGTACTATATGTTTTATAAAACTTTGCCGGGTATCCGTCAGGACCTGGTGCTTTATTTAACGGGAGATCCCGAATCACCCGAATAACTTCCTCTTGCGTAATCTCCATTTCAAGTGCTTGGATCTCGAGTTGTGTGAGTGGTGCAAGGTAACCGTCTCTAAATATACATTTTGAGGATGTACCTCTGGGTTTTGAGACTTATATAGTTCTGAATAAAACCTAGGAAATTGTGCGATGGTATCTGTGGTCTCTGAGACTATATTCCCAGCAGGAGTCCTGATTTGCGATATTATCCTAGATGCCACCTTCTGGCGGAGCTGGGAGGCCAAAAGACCGTCTATTTTGTTTGCCTTCACATAGTATCTCTGTTTGAGAAAGAGAAGGAATTTCTCTGCCTTTTTAATATGGAAGAGATTTACCCTACCGGCTACAGGTCTAAATGCCTTCCGTATCTGCAAGCCCGTATTTGTTTCATTTTTTTTCAATATCTGTGTGGTACCTTCGTCTAGCTCTCTTTCCAATGCCAATTTCTGTTTGCATCTATTTGCTGCTGCCGCTATGAGAAAACCCATCATTGTTGCCTTGAATGCGTCCCATGTAGTATTTATCCTGACTGCACCCATCAGGTTAAACGCAAAGTATACCTTAATTTGTGCAGCAGTATTCCCCCTTTCAATCTGATCATGCAACAATTCTGCCGCAAAGTGCCAAGTCCACAATCTTTGCTTCACTTCGGGAATATTCAAATCCAGCGTAATCGGAGCGTAATCAGATATAGTAATGGCATGGGTCTTTATCCGCGGGACCTTTCCCAAAAGTTAGGCGGATATCCAAGCATAATCAATGCGGGAGAATGATCGATGCACATGTGAAAAAATGTGAATGCCTTATCATTTCCCTGCTTAGTTAACCATACATTAGCCAAGGTAAGTTTAGCAAATTTCTGCTGTAGAGCTAACGAGGGGAAGGCTTGAGCACTACTTGTCCTTCTGCGTATGTCCCTGTCAGGGTCCCATGCTATATGAAGATCACCTAGCAATAGTATTTCTCCTTCCCTGAAAGTTTCCAATTGGGCCAATGTATATTTTTAAAAACCTTCTTGACCTGTGTTCAGGGCATATATTGATGCAACAGTCAGCTTAATAGAAGCCAGTTCCATACAATAAATAAATCTCAAATGGATTGTGTCCTCCAACGTATTCCTGATCTACAGCTGTGCTGCTTCGGAAATCTTTTCGGCAAACGGCACCCTTATATCGATGACGTCGGGTCGATGTCCCTCGAGGGCCTCAGTCGAGGGTGACATCATTGGATGTTATAAGTAGCACACACGTCATCCGTAGCCTCAGTTCCGTTTTTTCCACAAACGTGTTTGCTTCGAGAACTCGGCGTGTCTCGTGTTTCTTATTGCATTCGGTATTATGTCTTCTTCTTCTTCCACCCGACGACCCCGAGATCGGGCTTCAAGAAATGTCGGGACTGCGGGTACAAGATGTCCATCACGGACCCGCATCGTATTTGCTTGTGGTGCCTGGGTGAGGACCACGCTACGAATGACTGCTTGAAGTGCCAGTCGTTGACTGCCAAGGCCCTGCGGGAGCGTAAGGGGAAAGTAGGCCATGTTTCCAAGCCCTGTAAGTCTAAGTCTACTGGTCTGTCGACGACAAGTCGAGGGGGGACTCTCCTTGTCGGAAGAAGTCCGGTGCGATAAGCATCGGGAGCCGTCGAGGTCCCGTTCGGACAAGGCATCGGGAGATCGACAGAGACGTGCCAGGTCCAGGTCGCGGTCTTCGTCTCCAGCGAAACCGTTGACGCCTGTAAAGTTGTCGAAGAAGATGTTGATGCCATCGGCGCCATGTCAGTCGAGTGAGTCTGTCGAGTCTTTACCCCCGGTCAGGCCCTCAAAGCCGTCAACACCATTGTCGACGCCATCAGTGCTGGCTGGGCAGAATTTACCGATGGAAGACCCTGTGGCTGTGGATCATCCAAGGAAGGCTCCTTCTAAGGCTGTTAAGCGGGGTCCAGTCATTAATTTGAAAAAAAGCAAAAGGATCGAATGCAATACATTCGAGTCAAAAGAACCGAAAAAAAAGACCTCTCCAGTCTCTCCAGAATATTTATGAGGATGAAGAGGGATCCGATGAGAATGTGGGTCCTTTTGGTATTTCATATGGGACTCCCAATGTTCCGGAATGTTTCATTTCCGAGGAGAGTCGGATTGAGGATCTGCGTCAGTCCTTGCATAATGCCAGTGGCCTGGACACTTCTCCTGAGATGGAGTTTGGTAAGCCAGAGCCTGGAGATCATGCCGAATCTTCTTATCTGAGACTGATGTTAAGGGTTGTAGAGTACCTGGGTTGGTCCAGGCCTCCGGTAGAATATGATCCGGATGACCTTACTGACATCTTGGATCGGGGTCCATCCACTGACCCGGTGTTGCCATTTCATGTGGCATTGCAAAAGAGGGTGGCTACTTCTTGGAATACCCTGGAGCCTATTCCAGCGGTTAACAAGTCATTGTCAAAGAAAGACTGCCATCCAGTAGCGACCCCGGCTTCCTGTGCGCACACCCCACTCCCGAGAGTTTGGTGGTCCAGGCGGCTACGGCCACCTCAAAGCAGGCTGCCTACCCTACCATCCCTCCTGATAGGGATGACAAATGCATGGATGGTTGGGCGTGCAAGGTATTTTCTGCTGGGAGTATGGCACTGAAATCGGCCAACTGGACCTGTGCCTTAGCTAAGTTTTCGCACACTCTGTGGAATTGCATTTCGCTAGTGGCTGAGCATATTCCCGAAGGGGAAGAAAGGGATGGCTTTCTAGCTATTGTGCAGGATGGCAAGGATGCTATGTGTGAATCCCTTCAATCTGGGTTGGACACTGCAGATAGTGTTGCAAGGTCCATGGCTACGAGCACCGTAATGCGCATATTTGCGTGGTTGCGGAAGTCAGGTTTTGCACCAGATGTGCAGGCCCGTCTTCTCAACATGCCCTTTGACGGGTTGCATCTTTTTGGCAACAAGGCTGACTAGAGCATTGAGAAGTTGCAGACCTCCAAGGCAGCTGCCAAATCTTTGGGCTCTGCTGTTCGTCAACCTCAGCCTTTTCGTCGTAGGGGACAGCAATGGAGGGGTGGTTCCTTTCGCTATTACTCCTCATTTGGAAAGGCGAGAGGGATGGCCAGTCAAAGGGGCCAACGTAAGTTCCCTCGTGGTGGACGAGGTAGGAGTGCCAAAGCCGCTCAGGCAGTTGCCTCTTTGCCATCAGGCACTGCTGCTGCCACTTCCAAACCGCTCTGAGGCCTTGAGTCATGGTTCTCAAACAGTGGCGAGCCATTACTTCAGATGCGTGGGCCCCGGATACAATAGCCCACGGTTACTGCCTCCCTTTTCTTTGCAGGCCTCATGACAATCCACTGGGGGAAACACTCTTTGAAGGTTCCGGATCCGCTCCTTGTGCTGGAGAAAGGCGCTATATGTGGCGGGGTGAGACAAGGGTTGGTATTCCCCTTATTTTTTGATACCCAAGAAGGACGGAGGACTGAGACCCATCTTGGACTTATGATACTTGAACAAGTTTCTCAGGAAAGATGGTCACTCTTTCTCAGATCCTTCAGGCCCTTCAACTTCAGGATTGGTTGGTGTCATTGGACATGCAGTATGCTTATTTTTATGTGCCGATCCATCTCAAACACATAAAATATCTGAGGTTCGCATTTGGCGGCTCCCACTATCAGTTTCGGGTACTGCCATTCGGGCTCACCTCCGCCCGAGGGTCTTCACCAAGCTCATGGTGGTGGGGCAGTGCATCTCAGGAGAGGGGGGATTCACGTCTACCCCTACCTGGACGATTGGCTGATCAGGGCGCATTTTCCTGAACAAGCTTTGGATCATCTCAGCGTCACCTGCCACTCCCTTCATAGGCTGGGCTTCTCCCTCAACTTCAAGAAGTTGCATATGACACCATCCCAACAGCTCCAGTACATAGGGGCAGTTTTGGACACGTCCTTGGGTATGTGCTCGCCACCCAAGGTGAGGACTCATCACATTCTTCAGATGCTCACAAAATTTCAACAAGCCCAGAGTCTTCCGGCTTTTGAATTCTTAAGGTTGTTAGGCCTCATGGCATCCTGCATTTCTCTGGTGCCAGAGGCCCACTTGTGAATGAGATCCCTTCAGTGGGCTCTATGGACTCAATGGTCCCAGTTCTCGGGCAGGATGTCGGATCTATTTCATGTTCCAATCTCAGTCTCGCAGGAGCTTCTGTGGTAGGCCGACGAGAAAAATCGCATGACAGGAGAACCTTTTTTTCAGCCATGGCCGGATGTCACTGTAGTGACGGACGCTTTCCTGACAGGATGGGGAGCCCATGCCACCAATCTCTCCATCAATCAGCGGTTGTTGGTCTCCATTGGAGTCCAAACTACACATCAATCTTTTGGATCTGAGAGCCATCAGTCTGGCGCTAAAGGCTTTCCTGCCGTCTGTACAGGGGAAAAATGTCCTGATAATGGGGACAACACAGTGGTGATGCATTACTTCAACAAGAGAGGAGGTGTAGGGTCACTACCTCTGTGCAGGGAGGCAATCCATCTCTGGTTCTGGCCAATTCATGAGGGAATATCCCTATCAGCGGTTCATCTAGCCAGAAAGGAGAACATGGCGGCGGACACTCTGACCAGGCAGAGCGCGGTCTCCCAAGAGTGGGAGCTAGCTCAGGAAGTCTTTCAAGAGATCTTCCCCATTTGGGGAATCCCGCAAGTGGATCTGTTCGCGACCGGTGCCAACCGGAAATGCGAACAGTATTGGTCAAGGGAATTTCATAAATTTATTTGCATAAATTGAAAAATTACTTATCTTGCTTATTAATATGCTGTAAATTGTTCAGCCTGTTTTGGTAGCACCGAGAGATGGGTAGCCAGTTCTTATTTTCCTAGTATCCTCTTATCACGTCTCCCGTTTTTAGATACTGGCCCCCCGATAACAAATAAACATGGGAGTTTACCGTTATTGATATCGCGAGAATTTCATTTGAGTCAGAAGGTGGTACTCCCCGCTTTCTATCCTCCTCATCCTAGCAAGGAAGAGGAACGGCTCCATAGATTGGATCCTAGAAGAGCCTTGAGCTTTTTTCTCTCCAGAATGGCCAAGATCAGAGTGGACAACCAGCTCTTTGTGGGGTATACTGGACACCGTTTAGGACAGGCTGTTTCTAAGCAGACCTCGTCTAAGTGGATTATCCTCCCTATTTTGGAATGCTACCGGTTGGCTGGTAAGGACCCTCCTGAGGGTTTTTGGGCTCATTCCACCAGGGGCATTACTACTTCGACAGCCCTGCAGAGGGAGGTGCCAGTAAAAAATATCTGTGATGCTGCAACGTGGTCCTCTATACACACATTTGTTAAGCATTACTCCCTGGATACTTCCCATGCTCAGGATGTTGCCTTTGGTAAGGCAGTACTTTAATCTCCCATTTAATTGGTTATGTCTAAATTCTTTTCCCACCTCCAATCATGGTTACTGCTTTGGGAGTCTGTCATAGATGAGGAATACGTTGGAGGACTCAATCCATTCGAAGAACAAGTTACTTACCAAATGTCATGGCCACTGGACAAGACCCACTAGTTCCATCATATAAAGGGTCCAGGTGGACCCAGTCCTGGCGCCTGTGGCGCCAGGCTCATGAGAAAGTGTGCTCTGCACTTTATTGCTGGTGCACATGTTCTTTCTGCCCCTGCAGGCTTCCCACGTGCATCCAGGCCGGCCGTGGCCATAGGAAAACATTGGGCTGCACGTGCAGCATCCTCTGGGTGCAGCCAGGTGGGGCCACAAGGCGGAGCCGAGGACCGTGGCTGGGACCAGGCCATTTAAGCCTGCCCTGCCCGCATGCAAGCGTTTGCCGTTAGCGTAACGCTCACCGCTTCTTGAAGCGCTCTTACCTGATTTCAGCAATACCAGAGCAGCTTACCTGACGCCAGCAACATCATCTCCAGCACGAATCTTACCTGATTCCAGCAAAACCTTCTCCTGAAGTGCGCATCTTACCTGATTACAGCAAAACCATCGCCTGAAGCGCATCTTACCTGATTCCAGCAAAACCATCGCCTGAAGCACGCATCTCACCTGATTCCAGTAGTCACCGCAGTCGGTGCGCATCATCACCTGTTCTGGGCATCAAGGCTACGCGTAAGCTTGTCTCGTTCAGCATCCTTGCAAATCCATCCATCCATCCAGCAACCTCCGGCAGGCCTTCGGATAGCTGTCTCTCGTCAGACGTCGCTAGGCCATCCCTGCCTTAGAAAAGGACAAACAAGGTTACAAAAAGCATAAAGACTTTACGCTAAGGTCGCGCGCACACATTCCTCACGCTTGACCTTAGAACCAAACTTACCTTCTACTTCGGACATAGTAATCTTCTCTGGTCCCCCATTTGGACTCGCTTCCAACACTGCCACTCTGCTGGGCCCTTCACCACCTATTGGAGAGAAGGAAAGACATTACAAGGGTTACAGACAGTAATCACGGAAAAAGACATTGCAAAAGGATACGGGCAATAATCATTGTTGAGAAACCCTTACCTTAGAAGTGGATCAGCCACAGCCGGTCTGGGCTGCCACGCACATGGACCAGTGAAGAAAATAGGTTAATTAAAGGCGCCCCTGCAGTTGAGAAGCAGGACAGAGAGCTCATCCTCATAAATAAACAGGTGAGACTATATGGGTAAACGCATGCTCATCTCGTTCTGGGAAGAAGGGTTTGAGGGAAATTACATTCCGACCACAGCATTCTCACAGCCTCACGTACTCTCTCAGGGGCAGTGTCAGAAACCAGTGCAGTCAACACTACCGGAGCAGGGGAAGAAGCCTGATCCAGGGAAGCCAAGTCCAGGGAGGGCTGCAACCGTTCCCCAAGACCCCCGCAGAGACTAGGTGAGCGTAACACCAAACTGGTAACGTTCTTTCGATTGAATGTTCCTCCAATGTATTTCTCATCGCCCTCCCAGCCTACCCCTCTCAAGAATTCCCCATGCCATTACAGCTTACATCCCGCAAGGATAAGTGCAGTCGATGCTGTGTTCTGGGCATGTGTGCCACACATTGTGAGGGGGAAAAAACATGAACTGAGGCTATGGGCGTCGTGCGTGCTACTTATAACATCTGATGACGTCACCCTCGACGGAGGCCCTTGAGGGACATCGACCCGACGCCATTGACGCAAGGGCGCCCTCTGATGAAAAAATGTCAGAAGCAGCACAGCTGTAGACATTACATCTCATAGATGAGGAATTTGTTGGAGGAACATCCAGTCGAAAGAACGTTACCAGTTTGGTAAGTAACTTGTTCATCTGCCTTCTTTCTGAATCTTGGTACGTGTTACTTTTGCTCTAATCCCATCTCTTATTGCTATCAAGACTCCTGCTACCTTTCTATCCGCATTGGGTTGAATGATAGTCAAATATCGACTGATGCAGAGCTTACCCTTGTCAGTTTTCCGAATATGAGTTTCCTGGAGCGCCACCAAATCAGGTTGGTGACGCCTCAGTAGTAAGTCCAACTTTCGCCGTTTCAATGGAGTATTAAGCCCACATATATTTAAAGATAGACCTTTGAATTTAAGGGATTAATACTATTCAGCTTTATGTTTTTGCTTCTCAAAGTCATCTCTCTTATACTGCACAATAAACTGTCATTTACACAGCGGATAAACCTACCCGTATACCCCCTAAAACCCCCCTTAACCCAATCCCTAACTAGTCCCCTCCTTCCCTTATCCATCCGCCCCAAGTGTCCACTGGTATGAGACATAGAACTTACTGTTCCCTGGGATGAATACCTCTGGCTGTGAAGCACCTGCTATCCTAGGGATAGGTGCAGGGTAGACAAACACCCCATCTGTTACCAGAACAGATGTGTTCTAAGAGGTCACGCTCCATCAACCTTTGTTATAATGTACCTGCAATCCCATTGTGTAAATTTTCTGCTGTGTAGTTCCAAGTGGACCGTCATTTTGTTGCTTTGGAGTAAGGACCCGGAAGACGGATCCTCCAATTCTCCACTACTGCCCCTGTAGGTCTTCTTCTACAACGTTCTAGTGGGGATCCATCTCCCACTAGAGTATTCCCTGTGGCGGTGGCTCCTCCGGCTGTTGACTCTGTAGGTAGGTCTTCCTCTATTTGAAGCAAAGACATCCATGACCCCTCTAGATGTCATTTAATGTTGTCTTATTGCTAGCGTAAAAAGCCATTCAGTGGGAAAGGTCCATCGATATTTATTTTTGCGCGCTTGAAGGGTTTTCACTATATCGAGCATATTTCTCTGTTTTTGAGAGTTATTTGTGAGAGGTCCTGAAATAGTTGAATTCCCGCACCATTGTACATAATCGGGGCCGCTGTCCATGCCGTTCTCAATATTTGTTCCTTTTGCGGATACATCGCACACGCCACCAAAACATCTCGGGGCGGGCTCCTGGTTCTTGTCTCTTTGGCCCCGTCCTATGGACCTAATCGATCGGTACATTCACTACTTCCTCTTCTGTGATTAACTTCATGAAGATTTTTGTAACAACTTCCCTTAGCTCTGAGTCTGTAACTGTCTCAGGAAGATTTTTGATTTGTATATTAGATTGTCTAGAATGGTTTTCCAAATCTTCGTATTGATGTTCAAGATTTCTGTGTGGCCCTTGAAAGTTCTTCTATGGCAATATTGAGTTCTTTGTTTTCTTCTGTTAATTCCTGTACCGCCCTTTCATTGATGTCTCCCGGATCTCTCAGCGCAGTTATTTCCTTACCCAAATCATTTAGTGATAGCCGGATTTCTGAGGTAAAGGAAGTGAACTGAGTTTGAAAAGAAGCAGAATATTTCTCTTGGAAGTCTTGGAAGCCAGTGGTGAAATCTTCCTTAGAGGCAGCCATATCTGGTCCCTCAGTTTGGGGGATCAGAAACAAATGTACTGCGATCCGTGACGTTTGTTGTATTTTCCGAGGCTGTTTCACCAAACATTTCTCCAGCGCAGTGGGTTATTTCATATATGGCTGAGGTTGCTCTATTTGAGGTTGTTTCTTCTTGCCTCTAGGCATGTGTCTAGGAATACCACTGGTTTATTAATCTCTGCCGGTTATATCTATCTTCCTTGGTGTGGGGTAGATCTGTCGTGCCTCTTTATGCGGGCACGATTCCCAAGTGTGTTATCCAACAATATATTTCCCTTCTGGCTAGTTGGTGTAAGGATGTGTTTTAGTCTAGTAGTACAAGGCGGTCTTCTTATATAACTAATGCTATACACTGTTACTGGCACACATGCCTATACCAGCTATCCATACTTATTGTCTACGCCTTGTGTTAATTGCCATGGTTCATTTGCCTCCTCAGGGCCTTAAGCGTTTAACTGATCCCCTTTCTGTGGTCCCAATCGGCTCAGTTATAGTTAGTTGAGGGAAAGTTATGATGTATTCAAATGCAGCTCATTTACCTGCTTTACTTGTTGTTCCCGTCCGTGACTCTCCAGGTGCAGCTTTCAGGCTCCCTGATCGGGATCAGCAAGGGGTTGCTTGGTGCGAGGGATTTTTGCAATTTGAAATGCACTGCTGGTGTCCCAAGAGTCTGTGGCTCCCTTGCCACATGCACCTGGGCTGCAGGCACTGTGCACCTCCTCTGTGGTATTGTTCTACTTATCAGCAGTTAGCCCCCTCTTGTCGCCTTTCTTTTGGGAGCCGCCGCCTGCTGTAATGTAAATGTGCGGTTCGCCGCATTGCCAGCTCTTGTTCTTTTTTGGTCGTCTGGCTTTCTCCCGGGTGCCTCATCTTCTAGTTGTCCCAAGGTCTGGTGCCTCGCCCTGAATTACGGGCAGAGGCCCTCTGCCGACGCGCCATCAAAGCATTCGTACCTCTCACCCTTATGTGCTTTTGGGGCAGGGGGCTGCTGGGCCTGCCACTCGATCCTGGGTATCTCGGTCTGGAAGCCTTCTCAAGGGGATTAATCTTTGAAAAGGATGCACGCTCGCCCGCACGTCTTTGTCGCGCGGTGGCCAGCTTGGAATCACGTTACATTTGTTAACGTGCACATCAGCCTACCAGCGATGGATGAGATGATAGCAGAGTTAAGAGACCTTGGGCCTCATTACGACCCTGCCGGTCCAGAAAGAACAGTGGTGGTAAAACCGCCACCACAGTTCTTTCCGGACCTGCTGATTAAGAGTCCTGCAGGCGGGAGGTGTCACTCCCGCCAGGTCTGACCTGGCGGGTTTAACACCACCCGTCTGCAGGCGGCAATGGAAACACTGGTTCTGTCATAGACGGAACCAGTGTTTCGGTTGTCCCCATCCCCATGGCATCCTATGGGACCCCATGGGAATGGGGACTTACACAATTCCGCCTCCGGAATTCCTGGGTCACCGGGGTCGTAATGCCCCGGTAATTCCGGGAATCACAGAGGCGGAATGGTGATACGAGTCCGGCGGTAACCTGCCGGTTTTTCCGGCTCGGTTAGCGCCGGACTCGTAATGAGGCCCCTTACTATAGAAACTGAGGAAAATTCATTGTTAGTTGGGAGGGACTTTAATGGGTCGTGCATGTTCAACAGGACAGAACAGGCCCGGTGAGACAGAGGGGGATCCAGGGGAACTAAGTTCCTCCCTGGACCTTATACATGTGTGGAGTAACTGCAACCTAGAGGAAAAAAGGGTTTTGTTCTACTCCAGGGTGTATAAGTCACTTTCCCGAATAGGTTTTGTCCTAACACCTAGGTGTAACATCCACAGAGTTACCCTTGATCCACAGTTACTGAGCATCAAGGGTAACGCAAAGATAACAAATGTTATTACCTGGCTAAACTGGCCTACATTGAATGGCACCATCCCATATCAGTGAATGTAAGCTAGTCTAGCCACGTAATAACACTTTTATTTACTTTATCCACAGTTACTGTGCATCAGAGTAAAGGAAACATAAGTGTAATTACATGCCTAGACTTGCCTACATTTAATGTAGGTCAGCTTAGCCAGGTAATAACAATTACCCTTAATATCAAGTAAGAAATGCTGTGCCATGGTAAGATAGTATATGCACACTGGCACTACTAGTGTCAGTCTGCATATACTTTCTTTTTTTATAATAATATTTATTGCAGTTTTGCGTATAGACGAACATAACATAACAACTCGTAGTATACCCATTCTTCCTCCCTCTGGCCAAAACCTGCCCCTCTCTCCTATCTGCACACCCTCCTCCGCTCATTCCCAGACCCAAACTCCCCTGTCCAAAAGCTGCAGGTCCCCTTCCCCTCCACCCTCCGCAGTAGCTCCCCTCTTTGCTAGCTATTGAATGTAGATCAGTCTAGCCAGGTAATCACATTTAACATTTAATCATTACCCTTAATATCAAGTAAAAAATGCCGTGCCATGTTAGGAAAGTATATGCAGACTGGCACTACTAGTGTCAGTCTGCATATACTTTCTTCTTTTTATAATAATTTGTATTGCAGTTATTTTGTATCGACGAACATAACAACTCATAATATAACCATTCATCCTCATCCTGGCCACATCTTGCTCCCATCTGCACACCCCCCTTGGCTGAACTCCAGACCCGAATCATCCCTCTCTGACAGCTGCAGCTCCCCTAACCCACCACCCGCTGAAGGGTATCCACTCTTCGCTAGCCAAGGAGACCAATAGGTTTTACAGCGAGGGGTATCAGGTGAGCCTCAATGCCTAGCTTTATCTCCCTGGCTACCGACAGGGACAGACTTACCAGTGCCCTTCCATACAATGAAAGATTAGTATCACTCGAGGCCCTACACAGACATAACAGTGGGTCAGCCTCTAGCTCCTCTCCAAGGACCCTGCTCAGGGTGCTGATAACTCCTCCCCAGAAGGTGCGGATCTTGGTACAAGTCTAAAGCATGTGTATGCTTCATTTTCCCTCCTACCCATTGAGTTTTTGTGGGGTGTAATATATTCTATGCAGGATCTTGAATGGTGCCATCCCATATCTAACGTTATTCGCAATATTATATAATATCCATACCAAATGCAATTAAATAGAATCAGGTTAGTATTCCGTGATGATCGCTCACCTGGCAGTGTGTTAAAATGGATTTTCAAAAACAGCCCTGTGGACAGATTCTGAGATGAAAAAGTTTCCTTTAGTGGTGGACATTCCCATCCCCTGCACACATTGAGTACGGTCCTTAGGGGCAGTCAAGTGTTGATAAGTTTCAATTGTAAAATCAGTTATCAGAGAATAATTAGAGACATTTCAAGAGATGAACATTCAATTAATCAGTTTTTAATAAAACAATTTATCAAAATAAAGTATGAACAGAAAATAAATTGCTCTACAAGTTTCGGGAGGTTGCCTTCTTCAGGAGCAACATAATATTCTTAATGTGTCTTCAAAGTTTCAAATGGGTTCTAAAAAATAAGTTAAAAGGTATAATCAGTTACAATGGTTTAAGGGTTCAAATCTTCACATCAACTTCTCACATGAAGTCAAAATGTCAATCATCTGGCCATGTGTTTTCTTGCAGGCAATTGTCGTAGGATGCCTTTTGAGGACACTTCTAATGTGTTACTTACTTTAAGTTTCTGTTAAACAAAGGTAGAGGAGAAGAGATATTGAAAGTGCTCAGTAAATTTGTAAAACTCAATGAGTTATAATCCTGGTAATATCTTGATGCTTACCAATTCATGTATAATTGAATCCCATTCTGTTGAACAGAGACAAACACTAATGTCTAGCCAAACTGTATCTGGGTAGTGTGACGGAACAGCAAGGCTTAGAGCCTCAACCCGGCCTTGGCGGTATACCAGCGGTAATATCGCCGGGATACCGCCAATGCAAAATAGCGTACCGCTACTCGGTCCGGCGCTATTAGTGCTGAATCATGATTAGCAGTATAGCAGTAACTCCCCATTCCCCATTGGGTCTATTGGACCCAATGGGGGCTTCATGGAGATATTAGCGCCACACTAATAGTGCCGAAAACAGGCGGTAAGTGGATATTTTTACCTCCAGCAAAAAGCTGGAGGTAAAACTCCAATTTACCACCCAACTCGTGATTGGGCCAACCCTTAATTGTGGTAGTAATAGCGTTACCGCCGCATTTAAGGGTTACCGCCCTACTCGTGATGAGGCCCTTAGACTTAGAGGGAATGAGAGTTGTGAATGGTTCAGTTAAGCACACACACAGATCACTCCAAATAATACAAGTTAGGCAGAATGTATAAAAATACAGTTATTTGTTTAGGCCTAAGACAACTCTTACCACTGAAAAACCACAGGTAGGTAACACACTAAAACGTGCACTACTGATATATACACATTCACCTTAGCGTGCTCTGCTAAGAAAACTAACAATTCACCTTTAAATACGGGTAGAATTCCTTTTCAGAATACTGAAAGTGTAGCACAGAATGTGCATAAATAAATAGAACCTGGTAAGTAATCACTACTTTGAGAACTAATAGGTTTAGAATAAAGACGTTAGCAAACAGCATACAAAACCTTAGAATTAAGGTTCTAATCTTAAGCAGTTCTTGCCTTGTTAGAAAAGTTATATGTTCCAGTAAAAGTATTTTCAGTTGACTAGCAGTCTCTTTAGGAAGATTAAACAAGTGGTGGCTTCAGCCAACAAGTAGCTGTAAGTGTTCCAAAGTTTAAGAAAACCAATAGGAAAGTCTTTAAACGACCCTCCCCCAATCCAAACATCTTAGGGGAACCTCATGGTCAGAACACCACCGTTCAAGGCTAGGCAGGGGAGAGGTAGTGGTAGGTCTTTACACCCATAGAACCCTATGGAGACCGGGGATTGCTTTGGGGGGGCAAAACAAGCATGTTTACTCGCCCCTTGTACTCCGATTCACATAGAGACCACTGTAGGAGTTCCTGAAATCACTGGACATTCTGAATTTGTGCCTTGGCTCCTTTGGATGAATCACAGGAGTCATGGGTGCAGAGGTCACTTCAATTGTCAGGTTATTAGTTCCGGCTAGTACCCGATTCCGTGCTCTGATGGAACGGATTCTGGACAGCTGGAGACTCAAGATACACCACCTTCAGGCCCTTTTCTGTGGTGACGACCTCAGAAGACTGCCAGGACGGGATACAGGCAACGATCAGCGATAGTCACTTAAGGAAAATGCCAGGAGTCAACCCTTGTTGACAAAGAAACTGCTATGATATGATATTTTATTTATAATGCACCCATACACAAGTGTTTTAGGGTGCATTGTGGCAAGGGAGGGGTACAAGGGAGGACAAAAACAATGATCTTATTAGGCCCAGTGACATTGAGAACGCGCAAGTGCACGTGAGAGGGAAGGTGGAAAGTGCAAGGGGAAAGGGAGGAGTGGAGAGTGCTGAACATGTGATCGAAACAACATCAGGTAGTGTGGCCAGCAGGTGACAAGTGCAAGAATTAAGTGCAGACAACGGGTGTCGATAAGTGCAACTAAAGGGACTGTAGGCTTGCAGATACAGACCCAAGTGTGAGAGTTGCCAGGAGGCAGTGCAGTTATGCAGCTGGGTGGGCAGGGATCTGGGCCCGAAATCAGAGTGTAGCCAGTTGCCCAGTGCAGAAAACAACAGAGATCAGCAGGGGAGAGGAAGAGAGAAGGCAGAAGCAAAGAGGAGGATCTTGAAGTGCTTCCGGAACCGAGGATGGTTCTCCTCAAGTTTCAGAGAGGCAGGGAGCCTGTTCCAGAGGGAGACCCCAGCCGAAGAGAGAGCTCTACCACCATCTTGTTGCTTGGATAAGTGGCTGACCCTGAGGGAGCTGGAGGTGGAGGAGCGAAGAGCTCGAGTAGGAAGGTATTTCCGAAGGGAGAGTTGAAGGTATTGCGGACCCAGGCGCCAGAAGGCCTTGTGGACAATGCAAGGCAGCCACTGTGAGAGATACAATCCCTGGGCTTGAGGTCAAGGACAAGTCTTGCAGTCCTGTTCTGAATGAGTTGCAGAGGGCGGAGAGTAGTAGCCGGCAGATTTAGAAAGAAGCTATCGCAATAGTCCAGCCCAGAGTGAACCAGAGCTCTAGAGACAGTGAACCTCTGGGGGAAGGAGAGGAAAGGAAGAATACCTCTGAGGAGGTGCAGTTGGTAGTTTGACTTCTTAGAGATAACTGAAATGTGTGGAGAAAAGGAAAGCATGGAGTCGAAGATGACCCAGAGGTTCTTAGCCTCACAGCTAGGAGCAGGGAGAGGGCCAAGGTAGGCCGTCCAGAGAGTGACAGGAAAGGAAGGTGCAGGAGTGCAGTTGAAGAGGATCTCTGTCTTACTGGCATTAAGGCAGGGGGTGTTGGCGGCACACCACTCCTGGATTGCAGACTGACAGTCAGAGATGAGAGAGGGAGTGAAGGGTGCAGAGGGGAGCCTGAATACAAGCTGAGTGTCATCCGCATAGCACTGAAAGTTGGAGCAGAGAGCAGCAATGCAGTGGGTGAGGGGTGCCAAGTATTGGTTGAAAAGCCAGGCAAAGAGGTTAGACCCCTGAGGAACACCACAAGTGGAGAGTGAGATAGAGGAAAGCAAGGACCCAAGTTGGACCTAAGAGGGTCGGTTGGAAAGGAAGGAGGCCAGGGCCTGATCAGTGATACCCAGGTTATCACGGAGGCGGTTGAGCAGGACGGCATGGTTGACCGTTCTCAAAGGCAGAAGAGAGATTGAGTAGGATGAGGACAGAGGGGAGATTAGAATCAAGGTTGGAGAGCAGGTCTTCACAGATGTCGAGGAGAGCAGTTTCTGTGCTTCTGGCTGATCTGAAACCAGACTGATGGTCATGGAGACAGCCGACGGAATCGGTGTGAAGATTAAGCTGGGAGATGGCCAGCTTTTCCGGGAGTTTTCCCAGAAAAGGGGTCATACAGATCAGGCGAAAGTTAGCGGGGCAGGAGGGGTCGGCAGTGGGTTTCTTGAGAAGGGGGTGCACAAGAGAATGCTTCAGAGGGGAGGGGAAGGCTCCAGTGGCGAAGGGGTGTTTGCAGAAGTCAGCCAGGGCAGGATCAAGGGTGTCAGTATGGTCCTTGGTGGTTTTGAACAAACAGGGAAGAACCTGTTTTAACGAGGCTTTCATAGATCGCACTTGTCTAGAAATCTCATCAGGATAGCACAGAGGAAAGGAGGAACAGGAGAGAGGAGAGGCAGCTGCAGGGGGGTCCGGCGGTAGAGGAGAGAGAAGCTGGAAGAAAAGGAGAGGACGAGGGGGTGGACAGGGTGTCCTGGGTTTTAGAGATGAAATGAGAAGCCAGGGCCGTGCAGAGGGCCTGGGAGGGGACAGGAGTAGTAGAGACTGCAGCAGGATTGGCCAGCTCCTTACAGATTTTAAAGAGTTTGGCCGAGTTGTTAGATGCTGCAGGGACACATGCTTGGATGTGGGCTCTCTTCTTAGTACGGACAGAGAGCCGATATTGCCTATGGAGCAGGCATCAGGCCAGTTTGTCAGAGGATGCGCAAGAAGCCCACCATTTCCTCTCAGCCACCCTGCACTTGCGTTTAAGGGTGACGAGGTCAGAGTAGTACCAAGAGTTGCACTTGGCTTTGGACTTCATACGGATCCTCATGGCAGGGGCAAGAACATCAAGAGTATCAGAGATAGCAGAGTGGAGCTTGGAGAGGGCAGTGTCAGGATGAGAGTCAGCCAGAGGTGGGGCAGGTGGAGAGAAAGTGGCAGCGAAAGCCTCAACTGACACACGCTTCATGGGCCAGATGACCGAGAAGGTAGGTGGCAGTGCTGGAGCTGGCTTGGCCTGTGGGGCAGAGAGGGAGAGATGGGAGGAGAGAAGAAAGTGATTGCTCCAGGAGGGAGGAGTGGTGAGAGGGTTAGACAGGGGGAGGTCCGGGGAGATGAGAACATCAAGAGTGTGCCCGGCAGAGTGAGTTGGGCCCGAGGGAAGAATAGAAAGAGAGAGAGAGTGGCAGAGGTCTCGAAAGAGTCCAGAGGAGGGACAGGAGGCATCCTGGTGCATGTTGAGGTCTCCCAGGAGGAGGCTCTGAGTGGTTGAGGCCAGGAGGGAGGAGGCGAGGTCAGCCCACTCAGAGAGGAAAGAGGTACTCTGACCAGGTGGCCAAAAGATAGTAGCAATGGTGAGACAATGACCAGGAGAAAGAGAAAGCCTACAGACTAGGCATTCAAGGGAGGAGTAGGCCTGCACAGGAATCACAGAGACAGGGATCCACTCAGGGAAGATCAGGGCTACACCCCCACTAGGACGGTTGGATCTGGGCGCGGAGAGTATCTTGTAGCCGTCAGGGAGGAGAGTGTCAAAGCTTGTGACAGAGCCGGCCGTGAACCATGTCTCAGTGAGACCGAGGACATCAAGGTCAGCTTCTTCCAGGAGGCAGCAAATGTCAGAGGAGTGGTTGACAGCTGAGCGAGAGTTGAGAGTGGCAATATGCAGAAGGTTGCCAGCCTTGAAAGACTTCGGGCGAGGGGTACAAATCAGAGGTATGCCCTGCAGAGGTGTAAAAGCAGCCCGAGGGGGAAAAGAAGAGGAAGGAGGAGAGGGCAAGGTAGTCAAGGAGGAGGCAGAGGTGGAAGGCAACGAAGCCAGAGAGGAGAGAGAGGGCACAGCAGGAGCAGGAAGGAAGTTGATGAAGCGCGGGAAGCGTCTATCAAAGAGGAGAAGATTGGCCTGAGGGACCTGGACCAGGACAGTGCCATTAAGGTAGACATTAATGATCACCTCAGAGGACTGGAAGGGGTCCAGGAGGGCCTCCCACCGGGTGCCACCATTAATGGGTGAAGAAGAGAAAGGAGAGCGCACAGAGACCATATGAAGGGTCCAAAGGTCTGTCAAGACCCTGCAAGGCCCCTCTTTGTGGTGGAGAGCAGCAACATCAACTTCTTGTTCCATAGGATGAGGATCTGAGACTCAACTGGGACGGGGACCTTTGCAGCGAAATAGCCCAGAAGGACGTCTGGCCAACCCGTAGGATGAGTCCAGATCTGTTTCGAACACCTATGGTGACTGGATCTTTGCGCAGAGGTTGTGACTATTTGTTGCTACTGATCAAGGGGTCGGAGTACTGATGAAGGTCTTCAGATCTGCAGAGAGACAGGGCTTTGCCCGGAAAGTAAAGAAAGAGCTGCTGGCTATCTTCCAATTACTAGTTCCGATATTCAGTGAGCTGCTCTGATTTGTAGGGGTCTTGGCTTCAACAATGATCCCAGGAATGGTTGCAGGAGTCTCCCTTTTATCCAGGATCCAGGCTGGAGTTGCCCTCAGCCCACCAATGGCAAGGATCTACCCCACTTAAACAGGCATGGGTTGTCCAATCCTGACTGTCTCTGCCCACTGTATCTGCCCAGCAACAGACACACCTGATTTGGATGTGGACTGGGTCTCCATAGAGTCAGCCCCCAACATCCGCTCATACACACAGACTGCGTCTTTGCCCACGAAAGCTGGAATTTTCCCTCTGGAAAGGGCTTACCATATATATGGAAAGTCTGGCCACTCTAGAGCAGGAAGAAGGTCAAAAGAATGGCCAAAGAACTGGCGGAAATCTTGTGGCACGGCCATTTTAGAGTGTATGGTACTGTAGTTGGCATTAAGCAGTAAAATGCTAAAGTGCACAAGACTATCAAAAAGAAAACACTATAAAAGTGTTTGTTGCCACCAGCTCATACTTGACACATCATGCAAGTAAACATAAAGTTACCAAAAAACAAAGTTACTGGGACACAAAGTAATAAGGTGAGGTGTGCAGGAAAAATAAAGAACTTTAGTATGGAGAATAGTGTCCTCCTACACTCATAGCGATAGTCTGCTGATCAGTGCCTCAAAACAGATGAGTTTAGCAAGGTAAGTGGAGGAAAAAAGGCTTTTCTTACTGTTAAAAGTCAGAAAAGCTATTTGTCCCCAGCGACGGTCTCTGAGTGGCTATGGTGCCCTAGGAGGAGAGTGTTGAGGAGATCAAAAGCACACCCGATGTTCAAAGCCATATGGGAAATATGGCGAGAAGGCACGGAAATGAAGAACATCACCACATGGCCATCACCACTGAGTCACCTATGATCCCCCGGCATTAATGACCAGATTCCCAATGTAGAAAGATTCCAATCCTGGTATGAAGCGGGCTTAGAAAGGGTAGGACAGCTCCTGAAAAAAGACTAATTTATCACGCTCCCTGAATTGGAGGAAGCGTTGGGAATAGGCGTACTGTCCGCATTGCACTTCCTGCAGATCAAAGGTGTCCTGACGAAACCTGAATGGAAAGATAAACTAGGAAGAGAACTCGCTCCTTTGGAAACCCTATTAAACTCTAGGACGGAAACGAAGGGACTGATCTCGGTCCTGTACAAAACACTGATAGAAGCAGGAAAGAGTACAACAGAACCCCTCAGACTAAAATGGGAGAGAGATATAGGGGAAAATATTGACCCAGAGACATGGGAAAAGATATGTCGAGCAGCACCTAGAGCCTCGATCTCATGCCAATACAAACTACACGCAATTAAACTATTAAACAGATGGCAATATGATCCGCACAGACTCTCCAAAATGTACCAATCATCCAGTCCACTGTGTTGGCGAGGATGTGGATCCTCGGCTGACTATTGGCACATGTGGTGGGGTTGCCCCGAATTAAAGTATATTGGGACGAAGTCATGTGGTGGATTAGGGACCTAGATGGGATTCAGAGGACAGCAGACCCCTATCTCGTCTTGTTTGCATTTGAAAAAATTGAGGACGAGTGGAGGAGGGTCAAAGACCTAGCTGCGCAGCTGCTATTAGCTGCAAGGGCTCTGTTAGCCACAAAATGGAAATCCACCACAGTCCCAACCGAGAATGAATGGGTCAACGTAGTATCCCATATATGCACCATAGAAAAGATAACATCATCCCTACATGAGAAATCCACACAATGCAAAACCATGTGGATGGAGTGCCTTAATAAGTACATGCCAGGAACAATACTCTAACATATGACGACTAGCCAACCCCATAATCCCACGCTGTAAAAAGACACTAACAGAACACGCAACTCAAGAAAGAGATGTAGCATGATAAGCTCCCCAACAAGGTGGTCCCCAAAGCCTACCAAGCAACCCACCAAATGCAAGGCAACACAACCCTCAGCAGATGTAAATAGAGTCTTGGGGGGAACAGGGACGGAGGCAGGGTGGGAAAGAGGGGGAGATGTGCAATTGTATATGGTCATGCAAATGGGTACAAACTAAGGATGGAAAACTCATGAGATTAATGTTGAAATGCAAATCTGGATTACAATTGTTTTGAATATGCTTGACAAAGATATAAGTCTAATTTTTGGTTGATTGCCTGTAAATTGCTGTGACCTTGTTTGAAACAAAATCCAATAAAAACAAATAACAAAAAAAGTCAGAAAAGGTTCAAAACAATAGCAAAAGTTAGGGTGTCTTTTTGCTGTCTATGGAGGGAAAGCAGCAAAAAGAAGAATCTTTCCCAGCACAGTGGTTTCCAAGATGTCAAATGAAACAAAAGCAATATGCTCTATTCTCCTATCTTCAAATAAAGGGCTTTTTGAGGTGTTTACTCTGCGTGTTCCGCCAGCTAAGCCACCAGTATATGGTACTCACCAGGGTCATATTTGCAGCATTTGAACGGATGCATTCGGTGGACTTTGAAATATATCACTTGGAAAACCGCTTTTCTGATTGCAATAACATCAGCACAAAGGCTGAGTGAAATTCAGGCATCTGTTCCATTTGTCAGGTTTCGTGAGGAAGTTCATCTTCAAAAACATCCTTGATTCCAGATTAACCAAGACAATGATTTGCCAGTTTTTCAAAGATACTGCTATGACAGCAGTGGGATTGCTCCACCCCTTAGATATCAAAAGGTGCCTTATTTATTACGTTACCAAAACCAAAGAATCAAAGGAGGCTTTGCAACTGGTTATTGCATGTGGGGCGTTTTTGAGGGGCCAGTCCCTATCTAACTCTGCAATAGCTATGTGGATTATGGACTAGCCATACTGGCCATAGAAAAAAGTCTAAATGTAGGGCCTATACATAATGATGTACTCCATAGTTCCCTTTCTTTCATATGACTCTTCCTTCATTTCCAAAAAAGAGCTTTTCTTTTTTTTTTAAGACTCAAGTGACACCTTTATTCATAAAATGTACATTTATTAACAGTTTTGCAAACTGTTAAAGTGCAAAATTCTAACAAATCCATTCTTTTCAAGAAAATCATCATGCAAGATGGAAACAAGTCCTTTAGAGTCTAGGTAATTAAATATATAGAAATGATTTAAGAGCTTTTCTGATGTCATGCCCGGGCCTGGAGCCAGTAGTTTTTAAGAGTGAATCCCTTAAAGGGGCATGGACCGGAATACATTTTAGTTGAAGCTACTGTGTAGCGTTCTCCAGTTGTGTCCTCTTCTGGTTGACTATGGACTAAGGGTACAGCAGTCGCTAGAGTGAATATCTACTCTCTGTAGGCCCCTCCTCTAACAGTGGGCCCTTCCCTGTTTCAGGTGATCACTCCCTCTCAGGTGGTCCATCCTCCCTTTCATATGGGCCCTGCACTTTCCTTTAGGTAGCTCTTTTCCTGCTGTGTACACACACACACACACACATATAGACATACACACAAAAACACCTACTTCTAATGATTGTGTCCTCCCACGTATTCTTCATCTTTGATTTTCTCCGATATCCTGATTGCAGCTTTGGACATTTTTCTCGGCAGAGGGCGCTGTGTGTCGTCGACTCAATGTCCCTCGGCAGCTTCCATCGCAATCCCGACTATGACATTGAAACTGGTATAAGTAGCCTGCACTGCGCCCATTGCTTCAGTTATGTTTTTATGCATGCTCAGCATGCTTCGAAACTGTTAAAAATCGCCTCACTGATTTTTTTTTTTGGTATTGTATTTATCCTATCTTCGAAGATGTCTACACCGAAGACCAGATTTAAAAGATGTACCGATTGCAGGTCGAAGATGTCTATCACCGATCCACATCGGATATGTTTTTGATGTCTTGGCACCGATCACAAGGTCGATGATTGTGGCTCTTGTCAGTCAATGACAGTTAAGGCCTTGAAAGAGAGGAAGGGAGAGCTCGTCCTGGTTAGTCCCCATTTAAGTCCCCTTCAATTACTCCATCCAAGAAGCGGTCTTCCAACAAAAGAAGCTTAATAGGCTTTCCATCCTCTGTGAAAGAAAAAGCGCTCAAAACATAGTAAGCGTTCTTGTTCGAGAATGGGTGCTCGACATTCATCATTGTCGACCTCCCATAAAAAGTTGAAGAAGAGGAGTTGTAGATCCTGCTCTTCTTCTTTGGAGTCCTCACCCAATACAAAACAGGTAGGCTTCCCAGGTAAGTTGGCTTTTTGCCTCCAAATGATGATGTTTGAGAAAGCGGCCCCTTCAAAAGAGCTGAAGAAGACTTCAGACCCTATTGCGCCTCATAAGGCCGACATCACGCCTCATAAGGCTGACAGGAGGTCAGTTGAGGCTTCTGCTTGCACACCTACGCCAACAAGGCCGGGCCAGAAAGCAAAGCTTCTTCAAGAAGCGTCACAAGTCTCGAAGTCTTGAGACGTACCGAAGCCTAAGCCTCCACCCTTCCACTCCTTTGAAGGCAGTCGTGTCGATTCCTTCCATGCTGAAACTGTCAAAGTCAAAGCCATCAACATTTTCAACTGAGTTGTTGAAGGATTATAGACGTCTTAAGTCCATAGGTTAAATTTTTGAGGAGAAAGAGGGAGCTACAGATAGCCCTCCATTTACCCTGGAATTTGGAACTCCCAATGTCTCTGAGGAGTTAATCTCTGAAGAGTCCAGTTTACAGCACCTTGTAGATTCCTTCAAGGATGCCAGTGGGATGGATACCTCTCCTGAGCTTGATTTGGCCCACCTAGATCCTTCTACACATGCAGATGCTTTCCACAGGTCAGTTGTGGGTAAGGTAACAGTATATCTCTTGCCGTATATGAACAGGATGACCTGACAGAAATATTGGATAACAGTCCTCCAAAGGAACCTGTCCTACCGTTCCATACAGCCCTGAAGAACACAGTGCTGAAAAATTGGAAGAAACAGGACACTACCCGGCTGTTAATAAAGACTTCACAAGGAAGTACAGGCCCTATGCTGTGAATCCTGATTTTTTATTAAAATACCCTACTCCTGAAAGTCTAGTAGTCCAGACTGCTCCTTTTACCTCTAGGGCAGCTGCTTACCCTACAATCCCTCGGGATAGGGATGACATGAAATTTGACGCCTTGAGGAAGAGGGTGTTTTCAGCAAGCGGCATGACTAGAAAATCCATTACTGCCACATGTGCTTTAGCAAAGTACACATTTACTTTATGGAAGGTTGCAGCGAGGGCTGCAAATCGCATACCTGAAGGTGAGAAAAGGGAAGGTTTCCTGAACATCATAAGGATGGCAAGGAAGCGATGTGCCAGTCATTACAGTCTGGTTTGGTCTCGGTAGATAGTGTCAGTCGGGCAATGGCAGCAAGCAGTGTCTCACAAAAGATTTGTTTTGTTGCATAGGTCTGGATTGCTCCAGCTGTTCAAGCAAGACTTCTGGATATACCCTTTGATGGCTCCCAACTTTTTGACTCAAAGGCTGATGAGAGCTTGGAAAAGCTTCAGTCTTCTAAGACAGTGGCTAAGTCGTTGAGTGCAGCAATACGTCAGCTTGAGTAACCTCCCACAGTTGGAGGGGTCATTCTTTTCGTTACTATTAGTCTGTTGGAAGGACAAAAGGCCAAAGATCACAAAGGGGTCAGAGGAGAATTCATTGTGCTGCACGAGGACGTGGGGGTAAGCCCACTATCAAAGCCACAGGCTCTTTGCCATCTGCAATATCTGCATTACCAAAACCTCTCTGAGGCCTTTGTCCAGAGGACAGCAGTGGGGGGCACATTAACACAGCTTATGGAAGAATGGCGAAGCATTACTTACGATGCTTGGGCTCTACAAACTGTAGCACAGGGTTACTGCCTCCCATTCCCAAAAAGGCCTCCGGATCCCTTACCAGGGAGTCAATCCTTTAGGAATCAGGATCTGCTCCTCTTACAGGAGATTATCAGTCTGTTGAAAAAAGGTGCAATGGAATGGGTACCTGCAGTGGAGAGGAACCAAGGCTGGTTCTCCCCTTACTTTCGAATTCCCAAAAAGGACGGGGGACTGAGACTCATCTTGGACTTGAGATGCTTGAACAAGTTCTTCATGAAGGACACCTTCAAGATGGTTAATACTTCAGACCGTTCAGCTCCACTCGATCTTCAGGATGCTTACTTCCATGTGCCCATACATCCCAAGCACAGGAAGTACCTGAGGTTCGCCATTGGCAGCTTTCTTTTTAAATTTCGGGTTCTGTCATTCGGGCTCACCTCCGTCCGAGGGTCTTTGCCAAGTTGATGGCAGTGGTGACAGCAAGTCTAAGGAGGGGAGAGATTCATGTCTACCCCTACCTATATAATTGGCTGATCAGAGCTTGTTCTCCCAAACAGGTTCTGGAACATCTTAGCGTCAATTGCAACTTCCTCCACAAGCTTGGCTTCTCCCTCAATTTTAAGGAGTCCCACATGATACCTTTCCAAAATCTTCAGTTTATTGAAGCAATCCTGGATGTTTCCATGGGGAAAGCTTCGCCACCGGAGGTCAGTGGTCATTACATTGTGCAGATGGTCATGAAGTTTCAAAATGGCCAACGTCTACCAGCCATTTTCTGAGGTTGCGATCTCTTCAGTGGGTCCTAAAATAGCAATGATCACAATTCTCAGGCAGCATGACAGACCTTCTTCAGGTCCCAAACAAGGTCACACCGAATCGCCTGTGGTGGGCCTGGCAAGAGAAGGTGCTGAAGGGAGAGCCTTCTTGGCAACCATGGCTGGAGATTACAGTAGTTACGGATGCCTTCCTCACAGGTTGCAGAGCTCATATGAACGATCTGACAATCAGTAGTGGTTGGTCTCCATCTGAGTCCAAACTACACATCAACCTTTTGGAGCTGAGGGCAATCGGACTAGTATTGATGGCCTTTCTGATCTCTGTGCAGGAGAGGAACGTCCCTCTATCGGCCGTTCACCTAGCTGTAGAGGAGAACACAGCGGTGGATGCTCTGAGCAGGTAAAGCACAGTCTCCCATGAGTGAGAGTTAGGTCAGGAAGCCCTTGTAGAGAACTTCGTCCTCTCAGGAACCCCTCAAGTGGATCTGTTGGCTTCCATTGTCAACAGGAAATGCAACCTGTTCTGCTCCAGGGAATTTCCTCAGAGTGGAGCTCTTAGGGATGCGTTCATGGTGGAATGGGAATTTCCACTTCTGAACACGTTCCCACCGGTCCCTGTCATTCCTCATGTCATAAAGCGGTGAAGGAAGTTCGGGAAATCTATGATCCTGATTGCTCTGGATTTGACCTGGAGGACGTCCTACCCAGACCTTGCTGGCATGTCTATCTGCCCTCCGATTCGTCTTCCTCAAAGAGCAGACCTTCTCACTCAGGAGGGAGGTTGCGTTCTTCACCCAGAAATCAGAACCCTGAAACTTCACTCCTGGTTTCTGAAAGGTTAAGATCATGAGAATGGGACCACCCGGAAGAAGCAATGGAGGTGTTGCTTACGGCCAGAAGACCAGCAACTAAAGCTCTGTACTGCTGCCACTAGAATACGTTTTGCAGCTGGTGGTGATACACCTTCTGTGCTGTCCTTTTTACAGCATTTAGCCCATCAAGGCCTGCAGGTTTCTACTGTAAAGGGATATCTGGCGGCGTTATCCATCTTTAAGCACTCACCGGAACAGGGTTCTTTTTTTAAAGTTCCCATTGTCATCCAGTTCTTCAGGGGACTTACAACCATGTTCCATCCTGTTTCATTTATTGTCCCTGTTTGGGATCTTAATCTGGTTTTAAAATTCCTGATGGGAGCTCCTTTTGAACCTCAGCATACGTGTCCTTTAAGGATGTTGACTCTTAAGACTGTCTTTTTGACAGCGATGACGTCAGCCTGCAGAGTACGTGAGCTTCCGGATTTGCCCAGCAAAACTCCTTTTAGGGCCTTTTTCAAGGAAATAGTGTTGTTGAGGGTTTGCCTCTCTTTTCTGCATTATGTGGTTTCTGAAATTCACCTTCCATAGAAGATTGTTCTGCCTACTTTTTATCCACCTCCTCATCCTTCTAAGGAGGAACAGAGGTTACACTGCGATCCCAAAAGGGCGTTGAGTTAATACATAACTAGGTTTGCTAAGATCAGACAAGTTGACCAGCTCTTTGTTGGGTATGCTGGTCACAGGCTGGGGCAGGCTGTTACCAAACAGACCTTATCCCCTTGGATTATTTTATGTATCACCGAGTGCAATTTAGCGGGCAAGGACGTTCCTACTGATTTGAGGACACATTTCACTAGAGGAGTTGCTGCTTCTTTTTCTCTTCAAAGGGGAGTACTGGTGCAGGAAGTTTGTAGTAATGCAACTTGGTCTTCACATCTTTCCTTTACCAAGCGTTACTGCCTGGATTCGGAATCGGGTCAGAAGGCGAAGTTTGGAAAGGATGTTCTACACAGCATAAATCAAAAATAAATTCTCCTTTCCCACCTCCATTTTATATACTGTTATGGGACTCTATAAAAGATGAGCAATACGTGGGAGTACACGATCCATTAGAAGAACAAATGACTTGCCCCTGGTCATGCTCTTTCTGATGGATGTTCCTCCCACGTATTCCTTATCGCCCTCCTAACCTACCCCTCTATCTTTGGGCAAGATTTACATTTTCTTCAAACTTCCTCTCTTTCAATGTCTGGGTTGCTGAGAACCTTCGAGAACCTTTGAGATGGCTGTGCATAGAGAGGGGGGAAAATGGAACTGAGGCACTTATACCAGTGTCAACGTCATAGTCGGGAGTGTGATAGAAGCTGCCAAGAGGACATTGAGTCGCTGACGCACTGCCCACTCTGCTGAGAAAGATTTCTGAAGCTAAAAGCTGAATATCGGAGAATACCAAAGATGAGGAATACGTGGGAGGAACATCCATCAGAAAGAATATTACCAGGAGTAAGCCATTTGTTCTTCTCTCACTCTTTTCTCTTTCTTTGTCTCTCACAAACTCTCTCACTTACTGTCTTTCTCTCCCTGGGTCCCCCACTGTTTAGGCCCCCCCATCTTTAGTCTCCCCATCCCATGTTAGGCATCCGGTTCAATCTGGAGTTCCCAATCCTATCTTTCTCCACACTTTTACTATCTGTGCGCTGCTGTCTGCAGAGGCACCTTGTGCTCTCTGTTGGCCTCTACCTCGACTTCAGTGTCTGGGCTCCTTTCTATCTTTGTTTCTTTTCTGTCTTCTTTAGACCCACACATCTCTCTGTAGGACCCTACCCTTCTATCACACTTTCTCTCTAGGTACCTGCCTTTATGTGTACATGCTTGGTAACCTTTGGTGTTTCCTTAAAATTACATTGGTCAGTATGTGGGTGAATTCATAGACCTGCATGAGCACAGTCTTAGGGGGAGGTTCTATACCCTGACCCCACCTCAAACAATGTTCCTCTATAAGCAGAAGCAGGCTGTTATTACATCAAATATGACCCATCCATGCATGCTGGGCCAAGGAAACCCACTCTGACCCATTCACAAAGATGAGACGATGAACCAAAGGCAAATATATATTTGCTAATCACAAGTCTGCAGAACAAAAGTATTTCTTGTGCTGATGTTATCGTGTGAATTCCCCTTCACCATGAGTTGAAAGTAATAATGTAGTATCCTGCATGACATGCGCATAATCTGTCATATATTTGGTTTGTGTTCCGAAAAATCCTCAAATGTCTAATTATTAGGTATCAGGCATTAATATCCCCAACAAAAATATCGCCGTAAATATGGCCGTTTGGTTCGCCATAGGCGATATTTTTATTGGGGATATTATGTGGGAGCGGGGTTTGCGGGGTGTCCCCCGCACGTTAAAAAATGATGCAGGGGTGTCCCCCGCAGGGGCCGTTGTGAATTTCGCCAGAAAAATATGGCAATATTTTTGTATCACGATATTTTTGCGGCGGAATTATCACATGGAACCAATTATTAGAGGTAACGTTTTACTCATTTGCTTGTAAAGCAGTTGACACAAGTGTTTCATGCTAATTGGCAGTACCTCCAGAATCAATAATTTCAACTTGTTCTTTATAGTTATGGCAAAGTGGTGCTCTGTTTTCTCTATAATGAGAACAAAGCACTACTTTGCCGCAACTATGTAGAATTATGTTGAAATACATTTTTAGAGTCCAGAAGAATTGCTTTTTGGCCTGAAACATTAGTTTACTCATATGTGTAAGCAACTTTTAAATAAAAAGTCCCCTTTATAATTAGAGACATTTGGCACTTTTTCTGGAAGCATATGTGTACTGTTTTGGAATGTGTATTTTTTTAATAACATTGCTAATATCGCTCAGACTAAAATCCCTTACTTGGAGCATAACAGTGAAGTTTCCATGAATGGCTGTAGGTCATTCTCTATCTGGTCCTTTCTCTCGCTCCCTTTCTTATCTCTATTTTTTCTCTCTGTTTTCTTATTTGCTCTCTCTTTTTCTCTCTCTCTTCGTGTAGCCCCCCTCTATGTTTGTCTCTCCCTGTAGCCTCATGTTTCTCTTTCTACTCTTTCTCATTGTAAACCCCTTCCTCTTCTCTGTAGCCCCCACCCTTTCTATAGCTCCCTCCCACAGACTTCCACTCTCTGTGGACTCTTCTCCATCCTTGAAGTTGCCTCCCTCTTTATCTCGACTTCTCCCCCCTGTGAAGTTTCTTCCCTCTTTTTATGGACCTATTGTGTGCTTGTACCACTGTCTTTGCCCATTCCCTGGACCTTGTCCCCACTTTCTCATTTTCTTTCTTTTTCTCAATCTCTCCAGTGGTCTCTTCCCACTTTCTCTGTGTCTGTCCTCCCACTATTATCCTCTTTTGATATCTTTCACTGTCCCTCTCTCACACATACTGTTCCCATCCCCAGGCAAGTCCATGGATTACCTACGCTGTCTTTACTTCAGAATGAAGGATGAAGTGTTCCGGGGCTCACGTCCCTATGAGTCGGCACCCCTTGAGGAGTTTCTGAAGCGGGAGTTTGGGGAGGATACCAAAATGACTGATATCCAGAGTCCCAGGTGAGCAGTGCTGCATATGTTAGTACTCTTACCCTTTGCTTCATACTTATGGGGTCCCTAAGAATGGGGTTCGGACTGGAGCCTGTTGCTTAGCAACAGCAATTGTTTTTATGGAACATCTCTTGATTGGTGCGCCTGGGCAACGGTCTGCTCAGGGCATTCCCTGCCCTGCACGTTGCTCTCAACAGGCACATCTACTGGAACTGGCATAGTGTGGGGAACTGTAAGAAAGCAGATAGGTGTATGCCGAAAACGATCACCCCTAAACCATAAATAGCATGCACATGTAATGACAACCGCAGAAACAAGATAAGGTGGGATAACATAGGTCATAAGCTTTATTGCACTAAACAAAAATACTCATAATAAAAAGCAAATGATAATAAAAACATGAGATATGCTTTTGGGAAACATGGGATCAGGTGAGCGGGTGCCTTGCTCCATCGTAGGGCCAACTCAAGGCTGATCCATGCCGCTGTACCTATAGCTTACAACTGTTGTGACAGCAATGAGCTGTGAAATCCATTTTAAGTTGATGCATTTTCATGTGATATTGTCCAGGTATTGAAGCCCTTCCTTGGCCATTGTGGGCGGGTAGGGTGGGTTTTTCCTGCAATTCGCGTGCACTTCCTTCTGCTGCTTCGCCGAGCTGGGAGAGAAATATGCAGAAGGTGCTTTTGCGTCCGCTTCTTATGGGCAACAATTAGCCTGAGGGCAGAGAGACACCTGGTGTGCTAATTGTGAGACCAGTGGCCCCAACCAGTCCAGTTGGTGGCCGTCCTTTGGTCTCTTTTGTTGTGGGGACATGTGTGCCAGTGTCAGCTAAGTGTTGCCTGCCATGCCCCTTCCCCCGGATCCAGGCGCCCGGCAGTCTAGTGTCCCCCATTGTCTTAGTCCTGTCACCTCCATGCACACATTGGTGCCAAGGAAATATGCCATTTGGCTGGCCCCCTTAGCCTTTTAATGGAGGAGGCACTTCCTCACTTCATTTCCACTGCCCGGCTTATGTGTCTGTGCCCTCCACCTCCGGGGACTTTGTCTCTGTGGGTTCCAGTGTAAGTGCCATCGGAAATCTGCAACTTAATTGAGTAGAAGTCTAATGAGGTAAGTCACACTCTTTTCTTGTCAGGGCATGCTAGCCTGCAGGTCTTAGATTTGATTGACCGCATTCGGAACCTCATACTCCGATGACATGGGGGGTTTACTGGGGAAGGACATGAGGCCCTGCAGAGGGCTCAACCTCTGCTCCATACCAGTGAGTCACTGAGAAAGGAGGGCAACATCCTACCCTGCCTGGAGCAGGCAGGTCTCTACCACTCTGCGCATGGTGCACAGGAGTGCAGTGAGACTCCCTTATCAGTCAGCTCACTTCACTAGGCTTAGGCCTGAGGCCCTCCTAGCTAGTGTTTACACTGGGCCCATAGAACCTGAGGACCTAGAGGTAGATGAGGGTTAGGCAGATCCTGTCCCGAAGGCTGCCCCGCCTGCCTCCACAACTACAGTCACTGCTATGCCCCTCTTAAACCCCATGCAGAATGGACAGAAGTTTATTTAAGTTCTCCCTTTTGGTGCCCATAACTGAGTCAGGCGGGCAATTGGCAGATTCTGGGTCCGCTTTCCTACTACACCCACTCTCTGCCCAGGGATCCCATTGCATCAGCAGATGTAGGGACAGCAACCTCGCTTTGCTCAAATGAGGAGTCCGTTATCCAGTGATTTTGCAGCTTTCTAACAGGGCTTTACACGTGGATGTTCTTCCAGGGGATTATACGGAAGGTTATGCCACATTGTCCACCTTCACAAGTCAGCAGAGAGGTTACCACTACAAGTGGCTTTCAGCCAATCACTACTACCTTAGTCTTCAAGTCCTCCGCTGTCATGTCCAACCCCTTGGGAAGCAAGGACAGTACAGACCAGTCTACCGTATGATGACTCACCTGACGAGATAGACACAGACGACGGGAAGGAAGCACCCCCTCTATCTGAGTGTTCCATGAAAGTAATTGATATCATAGAGATCTTAGAACTACAACTCCCAGAGGCCCCTTCGCCCTCCTCTTGAAACAGGCATCCTAGCAGGATTTACTAACCCAAAATAAACCAAACCACAGAGGTATTCCATACATGCTACTGTGGTTAACAGAACCAAAACAGTTGTGGGAAACAACTTAAAATATTCACCACGTTCAATATGGAGCTAGATGCAAAATACTGGCAGTTGCCTTTGGAAAAATGTTGCCTTGGGGCAAATCCTCAAGGGCAGTCAACTGTTGTTTCAGCGTCCGTGGTGCAAGACAAGCCCTCTTCTACCTCACCATCATCTGGACAGTCAAAGCTGAACCCTTCGGGTAAGGAGGAGAAAAGCATGGACCTCATGGGCAGGACGGTTTACGCAAAAGGTGCGCTACAGCATGCCAATGCGGATCCAATGTTGTCATCGAGATCCGGCGGCTCTTTCTTCCCAAAGAGTTAATTCAAGACATTTTCAGAGACTGTTAGGTCTGATGGCCTTTTTCATCTTGGGGTTCCCATATGCAAAAATTAACATGAAGGGCACCCAACTTCATTTGGTAAACCATGGACAGCCGGACTCTGTGTCAGTCGGCAGAATTGATTCTGATCTCCAGGGATGGGCCAGGACCTTGAATGATGAGGAGTCTCTAATACATTTCAACTTTCTAGAGTTGAAAACAATTTAGTTGGCTATGAGGGCCTTTGAAGTTTTCTTTGGAGGTGTAATGGCTCCTCCTCAACACCTAGGGCCATAGCCTATCCACTCCCCACCGTACCTGAGACTGGGCGATCTGATCCCCACTGTTTCCTCCCCAGGTTACTTGTAAGCCCCATTGCTGACAATTGCCCTAATCCCTGTGTTTGATTCCCAAACCCTTGTTTCTTTGCTCCCTAACCTTGTTCTTCACCCTATGATTGTAAAGTGCTCTGTTGCTTACCGCTAGGTCCGCGCTCAATAATTGCCCAAATAATAATAATAAAAGGAGCAAACATTTTGTCATTCTTAGTGACAGCTTCCCGGGTTTGCCAGCATCAAAGCCCCTGATTGCTCACTGACTTGGTTTTGCCTTCAAGGAAGCCTGCAGGGCTAAGCAAGGAATATGATTCCCCCTGAGGGTTTGTATGTCCACAACTCATAGCTAAACCAGTGTCGGTCACTTTTCAGAGGAAATTTTCCTTATTGAATATTTGCAAGACTGAGACCAGGGTGACCCCTTATGCCTACAAATTGTATACTGCTCGAGCGGATTCTGGTTTTTGTCAGTCAGTGCTGCGCAACTTTTGTGTAAATGATCACTAATCTCCATTCACCCCTTTTAGAGTAAAGATGCTTTGGACTGTCTAATAGGTATGGAGGAAAGAGAATAGGATGTAAGAGTGCAAAACAATTCCCTGTATTGACGACAGTAGTCCAAGTCCATAGTACCCGTTCCTCCATACTCACGTCCTCCTGTCCTGCTTAAAAAGTCTCCAACGTTAACACATAAAGGGACTGACAGTGGGGCGTGGTTTGTGGAGAAGGTCCAGCGCAGGCTGCTGCCTTTGAATGTATCATGCAAGCTCTGCTCTAGACAAATAATCTACTGCTAAGCAACAGGCTCCAGTCCCGCCCTCATTCTAAGTAAGGAGCAATGGGGACTATGGGCTAAGAGTACCGTTGTCACTACAGTGATGAACATTTTTATACTCGGCCAGTATCATTAGAGGTAAGCTCCCAAAATGTAAAACTTTGAGCGACACCCATACAAAATAAAACTGTAGCATCTACCATCACTGCAATCAATGTAACATTTGTTGACTATATGCCAGGTATTTTGTTCTGCTGCCCTGTAGTTCAGTCTATCTGCTACACACAGTCTCAATGACAAACCTAGGTTTAGAGGACCCCAATTCTCACTCTAGTGCACCCATTCACACTGCCTGTTTCTGGCTGTCCTGGTACTCTGTGCTGGTAAGAGTCATTGCAACATCTATTCAGGTGCTGGATAGGTAGGCCACACAAGATCCCAAAAGAGAGAAACACAGGTGTGCACTCACTGGAGACCCAAGAAACGTATTCCCTACATCTGATATTGCAAATGTTTAACTGTACTGTTGATGGTACTTCACAACACTTCTATCGTACTTTCTCTCCAGGGTGATGGTGACAGGGGTACTGGCAGACCGACATCCAGCTGAGCTGCATTTGTTCCGGAATTACGATCCACCACAAACTGGGAAGGAACCACCATACCAGAGATTTGCCACATTCCAGCCTCTCACAGCACCCGAGCGTATGTCAGTTTTAGAAAAACATCTACACTTTCTGTACTACTGTAGTATATGCCTGCCAAAGTACAAAAGGGTTGCCAACCTAATCCTAGCAATTTATCAAGTACAAATCCTGCCCCTCTGTATGCTTTCCGGCCAGAGTAGTAGAATAGCAGAGGGCACTGTACCAATGGTTGGTCAGAATACAAATGCAATTGCAGAGATGTGTGGGGCTCACCGTTGGAATGGTATGCTTGCTGCCAGTCAGTCAGTATTTGTGGTATTGGCAAAGCTCTGTATTGGTTGGAAGACTGTTAAATTGTTGCTGTGGGTCACAGTTGACAAGCATCAGCAGTAAAGGGTGTGGCTTTCTGCACTGGAAATGCATGAGGTACTGCATATAATACTATTGTCTCATTGGTTTGGTTCTCAGCCAAGCACTGCTATCCAGGCAAAATGGCACATTTCTGGCATGGACAGGAGTAACTTGAGGTTTTGTATAAAGATTGTCTTTAAGTTCTCTAATTTGAAAACCATGAGGTCAGCATGTGACTCTGTAATTCCTAATTGTGAAAGCAAATGAGGTGCTAACGAAAATACACACATACTTAACATAAACAGGTCTATTTGTAGAGCGCACGTTTACCCCCAGAGGGGCATCTTGGTGCTGTTGACAGCAAAATGTTTATTGTTACCCAACTTAATGGTACTCATTTTATCAACCTCAGAAGGACGGAAGAGTGGACCTGCCGGGATTTAAGCCTGCGACCATGATGTCAAACACAGGTCACTGTAGTGGATGCATTAGTCTACTGATCCACAGTCCCGGCATACTTCCTTCTAATCTTAAACCAATAAAACCTTCACTGACTTGACGCTGGTTAAAATTATACTCTGCACACCTTTGATATTTTTGGGTATTCTTTGTAACTGGGCTGGGGTTTATCATTTAATTTATCCAGCAATATTGTTTATTTATTTCAAAACACATGATCAGTTTAGTTCCTTATTTCAGGTTTTTTAAGTAAACTTGAAAAAACATTTAATGCTAGGAATAAAGTGAAAACACATGCCAATATCCTCAATCTAAGACTCTCGTACGCTGTCTGAGGGGTTATTACAGCACCACCACTATTGTGACCTGTGTAAACGCAGATCATGCACTTTTTGCAGTGCACAGTATCAGTATAAATGTTGGTGCCTGTACAAAAAAAGAAGAATGCATATAACATTTTGGGATGATTTAGCTTGGAAGATGATTCTTTCCAAGGAACTGAATGTGGCTTTCAAAAGCACTATTATATTAAATGCAGCAGTATTAACAAATATACATTCAAAATATCAGCCTAACCACCTCATTGAAGTCTTATCCGTATCAGTTATTAGGATGAATTGGCTCTAAAGTCTGTCCCCCAGACGGCTTCTTCAGATTCTCTATTGCAGGCTATGTGTCAGCAGTCCTCAAGCACTTTTGTGATCCATTCAATGTTTAGAGCACAAAGAACACGAGTTGGATAACTTTAAAGATCAAAATGTTTATTTGACAAATAAGAACTTGTACAATTAGCTGTAAGTTTAGCAAGCACTGCAGTTTGCTAGATCAGGAGGGTCATTTCTTGGGGGTTCTTTACGTTGGTCTTTTTTCACAAGTGGAGTTTAGGTCCCTTGTCTCTACCTTATTTCCTTTTTTCATCATTGTGCTGGCCTCCATATCCTGTGTGTTTATCAGTCAAGTAGTATAGTGCTTGGTCAATCTCAACTAAAGCACACACCTGCCTGGCTGATAAACCTACCATCTCCAGAGACCAACACAACACAAGAAGCCTAAATATCACCAGCCTAGGAAACGAGAAATGCAAAAACAAACCTTCCACTACGTATTCGGTCTGGAGCAACATACTGATATATTTTAGGAAGAAAATTAAGATGCATTTGTCAAAGTTCATCTAGTCAACTGTTGGCCCTGGACCCCAGCTGTAGCTACCGCATCCACACTATTGTACCGTATCTCATTGCTTCCCTGGTAGGTTTGTGCTTTAGAAAATCATGCGTACATGGCAATGCTGGATGTCTTATGACCTCAAAAAGATTTTTAGGCGTGATCCTCATAAAGAATGTTTTTATTGTCTGTATGCTCACCACAAATCTGAAGACTGTGGCAAATGTTATAGATTCCATTCCAAAACCTTGCTAGAATGGGCTAATGTGCCAACTAAATCAGTGGCCTATGCTTCCTTTAGATAAGAATCATCTAGGGATAATCCCCTATCCACTTGAGCATAGCAAAATCTGCAGGGAAGGCTCCGAAAATGAAGAGAACTAGGTTTGATGAGAAACCTACATATTAAAACGCAGGGAAGAACGGGCATAAGCCACTTTCCTGAACTGTGCTTCGTTGGAATTTTCTAGTGAAATTTTCAAAAAGTCAAAGTCCATCTCAGCAGACTGCCCATCTACAACATCTAAACAAACGAAAACTGCATCTGCAGTAAATACCGATATAAAAGCACAAGAACAAATCTTGTCTTAAAGATTGGGAAGCTACCATTTGTCATTTGAGTGGACTTCGAAATGATATGCACTTTGCGGGTATTGTCTATAGGTATTGCAGTCCTCAGTTGTACCTGATTAGGTGCCCTAGCTCTGATGTGCACAGATTCCGCCTCCAGGTGGGCCTCAATCAATTACCAGTTAGAGCCACGCACAGCTCGCAATGGAAAACGCATGTGTCGCATATGTGCAGTGGAGAGTAACTTAGAGACTGTGCAACATGTTCTCACTGCATGTCCAAAACTTGAGTCCCTTTACAGGACCAGGTATAGTCGTTACTATTATCTGTTTGAATGGGTAGCTACTACACATTTTTGGAACCTGTGCCTTAATACTTCTTATGAAGCTTTAATAATTGTTTTGTACAATGTTTGGACTGTGGTGCAACAAATGTTTGAGTCTGCTGGTATCAGCTGAAGGTATAAAATCAATTGGTCAAACTTGTGACAGTGCTTTTGGATGTAGTATATTTGATTTTATAAGTGAGAAATGTTGTTATCCTATGAATTCTATGAATGATTAACTTGTTGTTGCAAGTAGGATAAAGTTTAAGTCTAAGTTTTAGTATGATTTTTTTTTAATGTTTATTTAGAATTTGTTTTTATTTGCATCATCATTTATATTTAAAAATGCTCCACTTTTGAGCTAATGTTGTAAATGTATGCAAGTATGTAATGTTGTAAAAGTTCTTTTGGACTAAAAAACAACAATAAATAAATAAATAAATAAATAAAAGCACTACAAGTGTTGTATTGGAGGCATTAGGCAATCGCTTTATTGTCACTGATGTCAACCTATCTTGGCCATCAAAAATCAAGCCAATAACAGGCTAACCCTTATTTTGGTAGTTTGTAGAAGATCCAATAGTTACTGAACACCATGTTCTCTACCACCAGGTAACAATCATATTTAAATGGACATGTTTGCTTAGAACATACTGGCCATGACAGTAATCACAGGCAAAGCAGCCAAATACCAGGAGATCTTATCAACATATTACAGAGAAATATGGCAAAAGATGACCCCATAGTTGAAATCGTTACCAGAAAATAAAATGTTGTATGCCTAACCTATCCTTAAGTATGGAAATTCTGCTACCCATTACACCCTAAAGATAATGGTTGACCTTGATGAAATAGAGGTTAGGCAGCTGGAGAATGTAGAAATGGTGCAGTGGCAAAGGTGTTGTCAAAAGCACAGCTTTAGATCAGAGGTCAAGGATTGGTTCTGGGACTGTATTTTGATGGAGAAAGAGCTTTTTAGAATGAAGGTGGGCAAAACCCTTCAGGCATTTAAGGCTTATTGACATATGGTTCAATCTCTAATTTATTGTGCCAAAGGAATCAATACCAGCCATTTCAGGGCAGCAAGGGAAAAACTGCTTGAAATAGGCAGGGGACTGAATTTGTTCCAGACCCCACACATATCTGACACGTTAGAAAAGGTATGCACAGAAGAGCAGGTGCTTCATGTCTGACAGCAAATCCCAGGCAAGCAGGACTACTCTTGCAGGATTGTTCCTCCAGTCTAATGCACAAAGATGGGGGTTAGGCGATCCCAGCACAGGGTTAGTTTATATCAAGTTTCAAAGCACAGTCCTAACCTGTAAATTAATTAAGACTTCTCTGTTGATACCACCAATGCTGCAGAGGTAGAGGCATGTAATGAAAATGATCAGGGTAGTGCCCATCATGCTACCAAAGGCAGAGGTAGAAATTGTTCCCTTTTCACTAAAGGTTTGCAACATTTGGTTCTCCAAATGTTTTGGACTTCAGTTCCTAGGATCCCTCTCCATTGACTATGCTGTCCAAGGCTGATGATAGTTGTTGTCCAAAACATCTGAACAACCAAATGTTGCAGATCCCTGGCTTTAATGAGAGAAACTAAGAGATCTATTAAAGATAGTTTCATGTAAGAAAAATCACAAGGATGGAGACAAATCCAACTGTAGACCTTTTGTTTATGAAGAAATACATAAGAAAGTATATATTTCTGATGGTTAATTTACAGAAGATAATACCTCTTCTGTAATAATGCAGGATTATTTAGTCACCATAGACCTCAAAGTTACCTGTTTGCATGTTCCAATAAAAAAGGAATATCATACAGATCTTTTAGTTAATAGTTAACAGCCAACGTCAACTCCAGTTGTGACCATTCCCAAGATTTTCAACCGAATGGAAGGCAGCAAAACGAGCACTTTCAAGAAGAACAGGTTGCCAAATAAAACCCATGTCTACATTACTGGCTTATATGGGCATTGTCGTGGTAAGGCTGTGTCAGTCTGCAGTGGACTTTCTGACACCATTAGGGTTCTCCATAACCTTAAGCAAATCAAAACTTTCACTGGCCCAGAATCTGTTTTTCTTGTTAGGTGGCTTTAACATCAAAAGGCCATTGGTAACGTCATGTGAGAAAAGAGTCTGTGATTTGATGAGCATTTCGACATAATTTGGTAAGGTCAACAGACAGAAAATAAAAAAAGATTGCTCAGTGTAATGTCATTGTGCATTCTTTAGTTTCCTCACTGCAGTTGTCATATGCAGCCAATACAGATGGATGCTCATTAGAAAAGGATTGGTGGGCACTAGTAAAGTGTAGTTCTCTTAGCTTGACATCAAGTTGCCATTCAAGGAGGGGGCGTCACAGGACCCTGAAGAAGTGAATCTCAATGCAGGAACTTAGGTTAAAGGTAATGGTGTACATGATGCAGCATTAATAAGCAATTGGGCACTGGAATTACCAGGGAAAGCTGAGAGCAGTCTGACTGGCACTGCAGGCCCTTTTATCCATCCTAAAATGATCAGCGGTGAGGCTGCTATGCTAACAGATAATTCCACCTCCATTTTGCATATGTGGAAGCCAGGCTGCATAAGCTTGTGGATGTTGTGCGGATCCCACCGGCTCCCGAGGTCAGCTCTCAAACAGAATACGTGGATGAATGTCAAGCACCTTCCTCGATTGGTGTATAGGCCAGCAGAGACATGGAAGCCTGTCATGAATTAAAATTTTCAATTTCGAGAATCCATCAGCCTACACACCCAGGTAGTTCTGTTTGCAGCAGTCCTGAAGCACAAGTGGCAATACTTTGTCAGCAGTCTGTAACCTCGCTGATGTCCAAAGGAATCATTTACATTTCCTAATCAGAGAAGGAAGGGCATGATTTTTATATGATCTCCCTAATATTGAAGCTGGTTCTGAACCTCATGAAGGGCATCACAACCAGTCTTTGCTGTACCTGAGAGCATGATTTATGGATTCTAGGCCATTTGAACATGCCAGATGAATGTTGTGTTGATCTGGCTTTAACATGTAAAACATACAACAAATAATGTCAATACCTCTGGCTTTGTTGCAGGGAAAAATGCTAGCATAGTTTTCCTGCAGTTCTTCTATATATTGTTTTTACACCTCTCAATATTGCACTTGAAACACTTCATCAGAGTGCACTTGGCAGCAAATATCCACTCCTTGAGGGTGCCTCAGAAAGAGTACATTAAAGAAATTCCTTAGAGGACTCTTTTGATCCTTTCCTGCAGTACAAAATATCCCTCATTTACGGCAGCTCAAAGATGATGTGCCACCCGTTTCATCCCATGTGTAGAGCTGACCTAAAATAGGTTACTAGGAGGACCCTAGTTAGACTGGCAATAAGTTCTAGGATACACATCGGTGAGATTCAGACATCTTCAGTTAAGGCTGTATTTGTGATTCTTTAAGGACAATTTGTTTGTATAATGCCAAATTATTATTATTATGATTATAAATTCCAAATTGAATTACTTTTCTATCAAGTTGGATCACTATCTGCATTCACCCTGGATCCTTATTCTCAAGTACATTCAATTTAATTATTTCTGCTGTGTAAATGTGCAAAGGGTTCTGTTACAAAGAGGCTACATACTTGTATTGAATGTAATAAGTTTCCTACAAAGTACCCTTTCTTTCTAATTCAGAAACAGCAGACCACTGCAACTGACCGGAAATTGAAGGCATAATCTCCTCCCGTGACATTGCATGACACACCAGGTTCCAAGCAGGATAAACATTTGTTATTTTAATTCATAAATATCCACAATAATAACATTTCCCCATAGAAACATTTGAACAACTGTAAGACGTATACAAGCATAACCATTACCCCATTCTGTAAAGTATATACAATTAATACAATCTTAAGTCTTGTGTTTGTTGATTCTCTGCAAACTCTTTGTACTGCCGTTGATACTTCGTAGGGAGAGTTCTCTTCCTTTTTATCACTCACAATGCAATCATACTTGCGACTACCCACGTTTACCGCATCCCTCATGCTTCCTTGTCCCTGTTGTGCAGTACGCCACTTCCTTTGCTCATCGACCTATCGACCTTCCTCTCCGATAATCTAAATCTGATAGGACCTTTATTCACATTCCTAAGGACCCTTGCCCTCAGGAAATCACTATGCTTAAATTCTCTTTTTCTGACCGCATTCCTTGAGTCATATTAGCCCTTGTTTTTTTTTTAACTTCGTGCAACCTTTCATCCAAGTTCACCTTGACATCCCCATTGTGAGAGAACTAGACAAGATTTTGTTATTGGTTTCCCTTGGTATCAAGTCAGAACATCGGCCTGAAGGCTTGGTCCTTCTGGTAGAATGTGGAATTATCCTATACACAGTGATGGCTTCCCTTAATAGCTCTCTCCAGTGAGGCTATTGGTAACCACCATTTGCACACAGCCATTAATAACAATGTATCCTCCCTACCAGGCCATCAGTGGATAGATGATACAGCATAGTCCACAGATGTGTTCCATTCATAACCATAACAAATTCTTGCATGTCAGTGAAGACAAATTGTACACCAACATGTATGTCTGCCAAGATCCCTTCCCTTTACGTTTTTCCCCCAAAGAAACCTTTTTTCAACTCTGGTGGTCTCTCTTGTACGAGCCCCACATTCCACCCATTTCAATGCAAAATCAATTAAGATTAAGATATATAATTTTACAGAACTCAGTGACATGAACAGGCCAACAATGTTAATTTTGCCTATAGACAATAGTTTGTTGGAGAAGTCTATGGGAAGGAGGGACTGGCCGTTCAGTTGTTTGGTTTTGTCATTGTTTTAGCACAGATAACAGTTGCAAATTGATTCATCTGCTTCCCTGTACACTCCCAGCCCCAGTAGTTCTCCCTCAGTTTCCTCTTTGTCGTTCTTTCCTCGAAGTAGCATCTGTACACTGAAACTTGTATATTGTTCTCATATCCAGAGGCAGAACCAGCAAGGAGCACTGCCCCGCTCTTCATCTACCAATTCAGTAAACACCACTTTCCCTGCCCCCCTGGAGAGTCTCACAAATTAAATTGTCCTCTTTATCGGTTTTAGAACTGCTTACCTTCCAATTCTGCTGATGAATGGATTAACTGTAGGCACCATACTTTTCTTCCATTTCATACTTCCAGGCCTGCTCTGCCACCTTGTCATGCCTGCCGGACATACCTCTGGACCAGGAACAACTTCTCCATACAAGATGAGTTACGCCCATAGAACCAGTAGACCTTTTTTCTCAAAATGGAGGTTGTTCGATACATTGCCCGGAAAACGACGTCTGCATTTTTCACGTCGTTAATTTTCACGTGACTTAGGTCCGTCACGTGTATCACGGCAGTGCGTACATAAGCAGCGTGGAAACTCCATTCGCTGCTTCTGATTAAGTCAATTTTGGCGTTTGTAGCTGAACTCCGGACCTGCGTTCTCGCATTCCTTTCAGCAAACTTCTTTGGCCTAATTTGAGCTTGTTTTCCTCCACACTCAAGTTCCTGGGTTGCGTGTATCCTGTTCGCGTGCCAAATCTCCACGCGGACGCTGTCTGCAAGCACGGCTGTCCTGAGCTGCGTGAATCCTGTTTGCGTGCCAAATCTCCATGCGGACGCTGTCTGCAAGCTCGGCTGTCCTGAGCTGCGTGAAGCCTGTTCGCGTGCCAAATCTCCACGCGGACGCTGTCTGCAAGCGCGGCTGTCCTGAGCTGCGTGAATCCTGTTTGCGTGCCAAATCTCCACGCGGACGCTGTCTGCAAGCGCGGCTGTCCTGAGCTGCGTGAATCCAGTTCGCGTGCTGAATATCCACGCGGACGCTGTCTGCTGGCGCGGCTGTCCTGAGCTGCGTGAATCCAGTTCACGTGCCAAATCTCCACGCGGACGCTGTCTTCAAGCGCGGCTGTCCAGGGCTGCGTGAATCCTGTTCGCGTGTCTAATTCTTCACGCGGAAACGCTGTTTACAAGCGCGGCTGGCTTGGCTGCGTGTATGCTGTCGCGTGCAATCCTGCACGTGTTTTTCTGAACTACTTCGAACTTTTGGTACCTGTGACAGTCAACAGGTGAGATTCTTATTTTGTTCTTTGTGGGAAAGGAAGTATTTCATGAACTATTGGAAGGTGAATGTGCACAGTACATTGGACGCTATCCTGTGGTGCACCGTCCGGTATCTAGCAAGAGCCTCGTGACGTTCGGGATAAGTATCCCTTACTAATCTTCCCTTCCTTTGTCGTTTGTTCAACTCTTGGGACTCTTCAAGAAACTGTCCTGGAATTCTTCAGTTTAGCCTTAAGGTCAGTGTCTGAATTAATCCCAATTCTGTGTTTCTTAGTATTTAACTTGGGACAGTGTCTTATGATACTTATCTATTCTAGGCATACTTCCTGTACAATTCCCATGCCCTTTCCAGTGATCCATCTCTCTGCCTGTTTTATTCAGTCAGAGAGTTGTATCATTTGGAAGGTCTAATTTGACCTGCCTACAATCAAGTCGTGTGAAGATAGGATCCGGAAAAGCCCTACCAAATTGTATCCTTTTTTGGTTACTGTATCCTTTTCAGTTGATACTTTGGTGATTTATGACACACCTCTACTGGGACAGTCAGCCTGGACTGTAGTCTGCCAGTATGTTTTTATTGACATACTCAACCTTCACATTTTGATCCATTATCTCCACCATACACCTGTAAATATGCAGGGTCACTGTGGATAAGCCCTTGGTAGAAAGAATGCAGACAAATGGCTGATGAGCAGTACAGGATGTTATTGGCAGTCCCCACGTTAAGGTTTTGTAAATGCTCCAGTAAACTACCAGTACCTCCTGCTCTATGGTTGAATCGTTTTTCTCTAGCCCTATCACAGCATGAAGGGAGAATACAACTGTCACCACTCTGAAACCCTTCCCTTGGGCCTCCTGTGTACTTTTAAATGGAGTCTAACCCACTAATGGGTATGGATTGAATTTTGCATGCCTTATATAACAAATATTATTCAAGTCATTACAAAAATAGGCACAATTTCTATTAGGTATTTCGGAAATTGAGGGAACATTGGAGTGTCTAACAAAGCAACTGAAAAACTGAATAAAAATGACACTTTAACATCAATTACAATGTCAAATGGGGGGGATTTGCAGGAAGCCTAGTGTCAGAATAATTGCCATATTCAATCGGACCTTATTGTGTGTTTTTTAGGCACTGCACCTCCCGCACACGCTCCCTTATTTAAATGTGGTTAATGTTGAAAAGTCATTTGATTTGGTTTTTAAGTTGTTTTGGGTGATACTCCAATGTTCTTTCTATTTCAGAAATAATAAAAATCATGTACATTTTTGTAATCATTTGAAGCATTTATCTCATAAATCCCAGTTGCGCAAAGCCACTCTCTTAACTAGAGTTGACCAATCAGCAAAGCTGAACTAGGGAGGAAGGGGACACTGTTGTGCAGTACCGTTAACACTTAGCAGGACTGACAAAAAAAACAAAACACACAGGTACGCTTTAAAAATAACACTCATTTATTACAATACACTTAGGCACACTTTAAATATTTCAAGGTAAGTAAAGTACTTTAGTACATATATACAAATCACAGTTAGGTATCCAATAATGGGTTACACACTATTTCAGAATCCCAATTAGTTATCTAGGCAATAAATGCATTAACCAAAGTAGGGAGAAGAGATGTTAAGCACATATCAATATGTAGGCCTTATAATTAAAATGCACCCAGCACCATATACTATAACTTCAGAAGTCCTGAGCTTGTACCAAGTCTCTGGTAGTCTTTTAGGTGTCCCAAAAGGTTCCTCAGGAAGAAGTGAGTAGTCCAAGAGGGCACACTCACTTACTGCAGTTAAAGTACTGAAGTTAGTTATTCAGTCATGCGAAATAGGGACTAAAATGCCTTAAGTCGAGTTCCATTGAAAGGAGTGGCAACTACCACCCTTGGGGTTCACAAGGATGACCCACAGAAGTACTGACCCGGACACCACCATGCTGAGTCAGCCCCGAATAGCACTAAGGTAAGCAGTACTTTGTATCTAATGTAAACCGGATGGGGAGAGGGGCAGTTCAAGTGATTAAAGTGATCTCAGGTTCCCGAGTATCTAGAAAGATAGAAACAGTCCCAGGTGACAGTAAATCGCTAGGTAAAACAAGCCTAACGGTTGAGGTTGCTGTCCAGGGTTGTTTTGTTGCGGATTCAAGGGCGTTAACCACCTTAGTCTTCAAGTTCCTCTGAAGACCTCAGACTGTAGGGGGCATGCAGATTCGGTTCCACAATGAAGGATGGACCCTCAAAGAGATCTTCAACAGATCATCTGCCCCGGACAGAGTCTGGGGGAACTCAGCGGTATAACTTTGGTTTTCCTTCAGGCGTGCCTCCTGGTGGATGGCAATACTGCAGATTTCAAGAGCCCTAGCAGAGCTTTGAGGATGCCCACAAAGAGTTCCAGCTGTTTGACTAGCCAGAAGTCCTTGCATTGATGAATAGCTGTTTCCGAGCCTGGCAGAGGAAATGCACAGATGCACGCCACTATGACCATAAACAGACAATGTACCTCAAGCGGGACAGATGACTGATTGATTCCACCAGTGGGAGAACAGCACAGTTGCCACGTGCTCGCCTTGGAAGCAAGACGACACAGAGCAACACGGGTTTGATCCCCGTGTCCGTACTTAGAAACCTCTGGGTATTACGTGCGTTATAAATAACCTATCATATCATATCATATCACCAGTCTTAGGGAGGAAGGCACCTTGCATAGGTCTTCCCTGTCAATTAGAAGGTTGAGGTTTGCAACACAGTGGTATTGACTAAGCCAGTGCTGGTTTCTGCAGCATTCCCCCTGCATCCCTCGGTTGTCTTTTTCTTCAGATCTCTTCATATCGAGTGGTTGACTTTTATTTCCGGGGTCAATCTCGTTTCCTTATATCCAGAAAATGATCCCAGATCTCGTGGTTTTGCAACATTTAAACTTGGAGGTAGCTGTCCAGTAGAGGACAGCCATCCTCCTAGAATCTGCCCAGCAACATCCAAGTCTCTGGAGGAATGTGAATTGGGGCAGACAGCCCCCTCTCTACTTCCTGCCAGCATACACACAAAGCAGAGCCTTCACAGGCCTCTTGCAAAAAGCCCGCAAAGGTGCATAAAGAAGGGGGCCCTCCCCCACCTGGCAAGGTAGGACTGCCAACAAAGGACATGTCATCTTGAACAGGACTTAAAACACAAGAAGTGGCCATTTTAAGTATACAGTCCCCTAAAGTGCATTATTATGGCTAAAAAGGCTGCACGGGATAATGCATCCAGATAAAAAGGTCAAAAAAAGTAACGACTGCCACTAGCCTGTTCAGAAGATTTATTTTATTTCTTTATTTTATTGTTTAAAACACGGACCTAGCACAAGAGCAGCGACCTAGGGATCCCTGGCAGCACACCAACTAAGGTGAGGTGGCTGCCATAGTAAAGCATGTAAGCCAAAACAAATTGTAGAGGTCACCTCACACTGGAACCTTAGAAGAAGGGTCCAGTGTTCCCAGAACAAAAGTAAATGCAGGAGATAAGGGGGATAACATAAAACTCACCTTCATAGTCAATAAAAAAAAAACAGTGAGACAAGCAGTAGTGATGGGAGGCTCAGGACAGAGAGGGTAGGATTTGCAAAGAGAACATATCCCTAACAGTTGATCTCTTCCATAATTGCCTGGAATTCTCTGTGACAAAAAAAGTACATTTCGAATGTATTGTGTCCTTCCATGTATTGCTCATCTTTACATAGCTTCTCTTCCAGCTTTAGCTGCTTTTGAAAAATACATTTCGGCACAAGGCACTGTGCATCGATGCGGTCGACTCAATGACCCTCGAGGGCCTTCGTCTCGAGGTCGACATCATCACGGATATATATAATACGCGCAGCACCCGTTAGCTTCATTTCTGTTTTTACGGAGTTACCTAACGCTTCAAAGAATTACGGCGCGCTTCGGTTTCCTCCGAAACAGCGACTTATCGAAAAATTGTCTCGTCTTCGGCTTCATTGACCACAAAAACCGTATTTAAGAAGTGTCACGGTGTCTGTGGTGCCTTGATGTCGAGCACAGGAAGGCAGACTGTGGGTCTTGCCAGTCCATGACAGGTAAGGCATTGAAGGAGCGTAAGGGGAAGTTAGCAGTGTGTAGGCCCCCTACAAAATCCCTCTCAAGGACACCGTCAAAAAGGCGCTCATCAGACGAGTCGAGAGGTGACTCTCCCCGGAGGGAAAGGTCCAAGAAACGCTCCCGTTCCAGGAGTGGTTCACACAACTCCTCATCTTCATCGAGAAAGATGAAGAAAGGGTGAAATAGGTCTTCTTCCACTTTCTCTGATTCCTTGCCTGAGAGGAAAATAGCCTGCCCAGGTAGGTCGGCGACTCCAGTTGAATGGGAGGTGTTTAGGCAGAAAATGCTCAATCTTCGAGAAGGCGGCCCTGGTTCCCCAAAGGAGAAGGCTAAAACCCATGCTCCTGTCGTGCCGTCAAAAGCCGACAAGGAAAAGTCTAAGGTGCCCTCGAACCCGGGAGACAAGCCAGTGACCCCTCGAGAACCGTTGAGGTCTCGACAGGACCAGTCCTTGTCCGTCCAAAACTCCACTGAGTCGGGTGTCGAGTCCTTTGAGGGCTCCATCGACGTCAACAGCATTGAAGCCTGTGACACCAAGGCTGTCAAAGTCATCAACGGCATCACTGTCAAAATCATCGACGCCATCAGAGTCAAGGTCATCGATGCCATTAACGTTGAAACCTTCGATTCCATTGAAAGAATTCGAAAATTCCTATAAGCACGTCCTAGAAAGGATTTCTTCAAATCTTTGTCCTCCATCTATGAGGAACATGAACCTTCGGATCAATACGCCCTTCGGACTACAGTTTGGAATGCCCACTGTTCCTGAGGCCCTTATTTCAGCGGAATCAAGAATGCTGGATCTTTATAAAAATGTACAATCACCTTGTGGCATAGGTACATCGCCAGAGCTGGAATTTGGCAAACCAGACCAAAGCATGCAGATGCTTCATATAGGGAGCTAATGTCTAGGGTGATTGAATTTTTGGGATGGGGCAGGCCTGTTCCTCCATTTGAACAGGACGACCTTACCGATATTTTGGATCAGGGAGCACAAAAGGATCCTGTATTACCTTTTCACATTGCCCTACAAAAGAGGCTTAAAGCAAATTGGGAGGCACCGGATACAAGTCTGGCCGTTTACGAGAGCCTTACCAAGAAATACAGGCCCCAAGTAGTGATCCAGACTGCTGATCTAGACACCCGACACCAGAAAGCTTAGTAGTTCAAGCAGCTACTTCGACGTCCAATCAAGCAGCATACCCTACCATACCGCCAGATAGGGATGATAAAAGCAATGGAGAAAATGGTGTTTTCTGCTGGAAGCATGGCGCTAAAGTCAGCCAATGCCACTTGTGCACTTGGAAAGTTTCCTGTTCACTTTGTGGGACTGCATCTCCATGGTGGCTGAACACATTCCCGAAGGGGAAGAGAGAGACGGCTTCCTGAACATTGTGAGAGACAGAAAGGAAGCAAGGTGTGAGTCTCTCCAGTCAGACTTGGATTCTGCAGACCGCATCAGCAGATCCTTGGCTGCAAGCACAGTGATGCACATGTTTGCGTGGTTGAGGAAGTCTGGATTTGCACAGAGCGTTCGGTCCAGACTGCTCATCATGCCCTTTGACGGCACTCAGCTGTTTGGCTGCAAGGCTAATGAGAGCCTGGAGAAGCTGCAGACCTCGAAGGCGGCAGCCAAATTACTTGTGCCGCTATCAGACAGCCACAACCATTACACCCCAGTGGGCCAACTTGGAGGGGTAGGTCCTTTCATTACTACTCCTCTTTTGGTAGAGCGAGAAGACTGGTCAAAGGGTCCAAAGAAAACTCCCTCGTGGTGGGTGGGGGAGAGGTGCCAAGTTCACCCAACCAACGGCTACTTTACCCTCAGCCACTGCTTCAGCCACCTCAAAACCTCTCTGAGGCCTTAACCCACAAAACCCCAGTGGGAGGCAGACTGTCTCAGCATTCTCAAGAATGGCGGGGCAATACTTCAGATGTTTGGTCGTTGGAAACAGTAGCCCCGGGTTACTGCCTCCCCTTTTTAAGAAGCCACTCCTTCAAATTTCTGGATCATTCCTTTTGCAGGAGATTTCGATACTGCTAGAGAAAGGTGCTATATAACCAGTACGTGTGACAGAGAGAAACACAGGGTGGTACTCTCCTTATTTCCTAATCCCGAAGAAGGATGGAAGATTGTGACCCATCTTGGAATTGAGACACTTCAACAAGTTCCTCAGAAAGTGTTAGGGAGAATTCTCAGAAATGTGCTAATTCCCCCCACCTTAGAGACCCCCAGCAACTTTGCTGGATTTTGAGGACTTGATTTTTTTAACCTGGAGAGAGTGAGACCCTTTTCCCACTCTCTCATGTATTTTAATGTGATTTTGAACTCTGTGTTTCTTTTGGTTGTGGAGTCTGACAAACTAAATAGGCATAATCTTTTACATTGTCACCAAGCACCTTGAGGGCACTGACAAAGGGAAGTCTTTCAGATTTCCCAAAGGTTTAAATACCTTCTCTGGGATAAACTATTGTTTCCCAGAGCAGTAAAGTGAAATTGACTTTACTTGCATTTGTAACTTTCTAGACCCAGCACAAACTATCTTATAATAGGGTTCTGGAGGGGTTACTTAGTATCCCCTTTGTCTAGCTTCTCATGTAAAAAAATGTATGTTACCCTTTTCTCACTGAATGGCTGGTGGCAGTGGTTTCGTTTTAACTACCGTGGTGAGCTTCTCCCTCAATTACAAGAAGTCCCACATGATACCATCTCAAAGGCTCCAGTTCATTGGAACTGTCCGGGATACATCCTTGGGAAAAGCCTTGCCACCCGAGGTGAGGGCTCAACACATTCTGCACATGGTCACCAAATTCCAGAGTGCCCAGCTTCTTGCGGCCTTCGACTTTTTGACGTTGCTCGGCCTCATGGCATCCTGCATTTTCCTGATGCCAGAGGCTCGCCTGGGAATGAGATCCCTACAATGGGCTCTCCGGACTCAGTGGTCTCAATTCTCGGGCAATATGTCAGATCTGCTTCAGGTTCCGAGCAGGGTCATAACAGGATCTCCTTTGGCGGGCCTGCAAGGACAACATTCTGAACAGAGAGCCATTTTGGCAACCATTGCCGACGATAACCGTAGTTATGGATGCCCCACTCATGGGGTGCGGAGCCTACATCAATGATCTTACTGTCAGCGGTCATTGGTCTCCATCGGAGCCCAAACTACACATCAACCTTTTGGAGCTGAGGGCAATCAGACTAGCTCCGAAGGCCTTTCTGCCTTCTGTACCGAGAAAGAATGTTCTGATAATGGCGGACAACACAGTGGCCATGTATTACCTCAACAAGAAAGGATATGTAGGGTCACTACCACTGTGCAAAGAGGCAATGCAGCTAGGTTCTGGGCAATTCAAGAAGGAGTCTCTCTATCAGCAGTTCACCTAACCATAGAGGAGAACACTGCGGTGGACGCTCTGAGCATGCAGAGCACAGTCTCCCATGAGTGGGAGCTAGCTCAGGAAGTCCATCAAGAGATCTATGCCCTTTGGGGAACCCCTCTAATGGATCTTTTTGCGACCAGTGTCAACCGGAAATGCAAACTGTTCTGCTCCAGGGAATTTCCTCAGAGAGTTTCCACTCCTGTATGCATTTCCTCCAGTCCCCATCATTCCTCGAGTCATCAGGAGGTTGAGAAAGTTCGGGAAATCTATTATCCTAATTGCTCCAAATTGGGCCAGGAGGACGTGGTACCCGAACCTTCTGGACATGTCCATCTACCCTCCAATTCATCTTCCACAAAGAGAGGAGGGTCGCGTTATCCATCCAGAGGTCAAGACACTCAACCTTCACGCATGGTTTCTGAGAATTTGAGATATAAGAATTGAGACCTCCCGGATGACGTAATGGAGATTTTGTTTTCTGCCAGAAGGCCAGCAACAAAATCCTTGTGTCGCTGCCGTTGGAACAAATTCTGCAGCTGGTGCATGTAAACCCTTTTCAGTGCAATACACCTATTGTGTTGTCTTTCTTATTACATCTGGCAAATCTGGGGCTCCAGATTGGAACCATCAAAGAGTATTTGGCGGCGGTTTCAATCTTTAAGCACATTTCTGAAGAAGTTTCATATTTCAAAATGCCACTGATTATACAGTTTCTAAAGGGACACACTCATGTGTTCCCTCCTACACCATTTCAGGTTCCAGTTTGGGATCTGAATCTTATACTAAAGTTTCTCATGTGCGCTCCATTTGAGCCACTCCTCTCATGTCCATTGAGACTGCTGACTTTTAAGACCATCTTATTAGTCGCTTTAACATCAGCCTACAGGGTGACCAATTTACATGCCCTATCCAGTAAACCTCTGTTTACAACTTTTAGAAAGACAAAGTTGTTCTAAGGATTAAGCCTACATTTCTTCCGGAGATTGTATTGGATTTTTACATCTCTCAAAAGATTGTGTAGCCAACATTCTATCCATCTCCGCATCCTAGCAAAGAGGAGGAAAGGCTAGATCTTAAAAGGGCACTTAGTTTTGGTTCCATGACATTTCGCCAACCTCCTTTTTTCCGACAGGTGTTTTGCCGAGGGAGTTTTGCCAAAAAAGTGGACATTTTTTTTACATTATTTTCGGGGATGTTCCCCCCAAACCCTCTTAATTTAATTCATTTTTCTCCCCCTACCCTCTATTTACCCTTTCCCACCCGCCCCCCAATAATTTTGATGGGAATTTTTGCCAAAGGTCCACGACGAAACACTAGTCGGAAAAGCAGTTGTCGGCAAATGGGCCCGATATGCGTTTTTACATTTCACACATGTCAAAAATAAGGCAAGATGACCAATTTTTTGGAGGGTACACCGGACACAAATTAGGTCTTATGGTCACAAAACAAACATCATCCAGGTAGATAATCCTGGGCATCTCTGAATGATACAGGCTTGCAGGAAAAAAGATCCCCCAGAAGGCCTGAGGGCTCATTCCACAAGGGGCATGGCTATGTCTTCTGCCTTGCAGCGAGGGGTGCCGATAAATGACATTTGTGCGGCGGCCATCCAGTCTACCATGTATACATTTACAAAACACTACTTCCTGGATTCGTCTTCAGGCCAGGAAGCAGGATTTGGGAAGGTGGTTTTACGTCATACAAAACTTGAAAATAAAATGAATGATTTGAACATTCTTTCTCCCTCCTCCAAACCTTACACTGCTTTGGGAGTCTATCTAAAGATGAGGAATATATACGGCAGGGCACAATCCATTCGAAGAACAAGTTACTTACCCTTGGTAACGGTCTTTTGATTGGATGTTCCTCCACGCATACCTCATCGCCCTTTCCCAGCCTACCCCCCAGTAGAATTTCTCTGCATTACACCTTAGGCTCCTTCATTGTTTGATACTGTTTTGGATGCGCGAATGCTGGTATTCCTGTGGGAAGAAGGCGAAAAAACAGAACTGAAGCTAACGGGCGCTGCGTGTATTATATATACCCGTGATGACCTCAACCTCGATATGAAGACCCTCGAGGGTCATTGAGTCAACCGCATCGACGCACAGCGCCCTCTGATGAATTTATTTTCTGAAGCAGCTAAAGCTGGAAGGGAATATATCTAAAAATGAGGAATACGTGGAATTCTGAGTCAGGGGGTAAGTTCACCATAGTAAAATTTTACCCCCTAGGTTGATTTTGGAAATCCATTTTAACACCCCTTTTGCCACTTTGCAGATAATCTCCTCTGAGACCAGCACACTCCATGATGGTGTTGCTGTCCCTGCACCATTGGATCAGTTTACATCTTGGTTTAGTATTTGTTAGGAAAGATTTATCTGTGTGCATCTTTACCCCATTTACTTCAGCGGAACATCCAGATTATCTGCTGCCTGATTTGGTTCCTAGGGTGTTGGGGTGAGTAAAGTCTTTATAAATCTTTCATATGCTCAACTGCCATCATTTGGCCTCAGCATTTCTCCCACCTTCATTTTTGTAAAGCAGTGCAGTCTACATTAAGTGTAATGCTGCAGGGGAACATTATGTCCCCTTTTCTTTGTCTGTAACTTAATTGTTGTTACTTTTTAGATGTAGCCAGAACAAGCTAGTGGCATTGTTAACAATTTTGCCCTTCTTAAAGGTTTGCTACCGTGCAATATTATTCTTACAGCAATAATGATTTAATTTTAATTTCAATAATAATTTTGATGACCAAATATGCGAAATGGCAAATCCTGACTTTTAAGCGCTGTTCTTGGCTGCATAGCATATGTTGGCCACCTTCCTTCCTTTCCAGGTAGGAAATGACCATGTAAAGTCATGCACGTTCACAGACATCTTGCAAAAAGCCTGCAGAAGATCAAGTGTTTGTTTGAACTGGCTGGAATGGAGTAGAGTGGCTATCTGGTGCCAAGATACGATGCAGCCAGAGCGAGATCACTAATGTTGGCCAGTTGGTGTGGGAGCTGGCTGTCCAGCATTGGACAGCCACTGACTTTGAATGGCTCATTATTGGTGGGTTGGGGTCACCCAGCCCAGGATTCTTATATGTAAGGTGAGGATATGGAATCATTTTAGACGTTGACCGCTGGAGCCAGGTATTCATTGCTGAAGTGCGAACAGAGGAATGCTAGAAGACTTCTGCCGCAACTAACATTGACCAGGCCAGCCACTGCATATTTAAGCTTTGCCTTCCCATTTACAGGGGAAACGTGGAAGAGGTACCTCCCTTCCTTGGACCAGTGGGCACAACCAGTCTGGGGTTAGGCTCTGCTGTCCCCACCTCTCAGAGCTCGGAAGATTCTCTGGGTCTGCAACTGGGCTGCATCCTCTGGGGAATGGACTGCATCTATGCGTGGACATCATCTAAACTTCGGGCCTGAAAATTTGAAAGCATCTTCTCTGCATACCTGGGTTCTCGTGACCCAGTTGTTGCCACTCTTCACTATGGTGGGGGGCCTGCCTCCGACCATCCTGTTGCCCAGTGCTTGCTAATCCTGCCTGGGGTCTCTGCAACTATTAGTCCTGCCTGCTACTCCTTTGCCCCCTCTGTAGCCATCTTCAACCCATGCAGGTTTCCGTACTGGTGTCTGATCTGACCATCAGAGGAAGTCACATCTTTGTGACCTGTGGGCCTCCTGCTGCAGATCGAACAGTAAGTCTAGTTGTCCCCAAAAATCCCCTGCTGCCTGGGGTGGTTTGTTGAATTCAGAGTCTGTGGGGCTAGGTTGCCTGTTTGTCCTTTAGCACCCCTGACCTCCATAATTAAACATTGGATGTGAGCGCCACCTAGCAGCTATCCTTGCATTGATACTGTTAGTGGAGCCTAGGCATATACATTTTGTTCTGCTCCCCACCACACCTAACCCCAGACACATGGGACTGGTAATCTGCACTTTTCCTTACAAAAAAACCTGTAATTGCCATATTACAAATGTGGCTGTAACTCTTGACTACTTCATTCAGGTCTATGACTTTACTATGGTCAAGACAGTAGAGTCAGAAGTACTGTTGGAAGCACCAGTAAGTACCCTACATAACAAGGGTTTCCTACCTTGGGCGCTGTTGAACATTATTGTAGGGTAGGGCTTGGTTTCTTAAGTGTATTTAATAGTTAGTGGTGCCTTATAACCATATAAGGTTTGTGATTTGTGTGTAACGTTGTTTTTCCCTATTTCGTAAATGCTAAAGGAGTGTCATTGAATCCCTTTAAGTACAAAAGTGGTGTGTAACATATTTTTGGTTATCAAATATACATGTATAGATATTGCGTTGTTTAGTTAGTAGTGATTTGACCTTAATGCAAGTGTGTTCTTTAATAAATGATATATTTTTATATACAGCTATGTGAACCTTCTAGAAATGTTCAACCTCTTGCGCTTTTAATTGTACTTTCCACCAAACCCTGTAACTCCTAAATCTAAACCTTTTTGCTCAACCTCGTTACCAAGTGAAGGCTTGTTTAGCCCTTTGTGTCAAAAACTCTTGCAGGTCCACATGTTTTGCTTCACAGAACTGAGTAGTGGTTCTGGAGAACCTCATTTGATCATTCATCCTGCCCTCCTGTGGCTCCCAAACTGAATCTCCTTGGGACATTTTTTGTTGTGTGTTATAGGTGACCTGATATGTATTATTTTGCTTTGAGATCACTGTGGCAAACAATCTTTTGTGCCCCCCATAGGAACTTCCTCCAATTCTGAATTACTTTCCACTTCCCCTTTCACCATTGTGAAGTTAGGTAAATGGCAAAAGATGCCGAGGCCCTCATTACCCAGTGTCACGGCGCAGATCAACAGAGATTTGACAGGCAATTATGGGGGTGACAAAACACATCAAGGTAGGAGTAAAATATGAAAACCAACCAAAGTAAGATATTTTTCACCCAAGTGGACGCCAAGTGAAGCTGTTTGGCTGGGCATGCTGCGTCCTCTATCGTATTTATGAACGTCGTCCTTAAGGTGAAGCCTACAAGGCATGGAAACGTGGTGAAAATCATACAGGAGGACTTACTATGTCTTTGATTCATTACTGGCCCCGCCCCCTTCCTACCCAGCAATCCGACATCAGCCTATGGTCTCGCACACCCGCGTGGACGCCAAGTGAAGCTGTTTGGCTGTTCGGGTGTGCGGCGGGTGCAGAGCCCCCTCCCTGCTTCTATTTAGTGCGGTTTGCATTATTTCCGATTGTATAAGTAGTATTGGTTTGTATTGAATGCGGCCGTATACCAACCCACAAACTTAGGTAACGGCACGTTTCTCTACACACTCTTGCAGGGCCGGGTGTCTCATGGATTACGTGAAAGAAGAGCTATAATAACTTTACACAAAGCGCTGCAAGCTATTATCTGTTGTTTATTTCTATGTATTTTTGACCTACATATGTACAGCGATAAAAAGTAGGAGCTAAAGATTGTCTTATTTCTGGTTGCTAATAGAACTGGATCCAAAACGCTTAATGTTATTGTGCACGTGTACCTAAGGCTATTTTTTGTTGTGAAAAGTATTGATTGGGTTTACTCATATACATTCACGTTATATGTACCTCGTTTTATTCTGAAGAAAGCATTCATTATTTTGGCCCCAATGAGTATGGCGGGCCCTTTAAGAAGTGCTAAATTGCGAAGACTTTATCCATTAAAACTCAAATGCCCAAGAGTGAAAATGTCGATATGACGACTATAAGCTTACTGGATAATTCCAGTGATGACATCTCTGAGGCTCAGAATGTGCCCCTTATAAGCGATTTGCTTTCGCCCAATTCTAGCAAAACTGAGGCTATGCAGAACTTTGATGAAAATATACCATACAATGGTGGGTCTGCCTATATGTATTCGCAGCCCCATGATGTACAACTAGAAAAAGGTACTACAAATACATTTCCCCAGAAAACGGTCCTGAATCCAGATCTATCGATTCAACAGAGTTTTTGGAGTGTACAAGAGCACCCCTATCCAGTGAGTCCATTGGCTTCCAATTAGAGACACGTCCTTTAATCCCCTTTTGGATACATCAATGATGGCTTCAGTAGTAACTGCTGAATTGGATAAGCGGATGCGGTTTTTCTTGGGCCCATCGACACCAGTACAGCCGAGGGCAGGTGGCATTGATAGTGTCCATTTTCACAAGATCAATCAAGTGAATCCAGCTATGACTTTCTCAGATTGATTCTATTTCTCCACAACATTTAGAAAATTCACTAAGGAAGATTGTTAGCTTTTCTACAAAAACTGAAATATCCCCTGAATCTGACTCAGAAGAACCTGATTTTAGGAAGCAGCTCCAACCATGCTCTAGTCCAGTACAAACATACTTCACTCTGACTCTGCATGTTCCATCGAAGTTGGCACGTTTCCTAGAAGCATTATTTTTGCAAGAGCATCAGGAAGCTGAAGTGACATTTCCGGTCCTGACGCGTATCTTAAACCTTCTTGATAAGGTTCATGAACTTACCCATCAAGAGATAAAAGATCTAAATTCAAGACTAGTGGATGTATTAGCAATAGTGAACACACTTTAAGGGCTATCATCCATCCAGAAACTGCTAAGAACTCTAAAAGCAGCTCCTACCCTTAATGAGGGACCACCCATAATGTCATCTAAGGGCACCCAAACTTCTAATCGATATATGAATGAGAACTTTACCCAAGCGATACTTTCTCTCGAACCCAACATCAAAAACTATCCTCAGGCAGCCCACTCTGTTCCCCTAAAACAGGTAGATGGGAAACAATTCGAATTAGATCTATTGGGAAAACTGGTTAGCCAAAATTCTGCCCAAATGAATCGGCTAGAAGTCTTACATAAATTGTTACAAGTAGCCACAAATTTAAATTGTCTACCACAAACTCCTATATAACCTGCTGTAGTATCCGATGAAAATTCCAACAGCCCCACTATACTCACTGACATCATGGATCAGGAAGAAAGAGAAGCGCCTAAAGAAGTCGAGAAACAAACAGACAATCATTAATTAATACAAGATGGTATACCTAGACAAAATAAATTATTTTAGAACATTGAAGCGTAGATCTGCGAAGCAGTGCCTACCTAAACAGGAAGGAAAAAATCGGAAAATGTAAAGAAACTAGGAAAGCATAATCATACTACACAGAAAAAGCTAAATATGAATACCTCACAGGAGGAAGGTGTCTTAGAACTAAGCCAACTAAATGATGCCAGTAAAAAAGCTTTAGAACTAACAGATAACTCCGCTAAGACAGTAGATCTTCCGTCCATGGAAGTGAGCAAAATGACGGTTAAGGAACACACTAACATTATATGTGGAAAAGGATGGGGAGGGGTCACGGCTAGTGACACTATCACCTCAACACTAAGGGCAAACAAAAAACATTAGCCCCTGATCAGATTACTGTCCGTTCTCAAAATAACCTTCTTAACTTTTTTATTAAAAAAAACAATGGGGCCCCTGATTCTGAACAAACAATCTAGGGATCTTATCCCCAATATTGGCATGATAGACTCAGTAAAGGACAACAACATGCCTGCAAAGGAAGACTCTATACAAAGACCACCAACAGTATTGGCTTACATATCTCCCTTAGTCCTGCGGACACTAGAAAATATAAATGGAAACATTAAAAGCCCTTATATGGGTAATGCTGAGTGTAAGACTGTAGGACAGTCTCAGCTCTATGAAAAGAGAGGAATTCCTAGTAGCTCTCTACATATATCTACAGAGGGTGTTGGCACTATTCGAAAGCAACATGACGAGACCAGTGCTGCTATAGCAGTACCAAACCTAATTGGTTTGGGACGGGAAGAATACCTGAAAATTACCCCCCTTATGTCTGTCATGAATGACCCGGTGTGGAATGGAATGGGAGTCTCGAGGGAGATAAAAGAGTCTAAAGAAATAGACACTGAATCTGTTGTTAGAATGGTTGTTAGAATGGTGCTGAAATCGATGTTGGCGGAACATGCTACTGCAGAAAATGCTCCTGAAATGGGGAATCAGGGATTAAAACCTAATATACAAGGTGTGACACTACAAACCGAGATGGATTTAGCACCTCCAGTAACACAAAACATATTAAACACAGTTGCACAAGGGGCCGTTTCCCAGAATTCTAGGGTACCTGCTACCTCTTCCAACACAAATGTTTCCATAAATCCAGCTGAATATGATCCCAACTCAAGCGGAAATCCACCGAAAATGTTATATAATTGCAATTTAGATGAGATTCAGTGGAGAAAACTTGGCCACCCAGATTATCAGAGTGTATTGCTTCATTACTTATTTGATTACGATGGACCGGTCGAGTGTTGGCCCTATGTAGCGAAATTCAATCCCTGAGTGTTCTATCATCAGCTGATATTAAATTGGTGGATTTTATCCACCCTCAACGTTTGGACTGTGTTCGCCTGGTGTTCCACTCGAGAGCAACGTATGAGGCCTTTTTATCAGCAACAGAAGAATTCAATAGGCTGGGTTACGACATTCTGCCTTTCTCTTTAGGCACTAACCCCCTAGATAGGAGTTTACAGGGAAAAATGAAAAATACCAAAATGGTGTATGGTAATCGTGCGCAGGTCAAGAATGCAGACTCTGTAGATGATGAGACAAGCAGGAGATGGTTAGCTATGATTCTAAGAGACTCAATAATTCAGCTAAAGGATTTGAAAGCCTCTCTTTAAAACTAGAGGTTTTTCAATACTTTTCTGGAATTCCAGGGGACATTCTCACCTATTAAATTCATCAGTAATATGTACAGACCTAATGCAACATTCTTTGATATGTTTGCAAGAAACCTGGATGATTGGTCCATGTGTATTAGCTCTGGAGGACTTCTTATAGCTGTTCAGACAAATGGATCATCTAAGGTACTTAATTCAAAGTTGGTGGCTCCAGGTTTCCTCTCAATACATTTAGATCTTACTACAGAAACAGGAACAGTCTGTATGTTGTTAATTAATATATATCGGTCCCCAAAATGTAACCTTGAAGAAGCTCTAAAAATAATGAATGATTTTGTCTCTACTGAAATATCTAACCACTCTGGATTACAAATTGTTGTAGTGGGGGACTTAAATGCTGATGTCAAGCAGGACTGACTCGCTCCATTCCTTACTATCTAATGGTTTAATTAAAGATACAAGAAAAGTTGTAGAAGGAAAGCTATGTTTTTTTTTCTAACTGGGGACTAACCTCTGCTAGGGTAATTGAGGACCAAGAATGCCACGTTCCTACGTGGACGGATGGCATTCATACATCTATTATCGATCCACGTTTAGGATACTTAAGACACACTATAGTGATCATAGTATATTGATGGTAACCTTGAATTTGGGTAGCCAAAAACAATTACTATCTGGGATTGCTGGCAATTTAGTTGTAAATTCAACTAGATCCAGTTTAAAGTGGTATGATGGGAATATTTCAAAAGTTAATAATCTCTTTTTTGAAAGAGACGGTAGAAACTACAATAGAGGAAAAGAGGAATCTCTACACCCATAATTCTTTTGGAAACCATATAGGACACGCACTAGAAACTCTCTCTGAAAATATATTAAGAGGATCCCATAAGGCCACTAAACATAAACATGTTAATGATGATTTGGTACAGAAAGCCATCTACCAAAAAGAAATTAGGTCTCTGAAGAACTCTAATCTTTGTCCGACCTTAAAAACGCAATAAAGAAACTAAAACAGAAACAGAAAATTGGTTGATTAGCTATAAACATACTCCATATCAGTCTGATAATGAAGCTATGTTATCAGCTCGAAAGTATGTATCTAGTAGACATTTGTGGTTACTTCTGAATAGGTTAGAAACTACTCAAAATATTGTTCAAATCAACCTTATAAGTGAACAGGTTTGGAATGGACACTTTGGTCTTATATGTAAACATACTAATTAGCCTAAAAACTGGAATGAAATCTTGTCAGTATCCTGGTCATTAAACTTTAGTGTAACTGAAATAGAGACACAAATACGATATGTGAGTACCTCGAGAGCAGCAGGACCTAACTCACTCTCCAATGCGACATTTAAGGGAAATCCGGGGATGTGGGCAAAAATCCTTTATTTTCTGTTCAAAGATATCATTAGAACTAAAACAATTCCTACATCTCGGTACCTATCCTATGTTAAACCCATCTATAAAAAAGGGGATAGGAAGTCCCCCGATGTCAAGATACACCAAAATGGGGAAGAGAGGTCGACACTCTCCCCCGAACCACAGAAGCCGAATGAAGTCGACCCTCCCACCGTGGTTGGCACAGGTGCCTGGTATAGTGAACAGGACACCATGTGGCAGCCAGTGGGGGGAAAAGGGTTAGGGAGAGGTTGTGGACAGGGTGGGGGAGTTTAGGAACACTGGATAGTTAGGGAAAACCTAGTTTGGATAGGACTGAGAACATAACAGGAACAAACCCTACACTGCCTAATACTCCTTGAAAACCTGTACCATCTACTTAAATAATACACCTTGATACATGTACCACATTCATTCTCTAGTAGGAACAATATGGATAGCAAGCAGTATGGAACATACAATTTGGAATGATCCCACTGTGAAAAAACATAACACATGACCCCAGGGGCTGGCGTAAGCAACACTTATAAACACTGACCACAGGAAAAAGAACATAACACATCAGCATTTTTGACCATTCATCCTTCCTGCCCAACGTTGTTTCTGAACCTGGACTCTTAATTGCAGCATTGTCCGTCCAAAACCCTGAGAGGAAGGACCTGGTGCACACGTGCCCATATGCATAAATGTTTACAAATTAATCGTATCTGAATCAGACTGTCCGCCGTGCACTTGTGCTCTTCAGCAAAGCGAATTCTAGCGTATTGTAATACTGCCCTCCTGGAACATGGCCCCTCCCAGTGCACAAGACAATCGTTTGTGCGCTTAAACAAACTCCGAGAGCAGTTTACACATCTCTACTTATCTTAGGTCCGGGAGGCTCAGAAGCCCTCCCGAACGCCGTATAGTGAGGCATGTAACAGCGGCAGCCTTTTCACCATGCCCCTCCTGCTGCAACTCTCCGTAGCTTCCGCCGCCGCTCCTTAATATGAGTCCGTGAAGCTCCTTCGTTCCGCCGACATGATGCACACACACAAAATAAGCCACACCTGCGGATGACTACAACTCTTCCCAAGTACTGCTGGGAATAGTAGTTTTTCACCAAATCCCTCTCTTTCCAGTCTCGGGCGCCTCCTGGGTCCTGGACCTCCACTCCTACCCTTATTCCTGACATTACCTCCTCTCCCAGGGCCCTTCCCTGGACCTGGTTTACCCGGATGACGCTGGTGAAACAGTTTAACCAACCTTGGGGCATGTATCGCTTCCACTGGTTCCCAAGAAAAATCCTCAGGCCCATAGCCTTTCCATTGAATCAAATACCATAATCGGTTATTCCTTTTCTTGGCATCCAAAATGCTTTTAACTTCATATTCCGTCTGCCCATCTTTCATGATCGCCGGAGGCCTCTTAGCCGTCATTCCCGGAGCTGCGGGTTTAAGTAAAGACACATGGAACACCGGATGGATAGGTAAAGTTTTAGGCAAACGCAATTTCATAGCAGTTGCAGACACACATGTAATTATCTCGTATGGCCCAATGAAACGAGGTAAACATTTCTGTGATCCTATCAAGGTTAAATTTCGTGTTGATAACCACACCCTATTCCCCACTTCAAATTTAGGACCTTCTTGTCGATGTTTGTCAGCCTGAAACTTATATTGTCTTTTTGTTTTTTCCAAATGTTCCTGTGCCTTTTGCCTGACCTCCAGAAGCAACTGCGTGCGCTCTTGTAACACTGGCATATGTCCCACTTCTGGCAAATGTTCTGGTATCATATTCTGTACTTGACCATATAAACATTCATTGGGTGCCATTCCCAGTGAAGTGTGGAATGTATTATTGTAGGTGAACTCCGCCAACCATAAGACCTGTACCCAGGAATCTCTGCCATCTCCCAAATACCCTCTTAAGTATTGCTCTAATGTCTGGTTCACTTGCACTGTCTGACCATCAGTTTGAGGGTGATAACTAGTGGAGAGCGCACAATTGATTGCCAGCATCTGGCAAAAGGCACGCCAAAATCTAGAGATAAATTGCGAACCTCTATCTGAGACGATACACTTTGGTAACCCATGCAATCTTACCACATATTGCAAAAATAACTCTGCCAGCTTTCCTGCTCCTGGTATTCCTACACATGGAACAAAGTGGACTTGCTTAGACAAAAAGTCCACCACTACCCAAATTGTATCCAATCCATTATCAGGAGGCAAATCCGTAATGAAATCCATAGAACTGGAATTCCATTGTTGACAAGGGGTTGGTAATGGTTATAACAAACCTCTTTTCTTCACATGCTCTGCCTTGTTACGTGCACAGTTCTCACACAACTCCAAATAAATCTCCATATCTTGTCTTAATGTGGGCCACCAAAAATATTTTTCTTACATATCCTGCATTTTTCTCAAACCTGCATGCCCCGCCAATGGAGACTTATAGCACCAGTATAAGGCTTTATTCTGTAATTCCTTAGTAGGTAAATACAATCTACGCTGATGATAGGGCAAACCTTCCCGTACTGTACGTGCGGGATGACTTTTCCTCCATTCTTGCAACTTTCTGACTGGTAACGCCTTCTTGTCCTGCTCAATGACCTGCTGTGTAATAGCCCCAATAATTCTTTCAGGCTAAATGATGGTCTTAATTTCTCCTACTGCATTGTCCATATTTTGTTGCCTGGATAAAGCATCCGCTTTTCCATTCTTACTGTCTGGTATGAATGTAACCACAAAATCAAACTCATTAAAATACTGGGACCAACGTAACTGCCTAGGGCTCAGGGATTGTGCCGTTTTGAAGTACTGTAAATTCTTGTGGTCAGTTACCACCACCACCTGATGACTTGCACCCATTAAATAATGTCTCCACTCCGCAAATGCTAACCGAATTGCCAACAATTCTTTATCAGTGATGGAATAATTTTGTTCACACCCCGACAACTTCTTAGAATAAAAGGCCACCGGGTGCCATATTCCCTTTTCATCCTTCTGTGATAAAATAGCTCCTACTGCCATATCACTAGCATCTGTCTCCACCTGAAATGCTCTCTCTGTATTAGGATGTCTTAACACAGGGGCGGTAGTGAATGCTATCTTCAATTGCTGAAAAGCTTTCTCTGCCTCCACACTCCATGTAAACGGCACCGCCTTTTTTAGTAGTTGCGTAATCGGAGTGACAACCTTGAGAAATTGCTGATAAAGCGTCTGTAGAAATTGGCAAACCTAAGAAGGATTGTATGTCTTTTATGCATTGTGGGGAAGACCAGTCCATCACTGCCTGAACCTTTTTTGGATGCATCCCAATCCCTGTGTTCGTCAGTATAAACCCCAAAAACTCCACGTGGCTGTAACCTCTTCAACACTGCTCTTACATGTTTTACATGTTGCTCTGGAGACTCTGAATAAATCAAAATGTCGTCAATATACACAATGACAAAGAAAGTCAATAAACTCATGCAATACCTCTTGCATAAAAAACTGAAAAGCTGCAGGAGCATTACATAAACCAAACGGCATCACAAGATACTCAAATAATCCGAACTTGGTTCTGAATGCCGTCTTCCACTAATCTCCCTCTTTACTCGTATCAGATGGTAAGCTCCCCTGAGATCCAATTTAGTATAGATTTTTGCATTCTTTACTTGATCTAATAGAACCGAAATCAAAGGTAAAGGGAATCGGTTATTGATGGTTACCTTGTTTAGTGCACGATAGTCTATGCATGCGCGTAAGGTGTCATGAACCGTCGCCTACGTCCTTTCTGGACTTCATGGTCCCTGACACATAGGGGATTGAATGCAGTAATCCTTCCAACATGGCCTCTGGACACAGAACGCTGTTTGCCAGTCCTTGCACTTCAAGCTCTGTGTTCTACTAAACAGACACGCCCCCGCGGCTCTGCACGTCTCCACAGTACCGCTTGCTGTAGATGGACATGAGTTGCCGGAGTTCGCTCGGGGCTTTCATCTGCATCCTGTTTCCCGGTTCCTTGAATCCCCCTTCCATTCCTCCTTTCCTTAAAACTTACCTTCGAACTTCCTGGATTTTCGTCTGCGCTCGGGTCACGGCGTTCCGTGTCTCCGAGCTCGGACATTGCTCCTTTCTGGTTTTGGTCCTGGCCATCTGAACGTATCCTGGAAATGGATTGTCATACTCACGCTGGAATCCGAAGACCGGAGCACGGGTCTATACAAATCCCGGACTGTGCGAAAGAAGTTACCAATGAAGGTCTCAAGCAAACAACAAAAACAGGTGCGAAGGGGAGAGACTTGTGACAGATTGAAACACCTAAAAGACAATACTGACACAGAGATGGAAGCCGCGGTTCAAGACCTCATGCGAGCCATGCAGGAACTAACCACAGAAGTTCAGAACCTTAAGGCTAAGAATGCTGCATTAAACGAGCTAGTTTTGTCACGTGACTCTGCAACTAAGTAAAGTGTGTTATTGGGAGGAGTAGTGGACAAATTTGATGGTTCATCAAAGACCCTCCGTGCCTTCCTTGATTCATGTTTGGTACACTTCACCTTCAAGCCCTACTACTTTTCCACTCCTCGAGCAAAGGTGGGGTTCATGATCTCACACCTCACTGGTAACGCCTTGACCTGGGCAACCCCCCTAGTCAATTCGGGCGACGCCCTCCTGGATAATTACGATGGGTTCATGGAAGCCCTAAAAGCCTTGTTTGATCGCCCAGAGCAGGTTAACAGAGCTCAAAAACGCTTACTTGAATTTCAACAAGGATCCCAGGATATGCTTACCTATGTGATCTGCTTTAAACAACTTGTGAAGGAAGCTGATTGGTCTCCAGAAGCCAGCTTCACCCTCTTCCGAAGAGGCCTGAATGAAGAAATAAAGGACGAGTTAGCCAGGGTAGCTCGCCCAAATTCCTTCCAGGCTCTTATGGACCTTTCCTTGCAAATCGACTTTCGAATCCAGGAAAGAAAGGCAGAGAAAAAGAAATCCAAATCAACCTTCCAGAAGGCTGCCACAGACCACTCAATCAGACCAGAGCCCACAGCTTCTTCTACCTCGGATCAAGAACCCATGCAACTGGGGGCCTTGCGTGGACCCATTACCCCACAAGAAAGAATGTGCCGAATTCATAATGGTCTATGCATGTATTGCGCCTCCGATAAACATCTTGTGAGAGAGTGCCCTATTGCTCCTCCACGGCGTTCAGGAAACGCCAGCTCCCGATCCTAAATGGAGCACAGATTCGGGAGAGAGATGTCTGCTCCACATCTATTCCTTCCTTGAACTCTCCTGGACAAAATAATCTTGTGATTCTATAGGCATTCCTATATCCTTCCAAGAAAGAATCTTACCCCATCCTGGCATTAGTGGATTGCGGAGCCAAGGGCATATTCATAGATCATGATTGGGTCACTTCTCACAACATTCCACATGAAACTCGAGAGACAATGCAACCTGTAGAAGCTATTGATGGGAGACCTCTGTCTTCGGGACTCATAACCCTTCAAACTAAAGAGATCATACTTTCCATAAACCACCATCGAGAGAGGATCAAATTTGACATCATAAGGTCGGCCCACTATCCAATGGTTCTAGGCATGCCCTGGTTACAGAAGCATAACCCCTACATCAATTGGCCAGCAGGCTCCTTGTTTCTTGGTTCTGAACATTGTATGTCCGACTGCTTATCACAAGACACCTTACCAAGCTCCTCTGAAGACTCTCAAGAAACTCTGCAAATTCCAGTCACTGTTTCTAACATCATCCGGGTTCCCAGGGCCTATCAGGCTTAGACAGATGTATTCTCGACAGCCATTGTTCAAGCTCTTCCACCACACAGACCTGAGGATTGTGCCATTGATACTGAACCTTCAGCAGTAATCCCTTTTGGGAGAATGTTTATCTTGTCAGAACCCGAAAAAAGGGCCCTCCAGGAATACTTGGATACCAACTTGGAAAATAGAACTATACGACCATCCAAGTCCCTGGCGGGCGCGTCTCTATTTTTCGTCCCCAAGAAAGATTCCAAGGAGCTTAGACCATGCTTAGATTACTGTGGCCTTAAACAGTGTACTCTCAAGGATCGTTACCCATTGCCTCTCATCTCGGACATCCTGGAAGCAGTCAGAGGTGCAGTCGTCTTCACAAAATTAGATCTCAGGGGTGGCTACCATCTTATTCGCATAAAGGAAGGTGACAAATGGAAGACAGTCTTTAGAACACCCTTTGGCCACTTTGAATACTTGGTTATGCCCTTTGGACTTGCTAATGCCCCAGCAATCTTCCAATGTTTTATGGATCGGGTGTTTTCTGATATGCTGTTCCTCTTCGTTATTGTATATCTGGACGACATACTGGCCCTCATTAGGACTCCGGCGCTAAACCATGGTGCGTTTAGCACCATGGTCCATCCCTGAGTCCGCCATGGAGAAAGGGGGAATTACCACCCTATTCCAAGGTTGGCGGGCGGTAATTCCCCCTTTCTCCATGGCCCTTCCCCATTCCCATTTTTGCCCCATAGGGCTCAATGGGAATGGGGAAGACGGCAATTATGGTACCGCAAATTGCGGTACTGTAATTGACATCAAGGTCCCTTTGCGGGTCCCTACTTTAACGGCTGGTCCAGACCAGCCGTTCAGGTCGGGAGCCGCAAAGGGACCTCGTAGTAAGGCGTTAAGGGGTTAACGGCTCTGCAGCCTTTTGCGGCGCCGTTAACCCCTTAACGCCTGGCTCGTGATGAGGCCCACTGATATACTCCAAGGACCACCTGAAACATGAAGAGCACGTAAAGACAGTCTTACAACATCTATGTGAACACAAGCTCCTGGCTAAACCCGAGAAGTGTCGCTTCCATGTATCTACTGTTCACTATCTTGGATTTGTTTTTAGCCCAAAAGGAATTGGAATGGACCCCTCAAAGGTTGATTCCATTCTATGCTGGCCTGTTCCAACCACTGTAAAACAAATCCAATCTTTCCTAGGGCTTGCTAACTTCTACCGGAAATTTATACCAGCATTTTCTGAGATTGTGCATCCCATTGTTACATTGTTAAAGAAAGATAGCCCCTTTCGGTGGACTTCTGCCCAAGATTCGGCATTCCAGTGGTTGAAGTCAGAGTTCACACAAGCTCCCATCCTAGCTCAACCTGACATAAATCGACCTTTCCTTGTCGAAACTGATGCTTCCAATTACGCCATTGGGGCAGCTCTGAAACAGGAACTTGGCGACAAGGTAGAACACCATATCGCTTATCTTTCTCGCACCTTGACCCCCAGTGAAACTCATTATTCCGTCCTGGAAAAGGAATTGCTAGCCATCCGTCAAGCCTTCACTGATTGGCGTCATCTTCTTTTGGGAGCCAAACACCTGGTACAAGTCCGCACGGACCATCGGAATCTTCAAGTCCTGCAATCCCTAGAATGTAGAAACAATCGCCAGGCCCGATGGGCCTTCTTTTTTGCCCAATACCAATTTCAAATCCATCATGTTCCTGGAACACATAACATCATAGCCGATGCCTTATCCAGACGTCCTGATTATGAAACCCTTGAAGATCGGACCTTTCCTAAGATGTTTCCCCACACAATATTTGTTGCCCAAGCAATTACCCTTCTGGAGGATATTCGAATTCAAACCCAGTCCTCTGAACCTTGGAAGGAGTTTAAGAGAAACAATCGGTGGAATCTCAAAACAAAGGACGGATACCTGTTTAAGGACAATCGCTTGGTCGTTCCCACTCCTGGACTGAGACAATAGATCACAAGTCTATGCCACAATACTTTTCATTCAGGACATCGTGGCATCACCAACACTCTCAATCTAATACAAAGACAGTTTTGGTGGCCAAAGATGAAGGATGATATCAAGATCCATATCCAAACATGTGCAGTCTGCAATCAAAACAAACATGATAACAAAAAACCAGCAGGTCTCCTGCTCCAACCAACAAGACCCTGGGAAATCATTGCCACGGATTTTATTGTGGAACTACCCTCTTCCAGGGGCTACACAACTATAATTGTTACCATTGATTTGTTCACTCATATGGCTCATTGTACACCTTTTATACAAACTGCCACCCTCATCTGAACTTGCTGGAATTTTCCTGGAACACATATTCCAGCTTCATGGGCTACCATCCAAGATCATTTCTGACTGGGGACCCCAGTACATATCCCAGTTCTGGAAACAGTTATGTCGTATACTGGGAATCCAACGTGCCTTGTCTTCGGGTTATCACCCACAGACCAATGGAGCCACTGAACGAGTAAACCAAACCCTGGAACAGTATCTTCGTTGCTTTGTCACCAAGGTCCAGGATGATTGGTCACTCTTAATACCTGTAGCTGAATTCGCATACAACAATTCATATCATTCAGCTATCAAAACCAGTCCTTTCTTCTGCAGTCAAGGATTTCATCCTTCAGTTCTACCGTCCATTCTTCCACACCCTACCCCAGTACCTGAGGTTGATTCCTGGACTGAAACACTAATTAATGTGCACAAAGAAGCTGTCAGAATTCTTCCTCACAAACTTGACCCCGTAGTGTAGAGGAAGAATTCTTTCTATCAATATACCTCTCTGAATGTACAAAGGAACATACAGAAAGATTGATTAATCGAAAGACTGGAATCCTTGGAGACCTCGTGGCTGTGAGGTTAGTGGCAAGACCCAGAACTATTAGGACAAGGACTCTAGTCAGTAGTCGTGGAATTTCCGCAATAGTTCCACTAGATCTCTCCCACGGTGCATCTGAGGCTGAGTCCGGGTCTGGGTCTTCACGAAGCCTACGGGGTGGCCAGGATGGAAAACACAACACTCCCACGTAGCAGCGGAGGCTGGCAGTATCCCGCGGTGCAGCTGAGGCTGAGAACTCCTATTCCCACGATGCAGCGGAGGCTGATACTATCCCGCGGTGCAGCTGAGGCTGAAACACTCCTATCCCGCAAGGAAGCGAGGGTTGAGAAAGTTATCGGTACAAAATTACGTGGAAGTAACAAAAAATGAGTACACAAGAAAGGAACTCAAACGAGGAAAACCTGAAATCCGTATAGGCGTCAAAATACAAGGGGTCAAGAACAGCAAGCCAAATACCAGTCCGAATCAAAAACACAAGTGGGCGGCGACAAAACCAAGGAGCAGGCAAGTAGAGAGTCCAGGGACGAGTGGCGTAAGTCGAAAAACCAGAAGTTCCAGGTACCAAGACAGACTAGGGAAATCCAAATGCAGGTCCGAAAAACGTTAGCAGAAATCACAAAAAAAGGCACAGATCGAAGCAGTATACCAAAAAGGCTCAATCAGAAGCACTGATCTTAGAACAGGGCGGAGCTTAAGAAGAGCAAGTCATGTGACTAGTGTTTGCTTCCTGAACGCCCACTCCCTCCCCTTGACAACAGCTTCCACCGTTGCCAAGGTAACTTTCAAGCCCTTCTGTATGAATCGGGTCGGAAACGCCGGAGTCTTTTGCCGTATTTCCGTACTACATTAGGTTTAGCAAGACTCTTGGCGAATCGTGGAATTCTTGAAACCTGTCTCGAGTCCCGTGGCATGACAGAAGCAAAGGAACACCTTGAAAAGGCCCAAAGAGACGTTAAACATTATGCAGACTCCAAAAGAAGACCTGGGCCTTCCTATTCAGTAGGCGATAAAGTCTGGTTATCCTCGAAACTCCTTCCCCATCACCTACGACCAAATAAATTGGCTCCCAGGTATTACGGGCCCTTTTCTATAAAAGAAATCGTCAACCCAGTGGCCTTTCGACTCCGACTACCAGAATCATGGAAAAGGATCCATCCAGTCTTCCACACCTCTCTATTAAAACCATATGTTCAGCCCTCTCGAACTGCTCCAAGATCTACCCCAGTGATTGTCAATGACCAACTCGAATATGAGGTCTCCAGAATCTGTGACTCTAGGTACCGACGTGGCCAATTACAATATTTGGTCTAGTGGAAAGGTTATCCTCCCAGTGAGCGCACTTGGGAACCCGTGTCAAACATGAATGCCCCCAGGCTGATTCGAAGATACCATCTTATCCATCCAGGCAAACCTGGTGGACCTGGGCTTCAGAGGAGGCATACTGTCATGAACCGTCACCTACGTCCTTTCTGGACTTTGTGGTCCCTGACACATAGGGGATTGAATGCAGTAATCCTTCCAACATGGCCGCCGGACACGGAACGCTGTTTGCCAGTCCTTGCGCTCCACGCTCTACGTTTTACTAAACAGACACGCCCCCGCGGCTCTGCGCATCTCAATGCTACCGCTTGCTGTAGTTGGATGTGTGTTTTCGGAGTTCGCTCGGGGCTTTCATCTGCATCCTGTTTCCCGGTTCCTTGAAACCCCCTTCCATCCCTCCTTTCCTTAAAACTTACCTTTGAACTTCCTGAATTTTCGCCCGCGCTTAGGTCACGGCGTTCCGTTTCTCTGAGCTCGGACATTGCTCCTTCCTGGTCTCCGTCCTGGACATCTGAACGTATCCTGGAATTGGATTGTCATCCTCACGCTGGAATCCGAAGACTGGCGCACGGGTCTATACAAATCCCGGCCCGTGCGAAAGAAGTCACCAAAGAAGGTCTCAAGCAAACAACAAAAACAGGTGAGAAGGGGAGAGACTTGTGAAATAAGGTCCCTTCCTTCTTCGGAACAAAAAATAACGGTGAGGAAACTGGAGAAGTAGAGTGCCTAATAAATCCCTTAGACAACATCTCATCAAGGTACTCTCGTAAGTGTTCATTTTCCTTTTCCGTGAGGGCGTAAATTCTACTACAGGGTAATTTAGCTCCTTCCTCTAACTCAATAACACAATCATAGGTCCTATGAGGGGGCAACTGCTCAGCCACTTTCTTTGCCAAACACTTTCTCAAATTCCATGTATTGTGAGGGAATTCTCTCCCCCACTGCTCCCACCACCTGGGCCCTAGCTCCTTTCTCAATTAACAATGCTGCAGGGCCTACTTCCGGTAGTATGTGTTCCTGGCACCTTTGCTCATCAAGCCTCACTGTCTGCTGTTCCCAATCAATTTGAGGGTTATGCAATTTCAACCATGGCATCCCCAGAATCAATCCGAACTGCGGTGCACCTATTAGATCAAATGTAATTTCCTCTTGATGACCTCCTACACAGAACATTTCCAATTTCTCAGTCTGCTTCCGTATGGGTCCTGATATTAATGGTGAACCATCTACCGACTGAACTCCTTCTGCCTGATGCTTATCCACTAGAGGTAGTCCTAACTAAGTAGCCAATGTAATATCCATGAAATTACCTGTAGCCCCTGAATCCACCATGGCCATAACCTCCTGTTTCGTCAGAGCAAAACATAACTTCACCAGAATGTATAAAAGAGAAGTTTTACCCCCCCCCAGCGTATTTGCAATCCATCTGGGGAATCTTACCTCAAATGGGCCTGACACTTGTGTTCCCTCTAAGGGCGCCCAACTCTTTTCCCGCCTCCTTCACACTTTTCGCCACATGTACGTATAAAATGCCCGGCTTGCCCACAATACAAACACAATTTATTGACCTTACGTTGTTCCCTCTCTTCCACCGACAATGGTCTTCTTACACTTCCAATCTGCATTAGTTCCACTTCACTTGTCCTTCCTCCTCTACTTCTGTCTAATCGTACAAAAGGCGCTGCTTCCAGTCTCTTTTTATCACCTTTCCTCTTGTTCATGCGATGATCCAACCTCAAGGCTAGATCTATCATGGCAGTACCTGTTCTTGGTTGGGGTTCCACTTGCGCAATTGCATCTTTAAGTTCCTCACGTAGTCCCTGGTAAAATAATACTGTTGGTTTGGCCACCGGCCACTCAGTCTCTATCACTAGCCTGTTAAACTGGGTCACATAAGTTACTAGATCTCTCGCTCTCTGTGTTAATCCCAACAATTCCTTATCCTGAGCTAAAGACACCTCTCTTCGATCAAATAGTCTGCCAAATTCCTCCAAAAACCCATCCCAATTATATAACAGAGGATCATCTTTCTGTACCAAGGGCATCGCCCATGCTGCGGCATCTCCTGTCAAATAGGAAATTACAAAAGCTGTCCGAGCCTGGATTGTCTCAAAGGCTGTGGGTTTGCACGAAAAATGTAATTTACACTGTGTAAGGGACATCATGTATTTTCTAGGGTCCCCTGGAAAGCGTTCTGGCACTGCCAAGGGTACACTACTAGGAGGTTGGACAATTACGGTGGAATTCTGACTTGAAGAGGCGGCTCCCATTGCGCTAGTCCCCTCTAAAGGGAGTCCTCTGAGCAACCAAACTTTGTACTTGTGTCTTTAAATTATCAGATTCTTGTCTAGCATGAGCTAATTCTACCTGAATATCTTGGATAGCTTTTAGCACATCGGCTAAAGGCAGAGAAGTCGCTTCCATTTGTCTTGGGTGGTTGTAAGTATCCCAATATGAGGGTGGCTTATTATGTCAAGATATACCAAGATGGGGAAGAGAGGTCGACACTCTCCCCCAAACCACAGAAGCCGAATGAAGTCGACCCTCCCACCGTGGTTGGCACAGGTGCCTGGTATAGTGAACAGGACACCACGTGGCAACCAGTGGGGGGAAAAGGGTTAGGGAGAGGTTGTGGACAGGATGGGGGTGTTTAGGAACACCGGATAGAGGGTTAGGGAAAATCTAGTTTGGATAGGACTGGGAACGTAACAGGAACAAACCCTACACTGCCTAATACTCCTTGAAAACCTGTACCATCTACTTAAGTAATACACCTTGATACATGTACCAAATTCATTCTCTAGTAGGAACAATATGCATAGCAAGCAGGATGGAACATACAATTGGGACTGAACCCACTGTGAAAAAACATAACACATGGCACCAGGGGCTGGCGTAAGCAACACTTATAAACAGTGACCACAGGAAAAAGAACATAACACATCAGCATTTTTGACCATTCATCCTTCCTGCCCAATGTTGTTTCTAAACCTGGACTCTTAATTGCAGCATTGTCCGCCCAAAACCCTGAGAGGAAGGACCTGGTGCACACATGCCCATATGCATAAATGTTTACAAATTAATCGTATCTGAATCAGACTGTCCACTGTGCACTTGTGCTCTTCAGCAAAGCGAATTCTAGCGTATTGTAATACTGCCCTCCTGGAACATGGCCCCTCCCAGTGCACAAGACACTTGTTCGTGTGCTTAAACAAATGCCGACAGCAGTTTACACATCTCTACTTATCTTAGGTCCGGGAGGCTCGGAAGCCCACCCGAACGCCGTATAGTGAGGCACGTAACAGCGGCAGCCTTTTCACCATGCCCCTCCTGCTGCAACTCTCCATAGCTTCCGCCGCCGCTCCTTAATACGAGTCCGTGAAGCTCCTTCGTTCCGCAGACATGATGCACACACACAAAATAAGCCACACCTGCCGTGCGCCGTTGGCCCTTAATAAGCAGTTACTAATCACAGTCAGCTGGCCACACGCGCACACGGCGGATGACTACAACTCTTCCCACGTACTGCTGGGAATCGTAGTTTTTCACCAATTCCCTATCTTTCCAGTCTCGGGCGCCTCATGGGTCCTGGACCTCCACTCCTACCCTTATTCCTGACACCCGAAAACTACCGCCCAATTGCAATACTAGACGCTGAGTCTAAGATATTCGCGGGACTAGTATTAACAAAAATAAATGAGTGGATGGAATAAAAATCCATATTGCAACCACAACAATATGGTTTTAGGAAATCCACCGGGACGGAAGTTGGGGACCTCCTTTTGACAATATTACAAAATAGGGCCTGGAAGGCAGACTCTTCTCCTATTTATTTAGCAGCCATCGACTTGAGTATGGCCTTCAATCTTGTGGACAGGGATTTACTCTGTTGCAAATTGAAATCATTTGGGATGCCTGAGAATATTCTATCTATACTTGTCCACCTATATTTGCATTCGCAGATTCAAATTAGACTAAACACGGATGGTCTCTTGTCCTCTCCAATTAATATTTCGAATGGATTAAGACAAGGGTGTATATTTGCCCCAGCCCTTTTTAATCTCTATGTCTCTGATGCAGGAAATTGTCTAGATGAGAGTGGTTTCATTCATCCAAACATTGAAGGCTCCACAGTGGCGTGGATTGCATATGCGGATGACTTTCTCTTAATAGACCAGTCCACAGAGGGTCTACAATGCATGATAACGGCTTTCAATAAATTTACGGTTGCAAACCGATTAAGTATCAATGCAACCAAAACTGTTATTATGATTTTATCATATGCTAAAGAAGTGAAAGAGAAGGTATGGTTTTTGAATAGGGAAAAATTGCAGGTTAAGGCAACGATTAAATATCTAGGTTTTCCAATTTTTAATCAGAATAAACAGTATATGTACCGAGAATATCTTCAGCAAAAATGTATGCCACAAATAGCCCTAATGGAAAAAAGTTGATAACAAATGTGAAAAATTCTCAATAAACCCACTATTGCGTTATTTTAAGCTGAAAGTGACTCCAAAAATGGTGTATGGATTAAAACTCTTTCCTGGTGCTATACTCTCTGAAATTTCTAAAATAGAATCTAAAATGTTGAAGTCAACTATGTATTGGCTACCCAAATCAGTTCCCTTTGAAGCAGTACGATATCAGCTGGGATTGTTCTCTTGTGACTTTTGGGTCTTGTGGCGCAAGATGTCTCTTTATAGAAGAATAGTTGATGATTCGGGGGACAACCTGTATAGAATTTTGTGACATTGTCTTAAGAATGTAAATTCTGGAATTGACCTACTTCTAAAATTAGAGGTATTGAGTAAAGCATCTCTGGACAATTCAGGTCTTGGAACTGAGATTCTGATTAATAATCCACTTTGCGTGAAGAAGTTATTACAATACGCGCATTGGGCTATCACCTTGGATAAGGTTGTTAAAACTAAGCTCTATTATCAGCTGGTCACATATCAGAAACCAGTCTATTGGAACCATATTTTATAAAATATCCTAGCAAAATCCTGTGCAACAGGATCATGAGATTCCGCTTTAATGTATGCCCTACGTGAGAAATTCTTGAAGTAAGATCTACAAAAAGTTATTTAGAGACGCCGAATAAGCATTATGCATGTTGGCTTTGTCATCATCAAAATGATATGGAAACACTTAGACATCTCCTGTTAGATTGTATGCCGTTAATGGCAGAACGTATTAACAACTTCTCCAAATATTTTTACAACATTGAGAGGGTAGATTCTGAGATGTTGTGGTGGGAAATTAAGCATGGCATTTCGATATCTCTGGAGATAGCAGTGGTACGTTTTTTGACAAATGTGTGTGTGGTTCTTTAGACCGCGCTAGATATCATCAAATTGAATTAGAATGATTACCTGAAGTAAGGACTGAGCATTAAGAAATCCTGTAACTCTTGTCTGATTTGCAAAGGTTCTCTTTTCATAAAAATCTATGCTAAAATTGACTTGTATTATTATGAAGTCATGTTTTTAGTTTCTGAATCTTTTAAATTTTGTAAAGGTTGTTTATAGACCAAATACAAATAGAAATAAAAAAAGAAGATATTTTTCAACAAAAACAGTGAGGGCTGTAGAATTGATAAGTGCAGGCAATGGCTCGGCCAATCTCAGATAGGGTCAGCACCTTAGGTGGAGGTTCAACAACCAACTCCAGTTATAGGTCAGGATGAGTTCCATGGGTTTGGTTCCCTCTGTCACTGGCATTCTATTTCTGCTAAGGTCTCTGCTCTGGCAGTGTGTAAACCTTGTACCTTTCATGGCTCCCTTTGATGGTCCACCTTCCACCCCCTGACTGCCCTTCAGCTTCTTGGCATCCTTATCGTAGTCAATTCTGTGCTGGCTTTCTTATGGACCAGCATCTACTCCCCCCTTCTTCCTGATACCACTTTCCCTCCTTTTCCCCTTTTCTCCTCTTTCCAGCTTGCATCTCTGCTTACTCCCCCTCATCTCTCCCTTCTCCAATACTTCACTTTCCCCAATCCTACCTACTCCATGATAGTTCTCTTTCTCTGACCTTTCTCTTTCCTCTTGATTGCTTTCTTTCCTTGCTCTCCCCCTTTCTCTAGTTGATTTGTGATTTATTCTTCCTTCCCTAGCTTTTCTTACTAACTTCCTCTTTCTGTCTCCTTCCTTCTGCTCTTCCCTTCCTTGTACGCGTTCCACTTCCTGCTGATTTCTTTGCTCTGCCTCACTCTCACACAGTTTCCAACTTCCACACTAACCAGAATGTCTGACCCCCTCTAATACTCTGGACCAACAATTGAGTTCACTTTGTGTTTGAGCAGTTGCAACCAGGAGAACAGAAGGATTGGGCCCATGGATTGGTTCATGTCATTTGGCCCTGCCCCTACCCATCTTTAGTTAAGGAATCCTTAATGATTGGCCTGTGGTCCTGTGGGCTGAAGGCATAAATGTCTTGGCCACCATCCTTAAATCATATGGCCCTGGCATTGCAGCTGCTTGGTTTTGCAGTGGTCACTTCCCCTCCCGACATGTGTATTCTCTCTCCATGATGCCATCTGTTTGTAGTTCAAATTGCCTGCTTGGCATGCTCAAACCTACGGTAAACTACAGTCCATGGCTCACTTTGTGGGCCACAAGCATGTGCCCATTAGCCCTCCCCTTGCCTGGATTGCGAACTCTGCTCATGATCCATGCGCATGGGGTCAGGATCCTTTGGGAAACAGTGTTTCTATTTCTCTTTATACAGGTGATTGTTGGCATGGGCAAAGAGACTGCGAATGGGGTATAAGCATGGGGGATAAGCCATATATATCCAGGTTTGATTTCACATAGCGGGTAATCTTGATCACCGGGGTACCTCTATCCCCACTTTCTGGCCTCATTTGTAGGACTAGCTCACAAGTCAGTTGGGCAATATGACCTCGTTTGGTCGTAGCTGAATCTGTCGTCCAAGTGCATTGAGGTACAGTTGAAATGAGGCTAGCTGCACTCCCCACTGAACCCATGTTTTCTTTTGGGTTAGCAAATATAGTGAGGTTGTGACTTGGTTTCGCATGGTCCACATCACCATTGTTACAGAAAGGCGGCAGGATTGTACTTAGATGTAATAAGAGTCTTATTGCCAAGTACCCCATCTTTATAATTCAGATGAATCACATTACTCCAACTAGGCATTAATTCAAGTTCTAACATTCTGCCCTGATATCACATGAAACACCATGGTTCCATGGTGTCATTAAATGACAGGCAAGCACTATAAAAGCTACTGGTAGTTGAATACATAAATACTTTTAACCATAAAAGACTCCCAGTCTAATAATGAGGAATATTGAAATAATGTGATTCAAAGGGTAGAGACCCAAACACATCTTAAAGGCAAAATCAATATCTTTTGTCTGTGTGGGTCTTAAAGAAAACAGGATCAAATAAGCTGGGCCTCCTAGTGCCCCATCACTTGTACATATAAATGAATCATCAAAACAAGCAAATGAAGGGTTCCGTAAATATGTGCTTCAGTCCTTGTATGCATGGTAGGCATCCAGTGAAAGAATGACACATGCAAGTGTGCATGAGATGTGGTGTGGCTTTCTTCATGTTTGCATAAAAGAGTGGGATGTAGGCATTTGTAATGCCAGTGGTGGGCAGGACGACTTGCTCAATCTTCTCTTTCATTGTTTGAGCTACTGATTAAGTTTCGGAATTCACATCTCTGATCTGTCCTTGTTAGGGAGAATTCCCAGAAATGTGCTAATTCCTCTCTACTTTATAGACTCCCAGCCCTTTTGCTGGACTCCAGGACTTTTAATTTCTAACCTGGGCAGAGTGAGCCCCTTTTCTCACCCTCTCGTGTATTTTCTATGTGATTTGGACAATGTGTTTTTTATCGTTGGTGTCTGTGACACACAGCACCTTCAGTGCAGTGGTACAGGGAAGTCTCTTAGATTTCCCAAAGGTTTAAATACCTTCTCTTGAATAAACTACTGTATCCAAGAGCAGTGATGTGAAATTGACTTTACTTACAATTTGTAACTTTCTAGACCCAGCACACACTATCTTACCATAGGGTGCTGGAGGGGTTACTTGTGCTGGAGAGGTTACTTAGTATCCCCTTTGTCTAGTTTCTCATGTAACATTTTTATGTTACCCTTTCTACAATTAATGAATGGTGGCAGTGGTTTACTTTTTACTACCATTGTGTGTTTTTACCGCGGGCTGCAATTGCAGCCTTGGTAAAGCACCCACGGGTGCCCATTTTATCAAAATGGCCCAGTCTTCTTTTTTTGCCATTTCTGTTGGAAAGTTCCTTCTTGAGATTTACTGTGTGCGCCAAACCAGGTTTTGTCCCTTTGTTTGTTTTGTCTTTGGCAGGGTTCACGAGTGAAGACCGCCTATGGCTCCACTATGTCTGGCAGGGGCAGGAAGTGAGGGAGGTGCCCGAAACTCCCTGTGCTTAATCCCCTTGGTTACAGGAATGCACCCAAAGGTGATTGGCTGGCTGGCTGTCCAACAAGGACAGCCACCTTGCTGTGTGATTGACAGCTAGGTTGGAATGAATGGGAGACACCTGCATAAAAGGCAAGGCTTTTTGGCTTGGAAAGCAGAGTCGATGGAGGAAGCCGAAGAAGAACTTGGAAGAGACGCCTGCTGCAATTCCTGGACCGTTGGTTTTACCCGGTGCTGTGCTGAAGCTCCAAATTCGCCTCGACTAGAGAAGCCCTGCCAGGACGACTTCTCCCTTTGAGTTGGTGGGAGCAATCAACTCCAAAGTAAACCTGTCTGGACATCCTCTCGGAGCTGTCTGTACTTCCACTGCTCCTGCTGCTGGAACCGAAGTGCCAGGGAGAGGAACAACAGATTGTGTGCGTTGTTTTTAAGTCGGACCTGAGCGGATCTGAGCGCCAGGAAGATCCTGCGGACTTCCCTGAAGCAGGACTGACCAAGCCTGAGCCACCTCAACAGAGTGCTGGACCCCAGAAGCAAGGAAAGTCTGAAGTGGTATCCAAGAACCACAGTGTTGCTATTTGCTGTCAGACGCGAGGAGCTGAAACACTGAAGAACCGCTGAATTGAAGTTTGCCCATTCCTGCCACTGACTGTCCCATTGCAGAGCAGGAGTCCCCAGACGTCCTCCCTCTTGTCCCCACGACTGAGGCTCAGGAACAACAGGATCTGCAGACCTGTACAGGAACAGAAGCCAGCTGGGACCATTTCCTGTAACCAGAGGTACTGTAAAGTCTAAGAGAACTTACCTCTTGTTGTGTAGCCTTACTTGCTCTCAGTTGAGACCTGTCTTGGTTACCTGGCAGAGTTGCTAAAGCTTTGCCCCTCACAAGCCTCCCAGCTTGAGGCCTTTCAAGTGTTCTGTTTCCTACAAACATTTCTAAAAACATTGTGCAAAACGTTTTACCTACCTACAAAGATCTTCAGCTCCCCTTGACATTGTGCAATTAACATTGGATGTCCGGGCTCACTGAGAAACTCCTCTTAACCTCTGACTTTGTGCTTTGGCCTTTCCCCCAGGAAAGGGTTGATTTACTCTGCATTGGAAGGTTTTAAAAGTACTTACCTGTTTGTGAATTATTTGTTAACCTTTGTTTTATTCCTCTATCTTTTGCACCAAACCTAGTATTGCTCTAAATGTACCAGTGATATATCAATGCCCACAGTGTCCTAGCTATTTAAGTCACCTGAGGGTGTAGGAAGTGTCTGTGTGCCATTCCCAGTGGGTATCATCTGATTTAGAGAAACAGAGTGTGTTTTGAAGTGTATTTTAACTGTTTATACAACTAACTGTGAAATAAATTAATAATTGTTTTATCAAGAAACCTTGAGTGCAAGTGTTTTGAATACCTGCTACTGCGAATCTCTGGGTCACAAAATTACTGCTCACATTGACCCCTCTTGAGATAAGCCTGGCTGCTCAGCCACACTACCAACCTGCGTAGTTCAGAATTATACCAAAGGTTGGGTCCCTAGTGCCAGGAGGTCAAGGTTATCGTAGTGCACCCAAAGGGTACTGCATACAATATTGCCTAACAGTCCTCAGAAAGATCTGTTCATGGCGGGGCTCCAAGCGCCATACATTTAATTGGCTCTGCTTATCGATTTATACTGTAAGTTGTGCTCCCCCTTACCCTAGAGATGCTAAAAATGAGTTATTATTATTATGTTATTTATTGAGTGCACACCTAGCTTCGAGAAGCAACATAACGATTTACAGAGGTATGCAACAATACAGATACATAACGGAGCGCTTTACAGAGGTATACAACAGTACAGATGCATAACAGAGCGCTTTTCAGAGGTAACAACAGAACAGATATACAGCAGGGCCTGGGATACAGAGGGGCACAGTGGAGGGGTACATCTGTACCGGGTGGCAGGAGAGGGGCAGGTGACGTCTACCGAGTCATGTGGCTCGAGGGGCTATGTGATGGCCTAAGTGTTGAGGTGGAGATATTCCTTCAAGAGGAGGGTCTTGAGTTATTTTCTGAATTGTAGAAGCATGGGGGCAAGTCTGATGCTGACAGGGAGGAGGTTACATAGTCTTGGGGCATAGCCAGAGAAGGCTTGTTTTCTGGTCCTTTCCTTTTTGCAGCAGCATATTTCAAGTCGGCACGTGTCCTGGCTTCTGGTGGTGTGCTGTCCGCCACAGATGCCGAGTTTCTCCGCAAGCTAGCTGGGTGACTTGAGGGCGAATGCCTTATAGATGATGCAGCAAGACTTGAAGGTGGGAGCCATTGAAGGTTAATGAGGGGCTGGGTGATGTGGTTGTATCTACATATCCTTTAGATTACAACAGAGCTCATTGCTTGGCCCCTATCATTCCATCAAAGTGAAATGGTTTTAATTACATCACCTGGACAGGCCACCCGCTAGTGAATGTATGATGATGTGTAATCTTTCACAGTGCATCCAGCTACTTGCTGGACCCTAGGATGGGTGAATTATCTCTCTACAAAGATATGAAACCAACTTTAACTCTGCCCATGACTTTCCCTATTTACTTAATGTGCAGTTACTTTACTCTATCAGGGCATATCTATGTGCTCACGATAAAGGGATTAGAGGGTAGTGATCTGCTTGGGCCTCCAAACCAGGCTGCATTTTTTAGAGAAGTCTTGGTAAACCGTACTTCCATGTAACCCTACTGATGAAACCCCAAAGACATACATTGTGTTTTTGCATTGTATGCACACACACACACACACACAAACACACAGAGGTTCCTCAGCAGAGCTGTGTACGACTGTCAGTATTAGAATAGCAGATCAGGACAGAGGCGCGATTGCAGAACTGCATGTTGGGATTTGTCCTTTAATAGAAAAGGGTGCTGCTGGTTTAGATTGCGGTTCATCAGCATAGTTTTAAATGGACCCAGTACAGGAATCCATCTGTTTTTGCAGTTCATAGTTATGGAGCATAGGAAACCTGTTTGTGTGGGCAACAGCACTAGTATAACCGGGGCTGCTATATGCCTGCAATATATAGCATTTACTGTGCACTCTGGGGAGTTTCATAAATTCGCATGGGTGGAGCAGGTCAAAATATGTATGCATCAGCAGTGCTGTGTGTGTGTGCATTGGGGCGGGTTAGGGCGTGCACACACCTCACACTCATGCTTACTTATCTTTTCCTCACACAGACCAGCTGGTTTGGAGAGCGGCTCGCTCCAGTGGCGCTGCCCCTACTTACTTCCGTCCTATTGGCCGATTTCTGGACGGTGGTCTGCTTTCAAATAATCCAACATTAGATTCCATGGTCGAGATTCATGAGTTCAACAAGGACTTGCGACGCAAGGTGTGGAATGGGAAACTCCTGTCATATCTTCTTGTTTATGGGATAAATGTAAATGGGAGTCTGTGAGAAGTGTGTTGTTACATTTATGTGTCTCCCTCTTGGGTGTTAATGTATATGAAATGTATATGAGTGTCTGTGAAATCACTGTTAGGAAACTGTCTCTTGACACCTTTCCCACTGTCCTGTAGGGGAGAGGTGCATTTGTGAAGCCCCTGGGGGTCGTGGCCTCTCTAGGCACGGGGAAGCCTCCCCAGGTCCAAGTGAACTCAGTAGATGTCTTTCGACCCACAAATCCCTGGGAGCTGGCCAAGACTGTCTTCGGAGCCCGTGAGCTTGGCAAGATGGTGGTGGACTGTGTGAGTATAGAGGGTATTGAATTGGGTGGGTAAGGGAAGTGTGGAGAGATTACTTATAGAAGCAGGTGTATATATGACAGAGAGTGGAAGGGTAAGAGCATCATTTAGGGGACTGGTAAGAGGAAAAATACCGGAAATGAAGGGTGGGACAGAGGAAGGATGCGTTCAGGGATATTATTAAGAGAAAGGCAGTTGGGAAATGAGCCGATAGCGCACTTCAGGGTGCAATGAAAGGAGAAAAGATTTAGAGGTAAAGAAGGGAAAGAAGGGAAACAGTAGGGGAATGTGAGGGGGAGGTGTAAGGGCTCAAAGAGGAAAGTAAGGTCCAGATGGGAGAAAGTGGTTCAAGAACACAGATGTCAGGTAATATGGTACTCTCTTGCAGTGCACAGATTCTGATGGCCCTGCAGTGGAGAGAGCTCGGGCATGGTGTGAAATGGTGGATGTTTCCTTTTTCAGGTAAGACCAGAGAGCGCGAATAGAGTGCTTCTGAATGGCACAATTTAACAATCTGCACTCTTCCTTCCACCATTGTCCTTGTGCAGAGCATTGCTTTTGACACGCAGCCTTTCCTTTTTGTAATGTGTAGCTCTCCCTTCAGATTTCTCATGTAGAAATATCACCAGCCAAAAGACCTTTGTTTAGCTATTCCACAGATGGGCATCAGATGGCGTCAATTAAACTTGGAGTGGAGCTGTACATGTGTCATCCCGGAAGTGACATCAGCTCTTTTTATTTTTTCTGCACACATAGATGTTTTGATCCAGATGTAGCTGTATTATTGAGCCGTTAGGCTTTTGGTTGTATTTGCCTGTTTTCCAGTACATCCTTGCTTAAGACCGCTGGGTTTATGTCCACACTAATTTCCGGTGACAAACGTCTTTATCGACCTCTTGCAACTCGTGCTTCAGCATGCACGGAAATGGAATTAAGCGTAAAAAAACTATGAACTTTCAGGTAGACCTCAATGAGAAGACTGGTTCCACTCCATGGTAAAGAGCCTGGTGGCAGGCGTCTGCTGGGTACCAGACTTCAGGTTGTGCCCATGCCCTCCAGTGCAGAGCCAGCATCAGGAGTCACTTTAGTGTAAGAATGATGCTCAGCAAGATGTGAGTTGTTGCAGCTCCACTTGTACAAACATAGCAAAATATTAAACCACTCAAGTGGCAGAATTTGAGGAACCGCTCAGAGGGGAAATCAAATTTGACCATTGACTTGCATTGGCTCATGGGATATTTTCAGGGGAAGATAGAACACACTCACTGAAAAAATACCAACATTGGGAGTCGTTGGGGTTGATGCTTACGCTTGTGTCTTGAGTAGAAGAAGGGAAAGCCATATAATTTTGAATTCTCTGGTCCTTCCAAATGTATTCCGGTTCAGGATTGAATTGGTACTCTATGGCATTACCAGAGAAGGCGGCCTCTTCCCCTTCATTGGTAGAGCCTGTCACAGTTTTGTATTTCTTAATTATATTTGTGTGTAGGACAGTTAGATGTACAGTAGTACATTGCACTTAGCCTAGCTGAAAACCCTTTTTAGAACGGTTTTCAGCTAAGCTAAGAATCAGGAAGAAAACAGCACAATAATCAATCCCAATTGCGGAAAACGAAAAAAAAGAAGCACTTCTCCCTTCTTCTTTTTGAAAAATGTTTAGGTAAATTGAAGATTGGAAAGAAAGAAAGCACATGACAGGTGTACATGGGGAAATGTCTTCTCAATGAAAGGAAACAAACGCCCACCCTTATTTCCACTATCCTACCCCAGAGTCACCAGTTCTAGGTGGGAGGTCTGTTTGGATGTAGACATAATGACAAATTAAGTAGAAGGTGATGATTAGCCCCTTATAAACAGCCACCTTCCTCCCGAAATACTTTAGAAAGAGTTTGGGCAGAAAGAGGTAGTCCGTCCTCTTGAGAAACTGGAAAAGATGAACTGTCAATGCACTTAATTGTAGAACTCTGAAGCAGCTGCCTATTTGCTTCCCTTTTTCTTTATTTAATTCTATAAAAGAAGATGTGGATCAGATTTAAAGCAGCACTTTGGTGCTTTTTCATTAGTTTGTTGGCTTAATAAAAAACATTGAAATTAATCCATTTTAATTTGAATATTGAACGCCTCTATTTACTCCAAGTTCTCACGCTTTGTCCGAGATATTTAGTGATTATGAATTCAATGAAGAACTATGGAGGAGGATGGAGAACTAGAATTACAAACACATTTTCTTCTGGTATATATAAAGAGTCACTCTGGGATAGAGCAATAAGTTGCATATTTCCTCAGACCTACATGTCAAATTGTGTTTCTAAAAAAACGCCTAAATCGACGCCTGCACAATGTTATGGGAGACTGTGTGACTGGGGAAGGGTGCTGATCCTGTCAGGAGGGGATGGAGACCCCTCTCAACCTTGGACAGGAGGCCCTCCAAGGTGTTTTCCACAGCCAGTCTTGCTCCAGAGATGGGGTGTGGGAATTGGGAGGGTCGGCCCCTGTCTCTGTCCCTTCTACTTGTGCCCGGCTACAAATGTCAAGTACCTGTCAGTAATCACAGAGTGTCTATAGCGCATAACTGTAATTCAGAGTTTGACAGAGGTTCCTGAGTAATGGGAAAACATTGATACAGAGAGCCAACACAAGACCACCACCACAGGGGTGAAACGTGAGAAGCTTATGCTGTTTCCCTGCACCACAGGACAGCACTTCAGGGTTTAATGTGGGCAGGACCAGCGAATGCACTGAAACGAGGTGCTGGGATTGAAGGAAGTAGGTGCAACAAGGAAGCGAGGCAGAGAAAACCACAGAGCAGAAGAGAGGGCAGAACAAGGCCAAGAAGAGCGAGGGCCAAAAGCAGAACAAGAAAGAAGAGAACAGAACAGAGGAAAGCAAGGAGCTAAAGGAGATGTGTACTGTCACAGCAGAGGACAGAGAGCAGACCTCAGAGCATGTACAATAAGTGTGTAGATGCACAGAGAGGAACCCGGAGGCTGCTTATGAGCAGTTTAGGCAAAGAGGAGGCTTCCTGGTATGTTTCCTGGCAACGGGGACAACACTTGGTACTGTACATGTGCCGGCCGGAGACAGAGGCCTTTTGCGCATGCACATTATAGCGGCACCCAGTAGCAACAAGGATGCTATCAGAAGAGCATGGATGGTAATCGCTGAACCTCTCCAGAAGGTTGGAGTCTGGCCGCACGCCATGACCAGGACCAGCGCTAATGGTGTAAGAGGCTCCAACCACCAGGTAAGGAAGGGGGATGCAACTGTGCGCTCAGGCGATGGGTGGCGTCACATGGCATGACAGTACCACTTGTTATCACCCCATACCTTCAATACAAAATGCTTGCTAGCATCTTTTCTCTTCTAGGACCACAAAAAGCACAAAAGTCCTGGTGGTGAAGGAGGGGACACACAATCCACCAGTGAGAGAGCCGGCAGAGAGCAACAAGTAGTTCTGCATGCTGTGAACCAGCAACCCAGAGGCTCCAGACCACAAATCTGAGAACTTGCAGAGGGACTAAGTTAATTGTGGGCTGTGTGAGGAGTCAGGAATGAAACTCAGACACAAGTTAGCCATGATTTTGGTTAAAGACTTTTATTGAAAATAAAAGGAGGTTGGGAAAATGCCTCTCAGACCCTTGTCTAAGATGAATTTCCCTACCTAAACCAAAAACTAAGGATTTGTCTGTGTCAAAATGTCCAAAACAAAACTGCCCTGTGTCCAAAGGTCTATTCTGACCGTCACACTAAAACTAAACTCTAAAGTGAAACAAGAAATTTAACTTTGGAAGGTTTAAATAAAAATTTAACTTTGGAAGGTTTAAATAAAAATTCACAAAAGAAGAATAAATGGCTCCAACACAAAGGTTCTTCAAGGATAAAGGTCCTTGCTCCAAAGGGTGGTTCCCTTCCCCTGGATTCCTCTTCATTCTCTGAAGTTTCACATTCAACTTTCCCTTGTGCCTTTCTTGGCCCACAACAATATTGATGTACCAGCTTGTCTGACTTTGCAATTGTGTCTCTTTTGAACACCTGGTCACACAATCCTTTTCTAGTCCTGATGTTTCCTCTCTGGATCTCTTTATTTCACACCGTTTTGGTGTCCTGGTATACCCTGCTGTTAGGACATCTTGTTTTCACATACTTGTGATTGCCTGGTATACTCTCCTGCCAGGGCTTCTTGTATTAACACACTTGTGATTGCCTAGTATTCACATACTTGTGATTGCCTAGTATACTCTCCTGCAAGGTCTTCTTATATTCACACAGGCTTTCAGCCCTTCCCCAAAGTTGCACACATACTTTGTTAGTAAATATGTCCTCCGGATTTATTATCCGGTCCTGGTTTCTCTTATGTTCGCACAATTTATATTCATCTGCTTGTAAGGGTTTTGTCTGCAACTTAATTCCCCTTTTAATACTATGGTTATGCGTTCTTTCTCTCTCACTTGCTTGTTGTTCAATTACTTGCATTCATCTTGGCTGCCGATACGCCCCGGGATCTGCACTGCCTCTGGGTGGACTCATCGGCTTTCGTTGGCATTCCTGGATTCTCCTGCGGTCAACTGGAGAAGCGTTTCTGTCTACTTCCTTCTCGAAGTTGCTTCCTCTTGGTTTCTTCAGTTCTCACGGCTTAGACTTGACACATCTTCGTTGTCCCGGGCTCTGGTAAGTGAAGCACTGCTCTCTGTCACCTGCAAATGCCTGGGAGTCTCTCGTCAGCTCCTGGTGTTCACGCAGCGCATCCTTCTCGTGCAGTAGCCTCTTCTTTCTTTAGTGGTGAACCGCTTGGCTCCATCATGCTGGTAATTGCCTTTCGGTTTCTTCAACCACACAGAGAGATGCAGCTCTCTCCTGCCAGGAGAAGACAACGACTCTCTGCTTTACTGCCCTTTTTTTAAACTTCCTAGGCTTGTGGGCTTCCTCGCTCTGTATTGCTGGATTCCTCTTCCTCGTCCCAATACCGTGGTCATTCTGGGAAAGGAAGTCCATTTTTGGGAATTGATTTGGAAAACTTGAATGAACATTTTAAGTAGTCTTGAATGATGAATGAATCTTGGATGAATGATAGGTGGAACTGGAGAGGGTGATCGCCTTATTCTTCATGGGAGAAGGAGTGGGTGTATAACAGTAGGCCATGAGGGTATTAGATATTGGAGGGTTAGTTTCAAGAGAAAATGGGGGATACCATGTCTCACTCAATGAAGCCATAACATTTCCCCAGACGTTGTCTCCCCCCATGTGATTTTTAAAGTAAACAAAAACCCTCCTGGACTTCTTGTATAGGTAGAGTCTAACTCCTTAACACATCTGCATATGAATTGTGCAGTTTTCGATTCTTTCGAAACACATTTTTAATATTCTTTAAGTAAAATATTTATCACCCTTCATATACACTAGACGGTAACTCAACAAATATACAAACCAACAATAAATACAGCTGTACATTTAAACACATATAAAAAACAATTTAAAGTGCCTTGTGCTGAAAGTGTCACCGTGATAAATACTATCATCTCTGTGAACCTCTATTTGTGCAACTATTGCAGCTAATCTAAAGATCTTATCTTATTCCAGAATACCTGTTACGTTGCCCTGGGTGATACCATGTCTCACTCGATAAAGCCATAACATCTCCCCAGAGGTTGTTTTCCCCAATGTGATCCTCCCTCATATAGCTTCCCCCAGGATCAGGTAGCGGCTGCCTTCCCCTGGCCACATGGGAGGAGGTCACTGCCGGAGAATCAATGATGACTCCATCGGGTTCATCACTGCTGCCAGTACAGAACTCAGGGGGGTACACGTTCATAGACCACATGCGCACAAACTCTAAGACTGATTATGTGTTTCACGCATCCCCATTGCAGAACTCTGTCCGACCCGCATTGGAGGAGGGCTTGGTTCTCAAAGGCGTGCACCTGTATGCCACAACCACAGGGAAAACCGGATAGTGAGTGGCACTTGGGAAGTAGGTGGGAGAGGGGGAGTATAAAGAGGTGCAGCGTCGGTCGCTCGGGTGAGGTCAATGGAGGAGGTGAAATAGCACAGAATGGAGGAGGAGTCTAAAGAGCGTGTGCAAAGTGAGGTATTGGTTGGTGAAAGAAAGTGGTATTTGTATGTGAGAGTGTGTATGTATGGTGACTGAACAGAGTGACTGAGATTAAAGCTAAGAGTATGGGTTGTATGTGCAAGTGAATGACCAGGTGAAAGGGAGAGGGAACGAAGGGTGACTGTGGGAAAAGGAGCGGTGGAATGCAGTGTAGAGAATGAGCTGAAAGGGGAGAGTATTAGTGTGCAGTGGGAAGAGTAGTAGAGTGGAGAGGGTAGAGTATTGGAGCACTAGGAAGAGAAGCAGGAGATGGAAGAACATTGGAGCAACAGAGAGACTTACTGAGAGGGACAGAAAGAGGAGAGTGGGAGAAAGAAGGATAGGGAGTAGAAGGAAGGGAGAGAAAGGAGAGAGCATTAGGGCAAGGATTACAAGGGCTTGAAATGGCAAGGCTAAGTGAGACCATGGAGATTGAAAGGCTGTGAGGGAATCCTCACATCTACTCGCCCTGAATGCTCTTCTCAGGTGGCCAGGGAAGGGCCATCACTCTTGGATCCTGACCTTGGGGTTGGAGATGCGAGGGAGGATCACCTGTGTGGAGGGACATTGGGGAGAGGATGTCTTTCGGTGATACATGGTATCCCCCTTTCACTTGTAAGAATAAACCCTCCCCTCCCCCTACCTTCATAGGTTATTACCAGTCATGTCCTCTTACTTCCACTCAGTCACACCACTCTAGTACTGGGATGAGGACAAGGCAACTAGGAGTTGTACACACTAACATTCATTTATGCCACTCTGGTACTGAGACGAGGAAGAGACTTGAAGACTATTGCGAGCATCAGGCATGGCCAGAGAATAGAAGTAATTGTGGTCAGGAAATTGAAATCAAGGGCTTGCTACTGCAACCTGTTAACAGGTCACAGGTGCATGAAAGGTGGAACCGCCAGCAAGCAGGTGGAATCCTGCAGGAAAGGCATCGGGAGAGAAACCAGACTGGGAGAGACCGACCTGAGTGGAACTGACCTAAGAGGGGAAGAATCCTGCCCAGGAGAGAGCTGCTGAAAGGACAGGACGCCACTTACTGCAGAGGCAAGACTGGGACGCCAGGGCTTTAGCTGGCTCTGAGAGGGTCGAGGTGGCCAGAGTCTCTTTTGCCTTGTACCCACAGACAGAGCTGTGGATTACAGAAGACTCCCAAGTACTGCAGGCGACTGGTAGCATCCTCGAGTGAAGAGCTGACCTACCAGCAACGAGCAGTGAGGTACAAAGTAGGCGAGCACTGCTCGCCGGGCTTCTGAGAAGTGTACGCGTGCTGATGGATGCCAGAAGAAAGAAGAGAGAGAACCCCCAGGAGGAGCGGACGAGTTCCGGCGAGTGAAATAGAGGGAACACTTGTACCGTGGAGCTCCTGGGGCTACAGCAGGGCATATGATTATGCCGAATGAACTGAAAAGTATAACAATTAATAGTAAAGCGTAAGTGAGGGGTTTTGGATATTGAGAAAGCTGCGAATTGAAAGTAAATGAAATTGAATGCGAAGCAAATATTATTGAATACCGAATTAAAGGAAAGTTCTGATGGGCTTACAAATTAAGTGAAAACAAGTGTGAAACATAAGAAATTGACATTTATGAAGTAAATTGTTTTGAACCACGTGAAAAAGCAAGTCATGAACACTTAAGGGCAATTGATGAATCTTTATGAATAAAGTGAAAAGCAAGGGATGAGCACTTATGAATATTATGAAAGCAATGTGCTGGAAGAAAGTGTGCACCACGGAGTGAGTTTTGTGGAAGGACACATTGAGGCAAAGCCAAGAGACTGCCAAGGAGAATCCAAAGTCAATGTAAACCAACACATAGGTGCAGTGAGAGAGCATCCTATGTTGGCAAGGAAACCTAAAGAATACGGAAAGCTAACGGAGTGCCAAGGGTAATGGGTAGACCTTGTGGTCCGACAACTGTGCCTAGACCGAAGATACACTGCTTGGAAAAAGCCAAGGAAAGTACAGATAAAGAATCTACACTTTGGAATAGGATTGCTGAAGTGAATGAGAAAGAGAGCAATCTGTATGAACTATTGAAGAGCCTGAAGGATTATAAAGTTGACCTGGAACGGGTTTTAAAAACGAAGAGGCTTGAACTCATTATACGTTTACAAACTGGAAGAGCTGATGACTTGGGGAAGAGAACCCCGAGGCCTCTTGTGAACCGTGTTCTCTTCTTGGGGAACAGAACGCCTAGACCTTTTTGAACTGTTTAGGACTTGGGGAAGGGAAACTGGAAAGTAAGCTAAGAGCTGAAAGAATCTCAGAACTTTATTTGTAACACTTTTTTTTCTGACATCCTTGCACATTGATTAACTTTAGTTGTGAGGGCAAGTACATGTTTTGGACACACACAGACTTTTAAGTTGAACTTACTGATTTAGACTATCCTTAGTTTCTTTAGGTTGGAAAATCCCACTTTAGCATAGGGCAAGTTAGGCCTTGAACTATCCTGACATTTAAGTAAATAAAAGTATTTTATTTAGAGCATTGAATCTGTTATCTGTGTCTTGCTTCATGACGCCCTCACAAGGCGTACCCCTTTTTAAGATTTTTTAGTCTTTGTGGCATCCTCTTTAGGAGCCCCATAGAAATTGCCAGAAGGGAGGCAGATGGAGAAGGGGATTGCCTTTTGGCCCTCATGAGTAACCAGCTAGACCATAGAAGCTACTGGTTACCGATCTCTAGTGACCACCTTGGGATTTAGCAATGCCCAGGCTAGTGAGGGAAAAGTCCATGGGAGACGAGGGAGAGAGGGAGACAAGGGAGTCGAGGGAGAAAGGGAGAGAGAGAGAGAAAGAGACAGAGAGAGATAGAGAGCGAGAGAGAAAGATATGTCCCTTAGTGAAACCTGATTAAGCATTTAAAATACAATCTTTTAACCGCTGTTAAGATGGATTTCTAAACTCTGACCTGGTGGGCAGAAGTTTAAAAGGCCACCCTAGTTTAGTAGGACAGGGGGAAACCTCTGGACAAATCAGACCAATCTACGGTAGCTTGGCAGCCGGTCAAGACTAAGGGACATATCGCGAATTGGGCAGTATCCTGGCTGGGATACCGCCGAACTTTATTTGCGTTAGCGCCCACCCGTCTGGCGGTATTACAGCCGGATCACGGGTTGGGCGTTAACAGTTACTCCCCATTCTCCATTGGGTCCATTGGACCCAATGGGGAATTTCCGGTGCAATTAACATGCAGTTATACCACTGGCAGTAATTGTGCCAAAAAAAATGGGCATTTTTCCAGTGTGTTTATCCCGAGCTCTGAGCTGGGGGTAAACACGCTAGACTCGAGACTGGGCAGACCCTTTAATGCGGTGGTAAAACTGTTACCGGTGCATTTAAGGGCTACCGCCCAACTTGTGATCAGGCCCGAAGTCTCAGGAGGGGTGAGAGTGATCGAAAGCCCACAATGAGCACACACAGTAAACTCCACAGATTACTCTTAGACAGATGTATATCAAAAATACATGTATTATATGCCTTATAACTAAACACAAATAAACCACAGTAATAAAACAGTTACCACACACGCTTTTCACTATGTAACATATATACAAAAGGCATTTAGCCTAATGATGATGAAAGGGGAGAAAATTACCACAACCTGCAACAGAAGAGGTAAGTTCAACACAGATGTAGCATTAGGCAGTTCTTCGAACGTAATCCCTATCTTATGCAGACCAGCCCTAAGAAGTGAGGAGCCTTATGCTTAAAGTACAGCAGTGCGTTAACAACGCGCGGTTGTGCGTAAAGTGAAAAGCAGGTTCTGTTCAGGGCGCTGTAGCTATTTAGGAAGGGGGTTGAGGTGATGAAGAATAAAGCCCTACTCTTTGAGGAGGGTCTACCCTTGCAGATAGAGCGACTTTTGGAGTTCGGGAATAGCTGGGGAGCCCAAGTGATGCAAGTACTCACGACCCTCGACACGGTCCTGGTCAAACTTTGCCAGTCTAGTCCACTTCGCTAGTAGGTTTCACCCCTGCAGTTATAGGATGCTCTGGCTCTCAGTGGCTGCGGGATGGGACGATCGTCCGTGGCGGGACAGTAGCCTTTGCTCAGCTCTCGAAGAAAGGAGGATAGTTCTGGTGCAACACGTCTCAGGACACAGTGAGGCAGGTCTGCAAGCACTTACAGCGACAGTCACCACAGCAGGCGACACAGGGACTGCAAATGCTTGCGCCGTGGCGCCCTCTCATGAATCACGACCCTGAGGAGGTTTGACAACGAGTTTTGGCGGGAGAGGGCCCAGGACCACAAGTGAGCTATGTTCAAAGTCTCGAGTCTCACCTCGGGACGGCAGCGCTCCTGTACAATACCCCGGGTTCGAGCTGGTCAGTTTGCTGGATGGTCCAGGAAAACTTCCGAAGAGGCTCTTTGCAAGGGTAAGCAGGAGGTGCCTAGAGTAGTTGGCCCCACTACTTCAAAAGGTCAAAGTGCCCTTGCAGGCCTTCTTGGTACGATACAAAAGCAGGGGTTCGATGGGACAACAGCAGGGTTAGGGTGCCAAACCTTCCAGCACGTCTCCTGTGATTCCACGGGTCTGCTCTTTCGTTCAGGATACTTGGCTCCTTCTGTAGTTCGGTCCCAAGATTTGTTTTTTGCGCTCAAATCTAGGTAAAGCAATGGAAGGTCGGCTCTCGTGCATGCACGCCAGGCGTGGCCCGCGGTGATTCCAGTCATTCAGGGCTTCCAGACATACTGGCACCAGTATTGTGGATTTGCACCAGACAGTCCCAACCCTCTTCCCGGGCACTAGCACAGGTCCACAAAAGATGCAGTTTTGCGGTTTTTGCTGGAGGATGCATGCCCAAATAAGGAATTCCCGGGTCTCTCGACCTGGGGGAAGGCAAAGGGACAAAATGGCCAAAGGACAGAACAAAAGACTTTGTGTCACAGCCATTTTTGGCTGTGGTCACAGTCCTTTGCCAAACGCGGTAAACATGGTATGGTCCATACAAACGAAATAAAAATAATTAAAAAGTAAACTGCTGCCAGCAGGTGAGGTGTCATTTCAGTGCCTCATCCATGCAGTGTTGTGTGTGGCACTTGGCTCTGTTGATGTATGCATGTGTGTGTGTTGGGGTCTGGCGCTGACATGCGCAGGGTGGAATGCATGTGTGGATGCCGGGCCATCCATGCAGTGATCCAGGGCTGCCATTTGTGGGGACTTGTACATTCACATTGCATGCTTGCATCAGTGCACTTACCTCCATCAGTTCGTCCTGGGCACACTTGTAGAAACACCTAAAAATCCTTAGAGGGTGGCTACGGCCTTAAAACAAAACGATCCCTATGCATGGTACTGTAAGGTACTTTGCACATAGATAAAAAGTTACCAAGAAATGGCAACATAGTCAAAGACTAAGGGAAACATAGTTTCCCGGTACTGACAGCCTGAAGGAAGTGTCCGTTTTCCCCATAACAAATGAGTAAAAGCCCAGAGGAGTGCACGGGGTCCATAAATTGAGGGAAAATGGCAACTAATGGAAACCGCCTTCAAGAGTGTGTTCCCTTTTAAGGACAGGTAGTTTTACTATTAGGTGGGAGGGTTGGATTCTCAGGAGCATATACACTTCTGGACACAAATCTCTCACAAATCTTTCATCATACACTACATGTGCACTATAAAGATTTTGGGCCTCATTACACGGATGGCGGTAGGTATGTAACGTTACCGGTAATGGAATACCGGTAACGTTAAATGCCCATGCGGATTACGACCCGGCTCACTGCCATTTGCGGCACTGCTAATTACGGTGCCACTAATAGCGGTCAGTCCGCGTGCGCGCGACCTGCCAACCCGTAAATAACGACATGCCGCTAAAAGCACACCATCACAAGGCTAGTACACACGGCAATAGCGCCATGGTAAATACCCCAAAACCCCTTACCGGCATGGCGGCAATACCGCCATCGCGAACCACCCGTTAAAAGAACTAAGCAGTGTCAACACCTGCCACAGGTGGCCAAAATCAGCACAGGTGGAGGCAAAGGAGACTGTGGCTGCTCAAAAGAAGCACACCACACCCCTTCCCACACCAAGATGGTTCCAATACTGGCAGCATTACATGGCCTGGAGGACCTGATTGCAGCGCTGCTGCTACAACAACAGGCTGCACAGAGGAGAGGCAGGAGGAGGAGGAGGGCCAGACAGGCACAGCAAGCACCACCACGCCACTTAATCATATCACAGAGGCACCCACCAATTCCCCGGATCAGAGCCAGTCCATTTAACCTAACACCCGAGTAGATACACACCCTGTACCGTCTGGACCGGGACCCCATCACCAGCATCGTGGACATGATACACAACGACATTGTGAGCCTCATAGATATCCGAACTGCCATCCCCCCTCTACTCAAGGTGGTGACAGAGCTCCACTTCCTGGCCACAGGAACCTACCAGCATACAGTGGGGCAGATGCATGGCATCTCCCAACCAGTATTCTCACGCATACTGAACCAGGTACTCAATGCCCTCCTGATGCATGCACCCGAAAACATATCCATGCCACGGACTGCCCAGGAGATTGCAAACACCAAAGTTGGCTTCTATTCACTGGCAGGCATCCCAAGTTGCATTGGGGCCATCGACTGTACACATGTGGAATTGGTCGTCCTACATCACAATGAAGTAGTCTACCAAAACAGGAAGCAATTCCACTCCATCAATGTCCAAATGGTATGTGACGCAAACAAGATAATCACACATTGCTGTGCCCGATTTCCAGGATCTACCCATGATTCCATGGTCCTGCGGAACTCAACTATCCCCCGCTACATGGAGCGACAAATGGGACAACGTTCATGGCTACTTGGTGAGTTCCATGCTAAGCACATGGCAGTGTGATTGGGGGGGGGATAGATAGATACTCCAACTGGGTGTGCATTGGGGGGGGGAGATAGATACTCCAACTGGGTGTGCATGGGGGGGGAAAGATACTCCAACTGGGTGTGCATTGGGGGGGTAGATAGATACTCCAACTGGGTGTGCGTTGGGGGGGGAGATAAATACTCCAACTGGGTGTAGCCTGTAGTCCGTCGCCCAAATGCACATACAGATGTACGCTAATGGGCATCTGTGAGGGCAGCAACGTACTTGGGATGAACGGATATGCAAGTATATGCCACACGACACAGCTGACAACCCAAATCTGGTGACATCAAACATCAATCCTCATCCACATTGCACGACACTCCACGCCACGAAATACACAAATGTCATCCATGCTGCCAACATAGTCATGCAGCACAACATCAACAATGCATTGTGCCCTTGGATGCATGCAAAGGTATACCCCCTAGCTATGGCAATGCACCACAAACCCATGGCACCACTGAAGCGTTGCCTCTCAGCATGGCAACAGCAATGTCGGAATGACAGTACACCACCAGTGTGGTACCAAACGTGCCTGCCCACAGGGACACCAATGACCTGGCCTCACCCAGGACATGACAGTCACTGTTGGAGGCATCAATGGGGCATGTCTACTTGCATGCTTGTGCTCACCTTTGCACAAAGCAGTCACACAGACTTATTCATTGATGCAGTTGAATGTGTACATGAATAAAACTGATAGGCCAAAGTATGTGACATGAACAGGCCACACATGTGTCAAAAAGTAACAGGAACCCATTCCTCCCCCCATGTAGATGATGCCGGCTATCCCCTGAAGAGGTGGCTCCTCACACCAGTATGGAACCCACAGAACAGGCACGAAGAAGAATACAATCATGCACATACCCGTACCCGCCTCGTCATCGAGCAGACTTTTGGACTTCTGAAGTCACGGTTTAGGTGCATTAGCAGGTCTGGTGGCGCCCTCCTGTATGGCCATGAGAAGGTTGCAAAGATCACCACGGCATGCGTCATGCTGCACAATATGTGTATGAGACGGAATGTGCCACTGCCCCCTGACGTTGAAATGGAGGCACCTGATGAGGATGATGATGGGGATGAGGATGGAGGTGAAGGGGATGCAGGTCATGCAAGAGGGGATGGCCAGGAGGGACGTGCTGTGAGACAGCATTTGATCAACCAAATATTCTGAGTAACATGTAGTCATACTGTCACCTGTATATGGCTGGTGATGCACTGGTGTCTGTTTGTTAGCTCACAATGGATCTTGGCGTCAATAAATTGATCATACACAAAGAAGGAGTCAAGGTATGTGTTTTGCTCAAACAACAGTGTATTAATGAACAGAAACAGAAAAATGTGCAAGTCCCCAACCATCCCGCCATCCTCACCCCCCCACAACTGTCCCATCACACCCTTCCCCCACCCCCCACAACTGTCCCATCACACCCTTCCCCCCCACAACTGTCCCATCACACCCTTCCCCCCCACAACTGTCCCATCACACCCCCCCACAACTGCCTCATCACACCCCCCCACAACTGTCCCATCACACCCTTCCCCCCACCCCCCACAACTGTCCCTCATGAGTCTCCAACAATGTATGTGTCCAGGCATGCACAGAGGTCAATGGACATTCACGCCCTATTGTTCGTTGCCAGAGCCAGCATTTGGGGGCTGGCTGGAGGTGCGCCTGGTGGTGCGTGTAGAGCGTCTAATTGGGCTTGTCTGCCGCGAACTGGTGGTCAAAGAGGTGGCAGACTGTCCTGGTGGAAATTGGTGCTCCATAGCATCTGCAATGCGTGTTAGCACCTCCCGGACGCGTATCAGTTCCCCATACAGCCTGTCTGTGCACGACTCCATTCCCTCCCTTGAGTGCCTGGATGTCTCCCCGAGGTCAGCCCTGAGACGGGCAACCTCCTCCACATGTTGACCTACGAGGTCTGTGAGAGCCTGCTGGTGCTGGATGACGCTGGCCAGGTCAGGGGAAGTGGCGGCCTGTGGTGGTGTGTCTGCTGCGCATCCTGATGCTGGCTGGTGTGCAGATGCCGCCTCTGGGGGGCTACTGAAGGCCTCCATGGACTCGTGAACCGTGACGTGCGAGCAAGGTGAGTGTAGGGGTGATTGCTCGGGGGTTACAGCAGGGCTTGGGGTGTGCATAGGCAGATCGAGTTCTGTGGGCTCATCCACGTCGGACAATGGGGCAATGGCTGCTGCCTCCCCTGCCGAACTGGCAGCAGCTGAGGGTGGACCCTCGGTGGCAGTGATTTGGGGGGGAGTGGACCTCCAGAGGCGGGGCAGTAGGGTTTTGCGTGGCACTGGCAGTGGCGCGCAGGAGTTGTTTTGACGCTGCAATAGGGGCCTTGGCCTTTTTCCACCTGATGTTGTTAGGTGCGTCCTCGCTGGGCTGTGGCCTTTTCTTCTTTTGCACAGGGGGTGCCTGGGATGCTCCCTCGCTGTCTGTATGCGACCCGGTCGGGGACAAGAAGGGGGATGTCATTGGTTATGGTCGCATGTACTCAATGCAGGCTACATCATGAATTCATTTGGGGCCGTTTGAACTTCATTGTGGAGGAAGCAGGTGAGGTGTCATTTCAGTGCCTCATCCATGCAGTGTTGTGTGTGGCACTTGGCTCTGTTGATGTATGTGTGTGTGTTGGGGTCTGGCGCTGACATGCGCAGGGTGGAATGCATGTGTGGATGCCGGGCCATCCATGCAGTGATCCAGGGCTGCCATTTGTGGGGACTTGTACATTCACATTGCATGCTTGCATCAGTGCACTTACCTCCATCAGAAGTGTCTGGCACGCCGTGCTCCATCCTCCCGACTCCCTCATAACATTCTACCCCGATGAGGTTTGCACATGTCTCCTCCCACTCCTTCAGCTTGATCGGTGACCCTGATCCTCCAGCGGTGGCAGTCTTGTGGTTCTCAGCCAGGATCATCCTGACCCGGAGTCTCAGGTCGTCCCATCGTTTTCTGCACTCGCGTACAGTGCGTGTGCTGGTGCCTACAGCACTCACTTTTGTTGCCACTTCGGCCCAGATTGCTTTCTTCTTTAGGAGGGTCTCCCGCCGCATGTCATTTGCAAAGACCACTTCTGCATTGTCCGCTAAGGTTTGAGTCAGCCTCACTAACTCCTCAGTGGAGAACTTCTTCTTTCGCTGGCGGTCTTTTGTTTTTTTTAGTGCCTTGGGCATGGTAACAGTGTAGCAATGGGTCTCAGGCAGCAAGGTAACACGAACAGGTCCAGGGGGCAGAGGATGGCAATGGATTGTGTTTTTAAAGATGGCCGCCTTGCTCTTTCCCGTTCCTGTGCGATGATGCTATTTCCGGTTCCAGTATTTAACGGTCACCGCTATTAGCAGTGGCCGCTATTTGCACGATGCGTCAAGGCGGAGTTGCTATCTGCACTGTCGTGGAAGGCGGTAAGTGACTTTTGGGGGAGATTAGCGGCAAGGCTGAAGGGGCATTACCGGCATGGGGCAAAGCTCGTGTCCGCGTACTCGTAATGGTATGCTATTAGCGCACTCCTACGAGGGCGGACACGTTAAGGGCGCCATGCCGGTAATTTGCGGATTTTACCGCACAACGTGTAATGAGGCCCTTTGATTCATTTTATTTTTTGAATGGGGGTAGGGTCAGAAAAATCCAGTGCCAATTGCAGGGAACAGGTTTATATTAGCAGTTGAATTGAGAAATTGATCAATACTCCTATGTCCCATCCCTTTACTCAATTCTTATGGGATATTGCCCATGGGAAGGCAATGGGACTGGAGCATGATGCGGGCACCATTCATTTAATAACAAAGTAATCTGGTGAGCATGTTCTTATTCGTCCACACACTGACACACAACCTCAGCTCAGAGTTCTGTGCCTATGTGTCCAGTGCCAGATGTTATTCTTCTCAAGGCACACATTCACTTTGTTTGGAATGTCTCGTCCCCGGCTATAGGTGGAACCTGTGTGTCATGACGTGCGCATTCTTTCGTGACTGTTCTTAGATCCTGAGGTGAGAGGATATTTGTCGCCGACTTCTCCTGCCGGAAGAAATTGAATTTGTAAAAAGAGGGTTGGTTTGGTTTGTTCCTCCTCTTTTTTGCACATGCACCCTGCCCTCAGTGATTTGTTCTCAATGGTTCTTTGGGACTAACAGGGTTGCAGGGCTTTTCCTTTCACAGATCTGTGCAACATACCAGACTGTGGTCTGAGGTGCCTTTGAGGCCTAACAATGAAGAAATCTGCACCATGCAACCAAGTTCCAAGTTGGAGAGCTCTGCCAGGTACTGCGAGAGTAAGCTAAAACTAGCCATGAAGCTGCAGTATCGCAGGATGGGATTGTGAGCCGAACATTGTTCACAGGCCTTAACAGACCTATACTAAAACTCCCTAAATCCACCCGAGGTCCTATGACCATTGATTTCAGAGAGTGGACACCTAGACACAAATCATGTGCCTACTGAGTCGGTGAAACATTTTCAGGGGTAGCCGTGTCAAACACGTTGATGTAGTAACTGTTTTAGTTGTTCAATAGCTCCCTCTATACACCGCCAGCACTCACCACATACAGAGACCCATACATATGGGCATAGCCATTAAAGTCATAGGGCCTCATTACGACCTCGGCGGTAGCCATGCCGCTTTTGGCGGCATGGCTGCCGCTGAAATCCATCCGGGTCCGGGTTCCCAGAATGAGGAATTACCGGGCCATTCCGAGTTCGGAGGGCCCAGTAATTCCTCCCTCCAAGGACCCGGAACTTCCCCATTCCCATTTCAGGCCCCATAGGGTGAATGGGAATGGGAGAGGGAGCAAACAACGGGCCGATTACGAGTGGCCCGTTATTTTCTGCCTCTTCCCCTCGTGGGACACGGGGGGACCTCATAATGTGGCGGAACGGTTTTAACGGGTCTGCATCCTTTTGCGGCACCCGTTAACCCGTTCCACCAGGGTCGTAATGAGGCCCATAGTAACTGTTTTAGTTGTTCAATAGCTTCCTTTATACACCGCCAGCACTCACCAGATACAGAGGCCCATACATGCATAGCCATTAAAGTGTCAGAGAATAGGAAACCTCCAGATCTGATGAACAATTTGTAGTTGGAGGCCTATGCAGTACATAACTCCTGTGATTTGAAAGGGGCACCCCCTTCCTGGAGATTGAAATTGCAATAGATACAGAAGTTAGCAGCCCCCTATGCACGTGGAAGCCAGAAATGTGCTCTTATGAGGAGACAGTATCTAGAGTATCAGACTCGATGCAACCACCCCGCTCAGGCCTACCATTCCCTTTGAGATTGCATTCCATGCTACTACCTCTTGGTATATTGAAAAGCACCATTGTATCACACACAGGAGCTACCTTAGGGTCCTATTCTGGCTTCCTTTGCTGCACTGTCTCAGTGCCAGGTCAAGACTATGGGCCTCATTATGTCTTTGGCAGTATTTCAGCAGTAAATCTGCCAAAATAAGTCCAAATTCAATTAGTGTCACCGCCACTTGGTCTTGCAGATTGTCATTGGGATGACAAGTTGGGGTAGGGCAGTGTAAGTCTCCATTTTTGGAGTCCATAGGACTCCATGGGAATTTCGGCAAATTGCAGTCTGCTGTGATTCTGCCAGCGTTAATTCCGCTCATTTTGCTGATTTCTGGCAATAAGGTGGAAGATTTTCTTCCAGCTTTTTGTTGGAGGTTTATCCTCCACCTTACCATCAAACTCGTAGTACAGTGTTGCGGTAATGTGGCAGTAAGGGACATAATCGCAGCATTACTGCAATTTTTACTGCACCACCGTACTTGTAATGAGGTCCTATGTTCTGTAAGTTCGAACAATTCATGATGGCACCCATTATTGAGTCAATTTTTAAAGATATCACTATAGAGGTCAGCCCCATTGGCCCAGAACCAGATCCTCCAATAAAGCTGCTAGTATCGCCACAAACAACTTTGGCCGCACCGCATTGAGCTGCATTTCCTCAGACATCCCCAAACACCCTTCAACGCAAGCTAACGTGTCCACACCCCACTCCTAGTGGATTGAGCTCCAAGAGAGGATACACCTTCCAGTGACTCATCGTCTACTGAAGGAGAACCTGTAGGGGAATATGAGGTACTTTCCGTCGTGACATTCTTCAATCTTATGGTTCCTTAGCCTCCACAAGTAGACACAGAGGTGCTGGTGGGTGTGCCCTCAGGTTGGACTAATAGGGAAGGAACACCTCTACAACCTGACACACTCAAGGAGGCAGCACTTTACCAATGAGTAAAAGGCTAGATACCAAATTCAAGACACATATGGACAAGAATGTTTGTTACACAACGCACTTTCTCCCACAATAAGCAACACTATCACCTGCTATAGCACAGGACAGGAGTCATTCCTGCGCTTTAACTATGCAATCTGCCTCTCTAGTGTATTTGTAGAAGGAGAAAAAAGGCTCTTCATAGTTTGTTTTGCTGAGTATTAATTGAATAAATAATTCACTTTTTTATATAGCATTTTTATCCAAAGCATTTTACTTTGAACATTTTATACATGTTTATTATTACCAAATCGAAATTGGTACTCATTTCATCACCTCGGAAGGATGAGTCGGCCTTCCCGAGATTTCCTGGACCTGCTCTGAGGTAAGTGGAGGTTTCATATTGCCCTCTCCCCCACCACTCCACCCAACAACTTGTATTGAACATGCAGAGGAGATAGAGAATTTGTGGTAAGAGGGAGTAATAGAGTGACATGATTACTATGATATCCCGCTTGCCAGGACCTAACCTCCACCCCAGAGTCATGTAGAATGCCCTTCTTTGGCTATGGTAGGTTTTGCAGCCGAGAATAGTGCTATGCCCAATTCAATGCTCCATGGAGAGTTATATTTCTGTGCTTTATGGTAAGAGAACCCTCTATGCATAAACACCTATAGGGTTTACTATTAATCAGAAACTTTTTTCGGGGAGCCTACTCTCAGAATGTCAATGAACCAATTCTTAGTACTGTGTGTGAATAATCACTTGCAATATCATTTCTCTTTATACTCATCAAATAGTAACCTTTAAGGAATGCTCTCACGCATCTGTTTAGCATTTATGTATGTTTATTCGCATATAGAGATAATAGATGAATATATAAACATTAAAATAATATAGACAAACAATAATCAATTCCCAGTATTATTAATAACGTGTTTGAGTGTATTCCTAGCATCCTACTCTTTTCCTATTCGCTTCTAGGTTTATAAAGCCTACAGCTAATCAGCAATCTTCATAACCGTTATGACGCATTGCAGGTATTCATCCCTTGTCCCCAATGGGGAGCCCTCGCCCCCTCCCAAACCCTGTGAGGCTAAGGAGGCAAGCCTGCTCCGCAACACCGTCCCTAGGGGTCGAGGCAAGTGGGCCCTCGCCGGGAGGGACTGCCCCTCTGGGGACAAGGACCCAGGTTCCTGTGAGGAACTTCCTAAGCCATCTACCATAGCCACATTTATGGGCAAGGCTGTCACAAGGTGTGGTGAGGCCTGGGGCAAAAGATTTGGTGAGGCCCCCTTATGATTATTTGATCTGGGCCACCACCGGCACCGCCGCAAACAGACGACACAAGAAATATACCCTTGAGTTTTTGTGTGGAGGAACCAAAATATGGTGTATTCCTACAACTGCAAATCAACTACAGCAAAGTTAGGTTTCTCTATTGAAGCAAGGTTTATGCCAGACTAACTTTTGTATCAAATGCATGAAAAATATATAGAATGGCATTACGGTGTGTGGTGCGTGACACCAGCATTAAGGAGCACCCTGCCCCTGTATATGCATTACAACACACATCCTACACAGTGACATGTATACTGGAGGCTGGTGAGGGAGCCCACACCAAACAAGGGGTGCTTGAGTGGGGTTCTAACTCCCAAGAAAATGTTTGAAACATTGGGTTAAAATGGTGCATTTTACATCACTTTCTTTAAAGAATTGGGTAGAAAGCCATACAGTTTGCAATTGGTGTTGTATGGTAGCACATGGAAAAACCAATAGTTGCAAGTCACAAACCATGCACAGGAACATTTTCAAATGCATGTCATGCCGCCTTTGCCCAAAACATATGCCAGTATAAAAATATGTTAATACTGGCTGTTCCCATGCATGCCTCAGCAAAATCAAAGGGGACTACTTATGGGTATCTCAACTGTGTATTGCCCAAAATCGTTTTCACACTGGGGAGGACACAGTTATGTCGAATGGGGAGGAGTTTGCCAAAAAGCCTAAGTCGCTAATTGGGTTTTCCAGATAGTCTCTTGTGCACATGTGTTGTGCTAAAAGACACATGCTCTACCGTATTGGTTATTGCATGTGTTAGCTGTCATCCAGATGAAAAATGAACTTTAGTTTTAATAGGTTTTCTTTGGATGAACAGGTGCAGGTTGAACTTGTAAAAACAATGAAGAAATTTTTCTTCAACGATGTTCTCTCTGAAGACAATTACAGGAAAGACCCCTGAATGTTTAGGCAGGGGGTCCTTAATCCGAACGAGCATAACCTGTGTGTTACGTGTTGTACACAACACGTAACACACAGGTTCTGTGTGTTACGTGTTGTGTATCTCAACTGTGTATTGCCCAAAATCGTTTTCACACTGGGGAGGACACAGTTATGTCGAATGGGGAGGAGTTTGCCAAAAAGCCTAAGTCGCTAATTGGGTTTTCCAGATAGTCTCTTGTGCACATGTCTTGTGCTAAAAGACACATGCTCTACCGTATTGGTTATTGCATGTGTTAGCTGTCATCCAGATGAAAAATGAACTTTAGTTTTAATAGGTTTTCTCTGGATGAACAGGTGCAGGTTGAACTTGTAAAAACAATGAAGAAATTTTTCTTCAACAATGTTCTCTCTGAAGACAATTACAGGAAAGACCCCTGAATGTTTAGGCAGGGGGTCCGTAATCCGAACGAGCATAACCTGTGTGTTACGTGTTGTACACAACACGTAACACGTGTTGTGTACAACACGTAACACACAGGTGTTGTGTACAACACGTAACACACAGGTTATGCTCGTTCGGATTAAGGACCCCCTGCCTAAACATTCAGGGGTCTTTCCTGTAATTGTCTTCAGAGAGAACATTGTTAGGAAAGATTTCGTAATTGTAAGTAATTTTCCTTCCATGTGGCAACCCCTAAACTTTTTGCTGTTGTTTTCACCTTGTTCTTGACTTTGCCAGAGAAGTGCAGCCTTCTGCCGCACTCCTCTGGGCTTTCGCTCCTTTCTTACGGGGAAACTGACATGCCCTTAAGACAGTCAGTACCGGGGAACGCTGTTTCCCGTAGTTTCTTTTATCATGTTGCGGCTTTAGTGCAACATGACACAAGAGGGCACTGTAAGCTAAGTTACAGCTCTCTTGGGTCTCTAGCCTTCTACGGGCCCTAGATACTCTTTTAGGATGGTATTTTGATCGGTGCAAGTCATTCAGGGACTGGAATGGTGGCAGCGATCGTTTTGTTTATTTTGAGCTCCTTTTGGCGTTCTGAGTACGTTTTTCGCACTGAACCCAAAATGGTGGCCTGGCTCCCAAAATGGCCAGACCACGAGGCTCCTTTGTCCTGTCCACTGACCGTCTTGCTCCCTTCACCTTCCCCAGGTCAGGCGACCCGGGGCCTTCCTTATTTGGGCATGTACTTTCCCGTGAAACGTGGTTGCTTTCGTGGGCTTCTACATGTCTTGTGTGCCTCCAGGGTGTGGGCTGGGATGTCTGGTCCCAATACACATCCTGGGTGCCAGAGAGTCTAGGGTAGTGTGAATGCCTGGGACCACCGTGGTCCGTGATTGGTCCACGTATGGTATGTGTGTTGATGAGCGGATCTCCCATTGGCTCCCCTCCGTTTTGGCGCGAAGGGAACCGTGGATAAGAGGGGGCTGGAAACACCACTACCATGTCGATCTCCTGAGTTCTCACGAACGAAGGAATACAGGAGCCAAGTATCCTGCAACCAAGAGGCTGGACCGAGGAATCGCTGGTGACCCGCTGAAGGAATCCTCCTTTGCACTGCTGTCGTCCTGTGAATCCCTTTCCTCCTTGGATCGAACCAGAAGGCCTGTACTGGTGCTTCGACCTTTGGAATAGCAGGAACAGCTATTCCCAGCGACTTCATCATCTCCTGCCAAGTAAGCCTTCGGAAGTGTCTCTGGGCCATCCAGTTGACTGACCAGCTTACAAGGGAGTCCTGCTCTGTAACCGCCGGCAGGTTGTGTTGTATTTCGAGTCCTTGTCACTCTCCCACGCTTCGTACACTTGGCGTTCCCAAGTCTGAAGGGAGGAGTGTACATTTGGCTCGAATACACACGGCCGCTCCGTTGTCCTGCTGCGGCAACAAACTGTGCTCGTTTCGTCGATTGGGACGTCTTTTTGCTCTACACGACTACGAGGCGTTCCCTGCTCTTCTGAACCTGCCAGCTGCTGAAACTAACGTGGAGAAGCCTGGGTCTGCTTGCTTCGGGGACCGGTGAGTAGTTTAGCTAGGATCTGGTCGCCCTCCTGCAGTATCCCATTGCTTTTCCCTGCTGTGTAAAAACAGCACCCTTTTGCCGTACTCGCGCTCTGCTTCTGCTCGCTGTGGAGGCTGCGCTTGAGTTGCGGAACCTGTTCTCCTTCTGCTGTGCACTAACCCGAACTGCCTGACTTCCTCCGAAGAGCTTCCCCTTTTGCCCGTTGGCACCGGCGTGGCAGGTACTTTGAGCACAAGGCTCCACTCTTCGCAGGGCTCGGACTTCCATCTAGTTAGGTGTCTCTGAAGGCGAACTGAGTCTAAAGCGTTATCGCACTGCCTGTTTTCCTTTCCTTTCAGGTGGACTACATATTTCGTGCTTTAAACGCTTGCGACTGTGTATTTGTATATATATTGTGTTGATATGGTATGTGTTGGTTTAATATTGTGATATTGTGATTTTCTCGCTACGGTCATTATTTTAAAGGCCTTAAAATAAATGTGTATCTATTTTTGATATAACAACTGTTTGGAGTAGTTTGTAAGCGCTCTTGCTTTGTGTGCTCATTGCGGGCTTTCAGTCACCCTCACCCCTCTTGAGACCTAGTCTTGACCGCCGCGATCGCTACCTTGATTGGTCTGGCTTGTCCAGAGGTTACCCTGTTCCAAGTAATTAGGTTGGCCTTCTGAACTTCTGCGCCACCAGGACAGAGTTCAGAAATCCGTCTTAACAAACATCGTTGAAGAAAAATTTCTTCATTGTTTTTACAAGTTCAACCTGCACCTGTTCATCCAGAGAAAACCTATTAAAACTAAAGTTCATTTTTCATCTGGATGACAGCTAACACATGCAATAACCAATACGGTAGAGCATGTGTCTTTTAGCAAAACACATGTGCACAAGAGACTATCTGGAAAACCCAATTAGCGACTTAGGCTTTTTGTCAAACTCCTCCCCATTCGACATAACTGTGTCCTCCCCAGTGTTCCCATGCATGTCCATGCAGGCTGCACCAATATATGCCAGTATTACTATATAAGGACTGCCAGAAAGTATATCCAGGCTGGCTGCACACCATCAGTGTTATTACTGGCTAGGCTGGCCTACATTCAATGTGGTCCAGATTAGCCATGTAGTAACATTTAAGTTTACTCGACCCTTGATGCATGGTCCTGTGGATCAGGGGTCAAGCAAATCGAGCATTTGCAATGGCAATAGTTTGGGCTTTCGTATGGGCATGGGAAAGATACTGCTGTATTGGAATTAACTGACCATTGATGGCAGCAGGTGCAAAATGGTTCGAGAACCTTCCCACCTAATAGCAGTGCCTCTAAAATGCCTGATACTTATGCACACGCCAAAACTGTTAGCTTTGCCAGTGCTTGTTTTTAACAGGACTTCAGTAAAGGACACGCATGGTACTTTTAAATAAAGTGGCTGAAGGCAGACCTGGTCAAGACATTTTTATTACACCAGTGGTGTGTTTACAGTGCCCATTAAGTCATTCACTCTAAGAAGACTCTTTTGAGAAAACACTGGCAGGCACTTCGAGTGTAAAGTTTGACAGTAAGGCTTGATTAAAGCTAGCTCAAAGTGTTGCCATGAGGAGGTGTTTTTTTCTGGGGGGGTCAGGGACTGGGTAGGAATTGCCATAGGTATTAGAATGGCCATAGGCAGTCAATGGGGGCTAGAGGGAGGTATCCAGACAACATCTACATGATTTGTGCCATTTCCCCCTATATGTACTCTAATGCAATAGTTTTGACTTATAGGTGGTGCACCTAATAGCTAAAACTAAAAAGGATGTCATAGTCTATCACTTGGATGATTAATATTGAGGATTAACATGTCTGCATTCTTGAAAGCTTCCTGTATTGGGTTAAAAAAGATGTGTATATAAAAGCACTGTCCATAAGAAAATAACAAGTGTCTTGGCCTTAAAGTCAAAAGCAGTTTGCAGTGTGAACTTGAATTTGTACTGTTCGTGGGGGTATTTCAAGTCAGATGTATGCAGCGCTGTTAGCACCGTAATTTACGGTGGCGTAATTAGCGCCTTCCCCACTCCCATTATGCCCTATGGGGCAAAAATGGGAATGGGGAAGGGTAAAATGGGAAATGGGGATTTACCGCCCCACTCACCTTGGAATGGGGCGGTAAATCCGCCATCCACCATGGTGTAAACATAGTTTACACCATGGTGGTAAGGGTACGACCCAGGCGGTAACTTACCGCCTGGGTTGTAATGAGGCCCCTTGTCTTGTCTCCTACATGTACGCTCTGAGGCCCATGGGCATCTGGTGCGTTATAAACATTAAAATAAATAAATAAGACTGAGAACTATCCTATTCAACTATTCAAGGATTATCTACCCAAAGAGAGGTTCAACATGGTAACCCCACTGCAGATCCGCTTGATACTAAAATGGATTAGTGTCATACGGGATAAATCATATCACAATCAAATACATTAAAAGCATGCTCTATAATCATCTTATATCAATGGAGGTAGCACAAACAAACATGATACATTGCTTCTTAATTGTATAGAAATAGACAATTATATACAACGAAGTGACCAGTGTTTGAGAATGGTGCAAAAAGACATATAATCATCATTATACAAAATGCATTGAATATAAAAACAGTGATCTTCATTAAATACTTAACTCTGTTACATAAAATGAAAGAATTTCATACTGGAATCTAATTGACAAACTCTGTATCAATCTGAATCAAACTACTTGACCAAAGGTCTTATAACCCAGACAACAGAAAGTTGTCATCTTTTTAAGAGTCTGCTGGCTATTTCATTTAATCTTGACCCCAAGTATGCTAAGTTTCAGCATGTTCAGGTATGCCTTCCTCAGGACCATGCTATACTATAAAAACAAAAATGAAATTGCTGTGTGCTATCTCCACTGAATTAAAATATAATTTAAACAATTTTATCCATGAATTACCTCCATGATTACCTCAGGATATCTTGTTCCTGTGAGGTAATTTTCAAATCACTCCATCTATGGCACGTAGTTCCTGCAATGGGATGAAATATAGTCCCACTAATCAGGAAATAAATATATTTTTAACAATGTGTCTAAGGTAATTGGCTAAAGTACCTCTCTTACAGATGACTGCTTCACAACATAGTGGGAGCAGAGCCAATTCTGCTTACTACAGCGCTGCTAACTTGTATCGGACGATTTTGTAATTGTTTAGGTGTCGCGCGAAATCGTGGTTCCCACGTGTGTCCTCATCTGCAATGAATGAGAAAATGTGTATTAGATCTCCTGGCTGATATGGGGGCTACTAAGTGTAATACCATTACTCTAACCACAAGAAAATATAGCAGAACATTTACCTTTAAATGCATAACGTCCTGGCGGCATTCAGTCATTTCAAAACTAAGTTGCTTTATATTACATGATCAGGACATGCTGAGCACGTAATTTTATGTATATCAAGAAAGACTAGAATAGTAATTTGATGCTTGTTGAAAGAACTTCCTGAGCATTTGAATAGCCAAGAAATGATATGCTAATTGTATGATGTATACTCAGGAATTTAAGAAGGTCTCTCCTTTTGGAATTCAATGAAGTATAGTCAAAGGTTCACCACATAATCCCAGGTGACCAATAATTATGTATATTATTCCAAGCAGCAACTGGAGATGAAATGTAGAGTCTGTAATGTTTTAGTACTCACTGTCCTATGTAGACATGATAAATAGTGACCTATTTTTTGTATTTAATATGTTATGACGCTCTCTCCTGATGACATCAGTCCATCTCCTCTTTATATGCAAACAGTATCTAAAATGTATAATAAGACATTTTAGTTATTCACACCCCGAGCCACTCTCTTGGTCATTAAGGCCATTAATAAAGCTCTTAGTATGATATACCCAAAACCGTTATCTCTAATGGATAGCCTTACTTCTGGTCGGCCTTTTTTATGGCTTGTCACTTTTTCAACTACCCACCACTGTAGATCTTCAGGGCTATGTCACATTGTCACAAAATGTTGTACCAAAGGTGCTTTAAGATTTTTAGTACGTTTTCTGGATCGCTGTTCTACAATCCGAGTTCTCACTGGTCTTGTTGCTTTTCCTACATACATTCTATTGCAAGGGCATTGAGCCATGCATATCACATTGGAGCTTTTACATGTAGTATGGGTCTTAAGTCCCATGTCTTATCATTCACTGTAAAGTTTTTTTTTATTTATGTGAACTTGCATGCCCTACAATAGCCACATGGTACATAGCCCTTTATGGGGTCTGGGCCACATATTGAGGTAATTAAATTCAAAGCTTGCTTAAGGTTTCTGTCCGCATGCACTAAAACCTGTCTGAGGCTCTTACCTTTGTGGAATGCAAATAGAGGACAAGTGAAGTGTAAGTTATTCACCTATAGAATATGTCAGTTTTTAGAAATGAATGTCTATCGCATTAATCAATGGATTAAAGGTAGTCACACATACTAGATTGTCTGTCTCTCTGGTTTCCACAGCTCATTGTAACAGGATTCATCTATCTTCCCATCTAGCCCTTTTCCTGGACTGTCTCAAAAGTTGTTTAGGGTAACCTCTTAGACAAAGTCTGTCAGATATAATTTCTGCCTCAGAATAGAAATCAATGAGGGTGGAACAATTACGTCGAGCCGGGAGGTATAGAGAGTAAGGGGTGTTTTCTAGGAGAGCTTTCAGGTGAAAACTATCAAAATGTAAAAATAACACCTATGTTTACACTGTGGTTGATGTATGCGATCAAAACCTTTGAGAATGGCTTTTTCTTTCAACACCATATTATTAGGGGGAACAAAACACGATTTAGGCCTGAAAGGCATGAGTCCTAATGGTGATTCTGTCTCAGGCGGGTTATTTCCCCAAAAAATCAAAGAGTCCCACTTTCCTAAGAAACTGGTGTAATTCTATCCCAATGTCATCTTAGGGACCTTTTTCTAAATTCTTTTTCAGCAAATGTATTAGGCCAGATATTTTAAATCGCTGAAGCTTCAGCTATCTCTGATTTGCCCTTCTTCTTGTTTGAAAGGTTTTGGGCTGTGATAGAACTTCTGTATAATTTTGGATGGAATTTTGCATGTATCGTTCCTCACTGGTGCATTGTCTGAAATGGCCCCAATGGTGATGCAAGTAGTTGCAGGCCAAAAACGTCCCAGCCCTCCAATTCCAAATGATGCTTGAGGTACACAATTTATGGCGACCTATAGATCGGGAGCATTATCACTGTCATAGATGTGACAGGGCTAGTGTTTGTGTTGGGTGTATGGGTCGTATGAGGTTAGGGTGGAGATGCGGTCATGCGCACTAGTTAGTTGTATCCATAAGGGGGTCCAGTGTCACATGTGTCTGTTAGGTGTTTGATTGAATTGTGTTGGTGTGTTTTGTGAAGTGTCGATGGATTTATGCACTATGTGCTTGAAAATGTTCCCTCTAATGTTATGTCCAGTGTCTCAGAGAATTGCTTGAGTGTGAGAATTAGATTAGTTCTAGATGTGTCTATGTGTGGCTATCCCCTAGTTGAGCATAGTGGCGTTGGTTATGTTGGAGCAGCAGGAAAGGGAGGAATTTGTTAGTACATCAGTTTGTTTTGGCAGTGTCTCAGAAGAGTGCTTTCAGTTGCCGCTCAATGGTAACTTCCAACATTCTTGGTTGTGGTCCGTCAGCCAGCCCCTCTGCCTCTCCAAGCATGGAGGCTAACTTGCCCCACGGGTTTTCCGAGGGCACATGGTTGGTTGTACCTATTGTGTTCCTAATTACTCAGCGGGGATTAGACAGAGCAGTTACGTTTTGTCCTGTTGTGCGGTTGGCTGCTAAATGCTAGCAGTACAAAATCATTCAAATTCAGGCACGAAAAATTGATTAAAGCAGCAGTACAAGTCCTCACAATTTGCCCAAATCATAAAAACCCTCCTTCTCATCAATACAAGTTACAAAATATTGGATACATCCCCTAACTCCTACTTTACCGAATTTACTTTCCAACTGTCTTCTAAAAACGCTATTATGGCAAAAATTAGAGAGAACTTTTCTCCAGACAAAATTTTAAACCACCATTCTTCTGCTGATAAACAGCTCGCACTTAAGATCGAGTTCTCTGTTCCGTCACTCCAATGCAAAATTGCATAATATGTTTTAGTGTTTCCGTCACTCGTTTGTTGGGGCAAAATCTGCATGTTGTGTCAACCACTCCTTCCTGTCTGCAGGCTATTAAAACTTACTCCGTCAAATATAAATTTATGGGAAAAAAATGCAAAAATTGATTACGAAAATAACTGCTAAGAAATTTAGTTAAATCACGTTATATGGTTTTACTTCATTATTAGATGAATAATATAGCGTATATTTTCCCCTTTCCTCCTGTGTTTGGATCCAATGCACCGCCAGAGCTTCAATTTTACCACTACTGGATTGGGCACCAGGCTCTCATTCAATGTTTCTAGTGCATTTAATATGGTTTTACAATTGGATTTCCATTCTTCAACAGTCCACTCACAGCCACTGCCCGATGTTCGTTTAAATAAATGAAAGACCAATGGTGCGTTGTCTATTATACATTTATGGTATAATGTCAAGGACTTCCAGTCTACCATAACGTAAAGAGATAGTAAACCCAGTAAATGTCGGATCACCTTCATTGGGACCCCATTGGGAAGCAAGGACACTCTTCTCCAAAATATGCCTTCCAAGATTGGGCTGATGTCACAAGGGAGACTAAGCGATGCATCCACTACATAGGTCAGGAATGGAACAGCTTTCTGTTTATAGAATGTCAAAACAGGGCTGATCGTGAATCTCCTGTATTGCTTTAATAATGCTGCACCTTGGGCAGATTAGCTCTGTTTCTTACCAGTGGACATTCAAACTAGAGTTTATATAGACACCCAAGTAGGGTAATGTGTCGACCATTTGTAAAGCCTCTTGGTTCAAAGTCCACTTAGACTGCATCTTTTGTTTGCCCCTTAATGAGTTAATAACCATAGTTTTTGTTTTTGTCACGCTTATTGACAACCGTTTTGCACTACGTACTCTTGGAGTAAATTGAGCTGACGCTGTAGACCAATGGATGTCTGGTCAACATGGGCCAAGTCATCTGCATATAGCATCCAATCCCATGGGTTCCCATTGATCATAGGCGGGAAAGATCGCACTCTCTTTAAGAGACCAATCGGAAAGCCAAACCCTGTGCCCACGTCAACACATGGTTCACCCCAGACCTGAACATTCTCTGCACAACAAAACGCAAAGCTGAAACCTCACAGAGAAACAACCCTTATCAACTAAACAAACCACAATTTACATGCAAAATGCTCCACATACAATGCCAGAATTGCAAAAGCTCATTACAGGGCAAGGGAGCTCTGCAGCATACTCTGTGAACTTGAAGCCCCAGCACCACTCAATACCAACTGCACCAAAGACACTGGCTGGTGCAAACATACAACTTGCCTTAATGGGTAAGATATCCATGCTTCAATGCAAAATCCAGCAGAAACATAACATACTGCCTGCTCCCAAAAGCCCTCTTCACCTGAAACCCCAAGCCAACAAGTCCAATGTCCCTCTATTTCAGTTCAAACCATCCCAGAAAGTGTTGTCAGAATAATAATAAAGGGTCTCAAATGGTCCAGATGTCACAGGGACATCTGCCCTGATCCAGTCATCAATGACTGCGCAGAAGCTCTAGTGCCATTCATCTCCTCCCTCATCAATGTCTCCTTCTCCACAGTCATTGTGGCAGCTAACTTGAAAGATGCCTGGGTAATACCGCTCTTGAAAAAAACCCTACTTCACCCTGACAGCCCCATCACCATGGTACCATTCCTATTGAAAATATTGGACAGAGCAGCCTATCTGCAGATCCAACAGCATCTGGAATCAAATAACCTCCTAGGCCTGTGTCAATCTGGTTTCAGATCAAGCCATGGGACTGAAACTGCCCTACTTGACTTAAAAAATCAACTCGACAAATCTAAAGACGCCGGCAAGCTTGTCCTCCCCTATTGCTTGATCTCTCAGCCGCCTTTGATCTGGTGGATCACCAAATATTATGCCAGCACCTTCACACTTCAGCCCAATTCTCTACCAAAGCCACAACTTGGATCTCCTCCTTTTTATCAAACAGAACAATGAGAGTGTACTCTTCCACTGCCGCAGCCTCCCCCACCCCGTAACCTGTGGTGTCCCTCAAGGTTCCTGCATGTCACCTACACTGTACAACATCTCTACAAAGTCACTTTTTTACCTACTCGACGCCCAGGGAATATCATATACCAACTACGCTGATGACACACAGCTACTTCTACCCATCACCGGCGACTACACCACCAACTCTGACTCATTGAAACCAAACCATCCAAACATGGATGGCAACACATGCCTCAATGATGACAAAAAGGAGCTGCTCATAGTCGGCTCTCTAACTCTACTAAACCGACTCGACCCAGCATACAAATCCTTGTAGGCAGCAGTGTCAAAACCCTCTGAGTATATCTAGATTCTACCTTATCACTATCCAGGCAAGTCAACGCCATTACCTCGTCACCAGCTTACATTACAAAACTCATCTGTGCTTGTCGTCCGTTCCTCTCCTCAGAAAGTTGCCTCACCATCGGAAGGGCACTGATAGGATCCAGGCTGGATTACTGCAATGCAGACACCTCATTTGGGAATATTAATAAGCTACAAGTCATGCAAAATAACGCCCTAAGAACTGCCCTGAACATTGCTAAAATAGAGCACATTTCGCCAGCTAGAAATGCACATTGGCTTCCCATCAAAAAGCGCATGCAATTCAAAACTCTGGCTAAAACCCACAAATGTATCTCAAACTCTGCCCCAAGATACCTCACTTACAAATTCACCAAAACCTCAAATTCCAGAATTACTCGCTCAACCTAAACAAATCAACTCAACACCCCTAGAGTTCGGCTCCAAAGATGACTGCTAGCGAGTTTCCCAGTCATCACCGCCAAGAGCTGGAACGATCTCCTATCATCTTTGAGACTAGAACACTCTTACTGGTCATTTCGTAAGCAGCTCAAAACTATGCTTTTCTCCCAAGATCCACAGTGATGTTCTTCCTGAAGCGCTTCCGACCAGACACACCTGAAGTCTGTATCTTGTACCACCCAAGATTGTCAATGATTTTTTTCATGTCAAACTGAGCCATTGATTGTACCAAAGCGCCTTAATGCCCCTGGGTTTAGCGCGCTATAGAAATGCCAAAATAATAAATAAATAAGGTATCGGCCAGGTCTGAAATAAATGAATTAAACAGGGCAGGTGCCAAGGGACACCCCTGCTTCAGGCCCTTATAAGTACTTATTTCTGTGGATAAGTGTCCCTATAGGTTTAATCTTACTCTCAGTGTAGTAGAGTAAGATCACCTACCCCTCCACTCTCTACGAAGTCTGGAAGAAAAAAGTTTGTTTCCTCTTCATCCATTAATGGCGGCACTAGATGGGATGTATCAAATGAAGAAAGTGCGCTGCTAAATGATGATACCACAGGTGCCAATGCTAAGCAATTGAATCTGGGAAGGGGTTATAAAAACAGTAGGCCTTTGCAAACATCAAAGGCCATTTTACGCATGTATTATATGTCAAAAGAAACCCAACCGCACAGCTTGGTTTTGTATAAACAAAAGATGAATTATTATTGTTCCACTTTTCACAATTTAGAAAAAAGGAGAAGTACAAACATGCACGGACACCATACACACAAATTTGAATGAATTAAAGAAATATATACATGTTATCCTTGTTAATGTACAACAGGATGCACTGGAAGAAAGGGAAAAAGAGGAAATTCTACAAATCATTTGTCATATTTCAAATGTGTTCCTCTAAAATTCAACCATGTGGAAAGGTCTAGAAAGGTATAGATTCTAAAAAAGTAAGACCCAGTGTGAGAGGCAGAGTTTGTGAGCGAGCCCCGTAGTGTTAGCATGACTGTCTTGAAAAGAAAAGGAAACAAGAAAGGAATTCAAAGAAGTTATAAAGAACTTGTTGTGCCAAAACCATTGTTTGTAATAAGGTCAAAACCCAGCACTTCTTGTCAATTCTTGTTCCCTTCAAATTATGCTACAAATTATTTTCAAACACAATGTAGGTAACAAATTTGCTAAATATTATGTACACATTTTCGAATACAATAGGCCGTTTTCTGACCTGTTCGATAACTTGTAGGACCATTTACTTAGTCAATGTATAGGTTGAGGTCCTCATGTTTTCAACAATACAGCAAACTAAAATAACATCTCAATGTTAATGCATCAATAATCATATGCAAAAATCCTTATTTGGTTTGCCAATGTTCCAATTGTTTAATGGAGACCCCATTGGGTCTGCCATGGAAAACCCATTGTGTCTGCCAACACGGGCAGGAGACACTGGTGAGGAAATATTCATACACTACTGGAGGTGATCAAGGAACCACCTGTGTCTTTTTGCACTGTCGCGTTTCGGTGGAAGACCAGTCAAATAGAACCACCTTCATCAGGGCATAGGTATGTGACCCTGCAGGGGAGAAAAAACAAAAGGCAACATTTTGAATTATAATGCCTGTTCTGTGTGCGAGCAATGGCATACAAAAATTTGTAACAGGAGAATATTATCTAAAAGGTGAGGTTACGGGCAATCAAAGGGACCCCCTTACCAATTCTTACCTTGAGGGGGAGAGAAACAGAGATCCCTGAGTTTAAATGTTGGTTTCCACTGCAACGGGCTAGGTAGGAGCGGAATTGGTAAATTCACTGTTATTGTGATGTTGCTGGTTGGGGAGTGAAGGCAAGCGTCCCCAAACAGCACGATCCTCCCCGCAATGAGAGACAATGAAGGACTCTCCCAAAATGGGAATAAGGCCAAGACAGAGTGCGGGTGAGCGTAAATGGGAGTTTATCAATCGGAATAGGGCATGCAAAGAACTCTGCAAACTCCGAGAGCGCTCTGTCTGACAATAGCAAAGACAGGCGTATATATTTACAAAAAACGTCATAAGAACCTACACACTATAGGGGGCACAAGTTCAATGGGATTGGGTGGCGACGACTAACTATAGGTGCTGCTGCGATGTGGTTGGCTTTGGCTGGAAGACATCACTGGTCAGCCTCGTGGGTTGGGCTGGGTCTGGCAAGTCGGCTGAGTTCATCCGGGCGGTGTTGTTGTGCCATTGTGGCCAGTGTCAGAGATGAATGTCTTTTCCTGACTTGGTTGCCCTATGCCATGCACACCACAGTCATTCAGTCATTTCAATATTATTTTCTTTAGTAAATCTTCCAATAGGTTATACTACAGGTTAATGCAACACAGGAGGAATGTACCTTGTGAGGGGTCTGGAGGTAATACGTCAGGACATGGTTACCAGTGTCCTGTTGACCGGGGCCATAGGTCGAGGGGCTAAGCTTCAGGGCCTGGGACGGGCGGTACAGGTCTTTCTGCCTTGTTAGAAGTTGTTATGGATGTTCCGCTGTGTGTTGTCAAAGTGTTGGGTGTCCTGATTGCACAGGGCCATAAGTCTGAGATGGTCCGGTGGGTTGTGAGGTTTACGAGGGGGCGCGTGTGTTCAGGCAGAGGTTTACTGCTGAGCTGTAAATAATGCAGGTGGCGGGCCGCGGCCTTGGGTGCTACAGAGGGGATTACAAATCTTTGAAGCGGCTCCAGTCTGGTTGGGGGAGGTAAAGCAGTGCGGCGCGGCCTCTGATCTCATGCCTTGGCAGCCTTCGCAGGGTGGGAGGGGGAATGGCCTTGCACGTATTTCACAAAGGTATCTCCCTCGTGTGTTGCCGATTTTAGGTAAAGACATCACAAACATTTGAACACTCTATAATACTTATTCAAATCAATACAAAACATGCATTTAAACTTTGCTGGATGTGTCTCGATTATACCCAGTCTGAGCACCTTATTCATACATTATGTTTTAACAACTACAGTATTTAGTTATATGCATATATATTTGCAGTAAGTGAGGTAGAATTAGGATTGGTGGAGTACATAGAAAGTAACCCGCCACTGTTCGTGACGGTGGTGGCACATGTGGGGCCTAGACATGCACATATGACAAGCGCCTTCTCGTGCATCCTTCACATAAGCCCTCTGTATGGTTACATTCGTCTTCTCGTGTCCTCTAGCAGCATTAGTTCAGTTATGGCGCAAGCCAATAGAGTGTAAGTTTCCCAGTGATACACGTAACAAATAGATCCCTGGTGCGTTCCTTTATTATTAGCACCCAACTGCAATGGTGTGGGCTCGCCATCGCTTATATCATGGAAGCATGCTTTCTTATGTTTATACATTTTACAGGCTTTTGTAATATAAGGGATTTTGTGGAAGAAAGCATACTTTGCGAGTGGTCTTGACATTAATATATAAAGACTGTCTGCCATCTGATGACCATTTTACTGTTCTTTTCATTGCCCAGGCCTGCTGGCCGGGTCATGCTGGGAGCGATGATACACTGCGGGAGGTGAACTGTTACAATGTTAGTGTATTACGCTAGCTCATGTCCGTCTTGTTCGTGGGAACGTGCTCGCAGCGGATCTGCCAGGGTGCTGCGGCGACAGGGATGACTGAGACTCTCCAAGGGTGGGGCCGCGCTACAGTGCGCTGAGCTCACACCATCTTTACCAGACAAAATGGTTTCTGGGCCTAGCTAAATTTTAATACATGTGGGCAATCAATACGTGTGGGCAAAGTCTCCAGCGGGTGAACCCTCCATCACCTGGGCCCGGGTGGCATGAGGGGACGCCCAATGAGCCATAGCCCTCACCTGGGGAGAAACCGCAGACGAGGGGGGTCTCTTGGACCAGTCCTCCCCTACATTTCCCCCCTTTCGTTACTTAAGTAACAAATTCTTTAAATCTTCTATCCTCCTACATTCTGCTTCGTCCATCACTGCCTCATCCCATGCAGGAGTTCCTTTGATGGGCATCCATGCTCTGCACACCCCCCTTAAGCTTTCACCTCTCCTGGCGTATTCATCTGGAGTACACGTTAGATATATACATCCACCATCTCCTTCCAAATCTACCCAAACTTCCTCGTACCATTCTAGTATACGGGGCTCTTTGATGGTGGTGTGCCACAACTTATCTACAATATCCTTATCATGGTACATAGGCACCAGTTGGTACCTCGGTGTGTTATCTATCCCTGTTTGTACTTGTGCTTCTTGCATCGTTTTTATTGTACCGTGTGAGTTGAGTTGCCCACTGTCACCATCATCATTGCACCATTTGGTACTGCGTTAGCACAAACTCGAAGACCCACCTGGCACAGGCAAAAAATTAAAAGGAGGAACACCACAGCTGGCATCAAAAATTTCACAGTTGTTCCAAGCCATGAGGGGACCCAGGAGAAGATGTTATCGAACCATGTACTGTCTTCTGCTCCACCTTCCATTTTCATTTTTTCTCCTAGGTTGTGGACTGCTTCGATCACATGGGACAGGGAGCCGTTCTCTGCGTCTTCAGAAGGTACGAAAGTGCAGCAGGCACTTCCTATTTTTCGGCAAACACCGCCGTCCATCGCCGTCAACAGGTCCAGGACATACATGTTTTGCATGGTCATCAGTCGTAAAGCTCTTAGTTCCACCTTTATTATGTTGAACCCTTCTTCAGTGTCGTTTGCCAGCTGAATCAATTCCCAGCGGATTATCTGGAGCCATTTTGCGTTTGCCCTTGCTTGGACACTTGAGACGAGCGAGGCAAAAAATGTTTCTGCTGAGCTGAATAATCGATATTTGTCTGGGATCTGAGCCAATAGTTCTGATGATGCCTTTGATATGTAATTTGATGCTCGTCTGTTACGGGTCAGCACCTCTCCCTTGCTTCCGGAAGACAGGACATACTTTTGTGACTCTGCAGTTGGTTGAGCCACACTCTGTTGCATGCGTTCTTGTGTCCTTTTGCTCCCATCGATGTGGCTTTCTGGTATCACCATTAGGGCTGAGTGCAGAGTGGCCATTGAGCAGCTGCCACTCCATGACGGGGGGAGGTGTAGGTATGCCTGGTTGCCGCATACCCAGTACGTGTCCATAAGGGCCGCAGTCCCTTTTCTTAGATCTGGGATGGTGAGGGTCTTGTTACAGCTCTTGTTTGTTCCCATGGAGGTCCTCCCTTCTCCTTTAAAACACAGTTCATAGTCCATTTCGCTCTGTAGTTTGAAAGGTTTTTCGATGGCGGTTACCCAAGTTAGTTTTGAAATGTGTTCTTTCCATACTGGTGTACATGTTTCTTCTATCCACTGCAATTTCTCCGGTGCCACACCTCTCAGTGCTTCCGCTTTGCACACTACTTCTTCATCCTTCCGCTTGTTATCAGAAAAAAGTGTCCCTTCAATTACAAAAAATGGTTCTTTCAGACATACCACCCCTGCCGTTTTTGGGTAGCACGTTTTCTCGTTCTGCAGCATTTGAAAAGTCACTTCATGTGCCTGGAAGGTGTTCTTAATCCTGCATAACGTGAGATGAAGGAGACATTGGGCATCTATAATTGGCAACTCTTTGGGTAACAATACTTTGGGTGTACCTGATGCGTGAGGGATGAGGGAGCAGACGTAACAGCTCTCGTTTGTTGTTTGTTTAGCTGTGGCACTCATATCTGCATACCACTTATTTGTTTGGTGGGGGTGTCGTGGGTCTTCCATTTTATCTAGACCTAGCCCATAGTACTCATCATACTTCCTCCTCCCTGCTTCCCTCTTCCGTCTGTTGTTCTTGTTCCTCATGTACTTCCCAACTCCCTGGGCAAGGGACAAACTAGACCCCTCTTTCTCATTCCCGCCCCCCTTGGCCCATGCATCATATAATATTTCGTGTATTGCTAGTAGCTTTTCCTCTTCCTTCCTGACGTTATCTGGCAGGTTGTTTTTTAGTATGGGGGGCAGGCTGGCTGGTGGGGGTGTTATACAACCATGATATGGCAGACGGGTTTCGGTCATTTAAACTGTGGGCATTGTAATTAGATACCCCTGGTGGAGACACTGTGTTGTTCTGCATTCCACCTTGTGGCTTTTTTCTTTGTAAGATGACAGCACTGGATGGTGTGGTATGATACCCCATACAAGTTTAGTTCCGTCCCATATCAAAAAATCACCTTCCCTTGTATTGACCCTTGTAGTAATCCCTCCCCCCTCGTTCATCTCAATAGAGATGAACGCTACAAACCAATATGTAACCAGGCCAAACATTATCATAAAAAACAATGTGATGCATACAGATAATCCACACTCATACGAATATCTGCATCCCTCATGTACTAATTCTCTCATTCTACTAATTCTATCCATTGCAGGCTGCCCGTTAGATGCCATGGAAGCTCCTGTTTGAGATATAAAAGTGCATTAAGTGCATGCATGTAAACATTTTGCTAGCACCATCAGTGCCAATATATATTTGACGGGGAATGGAAGCGGGTGGGGACGCGGGGAGGGGTATTCACAGACAAGGGTGTATAAAGGCCATAATTTGGTCATTCCATTAATTATATACAACTCAACAAGATAAAAGAGAGAACACATTTTTTTTATCTGTTATTCTCCCATTCAAGTCCAGTACCAACACACACACACAAGTTCATATTCAGACATTCTGCTCAGTTGCATCGTTTGCTGTTGTCTGTGCCTCCTCATCTACCTCCTCTTGTACATTGCTATATGCCTTCCGTACATCGGTCAAGTGCACCCAGTACCTCAAGCCCTTCACCTTCACTGCCGTGGGCGTGCAAAATATTACCTCGTATGGGCCATGGAATCGTGGTGCATTCCACCGACGCACAAAGCTTCTGACATAAATTGAGTCGCCTGGCATCAGCTGTAGCTGTTGCTCTGGCTCCGTGACAGATCCTGTTACGCTTCCCTCTTCTCTAGTGAAGGGTGGGGAGAGTTGCCTTGATATCACGCGCGCTGCCCTTGTCAATTTCCTTAAATAGTCTGTGAACTCATCTCCCAATATTGCGGCGCTTCTGTGAGCATCTGAGTGTTCGCGCAGTGGAGAGTGTGCTGTGTTCATTCGTCTCCCAGTCACGATCTCGTGCGGGGACAAATGGTGGTCTTTGCTTGGCTGATTTCTCAATTCAAATAGCGCAAGGGGTAGACAGTAAATCCAATTCTTCTTCAATGAAAAGCATAGTTTTGATAACCTGCCCTTTAACAGTCCGTTCATCTTTTCCACTACGCCATTACTTTGAGGATGATAAATCGAACACAATTTATGTTTTATTCCCAATAATGTAGTGACTTCCTTGAAAAGCTCATTCACAAAATGAGTGCCGTTGTCTGAGCGAATCACGTCACAAATTCCCCAGCGCGGGAACACTTCCCTTACTAGGAACTTGGTGGCGCTTTTGGCATCAGGTCGCGCACAGGGTCCTGCTTCCACCCACCTTGAAAATGGGCACACAACCACGATCATGTAGCGCGCGCCATTACACCTTTCCCCCATGTCTGCGTAATCTATATGCAGTTCTTTGAATGGGCCAATGGGTTTAGGAATTGTTCCCCGGAGAGTACGTAATGTCATTCCTGAATTGTATATTTGGCATGTTGTACATTCCATTGCCAATCGAGACACATGCTCCTGGAGACAGGGCACAAACCATTCTTCCTGTATTTCTGCTGCGATGTGCTGTTTGGTGTTATGTGCAGGGAAGTGTAGCTGTTGAAATGCAACTTCTAGTAACTGTATTGGCATTACCACTTTCCCTGAGTTATTTTGCCGCCACAGCAGGTCTGTTCCCGACTTGCTGCACCCCCGTTTTGTCCACATCAATTTTTCCTCTGCACTAGCTCCTTCCTGCAATTCTAGTATTTGTGATATGGGCATCATGTTGTAACCTTCTGGGGGCTCTTCGTTTCTCTTGTTCTTAAGCATGTACTCACCTGTGTCGTATTTCTGAAAATAGGAAGCCTCCTTGGCGGCAGCGTCCGCTGCCGCGTTCCCCAAAGACACAACATCTGTGTTGGATGTATGTGTTTGGCACTTTACTATTGCTACTGCAGTAGGGTTTTTTAGGGCCTCAATTAACTCTTTCAACAATTCTACATGCTGTACTGGTGTTCCGTCTGCCCTTCTAAATCCCCTGCGCCCCCATCTTGCTAGACCTCCATGTACTGTCGTCGTCATGTAAGCTGAGTCTGTGTATATTGTCACTGCACAACCCTTTGCTGCATGTAGTGCTTCTATGAGCGCAATCAGTTCTGCTGCCTGTGCAGAGTAATGTGATGGGAGGCGGTATTGTACTAGTGTTTCATACTCACCGTCTTCTAACCTCACTACTGCCATGCCAACGTGTTTTTCTCCCGTGTCCACGTCAATTGATGCAGACCCATCCACAAAGTACACTTCCCCCTCGCTTAGAGCGTTCTCACACACCACTGTGTCCTCCCCTCTTTCTCCTGTGTAGGTTGCGCAATCGTGGTTCTGCATGTCCTCTAGTGTGCACGCTTCTGTAATGAATGTGGCGGGGTTCACTGTCTTGCATCTCACTATATGGATGTTGGCGCTGGACAATATAATCTCGTAGGCTGTCGCCCGCTGTGTGGTCAGTGTGCTTTTTGATCTCTCAAGTATTGCAAATAATGAATGTTCCACAAACAATGTCACAGGGCAACCCATTACTATTGTGGCACTTTTCTCAATCGCGAACGCGGCTGCAGCGAGTGATTGCTCGCACGCGAAATGGCCCTGCATCACGGCATCTAAAGTACCACTATAGTAAGCCAATGGCTTGTGTCCTAAGGACATTTTTTGTGTCAGTACTGCTGTCATGAGTGTTTCCTTGCAGTGTGAGAATAGGTAAAATTCGCGTCCATAATCGGGGTTTGCTAGTACTGGAGCGCTTGAAATTAGCTCTTTCAATGATTGAAATGATTCGCTCATTTCTTCTGACAATTGTATTTTTTCATTCTCCTGTTGTGCTTCCTTGAGTGCTTGTAGGAGGGGCCTCGTGTATGCTGCATAATATAATATCCATGCTCGGCAATAGTTGCACATCCCCAAGAATTTCTGCATATCTTTCACTGTTGTGGGTTCTCCTACTGATCTTATTGATTCTACCCTGTCGGGAATTATTCTTTTTCCATCTTTTGATATGAGCTGTCCCAGGTATAAGACCTCAGTCAGGCAGTACTGTAGCTTCTCCTTGTCTACCTTGTATCCCTTGTTGGCCAGTAAAGTCAGGAGCGTTGTTGAATCTTTTCTACATGTTGCTTCGTCTTGTGCACACACTAATAAATCGTCTACATACTGAATAATCGTACTCTCAACTAATAGGTTTCCCAAGTCTTCATGCAATATGCGGTTGAATATGCTCGGGCTCTCACAGTATCCCTGTGGTAGTCTGCAGTGTTCATATCTCTTACCCCCCAGTGTGAAGGCTGTAAGGTATCTACTCTCTTCAGCCAGGGGTATTGAGAAAAATGCGTTTTTCAAGTCTACTACTGTGAAATGTGATGCCACTTTCGGGATGCTGCATAGTATTGATGCAGGGTTCGGGACTAGAGGGAACTACTTCTGAATTACATCATTGAGGGGGCGTAAGTCCTGTATCATCCTCCAAGACCCTCCTTTCGCTTTTTTGATTGGATAAATACATGTGTTACATGGGGAGTTTGAAGGCACTATTATCCCTTGTGCTAGTAGTGCATTTATTGTTTCTTTTATCCCTTCTTCAGCTTCACGGGACAATGGATACTGTTTAACTCGGGGTAAAATTGCTCCTTTCTTTAGTTTTATTACCACAGGTTGTACTCCGTGCAACAGCCCTACATCATGGGGGCCTGTTGTCCATAAATTGTTTGGTACGAGCCTCATGTCGTCATCAAAAAAGACGGTGGTGCTCCTACCACTGTCATCAATTGGACGGGGGTCTCCCTGGCTTGGATTAAAATGTCACAGGGCATCGCTATTTCCATTACTATCTCGCCATCCCCTTCTGTGTCTGAAAAGAGATCCTCATCTGTTACCTCTCGTAGGGCGATGTTGGCGTTTGTACACAGCACTGTGTGCCACTCACATCCTTCCCTGTCCACTCCAATCACAGCGATCCTTTTCGCTGATACCTGTACAGCGTGCAAGTCCAAAGATACCACTGATCCTGGTGCTGCGTTGGGACACACTATGGGGCGGAAGAGGAACTCCGCTGGAATCCTCCAGTCCATGCTTCTTAGCTCTGGAATTATGAGGGCCAAAGTCTTTAGCCCTTCAATAAACATTTCCTCATTTTGTGGCAGCCCTCGTATTTCCTGTGTGGTTGTGTAGGCTTGCACTACCAACATCGCACGCAAGGGGCATATCCCGGGTGTAGAACACACTATTCCTCTCTCGGTAAATGATATGGTCATGTTAAGTTTACTCAGAAGATCCCTCCCTAACAAATTTATTGGGGAATGTTCGTAATACAGTAAGGGTGCCTTCACAGTCTTACCCCCCACTGTTACATCCAAAGCTTCTGTGTAAGGAACTTCAATTACAGCCCCAGAGAACCCCCGCGTCTCTAACTTCCTGTTAGATAACGGGAACCGGCCCTCTCTGACACATGATTTCTCCGCTCCCGAATCAACCATGAATATGAACTGCTTGTCTCCTATCTGCGCCCCTACCAATGGTTCCTCTGCTGCATTGTAGGTGGTGGATAGAACTGGACACGCAAGTGTTCTTTGTGGGCTGTCCTATGCGGGGTGTCTCATCGCCCCCCCCTCATTAAAGACACTTCCTGAAACCACTGATATGCCGTTGTAAGGTGCTGGTGCGGGGGCCCCGTTTGCTGTTGTCGCGAAAGGGTTACCTGGCGTGTATTGCATACTGTCATTGTTTTGTGGGTGGTTCTGTGTTCTGTACTGGGGTCCCTGTTGCTGGCCAGCATTACCCTGGCCTGGGTTTCTTAGTTGCTGTTGTCCCATTGGGAGACCATATGGGCTTCCCGGGTGGGGATGGCCATATTGTTCTACCTCTTGGAACCCGTTGTTGGGTCTGCTTCTGCACTCTCTAGAGTAATGCCCCCATCGCCCGCAGTTCCAGCAACTTCCTTGTGCACCTCTAGGACCCTGCCATCTATTTCCTCCCATTCCCCCGTACCCCGGTCCACCTCCTCTTCGGCCCCTGTACCCACCTCGTCCCCCTCGAGGGGTCCACTCTTGCCACTGCGGACCTCCGCCTTGCTCCTGCTCATTCCACTGCCGCTGTCCTGTTCCCGCCCAATTAGTTGCCACCCTTCCTTGTAGTGCTATCAGCCCCTCCTCCTCCTCATCATCTCCCTCCCTGCTGTGTGGGAGCGCGGCTACTGCTGCTGCAACCTTCACCAACTTTGTCTGTACTAACTTCGCCTCGTCTGCCAATCTTTTCTGCGCCACCTCCTTCTCCCTCTCCTTGATTCGTTTACAAAAGTGTACTATTATGCTCTGAATTTCTGGCCATCCCTTTGCTTCAATACCTGCTATCTTGTCGAGCGCCTTCTGCACTTCCTTTGGGAGCCCTCTTTTTATAATGAAGTAAAATAAAGATGTCGATTGATACCAGGGCGTGCCCGTTTCTGCTCTCCACATCTCTTGGACCCGAAAAATGTAATCCATAGCCTCCTCCCCGTCATTCATTGTACACTGCATCACTGACTGTAAGTCTGGTGTGTCTGGGAATGTTTCGCGTAAGGCATCCCACACCCTAGCACGCACTGTGTTAAAGGAGGCCCCATCATGGCGGTCACAGTCTAACGTTACTCCCGGGAAACCGGCTTTAACCCATACTCTTTCAGCCCGATCGCCCACTGCTGATACGTGCAGACTTTTCACATCTCCTATAGCTAGGGGTACCCCAGCAGTATGTTTCTCAAAGGCGTATATCCACTTACTTGCCCCTCCTGATAACGGGGGCAATAGCTTTAATAAATTGGCTTTATCCATCTGTGCCCATGGGATATAGTTAGGCCTCCCTCCTCCCCTGTGTATCAACGGGAGCTGTAGCCTTCCTTTCGTCGTTGCATCCGGACCCGTTTTGGCTGCTGATGTTCCCAGTGATGCCATTTTCCCCACCCTGTTCCTTAGTCGCCCCGTCCACTCATCATCCAGGGTTCTCATTGAACATGTACCATCCCCCCCTTCGCTTCCCCCTCCCATTGCCATGCTCAACCTGTCACTTTCTTCTAACTCGTCCCTTATGTCACATAGTAATTCCTCTCTGTCCCCCATAGGCCTTTCATCATTGTCAGTATCTCCCTCGCGTGTCTCTATTTCAATTATTCGTGTCGGTTCTTCTTCAATTCTGAACAGTATCTCACCTTTCTTCCACCCCTCTTCAGGTTTTCTATTCTCACCTGGCGCTCTAGACGTGCGCCCTGATCTAGTCGCGGTAAGTTCTGTTTGTCCGCACATGTCTTTTATCCTCGAGAGCTCATCTTTTGCTATTGAGAGTCTTGACTGTAAATCATCTGTGAGTTTCTCTATGTCCACCCTTTGTGTACTCGCCTGGCCTCGCTCTCTCGTACTTTCATATGGTGGGGGTGCACTGGGCCGGTGGGGTGTAGTAGTTGTCGGGGGAGGCACATACGTCGGGTCACTGTATCCTTCTGCGGGTACAGGCTTTTTTAATATCGGGTACAAACTTATTACCTCTACTGGTGGCGCTACACTTGACAATTCTTTGACATCTTTCTGTATCATTAGTGGATTGTCTGTGGTGGATGGGAGATCAGGATTTAATGCTGGTGTTTTGGGCGGTGGTATCTCTTCAAATAACCTCCAAAGATCTAATATTTCCCTCCTATTTTGCAACTGCTTTCCTTTGTACTTCAAATAAATGCATGTGGTCACCATATCCAGAACACTTTTATCAAATGATCCTCCCTCTGGCCATATCTGGGGTAACCCCTCTCCCTTCAGCTCAGTTATCCATTGGTCGTGATATTTCTTAATCCGTTCCGCGTACCCTGGGAGATTCTTACAAATATGTGATAAGGGTGTTTCAGCCCCCATCTCTGTGCCCTCCTAGTGCTTGTGTGTCTCTGTGTGTCTGCAACTACAATGTAAATGTAGTATCAATATTATTTTTCGTATTCTACTTCACATTCAATGTTAGGCTCGTTTGGGCTCTCCCCCCCCTTGACTGCACAATACAAAACTGACTGTACACAGTTTCTACTCTGTTCTCTTTGGGGGGCACATACAAGAGCAACCCATCATTTATTTTGACAATATCAACCCGGAAATCAAAAGGTACCCACTCACTTCACTGTATCAACGTTGTCTTGCAAAACTTTTATCCTGTCACACTTACCATGACCATTTAACTATTATACATTTATAGCCGTTTCACACATTCGCAACATCAAATTGTCTTCTGACACATACGAGGTGCACACACCTCTTGGTACCACGCAATTCACCATTCAAGCTGCCCTCCCTTTCCTCCCTAGCCGGCTGTCCCTGTCCGTCTTATTTGAATATATGGATGCGCATATATATATGTTAGCCTGCTCTCCCCCCTTCTAGTAGGACTCTTTTTCTCTTACTTTTCCCCTAAGTTTGTGTTAATCTCACTTTTTATTCTCCCCCTACCCCTAAAGAAAAGAAAAGAAAGAAGTAATAGTGGTCACTAATATATTCTCAGTGCCCCCTTTTGCTGAACACTTTTATTTTATATTCCACTTCTTCATATATTCCCAGTACTAGTCAAGATAGCACTATGCAGCGCCGCCTTCCACCCCCTTTCGGAGCTAGGTTCCCGTCACTTTTATCTCTTATTCACCTCTTAATCCTAATGGCCATATGCAAAGAAAAAGCAAGGAAAATTTAAGATGATCCTTAGTAGATCTGCGTACCCCCTCTTCGTTACCTGTCCTACACTTCTCTCCCCGCTCCCTTTACAATCGCTCGCACTCAGTACTCACGTGCCCGTCTTGAACCGATAGTCTCCGAAACTGGGTCCGTCCAGGCAGTGTCGCCGTCAGCTCAACAGTCAGCCCCGGCTCCGGCGAGCGGTACTCAAAGGGGATTTTTCAACCGGGATCCCGTACCCTCTCTCTATTGAGTGTGCACTTCTTAGTGTACCGGTCGCCGTTGGCGGGCAGCCTCCCGGAGCCGGCTCACCGTGCGTATCCCTTTTCGACCGGAGATTCTCGTGCCAAAAGGGGACGGTAATGTTAGGTTGGGAAATAATAATAATAATAATAATAATAATCACGCTTTCGGGGTCACCACTGAAGGCAAGCGTCCCCAAACAGCACGATCCTCCCCGCAATGAGAGACAATGAAGGACTCTCCCAAAATGGGAATAAGGCCAAGACAGAGTGCGGGTGAGCGTAAATGGGAGTTTATCAATCGGAATAGGGCATGCAAAGAACTCTGCAAACTCCGAGAGCGCTCTGTCTTACAATAGCAAAGACAGGCGTATATATTTACAAAAAACGTCATAAGAACCTACACACTATAGGGGGCACAAGTTCAATGGGATTGGGTGGCGACGACTAACTATAGGTGCTGCTGCGATGTGGTTGACTTTGGCTGGAAGACGTCACTGGTCAGCCTCGTGGGTTGGGCTGGGCCTGGCAGGTCGGCTGAGTTCATCCGGACGGTGTTGTTGTGCCATTGTGGCCAGTGTCAGAGATGAATGTCTTTTCCTGACTTGGTTGCCCTATGCCATGCACACCGCAGTCATTCAGTCATTTCAATATTATTTTCTTTAGTAAATCTTCCAATAGGTTATACTACAGGTTAATGCAACACAGGAGGAATGTACCTTGTGAGGGGTCTGGAGGTAATACGTCAGGACATGGTTACCAGTGTCCTGTTGACCGGGGCCATAGGTCGAGGGGCTAAGCTTCAGGGCCTGGGACGGGCGGTGCAGGTTTTTCTGCCTTGTTAGAAGTTGTTATGGATGTTCCGCTGTGTGTTGTCAAAGTGTTGGGTGTCCTGATTGCACAGGGCCATAAGTCTGAGATGGTCCGGTGGGTTGTGGGGTTTACGAGGGGGCGCGTGTGTTCAGGCAGAGGTTTACTGCTGAGCTGTAAATAATGCAGGTGGCGGGCCGCGGCCTTGGGTGCTACAGAGGGGATGACAAATCTTTGAAGCGGCTCCAGTCTGGTTGGGGGAGGTAAAGCAGTGCAGCGCGGCCTCTGCTCTCATGCCTTGGCAGCCTTCGCAGGGTGGGAGGGGGAATGGCCTTGCACGTATTTCACAAAGGTATCTCCCTCGTGTGTTGCCGATTTTAGGTAAAGACATCACAAACATTTGAACACTCTATAATACTTATTCAAATCAATACAAAACATGCATTTAAACTTTGCTGGATGTGTCTCGATTATACCCAGTCTGAGCACCTTATTCATACATTATGTTTTAACAACTACAGTATTTAGTTATATGCATATATATTTGCAGTAAGTGAGGTAGAATTAGGATTGGTGGAGTACATAGAAAGTAACCCGCCACTGTTCGTGACGGTGGTGGCACATGTGGGGCCTAGACATGCACACATGACAAGCGCCTTCTTGTGCATCCTTCACATAAGCCCTCTGTATGGTTACATTCGTCTTCTCGTGTCCTCTAGCAGCATTAGTTCAGTTATGGCGCAAGCCCATAGAGTGTAAGTTTCCCAGTGATACACGTAACAAATAGATCCCTGGTGCGTTCCTTTATTATTAGCACCCAACTGCAATGGTGTGGGCTCGCCATCGCTTATATCATGGAAGCATGCTTTCTTATGTTTATACATTTTACAGGCTTTTGTAATATAAGGGATTTTGTGGAAGAAAGCATACTTTGCGAGTGGTCTTGACATTAATATATAAAGACTGTCTGCCATCTGATGACCATTTTACTGTTCTTTTCATTGCCCAGGCCTGCTGGCCGGGTCATGCTGGGAGCGATAATACACTGCGGGAGGTGAACTGTTACAATGTTAGTGTATTACGCTAGCTCATGTCCGTCTTGTTCGTGGGAACGTGCTCGCAGCGGATCTGCCAGGGTGCTGCGGCGACAGGGATGACTGAGACTCTCCAAGGGTGGGGGCCGCGCTACAGTGCGCTGAGCTCACACCATCTTTACCAGACAAAATGGTTTCTGGGCCTAGCTAAATTTTAATACATGTGGGCAATCAATACGTGTGGGCAATGTCTCCAGCGGGTGAACCCTCCATCACCTGGGCCCGGGTGGCATGAGGGGACGCCCAATGAGCCATAGCCCTCACCTGGGGAGAAAACGCAGGCGAGGGGGGTCTCCTGGACCAGTCCTCCCCTACAGGAGGTACATGTGTTCTGAGAACAGCAGACTCCCAGGGCTCATTTCTGGAGAAAAGAGGTGGCATGTAAGTATTCTGGAGAGTGAATGTCTCTACATATGTGTATTCATATTTACAAACTACGATCTATCTATTTTATACAGATTGTGTGACATTACTACCCTAAAGGTTCTTACCCATGCAAGTAGTCTAGTGGGTCTGTTGGTGGGTCCTCCTGGAGTGCAGGGTCCCATGTGTTTATGCGTCGATAGGATCCACTAGGCTGGTTAGGACAACGATCATCCTTTAAATCCAACAATCTTGTCTTAGAACTATAGCAGAGCGTAGGTGTGGAAAAAGAAAAAGAGAGAAGTGGGAGATATATTTTAGTATTTTGAGTGTAGAGTTATTCGATCCTCACTCACTGTCCCTCTGTATACTGGAGAGCTATTTTACTCGTATTGTCGCTAACCGATTTATGAAAGAATGCTGGGATCGATTTTGGCGCGTTCCATAGATTATATTACGTGATCCTGGACGTCAGATGCCGCCGTGTCGTGAATCACGGTTGTGTGTTTTTTCAGAGCGTGAGAGTGCCAGTAGATGGGATGTACTCTTGGCGCACCTCTCATCCTGTAGGTTCATCATTAATGTCTATCACAATTCAACTGTCATGGCCCAGGGTTCTCAACCCAATCTTTTTCACATGCCGGCCCTCATCGACTTCCTACCTTCTCCTCTTACTCCTGCTTCCTCTCTCTCTGCACCTCCTTCACCACCTCCGACGGGTGTACCACCCCTCTGTACCCCTCCTCAGAAAACTTCGAAAGTGGTAACCGGCTTCACTTAGCCACTCTGAAAGCTGGATCTGCTGTTAAACACTCTTCTAACATCTGCTTCCTTCCTGAAGACGTTGCTCTCGACTTCCTCACTCTTACTGAGACGTGGCTCAATGCCGCCTCCATCACTGCTTTTGACCCCCTCCTCCCTGATGGCTACAAGATCCTCTCACCGTTCTGGTGGTGCAGTAGCCATTATCTTACCCCAGTGGGTCCCTGCTTTCATCACACCCAGTCAGCTTTATTCCTCCTTTGTAAGCCTTGTCTGCAAACCTGGTGTCTCCCCTACTCTCTCGCTCACCCTTCTCACTATCTACAGGCCCCCTGTCGCTGTCTCTCTCTTCCTCTCGGAATGGGCCGACTTCAACTCCTCTCTTCTGACTTCTACCTCTAAACTGCTCCTCTTTGGAGACTTCACCATCCACCTTGACTCCACTGTCCCTGCCTTCACACTCTTCTGTGATCTCTGTACCTCTTTCTCCCTCACCATTCTCCCTTCCGGCCCTATCCACTCTGCCGGACATACTCTTGATGCCTTCATCCTCGCTGATCTTCCGATCTCTGACCCTCTCACTACCCCTCTCTCCTGCTCTGACCACTCCATCCTCTCTTCCCAATTGGGAACTCTCAGCCCCTAGACCGAGCCTCCCCCAGCACTGCCAGCCTATTTCGCGGTCATCCGACCAATGAAACGAGTCTCAGTTGCTGCGTTTGCCTACACCTTCATCCCCCTGTCCCTCTTAATGACTCTGCCACTGACTCTGCAACCTTCATCTTGCTATCACAAATACTCTTTACATTCTTGCCTCTGTCATGACAATCCACCTGAAACCTGTCTCCAAGCGTAACAGATGGTACAACTCCAATCTAGCCGCTCTGAAATGCAAGTGCAGAGTTGCTGAACAAAAGTGGCATACCGCAGGCTCATCCTCTGACAAACTGGCCTGTCGCCTGTTCCAAAGGCAATACCGTCTCTCTATCTGCTCCAAGAAGAGGGCCCACATTCAGGCACGGATCTCTGGAGCCACTAACAACACGGCTGAACTCTTTAAAATCTGTAGGGAATGAGCCAATCCATCTGCAGTCTCTACCTCGCCTCATCCATCTCAGGCCCTCTGTACTGCACTGGCCACCCACTTAATCTCTAAAACTCAGGAAATTCTGACCTCTCATTACTCTTTCCCCTCCTCCACTCCTCTCCCTGTCCCCCTGCCTCCTTGGCTTCTCCCCTACCCCCACCCACTCTCTCCTCCTCACCTTTGACAATGGATGAGTTCTCTAGAGTAGTCTGCTCTATGAAGATCTCATCCAAACAGGTGTCTCCCTGTCCTTCCAGAACCATCAAGGACAACATCTTCTCTCTCCTACCCGCTCTTGCTGATTTCCGCAACCACTCCTTAGCCTCTGGCTCTTTCCCTACCTCTCTCAAGCACTCCCTTGTGCACCCCCTCCTAAAAAAGTCTTCAGCCGACCCCTCGTGTCCGGCCAACTACCACCCTATCTCCACTACACCCGTCCTTGGGACACTTCTGGAGAAGTTGGTCTTCCCCCAACTGACCCAACACACTGAGCTCATTCGGTGTTTACATGACCATCAATCTGGATTCCAAGTATCCAGAGGCATGGAAACGTCTCTCCTGACTCTTAACTCGCCTGCTCTTCTCATTCTCCTTGACCTCTTCCTCCTTTCACACAGTTAACCACTCTATCCTCATAAAGCGGCTCCATGATACCCTTGGTATTCAGAACGGGCGTTGGATTGGCTGACCTCCTTCTTCACTGACCGCCCATCCCAGGTGCTCCTGGGTTCCTTCTCCATCACCACTCTCTCTACATGTAGTGTTCCCCAGGGCTCTATCCTCTCACCTTGGCTTTTTAACATCTACCTTGCACCTCTTGCTGTCCTGATCTCTGCCTTTTCTCCTCATTTCCAGTATTACGCAGACAATACACAACTCTTCTTCAAGCTCCCCTCCTCCTCCTTCTTTTCCTCCTCTATCATCTCTGACTGACTGTGTGCTGTTCAGTCCTGCTGCACCCCCATCGATCTCTGTCTTAATGCCAGTAAGACTGAGATTCTCCCTATCGGGACACCTGTTCCCCATTTCCCTCCTGCCCTCTGGTCACCTTCTGTGGGCTCTCCTCCCTCTCCTTCCGCTGAAGCCAGAAACCTCAGGATCATCTTTGACTCCTCTCTCTCCTTTATTCCTCACATCTTGGACCTTGCCAAGAAGGACCACTTTCAACTTGGCCTCCTTAGAGTCCTTTTCCCTTGACTCAATTTACCCCAAAAGCTCAATGTCACTAGAGCTCTGGTCCTCCCCAGGCTGGATTACTGCAACAGCCTCTTCCTCAACTTGCCTCATTCTTCCCTCCGCCCTCTTCAACTAATCCAGAATAGGTCTGCAAGACTTATCCTTGGCCTCAAGCCCAGGGACCGTATCTCTCCAGCCATAAAATCTCTCCACTGGCTCCCGGTTACTGCAAGGATCAAATTCAAGACGCTTTGCATCATCCACAAGGCTGTCTGGGCCATGCGACCACGCTACCTGCAGCTCTCTCTTACTAAATCCTCTCTCTCCAGATCCCTTTGATCTTCTTGCTCCAACTCTCTGCTGATCAAACATTTCTCCAAGCAGAGAGCTGGGAGCAGATCTCTCTCCTCGACTGGCTCCCTCCTCTGGAACAGTCTCCCTCTCTCTCTCCGTTTTGAACCAGACCACCTCAAGTTCTGCAACCAACTCAAGACTTTTTTTCCTCCTCCTTCCCTCTCTCCCTCCCATGCTAACCATTCCCAGAGTCGCTGAGATTGGCAGCCTTGTCCCTCAAGAGTCCAATAGGGTCCTGACCATCCACCCAATCGCCACCAGCACCCCCCACCTGCACTGTCCTCTGGCCACACACCCGCCAGTTAGGTGGTTGTCTCAGCCCTGCACTTACCTTTTGGGTGGTAGATCTTCCTCCTTGATTGGGACGTCTCTGCCCATGCGCTTACCTATTGTCTCCCCACCAGCACCTTTGAAACTTTCGCCCCTGGGAGCCCCTATAGCATTTACCCGCCTGCCCCTCCTTTTTTCTTTGTCAGTACACTTGCATGTTCCGAATGTCACAAGACATCATAGGATAGCTGTTCATTTTATTATTTATTCATTGCCTTTTCCATTGTTTATTTGTTCCCTTGCTCTCCTTCCTTTTAGCATTTTGGCGCTTTGAAACACTGTTCTTGTTGTATAAGCGCCTTATAAATATCCAATAAAATAAAATAATTTAAAGTAGCAGTATATAGATCCTTAACTGCCTGATGCCAATCTATCGGACATCCCCAATAGGACATTTTGCCCCATAAAAGTTCTCGGTCGATACTATTAAACATCTGTGCCAGGTCGACAAACGCAAGATACATTTTCGAGCGATTTTTAAGCGCTCTACATTTCAAGATGTTAAGCAAAAATAAATGTAATCTTGTTCCTACCCCTTTTACAAATCCAGTCTGATAAATCTTGTAGTGCCTAGCGGTCTTCACCAATTTTACTAAGTGATCCAAAATCATAGATGCAAACAATGTACCCATAACGTCCAAAAGGGCAATAGGGCGATAGTTTTTGTGCTGTGCCAGATCTGAGTGTCCTTGAGGGGTAGTAGCGAGTGACTTTATCTTGGAGGAATTCCGGGCCGGTGTTGTGGATGGCCCCATAAGTGATGCGCATGGCTTTAAAGGTAATGGTCAACCTATAGGGAGCCAATGGAGGACTCTTAGTGTAGGGCGGATGTAGGACGTAGGTTAATGAGCAGGTGGGCCACAGCATTTTGGATTCTTTACAGTTTCCTAGCTGAAGCGCCTAGGTAAAGGCAGTTTGCATAGTATAAGCGGAAGGGAATGATGGCAGAGAAACTGTGAGAATAAGTGAGGTATGTGTAGATAAGCCTGAGGATGCGTAGATGAAAGAAACATGTTCTGGATACGGAGATGATGCGTTGGGAGAGTGATAGATCTGTGTCCAGTGTGCATCCGAGGTGGAGGTTGACAGTGGGGTCCTAGGGATGGGTTTGATGCCACTGGATAGGTTCTGTTTTCCCGCAGACTAGGATTTCTGTTTTCCCAGGATTGAGGATGAGGTTGTTGGTCAATATCCGAGAGGCATGATGACAGATCTGGACGGTTGGAACCTGGTGATTTGGGGATTTTAAGGATGATTTGGCTGTCGTCCGCGTAGTTGTAGCAGGTGAGATTATGGGAGCGGATGAGTGCAGGGAGTGGGTTTAGATAGATGTTGATGAGGAGGGGGGATAGCGATGCTCCTTGTGGCCCCCTTTTGTTACTAGTCGTGAGGTCCAGATGAACGGTTAGCGGAGTGTGATTTGTGTGCGATTAGAGATGAAAAAGGAGATCCACGAAAGGGCAGTATCTTTCATTCCTAATAAGTGTAACCTGTCTAGGAGGATGGTGTGGTCAATGGTATCGAAAGTGGCAGAGCGGTCGAGAAGGATGAGTACAGTGCATCCTTCTGCATCTGCTGTTCTTTTTAGGTCATGCCAGACGGACACTAGGGAGGACTCAATTCTTCGGAGCGTTCTGAAGCCCGATCGGGCAGGATCCAGGAGGTTGTTGGCTTCAGTAAAAAAGCAGAGCAGCTTGTATGCTGTGTGGTCCATGAGTTTGGCCATGAAGTGGGTGTTGGAGATGGGCCGGTAGTTCTGGGGAAGGAGTGGGTCGAGTGAAGGTTGTTTGTGGAGGGGCTTGTTGTAGGAGGTTTTTAAGACTTCTGGGAAGGTTCCCAATGTTAGGGAGTGGTTGAGGATTAATCGTGCGATACTGCCTGCACAGGTTTAGTCTAGGATGTTTTTAAAGCGGGTGGATGGGCAGGGGTCCTCAGGGGAACTTGATGGCCAGCTTTATGCTAGGAGCGAGAGGAACTCCTGGTGTGAGATTGGAGAAAAAGAGGTGAAGGTTTGTATTGAAAGGGGGTTTGGACGGGGGTCGGGCTCGTTAAGGGAAGGGGGTGGGGGCATGAGTTCCAATTTAGAGATGATGGCAGAATGTCTGTTGATAGCGGCATTGTGGAAGTGTTCTGATAAGGTGTCACATAGGGATTGGGACTTGGGCGGGGGTGATGGGGATTTGGGGGGGGGGTAATAGCAGCACAGAGGATTGAATTCAGAAATGATTCTATGTCGTTCCTTGCTTGGGTTGCAAGAATTTAAAGATTCTGTTCCCAAAGGATGCTTTCTTGGGTATTCTGATTTCCAATATATGTGCTCTGGTTAGTCTTGCTAGGATGGTTTTGTTCTGGGTGGTAGGGATTTTTCCCTAGGTCCGTTCCAGACAGTGATTGAGGGTTTTTAGTGATTTGAGGTTGGCGGTGTACCAGCAGGGTGTGGGTCCTGATCTCTGAGTGGGCCGTTTTGTTGGGATGAAGGGTTCAAGGGTTCTCGAGACCCAGAGATCAAAGAGTTTGATGGGGGTGGGCCTTCTTGGAGGGAGAGTGCTGGGAGTGAGGTGAGGAGGGAGTTGGCTAGATCTGGGGTGATAACGACTTCGTTCCAAAGTAGAGTGAGAGGTGTGGAGGTCGGTGGTGGTCGGGTGTGGCCTAGGGCGCACGCTGCCGGTGTGAGTGGTACAGAGAAGAAGATTGCTGAGTGACCTGTCCATGACAGAGGGTGTGGAGATAGTGTGGATATGGTGTTTGTGGTGCTGAAGATCGCATCAAGGGTGTGACCTCCAGTGTGGGTGGGCGTGGAGATGCATTGTGTCAGGCTTCTAGGTTGTCTGTGAGAGCTAGGGTGACGGGGAATGAATGGGAGTCAAACCAGATTTTGAAATCACCTAGGATAGATGAGGTTAGTTGTCAGAGCGTCGCAGAGTGTGTCTGCAAATGTTTTGTAATAGCCAATGTGTCTGTAAATGCGTAGGAAGCTGTGCGAGGCGGAGGGTGAGAGTTGGAGGTTTACCAGAAGGGATTCAAAATCTGTTGTGTTGGTTGAGATGCCCTTAATTATTAGTGAGAATTGGTTTGTTTATTTGTAATTTGTTTATTATCGCAAGTCCTCCACCTCTTTGCAATCTGTTCTGAACAGTAAGGCCTTGTGCGCAATGGGCTCGTAATCGTCAGCAAACCAGGTCTCCGTGACCAAATTGATGCGCCAACCTGTGGTTCAGGCTCTTCCTACTTTCAAAGAGACCAGCAACATCTGACTCAGGCATTTCATCACAGGAAATACTCTTCAATTTAGTTGGATGGGCACTCTCCCAGTAAAGTAATACTACTAATATATATATATATATATGTATATATATATATATATATATATATATATATATATATATATATATATTTAGGCTTAAAGTGAATATGGTAGACTTAGTCATAGGTACGGTTAACAGAAGCAAAGCCAGTTGAGGAACAGAGATCCACTCAGGTATGTACAGCAAATATATAATTTAACACAGACAAGCATCAAGTTCAACATTATCTTGTGCACTCACCCCATTGTACTGTGCTAATCATTTACTTGATAATATATTAAATACTTACTACCAATGTTTTGCTCTAGGACCTGTACAGCACTCCATCGATCCAGAGCAAAGTTTGCCTAATAAAATTATATAACGCCACTATTAGTAAGTAAAATTGCTATTTGTTAGGAAAGATCTCTCTTTTGGCAACTTTCCCTCCATACTCCAGGACCCCAAAACATTTTGCTTTTGTACCTGTTCTGACTTTTTACAGGAAAGTGAAGTATTCTGCTTCCCTTCCGTGCCCTTTTGCTCAGCTGGGAAACTGTTTCCCTTTTGTCTTTTTACCTTTTTGTTAACTTATTAACAGTGCACACAGCATCTTACAATACAGTGCAGTGGGGACACTTTTGTATCACCTTAGTCTTTTACACTTTGGATTTTTGGCTACTTTTATATGAGCCTAAAGACAAGCTGGTAGCAGCAATCATATTTTTAGCATTTTTTTATCGTTTCTAGTATGCACGTTTGTGTTAACCGCAAATGGCTTTTAAACCTGACTAGAGCCCTAAGATGGCCAAGCCACAGCATTTGCTTGTTCTTTGGCCATATTGTTTGACCTTCTTTGATCAGGAAATCACGTACAAGGACATGCACTTGCCCAGGAAAGCTGCTGCTTTCACGGAACAGTGATGCCTTTTTGTGTGCTTGGCCCAGGGAGGGGGTGGGACTGTCTGGTACCATTCCACTTCCGTAGTTCCTGAAAGTTAAAGTGTGTGGCATGAGTAAAACTCACATCAGTCCCCAATTGGACCATGTTAGTTTATATTTTTATTGTTATGTTAAATCTCCCTCACCTTTGAGACCCCCAGCACTTTTTGCTGGACTTGTGGATAATGTTTCTATGTTCCTGAGTAGGTGGGAATCTTTTCCGCACTCACCCCTTCTTTTACTCTTTTTATGGGTGTCCTTTTTATGACTTCATACTTTATTTTTGGAATTATTCTTCCCTATAACTTTTTGGGCATCTGCATTTTCTGATTGCCGCACACAGCACTGTGTTTAATGTTGCTAGGGAGCCCCTTGGGCTTCCCCTTATTATTTTCTCTTGGGTTTTTGATGAATATGTGTCATAAGTCCTTTCCCAGAGGTACCCTCTCTCCCTGTGGCCAGGGGACGGCAGCTGCTGCCTGATCCTGAATCTGGGGGTGACTAAATGAGGGAGACGACTCTCAAGGGGATAACATGGCATTATCAGATGAAGACCCATACGGCCTTTCCCTTTTAGGGATGTTCCCCCATTCCTCAAGCTTTTATGGCTTACTAAAAGAGTTCCCTCCCACCACTCACAAAACCTACTAATAACCTCTTCCATTATCATGTGAGAAGAAAACCAAGAACTGCCCAATGTTTTCTTGCATACGAGACTACTGAGACAAGGAGGCTGACTGGAGCAATGAGGATCCATGTGGCTGATAAGTACAGAACACGCTCTAGTGGTTACAATCGTATGACTGGTGCCGGGACATTTAAAAAGCAGAACCTGAATGGAGGAAGAGAGTGCTACCTGGGCAAGCTGTGTCCTCATGGCATCGACTAAGGGACTACCGAACCGCTGAAGAGAAGTTCGTGGAGCCAGCAAGCTCTAGGGGAAAGCAGAGGAAGGCTGCAGGAGACAGTTTGCTGCGCTGGGACTACACCAGAAGAAGAAGGCAAGTCTGGTTGGTGGCCGCGTGAACCGAAGAGCAGCACATATGCCACCCGTACACGTAGAAGAGTTCAGCAACCAGGCGGGAGCCATGAAGGACGGGGAAGCAGGTGAGCCTGTGAGGTGGAGGCGGGACACCAAACCGAGGCTCCCTGTTGACCGCAAGTAAACCAAAGTACACTACAGATGCCGGTGCATCCTAAGGATGGAGATTTCGACACCGGGGCGCTTCGGCAACACTACCAAAGCACGTTAAAAGACAGTAAAGTGAATGAAAGAATATGACATTCAATATTACCGAAAGAGGACTAAGAGGTGAATGCAAAAAACGTCATGTTTACAAGTGTGTAAAGTGACTCACAATAAAAGCCCCGGCAGCACAGTACACCAGCAAAGCCAAGTTTGCAAGTGTTTAAAGTGAATCACATTAAAAGCACTGGCAGGAGAGTATACCAGGCAAGGCCAAGTTTGCAAGTGTGTAAAGTGACCCACTGGTAAAGCCCTGGCAGGACAGTATACCAGGCCAAAGTCAAGTTTGCAAGTGAGTAAAACAAATCCAGTAACGTTGTCCTGGCAAAGAAATACACCAGACAAAAGTCAAGACTGTGAGCAAAGTTCAATTGAAGTAGAAAAGAACTTGGCAGGGGAGTACAGCAGGTGTCCTACGAAGTTGGGATTCACATCTAAGTTGTGTCGAATACAAGGTGTTTTAATTTGTGCATTGACCAAAGAACTCCCAGGATGATTTGTGCCCATAAGAGTCTTGAAGTATCTTGATGAGAAACCTGGGGAAGGGAGGCACCTCCTGGGACTGTGAACCTTATCAATTTGGAACATTTGTGTTGGAGCACTGTTATGGAGTTGTATCATTTGTATGCTTCATCCCCTCTCCTAGTGAGACCCCCAGCACTTTTTTCTGGGCTACTTCTGGGTCTTTTTCTTTCTATCCTGAATGAGTGGAGCCCTTTTCCACGATTTCATTCTTATTTGCTCTGACTTTTGGAACTCTGTTCTCTGTGTTTTACCTTTAGTATCGAGTCTACTTTCCTCCATATCTCTTTTAGGGCATCTGTGTTTAACTTTTTCAATACACAGCTCTTTGTCGGCAGTTTTGCTAGGAACCCTTTGGGTTCTCCTTTGAGATTCTTTCTTTATCCTTCCTATTCTTTCTTTATCCTTAAGAACTACAGTTCTTAAGGATCGCACGATACTTTGTATCCCTCCTTAAACTTTATACTATCAGAGATTAGCACACACCAACTTATGTGGAGTGCTCAGGGGATACGTATATATTTCATAGGCTTTCCTTAACCGCTCTCCACGTGAAGGGAGATGACTCCTTTTCCAGTGGGGGGTTAGGCAGACACTAGCTGCCAAGAACAGATTTCTCTGCATGTGAAATAACACAACAAACTCTTCATCTCGCATTTTCACACCGAACAGAACCAGTAGCAGAGTCAGATCTTTATTTATACCATCTGTGTCCTTTACCCACCCAAGCACCTCCTTCCAGGAGCATCTCACTAAGGGACAGTCCCAGGACATATGCCAATTTGTACAATGCTGATCACACTTTCTCCAACATCAGGGACTAACATTAGGGTACATTTTAGAAAGTCTCGAAGGAGGTCAAATGCCATCTAAATGTAAGTCTACTGTTGTGCATGTTGTACTGAATCGCTATTTAAGACCACCATACCGCCCTATAGCTCTTTCATATCATCGGTAAGCTGGAGGTCGGTAGACCATTGTTTTTTAGTCTGTTATGTGCCTATGTGTCCCCTCAGTAGGAGTGATGTGTACAGATTGGAGATAAGCCCTTGGAGTCCAAGGGTCTGTTCGAATTGTGTCAGGGGGCGCTTCAAATTATCATCCCTACACAAGTCTCCCAAGACTCCCTTCAGTTGAAGATACAATAAAGGGGGCTTGAGACCAGGTTCAAGGGGTTCTCTAGATCGGGTTTTGACAAAAATGTCCCCTCCTTCCAAACCAGACCAGCCCATATCAAGCCTGATTCATAGCAGAATTTAAATCTGGAGGGATCCATTATCCTGTCTCTAATGGGAGGGGTCCAAATGCAACTAAGTGACGAGAGCCAAGAGGTAATCCCTTCATCTCTTTCGACTTTCTCCATAGTTGGCAAAGTACTGCTAGTATGGGATGGGTGTGGATCCTCCGAGGCAGACGCCCATGTGGAACCCATAGCCACTCTCCCAGGGTGACTTGGGCGAAAAGTAAGTTTTAAAAGGTGACCCACTGCTTAGTTATCTTTTCCCTCAAAGGATGTACCAGGACTCTAAACTGGGCAGCCCGATAGTATTCATAGAGATCCGGGAATCCGGCCCCTTCTTGCTCCTTTTGTAATATGAGGTTCGAGTAAGTTATGCATGGTCGATTACCTGCCCCCAAGTCCAGAACTGTCCTTATAGCTTCATTAGGAAACAAGGCTGGAACTATTATTGAGAGCGCCTGGAACAGAAACAATAATCGTGGGAAACATTCATTTTCATGGTGGTGAGGCAGGCGGACCATGATAACATAATTTTATACCATGTCTGAAGATCCTTTTTAACTTTGTGCCATAGGGGTGGGAAGTTAGCCTCATGTAGCTTGTCTATCTTATCAGTGATATGGATTCCCTGATATTTTAAGTGTGTTCGCTGGACCTATATGCCAAGATTCAAGAGACCCTGAGTTGAAGGAGTTGCACTATCTGTCGGTGGCAGTGCTACAGTCTTTGTCAGATTAACCTTAAACCCTGAGAGCGGGCCATATTATGAGATGGATTTCGGAAATGCTGTGACTGAAGTAATGGGCGATCTTAGATATGCCATGATGTCATTCGCATACAGCGCTAATTTATATTCTTTATCCCCCATCTCCGGGCCTTGAAATAGGGCATCCAAACAGATGGCCGTTGCCAATGGTTCAAGCGTGAGTGCAAAAATAAGTGGCAACAAGGGGCATCCCTGCTGCGACTCCAACAAAATTAGGGGAAGCAACCCCATTCACTATGACCCTCACTGTAGTGTTTTGGTATAATCCAGCATCCCCGTCAGCCATCTAGGCCCTATGCCTGCTTTCCTCAAGGTTATCTCCATGAAATGTCACTCAACCCTGTCGAATGTTTTTTCGGCGTCGGTAGAAAGCAGATCGGCATTCTCCTTGCTCCCAACTTTCCCTGCTATTAAATACAATGTCTTGCGAATATTGTCCACCCCCTGCCTGCCTCTAATACAACCTAACTGATCACTGAGAATCAGTGCGAGGAGGACAGAATTTGGTGTACCAGCAAGGACGCTAGCGTATATTTTGGCGTCTGTGTTTAACAATGAAATGGGTCTGTAAAACACACATTCAAGTTTGTCCTTGCCCCCTTTTGGGATGACCACAATTTGCGCCTGTGTAAAAGTGTCTTGGACCATTCCTCCATCCAATATACTGTTAAAGAGCTTGGTCAAGAACAGGACTAGTAAGGGGCCATGCGCATATAAAAAACCGGCATGTAGCCATCCTGCCCCGATGCCGAGCCTGCCCTCAGCCTTGATATGGCCTGAAGTATTTCCTCACCTGAGATGGGTGCGTCAAATGTTGTTTTTTGTTCTGGTCAGATAGTTCAGATAGGGAGGGCGTCTAGGTACTTTTTTATCGCTTCCTCTGTGCTCTGATCCTCAGTTGTATAAGGCCGGGAGTAATATTCACCAAAGTGCATTGCTATGTCTTCAGGTTTGGGCAGCGAATCTCTTCGTTCACATTTAATCTGGAAGACCACTCTTTCCATTCTCTGTCCTCTTAGATGATACACCAGCATGGTGTGGACTTTATCACCCTTATCATAAAATCTCTGTTTCACAAAACATAGTTGGGCTGTCACTTTCCCCTTCCAAATGTCCTCAAACTCTTGTCTCATGCCTCTTATCTCCCCTATCAGGTCTTCTGACTGGTCCTCATCCTTCATCCCCTTCCCCTGATCCTAGGGAAGACACGGGAACAGAAACGGCCACGACGGGGACAGATGACGACGGTGGTGACGACGGGATGGGCCTTCCATCACCACCTCCTTGGGCCTCCCCACCCGACGAAATTGGCTATTTCCACGCCATGATCGCCAGGGCATCCGAGCTCTTCCAGCTCTGCCCCGAAGAACAGAAGAAGGAAGGCTTCCTCTATCAATTACGGGAGGCCAGGAGGAAGACGGTCCTCGCGGTCCCATTACTTGACAACATCTGGGACGAGAGACTGGCGTTCCATGAAGAACCCGTCCACGACCCCTGCCAAGAGAGACCGGTATGAGAAGAAGTACCGGATCCTGGATTCCGCCCCCTTGTGCCTTGGGCGCAGCTGACCCCGGATTCGGTCATCTCAGAGGCGGGCAAGAAAAAAGCGGCGGGGGCGATGGCTTCAACTTCAACCTCCCCGCCGGACGGCGAGGGGAAGAAACTAGACGCCATGGGACGACGGGTCTACTCGTCGGCGGCGACACCGATTAAAGCGGCCAACGCCCTTGCGATTGTGGCCCGCTACGACAGGGAGCTGTGGTCTAAGATTGCTCCTCTGCTGGACTTCCTCCCGGACGACAAGAGGGCTGAGGCCCTGGAGATACTGCAGGAAGGCGAGGTGGTGTCGGACCATGCCATAACGGTGGCCACGGACATTGCTGACACCGGTTTTCGACAGTTGGGCAACAGTGTTTGCCTTCGATGGCACGGTTGGCTCAAGGCAACCGATTTCCGCCAGGACGTGCAAACCAGAGTTTTGGACATGCCCTTCGACGGGAACAACCTGTTTGGCAAGACAGTGGACGAGTCACTGCAGGCCATCAAGGCCGACACGGAGACGGCTCGGGCCTTGGGAGTTTTGCAGCAACGACGGCCGCCCTTTCGGAACTCCGAAGGCAAGCAAAGTGTCTCCAAGAGATTCTGCGGCGGCGCCTCGACGTACCGTCAGGCGGCCCACTCCTCGTCGCAGGAGGCCTACAGAGGACGTGCCAAGTCAGGAGGATCTCGCCGACGTCACCAAGGAGGCCAAGGCAGCAAGGCCGCTGCCAAGCAGGACTGAACCAGCTGTAGCGTCGGGCCCCCACCTGAGCACCATGATGGGAAGGCCAGCTGCCGAAGTTCGTCAGTATGTGGGAGTCCATCTCCACCGACCGATGGGTGCTGGATGCCTTGGTCGGACACACTCTTGAGTTTCTAAAAAAGTGCCCCTACATTTCTCCCATGGCCAGGAAAGAAAACCACGTCCCTCAACTGCTGCTGGAAGTAAGGGCGATGCTAAAGAAAGGAGCCATCAAGCTCGTCCCAAAGAGGCTGCAGGGCTCCGGAGTGTACACATGATACTTCCTGGTAAGAAAGAAGACCGGCGGTTGGCGACCCATCCTGGACATTCGTTGTCTAAACAAGTACATCAAGGTCCAGAAATTCTGGATGGTCTCCCTCCAGCACGTGCTGGGGCAGCTGGAGGAGGGCGACTTCCTAGCGTCACTGGACTTGGAGGATACCTACTTTCACATCCCCATTCTAAAAGGACATTGAATGTTTCTCACATTCGTAGTCAAGTGGCGGCGCGGCTGCGCCTGCAGGGGATCCACTCTACCCCTACCTGGACGATTGGCTCATCCGAGCAAGGACAGAAGAACTCGCCGTCTTACACACGGCAAAGACCATCCAACTGCTCACGGATCTGGGATTTTCCATCAACTTTGCGAAATCCCACTTGGTTCCGTCGCAAGTCGTACTGTTTCTGGGAGCCAGGCTTGACACGGTAGTGCGATTGGCCTCCCCATCGGAAGAAAGGACGAAGGCCATCCTGGGCATGGTGCAACGGCTGTCGACCATTGACGAGGCCAGGGTAAGGTCCATCAAGTCCCTGCTCGGCATGATGTCCTTGTGCATCTACCTCGTGCGCCTGTGCAGGCTGCTGATGCGTCCACTACAAGAGTTCCTCGATGCCCATTGGATGCAAGCGGCGGGCAGCTTCCAAGACAGGATCTCGCTCAACAAGACCTTTCACCAAGCGATCCGGTGGTGGGGCACTCACACGCATCTCGCGGCGGGAATGGACTTCCAGACCCCGGCACATCAGGAGATGGTGACGACGGATGCCTCCCTGGAGGGATAGGGAGCGTACACCAGAGATCTCCATGCAAGAGGCCTTTGGCTCCCGGAGGAGAGGTCACTTCACATCAACGTCCTGGAGCTCCGAGCCGTGTTCTGGGCCCTCAGGTCCTTCCTTCCGACCCACAAGGGCAAGGTGGTGAGGATCTTCACCGACAACACCACCACGATAATCTACATCCGGAAGCAGGGAGGCACCAGATCCCCAGCCCTATCCAAGGAGGCCGAGGATCTGTGGCACTGGGCCGGCGCCCAAGGGATGTTTCTGGTACCCTTCCACCTGGCAGGAATAAAGAACACCATCACCGACTCACTCAGCAGGGAGCTGCGCTCGTGCCAAGAGTTGGAACTGTGGCAGGAACAAGTGGATTTGCTATTCCAACGATGCGGCAATCGCCAGATCGACTTATTCGTGACAGCGACAAACACCAAGTGCCGGAGGTTCGCCAGCAGGTTTCCCCAGCCGGGGAGCATGGGCAATGCCTTCTCATTCCCCTGGGATGGCTTGTGCCTCTATGCGTTCCCGCCGTTACCGTTGCTGCTGCAACTCATCAACCAACTCAGACGGTCCCGGTGCAGGATGATCCTCGTCGCACCAGCGTGGCCGAGACAGATCTGGTTCCCGGACCTTCTGGACGTGTCAGCGTCCCCCTCAGTCAAACTGCCGACGGCCGCGGATCTCCTCTCCAGAGAAGGAGGCTCCATCCTCCACCACGATCAAGGGTCGCTGAACTTGCAGACCTGGCTCCTGCAGCACTAGAGTTTGGAGGGTCCGATATCCCGGCGGGCTGCAAGGAGGTGCTTGCAAAGGCCAGGGCGTCCTCAACTCTCAAGTGCTATGGACATAAATGGAAGAGGTCTTCTGTCTGGTGCCGGGCACAGAAGATTAACCCTCTGCGAATTACGGCCCCTCAAGTGCTGCCGTACTTGCTATCGCTGGCCAAGGCGGGGCTGGCCCATGCCTCCATCAAGATCCATCTGGCAGTTATCTCACGCTACACCAGAACACCGGGGCTCTCATCCCTGTGGTCCCATCGCCTGGTGAAGGAGTTCATGAAGGGACTGTTCTGATCGGATCCCGGCGGTGAAGGCTCCGGTCCCGGCGTGGGAGCTCAACGTGGTGCTGACCAGGCTCATGGGGCCACCAATCGAGCCTCTGTATTCGGCACCGTTGAAGTTCCTGTCGTGGAAAACTGTGTTTCTTGTGGCCATCACCTCCGCACGACGAGTGGGAGAGATCCAGGCCCATTCCGGCAAGCCCCCATGCCTGCCTTTCCACGAGACAAGGGTGGTGCTGAGGACGCACCCCTCCGGGCTTCCATCTCAACGAGCCCTTGGTGTTACCTGTCTTCTTCCCGTCGCCTTCGTCGCCGGCCGAGAGGACTTTGCACTCGCTGGATGTGGCTAGAGCGCTGAAGTTCTACGTGGACCGCACAAAGAGTTTTGGGAAGACATCACAGCTGTTTGTGAACTTTGGACCCGTGAACCAAGGGAAGGCCCTCTCGAAGGCTTCCATTTCCAGATGGCTCTCCGGCTGCATCATGCCCTGTCACCGGTTGGCAAACCAACTGTTGCCCGGCCGCCCGAGAGCCCATTCGACCAGAGCGATCGCTGCTACCACGGCGTTCTTATCTGGTGTACCCCTGCGGGACATCAGCAGGGCTGCTACGTGGAGTTTGACGCACACCTTCACGAGATTCTACTAAGTCGACTGGGATTCCAGAGTCTGCAAGGCAGTGCTGCGCAACCTGTTCGCCTGAAGGTGGGCCTGGTGAGGAGGTAAGAGATGCTTAATGTTGAGTTGATGAAATGCTTAATGTTGAGCCTTGCCACCTCACGTGGTTGTGCATGTGTGTACTGCTATGTATTCCTATATTCATGAGCATGTGAATCCATGCCAGACCCCATGCTGGAGATGGAACAAGTTACTTACCTGTAACTGTTGTTCTCCAGCATGGGTCTGGCATGGATTCACATGCGAACCCTCCCTCCTCCCCCTCTGCGGCTCTTCACTTGCTCCTACTGCCACTTTACATGCTACCAAATCCAAAGATGGCTGCCAGAGGAGGGGTTTAGGTAGAGGGTTGTCATTGGCTGGGGGCAGTATGACCCAGAGACCAGTGATTGGTTTTTAGGAGAAAGACAGTTCAGAAACAAAACTGAAACTGATTTTTTCTTTACCGAGGATTCCCAGCCTGACGACGGGGAATATTCATGAGCATGTGAATTCATGCCAGACCCATGCTGGAGAACAACAGTTACAGGTAAGTAACTTGTTCCTTGTGACGTCTTCACATTGTCCATTCAGCCGCATCAAGGATGCAGTGAATTGTCTACTCCTCAGCAAGTGGAGCCCTACATAATCTCATCTAGTTACCAGTGAACCACAGAAAACTTTAAATATGTGTAGTGCATTCATGCATTCTGAGAATGGCTCCAAGTTTCAAAACTGACAGATTTCATGTGTACAAACCAATAGGAACCTTGCGATTGGCTGGTATCTTTTCACTGATTTGCTAAGAATTTGAGATTGTACAACAGACGGCTGGTCACTCTCCTTCCTTGGCTCTGCCAAATGGCACTGCCTTCCTTTTTTGAATTGAGAGCAACTACTGTCTGCTGGAAGTTCAGGGAGAAGCAAATAATTAGTCATATTTTGCGCAAGATCTAACACTTACTGCTAAATATCTTTATGAAGTTGCCTGTATTCTGTGTACATTGCACTTTATAAACCGATGTAACATAACATAATAGGACAAAGCCAGACAAAAGGATAAAGAGAGAAAAAAAAAGAGAATTGGTAAAACAAATAGAGAAGGGAAAGAAAAAGGTGTAAGAGAAAGATACCAAGGGACAACCAGCACCAAGAGACCTTCCGTCAGCTATTTCTGAAAATATTATTCCATTGATGTCAGTAATCATAGAATAGGAAAGGCCCTCATTTACAACTGTTTTTTAAAATAAAATCTTTGACATTTTTGCAGTTTCAATCCATCAACAATAACACCAACTGATTCAACATATGAGAGTTACATTTCTCCCCCCACCCCCTCCGCTCCCCCCCTGTATGCAATTTAACTAAACTCCTTTACCCCATTACCACAATTATAAGTCACATAGGTTCCATGTCATTTCATCGCGGAATGTTTTTTCGCTGGGTTTTTTACAGCGATTTTTTTTAACGAAAAAAACCCAGCAATTTTTTTTTCAATTGTTTTTGGGGGGTTACCTATTTGCGATGGGCTTTTCCTAAAAAAATAAATCGTGGTAAAAAACCCACTAAAAACCATCCCGCCATAAAAGGACATTGTACCGTCACCTACGTGTTCACAGGTTTTTTAACTTCCGTGGGTGAGCTATCAACCGTATTTATCGATGAAGGGCAGCCAGATACCTTCTATGTCCGTCCTCCTCTCATCTAAGAGGTATGTCAGGTATTCCATGTCGTAGATGAACCTTGCCTTTTGGACCCATTCCTTCTCCATGGGCACAGTTTCCCTCTTCCATTGTTAAGCTATACAGCATCTCGCCGCCACCAACAGAGTGTGGATCATATGGCCCTCTTCTGCCCCTCTTCTCCCTCAGCCACCCCGAACAGCAGCAAGCTGGGTTCCCTGGGTCTATCTATTCCGTCCAGCCCCTTTAACCACCCCAGCACCTATTTCCAAAATGTCTGGATTAGTGAGCATTTCCACCACATGTGACAGTAGTCTGCCCTAGGTACATTTTTGCCAGAGTTGCTGTGGATAGTGCAATGTATGCAGTAGCTTAAATGCCTGCATTCTGTATTGCAGGGATAGCATGGATTTTTTCACCCCTCTGCACATTTTACCCCACAGCTGGTCGGTTATTTCAATACCTAGGTCTTCCTCCCATCTCACCTGTGCTGGCACACTATCTATGAATTCACCCCTCCTCAGTACCCTGTACAGCCTGGATATCCTTCCTTTGGTATTGGTTTCTTGCAGTAGTACTTTTTGAAAGGGGGTCAGGTATCAGGATAGATTGTCACCTCATGCAGGTTTTGTCAGGACTCCCTTTAACTGTAGGTACTTGAAGGGTGAGAGTCCCTTCATTTCTAACCAACCCTCCAGTCTGGTTAGTGACATCAATTCTCCCTCTCCCCACAACTGCCCTGCCCTGGAGAGGCCTGCTTCATACCACTGTTGGAACCACAGAGGGTCTGAGATGTGGTTTCGTATTGGTGGCGCCCAAATACAGCTAAGGGGAGAGGGCCAGGTTGACAACCAGTGGGTGGCACTTCCCTTGCGCCAAATTGACCAGAACACTCCCAGGACGGGGTGTGTTAATACTCGTCTTCGGATTTCATTTTGTGGGACCCACATCTACTCCCCCAGCATTAGCGGGAGTAGGACAGCATTGTCCATGTGGACCCACTGCTTCTTTTTGCTGGGGTTCAGGTGGTACAACATAATGCGCAGCTGGGCCGCCTTATAATATGCTCCCAGGTATGGGAATCCTGCTCTGCCGGCATCTTTTGCCAACACAAGTATCTTGTATGCCACCCTGGGTTTCGCTCCTGCCCAGAGGAATCGCAAGAGGGCTTTCTGGATTCTGGTCAGGAAGTGGGCCGCCACTATCAGGGAGAGCATTTAGAAGAGGAACAACAGTTTAGGAAGAACTGTCATCTTAACACAGTTCAGTCGTGCCATCCAGGATAGACTGATCCTATCCCACTGCTGCAGCTGCCCCTTTATCTTCTCCCACAGCGGGGGTAGTTCCTCCAAAATAAGTTCTCCGACTCCCTAGTAACTTCTATCCCCATGTAGCGGAAGCCCTTCTGCTGTGTCTGAAATCCCATTTACTGACCCAGTCTATGTCTGTCTTCTGCCATTTTCCCCTCAGGAACGCCACTGGTTTGGAAAGGTTGACCCGGAACCCGACAGTTCCCCATATTCCTTCAGCCCCTTAAGGAGAGCCGGTACTGATGACTGCAGGTTAGAGAGGTAGAGCAGCACATTATCCGCAAAGAGACTTGCTTTGTACTGTTTTCCACCTATGTGAACTCCGGCTATGTCTCCTGACTGCCGCAGGATTATCACCAGGGCGTATAACAGTAGGGACAGGGGGCACCCCTGTCTTGTCCCCCTGTGAAGCCCTATGGTCCTGGACACGTACCCATTGACTGTTACTTTAGCCCTTGGAGTGTGATACAAGGCTAGGCAGCACCCCTTCCATGAACGACCAGTTCATCCTATCGAACGCCTTTCCGGCGTCAAGAGAGAGGACCAGGGCCTCCTCTCTCTGTGTTTTTTGATCGTATAGGATATGTAGGGCCTTTCTCAGGTTGTCGGATCCTTGCCTATTTTGGATAAACCTCGTCTGCTCTGGGTCTTTGAGGCCAGGGAGGTGTGCTTCCAGGCGGGACGCCAGGATCCTTCTGTCGATCTTTGCGTCCACGTTGAGTAATGTGATGGGTCTATATGAGGTGCAGCCCGTCTTGTCCTTACCTTCCTTGGGGATCACAATTATTAGCGCCTCCCAGAAGGTTGGGGGCATGTCATCTGCCCCCCTAATGGAGTTGAGGACCTTCGTCAGGGGGCCGCTATGGAGTCCTGAAACTGCTTATAAAAGCCTGCTGTGTAGCCATCTTCCCCTGGTGCCTTCCCTGTTTTCAACTGGCTTATTGCCCTCTCAACCTCTTCTGGTGTTATTTCTGCTTACAACATGGATTTCCCCTCTGTAGTAAGGTGAGGGATGGGGAGCCTGCCCAAATATACCCTAATCTCCTTTCCTTGATGTCTGACCGGTTGGGAATACAGTGCTTCATGGAAGTCTGTAAAGCGATCTTGGATGTGGTCCTCAGATCCGAGTGTCACCCGTTCTCGTCCCTTAACCGATAACCCTTCTGTCGGCCCCGCATTCCCTGTCTCTGTTTGCCAGCAGTGTCCCCACCTTATCACCCCCTTCGTAGAACTTTTGTTTGGCATAGTTCAGCTTTTTTACCACTTCACCTATCAGGAGCAAATGCAATTCCTGCCTCTAGTCCCGCATTGTGTCCAGAAAACCACCTATGTCTTCTCCCGGTCGCGTAAGCCTCGCTCTCGTGTCTTTCAACTGTTCCTGTATCTTCCCCTCCATCAGTGTTCTTTCCCTCTAATTTCGTGCCCCTTCTGCTACGAGTAAGCTCCTTACCATCACCTTGGCCGCCTCCCATACCGTCTTTGGGCTTGTCTCCCCCGTGTCATTGGTTAAAAAATATTGGTTGATTTCCGTCTGGAGGAAGTTGTCATGGTCACCTGTAACACTCAAAGGGGTGGCCCAAATAGAACCACACACACCCTAACTGGCAAGGCACACCAGGAAATGCAAAGGTTGGCCTGCTTTATGACATTCCAGACTTGTCAGGACCGCTGGTCCTGAAGTCTAACTTCCCAACATGGCTGCTTTAAAAGGCCAGCTGAACACTACCAACATGGCCGACAATCTTGCCAAGGTTTCCTTGTTTGAGGCACGGTTTAGTGTGCATGTGTGGGTTGCTATTTAAACCCCACCCATGCAAGTCTCCCGTGCAAAGCGTTGATCTGCCCTCTCAGCATAATGCTCACTGCTGATGCTCCATTCTGCTCCGGCAAACCTGAAGGAAAGGGAGAGAAAGGAACATGTAAGCAGGGGAACACTGCAGCTCGAGGCAACACAGAAGAAGATCACTTACCAGCACGCCGGTCATCTCGGAAGCTGCGGCTCCTCCTGATTCTTCCCTAAGGGCTTCCTTCTGTATCCAGCGATCTCGCCCGCTTCAGTTCAGTACCTGCAAGGGAAGTCAGAACAAGATCAGACACTTCAAAACACAAGTGCTCCGCTCCGCACAACACGCAGCAAGCTATCCCTCTTCCGACCGCCGCATATCAGATAGAGCGCACACAGCAAAAGGGCATTTGCATATCTACACCTACCAAAGGAATAGTACCGCGCTCTGTGCTCCAGTAAAGACACTATCCCTCATCAGTACAGCGTGCCAGTAATAGACTGAAAACAACCGCATGCGTATACTGCGCTCCGGTAAAGACATTATCCATCATCATACAGCGTTTCAACTGCCAACCGGCAGCCACGTACTGTCAGCCACAGCAGGACTAGGCTGTTGTCAGTGAAGTAACTGGTAAGGGCACAGTGCAGCAAGCAAAAGACAGAAGGCAAGGAGACCTCAGGTCGAGGTCAGCCTGAAGACTTGGTGCCCCTGCAAGAGTTAGCGGGAAGGAGGGTGCCACAGTTCGATACAGCAGATTAGTCAAGGGTTCAGAGGGAGGGGGAAACCTGGGGGTGCTTAGAGGGAACCTGGGAAGGGGTCTTACCAGTTCCATTGTGTCTCACTCATACATCCTTGTGTTTAGCCAGGAGTCCCACGGCAGCCCCATCCAGCAGCCCACAGCAGACCAGATCCAGTTCACATCTCACGTCCCAAGGCGCCGAGGTCCCAGCGCTTATGCAGAGTAAAGGTGAGCATTACAGAAGTCCCTAAATAATGGGTCCTTAAGGAGGCCCTCGTTACACCTCCAGCGCAGTCTTGTGTTTTACCTATTCTGGATATGTGGCTATTTCCTATATGTATGTGTATGTCTGAGTCTGGAATGTTTAGTATGGAGTGTTGTAGTTGGAATGTTATGATGTGAGTGCCTGTGTTCCTGAATTGTCAGTTGGAGAACTTAAGCTTGGCACAGGGGGACCGGTGGATGCTTCTCTCCTAAGAACCTGTCTTAAATGTAACCTGATGTACTTACCTGTGTATCACAAACCTACTAAAGCTACCTAAGTCAACTAAGGATCCTGAGTGATTTATCTAGCCCTTAGACATACATTTTAACACTGGCGAAAAGGATTTTTGGACACTGTGGCGAAGCAGAAACAGGAAAGGAGCAAGAGTACAGTAAAGGACTTGGACCAGGAGACAAGAGTGGCAAGTTACCTACCAGGAAGCGGAGAGGAACCAGAGGCATCCACCTCCCACCCCCTGGCCCCCAAGGTAAGTGCGCCCTGTGCCTGCATGTGTGAAGAGCAGGCTCAGCTTAATGACTTTTGGGGGGCAGCGCTGCGCAGATTTGGAGTGTCATTTGGCTATTGAAATTGTCCCATATCCAGTAACATCGCCTCAATAGAAAAGTGTAGGTCATGAATGACACTGTGTCAGGGACTGGTTGAACAATCAAGGATAATGTGCCAGCAAGGGAGTGCTTTACAAGCAGGAGTGGCTTCAGCGTTTACGAGCAGACGAAACCATTGAATACGGTACCTTTGCATGCAGTCTTCCGGTTTGGGGGCTTTGGCAGTCAGCTGGCAGGATCGTATGACATGTTCCCAGTTAGAGCGCCAATGACGGTTGGTGAAGGGAGCTCAGCACAGGTCGTTGCTCGATGCATTTATGGTGACATCAGCAGGCTCTGGGGAGTGTTGGTGATGTTCCGCTGTGCAAGAACGTTAACACGTACGTTCTGCGAGCCAGCAGCATCCAGGACTACGTCATGGAAATGGCTCTGTACATTTGAAAAAAGGACCTAGTCAACGTTCCCAATGTGCTCGGAGCGTCTCCGTAAGGAAGTGAAAGTACATTACGGTGTATCAAGACGGATATGAGCAGAACCTTAGTGTTCTGTGTAAAGTGATTGTGATGGGTGATGCTCTACAAGAATGGATTCTGCATATTTTATGGTCAGCAATAGTAAAGAAAATAAGAACAATCACAACAGATGAAAAGGACTTGTTGCCGTGACATAAGGATCCTCCTTGGGAGATTATGGTAACATGCGCATGTACTGCATCACGTTGCAAAGTGAAGCAGCAGTTTAAGTTATACAGGAGGAGATTCCTGCCACCATTTTTACGAGTACCTGCAAAGCACTCACTAGTACTTGATGTTTTCTTGTAAAGTGACAATTGGGCCTTGGACGTATTACTACAACACCTTCTGTATGCTCATGATATTAAAGCTGCATTCTTATTATTATTATGCATTATGGGAGGGGCAACCACATTCAATGACATATAGGCCCTCATTACGACCCCGGCGGTAAGTAATGGATATTAGTGGCATGGCGCAACTAACGTGTCCGTGCTGGTCTTGAACCGTTAAAAGTGGTAAATTACGACCTCTCGGGCACGAGCATGGCGCCATGCCGGTAATGTAATCTGCGCCATGCCGGTAACGTCCCAAAAACGTCAGCTACCGCCATCGTATGCCGTGCAAACTGCACCACCGCCACCCTACCCACCGATATTAGCGAGCACCGCAAATAGCGGTGACCGCTATTAGCGTTGACCGTAAAGAAGCGGATCCGGAATTTACGCCATCGTACCGGAACGGGAAAGAGCACGGCGGCCATCTTTAAAAACACAATCCATTGCAATCCTCCACAACCAGTGCACATCTGACCCCGAGAACTGGCACAAAACTTCACCCACATCCACGCATCCCCACAATGCCGAAAGTTGTAAATAAATCTTGCGATCGGCAGCGGCAGGAGCGCTTCAGTAGGGAAGAGCTTACAGTGTTGGCGGAAACGCTCCAGGAAAACGCGGACATCGTATTCTCCACCAAAATGACCAGACCGGCAATATGACGGAAAAAGGCCATATGGGAACTTGTTGCACAACGGGTCAGTGCCGTAGGAACAACACCCCGCACCACCAAATAGTGCCGTAAAAGGTGGGACGACCTCTGGCTCCGTGTAAGGAGCATACTGTCAGCCAACCGCAACATGGGCATGGCAACTGGCTGAGGAGCACACTGTCCAATTAAAATGGAGCCATGGGAGGAGATATGTGCCACAACGATCGGCATCAAGAGTATTGAGGGGGTCGATGGAATGGAGAGAGGAGCCCCGACATCAGGTGACACAGGTAGGTGCCTCAAATTAAGCCATGCTATACTCTCTGAAGTCCACTTACATGGGAATCACAATGTTGCCCAATAGGGTTAACGCAACTCATCAGCAGAAGACTGCCAACAGGCATCATTGACCTACACCCTGTACACAAGCAGTATGCACACTCCACAGTAGGCACCCACATTCCTGCATGCTCAACCCACCCAAAAGAGAGACAACCTGTATGTCACAGCCTCCAAAGTGCACCATCTATTCATCAATTTCATGGCAGTCATCACAATGCCTGCTCAATATCCGGTGACCCATCAATAACACTTTCCCTCCTTTGCTCCACCACAGGCTCCCATTCGGACCCCGGCGAGGACGAGACTGGCACCACACCTGCCAAGAAGGCCAGGCCAGAGGCAACACCACACCACCCCTCCACCTCTGCTGGACCCAAAAAAAAACCACAGCAGCCAAAATTGACTGCCACAACACAGCCCAGGGCAGCGCTGATCCCCAAGGCAAGCAGCATGGTACCACCAGCAAAAGACATGCAACAACTGGTGGCCACTGAAGGGAATGTGTCTGCAGGAAGCAGTACAATTGGTGAGACTGCTGCCATTGCAGCCTGCTCTGATAGTGATGTGGGGAATGTTGAGGATGACACAGAATGTCCCCCCACTGCCCACCTTCATTCCCCCCACCTGTCCCCATGTATCCTGCACGCTGATAACACACAGGGGCTATCCCCTGATAACTCCTGGCCAGCCACTCCCTGCCCAGTGGGAGGTGTGGAGGAGGGGAGTAGCCCAATGACCACGCCAATTGCATCATTCAATGCCCCAAAATACTAACAGTCGCTGGACCAAATATTGACAAGGCAACACCAACTGTCCTCACTCCTCACGCAGCATGTGGCCGATTGTGGAGGTGCCAGTGCTGAAATGCAAAGATGTGCTGAGACTGTGAAGGCAGTCATCCAATCCTCCAGCAAGGACATCTGTGCTGAACTTGCCGCGGCGCGGCACGTGCTCACTGAGCTCGTACAGACAATGAGGGACATGCGTCCTAGCGAGCAGCCGAGTACCTCCTCCGCTGCCAGTTCTGCCCCAAGCAGCCCCGTCCGCAGGTCGGCCAGGAACCTGCGGAGTACAGGCAGGGGTGCCCCGGGGGCCGGCAGAGGGGGCTGCCAGTAGAGGCCACCCAGTGGATCAATTCCACATTAGGCACTTCGACACAGGGATCCACACACCTTTGCGGGGAGTTGAGGGGGGAGGTGGGAGTGGGTGTGTTGGGGAGTTGAGGGGGGAGTGGGTGTGTTGGGGAGTTGAGGGGGGAGGCGGGAGTGGGTGTGTTGGGGAGTTGATGGGGGAGGGAGGAGTGGGTGTGTTGGGGAGTTGAGGGGGGAGGGGGGAGGTGGGAGTGGGTGTGTTGGGGAGTTGAGGGGGTAGGGGAGAGTGGGTGTGTTGGGGAGTTGAGGGGGTAGGGGGGAGTGGGTGTGTTGGGCAGTTGAGGGGGGAGGCGGGAGTGGGTGTGTTGGGGAGTTGAGGGGGGAGGGGGAAGTGGGTGTGTTAATTGAAATCACATTTATAATAAACATTTTTCTTGATCACAAGTCACATGTGTGGGCATTGCTCATTGCCTATGTGTGATTTATTGGTGAACAGTCCACAGTGTCAATATCCCAGATACACACAGTGCCCAATTGCCATCTCCATGTGACACCCCCCATCCGTGTGTGCTAGAAACATTGGTTGATCAGAGTCCGATGCATTTCACCCCCTCCTGTGCATCGCTGCCTCCATGAGGTGCTGCCCCATCCCCACCCTCCTCATCGTCAGGTGGTTGCAGTTCTGCGTCAGGGGGCAGGGGCACATTTCGTCTGATGCACATATTGTGTAGCATGACACATGCCATGACGATCTTTGCCACCTTCTCATGGCGGTACAGGAGTGCCCCACCAGACCTGCTGAGGCAGCGAAACCGATCCTTCTGCCTGCTCAATCACCACACGGGTACGTGTATGTGCACGGTTGTATTCCTCCTCGTGCTGGTTCTGTGGGTTCCGGACTGGTGTAAGGAGCCACCTCTTCAGGGGATAGCCTGCATCACCTGTATGTGGGTAATAATGTATGTGTCAGTCATGATCTCAAATTCCAAACATGACGTGCCACCATGGCATACATTCAACTGTTACTTTGTACCAATTTTACATGCACAAATGGATTCACACTATGTGACCGGTATATGTGTATTCCTCTCATGGACTGTTTTGCATGCCATCAACCAATGTATGCAGGGGGGTCAAGTGCCTTGTGAGTGCCCATCCACTGTGTTCGCTCATGGCGTTTGTTTTGGTGACCTGGCAGGTGTCCTGTGATATCAACGCTCTGATCATGGCAACATTGCTGTCAGCCTCATGCAGACCCCACTGAGCACTACTAATGTTGATAGGGAAATTATTGGGGCCTCGGTGTCTGTGTAGTGGTGTATTGATGTTTTTGTCCGTCATGTGCCTCCTTTGTGTGCAGTTATGGGGGACAGGCCTTTCAGTTGATGGTGTTTGGTGCCGTGTATTGGCTAAAGTCATTGCATGTAGGTGCATTTTGTTGGAGTCAATGTGGTCCGAATCGGTACAATGCACTTGCAGATGGTTGTGTCATGGTTGGGACACACCTTCATTCACATGGTAGGGCTGCTTACATCGGGCATTATGTGTACAGGTGTCAGCTGACGTTTGTGCTGCTTTAGGGTATGAGCTGGCTCCATTGCCTCTGCTACTCGCAGCCAGGTAAAGTATGCATCATCCCCCCCCTTTCAGCTAGGTAAAGTATGCATCATTCCCACTCTTTCAACCAGGTAAAGTATGCATTGGTACGTCAAGCACCTACCCACTTCACATTTCCATGGCCATGACATGAGACTCACCGAGTAGCCAGGATCTTGGCCCTGCATGTCGCTCCATGTAGCGTGGTATTGTGGAGTTCCTCAGGACCATTGAATCATGGGTTGATCCGGCAAATCGGGCACAACAATGTGTGATGATCCTGTTGGAGTCACAGACCATTTGCACGTTGATTGAGTGAAATAGTTTACGGTTGCGGTACGGTACCTCCATGGCATGTGGGACCACCAATTCCACATGGGTGCAGTCGATGGCACCAATGCAACCAGGTATGCCGGCTAGTGCATGGAAACCCACTTGGTGTTTGCAATCTCCTGGGCAGACCGTGGTAAGGAAATGTGGTCATCTGTGTGCTTGAGGAGGGCATCGAGCACTTGGATCAATGTACGTGAGAATAATGGTTGTGAAATGCCATGCAAGTGCCCCACTGTGTGCTGGTAGGTGCCTGTGGCCAGGAAGTGGAGCACGGACACTACCTTCAGTAGGGGGGGTGGCTGTGGGTGTTTCTATCATGCTGACGATGTCGTTGTGTATCATGTGAACGATGGTGGTGATGGTGTCCCGGTCCAAACGGTACAAGGTATGGATCTGCTCAGCGGTGAGGTTGAATGGACTGGCTTGGATGCGTGGGATTGGGGGCTGCCTGCGTGGTGGCCTTGGCTGTGCTGTTGAGGCTTGCTGGCCCTGCCTTGCCCTCCTTCTCCTCCTGCGTCTCCTCTGTGCTACCTGCTGTTGTTGTTGTTGTAGTTGTAGCACTTGCATTGCAATCAGGTCCTCCAGCCCCAACATTGCTAGTCGTATTGGAATCATTGTGGAGTGTGACTGGGTGTGGCAAGGGGTGGGGTGTGCTCTTTTTGTACTTGGTGAGTCTGTATTGCCTCCACCTGTACTGATTCTGTGCACCTGTGGCAGCTGGGAACACTGCACATGGCCAATTACGGTTGGTTCGCGATGGCGGAATTAGCACCATGGCGGTAAGGTACTTAACGGCCTTTGCGCTGGCGTTAAGAGCATGTCCGCTTGGTTCGTGATTTGCCTACCTTTGCGCAATGCCGGTATTTACGGCGTGGAAGGTCGCGTGCGCGCGAACTTGGTGCTGTTAGCGGCACCGTTAACTACAATGCCGCTAATAGCACTTTCACGGGTCATGATCGGACCTAGCGGAAAACGATGCCGGTAATCATTTACCGGCATCGTTTTTCGCTTACCGCCGGGGTCGTAATGAGGGCCATAGTGTTGCTAATATGGTTGTTCTCATTGTAGTTATAGAGTGGTGAAAACATGTGGTTTGCAGAGGATTTTGTGATCGATCTTCTTGTTGTGGGAAGTAGTTTATAGATTTTGTAGTTTAGGTAGTGCCTCAGTATTTGGCATGTTATAGCTCTAGTGTGGGCAAGTTTATGGTCGGTGTTGGAGCCATAATTAATTATTCATTTTTTCCACAGGATTTTTCCATAAGAGCATTGCAGGCTTTATTCTATGGGATTTGACTGTGGTGTAATGGTTGTCATTTTATACCATGTTTGGGGTCCAATTAGTTCTTATGGTGGGTTGCTGGGAAATATGGAAATTATTCATTTAGGACTGTATGAATTGTGTGATGCCTCATTAGATCTTATAATTTGGATTGATGTCCAGCAGTACATGGTGTGAGACATAGTTTATGGCACTATAGGAATTTATGTTCTGTCTTACACTGCATTATAATAAGATCGTCTAGTCTTAATGTATGCCATGTTTTGCTCTAATTTTGTTTTTTCCACAGGTACACGTTTAGTTCAGCTTTGCGAGTTTAAACTATGGACATTTATTTCGAGAAATGTTGCAATTTATTATCCATGTTTAGATTCAATTCGCTGGTCAATAGGTGGTGGATAAATACATTTGAGTGAGTATGGTTATTAAGTGAGTGGGTGTGGTATGTGGTGATCTTTGGAAAAATTAATATATGATTATGTTGGTAGGTCCAGACATAAAAAAAAGGAAAATATTGTCATGTGGTGTAAGACTGATACTGCCAATGTCAATTAGCTGAGATGGGTTCTCAGTAGGCGTCGATTTTATTGGAAATTTGGTGCCTAACGGTATATTCTTTGGCACCAACATGACAATTTTGTGGAAGTTTACCAGTGGCGCCAACGTGATATTTTAGGTGGAAGTTTACCAGTGGCACCAATGCAGTTGCTGAGAGGGATTCTCAGTGGGCGTCGCCATATTGGAAATTTTGTGTCAAATGATGTATTCTGTGGCGCCATCGTGACAATGTTGTGGAAGTTTGCCAGTAGCACCAATGCATTTGCTGAGAGGGTTTCTCAGTGGGCGTCGCTGTATTGGAAATTTGGTGTCAAGTGGTGCGTTAACAGTGGCGCCAACGTGACACTTTATGTAGAGGTTTTCTCAGTGGGTTTTGTGTGCCCTGATATTGGGTGAGATTAGATCCTTGGAAAAGTTTTGCAATGTTGCAATGAAATTAAAGGAAACCCAGAGATGAATTACCATCACTTTAATAGGATTTAAGTCTGGTGTTTTCGTTCTCCCTGTTTTAAAGTGCAGTAAGTTTGGGGGTTGGTGTACATTTTAACACTGACTTTCAATTAATTAGCTTGGAGTTTATTTCTGGTTATGGTTGGTTAGGGGGTTGTTAACCTCAGAATAGTATTCTTGCTATATTTATTGAGGGAGAATGAGGACGGTGGTTTAGAAGTTCTGATGGTGGTTTAAGTGTGTGAAGAGTGTTGTTAGGGCTGGTTCCTTTTGGTTGCAATCGTAGTTGTGGTAAAGGCCTGCCACATCTTTGAGTGTTTTGATGGGGTTAGCTTTATGAAGCTACAGGTGGTTCACTGTGTCGAGCCTCTAGCTCAGAGCATAGAGCTTGGTTGGAATGGGTATAGGTGGTAATTTTTGTATTGTTGCTTTCTTCCCCATTGTGTTAATTCTCAGGGTTGCTGTATGGTATGTGAGGAGGAAGATGTGTTGTGTTTTACCTATTCTGGATATGTGGCTATTTCCTATATGTATGTGTATGTCTGAGTCTGGAATGTTTAGTATGGAGTGTTCTAGTTGGAATGTTATGATGTGAGTGCCTGTGTTCCTGAATTGTCAGTTGGGGAACTTAAGCTTGGCACAGGGGTACAGGTGGATGCTTCTCTCCTAAGAACCTGTCTTAAAAGTAACCTGATGTACTTACCTTTGTATCATGAAGCTACTAAAGCTACCTAAGTCAACTAAGGCTCCTGAGTGATTTATCTAGCCCTTAGACATACAAAATAACACGTGGGCATCCCCTCCTCCCTTCCTCCAATCTATTGTAACCATCTCATGGTCCGACCAGGTCACTGTTTCCACCCTCTATGATGACCGCATGGCTTCTTGTTCATTTTTAACCAGTAGGCGGTCTATCCTGGTATATGTGTGGTGTGGGGGCAAGAAGAAGGCGTACACTCCCGCCTGGGGGAACCTGGACCTCCATACATATACTCAGAAGTGGCCTTCCAGCAATTGGGCAAATGCTTCATGTACCTTTCCTTTTGTTGTAGTCTTGTTCTCCCTTGCCGACCACCAGTCCACTGCTGGGTCTGCTATTAGGTTGAAGTTCCCCCATCATTAGCATGCCCTCCCCCCATTCCTCCAGTTCCAAGAATACCTTTCGCAGGAATGCCAACTGATGTGTGTTAGGTGCCTATATGGATGCTAGGGTGATTAGGCGTCCTTCGACCCGCCCTTTGACTGCCACCAACCTATCACCAAAACCCCTCTTGTGCCTCCCTCAGTTGCATGGATCTTGACAGGACAATCCCGACACCCTCTTTTTTGCTTGTCTTGTGCGAGGCCCAGAAAGTCTGTCCCACTGCTAGTCCCTTGAGGGGACATTCCTGCCCCTGCCTGTAGTGTGTCTCCTGTAGGAACAGCACTGCTATGTTGGCTTTGCGGTGCATATTTGATGTGAGTGGCCATTTATTCATTGAGTTTAATCCCTTTATGTTTAGTGTTGCTACTTTTCAGTTAACCATCTCCCCTTCTTCTTTTTCTTTCTGTGCGCCGCCCCATGGTTAGACATTTCCCCTGGTGCGATTGTGGAGTTTTACTGCGTTTCCCCTTCCCCCTTCCCACTTTATGTATCCATTTCCCCCTCCCCTTTGTCAACCTCAATTATGCTCATATTGCTAATTCCCTTCTGTGACCCTTTACCCCCACCTCCTTCTCATTTCCCCCTCCCATTTCCTTTCCCCGTCCCTCCCCTCCCTTTCCCCGTTGTGCGTTGTCCTGTATCCGGGCATTATGGCCGAACCACCATGGTGAAGGTCCCTGTCCTATTCTTTCTTTCACCATACTTTGCAACTGTGCCTGTAGCGCATCTTGTGCTGCCTTGCTTACCTCTCTTACCCCTTTTTACCTTCCTCGCGTGAACCCCATTTGGCAGTTTCCCCTTTCCCCCTCTACCAGATCTGTGGTTCTCCATTGTCCCCCCGCCCCCCTTGAACAGTTCAAACAGTAACATGGCAACTGCGAATAACTGTCTTCTCAGCTGTGTTCATTGCCCCCCCTCCCGCTTTTCGCCCTCGGCTTCCCCCTCTTGAGCCTGTCGTATTAAGTCCTCCGCAGCCTTCTTGATATCCTTCTCACGCACCAAGTGATGTCTCTCTCCCCCTACTACAAATATGAGTGCAAAGGGGTATCCCCATCTTTATCGTACCCCTTTAACCTGGAACCACCTTGTTAGGGAACCACATATTTTGCGTCTCAAGAGGGTTTGTGCTGACAGATCCTAAAAGATGGTCACGTTGGTGTCCTCATAGTCGATAGCCCCCATTCTTCTTGCTTTATCCAAGATATCAACCTTGTCTCGATAGTAGTGTAGTTTAGCGAGCACCGATCGGGGTGCCCTGTGGACCCGGGCTATAGCCATTTGCTCACTGTCTTTGGCCCGCCGGACCTTTCCCATCTTGTATTTTTCTTTCAAGTCCAGCCACGGATTCCCCCTCTTTTTCTTGTAGTCCAAAAAAGCAGAGGTTGTTGCGCCTCTCACGATTCTCTATATCATCCACTTTGAGCCCTAGATCGTACTCCTTCCTTTGAATGTCACGAAGGGGGACCTCTGTTTGGGATTCCAGCATTCATGCTGATGCTTGATTAGCTTGCACGCCCTCCAGTCTTCCTTCCAGGGTGACTACCTTTGAGGATAGGTCTGCCACTTTTGCCCCAATGTCTGTACGCATTCCGCGGATTTCCTCCAGTATTATTTGGATGTCACTTTTTATGGCCCCTATTTCCGTGGCACATGGGTGGGATCCCACTGCCGCCTTACTGCCGCCATTGCCCCCTCGTCTGGGTAATGGAACTTCGAGAGAGCTGTCTTTCAGCTCATTCACTTGGTGAGGGTTTGGTGTCACTGGGTTACCTCCACAGTGTTCTCCCTTTGCTTCTCTTTCCTCTACCTGTGTCCCTTGGCGTTCACATTTCCCACTGGGGTGTGGCGGGGTTTGGGGGGACCTTCTTTGACCTCTCCGTGACCTCCGTCTTCCCCCTTGCGCTCTCACCGGCCACTGACCAGTAGCAACCTCACCATGTTGCCCACTCAGCCACATTTGTGGTTAGCATTGCATGCGTCTCTCTGAAGAGGGGTGGGGGGTGTCCCTCTCCCCCTGGTTCTTGATGTCTATAACTTTCCCCTGGGGTGCCTCCACCACTCTGATCTTGCTGCTGGGGTCTTGTGTGGCACCAGGGTCATTTTTGTCCCCACTGACCTGTTATAGGCTATTTCCAGGCCTGTATATTCCTCTGCCATGCGTTGTTTCTGACGAATCTGTGGATGGCCCCTGTGTGCTTCTCGTGCCTTCCCTGCTGTGCCCGCGTACAACTCTGCGCACCTCCTCAGCAGGTGTTCTGGGGCAGGCCTTGTCTCACTAGGGTCTCCGTGCTACCCTCCTGCTCCTCCTCTCCCTCCCTGTACTGCTCCTTATATGCTCTTTTGCGGATACGCTCTGCTCTGCGGCCATTCGTTCGTGTCCCGGGGGGGCAGGCACCTCATATGCTCCACAGCTGGGGACCGACGGGTTGCTGGGGTCGCCTGTGTCCCTTCTGCCCAGCTAGGGGTTAACGCTTGCCTTCTGCATTGTACTACCTTGTGTTTCCTCCTGGCTTTCACAGTCAACTCTGCTGTGTGTCTTGGGGGGTAGGAGGGCGTCTCCCGTTTTGGGCCCTCGTGCCTCGCTGGTGCTTGGGGGGGGCTGTCTCTCAACCACTCCTCCTCCCAATCGCTTCGTCTATTCCCTGACTGCTCTGTGGCTGGCCTGCTGTGAGGCTGTTCGCTCCTGCCTCCTGCAGGACCGCTGGGGCTCTCTACTTCAAGTGGTCCATTCCCCCGCTGCCACAGCTTCCCCCAGCAGGAGGGACTCGCCGTCTTGGCAGCGGGCTGTTGCCCCTTCGCTGGTCCTTCGCGCCGCCTTTTTTCCCACCGCTCTGCTGGGCCTTTTCCTCAGAGGAGTCACCCTCTTCCTCCTCCTGGCATGGGGCTCCCTCCCCCAGCCGGGCTGTATCACTGTTCCAAGTCTGCCCGGTTATCTCTAGGGCACTTGATTCAGGGCTCGCTCGCCACCTCCAGGCTCCCGCTGTGTTGGGAGATCGATGGAATCCTCACTGCTTTGCACTGCCTCCTCTCCGCCTCCACGGCTCCTCCAGGCAGGTGGGCTCTCAGCCTTTCTCCCTCTCTGTTTGCCGTGCTCCCGCTTCGGATGCGTCTCTCTCCGTTCCCTCGGGGTGTGGGGCTCTCACATTTAGTCGGGGTATGCTGCTGCCTCCACTCTTTCTGGGGACCCCATCCAACACTGGTCCCGGGGCTCGCTGTCTGCCTCCAGCTCTATATTATAAAGGACAGGGACCAGAGCTGTCGATTTAGGCGTCCATCTTGCCTGCACCCCTTGGTGGCCTCCTTCAACTGTTGTTTGACCGGGAAAAGGGTGAACCCTTTCCCTTCATGGAAGAAGAAGAAACAGACATATCGTTCATATTAAAAAATGTGAAATTCATCCAATCCATGAGGGACACATGCAGGTGACTCAGTATGTAACCCTTGACGAATTACATACAACCAAGAACATTTTGTTCTCTGCACAGATGTTTCTCGGTATTTGCAGAAATTATTGAATTTGAAAATACCTACTGCAAAATGATCACATTTTCTGGGTCGAATTTGTTAGGGATTTTTGTACATTTTTTGTAAAAAATTGATGGGGTTTGGGGTAAGGGTATAGGTTAAGGTAGGGGGAAGTGGTGAGGGCACAGGGGTCTCCCCCCGCAATAAAAAAAAACAGAAAAACGGGCAAACAAAATTCGGTCATTTTGCAGTAGGTCTTTTATTTTCGATCATTTCACGGTAATCCATGTTTCTCACTGGAAGATTCCATACCTTAAATCTCCCTCTTGCAAAGCGTGATTGAAGCCTTTGGACAAGAGCGGGGAAGGCAAATAGCTGTATACACTAGAGAAAGAACAAGAGAAAGGAATCTTCTCCACACCAATAATCCCTAATGTGTGGCAGAAAGGTTTGAAAATGTTCAAAACATCAGCACTGTCTGCTCCCCTCCAGATGGAGAAGAACAATACAAGACAAGAGGATGCATCCATGTTCCTCAGGCACTCACTTTGCCAGACTCTTATGGTGGCTGCTGCAGCTCAGTGTATATTTACCAACTTGGTGGTATCAACATCTACTCTACCAGACAAACATGCCAGGAAGATATGGAGGATGAGCTGCAAGATTTCATCCAGGTGCCCTTCACCATTCAACTGTCAAGCGTGGCTTTTATGCCCACTAGATGTGATAGAGACCAATATGAGGGTATTCTTAAGCTGTTTGCTTTTTTACAAGAAGACATACAGAAGGAAACATAGGAAGGAAGACAAGTTAGGTTAAACAATGCCAGAATAGTACTTTAGCTACTATGTCACAGCACTGTGTGAGGATCCTCCCACCTGGGCAACCTGTAAATAAAGTATATCAACAATCCCAGTCCATATATGTTTAAAATAGTCTGGTTTCCTCCTAAAATGTTCTACTACCCTAATGTACCACAGTTTAGTAGAGTTCTTCAACACTTCGTCGATGGATCCCTCTTGAGTGGACTCCCTTTAAAGCAGGAGTCACGGGTCATCGAGATTCCTCGAAAGAAAATGTGAACTCTGTCAGTCGGGACAGCAGCTTCGGCCTTTGTGTTGCTCGTCAATGATTGTTCGTGGACATCCTGCGTGGATGAGATGTGCGGTGTACCTCGATGACCAATGTTAGTTGCCACAAAGCAGGTTCGATGAAGAACGTAGGCCCGGAGCGGGCGTTGGGTGTCGCCGTTGACTATCGAGACTCAACCACGGCTGGCTTTCGGATCTTCATCTGCATCTTTGTGGACTTCGGGTGGTGGGAATCCCACTGGTGAATTCTGCTGGGTTCGTCAGCAACCTCCACTTTCTCCGACGGGACAAAACGGTCGACGGTGATGGCAAGGGAGTCCATGGTTAAAATGTTCTTAGGCAATGGAGCGTTGCGGCTCCGGTCGACAAGGTTACATCGGTCCTCTGAACCTCAGTCGACGGTGATGGTCGTTGACGGCCTCAATGTCGTGGTGTTTTACTTCAGTGTTTCTCGGCTGACCCGTCTCTGGTCGACAGCTGTTTGGGGCTGACTTCCAGGGTGCTTTGATGAAGATCAGCTTCTGCACGATGTCCCCTCGTAGCTTGGGGAGAGGTCTCCTAAACAGGTCCTGTCTTGGATCAGTCCTTGACAGACACAGCAGCTTTCAGATTGGCGAAGGAAAGCAGCAGCAATTCTTCTTCTTCCAGCAGGCTTCAAGGATAAGCAGCTTCAAGTTTCATCTTCAGCTTCCGAACAATTCTGGTAAGTGAGAGGTCCCGAGATATACTGTTCTGCCTCTCATTCACACTAATGAGCCAAGCTCAGGCAGCCAATCATTCAGAAGGGCATTCATGCAGGCAGGCAGCCAATCAGGCTCACAGTGCATTCAGGCCATTCTCTTGCACCAATAGCAAGGACTGTGATTTGGGGCAAGCACCCAGCCTTTCAGCACACCACACTGCATTCATGTCAGTTTCGGGCAGGGCTGTCTCATTCTTTGTGTCACACACACAGATACCAGACACTCATAACATGAGGTGCATGTTGGTCACACACTCCATTCACCCAGGTCCCACCCCAAGGGTGTACCCACAACATACAGTCACTGACAAGGCTCCAACCAGTCTGGCCTGGACTTCCCCCACAATACCATATATGGTTCTTCCACCCAACAGCCAGTCAGTGGAAGGGGCAGAGTCAGGGCTTCCCAGGACTTGGGAAAACAAGGTAACAGGTTATAGAAACCAAGAGGCCACAGGGGCCATCTAGTCTCCTATCAGAAATCCACTGATTCCTATTGCAGGGACTGGGTATCCAAAATGGAGGATACTCAGAGCGCCTGTCAAATTCAGCATGGAGCTCTCACCACCCCATACCCTGCTCTGTGGGCCACACACAGGTGCCCAAAAACATACACTAGGGGTACAGGGTTGTACCCCCACCCATGGGTGCCATAAGGGTATCCCATGGGTCTGTTCACTACAATCAATAAGAGACAGAGCTGCACTGCCAGGTGTCCCACATGGAATCCTGTGCAGAAAAAAACACAGAACACCAGGATAATGGAGTACAGGACAAGGGCATGGAGGCCATGTCCCTCCAATGCATTACCAGCATCACAGTCACCCCCCCACCCCCCAGAGGTTAGTCACCCTCAAACAGATGGTCAACATACCTTCTGGAAAGGCCATCTGCATTATCATGACTCTTCCCTGGTCTATGCTCAATCCTGAAGTCTAGCCCTTGCACGCTAATGGACCACCTGAGCAGTTTCGGGTTTTCACCCTTCATCTGCATAAGCCATTTTAAGGGTTTATGGTTGGTTTGGACCTTGAAGGTAGACCCTGTAAGGTAGGCCCTAAAACGCCTTAGGCTCCAAACTATACTGAAACATTCCTTTTCAACAATAGCTTTCCTAAATTCTCTACCTTTGGGTTGCCTATTGATGAATATGATAGGAATGATAGGATGTTCCCTCCCTTTGTCATCTAACTGGGACAAGACACCTCCAATTCCGGTGTCACAGGCATCAGTTTGACCATTAAACGGTTTGCTGTAATCAGGCGCACACAACACAGGTGCCCTACACAGACTTTCCTTCAAGCCTACAAAGGCCTTCTGACAGTCTTTCGTCCAATTAACCTTCCTCGATTGTTTGCGCGAAGTCAGAGCTTTCACAGGGGCAGCTATGGTTCCATAATCTGCCATGAAGTTACGGTAATACGCAGTGAGGCCCAAAAAAGCTCTCACCTGGGTTTGAGTAGTGGGAGTCTTCCATTCATGTACATCCTGTACCTTACTGGGAAGAGGTTGGATTCAACCCCCTCCTACCTCATGACCAAGAAAAGTGACTTTCCCCTGAGCTATCTGGCACTTGGTGGTCTTGATATTGAGTTTGGCCCTTTGCAAGGCCTGCAACACCCTATCCAAGTGAGTCAAATGCTCTTTCCAAGTGGAACTGTAGACAGCAATGTCGTCTAGGTAGGCCACACAAAAGGCCTCCAGCCCACTGAGTACATGGTTGACTAATCTTTGGAAGGTGGCAGATGCATTCTTCAACCCAAAAGGCATGACTCTAAACTGGTAGAGCCCCTCAGGTGTTTAGAATGCAGTCTTTTCCTTGGCTTGGTCCATCAAAGCTATTTCCCTATGACCTGAGGTAAGGTCAAAGGTGCTTACAAATTTGTCAGCACCTATGGTGTCCAAGAGCTCATCAGCCCTGGACAATATGTGCGCGTCAGTTTTGGTGAGGGCATTGACTCCTCTGTAGTCCGCAACGAACCGCCAATCCTTGGTACCGGCCTGGCAACTTGCCTTGGGGACAAGGACCACTGGATTGGATTAGGGACTGGTTGAGGGTTCAATAACACCCAGATCCAACATCTTGGCGACCTCAGCCTGGATGTGGTTCTTAACCGTGTCTGACATTTCGGTAACACCTCTTTTGACAGGCACACTGTCAGCAGTGTCAATTTTGTGCCTGCACCACAGGGTGTGGCTGGTGTCAGTGAGAATAGAGGGGCATACTGCCGGAGCAAAGCCCTGCAGGCCCTCTCTGCTGCTCTGGTGTCAGATCTGGAGAGAGATGAACTCCCTCAACTATGCAGCAAACCAGGAAGGGGCGCACTCTCATCCTCCTCTTGCTCTGAAGCTAGCAGAAGACATGAGACTTCCTCTCAGTCTGTTAATATGGAATACCTGAGGGGCTACCACAGGGAATCCCATGTCAACCATGTAGTTGACTTCGCCCATCTTGGAGATTTTCCTGAAGGGTCCAGTTCACTTATCTGCCAAGGCTTGAAGCTTGGTAGGCTCCATCACAAGGATCTCCTGTCCTGGAGTCCAATTCACTTGTGCTGCTCCAAGGTCATGCCAGTACTTGTTCAATTCCTGGCTGGCCTTAAGATTCACTGTCGCCTGGCCCATCGTCTGTGTCATCCTCCATCTGAGGCCTAACACATAGTCCCCCACTTGCTTGGCAGGACCTGGAGGGGTGGCTTCCAAACCTTCTCTGATCAAGGAAAGGGGCCCCCTCACGGGATATCCAAAGAGAAGCTCAAAGGGGCTGAAACCAACACTATCTTGAGGCACTTCTCTGTAGGTGAACAGCAGGCGTGGTAGGAGGAGGTCCCATTTCCTCCTTAGGGGCTCTTCCAAAGCACCCAGCATGCCTTTGAGAGTTTTATTAAATCTCTCAACCAGACCATTGGTCTGGGGATGGTGAGAATTTATAGATTACTCCGCATTCATTCCACATCGCTTGCATGTAACTAGATATGAAGTTGGATCCTCTGTCAGAGACCACCTCTTTAGGGAATCCAATTCTGGTAAAAATGGCCAGGAGAGCCCTGGCAACCACCTTGGCTGTAATGGTCCGAAGGGGTATAGCCTCAGGGTACCTGGTGGAATGATGGACCAGGATGAACTGGTGTCCACCTGATGTGGGAGGGTCAAGGGGACCGACAATGTTGATGCCAACCCTCTCAAATGGTGTGCCTACCACTGGCAAAGGCTGCAGTGGGGCAATGACACTGCCTCCAGTCTTGCCAGACAACTGACAAGTGGGACAGGTCCGGCAGTGGGACACCACTTCTACTCCCACCCAGGGACAGTAGAAAGGTGCAGAGAGCCTTTGCTTAGTCTTCTTGGTCCCAAGATGACCAGCTCAGGGCACTTCATGCTCCAGCTGCAACAGGAAGGGCCTGTAAACCTGGGGTACCACCAACCTCATTCTGGAGGATAGCTTAAGGGCAACGTGATCTCCTTGGTAGCAAGATGACACAGGTTCGATCCCCTGGTCTGCGCTTAGAATCCTCTGAGTATTAAGCGCGTTATAAATAAACAATCATATATCATATCATATATCATATCAGCCGGTTCAGGCTTAGTGGGTTCACTACAGAGGAGCTGACCCTCCCAATAGATTTTGAAAGACCTCTCTCTGACCTTTACAGAAGTCTCCCCGAGAGGGCCCCCCCTTCAGCCAGCTGGCATTGAAGGTCAGGGTGATCCTCTGGTTTGAGCACCTCTCTCGCAGGAGGGTCTTCTGGCTCATCTCCCTCAGGAGTTGAGTCTCGGGTTATCACTGGACCCAGCCCGTCCGGAGCCTGAATCCCAGTGATTGCTGTTGAAACGGCAGGAAGAGAAGGAGCCCCTTTCACAGAGGTGACCTTCTTGCTCTTCCGTCTTGCCTTGGGTCTTTCTTTGGCTTGGGTACATGACTACCAGTCAGACCCAGTGTGACCTGTGACCTAGTGACTGCAGTAGCAGTAAGGGGCAGTCCATCTGAGATCAACCCCAACTCCACTAGATCATTCCCCAACAAAACGTTGTCAGGTACATTGTCCTAAACCAGGACAGGAAGCTTTGCTGTCTTGTCAGCAACCGTAATGGTGACTAGGGTAACAGGAGATGATTTGGGAGGCCCACCAGCTAACCTGGTAGTTCCCAGAGGAGCACCAACATAGTCCTCTGTCATGAGCAGGGTCTTGTCCGCCACTGTCATACTTGCCCCAGTGTCTCTCAAACCAGTAGAAGGCTGGCCATTCAGGAGGACACTTCTCAAAAATCTGCAGGTGTTTTGTGGGATTGTAGCCAGTACTTCTGGGTACTGTTCCCAGGCCCCAAGGGACACTAAGGAAATATCTGCAGAAGCACCAAATGTGATTCCTGTAGAGGAGGGGAGGACAGTGGCCTCCACCTCAGCCTTGAATTAAGGGTAGGTCAGGCTGACAGCCTGGACTCAAAGTGCCTTACCTTTACACTTGGCGTCATCCTTCTTGTGGTCCAGAGCCCCACAGTCCAAACAAGTGCCAGGAATGCGAGGTACGGTACTGGATTCACTGGGAGCCTGCTTTGCAGCAGGAAGACCACTACTCTTACTCCCACCCCCATAAGACTTATCCCCACTAGAATTTGGGCCTTAGGAGAGGAAGGTTTAGATTTACTCGACTATGAATGCTTTTGGGACTCCTCAGACTTCTGAGAGGCTCCCTTTTCTTTGTCCTTGTCCTTACCACTGGGTTCCTTAGGGGACACCCGTTGGGAGACCCACTTGTCAGCCAGCTTGACCAGCTTAAAGGGATCCAAAATGTTCTTGTCAGCAACATACTGGCGTGGCTTTGGTGAACAGGCTTCAGAAAAATGGTCAGAAAACAAAAGGTGGGACAATTCAACTAAGGTTTTCACCTTGTATCCATCAATCCACTCCATCATGTTCATATGTGCAGCATTCACCCAGTCAACCCAAGATACATTCTCTCTTTTCTTGTATTCCCTGAACCTTTTAAGGTATTAGCTAGGTGTCTTGCCAAACTTGGCAATCAAAGCAGATTTCATGCATTCATACTGACCCCTTCCACACTCAGTTTCAGAAGGCTCCAGTTTCCCCTTCATTGCTGCAACCCAATGGAACTCCTTCCCACCCACCTCAGAGGGATAGAGTCCCACCTGGCCTTGCGCAAAGCAATTAAAACTTTGCTGTTTGGCTGATCCTGCCATCACCACGTCTTAGTTCTCTCTGCTCTCAACAAGCTATTGATATTGATATTTTATTTCTGTCGCGCTCGTACTCAAGTGTTTCAGCTGATTGCAACTAGACTATGTGACTGTCTTTGTAACCGCAACACTGTAAACAATACATTCTGCTACACTGACTGTAACCCTTTAGCTATGTATTTTTCCTGTAACTAAGACACATTCTTGTAACAACGCCTCCATGCCTCTGGGCTGCCAGTGCGCTTCATAAATAAAATAAAAAATACCAGTCATAACCAGTCTGAGGCACTCTACTTAACAAACACTTCGCCCAATCTCTTATCAACATCATGGATTCCACAAGCCATTTCAAAAGCTTCAATCCATTGCAGGATATCAGAACCCTCTACATACACACCAAACAAATCTTTCATAAACTTGGTGGCAGGGAACCTGACATTCTTGACAGGTTTAGTTGAAGTCTCCACTCTAGCTTTCTCTAGCTGGATTCTCTGACATTCACTGTCCTTTTTTTTTAAGTTCAAGATTCCTTTCTTTAAGTTCATGATCCCTATTTTTGAGTATCATTTGCTGTGCCAATTCCTCTTTAGTTCAGCTTCAGTTTCCAACGTTTTATATTCAAAGGCCAATTTCACCCTCATAAATTAAAGTTCCAAGGAATTCCCTGAAGAAACAATACTGGGTTTGAAATAGAGGCAGCAGGAGTAGTGTCACTCCCAGAAACAGATTCAATAACAACCCCAGGGGCAGGGTCCTCTGTGCCCCCCCCCCTCTTCAAGAGCATCACAATTAGTCTGGCAGTCTACTAGGGTAGCTATCAGCTCAGCCCTAGATTTATCTTCAAAGTCACACTCCCTGGCTTCACAAGCACTCTGGAGAGCCTCTAAGTTCATCCTAGTCAATGTACCATTTGCAATAGATCCCTTTGCTTGTAATGTAATTATCCTAGTACACAACTAAACCCTAATTTAATAAAGTGTGGATATTTTGTAAGTGGCAAGGTTTCACGCTGATTCTTAAAACCATTTGCACCCCAAAGCTGCCACCAGTGTAAAGACTGGAGGGGGGAGGGGGTTCTGTACTCCTGCCCTCTATATAGCAGAGTAACAGAGCACCCCAGCCAAGATTATCTATGCGGTAGCAATGGACAAGCAATCAAGGCTTAAGCTCTCAGGAGGTGATGCGGGCTGGTTCTTAAGTACAGTGTAGTCCCCAGGCCCCCACAAAGGAATGTCCACACACTATGTTAGGTGATAACACAGTTCTTTATATAAATAAGGTTCAGACATATATACACAATCAATAACACACTTTGTACTCTGGCAATTCTAATATGGTGACTATGTACAATTTTTATGTGGTACCACAGTTCACTCTTGACGCCTTTAAAATGCACCAACTGCTGACAGTTTCAATGGAATACAAATCAATCAGTAATGTGAATCAACATCAGACATAGGAAGGAAGACAAGTTAGGTTAAACAATGGCAGAATATTACTTTAGCTACTAAGTCAGAGTCGTGTGTGAGGATCCCCCCCCCACCTGGGCTCATTTTAAATAAAGTATATCAACAAGCCCAGTCCATATATGTTTGACGGTTTGTCGACGAGTCCCTCTTGAGTGGACTCCCTTTAAAGCAGGAGCCACTGTTATGCTCTCCTGGTATCCACGGGGACGCCACCCAGCCCTGGTTGGATGATTTGCACTCTCGAACCCTCTCCAGGTCTTCTTTTGTAGCAGAATACACTAAGATGTCATCAATATAAACCAGGGCGCAAACGTCGATTAACTCCCGCAAAACATCATTCATAAAGTACTGGAATGCAGCAGGAGCGTTGCAAAGTCCAAAAGGCATTACCTGGTATTCATACAAGCCTTATTTGGTACGAAAGGTGGTTTTCCATTTGTCTCCTTTCTTCACTCGAACAAGATGGTACGCCCCCCCTAAGGTCCAGTTTGGTATAGATTTGGGCGTCTTTGACTTGATCCAATAATTCGGGAATAAGGGGCAGTGGATAACGGTTTTTTACTGTGATGCACTCTCGAACCCTCTCCCGGCCCCTTGGTAAGGCCTCTGGTTAAAGATGGGTCTGCAATATAGGGGAGCTGTCTTCTGGAATGATGGCTACTGGATCTGGAGTTATGTATACCTTTTCATCAACACCCATGTGAGACAAGGCGTCAGCCTTTCCGTTTCGGACTCCTGGCCGGAAGGTGATTACATAGTCATATTCAGCGAAGAAAAGAGCCCACCGCAGTTGACGGGATGACTGAGCCTTTGCTGTTTTTAGGTATTGCAGGTTTTGATGATTAGTTATGACCGTGACAGTATGTCTAGCACCAAGGAGATAGTGTCGCCATGCCTTGAAAGTTGATTTTATAGCCAAGAGTTCTTTGTCTGTGATAGTATAGTTGAGTTTGGCAGGTGTGAATTTTCGTGACCAGAAGGCCACAGGGTGTAACTGGCCAGTTCCTGGGTCCCTTTGTGAGAGAACAGCTCCCATAGCCATGCTAGAGGCATCTTATTCAACTATATAAGGGAGGTCTGGGCGAGTATGCCGTAGAACTGGAGCAGAAGTGAATTTTTTCTTAAGTTCTTGAAAGGCCTTCTCTGCTTCTTCAGTCCAATGGAACTTTTTATTGTTTTTTCTCAATAGTGATGTAATTGGATGCTCTATTTGGGAAAAATCTGGGATGAATCGGCGGTAAAAGTTTGCAAAGCCCAACATATTCTGGATTCCTTTAAATGAAGTTGGTGACGGCCAGTTAAGAATGGCATCTACCTTGTGCCTATCCATTCTGATAACTTTTGGTGTGAGGATAAAACCGAGGAACTCCACTTCGGTGACATGAAAAGAGCATTTTTCGAGTTTAGCGTACAGTTTAGTAAGGACGGAGCAGACATGCCTGACATGGTCTTCTTTTGTAGCAGAATACACTAAGATGTCATCAATATAAACCAGGGAGCAAACCTTGATTAACTCCTGCAAAACATCATTCATAAAGTACTGGAATGCAGCAGGAGCGTTTCAGAGTCCAAAAGGCATTACCTGGTATTCATACAAGCCATATTTGGTACGAAAGGTGGTTTTCCATTTGTCTCCTTTCTTCACTCGAACAAGATGGTACGCCCACCCTAAGGTCCAGTTTGGTATAGATTTGGGCGTCTTTGACTTGATCCAATAATTCGGTAATAAGGGGCAGTGGATAACGGTCTTTTACTGTGATCTGGTTTAATGCGCGATAGTCAATGCAAGTCCTCAATCTCCTTCCTTCTTTGGTGCGAAGAATAAGGGACTGGCTGCCGGTAATTTAGATGGGCGGATAAATCCATTTGCCAGGTACTGATCAAGATAAGATTTCAAATGGAGGTTTTCTGGTTCAGTAAGTGCATAGATTTGACCACAAGGAATTTGCGCATCAGGTATGAGGTCGATCTGACAATCGTAGGGCCTGTGCGGTGGTAGAGTATTGGCTTGTTCTTTCTGGAACATGTCTAGAAAATCTTGGTATTCATTTGGTAGAGTACTAGTCACACCTAGTACAATCGCCGCCGTACTGGGAGTAGCAGATGTACATAAATCTGTTTTCCCCTTTTCTTGGTAATAACAGGTGCGAGCACAATCATCGGAAAAGGCCAATTTCTTGGCAGGCCAATCTATTAGAGGGTTGTGAGCTTCCAACCATGGCATCCCTAAGATTAGTCGAAACTGAGGAGCTTTTATGAGATCGAATGCAATAGATTCTTGGTGTCCATCCTGGCACAGTAGGGTTAGTGCTGCTGTACATTGGGTTACTGGTCTGGAAGCTATTTCTGTCCCATCAACAGTAGTAATTTTTTCAGTAGTCGACGTAGAGCATACGGGAAGCCCCATCTCTGCTGCCAGATCTTGGTCTACATAATTCCCAACTGCTCCGCAGTCTATGTATGCTTCGACAGCATGCATCCGAGACAGTTGTTGGTGATTGATAAAAATTACTGGTAATGCAAAGTGTGAGGTCTGTGGCTCATCCTTCTCGCTCGACAAGCGGACCTCTACGCTTGCCGGGCTTGGTAGTTTTCTGACTCCTTGTTATTATCTTCCTTCTCTGTGGCTCCAACAGTTCTCCTTGGAGGTTTCACTGGACATTCTTTGAGGAAGTAGCCTGATTTTCCGAAATATAAGCATAATTGCTGTTGCCTTCTCTTGTCTCTTTCAGTTTTAGTTAAAGGGGGCCGTACACCTCTGATTTGCATGGGTTCTACCATGTTTTCCAGTGTACGTGGAACATTATCCTTTGACCGGACATACACAGCTCGAGTGTCTAACCTTATCCGGTCCACTTTTCGGTCTTTTTTCGGTCTTGTAATCTGTGATCTGATTGCACCACAAGGTTGATGAATTCTCCACAGTCTTTAGGTGGGTTAACCACTTGAGCAAGGACATCCTTTAGTTCCCCTCATAGACCCCGATGAAATAGTGTGTTCCTTTTTTCCTCAGGCCACCCAGCTTCAACGACTAGTCTGTTAAATGTTGCTATATATGTAAGCAAGTCTTGACTTCCTTGACGGAGTGACAAAAGTTTGTTGTCTAATGCTTGGCCTTGGGTATGACGAGCAAAGAGTTTTTCCATTTTCATCTGGAAACCCCCAAAATCATGTAACAACGGGTTATCCTGACTAACCAATGTTACCGACCAATCCGCAGCACTGCCACTCAGATATGACAAGACAAAAGCAACCCACGCTTGGTCATTAGGAAAAGTGCCAGGTCTGCAAAGGAAATGAAGACGACACTGGTTCATGAACGTTGCATACTTGTTGGGGTCCTCTGTAAATCGTTCATGTGGAGCTAAAGGAACTGCCCCAGGAAAGGTTATTTGTTCTGGATTGCTGGAAGAAGTTGGTACAGGTGCTGGCGGAATGTTATCAGGCAATGGGGTCTGTCCTGCCTGTGATCGGAGCAATTGTCTACTTATTTCGTCAGTACGATCCTTAGTAACAATCAAATCCCTCCTAAAAGTGTTGGTTTCTTGCCTGGCTGAATGTACTTCAGCGTGTAATTGTCCCAACAACTGAACTAACTGGTAATAATAATAATAATAATTATGATTCTCTGAGTCTCTGAAGTCTCCATGACGCCCAGGTAGATAATATTATTGAGGCTTTGCGTTCTGTTACGCTCACCTGATATCCACGGATGCCACCCAGCCCTGGTTGGATGATTTCCACTCTCGAACCCTCTCCCGGTCCCTTGGTAAGGCCTCTTGTTAAAGATGCGTATGCAATATACGGGAGCTGGATTCAATACCAGATTGTCATTGTTTTCCCACCTCCTTTGGCCTCAACTTGTTCCTCCCCCTTAAGCCTTCTCCTCACCTTAATATTGTAAAAGGTGGATTCTCCGTCCTGCTCCTCATGGCAGGGGCGTGTAGATGTGGGGGGCGAGCAGCGACCAAGCTACTTCACTGGTGCAAGCCCCCCTGTGGGAATCCAGGCCTGCGGTGACTCCGTAGGTTTGCTGCTTTACAATCTTTATATGCAATTCTTATGTTCCTCTTAGATTGAATAATAATGGGCCTCATTACACGGTAGGTGGTAAGGGTTTACCGGTACCGGTACTTTACCGGTACTGGTAAACCCTTACCGCCTTACTACGAGGTCCCGTTGCGGGTTGGTACATTAACGCCTGCTTTTAGCAGGTGTTAAAAAATGAACCAGCAAAGGGACCGGGGTGCTAATTACGGTACTGCAATTTGCGGTACCGTAATTAGCACCTTCCCCATTCCCATTATGCCCTGTGGGGCAAACATGGGAATGGGGGAAGGGCAACGAGGAAGGAGGAATTACCCCCTTCCCAACCTTGGAATAGGGCGGTAATTCCCCTTTCCTCCAAGGCGGTACCAGTAAATTACCAGCATGAACCATGGCGCTAATAGCGCCATGGTTTACCGCCTACTGTGTAATGAGGCCCAATGTCTTGCTTCTTTCCTTTTAGGTATGGAAAGGTATTTTGGTGTTGTCATGCAGTTTGAAGATGAGCATGGGCCGGTAGGTGAAAGCGCGGTGTGCTCGATGCTGTCCGGTGAGTAATGCACGATGCACTGCGCTGTTTCGCATTTTATATTGCTAACCTGTGTCTTTTCTCTCCTTGCAGGTTGCGATGTTCCTTGCCGAGTGCTGTAATGTTCCAGCAATGTCTCATCCCTGAGTGTGGGAAAAGCCGCCAGCCTTGATGGCCTAACAACGTCCTTTTTAAAGACATTCTCAGAGAGCCTTCTAGAACACCTTCATACGCTGTTTAATGTGATGCTTTCACAGGGTACTTGCTCTCAGACCATGGGCCATGCTAGGACCTGCTTGAATGCCCTTAGAGAGTGTTTCAGGTTGTGCAAAGGCTTCTCGTTTGTGCCTGCTCGCCCTTAGTGCTGCTGACGGATTGGAACATTTGCTCAATGCATCCCAGTTCTAACTTGGGGGTGGGCGGAGTTTATGTTTTTATTTCTTTTGACTTCCTTTTGAATTTGAATCCGCTGCTTTTGCCAAGACCTCCAATGAGGTGGGATCTCAACTGTAGCCGCAACTTATGCAACACCTTTCTTGAGTTCTCATTGTTTTTTAAATGGCAATAAAAATGTTTTCAAACTGCCCAAAAAATGGCAACCGCAGTATCCAGAAAGGCAGTATGGGCGAGAACCATGGAATAGAAGACGGGCACATTCATACGGCGGCTTGCGAATGTGAGTGACAGACCCCGGCGTGGTGTGAAGGAAGGAGAGGCTCAGCAGGCATACCAGAAGGACAGCGGGAACACCGGGAGGCTCAGCAGAGCGCCTGAAAGTACGATCGTAGCAGGAAACAGGGTTCTTCGATTCTACCCACCGAAGGAAGCCGGCAAGTGACCGCAGAGCTGCAGGAAACGCTGAAGAGACGTCCACATTGTGTGAGAAGCCAATCCAGGGAGGAAGCTTCGCCGCAGAGGCACACCATAAGTTGCAGACACCACAAACTACCGGTGAGCCGGCCCAGAGACATTTAAGACCCTGGGGCGTACCGACAAAGAGGCAATCAAGTGAATGAATAATGTGAGATTGATATTTTGGACAATACTCAAAGGTGATTTAAACACAGATCAAACTTAATGCTAAGTCAGTGTTTAAAAGAAAGAACATTTGAATATTGACAAGAAAAAGTACTGCAACGAAACCTGAATAAATACATATGCATGAGATTTCAATGTGGGGGAGAGTTGAAACAAGTGTTAACCTAAGTAAAGACAATGGACAGAATAAGGTAGATGCTGATATGATATATTGCAAGTAATAGTGAAACTAACTCTCAGGTTTGACAGTAAACAAAGATTCACCCACTGACTTCACCTCCTCCTCCGTTTCCTCACCTGTAGATTTGTCGCAGGATGAATCGTCCGAGGGGATTTGTCTTCTTTCACGCCAAGAGTCGTTAGGCTTTTCTTTGTTGGGTTTAGGGTGAGCTCCTCTGGAAGCCACACTGCCTAATGACAAGAGGTCGGCAATAGGGGCTCCCAGGGAGACCACCCCACTTCAGGGAAAAAGCACAGGCTGAAAAAAACCCTGATGTTGGTCTTCTGATCCAAGATGGTGTAATTCGGAATGAGGAAACTCCAAGTCCCAGAATGCACTGGGAGTAGCAGGGTGATGCACAGGAAGGTACAGCAAGGAAAATATGGAAGGACCGGGATGGTCGGAAACTCAAGAACAAAGGACTGGAAGTGGGAAGAAATGCAGGTAACAGGACAAGCGGCAACAAAACGGCTGGAGAAACAGAGAGAAGCGTCACAGAAGGAGAAGGGGAGTAACAGGCCCTGAAGGTGACGCTTAGGAGGGGCAGCGAAGGAAAAACACAGCAGAGGAAGGCACAGGTGAAAACACTCGAGCAGCTCTTAGACCCAACCGGAATAGCAGGGTTGGAACGCGCCGAGTGAAAGAATCGACGCATATTTAAACACGTCATCGCGCACATCGCGAAGTCGGCCACAACACCGGACCGTTACGCCAACATCGCGATGATCGCGAGTAGCTCATCTCCTCCTCCAATGCTCCCACAGTCTCCATGGAGTTCGGATCGTGACAGTATGACCCCTTTTCAACGGCACACCCCCTAGTTTCCCTGGGTGCATTTTATGAAAAAGGCGAAGGAGTCGAGGAGCCTTCAGATTCCTAGCCGGTTCCCAGGATCTTTCGGACCATGATATCCTTTCCATAGGATAAGGTATTGGACAGTCCCTTGCTTGTATCTGGAGTCCAGAATGCGGGATACCTCGTATTCTTGTGGTAACGAAGTTCTAGGGACCTTCTTCTTATAGCCCCTATTACAGGGATCTGGAACATATTCCTTGTGTAAAGATGAATAGAATACCGGATGGATCCTCTGTAAAGATTGCGGTAGTGATAATTTGAAGGCCACTGGATTGATGCATTCTGTAATGGGGAAAGGACCAAGGTATCTTGGAGAAAACTTTCCTGGATGAACCCATCTGGGTAGGAATTTGGTTGAAAGCCAGACCTTGGTACCGATCTGCCATGTGGGGTTGGGTCTTCTTCTTGGGTCGACCCATCGTTTGTAACCTTGTCTACTACGTCTCAGTATTTCTTGAGCTTTTTTATGTGTTTCTTTCAACACGCCCATTAACTGATCAAGTGAAGGGACCTTTGTGCATAGTATTTCAGGAAAGGGTAAATGTCTGGGGTTATACCCATAGGTGCAGTGGAATGGGCTCATGCCTATTGCAGAATGAAAGGTGTTATTGTAGGAAAATTCAGCAACTGGTAGGAGTTGATACCAGTTGTCTTGCACCTGGTTACAAAAGCATCTAAGATACTGTTCCAGAGTTGCATTGAGGCGTTCAGTTTGACCATTGCTTTCTGGGTTGTATCCGGATGATAAGGCTCGTTGTACTTGTAATTGTTTACAAAGAAGGGTCCAGAATTTCGAGGTGAATTGGGTTCCTCTATCCGACACAATGGCACATGGTATACCATGTAGTCGGACCACTTCACGTAGAAACTTTTCAGCCGTCATTGAAGCTGAGGGTGTGCCTGACAAGGCGATAAAGTGAGCCAGTTTACTGAACGAATCCACCACAACCATTATGGCTGTATGTCCTCCAGAATTGGGTAAGTCAACAATGAAGTCCATTGAAACATGTTGCCAGGGTCCAGCTGGGGGTTCTTCCTGTTGTAAAAGACCCAATGGTTTGGCCGTGCTATATTTGCTCTGGGCACAGATAGGACAGGAAGAGACGTATCTCTTGGTATCCTTGACGACTGTAGGCCACCAGAAATGTCTTCTAATGAGTTGCAAGGTGGCCGCTTGACCCTTGTGTCCTGCCGTTGGTGTGTCATGACACCAAGATAGGGCCATGGACTGGAGCTCTTGCGTAGGTAAATACAGTTGGTTCTCCCTAAATCAGAATTTCCCTATTCTGTTTAGTGATTCCCCCGGTGGTAAAGATGTCTTCCTTTCTGAGTCGTATACCTGTTGTAGAAACAAGTTCACTGTGCCAATAAATCTTTTTCCTGACAACAGAAGTTCTTGACCTGTGTATTTTCCTGATTCTTCTCCGTTACTTCTGGATAAAGCATCTGCAAGCTGATTGTTCCTCCCAGGTACATAGGTAAGTGTGAAGTCAAATTGGGAAAAAAAATAGGCCCATCTGGCATGTCGTGAATTTCGGCATTCCAGCTGTTGTAGCACGCTTAAGTTCCTGTGATCTGTGCGTACAAGAAAGGGGTGTTGGGCCCCTTGTAGTAAATGCCTCCATTCCTCACAGGCTCTTTTAATTGCAAGGAGTTCCTTTTCGAGTACTGAATAGTTTCGTTCACTAGGGTTTAGTGTCCTTGAATAGTAGGCGATGGGGTGTACCATTTGATCTTCCTTTTTCTGCAGAAGAGCGGCACCTATTGCGCCGTAGGAGGCGTCGGTTTCTAGAATGAAGGGTAACATCTGGTCTGGTTGTGTAAGTACCGGTGCCGTGGTAAAGGCTTCTTTAAGTTGTCTAAAAGCCTTATCTGCTTCTGGGCACCACGTAAACGTCACAGCCTTCTTTAACAGTGCAGTCAGGGGTAGGACCATTTCTGAGAATCCATTGATGAACTTTCTATAGAAGTTTGCTAGGCCTAAAAAATGCTGTATATCTTTAACTGATTTAGGTACAGGCCATTGGGTAACTGCTGCAGTCTTCTGTGGGTCCATCTCAATCAGATTTGCACTTAAGAGAAATCCTAAATATGGAACCGTCTTGCCTTCGAATATGCATTTTTCGGGTTTGGCCAGAAGGTGGTGATGACGGAGTCTTTGTAACACCTCTCTGACGTGTTGGCCATGGGCTTCCAGAGTGCTTGAATAAACCAGAATGTCATCCATGTACACTATGACTGATGTGAATAGAAGGTCTGCAAAGATCTTGTCCATAAAGCGTTGGAATTGAGCAGGAGCGTTGACTAAACCAAAGGGCATAACTCGGTATTCGTAATGTCCCAAAGGCGTCCTGAATGCGGTCTTCCATTCGTCACCTTGTTTTATTCTGAGTAGGTGATAAGCACCCCTCAGATCCAACTTGGTGAACCAGGTAGCCTTCTGTACTTCCTCCATTATATCTTTAATGAGCGGCATGGGATATCTGTCTCTAATTGTAGAACTGTTGAGGCCTCTATAATCTATACAAGGCCGGAGTTCGGTAGATCCTTTCTTTGGAATGAAGAACAGGGATGCACCTGCTGAAGAAGTGCAGGCTTGAATCAATCCGTTTTGAAGGTTGGTCTTTAAGTAGTCCCTCAAGGCTTCTTTTTCAGGGAGAGATAAGGGAAACATACGGCTAAATGGAACCACCGCCCCTGGTTGTAGTTCTATTTTGAAGTCTTCTGGTCTGTGTGGAGGCAAAGGCCTGGGATGCACATCCAAAAAAACATCAGAGTAGTCTCTGTATTGTGAAGGAATAAGGTTTACATTGCATATGGGCGTTGGTCCTTCCTGAGTTACTGATCTTTACGTGGAAGAAAGACAAGCACCCGAACAATAGTCAGATCGGAATTCTACGGTATTGGCCTTCCAGTCTATACGAGGATTATGCTTTCTAAGCCAAGGCATGCCCAGTATTACTGGAATATGTGCCGCCCTAATTAGATCAAAACTCAGTTGTTCTTGATGGAACTGCATCTGGACTGATAACTCCTGGGTTTCTTCAAGAATTGGTCCTGAAGTCAGGGGAGTGCCGTCCACACACTCAACCAGAATAGGCTGCGTCTTGGCTCTTCTTGGTATGGATTGGGCCTGGGCCCATTGGTCGTCCATGAAGTTACCAGCAGCCCTGCAGTCTAACATTGCAAGACATTCGACACCACTGTGGTTTGTCCACTTAAGCTGTACCTTGAATACCATTAAATGGTGTGAGGTGTCCAAGGTGGCTGATGGGGTAGGTAGACAGGGATTAACGGTTTGAACCCCTTCCTTGTCCCTGTTCAGGGTCGGGGTTTGTCGTTTCCCGTCCTTCTTGGAGGGACTTCCGGGCAATCTCGAAGCAGGTGTCTCTCTGAACCACAATATAAACAAAGACCTAAGTCCTTTCTTCGCTTTCTTTCTGCGGCAGTCAGAGGCCCTCTAGTCGATCCAATCTGCATAGGTTCTTCAGAACTTGACATCAAAGGTGTTTTGTCCGAAGGGATAGACAGGTGAGGAGCTAGTGGAGGGTTGGACTTGGGGCTCTTCTTCTCTATTCGCCTTTCGTTGATACGGTATTCAATCTGTGGGGCTAGTGTAATCAGGTCTTGGAAGGTGGAGGGTCTGGCTATCCGAGCCAGTTCGTCCTTTATTTCATCATGTAACCCTCTTCTAAATAGTGTTTGTTTGGCAGAATCCGGCCATCCGGTTTCTTGCGCTAATCTTTGAAAAGTGGAAATATAAGTTTGCACATCCGATGTCCCTTGTCTGGTATCCAATAGATGCTCATATGAAGAGTATTGTACTTCAGGCCTCTCAAAACGGCCACGGAACAGTTGTACGAACTGACCGTAGTCATTTAGGACAGGATCTGCGCTTGTCACAAGTGGGGTGGCCCATGCTAGAGCATTTCCCACCATGTTGGATATTAGAAAGCCGACCTTAACCTGGTCCTGCTCAAAAGCTTTAGGTCGGAATCTAAAATATACCAAACAAGCATCCAAATATTCTTTAATCCGTTTCGGGTTCCCATCAAACTTGCCACAAGATAGCGGTAACGAGGGGAGATCACCTCGGGTATCTTCCCTCTGGAGCAACTGTTGCCTTAAGGCAGTATTGTCAGCTCTAAGAGTCGCATTGTCTGTCTTTAGGGTCTGTACTTCCACATTAATCCCTTGTATAGCATTTACCAACTCCTGATATTGTTCAAGACTGGCCATTCTTGGGTGTTGCAAACTCTCAGGTTTGACAGTAAACAAAGATTCACCCACTGACTTCACCTCCTCCTCCATCTCCTCACCTGTAGATTTGTCGCAGGATGAATCGTCCGAGGGGATTTGTCTTCTTTCACGCCAAGAGTCGTTAGGCTTTTCTTTGTTGGGTTTAGGGTGAGCTCCTCTGGAAGCCACACTGCCTAATGACAAGAAGTCGGCAGTAGGGGCTCCCAGGGAGACCACCCCAGTTCAGGGAAAAAGCACAGGCTGAAAAAACCCTGATGTTGGTCTTCTGATCCAAGATGGTGTAATTCGGAATGAGGAAACTCCAAGTCCCAGAATGCACTGGGAGTAGCAGGGTGATGCACAGGAAGGTACAGCAAGGAAAATATGGAAGGACCGGGAGGGTCGGAAACTCAAGAACAAAGGACTGGAAGTGGGAAGAAATGCAGGTAACAGGACAAGCTGCAACAAAACGGCTGGAGAAACAGAGAGAAGCGTCACAGAAGGAGAAGGGGAGTAACAGACCCTGAAGCTGACGCTTAGGAGGGGCAGCGAAGGAAAAACACAGCGGAGGAAGGCACAGGCGAAAACACTCGAGCAGCGCTTAGACCCAACCGGAATAGCAGGGTTGCAACATGCCGAGTGAAAGAATCGACGCATATTTAAACACGTCATCGCGCACATCGCAAAGTCGGCCGCAACACTGGACCGTTACGCCGACATCGCGATGATCGCGAGTAGCTCATCTCCTTCTCCAATGCTCCCACAGTCTCCATGGAGTTCGGATCGTGACACTAATAAGGAAGTCCTAGTAAAGAGAAGGCACCAGGCAGCTGACATTTGGGGAAGGATACCTGGCAGGGGAGTACACCAGGGGATCTGTAATACCCCAGAAGAAGAAGGATTCCTGGCCTGTGAGTATATCAGGTAATCCACTGATGTTGTGCAAAGACTTTTTGGCAAGGTACCTGGCAGGGGAGTATACCAGGCGATCTAAGAAGGCCATAAAGAGAGGTACTGGCAATCAAATATACCAGACATTTGAAACCATATAAAGAACTCTTATATTCGGGGAAGATACCTGGCAAGGAAGTATACCAGGGTATCTAAAGTGTCCCCTTTGGCATTTGAAATTATGTAAAGAACCTTAACACTCGGGGGAAGTTGCCTGGCAGGGGAGTACACCATGGAATATGAGGAGCTCCATGAAATGATTCCTGGCAGAGGAGTACACCAGGTAATCCACCAAAGAAGAAATGTATACAAGACGTCCTGGCATCCATATCTACCAGGTGCTTTGAAAAATGTGGACGATACCTGGCAGGCAAGTATACCAGGGGATCTGAAGAACCTTTTCTACATTATGACTATAAACCGAACCGGTGGTCAGTCATAATGTAGAAAGCAATAATGTCGAAAGTCAAAATGTCGAAAACATTTTTTAGAAAACAATAATGTCGAAAAACAATAATGTCGAATTTTTTCTACATTTTTCGAATTTTTTCGAAAAAATAAATAAATATATATATAATTAAAATGTGTTGAGTATGAGGGGTGAGAAGGTGGCGTGGGGGTTGGGGGGCTGGGGCGTGTTGGGTGAGGGGGGTTGGGGGAGGACCCCCCTAGTAAATGATACTCTTCTTGTTTATGTATTTATTGATAGTGCTAATTGACATTTTTTTTTTACATTTTTTTTTTCTAAAAATTGACTCTTTTCATTATATGTATAGGTTTTCGACATTATTGTTACATTTTTGTAAGTCGATATTTTTTTTATCTACATTATGACTATAAACCTGAAGAACCCATGGGAGGATTCCTAGAAGAAGAGTATGCCAGGCAATCCACCAGAGTTGGAACGAAAAGTTTAATAGTGATGCAAAATATTTGGCAAGTAAGTATACCAGGAAATCAATAAAGTGCATGAAAGAAGTTCTGATATGTAAATACACCAGCCAAACCTTTTAATTTTACAAACCAAGAAACCTTGTGAATCCAATATAAGAAAATGTTGTTCAAGTGAAACACTTTTGTTACAAAGGCATTGTTGGATGTTGTGGAAATTATTGTGTGAACAAGAACTTTCTGAATCCAGGGCAAAAGTCTCAAGAAATTGTTGGATAAAGAGACACTCTTGTGATACAAAGAAATTGTTGTTTAAAAGAGACACTTTGGCCTCCTACTAAAAATCCAGGGGAGAGGCACCATCCTTTGGATCCAAGGGTTTCTCCTTGGAAAACCCTTTTTGGATTCATCTTTATATTTTGAACAGGAACATTTTGCACTAAACATAAGTCAGAGACATTTCCTTGCACCTTTAGTAGTTTGTTTCTAGTGTGAGGGTCAGTTTAGAATTATTTGGACACAAGGACGGTTTCCAAGCTACTAACTACTTGACTCAGACTGATTCTTAGTTTTAGTTTCTTAAGTAGGGAACCTCTTTCTTTTAGGATAGGGCTGGGGAGAGGGTGTTTTTCCGAACCATTTTTTTAAAACATAATGTCTGACAATAAGAATACTACAACTTTGTGTCCACCTCTTATTTTTTTTTTTTAATTAGTTTTTATTGAGTTTTCAAGGTTAAATCACAACCTGTTTCCCCCTCCACCCTACAGTCCAACCAATCCCCCCCCCCCCCGCTCCCTCACCTGAATGCCACAAAATGAAAGTTAACATAAACAATGTAGTGGTAACAACATATTACAACATTAGCCTTTGTTCAGTATATCAAGCAATACCCAGCGGGTGCAGTCTTAGAGGGCAATACTGGATGTTAAAGTCTTTATATAAAGATTTTTGCACAACATTCCAGTCTTTAGTGAATATGGAAAGAACCCCCTGTAGAGAGCATGTCATCTATTCTAGTGATAAAAAGTGCCATACTTTATCAAACCATTCAGGTATTTGAATTGGCTCTTGCTCTTCCAATTCTGGGCAATTACAAGCAAAGCAGCTAGTTGCAAAATCACAAATGCTTTCTGGACAGTTTTCGGCCAGCATCTAAATTCATCGTCAATCATAATAAACAGACAAGTTTGTAAAGAGAAAGGAGTTTGAATAGTGAAGATTTCAAAAATATATGAGTTCACTTCTTTCCAGTATTGGGCTAACCTCGGGCAGCTCCGCCAAATGTGTTCCCAATTCCCAATATGGTCACAATCCATCCAGCAATTATCAGATATGGTAGGTTTCATTTGGGCTAGACAGGCTGGTGTGTAGTGCCAGTGCACCATGTGTTTGAGCCAGAATTCTTTTATTTGAATCGATCTGGTGAATTTGGGGATTGTTCTCCTAAGTGTCTCCCAAACCTGGTCAGTGATCTGTTCTCCCAATGTGACCTGCCACTGTGTTGTGTAGCTTATTTTAGTTTTGGGTGACCCTTCCCCCAATATTCTGTATAGATTGGAGATCAGAGGCTTGTTCCCTGGGTTGGATATCACATAATGTTCAAATGGTGGCAATTCCCTGGTACATTAATCGAAGAGCTAAAATCCAGTGTTGCACCTGGAAATATTGAAACCTGGATTTTTCTTGAAGTCCCAATTCCTGTTTGCATTGTTTACATGGTTTTACCATGTCCCCCACAAACATATCACGCAACTTAACGCACCCAGCTAGCTTCCATTCCCTGAATGCATTTGGTTCCAGGCCCGGGGTGAATTGGCGTAAAAGGTGAAGGGTAAGTTGTTATAACATGTTTTTTTTTTTACTGCATCATTCCAGGTGTTCTCTACTGTATGCATGATTTCACTCAGGTGTATGTTCGTTGGGCAATCTGATCTTGGTAACCTTAGAGCCCCCCACAGCTAGTTCCATCTGGACCCAGTGCTTCTCAACTATGTCTGAGGACCATTCTTTTAGAACCCTAATTTGCACCGCTCAGAAGTATGTCAAAACATTTGGAAGACCCATCCCTCCCATGTCTGGTGATAGCATCGGTGTAGTTAGGGCTATCCATGGGGTCTTATTTTGCCACACAAAGGCCGAGAAAGCCTTATGTCTTTTACGAAAGAAAGATAATGGAACCTTAATGGGTAGCGCTTGAAATAGGTAGAGTGTTCTAGAGAGAGTGACCATTTTCACTGAGTTGATATGGCCCAACCATGAGATTGAAAGTGGGTCCCACTTTTTAAGTTGAGATTCAATGAAAACGTACTGAAATGTCGCCGACATTTGTGCGCCCCCACAGTCACTGCAACTTCGGGGACGCACAAAATACTGACTGCCATTACTGCCCCCAAGAGCGGGGGTTGCAGGGGTGTCCCTGCTCTTCCTGGGAGCAGTAATGGGAGTCAGGGGTTTGGGGATGTCCCCTGCTTAACACTGTGTTAAGCGGGAGACAAGAACGTAAAAACAAAATAAAAACACCTGCAGAGTCAGCTCCGACCCACGAAAGTGGTAGGAACCGACGCTGCAGGGATAACAGGGAGACGGCGCCGCACACAGTAGTGTGCTGCTGTGAAGGTACGTGGGGTGGGGCGGGAAAGGCAGGGGGATGCATGGTGGGGGGGTGGGTAAAGGGATCTATTTGATTGCTGCGCAGTGCCGTAATTGGCACCGAAATTTTCGTCTGCGTAGTTACGGGTGGCGCAGTGATCACATAGATTCGATTCAATGTCCTTTAATGGGGGGAGGTTATTAGCTGCGTATAGACTTTTAAGAGATGGAGTGATCTTTACCAACAGTAAGATAATTACTTCTTGCACCCGTCTGAGCCACGTCTGAGCCTGCAAGTTAACAATTTCCACGGGTGATAGAGATAAGTTTCAAATCTCAGATTTATGCACATTGATTTTCAGCCCAGCAACTGCCCCGAATTTCTCAAATTCTTGTGTAGATTATTGTATTGGGTTTGATGGATCCGTGAGCAACATATCATCGGCGTAAGCCATTATTTTATGCTGAGTACCGCCGAACATAACGCCTATTATACTCTGTTTTTCACTGATTTTAGCCAATAACGGTTCCAGATATAGTGCATATAACATTGGAGAGAGAGAGGTGACACCCCTGTTTGGTACCACAATGAAGGGGGATTAGAGACAAAAACTGGTCATTTATTGACAGTCTTGCGGAGGGATTTTGGTAATTTGCTCTGACCCATTTAATATAATTTGGACCAAAGCCCATTTTCTCTAGCGTCAAAAAAAGAAAAGACCATTCCACGCGTTCAAATGCCTTTGCAGCGTCTATTGAAATAAGAACTGCAGGGATGTGTTTTTTCTCCACCTTCTCTAATATATGACATACTCTGTGTATATTGTCGTGTGTTTGCTTAGATTTAATAAACCCTGTTTGGTCATTATGTATTAATGATGGTAAGATATCTACAATTAGACTGGCCAATACTTTAGTGAATATATTGGCGTCTAATTAATGAATGCAATTTGTCAGGTCTTTGCCAGGTTTGGCGAACAGAATTATTTTTGCTTCTTCCATGGTAGATGCTATTTGGCCCCTTTGCAAAAAATAGTTGAACAGCTTGGTAAGAACGAGAGATTGAGTATTACTGTATGTTTTATAAAACCTAGCCGGGAATTTGTCTGGACCAAGTGACTTATTGAGTGGAAGTCCACGGAGGACTTGACATCAAAGTCCTCTTCAGTTGTAATATATTTTTGTAGTAAGGTTTGGGCTTCTGTCTTCCAGAATTCAGGGAGTTCTATCAATTTTAAGTAATTGATTTGCATGGAAGGGTATGGCATATCGGATTATATAAATTGGAATAAAATACATGAAATTGTGTTAGAATACCAGTAGTTTCAGAGGTTGTCTCCCAGAAGGCAAATTTATTTGTTGTATAATCGGGTAAACCGTTTTTTGATGGAGTTTGGCTGCCAGGAGACTATCTATTTTGTTAGCTTTTATGTAGTAATACCTCTGTTTCAGCAATAAGAGAGCTTTTTCAGCTTTTTTTGTGAGGGGAAGGTTTAGCTTTCTGGCCGCTGCACAGAATGCTTTCTGCATACCTGGCCTGTATTTGTTTCCATTTCCATTTCCATTTTTTTCATAATAGGTGATAATTCTGTCTCCAATTTTAATTTGAGGGGTTTGCGTCTTTTGGCGTCAGCAGCATTGAGAATACCCCTCATAGTAGCTTTGAACGCATCCCAAATAATATTGATTGAAATCTCGCCCTTTTAAATTTAGATTGAAATATTTGGTGATGTGTATGGTTATTTAGTTTCTAATCGCAAGATCCTGAATTAAAGCAAGTGGAAATTCACAGGACCAGAGCTCCGACTTGATGTTTGGGATATCTAATACTACCGTAATTGGGGCATGGTCTGAGAGAATAATTGGATTTGTGGTAATTTGTGTTATGCTACCCAACAATGGAGTAGAAGACTAAACATAGTTGATTCGGGAAAATGACCTATAAACATGAGAGTAGAAAGAATAGCCTTTTTACTCCCCCTTCAGAGCAAGCCAAATGTCTACTAAGGATAGGCTCGCAAATATGTCATGCAGCCCGTTCGATGGGGTGGGTGGAGCACAGTGTGTTACCCTGCTTCTGTCCCAGGCTGGGTCCCATGGCAGATTAAAGTCCCCTAGTATTAATAAGTCACCTCCCATAAATAGCTCCAGTAAGCCCATCACTTGTTTCAAAAATCCATCCTGGCCAGAGTTGGGGGCATATATTGTTGCTGCTGTTATTTTGATAGTGGATACCACAAGGACCACAAAAACATATCTACCCACCTATTTTTGATTGTGAAGTATCTGGTGACCACTGCATTCTTTAACGGCAATTACGACACCTGCGGTTTTGCTTGTAGCACATGCCTCAATTATTCTAGGATAATAACATAGGCAGGGTTGGTTTCTATCAGATTTAGAAATATGGGTTTCTTGAAGCGCCACCAAGTCAGGTTGGTGCCGCCTCAAGAAAGACTCCAACTTCCTACGTTTTTGCGGGTTGTTTAGGCCGTTTACATTCCATGTCAAGGATATTTGAAATAGGATAGGACTTCATCTGCATTCAACCACTTTTTTTATATTGTCCGACAAGCAGAATGTTTGAATGCTGGCGAGACCAAGTGCAACAGCAAACCACAAGCTAGTACTGGTGCATGAGATGGCAATGTGGGGGAAAACTAGACCATGTTGAATTGTAGGTATATGTGAGGTGTGGCAAAGGGCTAAAGGATATTGACACATTGTTACTTTACATAGCATACTTTACCATTACAGGTAAGATTCCCATCCTCATCAGATTGCTCCCCCCTCCCTCCTGACAGCCCCTCAACATAACTGCTCTCAGGTAACACCACCCGACGCCCTGAGCACCATGTCCTCCCAAAAGTTCCCAGGTGTGAATCACAGTATCTAACTTGCTCTGGGACAAACTCACCCGGCTGCAATCCACTTTTAACACCTGCAGAAAAAGGTGCAGGAAGTACTAGCTCCCCCATCTGTTACTAAGCACAGATCGATACCAAAAAAGAAAGACATGCTATGTCTTGCTGCGTTTCAGGGATCCATCAGATCCATCAGGTCCATGAGTTGCTCCATCCGGCAAAAAATTTCCGTTGAGAACAGTCAGTTAAAACCATTATGATGATGATGATTATGATTTATGGATCGGGCCCCTCAGTCGCGAGCGCCATTCCTCTTTTTGCAGGTCCCTGCGGTTCTTTTTTTGTTCGTGTACTGATTTGCCATTCTCCAGTTTTAGGTTTTGCACCTTTTGCTGCTGCGTCAAGTTGGGTGCTTTCCGATGACACCCCTGTAGCGTCTTTCTCTATTTGTAACAGGGTCAGCCCTGCCTCCATGGACGTTAATTAATAGGCCAAACGGAAAAGTCCATCTGTATCTTATACCCCGGGTTTGAAGAACTTGCACCACATCCTGGATATGTTGACGTTTTTGGCGGGTTATCCTAGAGCAAAGGTCTTCAAACCGGGGGGATTGAGGGCGGGGGGAGGGCGCGAGGACCCAGCACGAAAAGTAAAATAAATAAATAAAACATATATATATATATATATATTTTTTTTTTTTGTGCAGGATATGGGCATGGGCGGCTTACATGGTCGGACAGGACCATAAAACAGCTCAGGCACCAATGAAAAAGTGTCCCGCAGTTGCAAATGGATATTCATTCCTTTAGGCACATACTGTTTGAATAGTACCTAAGGGGGTGTTTTTTGTTAAAATGTAAGCAAATTGTGATATTAAAGAATATTTATTCAGCAACAATGGTCAAAACTACTAGCTGCATAGTGAAGTAACTCATCAAACTGGCCCACATTGGCCAAAAGAAGTGACCCATTTTGACTGGCCTACACTAATGTTTTGCGTTTTTGGTATGGGCGTTGCCCTATTACCCGATAGGCCAGTCCGAGCCTGGCGGATATCCATAATGGGCTCGGGGCGTCCACCCAGTGGCCCCCTCATCCATTATGGAGGAGCCAGCCCAGTGAAACACTGAGCACTCCCTCAGCTGCTTTTTCCAGCTGAGGGAGTGCTCTTGGGCTGGCTGAACTGTAAAAAGGAAACACTGTTTACCTTTGACAGTTCAGTACCCCAGCCACACATGCTCCCTGAGCTATGCAAGGCTGGGGGCATTTTGCTTCGCCAGCTTTACATAGCTCATTGGAAATGCTGGCTGGGGCATGTCTGCATGTGTGAGGGCGAGCTCCTGCACCTCCTCGCACATACGGACAGAGCAACCTGGAGTGGGGCATTTCAGCACCCACGCGCAGGTCCCTGCAGAAGGTACATTTATGTTAATTTCTTTTTTATTTAAATATGTGTATGGATGCATGTATGCTTGTGTTATGAGTGAGTGTATGGTGATGGGTGCTAGTATGAATGATAGTGATTTCTGTGTGAAGGTGTGTGTGTTTGTTTTGTTCCGTTTAGCTGATTTTGGCAAGTGGGGCGCAAGGGGCGAAGGAGGGTTGTAGAACAAAGGTATTTTAAAAATGGCTTTCTTGCACAATGCCCCTACCCACCTGCCAAAATCAGCTCTCCTTCTGAGGCGCTGTGGAGCCCAGGGGACAGGGATGGTATTTTTTTTTTATCTATCGTAGATGTCCAGTCAAAAATACCATGCTTCCCCCCCCTACCCCTCCAGCGCCAATTGTTTGTCTTTTTACACATTTTTTTTTGAAATGTATGCTAAAAAATGCAACATTTTAACCCATTGTTTAAAAAAAAATCACGGGGGAAAACCCCCCGGACCCTACTTGATTGGTTTGGGCTCCCTCGCTGCACTCGGTCACTGTGGCTTTTTTGTGGGAAATATTTATGCCCCTCCACTTAGAAAATTCACCAGCTCCCACTGGCCCTCGGACTGTGTTTGGAACGGGGTGGGGGGAGCCAAGGGTCTTTGGTGGGAGCAGGATGAACGGGAGCACTGGAATAGTGGTGGGAGCAGGGTAGGGAGAGCCCAGGGTCTGTGATGGGGTGGAGAGAGTCCAGGGACTGGGTAGGAGTGGGATGAGGGAGCCCAGCAACTGTGATCAGAGCAGGTGGTGGAGCCCAGGGAGTAGGGTGCGGTGACAGCGCACAATAGTTCATAGCCATTTGTACATACTGTCCATTTCACATTTTAGGGAGGGCCCGGCCTGCCCAAATTTTGCTCAGGGGGGGCCCAGGCCAAAAATGTTTGAAGACCACTGTCCTAGGGAGAACTTGATAAAATTGAATTTCAGTTCCATTGCATGATATCGCCGCAGAGGCCCTCACTTCCTTGAGCATAGATTCTTTTTGAGGATGAAGTGCACAAGCTGCCAAGACATTTGGGGGGTGGGTGCCGGGTTAAAATCTTTTCGGTAAAACCCTGTGGACCCAGTCAAGAGGAATAACAATAGGTTCCACTCCAGCTAATAGATTTGCGAATATCTGGATTGGGACTTCTTTTAGTCCTGAATCTAAGATCGTTTCTGGAAGATTCCTAATCAAGATATTGGATCGACGTGATCTGTTTTCCAGATCCTCATATTGGAGTTCTAAGTTATGTGTTATTCTGGATATGTCTTCCATTGCTATATTCGTTTGTTTGCTGTCTGCTTCCAGAGTTTGAATGGCTTGTTTATTTAGATCGACACGTTCTGCCAGGGATGTCATTTCTTTACTGACTTCAGCAAGTGAGTTCTTAATGTCAGCCGTAAATGCTGTAAATTGTGATTGGAAGTTCATAGTGAACCAATCCTGAAATTCTTGGAAGCTTTTAGTGAAATCTTCCTTGGAGGCCGCCATGTCGGGGGATGCTTGTTGCGAGGAAGGGTACTTTGGCTTGGCTGTGGATCCAGGGAGAGATTTGTTACTTGCCCAGAGTTTTTCTAGCGTTTTTTGTGATTTGTGTAGTGATAGATGTTGCCCTGGTTGACCACGTTTATCTCTGCGCCACAACATATATCAGCTGGCGTTAAGAGCCTTGGGAAAATTCTCCCTGGTGCTTAGATCGCTAGCGCGTAATCTGACCGCTCCCAAGAATTATTTATGCGGCCCTTTGTGCCAGAGAAGTTATATGCCAGGAAGCACAGGGTCCGCTGTCGGAGACCCAAATGGACCCTTTTATTTCAGAGGCGTGTCCCCTATATACATGTGTGACAGGCCTTTATTCCCAGTAGCAAACTGTGCAGCTGTAAGTTTGGCCCAGACCGGAGCCTTGTTGTTAGAGGGTCTGTGGCGAGATGTAGCCACTTGATGAGAGGCTGGGGTTGCACCCCCGCTAGAGGGTGTGCTGGTTCTGCTTGTTAGTGGGACGTACTTATGAATGTGGCTACTAGCTGAGAGTTGATTGAGCACCACACGCTTTTCCAGATAGGTTAGTGGTTCCCTTTGCTGATTTAAATGAACAGCGAGATTGTTCGCAGTATGCTGTTACCGCAGGATTGGCAGTGGGAGATAGCCTGAAGAAGTCAGCAAACAGTTCATATAAAAAATGGTGATTTAGAACGCTTGCATTTAATATAGGTTGTTGGGCGCTGCCCTCCCTTTCCTCTGCATACCCCAGGGAGTTCTCAATACCTTTGGGAGACCTTTGGAACCCTAGGGCAGGATCTCCCCGCTCATGACAGTTAGATACTGCCGCCGGGATATTTCTTTTAAGCTCCTTGTACTCGGGGCTTGTTATTGACACAGTACCTGTTCGGTGAGTGCTTGCAGCTGCTGTCATCCCTCATTTGTTGTGGAGCGATGTTTCATCTCGGGCATTGAGGGACGATGTGTAGAGTGTGCGATCCAGGGCCTACCGGAGCGCCCACGCTTTTGTACGCGCTGATGGTGTGGCTGCAGGGATCCACATCTAAGGGCGTGGTTATTCCTCTTTGCTTGATGGTGCAGCTGTGCTCAGAAGTCTAAATCTTATGCCGCAGTGGTGACGAGGTGGTAAGAAGTAACCCCTGTTTGTGCTGCCCAAGAGTTAGAAAGTATTATAAATTAAGTTCCAGATGGATGACTCAATGTGAAGATGGCGAGTGCTCCAACACATCTTCCGTGTTCAGCTGCCATTTTGGAATCCACCTCTCATTTCGAATGGATTATGTCCTCCAACGTATTCCACATCTTTGACATGTAATGTCCACGATGTGGAATACGTTGGAGGAACATCCAATCGAAAGAACGTTACCAGAATCTACCTGATTCTGACTATCTGCCGGAGAACCACGTAAGGGAGGATAAACTCCAAAGAGGCAGGAAACCACAGAATCAAAATAAACCTTCAGATGTTATTCTTAATGACACCCATGTGCCTTTGCAACATGCCTGTATGGCTTATTGTGACACAGTTAAATAATTCCCAAGTTTTCTAGACAAACAACCTTATTTACCTTCTCCCCCTTTAAGAACTGAGACGATGAAGAGCGATGGAACAATGAGGATGACCAGAAGGGGTAAGCAAACTCTTCGTTCTAGCCTTTGGAAAGTGTTAACTAATGCCTGGAAGTTTAAAACACACATAGCTGAACAGAATACAAGTAAGAGGCAGAGACTGCAGCGGAACGCAGCTTGTTCTGACCCTGGCTGGAATGCCGGAAGCGAGCATACTGTGGAAGGCCGCCTGGAGGCTGATGAGAACGGTATGCAGAGAGACCGGCCAAGAGAGGTTCACCACTTTATTTCTATAGGCAGCTGGAGCCACCAGAAGCAAAGGAAGATAAAGCTGGAGCCAAATGGCTAACAGGATGCACCCCCAGTCAGCGAACTGAAGGAGAAGAAGGCCGAGGGACCCGGCAAGTCCTAAGAGAGTGAGTGGGTTACTGGAGTGCTTCAGAGCAAGGGTTGCATATCATTAACAGCGAGAGAAAGCCCAATTAAAATAATTGGAGGAACTAATACAGATACGCACAGTGTTAAGAAAGCGTTGGTGACCCGAATCTTGGAAAGAGAGATTGATACAAATACGAACAGTATTAAGAAACGGTTTATGACCCAATACTTTTTTGTTAAAATGTAAGCAAATTGTGATATTAAAGAATATTTATTCAGCAACAATGGTCAAAACTACTAGCTGCATAGTGAAGTAACTCATCAAACTGGCCCACATTGGCCAAAAGAAGTGACCCATTTTGACTGGCCAACACTAACGTTTTGCGTTTTTGGTATGGGCGTTGCCCTATTACCCTATAGGCCAGTCCGAGCCTGGCGGATATCCATAATGGGCTAGGGGCGCCCACCCAGTGGCCCCCTCATCCATTATGGAGGAGCCAGCCCAGTGAAACACTGAGCACTCCCTCAGCTGCTTTTTCCAGCCGAGGGAGTGCTCCTGGGCTTGCTGAACTGTAAAAAGGAAACACTGTTTACCTTTGACAGTTCAGTACCCCAGCCGCACATGCTCACTGAGCTATGCAAGGCTGGGGGCATTTTGCTTCGCCAGCCTTAAATAGCTCATTGGAAATGCTGGCTGGGGCATGTCTGCATGTGTGAGGGCGAGCTCCTGCACCTCCTCGCACATACGGACAGAGCAACCTGGAGTGGGGCATTTCAGCACCCACGCGCAGGTCCCTGCAGAAGGTACATTTATGTTAATTTCTTTTTTATTTAAATATGTGTATGGATGCATGTATGCTTGTGTTATGAGTGAGTGTATGGTGATGGGTGCTAGTATGAATTATAGTGATTGCTGTGTGAAGGTGTGTGTGTTTGTTTTGCTCCGTTGAGCTGATTTTGGCAAGTGGGGGGCAAGGGGCGAAGGAGGGTTGTAGAACAAAGGTATTTTAAAAATGCCTTTCTTGCACAATGCCCCTACCCACCTGCCAAAATCAGCTCTCCTTCTGAGGCGCTGTGGAGCCCAGGGGACAGGGATGGTATTTTTTTTATCTATCGTAGATGTCCAGTCAAAAATACCATGCTTTACCCCCTACCCCTGCAGCACCAATTATTTGTCTTTTTACAAAACATTTTTTGAAACGTATGCTATAAAATGCAACATTTTAACCCATTATTTAAAAAAAAAAACACGGGGGAAAACCCCCCGGACTCTACTTGATTGGTTTGGGCTCCCTCGCTGCACTCGGTCACTGTGGCTTTTTTGTGGGAAATATTTATGCCCCTCCACTTAAAAAATTCACCAGCTCCCACTGGCCCTCGGACTGTGTTGGGAACAGGGTGGGGGGAGCCAAGGGGCTTTGGTGGGAGCAGGATGGACGGGAGCACTGGAATAGTGGTGGGAGCAGGGTGGGGAGAGCCCAGGGTCTGTGATGGGGTGGAGAGAGTCCAGGGACTGGGTAGGAGTGGGATGAGGGAGCCCAGCAACTGTGATCAGAGCAGGTGGTGGAGCCCAGGGACTATACTGGGAGTAGGGTGCGGTGACAGCGCACAATAGTTCATAGCCATTTGTACATACTGTCCATTTCACATTTTAGGGAGGGCCCGGCCTGCCCAAATTTTGCTCAGGGGGGGCCCAGGCCAAAAATGTTTGAAGACCACTGTCCTTAGGAGATCTTGATATAATTGAATTTCAGTTCCATTGAATGATATCGCCGCCGAGGCCCTCACTTCCTTGAGCATAAATTCTTTTTGAGGATGAATTGCACAAGCTGCCAAGACATTTGGGGGGTTGCTGGGTTAAAATCTTTTCGGTACAACCCTCTGGACCCAGTCAAGAGGAATAACAATAGGTTCCACTCCAGCTAATAGATTTGCGAATATCTGGATTGGGACTTCTTTTAGTTCTGAATCTAAGATCGTTTCTGGAAGATTCCTAATCAAGATATTGGATCGACGTGATCTGTTTTCCAGATCCTCATATTGGAGTTCTAAATTATCTGTTATTCTGGATAGGTCTTCCATTGCTATATCCGTTTGTTTGCTGTCTGCTTCCAGAGTTTGAATGGCTTGTTTATTTAGATCGACACGTTCTGCCAGGGATGTCATTTCTTTACTGACTTCAGCAAGTGAGTTCTTAATGTCAGCCGTAAATGCTGTAAATTGTGATTGGAAGTTCATAGTGAACCAATCCTGAAATTCTTGGAAGCTTTTAGTGAAATCTTCCTTGGAGGCCGCCATGTCGGGGGATGCTTGTTGCGAGGAAGGGTACTTTGGTTTGGCTGTGGATTCAGGGAGAGATTTGCCCAGAGTTTTTCTAGCGTTTTTTGTGATTTGTGTAGTGGTAGATGTTGCCCTGGTTGACCACGTTTATCTCTGCGCCACAACATATATCAGCTGGTGTTAAGAGCCTTGGGAAAATTCTCCCTGGTGCTTAGATCGCTAGCACGCAATCTGACCGCTCCCAAGAATTATTTATGCGGCCCTTTGTGCCAGAGAAGTTATATGCCAGGAAGCACAGGGTCCGCTGTGGGAGACCCATATGGACCCTTTTATTTCAGAGGCGTGTCCCCTATATACATGTGCGACAGGCCTTTATTCCCAGTAGCAAGCTGTGCAGCTGTAAGTTTGGCCCAGACCGGAGCCTTGTTTTTAGAGGGTCTGTGGCGAGATGTAGCCACTTGATGAGAGGCTGGGGTTGCACCCCCGCTAGAGGGTGTGCTGGTTCTGCTTGTTAGTGGGACGTACTTATGAATGTGGCTACTAGCTGAGAGTTGATTGAGCACCACACGCTTTTCCAGATAGGTTAGTGGTTCCCTTTGCTGATTTAAATGAACAACGAGATTGTTCGCAGTATGCTGTTACCGCAGGATGCCAGTGGGAGATAGCCTGAAGAAGTCAGCAAACAGTTCAGATATAAAATGGTGATTTAGAACGCTTGTATTTAATATAGGTTGTTGGTAGCTGCCCTCCCTTTCCTCTGCATACCCCGGGGAGTTCTCAATACCTTTGGGAGACCTTTGGAACCCTAGGGCAGGATCTCCCCGCTCATGACAGTTAGATACTGCCGCCGGGATATTTCTATTAAGCTCCTTGTACTCGGGGCTTGTTATTGACACAGTACCTGTTCGGTGAGTGCTTTCAGCTGCTGTCATCCCTCATTTGTTGTGGAGCGATGTTTCATCTCGGGCATTGAGGGACGATGTGTAGAGTGTGTGATCCAGGGCCTACCGGAACGCCCACGCTTTTTTACGCGCTGATGGTGTGGCTGCAGGGATCCACATCTAAGGGCGTGGTTATTCCTCTTTGCTTGATGGTGCAGCTGTGCTCAGAAGTCTAAATCTTATGCCGCTGTGGTGAGGAGGGGTAGGAAGTAACCCCTGTTGTTGCTGCCCAAGAGTTAGAAAGTATTATAAAGTAAGTTCCAGATGGATGACTCAATGTGAAGATGGAGAGTGCTCCAACACATCTTCCGTGTTCAGCTGCCATTCTGGAATCCACCTCTCATTTCGAATGGATTGTGTCCTCCAACGTATTCCACATCTTTGACATGTAATGTCCACGATGTGGAATACGTTGGAGGAACATCCATTCGAAAGAACGTTACCAGAATCTACCTGATTCTGACTATCAGCCGGAGAACCACGTAAGGGAGGATAAACACCAAAGAGGCAGGAAACCACAGAATCAAAATAAACCTTCAGATGTTATTCTTAATGACACCCATGTGCCTTTGCAACATGCCTGTATGGCTTATTGTGACGCAGTTAAATAATTCCCAAGTTTTCTAGACCAACAACCTTATTTACCTTCTCCCCCTTTAAGAACTGAGACGATGAAGAGCGATGGAACAATGAGGATGACCAGAAGGGGTAAGCAAACTCTTCGTTCTAGTCTTTGGAAAGTGTTAACTAATGCCTGGAAGTTTAAAACACACATAGCTGAACAGAATACAAGTAAGAGGCAGAGACTGCAGCGGAACGCAGCTTGTTCTGACCCTGGCTGGAATGCCGGAAGCGAGCATACTGTGGAAGGCCGCCTGGAGGCTGATGAGAACGGTATGCAGAGAGACCGGCCAAGAGAGGTTCACCACTTTATTTCTATAGGCAGCTGGAGCCACCAGAAGCAAAGGAAGATAAAGCTGGAGCCAAATGGCTAACAGGATGCACCCCCAGTCAGCGAACTGAAGGAGAAGAAGACAGAGGGACCCAGTAAGTCCTAAGAGAGTGAGTGGGTTACTGGAGTGCTTCAGAGCAAGGGTTGCATATCATTAACAGCGAGAGAAAGCCCAATTAAAGTAATTGGAGGAACAAATACAGTGTTAAGAAAGCGTCGGTGACCCGAATCTTGGAAAGAGAGATTGATACAAATACGAACAGTATTAAGAAACGGTTTATGACCCAATACTTGGAAAGAGAGATTGATACAAATGCAAACAGTGTTAAGAAATTGTTGGTGACCCAATACTTGGAGAGAGAGGTTGATACGAATATGAACAGTGTAACGCAAGGGTCGGTGACCCAATATTTGAAAAGAGAAGTTGATACCAATAAGAACTTAGCTGAGAAAGGGTTGGTGACCGGAAAATACTGGAAAAACATTATTTCTTGGATGAGAGAATGAGTGGATGCAGAACAGAAAAACCCTGGCAGGATAGTGTACCAGGCAAACAGTGAGTCTGGGACTCACATCAATGAAAGGATATAAAGCCCTGGCAGCAGGGTACATCAGGTCCTGTCGGAATCTGGGATCCGCATCCAAGAAACTGAACTCTGATACCCTGGCAGGAGAGTACACCATATCCTGGCAGGAGAGTACACCAGGGGTGAGAAGAGAAGTAAACCTGAAACCGTGGAACAGTGAGAACGAATACAAAAGGGAAAACCCATACCCCGTTTAAGGATCAGTGATAAACTCGCAACACCCTGGCAGGAGAGTACACCAGGGGTAAAAAGAGGAACAGTCAAAGGAAAAGGGAAGAACCATACCCCTTTAAGGTTAATTGAGATACAGAGTGTGATAAACTGACTAGTTAAAATAATTTTATATTTAAAGAAGACTCAAGGGAAGAGTCTTCCTCATTGAGCTGTGATAACGTGACATTCTGCATCCAGCAGCGTAACGCTCACCGTGTCTGCAAGCCTGCATCCAGTCTTCTGCCACGCCCGCCTCGAGTCTGCAGCTCCTAGAAAAAGGGAGGAACAGAAGGAGAAGAGGTTAGAATAAGAGCAAAACCTTCAATCCTTACCTGAATTCCGGATCCACCGCACCTTCGAGCTGGAAGAAAGAAGCATTTTACGCGCGCCGCCTCGCCTGCTGCAGCGCCGCGCTGAACTCACCGGTCTTCGCAGCATCCTCACGATCCACCGCATCCTTCTGCACGTTCCCGCCGCACTCTGGCACCTAAGGGGAACACAAGAACCGCAAAGGTGAGCCAAGGGAATAAACAGAGGCAATAGTAACTACCCCCATAGACTTAGCTGATTACCGCCGGGGGTACTATTCCTCTTTACAGTTCGGCGCAGTCTCCATTGCATCCTCGCCATACCCCGGCCCCTAAGGGGAACAAAAGGACAACAAGGTGAGATGAAGGGACTAACAAGGGGAACTCTTCTCACCACAATAGACTTACCTAATTTTACCGCCGAGGCATTATTCCCCGAACTTCATATTTTCTCTCCACACCTGAATAAGGGAGCAAGCCACAGGTTACATTCTGGCCTTATTTTATTGAACTATGTAGGATAAGCCAAATCCTTACCTGAACTTCGTCAGCTACCACGAGGAACTCTTCGCTGGGGTCAAGCTGCAAACTGCAAGGAATCGGACAAGAGTGAAAGTCAGACATGTGAACTCTTAAGAACTACATACTTTTCGGAGTCAATATTGTTCTGGAACTCACCAATTCCTTCGAGCCAGTGAAGCAACTGGTTATCAACGCGCCCCTGCGCTCAATGCAGGATGGAGAGCTCATCTTTTCAAACCATCAGAAGAATATTCCTACGGGCCAAGCAAACGAAGCTAGGTGGGCCAGTCCGTCATCTCGGCCCTACGCGTCACATTGGTGGAGACCGCAGCTGTCCAGTTCAGATCGATGCCTCTGTGGGAGCCAGGTGAGCGTAACAGCTTCTTTCATGTTGTTATTCGACAGATTGAAGTGTTCTTACTGTTCTGCTTTCTATTTTATGATGATTGCAGAGTGGTGCCGGAGACTTGTGCGATGATGAAAAAGCGTGGACGACTGAACTAACTGAACACAGGTTGATCTTGATTTAAGCATTGTTTTGCAGGCCTATTGGCATATTGAACCTCACTGAGACTGATCCCAACAGGTACTGTCTATATTACATCCTGTTTTGCAAGGGTTGTGCTCTGAATGGTCTTTCGGTCCATATTTCTGATGTCTAGCATACTATTGAAGTTTGAATCACCTGATATGTGGGCTTTGCATGTCAGTTTTGGTTCATTTGAATCAGTCGCCAAGCCCCAGCTAGTGTGTTTTATAGGCATTGAGGCAGAGATTGTTGGAGGTGCACCACGACTCAATGGCAGATAGGCAGTCAGGGATGACAGAAGGCGTAAGAGGGTCAGAAGGAAGTTTGCAAAAGAGTTGTTTGCCATCAGCAAAACACTGGAAGTTGGCAGAAAAGGAGGAGATGAGGCATGCAAGTTGAGCAAGGTAGATGTTAAGGAGCCAAAGGGAGAGGATAGAACCCTGGGGGACACCACAGGTGGACAAGGAAGTAGGGGAGGAGAAGGTGCCCAGGATGACTTGGTCTGTTAGGAAGGATGTATCATGGAGCCTTTGTATGAAGATGAAATGGTTGACCTTGTCTAAGGCAGAGGAGAGATCGAGAAGGATGAGGACAGCTTGGTAGTTGTAGTCCAGAGATGCGGGCAGTATTTCACAGGTATTCAGAAGAGCAGTTTACGAGCCTCTGGATGCTCAGAATCCAGATTGACGGTTTTAGAGATCACCAACAAGTTTGGTGTGTGAGTTCAGTTGAGGCAATTGCAGTTTCCCCAGGAAAGGGGTGATGTAAATAGGGCAGCAGTTGTCAGGACAGGTAGGCTCTGCTCAAGTTTTTTTCAGGAGGGTGTGCACAAGGGAGTGCTTAAGGGAGGAGGGGAAAGATCCAGTGGCAAAAGAATGATTGCAGAAATCGGCGAGTGTGGGGGCAAGAGAACCAATGTTATCCTTGATGGTTCTGGAAGAGCATGGGGAAACCTGTTTAGAAGAGACCTTCATAAAGCAGACAACTCTGGTAATTTCCTCAGGTGAGACAGGGGAGAAGGAGGAGAGGGACGGAAGGTGGAGGGTGAGGTGCCAACAGAGGCAAGGGGGTGTGGGATGGTGAGTAACAAGGGTGTTCAGGATGTCCTCAGTTTTGGTGGTGAAGTGAGTGGCCAGTGCATTGCAGAGGGCCTGGGAAGGAAGAGGGGAGGAGGAGACTGCGGGCGCGTTGGCTAGTTCCCTGCAGATCCTGAAAAGTTCAGCCATGTTGTTGGATGCACTGGAAACCCATACCTATATGTGGGCTCTTTTCTTGGCACGGATGGAGAGTCTGTATTGTCTTTGGAGCAGGCGGTAGGCCAGTTTGTCAGATGATGAGACTGAGGCGTGCCACTTCCGTTCTGCGGCTCTGCACTTTCGTTTCAGGGCCACAAGTTCGGAATCAGACCAGGTGTTACGCTTAGAGGCAGGTTTCATGCGGATCCTCATGACTGGGGCAAGAATGTCAAGAGTATTGGTGACCGACAAGTGGAGGTTGCTGAGAGCAGAGTCATTGGTAGAATCTGAGCTAGAGGGGCAAGGAGGGATGAAGGATGAAGCAAAGGCAGCAGCTGACACTCGTTTCACCAGACAGATTGTAATAAACAAGGTTGGCAGGGCTTTTGTGGTTGCAGTCAGAGGGCCAAAGGGACCCAGGTGGGAGGAGAGGAGAGAATGGTCTGACCAACAGTGAGTGATGACTAGTGGGGAGGAGAGAGAGGGAGAGCGGTCAGAGTGTGTAAGGGCATCCAGAATGTGTCCAGGCAAATGGGTTGGACCAGAAGGGAGAATGGAGAGGGATAGAGAGGTGCAGATGTTAATGAAAAGAGTGGATGCTGAGACAGGGGAGTCCATTTGGATGTTGAAATCCCCCAAGAGGAGGAGATTGGAGGTGGATGAAAGTAAGGAATAACAGAAACCAGCCCATTCAGAGAGGAACAGGGTGGTAGCTCCTGGAAGCTGGTAAATGGTAGCAATGGTCAGGGTGGAGGAGGGAGAGATGCCCAACTTGCAAACCATGCTCTCAAAGGAAGAGTAGAGCTGTGTGGGTAAGATGGAAAAGGGAACCCACTGAGGGAAGATTAAGGCAACCTCACAGCCAGAACAGTGAGGTCCAGGCTTGAAGCCGTCAGGGAGGAGGGAGTCAAAAGCAGTGATGAGCTGGCATTGAACCATGTCTCGCTAAGAGCGAGAATGTCTATATCAATGTCTTCAAGAAGGAGGCAGATGTCAGTGGAGTGTTTCTTGGCTGAGCCGGCGTTAACAGTGGCCAGATGGAGGAGGTCTCTGCCTTTCAAGGTTTTATTTGAGGATTTTTCCATTTGGGTGTTCTGCTGGAAGGTGTTTGGACCCAATTCTTAAGCACTGTAATCAACTTAAACTAAATCCTGTGTCCGAAAGGGACTTCTGCACCTTTGACCTCTGGGCTGTCCTCGACGGGACAGAGCACAAAAGACTTTTCCTCCAACTGAATCCGGAAACTCAGCAGTGGTGTCTGGAGAAATCAGAGGCAGGGGGGCTAAGATAACATGCCAGTTTCTGTTCCCTCTGTTCGCAATAGGGTTGCATGGGCATAAAGTACTGTTCCTAAACTACTCTTTGCTGACTCTGATCGATGGAGGCCTGGTCAAGGATCCTTTCCTGGGCCTATCCTAGTGACTGGGATTGAGTAGATTTACTTACCTGAACTTTACTTACCTTTTTTAGACTTTGGATGAATGTAACTTCCTTTGCGCGGGTAAAATGTTTAAAGAAACTTCAAAAATTACGCCCATACAGGATGACGTTATCATGCTACGATGTAATCGCGCGGACATCTGAAAATGTAGCCTGCGCAAAGGGAGTCAAATCTGTACTGCAGGAAGGTGCCAGTTTATTCCACGGCTCTCTAATAATCCTGATAGACTACCATCCAGTCACTAGATTGTAGCGGAAGTAGGTAAGAGAAGTGGGGTTAGAGTTCATCTTCCTTTTGGAAGTATATTAGGAGCGTTCACTTTAAACACATTTGACCTCTTCTCCATGATAGACTCTGAACTACCTTACGTGGCCAGTGACCTGAATTCCTGAGAATACTTACAATCACCATACAAAGTGGGAGGTGTGTACAAGAGGAACACGCTACAGTTTGATAATGTACCTACTTGTTTGGCTGAGGCATTTCTATACTGAAAACTCCTTAACTTATACTGTGGGCACACCAATATTGACTATCTATAGGCAGACATAATTGAATGAAACTGAAATCTGACACCTTAATGTTGAGCATTCCTATCTATATATATATTTGCAACCATTTAAGCTACTTTCTGTTGGAAGTTACACCAGAAAGTTAACATAATCTAATGGTTGTTTTAACAGCGCACAGGCTCCTTCTGAATTGATTTTTGGTTCCTGAGGAAGGTGCTTCATTTGCAGGCGCCGAAACATTTTAACATCAACCCTGTCTACATAAACTTGTGCTTGCCCTACCAGAAGGAATAATTGACTGTGTGCTGTAACACTGATTGTAGCTTGTAACATAAAATATACCTAGATGAACTTTGGGCTGCTTTATAAAAAGAGATAATAGATTGTGACTCACAATTCATGAATTACATATGAGTTCTGTGTTTTAGGACTCTGATACAAGTTACTGAAGTGACTAATTGCAATCCCAATACGTGTTTTTATATTATTGCTAAATACCAACGGTTATTTCTGTGTTGTTGCTAATTACCTATTGTTTTAAGTAAGGCTTGTTGGTCCTTTTTAATGCACTTTTTTTCTGTATTATCACCCATGCTTTTTGAATTGTATGTTTGTTTTGTGTTACATTTTCACTTTTTAGTCTGAAGATAATTTTGTGTTCCTTTGCATTTGTCCTTTTGAGAATACTACGAACTATATTTTGATTAGATAACATTCTGCAATCATTTAATATTAATTAAATGTCCTCTATTAAGCATGTTCCTGTTCAGGTGCCATCTTGATTCACACATTAATTGTGTTTTCCTGTGACTAAGAATAGAATTCAGCATAATTATTGTTCAATGGGAACCCATTTGTGTTTATGCTGTGTGCATTCCCCAGTTCCGGTCTGTGTAGGGGGTCTTTTTGCCCTTCTGTATATATATATACAGATAGGAGAAGCTGGGCAACTAGGGGAATATGCCATTAGATCTGGAGCATTTCCGTGGTGAATGCTCTTCACACATCCTGGGAACATGCTAGGTTGGTTTTCTGTATTTGTATGCAATGTCTGCTTGAATTTAGCCTCTATAAAATGGACCATCTAGTTTTGAACTCCAACCCACTAAAATAACATCTTAGATTGGATTGTCACAGGAAATCTGAAGGTCAAATCATTAATACCACCCCTTGTATTTGGTCGAATCACTCCTTGATCAATTACGATATTGATCTTCAAGTGCCTCTTCCTAAACTGCCCAACACCCCCAACATTATCATGAATCGAAACCTGAAGGAAATCTCAACCCAGGACCTCAAGGAATGCATTACTGACATCATGCTGTTAACCTTGGAGGTAGACTCCCCTGACACACTAATCAAGACTTTCAATGAATAATTCTCCCTGCTCTTGGACAAACTTGCCCATCTCAAGTCTAGAATTGTTAGGGACAACCCTAATCATCAAAATTGGTTCTCACCAGAACTTATATCCTTAAAAATTAAAAAGAGAAAGGCTGAGAGGTGTTGGCTTAAATACCCTTCAACTGATAATAAAAACATCTGGAAGTCTCTTGGGACAGTTTATAAAGATGGTAACACAGAGGCCAAGAAGAACTTCTTCAACCAACAAATTTAGGAAGCAAAAAACAAGCCAAACAAATGGTTTGACATACTAAAGCTCCTCGAAAAACCCAAGGCCCAACTGACACTGTTCACACCCTCTAACCTTGACTGCACCAGAATACAGATGCTGTTCATGACAGAATCCTTAAAGCTAGGGACAAAATCCAAAGTCCCATCTTAGCTAAATCAAGCACACCCCTCCAATGACTGCTTACTCACTTGCCTCACATTTCTGGGCCCCAACATGACTGTACTTCTTTTAGCTTCACGCTTGTGTCCAGCTTAGATCTGTTAGCCACTCTGGGCACCATGCACCCAACAGCTGGACTAGATAATATAATCCCTCCAAAACTGATCCTAGATAACAAAGATACCTTTGCCCCATTTCTGGCCCAATTTGTCAATGCTTCTTTTCGGCAAATGTAGTTCCCACTGGCATTAAAAATGTCAGAGTCACCACTCTTTTGAAAAAAACCTGGTTTGGACCCCAAGGATCCGGCTAATCTAAGACCCATCACCACCTGCAACTTTTTTTCTAAAAATTGTAGATAAAGAAGCAACTCATCAGATCCAATCCTACATAGAGAATATACATTTACTTCATCCTAGGCAATCAGGTTTTTGCCCCACCCGTAGCACTGAGACTGCCCTTGTGGATCTTCATAGCCTTATGCTAAGCATTATGGACAGTAGTAAACCTGGTCTTTTGGTGCTATTAGATCGGCTGCGTTCGATTTACTAGAACACGAACGACTCGTGCAGATCCTTAGGGACACTTGTCATTTCTCGGTTCTAACTTGCAAATGGATACTATCTTTTCTGACTGGTAGAAAATCCAAAGTCTGCTGGGAGGACTCTACATCTGACTCCATTCCTTCCACCTATGGGGTGCCTCAGGGAGCATGTATGTCCCCCATACTGTTCAGTCTATACATCTGCTCTCTCAGCAGTCTCCTAGAAGAATCCAGAGTCTTTTGGACCAATTATGCTGATGACACCCAGCTGGTCTTGGAGCCATCGGGGGATTATGCCGCTGACAGCTTACTTCTCCAAAATATCTTAGCTTGAATAAACACCTGGATGAACAATTGAATGTGCCTTAACAAAGGCAAGACTGAGCTTCTTATTTTTGGCACATCCCAAGCTAGGGCTAAACTCCCTAACTGTTATCAGTCATTTTCCATCCAAGACTGTCTAATTTCTGTTAAGGAAAAAGTCAAAACACTCAGGGTACAAACTGATTGTGCACTGACTGCCGAAGCCATTGTGAACTTAGTCACCAAAAACTGTGTGTACCACCTGAAGCTCCTTAGGAATATCTGCACTTATATTAATGCGGAAATTCAGCCACCATTGCTAGGGCTACTTTTCTGTCACGAATAGACTATTGTAATGCACTCCTAGAAAGGGCAAATAAGAAAAGCATCCAACTCCTACAAACCATCCAAAATGACGCAACCTGGATTATCGAGAAAGTTCTGAGAAGGTGCCATATTTCAAATTATCGACAGGAACTGCACCGGCTACCGGTCATGGCTCGATGTCAATTCAAAGCAGGGACCTTGTTTGACAAATGCCTATGTGGGAAGGCACCCAGCTACCTGAAATAAACAGCCTCATGGTACGCATCATTACCTTCACTAAGAACAACCAATACCAATCTTGTCTCACGCCCTCTCTTTAAGAATTCCAGAGGGCTGGGCAGATCATTTGCCAATTGCGCTTCCAGGATCTGGAATGACCTCCCTTCAGCCTTGTGATCGGTCCCCAACCTATCCTCATTTAAGAAGTCATTGAAAACGGCTCTTTGCCTTGATCATTCTGACCTAGTAACCTTTGGCTTTGTCCCGTCCTTTCTTTTTGTCGTCCTATGTCTCTGTGTGCGACCTGATGCCTGCGGGTTTCGGCGCGGTATAAATAAATAAATACTGGTAGTGATAAGCTTGATTCACACTGGCAAGTTGGAATACTTGTTTGGGTCACGGTCTGAAGAATGACTGGCCACATGATATTTTGGATCAGTGGCTTAAGCCTGATTGATTGCTGTTTAGTCACATACTAGACTGGGCCACCTAATCTGTTGTGTTTCTATGGTGGCCAGCCATGTCACTTTCTCTTTATGGAGGTGTGCTCATGGTGAAGGATGGTGTATGCTAGAGTGTAGGCATGATGAGGACAGTCTTTAACTGCTCTTTTTCTCCCGCCCTACAGATTTAGCCCACAGCTGCAGACCGAGGTGATGCTGGATGAAGTGAGTGACTCTATCCTCGTTAACATGCTGTGGGAGACACAGATCTATGTGTACCACAATCGAGAGCAGCTCCAGAGACTTGTGCAACAGCTGCTGAACATGTGAGACAAAGATGAAAAACCCTGTAACTGCCTCAACCACTGAGGAGCTGATGCTGTTGTATTGTGATGGGGAGAAAGGAGGGATGCCTCATGGCTCTGTTAATCCTGTATTATCTCCATCTACGGATAAAACCTCCTGATCTGTACTCTGGACCCCGTTTGCGATGACTGGAACAGGGATTGGCAAGTCTTCCTGTGGCCATTGCCATTCACTTAAATTATGAAATGACTTTCATACTGAAGAATGTGTGTTCTGGGGCCTTAGAGTTTTGGTGTAGTTCTGGGTTCATAATGACTCATGCAATGAAGACTGGCAATGTCCCCCAATGCTTTCTGTTTATCTCGGGATACCACAGTGTTCCACTCAGTCACTTATCTCTTATTTCTCATGGGAAGGCTGGAAATGGGCCCATCTAGGAGGCTAGCGTTTTCTAGAGGCTTTGTAATGTTCCCTACACCCCCACAATGCCATTTAAAGTGTAGAGTGTGGGTACTCCTAAGCATCTGTCTTTGTCGCTTCTCCTCACTCGCACATTTTTACAAGTGCTAGCAGGGGTGTCACATGGGGGATACAGGATTCCCTATAGATCGCACAGCATTGCTTGTAATATATAGAGTGTCTCCCATTCTGTAGGTAGGGTAAAGTGGAACATTTTTAGGGTTGCCAAAAAAACGCAAAAGGATTCCTTCACACATAAATTAGCTCCTAGTGGTAAACCTCTAAAAGTCTCCTGTCACAGCAAGGGGATCAATAGACAACCAAAGTAGCAGTTCTGTTTCATAATTGACTAAAGCAGAAAATCAGGGATTAGGTTTGACTGAGACCATGGCTTAGGGTTCTGGAATGTACACAAACGAACTTGTTATTCGTGCACATCCGTCCCTCCCGCTCTCTCCTGAAAGAATATGCCTTTCTCTCGCTCGCTCTCTCCCTCTCTCGTGCAATCTCTCTCTTTTCCTCACTGCACTCAGTTTCTCTTCACTACCGCCTTCCAACTTCTCCCTCTCTCACCCTCCTCTTCTATTCTTCTCTTCTCTGCACTGCTTCCCCCACCTCCACGCTTCACTCTTCTACCTCGTCATGTTTCTCCACCTCCTGTGTTCTTTTCTTTCCCGCCTCTGCTCTTCTTCCTGCCCCACTTCCCTTTCTTCTACCTCTACTTCACTCTCTGCCCTCATTCAGATTTGTTTTGCTCCTCTGTCCACCCTGGCCCCACCAAAACAAAACACCTGACTTTCAAGATACCCATCAGCCATGCTCCCCTTTTACCTCTTCATGGGTTCTGGCCAGTGGACCTTAATTGTTCAAGTGCATTCCGGTGTGATGGTGGGCAGCTATGCTGTGTGATTGGCTAGTAACTTTGTTGACTGCAGAAATGGCAAGTGTGATGATTCTGTTAACACCTTGTCCCGGCTCCACTAGCAAACGTATGAAAACATTTGGCTGCCATCTTTGACTCACTTCCTATGTGGGAAATGTCACTGCGAGGTCAAGGGCCTGAGGTGTCCCATTCTCTATCATGGTGTATTGCTTTCAGATAGTGGTAGCTCCAGGGGCAGGTGTGGGCATGGTTCTCAGACCAATGAGTGAGCCGTGCTTACATGCTTCAGTGAACCAGTCCTCAATATTGGATAACCCAAGGATTCACCTGCTGGTTGCTCCACAAACTACTTGGTTGCTGCCTTTCTCTGTTACCCATATTGTGACCCATCTTTATACTGCAAAGGGTGGTTGTAAACAGAATGGTGGAGAAAACAGATGATATTAGGGATGACATGGGACCCTGAGGAATCCACTGTACATCCCCTCCGGTTCCTGTACTACTCAGGGAGTAGTGGCCCACGATTACCCCAGTCAAATCCACAAGCCTCAGGCATAAGACACTCCCCAAGTGTTAAATAATATGATGCACCAATTCCTATTATGATTTTATTCTTAAACTGCCTGTTTATCATGGCATCAGTGTGTCATGCCATCACAGTGCATCATGTCATGACCATATAGCATGATATCACAGTGTGCTTGTGGCCTGCGGCTGCTACCACAATGCTGCATGATGGCAGAGGGGTATGCTGCAGATCTCACAACCCATTTCCTATTTCCTTTTCTAATCACATGGATACACAGATCAACAAGTAACAGGGCCTGCTGGTAGGTAGGACGTTAATGGGGGAGCATCTTTGGACCCCATCCGAAAGTTCAACATTTTTTTTGGTTTAATAGTGTTCAGCTCATTGTTTTTGTCTTCCAAATCATATCCAGTGCCTCACTTGGGTGATGGTGATGAACAGTGTTGGCATTTCTCAAAAGTGTCTTTAGGTTTACCATTTCCTTCAGATTAGAGCTAGCCATGTCAGTCTTCAATGATGCTAATGAAATTATCTTGTGCTAGTGTCCTGCCTCCCTTCTTACAAACTGGTCTCAAATTTCCTGCAAGTTACATTCAGGGTTGGAAAACACTTCCCGAAAAGGAAATTAGTTTAGGGCCCTCATTACAAGTTTTCCGCTAATGCGCCAGTAATTCAGGCGTGCCGGTATTATTGTTTACGGTGTCAACCGCCTGAATTACCGGCACATTACAGGTCCACGGGCGTGTGCACACCCCTCTGCTGGAAACGGTAATGCTGGCACACCTGAATTACCATCATCGTCAACAATGCAATACCGGCACCCAAACTGCTAGAATCACCAGAATTACTGGTGCCAGAAATAGTGTCATCACAGGAACAGGAAGTTTGCTGGCGCACATTTTTAAAACTCAATCCACTTTAAATCCCCCACTTCCTGCTGCCATCCACCGGAACTGGAAATGAAACATGCCTGGGAGTGTCACATCTCGAGTACCTGAGGTCCAGCTAAGGAAGCTGAAGTTTGCACAGACATGGTGGTGCTGCAGAGCCAGAGGTAGCTGCACTCGCACACACGGTGGTGCTGCATGCTGAGGCCCTCTTTGGGCCAGCCAGAGGAGGAACCAGGAGGACCAGCCAGAGGAGGAAGACGGCCATCTGGCAGGAGGTGAAGACAAGGTCACGGTCATGGGGACTGTCCACTGCACACCCAGGGACTTCCACAAGTGGTGGAACGACTTGCGGTTGAGGGTCCGAAACCTCCTGACCACCCACAGGAGGGAATCTGCTGCCACTGGAGAAGGGACGGTGGCACCCCAGCTCCATCATGCACATGGAGGGCATCCACCACTACCCCTGGGAGCTCGCAGCAGGGCAGCCCAAGGCACCACTCTCAGCAGATTTTGTCAACACCTGGGCCTGCCAAGAGCCCCTTGCCGAAGAGGCAGCGCAAGTGACCCTTGGACAAATAGTGTGTTCAGCTTTGTACGTATGGGGTTTCGGAGGGGCACATGTGGGGTAGGAGGTGTATGGGGAGGGTGAGGTGGCATGTGGGGTACAGAGGTGTGGGGAGGGTGTGTTGGGTAGGGGTGTTTGGGGCACCCCCAGACCGGTGTAGGCATCTCAAACATGCTTTCAAGAGCACAAAGGTCCACTCGATGGTCACCCTGGTCCTCACATGTGACCTGTTGTATGCCATTTTCTTCCACGTCTGGGTGTTCCTCAGAGGGGTCATCAGCCATGGAAGCTGCGGGTATACTGAGTCATCTGCAAGGGGGAAGGACACATTTGTGAGTAATGATGCTCGGCAGTGGTGTAGCCTGTGACATCGGAATCTCAATGGTCAGTCTGTGAATGCATATTCTATGTCTCACCAGGACATACATCTCTTGACCCTAGGTGGCCTAGTCTGCAGATTCCTTTTGGGTTTGAAATGGTGTGGTCAGTGATTGCTACATCTGTAGTCATGAGCTACTCCTCTGTGATGTGGCCTGTCTATTGAGGCATGCATTGGTTGGTCCTGCATGTTCAGAGTGCTTTCCGGACATGCATTTGTGACATAGTCCACCCCCCTCCTCTGCCTGTCACTCATGCTGCAATGTAGGTGTAAATGCTCATATACGCACCCAATATCCAGGTCCTGTGTCCTCTTTGACAAGCCATGTAAGCCGGCAGGGTGCTGTTTCCGCAGGACCATGGAGTTGTGGGTTGATCCTGGGAACCGGACACCGCAGTGCGTGATGATCAGGTCGGCATCACAGGTCACCTGGACATTGAGGAAATGGAACTGCTTGCGGGTCCTGTAGACCTACTCTGAGGCGTGGGGGGCACCCGCTGTACGTGCGTGCAGTTCAATGCTGCAAATACAATGGGCAAACCCTCACAATCGCATAGAAGCAGACCTAGGTGGTGTTTTACTGTGCCTGGGTGGTGGGGAGTGTGATGTGGTGCCCCACATGGCGCAGGAGGGCCTCCAGTACCTGCACCAGCACTCTGCAGAAGGCAGGCTGCTAAATGACATGCAGCTGGCTCACAGACTGCTGGAACGGTCCACCGGCCAGGAAGTGCAGGACCAACATCAGTATTACGAGTGGTGGTATGGCTGTCCTGATGCCAATCATGCTCCCAATGTCCGCCTGGATGTGGGTCTGGAGGTCAGCAATGATGTCCCTGTTTAAGCGTTACAGTATAAGCATCTGGTTGTCTTTGAAGGCCCAGGGTGTGACCCTTGTTATGAGGGATCACAGCATGCCTCCACTTACCACCTGCATCACCTGTATGCCCATCCTTCTCCTCCTTTCATCCCTGGCCTCCTGTCCCCACTGCTACTGCTTCAGCACCAGCAGCTGGACATAGCACCTCCAGGCTCATGGTAGAGGCAATGAGTGGCAGCATGTTTGTGTTGGAAAGTGTTCTTGGGGAAGGTGTGACACTTAAGTACTGTTCCTGTGTGCATTGTGTGCACCTGGGTGGATTAGGTGCACCTATGGCATTATTTCCCTCACCTGTGTCAATTTACCGGCTGCTCTGAGGTGATGTTAACGCCGCCTTGGTTTTGCCGGTATTACTGGCAGAATTCTGCCAGTATTACTGGCAAATCCAATCATGTGATATGCTGGTGATACCACTGTGCCGATATTCCTTGTGCAGTTTACTGGCATTGACGGTATTACCAGCACCAGTAAATCCAGGTGAGGTGGTATCGGCGTCAGTTATTCCGTCAAATTATGTTCTGGCAAACTCCTACTTTGGAGGACTGGTAAAAGTGTGGGTAAAACAGTATTACCCGCACTTTTACCAGTTGCTGGCAAAGTTGTAATGAGGGCCTAAGAATTATTAGGGGAACCCCTGAGTAATTGCCTCTATCCATGTGCTAGAGTTGGCCCTGTGTGTCACACTCATGTCCTGTTTTCTCACCCTGTCCATGTGTCCTTACCTACTGGCCAAGAACCTGCTCTTCCTTTTTTGGGTAGTTTCCCTCAGTCGGGATGCTTCACCAGTTCTGGCAGGGATCTTGTGACGATATATTGTTTTTCTCTCATTGGGCACTTGTTTCCTTGGTCCTGTACTGCTGGTTGTTCTGATGTTAGTAATGGACTCGACTGTCCCTTCTGTACGGGTCGTTAACCCACCACCACTCTAGATGCTTCTGAAGCCGGTTTATGCAACTTTGCGACAGGCCAGGATTAGCGGTTTCTCCGCAGTTGTTGGACCACACGGTCCACCAACAGCTGGTCACACTACCACAACCCAATCTCTGTCCTTCCATTTGGCCTGTTCCTGGCCAACTGGTATGATGCTTTCTCACAAATAACACATTTGTTTCGCGTGGGCGTTGTGCCGATTCTCCTCTGGTCATCTGGCCACCAGGTTTCACTTGTATAACGCTTGGCGTGCAGCCTCTGTCTGGTATGCCTTCTCCACTTTCTGATTCTGCTTCCACTTCTGCCAACACCCAGTCGACCTGTAAGGTGTTCTTGTGCGTTCTTTTGAACCACACACTTCACGTCTCTCCCGCGAGCTTCTTGAGTCTTCCTTCTGCTTTCACCTCCGCCTTGACCTCTATCTTGCTTTCCAACTCTGTCTTCTTCTCTGTCTTTCTCTCCCTGTTTCCATCTCTCTTCCCCCATCGTTTGTTTCTGGCATCTTGATATAGCAGGGTTCCCCCCGGTGTAAACGTCAGTTCCATTGACAACAGCTGGTGGAGCGTTTTCTCTGCTTGACTGTAGCATTTTCAAGTTCTTCCTTGTCCCTGTACTTATCACATTAAGACTGTCTATACCCAGTACAATAATACATGTTCTCTGATATAAGTAGAGGAAAAAGAGGTTTGGACGATGTTACTACCTTTTGGGGTTGGGAGTTAAAGGGGCTGTGTCCCCGATTTGCGTCCTTGTTCCCAGGAGGGGAGTTCCTCCTGCATATTACCACCCCTAGGGGGACTATTGGTAAGTGGCCACACTTCCCTGGCCTCATGGAAAGGGTCTCCCCCTGATGAACTTTCCACATGATGGCAAACTTTGTTTGCTTCCAGGACAAATGAGGTTCTTGTCCTCTATGGCTCTCAGGATATCTAAACCCTTTTCATTATCATCTCACAGGCTTATAACGCTTTTAAACCACTTATACAGCCATCTAAATCAAAGCGTATTTTCAACATCAAAAAGAGGAGATTCCGTTTCTGGACACTACTACGAGAAATCTATCCGACACCTTCAGGGTGCTGTGTCCATGCAAGCAAGAGTGTCAATGTTTTAGGAAGGTCTGGATTGTTGGATACTGGCACAACAAAACTCGTATTACTAAAGCACTATTAAGTTTGATCACAAAGATCAAATCTGATATACGTTGAGTCCTTATCCCATGTCGAATTATGGGCAATCTTGCTTCAGCAGGTCCTGCAGTGTCTCAGGTCACAGTGAACTGTGCAAAGGCAGTTGCTAAAAAAATACCTTATATCAAATGGGAAAATGCTTTGCTGCTTCAATATCTAGAACAGCCAGTAGTGGTTAATGTGTTAGAAGGCACTGGACAGAGGGAAGATATTGCTGTGCCAGGGAGAGGCCAAGAGAGTAGCTAATTCAAAGCCGGTCACTGGGGGCACTACCTTACAACCTTCTGCCTCCAGAGCTCCTGAAATCAGTAGGAATGGAGCAGAGCTTTGCTAGCCTGCAATGTGACTCGGGTCCTGCTGAATGCAAACTGAACCAGTGGGTTCTATGGTGGGGTGCCAGAGAAAGAGCATGCCTCTGAAAAGTAAACTGAATGGTGCCAAAAGAAGAGATGCAGTGTAGGTGGACAATCCTGGGCATTGGAGAGTGGTTTGCAGGGAAAAGAAGCAAAGTGCTCATGAAGACCAGAAAGGGCATAGAAATCAAGAGTTGCTTAGCTGCTGAGAGGTGAGGAGTGGGGACAGCATAACGCAAGAAGTGCTATTCCTGAATTGTCTTTGCTCTCCATCTACCTCTACACTAGGGGTAGCAAAAGCAGGACCAGGGATACCACGCAAGTTATTAGGAATACCAGCTCATTCCCCTGCTGAACACAAAAATTATGTTTATGCATTCTTGCATTAATTTACATGATTCCTTGGAGGCACTTCCATCCTAAAGTATCTAAGTAAAACCTTGAAGCTCCTCCTTCATATCGCACCCCCTACCAATTCATCCGAGAATATGCAATGCTTTAATCTTCTGTTTATGGGGCACTAACCCATTGGGACTGGTTGTGACTGACTATGATGCATGGTTAGGAAGCATACAAGCATCTGCTTGTGCTACTAGGAATTATATTTTCACTGTAAATGTGTGTATTATATGTGTCTGATTATACCTCTTCATATGCAACTTTAATTAGCAAGACTGTAGTAATATTATATTTACATTATATATAAAACAAATTGCAATTATTTGAAAACTGGAAAAAACACAAAAAACGATTAAAAATACAAACACAATAGAAATTCAGCTGGCAACACATGGATAAGAGTGCAATGGAAATACCAATCTCAGTCTAAAGCGGAGGCCTTTAAAACCAGTCCCAGGTTGTATTGTTATTCTGGCAACACCCTCTCATGTTGTCTATTGTTTTTTCCTAATCTAGAACAAAAGGTCAGTTTTAGGACATGGTCTCCCCAATGTGACAGCATTCAATCTTTCTGTTTCTTTGCTATGTCTCCTCTTAATACACTGTGGGATACAATGTTTATGCAGATCTTGTAAAGATGTTTACTGGTGATTAGTGATTTGATCATTCTTAGAGGGAGAGCAACCTTGAGAGGCAATGGGTCACTGGGGTGCTGATTCCACCATTTGAAATAGACACAGCAAAATACTTGAATTAGGAATCTTCCACCACCGTAAGTCAGTTGTTCATCACTTAGGGCTTAACACCTCTGATATTAAAAATCAGGAGGTATCTCAAACGCAAATAGAAGCACAATACCTCATCAACAGTGCCATCACCCACAAGAAGGATACAACACTGGACTGACACCTGTGGCCTTAAAAACGTCTTTGAAGGCGACAACAAGCACAGTGAGTGCATGTACTGCCTCTACCCAAACCACTTGGTAGAGGATCGTGACATTTTAAAAGGGTTTAGTCCCAAAACCCTTAAAGATAGGCACTGACGACTCATATTTTAGCTTCAGGAAGGAAACTACCCACCTCAGAATCCACTAGGAGCATGGTGGTGCCAAGGGAAAAGAGACCACCCTCTAAGGAGAGGGCAAAATCAGAGGAGAGGCTCCCTAGAAAGCATAAGCATCACCGTGGCCACGAGCTGTCGTCCTCATCGACAAAAGACACGAAAGGGCAGAACATCTTGCTGTCATACTTGAAGAAACTGACAGAGTTCATCGACCGGAATACCGGCAGTCACGGCAAGTCGATGACACGCTTGCATTCCAGCAAGGCAGCCAAAGGTACATCCGCGGCATCTCCTTCGCCGGCAATGCCCCTGGTATCTCTGTTCAACACTATGAAACACACCAGTGCAAAGCATAAAACGACTGTGCGCTTGTCAGCTTCAGATCCATCGACGAATAAGGGCTTGTCAAGGACAACTTCATTGATCATTGGACAACGGTCATAGATAAAATCTTGTCAATGGGTAGACAATGATTGCCAAGTATACCGTTGTCTACGACAACCAAGAAACCCTCATCCACAACGACACCGTCGGCGAGCTTGTTGACAAATAAACGACCGTCAGGGGTAAAACCCCAGGCGCTGTCTGTGGGGTAGTCGCCACACTCATCCACAGGCACTCCAAAAGCTGCACAGAAAGCAAAAGTAACACCAAAAGACACAGAAGCCCCCTCTAAATACAGGGAGCGGCAGGAGAATATAAAACTGCAAGGGGCAAAGCAAATGCAGGTGATTAAAAGTGTCACCTATTACTTACTCGGAGCTTATGATGGAGGATATTTTGCAGCACTAAATCAATATAGATTTCGAGCATAGCAGGCTCAATCACCACAGTTTTCTGATTCGGAATCATTCAGCTGCACTCTCCTAAGCTATCACCTATGCCAGGTCGGGGTCAACCAAATATTACCTCTTCAGAACTGCTTCGGCCTCCTGGTCCAGTGGGATCAGGCCTGCCAATGCTAGGGGCAAGTTACCCGTCCCCACTGATACCTGGACCCAGTTACCCATTTGAAGGGCAACCACAAATGAAATATGCAAGCTTTATAGTCAAATCCCCAGGCTTACTGTCCCTACAGATCCTATCATCAATGCAGTCTGTATTGTTGCAACTACACACCAGGTTACCGCCTCCTCCACTGGCGCAACCGGGTATACCACCTACAGGGAGACTGCCAGCAGGTGGGCAGCAAAGGATTTCACCCTCGAGATCTCTAACCAAGTCTAGCCCTAGGTTGAGGTCACCATTATGGCATACATCACCTACTAGGTCGAAGTCACCCTCACAAAGTAGATAACCTACCGGATCCAGATATTCACATAGACTACAGAACCCCAAAAGCACCACAAAAAGTTCAAGCGTGGGGACCCAAGACCACATAGCTTTCCTTTACCTCCACTACCTTCAATGGTGCCACTACCCATACTGTCATTATGGATGGAAGAACTTGAGGAAGGGGAGCTTCTGGATACAGAGGGCGATGATCCTCAGGACACCACTACTATGACAACAGTGTCTACTAGGGACGATGATTGGGATACAGACACTCCAGCGGACAAGCCTGCTTAAGCCCTCGCCGCCAGATGAGGGTTCCGTGCCATGATCTCAAAAGCCTGCCAAGAGTTTGGTCTTGTCACATCGGAAGACAAGAAAGAGTGTTTTCTCTTGGATATATGAGCAAGAGGGGGATGTCGATGAGATCTATCCTAATCTTAGATCACATATGGGATGAGGGGGTACGTACATTGAAACCCCCTTTACAGAACGTGCTGTTAAGGGTAGGTTAGAAAAGAAATTCAAGCCTCCAGACTCAACACTCAAGTGCCTCATCCTGCAGCCCACACCGGAATCAGTAGTTTCGGCAGAAGCAGGCAAAAAAGCCCATTCCCCTGGAAAACAAAGTGCGCATGATGGACGCCTTCAGTAAGAAGGTAATAACAATTCGGGCGGCAACAGTCAAATCGGCTTTCTCCTTGGCCTTTATGGCAGGGTACGACCATGAAATCTGGCACAAGATTGCCCCAAACACCTGCCAGAGGACAAGAGAAAAGAAGCAATATCCATATTGAAAGAGAGGTAAGAGGCATCAACCCACAGCATTAATATAGCTGTGGACCTGGCCGAGACAGGTTTGTTTGTTTGTTTTAAACAGATTGGGAATGGTGTGGTAATGAGACGGCAAGGTTGGCTACGTTACACGGATTTCAAACGCGACGTACAACATAAGGTTATAGACGTGCCCTTCGAGGGGGATGATCTTTTTGGCCCAAAGATAGACGATGTTCTCAAGCTGATAAAAACAGATACAGACGCGGCCAGGTTACTCACGTCTTTACAAAGCAGAAAGACTTTTCGTCCCTCTAGAAGCACCCTGGGGTAGAGCCGGCCCCTCGTCTCCATTCGAGGGGTTAGAAAATATGCAAAAGGGAGCATACTATTCCCAAGGGTATGAAGTCCAGAGACTTTTGACAGCCACAGAGGTGCAAGCAAGCCCCAGGATCCCAGAGAGGGAGGCAGCGAAAACAGCTACAGTGACTACAGTATAAATTACATTTCAGGTGGGGCAAAATGTGTCCAACTACGTTCAACGATGGCACCAAATAACAACAGACAAGTGGGTTCTGGAGGTGGTCACCCACAGACACTTAGTGGATTTTACAAAACGCCCCCCCGACATCTCCCAAGCCTCCTCACACGTAAAGGTGCTGTTGAAAGAAGTGATGCAAATGTTGGAGATGAATGCTGTAGAAAAGGTGCCATGGGGTCACAGAGAGAAAAGGGTTTACCCCTGATACTTTGTAGTGAAACAAACGGATGGCAAATGGCATCCCATATTAGATGTAGGGGGGCTAAAGAAATTAAAAAGACAAAAATTCCAAATGATGACGTCGCAGCAAGTAATCAAAGCAATTCAATTGCACGATTTTCTACCACCCACTACCAGTTTTGAGTGCTACCATTCGGCCTCAAGTCAGCCCCTCGAACTGTTACCAAATGCCTTGCACCTATTATCGCAAGCCTACGAAGTAAGGGCCATCACATAAACTCTTATTTGGACAACTGGCTTATAAGGGCGTCACCACGTGCCAGGGCACAGGAGTCTATGTCAGAAATGGTGTGTACACTCCAGAGCCTAGGTTTCTCAATAAACTACAAGAAATCCTTTCTGCAGCCATCCAAGACTTTAATCTTTCTTGGGGCACAATTCTCATTGTGGAAGCCACGATTAAGGCTGTCGGGGTACGGAGTGAACACACTAACTTCATTAGTTCTCATCTTTGCACCAGGAAACTGGACATCAGTGTGCAAGTGCATGCGCCTTCTCGGCATTATGTCATTGTGCCTTCCACTGATACCCAGCTGCAGGCTCCACATAAGGCCCCTGCAGGAGTTCATAGCCGCAAATTGGTCCCAAGTGTCAGGAACGTGCGAAGACAAGATCCTCATTACCCCCAAGCTGGTGCACAAGCTTCAATGGTGGGCCAACAAGAACAACCTTGCGTAAGGGAGCCATTTTCACGAACTGCATAACCACAAGACTCTCATCACGGATGCCTCTATATTGGGCTGTGGAGCCCATGTTGACCAGCTGCATGTCAGGGGGATCTGCACCGCCGAGGAGGCAACACTACACATCAACGTACTAGAGCGCAGAGCAGTGAGATGGACCCTCAAATCCTTCCTGCTGGTGCTAAAAGGATGCACGGTGAGGATACTTACAGACAATACCACCATGATGTTTTACATTAGGAAGCAGGGAGAAACGAGATCCACGACCCTATCCCAGGAGGCTCAGTGGATGTGACACTGGGCCATCTCCAATCGCATGTTCTTGCAAGCGTTCCACCTCCAAGGAGTCCAGAACAAGTTGTCAGACAGCCTTAGCAGGCAATCCACTCAGTCTCACGAATGGGAGCTCGACCACTGTCAACTTCAGAGTGTTCCAGAGATGGGGCATCATCCATAGACCTCGTTGCCACCAACCACAACAAAAAGTGTCTGTTGTTTGCCAGCAGAAGTCCACAGCAGGGATTAAAGGGAGATGCCTTCTCCTTTCCGTGGACGGACCTGTTTGAATACGCATTCCCGCCAATTCCAGTCATACATTGGACAATACAAATGATAAGGGCACATCCACGCCGACTTATCCTGAGGGCTCCCAACTTGCCATGCCAGACGTGGTACTCGGACCTTCTCCAACGGTTAGAGAACCAGCCGATAAGGCTACTCAATCGACCAGACATTATATCCCAAGAGCACAGCCAGGTCCTACACAACGACCCACAGTCCCTAAGGTTGACAGCGTGGCTCCTGATTTTGCAGAATACAAGCGACTAGACATTCTGTAAGATTGCAAAGACATCCTTGCAGCGGCCATAGCACCCTCCACAAACCGGGCATATGGTTTTAAGTGGAAACGGTGCTGTGCATGGTGCACCAAACAGCAAGTAGTTCAACCGCTCACCGTTCAGCCCGAACACCTTCTCTCGTATCTGCTGTCTCTGGCAAAGGAAGGGCTCAGTCACTCATCCATCAAGGTACATCTAGGGCCCATCTCCAGATAGACCCCAAGAATGGACCACACACACTTGTTCAGTGACAGGCTGGTTAAACATTACTTAAAAGGCCTTTTTCGAGCATTCCCGCCAACAAGGAAAACTCAGCCAGACTGGAGCCTGAATATAGTCATAGCAGAATTCATGAGGAAACCTTTTGAGCCACTGTCCACAGCTAGCATAGAAAAATAAAATATGTGTCCTGGTAGGTTGCATTTCTACTGGCTATCACGGTAGCCAGGAGGATGTCAGATCTGCAGGTGCTTGCTGTCATTGAACCCTACTTACATTTCCATAAAGATGAAGTTGCGCTAATGACCAATCCAAGGTTAATTCCCAAGTTTGCCACTGATTTTCATAAGAACGCAACCATTGCGTTAACATTTTTCTATCAGAATGCCACTTCCTCAGCAGAGGTTGCATTGCATTCTTTATACGTTAAAAGAGCCATCAAGTATTACATGGCCAGAACCAAGTCTTTTAGAGCCAACAAAGGTAAAGCGATATCCAAACAAGGGATCTCCAGTTGGATCACATCTGCTATTTCTTTTGTCACACAAAGGCAGATAGGTTGTTTGTTAGGCCGCCCCATGCTCATTTGCCTATGGGCGGGAGTCCTGCTCATAGACATTTGCCATGCAGCGGCGTGGACAGTGCCTCACACGTTTACCAGGCACGACTGCTTGGAAGGAGAGCACACAGTGGACGTTCAGACAGGGAGAGCCGTCGTTCAGTATCCGTTCCAATAAGGTAGGCATTTTACCTGCTTACAACTACCAGTTATTATACTGCTACATATTTTATTCACAGCATGTGAATCTATGAAGATCCAATGCTGGAGAAGGAGTAAATTGCTTACCTGTAACTCCTGTTCTCCAGCATTGGTATCTTTCAAAGATTCACATGCGCTCTCCATCCACCCTTACATGGTAAAAGCCTCATAGCTCGAAATATTGCTATCCAGCATGACTGGTCAGAATCTGAGGAAGGCTGTTGAGGAGGGGCTTACTATTTGGATGGGGACTAAAGCATCCATATGGAGGGAGATGTCATACAAAATGGACCAACATTTTTATTTAGTATTGTTAACCAAGGATTCCCAGCTTGAAATTTGGGAATATTCACAGCATGTGAATCTATGAGATACACCAATGCTGGAGAACAGGCGTTACAGGTAAGCTTCTTACTCCATCAGACCGTCCTCAGTCCACAGCCTACAGACTGAAAACCATTTGGCTTCCACTTTGCGTGCGCTTCGCACTCCAGCCCCTTTTTTCAATGAAACGGGGCTTCAGCGGCTCAGCTCCAGATTGCATAGTCACAGCAGGTAACGCCAAAATCGCAAAGCCTGTTCTGCAGACTGCAAAGCATTTGACTTACACTTCTGCAGGCTTCGCGCTCCAGCACCCGTTTTAAATGAAAAGGGCGGGCTCAGCAGCACAGCTCCAAATCGCCTAGTCACAGCAGGTAAAACCAAAATCAAACAGCCGGTCCTGCAGACTGCAAACAACTTGACTTCCACTTCGCACCATACCCATATAAACACTTGTGAATAATGTTCTTATTGGAGGCTAGATGTGACATCACTACTGACCTGTAATACCAAAATCACATCACTACTCTACTCTGTAATATGTTTTTACTGTTGAATTGTGATGACACAATGCCTGCTGCTTGATCCAGCACAGAGCAATATCCCATCTGTTACTGCAGAACTTAATTGAAACGTTTCAAATTCCTTTCTTCTAAAATATCTTCTGTGACACTATACACTCATTAATTGGTAAGGAACTGTTTCTGTCAGTATGATTATGTTGTGACCTGCTGCAGTTTAACATGGGAGAGCAAGAATTTATCTGCTTGCTATCATTTTTTTAAATCACAAAAAAGTTTTTAGATGCATTATATTAAACTGCGTAACCCGGAGGCCACCAGGGGGCGAGGGCAGGATGGACGCCTGAACGTCGAGCTCCGCACCCAGCCCCGGGTGAACTGCGATTTACCTGCGGAACGAGGGTCCCACGCGCTACGCGACCCCCACCAAAAGACGTTGGAGCCTGTAGCCCCCACCTGGACCCAATTCTGGTCCCGATCCGACGCTCCTGTGCGGAGTTACACAGACCGAGGCGGCATTGGCCGCCCCTCCCCCACGACCTGGCGCGGAGCAACGCAGGAAGCAGCGCGAGCCGCGCCGCCCACGAATAGGCCCGAGAAGGAGGGCCCACGGCGCTTCCTCCTCTGGACATCTTCCACCGCTTGACCCAGGGCCCCGACCCGAGGAAAGTTGTCCGCCCGCCCGGGGAGCACACGCCGGGGCGGCCCTCTGCGCCCAGGCGCTCCGCGCCCGGCGCTACTGATACCCGAAGCCCGACCCGACCTGGAGAGGACCATCCGCTGGTCTTGGGAGCTACGGTACTGCAGGGGGGCCGACGCGGGAGCACGCCCCCCCACCATCACAACACTCGCCGAGACGGCCCGTGGTGCTCAGGGGCCCCACGCCTAACGAGATACACCCGGTCACAGGGAGGCCCGAGTCCACCAGCCTCCTCCACGGCCTCAGAGCTCGACCTGTTGAGGGCCACCCACTCACCCGTGGAGCAACGACGGGGCCGGAATAAGGGCACCAAGGACACCAAGGACTGCGTGGAACACACCAACAGCGTTGTAAGACCTTGGGGACCCCCCAGTTGACTTGCCGGGAACCCGCCACTAAAGGATCAACTCAACCACCCCCTCCCGGCTCCCCAGCCGACGAAAAGGCGGCGCCCGTTGATAGGAGGCCGGTACGAACCCTCCATGCACTGGAAAGAAAACCTGCAGAAATACCAATTCGTTGCCAAAGAAAGTGCCATGGCCACCGGTAGCCCCACTCCCCCACCCCCAGACCTGGGGGCTATCCAGAACAACATCCAAACGATTCTGGAGGAGATACGAGGGATGCGGACAGACATGGGGGCCAAACTGGCCGACCTCACCACCAAAGTCACCACCCTAGAAGACCGCGTGGAGGGCGTCGAAAACAATCAACTCTCAGTAACACTCCTCGAAACCCAAATGGACATGAGACTCCGAGATGTGGAAAGGCGTGAAGAAGAGCTTCGGCTTAAGGTTGATGACATGGAGAACAGGGAGAGGAGGAACAACCTTCGAATCTTTGGCCTGGTGGAATCCGAGGGCGAGTCCACACAAGGTCTCGAAAGCAAAGTGCACGACATCGTGAGGATCGCCCTGGGTCCAGAAGGCGTGGGGACGATCAACTTCGACAGGGTGCACCGAGCAGGGGGGGGAGGCAGAGGCCCACGCTCGGTCCTGGTTCGGCTGCACTACTACAGGGATAAGGTCAGAATCCTGGAGAAGGCGAGACATCTTGGCATCATACAGTACGGCGACTCGAAAGTAACCATCTTTCAAGATCTATCGGCCCTAATCCTGTCAATGAGGAGGAAATGTGGCACACTTACAAGATGGTTGCAGGGAAAAGGGGTTCGATATCGGTGGGGGCACCCCTTCTACCTGGAGTTTGAGTGGCTAGGAGAGAAACACCACCTGGTGTCGGAGGAAGACATACGGAGAGCCACGGAGGATCTGGTGAGCGACCAGGTGGGCCACTCGGGAGCCCAGGAGGGAGGATCACGGGACCCCCCCAGGGGCCCCGACAGACTAGGAAATCACAGCGGGAAATCTAAGGTCAAGGGGGCCCGAAAGTTTCGGAAAACCAGACACCCGTCGACGAACCTGGATGACCACTCAAATTCATGATAATAGCGTTCGATTGGAGGTGGAGAAAATCACGAGGTGAGAGATGATTCGGGGTGCGGGCGATGGAGGCCCTGGGCCAACGAACTGCCTTGAATGGACGCCGCGGCGGCGCTGTGTTTAGCCCGCTGGACTATGGGATGGCAGAGCGTTTTGGTTAAAAAGTTAACTGTTTATTTGTGTTGCCCCGTGTCTGGGGTTCGGGGGGGGAGGCTCCTGGTCCCGGAATTCTAGCTCGGCCATGTCTACCGAAGGCCGGAGGGGGCCGACCTGAATCAAGTTTGCGATCTGGGACTCTCCAAACACACGAAAACCCCGGGGCTGGGGTTAGAGTCCTTGGTGGTTCGTTGACCAACCCCAACATATGTTGGGGAAAGTGGACGGACGCCTTATGTTTCAAGGGAGGGGCGGGGGGAGGGAGGGCACAGGGAGGGGGGTTTGGAATAGGGGGGAAGGGGGTAGGAGGGACAACGGGGCAGTTAGAGGGGTTCAGGGGGAAATTCAGTTCAAACCACAGGAATACGCTTGGCAACGGGCTCTAAAATTCAATCACCACGAGGGGTTCAAAATGCATGCCCGGAATGACGACAATGATTGAAGGGAAGGTGGGCACGTTGAATGTCAAGGGTCTAAACTCTCAAAATAAAAGGTCCCTCACGGGTAATATGTTCCGTAAACAACACCTGACAGTCCTATTCCTACAGGAAACACATTACAAGCGTGGGAGAGAGTCCAGAATCAAGGGGAAAGATATCGGCAGCAACTACTGGGCTTCACATCCGACCTCCAAGAAGGAGGGGGTGGGCATTCTCCTGGGAAGGGCTCTCCAACTCACGGGGGTGGAAACCAAGAGAGGATTTGGGGGTCGATTCCTAGGCGTTAAGGGGCTTTGCGAGGGGCAACGAGTCACTTTTGCCACTGTATATGCACCCAACTCGGGTCAAGTAGAGTTCCTCACACGGATCTTTGGTGTCATGGATGAATGGGCTGAGGGAGCCATGATTCTCGGTGGGGATTTTAATCTCATAGCCGACCCCCAACTGGATTGGTGGTCCGCTAGAGGTGGGACACCCAAGGGGATCACTAAGGACAACCTGGCTTTGCAAAACCTCCTGAGGGATCACTACTGGGTAGATGTTTGGCGCAGGGCGTACCCGGCCCAGGGTGGTTACACATTCTTTTCTCCCCCACACTGCACCTACACCAGAATCGACCTTCTGCTGGCCTCAGAGGAGGGGGATGGGGCGGTAACCCAGCCAAAGGTCGAGACCATAACGTGGTCGGACCATGAACTACTTGTAGCTAACTGGTCCCTGCCCATCGCCCCGAGATCGGCTCGATGGCGGTGTAACGACACGCTCCTTAGGGATCCAGTATTCCGCGATTTCATGAAACAAGAAATGCTGGCCTACTTCGAGATAAACGACACTGGGGAGACGGATATGTCCACGGTATGGGAAGCGGGGAAAGCCACCTTCAGAGGTCTCCTCATAGCGGAGGGCTCGAGGCGTAAAAGGGAAAGGGGCCTGATCGAGAGCAGACTCCGAGCGGAGTTACAGATCCTGCGGGCCAGACTGGGCATCCCGGGGGTGGACCGGAGGGCACTATTGGACGAGATGCAGGGCAAAAGACAGGAGCTCCACACGGTTCTCATAGGTGAGGTGGTTAAAAGGATGCGATATACCAGACAGAGATACTATGAACAGGGCGACAGGGTAGGCACTCTACTGGCACAGAGGTCGAGGGGGTGTAGAGCGGAGAGAGGGATTACCCAGCTAGCCGACGAGGAAGGCAGAATTCATGGGAACCGGCAGGAAGTGACGGAATGTTTTGCTGATTACTACAGCAAACTCTATTCCAGGAAAGTGGGTGAATCACAGGAGGATATTGCCTCCTACCTGGCAGAACATCCCCTCCCCAAACTGACCGACCAAGACTTAGAGGCCCTCGAGGGTGAAATCCTAGAGGAGGAGGTGGAGGGAGCCATTAAGAGACTGAAGGCCGGAAAGGCTCCAGGCCTTGACGGCTACACAGCGGATTTCTATAAACAGACCCAATCCACCCTAGTGAAGCCCCTGACTAAATTGTTTAATCAAATTAGGGGCAACGACACAATCCCACCGACTTTCTTACAGGCCCTCATCACTGTCATACCCAAACCTGGTAAGGACCGGGCAGTCTGTGGGTCCTATAGACCCATCTCACTTCTCAACGTAGACGCCAAGATTTTTGCTAGGATCCTGGCCTCCAGACTGGAAAATTCCCTCCCATGCCTGATACACCCAGACCAGGCGGGATTCGTCCTTAATAGACAGGGTTCTGATAATTTAAGGAAAACACTTCATATACTAGCCACAACCGAGGCCAGAAACGAAGGCACACTCCTACTGGCTCTCGACGCGGAGAAGGCCTTTGACAGGGTCAGTTGGGCTTTCATGAGGGAGGTTCTCATGTCGGTGGGGATGGGGCCAAGGTGGTTGGGATGGATATCCGCACTCTACTCCTCCCCTTCGGCCAGAGTAGTGGCAAATGGGATTGAATCTAGAGAATTCCCCCTTGAACGTGGTACGAGGCAGGGATGCCCCCTGTCCCCGTTAATCTACGCATTGGTGATGGAACCGTGGGCAATCTCGTGATGACATGGCCATCAGTGGTGTGCAGATGGGGGATATGCACTGCAAAATCTGCCTCTTTGCAGACGACGCCCTGCTCTACGTTACCAGACCGTCCCGTACAATCCCCCTGCTACTGCAGGGCCTCACAAGGTATGGAGAACTATCGGGGTATAAAGTCAACCTGGACAAATCGGTGGCATTTATGGGTGGGAACCTGCCGGACTCAGAAGTGGCCTTTGTGGAGGGCCTCCCCTTCAAGCGGAACGATGAAGGGTTCCGTTACTTGGGAGTCCAAATCACACGTAACCTTGAAGACCTGTATGGGGCCAACTTCCCCCCCCTCTGGTCAGCAATTAGGAGAGACATAGAAAGGTGGGCGGGAACGGGTCTCTCATGGATGGCACGCCTAAATCTCATAAAAATGGTGATTCTCCCAAAATTCCTGTTTCTCTTCCAAATGCTCCCGGTGCAGGTCCCGAAGGCCTTTTTTGACGAAACAAAACGAATCCTCCTTAGATTCCTCTGGCAGGGCAAAAAACACAGGATTTCGTATGAGGTACTGACTAGGACCAAGGAGGATGGGGGGGTGAGCTACCCCGACCTCGAGACGTACTATAGGGCATCCCAGTTGAGGATCCTGGTTGATCACTTCACACCGGGAACGAAAAAACAGTGGGTAGCCATGGATAATAGGCCCCTGGCGCCCGTCACGCTAGAGGAATGGCTCTGGGTCCCAAGGAGTACGATCCCCAGAACCGTCTTCAACCACCCGATCCTGAAAGTATTGTGGTCTCTATGGAAGGAGGGAGGTTACTACAGATGGCTCACGACATGGCCCTCCCCCTTGAGCTGTATATGGGCCCCCCCTTTCCTGGCCAAAATAGCAGAACCAGCAGTTTACCAGACGTGGTTCGAGGCGGGCCTTAGTAGGACCGGCCAATTGTGGGTGGGGGGCTCCTTCCTCCCCCTGAAGGACCTCGAGGAAGCCCTGGGAATAGGTACGCTTTCCCCGTTTTGTTATCTTCAACTCAAGGGTGTCCTCACCGAGCCATCGTGGGGCGATACCCTCAGGAGGGAACTCACAGATTTTGAAAAGCTCCTTTTGACCGCAAAGGGTTCCAAGGGGATAATCTCTCGCCTATACAAGCTCTTTCTATTCTCTATCCCCCGAGACCCACCACCGGCACGCACGCAATGGGGTAGGGACCTAGGCGAGGAAATTGATGATGAGAGATGGACAGAGATGTGTAGACGGGCTAATCGGTCCACATCCTCCCTCCAATATCGCCATCAGGCCCTCAAGATACTACACAGATGGCACTACCCCCCGCAAAGGATAGCTAAAATGCGGCCCGGATATGACCCACACTGTTGGAAATGCAAGACAGAAAGAGGTGACTATATCCACATGTGGTGGGGATGCCCAGTGGTCCAGAAATACTGGGACAAGGTGCGGGCCTGGATTAAAGGGGTGGATGGGATCGAACGGGCTTCCTGTCCCTGGCTCCTCCTTTTCGGGATTAGCAACGGGGAGGACCGGGATAGCACTCAAGACCACATGCTCCAGGTGATGCTGGTAGCAGCTAGATGCTGCCTGGCACAGAGATGGAAACACCCGAAAATGCCAGGGGAAAAAACCTGGGTGACCAGAGTGGGGGCCATCTACGACATGGAGTTCCTCACACACCTGCTTGATGAGTCCAAGTCCAACATCGAGGAAATCTGGCTCCCCTTTTTTGACAAATACGGCCGAGTGGTCTAGGACCTGGTGGTTGAGCTGAGGGATCCCCCTCCTCCCAAAGGACACGGGACCATGGCCCAAGGACCCGGTTGTGAACCGAATCCGTTTGATCAGCATGACTTTGCCGTGCCACACGCACAATGCACTGACGCCTCTATCACTAAGAGAGCCTGTTGCGCAAGTAACTATCTATGCTATGAACGCTCGAACTGAAGGGGGGTGGGGGGAGGGAATAGAGGGGAGGGGTGGGGGGTGTGTTGCGTTTGGTTTTTTCTATATGTTAACTTACATTAATAAATGCAATGTAATAATGTAATCACGTAATGCACAAAGGAAACCTAATAAAATCGATTTTCAAAAAAAAAAAAAAACTGCGTAACCCTTATACATTACTGGCTGCTTTACAGTGTTTTTTAATCCAGTCAGATTCTACATTGACTATATGTATCAACAATTGGAAGATCTCTTTCATTGGGCTAAGCAAAAGACCAGGTATTAAAATGGATGGCAGTGTGTTACAATATACCCTAATATATGTAAAAATGATACTGCAAGTTACTGAGAATTTATGTGACCCTATATAGGAACACAGCCTTCATCCTTGTTCCTCTTATTGGTCAAGGAACTCCTCAGTGATGTGCAGTATCCTTGTAATAGATGGTAAGGGGCACTGTAACCCATATATTATGTACTGCGTGCTATAAGGTCCCCTACAGTCCTTATAGCACTCAGTACTATACATACTCCACATAAGGAGTGTAAAGAGAGGGGGAAGTACGATCCGAGGACTAAAAGACTAAGAGGGCTGGTGGAATAGTGGATGGGAACAGTTGGTAGACATCCAAAACAATGCTGGGACAAGCATTATACAAATCTATTGGCAGTCATTACAGCACCATATAACATGCATAATTAATTCGATGGTAAAGAACAGAGCATTAATATCTAGGAATGATCAACCTAGTGGAGAGTATAGCTACATGATGTTCATGGACTTTGAAGAAGTCTTTTGTAGTCTCTGATTCTAAGAGAGATTATTTCAAAGATGGGGTTCCCCCCGGTGGAGAGAAAAATCTTGTTCAGTCGCATTTTCAATGATCAATAGGAACATTCTCAAAGTTAAATTCCCAAGTCATCTTGACAAAAGAGCCTATATCGGTGACTCCTCATACAAAGTCTCCAGCAGAAAATATTTCTTTTTCATTGCACCCTAAGTCTTATAAACAGTCATACAATAGATGACTGTACGTTTTTCATGAAGCTCCCTACAATTTGAGATAGATACAACATTGGACCATTGGGACGTAGTGATTATAGTTTCATGTGCCTACTACTGGAGGCTTACATTTAATTTAATTTCATGCATGCAAAGATGCTAATCACACAGAGTGTAACTTATTCAAGTAATTCAATGTACACCATTGGTAGGCAGGTAGGTAGATATACATGTAAAATGCCACAACCACCCAAAGGCATCTATGCTCTAGACAGCATCTAAAGTAAAGAATGAGACCTACTTTAAGAAACTAAAACATTAATGAGTAAAAAAGGAAAGTCCTCCGTCTATGTATAAACTCCAGATGGTTAACAATCAGGCCGAAGTCTGAAGGCAATGTATTCCAAATGTAGCTGTCTCGGCAACAAAGGAACGCCCACCCCACTTTGCATATCTATATCTTGGGACCACAAGCAATCTGACAGATCTTGATCTTAAAGTATGTTTAGGTTTGTACCACACACATCTTTATTTAAAAAAACTAGGGGACTCCAAAAAATACGATTTGTATTCCAGACTTAAGGCCTTGAATTGAATGCATCTTTCCACCGGAAGTCAATGCAATATCCGCAGAGCAGGAGTAATATGCTCACTGCGGCCCAGGCTAAGTAGGTGTCTGGCGGCTGAATTTTTGTCAGGCTTTGCCCATGGAAGCTGTGGCAGTCTTGGAAACACTAGCTTCATCTACTAGAACCGGATTCTCGGTCTAGTCTTCCACCAAGATGGCCACGGTTTGTTTATCTCTGAGCCACGCCCCCTGCACAGCGCGTTGTATCTGTCCATTTTCTGTTGGACCGCGCTGATGTGTATTTGCAGTTTTTCCCCTCTTGTGTATTTCTCTTTACCAGGTTACAGCCGGCCTTGTCCCGTGTAGCTCTTGTTTCTGCCTCATACCTTTTCTCCCTAGGTTGAGTATAACTTCGTAGCTTTCTGTTTCCTTCTCGTTCGTCTTTGCGCGGCATTTCACCAGCGCTTTCTGGTCTCCTTACCCGCTTGACTGACTGTTCTTTCCAACGCTCTAGCGTTTCTCTCTCTACTCCGTGAGGCTTTTTACTATTCCATTCTGCTTTACTTACCCGCTTTCCTGTTCTTCTCTTGTCTGCGTTCTAGCACTTCACTCTACTTTGGTCTTGGTTTTGCGCTACACTTACTCACCTGTTTTCTTTCCTGCTTCTATTCTACCTCTATTCACTCTTCTGCAGCTACCGGTAGTTCAACTTCCTTTCTTCCCTTCTTAGGTTTCCCTCTCTGGTCTCTTACCTTTTCTCCTTCGTGACTAGTTATTTAGTCATCACTCTGGATGGGCTGTACGCCCTTACCTGCATTTTGGAGTGTTCTCCTTTTTGTTCATCCACCTAGTTGAAGTAAAACCTACTACCGTCTTGGAACTTGGTCTCCAGTATCCTTCAGGCTTCGAACATCCATCGTAACGGAGCACATTCTTACCATCAGAAGAGACTTGCTTCTGTGATCAGCTGTTGGAGGAACCTTAAAGACACCTTCTACCAGGGTTTTTTGTTGCTTCTGCTTTTTCCCTGGTCTGGGGTTTGGCTACTCGGAGTTCCCCAGTAACAGGTATCAATCCTGCCACAGTGGCCTCGGAGGGAGCCAGACCCTATTTGCATGAAAAGAAAAAAAGAAGGCCAAAAGAAAAGAAGGAAGCAGACCAAAAGAAGACATGCAGAAATAAGCTATCAGAACGCAAGGAAAGCTCTTCCGAAGATAAAGGTGAGAAGGAGGTTCTGGAGGGTAGGATTCAGTTGGCCATTGGTGACAATTTTATTCAATTTTTAGCCTATGCAAGGCATATTTAGGCAGTCCTAAATAATTGCCATTGCACGAGTCATGGCTGACATTGGACAAGAACCTAAGGTAGAGGGCTAAACATTTTCTGACCAATGTAAAGGCATCTTGGAGTAAGACACAGACAACAGATTCAAAGTTCAAAGTAAATACTTTTATTAACTTAAATGTCAGGGTGGAAAAACACCTATCTTGCCCTATGCTATGGTGGGATTTCCCTACCAAACCAAAACTAAGGAAAACCAAAGTCTGTAAGTTCAGTTTAGGAATCTGTCTCTGCCCAAAAACCTATACTTGCGCTTACAACTAATCCCATATAACGTGCAGGGATGACAATCAACACAAATGGTGTTCAGCATCAAGTTCAGAGCTTTGTCCAGCTCACAGCTTTCTTTCAGCTCCCTTGCCCAAGTATAAAGCAGTTCTAACAAAAGTATCAGGATTGCCTTAAGTTCCAAAATAATATAGGAGCATCCAGGACTCGGGGTTCCCTTCCCCAAGTTCTAAAACACAGTTCAAAAACACAAAATATCCTGAGGCTCCTTCCTCAAGTCAATAGATAGTTCAAAACATCAGGGTTCCCTTCCCCAAGAAGTACTTTAAATTATGTATTGATTTTACAATATTTCCAAATGTTATACGCCACACTTGCCCCCTCTGCATATGGCTGGTCTTTGCATGAAAGAATTGTCTTGGTCGAAAATGGCAGTTCGATTTAATTCCATTTTTAAAGTTCACCTTCAAAGTTCCATTCACTTTGAATTATAATACACATTGGGTTTGCTGGTTTTGTTAAAGTTCTATTCATCTTAGAGTTCAATATGCATTGGTTTCTTTGATTTAACACTTAGTTGATCTGTAGTTTTAATGTAGATGAACGTTGCTTGCAGTTTAAGTTTCATTCACTTTTGAACTTGGCGCACAGTGTATTTATTTAAATGACAAAACTTAATTTCTTTAGAATCTTAATAAGTAATAATCTTCTTTCAGTGCGATATTCAAAATGTGAAAATGTATTTGGTAAGCGTTATTTTCGGTTTCGGCATTCAATAATGTTTAAAGGTTTTTGTGTAAATCACTCTGTTGTTATTTTCAATTCACCTCATTGTAATATGACTGTGTAGTTTGCCTTTAAATATACTCAGCACTCAGAAACTTTCGACAACATGCTTTCACATACATGCGACCACTCCGTAGCAAAGTATGTTCTCTCGTTCAAGGATTAACAAGCCTTATTAGTTGCTGGTTTGCAAGGATTTGAATCGGGGACCTTCGACAACGTGTCTTACTTCACGCGACCACGCCGATAAAAAATAACCTTGTGCATAAGATCAATCACTTACATACTGGGTGTCTGCTTGCTTAGAAACTCACCATTTGCTTCGATATGTGTTCCTGCAGCGCAGATCTTCCGGCCTTCTGATCGTTGCCTCTGGGCTCCACCTCCTTCCTCTTAGGCACTCCTGGGTCGGCTTCTGGCCCCAGGAAAGGGAGCACTTTGAGCAATAGAAACAGTGTCAGCATTCTGACAGGGCCCCTCTTTCATGGCTCCTTTGGTTTCACAGAGCCCCAGCTCCAGAGCTGCTATTCACGGCACTCTAGGTGTGCTCAACACAGGCAGCTCCCTGCTGTGTCTCTTGGTCTCACTTCTGTAATTTTACCATCACTGCTCCGGTCACTGCTTCCTCTCTCACTCTCATTTGATGGGGCTTTTATATACCTGCAGCCCTTTAACAGGCTGCAGGTGTGAGTTTACAATTAACTCTGCCTGACATCATTAAGGGGACATGCTTGACCTCTATTGCTCTCAGCAGGCCGCTTCCTCGTCCCAGTACTTTTTGTAGTTTTACATGAGGAAGCCAGGGGAGTTGGTTTATAATACCCCATGATGACTGGGGAAGGGTTGGGCTGGTCATTAGTAGGAAAAGCGGAATGTCATGGGCCTCATTACGAGGCGGGCGGTAAGGGATTACCGGTAAGGGCACCGGTGCCGGTAATCCCTTACCACCCTACTACGAGTTCCCTTTGCGGGTCCTCCCTTAATGCCTGGTTTTTCCAGGCGTTAAGGACAGGACCCGCAACGGGACTCTCGAGCTAATAACGGTACCTCAATTTGCGGTACCGTTGATTAGCGCCTTCCCCATTCCCGTTGAGCCCTATGGGGGCTCAAATGGGAATGGGGAAGGGCACTGATGAATGGGGAATTACCAGTCCCACCAACCTTGGAATGGACCAATAATTGCTCCATTCACCAGGGCGGAGTCGGAAGGGTTTTGGAGGCAGCCATGGCGCTAATAGCGCCATGGCTACCTCCAACCTCGTATTGAGGCCCCATGTCTCTTTCAAGGGCATCCAACTCCCAGTCCCAAGAGATCTCCCACCCACCTTATATGTAACTTCCTTTGCTTTCTTCCTGGTCTGTTTGGATTGAGTGCATCCCATACCCTTTTTCCAGTCAATGGGACATGGATAACAATATCCCATAAATTTCCCTGGAATAAAGGTTTCCTTCTGGTAGGGAAGTGGGAAATACCATGCCTCACCTAAAGGTACCCTACTCTCAATCTCAAAGGACCCTCCACCTAAGTGATCCTACCTCGCTTCTCCACCCCCAGGGTCAGGGTCCTAGAGCGATGGCCTTTCCCTGGCCACCTGTGTAAAGGACCCCCAGGGAGTGGAAGTGAGAATACCCTCAGGTTTCTCACACCACACATTACCTACTGAGGATTCCGGCGAACAGATCTAGTAAATGCAAAATTAACTCATCGATGAGTTAGAGCATAACAAAATCTTGTGTTATGAATCATCCATTGATTTATATGATCCAAACAATCTTAATGTGCACGTCTCTTTAGATTCCAGGTATCCTAAAAGAAAAATGAGCTGAGTATCATTGGCATAGATAGAAAAAGAAGCAACACATTGCAGAATCAAATCTGCCAGAGGTCTCATATAGAGATTATATAACAATGGGCACAAAAAAGAGCATTCAGGTACTCTGCAGGTTATTCTTTTTTTAAGTAGATTTTAATGGAGGTATAGCAACTGATTCCATTCGATCTGTAAGAAAGGAAATAATAAAGGCCAAGCTTTGTTTCTAAAACATAATCCATGAAGACTCGCTATAAGCATTGAATGGTCCACGGTATCAAAGGTAGCTGGCAAACCAAGTAGGATATGGGCTCCTGCACCGCCCCATCACGACTAGCCTGCTATCATCCATAGTGGCCAGTACTGCCAATTCCGTGCTTTGAAAAGTCTAAACACGGTCTGTGCTTCATCCTGCAACCTGTGATCTTGCAGAAAAGACTGTCATTGAGTAATTGCAAGTACTTCCAACAGCTTACTTGGGTAAGGAAGTGGAGGGATAGGGAGAAAGATTGTCAGAGCTCCTGGATTCAAAAATGGCTTTTTAATGTTACAACTGCTATTTTTAGATGGTCAGGGACCACTCCCGAATCAAGAGCTATTAATGAACTAACAAATGATTGGTGCCAACAAGGATCAAGGCTCCTTTATAATCTTGACTAGGCATGGTTCGTGAGGAGAGCCTGTGGGTCGACGCGCTGCCATAATTCTCAGTAAAATGGAGTCAGTGATAGATTGAAAAGATGACTGACAGCACCCAGACTTCTCCTACAGTTGACAGGGTAGTCGACTGATCCTTGACTGACTCATGTGAAGTTAATTCTAACTGCATCTCAGCGATTTTGTCTGCGTAGTTTGAATTTTTTTACAAGTGTGCGTGTGTGTGTGTGTATATAAATATATATATTTCTGAGGCTTGTGGATCTGCTTAGAATAACATGCTTTGCATAGGCTGACATGTAGTGTTTGGTGTTGAGTACAAGATTTGTATTCGATTTCTAAAAGGGACGTTGACGGGGCATGTTTGTAATGCTATCCCTATTGTGATGTTTACTGTACCAATGATCCTTCATGCATCGAGGTCCTCAGATTATTTATTTTATTCACCATCGGTTTGGTCATACGTGATGGAGTTTGTTATTTCACAATTAGTGCTTGAGTTTTAGGCATTATCCTGCTGAACCCCAGTATTGGTCATGGAAAACACTCCCTTTAAGTTCTGTCCCACGTGTTATAGGACATTTCTGAGGAAGGACATCCATAAGGTGTGTAATTATTGCCTTCCTCACGACCACCAGGAAAAGCAATGCTGATTGTGTCAGCTCTTTAAGCTGAAAACACGTAAAGATCGGCGTTCGGAACACTGGGCAGCGTTTGCGATGCAGGCTGAGACAGCGTCAGCATCCTTTCAGATGCCAAGGATATTTCTGATTGGGAAACAAAGGTTCCCAGGAGCCAGTCCCTAGCTATGGGCAACAGACACCTTGATCTGTTATGGGGGCTCCACCTGGCAACATTGGTTCACACAGTAAGAAAGCGCAAGGGCTGGCGCCTACATTAGGGGCGCTGAGTAAGACTAAACACACAAAGGATAAAGACACAACCCAAAGCCAGTCTCGACACATTTGTCAAACTTAGCCAAATCTGCAGCAGAGAAAGGTTCTGCAACACCTACTGGCAGGCGCCAATGAAAACATCCTTGGGTTTAAAACACCCAACGCATGTTCCTAAAGGGTTGTGTACATTGACGGCCTCTGCAAACACGGATCATCAGGGTTCTAACATACTAATGCCACAAACGTCGAAACCACCCATTTAGATGAACATGGAAAAGACGAAACCCACTGATATACAGACACCACAAACTCATAATGGCGGCAAATGTGCAAAAGACAAGACCTACACATATCGAATGCCCCTCAACTATCACTAACACTCTCAAGAGAAAGAGAGATAGTAATACATCAGGACAGGAAGGCCAGGGGAAACAGGGGGAGGTTTCTCCTCTTGATAGTAGTACTAGTGGTTCAGGGGGTTGGACCAAAGAGTCCATTATGAATAAAATGGTGTCCTTTATGGATTTTATAGAGAGAGATCCTTTCATACCTCCACATTTATCTTTTGAGGAAGAGCCTTCGTCTAAGAAAATGGGTACTGAGCCTTTTGCCTCATATGAGCAACCAGTAGAAATAGACATTTTGTGTGACACAGAGGAGAATGTGTTTGGTGAGGATAATACAGGCACAAACCTAGAGAACATTCCTATCGATACACCTGATATTCAAAATCCGGTGTCGTCATCACCTTTTGATGACTGTGTCTTATATAATGATCTTCTCAAAAGAGCTGCACATTATTTTAAATAGACACACAAGAATCAGAGGAAGACAGTGATTGTGTTGATGACATTTTAAACAAGAAGAAACAAGTAAGTCAATATATACCTCTTCTTAAATCTCTAAAAAGATCCTTAGACCCTTGTATGGCTACACCAGGGCTCACAATGCCAGTTAACCCTCAAATTGAGAGAAGGCTTAAACCAGCCCTGACAGATCCTCTATTCATCAGGGGATCACTTGAAACCAGACTCCCTAATTGTCACAACGCCACGCAAGAAGAGCGTGTACTCAGTTAGCATCTACTGATGCCCATCCCGACAAGGAAAGCAAAATAATGTAGGCACTTGGTAAAAGGGTAGCTTCTTCAGCAGCCTACCAAATGTGAATAGCCAACAATACTGCCCTTATGGCTAGTTACAATAGGGCCCAATGGGATAATATGGAGGAGCTTGCGAACAGCGCTGCACAGACTCTCAGGACAGACATGCTCAAAACACTTGCAGAAGGCAAATTCAACACCAATGCAGTTCTTAAGAACACCTTAGACGCTGCTGAGACAAGTGGTAGGTGATTGTCTAAGACGCCTTAACTAAAAGGCATGCATGGCTACACAACTCAGGCTTTAAAGTGGAAACACAAACAACCCTATTAAACAGGGCAATAGATAAGCGGTAGACAAAGCGCTGGAAGCCGACAAGAAAGACTGCGAAACAAGGGGATCACAATCCTACCACTGTGCTTTACGAAGCCAGGGTAGCTCCAGGTCACAGGGATAAGCAAGTTACTCTTCAGGGGCAGGTACATTTCCATGATTCTCCTCCCAAGGTCAAGGGGCTAGCTTTCAGGCAGTTTCGCAGGGGATGTGCTAGATGAAGAAGCCAAACCGCTATAGGTTCGGCAACAGCCTCATACCAATAACACACTGCTTCAAATCCCCTCCTATATGACCCCAGTAGGGGGTCGCATTTCTTAATTTGCCCACGTATGGGAGGGGATCACATCGGACAAGTGGGTATTAGACACAGTATCACATCAGCCCCACACGTGTTCACCCAAGTGCCTGCGGTGGTAGAGCGCATCTGCACAGATACTGCTTTCCAGTGTACCCTTATCTTGACGATTGGCTAATAACAATAGAAACACCTGAGGTATGTTGCCAAAATACATAGAAAACAATACATCTTCTACATCAACTATGTCTTTCTACAATCCAAAGAAGTCCAGTCTACTCCCCAGTCAACAAGAACAATTTCTGGGTGTGGTCATCCATACCAAACACAAGTTAGTCTTTCCCTTCAACGAGAGGGTACAAAATCGGCTAAAGCTAAATCCTTGCTATACAGCTGGTCGACAGATAACAGTCAGACAAGTAATGTGCCTTCTCAACCCATCATGCATCTTCATCATGCCAAAGGCAAGGCTATATACGCGCCCAGCTCAGGAATGGTTAGCGAAACAATGGTTGCAAGATCTAGTGGTAGTTTTGCAAAAGAGGTAGTATTGGCCCTACAGTGGTGGACAAAAGAGAACATGTTACAAAGAAACCCTTTTGTCAACACACCTCACCATCACAACAGACTCATCACTTTCAGGGTGGGGAGCCCACTGTCTTCAACAGACAGCACAAGGAAAGTGCACACACACACTCTCCAAGAGACATATCGATGTCCTAGAGTTGCTAGCATTCTTCAAAGCACTACAAGCTTTCTGCCATCTCTTGGTGGGAAAGAATGTGCTGATCTTAGCACAACAGCAATGTTCTATATCAACAAACAAGGGGGCACCCATTCCCAAACCCTATCCACGCTAGCACAGAAGATATGGAACCCGTGTTTGCGGAGAAAGATTATTCTCGAATCACAACATGTTCATGGGGACCACAACTGCCTAGCAGACATGTTAAGCAGAAATACGGTGCAACCTTCAGATCAAAAGTGGGAGCTGCATTCTAACATTTTAAACAAACATTTTACATGCTGGTAGCATCCAGGCATAGATCTATTTATTGCCTAAATTATGTATCCAGGTTTCCCTAGAAAGGGTTGAAGGGGAACGAACTGTGGATCAGCTGGTCAGGGACATTTGCATATGTTTTTCCTCCAGCACCACTCTTGAATAGAGTAATACACAAAATGCACCAGGAGCACTTGACAATGTTCCTAATAGCTCTGATGAGGGCATGTCAAACATAGTACACCCATCTCATCAAGATGTCTGTTTTCCCACCAATGAAACTCACATGCACTCACAACATGTCACAGAACCAGGGAAAGACTCTATTCCCTCAATCTCAAAAAGCCAACTTAATGCCTCGGCTCCTGAAGTCTCACAGCATTTGCCTGATAGATGCATGCAAATGCTAAAGGAAGCACAGATACCAAACACAAGACACTGTTACTTCAAGAAGTGGAAGAGGTTTGTGATGTGGTGTAGAAGATCAAACTTCAACCCACTCAAACTCACACCTTCACAAATAGTTAATTATCTGTTATACTTGTTAGACTCACGTTTATTTTGTAATTAATCAAAAGTCCATCTGTCGGCATTATCAGCATATACAACATCACAAAGCAAAGTTTCATGGTGGAGAGTTCCCGTTGTTAAAACATTTATGGAGGATGTTAAATGACTTTATCTCCCATTTGCAAACCTACCTCCAGATTGGTATTTAAATGTTATCCTAAGCAAGCACATAGGTCAACCTTTTGAGCCAATGCATACAGCAAGCCTAAAACACCTCACTTAGAAGACTGCTTTCCTCATAGCTGTTACGTCTAGTCAGAGAGCAAATGAGCTTCAAGCTTTGCCTGTGGCAGAGCCTTTTGTCACAATACACAAGAACAAGCTGGTCTTAAGCTGGTTTTAAGAACACATCCAGATTTCTCACTGAAATACTTTTCAAAGTTTCATTTTAACCAAGACATTGAACTACCAGCTTTCTTTCAAAACCGACAAAGCACTGGGGAAAGAGCTTTTCACACGCTAGATGTGCGCAGAGCAGTTATGTACTAGCTCCACAAGACAAAACCACTCAGGAAAACAGAACAATTTTTGTGTCACTTGCAGCTGGCCAGGTAGGAGATCCTGTCTAAAAATCTGCCATTACAAGGTGGATAGTAAAGTGTATACAACAATGTTATACATTAGCAGCCAAACCTCTACCATCTAATCGAAGAGCACATTCCAAACGTGCCACAGGAGCTATATTAGCATTTATTGCAAATGTACCTCTCGAAGCTGTCTACAGAGCAGCAACATGGAGCTCAGTACACACTTTCACACAACATTATTGTGTAGACACACAAGCCAGAATGACTCAAAAGTGGGGCAAGCAGTATTGAGGCACTTATTTGTCTCTGTGCCTCCTCTAAGCCCGCCTTTGTCATCTGGCACTGCTTGCTAGTCTATGCAAAGCATGTGATTCTAAGCAGATGCTCAAGGTTCAGAAGACAAACATTACATACCAGTAATCGTCTTTCTGATGCTTGTATCTGCTTAGATTCACAGGCAACCACCCTTGCTCCCCTTGTTGTGAGCATAAGGATCATAGACAAATAATCTATTATTACATATTGTTCTATACAATTCATATCCTATTTTCACTATGCTTGTCATGTGACCTTGGGTCAGAAAAAATAACAATCTGAGGACCTTGACGTGTGAAAGATCTTGGGTACAGTACACATCACGATAGGGATGGCATTATAAACATGCCCCATCGACGTCCCTTTTCGAAATCGAAAATAATCTTGTAATAATCCTCACCAACCACTAGATGTCAGCCTATGCACAGCATGTGAATCTAAACAGATACAATCATCAGAAAGACAACTGCAGGTATGTAATGTTTGTCATATGTATATATATAATGAAGAAGACTGTGGGTGAAACGCGTACATTCATTTTGCTAAAGTCCTTTTCATTTATGTTGATAAAGGAACTTTAAAATGGTGACAGACGGTTTGAGGCTTCCAGTCACTTGAGGATGTGGTCAACTCTTGCCCTGACGAGTGTGGTGTGAAGTGGAGGTTTTCTCTACACAAACGGGAAAATATATATGGGATACATTACTCACCGTAATCGTATTTCTGATGCTTGTATCTGCTTAGATTCACATGCTATGCATAGGCTGACATCTAGTGGAAGCTGCAGAGTATTACAGTTATTGTTTTCGAAACTCGAAAAGGGACGTTGACAGGGTGTGCCATTAATACTATCCCTAGTGTGACGTCTACTGTACCCATGGTGCTTCACCCCTCAGATTGTTTTGTTTCTGACATGAGGTTGCATGAAGTGTAGCATGAGTACAGGTGCAGTAAAGCAGATTATGCAACAGATAAAGCCCAGAAAACATCTATGCACCTTCTACTCCAAGGGGAGGAAATGTGGGCGCATGCGAATCTAAGCAGATACAAGCATCAGAAATACGATTACAGTGAGTAATGTATCCCTTCTGAGGCTTGTGGAATCTGCTTAGATCACATGCTATGCATAGATTAGCGAGTTTGGAGAAGGTGGTGGGTTGTGAGAAGGTACAGCGGCAAATGGATGTTTTAGCACCGCTTGTCCCACCTGGGAATCTGCTTTAGAGTGAGTGTCAATGCAGTGGTGCTGAGTAAAAGTGTGGATTCTCATGACAGGGGCAAGGATATCAAGGATATCAGATATAGCAGAGTGGAGAGGGCTGTGTCAGGGTGGGAGTCAGCCGAAGGGGGAGGGAGGGGCGAGAAGGTGGTAGCGAAAGCCTCAACTGACACGCACGTCATGGGTTGGATGACCGCGAAGGTGGGTGGCAGTGATGAGGGTGGCTTTGCCTGTGAGGTTGCGAACGTGAGGTGGGAGGATAGAAAGTGATCCCTCCAGGAGAGAGGAGTGGAGAGAGGGACAGAGAGGGCAAGGTCAGAAGAGATCAGAGCATCAAGAGTGTGCCCCGCAGAATGGGTCGGCTCAGACGGGAGAATAGAGAGTGCGAGAGAGTCGCAGAGGTCGCGAAAGAGTCCAGAGGGAGAACAGGAGGCATCAAGGTGGATACTGAAGTCTCCAAGAAAGAGGATTTGAGTGGTTGAGGACAGGAGTGAGGAGGAGAGGTCAGCCCGCTCAGAGAGGAAGGAGGAAATATGACCAGGTGGCCGATAGATAGTAGCCACGGTAAGGGAATGGCTAGAAGAGAGAGAGAGTCGGCAGACAAGGCATTCAAAGGAGGAGTAGGTCTGCGTAGGAGTGACAGTGGCAGGAATCCACTCAGGGAAGATAAGGGCCACACCCCCCCAGCGCGGTTGGGCCTGGGCAAGGAAAGGATCTTGTAACCGTCAGGTAGGAGTGTGTCAAAGCTGGTGACACACCTGTTTTCCTCATGAAACTGCATCCTGTTGTCCTCCACAGCCGCTTCGTTAAACAGATTTCTGCTTCTCGACCTCAGGTGCTGCAATCCAACCTGCAGCGTCAAATGTTTTTGATTACAGGCAGTGTTTCTTCCTCTTGTTCCCTCTACCTCTGGTTTTTCCATTATGTGTTAAATTGGCTGAGATGACAGGCTTCCGTTATCTTCAAGACCGTAGACTCCATTTGAAGGTATTTTGACTTGACTTTGTTAGTCTGTTGTCTCCTTCTGTTTGGTTATTACAGCCTCTTTTCTATACTGCCAATATTCACATTTTCATCATTGAGCCTTCATAAACTACAGAATGAGTAGCAATTCACAATACTCTTGATGTCAAGGAATTCATATGTGGAATGAGGAGAGGTTTCCAGAATGGGTAAGAGTATCTGACTTAAATAATATATAGAGTTGGGGGAATGTAGAGCAAGTAATAACCTATCAAATGAGAGGGGATTCATAAAACAAGTACATAATGGGGATGTTTATTACGTACGGCATAAGGAGAAAATGATGCTATACAGGATAGAAAGCAATCCTTAATATACAATGTAGGAAGAGACTTGAAAGATGATTAAGAATTCTAAAATATGACATGAGGAGGAAATTATAATCGACAACATCAGGAGAAATTCATAATAAGTAAAATCAGAAGGAATTCATAATGTACAATCGGAGGGATTGCGAATCAGTACGAAAGCATAATATGCAACACAAGATGTTAGTTTTCATAATCAGATTGGAACATTCATAATAAACATAATGAGAAGAGATTTAAAATGATGTTGAGAAGGCGGAGCTGCTAGCATGCAGAGCAAGGAGAAATGTATAATTTACAGAAGAGTAGTTCAACATTTATACAATTGGGATTTCTGGGGACTATTCCTTGAAAACGTTTTCTAATGTGTTCTTTGGCCATTTTGTGACTATTTCATTGCCATTCATGTGGGTATCACGTACCCGGTCACTGTGGACCAAGAATTTGCGCCAGGACTAAAATACTGGTTAAACAAATACTTTTATTAGCACTACTTTACATATTAAAAGACGAGGAACTGCAAAGTGGTTGTCTGGGTGAATTCTCCTTGTCTTGAGTGGAGCCCTCTGCAGTGTGCGAGCCCCCACAATGTCCCACTGGCTTGTCTGGCTCCCAGGGGTCCTGAACTTTCTGTGTCTGTAAAGTCCTCCTGATGTGTTGTCAATTCCAAAGGGTGGTTCCCACACCCCCTTGGTGGTTCTTTGGGCATTGCAGGATTTAGGGTTCCTGAAATCTTCTTTACAATTGTCTTTTATTTTGGACCAGTGCCCCAATGTTTTCGGTAACAGGCATAGGGTAGCTAGCAGGCAGGCTACTTGTGAGAGCCTCATTGGCAAAGGAAGAGAGCCGGAGAAAGGCCCCATCAAGTCTGTGAGTTTTCCTAAACCTTCCAATCCTCCCCTGTTGCCTCTCTACTCCTTTATTAATCTCTCTGGCCCTGTCTTGTGCCTCCATCGTACCAGCTAGACCTGTCTAAGGCCTGACTTGGCCTGGACCTTACCAATGCTAGCTAACTAACCCCTTTTCTGATCTTCGTCTTGCAGTTCCTTTCTCTTCTTTATCTCTTCCTTCCACCTCCTAGCCACTTCCACTTCTTCCTGCAAACTATTGCACTTCTACTCCAAGTACTTGTACTGCTCTTCCACCTGTTCCTGAATTTTAATTTCCACTCACTTTCACCAGTCTGTCCTACCTCCTTGAGGACCTGCCTCCAAATTGACCTCTATGTAACTCGGGATATGTTACACCTTGCAACTCTTGTCCCACCTATTATTGCTACATCTTACTTCCTACAGTCTCCCAATTTTCCACCTCTTACTGTTACGTCCCTCCCCTTTCCTCCATACTGTATGGGTGTCCGTCCTAGGGACGGGAGATGGAACCTTTTTCACCACAAAAAAATCTTCTTCCTCTTTAAATTTAGAGACGCACAGAGGTGTGGCCCTGGGAGCATGCACTCCCCTGACTCTGCCCACTGGCACCACTCCCCAGTCCTCTTTTCCACGTTGACGGGAATGCACAGCGCTCCTGGGTTTGGCTTCGGCCTTGTAATTCCACGCGCTCTTCCCCAGATACTGTCTTTGTTGTCTTTTCTTCTAATCTTTAACCAGGTACTCGGTCCTCTGGCACCACGTTCCTTCCGGCGCATGTCAACGTCGTTGGGTTTCAGCAGGTGTCTATCCTGCGAAGGGCTCTTCCCTAAGTCTGACCCCCACGCTCTGTGCCTCTGCTGCCCTGGCCCCAACCACGGCTGGGAGAGCTGTACTGCGTATGACACGCTCACACCTCGAGCTCTGAAGAACAGGTTAGCAAGGTGGAGGGAGCTCTTTGAGAAGTCGCCTCTAGAGGACTTGAAGCACAGATCAAGGTCCAAGACAGGGCCTCTCTTTTCCATCACACCCCGCAAGAGCGATTCCTTCCCTAGAAAACGTCAGAGCGGGAGGGACCGGCCTGGTCCTCACACCAGCGTAGATACCATGGCTCATCCAGCTACTGCCCGCCAGGCCGAGGGGTCGCTAGATCCTTCCAGAGACAGCACTGAGGGACAGCAAGGTTCTTTTACCGGTTGTCCACCCGGGGGCTATGCCCTAGTACCGGACAAATGTCTGAGGGGGCGCCTGTATGCAGCACTACCAGCGATTCAGCCGAGGGCTCTACGCCTGCCAGGTCTGGTCCTGAGGTGCAGGGTAGGCCTCATGCTCCACCGTCAAGAGTTCTGGAGGAGGCCGGTCCCAGCGAGCCAGGCAACTCGACGCAGGCATGTGGCATGCAGCTCGACAAGATGGCTGCACGCCAGTCAAGATGGCCGCTCATCAGACACCGCCCCCTTTTTGGGGATCAGGTAGGAGATTGAGTGTCCAGGTGGGACTGGGGTCAACCAGGTATGTGGCCTACAGTTTATCCTTTTTCATCGCAGGGCAGATATCACCTGCAACTGGCTATACAAAGTATGCACAGGCCCCAGCTGCCAGCCGCTACTCCGTCAATACCACCTGCCACCCCACAAGCCTGCGAGGGCAGGTATTTTGAGAAGTTACTCACGGTGATAAGGTCCCCTCAGTTGAGCTGCATCCTTCGGGTCCCCAGTCCCGCTGCTAGCACCCATAGTCCTTCCTCCTATGGATCTGGTGTCTCATGGCCCTGCGCAGCCCCAGCTGCCCACTCCGGGTCCTTCGATTCCGACTCCCCTGCCTCCCACAGGTCATGCCGTTCCACAACAGCCTCTGCAGCAGCCTCCGGCTCCGGTCCCCACACCTCAGTCTACGGCTCCCAGCACTCCTCCACCAGCTCCAGACCAATCGGACACCCTAGTGGACACCGATGAGAAGGAGGACCCCGACACGCCATCGTCAGTACTTCCATCATCGACTTGCATGTTTGGCAGAATACCTAGGGCTTCCACAACCAGAGGTTGAACAACCGGAGGCAGGGGTCCTTGCTGAAGTTCTCACTCTACGCCCCGTGGCTAGAACGGGGATTCCGATGCAGAAGGACATTGTCACCCTGGCCAAGAAGGGATGGCTGAAACCCCACTCAGCACAGCCCACCAACAAGTGCCTTGATGGCAAGTACAGGCAGTTGGAGGGGGATACACTCTTGTTGTCAGAACACCCTATATCGGCTTCCATATACTCGAAACCTCAGTCGTCACCACCACTTCGTCCTCGGCTCTGCTAGGCATGGAGGAGAAGATCTTGGAGGCGTATGGGAAGAAGGTCTACTCCAATGCCTCTCTACACCTTCGTCACGCTCAGGATATTATGGAGTCCACAGTGGCACATATTAACACCTCAGGCCGGGCCATCTGCATCGCCACAGACATGAGAAGGACAGCCTGGCTCCGGGCCACAAAGTTCAACCTGGACGTCCAGGAACGCATATTGGACCTTCCATTTGGGGTAGCAACCACTTCCATTCCACCACCGATGAGGAATTGGATAAGAAGAAGAAACGTATAGTGAACGTGCACCCCCCCACTCTTATTAGGTAATCCTTGTAGTTGATCAAAATTCAATGGAATTAAAGGAGGGGTGCAAACCCGCTGGAGAGGTGCCTCCGTGGAGGGGCACACAACGAAAACAGGGGGTATGGACCAAGGCCGTTAAGCCAGCGGTGCAGGCTGCACTCCCAGACACCACAACGTGGTGTATTTGTTCAATGTAATTCAGTCAAAAAAAGTAACAAACTTCCGTTGACTATTTAATCTTGGTCTTATATTATTAACAGCTATACATCTTGGTTAAAGCAGATGTGCAGGGTGAGCTCAAAAAAATGGCCAGTGCATTTCGGAACTAAATTCCTTCGTCAGGGCCAGCTCATTCTCAAATTAATAGGATCCGAATGTCATAAAATTATAAACAAACGGATCTATTACGTAATACACAACATATAAACAACAGTAGTTGGTTGAAGTTGGTTGAAGGTACAACGTTCATACAGTGAATTCACACAATTCATGAAAGAACAGGTAAACAAAGCCATCAGCATGTACATTATCAAAAATAAAATATTTCAATAGGCCGGGTATAGATGTACCATGTTCAAAAGGAGGTATGAGCGCCCAAATTAGATAACACAACCCATCATTAATCATAAATGTACCGACACACATCAAAAGTGCGAAAATAATAAAAAATAAATAAAGGGTAAATACGTACCAAACCAAACCATATGCAAGGTTGTCAACAAATCGTAGAATCACAGCAATTATGCAGCGTCAATAAAGATAGTAAAGAAAGAAAGAAGAAAAAGGTGGAGAAAATAACAAAAGGGAGAGTGGTTAGCTGATTCTTTCTCAATAGGGTGATGTAATTATCTGAATAAAGCTGCACTGACCTTGCCGTCAAAGCAGTATCAGCTTAAATCTTGACAAACTCGTCAGGACAAAGATTTGTGAAAGGCGTTCCTAACCGCGTGCAGACGCTATCTGAAAGAGACACGCACCGCGGTGAAAAATATGCTTAAAGCCAATTCCATACTCGGAGCTCAGGGGCTCAGGTGTCTACAATGACAGTTAGCCAAAGTCTAGACGCAAGAGATGCCTCACCTGGAAGCGGCAGAAGAGTGAATCAACTGAGGACGCCACAAGAGCGCGCTCATCGTATGCATGGTACTTTTACTGTGTTTACCTGAGGTTGCCTAAGCAACGTAAGGAGCCGTGAAAATCCGGCGACCATGATTAAAGGGCTACTGATGTTCTTAAAGATTATAAAGACTCCCGTAATGTAATGCATAATGTGTGTAAACACACACAATTCACCTAGATATTATTAAGCCAAATATAGAAAGGGTAACAAATTCAAATCTACATGAAAAATAAAATGTACATGAAAAATAAAAATAATAAAACGGGACAAAACGCGTGATAGCAATGCATAGTGACAGTGCTTAAACCGTTACTAGACAGATACCCAATGATGTCTTGAGTCCGATAGCCACAGAGGGGACCAGTGATGGACAAACTAAATAAGAAATGGATTGTCACATGCTCAAACTCATCAGTAAGGTGAAAGAGAGTCGGAGCCGGCCTAAACCGGCAGAGATTCAGGGTAAAGTTACCCAAAAAAACCAAAAAGTCGAGATCACTTAGAAGAGAGGAAAGGAAATACAATAGACACTAGCCAGAAACGGCTAGATATGTGCTGGCGGTAACAAAGATGGTTCCATAAAGTGTATGTACAATTCATTACTTGCAGTGCTGGCTATATACCTCATCATGACAGCGAATATATTCAAATCTATACCACCAATGGCAATTTCCACAAAAACAAAAATAGCTCAATTCCATAGTTCGTTCTAAGGCATTGTACATTTACAATCATGAAAAATACTGATATGACTTCTCATGCATCAAAGGAAACAGCTGAGGTTGATTTCCTCATTCATCCCATTCGGTGATAGTGAGTCGAGCTTGTCTATACAAAATGCCTCTTTCTGTGCTCGCCATTGCTTAATGTCTCGAGATTGACCTTTAGGAGGCATAACTTCAAGTACCAAAAACCTCAATTGGCTCACCGCATGTCCATTGTCATTGAAATGCCTAGCAACGGCTGACATCCTGTTCTTGTTCCTAATATTGGACTTCTGCTCATTTATCCTAATACGGATCTTACGTGAAGTCTCTCCTACATAATATTTCCCACAGGGACACCTGATTGCATAAATTACATTCTCTGAAAGACATGTAGCATGTTGTCTCAATGTAAATATTTTGCCAGTTCGTGGATGTGTAACAGTGCTTCTTTTTATGATATTGTTACAGTTCCCACAACTCATACAAGGATGAGTTCCCGGGAACTTGTCGGGTCTCATTGCGGGTGTCTTCTCTTTGGTGTTAACAAGTAAATTCCGCAAATTGCTGCTCTTCTGATATGCAAATATGGGTGGAGTTGGAAACAGGTCAGCAGTGCGTTCATCACTGGCCGGGCCATCTGCATCGCCACAGACATGAGAAGGACAGCCTGGCTCCGGGCCACAAAGTTCAACCTGGACGTCCGGGAACGCATTTTGGACCTTCCATTTGGGGTAGCAACCACTTCCATTCCACCACCGATGAGGAATTGGATAAGAAGAACAGTTCCCAGACTGCAAAGTCTTTATCCATCCTCACAAAGTCCACGCTTTTGACCTACAGTCAAACGCACCAGCGTTCCGACAAGGGTCGGGCATTCGGCGGGTTCCAAGGCTTCCAAGAAAGACAGTCCAGGCAGCCTGACTGATTTCTGAGCCAGCACCGCTGCAAGCCCAGCAGAAGACAGGGAATAAGGGCTTCTTTCTGTCCCCCTCCTCAGCCTCAGAGGGAAAGAAGGCATGACACTCCCCTCAGGGTCCACGTGTCTCCAGTGGGGGTCAGGCTTGCTTTCCAAGCACACAATTGGCACGCAATGTTCGCGGACCCCTGGATCCTATCAGTGTCCATGGGGTACCTCTAACCGGTACCTCCCTCTCCTCTCTCCTTTCCTCCACTACCACAGATTGGGACAGCAACTCTGTTGGTGGAAATTTCGATCGCTCGTAGAGAGCCAGGCAGTGGAAGAAGTCCCAGCCTTCCAGCAGGGTATGGGCTTCTTTTCGAGAATTTTCACCATGCACAAGAAGAGCCAGGCGGGCCTGAGAGTTGTGTTGGACCTTTCCACCCTGAACCTTTCCCTCCCACTTCGAAAGTCCAAGATGGTTACCCCAGCACTTATTGCAGAGACACTGTGCAGGGGAGACTGGCTGTGCTCCCTGTATCTGAAGGACACTTATCTACACGTCCCGATTTGGCAGCCCCATCGGTTCTTCCTCCGGTTCAGGATCATGGGCTTCCATGTCCAGTACAAGGTGCTACCCTTTCACCTCAATTCAGCCCTGAGGGTCTTTACTGGGTTTATGAACGCAGTAGCAGCCCTTGTCAGGGCCCAAGATCATCATGTCTACCCATACCTAGACGACTGGCTCATCAGGGCGATTTCTCCAGAGGCGGTCCAGCCTACCTCCCCGGCACTCATGAACACGTTGCACGACTTGGGATTCTCCATCAATCTCAAAAAGTCTCATCTGGAGCCAACGCAGAGTCTAACGTTCCTCGGCCTGGGATGCGACCTCCGAGAGAGGACAAGATTGCAGCCATAAAGAGTGCCACAGGTCACTTTCTCAGCAGACAGGGGACTTCAGCATGGTGGTACCAACACCTCCTGGGTATCATGGCGACTTGTCTCTTGGCGGTACCTTACGCAAGACTCAAGATGAGGAAATTATAGCTGCACTTCACAGCCTCTTAGAATCAGGAGCAGGGTTCACAGGTGGAACTCTTCAGCATTCCTCCCTTCCTACACCAGGACCTTGTCTGGTGGAGCACGGATTGCAATGTGAGGATAGGCAGGCCCTTTCGTCAACCAGCACTGCAGGTTACCATCACCACAGATTTGTCTCGGGAGCTACCCTGTAGACACACAGTGTCCACAGAGTTTGGTCCCGGCAGGAAAAGGAAGCACATATCAGTTGGCTAGAGCGGAAGGATATCTGTGTGGCTCTCAACGCCTTCCTACCGCTCATCCGCAGCAAAGTGAGCCTTATTCAGACAGGCAACTCCACCAGCATGTATTACCTCAACAAGCAGGGTGGCACCAGGTCCCCTCCCCTATGCACCCTTGCGGTCAGCATCTGGGAATGGGCCCTGGAGAACGATATTCACCTGACAGCGATCCACCTTCCGGGGGAGTCGAACCTGAAGGCAGACAGGCTCAGCAGGCTGGGGCAGACAATTACGAATGGCAGTTGAATGACCAGGTCTTTCAGCAGATTTTTAACAGATGGGGTCATCCTCAGGGGGACCTCTTTGCCACCTGGTTCAACAGGAAATGCCCTCAGTTTGCATCCTGGCAGGGACAGGGTCTAGGCTCACTGGGCGATGCATTACAGATTCAGTGGAACAACATGAACGCCTATGCCTTCCCTCCCACTCCACTGGTCACAGGGTCGTATGCAAGATAAGAGAGTCTCTGTCCCTCTGCATCATTCTGATAGTTCTGTGGTGGCCGGCGAGGCCATGGTTCTCGGAGCTACTCTGCCTGTCGGCCCAACCTGCGATGCACCTTCCGCGGGGCCCAGCTCTTCTACTGTCACAACAGGGGGGCACAGTGATACACCCCGCTCAACAGAAGTTAGCCCTTGCAGCGTGGTTCCTGAACAGGTCACTCTGAAGCTTCTGCACCTTTCGCTGGCTAATCTCGACATCATTCAGGGTGCTAAGAGCGATGCCACTAGGAGCCAGTACAAAAGCAAGTGGACTAGGTCCAAGGACGTAGATCATCTCACCTGCTCACTGGACAATGTGCTATCTTTCTCTGCACACCTATAACACTCTGGAGTGCAGATAGAAACATGCCGCACCTATCTAGCGGCAATCGGAGCCTCTCAGAATTCTGAGGAGGAGGTTTTCTGGTCTGCCAATCCAGTGGTTAAAAGACTTTTGACGGGACTCACTCAGCTCTACCCGCCCATCAAGAAGCCACACCCCGTGTGGGACCTCAACATAGTGTTGGGCGCCTTGGCGCATAAACCTTTTGAGCCTTAAGGGTCTGCGGACATCAGGCTGGTCACCATGAAGACAGCCCTTTTGGTGGGTCTTACCTCTGCATGTCACATCGGCGAGATCCAAGCTCTAGTGGCTTCTGAGCTATACACTACCTTTCACAGGGACAAAGTGGTCCTCAGAACGCATCCCACATGCCTTCCTAAGGTAGCCTCGGCGTTCCACCTAAATGAGGAGATAGTACTCCCTACTTTCTTTGCAGACCCCAAGGATGATGCTCATAGGGTTCTGCATTGTTTAGATGTTAGGAGAGCGCTAAAGTTCTATCTAGACAGGACCAAGAGCTTCCGCAAATCTGAGGCTCTATTGATCACCTTCGGCGGGTCAAGGCCCGGATATCAGGCTTCCAAGGCCTCCATAGCAAGATGAATGGTGGGAGTCATTAAGGAGGCATATGAGAGGCAGCACAAGCCGATTCCAGCAAACATGCATGCGCATGCTGTCTGAGCCAAGGCCACGGCGGTCGCATTCCAGAGACACGTTCTGTGGCAGGTCATTAGCAGGGCGGCCACATGGGTCACTCCCTCTTCCTTTTGTAACCACTACTGTTTGGATGACGGCTCCAGGTCAGACGCAGTATTCGGGCAGGCAGTATTAAGGAACTTGCTTTCTTAAGGAGGGTCACCTCTCCACCCTGGGGCTACATTCAGTTGTAATCACCCATACAGTATGGAGGAAAGGGGATAGTACGTAAGAGTAATTATAAGTAATTCAACGTAGTGACTAACATACTCTTAGTCCATAGTCCCCTTTTCCCCGTACATCCCACCATCCTCCCCCCTAATAAAACTAGTGTCATTAGGCAATGTTAATATTGTCAAAGCGTCTATGGGGACTGAGGCGTGGCGCGGGTGGGTGGAGTCAGGGGAGCGCATGCTCCCAGAGCCGCACCCCCACACCGCTCTAAGTTTAAAGGGGCAGGAGATTTTTTCAGGTGAAAAAGGTTCTGTCTCCCGTTCCTAGGTGGGAGACCCATACAGTATGGAGGAAAGGGGAACATGGACTAAGAGTATGTTAGTCACTACGATGAGTAACTTATAATTTCAACATCGTCTTGCTGTACTCTACGTGACTTCTCTGTTACTTTCTCATTCCTTCTCCACCTCTCGTCTTCTCTGACCACCTCTTGTCAAATCTACTCCTCCTCGGGACATCCTCCTACATAATACCTCCTTGCTAGCTCTTCCAGGCCCTTTGCTCCTCAACCTCTTTGAGACCGCCACTCCAAGACCACTGGTTCACTCTCAACATCTCCCGATGTGGCCACCTCTGCCTTCTCATTACTACCAGCTGTTGCTGTAATCCCATTTGCTTCAAAGACAGTCTCCACCACCTTCTGATGTAATCATATCCACCTTCACACTACTACCATCTGCTTGACTGACCACTTCTAGTGCCCCTGAGCCCATCATCTCCTGGCTCTGTGAGGAATCCAACCCCCCCCTATCCCTTTGTCAGCAAGCAGGTAGTTAACAGAGTCAAGCGGGGGACTTAGTCACAGTGAACAAAACGTCTTCTACAGATGTGATGCACCAAGTTACTATTTTTGCAGAAGCTTCTACTATATTATGCCTCTGAGTAGAACACATTTATCTCATTAAGTAGCCCAGAGTTAATCTTTTTTTCAATGCCCTTCTAAATAATTTCACCATTAAACTTTACTTCAATGTTTTTCTTAATATTTAATAATTTAAGTTGTAATGGAACTGACAATTTGTGATTGGTGGAAAATATTGATGCTTGAATAAAGAATTGTTTAAATTGTCTGGTCTGACTTTCATTATCCTTATATACCTACAACAAAGGCATATTAATGAAGGCTTATTTCAAGGGAACTGTCCTTTGCACAATGCTGTTAATCGAAAAGGATTAGGGTGTGCCTTCGAGGGGTGGCTCAGGCCCTTTTTATCAAAGAAAAGTTGGATTTTGTGTTAAAATCAGCAAACTAAATGAAGAATCCATGGACCACATGTTAATAAAAATCAAAGTATCGTTAAAAAGAGCAGTAGGGTGTGATCTGATGCAACGGAGGGAATGGAAGGAGTTAGAAATGTGGATTTTGGTCTGTGTGGGCATGCATGATACAGGATCCAGTGACTCCCAATTGAATCTGTGGACATGCAAGAGTAATTATAAGTAACTCAACGTAGTGACTAACGTACTCTTAGTCCATAGTCCCCTTTTCCCCGTACATCCCACCATCCTCCCCCCTAATAAAACTAGTGTCATTAGGCAATGTTAATATTGTCAAAGCGTCTATGGGGACTGAGGCGTGGCGCGGGTGGGTGGAGTCAGGGGAGCGCATGCTCCCAGAGCCGCACTCCCACACCCCTCTAAGTTTAAAGGGGCAGGAGATTTTTTCAGGTGAAAATGGTTCTGTCTCCCGTTCCTAGGTGGGAGACCCATACAGTATGGAGGAGAGGGGAACATGGACTAAGAGTATGTTAGTCACTACGGTGAGTAACTTATAATTTCAACATCGTCTTGCTGTACTCTACGTGACTTCTCTGTTACTTTCTCATTCCTTCTCCACCTCTCGTCTTCTCTGACCACCTCTTGTCAAATCTACTCCTCCTCGGGACATCCTACTACATAATACCTCCTTGCTAGCTCTTCCAGGCCCTTTGCTCCTCAACCTCTTTGAGACCGCCACTCCAAGACCACTGGTTCACTCTCAACATCTCCCGATGTGGCCACCTCTGCCTTCTCATTACTACCAGCTGTTGCTGTAATCCCATTTGCTTCAAAGACAGTCTCCACCACCTTCTGATGTAATCATATCCACCTTCACACTACTACCATCTGCTTGACTGACCACTTCTAGTGCCCCTGAGCCCATCATCTCCTGGCTCTGTGAGGAATCCAAACCCCCCCCCCCCCATCCCTTTGTCAGCAAGCCGGTAGTTAACAGAGTCAAGCGGGGGACTTAGTCACAGTGAACAAAACGTCTTCTACAGATGTGATGCACCAAGTTACTATTTTTGCAGAAGCTTCTACTATATTATGCCTCAGAGTAGAACACATTTATCTCATTAAGTAGCCCAGAGTTAATCTTTTTTTCAATGCCCTTCTAAATAATTTCACCATTAAACTTTACTTCAATGTTTTTCTTAATATTTAATAATTTAAGTTGTAATGGAACTGACAATTTGTTATTGGTGGAAAATATTGATGCTTGAATAAAGAATTGTTTAAATTGTCTGGTCTGACTTTCATTATCCTTATATACCTACAACAAAGGCATATTAATGAAGGCTCATTTCAAGGGAACTGTCCTTTGCACAATGCTGTTAATCAAAAAAGGATTAGGGTGTGCCTTCGAGGGGTGGCTCAGGCCCTTTTTATCAAAGAAAAGTTGGATTTTGTGTTAAAATCAGCAAACTAAATGAAGAATCCATGGACCACATGTTAATAAAAATCAAAGTATCGTTAAAAAGAGGAGTAGGGTGTGATCTGATGCAACGGAGGGAATGGAAGGAGTTAGAAATGTGGATTTTGGTCTGTGTGGGCATGCATGATACAGGATCCAGTGACTCCCAATTGAATCTGTGGACATGCAAGAGTAATTATAAGTAACTCAACGTAGTGACTAACGTACTCTTAGTCCATAGTCCCCTTTTCCCCGTACATCCCACCATCCTCCCCCCTAATAAAACTAGTGTCATTAGGCAATGTTAATATTGTCAAAGCGTCTATGGGGACTGAGGCGTGGCGCGGGTGGGTGGAGTCAGGGGAGCGCATGCTCCCAGAGCCGCACCCCCACACCCCTCTAAGTTTAAAGGGGCAGGAGATTTTTTCAGGTGAAAATGGTTCTGTCTCCCGTTCCTAGGTGGGAGACCCATACAGTATGGAGGAGAGGGGAACATGGACTAAGAGTATGTTAGTCACTACGGTGAGTAACTTATAATTTCAACATCGTCTTGCTGTACTCTATGTGACTTCTCTGTTACTTTCTCATTCCTTCTCCACCTCTCGTCTTCTCTGACCACCTCTTGTCAAATCTACTCCTCCTCGGGACATCCTCCTATATAATACCTCCTTGCTAGCTCTTCCAGGCCCTTTGCTCCTCAACCTCTTTGAGACCGCCACTCCAAGACCACTGGTTCACTCTCAACATCTCCCGATGTGGCCACCTCTGCCTTCTCATTACTACCAGTTGTTGCTGTAATCCCATTTGCTTCAAAGACAGTCTCCACCACCTTTTGTTGTAATCATATCCACCTTCACACTACTACCATCTGCTTGACTGACCACTTCTAGTGCCCCTGAGCCCATCATCTCCTGGCTCTGTGAGGAATCCAACCCCCCCCCCCCTATCCCTTTGTCAGCAAGCCGATAGTTAACAGAGTCAAGCGGGGGACTTAGTCACAGTGAACAAAACGTCTTCTACAGATGTGATGCACCAAGTTACTATTTTTGCAGAAGCTTCTACTATATTATGCCTCTGAGTAGAACACATTTATCTCATTAAGTAGCCCAGAGTTGATCTTTTTTTGAATGCCCTTCTAAATAATTTCACCATTAAACTTTACTTCAATGTTTTTCTTAATATTTAATACTTTAAGTTGTAATGGAACTGACAATTTGTGATTGGTGGAAAATATTGATGCTTGAATAAAGAATTGTTTAAATTGTCTGGTCTGACTTTCATTATCCTTATATACCTACGACAAAGGCATATTAATGAAGGCTCATTTCAAGGGAACTGTCCTTTGCACAAAGCTGTTAATCGAAAAGGATTAGGGTGTGCCTTCGAGGGGTGGCTCAGGCCCTTTTCATCAAAGAAAAGTTGGATTTTGTGTTAAAATCAGCAAACTAAATGAAGAATCCATGAACCACATGTTAATAAAAATCAAAGTATCGTTAAAAAGAGCAGTAGGGTGTGATCTGATGCAACGGAGGGAATGGAAGGAGTTAGAAATGTGGATTTTGGTCTGTGTGGGCATGCATGATACAGGATCCAGTGACTCCCAATTGAATCTGTGGACATGCAGATTCTTTGCTGAGATTGTGTCCCCTTTGGGCTTTGCACAGTCTCTACTGGGCATCATGGGTCTGTTTTGCGGTGCACAGGGCATGGAGAAGGTTTTTCCAAGTTGGAAGGCTTTGCCACTAGGCAGTGTCCATTGGGCACCGTGGGAAGTTTTGGTTGCCCCCAACTCCGGACAGATTATTCACTGGGGAAATGTGTGTGTTTTTGGTATCTAGGACCTGTGGCAAATGCCCATGGCTCATTTGTCACTGGGCATTATCTTCCTGGGTGTGTTTGACGTACCCTTTGCAAGGCAAAAGGTCATGCCTTGGGCACATGGTCCTCCAGCCATGTCAGTACACAAACACAAATGCACTTGATACAGGTTCCATTAGGGCTCCTAAACGCATGTTCACAGAGTCCTCTTAGTGCCCTTGGAGGAATATTTCAAATATCTGTTGTAGTTACTGTGTGTGCTGCATTGGATAGTTTATTGGAATGGAAGGGATGTGGTGTCGAGTGGCATATGAGTGCTATCAGGGGGGCATTGGTGATCTGATTGCAATATGATGTTTCTACTATTGCTTTGGTGAATGCCAAACTTGTTGGATCATCATTTCCTTATATGTCAGCCATTGTTTGAACATATCTAAATGTGTCATCAATGAAGCAGGGTAACTTCCTTTAAACATCAGCACTATTTCTTCCCCTAATTACAATAGGTGTGAGTTTTACCTTTGGTCACTTGATATAGTGATCTAATCCCTTTTGGTGCGAGTTGTGGTCTATGACCAATCCACACCTCGAAACAGAGTTCCAAAAGTAAAATGTTAAAATTGTCATTTTGTGACCTCAGAGTTCTAATAAAGAACTGCAGGTCTAATGTGTACCGTAGAATGGGCTCTGATCTGGGTGCCATTCTGGTCGACAGAATTCCTTTGAAAGTATATCTTTACTCTCTATAAATAAGGTGAGATAAAAATACAAACATGGTTGTTATCATTTCTGCTGAGAATTTTAGGGCAAGACCTGAAACGTATTGCACTTTCTTTTTTATAGGTTAGGTATTCACATTTGTAGTGCCTTTATGTTTTTTCGAATTATACTGCTGCATGTCTTATTGTTTTAATTATTAAATACAGAAACAACATCCATGAAAGATTAGATTAAGGCAATGAATTGTTCAATAAAAACATTTAAAAAGATTGGGCAAAAAGAATGAAGAATGAGGCAAATGCAACACATATATTGTGCTTATAATGAGTATTTTAATACGCATATTGTGATGCTGGAAATGCTTTTGGAGGGACAGGGCCTCCTAGTCCTTGTCCTACCACTTCTATGTGTGTTTTTTCTTTGTTTTCTGACACTGAGATCCAGCCTGGACCTCTGGCAGGGCAGCTCTTCATGTTTTACTTTTGGTGAACAACACCCATGGGATACCATAATTGCACCCATGGGTGGGGGTACAACCTTGTATCGCTTGTCTGTATTTTTGGGCACCTGTGTGTTGCCCACAGAGCAGGGTATGGGCTGGTGGCAGCTACATGCTGACTTGGCAGTGGCTCGGAGTGTCATCCAATTGTTGGGACACACATGCCCTGCTATAGGAATCAGTGGATTCCTAAAGAAAGGCAAGATGGCCACTGTGGCCTCTTGGTTTCTATTGCCTTTTACCTTGTTTCTCAAAGTCCTGGGGAGCCCTGACTCTGTCCCTTCCCCCTGACTGACCGTTGGTTGGAAATACTATATATGGCTGTTGGGCTGTCGCCTGTCAGACTGACTGGAGTCTTCCCAGGGACTGTGTGTTGTGGGTACACCCTTGTGGTGGGACCTGTGTTAATGGAGTCTGAAGTGAACTTACAATCTCTGTTATGGATGCCTGGTTTCTGTGTGTGATGCAATGCCTGAGACAGCCCTTACTGAAACTGGTATGAATGCAGTGTAGTGTGCTGAAAGGCTGGGTGCTTACCCCAATCCACATTCTTTGTTTTAGGTATCTGGGTGGAGTGAATGTCCTGAATGCCTGCAAGCCTGATTGGCTGCCTGCCTGCATGAATGCCCTTCTGTGTGATTAGCTGACTGAGCCTGGCTCAGTCTGAGTGAATGGGGGACAAGTATGTATAACTAGAGTCCCTGCACTCACCAATTTGTTCAGAAGCTGATTTTGGCACTGAAGCTGTTCAGAAGCTGAAGATTAAACCAAAGCTGTCCCGAAGTTCGAAACAGATGCCGAAACGGTTCGGAACCTCAACGTCGACCTTTAAGTGTTCAGGAGCAGAAGTTGAAACCTAAACTGATCCCTGGAGTCCAGCTGGAGGAAGAAGTCGCAGCTGCTTCCCGAGCAACGGGGGACCATTGTGCAAACTGCTACCCCTTACCGAAGTACCCTATAAGCCAGTCCTGTAGGCCTGCCATCCGGAGAAGGGGTTCTTCGAGAGTCCTGAAGAGAAGCACCTGGATCATCTTGTGTCGTAGAAGTCCAGAGGCTTCGACCGGTGTCCGGAAGATCGTCCATGACCATTGGAAGCCAGATTGTGTCGTATCGGCCAGAAGAGGTGATATCCTGACAAAGTGCTGCTTGACGCCCAGAGGTGCGAAAGTTCAACATCACCAAAGAACATTTCGAAGGGCATCCTTGCCACCACATTCAACTACTTTTTTCCACAGAAGAAAGTGTCAAGATCTGAGGTCCACCTGGATTAGGATACCTCTGTCCCCAAGTACCAGTCAGAGAAGAGCTAACAACTCACTGACCGGTTATTGGGGCCACAAATGGCAGGAACAGAAGACACTGGGTCCTGGATGGCTGCAAAGAAAACACAGGGTTAAGTATGCAAGGTACAGGGACGATGACTGTGTATCTTAGAAAGACAAAAGACACCTACCAATGGGGATGACCGGTTACCACTCTATAGCTAACTGTTCACCCTGAAGGTGTTGTGATATGGCCTAGAGGAGATGGGAGATACCTCTATGATGTCAGGATCCACCGTGAAGTTGGAGATACAGCTTGATGCTTGGAAAATAATTACCAAAGTACTTGATTCTTGATACTTGAATCCAAAATGCCATGGCTAAAGGGAGGAGAAAAGACAATCTGGGTGAACAAAGTCCAAAGTCACAGCAGTTCAGGTAAGCAGTCCAAAACCAAATGAGGGCAAATCCAAGAAGCAATCCAGAGCCAAAAACGAGGTCCAGTTCCAGAGATCAAAGATAACGTAATGCAGAACACAGGAGTCGCCAATCGCCATTACTACAGCTGAGAAGGGCCGAGCAAATGAATCAGGCTCCTTTTATTCTGTGACTTCCTGGTCACGGGAGCGGCCGGGAAATGGGGCAGGACTCCAACATGACAGCAATTGCCACAGCCACCTCCACTGCAGACGGGGCCAAAAGCACCAGGAGCGCCCCAGCACCCTGGAAGCAGCAGGCTGCCGGGCAGGAGTGGAGGCAGAGGGTAAGCATGGTCTACGTGCAGGCGCAGGGACAAATGGCAAACGCGGCCTGCGCCGTCGCGGAACCGGACTCCCAGTGCTCAGCCGCCCAGCCGGCACAGTAGTGAGCCGATGCATGACAGAAAGTCAAAGGTTGACGGCTGCTGTGGGTTTCCCGCCACCAGAAGCTGACAAAGACATCCCGAGGACATAGACTGAGTGAAGGTCTGAGGTCCAGCACGTGTTCGAGTCCTGATCGTCAAAGCTATCCCGAGGCACGTGCTGCGCTGCACCACCGACAAGCCAGAGAACCGCTGACAGCGACCCCCGACATCCGACACCTGTTGCTGGGCCTGTGCCCAACACCGATGAAGGTCTTCTAAGGTCCCATAGAACCTTCCTTTCAGCGGCAAAGCCTTTTTCCTCGAGGTATACTGCACGCTTCATCTTCTGAGGACTTCAACCATCGAGGAGACTATCGACAGTCAAAGAGCACCGCAAAGGCCGAAGCTGCTACACCTCAAGAGAGTGTTTGGCTCTAGCTTTTCTCCAGATTTCGATGCCCCAGTGACTTCTGCTTTCAAGGGAGCCCATACTCGAAGGGCATCGTCGAAGAGACACTCGGAAACTCTACCACTTCAGGGATATTGGGGTGGTTGAACTTTTTGACCAGAAAGCATGGCTTTATTGAATGTTTTTGGACTGAGCCTGTTATCTCTTTCATTACAGATTGGCCAGGAGGGGGATCCTCACACAGTATCACTAGTTGAGTTCATTGCAAGTATACTGCCTATGTTCTAAGTCTAACCTGCCTTTTCTTCTTTCACTCTATACAAGTACACCTGATTTAAGAATTCACATGCCTTTTTAAAACTGTCAGCACTTATTACTGAATTTAAATCTAGCGTGGTACCACATAGAGTGCATATATATTTGCCATTATCTGAATAGTACTACCTGAGTACAAAGTGTTATTATTTATTTGTGTATATTTACAGCACCCTTCTTTATGCAAATTCTGATGTGAGTAAAAAAGCTGTGTTATCAGCTAACATAGTGTGCAGACATTCCTTTGTGGGGGCTTGGGGAATTACTGTACTTAAGAACCAGCTTGCATCACCTCCTGAGTGCTTAAGCCTTGGTTGCTCGTCCAAGCTACATATAGAGAAACTTGGCGGAGGTGCTCCATACCTTTGTCCCAACCATATAGAGGGCAGAAGTACAGATACCCCCTCCAGTCTTTAAACATATGTACGAAGCGGATACTTTTTTGAAGAAATTGATTGCTTGTTTTCTTCAATTATGTGCAGAGTAGGATGTTATGAAAGTGATAGAGTGAAGTGTATTTTGTGTTATGGTGCAACAAGTGGATTTGCAATGTTTACTTGCAGATGGAATCTGTGATATTGGTATGCTTGATGCAAGCAGTGAGCGGGGCTTCCATGGTTTACAGGTGGAGAATTGACTCTATCCCTCATCAAAGAAGAGGTAAGCTGGCCCTGGAGATAATAAGGTGGTGGGTCTGCTGTTGTCATTATGTTGTCACTACGGAGTAGAATCTTGAGTAGAATGTTATGAAAGGGATAGAGTGAAGTGTATTCTGTGTTATGGTGCAACAGGTCGACTTGCAATGTATACTCTGCTTGCAGATATAATATGTGATATTGGTATGCTTGATGCAAGCAGTGACTAAGTCTTCCATGGTTTACAGTTGGAGCATGTACATCTATCCCTTATCAAAGAGAAGGTGAGTTAGCTCTGGAGATAATGAAATGGTGTGTCTGTCGGCTATCTAATAGTACCTTATATTATCAGTGTATCATCTCGGACTGGGGAGAAAATGATCTTGCTTGTTGCCATTTTAGATCAACGATTCCAATGCCTGGATTTAAATATCGCACAGGAGAAAAATAAATTAACAAAAAGAAAACTATATTGTAGGTCATCAAAAGTAAGACCATACATATATGCCCTAAACCTATACTTATACATTATTAATTTAATTTCACATATAATCAAGTAACTATCCAGCCCATTTTCTAATCTCAACTTTAATAGCTTGACTGTAAATATTTCAACCGTCGATGCCAAGCTTTCAACAAAAAAAGTGACAGCAGAAATCACATCTTTAAATGTTGAGGATCTACAGAATAATTCTACATCTTTAAACCATAATGGTTAAGGTAAACCATCAAACTAATGTTCCTTGAGGACCGATAATGAGCAGTGGTAGAGTAAATGTTGCAGTGATTCTTTGACATTGAAACAGTGTGGGCAGCTATCATCTTCAGAATGATCCCACTATATACCTGGGCGCAGCTTCATATGCACACAGCGCGCAAACTGGGGACAAATGCTTCCAGGTAATAATCAAAACGTGTGCCCTGCTTAATTAATAGGAAACCATGTAACAGAAAGCTATTAATTCATTTCTGTAAGTAGGTCTCTTGGACTTTACATTTAAATATTTATTTGAATTAGCTGTGGGTGATACCATAACTCTGGTAAGCCTAATGATAAAAAATACATTTCTTTCTTGCTGAGCCCATTGTAAGTTACTCCTGTGCTCCAGATTGAGGACTTTCATCATAGCATCTCTGTATTTTACTATAGATGGACATGACCAGAGTCAGAGCCAATAAACAACTGCTTGAAAAGCAACAAGTTGTAAAATCCCAACACAGTTCAATTCCATATGAATAGCAACATTAGGTGCACTGATTGCTTAGACAGAGGGCTCTTTTTATAAACATATTCTTTATTTCTTTGTTTATTTTTTAGTATCTGCTTGGGTGATTGGGGTAGTATATCAGGGCTCTTAATAGGATTGTTGATCCACCATTTTCGACTCCAGAAGATGAAAGGGAGCAAAACAATTAAAAGTTGCATTTTCATCAATTTCCTATGCCTCAGAATCATGCAATCTCAATTCCATTTCTTCTAGGGTTTATGCAACAGTGTCACCATTACCTGTAACATTCACCAATGTTGTTAAGGGTCTACAATCTAGAACAAGCTCAAGTCTATCCTGAATATGGATTTCTTCTGAAATCTTCTAATTATGACTGCTCTCTTGGTGGTCTACTTTGGAATTTCACAGCAAGCTAAAGGGTCTGAGTCTTCTTTTCATTCAGCTGTTTGTAGGAGCCTTCTCAAAGTATCCTTCACTATGTCCTTTTGATTGATGATGGCATTGTAACATCTTTTTGTTAATTCACATAAACGCTAATAACATGGATTGCTTCAATAAAAAAGCCTTTGGTGAAGCTGGAACACCCTTACTTTGTTGTATCCTCCGTGGGTTAAGACAAGGCTGGTCCCAGGCTTCTTAATGGTAAGTTTATTGTCTGCTTTAGAGTACGAGGTAAGTGACATTGAGAAAGTTCCTGGACAGATAAACACTGGCACATCCAACCCCATCCAGCGTCCAGATGTAACTCTTTTACAAAACACTCAAAACAGTCAGAGCATCACATTCCGTATGACCTCGCTACATTCCACATACAGTGTAATGCATCCCCAAACCAAGACTACAACATAGTTGATGTTCATTTGTCACAGCTGTCTGCAAAGAGGTATCAGTCAGCGGCTTTGCATTCGATTGTTTTGAGATCGTTCACCATATTTACTTTCCCCGACTATCACTTAATGAGCAACTGCTCAAATTGCCAAATTGACTAATTTGCCTCCTCATATGATTGTCCAACAATAGCTTATTTCTTTGACAGTTGGATTCAGGCTAAGGAGCTTTGCGTTTATTAATTGTGTTTTATTTAGTGTAGATAATAGTACAAAATAAATGTACAAACCTCAGTGTTCCGCATTGAATAGTGTGCTAAGTCAGACTGAGGAGGTGGACAAGAGGTCATGGTTTAACACTTGTATTATTTTGAACTTAAGAATAAAGCCTAGTCTAACCCTATCTCTCAAGTGCATATCGGCCCTGTCTAAAAAGATAGAAGAATAACTAGTGCTTATCAGTAAGTCTTACAAACCTAACACAGCCCTCTGTCCCATAAGTCTAATTTAACCTAAGTGCTGCCCCTTCCACTAATACAAAGGACTAATGAAAATGTTGACCAGAACAGGTCTCTAAAGGATTTCTTCCCTAGTAGTCAATGTGGTGGTTGACTTCTGACCCCCACCCAAATGTCTCTCTGTATGTTTCCAGAGTTCTTTGTAGCGCGCTTCGTAGCAAGTGGTTTTACAAGTGGGAAGGCTATTTGTCTGGAAATGGTGCTGGAACTTTGTGAAACATTTTGGAGGAAAAAAAAGGTTTGCCACATTTCGTCTGGGGGAAATTAGGACCCACCTATTACAACGCCTTCCACAACTGAGACTAGTATAATTGCTGCGGCTATGCGCCGTGTGCACGCATGCTTTGTCGCAAGTGGTTTTGCAAGTGGAGGGGCTGTTTGGCTGGAAACGTTGCTGGAACCTGGTGCAACTTTTTGGAGAAAGAAAAAAGGTTTGCCGCATTTTGTCTGGGGGAAATCTTGACCCGTCTATTACAACGCCTACCACACCTGAGACTAGTATAATTTCTGTGGCCGCGCGCCTTGTGCGTGCTCGCACTTTGTAGCAAGTGGTTTTACAAGTGGAGAGGCTGTTTGGCTGGAAAAGATGCAGGAACTTTCTGCAACTTTTTTGAGGAAAAAAAGGTTTGCCGCATTTCATCTGGGGGAAATCAGAACCTGCCTATTACAAAGCCTACCACACCTGAGACTACTATAATTGCTGTGGCCACACGCCTTGTGCGCACACTTTGTAGCAAGTGGTTTTACAAGTGGAGAGGCTGTTTGACTGTTCAACTGCGAGGTAAGAATTTGGGGGTTGCTATAGTCTGTTTCCCCCGCCTCGCTGTCTATAAGAAAAAATAAGAAGCTTTTATACTTGAAGCTAGACCCATTTAAAAGATTTAAATCAACAGTAACTATCTGTTGGGCATGGAAAGGATAGCAATAAAATAAAATCTGTAGCCCCCCCCTATAACAGGGCTTTACAACGAGCGGACAAAGGGGACCCGCAGGAAAGTGGGAACATTGTTAGGGAATGTGGTGACTGCGGGGTGGAGAATATTCCTTTTGCTTTGAACAACATTTCTTTGACCTTCAAGATAAATACTCTATAATACATCAATACAGTCAGTCAGTCAAAAAAGTTTATTCGGATGCAAAGATCCATTAAACATACAAATACAAATGCAGAACACATTACATTTTCACAGTATTCCATATCAATACATATTAATTGGAAGGAGTCTTGAATAACTGCTCAGAGTCCGTTAGTGGACAGAGATGTCACATGGAATCTACACTGACAGCGATAGTGACACTGTGGTCTTTGATTTGGAATTTGTATATTTTGCGCATCGGTGACAGTGTCCCAGCAGTGTTCCAGTGGAGTAGGGATCCCTGGTGGAAGCTGTGGGGACGGTGGTGACTGTGGGGGTAAGAATGTGATTCTCTTTTTGTTTCTCTCTTTTCCCTTTGAACCACTCGTCTGGAAGATTGTTGGAAGAATATATCTAGCATTCACCCATAAGTACCCCAGAAACACTGAAATCAAGAACTGAGGAAAACTCAGATGTCTAATATTTATTATCTGAGAAGTGGGTGTATGAAAGTTGACTTAAGAGCCCCAGAAATGGATGACCCAGTGCCGATTAGTGACAGTGGGGTGATTGGCTTGGTGGAGCTCGCAATGGAAGTCAATGAGATTGATGTATATAGTGGCCATCTTTTGGCGCGCCAATTTGACCTTTCTGTAGAGGATTGAATTCCAATATTAGTTCCTAATTCCTCCCCCTTGGTACAACCCGTGGAGGGTCCATTCAAAGATTCTTTAGAGTATACCCTATCTCATCCATAAGAAAAGAGCTTGCAGTTTGGGGGAATTAGAACCTTTAGTCTCGTCCCCAGTGCGAGGGTTATGGTTACCATAATAAAACAAACAAACAAACAGGGAATCAGAATAGAGTCGGGGCTTATGAAGTCTGTGACCCTGCTATCGATACCCCTTTTTGCAGCTCTCACGTGCAACAGTCTCGTTCAAATGGAGTAGCAGAGACTGATAACCCTAATGTTCTGGGTGTGATTGGGAGGAGGGGAATTACTGTTAGTAAAAGGGATGAGGTGCCAATGTCCCAGAAAGATAGTTCTCCAGCATGGGGTCTGGCATGGATACACATGCTTATGAATATTCCCCATCGTCAGTCTGGGAATCCTCTGTAAAAGAAAAAACAATTTCACTTTCACTTACAAACTGTATTTCTTCTTTAAACCTATCTCTGTCCTATGGGTCATACTGTCCCCATCCAATGACAGTCCTCTCCCTAAGCCCCTCCTCTGGTAGCCATCTTCAGATTCTAACCGCACACATCAATATTGGGAGTCCTCGAGTTTGCTCTGTTTTTTCGTGTTTTCGATGGAAAAAGGTTCTATTTATGTTCCGAAAGAGCCTGTGTGCTCTCTTCTCCATCTGCCGTCAGCGGGTATGCATTGTCGGTGAATTTCAGCGCTCCTCGAAGGCGCAGATCGTCGAGGTCTCCAGAAGCCCATCGTGCCTACTTTATGACCTCTACCCATGACAGAGGAGAAGAAGGAAGGAAGATCCCTCTTCAAGTCCTGCACCAAATGTGGGCTACGGAATGTGTTTGTTGAAGTCAAGCACATGCAATGCCTCTACTGCCTGCATCCAGACCACAAGGAAGGAGAATGCGAGATATGCCTCGGTTTCTCCAAGAAGACAACAAAGGATAGGCACAGTAGACTGGCGGCGTGGCTGAATGCCGAGGCCTCTGACCTGTGCCTCGAGCAGGTTCATACCTCACCCAAGACTGGCCGCTATCAGGAGCAGTCTTCTAAGTCCTTTGAGGGTGCCTGGGGGCCCAGGACGAGGCCAAGAAACGCACAGCCGTGTAAGCAGGTCCCATGGTGGACAGGGCGCAATCGACATCACCCTCCACCTCCATTGCCAGCTGGCAATCGAGCTCCTCCTCCAAAAGGAAATCGTCCAACCCAGCTAAACTGCGAGAAAAGTCAGAGAAGCGGCGGAAGGAGGAGAAGAAGGCTGAACTGCCCAAGAAGGCCCAATCAGCACAGGATACGACTTTGTTGATGATAGAGTTGGTGGGGGCTGCTCTCACGAAGGCTAAGGGGACTGACCCTGTGAAGGTAGCCCCTGCAGCGCAGAAGGTATGCCTGTCCCTGAGGCATGAAACTGCTGCAGTGACTTTGGCAAAGTCTGCTGGCATGCCAAAGAAGGGGACACTGTCTCAAAACCCTGTTCTGGCCCCTCAGGGTGGAAAAAAGGGGGGCAACGAGGCCCCAGATCAGTCCCAGGACGTGGCCCAAACCATGGAAGTTTTGCCCATGGATGACGAGGACCTGGAGTCCTTACACACGGTCCACGAGGACGTGGAAGAGGAGGACAGCGACAACGACACGGGACTAGTGTTCCGATCACGCCAGCTCAGCCGAGGGATGTGTCTCTGAAATCCTGTTGGCCCTAAACACCTTGGCGTCGGAGATCGAGAAGAGGATGCAACAGGGCCCAGTTCCAATGGTCCCCCAGATCCCCAATCAGCCCCCACCGAAGAAAAGGAAGCATCATCTGACGCCCCCATTTCAGCCTCCATATCCGTGTCGGGCCTCCTCTCCGCCAGGGGACCCAGACACGGGGACGAATACGGCCACGATGACGATATCGTTGCAGCGGGCGGCGGGTTTCTGCAGCCTAGGGCGTCCCCACCGGTTGAGTTGGGGTCATTCCATTCCTTGATCGCCGGAGCCTCTGAGCTATTCCAGCTTGTGCCCGAAGAAACCAAGGTGGGTTTCGTGTACCAGAGGCATAAGGCCAAGCGGAAGACAATCATGGCAGTGCCCCTTCTGGATGACGTGTGGGAAGAGGGCCTGGCCCTCTTGAAGAACGCTTTACACGGCTCCAGCCAAACGGGATAGGCTGGAGAAGAAATACTGGGTGCCGGAATCCGCACCCAAATGCCTGAGGTCGCAACAATCGCCGTATTCAGGGGTTTCAGCGGCCGAGAGGAAACGGTCGGCTAACCCGTCCTCGTCGTCTTCAGTCCCTCCTGACATCGAGGGGAAGAAGATAGACGCCATGGGAAGGAAGGTGATTAACACATCGACATCCACCATCAAGGCAGCCAGCGCACAGGCGATCCTAGCCATGTGCGACAGGGAGCTGTGGTACAAGATGGGACCGATTTTGGAGTTCATCCCTGATGACAAGAAGATGGAGGCAATCGCTCTCTTCCAGGAAGGGGAGGTATTGTCGGATCACGCCATTATAGTGGCATTGGACATTGCTGACACAGGGTTCCGGCAGTTGGGGAACGGTGTCTGCCTTCGTCCCCAAGGCTGGATGAAGGCCACAAAAGTCTACCAGGAGGTCCAAGCGAAGGTACTGGACATGCCTTTCAATGAGTCCCTACAGGCCATCAAGGTGGATACGGAGATGGCCCGTTCCCTGGGCACCCCCCAGCAGCACTGCTCTTCTTTTCGCGCCTCCAGAGGAAAGTCAAGCACATCTACAAAAGGTTTCTCCTCATCGTACTGTCAGTCTTCCAGATCCACGACTCAGGAAGCCTGCAGAGGCCGTTCCCAAGCCTACCGTGGAGGAGGACAGCGTCATCATCACCCGCACAGCAGGACGTTGGCGCAGAAGCAAGCCTGAACCGAACAGGTCATCATGCCTCCACCCGTGCACCCCGGTGGGAGGCCAGCTACCAAGGTTCGTGAGCGAGCGGAAAAAGATCACCACCGACAGGTGGGTGCTGGACGCTCTCGCCCAAGGACATACCCTGGAGTTTCAGTGCAGGTGTCCGTGGATCCCTCCGATGGCCCTTCAGGAGCAGCACATCCCTTAGCTCTTGGAGGAGGTACGGGCCATGCAGCGAAAATGGGCGATAGAGCTAGTTCCCCTGCGACTCCTGGGCTCAGGAGTCTATTCCAGATACTTTTTGGTCAGAAAGAAGACCGGGCACTAGAGGCCCATTCTAGACCTGCAACGTTTGAACAAATACCTCAAAGTCCCAAAAATTCAGGATGCTCACGTTGCAACACATGCTCAGCAATCTGGAAAAAGGAGACTTCTTGATGTCGCTGGACCTCGAGCACACCTACTTCCACGTCCCCATTCACACGTTTATACACTTCGTAGTGCAGGGACAGCACTACCAGTTCAAGGCTCTACCTTTCGGATTGAAGTCGGCCTAGATAGTGTTCACGAAGTGCCTAGCACTGGTCGCAGCCCATCTGCGTCTACAGGGTATACACGTATACCCGTACCTCGACGACTGGCTCATCCGGGCCCGCTCGCAAGAGTTGGCCATTGGACTCACGGAGGTGACCGGCCAGCTGCTGATGGATCTGGGATTCTCCATCAACTATCCAAAGTCCTGCTTGACACTATCGCAAAATGCACTGTTCCTAGGAGCCAGACTCAATACAGTGTCCTGCCTGGCGTCACCCTCAGAAGAGAGGGTAGTGGCTTTCAAGGGAAGGTGCAGTGGCTGTTGTCGAGGAAGACCGCCACGGTGCGAACCATCAAGTCGTTGCTCGGTATGTCGTACTGCATCTACCTTATCCAGCTCTGCACGTTACAGATGCGACCTCTTCAGGAGTTCCTGGACGCTCGCTGGATACAGGTGTCCGGAAGCTTCGCAGACAAGATCCCGCTCGACGAGGAGTTCCGTTGGGCGATAAGGTGGTGGGGCATCCTCTCCAACATCGCCGGTGCACAGGGTATCAAAACCCTCCATACCAGGAGACGACCACCAGGGATGCTTCCAGGGAAGGCTGGTGAGTCCACACAGGGCGTTTTCACGCCAGAGGCCTTTGGCTGCCGGAGGAGAAGGATCTCCATATCAACATCCTGGAGCTACGGCACTGTTGCAGACTCCCTCAGCAGGGAATTGCACTCCTGCCACGAGTGGGAACTTCGGCAGGACCAGGTGGAGCACATCTTCGTCAAGTGGGGCAGGCCCCAGATCTATCTGTTTGCCACGGTGGCGAACTCCAAATGCCAGAGGTTTGCCAGCAGATTCCACCAACCGAGGAGCCTGTGGTACGTGTTCTCCTTCCCATGGGAAGGCCTGTTTCTGTACGCGTTTCTTCCGTTGCCTCTCCTGCTACGAGTCATCAACACACTCAGACAGTGCCAATGCAGGATGATACTCATCGCCCCAGCGTGGCAGAGGCAGATTTGGTACCCGAACCTTCTCAGCCTGTCAGCGTCGCCTCCGGTTAAGCTGCCAGTGGTCCCAGATCTTCTCACCAGAGAAGGAGGCGCAATCCTTCACTATAACCCAGCATCGCTGAACCTGGGGGCATTGGCTCCTGCAACCCTAGAGTTGCCTGTGAACTGTAGGGAGGTCCTCGCCAAGGCCAGTGCGTCGTCAACTTTGAATTGCTACAGTCACAAGTGGAAGCGTTTCGCTACGTGGTGCCGATCTCAGAGGATTACCTCTCTGAGGGTCACGACCCTCCAGATCCTTCCATACTTGCTATCCTTGGCAAGGCCGGGCTGGCGCACGCCTCTATCAAGGTACATATAGCGCCTATCTCCCGCTACATTAGGTCTCCAGGAAGATCTTTACTTTGGTCTCATTGACTCATCAAGGAGTTACTCAAGGACTGTTTTGATCTTTCCCGCCGGTGAAGGCTCCTACCCCGGCATGGGAACTCAACATGGTGCTGACGAGACTCATGAGGGACCCTTTCGAGCCTATGCACCAGGCCCCTCTCAATTCTTCTTGTGGAAAACGGCTTTCCTTGTGGCCATCACCTCTGCCAGGGGGGTAGGTGAGATCCAGGCCCTATGCCGCAAACAGCCATACCAGACTTTCCATGAATCGAGGGTGGTGCTGTGGATGCACCCCTCTTTTATGCCAAAGTTTCCGTCGGAATTGCACCTCAACAAGCCTTTGGTGTTACCTGGTTTTTTCCCAAAGCCTTTGTCACCGGCTGAAAGGGCCTTGCACTTGTTGGACATTGCTCATGCCCTGAAGTTCTACGTGACATGCATGAAGAGTTTTCGGAAGACCTCTCAACTGTTTGTGAACTTTGGTCCTGTGAACCATGGGAAGGCCTTGTCCAAGGCTTCCATCTCAAGGTGGCACTCCGGCTGTATCATGCACTGTCAGCGGTTGGAAAACCGACAACTGCCCGGCCGTCCAAGAGCCCACTCCACCATAGTGATCGCTGCGACAACAGGGTTCCTGTCTGGTGTGCCCGTGCTGGACGTCTGCAGGCCTGCTATGTGGAAGTCCATGCATACCTTCATGAAATTCTACTGCGTTGACAGGGATTCCAGGGAGGAGTCCAGAGTCAGCCAAGCAGTGCTACGCAACCTGTTCACTTGAGGTGAGTCTGTTCCAGAGGTAAGAGTTGATTGCTTCTGTTGAGCCTTGCCATCTCCCGTGTTTGTGTAATGTTGTACTGCTATGTATTTGTTATTCATGAGCATGTGAATCCATGCCAGACCCCATGCCCATGGGTCTGGCATGGATTCACATGCGAACCCTCTCTCCGTCCTCTCTGCAGCTCTTCTTCGTCATACTGTCACTGTAGTCATACTGCCACTTTACTACGTGCTTGCCAAATCGGAAGATGGCTGCCAGAGGAGGGAGAGGAGGGGCTTAGGGAGAGGACTGTCTTTGGATGGGGGCAGTATGACCCCGCGGACAGTGATTGGTTTAAAGGCGAAATACAGTTTGTAAGTGAAAGTGAAACAGTTTTTCGAGGGGATTGGGTCCTCCGACGTATTCCATATCTATGACCGGTAATGTCCACAGCTGTGCTGCTTCGGAAAATCTTTGGCGTCTGCGTCCTGTGTCGATGCGCTGTCCCCGAGGACCTCCTCCGACGGCCGACGTCACCCGATGTGATAAGTCGGACGCACGAAGCCCATAGCCTCAGTTCCGTTTTTTCCGCGAACATGTTCGCTTTGTGAATATCGGTACGCCTCGACTCGTTGGAGTTTGCTGTTTTCAATTCTCGGTTCGTTGAACCTGTTCGGTTTGTGTGAAGACCTGTTCGTGATGATGTCTTTCTGATCTTCAACCCCGCGTCCGGGCTTCAAGAATTGCGGGACTGTGGGTCCAAGATGTCGGTCACGGACTCGCACGACGCCTGCCTCTGGTGCCTCGGGGAGGCCCACGATACAGACGACTGTGTCGACTGACAGTCGCTCACGGCAAAGGCCTTGCGGGACTGTCGGTAGGCTGGGTGTCTAAGCCCCAGAAGTCGAGGTCTGCGGGGCTTTCGATGGATGACTCGAGGGGCGACTCTCCGCACCATCGTCGGAAGTCCAGTGGGTCTCCTTCCAGGAGTCGGTGTCCCCACTTCTCCGCTTCTTCGAGGCATTCCCGGAAGCGCCAGCATAGGTCGCCTTCCCCGTCCTCTTCCGAGGACTCCGCCCATCGGCGGGTCGCTTATCCCTCAATGCAAGCGACACCGGAGGAATGGGCTTCCTTCGGGAAGCAGATGCTAGCGATTCTTGAATCGCAGGGCACCGGTCCGTCCGCACCTCCGAGTGGGGTCAGTCGGCACCGGTCGAGAGACACCGCTCGTACGCCTTCGGGCTCGGGTGGTCGGCACGGCTCGCGGGAGAGGTCCCGCTCGGACAAGGGTAGCCGTTCTCGCCATGCCCGTTCCAGGTCCCGGTCCTCGACGCGCTCGAGACCGCGTGATCCCGTGCCGTCTTCGAAGAAGACGTCGACGACTGTGGTGCCGAGGTCGTCGACGATTTCTCTCGGGGCTCCGCCTCCGAGGGGGTCGTCGACCACGTCGGTACCTAGGTCGTCGAGAGACACGCTCGGAGCTCCGGCTTCGAGGACTGTGTCGACGCCGCCGATGCTGGGGGCGCTGCAGCTGACGCCGATTCGCTCGACGTCGACGCCTTTTCTGCCGGTGCCGACTTGTTCGGCGCCCTCAACGCCTTTCGAGGCGGTGGTGTCGGAGGGGCCCTGTGGCACGGGGTTTGCCCCTAGAAAGGCTTTGGCTAAGGTCAGGCACTGCTTTGGTCCACAGAGGTCTTCCTCTCCCCGCCTGGAGTACATTTCTGAGGGTGATGAAGGCTCTGATGGCAGCTTGGTTCCGGTTACGGTTCCCGATGAACTCATCTCGGGCCATAGCCAGTTTGATGACCTGCGGCAGTCTCTGCATGATGCCAGTGGACTGGACACCTCTCCGGAGGTGGAGTTTTGTAGGCCGTAGCCTGGCACTCATGCCGATTCTTCATATCGGCGCATTATGTCTCGGGTTACTGAGTACTTGGGTTGGTCAGCTCCCTCAGGGGAGTTCGTTCAGGATGATCTCACGGACATCCTTGATCTCGGTCCACCCACTGACCCGGTTTTGCCTTTTCATATGGCTCTGCAGAGAAGGGTGGCGGCGGCTTGGACTGCTCCGGAGAGTCTCCCGGCAGTGGGCAAGTCTTTGTCGCGAAAATACCGTGCAGCCAGTAGCGACCCCTGCTACTTGTCTAGGCACCCCACTCCAGAGAGTTTAGTGGTGCAGGCGGCTACGGCCCCGGCAAAGCAGGCGTCGTATCCTACCATCCCTCCGGATAGGGACGACAAACGTTTTGACGGCTGGGCGAAGAAAATGTTTTCTTCGAGGGGTAATGCGCTTCAGTGCCTTGTCTCGTTTCACACACACTCTGTGGAACTGTGTTGCATTAGCGGCTGAACATATTCCCGAAGGTGACGAACGGGATGGTTTCCTTGCTATGGTTCAGGATGGCAAGGATGCCATGTGTGAGGCCGTTCAGTCGGGTTTGGACTTGGCGGATTGTGTCATCCGGTCCATGGCCTACTCGGCCCAGCATCCAACTACGGCATCTAAGTCTAGTCTCCTTAGCCTAACTAGAAGTAACATTATGCACTCTTACCTGCCCAACCTAGTCCACCTAGCATTACTCACCAATCTGATAGCTATACTCACCATCGTCTATATGACCATGCCTACATCTCTGCCCATAGAGGGCTCAGGAGCCTATATACAACCTAACTCCAAACCTTGCAACCTAGCACAGAGGAATCTTAGACTCCGGGCTCGACTACCTAAAATATTCGAACCCATCATTAAATATAACATCAACCTGGAACACCTTCGACCCAAATTACTCCCACCATTGGAAACTACCGCCCCTCCCAGGTGCAAATTCTACCATAAAACTAATAAACATATGGCCAACCTCCCTCTCACAGTGCAGCCAGAACCAGAATTAAAAGCCGCTCTGATCAATGCCAGATCGTTAGTCGCTCATGCCACTGACATAGCAGATGTCATACGCGAAAACGACCTTGATTTCATCGCCATTACTGAATCATGGCTTCACGAGGCAGCAGGTCCTGCACTCACTCTAGCAGTCCCAGAAAATTATACCATCCTCAGAGCTGACATACCAGGCGCACGAGGTGGAGGAATAGCAATTATCGCCAAATCCAATCTCTCTATGAGAATCACCCCCAAACCCTACCTTAAATCGTGTGAGCTTCTCTCTATCAAACTTCCCACCGCCAACTCCCAAACACTTAATATTTACCTTCTCTATAGACCCCCAGGACCCACCAGTTGCTTCAATGAAGATATCACCTCTGTTATCTCTGAAAAGCTAAAATATTCCTCTCAAACTTTAGTGTTAGGAGACTTCAACCTAGGGTACAATGATATCAATGACCACCAGGCCACTGCCGCAGCTAATACCTTGTCAGAACTAGGCTTCACGCAGTTCGTGAACACTCCCACACATACCAAAGGGAGAACTCTTGACTGGATTGCTAGTCACAACTGCAACCCCTCTATAACAGCCATTGCCCCCCAATTATGGTCAATTATCTCCTTTACCCTCAATACTAAAAGACCTACAGTTTTAACACCCACTCCCGCTATACCCACTATAACCAGAAATAAGAAAAATATCACAGAGGATAATATTCTGCCCCACATCCTACCCAATCTTAACTCTCTACCCGACCATACCGACCCAGGCATCCTAGTGGAGGAATTCAACAATGCTATGTCCACTGCCCTTGACAGAGTTGCTCTGCTTAAACTTAGAAACAGTAAACCAAAAAAGCACCTAAACTCCTGGTTTACACCCCATTTAAAAAACTTAAGACTATAGAAGAGAAAATGTGAAACAGTATGGAACCTACATCCTACCGCTGAAAATAAAACCAACCTAATAAACATCTCTTCGCAATACAAAAAAGATATCATCCTGGCCAAACAAGAAACCTATAATAATAGGATCACCCAAGCCAACTCCAGTATGAAGGAGCTATTCTCCATCCTAAAAGAACTGGAAACTCCTATCGCAGCACAGGACGACTCCAGCAAAGATAAAACCTGGTGTACAGACATACAACTGGCACTAACCAACAAAGTGGCCAACCTCCAAACTAAAATTGCCCTAAAGAAAGCCTCATTACCAACCCAGCCTCCTGTGGACAAAACTCCCAAACCCAAAGAATCTACCCAATTCTGCTTCTCCAAGGTCTCAGTAATTGAGGTAGAAAAGACCATTCTGACTCTTAAACCGTCTAATTGTAAAGGAGACCTATGCCCTGCACAACTGATCAAGGACGCGGCTAGAGACCTAGCCCCCTTCATCACAGAACTTATTAATGCCTCCTTCACTACGGGCACCATCCCTCGCAACCTAAAAGAATCTTGGGTACTCCCCCTTCTGAAAAAACAAACATTGGATCCCAACATTCCCACAAATTATAGACCTATCACTACGGTGCCTTTCTTACTAAAAATATTAGACAAGGTAGCGTACACCCAAATCCAGAACTTCCTCGCGATAAACCATCTCCTTGGAACATGCCAATCCGGTTTCCGTCCGCAACACGGCACAGAGACTGCCCTTATTGACCTAAAGGCCCAAATAGAGTCACTCAGAGACGAGTCTATAGCATCGTTCAAGCATGGATGGCCAACCATGGCCTATGCCTGAACGATGACAATACAGAGCTCATCATCCTGGGCACGGCAGCCCGCATCTCCAAACTCAACCAAAACTACTCAGCCTTCATCATTGATGGCAACACTATCAAGGTCGCCAGAGAAATAAAAACCTTAGGTTTTTACCTTGATGCGACACTATCCTTAACCAAACAGGTGAACTCACTGGCCTCTTCCACGGCCTATACATGTAAAGCTGGGAAACATTTCTTATCAGATGACAGTTGTCTCATCCTAGCCAGAGCCCTCATTTCATCAAAATTAGATTATTGTAACGCCCTTTACATAGGGACAACCAAACAAATCATCAATAGAATTCAAGTGCTCCAAAATAATGCACTTAGAGCGGCCTTAAGTATCCCTCGAAGAGCACATATCTCAGAAATAAGACGTAAACACAAATGGCTCTCCACTCAAAAAAAAAATTAACCTTAAATCTGCCTCCCTCATCCACAAATGTTTAAATAACAAAGCCCCCAGATACCTTTCTGAACGCTTCAATAGAAAAAATCCCTCTAGACTTACAAGGACAGTCAGCCCTAACTGCCTCCTAGTGCCCAGATTTAAACTTACCACTATCGGAGGATCCAGCTTCCATGGCAGCACAGTTATGGAACGCCCTACCCCTTGCACTTAGATCCGACCAAACGTTCAACAACTTCAGAAAGAATACCATAAAATGGCTCACCGAGAATGCGACATAAATGGCACTCTACCTCTCGCACCTCCACTTGTACTCCACCTGACTTGCTATTTTGTTTCGCCATAGATTTGACTGTTTGGTGGCGATCTATCTGCACTTGTACTTGTCTCACCTGTAGAGTCAAGAAATTGTCTGCTCTTTAACTTGCTTGCTCTGTAACTTTTAACGTCTGTAACCAAGCTGTAAACCTCCTTGTCTCTTGCGCCCTGCTACCTCAGGGTCCGGTGCGCACAACAAATAAACAAACAAACAAACAAACATGGCGGCGAGCACCGTAATGCGCAGGTTTGCGTGGTTGCGGAAGTCTGGGTTCGCTCCTGATGTGCAGTCCCGGCTCCTCAACAAGCCCTTTGATGGTGAACACCTTTTTGGCAGCAAGGCTGACGAGAGCCTTGAGAGGTTGCAGACCTCCAAAGCTGCAGCGAAGTCGTTGGGCGCTGCAGTTTGCCAACCTCCGCCTTTTCGTCCTAGGGGACAGCAATGGAGGGGAGGTTCCTTTCGCTATTACTCGTCCTTCAGTAAAGCGAGGGGAGCTAGCAGTCAAAGAGGCCATCGTAAGAGTGCCAGAGGTGGAAATAAAGGTACTCGAGGTGCCAAGGCCGCTCGGGCAGTTGCCTCTTTGCCCTCGGGCAACTCCGCAGCCGCTACCACTCAGTCATGAGGCCAGGTCCAATGGTTCGCCGGTTGGGGGAAGGCTGGTGCAGCATCTTGTAGAGTGGCAAGCCATTACTTCGGATGTGTGGGTTCTGGAGATAATAACCCACGGCTACTGTCTTCCTTTTCGGCAGAGGCCTCATGACAATCCACCAAGGAGCCTCTCTTTGAAGAGTCCGGATCCGCTCCTTGCGCAGGAAATTCAAGCCCTGCTGGAGAAAGGCGCCATAGAACTGGTGCCTGTAGCAGAGAGGAACAAGGGTTGGTATTCCCCTTATTTTTTGATATCGAAGAAAGACGGGGGATTGAGACCCATCATGGACTTGCGCGGTTTGAACAAACTCCTCTGGAAGGACAAGTTCAAGATGCTGACTCTTTCTCAAGTCCTCCAGGCCCTTCAACTTCAGGACTGGTTGGTGTCTCTCGACCTCAAGGATGCTTACTTCCATGTGCCGATCCATCCCAAGCACAAGAAGTACCTGAGGTTCGCGGTTGGCGACTCGCACTTTCAGTTTCGGGTCCTGCCGTTCGGATTGACCTCCGCCCCGAGGGTTTTCACCAAGCTTATGGTGGTGGTGGCAGCGCATCTCAGGAAAGGGGGGATTCACGTCTACCCCTACCTGGACGATTGGTTGATCAGGGGGAGCTCTCCCGAGCAAGTCCTGGATCATCTGTCCGTCACGTGCCACTCCCTTCACAGGCTGGGCTTCTCCTTCAATTTAAAGAAGTCCCATTTGACACCAACGCAGCGGCTCCAGTACATCAGAGCAGTGCTCGACACGTCTCTGGGGCAGTGTTTTCCTCCTCAGGTGAGGGCTCTTCACATTCAGCAGATGGTGCACAAGTTTCAGTTTGCCCAGAATCTCCCAGCCTCCGAGTTCTTGAGACTGCTCGGCCTCATGGCATCCTGCATTCTTCTGGTGCTAGAGGCTCGTCTGCGGATGAGATCTTTGCAGTGGGCACTCAAGCTCCAGTGGTCTCAGTCCTGCGGCAGGCTGTCGGACCCTGTTCAGGTGCCGTCCTCGGTAGCCCGGGACCTTCTGTGGTGGGCCGTCGAGGGCAATCTGATGAAGGGGGCCCCATTTTGGCTGCCCTGGCCGGAGGTGACGATCGTGACGGACGCATCCCTCACGGGATGGGGAGCTCATGCCAACGAGTTGACAGTCAGTGGTCGTTGGTCTCCGTCAGAGTCCAGACTCCATATCAATCTGTTGGAGCTGAGGGCTGTCAGGCTAGCCCTGAAGGCTTTTCTGTCGACTGTGCGCGGAAAGAGTGTCCTGATTCTAACGGACAACACGGTGGCCATGCACTACCTCAACAAAAAGTGGGGGGGGCAGGGTCACTTCCGCTGTGTAGGGAGGCGATGCAGCTCGAATTCTGGGCCATCCAGCAGCAAGTTTCGATCTCGGCTGTTCATCTGGCCGGAGACTACAACGAGATGGCGGATGCGCTGAGCAGGCAGAGCTCGATCTCTCACGAGTGGGAGCTGGCTCAGGAGATTCTCCTGGAGATCTTCGCCCTTTGGGGGACCCCTCAAGTGGATCTCTTCGCCTCCAGTGTCAACCGGAAATGCGAAAGGTTTTGCTCGCAGGAATTTCCTCCAAAAGGAGCCTTAGGAGACGCGTTCGTGGTAGAGTGGTCATTCCCACTGCTGTACGCGTTTCCTCCAGTCCCCGTCATCCCGCAAGTGCTGCGGAGGTTACGGAGGTTCGGTTCCCGGATGATCCTGATTGCTCCGGCGTGGGCCCGGAGGACGTGGTACCCGGACCTTCTAGACTTGTCCATCTGCCCTACCGAGACGATCTGCTGGGAGGGGGGTCAGGTTCTCCATCCAGAGGTCAGATCCCTCAATCTTCACGCTTGGAATGTGAAAGGTTGAGGTATAAGGATTGGGACATAATGGAGGTGTTGCTCTCAGCCAGGCGGCCGGCAACTAAGTCTCTGTAGCGTTGCCGTTGGAGAAAGTTCTGCGACTGGTGCAGGGCTCAGAATGTGGATCCTTTTGAATGAGACATTCCCATGGTTCTGTCTTTTTTGCTTTCTTCGGCTCACAGGGGCTTGCAAGTGGGGACCGTTAAAGGTTACCTGGCGGCGCTGTCCATATTTAAGCGCTCATCTGAAGAGTGTTCATATTTTAAAATTCCTTTAATTTCGCAGTTTTTGAAAGGGCTCACTAATGTGTTCCCTCCGTCACCTTTTCCAGGTTGGGATTTGAACCTTGTTCTTAAGTTTCTTATAGGTGCTCCGTTTGAGCCTTTACATTCTTGCCCTTTGAGGCTGTTAACTATGAAAACTGTGTTTTTGGTTGCGGTTACTTCCGCTCGCAGAGTGAGTGAGTTACAGGCACTTTCAGTTAAGACACCCTTCACTGTGTTTCACAAGGACAGGGTTGTCCTTAGAGTTCGTCCTTATTTTCTTCCGAAGTTGGTTTCGGAATTTCATTTGAGCCAGAAGGTGGTTCTTCCGGCGTTCTATCCTCCTCCACATCCTGGTAAGGAAGAAGAGAGGCTCCATAGGCTTGACCCTCGGAGAGCGTTGAGCTTTTATATTTCGCGCATGTCCCGGGTCAGAGTGGGCAATCAACTTTTCATTGGTTACGCTGGAAAGCGTTTAGGACAAGCTGTGACGAAACAGACTTTGTCTCGTTGGATTATTTTAGCTATCTCCGAGTGTTACCGCTTGGCGGGTAAGGAGCCTCTGGCTGGCTTGTGAGCCCATTCTACCAGAGGTGTGGCTGCGTCTATTGCCCTGCAGAGGGGAGTTCCTATTCGTCACATCTGTGATGCAGCCACTTGGGCTTCAGTACATACATTTGTACGTCACTATTCCCTCGATTCCATCAGAGGGCAAGCTCTGGCCTTTGGCAAGGCAGTTCTCTATTCCGCAATTGGATTGGGCATGCTAAATTTGTATTATAAATTCTTTCCCACCTCCTTGCTTGGTACTGCTTTGGGAGTCTGTCATAGATATGGAATACGTCGGAGGACCCAATCCCCTCGAAGAACAAGTTACTTTCTTACCTGGTAATGTTCTTTCGATGGGATGGTCCGACGACGTATTCCATATCGCTCCCTCCCTGCCTTCCCCGCTACAGAATTTCTTTTGCAACTGCAGTTTGCGTTCCGCAAGGCCTTGTGTGTCTGACTGGCAGAAAACTGGTGGCACACGTTCTGGGAAAAAACTATAACTGAGGCTATGGGCGTTGTGCGTCCTACTTATCACATCGGGTGACGTCGGCCGTCGGAGGAGGTCCTCGGGGACGGCGCATCGACGTCATCGACACAGGACGCAGACGCCAAAGATTTTCCGAAGCAGCACAGCTGTGGACATTACTTGTCATAGATATGGAATACGTCGTCGGACCATCCCATCGAAAGAACGTTACCAGGTAAGAAAGTAACTTGTTCTTTTCTTTCACCAACGATTCCCAGCCTGACGACGGAATATTCATGAGGGTGTGAATCGATGCCAGACCCATGCTGGAGAACAATAGTTACAGGTAAGTAACATGTTCTTTCCTCGGAATCCCAACTGGTGGCGTTGAGCTTTGTGTTGAACTCAATGGTTAATGTTTTCGAGCTTTTGAAAAGTGAAGTGCACACTCATACGGGTATCCTTTCAGAGATGTCAAAAGAAATGGGTTGTTGTGATGTCTCAATGGTGGCTCTGAGGGGGGGAAATCAATACTTCTGTGATGGACGCTTTGAAGTCAATAACCTCATCACATAATGATCAATTACCATGGGGTTGTTTAATGAAAATCTATGTAATGTCAATATACAGTTGGATTGTATTAGGGGTGAACTTAATGTTCTGAATGCCCTAAACAGTGCCAAGAGGCCAGTAGACAAAAACAATGTTCAAGAATTAGTGATAGATAACATGAGTCTTTTTTGGATTATGCACCCTTATCCCAATCTGTGCTGGAAGAGTTTATTAGGCTGGCACAGATTGCTGATGATCGGTCTGTGGAGGCTGTTGCTTTGACTTCCCCAGTAGATGTATTCAATACTCCATCTGTAACTATTGAGAATGAGAGTGAGAAGAAAAAGAAAACTAAGATCGTAAGTGTGTTAACTGAAAATGAATCAGTAAAGCATATGGAGAATAATAAAAAGTATTGTCAAGTGAAAATGAGGTAAGGGGGGAAAAATGTTCTTTTCAAAATATGTGACAAAGAGATAAAGGTTAAAACCACTAGGAAGCAGAAAAGTAATAAGCATTTTAACCAACAGGTGGACATGGATAAGGGTGCAGATACATTGGGTGTTAATGATATGATATGATAGGTTATTTATAACACGCTTAATACACAGTGGTTTCTAAGCGGGGACCTGGGGATCGAATCTGTGTTGCTGCATGTCGTCTTCTTCCAAGGAGAGCACGTTGCCGCTGAGCTATCCTCCCAAGACTATGGCAATCAACATCCAAAAGTATAGGCCTTCAAACTGATCAGCCGATAGTTCTTCCGGTCCGACCTATATGATAGACTCTGATATTCTGTAAAGGATTCGTTAAATGGAAGTCTGGTTCGAAGGTAGAAAATTGATGGATAAAGATACATCACTAAAATTAGATGGACTAACATCTATTGCTTTGTCGGTTCAGTTAAGTTTAGGTAGGGAACCTAAGAAGGATGGCTCCGCTTCAGAGGGTGCAAATGGGCCCCCTAACCTTAAGGTCAGGCCTGGATGGGGGCCTGCAAAGAAATATTAACGAGGAGCAAGTGGAGGCCCCATCCATAAAGATGTCTTTAGAGGGGAAAGTAGATGATGTAAAGCCTTTCGCTAAACCAAGAGTCTGGACGAAAGAGTTAAATAGATCTGAGACAAAGAGCGCTAAGCCGCAGTAGAATACTGTCACTGATGACAAATATTCTGGATTTTTTTATGTTCTGAACACATGATATTGAACATATAGGTTTCCCTTATAAAGACTCCACATACATAGTGGAAATGGTTTTGAAAACAAGGATGGGTGTGAATGCAGTGTTGAATTGTGCAGATGATTTCAGAAAAATGGATATTGATGTTCGCAAATCTCCAAGCTTCTATTAAGAGGCAGGTAAGAGGATCTGACTCTGCCGGTAATGATGGGGCTGGAACCCTAAACAAGATCTGTTTGGAGAGGGATTCTGGGAGGCGGAGTGTGGGGGACTGTAATCTAGGAGAGCAGGGGAAAACGAAAATGTGGGCTTTGCTACCAGGCATACTGACCCAGGTGTACCAGAATTTGAATATAGATGGGAAATTGCTTTAGCCAAAGAAGGGGTGAACCTCTTAAATTGGAATACCAGGGGCTCCAGTTCATTTAGAAACAAAGCATTGAGTGAGTTTGTTTTTTGTGGACATGGTTTGATTCTCTTCCAAGAAACATGGCTATGGAAGGGTTTTAAACTGGATGGTTTTTCGATCTGAGAGTGTAATTATATACTGGACCACTGAGGTGCCTGAACAGAAATATTGTCTTTATTGACAAAAAAAAATAAGCAAAACAGTCAAAAGTTCTTTCTTTTCTCAGGTTGGGCAAAAGGAAAAATAATAAAGCAGCCCAAGATACTCAAAGTCTCTTCTGGTATTTCCCAGTATAAGGATGAACTCCCTGGCTCTTTTTCCTCCTAATCCTCGTAAGCCCTGCAGAGTTCAGGTGCTTTCCCCTCCAAGTCCTATCGATTCTGAAAAGGCACGGAAAAGAACACACTAGTCCTTTGTTGTTTTTCTACACCCCTCAAGGGCGAAGTTTTCGTCGCGTTACGCTTCTCTGAGGATTCCAGAAGTTTCTGAGACCTACCTCGTGGACATGGCCCAGGAGAAAGAAAGCTCGACACCCGAATCCAAGCTGTTTAGGAGCTGCCCTGGATGCGGATTACAGAATGTGTTCAAGGAGGACGAGCATTCGAGATGCCTCTACTGCCTTCACAGAGACAAAACGCACGTGGAGAAGGACTGTGCGTTTTGCATGAACATGACGGATCGAATTATGAGGGATCGTTGGACCCGTCTCGCCAGCTGGCTGGAATAAAAAAGCCCAGCAGGTGAGAAGAAGAAGAAGTCTGAGCGGTCTTCTAAGTCCTGTGAGGGAGCTCCGGCGACGGGGGCCCCACAGCAGGCAAAGCACTGCGAGTCTGCGGGCACCGGGAGCGCCGAACAGTCGGGTCCCTGCCACCGCAGAGGGAATCCTCTTTTCAGCCCATCCAGAAGACCCCCGTGAAGACCCCGGTGGAAAAAGAGGGGGGGCGGTGGCCGTTACGGACACGGACAGAGCCTCCGAGGAGGAGTTGGTGGAAGTCATAGAGGGCCTCAACAGGAAGTTTGGGGAGGCCCCATCCCACGGGAAGAATCCCGATGAGGGGGACGCAGAAAGTGACGGTGGCGCCGACGAGGCTCCCGTGGAGGAGGAGCAACCAACGTGCCCGTCGCAACCCGAGCCACAAGACAATTCGGTGGCCATTTTGATGGCAATCCAAACATTATGCACGGTGATAAGGACGAGATTGCCCCTACCCCCAACGGACGACCCAGCGGAACCGGGCCCGTCGGGAAGCCCTCCTAACAAGAGGAGGAGAGCTCATCCATCCCCACCCTTCCAGCCCTGACGGCCTTCTCAGCCGTTGTCTCATTCTCCTTCCCCCATCCCTAGGGATGACACGGGAACAGACACGGCCACGATGGGGACGGATGACGACGGTGGTGATGACGGGACGGACCTCCCACCACCACCTCTTTGGGCTTCCCCGCCCGACAAAATTGGCTCCTTCCATGCCACGATTGCCAAGGCATCCAAGCTTTTCCTGCTCTGCCCCGAAGAACAAAAGAAGGAAGGATTCCTCTACCAACGGCACAAGGCCAAAAGGAAGACGGGCCTCGCGGTGCCGTTGCTGGATGACATCTGGGACGAGGGACTTGTTCTTCTGAAGAACCCGTCCACGACACCTGCCAAGAGGGACCGGTACGAGAAGAAGTACCGTGTCCCCGAGGCCGCCCTCTTGTGCCTTAGGGCACAACCGACCCCGGATTCGGTCGTCTCGGCGGCAGCCAAGAAGAAAGCAGGAGGGGCGTCGGCCTCAACTTCTACTTCCCCACCGGACGGCGAGGGAAAGAAACTGGACACCATGGGACGATGAGTCATCTCGTCGGCGGTGACGACAATTAAGGTGGCCAACGCCCTAGCTATTGTGGCCCGCTATGACAGGGAGTTGTGGTACAAAATCGCCCCCCTGTTGGACTTCCTACCGGACGACAAGAGGGCAGAGGCCTTGGCGATCCTAGAGGAAGGTGAGGTGGCATCGGACCACGCCATAACGGTAGCCACGGACATTGCCGACATTGCCAGTTGGGCAACAGCGTTTGTCTTCGACGGCGGGGGTGGCTCAAGGCGACGGATTTCTACCAAGAAGTGCAAGCCAAGGTTTTGGACATGCCCTTTGACGGGAACAATCTGTTTGGAAAGACAGTGGATGAGTCACTGCAGGCCATCAAGACCGACACAGAGACGGCTCGGGCTTTGAGAGTTCTGCAGCAACGACGGCCGCCCTTTCGGAACTCCGGAGGCAAGCAAGGTGCCGCCAAAGGATTCGGCGGCGGCTCCTCGAGATACCGTCAGGCGGCCCGCCCCTCATCGCAGGAAGCCTACCGGGGACGAGGCAAGTCAGGTGAGTCTCGCCGTCGTCGCCAGGGAGGCCAAGGCGGCAGGCCCGCTTCCAAGCAAGATTGAACCGGCCATTGCATCAGGCCCCCACCGGAGCACCCCAGGGGGAGGCCGGCTGACGAAGTTCGTCAGCACGTGGGAGTCCATCTCCACCGACCGATGGGTGCTGGATGCCCTGGCCCGCGGACACACTCTCAAATTTCTAAAGAAGTGTCCCCCGCATTCCTCCCGTGGCCAGGAAGGAAAACCACGTCCCTCAACTGCTGTTAGAAGTAAGGGCTATGCTCAAGAAAGGAGCCATCAAGCTCGTCCCAAGGAGGCTCCGGGGCTCCGGAGTATACTCAAGATACTTACTCGTCAGAAAGAAGACAGGAGGATGGCTCCCATCCTGGACCTGCGTCGACTAAACAAATACATCAAGGAACAGAAGTTCCGGATGGTCACCCTCCAGCATGTGCTGGGCCAGCTGGAGGAAGGCGACTTCCTATCGTCGTTGGATTTGGAGGATGCGTACTTTCACATCCCCATTCTAAAAGGTCACCGAAAGTTTCTCAGGTTCGTAGTCCAAGGACGGCACTACCAGTTCAAGGCCCTCCCATTCGGATTTAAGTCGGCGCCCAGGGTATTCACCAAGTGCCTAGCACCGGTGGCGGCGCGGCTGCGCCTGCAGGGGATTCATGTCTACCTCTACCTGGACAACTGAGCATCCGAGCAAGGACAAGGGAACTCGCCGTCGAACACACAGCGAAGACCGTCCGGCTGCTCACAGACCTTGGATTCTCCATCAACTTCCCCAAATCCCACCTGGTCCCGTCGCAGGTCGCACTGTTTCTGGGAGCCAAGCTCGACACAGTAGCTCGATTGGCCTCACCATAGGAGGAAAGGACAAAGGCCATCCTGGGCAAGGTGCAACGTCTGCTGGCCACGGACGTGGCCAGGGTGAGGTCCATCAAGTCCCTTCTTGGAATGACGTCCTCTTGCATCTATCTGGTGCGCCTGTGCAGGCTTCGGATGCGTCCCCTACAGGAGTTCCTCGACACCCGTTGGATGCAAGCGGCGGGCAGCTTCGAGGACAGGATCTCGCTCAACTAGGTCTTCCGCCAAGCAATCCGGTGGTGGGGCACCCGTGCGCCTCTCACAGCGGGCACAGACTTTCAGACCCCAGCACACCAGGTGACGGTGACGACGGATGCCTCCCTGGAGGGGTGGGGAGCGCACACCAGAGATCTTCACGCGAGAGGCCTTTGGCTCCCGGAGGAGAGGCGGCTCCACATCAACATACTGGAGCTCCGAGCAGTGTTCTGGGCCCTCAGGTCGTTCCTCCCGTCCCTCAAGGACAAGGTGGTGAGGATCTTCATCGACAATACCACCATGTTGTTCTACATCCGGAAGCAGGGAGGAACCAAATCCCCAGCCCTATCCAAGGAAGCCCAGGATCTGTGGCATTGGGCCGTTGCCCAGGAGATGTTTCTGGTGCCTTTTCACCTAGCAGGGATAAAAAACACCATCGCCGACTTACTCAGCAGGGAGCTGCGCTAGTGCCACGAGTGGGAATTACGCCAGGATCAAGTGGATCTACTCTTCCAGCGATGGGACAAACCCCAGATCGATCTGTTTGTGATGGCGACAAACTCCAAGTCCCAGAGGTTCGCCAGCAGGTTTCCCCAGCCGAGGAGCCTGGGCGATGCTTTCTCGTTCCCCTGGGATGGCCTGTTCCTGTATGCGTACCCTCCGTTGCCGTTGCTGCTCCGACTCATCAACCAACTCAAGAGGTCCCAGTGCAGGATGTGGCCGAGACAGATCTGGTTCCCGGACCTTCTGGACTTGTCAGCGTCCCCACCAGTCAAACTGTCGACGGACGCAGATCTTCTCTCCAGAAAGGGAGGCGCCATCCTTCATCACGACCCAGAGTCGCTGAACTTGCAGGCCTGGCTCCTGCAGCACTAGAGTTTGGAGGGTACGATATCCAGGCAGACTGCAAGGAGGTTCTTGCAAAGGCCAGGGCGTCCTCAACTCTCAAGTGCTACGGACACAAGTGGAAGAGGTTCTCTGTCTGATGCCGTGCACAGAAGATTAACCCTCTACGGATTACGGCCCCTCAATGCTACCTTACCTACTATTGCTGGCCAAGGCGGGACTAGTGCATGCTTCCATCAAGATACACCTGGCAGCGATTTCCCGATACACCAGAACTACAGGACGGCCATCCCTGTGGTCTCATCGCCTGGTGAAGGAATTTATGGAAGGACTGTTCCGTTCGTTCCTGCCGGTGAAGGCTCTGGCCCCGGCGTGGGAGCTCAACGTGGTGCTGACCAGGCTCATGGGGCTGCCATTCGAGTCTCTGCATTCGGCACCGTTGAAGTTTCTGTCGTGGAAGACAGCATTTCTTGTGGCCATCACCTCCACACGACGAATGGGAGAGATCCAGGCCCTATCCTGCAAGCCTCCATACTTGACTTTTCACGAGACAAAGGTGGTGCTGAGGACGCACCCCTCCTTTATGCCCAAGGTGCCATCAGACTTCCACCTCAACGAGCCCTTGGTGTTACTGGTTTTCTTCCCGTCGCCTTCGTCGCCGGCCGAGAGGACTTTGCACTCGCTGGATGTAGCTATAGCGCTGAAGTTCTCCGTGGACCGCACAAAGAGTTTTCGGAAGACGTCACAGCTGTTTGTGAACTTTGGACCTGTGAATCAAGGGAAGTCCCTCTTGAAGGCTTCCATTTCCAGATGGCTGTCCGGCTGCATCATGCACTGTCACCGGTTGGCAAACCGACCGTTGCCCGGCCATCCGAGAGCCCATTCGACCAGAGCGATCGCTGCTACCACAGCGTTCTTGTCTGGTGTGCCCCTGCTGGACATCTGCAGGGCTGCTGCGTGGAGGTCAACTCACACCTTCACGAGATTCTACTGCGTCGACCGGTACTCCAGGGAGTAGTCCAGAGTCGGCCAAGCAGTGCTGCGCAACCTGTTCTCCTGAAGGTGGGCCTGGTGAGGAGGTAAGAGTTGCTTAATGTTGGGTTTATGTGATGCTTAATATTGAGCCTTTGCCACCTCCCGTGGTTGTGCATGTGTGTACTGCTATCTATTCTTATATTCATGAGTATGTGAATCCATGCCAGACCTCATGCTGGAGAAGGAACAAGTTACTTACCTATAACTGTTGTTCTCCAGCATGGGTCTGGCATGGATTCACATGCGAACCCTCCCTCTTACCCCTCGGCGGCTCTTTACTTGGTCATACTGCCACTTTACATGCTACCAAATCTGAGGATGGCTGCCAGGGGCGGGGCTTAGGGAGAGGGCAGTCATTGGCTGGGGGCAGTATGACCCATAGACCAGTGATTGGTTACTACTAAGAAAGACAGATCAGAAACGAAACTGATACTAATTTTCTTCTTTACCGAGGATTCCCAGCCTCACGACGGGGAATATTCATGAGCATGTGAATCCATGCCAGACCCATGCTGGAGAACAACAGTTACAGGTAAGTAACTTGTTCCTTTTTTGACAATTGCAATATGCAAGTACTTAATGGAAATATAAGTGGAGATCTGGTTGCTGCAGTAACATGGAAAATGGGAAAGTCTGCTTGTATTGAATCCACAAAAATCCCAATTAGGAACATGTGTGGGTATTTTGGTAAATTCTGGTGCAAATAGGATCTCAAAGTTTGCGGGGGAGGGTAGAATATTGAACAGAAAATTGGCAGGAAACATTGGAAACTGCATCCGACTGTGAACGTGAAGAGCTGAATGGACCGGAAAGGTTTGTATAATTTCTTTGCGACTTGGATAAACCAACACCAATTAATGGAAGTTCTATTATTGTTCATAAACATAGTTTTGACGTTAAACAATGACTCGTAAAAGAGAGTTGAGAAAGGCAATCCGTTTTCTCAAATATCAACAGCTTTCCTGCATAACATTTGCTCAGGAAAAGAAAGTGTTGACAAATGTTTACAGGAACTGTACAAGATCACAAATATGTTGACGTAATCTTAGTGATGGGCTTATCTACAGCATTAAATGGCCTCATATTAAATATCGTGAATGATGTTAATTGGAAAAGAGCTCACAGGCAGTTTATGGTGCCTGGATCGATCTATCTAAAGCTTTTGATACTGTTATTAGGGGGCGATTGTGGCCAAAGCTGAAAAACTGGGGGATTCCAGGCGGCCTACTCGCAATTATAATCCATCTACATACAAATACGTATGTGCAAGTAAGGCTAGATATGCAAGGCCATCTTTCAAGTAAAATACCAATAGGGAAGGAGTGAGGCAAGGTTGCATTTTGGTTCCCTGCCTTTTCAATCTCTACCTGGCGGATTTGGCTGACTGTTTATCCCCTCTTGCTTTAGTGAGCCCAAGAATTGGTGATTGAGTCATCAATTGGATGACCTATGCTGATGACGTGGTGTTATTAGATCATACACCAATAGGTATTCAGCGCATGATTACTGGTTTTCAAGACTATGCAGTATTGAATGACTTAAAAAATCAATTTGGTAAAATCGAATATTGTACTGTTTTGGCAATCCTATTAGGAGGAAAATCTTTAGGTTCATCTGGAGGTTGGAGAAGCAGGTAATACCAGTAAGTAAGGAAATCGTATATTTGGGCTTTAAAGTGCGGGGTTGTCCATCTATAAAAGCAACAGAGGAAGACATTGGGAAAAAAGCATTGCAGTTGCCATGTCAAATGAAAAAGATATTGTTCACCTCTTGTAGATTTGTATTGCTTCCCCTGATAAAGTTTTACAAGCGTAAGGTGGTGCCAGTACTTCTTTATGGCATGCCCGAAAATTAGACTGATCAGTCGTAGAGGGTCACAATTGGAAAATGTTACTGGGCCTCCTGACCTCGCTAACGGTTGCCCGGCGGCGGTATGAGCTGGGCCTACAATCAATCTAAGCACACTATAATTGGAGAAGGATTTCTCTTTATAGATTGATTTCGGATCCACCAAGGAACTCAATGTATGAAGACATTCGAGTCCATTTAAATTGTGGGAATTGTAAGATTCTGTCTGATCAAAGAAATTATGTTGTGAAAATACTTGAATCCTGTGATCAGTCTGTTACAAATCTGATTGCTAACCCTATGAAAGTAAATAAGGCATTGAGGGAGAGGGATTGGATAGTGACAAAAGCAATATGTATGGACGTTAAATGCTTTGAGTCATTCCCGGTTGCTGAAATACCAATGGGGTATGTTCATCCTTATCTGTAGCACTTTCCTAATGCAAAATGGAGATCCCATTTGCTGAGATTTTACTTAAATACGTTGAAGACAAATTAAATGTAAATGCTCTGCATGTTGGTGCCAACTATGGGTGGAAATTGTACCCTATGTGGAGAGTCAGTGGTTCAAACTGTGAGGCATCTGTTGGTAGAATGTGTAGCTACAAACCCATTGAGACGAAAACATGTTTTAAGGTTTGTGGGTGATGAAGATTGGTTAGAGACTGAGGATTTTTGGTGGAGGCTGTCAGCTGGAAGGGAAACGTTTGTCATTAGGTATTTTGAGATTTTTGAATGAATTGGGATTGATTAAGCTGTGATGTTTTAGATGGTGACAATAGCAAGGTTTATTGAATGTGATTTTATTAAATTTGATTATTTTGTACTTATTTATTGTTCACCTCAAAGTGATTGGAAAATATTTTTTAAAAAGATGTTTTTTTTTCCTTCTCATGGTTTATCTATGTTATTTTCTTCTTTTTCTGTCTGTATGTATTATTCATGTGGATTTGATTTATTTTGTATATTGTGAAAAGCCGAATTTTGGCAAAACACAAATAACAAAAATAATATTTCAGAGTTCTAATACAAATGCCTTTTAAGTCTTTCTCTTTTTCTTGTAGAACAGTGTTTGACTTTGCTAATTGATTGTGGATGTTTCCACGCTAAAGTATGGTAAGTTTCAGTTGACGTAGGGGGTCCTCTGTCTCTCTCGCCTCCTTCTTGTCATACTTATTCTACCCCTTCTTGGGATTGTTTCACATTCTCGCTGCCAAGGGACTTCTGGTTTGTCACCTCGCTGGGCCGTATCAGCCTCTTACCTCTGCTTGGTGTCCTTTGGCTTTTCTCCCTGCCAAGGGTGTTTCTGTTTCTAGCCCACCGTGGGGATTTCTATCTATTACCCCTGCTTGGGGTTGTGTGGTGTTCACTCTGCCAAGGGTGTCTTTGTTCCTCACCCCGCCGTGGTGTATTTGCTCTCTTACCCCTTCCTGGGGTTGCATTGCTTTCACCCTTCCAATGGTCTTTCTGTTTCTTATCCCGTCATGGGGATTTTTATCTCTTACCCCTTCTTGGGGTTGTGGAGCTGTCACCTTGCCAAGAGTCTCTTGGTTCCTCTTTGTGTCGTAGTGTTTTGCTGCCTCTCTCCGCCCTCCTCCCTGCGTCCAGGAACAGCTGCGTACCTTCTGTGTCGTGGCATCATTTGGTGGGTGAGGCGTTCTCTCCTGCGGCATTGGAACTGCAGTTCAGCTTCTTCTTCCATAGGTTTTTCAGTTTGTTGGTGCTGTGGACTGCGGATGCCGGTTTACCGCTTCGGGGTGGGGCCTTCCTGTTCGCTCAGTCGAGTCGAACTGACTCCAACCTGGTCTTGTGCAAGCAGCATTCCACAAGCTTCTTGGTTCCTCTGAACTACACGTCGGCTACGTCAAGCTCTTGCGTGTCTCCAGGAGGAGGACCTCTCTTGCGGCTCGCTCTTCTGGATTTCCGCTTCCTTCTGTTCCCTTTCCTTCAGTGTTGCTCCTGTGGCTTCTATACATCCCATGTTGAATTGAGATTGGTTGATCCATTACTTCTGTTTTTCTCGTAATGGTGGTCTGATAAGAGGGCGAGAAACCACACCAGCCCTTTCCAAACGGCCATAAGTACAATGTCTGTGTCAATCCCTATACAACTAACAAACACTTGAGACTTTTCACATGAGGGAGGATGAACAGAATCCCCTTCTGGGGATACCTTGTCCACCAGTGGGGAGTCAATCCATTGGGATTCTGCTTGCCCTGTCCCCTAGGGGGTGTTAAGCTTAGAGGTCTCCCCTTGGGGAGAAGGGACACATTCCCTGGATTCATCACAATAGCGTTACACATAACACATTTTTACTTAAAGCACAGATCAGAAAGCAAAACAAGGGTGACATCAACAGTCACACGGCACAGCAGTTATACAAAGCCTTTCCCAGACAAGGGGAGAATTCACCTACATCACACCTTGCCCGGCTTCACCTGTGGGTGAGATTTTGAGGCAGTGGAGGGCAGGGTTTATGGTAACTGGTGTGAGTTGGAGTCATATATGTGGGTTAGTCCGAGAGCCATGGGCAGTGGTTCAGCACAACCACAACCTGCACTTTCTCCAGTCTTTAATATTCTACAACCCTCACGATTAAAGTCATAAACCTGAAATCATTTGGGAGTAGCAGGCCATCAAAATAAATTGAGACGCTACTGTTTTAAAATGTGTCTCCCAGTTTGAGGGGAACAAAATAACTGCATTCCTCAGGACAATTTCACAGTGAATAGATACATTCAAATGTGCATATCTCAGGCCGTCCTTTAAGTTGGCCAGGGCAGAGATCCGTCAGTCTCCGAATATTGAGGATCATTATGAGTTTGGTGCTATTTTGGTGGTAATACCATTGAGATACCACCAAACGGTATTACTGTTACCACCACTTGGTCCAGCAGTATTACCACCAGATTACAAGCTTTGGTAGTCGGGGTTAGTCCCCATTAATTGGATTTTGGCCGTATTACCACCGGTTTGGCCGTTTTTGGGTGCTATGGTGGAGGCATTATCTCCAACCATCTGATGGTGATGTTTCCTCTGCCTTACCTACAAACCTGTAATTCAGCGGTGTGGTAATGCGATGGTAATGCAGTGGTAAGCCTGTTACCACTGCATTACCAGTTTTTTACCACACCACCAAACTCGGAATGAGGCCCATTGTCCTTAACCAGGACTTCCACAGTCCCCCACAACTAGGTTTGGCGGAATTCCTTTTTCCATCATGGCTTGTCGTAGTGCATTTTTCCACAATATGTGTGGATTCCACACATCTGACGGCCCATTTTGTTTTGTTTTTTTATACAAAAGTACAAATTCACTGGGATTCTTTCCCTTTTTTAACCCAAATGCATCACCTGCAATGCATTTTTCTTAGATCTGCACAAGAACTGCGTTAAAATGAACGGTGTATAAGCTTTTGTCCCCTTTTCCCTCCTCAGTCACAAACTGTTCGTCCAACCCCTGCGCGCAGTAGCTGCAAATGTGATGATGTGAGCCTCAAGCTTCCTTTTTTGTATGCCTCTCTTATCTCATGCAATGCATTCATCCAACCCCCTGCGCATTGGAACTGCAAGTTACCTGCGCGGTCGCTTTCCTCCCTGTCTCTCCCTCGTCTTCCGTGATGCATTGGTCCAATTCACGCACGCGGGAGCACGAATGTGATGACGTGAGCGGGGCAGTTGCTTTCGTACCTGCCTCCCTTGTCTCCCGTAATGCATTAGCCAGGGGATGCGCCCAGTGCAGCGAGGGATGTAGCATGCGCTACCGTAGCCGCTACACAGACCAGGCTACCCTCGGTGCCTATGTACCCCATACCCCTCCAATAAGAGGATCAGGCAGTTAATAAAGTGGAAAAGTTAAAGTTGTCAATGTCAGCTCCGCACAAACAGAGGCTGCCCGCCATCAATCAAGTTTGAGTTCATACTAAGTGAAAGTGGAAAAGTAACGGCGTCAGTTCCGCTTAACGGCTGCTGCTCGCCATCAAGTTGGAGTTCATGCTAAGTAAAAGTAAAAAGTAATGGCATCAGCTCCGCTCAACGGATGCTGCTCGCCACCAAGTGGGGAGTGTAAGGGTGTGCAGCGCAGAGCAGAAAAACCTGATGCTGTATTACCAAGAAACAAGTAACGGAGCGCCTGTAAGCTACCTCCTGCTTAATAAAGCAACTGCAGCCTTGTATTCCACAACCTGAGTCAGTGTCTTATTGCCGGGGGTGGGGAGGTGTTGTGTTGGTGGAGGGCATGGTAAAGGGGAATTGGGTGGAGGGCCGCAGGGTAAACTAAGTGGAAGTGGAAACCAAGTAAACCAAATGCAGGGCCCCGGGAAAGGCCTGTGAGGGGTGTTGCGGCTACGCCTAATCCCAGCATGAGGGAGCTGCAAATGCAGTGACAAAAGTTGTCTGGTTGCTTTTGTCCCTGCTTCCCTCATCTCCCATGATGCGTTGGTTCATTCAGTGGCCGTGTGCGGGAACTGCAAAGGAACAGGGATGTGTGCAGCTAATCGTGATAGGATGCCACTTTCTATATAAGTTGGCTCAAAAAAGTCCTGGGCCCATACCTGCTCAGAGAGGATTGACAGCTAGCCAGCCTGATCACTTTTTCTACCTTTTTATTATCTTTAGCTGTTATGTGTTGACACCAATTGTAATGCGGCCAATAATAAAGCGGGAAGCAAATGAGACGCAGACCAGAGACTCCACCCACATCCCACGTGGGTTGCAGTCCCTGAGCATAACACTCGAAATAGGATATTACATTCAACAACAATACAAATGGGGCGTTACATTAGTCTTCTTACGTTCTGGTGCCCTCATACACTTTCTGTTTGTGTCTTAATTTTTTTTTTTTTTTACAGGAAGGACCTGCTGCAGCCCCTGATTGGAGACAGCTGGATCTCCATCAGCGGCAAGCAGCACCAGCACACTGCCCCATGGCGAGGAGTGACATGTGCCACAGCAGCAGCCACCAGCAAAGACACCAGCAGATAGTGTGTCAATAGCAACGCCCATTACCGCCATCGGGGTGATGACAAGCAGCCACATTGGACTTCTGCCTGGACTTCTTCACTAGGCAAAGTGGCTTCAGCAACACCTCCCCCGCCGTCACTGTCTAACTCGGAGGAGGAAACCATCATTGAGGAGCTGCAGTAACGCCATGTGTCCATTATCATACATTGACCCTGCTCTTCACCACACTTGACATTCCATCACTGGTCAAGAGGATGGGAGGGCCACCACCTTATCTGAATCAGCCAATTTGTTTGAACATCTTTGATCGAATGTATCATTTGATCGTTTTTTACATGTGTGAATTGACTTTCTATGCACTTTGCCGCATACTTTTCAAAATACTGAACATGGAGAGCGGGGTTGCCCCTTGCTCGCCATATTCGGTATTTTTGGGATTCGGGAGAGCGGGGGTATCCCCTGCTACCTTAACATTGGAGGCGGGGGCCTTAAAAAAAGGAAAAAAAAGAAAAGGGGTTGAAGGGGAAGCAGAGGCGAGCCAGCAGGTATGTAGGGTTGGGGGGCTGGGGTGGTGTACACTATGTTAAGTGCATTATGTGACGTGACTCGCATCATTGTTGGATTTGGGTTGATTGCTTGTGTTATTGCTGCCTTTAATATGTACGTTTAAAATGTTCCCCCCAAGCAATTATATTGTGGTCAGTTTACCACGAACAAATCTGACACGAAAAATCAACCCAAATCCCACTTTATCACTGCTGCAGACAATACCAACTCTGACGGAGAATACCTACACCCACGAGACATGGTGGAAAGCAAGCACTGCCACCACCAGTACAGCACAGATCAGAGAGAGCACCAGTGCCACCAGCCCGCCCCAGTGGGAGCCCTAGTGCCAGCACCAACACAAGCCCAGCCCTGACCAGTGGGAACACCACCATCGACACCACCATCAGCCGAGCCTGGACCAGAGGGAGTACCGGTGCTAGCACCAACACTAGACCAGCAAGGACCAGGGGAGCACCAGCACCACCACAGCCCTGAGGACCAAAGCCACTGCCTCCTTTGGTGTCATGATAGACCTAGCGATACTCCTCTGTATTCGAGGGTGTTCCACCAAGGAAGGCTGCTGTTACCTGTGACCTGTGCATGAAGGCTTTTTCGAGAGTGCTATAGAGAGTTTGTACTTGGTACAACATCGATGTCTGACCATATGTGCCGCCACCATGGCATTGAGAGGCTGCTGGAAACTTCCATCATACTCATATATGTTGGATCCTTGTTTTGTTTGGGTCTTATATTGAAAACAATTGTTCTTTTGTGTCTGAAAATCTGAATAGATTTAGATTGATTTTACAGAAATATGTTGAATTGTTTAAGTGTTGTCTGTACAATTTGTACATAATATTCTTTTAACTTTTGACAAATGAATAAAAAGTATATATTCATGGAAAAAATGACCACAAGTGTGTAGAGGAATAATCACAAAGTGGATTATGTGTGGCATGAAGGCTTTGATCGCCTTTTTAGTACAACCTCCATCAAACTACAAGTGACACGACAACAGCAGCATCAGTAGCAATTAACTTGATGACAGTAACAAATAGTGATAGCAGCCAATTCGGGTAGTGCTCACAGTGCCGTCTGGGGGTGCCCGCATTCACAGATGGTGAACAGTACACTGCTGCAAATGGATCAACAAGACCCGCTGGTGCCTGCCTTGCTGGGTTGTGGTGTCCCAGAACCAGCCCTGCAGCGAGTGAGCTGGCCCTCGGTTACTTAGTGACATTGGGCCTCATTACGACCCTGGCGGTAAGTAATGGACATTACCGGCATGGCGCAACCAACGTGTCCGTGCTGACCAGAAACCGTTAAAAGCGGTACATTACGACCTCTCGGGCACGTGCATTGCACCATGCCGGTAATATAATCTGCGCCATGCCGGTAACGTCCCAAAAACAGCACCTACCGGCATTGTATGCCGTGCAAGGTGCACTACCGCCACTCCTCCCATCGATATTAGCGATCACCGCACATATCGGTGACCGCTATTAGCAGTGAACGTAAATAAGCGGATCCGGAAGTTGCGTCATCGCAACGGAACGGGAAAGAGCATGGCGGCCATCTTTAAAAACACAATCCATTGCCATCCTACGCAACCAGTGGACATCTGACCCCCAGACTCGCCAGAAACCTTCACCTACATCCACCCATCGTCAGAATGCCGAAAGTTGTTAAAAAAAAAGTTGCGATCGGCTGCGGCAGGAGAGCTTCACTAGGGAGGAGCTCAACATGTTGGCCGAAACCCTACAGGAAAACGCCAATGTCGTATTCTCAACAGAGATGACCAGACCGGCGATAGCACGGATGAAGGCCATATGGGCCATAGTAGCACAGCGGGTCAGTGCAGTTGGCATAACACCCCACAACGCAAGACAGTGCCGGAAAAGGTGGGACGATCTCCGGCTTCGCGTAAGGAGTATACTGTCTGCTAACAGAAACCTGGGCATAGCAACTGTTGGAGGAGCAGAGTCACCGATAAAATTGCAGCTGTGGGAGGAGATATGTGCCACAACCATTGGCATCGAGAGCATCGAGGGGGTCGGAGAAATGGAGAGAGGAGCCCCGACATCAGGTGACGCAGGTTGGTGCCTTAAATCAAGCCATGCCAAACGTACTGAAGTCCAGAATCATGTGAAGCGCAATGTTGCCTAATAGGGTTAACACGACACATCAGCAGAAGACTGCCTACAGGCATTTTTAACCTCTACACATGCAGTATGCACACCCTTACTGTAGGCACCCACATTCCTCCATGCTTCTTCCACCCAAAAGGGAGACAACCTGTATGTCACTGCCTCCAATGTGCACCATCTAGTTATCAAAATGATGGCAGTCATCACAATGCCTGCTCAATGTCCACAGACCCATCAATAACACTTTCCCTCCTTTGCTCCACCACAGGCTCTCATTCAGACCTTGTCGATGAAGACACTGGCACCACACTTGCCAAGAAGGCCAGGCCCGAAGTACCACCACACCAACCCTCCACCTCTGCTGGACAAAACAAACCCCCACATCAGCCAAAATCTTCGGCCACAACACAGGCCAGGGCACTGATAATCACAAGGCAAGCACCACGGTACCACCAGCAACAGACATCCATCAACTGGTGCCCACTGAAGGGACTTTGTCTGCAGGAAGCAGCACGATTGGGGAGACTGCTGCCATTGCAGCTAGCTCGGATACTGATGTGGAGGATGCTGATGTTGTAGTATGTCCTCCCACTGCCCATCCTCATTCCCCCTACCTGTCCCCATGCAGCCAGAATGATGATGGCACACAGGGGCAATCCCCTGATGACTCATGGCCAGCCACTCCATGCCCAGTGGAAGATGTGCAGTAGGGGAGCAGCACTATCGACACGCCACTGGCAATATCGATTGGCCAAAAAAACCAAGAGTCGCTGGACCAAATCATCACACGCCAACACCAACTGTCCTCACTCCTGACTCAGCATGTGGCCAAATGTGGAGGCGCTAGGGCGGAAATGCACCAATGTGCAGATACTGTGAAGGCAGCCATACAATCCTCCACCAAGGATATCTGTGCAGAACTCGCCGCGGTGCGGCACGTGCTCTCGGAGCTCGTTCAACGTTCAAACAATGAGGGACATGCGTCCTCGTGAACAGGCAAGTACCTCCTCCGCTGCCACTTCGAACCCAAGCAGCCCCGTCCGCAGATCGGGCAGGAACCTGCGGAGTTCAGGCAGGGGTGTCCTGGGGGCCGGGGGAGGGGGCTGCCAATAGAGGCCACCCAGTGGAACAATCACACATTATGCACGTCATCACAGGCATCCACACACTTTCGTGGGGAGTTGAGGGGGGAGTGGGTGTGTTGGGGAGCTGAGGGGGGAGGGGGGAGTGGGTGTGTTGGGGAGTTGAGGGGGGAGGGAGGAGGGGGAGTGGTTGTGTTAATTTAAATCACATTTTCAATACACTTTTTGCTTGTGCACAAATCACATGTGTGGACATTGCTCATTGCGTATGTGTGCTTTATTGGTGAACAGCCCACAGTGTGCATGTCCCAGACACACACAGTGCCCCAAGTGCCATCTCCATGTGACACACACCATCCGTGTGTGCTAGAAGCATTGGTTAATGAGAGTTTGACGCATGGCACGTCCCTCCTGTGCATCGCCTCCTCCCTGAGGTGCTGCCCCATCTGCACCCTCCTCATCTTCATTGTCAGGCGGTTGGAGTTCAGTGTCAGGGGGCAGGGGCACATTTCGTCTGATGCACATATTGTGTAGCATTACACATGCCATGACGATCTTCGCCACCTTCTCATGTCGGTACAGGAGTGCCCCACCAGACCTGCTGAGGCAGCGAAACCGTGCCTTTAAGAGGCCAAATGTCTGCTCAATCACCACACGGGTTCGTGTATGTACACGATTATAGTCCCCCTCTGCTGGTTCTGTGGGTTCCAGACTGGGTTAAGGAGCCACCTCTTCTAGGGATATCCTGCATCACCTGTATGTGGGCAACAATGTATGTGTCAGTCATGACATCAAACTTCAAATCATGACGTGCCAGCATGGCATGCATTCATCTCTTACTTTGTACCACATTTACATGCACGAATGGAGTCACACTATGTGACCGGTATATGTGTATTCCTCTCATGGACTGTTTTGTTGCAGGCCATCAACCAGTGTATGCAGGGGGGTCCAGTGCCTTGTGAGTGCCCATCCACTGTGTTAGTCCATAGCAGTTGTTTTGGTGATCTGGCAGATGTCCAGTGATATCAATGCTCTCATCATGGCAACATTGCTGTCAGCCATATCTCACTGAACACTACAAAAGTTGTTATGCAATTTATTTTGGCCTCTGTGTCTGTGTAGTGGTGTATTGATGTTTATGTCCGTCATGTGCCTCCTTTGTGCGCAGTTATGGGGGACTGGCCTTTCAGTTGATGGTGTTTGGTGCCGTGTATTGGCTGAAGTCATTGCATGTAGGTGCATTTCTTTGAGGTGGATGCGGTCCGATTCAATACAGTGGACTTGCAGATGGTTGTGTCATGGTTGGGACACACCTTCATTCACATGGTAGGGCTGCTTACATCGGGCATTATGTGTTCAGGTGTCATCTAAAGTTTGGGCTGCTTCAGGGTATGAGCTGGCTCCATTGCCTATAGTACTCACAGCCAGGTAAAGTATGCATCTCTCCCCCCCTTTCAGCCAGGTAAAGTATGCATTGGTACGTAAATCACCTACCCACTTCACATTTCCATGGCCATGACATGAGACTCACCGAGTAGCCAGGATCTTGGCCCTGCATGTCGCACCATGTAGCGTGGTATTGTGGAGTTACGCAGGACCTTTGCATCATGGGTTGATCCTGGGAATCGGGCACAACAATGTGTGATGATCCTGTTGGAGTCGCATACCATTTGCACGTTGATTGAGTGGAATAGCTTACGGTTGGGGTACGCTACCTCAATGGCACGTGGGACCACCAATTCCACATGGGTGCAGTCGATGGCACCAATGCAACCAGGTATGCCGGCGAGTGCATGGAAACCCACTTTGGTGTTTGCGATCTCCTGGGCAGACCGTGGTAAGGAAATGTGGTCGTCTGTGTGCTTGAGGAGGGCATCGAGCACTTGGATCAGCGTACGTGAGAATAATGGTTATGAAATGCCATGCAAGTGCCCCATTGTGTGCTGGTAGGTGCCTGTGGCCAGGAAGTGGAGCACGGACACTACCTTCAGTAGGGGGAATGGCGGTGGGTGTTTCAATCATGCTGACGATGTTGTTGTGTATCATGTCCACGATGGTGGTGATGGTGTCCCGGTCCACACGGTACAAGGTGTGGATCTGCTCAGCGGTGAGGTTGAATGGACTGGCTCTGATGCGCGGGATTGGGGGATGCCTGCGTGGTGGCATTGACTGTGCTGGTGGGGCTTGCTGGCCCTGCCTTGCCCTCCTCCTCCTCTTGCGTCTCCTCTGTGCTGCCTGTTGTTGTTGTTGTTGTTGTTGTACCACTTGCATTGCAATCAGGCATGGGTGTTGCTAGGGGGCTTAAGGGGGCTATAGCCCCTGATCTTTTGGTTGTAGCCCCTGTTAGAATCTCAGGAGCTACAGCCAAAAGACTAGCTAGCCCCCAGTCCCAACAGTTCCAACATCAGCTTAGCCCCGGGTCTTTTCCAGACCTAGCAACTCCCCTGCAATCAGGTCCTCCAGCCCCAACATTGCTAGTCCTATTGGAATCATTGTGGAGTGTGTCTGGGTGTGGGAAGGGGTGGGGTGTGCTCTTTTTGTACTTGGTGAGTCTGTATTGCCTCCACCTGTGCTGATTGTGTGCACCTGTGGCAGCTGGGAACACTGCACATGGCCATTTACGGTTGGTCCGCGATGGCGGTATTTGCACCATGGCGGGAAGGTACTTTACGGCCTTCGCAAGGGCGTTAAGAGCATGTCCGCTTGAATCGTTATGTTTCCCAATTTGCGCCATGCCGCTATTTCCGGCATGGGGGGTCCCATGCCCGCGCCCTTGGTGCTGTTAGCGGCACCATTAACTACGGTGCCGCTAATTGCACCTACTCGGATCGTAATCGGACCTAGCGGTAAGCGATGCCGGTAATCCTTTACCGCATCATTTTTCACTTACCGCCAGGGTCGTAATGAGGCCCATTGTGTTGCTACTGTGGACTTTTATTGGGCCGCAACAAGACATTGTTCTTAACCATCTTGATGGTTACCCGCAGCCACATCAGGAACTACTATCCAGAGGAGTACAGAGCTGTACAGAAGTGTGAATCTGTCATGCCCACGCCACTGGCCCACGGATGGGCAACCATCATGGACTACTTGGTACTCATTTATCCTCCTAATACTCCTTGAACAACTCCTTTTCACGCCTTGGTCTTTTATTTCCATTTGCTCAACTTTGGTTCTTTCTTATTTTATTCAATTAACTACATCTACCATAATGCACCTGGCTACAGTCCTCAATTCCTGGCTATCCTCATTCGTCGTTATTGGGACCACAATCCCCAGAAGCCCTAGCGGCCAGTGCTGCTTCCACCTGCTCAGGACCAGAGAGGGAGGGGGCAGATTGTCTTCAGGTGTGCGGCTCCAGGTGCTGTCTATTAGCCTGCCTCAGAACAGGGCAGGGCTGTGTATAAGCAGCTGCCTGCAGGAGCACAGTGTCTTGCATCTTGAGTTCTCCCCACTCCTGTTTGCCTTGACCCTTTACTTTGTATGCTGTCCCTGTTGCTGCATTATCCTGTTTTGTTCCAGTGCCCTTTCCGGGCTCCCTGCCTTGCAGCCGATCACGCTCCGCTGCCTTCTACCTACAGCCCTTGTCCTCTGGGCTTCCTGCTTTGCAGCCTATTACAGTCATCTGCAGCCCTCTACAGTCAGCGGCCCTGCTCCTCTGGGCTCACTCCTTGCTGCCCTGCTCCTCCGGGCTCCTTGCCCTGTAGCCTGCCTCACTCCGGCTGCCTACAGTCCTTGTCCTCTGGGCTCCCTGCCCTGCAGCCTGCCTCACTCCGGCTGCCTACAGTTCTAGTCCTCTGCAGCCCGCCTTGCAGCCTGCCTCACCCCGGCTGCCTACCGTCCTTGTACTCTGGGCTCCCTGCCCTCCAGCCTGCCTCACTCCGGCTGCCTACAGCCCTTGTCCTCTGGGCTCCCTACCGTGCAGCTTGCAACCCTCTGCTGTCTCCAAGCCCTTGTTCCTCTGGGCTCCTTCCTTGCAGCCTGTCTCCCTCCGCTGCCCACAGCCCTGCTCCTCTGGGCTCCCTACCTCGCGGCCCTATTCTTTTGGGCTCTCTGTCTGTCGCCTACTACTAATCTCTCTCTGTCCTGTTCTTCTGAACTCCCTGCCTCAGAGCCTACTACTGTCCTCCGCAGTCCTATACAGTTTGCCTGCACCTAGTACCACTCTTGACTGCTGACCTGCTTCCTACTTTGCAGCCCTTCTGTTTTCCTAACTGCTGCTCCTTGTTCTCTTCCTTGAGTCCTCTGTACTCCACTTTAGGTTATCTATTTCAGTCTAACTGCCTTTCCTTCTGCTAGATTGCTCATTGACTTCCTTTTCGCTGGATATTTCTGTTCTTGTCTTCTCATGTGTGTTATGTAATCCCTTTGTACAGAGCTTGCCTGTTGGTTTCCGGCAGGCAACCTCTGCCCCTTCCTTTGACGCATTTTCAGTGTTACAGACACCCACTGCTGTTGTTCCCAGCCATGACCATACAGCGTGGGCCTCTGTTATAGCAATCTGTGCAGAAGGCTGGAGTTTCCTAAGGTTCGTGGAACACTCTTTCCCATTTCAGCATACACCCCAAGAGGGAATCCAGTTTGTTTGTACCTTTGTATCTTTTGCCCCTTTTGGCTCACAGCTACTGTTTCCTACTCTTCTTTCTTGTTGAACTTCCTGCTGTGTGTGCCTATCTGCCACCTTACTTCCGCACAGCCACCCAAACCCTACCTGGGTTACCCTGTGCCACTCTTGACAGAGTGCCATTCCTGACAGAATCATCAAGGAACAGTAGAGCAGCGGAGAAGACCCAGTGACGAATGGATCAGTAGAAGATCAAGTAGAAGTAGACAATGGTGGGCGAAGGAAGAAACACAGAAGGCAAGAACAAACATTCGGCCGGAGATAGGTTACATTATGGGCCAACACCCGCTTCATCAAGCTTGGACGACAGCAACCATTCTTTACAGTGAGCTTGTCTCTGTGTTATACAAAGCGTCACAAGACCGCTGGTTACATTTTCTTCCCGGGGAGCGAGGAGGCAAGGCTGCCAGTCTGTCGGTAAATCTTCACAAGATGAATGAGAGATGCAGGGTACTGATCCAACACTCTCCTGACAATAAACTACAGGACAGAGCAGAACCAACTCCCAATGCCACGGGACAGCACTTCTCTGATTATCGTGACGTCAGGACAGTGTAAGCACTGACAGAGAATGCCTGGTGAAGTCCGCTGCAGAACAGGATGGTCGATGGTCTGGTCTTCGGAGATTTCTTGCAGTGAATGTTGTCTCGAGCACAGATACCGGCAGGGCACAAGACCAGTAGAAGTCAGGATGGATTTTGAGAAGGTGAAGGTGGGCCCCCTAAAGTAATAAAGGACAAAGAGAAGGAGAGGAACCAACCCTAGCCACCCCAGGACCAGGCCCCAGGCAGAACCAAGAGACTAACCACAGTGAATCCGGACAAGGAACAACAGGGAAACCCAGGGGAAAAGGAATCGGGCAGGAAGGACCAGGAAGGACAGGCGAAACCATGACAAGTCTGGGACCCCAGAAGGGGCAAGGCAAGTGCAGGCAAAAGGAAAACAGAACCCAAGGGCGCTAGGGCTAGCAGGAAACAGGAACCAGGGACTCATGCAAGGCAGGCCCCCAGGAGTGCAGACACGGCCAAAACAACCGCGTTGAGACGTGTTGTTTCCTGGTTTGAGGAGGCTATATATAGCCCACGGTCAAACTGAGGCTTGGAGTGCAAGCGTCTGTTACTGCGCATGCACGGAACGTCGAACGCTGACGATCGCACATGCGCAGGACATTCACAATGGCGGCGCCCACAGAGGCGGGAGTCTGAGCCGCGGGACACCGGTGAAGACGCCAGCGCTGGTACAATCTCCAGGAGGGAGATCGCTGGAGCAGAGGACCCCGACCCTCCGAACAGGTAAGTGGCGTGACAGCATACCTCCTCCCAGGCAACCCCGGGGCATCAGGCTTCCAGAGGTAGTGGAGGAAAAAGTCCCGAACCAAGCGCGGGGCATGCACAAAGGAGCGAGGCTCCCAGGTGCGATCACAAGCCAGATAACCCTTCCAGCTGACCAAAAACTGAAGCACCCCACGCCTGATCCGTGACTCACAAATCTTCTGTACCTCAAACTCCGGAACCCCCTGAACCAAGACCGGAGCAGGATGAGAACAGGTGCGGCCAAGAACATCGGGCACACAAGGTTTCAAAAGAGAGATGTGGAAAACAGGATGTATCCGCCAGGAGCGGGGCAATGATAAACAAATTGATACTAGGGATACACGTCTAGTGACACGAAAGGGGCCAAAGTAACGGGGAGCCAAATTCACATGCAAATTGCAAACTGGCAGATTCTTGGAGGATAGCCACACCATATCACCAACCCTAAGGTCGGGCTCGGGGGTCTGCCGCTTATCGGCCTGAGCCTTCATACGTGCTTGTGCCTCTGCTAAGGTACTGGCCGCTAGATGATGTTGATCACGGATAAGAGTCACCATAGCATCAGCCGTCGGAACGGTACTATGCGGTACCGGACGAGTGGGTAGCAACTTGGGATGCAGGCCAACAGAACAAACGAAGGGACTTAGTTGAGTAGCAGAATGTTGTTGTATGCCACCTCCGCTGTGTCCAACCAATCCGACCAGTTGTCTTGAGTGGCATTGGCGTAACATCGCAGGCACTGTTAAATTGTTTGATTGATACGCTCCATTTGCCCATTGGTCTGGGGATGGTATCCGGAACTCAGAGCACGTTGAATGTCCAAATGACGGCACAGTTGATCCCAAAAAGAAGAAATATACTGAGAGCCACGGTCTGACAGGATCTTCTCAGGATGGCCGTGAAGACGATAAACCTCATGCAAGAAACGTCGTGCCATCTGGGAGGCCGTAGGCAGCTTCGGGAAAGATATAAAATGAGCCAGCTTGGAGAAACAATCCACCACTACCATGATACACGTAATCCCAGCCTAGGGCGGTAGTTCAACGATGAGGTCCGTGGCAATGGTATGCCAAGGTTACGGTGAAATGGGAGTGGGCTGCAGTAGAGCAAGGGGTTTCTTGCGTGGAATCTTCACCTGAGCACAGACGGGGCAGGAGTCCACATATTGCTTAACCTGTTTGGCCCATCCCGGCCACCAGAACTGTTGAGCAATCAATTCCTGAGTGGTCTTGACCCCTCGATGACCACTGACAACGGAATCATGGCAATTCTGTAGAACAGTCCTCCGAAGATCTGAAGTGGGGACATACAGGCGATCCTTGAAGAAGAGCAATCCATTGCGTTCACAGGTGTCAGATTGTTGCAGTAACTGCAATGTGGATGGATCCACCCAGCAAGTGATGCTGCCACTCCTTGAAGGCTGCTTTTATGGCCAAGAGTTCCTTCTCGATTACTGCGTAGTTCCTTTCGCTGGGTGATAGTTTCTGAGAATAATATGCCACAGGATGCTCCATCTCCGTAACTGGATCTTGCTGCAACAGGACTGCACCAATAGCATAGTCGGATGCATCAGTTTCAACTAAGAATGGTTTCTCGTCATCAGAGTGTTTCAGTATGGGTGCAGACATAAAGGCCTTCTTCAATTCCTGAAATTCCACTTCAGCCTGGGAATCCCAAAAGAAAGGTACCTTGTCACTGGTCAGACGAGTCAGCATGGCAGTTAAGTGGGAAAAATGGGGAATGAAGCGTCGATAGAAATTAGCGAAGCCCAGGAACCGCTGCAGTGCCTTTAGATCGTTAGGCTGTTTCCATTCCTGTATGGCTCGTAGCTTAGTGGGGTCCATCCGAACTCCTGTGCTGATCACATAACCCAAGAACTCCACACTTTCCCAATGAAACTGGCATTTCTCGGCCTTCGCATACAAATGATTGGCAGATAACCTATGAAGGACCTCCTGAACGTGTCCGACATGAGCTGTGCGGGTAGAAGAGAAAACAAGGATGTCATCCAGGTATACCCACACAGATACTCCAACAAGATCTGAAAAGACAACATCCATGAACTGTTGGAAGACGGCAGGGGCATTGCAGAGTCCGAACGGCATTACCCTATACTCGTGATGTACGAAGGGAGTCTTAAAGGCTGTCTTCCACTCATCACCTCCTTTAATCTGCACCAGGTGGTAGGCCCCTCTTAAATCCAATTTGGTGAAGATCTGAGCAGATTTCAATGTTTCTATGATGTCTCGGATGAGTGGCAGGGGATATCTGTCTATGCACGTGATTTTGTTCAGCTGGCGATTGTCGATACAAGGGTGCAATGTACCCTCTTTCTTTTTGACAAAGAAAAGTGGAAATCCCGCAGGGGACTTTGATGGTACAATGTAACCCTTCTTAAGGCACTCCTCGATGTAGTCCTATAGGACACTTCTTTCGGATTGCGTCAAGGAATAGATCTTGCCATGAGGGATGATGGCATCAGGTAGAATATCGATGGAGCAGTCAAACTGTCTCTGAGGTGGTAACGGAATGTCCTCTGGCTTGGAAAACACCTTAAGAAAACAAGCATATTCCTGAGGTATAGACTGGGTAAAGCATAGGCAGACAGGGGTGTTCCCTGAAGTGGATGGCCCCATGCCAAATTCCACAGGAAAAGTATCGCAAAGGCAACACTCTTGAGAACAGCGTGCAGAAGAAAATACCAGGATTCGGGAGGTCCAGTTAACCTGCGGATTGTGATAAAGAAGCCAAGGCAAACCAAGTACGACTGGAAAGGAGGGAGACTTGATTACATCCAAGGAAATCCTTTGTAGATGTCCCTCCACCGATATCCATAGCTGACCAGAATGTTGGCAAACAGGACCTGAAGACAATGGCGTACCATCGATAACCTCCACAACAGCGGAGTGGTCCTTGCGATGCAGGAGTATACCATTGGTGACCGCAAACGTGACATTGATGTAATTGCCTGATGCACCACAATCAAGAAGAGCCAATGTCCTTATGCGTTTCCCTTGCCATGCAATGCCGACTTCCAAAACCAACAAGGGCACAGATTGCATGGGTGGAAGGTCTGATTCCGAAAAACGGCCCACCCTTCTCACCACACAGCGGGCCCATCAGTTTTCCGACTTCTTCAGAGGACGCAATGGACAGGTTCCCAGATAATGTCCAGTTCCTCCACAATACAGACATAAGTTTTGCTGGCGTCTTCTCTTCTTCTCAGCCTCCGATAATGGTCCCCGGATAGCTCCCAGTTGCATAGGCTCAGGGCCCATGTCAGTTGAAGTCACTGACCCTGAAGGGGGTACTGATAGTCCCGGGTGGTATCTTTCCGTCCGACGACGTTCACTTCTCCTTTCTGCCAGTCTGTGTTCGATACGTAGAACCTGATCCACCAATACTGGGAGAGTATCCGGCTCCGGAATATGCAGCAATTCATCCTTGTATTCGTCTCGTAGACCACGACGGAACAAAGTCTTCTGTGTGATCTCGGGCCACTGTGAGTCCGTTGCAAGCTGACGAAACTGACTAATGTAGTTGATGATGTCACCGGATCCTTGTTTGATATCCATCAACTGGTTCTGAGCAACGGATGCCAAGTTTGGCGGTTTGAAGACATCTAGAAAAGCCTTCTCGAAAGCAGCAAAATCACTTAACAAAGGACTGTTGGAGGAAGCCAGAGGGGCGGCCTAATCTAGAGCGTTGCCAGTTAGATTACCAAGGATGTACCCAATCTTGGCTTTGTCTTGAGTGAAATGGCCTGATCGAAACTGAAAATGGATTCTACAAGGGTACAAAACTCTGCCACTCGATGCGGATCACCATCAAACTTCATAGGGGTTGTATGGGCCATAGTACTCTCAGGCTGTGGAGCAACACTCAACCCCCGACCCATGGCTTGCCAAAGGGTGTCGTTTTCCTAGCGAAGGGTGGTCATCTCAAGACGCTCTTACCGAAGTTCTTCTCGATGTTCCTGCATTTCATCCATGTCAGTGCAGGAAGAGAAGCGTCTCAATCGGTTATGCAAAGCATCACAAGACCGCTGGTTACCTTTTCTTCCCGGGGAGCGAGGAGGTGAGACTGCCTGTCTGTCGGTAAATCTGCACAAGATGAATGAGCGATGCAGGGTACTGATCCAACACTCCTGACAATAAACGACAGGCCAGAGCAGAACCAGCTCCCAATGCCACGGGACAGCGCTTCTCTGATTATCGTGACGTCAGGACAGTGTAAACACTGACAGATAAGGCCTGGTGAAGTCCGCTGCAGAACAGGATGGTCGATGGCCTGGTCTTCGGAGATTTCTTGTAGTGAATGTTGTCTCGAGCACAGATACCGGGGGGGCACAAGACCAGTAGAAGTCAGCATGGATTTTGAGAAGGTGAAGGCGGGCCCCCCAAAGTAATAAAGGACAAAGAGAAGGAGAGGAACCAGCCCTAGCCACCCCAGGACCAGGCCCCAGGCAGAACCAAGGAAAGAGACTAACCACAGGGAATCCGGACAAGGAACAACAGGGAAACCCAGGGGCAAAGGAATCAGGCAGGAAGACCAGGAAAGACAGGCGAAACCAAGGACAAGTCTGGAACCCCAGAAGGGGCAAGGCAAGTGCAGGCAAAAGGAAAACAGAACCCAAGGGCACTAGGGCTAGCAGGAAACAGGAACCAGGGACTCAGGCAAGGCAGGCCCCCAGGAGCGCAGACACGGCCAAAACAACCACGTTGAGACGCGTTGTTTCCTGGTTTGAGGAGGCTATATATAGCCCGGGGCCAAACTGAGGCTTGGAGCGCAAGCGTCTGTCACTGCGCATGTGCGGAATGTCGAACGCTGACGATCGCGCATGCTCAGGACATTCACAATGGCAGCGCCCAGGGAGCCGGGAGTCCGAGCCTCGGGACACCGGCGAAGACGCCAGCGCGGGTACAATCTCCAGGAGGGAGATTGCTGGAGCAGAGGACCCCGACCCTCCAAACAGGTAAGTGGCGTGACACTCTGGCAAACCAACCCACGTTCCTTATCACTGAGCCCCCCAGCCAATAGGCAGAATAATATATATCAATACCAATACAATCAACAGTGAGTAGCGGGAGGGTTCCTAACAAAACATAAAGGGAGATATAGCTGTCCTACTATGTGCCTCCACCAATAAGCCTTCACCATCCTATGTCATGCCCATTGAGATTCAGATTTGGAGTCTACATAAACATATCTGCAATATTCCAGAACTTGTCTGCCCGTGTGGGGCCAGCAGACCTTTGAAAAGCAGAGCAGATTCTCGACAGAAGTGTTCGCCACTGCTGATGTGTCAGTGGGTTTGGCTTTTTCCAGTCTAATAGGATGATCTTGCGGGTGTTAAACAGTACAATGTAAATTAGGCTGTGGGTCAATGCATCCCTGTGCCAATTTCCAAGACCATATCCAAATAACCATGCCATTGGTGTCGAATCGACCGCTTTATAAATACATAAATAAATATTCCTTGTATCCCCTGGAGCTTTTGCATGACGTTGGACCATAGTGGTTCACTTCTGAGGCAGTGCCAAAACATATGTCCCATAGTCCCAATTCTGCCACAGTTGCGCCAACACTCTGCTCTACTAGCAATGACCATACTGAACAGCCTGGCAGGAGTATAGCAGGGACTAGGTATAAATTTAAATTTGATCTCCCTCTGTCGGAGATTACAAGAGGATGACACCATTTTGACCAGACCACACCTTTGAAAAAAGATAAGTATGCTCACTCAGTCTCTGTCCACCTGCACAGCTGGCTCTCTGTGCCCTTGCCCCACTGCCTATTTGTGAGAGGGAGCATGCAGTGCATAACTTCATGTTTTTTCCTTGTCTTTCGTCTTGTAGGATAGGCATTGTGTTGGAGACAGAAGGGGATGGAAGGAGCAGGAAAACCGCCCAATGCAGGAGGATGAGGAGGACAAGAGGACACCACTTTGAACAAGCGCACCTTTGAAAAAAGATAGGTATTGTCCTCAATATATTCTTCAGGAAAATGTAATCTTTTATTTAAGAGGCAGACGTGAAGGTTACACACAGGACTATTTCTTTGGCCCACCGAACATCATCCTCGGCATTAGTTATGTGTTTGTTCTCTGGGATAGCTCACTCTGCAATCAGTGGATGCTTAGGTATTAGATGGCTGTTCGTCTTCAGGAGAGTGAGCCTCTGCAGACTTTTAGTGGACAGGTAGGTGCGCTTGTTGCTCACTATGGCTCCAGCTGCGCTAACATCTCTCTCTCTCTGCCTGGAAAACTTTCAACACTGCAATATGTTTGAGCACAGTCCACAATGCCATTTTATTGCGCCAGTTATGCCGTGACTTACCTTATGCTTTCATGTCACATTTGTCCTACGTGTCCTACATGTATGTAGCTACAATGTCTGAGGTGGTTGGAACATTCAAGCACACCATGTTGCACACACAGGGAGCCCGCCACTTGATAGCCAGCAATCACACCAGCGGCTGCAACCACCTGCGCAGCAGCCCTTCCAGCTGAGTCCTTGCTTTGAGTCACAGGGCCTCATTACGAGAATCGCGCTACAAACGGGCCCATTACCGGCATGGAGTAAATTGCGGGTCCGTGCTCGTTTGACACCGCTAATAGCAGCTGATTACGAGTGCGCGCGAACCCCCATGCCGGTAATGGCCATGCCGCTAAAGGCCCTCCAACCCCCCGATAGCAGCATCACGGGACCCGCGGGATACCGCGTCCGCCTAGGAGGCACCCCTTAATACCGACCCGGTAATAACATCATGTAAATACCGTGCTCGTAATACCAGACCCGGAAGTAACGTCATCGTGTCGGAACGGGAAATGCGCCGGCAGCCATCTTTAAAAACACAATCCATTGCAATCCTCTCAATCCACCAGTGCTGCATAGGAGAGACCAGGGCCATTGAATAGAACATGTCCAAGGCTACCCGAAAAACCAACCCCTGCCTGCGCAAGAAGTGCTTCTCAGATGAGGAATTGAATATGTTGGCAAATACCCTTGCTGCCCATGCAGATGAGGTCTTCACCCATAACCTCAAAAGGGAGGTGCAGCAGAGGAAGAAGGAGATATGGGAGGAGGTAGCACACAAGGTGTCTGCAATTGGCACCACCCCACGCACAGTCAAAGACTGCAAAAAAAGATGAGATGACCTCCCCGCCTCAGGGTCCGGAATATCCTGGCCACCAATCGTCGGGAGGCCATGGCCACAGGCGGGAGGGCCCACTTCCCGGTCAAACTCATGCACTGGGAGGAAACATGCAGCACATCCACCAAGATGGAGTCAATAGAGGGCTTCTGGGAGATGGAGACGGGTGCCGCAAGATCTGGAGATGGAGGTGAGTGACCCTGCAAACCCCAGTAGGGCAAACCATGACTTAGCATGAGTGATGTGGAATAGAGCCTAGGCAAGGCAATGCATGGCCCATCATACACACATTAACCTATCAATGTCCAGATGGAGGCCCAAACCCTGCCACACTGAAATGCATGCTGAGTGCCAATCCCATTACCAACATACACCCAAAACACAGGGACCATTGTCATACATCGCACAAACTCCAATACAACGGCATACCATGCATCATTGCCGAATTGAGGCTAATTCCAATATGCCCCCCCCTTCAAACTAGCCTGTGTGACACACCTGTAAGATATCAATGCATGAGAAATGAAAAACTCCACAGCACCATCTCATGCATCTTGCATGTAACACCATCACTGATGCCCTGCATCTCTTCTTCCCCCCCAGGCACCGATGGAGAAGATGGCAGTCAGGACCCAGCCACCAGGCCATCCACGTACCGGGCCAAACCACCTGGACTGGCAAAACCACCTCCGGGGCAGCATTGCGGCCCACAGTACAAGCCTGGGCCGAGTGCACAGGCCATGCCTGCACATGAGGGCCCCACAGCAGTGGATGTGACTGCAACCACAGAGCTGCCAACAACAGTGGAAGGGGAGGCCAGTGGCACCCATTCCGCTTCAACAAGTTCAGTGGGTGAGGCAGCAGCCACAGTCCCATTCAGTGACGTTGACATAGGAGCGGAGGAGTACGTGGACCAAGAAGGTACAATCCATGTGACATGACCACACACCCCAAGCCCCCCGTCCACCCCACAACACGCCAATCAGGCCTCACTCTCTAGCCCCATGCTGGATTCTGCAGTTCTGCTGCACAGCCCCGAACTCAGTGCCACCCCAGAGGCCAGCAATGGCACGCCCTGCCGCAGCACCCTCAACCTCTGCTGCTCCCACTGACTCGGAGGCACGGCTGTCAAGGGTGGAGGCAAGGCAGGACACCATGATTTTTTTTTTAATAACACATTTTATTGTTTTTTCCAACTTAACATCATAAAACATACATTCTTCATATAAACATTCAACCTATATGACCAGTGGAACAGTCCCTGGTCAGGTGAAGAGAAAACAAGAAAGAAAAGAAGAAAGAAAAGAAAAGGAAAGAAAAAGGGTCCTGCAGTGTCCGTTATTTCTCACGCTATATGCCAGATTGGATTACTTTTGCACATTGTACATTGTGCCTTATCATCCATTGTTCAGGTTGGTGCAGTCATTGGGCTTCCTCCCATTTGTTCCATATTTTGTCTGCTTCCCTCGGACATCCCCTGGCTGTATATACTCTCCTTTCCATTGCAATGCATATGTTGACGTCTGTCACCCATTGTTCGTACTGCGGTGTTGTTTCCGAGCCCCATAATTGTGCAATGTTCCTTTCAATTATCGCCGAGGTCGTCGATAGAAGCAACTTCTCGTATTTAGATGCTTCTCCCTCCTCCTTTATCCCGAGCAGGAGTAGCTTCGGGTCTCTGTGTATCGTTCTCCCCAATACCTGTGAGAGTTCATCACAACATTTTTGCCAGTACTGTTGTATATGGTTGCAGTCCCACAGTATGTGGAAGAAGGTTCCCTCCTCCCTCTTGCATCGAAGACAGTGTGGGTCAGATGTTTTCCCCCAGCGATATAATGCCACCCTTGTGTAGTAAATCCTGTGCAGTATTTTAAGCTGGATAAGTCTAAGTCTGGCCAAAATGGTCACCTCCCGAGGGTACATGAGGGCCCCCACCCAGTCCTTCGGTTGTATACGTCCTATGTCTCTTTCCCATTTGCCCTTCAGGCTGGTTAGTTCAGTGGTGGCAAAGGAAGTGATTACATTATACATGGTGGACGTTACTTTAGTCTCTATGCTTGCCTCAACTATGTTTCTTTCGAGGGGAGTGCTTTCGGCCATGTCTTCAAATGCTGGGAGGTGGGCTTGTAGGGCATGCTGCATCTGCGCATACTGGAACCGTTCAGTGCCCGGGAGGTGAAATCTGGACTCTAGGGTTTCAAAGGACACCAGTCTGCCCCCTTCTACGATATCGCCCACTGTACTGATATCATGTTATGACCATATACGCCATCTCGGAAGCGTGTTTACCTCAGGTAGATTCCTGTTGTTCCACAGAGGTTGTAGTGGGGTGATCTTACCTTCCCATCCCAGGAACTTGTGTGTGTCTTTCCATACTCGGGCAATGTGTGATAGCATAGATTGTGGGGCTGAGTTACGAATCGCTTTGTAAAGGAGTTCAGTTTGAGGTCTAGCGCGTTCTCTGGCACTCCCCAGTCTATTGTGTGGCAGCGTGGTGTCCCCATGCAGTAAGTCGTTGACCACTGCCATTTGGCTAGCCCAGTAGTAGGGCTGTAGGCGGGGGAGCCCTATCCCTCCCTCCCAAATGGAGCGCTGCAGAGTGCCCAGCGCAATACGTGGATGTTCGTTGTCTCAGAGGAGTTTCCTTAGTGTGTTGTCTATCTTTTTGAATTCTTTTGCTGGGATGTGCAGTGGGGCGTTTTGCAGTATGTATAAGAAGCGTGGAAGAGCCATCATTTTGAATAATGCTGCCCTTCCAAGTAGGGTCAATGGGAGAGAGACCCAGTGCCTGGCATCTTCTGTGAATCTGGTTGTTATCGGGTGGAGGTTATTGGTCACATAACTGCTCAGGTTGTTAGTAATTTGTATGCCAAGGTATTTAAACTGCTCGGTTTCTAAGTGTAAGGGACAGTTGGCTGGCGGTATTAAAGTTGTGGTACCTATTGGGAACAGTATTGATTTGGGCCAGTTTACTCTTAGCCCACTGAAAGTACTGTAGCTGTCCAGTATGTCTACAATTGTGGAGCAGGCCTGGTGTGGGTCTTTTAAGTAAAGAAGCAAGTCATCCGCGTACAGGGAGACCCTATCCTCCCACCCGTCTTCCCACTGAATACCACACCAGGCTGGTGACGTTCTCAATGCCTCTGCTAACAGTTCCACAGTCAGGGCAAATATCATGGCGGATAATGGGCATCCCTGTCTGGTTCCCTTCCCAAGCTTAAAGGTTTGCGATGGCCACCCATTCACTCTCATTTGTGCCTCGGGGGATTCATATAAGAGTTGCACCCAGCTCAGAAACTGGGGACCAAACCCCATCCGGCCCATTATTTCCCAAATTGCCTCCCAGTACACCAAGTCGAAAGCCTTTTCAAAATCAATCGCCAGTACAGCCAGGGGGTCTCGGATGGTGGGTGCATTCTCTATTACAGTATGTAGCCTATGAATGTTCATGTGGGTCGACCATTTTGGCATAAATCCGCACTGGTCGGGGTGAATTAATGTTATGATGACCTTTTGTAAGCGGTTGGCCAGAACTTTTGCAAGTATTTTGGTCTCACTATTGATAAGTGAGATCGGTCGATATGAACTACAGAGGTCTGGCGGTTTGTCTGCTTTTGGAATCACTATCAACGTGGCCTTCCGGAGGTCTGCCGGTAGGCGTCCTCTCTCTTTGGACTGTAGGAACATTCACAATAAGTGGGGGGCAATTTCATTTATACCAGGTTTACGCCACATCTCAATCGGGAAGCCGTTTGGCCCCAGTGTCTTTCCCGTCTGGAGTTCCGACATGGCCGCTATCAGTTCCTTGTCTGTGATATCTTTCTCAAGTAGAGCCTGCTGTTCAGCGCTTAGAGTGGGGAGGGCTATGTCGTTTAGTGCCGATCTATTGATAGGCGATGTGGGTGGCTTATAGAGCTCCGTATAGTAAGCTGCGAAGCCCACGGCTATGTCGCGGTCGGTCAGTAAGGGTTCAGCTCCTTCTGATCTTATCGCTCTGACCTGGCCGCTGCCTATTTCGCATTTCTCTAACCATGCCAGCATTTTGCCGGCTTTATCACCGGTCTCATATATTCTAGCTCTCATCGTCATATGTGCCTGCCTAGCGTTGTCTAGCGTAACGTTCTGTAAGCGTTTTTGGGCAAGTGTTAGTGCTCGATTTGTGTCCGGTTGGTCTAGTGCCAGGTGGTTTAGTTCAGTCTGGGTCACTTGTTCTTCAGCTTCTACCAATTTCTGTTGGTGTTTCTTTCGGTGTGCGGCAGACCATGACAAAATCTCTCCCCTCAGCACCGGTTTGAGTGCCTCCCACAGGATCCCCGGGTCATCTACCGATCCCGTGTTTAACTCAAAGTAAGTTTTTGTCGTTTGTTGTATTTGCTCCAGAAAATCTGGGAGGCATAGGTAGTAGTTCTTTAAGCGCCAAGAGGGGGGGCGGACGTGGTCTAGCAATATTAAGCTCGATTAGCAGGGGGGAGTGATCTGATATGCCGCGCGGCAGTAGAGTTGCCTTTTTGGCCCTGTGAGTCTCTGGCCCAGGCAGAAAGAAGTAATCTAATCGCGATAAAGAGGCGTGTACCCCTGAGTGGAAGGAGTATTCCCTCGTGTCTGGGTGTAGGTCACGCCACACATCCCGCAGTCCCATTGCTGTGGTGAACGCTGCTAGTTTGGTTCGGACAGTGGGATTTCTTCCTCTTAAGTGTGAGCGGTCCATCACCACCTCCATGACTTTGTTGAAGTCACCCCCAATTATCAGTATGTCTGAGTTATCTCCCGAGATCAGAGGTGTAATGTCCTGTAGCAAGGTGGTGAGCAGTGTCGGTGGCGAGTAGACCCCGAGTAGGGCTATCGTCTGGTTCCATAGTGTTCCTGTAATAAGTGTGTACCTGCCGCCAGTGTCTTGGGTCACCCGTGTCATGGTCAGAGGCAACCGTTTGTGTATTAATATAAGCACCCTACAAGAGCCTGTGGTGAACCCAGCATGTATTGCAATTCTGTAGTTGGTGTGTTTGAATAATGTACATGTAGTGCCTGCTAAGTGGGTCTCAGTTAGGAAGGCTATGTCTGGTGTGTGGCGATTTAGGAGTTGTGTGATAAGTTGTCTCTTGATCCCACCTCCCATCCCATTAACATTCCAGATTAGGAGTCGTAGAGTCCTGATATCTGTGTTAGCAGAGGCCATTTGGTAAAGAGTGCGGGTTAATCACTGGCATATAGCACCATGTGCACATGTTGTCTGCTGATAGTGTTGTGGCAAAGCGTTCTAGATTTGAACTTTGGACCCTTTTCTTAACAAAACCGTCGTTAAACAAACTTCCCATCACCCACCCTACACTCCTTCTAACTCGAAGCATATGTCGCCCGACCATTCAACAACAAGCCTTAGATAACCGTAGCTGAGTGAGCCCGCTAACAAATGAACAAATAAACTATTCGGGGTTGTGTCCCTGTGTGTAAGCTCCGGACGTACCCCAGTGCGGTGTCACACCAGGAGAAGGGGGGCTTCCGTCTGGGCTGGCCGCTTGGCTGTGTGTCTCTTTGTGGCTAGTCTGTATACATGTTCAGCATTAGGTTGTTATACAGTACCTTAAACCCCGCATGGTAGGGTCTCAAATGTTTCTGTTCGCATATGTTTCAGGAGACAGTGCTCTTATTCGTGCAGCTGTGGTGCGATTCCTGGTGCAGGCGGTTGTTGGTCTGGCGGTTCAGGACCCGGCCGGGCACGGGGTGTTCTGTTTCTGTTTCTGTTGCCCTTCGTTGCCGTCCAGTCTCCCTCGTTGTGTTGTTCCGCCCATCTCCACGCCTCTCCGGGGTCAGTGAAGTGGATTGTTGTGCCTCTATGGTAAATTTTAAGTTGGGCAGGGAACATCAGGCCGTATTTCACCTTGAGGGATTGTAGTTTTTTTTTCATTGGGTCAAACGATTGTCTAGCCTTCTGCACTTCCCTGGTGTAGTCTGGGAAGAATGCTATTTTGGATCCATTATAGGTGAGGGTGCCTTTCGCCCTTGCGGAGTGGATCAGCGCATCACCATCACGATAGTTCAAAAGTTTGGCGATCACTGTACGAGGCGGGGCGCCCGGAATTGGACGACCCGTCGGTACACAGTGGGCTCGTACAATGGAGAAGAAATTGGAGAACGTGTTTTCATTAAACATGTCTGTAAGCCACTTCTTCCAGAAATAGCTCCATATGTGGTCCCTCCGCTTTCTCCGGCAGTCCCAGGATCCTTACGTTATTACGCCTGGATCTTCCCTCCCTCTCATCCACTCGCTCCTCCATGGTTTTCAAACGTGTTGTGACTCTGGCCAGCTGCTGTTCTATGTTCCTTATTCCATCTTCCGCACCAGAGATGCGTTGTTCTGCCTCGCCGGTGCGCAATGTCAGCTTCTGGAGGTCATGTCGCAGGAGGGAAATGTCCATGCTGATGCCATCCATTTTCTGCTCCATGGAGGCGCGCGAGTCGGCTATGGCCACCATGATGTCCTTTAGTGATATCGAGCCCTCTGTTCCCGCCAAGGTGTCGGCTTCGTCTTGTTCTTGTTCTGGTTGGCCGTTAGCTGTCGGCGTAGTAAATTGATCTATCCTGCTCTGGGATATCAATCTTTTGGATTTGTCTTTGCCCAAGTTGAATGCCAATGTATGGGTATCGCTGTCCGGGCTGCTGTAGCGGGTTGGCGGCGATTCTTTTGATGTCACGGGCTCCCCTCACCGGTCTCGGCAACGGGGCAGTCCTCTGTGCTCCACCCAGCGGGGCCGTTTCTTCTCATTTGCCGCGGTCTGTGGTGGGCGACAAGCTCGCCTCGTCTCCCCAGCCAATTCACGGGCTCCTCTCCACCGACCCCGGCCCTGCCGTGTCGTGCGGGGCGTGTGGTGGGTTTCCCGCCCATCTCGCCTCACCAGCCAAAGTCTCTCCACAGACCACACAGGGCTGCTGCCCAACAGCTCAGTTGATTTATGCCGGTGTAGCGGACAGATCGTTTGCTTTGCGGTCCGTGGGGGGATAGTCGCGATTCTCCCTCAACGCGTCTTCCCGCCGTCCTGCTTCACTCCAGTGAGCGCGGCCATTTTGATTGTGCGGTGCCGCGAGCACGTCTCCTCCTTCCCGCCACTCCGAACTCGCTCAAGACGGTGCGTTTCGGCCTGGAATTTTCTCCATGTGCGCCGGGGGCGCTTGCCTTCAGGAGGGTATGTGTTTTAGGAAGATTTGCCACTCATAGCAGGCTATTTATTCAGGCTATTTGCTGCAGCCGTCGAAGTGCCAGGAACTCATGTCTTCATCGTCCCGTTCCTGGCCACGCCCCCCAGGACACCATGATTGACATTGTGCGCCAATATGTGGGTGACAGGGAGGAGACAAGGCGGGAGATCCGTCAGGCCATTGCTGGGAAAACTGCCGCAATCAATGCCTGTGCTGTAATGATCCGTGACAGTTTGGGGGCGGTCACGCAGGTCCTGTCCGGCATACTGCAACACATGCAGCAACAACAACCTGTGCCAGCCGTGCCAATCCCTATGGCATCCACCCCAGCCTCCACACCCACATCCTCCGCACCCTCCAGCCCTGTGCGACTGACAAGGCAGAGTGCAGGGCAGACCGAAATGCTGCCCCCGGACACAAAGAAAGCCAGCAAATAGTGTGGGATAACAATGGGAGTGGGGGAGGTGGTGTTGGTGGTGTATAGGGGATTAAGGGGGTGTTCATTGGGGGTATGGAGAGTTCATTGGGTTTATGGGGAGTTCATTGGGGGTATGGGGAGTTTGGGGGGATGGTGTACGGGGGAGGGCGTGTGAGTGGTGGAGGGGGGAAGCACTTTTCTGTAGTTTTCATTAATACACCTGTTGTGTGAAAAATCATTTAATGCCTGGACATTGTTCATTTCGTGTGTATTCATTTTGTTCGTGACAGTGCACAGTGCCCAACTCCCCACATACCCTGTGTGCATGTCCACATGGACCCGGTGCTCAGTGTAGCAATGACACATATCCATGAAAGTCCCTGTGGTTCAGAAGTATTCATCAATCAGTGATGATTGGCGTACAGCACGGCCATCTTGTGCATCGCGTACTGGCAGGGGTGCTGCTTCTCCTCCAGTGCATTGTCCACTCACCGCCCATTCCCACCCAGGTGGAGTATGCATCACCCCCTTCTCACCCAGGTAGAGTATGTATCCCCCCACATCACAACCCCGATGCACTGCCATGGGCCAGTCAGGCAGCTCACCAAGCAGCCAGGCACGTCGTCCAGCATGTCGCTCCATGTGACGGGGTAGCATGGCCTTACGCAGCACCATGGCATCATGTGTCGATCCAGGATATCGGGCACAACAATGTGTGATGATCTTGCTGGAGTCACATACCATCTGCACATTGATGGAGTGGTATTGCTTGCGATTGCGGTACACCACCTCTATGTGTCGGCAAGCTCCTGGGCAGTCTGTGGTAGCGATATGTGGGTGCTAGCGTGCTTCAAGAGGGCTTCCAGCACTTGGCTCAGCATGCGTGAAAAGAGTGGTTGTGATATACCATGCAGCTGGCCCACTGTGTACTGGTAGGTGCCTGTGGCCAGGAAGTGGAGCACAGACACCACCTTTAGTAGCAGGGGGATGGCAGTGCGTATTTCAATGAGGCTGACGATGTCATGTATCATGTCCACAATGGTGGTGATGGTGTCCGGTCCATCCGGTACAGGGTGTGGATCTGCTCAGGGGTTAGATTGAATGGACTGGCTCTGATGCGAGGGATTGGTGTCTGCCTACGAGGTACTACTGGCTGCACTGGTGGTAATTGCTGGGCCTGTCTCACCTTCCTTCTCCTCCTGCGTCTCCTCTGTGCTGCCTGTTGTTGTGGCTGTAGTTGTTGTTGTTGCTGTAGTTGTAGCAGTACAGGCATGTCCTCCAGCCCCATGATTGCAACAGCTAGTGGTATCATTTTGGTGTGGGAAGGTGTGTGGTGTGTGCCTGTGCTCCTTTTATACTGGGACAGGCTCCATTGACTCCACCTGTGGTGATTGTGTGCACCTGTGGCAGTTGCCTTCACTGCAGGTTGCTATTTACAGGTGGTCCGTGATGCCTGTATAGCCGCCGTCGTGCAGGCCCTAATTACCGCCTTCGAGATGCCGGTAAGTGCATGCCCGCGTAACTTGTGATGTCCTCCTATTACCGGCATCCCGGTATTTCCTCCGTGAAGGGGCGCATTTATGCGCGCATGCCAGTATGAAGGGGCACGGTACGGGCGGTGGCGGTATTGGCGGGTTGTCGGGTCGTAATGGCCCGGACCCGTTAACGATGCCGGTAATACCATTCCGCCTTCCTATTTTCATTACCTACATGCAAGTAATGAGTCCCACAGTGTCTCACTGTGGCTTGGAAGAGAATCGCCTGGGGTGCCAAAGCCACCCATAGCCACTTTGGATGTTCACCTTTATTTGCACCTTTCACTGATTGTACTTTTAAGGTGTTGCTTGTGGTGTAAAACGAACCCCATATGGTACAGGAAACATTGGTCCAAAAATGTTGTCTGATGATAGGCCTGGCACACGCCACTCGAGAAAAGATTTTAGACTCTAGTCTTTTCGCAAATATCAAGCCCAAGGAGTGTTGGAGTCAGCAACTCCCCTGTGGACGAGGCCCTTTTCCTGCTTGGCTATTTCTTAGGTCCTTGATAACAAAAATAGGTCTTCCAAAGAGGACCAATGGTGCAGCATTGGGAAAAAGAAAGGGTCCCTGTCCCCACATTTCCCACTCCTTGGATAAGGAAAGCGAGGCATGGGATTGTATAATTCTATTCAGCTCCGAATATGGAGGAATTGAACACATTTTCAGACCTGCTTCTTCAATATGCAGCAGAGGGATTTTCCTTTTTTTCTCCAGTCTAGCAAAGGAAACATCCCTGCAGCAGTTGTCAGGGAAATGACCAGCATGGTTTGTTTGTTTGTATATTTATATAGCACTAGGAACCCTCAGGTATCTGAGCGCTGCTTATTATTACCCACGGTGTGTGGTGCTCATTTGTGTGGTGCTCATTTATTGACCTCGGAAGGATGAAAGGCTGAGTTTGGCCCTGCTGGGATTCGAACCTGCGTCAGCAGGCTCTGCACGGATGTCAAAGCGAGCGCTCTACTCGCTGTGCTATCGGACCGGCTATGTCCCAGGGCGTTGTAATGAGGCACCATGCTTGTCTGAAGGTATCCAATTTAAAGGTTGATGGGCAGGAACATTTTTGGATATGTCTTTCGATCAAAAAACATTCCCCCAACACTGAAGAAGTCTTTCAGCAGTGTAAGCCGTACCTGCTGACGGGTCCGGTCGTTGTGTCATCTATGTCTCAGCAAAGATTTATTGATCGCCTTTGCATTTTTCCAGGGCTTTCAAGGCTTTCAAGTCCAGGTAGCTAGCCAAATCAAATTTCAGTGCCTTTGATCAAAAATAAACCTTTCCATCTTTAGAGCAAGCCTGTGCCGGTAGCCTCAGCCAATCCAGTCATGTCTTCTGCCTGACACTTCAGGCTGTGGCTGCTGAGCTCCCTATACTTAGGAAAACCTTTTTTTCGGAAGTATTGGTCAGGTGTGCCATTTTCTTTTTGCAGTGGCAAAAGGCCACAAAAGCCCGTGGGTCTTGAACATGATCAGAAGGGTTTACTCCTTCAGGCTTTCGCCAGTTCTACCAACGTCATCTCCAGGTCACCAGTGAGTGACATCGGCACACCACAGATTGATTAACTTCTTTCTCTAGGGGTCATCGGGGACGTCTTGAATCATGAAAGATGCTGTGGATTTTAGTCCCAGTATTTCTTGATCCCAAACAAATCAGGGAGCATAATGCCCATTCTGGACTACTCATTTCTAAACATTTTCCTCATTTTGGAACCCTTTCACATCATAGAGATTCTGGACATCTTGGGGTCTCTTCAGGAAGGGGATTGGCTGGTGTTTCTCTACCTTCCGTCTGTCTACTTTCTCACCTCACCAGAAAGCACCATTGGACGTTCCTGAGGTTCCTGAGGGCGACATAATCATTACGGGTGGCGTCCTTTGAGACTGAACAATGCTGTGAGGGCATTCACAAGACCTAGCAATAGTGGCAATGCACTTCAGACTTCAAGGGATTCATGTGCACTTACATCACTCAAGCTAGGGCTTTCAATAAACCAGAAAGTAACATTGTTTTCCCAGTGCACAAGATTCCGCTTCTTAGGGCAATCCTCAATACTTTGCTGGTGGATAGGTATTCAGCATGTTGTACAATGTGCAATAACTGCATCATGAGAGTGTCCATCGACATGCCATGAAATATGCCCCACACCCCAAATGTCCTGTTATTGGCACCTGTGTCCTTTGCCCTTCAGGTGACTCTGGATACCCCCAGTTCCCATGGCTGATGAAATCTGTGCGCAATCCACGTCTGCCACAGGAGGTGGCCTACAATGAGGCACATGTCAGGACCAGGCTCTGCATCGAGCAGACCTTTGGTCTCCTGAAGGGACGTTTACAGTGTCTCGACCGGACCAGAGGGGGCCTGATGTACTGGAAGACAAGGTTGGCTGCACAACCATCTGCCTCTGGCTACATGTCCCACTTGCCAAGATGTCCACATGCATCCCCAGAGGACAACGACTCACTTTCTGCAGGTGAAGTGCTTGCACACAGTGAATGTGAGGAAGACAGGGACAGCCGTCTGGTGCGGCAAGACGAAATAGACAATTTTGTACGTAGCCACATGTTGAGCATTGTCCTTGCATGTGTTCAAGTAAAAATGTATTTTATTCAGAACTTTGCAAAACACCCACTTCCACCCACCTCGCCCCATCCCCAACACCCATTCCCACCCACCTCCCTTGTTCCTGGTGAAATACTGTCAAGAAAAATCTATGTTATTTCTGTGGCCTGTTGTCAGGGTGTTGGATGGGGCCATATTTCGCATTGAGCAGCGCCCTGGGCTCCCAACCAATGACCACTCCATGGGCGTGACTGAGGTGGATGGGTCAGACTTCTGGGCCCAGATGTGCTGGACAGTCAGGAGCATGCTGGCGTGCATCGATTAAGCAAATGTTGAGAAGCCCTCTATGAGCTCCCTCACCCTCTAGCCCACAAGAGTTAGGGAAGCAGTTGACGCAAATGATTGGTGGTGCTCCCGGTCCAAGGACCTTGCCATCCTTCATGGCGAGCCCTGCACAGAGTCACGTATGGCTTGCAGATGCTTCACATGTGTCTCTGCAATGTTCTCAATGTGGATCTGCCACTGCACCATTGCGTCCAGCCGCCTCCAGATTTAATTGATGGAATGCTGAGGCATGCACTGTTGGCTATGGGGAGGGCTGGGGCTGTTGATGTGGGGACCTAAATCCCCCTGTCACCTGCATCATGTGGTATACTGGCATCCAGGTCAAACTGTAGATGTACTTGGTTGTCTGCCTCGTGACGAAGAGGAGTCAGGGGGCAGAGGAGTATTTGCAGGTGTTGAGCCATGAGAGCCAATGGCTGCATATGGCTCCTCGGGCACAATCAAAGGGGCAGGCTGTGGCGTGGCTGTTGCAGTTGCCGTGAGTGCTGCACCTGCAGTTGCATGTGGTGTGCTGCCAGCAGTGGCACGTGCACTGCTGGTGAATGGGCCACTTGGCACATTTGTGGAGACTGTGACTGTGTCTCCACTTGGCATGGCTACCGTGGCACTGCTGGGTCTTGGCCCTTGTGCCTTGCTCCAGCTCTCCCTTCTGCTTTTCCCATGGCTGAGCAGTTCAGGGGTAGAAGTTGACCTGCTTGCACCAGTGGATGTGCCCTGGGGTGCAGATGGGCCCGCCTCATCGCCCTGAGTCAACTGGGAACCTGTTGGGTGGACAATGACATGCTGTCAGTCATCATGCATACTTACATGGGCTTGCAAGTAACTCATGCAAAATATGTCTCGTCATTCTACACACGTGGTCTTATGGGCGAGGTTGTTTGCAGGCCAATGAGAATGGCTAATTCAAGGTGGGAGTAATGTCTGCTGAGGGTGTACACCGCACATGCATGGGCTTATTGCCTGTTGGGCTGGCGATATGGCTTGTAGATATGGTGGCGCTGAGGGTTTCACCTTTCCACTTGGCCTTTGACAGCATCCCTGAGTGCGTCTCATGGTTGCATGGGCTCACATGCACATTTCTCCTACAGTGCATGGGTAGGTGCTCAGTCTCTCACATTCCCTAGCAAACGCATGTAGTAGCAGTGCCTTTGTATACATTGCCACATGGTTGCTCATTCTCCTGTAAATTCGGCACATCTATGCTGGGGGACACATGCATGGGATGAGCATTTGCCCAGTGCATTCTCTTGAGAGAGTGAACATTTATACTTGCCAGCATCGCCTTGGCTGCTGGCTCCGACTCCTGCACACCCAACACCCTCAATCCCATCTATATGGAGGATGCTCCTGGTTTTCTACTCCCACTCAGCCTCACTGAACGTCTGCTTTTGCAGCCTCATGTCCGGCACCTTGCCTTTGCCTTCTCCTGTGACATCTTCTCAGGTACTTCTGTGTTAGGATGGCAACAGGAAATGGGAGATTCAAAGCAGATTGGATTTTTATAAAGATGGTTGTTTTTCCGCCATGGCGCTATTTCCACCCGGTGCTGATTCGGCCTGCAGAGTTAGCAATGACTTAATTAATGATAACGGTAATTCTGCCGATGCTGGACTGAATTACTGTCAAAGTTGATTTTTGATGGTAATTCCGCAAGGCGGAATTACTGTTATCGCTGATGGTCTGTGCGCTCTCCCGTCACCTTGAAATGTAGCAGCAATTCCGCCAGACACCACGTCAGTAACAGTAATTCTATCTGGCGGAATTACCGCCAGCCTCGCCGCCCACCTCATAATGAGGCCCTATGTCTTTTGTCTCATTTGGCTAGTATTAGTAGCAACATTGACTCTTCTAATCTTTCAGCTATCACAGCCCACTTAAGCAGGGGTTTGAAAGGGTTTTCCCTTCAGAATAAAGCCATTAGATGTTACTTTGATGGCCTCCCACTAGAAACTTTCCACCAGAGTGGGATTTTATTTGGTTTTAGATTCCTTTATTAGGAAACATTTGAGCTTGTGGCTTACTGTGATCTTGACCTCCTCTCAGTAGGACTACCTGCTTACATGTGATCACTGCTGCCAGAAGGGTAAGCAGGTTGCAGACCTTAGCCTATAAAGAGGTCTTCCATGCTGACACATTGGTCCTTTGAACAGTTACATCAGTAATCCCAAAGATCTGTATGACTTTCATTTGTACCAAAACATCTATTTTGCTATCTTTCAGCCTCTGTCTCATGGTTCCCCCGACTGAAGAGCCATCCACACTGAATTTCTGTTAGGACGGAGCTAGACTTTTCCACAGGTTGGATAATCTTTTTGTGGCTCTTAGTGGTGCAATATCACGACTCAAGGTGACCAAAGCCACCATTGCCAGGTAGTGTGTGCCATGCATGTCTAACACATACTCCCTACATGCTCTTTCCATTCCAGGGAAGCTAAAAGCACATTTCAAAGGATCTAAGATACCATCTGCAGCTTTCTAAAGGCATGTGCCCATTTGGGATTTGTCTCAGGTGCCCACATGGACTACTACCCATGTGTTCTGCAAGCGCTATGCTCTAGATGTTTCCTCCAGGTAAGATGCTTCTTTTGCACAAGTTGTTTTGAATAACTTATTCACATGAAAACCTTCAGACATATTCTGTACCTCCTCCCCATCTATGTTTTTCAGACATATTCTGTACCTCCTCCCCATCTATGTTTGCTGTGTAGTCCGTTCCCAACAATTGGGAAGGGGAAAAGCCTAATTAATGAAAGTAACAACATATTCACTTTATAGTGATTCAGTTATCCTCGACTCCTGACTAGCCTTCCCCCATGCATGTTAGTTTTCTAGTCTCATGGTTGGTGTAAAAACTGGGGAATGGAACTGGCGGTTGGAGAGTGGAGCACAGTTATAGAGGAGAGCATAGGTATCCGGTTGCTAAACAAAGGCTTTGTGTAGCGGTGTCCTGCATTTTAATTTAGGGAGGTGTTCCAGCATGGCCTGCTGCAGGAGCAGGCCTTGGCAACAACTTCAGAAGGAGAGCAAGCCACAGATTAAGAGCACCCGAATAACCATAGAGGTATGTTTTTGTTTCATAATGTGTTCATAGATATAGATGTAATTGCCCCATATTTCCAGTCTTGCATTGTGACTGCTCTCTTGCAACACATTGGCAGTCTGTGTTATCTTCTGTTAAAGTATTTTCTACTTTTTCAATAAGAGCCCATCATCATCTGGCAAAAGAATTACACTACACAAACACCAAACCAGATGTGTTTTTTTTTTTTTTTTTTTAAATTCAATTTTATTGATTTTTGGAAAACAACAGCATAGGTACGCAAATTACAAGATTTGGGCAATCGCCCTCAACAAATCAAACTATAAGCCATTATTCCCTGCGTTTGTTCCCCCCGCCCCCTCCCACCCACCCCACACAGTATCTCGAGCGCTGCTGTCTGCTTATAGAAATGATGCGGCATAGGGCAGCCCGGGTTTTCTCCGCCGGTGGTCGACCGGCTTTCCAAGTCCATTCGTTCCATGTTGGGGCTCGTTTTTGGGCCGGGCCAAGCACACATGAGGGTCTCAGGACATGGTCTGTGTATTGCCAAACACCTCTTGAAATTGCAGCCAGTCTGTCTCTATTTGGGAGCTTGAACCATGTAAAGCCGCAGTAAGTCTTTCCATAAGGAATATGTCTTTGGCAATCATCACCCATTCTTTCTTCGAGGGGAGGGCGGGCTTCTTCCACGTTCTAGCGCAGGCCGCTCTGGCTGCCAACAGTAGGGAGTGCGAGAGGTCCGGTAATGTTTCGCAGTGGTCATCCTTATGCTGCAGACCAAACAGTATCAACATTGGGTCCAGTGGGAGCACACCTTCTCCCGCCTCTTTCAGCCAGCTAAGGACTTCGGCCCAATAAGTTTGGACCTTCCCGCATGTCCACCACATGTGCCAATAGTTTGGCGTTTCCCCGCACCCATGCCAACAAAGGGGGATTACATCTGGGAACATCCTAGAAAGTGTGATCGGGTCATACTGCCATCTGTGCAGGAGTTTGACAGCATGGGTTTTGTATTGGCAGGAGATCGAGGTCTTAAATGATCTACTACAGAGTCGCCCCCAGAGACCCTCTCCGATCCTACAACCCAAGTCTCTTTCCCATTTCCACCTGAGGCTTTTGGTGGTTCCCTCCCGGGGTGGTAAAAGGGCAGAGTAAAGGAGTGAGATGAGTCCTCTCATTTATGCATGGATATCTAAGATTTTTTCAACTGGGGTGAGTTTTCTTTGTGATTTGGGCTTTAGTTTTGGTTTCATTAGGATTCTCTTGAGTCTCAGGTAGAGGAGCGGGGAGAGCCTACCTATTCCCAAGGATTCTTCAAGCTCCTGGATACTTATAAAGGATTCCTTCCTGACCAACTGACCAACTCTGCATAGGCCCGCGTCGAACCAGGGCTGATAGTGTTCATGGCCTGGGATTTCCTCTAAAACTGGTGTGGACCAGATGTGACTCATGGGGGAGGGCCAAGTGGTCACCTTCTCACTGTGTCCCTTACCCTCTAACACCTTCCACATTGTTACTAGTATTGGGTGATCTCTGATTCTCCTTGGCAGCTTTTTCATCGGGACCCATTACCACTCACCCACTGTGACAGGGCTCAGGAGGGAGTTTTCAAGAAAGACCCATTGTTTGCTGGAGTCCTCTCTGAGGTGGGGGGCCAGGGTTCTGAGCTGGGCTGCTCTGTGGTAAGTTCGTAAGTCTGGGAGGCCGACCCCCCCTCTATCCTTGGGGAGGGTGAGTGTTTCATAACCTATTCTGGGTCTCTGGCCTTGCCATATGAATCTCGTTATGCGTTTTTGGCTTCTTTAAGAAGTGCTTCTGGGGCTTCCAGAGGGAGCATCTGGAAAACGTACAGGACCCTGGGGAGGAGGTTCATCTTTACAGCATTTATCCTTCCCATCCACAAAACTTGCCCCTTACCCCATGTCTCCATATCTTTGAATAAGTTGTCGAACAGCGGGGGGTAATTTGCCTGGCTTAGAACTTCGTGGGGCCGGACGATGTTGATCCCCAGGTATTTAATCCCTTCGGTACGAATTTGAAACCCCAGGGGAGACAGTTCCGTGAGGTCCCTGTCTGCATCTGGGGCAAAGGGGAAGAACATTGACTTCCCTATGTTCATCTTGAAGCCTGAGAATTGGCCAAACCGTTCAATAACCCGAACGGCCGCCGGAACCGAGCTAGTAGGTTCCCTCAGGTGGAGCAGTATGTCATCTACGTAGAGGCCGAGCTTGAAGGTCCGACCTCCAACATCAATACCGCGGACCATCGGGGCACATCTGATGTACTCCGCGAGTATTTCCATGTTCATGGCGAACAGGATTGGGGAGAGGGGGCAGCCCTGCCTCGTCCCCCTTTGAAGGCTGAATGTTCGTGAAAGGCGGCCATTTACCGTGACTCTAGCAGAGGGGTCTGTGTATAAGGCCTTAATGGCTCTCCTTATTCCCTCCCCAAAGCCCAGTTTGACAAGGACTCCGTGTAGAAATTCCCAGTCCACCCTGTCGAACTCCTTTTCGGCATCGATGGCCAACAGGACAGGGTTGTCTCCCTTCGGGGCTGCTTCCCTCATCAGGTGCAGGGTTTTTCGGAGGGTGTCCGCCCACTGTCTCCCCTGTATGAAGCCCACCTGGTCGGAGTGGATGAGTACCGGCATATGGCTGTTTAGTCTCGTGGCTATGATCCTGGTGAACAGTTTAGCGTCCACATTCAGGAGGGAGATTGGTCTATATGACCGGCAGTCTGTTGGATCTTTGCCCTCCTTCGGGATCACTGTTATCAGTGCTTTGCCAAAAGACGGGGGCGCACTCCCAGTCCTCATGATATTTGTGAATAGGCCCGCCAGAAACCCCGCTTATAGGCCTCCAAAGGCCTTATAGAAGCCTGCGGTAAATCCTTCCTCCCTGGGGGCCCTGCCCAGCTTAAGACCCGATATTGCCTTGAGTACCTCCTCACTTGTTATTGGGGCGTCTAAAGCTGATGCCTCTGAGGGGGTCCATCACAGGTAATGTTATTCCTCCGAGGTATGCTCCCTTGCCTCCGCCTCCACTTCTCCTTCCCTCCCGTAGAGAGTCTCGTAGAACCCCGCAAATTCCTCCACTATTCGCTCGGGATCCGTTTTTGTCTCCTCATCCCTGCATGAGATCCTTGACACCCATCTATCTCTCCGTTGGCCCCGGAGTTTGGCCGCCAGCATGGCGTCGGCCTTATCCCCTTTCTCATAATACCTTTGGCGCAGGTGTTGGAGGCCCGCTACAATTTTCCCATCTCCAATGCTCTCAGCTCTTGCCTTTTCTCTCTTGCATCCCCCAAGTCCCTTTCCCTCTCCTCATCCCTCTTCCTTTCAGATCCCTCCAATGCTATTATCTCCGCCTGTAGCCTATGAGCCAGGAGCGTCCTGGTCCTTTATTTGTAAGCCCCCTCTCTAATCAGAACACCCCTCCAGGTCGCCTTTGCTGCCTCCCAGACTGTCCCTATGTTGACTTCACCCGTGTTATTCAGTTCGAAATATTCATTAATCGCCGATGCAGGACTCCACTCGGCTCATGTTCTGGTGCCCCATGAAAAGGTAATCTATTCTCGTTCTGTTGCCATGGACCGCTGAGTAGAAAGTGTATCCCTTTCCTTCCGGATGCAATTCCCTCCATGTGTCCACGAGCCCATAGCCCCACATCAGCTCCCGGAATTTCCCCTGGGGTACACCCCCTCATCATGGCTCTACCGTCTTCCCTCCCGCATCTGGTTACCTCTGTGAGTCTCTGGTTTCTCTGCAGGATGATCCCGACTCCACTCCGTTTCGTGGGAGCGGATGCCCAGAAGGTCTGGCCCACGTGTGCTCCCGGTATGGCCCTCTCCTCTCCTGTGACCGTTCTAGTTTCCTGTACGAAGAGGATATCTATTTTAGCGTTCTTCATTTCCCTCCCCAAGAGGGAGCGCTTTGCTGGGGAGTTCAGACCCTTTACATTGAGTGAGCCAATTCTCAGTGACTCGGCCCGGCCCCTATTCACATTGTCTGTCATTGGGTCCTTCACTTGTATGTACCGTCTTCCCGGATCTGTGCTTGCTGCCACCTTCCAATGTGGTTTTGAGACTGTGTGGGTCCCCAAATTCCCAAACCCCAACTCCCTCCCTTCCCTCCTCCCCCCCCCCCCTCTTTGTCATGACGCCTGTCAACGGGCAAGCCACCAGGGTGAATGCAAGTCCATCCACCGCAGTCCCCTTGTTAAGCTCCGCGTCCCCGGCCGGGGCTGTTTGATTCGATCTCTCAGTTTCACTATTAGCAAGCCTCTGCCCACTTAGTCCCCTTCGGCTTCCGTTGTGGGGGTGTTAAGTTTCTTGAATTTCCTTCGGCCCTTTATCTTCTTCTTTGTGGACCAGGGGCCCTCCGGCTCCCTCACAGCGCTCCGAGGCTCTTGCACCTCCATCTCGTTTCCTTCCTCTGGGGTATCCCCTTTGAGTACCTGCAGCACTTGTGATGCCTCCTTGCCGCTGGTTACTCTCTAGTCCACTCCTGAGCGTTCAAAAGACAAGGCGAATGGGAAGGACCACCTGTATCTTGTGTCTTGGCTGGTGAGCCACTGGGTGAGTGGCCGGCATTCTCTTCTGCGGGTAAGAGTGAAAGCCGAGAGGTCCTGGTAAATCCTCACTGTGTCTTCTTCGAACAAGAAACTCTCCAGCCTTCTCGCTTTCTCGAGGACCTCCATTTTATCTCTGTAGTGGAGGAAGCGCACAACTATGGACCTTGGGCCGCCCCTCGCTCCACCTCCCCCTCGGTGGGCTCTTTCCAGCTGGACTTCTTTGCCCCCCTCGAGTGTGAGGAGTTGGTTGATGAGGCCCTGAACCTTTCTCCCCACGTCTGCGGCAGTCTCGCCTCTCTGTTGAGCCACACCCATAATGCGCAGGTTGTTTCGGCGTTCTCTGTTCTCTAGGTCATCCATTTTCAGGGCTATGTCCTACTCTCTGATTTCTAGGTCTGTTAGCCTCGCTTCGTATTTCATGTCTAACAGGTCCATTTGGAGGTGGTTGTTTTCCATTCCCTCCATTTTTTCCTCGAGCGTCTCCACTCTCCCCCTGAGATCAACTATAGAGGCTTGTATGTCCGTTCGAATCGCTTTTATCTCCTGGAGGATGTCCTTCAGGTCGTCCTTCGTTAGCACTGCGGGGGGGTCGGCACTTGAAGGCATGGTGACTCTGTGTGGATCACCGAGGGGTGCGTTGGACCGGCGGAAGCGCTGGAGGGAGCGGATTGCGCACGTGGGCTGGGTTGGTTCCAGGGCTTCGGTCTCTGGGTGCCCTTTGGAGTTTGGGTGGGGGCGGGGGGTGCCTCTCACCCAGCCTTAATGCCTTGAGGTTTCCTCTGGTCGTCTTGGGCCCTCCCCGCTTCCACGGAGGCAAGCTTGCCTGTGGGGGGGGACTCCGGTGATGGCTCCGGTCCTCACGAGGGGGGCTAGGATTGTGATTGTGGCCTGTTTCCCCAGATGCGTCACGGCTGAAATGTTCCGGGGGGACCCCTGTACTCCAAGGCCATGCCAGCTTTTATGGGGTGATTTGCGCTGGTCCGTGCCCGGAGGGCGCCGGGGGGTGGCCAAACCCAGTCCGCCGAGTATCAGTTCTCCCCCCTGCGCTCCTCACCTTCTTCGGGCCGTCGAGGGCCGCCACACGTCCATTGTGGGCTCGGATCCCCTCACCGGGGGCTCCTTTTCAAGTAGGCCTCCGGGAGCGGGGGATGGGTCAGGAGGCTCCCGGAGTTCTGATTTGATGCTAGTGGTCCGCACCAGAGCGGTTCCCGGTGGTGTGGGGCTCCCACCAGGACGCCCCACTCGTCCCTGGCCCCGTGCGATATGTCCACACGCCCCTGGGGCAGAGATCCAGGGCCTGCTCGGCGTCTGCGCACGGTGGGGGACGTGCTCCGGCGTCCTCCTCTCGGTGTTATGGGCGCAGGCCGCGGCTGCGGGGATGACGACCGGCTGCTCCGGGTTCCACGGCAGGTCCGGCCGAGGCCTGGGGCTCCGCGAGAGGTGACGCCCTCAGTGGCTCCGCTGCACGGCCTCCGATAAAGTGTCCTCTCTGTTGCTCGGCGAGCGGGGCCTCAGATCGGGGCCAGGCTATATCCACTTTCGGAGGAGCGCTCGATTCGTTGGCCCGCTGCCGCGGGGGCGCACGTTCCCATCGGGGTTACTCCAAACTCCCGGCCAGGGATTGGCTCAGAGTACTAGGCCCTGCGGTGGTGGAGGAGCGCTGGTCTCACACGTCCAGCATGCTCCGCGCCCCCTGGCGGTCTCCCATGTGTTTTATTTTTAAAATTATAAGTAACAGTTTCTTTGGATGATTTCAGTCTTCACCTTTTATTTCCAAGGTTCCGAGTGGTCAGGTTCTCTTCACTCTCTCACACAGTATTGGTCCTGTAGCTATTAGTGCCCTTATACCCCAGTCTCTGAAGGGTGGAGACACAATTTCCAACATTCAGCTCTTAGTTCTTTAGGGATTTTTCATCCCTAAAGAAGTAAGAGCTTTCACAGCAGAGTGTTAAAACCTCTAATTTCCTACATTCTGTGCTCTTGACTATTTAAGGATTATCAGCAGCAGTGTGCTAGTGTCACTGGGCTTTAGAACTACAGATTCCAGTATTCGGATTTCTTAGTCCAATAAGGAATACATACACGCCTTGATGGAAATCAGGTTAATTGGATTTACTACTCCCCACATGCAACTCGCCTGGTTCCTTTTTGTTGATCAGGGATACTGTGATATTGCCAGTTTAATTAGTCACCACTCTCAACATGTACATTTGCACAGGTTGCTTTTGTCTGACCGTGTCTCTGAGGCACGATCAGAAATTGTGAGAGGCACAACTACCAATGCAAACTTATCATCTTTCCTGTATTCTCAGCTTCACTAGTGTAGGATCAGGAATTGATGTTCCATTCTGGCTTAAGATCGTAGACCAGGCTGCCTACTTACAAGTTCAAAATCATATGGAGAAACATCAAATACTTGGCCAGAGACAGTCTGGGTTCCATGGAGCACATAGTACAGAGTCTGCCTTGTTAGAACATAAGGCTATTATGTTGGAAATAGTGGATGGTGGACACACAGCGCTGCTCATCCTTATCGACCTTTTAGCAACCTTTGACTTGGTCAACCAAATGATGCTGGTCACCAGGCTCATGCACTGCCTAATTTTCATCTTCAGCAGCAAGCTGGGTGAACTCCTTTCTTACGGGCCGTACGGCCAGAGTCTTTGTGGGTGAGTATAAAGCTGATGAGGAGTTGTTGACCTGTGGTGTCCACAGGGGTCGTGTTTGTCGCTGGCCCTCCTTAATATTTTCACAATGTCATTATTTGAGCTATTGGACGCCAAAGGGGTGTTGTATACAAACTATGCTGACGACACTCAGTGTCTCATCCCCTGTCAGGGGATTACACCAGATACACTGAGGCTGTCAACACAGTATATGCCGTTATACAGAACTAGATGATGGACAATGGACTTGCGATTAATGAAGCTAAAACAGAGATTATGATTGTCTGCGCAGCCACACGTCACAGAAAACTCAGCCCAGGCTATAAGGAATTTCTTATTGCTGGCTGTTGCATTACTACTCTTCCCAAAGTCAAAACACTGGTTATGGTGATTGATCAGGAGTTTAGCATGAAGGCTCATGTAAGCTACCTGGTCTCATCTACATCCTATTATTTAAAATTGCTTGCTCAGATAAGGCCCTTCCTGTCCCATGAAAATTGTGCATCAATTGCGCGGATGATCATTGGAGCCAAACTGGATTATGGATCTAGCCTGCTACGTGGCATAAGCAAAAGGGGAAATTATGTGTCTCCAGATTGTCCAGAATAATGCTGTTAGGGGCTGTATAGGGATTGACCAAGAGGGATCATATCTCACAAGCTAGAAGAGCATTCCACTGGCTTCCAATTGCCAGTAGAATGTGTTTTCGTACACGGTGTATCACGCACAAATGTCTGTATGGAGCTAGTCAAGCATATTTGCCAAATAGGCTTGCTTGTTTGCCAATACGAAGGGCCCTGAGATCCAACAGTCTTGCTTTACTACTTACCCCTCGAGCTAAGTTGGTGATCGTGGCACAGGGCTTCTTCACTTATGCTGCTCCGACAAGTTGGAATTCTTTACCCCCGGACCTGAGAAAATGTCAGTCTCTCACGAAATTTAAACAAGGACTAAAAACCCTTATGTTTAATTTATTGATTGCAATGCACGCAAACTGATTGCTATTTCGTTATATTCCCGTGTTTTATGTCTTTGTTAGTTTTGTCTAGCGCGTCCACGCCCAAAGGCTCGTCTTATGCACCATATAGCTATATGAATAAATAAAGCAGGTATTTTTAGTTGTACAACTCTCAAAATGCAAATCTTCTTGGGCCTCTTCTCTTTCTCACACCACTGTGATAAATGAATTTTTTGAGGCGCAACTCCCAACGTGCAGTATTTCTTGGCTCTATTGCACTTCTCAGAGGCAATGCGGTAGATACCTTGTAGGTTCACAACTTGCAATGTCAAATTCTTCTTAGTACTCTTTTGCTTGTCTGTGCCACTCACAATGTATTTTGAAGTGTGATAATCACAACTCCCAAGAGACAATGTTTCTTGGTTCTCATCAGCATGTCATTGTTTCTTTGCTACGCTTTTGGATTATTAAATACAAGATTCACATCACGCACTGCTCCTTGGTTTTCTTTAACTTGTCAGAGCCTTTTAATTTTGCTTTTGCAGTTTTAGACCCACCAACACTCAACATGCAATACTTCTTGGTTCTCTTTCACTTGGCAAGGCCTCTGCAAGGTGTTGTTTTGAAGAGCAGTGCCTTTAGGTGCTTTCTGAAGTATAGTATGGACGGGCCAGTTTTATCTGTCTTATTGACTTGTTCCAGACGCAACATGCATACTTGAAATAGGCCTTTTCCCCAGTTTATTCTCTCTTGCATTTCATTGTTATGCAATCCTGTTGCTTTCGGTGGTCCACCCGCCTCCGCGGATGGTGATTTTCTCTGCCAGGTGGAGTGGTGTCTTGGCTGTGACTGCTTTGTAAAGGATGCAGCTTGTCTTGATTATGATGCGTGATTGTAGGGGTAGCCAGTGCAACATCTTGAGGGGTTGCTGTAATTGCATTTTTTTAGACCTGTGATGAGGACTGTTGCAGCATACTGCACAGTTTTCAGAGGGTCCAAGGTGGCACGTGGTGCTCCTGTGTGTAGCATGTTGCCAGCGCCAAAGTGATAGATGATCAAGGCTTTTACATCTGTAACAAAACTTGAGGCATGGATGAAAAACTTGACTTTGTGGAGGAGCGGGAGCTGGAATTTGAGATCACGGTCGATGGTAAAGACAAGAGATTTTACACTGGCTTACAGTTGTGGAATGCATCTATCGAGCGTCATGTCATTCAGCCAATTCTGGACTTGGGCTTGTTTGGTGGGGTTCACTAGCAGAATTAATTTGGTCTTTGTCGGCTTGACCTTCAGGTAGATGCTTGACATCCACGCTTCACTGAGGGACAGACAGTGATGGTGGGTAATGGGGATGTTAGGGGACTGGGAGAAAAAGGAGGGGGATATGTTTAATATTCAGGATAGGAGGGTACGGGAAGGGGGGCACAGGGGTGCATGAATATCAAGGAGGGATGGGAGTCGGATCTCCAATACAATATGTCACTTACGCCAGAAGGGGAGTTGGGATCCAGGGGGGAGGACGGAGGCGAGGGGCGAAGGGCTGAGACCCAGTCAAGTAGAATGGAAACTCTCCCAATAGAAACGTGGAATGTGTGGGATATGGGGCCCGCCAAGAAAAGGAGAGATTCTAAATTCCTTGAAAAGATGGGGGGCACAAGTGTCGTTGCTACAGGAGAACCACCTGATGGCAACAGGATTTGACAGGGTGAAAGCAAGCTAGGGGGGAGGTGTACGGGTCACACTTTTTCACCTATTTTAGAGGAGTCATGACATGCGTAGCGAAAGGGACCCCCCTTAAAGATTACTAAAGTCAAGCAGGATGAGGAAGGCAGAACTCTAATCCTGCTGGAGATCGTAGATGGGAAGTAGATTTGCATTATTAACTCTTATGCACCGAACATAGAAAGAGGGCCTCATTACGAGTCCGGCGGTAGCCGTGCAGTTAAAACCGTCAGGCTGCTGCCAGCTCGTGAATTTTTCCGGTGCCTGGCTTGCCGGTAACATCGGGGGATTCTGACCCCACCGGTCCGGGAAGTCAGGCGCCGGAAAAATGCTGTTCCCCATTCCCATTTGAGTCCCATAGGACACAATGGGAATGGGGAACACAGAGGCACCGGCACCGTAAATAACGGTGCCTCTGTGAAAGTCTGCGAACGGCTGGCATTCCGCCTGCCAGGTCAGACCTTGTGGGCGGGACAGCAGCCGCACGCAGACTCAGAGTGTGCCGGTCCAGTAACAACAGTGCTGGTAGGCTTACTGGCACCGTTGTTACCAAACCGGCATGCTCGTAAATGAAGCCCAGAGACACCTATTTCCCATGGATGGTACAGCTACTGGGAGGCCCAGTGTATATGGAGATGGTATGCGGAGGAGACTTTAACTGCCTGATGCATGTACAATTGGGCAGAACGGGCCCTGGCAGGGTATATAAACCACTGGTGATTGGGTCTCTTCAGAGGACAGTGTCGAAGCTCGGGCTGATAGACCTGTGGCGCGAGTAAAGAGGTGAAGAGCGGGGTTATTCGTCTTACTCCCATCCCCATGGGACTTTCTCCAGTATCGACATCCTGTTTGTCAGCAGGGACCATTCCATAGGGTGCGACAGGACATCCTACCTGGGCAGAACGCTATAAGATCATGCCCCCTTACGCACTGTGAAGACAGGGGAAAACGAGAGTCACAACACCCAAGTGGCGACTTAGAGCAGAAGCACTCTGAGACACACTCTTTATAGAAGACATAGGGTAAGCTATCACTGATTACTTTGACCTGAACTAAGGGTCGGTGTGGTACTATGGGATCCTGTGGGAAGCCTTCAAAGTCACTATTAGGGGGAAGTGCATCACCACCTCCTGTGGCCTAAGAAAGGAACTCCCAGTCTGCTTGAACAATGCTGAGGCCCACATACACATACAACAACTGGGGGGGATCTAGCTAAGGGCGCATTATGTCGTGCAGAGCTCCGTTGGGAGCAGAGGCTCAGGGCAGAGGTACAGGACTGACTCTGCAATCATGACTTTGCCGAATATATCAAGTGAATCCACGGAGAAGGGGATAGGGCAAGGAGACTGTTGGTGTGGTTTCTAAAGCAAGAGAATCCATCAGAGCTAACTACTCGAATAGTCACAGATGGGGGTACAGTAGCTAAATCACAGGCACACCTTTATGGGGCATTTCGGAATTATTACACTAAGCTATACATGAGCTGAGGGACCCCTGACATGGAGGATATGGGGGAGGTATTGGACCAAGCACACCTGCCAAGGCTGACGGCCACAGCCGTGGAGGTGCTTGAGAGTCTGATTACAGAGGTGGAAATAAGGGGGCGATCGGATTACTGGGCACACGGAAAACACTGGGGGGGGGTGGCCTTCCGGTGGAATTTTATGTGACATATGCAGATCGCCTAGTTCCGAAATGAGACTACTCTATGATGCCACCTTTCGTAAAAAAGACACACTGCCATAGTCCATATGGGAAGCCATAAGAGTGGTGCTTGTGAAGCCTGGGAAGGACCCAAGCAGGTGTGAGTTTTACCATCCCATATTGAATGTAGATGGTAAGATTCTGGAGAAAGGTCTAGCCAATAGGCTGACTGGGCAGGGGACGAAGTTGGTTCATCATGACCAGTGCGGCTTTGTGGAGAGGAGGAACACAGATACATTTGAGACTGTTACACTACTTCATGGAGAGCGTAAGGGAGGCGGACAACAAACGTGTGGTAGTAGCCATAGGCACGGTCAAGGTGTTTGATTCAGTGGGCTGTGAGTGGCTCTTCCAGGTATTGGCCAGATTGGGCATAGGCCCGACTATGCGTGGATGGATACAGCTGATGTACCACCACCCCCTCGCATGGGTGAAAACAGGCAGAGAAATCTCCCCTAGATGGCAATTAGGCAGAGGCACGAATGCCCACTGTCGCCTATCCTCTTTGCATTCTCATTGGAACCTATTGCAAATATCTTTAGGACCGAGCTTTGCGCCAAGCCGGTAAGGTACCTAGCGCCATGCCGCAAAAGGCTCCCAAAAAGCCTTTACCGGCATGAAGCTAGGCGCAGATTACACTTCCGACATAGTCCAATGCAACATTAGCGGTGACTGTAAATAGCGAACACCGCTATTAACGGTCACCATTAAATAGCAGAACCGGAAATAGCATCATCGCACAGGAACACAATCCATTGCCATCCTCAGCACACAGGACCCCTGGGACACTGCTGATCGACTGAAAAGTACCTCCTACTAGCCAAGAAAGCCTAAAGCACTGAAGAAGGGATCTGCCCGCCTCACAAAGGAGAGATTTAATCAGGACGAGCTGCAGATGCTCGTAGACACTTTGCATTAGCATGCAGGCACAGTGGTCAGCAGTAACATGAGGAGAGAGGCAGTGCTGCGCAAAAAGAGATCTGGGCACTTGTTGCCCAGAAGGTTAGTGCAGTGGGCAACACACCTCGCACAGTTAAGGATTGCTGTAAGCGGTGGGATGATCTGCGCCTAAGGGTGCGCAACATATTATCGGTAAATCGCACCCAGGCCATGGAAACCGGAGGCGGACCAAGTTCACCCATAAAGTTCACCCTGTGGGAGGACACATGTGCAAGCATGATTGGGCCGGAATCGATTGAAGGCGTAGGAGAGATGGAGTGTGGCGCCACGACATCTGCTGATGGAGGCGAGTGTCCAAAGTAAACACTGCTAACCCAAATCTGATGAAAGTCAATGCCAATGTCTGTCCAAAGAGTCACGCCATGGTCGGCCACACACACACTCCCTGTAAAGTATGCCGAAGCAAGTGAGACACATGCTGATGCCTGCTGCAAGGCCATATTGTACATGACACATACCACACAAAGTAGGAAATTCCACGAGGCACAGAGCGTGCATGACCAAAATAGTGAGCATGTCAGACAGCACTGTTCCTTTCCAACATGAGTGACATCGACATATGGCTGCATTCACCATCCATGTATGAAATGACGTGCCTTTCCCAACGCAAATGCCTATTACCCACAATTGTGTGGATGAGCAATTGTCCCAATGTATGTATGATGCCTATCCAAACATCACTCATGCCGTCCCTCTTTTCCACCCCCACAGGCAGTGAGCATGACAGTGAAGAGCAGGACACCACCTCTGCACAGGCCACACCCAGTAAGAGGTCCCAGGAGGACAGCAACCGTCCGTCTACTTCCAGGGGACAAGCCAGGGGGTGTCATGATGCATACCCCGGGCATCCAGACCACGTCCATCAGACACGGGAGCAGGCATCATGTCGTCTTGAGAAAACCCAGCAACCCCTGGTAGGGGCTGTCTGGGTTCAGTCCTGGCGCCTATGGTGCCAGGCTCATATGGGACATCAGTCCTGGCATCATAGGCACCAGGCTCATAGGTGCACACTTACCTGATGCAGACCATGCTGCAAGAAGATCCAAGCCCATGTGAGGCCTGGAGGGGACTACTTTAGCTTAGGGACTATTTTGTAACTCGGGTGTGGTCGGGGAGGAATACCTACCTGGGACTACTTTAGAGGCTATTTAAACCACGCCCGAAGAGCAGCACACGCTTTGCGTTATTCTGCAGCCAGCAACGTAACGCTCACCGTGCCAGCAGCAGCATCCAGCCTTCTGCCACGCCCGCCTCGAACCTGGAGCACCTAGAAAGAAGGAAAGAAGCAAAGGTTAGAACAAGAGTAATACCTGATTTCTTACCTGATTCCGGATTAATCGCATCTTCAAACCAGAGGAAAGACTTTGTTTTAAATGCGTCGCATCGCCAGCAGCAGCGCCACGCCATACTCACCATTCCACGCAGCATCTCTTCGATCTGGCGCTGTCTCCATCTTAACATCGCCGAATCCCGGCACCTAAGGGGGACAAGAAACAACAAGGTGAGCAGAGAGAACAGACAGAGACAATCTCTTTAGCCGCCATATGCTTACCTGATTTTACCGCCAGAGGTATAATTCATCAGCACGCCACATCTTCTTATGCCGCACCTGTAAGATAAGGAGAAAGCAGCAAGTTTAACCCTTGGCATTATTTACCGGACAGTGTTGGGTAACACAGACTTTTACCGGAGCGCTTTCAGCTGTCAATCTTCTTATTGGGTCAAAGCTGCAAGATAAAAGAGGAATTGGACAGGAGTGAATTCCAGACATTTTGAACTCTTACGAACTATATACTTACGGCTCTTCGCCAGGACATTTTCGAGTCAGGATTCATCTACAACTCTTCCAATATCTTCAGGCCAGTGAAGTAACTGGTCATCAACGCGCCCCTGCGTGCTTCGCAGGATGGAGGGCTCATCCTTCAAGAATATAAGGTAAGATTGCTGAGAGGGCGCTTCACAGGTGATTAGTGGGGAAGACAGTGGGGGTGCTATCACTTGAATCCACAAGTGGCTAAATCTCCACTTGTAGGAGAATATTTCTACGGGCCAAGCAGACAAGATTAGGAGGGCAGATCCAGTCAGTCATCGCTGCACTACGCATCACGTGGGTGGAGTCCGCAGCGGTCCGGGTCCGACCGACGCCCCTGTGGGAGCCAGGTGAGCTTAACAGAGGGCGCCGTGTCGCAGCAAGCAAGCCACCACAGGGACACATAGCACCTGCACCACCAAGGCCCGTGGAGGGCACATCACCCCCACCCACTGTTCTGCCTGGAGACACCTGTCAGACACCCCACTCGGAGGAGTCCAGTGTGGCTGGGGAGGTGGCAGCCACGGCATCCCTCACAGTGGAAGACAGCCAGGATGACATCTGGGGCACCATTGAGGATGACACAATGGATGTGGTCCACACCCCAACCCAAATTGCATCCCCCCAAGTATCTACGAGCGATACCGTTGACACGAACACCTCAGAGCAGTTTGGCCAAGACCACACCCAGGGACCAATCAGTGCAGTGTTCAGTGTTGGGGAGGATGAGCAGGCTGGGCATACCAGCCACATACCCAGTACACCCACAGATGCAGCCGCAGGACCACAGCGGGCTGACATGCTCACTGCACTCATCTGGGAATTTGTAGAGGACAACCGTCAGGCCAGACTTGAGTGGCGGACAGAGCTGTCAGCAGTGGGCCGGTCCTTTACAGACAACACCAACCGCTTCTGCGAGGAGGTCTCGGCCCTCCGGCAGGTGCTAGGGTGCATCGCTGATGCCTTGGAGGCAGGTCGTCCCTCTCCACCACCTCAGCAGGAGGCCACACCATCCTCCAGCAGCTCAACCCAAACCAGCCCGCTCCGCCGGTCGGTCCCTGCAATGCGCCAACGGGACATGCCACCCCCTGGCGCTGGGAGTGCCGAGTGAATGTCATGGCAGCCTCATGTAGGCTTCGTGGACTCAATGGGACTTGTGTGGGACAGTTGTGGGGGAGGGGGAGGGGATGAGGGTGTGTGGGGGAGTTGTGGGGGGGTGAGGGTGTGTGGGGGAGTTGTGGGGGAAGGTGGAGAGAGTGAGGGTGTGTGGGGGAGTTGTGGGTGGAGGGGGATGAGGGTGGTGGAGGTTTTTGACACGTTAATATTGTTACATTCAATACACCAGTTGTGTGAAAAAGAAGACCTGAGTGGACATTCATCATTGCGCATGTGTCATTTAATCATTCACAGTGCATACTGTACAAGTACCCCCACACCCAGTGCCCTATGTCCAAACATTATGTCACCCTCTGCTGACATGTGTGTCAGAAATATTGTGCGATCGATGACTGCCGCACAGCACGTCCCTCCTGTGCATCGGCACCGTGATGAGGTCCTGCCACATCTTCCTCCTCCCCTTCATCATCATCATCAGGTGGTAGCAGTTCCATGTCAGGGTCATGCCATAGCCGGTCAAGTGGCAGAGCAAGTAGAGCGTTCGCTGCGCTCGCTTTGACATCCGTGCAGAGCTTGCTAACGCAGGTTCGAATCCCGGCAGGGCCAAACTCAGCCTTTCATCCTTCCAAGGTAGATAAATGAGCACCTCACACTGTGGCTAATAATAAGCAACGCTCAGATACCTGAGGGTTCGTAGCGCTATATAAATGCAAAATTATTATTATTAATTAAATTATTATTAGGGGCACGTTCCGGCGGATCCACATATTGTGCAGCATTACACATGCCATGGTGATCTTGGCCACCTTCTCATGCCTGTAGAGGAGTGCCCCACTGGACCGACTGAGGCAGCAAAATCATGCCTTCAACAGACCAAAGGTCTGCTCGATGACCACACGTGTACGGTTATGGGAACAATTGTAGTCCTCCTTGTGCCTGTTCTGTGGGTTTCGGACAGGGGTGAGGCGCCACTGCTTCAAGGGATAGCCACTATCACCTGTATGAGAGAAGAATGATGGTAAATGTCAGGGGAATCATGAAGGACAGCTGTACTAGTCACACATGCCTGCAGTTTATGGTTGCCCATATGCACATGTCCCTGGATGCATTGCCGCTATTTACTGTCCCTCCATGTGCCCTGTGCCATGGTCTAATGGTGTGGGTTTCATCTTCAAGATAATGGTGTGCACTGACGTCTAGTTGCACATGCATGGTGTATGCATACAGCTGTGTAAGTGTCAAAATAGTGAGGTGATGTGTCCTGTGAGATTTGGCAGTAGGCTGTGCAATATTGGGCAATCAGCATTGACATTCCCATGGTGACATGCAGCACTCCCGTGATTGTGCCGGCCCTGTGCCGGACTGTGGATTCCCTAGTAGGTTCAGTATGATGCACTCCCAGGGATGCTTGTCCTGTGTTGTGATATGCTGGAGACATCAACATGGTGCATATGCATTGCATGGTGCCGGATGGCGTTACGGAGGGTGAGGGTCACTGATGGGTGGTGCACGTGTTGTGGGATGTGGGGTGGTTTCCTGTTAGTCATGTCGTTATGGTGTGGACCTTACTTCATCCATATTGGATTTGTGTGTCTTGTATTTGTGATGGTTTGGGTCACAATGTTTGGTGATGTGCACATCGTGCAGTCTCATCAACATTGCCAGCATGGTGGTGTGTGCATCTCTCCCCCCTTTTCAATGCCATGTGCCAGTCCTGCTACTTACCAAGCAGCCAGGCACATTGTCCAGCATGTCGCTCCATGAAGCGTGGTAGCGTGGAGTTCCGCATGACCTAAGAGTCATGAGTTGATCCGGGATATCGGGCACAACAATGTGTGATGATCTTGCTGGTGTCGCATACCATCTGCACATTGATGGAGTGGTATTGCTTGCGGTTGCGGTACACCACCTCCATGGCATGCGGGACCACCAACACCATATGGGTGCAGTCGAGGGCACCTACACAATTTGGCATGCCTGCCAGTGCATGGAAGGCAAATTTTGTATCAAATAACTCCTGGGGAGTCCGTGGTAGGGATATGTAGTCCCTTGTGTGCTTGAGGAGGGCATCCAGCACTTGGTTCAGGATCCGGGAAAATAAGGGATGTGATATGCCATGCATGTGCCCCACTGTGTGCTGGTAGGTGCCTGTGGCAAGGAAGTGGAGCACAGTCACTACCTTCAGTAGAGGGGGGATGGCGGTGCATATTTCAATGAGGCTCACTATGTCGTTGTGTATCAGGTCCACTATGGTGGTGATGGTGTCCCGGTCCAGATGGTACAGGATGTGGATCTGCTCAGGGGGTAGGTTGAAGGGAGTGGCTCTGAGGGATTGGGGGCTGCCGGCGTGGTAACGGCGGCTGCACTGGTGGGGCATACTGGGCCTGTCTCACCCTCCTTCTCCTCCTGCGTCTCCTCTGTGGTGGCGGCTGTTGTTGTTGATGTTCAGGCAGGTCCTCCAGCTCCAGTAATGCTACTACTATTGGTATCATCTTGGTGTGGGAGGGGGTGTGGTGTGTGGGTGTGCTCCTTTTGTACTGGGCCTGACTCCATTGCCTCCACCTGTGCTTATTGTGTGCACCTGTGGCAGTTGGGAATACTGCTCAGGGCTCTTTGCGGCAGGTCGGCGATGCCGGTATCTACACCATGCAGGTAGGCACTTTTTCTGCCTTCATGAGGCTGTTATTTGCATGTCAGCCTCACTTTTGATCTACTCCGGTTTACTGCATGCTGCTTATGTCGGCATGGTGGGTCGCGTGCGCGCGCCCCGCCCGCTATTAACAGCATCGTACTTTACGGTGCCGTTAATAGATTAATAATGGATGATAATTTGTTGAGCAAGTCTCTGAAGATTCTGCTCCTTGCTCTGCCCCCACAAGCATTTCAAGCGAAAAAAACTATTGCAACTCTTATTTTACAGGCCACCTGATCACTGCCAGTGCCAGTGTGTCTGGCTCAGCCTGGAACAATGTTGACAAGAAAAAATCAATTTTGATTGATGAGCCTCATGTACTGCCCTGTCTCCGCCCCCACAACACATCAACCAATCAGGAACCAAAAACCTGTTAACATGCAGATTCTGTCAGCCCATGGTAATCCGTCAGCTACTGACTTGTTCTGGGCGTGCCTTTGAGTCTCTTTCCTTGACTGCAGCACGAGGCCCCGTGTGCTCGTCTTGTTCTAAGAGGAGGCCTCCGAGTTTCATACCGTACTACCACTGCCTCACTTGCACTGCTGTGCTGCCTGTTGCCCTCAATGCCCTAGGCCCTTCCTGCCCTTCCTTGCTGCCTGCCTGCCTGGAAAGGATGCTGTCTTGCCAGCCAAGTCTGCCTGACTGAGTGCTGCCTTGTTCTCCCAGTGCCTGCTGCGAGGCAAGTTAGTGCGTGGGTGGCTCTTTGTGAGTGTCACTAAAGTTGAGTGCATTTGTTTAACTCCTGTAACCTTCACAGAAAGAAAGAGCGAGTATGAGTTAGTCCACACACCACCCATTTCACTACATGATACGATCATCCGCCATCTCACATGACATGACACAAAATTCCCCCAAAACACAGAACCTTTTCATTTCCCTCCAACATTCATAGCTTCTCTTTCATCCCACAGTAACGACGCCCTCCCAAAAGACCCATTGAATTCATCATCCTTAAACACTGATGACCTCCACCATTTGTTGTGTCCTCGCCCACGCTCACCATGCACAGGCAGTGGCGTGCAAATAAATACAGCGTGGCCCAGGAGTCACTAGCCATGTGGTACGAGCCGCCAATACTCATGGTGCCTCCCGCACGCGACATGAGTCACGCCCTAAGAGGCCCCGACAAAGCCCGAAGTGGCCTCAAGGTACACCACTGGCAACGAGGTAGTATCGCCGACGCATGACAGAACACAAAATAAACACGTTCTCATTAGAAATGGCTATTCTAGCCCAACAAAGATATTATTGGAAAAATAAACAGCAGAAAGAAGACACACACTCCCATAGGACTGGAGCACTAGAAAGAAAGAAGAACAGAACTTTGAAACATGATGGCCACACCAGGATCAAGCAGCCCCCCAGATCACAGCCGGATCCTAAGCACACAGACATCAGGCAGGTTAGCAGCTAGTTTTCAAAGCAACCATAGTGGGTCTGGGACGCTACTATCCCCGTTTGACTCGTACACGGATACTCCTTCAATCGGACCCAGATGGGCAATATAGCTCCAAAAGTTTGAAATGCTGATGGACTGCAGGGACACAGATACCCCCAGAAAAATGAGATCACACCTCCTTCTGAACATTGAAGAATCGCTACCCATATTCAATTCACTTGCTCAGATGACTATGATTCTGCTAAACGAGCCCTTACGGATCACTTCATGTCCCAAATAAACTCAGATTATGAGGTGTTTATATTTTGCACAACAGTTCAAGAAGAGTCTGAGACAATCGATGCCTATCACACTCATGTGTGCAAGTTGTCATTTTCTTGTGAATTTGAGTTATTATAAGTTTGCCGGTCCGGAAACAACGGAACCGGTATGCTTGCCAGTACGGTTGTTTCCGGATCGGCAAACGACGAGTTCTGTGAAAGGGTGCCTTTCAGCCCGCCAGGTCTGACCAGGCGGCTGGAACAGTACCCGCGCGCAGAACTCGACGTATGCACCGGCACCATTCATAAATGGTGCCGGTGCATGCGGCCTCCCCATTCCCATTGAGTCCAATGGGACTGAAATGGGAATGGGGAGTAATATTTCCCGCGCCCGGGAATGGGCAATTACCGGGTGCGCAGGGGCTGTAATGCCCCCGTAATTGCCCATTCCTGGGCGCCGGAAAATGTATTCCTGGCTACTGCCAGGGTCATAATGTCCCCCAATGAGAAGGAAATTAGACAGCAATTCATCAATGGGATGCACTCTGAAAAATGGATGCAAATATTCCTCAGTCTCTACACTGCATATTGAAATATGGGTGCCAACGTGAACTTCCCACCTGAGAGCTGCACACATGGGGAACACGCTACAGAAACGAAAGATTGGCCCCAAGCCGACTGAGACACTGAGCGCTTCTTGTGTACAATAAATAAGGTTCTCAGGATTGTGAAAGCTCAGGCCCTCCCATGAAAAGTAGAACTTTATAGGTTCCTATGAAACTACTGAGTGACTCCATATGTATCGACGGGTGTACACCCACCTCCCCCCGCAGACATTATGTACAACACAGTACTGCAGTCTTTGTCATAAATCAGCTCTAAACAAGAAGAACAAATACAAGGATGTACTTGTATGACGATCTTGGGCAAACTGACAAATTTGTATTATTTTTTTATTTATTTGTTTATTATTTGTATGGCGCACCAAACCCGAAGGTAACTGGGCGCAAGCAGTACAAGGAGGCTTACGGCTTAGGATACATAGAGTTGCAATCATAATATTACAGGTACAATGATGACGATATTTACGGTTCACATATTGCAGGTAAGCATTAAAGATATATACAATTATTTTACAGAGAGCAATATGGGATGTAATTATATTTGCAGGATTTAAAGATAGCAGGGCTTAGAATGTTATTTAACATTAGGTCCTAGGGTGAGTGTCATTGGTTCTGATCCATTACTGTATGTTGCGTCTGAAGCTAGGGTAAGTTTGATCAACCCAGAGTCAGTGGGAGAGTGAGTTCCATGTTTGGGCTGCCAAAACTGGGAAGCTTCTACCGCCGGATTTGGATAAATTGAATCATGGTACACTGAGGCAGCATGAATTGGTAGACCTAGTCAGGCGATTAGTTGATTTCTTGACTATCCGGTTGGAGAGGTACCGTGGTTCAGCGTTATTCAGGCATTTATGGGTAAGGGAAGTTGTTTTAAGCAAGATTCTGTCCTTGATTGCCAGCCAGTGGTTTTGTCTTCTAAGCTCAGATATGTGATCTTTGTTTTGGATGTTTAGTGCCGTTCTTAGGGCATTATTTTGTAGCATTTGGATCTTTTTTAAGATGTACTTGTTGGCTCCCAAGTAGACGGCAATGCAATAATACAGTCTTGAAAGTATGAGTGCGTTTGCTAGGGTGGTACAGCTAGCTGAGAATAGGTAGGGTCTGCAGGCCCTGATTAATTTGCAGGTATATGCTAATGTGGACGCTAAGGAGTTGACTTGTTTGCTCATGGTTAGTGTGGAGTCAAGGTAGAATCCAAGAGTTTTTACTTCCTTTACAACCTTGATGGAGTTACCATCGATGTTGAAAGAGGAGTAATCGTTGTTGAGTTTTTTTAGGTTGGCCGTGGTTCCTAGTATTAGAAGTTCAGTCTTGTCGTCATTCAGGCAGAGGCCATGGGTGGCCATCCATGCCTGAATGAGGAGGTATATTTTGTTCACAAGAGCCGTGTCCGTGATGTAATTGCCCGAAAGGGGGTTGAGGATGACAAATGAGTACCAAAAGACATGCCAAGAAATAAAAACTGCACCCGAGGCATCAAACTACGACCCGGGGGATACATGATCTTGCCATCGGTAGTTCGGCACCTTGGTTCCATGGATTGCTTAGCCCTCTCATCTGATTTTGCTTTCTCTTACGTGCCCTGCTCCATCACATTGTTTGCACTGGACACTGGTGCATTGTTTTGTCAGTAGTACACAGCGTCCTTTCACATCTGTAGGAGCTTGAACTATTAACATACATTGCCTGGCAACAATGCACCTTATGGAACTTAACTATTATTTAGCAGAAGAGACACAAGGATTCACTGAAATGATATACGAATTGAATACTTAAAGAATGAAAATGTGACTGAAGTAACAAAGTGAAAACATAAATGCAAATTTGGAGAAATCATATATACCGAGAAGATGAGTGAGAAGAGATGCAGTAGATGTACATATGTGGAAACGCAAGGTATACAAGATACATAGAAGCTTGCTGCAGTAGAAATTATAACATGGGTAAAGCAGCCATGATGAGAAAATAGATGTTGCCTCTGTATAAATATTAAGCAAGAAACCAAGGAGATAGGCCAAGGCTGCAGAGCCAAAAGGCGCTGGAATACAAATGTGTGCAAGAACAAAGAATATTTGCTTGGCTCAGGATCAAGGATGCCGCAGCGAGAAGCAATTGCAAGGCACAAAAGGAGTCGAAGAGGATAAGACACATACACACAACATATTTCTCTTAGATTAAGTAAAGAAGTGAACATTTGCAAGTGCCAAGTATTGAACAATCAAAGATGCAGAAAGCATATGCAAAATGGAGCAACCAAGTCTCCAGCGGCCAGAAGGAGTAATATTACCCAGTATAATTGAAACAAATAGTACTAAATAGAAGGACAGGATTGACAAAATCATGGTCTCCTCACACGTGGTGCAAGACCAAGAAACAAGGCCTAATCATTAAGCTCCAGGCAAAGATAGTAATGTACCTTCACTCCCTTTAAAGGTCTGAGGAAGAGAAAAGTCTGTAAAGAAGCCTTGGCTTAGGGCCTAACTGATGAGAGATGATAGGCTAATTAGCCAAGTGGGCAGTTGTCTGACGTTGTTATGCGCACCTAGGTTTCATTTTTCTTATGTGCTTCTAACGAGCTGAATGGCCAAGGTTGGGAGTGAATGCCAACCAAACATAAGGACCTATCTATTAATGAGTTATACATTGTTGTAGAAGCCAATCCCCTGCTGTTATTCTGCCATTATCTGTATTGTACGCCGTTAGAGATAGTTCAAGGCATACCTACCAGATAAGGGGCAGCCAATGATGTTACTAACACCTAATTAAGCCATGGGTATATATGTTCCCCTAACCAATCCCTCCATCCGATAGGTTTTTACTGTTTTGCCATGAAGGATGACGTCATAGCTGATGTACATTGAGGTATAAAGCTTTTGTGTAACCAAAATGTATTCGAGAGTGTATGAGCTGCAATTTGTTTGCTCACCAGGTTTCAAAGTTAACAAAGTGACAATAGTATTGAAGGATTGGACGGGAGGACACATAATACCTAAATTAGATGGAAAGGGTATTGATGATGTTAGAGAAAGAGAAGAAAAAGAGCAACAGGAAAAGGAACGAGAAAGGGCATACAAAGAGTGGAAGGAAAAAGAGAGAAAGAACACAGAAGGTATGAAGAACAAAAAAAAGAGAATAGAGGAGAAGAAACGTGAAGAAATAGAAACACAGATTGAAAGAACATAGGTTGCAAAGAACGCAAGAGGAAGAAGAGAAAGGGGAGATGAGAAGGGAAGAAGAGATGAGAAAGAGCAGGGGACAAAGGGATGACACAATAGATGACATTGTTAATAGATGTATAATACCAAGAAACGAGAACGATGGGAAGAAGAGATAGGGTCACAACAGCACTGTAAGGAGCTGCAAGGGATACAGAGAATACAAACATGGGTGGATGCGCATGAGGCAGAAGGCATAGGGAAAAGGATTGGGGATTTATATTGGAAAATGAGGAAGAAAGATGATTATAAAATCAAAGGGACCATCAAAGGAACCCCACCGAAAGAAACAGGGGAAAGATTGGATGACATAATGATGGGCGAGCATAGAACGCTGTCCTTAATTACACTAGATCTTTATGACAAAAAAGGGACAACAGCCATACCAGCTGTGCTATAATGATGTCAGATGAAGTGAAGGAAGAAAGCAAAAGAGCGTGAAGAGAAGGCGCATGCAGTTTTTCAATAGATCCAAACATAGAAAGAGGGGTAAAGTGGTCAAGTGGTCAGATTTAGAAGACCCAAAAGAAAAAACACCAGAACCGACACCATATTCTGAATGACCACAAGCATGGTTGTGCAGTGCAGGGGAGGGGATATATTTCCACCATATGCAAGTATATTAAACATCAAATCTCGATTCCAGGCAGAATCAGGTTATACAGGGTAAAGTCCCCTCAAGTCCCGCTTTGCAGCAGGTGACTCTTGTTGCTGCAGCTCCTGTTTTGTTATCTTTTCTGCAAGTTTATGGAAGCTGTTCTCCATGCTCAACTACAGAACCCAGAAGGCCTTGCTTCTTGAGAGGCGGGACTACATAAACTGTTGTGTGTGTGCACTGCGCGCGCGCTCCCAAGCAAGCCCCCTCAAGTCCTGCTTTGCCGCGGGTGACTCTTGTTGCTGCAGTTCCTGTTTTGTTACGTTTTCTGCAAGTTTCTGGAAGCTGTTCTGCATGCTCAACTACAGAACCCAGAAGGCATTGCCTCTTGAGAGGCGGGACTACATAAACTGTTGTGTGTGTGCACTGCGCACGCGCACCCAAGCAAGTCCCCTCAAGTCCTGCTTTGCCGCGGGTGACTCTTGTTGCTGCAGTTCCTGTTTTGTTACGTTTTCTGCAAGTTTCTGGAAGCTGTTCTGCATGCTCAACTACAGAACCCAGAAGGCATTGCCTCTTGAGAGGCGGGACTACATAAACTGTTGTGTGTGTGCACTGCGCGCGCACCCAAGCAAGCCCCCTCAAGTCCTGCTTTGCCGCGGGTGACTCTTGTTGCTGCAGTTCCTGTTTTGTTACGTTTTCTGCAAGTTTCTGGAAGCTGTTCTGCATGCTCAACTACAGAACCCAGAAGGCATTGCCTCTTGAGAGGTGGGACTACATAAACTGTTGTGTGTGTGCACTGCGCGTGCGCACCCAAGCAAGTCCCCTCAAGTCCTGCTTTGCCGCGGGTGATTCTTGTTGCTGCAGTTCCTGTTTTGTTACGTTTTCTGCAAGTTTCTGGAAGCTGTTCTGCATGCTCAACTACAGAACCCAGAAGGCATTGCCTCTTGAGAGGCGGGACTACATAAACTGTTGTGCGCGTGCACCGCGCACGCGCACCCAAGCAAGTCCCCTCAAGTCCTGCTTTGCCGCGGGTGACTCTTGTTGCTGCAGCTCCTGTTTTGTTACATTTTCTGCAAGTTTCTGGAAGCTGTTCTCCGTGCTCAACTACAGAACCCAGAAGGTGAATCTATCACCCCATAATATTGACTTTCTGCACTATAGTTTAGTGCTATAAGACATTTTAAAATACCTTGTGTTTACATCTTTTCCTTAGGCATTGCCTCTTGAGAGGCGGGACTACATAAACTTGTGCGCGCGCATTGCGCGCGCGCACCCAAGCAAGTCCCCTCAAGTCCCGCTTTGACGCTTAGCCGCGGTGTAGCGGTATTGTGGCCAGGAATTTTGTGTTTTTTGCTCTGTTTTTTTTTTTTGGTTTCTATTTTTGGACTTTGACTTTCGACTTTTTTAACTTTTAAACATTGTTTCATTTTCTTTTTTTTATAATCATTGTTGTTTGCAAAGTTCAAGGTTAAATTTTGCTTGTGTATCGTAATCATTCATGAGTTGCATTGTTTATATTTCCTGAAAAGTGTTACGAACAGGCATATTTCCACCGTTTTCTAATTTCTCAGTATTGTTGAACCGTTAACATAACATCTAATTCGTAAACGGTTAACTTAAGTGAAATTAACATGAGTCTAGTTCCGTACACTCTTAAATCTAATATGCCGTCTGCGGCAATTCAAATAAGTTCACCATTGAGTGCTAATGCAACTAGACTAAAAAGCAACTTAAGAAAAGTTACATCATCAACGTCCATTATACTCACACCGCGTGCTAAAACGCGATTGAAAACGCCTACGGCAAGCAAGGATATTAGGCAATTTTGCCCAACCTTGAAAAACACTCTACAATATGCCACGATTTCCACACCACAAAAGAGTCAACACACTGAAGAAGGTACTCCTGCCCACCCAGAACAAACTGAAATTCCTAGAAAACCTGTTCAGAAGCAGGACGAAAAACAAACCAGTTCGAACCAAATAGCCCAGGTTCCTATGTAATCCTTAAATCAAAGTGAATCCTCTATAAATGTTGTCAACGTGATGAATGTGCAACCAGAATTGCATGAAGATCGTCCGGTTTCTGATAACACTATGATACAAACAATCAAACATTCTGACCATGCCAAGGTCGCAAAATCACAATTAGAACAAATTGTTGAAATCCAAGAGGCCAAAAGTGTTGATATGAATGAGGAAGCATTTTCAGAAGTTCCCATTCACAAAACCGTTGGAGCAAAGAGCACGTCCCCTTCTAAGTCAGCTGATGATTACCATCAGGGTTGCTCAATAGATTCTTCTATCTCTGAAGCTGCTTCATATATACTACCTACACAGAGACATCGTGAGTCTTCAAGAGAAAATAAAAGTGCACCAGCGAATGCAGGGATTCTTGAAGTCACGCTTGTGGTCGTAAATACAACGATACAAAGTTTGCTCAAGGTTTTTGAAACTCTTGAAAATAAAATCAATTTACAATCAGCAAAAATTGACCAAATAACCTCATTGATACAAACTCATCCGACTCAGAGTGAGAAAACTCACCGAGATGAAGCTTCCATAAATGACTTATCCAGGAGTGTCGAAATTTTTACCATACCTGCAACATGCCAATTAAGCCTTCCTGCATTTGAACACATCATCTGCCCTATTGAAGTGGATGCTCCCAAAACAACGGATCCAAATTCTTCTTGGATAAGTGTTTGACAATAATTCCAGTATACCTAAGCAACAAAGTAATAAAGTGCCCTATGAAGTCTTTAACAAACGCTCTCGTACCAAGGGTAGAGCAAGGCATCTTATTACCAAACCGTTTCAACCAACAAAACGTAACAATAAAACGTCCATTTCTTCCTCAAGTCTGCATATAGTAGATTTGGCTGGAGCTACGAAGCCTCCTGATGATCAATTGACGAGTGACAATACATTAGTTGAAAATATTACATCTTTAAATCAAATAACATGTCAACCACAACCTCCTAAGATCCAGTCTCCATTAAGTCAATTGGTTACGTCTCTTGAGACAGTGATTCCGAATGTTCATAACAAAACAAACTCTTCGACAAATCGCGAAGTTATTTCAAACTCATCAAATTTTGCCCTACCATACGAGACAACACGTCAAGTTGCCCCACCGAAAACTAACCATTTGCAAATTGATCAAATTAAATTTGCGGTGGATTCATATCTCCTTCAACAGTCAAATCCTACAAAGGCTATCAAAAAAAGAGAAACAGAATCCTGTCGTGCACTGTCCATCTAATGAAGAGTTCTTCAGCGAAACCTTATCTGAAACTCAGCATGTGAGATACAGAGAAGATCCAAATCAATTTACCTCAAAGAAGTTGACTGCTCCGTCACTAACAAAAGATACTCCCGACAATGGTACATGGTATGAACAAAATGAGAATATCAAGTCCGCAATTGAAACCTATTTTGCAAATCATCTTGTGTTGTCGAATGTTCCGGTGCGATTGAAAGAAAACCACCAAAGGGTTACATTCTCTGACGATAATACGCTGGTCAATGAAACCAACTCAAGCCAAAAGACAAAGAGTGCGATTAGTAAGTCAGCTTGTAAAAATCCAACTAAAAGCGAAAATGTACCAATCAAACAGCAAAAGATGGATCCAAAAAGAAAAAAGGCATTTGCAAATTATCACACATTAATTTTAAAATGTCGTGCTGCTCCACATCCCCAATATGAATTATCACGTGCCAGTGTCCTTAATATCTTCAACGATGTGCCGGAATTGGGGGATCTGATTTCATCTGATATCGATCAAGTGGAATTTATATGTGATGTAAAACTTACCATTGTTCGATTATGGATGAAGTCTGGCTTGGTGATGAACTCCCTATGGCAAGTTAGAATGGAACTTTTTAAAATGGGCTTCTTACTTGCCCAAGATCCAGAAAGGCAAAACTATGAGCCCACCTCAGAAAAACAAACAACTTTTAGGTCTCCAATCACCAAATGTCAGTGTGTTAACTGTACTTTTGATGAATCCACATTTGGACATTCTCATATTCCTCAAACATAACCACCATTGCATCAAAATGTCAGCGAGATGAAACCCAGGTTCGTGACATTAGTGAGTTGGAATACGAGAGGCTATGCTCATCTATTAACAGATCATAATGTTTCTCTCGATGAAGCGGACATTATAGCCCTTCAGGAAACCTGGATAAGCTCTATTCCGATATGGGACAATCATGAAATCTTCATCATTCCTGCGATTACAGCGCAAATAGGTCGCCCCATGGCAGGCCTTCTAGTCACCGTTAAATTGAGTCCGAGATTAAAAATCCAACCCTGGGCGAATCCGAATAACTTCATCCAAATGGTAAAAATCTCGATTGACTCCCAAGTGTTGGCATTCATTAATCTATATAGAAATCCGGCAGCGATTTCTGACGACCGCTTTTATAAAGATCTCTCGGACATGTTCGAATTAATCGCTAAAACGAACGGAATAACATCTGTCTCATTGGTTGGAGACCATAATCTTGATTTCATCAAATATAATACGGGGAAAAAAACACAGGAAATTAATAAATGGTGTAGTTTTATGACTCACGTTAGTATGAGAATGGTTAATGGATCACTCCCTGGAGACATTCCATCGCAGGTGATGTGGCAAAGAGGATCCTCGACAAGTACTATTGATTATATATATCTATCTGAGGAGCTCTTTATGTCAGCTACCAACCTCAAGGTAATAAAACAATCAAGAAGTGACCACCATGTGTTCATGCTAACTTGGCCAAGGGATAGGCGGGAGGTACGTGACCAACAACAATCGATGACTCAAAAACTGACCATTAATAATGCTCAATCTTGTTTTAAGTGGTCTCCAAGAAATTTGATATCGTTAAATGAAACCTTGATGATGCAAGATGAATCGCAGCACACAAATTCATATGTGGAGGCTTTATCTCGTTACAAAAATCTTTACATCCCTTCTGGAAGAGCACATCTTCATACTTTTGATCTAATAATGCTCCAAACAAAAAAAGAACATCGCAAGGCACTAAGAGCAACTAAACATCTTCCACTGCTCGAGAGGAGCAAAAATCATAAGGCGTTAAAATCTCGCTACAGAAATTGGGTAAGAACCCACAAAAGCAAGCTATACCAACAGGATGGGGAGGCATTTTTGGCAGCAACACTAAACAAGAATGCTACACAAATTTGGCAGCTACTTAATATAAATGCAAATACTAATAATTTGCAGTCACAATAAACAGAGTTTCCGAATCCCAATGGATAACACATTTCACGGCGCTCTATGCGGATAAGGCTTTTCAACTTTTTTAATATAAAAGGCAACCTGCAACGTTTTGGAATCTGGAATGTTCACAAGACATCATAGAAGATCTTATAGTCAAGTCTTCATCATCGCAAGCAGCGGGCCAAGATGGCATTACTAATTATATGCTAAAACAACATCCTAAGCATTGGGCCATAATCCTGAACAACATCTTTCAGCGTATCTTAAAATCCCAGCAAATTCCAGACTGCTGGCATACCTCTGTTATTGTTCCTATTTTTAAAAAGGGAGATCGTGGAACACCGGCAAACTATCGTCCGATGGCACTTTTGGACTCCCCAGGCAAAATCTTCAATCGACTAGTATTAAAGGACTTCAACAGATGGACATACGAAAGTAAATGCCGAGATCGAAATCAAACAGGTTTCGTCTGTGGGTTTGGGACTTCAGTAAACTTATGATTCTCAACTCTCTAAAAGCTCAAGCGCAAAACACAAAAACATCTCTGTTTTTCGCATTTGTTGACCTAAATGCTGCGTTCAACTCAGTCTCCCTTGTGAAACTCATCGAAAAACTAATTAAAGCACAATGCCCGCAAGACTTAATTGACATTATATTTGCCTTACACTCTTCAACGTCTATTCAGGTTCGCTTGTCTACAATGGGCTTGCTATCCACAGTGATTGAAACATCGAGAGGGCTAAAACAGGGATGCATCCTGGCTTCGGCCCTATTCAATTTCCTCACTATAGCGTCGGATTCGCCTAAATTGAACTGTTGGTGCTCATATCCAGGACTCAGTCAGGCCAACAGAAGCTAATATCTGCTCTTACTATTTACTTTGAAGAGAATCAGCTGTCCATGAATATAAAGAAATCTCAGATTGTGGTGGATATTCCAAAGTCATCACAAAGAAGCAAGTACATCTGGATGGTAAAGAATATCACCTTAGACATCGTGCCATGCTACAAATACTTTGGCACACAAATAGAAGCCAACTCTTCGAGTATAGAACATCAGCAGTCATTGCAAAACAAACTGATCTCTGCAATATCTCAATCTAAATTGATTCTCTATAAATACGGTAAATTTAACATTAAACCTGCACTACACTTTTGGCAACAAAAAGTAACTCCAGTGTTATTGTATGGTCTAGAGGCAAGAGATATTACTAATGTTAAAGATCTTGACAGATTAGAAGCTACATTTTGGAGACAACTTCTAAATGTGCCAAAGTGAACACCTGGCCCGTGTATAAAATATGAGCTAGGTCTTACATCGCTTAGTGCAAAATATCATTGGCAGTTATGTGCACTCCTAAGGAAATGTCTGGTGAATACAAATGATGAATCGGTTCTAGCAATCCTCTCCACATATCTGTTCACCTCGAGTCATCGGTTTGTTCTGAAATGGACTACCTATGTTTATCAAATTATGGTTACAGTGGATGTCGATATAGAAACGCTCATACAGAACCCTGAAAGAGTGAAAAGAAAAATCTTTTTTCATGATTGGATTGAAACTCGTGAACTGTGCCTACGATGTAAACACTTTGCTAGTCAAATGGGGTTAGTTGAAAGTTATCTGTTAAAATCCCCTTCTCCTTCAGTTTGCATGGCAATTTTGAGAATGCGATTCAATCTGTGGCCAACTCGGGACATCTTGGCCCAGCACAAACAAATTGCCATTTCAGATAACTTTTGTCGTTTCTGTAGTGTTGTGTTACAAAAAGAAACGTTGGAACACATTATTGTTGAATGTACTGCCTTGTGTTCATTAAGAAACAATGTTTTCATGAAGCATATGTATACAGTTGTTAATGTATCACCAAACCTCAGATGGTCTTGTTTGTTAAATTCTTCCAACATGAGCCTACTCATTGCATCTGTGAATTTTCTCAATGCGATCGATTATACGAATAATGAACTATGTGAAAATCAATAATGAAATTGGCTGTAATGTCTAGTTAGTGACCCTTTTTTTCTATATGAAAAGACTAATTGTATCTCAATATTTTCCTTCTGTAACCTAGTGACCACTGTTTTTATGTCTAAGGTTTGATTTTATAGCATTGGAAATACTGTAGATACTAACTCTGTCTTGTCCTTGTATTTAATAATTTTGTAAATGTATGTGCAATTGGAAAAAAAATTGATTTATTTCAGCCAAAAATGTTCAATAAAAAAACAAAAAAAAGTATTAAGGTCATTGCCAGGACGAAGATGAACGGGCGAAACTTGACCCGGCTGGAAGACAAGAAATGTATGTGGGTGTGATTGTAGATCAATATTTACACAATTCCTGTTATTAGAAAAGGGGGAGGATGGCCACAATATATACTGTGGCCACAAATGAACAAAGATTATTTGAAATGTAAATTATCTAGTTTGACTGCAGGTGCAGGAAAATGGATTTATGAGTAAGAAAGAATGACAGCGAGAATGCTGTTAGCAGTGGGTGACATAAAAGGCCTACTAGCAGCTTTTCTAAGGGGCAGAGCTGATGACATTTGGAGACAAGACAAGCAAGATATGCAAGTGTGACAGCGCAAAACACGGCACACGATGGAGCGCCATTTAACAATTGTAGAGCAGACCATTAGAGTACAATATCCTGACACATCAGATATAGGTGCAATTATGACAAGGAAAATGGATGGGTAGGAAGATACTGTTGCCTTTATTCAGGAGATTCAAGAATGTTGGGGTCTTGAGACGAGGGAACCATGGGATAAAACAGTAGCATTATTTTATCATATTTTATTTCAGGGACTGCCTAAGCCCGTGCAACAGCAGATGAAGAAACAGGTGGGGATGAAGCAAATCCATGGCCAGAAATACAGTTGACTATTGTACATCATTGTCGATTATTACATGATAAGAATGAGAAAAAAGCTGAGAATAGAAAGCAGAAGGAAGCAAAATTAGTTCAGAAGAAAATTTCACAATTTGCCATAAAGGAGCAGTATTGACAAGTGGTGAAGGTGTGGCAACACAAGGGTTACAGCCAGTGCAGCCAAGCAATGTAGGGTACCCTATAGATCAAGGTGGGTACAATTATTGGCCAGGAGGTAGAGGGAATGGACCTAGAAGAAGAGGAGATAGATTTCAAACCCCTCATGGGGAGGAGGATTTAATGAAGACAGCCACAACAATGTTGGAATTGTGGGGGGATAGGACATATGGACCGAATGTGTAGAAGTAGAGGGGGCATGCAGCAGAACGGGTAAGCTCCAAGAGGGGGATGGGCTATTCTCCACAATATAATACAGAATCAAAAAGTATTATGCCCAAGATCACATGCAGAATCAGACACGTGTGTCGCAAATACAGCAAATGCAACAAATTCCGTTGCAATCACAGTCGCCATAAGGGCAACCGCAGCAAGCGCCTATGCAAACACAACAAGTACAGACTCAGCAAGCACAGACGCAACAAGCAATGGTGCCACAATGGAATGTGAATACAGGAGCCCCACAAGCATCCACACCCAGGATAGGAAGTGTGACCGTGGTAGGAGGAAATCCTTTCACGGGTACAGGGATAAATTTGTATCAACAATAGGAAAGCCCACAGAGCGACCTGATGTTTTCAGTACTATCAGTGACACCAGACCCCAAAGAGGAACCGAGGGTCAGGGTAATGATAGGAGCGAAGACATTTTAATTTCTTGTAGACACTGGAGCGACATGTTCCTATGTTCGAGAGGCGAAGGTTCCCAATGTCTGGCATTGCCATGAATGCGCAGGGATTCTCTGGGGCTATGAGTTTAGTTCCTTTTACTGATGAATTACCAATCGCTATAGGTGAACATGACGTGTCTATGCCACTATTGTATTCTCGGCAGACACCAGCTAACATATTAGGACATGACTTGATGATAAAACTTAACATGACAATATCTTTCACTGACAAAGGGATAGTGTGTTCCACTCCAGGGATACATTACATGAATGTAAGAGAGTTTATATTAGCATTTACAGGCCAAAAGGCATTACGTGGTGGCTTTTTAGACTCAAAGTATTTTTGTATTGAGTAAAAATGATGTTCTTGACATGGCTTCCTGGATTGATAGGTAAACTATTGGGAATACCTGCCACATTTTTGTTTATGCCACAAATACCTATGCATGATGAGGGAGGACAGGTTATTCTCATAGAACTAGAGGCAGCAGTGGTAAGAGAGGAAAGGGTGGTTGTTCATTGAACAGACGATGAGGGAAGAACATGGAAAACAGTAATAGCCCTTGATGAAGGTTCGAGACTTCCAGACTTGACAGATTAGGAGCTGTTCAGAGATGAGTATTCGGATGATGAGTTATTATTTTTCATAAGTCTCACATATTGGATTAACTTTGAGAATAGAGAAATATCACAGAGAATGGCATTGGTGTTTAAGAAACCATCGTTTTCCAGAAAGATTTAGAAAAGGTGCCAAGTATCCTATGCACACAGTCCATATGACGTGGGTCTATTGAGTGTAGCAGGAGCAATTAAAATTAAGCTCAAGCCAGGAGCAATTTTGTCACGAGCAAAGCAGTACTGCATGTCCAGAGAAGCAGATGAAGGTATATTTGAAACCATTTCTGCTTTAGTACAGCAGGGAATATTGGTGCCATCAGAAAATCCCTATCTAACACGGCTGGGTACCCGGTGAAGAAAGCAACAAGGGGGTCGTGGAGATTTATTCAGGATCTACACCCCCTAAACAATATTTATTTATTCATGATTTATAAAGCATGGACTATAACCCAAAGGCATCAAGGTATAGGAGGCAGGGAGTTTAGCAAAGAAAAACAAGAAACCACAGCCTAATGAGCAGTGAGCGAGCCAAAAAGATGGGTCTTTAAGAGCTTCCTAAAGGGATGGTATGCAGACTGGACTCTCAAATGGAGTGGCAGAGCGTTCCATAGGGTGGGGGCCAATACTGACAAGGATCGGCCACCCAGGCACTTGTATCAAAAATTAGGAATTTTCAATAGGATTTGATTTTCCGACTGGAGGTTTCTAGCGGGGTAATACCTCTCCATTTTTTCCTCAAATAATGAGGCCCCACATTATGGAGAGCGCGATGACAATGCACAAGATCTTAAACTGAATCCTTGTCTCCACCGGCAGCCAGTGGAGCTGGAGAAGTAGAGTAGTAGAGGAGGCCAGATGCGGTCAAATATGGTCAAAGCAAGGTTTCCTCGGGTTCCAAATCTAGCTACGATATTATGTAACATCCCAGCCAAAGCCAAATATTTTACAGTTATAGACTTAAATGCCTTCTTTTCAATTCTCCTTCATGAGGACTCAACAAGATTTGACTTGATTTTTGTATAGAAATCAGTGCTGCAAACATACAAGATTACCTCAGGGGCACTGTGAGTCCCCATTGATCTTTAATAGGGTCCTTCAGATGAACCTAGGTAACATACAACTTGAGAGCACAATAATTCAGTACGTAGATGATATACTCGTGTGCAGAGAGAGAGAAGAAAAATGCTGAAAAGATTCAATTCAACTAATGACCATACTAGCAAAGAAAGGCTACAAGGTAGACAAAGAGAAATTACAATATTGCCAGGAAGATGTCCTGTATACAGGACAGCTAATCGCTCCCAATGGGAGAAAAGTGACTCCTGAGGGAGCAGAAGCAATCATGAAATCCCCAAAACCTGAGACAGTAAGGGAAATGCAACAATTTGTAGGTCTATGCAAAAGGACTCAAGGAAGCACAGATAGGTAAGAGTGAGATAATATGGAAAGATGAGATGACTGCAGGATTTGAGGAATAAAAAAGGTGATTTGTACAGCTCCTTTGTTAGGAATTCCAGACTATAACAAAGACTTTTACTTATTCTCCTATTCAAATGGAGAAGTAATGACAGCAGTTCTCACGCCAAAGATGACATTATGACATGCACATAAACCATTAGTCTACTATAGTGGGATTTTAGACCCAGTAATGAAAGGACAATATCCTTGCAAACAAGCGTTAGCTGCTGCTGCTTTCGCAATTGAAAAAGCTGCGAGTTTTACAATGGGATGTTTAGTTATTCATCAAGCATTCCTTATTTGCCATTTTAGAGAAAGTCAAAAGTACATTGCCTACACAAAGAGCATCTGGGTACGGAGTGATTATTTCAAACCCAGTGATCAAAATTGTCAGATGTAGAGTAGTGAATCCAGTGACATTCATAGCAGAACCAGTAGGGAAGGAGGACTATGTACATGGCTGCACAACGTATACTGAGTTTTATGACAGTATTCCCCCATGTTCGAGAAAATGCTCTAGGAGGGGGAGAAATTCTATTCATTGACGGTTCTTCAAAAATTGACCAAAACGACAGGATAGAGTTATACGGGATTGGCAGTAGTGAAGCTAAAAAAGAATGTTAAATTTGAAGTAGTGACAAGTGTGAGACTGACTTCACATTGTTCAGCACAGGGTGCAGAATGAGTGCCACTTATCGCTGCATTTCAGAGATATGAAAATGAGGAGGTAACAGTTTACTCTGACTCCGCCTATGCGATGTCAACCATACAAGCAGGATTGTCACATTGGGAAAGGAGGGGTTTCCTCCACGAAGATGGCACGCCAGTGCAACATGCGTTTCTATTGGATAAACTCATCAAGGCACTAAAGCTCCCATTGGCTATCGCCATGCTGAAATGCACAGCCAATACTAAGAGGGCAGACATGATTTCTCACGGTAACGAAGCTGCAGGCAGTGAAGCAAAAAAGGGCAGCATATTTTACAAATATTTCTGATTTTGAAGTAGAAAGTGTTAAGCAAAGGTCACAGCGATTAATTATGGTGAGGAAGGTTTCACTATATTACCCATTGTACAGTTATTTGAGCTACAAGGTCGAGCACCACAAGAAGAGCAGGATTTATGGACGAGACAGGGGTGTTCTTTATCCCCCGCAGAGGCTGCATGGTGACAAGATAGTGCTGGAAAGCCAGTTATGCCTCTAGCATTGTTTAAAGTGGTGCTGGAGCAGCTTCACTACCCCGCACACACAACTAGAGAGAGTCTTGCTGCTATGATCGCAGAAGACTGGTTTTCACCAAACGTGTTAGAACACATTTAACAGTTTATTGTGAACTGCATTTTCTGCCAGTAGTTCACAGCAGGGCATTCCTTGCAAACATTGAGAGAAGCAATACCTAGATCCAATGGACCTTTTCAGCATCTACATATAGATCAGGTGAATATATTGCAAACCTGCAATGGTTACAGATGCATGTTAGTGGCAGTATGTCCCTTTTACAGATGGATTGAGGCAGGTCCATGTACGCACCCCGTGTCATGATCACTGCTTCCAAGGAGCCAGTACCAGCCCAACGTCCTTGGAAGCAGGCCCCTAATCCTAAGCCTGGGCACCAGCCGGTCCCTACTGGGACCTTTTGGACCATGTCCTGGTGCCGGTGGCACCAGGCTCATCAAAGCCATCGGTCCCGGCACTGGAAGCGCCGGGCTCATAATATGTGTGAAGATGCTTGGGTGGACTTACCTGCAGCAGACCATGCTGCTTACTTACCAGCTACATAGGAATCCTCTGTAAGCCGGAACTATTTTCTTACCTGGGTGGGGCAAGCTCCACGCCCTGGATACAACACTGGAACTCTTCTGGAACAGGAACTCTTTTCTTACCTAGGCGGGGCCGTGGAGGAAGACGCCTCATCACTCCTAGGCTATTTAAACCACACCCGATTGATGAAACGTGCTTCGCGTTATTCTGCATCTGCAGCAGAACGCTCACCGAGTCTGTTCCAGCTTTTCTTCTTCCGATCCTGTACCTGCAAGAACAATACTTACCATTCCAGTATCCAGTCTTCAGCAGCGCCTGTAAAAGACAAGAAACAACAGGTTAGCACGACGACTTCACATGCAACGCATTCCTTACCTGGTCCATCGGCAGCGACCATTTCTTCACGCTGCACCTCCGCCTGTGGAGACAAAAGCATAGTTATTACTTACCGGCAATACGCAAATTCCGGATGTTTTCAACACTGCAACCCAGCATCTGAAAGACAAAAGAAGAGACATTAGACAGGTATTTACTTACGCCCATCGCGCTCTCCACAATAGAGCGCCTGCAACTACTCCGGCATTTTCCAGCACCTCTTCAGCACGAACTCACAGCTGTGAAGGAAAGAGACAGTTAAAGCGCTTGCATTTACTCACGCATTTCCAAGCGCTTCTTTCCAAGGCTCTGGCTCCAGCTTTGGCTCTCTTCATTCCATCTTCTAACGCTAGAGCCCTGCAAAACAAATAGAAGGAAGCATTATTCTGAGCCCTGTTCAATACTTACGTGTCCACGCACCTAAAGACTATATGGACTAAAAGGTGTCCGGAAACTCACCGCTCGTGCTGTTAACGGCGGTTGCGATCCTCTGATGTTAAGAGGCCTACATTTCACCCAGTGAAGGAACTGGCAACGGCACCCTGCACCAGACGCAGATGGAGAGCCCAGCATTCACCTATCTAAGGTGAGCACGTTGACCTGGGGGCTCTACGGAGAAGCTTAGACGACAGAGAGAGAGAGAGAGAGAGAGAGAGAGAGAGAGAGAAGGACACTCAATTGCCCAGATCTTTAACCCCATACATTCTTTCATCTGCAGAAATCTCACCCTTCGAGTTCGACACACAGTGCGAAGAGGCTCAGCCCCAGAAGCCAATCGAGTCCTGCACATCACTTTTCGAGTCACAGACTCCTTCCTGCCTAGACCAGCGCCTCCGTGGGAATCAGGTGAGCGTTACAGAACGCGAAGCCCACCACAAAACTCCTACCCAGGCGCAATGGAAACCTCGGACACAGACCAACTGGCACGATTGCTTGGGGAACTAAGAGCAGAGGTACATGCAGCTCGTCAGGAAACAAACTCTTTCAGAAGAGAGCTGATAATATCCAAGGAGCGAACGGAGGACCTCGCTAGGCAATTACTACAAACGCAGGCAGGACAGACTCCTTTGCCCGCTCCAGGAGTAAGTTACCCTTCAGCATCCTCAAATCCAGTGCAAATCTATCTACCCGGTAATGTGCCTTTGGCTCCACCCGAACGCTTTTCTGGTGACCCAAAGAAATTTGCAGTGTTTATCAACCAGTGCCGCCTACACTTCTTATGTCGCCCAGCTGCCTTTCCAACAGACCAGACCAAGGTGGCTTTCGTGCTTTCTTATCTCAGTGGCAGTGCCGCAGATTGGTCGATCCCTTTGGTCACTCAGGATGATCCGGTCCTTCACGATTTTCAGGCCTTCCAGTCCAGCATGGAGAAACTGTTCGCAAGACATGCCCAGGGGCAGGCCTTGGACAATGAACTCCTTTCGTTACGACAGGGTAATCAAGACCTCTTGATAGTGGAAACTCAATGGCCGGAGGATAAAAGAATAACGCTTTTCTACAGAGGCCTGCGTGGAGAGCTCAAGGATGTGTTAGCTCAAATTGTGAATCCTCCACAAGAATGCTCAGACTATATTGACTTAGTTGTCCAATTAGACCACCGATTACAGAACAGGAAGGCTGATCGTTCCAAATTTGATACCCGAGTATTTTCTAAACCACAGACCTCTACTAGGGGAGCCGACACCGTGGAACCCATGCAACTAGGGGGCATGAAAGGACCTTTAACTCAAAAGGAGCGGGAAAGAAGAAGACAGCTGCAATTATGCCTCTATTGCCGAAACTCTGGGCACTTTCTTCGAGACTGCCCAGTGAAACCAGCTAAGAAGGCTGTAGGAGCCGCAGATACCTGTACCCAGAATTCTGAGCAGGGAAACGACCTAGCCCGACAAGTGTAGAGGTCCTCTTGCCGAGCGTTAAAATCTGTCCCGTGACCTCGCATTTCGTGGTGCCTATGGTCCTCATTAGCCCAGAACGTCCGGATCGTTTGCATGCAATTGAAGCTTACATCGACAGCGGAGCAATCGGTAATTATGTGGACCGTGAAATGGTATCAAGGATGAATCTACCTCTTGTCCCTAAGGCAGTAAAAGACGTCATTACTACAGTGGATGGCACGGAGATAGCCTCCGGACCAGTAACGCATGCCACCCAAGAAGTGACGTTAGTGAGCCAAGATGGACACCGGGAGAAAATCGTGTTCGATGTGATCAAGGCCCCTCAGTTCCAGATCATTCTGGGAATTCCTTGGTTAGAGAAGCACAATCCTCAGATCGATTGGCGAGCAAAGACGGTTCAGTTTCCAGAATGTTTTGCCACTTGTTATCCTCGGCCTAATGTTTCACTGGCAGCGATCTCTTCCGTGGTTCCCAAATTACCTCCCGAATACCAGGAATTCCAAGACGTCTTTCGGAAGGACCAAGCTAACACCCTGCCTCCTCATAGGTCCTACGACTGTCAAATAGACCTGATACCCGGAACAACTCCTCCTTGCAGTAGGATTTATGCCCTCACCGAGCCAGAGAATCTTCACCTCAGACAATATCTGGACCAATACCTAGCTAACGGGTTTATCCGTCCTTCAAAATCTCCAGCTTCCTCGGCTTTGTTCTTCGTTCCGAAAAAGGAAGGAGACCTTAGGACTTGCATAGATTACCGCGCCCTGAATCAAATCACCGTCAAAAACAGATACCCGTTACCTTTGATCCCTGAACTCCTGGACCAAGTCAAAGATGCATGTATTTATACAAAGTTGGATCTCAGAGGAGCCTACCACTTGGTACGAATAAAAGAGGGCGATGAATGGAAGACGGCATTCCGCACCAAGTTTGGGCTGTTCGAATATCAAGTGATGCCCTTTGGACTTTGTAACGCTCCTGCCGCTTTCCAGTATTTTATGAACGATGTCCTTAGAGAACTCATAGATGTGTGTGTTGTTGTCTACATTGATGACATCCTTGTCTATTCATCATCTGAAGAGGAACACCAGAGACACGTCAAAGAGGTTCTCGAGAGATTGCGTCAACATAACCTTTTTGCTAAGCTTGAAAAATGCGTTTTCAAAGTAACTGAAGTTGAGTTCCTGGGATTCATATTGTCACCTAACGGAGTCCATATGGATTCAAAGAAAGTCGATGCAATCATTAAGTGGCCATCACCAACCTCTGTAAAAGGAGTTAAAAGCATGTTAGGCTTCGCTAACTTTTACCGCAGATTCATTCCTGAATTCTCTCGGATAGTCCAGCCCATCACCGCTCTGTTAAAGAAGAACAAACGCTTTGAGTGATCTACTGAAGCAGAACAAGCTTTTCAGGACTTAAAAGCTAAATTCATTTCTGCACCTGTTCTAAAACATCCTCGCCCAGAACTCCCCTACATCGTGGAAACGGATGCTTCTAGTCTTGCTATGGGGGCAGTTTTATCACAAAGAGATCCGGTCACACACCAATTACATCCTGTAGCCTTTTGGTCCCGCAAATTCTCGGCTCCCGAGATCAACTATTCAATTACAGACAAGGAACTTTTAGCCATCAGATCGGCCTTTAAAGCCTGGCGGCATTATCTTTTGGGAGCCAGACACACAGTCACCGTAATGGCTGATCACCGCAATTTACAATATCTGAAGACAGCCAAAGCTCAGTCTTCCAGACAGCTTCGCTGGGATCTGTTTCTGGCTGAGTTTGACTTTATAATTACTTATCGACCAGGCAGTAAAAACAGAAAGGCAGATGCTCTCTCCCGGATGGGAGTAGATGAACATTTGACCAATCCAGAACCAATACCCATAATCCCAGAACAAAGGATTTTGGGTTTGGTCAGCGCTCAATCCTTTGAAGACATCAAGACTACAGTCAATCACTCCTAAACCCGGCCGATTTGCAGAACTGGCAATTAAAGGGAAAAGAATTCTCAGTGGATCAAGAATTTCCGAGGACGATTGTACTTGCCCTGTGAGAAAATACAAAAACAAGTAATCTCCTGTTATCACGACTCTCTAATGGAGGGTCACCCTGGCATTACCAAAACCATGGAAAAGATCAAAAGACATTTCTGGTGGCCATCATGGAAGAAGGATATTAGAGACTTTGTAATCTCCTGCGGTGTGTGTGCCCAGAATAAAAGTCAGAAGGAGAAACCAGCCGGCCTATTACACCCATTAGACATCCCTCCCTGTCCATGGCATACCCTGTCCATGGATTTCATCACGGACTTACCTCCATGCTCAGGGTATAATACCATTTTAGTAGTCGTGGATCTATTCTCCAAGATGGCTCACTTCATTTCCCTGAAGGGCCTACCTTCAGCTTCAGTATTGGCCAGAGAATTCTTAGAAAACATCGTTCGGTTACACGGTTTTCCCTCGGTTTTGGTCTCCGATAGGGGAAGTCAATTCATCTCCCACTTTTGGCGAAGTTGCTGTCGTCTAGCCCAAATTGATGTAAGACTTTCAACCAGTCACCATCCCCAAACTGACGGACAAACCGAGAGGACAAATCAGACTTTAGAGCAATATCTACGTTGCATGCTCCAACAAACTGAAAACCCTTGGAAGGATATTCTTTGGATCGCTGAATACGCTTACAACAATTCGACTCATTCTGGAACCCGGAAGACTCCCTTCTTCCTATTATATGGACACCATCCTAGAACCTCTAACCTGGATCCTCCCCAAGAATTCAAAACACCTGCTGTGGATTACTTGCACTCGGAGATCACTCGTGCTTTTAAGGAAGCCACTGCCCATCTGCAAAGAGCTAAAGCTCAATTCAAAAAAGGAGCAGATCGACACCGTAAAGAGGCCCCTCACTACGCAGTAGGAGACCAGGTCTGGTTATCCACTAAGCACCTGCCTCTAAAAGGACCCCGCACCTTCATCCCAAGATACCTTGGACCCTATCTCATCTCTGCCATAGTTAATCTGGTGGCTGTCAAATTGGAATTACCTGCGCATATGAAAATACATCCAGTCTTTCATGTCTCCTTATTAAAACCAGTACAACCAGAAACCCTATTGACTAAACTCCCAGAACCCGTTTTGGTAGAAGGAGAACTTGAATTCGAAGTAAAGAACATCCTAGACTCCAAAATCGCCAAATCTAAATTATATTACCTGATTGATTGGAAAGGATACGGCCCCCAGGAAAGATTTTGGGAACCCTCAGAATATGTCCACGCACCTCATCTGGTCAAGAAATTCCATCTGCATCACCCCGACAAGCCAAAACCCCTGGAGAAGACACGCTTAGGAGGGGCCTTGAGGGGGGGTGCTGTCATGATCACTGCTTCCAAGGAGCCAGGACCAGCCCAACGTCCTTGGAAGCAGGCCCCTAATCCTAAGCCTAGGCACCAGCCGGTCCCTACTGGGACCTTTTGGACCATGTCCTGGTGCCGGTGGCACCAGGCTCATCAAAGCCATTGGTCCCGGCACTGGAAGCGCCGGGCTCATAATATGTGTGAAGATGCTTGGGTGGACTTACCTGCAGCAGACCATGCTGCTTACTTACCAGCTACATAGGAATCTTCTGTAAGCCGGAACTATTTTCTTACCTGGGTGGGGCAAGCTCCACGCCCTGGATACAACACTGGAACTCTTCTGGAACAGGAACTCTTTTCTTACCTAGGTGGGGCCGTGGAGGAAGACGCCTCATCACTCCTAGGCTATTTAAACCACACCCGATTGATGAAACGTGCTTCGCGTTATTCTGCATCTGCAGCAGAACGCTCACCGAGTCTGTTCCAGCTTTTCTTCTTCCGATCCTGTACCTGCAAGAAAAATACTTACCATTCCAGTATCCAGTCTTCAGCAGCGCCTGTAAAAGACAAGAAACAACAGGTTAGCACGACGACTTCACATGCAACGCATTCCTTACCTGGTCCATCGGCAGCGACCATTTCTTCACGCTGCACCTCCGCCTGTGGAGACAAAAGCATAGTTATTACTTACTGGCAATCCGCGAACTGCGGATGTTTTCAACACTGCAACCCAGCATCTGAAAGACAAAAGAAGAGACATTAGACAGGTATTTACTTACGCCCATCGCGCTCTCCGCAATAGAGCGTCTGCAACTACTCCGGCGTTTTCCAGCACCTCTTCAGCACAAACTCACAGCTGTGAATGAAAGAGACAGTTAAAGCGCTTGCATTTACTCACGCATTTCCAAGCGCTTCTTTCCAAGGCTCTGGCTCCAGCTTTGGCTCTCTTCATTCCATCTTCTAATGCTAGAGCCCTGCAAAACAAATAGATGAAAGCATTATTCCGAGCCCTGTTCAATACTTACGTGTCCACGCACCTAAAGACTATATGGACTAAAAGGTGTCCGGAAACTCACCGCTCGTGCTGTTAACGGCGGTTGCGATCCTCTGATGTTAAGAGGCCTACGTTTCACCCAGTGAAAGAACTGGCAACGGCACCCTGCACCAGACGCAGATGGAGAGCCCAGCATTCACCTATCTAAGGTGAGCACGTTGACCTGGGGGCTCTACGGAGAAGCTTAGACGAGAGAGAGAGAGAGAGAGAGAGAGAGAGAGAGAGAGAGAGAAGGACACTCAATTGCCCAGATCTTTAACCCCATACATTCTTTCATCTGCAGAAATCTCACCCTTCGAGTTCGACACACAGTGCGAAGAGGCTCAGCCCCAGAAGCCAATCGAGTCCTGCACATCACTTTTCGAGTCACAGACTCCTTCCTGCCTAGACCAGCGCCTCCGTGGGAATCAGGTGAGCGTTACACCCCGATACGACATGTGCTGCTAAGTTTCTTGTACGTGAGGTGTTTCCTAGATGGTGTGTGTGCGAAGTCATTGGTGGCTCCCCAAAGTGATCTCCATATAGACTACCTTCTGTCGCTTAACCTCACCCGGCATAAGAGAGAGAGCTATTTTTCAGCAAAATCAATAGAAGCCTGTCACAACATTCCTGCTGTCCTTAAATTGTTCGGTAGGACAGCAGTGATATTTACAGCCATATTCATGCAAGGAATTCAGACGGCAGTTAATGCCAAGTGGTTATAAATAACTACATCGGAGGTGTTACAAACAAATACGACAAAAGGATTCAACGCGATTGGAGAAGAATTGAGGGCCATCAGAATCATGAACCTCCAGAACAGGTATGTCTTGGACTTGATTATAGCAATGGAAAGGGGCATGTGTGCCAAGATCAGGCCTTTTTGCCGTACATACATGCCAATGATGGAGAGAATGGAACCCTGACAGAAGCAAAAACTACGTTGTCAACCCTGCACATGAAAATGGAGGAAGAAATAGATGAAACTGAAGATAAAGACTGGTTTTCGTCCTTGTTCTTGTGCGTTCCAACCTGGCTGGCGAATGCTTTCAAGCTGCTTGGAGCAATACTAGTGTTGGTATTGCTGGGATTCTGTCTTGTTATAATAATCATAGGACATTGCAAGGCGACAGTAAAGAAAGCTATTAGGATGAAGATAATGATAGATGTAAATGATGTGACTGATGAGCACACACTGACAGAAAGCACCACCCACGACCACCTGAAAGGAAGTATTCTGGCCCCCCAGGAACCAAGTTTTATTACCCCCAGGATCATAGGAACTACGCGGGACATTGAGTGTTCTATTGCCCGACTGGCGAGTGTTGCCATATGACCTGAAGTGTGGGGTGATGAAGATATGGATTCTGAAGAAACCAAAATGTGTAGAAAAGGTGAGGATTCGAGCACAGGGGGAATGTAGAGAGGCAGATGTACACATCATCTATAGTGCCCGCCCCCTCACCTATTGGAAGAACAAGAAAAAACTGTGCATGACACCAGCTATCATCCCTATACTGCATCAAAGATATGAGAGACGTTATGCGCTCAAACAACTGTATCCAATGTACCCTCAAACTGATGTGGTAGAAAGATGCCTGCAGACACCACTGAACATAGAAGAGCTATAAGTGAAATCTGACAAGTGAAAATTGACATCATGAGAAGAAGACGCAAGTACGCACTGAAACGATATACAAATACTTCAAAAATGAAAATGTGGGTCGGCCACCAGGGGGCGCGCGGATGAGTCGCCTCTCCGTGTGAGCGCTCTACACAGGGTCCGGAAAGTGGCAGTGAGCCCCCACTTCGAGACCCCCCCCAGAGCTGATTTTTGACCAAGAGACGTGGGAAGGTGTCCCCCCCACCTGAGAGAAAACCCGGAGAAAATCGGAAGCGGCATCGTGGTGAAATTAACGCCGGCGCTTTGAGGCCTTCGGCGCGGCGTGAGTTCCGCGGAACTCCCAACCCGGGCCTGCGTATACGCGGGAAGTGCCGCCCTCTGAGTCTGATCCGGCGCACTTCTCGGTCCTCCGCGTGGAACCGGCTGCGCACCTCTGCCAAGGGCGGTTGATACCCCCACCGCGACACGGTAGGCGGACCCCTCACCCCCCCTGCAAAGCTCAGGAGGCCCTGGTGGCTTGGTCCTTCACGTCCCCCGCGTTGGCGGGTGCTAACGTCGCTTCACGACCCGGATGCTGTGGGAGGCCTCCCTTTATGGACCCTAAAACCAGGCTAGCGAAATATACGTTTTCACCAATTGCCAGATCCCCAGGGCCCTCCTTGATTTCTATAATGTCGACTGCAGGATCCGAGGCCACCGCGACCAAGGCGGATGTTGCTGATTTGCTTGCCGAAATGAGGGGCATGCGAGCAGATATTGGCAATAGGATAGACAAGATCACGCAGAGGATCGACAAAATGGACGATAGGCTCGAACAGGTTGAGCACAACCAAACATCTCTGAATGTGCTGGAAGCACAGATGGATCACCGAATCGCAGATATATCGGACAGAGAGAATGAACTGCGCCTTAAGGTCGATGACCTCGAGAACAGGGAGCGCCGGAACAATATCCGAATATTTGGTCTTCCTGAGAAAGAGGGCGAAACCGAACTGGACCTGAAGCAATCGTTGCATGCCATCCTGAAGCTCCTATACAACGATGACTCAATTGACGCGCCTAAAATTGACCGCATCCATAGGGCCGGAGGTAGACCGGGGGCCCCGAGATCGGTCCTGGCCCGATTCCATAACTATGCGGACAGAGCGCGAATCTTGGACAAGGCCAGAAGCGCCCCACAGCTGTCCTTGGAGAACTCCGTCATTTCACTTTTTCAGGATTTGTCATCCCTCACGTTGGCGATGAGGAAAAAGTGCTCTCCGATCACGAAAATGTTGAAAGACAAGGGCGTCAGGTATCGCTGGGGGTATCCATTTTCCCTCACTTTCGAATGGGAAGGCTCGACAAGGAGACTTGTCTCGGAGAAAGACATTGCTGACTGTACGACGGATCTGCTGGGTGCGCCGGAGGGTGCTCCCTCTCATGAGGATCAAGGATCATCTGGTGGTGAATGGAAAGTCAAGGCTTCGCGGCGAAGAAGGATTCCAGGCTCTAGAAAATACAGAAAAATGAACACCTCCCAAGATATGGAACATTGACAGGGTGCCTGAGGTACTTTGACATACTATTTGGTTAGAGGTAAACTGGGAAAATTACTCCACCACGGAGGTTACGAACTCTCATGTGCGAGTCGACCTCCCTATATGTGACTGACTGTGAAAGGTCGCCTCCTCCAAGTGTGAGGTATTGTTAGCTCGATGTCTCGCAGATGTTAGAAATGTGATAAGGCATAATATCTCTGCTCCGCTAGCTCCTGGGGGAGGGTAAATGTCTCTGTTACTGAATTATTGTTATCGTTAAGTGCACACAAAAGTTGGGGGCTCACTGATATATATTATCCTATTATGATAGGACCGCCTGTTTTGCGGTCTTCACGGGTGGTCCGAGTTCGGCTGGGTGATGTCAACCTGGGCGAATCGGGCGCCGAATGTGTTGGGGACGGGGAGGGGGGTGGGGGAGGGGGTGGTTGGGGAACACACTTCTCACACTGATTTTGACACGACGTACACGCAGACACACCTTGCGCACACCGAGGCCCACGATATGCTCCAGATGAGTTGGTCGTCGGTCTCCATGGGATTCTCTGGGAACCAATCCCATCACGACGACCCATGCATAGCGATGGCCGACAGGAAATGTGCCGTGGCACAGAGGGAATGGCCGCCCACGATCAACAATTACACTCAAGATGGCACTCACACCCCGTAGGGACACATTACGCATTTGCACACTCAACGTCAAAGGCTTGAACTCTCCCACAAAACGGTCGATGGTGGCCAGGGAATTTAGAAGGTCGAATGTAGACATCTTGTTCCTTCAAGAAACGAGATATCGGAAGGGAGAGGAGAAAGCCATCCCATCACGTGATATCGGGCTCACCTACTGGAGCTCGGGTATACTCAAAAAGGCAGGGGTGGGAATTCTGGTTCGTAAATGCCTCCGAATGACAACCCTTGACATATGGACGGACAATGAGGGGAGGGCGATCACGGTTGTGGGCAATATAAGGGGCACGACGATTACTCTGGCCACACTCTATGCACCCAATCAAGGGCAAAATCGCTTTCTCCATAGAATCTCTGAAAAAGTCTTCAATATGGCTAAGGGATACACGGTCCTGGGCGGAGACTTTAACATATGGATGGATAGCTCTATTGACAGACAGACCAGGGCTGATGCTTTAGACCCTCCCAACACTCGAACTGAGGCTGAAATTAAGTCTACCCTTGATCTTTATGGCCTTGTAGACAGCTGGCGACATCTACACCCGTCGGAAAAAGGCTTTACCTTTCACTCCCTCCCCCACGACACACTCACACGCATCGATTATATCTTTCTCTCTAACGATCTTCTACGTGTACTGCAAGCTGCCACTATATACCCCTCCGCTTGGTCAGACCACGACATGGTCACAGTTGACATATCCTGGGGTGAGCTGTCGCCGCGCAACACAAAATGGAGGTGTAATGACTCCCTCTGGGCCGACCCGGTCTTTAGAGAGACCTTTGAGATAGAGATTGAGCAATTCTTTCCGACTAATGATACTGGGGAAGTAGGGAAGGTAGCTGTATGGGAAGCAGCCAAGGCTACTTGGAGGGGTATCCTTATAGGGGAGGGGGCCCGAAAGAAAAGGGAACGTACAATATTAGAAAGGGGCATCAGGGAGAAGCTTGCTGTGGCACAGAATCTGGCGCAGACCACCCCGGCTGATAGACCAAAGTACTTAGCTGAAACTAAGCAACTTAGAGAAGAATTGAGGATTCTTATTGCTGGCAAAACGGCCCAGACCTTGCAATACCTTAAACAGAAATACTATGAGAAGGGGGACAAGGCAGATGCTCTCTTGGCGGCCCGCCTCCGTGCGCAGAGAGCAGAGAGATGGGTCGACCAAATTGAGAGGAATGATGGCACCCTGATAGATACAACGGTCACATCCCCGAAGGACATACAGGAGGCATTTGCCTACTTCTATGAGGACCTATATATGTGTGACCCCCCTCCCCCTGTAGGGAGCGTGGATGCATATCTTGTGGGGGCGCGTCTCCCCGCCCTCACGGGCGCGGAGGCCGAATCTCTAGACGCTCCGGTCACTGGGGAAGAGGTGGAAAGTGCCATCAAGAGGCTGAAAATAGGGAAGGCCCCGGGGGAAGATGGATTTACACCGGGTTTCTATAAAGCATTCTCCACCCTCCTTGCACCCTTCCTAGCATCCTTGTTTAATCACATTCTTGACACTGGGCAGGCCCCTCCGTCCTTTTCTCGGGCCCTATTGGCTGTAATTCCCAAGGAAGGCCGAGACCCTAAACACTGTAGCTCTTATCGGCCCATCTCACTTCTTAACATCGACGCCAAGGTGTATGCTAGGGTCATCGCGGCTCGGCTCGAAACATATCTCCCTAGACTGGTGCACTCTGACCAGGTTGGCTTTGTTCTAGGCAGGCAGGGCGCAGATACCATGCGAAAAACACTCCACTTATTATACGAGGCACAGGGAATGGAGGGGGACCCATTGCTCTTATCACTTGATGCTGAGAAAGCTTTTGATAGGGTGTCCTGGGACTTTCTAGAAAGAGTATTGGTCTCATATGGGTTGGGATCCAGACTCTGCCGTGCCATTAGAGCATTGTATGCCTCCCCTACGACATCGGTGGCGGTGAATGGGGGATACTCACGTTGGTTCCCCCTTGAAAGAGGTACGAGACAAGGCTGTCCACTGTCGGCGATATTGTTCGTCATGTCCCTTGAACCGCTGGCGCAGAAACTAAGAAATGACGGTAGAGTCAAGGGCATCACGGTGGGAGAAAGAGAGTACAAACTGGGGCTATATGCGGATGACATCTTGCTTCATTTGACCGACCCCTTGGCCTCAATCCCAGCTGCGCTTGAAATAATTGAGGAATACGGCGCGCTGGCCGGCCTAAAAATCAATACGGAGAAATCAGTCCTCCTCCCGATTGATAAGAGTAGAGATTCTGAGATCGCACGCTTTGCCCCGTTGGGAGTCCAAGTCAGCCTCACTACCCTCCGTTACTTGGGCGTTAATGTTACCCGTGACTTCGATTCCCTATATGGTGCTAACTTCCCCCCACTGCTACTTGCCTTACAGAAAGATAGCCAACGGTGGTCTAAACTCACAATCTCCTGGATGGGTCGTTTAAATGCCATAAAGATGGTCTTTCTCCCCAAGATATTATATTTGTTCCAGATGCTCCCCGTTAGGTTGCCCCCGGAATATTTCGTAGATGTGCGAAAAATGTTTTTGTCCTTCTTGTGGCAGGGCCAAAGACCCAGAATCCCAAGACCCTTACTCCAGCTCCGCAAAGACAACGCGGGAGTAGGCCTCCCGGACATGGAAACATACTACAGGGCGGCGCAACTTAGAGTCCTTGTCCCACACTTTAGGCAACGCTCGGAACCCCAGTGGATAGCCTTAGATAATTACCACCTTCGTCCCTTTATTGTGCCTGAATGGTTATGGGTCCCCAGATCCCAGTTACGTGAAAGTGTTAGATCTCACCCTATCCTAGGTACATTATGGGCTATTTGGAGACCAGGCAAGAAAATGGTTGGAGTCACGACGTGGCCATCCCCCCTGGGTCACCTTTGGTCTCCAGGGATCCGTGACGCCATACCGGAACCGGGAAGCTACGAAACATGGTACCAGGCGGGGCTGGAAAGAGCAGGCCAATTATGGCGTGGGGGAACCTTCGTAACTATACAAGAGCTCCAGGAAGCGCTTGGCATAGGAGCACTCTCGGTCTTCCTCTATCTGAGACTCAAAGGGGTGATGACAAGGCCTGTATGGAAAGACCAGCTGCAGAGGGACCTTACCCCTTTTGAGGCGATCCTTGATCGATGTACAGGCTCCAGTGGTCTGATCAGTGCTATGTATTCGGCCATGATCGAGACTGACATCTCCCCTTCTTTGGTGCTCAAGGGCAGATGGGAGGCGGATATGGGCAGACAGATCTCCGAAAAGCTGTGGCTACACATCTGCAGACGCACTGCGAAGTCCTCAATATCCTGCCAATACAAATTGCATGCTATAAAACTTTTGTATAGATGGCAGTATGACCCGATCAGGCTCGCCAAAATGTACCAAGGTGTTAGTCCATACTGTTGGAGGGGTTGTGGGGAGCGGGCTGGCTACTGGCATATGTGGTGGGGGTGTACCATGGTCCAGACTTACTGGTCGGAGGTTCTTAGCTGGATCAGGGACCTGGATGATGAAGAGAGGGTGATGCAACCAATGTTTGTCCTCTTCGGTCTGATCGAAACAGGAGACGACGTTGTGAAAGCGCCTAGGATGGTACAGGGCCTCCTGATGGCTGCGCGAGCTTGCCTCACCATGGTTTGGAAGCGGCCCAAGCTCCCTAGTAAAACCGAATGGCTTGGGGTGGCACAGAATCTCTACAGAATGGACTGCCTGACCGCTACGTTACGCGGAGATCGTACTAATGTTGAAAGTGCCTGGTCTGAGTTTAGAGCCAAGCATGCCCCGTAAAGACAAAGTGTGCAATACATTGTTGTGATTTGTGTCAATAATAGTAACAAATGAAGATTTTTGTTGTGGCGGCTCTCTGAGTTGCGTTATGTGTAATGGTCGGTCATCATACTCATATTCGAAGTTCTCTGGTGTTGTCTCGCTGTGCAAGGAGGTTTCCCAACCATTTATTTGGAGATATTAGAGAAGGGGGGGGAGGGGGGAGGGGGAGGGGTGCGACTGGGCGTTGTTGTTCTTGTTCACTATACTGTTCACTTTTCAGGAAATACTGTACAGGATTTATGTTGATGATACTTCTCTCTTGTGCTCTTTCTACTTATACACTGAAATTTCTTCATCGCAATGTAAGTGAATGTTCAACTTGTATAAACTCAATAAACTTTGAATTTAAAAAAAAATGAAAATGTGACTCAAGTAACTAAGTGAAAACATATATGCGAATTTGAAGAAATCATATACACTGAGAAGAGATGAGGTAGATGTACATGAGCAGAAGCGCAAGGTAGACAAGATACATAGAAGCGTGCTGCAGTAGAAAATATAACACAGGTAAAGCAGCCATGATGAAAAAATGGACGTTGACTCTGTATAAATAGTAAGCAAGAAACCAAGTCTTCAGGGCTGAAAGGCGCTGGAATACAAATGTGTGCAAGAACAAAGATTATTTTCTTGGCTCAGGATCAAGGATGCCGCAGCGAGAAGCAATTGTACGGCACGGCAGGAGTCGAAGAGGATAAGCCACATATGCATGATGTATTTTAAGTAAAGGAGTGAACATTTGCAAGTGCCAAGTATTGAACAATGAAAGATGCAGAAAGCATACGCAAGACAGAGCAACCAAGTCTCCAGAGGCCAAGATGAGTAATGGCACCCAATATACAGGCCGATTCACGGAATTAATGTGCGCTTAAATTTTCAGCGCAAGCGTGCGAAAGCGTGCGAATCGTAGTGCCAGTGCACAAATCGCAGAGAAACCCACGCACAGCGATTCATGGAAGTCTGTGCGCACACGGCTCCAAACAGTGTGCACTATGTGCACAGCGAAATCACACATAGCGCGGCGCACACAACAAAAGTAGGAGGAACAGATGGCGTGACACGCGGAATGGAGAACAACGCGTGAAAATGTGGGCGTCACGGGGGAAGTACAGGAGGCAAATGCGCGGAACGCCCACACGCACATTCAAAACACGTATTCATGGATTTGGACGGGGCTAACGCGTGCTCCAAAAAAGACGCGCTAATCCAGAAACACGTACGCCAGCAGGAAGCAGGCGTACGTGGACCCGTGCAGCATAAAAGTGCACGCAAACAACAAACAAGCTCAGACGCCAGGATGAATACACCGTTCCTAGCAGCAGTGGTCGTGGGATACCGCAGGAGGAGTAGGAGGATAGTCAGGCCCAGAATTTTCACACTCAGAACCAGCATTTTTGGGATGCCAGATGACCAGGTGAATGGGAGGTACAGGTTTCCACCTCACATAATACTCGACCGGGTGAGTGAGTGGGAGGATGACCTCAGATCACCCACCCTGTGCTCCCAAGCGCTCAGCCCCCTGGAGAAGGTCCTCAATGTACTGCACTTCTTGGCCACTGGATCATTTCAGCGGACAAGTGCTATAGTGGGGGGGGGGTGTCACAGTCCACGCAGTCACGCTGCCTACACCAGGTCTTGGCCATCATGACTGCACGCCCATCACTCCGCAGGCACCTATACCTGCCCAGAACACCTGCAGAAAGGCAGGTAGCCGTCCAGGATTTCTACGGGGTGGCACAATTCCCCAAAGTCCTAGGTGCCATTGATTGCACCCATGTGGCTCTACATCCTCCCAGGGCATCAGAGCACATCTATAGAAACCGCAAGCACTGGCATTCCATCAACGTTCAGGTAGTATGTGATGCCAAGGGAATCATCACCTCAGTATATGCCAACTATCCAGGGTACACCCACGACAGTGTTATTTACAGAATGTCAACCCTAAACCGGGACCTAGAAGCTGGGCGGCATGGCGATACATGGCTGCTCGTGAGTATAAATGCCATAGCACATGCATGCATGTCAGATACTGAGTAATGTCACAACCCCACTAATGATACCCATCACCACCTCCCCAGGGGACTGTGCCTACCCTCTGAGCACCCACATGATGACGCCAATTCGGAACCCCACCACGCCACCCGAGGTAAGATACAACACAGCCCACATTGCAATCCGGGGCATAGTGGAGCGCACATTCGGAGTGCTCAAGTCACACTTTCGCTCCCTTGACCGTTCTGGCAGGCAGCTGTTATACGTTCCCCCAGTAGTGTGCAGGATCGTAGTGGCAGCATGTGTCCTGCACAACGTTGCAACACGCCGGGGCCTGCCCGTGGACATGGTGGTGCCCCCACATCCCCAACCACATGCACGCCCGCTGCGCGTGGGAGGGGAAAGAGCACGGGGTGAGGCAGCCCGTACGCAGCTGGTGGCTAATTACTTCACCTAAAATCACACCCCTGTGGAGTGCACACAGCCCTGGCACATACCATCTGACAATCAATGATGATGACATAAGGGACAGTCAACTGTCACACCCATACCAGCCTGAGATTGGTCACCTGGAAGTGTTACATTGTGTGCATCCCTACACAAACACCACCAATGCTGTGTCATCAAAAGACACACTTCTATGCTGCTAAATTCATTACCCCCTTGCAAAATACAACATGACAACAGTGCAATGTCACCCAACCCCTCCCCAGCACCGCCACCCAACATACCATGGCATGTCATGCTATGTGAGAGCAAACAAAGCAATCCCCAAAACCTGACACAAGTGTCACAAAGTACAGTGTCCCTAATGGAAACTGGCCACACACAATATGCTCCCAGTAATGTAGAACTAACAACCCACATGACCAAATACTTACCAACAATACAATTCAGCTACACAACCTCAAACATAGCAAAAACATGACAGTACTAAGTTAAAGTAGTAGTAGTCTTACAACCTGATTATGCCAGTACATCGACCCCTTCCAACTGTACAGTGTTGCTGCCACGCAAATGTGTAAGTGCACTGCTTACAACATGAACTCCATATCAAAAGTAGACGGCCTTGTGAAGACATGAGGAATGAACTTGAAAATTAGGAGGAAGACATGGATGCACAAGCACATATCAATACACCATGCAGTGTACAATACAATAACAATATCCACTAGGAATATATACACAGTATTGACTACAGACTGCCCACACAGCTCATGGGAGTCCAACGTCACTGTGTAAGTCACTGTCACTTGGGCACACCCTTTGCAAGCCCATGGAAACGGGAAGCAGGAGGGGTGTGTGTCTCACTAACCCAAGCATCTAACCCAAACTCAGGACAAGCCTGCATGTGCCCAGCCGGAATACAGTGGGGGGGTGGGGGAAGGAGGCCACCCAGGAGGTCCGAGGACAGGGTGCGCACCAACAGCCACCTGTGTGGTTGTTGGGAAAAAAAACACCTCCATGGGCTCATTGCCTGCATGGCTATGCCAATGTGGGAGAACTGCTGCTGTCGCTCTCATCACCCTCTGCTGCTGCATCAGGAGGTGGTGGTGCTATGGGAGGCAGCCCACGCAAAGCCCTGGTATGGTCCTCCATGGCAGCAAGCATGCGGGTGTGGAAGGTCTAGTTCTGGAGGATTATAGTGCGGAGATCCCCATGCAGCACCTGACGTGATGGCCAGATCTCCTGCCGAGTTGCCTGCATCTCAGCTGAGAGCGAACTTGTGAGCCGCTCCAGCTGCTGTTCTGTCCTCAAGTTAGTGGAAGCCTCAAGGTCAACAAGAGTCTCCCTGAGGTGATGGAGTTCTATCCTCAGGGCTTCCCTGTGGCCCTGGGACTCTATTGATATCGATTGGCATAGAGTCTCCAGTGCCGCCCGTCTGTCCCTGTTGGACGCCAACATGTCCTCCCTGTGTGATTGGCAAATGGAGTCTGTTGCCTGCTGTAGTTGCTCCATCTGCCTTTCAGGGGGGACAATGCAAGTGGCCACCCTCTCCATTGCTTGAGCCATCATCTCAACTGATGCTGCCTGTTGGGTTGCCATACCGTACATGGATTGTTCCCATACGGTATTGCCTGGTGGTGTACGGCCACCGCCTCGGCGGGCACCACACCTGTTTGGGGCAAGGCGATCTGCGCCTTGCTGTGCCGGCACTGCCTGAGGCTGCAGGTCTGCATTCCCCCTCTGATCTGCTGGCCCAGGAACAGGATCAGATGTTGTGGAGTGTGACGCTGCATCCGTAACCGCCAAAGGCGGACTTACCAACACTGACATCCCCATAGAGGGTTCTACCCCTGGTGCAGGTGGGTTGGACAGAACAGAATCCCTGCCAGAAACACTTACCTGTGACGGCACATAGGTCTCATCATCCGAATCAGCACCTGAATAGAAGTCTGGGGAGGTGCACCCAGAGAGACCCCTGGACAGAATGGTCTGCAGCAAGATTGGGTTCTCACCCACCACCACACCACGTCCCCAACTGGTGCCCGGTCGTGCCTGACATTGCTCCTGGGTCTGCACCATCTCCTCAACAGCATCAAGTGCGCGTCATCCCCTGCAAAAACATGACAGACAAAAAATGGAAACAGGCATTAGCACCATAGCACACAAATAGGCCTGACAAGCTACAGAACCAGTACATGATTTACACCTGTCCCACATGACTATAACCCTCCCATGCATGCACTGTCACTGAGTTGGAAGGGAAGGCAAAAGGCAGACACTGATGACACCAAGATGGAAGAGCAACACATCTGCTGCATGCTGGGTAGCACTGCCATCACACATTGGCCTGTGAGTGGCATGTCCAATACACATACATGACACATGCCATCACACAGATGGCATGTACCATAGCCATTGTACATTCCACAAGTACATCCATATGTCAGTGAATGAGTACTGTCAGCCATCCATGTGAGATGGACATGATGAGATGAAAAATGCTACATAGTGTGACAGAATACGCATTTGCCACACACTGCAACACACCCAGTGTACAAAAATACAGTGATTGCAGGCCGATGTACACATCAATGGTTGTGCACTTCAACATGACAGGAAACAACTATCATGTTCCACATTCAAACAGGCCCCAAAAATGTATATGATCAGGCCAATAATCAATCAGCCTGAATGGTCAAATCATTCACCTAACACGGTAACACATGTGGGCCAATGTGGGGTTCATCAATGACAGAAGCATGTCACAAATGTGACAATAGGGCTGCGGAATGCGTAGCAAAAGTGGGAGAATTGAAACAATCAGCCTGAACGAACACTGAAAAATACAAACAATGTTGTTGCAAGATGCCACTTCAAGGGCAACTGCCGTAATGTTGCGCTAAATTAATACTGTGGGCAGAAGGGATACTGTCACACCCAAATCCAAGGCCGCTGAATGTTTTGGATGAAGCACATGGGTGACCCATACCACCCAGGCACACACACCCTCACCTGGCACTCAATCAGAACCCGTCACCCAAACAACATACACATGCATTACACACACATGCATGGGCACTCACTGGACAATGCATCATAATCAGGTAGTTCTCCCACACCTTGGATCTGTTCCTCTGTGACGAAGGCCCCAGCAACAGACTCATGTTCAGTGAGTTTGTTGTCCTCTTGTGGAGATCCACCGCCAGTCACCAGAGTAGCGGCATGATTTGAGGCCAGCTTGTTCTTTGCTCTGCGTTTCAGGTTATTTCACCGCTTGTAGCAATCATCAGCTGTGCGCCTCACAAATCCAAGGGCACTTATGCGGTCCGCGATGGTCTGCCAGTGTGCCCTACGTTGACCAGGTGTGGTCTTGCACCCTGCAGTCACCAACATTTTGCGGCTATGTGCCGACACATAGGACACAAGTGCATCAAGTTCTGCGTCATTAAAGCAAGGCTTCCTTGACGTGCCGGAGTGTGTAGCCGTGTCTGGGGTCTCAGCCTGTCGTGCCAGAGCACCCTTCTTCCTCTTCTTTAAAGGTGGAGCGGAGCCAGAGTGGCTTATGCCGCTCTGGTCAGTAGGGGCAGAATCACCGGTGGACTGGGTAGTAGGAGTGTGGGAATGCACAATGACCATAGGTCTTGATGCAGGCATTGGTTGCAGGGTAATGTTGGCAGGGGGAACGTCAGTTTGATGGACCTGGACTGACACTGTCCTGGCTGGGAGAGTCAGAGCTGGGGCAGATGGAGCTGCAGCTGCCCCTGCAGCCTCCCCACCCTGCATACTTGGGGCAGCAGATGACATAGCTGCCCAGATCCACGTGGCTTGGTGGCAACAACTTGCACCGCCACACGTGGCCTAGACTTGCTGACCTGGAAGTCAGCCTGGGAGTCATCCTGTGCCAGGTCAGGTGCCACAATGGGCTGGTCCAACAGGTGCTGAGCTGGGATGGTGTCAGCCACGTTTCCCTCAACCATGTGGAGGGGGGAATGGGTGTCCCTGATTGTTCCTCCACACATGGGGGTATAGGGGCACCCTGCAAATCCCGGCCACATCCCCTACTGCGCCCACCACGCCCACCTTTTGAAGGTCGGCCACCTTTGCCTCCCTTACCGCTTGGTCGCCTCCCAACCATGGCACTGATGTTGTTGTGTGTATGGGAGTTGCAGTAAACTATTGTCCTGGGCGATTGGGGGTCAAAGGGGTAGGATACTAGATGGAATTCGTACCTAGTGCTCTAACAAGGCTGTCTGTGACCCCTGGGGGAAGATGACGGGTCACGCAATGCACAGGCAGCCCAAAATCAAAAATTAACATGCACGCAACCCCTCGTAGACCACGTGCGTGAAAAAATGAACCCGCACTACGCTGTGGCACCCAGAAACACAAAAATAAGCGTACGCGTAATACACGCAGCTTACAATGACCTCTGAAGGGGAACGTGACACACGGGGCAAGCACAGTTGCTAAGTACGTGCGGAACTCACCGTCTGCCTGGAAAAAGAAGGTGAAAAATACGCGCGTGTGCGCGTTGGCAACACCCCAGCCAAAAGAAGAATTGTACGCTGTCTGAGGAGACAGGACAAAAGGAGAAGTGAACTCTTTTTGAGGAAGCGGGCTGAACAAAAAATCAGAAAAGAGCTGTCAGAGGTAACAGGGAGTACGAACTAGAAACTCTGTGAAGTAATCGCGTGTGAACCGGCAAGAAGTACAGATTTCACCCACTCGCTCTCCACGAAAAGCACATACAAGGAAATGGCGTCCTACACGCAGCTTTTAAACTGACCCACACATACACGTCAGATACACGTGTACGCGGGCCCTTTCCTCCAATTACACGCAATGACACTCAGACGTGCAGTTTTTCCACGTGTGCTCTGTCATCACATGCTATGAGGGAAACGCCCGTGCGCGTAATGTAACTTACGCGTTTACGCGCTAAGGCGATGACACTCGGACGTACAGTTTTTCCACGTGTGCTCTGTCATCACGTGCTATGAGGGAAACACCTGCGCGCGTAATGTAGCTTACGCGCTAAGGGCCTTTGGTCCAATGAAATCACGTGCGTGTGCTGACGCGCTTACGCGCTAAGGCCCTTTCCTCGAATTACACGCTGACATGCAATTTTTTCACGTGCCAAATCACTCCGTATCAAGCTGGCCACGCATACGGAAGACCACGCTCCTGCCCTGAAGGCAATTATCCTGCCCCCCAGAGTCCTGAGCATGCTCCCACTTGCCATCTGCTGCTGCCTGACTGTCTGCTGCCCACGTGCCCTGCTATTTGGTACCTGCACATCAGCCATCTGCAGGGGTCCAGTTGCTGTGTCCACCCCTGCTGGAACCGAAGACTCCCGACTGGGATACCATCGCTCCACAGCCCAGCCCCAGGGCCCAGTTGCCCACCCACTCCTGCCACTGGGGTTGCCATGTCGGGCACATCTCCATCTGGCACCCCTGGCAACCCCCAGCCAGAGAGGCAGAGGGCCACCAGCTTCACTGCCACCGAAGTTGGTGTCCTGGTGGAGCATGTCCTGGGGCATTATGATGCCCTCTGCGGAACATCACACGCCAACAAGGAAGGACGGGAGAGGATCTGGGACGACGTAGTGGTTGCCATCAACGCAGAGGGGGTGGCAACCCGTGACATCAAGCACGTCCAGAAGCGCTGGGAGGACTTCAGGTCCAGGGCCCTCCACAAGGCCCGGCGCCTTGCGGAGGGGGGCCGGGCACACATGAGTAACATCCAGATGAAGGTCCTGGAACGCATAGGCCCAGCGCTCCACGCCCAGATCCTTCAGAGGCAGACCCGTCTGGAGTTGAGCGGTAAGTGGCCAAGCATTGCTGTGTGAGACAGGGCATGTTGCAGTGGGCTGATAGTCTGATGTTTGCCTGTATGTGTGACATAGGCCATGTATGGATGTGTGTGTGCAGGGACATCATGGTCATGCATGTGAGATCAGTTATGTGTGAACCACATGTTTGGTGCATGAGTTTTAATGCAACTGGGGAGCTCTATGCGGAATGCACACATGAAAGCATGGCTGTCTCTGTTCCTGGACATGAAGGGGGGGGGGGGTGAGGAATGGTTGCTGATGTCATGTGCATGTATGGTGCACATGTGTGTGTGTGTGCCTGAAAAGTATGTTTGTGACTTTGAAACCCCATGGATGCATGTGACTTTGAAGGCAACATCTTGGTTTACAGGGGCAGATCTACAAGGATGTTGATGTTGATTGCAGGCGCCAGGACTTTTTCTGCATGTGTGTTGTGTGCATTCACCCATGTGTTGTGGAAAGACAGGATGGAAGTGACATTTGACAGTGCCACTCATGTGTTATTGCTTCCTGTCTAGGGTATTTTGTACTGTACGTACCCTGATGCTTGTGTTCTATGTCTCCCTCTACGCAGTGTCAAGTGAAGAAGGGGGCGGGGACGGCGCTGTGGAGCCAAGCGGCAGGGATGCCTCCACTGGGCGGTGACGCAAGGCCCAGCCACCCTCCCAGGAATTACCATCATCCGGGAGCGAGGGGGCTGGTGCTGCATCTGCCACAATGGCTGTGGCGGATGGGCCGAGTGAGCCCCCACAGGGGCTTCCCATGGCGGAAGACGGTGTGGAGACATCCAGGTTGGTGGTCTCCACAGAGGGGGAGGAGCCTGCTACTGAGCCGCACATGGGGCCTGGTGGGGGTAGTACCACTGGTGCAAGTGGTGCAGTCCAGGGCCAGGGTCAGAAGGCAGCACAGGTCACCGCGGAAGGGCCTGTGCATGTCGCTGTCCCTGACCCTGTGACTGCACCACCATGCACCAGCAGGGAGGCCCCGTCCCAGGCCCGTCCTCAGGTAGGGGAGAGTGCCATGTCATCTGCCTCTCCACTACCTACGAGGGGTCCCACGAACATATGGGCACCGTCCTGGTTGGTGTTGCGTTGCGCACGCATGTCATTCGTGATGACATGCGTTCTTCCTGGGCGGAGAACGCACGCCATCACGGAGAGCAGCATCGTGACGTGGCACTGCTGGGAGGGGCCCTGGTTGGTGGGTTCCTACATGTGTCGCGCACTATGGCGGACCTCTCCTCCTCTGTGGAGACTATGCGCCAGTCGTTCTCCACACAGTCTTCCGGCACAGATTCCACCAGGGCCCCCTGTGGACCTGGCCCGACCAACGCAGCCAGCTTGGTGGAGCTCACATCTCTGCCACAGTCGGGAGTCGGAGGCCCAGCAGGGGTGGACACCACAACTGGAGACCAGCTGATGGAGGATGTGCAGGCACCATCAGACACGGCACATGGACAGCAGGAGCAGGCTCTAGTGGGAGCAATGATGGCTCGGGGCCATCAACATCGGAGGGGCAGGCATCGGCCAGAGGGCAGGAGGATCCAGGAATGGGAGTGTCTTCCGTGTGGCACCGGTTGGGCCAGCAGATAGGTGCGGAGCAGCGGCGGCGGAAGAGGCGCGGCTCACAATGGTCAGGGCAGAGTTCTCCATGCGTCGGGCTTTGAGGCGGGCAGAGTGCCTCGAGGCAACTCGCAGGGAGTTGGAACAGGCCATGACTGCCTCCCTGCGAGACCTCAGGGCCAGGACAGAGGCCCGCCTCCGGCAAATAGACATGGAGTTCGATGATGCCCTGGCCCGGGACACCACAGAGTGAGCCGCTGGACTTGCCCGCCGCCATTGTATATAGTTAGATAGTGTTAAGTTTCCTTTCGTTTTTTCATTATTTTGGTTGCGCTTGGACAATGCACCACGTTTTTGTATATAGTTTTTTATTAGGTAGTATTTTTGATAGGTTTCATTTCATCAGTTGGGCTCATGGGCCCTGGATTGTTCATCTGTACATAGTTCACCATTGGATTATTCTCTTTTTTTTATTTTCACTATGGAACAATGGTTTTCACTTTCTTTTCTCCCTTGGATTTGCTTTGTTGGACTGTGACTTTGGACACCATTTCTTTTGGATTTCTTTGGATTATGATTTCTTGTTTTTTATTCTTTTATGGAAATGCAGATTTTCTTTTATTATTCCCATTGTTGTGTGTTGGATTTTGATTACATTCATGTTGTGTTTAATACATTTTTTTCTTCATACTTCGATGTGTGGTATTATCTCATTGGTTTCATGCATGTCATGATATGGGTTTTCACATTCACTTGCACCCATTGTGTGTGTGTGACGGACATGTGTTCATTTACATACTTGCCATTGGGGTTGTATCATGTAATTGCCTTTTCTATGTGGGTGGATGCAATACTTGGTTGGGTCTTTGGGCTGGGGAGGCTGGCCATAAGGGCCATGATTGAGGATCGTCATGACCTGGGGGCTGGGGGAGCAGGGGGACATGAGTGGGGGCCTGCTGGCAGGTGCCCTGCACTGCTGGGGGGTGGGGTTGCAGGGGGACATGAGCGGGGGCCTGCTGGCAGGTGCCCTGCACTGCTGGGGGTGCAGGGGACATGCATTGGTGATCAGTAGTGCAAGCTGGCATGTGGCTTGGCCGGGGGGCATGCCCATGGTGGATGGGTTGCCTGCAGGACATGACCAGGGGTGCAGGGTAGTCCCCTGTGGTGTGGGCTGCCTGCAGGGGCCGTGGAGGGTGTAGAGGGAACACCTGGGAGGACCCACACTGCCAATTCACGTGTAGGACTACCCGCGCACCTCGAAATACACGTACCCTGCTGAAATCGCGTGTGAAACTTCCTGTGAACCCCAGTAATACACGTACCCCGCTCGCACAGGGCCTATCGCGTGTGAAACTTCCCGTGAACCCCAGTAATACACGTACCCCGCTCGCACAGGGCCTATCGCGTGTGAAACTTCCCATGCAACTCCAAAATACACGTACCCTGCTGAAATCGCGTGTGAAACTTCCCGTGAACCCCAGTAATACACATACCCCAATCGCACAGGCCCTTTCGCATGTGAAACTTCCCGTTAACCCCCGTAATACATGTACCCTGCTCCAATCGCGTGTGAAACTTCCAGCGATCCCCAGTTATACACGTACCCCACTCACACAGGACCTTCTGTGTGTGAAACTTCCCATGCACCCCCGAAATACACGTACCCAGATCCAATCGCGTGTGAGACTTCCCGCGAACCCCCGTAATACACATACCCTGCTCCAATCGCGTGTGAAACTTCCCGTGAACCCCAGTAATACACGTACCCCACTCGCATAGGCCCTTTCACGTGTGAAACTTCACGCGAACCCCAGTAATCCACTTTCCCTGCTTGCCGTTTGCTGTTTGGCAGCCCTGTAAACTGGTCCAGGGTTAGCGCAGCCCTTTGCGCTGGATTGGGGATTTTGATGGATTTAGCTTGCGCAAGGGCGTTCTTGGGGGCATAACTGGCGCTGCTGCAGGGTCGCTGTGCCACTCTGAGCCACGGCTGGTTTTGGAGGCTAAAATCCATGAATACGCTGTGCGCGGAAATCGATTTTAGCGCACGCAGCTGTCGCAGCACGCGCACACTGTGCACCAGCCGCGTGCGCCACTTGTACGTGAAATTCTATGAATTACCCCCTATCAAATAGCACTAAATAGAAGGTCAGGATGGACAAAATCATGGTCTCCTCACATGTGATGCACAAAACAAGGAGCAATTCATTACGCTCCAGACGAAGATAGTACTTTACTTTATTGAGCTGATAATGAAGACGTATTTTGCCATATTCTTTGAGTCTGTACGGTTGTTTGGGTCTGAGATCATTTATTGGTAATTCCATCTGGCAATTGGAACGCTCCAGGTACTACTGCACAGGATTACTCCATGTCACCACTATGTGTAATGCAATGCCTAGCCGCTTTGTTATGCTATATGTCATTTGTAGGGTCCCTGACATCTACAGTCATGGCCTCGAAGCACTTTAGGGTAACTGGGAGTTCAGACTGTAGTTGGAACATACATGATAAAACCTACATTTCAGAAGCAGGACTTAACATTATAAGTAAACATTACACTTGTGGACAATTACCATTTTTGGCATAGAAGAGGAGTAATGTAATGTTATATTTGGCATTTCTATGTGTTGGATGGGGGGGGCTGTGTCATTTGCTAGATCAGTGAACAAGTGAATACTGGTATGAGACACAGCATTAATAGATGGAGAGAGGCTAGTGTATACACATGACTATCCCGAAAGCAAGTGATAGCAGTTGAGGGGTCGGTAATTGCCTGTTGTATACAACTTTACAGTCCAGGGCTTTCCTTTAACACATGATTGGTGTAAGGTGATTTGGTGAAGTTTGTTCAATTAAGGTCACCTAAAACTACAACTCCCAGAATGGTTTAAAAAAAATGAACAGTGGCTATGCCTCATCACTTTGACATCCGTTTTATCTTACTGAGCAGTGACTGATTATGGTAACGGTAGCCGTGTGTGGTTCTGGGTGGTGTTGAGGATGGTTGTGTACGGTTCTGGGTGGGAAAGCATGAAATTCGTGAGTAGAATTTCCATTAGATTAAAACATCCATTCTGAAGGGAAAAAATGATGTATGTATAGTTAAATAAGCATTACAAATTATATTCAAAAACGACCAAAAAGTAACCAAAATTAATTTTGCAAACCCCACAAGAAGCCATGCATCAAACTTTTTTAAATAACCCATACACCATAAATGTAGTATTGTGGTCAGTCGGGGCTGCCAACACTAATTTCAATAGCTGTTATTCCAGTGAATTTTTAATGTTTACATTCTGTGACTTGTAGCCTTGGATTCCCAAGTATAAAAATCTGAACTGCTAGTTGCAGAAAGCAAAGTCAAAACCTGACTGAGTAGTGACTCCCAAATGGAATGGGCCATGTTAGGAGGCATGCTCGGGGGGCGAATTGACCTTGGATGAAAAGGTGACTCCATTAAAACCACTTTCCAATCGTGGATTGTCATGTATTAAACTACTGCATCAATGGAGTTGTAGTATTGCTGAACGCATTGAACTGGAGTACCTGCAGAGCTCTCAAGTTTCAACATACCATTCATGAGAAAGCCACCCAGTCGTGACTTTTGTCATGGAGTTTTGTTTATTTAATTTTAAATTCTGGACCAGAAATCCCAGAATTTCGAGAGAAAAAGAACGTCGAAATTAGGTTTTAAAAGCAATGCTCTTTCAGTTTGTAGAGCGGGACACTCAGTGAATAGATGTTTCAATGTTTCTGGTAGGGTTTGGTTACAGAAGAATCGACAGTAGTCCTCACGTTGTGGAATTTGCTTATATCTGGCCTGTACATGCTTTGTTTTATCAATGTCCAATTTGAATCGTAGGATTATATTTCTGAAATTCTGATTTGGAAATCTGATCAAATATAATTCAGCATCTCAGTATTTTTTCTCAGTTAAAGGATGTTCAATACAGAGTAGATGTGTTTTACACAGATCTAACGTGTGTATCCAGTCCGATTTCCATAGTTCGGTTTTAGCCTTTTTCACATTATTCATTAGTGTATCTACTTGGATATCTGCTTTAGCCCTTACAATTTCCACCAGAGATGTCCACTTTTGAGGGAAAACTTGCTCGGATGTCATCATGTATCTGGTTATTTTGTACATTAAACTGCCGTTGTTGGAAGACATGTACAACTTCCTATACAGCCTTAGAATTTATACAAGGAGGGCAGATCAAGCTCAAATCTCAGCACACACATAGGCACACTTTGGGGCAAAGCTAGCTCTTTTTTCCAAAACTGCCCCTCAATTTTAGTCCAAAATAATTTATATTTGGGGGGCTTTGGTTTCCGCTCCATACAAAAGGATCGCAGAAGCTTTTTGTAAATAAAAAGTGATGGCTGTCAATCAGGAACATTTACCATATTTGCCTTGACTGATTCGCACTTGTGAGGTGACAGTTCGGAACTTAGTCTGCAGATCTTCAGAAGATGATTGATCTGATATGTGGTTGTTTACATTGAGCCCCAGATACTCATATTGGCCTATTACTTCAAGCTTGATGTTATTGAGAGACCATTGTATTCTAGTGGTCTTCTTCTTTTTGTTTGAGTAACAACACAACACCTTGGTTTTCTCTACATTGATCTCTACTAAGTTGGAAGCTGCATATTTCTCCAGACTTGTTAGCAGTTTTTGTAACCCTACTGGAGTCTTAGATAAAAGAATCAGGTCATCTGCGTACATGAGCCATGCTAGTGAAGATGATCCTAGGCGGGGTGGATTGCTTTGTGTTGTTGAGAAAGTGAGGCTCATATCTGCCATGAAATGATTAAATATCGAAGATCCCAGTAAACCACGACATGTTGATATTAATGAAGACAATTTGCCGTATGTGGTTAATCTAACTTAAATGGATGTGTCGGTATGCAGTTGTTTTATTAGGATTAATAAGGTCGATGGACATGCAGCATTCTGTAGCTTGCGAAGCATGAGGGCTCTACTTATAGAATCAAAACCTAACTTAAAGTCAATGAAAGCCATGTAGATGGGTTGTTTCACGTCTGTGTTTTGCTGTTGAATGGCTGTAATCGTTAATAGGTTGATCGATGTACCAAGTTCGGGTACAAAGCCCGTCTGGTGGGGGTCATAGAGATTTTTAGAATTGATCCACTGATTAAAATCCTGAAGGATCGGTCGTGATACTAGCTTACCCGCAACATTGAGTAAAGCTATAGGCCTATAGCTAGAGGTTTCTTGGCGGTTTCCCTTCTTAAAAATAGATACTATTATTGACCTATGCCAGGAATTTGGTATTAGCCTTGTGTCAAGGACATTTTGGAACACTGTGTGAAAAATGAAGGCCCAGTGCTATGGATTGGCCTTAAGGTTGTGATTTGTAAGATCATCGGGCCCCGGTGCTCGTGAGAGAATTAACTTGGAGATGTAAAATTTGACATCGTCTAAGTCAAATATCACTGTCAATTGCGTTTGTGTGGTTCGACTCTGAATTTCAATTCCATGATCTCTGCTTGCATAAAGAGTAGCAAAGTGTTTGGTCCAAGCCTGTTCAGTGAATGCGTTTATTTGCAGAGAGCCTTGCAATGATAGTGTTGCACTGTTTAGTAAATTCCAGATGGCACCTGAATTCTTAAATGCTAATTATTTCACCATCCTGCTGATATAGGTGTGATTTTCTGGATGTTATCCAGTTCCTGTATTTGAGTTTAATGCTCTTTGTGAGAGCTTGCCAGTTGTATGTGTGGACTCTATCTATTTGTCTTAGTGCTGCTCTCATAAGAGATTTGCGTGATTCGAGTTCTGGATTGTATTGATGCCTATGTTTAAACAGGGGTCTGCTGGTTTTGCAGTTCACCTCATTGAATAGTTGTAAGGATGTTGTATATACATCTTCAGGAATTGGATTAGTTTTGTTCTTCGTTATTTTTGACTTGATGAGATAATGCAGAGTATCTAATTTACAGGAAGTCCATGTTATGCGGGTGTGCCCATTGGACACTACTAAATCGCTTGTTGAGTGCATTTGATGAAGATCTGGTATGTGTTTGGGCCATCTCCACGATACGGTTAATTGCTCGTGGTCACTATAGGCTTGAGTTCGTACAGTGAAATCATCTAATGTTGAGAGCATATTACGGTCTGTATATATGTAGTCAAGTATAGCTTGTTGATTGTCTCGATGCTAGGTAGCTTGAGCAGGACATCACTCTCAATAGCTCCATTAAGCATTATTAGTTGGCGGGAATCTAAGACGGCAGCCCATCTACACTCTATATTCATTTGGGACTGTAATTTATTGCCTAGACAGTACAAATTCAGATCTACGATGAAGACAGTGCTGATATTAGGATCTGCAGCTATTAAATCAAGAACAGATTTCATACCATCAATAAAGGAATTTTCTTCAGTTGCCCTGTGATCCCAATAGATATTTGCCAATGCACTATATTTGGGGCCATAGATGATTTTTACCAGTAGAATGAAAGGATTAGGTTGAGCCCATATGTGTAAAGTCAAGCCAGTGCAGTTTTTGACAGCTACTAGGAGACCAGCCATGGGCCGCCCTCGGGCTTGTGTCAAGGCTGGTGTCATAACAATGCTATAGTCATTCCACACAGTAGAGTTTGATAGCCAAGTCTCCTGCAGTGCTATGATGCCAAAATTATGGAGGCTGCTATCTCTATTGTTAATTCGATGAGAATGACACATCGTGTTCCAGGATAGTAGTGCAAATGCCTGTAAGGCTGCAATCCTTTCATCATTTTATGGTTATGACAGAGCTTTTACTCATGCCTGGTGATGGTCAAGGTGTTGTCCTGTTTTGTGTTCAAATACGCTATGATCAGTGTTTGGAGCTTGTTTTGTGTATTGGCATAATGCCAATTTGTTTGGATTAAATGGGCTGGATTGTTCTTTATGGTTTTTCACTGTTGTATTATATTTATCATAAAACTCATAAATTAGAGTGAATCCAAGCTCAAATATGGGCTGCCTAACTTGCCAGATCAGGTTTAGAATAGCTCCAGATCGGATCCATAGCCTCGCGGTGGTCAAATCCGAGTCATGGAGAAATTCAACCTGTTATATGTCACACAAAGATAGAACTTCAAGATGTGGTACCTCTGAAAAGATGTTAAGAACCGATGATCGTTTAAGGTCGTATTTCTGCTTTAAATCCAACCTGCATTGAAATATCAGGATGTGGAAATTGGAAATGAATTACTCTATTTGACGCCTTGTCGGAGATGGAACGGTTAGTTGGTTTAATCATAGGTGATTCAGAAACTGTTTTTTTATGTGTTTGTTGGTCCACTTGACTTGCTTTAGTTCCTTGAATTATTGGAGAATGTGGTTGTAGATTATTGGTTTGTGATCACACTTCAACAAAAGAACCAGTGTTTCTGTGAGCTAGTGTGTTAATATTAAAATGTTGCCGTATTGAGTTCTCTAGCTCAGTTAGACGCTGGTCAATTGTAGTGCATTCATTTCTGTTAGGTTCAATGCTCAAGAAAGTTGGTTGTGCATTGATGGTCATCTTTTCATTAGTTGTTGTTGCCAATGTCGAGCATTTGTTATTTTGAGCTTCATTTCCGCCCACTAATTCATCCAAAGGTTCATGTATTAGGTCTCTGTCAGGTTTCTTCTTGCCATCGCAGGTTTTTTAACTTCGCAAGGCGAGTTTGGCATATTTTTTCATAATAGCTCTGCTCACCTCCAAAGTGCATTTGCTTGACTTGGTAAGAGCGTTTTCAATGATTGTTTAAGGACTGACTTTTTATGTTTTTGGTTTTCTTAGTCTGTGGCAGACTTGGTTTTAAACATTTTCTTATTTGCAGAGAATATGTCAAAGTCACCACGCGAGACCGATGCATCATGGCATGCTGTCAGAGTGGATACACTTGTTTTCATTTGATCCATTTGATTAAGATGTTTTTTGGAATTATCAGGAGCGTCTGGCTGAATACAGCTCTTTCCTGGTATGGGTACGTCCTCAGAGTCCACACTATGCTTAATTGTTGTCATGGTTGTATCTGGACACAAGAGGATTTTATCAGGAAGCGTTTGTTCTATATTTGGTGCAACAATTTGATTTGAGAGTTCGCTGAAAGGACACAGTGCTGCTGCAATTTTGCGGCCCTTGTTTCAAACTCTCAAATAGTCTAAAACATGCCAAACGCTGTTCGCTTAAATTAGGAATGGTCTGTTGAGATGTATTAACCAGTTCGTCCAACAGATTTGCTTGTACATTTAGTCTGCCATCAGTGGTTTTGTACAATTTGATTAAAGAGGTTCGGGCTAGATTCATCAATATTAGAGATGAATTAAGTAGAGTGTCAGCCAATGAAGAAGGTGAAGAAACAGGGACTTTATTATCATTTGTAGAAAATGTCCTAGCTCTTGAAGCATTTGAAAGAGTTATAGATAATGGCAATGAATTTCGGAGAGGTGGATGTGAACATGATTGGCGATTGTGATAAGTTGGATCCTGGGGGTGAATCCATTTCAATGGTTGTACAATTCTTAGAAATTGATTGAGTTAAGAGATCCACCGTTGGTGGATCAACGGTTACTCCGTGATCCTCACTTGTGAACAAATTAGACACTGTTTTGAGGGGAGAATCGATGATTATTAAATCATTTGTAAACAGCGTGAAAGAACTAGTTGCATGGACCATTGCTGTGGTGCGAGAAGGAATTGGAGATGCTTTGTTAGGTAACGAGATCTGCGTCGCTCTTTGTAGCCTGATTGGTTTCAGATAGCGATAAGGAAATTGATTCCATAGTTTTGTCACCAAGATGTGGTACCCTCTGTAGCAAACCTTTGTTGGTATATGAGCCAGCAGAGGGTAGGTTAAGAGATTTTGAAGCAAGAGTTTTTTTTAAAGATTTATGCTGTTCGATTGTATAAAAAGATCGAATATCAGCAGTGGCAGACTAATGTCCATTTTTAGAATCAGAAGAATTGTCTTTGGACGTGCGCGCAGTATGATTTCCTTTGAGAGGGGTGCGCTTTAAGCGTTCAATTAGCATCACTCTCCTGAAGTTAGATGGCATGTCGGTTGTTAGAGTGTAAGCTTTAAAGTTGGTGATTAGCCGCATGCAATGAGATAGAAAATGCTGAGAAGGCAGTGTGTAGGCGCTGACGTGTGGATTTCCCCTCAGTGAGTTCACAGATGCACAGAAACAACAGAAGTATCTTTTGTGTAATCAGTTGTGAGTTAAAGTCTCACCTTGACCACCGCAGAACAGCCCTTCTAAACAGAGCTTACACAACTCTGGGAATTCTGGGAAGAGTAGGCAGGGTTTGCACAAATCGAGGTTTTCAATTTGCTGCACCTACGATATGAAAGCGTGCAGTTCTTAGTAATCTAAGAGTGTGAGCAGTTATATGTTGCAACAAGGTCATGTACATACAAAATAAAAACGTACCGTTTGATCACAATTCAAGAATCCTAGGTGGGTGGAGACTATGCAAGGATCCTGGGTGCAAGGATTCTGGTCCTTGTAGTTTTAACAGGAGAGAAAGACCTACAACAATGAAAAATGTTTTCTTGTATGCTTGCCAATATGTTCACATTTTAAAAGTCCATTGTGAATAAACCAAGAAAAACCATACCATAAGTCCGCAAAACAAAAGTTTGCACAATGGGGATGGAGTTGAGCACAAGTCCATTATTTCCAAAGTAGTGAGTGAGAAATAAAATCTGTGCAACAGCCGCAAAACAGCCCTTCTAAACAGGGCTTGCGCAATGGCACGAGCGCTGGACCTCGCTGGACCTTTTATGAAACTCTGGGAATTCTGGGAGTAGGCAGGGTTTGCACAAATCGAGGTTTTCAGTTTGCTGCACCGTTTGATCAGAATTCAAGGATCCTAGGTGGGTGGAGCTTGTGCAAGGAACCTGGGTCCTTGTAGTTTTAACAGGAGTGAAAGACCATAAGTCCGCAAAATAAAAGCTTGCACAATGGGGATGGCGTTGAGCACAAGTCAATTATTTCCAAAGTAGTGAGTGAGAAAAAAAGTCTGTGTAACAGCCGCAAAACAACCCTTCCAAACAGGGCTTACACAACTGCATTACTACTGTTTAAGATCCCTGCTGGCTGGCCGTCTCATAATCGGCGGCTATTAACCTTATCTTTGTTGCCAGAGTGCACTATATTTAACACCTGTGGGTGACCAGATGAACCCATGTCACAATTTTCCTGTACTGTGCTTTCATGATCTAATGCCATCTGGGAGCGGTAGGCTCGTTAAGTTTGGACTTCAGCCGGTCCTACGATTAACGCGAATGTGTAAACAAACATAGCCTCGCAGCCACTCGCGCAGCCCTTTATCTGCGCGTTTAACGCAGACGCGGACGATGGAGAACGTGCACGCTAAATAAGTTTGTGATCCGCATCCCTAAAGGGGAGCCGGAAAGATGCACTTTTGCTAGGCTTCACTCTGGTTTCCGTTGCACAGATGTTGTCTCGTTCAATAAATCTTTAAATAAATCCAAACGTATGGACTTGAAATGCAGCTAAATCACTGCAGCAAGGCGGACACCCTGTGACAACATGACTGAAAAATACACCTCATTAAAAATGACGCAAGTCTAACATCTGCACGTTGCTGAAGTCGCGAGCTTTTACATTTTGTAAAATGTTCTGTCTATTATTATTATTATTATGGTATTTATTGAGCGTGGACCTATCTTTGAGAAGCAATGGAGCGCTTTACAAAGGTATACACCAATACAGATGCATAACCAAGCACTTTTCAGAGGTAAAAGCAGAACAGATATACAGCAGAGGGGAAGGATACAGAGGAAGGGGACAGCTGTACAGGGTGGTGGGGAGGCCAGGGGCGGATGGCGACTAGTGGCGTGGGGGGCAATGTGATGGCATAGGTCTTGAGAAAAGATTCCTTGAAGAGGTGGGTCTTGAATTCTTTTTCTGAATTGTAGGAGCGTGGGGGCGAGTCTGATGCTGACGGGAGGAGGTTCCATAGTATTGGGCGTTAGGCAGAGAAGGCATGTTTTCTGGTCCTTTCCTTTTTGCAGCGGTGGATTTCTTGTCTGCACGTGTCCTGGCTTCTGGTGGTGCACTGTCCGCTAGAGAGGCTGAGTTTCTCTGTGAGGTAGCTGAGTGACTTGAGGACGACTGCCTTATAGATGATGCTGCAAGACTTGAAGGTGCCTCGTACATGCAGTGGGAGCCAGAGAAAGTCGATGAGGGCCCGGGGTGATGTGGTCGTATCTGCATAGACCCTTGACTCCTTGCCTTGCGCGCAGAGTCCAAGTGAAGCCAGCGAGTAAAGTCAGCAGCCGCAGAGACCTGGTTTCTGGTTTTTCGGCTGTGAGAGATGCGGAAGCACCAGCCACTCTTTATAAACCACCCGTGTGAATGAATCAGCAGCAGCGATGCTGTGGTAAGAGGTCAGCCACTTCATCAGCTTGTGCTCAGGCAGTGGCGGGCCCCAGACGTTTCCCCCTGCCCTGACCTCCCAGATTTCACACAGCGTTGCTCCTCATACCAGTATCTTTCAGGGGGAGGGGCTTCCACTGCAAAAACTAAACAAGCATTGGCAATGCAAACAGTTTGGGCTTTTGTGTAGGCATGAGAAATGCACTTGCCAGGCACATCCATAGTGGTTTATTACACCAGTAGTGTGTTTACAACTCCAATTAAGCCATTGGGCCTCACTGCGACCCAGGCTCTAACCATGGTGCTATTAGCTCCATGGTTGACGCTGGATTCCGCCATGGTGAATGGCGGAATTACCGCCCCATTCCAAGGTTGGCGGGGCGGTAATTCCCCGTTCACCATTGGCCCTTCCCCATTCCCATTCCTGCCCCCATAGGGCTCAATGGGAATGGGGAAGGTGGTAATTACGGCACCGCAAATTGCGGTACCGTAATTACCTCCTGGGTCACTTTGCAGGTCCCTTCCTTAACGGCTGGTAAAAGGGACCTCGTAATTGGGCGGTAAGGGATTACCGGTAATCCCTTACCACCCGGGTCGTAATGAGGCCCATCGACTCTCAAAAGACTGCTTTAAACAAACAATGCCAGGCACTTTGAAGCAAAGTCTTATAGTAAGGCTTGATTAAAGCGAGCTCAAAGAGTTCCCATGAGGCGGTGTTTTGGGTGGGCAGAGGCAGGAATGGGTGGGAATTACCATAGGGATTAGCATGGCAATGGTCTATAACCATGCAACACCTACAGACTCTGTGTCCCTCCTCATATGTCATTCCTCCCTCTGTGTACTTCAATGTAATAGTTTCAGCTTGTAGTTGTCGCAAGTGACATGGGTTTCGGTGGGGGGCACAAAGGGAGGACATGGGTGTCAGGGGGGACCCAAGGTTGTCTGTGTTCCAGACCCCAAAAACTGTTACGGTGGCCCTGTACACAATGGGCCAGTAGAATTAGCTGAGACTGGTTTCCTGTATCTTCTCTAAGTCTAGTTGCCCGGCCATCTGGTTGGAATGGGCTGAATCCATCACCGCCTTTGGGAATTGCTTCAGGACCAGCAGTTGGTAATGGTTAGTACTGTTCCCTCTTGGGTTTATGTCCACTTGGTACAGGAACCTGTTCCTGCCGATAGAATGGGGGGTCTTTAGTGTTTGGCTGCAAGCTTCAGAGACTACTTTATTATGAGCTTGTTCCAGAAGAGGATCTGTTCTCTGTACTTCAGCAAACTCTATTGATGTGGGGCATGGAGCTCCTGGAAAGCCACAGTCTTCTCTCTGTGCTTTGATGATTTCTCCAAATCCGGTATCGGCTCGCTCTGTCTCATCAAGATCTTCCACTTCTTCAATTTCCGGATCTAAGACCTTTTCCAACACCAATTTCATCCCCATTTATGACTCCAGCTCCGTCATCCAAGGCTTGTTCATGGGCCAGTGCTCATTTTGGTGCATTCTGCCTATAGGTCCCTTTGGGTACTCCAAACTTCAAACCAGTCTTGACTATGGCCTTTCCCTGTGGTGGAAGTATCACATCCTTGTCCCAATTCAGGTCACATCCTGCAGCCCGAGGTGTTGCTCTGGTGGGCTCTCTGGCCATCTTGGTCAGTCGCACTATGCTCAGCATCTCTCTTGACTGTGAGTAACTTCTGTATCGGGTCTGGGTGAGCAACCTCAATAATTGTGCAACACCATTTTAAAAATTCTATTATATTTAAGAATTCAAAAAGAAACTTCTAAACAAATATACCAAATACAATTTAACATTCTAATTATTTCAGCCATCAACACCTCTAATATAAGGTAACAAATCTTCCATAGATGCCCTTTTCCAAAGAGGAAATGTTGTTTTTCTTGGTTATTTTTGAAATGCATATTTGAGCAGTTTTTTCAATTTTACATCTATGTATGTAGGAGCTACATTTAATTAGCTCTGGCATTATAAGGCCCATGTGGATGAACACGATTGTTAATTTTTACGTGCTCTTAAGTTTAATTTGGCGGTTTGGCTTGGGTCATTATTATTGCCTGACCAAGTGCTTTATTTTTTAAGGTTCATATTTGTATACATTGTGATGTAATGTATAAAGTCACTTAATAGCTGCACACGTCACTTAACTGATTTTTCTAATATTTTTTAATGTGTTTTTATTATGAAATTGTTAATAAAATGTATCTTGGTACACGGTGCTGCTCTCTTGACATAGAACGTTTATTGTGTTTTTACTCAGTTTAGACAGGTATGCTATTAATTTTATACCTTTGAACATTTACTGAGATGTTTTCCCTCACACAGTGCAGAGGCAGCAGGGTCTCTAGTGTAAATTCTATGACAAGACCGGAGGCGAGCATTATGCTTTACTCTTTCATTACTACTTCCCATAGCAGCCGTTTTTAAAACTTCAAACTTCAAACAAAATCAAACTTTCTTTTCTTTCTCTATCAAAAACAAAAATCGAAAGTAAAACAGTCAACCAGACTACTCCGACTGGGACTACAAATTCCCAGAAATCATCAAGGTCCTTGTAGACTTCACCTCCACCACTACACCAATCCATGCCAAGCCCAGTTCATACATCACTTCCTTTCCAAACTCCTTCCTCTTTCTTTGCTGCTTCCCATGAGATGAGTCACTCCTTTTTACTGTCTCGAACGTGTGAGTATGGAGAATGTAGGAATGGTTATGCGGAAACGTATCGGCAGACTTGTATGAGGCTGTGAGTAAGCGGTCAGCATTTTGAAAAAAAATATATATATTAATAATAAAGATTCTGTAGGAGGAGCCGATTCATGGGCAGTTGCAGCCTTTAGACGTCAGGAGCCGAGGTCGCAAGGCTTTTTATTTATAGTTTCGGGGAGAGCACCGGAGCTGCGAGTTACTTTGCGCGCTCCGGGTGACCGGTGCTCCCTGGCGTTAGTTTCCGGCCCGGGTGCGCGATGGGAGAGGTCCTTTCCAGCTGCGTAGCGGTTTAGAGGAAAGGACCCTCCGGATAGCTGTCAAAGCGGGCAAGTCCATTTTCACGCATGCACAGAGAATGTTTTCAGGCAGTTTTTTACCGTGCATTGCGTTCCGAAGCGCCTCAGTCCACAGAGCCTCCAGATTATGGGGTTTAGTAGCACAGAGTGTCTCTCACATCCTGCCCTCTGCTAGGCATTTTTGGTAACCTGAGGGATAGCCTATGATCGGGCAGGACGATAAGGCTGTGAAAATATTTAGAACAGCCTTATCGTCCTGCATTCCTACAAAAAGCTGCATTAAATGCCTTTCTCCCTTTGTTTAAATACTTGAGTCCTCGCTGTACATAATTGAGCAAGCTGATGACTAAGTTGTTGGTTTTTCTGTCTACTGTTTATTTGTAAGTTTGTAAGACAGTGGTAGTACTTAAACTACGCTGTAATATGTGACCTAAAGTAATAAAGGTCTAAAAACTGGTTTTCCAGCCCTTTCAGAATTTGGATTTGTACGTTTTTCCTCCCAAGATGCATAATCTGTTAAGTGTGCAGTATTGTATATGGAGATGTATGAGAATTGTGCCTACAGCAAATCATTGTAGCTTAAATGTTTGAGGTCAGGACTACCCCCCTCTGCTAGGTATTGGCAACTAAGGAAAAAAAAAGAAAAAGAGGAATTTACATTGAAAATGTTCTGGTCACATTTGGAGATGGAAGAAGGCAGTACCCCTGAGTACAGCGATGAGGAGTGGGACAGAGGCAGGGATCTGTTCCTGAGTTTCAAGAATACCCTGGGGGATTCGCTAGCAGTAGCAGTTTCCCAGGGGGTGAGACCCATTCAGGAGCATCTGGAGGCGTTGGAATCCCGCATTCAGACATCAGTCCCCAAGAGAAAAGCAAGAGAACTTAGCCCTGGTTAGGGAACCTCGCAGGGTACGCTTAAGAAGCGTGTGTCTGCGCAGAAGGGGGTGGATAAGACCCAGAAGAGCCCCCACTCTTCTACCCCCTCTGGGTCAAACATTAGGGGTGCAGACGAAGCCCCGGGAGGTTGCCGATCCATTTGACAAGCTGAAAGCAGCTTTCTTGGAGAAGACGGCAGTGCCAAACCTCAGACCCCCTACCCCGTGCTAAATACAGGGGCAGCCAATGAAGGCAGGGATTCCTCGCAGGAGGAGGAGAAAGAGGCTGATGAAGGTCTCAGAGTGGAGGACAAAGTGGACTGTGAGGGCAGAATGCCGGAAGACACAGAAGAGGTGGATGAGGTCGAGGACATGTTCGACCCGGACAATATAAGATATTCTAGGTCCGCAGAGTGGCACCCCTGCCCCAGAGTAGCCCAATATATGGCCAACAGGATTTGTAAACCCCTGGAGAGGGAAGTGCGATTCCGCTGGAGGGCCGAGTGTCCCAGGCCACATCTTCCAAGTAAGATTATGGAGACGCCTGAGTTGGATGCAAAAATTGTTGCCTTTGTAACAAAGGCTACAAATGATGTCAGGCATGGAGTCGACCATGCTTGGAGGTCCTGTCAGGACAAGGTATTGGATATGGGAGGTCCTTTGGCTAAGATTATGGACTTTGCCGAAAGGGCCAGGGGCACCGGAGTTCCGGTGGACCCACTTACGATCGCCAGCTGGGCGCAGAGGTTGGTATGTTTCCTAGGAAATGCCAGATGCCTTCTTTCAGCAGACAGACAACGGAGTCTGCTTTTGAAAATTGACAGCAAGCTAGGAGACCTCGACAACTACGAGGCAGGGCAAGCAGCTAAAGGGTTGTTATTTGGCGAAGCGTTTGTCAAAGAGATGTCCCGCTTCGTAGGAACATACACAGCGCTGGAGAAAGTTCAATCCTCGATCTGCAAGATCTTTCCAGGGCGAGTTTTCGCCAGGACCGGTCACCACAGGGGCTGCGCGGCCGGTCGTGCTTTCTCAAGAAGGCCCCAAGGACACAGGACACAGTACTGGAAGAGCAGGCAGCATGATGCTTTCTTCCCCGTTAGAGGGAGAGGGTTTCGTGGAAGAAGAGGCAGAGGAGGTTTCCATCAGCAGAGCCCTGCCGGAGGTGAGTGCGCAAAGCGAAAGCTATCCCAGAGTAGGAGGGCGCACAGCGTTATGTATAGACAATTGGCACGCGATATCAGGCGATGCTTGGGTTTAGCAAGCCATACTAGGGCTGCGATTGGAGTTTGAGTATTCCGTATCAGACTCAAGTCCCTCTCAGTATGAAGATGTCGAGGGAAGAGGAGTTTCTTCTAGAGAGGGAACTGTTCGTGTTAGCGGAGAAAGGAGAGATAGAAAGGTGTGCCGATGAGAGCGTAGGTTTGTACAGCAATATGTTCCTGGTTCACAGGAAGGAGAAGGCGAGGCCGGTGATCAATCTGAAGGAGTTGAATGCGTGGCTGGTTTACAGGCATTTCAAGATGGAGGGTATCCATCTTTTGAGAGATCTGCTCTGCAAGGGAGATTGGCTGGCAAGATTAGATTTGAAGGACGCATATCTCACGGTCCCAGTGGAGCAGGGGTTCAGAGATTATCTCAGGTTCTTCTGGAACAAACGCAGCTGGCGGTTCGCGTGCCTTCCTTTCGGACTGGCCTCAGCCCCATGGGCTTTCACAAAGGTGATAAGACCAGTGTCAGAGGTCATCAGGAACAGAGGGATCAGGATTATTATCTACTTGGACGATATCCTGATACTAGCTCAGAGCAAGGGAGTTCTGATGGAGCAAGTTCGTTGGGTCAGCAGTCTATTGTCTTCCTTGGGTTTCCTGATCAATCGGGAGAAATCGGAGCTCAAAAGCAGAGGATGGAGTTCCTGGGATTCGTAGTGGACACCAGGAAGGCCACGTTAGAGTTGCCCCAGCAGAAGATGAGGAGAATAAAGAAGGAGTTAAGAGTGGCATTGGGGAAGACAGTTATTTCATTACGGAGTTTAGCTTGCATAGTAGGCCTCCTAGCGGCTTCCACACAGGCAATTTTCCCAGGGCCTCTACACTACAGAGCACTTCAGAGGTTGAAAATCAAGCACCTCAGAGAGGGGGTGAGGTATCACCAGTTGGTGCCTTTGGACGAGGAAGGGAGAATTGAGTTGTAGTGGTGGCTTCAGAATATGGAGGCCTGGAATGGCAGATCCATATTTGGGGATGTGCCCGACATGGTCATAGAATCAGATGCAAGCAGAGCTGGTTGGGGAGCCAGTTGCGGTCAGTTGCAGACAGGAGGATGGTGGTCAGAAGAAGAGTTGAGACTACATATAAATTGTCTACAGTTGTTGGCAGGTTCGTTCGCTGTGCAGGCATTTGCAAAAGGCAAAGCAAATTATTGCATTCTGTTAAGGATGGACAATATATCAGCGGTATGCTATATAAACAAGTTAGGAGGTACGAAGTCAAAGATGTTGGCAGAGATAGCGGAAGACTTCTGGCATTATTGCCTAGAGAAGAGACTAGTGATAACGGCAGAGTATCTCCCAGGGGCCCAGAATATGGTAGCGGACTGGAATTACAGATATCTGCTGGATTCCAGCAACTGGATCTTGCACAGGAAGGTGTTCGAGCGGTTACAGAGTCTGTGGGGACCGCTGGAGGTAGATCTGTTTGCCTCCAGATTGAATGCACAGGTGGAGAGGTTCTCCAGCTGGAGGATAAACCCCAGGGCTTTAGGGACGGACGCATTTCTTCACAATTGGGGGGGAGCTCTGTTTTATGCTTTTCCCCCATTCATAATGATAATGAGGACCCTGGCGAAGGTATGTTGAGAGCGTGCAGAGGTGGTGATAGTGACGCCGCTCTGGAGGTCTCAAGCTTGGTTTCTGACTCTGATGGAACTTTCTACGGATTTTCCGAGACTGATTCCATGGGAGGCGGATCTGGTTTGCGACCCAACGGGGCAGTGTCACCCATTGATTCGATCGGGGACTCTGCAATTGTTAGCCTGCAGGATTTCAGGAGACAGTGGGATTTGCCAGGCCTTTCGAGAGAGGCTGCAGATTTATCAGGGATTCATGCGCTCCCTCTACCCTTAGGGGCTATGACGTCGCTTGGGAGAAGTGGGCAGGATGGTGTAGTCAAAAATGTGTTCATCCCGTTTCAGCATCTGTAGTACATGTGCTCAATTTTCTGGCAGAAATGTCAGCGAGCGGGAGAGCTTTTCGTACTCTTGGAGTATATAGATCAGTGATTTTGATGGGTTACGAAAGGAAAACCGCCAGTTTCTAAATATTCAGTGATGTGGGATGTTGAGAAGGATTTCCGTCTCTTTAAGCATTGGCCAGATAACGATAATTTGTCACTTCAGCCTTTGTCAGGCAAGTTAGCGATGTTGTTGTGCCTAGTGTCATGTAGAAGGGTTTCGGATGTGAAAGCCTTGGAAGTGGACAGAAAGTTTTTCTATCCAGAGTGATTAGCTTTTCAGATTGCGCAGAGAACTAAGAGCGCGTCCAGAGTTCTTTCATGTACATATTTTCCAGATGAGCCCAAGCTGTGTGTGGCACGTTGCATTAAAGAGTATGAGAAGGTGACTGAGAGTGTGAGACCGTCAGGTGTACGACAGTTGCTCATTGCACGTAGGAAGCCTTTTCACGCAGTGCCTACGGCCACCATTTATAGATGGGTCCGAGAGGTTATGTGCTGGGCAGGTGTTGACTTAGGTATGTTTGGAGCGCATTCTGTCAGAGGAGCTTTGGCTTCTAAGGCATTTGCTGTAGGGGTCTCTTTACATGAGATTTTGAAAGCAGCAGATTGGTCTTCAGAATCTGCATTTAAAACTTTCTATTTCAAACCAGTAGATTCTTTGGCTAAGATGGTGCTGGAAAGCTTTGAACAAGCATAATGCTCACCTCCGGTCTTGTCACAGAATAAAGATTACCAAGGCGGTTAGCGCAGATAGTCTTGATTCTATTAAAGACACAGAGGCGAGCATTGTTTCCACCCTCGCACGCGGGGGGCGGGGTAGATTGGATGATGATGAGAGATGGTCATTTAGATAATAAATGTTAATGGTGCATATGGAAGAAGACATGTATTATGTGTAAATATATTGGTGGAAAGTTCCCTGTATAATTTTCTTGTTAGGTTTGTGTTTTTGGGGAACGCATACTCCCGCCCTAAGAGTGTAATTTTGATTTGGTTTCTAGGGGAAGAGACCAAGAACAGTTGAAGAAGGTGCATCGATTTGATGGAGCATACTCGGAAGTGTCTGGAAATTACATCTGGTTGTGCTTGGTTCCAGTTTAAGTTGAAGAAGTTGTCGGTTATGGTTGTTGAATCATCAAAGAAAGTGGAAGGAGTTTGGCCACAAATTGATGTATGGACTGGGCTTGACGTGGATTGGTGTAGTGGTGGAGGTGAAGACTACAAGGACCTTGAGGATTTCTGGGGATTTTTAGTCCCAGTTGGAGTAGTCTGGTTGACTGTTTTTCTTTCTATTTTTGTTTCTTTGAAAGAGAAAGAAAAGAAAGTTTGATTTTGTTTGAAGTTTCAAAAACGGCTACTATGGGAAGTAGTAATAAAAGAGTAAAGCATAATGCTCGCCTCTGTGTTTTTAATAGAATCAAGACTATCTGCGCTAACCGCCTTGCTAATCTTCATTGTTATCTGTGCTTTTTGGGCATGATCCCCCCACCCCCGCTCCTGTTTTTGCCCAATATCTTTCTTAAGGTTTTTGTTGTTTTTCTTGTTTACACCTTTCCTGAAAAATGTTCAGCAAATTCTCTAAATGCCAACACAGGTGCACTCTAATTTAAGTAAATACTCTATTGGTTGCGTTTACCTTGGTAAAGTCAATGATTTAGAAAAACAAATTCAACAGTAATCTTATACATTAAAAATTGTATCAATTATCTGAATCTTTTGGCTAAATTATTTTGCCGTAAAGTGTGCCCAGATTTCAGTCTCTATTTCTAGAGTGTGACTCATTTCTCAGCCTATGGACCTGCTCAGTCCTGTCTGGTCTCTGGCCTTACTCTCCCCTTTCTTGGGTATTCGCACTTTCAGCCAGCATGGGCTCGATTCCTGCCTCACCACCCTCCTGTCAGATGCTGCCACATACCTTTTCTATGGAGGTGCTGTTCTGGATGGAGGCGGTCTCTTTCGCCCATGTGGGTCCTTGTCCTTGCCTTTGCTTTCGTCTTTGCAGTCTGCTGTTCACCATTTCCTCCCCCTGTTCAGGGCTTCAGCATTGGCAGATCAGGATGCCGGTGGATCTTGTTTCCACTGCTCTGCTTTTACGCAGTCCCTGCGGCCCATTTTAGGCCTTCACCCTCCAAGCCAACAGCATGGCTCTCAGCTCCTCCTCTCCAGGAACGTCTCTATCTGCTGCGAGTCCGCACACACCTGCGTCTCTGACCTTCTGGCTGCTTCTCTCCTCCTATGTTGCCATACGGCGGCATTTACGTGCTACCCTGGAATGGAGAGGAAGTTTCCATTGGTCCTGTTCCTCCTCCAGAGGTGTAAACAAAACCAGCTCAGAAACCAAGCCACCCACGTTAAAGGAGCCCAGTATCTGCAGCAAAGTTCCACCCCCATGTAACCAACAAACTTTGGGGAGTTTAAGGTGGATAAGGTGGGATAGGGATGAAATCCTTGCTTGTGCCTTCTTTGTCCCCAGAAAGGAGTGGGGGTCACCCCCTGTGGGATCCGGCTTGCCCTGACCCCTAGAATGGGTGTTGTGTAGCAGGCTCACCTCCCTAGTCCCAAAGGGATGACTTCCCCTTGGAGAGAAGGGACGAATTCCCTGGATTTGTCACAGTATTTACATTGCTGGTTTGATACATAGAGCATTAAGCAGGTCCCTTGGAAGTATGATCATGTTTACAGTCTGGGTCATTTGTAGCATCTGAATTGCTGGTTTGATATGCAGATTGTTCCATGGTCCCACTGAAGGTAAAGTCAGGTTTGGAGTCCATGTCATGGAGAGTAACCACAAAAGTGATGGGTGGAAGGTTTTGACTAAATCTGAATCACTGGTACTGCTCTGGGCAACCATCCACCCCACTTTTCAGCCCAGCTGTGCCATTGCAAAAGGGTCCAGCCATATGCAAATCACTCAGGTACTGCCACTAATGGGAGCATCCCAGCCTGAACTGCTAGGCCAGGTCGCCTCTGCACAGAAACACAAGCGAGCCCAGGCATGTTTCAGCCTTGTTGGGCCTCATCAGTGAGGTGCAGCTTGGTTCCCTATGGCACAATGAGCAAGGGACTCACGTCTGGGCATACCCTCTCTCACACAGGAAGACAAACTGTAACCAAAAAAGTGATGGGTGGAACATTTTGAATAAATCTGTACCACTACACTACTATGGCACCCTTCCACGACGCCATTTTGTAGCCTTTCTTTGTCACTGCAAAAGGGGTCTAGCCATATTCAAATCAGTCAGATATTGCCACCAATGGGAGCAGCCCAGCCTGAAATGCTAGGCCAGGTCCCTCTTCACGGGAATACAAGCAACTGTTGACATGTTTCGGCCATGTCATGGAGAGTGCCTGGATTGCTAGTTGTATGTGGGGATCGCTTGGCGGTCCTGATGTTCCTTCTCGGCTCTCTCCTGGTTGGGTTGCTTGCTCTCTCTTCCACCGCCAGACCTTCTGGTTGATGTAGTCCTAAGGGACCAACAGAAAGAATCTGGCCAGCATTGTGCATAAACGGTATGGGCGAAGAAAGCATGGTACTTGTTATAGCCAGATAGAAGGGACAGAGAGTGGGGCACTCCCAACTTCCACACCCCGTCCCTGGGGCAGGACTAGCTCTGGTAAAAACCCAGGTAGGCCTCCCACCCCAGGGTGAGAAGGGCCCTCTGGCAGATCCCTGACCTTGTCGCAGACGTTATTCATTTCCAATTTTATAGGGAGGAATGTGTGAAGTATCCAGCCTTCATATGGAATGTTGTGCATGTTGCTATCACTGAGTGAGGTTTCCAGGGTGGACAGAGAGAGATGGATGATTCTGTGGTTGTACTTAGAGGTAGTGCTACATAGGTTCTTAGGTGTGGAACAAATGATTGTCTTATTTTCTACTTGCAATGTACCTGTAACGTTTAAGAATAAAGACTTCCTTTCCTGATAAGATACTTCAGAATACTAGCAAATCAGAAACACTATTACTATGTTATAGCCTAAGTAAGAACATAATATATCACTCATATTATACTGCTGCAGTAGTATATTTACAGTAACATTGAACTCTACAGAGGAAAATGCAAAAATGTTTCCTCTAACTTTTGTTTTTGTCCATGAAAGTTCACCACGTTTGGTATACAGTTGATCTGGCCATATACAAACATTCCTGTCAAATCTGGTAAGTTTCATCAAAGTTGTATGTCTAAAATGATGGCTTAAAGAAACAGTTTTGGCGTTAACCTTCCCACGGAGGCTGAAAGTTGCACTATGCATCCCACGATATCCCAAAATTGTCCACACATCTAGGCCTTAGGCCGAACTGGAGCCTTCCGCTAATAACGTATCAGTCAAGCTCCAGATACTCGATATCAAAGGGCAAGAAATGTGCTATTTTCGAACAGATCCATTAGGTTCCCAGGGCATAACTTAACTAATGAAGTTGTCAAGCGTAGTACAGTGCAGCCAATCTTTGAAGGCCCAAACAAATGTAAAAACGTGCAGCGAAAAGTCACAGAAATGTCCACAAACCTCAGTCACCAAATTTCACACATGCACACAGACACACACTCCCCCTACTACGTCAGACACAATACAATAAGGAGTATACCACTCAAGAAAACAAACTCTCTATGATAACATATTCTCAGTCACACGGCAGCACACCATCATAACACGCAATCAATAGTATTTTGCAACTGAGAAAATCAGCTGACACAACAGCACAATGCATGCAAACATTGAAACAATCCATGAACACAAATGGAAGAAAAGACATATCCATACAGCTCTCAGCAAAACTGTTTCAGAGACCAAACAACTTAATTTCTAAATTGCAGAAGAAGCAAACACACGTGAAATGCAGAAAAACATGGCGAGGTGAACAAATAAACTTTGTGAAACAGCGGCCACTGACTCAGGCTTGATAAAGGCATAGTCCACTTATTTTCAAGAAAGAGTGCAGTCCCATGTTCTTCTGCTGCAGTCATCATCAACACTGATCAGAAATCACAGCACTATGAATTCCAGGAATCCATGGCTTCCACGGAAGACACCACAAGGGCAAGAGTTGAGAGAGGCTAGCAAAGAGAGAACGGGTGAGCATGAAAGGAAAGGACAAAGTGAGCATGGAAGACATGGGCTGGGGAATAGGCAAAGACTGGGCTACTCGTGAACTAAGAGAAACGGTTACTTGCACCTGATTCCAACAGTGCCCACCCTTCCCACAACTCACAGTCCACAGCAAATTGGCAACAGGAACCAAACAACATAACATCACATTCCCGGAAAAATAAAACAACTAGACAGCATCAGAGTGACAGAACTCTCCCAATGTTGTAGTCCCAAGAGAAATAACATGCCGGGCAACATGCATGATTTGAGAGAAAAATTGAACAGTAGCAAACATGTCACTATACACCATACTCTCAGTTCGGTGTCAAACGAAGTTAAACTCACCGCGCAACACATAAAAGCATCTAATAAAAACATACACTCAAATTTAACCTGAGTGAACAACTCAGACACATCACAAGATGCAACCATTACCACACAGAAATAAATGCATACAAACACCATTCAAGACTGTACCATGACTCCAAATTGCTCATAAAAAGGAACAAGGCAGAATAATTGAAAACATACACATATTTCAGACAAGCAATACCGTATTGCATCAAAGTTTCATTTTCGATTTCATTTCTTGTTGAACAAGGCAAGCAACATTCCACTCACATTCACACCTTTTTAAAAACATGGGAACACACACCATTATGATTGGATAAGCCTCAGACAACACACCGTTAATTCACCACACAAACGTACACTCTCCTTTTCTGTTGGAAACTACAAACAGATAAGATCCTGGAGATGCTTGACTCTGCTTAACCTGTGGGCAAAACTGAGAAAATGTGTTCTTCACCTATTGATACCCAATTACATATACATCAGTAAAGCCAATAAAATGTGAACAAATTGATAAAATATATTTGTAACTACAATCAACAGATAGACTAGTACCTCCATTTCAATTCCACAAACAAAGCCAAACGAAATGTAAAAAATGATTAATACTAGGAATGATAACTTCACAAAATGTGAAATGCATAGCATTCCAACTACTGAACACTGAATGCTTTCCTGGTACACAAGGTTTCATGCGTTAAAAATAGCAGGACAAACTTAACAACCTCCATGATCACAAGTAAGTGCCTCGATGGCACAAATGCAACACTTGCCTAACAATGTGATAAAGCTCATTTCACACACAGTGAAACAAGTAACTAGCAGTCACGGAATGAGAACTAATATGCATCAGAAGATTAGGACATTTTGAAGCCAAATAAAAAACAAAATGTGTGGAAGGAAAATCACACACAACTCGTAGCAGTGGCATAATAAATACTCTGTCATCCTTAAAGAAAGAGGTTATAAAAATGTAACGCAATCAAATCGAACCCAAAAAGTCTACATCTGCATGCCAAAAATGTGAGGAATGATAGAGAAAAACATGTGCAATCTAATTTCCCCCCAAAATAAGGAGATCTGAACATTACAAATGTGACACATGAAACATTATGTGCCCATTGTAAAAAAAAATCATAATACACTAAACAGCTGTACTAAATAAAAACACTTTCATGTTATCTCTCTCAACAGTATATTAGAAAATGGAAATCCCCCTACAAAAGCTGTGGGAACAAAAATGTAAACCATTTGATGCAAGCAGACGGTGGAAATTACATTTCAGCTTGCAAATTGCATTCCTAGTCTTGCGCACAGTCACACATCCATGTACAAACACACACGCAGCTACTAATCCATCACAATGTAGTAAATCTGGTAATCAAACACATAAAGGTGCCTGGAAACAGCTAAATAAAAAAGAAGCCACAATACCAATAATGTAAACCAAATAAAAGAAAAAAAAGATTAAAATTGACATAGGACACAAATGACACGCCACCAACACGCACACACAGAACAACTGCAAGACCAAAACCTACTAAATCAATTAAACATACTAGCAAAAGTGAACAGAAATAGTAAAAGGAAAAGAGTAGCTACACTGCCAAATAATGTAAATGACATAAGTCCACCAAATAACCCCAAAAGAAAATAATTAGCATTATCACCCCGAACACAAACAAAAAACCCAGTAGACCGAAACCTACTTAATTAGGCAAATACCCCAGCTAAACAAAGCAAGTAATGAAAAGGAGAAAAAAGTAACAACAGTGCTAACTTAGACAAATCGCAACAGTCAATCGAACAACCAAAAAGGAGATTACAATGCATATCAAAGACATTCCTAACACATATACAACAACCATTGGACAACACACTTCAGAATCATGCAAACACCTCAACGAAAACATAGATAACTCCATAAGAAAAAGAGTAGCATACAAATTACCAGCAATACCCAAAATCCCAATGCAAGACAGCAGCAATGCAAAACGAATCAATATAAGCAGATTAGCACATCTAAAACACAACACACATCAAATGCTGGCAAAAAATAATACAAAAACCGAAAGAACACACGCATTACCTCGGAAGGGACACTAAGGTACATGACAAAGAAAAAGTATGTGCAGCTTGTAGTCGACAAAGGATTTGAGCTCCAAAACAAATTATTCACATTTATCATTCAGTCACTAAAAGCTCGGATAGCACCTTTAAGGAAAATTAAACTAGGTTTCCAATATGTGGAAAAATGTATACAAGAGAAATTGAAATACAAACTTGGAGAAAAATGGATATGCACGTTTTCAACTGAGCAATATTTTGAAGAAACTTACAAATAATAGTATGGTATATGTCTTCACTGCAGAAGGCAGTGCCTTTCGATGTAAAGATGGAAATATGCACCATCACTGGAAAGCATACATAAAACTGAAGAAGTTAGACAGGGAACCATAAAGGTAATACATGATCACAAGTTACTCCCAGAAATCGTAGAGAAATATATAATATATAATTTCACCAAACAATATGTTGAAGGTCTCATGAGAAAAAGACCCATTTACTTTGACTGATTTTCTTTTGATCGGAAAACCGTCATTGTAAGGCCTTTTTTTCAGGAGACCTTTAAAATGAGGTTTTCCCCCTTAAATGTTTGGGTGGTTTCAACCCCCAAACCCAAATTGTTCTCCTCCCCCCACCCTGTCCTGTGGGATTTCAGCACCAGCCACCTCCCCTATCCTCGGGATTTCAGTCTCAACCACCCCAACTCTCCCCACCCCTAAACCAAAACACATACACATCAACACACATCACATCAACACATCAACACACACACACACATGAACCACCATCATTCAGCCCCAGCCCCCTAACCCAAACCTCCCAACTCCCCAAACCAAAACACATACATTGTGGGATGTCTTAACCCAACATTACTGTGCATTGCTTGCAGCAGAAACATCATAATGGCAACTGGAAAGCATGCTGCTCGCTAGAAATCACCAGAAAGTGCGCAGTCAAAATATGAAAAATAGGCCACCATCTACTTTTACCTATGTCAGTGGTAACACAGGAGACCACTGCCAAAACCCATCATTTGGCTGCCCACAGAGAGAAACCATTGCAAAAGAAACAAAGCTGTTTTCAAAAAATCTGTTTTTATTTGGTGTCAAATTTGCAAAAATCAGGGCTCACAAACCACCCGAAAAAGATCCCACCTCCTTGTTGGGTGGACACATCATTCTACTTCAAGAATCTACATAAATATAAGGTCCACAGAAGTATATGTTATCTGAACAAAGTCCTCTTTTGAGGATTGCTTGCTGGAAGAAATCTGTCAAAAATGGGAGTAATACCGTTACTCACTTCTATCAGAAGCCGGCGATTTAAAACCATATTGTGTAAAGTTGTACATTGAACCCAAACTATGCCAAAGAAAGACTTGCTATCAGAAACCTCAGAGGTGGATACAATTTAAAACTATATTCTGAAAAGGCTTGAAGTAAGAATATTTTGATGTATTTGTGAAAAATGTGAGTTATATTATAAGATAAAACCGTTTTTAGACATTGGGTTTCAGAGTTAAAAGTTTCCCACACTGTGCTTCAAACAAATTCCACACCTCTCCCTGAACAAAGGAAACTTCCCCTGCCCTTGGCTAAGAGATTGACATGCTGTTGTGAAAGGGAACTAGGAGGGGCACCCTGGCATGTTGCTCTGAGTGAAAACAATGGAGCCCTTGAGCTGAATAGAAATGCTAATTTGGGTATGACTGACAACAAACTGCTGGCAGGAAGAAGGACATGTGACCCTCTGAGTCAGCCCAGCTCTGGAGGCGGACCAGACTGAAATGTGGATTTAACATTGGGTTAAATATTTGTTTTTAGAAAAATGATTATAACAAATTGCACTGAACTGACAAAAATGTGAAACTTTGAGATTGTTAAAATGAAAAATGTGCTCACAGTTTAAGACTGAGCTGGAATCTGTGCGATGTTCTGAGACCGAACCCCGGAATGTATTAATATTGTAGCTACTCTGTTTATGCTAGGAACATGAAAAATTACAGAAATATGCCCAGGTGGGGTGTGCATGCTGCGTGTCTAAAAATTGGTGCAGAAATAACCTCGAGAAACCCACCAAAAGCGTGAAAAAGTTGTCATTTCTGAACCAAAGCTCTTAGGAAGATGATAGTTGAACAGAAATGTACTTTAGGCAACCTGCCATGCAATTTATGTAGTATTAACACGTTGTGTATATTGTAAATATGTGTTTTATGAAAAATAAGATATACAGGCAACACACACACTTTCCACATCAACCAATTTCTTGGCGAAGCACCCTGCAGGAATATCCAGACATAGATCCAGAAACCAGACTCCAGAAACCAAGCTCTAGAACCAAACTCTAGAACTTTGAAGCAGAGAGGCCTAACCCACAAGCTGAACCTTTTTCAGCTGGCCTTCAGAACCTTTTGCAACCTGATCCTAACCCCTAAACTTCCAAGGGGCATCTCAAAATCCAACAGCCTGGCTGAGCTGTTTTGCTGTTCTAGCTAAGAACCCTGTGCTAGGACCCAGACCCCAAGAGCAGAGCTGTATCCAGAACACGTCAGATCCAGTCCAAGAGGCGCATACCGCAGTGCCTTGCTGAGAGCAGAACCCAGTGCTGAGACCGGTCCGGTGGCGAGAGAACCCCAGCCAAACCCTTGACCAGATCCTTGATGGGGACCACTCCATTCCAAACCCATAGGAGTGAGTATCTAGTCTAGCACAGTCCATAGTCATCTCTTAATTTAAAGCCACTCTAACCTATCCATAACTGCATTATTGAATCTCTTTTGTCTATCCTAAGTTCTTATCTCCTCCACATAATCCTTGAAAATTGTAGCATCAATCATCTATGCGCTGATATTTTTCTGAAGAGGGAAAAGTGTTTTGACGGACAGAGGTCAGAGCGGAGGCGCCGCTGTTCTGGTGGCTGCCCGTTCAGTGTCTTGCTTCTTCATAGCCCCTTAGCATAAGTCCATATTGATTCTGAATCTTTAAAGCGCAATCTGTCATTTTGAAATCTTGATTCTGTTTCTGAAAAATCTACCTTCACAAGAACCTCTGTAACTTTTGAAACGCACGTCCTAGAACCAAAATTTAACTGTCATTGCGAAGCTAAGATCCTAAGCTTTAATTCCTTATAGTTTTTACGTAATCGCATTCCACGCATGCAGAAAAATTGCAGCGAATTGCAATTTAGCTCCATTTCACCACATGTCAAAATAGCTGTTTCTTGTTTCAAACTGCTGAAATTCGTTTTCAATCTGATACTCATTCATAAATCATTGCTAGTGTTGACCTGAACCAATCCAAAGTAACTCTCACTAGTGCTGAATCCCATTTAGTGAATTAAAGTCATTTTTAGCATTTTTCCCATTCATTGCAAACCACATTTAAAAGTATTGACCTGTTTTAAAATCATACCTGTTCTCTCTAAGCTTGCTGGGGGGAACTGGGAGTGAACTGCATTATTGATTGCATTCCTGAAACCTGTGTGCCCTCATTTCCATCTCTTTATATTGCATATTGGGGGGAGTGAGTAGTCACAGGGGAAAGAGTGATCATATTGTCTTCTGTGGAAATCATATCTAGTTTTATTTCTGTGTTGCATTCTTTCCTATCTTGCATTTCCTTGAACTCATTCAAAGTATTCTCTGCTACATTATTCTCCTAGTCCTACTGCTAAGTGATTAAAGAGATTGTTGATATTGTAATATTACCCATTGCTGATCACAGTTCATATTCATAAGTGTGCTATTCAGATATTATTCCTATTCATAAAAGTGTGATATCTATATTGTTCAATTCTTCAAATAAACCTTTTAATTTGCAAAACAAACCTACTTCTTGGCTCAGTGAGGTCGGGGAGATTCAAGGAGAGGGGCGTTATATAAGGGTTCATCATCCAGATTTAAAGAACTTTTGACATAAAAATATATAAATCAGGGTTTCCATTGGGCATCCCCTACAAGGCATTGACTTAGATGGAATGCTGGATTGACGTCACTTACAACATACTCACAACACACATACCAACACACACACATCCACACACTTACCTGTTCTCCTGGTCCTGCACGTCCGGGTCCCGCAGAGCCTGTCAGCCAGGGGCGTGACAGTTTGCTGTAGATAGACTGCTCTGTGCGTTCACTGAGCAGTCTTTCTAAAGCGACCTTTCAGTGAAAAGATCTTTAACAAATGATTTTGTCACTGGGAATGATAATTTGACCAAACAAAAATGTAGAATGTTCAAATCATGTGCTAACGTATTATAACAAGAGGCAAATGTACTGTACATTTCCAGTAGTTCTAATTAACAATGCAGTGTTACTGTACATTCCAAACATGTGAATGTTAGCTCCTCATAACACATTAAAAAGTGATCTGGTATGGAAAATGTACACTGTTCAAATAAATTGAACTGTTACCAAAATGAAACCATATTATGAAACAGGGCACAATATAAAGTAGTCTTTGTATTCCCTAAGAGATAAAAGACAGTTTCTTTGGGGTTGAATGAGAAGATAAGCTACCTACTGAAAATACTCACACACCATTGTGGTAAGTGTGACATAGGAGACAGACAAGAAGAGACAGACTAGAAGACATGGTTCAAACTTAGAAGTTGTATTAAAGGAAAGAATGCCTCACCTATTCTTACAACTTTGATGATGGTTTTCCCAAAGCTTCAAAAGTAAATAACAAACTGGTGCTCATCAGGATGTCTTTGGATAACTCAGTCCTATATCCAAACCTAATATACCCTACTATCGGACCCTACTACTAATAACAAAGGAAACATAAACTTTGCCTATGTGAGGAGTCAGTAATGTGAGACTCAAGACTGTGTTTAGTTTTCTCAAGAGTCAACATTGTATTTTACACGAAATTATAAAATAATCCTTAACTAAACCTACTCTACCAGTGGATTCCCTACCTAGTCTACCTAGTCTAAGATCGAAGGGAAAACTCCTAGCATTCACAAAACTAAACCTCACATAAAGAACATAAACATTCAAAGAAACATGAAAACAGCTACATTAAAAAGGATACTAAGCAACCAGTGTCTTGGTTGACTTCTATTTGGTCTTGGGCAGATCTTGCTCCCACAAGAATGTCCCAAAGTCAATTTCCTCCACTGAAAAGAAAGGCTTAAAACTTCTAAAGAAACAAAGGTTCACTCAAATACAAATCCACTGGTAACCGTTCTTTTCTTGTTTGATGAAAAGAGTCTCCTACCCAGTCCCACAAAGAAAATTATGGCACCAATGGGGATTCCTGGATGACTTCCCTGCAGGAAATAATGGGTAAAATTGAAGACAATAGTATCACTTCTGTCTACATCAACTCCTCTGCTTTCAACTTTTGCAGCATATTTTATACACAGTTTGTCAGGATGCTTCTGCTTAAGATTTGCTCTCTTGCCCCACGGTTGACTTCTGTTTCTACTACTTTCAACTGATAGAGCTCTGACAAGAAATGTAGATGACCAAAGTTATACTGCTGCTACAAATGTTAAGCAGATTTACTCCTGATATTGCAACTTCATCTTTAGGCAACTTCAACAAGACGTCTTGGACCTGTACCGGTTTCCATGGCACTCCTCTCTCTTGTATATCAAGAAAGGGCCGCCTCTTTGCCTCTGCTTCTGTTTTGCAGCTACCACAACATCTGCCTCTAGCTTCCAGAATATGTATTCTCTACTCAAACAGTCTCCGCCAAGCAGAATTAAAAACAACTTTATTTATTTATTTAGCACAATTGGCTTTACATATTACATAAATACATACTTCACTACATCCAGTTAAAACTTAAAAACAGCTTATAAAACTTTTTAAAACAATCAACCATATAAAATCCCTAAAGACACATTTTTTAAAACCATTAAGATTAAACTAAAAAATGTCATCATGTGATATATCAAATTTGAGTCATCACCTTGAAGAAGACCTTCCCAGACTTTTCCAATTTCTACTGTTGTACAGTCTTTATTATAACGTTTCATGTATGTATGTCAAAACTTCTCTAGACTTTCGCAGTCACAAATTAAATGTTTTGTAGTTTCTATAATTTCACACCTACACAGTCTGCACAACCTTAGGGTTCTTGTTATACCCAGTCTGGCGCCTATAATTTCCATTGTATCGCATTTGTTATATTTAAATAACATGTAGGATCACATCTGCGTTGCCAGCTGCGCTGTCAGCACAGGGGTATGCATAGAAATATTTAGGTTTTCTAGTATTCATAGTCCAGTATTCAAAGAACATGTAGCTATTTGCTTTTGTTGCTAAACTTATCATATCTCTTTCTTTTGCCACAGTGTATATAGACTCTGTCAATAGACGTTTAACCTTTGCATGGGAGTAGAGTATCCAGCTATTTACATTATGTTTCGCCCATTTCAAATACAACATGTATAGAAAGCAGAAACATTTAAAGCTTTTCTGATTGCTCCCTTCATTAAACATCTTCATCAAATCCATAACATAGGGGTTATTATTTAAAGTGCATAATTTCACGTATAAAATAGCAGCCTTCTATTCTAAAATGTCACTACCATATCTAAAATCACCTTCAAGTAAAATGTATTCACATGAAACAGTTTTAGGGAGTCTAAAAAGCCATCTTAACATTTTCCTTTCAAGCATGCATATTTCTTTGCTGAACTTTTTACCCCATATCTCTGCACCGTACAGTAAATTTTAGATAATTTTAGAAGAGTATATTAATAAAACTGTATTTATGGATAGACCATCTTGTCTACCAATAAAATCACTGATGACTCCAGTTATTTTTAAACATTTAATTTTAGTATCATGCCAGTGATATTTCCAGCTTAATTTGTCATCAATGATCACTCCTAGGTATTTATAGTACTTGACATGTTCAATTTGCGTTTTTTCAATATACCATTTGTATCTATTAGATCTGGTTTGTTTTCTTTTATCTAGGAAGGCCATCACCTTAGTTTTACTTATGTTTATCTCTAGTCCATTTTCTTTCGCAAACTTTACCAGGCTATTAAGCCTATTTTGTAGACCATGCGCAGAGTAGTGTAACTTCTTTTAACAAGCACCCAGCTCCCTTCCACAGCATCACATGTATCTTTTCCTCCAATGGTTAGCCCAAAGCTGCTGTGCCTCTCTGATAGCTTTGGGTAACATTGTCACCTTAATATTAGAGGACTCTCAGATAACAACATCAATGACTCCAGAGTAATGGAGTATAGTTCTTAAATGAGCAGGATTCACTTTAAAAGAGTTCACTCTATGGGCTTGGATATTGCTTGTTCTTTTAATCAGTCAGCTTCAGCCACTTCTACAACTTTTAGTGTATGATATGTTACAAGATGTGGGTTTCTTAATGGAAATTAAACTAGGCACATGGAATTTTGTTTTAGTCTTGAACTGCTGCTTCCAAGGATGCACATTCTCACCTTTCGGTCAGCTTTCAGCCTCCAGGGTATTGGGAAACATTGTTGCTTGCACGGCCTCTTTAGAATATGCTTGTAACATTTCGGGAAAGTCAGTTCTGCTTTAATAAGTTTACCAGCAACTTTCTCCTTGTTAATAGAAGCCTAAGAATGTTGAAAAGAGATGCTTTCACTACACGCAGGCACTTCAGCTTGTTAACATAAGTGTGTGTTACATTTCCCGTATTAGAAAGACTTCCTACTTCTGCAAACAAATTCTACTCACTTAGATGTATGCGCTTAGATGAGTGAGAATAAAGCCTGCTACAATTACTGCCAAGGTATTTCTGTTAATTTGGAGTCCGGAGCTTCCTTTTCCCGACTCCACAGTTGCAACAATTGCACGCTGCTTCTGGTTCATGGCTTGGCTTCTTCTCCTGCTACTGCAATGGGCAATCTTGGGACCTACACCCCTCGTTGATCCGGCCTCATTAAGGGACCGTCTTCCACTTTCCAGCTTCCCTCAGGCTTGCTTCTTCACATAGGCCTTCGGGAGAATACACAACTTCAGCTCTGCATTCACAGTAACTAGGCACACCTGGAAAGACTGCCTCTTTCTTCCAGTCTGTTCTAATGCTGCCACTGCCAAACAGGGTTTGTGAGCACACAACCAACTCAGAGCCTGCAGGTGAAATCTGCTCTTCCTCTACACCGGCGTCCCTTCTGTGATCACACTTCCTTGTGAACTGGCAGCCTCATGCTCTGCTTCTTCTGCATCGGCTACTGCCGACCTTCCAGCTCGTACTCCAGCTTCTTTCTATTGCTTCTCCCTGCTGCAGCCTTTTATGCCCCTGAGGTGGGTTAATTGGTTTCATGTACAGCTGTAGTAGATTTTACTTTAGGCTCTAAGTACTTGCCTAGCTGTCTCCTTTTGGAACGCTTAGTAGTGCCAAAAGACATTATTTTAAATCATACAAATGTTCTTAGCCAATTTGCCATTATTCGTACTCTTCGCTCCATACAATCTAGAGACATTGAACAGGTCGGGTTTGTTGACGAGGTCCATTGGGAACGGGTGATTTTGCATGTTTTCTCTAAAATTGTAAGAAATATTATATTGGAAGCAGCTCATTATTTTTGACCCATGGGTTATGACATCCTTGAAGCCACCAGGGGAGGCGTTGTATTGAAGGTCCCAACACCTTCTCTAGGTCTTGGCACCCCGGGATTAGGAAAGGGAGGCTGAAGCACATCAAGACACTCAGACTGGATTCTCAAAACCATCTGTTTATTCTTTGCAGCAGAGCAGGACACAGCATACAGCATACTGAAGAAATATCTGGAACTTCCCCCTCTCCCTGGGCTCCTGGGCTCTCAGCCCCTTTTACACAATCTAGAAAGGTGAGGTAATGGAATGAACAATGAACTGCAACACTTGTCCTTGGCCTCAAGCCCTGGGATCGTATCTCTCCAGCCCTGAAATCTCTCCATTGGCTCCCAGTACAATCAAGGATTAAATTCAAAACCCTCTGCATTGTCCACAAGGCCTTCTGGGGCCTGGGTCCAAAATACCTTCAGCTATCCCTCCGCAAATACCTCCCCGTCCCAAGCTCTGCACTCCTCTACCTCTAGCTCCCTCAAGGTCAGTCGTTTTTCAAAGAAACGAGCTGGGGTAGATCTCTGTCTTCGGCTGGTGCCTCCGTCTGGAACAGCCTCCCTGCCCCTCTAAAACGTGAGGAGAACCATCTCCGGTTCCGCAAACACCTCAAGACCTTCCTCTTTGCTTCTGACTTTGTCCACCCTCGCCCCTGCTGATCTGTTCTCTTCTGGCAATGTGCACCTGGCCACCCTCTGTCCGCCGGGCCCAGGAACCTGCTCACCCTCCCGCACTGCCTCCGGGCCACCCCCTTGCACTGGGGTCTGTATCTGTACCCATACAGTCCCCCCTCTTTTTTCTTCCTGCACTTATCGGACCTACCCTGTCTGCTGCTTTAAACCCAGCACTTCCTGGCCTCACTACCACTGTTTGTTGCCTTTATTATTTATTTATCTATTATTATTTATCTGTTTCTCCTTTGCTCTACACTTTTCTATTTCTCCCCCTTCCATGCACTTTTTACCCTCCCCCTCCCCCATGCACTTGCGCATTCGCAATGTCACTGGGCTTAGTAAGATCGTTGTTTTGTTCTCCCCTGTTCCCCTCCCTTGCCTTGTCGCACTCTGAAACACTTCATGTACGAGCGAGATAGAAATAAAATATCAATATCAATATCAATGTACAACCCCTTTTCCAGCCTGTGATTAGTTGGCCTACATGCCACTCAGGCCCAGTCTGAACAGGTTTCGTGTAACTCATTCTACACCAGTGGCCTCTTCATGAACTTCTATGAAAAATGTTATCCACTGACCTCATCATGACCAGCAGAAATTCACCATTTTGTTTTATGCTCAAGCATACATCTTAGAGTTGCCTGACTTGTCTTAAAAAAAATGGCCGACTAAATTACGAAACGCCTGACCTACCGATTTTTACTCAAACTTGATACTTGCTCAGTTTCTAATCTAAAATGTTAGTAATTTATAATAAACATGTACTACTTAACATATTCATTACTGTGCATGACATTGTTGACCCCACAAAATAGATCTCCCTTAAAACGCTTTTCTGAAAGGCACTATATTTCTGATTTTCGCAGTGTTAAAGTCATTGATCAATCCTATAAGTTATCTACATTTGGTTTGAGGGGGTGGGGCCTATCTTTTATACATTCAGTTTGAGGGGGAGGAGGGACTTGTCCCTGTACAGCGTCCTATGAATTGCAAAAGAGGTCATAGAGAGTATGGATGAGAGGTTTATTTTCCGTCCTCGCACCCCTCTTAGGGTTACTTGTTCTCTAATGAATTCTGAATGCCCTATAATTACCCAGCTAGTAACCTGTTCTGAGTCTAGAAGAGACCTTGGAAATTGGGCCCGGTTGCCGGGGGCCTTAATGAATGAGAAAGGAGTGTGATACAGGCATGATATCAAGAGACACACACACACTCAAAAGTAACAGTTTCAAAACCTTTATTGCCAAACTGTGTGGGGTTGGTGTAATGCCTACGTGGCCCTAACTCTAAAGGGGTTGTTCCCTCAACTGATGCTTCTGAGGGCTGCCGTGGTCCGTAAGTCCAAAACCAAAATTTGTCTGTGTCCAAACATATGCTTGCCCTCACTCTTATACCAAATGTGATAGGGGGGGTTTCATAAAGGAAGAAATGGTGGGTCAAAAAGAAATATCAACCACGGGTGGTTTCAGGTTACCAATAGGTGTAGTTCTGCCAGTTTCAAAAAATATTTCAACTCAAAAGGGTTGCCCACGGAACATTCCACGTAGGCCTCTTACCGCAAGTCAATCAAGATTACAATAACTTTTGTTCTCTTGGGGTTCCCTCCCTCAAGCTTTGATTCTTCCAGTTCTGAACAAAAAAAGGCACAGTTCCTGTTAGGCCTCTCAGGTTTCCCTTCCCCAAGTCTAGGCCTTTCCTGTAAAGTTCAGAATGTCTCTGCGGGCCTCTCGGGGTTCCCTTTCCCCAAGCATAGGTCCCTTTCGGTCTTTAAACAAAAAGTTCTCCTTTTCAGGATGCACCTTTTAATGTATAGTTCTTTCATGGGGTAGTATCATCGACTTTCGAGAACACTGGGCTCTTTGCTTCTCCCAGGTGTGACCACTCTGACTTCTAGCCCCTCTCCTTATTCTCTGCACCTTTCTCCTGGCACCTTTTCCCTTCTGTACCTCTTTCACTCTGCTCTTTTCCACTTCACTGTGCTTCTTCACCCCTTCTTTTCTGTTGTGCACTCTTGCACCCTCTTTTCACCTTGCTGTGCCTCTTTACTGTTTCATGCACTCTTGCATCTTCATTTCCCATTCCCATAATATATAATTTCACCAAACAATGTGTTGAAGGTCTCATGAGAAAAAGACCCATTTACTTTGACTGATTTTCTTTTGATCGGAAAACCGTCATTGTAAGGTCTTTTTCTCGGGAGACCTTTAAAATGCGGTTTTCTCCCTTAAATGTTTGGGTGGTTTCATCCCCCAAACCCAAATTGTTCTCCTCCCCCCACCCTGTCCTGTGGGATTTCAGCACCAGCCACCTCCCCTATCCTCGGGATTTCAGTCTCAACCACCCCAACTCTCCCCACCCCTAAACCAAAACACATACACATCAACACACACACACCCATGAACCACCATCTTTCAGCCCAGGCCCCCTAACCCAAACCTCCCAACTCCCCAAACCAAAACACATACATTGTGGGATGTCTTAACCCACTGGTCCAAGCCCTGCAACATTACTGTGCATTGCTTGCAGCAGAAACATCATAATGGCAACTGGAAAGCATGCTGCTCGCTAGAAATCACCAGAAAGTACGCAGTCAAAATATGAAAAATAGGCCACCATCTACTTTTACCTATTCAGTGGTAACACAGGAGACCACTGCCAAAACCCATCATTTGGCTGCCCACAGAGAGAAACCATTGCAAAAGAAACAAAGCTGTTTTCAAAAACTCTGTTTTTATTTGGTGTCAAAGTTGCAAAAATCAGGGCTCACAAACCACCCGAAAAAGATCCCACCTCCTTGCTGGGTGGACACATCATTCTATTTCAAGAATCTACATAAATATAAGGTCCACAGAAGTATATGTTATCTGAACAAAGTCCACTTTTGAGGATTGCTTGCTGGAAGAAACCTGTCAAAAATGGGAGTAATAACGTTACTCACCTCTATCAAAAGCCGGCGATTTAAAACCATATTGTGTAAAGTTGTACATTGAACCCAAACTATGCCAAAGAAAGACTTGCTATCAGAAACCTGAGAGGTGGATACAACTTAAAACTATATTCTGAAAAGGCTTGAAGTAAGAATGGTTTGATGTATTTGTGAAAAGGTGAGTTATATTATAAGATAAAACAGTTTTTAGACATTGGGTTTCAGAGTTAAAAGTTTCCCACACTGTGCTTCAAACAAATTCCACACCTCGCCCTGAACAAAGGAAACTTCCCCCTGCCCTTGGCTAAGAGATTGACATGCTGTTGTGAAAGGGAACTGGGAGGGGCACCCTGGTCTGTTGCTCTGAGTGAAAACAATGGAGCCCTTGAGCTGAATAGAAATGCTAATTCGGGTATGACTGACAACAAACTGCTGGCAGGAAGAAGGACATGTGACCCTCTGAGTCAGCCCGGCTCTGGAGGCGGACCAGACTGAAATGTGGATTTAACATTGGGTTAAATATATGTTTTAGAAAAATGATTATAACAAATTGCACTGAACTGACAAAAATGTGAAACTTTGAGATTGTTAAAATGAAAAATGTGCTCGCAGTTTAAGACTAAGCTGGAATCTGTGCGATGTTCTGAGACCGAACCCCGGAATTTATTCATATTGTAGCTACTGTGTTTATGCTAGGAACATGGAAAATTACAGAAATATGCCCAGGTGTCAGGAGTGGAGCTCACCTGTATCTCGGTGTCTGATTCACTGGAGGATAATTCCAATCCGGGTAGTTCTGTTGTCTCTTTGGAATATCCTTTTTTAGAGAAGAGATAGGGTCTGTTTCGGGAATGCGCCACAATGGTTGCTATTAGAAAACAGACTGCAATAATTTATGGCACCTTCCCTCTACAGCCCTATATGGGGGAAAAAGCCAGCGGCATAAAAAACCCCAGTAGCATTCAATTCCGAAACCGAAAGATGAGGAGTGTCCGAAGTCTTGGTCTTGAGATTCCGCAAACTGTACTTAAGCCAAGGCTGAGTCGGAGATTTCCTAGAATGTTCCGTAGTAGAGGCTGGGCAGGAGTTTCCCCAGTATGTAGACTGTATAACCAGGAGCGGAAGCACTCACAAACCACCCGGTATCCAGATGGAAGGTAAGCCAGTGACACAGGAAGCTAAGGAGGAGGGGCTTCAGGTAGGCGAACAGACGGAGCGAAAATAACCGTGAAAATACGACAGTAAAAGAAAGAATAAGGAGGGAAATGGGCCAAGAGAAAGGATCCCCCAATCTCTACGGAGAAAACTCACCGAGCCGTTAGATAGGTATGAACACCGGATATCGTGAATTACCAGGCATAGGAGAAAGGGCAGGGGGGATGAATAGGAGACGGTAAGGCGGTAAAGATGGCAGAAAAATACCGGAAGCATAGAAAAGTTATAAAGGTAGACCAAGCACCGGACAGGAATAAAACGGAAGGTAACACAGAGAAATACTAATGAACGAAAGGAGCCGAAAGTCAGGAGGACAAAGTAGATAAGAATCAGAAGGGAAAGGCAATGCAGGAGGGAAGAGGAATCTGAGGCTGGAGAACGCTAGGAGCACTGAAGTATACGACTACAGTGGAGCGAGGAAACGAAGATTGTTGCAACGCACTGAGGGGGCGTGGCTAACCTCGTTATGAATGCTCCCAAAACGTAACTACTAGAACGGCGCTGGAGGTGCCGTAATGTGTAGTTTAATGGTGCTTCCATCGGGACCAAAGCTTCCAGCCTCCAGCCCTCATGACAGTATGCCTCCTTCTTGGGGTACCGACCCCAGGCTTACCCGGATAGAGGGCGTGAAACTGTCGTACACATCTGGGAGCTGAGAGATTAGTCACAGGTTCCCAAGAATCCTCTGCTTGAGAATAACCTTTCCATCTCACTAGGTACTGGAGTCGACCTCTGTAGTATCTTGAATCCATTATCCTCTCCACTTCATATTCGTCTGCCTGGGGATTAGTGTCCTTTAAATGAAAGGTTCTTCTTTTCCTGTGGTGTGGGTCTGGGATGAACTTTTTCAACAGAGAAGAGTGGAAGACTGGATGTATTCTGCTGAGCTGAGACGAGAGTTGCAATCGGAAAGCCACAGGATTAATGCGAGCAGTGATGGTATAAGGGCCCAGATATTTGGGAGAGAATTTAGAAGGATGTGTCCAACGAGGTAAGTATCTGGTTGAGAGCCAGACTCTATCACCTACTTGCCAGTCAGGATTCTGGATCCGATGTATATCAGCTTGATGTTTAGATCGAGCTCTACTTTCCTGTAGGTTGATAAGAGAGTTCTTCTGTGTTCTGGTAATGTTTTCCAAGAGAGAGTCTATCGTGGGTAGACATGAAGCCTGGATATTATCCAAGGGAAAAGAACGGGGATGATGACCAAACACACAAAAAAAAGGTGTCATTTTAATAGCCGAGTGAAGGGTATTGTTATACGAAAACTCGGCCATTGGAAGAAGAGAGACCCAGTTATCTTGTTGTTCGTTAACAAAACAGCGAAGATACTGCTCCATAGTGGCGTTGAGACGTTCCGTCTGTCCATTCGATTGTGGATGGTAACCTGAAGTGAGGGCCCGTTCTATTCCCAGTAGATCACATAAGGTTTTCCAAAAGGTAGAAGTGAACTGGGAACCTCTGTCCGAAAGAATAGTTTCTGGGATACCATGGAGTCGGACAATGTCCTTTAGAAATACCTGCGCCATCTCCGGAGCAGAAGGCACTCCTTTCAGCGGTGAGAAATGGCCCATCTTACTGAAGCTGTCTATGGTTACCATGATTGCTGAGTATCCTTGAGACTTAGGGAGATCTACCACAAAGTCGGTAGAGACATGTGCCCACGGAGCTGTAGGAAGTTTAGGTTGGTGTAATAAACCAGCAGGTTTTGAAGTCAGACCCTTGCTCCTGGCGCAGATAGGACAAGAACCTACATATAAATGAATGTCAGACAGCATGTTAGGCCACCAGAACATTCGTCTGATCAGGTCGGAAGTAGCTGTTAAGCCCTTGTGACCAGCGATCCGTGATTCATGACCCCAATGAAGGACTCGTGACTGTAGCTTGGTGTTGGGAATGAAAAGCTTTCCTTTGTAGAACCACAGTCCTTCTTTCTTGCATAATTGCTCCTGAACCGGCTTGGAAAGAGGTAGTATAGCAACCTGAGTTGCTTCCTTGACGTCCTGTAGAAACCTTGAGATTGTATGGACGATTCGGACCTCAGGTAACAAAAGTTCCCCCTTAAAGGGTGGATTAACCCAACTGGAGGGGCTACGAGATAGACTATCCGCTAGGACATTCTTACTGCCCGGGAGGTAGGTAATAAAGAAATCATATTGGGCAAAGAAGTAAGCCCATCGGGCTTGTCGGGTATTCTTACACTCCATTTGTTGTAGTACTTTGAGGTTGCTATGATCTGTGCGAATCTCAAATGGATGTCTTGACCCTTGGAGAAGATGTCTCCAGTCTGAACATGCCTGCTTAATGGCCAGAAGCTCTTTCTCTATAACAGAGTAGTTGTTTTCGCTAGGCGTAAGCGTGCGAGAAAGATAGGCTATTGGGTGTTCCTTACCATCGTGTTCTTGTTTGAGAACAGCCCCTATTGCCCCTGAAGATGCATCAGTTTCAACCACGAAGGGCCTTCGTTGGTCTGGCTGTTTGAGAATCGGAGCCGAACAAAACGCCTTTTTTAATCCTAGGAACGCTTGTTCTGCGTTGTGATTCCAAATAAAGGGAACATCCTTCTTTAATAGAGCTGTTATCGGAAGAACTTGCTCAGAAAAGTTGACGATAAATCGTCTGTAGAAATTTGAAAGACCCAAAAAGGCCTGTACCTCCCTTACCGAAGAGGGGGCTGGCCAGGAGAGAATAGCTGAGACCTTTTTGGGATCCATCTTAATACCATGTTCCGATAGGATAAAACCTAGATAGGGAACCGAAGTTACTGCAATCACACATTTTTCCGGTTTAGCCAAGAGTTGATGGCGTCTCAAGCGTTCCATAACTTCAGTGAGATGGCCCTGATGTTGAATAGGGTTACAAGAAAAGACCAGGATGTCGTCTAAGTATACTATAACTGAGACAAATAAGAGATCAGCAAAAAGATGATCCATAAACCTCTGAAAGGTTGCTGGGGCATTGACTAAGCCAAAGGGCATTACTCGATATTAATACAATCCAAAGGGTGTACGAAATGCCGTCTTCCATTCGTCCCCAGTCTTGACCCTTAAGAGATGATAAGCACCCCTAAGGTCTAGCTTGCTGAATATACATGATCCTTCAACTGCCTCCAAGATATCTTTTATCAAAGGCATCGGGTAGCGATCTCTCACTGTGATCTTGTTTAAGCCCCTATAGTCTATACATGGGCGTAGTTCACTCGTGTCCTTCTTGGCTATAAAGAATAAGGAAGCCCCTGCTGGAGACTTGGAAGGACGAATCAATCCGTTTTGGAGGTTTTGGTCTAGATATGTCCTCAATGCTTGTTTTTCTGGGAAGGTTAAAGAGAACATACGTCCAAAGGGTACAGTGGTACCCGGAACGAGATCGATAGCACAATCTTCGGACCGATGAGGGGGCAAGTCTTTGGGTATTCTATCTTCAAACACATCAGCAAACTCATGAAAAATGGGGTGAATGTTAAGAACTCGAAGGGAACCAGAAGTTCCTGATGGGCTAGAGATAACGGTTGCTTCCGTCTGTTTGGAAGAGCAGCAGTGTTGGAAGCAGAACTCAGATTCGAATTTTAAGGTGTTGAGGGACCAGTTAATATCAGGATTGTGTTTACGGAGCCAAGGGATTCCTAATATTATGGGAAAATGTGCTGCTCTTATCACATCAAAGGTGAGGGTTTCCTGATGAAGAGAGATGCATACCTTGATGTCGACTGCAGCTTGTACAATGGGTCCTGAACATAAGGGACGGCCATCCACCCCTTCCACCTTTTGTTCCTCTGTCTTATTTACCAGGTGAATACCTTCTTGTTTAGCCCAATTGATGTCTAAGAAATTACCAGCCGCCCCGCTGTCAATGAGGGCTAAGGCGTTCTTTTTTGGACAATTCTTCCACTGGAGTGACACTTGAAGGACCATAAGTCGGGCGTCTTCACCTGACGTCTGAGCACAATGTGAGCCTTCCACTGAACCCCGGTAAGTGGCTCCTTCTAAGACCGGGGTCCGTCGTTTCCCTGACGTCTCGGGGGAACCTCCGGGCAATCCCTGAGGAAGTGTGTTTCTGACGCGCAGTACATACATAAGCCCTTTTCCTTCCGTCGGTTTCTTTCTGTGGTTGAAAGAGGACCCCTGGTCGTACCAATCTGCATGGGTTCTTCACCAGAGAGATGTGACCCCTGGGTGGAAACAGGTGACGGTCCAGGGATAGAAAGAGTTCGGGTTTTTCTTTTCTCAGATCGTCTTTCCATGAGTCGATAATCTATCTGCAGGACTAAAGTGTACAAGTCGGTTAATGTCGCCGGTCTAGGAACTCGTGCCAATTCGTCTTTCAGGTCGTCATGCAGACCTCTTCTGAATGCGGTGTATTGCACTGTGTCTGGCCAGCCCGCTTCCGCCGCCAGCTTCTTGAAGGTAGAAATATAAGACATTAAGTCCATCGAACCTTGTTTAATATCAAACAAGGCTTCTCCAGCAGAGAATCCAATCTCTTGTCTTTCAAAGGTTTGGCGTAGCAGGGTTGTGAAGGCATTATAGTCTTGTAAGACAGGATTGTTGGACGTGACCAACGGAGTTGCCCACGCAAGGGCGTTTCCGATCATGTTGGATATGAGAAATCCTATCCGAGTGCGATCTAGAGTATAAGTAGTAGGTCTGAAGGTAAAGTATATCATGCAAGCATCCAGGAATTCCTTAACCTTTTTGGGTGAACCATCAAACTTTCCTGCTGCCAAGGACAAGGGTGGTAAATCCGTCTGGTGGGCTTCTCTGGCGACTTCCATTTGACGGAGAACAGCGTTCTCTGCCTTAACTCCCTGCAGTTCGAGGGAAAAGTTCTGTACAGCGTTTATTAGCTCCTGGACTTGTTCTGTCGTGGCCATTTTTAGGCGTTGCAATCTGTCAGGAGTGGAGCTCACCTGTATCTCGGTGTCTGATTCACTGGAGGATAATTCCAATCCGGGTAGTTCTGTTGTCTCTTGGGAATATCCTTTTTTAGAGAAGAGATAGGGTCTGTTTCGGGAATGCGCCACAATGGTTGCTATTAGAAAACAGACTGCAATAATTTATGGCACCTTCCCTCTACAGCCCTATATGGGGGAAAAAGCCAGCGGCATAAAAAACCCCAGTAGCATTCAATTCCGGAACCGAAAGAGGAGGAGTGTCCGAAGTCTTGGTCTTGAGATTCCGCAAACTGTACTTAAGCCAAGGCTGAGTCGGAGATTTCCTAGAATGTTCCGTAGTAGAGGCTGGGCAGGAGTTTCCCCAGTATGTAGACTGTATAACCAGGAGCGGAAGCACTCACAAACCACCCGGTATCCAGATGGAAGGTAAGCCAGTGACACAGGAAGCTAAGGAGGAGGGGCTTCAGGTAGGCGAACAGACGGAGCGAAAATAACCGTGAAAATACGACAGTAAAAGAAAGAATAAGGAGGGAAATGGGCCAAGAGAAAGGATCCCCCAATCTCTACGGAGAAAACTCACCGAGCCGTTAGATAGGTATGAACACCGGATATCGTGAATTACCAGGCATAGGAGAAAGGGCAGGGGGGATGAATAGGAGACGGTAAGGCGGTAAAGATGGCAGAAAAATACCGGAAGCATAGAAAAGTTATAAAGGTAGACCAAGCACCGGACAGGAATAAAACGGAAGGTAACACAGAGAAATACTAATGAACGAAAGGAGCCGAAAGTCAGGAGGACAAAGTAGATAAGAATCAGAAGGGAAAGGCAATGCAGGAGGGAAGAGGAATCTGAGGCTGGAGAACGCTAGGAGCACTGAAGTATACGACTACAGTGGAGCGAGGAAACGAAGATTGTTGCAACGCACTGAGGGGGCGTGGCTAACCTCGTTATGAATGCTCCCAAAACGTAACTACTAGAACGGCGCTGGAGGTGCCGTAATGTGTAGTTTAATGGTGCTTCCATCGGGACCAAAGCTTCCAGCCTCCAGCCCTCATGACACCAGGTGGGGTGTGCATTCATGTCTAAAAATTGGTGCAGAAATAATCTTGAGAAACCCACCAAAAGCGCGAATAAGTTGTCATTTCTGAACCAAAGCTCTTAGGAAGATGATAGTTGAACAGAAATGTACTTTAGGCAACCTGTCACGCAATTTATGTAGTATTAACACGTTGTGTATATTGTAAATATGTGTTTTATGAAAAATAAGATCTACTGTACAGGGACAAAGGGGAGGGTTTTGCCCTAAGCCATAAACATGACATATGATGACACAGGATGACACGCTGCTCCTTTCCCCAATCAGGGGACAGGGAATTCCAAGACCTACCAGATCTTTAGAGGGCTGGGCATAGAGAATCAGCCTCCCCACCCACTTTGGAAATACATAAATAGGGACTGCTGAGGACAGGCAACACACACACTTTCCACATCAACCGATTTTTTGGCGAAGCACCCTGCAGGAATATCCAGACATATATCCAGAAACCAGACTCCAGAACCAAGCTCTAGAACCAAACTCTAGAACCTTGAAGAAGAGAGGCCTAGCCCACAAGCTGAACCTTTTTCAGCTGGCCTTCAGAACCTTTTGCAACCTGATCCTAACCCCAAAACTTCCAAGGGGCATCTCAAAATCCAACAGCCTGGCTGAGCTGTTTTGCTGTTCTAGCTAAGAACCCTGTGCTAGAACCCAGATCCAGACCCCAAGAGCAGAGCTGTATCCAGAACACGTCAGATCCAGTCCAAGAGGCGCATACCGCAGTGCCTTGCTGAGAGCAGGACCCAGTGCTGAGACCGGTCCGGTGGCGAGAGAACCCCAGCCAAACCCTTGAACAGATCCTTGATGGGGATCACTCTATTCCAAACCCATAGGAGTGAGTGTCTAGTCTAGCACTGTCCATAGGCATCTCTTAATTTAAAGTAACCTAATCCAACCACTCTAACCTATCCATAACTGCATTATTGAATCTCTTTTGTCTATCCTAAGTTCTTATCTCCTCCACATAATCCTTGAAAATTGTAGCATCAATCATCTATGCGCTGATATTTTTCTGAAGAGGGACAAGTGTTTTGACGGACGGAGGTCAGAGCAGAGGCGCCGCTGTTCTGGTGGCTGCCCGTTGAGTGTCTTGCTTCTTCATAGCCCCTTAGCATAAGTCCATATTGATTCTGAATCTTTAAAGCACAATCTGTCATTTTGAAATCTTGATTCTGCTTCTGAAAATTCTACCTTCACAAGAACCTCTGTAACTTTTGAACCGCACGTCCTAGAACCAAAATTTAACTGTCATTTCAAAGCTAAGATCCTAGGCTTTAATTCATTATAGTTTATACGTAATCGCATTCCACGCATGCGGATAAATTGCAGCGAATTGCAATTTAGCTCCATTTCACCACATGTCAAAATAGCTGTTTCTTGTTTCAAACTGCTGAAATTCGTTTTCAATCTGATACTCATTCATAAATCATTGCTAGTGTTGACCTGAACCAATCCAAAGTAACTCCCACTAGTGCTGAATCCCATTTAGTGAATTAAAGCCATTTTTAGCATTTTTCCCATTCATTGCAAACCACATTTAAAAGTATTGACCTGTTTTAAAATCATACCTGTTCTCTCTAAGCTTGCTGGGGGGAACTGGGAGTGAACGGCATTATTGATTGTATTCCTGAAACCTGTGTGCCCTCATTTCCATCTCTTCATATTGCATAGTGGGGGGAGTGAGTAGTCACAGGGGAAAGAGTGATCATATTGTCTTCTGTGGAAATCATATCTAGTTTTATTTCTGTGTTGCATTCTTTCCTATCTTGCATTTCCTTGAACTCATACAAAGTATTCTCTGCTACATTATTCTCCTTGTCCTACTCCTAAGTGATTAAAGAGATTGTTGATATTGTAATATTACCCATTGCTGATCACCGTTCCTATTCATAAGTGTGCTATTCAGATATTATTCCTATTCATAAAAGTGTGATATCTATATTGTTCAATTCTTCAAATAAACCTTTTAATTTGCAAAACAAACCTACTTCTTGGCTCAGTGAGGTCGGGGAGATTCAAGGAGAGGGGTGTTATATAAGGGTTCATCATCCAGATTTAAAGAACTTTTGACATAAAAATATATAAATCAGGGTTTCCATTGGGCATCCCCTACTAGGTATTGACTTAGTTGGAATGCTGGATTGACGTCACTTACAACATACTCACAACACACATACCAACACACACACATCCACACACTTACCTGTTCTCCTGGACCTGCACGTCCGGGTCCCTCAGAGCCTGTCAGCCAGGGGCGTGACAGTTTGCTGTAGATAGACTGCTCTGTGCGTTCACTGAGCAGTCTTTCTAAAGCGACCTTTCAGTGAAAAGATCTTTAAAAAAAGATCTTTTCACTGGGAATGATAATTTGACCAAACAAAGATTTAGAATGTTCAAATCGTGTGCTAACATATTATAACAAGAGGCAAATGTACTGTACATTTCCAGTAGTTCTAATTAACAATGCCGTGTTACTGTACATTCCAAACATGTGAATGTTAGCTCCTCATAACACATTAAAAAGTGATCTGGTATGGAAAATGTACACTGTTCAAATAAATTGAAATGTTACCAAAATGAAACCATATTATGAAACAGGGCACAATATAAAGTAGTCTTTGTATTCCCTAAGAGATAAAAGACAGTTTTTTTGGGGTTGAATGAGAAGATAAGCTACCTACTGAAAATACTCACACACCATTGTGGTGAGTGTGACATAGGAGACATACAAGAAGAGACAGACTAGAAGACATGGTTCAAACTTAGAAGTTGTATTAAAGGAAAGAATGCCTCACCTATTCTTACAACTTTGATGATGGTTTTCCCAAAGCTTCAAAAGTAAATAAGAAACTGGTGCTCATAAGGATGTCTTTGGATAACTCAGTCCTATATCCAAACCTAATATACCCTACTATCGGACCCTACCACTAATAACAAAGGAAACATAAACTTTGCCTATGTGAGGGGTCAGTAATGTGAGACTCAAGACTGTGTTTAGTTTTCTCAAGAGTCAACATTGTATTTTACACGAAATTATAAAATAAACCTTAACTAAACCTACTCTACCAGTGGATTCCCTACCTAGTCTAAGATCGAAGGGAAAACTCCTAGCATTCACAAAACTAACCCTCACATAAAGAACATAAACATTCAAAGAAACATGAAAACAGCTAAATTAAAAAGGATACTAAGCAACCAGTGTCTTGGTTGACTTCTATTTGGTCTTGGGCAGATCTTGCTCCCACAAGAATGTCCCAAAGTCAATTTCCTCCACTGAAAAGAAAGGCTTAAAACTTCTAAAGAAACAAAGGTTCACTCAAATACAAATCCACTGGTAACCGTTCCTTTGTTGTTTGATGAAAAGATTCTCCTACCCAGTCCCACAAAGAAAATTATGGCACCAATGGGGATTCCTGGATGACTTCCTTCCAGGAAAGAATGGGTAAAATTGAAGACAATAGTATCACTTCTGTCTACATCAACTCCTCTGCTTTCAACTTTTGCAGCGTATTTTATACACAGTTTGTCAGGATGCTTCTGCTTAAGATTTGCTCTCTTGCCCCACGGTTGACTTCTGCTTCTACTACTTTCAACTGATAGAGCTCTGACAAGAAATATAGATGACCAAAGTTATATACTGCTGCTACAAATGTTAAGCAGATTTACTCCTGATACTGCAACTTCATCTTTAGGCAACTTCAACAAGACTTCTTGGACATGTACCGGTTTGCATGGCACTCCTCTCTCTTGTATATCAAGAAAGGGCAGCCTCTTTGCCTCTGCTTCTGTTTTGCAGCTACCACAACATCTGCCTCTAGCTTCCAGAATATGTATTCTCTACTCAAACAGTCTCCGCCAAGCAGAATTAAAAACAACTTTATTTATTTATTTAGCACAATTGGCTTTACATATTACATACATACATACATCAATACATCCAGTTAACACTTAAAAACAGTTTATACAACTTTTTTAAACAATCAACCATATAAAATCCCTAAAGACACATTTTTTAAAACCATTAAGATTAAACTAAAAAATGTCATCATGTGATATATCAAATTTGAGTCATCACCTTGAAGAAGACCATCCCAGACTTTTCCAATTTCTGCTGTTGTACAGGCGTTATTATAACGTTTCATGTATGTATGTCAAAACTTCTCTAGACTTTCGCAGTCACAAATTAAATGTTTTGCAGTTTCTATAATTTCACACCTGCACAGTCTGCACAACCTTAGGGTTCTTGTTATACCCAGTCTGGCGCCTATAATTTCCATTGTATCGCATTCGTTATATTTAAATAACATGTAGGATCTTACGCTGTCAGCACAGGGGTATGCATAGAAATATTTAGGTTTTCTAGTATTCATAGTCCAGTATTCAAAGAACATGCAGCTATTTGCTTTTGTTGCTAAACTTATCATATCTCTTTCTTTTGCCACAGTGTATATAGACTCTGTCAATAGACGTTTAACCTTTGCATGGGAGTAGAGTACCCAGCTATTTACATTATGTTTCGCCCATTTCAAATACAACATGTATAGAAAGCAGATACTTTTAAAGCTTTTCTGATTGCTCCCTTCATTAAACATCTCCATCAAATCCACAACATAGGGGTTATTATTTAAAGTGCATAATTTCACGTATAAAATAGCAGCCTTGTATTCTAAAATGTCACTACCATATCTAAAATCACCTTCAAGTAAAATGTATTCACATGAAACAGTTTTAGGGAGTCTAAAAAGCCATCTTAACATTTTCCTTTCAAGCATGCATATTTCTTTGCTGAACTTTTTACCCCATATCTCTGCACCGTACAGTAAATTTTAGATAATTTTAGAAGAGTATATTAATAAAACTGTATTAATGGATAGACCATCTTGTCTACCAATAAAATCACTGATGGCTCCAGTTATTTTTAAACATTTCATTTTAGTATCATGCCAGTGATATTTCCAGCTTAATTTGTCATCAATGATCACTCCTAGGTATTTATAGTACTTGACATGTTCAATTTGAGTTTTTTCAATATACCATTTGTATCTATTAGATCTGGTTTGTTTTCTTTTATCTAGGAAGGCCATCACCTTAGTTTTACTTATGTTTATCTCTAGTCCATTTTCTTTCGCAAACTTTACCAGGCTATTAAGCCTATTTTGTAGACCATGCGCGGAGCAGTCTAACTTCTTTTAACAAGCACCCAGCTCCCTTCCACAGCATCACATGTATCTTTTCCTCCAATGGTTAGCCCAAAGCTGCTGTGCCTCTTTGATAGCTTTGGGTAACATTGTCACCTTAATATTAGAGGACTCTCAGATAACAACATCAATGACTCCAGAGTAATGGAGTATAGTTCTTAAATGAGCAGGATTCACTTTAAAAGAGTTCACTCTATGGGCTTGGATATTGCTTGTTCTTTTAATCAGTCAGCTTCAGCCACTTCTACAACTTTTAGTGTATGATAAGGTACAAGGTGTGGGTTTCTTAATGGAAATTAAAATAGGCACACGCAATTTTGTTTTAGTCTTGAACTGCTGCTTCAAAGGATGCACATTCTCACCTTTCGGTCAGCTTTCAGCCTCCAAGGTATTGGGAAACACTGTTGCTTGCACGGCCTCTTTAGACTATGCTTGTAACATTTCGGGAAAGTCAGTTCTGCTTTAATAGGTTTACCAGCAACTTTCTCCTTGTTAATAGAATCCTAATAATGTTGAAAAGAGATGCTTTCACTACACGCAGGCACTTCAGCTTGTTAACATAAGTGTATGTTACATTTACCGTATTAGAAAGCCTTCCTACTTCTGCAAACAAATTCTACTCACTTAGATGTATGCGCTTAGATGAGTGAGAATAAAGCCTGCTACAGTTACTGCAAAGGTATTTCTGTTAATTTGGAGTCCGGAGCTTCCTTTTCCCGACTCCACAGTTGCAACAATTGCACGCTGCTTCTGGTTCATGGCTTGGCTTCTTCTCCTGCTACTGCAATGGGCAATCTTGGGACCTACACCCCTCCTTGATCAGGCCTCATCAAGGGAGCGTCTTCCACTTTCCAGCTTCCCTCAGGCTTGCTTCTGCACATAGGCCTTCGGGAGAATACACAACTTCAGCTCTGCATTCACAGTAACTAGGAACACCTGGAAAGACTGCCTCTTTCTTCCAGTCTGTTCTAATGCTGCCACTGCCAAACAGGGTTTGTGAGCACACAACCAACTCAGAGCCTGCAGGTGAAATCTGCTCTTCCTCTACACCGGCGTCCCTTCTGTGATCACACTTCCTTGTGAACTGGCAGCCTCATGCTCTGCTTCTTCTGCATCGGCTACTGCCGACCTTCCAGCTCGTACTCCAGCTTCTTTCTATTGCTTCTCCCTGCTGCAGCCTTTTATGCCCCTGAGGTGGGTTAATTGGTTTCATGTACAGCTGTAGTAGATTTTACTTTAGGCTCTAAGTACTTGCCTAGCTGTCTCCTTTTGGAACGCTTAGTAGTGCCAAAAGACATTATTTTAAATCATACAAATGTTCTTAGCCAATTTGCCATTATTCGTACTCTTCGCTCCATACAATCTAGAGACATTGAACAGGTCGGGTTTGTTGACGAGGTCCATTAGGAACGGGTGTTTTTGCATGTTTCCTCTAAAATTGTAAGAAATATTATATTGGAAGCAGCTCATTATTTTTGACCCATGGGTTATGACATCCTTGAAGCCACCAGGGGAGGCGTTGTATTGACGGTCCCAACACCTTCTCTAGGTCTTGGCACCCCGGGATTAGGAAAGGGAGGCTGAAGCACATCAAGACACTCAGACTGGATTCTCAAAACCATCTGTTTATTCTTTGCAGCAGAGCAGGACAGCATACAGCATACTGAAGAAATATCTGGAACTTCCCCCTCTCCCTGGGCTCCTGGGCTCTCAGCCCCTTTTACACAATCTAGAAAGGTGAGGTAATGGAATGAATAATGAACTGCAAGACTTGTCCTTGGCCTGAAGCCCTGGGATCGTATCTCTCCAGCCCTGAAATCTCTCCATTGGCTCCCAGTAGAATCAAGGATTAAATTCAAATCCCTCTGCATTGTCCACAAGGCCTTCTGGGGCCTGGGTCCAAAATACCTTCAGCTATCCCTCCGCAAATACCTCCGCTCCCAAGCTCTTCACTCCTCTACCTCTAGCTCCCTCAAGGTCAGCCGTTTTTCAAAGAAACGAGCTGGGGTAGATCTCTGTCTTCGGCTGGTGCCTCCGTCTGGAACAGCCTCCCTGCCCCTCTAAAACGTGAGGAGAACCATCTCCGGTTCCGCAAACACCTCAAGACCTTCCTCTTTGCTTCTGCCTTTGTCCACCCCCTCCCCTGCTGATCTGTTCTCTTCTGGCAACGTGCACCTGGCCACCCTCTGTCCGCCGGGCCCAGGAACCTGCTCACCCTCCCGCACTGCCTCCGGGCCACCCCCTTGCACTGGGGTCTGTATCTGTACCCATACAGTCCCCCCTCTTTTTTCTTCCTGCACTTATCGGACCTACCCTGTCTGCTGCCTTAAACCCAGCACTTGCTGGCCTCACTACCACTGTTTGTTGCCTTTATTATTTATTTATCTATTATTATTTATCTGTTTCTCCTTTGCTCTGCACTTTTCTATTTCTTCCCCTTCCATGCACTTTTTACCCTCCCCCTCTCCCATGCACTTGCGCATTCGCAATGTCACTGGGCCTAGTAAGATCGTTGTTTTGTTCTCCCCTGCTCCCCTCCCTTGCCTTGTCGCACTCTGAAACACTTCATGTACGAGCGCGATAGAAATAAAATATCAATATCAATATCAATGTACAACCCCTTTTCCAGCCTGTGATTAGTTGGCCTACATGCCACTCAGACCCAGTCTGAACAGGTTTCATCTAACTCATTCTACACCAGTGGCCTCTTCATGAACTTCTATGAAAAATGTTATCCACTGACCTCATCATGACCAGCAGAAATTCACCATTTTGTTTTATGCTCAAGCATCCATCTTAGAGTTGCCTGACTTGTCTTAAAAAAAATGGCCGACTAAATTACGAAACGCCTGACCTACCGATTTTTACTCAAACTTGATACTTGCTCAGTTTCTAATCTAAAATGTTAGTAATTTATAATAAACATGTACTACTTAACATATGCATTACTGTGCATGACATTGTTGACCCCACAAAATAGATCTCCCTTAAAACGCTTTTCTGAAAGGCACTATATTTCTGATTTTCACAGTGTTAAAGTCATTGATCAATCCTATAAGTTATCTACATTTGGTTTGAGGGGGGTGGGGCCTATCTTTTATACATTCAGTTTGAGGGGGAGGAGGGACTTGTCCCTGTACAGCGTCCTATGAATTGCAAAAGAGGTCATAGAGAGTATGGATGAGAGGTTTATTTTCCGTCCTCGCACCCCTCTTAGGGTTACTTGTTCTCTAATGAATTCTGAATGCCCTATAATTACCCAGCTAGTAACCTGTTCTGAGTCTAGAAGAGACCTTGGAAATTTGGCCCGGTTGCCGCGGGCTTTAATGAATGAGAAAGGAGTGTGATACAGGCATGATATCAAGAGACACACACACACTCAAAAGTAACAGTTTCAAAACCTTTATTGCCAAACTGTGTGGGGTTGGTGTAATGCCTAGGTGGCCATAACTCTAAAGGGGTTGTTCCCTCAACTGATGCTTCTGAGGGCTGCCGTGGTCCGTAAGTCCAAAACCAAAATTTGTCTGTGTCCAAACAAATGCTTGCCCTCAATCTTATACCAAATGTGATAGGGGGGGTTTCATAAAGGAAGAAATGGCGGGTCAAAAAGAAATATCAACCACGGGTGGTTTCAGGTAGCCTTACCAATAGGTGTAGTTCTGCCAGTTTCAAAAAATATTTAAACTCAAAAGGGTTGCCCATGGAACATTCCACGTAGGCCTCTTGCCGCAAGTCAATCAAGATTACAATAACTTTTGTTCTCTTGGGGTTCCCTCCCTCAAGCTTTGATTCTTCCAGTTCTGAACAAAAAAAAGGCACAGTTCCTGTTAGGCCTCTCAGGTTTCCCTTCCCCAAGTCTAGGCCTTTCCTGTAAAGTTCAGAATGTCTCTGTGGGCCTCTCGGGGTTCCCTTTCCCCAAGCATAGGTCCCTTTTGGTCTTTAAACAAAAAGTTCTCCTTTTCAGGATGCACCTTTTAATGTATAGTTCTTTCATGGGGGGTAGTATCATCGACTTTCGAGAACACTTGGCTCTTTGCTTCTCCCAGGTGTGACCACTCTGACTTCTAGCCCCTCTCCTTATTCTCTGCACCTTTCTTCTGGCACCTTTTCCCTTCTGTACTTCTTTCACTCTGCTCTTTTCCACTTCACTGTGCTTCTTCACCCCTTCTTTTCTGTTGTGCACTCTTGCACCCTCTTTTCACCTTGCTGTGCCTCTTTACTGTTTCATGCACTCTTGCATCTTCATTTCCCATTGCCGTGCTTCTTGCACACTCTGTTTTGGTTTTGGGTCACTCACACCTTTTTTCCACATTTTCGGGTCACTCGCACCCTCTCTTTGCTTTCCATTCTTTTCTTTCTGTCTTTTCTGTTTCGTGCCTCTTGCACCCTTTCCCCCGCTTTCGGGTTGTTTGCACCCTTTCTTTGTTATTGCTTCACTTTCTTTCTATTTATTTATTTTATTTATTGGACATTTGTATGGCGCTGATGCACAAGTGTTTCCAGGTGCCACAAGACAAGTTGGGGCAGGGGAACATAGAAATGAAAGCAGAACAAAAAAAACAGGGGTTAGAGGGAGAAGTGCAGGAGTGGATTCCGCTAGCACACTCTCTCTTGCTCTTTTTGTCTTTTCTGTTTCCGTGCTGCTAGCGCACTTTCTCTTGCTTTGCTTTACTTTCTCTCACTTTCAATCATCAGGCCGTTTACCTGCTTCCACTGCTTCTGCTCCAGCTCCAGCCACCCACACGCTACTGAGTTTCTCTCTCTGTCTCTCTTATTCATGAAACTCACCAAAGTTGCGCGGCACTGGTGAGCAGTTCTCAGGGGTTTTGGATTGAAGTTAGGGTCTTACTACCTGCCCCTCAGGCACCGCTGGGACTAGCACACATCCCAGGAAAACGAGCACTGGCCTGGACATGGCCGATAGCCTGCAATTTGTCCTGCTCTGGCTCCTTGTAAACACGGATCCCTCGCCATGCTGCAAACCCTCGGACACACCGGGCCAGCGTCTCGGCGTCCTGCACTCCACTGGATATTACGGGCTCCTCTCTGCAGCCTTCTGCTTCTTGGCCTCCAGGTTCCATCCAGCAACCCCAGCTTCCTCATAGCTTCTGGCAGAACCACTCCTTTTATAGTGTAGTGGAGAGTCAAGTTGAGTCAGGTGTGCATAGTTGTAGTAAAGTGCCTGACTCTATTAGTGGGACAGCCTAATGGTGTTATGTAGTAGGCCTCTCTTTGCATTACCATGCTGTTCCTATGGGTAATCATCATTGCTCTCAATCACCTCTTCCTCGACCCAGTATATTGGGTGAGATTGGAAATACCCCATAAAGGGAGAGTGGGTTGGTGGACAAATGGGATGTGGGACTACCATGTCTTGCCCTTGGGCGTTCTCCTCCCAATCCCCTGCGACTCTCCAATCAGGTGATCCTCCCTCGCTTGTCCACCCCCAGGGTCAGGATCCAAAAGCGATGGCCCTTCCCTGGCCACCTGAATGGAAGATCCTGGTGGAGTAGGTCTCTCACAGACCCTTCCCTTATGCGGTTTGGACTGAATTGCTTCATTGGGAAACCTCAAAAGGAAATCTATATTTCCTTGTCTTTGACCCTTTTGATGTTCTACTGAGAAGCAATAAGGTTGCAAGTCCAAGAACCACGGCATCATTCTTGGGTTAGACTCTTTCCTTTGATTGATCCATACTAGGGGGCAATGGTTGTTGATCAATCTATGTTTTTGGCCTAGTAAGTAATACTTAAGATATATAATGGCCCACTTTATTGCTAAGGCTTCTAGTTTGATCACCAAATAGTTATTTTCCCGGGGAAACAGTTTTCAACTAACATACAGAATGGGATGTTCTAGCCCGTCATGGTTCTGAGATAATACTGCACTTAGCCCAGTCAAAGAAGCGTCAGTCTGTAATATGAAGTCCTTAAAAAAGTCTGCTACCTTTAGAATGGGGATTTGACAGAGTCTTTGTTTGAGGGTCTGATAGCATAATTCGTCCTCTTCATCCCATTTAAGTTTCTGGAGTTCTGCGTTTCATAGTTTGTCGGTCAGCCTTGCAGTTTTACTGGAAAAGTCAGATATGAATCTCCAATAATACCCAATTAAGCTTAGGAAAGATCTTAAATCCTTTTTGGTTTTGGGAGTAGGGGATTCTAAGGCAGCTTTAACTTTTTTCTCTTGTGGTTGAACACTGCCATTTCCGACAAAAAAAACAGGTATTTAACGGCAGGTTGGGCCAACTTGCATTTTCTTGGGTTGGCCGTAAATCTTGCTTTTCTTAAGGCTCTTACTACAGTTTACAAATGGTACAGAATTTTCCCAGGTTTTACTGTAGATTACATTGTCGTCAATGTATGACCTCTACACAATTCTGAATAAGGCTGGAGAATCTTATCCATCAACCTTTGGAAAGTTGCTGGGGCACCATGTAACCCAAAGGATAAGATTTTAAACTGATAGACCTATCAGGGTCAGGGTCAGGGTATCATAAGATTTTCCTTATCTAGTTCATTTAGTGGGACTTGCCAATAACCCTTGGTTAAGTCTAGGGTGGATAAATAGATGGCACTGCCCAATTTATCGATAAGGTTGTCAATACGAGGCATCGGGTAGGCGCCAAAGGCTGAGATGTTGGCCACCTTCCTGAAGTCTAAACAAAACCTCAAAATTTTGTCTGGCTTTTCCACTAGCACAATGGGAGAGGACCAGGGACTGGTAGATGGTTCAATTATGTTTGCCTGGAGCATTTGCTCTTCATCTTTGATGACAATATTTCTACAGGCCTTGGGTAGTAGATAGGGTTTAAGATGTGCTAACTTGCCTGCAGGGCTACGGATATGATGGTATATTCCATTCACACTGCCAGGCCCTTCATGGAAAACATCTGGTAATTGACTTACCAAGTCCATGAGATCTTGTTGTTAGTAATATCAGAGGGAATTAGAGTGTTATTATTCACCTCTTCCGATATCAAACAAGATAACACTGTGGCATTAGACTCAGAGATGTTCTCCTTTTACTCCTTCAACAGGTTTCCCTGGTAGACCTGCATCTTCTGGCGACAGTCTGGTTGGCCGATTTTATAATTACATGGTCCTGACTTGTCCAGGATCTCATATGGTCCATGCCATTTAGAAGTAAGCATGTTGTCTGATGTAGGGAGAAGTACAAGGACCTTTTGCCCAATGGAAAATGACCTACAGGAGACCTTTTCCTTTTGTTAGTCTAGAATTCTTTCTGCAAATAAAATGAAGAGCCACAGTCGGAGTCACAGAAATAGCAAAGTTTATTCGCTTCAAGCGGACCCAGGTTCAACTATGTCCGCAGACAGTCATAGAGAAATTGGGCAATTACATTGTGGGTTACAGATCCTTATATACAGTTTCTAGTTTGCTTAGGATGTCAAATTTCAGACAGTTTATGGGTTGCCTGCAAAGTTACCAGGTACAGACCGACCCCAGCACAAGGAGACACTCCTGGTATCTAATCTAATTTATATTTACTTTTACTTAAAGTTGCTGTGCACCTGCAGCTCGGCAGTTTGTTTAACTTCTTCCTTCCTGGAATGTACACAGCATGTCAGTTCTTTGCTAATAATTGGTACATATATTTGCAGTTTCGTGCCATTAGTTTGTGGGAGATGGGAGACGAGGGAGGCATGTGTTATCTCCTGCCTTAGCCGTGCCTGCCTAGTCAAGGCTGTTCAAAGGTTCAGCCTGCACAAACACTGAGCTAATGAATTCTTTCTAAAAAATATGTATTTAGAAGAGCTCAGAATTTCAGGCTAACAATGTTCAAGCTGGTAAATGGGAGTACCACAGAAATGGGGCCTAATATACTAAAATGGAGTCTGAGCTTGAGCAAAACTTGAGCAAAGAAATGTGAGAGCTTTGGATAACATAATATATAAAATGCGTGCTGTTTCACACTTTTTGTCATAGGACCCCTTTTGTTGGCTTTGAGCTCTACCAAGGTGGTCTTGTACCAGGGATCAGACATCTGTCATATGTTCGTTTAATTGAGAGGTTGTCTGGGAGAGTGGTATTGAAGCTTCTTCCCTTTCCTCCCATGTCTCTTTAAGCATGTCTAAAACATCTCTGGCTTTTCGCCCATAAAGTAATTCGAAGGGTGAGAAACCAGTGAAGGCTTGAGGAGTTTTGCTTATGGCAAAAAAGGCCCACAGAATCATCTGATCCCAGTTAGTTCCGTGTTTAATGACTAACTTCCTATGAACAGTCTTCAATGTCTTGTTAAACCATTCAACTAATCCATCAATTTGAGGATGATAAACGGAAATTCTCAAGGTAGTTATATGAAGTAGCTCTTTTACTTCCTCCATAAGCTTACTCATAAAGGTGGTACACTGGTCCATTAGGTCCATTAGGATTTCTTTAGGAAAGCCCACCTGAGAGAAGGGCGGCAAATATTTTAGGATATGCTGGGTGGTATTATTGCACAGTGGAAATTCCTCTGGGAATCGGGTGGCATAGTTAAGTATTACTAGTACATACTTGTTACGTAATTTTGATTTTTCCAGGCACTCAATGATATCCATCCGAATCTTCGAGGATGGCACTTCGATGATGGGTAATGGATTTAAAGGGGTTGGTCGGGGTAAGTGAGTGCTGGTACGCTGACACATAGCTCACAGGTCTGTATAAAATGTTTAGTATCGACATGTATCCCTGGCAGGTTGAATTTGCTGGCTAGGTGAGCCTGAATCTTGGCCTGGCCCAGATGTCCTCCTGTAAGGTGTGAGTGGGCGATCTCGAGCACTATCTGTTTGTGACATTCTGGGAACTACTAGTTGTGTAACATCCCCTCTATACAGGAGTACTTTCTTTAGAAAGAAAAATGTTGCCCCTCCCTTCTGATCCTCAGACTCAGGTACAACTTGTAGGAGGGCTTCAGCAAGTAATGGATCGTTTCGCTGTACAAAGGCCAAATCAGGAAGTATGTCAGAATTTTCATCACTCATGGGTGAAGGTTGGGAAGAACTAGGTTGGACATCAGCTTTCCCAAAACCTAGGCACCTCTCTCAGTGGTATCTTTCTCAGTCTCTTCTTTGAGGATATGTAGCATCACCCTCTCAAGTATCAATTTGATCTCCTGCTTGGATCTGAAAAGCCTCTTCCCCATGATTGTGGAGTAGCACCTTCACATCCCCTCCAAAATCCAGGACGATCACCCCTGCCAGGACATCAATGCCAAATTTCCAGGCGAGTCTTGACTTGGGTGCCAGCCTGATGTAAGTTCCGGGAGGTTATTGAAGGACAACATCAGAAGGGATGATATGTCTTTCTTTTGGCGGGATGGTTTCTGACCAGCTAATACAATGATCGAACCCACCAGAACCTTTAGAGGCCAATGTGCGGTTGGAGGCTGTGCTACTCAATTTCTCATATTTTAGGGTCCCCCAACCGTTTCATTGAGTTACATCCCACTACTGACACCATACCTGAGACAGGCATGGTATCAAGACAGACACAGACTCAAAAGTAACAGTTTGAAAACCTTTATTGTCAAGTTTTGTGGGGTTGGTGCTAACTCTAAGTGGGTTGTTCCCTTAACTGATGCTTCTAAGAGCCATCGATGTCTGTAAGCCCCAAACCAAAATTAGTCTGAGTCCAAACCTATGCTTGCCCTCACTCTTAGACCAGATGTGATAGAGGGGTTTCTTAAAGGAGAAATGGTGGCTCAAAAAAGAAATATAAACCACAGGTGGTTTCAGGTAGCCTTGCCAATAGGTGTAGTTCTGCCATTTTAAAAAATTGTTCAATTTACAAGGGTTGCCCTCAGAATCTTCCATGTAGGGCTCTTGTAGCAAGTCAATCAAGTTCACAATGTCTTTGGTTCTCTTAGGGTTCCTTTCCCCAAGCTTTGATTCTTCTAGTTCCAAACAAAAAAAAGACACCATTCCTGTTAGGCCTCTCAGGGTTCCGTCCCCAAGCCTATGCCTTTCCTGTAAAGTTCACAATGTCTCTGTGGGCCTCTCGGGGTTCCCTTCCCCAATCTTAGGCCCCTTTTGGTTTTTAAACAAAAATGTCTCCTTGTCAGGATGCACCTTTCAATGTATAGTTTGTTCATGGGGGTAGTATCAGAGACATTTGAGAACGCTGGGCTCTTTGCTTCTCCCAAGCGGGACCACTCTGACTTCTGGCACCTTTCCTTATTCTCTGGACCTTTCTTATGTCACCTTTTCCATTTCACAGTGCTTCATGCACCCTTTCTTTTTTGTCATGCACTCTTGCTCCCTCTTTTCACCTTGCTGTGCCTCTTGCACACTTCTCTTCACTGTTTCATGCACTCTTGCATCTTCATTTCCCATTCCTGTGCTTCTTGCACACTCTGGTTTGTATTCGGGTCGCTCACACCCTTTTTCCCATTTTCAGGTCGCTTGCATACTCTCTTTGTTTTCTGTTATTTTCTTTCTGTTTCTTTCTGTTTTTTCTGTTTTGGGCCACTTACACCCTTTTCCCCACTTTTGGGTCATTTGCATCCGCTCTTTGCTTCCGGTTCACTTTCTTTCTATCTCTTTGGTTTCCACGACGCTAGTGCACTTTCTATTGCTCTTTCTTTTTTCTGTTTCTGTGTCGCTGGTGCACTTTCTCTCGCTTTGCTTTTTCTCGCTTTCAATCATCGTGCCGCGTACCCGCTTCTACTGCTTCTGCTCCCAGTCCAGCCACCCGCATGCTACTGAGTTTCTCTCTCTCTCCAATTCGTAAAACTCACCAAAGTAGCACAGCGCTGGTGAGTAGTTCTCCAGGGTCTTGGGTTGAGGTCAAGGTCTTACCACCTGCCCATCAGATATCCCAGAGACCGGCACACGTCCCAGGAAAACTAGCACTAGCCTGGACACGGCCAACAGCCTGCAATTTATCTGGCCCCAGCTTCTTGGATACACGGCTCCCTCGCCCTGCTGCAGCCCCTGTGACACACTGGGCCAACGTCTTGGTGTCCCGCACTCCACCGGATCTTCCGGGCTTCCCTCTTTGCAGCCTTCTGCTCCATCCAGCAACCCCGGCTCGCTCATTGCTTCTGACAGAACCCCTCCATTTATAGTGTAGTGGAGAGTCAAGTGGAGTCAGGTGTGCACAGTTGTAGTAAAGTGCTATTTGTAGGACAGTGTAATGGTGTTATGTAGTAGGCCTCTCTTTGCATCTCCATGCGGTTTCTATGGGTAATCATCATTGCTCTCAATCACATCTTCCTCGTCCCAGTAAGTATTGGAAATAGGGCAGGGGAGATGGGGAGAGATTGGAAATACCCCATAAATGCTGAGGGAGAGTGGGTTGGTGGACATTTGGGATGGGGGTAATACCATTTCTCGCCCTTGGGCATTCTACTCCCAATCCCCTGCGACCCTCCACTCAGGTGATCCTTCCTCGCTTGTCCACCCCCAGGGTCGGGATCCAAGAGTGCTGATCCTTCCCTGGCCCCCTGAATGGAAGATCCCGGGGGAGTAGGTGGGAGAATACAGTCAGGTTTCTCACAGGAGGCAAATAACTAGTACAAGATCCTGGTATCAGTAAACATAAGATGGGTTCATGGAACACACAGGGCCATGGGCAATTATTGCAATTCGATGGCAATTTGCTCGCGACCTTGGATGTGTCCTTGTTGCCAGAAATGTGGTTCATTTCTGCCCCTGTTATGGATGGCTATACAATCATTGCATCTTCAGTGTTGAAGGGCCCAAAGGTCCGTTCCTCCTCTGGTTTACTAACGGCAGCCCATAATGGCTGCATATTTTCCCTTACAGAGTGGGCTGTCCCCAATCCTTTTTACAGGCGATCAAATTAGCATGGGATAATAGATCATTTTGAAAATTAGGAGTTTTTGCTCTTATGAACACATACTGGAATCCCGTTGCTATATCTATTGATGAATTGATTGACTCAGTAGCTGAATAGACCTCATTTTGAAGGTCTCAAGAGAAAAAGACTGATTTACAATGCCTGATTTTCTTTTGATCGTAAAAACAGCATTGTAAAGGTCTTTTTCTCTTGAGACCCTTAAAATTTGTTTTTTTAAATATTCAGGGGGTTTCACCCCCCTTCCCAAGCCCCCCATTGTTCCTTCCTGCCCCACCTCCACCCACACCCTCTCCCGTGAGATTTCAGCCCCAGCCCCCTCCCCCAACCCACCCAAACCAAAACACATGCATACATACAACACACACACCAACATACACGCACTCACACACTTACCCGTTCTCCTCGTCCCGCGCTTCCAGGTCTCGACGTGCCTGTCAGCCCCTGCGCGCACTCGTGTGCAGCAGGGGGCATGACAGTTCCATTTAGAAAGACCGCTCTGTGCGGTCACGCAGGAGTCTTTGTAAGTCGATATTTTTATGAAAAGATCTTTTTTTAAAGATATTTTCACTTAGAACAGATTTATTGGATGCCTGTCTAGTGGACCCTGATGTGACGGCTATTATTATAGGGGGAGATTTAAATATTGCTTGTGTGGAACAAGGCAGCTCTAACCCTATTGAAAACAAGGGGCACCCTGCGATGCAAGCCCGGGGTAAAAGATTTTCGATCTAATGGACGCCAGAGGTTTGGTTATGGCCAATGGCAGCATGAAAGGCGATATCCCTGTGTATCCTACCTTGCCGTAGAAACAAACATTCAGTGTGCTCTTATTGACTTTTTTTGTTTCTAATAATGTGTTTCCTTTTATAGTTGAATTTTAAAATGTTCCTCCAAAGAAAAGTTATCATGGGCCACTTTGGCCATTCCTGCCTATAGAGAGCAAAGGAAATGGTACCAGCCTGGAGTTATGGCTAATGCAGGCAGGAATAATTTAACTTGGAATGGTGAAACCCTGACCAAGTTGTACCGATATCTTCTAGATGCCTTTTTGGAGTCGTCAAATGATATGTCAGGCCCGGTTGATATATAAGTAGACGCAATGAACCTTTTTTTTTGCAGATAATACTGGGAAAATACCTATTTTTGTGCATAGGCATGTTTATGACCAGACCGTCCAAAAACAGAAAAGGCAGGTGACGGCTGATATAAGAAGCTATCTAGCACTTGACCTGGTTGCCAGGGGTACAGAAACCAAAAGGTAGAGGCTTACATTTATAAACTGGCTGCGTGGGTATAGATGCATAATGGCGCAACAAGATGCGGAATGTATGTTGGCAGCTCTTAGGAACAAGAATTTGACTAAGATTGGGCGTCTTTTGGGGAATAATGGTGCCTTGCAGTCTGCTTTGCAGGTGAATCCAATCCCAGAGGAAATCTGGATTTATTATTTTGTGACCTTATTTGCAGCTGCTCCTCGCCATAGGCAAGTCTCACGGTCCTTTTCAGGCGAGGACTGGTTACTCTCTTTTGACAGGAATGCAATTCTAAAATCGATCAAGCCAAGTAGCAAGTCTCAGGCACCTGGCTCAGATAGGCTCTCCAACGCTATATTTAAGGCCCATCACAATCCTCGGGTTGAAGTTTTGCACACTTTATTTATCCAAGTTATAAAATATTAAATGATTCCTGCTTCCTGGGGCAAATCTATTGTAATTCCAATATTCAAGAAGGGCGATTGGACAAACCCTAAGAACTATCGCCTGATGCCCTTCTAGATGCCCCAGGAAAAATATTTGCGTCCCTAGTATTAAAAAAACTAACTGACTGGGTAAAAGCCATTTCTTGCTCTTGATCTGAATTAGCCGGGGCTTGTCCAAGAGATTGGCACCTCTTTAAATGCTTTTATCCTAAGTTTGATCAAAAAAAGGTTTTTGTCAAATGGTTCCCCAATCTTTCTTGCCTTCATTGATTTCCAAACAGCGTTTGACCGTGTAGATAGATCTCTTCTTTGGAAAAAGCTGCAATTGTGGAACTGCCCTAATTTCCTGGTTATCATTATCAGGGAACTATACAGTGCTACGTCCTTGGAAGTTCGATTGAATGCATCTGGGAAACTTACGGCATCCATACATACCTATCGAGTTCTAAAGCAGGGGTCTATTTTGGCCCCTAATCTGTTTAATCTATGTATTGCAGAGATGATAAGGTGCTACAAATCTGTATATGCCTTCCTCTCTAGGCTCAATGGACACCCTATACAGTGGCTACCCTACGCAGATGATCTGGTCCTCTTAGACCAGATGTCGATATGCCTTCAAAGGCAGCTTGTGGCATTGGAGTCACACGCGACTTCAAATGGCCTTAAGATTGGCATGGCTAAATCTAATATAATGGCATTGAAGCCAGGTGGAGTGCAAAGGAAGTAGACGTAAAAGTGGTATCTGTATAATTCTACTGTGGCCATAGTAGTCGAGTATCGCTTTTTGGGGACATGCATAAATGACAATTCGAAAGATGCTCCAAATATGAAACAACTGCGCTGCAAGGTGCAGGCGTTGGCCGCTCAAGCCATGATACTGCATCGTAAATACTTTTCTAGCTGCAGTTACTCTTTGTTGTATTCATGCAACATAGAACAAAATAGGCTTCACACAATTGTTTGTGATAATAGGTAGTGTATTAATTGTACAGTTGCTCTTTATGATGACATGTGTTTCGACAGATGACACTGTCTTTTTCAAATCAGGGCTTAGGTAGTTTGAACATTTCCATTTTATATAATAATAAAAACATATAAAAGAACAGTACATTTGGTAAATTTAAGTGTAATTAGTGACCATTTCCCAAACGATGCAGACATGCCATTATGCCATTATATGCCAATGTGATCAAATATATATAGGAAGCACCATTAGAGAACTGAGAGTGAGAATACGAGAGCATATGTCACGGACATTAATCTACCACTATCACAACACTGGCAAAAGAATCATCAGTTGAGTGACAAGAGAGCTATTAGATTCCTGGGCCTCAAGAACGTGACACTTGGACCTAGAGGAGGAAATCAGGAAACAAACCTCAGGCAAGAAGAAGCAAAATTTATTTGCAAATTTTCGAACTGTGGATAGGGGCCTCAACTCGAATAACGAGATGTCTTCTTTTTGGCTTAATGCACAAAAAACCCAGACTCGTTTAAAAGTGGAAAAGGTCGCTTTAATGTGACAGGCCAAAGCTTACAATCAAACGCTTAACTGGCTCCATGGCCTAACAAACTAAAGGAATATTTTAACCACCACTTAAATAAATTAAACATTTTCATTTTCCCCCCAACAATTAAATAATTAAATAACCTAATTCCTCCCTAATGATCCCTTGGATCCTACCGTCTCCTTGCCCCTTTTCCAGGCGTCCCGCTTTCTCCCAGGGGCCATGCCCCTCCAGGCTCAATACCTGTTCCCCCGGGGTGACCTGCTTGTGCAAACAGCGCCACCCCATCCTTTCCCGTGTCATTCCCCCATTGTGCTTCCCTCCCCCCACATCAAAAGGGGCCATGCCCCCGGCGCCCCGACCCACTCCAACACCCTTCAAACTCCCCTCTACACCAAACTCCCCCTTCCTATGACCTGCAGCCAGCCTGACCTGCCACATCAGCAACATATATTACACACAACTTTCCCAATGCCCTGACCTGTCACACAAAACCACCAACCCTACCTTCCTAACAGACCCCAAAACTCATGAACCCGCCATGCCATCTAAAAAACCCCTGCATCATCCCATGAACAATGGATCCCACCATATTACATACCCAGACACTACCCTAACGAAAATGAAAAGGGTGGGAGGGCGGGACAATCATCAAGTCCTAACTGTCGCCTGCCTCCCGAACCTTCCCTGAGCCCTTAAATACCCCCCCCAGGAGGCGCTCTGCCCCACGGCCACTCGCTGGCCATGTGCATCGCCAAAAATCTCCCCGGGGGGAAACGCTTCGCGTTCCCCCCGGGGCCCCCCTTTTGGCTTAATGCACAAAAAACCCAGACTCGTTTAAAAGTGGAAAAGGTCGCTTTAATGTGACAGGCCAAAGCTTACAATCAAACGCTTAACTGGCTCCATGGCCTAACAAACTAAAGGAATATTTTAACCACCACTTAAATAAATTAAACATTTTCATTTTCCCCCCAACAATTAAATAATTAAATAACCTAATTCCTCCCTAATGATCCCTTGGATCCTACCGTCTCCTTGCCCCTTTTCCAGGCGTCCCGCTTTCTCCCAGGGGCCATGCCCCTCCAGGCTCAATACCTGTTCCCCCGGGGTGACCTGCTTGTGCAAACAGCGCCACCCCATCCTTTCCCGTGTCATTCCCCCATTGTGCTTCCCTCCCCCCACATCAAAAGGGGCCATGCCCCCGGCACCAGAAAAACCCTCCCCCGAGGAGTTCTTTCTGCCCCACCCCCCCCCCCCAAACTTTTCTACCTCAAACTTTTTACCCAGTCTCCCAGCCCAGAAACTAAGAAGAGCCACCCGTATTCCTCACCAGGTCATTCTCCCCTGCATGCAAAATCACCACCTCTGTAACCCCAAGCGTTCCCTCAACCCTGCCACTATAGGAAGCAGCTGATCCCCCCCGCAGGCCCCCCAACCCGTGCCGTCTCACCCCCACTTCCTTGTAACTGCACCCCTGTTACCTTCCAAACCCCTTTTCCCCACTTCCTTCCCAACCCACTTAACAATTCAATGGCCAACAAATCAAAACTTGCGCCAACTCCCCTTCCTTTCGCGCAGCATCTGAAAAAGAAAATACAAAATCACTGACAAGTCAAAAATATTTCAACAACAGTTGGCCCACCAAGTCCTAACCACCTTTTCAACAACCCCATTATCAAACTCCCTGCCGTACCCCTTATATTTCCCAGACCTCCAACGTCCCAATCTTTTCACCTTGTCTTCTGAAAAAACCCAGCCTGGTACCCACAGATGCTGCGCCCATCCTAAATAATGAGTCCCGAAATCCTCTTCCTTTTCTCCCACTGCCACCAACTCCTTCCGCGATACCCCTAACACCTGGAACTGGGCATAAGACCTTGCTCCCACGACCCAGCCGAAAACCCGAGCCCCTTCCCTTCTTATCCGTCTTAGACCTTTTAATCTTGATGTCTAAACCTTCTTCTGTAATTTGAACATCTTCCCACTACAGTCCCACTACCCCCCCTTTTCCCCCGACCAACTCAAAAAACCCTGAAAGCCCCCAAACAATAACCACGTAAAACAAGTCGCAGACAGCTCCCCTACAAACAATAACTATTTGTTCCACTTGTTGTGCCCAGTTTATTCCTTTACATTCCTGCATTGTCCCCCCCTGCACCGGGGGCCCACGTGCACCCCCGTCCATGCAGGCCCTTTAGTTTATTCCTCCTCTCGCCATTGCACCAAGGGGCCCAAACCTGCACCCCCGTCCATGCAGTCCCTTCCCTATAACTCTTCAAGCTCCTCGCATCCATTACCACCTTTTTTTTTTTTTCTTTCCCCGCCTGCACCAGGAGCCCTAATGCACCCCCGTCCATGCAGGCCCCTTTTCTGCCTTACTCCTCTCCACCGCTGCACCAGGAGCCAAACCTGCGCCCCCGTCCATGCAGTTCCTTCCATATCCCCATCTTCAAGCTACTTGCGTCCATTACCACCTGTTTCCCACCTGCACCAGGGGGCCTAGTGCACCCCCGTCCATGCAGGCCCCCTTTTTTTTTTTTTTTTTTTTTTTTTTTTTCTTTTACTCCTCTCCACCGCTGCACCAGGGGCCAAACCTGCGCCCCCGTCCATGCAGACCATTCCACATAAATTCCTCTTCCGGCACCTCGCTTCTCTGTTCCACTTTTTTTTTTTTTTTTTTTTTTATAGCTGCACCAGGGGCCCTAGTGCACCCCCGTCCATGCAGACCCAAATCCTCACTTCCCCCTGCTGCACCAGAGGCGCTCCCGCACCTCCGTCCATGCAGCCTGAAGCCTACTCACCTTGTCGTGCGGCAAGCGTGAGAGCTTCACCCCCGTCGTCCATGCCCTCCAAACGACAGCTACCTCCCCTTAACAATTACCACCGTTACATCCCCCTGCGGCCCTCCCCTACCTACGCGTCTTCCTCCTCACCCTTCTTCTGCCCCCCTTTCAGTTGCCCCCAACCATCTTTCATCAAACCTTGTGCCCCCCCCCTACTTTACCTTAAACTGAGCCCGACCTACCAGCACACCCCAATTTACCTGGTATGCGGTCCTTCCCCCCCACTTCCTTGCCCCGCTCCTCGCCCTGACCCACTGTCCTCTGCCTGAAAACACTCTGTAACCGGATGCCGACCCGCACACCTGCTGCACTCGTGTTTAAATTTGCACATCCACCTCGTGCAGCCATCTTTATTGAACGCCCAACATGCAGTTGAGGGCTGTCCTCCGCCTCCTCCCCCCACCCCCTCATGGGCGGGGCGACCAAGAAAGGGCCGGTAAGGCACAGGCAGCCCACTCGCTGTGTGCAATGTCGGGGCTGGCCTCGTTGGGGCCATCCATTGCAGCCAAAGATCCATATCTATCTCCCCCCAGACCGCCTGACTGTCCTCCGCCATTCTCGCTCTAAATTCCTCATCATACCTTACCCAAGCAAAGCCCCCAAAGCTCGTGAAAGCCTTCCTTACTACATCCATGTATTTAAGCAGGGCCACACAACGCTCCGGGAATTTTTCGCAATACACGCTGGCATAAATGATAAACGCCGACGTCCAATTTTCAATGGTCACCGGGACCCTCGGGCGTGAAGCCAGCTCTCTCTCTTCCTCCTTAGACCCCTCTTTCGCTCTCACCTCCCTATGCAGCAACTTGAAGACATCCACAAATTCTCCTCCCTGTATCTTCTCCCTGGTCGCTGCCATCAAATGTGCCCCCAATGGTTTTGTTATCCCCATGTATGGCAATTTCTTCTCCTTTCCCTTTACCTCCACCTCTTTATCTTTTCCCGCCTGCACCTCGAGCCCCAATGGCTCCACCACTTTGTCCGTTTGGACCTCCACTGAGCAAATGTTCTTTCCAACCCCTTCGGCTCCAAAAGCCTGCACCCCTACTTCCTTCATCACACCTTGTAGACCACCCCGGTCATCCCCCAACCCCCTATTTGTGACCCCTCTCTGCCATGCAGATGACCATTCCCTTTCCCTCTCACCTCTTTCCACGCCTGCCATCTGCGGCCTGGCCTCCACACCGGTGCTCCTCCTCTCCATTCTTAGAGGGCTCCCGCTGCGGGGACAAAACATGTCATCACAATCGCCCAGCCAATAATTTCCTCGACCCGCTTCGCCCCGACCCCCTTGTACTTCCCTTTCCCCGTCCCACCTTGAACTTCTTCTCTCCTTCGCCCTTTCCATTTCCGTCCTGTAATCCTCACGTTCCCATTGCCCCCCGTATTCCTCCCAACCAACTTCATCACCCCTTAAATACCATTGAGGATGCGGGCTCCTGCCCGAGATGATTTGCTGATCTTCCTCCGAGCCCGGGGCGTCCGCCCCGCCACCCCTCTGACGTCTTCTCGGCGGGGCTGTGGGAACCTCTGCCTGGTCCTCTTCTCTTGGGCGAGGCGTTCCGACCTCCACCCTGACGTCCTCGTTGCTAGGGGCTGTGCTGTGCCCTCTAGGCTCTCCTTGCACTAACCGAGGAGGGGCCGTACCGAAACCCTCACCCTCCACCTGCACAGCGGGGGCTGCGCAGCGCCCTCCGCCCCCACTCCTCCTATCCGGGGGGGCCGTTCCGCGCCCCACCCTGCCCTCCTCAATTGACGGGGACCTCTCCCTCCTTCTCCCACCTGCGCTCTTCTGCAGGTATTTTCCCCCTCTTCCTCTCTGCCCTGCCACACCCACCTGCCCTCCACCCCTGCCCCCACTGTTGTTCCCTCGGTCTCTACCCTCTCGAGAACTCCCCTCTACCCTGGAGCTATCATACCCTTCCTCCCTTTCTGGCTGACCCCCTGAACTCATTAAACCCCCATCTGCCCTCCTGTCTATCTCCCTCCTCATCTTCCTGCCCCTAGATTCCCAAATCTCCCCTTTTCCTGCCGTAGGGGTGCAAGCCACCACCGCCGCCAATGCACCGTCTGCCGCCGCTCTGCGCTGCGGCCGGCCCCCACCGCTCCCTTCCTCTCCCGTAACTTCCCCTACCGCAGTTTCCACTTGGGCTTTAGTGGCCCTGCTAATGATTTCCAGGGCCTTCTTCAAGGCCCCGGCATCCACCAGCCCCTTCTTGCTCGCCCCCCGGCCTGTCATTGTGCACACTAAAATGTGTGTGCCCAGCAGAATCACCCTTTCAAAGATTTTCCCTAAATACCCAGAAATATGCCCCCTAAAATTGCACTAATTACTCTATGCCCCCGAGCCGGGACCTACCCGTGGACTAGCACCCTTGGCCCTGAGAACCCTCACAACCCTCACCCTAACTTAACCGCCCCCCAGAACCACAAAACACACCTAGTGTGCTACCCTGTAAATTAACCTCCCTAATACTGCCAATTCATAAAAGGAAAAAATTTTCCCAAAATAAACTTCCCAAATTAGCTTTTTTTTTTTTATTTTTACTATCAGCTTCCTTAATGATAAATTGCAAAATATAAAATTAATATAAATTTTTTTTTTTTTTTTTTTTTTTTTTTAAACCTAAATAACTAAAATTTCCTCTTCAACCCCCCCCCCCCTCTCTACCCTGGACACGAAACCCACGAGAGCCCTCCCCACCACTGTAGCCAAGCACTTAGTGCTCCCTGACCGGCAGAGAACACTGCCCCCTGGCGGTGACACACCAACACCGCACTCCCTCTACACGCGAGGGACACGGCCCCTTTAAGAACCTTGCCCAACCCTCTTACTGTACGAGCGCTGCTACGACACCAACGCTCGTCAAAAAAGGCGACGAAAGTTCCCCCGCGGAGCCGCGGCAAAGCCGCTGGATCTCCGCCCCCACCCCCAGGCCCCAAACGCACAGCGGGCCCGAGCACGGGAGACACTTCCCACACAAAACCAGCCACACACCGCGGAGCCCCCACGCCCCCCGCTCACGGGATACCCTCGGCGTGAAAAAGGAAACCTGAAGACCCGGTAAGACGCGAGGGGTGTCTTATATACGGCACCCCTCCTACACACGCTAAACAAACGAAATGAAATCATCAATCATCAAGTCCTAACTGTCGCCTGCCTCCCGAACCTTCCCTGAGCCCTTAAATACCCCCCCCAGGAGGCGCTCTGCCCCACGGCCACTCGCTGGCCATGTGCATCGCCAAAAATCTCCCCGGGGGGAAACGCTTCGCGTTCCCCCCGGGGCCCCCCTTTTTATGAACACCATGTACATATCTTTTCAGTAATTGACTGTTGTGAAATGCTGTAACATGGAACAGACGGAAGAACAAACACCATGTTAACAAGTTTCAACTATCTGTTACTAAACACTGCCATACCTTAGTGTTTTTCTAAAAATGTGCATGAACATCTCGTGAATCATGTTTGTTACACTCAATACATTTTTTAAATTAGAAATAGAGGTGAGGATATATGGATACACTCAAACAGAATATGTAAATCTAGGATGATTTCTGATGTACGTCAGAGCAAATGGTTACGAATAGACACAGGAAACAGCTTAACAGCGTTTATTTCTAACAGAAGTTAAAGAATTTGCATAAGGATAGGATCAGCTATCACAATAAAAATGACTCTGAACTGATTCTATGTAGTCAGATAGGGAGTTAAATGGGCCGAGATACACTCACATAGTGGAGTTAATTGGTTTGAATAATGGAATAAGCCAACTCTACAAATTGACATGGGAATTAGTGAAACAGCACAGGTTTCATTAACATAAGGTTAATAATCCACTTAAAGATGGTTCCAACTTTCACACGGAATACAATTTGAGTAAATTAATAAACAGGATATATCCGTTCTTGAACACGATCTCTGTAGTGAGTAAATGACTAAGAATGGGCTAGGATCCATTCACACCGTTGGGCAGATCCTTTTGCGACCAAAATATGGTGGCTCTAAACAGACAAGGAAGTAGGACTTAGGCGGTTGCCAGGAGACCGCACAAACAACAAAACTAGCAGTGAATCAGAATGCAGTTTGATGCGGACTGGAATGCACGAACGCTAGGAGACTTATAGTTTTCAGTTAAGCCCTTAACATGCATAACGCAATTCACGATTCGGAGCATCGTCTTGCTCCCTAGTAGAACAACTATGGGAACTTTAATATGGTTACTTTCATGACGATCACAAACAGAGCGAACGTAATGGTTAAATGCAACAAAGGGACCCTTAAGGAAACTTCAATGAGTCGGGAAGCATTTCGACCTACTTCGAAATAATAGTATATCATGAAAATGTTAAATTAGATACAAGCAAAATTGTAATTGGGAGCAAGAACTCCAATTAATATATAATATCCCAAAAGTTGTCAAAATTGGTACTTACCCTGAATTACAATAAATAGGCAAGTACTTACCATAAATTTACTTGACAGGTTGGGATTTAACCCATGACTTAAGATGGATGTCAAAAGAATATTCAAATGATCAAGACACACAAATTGGGTAAGACAAAATATATTATCCTATTTGCAAGTATTACCAAGTTGCTAAAACAAGACACGATATTAAGATGGGTATTACCCAAATTGACCTTTTACAATCGACCTTTTGTCCTAATTGACCTAATTATAGTGGTCCTAATTGACGTTCTGCACAATTGACCTTTATATTATTTTATTTATTTTATATATGTATTGGGTTGGTTTTGAATTATAAATAATAAAAGGGGATTGGGTGAGGGGTTGCAGGGGATTTTTAGATTGGGCAGGGGGTTGCGGGGGGTTTTCCCCCCACATATGTCCTAATTGACTTTCTAAATTAGGTCAATTCTCCCGAGGTCAATTCTCCCATGGTCAATTGTGAAAAGGTCAATTAGTATACAACCATTAAGATGTATGTCAAAACCAACTAATATTATTGCTTTCTTTTGTGCATTCTCTCTACCCCAAATTATCCTTCCCTTTCCCCCTCCTTTCATGTCTGCATCATTTGGGAAATGGTCACTAATTACACTTAAATTCACCAAATGTACCGTTATTTTACATGTTTTTTTTATTATATAAAATGGAAATGTTCAAACTACCTAAGCCCTGATTTGAAAAAGACAGTGTCATCCGTCGAAACACGTGTCATCATAAAGGGCAACTGTACAATTAATACACTACCTATTATCACAAACAATTGTGTGAAGCCTGTTTTGTTCTATGGCGCGTGAATACAACAAAGAGTAACTGCAGCTAAAAAAACATTTAGAACGGAATCGAGGAACCAACTTTCTCTGCATTGTTACCAGACTCATGCGACTCAAACTAACTTGCAATAATAAGGAGGGCGCCGACGTCCAATTCTAGCACCCACAGTGAAACGTTCCTCAGCTAGTATTCCTTTTGAATCTGATGCTAAGGAACACACTGACCAGGATTCATCCAAAGTGAAATATTTATTATAATGGCTGAATACTTCTGAGAACAGAGAAGAAGAAGCAATAAATCTATTTACTCCCAAAGGAAGCAATATTCATGTATTTACATCTAATTTGCCTAAACCAAGAGAAGACCTTCATTACAAATTCATTAAACTTGAGAGAGCTTCCCGCAGAGAAGTGGGCAAGTATAAGGAAATCATTTCCCGCAAAAATTACATTTCTAAACAACAAATACCAAGAGGATTAAGGATTCTTATCTTTCCCGACTTCACACATGATGCAGATAAAGATCTGGCCGAATCATGGGAGAAAAATGTAAACCAATGTTCCGCTACTATGTTTGAATTATTGGTAGAATATGCCTCCCGGAAACACAAGAGCATCACAGAGCAAATTGAAGTGATTAAAAAGAAATAACTGATGCAAAAGCTTTAGAAGTTACTAAGGAGAAATACGATCAGAAAATGTTTTAAATACTTAAAGACTATCAGGACTAAATTAAATTGAGAAAAATTAGGAAATTTTTCCGGGATGACCGAGACTACCAGGATGATAAAATCTATACATTTCAGGATAAATATAAACAATTTACGAAACCAGTTTCCAGAGAGAGTACTCCGAATACCTCATCAGGCAGCTCACATGCAGATTCAGAAGGGGATCAAGAAAAGGAAGTAGATCGAACAAATAAAACTGCAAAAGGACAAAGCTTTCTGAATCAAATAAGAAGATATAAAAAAGGAAACAGAATCAATTATCAAAAGCAAGTACGTTTTTTATTACCAGTCCAGACAAATCAACAACAATCTACATCATGAGGAGGGGGAAGTGGGCCCGTGGAAGATTCAGGAAATCCAGATGCCATTGAAGACTTCAGACGACTAACCAGAGCGGGAGCGAGAGAGGCAGCAAAAAGAACAAATAAATGATCTTGTATTGAATATATCAGAAAGGATTTTGAAACAAGAGATCTCGCTACTGAATAAAGGCATCTCATTTGCCCCAACTACGGATTTCATTATGTTAGATGTACACAACGATCTGTTCAAATTTGTCAGAAAACTCAAGTTGAAGAAACTCTTTGCCACATAATTATCAAACCTCAACCGTTCAATTGAACCAGAAATCATGAGGAGTGAACTTATGATAGAAGATTTAAATACTGTTCATCTTCTCAGATCCTTACAGGATACGACGGAACGCCCAATACATGAAACCTTATAGGAACATCGCATACAGCAGACCAGTCTAGCTACGAGGGAAATGAAGGAAATGGAAATTCACACCGCGACTAGTGCCAGAGAATCTGGTTGGTGCATCCTACAAATCTGTAACGAAAGAACTCAATGATATCACTGACTCAAGAAGGAAGAACTTCCAGAAATTCTGATACAGGTTTGACAACTTGACACAGAAAGAAAGAGTAGCACTGAATAATCTTAAACAAGACCCAGAGTTTACTTTTAAGACAGTCGATAAAGGGGTCAAAATTGTCGTAATGTACCGGGAGGATTATATAACAATGACCAACAATCATTTAACAACCCCACTGTGGCATGTGAAAATACCATTTAACCCCAAATCAAAGATAGTAACAGAACTCAAGGAAGCAATCACAAGCTGGCACCATCAAGGTCTCATTACTGACCATGAGAGACAATTTTTGGAAACCAAACATCCAGTATTACCAACAATGTACTTTTTGCCCAAAGTGCACAAGGCATTTCAAAAGATCCCAAAGGGGAGACCAATTTTAAGTGGTATCAGATGGGACCTGGCCGAGTACATTGATAATATACTTAGACCAAGAGTAAGCACAGTTAAATCCTATTTGAAGGACACAACGTCAGCAATTAATAATCTATCAGAAGTAGAATGGCACACAACACACAGGGTTTCTTCTAGCAACATGGGACATCAAAGCACTTTATACATCAATCAGACATGACACAGCATTGGAAACTATAGATTACATCTTTTCTCTGAGGACACAGCATCCAATTATCATTCCATCAAGATGTTGAAGGAGATGCTTTGGCTAACATTACAAAACAATGTTTTCATATTCAACGGGGAGTTTTACAGACGGACTAGAAGAGTAGCCATGGGCATAAAATGTGCTCCAGCCCTGGTAAACTTAGTAATGTCCATGTATGAAGACCAGCACATATACAAATATGGAGCGTATGAGGAGAATGGCATTCTATGGACTCGATATGTAGATGACGTTTTGTTAATTTGGTGAGGAGAGAAGGAAGACTTGGAAGAGTTCAGGAAGAGGGCTAATCAGAATCAGCTGGGAATACAATTCATTGGAACCTCCAGTGCAGAAAGAGTGAACTTTTTGGATCTAACCATTTGTGTGGTCAATAATCAACTAAGGACAAGAAACTATAGGAAAGAAACAGAGGCCAATTCAAAATTGTTTGCTACTAGCTGCCATCACAATCCTGTGATCAAGAACATTCCCAAAGGAGAATATATAAGAGCAAGAAGAAATTGTATGGAACAAAACACATTTGACGAAGAATGCGAGTTGCTAACAACCAGATTTGCAGCCAGAGGGTACAGTAAGAAAAACATAACTATAGCACGAGAAAAAACAAGGAAACTGAGCAGAGAAAATACTTTAACGTCTAACAAGCAAATGGAATGCAAATCTGAAAGAATATGTTTTTATAACGACATACTGTGCCAATAATTCAATTTTAAGAAGGATTTTGAAAAGGAACTGGCACCTCCCCGAGCTAGATCCACAAATTAAAGACCTCATCTAAGACAGTCCATCTGTTATTTTCAGATGAGCAAGAACACTCAAAAACATTCTAAGTCCCTCTTTTCTCCAAGAAGAAAAAACAAAAATCACTCCCACATGGCTACAACAATTACCCATGGGCTTCAGGAAACATAGCTCGTGCTCCATGTGTAAATATGCAATGGACAACACAGATATTTTTGTGGACAAGCATAGCATCAAGCATAAAATTAGTGACTTTATTAATTGTAAATCAAAATTTGTAATATATGCCATTAAATGCCAATGTGATCAAATATATATAGGAAGCATCGTTAGAGAACTGAGAGTGAGAATATGAGAGCAAATGTCATCTATTGGAAGCCAGGACATTAATCTACCACTAGTGCAACACTGGCAATCATCAGTTAAGTGAGAAGAGAGCTATTAGATTCCTGGGCCTCAAGAAGGTGACACTTGGACCTAGAGGAGGAAATCAGGAAGCAAAACTCAGGCTAAATTAGAAGAAGCTAAATTAATTTGCAAATTTCGAACTGTGGACAGGGGCCTCAACTCGGATAACGAGATGTCTTCTTTTTTATGAATACCGTGTACATATCTTTTCAGTAATTGACTGTTGTGAAATGCTGTAACATGGAACAGACAGAAGAACAAAAACCACGTTAACAAGTTTCAGCCATCTGTTAATAAATTAGTGTTTTTCTAATAATGTGCATGGACATCTCGTGAATCATGTTTGTTACACTCAATACATTTTATTAATTAGAAATAGAGGTGAGGATATATGGGTACACTCAAACAGAATATGTACATTTAGGATGGTTTCTGATGTATGTCAGAGCAAATGGTTACGAATAGACACAGGAAACAGCTTAACAGTGTTTATTTCTAACAGAAGTTAAAGAATTTGCAGGATAGGATCAGCTATCACATACATTTATTTTTAATTATTTTAATTATTTTTTAAACAACATTCCAAACAATACAAACGTTGAGGACATCCTCATATAAGCTTCACAATATTGTATTACAAATCAAACGTGTCAGTCCTCCCCCCTCCCACCCACAAAACTGAAGTCTTGTTTCCTTGTCACTATTTTATTTATCTCCAGGCACGTCTACTTCATTTATCTCAGCTGTATCATCCTCACTGTGGTCGGCCTGGGAGGGTCCCACCATTGAGGCCACTAGTTGTGTCCATGAGATCTGAGGTCCTACCTCCTCCTCTCCCCCTCTGCTGACTGCTTCGTACCATGCAGTCGTTTCTGCATCTGCCCACTTTATGAGGTCCGCCCACCACATCTCAAATCTAGGTCCATTGGCTGCTTTCCAGCACATTGCGATTCTTCGTTTGGCCAGGATGAAAGCCAGATCTTTCATCTTGCTAATGTGCTTCAGGTTGCGTGGTCTGGTAAAGCCCCCCAGCATGCACGCCCAGGCTGACTCCACCTCCAGTATGATCCCTTTTTCCCCAAGATGCATCTTCAGCCCTGTCCAAAACCTCCCCATCTCCGGGCAAGCCCAAAACATGTGTAGCATCCCAGCTTCCTCCTCCCCGCACTCTGGGCATTTCTGTGCCATTGGGCCTCCAAACCTTGCAATTTTTCTTGGGGTCATGTATGCTCTGTGAGTGACATACAGCTGTATCTGCTGAAACCTCGCATTTCGGGATACCTTCTTATGATATCTTTGGGTTCTGTCCCATTGCCCATCCGACATGGGCTTTCCCACCGCCTCCTCCCAGTCGCTCCTCAGTTGAATCAGCTCCTTTCCCATCCTAGTCCCCAGCAACTCATACAAACGGGATATTTCGTGCCCACCCTCTGAAATATCATACATCGTCTCAATTGTTGCGTCAGGTTGTTCCGCAAGCACTGCCTCAGGCCACCTTTCTCGCACTCGTGTTATGATTCTAACGTAGGTAATATGTTGGCATTTATGCATCCCAGTGTCCTCAATCAATCTCTCAGTCTCGTGCCACCCCCTCCTCTCATATATCTCCCAGAGTCGTCAAGCCCACTGGTTCCCAGTAACTACAGATCCCTTTAATTATTTGAGAGTCCTCCCCGCAGAGTGCCACTAACGGCACCTGTAGGGAGAGCGGGGTTGGGTTCCCCGCTAGTAGCCATGCTTTGCGCCATATCTCCCAGCCCAACACCAACAGTCTCGCCATTCCCAACAACCTTGGTTTGGGCAACCACACCATCTCTCTGAGAAAGAAGGGCGCGGGGTCCTTGTACAGTAGTCTGGATTCGCCGTTTCCTCCTCAGACAACCATCTGACCACATACTACAGCTGTCCCACCAAGTAGTTTAACTCGAAGTTTGGCAGATTTATACCCCCCTTCTCACACAAGTTCTGCAGTTTCCAGAGGGCCACTCTCTTCCTGGAGTTGTGCCATATGAAACCCCTGCACAGACTGTGGAGTTTCGCAAAGAAGCGCTTGGGGATCACGTACGGGATGTTTACAAAAAAGTGCAATACTCTGGGCAGGACTACCATCTTAATCAAAGCCACCTTGCCCATCATGGCCAGGGGCAGCCAGGACCAGAACCTCATACTATTTTTATGCCTTCAATTGCCTTTTCCGTGTTATGTTTGTGTTCCTCTTCTATCGCATGGTATATATTAATTCCCAGGTATCGGAACGTCTCAGTCTGCCAGGGTATCGGCAAGACCGGAAGACTTCTTGGTTGGGTACGTCTATATCTTCCCAGAGGAAACATACTTGACTTCTTGGGGTTTACTGCTATGCCTGAGAGGGTGGCGTAGCGTTCCATCACCTCCAGGACATATTGTAGATTTTCCTCTGGGAAGCGTAAATATAAGAGTATATCATCGGCATACAGTGATATGAGATGTGTACCCCCCGCAGTATGGATCCCTATCTCGCCGTACTGTTGTCTGAGGCAGACTGCCAGCGGCTCCAGCGCAAGGATTTACAGCATGGGTGACCAGGGGCAGCCCTGTCTAGTGCCCCTACTGAGTTGCCATTTGTCTGAGATTATTGCACCTGTTTTGACCCTGGCGATTGGTAAGCTATATGGCATTTTAACCCATCTCAGATACCCTGCCCCATCCCGTACTCCCCCAGAGCCGCCAGCAACCAAGGCCATCTCACCGAATCGAAGGCCTTGATAGCATCCAGCGAGATTATTGCCATCTCGCCAGGGTCCTTTTCTGTATGATCAATAATGTGGTGGAGTCTCCTATGGTTATCTGTTATGTTCCTGCCAGGGACATAGCCTGTTTGATCGGGGTGTATCAATTTGCCAATCACTCGCTTGAGCCTGTTAGCCAGCACTGCCGTTAGTATTTTGCTGTCTTGGTTAAGCATCGATAGGGGTCTGTATGACCCACAGTCTGTGCTTGGCTTACCCGGTTTAGCGATTGGGATGATCACCGCCTCCCGTAGGGACTCTGGTAGTACACCATGTTCGAACGCCTCATTAAGCATAGCCAGCAACGGGGGGAACACCTCTTGTTTGAATGTTTTATAGAATTCACTAGGAAGACCGTCCGACCCTGGGGCTTTACACATGGGCAGGTGTTGGACCACCATCTCTAATTCGACTAATGTGATTGGGGCGTCCAGGTCCTCCCGCTCCTGAGCGTCTAGTCTAAGCAAGCCTATATCTTCTAGTGTTTCCTGTATCTCTTGATCCATCTCATCACCTACATCCCCGTAAAGGCATCTATAGTATCTGGAGAACCCTTCGTTCACCCCCTCTTGGATATTCCAAATCTGGCCTTCATCCCCTCTGATTTCCCTGATCACTAGTCGTGGTGTTTAATTTTTATATAACCAGGCCAGCAACCTGCCCGGCTTGTCTCCTCCCGCATGTTGCCTTTCCACGTACTTCTTTTAGCTCAGCTTGCATAATCTATCCCAGTGCTCACTGCTGGCTTGTTGCAGCAGCTTCATCTTTTCCCCGTCTTCCCGTAACGTGCTCCCCTTACGCATGAGGCCTTCTAGCTCCTTCTCTGATTCCTGTAACTCCCGTTCTATACCCCTTGGAGTCCTTTGGATTTGGATATGGCCATGCCCCTACTTTAAACGCCTCCCATAAGGTTCCTAACGATTGCACACTTCCTGTGTTAGTGTTGAAATACTCGATAATCGCCTCCCTCAGGTCCTCCCGGAAAACCGAGTCCTGCAGCGCCTCCGCTCTTAGCTTTCACGTCGGGATTCTCGCTCTGGGGGGCTGGTGTCACCACTCCAGGAACAAGGGAGAGTGGTCTGAGAGCACTCTGGCCTTGTATTCCGCTCCCGTCATTTCTCCTACCAGCTCCGAGGAGGCGAACATATAGTCCAACCTCGTGTGCAGTTTATGTGGGGCCGTGTAGTGTGAATATTGTCTATCGGGTGTAGCTGTCTCCAAATATCTTTGAGTCCAAAGTCTTTCAGCAGAGCCTGTAGAGCCTTTGCAGCCGGAGTGGGCCCATCTGGTTTACCGTCTGATCTATCCATTTTGGGATTTAATGTGCAATTAAAGTCCCCTCCTGATTTGATTGCGCCATCCACTAGGGGGCTAATTACTATCACATTAAATATGACTCTGAACTGATTCTATGTAGTCAGATAGGGAATTAAATTGGCCGAGATACACTCATATAGCGGAGTTAATTGGTTTGAATAATGGAATAAGCCAACTCTACAAATTGACATGGGAATTAGCAAAACAGCGCTGGTTTAATTAACATAAGGTTAATGATCCACTTAAAGATGGTTCCAACTGTCACACGGAATACAATTTGAGTAAATGAATAGACAACATATATCCGATCTTCAACACGATCTCTGTAGGGAGTAAATGACTAAGAATGGGCTAGGATCCATTCACACCTTTGGGCAGCTCCTTTTGCGTCCAAAATATGGCGGCTCTAAACAGACAAGGAAGTAGGACTAAGGCAGTTGCCAGGAGACCGCATGAACAATAAAACTAGCAGTGAATCAGAATGCAGGTGGACGCGAACTGGAACGCACGGACGCTAGGAGGCTTATAGTTTTCAGGTAAGACCTTAACATGCAGAACGCAATGCTCGACTCAGAGCATCGTCTTGCTCCATAGTATTACAACTATGGGAACTTTAATATGGTTACTTTCATGACGGTCGCAAACAGAGCAAATGTAATGGTTAAATGCAACAAAGGGACCATTAAGGAAAGTTCAATGAGTCAGGAAGCGTCCCGACCTACTTCGAAATAATAATATATCATGAAAATCTTAAATAAGATATAAGCAAAATCGTAATTAAGAGCAAGGACTCCAATTAATATATAATATCCCAAAAGTTGTAAAAATTGGTACATACCCTGAATTACAATAAATAGGCAGGTACTTACCATACGTTTGCTTGACAGGTTGGGATTTAACCCATGACTTTAGACGCATGTCAAAAGAATATTCAAATGATCAAGACACACAAATTGGGTAAGACGAAATCTATTATCCTATTTGCAAGTATTACCAAGTTGCTAAAACAAGACGCAATATTAAGATGTATGTCAAAACCAACTAATGTTATTGCTTTCTTTTGTGCATTCTCTCTACCCCAAATGATCCCTCCCTTTCCCCCTCCTTTCATGTTTGCATCGTTTGGGAAATGGTCACTAATTACACTTAAATTCACCAAATATACTGTTATTTTATATGTTTTTTTATTATATAAAATGGAAATGCTCAAACTACCTAAGCCCTGATTTGAAAAAGACGGTGTCATCCGTCGAAACACGTGTCATCATAAAGGGCAACTGTACAATTAATACACTACCTATTATCACAAACAATTGTGTGAAGCCTATTTTGTTCTATGGCGCATGAATACAACAAAGAGTAACTGCAGCTAGAAAAACGTTTAGAACGGAATCGAGGAACCAACTTTCTTCGCATTGTTACGAGACTCATGCGACTCAAACTAACTTGCAATAATAAGGAGGGCGCTGAGGTCCAATTCTAGCATCGACAGTGAAAGGTTCCTCAGCTAGTATTCCATCGTAAATATGGGTGCTATTTGTCCTGAGCTGATTTTCTATAAGCAAAAAGTAGTCCCAATGCTTGTCTGTGGAGCCGAGACTTAATCAGACTTACTGGCTTCATCATGCAACTATATCGATGCAGCATTTTGGAAGAGAGTGCTCTTGCTTCCCAGGATTGTCCTACTCTTCGTTATGGTTAAATGGAAGGCTAGCTTTGCTGAGGAAATGTCTGATGGCACAGACAAACTGTCTGTTTCTGTTGTTCAAAGATCCCTCATTGCAGGAACTGACTGTGCGCTGACTTGCTGTGAAAGGGATTGTCTTCTCATTATGCAAGTGGCAGGAATACGTTTGGACATGCTGGTTTACAATCCTGATAAGGCTAAGCAAAACGTATGGTCAAGTAACTGACTAGGCATGTAAATGCAATGTAAAAAATACAAGATCTTTGCCAATTTTAAAAATGAGGTGAAGCTGTTAATACTTTGCCATGCTATTTAGGGAAATTCCCTTGTCCACAGCATAGAAGCACCTTTCTCAGATTGCATATAAATCTGCTGCCCACCAAGGTGGTCCTAGGTACTTGCCAGAATTGGAACCAAGCGACGCGTGGTTGCTGTTTTTGTAGGCTAGGTACAGAACTCGAGACCGTAAAGCATCTCCTTCTATATTGCCCTTCCTTGTGTAATATTAGATCTACTTTCTTGGGGAAATACTTTAGCCAGTTCAGGGTTCGAGCTAATGAGTGATAGTGGACAGCTTTAAATAGTGGTCAACGTGTAAGCTTTACCCTGGCTTTAATTCGATTTTTAAAGCATTTGGGATTTGTAACTGTGAATTCATTCATCTTGAAGTTGGGAGAATGGCAGATTGACGGTTGGTTGGCCGACACATTTTTTTGCTTTTTGTTTTCTTTCTTTTCTTCTTTTTCTTTTCTTTTGTGTCTTTTTGAAAATAATGTCATTTTAACTTGCTGATCTGTTTTTATATATTGACTATAGTTTATTCTAAATGTTGTATTTCTTTGTTACTGAGTAACAATGAAATCTATAAACATGGTAAAAATGATGTAATGCATTTTGAAATGTGTGCTTTTATACTGTTTTTGTAGTTCATAAATAATGTATGGTTATTGTAAAGGTTGAATGAAGTTTAATCATATATAATTAAAGAAAGAAAAGAATATATATATATATATATATATATATATATATATATATATATATATATATATATATATATATATATATATATATATATAGGCCCCAAAGACCCTGCTGGCTCGCCGCACCCGCGCCATTTACGAATCCCCCTGGCGTGGTGAGTATGCCCAGGCTCCCAGCCCCCCAGAGCATCCCATCCTTATTTTACATGTGCTTTAAAAGCACATGCAGCGCACTCGGCGACTGCCTCTCCCAGCAAGCCCCACTGCTTCCTCACTCCCTGTGCCCGCCTCCCGCACCACCCCCGAGATCGGATTGGTGCCTGGAATGCACCCAGCAACAGAGGCCCTAAAGACCCTGCTGGCTCGCCGCATCCGCGCCATTTACGAATTCCCCTGGCGTGGTGAGTATGCCCAGGCCCCCAGCCCCTCAGAGCATCCCATCCTTATTTTACATGTGCTTTAAAAGCATGTGCAGCGCACACGCCGACTGCCTCTCCCGGCAAGCCCCACTGCTTCCTCACTCCCTGTGCCCGCCTCCCGCACCACCCCCGAGACCGGATTGGTGCCTGTAATGCACCCAGCAACAGAGGCCCTAAAGACCCTGCTGGCTCGTCGCACCGGTGCCATTTACGAATCCCACTGGCGTGGTGAGTATGCCCAGGCCCCCAGCCCCCCAGAGCATCCCATCCTTATTTTACATGTGCTTTAAAAGCACGTGCAGCGCACTCGGCGACTGCCTCTCCCGGCAAGCCTCACTGCTTCCTCATTCCCTGTGCCCGCCTCCCGCACCACCCCCCGAGACCGGATTGGTGCTCTGCGCGGCCATAAGGAAAACTCCAGGGCAGCCCCCTGCCCGGCAGCCCCCGCGGCTAAGGGCCCAAGGCCAAGGGCGGCTCCGACATTGGCGGCTCCAAGATGTGTCTGCAGGTGTCCGCAGGGGAAGCCAGTGAAGCCAGCAGTCAACAGACACCAACAAAAACTGAGTGTGGCATGGGTGGGGAGTGGAGCAATCACTCTACTCCAGAAACCCCCTGCCACTCTATTTTACCTCCCATTAACATAAACTGCCATAGACTCACACCAGGCACACTCAGAAAGATTTGGGACCACCTGACTGAACTTATTCATGACAGGATTGTCAAAGTTGCCTTACATTACATACTAACTTGCCTGTCAAGGGCAACAAGCTCCGCACTTAGATGAAATTTCAATATTAGCATGTCCACACTTAGAATTGTGATTATTAGCCTGCGTCACATCTAGATAGGACTTTGAACACTAGCATGTCCACACTTAGATAGAATTGTGAATTATTAGCATGTCCACACTTAGATAGAATTGTTAAGACTAACATGTCCAGACTTGGATAGAATTGTAATATTGGCGTGTCCACACTTAGATAGAATTGTGAATATTAGCATGTCCACACTTAGATAGAATTGTAATATTGGCGTGTCCACACTTAGATAGAATTGTGAATACTAGCATGTCCAGGCTTGGATAGAATTGTGAATACTAGCATGCCCAGACTTAGATAGAATTGTGAATACTAGCATGCCCAGACTTAGATAGAATTGTGAATTATTAGCATGTCCACACTTAGATAGAATTGTTAAGACTAACATGTCCAGACTTGGATAGAATTGTAATATTGGCGTGTCCACACTTAGATAGAATTGTGAATATTAGCATGTCCACACTTAGATAGAATTGTAATATTGGCGTGTCCACACTTAGATAGAATTGTGAATACTAGCATGTCCAGACTTGGATAGAATTGTTAATACTAGCATGCCCAGACTTGGATAGAATTGTGAATATTAGCATGTCCACACTTAGATGAAATTGTAGTATTGGCGTGTCCGGACTTGGATAGAGTTGTGAATGTTGGCCTGCGTCGCATCTGGATAGGACTTTGAATACTAGCATGTCGACGATTAGATAGAATGGTGAATATTGGTATGCCCACACTTGGATGGAGTTGTGAATGTTGGCCTGCACCTCATCTGGATGGGACTTTGAATACTAGCATGTCGACAATTAGATAGAATTGTGAATTATTTGCATGTACACACTTGGATAGAATTGTGAAGGTTGGCATTTCCAGACTTGGATAGAGTTGTGAATATTGGCCTGCGGACTTTGAATGTTAGCATGCCCCCACTCAGGTGCAACATGAATATTAGCATGTCCACACTTGAATAGAATTGTGAATATTAGCCTGTGTCACATCTAGATAGGACTTTGAACATTAGCATGTCCATACTTAGATAGAATTGTGAATACTAGCATGTCCACACTTAGATAGAATTGTGAATGTTAGCATGTCCAGACTTGGATAGAACTGTGAATATTAGCATGTCCAGACTTGGATGGAATTGTGAATATTAGCATGTCCACACTTGGATAGAGTTGTGAATACTAGCATGTCCAGACTTGGGTAGAGCTGTGAATGTTGGCGTGCTAGGGGTCAGGTAGCCCCACTAGCCAATGTGGGCTCGAGCTCTGCATACTTGTCTCACTCAAAATACTCGCACAACCATCTCTCGCACGGCGGGCCGCACGCGCTTCGCAGCATTGCAGCAACACATGGGCCGGAGCAGCAGCACACGCGGACTGGCAACGATCCAGTGCCCGCACCGGGGCTCAGTATCTGGAGTGTGCCGGGCTGGGGCTGCTGACGGTGCACCACTCCTCTCACTGTCCTGCCCCCTCTTCGCCTTGCTAGCCCATCCCACCTTGTCATTTGCGGATCTGCCCGAGTGCCAGAGGACCAGTTCCGTTGGTGGCGGTGCGCGGTGCGAATGTCTTTAACATTTGACATTTAACATGTGTTTCTGATATGTGAGTGTTAGCATCTGCCACCTAGAATTGAGAACACTGGCCTGCGCCGCATCTAGATAAGATTGTGAATGTTAGCATCTGTCACACTTAGATGGAACTGAAATGTTAGCATCTGCCACACTTAGATGGAACCTGAATGTTGGCATGTGCCAAAATTGGAATTCAGAACATTTGCCTGCGCCGTATCTAGATAGAGTTGCGAGTGCTAGCATCTACCACCTAGAATTGAGAATATTAGCCTGCGCCGTATCTAGATAGAATTGTGAACTCACAAATGTTGGCATGTGCCATATTTAGACAGAACTATGTAGGTCAGCATGTTAAATGTCATATAACCCACTAACCAATACAAGCTCAAACTCTATGCATACTTATATCACTGAAGAACTCACACAACCATCTCTCGCACAACAAGCCGCACGCACTTCACAACACTGCAACAACACATAAGCCGCACCAACAGCACACGCGGACTGACACCGATCCAATACTTGCACCAAAGCTCAGCACCCGGTGTCCACCGAGTTGAAACTGCCACCAGTATACCATCCATCTCTCTATCCTACTCCCTCTTCACCTTACTAACTCATCCGACCTTCACTTTTGCAGATGGACTGGAGCGCCTGGGGACCAATTCCGTTGGTGACGGTGCGCTATATAAATACTGATAACATAACATATATATATATATATATATATATATATATATATATATATATATATATATATATATATATATATATGTTAATATATATATATTATCCCTTCCGTGTCCCGTGTGTCTATGGGGACAAGACACTAAATATTGGCGAAGAGGATGACTTCAGAAAAAAGGACCTTACGACGTTTAACAGCATACAGCCATTTTTGAGAAACCGGCAATAATGATGATCAAACGGAGGATCTTCTTCATCTCAGTTTTTTGAGGAAATCAAACAACAAAGTAGAGTCATCCAAAAGGAACAATTCACACTATGTGGAATAATTTGTGAAAATGCTGTGAAGTGCAATTCCTGACTTACTTTGCTTCTTGACACCAGAAATATGTTGGCAAAATAAAGCAATATCAACATATAAAGATATGGAGGGTATACGAATTTTGAATAAAGGACCAGTTACAATGATTTACAATTACTCGTCACGGCTGTCCATAGGCGCAGGAGACATGGCCATGCACAGTGTACCTCCTCAAGCAATGTTTCTACCTGAAGTGGGGGAACTAATAATGCCATGGAAACGATGGCTCAAGTCCTTTGAACATTATGCTAACGTGGTCTGTTGCACTATTTGTAGTGCCAAGAGAAAGAAGTCCCTATTCCTACATTCTCTGGGACCAGCAGGGCAGGAGACGTTTGTCGATCTGCCTGATGAAGAGAGTGATAACATGAACGAATATGAGAAATCTGTAAGGAAGATGAGTAAACATTACGAGAAAAAACTCTGCACAATCCTGGAAAGTTGAAAGTTCTGGAAAAGAATACAGGAAGAAGGAGAAAGTGTGGAACCGTATATCACAGCACTACAGAAATTAGCAAGGACCTGCAATTTCAATCAACAATTGGATGAGAGACTGAGGGACCAGTTTATGTTAGAATGCAGGAGAAGTAAAGTTAGAGAAAGTTTGTGGGCAGAGGATGGACCCACCACTGGAAACTGTTGTACGCATCTCTAAAGAATTGAGCACATTGAGAAATCCATCAGGATGCTGGAAAGCAGAGTGAAGGAGGTTGCCATTAAAGTTACTCCAGGCACTATCCCAGTTCAATCCACTACGGAATCAATTTTAACCGTAAGCAACCAAGTTTTGAGAAGGGAGTGGAGCAGCGACAACAAAGATATTAAAAGGGATCTTGAACGGATAATCAGAGAGGAAGAGGCACTGGCGTAACAGGGCCACCCGCAGCCTGTCCTGGGAGGGGTCCACACTTGGACAAAAAAAAGTCTACTTTTTTTTATATTTCTTTTTGAAATCACTGTATTCATGAAGACATTATTTTTGTAAAAGAAACAATTTCTTAATGAAGGCAGAGTGACTGCAAAAAGAAACTTTCTTTTTGAAGTGTGAGGGCTCCCCCCCACTCCATAACATGGAAGACCTTAGGCTGGAGGCCGCCATGTCATGGGTTGGGGGAGCCCTATGACTTCAACAAGAAATAGTTTTTTTTAAAGTCACTCTGCCTTCATAAATAAATTATTTCCGTTATGGTTCAGTCCTTAATGGAAATCATTTCTTTATGAAGTCAGAGTGACTTCAAAAAGAAACAATTTCTTTTTTAAGTAATAGGTCTTCCCTCAACCCCATGACATGTGCGTTTGTGAGTATATGATAAAGGGTGCCCACAAATGTATGGGTGGCTGTGTGCATGTACGGTAAAAGGGTGCACACTTAAATGTATATGTGGCTGCCTGTGTTAGTCTATGGTGTGTGTCTGGGTGTGTGTGCCTTTATTGTGAAAGGGTGCACACTTAAATGTACGGGTGGCCGCCTGGGTGTGCCTGTATGGTGAAAGGGTGCACACTTAAATGTATGGATGACTGGGTGTGCATGTGTGTGTGTATATGGTGAATGGTGTGTGTGTGTGCTTGTGTTCAGGTCTGCAACATAACCTACATTTGGGGGGCTAACACTTCAAATGTTGGAGAGGTGCTAACTTCACAGGCGATGGAGGAGGGGTAAACATATTTGTATGGGGCATCTAACTACTTTACTCATTTTAATGACACTATTCTAGTTCAGTGTCGGTGTTACAAGCAGTTAACTCTCTCCTTTATGTCTGAAAGCACCCACTTATGGACTGCTGTGAGAATGAGCGGTCTCCTGTTCCTTCTTTACCCTTCCAATCACTCCTCTGGCATGCAAGTACTAAACCCACATCACAATTTCAATTGCCTAAAAAATGTGGCATTTGAATGCAAGTACTAACAGTGAAATGCTTTACATCAGTAATTGCTGGGCCCTTGTTAACAGCAAAACCCAGGTGCCGTTTAACATCTGTATCCTGTTCGGGCCGGCAACTGCTCTGAAGGTCAGCCAGGTCGAGTCAATATAGCCCAAAATTTCAGAGGGGGGTGCTGAAGGCCAGTCAACTCAATGGTGTTGCACCGCTACTTGTGTTTAATACCTTGATTACTTATTGGTAATCTTCATTACTCCTAGACCTATTCTTCCTCGTCCCAGTACTTGTGTATGAAGCAGTACTTGTGTATGAGGCACTCTGCCTCATACACAAGTACTGGGATGGGGTAGAGGTACATGGAGGTAATACCTGACCTAGCTACATGTAATTGTCATTACTCCTAAGGCCACTCTTCCTCGTCCCAGCACTTACCTTTGAGACATGGAGCCTCATATGAAAGCTCTGGAACAAGATCGAGGGATGTGGAGGTAATTCTGGGCCAAGGAGCTGATTTTGGAGGTTGGGGTAGGTGGTGGGAGGGAAAGGGGATGTGTGGGGAGCGGGATTGTGTGATAAATCGTAATGGTTGTCCATGTCCAGGCTAAGCAGGCATGATATGTGGGATTAGTGGCTATTGAGGCATTTTGGTGCAGCCAGTCTAGTCATTTCTCAGTTTGGTGTGACTTTTTTTAACTGGGAATTTCTGATAAAGCAGTCCTGCTAAGTGTAATTACCTGGCTAGACTGGCATTTGGGTTCTGCCAGTCTAGCCATTTCTTACTGCGACATTGTATATTTTTCTGGGCATCTGTGATAAAATGATATGATATGTTATAAGTCAGTTATAACGTGCCTGTACACAGGTGTTTCTAGGTGCGACAAGACAAGGGAGGGAAGATAGAGGGGGGACAAGACAAACGATCTTACTAGGACTTGTGTCATTCAGATTGTGCAAGTGCAAAAATGAGAAGTGCAAGGGGAAAGGGAGAAGGGAAGTGCAAGGGAGAGGGGAGGGGAAGCAGGGCATTAATGCTCCGATTAAGCACAGCCAGGGCAGCGCGGCTCTGGGTAGTGCAAGGGGAACAAGGGACTGTAGGGTCACAGTTATAGCCCCTAAGTGCGTGGTAGTCCCGGAGGCAGTGCAAGGGTGACTGATCAAGAAAGAACCTGGACTCAGTGAGACTGTGAGGGTAGCCAACCAACCAGTTGATACAGCAGACAGGTAGGTCAGCAGGGGAGGGAGAGAGAGAATGCAGAGGGGAGGAGAAGAGGAACGTTTTGAGCTGCTTCTGGAACTTCAGGTGGTCCGACTCAAGTTTGAGATGGCCAGGGAGGCCATTCCAGAGGGAGGCACCTGCAGAGGAGAGAGATCTACCTCCCACTCTCTGCTGGAGAAACGTCTAACGTTTAGAGAGTTGGAGGAAGCTGAGCGAAGGGCTCGAGAAGGAAGGTATTTTGGAAGACACTTTGGATGTAGTGCGGGCCCTGGCCCCAGAACGCCTTGTGGACAATGCAAAGGGTCTAGAACTTGATCCTTGCAGCCACCGGGGGCCAGTGAAGAGATTTCAGGGCTGGAGAGATACGATAGTAGAGGAAGGCAGATTAAGAAAGAGGCTGATGCAGTAGTCCAGCCAAGCGAGAACCAAGGCTCTGGAGACAGTGAGCTTCTGGGGGAAAGTGAGAAAGGGAAGAGTCCCTTTGAGGAGGAGCAGCTGGTAGTGGGACCTCTTGGCGACGTCCGAGATGTGAGGAGAGAAAAAGAGAGTGGAGTTGAAGATGACACCAAGGTTTTTTACCTCGCAATAAGGCGAAGGAAGAGGGCCCAAGACAGGTGGCCAGAGTGAGAGAGGGAAAGCAGGGTGAGGGGGTCCCAATGAGAAGGATCTCTGTCTTATTGACATTAAGGTAGAGATTGTTGGAGGTGCACCAATCCTGAATTGTGGATACACAGTCAGGAATGACCGAGAGAGGAGAGGAGCATGAAGGAAAGCTGAGTGTCATCCGCATAAGAGGAGAAGATAGAGATGAGGTGGGCCAAAGGGGCCAAGAAGAGGATGAAAAACCAGGGTGAGAGGCTATAGCCTTGGGGAACGCCACAGGTAGAGAGAGAGGTGGCAGAGAGAAAGGGACCAAGTTGGACCTGGGAGGGGCAGTCCAAGAGGAAGGAGGTCAGTTACTCCAGGGCCGGATCTGTGATGCCCAGGTTCTCACATAGTCGATTGGTCAGGATGGCGTAGTTGACCATTTCGAAAGCAGAGGGTAGAACAAGGAGGATGAAGACAGAAGGAAAGCTGGAATCCAGGTTAGAGAGCAGGTCTTCACAGTTGTTCAGTAGAGCAGTTTCTGTGCCCCTGGCAGCTCTAAAGGCGGTACGACGTCCTTTCATCGCCTGCTTTTACATCGCCAGGCTTTTAAACGTGCACATTACAATGAATGTGCTCATCAAATTTTTTAGGGGGGTGGGAAAGGGCAAATGAGGGTTGGGGCGGGTGGGCAATAGTAAAAAATAAGTGTGGGTGGTAGATTTAGAAGGGGGACCCCCCAAAAAAAAACAAAAAAAAAAAACATGAGCACATTCGATGGAATGTGTACGTTTAAAAGCCTGACGATGTAAAAGCAGCTGGTAAAATCACATGGAACCCTAAAGGCAGACCAATGGTCATGGAGACAACCAACAGATTCAGTGTGGAGAGTAAGCTGGGAGACGGTCAGCTTTTCCAAGAGTTTTCGCAGTAAAGTGGTGATGGAGATTGGGCAATAAATTGCCGGGCAGGTAGGATTGGCAGACGGCTTCTTTAGTAGTGGGTGCACAAGGGAGTGCTTAAGGAAGACTGGCGAAAAAGTGTTACAAAAACCGGCCAAGGCTGGATCGAAGGTGTCAATATGGTCCTTGATGGTTCTGGAGGAGCAGGGGAGCAACTGTTTAGATGACACTTTCATAGATCGGACTTGTCTAAAAACCTTGTCAGGTGTTGCCAGAGACAAAGAGGAGAAAGGAGTAGGAGAGGTAGAGATGGTCAAAGGGGACCCAAGAGAGGGAGATGAAGAGGATATAGAGGACAGGATGTCCTGAGTTTAAGTGGAGAAGTGAGAGGCTAGAGCCATACAGATTGCCTGCGAGGGAACAGGAGAGGTAGAGATTGCAACATGATTGACCAGTTCCTTGCAGATTTTAAAGAGTTTGGCCATGTTAAGACGTGGGCTTGAATGTGTGCTCTCTTCTTAATGAGTGTTATTGCTTTGACTGGAATTTTGGTGCAACCAATCTAGGTATGTCTAAATGTGGCCTGGAATGCTTTACTGTAATGTTATAATGTGTCTACACTGGTCGACATTGTGCAGCCAGTTGGACATGTTTTCAATATGACACTGCATTTTTAATAGCAAAGCATTAATGTTCCTGTGCACTGTTGGTGACTTGCATTTATTGGATTGGTGCTACCCTGCTAAACAATTGCAAACACTGTCTTTTTAGCCAATTTTTCTCTGAAAATGTGCTGTATATTGCATTAAAACACATATTTATATTTTTCTCCTAGTGCATTGTGCAGCATACCCCTTCAGCAGCATGTTTGTGCGTATTGCGCAAGTGTGATAATGCCCAGGCCTTGTGTTCCCATGTTGAATGATCATGCTACTGGCCCCTTGACCAAAGTTGTTAACGTTTTGCCTGTACTGCCTACAAGGACCACAATGCCTAGTGCTCCCATGCTGGAGAATATTTTACCTGTACTGCCTACAATGCCTCCAATGTTTAGTGCGCCCATATTGAATGATCATGCTACTGGCCCCTTGACCAAAGGTGTTAACGATTTGCCTGTATTGCCTACCATGCCCAATGTTCCCATCCCGCATGCTCATGCTGTTGCTTCCATGAACACCGCTGACTCCGCACTACCCCCGATGCCTGAGCCACCGTCCATACTAACTAAACCTTCCACCCCTACACATCCAACTGCCCACACGTTCAGCTGTGCCCTGCTCAATGCCCGCTCCGTACCTGCCCATGCCCTTGACATCAACGACCTGATCAAGGACAACCTTGATCTCCTAATTCTCACAGAAACCTGGCTCAATGAGAGCTCAGGCCCAGCACTATCTCTGGCTAGCCCATCTGGGTATTCCATCTTCATGAAAGACTGCACCTCTCGGAGGGGTGGAGGCGTGGCCCTCATCGCCAGGGAAACTCTTGCCATCAGAGAAGAGGTAGGGCACCTTGACGGCAATAGTGAATACCTCCCTCTAAAGATGAATGCCTCCCCTAACTGCACAATAACCATGCACATTGTCTACAGACTTCCGGGTCCATGCACCGATTTCCACGACACTCTCATCCTCGCACTGTCCAACAACATCAAAAAGACCTCCCAGGTCATACTCTTAGGTGATCTCAACCTAGGGCTCAACGACCCTAAAGACTCCCATGCCAAATCCCTTAAGAATGCCCTATCCACCCTGGGCTTCACGCATTCTATTTCCGACCCTACCCATATCAAAGGGCGTACCCTCGGCTGGATCACTCACCACAACTGCTCCCTGCTTATCACTGCCAACACTCCCATCCCCTGGTCTGACCACCACTACATCCAATTCAATATCAGCACCAACAGAGGGCCCCTCCCACCACCCCCCTCATGCCCAGCGACTCTCGCTAGGAGCTCACGCCAACTCACAGTCGAGAACCTAGCACCTTACCTCCTCACTCCGGCTCTGCAGGCCCCATTCTCCAACAACCCTGAAACCTTAGCTAACACCTTCAAAGATGTCATCACTTCAACACTCTCCAATACAACATCCGTGGCCACCAAAAAGCCCTCTCCAGCCTCATAGCAAACCTACACTGTGAATCCCCCACAACTACTAAATCCATCTCCTCTCCACCATTTGACTTTAAAGACATCACGGGGCCAGAGGTCATCACCTTGCTCAACTCCATCAAACCTTCGAACTGCAAGGGAGATGTCTGTCCAGCGAATCTCATCAAAGACTCAGCACTGGCCTAGCTCCATTCCTAACAGCATTTATTAACTCTTCCTTCCAGTCAGGCCATGTTCCAACTGGACTCTAGGAGGCCTGGGTACACCCATTCATCAAAAAACCCTCGCTGGACCCAACGGTCCCGGGGAATTATATGCCCATCACCACTGTACCCTTCTTACTCAAAATTTTGGACAAAGCAGCCTACCTGCAAGTGCAAAAGTTCCTTGAAGAAAACCGTCTCCTCGGCCTGCGGCAATCCGGCTACCGTCCACGACATGGCACTGAAACGGCTCTCCTGCACTTAAAGAACCAAATGGACGATCTCAGAGATGCAGGCAAACCTGCCCTCCTATTGCTCCTGGATCTATCCGCTGCCTTTGACCTGGTGGATCACAACACCCTGTGCCACACCTAGCCACCCAAGCCAACTTCTCCCCCAAAGCCTGCAAATGGATCACCTTCTTTCTCCAAGAAAGGGCCATGAAAATCTTCTCAGACTCAGCCTGTGCCACTCCCAGCCAGATCACCTGCGGTGTTCCACAAGGATCATGTATCGTGCCCACGCTCTACAACCTCTTCACGAGGCCTCTGTTCAGCATCCTTGATTCATTGGGCATCTCATATACTAACTATGCGGATGACACACAGGTACCCATCCCACTTACGGTGATTACCTAGTGGACACTAAAACCCTCACCACCATCTATTCCACTATCCAATCGTGGATGGCAGAGAACTGGCTCTGCCTCAACAGTGAAAAAACCGAGCTCCTCCTTATAGGGTCACCCTGTACCTTGGGTAACCTCGGGGATCAGTACGCCTCTTTCACCATTGACAACACTCCCATCAAGGTCTACAACCACGTGAAGACACTCGGAGTCTACCTTGACTCCGATCTGTCCATGTACAGACAGGTCAATGCCATCGCCGCATCCTCAGCATACTACTCTAAAGTCCCCAACGCAGCCAGGCCCTTCCTGTCGCGCCAGAACTGCGTCACCATCGCCAGGGCAATAATTGGATCAAGGCTAGACTACTGCAATGCTCTTCTTGTTGGGACCTCCAATAAAAACATTGTCAAACTCCAGCTAATCCAAAATAATGCACTTAGGGCAGCCACAGGCACCGCAAGAAGAGATCACATCTCTGAAATCAGAAGACATGCCCATTGGCTCCCTGTCAGAGAAAGAAATGTTTTTAAAACACTCACACTCACCCACAAATGCCTCCATGAACTTGCTCCTCCATATCTGACCCAAAGAATTACCAAGCACACTGCCACTAGACCTTTAAGAATGTGCTATTACAACACGATTTCACACCTAAAACACGCAAAATGCACGCCGGGGGATCTAGCTTTCCCACCCAGGCAGCTACCCACTGGAACACACTCCCACCTCACGTTAGAATGATTGAGTCCCACCAAGCCTTCCGCAAAGCCATTAAGACTAAACTGTTTGTATGAAATGCTCCCTACGTCAGTATGGATCTGTATAACTCATGTCATGCATCCTTTGTATCCTTGCCTGCATCTGTGTAACCAAGAGACCTTTGGTCAAATGTATACTTTCTGTATATTCCCTGAATACTGAGTCCTACACTTTCTTGTAACAGTGCCTCGATGCCCCTGGGCGGCAAGTGCGCTATACAAATACAAAACAAATAAATAAATAAATAATCTAGGCCGGCTAAGACTGTAGTGCGACCCGTTATTTGTTGCCGAGTTGGTGGGGGCCCCCAGCATGGCTCGCAGGGGGGCCCCCACATTTGGTGTTTTGCCACTGGGAAGAGGTAGATATTGCCAGAGAGGACACACCAACAAGAGGGCATTACAGATGTAACAGCCTGTCATCTTGGGCCAACAGTCCAGTTATCCCAGCACTAAGAATCATTTGCAAGATCTGAAATAGAAGAGGACACCTAGAAAGGTGGGTAAGAATAAGAAAATCTACACAAATTGGATAGGAGAGGGATACAGTGATGATGACGCATAACAGTGCATTTTATCTGTGTGGAATGAAGAAGTGGAATTGGATAGTACGAAAGCCTTGATCTGTATTAACGATGTACTAGTTGTGATGATGGTTAACTCTGGAGCAAAATATACCCTCCTCAATTTCCGCTTTTGAGCTGGGTGCATCAGAAAATGTTAGAAGTTAGACCTGATCCAAAAGTGAGAGATTTTGTATTTGCAGCAGAGGATTCGATGAAAAATGTCCAACTAATGCAGGATGAAGTATTTATAGATGAGATAGGCTGTTTACGTGGTTTTACTCATCGGATAATGCTCCAACAGTGGCTCAGAAACTGTATAACATTCCAATATCCCTTAGGGATGAAGTGAAAAGGGAGATGAAGAAACTTGAAGAGCAAGGGACCATAGAGCATCAGTGCCTCAGAGTGGGTGCAACCTCTTGTAGTGGTAAGGAAGAGTTCTGTGAAGGTAAGAATTTGTGTTGCTATGAGGGAACACAACACATGTGTTATTCCAGAGAGAAACCTCCTACCCAACATCCAAGGGTTGGTTTCCATGATGGACCCATCCAAAGTATTTTTCACCCTTGACCTCACTTCGGCACACCATCAGGAAAGCTACGTAAAGAATCCAGGCATCTGACAGTATTCATAAGGCCTGAAGTCCTACTTCATAACGAAGGATGCCGTTTGGCCTCAAATCTGTAGCTTTAGTATTCCAAAAGTTTATGTCTTTGATGGTGATAAAGGAGTGGTCTTCTTTCAAGATGACATTCTGGTGTATGCAGAGAATAAAGAGGAGCAGAGCACAGCAAGAGGTTAGAGGGAGTTCTCAGGAAGCTACGTGATGTTGGGATGACATTGAGTAAGGAAAAATTGAGAATTAAAAGAAAAGAACGAGTATTTATGCCAGATGATTTCCAAGGAAGGAATTTCACCAAAGAAGAACCTGGCAGGGGCTATAGAGCTCATAGCCACACCGACCTGCAAGGATCAAATAAGGAGTTTCTTAGTGATGGCTGAGTACTGTTCAAGATTCATTTGAGTTTTTTTTCGAAACACACAGTAGCTCTGAGAGAGGTGATGAAAATGGGAACAAAATTTGAATGTAACGAAAGTTGTGAAAGAGAATTTAACCACATAAAGAGAGCATTAGCAGAGGCACCAGCATTGCAGAATTGCAAAAGAGGGAGTAGTACTGTTATCACAACTATTGCAAGCAATGATGGGTTTGGCGCAATTCTGACCCAAACGTACGGAGGAAAGCAGCACGTGATAGCGTTTGCTTCAAGACTGCTAAAGGGGCCAGAAAAAGCTTACGCTACTATTCAAAACGAAGCTTTGGCCATAAGATGGAAAACAGAAACGTTTGGGAGTTTTGTGTGGGAAACACATTTTTAAATTCACACTGACCACAAACCCCTAGTTGAGGTGTTCACTTCAAAGGGCCCAGACAAGGTATCGGCAGAATAAGAAGATGGTTGTCCAGACTACAAGAATACAATTTTACTGTGATCTACATACCGGGTGTAAAGAATTATGCAGCAGATTGTTTGTCCAGGATGATGACAAATGTGGAAATAAATGATAATTACGATGACCAAGATGTCGTTTTGGAAGTGTCAGAGTCGTTGATTCTGGAAGAGGAGTGGAGGGCGAAGGGTTCTAGAACCCACAGGAATGGACGACGGTTGGAGAGAGAGAGAGAACTGAACGGAGGACAAGCAGGCTTCATAGCCGATATGTGTATATACAATAAAGTGCACGTCATATATATGATCTCTTCTGTTTCCCATGTGTCTATGGTGACAAGATTACTTGCTCAGAAGGGTTTCAAATATAAAATGATGTGGGCATTTTAATGTTCTCAAAATGTTATTTGCTTTTATGCAAATCGCCAGGCTTGGGTTCCTTGAAGAGATAAAGTGTGTGACCTGGGCAGGGGCTCTGCCTCACCAATTTAAACCTACCCCACCCCAAGAAGGGTGCGTTCCTAGAGTAAATTGTTTGCATTTCCACCACTGCTCATGGCGCAATTGTGGGTCACATTACAATGATCCCCTTTGTGTTATGTCTTCCCTCAGGTTTCTTTCCTTTATCTTCTTTCACTACACATCGCTGGTGGTACCTCCAGGTTATTGCTGTCACCCCCAACCATCCATATTTTTCTCCTATGTCTTGTGCCATCCCAAAACGCAGAAGACTGTTGCCGGTTAGTGTTGTCTTAGAATTGCTTGAAAGTGTGATGCATTTGTGCTTTCTGTAACCAACAAGTGTACCTTTTGGTATAGTAGAAATTAATTGTTACAAAATAAAACCTTGTTTCGGATAGAATGCGCACGTGGTGTTCCGTGGGTGTTTGTCTAGCCCGTTGTTTACGACTGAGTTGTACTATAAGATACGTGATCGAACTCCTTTGTACTTATGTTTTTGTTTCGGCATGCGTGTTGGGGGCTGCTCCGGATCACCGGGCAGCCCCATGCTCGGGTCGGGTGGCACCCGACAACACACACACTTAGGCGGCGCCCATGCCGCATACTCAGGGGTGGGGGTTCTGCCCACCCCGCTCCAGAGCACCGGAGCTCCGCACACGTGGCCAGGTCCACCTGGCCACCGCGGCCCCGGCTCTGGGGGCACCCAGGCCGGGGTCACATCCCCAACCCGCCTCACATGGCTGGGGAACCCACAGGGACGGCGTTGCCCGGCAGGGGCACCGTCCGGACGGCGTTGCCCGGCAGGGGCACCGTCCTTAAGCTGGGCCCCGTCCGTGGGCCCAGCACCAACAGCGCAGCACCAGCCTGGTGCAGCAGGAACGACGCTGGAGCCAGAATGGGAGTGACTGGCGAGCCGGAAGCGGCTCGCCTCTTTTATTATGTTGGTTGCGTGGCTACTGCCACGTGACCCATTACAACATCCTGGGAGCTACCATGCTCCCAGGAGGGGTTCACATGCAACAATGCGCATGTTTTAAATGATGTGCGAAATGTTCATGTCGGAAGCCTGGACAGGCGCGCAAAGTCGTGTCATACATAGTGGCCGCAAAATGGTGGGCCATTCTCTTTTATTTACATCTTGGCGGCAAACGCGGCATGAACATCTACCTGCATTTGCCTACCACGCCAGACAGGATCTGGAAGAAACCGACCGTCTGAGAGGGACGACAGTGCAGGTAGAGAGGAACCGGAAGGGCTAGACAGGGAGGGACACGGATGAAGAGACGGGCAGGAAAAGCCAAACGGACGGTAACTGCCCAGGTGAGGCAGAAACAGGACGGGAGAAGCTTACGCAGTCAAAATAAGCGGAGGGAGAGATGTTGAGAAAGCTTGCAGTGAGGTGCGCCACTCTTGGACAGATGGCAGAGGCTGGGGATTTCGCTGGCCACGTGATGATTATCCCGAGGGGTCTTTGCGGTCTCTCCCTCCCTCGCCCCTTCTTACAGACAATGGCTCTTTCTCAGCCCCTGTAAGCTACTTATCGCCTGTGATCCTGTGTGTGCACCCTCAGCACATGAGAATGCGTCTCAGCTGATAACCGGAGAGACCATTGCTCTTGCCCTCTATTTGGGAGCCTATACCCGATGAGAGGGGATGCGCCCAGAGAGGGGATCACAGAACCTTACCTAAAGATGGCTACCAACTCCAGGAGAGGGATTCCAGAGAACTAGTTCATGCTATGCGTGTTCTACATCCCACGTAACTACAGGCCTCAGCTAAGACTGTCCTTGCCTTGGGGGTCAAGAGGGCGTGAGAAACTTTGGAAGAAGCCAAGATGGAAACGCAGGTCACCCTGGGGGTCAGTGAAAGACTAAGTGACTGAGGTGACCATTGGAAGACACGCTGCTGTGCTGCCATCTTAGTTAGGTTCATCACAGACAGCCAAGTCCAGCTAAAATGCATCTGATTCCAATAAACGTATGTATTGTCCTGGGAGCCCATCTTCTACTGGTGCTATGTCCATAGGCTCCTTTGAGTTTAGATGGCCTGGATGGAAGCACTAAATCCCGTTTTTTTAAGATGAACGCAAGCACTTGGTGTGAATTCAGGCACGCTCACCTTCTCGCTGGACCAAGCTCTGGGGCTGCTGGTTGTGTTTTATATACGCCTTGACCGCCCCAGTATAGCTGCATTTCTCACCCTTCACCAGCAACACTGACCTGGTCCTCTCCGTCTCCCATGGGCCTTATGAAACAGGAGGATGCGGCAGCAGAGGCGGTGGTCCGGCCCCCAGATGGTGGCTGGGGCTGGATGGTGCTTTTGGGCTGCTTCGTCATCACTGGCTTCTCCTACGCCTTCCCCAAAGCGGTCAGCATCTACTTTAAGGAACTTATGCGCGACTTCGGGGTGGGATACAGCGACACGGCTTGGATATCGTCCATCATGCTGGCCATGTTGTACGGCACAGGTGAGGGCACGGTCAACTGCTGGCCATTCCTTGGGGGTCATTTTATAGACCTCCTTAACTGCACGGGAGGGCACCATGTCTGTCTGCACTGAGGTGAGGTCCAAAATGGAGTGGAAATGTGAAGAGTGAAAAATTGACGAAATCGCCTTTATTCCTCACTCTTCCAATCCGTTTTGGAAGAAGTGGAAATGTCACATACACATTAAGCGTTGTAGGCAGCATTCACGGGGGAAATTACATGCTGGCGGAAAACCGTGGTGTTATTTGAAGGCATAGTGGCAGAGCAGTGTGGAAATGTGTATCCCATTCTGTGCCTTTAAATACTCTGGAACATAAATGCAAAGCGTAAATGGCCTACACCTAAGGCGTCCAACCGTCCCGTATTTTTCTAGACTGTCCTGAATTGATAGGTTGTGTCCTGCGTCCCGCACACACCCTCTCCAGGATGAGGGACATTCCAAACGTGCCTCGGGCCTGATTAAAGCCTTTCCAGCTCTCCCACTTAAGTGTGAAATTTGGCGCTTAGGGCAGCAGAGTGTCACTCCCCTGGGTCTGCAATATATCATAACAGGTTGCTGTGTCAACAGAGCATAATGGGAACAATTAGATATCGATAGGCGGGGAATCCTTGCAGGGGCTTTTGTCCCTTAAGAAATGGGAAGGGTGCGTAATCAGCACCCAGTGTGAAGTAATGAGTACGCCTTTAAAGGCAAGGGAGATGTGTTTAGGCTCACATCACTTTGCATGGTGCTCATTGCTGGATGGGGAAAAGCTAAAGCCATACTCATTTTGCACAACATGTTTCTATCTCGATTTACATTTTGGAAGGGCAGTTCATTATTAAAAGCTAGTTTATTATGTGATTTATATATTGGAAGGTCAGTTCATTATTAAAAGCTAGTTTATTATGTGATTTATATATTGGAAGGTCAGTTCATTATTAAAAGCTAGTTTATTATGTGATTTATATAGTGGAAGGTCAGTTCATTATTAAAAGCTAGTTTGTTATGTGATTTATATATTGGAAGGTCAGTTCATTATTAAAAACTAGTTTGTTATGTGATTTATATATTGGAAGGTCAGTTCATTATTAAAAGCTAGTTTGTTATGTGATTTATATAGTGGAAGGTCAGTTCATTATTAAAAGCTAGTTTGTTATGTGATTTATATATTGGAAGGTCAGTTCATTATTAAAAGCTAGTTTGTTATGTGATTTATATATTGGAAGGTCAGTTCATTATTAAAAGCTAGTTTGTTATGTGATTTATATATTGGAAGGTCAGTTCATTATTAAAAGCTAGTTTATTATGTGATTTATATAGTGGAAGGTCAGTTCATTATTAAAAGCTAGTTTGTTATGTGATTTATATATTGGAAGGTCAGTTCATTATTAAAAGCTAGTTTGTTATGTGATTTATATATTGGAAGGTCAGTTCATTATTAAAAGCTAGTTTATTATGTGATTTATATATTGGAAGGTCAGTTCATTATTAAAAGCTAGTTTGTTATGTGATTTATATAGTGGAAGGTCAGTTCATTATCAAAAGCTAGTTTGTTATGTGATTTATATATTGGAAGGTCAGTTCATTATCAAAAGCTAGTTTGTTATGTGATTTATATATTGGAAGGTCAGTTCATTATTAAAAGCTAGTTTATTATGTAATGTGTATTTTTTAAGGCATTGCTATAAACAAAGTATTCGGTATGCATATGAAACCCAGACCAAAACCGTAATACATATTTATATCAAGTAAACTTGGGAAAATGTGTGTTCAACTGCTTACATTCCCGCCTCCTGGTTTCACCAAATAACCAATGTGTGCAGTCCTGGGCACATCATTTTAGTCTGCCTGCGTCTTATATGAATTCTCAGTTCATAGCTCATGTTATATTTTTACAGAATTATGCGCTATTATAAGAAAGGCCTCGCCCTTGGTTTACTTGTCAATAGAGTTGCTTCTTATATAACAATGATATTGACCATTCATGTATTTCACACCACAAGGTTATTTGTCCCTCATGTTACTCATGGCAACTTCAGGTAATGCCACTTCCCATGGTGCCAAAGATTGGTGATGTTCCTTGCAATGCCCTTGTCTGTGAAGTCACTTCTCGTGGTGTGAAGAAATATGCAAATTAGGAGATTTGCGTGTGTACCCCACAGGGCCTGGACAGATTTCTAACCAGTCAGTTTCCTGCATGCACGATGGTCCTACAGTTGTGTTATGTTACCAAAACTTGATCGGGGTGTGGGTGGAAGGATGTGAATGACACTGAATGGACCCCTGGCACCACAAGCCACTTCTGATGCGCTACCGCGTCTAAAGTGTCGTGCGAAGCCATTTTGTAAAATTGGCCACACATCTTCCGTCTTTGTATTACACTTGGTTTTTCCGATCGGGGACCTATAGAGTGACCCCCTGACTTACCACTCACTTACATTAGCAGTGCAGCTGGTGCACCGGCCAGACTCTGAAGAAGGGGCCTCCAAGCAGGTGTGCTTGCGTTTGGGGCATACAATTACCTCTCCTGGGCAAGGGGATGAAGGCAGAAGCCATATTTTAAATGGTAGCAGTGCACTTAAGTGCAGTAAATAGGGACGGGGCATAGCATTCATACATGGGACTGAACCCCAAATGTTGGATGCTTCTTTCTTCGAAAGTACGTCCAACCGAAATTCTGGTATTCGCCATCCCTTTGCACACGGCTTAGGCTGAATGATCGTCTGACCTTACTCGCCCATTCAGATATCCATACTCAGTCCGCGCGCACACATCCCTGCTACTTCTGCATTAGAAATGAAAGGCAGCAGCTGGTAGCAAACGGTGACGGAAGTTGTGAAAAAGCAACTCACATTGTGGCAAGGTGTAAAGAACAAATAGCTTTTTGGTCACTCGTACACAGGGGCATCTCTAGGTTTTGTTGAGGGGCAAACATGGAAAAACAAGTTCAGGAACAATAATACTTGTTGTGAACACCACCACTTGTGTGCAGCCTATACATTCTAAGCAGTAGTCCATGCCTTATACAGACATAAGCTACTCTGCCAACTGGGTATTTAGTGGGCACCCAACAATGTTTGGGAACCGTAGTGGCCCATGGCTGATCCTTAGGGACACTAAGGCATTTATAGAGATCTAAACCTGATCGGACGTAGCGACCCGTTCAAGGGTGTACTTTGCGTTTTCCCAGAAGACCTGTTTGGAAACATTAGTGTCAGCCCAAAGCCTTCAACAGGTAAGGGGTATTGCACACACACAATGCAGCGACATAATTACAGATGGCCATGTGCTGCTTGAGACTGCCGTTTGCTCCTTCCAATAGTGAGATTCTGCCTTTGCCACCTAAAGCCATGGATGAATTAAAGGTCACATGGAGATACACGAACTTCCCAAGATCGCACAGTGTGTCCGAGAGAAGCTGGGATTCTAGCTCAAACCTACTTGCTTCCGCGCTTAAACCTTCACCACCAAATCACAGCTCTTCTCCAAATTGCCATTGTTTTATAGATGACTGTTTCCTAAAGCAAAGGAGCATTGCTTCGTTTTCACTGACACACAGAGGAAAGCGGTGCAGTGAGACAAGACACGGACCAAGAGTGCCCACTGACCACAGCCGTGAACTGCTGGCGCAGAGGGAGGCGCGCCACATGCCGGCAATTTCCAATTTAGTTTCCTCCTTGAATGATTCAGTTATTCTCTTTTCTTCCCAAATCGTTTATCTTTTTCAAATTTCACGAACTTATCACAGATTCTAACCTTGCACTTAACCAGATATACTTTGAAATCAAACCAATGTTTTGCTCGTTCAACTACTACTAACTGTCCGTTTATCCAGCGTGTGCAACATCTTTTATTCTTCCATCGGTTTAAATTCTGCTCCGCTTGCAAAACTGCCAACCTGCTGGTGTCATCTTGGCGATGCTCATTGGTCAAACACTGGTGGGACTTACTGAAGAGCACTTTATAGGCTACAAAAGTGCATTCATTTTAAAGCACACGGATGCCAGTTGCATTGGTCTAAACGCATCTGGGAAGAGAGGTGGGAAGAGAGGTGGGCAGGTACAGTGCAATCACGAGAGTCATGGGGATCTACACTTGTGCGTCTGGGAAGAGAGGTGGGCAGGTACAGTGCAATCACGAGAGTCATGGGATCTACACTTGTGCGTCTGGGAAGAGAGGTGGGCAGGTACAGTGCAATCACGAGAGTCATGGGGATCTACACTTGTGCGTCTGGGAAGAGAGGTGGGCAGGTACAGTGCAATCACGAGAGTCATGGGATCTACACTTGTGCGTCTGGGAAGAGAGGTGGGCAGGTACAGTGCAATCACGAGAGTCATGGGATCTACACTTGTGCGTCGGGGAAGAGAGGTGGGCAGGTACAGTGCAATCACGAGAGTCATGGGATCTACACTTGTGCGTCTGGGATGAGAGGTGGGCAGGTACAGTGCAATCACGAGAGTCATGGGATCTACACTTGTGCGTCTGGGAAGAGAGGTGGCAGGTACAGTGCAATCACGGGAGTCATGGGATGTACACTTGTGCATCTGGGAAGAGAGGTGGGCAGGTACAGTCACGAGAGTCATGGGGATCTACACTTGTGCGTCTGGGAAGAGAGGTGGGCAGGTACAGTGCAATCACGAGAGTCATGGGATCTACACTTGTGCGTCTGGGAAGAGAGGTGGGCAGGTACAGTGCAATCACGAGAGTCATGGGATCTACACTTGTGCGTCTGGGAAGAGAGGTGGGCAGGTACAGTGCAATCACGAGAGTCATGGGATCTACACTTGTGCGTCTGGGATGAGAGGTGGGCAGGTACAGTGCAATCACGAGAGTCATGGGATCTACACTTGCGCGTCTGGGAAGAGAGGTGGGCAGGTACACTGTAGTCACTAGAGTCATGGGATCTACAATTGTGCACCTGGGAAGAGAGGTGGGCAGATACACTGTAGTCACGAGAGTCATGGGATCTACACTTGTGCGTCTGGGAAGAGAGGTGGGCAGGTACAGTGCAATCACGAGAGTCATGGGATCTACACTTGTGCGTCTGGGAAGAGAGGTGGCAGGTACAGTGCAATCATGGGAGTCATGGGATCTACACTTGTGCATCTGGGAAGAGAGGTGGGCACGTACACTGTAGTCACTAGAGTCATGGGATCTACCTTGTGCGTCTGGGAAGAGAGGTGAGCAGGTACACTGTAGTCACTAGAGTCATGGGATCTACACTTGTGCATCTGGGAAGAGATGTGGGCAGGTACACTGTAGTCACTAGAGTCATGGGATCTACACTTGTGCGTCTGGGAAGAGAGGTGGGCAGGTACACTGTAGTCACTAGAGTCATGGGATCTACACTTGTGTGTCTGGGAAGAGAGGTGGGCAGGTACACTGTAGTCACTAGAGTCATGGGATCTACACTTGTGCGTCTGGGAAGAGAGGTGGGCAGGTACAGTGCAATCACGAGAGTCATGGGATCTACACTTGTGCGTCTGGGAAGAGAGGTGGGCAGGTACAGTGCAATCAAGAGAGTCATGGGATCTACACTTGTGTGTCTGGGAAGAGAGGTGGCAGGTACAGTGCAATCACGAGAGTCATGGGGTTCTACACTTGTGCGTCTGGGAAGAGAGGTGGCAGGTACAGTGCAATCACGGGAGTCATGGGATCTACACTTGTGCATCTGGGAAGAGAGGTGGGCAGGTACACTGTAGTCACTAGAGTCATGGGATCTACACTTGTGCGTCTGGGAAGAGAGGTGGGCAGGTACAGTGCAATCACGAGAGTCATGGGATCTACACTTGTGCGTCTGGGAAGAGAGGTGGCAGGTACAGTGCAATCACGGGAGTCATGGGATCTACACTTGTGCATCTGGCAAGAGAGGTGGGCAGGTACACTGTAGTCACTAGAGTCATGGGATCTACACTTGTGCATCTGGGAAGAGAGGTGGGCACGTACACTGTAGTGACTAGAGTCATGGGATCTACCTTGTGCATCTGGGAAGAGAGGTGGGCAGGTACACTGTAGTCACTAGAGTCATGGGATCTACACTTGTGTGTCTGGGAAGAGAGGTGGGCAGGTACACTGTAGTCACGAGAGTCATGGGATCTACACTTGTGCGTCTGGGAAGAGAGGTGGGCAGGTACAGTGCAATCAAGAGAGTCATGGGATCTACACTTGTGCGTCTGGGAAGAGAGGTGGCAGGTACAGTGCAATCACAAGAGTCATGGGGATCTACACTTGTGCGTCTGGGAAGAGAGGTGGCAGGTACAGTGCAATCACGGGAGTCATGGGATCTACACTTGTGCATCTGGGAAGAGAGGTGGGCAGGTACACTGTAGTCACTAGAGTCATGGGATCTACACTTGTGCATCTGGGAAGAGAGGTGGGCAGGTACAGTGCAATCACGAGAGTCATGGTATCTACACTTGTGCGTCTGTGAAAAGAGATGGGCAGGTACAGTGCAATCACGAGAGTCATGGGGATCCACACTTGTGCGTCTGGGAAGAGAGGTGGGCAGGTACACTGTAGTCACTTGAGTCATGGGATCTACACTTGTGCATCTGGGAAGAGAGGTTGGCAGGTACACTGTAGTCACTAGAGTCATGGGATCTACACTTGTGCATCTGGGAAGAGAGGTGGGGAGGAACAGTGCAATCACTAGAGCCATGGAGATCCACACTTGTGCATCTGGGAAGAGAGGTGGCAGGTACCGTGCAATCTACACTTGTGCGTCTGGGAAGAGAGGTGGGCAGGTACAGTGTAATCACGAGAGTCATGGGCATCCACACTTGTGCATCTGGGAAGAGAGGTGGGCAGGTACACTGTAGTCACTTGAGTCATGGGATCTACACTTGTGCATCTGGGAGGAGAGGTGGGCAGGTACACTGTAGTCACTTGAGTCATGGGATCTACACTTGTGCATCTGGGAGGAGAGGTGGGCAGGTACACTGTAGTCACTAGAGTCATGGGATCTACACTTGTGCATCTGGGAAGAGAGGTGGGGAGGAACAGTGCAATCACTAGAGCCATGGGGATCCACACTTGTGCATCTGGGAAGAGAGGTGGCAGGTACCGTGCAATCTACACTTGTGCGTCTGGGAAGAGAGGTGGGCAGGTACAGTGCAATCACGGGAGTCATGGGATCTACACTTGTGCGTCTGCGAAAAGAGATGGGCAGGTACAGTGTAATCACGAGAGTCATGGGCATCCACACTCGTGTGCCTTCCCTGTTCTGTCCAATGACCACTGGAAACACTTTTTTCACATGGCCAATTCTCCTGCAGCAAATGGTGTTTGAAAGGACCCCAGCATACCCTTTTAACACAGTACAAATGACAGATGAGCTGCGCTCCATTCCAATAGAATGTAGGTGTAGCAACTCCGGCAGAGTTCTGACCCAAAAGAGCATGTCAGAAACCTTTCTTCACGGAAATTGTTCCCCTTAAAGAAAGTCACTGCAGTTATCCCTTAGAAGGCTCCTGGGAGATGACTTGAAGACTTGGGGCCTCATTACAAGTCCAGCGATAACCCTGTTGGTGCTACCGGCGGGTTTCCGCCGGACTTGCAAGATTTACCAGTGCCAGTCTTGTCGGTAACACTGGGGGATTAAAACTCCAGCGTTCCGGAAAGTCAGGCGCCGGTAAAGTGTAAATCCCCATTGCCATTTGAGTCCCATAGGACTTAATGGGAACACGGAAGCACTGGCACTGTTAATAACGGTGCCAGTGCTTCCGTGTAACTCTGCGGGTGGGTGCTGTTCCGCCCGCCAGGTGTAACCCTGGCTGGCGGGACGGCACCTGCCCGCAGTGTCGTACTGTTCCAGTCTGGTAACAACGGTGGCGGTAGGCTTAGCGGCACAGTTGTAATTGGAGTTTTGTTTTTGCTATGGCTAATAGATAGCTGCCCTCAATTCTGAAACACCATCCTGTTGAAATTGTAATGTGTAATGGATATTTCTTTGGTGAACGGCATGTCTGGAAGGTCCTCTCCTTCTCAATGTAGTATTTTGCTTGCACTACCTGAGGTGGCGTGCCCCCCTGTGGGTAGCAGCCCGCTGCCCGGGTTAAGGGCCTGAGCAAAACAAGGGTTCTTTAACGAGGGTGGCGGTACATTACCCACAGGGGCAGCCACCGGAGGGCATATCCCCATAAGCACATGTGTAGTTAAAAAATTAAAAAATGAAGTATTTTCTCTCCGTCAACAGGATGCCTCGCGGCATCCCGTTCAGGGAGAGAAAATACTACACCAACATGGCCCCAATGGAATTGGAAGGCAGGACTCCGAATGGAGACCCTCTTCCATTTCCTTGCTGGTCACACTGGTCTGGGAATTGATAGGAGCTGTGGCGGCAGGTCCCCACCGCTGCAATCAGGTAAGTGGGATGGGGGAGGGAGATATGATATGCTATATTTTATTTACTGCGCGCCTATACACAAGTGTTTCAAGGCGCAACACATGTGTTTCAAGGTGCACGAGGGAAAAAATGACACAAAAACCAGGGTCGGCTTTGGGTGAACCAGCCATTGGGCAGCTCGGAACGCTGCTTACACTAGTAGTGTCAGCTCGCGTTCCGGGATCCCTGATTGGATGGCACCCCCGCCCACGGTGCTAATGCCATTTACTACCAGTGGTAGAGGTACGCTAAAATAAAGTAATGGAACTATGACTCTGGCTGGGGATGGCGTAAGCAGGAGGGAGCAATGTGCAACACATGTTTCAAGGGGTTGTGGGTGGGCCAGCTTGACAGACAAGTAGGTGGAACAGGTAACACAACAAGACCCTCTGTATTATTGTTCATTAATTTCTCTCAGTTGGTCAGTCAGTTGGAACTTATGGCCTTGTGAAATCAATCGCCTCTGCCTGCTCATCTGAACTCTGCTGTAACCCATACTTAACACCTACATGAACAGCAGCTGCTTTAACAGGCACTCGCGACTAGAAATGTGTGCTGTCACAAATAGAAATTGGGTAATTTATTACAAAGCCTGGATCTCAAGATTGAAAATCTTTGATCTCCTATGGTCTGAAGGTGCCTAAGGGATGAGTAGTCCGTGGTCCTGAAGTATCCCACAGGAGTGCGTTACAGTAGTCCAAGTGACTAGTCACTAAAGCTCCTACTATAACTGCACGCTTGTCCAGTAGCATGAAGGGGCAAATCCCATGCAGCCGCCTAATGTTAAAATACAATCCTGTGGAAATGGCCTGGACCTTCATTAACTGTAACATCTAAGCATTTATCCTGAGATAACTACTTGACAAGTTTTCCAAAAATCAGGGGAAATGGGATTTCACAAGAGGTTGTTGCCTAGGGCCTCATTACACGGATGGCGGAGAACCAAAATAAAATACCGGCACCGCCTTGGCGGAAAGGGGAATTACCGCCCCATTCCAAGGTTGGAGGGGCGGTAATTCCCCCTTCCACCATTGCCCTTCCCCATTCCCATTTTTGCCCCATAGGGCTCAATGGGAATGGGGAAGGCGCTAATTACGGTACCGCAAATTGCGGTACCGTAATTAACTCCCTGGGTCCCTTTGCGGGTTGGTTTTTAACGCCTGCAAAAAGCAGGCGTTAAATCCCCCAAACCGCAAAGGGACCTCGTAGTAAGGCGGTAAGGATTTACCGGTACCGGTATTTTACCGGTACCGGTAAATCCTTACCGCCATCCGTGTAATGAGGCCCTTAGTCTTAGCAGAACCTTCTCCAGCGTCTGCTAGTTCACATGAAGTCATATATAGGTCTTCCAGGCTGAGATGTCATTCGGGCTGAGATGTCATTCGGGCTGAGATGTCATTCGGGCTGAGATGTCATTCAGGCTGAGATGTCATTCAGGCTGAGATGTCATTCAGGCTGAGATGTCATTCGGGCTTGGTGAATCAAAGATGAAACCGATTTGAGTTCAGCTGTAACTGCTGTGGGTGGTAAAATGAAGAGGAATGTTTTACCTTTCAAAACAACTGTTCCAGAATGGTGAAAATTGTAGTAAAAAGTAGTAGTGGAAATGTTAACAGTAAAAAATAAAAGTAACGGTAATCCGCTCCCGCTCACTTCTACCACTGTTTACTAGTGTCTCTATGAGGAAAGGTCATGTTGCTCCTCTTTGTGACTACAAGTCACTCACCTGTCCGCTCCTGTTCTAAAAGCAGCCGAGATCAGAGGGGTGGAACGCAAACATCGGAACCCCGTGCCAATACTGCCCTAAGGTTTTTTCCAAATAACAAACGATCCTGCCAGTACCTACTTCTTCAATCTTCCTTGTATGCTTCTAGCGGCCAAGAGCAGCAGTAGCCCATGCTCTGTGGCATAATCAAGGGCCTTGCACTCCATAGCGAGCTTCTCAATAAGTCGTTCATAGATCATTCAGAGCATCCAGTTAATTGACCACCTATCACTTACAATGGCTGCATGTTTGGGGGAAACCAGCGCATGTAAATGATAAATTAATATTCGCACCTAGGGAAGGGTGCTTAGCCAATCAGGTGGCTGGAACAGCGGGCAAGAATACACATTCACTGGCCGTTGCTTCAAGCCACTGGAGGCCCTTACCTGGGTGGCGCCATGTTTCTTTTTCCTGTGGGGAGGCAACAGGGAGCCTCTCCATCCCGAGTCATGGTAGGCCTGAGCAAAGCGAGGACCTCAGCGAGTGCTATGGGCCGTTAAAGGCCATGTACGCCCCCCCCACTGGGGGTGAAAGTCATCCTCACCTCTCCCTGTTGCCTGCACACCTCCACTTCCCCCCCTAAAACAATCCTTCCCCTTTTCCTGCCCCCTCCCTCCCTTCCCACTTACCTGCTGGACCAGAGCTTTGTGCTCTGGTCCAGTGCTCCTTCCATCTCCCAGCCGCCGCCATCTTTTTGGTAACGCCAATCTCCCGAGAGGGAAAACATTTGCACCCCAGTTAAACCCTGGGGTGCGAATGACTTTAACCCCCGTTGTGGGGGGCGGACATGGCCTTTAACGGCCCACAGCCCTCGCCGAGACCCTCGCAATCTGGGCTCGGGCTGGCAAGCCGTTAAGGGCCATGTCTGTCCCCTACAGCCGGGGCGACGCCCACATGCTGCGTTTAGTGATGCGCATGCATGGTGCTGGGGGTGGCACAGAAATGCTGCTCTTCTTCCTTTAAGGTTCATCTCAAGCTACTGACGGCATGAGTCTATATTGCTGCTAGCCTTGTTTTGGGGGGCTGGATTGTTTAGGGCTTTTTCGCCTCCTTTAGTTTTTGCACTGGGGGAAGGACTGCTGAAGGTTCTGAGGTGGCAGGTGTGGGATCAGCCTTTCTCATGCCAGATCATTTCCGGGCACTGCCTACGCCGACAGCTAGGGGTGGCATTTCCAGGCTAGAACTGTCGAATTTCATGCCGAAGGTCTCTGAGACGGTGGATGACACAGGCTAAGGGGTTCAGACCTAGTCCCGAAGCATTATAGGATAGATGCTGGGTGCTGCTTTTATCCTCTTTGCCATGCAAGCTCTTCCCAGGGTTTCGAGTGTAAGTGCAGGGTCGACGGTGGCAGCCTTTACTTCGGCAGTGTAGTCACCTGCCAAACCCTCGTCTTTCTTATTTATAAAAGTGAGAGTCTGGAAGGGGAGGACAGATGCTGTGTGTTGAGCTTCTGGGCAGGAGACTTGACTGTTCCCAAAACCAGTGCACTTTTGGGAATGTGGTCACTTACGATTGAACACCTTAAATGGTTCTCAAAAGCAGGCTCAAAGCAGTAAAACTGTCCCATTGTTTGATCGAAATAAATTACTTTGTGATAATTTACTTCAACAAAATCACTTTGTGAGGATGAACATGTGTTTATGTGTATTAAGGGGTTGTGACCATGGGTGGTAGGAAGGGCGGGCGGTGACGGTTTGATGTGGTAGTCGTGGGCGTATGGGGAAACGACCCCCCCTCCCATTTGGGGAAACAATACATGGTATAACCGTAAAATTGACATGGCTGTAAACTAGGCAGAGCTGATTCTAGCTGGCCAGAAACATTGGGCCTCATTATGAGGTAGGTGGTAAGGGATTACCGGCACTGGTAAGGACACTGGTGCCGGTAATCCCTTACCACCCTATTCCGAGGTCCCTTAGGGGGACCCTTCCTTAACGCCTGGTCTGATCAGGTGTTAAGGATGGGACCTGTTAAGGGACTTCAGAGCTAATACCGGTACCACGAATTGCGGTACCGTTATTAGCTCCATCCCCATTCCCATTGAGTCCTATGGGGGCTCAAATGGGAATGGGGAATGGTTCCCGGAATGGGGACTTACCGGGTCCTCCAAGGTTGGAATGACCCGGTAAGTCCCTATTTCGGGAACCCAGACCCGGAATGAGGTAAGGGGGTAGGCCATGGTGCTAATAGCACCATGGCTACCTCCTACCTCGTAATGAGGCCCATTATGTCTTAATAAGGGACTATCACTGCTCTAATGTGCTGTGGGGGGATTGCAGTACTGGCATGAGTTCTGTGTGAAGCAGCAGTGCCCCAGTTTCCTATGTGGGTGACACATCTTGTTTAATCTGAATATCTCCCGATCCACAGGTCCTGTCTCCAGCATTCTGGTGAACAAGTATGGCTGCCGTCCAGTCATGCTCATTGGGGGACTGCTGGCCTCTTCTGGAATGATCCTGGCCTCCTTTGCCACAAACATTCTGCAGCTGTACCTGACGGCGGGTGTGCTGACGGGTAGGTGCAATTCAAGGGTTGAAGAATGACACCCTAATGGTTACAGGAGCCCTTCTTCATTAGGTGATAGTCTATGAGTTTTCCCTGACCCATTCTATAGGATTGGGGGCACCAATTCAAGTTGTCCTGGTCCCTGTAAGAAAAGAAGCCTACATCACAGATCAGAGGCACTATAGTCCCAAGTATATTGCCTGAATACCCAGTCCTCACACAAAGGGAGTCATCGTATTTTACCATCACACAAGAACCCCACATGGGGCGCCAAGCATTCTATGCAGCATCTGTTGGAAAAGAGACATCAAGCAGTCATGATACCAGCTTATCACCACAGTTAACTCACTTTGTTTATGAGGTATACCAGAACAAGTTGACATAGAGAAGATTACATACCTCTTCACAGCGTGTTTGAATAATGGTGAAGCCAGATTGCACCTGTTCCACTACTGCACAAAGGTGAAACAAGAACTGAAGAGAGCAGAAGTGGCAGACATCATTAAATATCATCAGTTGTTGCCGCACTGCTGTGCAGAGTAAGATTTTACATAGCCAGGTGACTTCCAAATAAAGCTGTGAAGCGAGAAAGACCCCCAGTGTCCACCTTTGATCACATCATCGTGGACCTCTAACTGGCCAGAGTATTTACTAAACTAGATCTCAATGTAGGTTACCACTAGTGTCCTCTTCATCCTTTGGCAAGGTATATCACAACCTTCTGCACACACTCATTTCTACCCGCTGTTATGCTTTGGAGTCTCTGCAGCAACTGAGGTGTTTCCAGGCACCATCAGGGATGATTTGGCAGGCCTTCCTGGTGCCTATAATGTCAGTGATGAGATTTGTGATAAGTGCATAAATGGCGAGAGGCCTGTGTTGGCTTAAATAGGACCATCCAATACTGAACAAGGAGACATGTAAGATCATGAATTAAACTTTTAGGTTCTTGGGCTAGGTCTTCATTGGCCCAAAGAATTTTGCATACCTCAAAGCAGCTGCCACACCAGTGTCACAAATAGAAATGGGATCCTTTCTGGGCACGATGAGTTATTCCACACACCCCAAAGCCTTACAATCTGCCTTGGACCCCATTTGATGTACACCAACAAGCTTTCCAGGACACAAAGGGTACCCTGAATTCTGATTCCATGATGGCCTACTTTAACCTCCATTTCGGGGCCCACCCTGTCATGGACAGCAGTGCTTGTAGTATTGGTGCAGTGCTACTCCAAGATAATGACCAACTAAGAACCATTCTGGTATCATGACGCCAAGACCTTCTACTCACCATGAATGGGATGGTACCCTGGCACGCATTGGCTACAGTAGCTGCAGAAGGGTGAAGCCCAAGTATCACTCTGGGCCTCACAACCCAGAAGGCTATCTTCCAATGAACCCATGATCTGCCAGTGCAATGGAGGAAAAATACTTGAACGACACGGAGGAACGTCTATGGTATGTTACACAACCTGCTGTGCCTCTGGAGGAGATTGCTTAGGCGACTGGGAAGGAGGAATGCCTGCCCATCGTCAATGCTGTGATTGCGGACCAGAACTGGAAATGTTTTTTGAAACGTCAGTCGCGTGAAACGGCAGAAGGCTGCACAGAATTGCATGTTCATGGCCAGGAACACACTATTGCACGTGAAGCATTTAGTGTTTGGGAATTCCAGGCTTCTGATATCACATGGATTGGAAGAAGGGGTGATTAGATTGGTACTCGTGGGCACGAAGCCATGGCCAAAACAATGGTGAGGCTCAGTGAAAAAGTGGGGTTCCGCTACTCCGAGAACATTCTAGAAGAACTAGTCAAAAGCAGTCTCATGTGCCAAGTGATAGGTGCATCAGAAATACCTTCCCCCGTCACTACCCCAGGCACGAGCATTTCCCTGCAGCAAAGCATCAATATGGACTTTGGTGTATCCCGAGATGGAGTTAATTAGTGGCCATAGACACATTTGGAGTTCATGACATCAACAGCCACAGCTGCTGTCATCCCACAGTTGGCGAACATGTTTGCTACAAATGAGCTTCTAGAATGAATTTTCTGACAAAGGTCCTTTCTTCTATTGGTGAGAATTTCAGATGAGGATTGCTCATAAACAGATCCCATCCTGTTGACCTTAATCCAATGGAGAGGCAGTACGTTTCATGTGTACGCTGAGCAAAGCGTTCAGAATGGCTCAGGAACAACAAGAGATCAGAGAAGCGGGCCACATACTCTTATGAAAATACTGAAACAAGCCCAGTCATCAACAGGGAGGACCCTTGCAGCAACTCTGATGCTGATCTTCAATTCCGTTCCCACTTGGCAAAGGCAATTCTAAATATGGATAACGAGGCATTCTGAGACGGCATGTTGCGACTCATCACTGGGAGAGTGCAAGATTAAAAGGCAGTCCCTTGCCCATCCATGACAGGTGGTCATCAGAAACTGGAAGTAAAAAAGAAGCTAGTCTAGCCATTCGAAGCACAACCAGTGATGGGTGGTGTCGAAGAAGTGCGAGATGGTCACTAGAAATATGAGCCACTTCAAAGGAGTCAGTGGAGATGGTGCCCAAAGAATACAATGGTGAAGATGGAGACAATGGGAACATGTCCAGTGGGGGGTGATGGATGCTGAGTAGCCTCAGTTCTAGGGTCGGATCAGTTTCCAAGAACCAGGGGACCCCATTCAAACGAACATAACCGCTGAAGTGAGATACCAGCCCAAAGGAGGCTGTTCCCTGAGATATGATCATAAAAGACCAGTCCAATTTCCGTGACTGGATACTTACTGGAGAAACTGATATTTCAGAGACAGTGAACTCCTTCCTACATTCTGTACATAGTGTGATTGAAGGTTTGTTTTTAATGTTTGGGGGGTGAGTGGGTGTTGTGTCGCACCCCGTGATGGCTCAGACCAGCCTTTCAGTTACGCACTCATTCATACATGTGGTGATGTAGCAAAATGTAAAAGCGCAAATAAAGCCATGTATGGTCTGCAAGCATGAGTGGGAGTCAGAGCATGACAGTGGATGGAATCAGCTGTTTTTGTAACAGCACTGTGCTGAAAATGAAAACATGACCCACCTTTGAGCTCCCTGCTCTGACCCTGTTGAAGCCCCCCTGACTGCTGATTAGCTCTGCAATTTATGTTTCTCAACCTTGAGCAAAGTGACCCAGCTGCATTTTGGGAGCCTGATCATCTCACTCTCACACTAGTTGCTGAAATATCTCACATTAACAGGGGGGAGGCTCAGCAACTCAGCAAAACATAGGGAGCTTCAGCGTCTCACCCTCGGGCAGCCTAACGTTCTCACCCTCACTCAGCAGAAGCCTGAGATCAGCCTCACACTGCAAGGAGTAGCTTCTCACCCTTTCAACGGGTACAACAAAGTCTCACCCAGGGTGCCTGCTCATCTCACCCTCACCCAGGCAGTAGCAGGTTTCATCCTTATACAGGGAACCCAGGTGTGTCACCCTCACACAGGGATAGTTGAGTATTTCCACGCCACATTAAGGGATCACCAGCATCTTGCAGACTACACAGGCAGGGTTGTTGTCGCTATGGTTTGGGGATGAGCTGATCAGGACCTTTCTTCAATATGTTGTGTTTCCTATCCATCTCAACCTGTCCTCCCCCTTTCACCCCACCCATCTCTCACTCTCTTCAGGGCTCGGCCTGGCTCTCAATTTCCAGCCTTCGCTCATCATGCTGGGAACGTACTTTGACAACCGGAGGCCTTTGGCCAATGGACTGGCCGCTGCTGGGAGCCCAGTTTTCCTCTCAACTCTGTCACCGCTCGGTCAGGTCCTGCTGGAAACATTTGGCTGGAGGGGAGGCTTCCTGATCATGGGAGGCTTGCTACTAAATTGTTGCACCTGTGGGGCGCTAATGCGGCCACTGGACACTCTGAAGGACCCTAAAGAAAAGGTTGAGTCCAAGGATATGCTGGACATTGGGAGGGCAGAGAAAGGCGCCATCATTGATTCCAGAGACTTTCTCGACTCCATGGATGAACTGGACAGCCAGACCAAGAAGAAACCCAAGAAGCTTCTGGACTTTTCTGTGTTCTCCAACCGAGGCTTCATAATCTACACCATTGCCAAGTTCTTTCTCGTCCTGGGGCTCTTTGCACCCCCCATCCTTTTGGTAAACTATGCCAAGGACATGGGTGTGGCAGATGCGGATGCTGCTTTTCTCTTGTCCATCATTGGCTTTGTTGACATTGTGGCCCGACCCTCTTGTGGGATTTTGGCCGGTCTGCCCCAGGTGAGACCAAACGTGGCCTATTTCTTTAGCTTTGCCATACTGTTCAATGGATTTACGGACCTATGTGGTGCCCGGGCTGCCAATTACTGGGGGCTGGTTGCCTTCTGCATCTTCTTCGGGGTCTCCTATGGCATGGTGGGGGCGCTACAGTTTGAGGTGCTCATGGCAACCGTCGGCCCCAAGGCGTTCTCCAGTGCTATTGGGCTAGTGCTGCTCATCGAAGCCGTGGCCGTCTTGATCGGGCCTCCTTCAGCAGGTGAGTTGAACAACTGCTCTGTAAATGTTGCTGCCTGGTTGCTGAGATTTAGGTCATAGAATCCTAGCCCACAGCAATGCTAAGCAATAAAGTAAGGGGTGGCTTGATGCCTGTTGCCAGCCAGGGAGAAGCTGACACGAAGGAATTATAGTAGTTTGGTTGCCTGTTTTACTGTGGGTTGCTAATTCAAAATTGAGAACTTAGTTTCAGGCTGGTGGGCAAAGTCAGAGAATGGCAAGGCTCTACAGACAAGGTTTTTGTATGCAAACGAAACTCAAACATGCATAAGTCTTAACAAAGGAATGCCAAAGAGGGTGGTTACATGCAATGCACATGGTCTGAAAGTCAGGGGTATATGTAGCATTGGTTAAAGTGGTTCACCTGCCGAAAAGGGATTGCGCAGCTGATTGGTGAACATGAGATAATGGAAACGTGTTAGAGGATAAAGGGAGACTTTGTCACAGATGGTCTGGTCTAGTTGCCTATTTTCTTTGAAGGCAATAACGGGAACCAGCGAATTTATACCTTCTCCAGCGCTACTGAATCTTGGGGTGGGTGCTGTATCCGGTGAGCTACTTAAAGGGCTGCCAGTTTCTGTCCTGCATAAATGGTAGGGTTTGGATTGGTGGGGAAACACCTCTTAAGAGCCCCCCACACCCTTTATCAGGCACAAGGTCAGAACCCTAAGGGATATGAATTTTGAAGCCAGAACACAGAAACTGAAGTATCCACCAAAGGGAATTTTCTTTGTGAGTCCGACAAAATGGATTCCTATTTGTGACATAATCACTCAGAGAGAACATTTAAGGAAGGAAAGGGTTCCCTGGAAAATGACCCTCCTTTCCCCCATTAGCCAGAGTGAATGGTTTTCGTGATGGACTTTGCCTGTTCCAGTCCCATACAAACGTGGCTGTTTAGAGACCACCTGCCGCAGGCAGGAAGGGAAAGGAGGAAGGGAGAAAAGGTTAGTTATGTGGATGTAAAACAGCCAAAGATGTTTCCCAAGACAACTGCACAATATTTACCCTTTGGCAAAGCTTCCCAGGACGAAGGGTACTGTGATGCTAAAACACACACGGAGCATGCGTTTTATAGCGGCAATAGGTAAGTAAGCGAACACCATGCAATATTGTCGATAAAAGAGGTCATTTATGAAGAAAATGAAAAAAGGGAAGATTTAAAAAGGATAGCTATAGCAAATAAAAAAGTAAATGATATGGTTTCATAGACTGTCAGGCCAGACCTCTGTTTAAAAATAAGAAGTGATAGAGAGGGGAGGAGGTCTTGTTGGCATTATAGTGAATTACTTCATTACCTAGCGGTAATCCCATTCCTCATAATAGCCCTTACTTTATTGACCGTCGGTTTATAGTGATAAATGCGAATGACATTATGTCGAAAGATATAATGTCGAAAAAAAAGTAAAAAATAAATAAACGAATGTCTATTTGTTTTTTTTTTACCCCTTTTTTTTTTCTCGCGGAACCCAAAAAAAACATGTAAATAAAAAAATAAAACATTCGAAAAAAAAGTCCCACATTTTTTTTCGACATTATGTATTTCGACATAATGTTTTCGACTTTTTCACTGCCTACGACGGGGTGGTCACCACATTTGCTTTTAGAAAGGCATATTATTAGCCTCCTGTTTTAATTAAATATAACCAGAGCTCAGAAAGGAGCCAATCTCATCCTCCTTCCACAGGAGGTCAACAAGCCATTGTCTAGTCAAAGCAGGCCACAGCTAGAGAGACTGGCAGCCTGATGACTGCATGAGGAAGACAAAAAAAGCCGGTGTAATGGGATGGCTAGTATGAAATCGAGCCATTACCCCTCCTGGCCCATGCTGTAGCAACAAAAGACCAATAAGGAAAGCATAATGTGCACCCAGGATTTTCTCAGGCCAATATAGCTCCAATCCTAGCCAAAAGCAGAGGCATCAACAGCAAAGTCTCAAATGAGGGAGAAGAATTTCCCTGCTGGAGTCTAGAGTAAAATAAAACATGTTTAGAGAAGTCTGTGTCACTAACTAGCAAAGATACACAATACAACACCCTTACACACTCAACATTCGCCCAAGATCTACAAACTCCAGAATTGGACTAGGCTGCAATAAACGAGGCAGATTATAACGGCATATGGCGCTGCAACAGCCACCCTTCTGCACCTATTGAAAGGGATCACGTTGGGTGTCATACCTGGCAAGCCCGAAAGGAAATGAAACTAAGATTTTGTTACCACATTCAAAACAGTCTATGCAGTTCAAGAACATTTTGCATTGCTGAGGCCATCCAAATGATGAACTACAGCGCACATGTAGGATTGGGATTGAGCGCTCGCAAAACCACATCTTGATTAACAGGAAATTCTGAGAGTATCTGAGATACAAAGGCTTGCCAAACATCACACAATGGACGTGTCTGGAAGGTAACACATATAAGGCCCTGTACGCTGTAGAGCACCCAACTCACACAAACACGGAGCAGAGGTAACCAATACAAAACAATTCACTGTTAAAACAACATCCAAAGCAGTTCAAAAGGGTGAGATTGCATAGCCAATACCGCCCCGTGGAATGCCCACAGCTGGATTAAAAGTGCGCCTGGGGGTATCATCAGCTCAACACTACAAACCACAGGGATCTCGAAAAGCTGTAATTGCAGCCACTTAGGTCCATAATGTAAAGAACGTCAAATCATGTTCAAGTGCGTCCTGAAGAACCCCTGGATGAGGAAGCAGATGCTGCCAGACCTCATACAAACCCGGGAAATAATCCCAATGCTCAGAACAGGTATTACAGGAACATTGTGACTAGCCACCTGAAGTCTTAGAAGAAATACTCTCTTCAGTTAACCGTTATGAACTTCCAAGCCTAGCAGTGTAGGTTGCACATTGCATGGGGAGAAGAGGGGACCACCTCAAGGGGAGAGAGAGTTATTGCCTATAGGGCTCAGTGGGAATAGGCTCAATGGGAATGGGGAGTAAAAGTTTCCGGCCCCTGGCAATGGGGGAATACAGGGTCCGCCAGGGTTGCAATTGCCCTGTATTTCCCCATTGCCAGGGTCCGGAAAAATGTGCAAGTTTGGCGGCAAACTTGTAATGAGGCCCACAATTGGCCCTGGTCAGATATCAAAGATAATTGCTACATATACACATATATCTTCTTCAGTGCCCTCTCAACCCTTGTGTCAACAGGACTTGCTAGCTAAGTACATCTGCATAGAATGGTTCCGAGCATATCAGATGCCAACTAATTCTAAAGACCCACACAGGTTATCCATTTTAGACAAGAGAAAGAAGCGAACTATTGCTGGCCAAAACAGCCCTCTTCACCCACCACCAACAGCACATAGCCAGGTTGAGAGGACCTCAGGAGCTCATTGAGGTTTGTGCACAATAGTCATCCGGGAGTGTCCCTCTTTCCACTGATTGGCAAAGGGATGGGTGGGCCACCTTATGGAAGCAGGGAATGGAAAACATGGCACCTGTGGGAAGAAGAGGGAGGGGAGACACAGCACTTAAGGAGTGTGTGACGTACCTCTCAACTTGTTGAGCCTCCAAGGAGCGTGGAGTCCGATTTTCTTTTTCGTGTGAGAGCCCCACTGAAGTCACTGCCATACCCCGCGCTCTTTCTTAATTGGACAACCAGAAATTAGCCTCCTTCAAGGGCAGTGGCCATTAATGTCAGGGTCATCAAGGAGCAGGATCCTCCCTTCTGGTGTTAAAGAAAAGAAAGCCCACAACAAATGTTTCTCACTTGTCCTGGACTAGAATTCTAATCTGGATGCTGGAATCTGGGGGTCCATGATCCATGACTGTATCAGCGGCAAAGACAAAGACCTACTTGTGTTTGAATCTAGCAATGGCGATTTTGGGTACCAAGGCTTGAGAGTCATTGCTCCAGGCTGGGGTTTGGGTCACAGTTTTACATTGTTGGCCTGTGCTACGCTTTGGCCTTTGAGTTGTTTTCACAGGGTAAGTCCTGGGATGGGTCTTGGGTAGCAGTCGTATGCCTTGCTGTCCACAAAGACCTAGATCAGCTTCTCTCTTTCACATCTCTGGAGAGAAAGCCAATGTTCGCCCCTTGGAAGGAGGAGCCTCAGGAGAAAGTAGATGTGCACCTGGGTTTAGTTTTGGCATCATTGTGATTGGGAGGGAGATGTTTGAGTCCAGGAGAGAGAGGAGCTCGGTGCCTGGATTGGACCTGGCAATAGCTTTGAATGGAGGAACATTTTTGGTCAAGAGTGGAGGCCTTTTCCCAAGAGGGTTCCTACTGATGATGGAGAGCTGTCAAGCTGTCATGGGAAGACACGCAATGTGCCTGGTGCATTGTGGGTGTTTTAGGGCTTTAGTGGGCATTTTCTCATACCTCTACAGGATTTATGACCAATTATCATCATACTGCGGTGAAGATGTGTGGGAGGACTCTCGCAGATGCGTGCTATTTTCTGTTGTAAGGAACTCATGCTGGCAACAGTAAAGACAGTCACAAGTGATCACAGTTCAAGGGTGTTTATTAACCTGTAAATGCCGGGTGGAAAGACGCCTAACCTAAACCTAAATCTAAGATGGGAGCAAGCTTTGACCATCAAATGAAAGATAAGGCAGTCCTTGTGGGGTCTTGTCAAAGTAAAAGGCCTATACAAAAAAAATCCTTACAGCTAATTACAGAAAGAGTGTGGGATAGGGTTTTCAATAAAGAAAGAAGTGTTCACAAATAATAAGTCAAGATGTGATTGCTCGGGGTCTCCCTTGCCCACATTTTGAGCTCGGGACAAGGTGGATCTCTCGAGCACAGCACTCATTCGAGCTTTCCAAGCATGAGCCGATAGTTCCGTACTAGCTATCAGGTTCTTTGACAGTTAAGTCTCTTTTCAATGAAAAGTCTCTTGCCTTTGAGGGCCTGATGTATTCAACAAAACAAACAAACAAAAAGTTATTTTCCAAACAGACTTTGGGTGATCACTTTCCACCCCTGGATCTCCCTCTTTCGGGCTCGGACCCCTAGGCTTCCCTCAATGGGGCTCAGGCTTCAGGATCTCCCTCTGCAGTGCTTTGATCCAGTTGCCAAGTTACAATACTCCTTGCATTCAAAAATCTTAATGTCCTTTTAAACAGTTCTTCAGGCTTCACCCCTTTTTGTCGGCCTCCCTCTGTAGGTTTCACCCTTGCCAACTTTTGCAAAACAGTTCACTGGTACATCCCTCAGTTGGGTTCACTCTTGTCAACACACTGTATTTCGGGGCTTTAGACTTTGCCCCCTCTTATCGGCATCCCTCCTTCGGGTTCACTTTTGCCAATCATACCTTTCTCATTCAACTCTTACGATGCAGGATTCACTTCCCCAATTCTTGCAATACGGGATTCACTTCCTTTAACTTCACAATCATCTGTCGGCCAAAGATTTTCGACTGTACAGAGGATTTTACAAGACCCCTGTATGACCACTTTGACCCCCTTTTTGCCTTGCTCCACAGCCTTCTGGTTATGGTAGTTTTCAACAATCGGGTAATCGCCCAGAGTTCCCTGAGTGAGCACCCACTTGGTGTCGGACTCCTCTGTTGCTGGTTTTCCTCCTTCTTGCATCAATAGCTCTATCAGCTGTTCGCAGATTAACTTAGCCGTTTGCTACTTTTCCTTCAACACAGTTCGGTTTCTTATCGACTTTCCCCTCGACTCTCCGGCTGTGATGAACCGCTTGGCTTTCTTTCTCTTTGGAGTCAAGGTTGGTACCACAGAGAAAAGCGTCTTTCACCAGTTTGGTTATCAGCGGAGGAGGGTCTTGCAACACATGCTGGCTATTGTTCGTGGTTATACGATGACTTTTGCAGAGGATTCACAGGCCTTGGTCGGGAATGGCAAGGCCGCTTCTCTCCTTATCACCCTCTCCGTATGCACCGTCTTTCTCCTCCTCTTGAACTGCCGTGCTGAGTTAGCTCTCACGCTGTGCGGTCTGCCTTGCTCGTCCAGTGCTCTCATGTTCCACCTTTTATCCCTGTGGGGAAAGGAACGGGCCGTCAGGTGTGTGTGGTTTTGGTCAATTGCCTGACTTTGCCTGACCCTTTCATTGGGACATGTCAGGTTAACGGCTCAGATATTAGTCCGTTGTCTGTGGCGTGCAAAAGTGTTAGTGTCGGAAAGTGGGGATGGGGGAATAGTTGGTGTTTCTAAATGTCCTATGTGGTAGGATGGGGAAAAGGTGTTGTAGGGAATTATAACCCTCATACTGAGAGGGTTGGTAAACTTAAAGGATGAGTTTGGCAGGGTTTGTTTGTGAAATACATGGGATTGAGTGGGATTATTGTTGTGAAAGGAACATTGGGGTGTGTGGGAATGGTAGCGTTTTGTGAAGGTAGACAAGGTGTTTGCGAAAGAATAATCATAGGGACGTGGAGAAGAATGGTTGGGAGTATTCTGTTGGGCAACGTGAAAACATGGATTATGAGAGAGGTTGTTTCCTACTGTAACAGGGTTTGGGATTTTATTTGGTTTACCAGAGGTGTATGGGTGGTGGGATTCTAAAAAGGGAGCTTCATTGGGAAGAAGCGAGATAGATCTGGTACAACCTACAAAGGTTTCAGGGATCTCATTCTCCTCTCCTCCTTCCTCGGCATAATACCGCGTCTCACCTGGGGCTTTTTCCCAAGCACAACCTGTGCTCCCCTAGCCAGGTGATCCTCCCTCGCTCGTCCACCCCCAGGGTTGGGATCTGAGAGTGCCAGCCCTCCCCTGGCCACCTGAAAGAGGGATTCCCGAGGTCTACTTGGGAGAATACCCTTAGGTTTCTCACACTGTGCACTCCCCTTTTTCACAGGGTATATAGTGTATGCTGATGGCATGAACATATGATGGGACAAGAAAGGAGGCGTTTTAACTTTGCAGGGTGTACCACCTGAGTTTTGGCAATAGAATAGTGATAAAGTGTGCTGACACAACATTTGGTATAGGGAATTAGTAGGAAAAGACCATGGGTGTTATTTTAATTTACAACCTAAGTTTCATGGAAGTGACCACATCCATTGCCATTAAAGTGTAAGGTCCCCTACATGCATTTTATTTACTTGTCCACCATGTAGTGGAAAAGTACACTTTTCTTTACCACTAGTTTTGTGGAAAAGTGCAAATTCCTCATGCAGTTAATAATTGTGGGAGACATTAAGAGTGGATTCCTAATGAATCCACCCGCTATTACAAGGTGGTAGTTTCAGTTGGACGCCATGAATCCATGAAAATTCATTGCGTTACTGCCAGCATTAAAATACATGCTGGTGGTAATGCAGGCAGGTTTGTCAGATGGAGCGGACACAGCAGGTAGACATGTAAAGTCTGTCCTGCTCCCCAACTCCGCCTGACAAATTGTGGGACTTCCCGGGATCAGTAAAAATGGTGGTAAAAATGTACTGTTCCTTTTACTGCCAATTTTACTGATCTGCAGGACCTACAAAATGACCCAAAACACACTCCCTTTTATGCAAACTATGGCCCTCATTGTCCATCCCTCAAAGTGTTAAAAAAGGTGCTAAGACAGGTGCAAATATGTTACACCTGTCATAACACCCTTTTTAATGTTCATGGGGTTTTTTGATTGTTTTTTCATGTGGAGTGAGGGCACATAACAGACTTAACATGGCCGCCTTGCATTCCCACTCTGCCTGCAAAAACGTTTGGTTTTATGCGGTCAGGAAATTTTTATGCTGGTGGAAAACCAATGGATTCCTTTGGAATCTGCTTGTTTTTAGCACCTGCTTAAAGATGGCAGATTCCATGGGAATCCATTGTGACTGCCTCTTACAATCATTAGTTGCGGGAGGCATTTACACTCTACCCAAACATAGTGAAAAAAAGCTGTTTTAACACTTTTTTCTACTAATGGTTGGAAATTGCATAGAGGGGAGTCAACTGCATGGGAGTGCAAATGTTGGTGGCCCCCTCAGTTCAATTACCACTTTTTTAAATGAGGCATTATATATTTTGCATTTCCTCGAAAATAGGTCGAATGGCCTTGCAAGTAAGACCCAAAGCCAAAGCAGTCAATAAACAAACCAGATTATCAAGCAATTAAATGTTTTGAATCCCCAAAGAAACCATTCTAACATATGTACATTAATTCCACAGAATAGGCGTCGAGCATCAGTGTTCTGCAATGTCCACTCGCAAGATGGCTAGGCACAGGTTCTGCCCACCGAGAGCAATGCTCGACAGTTAAAACAGCCACAATGAATCCTATCTCTGAAAATTGTGCAAAAAGGGATCCGGGGAGAATAGCCCATAGCTCGACTTCACCCTTATATTTCTCGAACCTTCTGTGAGACTGTGGGTAGAGCAATTATCTGTTCTAAAATTGACTATTGTAGTAGCCTCTTAGTAGGTTTCAATAAATCAGAATGTGCGAGGTTGCAAATCATACAGAATAGCGCCATTAGGGTCATCACTGGTCTCAGTAGGAGAGACCATGTTTCAAATGCTGGACGCGACCTGCACTGGCTCCCTATCGAGGCTATGATTGAATTCCACCTCCTGTTGATTACTCATAAATGCATGGTGGGCTCAAGTCCACTATACCTGAAGGACACCTTGGTCAACAAATCTAACATGAGGAACCTTTGATCTAATAATACTAATCAACTTAAGATCCCTAACTGCACTCTTACTCAGACCACCAAATGTGCCTTCTTTGTGGCAGCTCCCAGGGCCTGAAATGCTATTCCTCCTAACCTTAGAGAACTGAGCTCCACGGCCTTGTTTAGGAAAAAGCTGAAGACTGTTGTTCAGATGATTTGCATGACGTTCCCTTTCCTCTGATGGCCTGGTTGTTTGTACTTTTTTTCTGTTGGCCTTTGTCTGCAAGTGGCACCCTTAAGCTTATGGGTACCCAGGTGCGCATTACAAATATATCAAAGTAAAGGGGAGAAGCTAAACACAATCAAAACTGGGGTTAGAGGCAGCTAAGTACAAGCAATGCTGTTACTTGGCCATCTTTCCTGATGATATTTGTAATCTGGAAAAAATGGTCTCTCTGGATTCCTAAATCCAGGGAAAGCAAGTGCCAAGGGCCAAGTTGCCATACAACAATACACCGGCAAAGATCAGCTGTCACCGTTGCCCGAAATGTGTTTCTTTTTACATATAAGCACTGTTAAGGTTAGATAGCTGCAGGCAAAGCAGTGAGTGGGAAATGGGAGATGGTTGTGGCCTGTGCCCTATCCCCCAAATGTTGCAAATGGTGGGTCATTAGAAAGGGGAGGGTGAATAAGGCTGTATGCTGGGGAACAATGTCTGCAGGTAGGTGATCGTATGATGCATTTATTTTAACTGCTTTTTTCAGTTTTGATAGAGGTTTAAAACACAGAGATTGTTTCAGCTCCTATTACATTGAATGTTGTTAAATGTAGGGTCCCATTCGGAGGAGAGATATAAAACTACAGTAATTCTCTTTTGCTCCACATTGCCATAAAAGTTCATACATCATCAGGTTGGTTTATTATGTGATATGTGCACGGTGCAAGAAACCTCCATAAAACAGACTGTTATTTTAGCCCTATTCTCACTTTTTACAAGACTATCAACTATCTGCCATGACTCCACTCCTAGCCTACGGTTCAACGCCACAACCTCAGCCAGGTGGAAACCCTGAGTAGTGATACTCAGTAAAAGTAATGAATAACAATTTCCCAGGCATTGAAACACAACCACCCCCCCCCCAGTGGTTCCAATCATTCTGGGCCTGACTGTCAGGTACAGGTCAGACGACAGACACATCATATGTGGTTAAGTGCAAAGACAAGCATGCACAGGGTGCTATGACATCAATAGGCTTTCACCAAGTTATTTTAGTAACTGAGACAGATGGGAGGAAGCTAGCGAAATAAAGTGGGCTTTTGTACAGTTGGTACAGTCCTCACATAAAAGATAATAAGCATTGGCAATGCCAATAGTTTGGGCTTTTGTGTAGGTATGGGAAAGGTGTTTACGAGGCACTGCCATAGCAGTATTAACTGGCCATGGATGGTAGCAGCTGAAAAATGGTGCGAGTACCTGGGCATATTTTAGCTGTGCCTGGCAAATGCCTAATACTAAACAGAGGCCAAAACTGTTGGCTTTGCTAATGCTTGTTTTTACCAGGACTTCATTGAAGGACACCCATAGTGCTTATAAATCAAAAGGCTGAAGGGAGACCTGGTTGATTGACATTTTTATTATACCAGTAGCGAGTTTACAGCTCCACTTAGGTCATTAACTAAGAAGACTGCTTTGAAAAAACACAGGCAGGCACTTTGAGCACAAGGTCTTATGTTAAGGCTTGATAAAGTTAGCTCAAAGAGATCCCAGGAGGATGTGCTGTGGGGGGAGGGGCAGGGAGTGAGTGGGAATGGCCATACAGATTAGCATGACCATAGCCAGTCAACAGGTGGGTAAATAGCCAAACAATACCTACTAGCTTGGTGTCCTTCCTCATATGCATTTTTCCCCTAGCTCTGGTGTAATAGGTTCAACTTATAGGTGGCGCAAAGCACCACCTAATAGCCAAAACTAACAAGCATTGTCAATGCCAACAGTTTTGGATTTTTTGTAGGCCTGGGAAAGGCATTTGCCAGGCACTGCCCTAATGGTAGTAACTCGCCATTAATGATAGCAGGTGCAAAATGGTGCGAGTACCAGTGTATATCATAGCTGTGCCTTGAAAATGCCTATAGACAAACCAAAACTGTTGGTGTTGCCAATGCTTGCCTTCAACAGGACCTCAGTGAAGGACTGCTGCTCTGTCCTTCTTCCCTTCACTCTGGCCATCCTCCTCGGGCTCTCCCCTTGCTCCTTCCTCTGATCCCAGAAACCTTGGAGTCATCTTTGACTCCTCTTTCTACTTCCTCACTCATACTCTGAAGTCCCACTTTCAGCTCTTCCTTCTCAAAGGAATTCTCCCCTTTCTCACTTTCCCCCAGAGGCTCAATGTTACCTGAGCCCTGGTTCTCTGTAGGCTTGACTATTGCAATAGCCTCGTCCTGAATCTACCTTCTTCCATTCTGCGACCCGTCCAGCTAATCAAGAATAGGGCAGGAAGATTTGTCCTTGGCCTTAACAGGGACCGCATCTCTCCTGCCCTAAAAAGTCTCAACTGGCTCCTGGTTGCTGCAAATTCAAATCTCTCTGCATCATCCGCAAGGCTGCCTGGACCAGGTGTCCACACTATGTTCAACTTTATCTTACTAAATACTCTCCGCCTAGACAACTATGTTCCTCTGGAACCAACTCTTTGTGTGTAAAGCATTTTGCTAAACAGAGGGTAGGTGGTCGATCGCTTTCCTCAGCTCGCTACCTGCTATGGAACAGCCTACCCCTGACTCTGCACCTTGAGCAGGACTTTCTTAAATTCCGGAAGCTCCTCAAGACTTTCCTCTTTATCTCCTACTTCCCTTCTTCTTTCCTCTGCTTATCCCATAGTTGCTATGATTGGTGTCCGGGGCTCTTATGCATCCTCGGGGCCCCAGGCCTCCACACCCAATTGGCCCAGCTCCTGTATACCCTCAGCACTTCCCTTAGCACTCTCTCCATCCTGGAGTTTTGCACTTAATCCTAACGTGGCTCCTGGCCGTGTAGCACTCAACAACCCTAGCAGTTCATCTGTGGCTCACCCATGAGCTCGGACTTCTCAGCACTTTACCCCCTCTACCCACTTCCTTGCTGCACTTGCACGTTCTGAATACTCACAAGGCACAATAGATTCGTCCTTTCATATGCTTCCCTGACTTTTCTTATTAAATATTGTGTTCTGTTTTGTATTTCACTCCCTTGTTTTCTCCCCTCGTGGGTGCTTTGAAACGGTATTCTACTTGCTGTATAAGCGCCTAACAAGCAAAAAATAAATACATTAAATTAAACAAATATGCACACTGCCTATGATTCAAGTGTATGAAGTCAGACCTGCTTAATACATTTTTATTACAGCAGTTGTGTATTTACAGCTCCAATTAAGTCATTAACTCTCAGAAAACTGCTTTGAAATAACACAGTCGGGCACACTGAGTGCACAGGATAATGTTAAGGCTTGATAAGCGAGCTCAAAGAGATCTCAGTAGGATGTGTTTTGGGCAGAGAGGGGCCGTAAATTGGTTTGAAAGTTTGGCCCTGGGCAGCCAATGGGTGGGGAAATAGCCAAACAACACCTATAAGCTTTATGTCCCTCCTCATAAACCATCTCCCCCTATCTATACTCCATGGCAATAGTTTCAGCTTTTAGGTGACGCTTGAGCGCCACATAATAGCCAAACCTAAAAATGTGTACAGCTGTATCAAAAAATGTCAGTGGTATGCATATGATTTGATGGGGGGCTTATGCTCTCTTGGACTGTGGGTCTTTTCAGCCTCACAGTTCTAACGAAATTATAATAGGGCTCCATTACGAGTATGGCATTGCGGTAAAAAAAGGGGCTGTAACGGAATTACTGCCAGTCCAATTGCAAGTCCAGATTCCCAGGCTCGAAGTGATGTGGAGTAAAACCCTCCAGCCAAATGCTGGAGGGTTTTCCTCTACATTACTACAAACAATTGAGGATTTACCGCAGTGGAAGTGACAGCCAATGGTAAATGATCCAAATCCCCAATGGAGTCCATGCAGGAGGGTTTTTATTTCTAATCCGCCCCTCGTAATCCTCCAAAATCCCATGGAGCCTTGTGGACTCCAACAATGGCGATGAAGTCAGTGGTGCCGCAGCTCATAATCTTGCCATCTCTAGATTAGCCAGATTGGGAATTGTTCTAATGGCAAACGACAAATACCATCACACTCGCAGTGAGGCGCCATATTGGATGCACAAGAAAGGTTCCGCGATGAAAACGCTGGTGACCGCAATAAAACAAACCAGAGGGACAAGCTCATGAAAGACTTGCCAAAAAGGCAGAACTCTGAAAGAGTAAGGAAGAAAAGACGATGGGGCGCCGAGGGTAAAAATGACATATGCTGAGGTTTCTTTCTACCGGTTTAAACAAAGAACAACCGGGGGACAAAGCGATGGAAAAGAAGTGGGGAGTACAAAATGAGGGGAAAAAGGGCAGAAGGAGAAAGGGGGATACCAAAATCGAAAAAAAGTAGCATTTGGGTCAACAGAAATTGGGCAGCAACGTTTGGGCAGTGAACGCTGCCAACGCAAAGGGCAGTTTTGGGAAAAACGTTTTGGCAGGAGAGATCCGTGGAACAGGGAATTTGTGGGGGGAAATGTGTCCAGATCACATGGCTACCGTTCTGAGGATCTTCTTACAGGATGTCGACCTGACCCCCAATGAAGCACAGCAGGGGGTGACGAGCTTCATTTATTTATTGTTGTTTCATTAGGCAGCAAATGTGCTTCCAAGCGCATATGAGGAAAAATACAGGGTCTGGATCGGGTAAGCATTCATCATTGGGACAACATACTGGATACTAGTCGGACATGCATTACATAAGCACGATTCAAAATGAAGGAATAACACTATATTTATTACAGTGTCTAGAAGCTGGAGGAGCCTGGCATGAAACGCTAAATAAGAATGTTTCATTACTAGTATTTTTCATATTAGCATCCGGCACGGGGGAGGCAGCCAATCAGGAGGCAAGGAATGTGGGCTGAATATCCCTATGCAAGCCTATATTCCAAGCTGCCTGATGGCTGCTTCCCACTGCCCGCCATCTCCCCCCCCCACCGTCCCTTCCCTTTTTTTCTCCCCACTTACCTGATTGCCCGTCTTCCAGATCCATGGCGGCCATCTTACTGGAGTATTTTCATTCAATGAACGGGACGCAGCAATGACGTTCATTGAATGAAAATACAATGCTCTCAGCACCACGGGTTACCGGATTGGCAACCTGGGGTGCTAATAGCGTTAAGACCGTTTCGGGCATACCGGGTCAGGTGTTATTGACTTCGCGCTGGCCTTTAACTCGGGCCCCGGGCCAACAACACCCGATTCAGCCCCCCGGATCGGGTCTTAACGCCTAATTAAGCACATGAAAAAACATAGGTCAAACAAGTATTACAATAGAGACCGATTTGAAGATGAGTGAAGTTAGGATTCAGGTAAAATTATCCTTGAATATCTCCATGGTTGTGGGGCCTGCATTTTACGACGATGGGAGATGGTGGGCCTGCGTCTTTCTTATGATTTAATGTCTGGGAAGGCTTCCTTGAACAAAAAGGAATTTAGGCTTTTCCTGAGTTTGCCACCATTTAGAAGTTTGGTGCCATGGGTGAGAAGGACCTTTCTCAGAAGGTGCAGTTGCTTGTCCGTGGCAGGTAAAAGCTTACTCTCTCCCCTTCATCAGATGTTTCTTCCGGATTGGTAGACCCTCAGATTGGAGGAGAGATATTTCAGATCTGTGGAATTAGTGTTTTCGATGGATGTTGCAAGGCATTATAAAAACGACTATTGCTTCTAGTGGAGCCAGAACACAGCCTTCAGGGCTGGCACGATGGATTGCCATAGTTTTAGGCCGCACATCGTTCTGGCAGCTCTATTCTGAATGGGTCAGAATGGGTGTATCTACGACGACTGACGGCTGTTAGCAGAAAGGATCTATTCTTGAGGATCTCTTTCCTAGTATGGTATGATTTTGAATTGCATATGCGTCTGAAAGTGGATGTTTTCCATTCCTTTTCTGCAAATTGTTTACTGGGGATGGCCATCGCCTAGGAGAAATAAAGCACCCATTAGAATTGCACTTCTCCTCAAACAATAGGTTTGAGGGGACAACTCATGATGCCTGACACACCTTGGATGATGCCTCCTGCAACGAGAATGCCACCACTGCTTCCGCTGGAGCACGGCTACCATGAAGGTACCACTTCACTATCTGATTCATCATTTTTACAAAAGCCACAGCATTGGTGAAACTTAACAAATGACTCTTAACCAGACCATGGAAACAATTAAAGACGACCTTGCTGTAAAAATGTGTTGCCACTAAACACCTACTCAATGCCTTTCACAACTGCATAAAGACTGAACTGCACTCAATACAGCCAAAAAGCATTCAAAACCCAGCTCAGGAAACAAGCCTCCAAGTGGTTCACCACCAAACTGAATCCTATCAAAAAAGAAAACCAGAAGCTCAAAACAATTTGAAGAAGGGCAGTAATACAACTCCAATTCACGCAAAAGAACTGCGTGGCGCCATTACATTACGCTTCTGCACCAAAATACAACAAATCTAAGACCACCTTGACAGTAAAATTCCAAGAGTACCCTACTCATCTAGGGATGAGATGCCTACATCTTCCTCAACCCCACCATTAACTGCTTCCCATGGTCTCATGACTCACGAACTGCTTTCCGTAATCAATCAATTCTAACAACCTGGCAGGCTCCGCAGGAGACCCTTGCACCCCACCAACTAAAAGCAATAAAAGCACCCATGCTTGACACCCACTTTATCTCCTCAATGCCTTCAACGTGAACAAAGAACTATTCTGCTTTCCTTCAAAAACTACTTTTATGAAACCCCTCTTCAAAAAACAACTTCAGACGTAAGCGAGCCAGCCAACTACTGCCCCATCTCCAAGACACCTTTTATCAGCAAAATTCTAGAAAAATGTGGATACCCACAGCTCATTGGCTAAACCAAGATCGAAAACCTCCTCCATGAATCCCAACATAGATTAGGGAAATGACAGGAACAGAATCCACATTATGCTCAATGTGGGACATGGTTAAGAGAAAAACATGGTCAGCAACCCAATGTGTGTACTCATGCCACTGGACATCGCCTCAGTATTCTACACCATCAGTCATGAGATCCTACTAAAAGGCCCAGAGGACATCAGGATTAAGGGAATCTCACTACTCTGGATTGGTCCTTCCAGACTTGGAGAAATGAAACAACACTCATGGTCACCTTCAATTCATCTCCTCACCACTTGACATGTGGGGTATTCTAAGGCTGCAGCCTCTTGCCTCTTTTCTTCAGCATGTACTTGACCCCCACACTGGAACTCATCAGCAACATGGGATTCACTTACGTCAACTATGAAGATGACACCCAGCTTGACACCCAACTTGTCTACAAACTCCCAAATAACCAAACAGTAGTTACCACTGACCTCAACTCCTGCCTCACATGGATGGGTTCCTGGTTGCCCGCCAATAGACTTAAGACCAACCCACCCAACACAGAACTTCAGATAAGTGCTGTTAGGCAGAAACCTGTGCAGTTCCCTCTGGGACCACTGCAAAAGATTTAGGACTATAGGTGATTGGCAGTAAACCCACTTGGTAGCAGTCTGTACCACACAGATTCACTTGGTAGCTGTGGCTGAGCAGTCAGACTTCCCTCAAGAAGAGTTAGGCAGTATACAGAGTATTCACAATAGGTCAAGAGAACACAATAGAACAAGTAAACACTGACCAGGGCTTGGTGTAAAAGAGATATAATTATTTATTTAAAAAAACACATCTAGAAAAACACACAGGCACTAATAGTAAGCAATTCAAAAACACGGTCACTAAAAGATATACACTCCCTTAAAAGAATATTAGACAAGTCGTAAGTAAAGACCCACTTATTCTCAGACAGCGGTGAGCGCTTAACGCAGATGACACTAATAATTCGTTTTAAAGGGAGAGAAAAAACATAGAATACATTGAAACTGATCCCAACACTTTTTCACAAACACAACAAGTAAGGAAGGCAAAGTAACACGAGGAATTCAGAGTCAGTAGGCCGGATCCGCTTAAGAGGATCCAAACGAAATGTGTCCAAGGTCACACGGTTGCAGTACACGAAAGTCTTGTAACAGTTCAAAAAAGGAGTTGGACCAAATAAAGGGACCAGTTAGAGGGTCTAGGTGGCCAGCCCAGTCCAGAAGGTTAAGGGGTTATTATTACCTTGTAGCAATCTTTAGAAAGGGAGGCCTGGCGGACACAGAACCTTAAAGTGGTGAGAACACTCCAGCGGGCGCAGTTGTTCCTGGCAGCGGATGCAAGTCGGTGCTTCGCCCGGGGGAAGAGAGGATCTCGTCAGGGAGGAAGACAGGAGTCCGTTGCACTGCCAGGGAAGAAACCAGCCGCTGAGTTTCTCGGGTACAAGGAGCAGTCCGTTGATTCGCGGTTCAGTGGTGAGTGGCTATCCGGCTGCCGGGGTGCTTGGCACGGGCAGTTCCACCACAAACCGGTCTGGGGTGCGAAGAAAGAAGGTAAACTGGTTGTGCCCACCAGTCAGGGGAAGAAGCCTCTCCAGCCAGGAGATCTTCTCTGTCGTCGGGAAGTGGTGAGTCGGTTCCGCATGGCTCCACCGGTGGTGTCGTCGTAGTAGGTCGGCTCAGCTTCTCCCTCGTCGGATTCTCAGGTCCTGTGGCGACTTCTGAAGTTCCAGTCCCCAAAGCCCTGCTTTTATGCAGCATACCCCCATTCACTCAGCCTAGCTGTCAATCAAACATGCTAAGTGGTGAGCCGGCCGGCTCACCACTTGGGCCAATCACACAAGAGTGCGACTTGAGTTACCAAGGTAACTCAGTCCAGGGTGCCTAAACCCCCTCCCACACTCCCTGTGGTACCCAGACAGAGTGGCACCACTTTTGGAGGCTTCTGTGGAGAAGCCCGCCAAAAAGTGGAACAAAGGGCTCGACTTGGGTTAGAGTCACAGAAGAGAATACAAACGCCATTTTAGAATCGAGTCCTGGCAAAAAATACCAACCGGCGAATTAATATTAAATAAATAAACCGGCGGTATGTTCGAGGCTATGAGAATTAAATAATTAAAGTTGGTAGCCTCGAACAATGGGAAAATCCCATAGGGAAATATTCGTGGTCGAATATAAAAAGTAGAGGGTCTGTGTTGGCTCTAGGAATGGAACCTGCCCGTGCTGAGCACCACTTATGGGTTGGATGGTTGTTCTGGTGTCGCAAGATCACAGGAGTGGTTTGGGGTTTAGCCTGGACCCCAATTTGGTGCGTAGGAGAAGTGGGTTTGCTCCTGGTTATCTTGCTTCGATTTTCGGTATAAATAATCCTTCTAACACGGTAGTTAGTGCGATGCGGGTTCGTTTTTATTATTGGTATTTTGAGCGATTCCACTTAATACAGATACAATGGTCAGTGTGTAGAACACTGTCCGGGATTTGTGCCCTAGTTCGGTCAGCCGACACGTGTTTCAACCCAAATGGTCTTTCTCAAGGCTGAACAATATTCAAAAGTGCAAGGTGATGTGTGGTAAAAGACATTTCGTGACCAGCATGTTTAATTACATTCATTAAATGTGGTGGGTGATGTGAGGTGGTGGTTAGAAATTAAAAGCATTACATGATTGTACATTTCATTCAAGGTTGGATTATTAACACAGTGGAAAGAAGAAGTTGAAAGAGGGAGAGATAAAGAGAGAGGTTAGCAAGAGGGGTGGGAAAGGACGGATGGTAGGAAAAGATATTGGAGAGGAGAGTGGTCCTCTTACCAGGTAAATCATGCTGCGATCCCCAGGTGGGGTACTTGTTGTGTTATTGGTGGCTGTCCTTAAGGCAGTCTGGCTCCTATTGGGCTCTGAAAATAATTAATAAGGAAATAGTCCGTTTGATAAAGAAGGTGGATGGCTTTGAGATTATAGATTGGAGAGCATAGTGAGAGCCCCTAACAGAATCCCGTGCCGTTAAGGCTGATAAGTAGCTGAAAGTGATAATCCGAAGTGCCAAATGGCATTCCTTGTTGGAATGGGCGTGTAGTCTGTGCGTTTTGAGGCAGGCTAAGCCCTCCCTTGGTGTGGCGAGCTGGGGCGGGGGACAAGAGGGGGCGGTAATGCTTACCTGTGTACGAGTATTACCCGTGTTGGGTTTCTCCCTGCGGCTTCAGTGGGGAATGAGTGCCGCCATGATTATGTACTCGCGCATGCGCCAACCAGTCGAGGTTTGACTGGCGGCGCATGCGTGAGTGTGTAGTGTCCCTGTGGATGCTATCGCGCGTGTGCGAAATAGTAGTGTTCTTTGGAAACAAACCGCGCATGCACAAGTGCGAAAGTGCAATAGCAGCGTGTGCACGAACCGGTGTTAATCTGAAAGTGCCGTCGCCCGGTGGATTAGGGGGGTGTCAATTAAGACAGGGTGCCCTGTGAGAGCAATTGGGGTGGGGATCAACCTGAGGGGGTCAGGATTCTTGTTTACTGGTTGCTGGAATGAGGGAATACCTCATTATGTGTGTAAGTGCGCCTCTTTGTGGGTGAAAGAGGGTGACAGAGGTTACACTAGCTTGAAATGCTCATGTGGGGCCAAGGGAGGTTGATTGCTCCCATTTGAGGGAGTGAGGTGAGGTATGGTTGTGGGTAAATGGAGTTCAAGCTCTTTCTGGGAGCCTGGTTTGGATGTGTTGGGGGATGCCCAGATGGATGGTCAATAGCGGTCTGTCTTGCAGTGGGAAGGGACGTGTCAAGGTGGTGCAACCATCTTGAGTTGATGGGAACAAGTTGGTCCTCCAGTTGGGGTGAGGAGCCTGTGGTGGCTCTGGTCCGGTCCTCGGTGGCTAGGGAAGGGGGTCCGTCCCGAGGTGTGGAATAGGCATCTAGCCTTCCGGAAGGTCCGTCGTGGCTTTAGAAAAATATATTGTTGTCAGAAAAGTCTGTTCGTATTCGTTGTTAGGGCCAAGGTGTAATGCCCATTGGAGTATGTCAGAGTGGGGGCTTGATAACGTGGATTGAGAGGGTTACAGAAAGACATTAAGGTCGTGATCTTTGTTTAAACCATTTTTAACACATCTGAAGTGGCAGATTAGTCGCGCTTCTTCTTGTTTGAGTTTCTGGATTCTGTCGCCTCCTCTCGGGCCCAGCCGGACGATTTTCAGTCCGATGAACCTTATTTCACTTTTGTCGTCCATTTGGTGGTTCTTCTGCCAGTGATTGGCCAGTGGTAGTTTTGGATCTTGTGAATGTATGCTGTTCATATGTTCCCTTATCCTGATGCGAGTTTCTCGGATGGTGCTGCCAATGTATATCTTGTTGCATACGCAAATCAGAGCATAGATCACAAATTTGCTTCTACAGTTAATGTGCTCCGTGATTTTGAATATTGGGCAACCTGCGAATTTGGCACATTTGGTTTGAGTCGCATACTTACACATTGAGCAAGTTCCGCATTTGGTGAAGCCGATAGGTGTTTGCTTGCTGAGCCAGTCTTGTGCCGTGATGTTTTTATCCGAGAGAAAGGAAGGGCTCAGTAGGTTCCTTAGAGTTGGTGCTCTGCTGAACGACATGCTCGGTTACGCTTCTAATTGAGGTTTAATATGTTCATCCATACGGAGCAGTTCCCAGTGCTTGGTCAAGATTTTTTGGAGGGCATGACTGTCTTGGTTGTATCTTGTAACAAATCTAATCTTGGGGTTGCACTCTTGTCTTCTGGGTTTGGGTGAGAGCAGTGTAGATCTTTCAATGTGCATAGCTTGTTCTCTTGCTGGTGTCAGACTTTCGGCGGAGTAGCCTCGACATCTGAATCTGCGGTCTAGTAGGTCGCATTCTTCTGTGAAGGATTTGTCTGTGTTGCAGTTCCTTCTCGCCCGGATGTATTCTCCTTTTGGGATATTTCGTAAGACACTTTTCCTGTGGCAACTTTGTGCCATGCAGGGTTGAGTTCACTTCCGTTGGTTTACGGAAGGTTCTGGTTGTAATTTTGTTGTCTTCTATCATAATCTTGAGATCCAAAAAGTCTATTTGTTCAGAGCTGATGTGGCTAGTTAGTTCAATGCCATAGTTGTTAGCATTCAGGTAATCCATGTATTGGTTAAGTTCGTCTTCAGTCCCTTTCCATATCAGGATGATGTCATCTATGAAACGCGCCCAGTTGACAATAAGGCTGGTGTACTTAATTTCCTTCATTGCATGCTCTTGTTCGTAGGCATGCATGGAGCAGTTAGCTAGTGCTGGAGCATAGCTGGCTCCCATAGCGATCCCCTTAGTTTGCTTGTAGTATTCACCGTTGAAAATAAATATGTTGTTGTTAAGTGAGAATTTCAGGAAGGATTTGGTTCCCTCACTGGGCGCGTTTCATAGATGACATCATCCTGATATGGAAAGGGACTGAAGACGAACTTAACCAATACATGGATTACCTGAATGCTAACAACTATGGCATTGAACTAACTAGCCACATCAGCTCTGAACAAATAGACTTTTTGGATCTCAAGATTATGATAGAAAACAACAAAATTACAACCAGAACCTTCCGTAAACCAACGGAAGTGAACTCAACCCTGCATGCACAAAGTTGCCACAGGAAAAGTGTCTTACGAAATATCCCAAAAGGAGAATACATCCGGGCGAGAAGGAACTGCAACACAGACAAATCCTTCACAGAAGAATGCGACCTACTAGACCGCAGATTCAGATGTCGAGGCTACTCCGCCGAAAGCCTAACACCAGCAAGAGAACAAGCTATGCACATTGAAAGATCTACACTGCTCTCACCCAAACCCAGAAGACAAGAGTGCAACCCCAAGATTAGATTTGTTACAAGATACAACCAAGACAGTCATGCCCTCCAAAAAATCTTGACCAAGCACTGGGAACTGCTCCGTATGGATGAACATATTAAACCTCAATTAGAAGCGTATCCGAGCATGTCGTTCAGCAGAGCACCAACTCTAAGGAACCTACTGAGCCCTTCCTTTCTCTCGGATGAAAACATCACGGCACAAGACTGGCTCAGCAAGCAAACACCTATCGGCTTCACCAAATGCGGAACTTGCTCAATGTGTAAGTATGCGACTCAAACCAAATATGCCAAATTCGCAGGTTGCCCAATATTAAAAATCACGGAGCACATTAACTGTAGAAGCAAATTTGTGATCTAAATTCTGATTTGCGTATGCAACAAGATATACATTGGCAGCACCATCCGAGAAACTCGCATCAGGATAAGGGAACATATGAACAGCATACATTCACAAGATCCAAAACTACCACTGGCCAATCACTGGCAGAAGAACCACCAAATGGACGACAAAAGTGAGATAAAGTTCATCGGACTGAAAATCGTCCGGCTGGGCCCGAGAGGAGGCGACAGAATCCAGAAACTCAGACAAGAAGAAGCACGACTAATCTGCCACTTCAGATGTGTTAAAAATGGTTTAAACAAAGATCACGACCTCAATATCTTTCTGTAACCCTCTCAATCCACGTTATCAAGCCCCCACTCTGACATACTCCAATGGGCATTACACCTTGGCCCTAACAACGAATACGAACAGACTTTTCTGACATCAATATATTTTTCTAAAGCCACGACGGACCTTCCGGAAGGCTAGATGCCTATGCCACACCTCGGGATGGACCCCCTTCCCTAGCCACCGAGGACCGGACCAGAGCCACCACAGGCTCCTCACCCCAACTGGAGGACCAACTTGTTCCCATCAACTCGATGCCTATGCCACACCTCGGGATGGACCCCCTTCCCTAGCCACCGAGGACCGGACCAGAGCCACCACAGGCTCCTCACCCCAACTGGAGGACCAACTTGTTCCCATCAACTCAAGATGGTTTCACCACCTTGACACGTCCCTTCCCACTGCAAGACAGACCGCTATCAACCATCCATCTGGGCATCCCCCAACACATCCAAACCAGGCTCCCAGAAATAGCTTGGACTCCATTTACCCACAACCATACCTCACCTCACTCCCTCAAATGTGAGCAATCAACCTCACTTGGCCCCACATGAGCATTTCAAGCTAGTGTAACCTCTGTCACCCTCTTTCACCCACAAAGAGGCGCACTTACACACATAATGAGGTATTCCCTCATTCCAGCAACCAGTAAACAAGAATCCTGACCCCCTCAGGTTGATCCCCACCCCAATTGCTCTCACAGGGCACCCTGTCTTAATTGACACCCTCCTAATCCAGCGGGCGACGGCACGTTCAGATTAACACCGGTTCGTGCACACGTTGCTATTGCACTTTCGCACTTGTGCATGCGCGGTTTGTTTCCAAAGAACAATACTATTTCACGCACGTGCGATACCATCCGCAGGGACACTACACACTCACGCATGCGCCGCCAGTCAAACCTCGACTGGTTGGCGCATGCGCGAGTACATAATCATGGCGGCACTCATTCCCCACTGAAGCCGCAGGGAGCAACCCAACACGGGTAATACTCGTACACAGGTAAGCATTATCGCCCCCTCTTATCCCCCGCCCCAGCACGCCACACCAAGGGAGGGCTTAGCCTGCCTCAAAACGCACAGACTACACGCCCATTCCAACAAGGAACGCCATTTGGCACTTCGGATTATTACTTTCGGCTACTTATCAGCCTTAACGGCACAGGATTCTGTTAGGGGCTCTCACTATGCTCTCCAATCTATAATCTCAAAGCCATCCACCTTCTTTATCAAACGGACTATTTCCTTATGAATTATTTTCAGAGCCCAATAGGAGCCAGACTGCCTTAAGGACAGCCACCAATAACACAACAAGGACCCCACCTGGGGATCGCAGCATGACTTACCTGGTAAGAGGACCACTCTCCTCTCCAATATCTTTTCCTACCATCCGTCCTTTCCCACCCCTCTTGCTAACCTCTCTCTTTATCTCTCCCCCTTTCAACTTCTTCTTTCCACTGTGTTAATAATCCAACCTTGAATGAAATGTACAATCATGTAATGCTTTTAATTTCTAACCACCACCTCACATCACCCACCACGTTTAATGAATGTAATTAAACATGCTGGTCACGAAATGTCTTTTACCACACATCACCTTGCACTTTTGAATATTGTTCAGCCTTGAGAAAGACCATTTGGGTTGAAACACGTGTCGGCTGACCGAACTAGGGCACAAATGCCAGAACAGTGTTCTACACACTGACCATTGTATCTGTATTAAGTGGAATCGCTCAAAATACCAATAATAAAAGCGAACCTGCATCGCATTAACTACCATGTTAGAAGGATTATTTATACCGAAAATCGAAGCAAGATAACCAGGAGCAAACCCACTTCGAATATAAAAAGTAGTTTCCACTGCCACCAGCCAAAACTCGATCGGGGGGACGGAGACGTGCCCCCTCGACTAACAGACCCCGGGGCAATCGAATTGCCCCGACCAGTACGTCCACAATATGATGGTTTGTACTGGTTTCTGTTAATAATTTGGGACTAGTAAAGCCAATGGTGACTTTACATGCCCTGGGAGACAGTAATCAGTCCCAGGGTATGGAGTCTATGGTGGGGTGTCACTATGACACCCCTGTGTTACTGCACGGAGGGTGCTGTGTAACACACATAGTAAAAACACATGAGACCCTATGGAGTAAAAGACCCCATCGCCCATAAAACACATTAACAGTCAAAGGAACACCATAAATCATGTCCAAGAGTGGGAGAAAAAGAGTCTCACTCTTGGCAGGAGAAAAAAAACAAACTCCAGAAATCCAGCAAAGCTGCTGGGGGACTCACTAGGTTAGGAAATTCAGCCTAAAGAGAGAATTCTCCCTAACAAGTGCATCTCACCATCGACCTCTGCACCAATTCCCTGATCTGAAGTAATCAGTCCTTGCCCACTCCTTACATCTACAGTGAGCAACCTGAGACTCACAACGGACGTATCAGGTAATAATGTCCCCATACATAATGTTGCCGGGAAAAGCCATTAGCGACATTATATATGGTGACATTATGTATGGGGACGGGTTGCAGGGGTGTCCCCCGCATGTTAAATGTAATTATGTCTCAGCAGTAAACGGCAACTGTTTTGTCAGGTGACATTTTTGCGGGGATATTATTACATGGAACCCAACGAATACCAAACTCACACTAGAGCCACAGGTGAAAGCAATAACAAGGGGCTGTTCATACAATGGCAAGGGCCAGAATCCATCAAAAGGAAATTCTTGTTCTACCTCCCACCGGGAACTCTAAATTTTAGCAACAGGGCACTAGTAACAGTTCCAAACTTTAGCTGAAAACAATAAGAGGCTCCACTTTCTCCCTCATAGCAACAAAACTCGGTAACTCCCTACCCAATCCCCTCTGTACACAGGAAGGCCATCTTATCTTCAGAAAGCACCTAAAGACCCCGCTCTTCTACTAATTCCCCCAAACGATCACCATTCATAACCCTGGAGTCACAGACATGCTCACTGCACCCTCCCTACCCCCACAGTGAAAGAGTAAAACAACTGAAACCGCCAGTACCTTTCTTTCACTCCACGGACTAATCTACTATAATGAACCTTACACAAATCGGACGCCACCAAATCAAAAGGGAACCCAACAACCACCACTGAAAACACCTTAATGAATTGGCCACCTGCTTCATCAGTATGTGCATGCTAGACAGATACCTTCCCACATCTCCGCTCAAATGTACCCCCTCTCCCACTACTCTTGCCCCAAATGTCTATCCCCTAACTAACCAACCACCCTCTAAAACGGTAGGGTTCATCCAGTGCCGACACTCAGACCAAAACGAGACATGTACATGCACACACTCTCAATTCCTACCTTCAACCGAACCAAAGCCGGTGGGTCGAGTTGTGAAGTCCTAGCACCAACATCTTGGAACTCACTACCACCTCAATTGAGATCGGAAACTTTGCTCTTGGCCTTCAGAAAGGCACTGAAGACCACCTTATTCAAATAAGCTTTTTTTCCTGCTCCACTGTTCCCATTGACCTTTAACTAAGCCTGTTTATTGCTTCTTCAATATTGCACTTATGTCAATGTTAACACTCTGCCATGACAAGTGAGCTCTCTGTAACAGCGCCACGATGCCCCAGGGCAGTTGTGCGCTTTAAAAATGCAAATAAATAAATAAATAAAACCTCATCCTTCCACCTTACACCAACACCCCCTACTGAAGGTGATTACAAGGAGAGTCAACACCTCAGGAATGCTACCCAGCAATGACTTATGCTCCCCTTTCAGCTCTATCACATCCCCCCATATTAACAGGCAACACCAGCCTAAGCACTGTTTGCACTTTTCCATCCTTGGGTTCTCCCCTCAGGATAACCTACTTCATGATTATGCCAATTCCAAAGAGGCATTCCAACACCAAGGAACCAGATACTTCCAATCTGCACCCATCACCATCACACGGTGCCCATCTGCCTCTCCTGCTCTCCAACTATCTCCTCCTCCTCCTCCTCTCTTTCAGAGCCACGTGCAGCAAGACCAACTCAAATGGGAGCACGGTGCAATACATTATTATTAGGGTGATTATTATTATTATTAGATGGTAGCAATGGGAACTTAGTTATACTAAGAAAATAAGGAAACCAAACAAAATGAGGCCTTCACTCTGCAAGCACAGTGGTCCATGGCTCCCTGCTACTCCTCAAGATTGGGCTATGACCCCCTCTCTGCTCTCTTCCAGCTGTGCAGGCTGAGCCATGCACAGGATCACTCTAACATGTCATTATGCAATTCTTAAAACCCTCCCAATCCTTCCAGTGAGGTGGCCTCTCTCAGTGTGTTAACTCCTTTAAAACACATTAATGGTAAAGACTCTGTGTATGCCGTGTAGGCTGGTGTTCGAATCCCAGATAGCACGGGAGGATTTCACAGTCTAAAAATGACTATTGAGTCAATAACAACCCACAGACTGGGCTGTCCTTGCTGGCCATGTCCATGGCCTGCTTGCTCGAGACAAGGGCACTAGTGCAGCAAGTGGCCTTGACAGGGGCTGCAGATACACAATCCTGCAGTGCCCCTGCCTGTGCCCTGCATAACCTTGCTCTGTCAGTGCACATGTGATCTTGGTGGGCGCACATCTGATCTTGGTGCCTGCATCTATCTGAGCTCTTCAGTGAGGTCAGATGGCACAGTCTGTGCTGTTCCACTAACATCTAACTAACTAACTGTGCAGTTACCTGGCTTCCACATCAAAGCCAGGGAGTGTGTCGTCAAGTGGGATCCTGGGATCATAGAAGACGCTGGCCTGGACTTGTGCTTTCAAGTAAGTAGCTTTAATATTTGTGACACGCCATACACAAGTAAGACCACACTTCCAAGTAGGTTAACAGGATAAGATTGATAGACAGACCACTGGCCATACGCACCCTATCCAGCCCCACATGTAACTGCCACTCCTGGAACGTGGCTTCAGATCATACATAACATTCCATTATGACTAGATAGAACATTCCACTATGACACAAACTACTCTAACATCACCAACATGTCAGCCTCCAGATACATTAAACTACAACATTTCACCACCTGTTAACTATTAACATATTTGCTGACATCATCACAAACATAGGCAATCAGGAACGCCACAAGGAACACCGCGACATGACACTACAACACTCGACCTTCCGTTAACCATCACGTCGCCGACAGCATTCTACGCATAGGAAACTGGGCAACAGCAAAACGCCACCAAGATCAACCAGGCATGACACTACCCAAAACAACATTCGCTAAACTAGAAAGAGGCGCGACCAGCATGAGCACCTTCATTCAAACACAACATTGCCCTCCACAGCTCACGTGCGACCACCACATAAATTGATGCAATCCCACCTGGCATGCAGTAAGAACCCCAGCAATGATAATAGGGCAATCATTAAAAACCAACCACCCAACAAAGAGGGCACAACTAACATCGAAAGAGACTGAAACTGTGCAGCAGCTGACCCCCTATCCACTGTGCACAATGTGGTGTCACCCTAAATGCTAACACCACACCCCAAACCACCACCAAAACATGAAGAGATCATATGTATGATATGATAGGTTATTTATAACGCACTTAATACCCAGAGGTTTCTAAGCGTGGAACCGGGATCGAACCTGTGCTGCTCCGTGTTGTCTTGCTTCCAAGGCGAGCATGTTGCCCCTGAGCTATCCTCCCAAAACTTTGTATCACATGCCAATGTAGTCACAGCACCTCACTGCAACCTTGTACTACAACACCACCTCAGTGCTGTAGTCTCAGCACCTCACTGCACCTTGTACCACAACAGCACCTCACTGCAAGTGTGGGCTTAAACACACCTAACAAAACCATGTAAACTTTGGCTGACACGCCTCCTTGCAGCACCTCACTGCAACTGTGAACCTCAACATACTAACAGGCAGAGGCATTGCTGAGTGTGGGGACTCAGGGGGGTATAGCTCCGGGTCTTTTGGTTGTAGCCCCAGATTGAAATTTAGAGGCTACAACCAAAAGGCTAGCTAGCCCCACGTACCAATAGTCCCGACATTAGCATAGCCCCAGATCTTTTCCAGACCTAGCAACACCACTGCTAACAGGTCATACAGACTTCAGTACAGAGCCTTGTCCACAAGCCTCTTGCAGCACCCCCTGCATCTATTTAATTATTTATTTACTGTGCATCTGTTAGGCGTCTATATAACTGAATGGTGTTTCAAGGCAAAATGGGGAGGGAACAAGGGGAGAAATAACATTAGCAAAAACAGTAAATATACAATCGTGGTCCTACTAGGCCTTGTGTCATTCGGATGTGGAAGTGCAGTGAGAAGTGCAGGAGATAGGGTGGGGAGGGGAAAGGAGCAAAAAATCGACAAATACTGTTTGGGGCCCAAAAGGAAGTGCCAAGTGGAGTCAAGGGAGGGCCTGAGGTTAAGTACTAAGACAGACGAATCAGAGGGTGGGCATTGGGGGCAGTGCTTAGGGGGTGATGCTGCCTGTGTCGACTGGGTGTAGGGCCTATTAGCCTGTGAAATTCATGTGGACCAGGCCACCCGTCTGAGCAGCAGTGGGGTGTTTAGCATGGAAGGGAAAGAGGGAGCGAAGTAGAGAAAAGCAGAGTTTTGAGAAGTTTCCAGAATTAAGGGGTCCGGCTCAAGTCTGAGAGGGGCAGGGAGGCTGGGCGGGGTGACAGGAGAAGGTGAAAATGAGGGGCGGTAAAGGTAAAAAGAGTGTCACAGTTTTTGGTGATTTTTTGAAAGGATGTTAGTGCTTTGTTTTTGCATCTTTCCCTCCGTTGATTTTAATGGAACCCCAGCATATCTCTCTATGACTTGGTATTCTGGCTGTTTTTGGGCTGAGCAAATTCTTTTTAGCCTCTCATGTGCTCAAATCACATGTTTTGGGGGTCAGTGGTCAGTCCCTAAGGCTAGCAGAGCATGTACAGTTTTTCCCCATTCACGTTTTTCCTGTTTTTTTTTGCTTTGTAACACAAGCCACCTTCATACTGTGTCATGGGGACACTTTGGGCCTGATTCATGCAATATTTGCAAAGTTAATTTGCACGGCTGAGAAGTGACTTTGCAGTGCGAGTATTTTTGCAGTGCAAAGTACGGGGAAAGTCAGCGCATAGTCATTTTTGCAGTTCAAAATTTATTTGCCCAGACTATGCACGGCAAAAATACACTTTGCACAGTTCCATGAATCAGGGATTGTCTCGGCAGTGCAAGACATTTTGTTCCTTAAATAAAGTGCATGTTCGATTTAGTGATAGATTACATTTGCCGAGTATTGGTCTGGTCGAACAAATATGAATTAATTCTTGCATACTTTCTTTTTGCTGCCGCTTAATGCAGATAGAATAATAAATGAATTAAGTCTTCATTTGAAACGTTATTGCAGTGGCATTTACTCCCAGGCCTAGTATCCCGTCGTCTTTTGGATGCAACAAAAGGGAGTGTATTTGTTTATAATTTCATACAAAGTGCTCTGTGCCTTAATTTAGTCGATCAGTGCAAATATTGGCTCTGGGGCTGATGTGCTGAAGAAGGCAGATGATCTTTCACTGGGGGTTTGACAGACTGTACCTTCTCTCTCTCCTTGTGCCTGGCTGTTAGAAATTGATTCTGCAACTCTCCATGTTTTACTTTAATGCCTGCCTCCATAACTGCAGCGCAGTGGCGGATGGTGCTTTTTGAAAGTGGTGGGGCGTAAATGTTGTTACCAAAGATGTACGTGCGAGCGAAGCAAGTGAGACCTTCTCCAACAAGTGGTTTCTGTTCTGGGCGTGCTCCCCATGAGAATTATTGTTATACTATTAAAAATGGGGCATATTCCAGCAAAATCTCCAGGAAAAGTTGCCCAAAAAGCTATAGGATGTACAAGAAGTTTTCTAAGGGGAACCAATTAAATAGTCCAATAGTACAGGGCTCAGGTCACCAACAGTATACATACCTGGGCCATCTGGTTTAACAGGAATACCCAAATGTGCAGATAACCCTCCCTCTACTCTGATCATGTTGAGAAATGCAGTGCACACCACACATACTGACGGCAATACAAATGATATTTTTAAAATAATTAAAAAATGTTGGACCTCCAGTCGGCCAACATTCTGAGCTCCTTTGCCTCTTCATTATATACATTTCCACTCTGCCATATCTCAGTCTGATCCCTTTTTGCATTTCAGCACGCAACAATGGGCTGACTAAAAGGCCACCATCTATCTGCGTTGGCAGTATGGAACTTCTGCTCAGTTCAAGACCATTTGAAATATTCCCATCCATGCACACCACTGTAAACGTCTCTGCCCTCAGAAGCTCTGCCACAAAAACGTTCTGAACCAATGCTAAAATGGGTCGCTATTTGATGGATAAATGCCCTCTTTCAAGCACTTTACAATGAATCAGTAAGCGTGCAAAAGCAGAACACACAAGCCATGGTAAACAAACATAACTGATATTAGCAACTATACATGTATACGACACATATAAATTCAGTGTGAGCACAGATCTCAGCAGCAAGTGCCTAGCACGGTGAGCTGTCTCTCCTACAGGTGAGCATGTGCTGTGTAGCTGACTGTATGTATCTAGAGATGTAGCCATCTGTTACACTGGTGACTGTTGGTGGGAGGGCCTGCTAATCTGTGATTTTCTTTTGTCTCTGTTGAGGCAGCCCTTGATTTGAGATGCACAGGGGGGAAGAGGGGAGGGGGTGGTTTTCAGCAGCCCTGAAGCAGCAAGAGACAAGCTCTGGACTCTGGTGATGCTGGCTGGCCCACAGGTCGGACAACGACCGATTAGTTTAATATAAAACAGAAAGATGTTATACTGTCTCAGATTATCTTCAAAACAGTGAGATGGAGGAGTCCTACTGCTTAGCACAAGGCTTACCATTTGCACCTCTGTGCAGCACATTTTCTTGCCTGTGCTTGGTGTTACATTCACTAAATCCATATTGCTGTCGGGTTTTGCAAGCAAGTGTACAGCAGTAAGCACATAGCCAGTGGGTTGTGAATTAAACCAGGCATGTATACATTCATGTATAATGTGCAAGTAGTTTGCCTTGTCCTGTTGTATTTTTTACTAGCATGCTCGTATTTGTAGTCATAACGGGGAAAATAGCAATTTGGAATGATCAAAGAAATAATACCAGGGCTAACACCGCGTAACCCACTTGCAGGGGAGATGTGACAATTTAAGCGGTCAAAGTGTGGGCTCTGCTGTCGATGGCGTGTGTGCTGGTCTGGGGAAAGCACTGTCTCCACTGCAGCCGCGGCCCACGACGCATCATGCTAGGCCTGGCCACCAGCCGTGGTGGTGCCACTGTGCCAGGCCTCTCCCTCATGCTGCCAGGGCTCTACTTGTGCCATTTTATATTTTCAGCATTTTTCGACAAAAAATGCCGAAAATATTAAACGGCATATTTTGGATGGAGAAGATTCTACGCGGGCACTGGGCAGCAGCAGCAGCACGCCTGCTTGGGCCTTGCTGTCCGTGGCCCAAGGCCCTTGGGCCTTGGCCCACAGACCGGGGGGTAAAGAAAGGCCCAGGTCAGGCGGCCCCCGCCTTGGCCCCCGCCTTGGTGGTAGGCAGGCCCGGGCCCGCTACCACCAACGCCCGGAGTGAGAGACACAAGGCCCCAAGGTGACGGCAGTCACAGTCAGCAACACTGAAAGACATAGGCCCAGGCCTACACGTCTTTCAGTGTTGCTGACTGGGGCCGTGGACAACGTCCCCGGGCCCAAAACAGAACAACATCTGGGACCACCTGGGTACTTACCCGCCGGCAACTCGTGTTGTGGTCCAGGCCGTCTCTGCTGGGCTGGTGGTCTTCAGGGCAGGGCAGCTGAGCTTGCGTCGTGTGACTCCTGCCATCGTCCTCAAAGAAAGAATCCACGGGAGAGAGTGTGAAGGTGGCACAGGCGCACCCACACACCCTGCACCAGCACGAGATCTGCATAGATACAGTAATGTCATTGGCTGTTTGCCAGCCAATGCAAGGGTTGTCATTGGCTGGCAAACAGCCAATGATATTACTGTGTCCATGCAGGGGAGGGACTCGCTGACCTAGTGCGCTGTTTGCGCACATTTTAGGCTGGCGGGGCCACCCCTGAAGCGCCCCGCCAGCCTTCTAATTAAAGGGGCTTACGTAGAGTGCGTGGAGCTACAAGCTCCACACACTCTACTATTGAAGAAGTTAGAGTAAAACGGGACACGCCCCGCTGTGAAAGCAGCCCGGCCCGGCCCTTAGTTATTGTTGCCTTGCCACAGCGCCCCGCGCTGTTGGCAAAGGAAATGCAAGCTAAAAAAGAGATTCAATCAGAGAAGTTCTCTGATTGAATCTCTTTTAGCTTCCTCTTTCTTTTCTCTTTCTTTTCTGGGGGGGGCGGCGCCCGGCCGCCCTATGATAGCAGCTGCCACTGCTGCAGTGACTGAAGCGAAGTCTCATTTCAATAGTTCCCTTTTGATGTAGAGCAGCCAGGAACCGCTTGAGCAGATGTCGGAGGATACCATGTCGCGAACAAACTTTTGAGTCTCGGTTTTTGTTCTCCCCTAATTGGACCCAGTATAAGAGTGGACTAACAGCAGTCAGATCTGAAAAAGTGCTCCGGGTTCATTCTCGATGCAGTGGGAAGGCAGAGGTGCTCTGGGGCAAGCCCATTATTGTGCCAAGCAACTGGTTTTCCGCAGTTTCTAACAAGATAGGGTCGCAGTGGCCCCAAAGGCGTGCCCCATTAGTACCAGTTGCAACTGATTTTGCGTTGTAGATCCTAATTGCAGAGTCTACAGTCATTCCACCAATTGTTCTCCTGTACCATATACTCACATATGCTGCCTCTCGGGGTAAAAGTCCTGCCTTTTGCGCCATCTCGCCTTTGTGGTACTACTTCGCATTATTGTTTATAACTGTCTGTAATGAATGTACTTTTATAGGTTCCAACCTTGCATTTCCGGTTATTTATTTAATTGTTTTTTTATAATGCGCCCAATACCTGAGTTCGGTTTCTAAGCACGGATCCGGGATTTGAACCTCTGTTGCTCTGAGTGGTCTTGCTTCCAAGACCAGCGTGTTGCCCCCGTGCTATCCTCCGTTAGTGCTTTGGATGACTGAACCTAGTTGAAACTGTGATTTTGACTGTCCAGTCCCAAAACACATTCCCACAAGGGGATGTTTGTTGCTAGGCAGATGTGAGGCAGCAGTTTATTCAGGAAGGGACAGCCATTACTCATTAGAATGTGGCAAATTCCTCCCAGTGGTGGGTTGGGGCAGCTGTCAACTCAGATTTTGGATAAGAAGAGAGGGTCTGGAGACATTGTGGAGGTTCCCTACTGGAACCAAGAGTCTGAAGAATTAAGACAATACAGAACATATCTGAACGACTCTTGCTGAGGCAACAAGCGTTGCCAAAACCAGCCACCAGGGAACCTTGATCCTTCCTCTGCGACCAGGGAAGACCTTTGTTAGTGCCCTCCCCGCCTAGAATGGTGGGCCTAACCCACCTCATGTCCAGACAGCTGTCTTCCTTCGGAGGAATTCAGAAGTGTCTGTGGAGTGGCCTGGGGTCTGTCCATCCATCAGAGTCAAGGCTGCACTGCACATTTGGGCCTCATAGTCGTAGTATGGTGGTAAGTGGTGAAATTGGAGGTAACTGAGTTACCTTCAATTTTACCACTAGTCAAAATAGGAGTTTTGGCTTTCAGTTGAAGATTTACCTGCAGGAAAACCCTGGAGGTAGATCTTGGCACTCCATGCCAAAATATCGGTAGAATTTGCGGAATTACTGCTGCAATAATTCTGCCGCATGAATTCCACAAAAAAAGCCCCATTGGGTCCAATGGACCCAAAATAAATGGGGATTTACACCGCTACAGCCACTTGTAATGAGCCGGAAATTGCCTGACCAAGTGATGGTAACGGTAAATCCGTTTGGTGGTATTGCGGAGGATTTTCCTCTGAAATACCTCCAAACACGTAATGTCTTTCCTAGAAGCCTGCCACTGTGCAGATCATTGCCTTGTGGCCCAGGAACCTCGTCTCTTGACTCAGCTGCTCTATTCTGTGAAGGGGGCCTATCTGGAACCTGTGTTTCACTGCAGCCAAAATCCGAGACTGAGTGAATCTGACCGGGGTTACTTTCCCAACTCACCATGCTTACAGTGTCCTGGGGTCATCTTTCACCATGGCAGTAACAGTGGTCATTATCTGATGTCATCTGTCCTGCCCAGCTGGTGAATCCCTGTGTCATCACCTACGGCGGGAGATCGGAACCGCCAAATCCAAACCTGAGGAATGAGTAGTTGAACCCAGCAATTCCTACTTACCTGGGAGTGGGAGTGGTAGTATTGTGAATCAGAGTTCATGAGAAAAGTGTACTTACCACTCTTGGTCCCACGTCTCTTTGAAAGTCAATGGACATATAATCCAACCCCTGGCCCCTTACCTGACTGTGGGTAGTGGAGTCCTGGCCGGCACTCGGTCTTCCGTGGGCACCCCTCACCGTGTTGGATTTGAGAAACTCATTTGTACAAAATGTGCTTTTAACTTTTAAACAATGTACCTGCTGGTTTTGGCCAAGTGTTGCTGAAAGAGGACTGTGACTTCCTAAACCCCAATCTAGGTACTTACCTGTGAACTGATTCGTTTAGAACACTGTGACCCTACTTACACGACTAGAGAAGGCCGGCGTAGGTTTTAAAGGTAACTGACTTCTAACTATACGGTATATTGTTTTTATTTGTCTAACGACTTCCCCCTCCGCAGGGGCGTTGCTAGGGGGGGGCTAAGGGGGCTATAGCCCCTGATCTTTTGGTTGTAGCCCCAGATAGAATCTCAGGAGCTACAGCCAAAAGACTAGTTAGCCCCCAGTCCCAACAGTTCCGACACCAGCGTAGCCCCGGGTCTTTTCCAGACCTAGCAACTCCCCTGCCCCTCCGCACTCCAACTTTAAGTAGAACAGTTGTGCTGTCGCTTTGTATTATTGTTCATAACTATGTGTAATTGAAAAGCATTGTGTAATCCCTGTTTCGGGCTACCTATTGTGCACATATATCTGTGTATGTGTAGTTATGTATACTATGCTTGATTTTTATATGCATGTGTTTTGTTCTAATATATAGTATATTTTACACATCTCTGTGGCTCTCTATTCTTTGATAATCAATGTGTTGTAAATGTACCTCCATACCAATCCCCTAATCTCCTAAGTGTAAACCTTGCTGCTCAGCCTGCGCTACCAAGACAGAGTTTGATTACATCAAGTGTGATAAACTGTTTATTGTCCACTTGGTTGGCCTCTTGGAACCCCACACCAGTGGTGTTTCTAAAAATTCTTGCTAACCATGTAAAAACAAAGTTATCAGCAGATCAGCAGAGAGACAGAGTAGAGGATAGACAGTGGTTTTTAGGTGAGAAAAGCATAATCTTGAGGATCAAAGATAATTTGCAGTAGTGTGAGCAGAGTGGGACTATAAGATCACTATAGTAGGAGGATTTGGCACATTGAAACCTGGGTGAGAGATTTTGTAGGCAGTAAAAAGTCTAGGGGAGTGATCTTTGTGCCAACTAAGTAGACGGCGGTGCATCGTGGTACTCGTTATGTGTGGCAGGAGAGATACATAGGTGAGGGATCAGGTGGGAGGGGATGAAAGAGCAAGCAAGACAGCAGCAGTTGAAGGAAGTAGAGTATATTGTTGAACTCAAAGTTGGGCTTGATAGAGTGGGCAAGTGGAGCAGAGTGGGGTTGGAGCGAAGACTTGACTTGATGCAGGTAAGGGACCATGGAGTCGGTTTGAGTTTCCTTTTGATGATAGTTGAGTGAGGGGACGAGAGTTCCTCGACTCTCATCCCCACACTCGTTTATCAAGCGAGGATGACCAGAGATGGGGAAGTGGATAAGTGAGCATTTAGAGGGCGATGGCGAGAGCAGATGAGTTCAGGGTGGAGGATAGAAAGATGAGATCAAGATCAATGGAGCCATGGGGTGTTTTCAGGACGCTTATAGAGGTTGACTGGAGTGACCAGAGAGTCCAGCTGCAGTTGGTGGACCTCGTTAACATAGGAGGGTTTGAGGTCACCCTTTATGATGGCCATCATCTGGAAGTGTTTTAAGTAGCATTTCTAGGCTAGAAAAGTGATTTCGGGTGCTGGATGGGTGGTAAATGATAATAGTGATAAGGGTGGGAGCAATACATTGGATAGAAATACGTTCACTGAAGGTGGTAGTGAAGCTAGAGGCGGAAGATGGGGTTGATGGTGTGTTCTTGCCGATTAATAGGGTGTGTTTGCATGTGTGCGTGAATGCTCGACTGCCCCCTTCATAAACTGTGTTATTTACCACAACAGTCTCCTCAACTTAGATGAAATGTGTCTGCGTCAACTGGATTGTCAGTTTATAGTCCCCGTGCCACATGAGACTTTGTTGCTGGGCAGGTAGATGATATAGTACATTAGGTCTGTGCCCTGGTGACCGGGGCCTCAACACGAATCTGGCAGTAGCCAGGTGGTAATACTGCTGGGATACCGCCAGCAGAAACAGCGCTACCGCTACTCGGTCCGGTGCTCTTGGCACCGGATCACGAGTAGCAGTTGGGTGATTATTGCCAATTCCCCATTGGGTCCCTTTGGACCCAATGGGGTTTTCATGGAGCAATTAGCGCTGGCTAATAGTGCCCAAAATGGGCAGAAAGCAGGATTTTTACCTCCAGCAAAAACTGGAGGTAAAACTCCAAACTTTCCGCCCAACCCATAATAGGGCCAGCCCTTAAATGCTGCGGTAATAGCGTTACTGCCGCACGTAAAGGCTACCACCCAACTCATGATGAGGCCCTTTGTCACTTGCTGCTGGCAGATCAGAAGATTGTTCTGTCATACTTTCCACAACACTCTGCGGGACCGCTGATGTCACGTGTTCATTAATGGATCATCTTGTAGTTTCTTGAAATGTTCCAAATTGGGAGTCATTTGTGTTGTCCTTGTTTAGCTACGGTCATTTTTCATTTGTCACCATGTTTTTTGTCATCCTGGCGTTTCAATTTAAACATCAAACTGTATTAATTTTTCCCATTCCTGTTATGCACCAGTTCTCAATCACTTACTGCGATTGCGGGTTCTTTTGCATATCTTTCATTGAAGTTGGCATCCTCTCATTTAAGTTGAGTGGTATCACCAGCTATGGCAGGTGCCTGTCTGCATGGGTGTGCTGGTACTGTGGAACGCAGCGCATGACCCAGCAGAGCCTCTATTGGGGATAGGTAGCCCCATAGATGAGTGTGGTGTGGTGCGGTAATCACAGTGGAAATGGTAAATGGACCATGTTATGTCTTCTTGTTGCTCATGTGCTACGCTAAGTATCTGTACAAGGGAATGCATGACCCTCTCCATCATCCATGCCCCCATTCTCCTAAAACCCAAACAGATAATTTCCACATTAAGATTAACCAGATGATTTAGGAAATTCCTGTAATCTGTGGCCATGGATGGGAGGGCCATTATTTTAGCAAAGGAGCTGTTGAGTGACTTGACAATTCTACTAGCAGATATTGGGGTACTCATTTACCACTATTCTGAAGTGTAAGACAACTGGAAGGTGCTAAAGTCCCTGATTAACTTCTGTCAGGGCTTGGTGCTTCTCAGTGATGATCTGAGTGGTGCTGCCAAAGGACACAACATCATAACAGGTGATAGCCGTTTCCTCGAATTCTGGAAACTGCAGCTTTTCCAGGAGACAAGCCTTCATTTTGGCAATCCCTTAGTGTCTGTCCTGAGCTAGGGTTGCCACTCTCTACGATTTATTTATTTATTTATTTATTTAATTTATATATTTGTAACTCGCCAAAGCTCGCAAGCATCAGGGCACGACAAGGCAACAGAGACGAAGAAATCACGGGACTATACAGATAAGAGAGGAGAATGACTCAATATGAGTCCAGAAGTGGTTAGTGTGTCGGATTACCTAAAGAGTAAAGTTTTCAACTGCTTTCTGAAGGAGAGAAAGTTGCTTTCCAGCCTAAGGTTGCAGGGTAGCTCATTCCAAAGAGTGATAGCTTTGGTGGGAAAGGCCCTACCTAAGCCAGTGGCTTTTACTCTGACATGACTGGTTTCAAGTAGTCCTTGCTTAGCCAATCTTAAGCTTCGGCTTGGTTCATACCATTTGAATTTCTTTTTTAGGTATGCTGGAGCAGTGCCATATAGGCAGCGAGGGACCATCAACAGAGATTTGACGATATGACTGTTCTTGAATCCTTTAGCCCCTTCTCTCCCTAAGTGACCAAGAGTACTGCTGATCTGTGAACACGCCTTGTGCTCTTTGCAGGTCAGCAATGATATCAGCAACCGTGGACTTGTGACGTCGTTCTTTTTTGATGGCCTTATTTGGAAGCCACATGTCTATGCATGTTCACATTGTGCAGCTGTTAAGGCACACAAGTCACTAGGATGACAGAGGCAAATGGTGGAGAGGCCTCTTCCCGCCACTCTTTTATGTCAACATCCTGAAGGTTCTTGAGATCTTCCTTCACTTTGGCACGCGGATGGAATGATATTTGTTGGTTTTTAGCACCCCTCATTGGCCAGTGTCGTCTATGTGCAATGCAACCCAAACAATTAATGTGGCAGTTATTTTCGGTTACCTGTAATTATAATGTCACAGTTTATTATACAGCAAACGCCAGCCAGGGAACTCCTTCCCCTACACTGAATGTGGCGCACAATAACTTTTATTTTTAGTACACTATGGACTCTTTTTGAGTAGGCCTCCAACCCGTCTCGCACCCAACCTCCACCAACACCACTTGTCACAATAGACCAAGAAACAGGCTGGTGTGTTAATTAATACTTTATTAATTTATTATTTTAATACCAAATCAGAACCAATAGAGGACAATAGCCACTAATGTTGTGGCAATACAAATGCACTGACTTCTAGAAAGTTACCAGGTTAAGAGATACTGTAATGCCACTCCTATTTTGTTTTATGTAAATCAGTACAAGATCATTTCACTCAAATGATTGCAGGAATGTTAAGAACTCCCCCTGCGACACTCCACCCCCCAAACAACAACTGGATTGAATCCCTTTGAATGAAGGCAGTGGCAGGGGTAACAATACAATGAACAAATAGGTTTTGGGTGGTGCCAACCGACACAAGCTGGGGAACCAGTAAAGAGGAGGGGAATTTCGTTTTGGAGTGTAATGGAAAAATGGGTTTTTCAATGATTTAATACCACTCTATGGGACAGCACACAAGGAACGTTGGGCTGCTACACTAGAAGACAAATAGGGCTTCAAACAGACTAGCTAGCACACATAGGAAATTCTATTTTAATAGCCACAAAACATGAAAAAAATCCAAACAGAATAAAATATTCGATCAAGATACAGTAGGGGAAGAGATATAAAGTAGGAAAAACGGGTTTAAACAGGTGAAGTGACAGTTAAAAAAAAAAAAAGAAAATGGAAATCTCCCTATTTTTTGCTTGGCCCGGAAATGACAGGCAAGCTCTAAGCCATGAAAAACAAAGGAAATGCAATTCAAAATCTGCGCTCAGAATATAATAGGGGAAGGGGAATATTGTAGGAAAAACGCTTTTTCTAAAGTGAAGGGAAATCTTTAGAAAAACGAAAATGCAAATCACCCTAATTTTACTGGGGCTGAAAATGACAGGCACGCTTTCAACAATGAGAAAGGCACATAGGAACCACGGTCTTCAGTGAAAATGACAGGGGCAACTAACAGGTAGGCTTTGGGCAAAGAGATTACTAACAATGGGAACAACAGTTTTGGTTTAATAGGACACATGCAAATAGGAATGACACTGGCAAATGAAAATTCGCTTAGAAGGGCCTAATTTAGACATAGGGACAAATTCGGCTTTCAGCTCACAAGGGGATTAATTCTTTTGGGCAACACTTTATGTCATGAAGTCAGGGGCACAGGCATCCAGGGGTCGCATGCACAGGAGACCTGGGTGCACTCTGTTCTGGTGCCTTTGGCGCCAGGCTCATGAAAAAAGTAAACAAGAACATCCATTTAACACCAAAAAGCTTTTATTATGGACATAGCACTTCAGATGCATTAACCTTGAACATTCCATCCATTAAGCAGGATGCATTAACCTTGAACATTTCATCCATTAAGCAGCCCCAAGTGTATTCTTGAGTGTGGCTGCTAATGGATTGCCTTTGCATGTGCCCACTCTCTAGGAGTGGCAGGGTGTGGCTGGTAAGCCGGCCCTAATGGGTGTGCCCACAATCTCAGCTATATAAGCTGCCCCGATCCTCAAGACAGACGCTTTGCGTTATTCTGCACTTTCAAGCAGCGTAACGCTCACCATCGCCTGAGGTCAGACTTACCTTTGAAGATCCTGCTTCCTGGACATCCTGCTTCCTGCCAGCATACCTACCAACTTGGGGAAGCTGTTCTTACCTGTACATCTCTTCGGCGAACCAAGTATTCATCTTTACACTTTCTGGAATGCCAAAATCTTCATCTTGGCACCGCAGCACGACACGCTGCATCGTTGACAGTAGCGCCTGCAAGGAAAAACAGAGGACAAGGTTAGACATCGAAAAAACAGTTAGTTTAGGTTGCGCTTCGCCATACTTCTCAAGAAAGACTTACCAATCATAAGGAGAAGCATAGTCGCAGCTGGACTGGACTAATCGTTATCAGGGATCAGTGACAGAACTAAATCCCATTCGACGCGCCCCTGCCAGAAGTAGCAGGACGGAGTGCTTATCTTCCATAATTCACAGGTGAGCTTTATGGGCCGGCGTATGCTCACAGAAACGGTACTTGGGGTGAAGAGTTCGAGAGGTGCAACAAACACAGATTGGCGCACTCACACACTCTTATCTCCACGCAGGAGCAGTATCACCACCTACCACCGCTCACAGCTTTTCTACTGAGGGAGAGGCCTGAAGGGGGTGATTCAAGTTGAGGGAGGGCTGCAACCATGCCCCAACGCCTCCTCAGAGACCAGGTGAGCGTTACAGAACGCAAAGCCTCTAATACTCTCTGCCTGGGCGTTATGGAAACTTCAGAAACAGATCAGGTAGCCCTCTTACTAGGGGAATTACAGGCTGAAGTACATGCTTCAAGACAGGAAACCAATGCATTATGGAGGGATCTTATTGTAACTCGAGAGAAAGAACTGACGAATTGGCAAGACAAATGCTACAAGCACAGGCAGGACAGGTTCCACTGCCTGGAGTGACCCATTCTTCCACACCACAACAATCAACACTGGTTCAGGTGGTTCTTCCAGGAGCAGTGCCTCTAGCCCCTCCCGAATGCTTCATCGGCGGCCCAAACAAGTTTGCTGTATTTATGAACCAATGTCGCCTACATTTCTTGTGCAGACCAGGAGACTTTCCTAATGACCAAGCCAAAGTGGCGTTTGTACTCTCGTATTTAGGCGGTAGTGCGGCGGACTGGCCTATACCTTTGGTAAATCAAGACGACCCTTTACTCCGGAACTTTGGGAATTTCCAACATGAGATGGAGAAATTGTTTTCCCGTCATACTCAAGGACAAGCTCTGTACAATGAGTTGTTGTCACTCAGACAAGGGAGTCAAGATCTATTAACCTATATTGCAACCTTCAATTGACTCATAGCCCAGACCAAGTGGCCAGAAGAGAAGAGGACTACACTCTTTTAGCGAGGGTTACGTGGAGAACTTAAGGATGTGTTGGCGCAACTGGTGAATCCCCTTGAGAGGTGTGCAGACTACGTAGACCTGACAGTGCAACTCGATCATAGGTTGCAGAATCGGAAAATGGATCGAGCTAGATCAGAGGGACAGTCAGTTTACGTATGACCTTGTGAGAACCAGACTAAACCACATGAACAGTCTGAGCCAATGCAAATTGGTGGATTACAAAGTCCCCTTACCAAAGCAGAAAGGGAAAAAAGAAGACAACAACAGCTTTGCTTATATTGTGGACAAGCAGGAAACTTCCTCCGTGCCTGCCCGGTAAAACCACCCAAGAACACGGTTGGGGCAACAGACAAAACTGATGAAGAAGAAGAACAGAACTCGGTAAATGCCAATGCCCGGCAAGTGTAGGGGTCTGCTTGTCGAACATGAAAATGGAATCCGTACAGACCTCACATCTAGTCCTGCCAGTGCTTTTGGTGAATCACAAGCAACCATTAAAAATACATGCCTTGGAGGCATATATTTATTGTGGAGCTGTGGGTAAATACATTGACCAAGATTTGGCTCTCCGAATAGGCCTTCCTCTCCGACAGAAGCAGAAATCGGAAAACGTCAATGCTGTGGATGCTTGTCAGCTATCATACGGCCCGGTGACACAATACACTGAGAAAGTCAAGCTTCTGTGTCTGGACGGGCATCAAGAGGACAATACTTTCAATCTCATTGGTGCTTCTCAGTTGCAGATGATATTGGGAATGCCCTGGCTGGAGACCCACAATCCTACGATCGACTGGCGAAAACGAGTTCTGACATTTCCTCATGATTGTGCCGACACATGTTACAAAAAAGATGACACCAATCTGAAACCGAAGAAAGGAATTGTGTTGGGCCTCATCAGCTCCTTACCGCTTGAATACCAAGATTACCAGGATGTCTTCAAAAAAGAGCAAGCAAACGTTCTGCCCCCGCACAGATCCGACGATTGTCAAATAGATCTTGTACCTGGAATCCAGATCCGTTGAAGCCAAATTTACGCTCTGACAAAACAGGAAAATCAGCATCTTAGAACTTACCTGGAACAGTACCTGGTGAACGGTTTCATTCGCCCGTCCTAGGTCACCTGCCTCCTCGCCCTTATTCTTCGTGCCTAAAAAGGAGGGAGACTTAAGAAGTTGCATTGACTATAGAGCCATCAATCACAATAAAAAATCGACATCCTTTACCACTTATACCAGAGCTCCTGGACCAAGTGAAACATGCTCAAATCTACACAAAACTGGATTTCAGAGGAACATACCATCTTGTAAGAGTAAAAGAGGGAGACGAGTGGAAAACGGCCTTCTGCACGAAGTACGGGCTCTTTGAATACCAGGTAATGCCCTTCGGGCTATGCAATGCCCCTGCAGCGTTCCAATTCTTTATGAATGATGTACTCTGTGAACTACTGGACGTTTTCGCTCTTGTTTACATTGACAACATTCTTATCTACTCAAATTCCATGGAAGAACATGTAGGCCATGTCCGGGCAGTCTTAGAGAAGCTTCGACAACACCAGTTGTATTCCAAGTTGAAAAAATGTTTTTTCTATGTAACCGAGGTCGAGTTTCTCGGTTTCATGCTCACACCACAAGGCGTACATATGGATACACAAAAGGTGGATGCAATCCTCCAATGGCCCTCACCAACATCAACGAAAGGAGTGCAAAGCGTGCTCGGGTTTGCCAACTTTTACTGTCGGTTTATACCTGGGTTTTCACAAATTTTACATCCAATTACCTACTTGTTAAAGAAAAATCAAAAGTTCCATTGGTCGACAGAAGCTGAAGAAGCCTTCCAAAAGTTGAAACTAGCATTCACTAAAGCACCAGTCCTTCGACACCCAAGGCCAGACCTACCTTACATAGTTGAGACAGATGCTTCACAAATAGCCATGGGAGCAGTATTGTCACAACGAGACCCTGAAACAGGACAACTACACCCCGTTGCACCCTGGTCCTGCAGATTTTCAGCCCCCGAGTTGAACTACGCAATCACAGATAAGGAATTACTGGCGATTAGAGCAGCATTCAAGGCCTGGAGACATTACCTTCTTGGGGCGAGACATACGATCACTGTCATCACGGACCACCGTAACTTGCAATACTTGAAAACCGCCAATGCACAATCCTCGCATCAACTTCGTTGGTCTCTCTTTTTCGCAGGATACAATTTTATTATCACTTAAAGACCTGGAGTACGCAATGGGAAAGCAGACGCTTTATCACGCATGATCGAAGAAAAAGAGGCTTTTACAGCATCCGATCCCATGGCCATAATTCCTACAAAAAGGATTCAAACCAGAATAGCTGCTACCGCATGTGTGGATGACCAAGGAACCAGTTTGCAATCCCCGATGGAACAATCAACACAACAGGAATGGCTGTTAAAAGGTGACCAGTACACCATCAAAGACAATCTATCGTATTTCCAAAGATGATTATATGTCCAAGACCAAGAACTGCAAAAACAAATCATCACAAATTAACACGATTCATTAGTGGAAGGACACCCATGAATAGCCAAAACTCAGGCTAAGGTAAAACAAAACTACTGGTGGCCAACCTGGCGAAAAGACATCCCCCAATTTATTGAAACCTGCGGTGTCTGTGCACAACACAAGTCTTAGAAACAGAACCCCGCTGGCTTACTACATTCCCTGCCATGCACCTTGGCATACCCTGTCAATGGACTTCATCACGTATCTTCCACCCTGCAATGGATACAACACCATATTATTCATTGTGGATTTATTCTCCAAAATGGACCATTTCATCCCTCTGAAGGGACTCCCAACTGCGCCAACTCTCGCTTCTGTGTTCCTAGAGCAAATTGTTTGATTCCATGGATTTCCATGAATATTAGTATCTGATCGCGGAACACAATTTGTTTCTGCCTTTTGGAGAACGTGTTGCACGATTGTCAAAATCGATCTCCGGTTGTCCATCAGCCATCACCCTCAAACTGATGGGCAAATTGAATGAACCAACCACACTTTAGAACAATATCTCAGGTGTATGTTGCAACAGTCTGAGGATTCTTGGAAAAATATACTCTGGATAGCTGAGTATGCATGCATACAACAACTCAGTTCACACAAGCACAGGGCAAACTCCATTCTACACTTTGCATGGAAGACATCCGAGGACATCAGTATTTGAACCACCCGATACCCTGGAAATGCCAACTATAAAAAACTTGCATAAAACCATCACTCAGGTTCTTAAGGAGGCGACAGAGCATCTGACCAAGGCTAAGGAAAGACAAAAACTGTTTGCTGATCGACATCGGAAGGAAGCTCCCGCCTTGCAGATTGGAGAAAAGGTGTGGTTAGCATCCAAATATATTCCCCTGAAGAAGCCAAGAGCTTTCCGGCCAGGATACCTGGGCTCCTATACTATAAAGTCCATAATCAATCCTGTCGCCATGAAATTGTAGTTACCATCTCACATGAAAATTCACCCCGTATTTCATGTCTGTCTCTCTCCTCAAACCAATGAAGTCCAATACACGGCTTAGTTCTCCGCCAGAGCCCAAGGTAATAGATGGAGAACCAGAATATGAAGTCAAATCCATTTTGGACTCCAAGGTGGTTCGATCAAAATTGTATTACCTAATTGACTGGAAAGGTACGGACCTCAAGACCGAACGTGGGAACCCAGTGAACATGTCCATGCTCTGCGTTTAATCAGACAGTTCATCGCTATAATCCTACCAAACCATGAACGGGAGGAGAACCACCCTTGAGAGGGGCCTTGAGGGGGTGTGCTTCATGGTCATGAAGTCAGGGGCACAGGTATGCAGGGGTCGCATGCACAGGAGACCTGGGTGGACATTGTCCTGGCGCCTTCGGTGCCAGGCTCATGAACAAAAGTAAACAAGAACATCCATTTAACACCAAAAAGCTTTTATTATGAACATAGCACTTCAGATGCATTAACCTTGAACATTCCATCCATTAAGCAGGATGCATTAACCTTGAACATTCCATCCATTAATCAGATCCAAGTGTATTCTTGGGTGTGGCTGCTAATGGATTGCCTTTGCATGTGCTCACTCTCTAGGAGTGGCAGTGTGTGGCTGGTAAGCCGGCCCTAATGGGCGTGCCCACGATCTTAGCTATATAAGCTGCCCCAATCCTCAAGGCAGACGTTTTGCGTTATTCTGCACTTGCAAGCAGCGTAACGCTCACCATCGCTTGAGGTCAGACTTACCTTTGATGATCCTGCTTCCTGGACATCCTGCTTCCTGCGAGCATACTTACCAACTGGGGGAAGCTGTTTTAAGCTGTACATCTCTTCGGCGAACCAAGTATTCATCTTTACACTTTCGGGAACACAGAAATCTTCATCTTGGCACCGCAGCACGACACGCTCCATCATCGACAGCAGTGCCTGCAAGGAAAAACAGAAGACAAGGTTAGACATCGAAAAAACAGTCAGTTTAAGGTTTCACTTCGCCATACTTCGTGCTTTTCTTTAAACCATCACTTACCTGGTGTCGAATATTGCAGTAGCATCCATCTTCCATCCGGCCACGTCTCACAGCTGCATTGAGGCCGCGTTTTCATCTAAGGGAAGAAAACAGAAGAGAGACATTACTGCGGGCATAAATAGGAGCAACATGTAAAGACATTAAACAGAACAAACAGCATCACAAGAGCTCAAGAAAGACTTACCAATCATAAGGAGAAGCATAGTCACAGCTGGACTGGACTAATCCTTATCAGGTATCAGTGAAGGAACTAGATCCCATTCGACGCACCCCTGACAGTAGTAGCAGGACAGAGAGCTTATCTTCCATAATTCACAGGTGAGCTTTATGGGCCGGCGTTTGCTCACAGAAACCGTACTTGGAGTGAAGGGTTCGAGAGGTACAACAATCACAGATTGGCGCACTCACACACTCTTATCTCCATGCAGGAGCAGTATCACCACGTACCACTGCTCACAGCTTTTCTACTGAGGGAGAGGCCTGAAGGGGGTGATTCAAGTTCACGGAGGGCTGCAACCGTGCCCCAATGCCTCCGCAGAGACCAGGTGAGCGTAACCCTTTAATGACTATAACAATTAACAACAACACTGAAAAAAAGATTGTTGGTTTCGATCGCCAAAAATACTGATCTTCTGAAATTCAATGGGGGAATTAATTGATTTACTTACAAAAATATTAAGGATTTACAAAGTCAAATGAGGGTTTTTTCAATGGGGATATGCTAACATACACAGGCAAACAAGAGATTCTTCTATGGGGAAATATTGGATGCACTGCTACAAAATGAAGGGCTTATGCAATTTAGGGCTGGGGTTACTGCTACCTACATAGCAAGCCTTTGCTTAAGTTCTAGGAAAGCCAGCTGGATCTCAGGACAATCTGGAAAAACAGGACAGGGGTCTGGTCACTACACGCTCAAAGATCTTACGTTTCAGCAGCCTTCTCTCCGTCCTCCTTTTTTTCTGTCTCCCAGGTTTTTGTGTGTCCTGAGTCCTAGTACAGTCCCCTTTATATAGCAGAAATGACATCACTAATTTTACAATCATGGGGAAGTACCCTGCAATAATCCCTGCCACTAGGATTGGACAGTTACCCTCTCTCTCTCTCCGCCCCCACTAAGGATTGGTTTAGGGATTTTGGAGCAACCCCTGTCTTTTCCCATTCATCACCAGCCTTTGTTCTCCTTTCAACTTTCTGGCAACAACTAGTGATGTATCATAACTTCATAATTGTACTAGCAACTGCCATATGAAACATATATTCTGTTTCAGCTGATCATGGGCAATTAGATAAGCCGACCGCCAAATCCGTAGGATGTAGCATGGCTATGTGTCACATTTTTGTCGTTTTCATAAAATGTACAACAGTTATGAATATTTAAGTTATCAAGCATATTCCTAATTTCATTTTCCATCTTTTCACCAACTCGCACAATTGTCACACGTTCAAATCAGCCAGAAACCTAGTCTAACTGGCCATTACAGTTCCCAGAGTCACAGGTAGATGCATTTTATACCCTCAAATCCGCATGGAAAATGGGAGTGTCTGTTCAGCAAATGGGAGGGCAACTTCATCCCCCACAGCCATCTGTCTGCCTGGGCTCGCCTGTGACCAGAGTTTTTTTTATGAGTCTCTTTGAAGTCAGTGTGGGCTCTTTTGAAGTGGGTGCAACAAGGACTCACACCTTTTTGTCATGCTTCAGCTAGGGATGACTTTTCCTTGAAGTCCCTGCTTTAACTGCATTCAGGGCCAGCCAGTGTGGGGAAGAGTGGGCTTTAAACACCATCAGCAGCAGATTGTATTGCAGGGCGTCAATATATGGGAGGTGCGACATCCAGGGCTTTTCATTGTGAAGTTTTGACCTCAGCCAGAACAGGTTTTTCCTGAAGTAAATGTCTCTTCACATGTTACTGGAGTTTTGGGGGTGAAACATAAAATAAATTTGCTTTGGTCATGCCACACATCATGTTTTGCTTTCCTGACCTTTTTCTGTGAGCAGTGATATCTGTTTCCATTGTGGCTTTTTAAAGTAGTTTTTATTTGCAAACATGTGTGCAGGATGTTTTTGCTTTTAATGTTTAAAAATCCTGTTTTCCATGTCACAGGATTCTTTGATTCCTCCTTCTTGTGTGAATTACAAAGCTGCTTGTCCATTGATAATGATAGGTAGGCCCCTTTCCACATCAAACTTTCAAGCCAGGCCATTTTTGTTGCAATGTTTAAATGCCTGCCATTCATGTGACAGGGAAAGCAAAAGCCAGGCTGTGTTTGGTTGCAGTGTTTAAATGCCTGCTATTCATGTAAAAATGGACTTCTGTTTGGGGCCTTTAAATGCACCCCACAATAGCAAATCCAAATAAAGAATACCATAATAACGAATACCCAAATAACAAATGCATTTTTCGTTGTATTTGGTGGGCGTTTCCCCCACCCAAACAGCCCTTTTTTTGTTATTAATACTTTCCCCCCACCCCAAAACCACTATTCCCCCCTCCCAACCCCTTTTTTGTTTTTTTCCAAATTCGTTATTTTAGGTTTGTTATTTTGGTATTCGTGATAATCACTGGATACCATTATTTTCTTGTCCCTGTGTCTTGATTTTGTGCAGAAAGCAACAGCCAGTGACAAAGGAACTGCACCTCGAAAAGCTTAGTTGTGCAGGATGGTGGGCACCAGGATAGGGTGAGGGCAGAGATGGCAATAGTACATGGTCTCAGTCTCCGGTGGTAAAAGCAGTGAAGACATCCAGACCGTGTTTGCACACTCTGCACCGTGGTTGCCAGCGTTATATACTGCCGCCATTAGAAATACCTCCTGGCCATCATTACCGTCTGAAGCTGATGTGCCATTGGTGGCAGGTTGTATGATTACCTGATACACTTAGTATGCCTTGGACTCATTGTGGGTTTTGGATGCATCGGTAAGAGGAAGACTGCAAAGTGGTTGAGCTTACTACGTTTCAACTCTCAGAGTGCACGTTTTCCATGGCAAGGTTTATGTGTTTTGGTCGAATGCCAACTGATTTTTTAAAATCAATTTTTATTTACTGCAAACAGGTAGATGGTGGGTTGGGTTTAGGCATTTAGAAAGGGGGTGAAGGGTGAAAGAACATGGGGCGTCCCCCCGTCTCTGCCCCCCTTGCTTTTGGCAGTAAAACATTTGGTGAAAAAAATGTGGTGAAAGAAGCATTCAACCAGTTACAATTTGTCCAAATCCTATAGATCCTCTACAATAATCAGACATTTTGTGTGAATCTTTGCGATCCCAATAAGGATCTGTTTAGCCGCTGGCGATCTGATTGTGGGCAGCTCGTTTGTAGCCATGCACACTTTTGACACCTCTGTGTTGCCGAGAGCGACTGCATGTGGCTAGAACAGGCGTTAGCCAGTTCATTTCCCCTGCTGTGCTCCAGAATGTACGTCGCCACTGCATGATATATTGGTCTGGCATTCATCCATCGCCAGGTTTTTTGCCCCTGATTTTAGGGCAAAAAAACTCATCACTTTTTTATTTTTTATTTGGGGGAGTTCCTCCCCATTGCCTCTCTTTCCAGTTATTTAATACCTATTGTCCACACCCCTCCCCTTATATACCTTTACATGTCCCCTATTTTTCAATGAGTTTTTTCGGCCGAAAATCGGCGGCAAAAAATTCAGCAAAAAAAATCTGTCGATGAAAGAACGCCGTACCCATTTATCATGCAGTCGAGAGTCAGAGCTGATAGCCAACACCCAGTTCGTTCCAGAGATGCACATTTGCCTCATCGCCTGAGAGTAGGAGCATATGATATTTGCTGACCCACTGACATTGACCCAGTTGGCTTGTGTTTTCCTGGGTTCGGGCATGTGTAATCTAGAGTGATATGATATGATATCGGTCGCAGATCATGTTAGGCCCAACAATATCCCCAACTGGGTGGAGTATTCTGGTTATTGTGCAGGTAAGTGAAACCTTTGAGGACCAGCCTCCTACCTTGAAGACCAACTAAGCAGAATAAGGAAGGCGAGGTGGACCCCAAGCAGGGCCTGTAGTACAATGTTTTATTTACATTAAGAGGCTACCAAGGTGCCAATCCCAAGGCTGGGGCTCACCCACAAATTAGAAATGGCGACCATGGGTTTAGAGAGGAGTTGTGCAATAGGCGGCATGCTGTCAAGGGGAAGCAGTGAAATGACATGAGAGTCCACAGGTGGAATAAGCAGAATCTTCTCGGAAAACATCCTGTTTTTTAAAATGTATGTCTATAAGTTAGATAATGCAGGAAGTATGGGGGCTCGAATGGGGAATGGTTCCCGGAATGGGGACCTACCGGGTCCTCCAAGGTTGGAATGACCCAGTAAGTCCCTATTTCGGGAACCCGGACCCGGTATGCGGTAAGGGGGTAGCCATTGTGCTAATAGCACCATGGCTACCTCCTACCTCGTAATGAGGCCCAACGTCTTGAGAAACCTAGCTCAAAGAGCTCCCAGGAGGGTGTGTTTGGGCAGAGAGGGGCAGGAAGTGGCTGGGAATGGCATAGGGATTATGGATTGGTCACCCCTTACTTCCATTTGCTGTTAGGATACAGGCTTTGACCTTGTGACCGTGTTTCACACAATCTGAGCATCATTTATCAACAATGGGGTTGTGTTCTCCTGCATGTACAAGCGCCTAAAATGCCTTACATTTATTTTGTTGACCTTTTATAATTTGCCTTGACGGTCTTTAGCACCTGCTAGATCACACTGTCTGTTCTACACTGTATTTCTGTTTGTTTATATATATTCAAAGAATTTGTCAATTTGTATCTTGTTTTACACTGCTTTTTCAAAAAATCATGCCAAAAAATAGAAAATAGAAGTGTTAAAGTTAAAAGGTAAACTGACGGCGAACTAAATAAAGCTGTTCTACAAGCAAATAATTGTTGGTGTGTGTGCAGCTTGATCCTGCATATCCAAAATGGTGTCGAGTTTGGTTGCACATAGCAAATTCCTTAATGCTACTAGACCCTTTAAACTATGAGTGACATACCATGAATAATGTAATTTCATAAATCTTCCTGTGGTTGGATACCCTTTTTATTGTATAAATAGGAATTAGGATGGCCATGGACAGTCAATAGGTGGGTAAATTGGCAAACAACACCTACAAGCTTTGTGTCCCTCCTCATATGCCATTTCTCCCTAGCTCTACTCGAATGCAATAGTTTTTGCTTATAGATGGCGCTTTAGCACCACCTATTAGTCAAAACTAAAAATGAACCACTGTCTTGAAGGGGGTTTGGGAGTAGGCGAGAGAGGACCACCTCAAATCCCCAATTCCAGCTGCAAGAAGAATCTCCATCAGAAGACAACATTAAAATGAATCCAAACTGTGAATGTCTTAACAATGAAACCCATTTCAATGAATGCTCTACTGTATTGTTTGCCAGATTGTTTTTAAGGCCCTTATTTTCCCAATGATATTTTGACGGTTTTGCTGGAGGGAGTTCTCCATTGAATCAAACACAAGCTCTTTCGAATTGATGGCACCTTTTGTGATTCTCCCAGTAATTGTGATGTTTGTTCTGATTTCAGGGCGACTGGTTGATGCCTTCAAGAACTATGAGCTCATCTTTTACATGTCGGGGGGCGAGATTGTTTTCTCCTCCCTTTTTCTGGCTAGCGCCACGTTCTTCTTCCTGAGGACAGAACAATCGGAGCCTGCGCGATCGGCCGCAGATGATGGAGAAGACAACTACGGGGAACCAGAGCCCAAGGAGAGTGACAATATCCATGGAGTGGCCCAACTTACTGATGGGCCAGAGGTTTCCCTGCAGAGCCTGGTACAGCTCGACCTGGTCCAGCACAGCCAGAACCAGTACAACTCCCCACAGCTCAGCCCGGCCCAGCAAACCTCAGAAGACAAAATGGAAGGGAAGGAAAGAATAGTGGAGGCAACATTCGATGAGGATGACGAGGAGGAAGATGAGGAGGATGAGGAAGAAGAGGAGGAGCAGGATGAGGAAGAGTCTGTCGAAGGTGAAATGCAGCAGGCGGCGGGCGATGTCAGCTCTGACGAAGCTGTTGAAAAAGAAAGTTTTTAGCGGTCAGAGTCCAACAGCTGAAGGCATAAGAACAAATGCACATTTTCAGTGAAGGGTTAAGGAGGTGATAAGGGAATCACCCTTCGGGCCAGGGGTGGAGTAATGCAACTGGCCTGGAAGAGTAGAACATGTTATTCTGAATCAGGGAGCAGGTCCACAGAGAGGTCTCACCCATTGAGACAGTACAACTCTTGTAAGAATACACCACATGATTTCATGCTATCATGATTGGCAGATTACCTTCAATACTTGGTTTTTCCCTGTTGTGGGGGGAGCTTTTTTTTTTTATTATTATTATTTATTTGTTTTGGTAGCAAAAATTAATTTACACCTTTACAAATTGTACATAACACATATAAAACATATAAAATCTCATGAAACAAACATAATAGAACGAAGAATTACAAAACCAAACAATACTAAAATCATTAGAACGTTAAAACATTTCCTAATGCATCAACATAAATCCCCGAACTCACCGAATCACAAAATCACAAGGTCACATAATCATAGCATCACCGAATCACAGTGGAGGACTACGATACCAAGTATCAAACCTAACCTAACCTAACCTAACCTACCTAACATAATAGTGATAGTAGGGCGTCGCAAGCCTCCACCAACTTAGATCTTGCCACAACCAGTTGGCAAATATCAATAGTCATCGATTAAACAAAATCTCAGAGATTTACAAATTTACCCTTTCCAAAGGGTCCTATTGAGTAACAACAGTTGTTCTTCTATTATTGCAACCAGTCTAACGGTTGCTAGTATGATGGAGTTAGAATTTCCCTGCATACATCTCAGCCATACTAGATGACATTCAAACAGAGAGAACGAAGTAAGATATGCGGCCAAGCAACGTTGTCTATGCCTGAGAAAGAAATTACAATGCATGAAAAGATGTGCCAGGGTTTCAGGCTCAGATGTATTTAGGCAAAATCTGCATCCCTCCCATTTTGCCAAGGCCCTATAGCCGTTCCAATTTCTAATGCAAGCACCCGTCTGGATAAGATCCATGCGGAAGCGCATATAATACCTTCTTGCTCCTTTGTCTGGGAAAGACAGGATATAAGGCAGCCGAGGTGCAACTGCATGTCTAAAAGTGGCATATACAGTAAAGGAAGAATAGCTTCCAATCCGATCACAATTGTGAGCCCAAGAATTTTTGAAAAAACGCCTTTTAACTTTGGCAGGGGTATTTACCAGATCATCCTGCGTCATATTCAAAGAAGTTAAAATCGCTTGTATTTTGTCTTTCACAATGGTGATTGAAATTGGACACGTTCCGGCTAACATTTCCTGAAAATCCTCATAAAGTGAGTTTGGGGGAGGGGAAATCATTTTGGAGAATGCAGATACCGTCCGCCAAATAAATCTGTCTTCTAATGGATATAGACCCAATTCATGAATAATTATGGCGTTGGGTAGGTATCCGGGAAGCCCCAATATGTTCTTCCAAAGTCTACCCTTTAGGATGTTTAAGAGGGGCCCCAAATTCAAAAGGCAAATATCTACTGCATAAAGAAGGATGGGCTCTATCTTCATAGTATAGAATTGTATCAGAGGCAAAAGAGAGTAACGACAATATTTGGTGAAAATAATTCTCATTTGGGCCAGAAGGGGGTTAAACTTTGCAATCAACACTGAGCGCCACTTGTTAACTGACATCCCATTCGATAAGTAATAGCCCAAGTACTTAATCTCCTCTTTTCTCAAAATCACCTGAGCATTTATTGTGAAGTTGAATCTTGGAAGCTTTTTTTTAGCAGTAAAAACCAATATATGCGATTTAAGTGAATTAATAGTCATATTATTGAGCTTACAATATTCTCCAAACAGATTTAATTTATTTTGGAGTCCAAACGGCACTCTATCGAATATTATAATGTCGTCGGCAAATGCTAGCCAATGAAGCCGCATAGAACCCAATATAACCGGGAAGGAGTTAGAACCTTGCCAGATCTTATCGATGTCGGCAAGGTAAAGATTGAACAGGACCGCTGCCAAGTTGCAGCCCTGTTTGACGCCTATATACGTGGGTATGTTGTCAGTCAATAGCCCTTCCGCATTAATGCGGACTCGGTATGATGTCTGCTGGTGTAATGCTGCGATTAATGCAACTAGTGGAGATGGTATGCCATAAGCCAGCATCTTTTGCCAGAGCCGGGTACGAAGTACATTATCAAATGCAGCCGAGAGGTCCAAGGCTGCCATGTATATGGTTCCATTGGCTTTGGTATGTGCATTCCGAAGAAGATGGGCTAAGATCGTAGCGTTTAATTGGGTGCCCATTGCTCTGCGGAAACCGACCTGTGCTTTGGAGAGAATTTTTAGCTCATGTATACAGCCTTCCAATTCTGATAGAAGCAAACGTGCAAAAATTTTTGCAGCAGTGTCTATAAGGGCAATAGGCCTAAAGTTTAAGGGGTTGTTTAACACACCCTTTTTATGTATTGGAGTGATTATGGCGGTCAACCATGATTCCGGAATCTTACCAGTTATATAGATCAGCTGGTAGCAGGGAAGAAGGTAACTAGCCCAAAAGTGAGGGTCGTCTTTTAGAACGCATGGAGGAAGCCCATCAGGGCCGGCTGCTTTGGAGAACTTCAATTGGGAAATAGCCCATATGATATCTTTTAAGGCCCAAGGACAGACTCGCGGCATAGGCAAACACATGTCTGTACTCTCAATTGTGGCATAGATAGTAGGCAAGGCATATTTTTGAGAGAAATACTTCTCCCATTCAGAGCCCGAGATGGTCGCCACAGATCGAGTATCCACCTTACCTGAAGGGTTTCTTAAGATTGCCCATATCTCTCGAGTTTTTTTTTTTGCAGAGCAAACTAATCATATCTTGATTCGCGAGAGTGAAGGCAGCCTGAAAAAGAGACTTGGTCTGGTGCTTAAAGCACCCAATAATATGGTTTTTTTCACGATGGTAGGTGAGAGGGCTAAGGGCCTTTTTTCTTAAAGTAGCCAGTTCCCGATTTTTTTGCTTTTTTAATATTGCTATCTGGTTCAAGTTTGGGTTGGCATCCAAAGGGCTGCCTTTAACCGAAGCGTCCTTCGCTAAAGATAGTAGGTGATGCTGAATCATATTGATGTTTCTTTCGTTGATTTTTTTAATATTCCCCAGCGACATAAGGTCGTCATGGGTTGGTATGAGATCTCTATTCACCAAGAACACCAATTTCCTACACACGGACGGCTTCCAATTGACAGAGATGGTGTTTCTGTCGGGAACCGCCAAAGAAACGGGAGGTGAAGGGCTGAAGACCTCACACCCCATATGGAGTATTGAACACAGCATGTGGTGGTCGCTCAGACCCAAGTCTAGAATTAAGACTGGTTCAAGCAGCCCGGAACACACTTTGGATGCAAGAACGTAGTCAATAAGGGATGAGAGCTTGCCCCGTGACCATGAGATATGTGGGAAGTTAGGTGCAAATTGAATTGGGTAAATACCCCATTTTTCAAAGAAACTTAGCAAATGGTACCCTCTATGAGCAGCTTGGTGGGCATAAGGAGAAAAGGAAGGAGAAGATCCTAGTGAGTGAAAGAACTGGAGGTATGAGTTTAAGTCACCTCCAATCACAATTTCATGGTAGGGACACGAGATTGAAGCATGCCCCAACATCCTGTCGAGATCATCCACGAGCAGGGGAAAGGAAACAGACTTGGGATTCCAATACAGCGACATTAGAAGCAAAGGGACGGCCTCGGCGGGTTCAAACGACAACTCCACTAAAACGCAAGATTTTGAAGTATCAAGAATAGAGGCCACTGCTTTTAGACCATTTTTAATAAGGACAGCAATACCGCCCGAAGGACGGCCTGTAAGAATGCGACTAGCTGGCACCGAAAAACTGGAGTACCCATCGAGAGTAAGCTCGGATAGGCTCATCGTTTCCTGCAAAAATAAGATGTCGGGTTTCTGATCAAGGGCAACCCGCTTGTGCCATGCAACCAAATTGCCCAGGCCACAACAATTCCAGGATGCAATAGTCAGGCTGGCCAGTTATGAGCCTGGAGTGGGCCCTTTGATAGCTGCAGCTGTTTTTATCAGGGGTTCCAGCCAAGCTAGCCCACTCAATGCTTGGTTTAGCGATGCTAGTTGGAGTGCTAGTTGCGTAACCTGAGAGTCAGATGAATCTGTACCCAGCCCCACTGGACATACTGGCAAGGTGGGAGCTACCCAGTCAAGGTAGGCCCATGCACCATCCATGTCCAGAAATAGGCATGGAGTAAGACCGATGGAGTGGAAGTCCTCAGCAAAGTCCAACAGCATTTTAGTAATAATCTGCGATTGGACTCTTCACAGGGCTCTATGATTGTTGTGGGTTGCCAATTTGACCCAATCTAGATCTTTAGATGAAAGGTTCCTAAGGGCTGGAATTTGGAAGAAAGAGTTCATCAAAAATGACCTGTTTATGCGAGCAGGGCCGTTTGTCTCTGGATTGCTCGCCCAACCAAGAATTAATTTCATGTCCTTTGGTGTGTGCGAGAAGGACAAGACGTCAGGAATAGATTTCCCTACTGCTATGGGCGGGAGATGCATAGCCTCCACGTTAGGAGGCCATCCTAGAGACGCCGAGACCCCAGGTACTTCTAAAGGAGGAGGAGGCCAACCAAGATCCCCTCTTTCAGCACCAAGGGGGCTAGGGGAATGGTAACTACATCCGTCCCAACCAAAACGGTTTCCAGCTGGGGGGGAGCACTACTTGGAGTCAGAACAGGTGTAACTATAGCCTCGGCTGGCATCGTCGTGCTCGCCTTTCTAGGTTTGATGTTGGGAAAATAAGAATGTAACTGTGATTGGAGCTTGGCCGTGGAAGTTCCTTGAGGGCCACGGGAGGCGATCTGTGTGTTCCCAGATTTCAAAGCTGCAACCTGAAGATGTTTCCTACTTTCTTCATCAAGGTCACAAAGGGTTAGGCCAAGATCATCGTGGGTGGTCCCCGTACCCAAGTTTGCTATAGATTCGGGGATCGTCAAAGCACAGACCGGAGGTGGTGTGTAAATACTAGCTTTCTTTCGTCCAGCCTTGGTAAGGTTTAGATGTTTTTGAGCTCTTAGGAAGGACTTTCTCGCTTTACGCGAGACAAAGTGTCTTCCTTCATGCACCACGGGTCCTTCCTCCAAGTCCGAGCCTAAGTCCACTGCCAACAACGCAGGAGAAGGCGGAGCCTCAATGATGTCAGTCAGGGCAGAGGGACTATCCGAGGGAGCAGCAAGACCTTGAATAACATTGGATCCCTCTCTAGGGGGGTCTGCTGGATCCAAAAGCTGTTGGGTTGCAGCTAACTTATAAAGAAGCTGTTCAACCTGTAATATACGTTCGTGCTGGAGTTTGAGAACCTCCACCAAGTCAATAGCCTCCGAGTTAGTATGTACCATCATCAATGGGTTGGCCCCTGACACTACCTGAGAGTAAGGAATCTGTGGGACAACTTGAGAACGCATTCCCGGCTCAGTCTGGGAGCCCCGAGTGTAAGTCATAGTAGAAGGTAGGAGCTGAGGTGCTCTATGTGGGACGCTCTCCAACAGTTTTTCAAAATGGGCCAGATAGAAGGATCTGGAGTGCTCTTCAGCTAGAATAAAACCTTCCAATCTGGCCATCTTGTCTTTCATAAGAGAAAATGAAGATTGCATCTCCCTTAAAGAACAGTGTGTGAGCTCGTGTCCCTTATCCAGTAAATTGAGAATGCGTGAAATAACTGGAAAATTGAAGGGTTCATTTAGCTGCGAGTGAGAGCAGTATTCCTCTGGAGTAGAGGCCGATCTAACTTCTCCCTTTGGAGCAGTAGCATCTGCCTCTTCATTCACCAGGGAAAAGGGAACCACACCTCCTACAGACGAAGGCCCTGCCGCCGTCTCGTTGCCAAAAGGTGTGTTGTCATATAGAGTGGCAAATCCCCCTTCCAATGCCCTATGATGGAAAGTCGACGGAGCCGTCCCCTGGTCACCATTTATTTCCCTATTATTTTCGGGGGGAATGTGAAAGTGAACTTGTTCACGAAAGGGAAAAGCGGACGACGCGGGAGACGAAGGGCCCAAGGAGAGCCGCACTCGTTTACTTAATTCGCTGACAATCGTGGGTGCCAAGATAGAGGTGTCAGTGAGACAAGGAAGGCCTCGAAGGCCTTGTGTAGAAGAACAGTCTACATCAAGACCATGATTAAACACCTCACCCTCATCACCAGCATAGTCATTAGCGTCCTGGACTGAAAAAGTTGACACAGCCAAAGCCGGAAACGGACCATGCAGTGAAGGGGAGCTGGCCAAAGATGGTGCGGCTGATAAGGCAGACTCATTGTGTCCCACCTGACCCAGTCCCACCCCTCTCTCTATAGGGAGGGTAGACATGGGTAGAAAAGGAGCAGTGGCTGCCAAATTCTGAGGAAAAGCGGGGGTTAGCGAGTTAGTAATAGCCTCTGGGGCGAGGTCTTGCAGGGGAGAGCCGATTTTACAGCCACTTCTTAGAATCGGACTCATACTCAGGAGCGGTACACACCCCAAAGTCAAGCCGTAAAGTCCGCCCCTTTTTAGCCAAGGCGAAGGATAAGGCCAAGTAACAATGTGCCAAGAGCTATGTTGGCACAAAACCACACTTCGAGGCGAAGCCTCTATAGGTTTAAAGAGAGAGTTACCAAAAGGTAAACGTGGCCTCTAAACACATTGAAATAACATATAGAATAATGACAATGGAATTGCACATTTGTTTGAATTGTGGACACGATGTTAGAGGCACCCCACACAGAGCACCTCACAGAGTACCTCCCCAGTCAGTGGGACCCCCCAAATCTTGAGCTGTTAGGCCACGGTACTCAAAAATATAACAGAAATGTCAAAATAAGTTGCACTAAACTATGAACGAAGAATGACAAACCACTCGTGCCTCTAGATCAAACAGGACACTGCCGGAAGCCTGAGAACCTCCTCCGCGCTCCCGCGAACCGCGAACAGTACTTAGAATGTACTTGGCAGGTGCGCGGCGCGGGTGCGCGAGGAGGCTGGTGTTAACAAGGCTTCCTGGGCGTCACTCGACACAGGGGGGCGGGGCCTAGGGAGAAGAAACACAGAGAAAGCACGTTAGCCACACCTCCGGGACTTCACAAAGCGGGGAACACAGTTGAAACAATGAGAGGACAAAAGATAATATAACAAGGAGGGGCCCTTTCCCAGCGGGCAAATCAGGTGAAGGTGGAAGGAATAGGCAGTTCAATGGGCAGATCAATGGGCAGGGACAAGTCAGAGCATAATAGACAGTCACCTCCTTTCCACGAGCGAGGGCCAGGCAAACTGTGTGTAGCACAGTAGGACGTCCTCCAGGCGTTCAAAAAACTCAGAGCCGTACACACGGCGTCCAGAGGCAGATAGTAGTACAGCGCAGAGCAAAGGCGGCGCTGCAAAGAAAATCCAGGGAACAGCGCAGACCAGTCCGAGTCCACAGCCAACAGTACTTAGAATGTACTTGGCAGGTGCCAAGTGGGGGGAGCTTTGCTGAATTTCAGTACCTTCTTCTCTTTGTGCCAGAGTGCCCACTCGCTGACAAAGCGTTTCCGGCATTAGACACTATAGCCTGCCTGCCCACCTTAGAGGCAAGCAGCCCCTCCTGGCACCCCGCCATTTGTCCGTAGCCATTTTACTGTATTGTACCACGGAACATTTCACTGCAATTTAAAGCGGTATTTGGTGGCGGCGGTAGGGGGCACAGGGTAAAATAATAAGGGATCGGGTCATGGGGGAAAGGAGGGGGCGTATGGGGCGTGACCCCCAATGATGGTGCAATGGCTGGCACCTGGGAATGTTCCATATCTGATTGTCCTACCCATCGAGGCGTACATTGCAGCAGAGATGTGCTGTTGTGCATTGCCTGATTTGCCGGCACAGTATTAGGGCGAAGAAGGCGGATTACCAAAAGGTTTAGACATGCAGATGGGGGTGGGGGGAGGGCTGTCTGGAGGATCAAGGGTGCACATCTTCTCCTGAGCTCCTGCAGACGTGCAGCTCTGTGGTGCTTCCTCGCCCTCATGCTAAGCTCCCACTCTGATCCTGCTAGCCCCTCCAACCCCTCCTGTGCCAGACTGAACCCTGTGGAGGCCCCTACATAGTTGAAATGTCTGGCCCCCCTCGCAAGTTATCTCCTAATATGTTTTTAATTTTCTGCACCGCTTTATTTTGATCCGTTGTCGCAGGGCCCCTAAAGGGAGAGGGGCCCATAGACCGGTACCTACTTGGCTTAATGGATAATCGGGCACTGACCCCCCTCTCAGCTGGATGAGGCTCTGATGCTCACAGAGCTTCAAGGTGACACCCCAAACACAGAGACCACACTCCTACGATGTAAAGAAGTCAGTGCACATTATTTTTACAAAGCCTACATAGCAGATGCCATAATGTTGTCCATTGCGCTGCTGCGGCTCTGACCCTGCAAGCTGCCTGGTGTTTACAGATCTGACCAATGGGTCACGCTGTAATGCACGTTGTCCTCGCCACTCTACAGGCAGCCTCGGCGTCCACTATAGCATAACCTATAGCGGTTTCACCTTTTTTGGAGGTGAGGGGGAATATATTGATCATGTGCAATAACCAAAATTGAAATGCATTTTAACATGTAGGAATGTGCGATCATTCTGAAGACAGCACAGTGTGTTAAGCACTTGTTGCAGAGATCCAGGTTTCAGAGGACACAATCCCGGAAACCCAGCTTTTCCTCTCTCTGAGATTGCTAAAAAAAAAAATCTGACAGTAACACCTGCTGTGCTTCTAAACAATGCACTTACACAAAAATCACTACTTATAAAACCGTATAATATGCATGTCTAGAGTTTGGTCCCTCCCAACAAGGGATGAAAAAACTGGGCAGCCACTCTCAATGAAGAGCATAAGGCATTAGTGGTGAGAGGTGATTAGGCAGCTAAAAGTGATAATGTGGAACTAAAAACGTTGACGCTTATATCCTAGCCTTGCCATTGGACGATACTGTGATCCTGGAAAAATCATCTTATCTTACTCTACGCTACTAAGCTCTCTGCTGTGAAAAGCTTTGCCTACTGGTGGCATTGCTTAGTCCATGGCTTGTTTTCTTTTCGTGCCAGCCATTTGAGTGGAAGGCATCCTAGACAGGCGAGGCACCACCATATCACAGGTCTCTAACAAGCTTACTTTCAGGTCTGCTTGTTTGACACAAGCATCAATGCACTTTTTTGTCCAATTTCAAATGTTCTTCATCACAACATGAATAACAAACTGCGACTTTGTGTCAACAAATAACTATACACAGGTGACCTTATAACACATATTCTTTTGTTTGTTGTATTCAAATCTTTAAAATACACTATTAAAACCAGATGAGATTTTTTTTTACACTCAAAGTAATTCGTGTTCTGGTGCATGTAGACTTCCTTTCAAGAAGGAAGAAAATAAAGCTGCAGTGGAATCATTTTCCCTTTACATAACACATTTCTATTAGGATTAAATAAATTATTTTGTCATGTTGAGTTATCACGTGAGTTTTGTACTTTTCAAGTCAGGTCTACAAAGCAGGGCATTGTTTCAGTTCATGAATGTCAAACATTCGCTAATAATTACATTTGCTGTATGACAAGAACTGGGAAACATTATGATCAAGTGCCGAAATTACAGAGTGGGCTCAAATCCCAGCTTCAACATCTAACCAGTGTGTGTGATCCTGATTCATTCATTTCATATTTTACAATTTCCATTCCCTGAGTGTTTCAAAATTGTTGGCTCCTGAGAGAAGCTTAGTTCTCAGGTTTGACTCTTCGAGAAAGCCTGGCTCCTTGTTTAGCTAGCTGTAGTTTTGCTTCATATGTAATGACTATTGTTGCATTGCACACCACTGCTCACTCATGGCACTTGAAAGCTTTGGCCATACTCTAATTGCAGTCTATGTTCGGATGCATGCGCTTCCTGGTAACCTCTGATCCATATCCTCTATCCAGGCTCAGACTGGCCTATAGGGCAATAGGGCAATGCCCAAATCAAAAACACCAAATGCTATTGTGGGCCAGTTTTTGTTGATCAAAGTGGAGCACTTATTTGGCCATTGTGGGCAAGTTTGATGAGTCACTTGGCCATGCGTCTAGTAGTTTTGACCAGTGTTGCTGAATAAATATTCTTTGAAATGCCCAATTTGCATCACATTTTATCAACACCCCCCACGCCTCCCTTAGGTACTACTCAAACAGTCTGTTACAAAAGGAATGAATTGCCATTTGCAACTGTGGCCCACTTTTTCATTGGTGCTCGAGACAATTTTGTGCCCGCGTCCAAACCTGCCTCTATCTATGCCATGGTATCGGCATTTTCTTTGTTGCTTCCAGTCGTCTGTCGCATGTTATACTTTAGCACTTGTACATTATGTGAGGCTGCTAATCTGAATTCTGTGCCTATGCTAGGGGATACATAGCACTCTTGTGCGGCTACAAGTCTCTGGCCTGCATTGGTACTGCAGCCCACATAACTTCTGTGTTGCTGCTATATTTAAAATGTGGCCTGTGTGTTAATGCCCTTTTCTCTGGGATCTTGTTGCTTCAGCTGTTTTCTACTTCCCTTGAATTGCCGTGGACTCCTTGCCCCTGATCTACGAGAACAGCCTCGTGAGTTGCCAGTTAGGTTGGACTTGAGGGCAAGCCTAAGATTTGTGCTGCAGCTAGGTGGCGTTTCACAGTTTCTTGCCAGGAAAAGAGGTGCCAGTGCCTTCCAGGATCTTAATGCTGACATTGCTGGTCCAACCCCACCTGCGTCCTTCACACCAGCTGCCTCCTGTTGCCACAGTCGAATGCCACTCAGTTGAAAGTCTGCTAGGGTCACCACTAAGGCGATTGGGCCTATTGTAGGTATACGCACATGTGACGGGGCCAAACTGCCTGGTGGTTACACCCAAGGTTTTGTCACCGTCCCGGTCGGCCAAAAAGTAAGTACACAGGTTATTTGGGAGAAACGGAACCGTGATTCACTTCCTATCAGAGTTACTTTAGACACCTTTCCTTTTCAGCATTCTCTATCGTCCTACTAAAGACGAATTGCGTAACATCTAGTCAAGTGCCTCATACCCGTCAACGTTTTCAAACCAAAACAGGAGTCGTGTGGGCTTCCTCTCTGCCTGTACTAGAAGTGTCCTCCTGGCAGACATTTGGGGAAACTGGTGGATTTTGAATACACATGCTTCTGGTATTATTGGCCAGAAATTAACTGGATTTAATACCTCTTTCGAAAGGAGATCGGCAGTGGCTTCCCCAAGTAGGCTGGGGCGAGGGGTAGTGTAAAATGATGCATTTAAAAGCAGACGAAGGCTTAAATGCCATATCACATACGATTAGCTCCAATGACCCATTCAGGTAGAACATTAAGGGCCCGATTCATGGAAGTGTTTTATAATGGCACAATCCTATAGGAAAACGTTCCATGAAGCAGGCCCTAACTGTTCCTATGTAAATATAGCACCCTTCTGCCAATAATGTTGGCCTCCCTGTGCATGGTTCTGTAAGAAAGGAGGGCAGGGTGTGTTCATCGGATAGCAGGAAGGCAGAAGCATAGACCGTTGGTGTTGATGCCTGCAGACCCGAAGTAACCATTACCTGTGTGCCAGTATGAAGATATCTATGTTGTTTGTGGTTGTGTGCGGACCGGGCAGGTTAGCCCTATGGGTAGCCCTCGAGTTGTGAAGGGCAGAAATTGACAGAATAACAGGGAGTGTGAGTAAAAAATGAGAGTCATCTTTTTCCTGTCTTCTGCGTCCCAGGCATTTAAGTATTTGATACAAACAGTGCACCATTTACAAACTCTGTGCCAGGCTGAGCTAAGAGCGTGAGACAAACAGTGTGCCATTTAGCACCTGTGTAAGGCTGGACTAAGCACCTGATACAAATTGTGCACTGCTTACAGTCTGCATGCTAGGCTGCACTAATAGAATTATATAAATTATGCACTGCTTATCGTCTGCAAGCTAGCCCGCACGAAGAGAACGATATGAATAGTGCACTGCTTTCCATCTGCTAGCTAGGCCGCACTAAGAGAATGATATGAATAGTGCACTGCTTATAGTATTCAAGGCATTCCTGCCACTATCATTCCCACTCAGATTTACTCCTCTTTTGAATGCCTTGACTGCAGGCTCTCAATCTCTCCTAACCACTCTCTTACTGTTGCTACTCTCTACCGGTCTCCCAGGCAAATCTCCTCTTTTCTCTCTGAATGGGCTGACCTCTCCTCCTCCCTCCTTGCCTCAACCATTCAGCTCCTCCTCCTTGGTGACCTCAACATCCACCTCGATTCTTCCTGTCCCTCATCTCTGCTCTTTCGAAACCTCTGTGATTCCCTCTTCCTCTCTATCCTTCCCTCTGGCCCGACGCACTCTGCTGGATACACACTTGATGTCATGATCTCCCCTAGCCTCCCCCTCTCTACCCCTCGGACCACTCCTCTCTCCTGGAGTGACCACTGCCTTCTCTTCTCCCATCCACCCCAAGTGTTAGATAGTGCGGGTAGGGGAACTGTAGGCTTGCAGATACAGCCCCCAATTGCAGGGTTGCCAGGAGGCAGTGCAGGTGTGCAACTGGGAGGGCAGGGACCAGGCCCCGTGGTTCATAGGTTAGCCAGGAAGCCAGTGCAGTATCTGACAGGAGATCAGTAAGGTAGCGGAAGAGAGAAGGCAGAAGCAAAGAGAAAAGTCTTGAACTGCTTCCGGAACTGGAATTGGCTTTGCTCAAGTTTCAGAGAGGCTGCAAGGCTGTTCCATAGGGAGGTGCCGGCTGAAGCGAGAGATCTGCCCCCAGCTCGTTGCTTGGAAAAGCGACTGACCCTCAAGTAGTTGGAGGTGGAGGAGCGAAGAGCTCGAGAAGGAAGATACTTCAGAAGAGAAATCTGGAGATATTTTGGTCCTAGGTCTCAGAAGGCCTTGTGGACAATGCAAAGGGTCTTGAACTTGATCCTTGCAGCCACTGGGAGCCAATGGAGAGATTTCAGTGCTGGAGAGATACGATCCCTGGCCTTGAGGCAAAGGACAAGTCTTGCAGTCCTGTTCTGGATGAGTTGTAGAGGATGGAGAGTAGAGGCTGTCGGATTTATAAAGAGGTTGTTACTGTAGTCAAGTCTAGAGAGAACCAGACCTCTAGAGACAGTGAACTTCTGGGGGAAGGAGAGGAAAGGAAGAATACCACTGAGTAGGTGCAGTTGGTAGTTTGACTTATTAGATAATTGGAGATGTGAGAAGATAAGGAGAGTGTGGAGTCGACGATAACGCTGAGGTTCTTACCTTCACAGGTTGGAGCAGGGAGAGGGCCAAGGGAGGCAGGCCAGAGAGTGAGGGGAAAGAGAGGTGCAGGCGAGCCGATGAGGAGGATCTCCATCTTGCTGGCCTTCATGCAAAGATCATTGGCAGCACACCAGTCTTGTCTTGCAGACAAACAATCTGGGATGAGAGAAGGAGAAGAGGCAGCAGAGGGGAGCCTGAAAGCGAGCCGGGTGTCATCCGCATATCACTGGCAGTTGGAGGAGAGAGCAGCAATGCAGTGGCGAGAGGTGCCAGCTATTGGGTGAACAACCAGGGAGAAAGGTTAGACCCCTGGGGAACACTGCAGGTGGAGAGAGAGATAGAGGAGAGGAAGGACCCAAGTTGGACCTGAGCGGGTCGGTCAGAGCCTGATCGGTGATGGCCAGGTTATCGCGGAGCCGGTTGAGCAGGATGGCATGGTTGACCATATCAAAGGCAGAGGAGAGATCAAGTAGGATGAGGATAGGGGGAGATTAGAGTCAAGGTTAGAGAGCAGGTCTTCACAGATGTTCAGGAGAGCAGTTTCCGTGCTTCTGGCAGCTGTGAAGCCAGACTGATGGTCATGGAGACCACCAATAGATTCAGTGTGAAGATGAAACTGGGAGATGCCCAACTTGTCTAGGAGTTTGCCCAGGAAAGGGGTGATAGAGATCGGGTGATAGTTAGCCGGAAGGGATGGGTCGGCTGACTCTACAGGATACAGATGCAGACTTCTATTTTCCTGACAGTTGGGTAACCTATCCAAATAGCAGAATATGCATAGGAACCCTTGTTTATGCATCATCACAAAAGACTTTTAATATAAGTAAATACTCCTTCATTTTCCATGCATCTTCAAAATGCCTTTTATAAAAGGCACAGCATTTTACCTATAGGTACTCTGTGGAGAACATTGCAATTTCTTTTTTACCATGCTCCTTGCTCGTAGTCTTTAAATGAGTCTTTCAGAGATGTATGCAGGAAATGCAGCATATGGAGGCCAAGGCAGACAAGTTATGGTTTTTCATGTGATTCTGAAGTGTGCGCTTAGTTTCTATTATTTATAAGGTACAAGTCCCCTTGTATACTTTTCTTTTATCTTGGCCCAATGTCAAACCACCATGTGCAGCAGCAAAATCCAGTAGAAACCATTTCCAACTGGCCAAATGAGATGTCCTCCAAGGTTGTATGAGATTCATGTGGGTGTCTTTGTGGGACCATTTTGGAGGGACTGGAGTCTGTTGACTGGAAGCTTGGACGGAACACTAGGATCAAAGAGATTGTTAGACAATCACAGCGACTCCCTCAAATAATGGAAGGCTTGGCCAATCTGTACATACCAAGTGATCCATTATACATGTTGCATCCTTTTCCAGGGCATAAACAGAATCTCTTCTTCCATTTGCTCCGCCTCTCACACTAGTAAAATGGCCCTCGTCTTCTCTGGGGTCTTCTCTCAGGCTTCTTCCATGCACCCCTTGTTTGAAATGCCTTGTCTCTGTGGCTCGCCAGCCGGCAGGAATCTGCCAGTAATAGTGGGCCACCACTCCTTGCCTATGCCGAAGAAGCTTAATATGCAGGGGCATTATGCATATATGCATGGGATCTATGGAGTGTAAACCTAGCTGGGAATCACCGGAGCGCTGTGCACTGAGGACGCACCCAATGGGGGCCAGGGGCTGGATTACACGCAGGGTGCAGAGGTGCTAGAAGAGCTGGAATTGGAAGGGTGCGCAGCGGAGCTAGGAGCTCTGGAGGGGGAGAAGTAGGGCTGAGTGTAGAGATTAGTGATGGGCGAGATGTTCTTTGAAGAGTAGGGTCTTTAGGTCTTTCTGGAACATGGTCGGGCCAGTCTTACCCACAGAGACACGGTGCATAGCATAATCATTTAATTGCATTATACTGCTGTTTTACACAGCTCCAAAACCTTCAGGCAAAGGGGTGCCGCTGCAGGGCGCTTACAAGTCCAAAGTGGAGGGTTTTTGAGTTAGCATTGGGGATATTTGGGTCCGGCTGAGATAGGTGCCTCCTCATAGGCAGGCATGAGCATGCGCAGAAGATAACTGGCATGCACAAAGGGAAGGAGGATGTCTGGGGAAAAAATACTTATGGGGCAAAGGTGGGTCTTTCCTCTCTGAAGGAAGGTGCTGTGAAGGCTTGACAGGGCGAGTACGGCACTGCTTTAGAGAGTGAGGGAGAGGCACCCGATAGTTACTACTCGCGGCTCTCAAGCAAACGTCTATGGAAAATGTTGGTCCTCATTTTTGCTTTCTGGAAATATCAGCCAATGAGTTACAAACAGCTTTCTCTGGATTCATTCGTGGCCTGTGGATATTTGGTCGTCTGCACTGCCATGGAGACGCAAAGAGTTGATCCAGGCCCACCTAGGAACTAGTTATTGGTGTGTATTGGTGTCTGGTGGTGTGCATGGACACTTCTATGCAGCTATTACCCTTGTCCATTGATCATTGTCTTGAGAGTGGATGTGTTACCTTTTGCAGGATTTGCAATCATAAGAACACTCACATTCCGGACCCTCCATCCATAAACGTCTCCAATCTCCTTTTGGGGGCGTGGCAAAAAATAATAAAGGGGCTCACTAACAGGCCGATTCATGGAATTAATGTGCACTGAAAATATCGGCGCAAGCGTGCGAAAACGTGCGAATCGCAGTGAAAGTGCGAAAATCGCAGTGTAAGTGCGAATATCGCAGGGAAACCAGCGCACATCTATTCATGGAAGTCTGTACGCGAGTAAAATCTGGGATGTGCGCTGAAAAAGTGCGCGGCGCACGCTGGCGCACAGGTCATCTAATGCATGCGTTAAGGCCACAGCGAAAGCGCACATAGCGCGGCGCACATAACAAAAATAGGCGGAACACAGGGCGTGACACGCGGAATGGGGAACAACTCGTGAAAATGTGGGCATCACGGGGGAAGTACAGGAGGCAAGTGCGCGGAACGCCCACACGCTCGCCTACAACACGTATTCATGGAATTGAATAGGGCAAAACAGCGCAAGGGCAAAGACGCGCACAGGCCTAAACACGTCCGCCACACGAAGGCAGGCGGTCGCGTCCCTGCGCATGAAAAAAATGTGCGCCAAAATGTGCGCCCACAAAAAGCAGGTATATACAGCTATGTAGAATGTCCCATACTGTGGGCCTCTAGGACAAATGACGTGCAAAGGGGTACGCGACAAACTCGGACACCCGCTGTGTGAAAAATAGCATGTGCGTGTATTTCGGGGGTTCGCGTGAAGTTTCACACGCGATAGGCCTTGGTTGAGCGGGGTACGTGTAAATCTGGGGTTCGCGGGAAGTTTCACACGCGATTGGCCTGGGTACGTGTATTTCAGGGGTGCGCGTGAAGTTCCACACACGATTGGCCTGGGTACGTGTATTTCAGGGGTGCGCATGAAGTTTCACACGCGATTGGCCTGGGTACGTGTATTTCAGGGGTGCGCGTGAAGTTTCACACGCGATAGGCCTTGGTTGAGCGGGGTACGTGTAAATCTGGGGTTCGCAGGAAGTTTCACATGCGATTGGCCTGGGTACGTGTATTTCAGGGGTGCGTGTGAAGTCTCACACGCGATTGGCCTGGGTATGTGTATTTCAGGGGTGCGCGTGAAGTCTCACACGTGATTGGCCTGGGTACGTGTATTTCAGGGGTGCGCGTGAAGTCTCACACGCGATTGGCCTGGGTACGTGTATTTCAGGGGTGCGCATGAAGTTCCACACGCGATTGGCCTGGGTATGTGTATTTCAGGGGTGCGCGTGAAGTTTCACACGCGATTGGGCCTGGGCGAGCGGGGTACGACTCACCGCCTGCCTTGCGTGTAGAAGAACGCGTAACCAACACCCACCCGCTGTGAAGTAATAGCGTGTGAACCCCAACGCCTGGAAAACACACGCACCGCACCCCACGAAAAGCACGTACAGGCCCGTGCACGATACGTCACAGACGCGTTTACGCGCTGAGGGCCTTTGGTCCAATGAAATCGCGTATGCGTGCTGACACGCTTACACACTAAGGGCCTTTCCTCGAATTACACGCTGACGTGCAAGAATTTCACGTGCCAAATCACTCCGTATCAAGCTGGCCACGTGAAAACACATGGAAGACCACGCTCCTGCCCAAAAGGCCGAATTACTGCCCCCCAGAGCCCCGAGCAGCCTCCCACGAGCCATCTGCTGCTGCCTGCCTGCCTGCTGCCATCATGCCCTGCCATTTTGTGCCTGCGCATCTGCCATCTGCAGGGGTCCAGTTGTTGTGTCCACTCCTGCTGGAACAGAAGACTCCCGACTGGTATACCATCGCTCCACAGCCAAGCCCCAGGACCTAGTTGCCCACCCACGCCCCTCGGGGGTCGCCGTGTCGGGGAAAACACCATCTGAGACCACTGGCGACCCCCAGCCAGAGGGGCAGAGGGCCACCATCTTCATTCAGAAGGATGTTGGTGTCCTGGTGGAGCTTGTCCTGGGGCATTATGATGCCCTCTTCGGATCATCACGCACCAACAAGGAAGGACAGGACAGGATCTGGGATGACTTTGTGGTTGCCATTAACGCGGAGGGGGTGGCAACCTGCAACATAAAGCAAGTCAAGAAGCGCTGGGAGGACTTGAGGTCCAGGACCCTCTTAAAGGCCCGGCGCCTCGTTGAGGGGGGCCGGGGCCGCATGAGTACCATCCAGCTGAGGGTCCTGGAACGCGTACGCCCAGCACTCCACGCCCAGATCCTTGAGAGGCAGACCTGTCTCGAGTTGAGCGGTAAGTGGCCAGGCATTGCTGTGTGAGATGGGGCATCTTGCAGTGTGCTGGTTGTCTGATACTTGCCTGCATGTGTGACATAGGCCATGTACGTATGTGTGTGTGCAGGGACATCATGGTCATGCATGTGAGACCAGTAATGTGTGAACCACATGGTTGGTGCATGTGTTTAAATGCAACATGGGGAGCTCTATGCGGAATGGGCACATGAGAGCATGCCAGTCTCTGTTCCTGGACATGGGTGGGGGTGAGGGATGGGTGCTGATGCCATGTACATGTATGGTGTCCATGTCTGTGTGTCTGACCTGCGTGTCTGTGACTTGTGAATGCCATCGATGCATGACACATGTCTGTGACAATGTTCAGATTCACTGATGCAGCCTAGTCATCCTTGTATCCACTGTGTCTGGGGTGTACGAGGCCAGATGGATGAAACTACGGTGAAGTGTGTGCATGTGATAGGCATGACCCATGATGCATGTGAGTCTCAAACCAACATTGTATGTTTCAAGAGTCCCTTGGAAATGTATGCTAATGTCCATAGCATGTGCCATGCCTGTTACTGCATGTGTTTTGCCTGCACTGACCCATGTGTTGTGGAGGGACATGATGGAAGTGATGTTTGAAAGTGCCACTCATCTGCTATTGCTTCCTGTCTAGGGGACCATTGTACAGTACCCTGATGCTTGTGTTCTATGTCTCCCTCTACACAGCGGCAAGTGAAGAAGAGGGCGGAGACGGCGCTGTGGAGCAAAGCGGCGGGGATGCCCCCACGGCTGCAGCGGAAGGGGTGGGTGAGCCCCCACAAGGGCTTGCAACGGCGGGAGACGGTGTGGAGCCATCCAGGTTGGTGGTTTCCACAGAGGAGGAGGAGGCCGCTACTGAGCTGCACATGGGGCCTGGTGGGGGTGGTACCACTGGTGCAAGTGGTGCAGGGCAGGGGCAGGAGGCAGCACAGGTCGCCGTGGAGGGGCCTGTGCATGTCACTGTCCCTGACACTGTGACTGCACCACCATGCACCAGCAGGGATGCCCCATCCCTGGCCCGTCCGCAGGTAGGGGGGATGTCCATGTCATCTGACACTCCTCTACCTGCGGACGAGGGGACCCCTGGCCGCATTGGAGAAGCTCATGAATGGTGTTGCGTTGCGCAAGGGTGTCATTCGTGATGACGTGCGTGCTTTCCGGGGAGAGCACGCACGTCATCACGAAGAGCAGCGTGCCATCTTGGCCCAGTTGGGAGCGACCATGGTCGGGGGTTTCATACATGTGTCGGCCACTCTGGCGACCCTCTTCTCCTCTGTGGAGGCTATGCGCCAGTCGTTCTCCATGCCGTCTTCCGGCCCAGATGCCACCAGGGCCCCCTGTGGACCTGCCCTGACCAACGCAGCCAGCTCGGTGGGGCTCCCATCCCTGCCACAGTCGGGGGTCGGAGGTCCAGCAGGGGTGGACACACCAGCAACTGGACCCCAGCAGATGGAGGATGTGCTGGCATCATCGGGCAGGGCACGTTCACGACGGCTTCGGTGGATTCCATCAGCTTGGATGCCGTCATGCTGGCAGAGGCAGTTGCGTCGGAGGCAGCGGCAGGCTCGACGTGGGAGGCATCATGGCTCGGGCCATCTACATCAGAGGGGCAGGCATCGGCCGGAGGGCAGGAGAACCCTGGAATGGGAGTGTCTTCCGGTTGGCAGCGGTTGGGTCAGCAGATAGGTGCGGAGCGGCGGCGGGCGGAGGAGGTACGGCTCACAATGGTCAGGGCGGAGAACTCCATGCGCAGGGCGCTGAAGTGGGCTGAGTGCCTCGAGGGTATACGCAGGGAGTTGGAGCTGGACACTGCATTATCCCTGCAAGACCTCGGGGCCAGTGAACATGCCCGCCTCCAAGCCATTGATCAGGAGTTCGATGATGCCCTGGCCCATGACATCAACCAGTGAGCCGTTGGACTTGCCCGCCGCCATTGTATATAGTTCATTAGTGTTAAGTTTCCATTCTTTTTTTCTTTCCTTTGGGGCGCATGGACTATGCCCCACATTTTTGTACATAGTTGTTTCCTCTGTAGGCTTTTTTGTAGGTTTCCTTTAACCAGTTGGGCTCATGGACCCAGGATTTCATCCTTGTAAATAGTTGGAGTGTGCATTTGTCGGCTTTTTCTTTTTTGACTTTTCCATGGAGCAATGGATTTTACTTTTTATTTTCCCTTGGATTTGATTTTTTGAACTGTGACTTTGGACAACATTTCTTTTTGGATTTCTTTTGCTTATGTTTTCTTGATTTTCATAATTTATCGGACATGGACCATTTCTTTTGTTATTCCCATTGTTGTGTGTTTATTTTGATTTACGTTCATGTTATCTTTAATATATATTTTTTTATACTTCCATTTGTGGTATCATCTCATTGGTTTCATGCATGTCATGATATGTGTTTTGACATTCACTTGCACCCATTGTGTGTGTGTGACGGACATGTGTTCATTTACATACTTGCCATTGGGGTTGTATCATGTAATTTGCATTTCTATGTGGGTGGATGCAATACTTGATTTGGTCTTTGGCATGTGGAGGCTGGCCATAAGGGCCAGGGATCTAGATTGTGATGAAGTGTTGGCTGGGGGACATGTGTCAGGGCCTGCTGGCAGGTGGCCCGCACTGCTGGGGGGTGGAGGAGCAAGGGGACATGAGTGGGGGCCTGCTGGCAGGTGCCTCTCAGTGCTGGGGAGTGGGGGCGCAAGGGGACATGAGTGGGACATGAGTGGGGGCCTGCTGGCAGGTGCCCCTCAGTGCTGGGGGTGGGGGTGCAAGGGGACATGAGTGGGGGCCTGCTGGCAGGTGCCCTGCACTGCTGGGCGGTGGGGGTGCAAGGGGACATGAGTGGGGGCCTGCTGGCAGGTGCCCTGCACTGCTGTGGGGTGGGGGTGCAAGGGGGTAATGCGTTGGTGATCACTAGTGCAAGGTGACATGTGGCTTGGATGGTGGGGCATGCCCATGGTGGATGGGCTGCCTGCGTGACATGACCAGGGGTGCAGGGTTGTCCCCTGTGGTGTGGTCTGCCTGCAGGGGCCGTGGAGGGTTTAGAGGGAACACCTGGGAGGACCCACACTGCCAATTCACGTGTAGGACTCCCCTGCACCCCCAAAATACACGTACCCCACTCGCACAGGGCCTAGCGCATGTGAAACTTGCCCGCACCCCAGTAATACACGTACCCTGCTGAAATCGCGTGTGGAACTTCCCGTGCACCCCTGTAATACATGTACCCTGCTGAAATTGCGTGTTAAACTTCCCCGCACCCCAGAAATACACGTACCCTGCTGAAATCGCGTGTAGAACTTCCCCGCACCCCAGAAATACACGTACCCTGCTGAAATTGCGTGTTAAACTTCCCTGCACCCCAGAAATACACATACCCTGCTGAAATCGCGTGTGGAACTTCCCGCGCACCCCAGTAATACACGTTCCCCGCTCTGCGTTTGCTGTTTGCCAGCCCTGTATACTGGTCCAGGGTTAGCGCAGCCCTTTGTGCTGAATTGGGAATTTTGATGGCTTTTCCTTGCGCGAGGGCGTTCTTGGGGGGCGTAACTGGCGCTGCTGCAAGGTCGCTGCGCCACTCTGCGCCACGGCTGCTTTTGGAGGCTAAAATCCATCAATACGCTGTGCGCAGATATCGATATTAGCGCACGCGGCTGCCGCAGACATTCGCACAAGCACACTGTGCGCCACCTGCGTGCGCCACTTTTGTGTGAAATTCTATGAATTACCCTGTAAATGTTTGGGACCCAGCCTCGCCAAAGCCCATGAAAGCCCCGCAATCAATGATTCGAAGCCTTTTTCAAAGTGGCGGTATTCCTCATTGCAGGGGTTGCTGTTGCAAACTGGTGCGGTGGGTGGGTGGGGGGTTCCAAAATTAGCAGCCTGGCAATATAGAGATGCGTTACATTAAAGGAAGGTGGTGGCTGCAGGTTTCGTAAATAAGAAAAGTGGCTTACTTTTTAGAAACCTGATGCACTCGCTGGCCTCATAAAGACATATTTTATCACCATTTACAGCTGGAAAGCACAACATTGCCTCTCCAATCTTTCCACCCAGCTCAGAATGGTGGTGCTGGAAACTGGAGGGGAGAAGGCCACCTTTCTACACTAATGTTATCCCGGTCACAGTTTTGGACGCTGAGTCTATTCGCTTTAGTCAGAATGGTACACAAGTCCCTTACTTTAGCATCACTTTAACATTGGGAAGAGAGCACATTAATCATTAATAATAGCACTCTCACACATTGCTGATAATACCATGGGCAAAAGCAGATATTTGCTAAATAAGGAAATTGGAGGTGACGACGGGGTGAAACCCTTGAGGAGGCGCCCAGATAACAAGGCAGCATACTGCTTCCTCCCCCTGGGTAAGGGGGGTTGGGCAAAAGCCTGCGTCGCCAGGTGATTTAGCCCGGGAAGAATGTGAGGGGGCGGGAAGCCCGCCAAACATGCCGAGAAGCCTGCAAAAGGGCAACAATGGAAGGGGGCGTGCCCTTGAGGATAAGAGTGGTGCAGAGTGCTGGCAGCACCATCTTTTCACCCAACAAACGCCAGAGGAACGAGGTCGGGAGCAGTTTTTGGACAGAGGGAAGCAGTCAGCTGTGAACGGCTTCGTAGTAGACGGCGCGTGTACCAGGAGGCCGCCATGAAGATGAGGAACATCCCGACGGGAATACGGCTGCGAGGAAGGCGCTGGCGTGGAAGAGCAACAGTAGGCAGCAGAGCTGGGACTCGAGCCAATGCGCGGTGCATGTGCCTGAAGGCCGCTGCAGCTGTCGTGTGGAACATGGGAGATTGGAAGCCGCACGGTGAGTTGAGGGTGAAGAGAGGGCATACTTCCACGTCTGCAGTATAGTGCGCTCACGGCCCTAAGCCGCGCCCAGCTCGAGGAGCTGCAGCATGCAGTGTGTGGGTGGCGAACGTTTGAATGGAATGCTCACGTTTGAATTGCAGTATTGCGGCGGAGCAGAAAAGACAAGGGGCCATGGCAGTGAACAAGGCGAACATTTGATAACATTTTATGACATTTGAGCCTTTGAAACAGCAGCAGCTCCCAGAGTGGTGCATGTGCCTGGCGGGCCGCGGCAAAGGGAGATACGTCTCAGGACACTCAGACTGAAACAGCAGCTTCAATATCCGAATCAATAAATCATTTCCGCAACAAGCAGCACACGCAGAAATAGCAAGGTACTGAGAATGGAAGGCGGCAGTGTGTGTGCTGGGAAAGCCGCTGCCGGAAGCAGGTCGCAACGTGCAATTGCAAGCAGGGAAAACTCTAGTAAGACTCAGGCCGCGGCGGAGAATGTATAGAACTACACAAGGCCCGTTACAAGATGGAGGTGCAGGGGCCTGGCACACCAGGCACTAGCAGTATTGAAAGGGACTTGGAGCAGTTCCTACAAATGGCTAGAATGGCTCCAGCCAGGCACAGGGCAAACTGGCTGCAAAGGGTGGCTACAGAGCTCGATGGAGAAGTAGCTGGTACTTCAAATGACCGGTCACAGTCCCCTTTGTTGTTTCCCATCTACACAGAGGAGCAGGCCATGCAGGAGTTACTGGCCATTGAAGAAGAGGAAGCTGGGTCCAAAAGAAAAAGGACTTTAACTGCAAAGCTAAGGTGATTAGACAGCAGAATGAAGCAGCCAAGAAACAAAAGGAAGCGGAGAAAGCAGCTGGGGGAGATAAAGGCAGAGGGAAGAAGCAGGTGCCTGTTGCCAACCTGGCAGCTTCGCCTGCAGGTGTTCCAAGGGAACAGTGGCAGAGGACTCAGCACGCATGCGGCCACCATTGCGGCGATGGCACCAGAGGGACCTTCATCCTTGGAGAAAGTAAAAGGTATAGTGATGCAATGTTTGCAAGCATGGGGCAATGGGGTGAATGGGCAAATGCTGTGTGGGAATGTTAATGCTTTTAATCAGGTGGGGAGGAATGCTGAAGTGGTTCACCAACAGGGGGTTGCCCAAAGTGGCGTGGGGCCCAGCCATGAGGGGGCTGTGGATCCTGGCACACCGGGCCAAGCAGGTGGAGTGCCTAGGGAACTGCCACAAGGGGTGGCCATGCATTCACAGCAGGGGACCGGAATGGCAGCCAGCACCCAGGGGCATGGAGAGGTTTTTCGGAGTAGTACCAATTATGGGAGAGGGATGCCAAGTTGTGCACCAGTACGAGGTAAGTGGAATGCATTAGTGTGGCATATCCCAACAGCATTCAAAGAGAGGATTTGGCAAAAGGAATTCATTGATATTTTCAGCCTCCTTGACATAGAGCCAATCAGGCTGGACATGCACCAGATTTCAGAAAAAGAAAGGCAGAAGAAAGACAGAGAGAAGGTTAAGAAGGAGGAGAATATTCACAACTGGCTTGCAGAGTTCCAATGCTGGCATCCATTATGGTAGAGAAATTCCCTGAGGAAGCAGGGGCGTTATTTGCCTATGAGCAATACATTCATACCGCCTACTTAACGTATGGTGGAGAAGCATGGTTGAAATATGAAAGGGGCTTCCGTTTGAAAAAACATATTAGGCCAGCTATGTCATGGAATGAAGCCGATGTGACTGGTTACATTGAAAAGATGGTATCAGCAAAAGAGGTGGGGCAAAGGGCACAAGGGGAGAGGACCTATTAGAAGAAAAAGAAATGGACATATGGGGACAGGAAGAGACGATCCTTTCGCGGCCCCTCCTCCTGGAATAGTAAAACCAGCTATCAGCAGGAGGAACAAGTGACAAGCTGGAAATTTGAGCAAGGCTATTGCCCCTTTGGCAAAATTTAAGCATGCGTGCACCAAATGTGCAGGGAGTCATAGCACGACATCATGCGATGGGGGAAAGAAGAGCTCCAACCCCAAGCCAAAGGAGAATGCTAAGCGAAATTGACACCCCTCTGCCCTCACACATACGCGTGCTGAAATGATGCCATTCCTAAACTTTTACCATAATAGTTCAGATGCTAAACTGATTTGGGAGGGCTTTGGGGGGGGGGTTGTAAGGCCAGTAGGTAGCATGGAGGCTGACAACTTGAAGTCAGTGCTAAAAATGACTGAGGTAGTGGAACAAAAAATTGCAAAAGAAGTTAGTCCAGGTAGGGTGGCCGGTCCTTTCACTACCCCCCCTTTCAAGAACTTTAGGGTATCATGCTTGGGTTTGGTGCCCATGAAAGAAGCAGGGCAGTTTCGCCTCATCCAACGCCTATTCTTCCCAGAGGGATTATCAGTAAACGAGGGCATAGCAGAAGAGAACTGTAGGGTGCATTATGCCTCCTTTGAGGATGCAGTTGAACTGGTGAAGGCCATGGGGACAGGGGCTCTAATGGGGAAAGCAGACATTGAGTCAGCCTTCAGGTTATTACCAATCAATGAAGGGAGCTATAACTTGCTGAGCTTCAAGGTCAATGGCTTGTATTATTATGACAGATTCTTGCCTATGGGTTGCTCAATTACGTGTGCGTACTTTGAAAAAAGTAGTACGTTTTTGGAATAGGCGGTAAAGCAGAGCTCCGGGGATGGGAAAAATGATGCATTACTTGGATGACTTCTTGTTCATCGGTAGGAAAGGAACAGATGAATGTTGCTCACTAATGAACAGGTTTAAGGCATTGAGGCAGGAGCTGGGGGTTCCCCTAGCGAAAGGAAAGACAGTGGGTCCTCTCGCAAGGTTAACATTCTTGGGAATCAGGATTGATTCAGAGGCACGGATAACAAGGCTTCCAGTGGAAAAAATGGAGAACCTAAAGGACACTATCAAGGAGTTGAGGGGCAAGAACAATGCCACATTGAGGGAGCTTTAATCATTGGCAGGGAAATGTAATTTCGCTGGGAGGGTGATCCCAGCTGGCAGGGTGTTTGCCAGGAGCATTGAGCTAAAGACAGTGAGGCTGCAGTATACACCCCAGCACGTGTGTTTGGGTGCTGAAGTAAAGGAGGACCTGAAGATGTGGGAGGGTTTCTTGGATAAGTTCAATGGGGTCCTACTGTGGCTTTAGCAGTGGGCTAGTAGCAATAATTTGAGACTCTTTACAGATGCTTCAGGTGCCCACGATTCTGGGGCAATACTAGGGAATGAGTGGTGCGGGTAGGCTTGGCCGACAGCATGGCATGAGGAGGGCATAACAAGAGACATCACATTGCTGAAATTGTTTCCCATCGTAGTTGCATTCAGGCTATGGAAGGAGCCACTGGCCAATAAAAGGGTGAGCTTGTCATCAGATAGCCTAGCAGTGGTATAAATCATAAATCAAGGGACATCTAGCAATTTAAGGGTGCTGAGGTTGCTCAGGGAGCTGACAACAAGCCTTCTCAGGTTAAACTCTGATGTTAGAGCACGGCACATGGCAGGGGTAAGGAACGTAGCAGCTGATTCTCTCTCTCATTTACAGTGGGGAAGGTTTTGGGAGAACAGACCAGAAGCAAGCGAGAGGATGACCCCATTCAAGGGCCATGGTGGGGTATGATTGGGAAAATTTGAGCACACTGATTGACACAGCATTGGCGCCAGGCATGGGAAGACGATACAAAGTGTGTTGGGAGCAATTCTAAGCACCAAGAGGGATCGCCAGTGCGTGCCTTCATCGGGTGTGGCTGGCAGAATCAGAAAACTAGAGCCTGGGTAGCTTATCACTTGTCAGTGATAGCACACTACCATACGCTGGGAGGGATGCCGTATCCCACTAAGGAGCATTACGTCATGATGGCTATGAAAGGTTGGGCGAAGCGCACTGAGAAAAAGACCGATCCCAGGCGACCCATAGATATTCTGAAATTGCACAAGTTGACAGGAATACTTCCAAAAACATACTGGAGTGAAGGAGAGATGGTACTGTTCAGGGCAGCCTTCACTTTGGCCTTCTTTGGGTCTTTCAGAGTAAGCAAGTTCGTTCCAGAGAATAAAGAGGGCCGGGATTCAGAGTTTTTGAGGCATGAAGATGTTACAATGGCAGAGGATCAGGTCCTCATACATCTAAGGAAGTCGAAGACGGATCAGAAGGGATGAGGAGAGCGATCACACTCTACTGTATTAAGGAAAGCCCAGTTTGCCCGGTAGCTGGTCTGGCCGCATACCTGCAAGTAAGACGGCCCGAGGGAGCAGGCTCACCCCTATTTTTGCACAGTGATGGGATGTCCCTGAGCAGGTACCAGTTCAAGAGCGTAATGGGAGACATGGGAGTGACAGAAGTTTCTTTTGGGACCCATTAATTCAGAATCAGGGCAGCCACATCAGCAGCGGGGCTGGGCATGAGGCCAGAAGCAATTATGAAAAAAGGGGTATGGCAGTCTAGCTGTTTCAAGAGATATATAAGGCTGGACAAAATGTGATGTTAATATGCCACATTCTCATCTCCTCTCGAAAACAACAGCTCAAAGGAGGAAGTGGTCTGTGTGGATGGTGGGTCATTCTTTTGTGACAAAGGCCAAGGATAAATGGACGATGGAAAGGGAGAGGATGACGGGTGGCGATTATCGGATCTGGTGGTATGGGATGCCCAGGATGAGATGGGGGCAGCTGCACGGTCACGTGCAAAAACTGTGTAGTAGACATTGCAGGTCTGAGATGTTAATAATTCATTTGGGGGGTAATTCCCTTACAAGCTTTGGCAGAAGGGTATTAATGAAGGAAATGATGGGCCCCCGGCAGGAATTGGCCTCCCAGTTTGGAGACACAGAGATCGTCTGGTCCAAAATTATATCAAGGCAAAAATGGAGGGGAGCTGAAAGTCATTCAGCTGTGGAAAGATCGAGGAAAAAGTTAAATGGCGCAATGGCCAAGCTCTGCAGGGGCAGAGATTTCACTCTGGTCAGGCACGGTTTGATCAACCTAAAATCACTGGAGTACTACGAGAAGGACAGAGTGCATTGGTCTCTGGCAGGCATGGATTTGTTTTTTTGGAACTTGTGCACAAAGCTGCTGGAGTTATGAGCAAGGATGGGGGAGCCACGGAGGGGCATGGACCCATCTGTGGCGTGGCAGTGTTTTAGCGACCAGTGACACTGTAGGTACTACTAACGAGTCATGGAAAAGCGGGAAGGGTTTTCGCTCCTCTCTCAATCAGCGCTCCTCTGAGGCCTAGCGGCAACAGCGTTGGAGGTATCGATGAGAGCTCGGCTTCTCCCGGCAAAAACGGCACTCCTCCAGATCAGGATCACCTGCAAGGGCAGGTGGGGTGCATGCAATAATGGTTGGGGGAGCTTTGGCCTAGAGTGGACTTGGTTGGAAAATTGGGGATGCAATGTTTTGAGATGGAGCAGTCGGCTGGTTGCCGCACCTGGAGAACAATTTCACAAAGTTTGGTTTTGCAGTGATGAGAAGCATGTAGTGTTTAATAATGTTGGGAAAATAAATGTGCAGCCTTTTATGCCAATAAAAGAAACATTTCTCCATCTGCACCTTTTTCCAAAAGAGGGATCTAAGGGTAGCTAATGGAAGAGCAATAATGTTGATGTCACTATGGACAAATGCCCATGTTATGGAGGTGATGACAGGGTGAAACCTTTGAGGAGGCGTCCAGGTAACAGGACATTGGGCCTCATTACAAATCGCCCGGTATGGAAACAACGGTGGTGGTAAACCCGCCGCCACCGCTGTTTCCAATGCCGGGCGATCACAACTCCTGCAGGCGGGAGGTGATGTTCCCGCCAGGTTTGACCTGGCGGGTTTAACACCGCCCGCCTGCAGGCGGACGAGGAAACACCGGCAGCATTACGAGATGCTGCCGGTGTTTCCATGATCCCCATTCCCATTGAGTCCCATAGGACTCAATGGGAATGGGGATTAACACCATTCCGCCTCCGTGATTCCCAGAAAACCGGGGTTGTAATGCCCCGGTAATTCCGGGAATCACGGAGGCGGAATGGTAATACGAGTCCGGCGGTAACCAGGCGGTTTTACCGCCTCGGTTACCGCCGGACTCGTAATGAGGCCCATTGTCTCCTCCTTCCTCCCCCCTGGATAAGTTGGAGGGGTTGGGCAAAAGCCTGCAAAGCCAGGTGTTTTAGCCCAGGAAGACACTAATGGGGCTGGAAGCCCACCAAACATGTCGAGAAGCCAGTGAAAGAGCAACAATGGAAGGGGAGTTCCCTTGAGGATAAGAGTGGAGCAGAGCGCTGGCAGCACCACCTTTTCACCCAACAAACACCAGGAATGAGGTCGGGAGCAGTTTTTCCTCCCACCCACCCCATATAAGGATTTTGGCAGCAAGGAAAGTGCAACGCTTCAGCGCTGCAGTCGCAGAACGGCGAGGCAGTGTTTCAGCAACCAATGAGACTGTAGGTACTACTAATGGGCCGTGGGAAAGAGGGAAGGGTTTTCGCTCCTCTCGCGATTAGCGCTCCTCTGAGGCCTAGCATCAAGGGCGCTGGAGGTATCGATGAGGGCTTGGCTTCCCTTGGCAAAAACGGCCCTCCTCCAGCCCCTGATCACCTGAAAGGGCAGGTTGGACACAGACAATAATGGTTGGGGGAGCTTTGGCCTAGAGTGGACTTGGTTGGAAAATGGGGGAAGCAATGTTTTTAGATGGAGCAGTCGGCTGGTCGCCACACCTGGAGAACAATTTCGCAAAGTTTGGTTTTGCAGTGATGAGAAGCATGTAGTGTTTAATAATGTTGGGAAAATAAATCTGCAGCCTTTTATGCCAACAAAAGAAAAATGTCTCAATCTGCACCTTTTTCCAAAAGAGGGAGGTAAGGGTAGCTAATGGAAAGAGCAATAATGTTGGTGTAACTATGGTGGACAAATGCCCAGGTTATGGAGGTGACAACGGGGTTAAACTCTTGAGGAGGCACCCAGATAACAGGGCAGCGTCCTCCTTCCTCCCGCCTGGGTAAGGGGGAGGGGTTGGGCAAAAGCCAGCGAAGCCGGGTCTTTTAGCCCAGGAAGAATGTGAGGGGGCGGGAAGCTCGCCAAACATGCCGAGAAGTCAGCGAAAGGGCAACAATGGAAGGGGGCGTGCCCTTGAGGATGAGAGCGGCGCGTAACACTGGCAGCACCAGCTTTTCACCCAACAAGTGCCAGAGGAACAAGGTCGAGAGCAGTTTTTCCTCCCACCCACCCTACATAAGGATTTCGGCAAGAAGAAAGTGCAAGGCTTCACTGTTGCAGTCGCATAACGGCGAGGCAGTGTTTTAGCAACCAGTGACACTGTAGGTACTACTAACGAGCCATGGAAAAGCAGGAAGGGTTTTCGCTCCTCTCGCTATCAGCGCTCCTCTGAGGCATAGCGCCAAGGACCCTGGAGGTATTGATGAGGGCTCGGCTTCCCCCGGCAAAAACGGCACTCCTCCAGCCCAGGAACACCTGCAAAGGCAGGAGGTGCACAGGCAATAATGGTTGGGGGAGCTTTGGCCTGGAGTGGACTTGGTTGGAAAATGGGGGAAACAATGTTTTGAGATGGAGCAGTCGGCTGGTTGCCACACCTGGAGAATAATTTCACAAAGTTTGGTTTTTAGTGTTTAATAAGGTGTTTAACAAGGTCCAAAGGTCCTAATTCTCCATCACCCCTGTGCGCATTCTTCTCTGGCACCTCAGGCCCTGATTCTCTGCCGCCCCAGCACTCATTCCTCTCTAACCCCCATATCCCTGATTCTCTGCCGCCCCAGCACTTATTGTTTTGTTTTCCCTTAGGAATTCATTCTGCACAGCCCCAGCACTTATTCTTCTCTGCCCCTCCAGGACCTCATTCTCTGCTGCCCCAGCACTCATTTTTCACTCTCCCCTCTAGCTACCATTGACTGACACCCCAGCAATCATTCTTATCTGCCCCATAGGCCCTTATTCTTCACTGCCCCAGCACTCATTCTTGTCTGCCTCTCAGACCCTCATTCTGCACAGCCCCAGCACTTTTTCTTCCCTGCTCCTCAGACCGTTATACTCTGCAGACATAGCAACCATTCTTGCCACCCTAACACTTATTATTTTGTGTCCCCTTAGGAATTATTTCTGCACAGCACCAGCACTCAATCTTCTCTGCCCCTCAGGCCCTCTTTCTCTGATGACCCAGCACTCATTCTCCTCTAACCCCTCAGACGCTCATTTTCTGCCACCCCATCACTCATTCTTCTCTGTATCCTTGGGTCCTCATTCTCTGCCTCCCCAGCACTGATTCTTCTCTACCCCCTCAAGCCATCATTCTATGCTTCTCCACTATTCACTCTTCTCTGCCTCCTCGGGTCATTATTCTCCATTGCTCCAGCACTCATTCTGCTCTGCCCCCTCAGGTCCTCATTTGCCGCCACCCCAACACTCTGCCTCCTACGGCCCTCATTCTGTGCCAGCCAAGCACTATTCTTCCTTGCCACACCCAGGCCCTTATTTCCTGCTGCCCCAACACTCATTCTTCTGTGACCCATCAGGTCTTCATTCTCTGCTACCCCAGCAGTCATTCTTCCCTGCCCCCAAGCCTTAATTCTCCGCTGCCCCAGCACTCATTGTCTGCCCCCTCAGGATGTCATTTCCTTCTGACCCAGCACTAATTTTTCTTTGCAACCTCAGGCCCTCATTGTCAGCCACCCTGCACTCATTCTTCTCTGCCGGTTTAGGACATCATTCTCTTCTGAACAGCACTCATCTTCTCTGCCCTCCGGGCATTCATTCTCTACCAGCCCAGCACACATTTTTCTCTGCCTCCTCAGAACTTAATTCCCCTCAGTGCCAGCACTCATTCTTCTCGGGCCCCCTCCGGCCCCTATTCTGCGCTGGCCCAGCACTCATTCTTCTCCATCCCCTAAGACCCTGATTCTCCACCACCACAACACTCAATTTGTACTGCCCCTTCAGGTCTTCATTCTCCGCCACCCAAGCACTCATTCTTCTCTGCCCTCTGCAGCTCTCATTTTCCACAACCACAGCACACATTGTTCTCTGCCCCTCATACCCTCATTCCCCACCACTCCAGCATTCACTCTTACCGGCCCCCGAGGCCCTCAACCTCCACTGCCCAGCACTCATTCTTCTCTGCCCCTTTAGGACCTCATTCTCTATAGCCCCATCACTTTTATTTCCCCTCATTTTCCACGACCCCAGCACTTATTTATCTGTGCCCCCTCAGGTCCTCATTTTCTGCCACTGCAGCACCCATTCTCTTTGCCCCTTCAGGCCATCATTATCTGCTGCCCCATCACTCATATTTCTCTGCTACTTCAGGCCCTCATTCTCTGCTGACCCAGCACTCATTCATCTCTGCCCCCTCAGGTCCTCTTTCTCTGCCACCACAGAAATCATTATTTTCTGCACCCTCAGTACATTCGCTTCTTCCACCCCCCTTCTACACTGTTTCTCCTCTTTCTTCTTGGACCCCTCAGACACTTCTCCTAGAGGGGGACCCCCTTCCCATGAGGCCAGGGAGGTGAGGCTGCTACCCGATAGTCCCCCTGGTGGTGGTTCAATTAGAGAGGATTTCATGGGGAGGGTCTCCCCCCTAAGGAGAAGGATGACCATCTAAGGTGTAGCCCTTATAGGAATATCACACTGCCACACACTCTAGCCTCTTCTTCCTCTGATAATCTATTTGTAGAGAGTAGGCCTATGTGTGACCTCAAGGTCCTTGAAAGTGCAGAGACGAAGAACATCATCAGAAACATAGCCATCTCAAGTACTGGGACGAGGTGGGACACAGAAGCAATGAAGAACAATGCCAAGATGGAACTGCAGTGGTATATACTTCCGCGGAGGCGTGGTCCTGCTTATGCGATAAAGACCAAAGAAGGACTGCTCGTTGAGGAGATGCAGACAAAAAGGACAAGAGACCGTGAAGGAGACGCACAGAAAGCCAGGAAAGGAAAGAGCAGAGAACAGCCGGCTCCCAGAGTGAAGAGGACAATTGGACTCCTTCACCCGATGGCGTCCAAACGGTACCAGTAAGCTGGCAGACAGTGACGTGAACGCAGGAAGCAGCGTCAATACCATCACTCCAAGGGCCGGGCAGGAGATACACAAGGCAAAGGAACCGAGATGTGGAGAAGCCTGTGCAACACTCCGAGCAGGAGAAGGACCCCAGGAAGAACCGGGCATGCATCCCGGGTGCAGACATGGTAACAGGAGAGGCGTGGGGACCGTAGGGGCCCAAAAGTTGCCAGAAGCACAAACCCTGTACAGAGATTGCAAGCAGGACAATCTTCCTCATGTCAGTACCTGGCCAGCAAGGCAGCCAAGGGGACGTAAAGAGAGGGGGAGAGAAACCGGGGGTGAAGATGCAACCCTAGAGAGTGATACAAGTCATCTTCCTCGTGGCAGTATTTGGCAGGGAAGTGAACCAAGTGGGCCAAACCAAAGAAGAAGAGAAACAAGGGTTGAGGACCCAACCCAAGAGAGTGATACTAGTCATCTTCCTCGTGGCAGTATTTGTCAGGAAAGTGAAACAAGTGGGCCAAGCCAAAGAAGAAGAGAAACAAGGGTTGAGGACCCAACCCAAGAGAGTGATACAAGTCATCTTCCTCGTGGCAGTACTTGGCAGGGAAGTGAACCAAGTGGACCAACCCAAAGAAGAAGAGAAACAAGGGTTGAGGACCCAAACCAAGAGTGCAATACAAGTCATCTTCCTCGTGGCAGTACTTAGCGGGGAAGTGGACCAAACGGGACAAACCAAAGAAGAAGAGAAACTAGGGTTGCAGACCCTCACAGCACTCAGAGCTGGGTGTTGTCAGTGTGACATCTAATGATGAGAAGGCCAGGGGGAAGGAGTCATTACCCATGGTTGTAGGAGACTGTCGTAAATACAAGGAGAAGGGAGTCATTCTCCTGGTAATGTGGACCGGGAGGAAGGTCCAACAAGCCTGGGGAAGGTAGTCATTCCCCAGGGCTAACTTGAGACTGGGAATAAATGCCAGGAGAAGGGAGGCAGTTCCTGGCCCACCAAGGAGATATTGTGTGGAATGTTGACAATCCAGGAGAAGGGGGGCATTCACCTGGGATCAGCCCAATGCTTTGTTATTTATTAGTTTATAGTGTTAGGGCCAGAAGTGGGGTTTTCTTGACACAGGACGGTGGACACTTTTACTTTAAGAGATATCCTGACAGTCACCTTAGATATTGAATTGAGGCAGGGAAACCCCTCTTAGAATTAGGACAAGAGGGGGTTTCTCTTGCTTTACTTTTACTAATATAAGTCTATTGCCACAAATATGCCACCTTCTTCTGCACCCTTACACCACCCACACAAATACTCTGACATCCATCACCTTCAAATACTCTCACTTTTTCCTTCTCATCACTCATACATTCTCTCCTTAATCCTCCTCTCCGTGCTCAGCAACTTTTTCTCATCTAACACCCTCAGGCACCTCCACCCGTAGTCTTCTTCTCCCTCAATTACCCCCAAAACTCTATGCTTCAGCCCCTCAGACACATCTATCACTTTCAGAGACTTTCGTAAACGTCCTCTCATATGCACTTGACCACTCCGTAACAAAGTAATCTCATTGGTTCAAGGATTAACAAGTCTTCTTAGTTGCTGGTTTGAAAGTATTCGGATCAGAGACCTTCGAAACATTTCTCACCATTCACGTGACCAGTCTGATACAAAATAACCTTGCACATAAGATCAACCACTCGCAATCCATTTTTCTGTTGATTAGAAACATATAAGTTGCTTTGATGTGAGTTCCTGCAGCGCAGATCTGCCGGCCTTCTGGTCGTTACCTCAGGGCTCCACCTCTTCACCCTTGGACACTCAGGAGAATGAGCACTTCAAGCAATAGAAAAAGGGGCAGTCTTCTGACACGACTACCCTTTCAAGGCTTTTTCATTTCCACAGAGCCCCAGTTCCCGGGCCGCTCTTCCCAAAACCATATGCGTTTTCCACACAGGCTGCACCCCACTGTGTCTCTTTGCCTCTCTGCTGCTGCAATTTTGTTGCCACTTCTCCTGTCATCGCTGCCTTTTTCACTCGTATTTGATAGGGCTTTTTATACACCTGCGGCCCCTTAACAGGCTGCAGGTACAGGTTTACAATTAGCCCTGCCTGACCATCATTAAGAGGACATGTCTGACCTCTACTGCTCTCAGCAGGCCTCTTCCTCGTCCCAGTACCAGAGTGGTAAAAGTAACTGGTCCTCATTACTCCCGGTTGCCTCTTCCTCGTCTCAGTACTTTTTGTAGTTTTATATGAGGAAGTCAGGGGAGTTGGTTTATAATACCCCATCAATGCTGGGAAAGTGTTGGGTTTGGTCGTTAGTAGGAAAAGGGGGATACCAGGTCTTTCCCAAGGGCATCCCACTCCCTTACTTGTCCACCCCTAGGGTCAGGATCCAAGAGCGATGGCCTTTGCCAGGCCACCTGCGCAGAGGACCCGTGGGGAATAGGAGTGAAAATATCCTCTGGTTTCTCACAGCCCTACTAGTACTTTCAAAGAGAGTAGATGAGTGGGGGTATGAAAAAAAGGGGAGACAGGTGGGAAGTGGAGCTTTAAAATCCTCCCTCACCACTGACACAAGCCATGGAGGTGTGTTGAGAAAATGTCCTTTCATAGTGTAGGGATGAGGGCTGATATACGAACAGCCAGTTTCACCTATTTTGTGAGGAACAGAGGGTGAAGAGAGGAAGAACCCGGTTCCATGTATGTCCACTGACACATCCCATGTGCTTAGCCATATGCTTGGGGTAACTTTGAAACCCCTCAAGAAGTCGTCTCTTTTCATCTTTGAGAGTGATGGAATATGGAAAGGGGGGTTGCGTGAGCAAAGTGGAGAAGTCCTACCAGACAGTGGTGAATTTACGTTGTGTCAAAGTAGACAATAAATGACAGAGCCCTTCCTGCCCGAGTCCTTTGGCTCACAATTCAAGCTATAGAACTGCAAGCACTATGCACTGGCTTATGAGAAGTTCGATGTGAAAACTATTACATTGTTCACAATTCTTCAACATGTAACCTAAGAGCAAGCTCTGTTAGGAAGTGGTCTTAATGTTTTGATAATTCAGCCGCTCCTTGTCTCTATTGGTATGTGGAAGTCTGGTCTATTTATTCAAGTAGGTCAACTTCCCAAAGAGTAATTCATTGTACATCAGAAGAGATCACTGATTGTAACATACCCATTCTCTTCACGTCTTTGCATTTTGCCTTGTACTATAGGGAACAGCACCACAGATACATTTTAAACCACATAAGGCCTTTTCGTCATTTTGCAGATGTCATCTCTGTTTTGCTTTTCCCCATTTAGGAGAGAATTGCATTTCTTTACCCTAGCATGTTTTTCAATAAATATTTGTTATATGTTGTCCGGTTGATTGATCATGTGAGCTGGAGCTATATAAGTCAGTTTTATTCAAGACAGAATACTTATTTAGATTTTGAAAGACAGCTATGGAGGAGGCATTCTACATTAATTCTAAAACTAAGGATGGAATGGCACATGTCATGGTACTGCCTAAATTATGAATTGGAAATCCCAGCTAAAATCCCAGCTTCTACAGTTGACCACAGGCTGTGCTCCTGAGCAATCACTTTACTGCACTGGGCCCTACTTTGCTTAACTGATGACATTGGGATCACCTAACAGGGATTCAGCTCAGTGCACATAATAGAAAAGGTCTAACTCATGCATGGTTTAAAACAGTGTTGCTTTATATATAGCTACAAGAAGCTGATGGTGACATACAATGCTTTTTACTAATTAATCATTTCATATCATGAAAATATTATTGACATCCAGAAAGCTGATTTGTCTCTTAGCTCTCTCATGGCATTATTACCTGTGCGGATATAGTGGTATGGGCATGTACACAGCAAAAGTACTAAGAATGATATACAGTTTTCCTAAACCCTGCTGGAAAGAATCTCTTTGGTCGACCCTTTTCTGGCTTGGTTACCATGATTAAAAATAATATTGATTGGAAGATTGTATTATCGAAAAACCTTAATATGTTTGTGCAAGTAACCTCAATCCAAAACTCTTGGACATCTTTTCCACGCAGTCAAGTGATACTGATTGTCAACATTTACTGGAATACTGAAATGATTTCACAAGCAATTTTTATTGGAGCAGTAATGTCGGCTGTCAATGAATGTTTACTATCCTTTGAAGATCCTGCAATTATAATATGTGGAGATTTTAACTATGCCTGGCTAAATAGTCCATTGACAAAATGTATAACATCTGGACAAAAGATCAATGCTAGAATGCAGGATTGTGGTGACCGATGGCTAAACGAGATGGCACTAAGAGAGTGCTCAATGCTGAATGGATCCACCCGGGGGGATATCCCCCCAAGCTTTACCTGGAAGCGAGCCGAAAGTAAGAAGACTCTCGACTATATCTGGGTGTCCAGGAAATTCCTACCCCAAGTCATATCGCTTGAAGTAAAAAAGACGGACAAGAGCGACCATGACGCAATGCTGCTAAATTGGTTAAAAGTTCCAAAAATTGCATCATTCAAATATCACAAGAGCGTTACTATCAATAATGGAGCAAATAGACTGCGATTGAGTGCACCCCAGTTGCTAATGTTGAAAAGTAACCTTGAAAACGCAAATTCAGCAACCTCAAGGATAAACTACCCATTGTTACTGCACCATTTTAAAGTGAGGAAGAAAACACATAAGGGGTTTGATACTGAAGTAAAACATCCCTTCAATGCAACAATAAGTAGCGAAAAGAAAAAACTTCGAGCCGATATAAGGCTTTTGAAAAAAGATTACTCAGGATGCGTCATCATGCAAATAAAAACAAGACGCCAACGCTATCGGAATTGGATCAAATCTTTCAATGTGTCTCGTGTGCAGAACCAAGCAGAACAGATGTTAAAACTCATTATACAAAAAGACAGCAGACATATTTGGGAGATTATCAACACTGGCAGTTTGAATCACACATACTCAATGCCAAATGGAGTGAATGGAGCTAGTTGGGTCGCTCATTTTACACAAGTATTCGATGATGACAATTGTATTGAGGTTCCATCATTATACCTAACCACTGCAAAATGGAACGTCGCAGATTCAGTAGAAGACATTGAATGGGCAATCCAGAAGTTAAAGTCTTCCAGGGCAGCAGGTCCCGACGGAATATCTAAAGTGATGCTGAAAACTCATAAAACTCTATGGGCCAATTTGATTTGTACACTCTTTGAAAGAATTGCATCTGAAAAAGTCCTACCGGATTCGTGGCTAAGGGCGGTAATGGTGCCAATATTCAAAAAGGGTAATCGGGACGATCCCCACAACTATCGCCCAATCACCCTTTTGGATACAATTGCCAAGGTCTTTGGCTCGTTTCTTCAAAAACGCCTGGCACTTTGGGCGAATGAGGTCGCCGTGGTTGATCCTCAGCAAACAGGATTTACCAAAGGAGTCGGAGTCGAGTTAAATCTGGTCCTTCTAAACTGCTTGAAATTAGAGTCCCTGATGCGGAAGAGATAGTTATACATTGCCTTCATAGACTTGAGTCAGGCATTTGACAGTATAAACCGCAACCTTTTATGGAAAAAACTAAACGACTGGAACTGTCCAAGTGATCTGTTGGCGCCCCTGATTGCTCTTCACTCAAAGACATCCATTCGAGTAAGGTTAAACGAGCAGGGTGATTTATCCGATGAAATTCATACAAAAAGAGGTGTGAAGGAAGGTTGTCCACTCGCAGTGCAATTATTTAAACTCTTCATCTCAGACTTACCACTGGCTTTAAAAGACCTAAGGGTCTTCCCACCGGCAGTTAACGGGCAGAAAATAAGTTGGGTCATCTACGCTGACGACATCGTGCTCATGGACTCTACGCCAACTGGTCTACAGTGACTGTTAAATGCATTTAAAGACTATTGCTTGCAAAATGATCTACGAATAAACTCCAAAAAGTCTAAGATCATTGTCGTTGGCAAAGGAACGCAAGAAAAGTCAAGGAATTTCCAGTGGAAGATAATGGAAGAACACCTTGAAATATCAAATAGCATCAGATAGCTAGGTGTTCTATTCAACAATTCCATTCGTGAGTGGGACTGGACGCAAGATCTATTGGCCTAGATGCAAATGTTTGCACTACAGGGAGCAAAATTTCATGCGGCATACGGAAAGTTTTCCTTCAAACCAATTCTAACATTTTACCTTCAAAAGGTGGTGCCCGCGATAACCTTTGGGAGCGAATCAGGCTGGAATATCCCACAAAACGTGTGGAACAAGCTTGAAGTGAAATTCTGGCGTAAAGTGTTAAGACTTCCGAACAACTCTTCAGTTGCTGCAATCCGATACGAACTGTGTATTGAGTCGCTCTATGGATCGGTTCTGTGGAAATCAATCTCCGCATTTAGGAAAATGCGGTTGGAGCCTTCAGCGAAACCATATGAAATAATGCACACAGTCTCTGAGCACCCTTCTGCCTTCTTATTGAATGAGTGGAGAGAAAAGTTACATCTTGTTTTGCATAACGCTGATGTGTCTCTTGAGACAGTAATGATGCGTCCGCAGATTGCAAAAAAGAAAATTCGTCTGCAAAATTGGATAACAAATGAAGAAATTCGAAACAATCTGGCTTCTTCCCTAGATCTTGGATGTGCCATAAATAAACTCGATGCTCCGCCAAAGTACTTGGATAGATTTCCGTCAAGTTACCACAGGAACATGTTCCTACGTTTAAGGCTCAATCTCTACAAAACCAAAGAGACTCAAGTACTGAGGCGTGATCCACTTGTACAGGATGCCTCATGTCGATTCTGCAGTCAAGCAACTGAATCCGTGCGGCACCTAATTATTGAATGTGATGCGATTAAAGTTCAGAGATCCCTACACCTAGCACATTTTGCTCCCTTGTCGGGAAATATGGATGCTTGGTGGTGTTATTTGATTGGAGGCTTTAATACTCAATTAACCTGTGCAATTATAAATTTCATGGACGCTTTGAGGATAAACAACACAGAGTGACAGGCACGAGATTCTGAGATTTATTTGACTTCTGTGATGTAACTTAAAGTTTTTTCTTTCTTTTGTATCAAACTGATGTTACATTAAAAATAATAAAATAAATTAAAAAAAAAAAATAGAATGATATACACTTGTAGAAACATTGCACAAATTGTATGGTTGCGGGAGATAAGGAGAGCCCCTGGTCCCGTGGACTGAAGAGAAATAAAAAAAATACAAATGTCAGAGACAACCATCAATGGTCTCCCCTGAACATGCTTCAGATATGTCCACTCTAAGCATGGACTGCTCAAGTCATGACATAAGACATTAAGTATAATGTATTTGTAACACCAATTAAAAATAAAACAATACAAAACATTAAAATATTAGGTAAAGAGAGGCTCAATAGACATACTTGGTGCACTAATAAATCATTCAGCAACCCTAACCCTTAAACTCAAAAAAGAAAATGACGAATGTAAAAATATGTATACAATAATATATGAAGGATGTAGAAGACAGTTATAGACAATAGACACAAAAAGACAGGTGGAAATAGTACCTTCTAGTGTGTAGTTTATTTTAACATGAACCTCAAATGTCATTAAATAGAAGAAGTCTTGACAATGGAGGACCTGTTAATAGAGAAATTACAGATTACTTATTTCTCCTCAAATATGACCGGCCAAGTAAAAAATCCTCAACACAGTCTTACATGATTCCATAAGGTGGCAGCTGCTACTAGCTGCAGTGGAGTGTATGTGTAATTGAGGCAGATGTGAAAAGCGTGAAAGAAAGCCAGAAACCAGCAACATCTGCAATAACACTAATAGTTGTAATACTAAGGATGCACTCATAATCCAAGGTTGAGGTAAATGCTAGCTGCTTCCCAAGGACAAACTCACCAGACACTGCAGAACGTGTCAATATGCCTCGAAGTTAAAGCCCAGACTATGCAAAACTGTTTAAGGGGTTATAAGTCCCACCGTCCGTACAAGAGTGCTGATAGAATAGTTTAGCCTGTACCATTCTAGTTATGGCACAAATTCACCAAGACCAGTATATTGCACCAGAAAAAACATCACATAAGACGCCACTAAATGCAGTCTTCTAAAAAACAAATGGTGCAACAACTTACTGTTTGGTAAAGAAATGATTGGTTAGGGAAAATATGATGGCCCCCATAAAGTTAACCAAGCAAAGCAAAATACAAAATGTATTTGAAGAAAACTATTTTCTTGATAACATCAAAACTATTAGATCATCTGTTGACCTAAGCTCAGTTATAAGTACAAATAATGGATCTTCTATTGGTACATTTTCCTGTTTCCCATTTGGTTTCTTCTTTCCCCTCTCTGATGTTGATGTCATTCAATGTATTTCTCGCTCTATCCTATGGCTGCTCCTTCTGATCCCTTTCCAGATTCTCTGACAAATTATTTTTCCATCTCTCTCTTCTTTCTGGGGTATTCTTTTTCATACCTAATTATCATCTGGCCATGTGCATGTTTGCTTTAAAAGGGGCCATTATCAATCCTTTTCCTGAGAAGTCTTCACTTGACTCATCAGACCTGTCTAACTTTCGACAACTCATGTTCACTTTCAAATTCCCGCTCCTCACAATACTTACTCACTTCTTCCCCCATTTCAATCTGGCTTTCATCCAAGTGTTTCTGCTGAATCCACTCTTCTAACTGTTTCTGATTCAATTCTTCACGCACGTCATCACAAGCTTTGGTTAATCTTGATCTTACTAGATCTTCGCTCAGCTTTCGATACTGTTGACCATTCTATCTTGCTTCAGTCTTTGTCATATCTTTGAACTTTGTCATATCTTTGAATTGCGTGTACTGTCCTTCATTGGGTTTCTCCCTACTTATCTGAACGTACCTTCATAGTATCTTGGAAAGGTTCCTTATCTTCACCATGGTCACTTCCTTTTGGTGTTCCGCAAGGCTCTGTGTTGGCCCAACTCTGGCTTACCTTGTATGCTATTTCCTTTCTAGCTTACATTTCAAGCATATTTGATGTCAATGACACCCAGATTGTCTCTTCTTTTTTCTGTCTTTCACTGAGTCCTTACACCAACAGCTGTCTTCTTGCTTACTGTCCATTAATTCATGGATGTCTAGTCATGTTCACCACCTTAATACAAAACCCCCTGAAATATTATTTTTTCGAGCTATTATGACCAGGCCCCCGCCACCATTACAACTCCAATTTCTCTTAATGCTTGTAACCTTGGTTTTATTGATTCTTATCTTTGCTACCATTAACACATTTTCTCAGTTACTAATATTTGATAAATTCGGCGTTTAACGTTTTCATCGTCTAGGTTACTTCTACAAACATTATTTTTGTCTAGCTTTAACTACTGCTGTTTAATATATACTAACCAAATTATGCTCCATTACCCCTCCGCTCTATTTTTCATTTGGCTCTTCACGTCCTTTTTTAACTTATTTTTTCTGCTAGAATCTCTCCATATCTCGCTCAATTTCGCTGGCTTCCTATTTCCACCCTTTTTCTGTTTCACTTTCTTTGCATCATCTTTACATTCTTGCACGAGACTGCCTTTATAGTCTGGTTACTTTATATCAACCTTCTAGATCTTCTCAACTTCTTCGTACTTCCCTCTCGTCCCACTGGGCTTTCTCCTTGGATATTTGCATTTCCTTCCCATCGAGTGGATTTAAGAAACAGGGAATCAGCATCTACAGCATCTACTTTTCCTGATTTCTTTTCCTGATTAGTCAGCTTGGAAGAATTGGGTTTGCACTGTTGATTGCTTGCTTTTGTTTTGTGTTAGTTTGCTTTACTTACGTATTATTCTACTGGTTTATTCTTTTGTTCAGTGTTTTGGGTAAAGGTGCTATATAAATGAATAAAAACATTGAATCATACGAGCAATCCTAAACAGGGACATTGCCAGAACTGCTTCAGCAGAATTTCTCATACCAAATTTCACAATATACATAAACCTGTGCATATATACCAGTAGCCTTAAAGGCAACATTACCGGAGTTCTATAGTTACCAAGCAGCATATCAATAAATTGAAGGAAGTTACTTATGCAACTCATCGCTGCTGTAAACCGCCTTCCCAATCCGAACTACACTAAATACAATAAAACACCCCAAAAAATCTGAGGTTCTCATTTACAGTGACCTGATACGTCGTCTCTTCATCACCTCCAATATTGTGATGGCCAGGCCTAACTTTCTGAACAGCTGTAAAATATGTCCCTATTTCATCTTTCACTCTAACAAAACACTCATCGCTACGTAGGTCCTGAGTAGGGTGGATTACTGCTTCCCATGGACCTCCCCTTCTACTCCTTTGTCACTTTTAACAAGGCATTGAAATGTGCTACCCGTGCCTTCATCAACGCTCCAAGCTCCTGAGCCACCTTTGACCACCACCTTCAAGCCGGGTGGAAATCCATGTAAAATCGATCCCTAGTCAAAGTCCTTCATCTCATGTTCAAATGCATCGATGGATTAGCCCTGGCCTTGAGGGGCTGAACCTTTCACCCCAGTGCACTCAATTCTTCCAACCTTTCCTAAACGTAGCCACCCCCATTAACCCTCTGTTGTCCTTACTTTTGATCCTTAGCCCTGCTGCTCGCCCAGCCCCCCATCACTGGCACTCCCTACCTCCAGAAATTGAGGCCTTTCCAGAAGTGACTGACTTCAAGATCACCCGGCTCTCCCGGAAGGCAGCAAAGTGTCTTATAGTGCTATCACCCTACCCCCCTTAATGAATCCCAACCAGCGTCACCAATGGATTACACATCTGTGCAGGTCTATAAATACTGTACTTACAGAATAAGTATTTAGTATGTGTTTTGTGGCATTCCCGTTTACTGCGCGCGTTTCTTCCCCATTATCATGAGTATGTAAAGCAGACCTCAAAGGGACTTCTCCAGCCATCAGTGCACTGCTTGTACAGTGCTTGTTGGTGAAACACTTTTCATTTTTAATAAATGCTAATACAAACTACACATGTCAGAGAATATGTTGCTTCTGGGTAGAGCATGGTGTTCACAAGGGCTGAGTCCAGTAGTTACCTCAGTGATAGGCGAGAATTCAGATTTTGGTAAGAAGCCATAGTTAACTATAAGGTTTCTCTCCTATGTCGCAAGAATGCTTTTGTGGGGGACACAGGACAGATATTTTGGTCCCCAGTACGTGTTTGGAGGTATAGGTTGGGGGTAGTTCAGAGTAGCATGATCAGAGTAACGTAGAGCCATCAGTTATGACCCATAGGGTTCCATTTGGGACATGTTGTATTACCGCATGTGGTGATACTTCATGGGTAATATAGCACATGTAGTAACACATTTGTGTGGAGGTAATTACCTCCACACAAAAACGTGTGCTTTTTAAGAGTTTTGTTTATGAGTGGTAAATTCTGGTGGAATGGTAAAACATCAGGCATTCAGGAATACTTAAGCCATGCCCACCCGTTCCACGGGATAGAATGGGTGATAACGGCCCGGGGCCCGAGTTAATAGGCCCAAGCATGGCAAGGGCCTTTAATGAAGGTTCCTGTGCCGTTATCACCCGTTCCAGACCGTGGAATGGGTGCTTATGGCTATTAGCACCCCGGGTTTGCAATCCAGAAACCCGGGGTGCCATGTATTTTGTTTCAATAAAATACTTTAAGATGGCCACCATGGATCAGGAAGGCAGGGCTCCATACAGAGCCCCTCTTCCATTTCCATGGGGGCCAGGGGGGACACTCGGTCTCATAACTGTGGCGGTAAGGCAACAATGGCGCCGGTAGTGCTACCGGCGCCATTGTTACCTTGCCGCTACATTACGGGTTCTGCTCGCGGATGCCGCTCTGCACGCCTGGTTATTAAGGGCATGGCTACCTCCAAACTCATAACTGAGCGGCCGCAGCAGCAGTGACAAGTAATAAGGTAAAATGGGTGCCCTGGGGCCTTTGGCTGAGTGACACCTTGTATGAGAATTACAATTTTAAAAATTAAAGTAAGTAGGGACGGGAAATTGAAATGAACGAAAGGGAGGGTGGCGGAAGATAGCGGGCGGGGGAATCAGCTACCAAAAGCCTTTGTTGTCAACAGCTAATCTCAGTGCACTCTTAGTTGGGAATGTGCCCCATCAATCTCATTTCTTGTATTTCAATAGCTATAATTACTGAAATCATATATATATATATATTCTTTGACATCAACTCTCAAAATACGTATTTATTTCTTCTTTTTCACATCAAAGGCTCTTGATTTCATTGATCAAGTTATCGTATAAACATATTAAATAAGTAGAATCATAATAGTGAAAAAAAAATCTTTAACTTAACATTTTTGACATATCTGCCATATTCTTCGAATATCCTGTTCCACTCTAATTCGACTATGTCCACATAATGAGTTTTTATACATCAAACCAGAAAATCGAAATCAACATATTTCTTTTTGTTTTCTTATTGATATTGTTGCCGACGCATTTCGAGTAATTCTTGCTACCCTTCTTCTTGGGCTAAACCGATGTGGGTTATACATCCTTTATGATAATTACTTTTTCTACAAAACAAATAACAAAGTCTAACTTACATCCAATTCCTTTTATACAATTCAATCTCTTGCTCATGTGATATTACTTCCAATGTTTTCCTAAACCATGTCAATCACCCATCTCCAATTCTCCTTGACCACTCACGTTCTCCAATAACCTAAACCCAAAAACCAACAGTACAAACTTGTTATCTTGTCAAATCATAATCCTAGGTTTAGACAGGCTTTAATTTACAGTCCGTTTGTTGGGAAGTCTCACTGTCTCTAATTTACCTGACATGTGTCGGACTACATTTCCCATGGGTTACAACACGATTCAGTATTCCTGTCTCACGTTCTTCTTCCACCTAGAATTGCAAATGCCACAATTACTGTCATTATTTATCTTCAAGAACTCACTCTCCATTCGCTCTTCCACTACCCACTACTTACTGTATCAATCTCCTTCTAATGTGGAACGCAAGGCATCCACCTGGCAATCCAGTCAGGTGCTACGCGTCCGCATATGTGTTTTTTTGGTGTCCATGGAGACCACTTCTCAGAGAATGCAGCTCGGAACCTCTGACAGGGCGGCCATTTTAGCCTAGTTCCTGTAGCCGGCATCTGTATGCATCGCTTATTCTGTCGTAGCTCTCTCCTATTTCCAAACAAAGTCTCCAGTATAGATATTAGTATTATCATATACTTTCAATGGTGTAATTTTCCCAATCCCAAAAACAAAATAAATAGGTCTTATATCTCTCTGTATACTGTACATCCTGTTACTGATGTTGCCGTAATCACTTCTAATGTCCTTTGAAGTCCAGGAATCACATGCGCTACATTCTCAATCCTCTCTTATTCCCTGCCCTTATTCTCCCAATCTGACACCATTCCTTGTGCTTGTTCGTGTTGTAGCTCCAGCAGTGCCAATTACGGTTGCCGAGCTACAATTCTCAAACCGCAATCATATTTCACCCCATGGGCAATCTACTTCTACTTCCATTTCTCAACATAATGTAAAAAAAAGTACCCGATTGTTTCATTCCTCCCTGATCAGGGTTTCAGTTACAGTCTTTCCAACCCTTTCTAGATAGAAGCAGCCATCCGGTTGCTTGGCACGCAGGCTTGGATCGGTAGATTCAGTCCACAATCCAAGCAACCTGATTGGTGGTTCCCCCCCCCCACCGGATGCTAATGGATGCTTGACCACTTCTTATAAACTCGTAATAAGGACTTTTATGCATAAACGCAGCATGCACTATTTTCTAATAACATCCCACAATGCTTACTATTAATCAAGCTACATTGACCTTAGCTATTGCTCACACTGGGCGGGGTGCATTAGCGTGGGCCGCTCCTATACTAAAGAAGGAAAATTACCCATTGTGAGAGCTTCTATCCAGGGGTCACGACCATAGTCGTGGAGTTTGCAGCTCAAACAAAAGGAAAGCAATTACTTGCAAATCGAGCACGGTAGACGTAACTATGTGGCACATATTAACATATTGCTGTCCGAGATGTATTGGCCTGAAGAGGCCCGTGACATGTTAGTAAAAAGCTGGTGGGAAGATGGTGGCAGGCAGAGATGGACTTGGGCATAAAATTGTCTCGGGCACCAGTGAAAGAGTGTCCCACGGTTGGAAATGGCAATTCATTCCTTTTGAGACAGACTGAGTGAGTAGTACCCAAGGGGAAGTTGTTTGATAAAATGTAATGCAAATTGTGCAATTTAAAGAATATTTATTCAGCAACAATGGTCAAAACTACAAGCCCCATAGTGCATTAACCCATCAAACTAGTCTGAATTGGCAAAATGTGGCCTGCTTTGACAAAAAAAAAAAAAAGAAAAAACACGCTAGCATTTTGCTTGTTTGGTTCGGGCATTGCCCCATTTCCCTATAGGGCAGTCCGAGCCTGGTGGCAGGCTGAAGTTGCGGGTCTCAGGCCCACTGCTCAGCACGGAGGACTGCTGTGGTGGGTCATAGGATCCTCTGCTCAGTGTGCAGGATTGCTATGATGGGTAGAAGACCCCTCTTGGCACATGGAATTGATGTGTTGGGTTGCAGGCCCTCTGCTAAGCACACAGCAGATTGCTCTGATGGGTCGCAGGCCCTTTGCTAAACACACTCAAGATTGCCGTGGTGGGTCGTAGATCCTCGCTCGGCACACATGATTGCCCTGGTGGGTTGGGGACTCTGGGCTAAATGCAGAGGATTGCTGTGGTGGGTCGCAGGCCCTCTGCTAAACACACAGGATTGCTGTGGTGGGTCACAGGACCTCTACTAAACGCAGAGGATTGCTGTGGTGGGTCGCAGGCCCTCTGCTAAACACACAGGATTGCTGTGGTGGGTTGCAGTACCTCTACTAAACACACAGAAGATTGCTGTGGTGGGTTGCAGGAGCTCTAATAAGCACACAGGATTGCTGTGGCGGGTCACAGGACCTCAGCTCAGTATGCAGGATTGATGTAGTGGGTCGTAGATCCTCGCTCGCCACACATGATTGCTCTGGTGGGTTGGGGACCCTGGGCTTAACACAGAGGATTGCTGTGGTGGTTTGCAGGGTCTGCACTCAGCATGCCAGATTGCAGACACTCACACTACACATTTGCTACAGGAGTCAACATGAAAAGAGAAATGGAGGCTCCAGAAGCTTCTCAGGCTAAGTAATTGTGTTTTTAATTCCTTCTTGACCCTGTCATTGTGCTTGCTCTCCTCTCCACTTCCGTCTAGCTTGCCGCCTGTCTGTCCTCTTTGATTCTCTTAGGTGGGTGGTGCCTGCCTCTGTGTTCCCTGTGCTTTCAGGCGCCCCTTTCTCCTGGGATGTCTCAGTCTGGGTGGTTTATGTGACCTTATGTAGCCAGTTCCATGTACAGCGCCTGCTGCACCCAGGGAGAATAACTGGACTCTGGTTTATTTGTCTACCCCTCCCCATGACAGATTTATTTGGCTTGGAAAATCAATAAAGGTCAGTTCAAAACTCACACAGATATTAAATCCACGCCGGATATTTATCCACGCGCTCAGAAAACATTGGGAGATGCATAGCTCTCAACTCACCCGCTTTTGGCGGGTGTCACCCGCCTTGAAAGCAGATGAATCACCCGCCAAGTCCTTCATACGCCCATTCACTTCTATGGGCCTCTCACCCGCCAAAAAGAAAATCGGGTGTTTTCACCCGCCTTGCTGACAAAAAAGGTTGAGAGCTATGGAGATGAAAGCTATCCGTGCGTTTGCAGAAAATGGTTCCCAAAGTGCAACCGCCACTCCCTCCTAAACGAACCACAAGAAGCTCGGGGAGGGGCCCGTCTAAAGGGAAAAAGTGGCGACTACGCGGGAAGGTTCACTTTGTTTACAAAGACGAAAGGAAGGCCTATTAAAAGATTAGACAGAAGGAGTCGTCAAATCTAATTAACTAAAATAGCAGGGCGCGCTTAAAATAGAACGCCTAGCAGAGCTGCCAGGACTCAGCAAGAAGCCCCCAAGCAGCGACTGCTTTCTTGCCCCGCGGAAGTGACGCTTCCTAGCCCCGCGGAGGTGACGCTTCCCAGCCCCGCGGAAGTGACGCTTCCTAGCCCCGCGGAGGTGACGCTTCCCAGCCCTGGGGAAGTGAACATTCTTACAAGCTGACTTGGCGTCACAAAAACCCACCCAAGACATCTGTATCGAGAGGGACCTAGTCTGCCTCCTGCTCCTTTTCATACATGTCTGACCCAAGGGCACAAGGACCTGCTAAGGGAGGCCCCTCACTACCCAAGCAATGGCGCCATACACACTGGGGGCATAGGCCCAACCACCTCCGGGCTTCGGGTGGTTGGGTACCCCTAAATTTGAAATGTGCGCTTTAGCCGCCCTTTCAAACTTTCCGGTCCCTGGTGTCAGGTGTGGAGGTCCTAACGGGTTGAAGGTGTGTGTGAGGGGGGGGGGCGAGGGGTACAGAGTGGTCATGAATGGGATCCCCAAACACCCCCCTTGCGGTGCTGTGCCCTCAGGGACCTTTCCATTGTGTTCCTTTGCCCAGCTCCCTTGTCTGCAAGGGCTGGCCAGCAGGCACCAATGTATGGGGCCCTGTACATGCGGGAAAGTTCCTCTTGATGGACCCTGCCATGTGTAACGTTCCACATCTTCCTGAACGCTGCTTGTGTTCACTTTAACACTGCGATGTGCTAACACTGCTTATGTTCACTGTAACACTGCGATGTGCTAATTGCATTGTAAAGCCAAACACCATCCACTGCTAAACAGCCAAACGCCTACCACAGCCAATGGCTAATTGATTCGTGTGAGAAAAAAGGTAAGGCAAATCACTTGGAAACATTACAATGCTGTCTGCTTATTAAACCAGTGGCAGCACAAGGTAACCACATAGTGCAGAACAATAATATCGATTCCCGTTTCAAACAATGATAAAATCCGCAGACTGTTTCTCGATAATACAGCCCTAAACTGAGTTTTCAGACATCTTTAAGGTGTCCCATTGTTCTGGTGAAGAGCACATCCAGGCCCGCCTCCTTTCCTTGCAGCCCTACATTTATAATGGAAAAGCAAAACTACATATACCAGAATGCAGCGGAAGACCAAAGGCACTGGTTAAAAGGGGGGGGGGGCGGGGCGGAAGGGGGACCGGGCCAGGATGGGACACTTTTTTTTTTAAACCTCCTTGCTCTGGGGAGAAGGTAATGATATGAATAGGGCGTGTCAGCACCCTATTGTCATTAAATGAGCCTGCCACCGCGGGTGCATTTAATGACAATGAGACTCCTGCCATGGCTTCTGCCACTATACCAGCTCAGGAGAGCCCTTGAAAGACTCCCCTGAGATGGCGTGGTGGGGGGCAATGGCGCCCCGGGCAGTCACCCGGCTGCCCCCCCCCCCCACCCCCCCCCCAAGGCCGGCTCTGCCCCCATCATTTTCTGTCATCGCTCCTTGTGACTTTGATTGCACACTGTTCCCCTACCCTTCTCTGGTAGGCCATCACTCTGGTGTGGCCTGCTCTCAGCATCCAGTGCCGCCAGTTCGCGTTAGTCCTGATACCTTTCCCATCTGTTGTCGGTACTGCAGTCTGTTGCTCTTCTCCCGCCGACCCACTTCAGGCCTCTTCCCTTTACCACGTTTCTATTTACCACCGATGCCGCCTGCTGTGTCCCCCGCAAGCCTCATCCACCTCGCCAAACGCGGTCTGCTTCCTCTCTGTGTTTCTACCTCTGTAGCGCTCCTCTCCACTTCTTATCGATCCTTCCCAGTGAGAACTGGGATTTTCTCCTCCAGGTTCCTGTCCTGGCTGGTCAGCAGCCTCTCTCAGACGTGTGGCACGGCTTACTAGCACATTAATTAACAGGGCCTTAAAAGGGCCAGGGCTAGTCTGGGTTGAGCCCCCGCAGTCTCAATAAATAAAATACTGTTGAGCCTTGGCCCTGTTGCGCTCCGAAACCACACTGCCAACATCTTCAAAAGACAATATTAAAAGAAGTCATCCATTGCCATCATGTGGCTAACATTTGAAGTGCGCTTAGGTATTATATTCCAGTTCACATTTACTAAGGTCCCGTGTTGGGCAGTCGTTCATTAAAAAAGCCGGCCTGCCTTTTGCTTTCTCTGACCCAAGCCAGCAGTGATTAACTGCAGTCAGCAGCAGACAAAGCAGAGTCCTCAGCTGGGTGATGGGCGGCCATTAACAGGCGCAGAGTGGAAGGCTCACCCGCTGACACGTTGTTAGGCCCCAGTGCACCACTGAGCATCCTGATTTGTCTGCTGCAGGCCGTAATTAATCTGGTTTCCAGTTTAAGACATTTTTTTTTTTTTTTTTTTTTTAAAGAGGTTGGAATACCGTGTATCAAGACAAACAGTGCAGGCCTCCTTTTCTTTAAACAACACAGGTTGCTCGGTGTTAATACCTTTTATACAATCGTGTGTAAAAATGCATTAACTCTGAAGATGATGTGTTGTTTTTTTACTGTTAAAAAAATGTGCCCCCTTCATCTTGGCTGATACATGTTTGCTTGTAGTCACCGCAAGAAGGTTGCTCGTTTGATTACCAGTACAATTAACTTATCAGCTTTTACACGGAGGCTTCACTTTCCCCCTAGTTTGTTTCACTTGGGAGCACAGGGGCAGCGTATGGCTGCGGAGGATTGCCGGGGTCAGAGTGCACAGAGCAAAGGCACAGCTGACAGTGGACATGCAGGAACCTGGAGCGGCAATGGGTATTGGCTGATCGCCCATGGGTCCACTAACGTCACGCTTTTTCTTAAATGTCCTCCAGATACCTAAGATTTGGAGTTTGGCTCAAACCCTGGTTAAATGCCACCTTCGCTATAACTGATACGAAGATTAATGCCCCAGCTGTCTTCCGCAGCGGACTTGTCTCTTTTGCGCAACACTACTTGTTGAATTGCATTCCTTTTCCATCCTTACTCTGGTGCCTTCTTTGTAATATTATATTCCGCGACTTCTCTTACCCGCGCATCTCCACTTCACCGTGCTCAGGTACTGCGTTCAATTATGGGAGCCTCGTCTTCTGTACCAGGGGCCAAGTCCTAAACATTCAAGTGGGGGGACTCATCAACAAACGCACTTTCATAAAATCGACACACACAAAACCAAGAGAGGATCATTTCTTCTAATAGTGTTTTTGAAAATGTTAACAGCTGTGCATGTTTTAAACTCAAAGAACCAATACAAATGTTTTTCCTGGGTCATACAGTGTCGAAATGCAACATTCTACTTTAGTTGTTTGTTATTTTTCATCAGGTAATATAGTGCAGTGGTGAAGTGTCCGGCCTGCAAACCTGACGACTGTGGTTTGATCCTCGAAGTCGTCTTTAATTCATTAATTCAAAAAGGACATTCAATTTTTCTCGTTTTAGCTGGGGGGGGGGGGGCTGTGTCCACCCTCTGAATAAAGTGGGGGGACTCTGTCCCCCGCGTGTACCCTCGACTTGAGCCCTGTGTAACACTGTATCCTCTCGCTGATGCGATTTTCTAGGTTTAGCGTGTTGAAGCACTGCATATTATTATGAAGGCCTTAGTGCGGCCACTACGCGGCGTGCAAGAATCCCCTGCACAGTAGATCGCTAGGTGCCTTTCCTCCATTTTGCCCCGGTGTTATCTAAAGCGGGATTGCATGAGATCCAAGTTAAAATAACGAACATTTCACAGCGCGTCACAAAACATCTAATTTATTTATTCGAATTTGGTTACAGTTCATCAAAAGAAATACAGGGGTAGGCCTGCCCGCAGCCCCCCCCCCCTCCAACATCCCCTCACTTTAATTAATGCCCCAACCCAAAACCCCTCTATTTTTTCAAAGAACTGTGATAGAATTCAATAAAAAAATGCAATGGTTTATGACTCGTATTGTTCAACCTCATTATTTTGGTACAATACTGATTAAATGTTACCGTCTCTCATTAGTATCGCGATCTGCCATAACGCACCCTGACCTTGCACGTGGGCCCGTCCCCCAGAGCCCAACCCCCTCACTGTCTGTGCTCCACTGGTATGATGCTACAGCTGTGCTTGTACCCCCCACATGAAGCCGCTCCTGCTTCTGTGTGCAGTGTCACACGCACAGCTGCCACCAAATGTGCTGTACCCATCGCTCTCTTCAGCTATGTCTTTGCCTTCCGTATAGATACCTAACCTGCTCACAGTTTGTGCTTCTCTGTGTGACGCAGCATCTGCACTGATACATCACTTTACATTGCTCCTTTTTAGTTTTGGCTATTAGGTGGCGCTGAAAGCGCTACCTTTAGGCCGAAACTATTGTCATCAACATAAGAGCTTTAACATAAGAGTTACAAATATGGGCTTTGAATGAGGGTCTGTAATACTTTTCAATGGTGATGATATTTGAGGAGGGATACACAGGGGGTAATTCATAGAATTCAGCGCACAAGTGGTGCACGCGGCTGGCGCACAGTGTGCGCGTGCGACTGTCTGCGCCAGCCGCGTGCGCCAAAATCCATTTCCGCGCACAGCGTATTCATGGATTTTAACATCCATTACCAGCCGTGGCACAGCGACCCTGCAGCAGTGCCAGTTAAGCCCCAACCCCTCCCTGTGCGCCATGTACAGCGCACAAATCCCGTACATGGCGCACAGGCCAATGGACCAGCATACAGGCCCCCCAACCACGAAAACGCCTATAAAACTCCCCGCGTACCCCTCCGAATACACGTAACGTGCTGCGCGGGGAAAATCACACACGATTGGCCCTGTGCGAACGGGGTACGTTTATTTCGGGGGTTCGCAGGAAGTTTCACACGCGATTGGCCCTGTGCAAGCGGGGTACGTGTATTTCGGGGGTTCGCGGGAAGTTTCACACGCGATTGGCCTTGTGCGAGCGGGGTACGTGTATTTCGGGGGTTCACAGGAAGTTTCACACGCGATTGGCCCTGTGCGAGCGGGGTACGTGTATTTCGGGGGTTCGCGGGAAGTTTCACAAGCGATTGGCCCTGTGCGAGCAGGGTACGTATATTACTGGGGTTCGCAGGGAGTTTCACACGCGATTGGCCCTGTGCGAGCGGGGTACGTGTGTTACTGGGGTTCGCGGGAAGCTTCACACGCGACTGGCCCTGTGCGAGCGGGGTACGTGTATTACTGGGGTTTGCGGGGAGTTTCACACGCGATTGGCCCTGTGCAAGTGGGGTACGTGTATTACTGGGGTGCGTGGGAAGTTTCACACGCGATTGGCCCTGTGCGAGCGGAGTACATGTATTACTGGGGTTTGCGGGAAGTTTTACACGCGATTGGCCCTATGCGAGCGGGGTACGTGTATTACTGGGGTTCGCGGGGAGTTTCACACGCGATTGGCCCTGTGAGAGGGGGGTACATGTATTACTGGGGTGCACGGGAAGTTTCACACGCAATTGACCCTGTGTGAGCGGGGTACGTGTATTACTGGGGTTCGCGGGGAGTTTCACACGCGATGTCGCTGTCAGAGCGGGGTACGTGTATCCAGTGGGGTGTGCGTGGGGAGTCCCACGCATGAATTGGCAGGTTGGGTCCTGCCAGGTGTGCCCTCTACCCCCTCGATGGCCCCTGCAGGCAGCCCACACCACAGGGGACTACCCAGAACCCCTGGTCATGTCCCGCACGCAGCCCATCCACCATGGGCATGCTCCCCAGCCAGCCCACATGTCACCCTGCACTAGTGATCACCAACTCATGTCCCCCAGCACCCCACCAATGAGGGGCAGCTGCCAGCAGGCCCAGACTCATGTCCCCCAGCACCCCCACTCACCCAGCAGTGAGGGGCAGCTGCGAGCAGGGCCCGACTCATGTCCCCCAGCACCCCTGCCCCCCGGCAGTGAGGTGCACCTGCCAGCAGGCCCTGACTCATGTCCCCCAGCACCCCCACCCACCCAGCATTGACGGGCACATGCCAGCAGGCCCCGACTCATGTCCCCCAGCACCCCCACCCACCCAGCATTGACGGGCACCTGCCAGCAGGCCCCGACTCATGTTCCCCAGCACCCCCACCTCCGAGCAGTGAGGGGCAGCAGCCAGCAGGCCCCAACTCATGTCCCCCAGCACCCCCACCCACCCAGCATTGACGGGCACCTGCCAGCAGGCCCCAACTCATGTCCCCAGCACCCCTACCCACCCAGCATTGAGGACAGCTGCCAGCAGGCCCCGAATCATGTCCCCCAGCATCCCCACCCACCCAGCAGTGAGGGGCAGCTGCGAGCAGGCCCCGACTCATGTCCCCCAGCACCCCCGCCCCCCGGCTGTGAGGGGCACCTGCCAGCAGGCCCTGACTCATGTCCCCCAGCACCCCCACCCACCCAGCATTGACGGGCACCTGCCAGCAGGCCCCGACTCATGTCCCCCAGCACCCCCACCCACCCAGCATTGACGGGCACCTGCCAGCAGGCCCCGACTCATGTCCCCCAGCACCCCCACCTCCCAGCAGTGAGGGGCAGCAGCCAGCAGGCCCCGACTCATGTCCCCCAGCACCCCCATCCACCCAGCATTGAGGGGCACCTGCCAGCAGGCCCCAACTCATGTCCCCCAGCACCCCTACCCACCCAGCAGTGAGGACAGCTGCCAGCAGGCCCCGAATCATGTCTCCCAGCACCCGCACCCCCAGCAGTGAGGGGCACATGCCAGCAGGCCCCGACTCATGTCCCCCAGCACCCCCACCCACCCAGCAGTGAGGGGCAGCTGCCAGCAGGCCCCGACTCAAGTCCCCCAGCACCCCCACCCACCCAGCATTGACGGGCACCTGCCAGCAGGCCCTGACTCATGTCCCCCAGCACCCCCACCCACCCAGCATTGACGGGCACCTGCCAGCAGGCCCCGACTCATGTCCCCCAGCACCCCCACCCACCCAGCATTGACGGGCACCTGCCAGCAGGCCCCGACTCATGTCCCCCAGCACCCCCACCTCCCAGCAGTGAGGGGCAGCAGCCAGCAGGCCCCGACTCATGTCCCCCAGCACCCCCATCCACCCAGCATTGACGGGCACCTGCCAGCAGGCCCCAACTCATGTCCCCCAGCACCCCTACCCACCCAGCAGTGAGGACAGCTGCCAGCAGGCCCCGAATCATGTCTCCCAGCACCTGCACCCCCAGCAGTGAGGGGCACATGCCAGCAGGCCCCGACTCATGTCCCCCAGCACCCCCACCCACCCAGCAGTGAGGGGCACCTGCCAGCAGGCCCCTACTCATGTTCCCCAGCACCCCCACCCACTTAGCATTGACGGGCACCTGCCAGCAGGCCCTGACTCATGTCCCCCAGCACCCCCACCCACCCAGCAGTGACAGGCACCTACCAGCAGGCCCCGACTCATGCCCCCAGCACCCCTACCCACCCAGCAGTGAGGGGCAGCTGCCAGCAGGCCCCGACTCATGTCCCCCAGCACCCCCACCCACCCAGCATTGACGGGCACCTGCCAGCAGGCCCAGACTCATGTCCCCCAGCACCCCCACCCACCCAGCATTGATGGGCACCTGCCAGCAGGCCCTGACCCATGTCCCCCAGCACCCCCGCCCACCAAGCAGTGAGCCTCAGGCCCTGACTCATGTCCCCCCCCTACATGACATAAAGATGCACAATCATGGCCCACATCTCCAACAAAATACCACAGCACGCCACCCCAGTCTTGAGACGCAATGATTTCCCAATCCACCCCACACTGACATGCCTATTTCAAGACACAAACCAAAAGTCAACTATGTACATCAACACATGTCCGTCACACACACACACTGGTTGGCATTGATTGTGTAAACCCACATTTTCACATGCATGAACTCAAAGAGCGAATTACACACATGGAAGTAAAATATCATAATGTATTATGGACAAAAATAAAGCAATGAAATGAAAGCATAAAAAAATTGCAAACATGAAAGGAAAAGCATGTCCAAAAGATGAGTACATGAAAAGTATAACCAATCCAAAGAAATCTAAAAGAAAAATAGTCCAAACTCTCCCTCCACCAAAGCAAATCCAAAGGAAACTTAAAAAATAAAATCCATTAATCCATGGTAAAATCCAAAGAAAAAGTTCAAATAAATCCATTGTCCAACTATGTACAATTAATTGTCAAGGGTCCATGAGCCCAACTAAAGAACAGAAGCCTACGGAAAAAACTACCTAATAAAAAAACTATATATAAATGTGTGGGGCAAAGTCCAAACACCACAAAATAAAGGAAAACGAAAATGAAACCTAAAACTAAAAACTATATACAATGGCGGCGGGCTAGTCCGGCGGCTCACTCTCCGATTTCCCGGGCCAGGGCATCATCGAACTCCTGCTCAATGTCCTGGAGGCGGTCCTCTTCTATGGCCCTGAGGGTTCGCAGGGATGATGCCATGTTGGACTCCAACTCCCTGCGAATAGCCTCGAGGCACTCGGCCCGCCTCAGTGCCCTCCGCATGGAGTTCTCCTCCCTGACCATTGTGAGCCGTGCCTCTTCTGCCCACCGCCGCTCCGCATCTAAACGCCGGCCCAACCGCAGCCACACGGAAGACACACCCGTTCCAGGGTCCTCCTGCCCTCTGGCCGATGCCTGCCCCTCTGATGTCGATGGCCACGAGCCATCATTGCTCCTACCTAGAGCCTGCTGCTGCTGCTGTCCAGGTGCCCTGTCCGATGATGCCTGCACATCCTCCATCAGCTGGTCTCCAGTTGTTGTGGTGTCCAGCCCTGCTGGCCCGCCGACTCCCGACTGTGGCAGGGATGGGATCTCCACCAAGCTGGCTGTGTTGGTCAGGCCAGGTCCACAGGGGGCCCTGGTGGAATCTAGGCCGCAAGATGGCAGGGAGAACGACTGGCGCATAGTCTCCACAGAGGAGAGGTCCGCCAGAGTGCACGTCACATGTAGGAACCCACCGACCAGGGCCCCTCCCAACAGTGCCACGTCGCGACGCTGCTGTTCGTGATGGCGTGCGTGCTCCACCCAGGAAGCACGCACGTCATCACGAATGTCACGCATGCGCAACGCGACACCAACCAGGACGGAGCCCATACGGTCATGGGACCCCTCGTCCGCAGGTAGTGGAGAGGCAGATGACGTGGCACTCCCCCCTACCTGCGGACGGGCCTGGGACGGGGCATCCCTGCTGGTGCATGGTGGTGCAGTCACAGGGTCAAGGACAGCGACATGCACAGGCCCCTCCGCGGTGACCTGTGCTGCCTCCTGACCCTGAGCCTGGACTGCACCACTTGCACCAGTGGTACTACCCCCACCAGGCCCCATGTGCGGCTAAGCAGCAGGCTCCTCCTCCTCTGTGGAGACCACCAACCTGGATGTCTCCACACCGTCTTCCGCCATTGCAAGCCCCTGTGGGGGCTCACCCGGCCCTTCCGCTACAGCCGTAGTGGCAGACGCGGCAGCAGTCCCCTCGCTCCCGGATGATGGCAATTCCTGGGAGGGTGGCTGGGCCTTGCGTCGCTGACCGGTGGAGGGTCCTGGACCTGAAGTCCTCCCAGCGCTTCCGGACGTGCTTGATGTCGCAAGTTGCCACCCCCTCCGCGTTGATGGCAACCACTGCATCTTCCCAGATCCTCTCCCGTCCTTCCTTTTTTGGCGCGTGATGTTCCGAAGAGGGCATCATAATGCCCCAGGACATGCTCCACCAGGACACCAACTTCCTTCTCACTGAAGCTGGTGGCCCTCGGCCTCTCTGGCCGGGGGTCACCAGTGGTCTCAGATGGTGTTTGCCCCGACATGGCGACCCCCGAGGCAGGCGTGGGTGGGCAACTGGGTCCTGGGGCTGGGCTGTGGAGCAATGGTATCCCAGTCGGGAGTCTTCTGTTCCAGTAGGGGTGGACACAGCAACTGGACCCCTGCAGATGGCTGACGTGCAGGCACCAAATAGCAGGGCACAAGGGCAGCAGGCAGGCAGCAGCAGATGGCTGGTGGGAGCGTGCCCGGGGCTCTTGGGGGCAGGAAAATGGCCTTTTGGGCAGGAGCGTGGTCTTCCATGTGTTTTTGCGTGGCCAGCTTGATACGGAGTGATTTGGCACGTGAAAAAAGTGCACGTCAGCGTGAAATCCGAGGAAAGGCCCTTAGCACGTAAGCTCGTAAGTGGCGTTACACGCGCAGGCGTTCCCCACAACACGGGTGCATTGTGAATCAGCACGTGAGAAAACTGCACGTCACCATGCTATTGGAGGAAAGGGCCTTAGCGCGTAAGCGCGTAAGTGATGTTGCATGTGTGGGCTGGCTTAAAAGGTACGAGTATCACGCTATTTTCTTGTACGGGCTTTTTGTGGACAGCGATAGGGTGTTTCTTGTACTTCCTGTCGGTTCACACGCGATTACTTCACAACATTTCCAGTTCGTACTCCCTGTTTCCTCAGACTGCGATCTTTTCTTCTTTTGGCGGGGGTGTTGCCAACACGCACACACGTGTCTTTTTCACGTTCTTTTTCAAGGCAGACGGTGAGTCGCGCACGTATTTTCTAAATGTGGTTGCCCCGTGTGTCGCGTACCATTCAGAGGTCAATGTAGGCTGCGTGTAACACGCGTATGCTTATTTTTGTGTTTCTGGGTGCCACAGCGTAGTGCGGGTTCATTTTTCCACACACGTGGTCTACCAGGGGTTGCGTGCACATGTAAATTTGTTTTTGGGGTGCCTGTGCATTGCGTGACCCGTCATCTTCCCCCAGGGGTCACATACAGCCTTGCTAGAGCACTAGGATACGAATTCCATCTAGTACCCTACCCCTTTCACCCCAATTGCCTAGGACAATTGTTTACTGCACCTCCCATACGCACAACAACATCAGTGCCATGGTTGGGAGGCGACCGAGCAGTAAGGGAGGCAAAGGTGGCCGACCTCCAAAAGGTGGGCGTGGTGGGCGCGGTAGGGGACATGGCCAGGATTTGCAGAGTGCCCTAGAGCCCTGTGTGTGGAGGACCAATCAGGGAACCTATGCCCCCCCAATGGTTGTAGGAAACGTAGCTGACACCATCCCAGCTCAGCCCTTGTTGGACCGGACCATTTTGTCACCTGAACTGGCACAGGATGACTCCCAGGCTGACTTCCAGGTCAGCAAGTCTAATCCACGTGTGGCGGTGAAAGTTGCTTTCACCAGGCCATGTGGATCTGGGGCAGCAATGTCATCTGCTGCCCCAGGTAGGCAGGGTGGGGAGGCTGCAGGGGCAGCTGCAGCTCAATCCACCCCAGCTCCGAGTCTCCCAGCCGGGACAGTGTCAGTCCAGGTCCATCACATTGACGTTGGCCCTGCCGACATCACCCTGCAGCCAATGCCTGCACCAAGACCTATGGTCATTGTGCCTTTACAGGCTTCTAGTACCCAGTCACTCAACCGCCCTGAAGAAGGGGGCTTCCACGTCCCTCTTATTTTGATACATGATGGACGCCATTGCCGCCGAAACGTCAGTTTTCAAGCAAGGGGGACTTATGTACCAACTCAATTTGGTCCAGTGAGACAATACTGCATATTGATTGTTACACTTTTTGATGCGACGTTGGCATATAACCAGTTGGCATAAAACCAGTTGGAATCTTCTTGCACATAACCAGTTGGGATCACTTTGTCTCAATAGAACTTTCCAGCATAGACATCTAACCACTGGGAATTAGACTGAACTTACCCAGATAGATAGCTCTAAGACTACTGGAATAACTCAGGAATTTGTTTCAACGCAAACACTCATGAAGAGTACAAGTTGTTGATCAGTATCGATTTTTCTGCTCTATGTCTAATTTTAGAATTTGTCTTTACAACACTATGTTCAAGTTGTATTATTGTCTTATTTAAAACCGTTATGGTTTGGTTTTGTTTGTAATCAATGTTAAATGTTTTGCACGAAATCTTAAGTGCGTGTGTTCAATACAAGTTATCTATTTTCACAATCCCTCGTGTGTATGTGGGTTTTCCTTCTGGACTTGTTCTTTTGGGTTAAAGTTTCTTTCAAGATACATTCTATTAGTAAAACCAGTGAAGGTTCCTTGATTTCACAAATTGGTCATGCTTTACTCAATGACAAACAATCAAGATGAACCTTTCCCAGTAGCAGTACTAGTTTCTTTGTATTATTCTAGTACCCAGTCCACCTGCGCTTCTGCCCCTACTGACCAGAGCGGCGTAAGCCACTCAGGATCCGCACCACCTTACAAGATGAAGAAGAAGGGTGCTCTTGCACTACAGGCTGAGACCCCAGACACGGCTACACACTCTGGCACGTCAAGGAAGCCTAGCTTCAATGACGCCGAACTTGATGCACTTGTGGCCTATGTGTCGGCACATAGCCGCAAAATGTTGGTGACTGCAGGCTGTAAGACTACGACTGCTCAACGTAGGGGCCACTGGCAGACCATCGCAGACCACATTAGTGCCCTTGGATTTGTGAGGCGCACAGCTGATGATTGCTACAAGCGGTGGAATGACCTTAAACGCAGAGCAAAGAACAAGCTGGCTTCCAATCATACTCTGGTGACTGGCGGTGGGTCTCCACCAGAGGACGACCAACTCACTGAACATGAGTCTGTTTCTGGAACCTTCGTCACAGAGGAACAGATCCAAGGCTTGGGAGACCTACCAGATTATGAGGCATTGTCCGGTGAGTGCCCATGCAAGTGTGTGTAATCCATGTGTATGTTTCTTGGGTGATGTGTAATGATTGAGTGCCAGGTGAGGGTGTGTACTCCAGCGTGGTATGGGTCACCCATGTGCTTCCTCCAAACCATTCACCAGCCTTGGGTTTGGGTATGACAGTATCCCTTCTGACCACAGTAGCCAATTAGGGCCACATTACTGCAGTTGCCCTTGAACTGTCATCTTGCAACAACATTGTTCTGATTTTTCAGTGTTCATTCAGCCTGATTGTTTCAATCCTCCCATTTGTGCAACACATTTTTCTGCCCTAATGCCACATATGTGACATGTTACTGTCATAGATTACAACCCACATTGGCCCACATTTATTACCTTGTTATGGGAATAATTTGACCATTCAGGCGGACTGAGTAAGGGCCTGCTCACATTAATTTTTGGGGCCTGTTTGAATGTGGAACATGATTGTTGTTTCCTGTCATGTTGAAGTGACCGACCATTTATGTATCCATCTGCCTGCCATCACTGTATTATTGCACACTGGATGTGTTGCAGTGTGTGGCACATGCGTATTTTGTCACACTATTTTGCATTCTTCATCTCCTCATGTCCATCTCACATGGATGGGTGACAGTACTCATTCACTGACATATGGCTGTACTTGTCAAATGTACCATGGCTATGCTACGTGCCATCTGTGTGCTGGCATGTGTCATGTATGTGGATTGCCCATGCTACTCATAGGCTAATGTGTGATGCCAGTGCTATCCAGCATGCAGCACATGTGTTGATTTTCCATCTTGGAGTCCCCAGTGTCTGCTTTTTGCCTCCCCTTCCAAATCATTGACAGTGCATGCATGCCAGGGTTACAGTCGTGTTATTCATGTACTGGATCTCTGCCTTGTCAGGCCTATGTGTGTGCTATGGTGCTCATGCCTGTTTCAATTTGTTGTCTTTCATGTTTTTGCAGGTGATGATGCACTTGATGCTGTTGAGGTGGAGGAGATGGTGCAGACCCAGGAGGAATCTCAGCCACGACCGGGCACCTGTGGAGGACGTGGTCTGGTGGTGGGTGAAAACCCTATCCTCCTGCAGACCATACTGTCCACGGGTGTCTCTGGGTGCACCTCCCCAGACCTGAATCAGGTGCTGAATCGGACAGTGGGACTTATGTGCTGTCGCAGGTGAGTGTTTCTGGCAGGGATGCTGTTCTGTTCAACCCACCTGCACCGGGGGTAGGCGCCTCTATGGGGATGTCAGTGTTGGTAACTCCGCCTTTGACGGTTACGGATGCAAGGTCACGCTCCACAACATCTGATCCTGTTCCGGGGCCAGCAGATCAGAGGGGAATGCAGTCCTGCAGCCTCAGGCAGTGCCAGCACAGATCACCTTGCCCCAAACAGGTGTGGTGCCCGCCGACGCGGTGGCCACCAGACAATACTGTATGGGAAAACGCCATTTACAGTATAGCAGCACAACAGGGAACATCGGTTGAAATGATGGGTCAGGCAATGGAGAGGGTGGCCACTTCCATTCTCCCCCCTGAAAGGCAGATGGAGCAACAACAGCAGGCAACAGACTCCATTTGCCAATCACACAGGGAAGAGATGTTGGCGTCCAACAGGGACCGACGGGCGGCACTGGAGACTCTGCGTGAAGCCATATCTGTAGAGTCACAGGGCCACAGGGAAGCCCTGAGGTTGGAACTCCATTTCCTCAGGTAGACTCTGGGTGAACTTGAGGCTTCCCAAAATTTTAGGTCAGAACAGCAGCTGGAGCAGCTCGCATGTTCGCTCTCAGCTGAGCTGCAGGCAACTCATGAGGAGATCCGGGCATCACGCAAGGCCATGCGTGCAGAAATGCAGGAAACCCGTGAGGTGCTGCATGGGGATCTCCATACTATCATCCTCCAGAACGAGACCTTCCACACCCGCATGCTTGCTGCCATGGAGGCCCATACCAGGGCTTTGTGTGGGCTGCCTCCCATAGCACCGCCACCTCCTGATGTAGCAGCAGAGGGTGAAGAGAGCGACAGCAGTTCTCCCACATTGGCGCAGCCGTGCAGGCCATGAGCCCATCGAGGGATTTTTTTTCCGCAACATCCACGCAGGTGGGTGTTGGTGTGCACACTGTCCTCGGACCTCCTGGGTGGCCTTCCCCCTCCCCTCCACCCTGGTCCACACATGGCCATTTTTTTAAATTTTATTTTATTTTTACAGTGTGTTGCCTTGTGTGGCTCCCGTGGGCATCCACTGTGTTTTCCAGCTGGGCACATGCAGGCTTGTCCTGTCTTTGGGTTAGATGCTTGGGTTCATGACACACACACCCCTCCTGCTTCCCCTTTCCATGGGCTTGCAAAGGGTGTGACCAAGTGACAGTGACTTACACAGTGACATTGGGCTCCCATGAGCTGTGTGGGCAGTCTGTAGTCAAAACTGTGTGGACATCCCTAGTGGGGAATGTTGTTGTATTGAACACTGCATGATGTATTGATATGTGCTTGTGCATCCATGTCTTCTTCCTTATTCACAGGTACCTTCTTAATGTCTTCACAAGGCCGTCTCCTTTGCAGATGCAGTTCATGTTGTATGCAGTACACTGACACATTTGCCTAACAGCAACACTCTGCAGTTGGAAGGGGTAGATGTGCTGGCTTATTCAGGTTGTAAGACTTGCACTACTTTGATTTTGTATTGTCATAGGTTGCTACTGTTTCATCCTGTGTTGCTGTATTGTGTTGCTGGTAAGTATTTGTTCATGTGTGCTGTTTGTTATTGATTACTGGGAGCATATTGTCTGTGGCCTGTTTCCATTTGGGACAGTGCACATTGTGACACTTGTGTCAAGTGTTGTGCGTTCTTTTGGTTGCTTTCACATTGCATGACATGCCATGGTGTGTGGGGTAGCTGAGATGGGTAGGAGTTTGGTGACATGGTACTATTTTCATGTTGTATTTTGCAAGGGGGTAGTCATTCATGCAGTATAAATGTGTGTCTTTTTGTGACACAGCATTGGTTGTCTTTCAGTATGTAGGGATGCACACAATGTAACACTTCCAGGTGACCAATCTCAGACTGGTATGGTTGTGACAGTTGACTTTCCCTTATGTCATCATCATTGATTGTCAGCTAGTATGTCCCAGGGCTGTATGCACTCAACAGGGGTGTGATTTTAGGTGAAGTAATTAGCCACCAGCTGCATACGGGCTGCCTCACCACGTGCCCTTTCCCCTCCCATGCGCAGCAGATGTGCATGTTGTTGGGGATGTGGGGGCACCACCATGTCCACCGGCAGGTCCTGGCAGATTGCAACGTTGTGCAGGCCACATGCTGCCACTATGATCCTGCACACTACTGGGGGCGCGTATAGCAGCTGCCCACCAGAGCGGTCAAGGGAGCGAAAGCGTGACTTGAGCACTCCGAATGTGTGCTCCACTATGCCCCGGGATACAATATGGGCTGTGTTGTATCTTACCTCAGGTGGTGTGAAGGTGTTCCGAATTGGCGTCATAATGTGGGTGCTCAGAGGGTAGGCACTGTCCCCTGGGGAGGTGATGATGGGTATCATTAGTGGGGTTGTGACATTACTCAGTATCTGACATGCATGCATGTGCAGAGGCATTTATACTCAACAAGCAGCCATGTATCGCCATGCTGCCCAGCTTCTAGGTCCCGTTTTAGGGTTGACATTCTGAAAATGAAACTGTCATGGGTGGACCCTGGATAGTTGGCATATACTGAGGTGATGATTCCCTTGGCATCACATACTACCTGCACGGCGATGGAATGCCAGTGCTTGCGGTTTCTATGGATGTGCTCAGTTGCCCTGGGAGGACGTAGAGCCACATGGGTGCAATCAATGGCACCTAGCACTTTGGGGAAGTGTGCAACCCTGTAAAAGTCCTGGACAGCAGCCTGCCTTTCTGCAGGTGTTATTGGCATGTATATGTGCCTGCGGACTGAAGAGTGTGCAGTCATGATGGCCAACACCTGGTGTAGGCATTGTGACTGCGCGGCCTGTGACACCCCCCCACTATGGCACTTGTCCACTGAAATGAACCAGTGGCCAAGAAGTGCAGTACATTGAGCACCTTTTCCAAGGGGCTCAGTGCTTGGGAGCACAGGGTGGGTGATGTGAGGTCATCCTCCCACTCACTCACCAGGTCGAGTATTATGTGTGGTGGGAACCTGTACCTCCAATACACCTGGTCAGCAGGCATCCCAAAAAGGCTGGTCCTGGGTGTAAAAATTCTGGGCCTGGCTATCCTCCTCCTCCTGCGGTGTCCCACGACCACTGCTGCGAGGAATGGTATATTCATCGTAGCGTCTGAGCTTGTTTGTTGTTTGCGCGCACTTTTATGCTGCGCGGGGCTGCGTACACCTGCTTCCTGCTGGCATACGTGTTTCCGGATTAGCGCACCTTTTTTGGCGCACGCGTTTCCCCTGTTCGATTCCATGAATCCATGAATGCGTGTTGTAGGCGCGCGTGTGGGTGTTCCGCACATTTACCTCCTGTACTCCCCCGTAACGCCCACATTTTCACGTGTTGTTCCCCATTCCGCGTGTTACACCCTGTGTTATGCCCACTTTTGTTGTGTGTGCCGCGCTATGTGCGCCTTCGCTGTGCGCATAGCGCACGCCGTTTGATGACGTGTGCGCCCGCATGCGCCATACACAATTTTAGCGCACATCCCAGGATTTACACGCGCACGGACTTCCATGAATCGATGTGCGCGGCTTTCGCACACTTGCGCTGCAATTTTTACGCTGCGATTCGCACGCTTTCGCACGCTTGCGCTGCGATTTTCGGCGCACATTAATTCCATGAATCGGCCTGACAGTGTTGTTGGTGTTGTTTGGTTATAGATCCCCTCCCATTTCCGGCCGTAGCCATGCTAAAACCTATGGCTAATCCCACCCATTCCGGCCCATCACAGAACTCTTTGAGCTCTGGGCTCTTCCATGGAAGCAGCCATCAACAAATTAATGTGTTGGGTAAGTAATGAAAATCAGTATGTGTTATATATATGACGATCATTTGACAACCAAACTGCACGCAATTAATTATGATCGTTTGATAACTAAACTGCACGCAATTAAAAATGGCCATATAATGATATAAAAATAAGCACCCAAACATTAATTCTTAAAACTATTTTTATAACTATCTGTAAATATCTCTCTGAAAACCGGCATAATATGATAGCCTATTCATTTCAAATTCTTAGAAACAGTGAAAGTAAAGCGTTTCCATCTTAAAATGGCAGAAAGCTTGGCATACTCTGCTGTGCCTGCCACCCACCTCTTTGACCTGGAAGAGGACATTTCAGGGCAATGGCAGCTGATGTTGTTGCCGTCAGCCGGGGTTTCCTTGTTTCCCCTGTTTCCTTGCAGGTACGGCCTCTTGGTGCTTCTGTTTCCCTGGTTTCCCTGTTTCCTTACAGGTACGGCTTCTTGGTGCTTCTGTTTCTCGGGTTTCCCTGTTTCCTTGCAGGTACGGCCTCTTGGTGCTTCTGTTTCCCTGGTTTCCCTGTTTCCTTGCAGGTACGGCCTCTTGGTGCTTCTGTTTCCCGGGTTTCCCTGTTTCCTTGCAGGTACGGCCTCTTGGTGCTTCTGTTTCCCTGGTTTCCCTGTTTCCTTGCAGGTACGGCCTCTTGGTGCTTCTGTTTCCCTGGTTTCCCTGTTTCCTTGCAGGTACGGCCTCTTGGTGCTTCTGTTTCCCTGGTTTCCCTGTTTCCTTGCAGGTACGGCCTCTTGGTGCATCTGTTTCCCGGGTTTCCCTGTTTCCTTGCAGGTACCGGCTCTTGGTGCTTCTGTTTCCCAGGTTTCCCTGTTTCCTTGCAGGTACGGGCTCTTGGTGCTTCTGTTTCTTGCCCATGGAGTATGATGGAAGAGAAGGCAGAGAGGCAGCAAAAGAAGCGGCAGGAGCGTGGCTCATCCTCCCCGCATGGGGTTCGCATCAAGGAGGATTTGAGCAAGATTCATGTCAAGGAGGAGTGGCAGGGCCCGACCAGGCCCGGTCACTGCGGCAGTGGTCTCCTCTGGCCCAGCAGAGCATGGTAGTCGGCAGAGGAGGAGGTAAGACTGATGATCCACTGGTGGCAGGGGCATACAGGGGGTGGCATTGTTTATACGCCAAAGGGCGAGGGCTCCATACCTTGCGCCCAATTGATTACGCATAAGAAGAAGTCGTGTTTTCAATTACTGGTTTAGCTTCACAGTTTTTATTTGTCCAGTCTGCTTACACTTCAAAAGGGGCAACTTCAACTATCTTCTTTTATTGTCAAGAAGTGTGGGTCACTAATTTCTCATCAAATGGCATCACTGTCCTGCTCACCTCTCGCAATCAGAGAGAAACGGTTTAGATTAAATCACTATTGATCAGTTGCATCGGTCACCTCAAAATGAAGGCTATTAACCTTTTTAGTTCATTCAATGTTTCTCTCATTTACAATTGGGTCTCCCCCTTCCTGCTCTAGACGGTAACTATCTGGCACCATCACAAATGATATCACACATTTTGGCCCACTAGAAGGTGGCTTATTAAAGGAAGGGGACCAAGAGAAGGTGTACCTCAATGTAAGTAAATCATCCCCTGCACATACCTACAGCAATTATATGCACCCAGGGAGAAAACTGGGGTCCTGTTCATTGTTAAAGGTGAGCGCCAATCCTTCACTCTGTGCAAGTAGTCCTTGTTTCATATTTTCTGTTGCAGATCATGGGTTACACTTTTGAAGGTCTATGGAAACACTTGTTGATGTATAGGCGCAATGCCAATGATCAATAAATAAATGCATAGTGAGAAAGGACCCAGGGTGCATACCTATGTGGCATTTACTGGCTACATTTACCCTGCTGCCTGCCCACTTGGACCGCTGAGAGATTCTGGGTCAGTGGCCCAAAAAAGTAATTTGTTAGTTACTACAATCAAGACCCAGTTGTACCCACCTCTCAGAGAGGACAGGTGGGTACCTGAGAGTTGAGTAGGTGCACTCTTTAGAAGAACGAGTACTGGGAGCAATGCATTGAGAAGGACTAGTAACCCTGTCATTGCTCCTTAAATCTTTCTTAGGAGAGAAAGAGGGTGAGGGGCACCTGCCATCAAGGGCCTAATCTCTCATCTTGCTTCTGCTTTGTGCAGGCCTCAGCTTGCACCGGTCCTGCAAGGTGCAGCGCGGTGACGCACGGCCAGGCAGAGGCCTGCCAGCATCCAGGCACTCGCAGGGGAGGGCTTCGGCTGTCTCATAATTCTTTATCTGTAGGGGGAATGCGCCTGCCAAGGGCACATTGTAGAGTTAATTTATGGAGTGGAGGCAGAGCGATTGAGTAGGTGACACCTGACCCTGCCCTTCCTTCTCCTCTTAGCCACCTCTGAAACCTCAACGTTCACCCAATCCCTTCTCTCTTTTTTGAACTCTTGAATATTACACGAGGGCACCCCTATTTTCTGTTCGGATTGGGTAACTTCAGACAGGAAGTATACAAAAACACAGGTTTTAATCAAGAAATGGGCAAGAGACAGAAAGTCACTGACAGCAAGAATACCAACTCTGAGTTAGGAATCTGGATGAATTAATGATTATGGAATGTCAACTGTAAAAATGTAAAGAATGTCTTATTTGCCCGAGTGAGAAGTGATAGCCAAACAAAGGCATTCTTTTCTGGATTTACAAGAATTTATGAAGGAACCACAGTAACTAATGTGAAGATACATGGAAGGACTGAACATCCAGAAAGACAAAAAAGGACAATCCCATATGAAGAACTTCTCTGAGCATGGTGCACCAAGACCGGTCTGTACTCATTGCGGCTCCCATGGTGGTTTGCAGATAGACCGCGACGGTGAGGATTCTCGCATCGGTTATGTGGTGTGCCTTCCAGCGGTCACATGACACGTCAGTGTTCACGTGACATGCTGTAACACATAATCAGAAGTCCTTCAACACTGGGGGATTTAAGCACTGGTTTTCCCATGCGTCAGTTCTCCACAGCTGTTTAGTGAGTCGCATTGTTAGCTATTCAGATTGCTGGATCGCGTGAACACCTGGACTTTGTTACATAGACTTGCCTTTGGATTATCCTTAGATTAGGTGTTATTGGAGTTTTGAACATTTGGATTTTGGATTGAATTATTTGGAACTGCCTTTGGATTTGCGCTCTTGACTTGGATGCTTTGGATTCAGGATTCTACCTCCCACAAGCTGTGCCCTCGTGCTACCCGGGGTTATGTGCCTTCCTCTCTACCTCCCACAAGCTGTGCCCTCATGCCACCAAGGGTTATGTCCATAGCCCATCTGCCTCCCTCTAGCTGTGCCCTCGTGCTATCCGGGGCTATGTCCCGTCCCCTCTGCCTCCCACAAGCTGTGCCCTCATGACACCCGGGGTTAGGTCTCCATCCCCTATGCCTCCCATTAGCTGTGCCCTCGTGCTGCCCGGGGCTAGGTCCCTTCCCCCTCTGCCTCCCACAAGCAGTGCCCTCATGCCACCCAGGGTCATGTCCATCGCCCATCTGTCTCCCACTGGCTCTCCCCTCCTGCTGCCTGGGGTGAGGTCCATATCCCCTCTGCCCATCACTAGCTGTGCCCACGTACCGCCTGGGGTCAGGATCCTCCTTCCTCCTCTTCTGCATACCGCAGGAACCACTCACTTGGGTAGGGGGACTGTGGGTATTGTTACCTTAAACTATTACTGTTGTCTTCATTGCCCTTCCAGCTACGAAGAGAGTCTGGTGGCCCTCCTTCTCCTCTAGCCTTTTACTCCATTATCTTGCCATGGAGTCCTGCACACTCTTTCTCTCTGGCTGATCCATCGAGAAGAAGACCACTTAGTTCACCTGGCACCCCGGACCTGACATTACCCTACTTTTTTTGTACACTTTCTTCCACTAGTTTCAAGCCCAATTAGAAACCCTCTATCCGCCCAGACCGTGTTCCATCTATGGCGCAGAGAGGGCATTATTCCTGCAGACTGAATCCTCTCTCCCTGCCATCATTCAGAGAGGTTTGTAGAATCTACTGGGAGAGGGCGCTTGTGTCCTCCTAGACACTGTTAAATCTACTGGGACCAGATCACAGAAATGTTGTACTGATGCAAGTGCAAAGTTTCACAGTATTAGCACTAGAGTTTGCCCTAATGCAAATTAATGGTCTCTGTTTCTTATTACATATATTTCAATATCATGAGTGAGGGACTTCTGGGGTACAGACAGTGGCAAATAAGCCTCAGTGACTATGTCCCAGGAGCACACACTTTAGTTAAGTGGCGAAGCCAGGATTTGAGACCAGTCTGCAACTCAGGCACTTGAACACATCTTCCAAGCTGTAGTAGCTAGAAATGTTGTTTGTGACCATTCTTTTTGCAACTTTTGTCTTGAAAAAAAAATCTGAGTGTGGAAAACAGTGCAACAAATGTGACTGTGCTTTGCAAACTGAAGGAAGGTAAGTGTTCCTTTTGTTGCAGTTTCATGATTGTTTTTATTATATATATATATATATGTTGGGCCATTTGTTCAAGCTATACTTTTAATTTACAAGCTACACATGGTGATATTTTTCCTGTCATAAGTAATGCATAAACAGGCAATGCTAATTATTTTTTTCAAAACTGAAGGTGAGCTACATACCTATGTCTTAAGCTATGACCACAGGCTCCAAGGATGACAGGGCAGGAAAGAACTTCCCAGTCTTCAGGACAGCAACTGCCTCTCTTCCCACAACCTTGGCAAATCCCCACTCCTCCTCACCCCCATATTTGCTTTCAACTACACTGTTTTATAGAGCTGTCGTGAAAAGTATACATCATAATACTCGTACAAATATGTAAATCTGTATAGAAATACGTGAAGCTAAAAGACTACAAATACCAGAATGAAGTTCAGAGGAAGGCTAAATAAAGTCCTCTAGGTTTTGTGATTGTACTTGAAATACTCATACTCATAACAAAAGAGAATGTGTGAATAGGTTAACCCGGCTGCTAATGATTGTCTGACGCGAGGAAAATGTAACAATATACACACAAAATGCGTTTTTATGTCATATAAGAACACATGAAAATTAGAGACAATTAAAAAATATTTTTTATGACATATGTCAATAGTCTTGGAAGAAGGCATGGACTTGGGGACTAGCTGCTGCTTTGTGTGTACTTTCAGAATAAAAATGCTCATTTTACATTCTTATCACCGAAAATGTAGTAACTCTTCTCTAAAACACTGGTTCATAAAATTATCTATTACTAATAAATAGCTTCCATTTCCAATGGTCTCCACCAAAACAAAGGTTGGCAAGTGGTCAAGTATTTATGAGGCCCCATTGGGGGTAATTGATCTCCAGATCATCACAGCCGGGGTGGAAGGTGACTGCACAGCTTAAGACAGGTGGAAAAACACGCCTGCCTGAAAGCAGTGCAGCTCCTGTACAATAGAATGCATGCTACTCCGAATACAGGCAGCATTTGGTCACTGCAGGGCCCCCATACACGCAGGGCCCTGGGCTACGGCACAGACTGCCCATGCCTAGGACCAGCCCTGCAGATATCCCTGAAAAGATCATTTTTCCTCTGCCGGATAAATCTTTTGCCCATAATACTCTATTGTGGGATGATTCGTTTGCCGGTGCAGGCCTCCTCCACGTTGCACCATAACCAGGAAGTCAGCGGCATCTCTGCCAACTTCTGCTCATAATTGTGGTTGCTAACATTATTATTGGACCGAAGATCCAGTGCCTAGTAACCTAGAGTAAAAAAAGTGTGGCAAAATGGTGGCCTTGTTCAGGTTTTGGGGTTTTGTGTCACTTTAAAGCAGAAGCACTACCCTAAGAAGGACATTCCGGCGTTAAGCTTTTCGCGCGGCGCCACAGCAACCTATTTGTACTCACAGGGCAGCGGCAGTTACTGGGGACCTGCGCCCAAAGCGCAACGCCAAAACGGCCGGCGCCAAAACACGGCATAACGGCGCTAAAACCAATACCAGTGTCAAAACTCTTTTTGCGGGTCCCTTTAAGAAATATCGGCGTATATGGAACATTACTGCCCCCCAGTGGCTATGAAGGAGTATGCAGTCTGTATAGATTTGTCCTGCAGCTCTGCGATTTTCCATGGCACTTCCTCGGCTGCTGTGGAGTTGGAGGGTAGAATTGTCTATCTACCAGGCTTCGGGTGTCTTTCTATGTCAGATTCTCCCCTGTACAGAGACTGGTGGGACTCTTAGTCTAAAATGGAATTCATCGTCGTCCTCGTGTTTTTCAAAAGAACACCTTACCTTGTTTCTGTTATATATTTAACACGAACACCCCCCCCCCTATTGTATACGACAGCAAGAAGTCAATAACACAGTTTACATCACCCCTATCCTTAAACATCCAGAGAAACCCGTAAATAATGTTCTCCCCTAAGATAACTACTGAAAGCGTTCCCTTATTTGCCAAAATGTGCGGAAACAGCGGAAGTGGACGGGCTGATAATCAAGACGAGGCAGCATTGACACAGACACTCAGAACGGACTTGCCAGCAGAGACGTCGTCTTTATGGGAGGGTAAAAGTGGCACTTGCCCCGGGCCCCCACCTAGGAGGGGGCCCCATGGAGTCTTTTTTAAAAAAAATTAAGTTAGTTTGCCTAAGTCAACTAAATTAAGTATCACACATCAGGATTTATTTTCTATGGTGTGCTGCTAAGGCTAAACTTATTTTCTGTCTGTTTGTCACAAGTACATTTTGTTCTGATCTTTTCATCCTGTAATGCTATGTTTACCGTGGTATACATAGTTTGCGTGGCACAACACCTGTAGCATTCTCACCTTTCTGTGGGTATTACATTGATCATATGTAATAGCCAAAGTTGAAATACATATTGATAAAGTTGAGTGCCCCGATGGTTCAGAGGATAGCTCAGTGTGTTAAGTACTCATTGCAGAGATATGCGTTCATATGCAAGATTACAATACTAAATTCCAGCAAGGCCAACTCAATGTTTCGAATGTCTGAAGTTGTTAAGCCTGCATGTATATGTACTTTGTTTTATGGCACTCCAGGTGTTATCATCACCAATGTACCTGCACCATATAGCGGTTGCTATAGAAACTAACATAGCGTCAGTATGGTGAAGGTCTAGAAATTAGTTTGTTTAGATGTGGAGTTGTAAAACCTAAGCAGGCACCTCCAATAATGACAATAAAGTGTTAGAGATGTTTATGTATCCCAATTCCAGACTGTGGAGCCAAAGCGTTCATGCTTGGATCCTGATTTTGCCAGCAGATGATACAGTGATCCTGGGCAAATCTTATATCACTTACGGTACTGTACTGCCTTCTATGAAAAGATTTGCTACTCACATACTGGTGGCATTGTTTGGCCAATTACCTGATCTTTCCTATCATGTAGGCCATTTGAGTGGAAGGTGTTCTAGACAGAAGAAAGCAGACCAGATATTGCAGGCTTCTTACAAGCATATTTTAAAGCCTGCTTATATGACAACAACACTTTTCTTGTACAATACAAAGGTTTTTCTGCACATTTTTAAATACCATTGCGCAAGCCTGTGTTTGGGGTGTATTTAAAGCTCTAAAATACAAAAGAGAAACCTATATGGAATCTTTTAAGATCACATCCATTAGTATGCTGGTATATATATACTTTCCTTGATGATGCAGACAATGAAGCTAGAATTATTCCCATTTTGCATAATATGTTTTTATAACGTTTTGTTTTTTAAAATTTTTATATTGGATTATGAGATTTTCCTATTTTCCAAATCAGTTCTGTAAAATGGGATTATTTTAGTTCAGGGTAAAAACTAGAAAAGAAATTGGTAAATAGCAGAAATTGCAGAGTGGGTACGAATCCCAGCTTCACCTCTTAATCAATGTGTGATCCTGGGTATCTCTTTAATCTTGTTTTTCCTCACGTGTCAAAATTGCCAGTCCCTAAACCTTTCAAAATTGTCAGCCCTTCAGAGTGATTTTGTTCTCAGGGTATGATCTTTAAAAAAGACTCCCTCACGGTTTCACTGGCTATATATATAGTGTTGCCTCTTCTATAATAATAGTGAGCATTGATTCACAGCACACCATAGTCACTTGTTAATTTGCTCTCTAATGGCAACACTGCTTGAAAACCATGTCCCTCATCTAATCCCAGTCTTTCTGAATACAGACACCTTCCTGGTATCTTCAAATCGTCATCCACTCTCTATGCTATGGTATGTGTAGTTTTATTCTTGCTTCCCATTGGTCGCCTGTATCCATGCTTGAGCACTTTTGCTGTCTCTGAGGCAGCTAATCTGAGTAGTTTGACTATTCTGGATTATGTGTACCTTTGTCCAGTACACCTTCCACGTGGCTGCTATTGATGAAATGTTTGCTGTACCAATGCTTGAACACAAGAACCCTCGTCGTAGACTGCTAATGTTGCCCCTGAAATGCTACTTGTTTATCACTCTGATTACAACAAGAATGAAGAGGGTAAGGTATCTGAAAGGGAGATTGCCATGCTTATTTTGATCTCTGCGAGGCACCATATCAAGCTATGGGTTGTTATCGTGACACCGGGTGCGGCGCACTAGATATTCTATATCCCTAAATTCCTTTGATCTGTTGGAGGGGGACCCAGAAGTTTCCGTGCCCCGGGCCCCCAAAGTGCTCAATATGGCCCTGCTTGCCAGTCAGGTAAAGTCCCGACCAGGCCTGATAAAAACAGCTAACCGAACCGGTCAGTGTAGGTGTAGTGAGGCCTAAGGGTGACAGAACGACAGCTTTAGCAAATCAAAGCCTGGCTTACCCTGAACGCATAGGATAGTTACCAGACTCCTAGCTAATCCCGAGCTGTTCCGATGCACCCTCCTTTCCATCCTCATTTGCAGCGCTGCCAACATACATTCGATGTGTGCGACCACACCTGTCTGGAAAGGGGCTTTCATCGTTGGCACGCACATAGACGAGCCAATGGGCCTGCACGCTCAGCGGTCACATTGCTAAAAAAACGCACTCCATCCTCCCTACCACAGTTATTAGTAGGCATGGCTTCTGGTGGCGCAGTCACCTGCGTGGCAATGTGTCACTTGAGACCCGTCGGTTTATTTCTGCCATTGCATAGCAAAAACACCTGAGGACATTACAGGAATCGCCACTGCATCAGCTTTGACCCGGATGACTTCATTGCCCTTTGACCTTAAGACCCGATGATGTCATAGGAAGGAACATCAGAAAAGCAAACAAACCGCCAGCGATTACTAAAAAAACAAATAGTACTAGTCTAAAGCAGAAACACTTTTTTTTTTAACTGTCCAACCTATGGTGCCGCCTCAGCATGCCATGGGTGCTGTCATGCCAGGTAAATCACCATAGGCCAGAAGCACTTCCATCTCACTCTAGTACAGCCTCACATGCCAGGTTTAGCAGTACTACGAGAAATACAGCTTCATGTGACCAGACGTTTCTCTTATATGCTATGTTCAAACTCACAGCATCAAGTACTTCCATTTTATGCCAGGATATGCCTCATATGCCAAGTACAGATTCAGCTTCACACACCCAAGCGCTGTGATCATACGACAAATGCAGCCTCAAGCACACGAGTATGGGCACTGCATGCCAGTTAACGACTGCTATGCCAGGCAGAGTCATCATAGCCAGCCCAAATATGAATAAGGAGCAGACTCACATGCCCAGGTGTTTCCCTTATACTGCATAGCAAGTGTAGAGTTAGTTTCCAAGGCACCGGCTTCGGCCACTGGGCCACTCGTGCCCTGCAGCCGTGACTGACTTAAGAGAAAGGGCACTGTGATGAGGAATGTTTAAAAGGAAACAGAACGGACAGGGTGTGGAGGGGAGCAGGTGAGGGGCGGGATATTGGGCGGTCAGGTTCTGGGTGTGTTGATGATGGTGCATTTTAGGGGTACATTATTAAGCTGTTTTTTGTTAGTGCAAATTGAACCAAACCACTTAACGGATTTTTCTCAATTGATCAGTTCAGTGAAATAAGAGCCTGTGAGGAAACATGATTGGCTAAGTATCAAATATTGTTCCACAGTCTCCAAGTGACCTCGCCTGCTGCATCACATCATTAGTTTTACACCAACTAACATACTATGTGTGTGGATGTGAAATGCACCAAATCCCCATTCTAAATCACCCTGAACATATCAAAGACATCTTAACCAAAACATGTTGACTAAACAGCTCTAAGAGCTTGATTACATTATTTAGCATTTCATATCACTCTGAATACCAGATATTAACATTATGCCTCTTAAAGGTCCTCAATTTTTCTTCAGCACAAGGATGAAAGGGGAAGTCCGAAGTCGGTCCTGCTGGAATTCAAACTAGTAACAGGCTCTATGATGAACACAGTTACTAAAGCAAGCACTTAACTATCATGATCCCTTAATAGCGTTTCGCACATAAGCCATAAGAAAAGACACTTAAACAAACTGCAAACCTATTTCAGAGCATGCATGCGCGTGTGTGTGTGCGCGCGATCTCTCTCTCTCTCTTACTCTCTCTCTCTCTTACTCTCAATCCTTTAGATGTCATGGGAAGTGCTATTGTGAATATCTTTAGGTTCCTTATGATAACTGGCTTTCAGTTGAGAAAAGGATCCTTTTTAAAACACCCTGCATTGTTTAGAGAGCATTTCACGGCCAAGGAGCAGAATTCTTGCAAGAAAAAATCTCCTTCTACAAACCAAATAGAACCCTAATGTCTAGTAACGTCATTCACCTTGAACTCAAACATTATTCAAAAATGAAATATAGTGGATCAACCTTCATAACCATCTCAACAAAACTCTGGAACACCCTCTCCTAGGAAATATGCACAAAAGAGGGACACCTGACCTTCAGGAAAGCGGTGAAAGCCTGGCTGTTGAATATACAGAGCTAATTTTGCAAGCCAGAGGCCATTAACAAAGAGAGACCAAACATAGTTGACCATGGCAAACTGGGTCTCAACTACCCAACAAGCTACCTGTGTGACTGTGACGAACCCAGACGCTGTGAGGATAGCACTCTCTTCCGGTACTAACCCTTACTGAAATCCTCTGTACACATACTAACATAGCACATACAAACCAACTATGCCACGCACCCACATCTATAACACCCACACACATTGACACCAACCAGCAGAAATCCACACCTTCGCCAATAACTCACATTATAACAAAACAACCAAACCATCCTTAGGGCACATAACGCCACCCATATGGGTGGCGTTAAATAACAACACACCACCAACCGAGACCACCTAGAAGTAAACCCCCACACACCGACCAGTCTTTCTGAACGGAAACTACCAACACCACAGAAAAAGCACTTGTGAGCTCTTCCTCTCCTCCCACTAACACGTTGACCCCCTTACCTCTCTATTATTTCTCAGATCCGCCAGAGCGCCTGCAGGCCATGCAAATGGTAGTGGTGCACGGTACAAATCCTACTTGCATAACATAACAGAAAGCTCTTCTCTCTGAAGGAACTGATTTTGGCCGGGGCTCCCACTGTACATGCATTTGTAATTTCGAAAAAAATTATTTGACAAACCAGATTTATTTGAGGACAATAATATTTTCCATTTAAGCAATAATCTCTGCGTCAGGGGCAGTGGGGCGTTACTGGGTCAGGTAATGCCCCGGGGCCCATAGTTACAGGCCTGAGCGTATGCTCAGGCCTTAATGAAGGCCCTGGGGCATTACCTGACTCGGTAATGCCCCCCCCGACTCAGGATTATTGCTATTAGTACCCCAGCCCATTGCACTGGGGTACTAAAAGCTTGTTTCTCCCTTTCCAGGGAGAGAGAGAGGGAGAGATGGAGAAAGAGAGAGAGAGAGAGAGAGAGAGAGAGAGAGCGAAAGAGAGAGAGAGGCGCAATGGCTCACTAGCACCCTGCTTCTGCTCATAAATTATGCAAAGGTTAATCATTCCAATATGAGGTCTCCATTCCACATCCACTAGGATGCCATAGACTGTGTGTGCGAGCGCATGTCCACATATGTGAGTGCATAAGGGGGAGGCAGGGTTCCGTGTATGGGTAGTACCTGAACACCCAATGCCAGACACTGAGGATATGTTGCACATTTTTGGCATTTGATGGCAATTTCTGGGAAGATGGTGCCAATGCCTGGGATATGTTGGCAGCACCAGAGTACATAATGGTATTTCTTAGGAATATAATGGAAGCATCAGGAAATATAATGGCTGTACCTTGGCAAATAGTGGTATACACATATGTCAATTGTATATGGGCATATACCGGCTGTATATGCAATGTCCATGAAGTTTCCTGTGGCCCCAAAATTTAGAAGCAGGGTAACCCGTACTTCCCGACCTAGAAAACCTAAATATCCAGACAACGTGAGGTGTGGAGCATAATTGACAAAACCTATAATTCCTGGCTCAACTATACGACCACTACAACCGCCGAGCCGAGGCGTTTCCCTGCGTCTTGGGCTTGGCAGGGCACTCCTTGACAAAGTGACATGTGGTCCCGCAATACAAGCATAGCCCTTCTTTTCGCTGACGCTCTTTTTCCTCTTTGGTGAGTGGGCCCAGGGTTGAACCAATCTGCATAGGCTCTTCCCCAGCTGCCCTTTCAGTTAGTTGTGTAGTCTGAGACTGATTGAGTCTGGCGATTGGGACATGAGTCCCCTCGCTTTTTGTCTCCCCGCCGTTCTGCCTGCCAATGATCGAGACGCAGTGCAAGGTCAATCATTGCAAGGTAATCACGAGGCTGTGGGTCTACCTGTGCTATAAGATCTTTTTGCTCGTCCCACAACCCTTGGTAGAAGAGGGACATTCTTTTATCTTGAGGCCTCTCGGCCACCAAACGATTGAATTGGGTGATGTACGTTATGAGTTCCTTGTTACCCTGTCATAGGGTTAGTAACTCCCTATCCTTACACACAGCTGCAGCTCTACGATTAAAGATTTTCCCAAACTCCCCCAAGAATTCGTCCCAGTCCTACAGTATCCCGTCATCCCTTTGCACTAGGGGGTTTGACCCAAGCCGCTGCATCCCGCTCAGGTATGAAATAACGCAAGCTGTCCTAGCTTGGGTAGATCGAAAGGCTGCAGGCTTGGTGAGGAAGTGAAGGTGACACAGGGTCAAGAATGTGGAATTTCTGGGGATCCCCAGTGTACCTTTCAGGCGGGGCTAAAGGATCCATGGGCTCTGGAGTTACCTGTACCGGGATGGGGGTGGAGGTTCCCCCAGGTAGCGGGGTGGTCTGTGCAGTTAAACTGCGCACCTGAGTTGCCAAGGCGGCGTAGTCCTGCCTGGTGGCAGCAAGCTCAGCCTGCAGGTCTTGTAGGACTTTAGTAAGGTAATCCATGACTAGGCCGGGTTGTGCCACTCGGGTGCCTGAAATGTGGGCTTGTGCTTCTGTCAGGCTCCAAGCTTCCAGGCGCAGGAGTGGTATGAACCAACCAACCCCACTGCGGTATTGGTGACAGCAAGACTAGGCTTACACAGGCCTCCACAACCCCAGTAGGGAAGGAGGGTTAGGGACAAATTGATTGGATAGGTACGGGTGTTGAGGGTAACCGGAAAGAGGGTTAGGGTAAGGTAGTGGTTGGGTTGGGGGGCATAGGGTAAAGCTAACAGCTGTACAGTATTAACATGCACCCACATGAATACATTCCCAACTGTATTCAACAACATGCAACACAAGATAACCAGTAAAGCACTCAGCTCTGGTTGTGAGTGCTGTCCTCCTGCCTGCGCACTCTCAGGTCTGGTAAATGATGCAAAGAGAGCTTGTATTAGTGATTGCACGGTATGGCGCGTGTGGCTCACAAAAGTACATACAGCTGTGCATGCAGCTATGACTGGTGACACCAACCAACCAAGAACCAACCAAGATCAACAGAAATTGGTATACGTTACGACATACTCCACCCAGAGTAAGAGGATCAAAAGGATTTTTCAGAAACATTGGCACCTGCTCCAAATGGATCCGAAATTGCTACAACTCTTCCCAGATATACCAACGTTCGCGTACAGGAACAATAAATCCTTACGTAACAGCCTGATTAAAGCAGACATAACTACCATGGGAACCGGAAAAACTACATTCAAGGGTACTGTCCCCTGCCACAACTGCCAACATTGTGACAATATATTAAAAGGCAATACCATCAGCCACCCATACACAGGAAAACCTATCCCCTTGAAACACTCATGCACGTGTGATGCATCAAATGTCATTTATGGACTCAAGTGTCCTTGTGGCCTATTCTATGTGGGCATGACCACCAGAAAAGTAAAAACCAGATGGTCAGAGCATAAGTCTAACATCAGAACAAAAAGTCAGAAATCACCCGTGGCCACACACTTCTCAGAAGCTAGACACTCGGTAGCACAAATGAAATGTGTTATACTCGAACATGTAAAACTTGGCCCTAGAGGCGGAGACATTCTAAGAACTCTCCACCAGAGGGAGATAATATGGATTGACACCCTTGACTGCCTTAGCCCTAGAGGCATGAACATAGAGTTTGATCTAATGTGTTATGTTTGAATGTATGCATGTTTCGGGTCACAAGTATGTAAATGTACAGATGTCTCTTCTGTTAAATATACTCTACCCTACCTCCGGGCACCTAACTTTGTAATTCCAACTGACTAATGTACATGTCGAAAATGCCTTGATGTCAGCCACGTTTGATTATATGCAAAAGCAAAATTTGGCTCATAAACCACACAGAATGTGAGCCATCTAATTGGCAGAGACCAACTTGTTAAAATGTTGAAACAACAGGCCTTTCAGGTAGCAGAGAGGCAGGAGAGAGACTATTGTGTCACGTTTCAGCCACAGTGTGGAATGAAAGGGGACCCAAGCAGACTAGCTGTCTGCGTCACTCCCCACTCATTCACACTGTGGCTCTATGATACAGATTTTTGGCAGAACCTTCTTTTATAAAAAACATATGTCATTTTTTCGAGATTGACCATATTAATTTATCCTATCTTCCCAAATGGATGGGATAAGATGCCTTACCTAGCAAGTACAGGCTCACGAAACTGCAAGTCAGCATAGGGCTCGCCCCTCCCCGAGATACATCAGGTATGCATACGCATGCGTGGAGGCACAGTGGTCCTGAACCGAGTTGCGATTAGACGGGCACATCATCTGCGCAACAGAGGTTCACACAATGCACCCGCGCATGCCTAAACGAAATCGGACCAAGCTCCTGTCGACACACATGCGCGTGGAATCAGTGACACAGCCCGCCCATGCGCACACAAAGTCAGACTAGACACGAACTTCCACCGTGCGCATGCGCGAATAGTAAGCGGCCCGGTCCGCTCACGGGCATGCGCACAGGCTCCCCACACTATTTAGAACAGTTACCACCAGGCAAGGCTACGAACCGAAGAGCTCCGCTCGATGCTCCGGATACCCAAGGACTTACAAGGCACCCACACGCTGCACCTAGAGGTGAGAAAGAGATTTAGAACAGATTTAACAGGCGCAGCCCTGGTCCCTACATCATTTGACTAGATAAATAGTATGCACAATGTGCATCTAGTTAAAAGAATACAGCCAGATTAACATTATGGGGGAATAGTATACCCCTGGATCTACTCTACTAACACATAGCGGTTCACTTTTATAACTTGCAAATATAATTCTCAGTGGAGCCTACCAAGTATCCAAAAAATAATCTCCCCCTGTTGGTTTTTTTCTAGAAACTCTTTGAGAAGAATTCTCCTTGAAGTACAATTGTTCACACACAGAGCAGATTAGGTGTATTTAACCTATCAACAAGATAGTGTCAAAGAATCAGGAAGCAAGGTGCCAGAGGCAATAGAAAAAGGTGCGTTAAAAGTAATGTTTTGAATTGTCTGAAAGGCAACCTTTCAAGTTGTTATTTCTTACTGTTGAGTTTCCCATTATTTTGAATAAGTGATGCAAGAACACTAATAGTGAAAATATTGTCTATGTTTTTATCGTAGGAATTGAATTCAAGAAACACATGTATTGTTGGAACAAATAGTGTCATTAGCCCTGAAGATGGACTGTCAGAAAAGTCCGAAACGCGTTGGCAACACACTGATAAATCTTGATACTAGTTTGGTTTGGTGACTTTAACCAAGAAATTTGTCTTACTTTATTTTGTCATTACCCAAAAAGGGATTTGGTGAATTCATGTATGAAAACAAAGTTTTATGATTTAGAATGTATTTAACAATAAGGCTTTGAGAAAAAAACTATATATTTTGATTAAAATAACCCATGAAGGGTTTTTCTACTTTCACTAAGGTTGTAATATTTTGTATCAAATAACGGATTTGCGAAATTGTGACACCCTGTGAATTGAATCCAAAAAAGTAAAATACTATTGTTGGATATAACACAACAGTGAAGCGGTGACTGTACACCTTGCCTAACCACCTTGTACCTTAGGAATTTAAAACCTAAAAAAAGTAATCATACCTTCAGTCAAAATCTGAATTGCAAGCAGTGGGAACCTTCCTATAGCCCACGTGCCTGCAACACTAATACGTTTTGGGATTTTATTCCCTCTGGAGTGCACTAAGGGTTGGCAGGTAGTAATACACGCCTTTCCTTTCCAACCCCCAGAGCAAGGGTCATGCAGGTTCATGCAATACATGTGTCTGAGGCCTTTGCCAACATTAGAAGGCGTCTATTTGCACCATGCCAGCGTGCAAAGTTAAATGCACGTGTTGTTACACATGCAAATCCTTTCTGGCTGCAGGTGGCTTAATACATGCAGCAATAGTGATCCGCCGCACTTGGCTAAAGATGTGCGAGTCCTAAATGTGGCCGCATGTGGAAAAACCTACGGTTCGTTATGGGTTAACCACGTGTGCTTAAAAGCATGTGGTTCACAAAGGGTTACTGCCTGTGGTATTCGCTGCGGCGTAAGTAGCTAGCCGCCTATGGTCATGCAAGCAGGGCAATGCTCGCGGCTTTCAGTGACTGTCTAAATGGGTTGCCGGTAAGCTTTTCATGTGAAAGCGTGGTCGCTGCTGGCAACAGGGTATGAGGCACACTTAGCTTTTTTGAGTAGAGAGGGATATGGTCTGTTTGGGCTGTGCCCCCTGCACGTGCTCCCCCAGTGCTGTGCGTGCTTCTCTGGTGCTCCATTCCCCCCCTTTGCCTCAGCACTACTTATCTTTTGCCAGCGAGGGGCCGGAATGACATTTCCTTGGGGCGTGGCCCATCGTGTTAATCCCTTCGGCCGGAACTCTTGCTGATGTGACTGCTCTGGTCAAGTTCCCAAGCACAAGCCCCGTGCTTTTGCTTTTGCGCATGCACATGCACATGCCACTCCCATGGTGGTTTGATAAATGTAGTTCCTGGCCCGTGGGCTGCTGGGACATGTAGTTTGCAGGTCTTTTCTCTTGCAATGAGGGCAAATAAGCCTTTTATAAGGCTGGAATTTTTTTCTTGGCTTTTGCTCTGTCTGCTTTCTTGGCTGCCCTTGCATGGAGCCTTTGTGGTTGCCTCGTGCACCCACCAGCACACCTAACACACACACACACTCAAACTCTGTACCCTGACAGAGACAAGGAAGATAACTAGCGAGTTACCACACCAGCACTCACTTACTACTGAGACGAGGAAGATTCCTAGTGAATTACCACACAAGCACCTCAGTAGGAGGTGTGGAACAATACTGAATAACCACTGGAACCACTTATCCCAGTCTAGTGGTTCAGGGTCATTGCTTGGAAGAAACAAGATCAAAATCAAATAAGGACTTGACAAATTGTCAAGCCCTCCCTGGAGGAACCACGAGAGCCAGGAGGAACCTGACTTGCCCATGGGTCCTGACCGGGACATCAAGAAGAAGGAAAGGGAGCCTGAGGGTGGTCCAGGACGCAAGGACCACATGGCCCTTAAGCGGACTAAGACTCCGGGCGACCCAGACACCCAGGAAGTGTGGGAGTCTGAGACCAGGCTGTGCCAGAATGGAGAAAGACTGCAGAGCACCGCAGAGAAAGGGAAGCTCTAGGAAGGTACTGGAGTCCCTCGAACGAGCCCAGCTACCTCAAGGGAGCCGACAACCGTGCAGACAACACCACAAGGTACGTGGATAGTCGGGAAGGCAATGAAGGCTCAAGGATTTTCTGGCACAAATCGGATGGCTGGGAAAGGAGGGTCCGGGACCCTAATAATGTCAGAAAAAAGCATAGAAGTACACAGAGTTGTACTATGGCTTGGCAGGAGAGTGAACCCAGCCCACACAAATGAAAATTAAGGTCAGAATTGTGAGTCTGGGACTCGCACCCCAATAAAGAGAACTGGACCTTGATGGACAGTTCAAAAAGTGCTAGTGAACCAAGCCTGTATCACCCACTAAATTCAGAGGATTGCATCCAAGCTACTCTTCTTCGTCACAGTACCTGGTGAGAGGGAATCGGTTCTGCCCACGCGGGTCAGCAACCCACTGCAGTTTAGGAAGCATCCAGGATACTCTTCTCCTTCACAGTAACTGGTGAGAGGGAACTAGGACTGCATCCGAGCGTCAAGGATCTGCTTCGGATTGGCAAGTGTGTCCAGCCTATTCCTCTTCTGCACAGTACCTGGTGAGAGGGAACCAAGTGTGCCCATAAGGGTCAGGGACACACTGCAGCTTGGGGAGCTTGGGGAGTGAATCCAGGCTGTTATTCATTAGTGCAGTATATGGCAAGAGGAAGCCAGAGGTGCAATAAGGGTCTGGAACCCTAAGGAACTACATGGTATGCCTGAGAAAGGCTAGAGGAAGGGAGACATTTTCCCCAACAGCCAAGGAGTGGCTGAAAACATACTGGAAAATCTTACCAAGACAAGAACTGCTTTTTGTCCAGGGGAAGGGAGCCATTCCTCTGGACCAAGAAGACATTTCTTTTATTTTAGTTAGCTTAGTGTGTAAGGGGTAGATTTAGGATTTTGACACTGGATATTGGGACTTTTGCTCTGGACATTCTGACACTAGCTATTTCAGTTGAGGCAGGGAACCCCCTCTTAAAGTTAAGGCGAGATAGGGTTTTATTTTCCATTTTATCCTTAAATGAAAGTTTATAGCAAACACAATTACCCCTGTAAGAGTCTTACTTCTGCCCCCTTACAGAGGTTGTGAGATATTTCAATCACATTTGTTGGAAAATCATGTTGATGTTTCTAAACACATTCAAGGTGACGGGCACCTTTATGAATTTTAGAAGCTTGGCTTCTGTCAATCTAAAGCTGTGTTCACAAAATACAAAAGGGTTTACTACCGCACAGTCACTTTTTGGTATTTCCTTTTCAAAAAGCCCTCACGAAAATTGAGCAAATCTTCAAAACGTATCAAATGATATTGTAGATCATCTGCCTTTTAAGTTCTGTAAACTTTGATCCAAGTTTCTTTTAGTTGTTCTCACAAACTCCCAATGGAGTTTGAATCAAAATAAAGCACTTTTGGACCGCCCCATCTCCCTATGACTTTGCTCCTCCCGTTTCGACTTTATTTTTTTATTTTTTTATTCTTTTATTGCATATAATTGAAAAACAATCTTTTAGCAAAGACAAACAACGTAAAAATGATTTTATTTATTTATGTTTATAAAGTGCGTGTCACTGGCACGGAGGCATGTTGTTTTATAAAACAGTTTCTAAGCATGAGCCCGGGATTCGAACCTGTGTTGCCATGCGTTGTCTCGTTGCCAAGACAAACCGTCGCCCCTGAGCTATCTTCCCGGCCGAAACAAATATGTAAATCGATTTAAATTGATCATACTACTAGGGCTCACTTGAGCACCTCTCAAGTCCATCACAAACCTACTCACCATCTAACCATATCTTGTGTTTTCAAATTCTGAAAGATCCAGCATTTCTCACCCAAACAATTGAACTCACAAATGAGTCCTACCAGGAGAGCTCCCTCTCCCTCCCAACAGTTTGAAATGTGTATTTGAGTTGATTATTTGCGGATGTGGCGTTTCGACAAGAAACGCATAAATAGCAACATACAGTAGACAGATAAATCCTGCAAGCGGGGACCTTATAATAGAACGTGTGTAATGGAAAATAAGTCGAGTTATGTTAAGGGTGACTTATAACATGAACTGGGGACAATACATACAGAGTGAGGATAAACACGGAATAGTTCATTGTTGGTGTTGGTGTAATAATTCCAAAGGATCCCACAATACAGCTTCCTACCCTTGCTGTTCAGAGTAAGTCACCCTAGATGCATATACACTTGCTCATGCTCGCCTCTTAACCAAACAAAAGGGGCGAAAAACCATGTACTTATCAAAAATATACACATATTTTAATGTTTATCAAAAAACACATCGCATTCACAATAAATTTTTAAAAAAACACATCATTGTGGTCCAAACTCATTGTGAACCACATATATCTGTGCATACATTTTCCACTATTGGCATAGAAGCTGACACTTCGAAAACCTTGTCTATGCCTAAATATGGGGTATTTATATATTTCAAACACCACTGTTACTAATGCCCTCCCTGATTTCTGTGGGCAAAAAGGCTGTGCCGACACTTCAAGAATGTGTTTCTAGAACCAACATAGATCTTAAACATCCAAATATACATAGAAATACATCCGCTCTGTATATCCTGTTGGTGCTATCTTCAGGGCACTCAGTCTTTATACATGTTCTGGTTTTCACGCGTGTCATCACGTGTCAGTTTGCCACAATTTCAACATTTCTATTAGAAGCAGGGCAATAGTTTCCCACTGCTATCCTTGCTTCAAAAGGTGTGGACTGTACTTTAACTGCAGGTCGCTGCGGCGCAACAATCTGTTTGGATACCTACACCAAAGATCTGATGCTGCCTAAAAATGAAAAGGAGCGTTTTGTAAACATAGTGTCTAGTTCCAACCCGAGAAACCGTACAGTCCACACCTTTTGAAGCAAGGATAGCAGTGGGAAACTATTGCCCTGCTTCTAATAGAAATGTTGAAATTGTGGCAAACTGACACGTGATGACACGCGTGAAAACCAGAACATGTATAAAGACTGAGTGCCCTGAAGATAGCACCAACAGGATATACAGAGCAGATGTATTTCTATGTATATTTGGATGTTTAAGATCTATGTTGGTTCTAGAAACACATTCTTGAAGTGTCGGCACAGCCTTTTTGCCTACAGAAATCAGGGAGGGCATTAGTAACAGTGGTGTTTGAAATATATAAATACCCCATATTTAGGCATAGACAAGGTTTTCGAAGTGTCAGCTTCTATGCCAATAGTGGAAAATGTATGCACAGATATATGTGGTTCACAATGAGTTTGGACCACAATAATGTGTTTATTTTTTAAATTTATTGTGAATGCAATGTGTTTTTTGATAAACATTAAAATATGTGTATATTTTTGATAAGTACATGGTTTTTCGCCCCTTTTGTTTGGTTAAGGGGCGAGCATGAGCAAGTGTATATGCAAGTGTATAGGGTGACTCACTCTGAACAGCAAGGGAAGGAATCTGTATTGTGGGATCCTTTTGAATTTGTACTTTATTGTCCTCACCCACACAGCCCCTAAAAAGAGGACATTCGTAGCTCATCAGAATTGATGGTGTTGGTGTAATGTCAGTGATGACAGGAAGAAAGAGCTATTTGAACTACTGACTCACCATAATTATTATTTACAAAATTGAACATTTAGGTTGGCACATTGAAGTTTTCTTCCCATTTAAACCTACCTTAACAATGTGTTAGTGTGGCACCCACACACCTTGGAAAGAATCCTTGCAAGACAACCCATATTACAACTATAATACAGAGGAAGCACCCAGGGAGAGCTTTGTAGGCTGCACTTTTTCCCACAGTCTGCCTTACATCTTCTGCCAGTGAAGGAAGGCCAGATTTCCAAAGAGGGAAGCAAGATCCCTCCCCTAAACATCTCCCAGGGAACAGAGGGAGATACCAAATCCAGCGGACACACCAGCAGCTCCAGACCCGGTACCCAGCCAGCACACAGTGTGCTCTGCTAACCTCTGCAGCAAGCATCATAGGTAAGAAGTGCCAGAAGGTCTCCAAACCCAAAACCAAGGAAAAGATCCTGAGCCTGCAACACACTCCTCGTCTTCGTACCGGCTGCCTTAAAGGACGACACAAGCCAATTGAAGAAGCTCGGAGAAGTGCCTCGACGTGCATTTACTGACGTCCCCTTAAAGGACATTTTCAAGCCACTCGAGTCCTTCGAGCTGCAATCGACGGCAACTCTGACTGTTACGACGCAGTCGTTTAAAGCCACAAATATGTCTCGACCCAGTGCTTCAGATCCACCGACCAGCACTGAGACAATGATTCCTGACTCTGAGCCTCCGTGTAGGCCAGCCTCCAGCTGTTCATCCAGCCTCGCTCACCAAATTGTTTGCTGCCTGATACCTGCAGCTGTCTCCCATCTTGAACTCTTTCTCAGAAATTGTAAAGTGCCCTGAAACTGACTCGATCCTGTTGAGCACCAGGAAAACTTACAACCACACCGTACATTGTGGTTCTGTCCCCCTGGTCCTTCTCTGAAGCCCCTAGAGACATTTTAAGACCCATTGCTCCCTTTGTACTGAAGCCAAGTATCCTTGAACTGTTGCGATTATTTACTATACCGACTACCCTCCTGTCAGTATCCAGAGTGCATCCCTTTTCCTTCTTTAAAACTGTCTGTCCTCTGCATTCCTTTACAGGGTGGGTTGTATTTTGTAGTGTTGCTAGAACGGTCTGTTGTAGAACTGTCTGTTGTGATCATAATAAAGTAGATAGTTGTATACAACCTTGACTGTACAGTCTCTTTTATCATTGGGTAATAATTGTATTTTCGTTGTGTTGCAATTAACCAATGATCCACAACCTTTCAGAGATAAGCTTGCCATTCCGTCCATGGTAGCAAAATTGGACAAGGAGGTTTATAATGTGCTTGTGCTTCCAATCTGTTTGGATCCCTTCCGCTGTACTAGAGCTGTGGGGCTGATTGAGGGTTTAGAAACCGATATTTATCCCTGGACCACTGGTGCCCCGGAAGTTGATTTGTCACACTGCTAGATGCAGGAACCAGAATGAAGGGGGTCCCATAGGCTGTTCGTTTTCAAGTAACTGGTAGTTGACGATTAAATGCGCCAGGGTTTTAGAGTAATGGCAGAGAAGAGAGACAGCTTGGTAGTTAGAAGGATTGTTTGGGTCAGAGGAAGGCCATTTGAGGATAAGTAGAACAGTGGCTAGCTTGAAGAAAATGGGTAAGATTCCTTTTATAAGGGCTTTGAAGGGAGAGAGTTAGGAGTAGGCTATAGGTGCAATATCTTTAAGGATTTCTAGAGCAAATGCATCCAATGGAGCAGATGACGGATTGTCTGTCTAGGGAACGGAAGCCAGTTCAGTGGATGAGGTTGCATAGAAGGGGCAAAGGTAAAATAGAGTAGGGCTTAGTTATTTTTTATTTTTTATTTACAGCAGCGCACAAAGCCCTGAGCCATCTTGGCGCTACTTACAGTGGATATGATGTTACATGTACAGCATGAGGCTGAAAATTCATTCACAGGTAGGTTACAGACAGAAGGTTAAAGTCAAATCAGGTAAGTTATAGGCATGTTTACTGTGTAGCATAAGGCTAGAGTCAAATCAGGTGGGTTGCGGGCACGTTTCAGGGGTAGCACGAGGCTAGAGTCAAATCAGGTGGGTTGCAGGCAAGTTTCAGGGGTAGCACGAGGCTAGAGTCTGATCAGGTGGGTTGCAGGCAAGTTTTAGGTGTAGCACAAGGCTTTGCGGATGACAACATCTCCAGAGGAGGATAGCAGCAGAATAATGTGGCAACGTGCAAGGGTTTCAGGCATGCTTGAAGGAGGAAAAGACGTCAGAGCCTGGTTTTAATATTTAGGCATGGTAACGGGCACCAACCTAGACTGGCTTCGGCTCAGGGTGGGCTAGTCCTTTGCAGGCATTGGTGGACAATCGGGTACCTTAAAGCTGAGAGGTGCTGCCAGGGCTAGTAGCTGTAGGCTTCATGTTGAAGCAGAATCCACAGTGGCGGCCATCTTAACAGGGGGATTGGCTTCCACAGGCAATGCAGGCTTCATGTTTCCACAAGCTGGGAGACCGATGAAAAGGATCTCAGCTGTGTGCAGAGGAATGATTATAGGGGTTGAGGAGGCTGGGAAAGGAGGGAGGGCATGGAGGGGGGGGAGTGGGTGGGAGGGAGTGCAGGCTAGTATAGGGGTGGGAGAGGAGGTTACTGAGGGTGTCACATATCTTAGATATCTTCGATGAGAAGAAGGGACAAACTCATTAGCAGAGAGGGTCGAAGGGGCCTTCATGGCTTGGAGAATAGAGACACGTTTTAAGGCGCAAGAGTGGAGGAAGGAAAGGAGCTTGGTGAAGTAGATGGTCCTTCTTATTTTTATCAGTCTCGTGCTTTCCTTGACACACGTTTTGCCAGCACAACAAATCCATGCATGCCAGTGCAAGAGAAACCACATGCACTGCTGTATCTTGTTTTTCAGCGCCATATTGCATAATTGAGAAGCCTATTGAATCCATGCACCTTGCCTAGATGATGACATGGCAAGAGTATTTTTGCAATATGGGTCTGTGAGGCTGTTTTACTACTACATTCGTCACAGTTGATGCTGACCTGGATTTTGTTGGCATCAGGTGAGCAGAGGGTTTTGTAATCTGTCTACATTTCTGCTTACGCTCTGAAGCAGGTGCTTCTTTTCAGCTGCAATGGTAGCTAGGAGCTAGCAATGTGCAATGATGAATTTACCCCTTTTTTATTACTGGCCTTTTTCCCAATCTAGGGCCACTCTCTCAATCTTAATTTTAGGTTGTGTCTTTAGATTGCCCTGGGGTCAAGAGACTTATAACATCAGTCTCTATTTATGTCTTTCGATGTTTTCCAGCTGTAATTTTCTGATAAGTCACGGTAGACTATGTGTGTCCATAATTACAGATGCTGCTGCTCTATTCCCGAGTTTTCGAGTTTTGTGCTCCAGTGTACTTAAAACACTCTGAGTCCTCATGTTATTTCATTTGGATTTAGAATTCGTTTCTTGGGACATACGGCATATTACTCCCCCAATGTTCCTTTTCTGTTTCAGGAACAAGACACGCCTGCCCTCTTCAAGTTTAGCAATTCATCTGCTTTTTTTTTTTATAATTGAAGTTTCACAATGAGACATCATTGATTGTGTATGCTGACAGACAACAGACATTGCTTTCCCGGATGAATTTCCCTGATTTTACTGTTCAAAGTGTGTGTGAGGAAAGAAACATGTTGGATGGATTGAATGAGTTTGAATTGGTTTGATTGAGAGTATGACAAACTGGTGTTGTGATTGCGATTTTTTGAAATTATGATTTGTTATTTTTCTTGATTATGGATTCGTGCAGATTTAGCCTGCCCCTTTGATATGGAATCGAACATTAGATCATATCTACTATTGTCTTTTTAAGTAGCACTGTCTGTTTTTTGTACAATTTTCTGTTTTGTGTACAAACTTCTGTTATTGGTAACACTAGCAATTATGCTGTATGATTTTTGTTGAAATAATTATTTTTTTCTGTATCATTATTAAAATGTTTATTTTATTACCATGATCATACTGGTGGTTAGCTATTTTGTCTAAGCGGGTAACGTGCCAGATCCTAAAACAGATTGCTGCATACAAGCCTTTTTGTTGCTGGTTAAAGGTTTTTGAACCTCAATTTGAGGGCGTGTGCTTGTACTGCAGGGTAAATTGCCCCTTATACCTCTTTTTGTTTAGTCGATTGTCTTACTGTCATCTGCAACCATAGGCAGTGCCAGGAAAGCATCCTGGTAGGTGGTTGGGAGTGTAGGAATGGAGGGGAGTAAGAGCTGTGCCGGAAGCGCAGGTGAAGGTGTATGGTGGTCTTAAGCTGGCAAATCACTTGTGTGATCCAGGCCTGTGGGTGACTGCTTTAGGGAATACAGCTTCAGGCTGGATAGGGGTTTCCATAGAGCCGAGAGTCTATTTTCTCTCATTAAAGGCCTGTTCAATTGAAGAGGCCTGAGCTGGTGATCGAACAAGGTGGGAAGATCCGACCTCAGAAAGCCAAGGAATCCCTGGATTCAGGTTAAAACATTTTGGGGCATTCGAAAAGGCAGTGGTGAGGCAGAAAGGAGGAGGAACAGAGACATTAAAGGGGAGATGTGAACTATCAAATGGGCATGGTACAAAAGAAGGGCTTGTAATGGAAAGAGTGGTTGATCCTCACACTCTCCTTACTCCACTTGGGGCTTTGCTTGTAACCCTCCATGGGATCGGCTGTGCCCCCGCTGAGCAGGGTTGTCATTCATTTTCGGTCCAAGAATGTGTTATTCCGATCTTTGGATTTTTTGTATTCCTCATGAATAATTACTATGATGATGATGTTGATGGAAATAATGCTCTGATTACTTACTGATGATCATCATTACTCCTAGTCCTACTCTATCTCACCACAGTACTGGTACCCTCCTCTCCCTCTCCAGTGCAAAAATCGCTCAGGTTACTTGGATGTAGACTGAAGGATTCGATGCAGGTCAGGTACTTAATACCCCAGCTGTGAGGGGCAAGGGCTAGGAAGAAAAAACAAAAATAGAAGCCATTTTGGGGAATGTATTCTGTCGGCAAGTGGATCACCTTCCTTGGTAAGTACTGCAATGAGGAAAAATAGGACTAGGCATAATGAATATTATCGGTAAGTCATCAGAGCACTAGCATGCAGGATAGATGAGGCTTTCTGCCTTCTACATCCTACGGAGCGCGAGGTCTTCCTGAAGCTCCCACCCTTCCATCTGCTTTAAGTTTCCCAATCTGCTGGACCCACGGATGCATTCTGCACCAGGTAGGTGCACTGCCATTGTCCCTGCAGCACCAGAAACGAAAAAGAAGCTTTTAAAAAGAAAAACGAAATTTCGGGAAAAAAGTGTTTTTTTTCACTTTGCAAACCATTTTAATTTCGGAAATTACACTGTGCAAATTGGCAGTGTGTTCTAACCTTCTGCTGCTAATATTTGCACTGACTCATTTCAATTACATGGATGTTTCCTGCTGCCTCACAGTGTGTTTGAGGTTTTCCATCATGGCTGCCTAGCCCCCTTGTTTGCATGAGACTGTGTATCTAAAGTGCTTCCCTCCATCGTCTGCAGTGATTGGCTATTCGCTTTGTTTTCAAGCCAATCTGGGGACCGGCAGGCTTCAGCTGGCCCTTGTTTCAATGGTCCCTGTCAGCTTCTCTGCCTGCTTTACAGGCTGCAACATGAGATTCTGCAACAGCCAAACCCTCATTGTCACTGAGGCTGCTAACCCTGGACTATTGGACTGCCATGACTCTCTTACCATATTCTGTTTGGGTTAGTTCCCTCCTTGATTTACCTGTACTTCCTTCTCGGAGGGTACTCAACTCTACCTGTCATGTACTCATTTGAAGCTTTATCTATACTCACCTCTACCATCTGACTACCACTCTAAATTCCTTCACTACTGGTCTCCAATTTACTTGAAAGTTCAACTTCAGTGTATTTCTGCATCTAACTTTTGGCCATTGATTGTAACATGCTAGCCCAGTGACTGTTCAGTACTGCTTTACTTGCTTACTCCTCCCTCTGCCTCTTCTCTTTTCCACTCATGGTGCTTTCTGTTTCTCTCACCTATTCCAACTGCTTCTCTATCAACTACGCTTCCCTTCTGACTAAGTCTGGAAAAAAGTAATTTAAAAAGGATATCTTGGCCTCCAACCCTGATCTCCCTATCGCTGATACCTATACCAGCGCCTCTTCCAGACAGACCCTCACCGACATCCTCTTTGTTGTTCCTTCGCCAGATCTATAGACCGCCCATATGATCTCTGTGCTTTGTCCTGTCTCCTTCTCTCCCATTAATGGTGGCACTCGCTGGGATGTCCTCAAGGCTTCTTTCGACTCCTCCAGAGTCATCCTTAATGTCTACCTAAATGGCACTGTCATGGTCCAAGGTCCTCAGGCCAATCTCCTCCTCTTCGATAGGCATTTCCCTCACCTCATCAACTTCTTCTCATCTCCAGCTGTCCCCTCCTCTCACTCCCTGGCTAGCTTGCCCACTTTTCCCTCCTCCTCTGCCACTGTTCAGGCTACCTCCACAACTCTGCAGGGCATACCTCTGATTAGTCCCCCTCCCCGGAAGGTCTTTAAGGATGGCAACCTTCTTCATCTTGCCACTCTCAACTCTCGCTCTGCTGTCAAACACTCCTCTGACATCTGCCACCTCCTTGAAGAACTGGAACTTGATGTCCTCGGTCTTACAGAGACATGGTTCACAGCTAGCTCTGTCACAAGCTTCGACACTCTACTCCCTGGGGCTTCAAGATCCTCTCCGCACCCAGATCCACTTGACCTGGAGGGGGCATAACCCTGATCTTTCCTGAGTGGATTCCTGCCACTATCATTCCCATTCAGATATACTCCTCTTTTGAATGCCTTCTCTGCAGGCTCTCAATCTCTCCTAGCCACTCTCTTACTGTTGCTACTCTCTACCGGCCCCCTGGGCAAATCACCTCTTTTCTCTCTGAGTGGGCTGACCTCTCCTCCTCCCTCCTGGCCTCAACCACTCAACTCATCTTCCTTGGTGACCTCAACATTCACCTCGATTCTCCCTGTCCCTCATCTCTGCTCTTTCGCAACCTCTGCAATTCCCTCTCCTTCTCTATTCTCCACTTTGGCCCGACGCACTCTGCAGGACACACACCTGATGTCTTGATCTCCCCTGGCCTCCCCCTCTCTATTCCTCTGACCACTCCTCTCTCCTGGAGTGACCACTGCCTTCCCGCCTTCCATCTCTCACTCTCTTCCCCCCAAGCCAACCCCACCCCAGCACTGCCACTTACTTTCTCGGACATCCGACCTATGAAGAGCGTGTCAGCTGAGGATTTCGCTGCCACCTTCTCTCCCCTTCCTCCTCCTCTGGCTGACTCACATCCTGACACAACCATGTCCCTTCTCTACTCTTCTATCTCTGATACTCTTGATGCTCTTGCCCCTGTCATGAGGATCCGCTTAAAGTCCAAAGCCAAGTGCGATTCCTGGTATGACTCCAACCTAGCTACACTTAAACGGAAGTGTAGGGCGGCTGAGAGGAAATGGAGGTCTTCTTGCTGATCCTCTGACAAACTGGCCTTTCACCTGCTCCAAAGGCAATACCGACTCTCTGTCCGCACTAAGAAGAGAGCCACATTCAACCCCGTGTCCCTGCGGCATCCAACAACTCGGTCAAACTCTTTAAAATCTGCAAGGAGCTTGCCAACCCTGTATCAGTCTCCACCCCTCCTCTTGCCTCCCAGGCTCTCTGCAATGCCCTTGCCTCACACTTTATCTCTAAAACCCAGGACATCCTGACCACCCTCCCTCCCCTCCTCCTCCTATTCCCTCTCAGTCTGTGCTTGCAGACACCCCTTTAACCACACCCCACCATCCTTCTCTTCCTTTCTCATTTTCTCCCCTGACGAGGTCGCTAGACAAGTCCGATCTATGAAAGCCTCGTCAAAACAGGTTCATCCCTGTTCCTCCAAAACCATCAAGGACCACATTAATACCCTCGCTCTGGCCCTTGCTGATTTTTGGAACCACTCCTTTGCCTCAGGATCCTTCCCCTCCATTCTGAAGCACTCCCTTGTGCATACTCTTCTCAAGAAACCCACAGCTGATCCTTCCTGTCCGGCTAACTATCACCCAATTTCCATTACCCCCTTTCTGGGCAAACTCCTAGAAAAGCTGAGCCATCTTTCAGCTTAACTTTCATTCAGATTCTGTTGGTTGTCTCCATGACCACCAGTCTGGCTTCAGAGTGGCCAGAATCACAGAAACTGCTCTCCTCAATATCCGTGAAGATCTGCTCTCCAACCTGGACTCTAACATTCCCTCCGTTCTCATCCTTCTTGATCTCTCTTCTGCCTTCGACACGGTCAACCACACCATCCTGCTCAACCGTCTCTGTGATAACCTGGGTATCAGTGATCAGGCTCTGGCCTGGCTGACCTCTTTCCTCTTTGATCGACCCTCCCAGGTCCAACTGGGTTCCTCCCTATCATCTATCTTCCTCTTCACCTGTGGCGTTCCCCAGGGGTCTAACCTCTCACCCTGGCTCTTCACCCAATACCTGGCAACTCTCGCTCAATGCATTGCCATTTTCTGCTCAAATTTCCAGTGCTACGCTGATGACACTCAACTCATTTTCCAGCTGCCCTCGGCCACCTCCTCTCCCTCTCTCATCTCTAACTGCCTAACTGCCATTCAAGATTGTTGTGCTCACCAATGATCTTTGTCTGAATGCCAGCAAGACGGAGATCCTCCTCATCGGCACACCATCTCCATCCTTTTGTTAAGAAAAGCGTCTCAAGGGCGCTGAGTACCTGAACTTCCAGTCGATGGTCGCGGTGAGGTACCCAGGCTGTCTGAGGAACTGCTGATGATTGAGTGATGTGAGAAAACAGCACAACACTCACCCGTGAGAACACCGGGTGAGAGGTGAACCAACTCCCAATGCCACGGTGCGCACTTCCCTGATTTACGTGGCGTCAGGACAGTGCAAGCACTGACAGGGAAGGCGAAACTTGACTGAAGTGATGATCTGAATTCGGGATCCGGTGAGCCCAGTGACTGTAGGATCTTCAGGTACGGAGCAGACTGGAGACGGTGACAAAGTCCGCAAGGCAGAGTACCCAGGCAGAGGCAGACGGCCAGGCACAGAACCCAAGAGGCACAGAATCCACCAAGACGGCGAGCGCCGGAATTGGCCTGCTTGCCCCGAAACCCGGGTAAGTGGCGTGACACTATGCCCCCTCCCAGAAAGACCTGGGGCCTCAGGCTTCCACGGGAAGTGGAGATAGAAGTCGCGAATGAGACGGGGAGCGTGCACATTACTGCGTGGTTCCCAAGTGTGATCACAAGCAGGGTAACCCTTCCAGTCCACCAGGAACTGGAGCACCCCCCCACCGTATGCGCAAATCACATATCTCCTGGACTTCGAATTCGGGGACCCCTCTTACATTAATGGAGGTAGGACGGGAAAAGGAACGCCCATAGGTGTCAGTCACATATGGCTTCAGGAGGGATATGTGAAAGACCACGTGCACTCGCCAGGACTGGGGCAACTGTAAGTGAAAGGCAACTGAGGACAAGCGTTTGGTGATCTTGAATGGCCCGAAATAGCGAGGAGCCAGTTTAGTGGGCAGGTTACGTACTGGCAGGTTTTGAGAGGATAACCAGACCAGATTCCCTTCTTGAAAATCAGGTTCAGGAGTCCGCACTTTGTCAGCCTGTTTCTTCATATGCTCCTGTGCCTCTGCAAGGGTACTGCATGCCAAGTTGTTTTGTTTCTGGATGGCGATGACCAACTGATCGGCAAACGGAGCGGCACTGGGCTGCACAGGACGAAAAGGTACCAGTTTAGGATGTTGTCTGGATGAACAGTAGAATGGGCTGAGACTGGTGGCGGAATGGACTGTGTTGTTATAGGATGTTTCTGCCAGGACCAGGTTCGCCTTCAAGTTGGATTGAGTGGCATTGGCATAACACTGTAGGTATTTTTCTAAGGTCTGGTTTGTTCTTTCCGTCTGGTCGTTGGTGTGAGGATGATAACCCAAACTCAGGGCTCTGTGGATGCCAAGATGACTACACAACTGATGTCAAAAGGTGGACAAGAACTGGGAACCACGGTCAGATATGATCTTCTCCGGGAGATGTGTAACCGGTAGATGTTGTGCAAGAATGCTGAGGCCATCTGTGATGCCGTGGGAATCCTGGGAAACAGGATGAAATGGGCTGTCTTAATGAAACAGTCCACTACCACCATTATACAGGTGTATCCATTCGATGGAGGAAGCTCGACGATGAAATCGGTGGCGATGGTATGCCATGGGTAAAGTGGTACTTCATTGGGTTGAAGTAACCCCAGAGGCCTCCTCCTCAGTGTCTTGGTTTGGACAACTCGTATCGCTTTATTTCCTCGGTCCAACCCGGCCACCAAAATTGTCTGGATATCACATCCTGGGTAGCCTTAACGCCGCGATGACCGCTGACCTGAGAATCATGGAATCCATGTAGGATGTACCTCCGAAAGGCTCCTATGGGGATGTATAACCTGTTCTGATAGAAGAGCAGTACATTGCGTTCCATGGATGTTTTAGGACGTCCGTGCGACTGGGGTCTGCTAGGGTTTCCTGTAGAATAGTCTGGAGATGAGGTGAGAGCGTGAGCAAAAAATGCGTGGGGGAAATCATGTTCTATGCCGGATCCAGATTCCTTCTGCAGAAGAACGGCACCAACAGCAAAATTGGAAGCGTCAGCTTCTATGATGTATTGCATCTCGTCGTTAGGATGATGTAAAATGGGGGCCGTACTGAAAGCCGTCTTCAAAGTGTCAAAAGCCGAGGCAGCCTGTGAGTCCCAGAGGAAAGGTATCTTGCTGCTGGTTAAACTGGTCAGCGGGGCCGTAACCTGTGAAAAATGGGGGATGAAACGCCGATAAAAATTGGCAAACCCCAAGAATCTTTGGAGAGACCTTAGGTCATGAGGTTGTTTCCAGTCCTGAATGGCTTGAACCTTAGCGGAATCAATGAGGAGGCCAGAACTGCTGATAACGTAGCCCAAAAACTCCATACTCTCCCGATAAAAGGAACACTTCTCGGCTTTAGCGAACAGTTGGATCTGAGACAATCGGTGCAGCACCTCTCGTACATGTATCACATGTTCTTCCTGGGTGTTGGAAAAGATGAGAATGTCATTGAGATACACCCAAACCGAGATGCCGATCAGATCACTGAAGATGTTGTCCATGAACCGTTGGAATACAGCCGGGGCATTGCATAGGCCGCATGGCATTACCCGGTATTCATAACGCCTGAATAGGGTCTTAAAGGCCGTCTTCAACTCATCGCCTTCTTTTATCCGGACCAGATGGTAGGCTCCATGGAGATCCAACTTAGTGAAAATTCGAGACGATCGGAGAGATTCCATGATATTCCGAATCAAGGGCAGCGGATACCTGTCCTTCCGTGTAATGTCGTTCAGCTGACGGTAATCAATGCATGGACGTAAGGGGCCCTCCTTCTTCGTCACAAAAACAGAGGGAACACAGCGGGAAATTTCGAGGGTGCAATGCACCCCTTCTTGACACAGTCAGCCAGGTAGTCCTGTAGGACCTGTTTTTTGGATTGAGGTAGGGCATACACCTTCCCGTGAGGGATCACAGCACCTGGTACCAAGTCAATAGAACAATCGAAAGATCTGTGAGGTGGTAGAGGTATCTCTCCGGGCTCAGAAAACACAGTCTGGTAATGGGCATACACCGGCGGGACTTGTGACAAAGAACAAAGACCAAGTGAGTCCTTCCCACATGCCAGTGGTGCAGAAGAAGGGGAGTTCTGGAGCATGCCAGACAGACAACAGTTCCGAAAGCAATGGGCGGAGGCAAACACCAGGGTACGTGTCTCCCAATTGATAGCAGGATTATGTCGCAGCAGCCAAGGTAACCCCAAAACCACCTGGTATGAGGGTGACTTGATTATGTCCAGGGTGATCTGTTCCCTGTGTTCCTCAATCCGGAGAAGTAGACCCATGGTATGTTGTCTTGTGGGATAGAGGAGTACCGTCTATGACCTCCACAGGCAGGGCATTGCTCCTGGAATAAAATGGTATACTATGTTTTGCGGCAAAAACTTCATCAATATAATTCCCAGAGTCTCTGCAATCCAATAGACCATAGACCTCTGTCGTTCTGTCAAGCCAGGCCAACTCGATCTTCAACACCAACAAGACAGCCGGTTGCATGGGCTGGAGCACGGGGCTTGACCCGGAAAGGACTGGAAGAGATGGAGGACCTGTCGTTGCCTTTTCTGTACACGACAGGCCCGCTCGTTTTCCGACTTCCTGGGAGGGCATAGAGGACAGGTGCCCAGGTAATGGCCGGCACCACCACAGTATAAGCACAAACGCAAAGTGCTCCAACATTTCTTTTCATTTTCAGATAATGGGCCCCTCACAGCGCCCAATTGCATGGGTTCTGGACAGGAATACGAAGACCCAGGAGATCCTGTTGGTGCATTAGGTGGTCTGGGGAACATCCTCTCTGCCCGACGTCTCTCCCCTCTTCGTTCTGCCAGTCTATGATCTATCCGCAGAACCTGTTCTATGAGTTGTTGGAGGGTTTCGGGCTCTGAAATGTGTAGCAACTCATCTTTATACTCTTCTCTTAACCCCCAACAGAACAGGGTCTTCTGGGTTATTTCAGGCCATTGGGAATCAGTTGCCAATTGACAGAAACGCCCTATGTAGGCTATTATATCGTTGCTTCCTTGTTTGCTGTCCATCAATTGGTTTTTTGCTGCTAATGCCAGATTGGCGACTGAAAGACCTCCAAAAACACCCTTTCAAAGGCCACAAAGTCATTGAGGATAGGACTATGGGCTGCAACCAAGGGAGCGGCCCAAGCAAGAGCATTTCCAGTTAGATTGCCCAAAATGTACCTGATCTTGGCCTTATCGTGGTTGAAATAGGAAGATCTGAAGAGGAAGTGTATTCTGCAATGATTACAGAATTAAGTCAGACTCTGGGATCCCCATCAAACATGATAGGTGCAGTATGAGCCATTGCGCCTTCGGCCTGAGAAGTGGCTCTGGTACCTTGTGCCACCATCTGTCGTAATGTTACGTTTTTCTGATGAAGCGTGGTCATCTCGGCAGGAGGAGCCCATAGCTCATCCCGCAGTTCCTGGGCTTCATCCATCTCAGAATCGGAAGGAAGGCGTCTCAATGTGTTAAGAAATGCGTCTCGAGGGCGCAGAATACCTGAACTTCCAGTCTATGTTCGCGGTGAGGTAACCAGGCTGTCCGAGGAACTGCTGATGATTGAGTGACGTGAGAAACTGGCCCAACACCCACCCGTGAGAACACCGGGTGAGAGGTGAACCGACTCCCAAAGCCACGGGTGTGCACTTCCCTGATTTACGTGGCGTCAGGACAGTGCAAGCACTTACAGGGAAGGCGAAACTTGACTGAAGCGATGATCTGAATTCGGAATCCAGTGAGCCCAGTTACTGTAGGATCTTCAGGTAGGGAGCAGAGTGGAGACGGTGACAAAGTCCGCAAGGCAGAGTACCCAGGCAGAGGCAGAACCCAAGAGGCTGAGGTCAAACAAGGAACAAGGACCCAATGGGCTTGGTGATCAAACAGAATGGCAGGTGAAACCCAAGACAGGGCACCAAGGCAGGGGCAGGAGGCCAGGCACAAGACCCCTAGGTGGTCAAGGGGAGAACCAGGGAGCAGGAGGCCCAGAGGAAAACCAGGAAGGGGAAACCCTGCCCAAGGAACAGAAGAACCACGGAAAGAGGCCAGCCCAAGGCCAGGGAACAGCCAAGGAAGGAGAAGCCAGGAGCCAGGAAGGGGGGAACCAGAACTAGGTCAGGATCAAGGGAAATCTGGAGGCAGCTGCAATAGGTAAATCAGGCGAAGACACGATCTGGATGCAAACCGCGTTGAGACGCGGTTTGTTCTTGTGGACCGGCCCTTAATAAAGGGCAGCCAGCACCCAGGAGGCTTGGAACGGCAGCCGTGCTGTTCCTGGGTGCTGGCGTCCCCAGAACGAGGCTTGAGCAGCAAGCTCGTGTTTCCCCGAGCCCCCTATGGACTGCGCATGGCGGGGGCGAGACACGGCCGCCCGCGCATGCGCAGCCCCTTGTGATCGGGAAACCCAGAAGTGGCAGGGATCGCCGAGCGCTGGGACCGCCCTAGCCTGAATCGTGGGTAAATCAAGCCAAGACGGGGCGCGCCGGAATCGCCCGGCGCGCCCCGAAACCCGGGTAAGTGGCATGACACCTTTTCCCTCACTCTCTGGCCGGCCTCCCTTGGCCCTCCTCCTACCCCTACCTGCAAGGCTAAGAACCTCTGGGTCATCTTTGACTCCACACTTTCCTTCTCGTCCCATATTTCTGAGTTCTCTAAAAAGTCAAACTTCCTACTGCACATCCTCAGAGGTACTCTGCCTTTCCTCTCCTTCCCTCAGAAGCTCACTGTCTCCCAAGCTCTGGTTCTCTCTAGGTTGGACTATTGTAACAGTCTCTTTCTAAATCTACTTGCCTCTACTCTCCGCCCTCTACAACCTGTCCAGAACAGGACTGCAAGACTTGTCCTTGGCCTCAAGCCCTGGGATCGTATCTCTCCAGCTCTAAAATCTCTCCATTGGCTCCCAGTGGATGCAAAGATTAAATTCAAAACCCTCTGCATTGTCCACAAGGCTTTCTGGGGCCTGGGTCCAAAATACTTTCAGCTATCCCTCTGCAAATACCTCCTCTCTCGAGCTCTTCGCTCCTCGACCTCTAACTCCCTCTGGGTCAATCATTTTTCAAAGAAACGAGCTGGGGTAGATCTCTATCTTCGGCTGGGGCCTCCCTCTGGAACAGCCTCCCTGCCACTCTAAAACTTGAGGAGAACCATCTCCGATTCCGGAAGCACTTCAAGACCTTCCTCTTTGCTTCTGCCTTTGCTCCCCTTCTCCCCTGCTGGTCTGCTCTCTCTTGGCACTTTGCACCTGGCCATCCTCTGTCCCCCAGCCCAGGTACCTGCTCACCCTTCCACCTTCCTGCACTGGCTCCTGGCCACCCCTTGCACTGGGGACTGTATCTGTACCCATACAGGCCCCCCCCATTTTTCTTATTTTTCTGCACTTATCAGACTTACCCAGTCTGCTGCCTTAAACACAGCACTTGCCACTTGCTGGCTGCACTATCACTGTTTATTGCCTCCATTTTCTATTTATTTTTATTTATTTCATTTATCTGCGCTCCTCTGCTCCGCACTTTCCACTCTCCCCCTTTCATGCACTTTTTTCCTTTTCTCTTTCCCATGTACTTGCACGTTCTCAATGTCACTGGGCCTAGTAAGATAATTTTTATGTTGTGCTGTGTTCTCTCTTGTTCCCCTCCCTTGCCTAGTCGTGCTCTGGAACACTTGTGTACGAGCGCGATACAAATAAAATATCATATCATATCATCTAGCGAGATTCGTTGGAATGCAGGATAGATGAAGCCCATCATCTAACAAGCTTCATTAGAGTGCAGGATTAATTAAGCCCATCATCTAGTGATATTAAATAGAATGCAGGATAAGTGAGGCCCATTATTGAGCAAGATTCATTAGAATGAAGCATAGAGGAGTCCTACTATCTTGCGAGATTCATTAGATCGCATGATGAATGAGGCCCATCATCCAGTGAGATTCATTGGAATGCAGGATAGATGAGACCCATCATCGACTGAGGTTTATTACAATGAAGGATAAACGAGGCCCATAATTTAGTGCGATACATTAGAATGCAGGACAGATTAGGCCAATCATTTTGTGAGATTCATTAGAATGCAGGACAGATTAGGCCCATCATCTAGTGAGATTAATTAGAATGCAGGATAGTTGAGGCCCATCATCTAGTGAGATGTATTAGAAGGAAGGATAGACGAGGCCCATCATTTAGTGAGATACATTAGAATGCAGAATAGATGATGCCCATCACTTTGCGAGATTCATTACAATGCAAAATAGATGGGTCCCATCATCTAGTGTGAATCATTCGAATGCAGGATATGTGAGGCCTATCATCTAGCAAGGTTCATTAGAATACAGGATAGATGACGCCCCTCATCTAGAGAGATTCATTAGAATGCAGGATAGGCGAGTCTCATCATTTAGTGAGAGTCATTAGAATGTAGGATTGATGAGGCCCATCACCAAGTGAGATTCATTAGAATACAGGATAGATGAGGCCTTTCATCATCATCATATCACTTTATTCTGCATTATACCTTTAGCACACAGATCCAACACAAGAAAAATAAATATTACACACATCATCCAAAGAATACAGTCTTTACACCCAGATAAGCGAAGTATAATAAATATCTAAAAAGAGTTATGAAAACTATAGAAAAATCATACAATGTTCAGTCACTTGATTAAAACATGTCTACGTAACCAGGCTTGATGTATAAATCTTGCCACAAAGGATGAGTCTTCGATTGATACAGTTGATTGAAATAAAGTGAGTGTATCCATGGTATGTTTGACACCAGCTTTTTAAAACAGAGGTAATAAATACGTGCTACTCAAGTCATCGTATTTTTCACAAAATAACAGAATTGTAACTGTCCCTGAGTGTGCACCACATAACTGGCAAAATTCAGAATAGCTTGCTTTCCATCCACGGGTGAATTTCACCGTCCTAAGGGCACCTGTTCTAAACTCCATAAAGAGTGTGCATGCATACTCCAGGGAGATCAGATCTAAGTATTTTCTGCTCCTTGTTCTGTTTTCATAGATAAGTATTGAAGCCCAAAGTTTAGATCTAAACAGGAGCTTATTATCAACCCGACCCAATCTGTTTAACAGCAGATTTCCCCTTCTCTTTAGTACAGTGTGCTAGATTCTCTGGTCTCTGCCACTTGTTACTCAAGCCCAACTCTTTTAGCTGAAACTTTACATGTTTCGCCCATGGGAATAAAGAACCTCCTGGGTGGTTTAGCAAGTTTGTGAAAGTCTAATGCTATGTCTCAAGCTCTGGCGTCACCCAGAACTGTATCCAATAGAACTCTGGTTTCCAGCCTATCTGGGAGACTATCGATTCTAGGCCACATTCCATCAACAAAGGGGCATTTGGAAAACCTTGCAGGAGCCTCAAAGGCATTTTTAAAAACCTGCTCTCCAGAATCCACAGTTTCTGGCAGTTGATGTACCCCCATAATTCAGCACCATAAACAGCTGCCAAGGATGTCTGTATTTTGTAAATGTTAATAGCCGGAAACACTGCCCTTTTGCCGTGATGTAAAAAAAAAAACATTCTTAGTCCACCGCTATTTGTTTCCAAGATAACCTGGGCTTTACTAACTGGGCAGACCATGGCCCGGTGTCAGTAAATTGTGCGCCCAGATAGTCATAATTGGGGCCTGTTCAATGTATGTCCCGTCAACCTTTGTGGAGATCGCACAGTACCTAGATCTCCTTGGTCTAAAAACATTTGGTGACAAAACATTCCAGGCAATGCCTAGTCACCATAGGCAGTGTAGCCAATAGTACAGCATCATCAGCAAAGAATAATGCCGGAAACATATCAGTGCCTAACCTAGGGACATCAAACCTGTCAACATGACATCTCTTCAACAGTTCTAGAATCACCTCATTAATAAAATGGCAGAACAGGAGCGGGGCAAGGACACAGCCCTGCTGTATGAGCGTACGGCAGGGCTGTGTCCTCACCCCGTCCACCCTGAACTTACTAGTAGTTCAGCACGAGGACACAGTTCCATTACCAACATCGGGGCCTTCCGTGCCCAAGTACCAAAACAAACAAAAGGTTCCTTTACAAATACTCAAGTCAGATGAGTCACTCTTCACCCTAGATCCCCCTCAGCCGGGCTCGCTCAGATCCTTTGTATACCACAATATTTAGTTTGGATCCCCCTCTTCTGGGCTCAGATACCCTTCTCCATTGCTTATAGAATATCTTTTCTCGGGTGACTCATGGTTCACTCCAGATCCCCTTCAGCCAGGCTCAGATCCCTTTTACACAATCAGTCTCCCTCAGCCGGGCTGGGACCAATTGTAGACAAATTAGCTATTGAAGAGTTTCGAATGTGCACATGGTTCAGCTTGACCCGTTACAGGACCACTTCAATTTCACAGTTCACATTTTTACACCCTCACTTGGATACATAACAGAGACCTTCGAATGAGCACCCATGTGGTGCTGGACCACTCTGTATATGGTATCTATCTTGGTTTCAAAAGTTCAGTCACTCCATTGGATATTCAATTATATTCGCGTCGCTCATCACATACGCCTCACACTCTGTTCTTTGCAGATTTCTTCATACAATGTTGCCGCTTGAAACCTTGGGGCTAACAAAGACCGGTCTGCTATCAGTCTCCCCGAATCACCAGTTGTGCTGACTTTACTGGCGCTGCTTTGTTGTAGGAGCCAAGGACCGTACCATGGCAGCAATCATTCCTCTCTGCCTTGGCTATCGATGCAGGAGAGCCCCGGTACCTTCGGATAACGAATAAGGCCAGAAAAAGGCCCTGTTTGCCTCTACACCATACAGAAGCTGCGTGACCTCGAGGTGGAGAGCAGCCCTCCTTGCACCAGATACCCTGCTGACCTGAATAAGGGTGAGGCTTTTAAGAATGTTGTGCCCCCCTGTATGCCTAAGAAGCCTGCTTTCATCCATTTGCAGCTCCTAGCATGCTTAGTTGTGCTGTCGATCGCCTTTCTACCAACTTGCCTGATCTCAAAATGTTGGGCGCGACGCAAACAAGGCTGTTTTCACTCTGTCGCCTAGCACCTGAGGCCCACAATAGTTAGTTACATCCGGAAGCGCCGGCCAATGAATAAGGCCAGAAAAAGTCTGTTTGTCCCTGTTCGCCAATGTGAGACACACCGACCATAACTTCTGCGGTGCCCTCGCATACCAAACCTGCAGGTACGTGTACTCACCGTCCACTCTCCATGGCCATCCTAGAGACCCCACTACCCGTATACCAGACTCTGTACTCCAACCCACCGAAGAGATATTAGTTCTGTGACTCTGTATCTCCCACGCATTGCAGTCTCATTGCAATAGGTACGCCCCACTGACTAACCTCAGTACGACTAGGCGTCGCCTTCCCGATTCCAACCGGCTCTACTAATTTGAAACTGTGTCACATGTATCGTTCACAAATCTAGCTTCATTTATGTACTTCTGGTGCCTTTCACGTATACTGTATAGTCTACCGCGTAACCAGCCAACCTTCCCCCACAGCACTACAAACGTGTGCCATGCTGTTCGGCCATTCATATCCCCTACGTTGAGCAGTTAAGAATGTCTGGACTTACACCTATCCACTGTTTGTGACTTGTCGCGGAACTACTTTCCATCTCTATAGTAAATATAACTATATTGCATTATAACCTGCATCTCATTTAATATACCAATACATTCTGATTGTCTGACAGATACTTTGCACCCTGCCAATGTTCAACAACTACTGTGATGACCTGTTTCTTATCTACTAGGCCCCTGCTTTAATTGAATCACCACTCTGTAGCCAAATAGTTGATGCTTCGCCACAGATACATTTACCGATATCAGCTGTAATTGCGTTAACGTTACCAAGACCGACTTGTACCATTGTGCATGTGAGAGTGACTGCTCTTATTAATAGCTGCTGTTAGCCGCACCTACTTTATATTACTCCAGACTCACCTTAGCATCCTCAAATCGTGACACGAGTCGAGGGTAGCCAAGCGCATGTAATTAGAGATTTTGAAAACTGTACTTAACTACTTTGGTGTAAGTAACTATGTATGCTCCCAAAAATATATTGCCATATTGTCGACCATCCTCAACATCCTTGTTACCACTACAGTGCTACCACCACCCACCTCTATTCCTCCAATTTGCATTTATATTGTACCATAGAAAGCTGCATCAAGCCTACCACCTTTCTCCCACAACTGTTTCTCCCTACCCGGATTAAATCCACCTCATTCCTACCTACTCAACCTTACCTATCAGAGCTCCCACGCTACCTGTAGCATTCAATATCCCCAATAACCTCAACATGCTAGGTGGCACCCGACAAATCCTCACCCAAAGCAGTCACAATACTAGTTCTAAAGCTCTTCTTGGCCCCACATCACATATCCCTAACATCCCATGCCCTACCAAAGTAAGAAACGCTAGACCTCACAGTAGACTAGGCAAGTCATATAAAATACCAACGACCATGCCCTAAAAAACTCCCATCCAAACTTCACAAAGCTCCCAAGAGTACTAGAGCAATGTGTGCCTCATCTGACCTCCCTGTCCTTAATAATATCTCCACAGCGATCCATGGGGCATTGATCAATGCCAGATCACTGGTGGCCCTTGCAGCAGACATTGCCAACTTAATCTTAGAAAACAAAACTGGACTTCCTAGCAATCACAGAGACCTGGTTACATGCAGCAGCAGGCCCATCTCTCCTTATTGCTACGCCTGAAAATTTCACAGTCCTTAAAGCTGATAGAAAATCCGCCAGAGGCGGCAGCATTGCCTTTATCGCCAAAGCCTCATCGGGTCTCAGAACGGCATCACATACCCCCACTGAACCTTGCAAACTACTGACTGTCAAACTTCCTCTCTCCAATTCGCGTACCATAACAATGCATCTGATTTACAGACCCCCTGGACCTATAGGCTCCTTTGGAGAAGAAATCATCTCCCGCCTCTCCACCAACACTAAGCCATTGTCACAAATCTTCATACTTGGCGACTTCAACCTCGGCTTTTTCATGACCCCCAAGGACCAACCTGCAATGGCTCTGGCCAATTCCCTGGCTGATTTAGGTCTAACCCATAGAGCCCTCCTCCCCACACACAAAAAAGGAAGAATCCTAGACTGGGTTGCTAACATGATGACCATTGAACCATAGGACTGACCACTTTCTACTCTCATTTAATCTTCAAGATTGTACACCTCCCAGTAGAGAGAAACCTATTGCTCCACCTATTCTGACCAAGAACAAAAATAACATTACTGTTGATGATCTCGAACCTTTTCTCCAACCACTACTGAGTCCCTCACCTGCCACCTCTGATCCAGCTGAACTAGTGGACCTCTATAACAAAACTATCACCACTGCCCTAGATAGCATTGCACCTTTAAAAATGAGCAAAAGTAAACCCACAGCGCACCTAAATAGATGGTTCACACCCAAGCTCAAAGCCCTAAGAAATGAAAAAAGGAAATGTGAAATAACCTGGAAAAACAACCCCTCCACCACCAACAAAGCTATACTGCTAAAAATCTCAACTAACTATAAAGAAGAAATTCTGTTAGCAAAACGGTACACCTATAATGAAAGGATTGATGAAGCGAGTTCAAACACGAGAGAACTCTTTACCATTCTTAGAGAACTTGAATCTCCAACCCCGCCAATTGATAACTGTACCAAGGACAAAACATGGTGCACTAAAATTCAAGATGCCTTATCTAATAAAATCCCCTTGCTGAAAAAGAAAATAGCTATCAAAAATCTTAATCTTCCACCTCAAGTCAACATCCCGAAATATAGCCCTATCTTACCTAAACCACTTCATCACTTCAAATTCACGGCATTGTCTACCCGAGAAGTGTAAAACATTATAGCCTCACTCAAACCCTCCAACTGTCAAGGAGATACATGCCCAAGATCTGTCATAAAGGAAGCGGCAAGCTAACTTGCCCCCTTTATTACCAAGCTAATCAACACCTCCTTCCTCACCTACACTGTCAATCTGGAAAAGTGAATACCCTTCATTTGAATGACAGACGTAACTTGATGGCTGTAGGTCAAGCGTTTTATGCACCGAATTATAGAAATATAGACTGCTATGCTTGACCAACAAGCAGCCATTTTAAATGTAGCAAGAATCGCCATTTTGCTTGTTAACCATTGCTCATTGCTTTCTGTCTAAAACTGCTTTGCAGCTTGCAATTCTTGCGGATTCTGCTTACTCTGCTTAACTGTTAACATTGTTGTCTGAATATGAAAGGGCAAGGTCGCGGGACTGAGGAGTTAATTGAAAACTCCTCATGAGTAGCCCAGAAAGGAATGCCCACGCTCCCTCTCTGTAGCCTTGAGGGAGAGCTGCAGGGCATTTAATCACTTCACAGCTGCCAGCCAGTCTCGTGCGATGGTAGAATATGTTAGAATAAAACAGCTAAAGGCTTGAATTATGCTCTTCCTATGGCCCCCCTTCGCAAAACCCTGTAGAGCGTGTCGGCTCCCAGGACACGAATAGCACCTCATAGATAGCAAAGCATGGAATGTGGCTCTTCCCCCGTGTGCAGTTTGCTTCCAAGAACAGAACCACCGTGTTCTGTTCAACAACTAAAAAGATGCCTTCGCACTTTCTAAATTGCACATTGTTACTAGAATAGACATCGAAAGTGTCATAATTGTCATACCCGTCGGAAATGTCCATCGTCATCCCGAGTTCAAAGAAACTTAATAAAGGAGGGTGTTAAACATGACATAGCTGATTGTATGATATGCATTTTCTATATATGTAACTGATGTACGTAATTCGCTCTCTTGCGTCCCTCGAGGTCTAGGAAACTCACGTCGCGGGGCGTGAGACCAGAATTGGCCAATTGGGATTATTTTTGCTTGCAATAAACCCTAGCATTGGGAATTTGAACCTCGTGTCTGGCGCATCTTTTCGTGTATGGTTATTGCCTTGTTTCCATATCAAGAGGGACCCCTAGGGGCCCCTTTCAAGATGGCGCCCGAATAGGCACCCTCCCCCACTTGCCCCATCGTATACGTTGTAACGGAGTAAAGGCGGAAGAACGGCGAGGACGGGACGATCGAGCCGGGATCAAGAGGTGTACGGGGCGCCCTGTAGAAGTGAGGAGAGATTCCTCCGCAGATCTGCACACATCTGATCCCTGATCGACGTACCGGGCCAGAGGGCAAAGGAGGCGAGGGTCCCGAGACAAGGCAGAAGCCAGAGAAGCGCAGACACGACGTTGGGAGATGTTGCGTTAGGACAGGCGACTTGTTTTATCAGGTGAGTCATTCCCCGATTCAAACAAAAACCTGATTTTTGGTAGAGTGTTGATTTTGCAAATTCAAACGTCCAGGTAAAGGTTAGCTAACCAAAGGGGAAGGTTAAAAAACATGCCTGGAGTACTGTCCACTTTAGCGGGGCTTTTCAGCTGCGGTAGACAGTCCTTGGAATATGGCCAAAGTGCACCGCCTGGGGGAACGCCGGCTTATGACATGCATGCAAAATATGGTGTGGGTGCGATAATATTTTGTGAAATTTGGCATAGGCAAACTAGAAAGCAACCCGACCATCAGTGGCCGATTAATGGTAGCTTTGAGATTGCGAGGATAGATAACCTAGAAAGGGTGCTGATTAGGAAAAAAGCGCGACCTGCAGCTTTTGAGACTGTCAAAGATTGGAGGAGGGAAGCAATGCTCCGACTTAGGAGTAGAGAGAAGCATGCGTGTAGGCACAAAACGAAGCTTGAGGTAGCAGAAGAAAAGGAGGAGGAGGAGTGGACGGCAAGTCCAAGACGGGAAGAGAGACGTGAGCAAATGAACATAGAAGGAGTATACCCGCAGCGGGAACTACACATAGCAGACGAATTAATGGAACATTTGTTAACTAATACGGGTCGAGGCCCAAAACCAGAATCGAAACCAAACACGCCAGTAGTGACTGCACAGGCCCAACCAGTAGCTCTCGTACCCCCTCCCGTAGCCCAAGCACTTCCCCTCACGCAAGCATTAACCCAAGCCCCACCCACAGCTCGAGCCCTCCTACAAGCGCAGACCACAGACACACAATTTCCCAGCACCCAGGAAGGCCCTTCAAAGAGGCCACCTGTGTCACTTGTCCCATCCGTAACTCCCGCTCCAGAGACAGATTCAGCACCATCCGCCCCTCCCGAAGTCGAAATTGAGACCGGGGAGGCGAGAGGCGGGGCTGAAGGAACAGGATTTGGACGGGTAACTCGAAGCGCGATCAGTAAAGAAAGAAAGATTGAATTACGACAAGAGGCAGAAATGTACATAGAAGGAAATGATGGGACGGCAGCATTGGCCTCATTATATGGGTACCGAAGAAGCAACGAGAGACAGGTAGTGTTGGAATGCATGGGGGAAATTTTGGTGGGAGAATGGAAAAAGATACTTGGGAATTTACCGCCACAGCGATTGTTAGATTTGAAGTTAGCACGCAGTGAGCAAAGAGATGAGGATGTAAGAAAACATGTGTACAAACTCATTGAACTGAAAAATGAAATGGAAGACAGATATGCTGAAATGTTTGCTACAACTGAATATAGTAGTGAGTGTATTAAGAAAGGTAGGAAGGAGGCGTCGAGGTTGTATATGCAAAAATCGTGGCCAAGAGTTTTTTCAGGTGGTGCAAGAAATTTGCCGGTACCGGGACAAATAGGTGATAAACAAAGATTGCAGGTATGGGTGGGGGAAACAATGCGATGGATGTCGAACAAAAGAACGTCAGTGAAGGAAGTAAGTGAGATATGTAATGGGTACCCATTGGAGATGAGAAAAGAAGCGATGCGAACGATAGTAGGAGTGTTACTGCAGCAGGTCATTGGGTACAATAGTGGTAGAGGAAATGCACAAGGCAGAGGAAATTTGAATAATATGCACGGGGTGTCATTGGGAGTAAATCAATGTGCATACTGTAAGGAGGAAGGACACTGGCGAGCGCAATGCCCGCACCTACAGAATAGAGGTGGGTTTGGTCAGAGAAGGCCTCATAGAGGACACCAGGGGTCAAATGGCCCAAGCAGAAATAGCATGCAGCAGCAGCAGGGATATACCAATGGAGGTACTCAAAACCAATCCTATGGTCAAAACCAAGCGCAACAGAACCAGGCATTGAACCAAAGTGTTTCGAACCAAAATCAGGGCGGGCAGGGCCAACAGAGAAATGATCAGAGTGGAGGACACCGAGGGGGAAATGGGAATATTTTTGATACACAGCCAAACACGTATTATAGCAGCAGCGGTGACTACACATCGGACGATGTGTTATTTTCGTGATAGGACAGCCCACGGCAGGGGTCGGAACCAGTGTCTATTCCCATGAATCAGAGAGGACCCTACGTAGAAATGAGAGTCAGGAATAAGGAGCACCGTTTCCTTGTAGATACAGGGGCACAGAAGTGTTCGATAGACCATCACTTGGTTCCGGAGATCCCACTGTCGGGGCAAAAGAATGTTTCTGTAGGGTTCGCAGGTACACCAGTAATTAACCCCATGTCCGAAGCTGTCCCAATTACAATAGGACCATTTACGGAACAATGGCCCTCATTACGACCCTGGCGGAAAGTGACTGACCGGACCGCCACAGCGTAAATAGCGTTTCCGCCATTGCACGAAGGAGCAAAGTGCGGCCCATTCCGACCCATCGGGCACGAGCACCACGGCATGGCGGAAGTGCAAAGTCCGCGATGGCGGAAATGACCCCAAAACGGCCCACACCGCCGCCGTACGGCGCCCTAGGTGCAATACCGCCACCCATCACAGCGGACACCGCAGTGTGCGCCTACCGGAAAGTACGGTGACCGGAAATATACGGAAACGGAAGTAAAAACATGGGCCCGGAACGGGAAACATCCCGCCGTACACCTATAAAACCACTAAAACCACACAACCACCAAAAACACTACCCTGAGACACACCCCAACCCGTCATCCACCCTAGCGAAACCAAGAAAAATGGGAAAAGTAGCGAAGAAAGCGTGCGACCGCAAGCGGCAGGTCCACTTCTCCCGTGAGGAACTCACCGTGCTAACAGAGACCCTCCAGGAGAATGCAGCCGTCGTCTTCTCCACGCAAATGACCAGGACGGCACTTGCGAACAAGAAGGCCATATGGGCTCTGGTGGCACAGCGGGTAAGTGCGGTGGGGACCGCACCCCGCAACCCACAGCAATGCAGAAAGCGATGGGACGACCTGCGGATACGCGTCCGCAGCATACTCTCTGCCAACCGCAACATTGCCACAGCCACCGGGGGAGGTCCTGAATCACCCATCAAGTTGACCCCCTGGGAAGAAATCTGTGCCTCCACCATCGGAATGGAGAGCATAGAGGGAGTCGGAGGGATGGAGAAAGGAGTGCAGACATCCGAAGATTCAGGTAGGTGGGCCAGATAAAACAATGCCAAATCCACAAAGTCCAATCATGTGAAGTACCATGTGTCCACATAGTGCAACAGAAACACATGTCCAGGAGAACGTCCACACACATCGGCCTGATAGCGCACGTTAAAACCCACAATAAATACATAATTAATTAAAAACCCCTAAAACACGCACTACACGTGCAGCAGGCACACCCTAACTGCAGGCTGCCAAACAACTGCACCCTCACTCCACACACAAATGAAAGCACCTCCAAGGCCCCGACCCAAATCACCCTCAGGTACCACCCCAATGCATGTGATACAATGCCATTCCAATTCCCACAGACCCATTAATAACCCTTGCCCTCCTTTACTCCACCACAGGGTCCGATCCAAACGACGAGCATCAGGACACCCCTACCAGCACACCTGCAAAGAGGGCCAAGACCAACGGCCAAAGACCCTCCACCTCAGCTGCACGCATCAAGACACGGCAGCAGCACAAATCAGGTGGCAGCACAGAGGAGGGAACATCAACAGGCACCCCAGCAACCAGCATGCCCACACCACCACCACCACAGGTCCCCCCAACGGATGCCACAGAAGGCACTGCCTCTGGTGGCAGCAGCACCATAGGTGACACCCCATTGATGGCAGCATGCTCCGACACAGAAGACGGGGATGTCGAAGTCAGATCCATCCATGACCTGTCCCAATCCCCCTGTCTGTCCCATCCCGTACAACATGAGGATACCACGCAGGGGCACCCACAAGACGACGACTGGCCATCCCCCACAAGCCCTGTGGCAAGGCAACATGAGGTCAACAGCCCCTCTGTGACACCCCCGCAAATGGCCATGGCCCAGCAGAGGCAACAGTCCCTCGACCAGTTAATCGTGCAACAGCAGCAACTGGCCACGCTCCTCAAGGACCATGCCGATGAATGTGGGGGCACTAAGGCAGACATAGAAACATCAACTGAGACACTTAGGGCAGAAATGGAGAGAGGTACAGAGACACTAAGGGCACAAATGGAGAGGAGCCTGAGAGTCCAAATGGAGAGAAGCACCGAGAGCCTGAGGGGGGAACTGCATGCGACGTCCAAAGACGTATGTGCCGAACTTGCCGCAGTGCGCCATGTGCTCACTGAGCTCTCGCAAACCCTTAGGGACATGCATGGACGTGAGCAGGCAGAGACATCATCCGTTGCAAGTTCCGTCCAGGGCAGCCCCCAACGTAGATCTGGGAGGAACCTGCGCTCCACAGGCAGGGGTGCCCCTGATACCCGCAGAGGGGGCTTGCAATAGCGACAGCCCACTGACAATGAGCATCTTTGGACACTGGTGTTCGGGGGGGAGGTAGGAGGGTGGAGGGGGTGTGTTGGGCTCACTTGGGTGGCGGGTCGATAGGGTGTTCAACATGATATCACATATGCCATAAACAGTGCACAATCAACCAATGAGATGTGTGGACATTGATCTTTGTGTACTAGGCCATCATAGGCGTACAGTCCATATTGTGCATGTCCCAGACACACACAGTGCCACGAGTCCCGTGTCCATGTATCAGCCACCAGGCGTGAGTGCTAGAAGCATGCATCAATGAGATGCTGACGAATGTCACGGCCCTCCGGTGCCTCGCAGACTCCTTGAGGTGCTGCCACATCCCCACCCTCATCATGACCATCATCAGGTGCTTGCAGTTCTGCGTCAGGGGGCATGGGCACATTTCTACGTACGCACATGTTGTGGAGCATGACACATGCCATGACCATCTTTGCAACCTTCTCATGGCGGTACAGGAGTGCCCCGCCAGACCTGCTGAGGCAGCGGAAACGAGTCTTCAGTAGGCCGAATGCCTGTTCTATGACTACACGGGTACGTGAGTGGGCATGGTTGTAGTCCTCCTCATGCTGGTCCCGTGGGTTCCGGACTGGTGTGAGGAGCCATCTCTTCAGTGGATACCCAGCATCACCTGTATGTGGACGAGAAACGTATGATGTGGAATGCCATTGCTACGTACGCACACCCCCCCCCCCTTCCTGCCAGGTCATTGCCGCATCACATACCCCACATCATCATGCATGAAATGAGACTCACAGAGTAGCCAGGATCTGTTCCCTGCGTGTCGCTCCATGTAGCGTGGTATAGTAGAGTTCCTCAAGACCATAGAATCATGGGTTGATCCAGGGAATCTGGCACAACAATGTGTAATGATCCTGTTGGAGTCACACACCATTTGTACATTCAGGGAATGAAATTGTTTACGGTTGCGGTACTGGGCCTCCATGGCATGTGGGACGACCAATTCCACATGGGTGCAGTCGATGGCACCAATGCAACCCGGTATGCCGGCAAGTGCATGGAATCCCACTTTTGTGTTTGTAATTTCCTGCTCCGAGCGTGGTAGAGAGATGTAGTCGTCTGCGTGCTGCAGGAGGGCATCGAGCACTTGCAATAGTGTCCGTGAGAACAGTGGCTGAGAAATGCCATGCAACTGTCCGACTGTGTGCTGGTAGGTGCCTGTGGCCAGGAAGTGGAGTACAGACACCACCTTCAGTAGGGGTGGGATGGCGGTTGGGCTATCTATCATGCTGACAAGGTCAGCCTGTGTCATGTCCACAATGGCGGCTATGGTGTCCCGGTCCAGACGGTAGAGGGTGTGGATCTGCTCATCAGTGAGGTTGAACGGATGTGCTCGGAGGCTTGGGATTGCGGGCTGCCTGCGTGGTGGTAGTGGCTGTGCTGGCGGCCCTTGCTGGCCCTGCCTTGCCCTCCTCCTCCTCCTGCGTCTCCTCCGTGCGGCCGGTTGTAGTTGGTGTTCGTCTTCTTCTTGGAGTTGGAGTACTTGCAGTGCTATCAGGTCCCCCAGGGCCAACATCGCGAGTCCTGCCGGTAGCATTTCGGAGTGGGTGTGGTTGTGGGAGGAGACTGGGTGTGCAATTTATGTGTTTTCAGGCTGTATGGCCTCCACCTGTGGTGATTCATTCCACCTGTGCAAACTGCTCTCCCCTTTGGCCGAGCACGTCCCGCACACAACGCTGCAATTCGAGGAATGGCATCTTGCTATTGCAATCATGTATTTGTACCCGATGGCCGTGTAACATTGGTTGATATGTTCATTCTGCTGTGGTCCCATTGTTTCACATACTATCTGTGCAGTCGCGAACAGACTTGTGAAGGGTCAGTGGAACGTAGTACTCGAGTAACGGTGGGCCCTCATGCATCACTGTACCGAGTTGCAACGACGGGCGGGGCGTCCCATTTGTGGGTGAAGGCAGTTGCCATTTTCACACACAGCCGCACTAGATGGATTAATTAGTGATTTCAAACGGCCACAGATGCCTCTTCGACGTGATGTTGCAAATGAGGAATTCGAAGGGCGGCGCTTTCGGTTTTCAGCTAGCGGCGAGGAAATGCCCACAGGTCTGACTGCAAATATAACGTTCTATTGTTCAATGTCCTTGAGACAGGGGCCATGGCGAGGATGCAATGATTGATATGAATGGTTTGGGATGCGCAATAGCGACGTGGCGATGAGGCCGGACGTTCCCAAATACATGTTACTTCACTACACTGGAATTACGGGCTGGGGCACTGTGGATTTTGCAGGCTGCATAACGCACAGACTCAATGGATATTTCTAATGTTATGTGAGTAAATATTCAGGCGTTTTAATCCCGGGATGAGGGAATGATGAATGGATGCATGGGCAGTTGATTTGATACAGAGTTTGCCATGTACAGGGCTTCTTGGAATCTATCCGCCTCCCCTGCGCTATGTGATGCAGGGCTGCCATAGTGGGACCATCGTCTATCTGGCCTTGTTGAGCCCTCCCTGTCTCGACGCGCCCTCAGACACTTGTGTCCATGCACGTTACCAATCCCATCTGATGGATTCTGTTTTGACAGACGCATGCACAGGTACACTCGTTTGTGATGGTGTTTACACCTCGATATAGATGGTTATGAGTCGCAAGTGGTTTTGGGGTGGTGATGATCCTTTGGAGTGGGCTAGCATGCATATGGCTGTGGATTTAGTGTGATCATTGAAGTGAGTTGTTCGGATGTAGTTCTGATTGCCATTCTGTTCTTTTTCTTTTCTTTTGGTTGACAGGTATCTCCTCCCCTTTTGCCACTGCCATCTGTATGCCACTCCTGCAGATGGCTTTTACTCCCGACACCTGCTGCTTCGTGTTAATCAGTGGAGCAGCATTACGATCTTATGGGACGATCGCCAATGGGCCACATGCCCTTACGCAGTACTGGTGGCTCGGAGCAACATTTCGGCCTTTCAGCTGGACTAGTGCCTCCCCATTGGGACGGCCCTGCGGTTCTGTGCGCTTCCATGTTGCCTTTTCGTACGTGAATGTGGCTCTGTGTACCATGATGGAACAGGGCATCACACAAGTAGTGGCTGGTCATTTCTTGCGGATGCAGCCCACAATGGTGAAATGTGTTTTGGAGTTCATGGCCGAATGGCTGTATGGGCTTGGTGATTTTGTTGTGCATTAAATTTCTATTCTGATTTGGCCCGTGTAGCGTTCTTCTTTGCAAGTGATGTGGCATATTCCTATTTGGGGAGCGATGTATTGGGAGGAGATCTGCATTGGGTTCCAGCTTCGGAGTTTAGTTGCGTGGTACTGTACTGGGCGCGTTTGCCTACGAAGCCCAGTGAGGTCAGGGATGGGGGCTGCCAATATGACTGTTTGAAGTTGTCATGCTCAGGGGCGGGGGATTGGGTTTTGTGTAACAGATGCCGGTCAGCCAGGTGGACTGGTGGAATGATGTGATTTTCGGAATATTGCTGGTCACAGGTGCCTGTGTTTGCGTGCGTTTCGGGGGGGGGGGGGGACTGTGGTCATGTCCATTGGATTGGCTTCTGTATTCGTGCCATCTGTGCCCTGCAGCTCCCATTGGCCCCTCTTGTGTTTCTTTTGTTCGTTGGCATGCATGGGTGACTTGTACATTTCACTGGTTGCATTGTGACTTCATTGCACCTACGGGGAGTTGTACTTTGTGGGCAGGGAGCGGTGTACAGGCACTCAGTGGGGCCGTTTACGGTTGATTCGCGATGCCGTACTTCTCACCATGGCGTTAGGTACATGTCCGCTAGGGTCGGAATTAGCGTACCCTTGCGCCATGGTGGTATTTACGATGTGGCCTCACGATGCACCGGTGACGGAATTTATGTCAAAAGCGTTACCAGAAGAGCTAAGTAGAGTACCAACCTGTCTGTGGGCAATGCATGATAACGATGTAGGATGCTTGAAAATAGAGCCAGCAAAAATAACTTTGAAAGAAGGTGTTACATTACCACGAATTCCCCAGTATAAAATTTCTGTTGAAGGTGAGAAGGGATTAAAAAGTATTGTTACTGACCTGGTGAGATTGGGGGTGGTTGAAGAAATTGCAGGTAGTACGTGCAACAGCCCGATTCTTCCAGTTTACAAGAAAGGAGGCAATGAAGTACCCTATCGTTTCTTAATTGATCTGCGCGCATTGAACAAAGTGGTGGACCCACAATTCCCTTTGATCCCAGATGTCACAACAATACTAACAATGATACCGGCCACTGCAGAATACTTTAGTGTAGTTGATATGAAGAACGCGTTCTTTAGCATTCCAGTGGATAAAAGCAGTAGATATCTGTTCGCGTTCAATCTAGGAGGTCGATCATTCACATTCACACGCATTCCACAAGGATACACAGAAAGCCAGAGCATTTACAGCAGAGCGCTAAAAGAGCAGCTAGACATGCTAGAATTACCCAAAGGTTGCGTACGCTTGCAGTACATAGATGACTTATTATTAGCTGCTGACACAAAAGAGATCTGCAAAGAAAGTACTATATTACTATTGACACACTTAGCGACCCATGGTCACAAGGCAAGTTTGAAGAAATTCCAGTATAATCAGAAGGAGGTGTCTTATTTGGGTTACCTACTTTCGAATGAAGGGAGAAGATTAACACCAGAACGCATAGAAAGTATTTCTAGTATGCCTATTCCAAAAACTCAAAGAGGAGTGAGAGCTGTAATAGGCATGGCCTCTTATTGTCGGCAGTGGATCAGTAATTTTGCATTGATTGTGAAGCCGATGATAAAGTTGACTAAAAAGGATGCAGTGATGCCTTTACAGTGGGATGAGGAATGTCAGAAAGCGTTTGAGCAATTGAAAGCTGCATTGTGTGCTGCGCCAGTTTTAGGCACTCCTAACTATAAAAAGATCTTTAGACTATTTGTGAGTGAGAGTGAAGGATGTGCATTGGCGGTTTTGACACAGGAACAAGGTGGAAGAAATAGGCCGTGCGGCTATTATTCTTCCGCCCTGGACCCTGTAGCGCGCGCACTACCACGATGTTTGCGATCCGTCGCAGCGGCTGCTGCGTCAGTGAAACAAATGGAAGGAATGGTATTGGGGCACACTTTAATTCTGATGGTGCCACATGCTGTAGACATTCTATTAAATAGGACACAGACGCAACACCTCACCTCAGCTAGACTAACAAGATATGAGCTCATCTTGTTTGCACCCCACATCCAAATTATGAGGTGTAGTGCATTGAATCCAGCAGAATTAATGCCACTGCCCATAGCAGAAATTGGTGACAAGAATCACCACCCCATGATTGTTTAATGGTCACTGAAGAAGAAACAAAGGGAAGAATTGACTTGAGCGACATCCCACAGAAAGAGCCAGATGGGGAGTTATTTTGTGACGGCTCTTGTTTTAACTTACCTGATGGCACATCAACGGCCGCATATGCAATTACTACCCTAGAAAGTGTTGTAGAAAGCAGAAGAATCCATTACAATTCGGCAGAAGCCGCAGAAATAATAGCACTGACCCGCGCCTGTGAACTCTCTGAGAATTTGAACGTGAATATTTATACTGACAGCCAGTACGCCTTTGGCGTAGTTCATAACTTTGGCCGACTCTGGGCTGAGAGGGGTTTCTTGACATCACATGGGGCCAGGATTCAGCATGGCCATTTGATTGTGCGATTGTTGTCTGCACTCACGTTTTCAAAGCGCCTAGCTATAGTGAAATGCGAGGCGCATAAAAAAGTAACATGTAAAGTGGGAGAGGGAAACGCATTTGCAGACAGGATTGCGAAGCAAACAGCCACAGATTTGGGAAATAAAATGATGACAGTACAGACTGAGGAAGTATCTTGTATGATAGAGAATGGATTTGCCACAGTCAAAGAAATGCAGGCTGAGGCCACGACCGAAGAGATTCAGGGGTGGGCTGAGGGCTCTGCTGAGTTAGATTTGGAGGGATGTTGGGTGGACAAAGAGACCAAGAACTGGATGTTGCCAAATTGTTACGTAACCGCAATGGTTACAATGGCGCATAGCACTAGCCACATTTGCGCGAAGAAGATGGTACAGCATTTATCCACAGTATGGAAAAATGAGCACATAAAAAAGAATGCAGAAGGGCTAGTGCAGAATTGTATTACGTGCCTGCAACACAATGTAGGGAGAGGAACCGTGACTCCAGTAGGTAGTTTTGGCCCACCCTCTATGCCATTTGAGGTGATCCATTTTGATTTCATACAAATGGAAAGGTGCCAGAACTACAAATATGTGTTAGTGGTGATTTGTGCATTCAGCAAGTGGGTGGAGGCATATCCTTTAAAAGACTGTACTGCCATGTCAACGGCAAAAGTAATGTTGAAGGAGTATTTCTCCCGGTTTGGGTTGGCCCGTGTCCTGTGGTCAGACAACGGCCCACACTTTGTGGGTGCAGTAGTACTGCAGATCTGTGCAGGTCTGCAGATAGAGAAACGATTCCACAGTTCCAGGCATCCCAGTTCTGCCGGGCTTGTTGAGAGACATAACGGTATCTTAAAGTCAAAGATAACTAAAATCTGTGCTGGGAGCAAGCTGACTTGGGTGAATGCATTACCTCTAGCGCTATTGTGCATGCGCACGTCTGTGCAGGCTAAAACTGGACTCTCCCCTTATGAAATTATAATGGGGAGACCGGCAAGTGTATGGTGCGCACCGCAGCCCAAAAGATTATGTGAGGTCGAGCATCCTATGTTAAGCACGTACTGTGGCCTTTTAATGCAGAAGTTGCGTTTAATTCATCAGCAGGTGCAGGAGGCGTTACCAGTGCGATACACCGGACCGGGGCACTTGCTGGAGCCTGGAAGCTGGGTCCTGATTAAAAACTTTGAGAGGAAGACAGCATTAGCACCCAGGTGGCGCGGCCCGTACCAAGTACTTTTGGCGACGCAAACGGCCATTCGAGTGGACGGACGGATGGCATGGATCCATGCGACACATGCCAAAAGATTCCCAGGACTGCTGACAACTTCTGACGACCAAAGAAAGGAAATGGTCTCGGAAACGAAAGAAACTGTTGCCAGTTCACTACCACAGCATCAGCCTGAGCGAGAAGTGAAAGTTGAAACAAAGTCCAAGCGAGAAGTGAAACTCGAAACAGAGCCTGAGGAGGCTGCCAGTAAGGGGAAAGGGCGAAAAGTGCCCCAACGTTGATCAGCAGAAACAACATCACTGCCGAGCGACACAAACCCTGCATTGCAAACACGAACAGAAACAACGCGTGTACCCCTTTGGCGCCCACCAGTTTCTGCAAACGCACCAAAGCCAAAGAAAGAAACTACATCATTGCCACGGCGCTCATCGCTACCCATCATTGTGCTGCAGGTTGACACTGAGCCTGATACTGGAAGTGCAACGGTACTATTCACGGATCATACAGTACCAGGAGTGAAACGGTATAATTTGCGGCCTCGACAGGCAAAGTAATCCCCAGATCTTTGGTGCTTTTCTTTTGCCTTTGGTTCCACTCGCGGACGGAGAAGGAGCCAGGGGCGTAGAGGAGAGAAGTGTGAGATTTATGCAAGTCGGACAATTCAAGACTCACGGCTCCTCGGTGCGCTTATAAAAGTACATGTGTCAGGAGCCAGAGCAGGACAAGCTGGACGCACATAAGTACTAAGGCTGATAGAGTGCATGTGTCCTAAGCCAGAGCCGGACAAGCTGGATGCACATAGTACTCTATCAATAAGGAACTGTTCAGAAATCCTCTGAGCAGTGGGAGAAAAAGAAAACACAACTAATCTTGCTCGGATTGGATAGGTGATCTAGGCTGTGAAAGGGCTGGCAGAATTGTACTGTGACATTTTCATTGAACTTTTCTGGCATCAAGAACGAAAGACATTTTTGCGATGAACTTTGCCAGCAAGAAGAAGGACGATGAAGAACAAATCAAGACCGGTTTCAGCCTCCTCCTGCACTCCTGCTGAAAAGATGATAGATTTAGAGACTGTAAATTTAGGGAAAAAGCATGGTAAAAAGAATAAGGTACTGATTTATACATTAGTCCTGTGTTTCTTAAGTATAGTAGTACCAACAGTAACAGCTATTACACTATGGTTCCTGGAGTCCGTGCACCCATCAAAAACACTTTTGCCAAAAGCAAAAGCTACTGAAAGCCTGGTTCATGTAATCACTGGTACTTTGCCCCCAATGGAAGAGAGACATAGAGAAGGATACAGCAACAATACATTGTTGCTCATCATGAACATGACCCATGCGGTTTTAAAGAAAAAAGATTGCTGGTTCTGGACCCATTTACCACAGCACAGTGGGAAAGGGATAGGATGGTATGTACAACCGTTACCATAGGTTCATTCATGTGAAGTATCATTGAGTGCAATGTTCTTTGGGAAATGGAACAAGAGTAATACAGGTCAGCTAGATGAGACCAATATGAATGAATTTGAGGAAGTGATCATGAGACCTGTGGGTTGTTCCATATTCCACAAAGCTCGCGTGTTTTCACCAGATCCCATGAGGAAGAATACACGAAAGACAACAAGACTAGATAGATTACATGGGCAGAATAGACCAACCCCGCCAGCAGAAGAAACATCAGTAATGACATTTCGAATGAGGGATGAGTGGAATAAAGATGCTGTGCCCGTTGCCTATACAGTGGATCATAGCCCCGAAACTGCTCCCCTATGTTTACAGAAAAAGGGTTCCTATAAAGTAGGAACGTTTAGCAACTGCCTGAACACAGTGGTTTTAAAGCACGAAATAGAACCCGTGTACGTAGGGGACCCTGTTTACTTTATATGTGGAAAAACAGCATATCCATGGTTACCTAGGAACTGGGGAGGTACATGCTACCTAGGTCTACTGTTTCCAGGAGTGTTCCTCTTGGAGACAGCAGAAGTAGCCAGACGAACAAAAGGTAGAACTCAAAGGAGTAGCGAGGATGGAATGATAGCAAAAGATATAGCCAAATCATTTTTACCATTCTTGTCCAAATAGAAAATTCCTACAATATAAGAAAACTGTCTAGAATATTAAAAAATACAATAGATTCAACAGATATGTTATTGAATATGACGTTAGAAGAAAAAGGAATAAGACTAATGGCACTACAAAACAGGATGGCTCTCGATATAATATTAGTTGATCGTGGGGGAATTTGCAAACTCGTAAAAACTGCATGCTGTGTGTATATAGATGATTACTCCCCTACGATATTTAAAGCAATCCGGAAATTACATGTCCTAAGTTCCACACTCTCTACTGAAGAAGGGGGTTGGGGGATAGGATCCTGGTTTTGGGGATTATTGCGGTCTTGGGGATGGAAGTTAATTTCGATCCTAATGGTGGTACTTGGTATATTCATAACATGTTGCTGTTGCATACACTGCTTACCAATAGTTTGCACTGAAATAACTGATGGATGTACTAAGGGATGTATGCACATGGTGTTGAGAGGAAAACAAATGGATGGCCAGAATAACAGAGACACTGATGAAACAAAAACAGTAAAACAATTCATGGCTATAGACATTAATGATGAAGATAATGCTCATGATAGCATGAAAGGTTCAGACATAGATACCCCAGACTTATCCTCATCGGAGGAGGATACAATGAATGAATAAGACGTTTGGCATACGGCCAAAAGGAGGGTTTGTCAATCTGGAAAAGTGAATACCCTTCATTTGAATGACAGACGTAACTTGATGGCTGTAGGTCAACCGTTTTGTGCACCGAATTATAGAAATATAGACTGCTATGCTTGACCAACAAGCGGCCATTTTAAACATAGCAAGAATCGCCATTTTGCTTGTTAACCATTGCTAATTGCTTTCTGTCTAAAACTGCTTTGCAGCTTGCAATTCTTGCGGATTCTGCTTACTCTGCTCAACTGTTAACATTGTTGTCTGAATATGAAAGGGCAAGGTCGCGGGACTGAGGAGTTCATTGAAAACTCCTCATGAGTAGCCCAGAAAGGAATGCCCACGCTCCCTCTCTGTAGCCTTGAGGGAGAGCTGCAGGGCATTTTATCACTTCACAGCTGCCAGCCAGTCTCGTGCGATGGTAGAATATTTTAGAATAAAAAAGATAAAGGCTTGATTTATGCTCTTCCTACGGCCCCCCTTCGCAAAACCCTGTAGAGCGTGTCGGCTCCCAGGACACCTCATAGATAGCAAAGCATGGAATGTGGCTCTTCCCCCGTGTGCAATTTGCTTCCAAGAACAGAACCACCGTGTTCTGTTCAACAACTAAAAAGATGCCTCCGCACTTTCTAAATTGCACATTGTTACTAGAATAGACATCGAAAGTGTCATAATTGTCATACCCGTCGGAAATGTCCATCGTCATCCCGAGTTCAAAGAAACTTAATAAAGGAGGGTGTTAAACATGACATAGCTGATTGTATGATATGCATTTTGTATATATGTAACTGATGTACGTAATTCGCTCTCTTGCGTCCCTCGAGGTCTAGGAAACTCACGTCGCGGGGCGTGAGACCAGAATTGGCCAATTGGTATTATTTTTGCTTGCAATAAACCCTAGCATTGGGAATTTGAACCTCGTGTCAGGCGCATCTTTTCGTATATGGTTATTGCCTTGTTTCCATATCACGAGGGACCCCTAGGGGCCCCTTTCAGCACTGTCCCCACTAATCTAGAAAATTCATGGGTCCTCCCACTCCTAAAAAAAACATCCCTGGACCCTAACATCCCCACCAATTTTAGGCCTATTACTACAGTCCCTTTTTTACTAAAGGTCATTGACAAAGCTGCATACAATCAAATACAATCATATCTGGAAACCAGTTAGCTTCTTGGACTCCGTCAATCTGGCTTCAGACCCCAACATGGTACAGAAACAGCCTTGATTGATCTGAAGATTCAGATCGATGATCTGAAACACAAAGCAAAATCAGCCCTCTTGCTCCTGCTGGATTTGTCAGCTGCCTTTGATCTGGTCGATCACAAGGTGCTATGCAATCATCTCTCCACAGGAGCCCATTTCTCAGCTGACGCAACAGCTTGAATTGAATCGTTCCTTAATAATAGATCCATGAGAGTCTTCTCAGCTTTAGCTGATGCAGATTCTATCCCCATATCCCGTGGAGTCCCTCAGGGATCATGTGTATCGCAAATCATGTATAATGCGTTCACCAAACCATTGTTTGATGATCTGGACTATCTCGGTGTCACCTATACTAATTACACAGATGACACCCAGATCCTCATACCCCTTACAGGAGATTACGATAAAGACTAGCTCTCATTAACAAAATCTACCTCATCATTCATGCCTGGATGATGAGAAGACAGAGCTACTCCTCCTAGCCACACCTGCCAATCAGAAAAAAATTAGTAATCAATACCTATCCTTTAACATTGACGGTTATGACATTAAGGTGGCTAAAGAGGTAAAAACTCTAGGCTTTTACCTAGACTCCTCTCTGAATCTGCGCAAACAGGTCAGTGCTACAGCCTCAGCTACAGCATACACCTGCAAGCTTATCCATGCATGCAAATCTTTCCTCTCACTAAAAGCTGCATCACGCTGGCCAGAGCATTAGTATTGTCTAAAATTGACTATTGTAATGCATTAACCTAGGTGCCAGCAAATGCATCACTAACAAACTCCAGATCTTGCAGAGACAACAACTGGCTCTCAATCAATGAGAGAATACAACTAAAAACAGCTTGCCTAACCTTCAAATGCCTCAATAACTCAGCCCCTTCATACCTTGTTGAACATTTTTCAAAAATTAACACCACCCGACACACCAGATCTACAAACTCTGGCTGCCTAAAAGTGCCAAGTTACAAACTAAAAAAAGCAGGGGGCAGCAGCTTCTCTGTAATGGCTGTTCAACTTTGGAACTCACTTCCTACCTCCTTAAGAGCTGACCAGTCTTTCTATAAATTGAGGAAAGAAACCAAACTCTGGATCATCACCAAAGACTCACCATAGTAGACCCCTTCACCTAGGTTCCGTCACTGTCTTCCTACACTTTGTATCTACACTTTGTATCTATGAAACTATCGCTTCACAATGTAGATGTTTAGGAATTCTGACCTGTATATTGTATATTATTGTATATTCCCTTTTGTGTAAAAATATTTTTGTAATTTTCACACTACTGTACTGCCATTTGTGTAACCAAGAAATTGCATATCCTTGTAAACTGCGCCCAGTTACCCCTGGGTTGGGAGCACATTTTAAATAAACAAACAAACAAACAAACAATGCACCCTTCTTCAGCTTTAAACCCTGGTCTTATGTTTCTTATTCTCAAGGGCTCCTGAAAGTAGCTGTTTTTCCTCCGAAAAGGCCAAGGGCAATTCCCGCCTTGCAACCCTTTCTGGGCTTGCCGTCTTTCTCCTCGTATTCAGCTGCTTCCTTGTGTGTTTTGCCATACTCAGATTGTGCTTTCGTGCTCTGCCTTTTAATGGGATACCTCATCTCACTGTCCGGTGTCCCACTCCCTGAGGACCCCTCATCCAGGTGATCCTGCTGCACTGGTCCACCCCCAGGAGCTGTATCCAAAAGTGATGGCCGTGTACCGGCCACCTGGATGACAGATTCTCAGGGACTAGCGGGTAAGACACCTTCAGGTTTCTCACATATCCTTCCCCTATGTGAAGTGACCGCTTCTGTTTCACAAGCGAACCTAGAGAGGAAAGCCACGTTTCCTTGGTATTTGCCCTTTCGGTGCTCCACAGCAAAACAGTAGGGTTGCAGGTCTAAGAACCATCGCATGACTCTCTTTTCGCTGGCTAATCCAAACTAGTGGAGAATTATCTTTGATGAGTGTGAACCTCCCCCCTAGGTGGTAGTATCTAAGGTGGCAAGGGCCTCTAATTCCAGCACAGAGTAATTCTTTTCACATGGGAAAAGTTTGTGACTCGTAAATAAGATGGGATGTTCCAATCCATTGCAAATTTGTGACAAGACTGCTCATAGCTCAGTAAGGGAGGTGTCTGTCTGTAATACAAATTCCTTTGAGAAATCTACTAACTTTAGAATCAGGTTCTGGCACAGAGTTTGTGTTGTAACTCATGTTATCTCACGTTTCTTGTGCACGTGTCATGTTGTCATGCCGGTGCTTCCTCACAGTGAGCATGGTGAGAATGTTTGTATTCATGATGGATGGAATGGAATGAGAGAATGTGGCTGTTGGTAGGAGTCAGTTGGTGAGAGGCAGAGTGGAGAGTGGATGGTGAGGGAGCACTGCGTTGTTCATAAATAAATACCCTGAAACGCATGTATTTATCACCTCTTTATTGACTGAGAAACAACAGTTTGTTTTAGGTTTTGTAACATATATCATCCTCATCAGTCCAATGAATTTTCTGGGGTTCAGCGTTCTTTAATTTGTCTGTTAGCTTAGCTGTTCTGTCTGAGAAGTTTGGGATAAACCTACGGTAATAACCGATTAACCCTAGGAAGGCTTTGAGATCTCTTTTAGTTTTAGGTTTAGGGTATCTAGGACGGCCATCACTTTCTCGCATTGAGGTGGGACACTCCCATTTCCTACAAAGTAGCTGATGTATTTGACGGCTGATTGGGCCAATCTTCATTTGGATGGATTGCTAGTTAGGCCAGCTTCTCCGAGGGCTCTCATAATAGTAAAGCGATGGAAAAGATAGTCTTCCCAGGTTTTACTATAAATGACGATATTGTCAATATAAACTCCATAGAAATTAGATTAGGGCTGTAATATTTTGTCCATAAGTCATTGGAAAGTGGCTGTAGCCCTGTGTAAGCCAAAAGGGAGGACTTTGAACTTGAACAGTCCCAGGGATATTGAGAAAGCTGTCTTTTCCTTATCCGGTCCACACACTGGGACCTGCCAGTACCCTTTTGTTAAGTCAAGGGTTGATAGAAAAGTGGCATTTTCGAGTTTATCGATCAGGTCATTGATGCGTGGCATGGGATAGGCATCCAAATTAGAAATGGCATTGACTTGGCAAAAGTCTATGCAAAACCTCCAGGAATGGTCAGGTTTGGTGACCAATACGATCGGGGAGGACCTTGTGCTTGAAGAGGGTTCGATATTATTTGCTCTCAACATTTTATTCACTTCCTTAACCACTATCTGTTTTCAGGCTTCCGGGAGTCTATAAGGTTTCAGATGGACCACCTTTCGCGTGGGTGTTCTAATGTAGTGATAAGTGCCTTTTACTCTTCCCGATTTCTATGAAAATACATTGGGAAATGATACAACTAAATCCTTTAAATCTTTTTGTTGCTGGTTAAATAGCTCTTGAGGAATTAATTCAAAGTTATCTATTTATTCTGGTACCAAACAGGATAGTATTGTGGCATTGGTGGCAGATGGGTTTTCCTTCCACTCTTTCAAGAGGTTTACGTGATATAGATGGATCTTTTGTTTCCTGTCAGCTTGAGCTACCATATAAGTACAGGTTCACGTTCATTCCAGTATCTCATATGGCCCATGCAACTTAGAGACAGGTTTTTGTCTGAGGTAGGCAAGAGGACAAATACTTTTTGTCCTATGGAAAATTATGTTAAGTTTACTTTATTGTCATAGGTGGACTTTTGTTGGGTTTGTGCCTTTTCCATATGATTATAGACTAGATCTCGAACCGGTCTGATATGCTCTTGCAATCTGGTGGCAGTTTGCGAAAGGGAATTTGTGCCTCTTCTCATTCTTCCCACGTTTCCCGGAGCATGTCCAGGAAATCTCTAGGCTCCTTACCATAAAGGAGTTTAAAAGGAGAGAATCCAGTGGATGCCTAAGGGGTTTTCCTTACTGCGAATAATACCCAGGGTATCATACGGTCCCAGTCCTTCACATCCTTATCTACCAGCTTTCTTAGGATCATTTGGAGTGTTTAGTTGAATCTTTCTACCAATTCGTCTGTTTGGGGATGGTTAACTGAAGTTCGTACGGTTGTAATATGGAACAGCTCCTTGACTTCACCCATGAGCTTGCTCATGAAATTGGATCCTTGATCCATTAGGATTTCCTTAGGAAAGCCAATTCCTGAAAAATATGGTAGGATGTGTTTTAGAATCTGCAGCGTGGTGTTGTTCCGCATAGGGAATGCCTCTGGGTATCTGGTCGCGTAGTCGACAATCAGGAAGACATATTTGTTACCTACTGTAGATGTTTCTAAAGGTCCAATGATGTCCAGCCCAATTCTTGAAAAAGGGTCTTCTATTATTGGTAAAGGATTCAGAGGGGCAGGCAATGAGATGTGAGCACTGGTTTTCGGACATATTTCACATGTATATGTGGTATAAAGGTTTTTATATCAGGATGGATATCTGGCTAGTAAAACTTCCCACTGATGTGTGCCTGGTTCTTGGATTGTTCTAAGTGTCCCCCTGTCAGATGGGAATGTGCAATCTTTAGTACTTTCTTTCGTTGGGTTTGGGGGATTACTAACTGAGTTTTACTTAGGCCTTCTGTGGATGCTTCTTTTCTGTACAGCAATCCTTGCTTTAAGAAGAAAAAAGAACTTCCCTTTTCTGCTTCCTCTCCTTTAAGACTTGCTTGTACGAAAGCCTCAGCAAGGGCTGGGTCATTTCGCTGGACGAAGGCCACGTCGGCAAAGATAGTAAGCTCTTCTTCCCTTTTCTCTTCAGTGGTAGATGGTTTATCACCTTGCCCAAAGCCTAAGGTAATTCACTCTGTTTTGTCTGGTTTACTCTCTTCAAAATTAGGAAATAGAGCTTTTTCAAACATCCCTTGTGCAATGTTGTCCCCACGATGTACTTTAAATGGGATTTCACCATGGTTCTGTAAAAGAACCTTTATGTCTCTGTTAGACCCAAAACGACCCTATATTATGTATAGTATGTTGGCCTGAAACCAATCGCATCATGTGACAAACATTGCGGTCAGAGATTTGTCAATGTAACCAGAGGGCATCCATTTTGTGAAAACGTCGGCCATTTGCTTTTTCCTGTCTGTCAAAACACTTTGCAAACGTATTCTATGCTTCGAACTCGCACACAGTGCGAGGCCACGGTCTGAATGCTGAAATACTAACACCCACAGGAATGTCAAACTATGCAGAAATACATTGTTTTCCTCTCTCACTAAATCCTTGAGACGGAGCAGAAGCCGCATCTAATCAGTAGTCCAGGTGCAGGCCTGTCTTGCAAACGCTGTAGTAAAATGCAGTTAAAACATGAATTATATTCTTTTAGCGGTGCTCCTTCGCGGAGAGTGGTATTCTGCTTCAGAACTATCTGACCTTTTAGCTCATGACCCAAGTCAAACAAGTCCCCGCTGAGAACACAATATCCTTGCTGAGCCAGAAGCTCCATGTTCCCCATAACAGAAAGTTGTCTCTACTGCCTTTGCTAGAATAACTATGTTTAGACTGAATGAAGACTTTCGTGTCATAATTTTCATGATTGTCAATCACTGAACCCTAGCCTGCATGACATGTTTGTGGGCGGATCGAATTGCCTTCAGTATATATATTGCTGCTTGAGCATTGCTCACTCTCTCGCGCATCTCACGAGGTCTGGGAACACACGTCGTGAGGCATTGAAACCCAGTCGGGCGATTGAGAATACTCTGAAATAAACCAGACTTGTTTGGTAAACAAACCTTGTGTCTGACGTGTCACTTGAATATATGGTTATTGTGCCTTAGTTTCCATATGTGGTCTTTATGGCCCAGCATCTCCCCGGAGGCCGGAATCGATGACGCCTGCTAGAACATCTATACCGAACTTCCAGGCCAGGCCAGATATTGGGGCCAATCTTATATAACACCGAAGAGGGGGTATCAAAACTAAGTCTATGGGAATCATTCCTCTTTTTCTCAAAAGGGAAAGTAGCCTCTCTGCTGCTACAGATAGCAAAGCCCATTGATTCTTTCTTGGCAACAGAGGGGTTTGAGGCTTGATGGCTAAGCGTCTGGAATCGTAGGGTTCCCCAATTTGTTTCAATTGAGTCACATCCCACCCTGACACCATATGTAAGGAAGGCGTGATATCAAGGTAAGGCAGACACAAATGACCACAATTCAAGGGTGTTTATTGAACTTTAACAAAGGTGTGATGAACGCCTATCTAATCCTGATACTACCGATAGGAGCAAGCTAGAACCATCAAATAATAATAATGCAGTCCTAGTGGAGCCCGGTCAAAATAGAATGGCCTATACTAAATAAAACGATTGCCAATCCTTACAGCTAAATACAAATAGTGTGAAATAATGTCCTTGAAAAATAAAGAAGTGTTCACAAACTGAAAAATTAGGATGTTCGGGCCGTTGGCCTCCCGTCCCCAGGTTTTCAGTACGGGACCATGTGGTTCACGTAAGCATAGCATACTCTCAGGCTCCGCATGAGAACACAGTTCCATTACCAACATCAGGGCCTTCCGTGCCCAAGTCTCTTAAGTTTTCAAAGTCTCTGGATTCATGGGGCCTGATGTATCAAAACAAATGAGAGTTTCTTAAAAAATACTCATGACAGGTGAGTCACACTTCACCCTAGATCCCCCTCAGCCGGGCTCAGATCCTTTTTATACCATAATCTTTAGTTTGGATCCCCCTCTTTCAGGCTCTGATCCTCTTCTCCAATGCTTATAGAATATATTTTCTCAGGTGACTCATGGTTCACCCCAGATCCCCCTCAGACGGGCTCAGATGCCTTTTACACAATTAGTCTCCCTCCACCAGGCTTGGACCAATTGCAGTTCATATTAGCTATCGAAGACCTTTGAATGTGCGCCGGGTTTAGCTTGACCCATTGCAGGACCACTTCTATTTCACAGCTCACAATTTTACACTCCCAGCTGGATACCTAACAGAGACCTTCGAATGATTACCAACGTGGTGCCAGACCACTCTGTATTGGTATCTATCTTGGTTTTAAAGGTTCAGTCACTCCTTGGATATTCAATTACATTTGCGTCACTTATCACATATCTCTCACACTCTGTTCTTTGCAGATTTCTTCATACAATGTTGCTGCTTGCAACCTTGGTGCCAACACAGACAGGTCTGCTATCAGTCTCCCCGACTCACTGACAGTACTGACTTTACTGGTGCTTCTTTATTGTAGGAGCCAAGGACAGTAGCATGGCTGCAATCGCTCCTCCCCGCCTCGACTACAGAAGCGGGAGACCCCCGCACCTTTCTTTAGCTTTAATTCCCGGTCTTATGTTTCTTATTCTTGATGGTTCGTGAAAGTAGCAGTTTTCCTCCAAAAAGACAGAGGGCAATTCCCTCCTTGTAACCCTTTCTGGTCTTGCCATCTCAGAACTGCTGCTTCCTTGTGTGTTTTGCCTTGCTCAGAGTGTGCTTTTGTGCTCCACCTTTTATCCGTGTTGGGAAGTGTGATGGAAGTCAAGTGTGTGTAATTACCAGTAATTGCCTGACTCTGCCCGACAACTTGTGTTGGGACATTTCAGGTATACGGTTTGGGTGTTAGTCCGTGTTTGTGTCGAGAAAGGGGGGAGGGTTGAGTTCCTAAGTATCCTACTTGGTAGGATGGGGAAAAGGTGTTACAGGGAAGAGGATACTGCGTCGGTGTCCCACTCCCACTCCCCGAAGACCCCTCAACCAGGTGATCCTCCCGCTCTGGTTCACCCCCAGGAACTGGAACCAAAAGTGATGGCCGTGTCCTGGCCACCTGGATGACAGATCCCCAGGGACTAGCGGGTGAGACACCTTTTCGTTCTTCACTGTCCCCAGGTATCCTCAGTCCCGAAACAGAGTGGACCTTATCCAGACACTTCTTCCAAAAGCAGCGGTCCTGTGGGCATTCCCTGATAATATGAAAAAAGGTGCTCTCTGCCCCCTCACATCTGAGACAATCTACATGATCCGCCTGGCCCAACTTGAAGAAGGCAGTGCAGGAATAATAGAGCCTATGTAATACTTTAAGTTGGATGAGCCTTACACGGGCCGAGATACCAATTTCCCTTGGTAACAATAGAGCCTCCACCCAGTCCCCCAGTTCCAGTGGGCCATGATCCCATTCTCACTGTGTCTTAAGGCTCACCAAGTGTTTTGTGTCAAATATAGTAAGGCCCTGGTAAAGGGTAGAGATAACCTTCGTACTTATGCGCTCCAGGAGAAGATTAGCTTCTATCGGGGAGCAGGTTGGCATAACTCGAAGTGACTGGAAATGGGCCAATAGGGCATGTGACAGTTGTAGATAGTGATATCTCTTAGTCTCCGGCAAACCCAATTTGTCACAAGGTGCCCGGGAAAGGGATAAACGCCCTACCCCCACTCACTACATACCCAGATGCCACACCTTGCATCTCTCCCAAAGCCCAAGTCTACCAATCCTCCCCACTTCTGGGACAAAGGAGTTATTTCATAGCGGCTGAACAAGGGAAGCCCTGCCCGCCCAACCAACATGGCAATGGGAATCCCTCTATATCTGCCTAGTGTGCTGCATCATGGGCGCGAGCAATCTGGGCAGGAGGTGAACCAGCCATCCCTCTCCTTTCAGCCTTGACGTGCGGCTGCAATGAGTCCCCATGCAGCCACTCATTTACAACTGCCAGCCTGATACCCCCCTCCTACACTGAGCAAGCAGTGTAGCCAGAGCAATACAGGATGGACCCCCCCAAAGAAGGGTGCAGAGCGCAACGTCCGCTTTGTCAAATTCAACGTTAGGAATCTGCAACAGGGCATTCTGACAGACATACATGTACCTTCGGGACGGTCCGCATATTGAATAGGGCCATTTTCCAAAGTAGTGTCAGCGGGAGGGATCTCCATTGAGTGACATCCCGCAAGAACCGATCTGTTATGGGATGCAAATTAAACAGCACATAGTTGGTGAGGTCCAGACCCACCCACACCCCTAAGTATTTAAAGCCCTCAGCCGAGACCCAGTATATCCTTCCCCATCCTTCCCCATCCCCTGGAGAAGGAAAAAGATGGACTTATCCCAATTCATCCTAAACCCGCTGACCACCTGGAAGTCCTGCAGGGTACGCATAACCCAGATACAAGCCTGTATGTATATGCGGCCTACTGAGGTCAACAAAAAGATTGTCCGCATATAGCCCTCATGTCTCCAACAGAAACCAGACCAAGTCCGGTCAGCGGATAGCCAATGGCTCAATAGCCAGTGTGAAAGAAGGGGGAAAGAGGACAACCTTGCCTTGTCCCCCGCTTCAGAGGAAAAGCCTGGGAGGTCACCACATTTACCCAGACCTTTGCAGTCAAAGATGAATATAGCAAATGCACCCACCCCAGGAAACCTTCCCCAAATCCCATGCGAGCCAGCACCTCCCACATAAACCTCCACTCCACTGAGTTGAAGGCCTTTTCCAGGTCCACCGAAAGAAGCACCAATGGCTCCTCCAGCATGTGTCCCTGAGATATAGCCATGAAAAACCTGTGAATATTCATCCTGGTGGACTTATCAGGCATAAAACCACATTGATCCGGGTGGACCAAGGATGTGATGACTCTAGTGAGGCGCTCCGCCAGTACCCATGCCAGGATCTTAACCTCCCCCTTAATGAGGGTGATAGGCCTATAAGAGGCACAGGACTCTGGGGGTCTTCCCACTTTGTAAGTGACAACTATGCGTGCTCTCCTGAGATCCGGGGATGACATGCCGGTGGACCTCCAATGAATGAATAAATTGTGTATGCACAGTATTGTTGTCTCGACAAATTTTTCCAGGCCTCAGCAGGGAAACCGTTCGGCCCGGGGGCCTTCTCGGAACTAAGATGCGATACAGCAGCCGCCACCTCCTCCCTCGTGATCTCTGCATCCCTCTCAGCAGGGGTTCAGCCTTGGCAAGACGACATCTGCCTGGAAGGGAAAGCTCCCCATCTGATGCCCAGTCTGTCTGGCTGGCAGTAAAGCTCCTCATAATATGTGGTAAAAGCTTCTGCTATCCCTGCGTCCTCCACAATCTGCATCCCGCCCAGACTTGTCACCTCCCTCACATACCCATGCCCTTCCTCCTGTCTTTCCAACCAGGCCAGCATTTGGCTGGCATGATCCCCTGACTCATAGATATGGCTTCTTTTTAGCCAATGCGCTTGCTTGGCAGTATCTAGTGCAGTGTTCCGGAGTAGCTACTGTGCCCTGGGAAGCTCCTCCCACCTGTCCAGGGTTCCTCTGCTCAAGTATGCCTCCTCCACCATCCTCTCCTGCTCCTCATCCTCCCACACCGCCTGTCTATGGACAGTTCTATGAGCTGCAACTAGGGAAATAATCTCACCCCGAAGGACCGCCTTATAACCATATAACCTCCGGACTATATACTGTAACTGTATTAATGTCAAAATATTCATTTGTCTTGGAGGCCACCCCCACAGGAACTCGGAGAAAACCCCAAATAGTAGCTGGTCATATGCCACAGAGTTCTTTTCGTCTTTCTCCCCGAATCAAGCTCCACAACCAAAGGACATTCCCCTAGCCAGGAAAGTAGCTGACCTAAGCTTATGTATGTCTCCCATCTGGATAAAAAGATAATGAAACCTGGATAGTGAGCCATGAACTCCCGACAAGAAGGAGAAACCACTACCCAACAGGCGCGCCACTCTCCAGGCATCCACCAACCCCATCATGCTGGCAAATGTATTCAACTTTGTGGGAGTGCCAGCCTGTCTACCCCCATGCAAACGATCCATTGCTGGATCTGTGATGTCATTGAAATCCACCCCAGGATCCACCGGTCTACCAGGCTGCAGCATAGGGCTGCTTAGATTTTGTTCAGTAGGTACAATGCCAGGGGCATACACGCACACTACTCCCCAAACTTCTCCCCAGAGTTCCCCAGTCACCAGGACAAATCACCCCCTTGGGTCTTGCTGCACATTCAGGAGCTGAAAGGAACCTGCTTGTGTAATAGTATCAGGGCACCCATCGCCCCCCTAGAGAAGCCTGCATGTATTGCTGTGCGGTAGTTCGAGCGCTTGAAGAGGTAACATTCCGACGCAGCCAAATTAGTTTCAGTAAGGACGACAACAGCTGGCAAATGCCGATTGAGGAGTTGTAACATCAGTCGTCTTTTAATACTGGACTCCAGCCCATTCACATTCCATGTTAAAAAGGAAATTGTCCTAGGTCTATCCTCCCCCGCAATACATGTGAGTAGTTTAGAGTATTTTAACCAAGGCGGCCCTTTCCACACCCTGATCTGGACAAACAGCAAACAGACCTCCCAGCTTCCAATCTTCCCCAGTGTTCCAATCATCGAACAAACCCGCCCAATCCCACCATCCCCAACCTCCTCCAGTGTTCCAATCATCAAACAAACCCACCCAATCCCACCATCCAACCTAACAACCATCTGTGCAAACAAGAACACCTCCACCCTGTACTCCCCCCCCAACTAAAAGCACCTGTCACCTAAACCCATGAGAACCTAAACATCCAACAACCCATGAAAACATATTCAGCAGTTACCTACGAGAGCCAGCCAATCCCCTTTAACTCCCCGCCACCTATAGGATCCCAGCATGCAAAAATGAACACCATATTAACCGTTGACCTTCTTCCCTCACTCTACTGCAAACCATCCAGCAGCTCCTCCATCCCCCCTAGTCAGCCCACTTCTTCAAGCCCTATCCCGCCTCTGGCCAGCTTAGTCAGGACCAAACCCCATGTATCAAACAAGGCCAGGGATGATTCTCGATTGCAGCCCCAATTATGCCGATCTCTTGATGATCCAGAGCACAGCCCAGACAGGATGTGTGTCTCCAACCAGTACCAGGTTTCCTTAGGCTTATGAAACAAACTTACGGTGCCTCTATGAAAGGAGCAGAGCCGGGAAGAAAAGTGCATATTTATTGCTGAGCGACATTAACATCCTCTGTCTTTCCCTCTCTACCTATGTGTAATCTGGGAAGAAACCAATCTGATTCCCATTGTCCGTGATCGGGCCTGTTGCCCTCAACCTATGTAGGAGAGTGTCTCAAGCTCTGTAATTTAAGAGATACGCAATAATAGTGCACAGCAGCATTCCGGCACCAGGAGACCTGTTGGGACTTGATGTGCCCATTCAATTGAAACAAAATTGGATAGTTTTTTGGGTGCCATGAGGTCCGCCAGCGAACGTTTCAGAAATAACTTCATACTGGGCACAGTTTTCTAGGATGGTGAGTTTCTGGGAAACCGCAGCCAGCTGTCTTTCCATCTTCTTGAGCGTGTCTTCATTATCCGATACACGTTGCTCCACTTTGCCCACCCATGAAGACAAGTTCCAATGGTCCTGCCTCAGAAAGGACACCTCTGAGGCTAACCCATTAATCTACCAATGACCTGGAGTCTCGTATGGCGTTTATAATGTCCATGAGCGATATTCTCTGCTCTTCCCCGGAGGCCTCCACACATGCTACCGCCGTCTCCTGTGGCAGAACAGAGGACGGAGGGGCGCTCATCGTGTAGTGGTCCATCCTGTTCTGTATAGTCCCCTTCCGGGGTTTGTTCTTTGCCATCCCCGCCTGCGCCTTTTGTGCCCTAGTTGTCCTTAGCTGCTGCTGGTGCCCCCTCTAGATCCTCAGATCTCCTTATGAGATATCGTAGCCTGTCCCAGCAATCGCCCCGCCGGCAGGATCTTGAAGCGACTCGGGCTACACACTTACCTCCAAGTGCTCCTAGACCAACCAGGTGCCACTATGCCCACTATGGTCCACTGGCTATTGTGGCCGCCTGGGATTATGGTACTCATGCGTTACTTGTACGTTGCCACCCCATGTAGAGGCCCCGCCTGTGGGTCCCGGCCTGCAAGCAATATGTTTGTGAGGGAGGGCAAAGTATGCAGGGCGGGTCGTTCGGAGAAAGTAATGCAAGCCATCAACGTGACATTAAAGGTTGTAGTGCATCCCCGGATGTTTAGCCCAAAGCATACAGAAGCTGTGAGCAACAAGTACACCCAGATGATGGGCACCAGGGTACACGGGATGGCTGAGGGCGGCAACCTGCAGGATACGTGTACAAGGAGTCTTGTAAGAGCTGCTAGTTAGTGGTGTCACAGGTCCTTGCCGCACACCAGCCGCCACCACAGTTTGTGCTATACTGCCATGTGCTGATCCACTCTTTTCCCTGGGCCTTTACACTTTCTTCTTTCTTTTATCTCGCCCCACTTTCTGCCTGGGAACCTGGCTCTTTCAGCCTGCCCGGCCCCACAGATGTCACCTGGGCCGGGCCTTAAGTACACAGACAGGCCACTCAATCTTATCAGTCGGTGAGGCACACCGGGCTCATCCCCACAGTGGGAGCTATCTCTAATGTCTGCCTGTGCTGGTATCATCAGGGGTTGGGCGGCCAATGAACTCGTACCCTCTGATGGCACCCGCTCCCCTGGTGCTATCAATACAGCGGTGCCACGACCACCGTGCCGCACTGTCCGGTCCCAATGCAGCAACAGCTGCCAACAAGATGACTGCTGGTCCTCCCGGGCGCAGGTACACCTCTGCTGTGGGATATGTGCTTCACACACTGCCTGCGGCCCGGTCCAGGTCCCACAGATAGTAATTCTGGTGCTCCTTTTTGGAAAGCCCACAGCGGGCTGTGGGCTACGCTGCCCTTAGCCCTAGCTCAAACCTTTTCCACTGCCTGCAACCCAGTCCCAGACTTTCCTTTGCTTCTACTGCACTTACCCCAGAGATCGCATGGTGGGCACCAGGCCGTGTAGTGGCAATCATCCTCACAGCTTCTGGAGTCACCGGGAGTCTGGTCCCGCCTCTCGATGCGCTGACAAAAGCAGCGACTCAATCCGCCGGTATTGGGCTGCCTGTCAGCTCTCCGTCTCTGCTACTGACCCAACCCCGCTTCTTTCAGAGCTGCAGGTCAATGCCGGAGCCTGTATCCTGTATCCTCTGCAGTCAAAGCTGCTGCGTTTCCAACCACCGCATCCAGATGGTGGGTGGCCTTGGTGCACTTTTTGTAGTCTGCTTATACAGGGACCCCCTGCACCGATTTTCTCCAGTGTTGCTGGGGATTATAGCAGAAACTCTCCACAATCCCAGTGTTATGTAATTACAGCTAATCGAAGCAGCAATTATGATCTATACTTGAGGATCTCAACGGCCCCGGCAGAGCAGCAAGGGCTCACGTCTGCATGAGCCGACTGCTCGACAGAATCCCCGTTAGAAAATAATTCACTAATTATTGCTACCAATGTGGCGGCATCCCCTCCTCCCAAACCCCGCCTGGAGTATAATTTGCCAGAGTTGATCTTTAGCTACAGAATCAAAGGCTGCCTGGAGTTCTATAATAAACGCGTACACCTTCATTCGCTCAAATTACTGTGTGTTTGTGTAAAATAAGGGACAGATCGAACCATTGGTCCATAGTACTTATCCCTTGCTGGAACCCAGCCTGGAGATTGTAATTGTAATTAGTTATTTATAACATGCTTATACCCAGAGGTGTCTAAGCACGGACCCAGGGATTGAACCGGTGTTGCTCTGCATCGTCTTGCACCATGAGAGAGAGATGAGTTTTCTTGAGGTCACACACTCCTGCAACTGCTTTAAAACAATGTTAGTGAAGATTTTGCCAGTGGCATCAATAGGGAGATAGGCCTGTAATTACCAGGCTTCTCCCTCCCCCTTTTTTGTATACTGGCACTATTTCGGCCGTTTGCCAAGATTCCGGAACTTTTTTGAGGTGGACCACAGATTGAAACAATTTAGTTAGGATGGGTGACTACACATCCAACTCCTCTTTCAGCAGATTGACAGAGATTCTGTCCGGAACTCGAGCTTTCCGGCAGAGTTGAAGATAGCACTTCTAACTTCTGTTGGTGTCATAATCACTCGAGAGCTACTTTGTTCAGTCAAAACTGTGCCTTTATAGGAGGACCACCCAGTGTACTCACGTTCCAACCGCCACACCTTTGTATAACCCACAAAAGTGGTTAAAACAATCCTCAGGGGGGATGTGGCAATGGAGCCCATTATCATTGATTTCCTTCTTACCAGCGAACAGAGCCCAAAATGACTCACCGTCATTCCTAGATGCCGCCTCTAGGAGGTTATCCCATTTGAGTTTCTGACTTTCCTCCTTTTTCTCATGATTTATGTTCTTTTATTTGTTTCTACAGAGGCATAGCTCCTCTTTGTTCACTCTTCCCACTACTAAAAGGCAATCTAACAAATCCCTCTTAGCTATCCGGCACTAGTCATCAAACCAGGAGTTGTTAACCGCCCCATCCGTTTATCTCTTTTGCTAATCTTGTCAAAAGGGGGATAATGCCAGTAACAAGGTGATCAAACTCAATTAGGACCTCCCCACTACTTAGGTCCCCCCCACAAATAGTCCTGATACTAGGCAAAGCCCTTTGGTAAACAATATGTTTGATCCCAGCCTTCTCTATTTTGGCACATTTGACAATATGCCTGGCATTCCTAGAAACCGTTTTCGGTACACCAGATACCGATGTGTCATAATGCCCACCGTTTGATCTCACTATCAAGAGAAGCAGTTTGTGATCACTGTCTCTGCGATCAATGACAGTAAATCCGTCAACAAGTTCCCAATCACTTGCCAGTACAAGAATGAAGTCAACCCTTGAGGAACTGTTGGGCCCAAAAGACGTGTTCCTACCTGGGGGTTGCCACTACATCTACCATTATGGGCGTTGAGATTAAGCCCTGACATTAACCAGGCAGAATCCAGTGCCTGTTTATGTGCCCTTCTCAGACTACTTACTTCTAAGGCAGGAATATCCCATACCCGGTCAACCTCATCCCATAATCCCTCCAATTCTTTTAGAGGTTCAAACTGTAAATTGAAGTCACCCCCACCTAGAACGTGAAGCATCCTGTTCGTCGTATGGTCCTGGCTGGTGATGTATTCTTGCAAGAGTGCCATAGTACCCAAAGGGTTGATGCCATGCGGCCTATTGTACAAGTTAAACACAAACAAAATATGCTCATCCCTGTTTTTACCAACAACCAATTGCAGGTCAGGGTGACTCTGCTCACTCATCTTGGAGTCGACCGCTATTAGGGTCAGAAACCCCTCACATGGTCTTCCACTAGCACCCTTTGTCACAGCGATGTTGAATGCCTTGCAACCTAGCACCTCAACCAAAGTTAAGGCCCAGAAATTAGGGCCATCCAATTCGGTCTGTCAGATGCCTTTCTATACCGGCAACTTTCTAACACAGTACTCTTACTCCCTTAGATCTTACTGCAGCATCAGGGCTAGGGGAGGGAACTTGTCAATCTACTTCTTCTATTTCCTCTCCCACGGGTAAGGAGTTACACTAAGGTTCAGTCCTCAGTTGCTCTCTGGTTCTATATCGGCTCCCACTGTAAGGGGAAGGCCACAGAGAAATAATTGTTCTGTGCGATGGATAAGATCTTGCTTCAAAGATGGATACAATTATTCTGGTCATTGGGCATAGTCCCTCTTTCACACATAACAATATCCTCGCTTATCACAGAGGTGCATCCTCTAACATGGCATACCCAATGGATACTCTTGTTAGATAACGTCTTTCTAGTCTCATAAGACCCAGGATTTAATTTGGGTATTTTACACATATAGACTGATGTTCCCCTTTCCACCCCACCTTGTTTATGCCCCACAACTGTGAAGCTAAATCTACTTGTATTGAATGATTGTATCTGCCTTGGCCAATACCTCCTGGGGGATGAGTAGACTCATGCCTGTAAAAGGTATCTGTCATTAGTTTTACCCAATCAGATGCTTTCCCTACCTTTTTAAGATTGACTTTAATCAATGCTCTTTCGTCGACAAGGCTAATTGCATTGTTTTGATAATAAGTCGAGGAAGTCCCCTTGACCTTTTCCTGGTTCATAGCCTGCCCAACCAGAATGGCAGGTGGTTGGGGGAGGTGATGGACTTGTTTGTTAGATAACCTGGCTAATTGCTCCCTCTGTTCAGTGGTTATATTAGTTATGTTGACCACCATTTCCTTAAGATTCCCAACCTCGCACATTCATTCCTTCAAATTAACACTTACATTACATTTACACCCACAGGTTGGAGTCCCTTGGACTAACTCAGAATTCAGTGTCAACTGTTTCCTAGCCTTTTGAATTCCAGCTCTTGTTTTTGATAGCGTTTTCTTGGCGCTGTGGTTCCCCTCCACAGTGTCCCTTGCGGTAACGGACGCGCCACTATCCATGAGCAGGGGGGCATCCACAACCGCACTCTGCTATGCCACTACCCCAATGTCCTCCACCAACAGTGGAGAATATCTATTTTGCAATTAAATATCAGGTGCAATTAGGATAGGCTTTAGCGGCTCTCTAAGATCAGTTGACTTTATCGGGATTTACCAGGCTAACACCCAGGCCCGTCATAGGAACCCCCTCAAGTTTGCTAGAAGTTCAATCTATCAGATTCAACTCTGTTTGTGAATTTCCCTGCACCTTATCATGTTGGCTGTAAACTTCTACCATATTGGTTGAAGGAGAGCCCAGGGATTTAAGGCTATGTATGGGGATTAGATCATTTTTCAACCCCTCTTGACCTGTGAATTTCTCCACCAGAAATGGATCTACTGGGTCCTCATTGCCCGGTCTCCTAGCACATCTTGCTCTCAGGCTTACTGGTGACTAGTGGTAGTTCTACCTTTCGCTTCGATCTCAACTGCACCTATTACATTCATACCATTATCCAGTACTGCACAGTTAGATTTGATGGGTTTGGGCCCCCCATCAATGTTGTGAATGTAGCCCTTTATTTCCGATATAAGTACTTCGACTTCATTTATGCGCTCAAAGAGCTTGTATACTCTTTATCGTTCAGTTCCTGGAGAGATGGTGGAGTTCGCTTTGTGCTTTAACTAAGTCACTGGACCTTTGTGTCAGTGATCAAAAGGCAACAGCCGATAACTAGGTCCCCAACGTACACAGCTTAGATATACTAAACAACCTGACAAACGTATATGTGCTAAATACACAAATTATGTGTACTAAATAACCCTCCACTGGACCACTAAGCATTGATGTTACAATGCTGTTTTTGTAGCCTGTTGCAACTACAGGCTCCACACTCACTCACTCACCAATAGCCGAAAAGGGGCAACACCTTGCCTTCCACTTAAACCCAAACTGTGGTTCTGAACCCCCCCCTCCCACAGACCCCTTGTTAAGTTGCTTGACCCTCCAGTCTTTTGCTAAAGTGTTTTAGTGCTCCAATGCTCAAGAATTCAGCAGACACTTAACCTATCTGAAATACAAAAGTGCAAAGTGTCAAAATATAAGGTGCTTGTTTTCCAATAACTTAATACAACAAACACACTCAGTCCAGTTCAAGTCCAACAAGTCCACTAAGTTCAAGGTGTATAGTGTCCCAACGTAGAAATGTATAGTGATGATGAAAACAGTTAAAAATCAATGTATTAGTAAAAAAGTCTAAATAATCCTGTGTCTAGAGATGTCAGTGTGCTATCTAAAAATATTTAGATGTGTCCATAGGACTATAATACCTTAGGCCCATGAAAAGTTTTAAAATATAGAACATAACATTAAAAAAATTCAACACAAAATGGCAGCGCAGCGAGCCGGGGACGCCCGACAGCTCGGGGGGCATCTGTAGTCCGTCTCCCCCCCTCCCCCGCTCCTCTCGTTGCTATTCTGCTTAATTACAATTCGATGCTGTGGACCTGTAGAACCCCCGCTTATCAGAGTGCCGATTTTAAACGAGGGATTCATCTCCACAAGATGACAACAAAATTAGTGGGGCAGAAAAACATGTTCTCTTACTGTGCAATCTTAACTAGTGCTGGCCTCAGCCTTGGCGTAATTAGCGTGGTCTTTTGATAAACCCTTGATAAACCCATGAGTGTTTATTCAGGGTTTCACCTTCTTTCAGCATCCATATTGCTGACACCTTGCTGTCGCTGGGATACAATTAAATACGAGATCAACCCTAGCAAAGCACAAGAGAGCACTCATTAAAGCTACCCACCACTTGGGAGTAATACGCACAAAAGGGCTCTTCAAACTCTCCAAGCCTCCAAACTGGTGGGGCTTGCGCACTGTTTTACACACGCTATGCCCAGTCCAGAAACCCGGCCAGCACATCACCCTTACTGTTTATTACCTTGTTCCTGTCGACTGTTCCACTTGCTCTCACTGTCAGGTCTGGTGTGGTATCTAATTATGGCGGCCCACCTCTGGCGCAAACACCATCAGTGCCCACAACGCTCCTTGCCTGACACCGGGCTTCACCACTCCGGGAGGAACGCGGGCAATTTAAAAGTTATCCCGGGCGGTGTGTCCACACGTCCTCACATCGGCAACTGCCGTAGAGGACAAACGGTGTTTCCACACATCAGCAACTTGTGTAGAGGAGAAATCCAAGGAGCCAACACCGCCCTTTGCCTGACACCGGGCTTCGCCGCTTTGGGTGGAACGCAGGCAATTTAAAAGTTATTCCGGAGGGGTCTTCACACGTCCTCACATCAGCAACTGCTGTAGAGGAGACATTCAAGGTGCCAACACCGCCTTTCGCCTGACAGCAGCCTTTCATCTAGTGATACGCATTTTTTTTAAAAAAAGGCCGGCTGAGGCCCATCACCTAAAGAGAATCATTAGAGTGAAGAATAAATTTGATCCACCACCCAGTGAGATTCATTGTGTGTTATTAAATAATTGGAAGAAACCCGAAAATAATGTAAAGGTGGAAAAACGAGTCCACTAATAAAGGTAAAAGTATAAGTCAACATTATTGCATAATGAAATATTAGGTTACTTTAATAGTCTTTTCCTTCCTAATCAAGTCCAAAAATATATCTACAGAAATTCCCTTAATTGTGAATTTTGTTTAGAAATGTATTCACATGTTAATCTGGAGTGAAGTGTCATAATACTCTTCCCCACTAAGGCCAAAAATTAAAACGGTACCAAATCATTCTGATAATCCTTCATTCTTAACCTTACAGAAAACCAAAACCAGAAGTGGTTTATGTTTCAACTCCAGTCCTCAACCCCAGGATTATAACTCAGGGATTGAAATGTGGATTTGTTGACTAGGAGCAAAAAGCAGCTCCTGGGTATCTGGCATAACGAGTTAGGCAGGAGCTACCTCTGGAGAACCAAGCGCTAGTACAGAGTGTGCAGCCAATCTAACTGTGAACAGGATGCAAACTAACTTTTTGCCCATTTCATATCCAAACAAAACCATCCTAACAAGAATAGCCAGAGCCACAGACTTCAAATCAGAAAAACCAAGAAAACCTTCCATGGAAACAGAATCTTAAAAGCTTACAACCCAAACAAGGAAATGCATAGAATAATTTCCGAATTCAACTCCCTGGCCTGCTCCAGCCCCAGCCCCTCCCAACCAGTCTCCCAAACATTATGTGACACTGTATCATTACACTTCCACAATGTCTCTATGGACAGACAATCCGCTATCATCTCTAAATTGGAATACATGCCCCCGCCCCCTACCCATCCACAGGCCGACCCTCATCAAAACCCACCCTCGATACAAACTTTCAGCTCTTTCTGTCATGATCCCCAGGGGGCCCCCCACATCAGCCACATCGTCTGACCCATACTACACCAGGGGCTAGGAAAAGGGAAGGCTGGACCTCCTTATTGCGAGCCTGGCGCTCATCATGGTCATAGGTTTGGACTTGAAAATGGTGTGGGCTGTGCCTCCAAGATGGCTGCTTGTTTGCCCATCCGGATTCACCACTAAGATGGCCGATAGCAACGTCATTGACTTTCTTGCAGGTCTATGGTCTAGTGTGCATGGGTGGGTGACTATTTAAACCACACCCATGCTTTCCTCCTCACTTTGCATTATTCTGCTTTCCGCAGCGTGACTTTTACCGCAGGTTCCCGAAATCATTCCTCTGCTTCAGCAACTCAGCCTGGGAAGAAAGAAAGATTGCAGGTTAAAGCAGATCGCAACAAGAAAAGAACAACAAAGACAGTCTACTCACTGTGTTGCGCACCCTTTGCCAGCATTTCTAGTAATTCCGGTGCTGCATCCGTCTCTCAGCAGCTCCCGGCTCCTTCCGTTCTGGTCCCGGTGCCACCTCTGTTCTTCAGTTGCTCCCTCCTACTCCAGGAATTTCAGCTCTGGGCCGGCACCTACAAGAGAGGGGAAGAAACAAATGATGTTTATAAACTGTGAAACCAAGCAAGTAAGTGTGTGATGAAGCACACAGCACGAACACAAAAGCAGCTGTGTATGCAGGTCAGAGGCACTAAAAGAGCAGCGCACAACAAAAGCGCAGCACAAAGACAATCAAGCAGCAGATAGCAGGCGTGCAAGGAAGCAGCTGTGCTTTCAAGTCAAAGGCACTGAAAGGACTGCACACAGCAAGAGCGCAGTGCATAGACAATCAAGACAAAGACAAGAGACTAAAGTTAAAGGGTAAAGCGGGCCCTGCCAACCCCATCCGACAAGCCACAGCCAGTCTGGGCAGAGTCAGTGAAGCAACTGGCACGGATGAAGATCGTGAAGCAATGTCCCTGTGACAATCAACAGGTGAGTCCAGTCTTCCACTAGAGGGGGTGTAGTTAAGGAGCATTACACAGGTACATGACACACATGTATTTTTTTTTTATTTGGTTAGTTGCTAAAAACAACTTTTCAAATATTTAACATTTTTGTTTTCACATCCAGATAAAATATTACATTTTACATAACGTCATTATACAAAAAAAATGTCCAAACTTAAAATACTTTTCTCTTGGCTAGACAGAATTTTACTCTCTTTAACAGTTTTGTCATTTATGTACATGCAAATTCTGGCACACTTGCCTCCAAAAAGTGTACAATTGCTACCTTTACAGCCAATCTTGGACTTGTAAAGAGGAATTTCCAAAGTGTGCCCTCATCCAACTCAGAGAACAACATCAGTACATTTTGAAATAGTTTCATACGCATCGACTGTAAACAGGGACATGCAACAACCAAATGTTGAAGAGTTTCTGTTTGTTGTAGATCTAAACAATATCGACAGAAATTCTCATTTGGGGCAGTTAGATTTCTCCTCTGTAATACATCGCTGGTATGCCATAAATTAAATCTAACTTTCATGTATTGTCGTCGTATATGAGGTGAAGGGCATTTGTTTAAGTATTCCGATATAACTTTGTATTTTTTTGAGCCAAAAACTGCAATATCGAAATCTTTATAGGTTCGGCAAGCTGCTAAATTCCCAATCCAGTTATATTCAAAGATCTTTTTTTTGCTAAATCTGGATTGGAGACCAATGTCTCAATGCTTACCACAGCCTCAGCCATTTCGTTACACAGTAGCGTACACCACTTATTAGGAAATCCAGTAGAGCTTGTGAGCACGTACTGTGGTACTATGCCCAATACATTCGGTACATTAAGACTCAACAGACATTTCCTCAATAAGGCACACATTTTCCACAGTATCTGTGAATACAGGGATAATACACCCAACTCAAATCGTATCATAGGTAGTGGAGTGCAGTTGGGTAGTTGTAACACTTGTATCCAATATTTACCCTCTAATCTGTCCCAGCATAAACGATTTCGTGGATTTCCTGCTTCAACCCCATATAATAATATTGGTACTACCTTCATTTGGTAAAAAGATAATGCATGTTTAAATGAGAATTTACCAAATCTGGCAACAAGAATCCTCGTCTGGGAGGTCAAGGTTTGAAGTTTATTTCGTAGTTCCCAAGTCTCAATCTTTGCCATGTCGGAATTGGTGAGGATGACACCCAAGTATTTATATTGTTCTACTACCACAAGTTCCTTGCCCTGAATTGTCCAGGCATATTTCTTTTTCTTACGTTTGAGAGTATTGTGACAGACTAGTACTTGGGATTTAGTTGCATTTATTTGCAAATGATTGATTATCGTGTACTGGTTTAGCCTATTTAACATTTGCTGGAGGCCTTATGGTGTTTGCGAGAGCAGTACTAGGTCATCTGCCTAAAGAAGATAGCTGACTTTGTCAATGCCTAATTTCGGAGGATCGCAGCAGATGGTAACGAAGATGTCTCCCATATCATAGATGAAAAAGTTAAATAAGCTTGAGGCCAACGGGCAACCCTGTTTAGACCTCTCATAGTGTCAATAGGGGCAGATAGTAAGCCTTCAAGTGTTAGGCGTACCTGCATCGTGGTATTTGAGTGCAGTAGCATCAAAAGATTTACAAGGGAATTTGGGCACTTATACCTTATGAGTTTCTTGTGGAGCAGCGCCTGATCAATAGAATCGAACGCTGCCTGAAAATCAATGAACGCCAGATATAGTGGCTGGCCTCTAGCAGCATACTGCATTTTGATCAAGTTTAGGCACATTATGTTTGGCATTGTACCCAAACCAGAGACGAAACCAGATTGATAACTGTCTCTTACTTGTGACACACATGTTTTGGTTTTTAGGAAGAAGCCCCAGTCCTGCACAATACCAGCTATCATTGGGTTGCCACATCCTGCACCTGAACAACACTCCCATTGCTTCCACCTCACACTCGAACAGTGTTCACTTTACCGCTGCACGGGTGTGGGGAGACAAGAGGCGAGGAACTATCATCAGAGAGTCCAGGCGCTCCTGCAGAGTCCAAGGTAAGCGTTACACTTTCTCTCCCAACTCACACTAGGAATTCCTCTCACTCCTAGCACAAAGCCACCCAGCAGGCAATCCTGAGGACCGAGGCCCGCCCACCCTCCTCAAAAACATCCTAGCCTCAACCTGTGCAGGCAGTATCACAGGCTCATTCCTCAACCACTCACTTACATCAGGATCCTTCCCGGAAGCCCTAAAAAATCTCCTACATCAAACCCCTCCTCAAAAAACCCACACAAGACCCACTCCTCCCCAGAACTACCGGCCAGTCTCCATCACCCGCTTCGTGGCCGAAGTCACGGACCGCACAGCATACAAGCAGCTTGGCCTTTTCACTGAAGCCAACAACCTCCTAGACCCTGCGCAATCGGGCTTCAGACCGCTCAGAGGAACTGGATCCTCCCTAGTGTCCGTCTGGGACTACCTAAAAGAACAGCTGATGCAGAAGGCTGCGCTGTACTCATCCTCCTTGACCTCTCTGCAGCCTTCGATGCCAGTAATCACACTATCCTACTAGACAGGCTACAAACACTAGGAATCAAAGACACAGCCCTCTTGTGGATCTCCTCTTTCATCTCTAATCGCTCACAAATGATGCTCCTCCACCCGTTCACCTCCACCTCACGACCAGTAACAAAAGGGCATCCCTATTTCCCCCTACTCTTCAACATCTATCTAAACCCTCTGCATCCGCTCCCACAATCTTACTTGCTACAACTACGCAGATGACACACAGATCATCCTTAAAATCCCCAAATTACCAGGCTTCAACAGTCCAGATCTGTCATCATGCCTTTCGTATATGGACTACTGGAGGACGACCAACCACCTCATACTCAATCCTGGGAAAAATGAAATCCCAGTCTGCTGGAAAACAGCACTCCTTCCCCAACCGATTATGTCTCGCAATCCTTAGAACCCCCACCAGCAACTTCCAATTTAGTGAAAAACCTCAGATGCTCACTGGACACTGACTTATCCCTCTCCCAACACATCACCTCCGTTTCTCCTATCTACGGATTCTCAGGTGTATTTTTCCATACCTCACCTTTCCTCACCGTTTCTCGGCCATCAAATCCATCGTCCTCTCCCGCTTAGACTACGCAAACTGCCTTTAGCTAGGCGCACCAGCGTTTCAACTAAGGAACATGCAAAGAATCCAAAATGCTGCAGCACACATGCTCATTAACCTACCTTCCAGAGAACACATCAGCCCTACACTAAGAGTCCTCCATTGGCTCCTGATTGGTCGACGCACTACCTTCAAAGCCATGTGCATCACCCAAAGGGCCATCCACAACACTGGCCAGGAATTCCTTTGAGACAAAATCCAGCACTACCACCCTCAAGGAGTCTCAGATCTCACACAGCATCTAGCCTAGTGGTCCCACTTTACAACTCCTCCAGACTGTGCAGATCCTCATTCACCGTCCAAGCGCTGATCATCTGGAACTCCCTACCCCTACACATCTGCAATATTGAAAATCACCTTTCATTCAGAAAGACCCTCAAAATCTGACTTTTCCCTCGCTGCTCATGAAACCCTCCCCTCTCTCTTAACTATATTGCTGAACCCAAACACACATTCCTGCACACCAATACCGCACAGATGCTGGCAGCGTTCGCAGCAGCTCACTGTGACAAACTATCGCCCTCCCCATTCACAACAACACTCCTACCCATCAATACTCCAGGGATGTCAGCAGCAGGGATGTCTGCAGCATTTGTTGAGGTACACCATAAGAACATTGTTCTTCCTGAGAAAAACAACAACACTCCTACCCACCAATATCTCACGAATGCCGGCAGCTTTTGCAGAGCCACTCTGTAACAAACGACGGACCTCCCTATCATCCTCCTTCATCCCCCTGTGCTCTCCACCCTTGGGCCCTTCCCTCGATGCTCAGACTTTCGTTCCAGGGAGCCCACAAGACCAGCCATCCACATTGGATGAAGAAAAAGAACATTGTAGTCGAACTCCATCCAAGCATACGGTATGTATACCTTACACCATGCCTGTGGACACAGGCACGGCCACCCATCCACGCACCATAGAATGCAGGGTTGTATACTAATTGACCTTTTCACAATTGACCTCAGGAGAATTGACCTAATTTAGAAGGTCAATTAGGACATATATGTGGGGGGAAACCCCCCGCAACCTTACCACCCAATCCAAAACCCCCTGCAACCACCCACCCAATCCACTTATATTATTTATAATCCAAAACCAACCCAATACATATATAAAATAACTAAAATAATATAAAGGTCAATTGTGCAGAAGGTCAATTAGGACCACTATAATTAGGTTACTTGTGCAAAAGGTCAATTGTAAAAGGTCAATTTGGGTAATACTGAATGCAGCTATGGCTATGCCATTCCGGTCTACCAGCGCACATAGCCATCCACATTGAAACCCCTGACGTACTTCGTCACCTCTGCCACTGGTATCCAGCGACAACCAATGTAAAAATAATTCAGTCTATCTGAGCACACATCGAACTTTCAGCAATAGCACTCTATCCTTAACCACCAACAGCGCCCACCCACCTTTGGGCTGCTTACTGGACCTTAGCCAGCCCACCCAAGTCCTAACCCCGCAATAATGCACACAAGCATCTTCTAATTTAAAATCTTTGAACCTCCTATACATGGACTGCAGTCACTGAGGGCGTTCCAACCACAAAGCGCGTTAGGGCCATACAAATAGCGAAAGAGCATTATATAAATAACGAATACAATATGTTGAGCCAGTGCCGCTCTCTGGAGTCCAAGGCAGAGATTCAATAGAGAGTTATTATTATTGATGCTTGGGGATAGAACTGAAGAATTGACAAGCGGATGGAGTAAACTCGATTTCAATGCAGGTACAGTACCTCCGCCTCTGTGACTAGAGGGTTGACGCAGTGACCAAACCTGTGATCTTGGGTTGGTCAACTACAGGCGCCATGATTGTTTTGCTTTTTTGAGCACGGTGGCGGGCTCCCTGGTGGTAGGCTAGAGCACACAGGGCTGCGGCCTCTTTTGTAAGGTCTCTCCGGTGTGCTGGGCATAGGATCGAGTCTTTCCAGATTGCATTTCATCACAATGAGAGCGCTAACAAAGAGCATAGGCAAGTGCTGCACGCGGACCACTAGCGCGTGATTGATTCAATGGGTTTTGTATTGTTCTTTTTGGGTGGTTTTATGGATACTTGACAAGCCGGCCACCCATGTAGATTACGATGGAACCAATTAAAGTGGGGAGGAGAAACAGTTCGAGACAAGTCGCTCGTTATTGCAGACAGAATTAGCAGTACCACATCTTCAATAAGTGTACTTGTTTCACTGCAATGAACGTTGCGTGGGCGCAGACAAGAAATCAAACTGTAGGAAGCAAAAGTAGCAAAAACAGGGGGAACTACTCTTACCAGAGCCGTTAGTGGGACAATCCCAAAATATCAGCGTCCTTAGCAACAGGCTTTGCTCACATATGTTCGCTGCGGTTCGAGTGCGCGCCCCCTCTGCCGACGCGTTGTTGTTGGTTTTCACTTCAAGGCGTTCGCCGCCTCGGTCGCCGCTGGTATTGCTCTTAATTGCTGAGGCCTCGATCAGAGCGCAGATCCCCTGCTTACAGGCCCCCCCTTGCTTACAGGCTCCCACCCCCTAAGCGTGACTGTTCAGAGGAGACCGGGCGAGACGCACCTGCCGCAAACTGCCGACACCCCCACAACACACAGCGGCCAGTTAGAGAGACCGTACTTCGGTACTAACGTGTTCTGCTTCATAGCCAGTCAGACTGAGCAACAGTCAAGATGTGAAAAAAATCAAAGAAGAAAGCTTTCAGCTGTACAAAATGCGGACAAAGGACAAGGGGGGCGAGCCACGAAAAAAGTCCTGCTAACCCCCCCTGCCCCGACCCCCCAGATGCAGTGCGCGCAATTCCATACGTGCTCATTTGCGCCCGCAAACCGCCCACCCCTGCCGCAATCTACTTTTTTGGTAGCATTAGTGACAGGTGGCATTTTAACACATAGCAAAAACAATAAAACTGCAGAAGCATTACAGATGCAACACACTCATCTATTAGTGCTCTCAGTGGCGTCGCTAGGGGGGGCAGGAGGGGCGGCCCCCCTTGAAACCCTGTGCCCCCCCACCTAAGACGGGAAGTGGCCATGTTCTCCCCCTACTTTTGTCTGTGCCCCCTCTACTTTTGTCTTTGGCCCCCTCTGTGCCCCAATAATTTGATTCCTGGCGACGCCGCTGGTGCTCTGTCCAGTCACTCTCTAGCAAAATACATGCATACTTCCAAATTTGCATAGCATAAGGATTGCACCAACTGAAGTGACATCGTAAGGAGCATCATTAGTCTTTGACACTTGGAGCCACTATGGAGGTGACTTTAGAATAAATTACCATGAGTAAGCCAAGTGGCAAATAACTTTGCGGTGCAAAATACCTAAATTGCACTATTATTATATATGGGGCAACTCAATAGTCAGGCTTTTTTTTAAATAGCAGAATGATATTTTAACATAAGATATGAAGTGAATCAGTTACAGAGCTGCAGATAAGACACAATAGGCCTCATTACACGGTTGGCGGAACCATGGCGCTCTTAGCGCCTTGGTTGCTGCCGGTATTTTACCGATTCCGCCTTGGTGAATGGGGGAATTACCACCCCATTCCAAGGTTGGCGGGGCGGTAAATCCCCATTCACCAAGGCCCTTCCCCATTCCCATTTGAGCCCCCATAGGGCTCAATGGGAATGGGGAAGGAGCAAATAACGGCACCGCTATTAGCGGTACCGTTATTTGCTTATTTGCTCTGAAGTCCCTCAGCGGGTCCCTTCCTTAACGTATGGTCTGGCCACACGTTAAGGACGGGACCCGCTGAGGGACCTCGTAGTATGGCGCTAAGGGATTACCGGCACCGGTGCCGATAATCCCTTAGCGCCATCCGTGTAATGAGGCCCAATGTGAGTCAATTATTTGTCCAGGATCACACACCTTGGGTAAATGGTGAAACTGGGATGTGGACAATTTAAGCAGCTGAGCACATCTCCCCAGGTTTAGTGATATAGATATTTATTAAGGTTTTGCTTTGCATTTCCTGTGCTTAAAAAAGACGTTATTTATAGCAATGCCTTGGAAGCAAAACACATTGCAAAATAAACTATACTTTCATAGCAAACTAACTATACCATATACACATTGTCATAGAAATATATTGAGCAATAAGGGTATGGCTTTGGTTTTATTCTCCCCATCCTGCATGCTAAGTCACAATAGCATCATGCAGATTAATGTGAGCCTAACAAATCCCCTTGGGGTTTAAAGCCATAGTAATTATTTCATAAAGCATGCAACATTATGAACTATTTTACCTTCTGATCATTCCCTCCCATACCTATTTCTCAAGGGACTAAAAGTCCTTGCTATTAGCGTTGGGAAGGAGGGACGATCGTCCTGGACCCCGGCCCAGACGCCCCAGCGCTTTCGCATGAAACAGAAGGCTGGGAAGGTGCGGTAGGGGCGAAGGGAGTTTACAGGGGGAAAGAGGGTGCACGCGCCTTGCTCTAGTAATGCACGCACAGGGAATCAAAACACCATCTTAAATAGTAACAGCCATATTGGAATTGAGGCCTAGTTTTGCGCTGAAGCCAGGGCTGCAGGTCCGACTTACATGCATAAGAAATTGAGTGTCTGCAGGCGAGAATAGGTTTTAGCTTGTGCACCAGTGAGGAAGGTCAGACCTGCAGAGATTCATAGACCCTTCATTGTCTCATGTTGCCAACATTTTGTATCCCAGAAGGAATGCACCCTGCAAGGCCACGAGGGAGTTGAGAGCTCACTGAGAAAAGCAATCCCACGAGAAGGAGGGCACGAGCGTCCGACGTTCCCTGTCCTGGGCCTAAGTCACAGGACACCCAAAGCCTCAGTACCAAGACCCTTGGCATTACAAGATACCAGCTAGTTCCAGACCACCAACCATAAAACTGTTAGACCCACAACCAATCACAAAAGATCTGAAAGCAGGGATTAGTTGCCGTCACTATAGGTCGCGTGATTTGTGCTGTGAGGTGCCGGGAGGGATGAAACAACATAGCTAAAACAAGGGTGGAAAACTTTGATTGGGCACCAACGTTTCTGGAATCGAGATATAATTTGTTAGAAGCGATGGCCTCGAAGTATCCTCTTAGCCCATGTCTGCAGTACCAGGTGCACATCAGGTTAGAGATAGAGCCTGTATTGTTTTTATTCACATAATTGCCAATCAGCGGTAGCTTCATGCCTGATGATGCGAAAGGAGGAACCCACATGGAAGAAGATGGACATAAGGGGCTGGGACGAATGGCCTGTAATCCCTTATGGAGCAGGAAACCTATGTGTAGGGTCTCAACGAACCAGCCACGCCGGGTTTGCACATTATGTAATTTACGTCGCTGATGATGCTGTCTGCCTTTATAAAGTGTTGTTTGTGCAATTTTGCTCAGAACATTCTGTGGCAGCAGAGTTCTTTGCTGGTGCACTGCTATTGTTGTGGAAATAAAACTTTGTTTTCCTTGCAAGAGGTGTGCCAGGCTTTTTTCCCTAGTGGGTTGTATTTTTTCCGGTGCGAGTATTGAGGGGTTTCTCTATATTTTTAGTGACCCTGACGTGATCCTAGCGACCCCCGTGAAGACGTAGGCTACCAGGCCACATCTCTGGAGGGGCCACACCCACTTACAGTGACCCGGCCAAGCGCGCAACCCACAGTGGAAAAGAAATACAGGGGCCATATTCACAGAATTCCCGTCTGCTCTTTGAAGCTGGGCACGGCTCCTAAGAGAGTGCAGGCCATTGGTGGGACCGTGTGACAGAGGATCACGGGTGAACACGCAAACGTAAGTACACCTCTTGCGGGCAACAACAAAAGGGGTAAGAGTGGGGAAGTGAAGTGTGTTTGTGTGGGTGAGACGAGAATGTGAAAAGGTGACGTGTCGGGTTGTGTATTTTTATATTATTACTATGAAGAGATTACAAGGAGAAAAAAAAGGAGTGTGCAATCCTCTATGAGTAAGGAGAGAGGTGGTGCCATTTATTATTGTGATAAGGAGGATACAAGGGTAGGAGCTCTGTATGATTAGGGGGCTCTGCTTCCTATGCCCAATAGGATTCCGGGCATGTGAAAGAAGAAAAGTAGCGGTTGTTATTTTAGTTTAATATTTTAGTTTATTGTTTTAGTGTATTGGATTGCTATTGTGAACTTGGTGGAGGCCAAGGGAGGGCCAGTGGAAATAGTGTGAGTGCGCGGTGTGCAAAGGGTGGGAGTGAGTGAAGAAGGGGGAGGGAGGGCATGAACAGAGGGGGACCGGGGAGTGGGAACAGAGGACTGGTAGACACGGTTACAGTAATATTGTGTGTGACGGGTGACTAAAAGATTTTTTTGATGAATATATCAGTGTTAATATGGGGGAAATGACTTAGCTGGAGTATATTTATAGTGTGTTGCCATTGTACAAGGATAAAATAGAGAGGTACCACAAGCAGAGGTTGGTAGAGGCCCAAGGGGGGATGCCCTGCCCCTGGCCAGAGCACAGGTCTAATAATAGAGAGATATTAGAGCACATGAGCATGTTTATAACAGCTAAGTATAAGGGTAAATCATTGCAAAAGCACAAAGAGATCTTAGACCTGTGGAAAATGGTTGAGGATGTAGAGGATACCGTCGGGTGTATGCCCCGAGGCAAAGGTAGTGCCCCACCAAATGTAACCACAGAAGCGCCAGAAGAGGTGCCACGATCCAGGCCTAGAAAGGGGCTTTATCCACTCACTGCCTGCCCCGCCACAGGATACACCAATCCAGCATATGTGCCCATGCCTGCTGTAGCCCCAGCCCCATATCAACCAACCCCAAACAGCATTACAAAGCGGGTGACCAAAACACAGGAGTTAGAGCAGGCATTGGAGGCAACGCAAGCATAGTTGCCCCGGTTGAGGGCAGTAAAAGAGGGGGAGAGTAAACAAGGGTGTGGGTTGGACGAGTTTAGGGCTGGGGACATTTTGTTCAGTTTGGACAGCACCGCCGTTAAGGATGTGCATGTCAAGAAGCACAGGAGTAAAGATCGAGGGGCAGAAAGTGCAGGTTATGGAGCAGTGAGGTCGAACAGAGAGGTGCATGAAGAGGGACAGGAAGGAGATTGAGACAGTGTAGAAGAGTTTGAGGACAAGGGAGGTGAGGTGCAAGGGGCTCGAGAAATTACGCCAAGGGTAGAACGTGTGTGGGGTGAGCGATTGAGGAGCAGGTTTGGGCGGGTATCAGTGACAAGGGAAAAGACATAAGGGGAGAGCGGGTTTGGAACTAGGCAATCAAATGCTGCTAATACACAAGGGACCTGGGAGGGCGAATTATGTGCCATGGGCACAAATTGACAAAAATTATTTGATCAAGGCACTCCCGGCCCTTACTGCCGGGGCTGAGAAGTGCATATACACCTTCAAGAAACAGACAGCAGGGTTTCCTTTGGTGGTTGGAGACATGAAAAGCCTACTTGTTGCAATTGTGGGGGACCAGGCTCGGGACGTGTGGGTCAAGGCAGGATATCCTTGAGTTACACTAGTTGATGATGCACATGATGGGGCACCTTTTAATTATATCAGGGCACAAGTGTGGGATGCACTGCTATGGGAGTATCCCGACAACCCTGACTTACAGTCCATAATGCAGTATACAATGGGGGACAATGAAGATGCCGCTCAATACATCTTAAAAGTGCAAGAGATGTGGCGAGCGGAGGCGGGTGACCAGTTGGACTGATCAGTTCCTCTTTTCTTTTCTATTTTGTTATTCAAATGGGATTGCTCAAGGAAGTTCAGAAGGCGCTTGACAAGATAATGGGCATACAGACGAAAGGGCCGAGATTCAGACTATAATAATACACCATTGCAAAAGGAAAAAAGAACAAGAAAATGAAAGGGCGGAGGAAGCAAAACGTGCACAGAAAAAGTTAGCTAAAATAGCAGTGAAAGGGGCGTTAACGGCAAACACTCAGACACATTCAGCAGAGCAGGCTGCAGCTCACGCAGGCATAAGTACAGCAGCATTTTGGCCAAGTGGAGGACCGGGGCAGTGGACAGCAGACCCCTGCATCAATATCCCGAGTGGCATCAAGAAGGTCAGCAGCGGGGAAGAGGAGAGTTCCAACGGAACAGAGGGAGTTGTGGGGGGGTTCAATGGGATGGGACCTAGAGGTGGTATGGGACCATCTCAGTGTTGGAGTTGTGGAAAATGGGGACATTTTGCAAGAGAATGCAGAAGTAGACAAGGGGGTCTAGAACATACAGTAAACCTGCCCCAATACCACCGTACCCATCCAGGTTCACCTCCATACCTTAAAAAATATATCAGTCCTACACCCAGTTGCACCCAAACCCTCATATATGCAGGCCCAAGCACCGCAGAGTGGGCTGCTGCAAGCGGCCCAGCAGAGCACCTTATATGGAGGTCAGATGCCCACACCTAATGCTGTGCCGAATGGAACAGTAGCACCTTACCCAGGGGGGGGTCAGTGGCATGGGAGGAAACCCCTTCACGTTCCTGGGTACTAATACGTATCCTGATTAGGACAGCCCACAGAGAGCTCTTGCATGCCCAGTCCTTTCCATGACTACCCACCCTGATGAGAAACCCTTGGTGGGTGCTGAGATAGGTAATAACCAATTCATCTTTATGGTCGACACAGGTGCCATTAAATCATGCATCAGTGAAGTAAACTTCCCGTTATCAGGTGAAACGCTTGACACGCAAGGATACTCTGGGGCTGTCTCCATGGTTCCCTACGTAGAAGAGGTATCTATCAAAATAGGAGGAAAAGTGGTGTGCGCACCCTTACTATACTCCGAGGCCTCTCCCATAAATCTATTGCAAAAGGAATAAAGAACGTGAAAATGAAAGGGCAGAGGAAGCAAAACGTGTACAGAAAAAGTTAGCTAAAATAGCAGTGAAAGGGGCGTTAACGGCAAACACTCAGACAAATTCAGCAGAGCAAGCTGCAGCTCACGCAGGCATAAGTACAGCAGCATTTTGGGCAAGTGGAGGACCGGGGCAGTGGACGGCAGACCCCTGCATCAATATCCCGAGTGGCATCAGGAAGGTCAGCAGCGGGGAAGAGGAGAGTTCCAACGGAACAGAGGGAGTTGTGGGGGGGTTCAATGGGATGGGACCTAGAGGTGGTATGGGACCATATCAGTGTTGGAGCTGTGGAAAATGGGGACATTTTGCAAGAGAATGCAGAAGTAGACAGGGGGGGTCTAGAACATACAGTAAACCTGCCCCAATACCACCGTAGCCATCCGGGTTCACCTCCATACCTTAAAAGATATATCAGTCCTACACCCAGTTGCACCCAAACCCTCATATATGCAGGCCCAAGCACCGCAGAGTGGGCTGCTGCAAGCGGCCCAGCAGAGCACCTTATATGGAGGTCAGATGCCCACACCTAATGCTGTGCCGAATGGAACAGTAGCACCTTACCCGGGGGGGGTGGGGTCAGTGGCATGGGAGGAAACCCCTTCACGTTCCACTTTACTGGGACAGAATTTGTTGAGCAAGCTGAACATGATCATTTTCTTCACAGACCATGGGTTGGTATGCGCCACCCCAGGTATGTTTGCCTTATGGGCAATGGTCATAATTCAGGCTTGAAGAGGAGAGGTGGTGCTCCGTGTCATCGCCGTAGACCAGGACATGTTTGTCTATGAAATAACAGTGTTACTTGATGCAGTGCCCCAGATTGGCAAGGCGTGTTGGAGGGTACCATCAGATTTCATTTTCCAACCTGTGGTGACCCCTGAGCTTGTGGTAGGCACAATATTGTCCTGAGATTTGGAGCGCCTAGTTGTGTCGGCCAAAAGGATCAATGTGGTTGGAACAGATACTCATGGGTGTGAGTGGGGGACAGTGCTGTTCATTGACCCAACACCCAACTATGCCCCTCAAGAAAGTGACAGATGCAGAGTTGTTCGAGGACAGGGATGATAATGGAGAAATTGTGTTGGCAATTTGTATCCCTTGCAACATTATGGTGCAATACCGGAAGGTACAATTTTCTTTGATGGCCCTTTTCATCCTGCCCCCATTTACTGAGAGTGATGTAGAGCAAATACCAGAAAGGTCATGGACAACCAGCGCCCACAATGTAGGGCTCTTGCAGGGAGTGGCTCCGGTTAGAATAACATTGATGCCAGGCGCAGTTCTGCCCTGAGTTAAACAGTACCTGATGGCCAAAGAAGCAGTGGAGGGCATACAGGATGCCATTGTGGCACTCCTGAATCAGGGGATAATAGTGCCCTCTACCTCCCTATGTAACACAGCGATCTATCCAATAAAATAGGCAAAACGGAGGAGTTGGAGGATGATCTAGGACCTTTGTCCTCTAAACGACATTGTCCATACAGAATCTCCTGTAGTCCCAAACCCTGCCATGGTACTATGCAGCATCCCTAAGCAGGCAAATCACTTCACTGTGGTGGATCTTAAAAATGCATTGTTCTCCATAACCCTGTACATGATTTGCATACCTCACTGTGTTTACACATGGGGTAATGCATTTCGTGTACACACGATTGCCTCAAGGGTTCTGTGAGCACCCCAGTATCTTCAACAGGATCATACATGCTGACTTAGGGAACATCCACGTGCCCAGCAGCATCATTCATTATGTTGACAATTTGCTGGTGTGGAGCAACAGTGAACAGCAGTGCAGGAAGAATTCTATCACCCTCCTGCAGCTACTGGCATACAACGGGTACAAGGTAGATAAGGCAAAGCTGTAATATTGTCTCCAAGAAGTGCTCTGTTTGGGCCAGCTAATATCTGTACATGGGAAGATAATTATACCTGATTGCACCGCTTCAGTGACAGTACACTACATCCCAAAACTGTCAAAGAGAGGCAAACATTTTTAGGGTTGTGGTATTACTGTAGGGCATGTATCCTAGAGTATGCAGCGTACACCAGGCCCCTGCTACAGTGCCCCAAAGAGGCCCAAAAGAATGATCATAAAATTGCATGGACGGAGGACAAGCTCATCATTTTTAATGCTCTCAAAGTAGTGATCCCCATGGCCCCAGTGCGGGCCACTCCTGATTATACGCAAGAGTTCTATCTCTTTTTGCATTCAAATGGCCAATTGATGACTGCAGTACTGACACACAAAAGCACGATGGGCCACAAGCCTTTGGCCTACTACAGCGGACTGCTAGATTCTGTAATGCAGCACCAGTTCTCATGTGAACATGCATTTGCTGTAGCTACATTTGCAATAGAGAAAATCTCCACAATTGTCATAGCATGCTATGTGACACTGTACATGGAGCATGCAGTGTTCTCCATTTTGGAGCGCTACAAACCTACTCTGACCATGCAGTGGGTGTCTGCGTATGAAATCATCCTGCCCAGCCCGAACATTCATATTGTGAGGTGTAAAACTGTAACTTCTGCCACCTTTTTAACAGAACAGTGCTTTGAGGAAGATTTGGTAGTATATGATTGTGTGTCACTTTGAGGGGGAGGAAGATATCCTAAAGGCAATGGATAGCCCTCTTGATGGGGGGAAGTGCGTTTCATTGATGGGTCAGCAATTATCAACCAGAGTTCAGGTTTGAGGAATACTGGGGCGACAGTAGTACGCCTGTTGGATGGGGTATACAAGGTATTGGCGCAGAATTTGGTCCAAGCAGCAGAACCTATAGCGCTCATTGATGTGATTTTAACATCTCAAGGGTGCTCTGTAAGCATCTATTCTGATTCGGCTTATGTCACCACCACGCTGCACACAGGCCTGGTATGGTGGAACATGAGGGGGTTTATAAGAGCTGACGTGTCCCCCATACAACATGTGGTGCTGCTAGACAAGCTAATTGATGCTCTGTCCCAACCATCCTTGACAGTGGTGGTAACATGTGCCACCCATAAAAGCAATACAGATGAGATATCACCCATCAACACTGCTGAGGATGTGGCGGCCACGCAATCAGTGTATTTACTGGTGCTGATTGTCCCTGAGTATCCATTGGTAGTGCAGAGTAAATAGCAATTGCCAGAGTCCTACAATTCTCTACCAATTACCCAACTAATTGAATTGCAGGGATGATCCCCACAGGGAGAGAAAGAATTGTGGTTAAAAAGAGGATGTAAGCAGCACCCAACAGACTTATTGTGGCATCAAGAAACATTGAGCAAAGCAGTTATGCCGTACAAGTTGCTGGTGGTTGTGTTTGACCAACTGCATCACCCTTCTCATGAATCCAAACAACACATTGCCGCAGATATACAGGAGGACTGGTTTGTCCCCAATCTGCAGGAGTCAATTACTAAAATGGTTATCAACTGTACCAGATGTCAGAGTTATAGTACTGATCTCACTTTATGAACTATTCGAGGTGCACTGTCCCGCCCTACTAGGCCATTCCGCGAGTTGCATATCGATTAATCGGACATGGGTGAAAGGTGTAATGGATCCCACTATCTAATAATGTTTGTGTGTCTCTTTTCACGGTGGGTGGAGGCTGGTCCTTGTGTACACCCTGATGCAAAATGTGTGGCCACATTTTTAGTGTGAGAGGTCTTTCAACAGCGGCGTGTGTGAAGTTTTAAGGTCCGATAATGACACACATTTCTTCAGTGTGTTTTCTAAGAAATTACTGCATTATTGGGTATCAAGCATCAGATGTGTACAATTTACCACCCACAGGTCAACAGGCTCATGGAGAGGATCAATGGGCTTCTCAGGAGTAAACTTTCCAAACTTTTCACCACCCTAAAAAAGGATTAGGTGCACTGTTTGCCTCTTGCTCTGTTCATCATGCACATGCAGCCCTTTAAGGATCATAATTTATTGCCCCACGAGGTGGTAACTGGGTGCCACATGCACACTCCTCTATCTACAATCGGAAGAGCATCTGATGCTCACAGGGCTGTGCCCATTCTAAAAGAATAATTTTGTAGCTATTTGTGTGCCCCAACCAAAGCCATACAATGTATTTCTCAACTGATTGCGCAACAGAGGATTGAAGAAAGAAGTAGCGCTACATCTGGTCATCCACCCACAATGCCTCGTCTTCAGCTTTTTCCTGGTGACCACGTCTTCATAAAAATGTTGTCTACCAGTGGAACGAGCTCCGATATAATGGCCCTTTTGAGGTGGTCTATGCTACCCCTCTTGCAGTAAAACGATGTGAATTATAGTACTGGGTGCCTTTATCTGATGTTTGTACTGGGCCCCCGACCATACCTCATGCCCAAAATAAATACAGTAATGATTAGTGTGCATTAAGTGCCCACCAAATAATAGCCTGCACCCATGTGAAACGATTATGAAGTAATGATCAACTGGAAATTCACCGATTTTTTTTACTTCTTAAGAAAAAAAAATATTTATACATATGTGCCACAACAAATATACCTCTGTGATATGTAAAAAAGCTGCTATGCATTATTTGCACTGAGAGCGCCTTTTCGCTCTCCCCCTCTATCTTTCTCTTTCTCTGTCTCGCTCTCAGCAACCTCTCTTTTTCCAAGTAACCATTTAGTTACCTTGCAATGGATGTGCATGGGTCCAATAATGCCATTTATAACAAGCAACCAGTGCTCCGGATAGGGTTTTGGAGTGAGAGTATTTTACTCCCAATTTTTAATTAGAGAGTAAATACAATTTCAAGAGAGTAAAAATGAGTTTCCTCCTTTGCAAGAGAGTAAAAAGTGTCTGACAGCTATCCAATTTGTGCGTAAAATTCAAACTTTCTTCAAAAACGTTAGTGACAGAACAGCTGTATTTCAAAGTGGTTCTAAATAATGTATTACACCTGTGGAAACATTTTCTGCACACAAGAACCTTGTAGATGCATACTACCGAGCTTCATCTTCATGTTACTTGGGCACAAACTCTGTTAAGAGCTACTACCGATGCCAGCTCGTTACATCGGGTGATTCACAAATCAAGTTCCTCACTCTACAGCATCAGTTCTCAGCCTCTCAGGCCTACTGTTGCTGCCTGGCAGTACCTGCTTGAAAGCCACTCCATGTTTTTGATCTATCTTCTCTTCCCTTTGTTACTCTGTTTTTCCTGTCTCTCACTTTCTGACACTCTGCCTCTCACCCTTAAGTGTTGCGATGCAACACTTTGCGGTCTGTTTCTCTCTCATTCTGCATCTCCCATGCATCTGCTATTTGTGTGTGTTGATATACTGCCTTACTTCCATACCCTTACCTTCTGAGTCTTACCCATGTGGCGCAGCATTTACTCCCTGAAAACAAATATGCCGGATCCCATGACTCCTACAATTGCTAACTCAAAAATAAAACAAATGGGTAGCATGCCGCAACCTTGCTTGAGCTTCGGGTCTCGGGCTCCTGCTATTGGCTGCTCCAAAGCTAAGGTAAATTCCTGAGATATCCATCAAATGTTATTTAACCCGTTAAGAGCGCTCTGTAACACTGCTAGTATGGCTTTACTTCCCGCTACCCCAGCCGTTCCTAACATTGTATCTATTTTACCCCAGTCCCCTCTCTCATTGTTTTGGATGCAACCATGATTAAAGGTAGTGATTTATCTACACATGTGAATCCAGAGGCATTGCATACTTGTGGGCCCCTGGACGTTATTTGTGAGAGTGAGGGAACCCCCAAAGCTGTTACAGCCACACCCATGAGAGGAGGCTGCCCACTCTCCAATGCTCCCCTGTCACTTGCCCCTAAAGTATGTTCACAAAGACTATCTCCCTCTCCCATCTCTAGTGTAAAAATTGATCCTGCTATTATTGAACTCCATTCAAACTCTTCGTTCATCATTGATGGCGGAGAGCATGAAACCAACTTCAATATGCCTGAAGTATCGCACATGTATTCTGATGACATCTCAGTGGTAGCTTCATCCTATGCTGTTCCCACTCCGCGTCATCCCCCCTTTGCTCCCATATCTGCCCATCCCCCTTTTCAAGGTTCACCGATTCCACCCCCTCAGTGAACAGTTCCCACTGCAATACTACTGGAAACAACTCTTCATGCAATGAATTTAGCGATATCGTCGTTGTTTAAATTGTACGAAACCTTGGACTCCAAGTTTATCAAACAAGCTATGCAGATTGCAAAACTGACTAAATGGCAAAAAGAACTAACCTTGCAAATGCAGACTAAAGCCAAAAAAATTTGCTTGACTTCAATGCAAAGTGTTCCTGCGGATGATGATGTGCCTGCTCAACCACGTCCTAGTACTCTTCTTTTTTTTCCCCGAGCAATACATGAAGAAGGCTCTTCATCCTTGAAACCCTTGGACGCCCCCAATGTACAGCTCTCTACAGGTACTGTTGCAAGTGTTTCTCTTCCCACTTGTACAGCCCTCTAAAAACAATCTTATACCATCTTTTCAGGGGGCTCTTTACCCACAAAGAATATTACTAAAAAACTTAATCCTGCGAAAGCTGAGAAAAAAACCTAAAAATCAAGCTTATCAGCATATTTCTTTCTGAGCCACAAAGTCGTTTATTAAATCAATTCAACTTCCTACGAAGAAATTGACTCTCACAACCAAAGCGGTGCAACTAAAGTATGCTCAAATGACTTTACCTAAGATAATCAAAGAAACTTTGCCTTCTGCGTCACCCCTATCCTATGCTCCCCTAAATGAGCTTGTTGCACTAACTGAGAAACAGCAATCTTCACCCAACAATTCCCAAAAGTTGACCAACTCTTCTGTGTTGGGAGCAGCTAATAAAAACAATTTAGCTCTCAGTCTCAGGCGCTCTGAAATTCGAAAGGACTGATTTTTATATGTCCTCCCAACCCATTAAACTTACTCTGTCTAATCCTAATACTAATATTATCCCAATGGAAAATACCAATCCATCCATTCCTCTTCCTATTCAATCCTTAGGATCCATTCCAATTCTAGATGTTTCGGTTGTCCCTCCGATTAATCCTCAAGTTACTTCTAAAATTGAGGACTTCGTACAAGCGGACCTCACATCTGTGAGTCTTCCACTTGAACAAATCATGTCTAGAGCAATCGAGCAATACATGTTTAAACATTTTGCCAAACCATCGAGTCCTCTTAAGCGACATGATGAGCCAGTAGAAAAACAACTCTTGACAGACGCTTGCCAGACAAAAATGAAGGCCCCTCTTTTGTTGCCTAAAACACCACTAGTGCTTCCTAAGCGAGTCTTGGATTCATTTCCTAATCCTTTGCCTAAACGTCCGGCCACCCAGTCTCTTTTAAAAAAAGATGGGCCCAAGCACCTGCTTCACTCTCTAATTATTAAATGTAGAGATCTTCCATATACCAAATACGACCTGAATCGAAGGAGTATCCTGGCAATCCTTGGAGATAGTCCTATGCTTGAAGATATCGAAACCTTCGATATCGAACTGGTGGAATTCCCCTATGACATTGATCTTTCCGTTGCCAGGATCTGGCTACGATCAAGAGTTGTACTTAACAACTTGTGGGCGGCACGATCTGAGTTAAATGAATTAGGTTTTGATCTGCTGATTGACATCATGAGATCTGACCCTGACCCTTCCTTCAATACAAGGAATCATCAAATGAAGGAAGGACCGACAGAGACTGTTGCCTCTTTAATAGGCCCTGCCCCGAATTTATTGCGATGCAAATGCTCGTGTGCAAAAAGTTAAGCCAACCCTCTCTCTCTTCTAAGTTGGAACACAAGGGAGCATAGACATCTTCTATTGCCCTCAGTTAGCAAATTGGTCAATCACAAGGTTATTCTTTTTCAAGAAACGTGGCTAACCCAGTGTCCATCTTGGGATAATCACCACATAATTTTAAACCCAGCGATCTGTTCAGCCAGAGGTTGTCCGATGCCAGGCCTCTTGGTTGCCTTAAAAACCAGTCCATACATTTCTTTGGTGACCCAGCAAGCACCTAACCCATATCTGCAGCTCTTACAGATAAATATTAGGCAGACCTACTACTCTATAATTCATTTATACTGGAATCCGGTTGCACAATCACCGGATGTGTTTTTTAAAGCTCTTGAAACCTTATGGCAGAGTATGCTTCAAACCTCTTTATTTGATCATGTAATTTTAGCTGGAGATTTAAATCTGCATTGTCTAGATAACTGCAAAACCTCCTCTAACATTAGACTAAGACGCTGGAATAGTTTAGTTGTTTCTAGGAACTTGGTCATGGTCAATGGGACAGTTCCTGAAGACTCCCCACTCCCCCCACACTTCACTTGGAAGAGGGGTAAGTCTACAGCTACTATTGACTTCGTTTATGTTAGCCGAGATCTACTTAATTCTCTAACCATTTTTCAAGTTTTACCAGCCGTAGAAAGCGATCATGATATGCTGAATCTCCAATGGATTACTAGCAAGAACGGCTCTGACATACCTATTGCAAGATGTTGGGCTCAGTTCAGATAAATTGCACCTTGAATCAATTGCATTGGACCGAATTCAAGCTATCTAAGTTCAGCATGTTGCTGAAGGATGGGTTTCTGAAATCTCAGCCTTCCATCGCAACTGGCCTTGGCTACACAAACTTGTTGCATCAATTTGGCACTACTTTTAAACCGAGAAATTTGCACTCGACCAATCATTCCTTTGATCTGGATATGCAAAGGAGAAAAGTGTTATTTAGAAGAGAAAGGAAATTGGCCCTATTTTTACCAGACGAGTTGTGGTGGTCCACTCTTAAAACTATCAAGACAAGATATAGAAACTGGAGAAGAGCTCACCGAGTTGCTTTGTTTCAAAATGATGGTGAGTCCATGCTAACCAAATATGCCCCAAACATTCTGCTGGAACTTGGGCTCTAATTAGTAAAATCTATAAGGGCTTACAAAACTGTATGCAAATTAATGATGTTTCATCAACCCAATGGCATACACACTTCTCTCAGCTATATGCAGCTCCTGACTCTAATTTATCACTCCCTTTTCCTAATCTGGAAGGACTTTTTTCAATATCATTCTCTGCTGATGACATCCTTTATTATATTCATAGAGCTAGCCGCTCAAGAGCCCCTGGTCCCGATGGCCTCTCTAACTCTATGTTGGAACAGTTCCCGGAACTGTGGGCCTCTATTCTTTTTGAGCTATTTTCTCAAATTATACTTACACAAAAGATCCCAAAATCCTAGTGCTGTTCTCTTATTGTTCCTATTTTCAAGAAGGGCGATAGGCATAATCCAGCTAACTATAGACCCATCGCCCTTCTGGATGCGCCAGGGAAAATATTCGCATCTTTGATATTGCGAGATTTGCATCATTGGATCAAATCAAAGAATATGCAGGACATGTTTCAGACCGGTTTTGTTGCAGGAAAAGGTACAGCCATCAATATTGCTACTATCACCTCAATCAAGGCCCTCTGTCATCAGCAAAAACAGCTGCTATTTATAGCCTTTGTTGATTTCAGAGAGGCCTTTGATTCCATCGATCGAGCGTTGATGTTGCATAAATTGACAAAAATGGGCTGTTCTTTTTCCCTGGTTAAATTGATCTCATTGCTTCATTCCAACACATCAATACGTAATAGAGGTGCCCTCGATGCTCAGCTTACGACAGCCCTCCTGACTTTTCGGGGGCCTTAAGCAAGGGTGCATTTGGGCGGCTACCATCTTCAATCTCTTTATTGTAGATATGGGTGAAAAATCTATAAACATCAATTCAGATGCCCCTACGTTAGGATCTCATCAGATTCCATGGGTCCTTTAGGCAGATGATCTTATCCTACTTTCAAAAACTCAAGTGGGATTGCAATGATTAATTAGAGATTTAGCATTGTATGTACATGAAAATGCCATGACTATTAATCTAGAAAAACCCAAGTCATTGAATGCTAAAACCTAAGGTTTAAGGCTCGAAAGCTGTTTAACTGGGCCCTATATCAGGAATGTATCCTTTCCACTCCAACTTACAGATATTTAGCAGGGACTGTCAGTAACACAGACAATGAATCACTCTATTTAGCAGATATATATTCCAAACTACAAGCTCTAATATCTCGGTCGAAAGCAATTCTTTATAGGTTTGGTAAATTCACATGTAGTCCTCTTAACTTTTTTCTCACTGAAAGTGATACCCATTATCACTTATGGTTCGGAATCCCGTATGCCTAAAACTCTCATGTTCTGGGACCGATTAGAGGGTAAATTCTGGCGCTCAGTACTTAATTTACAGAACTGCGTACGCATTGCCCAGATTCGCTTTGACTAGGCATGTTATCTTTATACAGTATTTTTGCTTGGAAATTGTGCTTGTTGCTAAGGAAATGGATAATCTCCTTGCAATACAAGGACATCTCCTATATTTTAGCTAGATACCTGTTACAATCCATGCAACATTTTCCAAAGAGCTGGCGGAACTGGCTATAAACATTCTCATTGATGCTGATATTACAATTGAGCTTTTAATTAATAATCCTGACAGCGCAAAATTGAACCTCTACCAAAGGGATTGGATTTATACTATAGAATTATGACAACTCTATAAAGACTGGGAACCAGCCCAATTTGGACACAAAAGGTTCAGAATCCCAGAATCCTTTTTAATCAAATATCCATCTCATAAATTTAGATGAGATTTTATGAGATTTCGCTTAAATTTGTGGTCCACTAGAGAGATACTATTTAGAAGGCAACTTCTGGCCTCTCATGAGAATGTTTGTTGGTTCTGTAACCTTGCTGAATACCCTGAACCTTTGAAGCATATAGTTGCGTATTGCTCTGGAGTGCATGTACAATGTTGTAAATATTTTGCACATTGTTTCAATCTCTTGGGAGCTATTGAGAATGAGGAATTCTGGTTGCAAGTATTTGGTGCTAAACAAATGTCTGTAAGAATAGCTACTATTGGCTTTTCACATGTGTTGGAACTTCTGATGCTGGAAATGCATCGGAGGGACAGGGCCTCCGTATCCTTTACTGCTTTTTATCGTGTGTTCTGTCGTGTTTTCCACGCAGGAGTTCATGTGGGACTCCTGCCGGTGCAGCTCTCTCTCTTTTGGTTTGGTGAACAGACCCGTGGGATACCCTTATGGCACCCATGGGTAGGGGTACAACCCTGTGACCCTAGTGTATGTTTTTGGGCACCTGTGTGTGACCCACAGAGCAGGGTACGGGCTGGTGGCAGCTCCGTGCTGAAATGACTGATGCCCTGAGCGTCCTCCCTTTTGGGATGCCCAGGCCCTGTCATTGGAATCGGTAGATTCCGGATGGAGACAAAATGGCCCCCATGGCCTCGTGCCTTCCATCACCTGTTACCTTGATCTTCCCTAAGTCCTGGGAAGCCCTGCCTCTGTCCCTTCCCCCTGACTGGCTGTCGGGGGGAAGTTCCATATATGGTAGTGGGGGGAAGTGCCGACCAGACTACCTGGAGCCTTCTCAACGACCGTATATTGTGGGTACGCCTGTGGGTGGGACCTGGGTGAATGGAGTGTGTGACAAATATGCATTCTGTGTTGTGGCTGTCTAGTATCTTGACACAATGGTTGAGACAGCCCTGCCCGAAACCGGTATGAATGCAGCTTGGAGTGTTGAATGGCTCGGTACTTGTCCCAATACACATAACTTGTTGTGAGTGTCTGGAGAGAAGTGAATGGCCTGAATACCTCGTGTGCCTGATTGCCTGCCTGCCTGCATGAATGCCCGTAGTCGTGATTTAAATACTTGAGTGTGACCCAGTGGCATGAATGGGAGATCAACAGTATATCTGGGGACCTCTCACTGCTAGGAATCGTGTTCAGAAGCTGAAGTCCACTACGACGAGTAACTGGAGTAACTGAAGCTTACCTTGAGCCCTGCTGGACGAGAAGAATTGCTGTTGCTCTCCTTCACAATCTGAAAGCTGCTGTGCCTCAAGAACTGACCCAGAGAGGACCTGGTAAGGCGCCCTCTTCCCGAGTTACAAGGGACCATCGTGCACAGCCGATCTTTGCCTAAGCTCCCTGATAGACAGACCTTCGACAGGCTGCCGACCCGATACAGGGATTGCTGCGGAACTCCAAGGAGAAGCGCCTGGACTGTTGTCCACCAATGTCGCCGACCGCCGTCACCGACTGGAGCCGCCGTGCTCCCGTTGCCTAAAACCTTCATTGATCCAAGGACGCTGTCGTCCGCATCGTCGCCGCTGTATCCTGCTGGAGAAGGCCTGACCGTCGACGCGCCGAGGAGCATCCACCGGTGGGTTTCCCGCCACCCAAAGACCACAGAGAAGCCGGCGACTCGATGCCCTTGCTGGGCCACAGTTCTTCAACTCTTTGTGGTCCAGAACTAGTGACATCAAGGTGCCCCGCACGCCTCTTCCTTGCAGGACGTTTACGCTTCCCCGTCAATGAGCACCGCTAGGAACAACGCAGCCACTTCACCGTCGTAGCTCGACCTGTTCTCCGCCAGACGTTTGACGACCCATGACTCCTGCCTTAAAGGGAGGGTACTCAAGAAGGGTTGTCGATTTCCCCGATGAGGAACGCTACAACGCAAGGTACTTTGGGGTTGCAGAACTATTGGAAAGTCTAGTGTGAACAATATATGGACTGGGCTTGTATCTTTCTTCTACAGGTTGCCCAGGTGGGGGGATCTCCACACAGAACTGTGTATAGGTAGTGGGACCAGTATTCTGCCAATTGCTCAACCATCTTGCTTTCCTTCCTCTCTCTACTGCTGTGTGTCATTCTGACCGTATGCACTTTAAGGAGATATAATAACGTTAGTGGTACCACTTTAGAATTGTACATATTTACCATTGTTGATTTTCGGAGTACAAAGTGAGTTATCGTGATCGTGTATAGGACCTTGAATATTAATTATATAAAAACAGTGTTTTAACCGATACAGTGTGTGGACATTCCTTCGTGGGTGCTCGGGGGCTACACTGTACTTAAGAATCAGCTCGCATCACCTCCTGAGAAGCTAGGCCTTGATTGCTCGACCACGTACCAACAATAGAGAATCTTGGCAGGGGTCTCTGTGTCTCTCCTCTAACAAATAGAGAGCGGAAGTACAGACCCCCCCCTCTGGTCTTTACAGCTGGTGGCAGCGGTGGGATGCTTATGGTTTTAAGACTCAGGGCCTCATCACGACTTTGGCGGTAACCCTTAAATCCGGTGGTAGCACTATTACTGCCGGATTTAAGGGTCCGCCAAATCAGGACTTCAGCGGATTGCGCCCCAGCTCTGAGCTGGGGGGAAATCCGCCGAAAATTCGCGCTCATACCGCCGGTGGGAAATCCGCATTGGGCATTCCCGAATGGGCTCAATGGGGAATGGGGATTATTGCGCCTCAAACGATCTCTGCCTTAATGCCAGTAAGATGGAGATCCTTCTCATTGGGACCTCTAATCCTGCTTTCTCTCTCCCACTCTGGCCACCCACCTTGGGCCCTCTTCCTTCGCCTTCCTGCGAGGCAAAAAACATTGTTGTCATCTTCGACTCCACTCTCTCTTTCTCTCCTCACATCTCAGACGTCGCTAAGAATTCCCACTACCAGCTGCTCCTCCTCAAAGGGACTCTTCCATTTCTCACTTTCCCCAGAAGCTCACTGTCTCCAGAGCCCTGCTTCTCACTAGGCTGGTCTACTGCAACAGCCTCTTTCTCAATCTGCCTTCCTCCACTCTCCGCCCTATGCAACTAACCCAGTACAGGACCGCAAGACTTATCCTTGTCCTCAAGCCCGGGGATCATATCTCTCCAGCCCTGAAATCTCTCCACTGGCTCCATCCAACGCTCTCTTCCAAAATACCTTCCTTCTCAAGCCCTTCACTCAGCTACCTCCAACTCTCTAAGGGTTAGATGCTTCTCCAGGCAGAGAGTGGGGAGGTAGATCTCTCTCCTCTGCAGGTGTCTCCCTCTGGAATGGCCTTCCTGCCACTCTCAAACTTAAGCCGGACCACCTGAAGATCAGGAAGCAGCTCAAAATGTTCCTCTTGTCCTCTGCTTTCTCTCACTCCCTCCCCAGCTGACCTACCTGACCTACCCGTCTGCTGTAACGACTGGTTGCTTGGCTACCCTCAGAGTCTCACTGAGTCCAGGCTCTTTCTTGATCAGTCACCCTTGCACTGCCTCCAGGCCTACCACTTAGGGGCTGTGACTGTAACCCTACAGTCTCAAAGAAAAATTGTTTGTTTGTGAAGTCACTCTGACGTCATAAGGAAATTATTTCCGTTAAGGACCAAAAAATAATGGAAGTAATTTCTTTATGAAAGCAGAGCGACTTCAAAAATAAACGATTTCTTTTTGAAGTCATAGGGCTCCCCCATCCCCATGACATGGAGGCCTCCAGCCTGGGGTCTTCCATGTCAAGGGGTGGGGGGAGCCCTCGGACTTGAAAAAGAAAGGTTCTTTTTGTAGTCACTCTGCCTTCATAAAGACATTGGGCCTCATTACGACCCAGGCGGTAAGTTACCGCCTGGGCCGTGACTTTACCACCATGGCGTAAACTACGTTTACGCCATGGTGGTTGGCGGACTTACCGCCCCATTCCGACCTTGGCGGGGCGGTAAGTCCCCAATCCCCATTTACCCTTCCCCATTCCCATTTCTGCCCCATAGGGCATAATGGGAGTGGGGAAGGCGTTAATTACGCCACCGTAAATTACGGTGGCGTAATTAACTCCATGGTCCCTTAGCGCCATGGATTTTAACACCTGCTAAAAGCAGGTGTTAAAAGCACCATGGCGCTAGGGGACCTCGTAATTGGCGGTAAGGGGTCGGCGCAGCTAACGCTGGCGTTAACCCCTTACCGCCAGGGTCGTAATGAGGCCCATTATTTCTTTTACAGAAATAATTTCTTTATGAATGCAGGGTGAATTCAAAAAGCAACATTTTAAAAAGAAAATGTTGACAAAAAAACGTTTTTCTTTTTTTTCTCTAAGTGGGCCCCCTCCCAGGACATGTACTAGTGGGGGGGGGCACACTGCAGGGGGCCCTTATGCCAGTGCTTCTGAGCCATTACAGGCATAGCAGCCCTAAATAGTTGTGTGTTCTGAGCCATTACAGGTATAGCAGCCCTGACGAGGTATATTTTCTGAGCCATTACGCATATAGCAGTCCTCATAGAATGTGCTTCTTCGGAGCCATTACAAGTGTAGCAGCCCAAATGAGATGTGTCTGTTCTGAGCCATCGCAGGTATAGCCACCCCAATGAGGTGTGTGTTCTGAGCCGTTACAAGCAGAGAGGCCTTGAAGAGTTTGGTGCTGAGCCATCACAGGTATAGAAGCCCTGATGAGTTGTGTGCTCTGAGCCATTACAAGTAGAACAACCCAGATGAAATGTGTGTTCTGAATCAATGAACATTTAGAAGTCCTTTTGATAAGTCGAACGTCAAGTCAACTCTGTTACAACTGAATGTTACCTACATCTTAAATGTATATTTCTGATGCAGACTCATTAACTCACCTATCAACAGGATTTGAACTAACAGGTTACACAATAATCTCTGCAGCGGGGTTATTGACACACTGAGCTGCCTTTCCCAACAGGCTGTTGACAATGAAAGGCACATAGGGTTAGGGCACTTGCAGTTCCATGTGAGGCTTGCATGACATACGTGGCTTGTCAAAAGGTCTAAGCCTGTTTAAACTATCCTACATTAGTCAGGAGATTCATAATGAGGCTTTGAAATGTGCTAGATTTTTGGCAGTGGGACTCAGTAATCGTACATGAGAGAAGCAAATGTTTTGAAAAGCGCAAGCCTGAGTACAAGGGATTTATTTATTTATTTGTTTATTTATATTGCGCCGACTGCCCGCAGGCATCAGGGCGCATACATGGGGACAGGACAGACGAATAGACACACAGAGGAGAACGTGTGAGAATGGGACAATTCACAGTACAGAGGAGTTCAGTCATTATCAAGGCCAAATATCTTACAATGTGGTTTACTTGAAAAGCAAAGTTTTAAGCTTTTTACTAAAGGCGGAGAGATTGGTCTCCAACCTAAGACAGTTTGGCAGTTTGTTCCAGTTAGCTGTTTCTAGGTTGGGGAAAGCTCTACCCATACCGAGTTCTTTTTTATATTTCAGGTTTGTTATAAATCCCTTGGCTTCTTATCCTAGAGCCCTGAGGGGTTGTAAAACGTGAGTTTAGACTTCAGATAGGCTGGTGCTGCTTTGCTCTATAGACACTTGTGTGTTAGGCATATGGACATAAATTGCACACGGTCCTCCATTTTCAGCCAGTCGAGGTCCCGACTGGCTTCACTGATGTGTTCACTTCTTGCTTTTTGTTTAATCATTCTGATTGCATTGTTTTGGACCAGTTGAAATTTGTGCATACTTTGCAAGAAGTGCATTTCCATAGTCCAGACGCGACAAGATGGTAGCTCTGGCTATTGTGGCACAATTCTTTTCACTAAGTAGGGGTCTAATTGCTTTAAGGAGTCTGATGTAATAATTACAATTTTTGCTAACATACATGGCTTGAGCATCTGCATTGAGGGAGGCTTCCAGAGTCATGCCAAGTGTTTTAACTTTGCCCAACACTACGATACGGGATTCTTTGATTTGAAATGCCTGATAGTCAGAGGCAAGTTTGGCACGTGCCTGGGTGGAACCAAAGCCCATTAGCTCAGTCTTATTGCCTTTCAGGCACATCCAGTTGTTGTCCATCCATTCTTCAATATTCTTATAAAGTGTGTTTAATGTCATACTCTCCTTTGCATAGTTCCCACTCAGTTCCAGGACCAGCTGAGTGTCGTCAGCATAGTTGGTAAAGAACATCTGGAGATGTTGTAGTAGCTCACATAAGAAACAGATGTACGAGTTGAAAAGCAGTGGGGACAGACTAGCTCCCTGAGGTACCCCGCAGAAGGTGTTGAATTCAGAAGAGAATTTGTCTCCCCAATGTACTCGGGATATTCTGTTCTCGAGGAAGGAAGATAGCCAACTTATTGCTTCCTTGGAGCAGTTCACGACTTTATCAAGTGCTTGTTGAAGTAGCTGGGGGTCTAACAGGTCAAATGCGGCACTGAGATCCAGGAGGACTAGTAGGCCGGCTTTTTCCTTGTCCATTATTTCCAGCATTTTGGTCTGTAGGTCCAGCAATGCTGTCTCAGTGCTATGTACGGCTCTAAAGCCAGATTGTTGTGGGTGTAGGATCTCGTGACTTTCTACGTATTCCTGAAGTTGTGCTGTTGCTATCTTGTCCATGACTTTAAGTGTAAAGTTACAATTTGTGATTGGTCTTAGGTTGTTGGGGTCACGTGGGTCTGAGTTCGTTTTTTTTACTAGAGGTGTAATGGTGACTTTTTAATGTTATTCGGTACTGTTTGGTCACGGAAAGATGTGTTTACAATTTTAGTAAATAGTGAAGCAAAGATGTCCGAATGTTCGAGAATGATCTTGGGTGGGAGTTTATTTTCGGCGCAGGAGGATGATTTCATAGACGCCGGAGTTTTCATCATAACATCAATTGAGATTGGTTGAAATTGAAACTTCTTTACCTCAGTGGTAGTCAATTCAAATGAGTGACTAGGTTGGAGTTTATTAGCTTGAGCTAATGCAATGCGTTCTCTAGCATTTGTGATTTTGTTGGAGAATGCTAACTGGGTGTTTTCACATGCAGATTGTGAAGGAATAAAGGCAGGGGCCAGAGCCTGGGAGCTTATCTATGTATTTGAGAATGTCAAAGAGTTTACTAGCTGAATTGGAGGATGCTTCAATTTGACTATTGAAGTAGTTCTTTTTGGCCTCATTGATGTTGTTTTTGTAAGATATTTCTAGTGATTTCCAGCTGGCCTTGTTGTCGTCAGTTGGGTTCTTGAGCCATTCTGCTTAGCTGCGTTTTTTTTCTTTCTTAAGGATAGTTAGTTCTGGTGTGAAGCATTTTTGATGGTTAAGATTGGGCCTACCTTTTATTTCTCGGTTTGGAACTTTCTGATTTATTAGTAAGAGCATCTGCTGATCATATTTTTTGATAATGGTGTCAGAGGAGTCCTTTTCATTAAGGTCAGTGAGAATGCTGTTTACGCATAGTTGTAAGTCTGAACTTTCAATGTTTTTGAAGTTTCTAGAGAAGACTTTCCTTGCTTCATTTTAGTTTTTTTTAGCTGGTAGGGGTAAGTGTAGGTCGAAAACTACTTTGTAATGGTCCGTCCATATGCAAGGGGTGGTTACATAGTTATTTGTCACTATGCTGTTAGTAATGACCCAGTCCAGTAGATGACCGTTTGCCATGGTGGGTTCATGATTCATTACATTAAGCTGCATTTTTTGCAGAGTTTTTTCAAGGAGAATTGCTTCTTTGTCTTTTAGGTCCCCACACCATCGATTTAAGTCTCCAAGGATGATCGTGGATTTATTTTGGCCAATTAGTGAATTAGCAAGGTGGATGAGTTCATCATTGAACTCAGATTCCAGTGAGGGTGGTCTCTAAATGAGTAAAAAGTTAATACAGTTATTTTCTGTGGGACAGTATTTTAGATGTAATGTTTCGCAGCCAGAGCATGGTGATGTCGTAGGGAAGATGGGCACCGAGTCTCGAGTTATTATGGCTACCCCGCCCCCTTTCCCACTACCTCTATTGGTGTAGTGGATCGTACAACCCGTGGGAACTGCCAGAGTACATGTAGGACCTATAGGGTCCTGTAACCACGTTTCTGTAATGCACATGATGTCGATGTTGTCTGACAAAATAAGGTTGTGTACACATAAAGCATGTTGATTAAGAGAGTGTGTATTCAGTAGGCATATTTTTAGTTTTTTTGTAGTGGGGTGGGTAGATGTTTCTTCAATATGTTTATGTTTGGTTTCTGTCCTGGTGGTCTCACTAATAGGGGTTTGTGTTTGTGCCTTGTAGGCTGTTATCAGAGTAGGTAAGGGCATTGGCATAGTGCCAGCGACAGAGTCATGGTCTGGGCACGCCGAAAAGCTGTGGACTTTGTCAAGGGTCTCCAGCACTCGTGCTTCTGTCCTTTGTAGCTCTTGTAGCTTTGAGAAAAGAACATTGAGTTTTTCTATTCCCATTCTTACCGAAGTTTAGTAAATTAGATCGGCAGAGCATTGAAGGGGCAGGATTTCTGGCCGAGGGCGACGGGATCGGCGAGGACCGGCGCAGACCGGCTTGCCTCTGAAGCGTCGGGGCTGAAGTGCCTGACGTTTCAAGAAATGGCCTGCAAGTGCTCTTGGGAACTGTAGTTCCCGCTCAGCAGAGCGCACACAGTCAATTTACTATGCAAGTGCTTACTCGTTGCCAAAGAAGATTGGAATTTAAAAGCAAGTAACACTAAGTGGGCCCAGTAAATGCCGGCTGATGTGGTTAATAATACACTCACTCAGGTAGCAAAACGGCAGTCACGTTACAAGTGTTGCTAGGTAAATGCAAAAGGTAAAAGTAGCGTTTACCCCTGGATAGAGCAGTTCAGTTAAGCAATCAATCTAGCACTGAAAAATACAAATTATGCAGTTTCAAATTTCGTTCTTAACAGAAAACAATGTGGAGCACTGAGCTGCAAATAAACTAACCTCATTCAGTAGCCAGCAGCAAACTGAAGGGTTAAAGTAGAGGGATCGGCGGGACCAGCGCAGACCAGCTTGCCTCTGAAGCGCTGGCGCTGAAGCACCTGACGTTTCAGGAAATAGCCTGCAAGTGCTCTTGGGAACTGTAGTTCCCGCTCAGCAGAGTGCACACTCAATTTACTATACGAGTGCTTACTCGTTGCCAAAGAAGATTGAAATTTAAAAGCAAGTAACACTAAGTGGCCCCAGTAAATGCCAGCTGATGTGGTTAATAATACACTATCTCAGGTAGCAAAACGGCAGTCACGTTACAAGTGTTGCTAGGTAAATGCAAAAGGTAAAAGTAGCGTTTACCCCTGGATAGAGCAGTTCAGTTAAGCAATCAATCTAGCACTGAAAAATACAAATTATGCAGTTTCAAATTTCGTTCTTAACAGAAAACAATGTGGAGCCCTGAGCTGCAAGAAAACTAACCTCATTCAGTAGCCAGCAGCGAACTGAAGGGTTAAAGTACAGGGATCGGCGGGACTGGCGCAGACCGGCTTGCCTCTGAAGCGCCGGCGCTGAAGCGCCTGACGTTTCAGGAAATAGCTTCCAAGTGCTCTTGGGAACTGTAGTTCCCGCTCAGCAGAGCGCACACAGTCAATTTACTATGCGAGTGCTTACTCGTTGCCAAAGAAGATTGAAATGTAAAAGCAAGTAACACTAAGCGGCCCCAGTAAATGCCAGCTGATGTGGTTAATAATACACTCACTCAGGTAGAAAAACGGCAGTCACGTTACAAGTGTTGCTAGGTAAATGCAAAAAGTAAAAGTATCGTTTACCCCTGGATAGAGCAGTTCAGTTAAGGAATCAATATAGCACTGAAAAATACAAATTATGCAGTTTCAAATTTCGTTCTTAACAGAAAACAATGTGGGGCCCTGAGCTGCAAGAAAACTAACCTCATTCAGGATTGAAGCATATGACAGCAATGCCATCTTCTCACACTGTCAGAGGTTGCTGGGAAGAGCTCAGACACGCTACTTGCTCTGTGCTTTAGCTCGCTGCATGAAAATGCCAACACATGTTCGTGCTTTCTTAACAGCAGCTCTGTTAAGAAATTCAGGTACTGTCCCAAAACATAGCAGTCCTCCTAAGAAATGTGGGAATGATGCAATCAGCCTTGCTGTGAATATTTGGCATTGTGCCATGACGTGTATAACATCTCAGTTGATACATTAGTCTACTTTGCCTGAATATATAGCAGTCCTATTGAGAGGTACCGGTACAATCTGTGCCACTGAAAATATATACAGCACTGCTTCTACCTGTATACATTATACCTGCTTGTGGTGGGTGGCCAGAAAGGGAGTTAAAGTTCAGTCCACATGCCTAGCTATTTGTTGCTCTCTAAGAAAACAAACTGTATAGTGCCCTTTCATGCATGCGAACACATGCAATCTTAAGACAAAAAAAAACATCTTCATATAGAACACCAAAAAGGTTTTCCTTCTCACAAGAGCCAAACAACTGCTTGCTGGGAGGCTCTCCTAAAAACTTCAAGAGATCAAGAACCCCACATCGTTGAATGCAATTGATGTGCTTCTGTGATAAAAATAAAATATGAAATGCCCATACTGCTGCAACTGTGCTGCCTCTATTAAAGTGGATTCAGATTGAGGAAAATGAAGCAGAAATGCAGCCCTTGTTTAAGACAATTTTTATTGTACACAATACTACCTGTGCCCTAAAGTAAAGTGAAAAGCATGTTCCTGATTCAAGATGCTTTATTAACACTGTAACCTACAAAATGCAGGCAGTTGAAAAAAGTGAACAAAACACAAATTCCCTTTTACATTACTCCGAAAGTATTATCTTGATAGAATAATTAACAGAGGAGAGTGTCAAAAAATTCAACTGCAAGACTCACCCCAGTGCCTCCTTTCAAGGAACTGTGTGGATTGCTAAAGTAAAGGGTGGATTTGCAAACTGCTGCTGACCAGGCTGTCACCAGTGAGCTCCATGATTTATGGGGGGCTGCCATAAATATCCTGTGCAAGTGGTACACAAGGAAAAATTAAAAGGGCCTATTGCCAAGATTTCTGTGCATAAAAAGGCCCTATACACACCTTATCTGGAGGGTTGTGGGAAACTTTTTAATTTTAAGCAAGATCCTCTTGTAATTGTTTTCCCCAACGTATATATGTGTGAGGCATTGGGTGGCTAGTATATTTTCGATTTCTATGTTTGGATAAGGAATATATTTAGGATGTCGTTTTATATGGAGTAGTGATATAAAAAGGGGGGATAGGAAATGCAACTAGTGTTAATGGATCGCTTACTAAGGACCCTGTGGAATATCTAACTTGTGACAATGGTACAACTGCAATTGCAAATACAACTGACACAAATAAGACTGCGGTCGCAGTTCATGATGAAAGATTTGACATAACTCCAAATAATACTTGTGTCACCCGACAACATGCAAGGAGTGCTGCAAATCTGCTCATGTTATCATTGTTTCCTAATGTGTTCTCTAACATACGTGTGAACAATATTTTCTTTTCTAAAGGATTAAAACGTTTTAAGAGACAAATTAGAAATATTAAATATGACCAATACCAAAGACTTGGGTTAGATAAAATGGAAGATGTGCACCTTCCAAAGTTAAGTAATAGTTGGTACGCAGATGTGTGCTCAGTGGGGAAAACGAAAGTTAATGGAAGTTGTTACGTGTGGTCCTTGATTCCATACATGTCCGGAGCCCCCAAAGTGTTCATGCCACAAGAGATTCCATTTGTGGAAGCCCAATGCTTACTGCATCTGACATTGTGTAGGCTGTGAAGCACTTTCCAGGCACGAAGTGTATGACTAGACGTTGTGGAACCTGATCAACTCTGATGTGCCTAAAACGCCAAGAGTGTGCAGTGTTTGCAAAGGACATATCTAAAACTGGAAGATGTCAAGTTTGTGGCAAACAGATTGCAAGAAACAACAATGAGCTGCATGGCTGGAGGGGTAGTAGGGTTCGGGACAAAGTGATATATAAAGTGAACAGTGTGCAAGGCAGATACTAGAATGAGCAAGTGGCAAAACTCACATGGATCGAGGGAATGGGAAAACCCATAAGAGTATAAAAGCAGGAAGTATACAAACTGTGTTTTTACAATGAAGGGAGTGTCCTTGTGGGGTTCAATAGTAGGTGCAACAAAACATTGTACATTACAGATCTCAAAAAGGGGACAACTGCTGTTATGGACAACTACTAGTGTGGGTCCAGCTGGCATTTATGCACCTCCTGCCATCATGGAGGGGCCCCTGCTCGCTGAATTCATTGCACTCAGTGCTTCTGGTGGTCCCTGAAGAACATTCAATAGTGGGACCAGGGGGTTTGTCAGTCCCAACAACCACACCTAAGTACGGCACCCACACCACAGTGCCACTGCAGATACCAGTCTTTCGCATCGTGCCATAAAAGGAAAAAAGAGAACAATTGCAGAGGAAAAGAAGATTGAACTATCTATCGCATGATTCCTCACAATTACTGAAGGAAATACCACATCAGTACCGGCTGTATAGCTAAGAAGGGACATTTTTGGCATCACTATTGTTACCTGGGGTGCAGAACACTGTGAATGCCATGTGGATCCAGATTGTGCCGTGGGAAGTGATCCAGCTGGCCAATGACACAGAGCAAGGTCTCAACGCGATCAAGATGGAGATGCGTGCAATGAGGCTGATGACACTGCAGAATAGATACGTGCTGGACCTCCTCACTGCTATGGAGGGAAGAGTCTGCAAAAAGGTTGGTGATTCCTGCTGTACCTACGTACCCCCTAACAATGTGGAAAACGGGTCCCTTAACAAAATAATAGGGGTCCTGCACGTTCTTGGCATGCATATGCAAACAGAGAGGCAGGCATGCAAGAGACTGGATGGGGGCAATCATGAAGATGTTGGTTCCTGTGATAGTGTTCATGTTGTTGATATTCTGCACCTGCCTGCTGGGACTTCGGTGCTGTGCCAAAGCAGTGCCTATAAGCGCAATGATGATGGTTTCAATTTGCATACAGGGGGCACCTTGCGGTACAAAAGATAGCACAGTTCAGAATGATGATCCAAATAAACCACACATGGTTGCGATAGAGCAACGTCTTTATCCCAAGGTACATCACAGTTCCCACACCTGACCCAGAGCACTACACAGAATACTGGGTAGATATAGCAGGGGATGGCAAATGTGTATATATGTATATATATCATGCACCCTGAGCAATATGCACAAACAGGAGAAAGTTTATGATCCACATGTAGAGCATAGGTACAAAAGGAAGGGTCACCTCCATATTTGGAAGCTGAGAGATTAGAGAGGGAAAGAAGGGGTGAAAAAGACAAGGGAGTTTGTTAATATAGTATTAACGAAAGGGGGGAATGTTGGGAAGGAGTGACTATCATCCCGGATCCCGGCCCAGAGCCCCCAGCGCTTTCGTATGAAACAGAGGCCTGAGAAGGTGCATTACGAGTGAAGGGACGTTACAGGGGTGAAAGGAGTTGCGTGCCTTGCTCTAGTAATCCATGGGGAATCAAAACACCATCTTAAGTAGTAGCAGCCATATTGGAATCAAGGCCTAGTTTTTCAATGTAACCAGAGCCACAGGCCTGAGTTACATGCATAAGAAAATTAGTGTATGTAGGCGAGAATAGGTTGTAGCTTGGGCACCGGTGAGGAAGGTCAGAACTGCAGAGATTCATAGACCTTTCATTGTCTCATTTCATATCCCAGAAGGAATGTGCCCTGCTAGGAGGGATAAAACAACATAGCAAAAATGAGGGTGGAAAACCTTGGCTGTGCACCAACGTTTCTGGAATCGATCTATAATTTGTAAGAAGCAATGGCCTTGTAGTATCCTCTTAGCCCATGTCTGCAGTACCAGGTGTACTATATTGTTTTTCTTCACATAATTGCCAAACAGCGGTAGCTTCATACCCAATGACGCGAAAAGGAGGAACCCACATGGAGGAAGATGGACATAAGGGGCTGGGATCACTGGCTTGTAATCCCTTATGGAGCATGTAGCCTATGTATAGGGTCTCAATGAACCAACCATGCAGGGTTTGCACATTATTTAATTTATGTCACTGATGACACTGCCTGCCTTTACAATGGGAGAGGTGTCCACTGACAAAAGTCCCGGTCTGGCTCTCAAAATAGTCTCTGGCAGGCAGCTTGTCCCCCATACCCTCCCACTCAGTACGCCACTGTTAAGGAGACAAAAAGGACCAGAGTGAGCAGTATTAGAAATTTGAATAGAAAAGTCAAGTGTATGATCTAAAGTAAATGCAAGACTGCGCACAGCGGGAGAGAGGGGAACAAAAAGGACCAGAGTGAGCAGTATTAGAAATTTGAATAGAAAAGTCAAGTGTATGATCTAAAGTAAATGCAAGACTGCGCACAGCGGGAGAGAGGGGAAATTCAGAAGGAGAAAAAGAAAGAAATGATGTAGGAGAGGGACAAGGCATAGGAGAAGCAGGAAAGAATAGAACCTTGGTTTTGGAGACGTTAAGATGAAGGGAAAGAGTAGTCATCCATGAATGAATAGCAAGAAGACAAGCAGAAATTGTGTAATGATTGGAATCAGAGAAAGAAAAGAAACATCTGGGAATCTGCATAGAAATGACACAAAAGATTAAAAGGAATGCTAGCAGATAAAGCAATGATATAAAGCTACATATGGTGTATAGTAGCTTATATAGTAGCTTTAGTCATGATAGTTGTAATTTTCTTTAATATATTTCAGTTGTTGGTTATTTATAAGCAAGTGACTAACTTCATGTTATCATACAAAAGAGCTATTTGAAAGCAATGTCAGCTTTGAAATGGCCGCTGCAGAGGATGCAGAATATTCTCCTGCAATGCTTGCGTTTTTCATGGATAAATGTCTAACAAGGAGAAGTCATGATTCCTTGTCTACTCTTTCCAGGGTCCTTTGTTTAGTTAATAAGGGCGAGGGAGAGTTCAGTGGGGGTGGGGAGCACTCGAGCCAATCCACGTATTATATGGTTTACTATGTGCTGGGAAAACAATTGAAATGGTCCCACTCTGGAGGGAAGCAAAGAGCAACCACCAGTAAGCAAGCAAGCAATGGTACCCAACGCATGGTATACTCAGATGACGGCCATCACAGCTTATCAGGAATGCCAAGACGTGTGCATTTTTTAGCCCACCTGCACAAGGGCTTTGGACCATAAGTGATCTGGCCTTACATTGGCTTGAAGATATTTGTTAAGGGCTCCGTGGAGGCCGGCCCCTACTTCCAACACACGCACACAATGAACAGATGCAGTCAGCTTCTGGGGTGTAGCAACTGGCGAGCGGGTAGCTGCTCGCCGCTTTTATTAACGTTTCACACGTGATCACAGCTGTCCCTGTGGGTGACATGCTGTACTCACCCAACACCTCAACACATGACTGCACGCACCGTGGTGGTGACATGTCTAAATTACAACAGTATTGATGTGAACTACTTGACTGATACTGGTGCCACTATGGAAATCCACATGATCCACTGAAAAGGAAAAACAGAACTGTCAGTGCCCCCCCATTGACCTACTTTAAGTAGTGATCGCTCAGTGAAGACCATTCAAAAACCCCCAACATTGACATTCAGATTATGCAACAGAAGGTCTGGGAGCCCCTCTACCGGCACAAACACAGCCCATTGACCTCCCGGGAGAGTCTCAACCACCCTTTATCTCACTGTACCTTTCACAAAGGACACATTTCCATATGCATGTCAGTCTTTGTCCCATCCAAAGGCAGTCCAGCAACGAAATGCTAGGCAAATCTCCTCAGAACAAGAGTACCAACAACAACCGCAGACACGTGTTTCGGCCTAGTCGGGCCTCATCAGTGAGGTGGAGCTGTGCCTCTCTGAGCACAGTGAGCAAGCGGTCCATGTCTGGCTTACCCTGGTAATTTAGGGTGAGACCCCAAGTAACTGCAAATATGCAACAGAAGTTCTGGGAGAGTCTCAACCACGCTTTAGCTCACTGCGCTTTTCACAGAGGAGAAATTTCCTTTTGCATATCAGTATTTGTCCCACCCAAAGGCAGTCCAGCACCGAAATGCTAGGCAAATCTCCTCTGAACAACAGTGCCAACAGCAACCCCAGTGTTTCGGCCTAGTCGGGCCTCATCAGTGAGGTGGAGCTGTGACTCTCTGAGCACAGTGAGCAAGGGGTCCATGCAGGGACATCCTTTAAGGGTTGCCAGAAGTCGCAACTGCGACCACTGTGGTCTCCCTTGCGACGTCTAAAAACAAAATATAAATAGAAATTTTCTTTTTTTTTAATTTCTTTTTTTTGGTAATGCAGTGGCTCTTTACTTCTGTGCAGTGGCTGGCTTTCTTGTTCAGGCCCCTTAAAAAAAAGAAGAAAAAAAAGAACAGGAGTGCCACAAGTCTAACACTTTCAGCAGTGACCCTAAATAAGAAAGAATAGGAATACCAAATAATGTGTCTTTCTGGAATTCTATACAATAATTGCTAGACTCATTAAAGGTTTATTTTAGGAACACTTCTGGGGGCGAGTCACTGATTTAGTCTGTTCTTAAACGCCTCAACTCAGCCTTTCATCCTTCTGAGGTCGATAAATGAGTACCAACACAGGTTGGGTGATATTGGGAGTATACTGTTTCTATATAAAGCGCTTAAGCATTAGTGCTATATAAAAACACATCATTATCATTTGGTCATGGACCTCTGTTTGCATTCACAGTAATTTGGTAATATGGGCCTATACACACTGATCTGACCGATACATATGGCGATCCATTCTTGTATGAAATGTACATCACATTATAGTGATATCGTAACCATATTTTTCGTAGTGTACAATGCTATGTGATGCCACTTCCTGTTTTGTCAACGGGTGAAAGGTTGTGTTCCATCGCTTCCCGCGATATCACTTCGGGGCGGGGTCAAATGACATCACTTCATGTGATGTCATCAGGGGGTCAAGGGTCGTGTGATGACACTTCCGCTAACCCTGCCATTTTGGTGCAACGACGTCCCTGGGTCCGTGTCTGGCTTACAATGGTAACTTAGGGTGAGACCCCAAGAACCTCAAACTATGCAACAGAAGGTCTGGGAGTCCTTCTACCGGCACAAACACAGCCCATTGACCTGTTCTTGGGTGGATGGCCCCCGGGAGAGTCACAACCATGCTTTAGCTCACTGCGTTTTTCACAGAAGAGGCATTTCCTTATGCATATCAGTCTTTGTCCCACCCAAAGGCAGTCCAGCACCAAAATGCTAGGCAAACCTCCTCCGAACAAGAGTACCAACTTCAACCACAGAAACGTGTTTCGGCCTAGTTGGGCCTCATAACTGAGGTGGAGCGGTGCCTCTCTGAGCACAGAGAACAAGGGGTCCACGTCTGAATTGCCCTGTTCACTAAGGGTGAAACCCCAAGTACCTCAAAATATTCAACAGACGGTCTGGAAGTCCCTCTACTGGCATGAACACAGACCATTGACCTGTTCTTGGGTGGATGGCCCCCGGGATAGTCTCAACCACCCTTTAGCTCACTGTACCTTTCACTGAAGACACATTTCCATATGCACATCAGTCTTTGTCCCACCCAAAGGCAGTCCAGCACCGAAATGCTAGGCAAATCTCCTCTGAACAAGAGTACCAACAGCAACCCCAGACACATGTTTCGGCCTAGTCTGGCTTCATCAGTGAGGTGGAGCTGTGCCTCTCTGAGCACAGTGAGCAAGGGGTCCAGGTCAGGATTGCCAGTATCCAGGCTGAGGCTGCTGGACATATGAGTTCCAGAACCTGCAAGGAGTCAATGGTCCAAAGCGGTTGTTCAGGTCTCAAAGGTATGGTCAATAAATAATGATTCCTAGTGGCCTACTGGGGTCTTCATGCTGTCCCAAAGCCGAATGATCACCCCATTCGAAGAGCTAACTAGCTTGTGATTAAAATGGAGGCTGCTGATTTCCTAAATACATTTAATCTGGCCAGTCACTGCTGGCATATTTCCCTGTCAAAGGGTGGCAGAGAAATGTTACCAGTTCCAATTCATAGCAGTGCCCTTTGGTCTGAGCAGGAGGTTTTCTTCTTTTCAAGAGGTTGAATAATCCGGTTACTATTGGCCTAACAGCTCCTGGGTCGCCTACCTAGATGACATAACTATCTTCAACTTCAGTTAGCAGAACCATGTAGTCCACCTTGGAAAAGAGTTCCATCCCTTGCATCAATACCAGCTCACTACGAAGGCTAGCAAATGCCAAGTGGGGCGGGGGTTTCACCGGCAGTGGCCAAAGACCACAGAACCACGCCTTGAGAGGCACAGGTCTCACGGGCTCGTGACCCACTAATCCAGGGTTCTTCATTCTGTGCCGCCCCTATGTATTGGACTACGGCTCCCTTGATCCCTCACAATTGACTATGCTGGAGAGAACTGATGGTAATTGTAGTTCAAAACATCTTAAAGACCAGACCACTGTACTCGTCAGATAGAAACTACATCCCTCGAGCTACACGTATGTGGAGTCTCAGGCCTCAGACAGGATTATCCCATGCCTTACACAGCCCTTTCAGGGTAGCTGTACACTTACACATCACAGATGCTCCGTCTTCAGACAGCAGATCTATCACTCAGCCTAAGACAGCAGAGCTATCCCGGGGGCTGAAAAGCTATGGCAGGCTCAGCTAGGCGAGTCCTTCCCAAGGTGCATGGACCGCGCTGGTAGATTCGCGTCCTCGGTTCCTTTACATCTTCCCAGCACGGTTCAGCTAGGGTGACTCTGTGACCTGCGGGCCCCTGGGCTACATGATTATAGGGGGATGAAAGGCGACCGCCAGGGATGTGAGACCCCTTTGTTCCTTGAAGCAAGCGGGGAGACAGGGTCTAATTGTTCTTGATAGTCGACGATACCCAGCATGCACCTGCCTGGCAGTGCAGCCTCTGCACAGCACAGTCCATCGAATATCATATCTGCCCAACCAATGGCGCGCCTGGCCCCGCCTTTCGTGCACACGTGCACCTTTTACATTGTAATGATAATAGTTAGCATGATTATTGTTAATAACAATAGCCATTAATAGCATTTATTATAATAATAATATCCTATTGCTACTAATAACAATGACGCTCTTGTTCACAGCACATCAGAAACAGAATTCTTCCCTGCGGCCTTAAATAGCAAGTGTTCTTATTGCCCAAATGAATTGCCACCGCTTTATTGCCCTAGGTGGAGTGATTTGCTGAGTCATCCCTGGTAGTATACAGATGTGTCACCCGCCGCTCTCTGCAGCAGGCGCGTTACCTCACTGAGCCAGTTTAGTAGGCTTGGAATCTGTCACCTGTAAATAACCCACGGATCTCTGCAGCTTGCGCGTTAACTCTGAAGCTAAATGACTAGGAGAAACCCAGGCACCTTTATATTACAAATCGAGCTCTACACAAAGTGCATTTACCTCCGAGCTACCTTATTGAGATTGTGCTCTGTGCCGACTGTGAGGACTTTACCGGTCTTTAGCAAACCAAGAGCTAGGTGAGTAATCCCTGGCAACCCAGCGGCAAAAGGGAGGTGAATGATTGCTCAAAACTGGCCTCCTTGATCCACTCCTGGTAGCAGTGCTTGGGCAAGGGCAGTCTCTGAGGGCGGTAATCTGGAGAAAAGGGTGCAGTATAACAGCAATATCAGAGTCATATGCTCGTCAAACACCATTTCCGGCCAGGCGGAACGTTAATGAAATGAAAGCCTTGCATAAGGCTTTTACGTCTTTCATTGACGTTACGCGTGGCGGAAAAGAGGGGCGCACCGCAACTTGCATTTCCGCAGCTCTCTTCCTCTTCACCATGCAAATACTCCCAGTATTTGCGCTGGCACACATTTTCATGGCGCCGCAGATGGTGTGGATCCCTATGGAGTCGGGCTGCTTTTTGAACCAGCAAAAGGCAGGGGGCCTCGTAGGGATCCATTTTGGCTTACTGCACAAAAACCCAGACTCATTTAAAAGTGGAAAAGGTCGCTTTAATGTGACAGGCCAAAGCTTACAATTAAACGCTTACCTGGCTCCATGGCCTTAAAGACTGAAGAAATATTTTAAGCAACCAATTAAATAATTAAACATTTTCATTTCCCCCCAACAATTAAATAATTAAATAAAGCCATTTCCTCCCTAACTGTCCCTTGGACCCCACCGTCTCCTAACCCCTTTTCCAGGCGTCCCGCTTTCCCCCTGGGGCCATGCCCCTCCAGGCTCAATACCTGTTCCCCCGGGGTGGCCCGCTTGTGCAAACAGCATGACCCCATCCTTTCCCGTGCCATTCCCCCATTGTGCTTCCCTCCCCCCACATCTAAAGGGGCCATGCCCCCGGAGCCCAGACCCACTTCAATACCCCTCAGACTCCCCTCTACACCAATCTCCTCCTTCCTACGACCTGCAGCCAGTCTGACCTGCCACATCAGCAACAGACATTTTACATTACAACTTCACTAATGCCCCGACCTGTCACACAAAACTACCAGACAGTAGCTCCTTAACAGACACCAAAAAACCCCGTAAAAACTTGACATGGGAAGTAAAAAACCCTGCAGAACCCAAGTACAATGAACCCCCCCATTTAATAAAACCAGATACCAGACCTAACCCAAAAGAAAGGGGTGGGAGGGCGGGAAAATCACCAAGCCCAACCGTCGCCTGCCTCCCGAACCTTCCCTGGACCCTTAAATACCCTGAGGAGGCGCTCTGCCCCCCATGGCCACTCGCTGGCCGTGTGCGGCGCCAAAAACCTCCCCGGGGGAAATGCTTTGCGTTCCCCCCGGGACCCCACTTGTGAACGCCCGGGGCTATGCTTACATGGTAGGCGGCGTTCACTACATTTGCAGAGTGAAGTGCAAAAGTGCAGGGCAAAAGGTGGGGTTCACACTTGTATGCCCCTTTTTTGCCCTGCACTTTTGCAATCCGCCATGCAAATAAAATTCTGCAGCAGGGACCTGGCTATGTGTAAGTTTGCATGTAACGCGTCTCTGCGCCCGAATTATGCGGGACTTGAAAATGAGCCCCACTGTCTCTAAAAAAATATCATGCAACATGGAGAGGAGTTCAAAAGAAAAGTTGCAGTCTGTAAACTGTGGCCACGAAGAGACAGAAATAGGACACCAGGATAGGTCAATGGTACCCTGTGGGCAAATGTTCTTGCTTTTAGTAACAGTACCTTTTGGAACAGTTGTGTTCAAGGTACTGAACAAGAACCAGCCAAAGGCTGTATTTGTACTAGCACATTACTGGCATTATGATATGATATGATTTGGCATTTGTATAGCGCCTCTACACAAATGTTTCTAGGCGCACAAGACGGGAGGGGAAACCGAGGAAAGAAAAGACAAACGATATTACTCGGCCATGTGACATTTAGATTGTGCAAGTCCAAACGAGAAGGGCAGGGGAGAGGGCGTGGGGGAAAGTGCAGGGAAGGGGTAAAAAGGGAAGTGCAGTCAGGGCAACAGGTCTCTGTGTAAGTGCAAGGACGGCAAAGGTCTACACGGGTGCAATCCTGGGAGTGCTGGGTCTCCAGAGGGATGGCCGGTGTGACGGAATGACTGCTTCTTTGCAGGAGTCCAGGGATGCGCAGTCCCCGCACTACTACTGAACCAGCAGTGATCTCAGTTATAAAGGTTGAACAGGCACAGCATGAAGGGTATATACCTCATTCACTGCTTTAAAGCAGCATTAGCTGAGTGCAGGTTGTACTCTTCAAGAGGGCGTGAGCCATCATAGGAGCATCCAAACAACAATAGTACAATAAGTACAATAAAGTCCAATCAAGAGTCTATAAAAATAACACTTTAAATAAAAGGACAAACAATTAAAAACAATCACTAGCCACTGTGCAGTGAAATACACAGTAAATTCAGACATTGGGTTTGAAGAACAGGGGTCTACAGGTAACAGTCTTCTAGAAAAGTGAACAAGTTCAAGAATGTGTCATTTAAGGATCAAAGTAGGGTCTTAAATGTCACTAGGCCCCTTGGAAACATTCCAAGAGGACAGAAACACTGTTAGCTACCTTATTGTCGTCTTTCTGGAGCTTGACAGTATTGAGTCCTATTTCTGGGCACGTTGTGGTGCGTTGAATCAGGTTCGAGTCGATCGAGCTGATGCGACAGGATTCATCAAAGCGGTGCAATTCAACAAGTGGAAATGGCTTGAGGATTAAAGAAGCTTGGAACAAGCAGTGATGTTCAAATGCATGCGGTTCAAAGGTTCGACTGGGTCTCCATGTGTGAAGCGGTGGTTCATTCAATTTCAGCAGAGAATTGGCTCGAGTGTGGCCACTGAATCCATGTGATTCAAAGAGCAGCAACAAGTCGAGACTCGAAGAAGCTTTGGATAGGCAGGTGATAATCGGGTCAGTGCGACTTGAAGGCGATCGAAGTGGCTTGAAATGTAGAGTATACAGTGACAAAGGAAGCTGCAAAGGGTCTTTGTAGCAGCTTCAAGGCACCCAGAGCACTTGCAGAGTACCAAAGCAGCTTACTTTGGTCCTTGGGTTGCTGTGAGACCCTCCACCGAGGCACTGAGGAAACGTGAGTCCGTCTCCTCCCCTTCCCAGCCAGGAAGGTTGCAGGGCTTGCAACTTCTGAGTGCAAGCACCCAGCCGCAGCCGGGACATTTCAACAGCAGATTGCATCAAATGTTCCCCTGAAACAGGTAGGAGGAATTTCTGAACCCTCCATAGAAATCTATATCTTCACCCCAATCATTGGGGACTTTGGGCAGTTTTTACTCCACCACCAATGCTCAGGTGAAATCTTGGCTTCAAGAAGATGTTTCCATGAAGATGATGCAAAGAAGGTTCAACTAAAGGGGTTCCCACCCCCTTATATAGTCCTTTTGCCACAGTGGATTGTCACCTCCAAGCCTTCTGTAAGGGGCCAATCTTTGCTGCTGGGGCAAGAGTTTTGCCTTTTGATGTCAGCTCCCAGAGTGCCTTGTCTGCAGAAAGTTAGGTGCAGATGGAGGAAGGAAGTGTGGCCTGGGCATTTTCAAGCTGGTATTTGTTTTGTTTATTTCTAAAGTGCTTACACCTAAGCGCTGTACATAGTTAATGAGTTGGTACAATCACAGTTATAATTTCAATATAAACAGCAGAACAGAAAAGCAAGAAGAAACACAAAGAAATCCATAAAGACTAAATATAAAGATGAACCAGTAGAACTGAACAAATGAGGGTCAAGCAAATGCATGAATTCTGAAGGAAAATGAGCTTAAAAACACTCAAAATTAAAAAGGTAGAATAATGGAGGAGTCCAATGAAATTTCGGATGGCGCATGAGAGGGGGAAGCATACGATGCAGGGGAACACTTATGAGATTAGCCAATAGTGCAACTGGGATACCAGGCAGTAACAGTTGAACCAGCAACAGATAACCAAAGTTACTACTGCACAGGATAAGGTAGTCAAAACTGTACAGCGACTCCACCAAATGGCTACAGATTAATAGCAGTTGTACTCGGATGGTCAAGTAGCATGACCAGAACCAACCGGTCAACTTACTTTAGTCATAGTGTGTCCCAAGTACAGCAGCAAGACGGAAAAAGCACAACAGTAGTGGCAAGATGGAAAAAGTCGCTCTCCTCTGCGCACCCATACCTTCAGTTCTGCTCGACGGCCTCACCATGATGCCATAGTCCCACGCCAAAGTAGGGCATCACAGTGGCAGTAGAACAGCAGGTACAGTTGGAAGACTGGAAGAGCGAACAGTGCTCCAGCAGATGCCAGCCCCCAAACACGTCGAGCAGGTACGCAAACTATCGGTGCCAAGATCTAAAATGGCACAGCATTCCACTCCCGTTACCCTCAGTGTTCACCAGACTCCCCTCTCTTTCTTGCACTTGTGGCGTAAGCCCAGCCATGAGCAGTCTCCAGATCACAGTTCCTCCAAGCCACATCATCGGCCGCACCGTTCCTTCCGCGTGCAAGCGCCAGGGCACTGTGCTGATGGCCAGCTGTTACAGAAGGCCCTTCTTCTGGTGGTACACTTCTTCCATTGTATAGGTCCCTTCCTCACCGACACCATACTTCCTACTTTCTGGTCTGCCTGACATCAAAAGGACTGCAGGATTTATCCTTTGGTGTGAATTTCCCATTCTGTTGCAGCGATCCCCTTAAAGTAACCAACTCCACCCTACCCCTTCTGGGAATATCTTGTTCTCCTGGGAAAGTGTCAAGCCTTCCCTGGAAGAGAAAAAAGGGTCATCAGGGATGGGCCCAGCGTCTGTTGTGGGTGAAACCTCCAGCCCAAGGCAGCAATACGCAAATGGTCGGACAGCTGCAGGAGTCCTAGGAAACCATTTGAAAATAAAATGACATCAGAAGCATTGCATTTCTTTATAAGCAAATTAGCAGTACCCACCCGGTGTTGCCCAGGTCTGTAGCTGACATGCACGTGGGGGTCTGCTTTAGCCTTGTGTATGTCATATTGTGTCCTAACTTCCTATTTTTGAATAAGTTGCAAAATCTGCAATCTCCCGAAATCGCTTATACGGATAGCACAGGGCCGGACCCCGCTCCACCCCTGTGCGGGGAGCAGGGGAGGGGTTGGTAAGATTTCCCCATCGTCAGTACACCTCAGACTGGTATGCCGACCTTGTGTTCTAACTTCCTATGTTTGAATAAGTCACAAAATCAGCAATCTCCTGAAAATCACCTATACTATGGTTTTCGGTTGATTCTTTTCTGGGCGCTCTCTTTGTTTGATGTCCATATTCTGCTCTTTTCTTCTTGCGCCCTGATGCCCGGAGGCTTTCGGCGCACTATAAGTGCAAAAATTAAATAAAATAAATAAATACTGATAGCACAGGGCCGGACCACACGCCACTCCTGTGCAGGGTGAATGGGTGGGGTTGGTCAGATTTCACTGTCGCCAGTACACCCCAGACTGGTATGCTGACATCGGCACAAAACTTCAGCCCAACTTTTGTGGGGCTGCAGCCAACAATCGCAAAATCGGCAATCTCCCGAAATCGCCTATGCTGATAGCACAGGGCGAATGGGTGGGCTTGGTAAAATGTCACTATCGCCAGTACACCCCAGACTGGTATGCTGACTTTGGGCCAACATTTCAGCCCACCAACTTTTATGGGGCTGGAGCCAACCCCCGAACATACACTTTCATAAATATATATATTGATAAATCAAACTAGATAAAGTTTTATGTTTTTTATTTTTACACTTAACCATAGTTCTCCCACTAGGCCATGGGAATACATTTATATATAGTTTGAATCATAATTTTCCACTCTTAAAGATAGCCCATGCTGTTGGAATTAATGGGATTCCAGCAGGCTGTTTCCAGAATACATGTTAATCTAACTGCTATGTTGCCAAATCACATTGCAGCTGTTGGTATGATAGTGCACAGAGTCCACGTGTGTGCTCTATACATTTTTAGCATGGAGCATTGGAAGGAGAGGTCTGTTTAGCAGAACTCGCTTTCCGAGAGAGAAAACCAGCATCATTTTGTATAGCAAACATCAGAAAAGCTCAGGATAGCACATCCTTGCTGATCGCATTCTGTCACAGATGGGTCTGAGAAAGTATTCTATATCCAGATGAGAACAAAGAAGTATTGATGAATAGGTCATCTTATAGCGCCTAACAGCTCTCACTTCAGGCGCAGATCTGACCTGTGGGCCACAGAAACAGGCTTTTGGGAAGAAAGTAATACACAGGCAGCTCTGGAGGATTCTCCTTGCTTATGTCCCAGAGGAACAGAAAGGCTGGCAGGCCGGTCCTGCTGCCTGCCAGGGATATGGCACTGGCTGGCCCACCATATGCAGCCCACCCACAGCTTCTGAAGCTGCAGATCCTCACATGTTATTAAAGTGAATTCAAAGGATATGGTGTGAGCTAGCACACTGGATGTAATGTTCCTCACTTTTATAATTTGGCGATGGGGAGCAGTTACGTGTTGACATACACATAGGTGGCTTCCCACTGCCAAGTTTCTGTCTTTTGCAGGGCAGAGTGTAAATTTGCTGGGCAAAATGCATGTGCAAAGTGAGTAAACGCTGCCTGGCATGCTCACATTCCAGCCTGCGTTGACTTTTAATTGTGAGTGCCGCAAATGGTCTGACAGCTGCAGGAGTCCTAGGAAACCAGTTTAAAATAAACTGGCAAGCGGCTCTCATAAGTACAATTAAAAACTGTCCGACCTGCTTGCATGTCAGGCAGCGTTTCATTTCAATTGTGAACACTGCTTGCAATACATGCATAGGAAGCAGTGTTCATAAATACAATTAAACCCTGCTGACATGAGAGCATGTTGGGCAGGGTTTAATTGTAATTATAAATGCTGGCAGTCAGCATTTACAATGGATCCCTATGGGGTCCGCCTACTTTATGTTGGCGCACAAACCCGGCAGGCCCCATAAGGATCCCCAGCATTTGCACCCGCATGGAAATCCATGTTGGCACAAATGCTGGAGCATTTGTATGGCAGGGAGGAAGAAAGGCAGTGGAAAGTTGTGTTCAGCCCCTCCTCTCTGCCATAGAAATGAATGAAAAGAAGCTTTTACGCCTCCCATTAACGTTACGCCCCCATACAAAATGAGCTCCAACATGTGCTAGGAGAGGGGGAATTCATACACACACTTTCCGCTCAAGTATCAGTGGATATTCTACACTGATGGTGCCACGCGGCCAATGTCTCCAAGATTAAAACTTGTTGACACGTCACATGCTAACATACTTCAGACACACTGATTTGCATTGCCAGTGTCAAACCTTTACTTCTATCTGCCTTGGTAGAAAGAATATTATGAGATGCCCTAAATAATATGAGATGTATCAATTGTTTCAGAAAGGGGTATATCAGCGGCTGACAATACTGGCTAAGCACCCCTTTGATGTGCATGGTGGGTACACCCTGAGAAAAGCTCCACCCCCTCCTTGCCAATGCTCACAGAGAGACATCGCGCCTTCTTCATTCCCACTCCCTCAGAGGAAGGTAAGACCATAAAGGAGTGCATCACTGTGACTGACAGGAAGTGTGCCCTCACAAATACACAATCTGTTGCCACCCTATGGTTTCACCAGTATGATGCCTTCACTCCTCTTGTCTAGCTTGTTATCATATGCGCGCTGCTCTCATCGGTCAATCCCACCAAATCCCCGGATGATCCCATTCCGGTCTGTGCCGTTCGGGTCTTGGCATACAAATCTCTCCAATTTGAAACCGATAACTATTATGGGTGTTGCGTTCCAAGATCTCCACAAGCGTCAGTCGCCCAAGGCCTGCCTCCTCCCATTCAGCCAAGCTTCAGGCTCTATCATGGGACTGAGACAGCCCTCATGGATTTTTGGGACAATATCTTGGCCACCGCTGAGGGTCATCCAGCCGGCCTGCTAGTTCTTTTGAATATATTGGTCATTTTTGATACGACGGATGATGAAATGCTACGTACGTGGATAAAGCCGAAGTAGATCCTGGTGGATCTGCAGTGGCTGAAGTATTTCCTGGTGGAAGGAACATTGTGATTTGATTTGGACATTTTCCATCTCCATTGACAAGGCTTAAGTGTGTGGTCACCTATGGGTTTGTACATACGCCCACCTTTTTGTTGTCCATATGTTATCCCCCTCATCTAGTTTGGTTTGACCTGTTGTTCACTCACAATATTCAAATGTACCTCACAAGGAATGCTGCTTGCATAGTTCTTTTGTCCAGGCGTCATATGGTTGCTCCGCGTTGAATGAGAGCCAAATGCCTCAAGCACACTCCGACACAACGGAAGTCATCTTTTTGCAGATGCATGTGCTGGAGAACTGGAACACATTCCACCAAGATCTTCTGCTGCGGCCTTCTTTTCTCCTCAGTAACATTAAATAATAAGTGAAAAATCTGGGAGTGTGTTGTGACTCCAATTTAGCCCTGAAAGCACAGATATGAACACCCGTTAAATCAGTATTTGTCAAGTGCGCTGGTTGAAGTGCTTTCTCCACAACTGCACTGTACGGATCAAGCTTGAATGGTAGGAGTACTAACCAGCTCGCATGTAGACAGCAATAGCCTGTATGCCAGCCTGTATGCCGCCCTCCACAGTAGCCAGCTCTGATAGCTGTGCTGGAGTTAGGCTAGCCTAGTGGGCTTGCAAACACCACCACATTGCAATCATGTGGAAGGATTTACAGTTGTTGCCGGTTAGTGCCCAGAGGGATTACAAGCTGGGCTGCTGGCAAGCAAAGCCCTTCATGGACTGGACCCAAAATGTCCATAGAAATAGGTCCTCAGATACCATCCTTTGCAGGCTTTACATTTTCATCACCAACGTCTAATGATGGCTATCAATTTTTCCAAAGATCCTTTAGGGAAGTGAGATTTTTGAGTAAAGAGGACTTGAGCTTAGAATAAACATGCATTGGAACTCAGGTGACGATTAACTCATATAGACTTTAGGGATAGAAATCTTCCTCTTTGCGTAACTCATCTGCTGTTGTAAGGTCTGCTCTGCTTGGGTATATATTTATTTATTTCTACCGCACCAGAGCCCGTAGGCATCAGGGCGCCACATGTACACGCAGAGTCACATTATACAAACAAGTCACTGGACAACATGAATCTACGGATTTTCAGGCTGGTTTTAGCTTAGATTAAAGGAGTTATCTAAACAAGTGAGTCTTGAGTTTCTTTCGGAAGGTAATGTATGAGAGCTCCAGTCTTATTTGTGGTGGGAGGTCAATTCATAAAGTCGCAGCTTTGGTGTGAAATGCCTTACCGAGTCTGGTAGTGCCAGAGGTAGCTGTTGGTGCTGGGGGGAGGTGGGACCAGAGGGGCTCCATAAATTATTGAAGATTAGTAGGGGATGGTGTATTTTTTCCATTGAGGGCAGATTAATATATCTTCTATATTGCTGCAATCAACCAGGTGTAAGGAGAGAGGTCAGAGCAATGTAAAGGGCTTCCAGGAAGCTGCGAGTGGTGGGGTAACCCCAGGACATATTCTAAAAGGGTTTAAAATGATGAATTTTACAGCAAACTGTATAAGATAAACCTGGCAAAAGGCTATACAATTTACAATTTGTACTGAAGGGTAACAAATGAAACAATATCTGGATGCCAGCTCACCAGCAATATGCAGCCGGATTGTACAATATTTCCATGATGCCGGTGTTCAAAATGTATGCCAACATTGCCACTGTAAATCAAATTTTAAGGATTGCTGTTTCTACAATATATACAAGCATTTCTCTGTAAAACACATAAAACGCTGCCTGTGCCCAAATTATGTCAAAATTGTCATAGAAAAACAATGTAATATTGGTGCCACTATAAGGTACATGTTCCTGATACTCCTTTACACAATATATACCAGTATGCATCTGTAAAGCATGCGTTTGTGCTAGCTGTGCCCCAAATAAATGCCTGTATTGAAATTTTAAAAGGATTTCATTATGGGGTTCACTATTTGTACCAGTATTGTTACTGTAAAGTTCTACAATGACTGTGTTCACAATATATGCCAGCAACTCCATTGTAAAATAGATGTTCGTAATGCCTTTGTCCAAAGAATATTGCAGCATGGCCCTGTAAAACACTTGTTCGTGCTGTCTGTGCTGAAATAAATGGCAGTGTTGCCAGTGAAAAATATGTCATGATTGTGTCCACAAAATGCCAGGACTGTGACTATAAAGCACCATGATGCCTTTCTCTACAATACATGGCACTGCCTGCATGGCTCCTTCAAAATGTGTTAATGAAAGGTTGCCTATGACTAAAGTAATAGGGTTCTAACCTGCACTCAAAAATAAATGTATCCCAAAGTAGGGCTACTCAAAAGTTAATACACATGTATAACATTTTAATAAATTCTACCCAATAAAATGTAACATCATTTGTACAAAAGACTATACAGTTCCTGATACTCACAATCTAATATTAATATATTTTCCATTATAAAATCTCAAAGGTCCTTTAATGTCCAAGCATCTCAATACTCTTCAAATAGAGGAAGTCCATCAAGAGAATCGTTAACATTTGATACTTTTTCAATTTCACCTTAAGGTCATTGAAATCAAACCTATCTGATATATGATATATGATAATTCCAAACAACCCTTCTTCAGGATGCATTACTATGGAATACAGACCAGTATAATCATAATGTATTTAACAGAAATTGATACTTCAGTTATTTTGATCTTGTAATATAGCAATAATAAATCGGTCCTGGGGCTGTACCAGGTAGTAATAATCCAGAGCCGAAGTTAATGGGCCCGAGCAAAGCTATTCACTTCCTGTGGTGCTAGTACCAATGTATTTGGTTGAATAAGAGGGTTCCTCTAGATGCAACCCATTGATTAACGCAAATACTCACCCAAGATGGCTACCATGGTGCGGAGTCCCTACTCCATTTCCATGGTGGCCCAAGATTGAGGCGTGGCATGGCGGAGACTCCCATAACATTGAAAAACAGGTGAGTCATGGGCGGGGGAGGTGGAGATGGACTGCAGTAGAAGAGGAGGTGGGCGGAAAATGGCAGGGTGGGTGCGAGTAGCTTTCAACTTGCTCGGAACGTGGTCTTGGGCCTGGGGGTTAGTTAGCCTGCGATATGATCAACCTGAGTGGCTGCTGCGCCCGCTCCAGGTGCTTATTAACTATCAAAACAAAGGCAGGATGAAGATGGAAGCAATGAGGATACAAATAACAAACATAATATGATATATGAATACAAATCAAAATGGCGCTGTTTGGATAAACATGTGACAACAGTTTCAATAAAATAGCCAAAAGGCTGAAGGAGAATTCATTCGGTAACAAGTCGAAGTGTCCACCAGAGGGCCTCCAAGAGCCAGAATTGTTACACATCCCAGATAGGCGAGGAGAAGTCCGACAGCAGCTGGGGTGGCTAAATAAAATGAAATGGCGGTTGCACTTAGTTTGGGGTGGTTACAGGTCGCTCTTTCTCTTCGGCTGGTGATACCGCAGGTGAAAAACAAATGCACTATTTGTTCTGAAGCGATGAAAATCGCACACATTTTAAGCGTGGCAGGGTTCCTTTCTAACAAGTCAAGCTGTTGAAGGCATTCACACTGCAGATGTTGGCACTGAGCCAAAAGTGCTCCATATTAAGATTAGTCTTCGGTCTCTGCTGCCAGAAGCAATTGGTTCCCGATGGAATACTGCCCAGTGCCATGATTTCTGGCTGTGACTTTACTCTGTGCTGCGAAAGACACTTTGAGGTCATAATTCTGAGCTTTGAGATCTTTTGCTGCTCTTCTCGAGTGGTCACCTTGACACACTTGACAAACTTTCTGTATTCCCTGATTTTGCGGGACAGAGCGTTACAGCTTTCAATAATATTCCCGTAAGGCTTCTAGGCGCTTGATTAGACAGGCACCACCGCAGGACAGGTGCACGAGTTTTGCCACCCTAGGCAAAGTGACATTTTTCCTACCGCATCCTTTCCCCTCCTTCTTCATCTTCTCTTCTCTTTGCATCTGATATTGCTAATCACTTTATTTCCAAAATATCTCTACTTCTCTCTTCTATTTCTTCTTCTTCGTCCTCCTCTTCTACCGTTCCTTCCTCGCCTTTGAGCTATTTTAATTCTTCCCCCCACTGTGATGGAACATTTTGCCCTCTCTCTGGTGGCGATATTTCCTCCGCTCCAGCTAGAGCGCACCCTACATCTTCTCCTGATGACTCTCTTCCTTCGCCTATAATCCTGAGAGTTTATTCAACACTTCTGCGATACCTCACTGCCCTCTTCAATACCTCAACCTCTTCCTCTACTGTTCCCTTATGTTTTAAACATGCATCAATCCTTCCTATTCTGAAAAAAACTACTCTTCATTTTTCTTCGCCTTCTAACTTTCGTCCTATATCTCTTCTTCCCTTTCTATCTAAGCTCCTAGAGAGCATTGTTTGTACCCAATTTTCTGCCTTTGTCAACTTACACTCTCTTCTAGCACCCTTCCAGTTTGGCTTTATGCTGCGCCACTTGACGGAAACTGCTCTTCCAGCTGTCACCAGCACACTTCCTTCTTCCCTTCACTCAAAACGTTCTTCAATTCTCGTTCGTCTTAATCTTTCCGTCGCATTGGATACGGTCGACCACTCTATCCTCCTCTCTTGCCAATTTGGGTTTCCATGATTCTGTTCTTAACTGTTTTTTTCCTACCTCTCAGGGCGCTCCTTCTCTGTTTCCTGGGCTGGTCACTCCTCCCCATTTTTCGCCTCTTAGGCAGTGTTCCTGGGTCGTCTCCTTTTTTCTCTCTACACTTCCACTCTTGGCTCCGTTACTTCATCCTTTGGCTTCTCGTATCACCTCTGTGTGATGATTTACAAGTCTGCCTATCTTTCCCCTCTTTTACTGATTCCATCCACTCTTCCTTGTCTTATTGCCTCCTTGCAATTCCATCCTGGAAGTCCACTCGCTAGCTTCCCCTCTGTCCCTTAAACACTGAGATTCTTTTCTTACCAGCTTTGAACATCCTCCTCCCTCTCCCCCTTGCCTTCCCTCCCATCCTCTTCTCTTTCTATTACTCCCTCTGCCCGTAATATTGGCGTCATACTCGATTCTTCACTATCCTTTTCTGCGCATACCTCTTCTCTCTCCCGCTCTTGCCGCTATCGACTAATATTAAAAAAGCTTGTCGGTTCCATTGCTTTCCCTCTGTGGAACTTCTTATTTCCTCGCCCGTCTTCTTTCGGCAGTTTCTGCTCCTCTCTCCTCCTTGGACTCCCTCCTTCTCTCTCCTCTTGCCCCTTTCTGCTCTATGTGCCATTCTTCACTCGCTCCCCGTGACTCCATCACATCCACTGTGCACTCTTTGTATTGGTTTTCCTTTGAGCATCGTCTACTTTTTCATTTCCTCTGTATTGTTTTCAAAATGCTGCAGTGCTCTTGCTCCTCCTTATCTCTCTCCCTTAATCCCTCTCCCTTAATCTCTCTCCCTTAATCTCTCTCCCTTAATCTCTTTCTACACACCTATTCGTCCACTTCGTTCCCCATAACTGTCCCTCAGGCTCCTTGTGCCTCATCCCGTTTCCGTTCTGTTGCTCTCTTTCCCACCAAGAATTGGAACTCTCTTCCCCTCTCTTTGCGTTCCACCTCATCCGCTCCTGCTTCAAATCCCATCTAACAACCCTTTTTCTATCCCATTGATCTGTTGGTCTCTTGCATTTTCCTATGCTCTGTTCAGCGCTTAGGCATCAAGATCTCTAAAATATGAAAAAATACAAATACACATTTTTGCAGTATTTTCCTAGTATTGGTTTTCCCTGGTATTGTGTTATCTTAGAACCAGTGGCTCACTATTGCAATTCAGACTCAGATGTAGCAGCATGAAGAAAGCCCCTATAGCCCAGGGGACGGTCAGTAAAGTGGCATTCACGACCCGGGATACGAACCTGTAGCCAAGCCAGGGTAGATAGCTCAAGAGTCAAGCACTCTTCTCAGACATGGGACCGACCTGCATTTCACAAGTTTGAATCCTAAGGCAGGGCCGACTTAGCCATTTATCCTCACCAGGGTGATGACATTGGGTAATAATAACACCCGTGGCTACAGCGCTTAGAATCGGGAGGAATCCAGCACGAGGTGCTTTGCAAGAGCACAGATCATTATGATTGAGGACACAAAAAGTAATATAGCTCTTGAGCTTGGCAGGGAGTCGGGGCTCCTCCATAGACATATTCACTGTTACCTTTTAAAGGTGTATCAAAGTGGTGGCATGCAGTTTAGCATAATATAGGGCAGGGGTCTGCAACCTGTAGCTCTCTAGATGTTCTGAACTATGACACCAATAATTCCTCTGCATTGACTATGAAGGCCAGGGCTCATGGGAGTTGTAGTCTGAAACACCTGGATAGCCAAAGGTTGCAGACCCCTGATATAGGGGAATGCAGTGATTTGATTGGTGTAGTATCAAGCCTAGTTTACTAACCAACTGAGAATACCCCTTAATCCCGGATGTCAGGAACTCTAAATTAGAAATCTGATGTATAGGTCTGTCTGACCAAAGGGTGATGGAGAGGCTCTCTAAGAATAAAAACAACCTTCTCACTGTAGAGCCATCTGCCAGGCTTCCTTGGGGGGGCAATACCAGCATGCCTGATTATGCATCAATATCTCTGTGCTCAAACATCTGTGGTGAAATGCCTCCATCTAGCAGTAACATACAAATTAAAGGTGCTGTGTATGTTACACACAGGCCCTGGTGCAAGCACAAACACAGACAGCCACCCTTGGAAAACACTGAGAACAGAAAGCACCAACCTCTGCCAAACCACTCTAGAGAAAAAGGGCAATGAAATCAAATATGGCGGCCTAAGGTTTTGTCTAGGCCTAGCCCATGTAACCAAAGGTCAGAAACAGAGAATGGTATTGAATGAGGATGAGCCAAAGAGAAAAGTAGACAAATTAGTCCAGTACGAACATGCCATGGCAGCCCCCACCAAAGGGTAGAGGAGCAGTATAAAAGGCACAACAGAAAGGGAGAAGCTGTGGGGACATGGAAGAGGAGAAAAGGGCATGGTAGATGCTGACACTAGGGGCAGAGATGGCTCAACACGTGTTGTGAACAGGAGGCGCTCTGACTTTGGAGGCCAGAGCCAGGTAAAAGACTGTACGACGTAGCTCTAGTGGTTGGAGTGCTTCTGAGATCCGGAAGTTATGGAGTGAAGTCAGCGGAAGTTAGTAGAGAATCCAGGAGACAGCATGGCCCAAGGAGGAAGTGAAGCTGGAGACACCATCACAAGATCCACGATACGTCCTGCAAGAGCTGAAGAAATCTGATTGATATCCGCAGAGGAGCATCACGTGCCGTGACTAGCCACTGAAGTTGGAAGTCTGCAAGCAAACCCAAGAGGGACCAGGAAGAGGTACCACGACATTGTCAAGGGGTCAGGTGAAAGAGAGCCCCTGGACATATTATTAGACAAGCTGCGTCTGGCACATGTCGTCAAGGTAACAGTGGCAGAGCACAAATGGTGGGGGTCCCCTTGTGAGCCATGCTGAGGGCTCCCATCCTCCCCCAAGCTTGGCAATAAGCGTGGGGCACGAGTCAATCCGGGCTGGCCTGGTTCACCACGCATGCACAATACACATAATGATCATGCTGCTGCAGGGGCGTGCCGTGCATGCACTAGGAGAAATATATAAATATGTGTTTTAATGAAACCTTCAATCTTTTACCTATCGTAGAAACAAGGGGGCTGTGCCTTGCTCCGGACGCCCAATGTACTACAAACTTTGTGCGTGACCAGCAATATTAAACATTATAATACTACAATAAGTAGACCTTCCAGGTTTTTGCGGCATGAAATGGCAAATTTTGCGGCACAAACCTTTATTTATTGCACCATATTTGCAGGACATTTTTTTATTAACTGGAGGGTGTAAGATTGCCACATTGCAGGAAAGAGGCGGAGTGCAAGACTACAAGAGAGCCAGGGTATCATTATTATGTATCTTTTGTATTAATTTAATAGGAAGAGTCCCAGATGTCTCTGGCTTGGCAGAACAGTGTTTGATTTGGCTACAGTTTTGGTTTAATGTGCATGCCTATTTAATAGTATTAACTAAATTGATCATTGTCAGTTGTAATGCTGAAAATATTCCCCTTCTATGTTCTCCAACCCCCCAAACACCCACACCCCTCTCTCACCAACACACATCACACATCTCACCAACTCCCCATCACACCTTGCATTCCTGAACCTCTCTGTCATACAAATACTCATGTGCAATGTCACACTGTCAAGTCACAATTTGCACTCCCCACCCCCTGCCACACTCCAAATAATACTCCCAACTCACACCTTAAACTCTACAATTCATCCCGCAATATACAGTCCTTCATTATTTTGTGCTGCTTCTGCATCTTGCATCCTTTCTCTTCCCTCATCCTTTTTCCCAATCTGCAGCTCACTGCCTCTTTCCGGCCAACCGCTGAGTCTCTGCTTTCCGGCTCAATGACCACACGTTCCCTCTACTTTCTGTACCTCCGCTCGCTCTCAGAATTCTGGCCCACCACATCACTGCTTCCTCTGCTCTCTTGTGCACTGCTTCCTCTTCTGACCCACTGCTCTCCCTCTGCTTTCTTGTCTATCACTTCACATCTCACCCATCACTCTCCCTCTCTCTCATTTCCCTCTCATAGTGTGACCATTATTTATTTTTTTTAAGTAGATTTTGACCCAGATCCTCAAAAAATGGGGCATTTAAAAATAGAGCTGAGGATATGCTATTTTTAGGCAACCCATTTTTGGAAATGAGCAGGTCACCTTATTCTCAAAGGTGACCGGCGCATTTCCACAGGCTTGATCTGTAGTGCAAATTGTGCGCTGGCCAGCTGCCTTGAATAGGGTTCTGGGTTGTTTGACCGAAGTGGCATTATTTTTGGCGGAATTGACTGTAGTCCATTTCGACGCAAAATGATTTGCACTTCAGTCAAACAACCCAAAATGTACCTTTCACCACCACCCCACCTTCTCCCCTACTTAACTGCTTGGTTGCTGCACTTCCCCTACGGTGTCAGATCGTCCCTCTAACGCAGGTCAGATCCAAATCCGCAGGGTCCCTTCTTAGTTATTTTTTTTTTTTTCAGTGCCCCGCCTACAATTTGGAGGAAGTGGGGGACACCCCTACAATCCCCAAGCCCAAAAATACTGAACATGGGGAGCGGGTGACACCCCCGCAACACATGTTCGGTATTTATAAAATCGATCGAATGGTACTGGCCGAAATAGGTCAAATTGTACCATTCAATCTATTTTTGTTGGTCAAAATGGGTAGAACCTTGAATAGAAGCGCTCTTCCGACAGTGTTCTGCAAGCTCCCAGCACCTTTCACAGGGACAGGCCCTTCAGAAGCATGCCACTGTAAAATGCGACCCAAAAAAACGCATTTTGCCCCGAGTTCCACCAGTCCCGACATTAGCTTAGCCCTCAACCTTTCCTAGACCTAGCAACACCCCTGCAGGGTTGCCTACAATTTCTGCACATTTAAAAGTGCATCTTGCTTGGAAATGTGGGATGCGCTTTTAAGTTGGCTGAAATGCCACCTGATTTGCTGAAGGAGGTGAAAAAGGACATCTGAATTGGTGCGCATATAAAATGTGCCCATTCAGGTGTCCATTGTGGATTGGGCTGCTCTTTTTTTGGGCGCAAGTGATGAGATGTGTTAACACATTTCATTTCTTGCATAAAAAAGTTTTGAGAACCTGGCACCCTGAGTATTTTTTTTAAACAGTAGTATTTGCAGATTTATTTTTTATTTAAAATAAAACAAAAAATAAAAAAATGCTGTTTTTGCGCAAAACTGCCATTTTCGCTGCATTTTGAGCAGAACAGCTGTTTTCGCAACATTTTGCGGGATCGCAAAATCGCTATAAGCTGGGGGGTCTGACTAGCATACATGACATGCAGGAAGCTGCATGACCAAATAAGGAATATCTGGGTCTCTTAACCTGGGGGGAAGCCAAAGGGACAAAAAAGGCAAAGGACAGAACAAATGACTTTGTGGCATGGCCTATTTCAGCACTGCCCACAGTCTTGGGCCAAACGCGGAATGGTCCATAAAACCGAAGTAAGAATACTTTAAAAGTAAACTGCTGCCACCAGTTCGTCCTGAGCACACTTGTACAAACATAAAAAAATCCTAAAAGGGTGGCTAGTGCCATAAAACAAAAGGACCCCTCTGCGCGGTACTGTAAGGTACTTGCCACATAGATACAAAGTTACCAAGAAATTGCAACAAAGTTGAAGACTAAGGGAAACATAGTTTCCCAGTACTGACGGCCTGAGGAACATATCAGTTTCCCCATAACAAATTAGGCAAAGCCTAGAGAAGCGCAGCTGAAGTCTGTGCTCCACTGGAAAACGTCATGGTAGGTACTCCAAACAAAAGTGAAAAGTTTGGGGGGGTTCACAAATGGAGGGAAAATTGCACCTAAGGGAAATCTTTCCTAACAATAGGTATGTAGGTTAATGCTTCCCTGCACAAGCTGCCCCATCAGACGGTTCATGGCCATCCTATAGCATTAGAAATAGGCTGGCTAGAGCCCTGGCACCTTGGGGAAAAAGCAGCTTTCTCTAGTGTTGCCAGTGTGGCCTGGACCTGACTAGGGAGCGGCCATGTCCAATAACTACACAACATGGACAATAACTCCACCAACAGGGCAGTGGCCCCACCTATAGAGTGCAGCAGGTGAATGACCGCACCAACAGAGTGCTACAGGGCAATACACCCACTGTTTGAGTCCTACAGGACAATAACTCCACCAACAGAGTGCTTCAGGGGAATAACTCCACAAACAGGGAACTACATGGCAATAACTCCACGAACAGAGTGCTATGCGACAATGGCCCAAACTACAGAGGGTTTCAGGGTAATGCAATGGCTAAGGAAGACTTGTCGCTGCGCTGTGTTTCCCAAGTCCGTTTTCAATGCTGATAACTGTGGTGTCATCAACATTGAAAATGGACTCGGAAAAGCACTGCATGGCGCCGGGCCGCACAGCAAGGTACGTTTCTTTTTTTTCCTTCTTTTTTAAATGCACACTGTGGGGACTCATCCCGCAAGATCTCGTAGCCATGAGATCTCACGAGATTACTCACAGGAAGGGCACACAAAGGTGCAAAAGCGGCAGACGCAGAGCAAGACTGCCAGGGCAACAGTCGTGCCCCAGCGCTCCTCCTGAAGTGGGGCCCTACAACCCCACTTAGCACCCTGACACACTCGTGCTGCAAACTAAAAGTTCAGAGCGTAATTCCATGCCTATATGAAGATGCCTCGTGGGAGCTCTTGTAGAGGAGCTACTACATGCCTATGCAGGAAACCCTGCCTCCCTGCCCCTGATATGTTGGAGTCCTGAAATTGTGCCGTGTTTGACACCAGCAGTTGTGCCAATACTGCAACATGTGTTCGAAAGAACACACCCGTTAAGACAACCCTACCGAATGTATCCCTGAAAAGATGACAACCTAAGTGAGGAACTCCCTGAAGGAATATGAAAAAGAGCAAAGAAAGAAGCTAGTGACATCACAAGAGACGTGTACGACGTCTCCAGATACTGGCTGAAGGGGATGTATGGATGCTACAGAAACTAATGATGAAGTAAAGAATCAAGATAACCTTTAAATCTGAAAAAGAAGATTACAGGTGCAAAGAAAGAACACCAAAAGTGGCAAGTTTAATTTATTTAAAGAATTTAAAACCTGCAAAATGGACCAAATGGTGGTGTCCTGTCTCGTGAGCCACAGATGACAATACAGTTCGGACCAGAACAGGATAGGTAGTGGCCACACTCCCATGTATTCTGAAGACAAGTATAGTTTTGCAAGGCCAAGTTCAAAGACAATCTTGATCGCAGAAGGCTTGGGTGACAAGAGTTGCTGGGCTAATTGGGTGAGGAGGTAGAGTCATGCCCCATCTGCACCTGGATCTAGGTTTACATGCGGTTATGGGTGAAAGGGTTGAACGAATCAAAAGGACCGAAATACAATTGGTTCGAGTCAAAAGGACCTAAAACCAAAAAATCAAATGTACATTTTTTTTGAGGGGTGGGGGGCCCAAACCTCTTTTTCTTAGCCAAAAACAACACATTCTTATCTATACCAAGTAAAACAACAAAAACATTTTTTAACAAAGCATTCCTTTTTTTTGTTTTAGGTCCTTTTGACTCTAACCAATTGTATTTCGGTATTTTTCATTCGACTGGACACCCTTATGTGCTGCTAAGTGAACCGAATGTTCCAGACGTGGAACATGTGTGCCAACCAATTGTAGTGGTCCATTTAAAGAAGGACCTTGTAGTTAACCAATGAGAAACTGTGTATCGAATGTTTCTGAAGATGACGTTTTTGAGGTAGGCATATGTTGTCCACCTGACAGTAGGCAGCCAATCACAATCCTAGTTCCTATAGATAATATACTTCGATGTTCCCCTTAAGCCAATCCCGACCTTTAGTAGGTTTTTCCTTATTTGCCACGTAATATGACATGCTGATGTATTTTTCATATATAACCTTTGTTTTGTGAAAAGATTGCGGAGAGAAATCGAGCGTACATCCGTTGATGTTCGTTGTAACTCCCTGTTTTAGATAATTGTTAATAAAACAGTACTTTGCAATTTTCCTGAGTTGGTTCGGTTATTTGGATTTGGAAATATTCTGTGTGATTCCATCCATTATATGCACGTTCCTAAAGGGCCCTAAGCTCACATGGTAGCAGTGTGGATGGTTCAGCTCTAGATTTTGGGACAATCAGCATCTTCGGCCATTAGCTGGAAGAGCGCAGAGTTTCCTGTGGAGAGCGGCCAAATAGAAATAAACTTGCAAGAAGAACCAGAATGGTGGGCAAGTCCGCCTTTGAAGAAATCCCTGCCCTGTTTCCACTGGCGCTCTGTGGACGGAAGGCGAAGTGGTCGGATGAAGGAGTCGTCAATACTGAAGGCCTCGAGTCGATTAATGAATGGTGAGTAGACTAAGGGAATGGCAAAATAAAGGGACGAGATTGTAATAATTTTGAGTAAGGGGAAATAATTGTAGAGATAAGAGAGTCTGCCAAAAGATTCCAAATTCAAGGGAATTAGAAGGAGACATTTCAAACTCCAGTGGATTTAGGGTGAAATATAAAACGCATAGTCAGGACTGTGTAAGGTAATGTCTCAAACCCTGTACAGGGTAAAAAAGTAAAGGCGAGGGAAGAAGTGATCACAGTGTTTTATAAAGTGTAAATGTCTGACTAGTCTAAATATTGTCTGTTGAGTAAAATATCGAAGAGCGATACAAATTGTGAAGAATTGAAAAAGTAACAGTGAGTAAAGATAAAGTGTAGTAAAACGATTGGTGCCAATCAAAAGAATAGATAAGCCATTGAAACAAGAGGATTGAGCAGCGATTGATGGTGCTTGCTCATATTTGTTGTTTTAAAAATGTTGAAAAGTGTTGATTTAAGCCAAGGTAAAAGGTTTATTTAATGGTCTGGTAAGTATCGACAGTCAATTGAGACTTGTCATTATGGGGGATACTCCTCTCATGCACCTATGGAATACACTGCCAAAACCTATGCCCAAGCTCAAACAGTACAGTGCAGAATGGGTAAAGGATACAGCAGATAAAATGTTCATTCCGTGGCACAAAGGGGATCATTGTCAAGAGCGGCATTGCAACACATGACCACATACTTGCATGCTGCGTACACAGGGAGGAAATTAGAGAAAAGATTTGTGATTTTAGAGCTCTGGAAGCTGTATGAAGAGCAAAGAGAAGACCCGCCACCTGAGAAGTGGATGCTTAATCACCATAACGGGGAAGGCGTCAAGTCCTCAGTTCCTCTTATCCTGCCTCAATCAAATGGTGTTGCTACGGAAGAGATAGGAGTGTATCTTTTAAAGTAATTAAAATCAGTCCCAGTGTATAGTAATCCGATATATGAACGCCCCCCCCCCAATTAAAGTAGCGACGAAAGTCCGGATGAGAATAAAAGAAGGAAGAGATTTATAAGTTCATAGAAGACAAGGAACAAAAAAGTGAGCAGTCAAATTTGTCAACTGAAATAGACAGAGAGATTAAGAGATGGAAACGAGAAAAGGATACGGCTGATGAAGTACTGCTCGTGCGAAATGATTGAATGGGAGGACAGATATTACTCAAGATAGATGGGAAAGGTATTGAGGAGGTTAGGCAAAGAGAAGATAACGATGAACAAGAAAGGAAGGATAAGGAACGAGACAAAATATTGAAAGAGGATGAGTAAAAAAGGAAAAGCAGAGAGCGACAAGAGCAGATATATCAGGAGGAGCAAGAGAAAATTGAAAAATGGCCAGAAGAACAAAGAATGTACGACAACAGACAAAGAGCGATAGAAGAAAGGGACAGAAAGGAAAGAAGGAGAGAGGAGGAAGAAGCACAAAGACTAAAGGACAAAAATTACAGAGAAGAAGAGAAGAAGACGAAAAAAGGAAAGGAGTAAGGAGAGGAGAAGAACGTAGGCAAGAGGAAGAAAGAATTAGAAGGGATGCAAGAAAGCGAAGGGAAGTAGATGAAGTAGAATGAAAAAGGAGACAGTGAGGATTTGATGCCAGTCTCATTCATAAAGAACATATTAGGCCTAGCCCAGAAATACGATGGAACAGAGTGGAAGATATTCTGCCGATAAATTAAGTTATGCCAGGAGTATCTTGAGTAGCGCTAAAAGAAGAAAGATTTGATGTGGAAAGCATTGGAGAAAGGCTCAACAAGGTTTATCAACAGTTAGGATGAGGAAGGAAGTATAGAACTCAAGGGAACGGTGATCGATCCCCAGTACCTCAATTACGAAGTGAGGTAGGGAACTTGTTTAGTGATTAACGCAGGGCATTGTCCTTCAGCAGACTGAACTGAGACAAGAGTGAGGGGGTGATAGTCACACTAGTTGGGGCCTACACATATCAGACGAGGAAAGAGAGTCCGCTCTTGGAGCAGAAGGAGAAAATGTGTGCGCCCCTGAAGGAAGCCTGCAAATGGATAAGGAAGTGAGATGGTCGGATCTGGAACAACCTAAAGATAGAACGCCAGATAACATAGCATATCCTGAGCATCCTGAGGACGATCACATAGTGAGAAGGGAGATTCTCCAGCATATGTAAGCAGGTTAAGGTCATTACCGACAAGGAGACAAACAGGGACGAGTATCCCTGTCATGGATAGACTAATAGGGTGGTCTGACTATGGGATGGGGTTCACAGTTCCCTTTTTTAGAGAAAGGGGGAGTAAGACAGCAATACATTCCATTGCCACAGATGGACAAGGATAACTTAAGATGCAAGCTCCCTAGTTTGACTTCAGGGGCTGGGAAATGGATATACGAATTAGAGAAAATGACAGGAGGAAATACGCTGGCCATAGGAGACATCAAAGGTCTCCTGGCAGCCATTCTTGGAGAGAGGGCTGATGACATATGGAAAAGAGCGGGATATTCAAGTGTGACTGCACAGACAGCACATGATGGAGCGCTGTTTAATAATTGTAGAGCAGACGTTTGGAGGGCTCTCGGGGTACAATATCTTGACACATCAGATATGGGTGCAATTATGACTTGTAAAATGAAGGAAAATTAATACTCTAGTGCTTACATTCAGGATATTCAGGAGAAATGGCAACTTGAAACTTGCGAGCCGTGGGAAAAGATAGTGGCATTATTTTACCACATTTTATGTCAGTGGTTGCCTGAACCAGTACGGAGGCAGATGAAAAAAACAAGTAGGGATGGAAGTGCAGCCATGGGCTGAGATACAGTTGACAATAGTCCACCATTGTCGGTTATTACAAGAGAAAAACAAGAACAAAGATGAGAATAGAAAGATCGAGGAAGCCAGGTTAGTTCAGAAAATATTGTCTAAAATTGCCATAGAAGGGGCAGTACTGACAAGTGGAGAAGGATTGGGAATGCAGGAAGCAATAGGTACATCACAGGCAAATAATTTCTGCCCGATGGACCAAGGTGGATATGGGTTTACGCCACAAGGCAGAGGTATGGGTTATAGAGGAAGAGGAGGGGGATTTCAGAAGAACGAAGGTGGGTTTAAAAATACACAGAATGAGAACCAGAGTACTCAGGGAAGATTTAACCAAGGAGGGATTAACAGCAGGGTTTCTCCAGTATGTTGAAATTGTGGAATGACAGGACATATTGCGCGTGTATGTGGGAGCCAAGGGAATGCACAAAATAGCAATTCTTCCAGAGGGGGGACAGCTTATCCTCCACCATACAGCACATAGACCAGAGAGAGCCTTGCCCAAGATCACACATCTTATCAGGGACAAGCACCGCAAGTACAGCAGGTGCAATAGCAGGGACAAGTACAAATGAATCTGCCACAAGGGCAGTCGCAACAAGCCCCTATGCAGACCCAGCAGTATGTGAATACAGTACAAGTATTGACACATAGAATAGGAGGTGTCATTGTGGTAGGAGGAAATCCTTTCACAGGGGCAGGCATGAGCTTGTATCGACAATAGGACAGCTCACAGGATGACTTGATGTGTTCAGTACTATCTGTGACATCAGCACCCCAAGAGGAACCTAGGGTCGATGTGACAATAGGAGGCAAATCTTTTTCTTTACTTGTAGACACTGGAGCTATTTGTTCGTGTATATGAGAGGGAAAATATCCAATGTCATGTATTGCCATGACCGTTCAAGGGTTCTCTGGAGCTACAAGTCGAGTTCCTTTTACCGATACATTACCAGCCTCCATAGGAGAATGCGACATGTCTGTTCCTCTGTTATATTCATGACAGACAACGGTTAACATTTTAGGAAGAGACTTAATGACGAAACTTAACATGATAATTTCATTTACGGACCAAGGAATAGTGTGCTTCACTCCAGGAATACACTATTTAAAGATGGGAGAGTTCATACTGGCATTCACAGAGCAAGTGGCTCTGCGAGGTTTTCCAGTAGACCCGAGATTATTTTATATGGCTTAAGTATTTTATTGACATGGCTACCTGGCCTGGTAGGAAAAATGTAATTGTGAAGATACCTGATGAGTTTTTATTTAGACCACAAATACCCATGGATGAGGAGGGTGGACAGACTATTCCTATAGAGCTGGAAGCAGCTAAAGTACAAAAAGAAATGGCAATGCTCAAAGGAGTAGACGATAAGGGTAGACCATGGAGAACACTGATAGCTCTTGAGGAAGGGTACAGATTGACTAACATAACTGATGATGATATGTTCGGACATGACCGAAGCGATGATGAAGTAATGTTCTTCATGAGCATTACGTACTGGATAAGGATAGAGAAAAGGGAAGTTCCCCAAAGAATGACGATAATGCGACAGTGACCAGCATTCTTTCAGGAGGATCTTGAAAAAGTGCTGATTGCCCTATGGACCGCAGGCCCTTATGACGCAGGTTTATTGAAGGAGATGGAGGATGTTAAAATAAAGGTTAAACCAGGAGCTTTTTTACTCTGAGCAAAACAGTACCCCATGTTTCGAGAAGCTGATGAAGGTATATTTCAGACTATCTAAGCACTGATGAATCAGGAGATTCTGTTTCCGTCAGAGTCATTGTGTCATACCGCAGTGTATCCGATTAAAAAATCTAAAGGAGGTCCATGGAGATTTATCCAGGATTCCAGACCTCTTAACCAGATTGTAGATGCTGAGTTTCCTTTAGTTCCTAATCCGGCGACAATATTGTGTAGTATCCCAGTAGAAGCTCGATATTTCACAGTGATCAATTTGAAAAATGTGTTTTTCACGATCCCATTGCATAATGACTTGACTTTATTTACGTTTCACCAAAAAAGTCTAAAACACACTGGTTTGCCTCAAGGGTACTGTGAGTCCCCATCAATTTTTAACAGAGTCCTAAAGATTGATCTAGGCAAAATGGATCTCGAAAGTGTGGTGATACAATAAGTAGATGACCAATTGATTTGCAGCAAAACAGAGGATGATTGCAGACCGGACACTCTCTGATTAATGACTATTGTAGCAGATAAGGGATATAAGGCGGATGTTGTGTCTTGACTGTCGTGTAGTCAGAAGAGTCCTCTGTCCACAAGTGCCACACAGAGAGAATCTAAATCACTCTCTGTACAACCTTTGAGGCCACAGGTGGGAGATGATCTTCCGGACCCGTGGACCTCTGGGAACCCTGAACCACTGTAAATAAAGCACTGGTTAAGTAACAAGCTTAAAACAGCAATAACAAACCAGACAACAAGGAAGTGGAACGGTCTTACCAATAAGTGGCCGTGGAGTATCTGCTACACCTATAGAGGAGGTTCCGGGATCCAGCAAGGCTGTTTCCATTTGCAGGGCAATAGATGACACTGAGCTGCGTGTGCCGGGCCCACCTGCTGCCAGAATCCGGACAAGGAAGCTGAGCAGAACGTAGTACCAAAGGGTTAAGGAAGTAGAATGTCCAGAAGGCAGTCCGTGAATCGTAACAAAGAATCCAATGAAGCAAGAGCCAGAAGCCAGGGGAAATCCGATATCAGCCCGTAGAGTAATCCGAGGTCAGTGTCCAAGTAGTCCGTAGGAATAACTGTAGCGCCGAAAAGGTGTCCAAATAAAAAGCAGTGAAGCACCGAAGTGTTGTGATGCGGCTGTTTAAATACCGGCGCTGCCTATTACCTTCCGGTCACATAAGTCGCAACCGCATCACGTGAGCGTAACTTAGAAACAAGTGAGCGGGAGATGCTGGTCATGTGACACGGAAGAAGCCGGTCTTGCAGTCGCCAAGGGACACGCCAATGGAACGGAATCTCCGCGAGTAGGCAGCATGTCGAACCATGCGCGGTGGCACATGGGGACTCGGGGAAAACACAAGTGAGTCCCGGAACCGGGGAGGAGGACGGGATGGAGTGGAGGTGCGAGGACGGGCAGGGGGAACACTAGGAACACTGAGGGGTGAGTGTGTGGAGTGCGTGACAGCGGACAAGGAAAGGTTATAATACTGTCAAGAAGAATTGTTATACATAGGACAATTGATTTTGCATGAAGGAAAGAAAGTGACACCTGAGAGAGCTGAGGCAATCATAAAAACATCAAAACCAAGCACAGTAAGACTGATGCAACAATTCTTGGGTTTGTGCAATTACGTTAGAGCCTCAGTGTTTGATTATAGTACATACACAAGGCCACTTCTGCTAGCATTAAAGAAAGCACACGTTGGTAAAAACTAAATTAGAATGGATTGAACAAATGGAGGAAGGATTTGAAGAATTGAAAAAAGCAACTTGCACAGCCCCAGTTTTAGGAATTCCCAATTATGTTGAGGAATTTTATTTGTTTTCACAAACAGATGGGTCAGTAATCACAATAGTGCTTACACAAAGAACCACATTAGGGTGCAAACCTCAGGTGTATTACAGTGGAATTTTAGACTCAGTTATGAGAAGACACTCCCCTTGCGAAAAATCTTTGGCAGCCACCGCGTTTGCAATTGAGAAGTCGACAAGTATTGTAATGGGCTGCTCTATGACCCTTTACGTGGAGCATGCTCTATTTGCCATTCTAGAGAAAACCAAGGGCACAATGACATCCTAAAGAGCTTCATCGTATGAGGTAATGATTTCCAACCCAACGGTTACAATGGTAAGATGTAAAATAGTAAACCCAGCCACATTCATAGCTGAACCCGTAAAAGAAGGTGATCATGTGCATGAATGTGCCAATTATGTTGATTTATATGATGATATACCCTGTGTGAAGGAAAATGCTTTAGCGGGAGGGGAAATTATTTTTATTGATGGTTCTTCGAAAATTGATCAGACTAGTGGGGAGAGGCATTCGGGATCTGCAGTAATAAGACACAGATTAAATGGAGAATTCAAAGTAGTAGCAAGTGCATGGCTACCATCTCATTTTTTCAGCGCAAATGGCAGAATTAGTAGCGCTTATTGTCGCACTTGAGAAAAATGAAGGGCAGGAAGTGACAGTGTACAGTGACTCCGCCTATGTGACGTCAACCGTACATGCAGGGTTGGCACGTTGGAAGAGGAGGGGCTACCTCCATGCAGGCTGGCTCTGCAGTGCAGCATGCATCCTTATTGGAGAGACTCATCAAGGCATTACAACTCCCAGTAGCCATAGCGGTCGATAAATGCGAAGCGCATACCATACTAAGCAAACAGATTTTATCTCTTGCGGGAACAAAGCCAAAAGGGTTATATGTTCTCCAGAAATTTCGAGTTTTGATATTGAGAGTATTAAAGAGAATTCAGTTACAACTTTGTTAGTACAAGAGGGGTTTAATAAATTGTCAATAACCCAATTGATAGAAATTCAGGGAAGCGCACCACAGGACGAGCAAGAAATGTGGAAGCAAAGGGGATGTTCTTTATACCACATGGAAGCATTATGGCGACAGGACAGCACTGGAAAACCAGTGATGCCAGTAATTTTATTGGAAGTCGCGCTTGAACAGCTGCATTAACCCGCACATGTAACTAGAGAAAGTCTTGCTGCTAATATTGCAAAAGAATGGTTCATTCCTAATTTGTTGAAACATGTTGCACTATTTATGGTGAATGGCATCATGTATCAAAGGTTTACTGCTGGCCATCCACTGGGAATGTTCAGAGGAGTAATACCTCGACTGAATGATCCGTTTCAGATATCTGTAATGGATATAGGTATCTGTTAGTGGCGGTGCGGCCATCCTCTAGGTGGATTGAGGTGGGATTGAGGTATCTGTTAGTGGTGGTGCGGCCATCCTCTAGGTGGATTGAGGTGGGTCTGTGTAGACACCCTGATGCCACTGGCGCAGCGAAGTTTTTATTGCGCAAAGTATTCTCGAGGTGGGGAGTGTGTGAAGTATTAAGATCCGATAATGGGCCACATTTTGTCAATGAGCTATTCGAACAAATAGGACTTTAATTAAGTATAAAGCACAAGTTCTCTTCTACGTATCACCTGCAAGCAAACGGGATATGTGAGAGACTCAACAGCCTCCTCAAAGGAAGGATTGCCATGATTAAATTGACTTTGAAAAAGGGATGGCTGTATTGCCTATCCCTGGCCTTATATGCCTATTGGAATCAGCCAAGATCAGACCACCACCTCACCCCGCATGAGCTAGTGACAGGATGTCGAATGAGCATGCCCCTTACACCTCCGTCTAGGATTAGGAGTGATGCGCAGAGTGTAGCCAAAACTTTAGGTCATAAGATGCATGATTATTTGACATGTATGACTACCAGTATTTCTTTCATTTCAGATCAAGTCAAGCGTCAAGGGGGATGGTCTAAGAACACAGAAGAAGATAATTCGGCAACCAATCCAAGTGAACTATTACTACTACCTAAAATATATGTTGGCCACCTAGTTCTGATCAAGAATTTCACCAGCAAGTGGCATGAGCCATGTTTCCATGGCCGATTCTGTGTTGATGAAGTGTCCCCTTCTGCAGTTAAGGTACAAGGTAGAAGAGCTTGGTTGCATCTAAGCGACATGAAAGTTAATAAAGGCAAGACCTTCCTTCTCACCGTTGCTGATCCAGAAGCAAGACAAGAAGAAGAATGTCCATGTATGCAGACCCGATCGATGACTAAGAAGAAGGACGATAAAACAACGAGTGATTAACGTGTACTTGATTTGGACTGGAATTCAACTGACACTCCTTATATATATATATATATATATTTTAGCAGCAAGTGTGAGGACCTGCGGAGAATTCCAGAAATTTTGAAATGAACTTTTAGAAATAAATTAAAGCAGAGAATCATGCGCCAGAGTTATGCCTAAACGTCAGTTCTTGATCAGAAATTGGGAAAGAGATCAGTACCCAAATTCATTTTGTGGAGAATATTTGTTTTAAGTGGGAAAAGCACATGGTACCTGCTGACAGAGCCGTTCCTCGGCTTGTGGTTGCTATCTTTGTGTTCATACTTTAGTCTTACCATGTTCTTGTTAGAAGAGACGTTAATATTCACACTTTCTTACAGGATCCTTGAAACGGTCCAGTGATAAGAAGACTCCTTATTGCTATAATTGAGCAAATTATGCAGTTGCAGACATAAAATAAATTTGATGATTGTTCCTAAAATGATTAATGAAGAAGATGGCATGATCATAGAGAGTGAACAAATTCAGCAATCAGTAGCATGGCGCGAGAAATAGTTGCCCAGATTTTCATGCATGATATATATTTTCATGATTGTTCTTGTCTCTCTGTTCCTCATCTTTCACAGCCTCTATCATCTTAATGTTTCTACCGAAGAAAGAGATCTTATGGTTTGCCCCACTATGCAAATGAATAATAACAAATTTCCTGATCTCTATAAGTATATTGGGAGAACTACAAGAGATGCAGAGGAATACAATGAAGGGATAAATACATATTTAGATACTGCAGCTCATCTGGGAATAACATGTGGTATCAAAACATGAAAAAGGTAGGGGAAACAGCATCTGATGAGAGTTGCTATGTCTGCTCTCTCATCCCCTATTCCATGATTACAGTAAGGACTTTCATTTTGAAGGAGGCTTCAGAACAAGATGCGAAGTGCCGCAGCCATCTTGCAGCATGTACTACTCAAGGACAGATTCAAGGAAGTTGGGTGACCTTGGACAGAGATCAAAATTGTCATTTCCATAACAGGATGACTATATCAAGACCACTCAAATGGAGAAGGAGCCTGGGTGGAAGAGCAAGATGCTACTATACTCTGCTGCAGGACAGGATGAGGTGATCATTGAAGAAATGAAGAGAATTAATTGTCCTGATGTGATAGAAATAGCAGGATCATCTGGATGTTGCGAACAAACCCAAATGTTGATCTATGGATGAGTGCATACCAAGAAGGGTTGAGAATAAGGAATGGTATCCTGTGCAGCTCACCCTCTGAAGAAGGACTACGTGCAAGAATTGCAGAAAGTGAATGATGGAGGATTAAAGTCATGGTCCAAGCACTCCAAACTATTGACATGGATAGAAGACGAATGAGGCCCAGTAGTTGTAATCCCATTGGTTAATGCAACACTATCATTCTGAAGAAACGGAAAGAACCATGTGGGATATAACAAAGAATGCAAGACTACAATTAATGTCCATGGAATGGGAGAAGGGACAGGTGTCCTTTTGGAATGATATTGGGCGTGTGGATCTAGAGCCTATGTGCAGCCTATGTGAAGGATTGGGGCAGAGTGTGTTCCCTGGTACTCATTCATGTTCCAGCATTAGTGATTCCTCAGAGTGATCTGAACATTGGTGAATTTCCAAAAGTGGATGCCCATTTGTGAAAGAGAAGATCACTTTAACTCCTACGGATAAAAAGAGAACATTATTTCTCAGCCAAATCGATAGTGGCGTATGATAACATTCCTGAGGAACACAGGTTGTTCGGCAAGACTGCTATGATAATGACAACTATATTCATGCCTGGAATTCAGACAGTAGCAAATGCCAAATGGTTACAAATCACCAGATGGGAGATTTTGCAGACAATCAATGCTACCATAAAGGGATTCAAGGCCATTAAAGAAGAGCTGAGGACCATACGACTGATGATCCTCCTGAATCGATATGTCCTTGATAGGATCACAGCGATGCAAGGAAGAGTTTGCGCCAAAATAGGGCCATCATGTTGCACATTTGCACCTTCTCACGATGACCAGAATGGAACCTTCACAGAGGCCATAACGTTGTTGATAGACCTGCATGCCAAGATGGAAGACGAAACAGATGACATTGAAGATGACAGCTGGTCTGCCTCCCGGTTCTCGTGGATTCTACAGTGGTTGGCAAATATATTTTAGTTTCTTGGAGTAATACTGGTTTTAGTAATGTTTGGATTCTGTGTAGTCAGGATGGTAATTACCCAATACAAGAAAACATCAAAGAAGGTGGTAGGGATGAAGATCATGATCGATGTCAAACCTGAACCAAACACTAAGGAGCTGACTGATGAAGCTGTCAGGAAATACATAGAAGCCAGCATTGTAGCACCTGAGGGAATGAAGTTCCTATATCTAAAGAATCATAAGAGGTACATGGGATGATGGGTCTATTGTACCCCGAATGGACAATGTAACTACATGACCTGGAGTGTAGTTAAACATGTCAAATCAGCAGGCATCCTGAGCGGGGTGATGAAGATATGCACGCCAAAGAAACACTTCTTCAAGAGAAAATACTGGGATGTGGAAACAATTTAGGAGCTGGTTGAGGAGTCGACCAGAGGGGGGAATGTAGAGGAGCAGCTGCATGCCTCTGCAGGAAACCCTTCCCCCTTAACCCCCATATTTTGGAGACCAGATATTGTGCCGTGTTTGACACCTGCAGTTGTGCCAATACACAACATGTGATTGAAAGAAGATACCCGTTGAAACAACCCTACCGAATGTGTCACTGAAGTGATGACAACCTAAGGGAGGAACTCCCTGAAGGAATATGAAAAAGAGCAAAGAAAGAAAGTAGTGACGTCACAAGAGACATGTATGACGTCCCGAGATACTGGCTGAAGAGGATGTATGGATACTACAGAAACTAATGATGAAGTAAAGAATCAAGAGAACCTTTAAATAGGAAAAAGAAGATTACGCTTGCACAAAGTGCTGAAGAGAATCAACAATTTAATAATTGTACAGACACTGAAATGCAAGTAGACTAAGTCATCATAGAAGCTGGCTATACGTAGTGAATAAAATGCAGGCAAAGCCGCCATTATATAGAAGCTGGACATCGGTATCATGAATTTAGTAAGCCAGGACCCATGAAGAGGGAAGGGAAAACTGTGTTGCAGCAAGGATAAGCTGAATCGTGGAGCTGCATGGTGAGGTTGTCTGGCTTGGAGTCAAGACTGAAGCAGTCAAGGTCAGCTCTCTATTCTGGAAAGGAGCGAACGTGCGAAGGATGAATCATCCCTTGTTAAGATGCAAAGAAAGAACACCAAGAGTGCCAAGTTGAATTCATTTAAAACCTGCAAAAAGGACCAAATGGTGGTCTCCTGTCACGTGAGCCAAGGATGAAAATAGAGTTAGGATTTGGAGCCCCAGAACAGGATAGGGAGTGCCTACACTCCCATGTATTCTGAAGACAAGGATACTTTTGCAAGGCCAAGTTCAAAGACAATCTTCATCGCAGAAGGCTTGGCTGACGAGAGTTGCTGGGCTAATTGGGTGGGGAGGTAGAGTCATGCCCCATCTGCACCTGGATCTGGGCTTACGTCCTGCTAAGTGAACCGAATGTTCCAGACGTGGAACATGCGTGCCAACCAATTGTAGTGGTCCATTTAAAGAAGGACCTTATGGTTTGAAAACCAATGAGAAACTGTGCATCTAATATTTCTGAAGATGACGCTTTTGAGGTAGGCATATGTTGTCCACCTGACAGTGGGCAGCCAATCACAATCCTAGTTCCTATAGATAATATACTTAGATGTTCCCCTTAAGCCAATCCCGACCTTTAGTGGGTTTTTATTAATTGCCACGTAGTATGACATCACCTCTGACGTATTTTTGATATATAACCTTTGTTTTGTGAAAAGATCGCTGAGAGAAATCGAGCATACGTCCGGTGATGTTCGTTGTAACTCCCTGTTTTAGATCATTGTTAATAAAACAGTACTTTGCCATCTTAATGAGTTGGTTGAGTTATTTGGACTTGGAGTTATTCTGTGGGATCCCATCCATTACATGCAGGTTCCTAAAGGGCCTTAAGCTCACTCTTGTAAATATGTTAAGACGGGTAGCTAGAAAGTTTCACATCAGTGCAGTGAAGCCAACTGCACTGATTCACTATGGACTCATGTCAAGTGCTCTGCATGTTACGAGGTGCTGCTAATAAACACCTTACGATCATTCCAGCATCCTGTGTTGATCTGCCCACCACACACATTCTTAGCACCCGCGTAGGAAACTGCACATGTGCTAAGAGGTGGGGGTGAGAGGGAAGGGGAGGACTAGCAGGGAAGGGGAAGGGGTGCTGGCTAGAAGCACCCAGGCTGCTCGGAATGCAGATTCGTGTCAGACAAGGTAGCTGATTGGCCAGCGTTCCCTTCCAGGTCGCTAATGGTTTTTTTTGTAATGCATTTTCTTTCTTTGTGTTTTTGTAGGTCTTGGCAGTGCTGCTGAAAATGCAACAGTGAGGTGTGGAGTGGAGAAAAGGAAGGTATGGTGTTTTAATTGTGGGGGGTGTTCAAAATGGCACCGTGCATGGGTTGGGGGTGTAGAAAGGAGCAGGGGACATACTTACGCCACTTTTTTTTTACCCTCCGACCACTGCCTGGGGCTGTCATATGTGCTCACTAGGTTACAGATCTGTGCAGAAGCCTCATTTAACAACCAAGACATTTACCTCAGTGTGAACTCTTTGGCTTGCAAGTCACACACATATTTCTGCAGCAGGCAGGCTATCCCACTGAGCTATCTTACAGCAGACCTCTATAGGAAATACGTTAACAGGCTTAATTAGCTAAATGAGATTTTAATATCTGGTTTATAGGTTACCCAGGAGGACTCTCGGCAACAGACACATTAACCTACTGGGCTCTTTGCTAAATGTGGTAGTGTGGTGGAAACGGGGGGGGGTTGGGGGGAAGGAGTGGGGGGTGATGAGAGGAGGAAGAATGAGTGGGTCTCAAAAGAATATAGGGAAGACGGGGTTAAAGGTCAACGAAGACCTTGTATACCAAAGGGGGGTAACAACAGGGGGTCAGGGCATGATCTGTGAACAAAGGCATCGGGGCAATTAGCTTATTAGTTCCAGCAAAATGGCTGAAAGGAAACTGACAGCAGCCTTGAGCAAGGCCTGTAATCAGTGCACCCCGCGGATAAAAAGAGCGCTACAGGAGCGCGCTGTCAAAAAAGGTCTCTTCATAGCCTCAGAGTAACGAGAACAGCTCCCCTCTAAAGAAGAGCTTTCTGCACCCCCTGACTTCAAATAACGCCGCTTATAAAAGCATCGCTCCGTAGCCGCATCAAAAACATTCTTGAAAAAAAAATCACAAACCCCGCGATATCGGAACATCCACTCATTTGTAATCTTTTCGCAGCACCAGCGCATAAGGACAACGTCTCCAGAGAACAGCCTTCATAAACACGCGAGAACAGCCTGCATAAACACGCGAAAACAGCCTTCATAAACACGCGAGAACAGCCTTCATAATCACATCTCTCCACAGCCCTGAGCGCTATGACGACCCCCCGGCCACCCACTCGAGAGAACAGCCCTCATAAGCACATCTCTCCACAGCACCAGCACTATAACGACACCGCCTCGAGAGAACAGCCCCCATAATCACATCTCTCCACAGTCCCTCCGGTATAAGGACACCCCCTCGAGCCAACATCCTTCCTGATCACACCTCTCCACAGCACCAGCGCTATAAAGACACCGCATCGAGGGAACAGCCCCCATAAGCACATCTCTCCACAGCCCCAGCGCTATGACGACCCCCCGGCCACCCACTCGAGAGAATAGCCCCCATAAGCACATCTCTCCACAGCCCCAGCGGTATAAGGACACCCCCTCGAGAGAACAGCCCCCATAAGCACATCTCTCCACAGCACCAGCACTATAACGACACCGCCTCGAGAGAACAGCCCCCATAATCACATCTCTCCACAGTCCCTCCGGTATAAGGACACCCCCTCGAGCCAACATCCTTCCTGATCACAACTCTCCACAGCACCAGCGCTATAACGACACCGCATCGAGAGAACAGCCCCCATAAGCACATCTCTCCACAGCCCCAGCGCTATGACGACCCCCCCGGCCACCCACTCGAGAGAATAGCCCCCATAAGCACATCTCTCCACAGCCCCAGCGGTATAAGGACACCCCCTCGAGAGAACAGCCCCCATAAGCACATCTCTCCACAGCACCAGCACTATAACGACACCGCCTCGAGAGAACAGCCCCCATAATCACATCTCTCCACAGTCCCTCCGGTATAAGGACACCCCCTCGAGCCAACATCCTTCCTGATCACACCTCTCCACAGCACCAGCGCTATAACGACACCGCATCGAGAGAACAGCCCCCATAAGCACATCTCTCCACAGCCCCAGCGCTATGACGACCCCCCCGGCCACCCACTCGAGAGAATAGCCCCCATAAGCACATCTCTCCACAGCCCCAGCGATATAAGGACACCCCCTTGAGAGAACAGCCCCCATAAGCACATCTCTCCACAGCACCAGCGGTATAACGACACCCCATCGAGAGAACAGCCCCCATAAGCACATCTCTCCACAGCCCCGAGCGCTATGACGACCCCCGGCCACCCACTCGAGAGAACAGCCCTCATAAGCACATCTCTCCACAGTCCCTCCGGTATAAGGACTCCCCCTCGAGACAACAGCCTTCCTGTGCACATCTCTCCACAGCCCCAGCGCTATAAGGACACCCCCTCGAGAGAACAGCCTTCTTAAGCACATCTCTCCACAGCCCCAGCGCTATAAGGACACCCACTCGAGACAACAGCCTTCCTGAGCACACCTCTCCACAGCACGAGCGCTATAACGACACCCCCTCGAGAGAACAGCCTTCAAAAGCACATCTCTCCACAGCCCCAGCGCTATAACGAGCCCCCCCTACTCGAGAGAACAGCCCTCATAAGCCCATCTCTCCACAGCACCAGCGCTATAACAACACCACCTCGAGAGAACAGCATTCCTGAGCACACCTGTCCCCAGAACCAGCGGTATAAGGACACCCCCGAGAGAACCTCCTTCATAAGCTCATCTCTTCACAGCCCCAGCGCTATAACGACCCTACCGCCACCCCACCCCCACCACAGAGAGAACGGCCTTTATAAGAACATCTCCCCACAGCCCTGGCGCTATAAGGACGCCCCCTCGAGAGAACAGCCTTAGTGAGCACATCTCTCCACAGCCCTAGCGAGCCCCTCCCACTGGAAGTCATCTCCGTAACCGTTATGTGAATTTCAAGTGGTATAGCGCTGTGAGGATATTCTACCTGTCAGCGCATCATTCCTCCGCCCAAGTGCACCCTCCTCATTGAATAGTTTTTTTTCACATGAACAGTTCCTGAAATAAGTGTTATTTTCTGGTAAGTCCCTGTATCCCCTGACCCACAATCGATGCCATCACACCCCACTGTAGCCCTGAACCACGATGGCCACCGCCACAGCTTCAGTAAAGGCCCTGCACCCCCCTTAACCATGATCGTAGCCAACACGCTTCCAGTAAAGTGCCTGTGTCCCCTGAACAATGACTGGTGACATCACACGCCAGTAAAGTGCCTGTGTCCCCTGAACAATGACCGTTGACATCACACCCCAGTAAAGTGCCTGTGTCCCCTGAACAATGATCAGTGCTATCACACACCCGTAAAGTGCTTGCATCAACAGAACAATGATCAGTGGCGTCACACTCTGTAAAGTGCCTGTACCATGTGAACAATTATCAATGACCTCATACTCCAGTAAAGTGCCTGCACTCCACTCCAGTAAAGTGACTGTACCCCCTGAACAATGATCAGTGCCATCACACTCCAGTAAAGTGCCTATACCCCCTGGGCAATGATAGGTGCCATCACACTCCAGTAAAGTACCTGTACCGCTGAGCAATGATCAAGGCCATCACACTCAAGTAAACTGCCTGCATCCCCTGAACAATGATTGGCGCCATCTCACTCCAGTAAAGTTCCTGTACTTCCTGAACAATGATCAGTGAAATCCCCCACCAGTAAAGTACCTGCATCCAATGAACAATGATCAGTGACATCACACTCTAGCAAAGTGCCTGTACCCCCTGAGCAATGATCCATATCAGACTCCAGTAAAGTGCCTGTACCCCTGAACAATGATCAGTGCCATCACACGCCAGTAAAGTACTTGCTTCCACAGAACAATGATCAGTGATATCACACTCCGCAACGTGACTGTACCCTGTGAACAATTATCAGTGACATCATACTCCAGTAAAGTGCCTGCACTCCACTAAAGTGCCTGTACCCCCTGAACAATGACCAGTGCCATCACACTCCAGTAAAGTGCCTATACCCCCTGGGCAATGATAGGTGCCATCACATTCCAGTAAAGTACCTGTACCGCTGAGCAATGATCAAGGCCATCACACTCAAGTAAACTGCCTGCATCCCCTGAACAATGATTGGCGCCATCTCACTCCAGTAAAGTTCCTGTACTCCCTGAACAATGATCAGTGAAATCTCCCACCAGTAAAGTACCTGCATCCAATGAACAATGATCAGTGACATCACACTCTAGCAAAGTGCCTGTACCCCCTGAGCAATGATCCATATCAGACTCCAGTAAAGTGCCTGTACCCCTGAACAATGATCAGTGCCATCACACGCCAGTAAAGTACTTGCTTCCACAGAACAATGATCAGTGACATCACACTCCGCAACGTGCCTGTACCCTGTGAACAATTATCAGTGACATCATACTCCAGTAAAGTGCCTGCACTCCACTAAAGTGCCTGTACCCCCTGAACAATTACCAGTGCCATCACACTCCAGTAAAGTGCCTGTACCCCCTGAGCAATGATTGGTGCCATCACACTCCAGTAAAGTACCTGTACCCCCTGAGCAATGATCATGGCCATCACACTCCAGTAAACTGCCTGTACCCCCTGAACAATGATCTGTGCCATCACACTCCAGTAAAGTGCCTGCATCCATTGAACAATGATCAGTGCTATCACACGCCAGTAAAGAGCCTGTACCCCCTGTGAAGAACCAGAGGGGGGGGTCTGTACTTCCGCTCTCTATTTGGTAGAGGAGAGGCAAAGAGGACCCAAGCCAAGATTCTCAATAAGGTAGCAATGGGCAAGCAATCAAGGCCTAGCTTCTCGGGAGGTGATGTGGGCTGGTTCTTAAGTACAGTGTAGTCCCCAAGCACCCACAAAGGAATGTCCGCACACTTTATCGGTTAAAACACAGTCTTTATATAATTAATATTCAGGGTCATGTACAATATCACAATAACTCACTTTGTACTCGGTTATCTATAATGGCAAATATACAGTTCTACATGGTACCACAATTACTATTAGATATCTTTAAAGTGCCTCAACGGTACGGTTAAATAGCACACAAATCAGTTTGTAACGGAAACCAACAATAGAGGTAAGAGGAAAGCAGTTGGTTAAAACAATTGGCAGAATACTGGTCACTACCGTAAACACAGTTCTGTGTGGAGATCCCCTGACCTGGGCAACCTGTAGAATAAAGATACAAGCCCAGTCCATATATTGTCCACAAGAGGCTTCCCAATAGTTCTGCAAGGCCAAAGTACCTGGCGTTGTAGCGTTCCTCGTCGGGGAATCAACGGCCCTTCTTGAGTGTCCTCCCTTTAAGGCAGGAGTCACGTGTCGTCGAACGTCCGACGGAGAACAGGGTGAGCTAGGATGGTGAAGTGTCAGCTTTGTTCCTAGCGGTGCTCGTTGACGGGGAAGCATAAACGTCCTGCAAGGAAGAGGCATGCGGGGCACCTCGGTGTCAATAGTTCTGGACCGCAAAGAGTTTGAAGAACTGTGGCCCAGCAAGGGCGTCGAGTCGTCAGCGTCTCTGCGGTCTTTGGGTGGCGGGAAACCCACCGGTGGATAATCCTCGGCGCATCGACAGTCTGGCCTTCTCCAGCAGGATACAGCGGCGACGATGCGGACGAGAGCGTCCTTGGATCAAGAGTTCTTAGGCAAACGGGAGCACGGCGGCTCCGGTCGGCGATGGCAGTCATCGACAGTGGCGGACAACAGTCCGGGCGCTTCTCCTTGGGATTCCGCAGCAGTCCCCATCTCGGGTCGGCAACCTGTCGAAGGTCTGTCTACCAGGGATCTTTGGCAAAAATCAGCTAGTGCACAATGGTCCCTAGTAGCTTGGGAAGAGGGCGCCTTACCAGGTCCTCTCTGGGTCAGTCATCGGGGGCACAGCAGCTTTCAGATTGTGAAGGAGAGCAACAGCAATTCTTCTTGTCCAGCAGGGCTTCAAAGTCAAGCTTCAGTTTCACTCCAGTTACTCGTCGTAGTGGACTTCAGCTTCTGAACACGATTCCTAGCAGTGAGAGGTCCCCAGATATACTGTTGATCTCCCATTCATTCCACTGGGTCATACTCAAGCATCCAATCACGGCGAAGGGCATTCACGCAGGTAGGCAGCCAATCAGGTGCATAGTGCATTCAGGCCATTCACTTCTCTACAGACACTCACAACAAGTTATGTGTATTGGGACAAGTACCCAGCCATTCAACACTCCACACTGCATTTATACCAGTTTTGGGCAGGGCTGTCTCAGTCATTGTGTCAAACACCAGATACTAGACACCCACAACACAGAATGCGTAGTTGTCACACACTCCATTCACCCAGGTCCCACCCACAGGTGTACCCACAACATACGGTTGTTAGGAAGGCTCCAGCCAGTCTGGTCAGCACTTCCCCACACAACCATATATGGAACTTCCCCCCAACAGCCAGTCAGGTGGAAGGGACAGAGTCAGGGCTTCCCAGGACTTCGGGAAGATCAAGGTAACAGGTGATGGAAGGCAATATGCCACGGGGGCCATCTTGTCTCCATCAGGAATCTACCTATTCCAATGACAGGGCCTGGGCATCCCAAAATGGAGGACGCTTAGGGCACCCGTAAATTCAGCACGGAGCTGCCACCAGCCCGTAACCTGCTCTTTGGGCCACACACAGGTGCCCAAAAACATACACTAGGGCCACAGGGTTGTACCCCCTCACATGGGTGCCATAAGGGTATCCCATGGGTCTGTTCACCAAAACCAAAGGAGAGAGCTGCACCACCAGGAGTCCCTCATGAACTCCTGCGCGGAAAACACGACAGAACACACAATAAAAGGCAGTAAAGGACAAGGATACGGAGGCCCTGTCCCTCTGGTGCATTTCCAGCATCACACCTCTTGAACAATGATCAGTGCCATCACACGCCAATAAAGTGCATGCATCCACAGAACAATGAACAGTGACATCACACTCTGTAAAGTGCCTGTACCCCACTCCAGTAAAGTGCCTGTACCCCCGAACAATGATCGGTGCCATCAAACTCCAGTACTCCCGAGCAATGTTTGGTGACATCACACGCCAGCAAAATGCCTGTATCCCCTGAAGAATGATCAGTGCCATCACACTCTAGTAAAGTGCCTGCATCCATTGAACAATGGTCGGTGTCATCACACTCCAGCAAAGTGCCAGTACCCCCTGAAAAATGATCAGTTCCATCACACTCCAGCAAAGTGCCTGTACCCCCTGAACAATGATTGGTGACATCACACTCCAGTAAACTGCCTATATCCCCTGAACAATGATCAGTGCCATTGCATGCAAGCAAAGTGCCTGTATCCCCAGAACAATGATCTGTGCCATCATACTCCAGTAAAGTGCCTGCATCCATTGAACAATGATCGGTGCCATCACACACCAGTAAAGTGCCTGTACCCCCCGAGCAATGATAGGTGCCATCACACTCCAGTAAAGTACCTGTACCCCTGAGCAATGATCAGGACCATCACACTCCAGTAAACTGCCTGTATCCCCTGAACAATGATTGGTGCCATCTCACTCCAGTAAAGTGCCTGTACTCCCTGAACAATGATCAGCGACATCACACACCAGTAAAGTGCCTGCATCCAATGAACAATGATCAGTGACATCACACTCCAGCAAAGTGCCTGTACCCCCTGAACAATGATCAGTTCCATCACACTCCAGCAAAGTGCTTGCACCCCTTGAACAATGATCTGTGCCATCACACGCCAGTAAAGTGCCTGCATCCACTGAACAATGATAAGTGACATCACATGCCAGTAAAGTGCCGGTACGCCCGAACAATGATCGATGACATCCCACTCCAGTAAACTGCCTATATCCCCTGAACAATGATACATGCCTTCACACGCCAGCAAAGTGCCTGTATCCCCCGAACAATGATCGGTGCCATAACACGCCAGTAAAAAGCCTGTACCCTCTGAACAATGATCAGTGCCATCACACGCCTTTAAAGTGCATGCATCAACAGAACAATTAACAGTGACATCACACTCCGTAAAGTGTCTGTACCCCACTCCAGAAAAGTTCCTGTACCCCCTGAACAATGATCGGTCCATCACACTCCAGTAAAGTGCCTGTATCCCCTGAGCAATGATGGTGACATCACACGCCTGCAAAGTGCCTGTATCCCCTGAACAATGATCAGTGATATCACACTCCAGTAAAGTGCCTGCATCCTTTGAACAATGATCGGTGCCATCACACACCAGTAAAGTGCGTCTACCCCCTGAACAATGATCAGTGCCATCACATGCCAGTAAAGTGCATGCATCCACAGAACAATGAACAGTGACATCACACTCAGTAAAGTGCCTGTACCCCACTCCAGTAAAGTACCTGTACCCCCTGAACAATGATCGGTACCATCACACTCTAGTAAAGTGCCTGTACCCCCTGAGCAATTTTTGGTGACATCACACACCAGCAAAGTGCATGTATCCCCTGAACAATGATCGGTGACATCACACTCCAGTAAACTCCCTGTTTTCCCCGAACAATGATCGGTGACATCACATTCCAGTACAGTGCCTGTACCCCCTGAACAATGATCAGTGCCATCACACTCCAGTAAAGTGCCTGCATCCATTGAACAATGATCGGTGACATCACACTCCAGTAAACTGCCTGTATCCCCTGAGCCATGATTGGTGACATCACACACCAGCAAAGTGCCTGCATCCACTGAACAATGATCAGTGACATCACACTCCAGCTAAGTGCCTGTACCCCTGAACAATGATCTATGCCATCACACGCCAGTAAAGTGCCTGCATCCACTGAACAATGATCAGTGACATCACACGCCAGTAAAGTGCCGGTACGCCCGAACAATGATCGATGACATCCCACTCCAGTAAACTGCCTATATCCCCTGAACAATGATACGTGCCTTCACACGCCAGCAAAGTGCCTGTATCCCCCGAACAATGATCGGTGCCATAACACGCCAGTAAAAAGCCTGTACCCTCTGAACAATGATCAGTGCCATCACACGCCTTTAAAGTGCATGCATCGACAGAACAATGAACAGTGACATCACACTCCGTAAAGTGTCTGTACCCCACTCCAGAAAAGTTCCTGTACCCCCTGAACAATGATCGGTCCATCACACTCCAGTAAAGTGCCTGTATCCCCTGAGCAATGATGGTGACATCACACGCCTGCAAAGTGCCTGTATCCCCTGAACAATGATCAGTGATATCACACTCCAGTAAAGTGCCTGCATCCTTTGAACAATGATCGGTGCCATCACACACCAGTAAAGTGCCTCTACCCCCTGAACAATGATCAGTGCCATCACATGCCAGTAAAGTGCATGCATCCACAGAATAATGAACAGTGACATCACACTCAGTAAAGTGCCTGTACCCCACTCCAGTAAAGTACCTGTACCCACTGAACAATGATCGGTACCATCACACTCTAGTAAAGTGCCTGTACCCCCTGAGCAATGATTGGTGACATCACACACCAGCAAAGTGCCTGTATCCCCTGAACAATGATTGGTGACATCACACTCCAGTAAACTCCCTGTATCCCCCGAACAATGATCGGTGACATCACATTCCAGTACAGTGCCTGTACCCCCTGAACAATGATCAGTGCCATCACACTCCAGTAAAGTGCCTGCATCCATTGAACAATGATCGGTGACATCACACTCCAGTAAACTCCCTGTATCCCCTGAGCCATGATTGGTGACATCACACACCAGCAAAGAGCCTGCATCCACTGAACAATGATCAGTGACATCACACTCCAGCAAAGTGCCTGTACCCCTGAACAATGATCTATGCCATCACACGCCAGTAAAGTGCCTGCATCCACTGAACAATGATCAGTGACATCACACTCCAGTAAAGTGCCGGTACGCCCGAACAATGATCGATGACATCCCACTCCAGTAAACTGCATATATCACCCGAACAATTATCTGTGCCATCACACGCCAGAAAAGGGCCTGTATACCCTGAACAATGAGCTGTGCCATCAAACTGCCGTAAAGTGCCTGCATCCATTGAATAATGATCAGTGCCATCACACGTCAGTAAAGTGCCTGTACCCCCTGAACAATGATCAGTGCCATCACACGCCAGTAAAGTGCATGCATCCACAGAACAATGAACAGTGACATCACACTCCGTAAAGTGCCTGTGCCCCACTGCAGTAAAGTGCCTGTACCCCCTGAACAATGATCGGTGCCATCACACTCCAGTAAAGCGGCTGTACCCCCTGAGCAATGATTGGTGACATCACACTTAGCAAAGTGCCTGTACCCCCTGAACAGTGATCAGCGCCATCACACTCCGAATGAAGTCACTGTACTACACTGAACTGGGTGTGACCTGTCCAATCACACGCCCAATGAAGTCCCCATGCCACAATAGACACAAAGGGCTGCAGCACACTAGCATGCAGTGTCGGAATCCAGCCTGATTCATGTAATTATTTGCGTGTAAAACGGGGATCTGCGTGGCATTCTGCCCGCAAATCCCCATTGGGCAAACTGGGATTTGCGTGCAGAATGGCACGCAAATCCCTGTTTTACACGAAAATAATTACATGAATCAGGTAGGTTAGGAGTGATTACATTCAATTTATGGAAGTTGAAGGCAGAAGGCAGCACTCTTCTGTGACACTCAGCCACTGGGGGCGGGGTGGATGGGGTCAGGGACGGGCACTGATAGGAAAGGATTGCTACAGAAACAGCTTGTCAAATCTCTCGCCCCTAAAAGCAGAGTATTTAAAAATCAATAAATCATGAAAAGTCAACAGAAACAAACATTGCAGAGGGCAGAAGCCTGCCCTGCCCATGCCAATTTATACCCCTATGACAACGCCAACATGCCTTGCTCGGCTTTTAGATGGCTCCCACCTCCCACCGATGAGCACCTCTCTGTGAAACTAAATATCCTCTTCATGGGGTAAGATATGGATTGAATGCGGCAACAGAAAGCGTAATAGATATTCAGTATCCTGGTCCCAGAGAAAGGTGTGGGACAGCAGCTCAATGGGTTAATGCACCTGACACCGCTATCTACAGTCCCTGGTGAGATACTGATACAGGTTTGCTTGCTATGCTGGGACCTGCAGTCACTTCACAGCACCCCGGGAGTGCCCTGCTTGATTCCCAGCACAACTAACTTATCAAAATACACTGCCCCCCCCCCATGCGTCACTTTTTTTCCCTTCATTTTTTACAGTACATTTGGGAGCAGAGACAGCTTGTGTACGGGGGATTACAGAGGCCGGAGCGCACAAAGAAAAGTCACAGCTGATGGTGGGTGTGCAGGCATGTGGGGGGCACTGGGTGTGCGCTGGTCACTCATGGCCCTACTGGCAAGCTGCTTTTTCAAAATGTCCTCCAACCCATGAAAATGTTGAGGCTTGCTCTGCCCCTGCTTGCACGGAAGTCCCTCTAGCACAATGGACAGCTATAAGCGACAGTGCACCAAGCCGCTCCACCCTCATCGCCAAAGAGGTCCCTGTGGCACAGAGAGTTGTGCTCGGTGGCCCAACGAGAAGTCTCTGTGTGAGGAATTCGACCATGTGCATGGTGGGTGTGTGCTCACCTGGGCTTTTTTGAAATTTTAAATGAAATTGAACGTCCGAAAAATGTGTGGGGTTAATCCGCACAGATTTTCCTATTCTCACCACACGACATACACATAGACATGTGCACTCTGGGTGGACCCATCCTACAGGCGCTGTCCACCGTGTCATATTTAGTTGGGAAATGACAGCCAAGAGTACATCAAGCCATCTCAGAAGGGGGAGGGCAAAACCTTCCACCTACCATGGCCAGCCTAATTAAATAACAAAGGCTCCATGGATCCGCCCTGCTCTTTTGTTAGCTCTTCTGGTGGCAGCTTCACATACTAACAAGGGTTAATTCAAACAGCCCACAGGGGGCTTGGTTGCAAGATAAACAAAAGACAGGAAAACCACAACAACCTCTGATATGCACTGTGTTGACCTGATGCCAGCTCCCACCTCTCAGTATCAAGGACAGTGATATGTCATGTATGGGACAGCTGTTTACAGTAGTCATCCCCACAGGGGGACCCCATTCAGAAGGTACGAGTATGTGGTTTGGTGGTGACCGAAAGTCTGGTCTCACCGCAGCTTCAAGGGAGACCTGCCGCTTTAATCAGGAACCACAGAGAGCTCAAGTAACCAGAGAGACCCTTTGATCCACAACAGACTGGGAGATGGGTGGGACTTAGTATTACATGTATTCACCCCTTTACCTTTTCTGTTGCAAAGCACTCTGGTAAGGACCTTACTCAGGGAGGCTTAGCCTACACCAATCACTGTGGCCCATTGGCTTTAAAAGAGGGTCGAGACTCTCTTTTCGGAATGACTTTGCAAGGAGTAACAAGAAGAACTCATTTGGACCCTGGCTGAAGGTACAGTCTTCCTTACAGCTTCCACCAGTGAAGGAAGGCCAGGATTTCCAAAGAGGGAAGCAATAATCCTCCCTAAACATCTCCCAGGTAAGAGAGGAAGATACTGAATCCAGATGACCCCCCAGAACTGGTTCCCAGCAAGCACACAGCGTGCCCTACTAGACTCTACAGCAAGCTTCCTAGGTGGGAAGTGCCAGAGAGTCTCTGAAGCAAACCAAGGACAAGGCCGCTGCCTGCAACACTCTCCTCAGCTTTGGGACATCCGCCCTAAAGGACAACACTAGCCCAGTGAAGAAGCTAGGAGGAGTGCATCGACAAGCATCAACCAGCGTCCGTCTTAAAGGACATTTTCGAGCCAGTCAAGCCCCTCGAACTGCAACCAACTGCCCCGCTGACTGTTGTCACGCCGTAGTCGCTAATGTCGACTGAGACGCCTCGACCAGTGCTTCAGACCTGCCAATTAGCACTGAGACAACGATTCCTGACCCTGAGCCGCTGTGTAGGCCATCCTGCAGACATCCGTCCAGCCTCGCTCTCCGAACTGCCTGCCGTCTGATACCCGCATCTGTCTCCCATCTTGAACTCTGTCGCAGGAGCTGCAAAGCGCCCTTAAACCGGTTCGGCCCTGTTGAGCACCAAGAACTTCTATAAGCAGAAGGTACAATCTGGGTCTGTCCCCCTGGTCCTTCTCTGAAGGCCCCTTGTGACATTGCTCCCCTTTGTGCTGAAACCAAGTATCCTTGAACTACGGCCACTAATTGCTTTACTGACTACCCTCCTGTCAGTATTCAGAGTGTAAACCTTTTCCTTCTTGAAACTGTCTGTCCTCTGCATTCATTTACAGGTTGGGTTGTATTTTGTAGTGTGCTAGAACTGTCTGTTGAATAATAATAAAGACAATATTTTTATACAACCTTGACTGGACAGTCCCTTTTATCATTGGGTAATAATTGTATTTTCGCTGTTTTGCAACTAACCAACGATTCACGACCTTGCACAGGTAAGCCTGCCATTCCGTCCACGTTACCAACATTGGACAAGGAGGTTTATAATTTGCTTGTGTTTCCAATTTGTTCGGATCCCTTTTGGTGTACTAGTGGTGTGGGGCTGATTGATGGTTTAGAAACCGATATTCATCCCTGGACCACTGGTGCCCCGGAAGTTGGTTCGTCACACCCTGTTACCATATTGACCCACAATGGGTGGTACCACAGTGATCCACTATCAGAGTCCCTGTGCCGCATGTACAACATTGCACCAGTATGGGGCTGGTCGACACCATCTTTTTGACTAAGGCGCTCCACCTGGGGGGCCAGCACGACGAGCGCTTCAATAAAGTTCGCCAGTATCCAGGTCTGTGCCACATTAGGCACTGGTGGGTACAGCGGGTTATGAACCTCTACAAGGCAGAGGTCATGAGAAACTGTAGCAGCTCCACTCCCAGGAGCAAGACAACGGTCCATGTTGAGTTTTGGGTTAACGGTACAGTTGGACAGTGGATTGTCGAGGCAAGTCTGCGCTGTCTGTGGGGTGCGAGTGGGTGGGGGGGGGGTTGGCTTGAGGGCTTACATGAGTAATGGCTTGGCCCCGCTATATCCCACCCCCACCCCGCCCCCCGAGACTCCTAAAAGCCCCTTTGGCCTTAGTCAGGAAGATATCATGAGACCGGCCTCATAGCCGGGCTCGAGAAATGCCTGTCCTGGAAGAGCGTGAAAACATGTCCCCAGGGCTGCCAGGCGGGGGGCGGTGGGGGCCGCGTCATCCATGAAAGAAGACTTTGTTGTCCAAAAGGCACGGATAAATATCAGGCCGGGCCCATGTGATCTTGTCCCGGTTTTATTTAGCTGTCCAAGCCGCGCGCACATCCCTCCCCCAACCCGCACTCATGCCAGACTCTTCTTCGCTCCTCGTGAGGTGGAGTCACGCAGCCGTTGGCAGTGGCACTGGACACATGTTGTGAAGGTGTGGGGGCTGATGAGAAAGCTCTCTAGCCCTCTTGGCCGCAGAACAAGATGGAGGCTCCCGTGTCACAGGATCGGGCCCTCTACCAGTATATTCCCCATGACCCGAATTCTGGGCAAGGCCCCGAAAAAGTAATTTTGACTTTTACAATCCTTATGATTAGTCCCTTTAGGGCGATGTGGTGTCATAGTCACCCATTGGTTCTCCTGGACGTATACCATTCAGTTTATCAAATCCGTTCACCAGGGAACTCTTCAACATGGGGAAAGCCTATTTGGAGCAGAGACCAAGATGGCTGACATGTTACATCAAACCTCTTAACGCAGGCTGACATATGCCATTGCGTGGTGTGATGTTGCTGGGTAGTTGGGCAGTTTCCTACCGATGGGTGTTTCTAAAATGCCATAGGGTTGGGAAGATTGAGTCGAGTGTTAAGGCACAGTGAGGCTTCAATGCAAATTGAGCTTTGTCATGTGTCCACTTGTGATTTGTCATAAATTCAGTTTGGGCTCTGTGACAGACTCAGCTGGTGTTTTGTAATGAGCTGGATCATACTGCGCTTGTTGCATGCATGCATGTGTACATATACAGATACGCAGCGCAAACCTAGCTGGTAAGTGATAAGCAAAGTGTGTTTTTTATCAAGATGTGTAATTATCCAATAGCTATATTATGCTTTTTCCCTATGACCAGCCATACGGGACGCTTTCCTGAATTGGGCTTTCTGGCAAGAGAAGGCGTTGTGACCAAAGTTTCACAATGGAGCCCAGGTATAGACACACGGCTATGCCCACCCCTTCAGAACATGATAGCTCAATGAATAAGCTTCGAGGAAAATCATCTCATATTTTAAGCTACAAAGGGATTTGTGTAACACTTGTGGGCAATTTAAAACGGCCAAACCAACCTCGAAGGCACAGCTGATTTCTGCGGTGGAAAATTGAGCGAACACGAGACTCCCTAATCATTTGGGTGATACCTCGAGCGATAGCCATGTTCTGAATACCTGCCTAAACCTGGAACGGCAAGCAGAATGGCTCAATCCTAGTGAATTTTAGGACGTTCTGGCAACTCCACACCGGCTACTGGGGAAACAGGATCTACGTTCCCTTTTTAGAAATCTTGTTATAAAACTAACCCTCCCGAGGACATGCCACGGATCTAAGAGATCTCAAACCCTGCTAACTCCTCGTGCTTCACTCCCTAGTGCGGTTGTATGACAAGTCAAAGTACAAAGTGAAATACTCTGTGATATTAAATAACATTGGGTGATAAGACCCATACAGGTCTTGATAAACAACGTGATGTGAATAAAGAGAAGCTTGTAAATGAGCGGGGGTGGGAGGTGTTGTAAAGTAATGAATAGGGTCCACAAGAATCGGTCTATAGAAACCCCGATTTTTCCTTGGTAGATACAGAGGACCAAAGTAAGAGATGGCTTCCATGTAAGGAAAGGGAAACTCGGCAAAATGTGGCACACATTATGTATGATGATAGCTGATACTTTTATCAACAGGAACTTCTTAAGTAAAACACCAATAGGATTTACAGGAAATCAAAAACAAAAGAAGTGGAAGGTGTGGGAAACAAAAAAGGAAGCAGACAAAAAAGTGTAAAAACAGCAGGTCCTCATTAGCGGTAATGGGAATTGTTCTGTGGTAGAGAGCTCTAATGATTTGTATGAGCTGAAGCCAACTGGATCAGGTCCGCAGGACAATAAACACAAGTAGCCTACAACTCACACAAAGTCACAAGACAAAAGAAGGCTAAGCAGGTTAAGTTGGGGAATTTAAATTCTGAGAAAGTTATGGAGGAGTCTTCTGATTTACGAACACCCCGACCACTAATGTCATCAGTGCTAGAATTAGAAAACAGCAATGTGGCAGTAGTAGAATTACCGAGTGCTGTAGATGATTTATTTAGATACAGAGAAGAGAAAACACCTAGGAGTCCATGATGCAGGAAAGGCTAAAGGAGAGCAATTAAGATAGGACATGAAAGTCTTTACCAGAAAAGGTCCTCTTTAAAGGAACTGCTCTGGACTCTGTTGCTGTGTGGCTAGAACACTTATTCAATGTATTTATTGGTAATCCATTGAATAGGTGTCATGTTCTGCATCCTTTTAATGAGATCCCTAAATTGCACATTCCTACTACTAGTGATTTAGGCTTCACAGGATTTCTGGACCATAAAAAGGTGATAGTCGGTGAAAATCCACTGTGGGTCCCTAGAAAAAGGAGCACGACCTTGTAAGAAATGGAATCCTTCCGAGATATCGGATATGGTGTAGACCCTGCTAGCGAAGAAAAGAACGAATCAAAGGGTAATTTATATGAAGATTTCAAAGGAGTGACTACTCAGCTTAGAATTAAGTGTAAAGCTGGCAGCACTGACAGTCGAATTGTGGAGAAGTTCCTGGACGCCTCTTAACCTACAGTCGTTTTTGTAGAGGAGCAACTGAATGCCTCTGTAGGAAACCCTGTCCCCCTACCTCCCATATGTTGGAGACCTGAGATCGTGCCTTGTTTGACATCAGCAGTTGTGCCAATACTGCAGCTTGTGTTTGAGAGAAGCTGCCCATTGAGACAACCCTACCGAATGTATCCCCCAAGGGATGACAATTTGAGGGAGGAACTCCCTGAAGGAGTATGGGAAGGAGTAGAGAAAAGAAGCCAGTGATGCCAGAAAAGAGTATGTACAACATCCCAACATACTGGCTGAAGAAGATGTATAGATCCTGAAGAGACAAATGACCAAGTAAAGCATCAAGTGAACTTTTAAATGTGAAAAATGAGATTACAGGCAGGCATAGGTTGTCCACCTGACAGTGGGCAGTGGGCAGCCAATCACAATCCAAGTTCCTATCGAAAATATACTTCGATGTTCCCCTTAAGACGATCCCAACCCTTAGCAGGGTTTTCATTATTAACACATAGTATAATGTCACCTGTGATGTTTTTTTGATGTATAAACTATGTTTTGTGTGAAGATCGCTGTTTTAGATAATTGTTAATAAAACAGTACTTTCCCATCTTCCTGAGTTGATTCGTTGTAAACTCCCTGTTTTAGATCATAGTTAATAAAACACTACTTTGCCATATTCCTGAGTTGGTTCGGTTATTTGGATTTGGAGTTATTCTGTGTGATCCCATCCATTACATATGCACGATCCTAAAGGGCCCTAAACTCAGCTTACTGTACAGAGGTCCTAAGGAAGGCCAACCACGTTTCACCATTGTTTCTTACCATTCAAGCAGCTACAGTAGGTTTGTAAGTGAGGGTTAGGTACAAGATTTGCTCCAATTATATGAAATTACTATTTTAAAGGCGGTTTGGCTATGGGAATCCCCTTATTTGAATGGTTCCTTATGCACTTTCATTCCGGCTCAGAAAGGACCTCGCTAATGACCAAAAGGAAAGCTCCTGATATGAGTATTAAATAATTGGCTGCTTTATAGGGAGGAAACCAAGACATTTTGTTATTACGTGTTAGCTGTGATAGTCAAAATGGGTGCCCCCACGTTTTTGGGGAATGGTTGATTATTAACATGTATTAATCTCCCAGGAAAAGATGCTTTTGAAAATAATGCACACTTTAACATCAGGATTCGAGTTTTGGAGAATGCATCACTTAACCAACGAGATACTATTAGCGGGTGATCTAAGCTCTACATTTCCTAATGACTGTAGTAGTGATTATACTGAGGAAGTAGGGATAGAGAGGGAGTAGAAGGATAGAGGGGGAATACTTTCATTTTTTGGGAAGATGTGGGGATATCCCACTGGAGTACATCTGGAGAAATGGAAAAAAGCGTTTCACCTTTGATTTTTTGATGCTGAAGACATCAAGAGTGGTAGGAATCAAATGTAGTATTCCTTTAAAATATGGAAGACCTGGATGAATTAACAGGAAAGAAACATTGTTCAGAACAAAGAGGGATATTTTGAACAGGAATTCTTAACAGATCCAAGTTGTTTTTAAGCTACACTAAAATAAAAAGGGTAGGTGATGTTGTCCAAGTTCTGGTACGCAGAATATTATGAGGGCAAGAAAGTGAAACAAAATCATCAGAAATGTTGTAAAGAAATGAGGGAGAGGGGCTTTAATTTGACAATCCTGAGAAAGGGCGATTCTTCGACTTGGGGTGACTTTATGATCGAACAACACTTCATTAATCAGTATTATAAATATTGGATAAAATGATATAAGCGAGTGGCATTTTATACTAAATGAAAGTCTGATATATATGTTGGCAAAAATGGTACTAAAGGTTTTTTGGTGGTTAACTGTGGGAGTGGGCAGAGCTTGCTATGATTCCTTACGGGAGTTCGGACGAGGATACTCGCCCGTAGCACTCAAGGGGTCTCGATGAGGCGGTGGGATATGTACAAAGCCATCCTATAATGCAACTAACTTGGTGACATCATTTGAATGTTAATTATGTATCTTGTAATCGTCTTTATCTAGTTGACAAATCCCCTTTCCCTTCCTTATTGGAGGGGTTCCTTCTCGGGTAAAGAGGATTTGAACATCACTAATACCTTTAAGAACTCCAGGGACCCTTGTCCAGATGGGCTAGCTAATGACGTCATGATGTGTTAGTGACGCGATATGGTAACATCGAGGAAACTTCCCTGGATTGTGAAAAAGAGTTCTTATGATACACAGAAAACAAGCAATCATTCTGATCTGCAAAGCTATGGAATAGAAGCTCTTTTACTTGTAGAAAGTAACATCTTTTCTACAAGGTTAGTACAAGAGCATAATGGGTGGTTGAAGTAAAACAAGGTAACATAATTGCTAGGTTTCAGTCGGATTCCAGGCAAGGAACGGGGGCTTTCCATAATGGAAGATTTTGAACCTTTTAAAGGAAAGAGCTTTGAAGAAATCGTACCCCCTGCTGTTCTGCATCAATTGACCTGGTAGATATGGGACGATTGTGGTGGCAAATTAGATAACTGGAGGTCGACAAAGGTTTATTTAAGTGAATAATACTACTGCATTCAGCAGTAAGAATTAGATTAAATAATATAGGCTCCTTACTCAAGATCCCATAGAACCTGCAGGGGCAGAAGTGAGCGGGAACAGTCGGGAGCGTTGTTCCACTACTTTTATTTTTTACTGTTAACAGCTTCACTACTTTTTGCAACTATTTTCACCATTCCGGAACTGTTCTTTGTGAAGTTAAAGGACACATCTCCACTTTACCACCGGATATCAGTTACAGCTGAAGTGATATCTATTGGAACTCATTTGGCCTGCAAAGAGCATGGTTGCAACCCTTGAAAAACATGTAGCACGCTGCTCCTTTCCTTCCTACTCTGTCCACAACCAGAGTCAGAGTTCCACTACTTTTTTGGTACACTTCTACCACTGGCTGTAAGATCTGGAAGTCCAGGGACCATGCGCATTAAGAAGCAGCTGTTCACTGGTTTGGTTAGGGATGAGAGGATACTAGTGAAAGGGGACTTCTGGATACCATTGATGGGTCGGATACACATTTCTCTAGTGTTTGGCACAGCTGAATTTTGAAATAGTTTTAAGAGTCTATGGTAGCAATGTGATAATAGTTTATGATGGTTTTAAATATAGACAAGGTTAATACAGAGAATGATAGAGGATGAGATTGAAATTAATGTTATCATTTTAGACTGATTCTCTGGAAAGCAAAACAAAAATAAATAAAGATACATGCTGTAAGGGCAAGAGATGCATTTACAGGGCAAAAGGAACAAGGTCCAGTTGATAGGTGGGCGTATGGTTGCCATTCATTGACCAAGTGAGTGGGAGAAGGCAGAGCTCTGGGGAAAAGTGAAATGGGGGCTGAGGGGCCGCAGTTGGCCCACAGCCGGGTGCTCTTTGAAGCAGTATCTTTAATTCCATCCTGAAGTGTGGGAGGAGACGGGCTTTTCTGATGTTTGGTAGATTGCTACCTAGTTCAGGTGTATAGTACCAGACGGCTGTTTCCTGTTTTTCCTTTGCTTGGTTTCTAGTCTGCTGATGTTGTACTTGCTGGTGTTGTGCTGTTCACTGAACAACCAGAGTTTCTCGGTCAGGGACGAAAGGGGTGTTGGTTGCTAATGACTTATTGGTGATGCTGGCTGTCTTGAAGATGATTCAAGCTTGGAGAGTAAGCCACTGCAGTTTCCTAATATCAGCTGTTAAATGGTTGCATTTCCACACGCCCCTGATGCAGAAACATGGAGCATGGTAGACAGTTTTTAGTGGAGCCATGCTGGATGCTGGGCTGCTTGGGAGGAGGGTGGTGCCATTGTCAAGATGTAAGTGAACCATAGCCTGGACAGTAGGTCTAAAGGCTGTGGTGGGGAGGAACGCTTAGATTATGCCGATTGGGGAGGGCAGTGTCAGACTGTTTGCATTTTCTATGGTAACATGCATTTTGAAAAATGTGACAGAGTCAATGATGAAACTGAAGAACCTTATGTATGGCTAGAGTTGTAGTGGGAATCCATTGAGCTGTACCTCTGTGAGCCAGGCCTGGGTACAGATATGAGCATGCTTCAAGGGAATGTCAACCCACATTAGGAGGTTTTTGTGGTTGACACTGTCAAACATTGGGAGAGGTCGAGCAGGACCAGTGACCGTGATGTGGAGGGTATCACCAATGACCATGGATTGGCTTAGGGATGGCAAGAATTTACCTGGGTTCTGGTTTTGGCCCTTCTGTGTTCAGCTCTCAGTTGGATTTGCCTGCTGGCCCCAGATGAGTTTGGGTGCCCTCCTGAATTGAGTTTGGATTCGATTCTAGTTTCATTTGATACAGTTATGAAATCACTTTGAGCTTGTTGCTTTGGGATCTAATGAAGGTTGTGGTTGAGTTTTATCATGAACACAAGTAATGGAGTGGATTGACACCGACCTTCACCTTCTGCAACCTAGTGTTAATTTCACATAAGTTCACTTATCATTGTAGATGTCGCATGAAGGTGAAGGTCGGAATCAATCCACTCCATTACTTGTGTTTATTGTCAAAAGATACGCTGACATACCATTGCTAGCATGACCAGCAAGATGGCAGAATACTTAATCAACAGAGATGAAGAGTCCAATAATCTGTTCACTGCACGTGGCAGCAACGTGCATGCATTCACTAATATTACCACTAAACCAGAGGATCTAAGGTTCAAATTTATCAAGTTAGAACGAGCCTCCAAGAAAGAAATTGATAAGTATTGGGAGATCATATCTCTCAAAAACGACCTCACCAATCAACAAATACCTAGAGGTTTGCGAATATTAATCTTTCCTAATTTTACAAGTGATGACGATAAAGATCTTGCTGAACAGTGGGAACAGAATTTGGCTACCAGTTCCAGAAATATGTTAGAACTTCTTATTAAGCACGCGTCTAGAGAACACAAAAAAGTCACTACACTGATCAAGCCCATCAAGAAAGAAATTGTTGAAATGAAGTCTTTAGAAGTCACGAAAGAGAAGAACTATTTGAAATTAAATGAGATTTTAAAGGATTATCAGGATGAAATAAAATGTAGGAAACTAAGAAGAATTTTCAGAGATAAACGGGACTATCGTGAAGATAGAGTTTACACTTTCCATGAAAAATATAACAAATATACCAAATCCATATCTAAGACTAGTACACCCAATACGTCATCAGGTTCCTCAGACGCGGAGGACGCACCACCATCTACAGAAGATGCAGATGGGACAATTCCCATTCTGGAGAAATCTGGTTTCATTAACCAGAACCGCAGATATAAGAAGGGTAACAGGGATGTTCCCACAAAGCAAGTCCGTTTTCGTCTTCCTACCGTATCTCAGAGTGGTCCACCTATAATAGGAGGAGAGGAAGGAGGGGGAAGAGGAAACATTCAAAATCCTGACGCACAAGACCAATTCAGAAGACTCACACGAGCAAACACAAGAGATGCAAGGAATCGCAAATGAATAACTTGGTACTTAATCTATCAAACAAACAACTTACCTATGAAGAAGTTGCCGTCCTCAACAAAGGATTATCATTTGCTCCCACATGTAGATCTAACCTCATTGACTTACAAATTGATCTGTTTAAATACATAAGAAAATTGAAATTAAAAAAGTTTTTTGCCACCCAAATTAAGAGGCATGTGTCAGGACCAGCAAAAGCACAGGAAAGCCAACTAACTATGCGAGATATTAAAAACATACATATGCTAAGGGCCATTGAGGAGCCAGAAACAAATGAAATTACACATACACTGCAAGAACTCAAAGTTGTGTCAGGATCCATGACGGATGTTGAACTCAAGACGAAATCCAAATTCACACCTCAATTTGCACCAGAGAATGTTATCGATGTATTCTACAAGGCAGTACTTAATGACATTCATCGGTTAGCTCACAAAAATAACAGCTACAACAAAGTCAGTCATAATTTGAATTTATCTGAACAAAGAGCCTTAGAAAACCTCTAGAAAGACAGTAATATAGTAATTAAGGAGGCTGACAAAGGGGGCAACATTGTTGTTATGAACCGACAGGATTATTTAACTATGGCACATCAACACTTAGCGACCCCCGAGTGTTACGAAAAGCTACCATCCAATCCATATGCAAACATTGTCTCGGAATTACAGCAAATGATCAACCATTGGCACTGACAGGGCAATTTAACAGATGAAGAGAAAAAATACTTGTTCATCCAACATCCACGTATGCCTACAATGTATTTTTTGCCAAAGGTGCACAAAACCTATCAACTAATACCTGAAGGAAGGCCAATAGTCAGTGGCAATGGAGGAGCAACCAAACACATATCCGAATACATTGACAACCTTCTCAGTCCACAAGTACTTAAACTTAAGGCATATTTGAAAGACACCACTCATACAATACAGATCCTGAATAATATTCAGTGGCAACCTGAATTTATCTTTGCATCGCTTGATGTCCGAGCACAATATACCTCTATTCAACACCATTTAGCCATCCAAACCATATATTATGTGTATAAAGATACCAGCGCATCGCATTTTCACCAAATTCACATGCTAAAGGAAATGTTGAAAGCAACACTGGAATTGAATGTGTTTATCTTTAATGGAGACTACTACCACCAGTGACAGGGAGTGGCAATGGGTACAAAATATGCACCGGCATTATCCAATTTATTCATGGGGATGCTAGAGGACGATGTAGTCTACAATGACAGCCAATATAGCGAGCATGTAATTGTATGGGCGCGCTATATTGATGACATTCTTCTGATCTGGAGAGGAGAGAAGTAACTATTAGAACAATTCATAGAACGTATCAACACCAACAAATATGGAATACAGTTCACATCAGAAATAGACCCTGCATCAATTAATTACTTGGATCTCACAATCTACATAAAGGACAACCAAATATAAACCAAAACATTTCATAAACTGACTCAAGCAAATTCAACATTATATGCAACCAGTTGTCACTTACAAAGGGTCAAGGACAACATCCCAGCAGGAGAGTTCATTCGTGCAAGACGCAATTGCAAAGACCATTCGCAGTTTCAAAGAGAATGTGAGTTATTATCAACAAGATTTAAGCAAAGAGGCTAAAAAACAGGCATATCAAAAAAGCAGCAGATAAAGCTTTGGCGTTAAAATAGTCGGAAACCTTGTGCAAGAAACAAACTACAAAAAGTCAATCTGAAAATGTGAGATTTATTACAACATATTTGAATGACCACTCCATGATCAGGCAAATACTAAACTGGAATTGGCATTTATTACAATTGGATCCTGACCTGATGTCTTTTACAGATAAGAAACCCCAAATCGTGTTTACCACATCGAAAACATTGAGGAATATTGTTAGCCCTTCACTGCTCTCAAGCATCAGTGACAGCCAGCCATCCAACTGGCTCACCCCAGACAGTTTTGGGTTTAGGAAATGTGGGACATGTTCCATGTGTCCATATGCACATGCACCGGCAAGAAAATTTCAGGATCACCATGGAAGTTATTTGAACATTAAACAAAAAATTAACTGGCGTACTAAACATGTAGTATATACCATTATATGTATCTGTCACAAAGTATATATCGGAAGTACGATTCGCCAACTGCGCACAAGAATTTGCGAACATTTGGCAGGTATTGGCAGTCAAAATCAGAACTTACCACTAGCCGTACATTGGCAACAAGAACACCAAATGGCTGACAAAAAAGGGATCAGATTCATTGGTTTGAAACAGGAAAGACTTGGCACCAAAGGAGGAAACCTCGAACTAGCATTGAGACAATCAGAAGCCAGACTCATTTGTCAGTTTCAGACTTTGAAATTTGGTTTGAATAAGGACAGTGACATGTATTGCTTTTTATAATTCCAATTAATAATGTGATTCAATGTAAATTCTGCATACGTTAGTGTGAAAAGGTGCTAATGGTCAATGGATACATATGACCACTGCAATGATTCAAGATGATCTAATCTGTACAAAGCATGGCTGACCCATTATCAGGGTCGATATAGTTAATAATCTACTATTGTGCCAAGAGTAACCATCAAAATAGGCGAGGTGATGCATGAGACCATTTTACTAAGTACCTGTCTTAATGTATCCTATGCAAAATGCAATGCTAACTGGTATCTCGCCCGTGCATAATACATTGCATTTATATTTATGCATGTTTGACAATTAGGTCCTAATTATCGATATACCAACAACATTGCAAGGCTAAGATTATCTGTAATAAAATGTTGCCACTTAATGCATTATTAAAAATGGGTATCAGTAATACAAGATTTACGCACATTTATATTCTATTTATTACCGACATGAATCATAATGTGCACACTTAAACCTGATCGCAAAGTAACAGTGCAGTATGAAAACTTGTTCCGCCATTCAGGTAAATACTAGATAGCCTAAAAGATGGCTGACAGGGGCATGGCAATCAAGGAAGGACTACCTTGTTGCCATGACTCCCGCCATCAACACGAACGCCGAGTTTTTATAAAAGTATCGATGCAGCCAGGATGCAGGTTGATCCTTATACCTTGGACGCCCCCGACGATACGGTAAGTGTTTTCACCTTATTATGGGTTATACACTGGATATTGAGTGCACGCGCGTATGTCGTGGCATACGGCCGTAATACACGGCTTTTCTGCATCACGCACAGATGTTATGAAAAGTGCTAATTAGCGTTTTTGGGCAGCCTACGACGAAGCAGCCCAACGCAATGTGTGACATTAATGCTCTGAAAGCAAGCAACATTGTCTAAATAGTATCGGGTGTTTTTTCAAATAGTCAAACGATTGCAGTAACATATTCTTTCATGCATAACAATGCGCTTATAGTTATTTATAAAATACCGAAATAGCAGACAACCAGCCAATAGCTGAGGATAAAATAACGCAATAAGGTATATAATAAGACTCATTTCCTTTCAGGGATTTAACCCTTTTAATACATCTAGAACAGACGGAAAGATACTATCAAGTTGCATCATGTTAACAGGTAACTTGGTACAACTCATGTTAAAATGGTGTTGGAAGGTTTTCTGAGCCCATAATAAGTTGAAGTACTCATTATTGGTACTAAGTGTACTTTGAGACACAAATATAACTATTTTGGAGTATTTTAGACATTATCGCGTACATTTTGGATGCAAATGTTGGAAAGCAAGAGCATACGAATATAAGATTAGGTGTCCATTACATCATTAAACTCAGTACGTGGTAAGACAACCAACTGAAAACAGTAATAGTTCAGAAATATAAGTGCAGAAAGTTACATATAAAAATAATTCCCAAACAAAATGATTATTCTTATTGACTATGTTATTTCCATTTTGTCTTTTTCTCTTTTTTCTTTGTGCATGCTCGTTACCTTATACATCCTCCCTTTCGCCCATTCCTTATGCTTTCTGTCCATTAATTAACTTGTGACATGCATAATATCATTGTTGGCAAATTATGAAAATTAATGTCAATCTTTATTATTTACTGTTTTTCTTTGGTTTGTACACTTGACGAATTACAATGTCAAATTTGTAAACATATTTAACATCCCTGGTTTGAGAAAGGCACTATTTAATGTTGCCGAAAAACGTGTCACCATGAAGGGCACTCACAAATAAATCCTTACTTTGGAGATACTATTTAACAAGTTTGGTGCATTTGCACGAAAGAGAGTCTTTATTACGAGTTTTATCATGACTTGAACTTGGGATCTTTCATTGGCTGAGTTTGGGTTTGTTTCTAGGTTGTAATTCTGATTTTAGTTTAGACTTAGTTGTGTGTGGCGTTTGGGGGTAACTTTAGTTTTTGAGTACTATTCTAGTTTGACATCTAGTTTGACATCCACCATGGGTTCGTTTGCATTCTTCCTTAGTTTGGGTTTAGTTTCTCTCACAAATTAAGTTTGTATTCTACCTTGGGAGGTACATCATTTCTGCCTGGGTCACTCAGGGGTTTAGGTTCTGTTATGGCTTGGTTAGTGTTCTATTTGGGTTTGGTTTTGTTTCTGTCATGGGTTTAATTTGGTTCACTTATTGATTGATCTAGCTTCTGCTATCAGTTGACTTGGGGGTCAGTCTTCGGCTTGCCTTGGTGTCTGAGGTGGGTGACGTTTGGGTTCTGTAATTGATTGGCTTGGGTTTCTACAACAGATAGAGCTTGGGTTGTATTAGGGTTGGCTTGAGTCCTCCTGTAAATATGAGTTCTGCCATGGGTTGCAATTAAATATATCATGGGTTGAGTATGGATTCTGTTGTAGGCTGGTTTTGGTACAGTTTAGGTTGGCCTATGATTTTTTGGTAGGTTGGTTTGAGGTCTGTTTAGTTAACACCAGGCCCTGTTATAGGGTGAAGGTTTTCCTTTGTGGTGTGCTGCTTTACATTCCCTTTTTGACTGAATGTGAGTGCTGCTGTGGGTAGATTTTGGGGTTACATTTGGGTGCTGTATTGAGTGGAACTGGGTTTTGTCATGGGTTTAGCAAGGGTTCTGTCACGGGCTAGTTTGAACTCTGTTTCATGGGTTGTGTTTGGGTGCTGTCCTGGGTACTTTTCGGTTTCTCTCATGGGTTGAGCTTTGGTTATTGTGACAGGGTGACCGAGTTGAACCTGTCAAGGGGGATAGGATCCCTTCTCAAATTGGGGCAGGCGGCCTAGCAGGATGTTTTACAGAGCCAGTCATGGCCCAGGGGTGGGGCGAGGGAGTTGGGAGGGCCACAATCTCTGTCCTCTCCCATGTGGAGCCTTGTTAAAAGTACTAAGTACCATTTTTGATCATCCCATGTCTGGCATACAAAATACTTACCAGAGTTTTTTCTTTTCTCTTCCATGACAGCAGAGCCCAGTACACGCTGCAGACTGGCAAACCGGATGCTGTTGGCCACCGGAATAAAGATTTTGAAATTGACTGTTTTGGTCATGGGCCTCCATCATGAAACTTCATCGGACACGAGTTTGAGAAGGGGGCAGGGCTTAAGAGGCTCTTTTAAGCTAGGTTTGTATGACCCAACCCCTAGAGGAAGACATAGATTTGCTTGAGGAACCAAGTGGGTGCCAGAACCAATTGGAGGGCAGGGAGGGGAATATGAGAGGACATGGGAAACTAAGGAGTGTGGGTTGTCAGGTGAAGTCAAGGGAGGAGTAGGTGGACCGAGAGACCACGCAGAAGAAGGACGGTGCTACTGAGAGTGAAGGAGAATTACAGGGAGTGTGTGCAATGTGAGAGAAACTGATACTTGGGCATGAGAGTGTGTGTATGGTGATCGGAGAGAGTGTTTGAGGTTAAGGGTAAGAGTTGGGGAAATAAATGAATCTGAATGAGAAGGGTGAGTGAGAGAGTGAAAGGAGGCTGGTGGTGCGAGTAGGAAGGATGCAGTGGAGTGTAGCGTTGAAGTGGAGAATAATGGGTGGGGAGGGTAGTGGAGAGTAGTGGGTGGGGAGGGTAGTGAAGAGTAGTGGGAGGAGAGGGTAATGGAGAGTAGTGGTAGGAGAGGGTAGTGGAGAGTAGTGAGAGGAGATTGGAGAGTAGTGGAATTAGAGGGTGGGGAGAGTAGTAGAGCGGGGAGTGTAAAATAGTCGAGAGAGATGGAAGAAAATCTGACGGACATAGAGGGGGAGAGAAAGATGAGAATTGGAGGAGAAGGTAATGGGAGCAAGGAACATAAGTGCCAGGAGTATTAGAGCGTGAGAGTTAAGACCAAGTGAGACTTGGGTGATTGGAAGACATCACTTCTTGATAACATTCTTACTGCAGGACCCCTTGTTAGGATCCACCTGCAACAATCTCAGAGGGAGTAAGAGAGAAAATGAGGTTGCCTTTAAGCCCTGACCAGTAGCCCACCAGAATTATAGATAATAGGGTTTACAGATCTCTAGTTAACACCTTGGGATTTAGGGAAGCCTGGGAGAGGGAGACCCAGGAAGTCGAGAGAAAGAGAGGGTAGGCTTTAGCAAGACGGTATTAAAATATTAAATACATACCCTTGGACCGTCTTCAGGAGTTGGTGTGTTCTTGAGGCCATCTGTGATATTATATATTGTGCTGTGTTAGGGGTCTAATTTTGTTTTAGTTGGGGTTCTTTTGTGTGTTTCATTTAGGTTCTATCCTGGGCTGAGCTTGGGTTCCCTCATATCTAGGTGTGGGTTTTGTCATGAATTGGTTTGTGCTGAATCATGCAATGAGTTTGGGCTTCATAATGCGCCGAGATTATGCTCTGGCACGTGTTGAATTTAGCTTTTGCAATTGGTGGGCTTTCCCAGGGGTTGAGTTCAGGATACATCAAGAGTCTGTAGCAAGTTGAGAGCATTTTATCGTCCCAATGGGGGCACAGCCATATACAGCGCAGTAGTAAGCAAGCTGATAAGAACCTGTATCACAGAGCAGGCCCTTCAGGGCTGCATGGGCAGTACTGCTTTCTGGAATCTACTAGTCTGCAACAAATCTCTGCCATTTCTATGGAAGGCATTCTGAAAAAGGTTTCTCCAGGGATAGCCCACACAAACTAAGTCAAACACGCTCTGTGGCAGAAGGTTGGTTTGGCAGAAAGGGCGCAATCCCCTTTACGATTCACCCCTTTGGACAAACAGATGCTCACTTCAATCAGAGCTAAAACTTGATGTAAGCCGATGACTATAAACATGTTTGGTGTTGTGACTGGTTCTGAATGTGATGATGATGTTGGTGGGGGCAGTGGTGCAGGGGTGTGTTCAACCCCAGAGAATCACGTGGATGCAGTAATCCTTTCAATTCAGAGGCCTGCGGGTGTTGAAGATCTGTCCCCATATCCCACATCTCTGCACGGTCCGGTACACAAATAGTCCCTCTTGGCTGGCCCTATGATGCAGGGGCGGGGGCAGTAGGGGGCAACTGTGACTTTGAGCAGACTTGGGCCAGTCTGAATCCAGAGATTCCCCCCGACGATCCTTGGCTTCAAAGCGGCTAATGTGTAGTGTAAGTCATATCACACACTATACACATTCACACATGTGGGGCTAGATCTTTGTCTGGACGGTGCACCTTCCATTCCAGACTTAGGGTGAATGGACTATTGTGACTGGGACAACATTCACACTTCTTGGAAGGAAGCAGTTGCAGTGATCATACAATCTGTGCTTCTCTTGTTCCATTGAAAGGATGGTGGCTCTTGCTGCAACACAGTAGGTTGGCCAAGGAGGCTGTCAAGGACAGCACCATTGTCTCATGCCACTAGGAAGCACAGGGGGGGGGCATTTATACAAAATGGAAGAACTTCCGAGGGTGGCGTGGAGGTGGTGGATGGAGGGTAATTGGCACGGAAGTGCCAGCAGACTTTTTTTTACACTGGCAGTAAAGCTATGATATGTTGCCAAAGATAACATCAAAATGTCTTAAAATGGCAAAAGGGCATATCAGACAAACCTGTGTTATAACAGTGGTATTATTGGGCAAAGAAAACCAGTTTTACCATGGGAATACTGGCATATATTGGCACACCTATTATGGATATGTTTTCTTTCAATTACAATACTGACATTATGGACAAGGCAAAACTGAGGGTGTTATAATGTGAGAACAATAGCATATTTGTTTTAATTTTTGTTTATTTTATTTGGTACAAATTAAACCTCTACAACTCTATTTAGAAATGAGTGGAGGTAACATTGCACTTATGTAGAGACATAATTACAATTCAGATACATCTGCATAAAAAGACAATACATCTACAGACATGAAATCATAAACAAGAGTTCCTAATTTACAGATTTCCTCTATAAAAAGAATGTCCTTCAGTGACATACACTTAAAGAGTAACAAAAAAGATCCATCTTCTTTCCTAAGACCTTAGATCTTCACTGCTTCTTAACTGGTCATTCAGACCAGTAAATTCAGCACACATATAATCACCAGACCTGACCGCAAATTAAGACTTTTTATAAAGCCAGATGAAGCTAGACCTTCATGTACTTTCTGGATATTAGGCAGCGTTTCCAAATGGTATCCTCCTAGCAGCTTACTCGATATTTTAGTAGAGACCTCATAAATGAGAACCTACGAGCCGTTAATGCTTCACAATCGAGAACCAGGTGCTTTATTGTTTCCAACTTAGATTTACAAAATCTACAGCCACTCTCTGCCTCTGTGATTATCCCTCTCCTAAGCAAGATCTCATTGGTCGGTAGCAAATTCCAGCACAGCCCCCTACAATAGCAGTTAGGAAATTGAGAGAGGATATTAGAGAGAGATTCTCGATATTTTCAAATGCTTCATAGATGCATAGGAGTGTAATACATCAATAGTCGAGGCCCAGTCAGTATCAAAAAGGGTCTTTTTTGTCTTCAGGGGGTTATTAATAAGAGTCAGAACCAATTCTTACCAATATTGTTTCGCATCTCTTCCCAAGTAGGGCCGAGTAGCTTCCCAAGTAGGGCCGGGTAGTTGGCGTTACTGTGGAGTGTGGAGCTCACTTCTACTATTTAAAGCCACACTGAGAGTCTGGTACAGAGACTCCACAATCAGAGCTACTCATTTTGAGAAAAGCATCAGTAATCGCCACTCTACTCGGACCCTTAATGATACAGCCCCAAGTTCAAACCTGGTGGCCGCCACAGGAACTGCGTTTGATACGCTAACAATCTTCCTCCACATCCTACTCTCAATCCTATCTAATGATTTCAAGATTACATCGTTTTGGAGTTCAAGACCATAAATTACTTTTGGTCGAATTTTCCCTGAAAAAAAACATAAGGGCCGGTTTAATAGAGAATTTACCAAACCTTTGGTCAATTTTCACTATCTGGCACTGCAATTGGGCTGCCTTTTGCATCACAATATCCAAACCACCTTTTACACCTTTATGGGTCCCAAAATGAAACCCCAGATATACTTGGGTTATTCTTAATATTTATCCCTTCAGTGTTCCAGGGGGTACAGGTATGTTTTTTCCCTTTACTTGAGAATGCCAGGATTTTTGTTTTCCTGGGATTAATAATGAGGCCGCTGTCTTTGGCATACCCAGCAAAGGCATTTAGCAGTCTCTGTAAGCCTACCCTTGCTTGATCAAAGATCAGAAAATCATCGGCATAAGCCAACCATGCTATTCTCTCCTGTGTAATCTTTGGGGTAATAAGGCCACACTTGCCTAGAACTTCAGCAAAATCTGACATGTATTGGTTCAAAAGCCACAGGGCCAGCACCCAGCCTGACCCCCTGATATGAGTGAATTATTTTTACAAGGTCCCCCTTTTAGCTTAAACGGACCTGTATTCCGCAGTTGTCATAAACCCTGTTTAAAAGCCTAAAGAGTCCTACCTGCATGTCCCATCCTGCCAGTTTAGCCCATAGCCTATTCCAATCAACACAATCGAACTCAGTAAATAAATCGACTGAGGCCATATACATATAGCCTTTGGGCATCATCCAGGCAGTCTCTTGAATGCACTTAACCACAAAGCCATTAATGTTGGTGGAATGTCCTTTACGGAAATCTGTCTGTAGTTTATATAACGGGTGGACTTCCAAGGCCCATTGTTCCAAATGGGTCAGGAGAAATGGCGAAAAGATCTTACAATCCACGTCTATTAGAGAAATGGCCAGTAATTTTTAGGTTCAGCCCTACTGTCACATTTAAAAATCGGGACTACGTAGGCCACTCCATGAAGGGGGAGTAATCCCCGACCAAATTATATCACCAAATTGAAGAAAGAGCAAATTAGCCCAGTTGAATTTATCGGCTGTAAGAATATCATTAGTAATGCCACTCGGGCCAGAAGCTCTAGATTTTGTACATTTTTTTAATAAGATGTTGGATGGTTGTAATTTCCAGCATCAGTTGCCACTGATACTTGCAACTTGCAACTATGCGAATTAGATTCAATAGCTCCTGCATTATTGCTCTCCTGTAACCCAAAAATGTTTTCAAAATAAGAAATCTATTCCGACTCCGTGCACTCACAAATCGTTTTTACAAAAAGACCAATCTCAAGAATGCCCGTATGCCAATATACATTGATTAGCAAAAATCTCATTGCACAATCAGGGGAACTGATGTCCACCCCCAAAGCACCAAACGGTAGATTATCTACCCGAGTCCCGGTTAAACCCATAGCAGTGTCCACTGCAATTAACAGGCCCCCAGATGCTCTCCCACGTATACTCGGTTTTGCTGGTTGAATGAGGACCTGGAAGCCGTCCAAAACTGGTGCTTCTCTCAGCCAAATCTCCTGTAAAAAGGTACAGTTTGCCTGTCTTAGTTGAACCATACACGAGGGATAAGTGAGCAGGTGTCTATTCCCACGGGTATTCCAAGATTTTAGGCATTTCCCTTCGACGTCTCCCCTGTTACATCCGATCCTCTAGCATGTTGCAGGATACTATATGATTTACCCCAATGCGCAGCGGGCCACCCAGTGGGACCGTCCCTTGGCATGGAGGTAGAAGGTATGTGCAGACGCTGGAGCAAATGGCCCACACCCGCCGCTACTGTTGGATAAAGTTTCTATGGTAAATTGTTCAGGATCTGCGCCCCCGTGGCCCCCATATCAGCGTGTGTAGCCCAGCGTGCTGGGCATGTATCAGCAGTTTTCAAAGCTGTTTTCAATCTGTCTTACACCTCATCCTGAGGTGTAAGACAGATTGATCTCATCAGTGAGTCCCTCTTACTGTAGTGGATCCCCTCACTCCCCTCAGGCTGAGTTATGGTCAGAAGTCATACTGGCACACTCCCCCCGCTTTCCTTTCTTTGGTTATTAATATTGCAAGGATCCCCAACCTGGATGATGGAAACTGAGGGAGTGGTAAACTGCGGCTTATCCAGAATGGCAGCCGGCTGCGAGGAGAGTGCCGAGTGTACATCATTCCTGTGGCCGGCCCCTGTAAGTGGGTGGCCAAGCTCTGGGCAACTGACGTCCCCTAATGTTTCCCCCATACATGTTACAGTAGACAAGCAGGCCCCCCATTTAGATGAGGTGGACAAAATGGCACAGAACAGTCCAGGAGAACAAGATCAGTCTGTGCAATAGAGTCAGTTGTTGTTAACTTTTTCGTTACCAAGTCTGGTGAGAGCCCTCTTCCATAAGGGGCGCTATTTTAGTTCTAAAAAGGGGTTTGTAGTTCAATCTTTGGTTATTTAGCCGGGACTTTCATTACAAGGGCTTTTCTTTGGTAGTTTTGCTGGTTTCCCTTGTGGTAGATTATTGGGGGGGGCAGCTCCTTAGTTGCTATTACTCCCACCAGGGGAGCCTGCACAGGAACAAAGTGTTCCCACGGTAGATTGGTCATTGTTGCCTCCCTTATACTGCCTTGCTGGGGCAGATTATCCGTAGTAGGGCACACATTTGACACCAATGGCCATGGTATATTTTGGCACAGTCAGCATGGACATGTTTCCTCACAGCAGTATTACTGGCTTTATGGGTAAAGCAAACACAAGGGTGTTCTGACATGGGAAACCTGGCATATATCCGCACAGACCGCTTGGAAATTTCTTATCCCAGTTGAATTCATGCATTATGACCAAAGCCAACACAAGCATGTTCTGCGATGGCAATACTGGCAAATATTTCTACAGCCATGATGACAATGTCTTTCTATGGTGGCATTACTGGAATGATGGGCAAATCCAACATGAGTGTGGTCTTGTGTGGCAATAGTGGCATATATTGGCAATCCCACCATTGGCGTTTCTTTTGACAGTGACATTACAGGCCCTATGGGCAAAGTGATCATGAGTGTTTTCGTATGTAGAAATACTGGCATACATAGTAACAGCCAGAAATGATTTCTCTTCTTATACTGGCAGATTACTGGCATTATATTGTAGCCACAATTAGCATGCCAATCTCCTCTTACACCAACAGGGCACCTGCATACATTGGGGAAGGGCATCATAAAAAAGCTCTTGTATAGTTTTGGCGCACCAGCATCTATTGGATTTTTTCATGTGTTATCCTACATAACCGATTTTAAGTTGCATGGCTTTTTTCCCAGTTTATCAGTGTGCTTTGATTTTCTCCTTTTTTACCCATTATTTAGAATGGGGAAGGGCATCATAAAAAAGCTCTTGTATAGTTTTGGCGCACCAGCATCTATTGGATTTTTTCATGTGTTATCCTACATAAACGATTTTAAGTTGCATGGCTTTTTTCCCAGTTTATCAGTGTGCTTTGATTTTCTCCTTTTTTACCCATTATTTAGAAGAAACTAGCAGGGTAATTCATAGAATTTCGCAGAAAAGTGTCGCAAGCGGCGGGCGCAGAGTGTCCGCGTGCGATTGTCTGCGCCAGGCACGTGCGCTAAAACCGATTTCCGCGCACAGCGTATTCATGGATTTTAGGCTCCCAAACCAGCCGTGGCGCAGAGTATCGCAGCGACCCTGCAGCAGCGCCAGTAACGCCCCCAAGAACGCCCTCGCGCAAGGAAAAGCCATCAAAATCGCTAAATCATCGCAAAGGGCTGCGCTAACCCTGGACCAGTTTACAGGGCTGCCAAACAAGGAACGCAAAGCGGGTAACGTGCATATCAGGGGTACGCGTGAAGTTATACACGTGATTAGCCAGGGTACGTGTATTTCAGGGGTGCGCGGGAAGTTCCACACGCGAATAGCGTGGGCGCGTGTATTTCAGGGGTGCGCGGGAAGTTTTACACGCGATTTCAGCAGGGTACGTGTATTTCAGGGGTGCGCGGGAAGTTCCACACGCGAATAGCCGGGGCGCGTGTTTTCCAGGGGTGCACGGGAAGTTTAACACGCGATTTCAGCAGGGTACGTGTATTTCAGGGGTGCGCGGGAAGTTCCACACGCGAATAGCCTGGGCGCGTGTATTTCAGGGGTGCGCGGGAAGTTCCACACGCGATTAGGCTGGGTGGGTCCTCACAGGTGTTCCCTGTACACCCTCGACGGCCCCTGCAGGCAGCCCACAAAACAGGGGACTACCCTGCACACCTGCTCATGTCCCCCTGCACCCCCACCCCCCAGCAGTGCAGGGGCACCCTCCACCAGGCCCCCACTCATGTCTCCCACCACCCCCACCCCCCAGCAGTGCAGGGGCACCCTCCACCAGGCCCCCACCCATGCCTCCCACCACCCCCACCCCCCAGCCACCAGGGGCAGCCTCCACCAGGCCCCCACTCATGTCTCCCACCACCCCCAACCCCCACCATCCAGGGGCACCCTCCACCAGGCCCCCACTCATGTCTCCCACCACCCCCACCCCCCACCATCCAGGGGCACCCTCCACCAGGCCAAACACTCATGTCTCCCACCACCCCCACCCCCCACCATCCAGGGTCACCCTCCACCAGGCCCCCGCTCATGTCTCCCAGCGTACTACGTGAATTTCAGGGGTGCGCGGGAAGTTCCACACGCGAATAGCCTGGGCGCGTGTATTTCAGGGGTGCGCGGGAAGTTTTAAACGCGATTTCAGCAGGGTACGTGTATTTCAGGGGTGCGCGGGAAGTTCCACACGCGAATAGCCGGGGCGCGTGTATTTCAGCGGTGCGCGGGAAGTTCCACACGCGAATAGCCTGGGCGCGTGTATTTCAGGGGTGCGCGGGAAGTTCCACACGCGATTAGGCTGGGTGGGTCCTCACAGGTGTTCCCTGTACACCCTCGACGGCCCCTGCAGGCAGCCCACAAAACAGGGGACTACCCTGCACACCTGCTCATGTCCCCCTGCACCCCCACCCCCCAGCGGTGCAGGGGCACCCTCCACCAGGCCCCCACTCATGTCTCCCACCACCCCCAGCATCCAGGGGCACTCTCCACCAGGCCCCCACTCATGTCTCCCACCACCCCCACCCCCCAGCAGTGCAGGGGCACCCTCCACCAGGCCCCCACCCATGTCCCCCACCACCCCCACCCCCCACCCCCCACCATCCAGGGGCACCCTCCACCAGGCCCCCACTCATGTCTCCCACCACCCCCACCCCCCACCATCCAGGGTCACCCTCCACCAGGCCCCCACTGATGTCTCCCAGCATGCTACATGAATTTCAAGGGTGCGCGGGAAGTTCCACACGCGAATAGCCTGGGCGCGTGTATTTCAGGGGTGCGCGGGAAGTTCCACACGCGATTAGGCTGGGTGGGTCCTCACAGGTGTTCCCTGTACACCCTCGACGGCCCCTGCAGGCAGCCCACAAAACAGGGGACTACCCTGCACACCTGCTCATGTCCCCCTGCACCCCCACCCCCCAGCAGTGCAGGGGCACCCTCCACCAGGCCCCCACTCATGTCTCCCACCACCCCCACCACCCAGCAGTTCAGGGGCACCCTCCACCAGGCCCCCACCCATGTCTCCCACCACCCCCACCCCCCAGCCACCAGGGGCAGCCTCCACCAGGCCCCCACTCATGTCTCCCACCACCCCCACCCCCCACCATCCAGGGGCACCCTCCACCAGGCCCCCACTCATGTCTCCCACCACCCCCACCCCCCACCATCCAGGGGCACCCTCCACCAGGCCCCCACTCATGTCTCCCACCACCCCCACCCCCCACCATCCAGGGTCACCCTCCACCAGGCCCCCACTCATGTCTCCCAGCGTGCTACGTGAATTTCAGGGGTGCGCGGGAAGTTCCACACGCGAATAGCCTGGCCGCGTGTATTTCAGGGGTGTGCGGGAAGTTTTACACGCGATTTCAGCAGGGTACGTGTATTTCAGGGGTGCGCGGGAAGTTCCACACGCGAATAGCCGGGCGCGTGTATTTCAGGGGTGCGCAGGAAGTTTAACACGCGATTTCAGCAGGGTACGTGTATTTCAGGGGTGCGCGGGAAGTTCCACACGCGAATAGCCTGGGCGCGTGTATTTCAGGGGTGCGCGGGAAGTTCCACACGCGATTAGGCTGGGTGGGTCCTCACAGGTGTTCCCTGTACACCCTCGACGGCCCCTGCAGGCAGCCCACAAAACAGGGGACTACCCTGCACACCTGCTCATGTCCCCCTGCACCTCCACCCCCCAGCAGTGCAGGGGCACCCTCCACCAGGCCCCCACTCATGTCTCCCACCACCCCCACCCCCCAGCATCCAGGGGCACTCTCCACCAGGCCCCCACTCATGTCTCCCACCACCCCCACCCCCCAGCAGTGCAGGGGCACCCTCCACCAGGCCCCCACTCATGTCTCCCAGCGTGCTACGTGAATTTCAGGGGTGCGCGGGAAGTTCCACACGCGAATAGCCTGGCCGCGTGTATTTCAGGGGTGCGCGGGAAGTTTTACACGCGATTTCAGCAGGGTACGTGTATTTCAGGGGTGCGCGGGAAGTTCCACACGCGAATAGCCGGGGCGCGTGTATTTCAGGGGTGCGCGGGAAGTTTAACACGCGATTTCAGCAGGGTATGTGTATTTCAGGGGTGCGCGGGAAGTTCCACACGCGAATAGCCTGGGCGCGTGTATTTCAGGGGTGCGCGGGAAGTTCCACACGCGATTAGGCTGGGTGGGTCCTCACAGGTGTTCCCTGTACACCCTCGACGGCCCCTGCAGGCAGCCCACAAAACAGGGGACTACCCTGCACACCTGCTCATGTCCCCCTGCACCCCCACCCCCCAGCAGTGCAGGGGCACCCTCCACCAGGCCCCCACTCATGTCTCCCACCACCCCCACCCCCCAGCATCCCCACACTCATGTCTCCCACCACCCCAACCCCCCAGCAGTGCAGGGGCACCCTCCACCAGGCCCCCACCCATGTCTCCCACCACCCCCACCCCCCAGCCACCAGGGGCAGCCTCCACCAGGCCCCCACTCATGTCTCCCACCACCCCCACCCCCCACCATCCAGGGTCACCCTCCACCAGGCCCCCACTCATGTCTCCCAGCGTGCTACGTGAATTTCAGGGGTGCGCGGGAAGTTCCACACGCGAATAGCCTGGGCGCGTGTATTTCAGGGGTGCGCGGGAAGTTTTACACGCGATTTCAGCAGGGTACGTGTATTTCAGGGGTGCGCGGGAAGTTCCACACGCGAATAGCCGGGGCGCGTGTATTTCAGGGGTGCGCAGGAAGTTTTACACGCGATTTCAGCAGGGTACGTGTATTTCAGGGGTGCGCGGGAAGTTCCACACGCGAATAGCCGGGGCGCGTGTTTTTCAGGGGTGCGCGGGAAGTTCCGCACGCGATTAGGCTGGGTGGGTCCTCACAGGTGTTCCCTGTACACCCTCGACGGCCCCTGCAGGCAGCCCACAAAACAGGGGACTACCCTGCACACCTGCTCATGTCCCCCTGCACCCCTACCCCCCAGCAGTGCAGGGGCTGCCTGCACCAGGCCCCCACCCATGTCTCCCACCACCCCCACCCCCCAGGCACCAGGGGCACCCTCCACCAGGCCCCCACTCATGTCTACCACCACCCCCACCCCCCAGCAGTGCAGGGGCACCCTCCACCAGGCCCCCACTCATGTCTACCACCACCCCCACCCCCCAGCAGTGCAGGGGCAGCAGGCAGTCAGGCAGCAGCAGATGGCAGGTGGGAACATGCTCGGGGCTCTGGGGGGCAGTAGTTCGGCCTTCCGGGCAGGAGCGTGGTATTTGTGGCCAGCTTGGTACGGAGTGATTTGGCACGTGAAAATCCTGCACGTCAGCGTGAAAACCGAGGAAAGGCCCTTAGCGCGTAAGCGCGTCAGCACGCATACGCGATTCTATTGGACCAAAGGCCCTCAGCGCGTAAGCGCGTCTGTGACGTGACCCGCACCGGTGTTTCCCACACAGCACGTGATGACAGAGCACACGTGGAAAGACTGCACGTCAGAGTGTAATCGCGTGTGATTGGTGGAAATGGCCCTACACGCAGAAGTGACAAAGCGTGTTATTGGTGGAAATGGCCCTAGCGCGTACACGCCCCGTAACTGCATAAAAGGTACGCGTAGAACACCATTTCCTTGTACGTGCTTTTCGTGGAGAGCGAGTGGGTGAATTCTGTACTTCTTGTCGTTTCACACGCGATTTACTTCACGGCGTTTCAAGTTCGTATTCCCTGTTACCTCTGACAGCTTTTTCTCTTTTTTCTCTTTTACTGGTTTACCTGGGCTTGTTCCCTCAAACAGTGTTCCCTTCTACTGTTGTCCTGTCTCCTCAGACAGCGTACAAATCTTCTTTTGGCGGGGGTGTTGCCAACCAAACACGCTCCTTTTTCACGCTCTTTTACCTGGCAGACGGTGAGTCACGCACGTATCTAACATCTGTGCTTGCCCCGTGTGTAGCCTACCCCTTCAGAGGTCATTCTAGGCTGCGTGTGACACGCATACGTTCATTCTTGTGTTACTGGGTGCCACAGCGTAGTGCAGGTTTTTCTTTCTGCACACGTGGTCTAGGAGGGGTTGCGTGCACGTCATCTCCCTTTTTTGGGGCTCCTGTGCGTAGCGTGACCCGTCATCTTTCCCCAGGGGTTACAATCAGCCTTGCAAGAGCACTAGGGTACAATTACCATCTGGTACCCAACCCCTTTGACCCCCAATTGCCCAGGACAATATTCTACAGCCACTCCCATACGTACATTAACATCAGTGCCATGGCTGGGAGGCGAGGATTCCGTAAGGGTGGCAAAGGTGGAAGAGCCACAAGTGCTGGCCGTGGTGGATCCGATAGGGGACGTGGTCGTTACTTGCAGGGTGAGCCTGTCCCCCCATGTGTGGAGGACCAGTCAAGGGCACCCATAATCCCCCCCCCTCCTGTTGAGGCTGATGTGGCTGACACCATCCATGCTCAGCCCTTGTTGGACCAGCCCATTGTGGCACCAGACCTGGCTGACTCCATGGCTGACTTCCAGGTCAGCAGGCCTATGACACGTGCGCTGGTGCACGTTGATGTCACCATGCCACGTGCATCTGGGGCAGCAAGGTCATCTGCTGCACCAAGTAGGCAGGGCGGAGAGGCTGCAGGGGCAGCTGCGGCTCCATCCACCCCAGCCCTCACACACCCAGGCCAGACAGTGTCGGTCCTAGTCCATGCTGCTGACATTCCCCCTGACACCATCACACTAGAGCCAATGCCTGCACCAACTCCCATGCTGAGTGTGCAATCCCACACTCCTGATACAGAGTCCACCAGGGCTCCTGCCCCTAGTGTCCAGAGCGGCGCAGGACACTCAGGATCACCACCACCTTCCAAGCGGAAGAGGAAGAGTGCTCGTCCGGCACAGGCTGATGCCCCAGACACGGCTACACAGTCCGGCCCATCCAGGAAGCCCAGCTTCACGGATGACCAACTGAATGCACTTGTCGAGTATGTGTCCGCACATGACAACAAGATGGTCATTGTTGCAGGATCCAAGACCACACCTGCACAACGCCAGGCACACTGGCAGACCGTTGCGGACATCGTAAGTGCCCTTGGAATCGTGAGGCGCACAGCCAATGATTGCTATAAGCGCTGGAATGACCTAAAGCGCGGGGCAAAGAGTAAGCTGGCCTCAAGTCATGCCGCAACTCTAGTGACTGGAGGTGGGTCTCCAGTAGTAGACGTGGAACTCACTCCACATGAGTCAGTCGCTGGGACCTACGTCACGGAGGAACAGATCCAAGGCGTGGGAGATCTGGCTGATTACGAGGCATTGTCCGGTGAGTGCACATGCATGTGTGTGTCATCCATGTGCATGGTGTGTGTGAGGGCTTCTGTTTGTGTGACAGGTGAGAGTGTGTGCGCCTGAGTCGTATGGGTCAGCCATGTGCTTCATGCAATATATCCTGCGCAGCTGCATTTGGCCATAGCAGTATCCCTTCTGCCAACAGTAGACATCTAGCCCAACTGCACGCCAGTTGCCCTTGAAGTGTCACCTTGCCACAACATTGTTGCTTGATTTTTCATTGTTCATTTAGTCAGATTGTTTGCATTCCACCACTATTACTAGGCATGTCGCAGTCCTCTAGTCACATGTCTGACATGGCTATGGTAAAGTGGAGTGACTTTGTTACCTGGATATCATTTGTACAAACATGTCCCTGTGCAATTGCACCATTTCGGACTGGCAGCTCCAGGTGAAGAATCTGACCTGTTTGAATTAGAAAAGCTATTACATGCGGGAACTGGACTGAATTAATAGGTGCTGCCCTCCTCTCCATCTTCACTCAATAGCAATGGTACATGCCATCTGTGTGATGGCATGTGTGTTTCACCTGCCAATCACAGGCCAATGTGTGATGCCACTGCCAGGCAGCATGCAGAAAATGTGTTCATCTTCCATCTTGGTGTCATCAGTGTGTGCCATTTGCCTGCCCTTCATACGCAGTGAAGGTGCATGCATGGGAGGGTTTTAGTCATGTGGGACATGTGTCAAACAAGTACTGGTTCTCTTGCTTCTCAGCCCTCATTGTGTGCCATGGTGCTAATGCCTGTTTCCATTTCTTTGTTTTAATGTCTTTGCAGGGGAAGACGCACCTGATACTGCTGGGGTTGTGGAGATGGTGCAGACCCAGGAGGGGTCCAAGGGCCGACCAACCACCAGTGAGGGACGTGGTGTGGTGGTGGGTGAGAACCCACAAGTGCTGCAGGTCCTGCTCTCAAGGGGTGTCTCTGGCTGCACCTCCCCCGAGCTGTACTCAGGTGTTGATTCGGATGAGACCTACGTGCCGTCGCAGGTGAGTGTTCCAGGGAGGGATTCTGTTCTGTCTCACCCACCTGCACCAGGGTCAGAACCCTCAATGGGGATGTCAGTGTTGGCAGCTACGCCTTTGGTGGTTACGGATGCAGGGTCACACTCCGCGACATCTGATCCTGTTCCTGGGCCAGCAGATCAGAGGGGGAATGCAGTCCTGCAGCCTCAGGCAGTGCCGGCACAGCAAGGCGCAGTTCGCCTTGCCCCAGACAGGTGTGGTGCCCGCCGACGTGGTGGCCGTACGCCACCTGGCAATAGCGCATGGGAGCAATCCATTTACGGTATGGCAACCCAACAGGCAGCATCATCCGAGATGATGGCTCAGGCCATGGATAGGGTGGCCACTTCCATTGTCCCCCCTGAAAGGCTGATGGAGCGACTAGAGCAGGCAACCGACTCCATCTGCCAGTCACACAGGGAGGACATGTTGGGGTCCAACAGGGACAGGCGGGCGGCACTGGCGACTCTGCAGGAGGCCATCTCCATTGAGTCCCAGGGCCACAGGGAAGCCCTGAGGCAGGAGCTCCTTCACCTCAGGACGACTCTTGTTGAGCTTGAGGCTTCAACACACCAAAGGACAGAACAGCAGCTGGAGCGTCTCACCCGTACGCTCTCAGCTGAGATGCAGGCAACGAGGGCGGAGGTCCGGGCATCCCGTGAGTTGTTGCATGGGGACCTCCGCACACTCATCCTCCAGAACCAGACCTACCACACCCGCATGCTTGCAGCCATGGAGGAGCAGACTAGGGCCTTGCGTGGGCTGCCTCCCATAGTGTAACCACCTCCGGATGCAGTGGCACAGGGTGATAATAGCGACAGCAGTGATACTCCCACAATAGGGTAGCCGTGTGGGCCATGAGCCCATGGAGGTGTTTTTTTTCCCAGGATCCACGCAGGTGGGTTCTGGTGTGCATCCTGTCCTCGGACCTCCTGGGTGGCCTCCCCAACCCCCCCGGGCCATTCAATGGCCATTTTTGATTTCTTTTTATTTTTATTTTTATTTTTATTTATTTTATTCCCAATTTTTTTGGGACGATTTGTTGGCTTCCGTGGTTCCTGTGGGCATACGCTGCATTGTGGCTGGGCACATGCAGGCTTGTAATGTATTTGGTTCAGATGCTTGGGTTTGAGTCACACACACCCCTCCTGCTTCCCGTTTCCATGGGCTTGCAAAGGGTGTGCCCAAGTGACAGTGAATTACACAGTGACGTTGGACTCCCATGAGCTGTGTGGGCAGTCTGTAGTCAATACTGTGTATACATTCCTAGTGCATATTGCTGTTGTGTTGTACACTGCATGTTGCATTGATGTGTAACTCATCTTCTGTGTCTACCTCCCAATTTGCAGGTCCCTTCCTCATGTCTACACAAGGACCTCTAGTCTGGAGATGTGGTCCATGTTGGCAGCAGTGCACCTACAACTCTACATGGCGCCAACACTGCACAGTTGGTAGTGGTGGGAGTGCAGGCATTTCCAGGTGGTGAGACTACTAATATTTAACATTAGTGATGTCATGTTAATGGTAGTACGTGCTCAAGTTTGTTGTTGGTCCGGCAATACTGTGAGCATTTCAGGTGTTGCAAGTATCTAATAGGGACACTGTACATTGTGACACTAGTGTCATGTTGTGTGGATTACTTTGTTTACCTGCAAATAGCATGACATGGCACGGTGTGTGGTGTGGCGGTGCTGGGGTTGGGTTGGCTGACATGGCACTGTCCTCTTGTTGCATTTTGCAAGTGGGTATTCATTTTAGCTGCTTGAATGTGCAACTTCACAAAACTGCATTGGTGGTGTCTGTGTGGGTAGGGATGCACACATTGTGACACTTCCAGGTGAACAATCTCAGGCTGATATGGTTTTCACGGTTCTTTCTCCAGACATTCAGGCTCAGTGTCAGGTTGAGTCATCATTGATTGCCAGATGGAATGTGGCAGGGCAGTGTGCACTCCACAGGGGTGTGATTTCTATGTGAAGTAATTAGCCACTAGCTGTGTACGGGCTGCCTCCCCCCGTGCCCTTTCCCCTCCCATGTGCAGCGGCTGTGCATGTGGTTGGGGATGGGGGGGCACCACCATGTCCACGGCCAGGCCCCGGCGTGTTGCAACGTTGTGCAGGACACATGCTGCCACTATGATCCTGCACACTACTGGGGGAGCGTACAACAGCTGCCCGCCAGAACGGTCAAGGGAGCAAAAGCTTGACTTCAGCACTCCGAATGTGCGCTCCACTATGCCCCGGGTTGTAATGTGGCCTGCGTTATATCTTACCTGTGGTGGCGTGGTGGGGTTCCGAATTGGCGTCATCATGTGGGGGCTGAGAGGGTAGGCACTGTCCCCTATGGAGGTGGTGATTGGTATCATTGGTGGGGTTGTGACCTTGCTCAGTATCTGACATGCATGCATGTGCAGTGGCATTCATACTCACCAAGCAGCCATGTATCGCCATGCCGCCCAGCTTGTAGGTCCCGGCTTAGGGTGGACATTCGGTAAATTAAGCTGTCGTGGTTGGACCCGGGATAGTTGGCATATACTGAGGTGATGATTCCCTTGGCATTACATACTACCTGCACGTTGATGGAATGCCAGTGCTTGCGGTTCCTATAGATGTGCTCAGATGCCCTGGGGGGACGTAGAGCCACATGGGTGCAGTCGATGGCACCTAGCACTTTGGGGAATCGTGCCACAGCGTAGAAATCCAGGGTGGCAGCATGCCTTTCTGCAGGGGTTCTGGGCAGGTATATGTGCCTGCGGACTGATGGGCGTGCAGTGATGATGTTCAAGACCTGGTGTGGGCAGCGTGACTGGGTGGCCTGTGATACACCACCCACAATGGCACTTGTCCGCTGAAATGATCCAGTGGCTAAGAAGTGCAGTACATTGAGGACCTTCTCCAGGGGGCTGAGTGCTTGGGAGCACAGGGTGGGTGATGTGAGGTCATCCTCCCACTCACTCACCAGGTCCAGTATGATGTGTGGTGGAAACCTGTACCTCCCATGCACCTGGTCATCAGGCATCCCGAAAAGGCTGGTTCTGGGTGTGAATATTCTGGCCCTGACTATCCTCCTCCTCCTCCTCCTTTGGTAGGCCACGCCCACTGCGGCTAGGAACGGTATGTTCATCCTGGGTCTGAGCTTGTTATTTTTTTAGCGCGCAAATTAATGCGTCACGCGTGTTGTAGGCGAGCATGTGACCCGCGCACCCCTGAAATCCAGTACCCAGTCCAATAGCGTGTGGAAATTCCCGCGCACACCGGGATACAGGTGCGCTGACGTACTTGCGTGTGTAAGTGTCCGCGCACACCTGATATACACGTACATAGGACAATCGCGTGTACGCGCACTTTTGTCCAATTACACGCGATGACACCCTGACGTGCTGTCCAATTACACGCGATGACACTCTGACGTGCAGTCTTTCCACGTGTGCTCTGTCATCATGTGCTGTGTGGGAAACACCCGTGCGGGTCACGTCACAGACGCACTTACGCGCTGAGGGCCTTTGGTCCAATAGATTCGCGTATGCGTGCTGACGCACTTACGCGCTAAGGGCCTTTCCTTGGTTTTCACGCTGACGTGCAGGATTTTCACGTGCCAAATCACTCCGTACCAAGCTGGCCACGCGTAAGCACACGGAAGACCACGCTCCTGCCCAGAAGGCCGGACTACTGCCCCCCAGAGCCCCGAGCACGCTCCCACCTGCCATCTGCTGCTGCCTGACTGCCTGCTGCCCACGTGCACTGCCATTTGCTGCCTGCACATCAGCCAGGGGTGCTGTTGCTGTGAACACCCCTGCTGGAACCGAAGACTCCCGACTGGAATTCCATCGCTCCACAGCCCAGCCCCAGGACCCAGTTGCCCACCCACTCCTGCCTCTGGGGTTGTCATGTCGGGGCAAATACCATCTGTGACCACTGACAACCCCCGGCCAGAGAGGCAGAGGGGCACCAGCTTCAGTGCCACCGAAGTTGGTGTCCTGGTGGAGCAAGTCCTGGGGCAGTATGATGCCCTCTTCGGAAGTTCCCGCGGCGACAAGGAAGGACGGACTCGGATCTGGACTGACATCGTGACTGCCATCAACGCGGAGGGGGTGGCAGTCCGGGACTTACAACATGTCAGGAAGCGCTGGGAGGACGTCAGGTCCAGGACCCTGAACAAGGCCCGGCGCCTCTTGAAGGCAGCGGATGCCAAGGGGCGCCGGGGCTACTTGTCGGAAGAACAGATGGGGGTCCTGGTACGCATATCCCCAGCCCTCCACGTCCAGGTCCTAGAGAAGCAGACCCGTCTGGAGTCGAGCGGTGAGTGTACATGCATCCTGATTGTGAGCAGTGCGTGTGGTGATTATTCGGCATTGTGCCGGTTGCACATCTGTTTGTATGGGGTCGAGTATGGGTGGGGGTGTACAGGGCCGTGACACATGCGAGGGCTGTAATGTGTGAGACATGGATGGTGCTTGTGTGTGTGGGCTTGCATGGCAAATGCAGTTGTGCGTGCACACATGTTTGGATGAATGTGTATGTAAGTAGACATGTCCGTGATGTCAGGCATGTATGTTGTTTTCGGCTGCATGTATGAGCACTGTGTACATGTGCATGCGTGTGTATTTGTCAAGGGTGCAACAGTGATGCAACATGGATGCATGTGACAGCGGTATGTGGAAGCCTGATTGGCAGATGTGACATGGATGCCCGTCTGAACAGTGCAACACTTGGCAGAGGTGTAGACATGCATGCAAGTGTGGTGCTGTGTGTACATGTGTGGTGCACTTCCTGTGTTGCATGTGATGTCTGGCTCCCCTTTGGCTGTTGATGCTGTTGTATGTGTAGGGATGGTGGTGGCAGTTGCGATATGGCTGTGGTATGGCTCATGTGTGTGAGTTGCAATGACATGTGTGTTGGGGATTGTGATGACATGTCTGAGGTTTGCCAATGCCACTCATGTGCAACTGTCATGCGTGTATGCGTCCATTGTACAGTGCCCTGATGCCTGTGTTTTGTTTCTCCCTGTCTGCAGCGTCAACTGATGAAGAGGGCGGAGAAGGTGCTGTGGAGCACAGCGCCGGGGATCCGACCGCCAGCCGGAGACGCAAGGCCCGGCTCCCCTCCCGTGTTGTCATCTCGTCGGGGAGTGAGCAGTCCGGTGCCGCATCCAAGGCCGCAGCTGCCGGGAGGAGGTCCAAGAGGCGGAGGTTGCAGTTGGACTCCTCGGCAGCAGAAGGGGCAGCTGGGACCCCACAGGGCCCAACAGGGGAAGATGGCACGGAGTCATCCAGGTTGGTGGGGGGTTTGGTGGAGGAGGGGGCCGTGCAAGCACCAGAGACGGGGTCTGGAGGTGGGGATCCCACTGGTGCTAGTGGTGCAGTGCAGGACCAGGGACAGGAGGCAGCACAGGCGGCCGCGGAGGTGCCTGTGTGCAATCCTGTCCCCGATCCTGTCCCTGCATCATCTAGCACCAGCAGGGATGCCTACGTCCAGACCCATTTTCAGGCAGGGGATGAGCTGACGTCAACTGGCCTTCCTCTGCCTGCGGACGTGGCCATCCAGGTCCGGGTTGAGCCTGTCCTGGCTGGTGTGGCGTTGCGTCAACGGGCCATGCGAGGTGACCTGCAGTCTTTTCATGGAGAGACTGCACGTCATCTCGAATGGCTCGTTGACCACGTCAGCCTGCTGGGACAGGTCACCCAGGCCGGATTCCTCCATCTGATGGTGCTTGCTCCGACCCCCTCCTCAACTGGACCCCCTACGCGCCAGTCGTCCTCTGTGCCATCTTCCCACCCATCAGTCATCTGGGTGCCCTGTGGAGCTGCCTCTGACGGTGCGGCCAGGCTGGTGGAGGAGGCATCCCTGCCACAGTCAGGAGTCGGAGGTCCAGCAGGGGTGGCCACATCAACAACTGCACCCCAGCCGGCGGAGAATGTGCAGGCAGCAGGAGGCAGTGCACGGGCAGAGGCAGAGCAGCAGCAGCAGCAACATGGTGGGAGACATGAAGGCTCGGGGCTTTCGACATCGGAGGGGCAGGCATCGGCCGGAGGGCAGGGGGACCCAGGACAGAGAGTGTCTTCCGTGTGGCAGCGGTTGGGCCACGCCTTAGGTGCGGAGCGGCGGCGGGCGGAAGAGGCGCAGCTCACAATGGTCAGGGCGGAGAACTCCATGCGGAGGGCCCTGAGGCGGGCCGAGTGCCTTGAGGCAATCCGCAGGGGGTTTGAGGAGGACCCTGCGGACCCTCGGGGCCATGGAACTGGACCGCCTCCGGGACATCGAACAGGAGTTCGATGATGCCCTGGCCCGGGACACCACGGAGTGAGCCGCTGGACTTGCCCGCCGCCTTTGTATATAGTTCTTTAGTTTTAGGTTTCCTTTCTTTCTTATTATGATTTGGAGTCGACGGACACTGCTCCACTTTTTGTATATAGTTGATTTTTGGGTAGGTTTTTTAGTAGGTTTCCTTTGTTCAGTTGGGCTTATGGACCCTTGGTAGTTTTTTACATAGTTTGTTATTGCATGGAGATTTTTTAACTTTTGACTTTGGCCAAATATTTTTTGGATTCTGATTTTCAGTTTTGTGTTTTTATACGGACATGCAGCTTTTTTTCTCATTCACATTGTAGTTTGTTTTCTTTCTTTAGCATTCTTTATTTTTTTTCAATACAATTTTTTTTTCCATACTTCACTGTGTGGTATCATCTCATTGGTTTCATGCATGTCATGTTGTGTGTTTTCCCATTCAATTGCAACCATTGTGTGTGACGGACATGGGTTCATTAGCTTAATGAACATTGGGGGTGTAACATGTGATTTCCATTTCCATGTGGGTGAATGGGTTACTTGGTAGGGCTTTTTGGCTGTGGTGGCTGTCCATTACGCACATGATTGGGGATTGTGAGGACCTGGTGGGGGCTGCCCCTGCACTGCTGGGGGGTGGGGGTGGTGGGAGACATGGATGGGGGCCTGGTGGAGGGTGCCCCTGGTGGCGGGGGGGTGGGGGTGATAGGGGACATGAGTGGGGGCCTGGTGGAGGGTGACCCAGGATGCTGGGGGGTGGGGGTGGTGGGAGACATGAGTGGGGCCTGGTGGAGGCTGCCCCTGGATGCTGGGGGGTGGTGGTAGACATGAGTGGGGGCCTGGTGGAGGCTTCCCCTGGTGACTGGGGGGTGGGGGTGGTGGGAGACATGGGTGGGGGCCTGGTGGAGGGTGCCCCTGGATGCTGGGGGGTGGGGGTGGTGGTAGACATGAGTGGGGGCCTGGTGGAGGCTGCCCCTGGTGGCTGGCGGGTGGGGGTGGTGGGAGACATGGGTGGGGGCCTGGTGGAGGGTGCCCCTGCACTGCTGGGGGGTGGGGGTGGTGGGAGACATGGATGGGGGCCTGGTGGAGGGTGCCCCTGGTGGCGGGGGGGTGGGGGTGATAGGGGACATGAGTGGGGGCCTGGTGGAGGCTGCCCCTGCACTGCTGGGGGGTGGGGGTGGTGGGAGACATGGATGGGGGCCTGGTGGAGGGTGCCCCTGGTGGCGGGGGGTTGAGGGTGATAGGGGACATGAGTGGGGGCCTGGTGGAGGCTGCCCCTGCACTGCTGGGGGGTGGGGGTGGTGGGAGACATGGATGGGGGCCTGGTGGAGGGTGCCCATGGTGGCAGGGGGGTGGGGGTGATAGGGGACATGAGTGGGGGCCTGGTGGAGGCTGCCCCTGCACTGCTGGGGGGTGGGGGTGGTGGGAGACATGGATGGGGGCCTGGTGGAGGGTGCCCCTGCACTGCTGGGGGGTGGGGGTGGTGGTAGACATGAGTGGGGGCCTGGTGGAGGCTGCCCCTGGTGGTTGGCGGGTGGGGGTGGTGGGAGACATGGGTGGGGGCCTGGTGGAGGGTGCCCCTGCACTGCTGGGGGTTGGGGGTGGTGGGAGACATGGATGGGGGCCTGGTGGAGGGTGCCCCTGGTGGCGGGGGGGTGTGGGTGATAGGGGACATGAGTGGGGGCCTGGTGGAGGCTGCCCCTGCACTGCTGGGGGTGGGGGTGGTGGTAGACATGAGTGGGGGCCTGGTGGAGGCTGCCCCTGGTGGCTGGGGGTGGAGGTGGTGGGAGACATGGGTGGGGGCCTGGTGGAGGGTTCCCCTGGTGGCTGGGGGGTGGGGGTGGTGGGAGACATGAGTGGGGGCCTGGTGGAGGCTGCCCCTGGTGGCTGGGGGGTGGGGGTGGGGGGAGACATGAGTGGGGGCCTGGTGGAGGCTGCCCCTGGATGCTGGGGGGTGGGGGTGATGGGAGACATGAGTGGGGCGTGGTGGAGGCTGCCCCTGCACTGCTGGGGGGTGGGGGTGGTGGTAGACATGAGTGGGGGCCTGGTGGAGGCTGCCCCTGGTGGCTGGGGGGTGGGGGTGGTGGGAGACATGGGTGGGGGCCTGGTGGAGGGTGCCCCTGCACTGCTGGGGGTTGGGGGTGGTGGGAGACATGGTTGGTGGCCTGGTGGAGGCTGCCCCTGGATGTTGGGGGGTGGGGGTGGTGGGAGACATGAGTGGGGGCCTGGTGGAGGCTGCCCCTGCACTGCTGGGGGGTGGGGGTGGTGGGAGACATGGATGGGGGCCTGGTGGAGGGTGCCCCTGGTGGTGGGGGGGTGGGGGTGATAGGGGACATGAGTGGGGGCCTGGTGGAGGCTGCCCCTGGTGGCTGGGGGGTGGGGGTGGTGGGAGACGTGGGTGGGGGCCTGGTGGAGGGTGCCCCTGGATGCTGGGGGGTGGGGGTGGTGGGAGACATGGGTGGGGGCCTGGTGGAGGCAGCCCCTGCACTGCTGGGGGGTGGGGGTGCAGGGGGACATGAGCAGGTGTGCAGGGTAGTCCCCTGTTTTGTGGGCTGCCTGCAGGGGCCGTCGAGGGTGTACAGGGTACACCTGTGAGAACCCACCCAGCCTAATAGCGTGTGGAACTTCCCGCGCACCCCTGAAATACACGCGCCCAGGCTATTCGCGTGTGGAACTTCCCCCGCACTCCTGAAATACACGCGCCCAGGCTATTCGCGTGTAAAACTTCCCGCGCACCCCTGAAATACACGTACCCTGCTGAAATCGCGTGTAAAACTTCCCGCGCACCCCTGAAATACACGTACCCTGCTGAAATCGCTTGTAAAACTTCCCACGCACCCCTGAAATACACATACCCTGCTGAAATCGCGTGTAAAACTTCCCGTGCACCCCTGAAATACACGCGCCCAGGCTATTCGCGTGTGAACTTCCCGCGCACCCCTGAAATACACGCGCCCAGGCTATTCGCGTGTGGAACTTCCCGCGCACCCCTGAAATACACGCGCCCAGGCTATTCGCGTGTGGAACTTCCCGCGCACCCCTGAAATACACGCGCCCAGGCTATTCGCGTGTGGAACTTCCCGCGCACCCCTGAAATACACGCGCCCAGGCTATTCGCGTGTGGAACTTCCCGCGCACCCCTGAAATACACGCGCCCAGGCTATTCGCGTGTGGAACTTCCCACGCACCCCTGAAATACACGTACCCTGCTGAAATCGCATGCAAAACTTCCCGCGCACCCCTGAAATACACGTGCCCAGGCTATTCGCGTGTGGAACTTCCCGCGCACCCCTGAAATACACGCGCCCAGGCTATTCGCGTGTGGAACTTCCCGCGCACCCCTGAAATACACGTACACTGCTGAAATCGCGTGTGGAACTTCCCGCGCACCCATGAAATACATCTACCCTGATGGAATCGCGTGTGGAACTTCCCACGCACCCCTGAAATCCACGTACCCAGCCAAATCGCGTGTGAGACTTCCCGCGCACCCCGGTATATACGCACACGTATTTTTTGTCAGCGGGTGTCCGTGTTTGTGGGTACCCCTTTGCACGTCATTTGTCCTGGAGGGCCACACTATAGGACATTCATCATGGCAGTATATAGGTGCTATTTGTTGGCGCACCTTTTGGCGCACATTTCTTACAGCCGCAGAGACGCTACCGCCTGCTTTCTTGTGGCGGTCGTGTTTGTGCCTGTGCGCTGGTTTGAGCGTGCGCTTTTTTGCCCTATTCTATTCCATGAATACGTGTTGTAGGCGAGCGTGTGGGCGTTCCGCGCACTTGTGCCCTGTACTTCCCCCGTGACGCCCACGTTTTTGCAAGTTGTTCCCCATTCCGAGTGTTACGCCCGTGTTCCGCCTACTTTTGTTGCGTGCGCCGCGCTATGTGCGAATTTCGCTGTGGCGTGTGCGATTTTCGCTGTGACCTGGCGCACGCTGTTAGATGGCCTGTGCGCCAACGTGCGCGGCGCACTTTTTTATCGCACATCCGCTGGTTTTCTCGCGCACGGACTTCCATGAATCGACGTGCGCTGCTTTTCGTGCGATTTTCGCACTTGCACTGCGATTTTCGCTATTCCACTGCGATTCGCACGTTTTTGCCCACTTGCGCCGCGCTAATTATTCCATGAATCGGCCTCTTGATGTGGGAAGAACCCCTCTGAACTCTCGTGGTTAGTTGCGGCTCGCTCACTACTCTCGCTCGCTATCATACTTTGTGGGAAATATGTATGCCGCTCCAATGGAAATAAATGACCAGTTGCCACTGAACTCACTGACCCAAAGGAAGTGACGTTCACGCCTCATTTAGTACAGCAGTTAAACACCCTGGGTAACCATCAACGATACGCTTTTGGATTCTAATTTTCACAAAGGTGCCATTTTATATCCAGGCCCCCCAGCTCGTGTACCTTACTGCACCTAAAATCCTCTTTGTTAATGCAAGCAAAACTCCGGCAGATGTACTGTGGCAGTGTTTTGACATATTTGGGTGATCTTTATCAGAGCTGCAAAAACTCCAAATCAGTGAAAGTCCCTGCCAAGTCTCCCCGGGATTGACACTGAATAAAGGTGCTCTGCGTTTCTGCGCATGCGTCCATTAGTGGCAGGGAAATAAATACAGGTTTGATTTCTAAATCCAAATATTCCTTTTATCCTGCTCTTATTGGCCAACAAGTGTATTGCGCCGTCAGCTCTTCCTGAGGACAGATTAAAATGCCATCACCCGAAAACAAAAACATGTTCATGCCTTTCCACACATTTCTTGATCACGATGCCCATAAAATCAAAGTGAACATCTTCTCATACAGATCCACAATGTATACATGCAAGTTCCACTCCCCAGGTGTAGACATTCCCCTGTACTGAACTGCGCTTCGCTTCCTACTTTGTGCTTATGCCCTTGAAGGCAGCAGTGACATTCTAATACCCCCTTGTCCAAGAGTGCCAGCAGAAGCTGATTTTAAAGCACCAATTGAAGTGAAACAATCCTAATATTGAGAGCAACTATTTTCAATTTCAATTTAATCCAAACTTTCCGAGCAGTTATTTTATAAACCACATTTTATTGTGAAAAGGAAAGTTTGAATTTTTCATCTGGGAAGCGTGATTACCATTTGTAATTTAAAATAAACCTTTTTATGTTAACATTTTGTTTCATGCATGATGCGAAGAAAATTAATAAAATATCCGACTATTGATGTGCTGTGAGGCAACGTTTGTTCCTGTGTGGGTTGCTTTGGGTTCTGCCATGGGATAAGTTGCATGGTGCTGTGGGTTGAGGCTGCAGATCTGTTAAGTGGCTGAGTGCCGTACAATAGACTGAGGTTGGATGCAGCCCTCTGTGGAATTTACAGGCTGGCTCTACTTGGAGTATGGGCTCAATTGTGGACTGGGTTCTGTTATACATTGAGTGTAGGTGCTATCATGAGTTCATTCTGAGTTTTGTCAATGATTGGTTTGGTATCTGTAGTGCGCTGGATTTTGATCCTTTTGTAGGTTGAATTGAGTGAGTTGAGTCTCAGTTCTGTTGCAGATCAAGTTTGGTTCTCTCGTAGGCTGGGTTGGGATTCTGTGCCAGGCAGAGTTAGAATGAATTCTGTCAAGGCTATTTTGTGAGTTCAGCTTGGGTTCTTTCACAAGCTGAGTTCTGCCATGGGTAGTAGTTTAGATAACATTAAAGTTATGGGTTCCTTGGGTCAGAACATGTCCTGTTGAGATTCTTTTGGTCTTGTATATACTGACAGCAACACAATTGTAGTACCGAACCTCTACAATTGGTTAGCACACTTGTGCCATGTATGGAATATTCGGTTCACTTAGCAGCACGTAAGCCAAGACCCAGGTGCAAGGAGGTGAGCCTGACTCTATCTCCCCACCCAATTAGTCCAACATCTCTCATCACACAAGCCTTCTGCAATGATGATTGTCTTTGAACTTGGCCTTGCAAAGTATCCTTGTCGCTGGGAATACATGGGATTGCGAACACTCACTATCATTGTTCTAGGACTCCAAAATCAACTTTATTTTCATCCTTGGCTCACATGACCACAATTTGGTCAATTTTGCAGGTCTTAAATGTCTTAAATGAATAAAACTTGGCACTCTTGGTGTTCTTTCTTTGCACCTTAACAAGAGATGATTCATCTTTCGCACAATCACTCCTTTTAAGAATAGATAGCTGACGTTGGCTGCTTCAGTTTTGATACCAGGCCAGACAGACTTGCCATGCAGCTCCACGATTTCCGCTTTTTCTTGATGCAACACAATTCTTCCTTTCTTCTTCATGGGTCCTGGCTTACTAAAATGTATGATACTGATGTCCAGCTTTGCCTGCATTCTATTCACTAGATATAGCCAGCTTCTATGATGACTTAGTCTACCTTGCGTTTCAGGTCGGGTCTGTACAATTATTAAACGGTTGATTCTCTGCAGCATTTCATGCACGTGTAATCTTCTTTTTCGTATTTAAAAGTTCACTCTTTCCTTCATCATTAGTTTCTGTAGCATCCATGCATCCTCTTCAGCCAATATCTCGGGACGTCACACATGTCTCATGTGACGTCACTATCTTCTCTTTTTGCTCTTTTTCATATTCCTTCAGGGAGTTCCTCCCTCAGATTGTCGTCTCTTCGGGAATACACTTGATAGGGTTTTCTTAATGGGTATCTTCTTTTGAATATATGTTGCAGTAGTAGCACAACTGCTGGTGTTAAACACGGCATGATCTCAGACTACCAACATATAGGAGGTAGGGGGCGGGATTTCCTGCAGAGGCATATAACTGCACCTCTACATTCCCCCCTCTGGTCGAATCCTCAACCACCTCTTCAATCGTTTCCACATCCTGATATTTTCTCTTGAAGAGGTGTCTCTTTGGCGTCCATATCTTCATCACCCCCTCAGGGTGCTGGCTGATTTAACATGCTCATCTACACTCCGGGTCATGTAGTTACATTGTCCATTCGGATTACAATAGACCCATTGTCCCAAGTACTTCTTATGATTCTTCTGATACAGGAACATTGTTCCTTCAGGTGCTACGATGCTGGCCTCTATATATTTTCTGACAGCTTCATCAGTCAGCTCCTGGGGTTTAGGTCTAGGTTTAACATCGATCATGATCTTCATCCCCACCACCTTCTTTGTCGTTTTCTTGCATTGAGGAGGCGCTATCATGATTACACAAACTGGATCCATTTAGTTAGAGCTCAAACAAGCAGTTGTTATTCCACTTTTGAAAAAGCCTTCTTTGGATCCCTCTTTGCCAGCAAATTTTCATCCTATTTCTTTGTTGCCCTTTTTTATGAAGATGCTGGAATCTCTCGTTTCACCTTTGCTCACTTCCTTTCTGGAGCGTTCCTCTTTTCTGAACTCGTTCCAGTCTGGTTTTCGTCCGGGCCGAGGGACGGAAAGCGTCTTGGTCTCATTGCATGATGACTTTTGTCTGCTGGGTGATGCAGGTGGAACAGGAGCTCTTATTTTGTTGTACATATCAGCTGCATTCGATATAGTGGACCATCAGGTACTACTGGATCGTTTGGCAGTGGCTGGCCTTTCTGGTCAGGATTAGGCTTGGTTCACCTCATTTTTGGCCGACCGTAGCCAAACATTGACACTTGCTTCCTTCCTTTAAGCTGCCTCGATCCTGCTGTGTGGGGTCCCCCAGGGATTAGCCTTGTCCCCAGCTCTTTTTAACATCTATATTCAGCCTCTTGTTTTGCTCATCTTCTCTCACGGCTTTAGATTTTATTCCTATACTGATATGTGAATCATCGTCCAGTTGGATTCTACCCAACCGGTCCTCGCATCTCAGCTTAGGAGTTGGCTGTGAGTATGTGGATGGGCAGCAATTTGGCTGAAGTTGAATGGGGACAAGACAGAGGTCCTGGTGGTGTACCCCCCACACGGTCCTCACTCGGTCCCCTTTTGTCTGCTTCGACCTGGTCTTCGACCTTTTGGCCAACGGAACTTGGCCCTTGTCCATCCCCGGTATTGGAGGTAAAAATCTTGGGAGTAAACTTTTCTGCTTCCCTGTCTATGGACAGCCAAGTTGGGGCCATTTGCAAGACAGGATTCTTTTAACTTCGACTTCTTCGCAAGGTTTTGCCATTCCTTCCTATCCGAATTAGGCCCATGGTTATGGCCTCTTTAGTTTTGAGTCGGATGGTTATTGTAACTCTTTTTTTGGCCCAACCTCTCTATCTCCTACATCGTTTGCAGCTCCTTCAAAACTCTGCGGCCCGTATTTGTACTGGTAAGCCATATGGTGCCCATATTTCTCCCATTCTCCGGTCATTGGACTGGCTTCCGGTTCTTCAGTCGGTTCAATTTAAATTACTGGTGATAGTTCACCGGGCTTTCTATGGATCAGGTGCTGAATATCTCCAGGAAAAGTCCCAACTCTATGTGCCCACTCGCGAACTGCAGTCTAAGGGCTCCTGTCTTCTTTTGTTTCCTTGCTACCAGTTTGAGCAGGTGGTAGGCCGCTCTTTTTCTGTGGCACCACTAAACTGAGGGACTCAGCGCCTGTCTCATTAAGGGCTACGAAAAATGTCCTTACCTTTTGTCGGTTGTTAAAAACGTATTTCTTCTAAATATTTTTTTTCTGTCCGCTAGTTTTTAAAACCTCCTGGTTCATCTTCGCGCCAACATGCTTCGGCATGCGTGCACTATATAACATCAATTAACATAACATAACATAGCAACACAGAATCCAAACTCCACCAGCACTAATATTACTCGTTATGTAGGTCTGTCAACAATGTTATGGCCTCTTTCAAGGTCCCATTTTCTTCATCATGAGAAGGTATGAATGTGCAACATGATGGCCCGACTTTGGCGCAAACTCCTCCTTCCATCGTTGTGATCATAACAAGGACATACCAGTTCTGGAGGGTCATCAGTCGTATGGCTCTCAGCTCTTCCTTGAGAGTGTTGAATCCCTTTATGGTAGCATTCATTGTCTGCAGAAGCTCCTATCAGGCGATCTGTAGCCACTTGGCATTTGCTGCTCTTTGGATCCCAGGCATGAATATAGTTGTAAATATTGTGGCAGTTTTAGTGAGCAACCTGTGTTCATCAGGAATGGAGTCATATGCTGTTATTGATTTGGCTGAGAAATAATTGTCTCTTCTTGTCTGACGGAGAAATTCAAGCAATCTTGTTTTTCTTAAATGGGCATCCACTTTTGGAAATTCACCAATGTTCAGGTCACTTTGAGGAATCACTAATGTTGGAACATGAATGAGCACCAAAGAAAATACTCCGCCCCAATCCTTGGGCAACCTTTTGTAAACTGTAGATCCACAAGCCCAATTTCGCTCCATAAGGACGGCTGTCCCCTCTCGCATTCTAGGAATTTCAATTGTAGTTTTGCATTCTTTGGTATATCCCACATGATTCTACCCATGTCTTCGGAAGCACAGTGTTGCATTAACCAATGGGATTACAACTACTGGACCTGATTAATCTTCTGCCCATGTCAGTAGTTTGGCGTGTTTAGCCCATAACTTTAAACACCCATCATTCGCCCTTTGCACTTCTTGTAAGTATTCTGTCATCAGCAGATGAGCTGCACATGACATAATTCCTTCTTCCCATCCCTTTTTGCACTTCACTCATCCATAGATTGAAAATTGAGTTTGTTCCAACATCCAGGTGATCCAGCTATTTCTGTCACATCAGGGCAGTTCATTCTCTTCATCTCTTCAAAGATCACCTCATCCTGTCTTGCAGCAGGATACACAAGCATCTTGCTCTTCCATCAAGTTTCTTTTTCCATTTGTAAGGTCTTTTATGTAGTCTTCATAATATGGAAGCAACCATTTTGATCTCCATCGCAAAGTTGCCCAGCTTCCTAGGAGTTGTCCTCGAGTTGTACATGTTGCAAGATGACTGAGGCACCTTGCATCATGCTCTGGAACATCTCTAGCAATTAAAGTTTGTACTGTATCCGTGGTATAGGTGATGAAAGAGCAGACATAGCAACCATCCTTAGATGTGTTCTCTCCAACTTTTCTCATGTGCTGGTACCACATGTTATTTTTACCCAAGTGTGCTGTCTTATCTAAATAGGTATTTATCCCTTCACAATCTCCCTGTGCATCCCTCTTGTGTCTCCCAGAGTTTGTATAGTAATTATGGAGTAAATCAAAATCAGTTTTCATAGTAGGGAGAACCATAGGGACTTCTCCTTCAGCGGAAATACTGGAAATACTAACATGATAGAGACAGTTAAAGATGAGAAACAGAAAGACAAAGAGAAAAATCATGCAAGCATATAATGTGCATAAGAACATAGGCATCCATCTCTCACGCCACCCTACTACTCGTTGCACTTGTTTATCTTCTAGAACCGGGCCACTCTCTTCATTAATAATATAATTTTTAATACAATCATCAAATTCCTTTATGTTTGTAACTAAAATCTGTTCAATTATAGCAATAAGGAGTCTTCTTATCACTGGGCCATTTTTAGGATCCTGTAAGAAAGGGTGAATATTAATGTCTCTTCTAACAAGAGCAGGGTAAGATCGAAGTATGAATACAAACACAGCTACCACAAGCAGATGAACGTCACTATCAGCAGGTACCATTTTGTTTAATAACTTAAAACAAATACTCTACACGAAATGAGTCTGGATACTGATCTCGTTTCCAATTTCTGATCAAGAACTGATGTTTAGGCATATCTCTGATGCACTACTTTCTACTTCAATATGTATTTCTAAAGGTTCCTTTCAAAATTCCTGGAATTCTCTGCAAGTCTTTTCACTCCCTACTAAAATATCAATAAGGAGTGTCCATTGAATTCCAGTCCAATATATAATCTGTATTAATCACTTGTTGTTTTGTCGTCCTTCTTCTTTGTCATTGTTCGGGTCTGCACACGCTGAAATTCTTCTTGTCTTGCTTCTGGATTGACAACGGTGGGAGGGCAGGTCTTTCCTTTATAGATCTTCACATCACCCATGTGCAGCCAAGCTCTTCTTCCCTGTACTCTAATCGCAGAAGGAGACACTTCTTCAGTGATAAAAGAGCCATGAAAATGTGGCTCATGCCACTTTCTGGTGAACATTTGTATTAGGACTAGGTCCCCAACATATAACTTAGGTGATGGTAAAAGTTCACTTGGATTAGTTGTCGAGTTATCTTCTTCTGTGTTCTTAGACCGACCCCTCTGGTGTTTGACTTGATCTGAAATGAAAGAAATACTAGAGGTCATACATGTCAAATAATCATGAATCTCATCACCTAAAGTTTTTACTACGCTCTAGGCATCACTTCTACTCCTAGACAGAGGTTTAAGGGGCATTCTCATTCGACACCCTGTAACTAGTTCATGCGGGTGAGGTGGTGTTCTGATCCTGGCCAATTACAAAGAGCCTATAAGGCTAGGGGTAGGCAATACAGCCAATCCTTTTTCAAAGTCAATTTGATCTTGACAATCCTCTCTTTGAGGAGGCCGTTGATTCTCTCACATATTCTGTTTGCTTGTAGGTGATAAGCAGAAGAAAACTTGTGCTTTATATTTAATACATGCCCTATATGTTTGAATAGTTAATTAACAAAATGCGGCCCATTATCAGATCTCAGCACCTCACCCACCTCTGGACTACTTCCCAAACTTGAAACTTTGCTACGCAAGTGGCATCAGGGTGTGACCATGGACCTGCTTTGATCTACCTAGAAAAGGGACACACCACCACTGATAGATACCTATATCCATTACATACCTGCAGCATATCGACGTAGTTGATATGTAAATGCAGAAACGGACCATTTGGTTGAGGTATTACTCCCCTAATCATTCTCAGTGTATGCCCAGCAATAAACATTTGACACACAATGCAATTCACCATAAATAGTGCAACGTGTTCCAGCAGATTAGAAATTAACCAGTTTTCTGCAATCGTAGCAGCAAGACTGTCTCTAGTTACATGTGCAGGGTAATGCAGCTGTTGAAGCATGACCTTTAATAACATTACTGGCATCACTGGCTTTCTAGTTTGTCCGGTCACCATAATGCTTCCGTGCGGGATAAAGAACACCCACTTCATTTCCATAGTTCTTTTTCTTCCTGTGGTGCGCTTCCTTGAATCTCTATTTTATCTTTAATTTTTTTATTGACATAGCTGAATTAAATCAACTTTTTTAAAATTTAAAATTGTGTTTGATGCAAGCATCTTTACAATTTGTAAAAAGACACAAATACTTTTATAGATCATTAAAACTTAAGTTGTATATAAATTATAAACACAACCAATACAATTTGTGGAGACAACAGTATAAATAACCATCATTGACATTACAGAAAAGTTATAGACAAAAATGCAATTTAAGAGGTCAAAAAGTATGAATATCCATAGAAATTATAAACACAAACAATACAATTTGTGGAGACAAAAGTATAAATATCCATCATTGACATTACAGAAAGGTTATAGACAAAAATGCAATTTAAGAGGACAAAAAGTACAAATATCCATAATTCAGATTTCAAGTCACAAATGGGATTTACATCTCTTTCTACGTTCAACCTTAAAAGATGACACTGATGAGATATCGTGAGTACCAAAATCAACTTTACAATACATTCAGTTAAATTTCATACAAAGCAATAGATTAACATTAATTCAAAGAATTCAAATACATTCCACGTATTAAGTCTTTAGTCCAATGCACAATTAACATATTTAAGAACAATGTGTTCACATATTTCTCTAAGAATAAAAATAAATAGTAAAAAGAAGGCAAAATACTGAATTAATAACTGGTCATAACAGCACAACAACTATCATTAGTGCACTTTAGAATGATAAGCATCCTAGCATCTGCGCAAAACTCTACAGTCTATTGAATCTGAGCCCAATTATTAGATTGAATTAGCATTTAACTATATTTGTGTTTCTATTCGTGTTGCTCAAGGATATATTTTTTTCACTCTTGGATCTCTATTAGTTGGGTTATCAACAACTTATTAAACCCCTCTTGCACTAGCATTGTAGTAACATTTTTTTCTTTAATACACTCAATGTCAAAACTCACAATTTCTGGGGAATATGCAACCCTTTTGGCTTCTTCATCTACGGCTCCGTTCCTGCACGAGATAAAAACTGTTTGCTTAGTATGCGCTGCACATTTAATGACCGCTATGGTCACTGGGTGTTGCAGTGCCTTAATGAGCCTATCCAATAAGGATGCATACTGCACTGGAGTGATGTCTGCACGGAGGTAACCCCTCCTTTTCCAACATGCTAACCCTGCGTGTACGGTTGACATCACATAGGCAGAGTCACTGTACACCTGGCCTTCATGTTTCTCAAGCACGACAATAAGTGCTACTAATTCTGCTTCTTGCGCTGAAAAGTGAGACAGTAGTCTTGCACTCAGCACTACTTCAAATTCTCCATTTAACCTATGTCTTATTAATGCAACGCCTGAATGCCTTTCCCCACTAGTCTGATCAATTTTTAAAGAACCATCAATCAAGAGAATCTCCCCTCCTGCTAAAGCATTCTCTTTCACACGGGGCATATAATCATAAAATTCAACATAATTATCATAGTCATACACATGATTGCCTTCTTCTATTGGGTCAGCTATAAACGTAGCAGGGTTCACCATTTTCCATCTTACTATTTTATTTGCTGGGTTAGAAATCATTACCTCATAAACTGAAGCTCTTTGGTATGTCAATGTGCCTTTGTGTTTCTCTAACATGGCAAATAGAGCATGCTCCACAAAGTGTGTCATAGAGCAGCACATAACAATACTTATAGACATCTCAATCGCAAACACGGCAGCTAGCAAAGATTGTTCACAAGGGAAGTGTCCTCTCATAACGGTCTAAAATTCCACTGTAATATGCCAAAGGTTTGTACACCAATGCGGTTCTCTGTGTAAGCACTGCTGTCGTGACTGTTCCATTTGTGTGAAAAAATAAATACAATTTTTCAGCATAATTGGGAATTCCTAAAACAAGGGCTGTACAAATAACTTTTTCCAACTCTTCAAATCCTTCCTCCATTTCTCTAGTCCATTCTAATTTTGTTTTACCAACATGTGCTTTCTTTAATGCTGCAGAAGTGGTCTTGTGTATGTGCTATAATCAAACACTCAGGCTCCCACATCGTTACATATACCAAAAAACGGTTGCATCTGTTTCACTGTTTTTGGTTTTGAGGTTTTCATAATTGTCTCAGCTCTTTCAGGTGTCACTTTCTTTCCTTCATGCGAAATCAACTGACCTATATATAACACCTCTTCTTGGCAGTATTGTAGCTTCTCCTTGTCTACTTTATATCGCTTGTCTGCTAGAATAGTCATCAACTGAACAGAATCCTGTCTGCACTCATCTTCTGTGGTGCTACAAATCAAGATGTCATCTATGTATTGTACCACTGCACTTTTGAGATAAATATTGTCTTAATCCATCTCTAGGACTCTATTAAAAATCGATGGGAACTTGCAGCACCTCTAAGGCAACCAAGTATGTTTTAGACTTTTTTGTCTGTACATAAAGGAAGTAAGGTCTTATGAATCTTTTTTGGTGAAACATAAATTAAGTCAAGTCTTGTGATTCCTTGTGCTATGAGATTGAGAAAAACACATTTTTCAAATCGATCACCGTAAAATATCGAGCTTCCACCGGGATACTGCACAATACTGTCGCCGGATTAGGAACTAAAGCTAACTCAGTTTCTACAATCCGGTTAATCGGTCTCATATTCTGGATAAATCTTCACGATCCCCCTTTAAGTTTCTTAATTGGATACACCGTGGTATTACAGGATGATTCTGATCGCACCAGAATTCCCTGATTCATCAGTGCTGAAATAGTCTGGAATATACATTGGGTACTGTCTTGCTCAAGGTAAAATCACTCCTGGCTTAAGCTTTATTTTAACCTCTCCTATCCCCTTCAATAAACCTACGTCCATAGGGCACTTGGCACTTTTTCCAAATCTTCCTGAAAAAATGCTGGATGTTGCTGCACTATCACCATTCGCTGTGGGACTTCCCTTTTCTCTTTCCTTATCAAGTATGTAATGCCCATAAAGAACACCACTTCATCATTGCTTCGATCCTCCTTGACCATATCGTCATTGATTATGTCAGTCAATCTATACCCTTCCTCAAGCGCTGTCACTGTTCTCCATGGTCTACCCTCATTGTCTATCCCTTCGAGCATTGCCATTTCCTTTCGTACTATGACTGCTTCCAATTCTATAGGAATAGTCTGTCCACCTTCCTCATCCATAGGTATTTGTGATCTAAATAGAAACTCATCAAGTATTCTCACAATTTTTCCCACCATGCCAGGTAGCCATGTGAGTAAAATGCTCACTCCATATCGAAAAATCTCTGAATCTACCGGAAACGCCTCGCAGAGCCACTTGCCCTGTGAACACCGGTATAAACTCTCACATGTTTAAATAGTGTATTCCTGGAGTGAAGCACACCATTCCCTGATCAGTAAATGAAATTGTCATAGTAAGTTTCATTATTAAATCTCTTCCCAAAATATTAACCGGTGTCTGTCGTGAATATAACAAGGGAACGGACATGTCCCATTCTCCTATGGAGACTGGTAATTTATCAATAAAAGGAACTCAACTTGTAGCTCCAGAGAACCCTTGAACCTTCAAGGAGGTACCTGACATTGGATATTTTCCCTTTCGTATACACGAACGAGTTGCTCCAGTGTCTACAAGAAAAGAAAAGGATTTGCCTCCTATAGTCACATCGACCCTTGGTTCCTCTTGGGGGTCTGGTGTCACCGATAGTACTGAACACATCAAGTCACCCTGTGAGCTGTCCTATTGTGGAAACAGGCTCATCCCTGTCCCTGTAATAGGAATTCCAACTACCACAGTGACACCTCCTATTCTGGGTGTCAATACTTGTCCTGTGTTCACATATTGCTGTGTCTGCACAGGGGCTTGTTGTGACTACCCTTGTGGCTGATTCATTTGTACTTGTTCCTGCTGTGGTACCTGTTGTACTCACAGCGCTTGTGTCTAATAAGATGTGTGATCTTGGGCAAAACCTTTTCTGGTCTGTGTACAATATGGTGGCGGATAATCTGTCCCCCCTCTTGAGAATTGTCCATTCTGTACATTCCCTTGGCTCCCACATACGCGCGCAATATGTCCTGTCATTCCACAATTCCAACATACTGGAGGAACTCTCCTATTAGTCACTCCTTGGTTATATCTTCCCTGATCCTTCTGGTTCTCATTCTCTGTACCTTGAAACCCACCTTGATTATTTTGAAATCCTCCTCCTCTTCCTCTGTAACCCATACCTCTGCCTCGTGGTATGAACCCATATCCACCTTGATCCATTGGGCGCAGATTGTTTTCATGCAATGTGCCCATTGCTTCCTGTATTCCCAATCCTTCTCTGCTTGTCAATACCGTCCCTTCTATGTCAAATGTTGATAACTTTTTCTGAACTAAGTTAGCTTCCTTTATTTTCCTATTCTCATCCTTCTTCTTGTTCTTCACACTTGAATATCCCGCTCTCCTCCATATGTCATCTGCCCTTGCCCCAAGAATACCTGCCAGGAGACCTTTTATGTCCCCTATGGCCAGAATATTTCATAGGGTACATCTCCAGTTTTCTCAAGTAGACTCAGGTGCAAAGAGGCCTCCTGTTCGGACTCAAGGTCCGTTGCTGGTCTATGAGCTCAGTGCTATGCACAGTGAGGAAGTGTGTACATCCAGGCATCACCGGAGTGCACATTGAAAAGCGCTGTAAAAAGTGAGATGCTCAGTTATTCTTGGCGCTACAGACATTTGTTGCTGACCCTGTTCAAAGTTATGGATGCTGTGTGCTGCAGGTTCTTGTGGAATTGGTCCAATACATGCTGGTCTTGCTAATGGAGTTTAAGATGCCAGCATCTGGTTAGGCTTTTGTCTTGGCCTCATTCTACTTAGGGTTTATGTTTGAGTGCTCTGTGTTTTTCTCTATTCTATGCATTTTCCCTAGGGTATTCTGACCTCTTAGTGGATGAGGGAACAAGCCCCAGGACGGTGCAGTGACTAAACCGTGTACAGTTGCCTGGCATTCAAGCAGGACTCCTTTTTCTCCTTGAGGACCATCTAAGGTGTTGGTTCATCGCTTGCAGGACCTGTGTTTGATGTCTTTCACTGACTAGCTATCTCAGCGAGTTGGTTAATGCTTCTATTTAATTTCTGTGCTTTCTTGTGGAGTTTTCAGCATGTAGTGTACCATTTTGCTCCATTGTCCGCGCCTTGTGAGAGAATGCTTCTAGAAAACCTGGGTTACCTGCAGACATGCACAGGCAGTGTTTTGCCCTGCATGTTGTGCGCTCTCTGTGCTGCGTGTCTTTTGTGTCCCCGCTGGAGGTGTCGTTACACTTGTGGTGCAGTCAATAGCTTCATGGTTTTGTTGGAGGGTGTATGCTGTGTTCTCATATGTTGGTTTCTTGGTTGTGAACATTGTGTTTCTCTGAGTTGTTTGCCCCTGGTTGATGATGGGTGTGGCCGCAGTGGCCGAAACATATGTTGCTAGTATCGCACACTTGTGATTTTTGTTGTGCGTTTTTGGGGACGGGAGGTGAGCTGTGATTGTGAGTTCATTTTAGTGTGGACTACTGCTATGGGTGTGTGGATTCTATGTTGGTTGTAGCACCTGATTGTTTTTGACTTGGTTGAATTGTGCTTACAGGGGGTGGTGTGACTGATGGTTCTCCCTGGTGAGAGTGGTGTGACCGTACTGGGCACTTGCGGAGGATGTCTGGATAAGCACCATCTCTTGATTGTGGCGGCAGTGTGTTCTCTAGATGATTGGGTGTGCTTGTGCATAGCAATTGTACTTCGCATTATGTTGTCAGTTGGCCTTTGAGCCTGCTGTGGGTTGATTTTGATTCTTAAATTGATGAGTTTTGGGTTATGTCAGACACGAGTTTGAGTTAAATCCCTGAGAACCTACGGCTTCTCAATGATTTATTTTTTATATATTTTTATTTTATATAACCAATGTAACAGGTCAGCATACCCTGATCCTTACATGGTCGCGATATCCGCAATGTCATTCACATTTATTGTGCATCCATGACCTCAATAACATTCCCCCAACCAACCCAATACCCCGCGGCTTGCATAACTTGCCCCCCCTTGCAGCTCCATATCCATGCCATCATTTCTCTATATTTTCTACTATGGTCCGTCTGCGGGTGCCCACAATCCCTCTCCCCTTACCCATCCTCCCTACTACCCCTCCTGCCGTGCTTTCCCCTCCCTTGAATTAGCTTGACAGAGGACTTCAAGGGGGTTTGTCGTCGTCCGGTGAGAGAAACATCCGTTGCACCAAGGCATTTCAGGCTGCCACATTATCACTTCCCTCCCTCATCCCCCTTTGCATGCCCCTGTACCATACCCCCGACTCAGCCATCGACCAACGCTTCAGGCCCATCAACCAGCAATCTACCTGCGGCCCAGTCGGGACTTCCATGTCATGGCAATCCCTCTTTTTGTTAAAATATACCCGCCATGTCTATCATTCTAGTGACTGGTCTAGCATTTCTGGGGCTGGGGAACATTTCCAGTAGGCATGCCCTGGGCATGGAGCTGAATTCTGTAATTTCCCCTGCTGCATTCTGACCTCTACCTCGCCCCCAAACCTCTTGATCACTACACCCTCCCAAAACATGTCCGCTCCTTCAATTGTGCATCTGGGGTATTCAGTATCTAAAGATACTGGAAACATTGGAATCTAGGCGATTACTGTGACCCCCATCACTGCGACCCCGAAATTGCTGATCACTGAGACCACACATAATTGCGACGGCCGAAAATGCCGACTTTATTTTTTATTAAACCCTCTTTGCAACACACAGCTATGGGGGGGGACTCCCTGCAGCCCCCCATATTACTATAATATCCCATAAACCCCCCACATATATATGTGGTGCAAGGGGGGTATTAAAAAAAAAAAAGTCGGCATTTTCGGCCGTCGCAATTTTCAGGTCGACATTTTTGTACGATTCCTTACCCCTATTGTATCCTTATGCAGTCTCCATAGTAGTCCTGGGTATAGCCTGGAAAAGCCCTGGCCTCCCTCGGATATGTTATACAACAAACCCCAAATGCTGTCTTTCTGCAGGCCCTCTGGGAATCCTTCCCACCCGGAGCTCGCTTCGTGGAGTAGCCTGTTATATTCTAAAAACTGCCCGGTGGTCATCCCCGTTGTGTCCACGATAGTCTCAAACTCAAGTAGTTCACCGTCCCGAAGTAGATCTCCCCATATAGTTACCCCTTTACCCTCCCATTGAGGTTGAATGAGTGTAAGGTCTGCTTTGTCCTTTCCATAAATAGCCGCTAAGGTTATTTTTGGCGAATAAGGGTCTCCTAAATTAAGCAATCTGATAGTTTGTTGCCAGATTGTCCTACCAAGCTGCATCATGTTCGGAGCATCTGGGATTATTCTATCATGTTACCAAAGCATCTCTTTGCACTGCTATGCTTCTATTGGGCTCATTATAAAATCCCTGGTATCCTGCTGGTAATTCCGGTGTGATACCGGGGAACTAATGTACCGTCTCCGCCAGCTGATATCCCACTGTTACCGGGATATTACGGGCGGCGGAGACGCTGGTAAATCCCCATTCCCATGGAGTCCTATGGGATTCCATGGGATGGGGATGTCGCAATCACAGTCACCGGCAATACCAGTAACTGCAATTGCAGCAATTGTCTGCTGGTGGGAGCCTGCCGGTAGTTCACAGCCCCTACTAGCAGGCTTGGAGTTTGCTGGTCCGGAAAGGTGCCGGTACATGTTACTGGCACCTTATTTCCGGACCGGCAAACTCTTAATGAGCCTTTATGGCTATGGCTGCCTGTGAAAGCCTAGTTTCCTGCGTCTCCTCATGCGACAGTCACAATGCGATGTTCTGCAATTGCCTTGCTAAGTAATGTAATTCTAGGCGTGGGAGCCTCACGCCACCCTCCGTGTAATCCCTGTGTAACGCCCCAAGAGCTATTCGGCACTGCCTCGAACCCCAGATGAACCGCCCAATTTAGCGCTTAACTCTATTATGTAGATAGTATGGCACATTTATAAAGTAATACAGTAGCCGAGGAAGGACCAGCATCCAGGATAAGGCTCTCCTCCCCATCACCGACAGTGGAAGCTTCTCCCAGAAGGCGACGGGTGGTATTACCCCCTTTAGCTCAACGGTGTATGGATGTGTTGGATTAGAACTCTGCTGTAGAGAAATTCCGGTCCTGTGTTGGGTTGGTTTGGGTTTATTTTGGAGTGCCATTTGGGATAGGTGCTGGTTTTCCTTGGGTTGCCTTAGAGTCTGCGCTTCAGGTTTCAGCACAGGTTAGGCTGGCGTTACATTTAAGCTTGCCTTGTGTCTCCTGTGTTGTTTTAGTGCTTCTGTCATTGACGAAATGCTTGTTTTTTTCGACCTCTGTGAAGAGAATAACTGAGAGATTTTACCAATGGTAAGAAAGCCTTCCCAGGTGTCCATTGCCAGGGCCATGTTCCCGCAGCAACACCTAGATTACCCAGGTGCTTCTGCATTTAATACGTCATTGGACCACAACTACACTTCATGTAAAAAAGCATCCAAAGAACTCACAATTATTTGAATAAATCATGAAAAGCACACGTAAAGGAAATGGCGTGCATTCAAAGTATTAATATTTCATCATATTATAGCATTTTTTCATCACATATTAAAAGAATTGCATACAATTTTATAATCTACATTTAATTTCGTATTTCATTTCCATAACCACACTGCCATGCTGCAATCGTGTTACTCCCTAAAATAATTGAACGGAACAGTGAAAGGGGCATCGCGGGTGGACTGGCCACGTGAAACACTAGGGTTTTCTCTAATGGGGTGCTGGGTGTGAGGGCTGGTTTGGGCTGTCAAGTTCCTACGAATATATGGGTCCTGTGGACCCCCACTGTACCCCAAACCCCATAGAAACAGACACACAGGCAAAAGAGAGAGAGGGAGGCAGGGGCTAAAGGTGGGATGTCAGCGGTTGCAGAAGAAGGCAGGCTGCAGAAGGTGATGGGTGGGGTACAGGAGGGAATGAAGACTGAATGTGAAGGCAGCAGGCATGGATGTTATCTGGAGTTCACATGGGGTGACACATAGTGCCCATATCTTCTTTTTTGTTAAGCCTGGCACTGACTTTTTGACCCCTGTGTCAGAGGTTACAGAGGCAGAGCCAGGAACAGGCTTTTGTACGTCTCTCCTCCACTTCCAGCATACAATAGGATGCTGTTGAGGGGCTGGGGTTGGTGCAAGTGGTGACATCACTCCCTCCCCATGTCCTACACACAGCCCTCCAGCAGGTACCGATTGGCATGTGATGGCAACACCTGGACATGTCCTGACAGGTCCAGGTGTTGCCATCACATGCAACTTACATATGATGACTAGATTATGCTTGTAAGTCTTTCATCGACAACATATGGCATTTTAGGGGCATTTAAGGCCATGCCGCACTTGGAAACGTTAGTCTGTACTCTACATATGTTATGCTATGTTAGGAAACTTTAATATCTCATTCATCCTCACCTTAGTGGTTTTATAGCACCAGTGCCTGTCGAGAGAATGGCACATTGGTAAGACGTTATTACATCGCCAGGCTCTTTTCAGGGCTTTTCTTGCCGAAATATTTCGTCTGAAAAACTCATATAGGGGGCGGGTGGGTAAGGGCATATGAGGGGTAGGGGGCGTGGGGTATAGGGACTTCAAAATAGGGAAGGAAGGGATTGGGGGACCCCCCAAATGGACCCCCCAAATATTAAAAAAAATGTGATGAGTTTTTTTCAGCTGAAAACTTGCACCAAAATACTCTGCAAAAAAAGCCTGGCAATCTAAGAAAATAGAACCGGCATAATGTGCCTCCTGCCAGGGATAGCAAGACCTTGGACTGCGGAGGAAAAGAAAAAGAAAAAGGGAAGAAGTGAGGGGAAGGAAAAGTAGGAATAAGGATAGGAAACAGACACGATCAAAAACTGGAAAGATACCAATTGTATAAACCAAGCACAAGGCATCTGCAGTAAAATGGTAATACTGCCACATTTGCAGCTGCACCTGGCATACAAGGGCTCTAGTTCATCATGTGAGGCTGCACTTTACATACGGTGACTGTACGGTGTATAAGGGATGCTAACTGGCATAGGATCATAGTTTTGGGGCATTTGAGGCTGCACTTTGCATATGATGACAGCACGTGGGTCCATGCAGCTTGTACCTCACATGTGGTGACTACAGATGCATATGAGGCTTCAACTGACACATGGTGTCACTACTTGGGCCTTTGAGGATTCACTGTGACATAAGCTGGCAGATCACGGGCACATGGGTGCCGATGAAGGGACAAAGACTCCACCTTCATACATGGAATGTGAGGTTTCAACTGTAACAGGACATGCAGTGAGTTCCCATGGCCTATGACGGTTCTGCTCGGCATTCCCCTGACATAATCATGGCTGCACCAATGGCATATGAAGACATTTGGTTGGAAATTAAAATAACCTTATGTCTGCTATGCTAACTATTTATTTTATTATTTTATTTTATTAGTTGTTACAATCAAGAGAACTTGATTTTTCAACTTGTATGTAAAATACAAAACTTCACACAATCATAAACTCATTCAATTCATATAAATTATGAAAAATGTACATAATTAATATCAACACATTTCAACGTATTAGAAATTAAAATAGATCTGAAATATATAATGCATAATATTTAAAGAAAGAACTAACATATAGAGAAAATTCAAATAAAGATTATTACAGCACATACTTCACGCTATGTCACGCTATGTCACATCCTGTTTCTCACAAATTACTCATGATTGCCAATTTTATTAGCAAATTTAAACTGTACAGAAAGTTAAGAATCGCATATCTAACAGTTCTCATAGTGGTATGAAACAACAGCTCCCATAGTCTAGTACTAGTAACAATCGAGTGCCCATTAAACAGAGACTCAAAGTTTAAGATTCTCTGCAATAGTAACATTGGGCATTCAGTACACAGATGCATCTTCGTTTCAGGAGCAACTCCACAGAAACAACATTGTATGTCAGAGACTGGTAACAGTTTGAATGTGCACAAGACTTCCTTAATGGGCCAGATGTTAAAGCGAAAATGCAAGAAATTGTCTTGCTGTCGTGAGCCAGGAAACATGATTAAATAGCTCTCAATTTCACTGTATTGTTTCAGGGTTAATGGATTAGTCAAGAATTTGTGGTATTTGAGGCACGCACTCCTGGTTTTGATCCAGTCATATTCCCAAAGGCGCTTTTTGGCCTTATCTGGATTATCAATTAGCAATGCCATGGAGATGCCTATATTGTTAATGATCTTTGGTGCCATTTGTCTCCAGGTCACAGCAAAGACCTCCGTTGATCTCAAGAGGTACTCCGCTATGATGCATAAGAGGCCTGGCCGATTTGTGCCCATCACACATTTACGGTAATATGAGCATAGTTTCCATTTGTATACTGCATAAAGTGAAAGTAGCCCGAGCTCATGTATGAGAATACATTTGTTTAGGACCCGCTTCCAGTAGCAGCCTTCTATAGTTGACCAATATTGATCAGATTTACTTGTAAATGCCTCGGTACCATATAAGATTACTGGGGTTAGTTTTTGTTTATAATATAGAATAACGGGGGTTATCGAGAATTTACAATACTTTGCTTTAATTAGACGCACTTGTGATATGGCAGTTAATAATTTTTGCCTTACATGCTGATGATTCGCGTTCTGCTTAGGGCAGTTGGTAATGTAAGTGTGAAGATATATATATGACGTGACTAAGGTTAGATTGGTGTTTTGAAGGGGCCACTGAGTGGTACGTTGATTATGTTTGCCGAATTGTATGATTTTTGTTTTCATTAGATTAAATGAAATACAATTTTTCTGGGTGTATGCGTCAAGAGCACTTAAGAGAGCTCGCAACCCATTAGGAGTCTTTGAAAAAAGAACCATGTCATCAGCGTAGAGCAATAATTTTACATGAATGCCATTGAGTTTGGAAGAATCTGATACAATAGCTGCAAAACTAGAGCGCACGTCAGAAATGAAGAAGTTAAACATTGCAGATGCCAACAAACAACCCTGTTTTAGTCCACGGGCAGTGTGAATTGGATCAGATAACAGGCCTTCCTTAGACAATTTAACTTGGATTGTAGTGTCGGTATGCAAATCAATGAGCCATTTTAAAATGGACAATGGACACCCTTTGTCCACCCATTTTCTGTAAAGAAGCTCACGAGGGACAGCATCAAAGGCCATACGAAAGTCTATAAAGGCAGCGTAAAGAGCCTAATGTTGTTGTTGTGCTTGCTGTATAATTCTGTTCAAGGAGATGATGTTCACTGCTGTACCGAGGCCTTGAAGAGAACCTGTTTGGAATGGACCACGTAAGCATTTTGAGTCCAGCCATAGATTGAATTTATTCAGAATGAGTAGTGCAAATATCTTACCCGGGCAGTCTAGAAGGGCAATGGGCCGGTATGATGTGGGATTATCTCTGCTGTCTTTTTTAAATATTGGAAGTATTATAGATTGCTTCCATGATTTTGGTATAACTCCTGTTGTAAATATGTGAATAAAGATTTGTTGGAGTATCTGCGCCCATTCTTATGGATGGTCCTTCAGCATACCATTATGTAGGCCATCCGGACCTGTGGCTCGTGATCGGCTCAGATTTGCAATACAATGCTGGATGTCTTCAATATCGATTGCAAAGTGATGGAGCATATGTTGACTGGTCAAATTTGGAGTCAAGGTTTCAAATGGGGAGCAATATAATTTATGAAAGTAGTCTTTCCACTGCTCATCAGGGATGGCATTCATTTGTACAGAACCTTGAGTTTTGGATGTCGCGTTATTCAAGCAAGCCCAAATGCCACTCGTGGATTTGGCCAAAATCTGTTGTAGCATTTTTTTCGCCATTATTTTGATATTGAAGCAAACTGTGACTCTTCCACCAAGATCTATAAGCTGCCTTTAATTGTTTTTCTGCTGTCGTGCAACTTGCATTTGGAAGAAATTTCAAATTACAAATGGCCCATAGTAGATGAGCTTTCTTTAGCTGCACCAATGGATCCGTACTGGTCTCTTCCCTATGGATCCATACTGGTCTGCTACCATTATTATGCTGAAAAAGTGAAGAATTGGAGGAAGCCAGGAAAGTCTCTTCCATCACGTATAATAATGCAAATATAATCTTCCAGGAACTCACCGTGTTCACCCTGTCCAGGAGGAGGATGTGTGGCCCTCACACAATGCCTACGTGAGAAGGGGATACGATACGGATGGGGCTACCCCTTTTCACTAACATTTTTAGTACGTGGGCCAACAGTCCAGACTGGTTTCTGAAGAGGACATCAGATGAGCAATCCGAGAGTATGTGGAAACTAGACTATCGGAGACAGCCCACTGGGGAAGCTGTGCGAGGGAGAAGTGGGAGAGGGAACCTGAAGGATAGGAAACGGATCCTGGGCTTGAACATTTAAAAAGTTAAACACGCCTCCACACAACAATGGTCCCTGACACTGGGAGAGAGTTAAGCCTGGCATCTGTTTCTGCAAGTCGGGCTGCATCTGTACTAAGGCTGGAAACACCCCACCCCCCCACCTCCCTCTGCTGGTAGTAAGTGGGGGGGCATATCATTATCTGTTCCAGAGGAAGACAATCGGAGTAATGGCGATATAGGGGATTGAGGGGGGGTGTAGGTTTTAAGAACTTTCGGGGGGAGATGGGAGGGGGGGCTCAACCTAAGAGATGCAAGGATAGTTCCGGCGGAACTGGACAAGCTGGTGGTCCAGTCAAGTGGGGGTTAAGGGCATAAGGGGAATTTTTACAGTTGAAGTGGGTGAGAAGTTGGGGTTAGGCTCCTCGCAGGATGTTGGGGGGGTTGTGGCCCTGGACACGGGGCAACAGAGGATGATGGACAGAGCTAGTGCTAACTGTGCAATGCAGAAGGTGGACGGGGTAAGAGATATTTTCCAGCGTCCTAATGGCTGATGCATTACCCGACTTGGAGATAGATAGGCTCACTGAATGCCAGGGGAGTTAACACACCTACAAAGAGATCCCTCCTGGTTAGAGAATTCACACGAGCCAAATTAGATCTACTCTTCTCCAGGAAAGGCACAGGTTGAAGAGGAAGGAGCCGACCATCCGGCGAGGCGGGATAGGGGAGGTACATCATGTCTCGTACAAGACCAAAATGAGAGGAGTAGAGTTCATTAGTGATCTGGGCTTTAGGACTGAAGCAATGATTAGGGTCCCGGAATGCTGTTATCTGTTCATTAGAGGAGCTTTTGAAGCTGGGTCCCCTCAAGCTAGGGGTGATCTATGGTCCGACCGAGGGTCATATTCCTTTTAGGGAGAAGACTAATGATAGATTGATATTGTTTGTGGGCGGCATCCTAGTGGGAGATTTTAACATGGTCCTGGACCCCACTAGAGAAAGGAAATGAATGATGGTGCAGAACATGCTAGATCATAAATAAAAATCCAGCATCATGACCCAAGCATGAAATTGAAAGCTAATAACCTCTAGGGTAATCTAAAAGGACAAACAAAATAGAACGAGTTAAAAAGATCAAAGCAGTGAAGTGGATAAAAATAATTAGTTGTATGAGAGCATAAAGTGGTTGAAATTAATAAAATGGACGAAATAAATCTAATCGACAAGAAGATCATAGTGTACGAGAGGAATAAAGTGGACAACAACAAATTCAAATAGCCCAAACTACTAGATCATAAATAAAAAATAACATAAATAACAATCCAACATCAAGATTCCAAGCGAGAAATCGAAAACTAATAACCTCTAATGTAAACCAAAAAGGACAAACTGAATAAAATGAGTAAAGAGGACCAAAGCAGTGAAGTAGACAAAAAGAATGCATTGTATGAAAGTAATAAAGTGGTTGAAATTAATGAAATGGATGAAATGAATGTAATGGACGAGAGAAACAAAATGCACAAGAGGAATAAGGCGGAGAGGATGGAAAGATAAATACATGATACGGATGAGTGCACAGAGTACACGGAACTGGTTGAATGGCATGAAACAGATATATGGCATGGAATGTAAAAGTGCATGGTATAAATGGAACAAGTACATGTGACGGGTGTAAGAGTGCATGGCATAAATGGAACGAATAGAATAGACGATTCAAGTGCATGCGACGGGTGTAAGGCACGGGACGGATCGAGTGCGTACGACAAGTGACATGAGTTGAACCGATAATGCATGATGAATGGATGAAGTGAGTGGAGCAGATGAAGTTGAAGAAGCGAATGAAGTCGGTGGAGCGGATGAATGTCGGTGGAGCGGATGAATGTCGGTGGAGCGGATGAATGTGCGTAGGTTGGATGGATGTGCGTAGAGCGGATGAATGTGCGTGGAGCGGATGAAGTGCATGCAGCGGATGAAGTGCGTGGAGCGGATGGAGTGTGTGGAGCAGATGAGAGCGTAGAACAGATGAGAGCAAGGAGCAGATGTAGTGTGTGGAGTGGATGATAGCGTGCAGCGGATGTAGGTTGCTGAACAGATGTAGGGTGTTGAGCGGATGTAGGATGTGGGGATGTTTGAGCAGATATTGGGTGTTGAATGGATGTAGGGTGTGGAGTGGATGTAAGATGTAGAGCTAAAAATGTAGGGCTAGAGCTGGTGTAAGGTGTGGAGCGGGTGTAGAGCGTGGAGCGGATGTAGCGCGTGGAGCGGGTGTAGAGCGGGTGTAGAGCGTGGAGCGGGTGTAGAGCGTGGAGCGGGTGTGGAGCAAACTGGTAGAGTATGGAGTGAACAGGTACAGTATGGAGCGAACGGGTGTTGTATGTGTCGGAATGGGTGATGTATGTGGGTGGAACCGGTGATGTATGTAGATGGATGGAACGGATGAAGTATGTGAAAGGAACGGGTGAAATATGTGGTGTGAACAGAGAAAATGGGTGAATGGAACAGGTGAAGTATGTGGAAAGAACGGTTGAAATAGGTTGACGGAACGGAGAAAGTGGGTGTATGGATCAGTTGAAGTATATGGATGGATTGGGTGAAGTATGTGGATGGAACGGGTGAAGTATGTAGATGGAACCGGTGAAGTATGTAGATGGATGGAACGGATGAAATATGTGAAAGGAACGGGTGAAATATGCGGAAGGAACTGAGAAAATCGGTGTGGAGCGAACGGGTCATGTATGTGTCGGAACGGGTCATGTATGTGGAGGGAACCGGTGAAGTATGTAGATGGATGGAACGGATGAAGTATGTGAAAGGAAAGGGTGAAACATGTGGAAGGAACGGAGAAAATGGGTGAATGAAAAAGGTGAAGTATGTGGAATGAGCGGTTGAGGTAGATGTATGGAACGGTTGAATTAGATGTATGGAACGGTTGAAGTAGATGTATGGAACGGGTGAAGTATGTGGATGGAACCGGTAAAGTATGTAGATGGATGGAACGGATGAAGTATGTGAAAGGAACGGGTGAAATATGTGGAAGGAACAGAGAAAATTGGTGAATGGAACAGGTGAAGTATGTGGAAGGAACGGTTGAAGTAGGTTGACGGAACGGAGAAAGTGTGTGGATGGAACGGGTGAAGTATATGGATGGATCGGATGAGGTATGTTGATGGAACGGGTGAAGTATGTAGATGGATGGAACGGACGATGTATGTGGAAGGAACAGGCGAAACATGTGGAAAGAATGGAAAAAATGGAATGATGGATCGGGTCAAGTATGTAGATGGAATGGGCCAAGTATGTGGATGGAATGAGTCAGGTATGTGGATGGAATGGGTCAAGTATGTGGATGGAAAGAGTCAAGTATGTGGATGGAACGGATGAAGTGGATGGATAGAACAGGTCAAGTATGTGGATGGAACGGGCCAAGTATGTGGATGGAACGGGCCTAGTATGTGGATGGAACGGGCCAAGTACGTGGATGGAACGGGTGAAGTATGTGGATGGAACGGGTGAAGAAGTATGTGGATGGAACGGGTGAAGTATGTGGATGGAACGGGTGAAGTATGTGGATGGAACGGGAAAATAAGTAGGTGGAGTAGGTGGACCGGGTGGAGTAGGTGGAACGGGTGGAGTGGATGAAACGAAAGAAGTGTGTGGACGAAACAGGTGAAGTGGGTAGAACGGATGTAGTAGGTCGATGAACGGATTAACTATGTGGATGGAAAGGGTAAAATGGATGGAACCGGTGAAGTGGGTGGAACGGGTGAAGTGTGAGGATGAAACGGGTGAAGCGGGTGGAACGGGTAAAGCAGGTGGGTGAACGGATGACGCATGTGGATGAACGGATGACGTATGTGGATGGAACGGGCAAAACTGGGTGTATGAAACGGGGCAAGGATGTGGATGGATGATGCATAGAGAACATATAACGTGGAAATGAGCAGACCGGATGATGAAGGGATAACATGTAAAGATCGGACGAAATGCATTGTTTAGAAGGAATACATAGAAAAGATCGAGCTGATAGTGTGCATAGAACTGAGCGAGTACGTACATCGGATGGAATGCATGGAACAGATAGAGAGCACGTAATGGACACTTACAAAAATGATTGGAGAGCAAGGAGCAATCTGGGGTGCATAAAATGACCAAACTACATAAAATGGTTGGAGTGCATAGAATGGTTGGAGTGCATAGAATGGTTGAAGTGCATAAAATGGTTGAAGCGCATAAGACGGAGTGCATGGAATGGTTTGGAGTGCATGGAACGGTTTGGAGTGCATGGTGGTTTGGAGTGCATGGAACGGTCGGAGCACATAGAGCGGTTAGATTGTGCTCAATCTCAAGCACCTAAGATAAACCACCATATCACATCTCCACGCTTACTCTCTTCTTCACACCGCCACTCAACTAGAACACAGCGATACTATGACACCATTCGGTATAGCTGTTCTCATACCATCACTTGCCTCATACTCCCCATCATCCTAACTAAACAAAGCTGGTTACACGCCCTCCAGCCTAAGCATTCTCCTAAGGCTTAACGCGGCCAGAATCGGTCTCGATAACAACATAGCAGAACAAACACATACTCTTGATATCCAAACCACCACACCTACCGCTAAGAAGCAGCTATCACAGGAATACAACATCAGCTGCACACATATCTGGTGCTCACACGCACCTTATGACTCTCTCTCTCTCTCTACTGACTTGAACTTCGGTTCCTGAGGGCGTTCAACCTACCAGCACCTTGAGATCACACCAGTGGTACATAAGGCACTACATAAATGCAAAATAAAATAACATAACATAACAAAAGGATGATGGTGCTTGTATTTAATGCTTGAGTCTGGCATTATGGTTTGCTTGAAGACTTGCCTTCTATCAACATAGCAATTGGTATCATCAATTATGGTGGAATTGTTGTATTGATGCAATTTAGAAGTGTTTCAACGCAAACAGTTACCACTATTATTCACTAGGATGTTCGTAACCTGTTGATTTCTTTGTGGTAAAATTGTAGGCTGGGGAATTTTGCAGAACATAATGAGCTTGTTATGGTCGCTAAGATTTGTTTGTATGACCTGTCTGTTACGCTCACCTGGCTCCCACAGAGGCGTTGATCGGAACTGGACAGCTGCGGTCTCCACAAATGTGACGCGTAGGGCCGAGATGACGGACTGGACTGGCCCACCTAGCTTTGTTTGGTTGGCCCGTAGGAATATTCTTCTGCAAATGGAGAAAGGGAATTAACCACCCGTGGAGTTGAGCGTAAATCCCCCCACCCCCGCTGTTCTCCCCACAGATCGCCTTTGATGTCCCCTCTTATAGTCTCACATGATGGTTTGAAAAGATGAGCTCTCCATCCTGCATTGAGCGCAGGGGCGCGTTGATAACCAGTTGCTTCACTGGCTCAAAGGAATTGGTGAGTTCCAGAACAATATTGACTCCGAGATTCCCGGCAAGACACCGTAAGTATAAAGTTCGTAAGAGTTCAAATGCCTGACTTTCACTCTTGTCCGATTCCTTGCAGGTTGCAGCTTGACCCTGATGAAGAGTACCTCGTGGCAACCGGTAGTATTCTGGTAAGGATTTGTATTTTCCAACACAGTTCGATAAAATAATGTCAATATGTCACCTGTTGCTTTCTCCCTTATTCAGGCACTGAGAGAAAGTATGAAGTCTTGGGGAATAATACCTCCAGCGGTAAAATCAGGTAAGTCTATTGTGGTGAGGAGGGATCCCCTTGTTAGTCCCTTTGTTTCACCTTGCTGTCCTTTTGTTTCCCCTTAGGGGCCGGGGTTCGGCAAAGATGCAGTGGAAGCTGCGCCGACCCGTGAGGAGGAATAGTACCCCCCGTGGTAAAATCAGGTAAGCCTATGGGGGGGGTAACTAAAATTCCTCTGTGTATTCCCTTGGATCACCTTGCTGTTCTTGTCTTCTCCTTAGGTGCCGGAGTGCGGCAGGAACATGCAGGAGGATGCGGTGGAATGTGAAGATGCTGCGAAGGCCGGTGAGTTCAGCGCGGCGCTGCAGCAGGTGAGGCGACGCGCATAAAATAACTTCTTCGTTCCAGCTCGAAGGCACGATGGATCGGGAATTCAGGTAAGGATTAAAGGTATTGCTCTTGTTCTAACCTTTTCTCCTTCTTTCTCCCTTTTTCTAGGAGCTCCAAGCTCGAGGCGGGCGTGGCAGAAGGCTGGATGCAGACTTGCAGGCACGGTGAGCGTTACGCTGCTGGATGCAGAATAACGCGAAGCGTGTGCTGCTCTTCGGGCGTGGTTTAAATAGCCTCCAAAGTAGTCCCAGGTAATTATTCCTCCCCAGCCCCGCCCGAGTAAAAAATAGTAGTCCCTAAGTAAAGTAGTCCCTTCCAAGCCTCTTTTGGCTTGGAGCTCTTGCAGCATGGTCTGCATCAGGTAAGTTTGCAGCATGGTCTGCATCAGGTAAGTTTTAATCTATGAGCTTGGCGCCAATGGCACCAGGACTGACTCTCCATATGAGCCTGGCGCCATAAGGACTGGACCCAAATAGCCCCTAGCAGGGGTTGTTGGGCTTGCTTAGGATAACTTGATGCCTGCTGCCGGGGTTGCTGGGCGTGGTCTGGGTCCCCGGGGGTAGGCATCATGACAGCTGGGGAATTTTGAAGAACATAATGAGCTTGTTATGGTCGCTAAAATGTGTTTGTATGACCTGCATGGATTGGACTTTTGGCAAAAAGCTGGTGTGTACATAAATGTAATCTAGGGTCGCCCGCTGGTCCTCCCTGCCCCAGGTGAATTGAGATGGAACATCACCTGTTACAGCACCATTCAACATGACAAATGCCCTTTCTTGCATGATGTTGGACCAGGTTATTTCATCAGATGCTAACCTCTTTTCCCCATTTGGAAATAAGTGCAGGTTAAGGTCTCCAACTATGATTGTAGACTGTATATGGCACAACAAGAGGGCATCCAACAAGAGGGCATCTAGAAGCCAGAGCAACTATTCAAAGAAATGATCTACTGATAAGTTCTGCCTACTCCAGTAGATCTTAATGATGACAATAGTTAAGCTACCTCTGTTCAATTTTACAGCTTGAAAATAGGGGGAGGACGAGGGGAGTTTTTCACTTTTGAAAGCAGAGGTTTTGCTAATTGCCAAGAGGAGCCCACCAATAGGGCAGCCTCTGATGGCTGGAGTGGTGACGATGAAGTGAGACGCCCATACAGGGGTCTCAATGAGCCAAGTTTCCTGTAGTGCAACTATGTCATAATTTGCTAGGCCATTGGTCCCAGAATTGATGATGTGTTTATGGCCTCTTGTGTTCCATGAAACTAAACTACAAGAACTGACAAATGCATCATGTTAGGATTTCAAACTATATGACTGGGCTGCCGGAATGTAGGTTGAATGGTTTATAGTTTGTGATGTCAAACCGATGTGGCTGGGCTTGTATGTATTGACCTGTGGTCTTTCGGCAGAATCAGCTTTGGTGTTTTGTTCTTGTAATAATACAAAACCTAGATCGAATAAGTTCATTCTGGCCTGCCACAAGATATTGGCTAATAGGTTAGATTGCACGTGAATTCGTGCTTCTGAGAGATCGTTCATGTTGGTAAATTCCACTAAATTGTCTGCTGTGGATAAAGCTGCTAGCATTGGAACTTGACTGCAAATATTTAGAATGCTCGCTCTATTAAGGGCGTTCTTCCGAAAAGGTATGTCACGACATCTTATCACTAAACAACAGTATTTTTGCTGTTTGACTGTTTTGTCATTGGGATACGTGGGGGTAGAGTCAAAGGCTTCCCAAGCCAATAGCGTGACAGGAGGTCGCTATAGCCTTGCAAAAGGAGCTAGATAACTGCTAACTCAGAACAAAGAATCACCGTGGATGAATAAAACATTATAAATTTATTAAACAGGAAGACATTTTTGTGCCATAATCTGGCATATATGCATACATTAAATCTGCATTGTGAAGGATTAGTATACAGTGGTGACAGTCTATTTTATGTGTTGTTTTATATCACAACACATTGACGTTGTCGACACTTAAGTTTGTGTTTCTGGTTCGGTTGATAGCTGACAAGGGCAGAAGCTGATAGAGATGGAAAAGCGCTGCACTGAAAATACCGAACTGTCTTCAGGACTTGGAGGTCGAGTTCAGACCGGATGAATGAGTGAGATGTCGTCCTATGGTAAAAGAGGCTGTGTTAAAAACGGTGAGAATAGAGTATCCACTAATGGTGAGAAGGGCAAGGCAAACGGACCTACCGTGTGGACGTTGATAGGCGCCATGGCTGTTTGAGTGAATAGCGGCTGCTGGAGTTAGCGGCCGGGGGGGGACGATCTGCAAATGTCAGAGGCCCCAGTCTAAGTAAAAGAAGGTCAAAAAATTGATACGAAATAATCATAAGGCAGTGGCTACAACAAGGACTAACTCGTGCTGCTATGTCCAGTGAGCGGCCGTGACTCAGAGTTTGTAGATGAGGAGTGCTCGAGTCAACAAGTGAGTGGGAGTTGCAGTACTGATAATTAGTGGGGAGTCCGTGACTGCGTGGTGCTGGGATATGCAGGTGGTGTACAGAGGTACCTAGCCTAAGTACAGAGGACAAAACCACGAGTGAAACGTTGGGATATGGTTGTGACCAGAGAAGGTGGTACCAGCAGCGCGGGGAATTACGGATCTTACCTGTACGTGAGACAGGAAAAAGAGCTGTGTCACTGCTGTCGGTTGCGCTGGACTGACTGCGCATGTCAGGAGTTTAAAACGAGGCCGTAGTGCCTGCAGGGACTGCGCATGCGTCTGGGGATAGTGTAAGGGGTGGGAGCAGTCGCACTGAATGCGTCGGTATGCACGTATATTTAGGTCATGTGTATATTGGTGCGTGCACTGAAAGAGTCATGAATTGATCATGGGCGAAAAAATTAATTAATATTGGCACCATTTGCAACATGCATTATTATTCCATGAAATATCCATGAGGAAATCAAGTTAAAGGCTATTGAGCGAATATTGTCGAGTCGCTAGGTACATGTTACATACAATGCTGGCACTGCAAAATTACAAAACATGTGTTGCAGTAAAGCGACGTGAGTCATCAATAACATAGTTACCAGAAAAAACAGTTCAAAATTTCTGTATCGTTTCTGTGCTGGTAAATTAAGGACATGACTATACAACAGTAATGAAAGGAGTCATGGGTTGCAGTAAATCACAGACAAGTGCCAGAAAAAGATGAATCACGAAAAAAGATAGGAAATTGTTACAGGTGTGACCAGAACATCATGGATGTATACAAAAGAAAAACCTATTTGAAAAACCTCAGGGAGACTAACAGTTGGAGGGAGCTTGTTCTGGTAGTGGAAGAAAGCCCATGGGAATTTAAGTGGGTCAGAGCACAGGGGGGTGAACCGCACTTTTACTTATTAAAGAACAGGTTCCATTCGATGGAGATGTTAAGACCCTGTCTTACAGAGTCCAGACGATAAATCCATTTTTGCTCGAGTTTACGAAGGGCAAGATCCCTGTTGCCTCCGCGGAAGGGGTTGCCTACTGTTTGCAATATTGCCCAGAAGATGTCGTTGTGAGTGTGATTCATCATCTTGAAATGTGCCACTAGTGGTTTGTCTTCTGTTTGGTTTCGTACGCTGGAGCGGTGTTCACAGATCCGTTGTCGAATTTCTCTCTTGGATTTGCCTATGTAAATAAGATCACAGGGGCATTTGATGATATATACGGACCATTTGGTTTTGCAGTTGGTAAATGAGTTAAAGGTCCACTGTTTTCCTTTCAGATCAATGGTCTTGAGGTTAGCCGTGAGGTTACAGACGGAACAATTGCCGCATTTGAAGTGGCCTTTGACGGGTGGGAGGTTCCACAATGTGGTTTGGGTACTGTCTGGGGCATCTCCTTCTGTGTACGTATGTACAAGTCGGTCTTTCAGGTTGCGACTTCGTTTGAAGGCAAATCTTGGTTTTTCCGGTTTAAAAGATTCTGTTTGTAGCTTGTCCCAGTGTTTTAGAACTGCCTTTTTAATTGAGTTACTCAAGGGGGTGAAAGTGGTGACGCAAGTCATTTTAGAGTTGGATTGATCTCTGACGGTGGGAGTGAGGCAGGCCTTGCGAGTAGTATGTTTGACTCTTTTTCTAGCTTGACGAATGATGTGGCTGGGGTATCCCCGTTCTTTTAGACGGGTAGCGAGTTCTTTACTCTTAGATTCGTATTCAGTTAATGTAGAGCAATTACGTCTGATGCGTAAGAATTGGCCATAGGGTAAGTTGGTTTTCAACCCTAGAGGGTGGAAGCTGGAGTACTCTAGTAGAGTGTTTTTGGATGTGGGTTTACGATATAAAGTGGTGCTGAGTGAATGGTTTGGATTCTTGGATATTGTTAGATCCAGAAAAGGAATCTGATGCTGACTATAATCCATGGTAAATTTAATGCACTCGTTTTGTGAGTTTAACCACAACAAGAACACATGAAGATTGTCTTCGGTCCCTTTCCAAATCATGAACACGTCATCAATATATCTTAGCCAACATCCGATCGAGTCTTTGAAGGTATTGTGTATGTTGTAGATGGAGTTCTTCTCAAAAGTGTCCATGAACAAGTTGGCCACGTCCGGGGCGAAAGTAGCCCCCATGCTAGTCCCGTGGCATTGTTGGTAAAAAGAGTGTTTGAAAATGAAGTAGTTTTCTGTGAGAGCTAGGCGGGTGCACTCAAGGAGAAAGGCGGTGGGTGGATCTCTTGTTATCCTGTCGTCTAGGTAAGTTTGGAGGACTTTTAGACATTCCATTTGCGGGATGCTCGTGTAGAGGGACTCAACGTCTAGGGTTACTAAAAAGTCATTTTGTTCGACTTTCGTTGTATCCAGTTTCTTTATCATAGCCGTGGTGTCTTGGATGTAGGAGGGCATCTTGCTGATAAAGGGCCGTAGGAAGTGATCCACATAGATAGATAAAGGCTCCAGGACTGATCCGATACCGGCCACGATAGGTCTCCCTGGAGGGTTGGTTATGTTTTTGTGGATTTTAGGGAGCAGATAAAATGCTGGAATAATGGGATGGTTGTTGACTAGGAAAGCTTTTTCATCCTCGTCGATCCAACCTTCGTCGTGTGCGTAACGCATCAGACTGATGACTTCCGACAGGATCCTTGACGTAGGGTTGACCGGTATCTGTCTGTAGAACTTAGTGTTCGAAAGTTGCCTTGTTACTTCCGTGTCGTATAGGGTGTTGCTCCAGAGGACGATACCGCCGCCCTTGTCTGCCGGTTTGATGAGAAACTGTTTGTTACTTTCTAATGATTTGAGGGCCAACCTCTGTTGGGTCGAGAGGTTATTCCTAAAGTGGGTTTGTTTGTTGAAAATGTTTCGCATTTCTAAGAGGATGCGATTCTCAAACGATAGGATCTCTGGACAAACCATGGAAGAGAGGGGGGTGAAAGTGGATGGTGGTTTAAGGCCTGTTGATTTTGGCAGTTCTTTTTCAGGGCTATCTCTGAAAAAATAGCGTAGTCGGATGGTTCGAAAGAATTTGCGTAATTCAACCTCAGTGGTGAACATGTCAGCGCGAGAACTCGGAATGAATGTTAGGCCTTTACTGAGAACATTGATTTCGTGGGAGGACAAGATGTGGTCGCTGAGATTGAAAATTGGGATCACCATGTTTGTTGTGCGCGTGGGGTCCAATTCCGTGTGCGCATGGGATGCTGGCCTTGGTATCGGGGTCTGCCCCGTTGTCCTCTCCCCTGAAAACTTGAGGATTGTTGGGGATTTGCAGGCCCTGTTGTACTTGAGTCTGAATCGCTGCTATTGGAGCTGTTGGAGAAAGTGACAAATTTGTTCCTTTGTTGTCTCCGTGGGTTTTGTCTATTGTTTGATGCCTGTGAGTTCTGTTGATTGTAAAAGCCTGGGACTAAATAAGGATAAGTTTTTTCCTCTTTATAGTTTTTTATATCATTTTGTAGTTTCCACAATTTTTTGTCGATTGTGAACTTTTGAAATTTCTTTATTTCCTCTTCTATCTTGTCCAGGTGTGTCTTTATCTCTGGTATTACAGATTCGTTTTTGATTTTGTCCTCGAGGATTTTGAGTTCTTCGTTTTGTTTCTTGGTTTCCTCGTCGGCTGTTTCAATTACTAGGATGACCCAGTCTCGGGAGCATTTGTTGCCAACACCGCTAAACTTAGTCATAAATCTGGGGTTGTCTAAAAAAACCCGAGGTATATTCTTCACTTGTAGACCTTCGGGAATAACGCCAGCTTTCAGGTACTCTAGCATGAGTTGGCCATGTGATTCCGTGCGTGTAAGTTTCTTCTTTTTTTGTAATAGGATGTCCAAGTCATTTAGTGCCGGATCTTTCACCGGTGCCGCTGGTGTGGTAGTTACACCGAGTAGCGAAGGGGTGTCTAAAAGTTTTTTATACAGATCATCGGAGAAGCTGACAATATTTACTTTCTCCATTTAATGTCTGTCAAATAAATGTTGCCCAACAACCAAGGGTTGTCCAAAGGGAAGAGAAAAGAAAATGGGCGAACCCTCTTTTTTAGGGGGCCTGACTCGAGAGGGTTGAGAAGTATACAGATACGTGGGGGTAGAGTCAAAGGCTTCCCAAGCCAATAGCGTGACAGGAGGTCGCTATAGCCTTGCAAAAGGAGCTAGATAACTGCTAACTCAGAACAAAGAATCACCGTGGATGAATAAAACATTATAAATTTATTAAACGTTTGCCTTGCCCTTCTCACCATTAGTGGATACTCTATTCTCACCGTTTTTAACACAGCCTCTTTTACCATAGGACGACATCTCACTCATTCATCCGGTCTGAACTCGACCTCCAAGTCCTGAAGACAGTTCGGTATTTTCAGTGCAGCGCTTTTCCATCTCTATCAGCTTCTGCCCTTGTCAGCTATCAACCGAACCAGAAACACAAACTTAAGTGTCGACAACGTCAATGTGTTGTGATATAAAACAACACATAAAATAGACTGTCACCACTGTATACTAATCCTTCACAATGCAGATTTAATGTATGCATATATGCCAGATTATGGCACAAAAATGTCTTCCTGTTTAATAAATTTATAATGTTTTATTCATCCACGGTGATTCTTTGTTCTGAGTTAGCAGTTATCTAGCTCCTTTTGCAAGGCTATAGCGACCTCCTGTCACGCTATTGGCTTGGGAAGCCTTTGACTCTACCCCCACGTATCTGTATACTTCTCAACCCTCTCGAGTCAGGCCCCCTAAAAAAGAGGGTTCGCCCATTTTCTTTTCTCTTCCCTTTGGACAACCCTTGGTTGTTGGGCAACATTTATTTGACAGACATTAAATGGAGAAAGTAAATATTGTCAGCTTCTCCGATGATCTGTATAAAAAACTTTTAGACACCCCTTCGCTACTCGGTGTAACTACCACACCAGCGGCACCGGTGAAAGATCCGGCACTAAATGACTTGGACATCCTATTACAAAAAAAGAAGAAACTTACACGCACGGAATCACATGGCCAACTCATGCTAGAGTACCTGAAAGCTGGCGTTATTCCCGAAGGTCTACAAGTGAAGAATATACCTCGGGTTTTTTTAGACAACCCCAGATTTATGACTAAGTTTAGCGGTGTTGGCAACAAATGCTCCCGAGACTGGGTCATCCTAGTAATTGAAACAGCCGACGAGGAAACCAAGAAACAAAACGAAGAACTCAAAATCCTCGAGGACAAAATCAAAAACGAATCTGTAATACCAGAGATAAAGACACACCTGGACAAGATAGAAGAGGAAATAAAGAAATTTCAAAAGTTCACAATCGACAAAAAATTGTGGAAACTACAAAATGATATAAAAAACTATAAAGAGGAAAAAACTTATCCTTATTTAGTCCCAGGCTTTTACAATCAACAGAACTCACAGGCATCAAACAATAGACAAAACCCACGGAGACAACAAAGGAACAAATTTGTCACTTTCTCCAACAGCTCCAATAGCAGCGATTCAGACTCAAGTACAACAGGGCCTGCAAATCCCCAACAATCCTCAAGTTTTCAGGGGAGAGGACAACGGGGCAGACCCCGATACCAAGGCCAGCATCCCATGCGCACACGGAATTGGACCCCACGCGCACAACAAACATGGTGATCCCAATTTTCAATCTCAGCGACCACATCTTGTCCTCCCACGAAATCAATGTTCTCAGTAAAGGCCTAACATTCATTCCGAGTTCTCGCGCTGACATGTTCACCACTGAGGTTGAATTACGCAAATTCTTTCGAACCATCCGACTACGCTATTTTTTCAGAGATAGCCCTGAAAAAGAACTGCCAAAATCAACAGGCCTTAAACCACCATCCACTTTCACCCCCCTCTCTTCCATGGTTTGTCCAGAGATCCTATCGTTTGAGAATCGCATCCTCTTAGAAATGCGAAACATTTTCAACAAACAAACCCACTTTAGGAATAACCTCTCGACCCAACAGAGGTTGGCCCTCAAATCATTAGAAAGTAACAAACAGTTTCTCATCAAACCGGCAGACAAGGGCGGCGGTATCGTCCTCTGGAGCAACACCCTATACGACACGGAAGTAACAAGGCAACTTTCGAACACTAAGTTCTACAGACAGATACCGGTCAACCCTACGTCAAGGATCCTGTCGGAAGTCATCAGTCTGATGCGTTACGCACACGACGAAGGTTGGATCGACGAGGATGAAAAAGCTTTCCTAGTCAACAACCATCCCATTATTCCAGCATTTTATCTGCTCCCTAAAATCCACAAAAACATAACCAACCCTCCAGGGAGACCTATCGTGGCCGGTATCGGATCAGTCCTGGAGCCTTTATCTATCTATGTGGATCACTTCCTACGGCCCTTTATCAGCAAGATGCCCTCCTACATCCAAGACACCACGGCTATGATAAAGAAACTGGATACAACGAAAGTCGAACAAAATGACTTTTTAGTAACCCTAGACGTTGAGTCCCTCTACACGAGCATCCCGCAAATGGAATGTCTAAAAGTCCTCCAAACTTACCTAGACGACAGGATAACAAGAGATCCACCCACCGCCTTTCTCCTTGAGTGCACCCGCCTAGCTCTCACAGAAAACTACTTCATTTTCAAACACTCTTTTTACCAACAATGCCACGGGACTAGCATGGGGGCTACTTTCGCCCCGGACGTGGCCAACTTGTTCATGGACACTTTTGAGAAGAACTCCATCTACAACATACACAATACCTTCAAAGACTCGATCGGATGTTGGCTAAGATATATTGATGACGTGTTCATGATTTGGAAAGGGACCGAAGACAATCTTCATGTGTTCTTGTTGTGGTTAAACTCACAAAACGAGTGCATTAAATTTACCATGGATTATAGTCAGCATCAGATTCCTTTTCTGGATCTAACAATATCCAAGAATCCAAACCATTCACTCAGCACCACTTTATATCGTAAACCCACATCCAAAAACACTCTACTAGAGTACTCCAGCTTCCACCCTCTAGGGTTGAAAACCAACTTACCCTATGGCCAATTCTTACGCATCAGACGTAATTGCTCTACATTAACTGAATACGAATCTAAGAGTAAAGAACTCGCTACCCGTCTAAAAGAACGGGGATACCCCAGCCACATCATTCGTCAAGCTAGAAAAAGAGTCAAACATACTACTCGCAAGGCCTGCCTCACTCCCACCGTCAGAGATCAATCCAACTCTAAAATGACTTGCGTCACCACTTTCACCCCCTTGAGTAACTCAATTAAAAAGGCAGTTCTAAAACACTGGGACAAGCTACAAACAGAATCTTTTAAACCGGAAAAACCAAGATTTGCCTTCAAACGAAGTCGCAACCTGAAAGACCGACTTGTACATACGTACACAGAAGGAGATGCCCCAGACAGTACCCAAACCACATTGTGGAACCTCCCACCCGTCAAAGGCCACTTCAAATGCGGCAATTGTTCCGTCTGTAACCTCACGGCTAACCTCAAGACCATTGATCTGAAAGGAAAACAGTGGACCTTTAACTCATTTACCAACTGCAAAACCAAATGGTCCGTATATATCATCAAATGCCCCTGTGATCTTATTTACATAGGCAAATCCAAGAGAGAAATTCGACAACGGATCTGTGAACACCGCTCCAGCGTACGAAACCAAACAGAAGACAAACCACTAGTGGCACATTTCAAGATGATGAATCACACTCACAACGACATCTTCTGGGCAATATTGCAAACAGTAGGCAACCCCTTCCGCGGAGGCAACAGGGATCTTGCCCTTCGTAAACTCGAGCAAAAATGGATTTATCGTCTGGACTCTGTAAGACAGGGTCTTAACATCTCCATCGAATGGAACCTGTTCTTTAATAAGTAAAAGTGCGGTTCACCCCCCTGTGCTCTGACCCACTTAAATTCCCATGGGCTTTCTTCCACTACCAGAACAAGCTCCCTCCAACTGTTAGTCTCCCTGAGGTTTTTCAAATAGGTTTTTCTTTTGTATACATCCATGATGTTCTGGTCACACCTGTAACAATTTCCTATCTTTTTTCGTGATTCATCTTTTTCTGGCACTTGTCTGTGATTTACTGCAACCCATGACTCCTTTCATTACTGTTGTATAGTCATGTCCTTAATTTACCAGCACAGAAACGATACAGAAATTTTGAACTGTTTTTTCTGGTAACTATGTTATTGATGACTCACGTCGCTTTACTGCAACACATGTTTTGTAATTTTGCAGTGCCAGCATTGTATGTAACATGTACCTAGCGACTCGACAATATTCGCTCAATAGCCTTTAACTTGATTTCCTCATGGATATTTCATGGAATAATAATGCATGTTGCAAATGGTGCCAATATTAATTAATTTTTTCGCCCATGATCAATTCATGACTCTTTCAGTGCACGCACCAATATACACATGACCTAAATATACGTGCATACCGACGCATTCAGTGCGACTGCTCCCACCCCTTACACTATCCCCAGACGCATGCGCAGTCCCTGCAGGCACTACGGCCTCGTTTTAAACTCCTGACATGCGCAGTCAGTCCAGCGCAACCGACAGCAGTGACACAGCTCTTTTTCCTGTCTCACGTACAGGTAAGATCCGTAATTCCCCGCGCTGCTGGTACCACCTTCTCTGGTCACAACCATATCCCAACGTTTCACTCGTGGTTTTGTCCTCTGTACTTAGGCTAGGTACCTCTGTACACCACCTGCATATCCCAGCACCACGCAGTCACGGACTCCCCACTAATTATCAGTACTGCAACTCCCACTCACTTGTTGACTCGAGCACTCCTCATCTACAAACTCTGAGTCACGGCCGCTCACTGGACATAGCAGCACGAGTTAGTCCTTGTTGTAGCCACTGCCTTATGATTATTTCGTATCAATTTTTTGACCTTCTTTTACTTAGACTGGGGCCTCTGACATTTGCAGATCGTCCCCCCCCGGCCGCTAACTCCAGCAGCCGCTATTCACTCAAACAGCCATGGCGCCTATCAACGTCCACACGGTAGGTCCGTTTGCCTTGCCCTTCTCACCATTAGTGGATACTCTATTCTCACCGTTTTTAACACAGCCTCTTTTACCATAGGACGACATCTCACTCATTCATCCGGTCTGAACTCGACCTCCAAGTCCTGAAGACAGTTCGGTATTTTCAGTGCAGCGCTTTTCCATCTCTATCAGCTTCTGCCCTTGTCAGCTATCAACCGAACCAGAAACACAAACTTAAGTGTCGACAACGTCAATGTGTTGTGATATAAAACAACACATAAAATAGACTGTCACCACTGTATACTAATCCTTCACAATGCAGATTTAATGTATGCATATATGCCAGATTATGGCACAAAAATGTCTTCCTGTTTAATAAATTTATAATGTTTTATTCATCCACGGTGATTCTTTGTTCTGAGTTAGCAGTTATCTAGCTCCTTTTGCAAGGCTATAGCGACCTCCTGTCACGCTATTGGCTTGGGAAGCCTTTGACTCTACCCCCACGTATCTGTATACTTCTCAACCCTCTCGAGTCAGGCCCCCTAAAAAAGAGGGTTCGCCCATTTTCTTTTCTCTTCCTGTTTTGTCATTGTCCAGATGATTGGAATTGGACAAATGTTTGTCTAGATTTTGTTGCGGTCCTTGGGGGAGTCTACGTTCTATGAATGCACCTTCATCTGAGTTTGTCATATTAGACGGTTTCATCTGAATCTTTAGCAGCAAGTTCACATCCGGAAATACTTTGCATTGTGTGCTGTCAGCATATGGCTTTTGACCATGATATTCCACAAAATAACAGTCAATTGATGTCTTTATGATGTCCAGTATGTCTTGAATTGGCGAGACTGTCTGAGCAGGTGGCCTTGTCGGTGGTGAGATGGAGCTTGTGGGTTGTGAACCGATCTGGGTGGATGAGGGGCCAGGTATAATGGAATTAATCAGAGACAGATCTTTTTGGAATGGTTGAGCTCTAGATGGTGCGGACGGCTGCGAGATCGAGTCACTGCATTTGACTAAAGGAGTAATTTGAGTAGCAACTTGTGAATTGGAACTGGAGAACTGATACGAGGGAGCCATTTGATAGACCTCCAAGGTGTTTTTTAAATGGGGGGTCCTAGATCATATGAGCACTGATAGAAGCTCTGATCTCTTCTCTCAGTACCTCAAGGGTCGGCAGGACAGTTTGAGCTTTACCTAGGCCGAAAGTGGTGATGTGTGAAGGTTTTTCACGAACAATTTTGTTACTGGTAAGGTCAATCGTGGATAGTGGAGCATTTGAGGTGTCGGGCTGAGGATTGGACATTGCTGGACAACCTGCTAAATCTCTTTTGGTTGTAAGTTCCACCAATTCATCTAGAGGTCTGTAGGCCATAAATGTCTGGGTAGTGGCCTTATTGACATTCGGCATTTCCTTGGCGGCTGTGTTGATCTGGGGCTTTTAACGCCTGGTGATAATTTTGATGAATTTGCACACTTTGACTTTTGATTGTGTGCGCCACCCTGTTCTTCCCAGTTTCACAGGTTTACTCGGCTCTGTGTTACAAATCTGGGAGGACTGAGGGGCGACCTTGTTAATCTCTAGATTTGTGGACACTGGCACAAAAAGCTTAAAGATGTTCGGCATTAAAGTGAGGATGGTAATAACACTAGGAGTGAATATAGGAGATTTTGCCTCAGCATCTTTAGGGGCGAGAGCATCCTTGTCGATATTGACTGTTGGAGGCTTGTCAAGCCTCACTTGTTGAGCGTTGATGGCATGACCAAAATCCACAGTCGTTTGTGGATTAGTCAGGACGAGGGGAGAGACAGTACACTCAATGTGTGACAAGCATTTATTGGGCACACTTGCGGCACAACTGACACATCTAATATGGACTGGGAAACACTGTGCATCCAAGTTCTGTGGTCTCAGTGTCAATTCGAAGGCTGAGAGATTAGCTGAAGGCTTATCACACTGCCCTAAACTAGATGGCTGCCGATTTGAATTGGATGTAAGAACTACTTCTGAGTAGGTTGATCCTTTGAGAACTTGCTCCAATAATATTGTTTGATGAGTCATCTTTGAATCGAGAATTTCGTATAATATTGCTATTGTAAGAAGGGTGGTATTCATAGCGCTTAAGGTGTTGTTGAGAGCTGGGGCTTCTGGAAAGGAGAAGCGCTTGGATTGTGTTTTGTTAATGAAGAATTCAGAATCCTGTGTGGCTTCTTGGAATCTTGTGCAACGAGGGGTGGGGGCAATGAAAGATGGTGACTCATCTACGAAGTGGGTGTTGGGCCAGTTCAGGATATCTGGTGATTGATGGAAGGTTGCGTGCCTGTTTTGGAGTGGAGATTCCTGTACTGATGAGAGCTTATTTTTAGCTAATGTAATGCTCTGGGTATGATCCTCCTGCAACTAGATCAGGTCACCAGTGTTGGAGCAAATGTAGAGAATGTCGGGAGATTGTGGAGGAGACTTATTTGATGTATCCATAAAGTCCATAGCTCCTTATCAACCTCCCCTGCAATTGTTAAAAGCTTGTGTGCAGCACGCAGCTTGTGTTGAGCGGCCAATGTGCATCTGATTGGTTCCAACACCAATTGAGAAATTATGTAGTCAGATGGAGGGGGTAAGCTACAGGGTTGCAATTGGCCTGAGACACAAGCTGATGCTAAAGTTATGTCAGTGACTTTCCCTATTAGCCCTAAAATGTTTGGTGCGTTGGAGTCGGTCGGGTGTGGAGGGCTGTTCCATAAATTGTGGGACCGATTCTGAACTTTGTGCTATCACTGGTGGAAGTGAGCAATCATTGGTGTTTGTGGCGTCGCTATTTATACTGTTGGTGCTTTCTTGAACTTGAACTGAGAATGCACTTAAATTAAATAAGTATGGGAATACTTGCTCACACAATGGGGCTTCGCTTGCACCCGCTGTCCGCTCGAACGCTAGATAGCAAGATAGCCCATTCAGCAACCACTCGCTCGATCGCGCGCGCTGAATGCGCAGGAGCGGTGATTTTGTGGAGGTTGCTGGGAGGGAGGGCAGACACAAAGAGGACCCAACTGACGGGAAAATCCACAAAAAGGATGACAGGATACAACAGAAACTAGGAAAACAAAAGAAACAAAACACTGATTAGCTATATATCAGTGAGAAACAAAGGAAGAAACAAAGTCCAAAGTCCAAAATCCAAAGGCAAACCTCAGATGGTTGCAAGGTGGTTAACCAATCAGTTGTAGTAGATTAAATGGAGCGAAGTCCAATGTTCGGTATTCACACAGCGTGACGCCAGCAAGACAGTCCACTCAGCAACCACTTGCTGGAACGCGCGCGCTGAACGCGCGGGAGCAGTGATTTTGTGGAGGCTGCTGGGAGGGAGGGCGGCACAAAGAGGACCCAACTGATGGGAAAATCCACAGAAAGGATGACAGGATACAAAAGAAACCAATCAGTTGTAGTAGATTAAATGGCATGACATAGCCTTTCAGGAGTGTGTCTAACTGTGAACGCTTGCTTACCTGCTTCATTCTTCTCATCTACCAGCACTGCGAGTCACTGGGGACTCTTGCTGAGTTATCGCGCACGCTCGCCTTCAGGAGGAGGCAGAGCCCGCTAGCGCCCACGTGACACATCACGAGTCAGGAACTGTATTTAACTCGCCTGCAGGTGCCCGAGCGGCGCATGACATAGCCTTTCAGGAGTGTGTCTAACTGTGAACGCTTGCTTACCTGCTTCATTCTTCTCATCTACCAGCACTGCGAGTCACTGGGGACTCTTGCTGAGTTTACACGCACACTCGCCTTCAGGAGGAGGCGGAGTCCGCTAGCGCCCATGTGACACATCACGTGTCAGGAACTGTATTTAACTCGCCTGCAGGCACCCTTGCGGCGTTAAGTCCGGTGGAGTCAAGCCCACTGGCTGTTGTGCGGCTGTTAGGTGGATGGTAGTGATTTACCTACACCGTTTCAGGTACTGTCAAATCTCGATACCACCGTTAATTCAGATATTCAGACAAGAGACTTTGCTTGCTTGAAACTATTTCACCTTTTAACGCTTTCAAATAACTGAGTGTTTTGTATAATTCTCAAAGGGAAAAGCTCTACCTATTCTTAATAATCTTTTGCGAACCATTCCATGTTCTCCTTGAAAAGAGGTATGCCATCGGAGATTACTAGAGATCCCATGGATATCCCTCCATGCTCAATGCTAAATCTATCGGATCGTGATCGTCTCCCACAAACTCCTATGAATCAGAATATCTCTAAATTACAGGATAAGTCTAAAATCCGTACTCGTACTTCTAAGAAAAATATAATTTTAACACCAATTATTAGAACTCCTATTCAACATGATATTCGTAAATTTTATGAGAAAACACCAAGTGGTAGAGCGATGACTGATCCGATCGATTTGGCATCTTTTGCGAGTACAACAGCTGATTTGCCTTTGCCCAAGGGTCCTCTAAGTGTTCTGAGTCCACCAAAACTCCTTACTTCTAACAATGAGCTTCATATTCCCTCTTTGAGCACCACTATTTCAGATCAAACTTTATTAACTGTACCTCATTCTCCCATCAAAATCACTAAACCTGTTCAAACATTTGCTACAGTTTTAGAAGAATCCACTCATGAGATTGAAGAGATATTAAATGATAGCCGTAAATCAGCACGAGATATGCCTATTATGAACATCTCGGTGGCCTCAGTACTTATTGAAGATGTGGGTCAAGTTATCTTAAATAAGTCTACATCATCTCCTCATCCTATTCCCGCTGAGTGTAGGGACTTAGAAAGTTCAAGAGCTTCAATTATGACTGACCATGAACAACCATGCTCCATGGATTCAACAAGACAGGATGATGAGGTGTCCTTTTTACAACCTACTCCTTGTCGTTGTCTAACCACTAATAAGAAAAAACAAGCTTTTGCATCCTCAGCCAATCCTGCCCTATTAGAAATCACCTTAGGGGCCATTAATACCACCATATCTAGTCTATTTAAGCTTTTCAAATCTTTGGACCAGAAAATAGCTACTCAAACTACTAAGTTAGATCTTATGAGTGACTGGATGAGAGACAACTCGCTTAAACGCACTAAAAGCCTCTCCTTAGAAAACCTGGAGCAAAGAGTAACTTTCCTTGAATCTCATTGGTCACCTCATCAGGGCTTGAATGAACAATCTGGTGCATCTATCATGCAACGTCACTCGAATCTAGAAGCGTTAAACAAAGTCCCTCTTACTATCTATCGAGTGTTACCAGCATTTTCCAAGATCATTCGGCCGATTGAATGTGTAGAAGATGCCCTGGCCACAAAAAATAATGGGTCCTGGATCAGTGTTGACTCTCCTGTGAAAAGTGCTGACCAATTTGTTGCTAATTCAATTTGCATGGTTGTTCCAAACAAAATCCACAAAAAACTGGTCGCACATCTGTAAATAATGGAAAAACAAAAACTGTGTCAACTAAGACTACACAAAGAAATAATAAAGTTCCGGGTGGTACAAAAAAACAATCCCAATCGAATCCCCCTTCAGGTGCTGCAAAGACTTCTGCTTGCACCCCTGTTGCTTCTATAGATATATGCGATGAAATTACAAATAATGATTTGGCCGTTATGGCCAACGAGCCTCCTTTAAATAAAGTTTTGCCGTGCAATCCTCCACCTCCCCAAATTGCTCCTAAAATGGCCCCTAATTCCTCATTTAATTATGACCCTTTGAATGAGCTGGTACATTTGTTAACATTCAAGCCTGATAATGTGCGAATAAGACAACCCTCTCCTGCTGTACAAACGACATTGACCGCACATTGTGGTGTAATCTCTACAGGTGCTGTCAAGTTACCTCCTTCTGTCATTTCTACACCAGGCGTTGATGATCGATTAAACTCATTAAAAGCAGCGGTAGACTCTTATCTACTGAATAGAATCTCAGAAGCATTGCCTGAAGCATCAAATGTTATTTACCAGCCTTCTCATATACATAACTCCTATCACAACACTGAAAATGAAGCTCCATTTCTTAAAACAGACACCTGTACGAATCCCAAACCACTTCTTTGTAATAGTCGTCGCAATAAAGATCTTCCAAAACAAAACATCAGGAAGAATTCGGAATCTCGTAATGGTGGCACCAAACCTCATACAAATGATGCCAGTGCTGCATTGTCAAAGAAATTCAATTTGTTCCACACTTTAATTTTGAAGTGTCGAGATGGGCCGTTCCCAAAGTACGACTTATGCCGTGCTAGTGTCCCTAATATCTTTGGGACATAGAGGGATTGGATGCTATATCTTCCACTGATTTGGATCAAATTGAGTTTCTTTGTGACAAGAATCTCTCCATTGTTAGAATACGGATAAAGCCTGGAATTGTTCACAATACTTTATGGAATGCTAGAATGGATTTATTCAATCTTGGTTTTCTATTAGCACAAGATCCAGCACGTCATCAATCTAAGAAGGTTGATGTCAATGAATCTATTGTAGGTACCACTTCTGAACCCTTGTGCGCCTGCAATTTTTGTACTAAAGAATCATTTCCAGATTCCTTGTTTTCTGCTAACTCTCGTTCATAACCACGAACAAGCATTCCCCCGATTGAAATTTCACTTGCTAGTTGTAATACGCGAGGCTCCTCTCACCTGCAATGGACACTAAATAATCAGTTGAATACATATGATATAGTGGCCTTACAAGAAACGTGGCTAGTAAATCCTCCCATATGGGATGATCATGAGCTTATACTTCTTCCAGCAGAACAAGGTGGCAAAGGGAGACCTACTGCTGGCCTGATAGTTGCGGTGGAAGCGAGCAAGGGTTTTAAAATCTCTCCCTGGCAAGCACCACACAAATTCATGCAATTGGTTAAGATTTCCTTTAATTCGCAGATATACGCTCTTATTAACCTCTATCATAATCCGGTGGGCATCATTGATGATAGCTTCTATGCTGCTCTCTCGCTTCTCTTTGAACTTATTTCTGCTCAAGGCAATATTTCTGGAATTTTAGTAATGGGTGATTTGAACTTTTCTTGCTTTGAGTCGAATATAAGGAATAAGAATCGTGAGGGAACGAGGTAGATGTCTTTCATGGAAGATCTTGACTTAAAAATGGCAAATGGTGCGATCACAGGCGACATCCCTCCAATGAATACCTGGGAGAGAGGTATTTCAAAATCCACAATTGATTATATCTTCATGTCTAACAGCATCTTTATGAATACTAGCAAAGTTGTTGTTGTAAAACAGACAGCTAGCGATCACTATCTCCTAGCGCTATTTTGGTCGGTCAAAATTGAAAATCGCTCAAAAACTGCACTTTGTTATAAACAGACTTTATCAGTCAATAATGGCAGAAATCGTTTCAAGTGGTCCATTGATAAACTACTAGCACTGAATGATGCCATTCTAAGCAGTCAGAGGTTACACAAGGCTGATTTTTACATAGATGTTTTAAGCTCTTTTGTGAATCTATATCCCGTCCATAATAAACCATTTAAGAGACATGTTCATGGGTTTGATCTAGCTCTCTGTGAGAGAAAGAAAGCTTATAGAAGAGAGATTAGAAATCTTCAGAAACTACCCATGAATGTCCAGATTAAAGCCGTCAATATTGCTAGTTCAAGATATCCAAATTGGGTTCGGTCAAGAAAAGCTGCATTATATCAAATAGATAGTGAACATTTTCTAGCAGCTTGTTGTAATAAAAATTCTGCCTTGGTCTGGGAACTGCTGAATAAATGTAACACAGCACCCCAAGTTCACTTGCAACTTAATGGAGTATCTGAATCCGTGTGGGTTACTCATTTTTCAACACTATATGACGATTCTAAGATGAGCTGTTAAAATTATAACAGCAGCTCTGCGAAATGTTGGGACTTGCATTGTACACAATACATCATTCAAGATTTTATTAAAACATCATCCTCATCAAGAGCGGCAGGCCTTGACGGGCTCACGAATTTGATGTTCAAACAGCATATGAAAGAATGGGCGTTAATCTTGAACAATGCTTTTCACCACATTTTGCAAACTAAAAATATTCCAGAATCATGGCGTTCATCTGTGATTATTCCGATCTATAAAAAAGGTGACCGTATGGATGCCAAAAGCTTTCGTCCAATAGCATTATTGGACGCTCCAGGAAAAATATTCTCTAGGTTGGTGCTCAGAGACTTTAATGTCTGGTCATCAATGGCAAGTCAACGTGATCCAGCACAAACTGGTTTTGTGGCTGGTTTGGGCACTGGTGTCAATTTAACTACTTTAAATGCCATAAGACAACAAGCACAGAATAAGAGACAACCCAGATATTTTGCGTTTGGGGATCTTCATTCCGCCTTTGATTCGGTATCAAGACCAAAACTCATAGGTAAGTTAATCAAGGCGGGGTGTCCTTCCACTCTTGTTGACATTATTTTTGCTCTCCACTCAAAAACTAAGGTCTACATAAGATTAAATGCAGAGGGCCTCTTATCATCCCCAGTTCTCACGTTTAGAGGGCTAAAACAGGGGTGTATTTTAGCGTCAGCCTTATTTCATTTTTTTATTAATGATGTATGCTGGATCTTTGACAAAATAATAACTGATGCGCCTAAACTGAATGGTGTGAAAATTAGTGCTTTGTGGTACGCGGATGATCTTGTCTTAGTATCAAAAACACCTAGTGGCTTACCCAATCTTCTGTCAGCACTTTGTTGCTACTTTAAAGAAAATGAATTGGTAGTAAATACTGGTAAAACACAGATTGTCACGTTTGTCCGTAAAGGCTTACGCAAGCACTTGCTAGAATGGCAAATTGAGGGAATCCCCATAAAGATGGTTCCAAATTATGTTTATTTGGGCCTTATTTTTGATGGTTGTCCTACATTAGATTCGCATCTGAAAAAAATCAAACAGAAGCTAACTATGGCGATCTGTCAAACACGGTTGATTGTTTCCAAATATGGCAAATTTTCAATCAAAGCTGCCATTACATATTGGAATCAGAATGTTGTAGCAACTATCCTTTATGGTCTTGAAACGCAAATCATTTCCACAGGCTTCCTCAATTTATTAGAAGCCAAGTTCTGGCGTGCCATTTTACATCTACCACAGTGTATCCCTGGTGTGTTGTTGCGCTATGAATTTGGTTTAATTTCATTAATGGCCTTACATAATTGGCGACTATGTGCCTTATTTTGTAAATGCTTGCTATCTACACGTGATAACTCTACATTATCTTCCATTTGTAGTTATTTACTTATGATGATATGATGATAGGTTTTTTATAACGCGCTTAATACCCAGCGGTTTCTAAGCGCAGACCCAGGGATCGAACCTGTGTTGCTCCGTGTCGTCTTGTTTCCAAGTCGAGCACGCTGCCGCTGAGCTATCCTCCTGGGACTTAACTCATCAGAAGTATTTCCAAAAAACTGGTCCACAAATATTCTAACAATTATGGTGAATGGTGATATATCACTTGATCTTCTCGTGTTTCACCCAGAGCAAGCAAAGAAGAAAGTGTATATGATGGACTGGATTGACACTAGAGCTCAATGCTTAACTTACAAAGATTTTGACTCTGCAATATTTGGACCTAAACGATATAGAGATACTGCTTCCTACTTACGTTTGGCTTCATCTGCTGCTATTAGAACTGCTAACCTACGGTTGCGATTCAACATCTGGCCCACTCGTGAGGTTAAAACAAGAAGGAAGCAAATTCCCTCGGACCTCAATTGGTGTAGGTTTTGTAAAAATGCAGCGATTGTCGAAACTCTGCAACATATAATATTGGATTGTCCAGCCCTCACGAGCTTGAGAAGTTCTCATTTTGTTAATCATTTTGCGTACTTTGCACAAATTGACCCGAGAAATAGATGGGCCGCCTTGGCAGCAACTGAATGCATGAGCATAAGAATTGCCACCATTAATTTTCTAAAGGCTTTGAACATGGAATGAAAATTGTGTCACATTGTTTATCTTCACAATGATAAATTTGTCTGTAATCATTTTATCCTATTGTGAAAATATTTTGTCAACTCATGAATTTATCTGAATGTTTTTTCTATCGTGAATATGAATGACCTTTTCTCGTTTTATGCTTATGAAATTTTTACTATGTATAAATTGAAAAAGTTGATGTAATTTCAACGATATTCAATAATAATAAAAAAAAAAAGATTCAATGGCGAGAAGTCCAATGTTCGGTATTCACACAGCGTAACACCAGCAAGACAGCCCACTCATCAACCACTCGCTCATTTATGCTTGTTGTATTTTTCTCCCTTCAAAGATAGCAATTCCTGTAATGTCATCAGAGGCAACCCGTCACTTCCGCTAACCCTGTCCTTTTGGTGAAATGGCGTCGCTGGCAGCAAGAGAAAACTAGGGGCTGCAACAGAAAAGGTATTAACAGAGGGGTAGGGTGACCAGATTTTGAAAATAAAAAACCAGGACAGGCAACTGACGAAGAAGTAGGACTACAGCTTCAGTGGTAAAACTGTAGTCCTACTTCTATGTAGGTGGCCCGTCCCATGCCATGTTGCAGCGCCGGGGTCCCCAGGCTATTTTAAGTTTTAAAAACCCATTCGGGATTTGGGGATCGGGTGACTACCATCCCAGTTTTTGCCAAAAATCATGAAATCCAGCCAAAAACCGGGATGGTAGCCACCCGATCCCCAAATCCCTGGAAAGGGTTTTTAAACTTAGAAAAGTCTCGGGACCCCAGGACGGAAGTGCAAATACCCAGACAGTCGCAGCAAAACCAGGACGTCTGGTCACCCTATAGAGGGAGCAAGGCAGGCTATGACCGGTAAGAGGCAGAAAGCAGTCCTGCAGAGTAAATATGCGGAAGGGGGCGAGTTGGTACTGTACAGAGTGAGGCACTGCAATAGGGGATACTTTAAAATAATCAGGGTGCGGCAGAGGCAGAGGAACTATAGCACAGAAGGGGGTGATAATGAATTGAAGAAGGAAGGCATCAGTGCTGGCAGGAAGTAGGCAGATGCTGCAGAAGAGAGGGCAGCTGCAGGAGGAGACAGGACAATTGTTTTTTTTTAATTTAGATGTCTTATTTTGAAAAACCAAGAACATAGAGGCAACATGGAGCATGCAAGGAGTACAATAATTACAAATTCAATGCAATCCATATAATCAAGTGGTAGAATAACACCCGTGCTCCATCTGATCCGCAAAAGGTAAAATTATTGCATGGCAGAAGAAAGAAAAGGAAAGAAAAAAAAGAAAACAAAAGAAAACACATCGATTAGATAATCTTACAGCAGGGCACTACAGCAAGAACAGCAGGGCAAGAACATCATTCAATAAAAACAATTACAAAGTCGTCATCCTGTAAGCATATCAGCCAAACATATCCAGAATAGCCCCCAGATTCATTGAATCTATCCATTTCCCCTTTGTGTTTGAAAATGACGTTCTCCTATGTGCAAAATGTTAGCAGTTGTTCCACCGAATCATCAATACAGAAGGAGTTGGAGAACCAGGGAACCACGCAACAGCTACACTTTGTTTGCGAATGACAGATCTTTCATCAGATGGCCGTCACCAAGGATCAAGAGGGAAGACCTTCTAGAAATGGCACACCCCAATGCCAGACCCAGCCTTTCACAGACTCATTCCCAAAGTTCGTTAGTCTTCTTGCAAAACCAGAGGAGGTGGCTCAGCGTCTCCTTCACCTGTAAACATTGGTCACTCTCTAAAAGGTGTCTTTTAAACATTTGTTTCGGAGATCCTATATGTCCTGAAGAGTAGTTTAGTCTGAGAGGCCCTCATACCCCGATCCATGCTTGTCAGACAGGACAATTGTTGACCTGAAAGGGGGATGGCAGGAGCTTAGGAAGATAGAGGTTCAGGGGAGAGGCAGGTTGCTGCCTGTCCGTGACGAAACAACTTCTGGGGCACCAGTTGTCCAGGAAAGAAAATCGGTTTCTAGACCATCAATCAGCCCCACACCTCTAGTACAGCAGAAGGGATCCAAACAGATTGGAAACACAACCAAATTATAAATTTCCTTGTCCAATTTTGGTATCGTGAATGGAACGGCAGGCTTATTTCCGCAAGGTCGTGGATCGTTGGTTAGTTGCAGCACAGCAAAAAGACAATTATTATCCAATGATAAAGGGGCTGTCCATTCAAGGATGTATAAAAATATCTACTTTATTATTATTACAACAGACAAGATAGTTCTAGCACACTACAAAATACAACCCACCCTGTAAAGGAGTGCAGAGAACAGACATTTTCATAGAGGAAAAAGGAATGCACTCTTGATGCTGACAGGAGGTTAGTCAGTAAAGTAATTATTCGCAATAGTTCAAGGATACTTGGTTTCAACACAAAGGGAGCAATGGGTCATAAAATGTCACAAGGGGCCTTCAGAGAAGGACCAGGTGGACACAACGACAATGTACCTTGTGCTTGTAGAACTTCTTGGTGCTCAATAGTGTAGAGTAGGTTTTAATGTGACAGAGTTCAAGACATGAGACAGCTGCGGGTATCAGACCGCAGGCAGTTCGGCGAACAAGGATGGATGGACAGCTGCAGGCTGACCTACATGGTGGCTCAGGAATTGTCTCAGTACTGGTTGGTGGGTCTGAAGCACTGGTCAAGGCGTCTCGGACAGTGCGAGCGACTGCGACATGACAACAGTCAGCGGTGCAGTCGGTTGCACCTCTAATATCTTGACTGGCTGAGAAATGTCCTTTAAGGCAGATGCTGGTTGGTGCTTGTCGATCCAGTGCTCCTAGCTTCTTCACAGGGCTTGTGTCGTCCTTTAAGGTGGACGGCCCAAAGCTAAGGAGAGTATTGCAGGCAACGGCCTTGTCCTTGGTTTGGTTCAGAGACTCTCTAGCACTTCCCACCTACGAAGCTTGCTTGCAGAGCCTAGCAGGGCACACTGTGTGCTCGCTGGGTGCCGTCTCTGGTGCTGCTGGAGGGTCGTCAGGATCAGTATCTCCCTCTGTTCTTTGGGAGATGTTTAGGGGAGGGGTTTTGCTTTCCTCTTTGGAAGTCCTGGCCTTCCTTCACTAGTAGACATTGTAAGGAAAACTGTACCTTCAGCCAGGGTCCAATGCTGAGTTCTTCTTGTTACTCCTTGCGAAGTCTTCAGATGATCTGCCTAAAGAGGGTCTCAAACCTCTTTTAAAGCTAAATTGGCTCCAGCGATTGGAGTAGACTAAGCCTACCTTAATGTACCATTCCTCGGTCCCCACCAACAATCTCTTGTATGCATGAGGTCATAGCCAGAGTGCTTTGCAACAGAAAAGGTAAAGGGGTGAAAACATTTAATACTAAGTCTCACTGATCTTCCTGTCTGTTGTGGATCAAAGGGTCTCTCTGGTTAATTGAGCTCTCTGTGGTTCCTGATTAAAGCGGCAGGTCTCCCTTGAAGCTGTAGGGAGACCAGACTTTCTGTCTCCATCGATCCAGAAACTCATACCTTCTGAATGGGGTCCCCCTGCATGGATGACTACTATAAATACATAGTCTCAGACATGACAGGCCACTGCCCTTGATACTGAGAGGTGGGGGCTGGCTTCAGGTTGATACAGTGCATATCAACAGTTGTTGGGGTTTTCCTGTCTTTGGTTAACCTCTGCAGCCAGGCACCATGTGGGCCTGTTTGAAGAATACTCTACTGGTATGTTAATCATGTTCATTGCTGCCACCATCTGCAGAGGGTAAACAAATGGACAGGATAGATCCATGGAGCCTTTGATAGTTAATTAGCTTAACCATGGCAGGAGGAAGGATTTGCCCCCCCTTCTGAGATGCATTGTGTACTCCGCCTGTCAGATCGCAACTAAATTTGACAGGGGGGACTGCGCCTGTAGGCTGTGTCCATCCAGAGTACACGTGTCTATGTGGGTCATTACGACCATGGCGGTAGGGGGTTAACGGGGCCGGTAGAGCTGCCGGCCCCATTAACCCCCTACCACCTCATTACGAGGTCCCCTTGCGGGACCCGCTAAGGACGCCTGGTAAAACCAGGCGTCCTTAGCGGGTCCCGCGAGGAGACCAGCATACTAACAACGAGCCCGTCATTAACAGGCCCATCGGTAGTATGCTCCCCATTCCCATTGAGCCCTATGGGGGCTCGAATGGGAATGGGGATGGGTTCCTGGAATGGCGAAATACCGGGCCCTCCATGGTCGGAATGGCCCGGTATTTCCCCATTCCAGGAATCCGGACCCGGTACCTGGTATGGGGGTAGCCATGCCGCAAATAGCGGCATGGCTACCTCCAAGGTCGTAATGACCCCATATGTGTATGTTGTGTGGTGAGCATAGGAAAATGTGTGCGGATTAGCCCCACATATTTTCCAGAGGTTAATCTACCATCATTCAATTTCATTTAAAATTTCAAAAAAGCCCTGGTGAGCCCAAACCCACAGTGCAGATGACCGAATTCCTCACACGGTCAGAACCAATTACTGGTGGTGACAATGACTGCTTGACCTACTCGGGCAATGTGCATGACTAGAAATGGCGCTAGATCTTGAAATGCTGCCGGGCATGTGAATTAAGAGTTATGGTGCCGGCGCTTTACATACTCCCGGGCATGAGTCTTACTGGCAATGCTCATGGTGCATTCCTGCCACTGTGCACTATGGGGAATGGCCACGGTGGCTCCCATTTTGTGGGGACCATATGGCTTACTAGTAAGGGTGATGGTGAGTGACATGCTGTGGGCTATTTTGGGATTACTGGAAATGGGGATGATACTTTGCGCACCGGGGCAATGCAGATTACTGGAATGGTGTCTGACATGCCGACGTTGTGTGGATTACTGGCGTGGTAACGTGCATGTTGCAGTATAGTGCGTCACAGAGCCTCTCACATTCCAGGGGCTCGCCCATGGCTAATCTGCAGCCGTCCATACCCAGCACAAAGAGCACATACGCCGTTCCTTCATCGTGCTGGACCTTTATTTTTAAGAACTGGATCCCTCTAATGTTGTCGTTTTTGGTTTGGGTGGCTTTTTTTTGTCTTTTCATTTATCAATATATTGCTGGACTGTCGATGTTACTGTTTTCATGGACCACCAATTTATTTTCTTATCTGTTTGGTATCTGTTTTGTCTTTTTTCTTATGTTGTATTATGATCTTGTGTTATCATATCGTGTTATTGTACCAATTCATTCTTTTTTGTACCGCACCTTGGCGTAAAGTGCTATAGAAGTTAATAAAACAACCAAGCAAACCAGCAAACAGGCCCAGAGTTTTCATTATGGCACACAGATTACTTCCGAACTGCGCCCATCAACACTACAGGTTTTCTGCATCTGTTTTCCCGCAGTTAAACTAAACCCCTGCACCTACTAGTCATGCACAGCAAGGGCAACATTATAGGCAGGCGGGTGATATATAAGAAAACATACCTTCCCTTCCCTTCTCTCTGTATCATCCTCCTCGCATTCACTACGAAGCCAAGAAGTACATTTATAAACCAGGTAACCTGAATCATGCACCCGTCCTTGCACACTGCGCAGTGCGCTGGTACTCTCTAAAGCCCCTGGAAAAATGAGCATCCTTAGCCTAGTTGATCGCCCTTGACTGGCTATTACAGTATGCAAAACTCTAGCACGTTGTGCAGCGACACTGGCTGACTAGCTCATTGTGCAGCGACGCTGGCTGACTAGTACGTTGAGCAGCGACGCTGGCTGACTAACACGCTGAGCAGCGACGCTGGCTGACTAGCATGTTGAGCAGCATACTGGCCGACTACCCCATTGAAAAGCGACACTGGCTGACTAGCACGTTGAGTAGCGACGCTGGCTGACCAGCACGTTGAGCAGCACCGCTGGCTATCTAGCATGTTGAGCATCATAGTATAAGCAGTAGCTCTGTATGTTTCAGAAGAACCCCAAACGCACCTGCAAGGACTCTGCAATATTTAAACAACACACAGGTATGCTTATATTAAGTAGTCTTACAAAAAACACTAACATGGCAAGTGGCCTCCTAGCCCTAGCCTGAATGAGAGAAAGAGCTCTAAGTTACTCTGCGAAGGGGCGAAAGAAACAGCCACTTCCTGAGTGAGTGGCATAAGATCCTAAGGATGGGATCGGATCTAAAGGGGAGAGGGAGAGTATTACAAATGGTTGGAGCATGAAGGGAAAAAGTACCCTATATCCCCTGAGGGGTCAGACAATGTCTCATACCACTAGCAAGGCATGATTAATGGAGTACAATGTCCACCCCTGGTATAGTGGCTGGTAACGAATGTCGAGACCAGAGGCCCATTACAAGATTTAAAAAATAATCCCTTGCTTGACCCGAAACCTCTTTAATTTGGTCCGGTAGGGAGTGAGATGCGATGCCTAGAGAAGATTGTACAGGAGGCAGGCGCCAGAGCTCTGAACCACCTGGAGCTGTCTTGGAGAATAAGCCGGAAGCCGACTGGATTAAGGCAGACGATGCTGAGATCAGAGCCGACATGGTCAGGAATGGAAATATGTGCTGCGACAGAAGGATCTGTGAGAACCAAGATGAGGCAAGCGCTCTAATCTGAGGGCTCAGAGACAGAGCCTCATTGAGCTTGGCCCCCAGAGTCTTGACAACAGAGACAGGGAAAGGACCTGGGTGGAGGCCAGAAGTGAGCATTCGGGAGTCTTTCAGGACCATCAACTCCATGTTGTCATTGGCCGTCAGTGGTATTATAAATCCACTTTGCAGTTTCCAACATACCCATTTGAAAGTGAAAGTGACTGGGCTGTACCACACTTCTATTCGGATGAGGAATCTGATGTCGACAACCTTTGCATAAAACTAAAAATCAAAAGGAGAATCTCGGCGAGTGAAGGGATGAACATACAAATTAAAAGAGTGAAAGAGAACAGCTCTGTTGCACCCCACACTTAGTGGACGAGACTTTTCTGTAAATGGTTACAGCAACTCCGACAGTATAACCCTGATTAAAAAAGACGAAAACCAGTTCAGCACAGGCTACCACCATCACCACCACGACCACCACATCCATCCAAGCCGTAGGGTACAATTTCCTAAACAATGGATGTCCCTGGCCTCCAACAAATCTAACATTAGCAGACCCGGGACACTGCCAAAATCCAGAGCCATCCGGATGTCTTCCAAAGTGGCCAAGAGGATAAATTCCATGCACAGCCCGGCCGGAACTCAGCCGGGAGAGGGCGACGTTTTTGATATTGCTCAATAAAGCTTGGAAATTGAGACATAAGAAAAGATTCCAGCTGGAGCTGGTAAAAGGGACACCGTCTTCATTACCAAAGGGGCAAGAGGGGGATTTTCAAGGAGGAGATGAATGGCTGCTCACTTGCAGGTGCCAGAAACCAGCCCTATTGCTAAAGAAGCATTCGTAACAGGGACAAGAACATTAGAAATGAGATCGGTGCATAGTTGAGCCACTCTCGCCGGGCAAGGATCGAGAGGGGGAACCAGACTAGAGTTTTGCTAAGTGAGCCATGAGACCCTAACGCGGCATAGGGGGGATAGAATCAAGAGAGTAGGCAGGGAGAATAGAATGTACAGCGATAGGGGGATGAATGGGTGATAGCAGTGCCAATGGACTGAACTTATTCCCAAAGCAGGGGGCCAACTGGTCACAAAGCCCGCCTACGTGTAGACCAGGGTAGGCCCGGGCACTTGCATCATAGAGTTCACTTAGAATGGAAAATAAGTCTCTTTGGGGCTGGCAGCTGCCTCAATACAGGCAGAGTAGTAGCTCCATTCAGGTTACACAGTAGCTAATGCAGAGATTTCTGTAGGCATCACACGACTCTGAAGAACTTGAACGGGGACAGTTCCGTTCTTTCCCTTTACTAGTTTATTGAGAGTTTCTAAATCTGTCATGAACCATGTAAATCGCTCATGTCTGACTATGCAGCTTACAGATTTAACAGTAATAAGAGTACCTAGGGCCAGTGCTGGAAATGGAAAAAATCTATTTGGGGCTGTGGGTGGAAGAGGTGGTGCTGAGGTGCGGGGCCCAGGCCAGGTTACACAACACAGTGGGCCTCATTGTGGGTCTGGCAATAACCATGCTGGTAAAAAGGGCAGGCAGCCACCGGACCCGTAAACAGTTCCCAACACCTGACTTGCCGGTAGCACCGAGGTATTACAACCCCGGCGGCCGGAAAGTCAGGCACCGATAAAATGTTGTTCCCCATTCCCATAGAGTACCATAGAACTCTATGTGAATGGGGACCACGGAAACACTGGCACCGGTAATAACGGTGCTGGTGCTTCTGTGAAACTCTGTGGGCAATTGCCGGTCCGCCCGGCAGGTCAGATCTGCCAGGCGGGAGGGCACCCGCCCTGCTGTGTTGTACTTTGCCGGTCCAGAAACAACAGTGCCAGTAAGCTTACCAGCACCGTTGTTTCCGGACTGGCAAGTTAGTTGTGAGGCCCAGTATCTCTTCATAGAACCCAATCCTGGTGATTTGCATAAAAGTAAGTAGCATTATCTGAACATAAGAATACCCACAATATTCAATTTGAAACATGTCTGATAGTGATTCGGCAAGAAACCCTTTTCAGTGAATAATGGAAGAGGCACTCTGCTGTTTCCGTTGGTCACAGTACTCCCCCTAACAATAAAATGTGAGCAAATTGGAAGACATATATACCAATTTGGACAGCCACAAAAACGTGTCTAATGCTATGGCTGTTTCTGCATTCCGTCTTCATTGCTGATTCTCTCTTCTATTGGGGTGAGAGAGCGATGCTTGAGAACATAGCCTTGGCCATGAACCTCGGGACAAAGCAGCGCCCCAATAAGACCAACTTTGCCAGCATCAATCAAAGGCTGAAAGAGTGAAGGAGTCAAGATTCTTCCAGCGTCCTCCTGACACCGGAAGTGCAATGGAGATTTAGCTGACCTGTCTCCAGGCGGACACATATTCAACAGAACAGGTACATAATCAGTCCATTCCAGCCAAAGGGGATAGACCACTCTTCTATGTTCTGGCACATAAGGCATCATCCTCACATAGCACTGATGGCTGGTATTGTATTGGAGTATTTCATTTTTCCACCTTCAGAACTGCCTATTTAACTCATAGATGGTTTGCCAATACATTGGAAACATTGTGCTGGAACAAGCACCTTAGTTTTTATGTTTGCTAACATGCTCTTGGGATAGTATTGTCCTAACCTGCCTGGTGAGCCTGCAGCTTGCTTACTACACCTGCTTGCCCTCTCCAGCCCTAAACTTCATTAGTAACTTGTAATTCCATAAATTGCATTACAGACATGTACTGTGAAGTGCATGTTGCCTTTTTCATTAGTATAGATAGTTGTCCCTTCTCTTAGACATAAGTAAAAGCTGTCTTTTCTCTCCTCGAATGGGCACTTTCTATGAAAGTGGATGGAGGATGGCACTATGGCAGATGTTCTGCCTGCAGGAAGTACCTGAGGGCTTTATGTCGGTTGTGGGTGCCAGATTTCTGCATCTCAGGCCAGTCTATAACAATAAAGAGCATTCAAGGTCATCCACACCACCAATACAGCATTTAAGATGCCTATCCCCTACTTATTCGTATGTCCATTTCATAGGATTTTGCCCCAGTAAGTAAGACACTGAGTCCCTCTCTATAGGCTTTTGCCCCTGTTGGTAAGACACAGGGGCCCCCTCTATAGGCTTGTGCGCCTATACGTAACACACTGAGGTCCTCTATATGGGCTTTTGCCCCTGTTGGTAAGACACAGAGGCCCCCTCTATAGGCTCGTGCGCCTATACGTAACACACTGAGGTCCTCTACATGGGCTATTGCCCCTGTAGACACTGAGGCCCTCGCTATAGGCTCTTGCCTCTGTTGATAAGACACTGGGCCCTCTATATAGGATCTTGCCCCTGTTCAGAAGACACTTAGGCTCCTGCCCTTACTGGTAGACACAGAAGCCGTCTCTATAGGCTCTTGCCCCTGTTGGTAAGACACCGAGGCCCTATCTATAGGCTCTTGTCCCTATTGGTAAGACACTGAGGCCCACTCTATAGGCTCTTGCCCCTGCTGGTAAGACACTGAGGCCCTCTATAGAGGATCTTGCACCTATTTCTTTATTGTTTTATTTTTTAAGGTGTTTGGTTTTACAGCAAGAGAAACCCTTATACCTGTCCAATGTATACATTTAAATAGCATTTAACTGACCTGAAAAAAGAGAAAGAAAGAAACAAAAAGAGAACGAAGAAAGAAAAGAAAAAGAAAAGGCACTTGAAGAGTCCAGTGAATGTCTACCACCTCAGGCCTTCGTCAGAGTAGTAGTGAAGTCACCTTGTTTTTAGACAATATCAGTAGACAGTCTTTGTGTTGACAGCCCACATTGATTGTGCACTCCTCAATCCTTTTTAAAATCTCTTTCAACAGCCGGAGAAGGCCGAGAGTCACTGTTAGTCGTTCTCCTTGTGTGAACACGATCCACCAGTTGTCAGCCATTCTGGATTCATATCAGTTTATTATCCTGCCCAGAATGGTAGTCCTTATGTCTCTTACAGTTGGGCAGAACAATAACAAGTGTTTCAGGGTTTCCTTCACATCTTGGTTCCTACACAGACTACATGATGCATCCGGCCACTATTGCGCCTTCTTGAATTCAGAATTTCCCTTGTCAGTAATAACTTCAAGCACAACCGCACGAATTGTGCTCTAAAATGATGATTTGTGAACCGTTGTAGATATTTTGGCAATGTGTTGAGTTTCCTAGATTTCCACAACGATTTCCCGTAGTGTGTATATTGTTGTCTCTCTTGTTGGGTGTTGATCCAGTCCTGAGTGAGTAACCTTCTTTTGGTCCCTTTGGGGTTACTGATCAAACTTGTGTCCGTTTCTCCCAGGCCAGTTAGGATCAACTGGCAGATGTTCCTCCATTCACTTAGCGTTCTTTCCTTGTCTCTCGTAGTGCTTTGTTCAATGCTGAAAAGCCTCCCGGGACATTTGACAATATAAATTTGCGGTACCGTGCAAGGGACTTGCACACTACTGTCGTGTATTAGGATGTAAGGCCAAGTTCCACCTTTATTGCTTGAATGGGAGTGCTTTTCGGTAAACCCAGAACTCTCTTCCAAAACAGGTCCTCCAACTTTGACCATGTTTCTGCTGGTAATGCAAATGATGTTTCAGCCCCATACGCGAGTATCGGAGTAAGCTTGATGCGTAAAATGAAACACAGGCGTTAATGAGAAACCGCAGAACTTTTTGAGGAGCAGCCAGCCCTGTGCGAATAGGTTTGTTGCTTTTCTTCTAAGGATAATTTCTCTCGGAGCTTCTCTAATGCTGGTATTCAGACAAACACCCAGGCAGGTGATTGAACTTACTTCAGTTACTTTTTCCCCACTTACAAACCACAGCTGTCTTTTTTTTCCTTTGTTTGGTTCCACAGTTTCCATCAAAAATCATAATCATAATCAGAGATTTTTTGGGGTTTCTTTTCAGACCATTTGGGCCTTACATATTCTTGCAGGATGTCAAGTTGACCTTGTAGACCGATTGGTGTTTGGTACAGTAATACAACATTGTCTGCGTAAAGCAGTCTACCAATTGATTCATTCGCAAATTTAGGAGGGAAGCATCTAGTGGTGGTAAAGTCTTCCTTCAGGTCCAAAATGAACAGGTTGAACAGTTCAGGTGCTAGCGGGCATTCTTGTTTTAGCCCTTTATCATTTGCAATTGGATCGTAAAGTAGGCCGTTCCCATTTAGCCTAACCCTGAGAGTAGTCTCAGAGTGGAGATCTTTCACTGCTTTGCTAGTGTCAGGAGGGCATCCCCATTCATCCAGTTTCGTCCATAGTTTCTGCCGGCTCATGGTATCGAAAGCTTGGGCCTTGTCTATGAATGCCATATAGATCTTACCCTGTTTCTTCGTCTCTATTCGAGCTTTTAGGATGTTAATCAAAGGGATGTTAAGGGAGGTGCCGATCCCTTTAACGAAACCTGATTGCCAATTGTCCCGCTTCCCGGAGGACACACTCCAGGCGAACAGGTCTTTCAGGACAAGAGACACAAAGACTTTCCCTGCCACATCCAGGAGGACAATAGCCCTATCATTTTTAGGATCTGACCTGTCCCTTTTCTTAAAGATGGGGACTACCACAAAGGTTTCCAGGAGAGCAGGACCTGTCTTGTCATGTGTGTGAAAAGGTTGTGAAGGAATGAAGCCCAGAGCTATGGATCTTTTTTTAACATTGCATTGGTCATCCCGTCCAGTCCAGGGGCCCTTGAATTGCTAGCCTTTTTAATCGACTCCAGAATGATTTCAATATCCGTGCAGAAACTCCATGGTCTGATGCTTATTAGTGCCACCTGAGTCTGATCTTTTTCTTTACGCTCGAAGAGTGAGGAAAAATGGTCTACCCATACGCTTGCTGCTAGAGCGTTCATGATTAAAGCATCTTGCGGGGAGGGGCGTACATTGCGTTAATTGTCTGCCAGATTTCCGCTGTGTTTTTTGATGAGATTTTATTCAGCATAGCCTCCCAATCTTGTTCTATCATCCTCCTCTTGTGTGCAGAGACCCAGTTTTTCGATTTTGTTGTTTGAGTTTTTTCATTAGCAGCTGGGCTTCCACTGAGTGTACCTTTTTGAGGATGCGTAGTTCGGAGTTTAGGTCTTTTTCTCTGTGGCCAATGTGGCGTTATATTTGTGGCGATAGCCAATGATGTTCTTGTTGTTATGAGATTTGACTTCCACAAAGTCTTTCGGCATGGGTTGTTCTCCAGGACCCCCACTATAGAGATCTGTTTGAAGTCTTAATTTGGTGATCAGCTGGTAGATTCGGTCTGGGTGGATGATCAACCTGTTTCTTCCAGGGGTTACTTCCAGTGACACCTGGTGGAATGTTTCCTGATAATTGCTCAGTGGTGCACAAGATAGTCTTAACATATTGTGATCACTTGCTGTCATGACTTCCACTTTCAGTGATCTCACTAGCTGGGTCATATTTTGGGACGTGAAGATGTAATCCAGGATTCGCCCATTCTCTTTTCATGGCCTTGTGATTTAAGCTTGAATGTCCCCTCTAGTGTTACCATTCAGGATGTGAATATTTCTATCTCAAGGTTATGACGCCACTCGAGGCCTCTTCTCTCCGCAGGGCCGGCCGCAAGGTCCGCACTCTCAATAAGAGAGCAAATTTTGTCAAAGCAATAGATGTTTAGGTCACCCCAAATGATGATCCATGGGTCATGCCACTGTTCTAGCTAACGATCAAGTAGGTCGGTTGTGGTTTCCGTTAGTTTCCGTATATCTGGGGCTTCTGTATTCCAGTATATGTTGTATAAGATCAAAACTCTTTGTTTTGCGGCTCCACTTTGTCCAACATCTAACGTTATCACTTGTATAAAGGGGTTAGGATTCTCCAACGCCAAAGGTTTTAGGTTAATTCCATTTTTAACTGCAGTTAATAGACCTGACATTGGTCTACCTTTCGGAACTTTTACTGCAGGGTTAAGGTGAATTGTCAAACCTTTTAGTATGGGTGTGTTCTCTAGCCAAATTGCTTGTAGGAAGATAATGTCGAAAGTTTGAAAGCTTAGTTTACCCTCATGGAACAAGTGGGTAAAGCCTTAGGTGTTCCAACTTCCAAATGAAAACTCATTAATGGTAGTTGATTCGTGGCGTTATGATTTATTTATTTTTTCTGACAGGATCCCTGCCAGCTACTTCCAGTTTTTTTCTTCTCTTTTCTCAATCCCTGTGATTGTGTCCACGTGGTTTCCCATGTCTGTCCTACTGTTCCTGACCGTGATTGTCATAGTGGGGAGGTTGACTTTGTCAGTACTGTGGGGTCTGACTTCCCCCTTTTGGCAATTGCCTCTGTTTCTCAGTACACCTCAGTTCTTTCCTGGTGCTGTATTGGGGCACTATTACATTTTGTCAAGTCAAACCCCATTGGCAGCAAACGATGAGCCCCATCTATCAGCAGTTATTTAATTATCAACGAGGTAAGGTAGATGATTACCTTGTCTAATCTTGCTTCTTCCGGGAACTCGATAATGTTCAGGTCATTGGATGTCAACAGCCTGAGGCTGGGTACATGGTGAAACAGACTTAGGACAGTGGCCCGGTTCAAGATCAAGCAATCTTTTAGGTTTAGTATTCTTTCCAATTGCAGGTTGTTAGCAACTTGAGGTCCTATTCCTCAGAGATTACCTCTTGAATTCTGGGTCGAACCCCTCAAGCTTTTTTTCATCAATCAATATTGGAGACTGGATGTTAGCTCTAAACAGCTGTTCTCTCCTTCTTTGTTCCATTATCATGAAGGGTGGAGAATGAGCTACTTTTGGCTCCTTTGCGGTGGCCAGCGCTCTGGTTGTTAGGGCTTTGTCGCCCGATCTCATAGGGGCAGTATCTTCCTATTCTTCAAAGCACTCCTCCTCTTCGCGAACAAGCCAAGGTTGGTTAGCTGCTTCCTTAAATGTAATAGTTCTCTCACCCTGGGACTGTGGTCTTCTTGGCTCATTTGGATTAGCGTGGCATGTGCTGCTGATAATATCCAGGTTACAGGAGGTGTCTCTGAGTGATTCCATCAATGGCGTATGGGGGGCCCATTTTCGTTAATTCCTTTAATGTAGAGATTTGTTGGGATCTTAGAGATCTGTCTGGATTGGTATGATTTGACCGTGGCATAATTGTTCACGGCACATTGGACCATAGTCAATTTTGTTGCGAACCCAATTTTGCGGCGGCAAAAATCATACCAATCCATCCACGCCGTCCCCCAACCCATCCACCTACCTCCCCCCAATACATCCCCACTTCGCTCCCCCCACTTATCTTTCACCGTCTGCTTTCCATCTGACCCTATGGTGTCAGTTTCCGTCCCTGCTATGTGGGTCACAACTGACGCTGCAGGGTCCCTTATTTTTTTTTAAGTCCCCCCACTCCCAATGTCTCGGAAGTGGGGGACACCCTTGCAAACCCTGTTCCCATTATAGCGAGCAAGGGGAGTGGGTGACACCCCTGCAACCCCACGTTCCCCTTGTTTGCTACAATGCGACCATATGGCCTATTTGACCAAATTTTTGGTTGTACGATCATTTCGTACAGCCTAAATTCGGTCAATTGGGCCAGACGGTAAAAGATATTCAGCCAAATTGGCCAATATCATCTATCCTCCATTATCAAGGTTCATTTGTGCTGGTCCCGTGGGAGGGACAAAGGGTGTTTACAGGTTTCTTTGATGGTCACGGAGGAAGGCTCGTCATAATTTCCTTGTGTGACGTTCTACGCAGAGGAATCCAGGACAATGTTAGTTTGCTCGTCCTCTTGAGGATAAGACTTTGATGTCTCCTCCCCTTCAGTCACCGTGTAGGTGGAAAGATCCAGTAGTTCTTCGTCGATTAATTCTATTAATCTTGCTATTGAACCATTTGTTGAATAGTGTATGGCGGATTCCATGGGCAGACGAGTCGAGGGCTGACCTGTTGTGTTACCAGATTGTAGTGGTGAGTCATGTTAAGGAATAGTTAAGTTTGTTATGCAAGTGCGACTCTCGTTAGATTTGGGTTTTGGGGGTGGGCCTGTGTTTTTGAATTTTTTCTGTGAGGCCTCTTTATTTCGGTCACTCTTCAGATTTTTGTTTGGGGCTTCTTTATAGTCTGTGCTGACTTTACAGGGATGTTTGTTGTACCTTTTGTCAAATCTTGATTTTTCTTTAAAGATTTCAAAGTCTTTTGCGCTGGTTGTATTGTTCAGAGAGAGGGTTCCATCTTTGTGCACCCCCTTTGCTGGAATTTGAGGGCCGGGACTTTCCTCGTTTTGCCTATCTGTAGCGTTGCTTTGTGACACCAGGCTATCATGGCCAGCCGCAAGGGGCTGCTACTGAACAGGCTTGCCCGATGCCTTCCGATTTAGGTCCATTGCTGAGTTCAAAGTTGCAGGCTTGAGTTGTACTAGCAGTCCTGGCTTCGTCAGGTTCAGTGCCGATTGGGCCTGTTTGAGCATTGTGGTCAATTGCGGCGTGCTATACTAGTCATTATTGCTGCCAGCAGCCTGATCAGATGAAGCGTTCAGGTAATCCGGTTTCTCAATACATGATCTTCTTTTATGTTTGTCCTTGATGATTGGGACTAATATACTATGAAACAGGTAAGAGACCTGAGCTGAACTGTGGTCCATATTATTCTGAATGTCAGTAATGAAACCTTCTATGAATAGCATCTTAGAATGCATCATGGCAATAAGTGTTGTTTGGTGTTTCAGTTGGTCTCCTATATTCTCCTACAGCTTCATGAAGGGTGCCATGGTGACAGATAAAACCGTGATAACGTTGGCATCAATCTTCTTTTGGGAGGGTAGGCTGTCGATGTGGGGGGCTGGATCAAGGTCTACTGCAGTCATATGCACAGTAGCCGTGGAGCGGTCCACTCCCGCAGGGCCACTATATGTGGTTCTTCATGACCGAGGAGGTTCTAAATCTTTTATTGGAACCATGCAGTCTATAGCTAGGGCCGGAAGATGTAGCCAATATGTCATTTTCTTGGCCTTCTAGGTTTAGACGTCGCGGATCAGGGCTGTTGTTTGATACTGCCGGATACTGTTATGGTATCCCTAGATCAGCTGCCCAAGCTTGCAGGGAAGTGTTGGTTGAATTTGATTTTCCCTGCCATGGGATACTCAGCCCCAAGTTGCTCCCTTGGTTCTCTCCTGTCACCAATATGTCTTCAGGGTGTATCAGATGGGGTGCCTCGGAGGGTGCAAGGTCATTGATGTTATACCCTACAGGAGTTGAGCCCATCACCGGAGCAATACCAGGATCCAATAGGATGGTGCTCTCAAGAAGGGTGCGGTGGGAAACCTCTTCTTGGATTTGTGATTTTCTGCCATCTTGGCTAAGTAGGGTACTACCTACCGAAGGTTTTCTGCAAACTCACTGAAGTTAGCCTCGTTGGTTTCCAGATGCTTTTGGAAAAAGTTGTTTAGTTTAATTTTTCCGCAGATGTGTACTTATCCTCTCCCCCTCCCCACCACCCCCCCCCCCCCGTTGTCCCAGCGTTGTTCTGTTGTTGAGGAGGCTTTTAAGGATGCTTCAAGGTCTTCTGTCTGGGGAGCATTCAGGTGGATTCAAGGGCTCCATACACGCACCCCGTCCAAACCTCGATCTGACTCAGGGTTTGAGGTTGCTCTGTTCAAGGAGTTGAAAAAATAGACTGTTGAAGGCTATTTTAGCAAGGCCGAGCCTTACTCCTGGAGGGAGGAGTTTTCGCCGGCTTCACCCTTGTCTTGAGTATTGTACTGCTGGAAGATAGGTTCAGAGCCGAGGGAGAGAGCTGTCAACCTGGCAGGGGATGCCACACTATCTACAAATGTGGAGACCAGAGCGCCTCCAGCTAGCGGTGGGTGCTCCACTCGGCTCGTTGTAATAGCGGTGTGTTTCTCAGTGGGCGTAGCACCCGATCCTGGGATATTACCCTCTGCAAGACTTGTGGTGCTACAATGGCTGGGGCTAGGGCTGCACGTGTTTGTGTGAGCTGGTTCGTTACCTTAGCCGGAGCATTTCAAATTATCAATATGTGCTGTTGTGCTAGTTCCAATTGTAACATTAATATTAAATGGGCAAGGCACCCCGGAGGCTACCACCTGATCGTCCTTGCAAGGCCAGCCCAACAGGTTAGGAGAGGGTAGCGCAGTGGGGGAGGGGCATGCCAAGTTACTCATATTTCTCGAAGGCGCTGGAGCAGTCACTGAGGCGTGGGTGCTGTCGTCACCACTTGGGAGCCCGGTGGGATCAGGTAGGTGTCAGCATTCATTGCATCCTCATCCATGGGCAGTGGTCCTTGTGTGTGCGCTCCTCGCCACCGGACACCTCCAGACACAGACTGTCAAACTCTACCAAACTCTGCAAAGGCTCTGCGTTACAGAGCACTTTTTCAATGGTGGCTCCTCCTTTCTCCGACAGGCACAGTAGACAGACTGCTTTCTGCACAGACTGTCAAACTCTACCAAACTCTTCTCTGAGGTCCTCTCTATAGGATCTTGGCCCGTCTGCTAAAACACTGAGGCCCTCTCTATAGGCTCCTGCCCCTATTGGTAAGCCACTGAGGCCCTTTCTATAGGCTCTTTACACTGTTGGTAAGACACGGAGGACCTCTCTATGGGATCTTTGCACTGTTGCTGAGACACTGAGGCCCTCTGTATAGGCTCTTGTGCCTATTGGTCAGCCACTGAGGCCCTTTCTATAGGCTCTTTACACTGTTGGTGAGACACTGAGGCCCTCTGTATAGGCTCTTGCGCCTATTGGTCTGTCACTGAGGCCCTTTCTATAGGCTCTTTGCACTGTTGGTGAGACACTGAGGCCCTCTGTATAGGCTCTTGCGCCTATTGGTCTGTCACTGAGGCCCTTTCTATAGGTTCTTTGCACTGTTGGTGAGACACTGAGGCCCTCTGTATAGGCTCTTGCGCCTATTGGTCAGCCACTGAGGCTCTTTCTATGGGCTCTTAGCACTGTTGGTAAGACACTGGGGCCCTCTCTATAGGAGCTTGCGCCTATTGGTATAACACTGAAGCCCTCGGGATACTCTTTTCTGAGTTTGCGGAAATGATCTCTTCCCAGCAACATACTTTGCCCGGGGTATTGGTCAATTCCGGATATTACTTTAGAGAAGGGAAGTGCATTTTGTTGTGAGTGCAACATCTGTCAGAATTGTCTTCTGCTGAAGAAGGGGCACCCCAAACCCGTGAGAAGTGAGACTGAATCCATCCCAGCGTGTCAGAATCCCAAAGGAGGGAGCATAGGGGCACTATTGGGCGGTTGGTCGTCACCACTGTAGGGTGTATTATGCCGTTTAAGGTCTTCTAGTAAGCAATGCCGCATACACTGGTTGGCGTGACTGCGTGTGGTGTGCTCACAGGTGTGCAGGCATTGTGGCATTACCGCAGAGACAGCATGGGGAAGGTGTGCTGGACATGCAGTACTCGCAAAATACTCATGCCCATATTTCTAAATAAATGCAAAATGTGAGTGTTTCCCATGGACATGCCTGTCATGCCACTGCTGCCTTCATTCCCATCCATGTTAGAGGGATGGACATGCCTGTCATGCCACTGCTGCCTTCATTCCCATCCATGTTAGAGGGATGGACATGCCTGTCATGCCACTGCTGCCTTCATTCCCATACATGTTAGAGGGATGGACATGCCTGTCATGCCATTGCTGCCTTCATTCCCATCCATGTTAGAGGGGTGGACATGCCTGTCATGCCACTGCTGCCGTCATGGTGGTTTCCCATCCATGTTAGAGGCATGACATGCCTGTCATGCCATTGCTGCCTTCATAGTGGTTTCCCATCCATGTTAGAGGGATGGACATGCCTGTCATGCCACTGCTGCCTTCATTCCCATCCATGTTAGAGGGATGGACATGCCTGTCATGCCACTGCTGCCTTCATTCCCATCCATGTTAGAGGGATGGACATGCCTGTCATGCCACTGCTGCCGTCATGGTGGTTTCCCATCCATGTTAGAGGGATGGACATGCCTGTCATGCCATTTCTGCCGTCATGGTGGTTTCCCATCCATGTTAGAGGGATGGACATGCCTGTCATGCCACTGCTGCCTTCATTCCCATCCATGTTAGAGGGATGGACATGCCTGTCATGCCACTGCTGCCTTCATTCCCATCCATGTTAGAGGGATGGACATGCCTGTCATGCCATTGCTGCCTACATGGTGGTTCCCCATCTATGTTAGAGGGATGGACATGCCTGTCATGCCATTGCTGTCTTCATGGTGGTTTCCTGTATGGACATGCCTGTGGCACAGCAGCGGCACATACCAGGTCTTGCTCTGCAGTGTTAGGCAGAGAATTGTAGAGTCATCATTGCATAATACAGCCTTCCTTGCCCCCCCCCCCTCATTGTTTGCGGTTATGTGGGGGTCCCAAAGCAAAATTAAGTGCAAATTCCGAAAGGATGAAAAGATCCCCCGGGCGAAGGGGCAAGGCTGGTGGGCAGCTCTTTGCTCTCGGAAGCCCTGCAGTTTCCCCTTAAGATCAATATCTACCACTTGAATCCGAGACAGTAAGTATGCTACTGATTCCCAAACCTGGAAAATGAGCCCACATAAACCTTCTGTCCAGGCAATCCCATGCCCGAGTGATGCCATGGAAGACATTACCAGCCAGGGCACAGAGCTTTTGCAAGGGCACAGTAGCCAATGCTCCATTGGCTGGCTCTACCTCCAGCTTTTCCACAGAGTTGGGTTGTGCCTTCAAGTTCCCACTTCAACCCTTGATAATAGCCACTTTCCATTCACCATTTTCCAAATCATCCAGCAAGTCTATTGGTCAGTAGCATGCAGTCATTTATTTTTAATACGGCGCTATAAGGCCCCCTCTCCTGAATACGTACACTAAACCCGTACTAAATATCGCTGCAACAAGAGACCCTTAGAGATCTACCACCCAGGCCTGTTCAGCCCAGACGATACTTGGCAGGCGGCCACATGGCATGCTGCCATCTCCATTTTCACATCAGAAAGCCAGGCCTAGAGCCTCCCCTAAGTCTGGGCCCCCACAGGAGTATGAGTTACTCCAGTGAGGATCTGGCATGGACTCAGCCCTTTCCACGGGTAACTAGGGATCAGCAAGTCTCTAGCTCTTTCTCTGCCGGCAGCGAATGACTCAAATGCCAACCTAACATCCTAGAGGGTCCATATTAATAGGTCATTCCAATGTTGGCAGACATGTTCCGGAGTCCAATGTAGGCTAATTTAGATTGAACCAACCGCCTTTTCCCATCCTGAGCCTTTCTGGTGAGTCCCCCGAACTCATGCTTTGGCATGAAACCTCTACGCCTACCGATTCCCCCAGACTGCTGCCTGCCTCCTCATTTGTCCGCCTTGGTCCCCCTACGCTCTTCAAAGGTCTTCCAGGCAATTCTCTGATATCTGTATAGCTTCAGGTGGGTGGTATTCCTTCACTATTCCGACACTGTCCGACGTTTTCTCTCTCACAATGGTGTCTGGGTAGCATAAGTCACTTTTCGCCTGGGTACCTTTTGTCTTAAATATTTAGCATTTTGGGTGGGTGAATAGCCTACACATGTATCAACCCACCCTTCCTAAGCAGATGTGCCCTCCGACTGCTTCTTAATCGCTTTCTGGGTTTGGGTGGATTTTAAACCCACTCCCGGTCTTTCGAGAAAAGTAGATGGATTACCATATAATCGATAAGTGACTGAGGGGGACATTTACATGTCAGTAGTAAATTGTATAGGCGGTCCAATTAGTAATTCACGATTGCGGGAGCCATTTACAATGGATTCCCATGGGATCTGCCTGCTTTTACCAGGTTGTTTCCATGGGAATCAACTGGTTTAACGACCACATGAGAATATATGCTGGCATTGGACCATGTGGTGTTTCAGGCGCAATGATGCAGGACGGCCTGTTCAGTGCCTCGACTTCCCCTCAAAACAACACAAAAACCCTCTGGATTGGAAAGCCAGGAGTGAAGGCAGAGGTGTAACACATGCGTGGAGATTTTGCAAGAAAACCCAAATCGGAGATTTTTGTTAAGACATGCATATATGTGCTATGCCTGTCTTAACACCTTGTTTTCCGCCCCGGGGGAATTGCAACAGGACCGACCGACCCCCTTTGTGTTTTACTGAGAAAGGCAGGCATAGCGGAGGGGAGGGGGTGCAGGGAGGATGTGGGGGGCGGGTGACATCTCCAGATAGCGTTCTTTACACTTCCGTAGGCCATAGTGTGTCTTCTTATCAGCTTGTGCCCACCATTCGATTGCTTCTCCAATCCAGTCACCTGCTGGTTGGGTAGGTACATTGTTAATGGAAAGTCTCCATTCCAATATGGCGGAGGCGTTTAATTTTAATTGTCGCTGGGGCCCGCCCTGGCTGATTTAGTCTTCCTTCTCTTTTCTAGTTTAATAATCTTCCCACCTGGTGGGCGCGCAGGAACTCTGGCCCTGTGTTGTTGGCAGAACCATCGACCTACGTCTGGTTCCAGACACTACTGAGCTGATGTTCTGCAAACCCGGCCCTCACCCTATGAGAAGTTGTGTAGGGCGTGCATTCGACACAACCCCCGCCATAGACCCCTCCATGGTGGAGCCTCGTTTCCACATTCAATGAGCCGAGTGTTTTGCGGTCTACCGATCAACCCAGCCTCTAGGTTGCCATCCAAGACCGCATTGCGCTGCTCTCGCCATCAGCCATTGGCAGGGGAGACTGGGGGCGACAAAGCGTTCCTTTGTGTGTGCGAGGGGGAGGCGGGCAGCGAGGACGGGAATATTGCACACAGGGCCCCAGGCCACTCGCATAACAATAGGAGGGTTCATAGAGGAATCTGAAGAACAGGTCTGAGCTCCTACCACGGCCCAACCAACAATAGCGCGGTGAATGTCTATTGGCGCGTGTGTGTGCGCGTGCGTCTCCTCACAGCTCTGCCAGTGCACCTCAGGCCCTGACCCACAACGCCGCTGCTATTCCGGCACCGAGGCCTCCTCAGAGCTCTGCCGGTGCCGCTCTAGCCGGACTGACAGCGCCGCTGCTAGTCCAATGCTAGGAGCCGCACCCAGCTCTGCGTATGTACCTCATTCCTGACCTACACGCCCCCCCGCCACCATTCCAATACTGAGGCACGCACAGGTGTGCTGGAGTTTCCCAATCACGATCTGCAGCGCCCGGGTTATTGCAGAACTGAGGGACCCAGGCACCGTGTTGCTGGTTCCCCTTAGTTCTGCTGCTCAGCGGCGCTCGCGCTATTGCAGCACTAGGAGGAACACAGAGTGGTGTCGATGCACCCAGAGCACGACCTGCCATGCCCCTTGTATTCCAGTACTGGGGCCCACCTGCACCTCGGCCAGTGCGATCAGGTGCAGGGGGGGTCCGACCCTTGATGACTGCCGAGGGCCCGGCCCAGACCCGGCCCCTGATTCCCATCAGACAGTAGCACTGGGATTACTCACGGGCTGCTGTGTTCCCCCCCACCCCCCACCCCAGCGGGCGCGAGTCCTATTCCCTCTCCCCCAGGGGTGACATGTCATGAGAGCATCATCTGCCGCGCACCCCCCTGCAGTGGCGGCCTGGTGGGTGCGGCTCGTGCTCTCCCTGCAACAACCTTTGTAAGGCCATAAAAAGCTATCAGTGCACCCCCAGTGCTCTCAGTGCACCCCCAGGTCACACTTCAGCTGGCTTCCCCGTCTCAGTTGATACAAGCTGTATTCATACATCGGATAACTTTTCCCCAAACAAACAATATTTGCTGAGCTATTTTTTGTCAACATGTAAAGATGGAAAGGCGCCATCTCTCTCCCTGCTCTCGAGCATTGCCACATTAAGGCGGTGCAAAATGGCAATTTCTTCATCAAAAACAGCTGTCTGAAATGAGATGATTTAAGTGCTGCTATTAACCAGCTCCTGGTTTAATAAAAGCCTCTTAAACAAGCGTGCATTTCAGCCACATAATTTCAAAGCATACAGCACCACACTGCCTTCTTTTGTAAAGAAAAGTTAACATGTTATTTTTGGTTTTGTAGTATGTATGTAACTGTATTTATTAAGCACAAGACTAAGACCCGAAGGCAACTGGGCACCGACAGCAACATATGAAATCACCTCAATAGCATCACATGTCAGAACAGAAAGGTTTTCAGTTTTTCGAAAAAATGAAACTGTCAGAAATGTCTCATTGATGACAGGAGAGAGAGTCCTACAATACTGGGGCCAGGACTGAAAAAAGATCTCCCTCCAGCCCGTGCCTACGGAATCGTGGAACTCTCAAAAGATTGTGGGAACCCGAGTGCAAAATTCGCAAAGGTGCATGGCAAATAAGTTTCCATCAAAAGAAAGGAAGGGACAGACAGATGGATAGCCCGATGTACAATACAAAGGACCTTACATTTAATGCGGCTTCTCGCAGGGCGCCGATGAAGCTCAGCCATTGCACATGCACGAGAAAACCTAAGTGCATTGAGAGCCAAACATGTTGCAGAATTTTATAGAATCTTAAGCCGTTGACTAAAAAATCAGGTTGTTCAAGATAAATACCATTACAGTAGTCCCAAAAAGCCTAGAGCAGAAGCAGTAACTACTGTGGAACAAAGTTGTAATGGAATAAAAGGGAGAATCTTCTTTAAAAGTTTAAGTTTTAAGAAGCCAGAGCTGCAAACTGATGGAATCTGTGCTTCTCGACATCCAGAAGGAAGAAGCTTAATCCCTAGACTTTTAACAGATGGACTCAGAGCCGGACAGGGTCCCAACAAATCTGTCCAGACGTCTGAGTGCTAAGGAGAGTGAGAATTTGAGGAACCAACCACCAAAATCTCTGTTTTCTCCCCATTCAATCTCAACCAGTTCTTGGACATCCATCCATCAATCTCTGAAATGCACTCTTTTAGTTTTGAGGCAGGTTCAGTGACCGGACAATCGAGTCGAAAAATCAACTGTGCATCATCGGTATAAGTACAAAAACATATGCCACGAGAAGAAATGAGGTCCGCAAAAGGATATAAATAAAGATCATCACAGGAGATTGAAGGCAACGTTAAATGAAATGGAAATAAAGATACAGTCTGTTTGCGATCTGAGAAACCAAGCCAATGCTGGGCCAGACACAGCAGCTTTTTCCAAAGGTTGAAGGAGAATTCTGTGATCAGCAGTGTCAAAGGCTGCGGAGAGATCCAGGAGAATCAAAACTCTGACCTCTCCATGGTCCGGAAGTAGTGCCAAATCATCAAGGATGGGTATCATTACAGACTCTGTACCCATTGAAGGCCTAAACCCTGCTTGGGGGCGGGGCGTTGGAGGGGTGCAGAAGATGATTTTCTTCAAGAAACCTTAAAAGATAAGTTACAATGGCTTCCATAAGCTTCATGAGTATAGGGAGAACAGATATGGGACGGTAACTGGCAGGAGATACTGGATTCAGCTATGTTTTTTCTAGAAAGATAGAGACCAAAGCATGCTTCAAAGGGGCAGGAATTACTCAATTCAACAAGGTGTAATGAAGAGCTACAGTAAACAACGCAATGGTATGCAAAGGTGATGACTGATTAAGATGGAATGGGGTCAGATGGAGGTTCCGGTACAGATAGCCGAGTAATCAATCGCATCTGTAACGGCTCAAAATTAAAGGAAGCAAAGAAATCACTAGTACTACATGCTTCCGAAGAAGAGATAGAATCGGATATACTCGACCCAGTCGATTCAATCAGGCTCCCGATCTTCCCGATGTTATCAACAAAGAAAGAGCTGATCTCGTGGCAGGTTTCTTGAGAGCGATCAGGATCAAAGGAGGTGGCGATGCAGAAAGTTCCTTCATAACCTTGGACAGCTATCGAGAGGAACAGATAGCTATGATTGTACGATCCGCATAATGCTGTGATGTGGCTAGTATAATAGCCTATTGGTCGCAAAGCAGAGCCTGCTTATGCTTGACTTTGGCCTCCAAATCAAAACAAATATACCATTTTATACTAAAAATGGTAACAGCTGAATATACAACTTAAAATATATCCCCAAAAACAATGAACTGTAATTCGTCTTTCAGGGTCGTCTTTTCTTTTACTGACCAGATATTCATACAGGTGCACATGATATCCGCATCTTCTCCTTCCATGGGACTTTCTCATCATAACTATTATATGATAAGGTCATTAGTAATTAACAACGTCCTAACTTAAATTGAGGACATTAGAGTAGCAGACGCTTTGTGCTTTCCATTTCCCCGTTCATATAGGTTCATTGAGCGGGGCGCGTCGGTCTGCCCAGAGAAAAGCCAACACTCTCGGCTTTGCTAATGCTTGCTTTGTCTTGTTTTCCCTCTGTTTCTCGGAAGACTTCGTAAGTTACTCCTGTTCCCTTCCAAGTAATCATCGTTACTTCGTTCCTCTCAATAGGAATCACGTTACACTTTTCGTTACTTTTCTAGGAAGCGACACTCCTCCAGTATATCTTTTTTTGTATTTACATTTTCATTAAGTATTTATAGGTTAACATTTTAACTTACATCAGATTTACATTTACATAACACATATGAACTGTACCCTTCTTCACACTGTGGTATACAGTAGCTAACTAGCTACTTTACGCAGCTACAGCATTGTGCTGTTAAACAGTTGAAAGTTATCAAGACATATATTACAAATCCAAGAATCTTTCCCAAATGTGTCCATAAAGGTTTCCTTTCTTATTTCTATACAAGATCGCCCTCTCTAATTTTCCTCCGCCAGTATATTGATTGATTGGTTGCTTAGCAACACTGGCGTGGCTACGCCAGTACCCACGGCGTCTCGTAACATGGCGGCGGGGCTACAATTGGCGCTAAAATAACATTACTGGAGTCTTCCACGGTCTCAGCCGCCACTGCTGGTTTCACACCCGCGCGCACCCTTTAGGAAAGAATTGGAGAACATGGGCCCATCCTGACAGCCTTGGCCCGGAGTGGGATGGTACTGCGGGGTTTAATGCGCCTGTTGTAGGCCGCCTGTGGGCTTCCATGCGTATCAATCAGCCAACTCTGCTCTTTCTTCCAAACACTAAACAATGGCCATATTGGCGGAGCGGTATGGTAATAGGAACACTTGTCATTTGTAGCGCTTCCAAGCTGCAACGAAAATAGTACAAGGCGCTACACAAGTGTTGTGCTATCATTATTACGATCACACACATTAATTAGAGAACACATGGAAGTACATTCTTGGATGAAGAGTTCCGAGAACGGTGTTAAAGATAACCTGTCCCCCCCTAAAGGAATTGCTCAGAGTTGGGCAAGTGCCAACTACGCCAACAACCTCTGGGGTCTTTCAATACGGGGTGGGCATGTGAGGGGGCGGGGGGTGTTTGGGACGGGATCAGCACCCCTTTCACGTCAATGGGAGACGTCGCGGGGGCGAACGAGAGGGCCCGCTCGCAGCCCCATTAACAGGGCTCTGTACGGATGCCCGCGGGCGAGTGGCTGCATCAATGGGGCCAGCCATCCTTGTTCGGGGCGCGGCCAGAGGTCGCCCTCCATTAGAACAGTTTCCAACTCGTAACTCGGCCTGGGGGGATCCGATTCCGATACTCATTTCGCATTTTTTAGTAGACAGGCACCCGAGAGGACCCCCGACCAAGGCTTTGACGTGTCCCCCCACCCCTACCACAAAAAGCCAACCCCTGCGATCCCGTCTGCAGCTGCAAGGCCTCGGAGACAATCGCTGTTTTACTCCGCTCCGCTTTTTCCTCAGCTAATTTACCATGTGTAAGACTAGCTCGCGCTTTAAAGGCACGGAACAAAGAGGCCTTTCTGCCATCGCCTCCTCATCTTCGACCCTGCAGCTGTGGTGCCCCCGCCATCTCACCACAGTGCCCACTCCCACCTCACTCCCGTAGCTTTCCAGCTCCTAAATTCATGATCAATCGACTCAAGCTTGAGGTAGAGGCAGGCGGTTGGCTTCAGGGAAGGGGGGTGGGTGGAGGCTGGCAAGGTGGAGGTAAGAGGTAGGCATGAGGAAAGGCAAGGTGGGTGGAAGATGGTAAGCTGGTGCGCATTGGGAAAGGGAAGGGTGATGGAAGATGGTAAGCTGGTGCGCATTGGGAAAGGGAAGGGTGATGGAAGATGGTAAGCTGGTGCGCATTGGGAAAGCGAAGGGTGGATGGAAGATGGTAGGGTGGAGGTAACTGGTAACCCTCCCTTTCCTGCATGCCCACCACTTCCCTCCACCATGCCAGCTTCTGCCCACCTTCCCTTTCCTCATGCCCACCACTTCCCTCCACCATGCCAGCTTCTGCCCACCTTCCCTTTCCTCATGCCCACCACTTGCCTCCATCTTTCCACACTCATCCCACCCTTCACTCATGCCCACCAATTGCCCCCACCTTGCCGGCCTCCACCCACCCTTCACTCATGCCCAATTCCCTCCACCATGCCAGCTTCTGCCCACCCTCCCTTTCCTCATGCCCACCAGTTGGCTCCAAGTTTCCACACTCATCCCACCTTTCACTCATGCCCACCAATTGCCCCACCTTTCCGGCCTCCACTCACCCTTCACTCATGCCCACCAATTGCCTCCATCTTTCCACACTAATCCCACCCTTCACTCATGCCCACCAATTACCTCCACCAGGCCAGCCTCCACCCACCCTTCCTTTCCCTCGTTCCCACCACTTGCCTCCATATTTCCACGCTAAACCCACCCTTCCTTTTCTTCATGAGCACCACTTCCCTCCACCATGCCAGCTGCTGCCCACCCCCCCTTTCCTCATGCCCAAACCAATCAAGGTGGGTTTGGGGTTTTTCCCCCCCGTGAATTTCTTTTAAATAATGGGTTAAAAAGTTGCATTTTAGAGCATACTAAAAAATGGGTATAAAGCAGCTCCGTCGCTATGGCATTTTTGTGGTAAATAGTTATGCCCCTCCACTTAAACAAGTCAGCAGCTCCCACTGGCCCGCAGACTGTGTTGGGAACGGGCTGGGGGGAGCCCAGGGATTGTGATGGGAGCAGGATGGGCAGGAGCTCTGGGATAGTGGTGGGAGCAGGGTGGGGAGAGCCCAGGGACTGGGTCGGAGTGGGATGAGGGAGCCCAGCGAATGTGATGAGAGCAGGTGGGGAGCCCAGGGACTATACTGGGAGTAGGGTGCGGTGACGACGCACAATATTTCATAGTACATACTGTCCATTTGGCATTTTTTGGGGGGCCTGTCCTCTGCCATAGAGGCACTGAAAGACAATAGAAAGGAAATGGTTTTCGAGACGATATTGGAGACGATATTCAAAGGGTAAAGATTGAAGAGGGTTAAGAGCAACAGAAATAGAGCAACGGTAATCAAGAGAGCATACGAGATGAACAGATGTGTGGTAAATACGAAGTGTGGCGAGAGAAGAGGCGGAAAGACAGAGGAACAGAGAAGAACAGTAATCACGACGAGCCAAGATAATGCTAGGAACTAGGAGTTTAGTTTCCCTAAAAGTTAAGATGGGATAAGCTTTACGTATATTAAAAAGATGAAAGTGGCAGGCCCGCGCAGTGGCAAGAATGTGAGAGGGCACGGAGGGGTCTTAAGTAATGCCAAGATTTCGAGCAGAGTTAGATAAAGTTAGCTGAGATGGAGGGAAGAGAACAGAAGGGGGTAAATTGGAGGTGGTGTGACGCTCACCTGATTCCCGTAGAGGCGCCGGTCTTGACTGGGCGTATACCGTATCTTCAAAGGTGATGTGTAACACACGGCTGGCTCTTTGGGCTGGACCTCTGTGCACTGTATGTCTGGCTCGAAGGGTAAGATGTCTTAGGTAAGTGAACGCCGTGCTCTCCATCTGCCTCGAGGCAGGGTGCTGTAACCAGTTTCTTCACTGGATAAGGGGAGCAGGCCTCTTGACTTCAGAGGACTGCTGTCCGTCGTTTACTGCACGAACGGTAAGTTTCGAGTAATTCTAATGTCTTTAAAGTCTTTAGTAATGATGTCTCTTGTTTTGCAGGGTTCCGGCGATGGCGGATGGCGGGCTGAAGTGAGTTGAAGATGGAGCCCGTGTGATGAATAGAAGCGCCTGGAAGCACGTAAGTAAGCGCTTGTTGCCTGCTTCACGATGCGCTCTAACTGTCTTTTTATTTTGCAGGTACAAGTTCGGGGCGGCTGCAGGGTGCCGGAATACCCACTGGGTTAGATGTGGAAAGGAGTAATGGCACGTGAGTATTAAAGTTCCCCAATGTCTTTAAACGCACCTTGTTTTGTCTTTCAGATGCGGGATGCAGCGCCGAAGGCCTCCGGAGCGTGCGAAGAGTTGGTAAGCTTTTGTCTTTCAGATGCCGGAATGCAGTGTGAAGACCTCTGGAGCGCACGAAGAGTAGGTAAGCCTTTGTCTTTCAGATGCCGGAATGCAGCGCGAGGCGTTGGTGACAGCCGATGGACCAGGTAAGTGAAGAGCTGTCACTGAAGACCGTAATGCTAACCTGTTCTTTCTTGTCTTTATAGGTGTTGCTGAAGACTGGATTCAGAATGGTAAGCCTTTTTCCTTAGGCCCAGGATCAGATGCAGAAGACACAATGAGCGTTCTGCTGCTGAGAATGCAGAATAACGCAAAGCAAGATTCATCCATCGGGTGGTTTAAATAGCCTCCTGTAGTGCTTAGGTCCCTCCTTCCACAGCCACGCCTAGGTAAGAAAAGAGTTCCTGCTTTCCAGAAGAGTTCCAGTGTTCTGAATCTAGGGAGTGGCTCCTGCCCCACCCAACAGGAAAAGTAGTTCCAAACAGGAGAGGATCAGAGACTCAACTGGCAGGCAAGTAAGCAGCATGGTCTGCTGCAGGTAAGTCCACCCAAGCATTATGAGCCCGGCGCTTCCAGCGCTGGGACTGGGCATATTTATGAGCCTGGTGCCACTGGTGCCAGGACTGGGTCCAAAAGGTCCCAATTGGGACTGGTTGGCACTCGGAACCTGGGTTATGGATCTGCTTCCAAGGGAGTTGGGAAAACCCTGACCTTTTGGAAGCAGAGATCATGACAGGTGGTCAGGAGGAAAGGGAGGGGTGGGCGGAGGCTGGCAAGGCAGAGGCAAGTGGTGGGCATGAGGAAAGGGGGTAGGCAGAGGCTATCATGGCGGACGCTAGTTATGGGCATGAGGAAAGGGATTAGTGGGGAGAGGCTGTCCAGGTGGAGCCATGATGTCATAAATCACCAATGTATCAATTGAAAAGGATACGGTAACCAAAAAGGATACAATTGGTAGGGCTCTTCCGGATCCTTTTTCACACGACTTGATTGTAGGTAGGTCAAATTAGACCTTCCAAATGATACAACTCTCTGACTGATGAAACAGGCAGAGAGATGGATCACTGGAAAGGGCGTGGGTATTGTATCGGAAGTACGCCTAGGATAGATAAAGTTTCATAAGAAACTGTCCCAAACTCAAATCACTATGATAGCACAGTATTAGCATTAATTCAAAACACTGACCTTATGGCAAAAAACTGAAGTATTCAACGAAAGTCTCTTGAAGAAAACCAGGAGTTGAACCAACGACAAAGGAGGGGAAGATTAGTAAGGGGGACTTATCCCGAACGGCACGAGGCTCACGCTAGATATCGGGTTGGTGCACCACAGGATAGCGTCCAAAGTACTGTGCACAATCACCTTCCAATAGTTTATGAAATACTTCCTTTCCCACGAAGAACAAAAATTAGAAGTTCACCTGTTAACTGTCACAGGTACCAAGGTTCAAGGTAGTTCAGAAACCACGTGCAGGATTGCACGCGACAGTGTACACGCAGCCTGGACAGCTGCGCTTGGAAACAGCGTTTCCACGTGGAGATTTAGCACGCAAATAGGATGCACGCAGCCCAGGACAGCCGCGCTTGAAAACAGCGTCCGCGTGTGGAGATTTGGCACGCGAACAGGATACATGCAGCCCAGGACAGCCGCGCTTGGAGACAGCGTCCGCGTGGAGATTTGGCACGCAAACAGGATACACGCAGCCCAGGACAACCGCGTTTGGAGACAGCGTCCGCGTGAAGATTTGGCACGCGAACAGGATACACGCAGCCCAGGACAGCCGTGCTTGGAGACATCGTCCGCGTGGAGATTTGGCACGCAAACAGGATACACGCAGCCTAGGACAGCCGCGCTTTGAGACAGCGTCCGCGTGGAGATTTGGCACGCAAACAGGATACAAGGCTCCAGGAATTAGCGTGTGGAGGAAAACACGTGCCAAAAGGCCAAAGAAGTTGCTGAAGGGAATGCGAGGACGCAGGTCCGGAGTTCAGCTACAAAACGCCAAAGATGAATGAATCAGAAGCAGCGATCGACGTTTCCACGCTGCTTAAGTACGTACTGCCGTGATACACGTGATGGAACTAAGTCACATGAATTTAACGACGTGAAAAATGCAGACGTTGTTTTCCGGGCAAAGCATCGAACAACCTCCATTTCGAATAGAATGGTCTAGCGGTTCTATGGGCGTAACTCATTTTGTATGAAGAGGTTGTTCCCGGTCCAGAGATATATCCAGCAGGCATGACACATGAGGAAAGGAGGGGAGTGGCTGGAGACTGTTGCAGGGGAAGCAACGGGTGGGTATGAGGAAAGGGATTGTGGGGGGAATCTAGCAAGGTGGAGGCCAGTGATGGGCACGAGGAAAGGAGAGGTGGGGAGAGGCTGGCAAGAGGGACATAGCGGGTGCATTATCATTGAGCCATGGGTTCACATCTCATTTCCATGCATGCTTTAGGTCAGAAGGTGGTTTCGGGTGACAAAAGGAGACGAGCCTCAGAACTAGTCTGGAATATAGTTCTTCAAAGAAGCGTTTGAAAATGGCAGAATGGTAACCGTGCACAATTTTCAGTCACCCTTGCTGAAAGAACGACAAATGCCCCCATTTGTGAGGGAACCTCATGATAACCTTTTAATACAAAATTCCCTAAAATCCAGCCTGGTTGGCTGTCCCAAGAAGGGCCGATAACTATATGTCAATATTTTGAGTATGGGGGGAGGAAAGGGGACAATGGATTGTGGGCAACGTGCCTCCCGCCCTCTGAAGCTCCGCCCAGAAGAAAAAGTATAGGAGTGGCATCTTGACAGCTCCCATCAAACTACATATGCCTCCATCAGTTCCTACATAGTGAGATGCAACACCTGGAAGCAGAGCAGGAGCAATCCAAATCAATATAAATCAAGTTAGCCATTTCCTCATAAATATGACCGACACAATTAATTTAATCATTCCTTTCATCCCAATCAACCAAACACCATCCCATCTGACTCAATCACAGCACCATCCCTTCCAGAGACATTTGAGGCAAGAGTTTCTTCACCTGCCTAATCATAAGGGATTTCTTCTCAATCACACAATCGCTGTCCATTTAGTTTCTCACCGTGATGGAAAACCAGTGTAACCAAAAAGAAATCCATTCCCCAAAACACAATTTTTCCAGTTTAGCATAACGCAATGTAATTAATTACATACTGCACGAGGGGGCACAGTCCAACAAAATTCCATCTACCTCACCGCTCACCCTAATGCTCGAGAAAGCCCAGCAATCAAATAAAACTAAACCCAACACAACACAATACCAGCCAACACGATTCCAAGGCACTTGGTGAAAAACAATCCCACTGAATGCAACACAATCCTATCCCGATCAAGCAAATCCTCTCAAACTCATCGCTACTCTATTCCACCTAACGTGGACCAAAACATTCCTCCTCAGTTTAAGCAAATTCGACGACCCACCTTCTAACCCACCTCAACACGTTCATATTTAAGTCATCTCAACACAACACTGCTTACCTAAATTCGGTTCTGCTACCCTGCGCTACGCTTTGCACTTATTTTAATGTAAAGGTGCTGTCCAATGATGTTCTCTGCATATGATCTGTTAATATAATTTGCTTATATTAACAGAGTCTTGCGCTGAGTCTTGTGGAGTCTTTCTGCTCGTGGAGTCTCTCTGCAGTTCCATCGCTACCTGAGAGCGGAAGGCCGAGCTTCCTTCATGAAACCTTCTGTGCTTCATGGAGCGTATGCGGAGTCGTGTGCTGAGTCTTGTGGAGTCTTTCTGCTTGTGGAGTTTCTCTGCAGATTAATTGCTAACGGAGAACGGAAGGCGGAGCTTCCTGCATTAAACCGTCTGTGCTTTGCGGAGCGTACGCGGAGTGGTGTGCTGAGTCTTGTGGAGTCGATGGGAGTCAGTGGATGCAGCAGGAATTCCCCATATATGTGATTCTGCCTTAGTTGCTTATTTGTTTAGCAGCACCTGAGCCTTCCTGCGGTGCGGTGAAAATAAGTAAGATAGGATCAGTGGATCAGCAAGGGTTTCAGCGGTGAGTGCTTCTGAAATCTACTAAAACAACATCCTGTGATAATTACTTTGCATTAGAGTGTGCCTTCATTTAGAACATTGACTCTATGGTGGGGTGTTGAAACAAGTCGGCTCTTTTCTCTTTGGGGAAAGGACATTAGGTTTGGTCTTAGGAGCCTTTCTAAACATAGCAACCGATCTTTAAATGAACAAATGCAAGAAATGGCAGCTGAGACACCCCTCCCCAAATCTCCTCCGGCTAGTACAGGACCAACTCAACCAGCCTCTTTCCCTGCTGAAGTTGAAATGTTGGCAGTATCTTCTCTGCCGGTCGTCCCAGGCAAACCCCCACACAAAGGTGGGAATTCATTCCCTTTTGCTGGGAATCCCCCTCAAGGTGAAGAGGATTCGGATTCCGACTCAGAGGACGAGATACGTGGTGAGCAGAAGAGACAAGAATCGGTGAATAAACAAAATGGACACTTTTCCCCTCATCCGCCTCAACCTCTTTCCCTGCCTCTAGGCATAGTTCTTACTTCCCCTCAACTCAACAAACCCCAATGAATGATGCACATGCACTAATTGCACTTTCCTCGATTAATCAGTTCATCTCCACCATGGCAGGGCTTTATGAAGAAATTAAAGCTGAATTGTGCTCCCATTGGACCACTTTGAGTTTGATACTTAAGAACTTAGACAATGTAGTGGCAAAGATAACATCTCACACACAGCCGAATAACTCCCCTTGATGACCCCACAGGTGAGCTCAGACTTATCACAAGCTGTGGCCATCACAGACCAAGAAGCCAATGCTTGTGTGGAATCCACAATAAAGCCAAATGAGGACATCTTCCACCACCACACCACAGACAACATGGCCAACCAGAGGAACAAGGATGGCAACATGGAGCACCAGGCATGGTCAACATTCATTCTTTGGGGATGTCTTTATAGGGCTGGGGAAATAATCAAGGCACCAGAGATAGACAAAAATGAAAAAAGGAAAGGGTCATCAAAACGTCATTTCAGACAAAGTTGATAATCTCTTATGAAATCGTACCACCTCAGAACTGCTTGCTCTTCAAAAGAACAAGAACACAGCATCTGCATTAGCGGGCGGCACAAATTGATGAACCACGTGTGACGGTAATTGAGTCTGAGGTTGAAGAGTTACAGCCAGTCATGATGGCTTGTACCAGCAATTTAGAGGGCTATTGCAGCCGGAAAACGGCAAGAACTTTGACTTTGGCCCAAACCACACAATCTGTCCCAATCATGAAAACAACATCAACACAGTTTAATGGATTCCTCAATGCAGAAACTTCACTAGCTGACATCAATAGTCGGGAGCGACTGCCCATTGGACCATCGAAGTTTGTAAAGGAAATGGCATCAACAGGAAAGTATATTCAGACGAATGAGGAAGTCAAAGTCGATCCCGTGGGAATTAACCACGGTAAAGTGGGCCATGACTTTGCTGAACTATCAATGCAAGCCCAACTGGCCCCCCGGAATGGGGGAAAGCAGCAGGGTGAAGGTTGGAAGGTTCAGGATGTTGCCTCTCCTGAATTCCTGGATGAGAGAAGAAAATCATAGTCATCCCAGGCAACGCCCTGTTCTCCTTTAAGGTAGGTCCCGTATCCACACACTTTTGCGAGATTCCCACGAGTTGACTCCCGCAACCCCCAGGTGGGGTCTCCAAGTGATTCCATTGACAAAAACAGGGCCCACTTTATCTACGATAAACTTTGTAAGTCCAAGGATGAACTGGTGAACCTTTCTGGTAATAAATGGTCATGCCCTGCACAATCAGTAGGTAGCAAAGGTAGCAATGTACGTGGCGATTATAAGCATGGAACTACGAGTCCCACACAAATAGCCAACAAGCAAGTTGCAACCAGAGCAGAATACAGCACTCGACGACGGCAGCACAAAAACAGCCTGTTACCATCAAGCTCTGCAAAGCAACTTGCTCAGAGAAAGAGGCCTTGTTCTAAATCGATCTGCAGTTTTGTCTCTTTTTTCGGAAAGCCTGCACTTGAGCTTGATCTCAACTAGAGACATTGACAGTGTGGAGTGCCCTCTAAATGGTCGAACTGACAAAGTGGTGTTGGGTTTTGATTCTAGAGTTGTGTATGAACTTATCCTGAGGGAAGCCCAAATGCTGCGTCAGATTGGTTTTATTATCTCTACCCTTGACCCAGATCATGATCATCATAATTGGGAAATCAGCAAGCATTGGTCCCAGGCAACAACCATTCACCCCTAATTAGACATTCCTTGAGCCCTTGCTCAAGTGGACAAACCAATCACCATTTGTCGAGGAGAAAGGGCACAAGGGAGCAAGATAGAGGACTGGTCATGGGTCGCTTCAGCCCTCAACTCCACTTGAGATGTTGAACGGTTCGAGCCTCGATCTAGCTCTTTCCGTTCTCAGTTTAGCCTCATGGAACTCCAGGGGTTCCTCCAAGCTCTTTACAAGTCTGGAAATAGGGCTGTGATTGCAAAACTCAGAAATCATTTTTCTCCAATAAACTTGGCTGATGGAACGTCCCGTAATGGACGGGTACACCACAACATCACAGGTGGCAATAAAAGGCACGCAAGGTGACCGAAGGGGGGTCTCTTAAGGATGTCGAAAACAGATGATAGTATTAGGCTGGTGAAGAGCTTGGACACTGTAACAGGAATACAGGCTACAGAGTGGGAAGGAGGAAAAGGGCGCAGCGATCTGCTCCTGCTCATCTGCAATATCTATTGGCACAAGGGAGTGACCCAAACAGATTTGCTTCAGGCAATCCTCACAGAGCTCATTATCAACTGGAGGGCAAATAACAGGGATGGACACATAATTGTTTTAGGGGATCTTAACTCGGCATGCTTTGATGCAAAGGAAGAGGCTGACTTTGCAAGGGTCCCACTTGTGAGGGGAAATTATTTCACATCCTGTCTTCGTAGGCAAATTACATAATGGTACAAAGTGGAAAAATTGCCTTAATAGTGTGGGTCTTTACTTTTTAAATGGCTCCAATGAATCTGAAGATGGTAATTATATTACTTGCTATTGCGGCGGGTGAAAATCGGCCTTGGATTACATATATCTAGATCAACATATGATGTCCATAACCAGCAACTGTGAAATAATTAACACAGGTTGGAGTGATCACCGTTTGCTGAGAGCTGTAATTATGTACCCCAAAAGCACAGAAAGAGTACACTATACTGAAGATCTTGTGCTGAATCCTAGTAACAACAAATTAGTCTGGACTCGACAAAGAATAGACTCAGTGAATAGTGTTATAAGAGGGATTGTCGAAACCTCTGACTATAAATGGAAGTTAAAAACGTTTACTTTATCTGACTTTGTGTGAAGCCATTGGTGCCGTATTAGGGAATGAAAATATAAATGAATTGTAAAAAATAACCCCACAAAAATTCCCACACTTATGATGAAGCAGACACTTCTAAAAAAATTAGTTGAAATGCACAATTCAAAAAATAAAGAGAGAAGGGACTAGTGTCCCCGCTGTTGCCTTAAGTATAAGAAAAGGTCAGACAAAATTACAGAAACTGGATAAGAAACCACTGTGCCCATCTAGTTCAGGCAGATTCAGAGGCAATGCTCATGTACCTCCAAGAGAAGGACTTCAGCCCCTTTTGGGCTAGGATGAGTGACCAAAAAGAGGGATCAGGGGATAACTTAATCAATTCGGTGACCGGCAAAGACTGGGTGGTCCATTTCAGCCACTTACATGGAGAACCTGTGAATGTGTCTAATTCAATAGGAAATAAAATAGTGGAAGTGACTGAACTAGTGGGGGCTATTACCTTTGAAATGGAAGATGTCTTAGAAGTTAATAAGAAAGCCAGCGACTCAAGAGCACCAGGCCCCAACAAAACATTGAATAGGCTTTTTAAGGGCGTCCCATTAAAATGGGAAGGAATTTTTTAAATTATTTTCGGCGATATCCTGAAGATGGGTAACTTTCCTCCAACCTAGAGTACAGTTTATATTATCCCGATTTTTAAAAAGGGTAGCAGAAGTATTCCAAAAAACTACTGGCCGATTTAGATCTTAGACTCGGACAGTAAAATGTTTCTGAGTCTTATACTAAAACATCTAGCAATATGAGTCAGTGACAATTCTCTGATTCCACCCCCTCAAATTGGCTTTCGTAATTCACATAGTACCAACTTAAATGGTTTCCTTTTAAGCAGTCTTCAGGATCTCGTTAATCGGGGAAAATACCCTGCCATTCATGCTGCGGTATTGGACTGTCTAATGCTTTTGATACTGTTGTAAGAACTAACCTGTTGGAAAAGTTATCAAAGTGGGGCATACCTGGTGGGTTGTTAAACCTAATAAAGAAGCTTCATGAAGGCTCCAATGTTAGAGTTTGAGTGAACCAGGAAGGTTCCCTAACAGAACAGATTCCCACTGCTAATGAATTGCGGCACGGATGCATCTAGGCACTCTGTCTCTTTAATTTATACACTGCAGAAGTTGGCAAGAACTTAGAAGCAGTATCATTAGCTCCACCAAAGATTGGCAAATTGGCAGTCTGTTGGATGGCCTACGCTGAGGACTTTATTTTAATCGATCATACCCAAAATGGCTTGCAACGGCTCTTGGAGGCCTTTGTGGCTTTTGTGAGAGAAAATAACTTAACGATCAATTCCAAGAAGACGCAAATCATGTCACTGGTAAAAAAGAAACGAAAGACCCAGCTGCACTGCTCAATAAATGGCATTACATTCGAATTGGGTCCCCTCAATTACTTATCTTGGTTTTCCTTTCACCAGTTCCCCAGGTAGACTCCACCTCAAGAAACTCTTGAGAGCAAAAGCAGATTTTTACACACCGCAAATGAGGAGAATATAGAGTAAATATTGCAGATTTTCCCTGATACCTGTAATTTGATTCTACGAAGGCAAGATCAGTCCCAAACTGCTTTACGGCATAGAACTTCTTGATGACTGGGCACTCGAGCACCTTGTTCTGATAGATGGTGTAATCTGATGGAAGGTTTTTTGTATCGCTAGCTCAGTCCCTGTGGCCGCCATTCGACATTAATTTGGCCTCACTTTACTAAAAGTGTGAGGTCAATAGCACATTTTGGCCCAATCATAAACACCATGTATCATGCAATTGCACAGGTGATGACGACAGGGCTAGTGCCCGCCCTTAATGATTTCATTAAACGTGGTGAAACCTTATTAAGTCAAATAGACCTTACTAAGGAGGACCTGGTCAACAACCCTGTTAGGACAAAGAAGAAACTCTTTGAACATGATTGGTGCATGATAAGGCAGCTTAGTAATGATCACAGAAGTAGAGGGACATTGGCCCCCTACATCACTAAGTTTCCCAGTAATTAAATCAGAGATGATTTCATAAGATTGCGATGGAGCTTATTATAGACTTAAGAGGTCAGAAGGAAAATTGTTGCCTTGGATGATGCACAATGTAGATTTTGTCATAGGGAATGGATGGTAGAAACATTACAACACCTAGTAGTCGAATGCCCTCATTTGAGATCAAGGATGTGCTTACATGTTAAGAGTTTTTTTGACATATGTAGGGACATTGATCATGAATCTTTTTGAGGAAAATGTATCTCTGGTCAATAGACAAATTTGGTGGTCTCATTGATGAATTTTCTGTACAGGTTGAATTTGGATAAACACGTACTAAGGGAGGAGGAACAAAAAACAATGTGAAGTAGCAATGATTCGGTGTATGCTTTTGCATTCTCATTTCTTTTTTTCTCCTTCTGTATCCATTGCTTTCATTTTTCAAATGTTTATTTGGGCTCAGAGTATTACCATTAACTGATATACAAACATGGGACTCTCTCATGTGCACATCCTCCAAATGTTCTGTGATTATTAACTTTTTGATGGCATATAGGTGGTACAAAATAAATCTGCAAAACTGTTAGTTTTAATCATGTGCTGTCAATATAAACATGTAATGATTGAAATGATTGCAGGGGCTTCTTAAATAACAATGCTCTATGGGTTAATTCTATCCCTGGGTTGCACGTCTTCATACATTCCTAGTTCTGCATGTGTTTCACACTTAAGTGGCACAGTATCCTAAGTGCTAAGGACAAGTATGCTCATCCTTTTTGCATAGACTTGATTTAAGCTCAGCAGTTTAGTGGTTAGGTGTAATAAACTGTATTTACTGCACTATAATTCTCTGTATATGAATTACTGGAGAAGGCAAGGAAAAAACCAAAGGACTCACCAAAGATCTTTCTCTCTCATTCTCGTCTTGTTCACGGAGAGATTCAGGCGGAGGAGTTGTATGTAAGGAATCTCCCTGAGTTCCCTCCCCCACTCCCCAAGGCAGAAAAAGCCCAGAAGGGAAGAGGGACTCCAGGGAAACCCTCTGGGGAAAAAACCCTGCGTCGTCGTCTGGCAGACCGCTGGGTTCAGATGATTATGTGCAGTGGCTTGATCTTGCAGTATGAATTGACAGCGGAGTCTAATCGAGGAGGTAAGAAAGAAAAGGTAAGTGGTTTAAATGCAAAGATAAGATTGAAAAGAAGGTTGAATATAAGGTTATAAAATTACCCTTAGAGAGGACTGAGGTACATTACAGCGTGTTGTGCAGAGCAGAGATGATCTGGAATGATTCCCTATTAAGAGAAGGGTTTGTTATGACAGTGAAAGAGGCGGAGTTGAGATTTATATGATGTCAGCAGGAGTTATACCTGATAGAGGGAATATTGTTGTAGAGGAGTTCCGGGTACGGCTTTGAAGATCGGAGGAGTGTTCCAGCGATATTTACGCAGCTCAGCCACAACTGTATAAACAAAACGACTGCCGAGTGAAATCACAGCTGCAAATATAAACTCACGTATAAGGCCAATGACTCTCTCTTCCGTACCCGACTTTCAGGGTTGTGAAGACTGGAACGTCCACACGATGAAGACCTGAACAGAGCCTGCGTGTGTGTGTTTGCAGTTTGGATCGAGTCACAACCGGGGGAGGAACCTGGACTTCGAGGTAGTATCTGGCGAAATCTAAGGACCGGAAAGAGGGGTTAAGAGGATTGTTTAGGTAGCGAAGAAAGTAGAAATAGTAAGGAAAAACCTAGGTTCAAAATTATGAAGCACTGATAGTTAGGAGTAGCAACGCGTCCGCGCATTGTAGCCAGACTCTGATATGCTGTGTGCTGTAAGAGGGGCAGAGCCTGCCTATCGTTCGAGGTCCAACAAACTAGATCGATACCGTCAGATACTGCTGCCATCTTGGAAGGAATAAAACAAGACCAACGATGCCAGAGGGACCAGCGCTTCTTGAGGGCGTGACAGTATGCCCCCTCCGCATGGCTGGGGCACCAGGCTTCCCAGGATGGCTCCAATAGAAGCGGCGTAGAAGACCTGGGGCATGAACAGCCAAGGCGGGCTCCAATGAACGTTCTGCCTGTGAATAACCACGCCACTTGACCAGGTATTAGAACCAACCCCGGTAAAAACGGGAGTCGCAAATTCCTGCCACCTCATATTCAGGACCCAACAGAGTGGAGATAGGAGGAGGACAAGTGTTCCTATGCCTAGCGAAACGGTCCCTCACATCCTTCTTGAGCTGGGAGACGTGAAAGACTAGGTGAATCCGAGACCAGGAAGAAGGAAGCTTGGGACGAAAGGCAGTTGTTCCCAGACATTGCAAGATAGGAAAAGGACCAAAGTACTTAGGAGACGGTTTTGAAGGCACTAGATGTTGGGGCAGAAATCGAGATGTCAACCATACCTGGTCACCGGGTATTAGCTGTGGAGCTGGAGTATGGAGTCTATCTGTAAATTGTTTGACACGTTGTTTAGCAGCCAAAAGGGAGGCTCTAGCAGATCGATGCCCAGCTTGAATGTCCAGGAGTAGGCTGTCCACATCTGGGAACCGTGAAGGTGAGGTAAGACCCGTAGGGAAACAAATAGAGTGGTATCCAAACATGCAAAAGAAAGGACTGGAGCTTAGGGCGTTATGGTGAGAGTTATTGTAGGCAAATTCTGCCAATGGTAGTAAAGAGCACCAATTGTCTTGAGATGCTGAGATGTAACAGCGTAAGTAACCTTCCAGCGTCTGATTGAGGCGTTCTGTCTGGCCATTGGTTTGGGGATGAAATCCAGAACTGAGAGCCCTGGAAATGTTCAGACTCTTACAGACTTGACCCCAATATCATGAAGTATACTGCGGCCCATGATCTGAAACAATGGTATCTGGAAGACCCTGAAGTGTGAATATCCGTGAAATAAAGATTCTAGCCATCTGAGTTGCTGTGGGGACCTGTGGAAGGGGAATGAAATGGGCCATTTTTGTGAAGTAGTCCACTGCTACCATGATAACTGTACAGCCTTCGGATTCAGGCAGTTCCACATCAAAATCCGTCGAAATCATCTGCCAAGGACAGACTGGGTAGGCATTGTAGAGAGGAGAACCCACGGGGCCGAACGCAGAGATTTGGTTTGCAAACATATGGAACAGGCGGAGACATAATCCTGGATGTCACGGATCATCTCAGGCCACCAAAAATGATGTTGAATCAATTCCTTGGTGTTTGCAATACCCCTATGTCCGGCCATTAGTGAAGCATGGCAGAGTTGCAGAACTGATTTCCTTAAATCATCAGAAGGAATGAACAGTTGTTTACCACGGTAGGCGCACCCTTGGGAGAGGACAAGCTCCCAGGTATCCAATACCGTTGGATCAAGTTGCAGGAGTTGAGAGGTAGCTTCCGACACCAATTGGAGAAAAGTGGTAACCACTTGTAGGAACCAGGCTCTGGGGAAAAGAGGTTCAGACCGAAAAGGCGTAGATAAAGTGTTGTCTTTTCTTGACAATGCATCAGCTTTGAGATTAACTCGACTGGGAATAAAAGTGAAGACAATCTCATAAGGGGAGAAGAAATGGGCCCAACGGGCCTGTCTGCTGTTCCGGGTCTGTGCATACCTTAATGCACGAAGATTGCTGTCTTCTGTCCAAACTTCGATAGCATGCCTGGCTCCCAATAGTAGGTGTCTACATCCCTCAAAGGCTCGTTTGATAGCAAGTAATTCCTTCTCGAGGACGGTGTGGTGTAGTTAATCTCGGAGTGTGAGAGCGTCTTTGACATATAGGCCACTGGGTATTCTATTCTTTGATCATTTTCTTGGAGAAGAACTGCCCCTAAGGCTTGATGCGATGCATCTGACTCCACAATTAATCTTTTTGTCTGATCTAGGGTGAGTAAGATTGGTCCGGAAACAAAGCACCTTTTGATATTCTCGAAGGCTAGTTGGGCTTCATCAGACCAATGGTATCTCACTTCTTTCTTGAGGAGAGCTGTCATCGGCAGTATCTCTTCTGAATAGTTGGGGATGAAATGTTGATAAAAAATGGCGAATCCTAAAAACCTCTGTAGTTCTTTCACACAAACTGGGGGAGTCCATTCGGTGATTGCAGAGACTTTTCTCGGGTCCATGGATATACCCTGGGCTGATAATATGTACCCCAGGTATGCCACCTTTCCCTTGTGAAACAACTCACATTTGTTTAGTTTACAGTAGAGATGGTTGTCAGACAATCTTTGAAGTACTTCTTTGACATGCCGAATATGGTCGGTTGGGGAAGAAGAGAAAACCAGAATCTCGTCCAGATAGACGATGACTGTGTGAAGGAGGATGACAGAAAAAATGTGATCCATGAAGCGCTGGAAGACGGCAGGGGCATTGGATAGACCAAAGGGCATTACTCTATATTCGTAATGCCCGAAAGGAGTATGGAAGGCCGTCTTCCATTCATCTCCAGCTCAGATGCGGATAAGATGGTAAGCTCCTCGGAGATCCAGTTTTGTGAAGATGGTAGCCCCTTTTACCGCGTCAAGGATGTCTGGAATCAAGGGCATTGGATAACTGTCCGGAATCGTGATCTTATTCAGACCGTGATAATCTATACACGGTCGGAGTTCCGTCGTGTCCTTCTTTGGAATGAAGAACAACAACGCCCCTGCTGGGGATGTGGATTCTGTTATGAGACCATTACGCAAGTTCTTTCGGAGATACTCCTTAAGGACTTCTTTTTCTCGTGAGGATAAAACATACATGCGCCCAAAGGGAATGGGGAGTCGGGGACTAATTCTAAGGAGCAATCATCCCTCTGGTGTGGAGGTAATTTGGCATACTCAGCATTTGAGAATATTGTATGAAAAGATTGATAAGCCTGTGGGATGTCTGGGATATTATTAAGCACAGCTGCCTTTGATTTATTCTCCTGACATGAGGTCGCAGAATGAAATCCTAGGGCTCGGCCAGAGAGACAGTTTGCGAGACAATGTTCAGACAGAGCCCAGAAATAGGGTTCTGGCCGTCCAATTACTATGTGGATTATGGGCTCTGAGCCAAGGTAGTCCTAGTATCAAGGGATAATGAGCAGTTCGAATGACATTGAATATGATTGTCTCTTTATGGGATGCGATGTTCATCTGAAGCGGCTGTTTTTGTTCTTTAATTGGACCCGAAACCAATGGGCTGCCATCTACTGACTCAACAGGGATAGCTATATGTTTACCCGAACAAGGTATACCCTGTTTTGTAGTCCAGAGAGTATCAATAAAATTGCCAGCGGCCCCGCTATCAATCAAAGCGGGAACTAATGCTGGTTCAGAAGAACCCCACAATAGAGTAACTTGCATGACGACCATTGGGAGTTCTGGAGTCTCAGTTACTTGTGAGGACAGATGTATGGGTAAGGAACCTTTCACTGATTCCCTATCCGTGGTTCCCTGAACAGTAGGGTGCGGGCGTTTCCCTGTCTTCTACTAGGTGCGATAGGGCAATTTTGTACTGCATGATCCTTTGCCCCACAATGCATGCATAACCCCTGTATGCACGTCTGTTGCGCTCTTCAGAGGTCAACCGACCTCGTGCCGCCCCTATCTGCATTGGCTCTTCAGTCTGGGCTTTAGCTGAAGTTAGAGTATAGGCCGCAGAATATTGCGTATTCCTAGGTTTGCGTTGTCCTCTATGTCGTCCCTGCAAACAGTAATCCATTTGCATAACCATAGTAATTAGTTCTGCCAGATTGGGTGGACAAGGCACTCTGGAAACCTCGTCTTTTAACTCCTTGTTCAATCCTCGCGAAACAATGTGATCAGGGCATCATCTGCCCAGGACATGCCGGCTGCTAGCTGCTTAAATATTGTGATATAGGTCAGTAAATCCTGGGATCCTTGTCTGAAGTCTAAAAGTTGTTCTTGGGCTGACACGGTGATCTCTTGTCTGCCAAACATAGTTCTAAGGCTATTCAAAAGGGCAGGGTAAGAATCCAAAAGAGGATTGTTCCTAGTGACTAATGGTGTGGCCCACGCTAAGGCAGGTCCGGTTAAATGGGATATCATATGCCCTACCTTGTCTCGATCATTATGAAAAAAGGCGGTTTTAAATGAAAATTGGAACGTACAAGCCTCTATAAATGCTTTTAGCTTATGATGGTTTCCATCATATAAACCCCCCGGAATGAGTCCAGGGGGTAATTCAGAGCAAATGGGAGCTCTTCCTACATGTTGTCGCAATATGGCATTCTTCTGCCTGAGAGACTGGACCTCTGCAGTTAAAGATTGGACAGCAACTGTTGCTGTTGCGCCTGATCCATGTCAGGAGAGGTTGGCCTAATCTGAATGGTGAATGCCTATGGCAACTTCCTAGCCTCTCCAGTCTCTCTATTTCTCTTTTTTGGGCTTTGCTAACTGTAATAAACTGTATTTACTGTACTATAATATTCTGTATATGAAATACTGGAGAAGGCAAGGAAATAACCAAAGGACTCACCAAAGATCTTTCTCTCTCATTCTCGTCTTGTTCACGGAATGATTCAGGGGGAGGAGTTGTATGTAAGGCATCTCCCTGAGTTCCCTCCCCCACTCCCCCAGGCGGAAAAAGCCCAGAAGGGAAGAGGGACTCCAGGGAAACCCTCTGGGGAAAAAACCCTGCGTCGTCGTCTGGCAGACCGCTGGGTTCAGATGATTATGTGCAGCGGCTTGATCTTGCAGTATGAATTGACAGCAGAGTCTAATCGAGGAGGTAAGAAAGAAAAGGTAAGTGGTTTAAATGCAAAGATAAGATTGAAAAGAAGGTTGAATATAAGGTTATAAAATTACCCTTAGAGAGGACTGAGGTACATTACAGCGTGTTGTGCAAAGAAGAGATGATCTGGAATGATTCCCTATTAAGAGAAGGGTTTGTTATGACACTGAAAGAGGCGGAGTTGTGATTTACTGAATGGGGCCTGCATGTGTGTGTGATTGCAGTTTGGATCGAGTCGTAACCGGGGGAGGAACCTGGACTTCGAGGTAGTATCTGGAGAAAACTGAGGACCGGAAAGATGGGTTAGGAGGATTGTTTAGGTAGCGAAGAAAGTAGAAATAGTAAGAAAAAACCTTGGTTCGAACTTACGAAGCGCTGATAGTTAGGAGTAGCAATGCGTCCGCGCGGTGTAGCCAGACTCTGATATGCTGTGTGCTGTAAGAGGGGCAGAGCCTGCCTATCGTTCGAGGTCCAACAAACTAAACCGATGCCGTCAGATACTGCCGCCATCTTGGAAGGAATAATGGATGACACATGTCTACGAGACCAACGATGCCAGAGGGACCAGCGCTTCCTGAGGGGCGTGACATTAAGAGCATGCTTCTTCAGGTCCTTGCAAAAGATTTTGAATGGCATGGATTCCTTATATGTGTTGTTTTGCATTTCTTACTCTGCAACAGAAGGCTTAATGTTGTTAGGACCACCAAGGTTGGGACGTTTCCATGTTTTCACTGTACGAATTGCAGTACTGTTATGAAAGGCAATAATGTGTACCATATCCTAGAACTGGAGTGAATTTTTTAAAACAATTTGCCACTTGTGACACAGCTCAAACCATATATTCTAGTGGATGCCCTTGTGGTATCTATTATGTGGGACAATTAAAAAGGTCTGTTAAGTTGAGATGGAATGAACATAGATCAAACATCCATATTTGCAACCAGAATTCAGTGGTGGTGAGACATTTAAACGGATTTCTGTATCAGTTATCGCTGATTCAGTTTCAGATATTGGAAGTGATACTTTGTTGGCAGCATGAAGATATTCGCAGTATAGTGGACTGCAGAGGAGCATATTGGATTGCCAAATTGGATTGGGTCAATCCTGATGGCATGATTGAGAAATGCAACTTGTCCTGTTTTCTATGAACCAGCAAATGTACATGTTCTATACTATTGATTCCACAGGTGATGGCGTTTGATTTAAGTTTGAGCTGATTTCAGTGGATTGCCTTTTGTAGCACATATGATTGTAACGCATATTTCAAAGAGAGACTCATTTTGCTATTTATTTGTACAACTTTTCTTTATGATTTACTTCCCCTCGAGGTACTTTTCTTACTTTTTTCTTCTTTTGAGTTTCTTCTCCTTAATTTCTTTCACATAGATCTTCAGTGCTTGCAAAAATTAAAGCAGCTTCGCACATTTTAAAGTAGCTATGAAACAATATGTTTACAAACTGCTCACCATGTCATCTGCCAGACAACAGAGAGCTGTTTATTCCCATCCTTTTTTACCTGTTCCATTTTTACACCTCTTTATTTTTTTAATCTTGTGTTGTTTTCTATTGCTTCTGTGTAGCTTTTTCCTATGTTTATTTTGGCTACAATTTTCAATCAGTTGTATCATATTTCTGTACGGTAGTCGTGATCTTGATGCGCACGTGTGTATTTGAAATACGTCTGACGTCACTGTGCCACTGGGTAATGACATCATTACGCACATTGTGCACGCCAGAACTGGGTGCTTAAACTCCGAGTGTGACTCTGTTTATTCTGCGGGATTTTCTCTTTCTCTGCATGCGCATGGAAGCTTTTTTTCTGCACATTCGCCTGATGTTGGGCGAGTCCTTGGATTTTTCGATCTTCTTGTTTTGCTCTGAACATAGGTTGACCCATACTTGGCACACATCCGGTTTTAGATTCACACTATTGCTCAGCATTCCATGTGTTCTCCTACAGGAGGCACAGGTAACATTTTTTACAAACAGTTGGCATGCATGCAGTTGGCATGCATAGGTACTTTGACTATACTACAAGAGTAATTTTATGTATTTATCTTGCATATCACTATCATAGATGTTCTTTACTTTGATAGATGCTAATCGCTCTCTCTGGGGGGTTGGGGGTTGGGGATTGGGGATTGGGGGAGGTCCACGAGTTGTTTTTTCTATTTATTTTTCCAGAGCTCTTGCCCTGATGATGCACTAGATGTCCACATTGGCCAAAATCATGTCTGCTTATTTGCAAACGCATCGTGACAAGAATGTGTTATTAAGGATTGGACTAAGAATGATGGACTTTGTCTTTGATACACATTGCTAGCAACATTGATGACTTTCTTGCGAGCACACAGTTGCAAGGAAGTGTTCCTTGGTCATTGCTCTGGTTGCATTTCCCTAAAGTGTGTCATTGGGTTTCACTGTAGTCCTCCTAAAACCCATATCTCCTAGTGTAGGTGGAAGACTCAGAATCTGCAATCCGACATTGGAAAATACAGGCTTTGTGCTTCAAATGTCGGTCTGTAGACCTTGTTGATATGCCGGTGTATTTCTGGTTTGTAAGCCATATGGACACTGCATTTCAAAACACATTACAGCATCTGTGTCACGTAAAAACTGCCAGATACACCAATATGCCAATCAGACCTACAGACCAACATTTGAAGCAGCAAGCCTCAATACCTCAATGCCAGGACAGCTAAACCATCAAGGTCATGTGTTGAGTCACAACAAAGGAACCCAACCTCAAATGAACCCAGTTCCATCAAAATGAAACCGACAAAAGCCCCATCAATCGCAACTCAATATGATTCAATTCAACCCAAAGCAGCTCTATCCAATGCAAATCATCAAGACCGTGAGCGCCATGTCTTGAAAAGTCCAATCCAACGCAACCCAACACAGGTTTACCTATTCAAACACACCCCAATCCCATCCAATTCAACAACAACCTTCTTGGATGCAACCCAAAACATTCCCATCAAACCAACACAACCCCACACAACGCAGTACCATCCACAACCCCATACAAAACAATATAATCGAATTGTATTAAGGAAAGTATCAATTAGGTTCCTTTCAGCTGAACCCAAGCCTTGAAAAGCCAGTGAAAGCAACAAAGAATAACAAACTATTGACAGTAGGAGATGAAACCCCATGAGAGCTGTTCCACCATTCCCTGAAATTTGATGACCCGATTGGTAAGACAAACATGAATGGTTTCTTCCATTAATTCTAACTGCAGTGAGTGCACTAGAAGACATCATTGTTCATGCGGCTTTAGGGTTGGGAATCAAAGCTCCATCTATCGCGGTCTCCTAGGCAACCAGGTTGTAGACTTTGATAGGTGCAAAATGTTACCAAAATTATCCTTCATGAAAAAAAGAATGACTACATAGCTACGCTTCTCAAATATTATGTGAGTTGCAATGGTTCTTGGCGACCCCTTATACCTAATGTAAGGTCTCCGGCCTGACCTTCAAGCCTTATGTGGCCAAGGCTCTTGTTAGATTAGAAGTTCTGCCAATACACGTAGAGCAGCTCGAGTCTTTGGGATCCACCGGGGCAGGGGATTTGTTAGCTGTGGAGTGTTCATCATTCTTTATGGCTACGACACATTGGGAAACCCTCGATCGGTGACACTGATCGACAAGGCATCATTTACATGTTTGAAAGAAGGGCTTAACCTTCCTTAATCCTGAATCCGTTTCCTTTGCCCCTCGGAAGGACAACCGCTTTCTGTCGACCAATGCCCTAAAAACGGGAAGTCTCTTGCTTCTTCTTTGTCTTACATTAAGCATTGATTTCAGGGCTCTACACCACCGTCTCTGAAGTGAAGTCCACCATACACCACCAACTACTCCACCGTCTCTGAAGTGAAGTCCACTATACACCACCGACTCTGAAGTGAAGTCCACCATACACCACCAATTACTCCACCGTCTCTGAAGTGAAGTCCACCATACACCACCGTCTCTGAAGTGAAGTCCACCATAACCACCAATTATACCACCGTCTCTGAAGTGAAGTCCACTATACACCACCGTCCCTGAAGTGAAGTCCACCATACACCACCGATTCAGGAAACACAGCAAACCAAAGTTTGTGCAAAACTAAATATGAGTGGGATGAATGCCGCCGTAAGGTAACAAATATTTTGAAGAATATCTGTGGCAGACCTAACCTATGGGAAACTCCTTCTTACCTTGGTATCGCATCGCATGGCACCACTAGAGCAGTCATAGATGGATAGGATCTTGGCACATGGTATCTATTTGGGGGTTCTTTTTCCTTAGACCTGAAGAAGGGAGGGCATCAGGAGGCAACATTTAATTTCACGCTAGTTCCCAGGTGACAGCGTTCCCTGCATTGGTGTTGCCCCAGTGTTTGCCCTGGCAACGGGAGGAATCTATGCAATCACTACAGGCCACCAGCATCCGGTTTCTCGGAATACTTGCCATGTTGCACACAAACCTAGAGCACTTCTGATGTCGAACCAGAGTCTATCCTCGCACTTAGCATGTGAACCTTCACTCCCAGCACTGCCTGCATCCCCTGGCACTTGCCTACCTGCCCCCCCACCTTAGCACTCGTCTAGCCCCTGGGGCCCACTTCCCCACCTCCTCCCCCCACCCCCAGTACTTTCACACTCTCCACTCTGCCCTGCACTTCCCTTCTCACCCTGGCATCATCACATTCCGCTCACACCGGCACTCCCCTCTCCCTTGCACTTCTTTTACCACACCGGCACTCCCCTCTCCCTTGCACTTCTTTTACCACACCGGCACTCCCCTCTCCCTTGCACTTCTTTTACCACACTTGCACGACCCGAATGACACATTGCGTAGTAGGACTGTTATTGTGTTTTTTCGTCCTTGCCCCCACACCCCCCTTTTCTTTGACTTGTTGCTCCCTGAAACACCATTTGCTGCATAGGTGCTTTATAAATACCCAATAAATTAAATAAAATAAAGATGCCAGGTTCTTGCTAGAGACTACCGGAATCATGCTACTTCAGGAGAGATCTCCGAAGAACACATTGCTTCGCAACTGTTCCTCCGCCTTTGCCATGGAAGGTGTTTTTGGTCCTGCTCTTTATCTAAGCCTGCCTAATTTTTTGTTTTGGCTATTAGGTGGTGCTTCAGGCCCACCTATAAGTCAACATCGGAGTAGAGCTAGGAGAGCGAGAACATCTCAGGAGGGAAGCAAAGCTTGTAGGTGTTTGGTTATTTATCCACCCATTGAATGCGTGTGGCCATGAAAAGCCCACCCACTAGCTGACCCGCCTTGCCCAAAACACATCCTCATGGGATCTCTATGTGCTAGCTCTATAATAGAGTAGCACCAACTTTTGGTGAGCCAGTGTCCTCTCTAATCGGTCTGTTCGGGGTTCATGTTTTAATTGCAGCTGCAAATGAGTTACTGATGTACTGTATTAAAAACCTCTCAGCCAAGCATGCCCAGAGTCACCTGAGTTATATGTTTTCCTTGCACTGAAGTATTACATAGGAATTTTCCCAGCACTGCTATCGTATCGTATGTAATCATACCATTTTTCAACAATTGTCATTTTAAGGCCAGGCCCTACCATTATGGCAGTGCCTGGCAAATGCCTAAACAAAAGCCAAAACTGTTGGCTTTGCCAATGCGTATTATTTTTGTTTCTCCTTGTCCTTTTTCATTTGCTTGCATTACCTTTTTATCGGGCCTGGCCCGAGGAGCCTCCCATGCTTGAAGTCCTCATCTAGAAATGTATAAGCAGTGCATAACTTGCAACTCCTGTAGACTTGCTCATCTCGCTGCCAGTGAAGTCACCAGGTAAATAGAGAAACCCCTATCCTGACTCAAGTAAAGGACATTTTCATCTTCTGGAAATCTGCCGAGCTGGTTGGCAATGAAGTTAACTATAGCCCCAGGAGGAAATGAGAACTCTACCACACTCAAAGAAATAGTTGGCCATCTTGCTGTGGGTCCCATTGAAGCCAGTGTATATCCTAGCACCGATGCAAGGTTGCCTGGAACCACCTACAACAGAGTTTGATCCCGGGTGAACTCTCTATTGTTCTTTTACTCCTCGCAGATACAACAAATAATCTTATTGCCTCCATTTTCTGAGTGTGTATATTGTAACGCAGCTAGCACATCACTGCCAGTTTGCATTATGTCTAGTTAGCACATCTTTGATGACTCCAGCAAACCCATGGAGCGCATTGTCATTTTGTGTTATTTCCTCCTCGCTGTTTGTGGTTTGGGGTTTGCTCCCCACTCTTTGTACTGTGGTGCTAGCTCATTGTGGGGTTCACTGTGATACGTGCTCACTGCTGTTGATACTGTATTGTGTTCTCCCCGCCATTTACGCTGCCATGTTTGCTCCCGGGTCTTTTTGCTGCACCCTATGAATGGTTCCTGCCTTCCACCACAACCGTACCAGTTAACACTCTACATCAAACACCATGACTAGAACACCCCAATCAGACCAGACATGCACAATCCTACTTTTGATGCAACCAAAGACACAACCTCGCCAACCACTACACCCGACATACTCTTAAATGCCTCATAAGAAACAGACAAAATACACAACATGAAGACCCAAAACAGGGCACAACCAGACCACATGCAAATGGACTATGTCCTAAAAACACCTGCCACACAGCACCCAGTCCCTCGTGATCTGTAGGCAGTATGACAGCAGCAAAACAACCACACACTACTTCACCTGTCTCTACTAAATAAACCCAACTCATGCTCCTACAGGTAGCAAATTGGCAAAAGACAAAGTAAATGACAGCTGTGTGCTACATAAAACCCCAAAAACATCATAACATTGCCATTACATTATGCCCATATATCATAATATTGTATGCCCACTGAGCAGACTATTACCAGTTATTAAAATGACCAGTTGGCACATCATCACTACTGCACAGTGAACACACTTACCAAATCATTGCTAGTTTACACTATCCCCACTTTGTGCATATTTTCCAGTTTCTGTTAGCCACCACATTATACCTGGTTACCAATATGTTTACTTAACCCATTTTTTATAGACCTCGACTGCCCTTTCAGAACATGAATCATTTTCTGCTGCTGGAAAAAAATGAAGAACAATGCTCTGCATGGTGGTGAAAGGCCTTGGATGGCAACAAAGCTGCACTATTTGGTGGACACAACAGAAACACCCTTCCACCCACGTGATGGGATTCAGAACCATGGTCCAGGCCTCTGTAAACTCACACCTAGATGAAGGGAAAGCCCTCCTCACTAGCGTCCAGGCCACACAACTGGCCTCCTTAGGGTTCTTCATCATGCCGCTGCATGTCTCATAACGAGAACTAAGAAATGTAACCACGTCTCCCCATCCAAAGAGAATCCCACTGGCTACCCACTCTAGCAGTGCTACTCTTTAGATAGTCCTGCGTCACACATAGAGCAATGACTGCCAGTACCCCAGCTTTCCTAGGCAAAAAGGTTGCAAGCTCTGGTGGGAAGCACTCTGCAAAGAGCCAGACCCTGGTGAGGCTCGAGACTAAACTGGCACACAAAGAGAAGAACAGGAAACAGGCCTTCCCTTGCTGTACCACAGCCTACTGGAACACCATCCCGGGTGACAACGGGACTGCTGCAATGCCCCTCCCTGCAGTTCAGGAAGGAACTCAAGACCCGGCTCTTCAGAGAATATGTAGGGATCACTTAGGACTTCCTACTCCTAGGTATATACGACCCCTGTTATATGGGATTTCCAAGCTACTTTAACCTTTAACCTTGCATTCGTCTGACTTTATATGGGATATGGGATATGTTATATGGGATTTCCAAGCTACTTTAACCTTTAACCTTGCATTCGTCTGACTTTATATGGGATATGGGATATGTTATATGGGATTTCCAAGCTACTTTAACCTTTAACCTTGCGTTTGTAATCCCCAAATTACGCGTACAGTGCTTCGTATCAAGGTGGGTTATATACACCCAAATACAAAATACAAACAGAACATTCAAATGAACCCCACTGCAGTGTCCAATATTGGCTTTTCGTGCTGGGTCTGAACAGGCATCTTAAGCCTGCTCCTTTCATCTGTAAAGAAACAGGTCTGGCCTCTGAGGCGCGTCCCCCGGTAACATCCTGATGACACACATAGGTATCCCGTGATTTTAGCGAATAAAAACAAATCAAATGAATTTCTAACGAATACAAAATAACAAAGGAAAACCGAATTTTTTATAAAACATATATGTGAGGATGGGCTAAGAGCTAAATCTGGTGGAGAGGGGGTTGGGATGGGATTTTAAACAAGTGGAAACTGGGGATTTGTGGACGCCCCCCACAAAAAAGAAATTCAGTATTTCTTTCGTTGTTTATGTTTCAGTAAAAATGCATTCTTTATTTTTGTATATGTTAAAATCTCATAGATCCCTCACATACACTACCTATTGAATCACTGGGGCAATGCTCCACTTTACACCAATGTTAGTGCTGTGGCAGGGACCAGATTTGCACTCCTTTTACTGCTAGTCAAATAACCAAATAGGGCTGGGCTTTTCTCTGGAGCAATGTCAGGATTGGGACTGTTGGACGCACCAGCACAATGGGCATGGATGCTACTATGTTAGCGGTGTCCCCAACTGCAGTAAGCATCGCCACATAGTGCCGGCCATAACACAGACACACTTGCTGCTTTCAAGCCCCCATCACTTTATATCACAACATTACATCATGAGCTCTTGAGATGTAATAGCATCACATGACATCATGACATGCCGTGTAATGACATTACATGTCACCCTAGCATGTCATGAAATGACACAATGACATGTCTTCATAACATGACACGATGGCATGATTGCTTCATAACATGGCATTATGACATGACAGCATAGCATGATGACATGATATCCTAACATGACATGCCATCAAGCAATCCACCCAAAAGAATTCACTGTTAGATCACATCAGATTGACAAATTCAATACAATTAAAGTAAACCAACAAAATTGATAAACAATTTCATCAATGAGTTACATCAAATATGTATAGAAAAACAACATCCACGACATACCAATAGAGAAAATTATAGATACAAATATATATACAAAATATTAGTAATAAACAAAATACACAAAAGAAAATAGAAACACCCTTCATTTAAGGATGCCCGGGGGCAAGAATATCGAAATCATTTAAAACATCAGGAAATCTCTGTCCTCCTATGTTTCAATAATTGGCCAAAACACTTAAATCTTCCCTTTTAAAAGAGCATTCAATTTAAGAACTCAAGTCTCATTTTATTTATGGCAACAGTTAGTCACCAGGCCTTCTTCAGGACTGTAAACGTATCAACGGTATGTGCAGACTCTTTCCAAGCTGGTAATTCTCTCTGTGAGGAATAATACACAGTCATTACACAGTTAAAGTCACATTTAACATTTTATCATTGAACAAAACCTTTTCCAAAACTCCTACCTCGGATTCTGGTAAATGCCCAGAAAACTACGTATTAGGACCTCTTCACAATCCTAAACCTAAAAAATTGACTAGTTCTACTAGGCTCAACCCAGCAAGATTAAGGAACATTCAGACCTGAATACCATATTGCTCATGTACTTTACAATGTAACAGTGCATCACCCACTGCACTGTATTGTATCAGGGGTCCTCCCAAAGCTCGTAGTAAATAATTAGCACACTTACTACAAAAAAGAGCGCACAGTAGTCAAGAAGTAATGCTGTTTATTACAGCTGGGCAAGCACAAATCAAACAGAACAGTGGAACAGAACTGGTTGATAAGAGCTGACAAACTGGCATGCAGTGATATCATTTTTCAATGGCTAATACAATGTTCATGGTAGTGGAAAAAGTTGTGCTTCAAACCTCATGTACTTTGTGGTTCCCATGAAGCCTACTGGTTAAAATACGCCCTACCCCTATAGCTAGATATATGTTAGTAGAACATTGGAGCAAACAGATCTGCCTTCTCTTGCCTCTTCTCTTCCCCACGTGGCGCCACATCGATTGCCACTCCTCCCACAAACAGTTTGCAATTAGTAAAAACATTTCTGCAGACCTCTGGTTCTTTATTAACCTGCCATTGGCAGCACCATAGTGGAAGGAGCACGAGACACCCATAACTGGTGGGAAGGGAGACATTCACACGGCGTCCGTTAGACAGCGGCCTTCACAAACAGTGTAGTTGATACACGGAGGGCTGGTTACCTCTCAGGGACATCGAGACTTGCCATCTGATTGGTTCATCGAGGAGCATGACTCCCCTCCACCTCCCTGTTCCCATAACCATGGGCCAAAGAGCAGTGTTTCTCTGGCTTAAGTTGACTTTCCCAGCCCCCATGAGCAGCCGTGGGACTGGCTCAACGACCTTGATTGCGTCGCCCAGTGCTGTTTCTGTGACTTTGGTCTGCTGGAGACAAGCAGCTTCAGTTCAGCTTCCCCCCTCCACCTCCTTGATCGATGTGCATGGGCCATGTGTTTGGAGCGGCCTTCAAGATGAAACTCAACCTATGACATCCCCATAGGGTGCGCTTACATGTGGTTATACTTGTGCATACATGTTGCTCTTGTCGATATCATGAACAGGGTATCCCCCTCCACTGGTTCCCTTCCAGGCCTGATTAGATGATACATTACAATTCCCAGAATACCCTTGTTACCCTCATGAGGCATCCCTGCACTCCTGTTTATTCCCTCAGTTGGGAGGTGTGCCCCCCCCCCTGTGTGGTGCTGTATCAGCACCTTCATTACATTGCCCCCTTCACTCAATCTTTCAATCAACACCTTCTTTCCCATCATCTCCCTACACAGTTGCTTGGGCATCCATACCCTAGTCACCATATTCATGTCCCCTCCTTCCTCTTCATACCTTAAACATTCCTGTCCATCTAGGGAACCTACCAGCCATAAAGTATCATAGTCTTCTACATTTGGTAGAGGTGCTGCAAATGTCACCTGCACTCCATCCTCTCCCCACTCATCCTGGGAGGCTGCCCTTCCAATTCAATGCCATCCCCGACAATTTCGTTAGCAGACATTATATACTGTGTCCTCCTCTTGCGACAATCACATCGGCCAATGACCCACTGACCAACACAGAAGGCGAAGAACACCATGACAGGCACTGGTGCAGTTATTTTGAACAAAGCTGCTAGCCATTCTGACACCCAACCAAAAAGAGAATTGAGCCGAATGTCTGGTGTGGTGTCATGCATTTCTTTGACCATTTTTGTCAGGTAAGGTACATATTTACTCAACAGCTTCCGTAAGTGTTCTATTGATGGCATCGTTGGTGGGTATGGCGGTGCAGCAACTGCTTCCTATCTTGTGGCAGACGCCACACTCTATCACAGTCATTAAGTTGAGAACAAGTCTGTTTTGCAGGGCCATCAAACGCAGGGCACAGAGCTCTTCTCACACTGCGTTCAGTCCCTTTTCATTTGCATTTGCCAACTGAAGCACCTCCTACCTGGTTATTTGTAGCCATTTAGCATTGGCGCCTGCCTGTACCCCAGGATGCATGGGAGATGTAAAAAACACAGACGCTTTGCTGAAAAGTTTTATGAGCTGCAGGATTGCATCCAAGCTCTATGTGGATTCAGCCGAAATATAATTGTTGCTTCTTTTCTCACTTGTTATTCGGTTTGATCCGTTTCTCACCTTATGCCACTCATTACCTTTGCTCTTCTCTCTTAGGGTAGAAAATTCCTTGAATGGCAACAGATTCGCCCAGGGCACAACCAATGCAAGGCTGTTGGAGGGCCACACGTGCACATATTCCTCCCCAGTCTGGAGGGAGCTGGGCATATCCTATGGACCTGCAGGCCCACCAAGAATCCATCACCACCGCAGTCCCTTTCTGCAATGTCAGGATGCTCATTGTCCTCTTGCAACCAGTATTCATGCCTCGTGCAATCTTCCCAGTTGCTTTGAAACACAAAGAATGCCATGTGAGTGGTTTTATTTGTAGAGGGCAGTGTTTGTCATCTATCCATGTTAAAGCATGTATATTGGCATTCCATGTTTCTTTACATTCACTATTCTCCACCACCCTTTCTTCATATCCCACCAGCCCTTCTGCACAGCAGTGCACCATCCGTCTTTCCCATTCCCCATTGTGAAACACAGAACCCCTTATTTGCATCAGGGGCCTGGTGAGGCACCACTGTATATCATGTCCTAGTGAGTTCTTGCAATATATTCTCCTGTGAGTAGTAGCCAGCTCTGTCCCCCTCTGCACTCCCATGATATTGTATTCTAGTATAATGTTATTAGTAGCTTCTCGCCGGGCCATGCTTTTGAGATGTACAGAATTATCTTCATACACACCCATCTACTGTGTGCCCCTCGAACAGTTGCCCGGTTCTGCATAGAGACAAATGCATCAAGCATCCCCCGTCCTCAGGTGCTACTTCTTGTGACAAGAATTGTTTCGGTGTCATTTTGTTGTACCACACCTTCTCGGATGCCATGTCCCCCCTCCCTCCCAATGTGATCATAGAACCTTTCACCATTAGACATACTGCTTTTGGTGCATGTTTCCCTTACACTTTTAGCTGGTGCTTCTTCATTATATTTATGCAGTAGAATCGAAAGGAAAGAGGGAAGACAGAAAACAAAGAAACAAAACAATCCTATCCTTATCATTTTCATATCAAACTTATACTTCTTCCCATTCCCCCCAATTCCTGCTTGCCCATTATCTTCTTCATTTGCAGGCTTTCTGTACACTCTTATAGCTGAAAAGAAAGTCACCGATAACTCGGAAATACTCCCAGTCAAACGGTGTTTCTTTTTCATTTGTCTGTTGTGGTGCTGTTGACTTTGAGGACGTCAGACAAATGGGTCCATGCCCTTCTTTCTTTCACCTTCATTGCTTTGGGCTTCGCGTAGATGACCTTGAAGGGGCCAATAAACCGGGGATCCTGCCACTTCTGCACAATGTTTCATATGAGAATTTTATCCGCAGGGTACTGGAGCTGTGCTTGTGGAAATTCTTCCCCCTGTGGGCACTTGTCTGTTCTTCAAAGTTGGTCGGCTGAGACTTTGAACGCCGGACCTGGCGGGGAAATGTATTTGCACACATTTGTCATTTCAGTCCAGTATTTCTTCATTTCTTCTACAAGGATCTTAGCTGTAGGGCTAGCATACAAAATTGAATGGGCAGAAAGGACACGCGCATGCATCCTCCTACCAGTTACAATTTTGTGTGGAGTCAAGTGGTGATCCGCAAAGGGCGAGTTGCAAAGGGCACCAATGGGAGGCAATAAAGCTGATTGCAGCACAATGAAGATGTCAGTTTAGCCAAGCATCCTTTAAGCAAGCCATTTAGTCTCTCAATAATCCCGTTCACCTGTGACCCGCACACTGTGCGTAGTTTATGCTTTACTCCCAGGAGGTGTGTTACTTCCTTACAGAGGTCATTGGCAAAGTGTTGCCCATTATCCAACCGTATCTCATCACAATCCCCTCACCTTGAAAACATCTCCCTTACTAGGAATCTTGCAGCTGACTTTCCATAATTTTTAGCACCGGGCCCTGCCTCAAGCCAACTGGAAAACAGACAAACAACTACTAGCATGTACCTATAAGAGGCACATCTATCTTGCATATCAACATAGTCGATATGCAAGTACCGGAAGAGCCCTTCCAGTCATGGTAATGTCCCCTTCACTGTCTTTAGAGTATGCCCGAACAAGAATTGTTGACAGACGATACAGTTCCTCATTAATTCTGCTGCACGCTTATGTAAATTGGTTACATAGCACATCTCACTAATTTCTGTGGCTATATTCTCTTTGGGTATGTGGGGGGGGAAGTGTAGCTGTTCTAGTGCTATACCTAACAATTTCCTGGGCATCACAGGATTCCCTGTGCTGTTCTGCCTCCAGATCAAGTTGGTTGGTGAAAGGGAGCACCCTCTCTGTATCCATAAGTCTTTTTCGTCCTTTGCGGCCTCTCCTTGCAGCTCTATATAATCTGAACAACTGGTATTACATTGAAACTCTCCTCCCCGCCCCCTTCTTCTCCCTTTTTCCTTTCCGCTGCCATTATTCAAGTTTTTCCTTTCGCCCCTGGGTACAGCCTCATGCTTCCACCTGGTAAGTAGTCTGCTTCTTTGGCTGCTCTGTCCGCCATCACTTTCCCTAATGATATTCAGTCATAATCACCTGTGTGGGTGGCACATTTTACTATAGCTACTTCCACTGGCAATTTTAGTCCCTCAATCATTTGCTCCAGCAGCTCTGCATGTTGTATTGTGGACCTGTCACTTCTCCTGAACCCCCTCATTTCCCACCATGCCAATCCTGAATGTATTGTGGATGTTACATAGGCTAAATCTGAGAATATGTCAGCTGCATGTCCTTCCATTATGGTCAAGCACTGATCATTGCCACTAACACTGCTAACTATGCTGACTAATGCTGGGGTAGTCGCTGCTGGGATGCTATGATATTTTCCCCATCCTTGTAACACCCTACCGCTGCTCCAGTATGTCTCCACCCAGTATTGGGGTCTATACTTGATGACCCATCAATACATACCATGTCAACCCCTTCTATTTCTACTTCCTTAACCTTTATGTTCCCTTCCATTCTGTCCATGTGTGCCGCACAATCGTGCATGTAGTCCCCTTCCTCTGTGGGTTCTGCTAAGAATTATGAATGTTGCTGGGTTGACCACACAGCCCCTCACTACCTCAATGGCTAGCTTCATCAGTATTACCCCATACCCTAATGCCCTCTGTGTTGTCATTGTGCGTTTTGATTTTTCACAAAATGGCAAATAATGAGTGTTCCACATAGAGTACTACTGTGCACCCCATGGTGATCGTTGCTGCCTTCTCTACTGCAACATTGCAGCTGCGAGCGCATCTTCGCAGGGGAAGTGTACCTGCATCTCTGGCTCTAAGCTCCCACTGTAGTAAGCCAGTGGTCTATGACCCTGTGGCTTCTTTTGTGTGAGGACTGCCGCCATCACTGTCCCATCAAAGTGGGAAAACAAGTAAAATCTCTCTTTGCAGTTAGGGGTAGCCAACACTGGCACGTGGGCCAATGCTTCTTTATCTCTATGAAGCTTTTTTGCATTTCTGGTGTCCATTTTAGCTCCCTATTCCCCTTATGCACTTCCTTAAGGGTCTGCAATATGGGTTTGTGTATGTACAGTAGTGAAAAACCCATGCCTTGCAGTAATTGCATAATCCCAGAAATGTCTGCATTTCCTTCACCGTGAGTGGACATGCTGTTAAGTGAATTGCCTCAACCCTCTCTTGTGTTATCCTGCAACCTTCAATGGATATTATTTGGCCCAGGTATACAACTTCCTCCTGGCAGTATAGAAATGTTCCCTAATCCACCTTGCACCCCTTCTCTGCTAGTAATGTTAAGAGGTGTACTGAATCGGCCCTAGACTCTTCCTCAATTTCACTGCATATCAGCAAATCGTCAACATACTGGATCACTGTGCTTGGCATTTGTAAATGGTTCAGGTCCATTTAGATCACGCTGTGGAAAATGCTTGGTGACTCACAGTACCCCTGAGACAGCCTAGTGTGTTCAAGTCGGGTCACTCGATATGTGAACACTGTCAGGTATCTCGAGTCTGGGTGCAAAGGAATGGAGAAGAAGGCATTCTTCAAGTCAATTACTGTGAAGTACTTTGCCTTGGCTGGGATGTTGCACAGCATTGTGGCTGGGTTTGGAACTGATGGAAATTCCGCCTCAACCACATCGTTTAGAGGTTGTAAACCCTATATAAATCTGCACAACATACCCTATGATTTCTTTATCGGGTATGTAGACGTGTTGCATGGCGATGTGAATGTCTGTATGATGCCCTGTTGCCATAGTGCATGTAGAGTTGAATATATTCCCTCATCTTATTCCCTGGACAATGCGTATTGTTTTGCAGGGGCAGCAGCACCCCCTCCATTAATTTTATCTTTACCACCCCCACTCCTTTCAGTACCCCTACATCATGGGGTCCTTTGGTCTATCCTTTTTCTGACACTCGTTTGAGGTCTTCATCAATACGTTTGCTTCCTTTTTTAACCAGTTCTGTTAGTATTGGCACCAGCTTTTCAACTACTTGTAGAGGACATGGTATCTGTATCTGGAATACCATCTCCCGCTCTTCCTCCTGTGATAAACCTGAAGGTGTGTTATGCAATACTAGAACCTTAGGCTAGTTACAATAACTCCCGATTGAATAGGTTTGGAGGTCTTACCTGAGCAGACTGATATGTTCAACGGGAAAGCAAATGCTGAGCTCAAGAATCTCCCCGACCAATGCGTCAACCTCTCAACCGGTAGGGAAACTCAGCGTGAGAGGTACGCACCAGTCAGGGAAACCCTCTGGGGAAGAAAACCCTGGTCGAGCGCAGGATCCGAAGATTGGAGTGTGGTTTGAGTGTGGTTCGCAGGCTGATGACTCCTATTCGATCATGGCGTTGAGTATCGGAAGACTGCTTCTGGAGAGGGGAGAGATGAGAAGCGAAGAGATGAATAGTAGCAGTACAGGAAGGGAAATGGGTAAAAACAGGCAGGAGACTGATTTCCCTGACCTCTTAACCAGCCGGATTAGAAATACCAGGAGAGAAGCCGAGAATACGGGACACAGAGAGTGGTAACTGGAACACTAGTCTGTAAGAAGAAAGTAAAGGTAAGTAGAATCAGATCCTAAAATACTCGAAGAAGGAAGGGACTTGGACGAGAGTTTTTGTTAATACCCAGAATGCAGTAACTCGAGAACTCTGAGGCAGCGTTTCAGAATGAGACGCTAGATGAATCCGGGGAATATGTATCTGCCAAGAATGCTGGATAGAGGATCTGGAAGGTCAAGAGAAGAGGGGTTAGTAATGGTAGAGGTAGAGGCTTTACGAAGGATTGAGATTGCCTAGTTGCGAACTCACGGAGCATCCGCTAGCACAGTAGCGACGCGAAGAGCTGGAAGTCTCCATGGCCTATGAAGAGTCACGTGAGCGGTACGCCGTACCTCTGGCGAACGTGAGAGGACTGGAACGGCAATAGCGGAACCGTTCGTACTGCGATCCACCATCTTGGAGGTACCATTCCGAACGGAACCGCAGAGCCGGCTTCTAGACCAAAGGGACCAGCGCTTCGTGAGTGTAACAGTATGCCCCCTTCTCCTGGGGGGCGACCCTGGTTTCCCTGGATGCAACCTAAAGAATCGTCGGACCAGACGTGGAGCATGAACTCCAGAGGCCGGCTCCCACGTTCTTTCTGCAGGGGAGTACCCCTTCCAGTCCACCAAGAACTGTAGCCTCCCCCTCCGATAACGGGAATCACAGATACTGGCGACTTCATATTCTGGACCAGTATCGGTAGAGATAGGAGGAGGAGGGGTACAATCCGACCGGTGAAATCGATCCGGTACTGTCAACCGAATCTGGGAGAGGTGAAAAACAGGATGAATCCGGGACCATGACGAGGGCAAATCGAGCTTGACTGCCGCAGAACCCACCATCGATAAGATCCTGAATGGACCGAAGAACCTAGGGGATAACTTGGAAGGGACCAGATGCCGGGGAAGAAAGCGAGAAGCCAACCAAACAGTATCTCCCGGGCTCAAAGGTGGGACGTCTTGGCGATGTTTATCAGCAGTCCGCTTGGCCCTATCTTGAGCCATTCGTAATGAGACTCTAGCCGATTTATGTCCTTCTTGTATTTCGGAAATAAGGCCATCCACTCCTGGACAACTAGAAGGGGATAAAGGGACAGAAGGAACAAAGGAAGGATGGAATCCATAAGTACAATGGAAAGGGCTAGTATGAAGGGCCGAATGAAGGGCATTGTTATATGCAAATTCGGCTAAAGGCAACAAGTCCAACCAATTGTCTTGGGCGGCTGATGTGAAACACCGTAGATAGGCCTCCAAGGTTTGGTTAAGGCGTTCCGTCTGTCCGTTCGTCTGTGGGTGATATCCCGAGCTGAGAGCCCGCTTGATTTCTAAGACTTGGCAAACCTTTTCCCAAAACTTGGAGGTGTATTGAGGGCCCCTATCGGAGACCACTGTGTCCGGTAGGCCATGTCTGGAGAAAATTTCAGAAAGGAAAATCTTAGACATTTCCCCAGCCCCAGGCAGCTTGTTCATGGGAGTGAAATGTGCCAATTTCGTAAGATAATCAATGGTGACCATTATGGCGGTCTTGTTGCGTGAGGGAGGAAGATCTACTATAAAGTCGGTAGAGATCACTTGCCAAGGTTTCTCTGGAATCGGCATCCGGGTGAGCAGCCCCAAAGGTGGAGTTCTGGGATTCTTGGATTGGGAACAAACGATGCAGGCTGCTACATAGTCCTGTACATCCTTGCGGACTTCCGGCCACCAAAAATATCTTAGCACTAGGTTCAAAGTGCCTTGAACGCCTCGATGCCCAGCGGCCCGAGAGTCGTGACACATTCGTAATACTTCATGCTGCAACTCTGAAGTAGGGATGAAGACTTGCGATTTGTGAAAGAAAAAGGAATTGTCCTGGGAAAGATGGTAAGTACTGGCTGTCTTCTTGCAGGCGTCAAGGTTAGAAACCGATGCAGTCCTCAATTCGCTTAAGAAGTCGGTGATGACAGCGATGAATCTTGCTTTGGGGAACAATTGTTCAGAGCTGAATTGGGAGACAGGAACGTCCTTACGAGAGAGAGCATCCGCCCTCTGGTTTTGTTTTCCTGGAAGAATAGTGAATTCGATCCGGAATGGAAGGAAGAAATACGCCCAACGTGCTTGTCGGCTGTTGGTTGTATGTGCATTCTGTAGGACCCTGAGATTTTGATGATCTGTTCGTACCACTACAGGAAAGGGTGAACCTAGTAACAAGTGTCTCCACTCTTCAAACGCCCTTTTTATAGCCAACAATTCTTTTTCGAGCACAGAGTAGTTCTGTTCCGAAGCATTGAAGGTTTTAGAAAGATATGCAACTGGTCTTTCATCTCTTTGGTCGGTTTGTTGGAGTAAGACCGCGCCCAGAGCATGATGAGATGCATCAGTTTCCACAAAAAACTGTTTATTCTGGTCGGGGGTAATCAAACAGGATGCAGAAGTGAACAAGGATTTAAGTGTTTGAAATGCAGAATCGGTGGATTTATCCCAAACAAACGGAATTCCCTTCTTTAACAGTCGAGTCAGGGGCAGAATAATATCCGAAAAGTTAGGGATGAATTTCCTATAGAAATTAGCAAAACCTAAAAACCGTTGGATCTCCTTAACGTTAGAAGGTATGGGCCAATCAACCACAGCGGAGATCTTTTTTGGATCCATGGAAATGCCTTGGGCTGACATCACAAACCCGAGATAGGTTACCTGTCTTTGGTGAAATTCACATTTAGATGCTTTACAGTACAGCTGATTTGACTGCAGTCGTTTGAGTACAGTTTCTACATGTATCAGGTGTTCTTCTTGAGAGTAGGAGTATACTAAGATGTCGTCTAAGTAGATGATTACAAAATGGAATAGAATATCTGCGAACAGATGGTCCATGAAACGCTGGAACACAGCAGGTGCGTTCACCAATCCAAAAGGCATGACGTGATACTCAAAATGCCCAAATGGGGTTCGAAATGCTGTCTTCCATTCGTCTCCAGGGGCAATCCGGATGAGATGGTATGCTCCGCGAAGGTCCAGTTTAGTATAAAAGGAAGCTCCTCGGACTGCCTCCAAGATGTCAGGGATTAAAGGCATAGGATATTTATCTGCCACTGTGATTTTGTTAAGACCCCTGTAGTCAATACAAGGTCGAAGTTCATTAGTCTCCTTCTTTGGAATGAAGAAGAGAGAGGCTCCGGCCGGGGAAACCGACTCAGTAATGAGCCCGTTCCTTAAATTGGTTTGGAGATATTCTTTGAGGACTACCTTTTCTTGTTGGGAAAGGACATACATCCTCCCAAACGGGATAGGTTTGTCCGGAAGAAGTTCAATGTGACAGTCATCTCTTCTATGAGGCGGTAGAGTAGGGAACTGGGGATTGGAAAAGACAGACTGATACTTAGAATAGCATTCCGGAACAATCTCCAAGTTGTTTATTGAGGATACTGGTGAAGGGATCGAGTTTTCAGTCGGGATGTAGATGCCAACTGATTCCTTGGCTAAACAATGGCTGACACAGTATTCCGAGCCGAGGAAAAGAGTACCTGCTGTCCAATTTATAAAGGGGTTATGTCTCCTTAACCAGGGGAGACCCAATATAATGGGGAAATGGGCTGCCTTGATTAAATCGAAAGATAAGGTCTCTTTATGAGAGGCAATTTGACAGACAACAGGTTCTGTCTGTTCTCGGATAGGACCAGAACTTAGTGGATGTCCGTCCACTCCTTGAATAGGAGTGACCATCGCTTTGGGTATACAGTTAATTCCATGTTTATTGGCCCATTGGTCATCAATGAAATTCCCTGCAGCACCGCAATCTATCAGAGCAGGTATGTTCTGTACCATCTGAGTGTGAAAAACAAGAGTAACAGAAATAATAACCATGTTTTGAGTGGTTGCTACTGAGTCCAGATTTACAGGGATTCTCTTCGGGGAATCAGAATCTTGCGCCCCTACCGTTGTTCCCCCTGCGGTAGGGCTTTGAAGTTTCCCGACCCCTTGGCTGGAGTGCGTCGGGGGGGAACTAAAGGACAATCTCGTAACTTATGAGACGAAGCTCCGCAATACATGCATAGTCCCATACTCTTCCTTCTCTCTTTCTCACCTATCGAAAGGGGCCCTCTCACTGTTCCTATTTGCATAGGCTCGTCTGAAGTGATAGCTTTATTTGTTACGGGGGGATAATCGAGTTGAGATCGTATGCCTCTAGTTTTCTTCTTTTCAAAAGAACGTTCATGTAAGCGGTAATCGATTTGCATGATGAGTGTGATCATATCCGCTAGATTTGCCGGACGCGGAACCTTAGCTACCTCATCCTTTAATTCGTCTGAAAGTCCTCGTCGGAATAAGGTGAGCAACCCATCGTCTGGCCATCCTGACTCAGAGGAAAGCTGTTTGAAGAGAGTGATATAGGTAAGTAGGTCTTTGTTACCTTGTCTAAGATCTAACAGTCTTTCTTGCGTGGATACCGAGATCTCTTGTCTACTAAACATTGCTTTCAAACTGTTGGTGAAAGCAGAATAAGAGTCCAAGATCACATTATTAGAGGTCACTAAAGGTGTAGCCCAGGCCAAAGCAGGTCCGGCCAAATGAGAAATCACAAAGCCAATCTTATCTTTGTCTGTTGGAAAGAAGCGGGACTTGAAGGTAAATTGCACAGTGCAGCTATCAAGAAACTCCTTGAGTTTGTGTGGGTCTCCGTCAAACTTGCCTGTATTCAAACATACTGGAGGAGAGTCTGAGAAGGCACGAGTAACCTGTTGTCGTAATTGGGCATTATCCTGTTTAAGAGCTTGTATCTCTAGGGACATTGATTGCATGGCGGCAATTAGTTGTTGCATTTGCTGTTCCATTGAATCACAGTCTGCCGTAGCCTTATTTTATATTTTTATTTTGGGCGTCGCTAACTGTTATGCAATACTAGAACCTTAGGCTAGTTACAATAACTCCCGATTGAATAGGTTTGGAGGTCTTACCTGAGCAGACTGATATGTTCAACGGGAAAGCAAATGCTGAGCTCAAGAATCTCCCCGACCAATGCGTCAACCTCTCAACCGGTAGGGAAACTCAGCGTGAGAGGTACGCACCAGTCAGGGAAACCCTCTGGGGAAGAAAACCCTGGTCGAGCGCAGGATCCGAAGATTGGAGTGTGGTTTGAGTGTGGTTCGCAGGCTGATGACTCCTATTCGATCATGGCGTTGAGTATCGGAAGACTGCTTCTGGAGAGGGGAGAGATGAGAAGCGAAGAGATGAATAGTAGCAGTACAGGAAGGGAAATGGGTAAAAACAGGCAGGAGACTGATTTCCCTGACCTCTTAACCAGCCGGATTAGAAATACCAGGAGAGAAGCCGAGAATACGGGACACAGAGAGTGGTAACTGGAACACTAGTCTGTAAGAAGAAAGTAAAGGTAAGTAGAATCAGATCCTAAAATACTCGAAGAAGGAAGGGACTTGGACGAGAGTTTTTGTTAATACCCAGAATGCAGTAACTCGAGAACTCTGAGGCAGCGTTTCAGAATGAGACGCTAGATGAATCCGGGGAATATGTATCTGCCAAGAATGCTGGATAGAGGATCTGGAAGGTCAAGAGAAGAGGGGTTAGTAATGGTAGAGGTAGAGGCTTTACGAAGGATTGAGATTGCCTAGTTGCGAACTCACGGAGCATCCGCTAGCACAGTAGCGACGCGAAGAGCTGGAAGTCTCCATGGCCTATGAAGAGTCACGTGAGCGGTACGCCGTACCTCTGGCGAACGTGAGAGGACTGGAACGGCAATAGCGGAACCGTTCGTACTGCGATCCACCATCTTGGAGGTACCATTCCGAACGGAACCGCAGAGCCGGCTTCTAGACCAAAGGGACCAGCGCTTCGTGAGTGTAACAAGGTGTCCCACTTGCCAGTCCCCAGGGAACTGTCAAACAGGTGGCCAGGACATGACCATCGCTAATGGATCTAGTTTCTGGGGGTGGACCAGTGCGGGAGGATCACCTGGATGGGGGGTCTTCGGGGAGTGGAAGTAGGACACAGTATCCACGAGACGCAGTATCCCCTTCCTTATGATGCCCTTTCTCCATCCTACCAGGCAGGATATCTAGAGACTCAACCCCCCACATCCTTTTTGCAACACAAACACTTTCTCACGGGCCGTTCATCATGAGCAACAATGGACTAACACTAGAGCCGTATGCCGGACATGTCCCAACTCAAGGGTCAGGCAGAGTCAGGCATTTACTCCTAATTATACACACCTGACTTCCATCCCACTTCCCCACATGGATAAAAGGTGGAGCATGAAAGCATACTCAGAGTGAGGAAAAAAATGCACGAGGAAGCAACTATTCCGGGATGGCAGTTTAAATCGAGGGGAAAGGTGGCAAAACCAGAGCGGACAACACAGAGGTAATTGTCCATGCCCTTTTCAAGAAAGGATCGCAACATTGAGGAAACCTCAAGAAAAAGAAACATAAGACCAGGGATAACAGCTGATGAACAATGCAGCATTTATCAACGGTACACTGGGCCCTCCTGCATTGATGGCCAAAGCGGAGAGAAGATATTGCCACCGTGGTACCGTCCTTGACTCCGACAACAAAGCAACAACAATGAGCTCAGCAGAGCCGGTGAGTCAGGAGAAGCTCATAGCCAGCCGGGCCATGTGATGTTCAAGGTTTCAAGCAGCAACATTGTATGAACAAAGAACTTGCGTATGATTGAACTTTAAGAAACCAAGAACGGTACCAGAAACAGAGTGGGCAGGCGCCATGTGGGTGCTCACTCGAAGGTTTCTGTTTTGGTACCACGGAGCATGAAAAAGATTGCTGAAAGGTGAATCGAAGGGGTCCTGCAATGGGTTCCCATGCACATTAAAAAGTTTTCGATCGCCTATGTGTTGGAATTGGTCTGAGCCCGGCTGAGGGGGACTAATTGTGGGAAAAGGGGTTCTGAGCCCGGCACAGTGGGATCCAGGGTGTATAGCTAAATCACCCAAGAAGATATTGTAGACTTGAATGCTGTGTACATTCAAAAGTCTTCGCCCATGTGTTGAAATTGGTCTGAGCCCGACTGAGGGGGACTAATTGTATAAAAGGGGGCCTGAGCCCGACAGAGGGGGATCCCGGGGTGAACAGTAAAAATCCCCCATGAAGAATTTGTGAATGAATTGGTCTGAGCCCGGAAGGGGGTACTGATTGTGAACAAATTGGTCTGAGCCTGTCTGAGGGGGACTAATTGTGAATGTCAAGGATCTGAGCCCAGAAGAGGGGGATCCAGGGTGAAGAGTAAATCGCCTGATGTGAATATCAGGGAAGGAACTTTTTTCTGTTTATTGTTTATGGAACATCAGGCCCTCTGAGGCAAGAGACTTTACACCAAAGAGACTTGAGCACAGAAGGGCCCTGATAAAGGAGAAAGAAACTGTGATCCCGTGCCGGAGAAGCGCAGGAGTGTGCTGTGCTCGAGTGTCCCGCCTTGTGCCATGCTAAAAACATGGGGAAAGGGAGCGCCGGCCTAGACATCCCGATTTATCATTTTGTAAACACTTCTTTTTTTGTGTGAACATTATCCCACACTATTTTGTAGCATAGTGGCAAGGCTTGGCAATAGTTTTTTTTTTTTAGTATATGCCCTTTTTATTTGACTAGACTCCACAAGGACTGTATTATTATTATTTGATTGACGTAGCTTGCTCCCATCATAGATTTATGGTTACATAAGTGTTTTTCACACCCCTGATGAAAGTTCAATAAACACCCTTGTCCTGTGATCACGTGGGTCTGTCTTACTTTGATATCATACCTTCCTTACACTCCTCATTGGGGAATAGCTGTACATCCGTTACTCCTATTGCTGTCAGTGTTGGGTTGATACGTAACTCTGTATGCCATTCCATGTTGTCATTATCTGTCCCGCATAGATTCACCTTGTCCTTGCATATCAATGCCTCCTCCAGCTGTAGTACACATGTGGTACCTTTCATGTCATTATTCTGGCATTGTGGCCTGAATAGAAATTCTGAGGCCAATCGGAAAACACCTTCACTTGTATTCCGAGACCCAACCTAGCAGTATCTCAACCCCATACAAAAATATGCTTGGGTACATGGGTTGCCCTCGTAGAGTGCTTTGGCCGTGTGCCGCTAGCAGGAGCGTTTCCACTCATGTGTAGTAAATGCCCGGTGTTGTGCACACCGTCCCTTTCTCTGTAATTGATATTGTGGCATTCAGTTTGCTGAGTAAGTCTCTCCCTAGTGTATTGATAGGAGTGTCTTTGGAATACAGTAGTGGTGCTACTATGTGTTGTGTGCCTATTGTTAGTGGTAAAGCTTTTGTCACTGTAACTGTCACCACCACCCCAGAGAAGCCCTGCATATCCATCACCCTGTTTGAAAGCGTGAATCCCCTTCCCTTATGCAAGATTTGGTTGCTTCTGTACCTATGAGAAATGAGAATTCTCTTGGTCCTATTTTCACTGCTAGCTCGGGTTCCTCTTCGGGGCTATCCGTTACTGCTAGGACTGGACACACTCTGGCTTTCTGTGGGCCCGCTATTTTTGTGGATTGCAATGTGGCAAAGGGAAAGGATTTCCTCCGACAACGCTCACCCCAGTGTTGTGTGGCACCACCATCTGCCTTAACAAAACTGTATTTCCTGCAGCTACTTCTGGTGTTTGTGTTGTGGTTGGGGATGCCATCCCACTACCTGTTGCCCCACCCCCTTGTGCCTATGGTGGTCCCTGCTGTACGGGCGTCTGCCCCTGCTGCAGCTGGGCTGGGAGGAGCTGCATCTGCTGCCACTGTGGCTGTGCTGCGATAAACCCTTGTTGCTGTGCCACTTCTATTGCGTTTGCCTGTGCCTACTGAACGAAAGAGACAGGTGCGCGCAAGGTGGCCCATGTTCTGGCATATGAAGCATGGCCCAAAGCCTCTATATCCTGTCTCTCTGTATCCTCCTCGTTGTTGGTACCCTCTCCCCACTGGAAAGAATCCCACATGCATACAACTCCCCCGCTGCGGGGCTCCCCACTGAGGTGTACACTGCAGTTGCATGTACCCTCCCTGCTGTAGTGTGTTCACCACGGAAATCACTCTCTGTTGGGTGGTTGCCACTGCGGCAGTTTCAGGCACACGCATTGCTCCTTCCATGGTATACTTTGCCAGTTTCTTTTGTACCAATTTGCATTCTGCTTTTACAGCATTTTCAGCCGCCTGCCTCTCGCTCTCCTGTTTTCGTTTACAGTAGTGTACTATGGTTGCCTGTATCTCCTGCCACCCCTTTTTTTCTATCACCAAAAAGGAAGTGGGACACCAGAGGGTGAGACGTGGTATCCCCTTCCTTGTAACAGCTTGTCCCCATCCTACCAGATAAGATACCTAGGAATTCAACCCCCACCCCCCTTTCCTGACATGAACACTTTTTCACAGACAGCTCACTGTGAAAGAAAACAGAGTAACACCTGAGCCAAATACCTGATATGTCCCCTCAACACAAGGGTCAGGCAGAGTCAGACAATTACTGATAATTACACACTCCTGCAGCTTTTTAACATGACCAAGGTGTATAAAGATAGGGATCTGTGAAGGAGGATGAAGAAGGCGTTGAACGAGCAAGGTAAAATACATGAGGTAGCAGCATATTCGAGATGGCAGTTTAATACAAGAAGAAAGACGGCAAGACCAGAAAGGGTTGCAAGGAGAGAATTGCCCTTGGCCTTTTCAGAGAAAGAAAAATGCTACTATCACGAGCCCTAGAGAATAAGAAACATAAGACTGGGAAAAGGGCTGAAAAAAGGTGCATTGTGTGTCAAAGGTACCCGAGGCTCTCCCACATCATTAGCCAAGGTGGGGAGGAGCGATTGCTGCCATGGTACTGTCCTTGGCTCCTACAAGAAAGCCGCTCCACGAAAGTCAGCACAGCCACTGAGTCAGGGAGACTGATAGCAGACCGGGCTGCATTAGAACCAAGGTTGTAAGCGGCAACATTGTATGAATAAATCTGCAAAGAACAAAGAAAAAGGCATATGTGATAAGCAACGTGAATATAATTGAATATCCAAGGTGTGTCTCAACTTTTGAAACCAAGGTAGATGCCATATACAGAGTGGTTGGGTGCCACGTGGGTGCTCATTCGAAGGTCTCTGTTAGGTATCCAACTGAGAGTGTAAAATAGTGAACTGTGATTACAAAGGTAAGAGTGAACCTAATGAAGGGATGCTGAGAGAAAGCTAGGGGAAGGGAACACCCACTTTCTGATGAGAGAGTAAAACTGTGAAGTGTGAATTCGAAATGGTCCTGCAAAGTAAAACCCCACGCATATACGAAAGTCTTCGATCGCATATACGAACTGTAATTGGTCCGAGCCCGGCTGAAGGAGACAAATTGTGAAAAGAGGATCTGAGCCCAGAAGAGGGGGATCCAAACTAAAGATTGCAGTAGAAAAGGGACCTGAGCCCAGCTGAGGGGGATCCAGGGTAAAGAATGAATCGCCCGACTTGAATATTTGTAAAGGAACTCTTTCATTGTTTTGGTACATCAGGCCCCCTGAATCAAGAGACTTTGATAACTTAAGAGACTTGGGCACTGAAGGCTTTGATGTTGATAATGGAACTGTGTTCTCATGCCGAAGAAGCCCAAGAGTGTGCTATGCTCGAGTGAACCGCTTTGTCCCGTGATGAAAACGTGGTGAAGGGAGGCCAATGTCTTGGATATCCTGACTTAACATTTTTTGAACATTTCCTTCTTTTTCATGAACATTTCCCCACACTATTTGTAAATTAGCAGTAAGGCTTGGCAATAGATTTTTTTTAGTATAGGCCCTTTTATTTTGCTGAGACTGCACTAGGACTGCGTTTTTATTTGATGGTCATAGCTTGCTCCCATCTTTACATTTAGTTTTAGATAGGCGTTTATCACACCCTTGATAAAGTTCAATAAACACACTTGAACTGTGGTCACTTGTGTCTGTCTTACTTTGATACCAGGCCTTTCTTACAGTATTCTACACTAGACTCCTGTTCGTGCAATCCTAGTTTATTGTCAGTTTTACCCAATCGCATTCTATTCCACGTTCACATGATTCCACTATATTTCACATTTTACAATCCAGTTTGCAGAATCCCAGTACATCCCCAGATGACTGCTAGACATTTCCAGTATACTGCCAGTTTGCCAAACAGACAGACCGCTCTGATTGGGTGACATGAATGTTCGCACATGCGCATTGCGCCAGTCAAGCCCGCTCCTCTGACTGGCCACTCTCTGATTGGGCAACACGAGGGGTACCTTTGGTGTAGGTTGGCACCAAGGGATACGGAGCTGCGTGCAGGAGTGGGCCGGGGACAATAGAGTGCAGGGTACGCTAAAACACTGCGGTGCCCGAGAAACCAGTACCAGGATATCTGATCATTCCACGGTCCCGAAGCCCCCTAATCCGGGCACCAGCGACGCCAGAGCCCCCACAGCCGGCGTGAGCACGCCGCCCCCCATAGCGAGCAGCGTGCCCTTCCGAGTCCGCCCGCACTGCCAGTTTGCAAAATCACTGTACATATCCGGTCTGGAAAATCCCTGTTTAAAGCCAATTGAATAACACCAGAACAAACACTCTAAAGGAAAATCCTTGTGCACTCTCGGTTTGACATTCACAGTATATTCTTAGTTTGAACTATGCTAGTGTAGTACACATTTAACAATCCCAGTATTTTCCCATTTTGTTCAGTACCACACTAGTCACAGATCCGGTACACTGCTACTTTACAATTACTCAATTGCCTTGTACACCCAGTTTACCATTACACAATTCCAGTATGCTTGCAATTTGCAAAACCCCATTAGATTTTCAGATGTAAAATCTCCAGTTTAGCACACCACATTATATTCCCATATAGACAATCCCAGTCCAGTGCCATTTTGCACAACCCAGTATCCTTCCACTTTGGCAACCACAGTGTACTGCACAATTTGGCCCAGATATCTTGAAGAGCAGCTGATTTTTTGCGAAATCTTGCACGTGTAGCTCAAACTAGAAAGTCATGAAATATAAACCTATGCCCCATTGAACACAGTGAATATAATTGCAGGCAGTGTGATGCGGGTCGATCCCTCCACACTGGCTTTCTAGCTATATTGGAAAAAAGAATACCTACCACTAAGGTGACAACAGCTTTGCTGTTGATGGTTAAAAAAAAGATGAACACAGCCCATCAATTCAACCCACCCAAGCTCATCCACACAACACAATGGCAACTAACTCTCATAATACAGACATACCCCAATGAACGTAACTCATAAAAACCACTACCACATTCCACAGCTCTCTATTGCAAGATGAATTCAATTCAGTCAAATTAGCCCATTGGCAATATCATCACATGTTGACCAACCTAACATACGAGCAACCCCATCCTATATAATACAGGCAGCACAATCCCAGACGTTCCACCATATCAAAGAACCCATTCCAATTGATGTATTCCTATGGGATTGGTTATAACTAAAGTCAACCAACCCACATTTTAGATCTCAAGTCATGCAATCCCACGAAACCTGCGACCATCACTACCCACCTAGCGTGTGACTTAATTTAATGAAATATTAAATAAACTCCATCCAATGTGACTACTTAAGTAGCCCTTTCAACTTAACTGGTATCACTACATAATATCCCCAACAAACATATTGCTGTGGATATGGCGGTTTGGTTAGCCATAGGCGATATTTTTGTTGGGGATATCATGTGGGAGCAGGGGTTGCGGGGGTGTCCCCCGCACATTAAAAAAATGATGCAGGGGTTGCGGGTGTCCCTCCCGCAGGGTCCATGTGTGAATTCTGCCGCAAAAATGTGGCGATATTTTTGCATCGCAAAATCAACCCTGAGTGGACCTGATCCTATCGTCCGCATTCAAACTTATTCAAAACACAGTCCATTTGTACTTGGACGAACTCGATCCCATCCATTGATTGAACCCCGACCATAATCGAGTGTGTGAGGCTCAACGCAAATTTAGTCAAAGTCTTCCAGGGGGAAATCATGTAAGTGCCCAGTCCACACATTTACACAATTGCATCTCAACTGACGACTCTCAGGTTTAACCCATCTCAGTAATTTACAATGCACTTCTGAATGTGTCCACAAAGACAATCCCAACACACTGACTGGAGTCCACTGAACCCCACACAACTCAGTTTGAGACACACAACTGAATCCCACAGAAAATCCACCCAAGATATATGGTTTCACGCCGAATTAACCCCATTGCCACCAAAAGGCTCTACTGTCAATGAATTCTCAGCAGATACCACTGGAATATAGGCCCATCCCAATCCAAAGCATTGCCGCCAAATCCTCCTTTGTCTGTGTGAGGGGAACATGTCTCTGAGAGCGTTCCTCTCACAAATACGGACACCAATCCTAGAAGGATTGCAAACAGGATGGGAGCAGCTCCCTGCAGCCAAGAGGAGCCTTTCATGGGCTTGTAGTGCTTGGCTGGTTGCGACCATCCATGAGCATTCGCATAGGGCTGGTGGCAGCATGCAGAACTGTACCATTGTAAGGAGGAGGTGCCCCAGACTATCTCAGTGCTTGCCATCGTGTGCTGGCTGCATTCCTCCAATTGTCCGAATAGCTCCCTACTGACGGGTGCTGCTTTCTTCATCTTCTCTGTCTGCTGTGAATGGGAACCGGTTGTGCTTTTATGGGACTTGTGTCGAGAGATAACAGTGCTGCCCTCTTCATGCAGTGGACTCGCCTAGGCTTACTCAAACTCTTTGCTCACTCGCTCCAATCTTGTACCTGATATGTGTTGGTTTAGCAGTTTATTTAACTGTGCTGCACCTAGGCCCGCGGGCATAGAGGCGCTCAGGTAGCACAAACAAATACAAAACGAACAACAACAAAAGCCCTGGAATCAGAGCGATATACAAGCAAGTAAAATGCAGGAAGAACCAACACAAAGGCAACAAAGCCAAACCAGGGTGTCAAGAACAGAACCAGTCCTGAAGGGAGTCCAATCCAAGAACGTCCAATCCGAGAACGAATGGTCAAAAAAAATGGGAGCTATGGAATCGAAGGCCAATCTTCCTGCTCTTTCAAGATTATCTTGAGGTGTTGCCAGCAGGCAAGTATTGTTTGAGGACAGCATGTGCACTAAAAATTTGAAAGACAGTCTAGGCTTCAGATATGATGGACTTATGCCGAACAGACATTTGTGGAAAATGGTGGCAACTTGAAAAGCAAGATGTTCCTTCATAGGAAGCCAGTGCAGCATGCAGCGAGCTTCCGTGACGTAAGCCCTGCGCTTTAGTTGGTTAATGACTTGAACTGCACCATTTTGCAGTGCTTGAAGCTTAGAGATATTACTATGAGCGGAACCATGCAAGAGGCTACCACAGTAGTCAATCTTGGAGCCCACAAGGGCGAGTGCCAATGCTGCACAGTTCTCCTTAGAGAGGTAAAGGCGTATGCGGCATAACGTTAAAAAGAAGGAGGTGGAAGAAACTATATAGTTGGTTTGCTCCATCATGGTAAGAGTAGAATCTAGGCATACCCCCAAAGGCTTTACCTTTCCTACCACTGGAATAGTACAGCCTGCAATCATAAACTCTTTGAGTTCTTGTGAGAGCTTACCCAGTCTCTGCTGAGTGCCCACAATCAGAGGTTCTGTCTGTGCAGTAGAAATAACCGGATGGACTCAAATAATATGGTAAAATACGACTTCATTATCAACTCAATAAAGTAGGGAAACCTGTTGAACAACAAGTCGTAGTCCACGCACTCTCAATTATATTTCAGGCACACAAAGTTTTATACATAGATGTGCGTCAGCTATGACGTCATGCTACGTGACGACGGTGGGATTGCTTAGGGGAACATATCTACTTATAGTCTCTATAAGTGTTAGTGACATCATTGGCTACCCCCCATCTAGCAGGCATGCCTTTAGCTTCCATCTCACTACTTATAATACAGATTATAGCAGCATAACAGCAGTGGAGTGGCTCCTGCGCTAATGTATGCTTACCATTGCACAGGCCATTATGATTGCTTAGCATGCTCTCCCAACCTTGGACATTCGGCTCCTTTGCAGCACATTAGCAATATGAAACCCAGGAGCGGAAAACAACAACAGACTACTGCCCACTTGCCCAATTAGTCTACCATCTCTCATCAGCCAAGCCTTCAGCTAAGGCCTCTTCTTTGTACTTGACCTTGCTGAATGTTCTCTTCTCTGGAACTTTAAGGGGAGCTAAGGTACATTGTTATCTTCAACTGGGGCTTATGAATAGGCCTTGTTTTGTGGTCTTGCATCACGTGTGAGGAGACCATGATTTTGTCTATCTCGCCCTTCTATTAAGTGCTATTTGATTCAATTATATCAGGTGTCATTACCCTCTTTGGCCTCTGGAGACTTTGTTGCTTCGTCTCACATATACTTTCTGCATCTTTACTTGTCCATACTTGGCATCCACAAATATTTGCTCATTTATTTAATCTAAGAGAAATATGTCCTGTGTACATTGCTTATCCTCGTTAACTCCGTTTTTATTCTACAGTTTGCTTCTGATTATGGCATCCTTGATCTCTAGCAAGCAACTATTCTTAGTTCATGCACAAATTTGTATTTCCAGCATCTATCAGCTCTGCAGCCCTGGTCTCTCTCATCCAAACTTTTTGCGTACTATTACTCAGAGCTGGTGACCAAATTTTAAAAATGGCCGCTTGACCCATGTTATATTTTCTACTGCAGGAAGCTTCTATGTGACTCATCTACCTTGCGTTTTTTCATATATACATTTACTGCACATCTGGTTTCTTATCTTCTTTGTACATATGGTTTCTTCTCACTCGTATACATGCTTAATTTACTTCTTCAATTACATCTTCATTAATTGAGTAGTCTGATATCGTTTCTGCGCGTTGTCGTGTTTTCTCCTTATGACAACACTTTGCACCTGTCAGATTCCCTTTACAGCTCTTCGATATTCAGTGGTTCCTGCAAATCTCCTGCTATCACTTCAGTTTGAGGGCACATTCGGTACGGTTGTCTGAATGCGTAACGTCCCTCATGTACTCAATGCGGTATTGGAATGAAATCTGCACAGTGGGCCTCATTACTAGTTTGGAGGTAAAAAATCCTTATTAACGGCATGCCATAGCTACTGATACCAGCATGCAGTGTCAGAGGAATCAACGGCTGATTCCAAGCATGCCGAGCCACACCAAACGGCATGTCGGTAATGGTAGCACCGGCATACCGGTAAAGGAACCAAAAACCCGCATAACAGCACCAACACTGCCGTCCACACTGACACCGACACCTACAATCTGTAAAGAACGGTACCAGCAATACCGGAACCGGAAATAACATCATCGCGGCGAAACGGGAAATGCACCGGCGGCCATCTTTAAAAACACAATCCATTGCAATCCTCCAAACACAGGAGCCGAACACAGGAGCTGGAAGTGAAGGACCACAAAGGGACATGTCTGCTACACAGGGGAATGTCCGACGCCGCAAACCGACTGGTTCAGTGAGCCAGAACTCACCATGCTTGCTGACACCCTTGTTGACAATGCGGACAACGTATTTGGAGCTGACCTGCGCAGGGCCGCTGAGCTGCGCAAGAAGGAGATCTGGAACAAAGTAGCCAACAAAGTGTCAGCGGTGGGCACTACACAGAGGACAGTAAGGGACTGTCGCAAAAGATGGGACGACCTGCATCTCAGAGTCCGCAATCTACTCGCAGCCAAGCACAGCCAGGGGCAGGCCACTGGTAGAGGACCACATTCACTCCCGAAACTCCACCCATGGGAGGAAAGATTTGCCTCCATCATGAACATGGCCAGCATTGAGGGAGTCAGTGATGCCGAGCATGGTGCAACAACATCTGGAGATGCTGTTGAGTGATTACGACCAACATCCCATACCCACCAATGTCCCCTTATTGCCAATATTGCCTTGTGCATGACTGACACCAGATACCCGCCGCCCTGCAATACACCAACCAGACCCTCATACCGTAACATCAGCGGACCACGGAGAATGTCAACGTGCACCACAGGCACACGGCACATGTACATTGTCATGCAGACAGATCCACGGTCAGCATGCGTCAACACACACCAGTGAGCACAACATGGCCCCTGTGACATATGTCAGCATGGCACCAACAACCCATGTCCACAATGCATGCACCATTGCCACCCTTCATATGCGCCCACGCCTACCCCATTCAGGCCGACAACATACCAATGACCCTACCCACACAAGCATACCTCTACCCCCCACAGCCAGGTCACACATGTGCACAATCCAGGGCTACATATACACAACACCAATCGTGGAACCCAACAGCAAACTAAACAACATGCACATTCCAAACCGTGCACAAATATCATGATGTACCAACACCCCTCCACCCCTACACATGTGTGCTGCTCCATACTGGCCCCACCATGTACCAAAGGAAGCACATGTCAATGAATTGAACAAAGTGTGATAGTCATCACATGGATGATCACCCAACAATAAGGTACCCCTGCATTGTCGCACACAGGCACCTCTTTCGGCAGTGAGGGCGAGCTCACCACTACACCCAGAAAAGAACCCCTAGCAGCCAGGAAAAAGCCACCACCTGCCAGAAAAAAACAGCAGCCAGGATAAAGCCACCACCAGTCAGGAAAAAGCCACCACCAGCCAGACAAAACCCCCAGCAGCCAGGAAAAAGCCAACACCAGCCAGGAAAAAGCCACCACCAGTCAGACAAAACCCCCCAGCAGCCAGGATAAAGCCACCACCAGCCATACACAAACCTCCAGCAGCCAGGACAAAGCCACCACCAGCCAGAAAAAAGCATGCAACGACAGCGGACAAGGGTCTTCTTCCCCCACTGTGCATCCCCCAAGCCACCTTTGCACATCTGACAGCCTCAATAAGCATGCCAAGACACCTGCAGGCCTGCAGCAGCACAGCCCAGAATCAGTGGGCAACCAGCCACGACGCACCAGCATACAAGGCATGGATGAAGCTACAGAGGAGGCAGAAGCAGCATCTCCACAAATGGAAATGGAGGGTGCACCACTGTCATCAACAATGAGCATGCCTGCCTATCCCCTATCACCAATAGGAAGCATGCCCGACCGGGAGGATTCTGGCACACCAACACATACCCCAGACATGCAGAGTGCACGTTGTCTCACAGCTACACAAAGCAGCACGGAGGACACTAGTCCTTGAGACAACGCAAATGTCCACCATGATGCGGAACCTGGGTTCAGCCTATGCAGCCCACCACCCATGCCCCTTCCCGGAATGGTGCAGATACAAAACATCGAGACCCGCCTCACCCGTACTGAGGAGCACCAGGAGGCGATGCATGTCCTTCTCAACAGGTACATCAACGAGGCCGAACTCACGAGGCAGACCATGCAGGACAATACCAGAAACACTGCACGGATGCTAGGCTGGGCAACTGAGGCAGTGTCCCAACTGGCCAGATGGGTGCGTGAGGGCATCGAGGTAATATTCACCATGGCCGAAAATATTAACCTCTTTGTGACAGCCATTGCCAAACAGTGGCACATCATTACGCCACTGGTATAGTCAGCAAGTGCTACACCTAGCCCATCTGCACTTGGCAGCCCTGTGCGGCGTTCAGAGAGGCTAACACGGATGATGGGGCCTCAAACACCAGCACCGAAGAGGGGGCGGGAGTAGGCCTTGCGCAACAGTGCTCAGGAGTGGAAAGCTATTGGTGAAGGGATGTCGTTGGTAGTTTCCTGTTGAAATTGGATTTTGTGTTGGACTTTGTGGGGTGGGTGGGTGCAAATGTGAGTTACTGGGGTAGGGTGTGTAGGGCCATTGTTTGGGGCGAGGTTTGTAATGGAAGTTGTACCAATCATGACTGGACAGAGGTGCATGTTCAATCCCTCACATTTAGTAAATAGTTCACCATACAACAATACACTTATGTTTGAAAAAAAATACAGTTGCGCATCCATTTTCATTGAGTGGGTAAGTATTTATTGTTAAACAGTGCACGTCAACCAGTGTGTTTCACAACCATATCCATGTGCAATGTATTAATCAAAAATAACCTGCAACCAATGCCTGTCACGTAGCCTGTCCGTCATGGCCATGGTGATGCCGAGGGATGCCAGCGTCCTCATCATGATCATTGTCATCATCGTCCTGTGGCAACATGTCCATGTCCGGGGCAGAGGCACATTACAACAGATGCACATGTTGTGCAGTATTGCACAGGCAATCACAATACGCCCCACCCTCTCGGGATCATTGTCAAGAATGGCACTCTGTCAAGAGTGGCACAGGGTACCCAGGTAGGTTTTGGGTGGCTCTGCTGAAGTAAGGTAGCAGATAAGCACACACAGCAGGACGTTCAACAAGAAAGAAGAGTAGGAAACAGTAGCTGTGAGCCAAAAGGGGCAAAAGATACAAAGGTACAAACAAACTGGATTCCCTCTTGGGGTGTATGCTGAAATGGGAAAGAGTGTTCCACGAACCTTAGGATACTCCAGCCTTCAGCACAGATTGCTATCACAGAGGCCCACGCTGTATGCTCATGGCTGGGAACAACAGCAGTGGGTGTCTGTAACACTGAAACGGGACAAGGGAAGGGCCAGAGGTTGCCTGCCGGAAACCAACAGGCAAGCTCTGTACAAAGGGGTTACATAAGTCACATGAGAAGACAAGAACAGATATATCCAGCGAAAAGGAAGTCAATGAGCAATCTAGCAGAAGGAAATGAAGGAAAGGCAGTTTGACTGAAGTAGATAACCTAAGGTGGAGTACAGAGGACTCAAGGTAGAGAACAAGGGAGCAGCAGTCAGGAAAACAGAAGGGCTGCAAAGTAGGAAGCAGGTCTGCAGTCAAGAGTGGCACTAGGTGCAGGCAAACTGTAGTGGACTGCGGAGGTCTGTAGTAGGCTGCAAGGCAGGGAGTCCAGAAGAACAGGACAGAGAGAGATTAGTAGTAGGCGACAGACAGAGAGCCCAAAAGAATAGGGCCGCGAGGTAGGGAGCCCAGAGGAGCAGGGCTGTAGGTAGCTAAGTGTAATACAGGCTGTAAGGCAGAGGAGTGTAGCAAGCCGCAAGGCAGGGAGCCCAGAGGACAAGGGCTGTAGGCAGTGGAGGGAGACAGGCTGCCAGGAAGGAGCCCAGAGGACACAGGCTGTATGCAGCGGAGGGAGCTGGCAGCAAGAAAGGAGCCCAGAGGACAAGGGCTGTAGGCAGCGAAGAGGTGCAGGCTGCAAGGTAGGGAGCCCAGTGGACAAGGGCTGTAGGCAGCCAGAGTAAGGCAGGCTGTAGGCAGGGAGCCCAGAGGACAAGGACCGTAGGCAGCCGGAGTGAGGCAGGCTGCAGGGCAGGGAGCCCAGAGGACAAGGACTGTACAGGGAGCCCAGAGGACAAGGACCATAGGCAGCCGGAGTGAGGCAGGCTGCAGGGCAGGGAGCCCGGAAAGGGCACTGGATCAAAACAGGATAATGCAGCAACAGGAACAGCATACAAAGAAGCGGGTCTAGGCAAACAGGAGCGGGGAGATCTCAAGATGCAAGACACTGTGCTCCTGCAGGCAGCTGCTTATATACAGCCCTGCCCTGTTCTGAGGCAGGCTAATTGACAGCACCTGTAGCAGCACACCTGAAGACAATCTGCCTCCTCCCTCTCTGGTCCTGAGCAGGTGGAAGCAGCACTGGCCGCTAGGGCTTCTGGGGATTGTGGTCCCAATAACGATGAATGAGAATAGCCAGGAATTGAGGACTGCAGCCAGGTGCATTATGGTAAATGTAGTTAATTGAATAAAATAAGAAAGAACCAAAGTTGAGCAAATGGAAATAAAAGACCAAGGCGTGAAAAGGAGTTGTGCAAGGAGTATTAGGAGGATAAATGAGTACCAAGTAGTCCATGATGGTTGCCAATGCGTGTGCCAGCGGCGCGGGCATGACAACCATAGATAAGGCCCCCCGAGACCTGCTCATGCAGTGAAACCGACTCTTCAGTAGCCCAAATGTCTGTTTGATTGTGACGCGAGTCCTTGCATGTGTGCGATTGTACGCCTCTTCATGTCGGTTACGTGGATGTCTGATTGGGGTCAGCAGCCAGCCCATCAGTGGATACCCAGCATCACCTGCATGTAGGCAAGAGAAAGGGTACCTGTGATGATTTACATCATTAGTCAAACATGGTTGTGTCAATTGTGTTCAGCCAGGAATGACAGGGATTCCATTTTTCTGGTCTGCACCAGTGCTCCAGGATGGTTGTATGCAGTGGTCTGTACACAGGCCCCATATGGCCCACCCGGCCATCAGCTTCCCAGTGCTGGCAGATGACCCCCCCCATTTCTACCCCTCATGGCCCACCCAGCAGGCAGCTTCCTAGTGCTGGCAGATGACCCCCCATCATCAATGCGTCTGCCCCTGTGGTCACACTCACCCAGCAGCCATGTGTGGGGTCCGGCATGTCGCTCCATGTAGCAGGGCAGCGTTGAGATCCGCAGGACCAGTGCGTCATGTGTCAACCCTGGGTATCGGGCACAGCAGTGTGTAATGATTTTGCTGGCATCACACACCATTTGGCTGTTTATCGAATGGAACTGCTTCCTGTTGCAGTCTACCACCTCAACGGCGTGCCGCGCCACCAGCTCTACATGTGTACAGTCTATAGCGCCTACGGCGTTCGGCATGCCTGCTATGCCATGGAATGCAACTTTGGTTGCATAGATCTTAACTGTGGTCCGTGTCATGCTGATGTGGTCATGTACATGTTTGAGGAGTGCCTCAAGTACCTGCATCAGCACGGGGGAGAAGCAGGGTTGTGAGATCCCATGCAGTTCCCCCACTTTGTGCTGATATGTCCCAGTTGCCAGGAAGTGTAGCACACACGCAACCTTAAGCAGGGGGGGATGGCTGTCCGTATGTTGATTACACTCACAAGGTCATCGTGTATGAGGTCCACTAGTGCGATGATGGTGTCCCTGTCCAGCCGGTACAGGGTGTGGATTTGTGATGGGGTTAGGGATAATGAGCTGACACGTTGACGGGGATTGTTGGGCGCCTGCGGGGCACAATGGCCTGCACCTTGGGCGTGTGCTGTCCTCGTCTCCTCCTGTGAATTTGCTGCATGGCCTGGCCTACTGCCTCCTCATAGAGTAGCTGTTCCTGCATGTACTCCACCTCCAGCAGAGCCAGTGCTAGTCGTAGCATTTTTGCTTTGGATCGGGTGGGGTGTGGGGTGGGTGTGTGGTTGTGCTGCCTTTGTACTGTGGCTGGGTTCAATGGTGTTTACCTGTGCTCATTTGGTAGACCTGTGGCAGGTTTCTGCTCACCTGATCCATGTTAGCGCCAGTCCCGTGATGCTGGTATTTACGGCATCTTTCTTGCCGTTATCTGTGGTATATACATGCCGGTATTTGCATGTTTGGCCACCTCGTAATGTGCACTGGTCTACGGCATGCCGGTGTTGAAGGCACAGCAGGCGTCTGTCAGGGCTGCTACCGGCATCGGGGATGCCGCTCACGGAGGGGCCTGTGCCGGTGCTGGTGATTTCGCCCTCACGGGTCATAATTATCTGGTCCGGTAATTGATGCTGGTATATCCGTACCAGCATAGATTTTCCCGGACTGGCAAGCTTATAATGAGGCCCAGTGTCTTCTTGTTCTTCATGCAGTATGTTGGAGGTGAGGGGGCGGGTTCCATCAATGCTGTACACTTCTTCATCTCTACATGTCTTTGAGTCATTCAATGTCAGCCTGTTGAATGCCATCCAGCTCTGGATGGTATTGTAGATTTTATCAATATTGGCAGAGTCCTGCTTATAATCCCCATTAAGATGCAGCAGGACCTGCGTGTTGGTACAAAACACCCTGATACTGTGCAAGATGTCAAAGAGGGGCTTAGCAAAAAGATTATATAAAGTAGGAGAAAGGCAAGAGCCCTGAGGGTCTCTGCACACTACATCAACAGTGATAGCTGCAGCCAGGCCTCCAGATGTGGTTTGTACCAGACCTTATTAGCATGAAAATCTTGTAAATGCAACAGCTTTATTTTTTTCCTGCACACATTTACGCACAAGTTTAGCACTGAGGACAGTGCAAAGGTCAGGTTACTTGACAGAAACCAGAATGCTTCTTTTGATTTTTATCTACGTGGATGTAATTACAAGCCATGGAAAAAAGCCTCTGAAACAGAATGTATTTCTCTGAAGCCTTTTAAAAAAAGAAACTGCACATTGTGATAAAGGGAATAGTTTCTTTCTATTCAGCGTCTGCTGTGTTGTATGTACATGCACATGGAGCAAACAGAAGCACTGTGCATATTTATTTACCTAGCATTTTAGGATTGTATAATTAATAAAAATGGAAAACTAAGTTGCAATTGAGTATTAATCTTTTGTACCAAAGTATGCTTCTTTTCCCAGTGAAAGCAAACCAGGGTTGCACAATATTATTTTTCAGAGTTCCTGTGCTGTGTGCATAATCATGTGGAAGCAGATCATTTTTACACTTATAATTTAATGTACACTCTAATTATAAAAACAGTGTGTAACATGATGAGTATGCATGGTCTAGTTTACATTCATTCAACCTTGCAGTCAATGGGGTACATTACTATAAATGGTCAATGGCAGAAAAGTTTTTGCTCAAGGGTGAGTGGTTTTCATTACACATGCTACATGTTATAGCCTCTCAAATCTTCAAGACTACAATTAAAACATCCAAAACCTGGCTCTCCAGGAAGTGCAAGCGCTGTTCAAAAACAAACAAATGAAAGTTATATTTGGAATTGAAATAGAAACTCAGCAAAACCTGTCCTTGTAATAATCCAGATAGGTATTTAACTTTATGTAGCACTCCATACATGGTTTGTCCAACATCTAGGCACTGTATATTTGTATTTGTATTTATTTATTTATAAAGCGCAGCCAGGCCCAGGGGCATACGGGCGCATAAGTTAGATCTGGTTACAGTTACAATTGAAAGCAGTCAATAAGGGTTACGTTACATTGCAGTTACAGGTGGGTACAAACTTAGTCATGCAGATGCATATATACATAGTCTAGTATAAGTACATTAATTACAAAAGTGTGCCAGTGACAGTCAATCATGCTGGGATCAGGCGGTTAGGCTGTCATAGAGTCCATGTTGTGAAGCCAACACTTCGTGTTATGTTTAAATAGGTTAAATGAAGGTTCTGCTCGCAAAAGCGCAGGTATTGTGTTCCATAATTTAGAGGCTTGTACAGGGAAGCTAGCACCACCAGAGATATGAAGTTTAAATCTCGGTATGGACATAGTGTTAGCTTGTGCTGCTCTAAGTGGTCTTGAAGAAGTGTGAGGTGTAAGTTGGTTGGTGAGGTAGGCTGGTGCAAGGTTGGCCCTGGCTTTATGTGTAAGGGCCAGAGTTTTAAGGGATATTCTGTGCTTGACTGGAAGCCAACGTAGTTTGCGTCTGGTCTCCGAGATGTGCATCTTTTTGGGGATGTTGAGGGCAGCTCTGATGGCATTATTTTGAATTACTTGCAGTTTGTTGATATTTTTGTAGCTAGTGCCTAAGTAAAGGGCATTACAATAGTCTATCTTGGATAGGACTAATGCTCTAGCAAGAGTAATGCAATTGGGTGAGGAGATGAACGGCCTACATGCATTGATCAGCTTACAGGTGTAACCGGCTGATGATGCTACTGCATTAGTTTGTTTGGAGAAGGATAAGGTGGCATCGATGTAAACCCCAAGGATTTTGGTGTTATTTGACACGGGGATGAGATTGCCATCTATGGTGAAGGATTAAATGCGGGATTGAGATTTTTGAGTTTGGCGTGAGTGCCAAGGATGATCAACTCGTTTTTTTCGTCATTGAGACAGAGTCCATGATGTGCCATCCATGCTTGAAGTACTGAGTAGATTTCATTAAGGGTTTTGCTGTCTGTTTCATAGTTCCCCGAGATAGGAATGAGTATCTGGGTGTCGTCCGCGTAATTGGTATACGTAACACCCAGATAGTCAAGGATATCAAAGAGGGGCTTTGTGAATATATTATAGAGTGTCGGGGACACGCAAGAGCCTTGCGGGACTCCACAGGGTACTGGTGAAGGTTCAGCAGAATCAGTGGCAGAGAAGACCCTCATGGTTCTGTTCGCCAAGAAGGAACTGATCCAGGCCGTGGCTGCGTCTGAGAAGTGTGCTGCAGTTTTCAAGTGGTGACAGAGTGTTTGATGGTTGACCAGGTCAAAAGCTGCTGACAGGTCAAGCAATAAGAGGAGTGCAAGTTTACCATTGTCTTTCAGGATTTGGATCTGGGTAGTGAGATCTATTAATGCAGTTTCCGTACCGTGTCTCGGTCGGAAACCTGACTGCCTAAGTCCTAGGAGATTGTTTGATTCTAAGTAGGCCTGTATTTGTAAATAGGTTGCTCTATCCAGTATTTTTAAGAAAGGTACAGTTGTTATCGGTCTATAGTTAGATGGGTTGGCTGGATCAAGAGTAGGTTTTTTAAGGAGTGGGATGACCCACGCATCTTTTAGGTTATCAGGTACTACTCCAGTTTTGAAGGAGGCATTGATGAGGTTGGTTATGAATGGTGCCAGGTTGTGCGCAGCAGCTTTGATGATCGGGGCAGGGCAGGCATCACCTTGGAAATTTGAAGGTTTAAGTTTCCTGATGATGTTTTCTACTTCCCAGATTGAGAGGGGTGAGAAGCTGAAAGGTTTACAAGTTGACTTAAAGGTAGGTGATTTGTTAGGTCATTGTTTGTAGTCCGGGTCAGCAAGTAGCAGGGATTCTTTTGCGTTGATTTTAGATTGTAGGCGAGCTATTTTATCTAATAAAGCCTTCTCAATATTACTACACCATATTGCATCTGTAACATATTTGTCTATGGGGGCAATGGGGGATTCTAGTTCTTTCAAAGTCTTAAAGAGTTCCTTTGTGTTGGATTCCGCTTGTGTAATCCTTTTGTTATATGTGTCTTTTTTAGCAAGAAAGATGGCTTCTTTGTTACTAGAGGAGGCTAGGGTTAGCTCAGTCTTATTGGATGCTGTGGGATGTTTTTTCCAATGTGACTCTGTGGTTCTCTTAGCTTTGCGTAATTCTCTTAGCTGCGGCATGAACCAAGTGTTAAGGTGACGCTGTGGTTTGGGTTTCCGCAATTTTAGGCTGGCAATGGTGTTCAGTGCTTTAAGTATAGCCTGGTTGTAGATATCCACTAAGACTGTGGGGTCAGCCTCTGAGTCGATATTGTTCAGGATGGGGAGTAGTATGGGTAAGAGTTTGCCAGGCAATTGAGGTGAGTGATCCAGTCCAGTGTCCTGCCTTTGATATGAGTGGGCTCGTGAATAATGTGCGTGTGACCCAAGTCCGATAAGGTGTTAGCTAGGTCATGGGCGTTAGTGTTCTTAGGGTCGTTAAAACCAAGATTAAAGTCCCCAAGTAAGATCGTTTGAGAGTTGGGTTTGGTATCTGTGGTTATGAGTGATGCAATGTCCTCTATAAAGGAGGAGATGGGACCTGGTGGTCGGTAAATAAGGAGCATAGTTGCCGTGTGGTTAGGTGATAGGGGTAGCTTAATAGACAAGGATTCAGCAGAGGGGATTTGAGCGTCCTGGATGACTTTGATGTTGAATGTATTTCTGAATATGATGGCGAGTCCACCTCCCTTCGTTTGAGTGGTGTTTATGTTGCATCTAATAATAGCATAATCATTAGGTATAGCAAGGGCCAGAGAAGGACCGGAGGCAACATTAAGCCAAGTTTCCGTGACTGTGAGGAGATCGAGCTTTTCGTGAGATATAAAGTCAGCGATGTCGAGAGAATGGGCAGGAAGAGACCTAGCATTCACCAAAGCTGCTTTAATGAGTTTGTCTTTTTGGGAAGATTTTTCAGGTGGTATAGGTAGGTCGTGCAAATGGGTATGGGCTAACTTGACTGAGTCAGTGGTCGAATTGGCAGGGTTGTGGTCAGTATGCGAATGTTTCATGCTGCGGGCTCTTAATCTAAAGTTTCTGGTTAAGATGCTAGGGTGGAAAGAGCATGGAAAGGTAGGTAGGCTAGTTTTAGAATTCAATCTAATGTTTCTATTAGAAATGCTAGGGTGGTGGGAGCATGGAAAGGTAGGTGGGCTAGTTCTAGAATTTAATCTAGTGTTTCTAATAGCCATAGTACAAGGTTGGTTAGGTGTTGGTCTGGTAGCAAAGTGGCGTATCCAGAGTGCTGGATCATCCAAATACGGGTTAGCAGGTGTCATGGTACTAGGCCACGAGGTGAGGGTGGTGGTTAGCATGCGTGTGCAGGTGTAAGTGTCTTGACTAGGAAATGGATTAGGTTGACTAGTCCAACGTCTAGTGTAGATATACAGTAGGTGGATGAGAGTAGATAGGCACCAATAAATGATGTGGGCAGTGTTGCTAGTAAGCAGGGGTTGCAAGTGTGGTCTATTAGCGACCATAGGCACAACACAAATCAATCAAATGTGGTCTGTAGGCTGCCATAAGGCACAACACAAATCAATCAAATGTGGTCTGTAGGCGACCATAGGGCACAACACTAATCAATCAAATGTAGTCTGTAGGCGACCATAAGGCACGACACAAATCAATCAAATGTGGTCTGTAGGCGACCATAAGGCACAACACAAATCAATCAAATGTGGTCTGTAGGCGACCATAAGGCACAACACAAATCAATCAAATGTGGTCTGTAGGCGACCAAAGGGCACAACACTAATCAATCAAATGTAGTCTGTAGTCGACCATAAGGCACAACACAAATCAATCAAATGTGGTCTGTAGGCGACCATTGTAACGCTCACCTGATTCCCGCAGAGGCGCCGGTCTTGACTGGGTGAATGCTGTATCTTCAAAGGTGATGTGTAACACACGGTTGGCTCTTTGGGCTGGACCTCTGTGCACTGTATGTCTGACTCGAAGAGTAAGATGTCTGCAGATAGAAAATATGGGATTAATGAACTGGGGTTATTGGGTGCCTCTCTCCTCTTCCCTTTCTCTTCTCCTGAAGAACCCCAAAGGTTAACGCCCTCACCTTAGGTAAGTGAACGCCGAGCTCTCCATCTGCCTCGGGGCAGGGTGCCGTAACCAGTTTCTTCACTGGATAAGGGTGCAGGCCTCTTGACATCAGAGGACTGCTGTCCGTCGTTAACTGCACGATCGGTAAGTTCTGGGCACTTCAAATGTCTTAAAAGTCTTTTGTAATGATATCTCTTGTTTTGCAGGGTTCCGGCGATGGCGGATGGCGGGCTGATGAGAGTTGAGGATCGAACCCGCGTGAGGAATAGAAGCGCCTGGAAGCACGTAAGTAAGCGCTTGTAGCCTGCTTCACGATGCGCACTAACTGTCCCTTTTAACTTGCAGGTACAAGTTCGGAGCTTTAGAGAAGCTGAAGGGTGCTGGAAAACCCACTGGATTCGGCGTGGGAAGGAGTAATGGCACGTGAGTAATAAAGTTGCCCAATGTCTTTAAACACACCTTCTTTTGTCTTTCAGATGCGGGATGCAGCGCCGAAGGCCTCCGGAGCGTGCGAAGAGCTGGTAAGCTTTTGTCTTTCAGATGCTGGAATGCAGTGGGAAGACCTCCGGAGCATGGGAAGAGTAGGTAAGCCTTTGTCTTTCAGATGCCGGAATGCAGCGCGAGGCGTTGGTGACAGCCGATGGACCAGGTAAGAGATGCGCTGCCACTGAAGACCGTAGTGCTAACCTGTTCTTTCTTTGTCTTTACAGGTGCTGCTGAAGACTGGATTCCAGGATGGTAAGCCTTTGTTCCCTTAGGCCCAGCATCAGAAGCAGAAGACACGATGAGCGTTCTGCTGCAGAGAATGCAGAATAACGCAAAGCAAGATTCATCCATCGGGTGTGGTTTAAATAGCCTCCTGTAGTGCTTAGGTGTCTCCTTCCACAGCCTCGCCTAGGTAAGAAAAGAGTTCCTGCTTTCCAGAAGAGTTCCAGTGTTCTGAACCTAGGGAGTGGCTCCTGCCCCACCCAACAGGAAAAGTAGTCCCAAACAGAAGAGGATCAGGGGCTCAACTGGCAGGTAAGTAAGCAGCATGGTCTGCTGCAGGTAAGTCACCCAAGCATTATGAGCCCGGCGCTTCCAGCGCAGGGACTGGGCATCTTTATGAGCCTGGTGTCACTGGCACCAGGACAGTGTCCAAAAGGTCCCAATTGGGACTGGCTGGCACTCGGAACCGGGGTTATGGGTCTGCTTCCAAGGGAGTCGGACAAGTCCTGATCTTTTGGAAGCAGAGATCATGACAGCACCCCCCCTCAAGGCCCCTCCCAAACCAGGCTTCTCCGGGGGTTTGGGCTTGTTAGGAAATGTTCGATGAAATCTTTTGATTAGACGAGGGGCGTGGACGTATTCTGCAGGTTCCCAGGATCTTTCTTGGGGACCGTAGCCTTTCCAGTCAATCAGGTAAAATAGTTTAGATTTGGAGATCTTGGAATCCAGGATGCTTTTGACTTCAAACTCGAGTTCTCCATCAACTAGAATAGGTTTTGGAGATTTAGTTAGTCGGGTTTGAGGTTGCACAGGTTTTAATAGAGAGACGTGGAAGACCGGATGTATCTTCATGTGAGGGGGCAAGTCCAACTTGACCGCTACTGGATTTACTATGGTAGTGATGGAATAGGGACCAAGGTATCTTGGGTTGAATGTGCGTGGTCCTTTTAGAGGTAGATATTTGGTGGATAACCAGACTTGATCTCCTACTTGATATTGGGGGGCTTCCTTCCGATGTTGGTCTGCTCCTTTCTTGTATTGTTCTTTAGCCCTTTGAAGGTGAGAAACGGCTTCCTTAAAGGCTTGGGTGATTGTAGAATGCAGGTGGTCTACTGCTGGTGTTCCAAGATCTTGGAGTGGATCCAACTCCGAGGTTCGAGGGTGACTACCGTATAAAAGAAAAAACGGGGTCTTCCCAGTTCCCGAGTTATTGTAGGCATATTCGGCTATCCAAAGGATATCTTTCCAAGTTTTTTCAGTTTGTTGTAGCATGCAGCGCAAATACTGTTCCAGAGTTTGATTGGTCCTCTCGGTTTGTCCGTCGGTTTGAGGGTGGTGGTTGGTCGAAAGTCTCACATCAATTTGAGCCGACCGACAGCAACTTCGCCAAAAATGAGAAATAAATTGACTACCTCGATCCGAAATGAGAACTGAAGGAAAACCGTGCAGTCGGACGATGTTTTCGAGAAATTCTCGGGCCAGAGTTGCTGCTGTTGGTAAGCCATTGAGTAGAATGAAATGCGCCATCTTGGAGAATAGGTCCCCGATTACTAGGATCGTATTGTATCCGGAGCATGGAGGTAGATCGGTGATGAAGTCCATAGAAAGCGTATGCCAAGGGCGAGGTGGGATGTCAATAGGGCGTAAGAGGCCGGCTGGTTTTTCCTTCTGACTCTTGTTTTGGGCGCATACTCCACAGGACATTATAAAGTCTCTGATATCTTTTTTCCAAGACGGCCACCAGAAGTAGCGCTTGATCTTTTCCGAGGTCTTGGTCATACCGGGATGTCCTTCCATTAAAGAATCGTGATAACAAGAGATTACCTTTTTCTGTAAATCTGTGCTGGGCAGGTATAACCGTTCTTGGAAATATAATAGGTTGTCCTTCACCGTAAAGTCCTTTCCCTGCAGATGCCAATTCTGTATGTCTGCTGGAGTTACCAGTAGCCTGGCTTTATCCTTAACTTCCTCTATGGATTGTGTGGCGATTACACCTAGAATTCTTTGTTCGGGAATGATAGGTACAGGTTTAGGATTGATCAAATGTTCTTCCACTCCCATCCGAGAAAGGGCATCAGCTTTACCGTTTTTTGTACCAGGTCGATAGGTAATTATGAAGTCAAACTCGGCAAAGAATAGTGCCCAACGGAGTTGCCTAGAGGATTGAGCTTTTGCGGTTTTCAAATATTGCAAGTTTCGGTGATCTGTAATCACAGTAACGGTGTGTCGGGCCCCCAGAAGATAATGCCGCCAAGCCTTAAAGGCAGACTTGATAGCTAGAAGTTCTTTATCAGTAATAGTGTAATTGATTTCAGGAGGCGAGAATTTGCGGGACCAAAATGCCACGGGATGCAACTGATTGGTTACTGGGTCCTTTTGTGATAGAACTGCCCCCATGGCAAGGCTCGAAGCATCAGTTTCAACGATGTAGGGGAGTTCTGGGCGAGGATGTTTTAAGATCGGTGCAGAGATAAATCTAGTCTTCAAATTCTGGAAAGCTTGTTCCGCCTCGGTAGACTATTCAAAACGTTTGTTTTTCTTTAACAAGGCGGTGATGGGCTTGACTATTCGAGAGAATTTGGGGATAAACCTACGGTAAAAGTTAGCGAAGCCTAACATGCTTTGAACACCTTTTACGGAGGATGGCAATGGCCATTTGAGAATTGCATCAACCTTCTTTGAATCCATACGCACTCCGCTAGGTGATAATATGAATCCCAAGAATTCAACTTCAGTCACGTTGAAAACACATTTTTCCAACTTAGCGAAAAGTTTGTGTTGACGCAATCTCTCGAGGACCATTTTCACGTGTTTCCGATGTTCAGTTTCCGATGAAGAATAAACGAGGATGTCGTCAATGTAAACAACAACACACACATCTATGAGCTCTCTGAGGACATCGTTCATAAAATATTGAAAGGCGGCCGGGGCATTGCAAAGTCCGAAGGGCATGACCTGATATTCAAATAGCCCATACTTGGTGCAGAAGGCCGTCTTCCATTCATCGCCCTCTTTTACTCATACCAAGTGGTAGGCTCCTCTAAGATCCAGCTTTGTATATATGCATGCTTTTCTGACTTGGTCCAGGAGTTCAGGGATCAAAGGTAACGTATATCTATTCTTAACGGTGATCTGGTTCAGGGCGCGATAATCTATACAAGTTCTAAGGTCCCCTTCTTTTTTTGGAACGAAGAACAAAGCTGAGGAAGCAGGGGACTTGGAAGGACGAATAAACCCATTCGCTAGGTATTGATCCAGGTATTGTCGGAGGTGAAGATTCTCAGGCTCGGTGAGGGCATAAATTCTAATACAAGGAGGAGTAGATCCAGGTATCAGGTCTATCTGGCAGTCATAAGGCCTATGAGGAGGTAGAAAGTTAGCCTGATCCTCCCGGAAAACATCTTGTAATTCTAGGTATTCAGGAGGTAACTGGGGAGCCTCCGAGGAAATTGCTGCCAGTGCAACACCAGGTCGAGGGTGACAAGTAGAGACACATTCTGGAAACTGAACCGTTCTTGCTCGCCAATCGATCTGAGGATTGTGCTTCTCTAACCAAGGAATTCCTAGAATAATCTGGAACTGAGGGGCCTTGATCACATCGAACACGATCTTCTCATGGTGTCCATCTTGATTTATTAGCGTCACTTCTTGGGTGGTATGCGTTACTGGTCCGGAGGCTATCTCCGTACCATCCACCGTAGTAATGACGTCATTTACAGCCTTTGGACAAAGAGTCAGATTCATCCTCAAAACCATTTCATGATCCACATAATTGCCGATGGCACCGCTGTCGACGTAAGCTTCAATCGCATGTAATCGATCCGGATGTTCAGGGCTAATGAGGACCATAGGTATCACGAAATGCGAGGTCACGGAACTGGTTTTAACGCTCGGCAAGAGGACCTCTATTCTTGTCGGGCGAGGTTGTTTCCCTGCTCAGAGTTTGTGACCCTGGTAACTGCAGCTCCTACTGCCTTCTTGGCTGGTTTCACCGGACAGTCTCGAAGAAAGTGCCCCGAGTTTCCGCAATAGAGGCATAATTGCAGCTGTTTTCTCCTTTCCCGCTCCTTTTGTGTTAGTGGTCCTTTCAGGCCCCCTATTTGCATGGGTTCCCCGGAGTCTACTCCTTTGGTAGGAGTTGGTGGTTTGGAAAATACTCGAGCATCAAACTTGGAACGATCGGCCTTCCTGTTCTGCAGTCTGTGGTCAATTTGAACGACTAAGTCAATATAGTCCGAACAGTCTTGCGGGGGATTCACTACTTGGGCTAACAAATCTTTGAGCTCTCCACGTAGACCTCTATAAAACAGCGTAATCCTTTTGTCCTCAGGCCATCGAGTTTCCACTATCAGTCTGTTGAAAGACGCAATATAAGCCAAAAGGTCTTGATTACCCTGTCGCAATGAAAGGAGCTCATTGTCCAAGGCCTGCCCCTGTGAATGTCTTGCAAACAGTTTTTCCATACTGAGCTGAAAAGCTTGAAAATCATGGAGAACCGGATCATCTTGATTAACTAGAGGGATCGACCAGTCTGCCGCATTGCCACTAAGGTACGAAAGCACGAAAGCTACCTTAGCTTGATCAGTTGGAAAGGCTGCTGGCCGGCATAAGAAGTGCAACCGGCACTGATTAATAAATACTGCAGACCTCTTTGGGTCACCAGAAAATCGTTCGGGCGGAGCCAGAGGTAACTTCCCCGGTAGATTGATCTGCACTGGGTTCATAGAGGATGTTGAAGGAATATTTGCCCCTAATGCGGGTAACGGAGTTTGTCCGGCTTGTGACTGTAGCAATTGTCTAGCGAGATTGTCTGTTCGCTCCTTGGAAATAATCAGTTCCCTTCTTAGAGCATTCGTTTCCTGACGGGCTGCATGCACTTCTGCTCTTAGTTCCCCAAGTAACTGGGCTAGCTGGTCGGTATATGAGGTTTCCATAGCGCATGGGTGGGAGTTTTGCGGTAGGCTTTGCGTTCTGTAACGCTCACCTGATTCCCGCAGAGGCGCCGGTCTTGACTGGGTGAATGCCGTATCTTCAAAGGTGATGTGTAACACACGGTTGGCTCTTTGGGCTGGACCTCTGTGCACTGTATGTCTGAATCGAAGAGTAAGATGTCTGCAGATAGAAAATATGGGATTAATGAACTGGGGTTATTGGGTGCCTCTCTCCTCTTCCCTTTCTCTTCTCCTGAAGAACCCCAAAGGTTAACGCCCTCACCTTAGGTAAGTGAACGCCGAGCTCTCCATCTGCAGGGTGCCGTAACCAGTTTCTTTACTGGATAAGGGTGCAGGCCTCTTGACCTCTCAGGACTGCTGTCCGTCGTTAACTGCACGAACGGTAAGTTCGGGCACTTCAAATGTCTTAAAAGTCTTTTGTAATGATATCTCTTGTTTTGCAGGGTTCCGGCGATGGCGGATGGCGGGCTGATGAGAGTTGAGGATCGAACCCGCGTGAGGAATAGAAGCGCCTGGAAGCACGTAAGTAAGCGCTTGTAGCCTGCTTCACGATGCGCACTAACTGTCCCTTTTATCTTGCAGGTACAAGTTCGGAGCTTTAGAGAAGCTGAAGGGTGCTGGAAAACCCACTGGATTCGGCGTGGGAAGGAGTAATGGCACGTGAGTAATAAAGTTGCCCAATGTCTTTAAACACACCTTCTTTTGTCTTTCAGATGCGGGATGCAGCGCCGAAGGCCTCCGGAGCGTGCGAAGAGCTGGTAAGCTTTTGTCTTTCAGATGCCGGAATGCAGTGGGAAGACCTCCGGAGCATGCAAAGAGTAGGTAAGCCTTTGTCTTTCAGATGCCGGAATGCAGCGCGAGGCGTTGGTGACAGCCGATGGACCAGCTAAGAGATGCGCTGCCACTGAAGACCGTAGTGCTAACCTGTTCTTTCTTTGTCTTTACAGGTGCTGCTGAAGACTGGATTCCAGGATGGTAAGCCTTTGTTCCCTTAGGCCCAGGATCAGAAGCAGAAGACACGATGAGCGTTCTGCTGCAGAGAATGCAGAATAACGCAAAACAAGATTCATCCATCGGGTGTGGTTTAAATAGCCTCCTGTAGTGCTTAGGTGTCTCCTTCCACAGCATTGCCTAGGTAAGAAAAGAGTTCCTGCTTTCCAGAAGAGTTCCAGTGTTCTGAACCTAGGGAGTGGCTCCTGCCCCACCCAACAGGAAAAGTAGTCCCAAACAGAAGAGGATCAGGGGCTCAACTGGCAGGTAAGTAAGCAGCATGGTCTGCTGCAGGTAAGTCCACCCAAGCATTATGAGCCCGGCGCTTCCAGCGCTGGGACTGGGCATCTTTATGAGCCTGGTGCCACTGGCGCCAGGACAGGGTCCAAAAGGTCCCAATTGGGACTGGCTGGCACTCGGAACCGGGGTTATGGGTCTGCTTCCAAGGGAGTCGGGCAAGTCCTGATCTTTTGGAAGCAGAGATCATGACAACCATAAGGCACAACACAAATCAATCAAATGTGGTCTGTATGCGACCATAAGGCACAACACAAATCAATCAAATGTGGTCTTGTAGGTGACCATAAGGCCTGATACAATCAAATGTGGTCTGTAGGCGACCATAAGGCACAACACAAATCAATCAAATGTGGTCTGTAGGTGACCATAAGGCCTGATACAATCAAATGTGGTCTGTAGGCGACCATAAGGCACAACTCAAATCAATCAAATGTGGTCTGTAGGTGACCATAAGGCATGCTACAATCAAATGTGGTCTGTAGGCGACCATAAGGCACAACACAAATCAATCAAATGTGGTCTGTAGGTGACCATAAGGCACCACACAAATCAATCAAATGTGGTCTTGTAGGCGACCATAAGGAATGATACAATCAAATGTGGTCTGTAGGCGACCAAAAGGCACAACACCAAACAAACACGTGGAGTCTATGGTTGACCATAGGGCATGACATTGCCAGGTGTGGTCTATTACTGACCATAAAGGCAGGGAATAATCATGTGTAGACTGTTTAAAGACCATAAGGTGCTGTGGTCAGACTTCGTGGGTCAGGCACATTGGGAGTCTTGGCTTGTAGGTCTCAGGCTATACGCAGATTGAGGTAAAGAACATTGTTCGAATCACTGTGGGTGGAACGCCAGTAATGCTGGGTAGCTCCAGGAGCATAAGGGGGTCTCAGGACAGTATATAGGGTTATTGAGCAAGCAGGCTCAGTTCGGCAATGGTATGCATGTGTACTATGAGGGCAGTGTCAATCGGGATTCAGATGGGGCCAATGTACTTACAGTTGGTAAGCACTGCTGGACGTTCCTTGCCGGTGTTGGGAGAACAGGATGGCCGGTGCCGACGCACATCGACAAACAGGGGCAAAGAGGGCCTTAGATGGCCTTCGGTGGGCCGGCTCTTCCGCCTGACGGCGGATATGGGCAAAATTTCAAACAAAGGGTTGCTTAGCAACCAGAGGGAAGCCAGCCTCGTTGTGGCGCCGCATCGCGCCCGACATTTTGTTTCGAAAATGAATGTCGGCGCGGATGCAGGCGCAGGACCCGGGCTGCCAAAGGTGAAAATGGGCAGGTATGGGTAAAATCTCACCAGATATGTGGATTAAGCAACCACGGCATCTGGATCAGAAGAAGAGGGGCATCTGGAGGCCAGGATGACTCTGATGATGATATTGCATGGAGTGGCATGGGCACTGGATGGCGTTCGCCGTTGTTTGCAATGGCGGATGCGCTGATCCTCTGGTGTTGCTGTGGGTGGGGCTCCTGCCCTCGCCACCTGGGACTGTGATTATTATACCTCAGTTGCTACTCAGTTTACTGACCTCAGAAGGATGTTAGCCAATAAGATAGCTCAGCTGGTTCAGCTCGTTGCTGCGATCTTTGCGTGATATGTAGGTTGCCGGTTCAAATCCTGGCAAGGTCAACTTAGCTTTTCATGCTTTCTTGGTCGACAAAGGAGTACCAACTTCAGCTTGGTGATGATTGTGATGAATATGAGATTAGGTATAGAATTTAGCATTTAGTCCTTGCCTCTCTGCACTGTTGTATCATACCACTGGCATACCATTAGGTAGTAATAGCTCCAGGAAATGAGTACTTTCATTAAATATCAAAAGACAATTCTGCTTTCGAACCTCAAAACACACAAAACAATTAATGTTTGCTTTACTGTGTAATTGGCTAGGTTTTTGTGTTTTCAGCATTTAAATATATACAGGAGAGATCAAATTGGCCAAACCTTAGAGAAATAAGGAAAGGTGTATTCTGTCACAATGCAGAAAAGTGCTGCTTGGTAATGATTTCCATACAGTTTTTGTACAAGTCGGCTGGTTTTCCCATTCATTTTACTCTTTTACAAAGGACAAAAGTCATTTTTACTCTCTTGAAATCACATTTACTCTCAAAGCTTAAAAATAGGGAGTAAAATACTACAACCTCAAATTTCTTATCTGGAGCGCTGGCTGCAGCAAACTCAGTGCAGACTCTAGCAGAGCGGCCTGAACACAAAGAATGGACCCTTCGCACAGCATTTACAGAGAAATTGGCAGTAGACCGAAGTCTAGCGGTCCAGATGTCATAATCCACCAGTGCAAAGACCAGCAGAAAAGCCCAGAAGCATAAGAAGAGGCATGCCACGCTTATCTATGATCTGAAGCATACTATATTTTAAGTCTACAAGGGCGGATTCTGTGCCGAGAGCGGCTCTAAATCCAGATTGGTTGCAACCAAGTGGATTATGTTTCTCTAAGTTAGGCTGTATCTGTATGTATGGCACCTTATCAAAAATCTTCAATAATAGCACATTTTTTATCAGCAGGAAGTTAATCACTAGGCTAGGGTCAAGGGAAGGCCTTTTTAGCAAAGGAGTTATCCAAGCTTGTTTGATCGAAACTGGTACAGAGGCGCGGTGCCAAAGGAAACATTCATACATTTGGTAATACATGGAATAAGAGAGGCAGCACACTCCTTAACAATGGCAGCTGGACATGGGTCTCCTTTGCAGATTGTGGGCTTAAATGAGGCTATGATGTCTTCAAGCTCCTGTTGCAGTTCTGCAATGAAATATCTACCTTTCTCAGCTCCCACTGTGGGCTGAGGGGGAACCAGTTGAGAGGTATTCTCGCTGCCTTTGGGATCTGCATGCCAAGGACAACAAGGACACAGCACCTTGCGGAAGACTCCATGGCACAGAGGTGACAGGATCGGTGCCAGTGAAGACTCTACCTGGTATCAGAGAACAACAGAATGTCACAAGGAAAAGTGCAGAGAAGGGGAGCAGTGGTGGCCACCAGTTGCCAGTCTATTTTATCTGAAATAGTCATCTTGAATATGCAGAGGGGTTAGTCAAGAGGCGGGTGGATACAGATATGATGCAAAGGAGCTTGGCCAGGAACAAGGCATTCACTGTAGTAACTGGATCAAGCATTTTATGTACTATTCTCAAAAGGTCTAAAACTCTGACCCTGAAAAAATTGAAAGAGTTGCATAATCCTTTAACAATGCATCATTGAAAGTACAAGGGAGAACAGCCTCTGAACAAAAAACTGAGCATAACCAGACATAAACAGGGCTTTAAGGCTTTTCGCAAAGCAAGTGAATAATGAAGACATCTAATAGAGGTAGGCAGGGAATTCTAAGCCTGCAGAGCCATCAGAACAATGCTTGGGCACAGAGACAGGAAGTGGGGAGCTTTGGGATGTTTAGTGTTAAAATATCCAATCAGCAAGTTCCTCTTAGACCACTACAAATCAGCAGCTTGCCTAACAAATAAGTTGCTCCCGCAAGGGAGCCTTGCAAGTGATGCATCAGATCTTGAAAGGAAGTGTGCTTGAGCATGGGCTGTGTCATGAGTTGGGAAGATCATAGCACACGGACACAAATCACTCTGATCTGAATGGGTTTGACTCTTGGGTTCAAAGGGTGGAGTAGGTGTTGGGAAAATGGTTATCAGCAAAAATTGAATGGTCCAGTTGTCGCCAGCATGTCACACCATCAAAAGTAATCGAAGCACACATATGACTATAAACAAAAGTAAATACTTATTTTCAATTAATGGCGGAGCTGGAAGCTGAGGTGGAAGCAGTCTGGTGCAGTCCCTCTGTGTTGTGCAGTCTGTTGTCCATTACTACTGGTGCCTGTGGGAGGAGACTACCCCTGAGAAACCACCATACACCGCGGAGCGGCCGCGGAGCTGGAAGCTGAGGTGGAAGCAGTCTGGTGCAGTCCGGGGCAGCACGGTGCAGGGTGCCCCCCCAAAGAATGGAGGACGCAGGGCGTTGTTTGGGAAGCCAACGATCAAGCCGAGAGGATTCCGACTTGGATATGAGGAGCACTTTGAAGCATCCACCCCGACAGCGACAACAACCCCCAGCTCCTGTGTCACCAATTAATACTCTGTCTAAGACAGGTATGCAACAAAATGTGTTTCTTTTTCCAACACTGGCCCCTATTAATACTGGTACTTCAAGTGTGCGCGTTTCGCCACTATACTTGGACAAAGCAAACAAAAGTCTACTAAATGATCCTCTGAACTTGATTGAGGATGAGAATGTCGAAAAACCTTGACTCAGACTTACATTTTGAATTAGAAAATCCCGCACTTCCTCAGCCTCCCCCCACAATCCTAATGCCCATCTGACCTGATGGAGGACTTGATGGGTCGGGGGAGGCGGGAACGGGGACCCGCTTGCTCTCCGCTGCGGCCGGAGCCGCGAAGCCGCTTGGTGCGAACGAGCGGCTGCCCCTCCCGTGGGAGCTGCTGCTGTCTCTGCGGGATTCTCCGAGGATTCTGGCGGGTGGAGCTCCTGGGTGGGGGCAGGAGGGAGCACCGGGGCTCCTCCCGCATTGGCGCTGTGTGCGGGAAGGACAGAGGGGGGCGAGGAGCTGCCGGAGGAGGATGGATGGGCGGAGACCCCGAGAATGATTCCGGCAGGAGCCGCGGCCGGAGTGGCTCTTGCGATGAGTGGGACGGGCTCGTTTCTGGTGGCCTGGGAGGGGCCTGAAACTGATGTATGCATGAATGTGTCCCAGGAAGCCCAAAAAGCGTTAGAAGTAATAGCAAATTCAAAAAAACCCGACAATGGTCAGCATAGAGATCTATCCCTTGATGACAAGACCAGATCTGATTAGCCCATGTGATGAGATCATGCAGGATAACGCAATATTGGCAATTGATATGCAAGACTCAGAGGGCAATGATAAAAACGAAGCAAATGCTGACGCAGAAAACGTGCTTGGTGAATGCAACATGAGTGGACCTGGGGATGCATTTAAGAATAACAATTCTTCTCCAGTACGGGACGAACCCCTGATCACGAAAATTTCAGTTAAACCCACCTGAAAAAAACTTGCTCTAAAAGGCAGAGCAAAAAGAACAACGATACTGACGCAAAATGCGTATCAGCAAAAAAACTCATTGCCAATAAATAAGAGAGTACTACGTAAGATCATTCCAGGAGTAAGGACAACATCTGTGGCTTCCTATTCTGTGGTAAGACTCTTTCAAAAATCATTAATAAAAGATCAAATTCAGGCGGAGGAAGTGTCTGATGCAGACCTATTAGAAGGGGCTAATGTGCCTACTAATGAGAAGCCACATGGAGAGGGTTCTGTCTGGCCAGGCACAGGAGAGAACACTCCACGTACAAGTTTAAAAACTGGGACTCTGTATTTTAAAGATCCTGAATTACATCCTAGCAGGGGCTATCAGACCTTATCTACCCCAAATAAGCAAGTACTGGAGAAAACATTGGCGTCTTCAATATACAGTCCTGCCGTTAGTAAAAACTACACGGCAAATGGTTGTGTTTTAGACTTGCAAGAAAACACTAAGATGAACATAGACAAGGGCATAGATTCAATCACCACTCAGGAAGTAATTGAACCACCCCTCTGTGGCAAAGATCTGCCTCAGAGAGAAATAAACCTGGCACATACCTTACAGGAGACACCCCTGAGGAGTGAGGCTCAACAGAAGGTATCGGCAAGAGTCGCACTCGAAGAGCATAACCAGGTAGAAAAGCCTATAAGGAATAAAGAGCCAGGAGTGAATAACACGCCCTGTCCCCACCTGCATTCCCCGCTTCGAAGTAGAAGATCTTCAACTATGACGTCTAGCGGACATCTTCTCCATAATGTCAGCTGTAACAATTGCCCTTGCACCTTTTTGTAAATTATACGAATTGATTCATGACACCTTAAAGGATCATACAACTTTGGCGGCAATGCTGCATACAAAAATGATCTACATTGAAGGGTACATTACGGCTTTGGAAGCGAGGGGTGGGGGGCTCGAGTCAACTAATAAACCACATGGTGATAATACAGGAAATTTTGAGCAACCAGCTGTGCCAGACGGGGATAAGCCGACTCGTGGGAATACTTCGACTGCTGTACAGACTGAGGAACTAGCAAAAGCAGCATCAAACATAATCGGTGCAGAGGATGGACAACTGGCGAGTGAATTAGGGAATGAAACAATCAAACTGAACTCCACAGTGGAATCCTGTGAAGCCCTGAAGAAAGCCCTCCTCCCCCAACAAAAGCATGGAAGCAACAGAGGACTCCTCACCCGCCTATAACTAAAAAACTACCATCTAATGGATGTGTAATCATGTCTATGGAAAATAGTACACCGGCTACGATTGAAATCGTAGAAGAACAGGAAACCGAGTCTCAAATTATGCTTCCGGGGCAAACCCCACACGGTCTTCGGAACAAAGCGATTTAGACCCACAAGGGAAGATCCCAAAATTATACCCGCTGTTAGCAAAGGGAAAAAGACTCACGAATAAGCAAGGGGTCCGAGTGGTAACAGTAGTAGATCAGCCCTCGAACTCTGTTCAATCAAAGGGCCAAACAGAAAATCAGAAAACAAAAGCCTGCTCTGGAAAAGAGGCAAGAAATAAATCTGTGGTCTTCCAGGTTTCGGAACCATCCAATCTAGAAGTGAGACTGGCTGACAGTCTAAACAAGAAACATCTGGGAACCGAAGACCCAGAAAAGAGTATTGACCTCTTGGATCTATCGGTATATTCGGTGGAAAGCTCAGAATTGGATACCTCAAGAAAGATTCAACAAATAAGGGCTTTGGAAAAAGACTGTGGCAATGAAGAAAACTTTGACACTCAACAATGGAGTCCATACCTCACTTTGGCAGAAAGACGGGAAAAAGTATTAAAAGTTTCCGCAGGAAAGAAAGGTCTGAGCCTGCACTCTCTGGAAAGTGAGAACATAGAGAATGATCATAAAGGGAGAATAAGGGCCCTTCCAGCAATAAAACCAAGGCCTAGATCACCCTGCATTAACAGAGAGATTAATACCCGGACTCGGGAGGTGGCTCATCCAGCAACTCAAAATAAAAAAGAGGACAAGAGAAGAGTTACACCGGAACAAAATAGGGGACAAAATTCAAAAGATGAAAGAAATCAAGCCAAAGACAAAGAAAAGGTTACCCATTCCCTGTACAGCAAAAAGTTAGGTAGTGAAAGGACTTTTAAGCTGGAACGGGTAGGGGATATTCGAGATAATTTGATCTTGAATCGGAAAAATATTTTGGCATTAATTTACTGCATTCCAAAATTGAGGGAGATCAACATGGAAGATATAAAAATTGTGGAATTTAGCTCTACTGGCAAAATAGATTGTGTTTACTTGCATATTCCTTCCCCTATAATTAGATCAATGTTGATTTCGGAACAAGAAAGTTTTAAAATGTTAGGCTATGACCTGTGGGACTGTCAACAGGGGCAAAATGACAGCCCGCCTTTAAGGCAAGGGGGATTGTCTACTTGCCTTGAAGAGCCCGCATTTTGATCAACTAAAGGGCCGACACAAGGAAAGGAAGTCATTATGATTGAGAAGCCGACTAGTTCCCTTGAAAGGGTCGCTCAAAACACTAAGCCAAATAAATTGAGCCAGTTTGGAAATATTCATCAAGATGCTGTGAATAACGACAGATATCCAAAAGTCCCTCTTCAGAGGATAAAAATTACATTTGCTCAAGAAGTTACCGAAACGGACAACGAACAAATAGCTTCAAATAAAAAACCTGAGGTCGGGGACGAAGACGAGCATGCAAATTGAGCGCGGACTTCGAAAGCCCTAGTGGAAAGAAGCTAGCCATGCAAGGCACTGAAGGAGAGAACGCTGGAAGCTGTGATTGATCGTCGGAAGCCTTGGGAAATGACAATATCGTCATGGTCTGCTGGAACACTCGAGGGTTCAGCCATTTCCTGGCAAAGAGCAATGTCAATTTAGGGGAGTTTGATATCATATGTCTTCAAGAGACGTGGTTAACTAAGAAATCATTCTTAGAGGGTTATGAAACTTATCTGTCCCCAGCTGTGCGTTCGGAAAAAGGACGTCCTTCATCAGGTTTGCTGACCGCTATTAGATCTGGATCAGGAATAGATTATGTAAAATCGGTGATCTCAAACATCCATTTTCAAGTGTCTCTTCTGAACTGGTCAAAGCAACAGTTGGAAAATAGCCAACACAATGTAAAGTAAGAAGAAATAATCTTGTTGAACACATATTGGAATCCTGCTGCGATTAAGAATGAGGACTATCTAGAAATGGCAGACAATATCTTGGAAAGAATACACCTGGAGTGGATGCCGAAATTCATTATTCTGTGTGGAGATCTTAACGCGGTCTGCCCCAAATCTAAATCACAGCTGGAGATTGGAAAGAATGTGCCACTGAACATGGTACGTGGACATCTATGGATCACGGCAATGACTTCTTCGGATCTCCAGAGTTTAGAAACATCAATACTCAGAAATAACCCGAGAATACCGACATGGTAAAGAAATAACTCGACATCCAATTTAGACCATATATTTGTTTCCAACGAGCTGCTAAAGATCATAACTGAGTATGAGGTTGTGAGAATAGTCAATAGCGACCACAATCTCTTAAAGGTAAAATGGACCTGTATAAGAAAAGCTAGATCGAACATGGCAGCGGAGATTGAGACGTGTAAGAGTGGCACAAAGCTAGGATTGTCAGCTAATGCAGTCAAATAACTTACAGACACATATATAAACACCTGTAGGACAAACCAATGAGTAGGCCTGAAAAACAACATCGATTATCAACCCCTGCTAGAAGTCTACGAAGTCAGAAGAAAGGCTTAGCCAAATAATAAGATAAAAACCCATCTACATGAATTTAACAAAGGTATTGTGGAAGAGAGAAAAAAATTAAGGAAACTAAAGCGTCAAGTAAATAAAGCAACCACTCCTGAATTGGTAAATGAATTAAAAGTAGCAACAAGGTCTTACAAAACCTGGCTAAAACAACATAGAGAGAACATTAATTAAGCTGATGCTGCTGGTATGTTGAAGACACTGTGTAGTAGGAAAATTAGGGACTTCTGGACTCTAATTAGAACTACTTCAGAGTCACAAAACAACTCAATAAAAAACTTTGTGGGAGAAGAAGCCTGGTCGGCCCACTTCACAAAGCTATTTCAGAAAGTTGGACACCCTTTCCTTCCTAAACAAGAACAGGCAAACATATCTCTTAACCATGACTTGTTAAAACCATCATGGGAGAACATCTGGGACCAGGAGGACATAAAGAGAAAACATGTTCAATTGAGCAATTCAAGTTCCCCAGGGCTTGACGGCATTACTAACGCAGATTTGAAGGAACACCTTATAGAATGGACTGACGTCATCCATGAGGTAATAAAAAACTGCATCAAAACAAGATCTACCTGCTTCATGGACGACAGCAACTATTGTTCCGATTTACAAGTCGGGACCTAGAGACCAACCGAAGAACTACCGACCAATCGCACTAATAGATGCAGTTGGGAAGGTGTTTGGTTCACTGTTGCTGGAAATTTTCCGAAAATGCTCTAGGACAATGGGACATGAGGACCCTTTACAATCTGGGTTTGTGAAAGACGGGGGAACTGCTCCAAACATTCTTCTATTAACCACTCTAAAGAGTAAGATCCAGGGAGGAAGTGCGAAGATCCATCTTGCTTTCATTGACCTGGTCCAGGCTTTTGACCAGGTCAATCGTGAAATTCTTTGGGAGAAATTAACAACAAGAAATTGCCCGGAAAGCATTTTAGGGCCTATTAGAGCCCTTCATCAAGACACTTCCATTAGAGTGCATTTAAACCAAGGGGGATTGTTATCTGAGTTAATTCCAATGGCAAGACGAGTGAAACAAGGGTGCCCTCTTGCACCAACACTGTTTAACTCATACCTATGGGATATTGAAGAAAGCGATCAGGAGTTCCGGTCTTTCCCCCCAACAGTAGGGAAGGTTAAGATACCGAGATTGCTTTATGCAGATGATCTCATTTTGATGGATTATACCCCAATTGGCCTCCAACGTCAATTAAATGAATTGCCGATTTATATAAAGAAGAACAACTTAGAGATCAATAAGGCCAAAACCAAAGTCATGACTATGGAGAAACAAAACACCCGCATTGAGACCTTTAGCTGGTCCCTGGAAAGGGAGAAGATAGAACAAGTGAAGACATTTAAATATCTGGGGGTAATCCTTAGTAATAACAAACAAGAGCATCCAATGCAACTCCACCACTTGGAAAAGGCAAGAAAACTGGCAAGTCAGGCAAAAGTAATTGACAGAAGATTTGGTCGATTTACAGCAATCCCACTGACCCAATTCTACAAAGGAAAGGTGGTTCCTTCTCTGATTTATGGCGCGGATGCAATGCTGTCTATACCGCAAGATTTCTGGAAACGTTTAGAAGGCCTGTTTTGGAAAAACACGCTGAACTTACCGCTATCAACACCGGTAAAGACTATACGTCAGGAACTCTGCTTGCAATCATTGGAATCGATGGTTGCTAGAAACTCATTAATGTTATACAGGAAGTCCCTGACCAAAAATTGTCCGAACGTAATGTCCATCATCCACACGGAAATTAAAGATCAGAAAAGTAAAATCCTGATGCTCTGGATGAAACAACATCAAAAAATCCTTGCAGAAATAAACAGTTCTGAAGAAGAACTCATTCAAAACCCGAACAAAGTAAAACAAAAAATGCGGGAACAAGATTGGATACGGACTACATCACTGGACCAGAGAAGTAAACTGATAAGCCATTTGCTAACAACAACACGAGGCCTAAATGACTTACCAAAATACCTAAAGAAATTCTCAAGTAAGACACGAATGAATCTCTTACCAACGAATGAGATCAGAACTATAAGGAAATTAACATTGGACACTAGTTGCCGGTTTTGTAAAAACAAGACGCAAACAGAAACACTCCGGCACTTATTACTATCGTGTACATCCCTGTCAAGGTTGAGAATGGCACACTTGGGTTATTTACTCAGGGAGTCAAGAACGTGCGACAAAGAGGATTGGTGGAACCGCTTAATAGAGGGGGATAAAACCAGTCATGTGATAGCGGTTGCCCAGTTCTTTATGAACTTGAAGCTCCAAGACTATAAACTGGAACCAGGTCGTGGGCTGTGATTTTGAAGAAACTGTTTGTTTGATTTTGGATTTAAGGAATAATCTATTAGAAGAAGAGAAGGGAATGAGGGAGTTGAGAATCACATTCTCTATTCTGTTTTTCTTTTCTTGTAAACATTTTTTGTAAATTGTAACAAGTAAAATAAAAAAATAAAAAATAAAATAATGGCCACCCCCGAGTAAAGGGTAACCCTGGGGTTGGTCTGTCCCTATTGTCTTCGGGAAAGTTCCCCTCCTCTTGACAGGTATTCTCCCCACAGCTCATTTTCTCCTTCTCCCTAGCTTCTGAATAAGGAGTGGGCTGGGTGGAATGCCTATTGAGTTTAGCAAAAACTCTAAAAGGATATTCTAATCAAAATGTGGGAGGAAGGTGGTACAAAGCAGGTTCACTGAGAGGAAGGAACACAGTATAGCAAGTTCAATGGGAAAGTCTACTCAAGAAGGACCTGATGTCCAGAGCCCAATGCCTTTTCTAGTTACGAAAATCCTGCGTGCCCTCCCAGGACAGGGTTTTCTGGTTCCCTATGGTCACAGAGATTTGTAAGCGCCATAGCACACTTCTTTATCAATATCGCCCCTTCTGTCTTTATCTTTGTCTTTATCCTGTGGATGAGGCGACGGACCTCAGACGGCTTTCCCGGGCAAGCTATGTATTGCATCCCTCTTGTCCTAGAATTTTCTGTTGGCTACTATGGGCGGGAATTCTCCTCCATCCCCAGGCATATCTGGGTAGGATTTTCTACCCCGCTTCTCTTCTTGAGTTCTCAAGGGGTTGCAGGGTTATCTTAGTTGGGCTGTGAGCCTGTACCTGCTACAGCTGGCTTTCTATGAGCACTTCCTCTTAGGGCTTGATCCTCATTGCATTCTGGGCCCAGGTTCTCAGCAGGCCACCTAGTCTAGTCTGTCTCTTGAACCTGGCCTGCTATAGGCTGTAGCTTACCTGGCCCTGCCAATGTTTGGCCAGCAAAGTTTGTGCTGCCCTGCTTCTCCATTTCTCGGCAATATAGCAACACTCCCTCTCTTTCGAACGGCATCCTAACAGCCTCAACTTCGCAAGGTTACTACTTCTCTTTACATATTTGCTGTTGGAGGGACTGTCCTAAGGTATGATCTCTTTCACGGGTTCGTTTCCCGTTAGGATTTTGCTTCATGATATTTCTATCTCTACTTGTTCCATCTCCCCATGTGCCTGCCATCTACTCCCGTCTGTGTACAGATGATGTGCGCGATTCAGTAATAGCAGTTGGCCCATGCCAAAGGTGCTACTGTCCAAAGCTAGTAGAACTCTGTACTCCATGTTGGGATCAGGCAGAGCAGCCATGGTCGATCCCTGATCAGTGCTATGGCTCCCCTGTTAGTCTGTGAATGTATTTCTCTCATGTCAGCATTTTTGTGCGGGTTTTTTTTATTTATTTCTTCAGGGTTTTCTCCCTCCTGCTGTGGGGAAGACTTGGGGAGTCAGTGATATGCCATAATTACCCGCTCTCATAAGAACCATGTCCCCTTGAATGACGTGGGCTCTTTTTGGTGATTGTGGCACGGGTTGCGCTATCAGCTGGCCCAGGGAAGAGCTGGCTGGGCTTTGGAGGAAGGGTGGTCCTCTGTATTCCGTACCAAGGGATCGCGGCACACAGCACTCGGCTCTCCATTGCCCCCAGAGTAACACAGCCTCCATTTCTAGGGAAAAACCAGGTGACCTCATTGCAGTACCCGGTGAAAAGAAATCGAAATAGGTGCAATGTGCCTGAACTTCTATATCCGAGTAAGATCTCATCATTTGTGTAACATGACCCCTAATTAAGATTTGAATCAAGCGAAAAGGCCTACGATGAAGCAGGGAACACCAAGGAAAAGGTGATGCCTAAGCAAGAGAGAGTCAGAGGACCTTTAATCCTGAATAAAAGAACAAAACACGGAGTAAGATACCAGAAGAACCTCCGTTTTTGTGGGATACAGTTTTCAAGAAAGGAAAGACACCCAGTCTTCGAGTGCAACGAGGCAGTCCATCAGGTGGAGGATGGCTCTTTGAGATGTTATAGTGCGTGGTCAGCATGCTGGTGCATGATGAGGCATGGGCTAGCAAGCAGATCTCACAGAGGGTCCATGCAGATGGTAATGAAGAAAAGCCATAGAATTGATCCCTTTGGCTGTGATGGGAAGAAGCAAGTTTGGAGTAGCAAGGGGATTGGCAAGGGGCAAGTGATCTCACCTGGTTACTATAACCTCATTAGAATCATCCAGGAAAGATCTGTGTCCCACTGACAGGAGAGGCCATTGAAGCGTGACCTTGCTGTCAGCATTAAGTGAGCAGAACCAATCACGTGTGCCACAGACGGCCTCCTAAAGACAGTTCGTGTTCTTGAATGGATTGAATGGGGAACTAAGGGCTGACCCTTTCTCCCACACATACAACTAGGAAAACGCTCCCTGACCCAGGTGCTAACACTCTCACCCAGCCACCTTACACACACATTCACAACACAGTACCACTTTCTCTTACCAACCAACACCTCACCTTTTCTGAAAATTGCTTCTGCACTCCTGTCTTTCATCCTTCTGGTCTCTTGGTATGCTGTCTCCTCCTCGCCCGACCACAGCCCATCAACCCACACCTTCCTTTTTCCTGCTCCCAGCTTTATCCTCCCGCTCCTTCTCCCAATGTTCCTTCCCCACTGGTTCTCCAGGCCAATCCTATCTGCTCTTCCCTCCCCGGGAGGTGTGACATACAGGAGAACACATGAAAGTGGAGCTAAGCACCTCACCCTTCTTCCTCCTGGTTTTGCTGAGCCCACTTAATGGCGGCCCGCATTGAGCAATCTTCAAGCTTATGTCAGGGAGCCACGCTGCGGCACAATTACAGGTAAGTTGTTGAGTACTCTTCGTATCTGAGAGCCGCTCCGTGACATAACTGCATGTGATGGGTATGCTAGAGTCCTTGTCATGGAGCCATGCCATGGCTGCTCTATTGCTGTGTAGAGTTAGGTATGCTGGTGGCGTGAAGTGCTCCTCGCTGCCGCATACTGTTGCCACTGTGCTGTTTAATGGTTCTTTTTCTTCCTGTGTTGCAGGGGTTGACTTGACAGGAGATGTCCCATGGGAGGCTCTGGTGGGCTGTTACATTGTGGGCAATCCTCTGGGAATGCTGATATATGTAGTTTCCTAAAATGAGAAGAAAGAGACTGACCAGCATCTTTATGCTGAGTTATGAGGTGGTTACGAGTGGTACTGGCCAGACACATATAAGCACTTAGAGAGGGGACAGGAACACGAACCTCCCTCCTTATCCCCTGGGCCACTAGCTACCTGGGGATATCGGAACAGGAAATCAACATTTGCTTGCTTGGTCTCAACCCTTTGTTTGACTCAGAGGGAGTAAGGCTGTTGGGTCAATAACCATCACAGAACACCGAGGTTATAGTCTATTTCAGTTCATCCAGACCAATGGGGCATGATCTGCGACAAGCTTAAACTGGCAACCTGTCAGGTAATATCTCAGGCTAGACACAGGCCACTTTATTGCTAGACATTCCAGTTCTACCACTGAGTAGTTTTTTTTCTCTTGGGAAGAGCTTCCTGCTGATGACCTTTATATGTTTCTCTTCTCCAGCCTGTATTTTTGACAATACTGTGCCCAGGCCAATGGATAGGGCATGTGTTTGTAAGGTTAATTCTTTGCTGAAATATGGCATGCTCAACACTGAGCACTTACAGAGAGCGTTCTTAAGGCTATTGAAGGCTTCTTGATCCCATTTGATGATGTTGTGGGCTGAGCATTGACTAGTTTATCGATTTCTGATCGGCTCGCTCTGACAAATTGGGGATGAACCTCCTGTAAAGGCCCACAATGCTTAAAAAGGCACCGATGTCTCTTTTGGTGATGGGTCTTGGAGCTTTTACTACTGCCTCCACTTTAACTTGTTTGGTAGTACTTGCCGATTCCCTTCATGGAACCCGAGGCGCTTTATGAAGGATTGGGCCAGATGACATTTGACTGGATTGGCAGTAAGAAGGGACTTCCACGGATGGTCACACACAGTGGTTACGTGATTTAGATGACCATCCCAGGTTGAACTACACACACCAATAACATTGAGATATGCCCCAGAAAATGTGCGGCATGGCGCTAGGACTTGGTCAGGTGCTTTGTGAAGGCCAAAGGGGAGTACCAGTAATTGAAAAAAACACTTCTGGTGTCGAAATTATGGTTTTAGGTTTGGCTTCTTCCTAAGGGGGAATCTGCCAGTAGGACTTGGTCAGGTCTAAGGTTCAGATGAATTTTGCCTTCTCCAGCGTCTCCACAAACTAATCGATTTTAGCATCAGATAAATATCAAATTTCAAGATTTAATTGAGACGTCTGAATTCAATGCAGAATCTCCATGTATTGTCTTGTTTGGGGATGAGGACTGTTGGTGAAGACCATTTGCTACGTGACCTCTGGATTACACTGAGGTACAGCATGTTCTTATTTTCTTCTTTGATTATTTGTTTTGTCACTTCAGCAACTGATAAGGTTTAAGGTAAGGCGCAATATGCTTTTCTGGTGTTGTCTGGATTTTTTTAAACATTCTTTTTATAATAATAATTTGGCATTTATATAGCGCTACGAACCCGCATGTATCTGAGCGCTGCTTATTATTACCCACGGTGTGTGGTGCTTATTTATCGACCTCGGAAGGATGAAAGGCTGAGTTTGGCCGCGCCGGGATTCGAACCTGTGCTAGCAGGCTCTGCACGGATGTCAAAGCGAGCGCTCTACTCGCTGTGCCACTTGACCGGCTTTTATGCGCCCTGGTTTCGGGGCAAACACGTCCTGGTATTTCCTTAGCAATCAGGCTAGTTCTTGGTAGTTGGATGTGTGGAGACCAACCGGCATGGTGACTCTGGGAACTTCTATTGGTAGAGGAGTCTCTCAGGTGTTGTTGGCATACAGAGGCAAGAGTTGCAGATTACTGTTCTCCCTCCACGCTTTCGGTTTGTTCACATGATAGAAATGGAATGGCTTATATGCATCAGCTTGTCTCACCTTGTAGGTGAGATGAGATACAGCCACTGTCACGATGTATGGCCCATGCCATCTAGTTAATAGTTTGTTTTGGGGGTGGCAGGCAATTCCATCCCAACATAAAAGGTACACAGTCTGGTGTCTTTGTTAATGCTTTTTCTTGTCCATGTTGGGAATCCTGCAGGTGGGCTCTGACCAGACTCCTCACTTTCTCCATATATTCATTTGTGTTCTGCACTATTGCATGGCCGCTTGTCTGCTATTGCCTGGTCCTTCCCATTCTCCTTCATGATGTCAAGTACATCATTGGGGTTCCTGCTATACACCAATTTAAATTTTGAGAAGCCTGTGGAGGATTGTGGTGTTTACCGGATTGCAAACAAGGGCCAAGGGATCAAATCATCCCAGTTTCTCCAGTTTTTGGCAACAAGTCTTTGTAGGATCTGTTTTTGGGTCAAATTGAATTGTTCCATAAGACCATTGGTCTTGGGATGGCATATCGAGGTCAAGAGGCTTTTAATGTTCATCAAGGCCTTCATGTCTCACAAATTGAATTTACATGAAACTATTGCGCTGGCCAGTCAGGATTTTACCAGGGAATCCCACCCGGGAAAAAGGTATGAGAACCTTGAGGATGGCCTTGGAAAGGTCTCTGGACGTTGAGTTGCGTAGTCTAGTATTAAAATGAAGTAGCAATTTCTACACTGCAATGTTTCCTAGGGCCCAACTATGTCCATGCCAATCCTGTACAAGGGCACTTCTATGATTAGCAATGGCTGCAGTAGGGATCGGGGTACCTTATCCGGAGGTGTCTTTTGCCAGATGGGACAGGTGGCATAGCAGTATTTGACCTCTGTGTATAACCTGGGCCAACAGAACCTGCTGAAAAGAGTCTATTGGGTTGTCTCGAATCCCAGGTGCCGTGATGTCAGGTTGGAGAGGGCCAACTGCAGAACCGCCCTTAAAAACTGCTCGCCATAAACAGTTGGTAGATGTTAGTGTCTTTGCCTTTTGGATTTACATCAACTCAATATAGTAGTGCCTTCTTGTCAACAAAGTGAGGCGTATTTGAAGTCCAGCTTTTTGCTTCTGACACCAAGTTATCTGAGCTTGTTCTAAAAGCAGACAGGAGAGGTAAATGTTTGTTTGGTTGTTTGTTTGTTTATTTATTTGGTATTGCGCGCCAAACTCATTAAGTAGCCGGGCGCAATGTGACTAAATTAATGCAGGGGAAGTGAATGCAGGGGAAGTACAGACATACATCTGATGTAGTAAAGGTTCCAGAGGCTGAGAGGACTATTTTCACCTCTCATCATTAATCTCTATCAATTACGCCAGCACCTTTCTCTATTAAGTGTGTATAGGCCAATCCAAATTTCAGGACAATTCTTCCATATGTCACCGCTGGGATCTCCACTTTCAACCCAGTCCTGACCAGGGATGTGCTCCATGGTGGAATGATCACTCCTTCATCCCCGTACAGATCACACACCACAGTCCTGGGGGTTACCCAGGTGGAAACTCAAGCCGTCCTAGTTAGTGTTCCTACCGGCAGTATTTTCTTTGGCTGTGGGCAATCTCTGTATAAGGGTGTGTACAATCCCACGATGACACCATGTGTCGCAGATGGCCTTAATAACACACCAACTGCCAAAAACATTTCAAGGGTTTTCATTAGCTTTGCTGAATGTGCCGCTAAGGGCGGTCCCTTTCTCCCTAGTTGTCTAAAATCAGCAAAGCCCTCCCTAACCCAGGTGTCACTACTGTCCAGGTTAGTAGCTACTAATTGATTCTTACTGTTTTCTAGCTGGCTGGTGATGAGGGTCTAAAGGCAACTGTTTAATCTATGTAACTTCTTCTGGGACTTTCTAGATGTGACCTACTCTATCAGAAATTAATTCTAGGGATTGTGGGGCTGTCTTCCAGACACTCCAGGCCCCATCTTCTTCTATTCATGCCCTGATGCGCCTCTTCCAGTGTTTTCCTGTCACTCTCCCTTCCTACAAGTACTGTCCTCTCTCTATCTCCATCCACCTTGTCCTCCCTCTCTCCGTGCGTCTTGCCTCTCTCTCTCCATCATCACCCTCTTATTTTACTCTCCCCTACTACTCCCACTGTGACCATTACTCTCTCCTCTCCACACGACTACCACTCTCCTCTCTCTACACCACACCCACTCTCCCCTCTCCACAACACTACTACTCTCCTGCTTCACACCATTACTAATAACCCCTCTCTCCACTAAGTCTCCTCTCCCTTCTTCACACCATTACTACTACCCCCTCTCCACACTACCTCTCCTCTCCCCTCTCCACACCACTACTACTTTTCCCTCTCCTATCCCCTACTATTCCACCCCACACTCTACTCTTTCCCTAACACTCTCAAGCATCCGCCTAAAACACACATTTGCGACAAAGTGCCAATTTCCCTTACCAACCAACACCTCACCTTTTGTGAAAATCACCTTAACACTCCTGTCCACCATCTTCCTCCCTCTGTTCTCTTGGCCTGCCACCTGCTTTGACCTCACAAGAACAACCTTCCTGTTTCCGTTTCCCAGCTTTATCCTCCCCTTCCTACTCTCATTGGTCCTCTCCCACTGATTCTCCCAGCCAATCATGTCTCCTCCTCTCTGCCTGGAAGGTGTTACTTACAGGAGAACACATAAAAAGGGTGCTAAGCCCTCCACTTTCTGCCTCACAAGTCAGTTGAGCTTGGTAAATGGTGGCTGGCTTTGAGAAATGTTCCAGTTCATGCCAGAGAGCTGTGCTGCAGTGAAATTAAAGGTAAGTAAGTGACTCCTGCTTGTGTCCAGGAGCCACCCTGTGCTAACCTCCATGTGAGCAGTATGCTAAAGTCCATGTCATGGAGTCGAGCCATGACATGGCTGCTCTATCTATATGTAGAGTTGTATCAGCAGGCAGTGTGTAGTGCTCCTCGCTGCCGCATACAGTTGCCGCTGTGCAGTCTAGAGGTTCCCTTTCTCCTGGGGTTGTTTGGGTTGTCTTCACAGGAGATGTCCTGTGGGCGGCTCTGGTGGGTTGTCGCATAGCGGGTGATCCACTGAGAATGCTAGTTTCTGAAGATGCTTGAAATGAAAAGAAAGAGACCAACCAGAATCTTCATGCTAAAGTCTGTGGTGATTAAGAGTGGAGATCCCCAGACACATGTAGGCCCTTTGGGAAGGGGCCCTCCCAATGACCACCTCCCCTCACTGGGAATGGCTCTGGCTTCCACCCTGGTAGGCCTCCCACATCAAGCTGGGAGGAGTTCTCATTCCCTCTCGACAATGTCAGCCTACTGACCTTGTCACATTTGGTTAGAGCAAGTGGCTGCAGCCAATCCATAGCTCCCCTCAAAGTATCATTGAAATCTCCTCGCTTGGGAAACTTCTAGAGGTGTGAAGCACTCTGCACTGCATCTCGGCCTGCCATCTGGGAGCGCGCTTCTGAACTCCAGCCAATTGCCAGCAATGCTGCCAAACCAGAAAGTGCTCTGACGTCAAAGAAGAACCAGAACTTTCTATTGCTAATGAAAACAGTGAAATTACAACATGCAACTGAAGGAGATTCGTCTTGCCAGAGACATTTCTGATCTGGGTGTTCATGTACAACTCTCCCCTGACTTTGTGCTTTTTGTATGAATCGCAAGACATTTTCATAAAGGAGCAGAGACATTTGTTTTTATGGACGTGTTTGTTACTTTTTTGTGCACTTATTTTCTTTGCCACCTGGGTGTTTCCAGTAAACACTGTTTGGAGAGTGCAGAATGGGCTGGGGGATAAGGTGCTCATGCAATGTACCCATCACCAGAGGCGTGGCCAGGATTGTCGAACAAGTGAGGCCTGCAGCTAATGTTGTTGGGCCCACAGCAGTGACATTAACATCTGTAAATGCCCACACAGCGCTGCTTAGCAGGCATTTACATAGTTTAAGATGGCCTTGCCTGCTCAGGCCATACCCTGTCTATGCCTCTGCCCTTAACTTACAAAGTAGAGACGAGGGCCATCAACATTCATTTTTCTTTGAACGGCATTGGAAGGGAGGATTATCTCAGAGGCTTACCAGAGGGAAAATAGTCATTTTGGATGAAACATGAGTGTAAAAATGTGATTGAACCCCCCAAAGAGAGGTAAGTTGGGAACTATGACTATGCGTGCATTTAGGTTTCTTATGTGTGTGCTAAAGTCAGGCAGCCGCTCATCTCCCACCACATACCGAGTCCTCCTGCCATCCAGTGCCAGGCTGCCATGCTCTCTGTTTGCTGAGCTTTCCTTACACAGACAGGGTCCAGCCCTGGAGTGACTCTAGCTAGTGTTGCATGCTCTGTCCTCAGTGCATCCCACACATGTGACCATAGTGCCATAGCATGCAGAAACACAAAAGCCGGGAGGATCAAACAGCATGCTGTGCTTCCCTCACATGAGCACTGATGCATTATTCTTGCCTCACACTCAACACAAACTCTTAGAGTGCAACCCATTTAGTGATTTCACAGAGTTTATTGTATCACGAATATCATTATACAAACTGTGCACTATGTGCCCAAAGTATTGCATTTGTCTGTACTGTCATTTTGGTATCATATTCTTAGGGGACGGCCAACTTTGCTAATAATAATAACTGTTTCTGATCCTCTTCCCTCCTTTCTTATCGCGCAGGTCGATCCTCATTTCCTTCTTTATCTGACCTCGCTTATTCATTCCTCCTTTGCAAACTCTTGTTTTCCGACCACTTTTAAGCATGCACTTATTCTTCCTATCCTGAAAGAACCTACCCTTGACTCATCTATTCCTGACAACTTCTGGCCTATCTCACTTCTGCCATTTCCCTCTAAAATTCTTGAGCATGCGGCCTATGCTCAGGTTACCTGCTATCTAGATCTTCACTCCCTTCTCTTCAATCTGGCTTCTGTTCCTCTCACTCTACAGAGACTTTTCTTTTACATGTCTCTAACTCTCTCCTCATCACTCTAAGCTCTCTTCTAGTCTTATTCTTCGTCACTTGTCTGCAGCGTGTAATGCTGTTGATCACTCTCTCCTCATATCCTTCCTTTCCACCCTGGGCATTACGCGCTCTGTTCTTGAATGGTTCCACTCCTATCTTTTTTAACAGTCCTACGCTGTAACCTGGGCCGGACACTCTTCTCCTTCGCTTCCTCTCTTATGTGGCGTTCCCCAAGTCTCTGTACTTGGTCCTCTTCTTTTCTCTCTTTATACCGCTCCTCTCTCTGCTCTTATCTCTTCATTCAATCTTTTTAAAATTTGATTTATTTAGCATTTGGTTTATCACAGACCATTTTGATATATTAAACACATTTTCGTATAAAACCCGTCCCTCTGTATTAAACAAAGCATTTCAAGATTCACTGACTAAAAATATCTTTTTGAGAAAATGTATAGTGGCTAATACCAAGTGACATTATTGCCACCTATTAAAACTGCCCAGCATTCTTCAAATGATAAAGTACAATTGTGCAGGGAGACATTCCCCATGTGCATAGTTCTCAGACCAGTTAGTCCCTTGCAGGATAGTAGGAGATGTTTTAGTGTTTCCTTTTCCTTTGTCTCTGAACACAGATGACACTCAGATCTTTTTCTTCTTTTCCCCCTTTGACTCTGCCTTGCGCTCTATTGTTTCAAACTGTCTCTCTGCTGTTCAGAAGTGGATGTCTTCTCGTTTTCTTTGCCTGAACCCCTCTAAAACTGAGGTTCTGTTCTTTCCCCTAGTTTTCCGCCTTCGTCTCTCTGTTTTCATTCTTCTTCTTTTCCTTTTTCACCATCTGCACATAACTTGAGTGTTACTTTTGATCGCTCTCTCTCGCTCTCACTTGACATCTCTTCTATTGCTCGTTTTTGCCATTATGCACTTTTCAAAACTCATCGTGCTCGCCCCTACATCTCTTTTCATGCCACGGAACCTCTCCTTTTTTCTCTTGTTTTTTTCTCTCACATTGATTATTGTTCATCTCTGTTGCTTGGTCTCCCTGCTTCACATCTGCTTACCCTTTGTTCTGTTTATAACTCCGCGATTTGCCTCCGTTTTTCTTTATCCGCTCGGTATTCTATTACATCTTCTTTACTCTGTGTTTCACTACTCCCTTTTGAATCATGTCTGCTCTACCACTTTCTCTCAATTGTCTTCAAATGTACCCATGGTCTGGCTCCCCCTTATCGTTTGTCAATACTCTTTTTCTATGTTCCGTCTCACTCTCTCAGATCTCAGAATGTATTGCCCTTAACTGTCCCCAAACCGCCCTGTGCCTCTTCTTTTTTCCGTTCCTTTGTTCTTCTAGCTCTGAAGCATTGGAACTCTCTTCCACTCTCACTTCGTTCTGCCATGTACCTTCGTATTTTCCAATCAAATCTAAAAACTCATCTTCTATCTTCTCTTGCCACCTGATACTACCTGCTTTTTACCCATGTTTACATTTACTTGTGATTGTACTGCTTTTTGACATATTTTGTTCAGCGCCTTTTGGCTAAAGGCGCTCTATAAATTAAATAGGATGAAAATAAAATGAAATGAATAATAAGGGCAGTAGCATTTTTAAAAAATTTAAAATTGATTGATGTTTTTAATGAATTTTATGAAGTGCATTTTTTTAGATCATTAAGGAAAAAATATAAGGAATTCATTGTTGTATAGGTAGTTCTTAAGTCTAGAATCATATTTTATTTAATTGGATTATATGTTTTTAACTATGCTGATACAATGATTGTGTAAACGTGTATGTATAAAGTTTGTAATAAACTAAATAAACTAATAAAAAAGTATACAAACTTTAAAAATATACAAATATAACAGCACTAACCCTGGGCACCAAATTCAATTTTTCTTATCCTGCAGTCATAGATTTTAGCGATCTAGGTCTACCTAGAAAGCATACTAACCCATCGCTTAAAAGGCCTCACAGGAGGAAACAGTCTAACTAATGGCCGCCCATCCACACAGTCCCAGTTAACAATCTAAACCCTATTAGCACTCTGCACCTGGACAGTCTGTTTCAGCATCTAAACATGTACTGACTTCCTCGGGATCAATATTGATTTAGATTCAAATATCTTTCATAAAAACAGCTTTTCATTTTTTTTCTTTGCCTCATCCTCAAAGTTTAAGAGGTATTTCCATTTTCCAGTTTTACAACAAGCTCCGGAAAAAAAAAACGAATGGGGGAGGGGTCAACGCATTCAGTATTCTCTTATACATACATTCTAATTCATCCCACCTATATCCTGATGGCCTTCACTTCTCTTTTTAAAAATATACAGATAGCGGTATATTCAGAGAAGCAGGACCACCCTACCTGTCTGGCGTCTGATGCCCATGAAAAAAATGAAGAGTACGGAACGCCATAGCTGTAACACTCGTGATTATAGCCCAATGACATCCAATGCTGTGTTCCAACAAAAAAAATCATTAACACAGGGTAGAAAAACAATCATACCTGGGAGAAGAAAATAAGATACTTCCTATGATAAATACTCTTGTGCTTGAGCAGGTTACATCCACTGCTAATGAATGAATAAGAACATGTATCTGGAGTCGCTCTACCCAATACACTGTTTGTAGAGGTTGCAAGTTTAGGATTAACTTGGCACAGCAGCTGAACATTTCCCAAGCTCCCTACCTTCAGGTAGGTTGGGGGTGAGGCATCCGTTCAATGCCGTTGGACTTTTTAAGATCAGCGGACACACCTTGCTGGAGAAACCAATAGTTGGAGATCTCCTTAGATGGTCCTAAGAGTGTCCTATTGGCTGCCTGGAGAGATGTCCCCTGTGCAAAGGCATGGAATTGGTGCAAGCATGTACTGTATGGTTATTAATATTTGGCATCCCTGATAGATCAATCAATGCCTCTCAGACAGAGGTTGACCCACCCCTAACCTAAGGCTCTTCTAGCATTGAAGTGCAACATGAGTGGGTCAAAGGTGATGCATTTCCCCGTTACCTTGCAGCCGGTATCGAGCTCCAGTTTGGTGAACACATTTGCACTATTGCATTAGGCAGAAATGTCCTGGTTGGTGGGCATTGGCTGCTGTTTCTATTGATGGTCCTGTTGGGCTGTGGTATATCCACATGGATGCTCAAATTTGTAAGGCTTGGCGGATTCTCTGCCATCAAGGTCACAAGTCCCACATCATTGACAGCGTCATTGATGGCCAAGCTCCAGATAGACCTTCAGAAGTACCTTCAATGGAACCCGCAGAGGAAATCGTGAAAAAGTGACTGACACGCCTTTTCTTGGTATCCACGTTAACAAAAAGTTAAGGTTAGCTTGGATTACTCGGGATTGGCTGGAAACCAAAGTTAGATGCGTTACACCACAGAAGACATCCAGCGCTCCTGCCCGTCCAATGAGTTAAGCAAATGGGCAGGGAAAATGAGGACGCCCAACTGCCAAGAACATCAAATAGCAGATTCAAAAAGAAAACACTCATCCCAACGGCGCTAGAAACAGGTCTTTGTTCGTGCTCAATAAACCGTAATTCAGAAAGCAGAAAAGGGCTTCTTGGAGGGGTGGCAGACAAGACATTCAGGTTCAAAGAAGTCAATGCATTCGACAACAAGCTCTACAAATATGTAATGCGCTGCTATCTGGGTGAGATGTGGCAGAGCTAAGTAACATCTGTAGGCCTCATTACAATTTTGGTGGCAATTCTGCTAATTACTGCCACTCAGTCTGGCCGAATTATTGGCAGTGTAGGAGTGGGGCAACAGCAAAGTTAGTCCCCATTTTTTGAGTCCTACACCGCCATGGTAAATCTTCCATTTCTTGGAGGTACATTGGAGGAGTCACCTTCAATTCTATGCTGGTAGTAGCTCCTCCACTTCACACCACTTCACCGCCAATCTCAGAATTTGGCAATGCAGTAAAAGTGGTGGAAATCGGTTAATGCCAAAAATGACGGCATCAGTGGGTCTACTGCTGCTTTTTTACTGCACTGCCAAACTCGTGAGGACCGCCTATGATCCAACAAAAGCTGCAAAAAATGTTGTAGCTACACCTACGCCTTCCTGTGCAAGGTGGTCACAAACATACAGAGCACATGGAGCCAGCATAGGGACACATCTATATTTTGCAGCACTGGTGTGTTGGCAAGGCTTTACAGGCAGCGCTTTGTGGTGGTGGTGGCATTTACCGATTTGCCAATGTCCAGCGGGGCTTGGATAACCGATTTATCCAGCACCACAAAACCCAGTGGTTGCAACCAGCAGGACACCGTGACTTTCCCCAATTGGTGTCCCTGCCAAAGGCCATCAGCGATGCCAGCAAGTCGCCATCAGGCTGCCAGTACCTCTAGCTGGAGAAGCCCCACCTCTTTTGTGAGGCATTGCCATCTGGCAAGGGTAAAAAGCCCTTAATTAAATAACAAAATGATGTAGGTACTTCCATCTGTGAAAGGGTAATCTGCTGATCAGATCCCCCTTTTCATAAGCTCCATGCCAAAAGCATAGTATGTATCTGTGTCCTGCAGCAAGAGTATCCTGATTTGCAGTACCTGCTATATCAGTGGCACAGAGGAGGTCAGAGGTCACAGTTGCCCATATGACAGCAGAGCGGAGTGAAAGACTTGATCAGTACTCCCAATTAGGAGTTGTTTTTTTTTTACTTTGATAATCCCGGTTGTAGGAGGTACTTTTCCAGGACCCCATTGTTTAGACAAGTCTTTGCAGCACAAGGCTGCTTTTAAGATATGCCCCCCTGTACCAAAACTATGATGATCATAAATAGCCCATGATGGTGGCAGGATAAACTCTAGCTTGACTTTAGGTATAGTGCTTGGCACAACTTATGATCATGGCTGCCACAACCCAATTGATATCACACATGTGTCAGCCCCTGTGAGTCAGCTCTGCTGTGGAAGGGGATGTGTATTCTGGTCAGCTGGGTGAAGACTGCCAAAGGCCAAGACAGAAACCTGGAGGATTGGGTCTCTTCTTCGATCTCTTTGTGAGGGCCTGTAACAACTTCCACCAGCTGCCCTGGGCCCAGGCATCAAAAGATCACACCCATTGAAAAGGAGTAGCCTCACACCAGGGTGCTGCATAGCTAAGGGCCTTTGTCATTAGTCAGAAGGGGAGGAAGCAGGATTAGTGTAGGCAGAAGTGATCTGGTCAAATGAAGGAGACTTCACCATTTTGTTTCTCTCAGTCCCTCTTTCCCTTTCCTGTCCTCTTCACTTCCTCTGGAGTTTGCTCCATTCGGATGTCACTCACTTTGGGCGTGACATCCGAAGGGCAAAGTCCACTCTGTTTAAGAGCAGGGATAGGGCCACTAAGGCAGGCTAGCTTTAGACCAAATCACCTGGGTATTTTGCCTTTAAAAGAAGGGGTCTACCCCCCCCCGTTCTTCAGATTCTCTCAGATACTCTTGGCTCCTCTTAAGGCCACAGATTTGCTCTTAACAACTCACTCGACTTCCTTTGGTTAAGTTGTACTTCCCAAAGCCCTCAGCCTGAGGTGAAAAGGAGCAATCCAAGGCAGAAGAACGATATGTCGCCTACTGACTCCCAGGGAACATTGGGAGTAACCTTTGCTGTGGACCAGGCCCTACCACTTGGTACCGGAATCTCCTAGAGCTGGGAGAGCAGACCTGGAACAGAACAATCCTGTCTTTGAGTCCCCCTCAGTGGGCCTCACACTAGCCAGAGGGACAGACCAGCCGAAGCTCCCTCTTCTGCTGCACCAAACGAGCCGCTCTGTGTTTTCCACACCTTGAATGAGAGGGAAGGCACCAGTGCTGGCTTTTGCACTTCTCCACTAATCTGAAATATTGCTTTCCCTTTGAACCAGCTTGATACTGCATCGTGCCCTAGCTAGACACCGGGAACTGATTCAAATCACTTGTGAGTCACAAGCAAACTCTTTCCAGGTTGTGATGCAGGGTGGTTAATAGGCTATGTTTTGCAGTGCCACCACAGAGGCTAACTCTAAAAAGAGAATGTATCCATTTGATTGGTTTAGAGTGCAGCTCAACAAAGGGAAGACCCACAACATATACCTTATTGTGGTATGTCAGAACAGGTTCCCTTGTTGTAAACTGAACTCACATAAATATAAAGCAATTCTCGTCTCAGGAGGATAGCTCAGTGGCAACGTGCTCTCCTTGGAAGCAAGATGACACAGAGCAGCACAGGTTCAATCCCCAGATCCGCGCTTAGAAACCTCTGGGTATTAAGAGTGTTATAAATAACCTATCATATCAATAATATGTGATGTTTGCTGTCCATGTTTTTATATATATATTGGCTGGTAGAATATGTGTTGCTTGGTTACAAAGTGATAATATCATATTAGTCTAATATGCCACCAACTCTTATGGCTACAAAGATTCGCCCACTGGGCTTTCTCAAGGCGGTTAGCATATGTTAAGTCTTGTACTTGTTTTGTAGAAGCACACAGTTTTGTCTTCTAGTCATCGGTTTTCTTCCAATTGGTCAGTTTCATTACATTGCTAATCTATCACTCGTAAGTGTGTTACAAGTATTTCTCAGTTGGTTCTCGACTCCATATTGGTGGTAGAGGTTTTCTTTTGTCAGTTCTGAACCCAGACAAAACTATTTGTACCTACACAACAAGTAGAAGACTTAAAATATGGTAACCACCTTGACAAAGCCCAGTGGGAGAAACTTGTGGCCATAAGAGATCGGGGCACAAAAGACTAATATTTCAGGGTTGGTTACCAGTCAAATGGTCGAAAACATTTGGTCGACAGACAATTTGGTCGACACCATTTGGTCGAATGCCAATGGTCGAATTTTTTTTTTTTTTTTACCCATTTTTTGGTTTTTTTGGTTTTTTTGGGGGGGGTGGGGGGGGGGGTCCCCCCCCAACCCCCTTTTTTTCTTTTTTATTTTTTTTCCCCACACGAAAACCCACAAAACACATATATATATAAAAAAAAAATTCGACCATTTGGCATTCGACCAAATGGTGTCGACCAAATTGCAGTCGACCAGTTTGTTGTCGACCAGTTGACTGGACACCTTCAGGGTTGACAAGTCACCAATCTACTAACACGTTTTATCACTATGTAACCAAGTAACATATATTATACCATCCAATATATCTCCAATATATCTAAAAACCTGGACAGCAAACATCACGTGTTATTGTTTGTTTTATATGTATGTGAGTTCTGACAACTCTGACCAGGGGTTACAATCGTGGCTCGAAATAGCTAGCCATTGAATGACCGCCTCATCGACCTGCACATTGTTGCACCCAAGATCATCACTTTGACGACCATCAGCTGCCAACTGTAACAGCTGGAGTGGTACTCATCAACCCCTCCCAGCGAATCAAGCCTGACTCGGCCTGCAACCTTTGAACCCACACAGCAACCACATTCGCCTCTACTCGATACCGCTTGCTGCTTGGGGTCACATGATTCAACGTGCCAAAACTGAGCTTGACCCACTTGCATTATCGGTCAATGCTGGGTCTGACTCTGTCAACCTGCCAAGAACTGAATCCGGGTACTGTTGACTGTGAACTGCCCCCTCGGTCCACTTGGGCTCTAGAGACTGGTTAGTTCACAATCGCTCCTGGTTTTTATTAGCAACATATCCTTTTTGTGGCTAGTAATTTACCTACCAGCCCTGGAACTACACTCAGAGTGCTACTTTCCTCTGTCTGTCGCATCTTCTCTGTTCTTCCTTCGGGGTGGGATTTTGTACAGTGCTTTCTATTTATTCCATTGCAGACGGGGTGTTTAATTAAAGTATATATTTTTATAGAAACTTGATAGGGCATTCCCTTTATTTTGGATTACGACACTGTGGTATTTGGGTCACTACTGGTTTACCTTCACACACCTCTTAAGAGCATAGCCTTCCCTCGGCTGACGTTACCACAAAAGGCGAATGAGGTATATCTCTTAACTGGGCCTGTTTTACTTTTATGATTGCTTTGCGTTTTGGTTTGTTGAAGTATGTGGGCTGAGAAAGCCATTTTACCCCTACCCATCCTTGTACTCCTGCGCATCAGAATCTTATTCGCCACACCTATAGCAGTGAGTAGCATGGGACGGAGATGGGCAAAGCAGCTTGCATATGGATCTAGTGCCAAACCTCCCCCTCTGTCTACCTCCTGCCCATGTATCTCTACCTGTACCTTTTCCTTTGCTTCTTCCCTCCTGTGGTCCTTCTCTCCCTTCTCTTGCTGTAATGGGCCAAATAATCTATCAGAGTGCACACGCTACTCAGCGATTGTGTCAACTGGGGCAGCTGGGACCATGCTGCACATGCTCACCTTCACACCATGGGGAAAATGGTTGCACTTTCAGCAATTTCCATGTTAGGCCACTGGTGGCAAAATTGCCTTAGAATACTGGACTGCATTCGCAGTTGTAGGTCTTCAGCTGAGCATCCGCACTTCACCACCCGGTGGAAAAAGAACCAAAGACACTTTTTGGGAACATGCCGTTGGGGTACTGTCTCGCCACCACTAAATAATTATAGTACTTTCAGTGTTTGATGAGGGTGCCTCCTAAAGCTACCTCCATGTTCGATGCCCTTATATCAGGGAGAACATATGACCAGCCAGCTTGATGTTCCCAGCTCTCTCAGGTGAGGTGTCAAAGCCAGGAAGGCTTGCATCCCTGAGTATTATCTGATCACCAACCTCATCCAGTTACAGGAAGCATTGTTGGATCCCTTGTGACCTTTCCGAAACCTGTCATAAGTCGTGCGCCCCTGATCCTGATGTAGGTATTCCCTACTGAATATGAGATGTACCTCCTCCACACAGTGATGTTCCAGTCGGTGTTGCTGGGGTGAAATTTAGGGACCTATAGGAGAGGAAGCCATATGTAGTAATCTGGCTTATGTGTTTCCTAGGAGAGGAGAAGTGTAGTAACGTGGCTTGTTCAGTAGCAGTGTCTGTGAGGTCATATGCTTGTGGAATGTTGTGGTGGAAGTGTTCTGCTGGGTGACAGTTGATCAGAGAGAGAGAAGCTGTGAGCAGAGAAGATGGGTGTGGGGGTGAGCCCGGTGTTTCCATTGTCATCTTGTGTCCCCTACCATCCCCGTGTCTTGTGGAGGAGTACGGGACAAGGACAATAAAGATACTAAGAACCTACCTGGAGTACTGGCGGTCATCATTGTTACACCATATTCATTTGGAACCAATACACTGCTACTTGGACTGGCTGTAGGGAACACCAGGGCAGCAGCCTCACATTTGCCTGCCCAAGATTTAGCCTTGTTTTATGTAAATACGGTTAAGTGAAACAAAGGCACATTCGAATTGCCATGACGCCGCGACGTGCGTGTGCGTGGGCTTGCTCTTAGATCTGAGTTGTTTCCTTAAGGAAAAACAAGCTCCAGGTTTAGGTGTCTTTTACGTAAACACATACCACCATATTTTTTACGAGCACTAGGGCTTAATATTCCTTCCTTCACTATTGACCGCCCCACGCTCCATTTTCCCAACACCACACTTTCCCTTTACCCCACCCTGCTTTTTTTTATTATTTCTTTGAATTTTCCATTTAAAAGCCCTTTCCCCTTACTATCTGTTATGTCTCGATTGGCATTTTAATGTCAGCGTGGATGTGCATTTTTTGTAGCAAAAGTATTTTGTTTGTGTAATTTCTGTGAGTTGTGCATTCACCTGAAGGAGATCACTTAAAATGAAATGCACTTTCATGGAATCTGTTTCTCATCGAATTTTATTAGATGGAAATGCAGTTCAAATAAATGAGATGAGATGGTCGGATACTGCGCACGCGCACTTGTCTGTTCATGATGAGTCGAGGACACACCCACCAGATCGAAGTACACAACAGCTAACAAGAACGACGGACTGCAATGGGACACGTCGCCCTCTTGCTCCAGCTGAGACCAATCCAGACTTGATTCCGAGTTTGGAGCTGGTTGTAAGTGACAACCAGAGTCATTTCCAAGCCACGTGTTTTTAGGCAGACCTGGGTTGCGTTTCAGGGAATAGCCGTTACTTTGGCATATGTAAACATTACAAACATCCAGGCTCTGCAAGGTGTTTGGGGACAGAGAGAAGCAGCCGCAATGGCAGGCCAAGAGGCCTACTCCATCACGACCCCTGTGCAGAAGTGGAAGGCGAAAACCCCTGTGCCCTTTAGCCGGCAGAAGTTCTTACCTCACACATGGCTTTCAGAGAATGGCACGGGGAGGCTCAAAGTATGACATGAAATAGGCTTGGACACAAAGACGAAATTGTGGCACACCACAATCGCAAATGGCGACGTGCTTCTTTTCATGACAAACTCTTTGATGACTTGCTAAGGAAGCGTTTCTGGTCAAATGTGTTGCAAATAATGCATTTTGAAGAGCATAAGTCAATAAAATTGCTAAAAACTACCAGGTGCTCAGTGCAGTAACTCATCAAATGGGCCCACTTTCCCTCAAAAAACGGGACTGCGCCATCATATTGGGCCGACCCTTTGACCACTGCGCTATTGGGCTGTAGGCCCATTCTACTCAGTGCACAGGAACACAAAGAATAGTAAAGTTGGACCCACTTCTGCCAGGGTACCCACTCTCTATTGATTGCCCAGATATTGCTGTAGCCCATGTTGCCAGCTTACGTGACCCCCTCCAGGAACCTTGGCATGCTCATTCAGGCGCAGAAGGATCTATTGCCTCAATTGTTCTGGGAGCCTGGTTGGCAGCCCACGCCAGTGCCTATACGAGTCGTCATGTGTTTGTGACCGGTGTGAGGTCGGAGACACCGCTCTCATTTTGATATGATATGTTAGCTATCTATAACATGCTTAATACCAAGACGTTTTTAAGCGCGGACACGGGGATCGGACCTGTAGTGCTCCGTGTCGTTTTGTTTCCAAGGTGAGCACGTTGTCCCTGAGCTATCCTCCCGAGACTGATCATCGGCGACTGCTGTTAAGGCTAGGTCCACCGGCCCCTGCGCATTCAGGCATACACATGATGTGACGTATAACATTACAGCCCAATCGTAAAAGGTTTGCCCCACACTTTGAGTGGGAGATCTCAGCAAGAAGGGCCAGCACTACAATATCTCCATATCTTCATGTTTAGCGCATCTCTGCCATTTCATAATATAATGAGACTTAATAACAGCTGACGAGAGGGTGGGGCAAGCCCTGCAAAAAAAATATGTTGATCACGTGAATAAATCCACTGTGAGAAGATGAGCTCCCCCCTTCGCCCCCAATCCCTCAGTGCTCGCTGTACCCATCCCACCCTCCTTTCTGGCAAATGCATATTACATGCCCCATTGACCCCAACTCCTGCCCCTTCAACACCTAGCAAAATGCATCATTGGCGGGATTGCAGTGGACGATGTGGCTACGCCAACTGACAACTATTTTCTTGCCACTCAGGAAACGGACCCCTCAGACAGACCCTCATGCAGTGCTGCCACACTAGTGAGACAAGATGTGCACAAGCCACACCCATCACTGCCCACCATCAGAGAAGATTATGGTTTAAGTACTACTTTAAGAGCGCCTTTTCACCCACAAGTTATTCTAGAGTCTTTACGCTTGCACCTGTGCAGAGACGTGCAAGAACCCATCGAGAGGGATCCATAAACAGTTTCAGTGCCAGAGTTCGTCACCTGGCGAGTGTCTGTGGATTACTCAATGCGAGATGGAATGTGAGCTCAGGTAATCTAGGGCTGCGGCTTGCCAACATTGAAAAAAACCCGTGCTGTGCAAACCCCACATATTCCTTCATCAAATTCTTGGAGATGTTCCACTACTGGCATGAATTGGCGGATTCCAGCGCAGCCTTGATGGGCCAAGCTTAAGCTACGTGCCACGTGAAGAAACCATTGCTGTCGTGAAGAAAAAGGTCCATCCGTCGGGGATAGAAGGTCTTCACTCATGGCTCACTCTCTGAGCAAGTTCCAGCCATGTGACTGCTTGGAAATGCCGCACACTCATTGGCTGAGTGCCTTGGTTGGGGCTAGGTCTTGGAAATCACCAAGAGCAGGTCCGGACTATCGAGGCACCGGCCCGGACTGCCGAGGTCCCCAGACCGTTCTGTGCTGCACCGATGAAACCACTGCTCCGATACACACTGAAGCGTTCTGTGAAGAGGACGTCTTCTGGTTCATGACTTTGAAGGCCAATCTGCAAAAAGTAGGAGCTCCTCTCCACGACACAGGATCAGCATTGAGTGTCGGCCATTCTCGATATTAGTCCATCCGTCCATGTGCTTCCAGATCAGTCGTCACCTTCACAGAGGAAAGGAAAATGCTAGTATTTGACAGAACACCACCAATTCCTCTATACAGCGTCTTCATGCCACTGCTACACGAAGGTCATACATTGTAAAAAGGTGCCTGGGATGAAAACTGGGATTGATATGCTACTGAGCGGAATGGTTGCAGAACAGCTGGACCTGGTACAGCTCGCAATCAGTGTGTGCATTGTTCCACTGGAGCATTCAGTAGAGGGATTCCAGTCCACGGTGACAGGCACAGGTTGAATAAAAGGTAAAAACGATCAAACTGTACATCGGCAACATCACCGAGTCCAAAGCCGTGAGACGCCCCACATACATTCCACATGCACGCCAAAGGACTGTTTGACCTCAAAAAGGTGGGAAGCATTGAAAAGGTGACCTGTCCAATGCCATGGGTTTCTTCCATAGTAACTGTAAAAAAAGTCCCACCAACCCCACACGCTATGTATCAGGATGGATATGAGAATCTCGAACAAAAAACCAGCCCAGAGAGACACATCACTCCGACAGATGACGATGTTATCCCAGGACTGGTCCCATGGTCACCTGCAGCTGAGGTATTCCAAGGCACCATTTGCAGTGTGTGGATAAGCCTCGAAGAAGCTTTGGCACACTCACAAACTGAAGAGGTGCACACCCCACGGCTCAGCAGTGTCCTTCAGCATCGAATAAACAGCAGGCTGGATCTTCAGAGAATACAATGTAGGTTCTCGGGGGCCATTTGCAATTCTTCTAACACAAATTCAACTGGGATTGCCTCATTGGTGACCCAAGAAAAGTGCTCCAACGACCGTTTCCGAGATTAGAGGGCCTGGCAAACTAATTGAAAGGATTATTCTGCCTCTTCCCACTGTACTCGAACCAATGCAAAACCTCAGCAGGACTATTTATCCCTGACAATAGACTTTCAGGAAGCATTTCATATCATCAAATATGAGCTCACCACTGATGCCGCAATGTTGTAACTTGACACCCCCAAACAAGCACTTAAATAGTAGGCGGCGCCAGTCTGTGCCGTTTGGGTTCAGTCCTTGCTCAGTCCGCCCGACAGGGCAAAACTCACACGGTTGCCTGCGCAAGTCATGCTCATCCACACTTAACAGCGTTTTTCGCAGACTGAATGCAAAGCCATTGCGTCACTCTGGGGGTTCATCATTGCCACCTGTACCCTTGTGGGCATCACCTTAAAGCCATCGCCTAATATCAATTCTTCATGGCATGGCGGGTTCTGCAATTACAAGGCTCCAACTTAAAGCTCACAATCCAGCTGATGTCTTATCTGGCCACCAAAGACCAGCCACCCCTCAAGAGGTATAAAAGGATGTGGACCCTGAGGAACGTGTTGGCATGGTCACTGACACAGCCCTCCACAGAGCGATGTAACTAGACAAAATAGTCATCATCACCACCCAGGGATCAGGACAATGAAAGGGACAGCTACACCCTAAAAATCCTTGCCCCCAAGTAATTAAGTTGATGATTCCCGGAATGACTGTAATCAGAGAAGAACACTCAAGGTTGTAAGAAGGCTCGCTGAAGAAGGACACAAGATTGTAAGAAGGCTCGCCAAAAGAGAGACACAAGGGTAGTCGTTTCTTCCCAGACTTCTCTGCTTCTCAGCAGGGAGGACGTTCTCTTCATCACCAGGTGGGTAATTCTCCTGGCTTATGAGGAACTACGAGATATAGCAAAAACGAATGCACACCTGAGGAAAAAAGTATGGTTCCTCAGAATTGACCAACTGAGTGAAAAACTGATTAACACCTGCCTTCAGGGTCAGGCAACCAGTGCGGCTGAGCAACCAGTACCCGTCTGCTCAACTAAAAGAGGATGACACCCATTGGACCAAACACTGGTGTCCGTTCCCTCCCATTGGGATTTTAATTTCTAGTACTCGTGATTGAGTATTGCAGGTACCCTGAGATAAAATCAAGGACATCCCCTAGTGACGATGCGGCCATTTCTACTCTAGAAAAGATCTAACCCTGGCAGCCCAAGATCCCCCAAGATAGACTATAGATCAGCCGTTCAAAGGAGAGATTTTCTTGAGTACCTCAATAGACTACAGATCTCAAGTACATTTCCATCACCTAATGATGGTTCAGTCCAACATTGATGCTGAGAGATTTTGGAGGCTGCTCAAAAAACATATAAGAAAAAGCTCATCAAAAAGCGCATGCATTATAAAAATAGCGTTTTAGGTCTCGGAGCAACTCACAGATAACCCCACAGGCTGCTCCTGAGAAACGCCCTCAACAAGACCATTGTATACTATTGCTATGATATTTTCCTGGAGCCCTCTGATCCCTAAAGACGAAGCCATAGATAAGTGGAGGCTTAAAAATAATACCCCAAGAAGCATCAGGAGGCTTATGAGGTGCTCGATCATTCACCCTGGAAATCAAGTACTTGCCAATGTCAAAAACTGAATACCACAAGGGAAGGTCAGTGCTCAGTTTGAAACCGCTCCTCTAATGGTAGCACAGACCAAAGCCACCCTCACAACCACGAAAAGCCCCTGTCAATCTGGCAATCAGTCATTCTCTATGAAACTAAAGGGTCCCCCATGGCATAACTCCTTGAACCCTACTTACCATCAAGACACAGAGAAGGTCAACATAGATTCTCTCACAGACAACACCTTTGATGCTTCATTCACTGAACTCTAATGGGATAACCCACCAACAGGCACCTCAGCTCAGCCATGTATACACCAGCAACTCTGGTCACGAGGAGCCAGGTACCCCAATACAGTCTGAGAAGCAATCTCTGTGCCTGAGAAGTTGAAGGACTTTGGGTTAGACTGAGAAACTCTCTAAACTAAGTGCATTGTTTAAGTCTATGACAAAAAGGCATGTATGATGTGAGATGCCGCGCTAAGTTTGGTTCCTAGTGGCTACTATTGAGCTCACGGCTGCCAGCCCTCATGCAGCTGTAGCCTGTGACCCAAATAGGACCCGGCTAGAATGGGCCATATGCTTGGCCCTGAAGGGAAAACTTAGAAATAAAGACACAGAGCAGGGTTGTAAGTAAAATACTTTATGAAATGTCGTGTGTGTTTGTGTGTATGTGTTTTGGACTTACACACAAATAATTGGACTATGTTGAAAAAAAAAAGACAAAGGGACAAAACTTCCCTCCCCAAGAATGGACTGAGCAGGGGACAAAGAAATCTAAGCGGCTTGAAAAAAAGTCTTAGCGAACGGTTGACAGAGGGAAGGAGAAGAAACAGGAGAAGGAAAGAAAAGATAAAAAGGGAGGAAGAAAAAAAGAAATCTGCTCCCTGCCCATGGCTGCGCCACGTGTTCTGGGTGACCCTGCTTAGTAGCCGCAGGCCTGTGCTGCATGCCTGGAGCAGCCTGGCCACACACGGTCGTGTAGCGGGGTGTTGGGCCGCCCGCGGGCCAGACCGGATGGCCCAAATTAAATAAATCACCCCGCAACCCAGGCCATGTGTATGGGTGGCTGGGGCGAAGGAAGAGGAAGAAACCCTCTGTCCAGGCCTTGTGCCCAGCCGCCCCAGACTGAGTAGCGCAGCTGTGCCCCTTGTCGACTTGCATCATGGCCAGGGAGGCCAGGGAGGCCATGCCTGCATCAAAGTCATCCCGGGCCCCCCATGCCAGGCAGCCCGAGAGGTGAAGAGAGGAGAAGTCTTGCTCATCCTCTGACAAACTGGCCTGCCGCCTGCTCCAAAGGCAATACAGACTCGCTGTTCGTACTAAGAAGAGAGTTCACATACAAGCCTGTGTCTCTGCGGCATCCAACAATTTGGCCAAACTTTTGAAAATCTGCAAGGAGCTGGCCAACCCTGCTGCAGTCTCCACCCCTCCTCTCGCCTCCCAGGCTCTTTGCAATGCCCTTGCCTCTCACTTTAGCTCCAAAACCCAGGAAATCCTGTCCATCCTCTGCTCTGCTCCCCCTCCTCCTTCCTCTCCTTCTCAGTTTGCTGCCCCTCCCTTAGCTGTCCCCCATTCCCCTTTCTCCTCCTTTGATCTTTTCTCCCCCAATGAGGTAGCTAGACAAGTGCGATCTATGAAAACCTCATCAAAACAGGTCCATCCCTGTTCCTCTAAAACCATCAAGGACCACATTGACACACTTCCTCCGGCCCTTGCCGATTTCTGCAACCTCTCCTTTGCCTCTGGCTCTTCCCCTCTTAAGCATTCCCTTGTGCACCCTCTCCTCAAGAAATCCACAGCTGATCCATCATGTCCAGCCAACTATCGCCCAATTTCCATTACTCCCTTTTTGGGTAAGCTCCTGGAAAAGAAGGCCATCTCTCAGCTTAATCTTCATTCCAACTCTGTTGGCTCCCTCCATGACCACCAATCTGGCTTGAGAGCTGCCAGAAGCATGGAAACTGCTCACCTGAACATCCGTGAAGACCTGCTCTCTAACTTCGACATTCCCTCTGTCCTCATCCTACTTGATCTCTCCTCTGCGTTCGACACGGTCAACCACACCATCCTGCTCATTCGTCTCTGTGACAACCTGGGTATCACTGATCAGGCTCATGCCTGACTGACCTCTTTTCTTTCTGAGTGACCCTCCCAGGTACAACTTGGGTCCTTTCTATCTTTTATCTTCCTCTCCACCTGTGGTGTCCCCCAGAGGTCTAACCTCTTGCCCTGGCTATTCAACCAATACCTGGCAACTCTCGCCTACTGCATTTCCATGTTCTGCTCAACTTCCTAGTGCTATGCTGACAACACCCAACTCATTTTCAGGCTTCCTTCAGGCTCCTCCTCTTTTTCCCTCATCTCTGATTATCTAATCGCCATTCAAAATTGGTGTGAAAACAATCTTTGTCTAAATGCGAACAAGACTGAAATCCTCCTCATTGGTACGCCATCTCCATCCTTTCCCCTCACTCTCTGGCCGGACTCCCTTGGCCCTTCTCCTCCCCCCACCTGTGTGGCTAAGAACCTCAGGGTTATCTTTGACTCAACACTTTCCTTCTCTGCACACATCTCTGACCTCTCCAAAAAGGGAAACGTTTCATTGCACCTCCTTAGAGGTACTCTGCCTTTCCTCTCCTTCTCTCAAAAACTCGCTGTCTCCCAAGCTCTGGTTCTCTCCAGGATGGATTACTTTAAAAGCCTCTTCCTAAATCTACCTGCCTCCGCTCTCCGCCCTCCACAACTAATCCAGGTCAGGACTGCAAAACTTGTCTTTGGCCTCAAGCCCTGGGATTGTATCTCTTCAGCCCTGATATCCCTTCATTGGCTCCCAGTGGATGCAAGGTTTACATTTAAAACCCTCTCCATTGTCCACAATGCTTTCTGGGGCCTGCGTCCAAAATACCTTCAACTATCCCTCTGTACCCTCTGTAAAAACCTCCCCTCTCGAACCCTTCGCTCTTCTACTTCTAACACCCTCAGGGTTAGTCGTTTTGCAAAGAAACGAGTTGGGGGTAGATCTCTGTCCTCAGCTGAGGACTCCCTTTGGAACAGTCTCCCGGCTACCTTGAAACTTGAGGAAAACCATATCCGGTTCAGAAGTGCCTCAAGACCTTCCTCTTTGCCTCTGCCTTTGCCCCTTTTCTCCCCTGTTGATCTGTTTCTTCTCTTGGCATCTTGCACATGGCCACCCTCTGTCATTCAGGCTCAGGTACCTGCTCACCCTGCCACCCTCCTGCACTGACTCCAGGCCACCCCCTGCACTGGGGTTCTGCATCTGTACCCATACAGTGCCCCTCCCACTTTTCTTCTGCACTTATCAGATATACCCTATCTGACTAAACTTTCACCTGCCACTTGCTGGCTGCACTACCATGTTTATCGCCTTTATTTATTTATTTTATTTAGTATTTATTCTGTTATCTCCTCTGTTCCGCACTTTCCACTCCCCCCTTCCATGCACTTCCCCCTTTCCCTTTTCCATGCACTTATGCTTTCTTAAATGTCACTGGGCCTAGTAAGATCGCTGTTTTCTTTTTTTGTTCCCCCTTGTTCCCCTCCCTTTTGCCTGGTCACACTTTGAAACACTTGTGTACGAGCGCAATATGAATAAAATATCATTTAATTTGCTCCAGCCCAGAGGGCAGAGCGATGAAGGGAAGTACTTGAGTTCCCTGTAAAGCAGCCCGGGGGAAAAGCTGAAGGCTGGAGATGTCCCGGGCTACCTCATTGTGGCAGCCCGGGTGAAGAAAAGTCCTGGGATGCTGCGGCAAAGCAGCCCAGGTGAAAAAGTGTCCCGCCCATGCAGGGGTTGAGCTATGAGGATTTCGGTGGGCCATGAGCACAACGGTGAGCATGCCAGTGTCCCCATGACAATGTTTTTTTTTACTGGATTCAAATGACAGTGCAGGGCTCACAGTTATGGGGCCACACCCCAAGGCACGGGGTCCCCCAGTAGATAGCAAAGTGGCCACGGGTGTGGCAGTGAGTATTGGTGGCCACCCCAGGCTATGGGGGCCACCCTGAAGAGATGAAAGTGGTCATGCAACGTGACAGTAATGTCGGGCAGCCTCCCATGCCATGAGGGCTGCCAAGAAGATCAGTTGTAGAAAATGCAAAAAGAAATTGCACACCCTATATTATGCATAAATTGTTAATCTAAGTTAAAGAAATTCAAAGCTCCAATGGCTTGTTCAGTCGTTAAATGCTCTTTAGAGGTGTGGGGGAGAAAACCAACAACCTCGGTATCAAAGCTAAGTAATATCATGAAAAAACATGGAATTCCTATTCCTATTCGCCAAGATGATTCTTTATAACAATTACTTCAGATTTCAAGGTCAATATTATTTACAGACATCAGGAACTTCAATGGGGGCAGCCATGGCCCCGGCATATGCAAACACTTTTATGTTTTATTTTGAAACTCAGCATGTTCTAGAAAATCCAAGATGGTCAGACAAACTGATAATGTGGCGACGTTATATTGATGACGTTTTTGCAATATGGAGAGGCACAATGGAAACATTGGGAAGTTTCATTGTATACCTGAATTCATGTAACAGCCGTATTAAGTTTACCCTTGAAATTTGAACACCGGCAGTACATTTCCTAGATTCAAAGATCTACCCAGAAAATGGGAAATTGCAAACAACGGTTTACAGGAAACCCACGGATGTGAATAACAGTTTTTTCTTCACGAGCCATCACCCTCAACACCTTAAGAACAATTTACCTCTAAGCCAACTGCAAAGAATTAAACGGATTGTCTCAAATGAAAATACATATGCAGAAGCAGAGAATGAATTGATTCTATGGTTTGAAGAGAGAGGATTCCCGGAAATAATTCTAACAGAAGCTAAAGAGAAATGCCAATTAAAGAACAGATCAGATCTTCTGATTCAAAAAACTAAACAAGACAAGGATAATCATCCACTGATCTACCTGTCACCATACTCCACCAAAAGTACACAAATTAAAAGGACATTACATAAAAATTGGAAAATTACCAGATTGGACACACAACTCTGCACTCTGTTCCCAAAACCACTGCTAATGGCCTATACAAGAGGAAGAAATTTACGGGACTCACTGGTAAAGGCAGAGAGAACAAGTACAACACAACAACGGTTATTGTTGAAACAAAAAAAGGAACATTTCCATGTTTAAACTGTAGTCAGTGTAACAATGTACAAAAAGGTCCAATAATCAGACATCCATACACAGGTCAGAAGATCAATTTACAAAACTTTGCTACCTGCGAGAACAAATGTGTAATATCTGGACTAATTTGCCCATGTGGCAAATATTATGTTGGCCAGACGCTGAGACGGGTGAAAGACCGCATCTCGGAACATTTTAGAGATCACAAACACACAATTTCACAACTCAAATTTGTTGTTCTTGAAATCATTACACGACCAGCCAGAGGAGGGAACCTACAACAAATCCTATCCCGTAGAGAAATGTTCTGGGTACACAAATTAGATGCCTTAGAACCTAGAGGCATGAGTGAAGAGTATTCTCTGAATGTATTCTTATAATAAAAAAAACTATGAAAAATACAACAAAGAAATAGTGATATGATTAGCACTTGTTGCTGTGAAAAAGGTTGATTGATGTTCCCTTGAATTTTCCTTTGTTACCAATATTCGTTTTTTATACCTGCCTTTATATCCGTTTTCATATTGTTGTATAAGTAATGATCAAGGTGAAATGATGTGGAATAATGGAAAGACAGTCTGGAGCTTAATAATCTTCATATATTATGCACATCGCTGCAACAAAACAGCACGCACAATTAATATGTGTCGAGACACCATTCAGTATAAAAGACCACAATTCCCAGAATTCCACACCATCAGATGGAATACCTCTATATACACTATCAGATATAGATACCTCTTGATAACATAAGAACTCATGTCCGCAAGTGTTTGTAGACATATCCACTGGTTGAACATTATCATTCCCAACAGTTAGATGTTTTACACCACCCGCGTTAATTAAACCTCATGAGCTTTAGTGTGGGACAAAGTGTGGGACAAAGTGAGAGATTAAATGTCCTTTAACTATTTAATTCTTTGTAGGTCCGTAGGCACTACAACTCCCAGAACTCTAGGACATCACGTGACGGAGATCATATGTCACATGACATTAAATCTCATGTCACATGACTTTAAATAACCAAAGGTAGCGAGTGAACCGTGTTACCCTCAAGAAGGCTGTAGGACATATCTTTTGAGGCGAGGAAATCACTGATATATCTTTTGAGGCAAGGAAATCACTGACAGAGGTAAGAATGTGGATGGACCAGTATCTAAAAATGACTGATACTTAGTTGATCATTCAAAACACTTACACTCGTTATTCTTCGTGTAGATTTTTCGAGAACTAACGGGAATCGACTTCTGTGCTGGGACTATTAACATCGCTATTATCCGATACTGCAGCAACACACAGGTGACACACTGACATTTGAATCTAAACTTGTAGAATTGGAAAAGCGTTTTATTATAGCCTGACACATATTATTATACTTTTTATAGAATGTAAACTGACTAGGCATTACGGTGGATAAACACGACGACACACGGTGTATTACAGAATCTGGAAACATACAAGCCTTGACAACAATACTCAGGTAGGAACAAGGATACTTACCCTTCTAACACCATAGTGACGATTCGATCTAACCATTATCTAATACACATATCACTATTATTATTTTCAGAACATATGAGAACTGTCTCATAAGATGACGTTTCCATCATTCCACATCGAAATGGACATTTGAAGTCCTAAAGAAAAGAAAAACACTTGTTTTGTGTGTGGACGAGAAATCCTTTGTTGAAACTTATTGTTACGCTCACCTGATTCCCACGGGGGCGTCGATCTGGACTGGCCCACTGTTGCTTCCACCAGAGTAACACGTAGAGCCGAGATGACAGACTGGACAGACCCTCTTAGCTTCGTTTGTTGGATTCGTACGAATATCTTTCTGCAATGGAGAAAGGGAATTAACCTCCCGTAATCTGAGCGTTAACCCACCTTCCCACTGCCCTTGTCTGCCCACAGAACACTCCTGAAGTTCCCTCTAAATCTCACCTGAAGATTTGGAAAGATGAGCTCTCCATCCTGCGTCGAGCGCAGGGGCGCGTAGACGACCAGTTACTACACTGGCGTGGAGGAATTGGTGAGTTCCAGTATTGACTCTAAGTCCAATTGTTCGTAAGAGTTCAAATGTCTGATCGTCACTCTGCCAGATTCCTTGCAGGTTGCGGATTTAAACCACCAGAAGAGTTCCAAGTGGCAATTGGTAAGATCCTGGTAAGTCTATTGTGGTTCTCCCCTTTGGGTCCGGGGTACAGCGATGATGCAGAATTAACTGCGCCGACCCGAAATGAGGTGACTACCCCCCTGTGGTAAATCAGGTAAGTCTTTGGGGGTGATTTGTATTGTCCTTGCTTTCCCTTTAGGGGCCGGGGTGCGGCAGTGATGCAGAATTGACTACGCCGACCCGAGATGAGGTGAGTACCCCCCTGTGGTAAATCAGGTAAGTCTTTGGGGGTGGTTTGTATTGCCCTTGCTCACCTATCTGTTCTTGTCTCCCCCAGGTGTTGAAGAATGGCCTGGAGATGCTGGATTCGCGATGGAGTAAAGGAATGCAGCCCCGGTTGGTGAGTTCAGCGCGGCTCTGCGAGGTGCGTGGCAATACACCTGAGAAGGCTTCTCTCTTCCAGATCAACGATGTGCTGGATCAAGGATTCAGGTAAGGGTTTTGTTCTGACCTCTTCTCCTTCTCCTTTTCTTGTTCCAGGTGTTCCAGAGCTGAAGCGGGCGTGGCTGAAGACTGGAGCTGCTGAAGACACAGTGAGCGTTACGCTGCAGCAAGCAGAATAACGCAAAGCACGTGTGGCTGTCCCGGTGTGGCTTAAATAGCCTTGGAAGAAGTCCCAGGTAAGTATTCTTCCACAGCCCCACCCGAGAGGAAAGGAGTCCCTGAGGTAAAGTAGTCCCTTTAAGCCTCATTTGGCTTGTGGCTTTGTGCAGCATGGTCTGCATCAGGTAGGTATGCAGCATGGTCTGCAACAGGTAAGATTTCTGTAATGAGCCTGGCGCCCATGTTTTTGGGCATGCTTCAAGTGGCATGATGCCTGCTTCCGGGGTTGCTGGGCCTGGTCTGGCTTTCCGGGGGCAGGCATCGTGACAGCACTCCCCCTCAAGGCCCCTCCTAAGGCTATTCTCCCTCTCGGCCTTGGTTTGTCTGGAAATTCTTGGTGGAACCTTTTCACAAATTGAGGTGCATGCACATGGTCACTAGGCTCCCAAGATCTTTCTTGTGGACCATAACCTTTCCAATCAATGAGATAGAAGAGTTTTGATCTCACCCTTTTAGAGTCCAAAATATTCTTGACTTCGAATTCGGGTTCCCCGTCTATGAGGATAGGTTCAGGTGGGGTGGTTAGTCTAGTTCCTGGTTGCACAGGCTTCAAAAGAGACACATGAAAAACAGGATGAACACGCATATGACCAGGCAGGTCCAACTTGACGGCCACTGGGTTAATAATAGCCTTAATAGAATAAGGTCCCAAGTACCTGGGGTTAAAAGTCCGTGTTCCCTTGAGTGCTAAGTACTTGGTGGCTAACCATACTTGGTCCCCTACTTGGTATTGCCGTGCTTCACTCCTGTGTTGATCAGCATCCTTCTTGTATTTATCCTTAGCCTTTTGTAAATGTGCAGTCGCCTCTTTAAAGGCTTGTGTGATAACAGCGTGGAGATGGTCCACCGCAGGCATCTCTAAATGTGGGGAGACTCTAAGTCTGAGGTTCGAGGATGGTGACCATATATGGTAAAAAAAGGGCTTTGTTTAGTTCCTGAGTGTGCAGAATTATTGTATGCATACTCGGCGATCCAAAGAATGTCTTTCCAATCCTCCTCAGATTGATGTAGCATACAACGTAGGTATTGCTCAAGAGTCTGGTTGGTTCTCTCAGTTTGACCGTCGGTCTGGGGATGGTGGCTGGTTGAAAGTCTAACATCAATTTGTGCCAACTGGCAACACTTCCTCCAAAAATGTGAAATAAATTGGCTTCCCCGGTCTGAAATTAACACGGAAGGAAACCCATGTAGACGGACAACATTTTCAAGGAACTCCTTGGCCAGGATTGAAGCTGAAGGTATTCCTTTTAAAGGAATGAAATGGGCCATTTTAGAAAAAAGATCTACAATAACTAGAATGGTCTTATAACCGTTGCACGGGGGTAAATCTGTGATAAAGTCTAATGACAAGGTATGCCAAGGAGTAGGTGGAGTGTCTAACGGTTGTAATAATCCAGCGGGTTTTTTCTTTTCCCCTTTATTTTGAGCGCAAATGCCACAAGACATGACAAACAACTTGACATCTTTTCGCCAGGTGGGCCACCAAAACTGTTTCTTGATTTTGGCTTCAGTTTTAGCAATGCCAGGATGTCCTTCCATCAAGGTGTCGTGGTAATGAGAAATTACAAGTTTCTGTAGTTCCTCTAGTGGCAAAAATAGCCGGCCTTGGTAATAAGGTAGATTGTTGGTGACAGAATACTCTGGGCCTTTCCCTGCCCAGCCCTGTAAGGCATCGGAATCAAAGAGTTGATGGACCTTTTCTTGAATGTCCTCCAGAGAGTGTATGGATGTCAGACCAAGGATCCTCTGTTCAGGAATTATGGGTACAGGTTCTAAAGCTCTTTCTGTTTCTCCCATTCCTATTCGGGACAGGGCGTCAGCTTTTCCATTTTTACAACCTGTTCGGTAGGTTATTACAAAATCAAACTCGGCGAAGAACAATGCCCAACGGAGTTGGCGTGAAGATTGGGCCTTAGCTACCTTTAGGTATTGTAAGTTGCGGTGATCAGTGATGACCGTAATGGTATGCCTGGCGCCCAGCAGATAGTGCCGCCAAGCCTTGAAGGCGGACTTGATGGCCAACAGTTCCTTGTCGGTTATAGCATAATTTAATTCGGGAGCCGAAAACTTTCTTGACCAAAACGCCACTGGGTGCAGCTGGTTAGTTTCGGGATCCTTTTGGGAGAGCACTGCTCGCATAGCTGAACTGGATGCATCTGTTTCCACTATGTAGGGAAGCTCTGGGCGCGGGTGTCGTAATACAGGAGCAGACGTGATTTTTTTTTTTAACTCTTGGAAGGCGTTCTCGGCTTCTTCTGTCCATGTAAAGCGTTTATTCTTTCGCAATAGTGTTGTAATGGGATATACAATGTGTGAGAAGTCCGGGATAAACCTGCGGTAGAAATTGGCAAAGCCGAGCATGCTTTGAACTCCTTTGACTGAGCTTGGCGAAGGCCAATTAAGAATTGCGTCCACCTTCCGTGTATCCATCCGGATTCCTTTCGGGGTCAGAATAAATCCAAGAAACTCTACTAACGTAGTGTGAAAGATACACCTTTCCAGTTTAGCGTATAATTTATACTGGCGTAACTTTTCTAGGACTGCTCGGACGTGCTTTACATGATCGAATTCTGATAGGGAGTATACTAAGATATCGTCGATGTAAACGACTACACAAACATCGATGAGCTCTAGGAAGACATTGTTCATGAAGAACTGGAAAGCTGCTGGTGCATTACACATTCCGAAAGGCATCACGTGGTACTCAAATAATCCGTACTTGGTGCGAAAAGCAGTCTTCCATTCGTCACCCTCTTTGACGCGTACCAGATGATATGCCCCCCGAAGGTCTAGTTTTGTGTATATACAAGCGTTCTTTACCTGGTCTAGTAGTTCAGGGATCAAAGGCAATGGGTACCGATTCTTGATAGTTATCTGATTCAGCGCGCGGTAGTCAATGCATGTTCTAAGGTCGCCTTCCTTTTTTGGCACGAAGAACAAAGCGGAAGATGCAGGGGACTTGGACGGGCGGATGAAGCCATTAGCGAGATACTGGTCTAGGTACTGGCGCAAGTGGAGATTTTCAGGTTCCGTGAGGGCATAGATTCTGCTGCAAGGTGGTTGTGCTCCTGGTATGAGATCTATTTGACAATCATATGATCTGTGCAGTGGTAAGGTGTTTGCCTGCTCCTTTTGAAAGACATCCTGAAGGTCTTGGTATTCAGCAGGTAATTGTATGGCAGCTGGGATTATTGGGGCCAGTACTGAATTTAGAGTTCTCTTTGGGTAACAGGTGTTAGCACATTCTGGGAAAGTTAGTCTCTTCTCTCGCCAATCAATACAGGGATTGTGTTTTTCCAACCAAGGGATTCCCAGTATCAGTTGAAACTGTGGAGCCTTGATTAAACCAAACACCATAACCTCTCGGTGTCCATCCTGACCCAGCAAAGTCATCTCTGCAGTGGAATGAGTTACGGGCCCAGAGACAATTTCAGTTCCATCAACAGTGGTGACAACATCGGTAGTGGTCTTTCGGGTGAGAGGTAGATTCATCCTGGAAGCCAATCCGTAGTCCAAATAGTTTCCTATGGCTCCACTATCTACGTACGCCTTTACCGTGTGCATGCGTGATGGCTGCTATGGATAAGGACCATGGGTATGGTGAAATGCGAGGTCAGAGTGTCCTTCTTTAAGCTCAGCAATCTGACCTCTATGCTTGCCGGGCGTGATCGTTTCCTGAGTCAGGTTTCAAGTGGTTTTCGTCTGCTGCTCCTATAGTTTTCTTGGGTGGTTTTACAGGGCAGTTCCGAAGGAAATGACCAGTAGCTCCGCAATATAAACATAATTGCTGATGCCGTCTTCTTTCCCTTTCCTTCTGAGTTAAGGGTCCTCTAACCCCCCTGATTTGCTTGGGTTCTGAGGCATCTACCCCCTGCAAGGGTACGTAGGTTTTAACCAAGACCTTGTTTTCAAACTTGGTTTGATCAGCCTTTCTGGTTTGAAGTCTGTGATCTAACTGGACCACAAAATCTATATATTCAGCACAGTCTAAAGGCGGGTTCACGACTTGGGCTAAAACATCCTTGAGTTCTCCCCGAAGCCCTCGATGGAATAATGTAATTCGCTTGGCTTCAGGCCATTCGGTTTCCACAACTAATCTATTGAAAGTTGCAATGTAAGATAAAAGATCCTGATTACCTTGCCGTAAGGATAAAAGTTGGTTATCCAAAGCCTGACCTTGGGAATGTCGGGCGAACAGTCTTTCCATGCTTCGGAAACCTTGGAAATCTCGAAGAATCGGGTCATCCTGATTTACTAGCGGAATGGACCAGTCCGCTGCACTGCCGCTGAGATATGACAGTACAAAAGCTACCTTGGCTTGATCGTTTGGGAAAGCTCCAGGTCTACAAAAAAAGTGTAAGCGACATTGATTCATGAATATAGCAAACCTTTTAGGGTCTCCGGCAAAGCGTTCAGGCGGAGCCAAGGGAACAGCTCCAGGAAGGTTTATCTGCACCGGGTTACTCGGTGGCACCGGAGCTGGGCTGGCCCCGAGTCCAGGTAGAGGTGTTTGTCCAGCCTGGCTTTGTAATAGCTGTCTGGCCAAATCATCAGTTCGTTCTTTTGACACTATCAATTCCCTCCTGAGGGCATTGGTTTCCTGGCGGGCGGAATGCACTTCGGCCCTTAGTTCCCCTAATAATTGGGCCAACTGATCGGTTTCCGAGGTCTCTATGACGCCCAGGTGGGTATTTGTGGGTAGGCTTCGCGTTCTGTTACGCTCACCTGATTCCCACGGGGGCGTCGATCTGGACTGGCCCGCTGTTGCTTCCACCAGAGTAACACGTAGAGCCGAGATGACAGACTGGACAGATCCACTTAGCTTCGTTTGTTGGATTCATACGAATATCTTTCTGCAATGGAGAAAGGGAATTAACCTCCCGTAATCTGAGCGTTAACCCGCCTTCCCACTCCCCTTGTCTGCCCACAGAACACTCCTGAAGTTCCCTCTAAATCTCACCTGAAGATTTGGAAAGATGAGCTCTCCATCCTGCGTCGAGCACAGCGGCGCGTAGACGACCAGTTACTTCACTGGCGTGGAGGAATTGGTGAGTTCCAGTATTGACTCTAAGTCCAATTGTTCGTAAGAGTTCAAAAGTCTGATCTTCACTCTGCCAGATTCCTTGCAGGTTGCAGATTTAAACCACCAGAAGAGTTCCAAGTGGCAATTGGTAAGATCCTGGTAAGTCTATTGTGGTTCTCCCCTTTGGGGCTGGGGTGCAGCGATGATGCAGAATTGACTACGCCGACCCGAGATGAGGTGAGTACCCCCCTGTGGTAAATCAGGTAAGTCTTTGGGGGTGGTTTGTATTGCCCTTGCTCACCTATCTGTTCTTGTCTCCCCCAGGTGTTGAAGAATGGCCTGGAGATGCTGGATTTGCGATGGAGTAAAGGAATGCAGCCCCGGTTGGTGAGTTCAGCGCAGCTCTGCGAGGTGCGTGGCAATACACCTGAGAAGGCTTCTCTCTTCCAGATCGGCGATGTGCTGGATCAAGGATTCAGGTAAGGGTTTTGTTCTGACCTCTTCTCCTTCTCCTTTTCTTGTTCCAGGTGTTCCAGGGCTGAAGCTGGCGTGGCTGAAGACTGGAGCTGCTGAAGACACAGTGAGTGTTACGCTGCAGCAAGCAGAATAATGCGAAGCACGTGTGGCTGTCTGGGTGTGGCTTAAATAGCCTTGGAAGAAGTCCCAGGTAAGTATTCTTCCACAGCCCCACCCGAGAGGAAAGGAGACCCTGAGGTAAAGTAGTCCCTTTAAGCCTCATTTGGCTTGTGGCTTCGTGCAGCATGGTCTGCATCAGGTAGGTATGCAGCATGGTCTGCAACAGGTAAGATTTCTGTAATGAGCCTGGCGCCCATGGCGCCAAGCCTGACTTTATTCTTATGAGCCTGTGGCCTGTAGCCAAAGAGCCCCTAACTGGGGTTTTTGGGCATGCTTCAAGTGGCATGATGCCTGCTTCCGGGGTTGCTGGGCCTGGTCTGGCTTTCCGGGGGCAGGCATCGTGACACTTATATTTAGAGCATTGTTGAATTATCAATATTATTAGGAAACACTGTGTTTAATGAAATTGTTATTGCTCCTGAAGAAGAGAGGCACACTCTCGAAATGCGTAGAGCTCCATATCAAGAATGTTTCATATTTTATGTAACCTTGAGTGAATTGAACTCTGATTTTGGTTTAAAATAAGCACTAAAAATATCATGTGGATAAATAATTTTTGTACAACACTGTGTATATTAAAATTTGCTTTCTAATTAAGAATTACAAAACAAAATGACTTACGAATTTAGCTGTTCTAAAAACATAAACTAGTGAAAATTGTGACATTTATTTAAATTTTGGTTGGATCTTTTTTCCAATATCAAGAGGTGTGCAGGGGACGGTAGTTCCTATTATTAATAAGAATTCCATGTTTTTACAAGAAGATCAGTTGTGCCACAGGGCAATGGCAGTGATAGCAGGTAAGCACCCCTTATTGCAGGGGGTTGCCCAAGAACCAGGCATGGTGCAGCAGGGTGGGCCCATGTGGTGAACAGGGCTACCCAGAAGAAGGAACTGTGGTGGCCAGGCCCCAAGCGCAGCAGGGGGCAGACCTTCCTCCACTATAGACAGCCTATCAATTCGCTGTGAAAGGTTGACTGACTGCAGAAGTCACCCCTGTTAAATAGTGTACATTAAATGTTTTGTGTCAGTGTTTTGATACGTATGTATATATGTAGATGTAGGTTAAATGTTATGTAGTGGGATTGTAGTGTGCACAAAATGTATTTAGGGGAAATGTTAAGTAGGAAATGATACATAGGAATTATTATGTAGATGTAGGATTTTAGGATTAAATACAAAGGGTTAGAGGGATGTGATCCCTGGCGTGAAGTAGGTGATGAAGGTGGCAGCCTGCTCGGGGGCGAGACCACCCACAGAGGCCATCCTCTGCTCTCATGCATCAGTGGGTGGTACCAGGGATTGGACAGGTGTCTGTCCAATCGGTCTCACCCATTGGGTCTGCCTGTGGCCCCTCCAAGGAAGGGTGGGATGATGGGACAGATCCCTTTTTGCCAGAACTCACATCAGGGGACATTAGAGGGGAAATATGAGGTTGACGATAGAAATGTATATTGCAAAGGGTTTACATGTTTGTTATAAATAAAGAGTGCTCCCATTGAAATTCCTATAAAATCCACCTCAGTGTCTGTGTCTGTTAAAGACGTAAGGTAAGAATTCAGGGCATAGCCCATCTCCTGTTAACAGCAATTTTATTTTACAGGTGCAGAACCCCTCTGCAACTGGCCGGCCTGCTGGGTGGGGATTGTGGTTCCCATGGGGTCTGTCCCTGACCCAGGCAGGGAAGGAACGCACTTGCGCTCTGGTTGGTGCAAGAAAACGGTGGTTACACAACCACACATACACTGGCTGTAAAAAATACCTCCCTGCGCTTTAGCGGGATGTCACAGAGGGATGTTTCAGAACTGCAATGGGCCTCATTACAAGTACACCGGTCCGGATTTAGCGCTGCTGGTATAACCATACCGGCACCGTTTCCGCGACCGTCAAATTATGACCTGCAGACCTGGAAATAGCACTACCATAAACCGCCACCGCGGATTGTAAGCACCCGTAAACTTCGCCTGCATGGAAACCCCTCCGTTACCGGCAATACTAAACACTGCGAGCATCACAAGTAGCACAGACATGGAAACACCGCCACAAAAATGGCACTAAAACCGTGACCACGGTGGCGTAGGAGGCGCAGGCGGCAACCAGCTAACCCTGTACCCAAGGCAAACCCCACTGTCCAGCCGTACCACCCCGCAGGCAGCCTGCAATACCACGCATCAGGACCTCACCCTGGAACCTTACCCCAGGACAGATCCACACATTATACAGGCTAGACCGTCCAACAATCCTGTACATCACCACCATGATAGAGGACGAGATGAGCAGCCACATAGACACCCCCACTGCCATCCCCCCTCCTGAAGGTTGTGTCTGTACTGCATTTCCTTGGCACCGGGACCTATCAACACACAGTTGGTGAGCTGCACGGCCTATCACAACCCTGTTTCTCTAAAATCCTGGTACAGGTACTGAATGCCCTGTTGTGCCATGTGTCTGAACAGATTGCCCTACCCCGTACCCTTCCCCAGGTCATTGCCACCAAGTTGGCCTTCCATGCCATTGCAGGAATGCCAAATTGCAGTCGACTGCACCCACATCGAGCTGACAGAACCATGTGCAATCGAGATGGTGTTCCGCAATAGGAAACAGTACCACTCACTGAATGTACAGATGGTATGTGATGCCACACAAGTGATAACACATTGCTGCGCACGTTTCCCGGGCTCAACACATGACTCAATGGTACTGAGGAATTTCACATTGCCACGGTACATGGAACGCTATGCTGGACAAAGCACATGGCTATTGGGTGAGTACAGCTATCAATGCACTGGCCCTGTGGAAGGGGTGTGTGTCCAGGGCAATGAGCAATGTGAGTGGGCTGCTGCGACTGCACATGCATCACCCCCCCGCCCATTAACTGAATAGACAGCACATCCCAAACATCACAAAGCAACACATGACAGGTTGCCACAGTGTGCCCGTACACACCTTGCCACATGACACACACAGCCTATACTGCCGCTGGCAGATACACCTGGAGCCACTGCATACCCACACCCACAATATGCAGGACTGCCCTCCCAATTCACATGATGCCTGCACATGAGACATCCTGCATCGACTACATCATCACAGTCGACTGATTGACTCTGCCATGTGTGCACATCACTGCACAATGCCATACTGACCAGCCAATGTCACCCGCAGGGCAAAGTACACATGCACACCAATGCGTTGGTCAATGTCCAGTTGCCAACGTCCACTACAATGACCAAAGAATGGAAATCACCCACCGGTCCAACCACTGCATGCCACATTTACATGAATGAACAATGACACAAGATTGCACTGCATCTGATGAAGACATGATACAACAAACACTGACATGTCCCCCACATTTACATCCCATGCAGGTGATGCTGGATATGCACTCACGCCATGGCTGTTGACGCCTGTACGGAGGCCAAGGAACAGGCATGAAGAGGCGTACAACAGGGCACATGATTGAGAGGACATTTGGACTACTGAAGGCCCGGTTCCGCTGTTTGAGCAGATCTGGCAGATCACTGCTGTACAGCCCAGTGAAGACGGGTAAAATTACGCTTGTTTGTGCCATGCTGCACAATCTGTGCCTGCGCAGGAACACTCTGATGCCCCCAGACGCAGATGATGAAGATGGGGATGGAGATGGAGATGGAGACAGGGATGGGGATGGGGATGGGGATGGGACGGCTCCTCCTGGGGGTCCACTAGATGGCCAACGAGCACGGGATGCACTGATTCGCATTTACTTTTGAGAGACTGCACATTCACAGCATTGCATAGATATGGCGATGCCAGTAAATAAATTGTTGTACTGCAAATGAAATGATGGATGTCCACTCATGAATGTGTTTTTTCAAATGATGATATATTCATGACATTACAACAGGGATGGAGGTGCAATGGTTAGGGAAGCTGTACACCCGTTCCCACCCACCACCCAAACGTACCCACCCCAAACCAGGCCCCAATCCACAAACCCCCTAATGGACCTCCCCCACCACCCAAACGTACCCACCCCCTCACACCCTTCTAGTCCCCATGTGTCCTGCAGTGCCTGTCACACATGCCATAATTTCCATGTGCGCTTCGGCACTTGTGCATCCTTGCCCGAGGGCCCTGTTAGCTGACTCGAGCATCTCGGTGGACTGGCAGAGGTGGAGCTGGATGGGTTGGTAGTAGTGGATGGCACTGAAGCTGCGATTGGTGGCAAATCTGCAAGATATGCCTGTTGGCCAATCAACATGGACTCAACAATCCTCAAAGTGTTGTCATTGTCCTCCCGCACATGGCGTGCCAGGGTCACTATTGTGCTGGTGAAGCGTCCAATGGACCTTGAGAGGCGACGCACAGATGTGCTGTAGCACTCCCTCTGCAGCCTGGATTCCTCAAGCTGCCTTTCCACCAGCTGGGTGAGGGTAGCCTGCTGCTCCTCCATCCACTGTATGTGGGAATTGAGCTCAGCCATTGAGGGGGTAGTTGACCTCATCGGACTGTGGAGTGATGTGGGCTGAACTCCAGCTCATGGAACAATGCCAAGTCATCCAGGGTGGGCACCTCCCCCTGTGGCCCTGTATCAGACTGCAGTGCCGGGGCACTGCTGTCGCTACATGCTGCCTCCTCTGCAGTGCAGATACTTTCTGTGTTGGGTTGTATAGGCATGAAGGGTGCCCGTGGTTGCATCAGGCAGCGTGGAGATGGCGGAGATGTTGGTGATGGTGATGGTGGCCAGCACATGTGTAGCAGATGCTACTGGGGGCAGAGATGCAGAACTGCTGGCAGCATCCTCCTGGGCAGGGTTGCTGGCTTGCACACGTGCAGGAGCTGATTGCCTGGGCTGTTCTGCGGTATCACTGTCACTTGATATGACTGTGGGGACACAGAGGGCATGCAATTAGTTGTGTGGTGGTGCCTGATGGGTGCATCACATGCATCAGACAGGTAGATCAGTTAACAGTAGCATTTACATGCATATGCTTGTCGACGGACATGTATTGTAGTGATGTGGATCGTCATCTGGATCATGATTGTGTCCTTTGGGCAACTCATGCACTGGCTGGGGGGGGGGGTTGTTAATGGGTCCTTTGGGCCACTCATGCACTGGCTGGGGGGGTGTTAATGGGTCCTTTGGGCCACTCATGCACTGGCTGGGGGGAGGTGGGTTGTTCATGGGTCCTTTGGGCCACTCATGCACTGGCTGGGGGAGGGGTTGTTAATGGGTCCTTTGGGCCACTCCTGGCCTCAACATGTACTCATATGGCATTCATATTTGCGCACTTACCAGCATCTGCAGGTGGGCTAACTCCTGCCTCAGCATCCCCGATCCCATGGATGCCCTCAAGGTGGAGGACACTGCTGCAGCGCTCCTCCCATGTTTGCAGCCTCAGTGGGGAAGGGGGCCCTCCACCTGTCCCACTGCTGCGTTGGCGGTGTGTAGAGATCAGGTTCCGCACCCTCAGCCTGAGGTCATCCCACCTCTTGTGGCAGTCCTTGACGCTCCTCACAGTCACGCCCACAGGGGTGCACTTGCGTGCTGCTTCCGCCCACACTTCCTTCCTGCGCTGCTGTGTAGCACGGCGTTAATCAGCACTAAACAGCATCTCAGCATGCTGCACTATATGTTCGACCAAAACAGTTAGCTCCGCCTCACTAAAGCGCTGTTTGTGTTGCCTCTGGGCTGGCATCCTGGCAGACATGCTGATGGTCCTTTTTGGCTTCTCACTGTGTTGAATCTGCTTGTGCTGACTCTGGATGGCAATGGATTGTGCTTTATATGATGGTCGCCTCTCTGTTTCCGGTTTTGGCGATCATGGTATTTCCGCGTCGCCACGGACACGGTTTTTACGCTACTTGTGGCGCCGCAATGTCTATTTCTGTGGGTGTTTCCGTGGTGACGGTTACACCATTTCCGTGTGGAGCGCGCGACCGACAGCACGTAATTGGCCGGTCTTTCCGCAACCTTGCGGACAGGGAGACTTTATCACCGCCGCCACGGAATCACCACATTCCGGACCGGAAAAGTTGTATTGAGGCCCAATGTCTCTGTGTCATCATGTTTGATGCTGCTATGCTGAGCCATACTGAGCTATAACGTCTCAGGGCACTGACGTGGCTGGAGCGTAGGGTGCTCCGGTGCATCCGGAGACATGTGCTTCAGGGATGTGGGGGTGAGATGGAATATGGAACTATTTGGGCATCGATGCAATGTAGGGAGATGACACCTACGTTCTGCCAGGAGATTGAAGGGGATCCCACATACCTTATCACAATGTGATTCTGATGTGCATTGGTAACAGGAAGTTGAGGTCTGCAGCAGCAATATCTGTACTTAAAGATGCGGTTTCAAACATATCAGTGATGACTACAGCTTTTCAGGTGGAGTGCCTGGGAGCAAAGCCCCATCCCATTTTCACCAATTGTGGTTTTCTGTCCGATAGTGGCTCGCTCCTTTGTTCTTTGGACTGTGTGGCCACCTACATTTTGGGACACAAATACACGAATCTTCGATAACCCTGAACCCAAGATGGAGGACAGATCGGGGATGGGTGGCCTTCTGAGCATGCTTGGTTGGTGGGAGGAGACACTCCTCCCAGTGTGCATACCCATTTATCTTGGTCTGTGTAGCCAGACTAGGGGTGGCTGATCTCACCTGGGAGACCTCTTCTCACACCAGACCCCAGCTCCCCTTCTAAAATCCACCCGCGGACCGCAGGCAAAGATGGTCTGTCTGTTATTGGCACTTTGGGGAAAAGTCTACATTGCGATATGAAAGGCGATAAAGTGGGGGTTTATGCTATGTAACTTTTATATGATGTAATAGAGAACAGCATCAATGATTTTAAATTTTCGTGTATATATTGTGTAATAAGGTACTTTGCTCCCTAGTGTTGTCTATGAAAGTGACTGGTCCAGGCAAAGGAAGGGGTTGGCTCCCAATGCATAGCAATCTCTAGGCTTGAGGGCGGGTAACGTGACAGGCCTGCTCACACAGAAAGAGTCCTGGTGGCATGGACTGTGGTACGGAAAGGTTAAGGGTGTCAGCAGTGTACAGGGCCTAGAGGCGACGAGGTGCCTTCTAGTGCATGGCTGCCACTGGGAGTTGGCATTGGCGTTGCCTTGGCTGGAGAGACTGTCAGTCCACTGAAAAAGGTCACAGGTGGGCATAATACTAAAAGAGTACACCTGTAGCTGCCAGGACTGCCAGGCTAGAGGTTTAGGCATTGGGGTGGGGGGGGGGCTAGACATCCATAATACCACCAGCAGCAATGGATGTTGTCTTCGAGGCGAAGGGTAAACTAGCTCAGCGAGATAACCACTCACCTCTGACATCTATGTTCCGCCGGAAGGACATGTGGGAATTCCAACAGGGCAGGCTCCGCCCTTTAGTCTTCTGAGGTAGAAAAAATCACTACCATGAAAAATAGGGTATAAGTTGTAATACCTATTATTGCAGCGCTTCAAATCGGGCGGAATCTGGCATGAAGCGTTATGTAAAAATGTAATACTATGTGATACTATTATTATCAGTCCCTTAGACCCACCCACCCACAATTGACTGGTTCAGAAGTACCTTGGTGGCTTTGCATCATGCCACTATATCTCTTTGGCATGCCCATCAAGGTCTGCGACATCATTTATTACAGCCTATGGTCACTTCCGAGGCCATAAAAGTCTTGGTGAGACACTGATATGACCAGCAAGCTACCCTGACTGACTTCACCCATGGTCAAGAGCCCTGCATTCTCATTGTGGTGAAGCTGTGTGCCCTTGAGAATCAAAGAACGGGCACATATTGATCCTGATTCCAGGTACAGCATGCATGAGGTCGGCAATGGGGGGGGCAGTGTTTCTGGCAAGGTAAAGCAATAATGGTTGGTGGTCAATGTAGGAGACAGCATCTAGAGTGAGAGGTACAAGAAGAGTGTCATTAAAAACCCTCATTGGATCTGTGTGATCCTGACAAAGTCAGACCAATTTCCCATTTTACCTGGAGGTGACATATGCTGAGCCCCTTTCAAGCTGACTTTCAACCAGGTGTGAAGCACATCAGGAGGAGGGTGGATGATGGTGGTGCCGGGGGTCTGGTGCCGCTAGACCTCTCGGCAGACTGCAGTTCATCCCTATTACACCCACCCGGCCACTCCCCGGTGACGTCTATTACCCAGACTGCACTTGAATGGATTCCATCCTTTTCCTCTGATCACCATCAGGCGATCGCCCGCTAGGGTCTTCTGTGTCCAAGAACTACCATATGAATGGTGGAGTTCCTCAGTTGTCCTTGCCATCGTTACTATTCAATTTTTATTTACAACCCCTACCATCTCTTTTAGATACGTACTCCCTCCTTGTTATGTTTATTACACTCCCAAAGGAGGGGCAATTGGGGAGCACCTTAGCTCAATGCGCCGATGCACACACATCCTTTGTTTAAACAACACTATACTGTAAAGAAAAAGACAGTCGAATTGTGGGAACTAGATTTCCAGCATACTGCCCACAGTAGTTTTGTTGCTTATAGCACCCATGTGCATTTATGCATGTTATGTATTGGATTAATGCAATTGTGTGTGCTCTATGTATGTATGTAATTAAAGTATTACACAAGTCTACGTTGTGAGAACTCTGAGGAGTTTCTCCGATGCTATTCCCGGGGATCCCTGACTCAGGTGGCCAGGGGAAGGCCATCGCTCTTGGATCTGAACCCTGGGGGCAGACAAGCAAGGGAGGATCACCTGGGAAGGAGGTCCTTGGGGACTGTGGCAGGAGTGCCCTTGGGCGAGACACAGTATCCTTTTTTTCTGCATATACCACTACCCATCAACCCCTCTGTCTTTAGTCATCAGAGTCCCGTGCTACTCCAAACTTTTCCGTTATGGAAAAGAAGACGGCACCATTAGGGGAAACCAAGACCATACCCAAACCCCAATGCAAATTTGATCTCTCCTTCCTTCCGTGAAACCCATCTCTCAGCAACCTTACATTCAAACCCCCTTTTCTGACAGAAAATCGACCCTATTTTTCTTTCCCTTTCAAAGGACCCTACAACTTCAATAATCACATTCTTCTACTAGAATACCAAAAGACTGAGACAAGGAAGAGAGGGACTGCTAGTATGAAGATTAAAAAAGGATAACACACTAAGACACAGAGGACAGACTTTTCCATTCTGTTAACAAGGACAAGCAAAGCCAGGCAGACCCAACCCTGACCAAACACCTGCAGACAATTAACATCTCACAGATGCATAAAAGGAGCCTTGAGGGGAAACGAAGGCAGTTGCTCTTGGGAACACAGGGGGGAGGCTGCAAGGCCGAGACTGGCGGAGGATCAGTACCTAAGTACCAAGCACTCTAAGAGCGAGCTGGCAATGCTGGGCGGTGCCTGGAAGCCAGAGCAGAGGGAGCAGAGAGAGCTGCTCAGAGCAGGATATTTCTAGGACAGAGCCCATCCCTCTGGGGCATTGACAAACAAAAAAAGAAGTGCATTCTAGGAAAAGTAGTGCACTGCCTCCAAGGTGAACGACAGAGTTGGGGAGGATAGGCCACCAAAGAAGCACCTGCTTCCCTCCCGGGTGAACAAAGGAGTTGGCGAGGAAGGAAGGGCAGGGGGTGAGACCCTGACCTGAGACCCTGACCTTAGCCCAAGAAAGCCCAAGAAAGATCCAGACTCTGGCTGTCAGCACTGTGTCAGCTGTGTGAGTGTAAGAGAGAGAGGAACCCAGGGTAATGTGTGTGGCTGAAGCATGACATAAAGTAATGAACTGAGTCCAAGTGCATTATGGGACTGGTCGTTTTTTCAGCAAAAGATTAGCATCCTCAAATTGAGTAGCAGAGTGGTCCGGCTGTATTGAAAGTGCCTTTTCGAAAGTCTCTACGAACTGAATAGGTCGCAGTGGTCATGGTGAGGTACATGTCAAATCCTCGCACATTCGAAAGTCTTCGACAGGGAAACCAAAACAAGGAAGAAGGCTTCAGCCTGACTGAGGGGAGCCTACAGTGAACTGTGATTTGTTTGATGTGAACTATAAAGCAGGCTTGAGCCCGGCCTACCGTGAATTTTTCTGATTGTGTTGTGGAACTACCCAGACCAAGAGACACTGGGGAAAATACCATAAGGGAGAGCTGAAGTGAAAGTAGAAGTGGTCCTGCATAGGTTTGTGGAAAAGCCTTGCACGTTTGAACGTCTTCAACATCAGTAAAAGGTTTGAGTCCGACTGAGGGAGACCTAGAACATAATAGGGGAAGGGAACCCCTGACAAACGTGAATAAAACTTAGGGAAGGGAATCCCTACGTGAAGGGCTGTGATCGCGAGATCCGAGCCTAGTGGAGGGAGATCTACGTTGAATCAGGTACTTTTATTGAGAAGTTCGAGCTCGACAGAGGGAGACCCACATGAAGTATTGATGCCTTGAGAGGTCCGAGCCGGCAGAGGGAGACCTATGTGAATTTTGTTGAACCGTGAAAGAATATTTCGTGAACTTAAGTGACTTTAACTTGGAAGGCCAAACGGGCCTCGACCCATGTTTTGAACTGCCTTTATTTTGATAACCTGAGCCACAGTGTGTCATCCTGCCTATGGGGGCCGCCTTACTCCATGCTGTCCATCATGGAAATGAGAGCTGACTCAGCCATCTTTCCTTTGCATACACATTCCCCATTACACACCTTTTGTATAAAAGATAGGGCAGGCATTCGTTTTTTTTTTTTTAGTATAGGCCATCTTGATTTGACAGAGACTGACTAGGACTGTTTCTTAAAAAGAAGTATCTATCAGAGCACACCTAATTACTCAAAAACTAAATAACTATTTAGAGAGATTTTATTACAATTCTGGGTGCTGGGGAGGAATACACGCCCTGACACTGGAGCATGTGTTAAACATAAAACAAAAAGTGTCTAAACTTAAAGACACTCCCGTCCCCTGCACACCTTACATTTATGTTCAATAAAAAATCAGTTGTATCCCTTAAGTAGGTAGGTATCAACTTCACCAAGGGTTGTAAGATCTTATCAACATATTTAGACAGTGGATCTAAAATACTGTCTGTTCCTGCTACTATGGGTCTCAAGGGAGGATGCGTTGTGTTTTTGTGTATCTTTGGAAGACCATATAGTACTGGTATGATTGGATGTTTATTGAGGAGAAAAGACCTTGTTTTAATCGAGATCCACTCATTATCCAAAGCTCTGTTCACACAGGCTTCAATCACTGATTTAATCTGTATAGTAGGATCACGATCCAATCGCAGATACGTGGAATTGTCATTAAGCATCATTTGACATTGGGTGTGATAGAAAGCAGAGTCCATGACTACTACTGCCCCACCCTTATCTGCTGGTTTTATCGTTAGATCTAAATCTTTAGCCAAGGCCTCAATATCTTTAAGTTGAGACTCTTTAAGATTAACTGGAGTTTTTGAATTGAATTTAATTTTCTTCAAATCATTTTCCACCTTGAATTTAAACATATTGATCACTGGATTTTCTATAGGAGGGTCAAACGTACTCTTAGGTTTAATTTCCAAAACATCCTCCATTTCATCAACTGTTCTGTCAAAAGTTTGCATAGAGAAAAACAATTTCAGTTTGATTTTCCGCAACAACAGATGTAAATTAATTTTTTCTTCAAACAGACTAGAATTACTTGCTGGAACAAATGACAGTCCCTTATTCAAAATATCCAACTGATTAACGGTGAGAGTTTTACTTGAAATATTCACTACTATGGATTCTCTCACTTGGTTTTCTTTTTGGACCTTGTTCCCACGTCGGGTCTTTTTTCTAAAAAAGGAACCCTCTGCGGAGAACGTGGCAATATCGGTACAGTTAAAGCAGGTTCGCCTGAATCTGCACTGTCAGCCAGAATACGAGTTGGCAAGCTTCTACCTGGTATGGGGTCACCAATACTCCCCTCACTAGTGTTATCCGAGCCTGATGATTTAGATGGTGGTTTAGGAAACCTACTCCTATTTCTTTGAGCATAAAATTCCTGCCACGAGTATACAATATCGTTGTAATAGTCAAAAGTGTCTCTCCTAAATTTAGGCAATTTACGCTGTTCAATATCTTGTTTGTATGAAGCGAGCTTCAGATTGATATCCTCCAAAATGCACTTAAGGTCTTGTTCAGTCTTCAACTTTAAAAGTTGATTAGTCAGATCAGTAATTTCTTTCTGAATAGAATCTAAGGAATTAGCGAGTTCCTGTATGGTCAAGAGGATGAGGTCCAATGAACATTTATTCAATATCTGGTCCCATTTAATAATGAACTCCTTGTTCTCCTTACATAAAGTTGGCCTCAGATATACTCTGAGGCCTCTAGGAATTCGTTGAGATTTATGATATTCAACCAAAGTTGAAGCATAAAGCTTCTGAGAAATCTCACGTCTAATGACGCGTTCTAATCTAGAAATCAAACGATCCGGACTGTCCTGTGTGTCTGTAAGTTTTTCAGTTTGACCAATTAGAGCCAAGATCTGCTTGGCTTCCTCGTTAGTAAATGCCAAAGTAGTGGCATGTTTATCAGTAATCTCATTGATTTTCGAAAATGACATAATATAGTGGGTGCTACCAATGATCAGTGTCACACATAAAGGGCAACTACCAAATTACAAAAAGAATTGTGGTTCGATTTATGTGTACATAATTATTTAATGTATTCTCTTTATTTAATGTGTTTAGTTTGTCCAAACTTTTAATGATATGTGAGATGTCCTCTAATTGTATATATATCTATACTTGCAGATATCTTTGCTCCTGAAGAAGGGGATAGTCCCCGAAACGCGTAGAGCTTGAAGCTGCAGTTCAAAATTGGGAGCTTATTTCTTTGTCTGGTTTGATTTGTTTTTCATGCTGGCCATATTGGAAGTCAGTTGATAGCTTTTTTCTGTACTTTTATGAAGATATTTTGTTACCTATGTTCTAAATTGACAATTCTTTCTATATATAAAAGTGCAAATGTTATGAAATTTGACTGATTTATTTCAGCTTGTAAGGTGTGCAGGGGACGGGAGTGTCTTTAAGTTTAGACACTTTTTGTTTTAGGACTGTTTCTTTCCTTATTTCAATGGTCGAGATTACTCCCATTCCAGCATTAGGGCAAGTTAGGCATTTTTGAAAACTCCTTGAAAACTGTTCAATAAACATCCTTGAACTTTCTCTTTGTGTTGCGTTTGTACTTTTGATACCATGGGTTCCTTACAATGTGGAGAATGATGTCTTTTCTGATGTGGAAACAACTTGTTCTGTCTTCATGTGTAAACATTTAAGTATTTTACATGAACTTTATTAATAAACAAATACATATAGGTTTGCCTAATAAAAGATATACACACTTAAAAATGCTATGATGCATATTTAGATCAAGATGGCTACCGATAGGCACATTTGCCACTATTTACATCTATATGTAGCGTTATCTATAACTTATACCCAAGTTTAGGTTTTTTTCTACCAAAGAATTACCCATATAGACCGTGTGTGGTTTATCATTGTTATCCCTGTACTGTATGGGATTACATGGGACCCCAAGAGTAGGTTTTCTACATGTGTAACCTTAGATGATAATTATTTGTTTTTTATATAGCGCTTTAATCTAAAGCAATTCACATAGGACGCATTTAGATGCATTATTATTAGATCAGGCAGTGGGTGGTGGCTCACCGCCGCCCTCCCGCTTGAAGATATCGTGTCGCCGATCTGTCTCCTTTCAGGCGCCTGGCCCGTGGAACAATCTGCCAACAGACGTTTTACAGGATTGCTAACCATCCCTCTGACCCCAAAAAATGAAAACACATGTTTTTAAAGTGTCCTCGAGATCTGTATACTATTGCATGCACCTTGTCTTCTTCGGCTGCCAGGAATCATGATTTATATTCCCCGCATGCAGGTAGCGCTTAGATGCCTCTTAAGGGGTGATTTGTACTCCAATGGGGAGTGGTTGAGGAGCCTCAATGCCCATGGAATAATCCGATGCCCAATGATCCGAAAATGGCCTTGATGCCAGTCTCTTACGCAGAAACCAATACCAGATGATAACATGAGAACCACGCTGAGGTTGCAGGCACCCCCACATTCCTAAGCACGTCGGACCCCATGAGCTGTTACTTGATAATAGCCCTATCGGAGGGAGGAGAAGAATAGACATTGCCCACACCAGCAGCCTCATCTGCCTCACCCAGGACAATGCACTGGGAATGGCTGACAACTGCTATGGCTGTTGGTCAGTCTGTGTATAGGGGGAGGGGTGCACTTGTGAACCTGCACTTTATGGTTTGAGGTACGGCACTCAATGCACAGCTGCAGTCATTCTAGCCCCGCAAAGCAGCCCTGGGGCCACCAAGGGTTTGACGAACATTGCGTCATCAAGATCCATTTCCTAGTTAACTCGGATGGTGGAAAGGTTGTGTTTGGAAGTTAGGGCTGACATTTGGCTTGGGTCAATCAAGGTCTCAGGGTCAAGGAGCTGGCATTCAGGATGTTCACGTACACGGCCTACCATGTATCCATGCACCAGTGGTGTCCGGGGATCCTCAATAAATCCTTTGTGACATCACGAGGCCCAGGCAAAGCTGGACTTCATCCCCATATTATTAGATTTTGTTATGCTGCACCAACTCGCCACGCTACTAGTCTCAAAACGCGTAAACCTTGTCCGAATTAGGGCGCATTAAGCCCTGCCCAGGTATGACTGAAAGACAGCCTGGATTCGCTCAGTAGCTGACAGTGGTGTATGTCTCAGAGGTAAAAAAAAAAACAAAAAAAATAATAGTTCTGCACAAGTACTAAAATGTGAATAAAAAATCCCAACATTAAAAAAAACTCGTCACAGTGAGGAAGCCTAGTAGGTTCCAAAAAAAGCCAGCAGACCCGTATCTGCCACAGAACCGCTGTGGTTGACCTCAGAACATGGCCGCCAGGCAGAAACCAATGCAACAGGGAAAGGGGGCTTGTGAGGCCCCTGCTAAGTAGAATACTTTGGCTGGTGTTATCAATGGCCGCCAGCAGCTCCAAGGCATGGAATGGCACCGTTCCTGCCACCCTGTGCAAAATACTCAGGAGGGGGTTAGTGACTGGAACCCGTGCGTTCCAATTGGGTGAAGGGAAGCCTGGCAAGGCAGAGTCCGGGCAGTAGTTATTGTCATCATAATGGAATGGGAAGGAAGCAAGGTGGCAACCTTCTAAACATCTGCTGTGCCTGCTTGGCCCAACAAAGTGCTGATATCATTCAGTGGCATACAAGAAGGCCATTGCTGGTATTGAGAGGTGCAATACACCTCCTGCCTTTTGTGGGCTGTTTATAAAGCTAAAGCAGTGCCCATTGGGGTGCGGGGGCCCAAAGGACCATAGTTAAACTTTTATCCTGCCTGGTTTCACTCATATCTACGGCGTCTCTGTGTACTGGTCATGATTGGCACATGCTTCCCTTTAACTGAGCTAGTAATTACAGGGGTGACAGCCATCCACTTGGAAGTCAGAGGGGGGCTACTAACAGGAGAGGTGCGGCTAGCGAGTCCATGGCTTTAGCTCATGTTCTATGGGCGACGCGTGCGGTTGAGAGGTCAGGGCAGAACCATCTTTGTGTGGAATTATTAACACCAGGGACTATGCCATGTTAGGACAAGTAGCTGGCAAGTCCAACGCTCCCCTAATCGTTGGTCACCACCTGGGGCGCAGCCAGGAAAGATGTTGAGGGCCCTACCAGTGACAGCAGCAGAGGGCATGACCTCGCCTGCTGCATGGAGGACCGACAACAAGCTATGCACACACTTTTAAAGACAGATCTGGCTTTTAAATCTTGCAATCTTGCCTAGCGTGCCAGAGGTCCGATAGTTAGCCCACCCACCCAGACATTAGGTTATTACCCCAGTCCCTGAGAGCTGCACCTACTTGATGGTGGATCTCCCCCCGACCCCAGACCTTAAATGCACCCCTCCTCTTGGACTGTTGAAATCCACAGGCACTATATTTTGTATTGGTTGGCCTTCTCGATGGAGCAGCCATCTTTGTTGATACTCAATCCTAGCTGAATATCCCAGCAGGGCCATGCATGCCCTTCACGTCCCCTTGGCACTCCCTTCCTCCTGCACCTCTTCTCCTGGGCAACTTAAAACCCCTCCGCCCCCGCCTTATCAGCAAATTGCAGCAAAATATGTTTTCTTCCTCTTCCTTTTTCCCATATCGTGGCGGTACGGCCCAGTAGCAGCGTGGACACACAATGCGCCATTGTTGCCCGCTGGTGCATGCCAACACATTTTCCAACCCCGCCCCGCGATGGCCCGGAATCACTGCCAGCTCAAGCCCTCTCACTGCAAACCAGAGGAACCAGATGAGTCGGAGGGTGGTTGGTTGAGGGGGGAGGTGGAAGAGATGGCTTGGGGAAGGAGGGCCTTCGAACATAATAGAGGTATTTATCGGACTGCATGGTGGGAACAATGTCAACGTCAAATGCAGCTGTGGCCAACAGCCCCCTCCCTTCCAGCTCACCCACTCGCCCAGTGATTTATTAAAGGTCGTAGGTCAGGGGGTAGGGACGGAACGTCACTCCACGCATCACTTTAGTCCGGCCGGGACACAATGACCCTATTCTTCCATTGCTCTGATGGACTCGCAGCGGGATGCACGGAGATACCTATCTCTATTGGAAGGCGGTGGGAGGACGCAGAGACCTTCCCACCAACCATGGGCGCATATTTCTGCTTCTTCCACTTTACAATTACAGATTTTAGGATGGAACCGGGGGACTCCAGATCCCTATGGAAAGGCTGCTCCTTGCCTGGATATTAAAAGGATCAGGGGCCCCAGAGAGCTCAAGGCTCGTCACCCACTTAAGACAGGCCGTTTCCAGTTCTGCTTATTAGAGGTAGGCTGGAGCAAAGCCGCCCAGATCCTTAGGCCCGTGCTTGGGGCATTCTGTCTCGGGAGGACACCTCAGGGGCAACGTGCTTGCCTTGGAAGCAAGACGACACAGAGCCGCGCTTAGAAACCTCTGGACATTAAGCGCGTTATAAATAACCTATCAGATATCATATACATATCATATCATATATTATCCAGCACCAGATATTAGAGACAGGGGCAGCACAGAGCTCTGGGCCACTGGGGAAGCTTAGTCAAGTATTAAAGATAGGGACAGGAGAGAGCTCTTGGTTAGCGGGGCGACTCAAGCCCACTTCAGAGTATTACAGGTACTTGAGGAAGCACCAAGCTTTGGGTCTTTAGGGGCAAGGTGGTCCCGTCCTGGGTGATAGAGGTAGTGGAGCACAGAGCTACACGTCACCAGGGGCCGGCGGAGTCAGTCACTGGCATTAAAGGTTGGGGAGCACAGAGCTCCAAGTCACTCAAGTCAGGCTGCTCCTCTACCGGGCGTTACATGTAAAATTTTCTCGTTTCATGTTTTGTACAAGAAAGGAACACAGATGCGATTGAACACTGCTAACGGAGCCACTGCTAACCAGCACAACTCTGCAAATGTCAGATCACAAAACAAAAAGCTGCCCGATGCATTCCACTGAGTGGCACACAATGATATAGCGAGGATTCTGTTTGATGCAACTCTGTTGTGTAGTAATTGCCTTCCTGAGTGTTATATATGATTGGCTTAGATGGATTGAGGGTGAGGTAGGATGCAACACAACCTACCCTACCCTCAACCCATCTAAGCCAATCAGATATAACACTCAAGAAGACAATTACTACACAACAGAATTGCGTCAAACAGAAGCCTCGCCATATCATTGTGTGCCACTCAGTGGAATGGAACCCAAACATACTCCACCACAACCCAAATGATAACACTCTTACACAATCAAACAGACCTCAATCAAACCACAATGTGGTCATATGCACTACACCCCACCAAGCAAGTCAAACAAAGCCAGCTTTAAATCATACTAAAAAAAAGACAACTCTTGATAACCAAGACCAGTTCTTCCAGTACAAAATTAAAAGTCCTTCCTCATCCCAGCAATGACATTTTGATTGACACTAATCCAAGGCTGTTCATACTAGCACATTTCAAACATCACCATTTTATTCAACAAAAAATAATCCCACCAAACTCAAACTCAAACTTACACCACTCCACTCAATGAAGTACGATTCCAAACAAATCAGATTTGCATCCAACTCAACACAATACAGACATACACTATCAAAATGACTCCACTCATTTCTATCCATCTCAGCCCTACACAATGCCACCCAACACATTCCTACCCAACTCGCCCCACCCAGACCCAACTCAACCCATGAAATTCAACTCTGCCACACAGAGCTCCATAAAACCACCATAGCCATATACAAACCCAATCACCAGCTCATTGCAACATAATGGCACCCGAATAAGCTCAGCACACTCTCAGCACAAGTTAACACAAGCCAACCTATTTTCACCCAAAATCATCCAGTTTAATTCAGCTTAATACGTAATTGTATTACCACAGAAGCACGATTTCTGTCAACATCTCCCAACACACCCTGACTCAATGCAACACATGCAATCTATATATTCCAACTCGAACCAATCGAATCTAATGGAACCAAATTCCACTCACCCCAAACCAGCTCTACTCCACCCAACTGAAAAGCATCCAGTCTAGCACTTTGCAGTCCCTTAAGCGCAACAAAGTCAAATAAAAAGTCAATGCAAACCATCTAAGTCAGAACCAAAGCTACACGTTCCACTCATTTAAGTCATTTGAAATTGTATTCAGGGGAAGGCTAGCCAGTCGAACAAATCTTAAATTTACACCATCCTATCTATACAACCTCATGCAAACGAACCCAATACAGTATCATTTAACCAAACCTAACACAACCCCATCCAGATGTAATTGACACAGTGCCATTCAAGGAAATTCATCTTAAATCAATCCAAATCAGAAGCACACAATTCCATCCAAATCATCCTAAACAATCCTATCCAATTCCACGCATCTACAAGCAACACAATCCCATTAAACAAAATCAAACGCATTCGTATTCAACTCAACCCAACACAATGCCTTCTAAGTCAACACAACCCTATTCACCTCAACCAAGCTCGATACCATGCAACCCAACTCAACGGAATTCCATGCAAGTCAACTGAAAGAATCAACAAAACACAACACAATCCCATCCAAAACAATACATCGCCTAGCAGTCAATCTCAACACAACACAATGTCCCGCAACAAAATGTGGCACAATCTTATACAACTGAATCGAACACACATGACACAATCTCCTCCAATTTAACCAAACACAAACCCATCTTGTTGAACCACACACAGCCCTGTACAGCCTCAATGAAATAGGCCAAAACAATTCCCTCCATCGCAAACTGATGCAGCCTCATTCACCTGAGAGAAGAGAATCTCCATCAACTAAAAATGACTCCATTCAACTTCACACAATTCTAAGCAGCTCAATCCCGCTAAATGCCAGTAAGGACTGTCCCATCTAATTTACACAACAACATCCAGTCCATCACTGCATGACACAATCCATCAATCACAGCACGACGCATTGTAATCCAATTCAGTGTCACATAATCCCATTCAATTGATCCTGATATTATCAATTGGTGGCATCCAACACCACCCCTTTGTTAGTAATAGAGTGGGATTGTCCTAAGAAATCGCTGACAGTGGACTTTTGTTCTACTACCTGCTACACTATATCTCACACCTGGACGGCCACCTCTGTAGCGCACCACCCTCTACTAAAGGAAAAGCAAAGGAGCTTAGATGCAGTTGTTGGACAGCCACTGGGCAGTTGGGCAGGTCACTGGGTGGTAAGATGCGTGTACAGTGCTTGCCATAGCTATCTGGCTCTTCTCACACCAGGCAGCCAAACCTGGGTAACAGCGCAGTGAGTCATGATCCGTCACCCGGGGTATAGGTTTTCCATAAGGATCTGCCCCATCCGACAGCCTGAGACATCCCACTACATCTAACAGCAGCAGGTCCTCGGAAGGGCCAGCAGCCCATACCCTCTGTTCTTGCCCCAGCCCTTTAACTTTAACGCCCACCACCCATTGTGTCCCCTTGCCCCAGACCCCACGTCTACCACGGTAAAATGACGTAAAATGACCCACCCACAAAATGCGGCCAGCCAGCTGCGACCAGGCGGCCGACTACAGTAACTGCCCCATCACTGGTCCAAAGGGCAGTGCACCCGCCCCAGTCTTTCATTTTTCCAAGGGAATTAAAACGAGTGTCACGGGTTTATTCACAGCCCCGCAACACGGCAACATTGCAGTTGCAAGCAATACCCAAAACACAAGTGATAATGAAGGCTTGCCAGCTGGATGAAAGGGCCATATACTGGGACCCGGGCAAGAGGAAACCATCCCAACCTGTGCCCGTCAGAAGAGAGCATTGAAAGGCACACTGTGTGGCAATATGAAAAGTCTGTGTTTTTTGGTGGGTAGTATATGTGGGTGCAACTAAGCCACGTGATATGATAGGTTATTTATAATGCGCTTAATAGGCAGAGATTTCTAAGCGCGGACCCGGGGATCGAACCTGCGTTGCTCCGTGTCGTTTCGCTTACCAAAGGCAGCACGTTGGGCCTGAGCTATCCTCCCGAGACGAACGTATATCCTCGGGCTCAGAACATCCATACACTAAGACCTGGAGGGTCATCTCAAGAGAATGAGTGAAGTGTAAGGTTGCAAGATTTTCATGTTTTATTTTTAAATCTGTTTCTATTGATTTTAAAACATATACAAACAACACAGAAGCAACCACAATAGGCAAGAAACACATTAGAATTATACTAGCAACAGTATATCAGTTGCCCTGTATGCAAAAGAAGTGAATGGAAAAAAAAGAAAGAAAACAAAAAGGTTGCAAGGTTGTAATAGTGAGGAGTTAGTTGAGGGGGTGGCGTGAATGCTGTCACTTCTAGGAGCGCTACACTGTTGCTGTCTCTGATATCAGGCACCACGTGATCCACGAGCTGATGGGGTATACCGTGAGTGGTAGAGTACAGTGGTTTGCGCCGCGTGATGTATAGCAATGAAGATTCCAGGTAGGATTTCCATTCAAAAGTTAGAGGGAGTTTTTTTATTGAGGAATTATTTTCCCCAAATAGCAGCTATTCACATTGAGGAGTTTAGAATTTGGTCTGAATGTTCCTGAAATGTGGCGGGATGTGATCCTCCTACCTGAGGTGTGCTACCCATTAGGTGGGAGTGTTTCTGACCTGTTGAAGAGTGTGGGTGTGAGAGTAGCAAAGGTCAAAGAACTGGGAGCTGCGGTGTCTGAGTCTTGGGCCTGGGTGCTGGAGATGGGATGAATTGCGGGGGTGGGAGTTTCAGTTTGCTGTGTGGCTACAAAGTAACCAAGTATTGAGACGCAGTATTCCTAGTATGTCTCCTCTCCCATTACCAACCACTGAGAACTCCAGCCACATTGCTGTGGTGCTGGAAGCCATTGGGAGCTATCTAGACAAATGCACCGGACAGAGGCTAAGATTTGGAGGAGAGTTGTGGGGGTACCGAACGCCGTTCCCCTCGTTGCAATACGATTTGAGCTTGGTCTGATTTCCCTTTGACCACGCGAAGAGTGGAAACTATTATCTTTATATAGGAAATTACTTCTCTCGGTTATTGGCTCTTTAGATGAAGATATGAATGTGTGCATAAATTATAATCCTCGAGGGAAAACCATAAACTACATAAATCAGAACTGTGTGTCGAGTGAAATTATCGTGCAAAAGTTAAATCTGAACATTGGGGTTCTGATTGACAATCCTATAAAGGTACAAAATTGCTTGTTCGATAATGATTTGATTGACACAACAGAGAAACTCCACAGTTATTCGTCCATCTGTCACATCAGCCATGAACATAAAAAAGGGGAAACATTACCATCCTATTTAACCCGATTCCCTAAGACACTGCACAGAGCGATATTCAATATTCGTTGGAATATCTTGCCAACCAATGAAATTTTCTTACGGAGAGGCCTAAATATGGCCGCAGATTTCGGATGCAGATTTTGCAAGAACAAAGACATTAATGAAACTACGTCACTTTATCTTACACTGTCCGGCCATTAATTGATTGATTGATTGTTTATTTGTATAGCGCCTATACACAATGTGTTTCAAAGCGCTTCAAGGAGGGCGGGAACATGGGAGAAAATACAGTTACATTCTTACAAGTCCTTGAAACAATTCAGAATGTGAAAAATAACTATCTTAATCAGCCTGGCAACATTTCAGATAGTGCACGTGCAAGGAACACATAAGGGGGGTTAGGTGGGTGGGACAAAACAAGCAGTTACATTACTATGCCTGATGACAATTGATGTAGTGCTGGAAAATTACCAAGAGGAGGGGGATGGGGGTAAGGAGTGAGGGAGAAGGAGAAGAACAACACAAGCAACTAACATACTAGGTCTGATGACGGTTCAGAGTAGTGCTGGAGGGGGAAGTGGGAGGAGAAACAAGTAGGGGAAGTGGGAGGGGGGAGAGGATGAGATATTTAGATAAATAGTTCTCCTCAAGCCACTGGTGTACTGAAGACCACATTTGGCGCAGATGCCTATACGATGTAAACACTTCTGATGCCATAGCCGTAGCAGCTTTCCTTAAATCTCCGTAACTAAAACTGAAAGACTAATATCGTTTTTATGTTTTCAGATTTGGGGTACAGTACCAAATGGGAAGCTATAGTTAGCCTTTATTGTTCACACCTTATTTTAGCTCTTTTGTTGTCTGAATGTTGTAACTAACCGGATATGAGTATGTTATTCAGTTCAGTTGTATTTTAAAGATTTAAACGTTTTATAAAATGTATTTTATTATGGGGTGACTAATGGCGATTTTTTTTGTGATGTATTATGTACCATGATGAATTGAGTTTTTTCCATTCTTTTCTTTTACTTTTCTCTTCGGTTGCTTTTGTGCTGATTTGTAAAGGTTTTTCAAACCATATACTATTTTAAAAAATGCACTGTTATGTTATGTTACTTGGCATTTCTATAGCACCTTATCTATCATTGGTATGACCTCAAAGCGCTGGTAGGTTGAACGCACTCGGGAACCACAGTTCAAGTCAGTAGAGAGAGAGTGTCGTATGGCACGTGGGCGCACCGGATATGTATGCAGCTGGTGATGCATGTTTAGTTGCAAAAGATGCCACCAGGACCCATATTACAAGAACTTTGCACCAGTGCAAAAAAGAATGGTGCCAGCACAGCTATGTACTGCTTCAATGCATTTTTTGCACTGGAAGTATCTTCCACTGGTGCAAAAATGACATTACACTGGCACAATGTTTCGGGAATATGGGCCCAGATGTTGAGATCGCGATAAACTATGGCCACTCTGCCATCCTTGCACACATGTTGCTCTGAAGTGGATTTGACCGGTGCGCAGCGCATCACACCTCCAAAGAAACTGAAAGATATTAGCAGTGAGAGTAGTGTGCAGCTGTTAAAGTGTATGCCCACGCATGCATAGCACACCCCTACTCTTCCTACACTGCACTTGCACTGATGTCACCTTCACTAGTTAGTCTCGTTTAACTGATGCTAGAATCAGCCCATGGTACCATATACTTGTGCACTCTATCGGGCCTGATGCTCTCCTACCTCAACCCATCGGGGGAGGATAAATACGCCTCAATGCTGAAAGGTGGAGGCATTGCTGGTGCGAGTCTGGCTCCATGCCAACACACAAGGGAGCGCTTAGCCGCACTGGGTGGCCTGCCAGCATCCAGGCAATTACAGCATGATGCATCCAGGGGCCTTTCAGCCTCGGCCATGTGAAGAGGTCACTAAATGGTGCATGCCTCTACAACTGCTCGTGCTGGTGGCACGTGCATGAAAGTCCTGCAGAAAATAAACCTGTATACGTTCAAAGCAATGCACGGTGCAATCCTTCTTCCAATGCGCATGCATCGTTTAATGCATGCTGCATGGTGCATGCCCACCATTTGTGTTCAGACTGCTTCCAGTGGACTTCGTGTTATGTGGATAGAATTCACAGCACTTCCCACCCAGGCAGAGAGCTTTGAAGGAGTGAGATTGAGGGAAGATGACGGAGAGCTGCATTTCTGCATCCTGTTGGACATCTGTAAACACCTTAGGTATATGTGAGAGGTGAATGTGGCTACCATGGCAAGTGCATGGGTGCAACAGAAAATAAAGGGCACCGATAGAAGGGGCACACTCTTAATATGACATTGAATTTCAGAAGCGACCACAGGTTCAGATTGTTATTAAATGGCGGAAATCAGCTGGCATTCCATAGCTAGTTACTTGTGTTTTAATTTAGCTGCACTTTTTAATTTGTTTTTAACACTTTGGACTGTGGGGATTTAAAATTGTTTGTATTTGCTGGGCCGAAGGCAAGGACCTGCTAAATTCAACTTTCCTACATTAGAAGTGCTACGAGGTTTAGGAAAGCTACGCTCCGCCTTTCTCTTGCTATTGCAAGGTTGCCAGGGAGACTAGTTTTGCAATGAACTACAATTCCCATTGAAATTGTAGTTCACGTGCATATTTATTCATATGTCAGGTGCGTTAGCACCGGCGCGTTGGGGTCGGTTAACTTGGGTTGAGCTCTGGGTGTGCTCTGCTCTGCCCTCCCCCTTTCTTCTCCTTCTCCCCAGGTAACTGCCGCAGTTTATTTAGATTAGCAGCTCTGATTTTGTAAGTATGATGACAGACCCTAACTGTGAGGGGTAGGTGGTGATGCAGAGGGGAGGGGGCATGGGGAATCAGGGAACTAGCAAAATGGAAAAAGATGCTCCGGTTAGGTCCTCAGAGTCCTTTATGAGCCTAAAAGTGAGTCTGTTAAACACTCGCTCCATGGTTAAACATGCCTTAAATATAAATGAACTCATTTTGGATAAACAATTTGACATATTCTGCGTAACAGAAACATAGAGAGGGTGGTCAGGGTTGTGCGGTCGCAATCATAGCCAAAGAGAAACTGAAATTGTTTAAGGTTAATTTTAATTGTAATGGCTGTGAATCCATCCAGCTGAAGTTGGCATTCACCCCTAATAATTGCTTTAACCTTATAGTTTTTTACAGACCGCCGTCTCTGGTCTCAGATTTCTCAAATTAACTCTGCTCTCAACTAGTAAGCTTGAGATCCCCGAATACTTCCACCTTGGTGGTTGGGGATTTCAACTACTGGTAGGGGAACAGAAAAGACAAGGAAGCAATCCAGTTAGAAAAAGTACTTAAAAATCTAGATTTCCATGTTATTAATAAGGAGCCCACCACTCCTCAAGGGATTCAATTGGACTGGTTGCTTGTCTACAACCTACAGACTCAGGACTGCCACACTGAACCATGCATTTGGAGCGACCATTATTTAGTCGCCCTGAATATAGAATTACAATCGCCTCCCACACAACATAACCCCCATGTCCAGGCGACTAGCAGAAATATGAAAAATTTGAAAGTCGACCAACTCCAGACATGTTTAGACAAAATATTACTCTCTTTTCACGAGTAAGACCGCTGTGAGATACTGCTAGAGAAATATACCACACATATTCAAGAGCTAGTTGAGAAAGTGGCACCACATAATACAAGGACAGGAAGGCACAACACGCAGACGACGAAGGACAGGGATTATCCCATGACTGGAAGAAAAGACTGTGAGAAAATGTTCAAGCCGTAATCACTATCGGCCCTGATCTGAGAAAGACGTTGTAGACGTCGAAACACGTGTCAATAATATAGGGCAATAAATCTCTCACCAATTGATATTGTGTGGAAGCAAATATTATTTCAGAAATACTACGATTACTGGCGTATGAGTACACCCGAAGGGTAACTTTTCTTTTCCATAAACTGCCCCTTCCTAATGGAGTAGAGGAATCAAGGACTCCATTGTTACCCGGGTCAATGCGACCTCATATACCAAGTGCCTAAATCAAGACAAAGGGTGCAGAGTTCTGCTTCACAAGTACCTCAAATAGATTCCACACCGTTCTACCCACTTAAAACTAAGCTAGCCAGGAAAGACAATAATAACCAGAAATGGTATACTGCAGAGCTAGAGGCAATAAAATTGTAAAAAGGGCCCTTGAAAGAAAGTGGAGACAAGATAAATCCACCAAAAATAGAGAGAAATGGAAGATCGTTAATGAAGAGTACAAAGACAAGATTAGGTTAGCAAAGGCCAATTTCTTTAACGCTGAAATTGAAACAACAGTGAACAAGACCAGTAAACTCTTTGACATTCTGAAGAGTATAGAGAAACCCAAAAATCTCACCCCACTGTTCTCTCCTTCTAAGGCAGACTGTGATATAGTACAAAACGCCTTCACAGCTAAAATAGACAAAGCCAGGCAAAATATAATTAAAGTCAGAAACACATTGATCCAGGTAACAGTGCCCAAGGAGACTTATATCAATCCTGGTCAGGAGACCTTCATGTTCGCTAATATCACCGAAGCAGAGCTAATAGAAGTTCTAGGCCAGATGAAACCAACGTCCTGTGCAGAAAATGTGTTACCTCCCAACACCATTCTCCAATATAAGGAACTTTTCGCTCCCATTCTATTGAAAATAGTGAATGCCTCATTTAAGGAGGGCACAGTTCCTAAAGAGATAAATAAGGTTACCATTCTGCCGCTGGTAAAAAAAGTTGGATTAGATCCTAAGGACCCGGGTAATCTCCATCCTATTACTAATTTCAACTTTATACTTAAAATCTTGGACAAAATAGTGACACAGCAGCTGCAGAATTATGTGGAAAAACATAAAACCTTACACCAACAATAGTCGGGTTTCAGGGCCTCACATAGCACGGAGACGCTATGCTGGACCTTCAGAACCACATGTTGAGTCTGGTGGACAAGGGTAAAATAGGGATGTTAATGCTGCTTGACCTCAGTGCGGCGTTTGACCTGGTTGATCACCAACTCTTAGTCAAAGCTCTGAGAGACAATGTGGGTTGCTCCGCAATGGCACTGAAGTGGCTGGTTTCTTTTCTTTCAGACCGCCAAGCCAGAGTACATTGGGGTAACAGTTTCTCTGACCCTATTTCCATATTATTTGGAGTCCCCCCGGGAGCCAGTTTATCGCCCATGCTTTTTAATATCTATATGCGTAATCTATGTAACATCCTGGTTGAAACAGGGGTGTTTTTCACCAACTACGCAGATGATACGCAGCTCATATTTGAGCTAGAGGGCTCTCACAGTGAAGACAGTGCTAAGATTGGAAAAGTCTACAGCATAATTAATGAATGGATGCAGGCAAACTGGATGTGTCTTAACAACACCAAAACCGAACTCATGCTGTTTGGGTCCAGCCACCTGCTAGCTAAACTTGGGGCGGAGTATGAGTCTTTCCAGATTAAGGACGCCGTGATACACGTTTCGACTCAGGTTAAAACCCTCTGCATGATGGTGAATTCCGCCGTCAACTCGGAAGCACAGGCCAATTACCTGCAAAAAAAAACCAGCATATTACCTGCGGCTCATGAAGGCCATTAGGCCATTTTTGAACGAATGCAATATGTCCGCAATTGCCAGAGCCATTGTGTTGTCGAGGCTTGATTATTGCAATGCTCTTCTTATCGGGGCTTCTGTCAAAGATCTAGCAAGATGACAAGTCATACAGAATGACGCAGTGAGGCTTGTAAAACATCTCAGGAGAAGGGACCACATCACCCTGGCCAGAAAATCTCTTCACTGGCTCAGGGTACAGAAGAGAATACAGTTCAAATCTCTGACTCTCGTGCATAAATGTCTTTATGGCAAAGCCCCTTGCTACCTTAAGAACAGCTTAGTACTATATACCCCGCAGAGACAGCTTCGTTCTGAAGGTAAGAGCCTGTTGTTAATACCTAAATACAAGCTCAAGTCGGGGTTGGGCAGATCCTTCGTAGTGCTGGCAGTTCAGTTAACACTACCTACTACGCTGAGAATGGAAGGCAGTCACCCTAAATTTAGAAAATCCCTGAAGACCCACCTTTTTAGATAATTCAGGAAACTTTTTTTTTTTTCTTTTTTCCCAGCCACCCCTTAGCTTCTGATTTTGTCCTTAGTATTAGACATAGGAGGCTTTTTATTTTATTTACTTTGGTTCGTGTTTGTTCTTGCTGAAGCGCCCTGATGCCTGCAGGCTGCCGGCACTATATCAGATGAAATACATACATACATACATACATACATACATACATAGCAACACAGGATTCTTGAGACAATGGTTGAAATGGGCCCTTCTGATCTCACCATACAAGGACAGTTACTAGAACTCGGTGTTGCGCTCAGAAACACTTGTGTATGCGCACAATATAAATAAAATATCATGTCATATCATATCTGCAGTGCTGTTGTATGTTCCAGAGAATGTGTGCCTCCACAAAGGCAGCTCATGAAAGACTAACATTAATGGTGCCAGCACTATGGCTTGCATTGCTTTCATGCCGCCCCCCAACAGGTTCCCTGCTGGAGGCATGCACCATCACAATGGTGGACTCGGAGAGATGATCGTCACAAAGAATGCTTGTTTTTCAAGAAACCATGTGTTTGAAGTTGGGCCGCTCTGAAGAGGGGGTGGGCGGTGCGTTCCATCTCCAGTGGCAGAAGAAAGGGCTACTGTGGAGGGATCACAGCAATGCCCAGATTAAGGAGTTCTATAAACCGAACCTGCCCTGGCCAGGCACAGCGAGGGAGCCTATGTAACTTCTCACCTCTTACAGGAGGTCTATAAACCGAATCCGCCCAGGTCAAGCACAGCGAGGGAGCCCATGGAACTTCTGGCCTCTTACAGGAGGTCTATAAACCGAACCTGCCCTGGCCAGGCATGGCGAGGGAGCCTGTGAAACTTCTGACCTCTTGCAGGAGGTCTATAAACCGAACCTGCTCTGGCTTGATACGGCGAGGGAGCCTGTGAAACTTCTGACCTCTTGCAGGAGGTCTATAAACCGAACCTGCTCTGGCCAGGCGTGGCTTTGGAGCCTATTGAACTTCTCACCTCTTACAGGAGGTCTATAAACCAAACCTGCTCTGGCTTGATACGGTGAGGGAGATAATGGAACTTCTGACCTCTTGCAGGAGGTCTATAAACCAAACCTGCCCTGGCCAGGCATGGCGAGGGGGCCTATGAAACTTCTGACCTCTTGCAGGAGGTCTATAAACCAAACCTGCTCTGGCCAGGCGCGGCAAGGGGGCCTATTGAACTTCTGACCTCTTACAGGAGGTCTATAAACCGCACCTGCCTGGCCAGGTGCAGCGAGGGAGCCTATGGAACTTCTGACCTGTTACAGGAGGTCTATAACCCAACCTGCCCTGGCCTGATGCGGCGAGGGAGTCTATGGAAATTCTAACCTCTTACAGGAGGTCTATAAACCAAACATGCTCTGGCCAGGTGCGGCGAGGGAGCCTATGAAACTTCTGACCTCTTTCAGGAGGTCTATAAACCGAACCTGCTCTGGCCTGACACGGCGAGGGAGCCTACGGAACTTCTGACCTCTTACAGGAGATCTATAAACCGAACCTGCCCTGGCCAGGCGCGGCAAGGGAGCCTATGGAACTTCTTACCTCTTACAGGAGGTCTATAAACCGAACCTGCCCAGGTCAGGCACAGCGAGGGAGCCTATGGAACTTCTGACCTCTTACAGGAGATCTATAAAACGAACCTGCTCTGGCCAGGCGCAGCGAGGGAGCCTATGGAACTTCTGACCTCTTACAGGAGGTCTATAAACCAACCTGCCCTGGCCAGGCGCGGCGAGGGAGCCTATGAAACTTCTGACCTCTTTCAGGAGGTTTATAAACCGAACCTGCCCTGGCCAGGAGCGGCGAGGAAGCCTATGGAACTTCTTACCTCTTACAGGAGGTCTATAAACCGAACCTGCCCGGGTCAGGCACAGCGAGGAAGCCTATGGAACTTCTTACCTCTTACAGGAGGTCTATAAACCGAACCTGCCCAGGTCAGGCACAGCGAGGGAGCTAATGGAACTTCTGACCTCTTGCAGGAGGTCTATAAACCGAACCTGCCCTGGCCAGCCGCAGCGAGGGAGCCTATGGAACTTTTGACCTCTTGCAGGAGATCTATAAACCAAACCTGCCCTCGCCAGCCGCAGCGAGGGAGCCTATGGAACTTCTGACCTCTTGCAGGAGATCTATAAACCGAACCTGCCCTGGCTAGGTGTGGCAAGCGAGGCTATGGAACTTCTGACCTCTCACAGAGGATTGCAGCAAGTGGGTGAGAGGGGAAATATAGATGAACCCCCAGATAAGACAATCAAGACACATACTAAGACTGCCCAATCGCCGTCCACCTTGAAGGTTAACTGAGGACATTTGGATGTGTGTCTGGTGGTTGAAGACTTGGCAAGCCTGGCTATCCATTTCAATACAGAGTGGCAGAGTTTCCATCTATGTGTCCATCTGCCCCTACTGTCTTCACTTTTTAATGCTAATGCCCAATATGATGTTGTGATTCGGAGGCCATTGGTGTGGCCGGGAGTTGTGTCGACTTCTTCCTAGCATGCTAGTCGTGCGGTTCATGGAGCCGGGATCCACCTTCAAATGCTTTGCTAGGCTGTAGGTTCTCAGTGCCAGGGGAAAAGGTTTCAGCTTGAGAAAGAGCAACTCCTTGCGGCTGCCGGCGCTGATCTGTGCATTGTGGGATTGGTACTGTGAGCGCCCATGGAACATCGAGGGAGAATGGATTCCAAAGCCTCCAGCAGGAACAGCGCGCAGTCGCTGTGTATGAATCAAGAGTTCTCTCTGCCTTTGAGGGAAGAGATGGATCTGGACCGCTCTTGTCCCCAGCCTGGCTCCAGGGGATATGCGAACACAAGAACCACGCCACAAGACCTACGATTCCTAAAAGTATTGTGACCATGTATTGCTCTTTGAGTGACAATGCAGTACTGTATGTTTGATGGATTGAACTCTTTCAGGCAGAAGGAAAACAAACATAACTATTGGTTGTAGCCAACTCTGTATGCATAGCCAGACATCACAGGTAAGGGTGCAGTGCCAACATGGGTTACTTGATGCAGAACCTGGGGTCCCAGCGAGAGTTACTTTCACCGACTGAACACATCCAAGCCTTAATTCCAATCTGCGATTAGGGCTTGGATGAAAACCACGTCCTGTTACAGTCTCACATACACCTCTTAGAGCACAGATCGTTTCCACAGAAGCCATGACTATGGTAACTGTTCAGAATGAAAGGCAGGGACTTACACAGACAGAGATCCTGCCCCTCAATACCTCCTTCTTCCCAGGATGTTATGTTATGTTACCTACACTTGTAAAGCGCACCTTCACCATCAAGGCCATCATGGCGCTGAGGGGGTAAGAACTAACGCAGAGCCAGGGCCAGAGACCAACAAGCTTAGATTGAAAACCCATAGGTCTTCAGCGGCAGCCTAAAAGAAAGATGTTCGACCGTCCCACGAAGACACAGAGGGGTAGAGTTCCAGAGTACGGCCGCGTGACCTAAAACGCGCAACCCCCCACACAGATCAAAACAGAAAGGGGCTGCAGGTACATTCACCCACCTCCCTGTACCAGTTGATAGGCATACAGGGGAAAAGGGTGATATACTGCAGGGGAAATTCCCATATTACAGAAACAGCCTAACACATGTTTTTAGAAACTGGGAGGCCTTCAACCAAGCTTAAGTCCACAGCAAGAAGTACAGCAGTCCTCCGATAGAGTATAAGCATCCGAGGTAAACAGAAGAGTTGCGATGCTCCTCCATCCCATCATGGGCCACTTCAATAGTAAGTGCCGGACAATGAAGACGGTTCGCACAGGGCAGAGCAGGCTGAAAAGAAAAAAAACTCTGTGACCTGGTACATGAGAAATATGTCAGCCATCTTTGAGAGTGGAATCATCTATGGGCAGGTAACACGCAGCTTGACCTGTAGCGAGGGCCATCACTCATGAAGATCCTCACGTTCGCAGTGTCATACCTCACCTCCCCCCCACCACTTTACTCCCAACATCCCGGGACAGAAGGGGAACACCTCTGTCTCAAACGCTAACAACAGTCTCTGAGATCTCGAGCATGGACAAAAAACCGGTCAATATGGAGAGACAAAGTGGGTGAAAGGGATTAGGTTCCCATGATGTGTCAGAAAGAGGATCACATTTGCAATGCCCCAGGCACCGCAAATTACCCTGATAAAAACCAACACCACCAATCTCAGAAGATACACGTCCCCCGTGGCCATCAACCAGCAATGACTGGGGAGGGAACGACCATCTGCTCAAAGGCAACGGTCCAAAAACAATTAAAGTGAGACATGAATTCTCCAAACATATTACAAATAGAAGCAAACACAGCTGGTTTAAGAATGCCCCCTACCATAAAAGCCTCCGAAAATCGTGTACCTAAACTTACAGAAATGTCCCGAATTGGAAAAAGATGGGAGAACACTCATGTTTTGTCCCCCACTCTTAAATCAGTGCAAATACTGTAAAAACTAATAAAAACATCATGGACCATTAACCCCATGGAGGTCACTTGGGAAAAGTCAATTGTGAGGGCCTCTCCCATTACCATAACAACTACCTCCAGCACCCTCTCGCACCCAATATTAGTCACTCCAACATTTTAGTCAATTCACTCCATTTCAATTACTGATACCCGAGTTCTCATTATCACTAGCAACACCTCTGGCTCCCCACTGGATCTGCTGTCTGTGGCCCTTTTCAAGCAACTAGCTTGATAGAGATCTGTGATGCCGTTCACTGTAGAAATATCATGAACCCCTTAATCAGGGAGCGTGCCCTCGCCACTTAAGACAGCTGCTGTAACCCCTGTTATTAAGGAACCTATTCTGAGCTCCAGTCACCTGGTGCAATAGAGGCTGGTCTGAGATCTGGCGTGCCATGGTTCTGTGGAATTCGCAACCGTTACGCAGATGAAGTGCTTTATTTGGTAAACAGCTGTCTGGATCCTATCCATGCTCTGTTTGGCCTTGGCAAAGCTGCGGAATCGGCACAGGTAGCTGCCCTGGATGAACTGTGCTGTACTATAGATAGGAGAGGGCTAGGCATAGAAATGGTGTTGCATCTCTTGGCTGCCCTCAACATGGCTCATCATGAAACCCTTCGCTTATGCCAAAGAGAATCTGCTGTCGAAAGCATGGCCTTGAAATTCATGAAGTCCTTCCTCAGTAATTGCCAATAAATGATTTCGATGACTCCCCCTCCTCTAGCTAAATCGAAGTGGAATGTGGTGTCCCAAAGGACTTACGCTGTTCAACTATGCTGATGACTCTCAGATCCAGCTAGAGGTGACATCTTCTCTTCTCCCAGAGGAAGGCAATAGAATAAGGGACCTTTTGCTCCCTGTATGAGTTGATGGGACCGATCTCCATCAAACTCAATCTAGCCAAGAGCGAGAATCTGAGGGGAGCGTCAATAGGTTGGGCACAACCCCTCTGTAGCCAAAGACATTAGGCAGCGCCATGCCCGCCCCATCCTCTGCTGAGGATTATCGATAAGGAACTACCACTTACATTCCAGATTACATGAGCGGCCAAACCCATGTTTTCCCAAGTAAGAATGCTAAAAAAGCTACCGCACTGCTCTGCTGAACCCTGCCCAATCCAAGCTATGCCATCCATGGTCCAATCCCACCTGGATTGTGTAAAAGAGGTTTGTCGATCCGGGTCGGGAAGTTGCATTGTCTACAAAATACCACAAATCAATTACTTACCAACACTCTGCGGCGAGACCATATCACCCCACCTGACACTGGCTTCCTCTTAGTGCATCCAGTTCAAGGGCCTTTGCACAGCCCCTGGTGCATTTGATAGAGCAGGCCCCTCCTTCTTTCAGATCACATCACTTGAAGACATGGGCCTCTTCAAGATCACAACTACCCCTGAACGACAGCCGATGAGCAGAAAATCCAGAGTAGAGGAGGTGCTTTTCCTTACATTGCACCTACACTCTGGAGCAATCTACCCTTGCAAGTTTGGACTGTTGAAGTGCATGCTCAGTGCCGAAAGCCAGACTTGTTAAGGCTATAGGCTAGACACAGACTGTAACGCATAGGACGCGTTAGCGCCAAGAGGGCACTGGTGGCATTCATATGATCTATCAATAAATGTAATAAAAAACAAAGCAGGAAATGGCAACACCAGAGCTGTAGAGGGCATATTACAGGAAAGCCCTGCAATAAAAGCGGACCCTATCTAATGTGTCTGAGGATCAGTCATAAACCAGCACAAATATCGATCTGGCTTCTGGATCATCCCCTCTGTCTGATCATTCACTTGAACCTTAAAACCAGACAATAGCTAGCTTGTGTCCCAAATAATCCCTCACACACCGCTCTTGAAAGCATAAAACTGCATGGGCACCTCCACTTACACACTATCCTCCAAAGAAAACAGGGAGTCAGGAAATGTCCACAACAAGACTTGAGAACATGTGGTCTCTGCAGGCCGCGTCTCTGGCAGGTGATGCCCACTTGCCACTTAAAGGAAACTGGCATCCACCAAAAGGTGCTGTGAGGAGATTCCTCCCTGTCGCTTGGAGAAGAGGGGGGTGTGCCTATTGGGGCTGGGGACCACCACCTGCCACACGATGCTAGACCAGGGGCAACGGGGCAATATCTCCTGACGCGCTACACCGCGCCCCAGCCGTTTGGCCGTAGCTTGCCACATGAGTCCAGCACCTGGCCCTAAACCCTTTAAAGGGACCCAAACACGAGTAACTTCACCTCCCCACCTGCGACCCCGGAACCCCATTGTGCACATAGTCTACCCCTTAAAGCTGTCTTGGGTCTTCCACCTCATGTGGGACAGGGTGCTGCGCAGCCCAGCGGGTGTATTGCCCATACTTGAAGAGATGACGGTTCAGTGAGCGTCAAGCATCGTATATTAAATACAGACTGGGTGCACATTGGATTGGGAGTTCCCTGTGAGGTAACACTGTGCGCAAGCTGCCAGGCACCAAACGACTTGCACTTCGTGGAGAACTGCGGAGCACAGGCCTTCCTGTTCCTGAGCGACAGCCAATGTGGGTCGAAGGTGGGGGCTAGTCTTTATCAAGGGTTGGGCCACATCTCTGCGGATTGGGGAGCAGGGTTATTGGTGCGCCAGAGAGCAAGCTAACAGAAGGCAATCCAATCAATACGCATTTCCAGATGCAAGATGGTGCTCAGAGTTTTGGAGATACTTGAAATCTCTTGCTGACAAGAGGGATAAACTCCATTAGATATGGTGAACGGGAAGGAAGTGACGTTTGCACTCTCTGCACTAAATCAGAGTGCCAAAATCTCAGGCATATACTGCTGGACTGGGGAGGGACCATGGCAGTGAGAATAAGATCTGTTTCGCGTTTTGTGGCCAATACCTGGTGGATCTCCACACCTTCATTTTGGGAGAGATTATGTGCAGACCATGATGTCCTTTTAACCATGGAAGTTCTAAACGTTTTAAAAGATTTTGGCTTTATATTTTGTAAGGCATAATGGTTCATGTGAGGACTGTATATGTTTTGGTATTAATTTGATTGTGGAAGTTGTAATTGCTTGTTTTTTGGGGGGATATATGTGAAAAGCTGTACATTGGCTGAAACAGAATTTTTAAAAAAATGAAAATATAAGTATTAAGCACACCTGAGCGTGGTTAGGCAACGGCGATCCCCAGGGGTCTGCCCAAGTGCCCACATATCTTGGGAGCTACAGGAGAGAGGTGTGGGTGATTCAAGAAGGAGACAGAATGGTGGAGAGGGCCTCTGGTGAGGTGAGGCGGTGAACCAAGAAGGCGAAGACTGGTGAGAGGTGGGGTGTACAGGAGAGGTGACGAAGTGAACACTCAGAAAGGGAGAGAGAAGGAGTGTGGTGGAAGATGAGGAAGAGACAGCACACAACAACAACAAAAGGAAGAAGCGGGCAGGAGGAAGAGTTAAGGAAGGAGAAAAGGAGGGGGTTTATTGAAGAGGCGGATGGAGGGAGTGCTGGGAGGAGAAAATCAGAATACACTGAAGAGAGGTGGTTGGATGAATTATCACGAGACTGGAGTTGGAGAGCCCTGAAGAAGAACATATAGATGATAAGGCAAAGCAAGTGGAGATGAGGAGAAAGGCAGAGCACACAGAGTGGGGTTAGGGAAGAGACTGGGGGCCAGGCATGCTGCCAGGCTGGAAGAAGTGGGTTGAGGAGAGGCAGAGGTATAGACTATATGTCCCAGTAAGGCTATGTGGCAATGGTGATGGCCATCTTGGGTTCAGCTCCATATTAGGATGGATCCAACGCTTGAGATTTCAACTACAATCCAATATTTCCTTAGCAGCCCTCCAGTGCACCGACGACTATCAAGATGTTCAGAGGCGTGAAAGGTTCAGATGCAGCAAGGCACTCTTGAAGACTGACAGCCAATCTCTAACGTTGCAGAAGCCTTGGGTTTGCGATGTTGAGTGCGCTCTGTAATTGTACTGAACTATATAGTTAAAGAAGCACTGTGTCCTTGGGACCAACTAGTGAAAACACAATAGAGAACAATTAGCGGAGGGTCATGTTTGTGAGTGCATGAGGTGACTGTAGTCCAACGGGAAAGACAGGGCAAAGCTGTATGAATGAGTAAGAAGAGTGTGACGTAATAGTCTACTGTTGGTCAAAACCTCTACAAAGCACTAACAGAAGTTGCGAAGCAGAGCTGACCCAAGAACCCCCCAAACACAGACACACCTACTACAAATTCCATACCCCCCTTTCCGGTGTTCCTAACTTCCCCAAACCTATCCAAACATTGACCCCCGAGCCCTCCTCCACTGGGGTAACAGCACTCTGTGTCCTTAATACTGCAGATGCTGAGTCTCTTGGACCATAGGTCGAGTTTCTGCTACTTTTGCGCAAGGAGATGTGGAAGAAGGGTCAATTGGACAACTCCTTGAAACACAAGAATAGTCCATGTACACACGAGGCTTCAAAATCTAACAGGGCTGAAGCTTCATCCATCTGCCCACAGAATATCGGACTAATCTCCAACATAATCAAAGAACCAATCCCGGCAGAGCTGGAATATTGAGTCACATTCGCGATATGAGGGAGACGCACATCACTATCCAACCTTGCCTTTACCACAGGAAGTCAATAACGATATTGCTCAATTTCTGCAGGCAGCACCAGACTCTTCTTCACTGAGTGCGGCTTAACACCACAATAGATAAGCCTGGTCACCGTTAACATCATCTCATTCTTAGGCAAAGGACCCGGTACACTGCTAATGTGCATTCATTATTTACAGTCAGCTGACCTGGGCATTCCTCCCAAGAGAGCCTTGATAACACCAATGGGTGATGCATATGGTACCACACTCTCGCCTTTTCGTCTCCCCTTGCTACATTTCTCCACGCAACAGTCAATCTGCAGGACAAACTCAGTCCTTGAAAGGGCAGTGGAAGAACCACTCCAGCCAGTTCACCATTCATTGCATCCTTCAAATCTCATACAAAACAGGCAGATAGAAGTGATTCCCTGGACCGTCTTCAGCATCTGCCTATATAAAGAATAGCTTTATTTTATGGAATCGTCTTGTCCTTTGCTTTCCCCTCAACCGTACGTACTTAAGTCTCTCACTCGCTCCTTTAGGGTTGCATTGCTTAGATGCAGGCTAAGTTGCTATCCCGCCTTTGAGGTCACTCTTGCTATTCCGCCCTTAAGGTTGCTCCTTTACGGTTACGTTGCTTAGATGCAGGCTGAATTGCTATCCCGCCATTGAGGTCGCTCCTTTAAGATTTAGTTCCTTAGAATCAGGCTGAATTGCTATCCCACCTTTGAGGTCACTCCTTTAGGGTTACGTTGCTTAGATGCAGGCTGAATTGCTATCTCGTCCTTGAGGTTGCTTCTTTAGGGTTACGTTGCTTAGATGCAGGCTGAATTGCTATCCCGCCCTTGAGGTCGCTCCTTTAGAGTTATGTTGCTTAGATGCAGGCCTAATTGCTATCCCGCCATTGAGGTCGCTCCTTTAGGGTTACGATGGTTAGATTCAGGCTGAATTGCTATCCCACCTTTGAGGTCACTCCTTTAGGGTTACGTTGCTTAGATGCAGGGTGAATTGCTATCCCACCCTTGAGATTTTTGGTCCCTGTATTGTTTTGGAGAATGTTTTTTGTAGACTTCGTAAAACCAATGAAATTGAAAACCTTGCCTCATTTAATTTCCCACTGTAATGCTTCCCAGCTCAGAAGAACATTCCATATTAGTCTTTTACTGGCCCGCAATCAGTTCTTCTTTTGGATAATCTATGGTCACGACTGGTTCCTTATGCTGTTATATCGGAATCTTATTGCTTGAAAGGTTTTTATTGAAATCATAATACAATCAAGATTTAAAATGAAATATGCATGCTTGTACGAATTAATGTATGCATGTATGGGTCTTATAGAGTGTGCACCTACCTGTGAAGCAACATGCCACTGTACACTGCGGGAGGTTTACAAGTAAGGGACCATGGTAGCAGAGGAGCTGAGGGGACTGGACATGGGGGTTCCAGAGTGGGAGTATGTGAGGAATTCGACCATCCGCACGGGGAGTGTGCGATTGCCTGGGCTTTTTTGATTTTTTAAATAATGAAAATTAATGATGGGAGATCAACCTCTGCAAATGTGTGAGGCCATTCCGCATGCATTTTCTCTGCTCACAGCATGAAACGCATAGTCACACGTACTCTGGGAGGACACAGCCTACAGGTGCTGTCCTCCCCTGTCATGTCCAGCTGGACTGTGGCAGCCACAAGCACATTAAAGCATCTCAAGACGAGGGAAGGTACACCTTCCTCCGGCCAAGGGCAGCCTAATTAAAATATCAAAGGCTCCATGGATCTGCCTTCCTATTGTGGTAGTTCAGCTGGTGAACAGACAACAGGAAAGCCAGGCTAACACACCTTGGGTATGCAATGTGTCAGCTTGAAGCTAGTTCCCACCTCTCTATATGAAAGGCAGTAATATGCATGCCTGGGTCCACTATTAACCATAAGCAAACCCCTGCAGAGCGGACCCCTTTCAGAGGGAGAAGTATGTGATTTGAGGGAGACAGGAAGTCTGCTCTCGTCACAAACTTCAAGGGAAACCTGCGCTTTGATCAAGAGTCATAGAGGGCTCAGTTAACCAGAGAGACACGTGATCTACAACAGACAGGAAGATGGGTGGGACTTAGGTATATGTTGTCACTCCTTACCTTTCCTGTTGCAGAGCACTCTGGTCCTGACCTCATGCATAACAGAAGAGTGTTGGTAGTGGCCCAGGATTGGTTCATTAGGCTTTGCCTGCACCAATCACTGAGGCCCATGTGGCTTTAAAATAGGGCCAAACCCCTCATTTAGCAGATCATCTGACAACTTTGAAAGGAGTAAGAAGAAGGACTCATTTGGACCCGGCCTGATGGTACAGTCTACCTTACATCTTCTGCCAGTGAAGGAAGGCCAGGAATTCCATGAGGGAAGCAAGATCCCTCCCATAAACATCTCCCAGGGAACAGAGAGAGATACTGGACTCAGAGGACCCGTCCAGCAGCTCCAGAACCGGTACACAGCCAGCACACAGCGTGCTCTGCTAGGGTCTGCCAGCAAGCTTCCTAGGTGGGAAGTGCTGGAGAGTTTCTGAACTAAGGACAAGGCCATTGCCTGCAACCACTTTCCTAAGCTTTGGGCCGTCCGCCTTGAAAGGACAACACGAGCCCTACAAAGAAGCTAGTAGAAGTGCCCCTACAAGCATCAAGCAGCGTCCATCTTTTAAGGACATTTTCGAGACAGTCGAGTCCTCGAACCTTGTCACACCACAGTCACCAAACCCATCTTAGACACCTCGACCAGCGCGCCAGATCCACCAACCAGCACAAAGACAACGATTCTTGGCCTAGAGCTGCCGTTTAGGCCAGCCTTGCTTGCCGAACTGCCTGTCGCCCAATACTGCAGCTGTCTCCCACCACAAACTCTGTCTTGGGATCTGAAAAGCGCCCTGAAACCGCCTCAACGCTGTTGAGCATCAAGAACTTCTAAGCACCAGGCACATTGTGGTTCTGCCCCTGGCCCTTCTCCGAAGGCCCCTACAGACAGTTACGACCGTTTGCCCCTTGGTGCTGAAACCAAATAACCTTGAACAGTAAGAATGATTACTTTACCAACTACCCTCCTGTCAGTATCCAGAGTGCATCCCTTTCCTTCATAGATATTTTTAATAAAACCTTGACTGGACAGTCCCTTTTATCATTGGGTAATAATTGTATTTTCGCTTGCGGAGATAAGCCTGCCGTTTCGTCCACGTTACCAAAATTGGACAAGGAGGTCTTATAATTTATTTGTATTCCAATCTATTGAGATCTCTTCTGTTGTACTAGAGGTGTGTGGTTGATTGATAGTTTAGTAACCGATATTTATTCCTGGACCACTGGTGCCCCGGACGTTAATTCGTCACAGAGACACATTAACCAATTTCTCCAGAACGGTCACTTCATGGGTGGTACGAACCAAGTGAAATGGCATCATAATTGACCTAAGTATGCCTGAAAATGTAGTCATACTGGAAGGGGATAACGCTGAGGGAGTTGGAGATAGGTATGCTGAAGTGTTTAAAGATAAACTAGGTTGATTGTGGGGATAACATCATATAATTAAATTGAAGAATGACTTAGTGACGGTGGCATCTCGTGCTGCATAATTATGAAATAATGACTATGGCTTTAAAACCCAAGGGGGATTTGTTAGGCTCACATTAATGCTATAATGTATACACTGTTCTCGCTTCTGATCACCCCATTCACATTTCTTAAGGGACAAAAGTCCCTGCTAATAGTCCTTCCCCTCCCATCAGTGCCTAATGGCACCCATTGTGATGCTCTGTTGACAAAGAGCAATGTGTCACGTCCTCGGTCCGGCAGAGGGACACCTCTCCCATTCGCAGACTCGGACTGACCTATAGGGCAATGCCTGAACTAAAAACACAAAATGCTAGTCTGGGCCCGTTTTTTTGGTCAAAGTGGGCCAGTTGGATAAGTTACTTCACCATGTTTGGCTAGTATTTTTAACTAGTGTTACTGAATAAATATTCTTTAAAATGCACAATTTGCATCACATTTTATCAACACCCCACACACCAACCTTGGGTACTACTCAAACAGTTTGTCACAAAAGGAATGAATTGCCGTTTGCAACTGTGGGACACTTTTTCATTGGTGCCCGAGACTATTTTATACCCCAGTCCGACCCTGCCTGTTCGGCACCCTCATTGTTGATGAGAGGTGTCCTGCTCCCAAATGCCCCGGTCTGGCTAGTGAAAGAGCCACTGGGGGGCAAGCTGCCCACCTGCCCCCTGCTCGGTACGCCATTGATAATGGGGTGGCCATTCAGATTCCATGGGTACCACGTGCCACCCCAGACCACTCCCTGGACAGGCCTCTGGCACTAACCAACTTGAGCATGCTCCATTTTTGTCTGGACGGTGGGCTTTTCCTTTTGCAGATCTACCTGTGAGCCCCACTCGCCCAACACCCTAGCTTTTCACCCGAAGAGCAGGCCTGCCAGCAAGCCTGATTCTGCCCCGCATGTGCTCATTCGTGGTTCCGCCCCGTGGCCTCTCTAAATGGTGGAAACTGCAGCACCGTGAGGGAGATTGGAAAGGCGTGGCAAATGCAGATGATTCCCACAGGAGCCCAGCACTGGTTTAGGAGAAACTAGGGGTGTTGCTAGGTCTGGAAAAGACCCGGGGCTACGCTGATGTCGGAACTGTCGGGGCTGGGGGCTAGCTAATCTTTTGGCTGTAGCTCCTGAGATTCTATCTGGGGCTACAACCAAAAGACCAGAGGCTATAGCCCCCTTAGCCCCCCCCATAGCAACGCCTCTGGGAGGAACTCAATCTTCAAAACAACACTGGGACCCCATAATGATGGCATCAGGAAGGAAGGGGTGTAGGCAGAGGAGGCCCAGGCACTGCACTCAATTGGGACGTGCCAATGTAATGCCACTGCCACTTGAAAGTGTCCAGAAGGCCACCTGGCTATCATGCCTTTGATCATATCAGACTCTGTGGAGCACTGGCCTTTGTCCTGTTTACTGGGGCTACTTAACCCGTGTTCTATTCTGCCATTGGAGTAGACCGCAGTGTGCCAAGACCCTCAGAAACGGTCCTAGGCATCATGTTGGCGCTATGTGGAACACCAAAAGAAGTAATCTTCTATTGGCCATTGTATGACTGTTATGGTGCCTCACTCCACCCAAGCTACCTCCTGTACAGCTTAGCCTTAATAATAATAAGATGGTGGATCTTGGGGATGCTTGTGGTCTCGTGCAGAAGGGATGTGACCAAGCAGTTTGGGCTGTACTGCCCCCTTTTGGGATGGGACCAAGCCTGATTTGCAAATGGTCTTTCCCCTTCTGTAATGGCTTGGCAGGGGAACAGTGATTGTCTGGAGGGTTGCCCAGAGCAATGGCAGTGGTTAAGAAATAATTCCAAACCTTCCAGCCCTCACCTCTTTTGTTTTGCTGTAGTCACCCCGAGTGGGACGGGCATGCCCAGACGTGGGTCCCGTACCTGCTGAGCCTAGAGACCCAAGCTACTCCTCACTGATGAGGCCCGACAAGTCAGAAAAATGTTTGGGGGTGCTTGTGGTCTTGTGCAGAAGGGAGGTGACTTGGCAGGTCGGGCTGTACTGCCCCTTTTGGGGTGGGGCCAAGCCTGATTTGCATATGTTCTTTCCCCTTCTGTAATGGCTTGACAGGTGAAGAACGATGGTCTGGAGGGTTGCCCAGAGCTATGCCAGAGGTTCAGATTAATTCTAAACCTTCCAGCCATCCCCTCTTTTGTTTTGCAATAAGAAGATGGTGGCAGAGAAGGGGTCGCTGTGCTCCTCAATGTTACAATTATCTATAATAATGTGTGTATTGAATTTAAAACAGCTGCTCGGTAAGGGGGCTTAGGGGGTTGCTGTGGGTCCTGCAGCTAAGCCTGTGCACAATATGCAGAAACCTATGAGAACTACACCTATCTACCCACGCTTGCAATTCCCACACACAGCACGTTTTTGAAGCAGACAGAGGATCGTGCTTAGTGTTGGCATACAATGTTTATTGTGCGTGATTATGTACTATCACGTACATGAACCCTGATATTATAGTGAAATAATGCAGCCCCACGGTATATTTTCTTCCAATAAGCCCTACTGGTCAGTTGCAAGAAAATGAGCCCACCTGTGCAGCAAGCAAGCCCTCTTGCTGTTGCAGGAACAGGCTTCAGCCTCGTTTGATAGACATCCTGTTCCATCATCGCAGTAACAGCAAATAAGGCCTTTTTTATCTTCTGCGTGAATTATTTCAGGTTGCTGGTGCCCGGGGTGCCCTCTGGCAGGGAATTCCAGAATTTGGCACACGTGACGGAGCAAGAGCCGCCACAACCCTCAGAGAGCTATGAACGGTTCTTGATCATGGCATGACTGAAGCCGCTCCCAGGGGTCTCATGGAAGGGAACCATCGCACACACTTGGCATTTGGATGGTACTTTCTCTTTGCTTAATTGTCTACTAGCTGCAGTCCCCCCCTTGTCGGGCAGTGTGCGGTTTCATAATGCCCACATGCAACCATTGCTCAGGGTGTTCCTGTAAGGAGTCCCCCTTGCTTGGCTGGATTTGGCCCCACGCAAGGGGCCTTCTGCTTGCTGTCTTCTTTTGGGAATGGCCCTCTTGCTTGACACTTTATTTCGGGGGGGATTCATTGCTCACTGGTCTTGCGGGTGCTTTCCGCTCTTTGGATATTTTCTGGGTCGGGGTGCCCATAGCTCAGTTACACCCTTTTTAGAGCTGCTTCTTTGGTCTGCGGTTTGCAACCTGACATCGCCCATTGATTCTGACCGGAAGTGTTTGCTTTTTCTGTTCATTCTGTTACTGAGCTAACAACTTCTAGCTGAAGACACCCCCTTAGTTCATTTCCCCATTGTTGGAGTTGTGGCATGTCCAGTGTGTAGTTACCCTTTGCTTTGCAGTCCTTTGGTTTCGCCATTTTGCTTGGTTGACTAATCATTGGAGGTGACGCTTGGCTCGATTGGATCCGTTTTGCAGTTGCCCCTTTCCTCAGTTTCATCCTGGTTGCAATTGGCCTCTTTATTGATGAGCTACAGTTTTTATGATTCACTTATTTTGAATCCTCCAGTGTGCACTTGTCCATTTGCTCAGGTTTCTATTGGTGAGGGTTCCTCTCCTTGCCTGATGTCTTCAGTTTCGAATTGCTCTATTACTTTGTTGTCGACAGTTTTGAGTCGCCCCTCTGCCTGGCTTCCTTGTGGATTCAGTTATCCAGTTCCTTGGCTGTCTCTAGTATGTATCTGCCTCCCTACTTGGCTGTCGCCGGTATGGAGTCGCCCCTTTGCCGGGCTTCCTTGTGGATTCAGTTGTCCAGTTCCTTGGCTGTCACTAGTATGTATCTGCCTCCCTACTTGGCTGTCGCCGGTATGGAGTCGCCCCTCTGCTCGGCTTCCTTGTGGATTCAGTTGTCCAGTTCCTTGGCTGTCACTAGTATGTATCTGCCTCCCTACTTGGCTGACGCCGGTATGGAGTCGCCCCTCTGCTCGGCTTCCTTGTGGATTCAGTTGTCCAGTTGCTTGGCTGTCACTAGGATGTATCTGCCTCCCTACTTGGCTGTCTCCGGTATGGAGCTGCCCCTTCTTTCTTTTGCTCTTCGTTAACTCTGGCGCTTGCTGCATAACCTGCTGTTGAAATTCGATTGCTTGTTCTTCTGCTACCTGCATTGGTTGCCCCTTAGTCTGGTTACTCTGGCTTTGAACACACACCCTTCCTTGGTTGTCTCCTGTTTGAATTAGCAATTGTATTCCGTTCTTCCCCTTGTTACTTTCCATTGTAGCCTCTTCTACCCTTTCACTTGGAAGTCCCCTTTTGCTCAACAGCCCTTTTGTTGCAGTTGCCTCTTAGCTTGCCCATCTGCAATTTGTAGTTGCCTTGTTGTCTCTTGTTTGAGTAGCCACCTTGTTCAGTGACCTATAATTTGAGAGTTGCTCCCATGTCAGCCATCTTGAAGTTGGTACATAGCTTAGCAGTCTTCAGTTCACATCTTCCTTGAACAGTCGTCTACATTTTGGAGTTGCTGTGTCACTTGCTTGGCTACCTCCTATTTGTAATTATCCTTAAATGTGCCCCTTTCCTCATTGTCACCATTGTGACATGCCCCGTTGCTTAGTGGTCACTGGTTTGGGACTATCCCATTGTTCTATGGCTGCCGTTTCAATAGTCTGCTTTACTGGGTGTATGCTGATTAGAGTGGTCCCTTGATTGGTAGTCTACAGTTGGGTGTTGCGTTTTGATTACTGATCCAAGATGTCCTATTGCATGGTTGTCTATTGGATAAAGATCCCCCTTGCTCAGTTGTCTACTCATAAAAGTTGCCTCCCAGCTCAACTGTCTCAGTTTCTACCAAGCCAAATATTCTCTTCGTTTGGTCGACTCCGGCTTGTGATTCGCCCACTGTTCACGGGTCTTCAGTTTAGAGTAATCCTTTACTTGTTGCATAACCTCATTGCTTTGCTGGCTGCCTCATAATGTTAACCCCCGCCCATCCCCATTTCTTGTCTATCTGCTGGTTGAAGGAGCCCCTTGTCTAAATGTCTATGGATTAAAACTGCCCTTTTTCCACAGCTGCCTTCCAGTTAGAGCTACTACTTGCCCAGTGGTCTCAGGTGTCGGTTATCTGCTGGCGGAAATGTTTCCCCCATGCTAATGGTTGGATATACACCTTTTCCTGGATGTCTATTGGTTGCAGCTGCATCCTTGCTTAGTGGTTACCAGATACAATGGCCCTGTTGGTTGGCTGGCTAGTCAGTTTTCCCTTGTCGTGCAGTTCCAGTTTGAAGCAACAGTCTTGCTTGGTTCTCAACTAGTTCAATATGATCCCTTGCCTGGTGGTCTCCTGTTCGGCATCCCCCCTTGCTTGGTAGTCTTTTGGTGGGAGAAGTCCCTTCGATAAATTGTCTCCTGGTTGAAGTTGCACCCTTGTTTGACTGCGAGTGTTCAATTGAGACCCTTCATGTGTCTACTACTTGCAGTTGCCTCCTTACTCGGGTCCCTCTTTGGTGGCCCCTTTGCTCCTGGTCTCCAGTTTGAAGTGTCCATTGCTCTGCAGTCTCCAATGTCATGAGGCCTTTTGCCTCGTGCTCTCCAGTTTAGAGTTTGGACTTTTGCTCAGTGAGTTTCTCTGCAGAGCTGCCCCCCTACTTGGTGGTCTTTTGTGGTTGCCCCTTGCTTGGTGGTCTTCAGTTTGGACCTTTCCTCGGTGGTTATCTTTGCAGAGTTGTCCCATTTCCCCTTGTGCAGTGGTCTCTAGTTTAGAGTGTGGCCCTTTGCTCAGTGGTTGCCTGTGTGGAACTGTCCCCTTTCTTGGTGGTCTTCTGGAATTTCCCCTCACTCAGTCGTCTCCAGTTTGGAGTTTGGGCCTGTGCTCAGTGGTTCTGTGTGGAGTCCCCCTTGCTCAGTGGCCTTCTGAAGTTGCCCCTCACTCAACGGACTCCAGTTTGGACAGTGGCGGCCCTTTGCTCAGTGGGTATCTGTTTTGGAGCTGCCCCCTTAATATGTGTTTTTTAGTCTTTCCCCTTGCCTGGGGATCCCCAGTGTCGAATCTGGCTCTGTGCACAGTGGTTGCCCTCTTACTCTGTGTTTTTTTAGTCCTGGCCCTTGCTTGGGGGTCCCCAGTGTGGAGTCTGGCTCTGTGCACAGTGGTTGCCCCCTTACTCTGTGGTTTTTTAGTCTGGCCCCTTGCTTGGGGGTCCCCAGTGTGGAGTCTGGCTCTGTGCACTGTGGTTCCCCCTTACTCTGTGCTTTTTTAGTCCTGGCCCTTGCTTGGGGGTCCCCAGTGTGGAGTCTGGCTCTGTGCACAGTGGTTGCCCCCTTACTCTCTGGTCTCCTGGAGTTGCCCCTTGCCTGGGGGTCCCCGGTTTGGAGTCTGGCTCTGTGCACAGTGGTTGCCCCCTTACTCTCTGGTCTCCTGGAGTTGCCCCTTGCTTGGGGGTCCCCAGTTTGGAGTCTGGATATGTGCACAGTGGTTGCCCCCTTACTCTCTGGTCTCCTGGAGTTGCCCCTTGCCTGGTTGTCCCCAGTTTGGAGTCTGGATCTGTGCACTGTGGTTGTCCCCGTACTCTGTGCTTCTTTAGTCCTGGCCCTTGCTTGGGGGTCACCAGTGTGGAGTCTGGCTCTGTGCACAGTGGTTGCCCCCTTACTCTCTGGTCTCCTGGAGTTGCCCCTTGCCTGGGGGTCCCCGGTTTGGAGTCTGGCTCTGTGCACTGTGGTTGCCCCCGTACTCTGTGCCTCTTTAGTCCTGGCCCTTGCTTGGGGGTCCCCAGTGTGGAGTCACGCTAGGTGGTCTGCAGTTGGAAGATGCCCCTTGCTCCCCCGACTGCAGTGGCCTTCTTGCTCCGCTGCCCGCGTCGCCTCTGCGCTCCTGCGCCCTCCTGTCCCCGAGCATTCCAGTGAGAGCGGATCAGGGGGGTGAGGGGGGGACTGCGCCGCGGATGACTCTGCCATGAATTCTGCTGCACAGAAAGGGCTCCTTGTTCTCTGCTTCCTACACTAACGTCGGAATTACAAGCGCCGGTGGCAGCAGAGGACAGAAGACTTAACCCGTCCCTGGCCGCCTGCTATCAGCCCTGCCGAAGCCTCTCTCTGGAGGCAAAGCAGTGGACCTGGTGCGCTGGGACTGGGGGTGCCATAGATGGTGGGCTACAGCTCAGCATCTCAGCTGGGCATCGACCAGTGTAGGCGCCTGCCCTTTAATGACCATAAACCTGTCACCATTAACAGCTTCAAGAAACACCATGGCCTAGAACTCTACAACACCCGCACAGACGGGGTTCAGCTCCCAGAGAGCCCCAAGACACCCTAAAACCCTACCCAACACCAACATTTAAGGTGCAGGCCACCTCAACAAGCAAGGTACCACAAAATATCTCCTCACACCTCAGAAATGGCCCAGCGCCTCAGGGGCACATCTGTCCTTCCTAGTCTTCCTTATCCTCCGCCTTGCAGACTCCGTCCGGCCGCGCGGTTTACCTCAGGTGCATCTGCAACCACACCGACTCATGGAAGTTGGGTATCGTTGCGGCCGCACCAACTCATGGAAGTTGGGTATCGTTGCGGCCACACCGACTCATGGAAGTTGGGTATCGTTGCAGCCGCACCGACTCATGGAAGTTGGGTATCGTTGCGGCCGCACCGACTCATGGAAGTTGGGTATCGTTGCGGCCGCACCGACTCATGGAAGTTGGGTATCGTTGCGGCCACACCGACTCATGGAAGTTGGGTATCGTTGCGGCCGCACTGACTCATGGAAGTTGGGTATCGCTGCAACCACACCGACTCATGGAAGTTGGTTATTGTTGCGGCAGCACCAACTCATGGAAGTTGGGTATCGTTGCGGCCGCACTGACTCATGGAAGTTGGGTATCGCTGCAACCACACCGACTCATGGAAGTTGGGTATTGTTGCTGCAGCACCAACTCATGGAAGTTGGGTATCGCTGCGGCCGCACCGACTCATGGAAGTTGGGTATCGTTGCGGCCGCACTGACTCATGGAAGTTGGGTATCGTTGCAGCCGCACCGACTCATGGAAGTTGGGTATCGTTGCGGCCGCACTGACTCATGGAAGTTGGGTATCGTTGCGGCCGCACTGACTCATGGAAGTTGGGTATCGTTGCGGCCGCACCGACTCATGGAAGTTGGGTATCGTTGCGGCCACACCGACTCATGGAAGTTGGGTATCGTTGCGGCCACACCGACTCATGGAAGTTGGGTATTGTTGCGGCCGCACTGACTCATGGAAGTTGGGTATCGTTGCAGCCGCACCGACTCATGGAAGTTGGGTATCGCTGCGGCCACACCGACTCATGGAAGTTGGGTATCGTTGCGGCCACACCGACTCATGGAAGTTGGGTTCGTTGCGGCCGCACTGACTCATGGAAGTTGGGTATCGCTGCAACCACACCGACTCATGGAAGTTGGGTATTGTTGCGGCAGCACCAACTCATGGAAGTTGGGTATCGCTGCGGCCGCACCGACTCATGGAAGTTGGGTATCGTTGCGGCCGCACCGACTCATGGAAGTTGGATATCGTTGCGGTCACACCGACTCATGGAAGTTGGGTATCGCTGCGGCCACACCGACTCATGGAAGTTGGGTATCGTTGCGGCCGCACTGACTCATGGAAGTTGGGTATTGTTGCGGCAGCACCAACTCATGGAAGTTGGGTATTGTTGCAGCAGCACCAACTCATGGAAGTTGGGTATTGTTGTGGCAGCACCAGCTCATGGAAGTTGGGTATTGTTTTGCGGGAGCACCGACTCATGGAAGTTGGGTATTGTTGCAGCTGCACAGACTCATGGAAGTTGGGTATTCTTGCGGCTGCACTGAGTCATGGAAGTTGGGTATTGTTGCCTGTAACGTGCGCACTGTACAGCGCACATTTAATCTACAGAATGGAAGAAGTATTTTCCTTTGAGATCAGAATACCAACATGGGGCAGGAGCTTGGGGGGGAGGCACCTGAGGCTAGAGGCCCATTTTAAATTAAAAGGGTGAAAGGTCCCGTCACCGTCCCTGGAAGTGGGGCTTTTACCAACTCTCTTCCTTGGCGCAAAGAGGTTTGAGGCCTGCGCGGCGCGTTGTAGGAAAGGAGAGGGAGACAGAGAGAGGAAGGGTTGATGTACCCCATGGGTTGGCATTCGAAGCAGGTGGGGAGGGCAATGGCACCCATCCCCCCGGCTCGACTGACCTTGACAATATAACTTTGTCACCCCTACCCCGGCCTCAGGGGGTCAATATGGGCGCAGGCAGGGGTGTGAAAGAGAACACATCTGCTTTCCCCACAGACCCCAACATCAGACTCCCTGGCAGTGATTGAAGGGGGAGGGGAGAGGGTTGAGGAAGAAACCCTGGAAAGAGCGCCATTCTATGACTTTGGCGCGCAACAGTAAGGGTCGATAGTGCGGCGGCTGCTCTTCTGCCCCGCTGGGCTCTCCCGGGGGTGTTAGACAAGCGGAGGGGGGGTCAAAGGCAAGGAATGCTGTTCCCGGACACATCAGATGGACAAGTTGCCACTGCCCAGACCCCCTCTCGTCTTCCACGCTCAAACACACTCTACAGTCTAAATAGACCACCTAAGTTAGTCACGTGACTTTTTTTTTTTTTTTTAAAAACCTCCATACATACATCATCAAACAACAGAATTCAACAGCTCTGCTACCAACTTGCATTTCAAACCCAGGCCGGTGCAATCCATCACTACGGGCACACGAGGCTCTCATCTAGACAAGGACAAGTGTCTCGGGAGGATAGCCCTTGGAAGCAAGATGACACAGGGCACCACAGGTTCGATCCCCGGGTCCGCGCTTAGAAACCTCTGGGTATTAGGCGTGTTATAAATAACCTATCATATCATATCAAGGCCTTGACACGAACCACTTCAAAACAGATCCAGTACTTTCGAGTTGCACCCACCAACACAACAGCAAAACCAGCTAGCATTCTACCTTTCTTCCCATATCCTAGCCAAAGCACCAGCGTGTGGTGTACATCCTAGTGACTTAACCTATACCTCTGCAGCAGGTGCATACACTTGCCGAGTTATCTTATTGCGAATGAGCCCGTGAACTACAGGTGGCACACAGCAGTCCCTCTGCATCCAGTAGGTCAGTCCCAGGGCTATTGTGCTGCGCTTGGAATCCCTGGCCTGCAAGTTCGTGCACCAGGCACAGTAACCGACTGAGCTGGCGTGTTTTTGATTGACCATGTGACCCGCCGGTCCCTCTGTGAGAGGCGTGTTCACCTCCGGAAGTATGTGTACAACAGCTGCCGGGTCCTGTGACTTCCATGTTAGTCACAGACCTCGGCGTGAGGCCTGCTACCCTGGCGAGATGTGTTACGGAGAGGCGGCCCCGTGCCTGGCAGGGCACACACACGATTAGCCCCAGTAGGGTCCCTGGGGTGGAAGCCTGTGACCTCGGTCTCATAGGCACAGATCTGTGGTCTACAGGTTACACGTATATCAATTAAAAACAAAAAAATACTCCTCACCCTAACTTAACGTATTTTCGGCGTGTAGACAAATACATAAAATCCACGTCGGGGTTACCCCAGCAAAACATCAGAAATAATGTGCGATAATAGCCCAAACTACACGAAACCGGGCGTTATCGCAATTTTAGCAACTCTGCGCGGTTGTTGTTGTATTTAGTAATAGCGTTTTTCAATTCCGCCTTTTCTGCAGCTCGGCATTTTTCTCTGAGGAACGGCGTTTGAGGAAACGTTTTTTCGATGGCGCCGTTTGGCGCTGGCATCCTTTGGATTTCTGGCGGCAAGAAGTTGGAAGCAATCGCGTGTTTTTGTGAGGGGCCTGGCGGGGGCGACATTTTATCGGGTGAGGTACGAGGTAGGACTGGGCGGTGCCCTCACAACACCCTCCGTCGTCAACCCTGGGAGTAAAGGCGCTATTTATACTTCCGGACCACGAAAAGCAAGAGGCCGCGGTAGGTACCAGGTGACGACGGATCTAACCCCCCCTCTTCTCCCGTCCTCCTAAGGCGGCGAGGACTTGCGCATTCCTAACACGGGGGGCCAGGGCTGTAACTAGGGACACATTCGGGGGCTGTGGCGCCTAGAAGCGAGCGCCTACACCACGGGCGTGCCTGCAGGCGGGGCTCGAAACCGTAAAACGAAGCCGAGAGGCTGCGAAGAACGGACCCGAGGGTGACAGTCGCCCCAAAAATATTCAGCAAGAGGGAACACAGACACGGGGGAGCGCAGCAAATATCTCTGCAGATTCCAGAAAGTCTTACGTAGATTGGGGCTACCTCCAGGCATGACCTCGGGTCATACATGACATGCCTCCCCCACAGATTACATGTTTCCCGAAATCCTGACATAAATAACTCCGCTGTCCTCTCACAGATTCCGCAATCCAAAAATAAACTGCTCATATCCCCCCGATTAAATAATTCACACAAAAGACAGGGGTCAATGGCCAATGAAAGGGTTTCAGGCTATACAAAAAACTCATCTCCCACAGTACCCTGCTTTATACTATAGGGTTGCCAAGTCTCCTGCTCTAAATAACTAATTTACCAAACTGATACGGGATCCTGCTATGAAGGACTCATCTCTCGCAGATAGAAGGACATCGTGCTCTGCAGTACTCATCTTCTATAGAGCACATCACCACATACCAACTGTTCATCTTTCACAGGTTACATAGTTTCGGAAACTATTTCTCAGTTATGAATTAGAGTGTTCCCTGCTGTACATGCATGACTCATCTTCCACAGAGTCCAGATTCCGGCAATGAGGGACTCATATCCCAACGATATAAGGGCCTCCTTCCTATAAAGTGTCACTTTGTCTTCTGATCTACAGCACTCATCTACCAAAATGATATTATATTGTGCAATAATGGACTCATCGCCCGCAGTTGGAATGGACCCTGCAACAGAATACGCATCTTCCATAGAGTATGCAATCTGCCCCAATAAAGGACTCACTGACATCACCACATTCCACCTGATCATTTTTCACAGATTAGATAGTTTCAGAAACAAATGATCTCTCAATCATTAATTAAAGTGTTCCTGCTGTACAGGACTCATCTCCCACAGAGCCCAGTTCCCTGCAACAAGGAACTCATATCCCAGCGCTTTAAGGGCCTTCTTCCTATAAAGGGCTCATCTCCCACGGATCACTTTGACTCCTGTTCGCAGGATTCGTCTACCAACATTATAAGATATCCTGCTACAGTGGATTCATCTTCCGCAGATGGAATGGATCCTGCTGTACAATACTCATCTTCCATAGAGTATGCAGTCTGCCACAATGAAGGAGTCACGGATTACATCACCCCAAACCAACTGTTTAACTTTCACAGGTTAGATAGTTTTGGAAACAGATCATCTCTCAATCATAAATTAGAGTGTTTCCTGCTGTACATGGCTCATCTCCCACAGATCAGGGTATCCTTTTATAAAACGCTCACCCCCCACATAGGCCCCAGTTTCCCGCAATGCAAGCCGCCATCACAGATATGAAAAGGGGCTCATTTCCCCCAGATTACATAGTATCCCGATATAAAAGACTCATCTTCCACGGAGCACACAGTAATAGTATACGCCTATCCCAGATACAGCAGTGTCATCCGCCATAAAGGATTCGTCTCCCACTGCTTACAGTGCCTCTTTCTATAAATGAGTTATGGGGCCTGATTTACAAAAGCCTTTTAGAATGGCGCAAATCCATTGAAAAGGGCTATGCAAATCAGGCCCAGGGTCTTCTGGGTAAATTATTCCCTCCTCGCTCACACCAAGTGTCTGGTTTAAGCGGGCCTCGAAGTGTAAACCCGCCTGTGCCTTGGATAGAAGCAGCTGTAATAGGAGAAAGGCCCTGAATGACGCTTTTAAAGGTGTAATGTCAAACTGTATGTCGCTCCACGCCTAGTGTGTAGTGTATGCATGTAGAAGGCCACTCTTTCAGGCTTCCGAAGCAGTTGACACCATTGCTGTCTATTGGAAAAGTATTTGGGGCTCTAAACAGAGTAGCTGCTGGCAATGTGTGCTGTGAAATGTCTTGGGTGTGAGGGTATGTGTGGTGTCCATTATTTGCACACCCTCTCGTGCGGTCGGCTCATTGCTCGCGCTAAATAGAAACTACACAATAAAACGAGATTGCATTCTAATTGTGCTGCGGCGGCGTCTCCTGCGCTGCAAAGGGCATACCCTGTCACAAAGAGCGCGTTTCAGCGACATCATCTCCCGGAAGGACAGCTCAGGGGCAAGGAGCTGCTCTGCCGAGCTGCACGGGTTCGAAACCCGATCGGGATGCGCGAGATTACAACAACTACTTTATCGTAAACAATAAAGGACAACTCCGAAAAATGAATCGAACTCCTGCATTGACAATTAATGTTTTACAGATCACCCAAAACAAGGTGAAAAGGGACTCATAACCACGCGTCACATGGTCTCTCTCCAGAGTGCACCCATCTCTCACTCATGAGTCGCCTGCTGATGAATCTCTAACACACCGTAGTGTTTTTTTTAAGGGTCTCCATATTCTCCTGCAATAATGAGCACTCCTTCCAACCATTAAAGGATCGCCTGCCGTAACGGGGCATGATTTAAATATTGAGAACAAAGCAATATTATGTTTTACCAAACGCGACAACGAATTAATCAGCCACGCAGCACGTGTTATCCCGCCGTTAAAACACTCACCCCTCTCCAGCTACAACGGAATTATCTCTAACAAATTACATGGCTTGCTGTTAAAAAGGACTCATCTGCCATGGTGCCATACCAAAAAGGAATCATCCCACACAAAGTCGAGAACTGCGACCATTACGGCTCATGCTTTTCAGATTGCACAGTCCAATCGTATAAAGGACTCATCGACTACGGAGTGCATGATCTCTCGCCTTAGAGCGCCCATTACTCACATTTTAGTCTTCGGCTATAAAAGATTCATCATCTCCAACAGAATAAACTGCTCCCTGATGGAAAGCATTGATCCGATGGAGAGGACAGTCTCCTAATAGGAAGGGCGGAGTTCTTGCAGATAACAATCTCTTGCTTTTTACGCCAATTTTCCGTAGTTTTACAGGATGATTTGTTGAAAAGGACTCATCTGCCACACAGTCTAATAACTTCTAATACACATGAAACAGAGTACACAGATTATATAACCCCCATCAAGTAAATGACAGATTCCACAGAGTGCGTGGTTTTTAACTGTGAAAACTAATTTCTCAAATTTCTCACAAAGCCTCGGGTATTAAATAAAGGACACACAAAAAGGCCAGATAACAAATTGCACTTTCTCACAATAATTACATATATTCTACGAATTATAAGATCGATACTCGTAAAAGGATTCATGGTCTCCTGCTATCAAACTCGCATGCTCTGCAAGTAACATGCGATCCTGCTAAACAGAACTCATCTTCCTGAGTCGCCTGCTCCATCTGACTCACCTCACACCCCGCCCCACCACCACCCCACACCTTTTAAAAAAAAACACCCTGCTTTAAAGGACTCATCACGCACATGCTACATGGCACGCGGGCATGGAGGGCTCATTGCTCACATACGACATCGTTTTCAGGAGCAAGGGGTCCCCCCTCACTCTGCGGGGTCCCCTGCGGACAAATGTGCAACTTCTCCATATTGCATCGCATCCAGCCACAAACGACACATCTTCCGCGAATCGCATTCCCCCTCCAGTAAAGGACTCATCCCACAACTGATAGGGCTTTGCGATCCGAAAAGCGATCCGCCATATATTACAAGGTCTCCTGCTGAAACACACACATTGCACTGATTACAACATCTCCTGCTATAAAGGGCTCATCTTTCAAAGATTCAAATCACCCCTTCCATGCACGTTGCATGTTCATACACTGCATGCATGGACACAAACCATACAGGATCGATTTTCCAAATATCCCCCCCCCATGTATTCCATGTATTCTTTCCACGTAGGTTACGTTGTCTCCTAGTATGAAAGACTCATCTCTCGGGGATTCCACGACCTCCTACTACGAAGCGCCTGATATTAAGGACTCATCTTCCTCACATGCCTGCGCCATTTCCCTGACAGGAACGATACATCTCCCAAACGCATTAGATGGTACTTGGTACTACGTAATGCTCCCCCAAATAGAATTAGCAAAGTTTGCTCTCCCAAAATCTCGAGGTGTTCATTTCCGGGTGGTGTGGGGGGGGGGGGAGTCACGGTCCTCCGGCACACAAGCCTTCATCTGCCAGGCCAGGTGTGCAATTAACAGTACCGCAGGCTTCCTCTCCCAGATGGCGCGGGAATATCGGGTGCATTGTTCGAGATGAAAGGGCCGCCACCCATCCGATCTCCAAGTATCGGGGCTGCGGGCTTCCGGTCGCATCCTGCCGGGGTCGTTGCCCTCCAGTTTCGGGGTTTATCCCTCTGGACTCCACCTGCGGGGTCCTTCTCAGCTCACCTCCAGAGGAGTCCAGCGCCCACCGACCGCTCCAGGCGGGGGTCCGGACGTGGCGACCACACCCTGTGGGCGACCCCACCCCGTGATCGCACCTTCTCCGCACGTCTTTCCACTGTATCCCAGGACCGAGGGTGCGAGGGGCCCCTCCAATCCCCGCCGAGGATCCCTCGCCCGATCCGGCCACTTCTGCGCTCTGAGCGAAGACAAGAGCCCTATTGCGGCTTTTTATAAAGATTTTTCCTCCTTTTGGGTCACATGATTGCGATTCACCTGGAATCGGAACAAAGACGACACAGAAGAGACCCAAAAACAAGAAAGCGAAGAGGGAGCGGCCGCAGGGGGGGCCGTGGGGGCCCTGCACTTATCAAACTCCCGATTCATAACTCCTCTCCCTTAACACACAAGATGTATTGTGGCTCCGTGCGGCGGGCCGGGCCCGGGCGAGACCTACATGTGAAGGCCCATTGTGGGCACCAGAGCCAGGCCTGGACAATGGCGGATCTATGTTAAAACTAGGCCGGCTTCCGCGATGTGAGGGGGCTCAGGTGTGAGAGGGGGGCAGAGCTCAGAGGTAATGGGGAGCAAGGCTCAGTGTAACGGGCCTCGCCCGGGCGAGACCTACGTGTGAAGGCCCATTGTGGGCACCAGAGCCAGGTCTGCTGTTGGCCATGACTAGCTCTGGTGGTGCCCGCAATTGGCCTTTGCATGCAGCTCTCGCCCGGGCGGTGTACTGAGCCTTGCTCCCCATTACCTTTGAGCTCTGTTCCTCACTCTGTTCCTCCTCTGTTCCTCACTGTGTCCCTCCTCTGTTCGTCACTCACACCTCAGCCCCCTCATTTTGCAGAACTCAGCCTACTTTCCGCATAGATCTGCCGTTGTTCATGACGAGCTCTGGTGGTGCCCCCAATTGATCTTTGCATGTAGTTCTCGCCCAGCGGTGTACTGAGCCTTGCTCCCCATTACCTCTGAGCTCTGTCCTTCACTCAAACCTGAGCCCCCTCATATCGCAGAAGTCGGCCTAGTTTTCTAGTGGTCTAGTGGCATATACCAGTGCAGCCAACATGGGCATGTTTTCTTCTAGTGGCATGACATTTGTACTGGCTTTATGAACAAAGCCAACACGAGTGTTCTTACAGGGCCATACAGGCATTAACTGGTGAAGCCAGTATGGTCATGTTTTCTTACAATGGCATGGCATTTTTGCTTAAATTATGTGTAAAGCCAACATGATGAGTGTTCTTACAGGGCTATACTGGCCTTGATTGATGCAGCCAGTAAGGTCATGTTTTCTTACAGGGGCATGCCATATTTGTACTTACATCATGGGCAAAGTCGTATTGATGACTATTCTTACATGGCCAGTGCGGGTCTATATTGGTGCAGCCAGTATGGTAATGATTTCATATAGTGACATGGCATTTTTTACTGCCATTACTGGGAGACGTCTGCGATTGTATGGGTCTCCGGTGTGTGTTCAAGGGGCAGAGTGAGGCTGCAGGTGCATGTCCCTGCCAGCGTGTGATCTACATGTGAAGGCCTGTTGTGGACACAAGAGCCAAGCACAGATTATAGGGGATCTGTGCGAAAACTAGGCCTAATTCTGGGGTGTGAGGGTGTCAGGTGTGTGAGGGACAGAGATCAAAGGATGGGGAATGTGGCTGTGGGGCAGGTCCCTGCCTGGTGGAAGTCCTTCTTGGGCACCAGACCTAGGTCACACAATGTGGGTCTATGCGGAATCTACACCCACTTCCTTGATATGCAGGGATTCGTGTGTGGGGGGCAGGGCTCAGAGGTATGGGGAGCAAGGATAGGATGTAGCGGGCCTGCGCAGGCATGCCCTACACGTGAGAGCCCACTGGGGGCCGCTTAATGGTGCATCTATGTGAACACTAGGCCAAGGCCTGGGCTTCGAGGGGGGGCAGAGTTTAGAGCAGTGCTTGGGTGCACCTGGCAGGGGGGGCCTACATGTGAAAGCCCTCTGTGGGTGCCAGAGCTAGGCACTGCCAATGTTGGGTATGGGACAAATCCTGCAATGTGAAGGGGTTCAGGTGTGTGTGATGGGAAGGGCTCTGGTGTGGGGGACCAAGCCGCGCGGAGGCCTCTATGTGAAAGCCACTTTGTGGGCACCAGGGCAAGGAATTGATAGCGGCCGATCTATGGGAAAACCAGGCTGAACGCGGGAGTGTAAGGGGACTCCGGTGTGTGCTTTGGGGGGTGGCTGACAGGGAAGGGGGAGCAGGGCTTGATGGGCAGTTCAGGATTCAGAGGTTTGGTAGATTGGGGCTCGGGGGGCAGAGCTCTGCCGGGAGAAGTCTACCTTGTGAAAGCCCATCTTGGGTAGTAAAGGGACGTGCAGGCAGAACCCGGGGGCAGAGGCCCAGGGTAAGGGCTACCTGTGTGATGACGCAGTGGATGAGGTGAGGTGCCGGGGCTCGGGTGTGTGGCGTAAGAGGCAGGACTACGGTGCAGATCTTGGGGCAGAGCCCAGCATTGCCCATCCCTCAGGATGTGAGGGGGCGATGGTTGGTACCATTCCCAGGAACAAGCACTGTGTAATCTATGCGAGAATATAGGAGGAAGCCAACAGACTGCAGGGAGCAGGGGTGTGCCCAGGAGTGGGACACCTTCCAGATAACAGGGTAGGAAAGTTGTCTCTTTCTGCTAGTCTTGTTATGTGCGCATCCTTCCTTCCCCTATATGTTCACCCCCATACAGTCCACAGCACACCATCTTCCTGCACTCTGAGGGATATCCCTCAATCTCATGATCTTTCCCCACATCCTGACAGTTTCCATTCTCCCAGCAGCCTGAGGGTGGGCGCTCCCTTCCCCTCATACACAAAGCCCAGCACCCTGTGGGTGGGCACTCCCTTCCCCTCATACACAAAGCCCAGCACCCTGTGGGTGGGCACTCCCTTCCCCTCATACACAAAGCCCAGCACCCTGAGGGTGGGCGCTCCCTTCCCCTCATACACAAAGCCCAGCACCCTGAGGGTGGGCACTCCCTTCCCCTCATACACAAAGCCCAGCACCCTGAGGGTGGGCACTCCCTTCCCCTCATATACAAAGCCCAGCACCCTGTGGGTGGGCGCTCCCTTCCCCTCATACACAAAGCCCAGCACCCTGAGGGTGGGTGCTCCCTTCCCCTCATACACAAAGCCCAGCACCCTAAGAGTGGGCACTCCCTTCCCCTCATACACAAAGCCCAGCACCCTGTGGGTGGGCACTCCCTTCCCCTCATACACAAAGCCCAGCACCCTGTGGGTGGGCACTCCCTTCCCCTCATACACAAAGCCCAGCACCCTGTGGGTGGGCACTCCCTTCCCCTCATACAAAAAGCCCAGCACCCTGTGGGTGGGCACTCCCTTCCCCTCATACACAAATCCCAGTACCCTGAGGGTGGGCACTCCCTTCCCCTAATACACAAACCCCAGCATCCTAAGGGTGGGCACTCCCTTCCCCTCATACACAAAGCCCAGCACCCTAAGGGTGGGCACTCCCTTCCCCTAATACACAAACCCCAGCACCCTAAGGGTGGGCACTCCCTTCCCCTAATACACAAACCCCAGCACCCTGAGGGTGGGCGCTCCCTCCCCTCATACACAAACCCCAGCACCATGAGGGTGGGCACTCCCTTCCCCTCATACACAAACCCCAGCATCCTGAGGGTGGGCGCTCCCTTCCCCTCATACACAAAGCCCAGCACCCTGTGGGTGGGCACTCCTTTCCCCTCATACACAAATCCAAGTACCCTGAGGGTGGGCGCTCCCTTCCCCTCATACACAAAGCCCAGCACCCTGAGGGTGGGCACTCCCTTCCCCTCATACACAAAGCCCAGCATCCTAAGGGTGGGCACTCCCTTCCCCTCATACACAAAGCCCAGCACCCTAAGGGTGGGCACTCCCTTCCCCTAATACACAAACCCCAGCACCCTAAGAGTGGGCACTCCCTTCCCCTCATACACAAACCCCAGCACCCTAAGGGTGGGCACTCCCTTCCCCTAATACACAAACCCCAGCACCCTAAGAGTGGGCACTCCCTTCCCCTCATACACAAACCCCAGCACCCTGAGGGTGGGCACTCCCTTCCCCTCATACACAAACCCCAACACCCTGAGGGTGGGCGCTCCCTCCCCTCATACACAAACCCCAGCACCATGAGGGTGGGCACTCCCTTCCCCTCATACACAAACCCCAGCACCATGAGGGTGGGCACTCCCTTCCCCTCATACACAAATCCCAGCACCATGAGGGTGGGCACTCCCTTCCCCTCATACACAAAGCCCAGCACCCTGAGGGTGGCCACTCCCTTCCCCTCATAAACAAAGCAGAAATTCCAAAAGGAACCACTTTGCAGGAGCGAGCACCCTGCACTCCAACCCTGAGGGACAACCCACGTGCTTATGTATGTATTTATTTATTTATAGAGCGCCACCAAACCCATAGGCCTCAGGGCGCATGATCAACAAACACCAATAGCATATATTGTGCGGCCACGTTCTGCTTCTTCTGATGATCAGAAAATAAGATTTGACTCCCTGCTGGCTTACCAGTGAGGTGGCCACAATGCCGTGGAGAGAGCCCTACCTCCCAACAAATCCCTCCCATACTGTCCAAGACTCCACCTGCCCAAGGCATCTCCATCCGATAACCGCAAAGAGAGCGCCATTTTCCTGCTAGAAACCATCCCCAGGCACTACAATCCTCACTATGCCAGCAGAGCTTTGCCTTTCTACCGAGACCCCCAGCCTGCTGGAGACATCCTCCTGAGAGGGAAGCCAAACCCCTGCCAAGCTGACCCTCATTCTGCAAGAGATCTCGCCTACTGAGGGACACACCCGGCTAGAGAAGGGACCCCCAGCCAGAGACCATAGGACCACCTCCAATGCCGCTGTCCCACTGCAGGCCAGGGTGCAAGTGCGGCTGCACATCTGTTTGAGGGTGTCAGGGAGGTAACCGCTGCGGGATCGGCAAGCAAGGGGCATTGAAGAACAGTGTTGAGGGTCCCAGGTGTATAGGAGCGGGGATTGGCACATCCCAGGACTGAGGTGCTTCCCAATAGCAGGGGTGCCATAGGCCAGGAATGAGGTGCAACGGCAGAGCTTTTCGGGGTACCAGTGCTGTAAGAGCCGATAGCCTATATGACAAGAGAGAAGTTGACTGGCTGTGTGTGGGTAGCTGTGCTGGAATAACAAGGGGTGCAGTAGGGTAGGACTGAAGTGGGCGGGCAGAGCTAGGTACTGGAAGAGCAGCGGGCATGATAGGTCAGGATTGAGGCACATTGGCAGAGCTGTTTGCAGGGTCGAACTGGGCCATAAAACTGTCTCGGGCACCAATAAAAAAGTGGCCCACAGTTGCAAATGGGAATTCATTCCTTTTGTGGCAGACTGTTAGAGAAGTACCCAAGGGGGAGTTTGTTTTAATAAAATGTGATGCAAATTGTGCGTTTTAAAGAATATTTATTCAGCAACACTACTCAAAACGACTTGCTGCATGGGGAAGTAACTTAACAAACTGGACCACATGGGCCAAAAAAAGTGGCCCACTTTGACCAAATAATCTGGCCCACACCAGTATTTTGTGTTTTTGGTTCAGCCATGGGCCTATTGCCCTGTAGGCCAGTGCGAGGCTGGCTGCTTGGGCTCCAAACCTTGGCGTGCAGAGATGCATTGGAAAAGCGGTGCATGGGTCGCAATATGGAAGAAGCGCGCAGTGTTGGAGGCAGGACTGGGGCGCATTGGCAGAGATGCATGTGTGCCTCAGTACAGGAATATCGAGAGGGGCTAGAGGTCAGGACAGAGGTGCATTGGCAGAGATACATGTGTGTCTCAGTGCTGGAATATCACGAGGGGCTAGAGGTCAGGACAGAGGTGCATTGGCAGAGATGCATGTGTGCCTCAATGCTGGTATATCATGAGGGGCTAGAGGTCAGGACAGAGGTGCATTGGCAGAGATGCATGTGTGTCTCAATGCTGGAATATCACGAGGGACTAGAGGTCAGGACAGAGGTGCATTGGCAGAGATGCATGTGTGTCTCAATGCTGGAATATCACGAGGGGCTAGAGGGCAGGGCCGAGGTGCATTGGCAGAGCTGCGTGTGGGTCTCAGTACTGACATATCAATGGGTTCCATATGCCAACAGAGAGGCATTGGCGGGCTGTGTTTTCACTTTCAAAATGTGCACTGAGGTGCATTGGCAAAGCTGTGTGCGAGCCTTACAACAGAAATATAAGCTGGGGTGCAGATCAGCACCAAGGTGCATTGGCAGAGCTGTGTGTGAGTCTTGGAACAAAATATAAGCTGGGGTGCAGATCAGCACTGAGGTGCATTGGCAGAGCTGTGTGTGAGCCATAGAATAGAAATATAAGATGTGGTGCAGATCAGCACTGAGGTGCATTGGCAGAGCTGTGTTTGAGCCTTAGAAGTCAAATATAAGCTGGGGGGAGGGGGGAGCAGATCGGCACTGAGGTGCATTGGCCGAGCTGTGTGTGAGCCTTAGATCGGAAATATAAGCGGGGAGCAGATCAGCACTGAGGTGCATTGGCAGAGCTGTCTATGGGTGCAGATCGGGACTGAGGTGCATTGGCAGAGCTGTGTGTGAGCCTTGAAACAGAAATATAAGCTGGGGTGCAGATCAGCACCGAGGTGCATTGGCAGAGCTGTGTGTGAGCCTTTGAACTGAACTATAAGCTGGGGTGCAGATCAGCACTGAGGTGCATTGGCAGAGCTGTGTGTGAGCCTTAGAAGTGAAATATAAGCTTGGGGGGGGGGCATATCGGGACTGAGGTGCATTGGCAGAGCTGTGTGGGAGCCTTGGAACGGAAATATAAGCTGGGGTGCAGATCAGCACTGAGGTGCATTGGCAGAGCTGTGTGTGAGCCTTAGAAGTGAAATATAAGCTTGGGGGGGGCATATCGGGACTGAGGTGCATTGGCAGAGCTGTGTGTGAGCCTTTGAACTGAACTATAAGCTGGGGTGCAGATCAGCACTGAGGTGCATTGGCAGAGCTGTGTGTGAGCCTTAGAAGTGAAATATAAGCTTGGGGGGGGGGGGGCATATCGGGACTGAGGTGCATTGGCAGAGCTGTGTGGGAGCCTTGGAACGGAAATATAAGCTGGGGTGCAGAAATATAGCTGGGGTGCAGATCAGCACTGAGGTGCATTGCAGAGGTGTGTGGTCGTTTCATACTCCGTGCTGAAATATTAGGGGGTTCCGTAAGTAAAGCAAGGGGGGTTTGGCGAACAGAACTCAATACTGAAATATCTTTTGTTTTAAAATCATTCATATTAAACAATCATTACATATACAAATGTTCACTTAAAAGTGCACGAATCTTAAATGAAAAATGAACAAGAGCAATAATAAGCGAATTCAACTTGTGCTGAGGTGCATTGCAGGGACTGTAAGTGATTCGCACTTCTGAAATATGGGGTGGGGGCTGGTAAATCGGGCCAGGAGTGCATTGCCAGAGCAGATATTTCTATATTTAATAGATACGCGGAGACATGGCTTCCAACAGGACAGGACAGTGTGCAGAGGATCGCAGCCGCTCCATCCCTCGCCGTTCCCACCCAACTCCTCCCCGCCCCACCCCGTCCTTCCCAGTTTACAGCCAGTGGTCGCCTCGGGTTCCACCCCGGGGTCTGTAGGCAGCCAATGGGAGAGGCGGGCGCCAGGCAGAGAGGGTTTAGCTGAGTGGCTGGCTGAAGGCTGGCACTTGGGAGTGGGACATCACAGGACCGGTGCCCAGCTCAGGAGAAGAGGCTGCGAGGTTACCGTGGGCAGGCTAAGCTTGCAGTACCAGGCGCGGCCCAGTGTTGCCCACAGGACTGGACAGGAAGGTCCCGGTGCCAGCCCAGGAATACCCGAGACAGAAGGAAGCCCGTGCCAGCAGCAGAGCTCGTCGAGACAGGGGCAGTCCTGTGCCAACCGTACAACTAGCGGAGACGGTGAAGGGGCGCCACACAGGAAGGACCCCCGCGATGACACGCCTGAGCTGGCAGAGACAGACAGGGGGCACTCGGCCAAAATACCTGAGCTCTTGAAGGACACGGGAGGACCCCCTGTGCCCACACCCCTGACGCGGTTAGCCGAGAGAGAGAGGGGGACCGGTCAGTCGAATTAGAAGTGGGGCAGTGCAAGCAAGACCAGCTGTGAGGGGCAGGCCGTGTGCCCACCAGCAAGATCCAGGAGGGGTCCCTGTGCCCACGCCGGAGCGAGCTGTCACAGGAGGGAGCCGATGAGAGCCAAGGCAGGTAGGGGCTGCCCGAAGATTCGCAGGGGCGGGAGAGGGCGCATTTGGCAGGAGGGGGTCGCTGGCCAAGGCCAGGTCCCCCCCCCGATAGGAGGTGAAACAGAATGGAGTCCTGTGCCCGATCTGCAGGTACCAAGCCGACAGCCACTGCCAGAACCCGCCCCCCCCCCACCCCGACCCCCGCCATCACACTGGGGACCTGTCACACCCTGCCCCCCCACCCCAGCCATCACATTGGGGACCTGTCACACACTGCCCCAACTCCAGCCATCACATTGGGGACCTGTCACACATTGTCCCCGGACCGCTACCATCACATTGGGGACCTGTCACACACTGCCCCCCCCCCCAACCCCAGCCATCACATTGGGGACCTGTCACACATTGTCCCCGGACCGCTACCATCAAATTGGGGACCTGTCACACATTGTCCCCGGACCGCTACCATCACATTGGGGACCTGTCACACACTGCCCCCCGACCCCGCCATCACATTAGGGTCCTGTCACACACTGTCCCCGGACAGATACCATCACATTGGGGACCTGTCACACACTGCCCACCGTTGCCCCGGGTCTTCCCAGGCTTCCTTCGCCTCCGGTGTTCGCTGGGTCGGGAGCCTCTTCCTCCCGCCTCTGTTTCTCCATCTTCCCTTTTCTTTCCTTCTCTTCCTTTCTTTCTCTCCCGAAGTTCCTTCCCAACCCTGTTTGCGTCTCCTGGTGACTTTCCCTTCCTCATGGCCGCAGCCCTTTAAATGTCCACCCCTCTGCTTTCCCCCCACTCCTCCTTCATGGCTCCCTTTGCACATGAGAGCGCTTAACCCTGCTGCTGGCGCTCCGAGCACTGGCAGGCGCGTCCTTGCTCCTGCTCATGGCTTCAGGCCTGCTCTCTCCTTCGCCCGGCGTCTTGTCCTCCCTTCTCTCCTCCTTTCCATCATTCCTCCCTCTCTTCTTTCGCGGGATTATTCGGGGTGGGTCTCCCCTCGGGGGTTTCCGCTTCTCTTTCTCTCTTCCCTGCCCCTTCTCTCCCTTTCTTTCCTTGCTTCTTGCTATTGCCTCCCGCTCTTTCCTTCCACATCGCTCTCTCGTTCTTCTTGAATCCTCTTCTGCCTCTGTCCCCTTCCGTTTCTTTTCCTTTCACCCATGCTTCTCCGCTGCGCTCACGGCGCCCCCCTGCCCACCCCCATCACGTTTTATCTCATCCTCGCTTTTGTTTGGTGCGCTCTTTCTTTCTCGCGTGGCTCCTTTTATTCCTTCCTCCTCTTCCTTCCCTGTCTCTCCTTAGCGCACACTGTTTTGACCCTTTCCTTTCCGCCTTCGGCCTCTCTCCCTTTGATCGCATCTTCGGCCCGGGCCCTGCCCCGCTCCTGCTGACGCCCCCTCGCAATGTTCTTCCACCCCCTCTCTCGCGCCCCCTTCCATGGGGCTGGGGGGCCTGGCTGCGGCCAGGTGTACTGCCCGCTACGTGCACTTGGCCTTCTAGCGGGGGCTCTTACCACGCGTTGCCGCCCTGCATTGGCAACCCTGATGTGACGTGCCGCGTTGCTTGTCCACCAGTTCCAACCTTTGCAAAGGAGCGTCTTATTGTTTAGATCAAAATAATGCAACAAAAGAAGCCCCTATGTACACGTGTTCTTAATTATGCACTGCCCCAGCCCCGGCGAAGGTGCCGTGAAGCGGCTTCTAGGCGTCGGCGGGGCTGCCCCGTGCCGCAGTCGCGCTGGGCGGCTTCGCGCACCGCCCGCACCGATGGGCAGAGCACAGTAGCCCCCGAACCTACTCGGATCATTTCCTGCGCCGATGCAGGGTCAGCGTAGGAGACACCCTGCGAGCGGAGGGGAGCTCTGAGCCGAGGCTTTCACGCAGGGGGGGGGCACACAGCCCCTGCGTTCCCCCGAGTCGCCCCCGTCTTCTTTCACCGTTTCATTCTTTCTCTCGCACCGGGTAGCGTTTTTTTCTTTTGCTGTTCACCCGTTTCTTTCTTTCCTCTCTATTACCTTCTGCCCAAGGCAGTACTCGAACCGTACGAAAAGAAGTAGTGGAACTATGTTCCCTGCTGGCCTGCCCCCGCTCCCCACAAACCCCATCGCCACGCCCCCTCGCACGCACAATCTAAACCCCCAAACAAATGTGCCTTCAGTTTAAGGAACATCCAGTGAAGTGCACTCAAGTGCAAGTTTCGGCTTCTTTTTTTTATTTTTTTTCATTTATTGTAATTTTAGTTTCTACAACAAAACTTTTCATTACATTACTTCATCAACTTCTCCAACAACTAGAAACGAAAAAACAGAAAGCAAAAGCCACATCAATCATCGTCCTCATCATCACCCCCTAAAACGACAGACACAGTCCCCAACTTTGATAGATTTTCAGCTAAAATAGCGTCCATGGTATTAATCGCCTTCGTTTTGGGGACATTTCTGGACACTCGATAATTAGATGTTTTGATGATTCAATCGCAATGTTGCAGAATCTACAACGATTATTCAATGTCTCTTTATCATGTTTCAGAAATGCCATCTCTTTAGTTTCAACTTCTTCCTACACTTTTATTTTAAAACGAAACCATTCCAGAACGGTTTCTTTTTAAATCTAAAAGTATAGGAACAGTAAAATGTAATTAAAAAAAGTAAAGGCACACCACCCCCAACCGATCCCGCCCACTTCGACCACTGCCCAATGGTTCATAGCCACTCTCTTGGCCTGTCACGCTTTCCTTCCCTTCCTCCACTGTCCTATTAACTCTCCTGGCGCACCCTTGCGTGCTTTCTATCCGAATGCAACCCGTTCTCTCTCCCATTTCACTGCTTCCTCCTTTCTCACTTTCCTCTTCTGGCCTATCTGCCTCTTCCTCTAGATCCCACAGGTTCCCCCTTCTCCTCTCCTTTCGCAGCTGCTTTTTGCGACCTTTCGTTCTTCTGTTCTCTTCGTTTGCTGCGTCCCATGCTCTGATCTTCTCTAACTTTCGCCTCTCCTTCTAGTGCAGCGTTTCATTTGTCCCTCCTGCAAACTCCCCCTTCTGCATACACTTTCCCAAACTCTGAACTAAACACAACAATGCCTCTCCAGCACCACAAACCACATGCACTTCACTACACCGCGACAACGAAACAAACCACACATAATCTCGCCCAGCACCACATGGAGACTACCAACCGAAAATCACACCTACGCTCAGTGACCGGTTTCGTTTCTCCGAACTGAAGCTGCCAACAGCACATCACTGCTCTCTTGCTCTTGTTCCAGCTCAGTCCTACTAACATACCCGCCTCCCTTCCTGCATTGCAGAACCACCAGAGCGCCAAGAGACCACGCAGGCGGCAACTGTGCCTAGTATAAGAACCTTTAACATAACATTCACCGTCTCCTTCAGTTCATGTCATCCTTCTTTCTCCTCTTTGCTACTTCATTCTCTCTATATTCAGCCTCTCTTTTTCTCGTCCTTTCTCTCATTGTTGCAGGCTTTCTCCTTGTTTCCTTGCCCCTCCTCCTTTCATCATTTCCTTTTCCTCTCGCCTCCTTTCACCACTCCCTTCCCGCTCTCAGCATGTTGTTTTCTCAATGACTCTCCTCCCTGGACCGCTGCCTTCCTTCCCTCACCCCCTTCCCTTTTCCCCTGGTACCTCCCTGTCCACTTTCCCCTTTCTCCTTCTATCCCGTCTTTCAAGGTTTCCTTGTTTGCCTCTCCCTTTTCCACCATCCTTTTACTCCCCCTTTCACCTTTTCTTCTCCTCCCATTACTTCCTCTCAACCCTATCCTGCCTTCACTCTCTCCTCCTTCCAAAATATCCTCCTCCTTTCGCCACACCCACTGTTTCCTACCACCCCTTCCTCCGCCAATGCGCTTACTTCTCCTTCCCATCATGTTTCCATCCTCCCTCTGGCGTTCACTCTTTCCTTCCTTCTTGTTTTATCCCTCTCTCATGTTCACTCTTTGATACTTCCCCTTCCCATCTTTTTTCACCCCCCTCTCGCATCCACTCTTTCGTCCCTTCTCGTTGCTTCTTGTTTCCCCCTCTCACTTTCACTCTTTCCTCATTCTTCTTTCCATCTTGGTTTGATCACCCTCTCCTGTCCACTCTTTCCTCCCTTCTCGATGCTTCTTGTTTTCACCTCCCCTCTCGTGTTCACTTTTTCCTCCCTTCTTGATGTTTGTTTTCATCCCTCTCTCGTGTCCACTCTTTCTTCCCTTCGCAATGCTTGTTTTCATCTCCCCTCTCGTGTTCGCTCTATCCTCCCTTCTCCATGCTTGTTTTCATCCCCTCTCGTGTTCACTCTTTCCTCCCTGTCAATGCTTGTTTTCCTCTCCCCTATCGTGTTCACTCTTTCCCCCTTCTCAATGCTTCTTGTTTTCACCTCCACTCTTGTTTTCACTCTTTCCTCCCTTCTCAATGCTTCTTGTTTTCATCCCCCTCTTGTGTCCACTCTTTCCTCCCTTCTCGATGCCTGTTTTCATCTCCCCTCTTGTGTACACTCTTTCCTCCCTTCTCAAGGCTTGTTTTCATCTCCCCTCGCGGGTTCACTCGTTCCCTCCTTCTCGATGCTTGTTCGCACCTCCCTTCTCATGTTCACTCTTTCCTCCCTTCTCGATGCTTCTTGTTTTCATCCCCCCTCTCATGTCCACTCTTTCCTCCCTTCTTGTTGCTTCTTGTTTTCACCTCCCCTCTCATTTACACTCTTTCCTCCCTTCTCGATGCTTCTTACTTTTATCCCCCCTCTTGCGTCCACTCTTTCCTCCCTTCTCGATGCTTCTTTCCATCTCCCCTCTTGGGTTCACTCTTTCCTCCCTTCTCGATGCTTGTTTTCACCTCCCTTCTCATGTTCACTCTTTCCTCCCTTCTCGATTCTTCTTGTTTTCATCCTCCCTCTCGTGTCCACTCTTTCCTCCCATCTCGTTGCTTCTTATTTTCACCTCCCCTCTTGTTTTCACTCTTCCTCCCTTCTCAATGCTTCTTGTTTTCATCCCCCGTCTTGCGTCCACTCTTTCCTCCCTTTTCGATGCTTGTTTTCATCTCCCCTCTCGTGTTCACTCTTTCCTCCCTTCTCATGCTTGTTTTCATCTCCCCTTTTGGGTTCACTCTTTCCTTCATTCTGGATGCTTGTTTTTACCTCCCTTCCCGTGTCCACTCTTCCCTCCCTTCTCGATGCTTCTTGTTTTCACCTCCCCCCTCGTGTTCACTCTTACCTCCCTTCTCAATGCTTGTTTTCACCTCTCCATCGTGTTCACTCTTTCCTCCCTTCTCAATGCTTCTTGTTTCCATCCCCCTCTCGCTTCCACTCTTTCCTCCATCTCCTTCTCACCAAGTTGCAATACATTTGGTAAATGATAAAAAACGAGCATAGGGGGATGCCCCCAAAATAAGAGCACACCCTTTCCTTTTTTGGTGCGTGTTTGTGTGTGTGTGTGGGGGGGGGGGTAACCTTTAAACACGTTGCAAAACAGATGACACGATTAGACCTTTAAGCAAGTCTTAAGTGTCGGCCTACTGTGCATTTCCATGCAAAAAGGACGAGCATGGAGGCACTCAGCACTTACCTTGACCTGAAGGCGCTGGCAACGCCAGGAGAAGCCCTAACCCACCTAGGCAGGCGCTCGAACCCAAACCATGAACTCTGCATTCAGAATATGACCCTCGCAATCCATGCTATCGGCAACAATTGCATGCCGACGACACATATATTGATGACAAATGAGCAAACTAATAATAATGAACGCTGTAAAAAAAAATATTATAACCATAGATGAACACTATTAAACCGAATGCCGATGAAAGGGCCGGGCTTGGTTCTCTATCGCCAGTGACCGCTCCTGCGATGGTCAGAGCGCGGCCCAGTATGCGTGCACTGGGCAGCAGCGGCAGAACCCCCTTCCCGGGCTATGAAGAGACCGATGTGTGAAGTCGGCGCAACCCCAGGGATCGGCGGAGCAGGGTCATTTACCGCCTGAGCTATCCCACAGAGACCGCAGCTACAGTAACACATCACCACACCCTGAGCCCCGGAGGTTGCTGCATGGGGTGGCATAGGCGGGAAAGGGCAGCCCCAAAACTGAGGGGGCGAGGATGTGTGCTCTGCCTGACTCCCCATGGCGATCAGGGAGAGAGGCAGAGAAGGAAGGGGGTGGTTTGGTGGTGGTAGGGTTGGAGAAAGGCTAGTAGGGCGGCATAAAGGGCAAAGCGGAGCAGCGTGAAAGAGAGATGGTGAACTTGTGAAGGGAACTTTCCCCGTAACCTTTATACCAGCAGAGACGGCAACGGGGCCTTTTACATTTTTCAACTGAAATGTACTCCCACGCCTTGCAGAGAGATGGAGACAGGGAAGGGGTGAGGCGGTGACGGACAATGAAATGATAGTTAAGGGCTTGAGCCCCACTGCTGGCGGCCTTTCTTCGTTCTGCCGTGCAGAGGCCAATGAACCTGCCCCTTATTAACCTGCATACCCCACACGGATGCAATGTTTTATTTCGGATGTTGCCAGAGCATCAAGGCACACATCGAGGCTGCGGGCAAAGCACACATTCACAAAGGAAGCCCCATTGTCGTCATCAAGTCGATGCAGGAGACTTGCAATCCAGCAGGGCGGAGCATTTCCCAAGCATTCGTCCCATACCTTGTTATACATTCATTGAGTCATCAGATAAACTCACCAAATTAAATTGCATGTATGACGTGTATCCACTGCCCTTTTGCCTTCGAAGACCTTAAACTCTGCCATTCCGCTACATTTTTTGGTACACACGGTGGCAGTGTTTCCCGGCATCTTCCCATTTGACTGATGGGTTCTCTAATGCCCTCCTCTACCTGATTCCCATGTTTGCTGTGTCCGTCTTGATGTGCGCTCTGAGGCCTTTGGGTGTGTAGCACTTTCCGAACATGTAAATAAATAAATAAAAATGGGGGCGAGTGAAGACGCAGAGGGCGAGTTGGTGACTGCTACTGGAATGAGAAGGTGAGCCTTAGAGGATGAGTGTGAAGATAGCCCTGCCATATTAGAAGTAGGAGAGCGGCTAGAGGCTGAACACGCCCTAGATCTCTGCCTGCAACACTCTAGCCATTAATGTAAGATCCGAGGCATGCCAAAAGCTCCAGTGGAATGCTCTTGGCACGCCCATTGGGAGATCAGCGGTCCCAGGGGATGCAGGGATCAAAAGGTCACAGCCAGGCTCGGACTGGCCTATAGGACAATGCCCAAACCAAAAACACAAAATGCTAGTGTAGGCCAGCTTTTTTGGTCAAAGTGGGCCACTTTTTTGGCCCATGTGGCCCAGTTTGATAAGTTACTTCACTATAAGGCTAGTAGTTTTGCTCGTGTTACTGAATATATATTCTTTAAAATGCACAATTTGTATCACATTTTTTATCATCCCACTCCCCACAGCCCCCCTTCCCCTTGGGTAGTACTCAAACAGTCTGTCCCAAAAGGAATGAATTACCATTTGCAACTGTGGGCACTTTTTTTCATTGGTGCCCGAGGCAATGTGATGCCCCAGTCCGACCCTGGTCACAGTGCAGTGAAAGAAGGTCAAATCCAGCCGATGCCATGAAGAGGACTAGCGGCAGGATGGCATGCAATTGGAGTTACTGGCGCACGCCGCTGCCATTTGCCTAGCTGGGCACGAGGGGGCATGCATCCATGCACTTTATTGAGAGGCCGAATGCCATCCTGAGTGTGCATTTACAGCATTACATTGTGCCCACTTGACATGTGCAGTGCCGCGGCCAGTAGTCGAACCCAGGTCCTGCGGCTTGGAAGCGAGACAACCACAAGACTACGCGAATCGCTCATCACCGCAATGAAAAATGTCTGAAATTGACATTCTGCCACACAGTACATGTTCGTTACATATTCTTATATCTAAATGTTGCTTACCTTTCATGCTCAGCCAGCAATGACCTAGGACATTCTGTTCTCTTGCCAGTGGAGTAACTTTTCTGAAAATGTTGGGAGGGACATGACATCTGAAGAAAAGGTGCCCCAGCCAAATGAATGGGGACAAAATGGTGTGCCATGAAAGTTGGGGGTGGGGACAAACCCTCCTGCCCCTTCTCCCCCCTAAAATTACTCCCATGTCTCTTGCAAATGCTTATTTGTCCGCTGGACTTTCTTCACTTGTGAAAAACAAGCTGAAGGAAATTTGCAGGTTTCACTTAAGAATATGTTCACTTCCTGTGAAATCACTTCCAAATGCGTGCTTCAGAGTCCGCCATTTATATTTGTAGGCCTCAAGCCCTGTTACATAGCCCCTGGGGTGCTGTGCTAGCTAACAAAGAGGTGTGCTAAGTTTGAGTAGCAGTGACACAGGGAACAAGCAAGATGTCTTTGATGGTGTGCTTGTGAGTGCAGGGGGCTGAAGTACTTGGGGCCTGTGTGCAGTGTTTTCCTAGGTGGCTTGTGTCAAGAACACTCTAGGTGCCTGTATCCATAGGGGATCCTTCTGTGCAGTGTGTGTGTGTGTGGTGTGTGTGATACTTGAGGTGCATGTATCTACAGGGGATCCTTGTGTGCAGTGTGTGTGTGTGTGTGTGTGTGTGTATGTGGTGTGTGTGATACTTGAGGTGCCTGTATCCATAGGGGATCCTTCTGTGCAGTGTGTGTGTGCGTGTGGTGTGTGTGATACATGAGGTGCCTGTAACTACAGGGGATCCTTGTGTGCAGTGTGTGTGTGTGTGTGGTGTGTGTGATACTTGAGGTGCATGTATCTACAGGGGATCCTTGTGTGCAGTGTGTGTGTGTGTGTATGTGGTGTGTGTGATACTTGAGGTGCCTGTATCCATAGGGGATCCTTCTGTGCAGTGTGTGTGTGTGGTGTGTGTGATACTTGGAGTGCCTGTATCTACAGGGGATCCTTGTGTGCAGTATGTGTGTGTGGGGGGGTGGGAGGGTGTCCTTGTAGTGCTGCACTTCAGGCCATGGTCATTGAGCAGAGCCTGGATTACCCTAAAATGGGGAAGGTACCCCCGCAATAAACAGAGAGCAATACCTTTGTAAAATGACACTGGAGCAAAATAGTGGGGGAAGACATCCAGGAGCAAACACCGGGACACCAATGAGCAATATTAGAGTCGTTACCTAGGGGAAAAGTCACAGTGAACTGCAAATGATAGTGGCGCACTTAGGAGAAAATCACAATCGGAACACCCAGGTGCAAAATCAGAGGGGAGCAAAAATCACCCAACGGGGCAACTATGAACAAAAAGCAGTAAAGAAAATGCTACAGAAAGGCGAATCAAGGAGAACAATCTCAATGGAGCAAAATCATAGCGTGGTAAACCTAGGAGCAAAATCACAGTAAGGCAAAGATCACAGTGGGGGACACCTAAGAGAAAAATCACAGCAAGGCAAAGATCACAGTGGGGGACACCTAGGAGAAAAATCACAGCAAGGCAAAGATCACAGTGGGGGACACCTAGGAGCAAAATCACAGCAAGGCAAACATCGCAATGGGGGACACCCAGGAGCAAAACCACAGGGGAGCAAAATCCAAGTAGGGGATATCTAGGAGCAAAATCACAGTGGGTCAAAAACTATAGCGGGTAACAACTATGAGCAAAAATGACAGTGCGGAGCACAGGAATAAAATCACTGTGGGTGAAGCTGGGAGCTGAATCACAGTGATAAACACCTAGTAGCAAAATCACAGTGGAGCAAAAATCACATGGCTGTACAAAGAGGAGCAAACTAACATATGTATGAGTAGATGTAGGGCATGGGCAGTGGTGGGTGGGTTAAGGGCAAAGACCCTTACCTGGGTAGAGCACAGTCTCTGCCTTCTGGAGGAAGTTTGGGATGTACGGAGAGCGTCACGTGACCCTTCTCTCCAATTTGGCCGACGGTATTGCAAATTATGTTGAGAACAAGTTAACATTAAAAGAGTTCGTGGAGAAACTAGGAAAGTAAGAATGGAAAAAAAACAAATCGTTTTTTAAAAAAAGATTCATAATAACCAAAATACATTAATAACAATAACAATTTGAGACCAAATATTCCTCACAGGTTTCCGTAGAGAAAAAGAAAAGTCCAAAAAGGACACACACTACTTCTTACTGTCCACCAGAGGGCCTCAGCGTGTCAGGAATCGGACAAAAGGCAGAGGGGGAGAAGTTAGTAAGCAACAGACTGACTATTTAGTAAAGTTTCTACGGATACGTTCATTTGCTGCTCGTTGGTGAACTTCTCTCTTTCAGGGCGTGCATGTAAGAATGAAAAGGACACTTTCAGGTATAAAAGAAGGTTAATATAAAAATGGTGATTAGTTCATGTATTGTGATGCTGAGCGTTTTTTGGGAATTGTGAGGCCCTCCACAGGTTTTGCTGATAAATCCTTGATATCGCGGGGTGTTACACATCGCCCCCCTGCCCAGCATCGTGGTATAACGCCCACTTTTGCCCCTTTGTGCTCATACTCCTGCCTGTGCAACCTGATCAGCTACAGGCCCTTTCCAGACCACCTTATTGCTTGTGTGGTTGTATGAACGCTGACGGCAGTATTGTGCTGCACCGTTGATTGTGTAAACCGGCCGGTTGCGCATTTGCTGGGTTGGTCTGCGGAATTCATGAGGCATTGTCCTTTCTAGATGTCCATAATTTTGGTTGGTTGCCTCCTGATGTATAAGATCAATTGAACTAAATGGCTTCGATTGAATTGTTTGATTTGGTTGTTCCCCTGATGAAGACGTTGAAAATAATGTATTAACGTCGAAACCGGTCGGTGATATTTGGAAGTCGCCCGAAAACAATTACACCATAGTGATTAATTCAGTCTCCAACTGGCTACATATTTGTTTAATTTATGATAATTGTTTGATTTAAGATTTTTGTGCTTGTGTAACCCACACTATCCCTTTTTTTTGTTTGAGCTAGTTGATATACAGAGTATGTTGTTGATGGGATGTTTGTGTATATGCTGGGATTTGGTTGATGTGATTAGGGTCTAGGTTTTAATAATCCAATTGTTGCTGTTGTATGCACTAATTATGTATTTTCTGTTTTCATGAAGTGTAAATTAAATTCCATATAGATTTTTTGATTAAATAGTTGTATTTTACTTTTATTAATTGTTCCAGATTTGACATTTCAGTTTCTATATTTTTGTTTCCAAAATCTGGAAGACAGGGACTCCTGCCTTTCTGTTTACCTGAATACAAAATGGCCGCCAGATCACACATAATTCTTTCCACTAAGATTCTGAACTCCCTCGTTCCTTGGTACTCAAAGTGGGGTTGTTTTCAGTGCTTAGACTCTGCTGCCAGTAGATAGAGTCGCAAGCAAAATACACCTAACACGAAGACGTCTGTGCCAGAATGCAGCACCAGCCGCATCTAAGTACGATGCCATGGGGTCAGAGCTCTCCTCTAGGGACTTCACGATTGGTCTCATCCTTCTTGGTACTGGGCCACAAGATGCCAGGCGCTGCCTCCACCAAAGATATCCTGGCACTTGGGCCCAACAGTAAGGTAGACTTAAGTTCCCACACAGGTTTGCAGGATGTTTCTCAAGACCCAAGGTGGATGGTTTGCCCAGCTCTGTACCCCAGTCTTCAGCCCAGCAAGGGTAACCACATGCAGGATAACACTGCTAGGCGTGGGTACAGCAGGTAGTCTCCAAGATTTCATGAGTAGCCCAGGAAGGTGAATTGGTGCCAGAAGGCCTGCCGACCTGCTATTACCTCCAGCTCACAAAATGGCCGACTATCTCTGCTGTTGTAATGACCCTAAAAACGACCTGCTGGTGGACACCAACAGGGAGGCGAGGCTCTAGGCTCTGAAGAGCACTCCAACTGCCTTTTCCAGAAACCCAAAATATGCACTCTGCGCTGAGGCCTACAATAATGGCCACGTGTAACAAATGCCAGGAGGCCTTGTACAAATACAAGATTACATAGCATGCATTCGTGGTTCATATGTTGGAATTTGATCCGTTTCAAACAATTTAATATAATCATTCCACCTGTCAGGCTTTCCTAAATTTGCAACCTGTCGGTACAGCTACCACTGTTTTCTCGGTTACCCCAGGATACAGTGGCATTGATTTAAAAAGACAGAGAATATTCTCGGGTTAGATGTTGAATAATGCTGCAGATGAAAGGGCGAATGTTACCTGGGCGAGGTGATCAATGTTGCAACAGGGAAGGTACAGCAGGTCATGGAATAAATATTGAATGCTATAGAAGGAGAGGTGGTGAATGCCACAGGAAGTGATATGGTGACGGCTGCAACGAGTGAGATGGTCAATGTTACAGCAGGTGCGATTGTGAATGCTCCAGGAGGTGAGATGGTGAATGCCACAGGAGGTGAGATGGTGAATGCTCCAGGAGGTGAGATGGTGAATGCCACAGGAGGTGAGATGGTGAATGCTACAGGAGGTGAGATGGTGAATGCCACAGGAGGTGAGTTGGTGAATGCTCCAGGAGGTAAGGTGGTGAATGCTACAGGAGGTGAGATGGTGAATGCCGCAGGAGGTGAGATGCTGAATGCTACAGGAGGTGAGATGGTGAATGCCACAGGAGGTGAGATGGTGAATGCTACAAGAAGTGAGATGGTGAATGCTACAAGATGTGAGGTGGTGAATGCCACAGGAGGTGAGATGGTTAATGCCACAGGAGGTGAGATGGTGAATGATACAGGAGGTGAGATGGTGAATGATACAGGAGGTGAGATGGTGAATGCCACAGGAGGTGAGATGGTGAATGCTACAGGAGGTGAGATGGTGAATGTTCCAGGAGGTGAGATGGTGAATGCTACAGGATGTGAGGTGGTGAATGCCACAGGAGGTGAGATGGTGAATGATACAGGAGGTGAGATGGTAAATGCTACAGGAAGTGAGATGGTGAATTCAAAAGCAGGTGAGATGTTGAAGGTTGCAATGAGCGAGATGGTCAGTGTTACATCAGGTGAGATGGTGAATGCTTCAGGGGGTGAGATGGTGAATGCCACAGGATGTGAGATAGTGAATGTTACAGGTGGTGAGGTGGTGGACGTTACAAAGTGTGAGGAATGTATTTACAGAATAAAAGTGGGAAAGTGCCTGGAAGCTTGACACACTGTATCTGAGCTCCCACAACACTGCATCCAGCGTGTCTCAAAAAGTGGCAGGCCAGAAGTAGCCTTGAACTACACGTCGCCTACCCACTCTGTCTGCTTTTCAGCGGGCGAATCCTCAGGGGGTTTCAGACTCAGCTGAACTATTCCCACTTTCTACTCTTCAGGAAGGATCAGACTCACATAAGCGATTTTGCAGTGTCTGCACTACAAGAGATATCAGACTCAACTGAGCGATTTCTAGTGTCTGTTCTTCAGAGAATATCAGATTCAACACAGTGATTCCTAGTGTCTGCTCTTCAGAGGGTGTCAGACTCAAATGAGTGATTCCTAGCGCCTGCTCTTCAGAGGGTGTCAGACTCAAATGAGCGATTCCTAGCGTCTGCTCTTCAGAGGGGGTCAGGCTCAAATAAACAATTTCCAGTGCCTGCTTTTCAGAGGGTGACTCAAAGGGTCTGATTTTCAGTGGGTTTCAGAATCCACTGAACACTTCCTAGTGTCTGCCCTCAGCGTCGGACTAGGGCATGACATTGTCTCGGGCACCAATGAATAAGTGGCCCACTGTAGCAAATGGCTATTCATTCCTTTTGTAGCATACTGTTTAATAAGTAACCAAGGGAATGTTTTGTGATAAAATGTGAAGTAAATTGTGCATTTTAAAGAATATTTATCCAGTAACAGTGGTTAAAACTATTAGCCACATGGTGAAATAACTCATCAAACTGGCCCACATGACCCAAAAAAGTGGCCCACTTTCACCCAAAAAATAGGCCCACACTGGCGTTTTGGGTTCGGCCATTGTCCTGTTGCCCTGTAGGCCAGCCCAAGCCTGTGTGCCCTTCAGGGGATATCAGACGCAACTGAACAATCCCTAGTGTCGGATTTTCAGGGGGCTTCAGACTGAAATGGGCGATTCCTAGCGGATAACTTCTCTCGGCTGCCTGTCGGAAGTACAGAATCCACAGGCTATTTCCAAGTGGAATGTTGCTCCCTTTAGTGAGAGGCCTCTTCTCTCCTGGGACGTCAGTATCCATGCGTCAGACCTACTGGAGAGTCATCCCTCTGTGGCAGGGTGCCTTCTGTTCTCTGAATTCATAATCGCTGGAAGTACTTCCGGGTCATGGGTTGAACTACCATGTGATCTCAATCAGGAGAGCTCAAGTAGTGCTCGGCGGTCTCGTCCTTGCTGTACATACAACACTTTCAACAGCGTCGTCAACAGCACGCCCTGCATGATATTCCTGAGTTGGAATGTGTTTCAGAATGCATGCCTGATGAAGGGGTCCGTATATTTCCAGCCATCACCCCAATATCATATTAGACAACTTAATTAACTAAAGTAAATGAAGGGACAGGAAACTGCAGACCTCTTCCTTTCCACACAATTATTCTAAAAGTTCTGTTGCAGCAAAACTCCTCCAGAATTCTGCACTCCAGGCCCTTCTCCACGATTTTACTATTTCACCAAAGTCAGTGTTGAAGAAAGCTTGGTTTTACCCAGCATCCCCCCTGCACGTTAACTATTTGATTGGATCAATTCCTGCTTTCCCTGCAGCTTACTTCTAACTGCGAGGCCACTCCCACTCACGCACGTTGCCCTGCGCAAATGTCCCGGGCACGTTTTGGTGTTGGCTTATGTTTTCAAAGAACTTTAAAAGGTGCCACGGGACCAGACAGGTAATCAGGAAAACTGCAGCTACTATATCCCCTGCACAGTTGCGCGCGGGGCAAGTGTCTACCACATGACAGTGCACACTGGGGGATACACCCACTGGGTCAACGTGATGGGCGGGCTCTCTTTCTGATGACAGCTCCCAACTTATGGTGGTGCGTATCTTACCGAAACCGAGCCCTCTACGCTCTGCTACCCCAACCTCACACGAGGAACTCACATAGTCACCTGTTTTTCACATGTGGGATTTTCAGGGCCCTGGATCATTGGTCCAGTAACTTCACAGTTCAGGCAGCAGGTGGTTCTTTCAGTAGGAAGTGGCCCAAGGTCTGCATTCTCTTTCATGGGGGTGGGGGGGGCAAATTAAGTGAGGCCTCTGCGCAAAGCGTGGCGTGTCTGCTACCGCCATTGTGGGAATTTGGGCCTACAGGCACTAGACCAGTCGCTGGTGTTCTTATGCCCATGCAATCCATACGTAACAGAATTAACAGCCACCCCTGGCAGACCAGAGACCCTTGACTCCTTTGTCATGTGGGCCTGCTATCCTGATTTCCGTCTAACGTAAGGGTGATGCGCCAAGGCGTCCAAAACGGCGTTAGGTCTTCAGGATGTGTTTCTTCGACTTCCTATCTGATGGGGGAGGGAGTCTTAATTGGCACATGAAAGCAGATTATTGAGATCACAAGTGCTACGCTGTTTTGGGAAGGACACAAGGGGTGCAAGTGCAATTCTGTGTTTAACCAATGTTATGAACTCTTCCTTTTCCCTAGGCTGCATTCCAATAGAAAGTGAACCAGACCACAACACTTTCAAGAAGACCACAGAGACAAAATGGCGGATGAGCAGAGCCTTTCTGAGGTCGAGATGAGCCCGACGGGGTCCGAGGAGGAGCAGTGCCTGTCGCCAGGCACCTCAACGGCCTCGGATGGCCTGCGGCCTGGCAGCCCGAGTGACAATGACATGGCCAAGGTGAAGAAGGAGCTGGACTCAGAGACTGAGGACGAGAAGTTCCCCATTTGCATCCGCGAGGCCGTCAGCCAGGTGCTGAGTGGCTATGACTGGACGCTGGTGCCCATGCCCGTCCGCGTCAACGGCAGCAGCAAGTCCAAACCACACGTGAAGCGGCCCATGAATGCCTTCATGGTCTGGGCGCAGGCGGCGCGCCGAAAACTGGCTGACCAGTACCCGCACCTGCACAACGCCGAGCTCAGCAAGACCCTGGGAAAGCTGTGGAGGTAAGTCTACTGCCTGACAACATGATCTGGGCCCAGGCTGGCCCATGGCAAACAAAGGGCTGGCCAGAAGGCGGAACACCTGAGGTGGGTTGATCATCACAGGGTGGGGATGGCAGAGGGGCTCACCGTAAAATGGACCAGGGTGAGTTGAAGGCATGCCTCTAACACATGGAGAGAATGTTGTCACCCCAAAAGAGTTTGGGGAACTGATGGAACCCACTGCAAATCATGTAAGGGGGCATAAGGGTAGGTGGTGTACATGCAGGCAATGGGCACTAAAGCACCCACAAAACAGCCTGGGGACTGAGAGTGAACGCTTCGCCAAATCAGAGGGAACTCACTGGAGGCTACCCTCAAAACAGAGACAGGATTTACTGCACGTCCCCCCATTCAAGGTAGGCAATTGGGGACCACGACTCAGCAGAGGTGAGAAAAGAGGAGGGTGCCTTTAAGTGGCATTGGACACTAGGCAGGGATACCCCACAACAGAAGGAGAAAACTAGGGTCCAACTCATAGAGGGGGCGCAAAGGGCCACGTCTTAAAGCAGTTAGCAGCAGCAGGAAAGGGCCTTACCAACTGCAGGAAGAATCCTGGACAGGCGGCTATTGGGGGAACCTTAAAAGAGGCCGTGAAACATGGAGAACTAAACTACGGTCCGCATTGCAGACAGAGGTCAGGGGCGGCACCCCAGTCTGCTGTGTGCACTTTACAAATACCCACCCTCATTCGCATGCATAAACTGTAAAACTCTTCTCCAGACCATGCTATCTTCCCCTGCTAAAGGCTGACCCCTCCCTGAAACTGTGAAAACAATATAGCGTTATAGCCCCGTTCCAGGGGCTGGAAGGGGGTAAGGGCCAAGCAGCCCAAGTTTGCTCGGGCTTATAACGAGGGCACCGGGACGTTACCCCCTGTTACAGCCCTTGGAACCGGATGATACTGCCATGAGCATCCTGGATTACCAAAGCGGTAACACAGGGTATTAAAAAAAAAGGATTTTCATTCATTGAGTCCTGTTCAATGAATGAAAATCCTTAGCTAAGATGGCCGCCATGGTAATGGAAGAGGGGCTCGATACATAGCCGCTCTTCCATTACCATAGAACCCTGGAAAAGAGAGAGGCAGTGAAGCGGCGGCGGGTGCCGCTGCAACACTCGGGTACGTGGGGCAGGGGAGGGGGGTGTTAAATTGTAAAAACATTTTTTACAAAAATTATAAAAAGAAACGGGAGGGGAAGATGGCACTGCGGGTGGGGAGGCAGCCGGCGGGTCCTGTGGAACGAGGGCTGAAATTAGAGGTTTCAGCACGTGACCCACAGAACCTGATTGGCTGCGACCCCCACTCTGTGTGCTAATCTCAATTCAGGAACATTTCTAACAAGAGTCCATCTGAAACCTTGCTCTTTCCATATCGACTGGGCCCATACATGAAGAATACCGGTGGGGCTCAAGCCTGTGGGCCCACGGGTAGCAGTACCCCTGGGAGAGACTTGCCATTATCCGACAGGCATTTCAATTCTCCATATCTCTGGAGCCAATTGAAGCTTTTTAACATTAGAATACAGCTACACACCACGTAAACACCACGTAAACTGCACTGGCTGCACACATACTGAGTGCACCCAAGCACTATTTACTACTCTACTCTCTCCACTGACCTGGACCACGGTCCCCGAGGGTGTTCAATCCACAGTGCTTTGAGATTATACCAATTGTATATAAGGCACTATACAAATGCACAATAACCGAACATTTGTTAAATTGTTTGGCCGACCAGGGCCAGCTGAAGATATGTCACGCTTGGAGGGGGCCCATTTTAACAGTATGCTTGGGGGACCCCTTGGCTACAGCTGGGAAATACAGTCTGAGACACCCACAGGTGCTTTCATTCAGGAGCTGAGTCCTGAAGAAAAAAAGTGGGGGGACTCTGATGCACGCTTTGGGAAGTGACGTCACATGAAGTGAATAGATCCTAAAATGAAATATTCAAATTTCATTAAACTTGTCATTCACAATTGAAGAAAGTGCCCAGACCAAATAAGTATTTGCCAAGAGAAAATGTTTTCTTACAACACTGCTGGCGAATTATAGAAGGGTTGCACCCTTTCAGACAAAGAATCTTTAACAAAACATTTCCTGTATAGCGGGCTGTCAATATTCTAAATTTCACAAATCTGTTATCAGTGATGGTTGTGGCCGAGTCTCTCGTTTCCCATCTGTACAACCTGGGTTCGAATCCTGGCTGTGGCACGCCTTTTCAAAACAGTGGGTGGACGCCGTCCACCCGCGTGGTCCCTTGACTTGTGCCATGCTTTAATTACAGTGGAGTTAAAAAATTGCAGCAAGGGTGCGGATTGTCGAGGGTCGGTCAGCCAGCATGGAGCTGAAACACCGCCGGTATCCATTTTTTTCCGGCACCCGCCAATGGGCAAATACCGGGTCATGCAGAGTTTGGCGGACCCGGTAATTGCCCATTCACTGGTGCCGGTAATAAGGGACTCCCCGTTCCCATTCGGCCCCATAGGGCTCAATGGGAATGGGGAGGGTGCTACCATCATGTTCTGAACTCCTAGTATGGTGGTACGGAAGCAATGGTGCCGGCAGCTATACCGGCGCTGTTGTTGCCTTACGGCCATATTTGTAATGAGGCCCGATGTCTAAATAATTGCTGCTTGTCAGCAGGGCGATAATGTAGACAAAACCGTAGCAAAAAGGCAACAAGTTGAGAAGAACCCGGCTAGATACTGAAAAGCCCAGGGAGGTGACGGCCTGTAACGTGTGCACTGTCAAGCGCACATTTAATGTTCAAAATTAAGGGCCCGATTCAGGGAATATTTGCCAGGGTCAAAGTGAATTTGCACTGCTGAAAAGTGACTTTGCACTGCCGACACAAATCTGATTCATGGAACCGTGCAAAGAGTATTTTTGCATTGCAAAGTCAGTGCATAGTCATTTTTGCAGCCCACAATGACTTTGTCCGGCAAAAATACACTTTGCAGAGATCCATGAATCAGGGTTTGTGTCGGCAGTGCAAAGTCACTTTTCAGCCGTGCAAATTCACTTTGAACGGGGCAAATATTCCATGAGTCGGGCTCTAAAGGTTTATGTTGCTGTGTGTAATAAGACCGTCAACACCGGACAGCTGCTTCCCCCCTCCCGAGGCCACCATGTTAGGGGCCCATTTCAACTGAAAAAGTTGAAAGGCCCAGTTGCTGGCTCACATTTTAAAAGCGGCCTTCGCTGTGTCTGAAAATACAGATCCTACACTAACCTTCCTTGTCTCTTCATCTCGCGCCACTGCTGTTTTTCTTTATGGATGGAGATGCGATCGGAGCAGGAGCACACGTTTTACTAACCACTGTGAACCAGACACACACAATTCGAGCCAATATCCCAATAGTTACAGTGAATGCGGTTTGGGAGAGCGGGATACATGGGCCAGGAAACTTAAGGGGTAGTACGTACCCCCTTTAATCTGAAAGTCAATTGCAGACCGCTGTTTAAAGGGGTGTGAGACTCCGAACCCAGGATGAGGTGGGCGTTGAGGGAGGCAGAGGAGGGGGGCACACACCTGCTTAGATGTGAGCACAAAAGCAGCATTGTTCGCAGAGCCAGGTGATCCCTGTGTTTGTAACATAGGGGGGTGGGGGGCAGTAGGACGAGAGATAGATGCGCACGCTGTGAACGTAATGGCGTCACCCTCCTCCCGAACAAGAACAGCAACAGAGACTGAGTGCTAAATTGCTAACAGTCTCGCCCCCACGCCTGTCTGTGCCAGAAACACGACTTTGTGTATACATGACACCAATATTGCCCCCACCCCTTCCCATTCGGGTGGATAGTCCACGAGTAACGCGCTGATTTCTAATTTGCAGCCAATCTGCAATTCACATGCTGGAGTCCCACAGGAGGGCCGAGAAGCCTTTCTTGGAGGTTAAAAAAGAAGCAGGTGAGATTAGGAATGAAGCTATAAGAACACACATGATGGTTTGTTTTCATTAAGGGGCCACAGTTAAGTAATATTGTCACAGTCTGGAATTCATAGATTTTAGTGTTTAAGTGTTAGGTGTTAATAAGGCTTTAAGTGGGGTGGGGCTAAACCCAGCAGTCTTCGAAAAAGTCGCCTCAGCTTGAGTGTCCTGAACCTTTTGGTATTAGGGACAGCGTCAGGGCCTTTCAACTTTTTCAAATTAAAGGGGCCTAGAGCCTCAGGGGGGCCTCAGCCACTGCCCCATGTTGCCAGTCAGCAGTCTTGTGACAGAGCAATATATTCCTTTCTCTATTTTCGTTCTGGGGCTTAAAATGGGCTTTGCAGCGCTCCCATTACAAGCTGTGTTTTCTCTTCCCACAGGATATACAGAAGGGGATCGCCTCATTGCCTTCTAACACTGGTTCCTCCACATCAGTCACTTGCAGACAAAGAAGGGTTCAGTGGGCATTTAGTGCTTACACTCCCACTGGGCTGGCAGTCTCGTGATAATCAGCGCCTATTAACCTTATCTTTGTCCCCATTGTAATGCATGCACCCCATGGGTGCCTCAGACTGCTTATGCTCCAAGCAGGGGGCCCCCAACCATCATGTTGAAATGGGCCCCCACACATCTTCAGCCAGGCCTGAGCGGGTTTAAGTAAATGGAAAGGTCAGCGACAATACTGCTCTTGCCCAGCAGATGTCACTATCAGCCACATTTAGAATCACTTCATCAGTTAAAGACATTTGGGATTCGAGTATGTGTTTCCTTACACCAAAGGTAAGGGAAATTATAAAATGGAGGATACACTGTTTGATATTTGCATTATGTTATATTGAAGCCTTGCATTTAGAATTATTGAATTAAATTAATGCATACGGATAATAAATTGCCTTCACAAGACCTGGGGGATAGGAACGTGCATTCACTTTTTGATTTAATCTTATACCTGAAGATGTTTTATTTTAGTTGATTTGTGTTATTGATTAATACACTTTTTCAAATAGATGTTACTGCTTTTCCTTGTAGGTACTTGCCGGCTGTTGAGCCACTCCTTTCATAGTGCCACATCTTTTAAAGGTTTCTTAGCTGTTTGGAATTGGGAGGGCCCCCCAGAGACTTCTTTGGAGCCTCTCCGCCCAGCGCCGCCTCGAATTCTTATCCTACTTAAAGCACTGGTTGTTCTTGTCATCCAATCCACTGGAATTTAGAGGGATACATCGCCACTGTCGGGATTCGAACCCGTGACTGCAGGTTACACAGCGATTGCTTACCTTGCTGAGAAATCTTCCTGGCCTGCAGTATTTGGTTGAAGCAGGTCTGTGTGTTCAGAGCTCCATGTAAGCTGCGGAGCACAGTTTCCAAACCCAGGGAGAAAGTTCCTTGGGTTAGTACACCCGACTTCAGAGGTCCATGTACAACCTTTCACACAGATCTATGTGTAACCCTCAGGTCACAGGTTCAAATTCCGGCAGCAACGACTCTGCTTTCTACCCTTTCAAATTCAATAAAATTGCCGCCATTGCCTTCAGAAACAATAACTCCTCTGTTTCCCCACCAAGGAGTAATTCAGTTTGTGGTGTGTGCTATAGAAATTGCCAGAATTGAAGTTACACTTATTATGACTGACTGCGGTCTGCTACTTATCTCACAGGCTTCTGAATGAGAACGACAAGCGCCCCTTTATAGAGGAGGCCGAGCGCCTGCGTATGCAGCACAAGAAGGACCACCCCGATTACAAGTACCAGCCGCGCAGGCGCAAGAATGGCAAGGCCACGACAGGAGAGGGAGAGGTGCCGGGCGAAGGCGACACGGTGCAGGGACACTACAAGAACACACACCTGGACCTGCGGCGTGCCGGCGACCGGTCACCCATGTCTGATGGGGCGTCAGAACACGGGGCAGGTAAGGGGCAGGGCATGGGAATGTGCGGGTTCACCTGTGATTCAATGTACAGGGCACCCTTTTCTGGGGGCTTGTCTGGGATGCAGTTTCCAGGGACCAGTGGTAGAAGTGTCCCGAAAAAAGTAGTGGACCTGTGGTCCCGGCAGGGGAGATGGTAGGCGGAATCAGAGTGCAACATGTGACATGTGTTGCCACCAGGGCATTGCAATAGTCTAAGTGACTAGTAACTAAGGCTCCTATTACAACTATACACTTGCACAGGGACATGAATTGACAAATCCTCTATATAGTGGTGAATATGGTCGTAAAAAGTAGAGGAATGGTGAACAGAAAAAAATAGAAGTAGTGGAACACCGTTCCCGATCATGTCAATCACTGCCAGGGAGCACCTGCAGTTTGTATGGGAATAAGTTTAGAGGGCTAAGCAAGTTCAGGGCAAAATCACAGGTGACTTGTCCATCCTTGGGTTTAGTGGGACAGGTAAGGAGAAGGCACCAGAACAGACACCCTATGCAGGTGTAAGATGGCAGAAACAGGGATGGACATGATATGATATAAGTCATTTAGAACACGCCTGTACACACTTGTTTCTAGGCGCGACAAGACATGGGAGGGAAGTGGGGGGGGGCAAAACAAATGATCTTACTAGGCCTTGTGTCCTTCAGATCGTGCATGTGTGATAACACAAAGTGCAGGGGAGAAGGGGAAAGTGCCAGAGAGAGGGAATGGGGAAGTGCAATCAGGGCAGCAATGCTCTGAGTAGGCCCGGTAGGCAGTGCAGGGGAAACTGGTTGTGGAGGAGCCTGGTACTCAGTGAGACTGTGGGGGTAGGCATGCAGCCAGTCAGCGCAGCAGGCAGGTAGGTCATCAGGGGAGAGAGAGAGAACGTGGAGGCGAAAAGGAAGGTCTTGAGCTGCTTCCGGAACTTCAGGTGGTCTGGCTCAAGTTGGAGAGGTGCAGGGAGGCCATTCCAGAGGGAGGCACCTGCAGAGGAGAGAGATCTACCCCCCGACTCTCTGCCTGGAGAAGCATCCGACCCATACAGAGTTAGAGGTGGATGAGCAAATGGCTTGAAAAGGAAGCTGCTTTGGAAGATAGATGTAGTGCGGGCCTCGCCCCTGAAAGCCTTGTGGATGATGCAGAGGGTCTTGAACTTGATCTTTGCAGCCACGGGGAGCCAGTGGAGAGATTTCAGGGCTGGAGAGATACAGTCCCTGGGCTTGAGGCCAAGGGCAAGTCTCGCAGTCCTGTTCTGGATTAGTTGCAGAGGACGGAGAGTAGAGGCAGGCAGGTTGAGAAAGAGGCTGTTGCAGTAGTTCAGCCTAGAGAAAACCAGGACTCTGGAGGCAGTGACATTTTGCAGAAATAGGGATCATCCAGGGCTGACCTTAAAGGCACAGTGAGGGCACACCATATAGAAAGGGAAATGCTTGCTGCACATTTCTCAAGCCCTTGTCAAGCTAGAGGAATGTTTAAATAAATAACAGTTCCCAAGCATTGCAAAGCCTTTTTCTCCTACACGTAGTTCATATATTCCTTAAGTACTGACTCTTAAAATGTCTACTAAATTATATAGTCTTAATACAGGTTTACTTGCATAGCACATGCTAAAAAACAGTGAACAGGCAGCTTTAAGCATTTGCTTGACATTTTCAAATCAGCATACAAGCAAAATCTAATGTAAAAATATCGATAACCTATACATGCTGGATATGGCTTGGTAAATGTTTAAATTAGGCATTATGCAAACAGTTTGGTTGCTTGGTCAGTGCTTAAGAAAGGCTTTTCATTTTGACTTGGGTCGCATCTGAATACGGGGATTACTAAGGGCTGATCTTTCAGGGATGTTAAGAACAGGACACCCCTACAAGGGCCTCGGAGGGGTGTGGTGGGGGGATACCAGAAGTGGAGGTATGTTTGGGATTACGAGTCAGATCGCTGAGTCGCACCTATCCGCTCACCGATGAGATCTGAGGCAAAGCTGCCGATCAGAAGTGTGCACCCTGGCAAAGCCTGCTCAGACTTTCGTCCTACCGAGCTCATTTTATTGACTACCATTAAAGTCCTACAGGGATCGTGGCCACAAAGGGATCTAAGCCCCGTAATTAGTGTACAACGGGGGATTAACCATAGATTGGAATTAGAAAATTAATTTTCTTCACTGCCAAAGACTGATGTATATCATACATTTGGTATATGTCCGGGTTTGAAAAAGGCCTGAAGGCCAAAACACGTGTTAACCAGTGGACATAACATCATAGTAATAAACGTGCACGTGGCGCAACTCATAGTGTCTTCATCATATGTTTTACCATTAAACTGAGCAATATTAAAAGTGGATAATCACAGTGCTCCAAAATAACACTTAGATTCTAAAAATATATATATTAATGCCACAAGTACAGGGGAACGCCTAAGAATGTGTCTACAGTGGCAACTGTTGCTAAGGCTGCACAATTAATGCAGCCCATGGTTGGTAGAGCCAGCTGCTGCTCTACTGGTGGCATCCAATGGAGAGCACTAGATATGCAAACACAACCCCTGGGGGCGGGGGGCAGGCACTGTTCTTAAATGTATCCCTCTTGCTAGGTGGTGCAGACGAAACCATTGCTATGGTATCATGGTTAGCTGCTAGGGATACTGAGCATTCAGAAAATGATGACACTCTATCTCCAACATTCTCCTTTATCCTCCAATCACAGGTCAGAGTCACGGGCCCCCTACGCCACCCACCACGCCCAAGACGGAGCTGCAAAACGGCAAGGACCCCAAACGCGATGGCCGCCCACTGGGAGAGAGCAGCAAACCACCCATTGACTTCGGCAACGTGGACATCGGTGAGATCAGCCATGATGTCATGTCCAACATGGAGCCCTTTGATGTCAACGAGTTCGACCAGTACCTGCCACCTAATGGCCACGGGGGCCATGCCAGCCACGTAGCTGGGAGCTACACCGGCGGATATGGCCTAGGCAGTGCCCTGGCAGCTGCCGCCAGCAGTGGAAGTCACTCTGCTTGGATTTCCAAGCCGCATGGCGCTGCCTCACTAGCTGAATCAAAGGCCCAGGTTAAGACGGAGAGCTCCGGTGCCGGCCATTACCCGGAACAGTCTTCAGCCTCTCAGATCACCTATGCCTCACTTGGCCTGCCACATTATGGCTCAGCCTTTCCTGCCATTCCCCGGCCACAGTTTGACTACTCAGATCATCAGCCATCTGGATCCTACTATAGCCACGGCGGTCAGACCTCTGGCCTCTATTCTGCGTTCTCCTACATGGGACCATCCCAGCGCCCACTTTATACAGCCCTCACTGAATCCAGTAGTGTGGCCCAGTCCCACAGCCCTACCCACTGGGAACAGCCTGTCTACACAACTCTGTCTAGGCCATGAAGGTGATGGGGAGCTGAGGGAAAGACGGAGAGCAATAGCCGTCTGAAGACTAAGGAGTCTTCTTTCTGCGTAGACAATGGACATTGCGCGCTCCATCTAAACTCTACCACGTCTTCCTGTTCAAATGGACTCCCCGTCCACGCTGTTCCTTGGGATAGGGGAGCAAGGCCATGGAGGAACTGGGAGAATAGACAGAGGAAACCATGACCAAATAAGCGGGCATCTGAGGTTGCCATGACAAAGGCGGAACTGTGCGTTCTGTGAATTTGTCGAGACGGGTGGGGGGCTACAACCTTTGAACGTTTTGTATCCATCAAGCCAGGAATCTTATCCCACTAACCATACAGCACCAACTCTCAACCATGCCTCACTGATGGTCCTTGCTACTGTGCATTGATGGAAGGCCAAAGATGTTGGACATCCTCTCTCAAGGACTGGTGGACCTACCCTGACTTTTCCCTTTGAAAACAGCCAACGTGGAAATACCTCTAACTCTGATCCACCGCCAACAGCAATGTGCATCCCCTGCCTGCCAGGACACTGCGGAGCAAAGGAGCCAATGTGACTTAAGAGGGTGTAGGGTGTGAAGCAGGTGGATTATCAAGACATGGGTTCTCCTCACTTCCATGCGGGAATCACGCTCTAGAACATGTGTGGCTGAGGAGGGTGGGAGTCCTGCACGAGGCATAGAAGGAGTTCAGAGACAAGAGTACTGCTGCCAGTGAAGGACATCAGCAGACACCAATTCCAGCACAACTTGCAAGACACAAACACAGTAGCAGAAGACATCTCAGTGCCTCTGATCAGTTGATGAAAAACACGGACCAATGATGTGCCACTGCTGCGCTGTCTCAAGAAATGTGCTATTGTATATAGATACACCTTTATAGGCAACTGCGAGGCCTAGGACTACCATAGCCAACCACAAAGCTCAGTGGTGGGTAATGCAGCTAGATCCCAGATATGGCATTATTGGACCATGATGCAGGTTAACCATTCTGTATTTTTATAATATATGTGAAATATATATATGTATATTTTTAGACTTCCTATTGGTTGAAATCAGTAATTCACAGGAATTACACCGTTCTCGTGAATTATAGATTTTGAAACCACTGCTGATCCGTGCAATAATGATAGCGATTTGACACTATATCAGTACCATCGGGGCAGAGCACAAACTAATGGAATTGCCCATCCTACAGCTTCATTTGCCCTTAGAGTCTACACCATCCCTCCAATTGTTTTTAAAAACCAACAATTTCTATGTAGTGAATAGGAGGTATATAAAAGGTAGGCACCTTTTATTCTTTGAACATTTTCTCTATTTCAGATGGTTTACTGCCCGAGTCCCACAATAAGGGATTTGTGTTTAGCAGAGGGGAGGGGTTGCGTTCTGGCACAAGAGGCAAGCCTTCTCCCCCACACTTTTCCTATCTGCAGGCTGGTTTTCCTCTGGAAAAGCTCTCATTTGGGGGCACTGGACACCACATTCCTCTTAGGGGCTCAGTCCCAATATGCAAAGCAACATGAGATGCGCAAGGCCCAACGACCTCATGAATCAAATCTACTCTCACCAACAACTTGTGGTGGGTTACAACTTAAAGGCACCAAGCCCCTGGAGGAAATGGCGTGCCCTCTTAGCATCCAGCCAGGAAAGAAGAGTCTCACATATGGTTTAGTAAATTCTGGACTCATTTAGCGCCCTCTTGTCACAACACTTGGGGATGGCGGCCCCTTCTCGACGGTTCTGTGGGGTGGCCGAATGCGCATGCACGGTCGCTTTCACACAGGGCTTCCAACCCACCAACGAAGGGGTTATCGCACCAGAAGATCGGTTGTGCTTAGCACTATAACCACTCCATACTTCGCCCATTTTGCTGCTGGAGGCCATTACTTCCGGGAGTTGCCTTGAGCTTGAGATGGCGAAGAAAGAAAAGACGTTCACTCTGTAAATAAGTCTATTAACCACTGTACTACTGAAAGTGCCTTTTTTCCGATGTCCCTGCCGTTGTTTCTGTAAATAACCTTGTGTCGTAAGCTACTGGGCAGTTTATGTGACCATAAACATATATTTAACAATAAAGTTAACTTGTTTTTTCACTTCTCACTACTCACATTGGGGTTTCAGAAGATGGCTTCAAGTAAGTTTCCTGCACTGGGGTCTTTCACCAACAGTTTCACCGAAAAAGACACGATTCATCCCAACGGATCACATTGTGGTTAGAAGGCTTCCAAAAGCTCAGCTGGGTGCAGCTATGTGGATGGAACCTGGACCGTGCAATCACTAACCTCAAAAGGTGGGCTGATTAAGCATGGTGGCTTTGTGTAGGAGGGCACAGCCACTGGAGGGTCTCTCTGTATAGCGCCACACTGACTGGTGGAAGCGCTAGACACCGAGTCAAAAAGGTAAATAATAATAATAGTTAATTTTAAGCGCTTTATATGGGACATATTTAGATACATTACTATTATTACCCAATCGAAATTGGTACTCATTTATCGACGTCGGAAGGGTGAAAGGCTGAGTTGGCCTTGCCGGGATTTGAACCTGCGACCTGCAGATCACACACAGATCACAGCAACCAGCAAAGAAGTAGTTGGCAAGCACAGGTCATGACTGCAGATATTTGGTGTAGGAAGAGTGACTGTGCTTAAATAACCCATACCGCCAAACCCATTAGCTCACACCCAATAAGGAAGCACCGCAGGTTGTAAGGCAGACATCCCAGGGATCAGTTCCTTCAGAAGGAGTGGAGTGACCCATAAACTCACACTCTCAGGAACTGCAAAGAACAGCAGGGGTCTGTAACCTGTGGCTCTCCAGATGTTTTGGACTGCGACTCCCACGAGCCCTCACAGTTAGTTATGTGGGCTGGGGCTCATAGGGGTTGTAGTCCAAAAACACCTAGAGAGATAAAGGTTGCAGAGCCCTAGCATAGAAGAAGGCCTTCCTTGCTCTGGACCACAGACAAGGGTCTCAGTCACTCAAAGCAGCGCCCTGCTGCATGGCATGCCTCTGAGTAAATGGCACATGGCAGGTTCCAGAAGAGGAGGAGCGCCAAGTCCTCTTGCACAAGCACATCTTTGCTGCCTGGGCAGAGGAGTATCCAGCACTGCCAGAGTGGCGGGCATGCCACGATAAAAGTCCTGCTACTTTTCCTCCCAAATGCAGTGCACACAATTACATACGCCTCATTTGTGCCTCCAATCACTCCCATCAACATTTTTGGCAACATTAGTGGCAGATGGCAGTTTAACACATAACAACAACAAAAAACTGCCGGATTATTATAGATGCAGGAAACTCATCTATTACCGCTCTTTGCAGGCACTGTGGGGCAAAATGCATGTCTCATCCTCATTTGCATATGCTTTTCACTACATACATTGCCATAGAAATATGTTGAGCAATTATAGTATGGCTTTAGTTGTATTCTCCCTATCCTGCATGCAAAGTTACAATAGCATCATGCAGCTTAATGTGAGCATAACAAATCCCCCTTGGGTTTCATAGCAACAGTAATTTCCTAAAGCATGCAGCATTTTGCACCTGTCTAATTTCTGATCACCCCATTCACATTTCATGAGGGACACAAGTCCCTGCCAATAGTCCCCCTTTCCACCCATCAGTGCCTAATGGCTTGCCTTGTAATGCTCTGTTGCAATGTGTCAGGTTCTCAGGAGAGCCTCTCTGCTGCCTGGAGCTCCACAGGACATTGTCCTGGCAGAGGGATACCTCCCGCGTTCGGCACCCTCATTGACAATGAAGGTGATGAATGAGAAAGGTATCCTGCTGCCAGGACAATGAGAGCAGTGAGCAGGAGCACTCATTGTCCTGGGAGCGGGACACATGGCTTTCAGTGAGGTAAGAAATTGAGGGGTGGGCCTCATTTGGGGGCATCGCTTGCATGATGGGCATGGCCTGAAAAGTACACAAATCATAGTGTGGTACGCAAACACATATATAAATGTATGTAAGCATTTATATATTTGTATCCATACAGCCATCTTTTATAAATATAGAAATATGTTGCATATTTCTATGTTTATAAAAGATGGCTTGAAAAGTACACAAACAATAGTAAGGTGCACACATAACATAGCATTTATATATTTCTGTGCGTACCTTATTATGGTTTGTGTACTTTGCAAGTGAACTTTTATAAATATAGAAATATGTTGCATATTTCTATGTTTATAAAAGATGGCTTGCATAGTACACAAACCATAGTAAGGTGCGCACATAAATATATTAATGCTTACATTTATATATTTGTTTGAGTGCCTTACTATGGTTTGTGCACTTTTCAAGCCTTCCTTTTTAAACAGAAATATATAACATATTTCGAGGTTCATAAAAGATGGCTTGAAAATTACACAATTCAATCCATCTTTTATAAAGCTTTGACTACGGACAAAGGCGTCTACTGAAGAAAGGTTTATGCCAGACTATCTTTTGTATCATATGAATCAATATATATGGGATGGCATGACGCATGTGCTGCGTGACCCCAGCACTAAGGAGCACCTTACTACTGTGTGCGCATTAAAACACACATCATACACAGTGACAGATGGATGATGTACAGTGGAGGCTGGTACATTTCTGAACTTAAGAGGCTTAAATGTTTGCACCAATTATGAAGGATCAACAGAGCAAGCACAGCGAGGGAGCCCAAACCAAACAAGGGTTGCTTGAGGGGGGTTTCCACTCCCAAGAATGTTTGAAACATTGGGTTAAAATTATGCATTTTACAGCACTTTCTTTGCAAAATTGGGTAGAAATCCATACCGTTTGCAATTAGTTTTGTATGGAAGCACATGACAAATCCCAATGGTTGCAATTCACAAACCGTGCACAGGAACATTTTCCAATACATTTCATGCCGCCTTCCCACAAAAACATATGCTAGTATAAAATATATTCATGCTGGTTGTTCCCATGTATGTCCATGCAGGCTATATCAATATATGCCATTATTACCATGTACGGACTCCCAGCGAGTAAAAATGCCATGCACAGAAAGTATGTCCAGGCTGACTGTGCACCATAAGTATTATTATTAGCTAGATTGGCCTAAATTCAATGTGGGCCAATTTAGCCAAGTAGTATGTTTGCTTAAAACTTGTTGCATAGTCCTGTGCATCAAGGGTAAAGCAAAAAGTGCATTGGCAATGCTAACAGTTTGGGCTTTCGTGTAGGCATGGGAGAGGCACTTCTGTATTCGTATTAGCTGACCATTGATGGTACCAGGTGCAAAATGTGAGTACCTGAGCAGCTAATAGCAGTGCCTGGCAAATGCCTAATACGTATGCACAAGCCAAAACTGTTGGCTTTGCCACTGCTTGTTTTTAACAGGACTTCAGCGAAAGACACGTAGGGTGCTTTTAAATCGAGTGGCTGTAGGCAGACCTGATCAAGACATTTTTATTACACCAGTTCAGTGTTTACAACTCCAATTAAGTCATTAACTCTCAGTAGACTCCTTTGAGAAAACATTTGCAGGCACATTGAGTGCAACGTTTTATGGCAAGGCTTTATTAAAGCTAGCTCAAAGAGTTCCAATGAGGAGGTGTTTTGGGTGGGGAGGGCAGGGACTGGGTGAGAATTGCCATATGCATTAGCATGGCTATGAGAAATCAATGGGTGGGCAAATAACTTAACATCTACAAGCTTTGTGTCCCTCCTCATATGCCATGTCTTCCTATCTGTACTCAATGCTGTCAATGGGAAGGATCTTCCCAGATCCAGGATCTGGCAAAAAATTACTCACCAGATCTCAGATACAGCTCCACAATCTGGGAAACATATGTGCACTATATGTTTATTTTAGAATGCTCTGGTGTGTTCGTGCTTTAAACTATGTTGGGCGGGGATTTCAACTGTGGTCGCTAGGTTCCAAAGTGAGACACTTCCCCAGAAGACCACTTGAGGGTCTGAGCGGGAGCCCTGTGAAATCCCTTGTCAATGTTGCACTGTAGGGGAAATTCTGATGTGCATTTTTTAGGTTTAAAAGGGGTGCAGATTTTGAACTTTGCTGACGATAAATCCTCTGAGGGGAAGAGGTAAATGTCCATGGGGTGACTAAAATACCAGCCCTACACTTTCCTAATCCTCCCGTCGCTCGACCCAGCATCTTTCACTGCGGAAGGAGAGATGCCCCAGAAAAAAGGTCTATTTCCACCACTGAATTGTTTTGGCTTATTTGTGGCACACCTAATTACCCAAACAAAAATAATGCTATGCAGTGGCGCAACACCATTGAGCAGATCAGGCTCTAGCCCCCTCCTGAAATGTTGGGCTTTGTTGACTCTACCTGGCTCCATGGGCGGCGTCAGCCCCTGGCCACATTGAGGCAGAAGGCCTCTTTCGATGTGTCGCCAGTACATAGCACTCGTTAAGGAGCAGCATCAGCGTCAAACACGCAGAGCACAAAAACCTATCCATGCTATATCAACAGACTCACTTTGATAAAAACAATGTCTTAACTTCTGGTCTCAGCTTTTAGATAGGCCACCTCTCCAGAGAAAAGCATAGTATTATGAAAGTAAACAGCCTCAGAATTGGGGTGAAAGGTACAACTAGTGGCCAAAGGGAAGGTGCAATAGCTATTCAGGTTCCTAGCTGGGCTCAGGGAATTGGGAAGGAAATGGGAGCAGGGCTGGCTAAAGATGTGTCAGGGCTGGTGGGGGGCCATTTCTGTTTGAAGTTTGGGGCACCACTTGCCTTGCTTATTGGAAAAATAGAACCAATGCACCTGTAGAGTGCTTAAATCAATAATGAAGTCAAAATAATGCATATTATCAGTAGGTTTCTGTGTCATAAGACTGCCAACGTGGGGCAGCTGTGGGGGGGGGGCATTTCACCTGTAAAAGCTGAAAGGCCCAGATGCCATCCCTCAGTGGGGAGACCGACAGCGCAATGGGTTTATTGGCCCGACTATCCGCTTTCAAAGCTGTCCTCCAGCCCCTGTTCTGCTGACCAACAGAGCCGTGGCCAGGCGGAACAGGACACAAACAGTAAATGGTGCCTGGGCTTCGCTATTAACAAGGGCCCTGCAATTACTAACATAAAACATTCCACTGTTAGCACCTGCATTCATATGGATACATTTTTAGGTAATTGAAATTGTGATGTGGGGTTAGCATGCCAGGCGAGTGATTACAAGGGAAGTGGTGACATGAGACATCTCATTCTCACAGCAGTCCTTAAGTGTGACGTTTCAGAAACGAGGGCAGGAGTTAGATGCTTGTAACATTGAAGCTTCACCAGCACAGTCTCATTTTAATGTGGGGAGATGTTAGATGCCCCCAAACAAGTAAGTTTAACCCTCCCTCACAGTGTCAGAAGTTAGCGCCTCTCCCGACATTTCAAGTGTTAGTCCACCTACCCCCTGAAATTTTAGCCTTGGTGCACCTTTAATAATATGAAACCACCCCTTAATGAAGTGGGCCGCAGGGCGGCTAAATTTAGGGGTGGGGCTGCACACACACTCACATACAACGCTTTCACCCATGCATTCTTCCACCGGTCACACAACTCCTTGCATGCATGCATACATAAAACCAAACACAGCATTGACACAAACATAAACACCAACATGCACGCATGCATTCATACACATATACATAGTAATGTAATTTAAATACACATATATACACATTTAATTTAAAATACAAAAACCCTTACATTACCTCCATGCACCCTTCAAAACCACCAGTGCAACCACGGGGGACCGGATGGCCCTCCCTTCACTCCGACACATAGACATGCTGCTGAGCAACGTGAACTCGCTGACTGACAGGAGAGGAGTCCTCTTTTGCCATTCAGCATGGTCACGCTGAGCAACGTCAACACAGATTGACAGGAGAGGAGTCCTCTCTTGTCATTCAGCAGGTCTACGTTGTCAGCTGAATAGCGGGAGGCAGTAGAGCTCACTTCTGAGCCCTGCTATCTCCCATAATTTTGCTGTTTGTTGCGGAGCCAAACGGTTTTGCAACAAACAGCAAAACTATTGCAGGGGCAGAGAGCAGCCAGCACAGTCCCCTTTGTGTATAAATGACACTGGGGGACTGCCCTGCCTTCTACTTAGGAGAGGGTGCCGCAAGGCCTCCAGCAAGTGCGAAGCCCGGGGGCAGTTTGCCCCTCCTGCCCGCTCTCTTGACGTCCCTGCAAGGTACAGAGAGTGAGTGTGGGTTTATACTGATGATAGGACAGCTCTCATGCAGGAAAGTCTGGCACTGACACTGTCTGCACAGCACAACCACTCGATGCCATTGGCACACCTATATACGGGTGCTAGACATTGTGCATTCATAAAAGTGCTCGGGAGTAGGGGCGCATACCCGAATGAACCGTATTCATCATTGTGAATAGGAAGTGGTCTTGATGTGAGGAACAGCATTAGTGCGCCGGCTTCACTAAGCAGGTGAGGAGACTTGAAGAGCACAACACCACAAACCGAACTGCCTAAGGCCCTTCCTGAGCGAAAATGTGGTGGGCGGCAGGAACATTAGACCTATATTTTCGGTTGCGTCCTGACGGCCAGGTGTTTTCCCGCACAGTTGAAGCAGTGTCTGAATTTAGCACTGTATGTTGTTCGGCGTCACGTGGGCGTGATTTGGTTGAGTGAAGGCCCGCCCCGGTGACTCGCAGACGCGCCTCGGCACGCTACCCGAGTCCGTCTTCGCACACACTGGCATGGCGACGCTGTATTGGTCTGTTCCCTGTGCCGGAAACCAGGTGATGGCACGTTTCTTCCCGTGACCGTGGAGACGCGGAGAACGTCATGTAGACACAGGCACCCGGAACTATTCTCCCCGTGCTTTCCTTTAGCTCCTACCCCTTCCCAAACGCCCCAGCTTCGCTGGTGCACGACCTTGATATGGGAGGAGAGACATTAACTGGGGCTTCAGCATGGAGCACTTTAAGTGGTGCGCAGGGGCAAGTGAACTTGCTAAACAGCGCGAGAGCCAATGAATAGTAGGACGTCCGCAACAGCAGGCGAGCCTTCTGCTCAGCAGTGGCAGTATATCTCCAGCTCCCCCAGGAAGCTCACCAGCACATGGTGCTGGAAATGGAAATTATTAACTGTGGGATCCCATCAGCGGGGTTGGGGGGTGAGCTGATAATTACAGGAGGGGGAACTCAGGAAGTGTTCTCTGCTATCCCCCTTAAATAAACATTTGTATTTTAGGCGATTAATTAAGAAATTATGAACAACTGGACAATAACCCTAGAAAGCATTAGGGTTTCTAATAATGTTGCAAGCGAAGTATAACAGGTGCATACCTTTTAAACCTACAAAGCTGCACCTAAATGTTTTCTGCAGAAAACAAGCACATGCTCAAGTGGTTTAGTGGGCAAATATCTCGCCATTGGTTCTGAGGATGGGGTTCAAATTCAATCAGCAACAAGAGCAGATGGAAAACACTAAATAAAACACTTGCAGGATGCAAATGGACTTCCAGGATCTGTTGAAGCATGTTTTGCTGGATCCCAGCTCCAGGAAAATCCGTCGCTTTGCGCCCTGAGTCAGACAGCAGAATATCCCCTCATGTGGGTGCTCAACTGCTACCCCTTACTGCACTCCTTCTCCAAAATAAATGGATCATTGCAATTTAAATACTGTTTTATTGAGTTATTTAATATTTATTTATTTGTTGAATTTGTTAATACGCCCAAACCCGGAGGTATCACAGCGTAGGTTACAGGAATATAGTAGTGCTTGCTGGCTACAGGGCAAAAGTGTAAGGTAATTAAGACAGAAACAAAGGCATTGTAGTTACAGTGGGGTCGGTTTGACAAGGTTGTACAATTGCAGTTGCATAGTTATCAATTTAAAATTACAACAAAATCAGTTACCTTAGTCCTATGGGTGTAGGCAAGTCCAATGCGGATAGGTTAGAATTTGTTGAAAAGCCTGGTTTTTTGGAGTCTTTTTGAAATGATCACAGTGAGGCAGAAGGTATACAGTCATTTGGCCGGCAGGAGTTTTTCGATGAAATTGTAGGCAGAATTAGGGATAAGTGTTTGCCTATGGTCAGGATGTCATGGTGTGCAGCTGTGATAGAGGGCAGCCAATGGCACGGGTGTCAGGGTCTCGCTGGATTCTTTGAGGTGCTCCCCAGCAGGGTCGGGCATACCAACGGCACTTTGCCAATACAGCTAGGCCAGAAGTTAGGTGGCACAGCACCAAAGAATGCGACTCTTGGCTTTCGACAAACTTCCCGTACATCTTTACCCTAGATAGACCCTTCAAATGGTCCTGACTGCTTGTTCTGTCCTCCTGTCCTTGCAGGTTTTTGGTTGGGACTCACTACTACCAGGAGTTTGTTGCACGGCTTTGGGGCACTTGAATTCTTCACAAAGGTGCAGTCTCAGGCCGCTAGAGGATGGACGACCACCCCACTATGGCTGGGTGTGTGGCAGGAGGTGGTCTCGCTCAGTCGTCGTGCAGTCTTCAGTCCAGCCAGGGACACAGCAACCTGGCAAAGAGCCTCCTCCACACATGGCACAAATTAAGGGTGGCACAGATACTGTTTACTTTGAAATGGTGATAAGTGATTTGTGTTTGCTTCGGTGTCACTAACTGGCCAATCTCTGACACGTCTTAGAGTACATTCACTTATGCAACAGGGGAGGGATAGGCCAACTCCGATGCCAACTGGCTTCTGGCAGGCCGTGTCTGGTTTGCAACCTCCTATGTAGGTACTGAGAATCTGCCAGGGGAAGATCTCCCCTCAGCATCACTTTCTTTCGGCTGCTTCAGACAGGCCCCCCCCTGGGTTAAAGGGAATCCCCATAATACTCACTGACCACCATCAGCTAGAGCTGGGGGAGCCATGGAATTCATGGGTACGGCCGAGCCAGGGGCGAGGCGGGGGTGTCAGGTCTGGCACTAAGAGGCCACCATGGGCTCAGCCCAACACACTGCATGGGCAAAATGGAAAGAAATGCACAAAAAGGGGAAAAAAAGAAATGCAGCCTTGGTGCCCTCTCAGTACCCAAGACGTCATCAGGGCTGCATTTTCTTTTTATATTTAGGTATTTCTAAAAAAGTAAAGAAATGTCCAAATATGAAAAAAATAAACGCGACCATGGTACCCTCTTGGCACCCGGAGCACCATCAGGGCGCACTGTTGCCACCTACATGGTTTATTGGCACTCTGGTGACTTCGTAAAGCAAAGGGGGAGGGGAGTAAGTTAGTAGGACTGAGCGGGAGAAAACAGAGCTGTTATGTGCTGTTGGCAGCTTCAGTTCGGTTGACACCGCTTACTCAGCAGAAGTGTGTTTTTCGGTTGGTAGCCGCCATGTGCTGTTGGGTGAGGCTATATGAGGTTTATTTCGATGTTGTGGTGTAGTGAAGGGTGTGTGGTTTGTTGTGCTGTAGAGGTATGGTTAGTTCAGAGTTTCAGAGGTGTATGCAGGTGGGTGAGTTTTTAGAAGGGTTGCTTAGTAACAGTGAGCTCAAATATATGCATCGATGACCATTTAGGTACAGCAAATCTTCCTGCCCAAAACGCCTTCACCTGCCAGCCCGAAAAATTATGTAGGACCCATTCCATGTGAAAATGTTGACTATCCAAGGATAGTGAAATTCTGAAACAAACTGCAACTACCATTCGGATCCCACTGCCTCTTGTGTGTATGTAGGGAAAACCCAAAGCACCTGTAAGTTTTATTCGGCTGTTATGACTTTTAGACAAGTCTGATGTATTTGCTGTGCTTTAGATACAGACTTCTAGCAGAGAAGGGGACATTTCTTCTTCCCCCGCGTGTCGTCATTTTACTCCTCCTTTCTCTAGACTCAGAGAGTGGCATCCACCGAGTTCACTTTTCCAAGTTGCATGCCACCAGCCAGGCATCACAGGTCAACCGTTCCATGCATTCTTCACAGCAGTTCTTAAAGAGGCAGTTGCAAATAAACCACGGCGAGTAGCAATTTTTGAGGACTGGTTTATGTCACAAACACTTCCAGTTATTAATACAAGAAGGATGTCCTTTAAACGGCTGCTATTCTATGCTGTGCCATGTTTTACACATACTGCGACATTTCCTAGGAACACGAATACACGTAACATGTCTGATGTGTACCTACAGTACAGCACATAGGATATCCAGACAGGTAAGCACACTTAAAGTAGCTGAGCACCCACAGGCATGTACATTAAGAGAGTGCAAGAGTGGAGTGATTCATAATGACTATCCCTTGTCAGTGACTGGCACACATTGACCGAAGGCTGTGAATACATGAAATGACAGGCTTTTGTTTGCGATGTAAGTAGCCCCTGTTTACATTGCTGCAATATTTACTACAGAAATAACGTTCCCCAAGACCGCTCATTTGCTGATCTGTCCAACGCGAGCTTGACATATGCATAGTCTCACATGAAATAGAGGAGGGGATTCATATGTGCTCTTGGGCAGGCCAGTTTGCCATTGTGCAGGTGCTCAGGGACATAGCTTCAGTGGTCGAAGTGTATGAAAAGAAGTTGTGGAACTATGTTCCCTAGTGGCCTGCCCCCGCTTCCCACAAACCCCATCACCACGGCCCCTCCCACACGCAATCCAAACCAAAAGCACCTGCTGTTTAAGGGAATGTTCAGTGCAGTGCACTGAAGTGCAAGTTTCAACTGCTTCCTGCACTTTGTTCCATCCATACTGTGTCTCTCTCTGGCGGCCCGGATGAAAGCCGGGCAAAAACAATGTTTAAAAATTGAGGGACGGATGCAAAGCAAGAGGCTCTTGTTTTGCATCTGTCCCTCAATTTCTAAAAATCGTGTTTGGTTTGAGTATACTTCTACCTCTTTCAAAGAGGGGTGCACAGATGTAGAGGTACACCTAACCCAAAACGATTTTTAGAAATGGAGGCACAGATGCAAAGTAAGTCTGTCCCTCAATTTCTAATAATCTTTTGGGTTGGATGTATTTGTACATCTGTGCACCCCTCTTGGCAACAGGCCTTCTATAATTGTAATACTATGCTTTTGTTGAGGCAATGCTAGTTCATCTTAGTGGGGCTGCTATACTTTTGCTGGGACAACATCAGCACTTCCCAGTTGAGCTGCTACACTCATATTGACAAGACCACAGCACTTCTCAGCAGATTTATTTATTTTAATTTTAATTGGTTATTTATAATGCACATAATACCCAGAGGTTTTTAAGCATGGACCGTGGGATCGAACCTGTGTTGCTCCATGTCATCTTGCCTCCAAGGCGAGCATGTTGTCCCTGAGCTATCCTCCTGAGACTCTGAAGATCTGAAGTACATTTAATGATAGAGAACCAGAACTATTGAGCAAGTCTTATATCATCTTCATCATCATCAGAATAACTCAACACTGTCGTTATAATACAAGAGCTAATATATTTAAAGGGATGGAATTACTCAGAATGTAGCAGCACTATTCAATAACCCAAAGTGCTTAAGCATAGTTAATGTGAAAATACTACACTTCTCACCGTTGGGACAGTACTGCCACTTCTCACAGAGGCTTCTACACCTTTTATGGGGCTGCACTGATCCAGCCTACTGGACAGCTTCACCTTTAATGGCACTTCTCAATAGGGCTGCTATACTTCAATAGGAAATTACCAACACTACCCCGCAGGGAATTGCATACTCTTGATGCCACCGAAGCAGCACTTCCACCCACCACAGCTGCTTTATTTTTAATGGCACAGTGCATGTACTTCTCAGCCACTCTGCTTTACATTTAAACAGACCAAATTGTCATTTCTCAGCAGGACTGTAACACTATAACATTGTGTTCTGTATGTTGAGTGCTTCTTCACCACCAATGTGGGTTCATGGCACTCTCCCAGTGTTTAAATAGTAGATCTGGCTACATTCAATTGGCAACAGGCATGTCCCGAGCTGCCGGCTGTACATAAACTGCCACTCAGGATGTTGGAAGCCGTGATGGGGAAAGGGATAGAAGGCTTCAGCCTGTAGGATAGCAGAATCAGCAGGGTTTTCAAACCTGCTCACTCATTCTGGAGTGAGAGGTCATGGGGAAAAATTAGCCTGATCCCACATACAGGGGGTTGCTACCCCTTTATCTCTCCTGAATGAGAGACTGAGCTCTCTCAGACACAAGTTATCACCCCTGCACACACAATGAATGAATATGGTATGGATCTATAGATCGGGAAAACTGGAGTGAGAATTCAGAGTGTTTTAACAGAAATATAATTGTCTTCCCAGATGGGAGACTGTCTCCATTAATATACATGGGGTCACTGAGATGTCCAAGAGTGAAACTGTACATTCAGTTGTGAGATTACCAGCAACTACTATGCTCCAAGGAGTGAGGTGCCCACTCAATATATCACACTGTTTAAAGGTGTGAGACCAATCCTGAATGCTTGCCCAAAGAGCCTTGGCCAGAGTTTCACACTGAAGAAGTGAGCATGTGATCCGGGGTCTGCAGCCCACACACACGCATGGGATTCCCATGCACCCACTTGCGAGATTTGCACCAAAATAGTGAGATTGTGTTCCAAGGTAGAAGGCACACGCACAGTCTTTGCTCTGAGGTTTGACACACTCACAGGATGGGATGGCATTTCATTCTCCCATCCTAGTTGTGTTGCGCTGCCTTTTGAGGGCTACTACAACCTGGATGATTATAGAGGGGTGGAGTAGGGGCAGTGTTGGCCTACTGGAATGCAACTGGAAGGCTGAAACCTCTTTCTTACTTGACTTTAGTATATGCAGTACATGCTAGCCAATGTTTCCCCTGTTCAGCGCCCTCTCTGCCCCCTCGCACCAAGTTGGCGACTACGTGCAAATGCGGTCATATAACCGCTGGTGATGTCACTTCCTATATTTGGGCACCCCCCCAGAACTTCATGTAAAGTTGCCCTTTTCGGGACACTAGATATTGCTGTGCATTTCTTTCCATTGTGTCCGTGCCGCACAGGAAAAATGGAAAGAAATGCGCACAAAGCTGATTTTCACTTTCCTTCACCTTTCCTCCTGCAACATGATCATGTGGCCTGGACACTGGGCAGCCATAGTGGGGGCCCGTGGCGTACGGGGGTACTGCCCGAAACGAGGGTCGGGCTGGAAACCCTGTTTGAGCCCCGGCCGGCCCGGCCCTCGACAGGCTGACCCACCTCTAAGTGTGACACAAACATTATCACAGGCTGACGTCTGCACCTTCCCAGCTAACAGAAGGGCCTTGCCTGACCAACATTACAAGACCAGGCTGATACAAATGTCTCGGTGCGCGGGCTGGATAAGAATGGCAAGTTGTCTGATTGTCAAACGTTATTTTATACGACTTTTAATGATCATGGTGGCTTCTTTGTGGTTGTGCCGTGGAACAGGCCCTCCTCTTTACTGTCTGCACCAAAGCTACCGCCTTCAATATGCGCGCCCTTTCACTCTCCTCTCTCCCCACTGCAATTCAGGGCAAGTCATTGCATATCATAATGGACTTTGCCCCGGCAATCCAACGCCACTTGCGTCCCACTGTGATTTTCTACCAGACCTACCATTGTAATTCATACCCTGTGATTTGGCTCCAGATACCTCAGTGTAATCCATGTAATGTGCTGCTACAATATCACACTATGGCAATGCCAGCCTGGGATCCCACCAGGATCAGCCGTCAGTGGCGTCCTTCTGGGGAGCCCCATGGATGCAACCCCTCTTGAACTGCTTTGACCCACTGTTTACGGAGTAACCATGTCTGCCTGCCATATATGGCTTTCTTCCTCCACTTATTTTCCCCATGCTGCTTCAGGACCAGTCGCTGCACACTGTCCGTACCCAGAGAACCAGCCGGCGCTAGGTTGCCTCTGGACATCTTCTCATAATTACCCTACAGGAGCCCATCACTACTGAGACATCATCCCTGTGGTGGCCCTACTGAGAAGTTTCCCCAGTTCCTGCAGATGGATGCTCCACGTCACCCAGCAGGCCCTCCAGGTTTTGCACCCTCTTCTCCCCCACCCCATTGCCAACTGCTGTGTTCAAACGCACTATTTGCATACCACCTTTGCCACTTACACAGGGAAGTTCAATAACTGTACATCTCAACAGACAGACCAGTGCACCTCTCAGAGACCCAACTAAGGCAACCTGGCACAATGACACACAAGGGCTGAGTCTGTGGGCTTCAAACCTGAGCTCACCTCCTGTGCCAAGTCCTTCGGGTTCCACATCGACAAACACCTCTCCTTCAAGACACACACAGCTAAGAAAACTCAGACAGCTTGGTATCCGCTCTCCCTCCTGGAGAAAGTCATGCCTGTCCTCCCTCCGGACAGCTTTAGATCCACTGTTCAAGCACTGGTCCTATTCCACCTGGATGGGGGGGGGGCAATGCCTTCCTCGAAGGTCTCCCATTGTCCTCTCTTGTGCCCCTGAGAAGCGTCCTACATGCGGCTGCAGGCCTCATCAAGGGTTTATGCAGATACGACCATATCACCCCTGCTCTCCTCGACCTTCACCAGCTCCCACTGCACGCACAAGTCACCTTCAGGTCTTGCTGCATCATCTAAAAGGCAGTCGCCCTCAAGTCACCCAGCTATCCCGCAGAGAAACTCAGCATCCGGACAGCCCACCACCAGAAGCCAGGACACGTGCCGAATTGAAATCCACTGCTGCAAAAGTGAAAACAAGTCTTCTCTGCCCACACCCCAAGACTATGGAACCTCCTCTCCGTCAGCATTAGACTCCCCCCACGCTCCCATAATTCAGAAAATAACTCAAGACCCATATCTTAAAGGAGTGTCTCCACCTCAGCACCTAGGCATTCACGTCGCCCCTCGCACCACCTGACTCGCTACTCACTTCTTGCCCCTCTCCTTCCCACCACCCAGTTGCTGTGCCCCTCTGTACCCTACCCCCAGCTATATAGTGAGTCTCGGAGGATAGCTCTGGGGCAACGTGCTTGTCTTGGAAGCAAGATGACACGGAGCAGCACAGGTTCGATCCCTGGGTCCGCGCTTAGAAACCTCTGGGAAATAAGCGTGTTATAAATAACCTATCATATCATAGCTGTTCTGTTACCTCTGAAAAGCACTACATCACACATCTGTACTATTGTCTACCTCAGTAATGCGCTCCGTTATGTATCTGTATTATCGTATACCTCTGTAAAGCACCCTGTTGCTTCTCGAAGCCAGGTCCACACTCAATAAATACAATAATAACAATAAGGCCCCCTCTGGACACATATTTCTCAATTCCCTGGACACATAACCCCAGAAACAAAACCGTAAACAATACCTGGGTTCAGGGGCGTTGCTATGGGAGGGGCTAAGAGGGCTAGAGTCGCTGATCTTTTGGTTGTAGCCCCGGATAGAATCTCAGGAGCTACAGCCAAAAGACTAGCTAGCCCCCAGTCCAACAGTTCCGACATCAGTTTAGCCCTGGGTCTTTTCCAGACCTAGCAACTCCCCTGCCTGGGTTCAACCGAACAGCGCGCATCAACATAACAACAAAGCTTAGCTATCGTGAATTTTCCATCCCCTACCAGCAGGGTTCTGCAACCTTTGGCTCTCCAAATGTTCCCATCAGCCCTAGCCAGCATATTCGATGGTGGGGCCTCATGGGAGCAAACATCTCGAGAGCCCCACTTTACAATAAACCAGCCCACAGACCCTCTTCCGGATCCGCCAAAGTGCCAGGAGATAAAACCCAGTAACATAACACTGTTCATTGTCAAAACATGGTCACTGATGCTTTCCCGTCTTTGCATCACTGCCACGCCCTTGCTGCTTTTTTGGGGTTTAAATATTAGAATGGAATCATAAAATGGCCCCTTGCACACCTGGGACGACAGGTGCTGGCCTATCACTCAGTCGAGGCATGTGATATGGGTAACTCTACCACTTCCTGTACCTGGGCAGGCACAGTGTGGCTGGCTTGAGAAATGAATGCATCGACATCTCCAGGTTTCCGTTCTTAGAAGGCGGAATAGTGTGCCCACTTCCGTGGTGAAACAAGGCCCCATACAGTGTAGCGTTAATCGTTCCTAATCAACCATGCACGCCCACACACCGGCCCGGGAGTTGGGTGTTAATCAGCCTTAAAAGGCCCTCTCCCCTCCCACGTACAATCTAGAGGATTCGTTGCCGCCCCCAGTGAAGGGTTAATTAGCTGTGGCCCGTGCCGCCTCCCGCAGTGAAGGGTTAATCAGCGGCCTGGTCCCTGGCCGCACTCCCTGGAATCCTTTAATCCCATTTGCGAGTGAAATCTCAGCCATGAAGGGCCCTTTGTGCGGGGCTCGGCCCTGAATGTCGCCTTTGTCTGGGGCTCGGTATCAGATGGGGCGACGGGACCGGGAGTCTGCGGTGACCTCTGACCTGGTGTGAGGCTGCTGGATCAGGGGTTTATCTCCTGGAGGAGGGCGGGGCCGCAAACTGACCAAAAACCCGCCGCTTTACCTGTAAGACAAATTCATGTGGTATTACAACCACGCCCGAGCAGAATGAAGAAATACAGCCCCCAGCCCCCATCAGATATCACCGTGTTTGGGATCAACCATCAGTAATTCATCCATTCAATACGAAAAGGGTGAATACAAACTCCACCATAATTGGCACAAAAGAATGATTCGTCACACAATAATTCATCCTTTATAACACGTTAAATACCACAGAGCAGGGAAGTAGACTTGATTTTCCCAAGTGAACAAAATGTCCACACGTCCCATTGAAAGTATAGGGAATTTCAGCACAGATGGGGGGTGGGGGTGTGGTTGGGGGGTTATGACCCGAGTCTTTTGGTTGTAGCCTGGGATAGAAGCTCAGGGGCTACTACCAAAAGGCTAGCTAGCCCCGAGTCCCAAATTTAGGGTAGCCCCGGATCTTTTCCAGACCCAGCAGCACCCCTGCCCCTGAGCTTTTCCTCCCAGCCACGACAAATCAAGCCTGCCCTGCAAGAATGAAGGGTGCGTTCCCAACAGGTCCGGCAGCTACTTGGAACAGCAGGCTCGCGCCCACCAGGTGACAGACTGGAGAGTAAAGCACTCATCTGCAAATGTACCAGGCAACCTTATATGATATGATAGGTTATTTATGCACCGAGGTTTCTAAGTGCGGACCCGGGGGTGGAACCTGTGGTGCTCTGTGATGTCTTGCTTCCCAGGCGAGCACATTGCCCCTGAGCTATCCTGCCGAGACTACACACACAGAGGGGACGTGGCCTCCTGGGCAGCCTGGCCCGACTATGCAACTCTCTCTTTCCCAGGCGTGTCCCCCGCTGGTGTCTCCAGGGAGGGACTGAAGAGGGCAGGTCTTGCTCATGGGCAGAGATGCCCTCACACCAACTCTGGTTACCTCTGCTGCCCCCGGGTCAGGGCAGAAGTGTCGATTCACTGGCCTGAACTCTTCTTTAGGGGACTCGCCCCCAAACTCTGGGGCCCCCCTGCTGCTCTTCTTTCTTTAGATATTACCCCAACGCTCCAGGGTAGGGAATATGGGGATCGTATCCCGTCTCCCCCAATATCTCTAACTTCTCCAGGGGAGGAGTAGTTCCCCAACTCTCACTCCTTGACTCTGCATTTACCCGCCAGGTACTCTAGCGAGGCGTCTACTGCGGTATATCCAAAGGTACACAAAGGGAGCCGTTTTTGGCTCGAGAGTCAGGGTTACACTCCTAGGCTGTTCCCCCAAAACATCCCAACTTTTGGGTGCTGAGAAATGACTGTGCACGTTTGGCCACGCACAACGTTTCATTTTTTGGGGTGTAAAATTAAACGCGATAGATCGGGTAGGTGCGCCTAGCTTCTATGGGCTGTGCGATTCCATTGATATCCCATTTCCCTGCCAGGATAAGGCCGCATGGTCTAATGAGCCATGGATGCCAACAGATGGTGTGTGACATGTTATCCCCAGCACCTAGATGCCCTTGGGCCTTAGTTCGCACTTTATACATTTTATAATAATAATCCTATCATAAATATATAATTCTCTTAGGCTGTCTGGCCCTTCAAAACTTAGCATGTGCACAGCAGCCCTTACCCTTAGACCTGGCTAAAATGCTGCCCTAAACTCACAGCTGCCTGATTCACTATATATACTATAATGTTACAGGCAGTTTCCTGTTAGGGGGGAGGTTTGGTGAAAAATTGACTGAGCCCCAAGCAGAGTGTGCTTTCTATACTCATTGATTCAAGCACACAATCCTTTTTTTTAATCACAGACATTAATATCTGTCAAATATAAAGACCTGTTCTCATTCTTATGCTCCCTAAATGCTCTCTGCTTTTATGCAAAGAAGGCTGAAACCTTCGCTGGTCACATGTATCCCCTTCCCCTATCACTATGGTGCATCTCAAAAGACTGCAATAGGACTCTTTCTATCAGAAAATGTTTATTCGAGGTTTTGATAACATGCTTTGCTCTGTAAGATAAGTGCAACATCTTTATGACTACAATATAGACTGGAAATGATCTTTAGATAATGACATTTAAAACAAAAACAGTTTACAGTGTGAGCACATATCAAATTAATCCTCCTTTTAACAGCTGAAATAAGCCTCCTGCCACACCCTCCCCATACCCCGGCACAAAAATCAGTGTTTTCTCTTGTTGCTCGACTGCTTGCAATGACTGGGGTGCCTCTAGCAAACGTTTGCTTGCCAACGCCACTCTCACCCACATAGAAAGACACATTGAGTGAAACAGAGAGAGAACGTGGAGAGGGAGAGCGCTAGATGGCGAATGATACGCGGGAGAGCGCTAAACGGCGCATTCTACACTGGAGAGCGTAAGATGGCAAATAATACGCAAGAAACCGCTAGATGGCGAATGATACGCGGGAGACCGCTAGATGGCGAATGATACACGGGAGAGAGCTGGGTGGCTAATGATACACGGGGAGACCAGTAGATGGCGAATGATACGCCTGGTTAATATCAAAGGGTTTTCATATTGTTATTAACATATGCGGGCCACAGTGACCCTCGGAAACGGAAGAGTGGCTTTTCGGACGGCCTCCTGTCTGATAGTTGTACCCCGGAATGCAGAATCTCTCACAGAGCCTGAAGTAGCCCTGAATACTGACCATATAAACACTACTGCCTCATTGCAGAGCAGAACTGTGCCCCTTGGAAACAGTTGCAAGTTTGAAGACCAGGTGCACTTCCTCTAAATGGTGCAGGGTCAGGGCTGCACGTTGCATTTCAATGTCACAGCACCTGGGGTAAACCTCTTCAGGGCCAGCTGTCTGCCTAGGCAGTGGGGCTGGCCTGCTTTGAAACCCCTGAATGTGGGTTTGTTCCTGCTGCTCTCAACCTCTGCGAGAGACCGCAGGACCCAGAGGTGGCTCCTGGCAGAGCGTAGACCATCCTCCATTGCCATGTGCTACTCTACTCCGAGAGCGGACTCTTGCGCATGGCGACTGAGGAACCATATGTTATGGGAGGCAGCGGGTGAGGGGAGCTGTCTGGGTTGTGTGGGAGATACAGCCACGATTGCAGTAGCGCTAAGAAGCGGCAGTGGATTGTCCAAGTTCAGGTCTGTCTGTGGTGCTCCAGTGCCTCAAGGCCACTCTTCTTGGGAAATTAGCAGCATTCCCTTGAAAAGGTTGCTGAGCTCTTTTGCACCACCTGAGGTTTTTGGTCCATCCTGGGCCCACTGGCACCCAGTAGGAGTTGGATCTGCAATGCTGTACTATACCATGGAACCCCTCTAACCGGCTTCGCCAGTGTGGCTTCACAACCCCTTGAAACTAAGTTTGCAATGCTTAAAAATTACCTATGATTGCAGCGTTTCACACTCTTTAACAGAACTGCAAAGTTCCGGAGCTCATCAAATAGGTCTCCAGTTTTACCCTAGCATATCTTCTCAACAGTTGCGGCTACAGCAGTGGCTGTGTTATGCTTCATCTGACTCCACCTTAACACCACGTACTGTGGAGCTTTGGCCGTGCCATTCAGCCGTGCTACTTTCCCTGGCATACTAAGCACTCCACACTGGTTATAAACCAGTGAAGGGTGCCAGGGCAGACTGGCATCCCGGTCAGGATGAGACCTCTTACCACCACCTCCCCCACTTCCCTTGCCTCTGTCCCCGTTATAGGAGCATGAGCTGTGTAGATGTTGGCAGCAGTTCACATAGAGAGATATGAAGTTGGAGGTTTCAGTGTGCCGGAGCACTGTCCTCGCCCCACCCACCTTGTCAGTGTGCACTCGACTCTAAACTCAACCTTGACCTGTTAGTAATGGAAGGAGCCCCCCAAGCTCTGCGACTTCATATCCAAAGTAACCCCTCAACCCACCTGCATTCTGCCACCAGGACTCTACTCTATGTATGTTGTAATTATGTAAATACTGGTCAAAGGCGCTCAATGTTAAACATGTTGTACAGTCCCTGGTTTATGTTCCCCTTCACCGTGGTATCGGTAGAAGCACCTTCGCTCAGGACTGCTCCCACTCTCTTTTACTGCCTTCTTTGCAAGTCATTTCGGTTAGAAAAGGCAGCCCGTTTGCGAATACACATACAAAAACTACAAAGACCAGTCAGATCAAAAAAGACCTGAAAGATGGAGTGACACTATCAGGTTGGCCTGGCCTATAATGGCACAGGGCATATGCCCGGCTGGCCCGCTGCACCGAAGCTTGCAGGGACATGCATAGCCGATTAAGGCCTTCATCACTGCATGTGGTCAGCACCCCCCTCACGCCTCCCCCCACATCTTCCAACAGACCAGGAACTAACACAGCAGAGAGAACCCAACATGGCCATGCTTTATTGGGAAGATTTAGGGCAGCCGGGCACTGACTCATGCACCTGTGCTACAACCACACCTCCTTCCCACACTGATCTCTCCGGGTAACAACCCTCCTACTCCCGGAATGCTAAGGGCGAGGTTGAGGGGTCACCTCTCCCAGTCTCACCTCATCCCCCTGTGCGCCCTCCCTCAGCATCGCTGGTGAAGATGGCAATCTTTTGGTCTCAGACCTCATATAAGGCCTGGAACCCAAGAAGAGGGGCTAGCGTCTCTATCTCGCCCAATATATCCCTATACCACATCCTGGAACTCCAATAAGGGACCTGTCAACCATCTCCTCAGCCTCAACAGCTGCACACTCCCAGCTGTGCCCCGCCACCTGCCTGTGAGCAACGAGCAGGTGAGGGCGGAGCTTGGCCTCCAACGCCACATTTCTTCCCAACATCTCTCAGTGAGAAGGCCAGGGTCCAGCGAGGGGAAGCCGAACAAAGGCAGGCTTCATGGACTCCCCTCCCCCCGAACTCCGATACTCCTGAGAAGGGACTGCTCCCGGAGAAAAGTCGAGGCTCCCAGGACAACCAGCGGATGGCGGCTGCAGACAAAGAGGTGTGTGTGTCTCCCACGGGAGGGGAGGCATCCATCCGAGGGTGCACCTGACAGAAGGAGGGGATATGCCAGCATCAGAGGCTTCAGGCTTGTTATTTTGATATCAGGGCCAGGGGGGCGCGGGAGCAGGAAGGAGGGGGAGGGGGGAGTTTACGCGCCATATAACGTCCTCAGGGTTACCTTATCAAAGTCTTTCCTGAAGTTCTCGGTTCCTGTTCAGGTGCGGGTCATCACGACTTTCATCCCACGCGGAGGGATCTACTAAGGCCGACTTGTGCTCACGTGAACCAAGCGCACGAAGTGTCAAATCACAAAGAGACCCTCGCGTGGAGAGAACTTCTATTCATCGTAAAACCTCCACAGAACGTACACTTTATAGAATCCAATACGATCCATTTGGTTCCTCTTTCCTCAGCTAATTGGTCCTGCGTAAGTGAGCCCTTTGGGATCAAAAGGCGTCTCAACGTGCGTCCTGCACAGTGTCTTGAGCTTTGAACTCTTCACATGCCCCTGCCACACCAGGCACCTGATGCCCCCTATTGTGGGTGGATGAATGTGTGCGGGCAGCAGGCGTGTAGGGAGGTTGAGCCAGTGGGAAGTGGGTGACTTCAAACAAGCAAATGCAGGTAGAAACGCTGAGGGCAAAGCGCCAGGCACATTTGCTCATTATGAATGCATTTTCAGAAGGTTCATCTCTACTGCTCATTACCTCCATGTCACTCTTCCTCGTCACAGTACTTCTTCTGCGTATAAAGCACCTGACCTGTCCTATGATCCTTCTGTTTTGCTTTCTGTCCTCCAGGACAGGGAATCCATTGAGATGCCAGCTGGCTGGCCTCTTGTTTTCCTGAAGTTTTGATTCCCCTTCTGGGCTTTGTGGGCCTAAGAATAATGTTTTGTGATCGCCCCGCTGCTGTGCTTGAACTTCAGAAGGGGTGGGCAACCCGAGGCCTGGTTAGCATGGGGCTCCCACAGGAGTTTCTGCTTGGCAAAGCACCAGAGGTGCCCAGGCTTCTCTGTGGCTGCAGGTGGCTCTCCATGGGCATGCAAAGGGCAGGGTGCTGAGAGTGAGCACCAAAAGTCAACAGCGCCGGAGCTAACGGACACCACACTTTGGCCGTGACTTAAGGAAGGAGTGCGTCATGGGGATGTGTGGAGGGCAGGCACCCCTTCAAAGAGTCTTGAGGTCATTGTGCATAGGAGAGAATAGGACTGTGGTCAGTGTCGTATTCTCGAAGTCTCGTGCACATTGGCAATATTATGTGCCTGGCCTATGCGAGTTCCTCACTCTCAGACTTTCAACCGTAATGGTTGCTTCCAGGTCTTCCCAGTCTCTTGGTGGGGATACAGGTCACGCACTGCCTCCTGTTGTGGCAATGGCAGTGTGAGCACTGACTATGACATACGGGTCGAGGGACATTTTGACTTGTCTCCCCACCGCCCTGCAAATTAAAGGAAGGCGCGCTGCATAGGAATGTGTGGGTTGCAGATGCCTCTCCAAGACGCCTTGAGGACTCAATGAATAGAGGAGTATTGGATTGTGGTCACTGTGGAATTCCCCACGTCTCATATACGTGGCTACTATTCTATGCATGGGGTTTGGCAGTTCCCCGATCTCAGGTTTAAAACTGACAGGGCTCTTGAAGGTCTGCTGGGCTTCCCAGTCTCTTCATGTAGGTGCAGAACTGGGTGCTATCCCATGTCGCGTCAATGGCAGGCAGACGTAGGGGGGTCAGTAATATTCTGGCTGTGAATCCTCCCACAGCAGAGTGGGCGGCCACCAGTGCTATTATGAAAAACCGTATCTACTGCCCCACATTTGAGTGGGGCTTTCCATGCGGTCTCACTGACAGGGTTTGGCAGGCAAACTGACCGTAAGGCTTTCCTTTGTCCTGCCTTCACTCCCCTGTTGTACCTGTAGTTATTTACAGCCAATCCCCGCTTGAACATGGGAAAGCTGGTGGAGGTTCTCTTCAGTGCATCATGCATGAGGAATGGAGTTCCTAGCAGCCGTGAGCCGGTTCATCTCTGTGGTATCAGGACTTCCTGTCGCCGTGAATTCTTTTTCACTGGTTTCTATGGCAATCCTGCCAGCAGGCAGACGAAAGAAATTGGTGAATCAGCCGCCACCTTCCATGCAGCTCGTGCAGAACTCTGACTACAAACACACTATGTCCGCGTCAGGCTTTGAATGTTTACAAGGAAAAAGTTAAAGTTCTTCTGATGACCTTGTGGAGGCCATTCCACTCACCCCAGCATGCCTGCCCTGCCATGAAGAACTCATGGGCAAGCGCTGCTTGATTTACAGAGCGCTCGCTTGGTGATTACATCGTTTTGACCTTAAAAGGAAAAACTGCATTTAAATATGCCACATCGATGCGGCAAGTTGAGAAATCCTTGTAACCACGTGTTTCATCACCCACACTGCCATGCTTCCCCCTGCTTTGGGCATCTTGCAGCCCTGCCTGAGGTTCTTTTGTGCCATTTCAAATATGGCCGCATTGTTTTTCACTTGACTGTCCTGTTTGTGGCATGGCCCTGCTCCCCCCTCCCATTGTTTGCACTTGGCCCTTAAGCTAATCAGGGCAACCGGGAGCCGGCCACCTCTACCGAAGGCCCTCAACAAAGGCCCTGTCTACCCCTGTCCACCACGGTACGCCACCCCTTCTAGGTCCCTTGAGTGCCCCCTTGTCTCCCCTGCCTCCGCCAGTGTCCCCTGTCTCGCCTGCCTCCGCCAGTGTCCCCCGTCTCGCCTGCACCCCGCCAGTTTCCCCTTGTCTCCCCTGCCCCCGCCAGTGTCCCCTGTATCCCCTGCCCCCCACCAGTGTCCCCTTGTCTCACCCGCCCCCCACAAGTGTCCCCTTGTCTCCCCTGCTCCCCACCAGAGTCCCCTGTCTCCCCTGCTCCCCGCCAGTGTCCCCTTGTCTCCCCTGCCCCCGCCAATGTCCCCAGTCTCCCATGCCCCTGCCTGTGTCCCCATGTCTCCCCTGCCCCCGCCAGTGTCCCCTGTCTCCCCTGCCCCAGCCAATGTCCCCTGTCTCCCATGCCCCTGCCTGTGTCCCCATGTCTCCCCTGCCCCCGCCTGTGTCCCCTGTCTCCCCTGCCCCCGCCAATGTCCCCTGTCTCCCATGCCCCTGCCTGTGTCCCCATGTCTCCCCTGCCCCCGCCAGTGTCCCCCTTGTCTCCCCTGAATCCCCCTTCACCATCACACCCCCTCCCCTTCTGGACCCTCTTCTTTCCCTTTGCCCCCCGTGTGTGCTTTCTTTCCCCCTCTCCCCTTCCTGCCTTTACACCTTAGCCCCCTCCTCCCTTCTCTCCTCCCTCTCCACCACCCTTTTCCCCCCCTACTCCCCTCCTTTTCCTCCGTCTGTCTTTTTCCGGCACTACCCAAATTGCTGTCAGGCATAGTAATTTGTTGTCCCCTGTCTTGGCAGACGTTTCCCCCTCTCCTTTACCTCTGTCTGTCTTTTTCCGGCACTACCCCAATTGCCGTCAGCCATAGTAATACATAGCCGGTTGTTCTTTGAAGACGCTTCCCACTCTCCTTCCCTCCCTCCACGCCCCCTTCACCTCTAACTTTTTTAGCACTTACTTTTATCATCGGTCCCTCGACCACTGATAACAGCCCGTCTGTTCTCCCTTTCTCTTCTGTTTTTCTTCTCCCCCTCCCTAACCAGCACTATCTTGATTAGTCGATGACCTTCAATTGATAGTCACTTGTTTTGTTACTCTCCTCACCTCGTCCCTCACCCCTCTTCTTCCCCCCCTTTTGTCACTCTTGCACTGCAACAATTGTCGTCAGGCATAGTAATGTTACTGCTAGTTTTGTTTTCCCTCCTTCCTTCCCTCGACACTCCCTTATTGTTACATGGGCTTGTACCATCTATTATGATTTGATAGTTATTTTACACATTCTGTACTGTTTCAAGGACTTGTAAGAATGTACTGTTATTCTCCCTTGTTCCCTCCCTCCTTGAAGCGCTTTGAAACTCTTTGTGTGTAGGCGCTATACAAATAAACAATCAATTCAATTCAAAGTAAGAATGTGGAATACCGCTCTGGTTTAAATCAACATTTTCACAATGATATTGGAATTGGAGAGGGATTTCCATGCAAATCCATATTCAGCTACTGTTTTGGGCGGAATCTACATAGAACAATGGTTAAAGCATTAGACTGTGAGCCCCCCAGATGGGTGTTCAGTTCCCACACAGGGCGAATCTTACAATTTTGCATCCTATATCTTTAAATTAAAAAAAAAAACGAACAGAAGACATTTGAATGCTCTAAATTCTGTACCTGCTATCATGTGTGGCACACAGGGACATCGTTGCTATATGGTAAGCGTTCTGCTGGAAGTGGGAAGGAACTTTAGGGCCTCAGCTAATAAGTGGCAGCATCTCCTTAGAAAGGCAGAGGGTTCAGAGTTCTGGTCTCGGAGCATTTTGGCTTATGGCACAGCACCAAGAGGGTTGGCTGGACAATCCCCTCTTGTTGGCTGCTGCATGCTGCTCCTCTGGGGTCACAGAGCTTGCTGTCTGGTTCGGGGCCATGTAGCCAGGAGTATGGCTCTGTGTCGCCAAACCGCCAGTGTGGGTGTTTGTTGTTAGAACCTGATCAGAAAAGACTCAGGGTGTTGATTTTGGTTTGGGTGAGCCCTGATACACCTTTGTGTAGGTGCTTGTCCCCCAGGACCTGGGGGGTGTGGTTTGAGCATTCTTTGTGGTTTTGCAGCTGTCATCAGGGTTCACTGCCTGCTGGATTGTTGTTAGGAACCAGTTGTGTCTTGTTCTTTGTTGGCCATGGTGGCCCTAGCAGGTTGGGTCCCCTGGCATTATTGTTTTGCAACAAACGAGGTAATTGAGGAGGGCGTGCACGCTCCCTGGATTCCACTTTCTACCCTTCTCAAGTTGCTGACCTCTGCCTTTGGTGAAGGGGGAAGGTGTGCCCCCCTCCCTCTCTGATTTGTTGGTGGCAAGTTTCAGGAATAGGATTTTCCTCTTGTCTAGATCAGATATGGTGTCTTGTTGTGGAGCGTGAATTGGGTGGCCTTCTGGACTCAATCATCCTATCAGTAGGTTAAGTAGTCATGGGCAGGGCCATAGACTTTTGGTTTTCCCGCCAGGGGGGCGGTGTCAAAAAGAAACAGTCCTATTGTAATATATGGGGACTTTCACACCCAGGCCCCAGAGCAGCAGTGTAATCGGTGCCCCTGGTCATGGACAGGGTCGCTGCTCTATGGGCATATCACTTGCTCTGGCCTTCTTATTTTCAGGGGCATCCCTGGACTGGTCTCTGCTACTCGTGAAGGTTCAGGAATACCTGGGACCTAGATCATTCCTCCTGTACCTCCGCAGCATCAGAACTGTATGGGTCACGACTGGCTCTGCTCATGAGCCATATGAGTGGCCTTGTCTAGGAGCGCTTGCTGTAGAGTTACACCCGGGTTTCTAAGATGGGGTCTAGGTGTCTCTGACCTACGCAAATGTAGCCCCTGGCTCAAAAAGGGCCCACTTCGAAAGGGCAACATGCTTGTCTCCTAAGAGAAAAAAGACTTGGAAAAAGATGCAGACATCAAGTTGAATGAAGTATTTTATGTAAGGTATGTTTTCAGTGTGTGTGTTTTCAGATGGACTAATCCATCCAGCTCACCTGGACGATGGATGGAATGTTCAAAAGGGAAAAAACAATCGAACAGAATATCCCTGCCCAAGAATAGTGCGGGCCATGTTAGGTGGGTGATACGGCGTGATAACCGTGGGCCGGGCTGCATGTCAGGAACAGCCTGAGTACCCACGAGGCCATGTTGGGAGGTGACCCAATCCAGGATCTAGACCGGATTGGCACAGCAAGATCAAAGCGCTCGAACAGCATGCGCGGGGCTGCCTGGGCCAAAGATAAAAGATGCCCATTCTGGGCCGCGTGTGGGGGCCCGGCCTGAACCAGATGACCAGGCCGTAAACCTATGTCAGCCAAACCCATGTCAACCCAGCAAAATGGGCCCTGTGGTGAGGAGTGCAGAAAATCTGCTAGGCCTTGGCCGGGCGGGGCAGTGAAGAAAGCCATGGTGAAGCAGGAGGCAAAGCCGGGTAAGCCCCGGGCAGCTCCATCGGGCAGCCCTGATGAAGAAAAGCTCCAAGCTGCCACAGCAGAGCAGCCTGGTCTTTCTGCCACAAAGATATCAAACCACCATCTTCTTTTCCTGGTCCACTCATCTGCCAGGACTAACCACTATTTATCCATTCCCCGTATACTCACCAGCCAGGAAGAAAACTCCTACAACTAACTTCAAACTTCATGGTAGCATTGATTCCAGTATTCTCCACACCAGTCGCTCAGGAGTAGAAGTAGATTCAAACAACTACTGCCTCTTCTTATAATCCCTTGACATCTTGTGTTCCAGTTTTGCCTAAACTGAGAGCGAAATACCCAATAATTATTCTCAAATGGTCTCTTATTAACTTATTGAGAGCCTTCTGACTATCAACAGTTTGGGACACAAGATTCCTCCAATTGAAATCCCCGAAAAAGGAAAAGTTGCACCCTTGTCACCTTAGTCTAGTTTCACAGTCACTTGGCTGTTGGCAATGTGAGATATATCCTTTAAAAAAAGGATATATCTCAAAAGGGGATTTATGTATTAGTTGCTGTCTTAAATATTTCTCACAACTTCTTGGCTGATGGTAATGCTAATTTTGAACTTTTCCCAGTGGTTGTCTTAATATGAACTTCGCATAGCCTCTTGACTGTGGGTAGTATCGGTTAGAGACTTTCCACAGTGGTAGTTCGCCTAACATGTTTTGATATCCTCTTGACTGGGGGCAGTACTTATTATAAACCTTCCCCTCTTGTAATCCCTTATGAGGGAACTTTCCTCTTTGACACTTAGCTTAATTTTCTTTAACTATCTGATGTTCATTGAATAAGTTCTGCTTTGACTTATCAATGGTTCGGTAGTCAAAATTCTAGTTTTGTGACAGCTTTCGTGCATGGAGCACCCCTAGGTCAGCATTCACACTCTGCCAACTCACTGGTTCTTTGCAGCGTCTCTTGCTGGCTGTCATGCTTTGCGGCGGTGCTTCTGTATTCAGCCTGCTTTCTCTTCCGCCGTTGCAAGCCTCAGGTAAGATGTGCATTGGTTTCCGTGAGCGTCAATAGCTCCGTTGATATTCTGCGAATTCACCCGTCTGCCACAGGCTGCTCTGGAAGCACGTCTCCCTCTCAGCTGGGCTTCTTCTTAGTATGCTGCCTTCCGCTGTGTGTACGCTGCAATTCATCTGGTTTTTACCTCTTGGGGTGACTCCTGCTAGCGAGCCTTTCTTTGTGGCTGCCTCTACACCTCAGGTGATGCTAGCTTCCTCAGCTACAGGTCCCACAATGCAATTAATGGTTCCTCATCCTTCTTCCTCTGCTTCAACTTCATTCTCTTCCTCCTCTTCCTTCCTCAGTTGGGCCTCATCTTGTGTTTTAAATATTCCGCTCAGGTGCTTTAGTTGGTAACAACTAGACCACAGCTTTGAGTATTCACATTCTGAGTCCTCATTGCCTCCGAAGTCCCCTTTCCTGGTCTCAGTACTTTAAGCATTACGGGAACTGAAGTCCATAGAAGAATGTGTAACATGAAGTAGCTCCATATTATTTTCAATTAAGTCAGATTGTTTTCTAAATTGATAATTACGGGGAGCTTGTGGAAGCAGTCTGCAATTTCACATTAGGGAGAGGATTTCTCATTAAGACAGAATCATGATATTTCAAAGTTTTCATCTTTAATTCCCGAGTCTCTGAGGCACCAACATTGTTCTGTTTAAATTGGTATTCATAACAGGTTCTTTGAACATTGATATTAGCAGGATTGCTACATTGATAGTATGCCATTACATATCTGGGAATGATTACATCTTCATCCTCAGAAGAAGATGAATACCACGTCCCTCCTAGTGGAGTCAGCACTTACCCATGATAGCTGTTTCCTCCCATGTGTTCCATCCCCCTGATACCAACCCCAGGGTTAGGATCAGGTTGTGGCTGCCTTACCCTGGCCATATGGGAGGAGACTGTAGGCTGGGGTTTGGTGATGACTCCACAGGATTCATCACACTGCCTTGGAGGCCATCATCTGGGGCCTCAGGCTCCAGTTGGTGGTGTTAGGAATTGGGTAAGGGGTCTATTGCATTAGACCCACCATATGGGTCTCTCTGAGAGCCCTTCAAGGAACATTGGGTTGATGGAGCAGGTCCCCATTTAGATGGATCTCATGCTAGAGGAATGTTAGGGAAGGAAGGAGGGTTTAGAAAGGTTATTAATACAAATAAGGAGGGGTATCCATTGGGAACCCTATACACTCCACATTGGTGTCAGTGTCCAGGTAATAAGGTACGAACTCAGAGTGTAGTCCATCTCCTGTTAACAGCCATTTTATTTTACAGGTGCTGGTCCCCTCCCTATCCAGTTGACCTGGGGGTGGTGGTTCCCATGGGAACTGACCCTGACCTGAGCAAGTTAGGGTCGGGAAACAGGGGCTTCATAGAGGTGGCCTAGGTGGTTTGGCCAGGCACTTGGTACACCTTAAAGAATGAATGGAGTGATGAATGGAGTGGGTACAGGTCGGTTGTTTGTAGTTGTCACGTTAAAGATGTGGGAATATGGTGTGGCCAACAGGTAGTGCCCTCATTAATTTATAATCTATTATTGGGTTCTACCACTGGAATCGGCTGGGAGGACGCTCTGAACTCCATCAAGACTCTTCCCCACGCCATTATGGTGAGGAAAATTGGGGGCCTGCTTACCGTCTTTGGGTTCCTACCTTCTGTCTGCTGAAGGCCTCTGGTGTATTATCGCATTGTTGTAGTGTGTCATGTTTAGAACATTGGACCATGGTTGAGCGGGATCTCACTGAAAGTTTCCAGGCACTATTATGTTAGTTGTGTGGGGGGAAAGGGGAAGGCTGATCTCACACTGGGAATTTTGGGCAGTTGTGCCCAGTATTGTTCCAGTGGTTTTGGAGTGACATTTCCTTGAATTAACCTACTTCCTCCTTTGCCTCCCACCATGGATTATTCAGGTCCAATGGTAGCAAGTAGAATCTGCTTTGGCGACATGTTTGAAGTTGTGGAAGGGGTTCTAAGTCTCTGGACGTTTGGCTCCTGGTTCTTCTTACTTTTGGTGTCTGCTTCTTCAGCCCAAATGAGATGCAGCTCGAGGGGCTGCAGGCTGGAGGATACGATGACCTGTTGGCTTTTTTTGAGGTGGCAGCCTCTGGATAGGTCACTTTTGCCACAGTTCCCTTGTTGAGGGGATGTTTATCTCCATGATGACCATCTTTCCCTTTTAGGGGGAGGGTCATAGGAGCCCCTGCCTCATTTTCCTACCTCTTTGAAGAGCGCCTGCCCTGGTGCCACGTTGGCGCCCCAGGACCCTATCAGCCTTTTTGAAGCTCTTTTGGTTCCCCGTTTTCAATGGTTGGTATGTAAAACCTGAAGGTGTCTCCCTGACTAGTCCCTCAGGGTCTGTCATGCAGGTGGCCAGGACATGACCATCGCTATTGGATCCAGTTCCTGTGGGTGGACCAGTGAGGGAGGATCACCTGGATGGGGGGGCCCTCGGGGAGTGGAAGTCGGACACCAATGGGTGAGACGCAGTATCCCCCTTCTGACGCGAACACTTTTGCATATTACGAAGGACAACGGACTAACACTCGAGCCATTTACCTTATATGTCCCAACACCAGGGTCAGGCAAAGTCAGGCAATTGACCAGAACCGCAAACACCGGAAGGCCCTTTCCCTTCCCCACAGGGATAAAAGATGGAGCACCAGAGCACAATATGAGCAAGGCAGACCATATGACGTTTGTTTGTTTGTTTGTTTATTTATTTATTGTGCGCGCCAGACCCTGAGGTAGCAGGGCGCATGAGACAAGGAGATTTACAGCTTGGTTACAGAAGTTTACAAGTTACAGAACACGGAAAATACAAGAATTTCTTGGGTGGGTATTGCACACATTAAACAGAGTGCAGCAGATTGTGTGAGTCATGAAAATTCACGAGAAATGAGGAAAAAAAGTGGGTCTGCTGCGAGTAATCCTCAGCAAGGGAAGGAATAACAGCAACGGGGGAAAAGGGACTGTTATACAGGAGTGGGGGGATGGACTCAGTCACCTTGGCAGCCATCATTGCCATTTTACAGGGCAAGGAGTTGGGGCAGTTTTAGGGTCCTTCCCCAGTGGCAGTGGAACACAACAAGCAGGGTGACACAGGGGGAGGAGGGGGCCTCACATAGCCCCCTCCATCAAGGCCTAGGAAAACTAGGAAAAAAATGTAGCTCCCAGAGCAGCATTTCCCCCTGCTAAAAAGAGGAGAGTGTAGAACGGCAGCTTCCCCCACATTGAGGGTAATGAGTGAGCTACCTGTCCCCATGCAAGCAGCAGGTGGCGGGAGCAAGGCAGCTAGCACCTGCATTACCAGAGCAGAGAAAGGGGTGGGGGGCAGGAGGCTCAGCTAACCATTTCAACTCTGCCAGCCACAGCCAGCACATGGGGTAATGCCCTGGGGCAATATAAATGGGGACACTTTAGCAACTCCTTGTGGGTATGGTGTAGCAGGACAAGCAGGCTCCTGGGGGGGAGAATAATGGTCAGGAGATGGGCTTCGGGTGGGGAATCTCATCGACTTGTCCTAAGGAGGTGGGATAGGTTGCCCCCCGGAGGGAATTATGGGAATTGACGGGGTGAGACCCCACAGCAGGGCTGGGCAGCTACTGGCAGGTTGTGGTGAACAGAGACATATGGGATGCCCTTATGGCACCCATGGGTGGGGGTACAACCCTGTACCCCTAGTGTATGTTTTTGGGCATCAGTGTGTGGCCCACAGAGCATGGTAGGGGCTGGTGGCAGCTCCATGCTGAATTCGACAGATGATATGATATGACATGGCATTTATGATATGACTTGGCATTTATAACATGCCTGTACACAAGTGTCTCTAGGTGCAACAAGACAAGGAAGGGGAAACGAGGGAGGACAAAATAATGATCTTACTAGGCCTTGTGTCATTCATATCGTGCAAGTGCGGGGAAGATGGAAGGGGAGAAGTGCCAGAGGGAGGGGAAGGGGAGGAGAAGTGCAGTTAACACACAAGTGCAGCCAGTGGGTGGCTCATACATGCAGTGAGAAGGGACTGTAGGGTTGCAGATACAGACCCTCAAGCGCCGGGGAGCCCAGAGGCACTGCGAGGGCAACTGGACATGCAGGATCCTGGGCCGGAGTTCGGAGGGTGGCCAGGTGACCAGTGTGAGGAGCAGTCAGGTGCTTCAGCAGGGGAGAGGAAGAGAGAAAGGAAGGTTTTGAGTTACTTCTGGAACCAGAGGTAGTTCTGCTCAAGTTTGAGAGAGTCAGGGAGGCTGTTCAAGAGGGAGGCCCCAGCGTAGGAGATTGATCTGCCCCAACCTCTGCTTGGAGAAGTATCTGACCCTCAGAGAGTTGGAGGTGGATGAGCGGAGAGCTGGAGAAGGAAGATGTTCTGAAAGAGAATGTTGGAGGTAGAGCGGTCACAGGAAGCCTTGTGGACAATCCAGAGGGTCTTGAAGTTGATTCTTGCAGCCATGGGAGCCAGTGAAGAGATTTCAGAGCTGGAGAGGTACGATCACTGGGCTTGAGTCCCAGGACAAGTCCAGGACAAGTCTTGCAGTCCTGTTCTGGATAAGTTATAAAGGACAAGGAGTAGAGTGTGGGATGTATTTACCCACCCAGCAGTACTTCCCCACTTCACCAAGCTGCACTTCAGTAGAACCAGCAACATGGCTGCGCTGGCTCCTGTGAGCACCATTGCCTGACACCAAAACTGTGTTTTGCAGCGACAAAAGGAGGGCTGCACTGTTTTGCCAAGTGCCATTGGGCAAGATGGAACAGGACGCACCCAGAGAAAGACTACTATGGTGTGTTCTTGTTTGTCTCAAAGAAATGGAGTGAAAAAGCAGCGCTGCTTTGCTGCAAGCCAAAATTTCATATTGAAAAAGGGAATATTTCACCTTTAAAATGATGCCGCTCTGATGCCATTTTTCCCTGTTCTTCATCACACTACCTTTATCAAAAAGACCCTGTCATGCCCAGCCATGTTCACATTGTGCTCCATCAGAAAAGAGCCTTATTCCTGAATGACAGGCTGTGCCAAACAAACCTGAGAAAATCAACAAAAGCTTTCCTTCAGCTACACGGGAAACGCTTACAGTTTGCTACAAAATGTCAAAAAAATCACTGCTTGAAATGAAAATCATAGCTTTATCTGCACATGTCAATTTCATGAAGACTTTTGCCTTGTACAGACTGTTGTGACAAACAAGCTGACTACAGCTACAAAACCATGTGGTTTTCCAGATGGAAGAGCAAAACCGAATTTGAAAGGAATATGACGGCTTTCACCACATGTGTCAGAATGGGCTTTTACAAACCAAAGGAAAAAAAATCCTGTTTTAAAAAGTACAATGTTGAATGAAAGCTTGTCCTTGCCTAGCAATGTAAAGGGGTTTGTTGCTGGGGAAACATATACAGGCTGTTTTATTCAACAGGCTTGTTTTGATTCAGGACAAAATAAAAGAAAAATAAAACTGTTAAACTGCATTGGCTGAATTTTGCAAGTTCCAGGACAGGGTTTTCCCTGCTGGCTAAGCTAAGGCTTCCCCCGAATGGAGCCACCATAAACTTCCAGGATACCTGGATGATAATCGCTAGTTTGGAAAACTTTGATTGACCAATACAAAGAAAATTCACATACTAATCAGACTTGGGTCTGGGCTGAGCCATCTTACAATGGAACTTCTAGGACACAGATGTGCGATGTAAAAAATCACACTTTCTCGTAACATTAACCAGAAGCTTCAAAGGAAATCTCAGTGACAACCCTGGGTTGAGGGGGTAGCCTTGGAAAGGCATGCCCATATATGGGGAACAATAATGACATTTGCCTCCAAGGACTATTTATTAATAAAAATGTGAAAAGTTAACTGTTTAAATGTGCTTTTATGGGCTTTAATTTAAGATCACATAGACTTCACTGACACATGGGGAATATAAATTGCAGATAATTGGGTATTATAAGGGAAGTATCCATGATACCATTACACATTTTAATACTTACATCCCTGACGATAATCCAGACACGGGTGCAAAGTTATAGGCTGAATCTTTCATACTCAAAAGGACTAAAAAGTATTAGAAGGGCAAAACAATGTCTTACAGATTGTAGAGTTGGACTGGTATGTTCTGCATAAAATATGTAACCCTCTTATGTGATTTGTTAAGATACTTCAACTGTATAAATGTACCATTTGTGGCAAAATTGGATTTTAGCTAAGGTAACTGTGGGAGGTTTTGAACTTTGTAAATCTGACATCCTGCCCTTGAAATCCAACCAGCTGAGAGCGAGGCAGGGACTATAACCCCCGACCAATCGAGTGGTTTATAGGCATGCTTAGCTAAGCCTGCCCTACTATATACTTCTATGATGTCACTATGCATTACAAATAAGAGTCCCTGACATGACTCTAGACACACTCTCTCCTGAATTTCCTGCAGTTGTGTTCCTGATCTGCTCCATTCATCTAGCTGATTCCAGATTTCACTACAAGGCCAAAGCATTGCTGACCCTACTCCAGAAAGGTCAACGCATTGCTGATCCTGTCCCAGCAAGGCCATTGATCCAGAAAAAAATCCACTAAACTCCCATTAAAAAAGGGAAAAGCGGTGGTACCTTTTGCATCTGGAAATCAGACCACCTTCCTGCCCACTACCTGCATGCCCACTGCAACCCTGCCATCCAGCTGTCTTTGCCATCCGGTGACCCGAATCGCCCAGCTGTTTGCTGTAAGGCGCGCCCGCCGTGTGGTGACCAGACCCAGTTGGCTGATCCATAATTCCAAACCTAAGCGTGCATTGCGAGTATCACCCCATCACAGAGAACACATAGTCTCCCCGTCTTGACCCTTTTGTCTGTATTACACTCTATAAGCAATCCTATTTATACCCTGGTAACTTGTTAAAACTGTTAGAATTCTCTGTGCACCCTGTCCTTCATTTCTAAGTGCTAGCGCCATCTCTCTTTTCATTTCTGTCTGGTGTAAATCCTAAGCCCTTAGTTATATTATGAGTAATCAAACTAATTTCCAGTTAAAGTTGAGCACTGGGGTGATAAGCTTGACCTTGCGAATCAACCTTGGAGCTTGCTGTGTTCCTCTTTAACAATATAGTCTAGATAATATAGTTTAAGTAACATTTGCCTTTTTTTCAAAACCAAAGTTTTCATTTTAACTGCTCTATTTTTCCTAAAACTGAACCCCATTCCACCCTGAAAATCACATCCAAATCTTCATCTAGCAGCATTCTTTCACTTTGATATTGTCCCTGTGATATACATCTGTCCCCCAGACCATAAACCGCATTGCGATTTTCAGTATTTCACCAGTTTTATAAAAAACCGTTTGGGTCATTTTAAACGGGATGTGAGAAAATTGCAACTTTCCAACGTGTCATTCGGCTGCAGCATGTTCTAACTTTCCACTCATTTTTGAATTGTATGCTTATTGTTGATCCATTGCTTTGTGATTGCTAGTGTTTCTGCATTCCTGTTGTTGGGAGAAATCATATTTGCCTCACACATTTAAACGCACATTAATTATTTATTTGTCCATTTTCGAGTGTCATTTCATGCCTTTGCAAAGGGTTTAAAGCCTCTCATTCTGTGAAGGAAGGTCGGATTTTGATTCTGATTTCTGACCCTTATTTCTGGCTACCTGATGCTTCTTTCTATCCACTCAATCTGATTAATTTGTGGTTGAGGGAACATTGCAGGGGGAAACCTTACCTAGGGTGCTATCTATCCTAATTCAAAAAGGGCTCCTACTCACTTGTGCTTTGTATATATTCTAGGAGAAGGTTAACCAAGTGCATTGCTTCCATTTTCATTGTAATTATCACCCCATTGGTGATTGCTGCCCCATATTAAAATTATATAATTTCCTTTGAATCTTAAAGCACATAAAATATTGCATTTTCACCAACCAACCTGGTTTATGGTCCATTGTGACCCGGGGTATTTTAAAAAGGGGATGTGAGACGAGTTGTGTACCATTTCAAATTGAATCCGCATAAAATAAAGACAAAGGCATCTCAGTTGTGCGCTACATACTAGGCTGAGACCAAGGTGTGTGTTGCCCAATTGAAATCCTTAACAAGAGATAGGAAGATTTAGAAAGAGGCTGTTGCAATAGTCCATCCTAGAGAGGACTAGAGCTTCTGGGGGAAAGTCAGAAAAGGAAGAATACCTCTGAGGAGGTGCAGCTTATAGTTTGAATTCTTAGAGATGTGCGGAGAGAAGGAGAGGGTTGAGTCGAAAATGACACCAAGGTTCTTTGCCTCACAGGAAGGAGCAGGAAGCGGGCCCATAGTGGCCGACCAGAGAGAGGGAGGAAAGGAGGCAACCGGTGTCCCAATGAGGAGGATCTCAGTCTTGCTGGCATTAAGGCAGAGATCATTGGGGGCACACCCTTCCTGAATTGCGGCCAGACAGTCTGGTATGAGAGGAGAAGAAGAGGTGGCTGAGGGGAGCCTGAAAGAGACCTGAGTGACATCTGCATAACATTGAAAATTGGAGCAGAAAGTAGGGATACGGTGGGCAAGAGGTGCCAGGTACTGGTTGAATAGCCAGGTAGAGAGGTTAGACCCCTGGGGAACACCACAAGTAGAGAGAAGTAGAGAGAAAGATAGAAGAGAGGGAATACCCCAGTTATACCTGAGAGGTTCTAAGAGTATCCTCCATTTTGGGATACCCAGGCTCTGGGCCTGCCATAGGAATCAGTAGATTCCTGATAGAAGGCAAGATGGCCCATGTGGCCTCCTGGTTCCTATTGCCTGTTACCTTGTTTTCCCAAAGTCCTGGTAAATCCTGACTCTGTCCCTTCTCCTGACTGGCTGTTGGGTGGAAGAACCATATATGGTAGTGTGGGGAAGTCCTTGGCTGATTGGCTGGAAAGTGACTGTATGTTGTGGGTACACCCATGGGGAGGGACTTGTGTGATTAGAGTGCGTGACCAATATGCATTCTATGTTATGGGTGTCTGGTTTCTGTGTGTGTGACAAAAAGAATGAGACCGCCCTGCCTGAAATTGACACGAATGCTGTGTGGTGTGCTGAAGGGCTGGGTGCTTGCCCCAATCCACATTCCTTGTTATGGGTGTTTGGGTTTGGGGGAATAGCCTGAACGCCTGTGAGCCTGATTGAACGCCTGCCTGCATGAATGCCCTTCTGTGTGATTGGCTGACTGAGCTTGGCACAGCCAGAGTGAATGAGGGACAGATGTGTATATCTGGGGACCTCTCACTTATCAATTTCTTCAGAAGCTGAAGTTGAAACTTGAAGCTGCTTATCCTTGAAGCCCAGCTGGAAGAGGAAGAATTGCTGCTGCTTTCCTTCGAAGAAATCTAAAAGCTGTCGAGTCTGTCAAGGACTGATCCGAGAGAGGACCTGGCTAGGAGACCACTCCCTGAGGTACGAGGGAGCATCATGCAAAAGCCGATCTTCATTGAGATACCCTGGAAGCCAGTCCTGAAAGGCTGTCGACCGGAGAAGCTGTCCACTATAATTTTGAAGTAAAGCAGCAGAATTTCGAGGCCATTGAAGTCCATTGCCGTCGACCGGGGTTCAGAGCATTTCCGTAACCGCTGAAAGCTAGTCGAGTCGTGTTGCCTAGAAGCAGGGACAGCTTGATGCCGTGCTGCTTGACGACTGGATCCGCAATGCTCCACTTTGCGTAAGAACATTGAATGAAGGGCTCCCTTTCCATCACTGTCGACCACTTTGTGCTACCGGAGAAAGTCAAGGTCGTTGGCTACTGAGGAAAGTCCCACCACCAGAAGCCAACAAAGACATCCCGAGGACACTGACGAAGTGACGAGCCGAAGTCCAGCCCGCGGTCGAATCCCAATCCCCACAGCTATCCCGGAGTAGGTGCTGCGGCACCGACAGGCTAGAGGACCGCCGAAGCATTTCCCGACACTCGACGCCCGCTGCTGGGCCTACATCCACCACTGAGTCTTCTTTGGAGCACCAAACTCTTTGCACTGAGGAGGACCGCATGTCACAAATTCACAAGACTTCCACGATCGATCGTCGAAGAGCACTGCGAAGGTCGAAGCTGCAGTCTCGATGCAAGTGTTCACCTTACTTCGAGGAATCGTGATGCCCTTTGGCTCCTGCTTTAAAGGAAGTCCACTCTCTAGGGATCCGTTGATGAACCAATGAAGATACTTTTCTAACTCAGGTACATTGGGGTAGTTGAACATTTTAACCAGGAAACAAGACTCTTTAAACAGTAATGGACTGGGCTTGTTAATACTCTTTATTACAGGTTGACCAGGTGGGGGTGGGGGGAGATCTTCACTCAGAAATGTGTCTTAGTAGCAAGAGAACCATTCTGTCATTGTTTAACCCAACATGTCTTCCTTCCTTTGATCTATGCTGTAGCACCTTGCTGCATGATTTGTATGCCATTATAACTGTCAGCAGTTGATGCATTTTAAAGGAGTCAGTAGCTAAGTGTGGTACCACATAGACATTGTATATATTTGCCATATTAGAATTGCCAGGGTACAAAGTGTGTTATTAATTGATGTATATATTTTGAACCTTATTTCCATATAAAGAACTGTTAGCACATAACATAGTGTGTGGACATTCCTTTGTGGGGGCATGGGGACTACACTGTATTTAAGAACCAGCCTGCATCACCTCCTGAGAGCATAAGCCTTGGTTGCTTGTCCATTCTACCATATAGAAAATCTGGGCTGGGGTGCTCTGTGCTTCTACTTTGCCATATAGAGGTCAGGAGTACATATACCCCCCTCCAGTCTTTACACAATGAAATCTAGAGATCTGAATCAGATCCGTTCATCAACAAGGCAAAAAAGAACAATTCAATAAACATTTGCATGCAGGCAATATACCATACCATGCTGGTGGTACCCCGGCCAAACAATACAAAACCACAGACTGCAATGGACATTTTAAAAATAATTTTCCTAGATTCTCTGACACATTATACAAGGTTGTCTACCTTGCACAAACAAGCCATTCGCCCAGACATTTGAGTTTAAAATAAAATACCCTCATAATATAAATACTGATATAATACCAGATTGGGAGTGGGACCAAAAATAAACATTTGTCCCAGCAACAACAATATGGATCCTCCTAAAACAAAACTAAACATTAGCAAACAACGTAGGTACAATTGTATACATCTTTCAATGTTTTGTCATTATTCCCTGAGTGCCTCATTACAATATCTTTTGTAAACATTTTTATAAACATTTCTTAGTACCAAAAAGCAAACATGTGGCCGAACATTTGAGCTGAAAATAAATATCCCTAATGTCAAATGCTTGTTGCATAACAATGACTCAATAAATACACACAAACATACACAATACATGTAATGAGGATGAAACTGTTCCTTCAAATGCAAGGTGAGAATGAGATTGTGTCCCATGCAGCGGTAAGCAACAGAAGACTAATGTGCTTGAAGATGTTTTGCTGTAACAGATTAGGACCAAGAAGCCCTCTGCCGCAGCAGAAAACCTATGGAGCATCTGTGCTACAAAGCCTTTCTGCATGGATTCATTGAAGCAAATGTCTGAATTACTTTATCAAAGTCCACAAAGTCAGTCAGCACCCTTTCGGTACTTAGGAAGGCTAAATTTGAAAGTCTCTCTTCGCCAATTGTTAACTTTTGATCAACTTAAGCCTAAAACCTCGTTCTGCAATAACACTCTTTACAGGTAAAGTGAGAAATGTTCTGGACAAATTAGAAAGGTTTGGGTAAACACCCTGCATATCATTGGCTATCAAGAAAGGAAGCGCATTGTTTATTATTAACTGCTTGTTGTCAGAGAATGTTTCCCCATACAGTGCACAAAAAGAAGAATACTCTTCCACAGCATCGGGGGCAGAGACATCACCTGTATAAAATGTAGCCAACTCTTTCAATGCGCCAGAATTATCTGACCTAGTAAAATGTTTAGGATCCAGTGCTGAGAATGTATGCACAGTATTTCTAAAATCTCAAAACCTCACTGTCATCTGAGCAATGAAGGTATCAACAAGAGCACAGAAGGTTTCTACTTTGATTGCCTGCCTCCCACTCTCTCAAGGATTATCATCAGCTGCTTCATCATGAAAGATTGTCTTAGCCCTCTTCCTTTTTTCTTGAATGTGTGTTGATGTCCCACACTCTTCAGCCATGTTTCTAGCATCTGTTTGAAACCGATCAGCTATATCATCTGACCGAAGCTTCTATAGTTCCTTACAGCATGTCACAACCATGTGTTCTGCAGTTACAAAGTCAAGTGTACTACTTGCAAATATGTTGACAGTGTAAGCACAGTTTGCAGTACTGTGTGCCAAACACATATTAAGAATTTAAACTATAAGGTTTCAATTGTGTTACAGAGCCCCTGTGCATCCCAAAGTGCTTTTGCATTTGCTTTTGGGATGCATCCAGTGGATTTACGGTACAAGGCTGTGCTAACTGGTTAAATGTTTTATTTCACAGAATCTACTGCCCTTTTACGACTAGTCCATCTAGTGTCAGATTGCTTTTTTTAATGTGAAGGCTGTGTCCTGTAGGTCATGCTCCTGTTGCTCTTCCTGCAGAACCTTCAAGTGAGGCAGAATGCCAGTGAGGAAAGTGTACAGTGCCTCAAATGTACCAGAAAATAACTTTCCTTTTATACATGACTGTGCATCATCAATCAGCATAAGGTTTAAATTGTGCGCACAACAGTGAACATATATAGCTTTGGGCGAGACTACTTTCACAAGTGCTTGCAGTCCAGCCACACACCTGGACATAATGCTTGCACTATCATACCCCTGCCCACGAAACATCAAGTTCCAGGGACTCTAAAGTCAACGCCAATAGTTTATAAAATTCTGCTGATCCTGCTCCAGGGAGTTCAGCAAATGTTACAAAATGTTCGGCTGCATGACCAGATGATGATGTAAGAGATAAAGAAAATGGATCAACTCTGTTGACATCTATTTTAGAGTCAACAATGAAACTATAGAATTTGTCTGTATTAACTTCTACAAGGATAGCGTGCATTGTCTCTTTCACTAGTGCACTAATGAAATCATTCTGGATGTCATGGCTCAAGTAGGTTTCATTCCGCTTAGCATGAACAATATGCTGTGCTAAACACTGTCATACTTGGAAATCATCTTGAGTAACTCCAAAAAATGTCCTTCATTGGACGTACTCCCCAATCCTGCATGTTGTCTGTGTCCACAGAGAGGCATCCCTGGCTTGGTTAGATAAAATATAGCATCAAGCAGTCATCTTAGAATACCACAGCTTTTCTCCATCTGTTCCTTTTTAGCTTGTAGTAGTTCAGAAACAATAGTTCTATCCTGGCTAATTCTAAATGTGGCTATGTGTAGCTGTTTGTCAGCTTCACAGTGTATCTTTAAATGTTCATGCAGTACCATTTCTTCTGTTCCTTTTTTTAAATTGGAAAAACCACAACTAGGATCAGACCAAACCTTTGAAAAGTGCTCATTTCTTAAAAATCAGCAAATAGCAAACATGCAAAGCAAAAAAGAAAGTTACTTCTAGGAGAATACATCAACCACTGCCTTACTACAGAGAATCCACCTTCAACCTTTTTTATACCACACTGGAGTAAATCTTCGAAGATTGGAGTCATGTGGACATTTTTTATAGCCATCTTTTAATCCACGTTAACATGAACCAGCTGCAAGAAGTGCTCGAACTAAAGGTGTAGACATTGCCCTGCTCTGAAAGAGGTATGGATCGGCGGGGTAATCTTGCTGCATAGCAAGTGTGACCTGCATTTTTACATTCCCACTGCATTCCCCAATGTCTGCAGTATCCATGTCTTCTTGTATTACTTGTGTGCCAACATTGATATCTTCAACAGTTTCAGTGCAATCAGCAGTGGTGTGACCAAGCTTAACTTCAGGCAGGGTCTGAGTGATCAGGCTGAGGAACAGTGTCTGCTGAGTGATCAGGCTGGGTAACGCCTCCCCATATAATGGCCTGGCCGCCTCCCCACATATTCCCAGCACACCTCACCCAGCGCCCGGCACTAAATTCACATGACGCAGCACCAGACTACAACATCACACAGTCTCGGCCACCTAGCCTAGCCACCAGACTCTGCAATCTCAGAAATTGATCACTTCCTAGGTATTTACTCTGCTCACCCACACCCATGACGACTAGAAACACCAGATTAGGCACCCACACTGCACCACTACCCCATACTAAGATGAGCATAGGAACTGCCCCTCTCCCCCCACCACCACAACATGCCTCTACACTACTTCGCACTAAGACCCTCACTACCACGCACCACAACAAGCACACTTCACCCCATGCTAGTACAAACAAAAACATCAAAGGCACACAACACCCACCTCTTAAATGTGCACTACTGAACGTACGCTCCCTACCTGCACATGCCCTTGAGATAAATGATCTTCTATCCACACTTAATCTGGACTTACTTTGCATCAACGAATCCTGGCTCAATGATGCCTCCTGCCCAGCCATAGCACTAGCCCTACCCACAGGCTACACCATCCTTAGGCAAGATAGATGTGATAAGATTGAAGGGGGAGTCGCCCTTATCCACAAAGACTCACTATCCATCAGATTAGGAGACCATAGTACATGGGGTGGTAATGCTGATATCCTATCAGCCAAGCTTACGCTCTCCCCCAATAATCTAATCAACATCCACATCCTATACAGACCTCCCGGACTCCCAGCTGACTTCCAAGAGCACCTCTCCCATCGACTCAGCAACAACATTAAAAAGTCCTCCAAAATCCTTCTATTAGGAGACTTAAATTTAGGATACAATGATCCTAAGGATAAATCTGCCGCAACCCTAGCTAAAGAACTCGCAGACTTTGGTTTCTCCCAAAGAGTCCTCACCCCTACTCACTCCAAAGGCCGCACCCTTGACTTGGTCATGGATTACAACTGTGCATCCAACATTACCTCAAACACCGCCCTTCCTTGGACGGACCACACATGCATCGAATTCCTCATCCCCACCAACCCTAAACCTAAGACTCTCACCCACGCACCACCTGCCACAATAAGAAGTTCTAAAAAACTCAACACAGACAACTTGCGTCCCCACCTTAAAAGCCCCTGCCTAGCACCACCTTTCTCTCAGGACCCAGATATACTATCAGCTATCTTCAATGATACTCTCACCAATGCCAGAAACTCTATAGCCCCACTTGAAAGCAAGAAGGAAAAAAAATCATTTCACTGCAACTCTTGGTTCTCGGAAAAACTCCAAACCCTCTGAGCTCAAAAGCGCCAGTCGCTAAAAAACTGGCAAACGGATCTGAGTGATCTAAATAGAGCCTCTTCAAACAAATAGCCCTCCAATATACAAAAAGCCATCTTAGCAGCAAAATCCAACTCCTTCAATGATAGGATCTCAAAGGCCAACTCCCAAGCTAAAGAACTATTCGCAATCTTTAATGAATAAGTCACTGCTCCGGCTACCGCTGACGAGATAACTAAAGACAAAGCCTGGTGTGCCAGCATTCAGTCCGCCATGCTCAACAAAATAAAACTCCTCCAGAACAAAATCCAAAACCACTGCAAAGCCCCCCCAAACCAAAAAACCAACTGTCACTGAACCTGAGGTCCTTAATCTCATCAAAAACCTCAAACCATCCCTCTGCAAAGCAGACATTTGCCCTCCCAAAATCATCAAGGAATGCGCCAATGACCTAGCACCCATGATTACTGCCTTCATTAACGCATCTTTCCAAACAGGAACTGTCCCAAACAATCTCAAGGAAGCCTGGGTGCGGCCACTTCTAAAAAAGGCCACACTTGACCCAGCGCAACCCAACAACTACAGACCGATAACGACAGTCCCGTTCCTCCTAAAAATCCTCGACAAAGCAGCTCACATCCAGATCCAATCATACATAGAAGCTAACTCCATACTAGGCAAAAGACAATTTGGCTTCCTTGTCGGGCATGGAACAGAATCTGCCTTATTAGACCTAAAAAATCAAATCTCACAGATCATGGACAAAGGCAAACCTGCCTTGCTCCTCCTCCTCGATCTATCAGCTGCTTTTGACCTGGTAGATCACCAAACACTCACCACCCACCTCACCCATGCAGCCCATTTCTCTAATCAAGCAGCATCCTGGATCACTTCCTTCCTTGAAGGAAGAGCCATGAAGGTCTACTCCGACTTAGCTAACGCAGATCCTACCACTATAAAACTGCGGTGTCCCCTAAGGATCTTGTACAGCCCCCACCCTCTATAACCTCTTCACAAAACCCCTCTTCGACCTACTTGATTCCATGGATGTTGCATATACAAACTATGCAGATGACACTCAAGTACTTATACCCCTATCTGGACTCTATCACCAAGACGCCACAGCCCTTTACAACATCTATGCCACTATCCAAGCTTGGATGGCAATCAATGGGAAATTCTCATCCTGGGCCAGTCAAACACATTATCGAAACTAAGCCCCCAATACAACAACTTCAACATAGACAACTCAACCATCTCCATATCATCCTCTGTCAAGACTCTAGGTGTTCACATTGATGCAAATCTATCGATGACCAAACAAGTCAGCGCCATAGCCTCTGCATCAGCGTTCAGCACCAAACTCATCAATGCCATTAAACCCTACTTATCCACCCCCAACCGCTTGGCCATAGCTAGAGCAACTATAGGAGCCAAACTGAATTATTGCAACACCCTTCTAGCTGGCACCTCCGCCAAAAACATTCACAGACTGCAAACCAAACAAAACAATGCCCTCAGAGCCACCATGAGCATCCCTAGAAGAGACCATATATCCCACGCCAGACGTGAAGCCCGGTGGCTCCATGTCAAAGACCGTATTACTATGAAAATCCTCACCATCACTCACAGGTGCATCAACAAAACCGCTCCAGCATACCTATCTGAAGCAATATCAAGGGCCACATCCACTCGCCCCACCAGAGCTCAGTACACCAACCAGCTACACATACCACGCATAAGGAGAGCCACAGCGGGAGGTCTAGGCTTCTCCTATATTGCACCAAAACTCTGGAACTCACTCTCTGCCACCCTTAGAGCTGAAGCTTCCATCTCTGTCTTCCGCAACAACCTCAAGGCCACTCTCCTCAACTAGCAAGTGGAGGACTGCCTCCTCCACTTCTGCCATGTATATTGTAATATAACACAAATGTAATATAACTATATTGTAACCTGTGTATATACTGCTAATGACTATGAATATTGCAACATGTATATATATATATATATATTGCTAATGACCATGTAACTTAGTAACTAAGCTTTGTACTGTAACAAGTGCCACAATGTCCTTGGGCTGTTGTGCGCTATATAAATACGAATAAAACAAACAAAACAAACAAAACGGTGTCTGTTGAGTGATCAGGAGTCAGACCCTCTGTAGATTCAGTAGAGCATTGTTGATGCTCAGGAATGTAAGTGCATGATTGGTGATCTGTGGAATGTATCGCGATAGGAGGAGAAGCTGTAGACAGATATTCATCACCAGAAACACGAGGGACAGAATGAAGGGGGTTTTCCTGCTGAGTTCTGAAAGCAAAGAATGAAAGAATCGTGTAACTGCAATAACATCATTTAGTGGTCAAAACGTTGGCATTACTTGAATGGGCAATAACTTACCTTTGCTGCTGCTTGAACCTTTGGGCTGGATTCTTGAAAGCAGACAAAATATCTTGAGAGGATTTTCCTGCTTCGGCAAGTTCACGTTTGCTGACCTGTTTTCGTCTTGTGGCTCCAGAATGTTTTTATTTTGATGACTCTGGATTCATGATGCTGCTCTACTCCCTGCTTATGCAGAAAGAGAAGGAAAGCAACACAGATTAGTGCATGTCTTCATTAAGTTTAGCAATGATTCAAGTTGAACTGGAACAACATTGTCTCTCTCTAATAAAGTTATGGGCTAAATACAATGTTACATTCATTATTGAGCAATTTCCTAGAGCAGATTGGGCCTAGCCCACCCCTCCACACAAAGGTCAGATGTTAATGAGGATCCTTTCCAATTCTAAAATTAGCAGCAGTTGCTAATATTGCTTCATGCATTACTAGTAACAAACCACCAAGCCTGCCAGCAGGAGAGGAGAAAGAAACCCTGCCACTCAACTAGTGATTTAGCTGAGCATGGCAACGAGAACGGGCACATCTATGCCCTGGCTCTGCCCCCATATACTGTGGGCCTATCTATGCATATACTAATGAGGCCCCCATGCCATACCCTATCCCCTTTTAGGACTTGAGCCCTGTTCATTTACTTAACATTTAAGACCTGAAAAATGCTTAGTTCCATTCCATTCTCAAGTCCTCCCATGTAAATAGGCTGGACCGCACAACAAGGCTGGCAGATGCAGGGCAAGCTCGGACTGGCCTATAGTCATAAGTCAATAGGCAATGGCTGAACCAAAAATGTAAAATGCCAGTGTGTGCCATTTGTTTGGGTCGAAATAGAGCACTTCTATGTGGACCAGTTTGATGTTACTACATAATGGGGCTGGTATTCTTGACCAGTGTTACAGAATAAATATTCTTTAAGATGCACAATTTGCATCAATTTTCATCAATATCCTCCCTCTTGGATACTACTCAAACCGACTTTCACAAAAGGAATGAATTGCCATTTGCAACTGCAATTAAGGAATGGGTTGCAGCTAAAACATGATAATCTATCACTTAATATGTCCACATGCAGACCTGTCTAGTGACTGTCCCTGGCAGTGACACAGTCACTGCACATCAAATGATTGCATGTTTTGTGACCCGTGCGTGGTGGACCTCTCTCCGAACGACCTAGGCTCGCCCCTTTCCCCTCTGCCATGATTATACCTGCCACTGGCTGGAATCATTATGGATGCATCGTTTACAACAGTACACTGACATATGAATACGAGAGCAATTTAATGTGAGTTTGACGGCAGGCTCAAATTAAAACACACTGTGACTTTATATTAATGGTAAAAGAAATAAGCCATTCGTGCAAAGTCACAGCACAGCCTGAGCGTGAGAGTTCCCACCCAGTAGCATATATATATATAAATATATATATCCAAGAGAGCGAGCTGCTGCAGAACTTCCAACTTCGACAATGACAGAAATAATACGTATGTGTAGAGCAGCAGCCAAGTGCCCCTGCAGGAAGTCCCGCCCCATTCACACCTATATGCTGGAAGCCAGAAATTGTGCCATGCATGACACCAGCGATTGTGACTATTCCCCGGAGAATCTTTGAGAAAAGTTATCCACTAAGAAAACCCTACCTGATGTATCCCTGAAGAGATGAGGAGATCCCCGAAGGAATATGAAAATGAAAGAAAGAGAAGTTGGTGACGTCACAAGAGATGAGCATGGCACACTAAGAGGACTGGCTGAAGAAGAGAATGTATAGACCTTATAGAATCTGATGACGAAGTAAAGAATCGAGTAAACTTTCAAAAAAATATTTCTCCCTCTCTGCAGCTCTGCTGCGAGGGAGTGTGCATCTGCACGAAGATCCAGTCATCCGAACCACACAGAAGCGATCCGGTGCTCCTCCATTGCTGCACACGTGGAGGGAAGAATAAGCTGGCTTTGAAATGGCCGCTATGGTTGCTCAGGCAACAACCAACAACTAGCTGGTGCGTGGTAAATTCACCGCTGCTGGCCCGGCTTTCGATAGGCTTCCTCAGCCTGCCAGCTCCTCTCCTCCTGCCTTAAAGGGAGAGGGATTAGGTTGGCAGGTGAAGCCGCCAGGAGAAGGCTGGTGAAAAGGCCTTTTTCACTCGATGCAGCTCTCTGCTGCTCGATGCTGTAGGACGCTGTAGCCTGCTCTCCTGGACAAGGTAAGGATCATGTTGCAATCACAGGCATCATCCGATCCCAACCACAGGGAGCCGTTCTTCTCTCCTCTGCCTCCTATGCCGCAAACTCAAGCATCTCCTTGCTGGCCCTCCTAGCTATGAGAAAGAAGCGCCTTTGTGCGCGCACATGCCGTGCCCCCCTACACCCCCCATTTACCCATTATCCCTCTCCCCACCCAAAGAAACATGCGTCTCGGGGCTAGGATCACACCCCAGCCAAAGCTTCATGACGCTGCTTTAAACGTGAGCCCAGCCTCGGAAAAAAATGCCTTACCACCAAAACGTCACCTGCCTCTATTCTATGATACATTGCCGCCCGCTCTTCCCATGTATCTAGAACCATTGTCTTCTCCAAATAGCAGTAGCAAAGCTTATGTCTGCTCCCCCATATCTAGCCTGAATATGCTCGCCCCTGCGCCATCAACCACATTAAGGAGCTCCTGGCCGACCTCACCAGCTAAAATCCTCACAACTACACGGAAGATTGACCACAGCAGGATACACCTGATTCCACCAACTAACACTGCCATAGATGCGTACTGGCCCATACTCCCTGAATTGTCCCATGGTACTCTGCACTGGCACCAGTGACCTACAAGATTGCCAAATGTGAACCTCATTGTCAAACTTTGCTTTATTTGCTGCGCCGCCATGTGCTAATGTTACGTGTGATTTGCATCCTGATGAATCTGCTATGGATGCTTCCCTACTCCACTATACATTAACTGTGATTTAGTATTGTTGCTACGGACTCCCTTATGCCAATGCCACCTAAATGTGATGTGCACTTGCCTATTATTGAAGTTGTAGGCTCCCCTGTGCCAGTGCCACCTAAATATGATGTGCATTTGCCTAGTACTGAAGTTGTTGATTCACCTATGCCAGTGTTTAATACTGGTGACCTGCCTTTGGCTTATATTGTTATTGATAGTCCTATGACACCAGGGCTGGTCAACTCGCAGGACCCTATCAATGCCACACCAATTGCCCCCACAACCTTTAAATGTGCCCTAATCAATACCTGGTCCCTACCAGCCCATGCCCTGGACGTTCATGACTTCATTATCAATAGTAACATTGACCTACTGATATTGAGTGAAACCTGGCTGAGAGATACATCTGGCCCTGCCTTTGCTCTAGCCATCCCAGTAGGCTACACCATCTTCAGGCAAGACCGTACCTCCAGAAAGAAGGAGGGGTGGCCCTCATTGCTAACGAGGCAATTTCAATCAGAAAGCTTGAAGGTGAACTGAGTTGTAATTGTGACTACCTTCTTCTCAAAGTGAACCCTTCCCCTAACTGTACTGTCACACTCCATGTAGTCTATCGTCCACCAGGGTCAGCCCTGGACTTCCAAGAAGCCTTGATTCATACTCTTTCAGATCATCCGAAACCAACTACCAGATCCATGCTATTGGGTGATCTAATTTAGGCCTGCATGACCCTAAGGACTCCCAAGCAGCTGCCCTCAACAAAGCCCTATCAACTCTAGGGTTCACTCAGGCCATCTCTGAGCCAACCCACATTAAATGTTGCACCCTTGATTTGGTGGCCCATCATAACTGTTCTGTCCTGGTAACCGATATTTCTCCTATTCCATGGTCAGAGCATCACTCCATTCAATTTGACCTGAACATCACGAACAGGCCGCCGGAGGAAGTGATTCTGTTCCCAATCGGCCCTCACCCAAAGCTCTCGTCAGCTCACAAAGGAGAAGCTCACTCCGTACCTCATGGGGCCTGCCCTTCAGTCCCCCTTTTCCAGAGACCCCGAAGTTCTCGCTAATGCATTCAAATTTGTCATCACTCAAGCGGTTGATGCCATTGCTCTCCTCACGCTCAGAAAAGCTAAGCGGTCCAAGCACCCCAATGCATGGTACTCCCAGGAGCTTCTGGAGCTGCGGGCCAAGAAGAAGACAGCACTGTCCACCTGGAAAGCTAAAACGAATGATGCCTCAAAGTTGGCTTTTAAAAATATCTCTAAGGAATACAAGGCATGCATTATTAAAGCCAAAGCTGCCTCATATAATACAAGGATTGCAAATGCTAAATCAGGGACTAAAGAAATCTTTGCCATCTTTAGGGAGTTGGAAACCCCCATCACCTCTCCACAGATTCTCCTCAAGGACGTAAATTGGTGTAATGATATCCAAGCTGCCGTGCTCTCAGCACCCAAATTGTTAACCTACATAGCAGCAAGTCTGTTGAACCTGGATTTGAGGGATCCCGTCATTCGACTTTAAAGAAAGGAGTGAACCTGAAGTCTTGACCCTCCTCAAATCCATTAAACCTTCCTACTGTAAAGAAGATGTCTGCCCTGCGCAGCTCATCAAAGATTGTGCCCCCCACCCTGGCCCCTTTCATCACAGATTTCATTAACGCATCCTTCCAGTCTGGCCATGTCCCAACTGGCCTTACAGAAGCCTGGGTACGCCCTCTCCTCAGGAAACGCTCACTTATCCCTAGGTCCCAGGGAACTATTGACCTATCACTACAGTTCCATTCCTATAAAAAATCCTGGATAAGGCAGCCTATCAGCAAATACCAAAATTCCTTGAAGCTAACCATCTTCTTGGCCTCTGGCAGTCTAGTTTCCATCCAGGACATGGCACCGAAACTGCACTCTTAGACCGGAAAAATCAAATGGATGACTTCTGTGACGCAGCCAAACCTGCGCTCCTGTTGCTCCTTGATTTATCTGCAGCGTTTGACAGGGTGGATCATAACACACTCTGCCAGCATCCCTCCTCTGCGGCAAACTTCTCCCCTAAGGCTTGGGCTTGGACCACCTAGTTTCTTCAGGAAAGGGTTATGAAAGTCTTCTCTGACTCAGCCTGTGCACACCTAAGCAACATAAGATATGGCGTTCCACAAGGATCCTGTATCTCGCCTACCCTATATAACATATTCGCAAGGCCACTGTTCATTCTGGACGCCATGGGCATCTCATACACTAATTATGCGGATGATACGCAGGTGCTTATCCCCCTTACTGGTGATTACAAGTCCGACATGAACACCCTCAATTCCATTTACTCAACTATTCGAACCTGGATGGCAGAAAATTGGCTTTGCCTCAAAACCGAGAAAACCAAACTTCTGCTTATTGGATCCCCTACCACTATCGGAAGACTGGACAAACAAAATAGTTCCTTCCTGATTGATAAAACACCAATCAAGGTATCCCAGGCTGTCGAAACCTTGGGTGTATTTCTGGACTCCAACCTTACTATGGACAGACAGGTCAATGCCATTGCTTGTACCTCAGCATACCATTCCAAATTGCTTAATGCAGCAAGACCCTTCCCCTCAAAACAGAACTGTCTCACCATTGCAAGAGCAATAATAGGGTCCCGAATGGACTATTGTAATTGTATTTGTACTTTGTTTATATAGCGCTTTAATCCAAAGCGCTTTACAGTTTAACAACACGGGAACATTAAACATATAACATAGAAGCAATAACAGTATATATAAAACAAACCAGAAAAACAGCATGTGGAACAATTTGCATTTGAGGAGGAAGAGGAATGGAGGGGACGGATAAAAAGGAGAAAGCGTAGGGAGTGGTGTGAGTTAGGAGGGAGGATGGAGATCATGGGGAGACAGGGAAGATAGAGGGACAAGAAAGAGGGTATTGGAAGGAGAGAGAAAAGGCGTCAGGGAGGGGAGTGGAGAAGGAGTGCTTTCAAGGAGGAACTGAAGGAGCAATAGGTGGAAGTGGAGCGGATAGTGAAAGGAAGGGAGTTCCAATGTAGGGGGGGCAAGGAGCTGAAAGGAACAGAAACGAGAGGAGGCACAAGGTGGTGGGGGGGGTGGGAAGTAAGAAGAGATCTGCAGAACGAAGGGAGCGAGAGGGGGTATAGACAGAGAAGAGAGGAGAGGTAAGGAGGGGCAAGGTCATGAAGAGATTTAAAGACAAGACAAAGGAAGTGAAATTTAAGTTGGGAATGGAAAGGAAGCCAGCCAAGGTTGGAAAGTGAGTTGGAGATGGAATCATGGGGAGAGAGAAGACATTGGGTACGGATGGCAGAGTGGCAGAGGGATTTAAGGGGGGCAAGATGGGAGGCAGGGAGACCAAAAAAGAGAGAAGAACAGTAGAAAAGGTGAAAAAAGATAAGGGAGGAGATTAAGAGCCTGGTAGCATGGAAGGTGAGAGAAGAACAGACTTTACGGATATTGAAGAGGTGGTAGCGACAAGAGCGAGATGTAAGGGAAATATGGTGAGTAAAGGACAGGGATGAGTCAAAGTAGATTCCTAGATTCCGGGCATGAGAGGAAATCGGAACATTAGAAGGGGGAAAATGAAAAGAGGGAGGGGGAGAGGGAGGAGGAATTGTGTTAGGAGGGAAGAATAAGACCTCAGTCTTGTCAGTATTAAGAGAGAGATAGTAAGAGGACATCCAATTTTTAATGGCGGTGTGACAGGAGGAGAGATTTAGATGTAGGTCAGGAGAGAAGGAAGACAAGGAGAGGAAAAGTTGAGTATCATCAGCGTAGAAATGGTGAGAAATACCGAATGATGAGATGAGAGGAGCGAGAAGTATAGAGAGAGAATAAGAACGGTCCGAGGACAGAGCCTTGGGAAACGCCATGGTCCAGAGGGAAGGTGGAGGAGGTATGTCCGCCCCAAGAGACGGCGAATGAGCGGTGTGAAAGGTCAGAGGAGAGCCAGTTAAGGACTGAGCCTTGGAAGCCAAAGGAGGAAAGAGTATTGAGAAGTAAGGGGTGATCGATAGTATCAAAAGCAGGGCAGAGGTCGAGGAGGATGAGGATAGAGGATTGCTTAGCATAGCGAGCGGTAAGGAAGGAGTTAAGGACACAAGTAAGAACAGATTCAGTCGAGTGTTTGGGGCAGAAGCCAGATTGAGAGGGAGGAAGGAGAGTGGTTAGAGATAAAGGTCGAAAAGTTGAGGCTAGGCGTTAAAGTAATTTAGAGAGAAAAGGTAGACGTGAGATTGGGTGAAAATTAGCTGTAAGAAGGGGATTAGGAGAAGGTTTTTTAGCGATAGGGATAATAGTGGCATGCTTGAAGGCTGTAGGAAAGGTGGCCGTGGAGAGACAAGTGTTGAAGAAGGAGGTTAAATAGGGAATAAGATGGGTAGGGATGTGATCATAGGGGGCGGCGGTGGGGTGGGATTTTGTAATCGCTATTGTAATGCCCTCTTAGTAGGGAAAAATATCTCTAAGCTTCAAATAGTACAAAACAATGACCTTAGGGCTGCAACAGATATCTCTAAAAGGGAGCATATCTAGGAGACCAGGAAACAGGTCCACTGGCTTCCCGTCAAATAAAGGATCATCTTTAAAACTCTCGCCCTCACTCATAAATGCGTTCATAACCTAGCTCCTCGCTACCTTGCCCAAAGAATTGCTAGCCCACTCTCAGCCGCCAGACCCATCAGAGTGGCCTACACAAACAGAATGGCCATTCCCAAAACCCAGAGAGTTCGAGCAGAGGCACAAGCTTCCCCACCATGGCCACAACCCATTGGAACACCCTTCCACCTCATATTAGGAGGACTGACTCACACTCAGCCTTTCCCAAAGCGATTAAGACAATGTTATTTGTATAACATAACAACCCTTCTCTGGCCTATACCAAGGTTGGATCTGTAATCTGTAATGTATTCTTTTCTGAACAGTATTCCTTATCAGAGGAAATGTAATGACAACCAAGTTTATGCTCTATGTAACCCTTGAGCAACTTCCATGAACCGAGTATTCTTTTTTGTAAACAAGACAATGGGCCTCATCACGACTTGGGTGGTAACCCTTAAAATCGGCAGTAGCGCTCATAGCGACGATTGTAAGGGTCCGTCAGATCACAACTCCTAATACCGCCGGTGGATTAACAGCCGGCGCAAGGACAGCCGGCTGTACAAGCGCCGGCCATAACAGCACCAGGAACCCTTAGCGCTAAAACATCATCGATCAGGAGTCCGGCGTATGAAAGCGGCGGATAATCTACCGAAAATACCTCCAGCAAAAAGCTGGAGGTAACAGTACACAGTACACAGGCCACAGCAATGAGGGCCCAGGTGTAAGCAATGCAATCCAGAGGCCTACAAAGGACCCACCCATGCACAACACCCCCTCCCCAACACCATGCTGCCATTTGGAACCGGGAGCCTTGATGTCGACTACTACCTGCTGCGCCTGGAGCTACAGAGGCCAGTCAACCAGGCCAGGGCCCTGGGAGTGCAGGGGGCAGTGGGGATGAGGAGAAGGAGGAGGAGAGCAGCAGCAGCAAGGCGCCCAGCCATCCCCAGGGTCAGGCCAACACCCTGGGCCCTAACTGATGGTCAGTTGGTGACAGAATATCCGCTGGACAGGGCAACCATCACCCAGTTGGTGGACACAATCCGGGGGACATATGCAGCCGCATATCCAGCAGCACGGTAGTACCTCCCCTAGTGAATCTCGTGTCTGTGCTACTATCACTTGGGACTGGCAGCGACCACCATACCGTTGCCATAATGCATGGAATGGTCCAGTCCACATTCAGTGCCATGATGGTACCGGTGCCTGATGCACTGTTGAATCATGTGAACGAACACATTACATTGCCAGCCACACAGGCACAGGTGCACCAGCTGAAGGGTCAATCCCATGCCATTGCCCAAGTACCGAATGTAATAGAAGCCCTGGACTGCACACATGTGGCACTTGTACCACCCCAGACACATGAGGCTGCCTACAGAAACCGGAAACAGTACCATTCCCTCAATGTGCAGGTGACATGTGGCCCTGACCTCACCTTCAGCCACTGCTGTGCCCGCTACCCAGGATCCACCCACGACTCCATGCGCCTACGCAACAGTACCCTGCCAGCGTACATGGAAAGGCACCAAGGGCAAAACACATGTCTACTGGGTGAGTACAAATGTATACCACAAAGCATGTCAATCCACAACTGATGTTGCCCGACACCGAATCCATCATTCCCAAAAGTCAGTAGCATCACAGCAGCATACACATACAAGCAGAAAGCACGATGAACCTTGGACATGTCCAACACAGCAGAACACACCCATGCATGATGTAAGTCATGTAGCGGCACTGTGACATGTAGAATACCCACCACAACAAAGCCTCCAGTGTGAGTAGCACCATGTTTCCCAACACTGACACACTCCAGACATCCCACCCTGGCCGCCCGACAGCAAAGAAATACCAAACCATCACCTGGCACACCCACGAATGCTCCACACATAAGTAGGCCGAGTGATGACAATGCACATCCCACAAACACTGTCCGCAAAATGGCCATGGGAATGCATTGAGAACAGTACAGAATAGTGAAGAGCAGCAAATGCAACTGTAGGCCAATGGATTAGCAATGACACATGAGGCAGCCACTTCTGTCAAGCAGAAGTAGATGGAAGGGCCCCCTCATCCTGCGACATGTGAATGAGTACTGTTACATATCAAAACATAGTCGTACCAAATGGAGACTACCCCATTGATTCAATCATGCCCATAGGACAGCGCACTCCACAATGTCATAGGCCAAATGAGAAATATGGCAAAATCACACTGATGACAGGGCTCTGTACACCCACTGGACTTACCTTGTCCCCATACCGGCTTTCTCTCCCCTACAGATGAATCTGGATATCCCCAGTACGCGTGGCTCATTACCCCTGTGCGTCACCCACACACGGCTGCGTAGCAGGCATACAACCTTGGCCATGCCCGTACATGGATATGCGTGGAGAGGGCATTTTGACTTTTGAAGGCACGCTCCCGGTGCTTCGACCGCACAGGAGGTGCTATGATGTATGCTCCAGAAGAAGCCGTGAAATTTCACTGACATGTGCCATGCTGCACAACATCTGCTGTTGCAGATATGTGCCACTGCCCCCTGATGCTCATGTGCAGCCACCTGAGGATGGCAGTGAGGACGATGAAGGTCCAGAAGGTGTAGCACATGCACAAAGGGTGGTCCTGAGGGAAGGGAGGTTGGCCAGACAGGGATTGATTGATTCTTTTCAAAATGGGTAATAGGTAAATACAGAATATGTCACTTCTACATTGAATTGCATTTGTAACAATCACCACTGTCCATGCATTGTGATTATTTTAACGTGATTTATTTTTCCCTCAAACAATCCCCCCTACCCCCAGTGAACACACAACAATCCCCCCTCCCCCAGTGAACACCCAACAATCCCCCCTCCCCTCAGTGGACACACAACAATCCCCCCTCCCCCTAGTGAACACACAACAATCCCCCCTCCCCCCAGTGAACACCCAAAACTGTGCTGTTGCCTAATCAAGCCAACACCAATGATGCCATGCACCCCTATGATGGGCGCGGGCGCTTCCCTCTCCCAGGACCCTCCGGTGTGTGTGCCCTCAGGTGGCGCAAGGACCGGCGCCTTGGAGATGGGTCCAGTGAACCCTCTGTTGGTGTTGTTGAGGTCGAGGGCACGGAAGCACTGCCCATCATGTGTTGGCGCATGAGGGCATTGGCCTCACGTTGTTGCTCTGCTAGGGCAGACACAGCCCCCGTTAATTCACGGACCCTCTGGCCAAAGCCTGTGAGGGCAGCAGTGCATTGTTGCATGACATGGCGCGTGCGTGCATTGTCCCGGGCAATGTACTTGCAACCATGCCGGATTGAGTTGCTCACAGCCTTGATATGGCGGCTCTGGACTTTGGCCATTGCTTCAACACGGGCCTGTTTGGCTTCAATTATGTCCAGGCAGCCCATTACTGCTGCCCCAGTGACAAGGCCCTCTCCTGGCGGGTCAGGTGGTGGACCGCGAATTGTGCGCTGTTGGGGGGGGGCTGCATGGTGACATGTCACCGGACTGGGCTGCTTGGCTCGCAACGATGGCCCTCAGGGCTCCCATGTGACGGGGTGTGGACATCGGGCTGGGGTGTGCTGCAGCGGGGCACAGCCACATGCCGACTCCCTGCCTGCTGTCTGCCAGTGCTTGGCCTTCCATGGGCTGTGGATGCCCCTTCCCCATCACTGCTGCTGTGGGTGTGTGCTGCGGTGGAATGATGCCCACGTGAAGGTGTCACTCCCACATCCGGCTGCGAATCCGGCCTCTCTCCCTCGGCATCGGGACTATGGATGTAGGGTTCCGGTGAGCTGCCGGTACCCTCCCTGCGGCCATGTGGCTGCCGCTGCTGTCTGGCGGGGCTGAGTTGGGGTGAGGAGGGTGTTCCACGGTGTTCTCTCCCGTGGGTGCGGCCTCGGGGGGGGGGTGCTAGTGGAGGCATGGTGTCGTGGGCGCATTGCTGGTGTGGCCTCATCATCATCATCAACAGCCTCTTGGGATCGACGTGTGCCTGTGGGGTACATAGGGGGTGGTTTGAGTACAATGCTACATACATTTGTGTGATGCAGGTCATGCCAACAAGTGTGAATGAAGACAGTGACAATGACGCATTCAACTTGCATTCTGTTCAGTCAACATGTGGGGCTTGTTGTGGATGTGCATGGAGGGACACAGCATGGCTAAGCGTGGTTGGGGTGGACTGCGCTCAGGCTTTTGTGGTTGTGTTGATGCACAGTACCACTCTACGTAGCTGTCCTATGGCTATGGGAGTCTATCCCCTGCCCCTGTCATTCATGCACTGCACGTACAGGGTCGTCTAGGCAGCACTGACGTTCTAGGGATGTGGCCCTCACTTACGGGTGTATGTAGTGCCTCAGACACATGTCTTCACTCTCATTCAGATGCATGTATTCGGGGATGGGACTCACCTGCCGTTGGATCAATGCCAGTCCCTGCCTCCGCTCCACCGATGCCCTCAATGGTCCCGACATCAATGAGGCCCGTCAGTTTCTCCTCCCATTGTGTGAGGTCGGGGGGGGGTGGTGGGCCTCCACCTGTGGCCCTGCTTGCACTCCTGTGCTGGGACAGGATGCCTCTCACCCGAACCCGCAGGTCATTGAGCCGCTTGCGGCAGTCTTCACCATCCCGGGGCACGCGGCCAACTGCACTGACCCTTTGTGCCACACTTTTCCATATTTGCCCTCTGCGCATTGCACTTGTTTTGCGCTGCTGCAGCTCGTGGTGGTGAGTCAGTGTCTCAAGGACCTCAAGTTCTTGGTCGTTAAACTTAGGTTTTCTGACCCTATCCATGGCAGACTTGCCCCTGGTGCGCTCCTGACTCATTACTGCCTTCGGATGGAGTGGATGGCTTCCAGTGCCTGAGATATCCAACGGATTGTGATTTCCAAAATGGCCGCCGCTTTATTTCCTGTGACGCTTTTCCCGCGCGCTCAAGCGCGCGCTATGAGCGCGACCTGGTGGTAGCGCACGGTGCGCCGGATTTAAGGTTTTGCGCTAATCGCGCTTACGCCTTGGACCGGGGCACAAAGCAAGAAGAGAGGGCTGAATCAAAACTCAGCAAGAAGCAGCTCGCGCCTGGGAAGTCGAGGTCAAACCAAGAATGGGAGGTAGATAGTAACTTCGGAGAATCGAAACTTAAGGAGCAGAGCAGCCTGCCCCGTGAAGGTCGAGATAAGGAGGCCCAGGCAGGTGGCGTCCGAAAATTAGAATTAAATGCACAAATAGAAGGAAAACAAAGCAGATTCACAGTGTACTAACATGTGACCAGCCAAGCATGAAGAGGCACCAACGTCTGATGTCACCCAAAACCAGAAGATACCATAACTTTTCCTGACAAGAAGCTACAGTTTCGAGGCCGATCACAGCCAATTAAGATTAAGAGCCTGGTAGCATGGAAGGTGAGAGAAGAACAGACTTTACGGATATTGAAGAGGTGGTAGCGACAAGAGCGAGATGTAAGGGAAATATGGTGGTTAAAGGACAGGGATGAGTCAAAGTAGATTCCTAGATTCCGGGCATGAGAGGAAATCGGAACATTAGAAGGGGGAAAATGAATAGAGGGAGGGGGAGAGGGAGGAGGAATTGTGTTAGGAGGGAAGAATAAGACCTCAGTCTTGTCAGTATTAAGAGAGAGATAGTAAGAGGACATCCAATTTGTAATGGTGGTGTGACAGGAGGAGAGATTTAGATGTAGGTCAGGAGAGAAGGAAGACAAGGAGAGGAAAAGTTGAGTATCATCAGCGTAGAAATGGTGAGAAATACCGAATGATGAGATGAGAGGAGCGAGAAGTATAGAGAGAGAATAAGAACGGTCCGAACACAGAGCCTTGGGAAACGCGATGGTCCAGAGGGAAGGTGGAGGAGGTATGTCCGCCCCAAGAGACGGCGAATGAGCGGTGTGAAAGGTCAGAGGAGAGCCAGTTAAGGACTGAGCCTTGGAAGCCAAAGGAGGAAAGAGTATTGAGAAGTAAGGGGTGATCGATAGTATCAAAAGCAGGGCAGAGGTCGAGGAGGATGAGGATAGAGGATTGCTTAGCATAGCGAGCGGTAAGGAAGGAGTTAAGGACACAAGTAAGAACAGATTCAGTCGAGTGTTTGGGGCAGAAGCCAGATTGAGAGGGAGGAAGGAGAGTGGTTAGAGATAAAGGTCGAAAAGTTGAGAATAGGCTAGGCGTTAAAGTAATTTAGAGAGAAAAGGTAGACGTGAGATTGGGTGAAAATTAGCTGTAAGAAGGGGATTAGGAGAAGGTTTTTTAGCGATAGGGATAATAGTGGCATGCTTGAAGGCTGTAGGAAAGGTGGCCGTGGAGAGACAAGTGTTGAAGAAGGAGGTTAAATAGGGAATAAGATGGGTAGGGATGGAATCATTAGGGGCGGCTGTGGGGTGGGATTTTGTAATCGCTATTGTAATGCCCTCTTAGTAGGGAAAAATATCTCTAAGCTTCAAACAGTACAAAACAATGACCTTAGGGCTGCAACAGGTATCTCTAAAAGGGAGCATATCTCTGAGACCAGGAAACAGGTCCACTGGCTTCCCGTCAAATAAAGGATCATCTTTAAAACTCTCGCCCTCACTCATAAATGCGTTCATAACCTAGCTCCTCGCTACCTTGCCCAAAGAATTGCTAGCCCACTCTCAGCCGCCAGACCCATCAGAGTGGCCTACACAAACAGAATGGCCATTCCCAAAACCCAGAGAGTTCGAGCAGAGGCACAAGCTTCCCCACCATGGCCACAACCCATTGGAACACCCTTCCACCTCATATTAGGAGGACTGACTCACACTCAGCCTTTCCCAAAGCGATTAAGACGATGTTATTTGTATAACATAACAACCCTTCTCTGGCCTATACCAAGGTTGGATCTGAAATCTGTAATGTATTCTTTTCTGAACAGTATTCCTCATCAGAGGAAATGTAAGGACAACCAAGTTTATGCTCTATGTAACCCTTGAGCAACTACCATGAACCGAGTATTCTTTTTTGTAAACAAGACAATGGGCCTCATCACGACTTGGGCGGTAACCCTTAAAATCGGCAGTAGCGCTCATAGCGCCGATTGTAAGGGTCCGTCGGATCACGACTCCTAATACCGCTGGTGGATTAACAGCCGGCGCAAGGACAGCCGGCTGTACAAGCGCCGGCCATAACAGCGCCAGGAACCCTTAGCGCTAAAACATCATCGATCAGGAGTCCGGCGTATGAAAGCGGCGGATAATCCACCGAAAATACCTCCAGCAAAAAGCTGGAGGTAACAGTACACAGTACACAGGCCACAGCAATGAGGGCCCAGGTGTAAGCAATGCAATCCAGAGGCCTACAAAGGACCCACCCATGCACAACACCCCCTCCCCAACACCATGCTGCCATTTGGAACCGGGAGCCTTGATGTCGACTACTACCTGCTGCGCCTGGAGCTACAGAGGCCAGTCAACCAGGCCAGGGCCCTGGGAGTGCAGGGGGCAGTGGGGATGAGGAGAAGGAGGAGGAGAGCAGCAGCAGCAAGGCGCCCAGCCATCCCCAGGGTCAGGCCAACACCCTGGGCCCTAACTGATGGTCAGTTGGTGACAGAATATCCGCTGGACAGGGCAACCATCACCCAGTTGCTGGACACAATCCGGGGGACATATGCAGCCGCATATCCAGCAGCACGGTAGTACCTCCCCTAGTGAATCTCGTGTCTGTGCTACTATCACTTGGGACTGGCAGCGACCACCATACCGTTGCCATAATGCATGGAATGGTCCAGTCCACATTCAGTGCCATGATGGTACCGGTGCCTGATGCACTGTTGAATCATGTGAACGAACACATTGCATTGCCAGCCACACAGGCACAGGTGCACCAGCTGAAGGGTCAATCCCATGCCATTGCCCAAGTACCGAATGTAATAGAATCCCTGGACTGCACACATGTGGCACTTGTACCACCCCAGGCACATGAGGCTGCCTACAGAAACCAGAAACAGTACCATTCCCTCAATGTGCAGGTGACATGTGGCCCTGAACTCACCTTCAGCCACTGCTGTGCCTGCTACCCAGGATCCACCCACGACTCCATGCGCCTACGCAACAGTACCCTGCCAGCGTACATGGAAAGGCACCAAGGGCAAAACACATGTCTACTGGGTGAGTACAAATGTATACCACAAAGCATGTCAATCCACAACTGATGTTGCCTGACACCGAATCCATCATTCCCAAAAGTCAGTAGCATCACAGCAGCATACACATACAAGCAGAAAGCATGATGAACCTTGGACATGTCCAACACAGCAGAACACACCCATGCATGATGTAAGTCATGTAGCGGCACCGTGACATATAGAATACCCACCACAACAAAGCCTCCAGTGTGAGTAGCACCATGTTTCCCAACACTGACACACTCCAGACATCCCTCCCTGGCCACCCGACAGCAAAGAAATACCAAACCATCACCTGGCACACCCACGAATGCTCCACACATAAGTAGGCCGAGTGATGACAATGCACATCCCACAAACACTGTCCGCAAAATGGCCATGGGAATGCATTGAGAACAGTACAGAATAGTGAAGAGCAGCAAATGCAACTGTAGGTCAATGGATTAGCAATGACACATGAGGCAGCCACTTCTGTCAAGCAGAAGTAGATGGAAGGGCCTCCTCATCCTGCGACATGTGTATGAGTACTGTTACATATCAAAACATAGTCGTACCAAGTGGAGACTACCCCATTGATTCAATCATGCCCATAGGACAGCGCACTCCACAATGTCATAGGCCAAATGAGAAATATGGCAAAATCACACTGATGACAGGGCTCTGTACACCCACTGGACTTACCTTGTCCCCATACCGGCTTTCTCTCCCCTACAGATGAATCTGGATATCCCCAGTACGCGTGGCTCATTACCCCTGTGCATCACCCACACACGGCTGCGTAGCAGGCATACAACCTTGGCCAAGCCCGTACATGGATATGCGTGGAGAGGGCATTTTGACTTTTGAAGGCACGCTCCCGGTGCTTCGACCACACAGGAGGTGCTATGATGTATGCTCCAGAAGATGCCGTGAAATTTCACTGACATGTGCCATGCTGCACAACATCTGCTGTTGCAGATATGTGCCACTGCCCCCTGATGCTCATGTGCAGCCACCTGAGGATGGCAGTGAGGACGATGAAGGTCCAGAAGGTGTAGCACATGCACAAAGGGTGGTCCTGAGGGAAGGGAGGTTGGCCAGACAGGGATTGATTGATTCTTTTCAAAATGGGTAATAGGTAAAAATACAGAATATGTCACTTCTACATTGAATTGCATTTGTAACAATCACCACTGTCCATGCATTGTGATTATTTTAACGTGATTTATTTTTCCCTCAAACAATCCCCCCTCCCCCCAGTGAACACACAACAATACCCCCTCCCCCCAGTGAACACTCAACAATCTCCCCTCCCCCCAGTGAACACACAACAATCCCTCCTCCCCCTAGTGAACACACAACAATCCCCCCTCCCCCCAGTGAACACCCAAAACTGTGCTGTTGCCTAATCAAGCCAACACCAATGATGCCATGCACCCCTATAATGGGCCCGGGCGCTTCCCTCTCCCAGGACCCTCCGGTGTGTGTGCCCTCAGGTGGCGCAAGGACCGGCGTCTTGGAGATGGGTCCAGTGAACCCTCTGTTGGTGTTGTTAAGGTCGAGGGCACGGAAGCACTGCCCATCATGTGTTGGCACATGAGGGCATTGGCCTCACGTTGTTGCACTGCTAGGGCAGACACAGCCTCCGTTAATTCACGGACCCTCTGGCCAAAGCCTGTGAGGGCAGCAGTGCATTGTTGCATGACATGGCGCGTGCGTGCATTGTCCCGGGCAATGTACTTGCAACCATGCCGGATTGAGTTGCTCACAGCCTTGATATGGCGGCTCTGGACTTTGGCCATTGCTTCAACACGGGCCTGTTTGGCTTCAATTATGTACAGGCGGCCCATTACTGCTGCCCCAGTGACAAGGCCCTCTCCTGGCGCGTCAGGTGGTGGACCGCGAATTGTGCATTGTTGGGGGAGGGGCTGCATGGTGACATGTCACCAGACCGGACTGGGCTGCTTGGCTCGCAACGATGGCCCTCAGGGCTCCCATGTGACGGGGTGTGGACATCGGGCTGGGGTGTGCTGCAGCGGGGCACAGCCACATGCCGACTCCCTGCCTGCTGTCTGCCAGTGCTTGGCCTTCCATGGGCTGTGGATGCCCCTTCCCCATCCCCGCTGCTGTGGGTGTGTGCTGCGGTGGCATGATGCCCACGTGAAGGTGTCACTCCCACATCCGGCTGCGAATCCGGCCTCTCTCCCTCGGCATCGGGGCTATGGATGTAGGGTTCAGGTGAGCTGCCGGTAGCCTCCCTGCGGCCATGTGGCTACCGCTGCTGTCTGGCGGGGCTGAGTTGGGGTGAGGAGGGTGTTCCACGGTGTTCTCTCCCGTGGGTGCGGCATCGGGGGGGTGCTAGTCGAGGCATGGTGTCGTGGGCGCATTGCTGGTGTGGCCTCATCATCATCATCAACAGCCTCTTGGGATCGACGTGTGGGGTACATAGGGGGTGGTTTGAGTACAATGCTACATACATCTGTGTGATGCAGGTCATGCCAACAAGTGTGAATGAAGACAGTGACAATGACGCATTCAACTTGCATTCTGTTCAGTCAACATGTGGGGCTTGTTGTGGATGTGCATGGAGGGACACAGCATGGCTAAGCGTGGTTGGGGTGGACTGCGCTCAGGCTTTTGTGGTTGTGTTGATGCACAGTACCACTCTACGTAGCTGTCCTATGGCTATGGGAGTCTATCCCCTGCCCCTATCATTCATGCACTGCACGTACAGGGTCGTCTAGGCAGCACTGACGTTCTAGGGATGTGGCCCTCACTTACGGGTGTATGTAGTGCCTCAGACACATGTCTTCACTCTCATTCAGATGCATGTATTCGGGGATGGGACTCACCTGCCGTTGGATCAATGCCAGTCCCTGCCTCCGCTCCACCGATGCCCTCAATGGTGCCAACATCAATGAGGCCCGTCAGTTTCTCCTCCCATGGTGTGAGGTCGGGGGGGGGGGGTGGTGGGCCTCCACCTGTGGCCCTGCTTGCACTCCTGTGCTGGGACAGGATGCCTCTCACCCGAACCCGCAGGTCATTGAGCCGCTTGCGGCAGTCTTCACCATCCCTGGGCACGCGGCCAACTGCACTGACCCTTTGAGCCACACTTTTCCATATTTGCCCTCTGCGCATTGCACTTGTTTTGCGCTGCTGCAGCTCGTGGTGGTGAGTCAGTGTCTCATCCACAAGGACCTCAAGTTCTTGGTCGTTAAACTTAGGTTTTCTGACCCTATCCATGGCAGACTTGCCCCTGGTGCGCTCCTGACTCATTACTGCCTTCGGATGGAGTGGATGGCTTCCAGTGCCTGAGATATCCGACGGATTGTGATTTCCAAAATGGCCGCCGCTTTATTTCCTGTTCCGGCTGTGACGCGTTTCCCGTGCGCTCATAGCGCGCGCTATGAGCGCGACCTGGTGGTAGCACACGGTGCGCCGGATTTAAGGTTTTGCGCTAATCGCGCTTACGCCTTGGACCAGGGCGCGTGCACGATTAGTCGTGATCTGGCGGATTATCCGCCGGGTGCCTTGGCGTTAGCGCTATTTAGGTCCGGCGGATAATCCGCCACATTTACCGCCCAAGTCGTGATGAGGCCCAATGTCATGCAACAGCACCTCAATGCCTTTGGGCTGTAGTGCGCTATACAAATTCAAATTAATAAATAAATATGCGAAGTGAAGATTACACCGGTGAAGAACACGGCAGAAAATACAAGCTGTTTAATAACTGTACAGATGCAACAACGTAAGTAGACTAAGTGATCGTAGAAGCTAGCTATACGTAGTGAATAGACTGCAGGCAAAGCCACCATTATATAGAATCTGGACATCAGTGCCACAACTTTAGTAAGTTTAAACCCATAGAGAAGATGGCTGAAAGCTGTGTCTTAGCACAGAAGCAGCTGGAATCATGGAAGACTCGAGAAGGGCTGTCTGGCCTGATGGCAAATTAAGGGGACGAGGTTGTGATCATTTAAAGTAACGGGAGTAACAGGAAATATTGTGTAGAGATGGAGATAGAAGTGAAGTGCCTGAGAAACCTGACCCAAGGGGGTCCAGAAGAAGTCGTCTCATACTCCAGTGGGAGTGACTAGGCTACGTGTGAACAGGTTCACATAAGGAGACGAGTTAAACTCTGCGACAGAGTATTGAAGAGAGGCAAGAAGAAAATGGTGATGACGGGGCATTTTTAGTACATGTGTAAAGTCGACTAGTCTGTCCGTGTTATGTTTTGAATCCAGGTGTCAAAGAGCGATATGAAAAGTCATGAAAGAATTGAGATAAAATCGAGGAGTTATACTATTTATCTAGGTAAGTGGTTGGTACCAATCCGAAGATAGGCAGAGATAATTGGAAAGAAAGAAGTTTTGAGCGGCGGTTGTCGGAGCGTGCTCATATTTGTTGTTTTAAAAGTATTGAAAAATTGGTGAAGGTATTTTATAAACGCTGCTAAGTACTGACAGTCAATTGAGATTTGTCACAATCGGAGACACTCCTCTGATGCATATATGTAAGGCACTGCCAAAGCTCAAACAGTATGGTGCCGAATGGGTGAAAGGCACAGCCGATAAAATGTTCATGCCGTGGCCACAAGGGAGATCACAGTCAAAAGCAGTATTGCAACACATGACCACATACTTGCACGCTGCACATAATGAGAAGAAATTGGAGAAACGGCTAGCTATTTTAGAGCTTTGGAAAAGGTATCAAGAAGAAAGAGAAAATTTGCCACCTGGGGAATGGAGGCTTAACACAGTGTAAGGAGGAAGGTGTTGAGCCCTCAAGCTCCTCTTACCTCGCCTGAAGTGAAAGGTGCTAGTGCGGAAGAAATGCTACGATATGATAGGTTATTTATAATGCACTTAATACCCAGAGGTTTCTAAGCAGAGACCCGGGGATTGAACTTGTGTTGCTCTGTGTCGTCTTGCTTCCAAGGCGAGCACGTTGCCGCTGAGCTATCCTCCAGAGATGAACTAAGTATTTGTTTTATTTCTCAACAGATAACCGTCAACAGGAGGGGTCAAACATAAATAAAGAAGACAATTTGCCTATTAATTTGGAAAATGCATTAAAGACATTGCCAGTATATATAGGGGACCAGGTGCTAGTATGCAAGTTTGTGCGTACCTGGAGTACCCCTCCATTTGAAGGCCCATACGAAGTGGAGGACATAAGCCCTACTGCAGTTAAACTGAATGGAAGAAGAGCGTAGATCCACCTGCACAACATCAAACCCTAGAAAGGTGAAGCAACATTGACCTCTCCTGCACCCACTCACAGTGAAGCAAGTATCACCAGCGAAGCAAGTGTCAACAGTGAAGCAAGAGAAGAGCAACAATAAAATGACCAGACAATCGATGGCCAAGAACCTGGATGAAGAAAGTGAAACATTTTTAGATTAGGATTGATTTATCGATTATTTGATCTTTAGTAATCTTGCAACACCTTCCCTAGACTCAGATAGAGGGGACTATGAATTAATTGAAGGAAAAGAATATTTGAGCTTTTATGTTGCCACTTGTGAATCCATTCTTACTTGCTGTTTTTTCCTATATACTTAAGTCTTATCTATCTTTAATATGAACTACAAACATTGTGACATTCTTCAGAGATCCAAAGAATAGCTTAATTTTACAGTTTTTGTTATACATTTATGACTCACAGATAAAACAATAGGAATTGATGTATATTAAAAATAAAGCAGTAACAATGGAAATATTCCAAGAGGTGAATACTGTAGCCCCACGCAAGAGATGTACCAAACAAAATATAATTATTGGAGCTTTTTGTGGTATTTTGATTTTGACAGTTCTCCTTATAATGTTCGCATTTACATGCGTTATGAGCAGTGAGAAAGCAGAAAATGAGACAACCCCCCACTACTCCCATTATTCTTATTTTCCCTATTAAGAAACCAAGAACGCCATTACGTTCTGATATTAAAAAACCCTTTTCCCGAGTAAAGAGAGATGTTGAGGAAGATAATGAACTATCAACTCATACTTAGATAAATCGGGTAATTTGGCAAATAACTTATGGTATCAGCACATGAAAGAGGTGGGAGCAAGACAATCTGAAGAAAGCAGCTACGTCTGCTCTTAAATACTGTATGCCATGAATGCAGCAAGAACATTTATTGCAAGAGAAATGTCCCCTCACAATGCAAAATATCTCAGTCATCTAGCAGCCTGTTACGACGAGAGGCCATTTCCAAGAGAAGTGTGCAACTTTAAGATGGCGATCAAGACAGACTTTTCTATACGGAGATACTTACGTAAAGACAAAAAGGATGGAGAGTGGATTAGGGTGGACAAAAAAAAAATACTTATGTATCCATCCCAATTTGGAGAAAAGATACATGTGGTTGATATGAAGAGAATGAATTGCTCAGGCAAGACTGAAAAATCAGGAGAGCCAGGATGCTGCGAAAGGACACAGCTGTTGGTGCATGGGAGCGTAGCAACCAGCACCGGATGGGAAGATGGCCTAATATCATGCCGTGCACACCTACTGAAGAAAGAAGCAACATGCGAGGTGCAAAAGGTGAATGATGAATGCCTAGAATCATGGGCCAGGCTTGCAAGACTACTAACCTGGGTTGAGAACGAAGCAGGATCAGTGCATACATTGGAGGTGAAGAATGCTTCAACCTGCTTCAAGAATGATGGCAAGGTCTATGTTGGAAAGAACAAAAGTTGTGGAGAAACAATTGAAGTACTAGGAAGGAATGGAGGAACTGCAGTTCTGATGGATCAATATTGGGTCTGCGGATCCAGAGCCTGCATGCAGTTGCCCAAAGATTGAGGAGGAGTGTGCTCCATAGTAAACATACATGTACCAGCACTAGTGATCCCCCAAAGTGACCTCTGTAGAGGAGGTCCCAAATGTAACCTGCACTCCAGTCACCCATTTTGAAGTACCAGGAACATTGACACCGAGATATGTGACGTATGATGAGCAAATAAACCAGCAGAGAGCCGAATTAGGGTTTCGCCTAGTGCCCATCAGAAGAGCAATACCTATTGAAGTGCCAATAACCAGACAACCATGGACAGTAAGGTATCCATTGAGACAACCATACCAGCAAATGACACGAAATGAAGATTGCTTAAACACTGTCCCAGAAGAAACTCAAAAGACCTTAATTGAAGACGAATGGTGATGACATAAGGGCCCGGACAGACGTACAGATGAACGAAACGACAACCAAAAGATGACACACAATGATGAAATGCTATGAAAAAGGATGTAATGAACTTAGAAGGAGAGGTGATGTTGAACCAGATAGAAATTTAAACTCTAAAGCAGGATGAAAATATCCAACCATTATGCAGTGTGGCTTGCTATGCTTAGTAGGAGAATAGAGCGGCAAGCGCCAACTATATATCTACCTCAACGAAGTACATTATAGAAGTGCGAGTCCACTTTATACAAAAGCAGAACTAACCCAGGTTACTAAGGGTCAAACAGGCCAGGATTTATATTCCAGCACAAAGCAAGAAGAGAGGGCTGAATCAAAACTCAGCAAGAAGCAGCTCGCGCCTGGGAAGTCGAGGTCAAACCAAGAATGGGAGGTAGATAGTAACTTCGGAGAATCGAAACTTAAGGAGCAGAGCAGCCTGCCCCGTGAAGGTCGAGATAAGGAGGCCCAGGCAGGTGGCGTCCGAAAATTAGAATTAAATGCACAAATAGAAGGAAAACGAAGCAGATTCACAGTGTACTAACAAGTGACCAGCCAAGCATGAAGAGGCACCAACGTCTGATGTCACCCAAAACCAGAAGATACCAAAACTTTTCCTGACAAGAAGCTACAGTTTCGAGGCCGATCACAGCCAACTAATTGACACATAGCCAACCCAATAACAGTGGGCCACATAATCTAGGGTCCTATAGATAGTAGAACCAATGGGACGTCATACTTTAGTGATGTCTACATGAGTAATGTTAGAGGGAAGGGCGTAGACGCCCACCTGATAAGAGTTATCCATTCCTCACACTCCATTACCATATACAGATATAGTACCTATACTTAAGTTACCTTTTCCAACCAATAGAATTGCATGACAAACCTATGAGTGTTACAAGTCAATGATGACGAATTTTGGGTATAACTGTTACTGTTTGAATGAAGATCGTTGGGAGTTGAGGCGAGACGGGCTATCGCATCACTGTTGATTTCCATGTTTCCCCGTTTTTCATACTTGTCATTAAACGACTCCCCTTTGCCAAACCATTGAGTTGTCCTTATTGATTGGTGTGGAGTAAGAAATCCTACACCCCTTCCACCTCAAGGTGCAGCTATCTTGTTTTAAAGTATTCGAGAGCAGGCTCTGACTCTATGGGCCGGTCAAGGGTCACTCGCACTCGAGTACACTTGGTAGCAGAGGATGGTTGGAAAACCATTGCTCATTGATTATAGTAAGACACCTATTGACCGTTGACACAAAGTAACTCTAGGTCTTCGGCAATATCACAAGTCCTTTGCCATTCGGCTGAGTAGATTGTGAAGCTCCCCGTGGATAATGGTAGTATAACTACCCCAAGACTGCAGTCGGGGCCTGAAGGGACCCGTTTTAAAAACACATCCCTTCCCATTCCTACGGGCAGATGATCAGACGAAAATCTGAAGGAGGCGGTAACAGAGGCAGTGATCCCGAGGATCCAGAGAGGAACGATGCGAATGGTGAGTGAAGCAAAAAATGGAGTCCTTTGGCAAATTTCGTATGCCGTAGAACAAGTAAAGGGAAAAGGTAATGGAGGGAGGTGGAAAAACAAAATAGTCAGAAGTAGAGAAGACTGTATGTATATATATATATGGGATAATGACTCGAGAATAATTGAATAAATAGAGGATACCAGGGTGGACACCTGAGAAGTGAGAGGATAGACCTTATTTCTGCGCTTTAATATAGCGTTCAGAAGAAACGTGAACCCAGAGTCCCACATAATAGGGAACGATTAGGCTACCACCACGTTTAAAGACGTTGTGAACGGGGTTCGTTTAAACTCCATATAGGGGTAATGATTAGAGGCAGATATATTTGTGTCCAGCTGGTGTCTGTCTATTCTGTTAAGTGTCTGTCTTACATGTTCTGTTGTGCCGTCACATGTGAAAGACATTTTTTTTTAGAACTGATTAAGAGTTTGCGTGATTCGATAGTTGAGACGGAATCACACACAAATTGATATTTTTGAGTAAATTGGTGATATAAAAGATTTTGGCGGGAAAAATTGGATTGGAGCTTGCAGTGTTTGGTGCTCGCTCATATTGTTGGAAGTGATAAAGTTGCATGAAAGCATTGAAAGGTTTTGTATAAGAGGAAAGAGAACAGATTTAAACATGGAAGACATTACTCTATTAGCACACTTATGTAAGAAACTACCGAAACACGCACCTAAGCTTAAGAAATATAGCACCGAGTGGGTTAAGGGTACCGCTCACAAGATATTTATGCCGTGGCCACAAAATGGGTCTTTATCCAAAGCAGTTTTACAACATATGATGACATATTTGCATGCCACATATACAGGCAAGAAGCTAGAGAAACGCCTTGCTGTTCTAACACTCTGGAAGATGTTTGAACAGACAAATGAGGAAGAGCCGCCTGCAGATTGGATATTAAATGTATGCACAGAGGGGGGTGAGACGCCTACCGTGCCATCTGCCCCGCCTGAAACAGAAACCGAAGAAAGTAAGGCTGAAGGACTCTACCCATTAAGAGAGCTTAAAGCAGCCACAGGGTACAGGAACCCTGCTTATGAGTCACCTACATACAATAGTGACGAAAATCAAGGGAATGATAGGACAAGAATCTTACCTCCGCAGTCCTGAGGGACAAGGGGAGACGCAATGATGAAAGAAAGGATAAGGCACAGACAAGCACATCTCCCAACAAGGAGAGAGAGGGAAAGAAGTGGAAAGGAAGCAAAGACAGAACTGATGAGAGAGCATTCGCAAAAGACGAATGGATGGGAGTACAAATCTTATTGAAACTCGATGGGAAAGGAAGTGATGATGTGAGACCTAAAGAGAGGTTAGATTAGGCACAGAGAATGGAGAAAAGGAGTTGAGGGATGAAAGTATAAGAAGGAAAGATAGGCTGATGCGAGAACAGCTATATCGCGAAGAGCAAGAAAAGCAGCTCGATCGCAAACAGAAAGCAGCCTATGATCAAGACAGACAGAAACAGCAGAAGTTGGAAGAAGAGCACAGGGTACGTGAAAAAAGGATAAGGAGACAAAGATGAGGAAATTCGAAGGGCAGATGAACATAGAAATGAAAAGAGGAGGGAAGAAGATAAGGTCAGAGAAGAGGTGAGGAAGCGCAAAGAATTTGATGATGATATTGAACGTAAGCGTAGACAGAGGGAACGCAATCTCGAATATTTGGAGAGGGAAGTTAAAAAACCCAATCCAGTTGTAGACAAGACATTGAAGAATTCTTTCCTGCGTACGATTCAGTACCAGGCATGTCTAGGGCAAATATTGAAGATGACTTTGACACCAGAAGCACCGGGGAAACGATCGATAAAATATATGATGAAATGGGGCTAGAACAATCACCCCAAGGGGAGGGAAGGACGAGTGCCTAGAGAGTACTCAGCTGTATGACACGGAGGATATCACCCAAAGCAGTAGGAGTAGGAAACTGTCCCTGGATAGATTAGAAATCAGTAGAAATCATGATGACACAAGGAGTTGCGTGAATTGGGAACAAAAAATGTCTGACTCCGAAGAGGAGGAGCGCAAGGCAAATGAAGAAGGGAGACGGCACGAAAGACGACTCCCAAGGGAAAGAGGGGTATGATGGTCAGATGCTAGCGAGTCCGCACCGAGGACATCAGAGTCTGCCACACAGCCTGACCGGCATGAAGTAACACCCCATGGTCAGAGGGGGGTGTCGTCACCAGCCTATGTAGACAGATTGAGGACATTGCCAGGTAGACGGTGATGCGGGAATATTGCTCCTGCGATAGACAGGAGAGCTATGCGAGAAGAGAAAGAAGGCTGCACATTCCAATTTCTGCTACTAGAAAAGGGGAGAGCAAGACCACAATACGTTCCCTGGCCACACATGGATCGAGAAAACCTGAAGAACAAGCTTCCAATGCTGACGTCGGGAGCCGGCAAATGGATACATGAGTTAGAAAAAATGACAGGAGGAAACACGCTAGCTATAGGTGACATTAAAGGTCTCCTGATCGCCATACTTGGTGAGAGAGCAGACGATGTGTGGACACGGGCAGGCTACCCTGGTGTAACCACAATTAACACTGCGCATGATGGAGCGCCATTCAACAACTGCAGAGCAGCAGTATGGAAAGTGCTACGAGTGCTTTACCCAGACACTTCCCATATGGGAGCTATAATGACTCGAAAAATGAAGGTGTCGGAAGATCCATTAATTTATATCCAGAATTTCCAAGACGCGTGGGTGCTCCAAACGCATGAATCTTGGATGAAATCAATACCTGTGTTTTACCATATATTGTGCCAAGGATTGCCAGAACCAGTGCAGAAACAGCTTAAGAAATTGGTAGGAGTTGAGGCTATGCCTTGGGCTGAAATACAGTTGACAGTCGCACATTACTGTAGACTGTTGCAAGAAAAGAATTGAAAAAAGTAGGCAACTCGAAAGGGTGAGGAAGCAAAGCTGGTGCAAAAGAAATTATCGAAGTATGCTCTTGAAGGAGCCATGCTAACTAACGCAGCTGAACAACACATGCAGCAATTGGCTAATCCACAACTGAACAACCAGGGTAACGTAGGGTTTTACCCACAGGGAAGAGGATTTAGAGGAAGAGGATGGCAGAGCAATCAGGGAGGTTTCCAAAGTAATCATGAGGCTTTCAAAACGTGCAGAATGGTAACTCGGATATGTCAGATGGACAAATAATCGGACCACCGCCAGTATGTTGGCTGTGTGGAATGACAGGGCATTTGGCGCGCACCTGCAGAAGTCAAGGCATGTGGCAGAATAGCCAAGGAATGGGAACAAGCACGCAAATCCACCTGCAGTCTCACAACAGGGCGTTGCGCAGAATCATACGGTGCAGCAGCAAACGCCAGGAGTGCTACAAGAGGAGCAACAAGGGGTGCAACCACGGAGCATGGGGAATTTTCCACAAGGACAATCCCAACAGGCACCCCCACAACTGCCACAGACCCAGACCCTTGGAAGGGAAAGAAACACTGGGAATGGGGAAAATCAACAAGTGCACAGTGGGCCAAATTTATATATAAACTAGGACAGCTCAAATTTATATATAAACTAGGACAGCTCACTGGGCACCCTGATGTGCTCTATCCTATCAGTGACAACAGACCCTCATAGGGAACCTAGGGTGGATGTTTTTATAGGGGGTAAAGAATATTCCTTCCTAGTGGTCACGGGTGCAACACGCTCATGCATACGTGAAGGCAAGTTTTCCTTGTCCGGGGAGGTCATAGATACTCAGAGTTTTACAGGAGCTCACAGTCGAGTTCCCTTTACAGACTCTCTCCCAGTCTCCATAGGAGAGTGCAAAATAAATGTACCCTTATTGTAGTCACGTCAGACCCCAGTAAACATTTTGGGTCGAGATTTAATGACAAAATTGAACATGACGATTTCGTTCACGGAGGAGGGTATAGTATGCTCCACTCTAGGAATGCACTATTCAAATGTATGCAAATTGATTAGAGCATACTCAGGACACATAGCCATGAGTGCCATACCATTGGAGCCAGAAATGTTCGCATATGGCATGCGTTTGCTTATGGCGGGATTACCAGGCCTTGCAGATAGAACTATGAGAACCCCTGATGAGTTTTTATTCAGATCCAGAATACCTATGCATGAGGAGGAGGGACAAGTGTTTCCCTTGACCATACACACAGCTGCAGTGCGAGGGAAAGTAGCATTGGTTGACAGATACGATGATGAAGGCAGACAATGGTGCTCGATTATCGCCATCGAAGAAGGGTATCGAGGGACTGACGTCACCGATGACGATCTGTTTGAAGAACAATCAGACACAGAAAAGACAAGGGTGGAAGTGAGTCTCATATTTTGGGTAAAAATGATCAAAAGAGAAGTACCCCAGAGAATGATGTTGGCACTAAAACGCCTGGAATATATTGATGAGGATATAGCTCAAGTACCTATCTCAGTATGGACTACAGGACCCTACGACGTAGGCCTCCTGAAGGGGGTGGGAGAAGTGAAAATGAAACTAAAGCCAGGAGCAATTTTTCAGAGAGTTCGACAATATCCCATTTCCATAGAGGCACACAAAGGGATTTTTAAGACAATCTCTGCGAAAATGGACCAGGGCATCCTCGTGACATCAGAATCGCCATGTAATACGGCGGTTTACCCTGTCAAGAAATCAAAGGGTGGGTCTTGGCGTTTAATCCAGGATTTACGAGCATTAAATGATATTGTTGAAGCCGAGTTCCCTTTAGTCCCTAACCCATCCACAATTCTATGGAATATACCCATCGAGGCAAAATATTTCACGATGATTGACTTGAAATATGCCTTTTTCTCAATCCCGTTGCACTGCGACTCGCAAGATCTGACGTCATTCACGTTCAGACAAATGCATCTGAAAAGCACGAGGCTGCCACAGGGATACTGTGAGTCTCCGTCTATTTTCAACAGAGTCCTGCAAATGGACTTGAGCAATATTGCATTAGACAGTGTCGTCCTACAGTATGTGGATGACATCCTAATCTGCATCACTGCAGAAGAACAATGCAGACACGATTCTGTTCAGCTACTGACTACACTGGCTGAAAAAGGTTATAAGGTTGACAAGGAAAAATTACAATATTGTCAACAGGAAGTGCTGTACATAGGCCAGTTGATCTCACATGAAGGCAAGAAGGTGACCCCAGAAAGGGCTGAAGCTATATTGAACACGGCTAAGCCTCACACGATAAAGCAAATGCAGAGCTTTCTAGGCCAGTGCAACTATGTTAGGGCATAGGTTTTCGAATACAGCTCGAATACTAAGCCTTTACTTTAGGCCCTAAAGAAGGCCCAAGTGATAAAGGAAAAAATGGAATGGTCTGAGACCATGGAGAAAGGGTTCACTGAACTCAAGAAAGCGATTTGTACGGCTCCTCTTCTCAGAATTCCTAATTATGCAGAGGAATTCTACTTGTTTTCACACACAGATGGCAGCCTTATGACGGCAGTCCTCGCTCAAAGAACCTTGCTGGGGAATGAGCCCTTAGCATATTACAGTGGGAATCTGGACTCAGTAATGAAAGGTCAATTCCCATGCTAACAAAGTTTAGCTGCAGCAGCTTTCCCCATAGAGAAAGCGACAACCATTGTAATGGGATGTTCCATGATGTTATACGTCGAACACTCATTATTTGCTATCCTAGAGAAACCAAAGGGCACACTGACATTGCAGAGAGCTTCTGCTTATGAAGTGATCATATCAAATACATCGATTAAAATAGTCCGATGTAAGATAGTGAACCCAGCTATGTTTATAGCAGAGCCAGTCACTGAAGGAGAGCCGATACATGACTGCACGAATTATGAATAATTCTATGATGAAATCCCCAGGGTAAAAGAAAATGCCTTGGCAGGAGGAGAGATCGTCTTTGTTGACGGTTCTTCGAGGATCGACCAAATAGATGGGTAAAGATACACAGGTGTCGCTATGATGAAACACATAGTAAATGGAGAATTTCGAGTACTTGTTAGTGCGCGAATACCATCTCACTACTCAGCACAGGCTGGAGAATTATTGGCGTTGATACTCGCCATTGAGAAGCACGCACCAGGGAGTAATGGTGTACTGTGACTCTGCCTATGTGACGTCAACAGTGCACGCAGGATTAGTGCGCTGGAAAAGGAGGGGCTACCTCTGAGCTGACAGCACACCAGTGCAACACGCAGCCTTACTGGTCAGGCTGATTAAGGCACTCCAGCTCCCAGTGGGCATAGCGGTCGTGAAATGTGCCGCCCACACCAAGGGGACACATTTTGTATCACACGGAAACCAGACAGCTGACACGAAAGCCAAGCGTATGGCATTCAAAAGCGAGAAGGTTATGGAAGTGGAAGTGGCGTGCACCCATGAAAGGATGATGGTAGCACGAACCACACCAGAAGCCTATAGCAATCTTGGGCAAACACAACTGATGGAGCTCTAAGGGGAGGCACCACAGGAAGAGAAAAACCTGTGGAGACGTCAAGGGTGTTCTTTAAACCCCTCCGACAGCTTGTGGTGACAAGACAGCACTGGTAAATCAGTAATGCCTGTAGCCCTATTAAAAATAGCGTTGGAGTAATTGCATTATCCCATGCACATGACAAAGGAGAATCTAGCAGCAACGCTCGCGGAAGACTGGTTTATACCGAATTTAGCTGAGCATGTTGCATTCTTTATGGTGAGCTGCATAATCTGCCAGCAATTCACCGCTGCGCACACATTAAAAGTAATGAGAGGAGTCATTCCCAGGCCAAATCGGCCTTTTCAGCACTTGCATGTTGATTACGTCAACATGATTCAAGTATGCAACGTGTACAGATACTTAATTGTCGTGGTGTGTCCATTCTCTAGATGGATAGAAGCAGGTCCATGTACACACCCAAACTCTACCTGTGCAGCCAAATTCCTAGTGAGGGAAGTGGTCCCTAGTTGGGGGGTGTGTGAAGTAATGAGATCAGATAATGGGGCTCAGTTTGTAAATGCAGTCTTTGAACAGATTAGCTTGTTGCTTGGTATAAAGCACAAGTTCTCGTTGGCGTATCATCCAGAAGGTAATGGGGTTTGTGAGAGGCTCAACGGCTTGTTAAAGGAAAGGATAGCCAAGTTGAAGCTTACTCTAAAGAGGGGATGGTTGCACTGCCTTCCACTGGCACAGTATGCTCCTCGGAACCAACCCGGCTCCGACCATCATCTTACGCCCCACGAGATAGCCACAGGAAAAAGAATGAGAACTCACCTTACACCCCGAGATCGAGCTAGATTTGATGCCCAGTTGACAAGGGAGATTCTGGGAACTGAAATGCAAAACTATCTGAACTGCATGACATCATGCCTTACTATAATTTCAGACCAGCTGCAGCGACGACGAACAGGGTGCAAGGCAGCACAAAACACAGAAAGAGACACTACATCAGACACAGTTCAGGATCTACGTGTTCCACTCGTCTTCCCTGGCGAAACTGTGTTGCTGAGGAATCACACAAGAAAAAAGTGGGATGAGCCAAGGTTCAACAGCCCATTCACAGTTGAAGACGTTACTACATCCGCAGTCAAACTGCAAGGGAGAAGAGCATGGATCTTCAAGGGTGATATCAAGCCATACGTCGGAGGAATCCCCCTGCCTGCACCCCACCAGGAAGAAACTACAGACAATGGGGAAGAACCACAGCACGTGCAGACGAGATCCATGATGAGGAAGAAGGACGCATGACCAGCAAAGCAAAGACCAGGAACTCTTTTGCAAGTTGTGGCTTAATTTGGACACTTCTTCGACGCAAAAAGGGGATAAGGACATAAAAAATGGACACTCTGTGCATCCTAGTTGAAGGGTGAAGAAGACAATTGCGCACACAAGCCACAATACGTTTGGTGACGTGAACTTTTGAACACAATTAAGCCTTGATGAGGAAAAGACTATAACAAACTTTTGATCAAATATAGCCAAAGTGGAAACAGATACAGCATCCCAAGTTATCCAGATCCGAGACTATGTTTGACAGTAATTATGGTGTCCCACAGTAGAGACCTCACAAGGGACGTTGTTACACACTTCCACTTAGTGCTGATATCATACCCGTCGCTGGTAGGGAGGGTCACCAGTGTCACAGACTTTATTCAAGATCCTGACAACGAGAAAATAATCAGACACCTGCTTACTGTCATTGCGGAAGCATTCATCGTACTCCCGGAGTACAGTGAGAAGGACACAAATGATTCCAGCACAGGTGATACTAGATGAACTCATCAATACACTTTTCTTTCGCATAATCGAAGAGTGCCCATCTATTGACAGAAGAACCACAGATACGTTGACCTTTCTTCGGGATCCAGCAAACACTCAACATTTGAGTCACCTGTTAAATAAAGTTAGCATTTTGGTCGCATTCCACGCGACCGGACAGTGCAAACATTGTTCACGTCAAGGAAAGAACACATAATCCTGAATCTCAACAAGGACTGTACAAATGTCCCTATCACTAGAAGACAGCAGATTAGTGCACAGTGGTTTTTTTTGCATAGTTGCTGACTTTCCTGAATTAGTGGGGAGACCTATCGAAGTTGACGTCCTCACATTCATCCGAGCCCAGCTAATATCGCACAATTGGGAATGCTCCTGCATGGTATAATCCTCCCAGTGGAACTTTCAAATCATCAGAGAGATTATTTGTGGAAATTCGGAAGAAACCTTCATCAGAGGGACAGATCGAGGGAGCCGAGTCAAGAACTTTATGTGTTATATTTGTTGTAATTTTTCCCATATTTTTTCATACTGACCAGTGTCCAACACATCCACAGGACTGAAACAGATTAAAGGAGTGAGCTGGGAACTCGCACACTTTGAACTTGCACAGAGAAGGTGTCTCACTGAAGTGTTATTTTAATCTATTTTTCCCATAGTAGCAAAGGAACTGAATCCTGTATAGAGAGGCAATTACCTTCTGCAAGAGGGGGGACACGTGTGAAGCACTTGACACTTTCTGACACTAAAACTGTCCAAAGAACGATATTGGGTGAGGGAATGATAACATTGACATCTGGCGAATGATTGAGATGGGGACCCAGAACAGTCCTCCCACAAGCAGAGAGGCACCCCCGCTTCTCTGGAAGAAAATGCTGTCGCCTTACATATCGAAATATAATGTACTTATGCATTGTGTTTATCATTATTTTACTGTCATTAACAATCAGAACTGCATTTTTCATTGGTGCACGAAGCATTCCAATTTCAGTGCACCCACCTGATGATGCACGCATGAAACCCACAAAAACACCCAGACCGTATATATAGTCATTCCAGTCCCTAGGAGACCTGATGGTAAAGTGAATGAACTCGAAATTAATGTGATTAGCAGTGATACACACACACTTGAGGTAACAAATGAAAAGCTGGAGACAGGGTCAGCATGAGATGAATGAAAACAGAGCACTAACAACTACACACACACTGAGTGCACACAAACCAGGCCAGATGGCAAGAACCACAGAACCTCAAATGAAAGCAGCAAAGAAGACGAGACTGCCTACCGAAAAAACCTTCACAGGAGATAGGGAGAAAAAACGAGACAAAGTAAGAGGATAGCCAACAGAAGCAGTCCTGTCAGAAGCCCTAAAGAAAACAGAAGCGCCCACGGAAAGACTTTCCGCAAGGGCACAAATGTTAGTAGACCTTCTATTCCTGCACCTAATTAGAGAGAGAAAACGACAAGAGGAACTGAAGAACAGAACAACAGAAGCTGTACTCTCCAGCATGCATATTCCAACAAAGGGGCAACTACCAGGCGTACGATACAGCCATACACTGGGCCAGCGTCAGGCTGGTGGTTGATAAAGGCACTTATAAATGGCAGAAAAAGGATGTAAGAAGAGAAGGAGAGAACTGCAAAACCTCCACCTACCCTATTGATGCAGATGAAGAAGCCTGCACCATGGACTAAATACCTGAGAGTCCTCCAGCAAGAAAAAGCCATACAGATGCATTTAGGGATGAAGTAATAGCAAACTACAGGAAGACACTAAGAATCAAAAGAAGCCTACATGAAGATAATAATGAACTGAACGATTACCTGGACAGCACAGCACTTTTAGGGAACAACATTTGGTACCAGCACATGAAAGAGGTTGGAAGGCGAACTTCAGAAGGAGAATGCTTTGTTTGTGGACTTCTACCGTACAGCATGGGGAAATCCAAGATCTTTGTGGCTGTTGAAATTGATGTCCCGACAGCACATTCTCTGTCGCATGTAGCAATGTGCAACACCAGAGGCCAGTTCATGGGGAGGGATGCCTCATTGATATGGGCAACTGAAACAGATTACCCCGATGAAGATGATTATGTTCAGGGCATTAAGACGAGAAATAGAGCTCACACTAGGAATCACGTGATCAGGTATGAAAAGCCTGAAGTTAAAGGAACAGGAACAAGATGGGAAGTAAACCCGAGACTGAACGTCCAAGGAAAAACTCCAGAAGAGGCTCAAATTTGGAAAAACAGAGGCCGAATGCAGATTTGGGGAACAATGCTTTCACCAAACGGATGGGAAGAAGGAGTGGTGATCTGCCAAGCATGGATGGTCCATGGAGCCTGCAAGGAAGCAATAGAAAACTCACAGAGATTGTGCAAACCTTTATGGCCGAAACTCACAAGATCACTGACATGGGTAGAAGACAGAGGAGGACCCTCAGAACTGCGGATGAATTTTTGAAGCTCTAGGAATGACTCATGGAACTGCAGTAATTATGGATCATTATTGGGCGTGTGGATCAAAGGCATACATCAGACTGCCGAAAAACTGGGGAGACATATGCACAATAGTGAATGTCCATGTTCCAGCACTAGTGATCCCGAAAGGTGACCTGAATATTGCTAGTTTCCCGAAAGCATATGCTCACCTGAGGAAGAAGAGATCTGTGGAACTGACAACTCGAGTGAAAAAAGAAAATTACTTTTCTGCCAAATCAGAAGAAGCATTTCATGCAATCCCATATGAACACAAACTGTTCAGCCTCACTTCATCAGTGTTCACAACAATCCTCATGCCAAGAATCCAGGTTGGAGCAGACACTAAATGGTTGCAGATAACCAGATGGGAGTTATTACAGACCATCAACTCGACAATAAAAGGATTCAATGCAATCCAGGAAGAGTTAAGAGCAATCCGACTGATGACTCTCCATAACAGATATGTACTTGACATGATCACAGCTATGGATGGAGGAGTTTGGGCAAAGATCGGAGAATCATGTTGCACATTTATACCTTCTCACGACGAAGAAAATGGAACTTTAACAGAAGCTATAGGTATGCTTACAAACCTACAGAATCAGATGATCAATGAAACCGACGAAGTTGATGATGGCAGCTGGTTGGGATCACTGTTTTCATGGGTCCCACAATCGATAGCAGACACATTCAAGTTCCTGTGAGCCCTGCTAGTGATGATTTTGCTAGGATTTTGTGTCATTAAGATAATAATCTCACAATGCCATAAAACTGCGAAGAAAGCCATAGGGATGAAGATCATGATTGATGTCAAACCAGGATGGAAACCCATAGACCTAACTGATGATGAAATAAGAGACTTTGTGAAGGCCATCGCGTATGCGCCAGAAGGAACAAAGTTTCTGTATCCCAAGAAACGCAGAAACTATGAAGGAAAATGGATCTATTGCAGCCCAAATGGACAATGTCAACTAATGACATAGAATAAAGACGACCATGTAAAGACAGCAGGAAGCCTGAAAGGAGTGATACAAATATGGACTCCAAAGAGACATTCTTTCAAACCATCATGTACAAACCCAGAAGATGAAGAGATTAATACAGAAGAACCAAGTGAGATGATTCCCAAGGAGGAAGCGGAAGTGGTCGATAAACTGACCAGAGAGGGGAGTGTAGAGGAGGTCCCAAATGTAACCTGCACTCCAGTCACCCATTTTGAAGTACCAAGAACGTTCTCTCCGAGATATGTGACATATGATGAGCAAATAAACCAGCAGAGAGACGCACTAGGGCTCTGCCCAGTGCCCATCAGAAGAGCAATACCTATTGAAGTGCCAATTACCAGACAACCATGGACAGTAAGGTATCCATTGAGACAACCATACCAGCAAATGACACAAAATGAAGATTGCTTAAACACTGTCCCAGAAGAAACTCAAAAGGCCTTAATTGAAGACAAATGGTGACGACACAAGGGCCCGGACAGACGTACAGATGAACGAAACGAAAACCAAAAGATGTCACACAAAGATGAAATGTTATGAAAAAGATGTAATGAACTTAGGAGAGGCGATGTTGAACCAGATAGAAATTTAAACTGTAAAGCAGGATGAAAATGTCCAACCATTTAACGCCTGTACATATGCTTGAAATGCAAGAAACTAAGAACAGAGCGGCTTGCTATGCTTAGTTTGAAAATAGAGCGGCAAGCGCCAACTATATATCTACCTCAACGAAGCACATTATATAAGTGCGAGTCCACTTTATACAAAGCAGAACTAACCCAGGTTACTAAGGGTCAAACAGGCCAAGACTTGTATTCCAGCACAAAGCAAGAAGAGAGGGCTGAATCGAAACTCGGCAAGAAGCAGCTCGCGCTTGGGAAGTTGGGGTCAAACCAAGAATGGGAGGTGGACAGTAACTTCGGAGAATCGAAACTTAAGGAGAAGAGCAGCCTGCTCAAGTCAAGATAAGGAGGCCCAGGCAGGTGGCAGCCGAAAATGAGAATTAAATGCACAAATAGAAGTAAAACGAAGCAGATTCACAGTGTACTTACACGTGACCAGCCAAGCACGAAGCGGCACCAAGATCTGATGTCACCCAAAACCAGAAGATACCATAACTTTTCCTGACATGAAACTACAGTTTCAAGGCCGACCACAGCCAACTAATTGACACATAGCCATTCGAGTACTGATTGATGGAAGGGAGGCTGGGTGAATCGTGGGGCATCCTGCAGCTGGGTGACCGCTCTGCATGCTTCTAATTAAATGGAGATTTATGCTTGGGGTGTAGCCAATCCAATCACAGTGGGCCAAATAATCTAGGGTCCTATAGATAGTAGAACCAATGGGACATCATACTTTGGTGACATCTACATGAGTAATGTTAGAGGGAAGGGCGTAGACGCCCACCCGATAACAGTTATCCAATCCTCACACTACATTACCATATACAGATATAGCACCTATGCTTAAGTTACCTTTTCCAACCAATAGAACTGCATGAGCAATTTATGAGTGTTATGAATTTTCGGTATAACTGTTACTGTTTGAATGAAGATCGTTGGGAGTTGAAGCTAGATGGGCTATCGCATCACTGTTGATTTCCATGTTTCCCCGTTTTTTGTACTTGTCATTAAACGGACTCCCCTTTGCCAAACCATTGAGTTGTCCTTATTGATTGGTGTGGAGTAAGAAATCCTACGCCCCTTCCACCTCAAGGTGCAGCTATCTCTTCTTAAAGTATTTGAGAGCGGGCTCTGACTCTATGGGCTGGTCCGGGGTCACTCGCACTCGAGTACACTTCCACATCGAAGAGTTCTCGAAAATGAATGAATACAACAGAAGGAAGAGATCACTTCATCTTCGGCGACTAAAGAGAGAGAATTACTTCTCATCAAAAGAGCCCTATGAAGACATTCATGATGAGTACAAACTATTGAGCAAGACTGCCATGATAATGACATCTGTAGTCATACCAGGACTTCAAGCTACAGTGAATGCCAAGCTGCTCCAGATTACAAGATGGGAACTTCTGCAGGTGATCAATGCAACAGTAAGAGGATTCAATGCAATAAAGGAAGAGTTGAGAGCCATCAGGCTGATGACTCTCCAGAGCAGGTATGTTCTGGATCTGTTAATATCAATGTAAGGAGGCGTGTGCGTCAAGGTTGGACCTTCTTACTGTACATTTAAACCTTCTCATGATGGAGAAAATGGGACCCTAACAGAGGCAATAACAATGCTGACGACCTTGCACACAAAGATGGAAGATGAAGCCAATGAAACAGTAGGAGACGATTGGTTTTCCTCGCTGATTGGATGGATTCCATCTTGGTTGGCAAATGCATTTGAACTACTTCAAGCAATATTACTACTAGTAATGTTGGGGTTCTGTCTCATAAGGATTATCTTAGGACAATGCCAGAAAACAGCCAACAAAGCTATTGGAATGAAGGTAATAATTGAGAAAACACAGACTGAAGAAAGTAGTCGAAAGAATATAAAGAAGAGTTCTCTTGCACCTCCAGGAATGAAGTTCTGTTATCCCCAGGATCGGAAAAAATATGTGGGACCAAGGATAGTTTGTGCACCGGCAGGAGATTGTCATCTGATGACCTGGAGGGTGGATGAACATATAAAAAATGCTGGCCACATGAGGGCGGTGACAAAAATATGGGTTCCAAAGAAAAGAAAATATGACGAGATGATCGAAGAAGAAGAAGCAGGAATTGCAGAAGAGGAGGTTAAAATTCTGGTAGAGAATGCAACCAGAGGAGGGGGATGTAGAGGAGCAAGTGGAAGCATTCTCCCTATTGACCGCCCCCTAAAGCCCATCCTATTGGAATGGCAGATGAGGAGCCACAAATGGGAACCCAAACACAGGTTTATGCGACATGTCCATACCACGTCGATTATATGAAAGATGATATGCACTCAGGCAGGCATTCACAAGACACCCTCATTTTGAAACAGTGGGGGAAAGCTGCCAAGAAGGATGTCCCTTGCCGAGCTGATGGAATGCCACCAGGAATAAAATGGTGCGCAACATGGATGTACGTTAAACACATTCTAATGACAGCAAAAGAATGTCCCGAAGAATATATCTGAATCTATGCTGAAACGATAAGAAAATATTTAAGAATGACGATGCAACTGGGGGGGCGTGGCCTGGTGCGCCTGCGATGTGGCAGCTCCTTTAATGGCCTCCGCATGGGGCCTGCAGCTGTTTCTTAAAATCACTGGTTCCTGCTGACTTTCCGTGATGCAGATGCCAGCGTCTTATAGCGGGGTGCCGGGGGCTCGAATGTCGGCGGATTGAGCCCCTGATACTGTCTGGAGCCCTGGGGAGTGGCTGTTGAACTTTCGGCGGCAGCCGCAGAGTGCCTCCAAAATGGTGATCAGGCCATGCTGGCTACTCTGCAGCAACTCCGCGGCAGTGGTCCTGGTGCTGGGATAGGACCGGGGGCCACCGAGCCCTGAAATCCTCTCCTCCCTCCCGCCTTCCCCTGCGCTGCTCACTTGGTGGCTGTGGACTCACCGCCGCTGCGGCTTACAGGTTGCCCCGCCGAGGACCCTCGACGAAGTGAGACGGCATCAGCCCACTCTGGAAGGCACCCCTCACCCCCGCTGGTGAGCGCTCCTTCTTTGCCGGCGTCACTGCAGGGCCTGTTGAAGTAGCTGCTGGCCTCGGGGCGTCCGGCGGAGCAGCTGCGTCCTGCAGTTGTGCTCCATCCAGCCCGCCGGGCCCCCGGGCCGAAGACTACACGGCCGCTGCCGCTCCTGCATTTCATTCCCAGCCTTGCTGTAAAGGTATCCGGAGGCGGGTTCAGGCAGGAAGAAATCGCCAGCCGTGTCACTGCTGCTCCATCAAGGTGCTCCTGATGTGGTCCCAGCCCTTGCTGGCGGCCCGGAAGCACCCGATAGTGCTACTTGCCCCTCTAAGCCTCCAGCCTTCATCTGGAGCCCCCTCAGGAGGGGGGCCTGCCTGGGACCCCTTGCTCTGCTTTCAACTTCGCTCCCAAAACCCCCCCGCTCACACTTCCCCCACGTGGTGGTCTGACATGGGTGGGGGCTCTCCAGCATCCAGTCCTCTGGGGGGGCAACGGCCTCCTGGGTCATCTGGGCCCTCAGTTTGGCTTGATCTCGCACTCTCTGAGGCTCCTCACCTCAGCATGGAACCAGCAAGCTAGCCCTTAATTTCGCATTCTCCACTGGGAATCACTATTTTTGGGGCCTCATTTTCCTGCTAAGATCTACGCATTCTTACTTCTGCGACGGCTGGACCCCTGACCCGCATGGACATAAGGCAGTTCCCAGACCAGCTTCCAGTCTGATAGTCACGACGACTCCAACTTAATCTCACAGAGGAACCCGGAGCCTCCTTTCCTTTGCTTCCTCAGCCTTGCTCTTCACCGGCTAAGGACCTAGCTCAACACTCAACCCACGGGAACCCCTTCATCCTACCTACCCCCCGGATACTTCCCGATCTCCTTCCAACCTCCCCCCTTGCTGTGGGAGCTTCAGACCCTGCGATCCTGCCCCCCAGCCCGCTCTGGTGCGCTGTGATTGCTTCTGAGGAGATGGCTAAGCACCTTAAACCTCCTAAGACTGCAGATATTCCCACCATGCCCCTCTCGGCAGGCAGGGGAAAGAAAGCAGAGCCCCCAAAACTTACACCCCAAAATCTCTCAGAGGACAAAGGAACCCTGGCAGGTAAAGAGGATCTCCAAGCCTTTATGTCTGACATTAAGGCAGAATTTAGATCCTGCATGTCGGAACTTACCTCCAAACTGGAGCAGATGGACCAGAGGGTCTCAGACGTCGAGCATAGACTGGGGGAGACTGAAGACCTGGTCCAAGACCATTCTACAGCTCTCGCGGAGGTGCAACATTTAATTCAGACTTTGATGGACAAAACCGAGATCCTCGAATACAAACAGGAGGACCTCGAGAACAGGGCCCACTGCAACAACCTGCGAATTCGGGGGGTGGGGGGAGCTCTCCTCAGTTCCCGATAAGGGTCTGGCTGAATATGTGGGCGATTTCATTCAATCGCTGCTGCCGCACCTGGACAAACCACAACTTTTGCTGGATCGCACCCACAGTCTTCACACGTGAAGAGGGGTGGATTCGGACTCCCCCCCAGATGCGATTACGAGAGTCCATTTCTATACTACCAAGGAAGCCATCTCTGCAATAGGTCGATCTCGCAATGAACTCATGTTCTAAGGCATCCCGCTTCAAATCTAACAAAACTTCTCTCTCCTTGTTGCCTTCATTATTTATTTATTTATTATTATTTATCTGTTTCTCCTCTGCTTCGCACTTTCCACTTCTCCCCCGTCCATGCACTAGGCGGTTCTCAATGTCACTGGGCCTAGTAAGATCACTGTTTTGTTCTCCCCTGTTCCCCTCCCTTGCCTTGTCGCGCTCTGAAACACTTGTGTACGAGCGCGATAGAAATAAAATATCAATATCAATATCCTTATGCTGCAGAAGCATAGGGCCTTCCAACCGCTTACGCTCTTTCTTCAAAACCACCAAATTCGCTATCGATGGCTATTTCCAACGGCTATACAGTTTTCGTATAATGGAGCCCCCGAACGATCAACCACCTTGACGACGCAGCAGCGATCCTATGCCCTGGTTCTCCTGGAGGTGCAGAGGCCCCCACTCCCGACCTTGCTGCATGTGAACCCACCAAATCTCCCCCCAAACCGAGGCGCGCATCATGGTCAAGAGTACATAGAAACCGGAAAGTAAAATAATGGTCGGTGGTTCCCACGACGAATAAACTGCAGTGGAACACAGATTGCTGAGAGAGTGCTGCGGGCCCCATGCGTCCCATGCCTGACTCCAAGGTGCATGTCACCGTATTCCTCTTGGAGTGAAACCCAACCTTTTTGGACTGTTATGGCCCTGTTGGCTAGGGGAAGTCCCGATGGAAAGAAATTGGCTCCCCAAGTTCAGGTTTTGGCTTCCCGTTGGCGGTCAATGTTGGACGTTTTGCCGTCATGTTGGAGGCCATTTATAAAATCCCAGCCACAGGATGGCCCTGCTACAAACGCACCCCCGGATGATGACTGAACCCTGCTCCCCTCAACCCCCATCCCTGCGACCCACAAGGACCCAAGATTCATACCCCCCATATCAGAAACTGAAATGTGTCACTCTAAACGTCAGAAGCCTCAGTGGCCTTTCTGCAAGAGACTCACTTGATTTCAGCAGACTTCTCCCGCCTTCGCAGCAGATTTTTTCCCCTACAATTTTTGGCTTTCAACGGCATGAAGAGGGAGGGTGGCACGGCAATCCTTTTTGCAAAAGATGTCAGGCTACAAATCCTAGACTCCTTGCGATGCCCAGAAGGCCGCTTTATTGCAGTCAAATGCCTTACCTTTGGTCAACTATAAGTATACACCCTCATTTCAGCCTATGCCCCTAATGACAACCAAGAGGGGTTCTACGGGGACTTAGAGGAGGCGCTCCTCCCATTCATCGAGGGCCAAACCATTATTGGAGGTGACTTCAATGGAGTCCCCGATCCCCTTAAGGACAGATCTCACACCCCGTCCCCCAAAGACTCAAGACTGGCAAAGAGACTTCTTCATCTCTTTCGAACTCTAGAGGTCGTTAACACCTGGAGGGTAATCTACCCTGAAGAGAGAGACTTTTCCTCCTACTCATATGGGCATAGAACTTTCTCCCGGATCGACCTCTTGCTGGCCTCCCCTCATATCTTCGCCTTCACAGACGATGTTACAATTGGCCCCAGGGTCCTCTCCGATCATGCTCCCGTCACACTAACTCTTCGAGCGCATGACCCCGATCCTCTACCCCGCCGCCGATGGAATTTGTATGACCCCATCCTAAACAAACTGTCAATAAGAGACTCTATAGCTAAGTCAATCAAACATTTCTTTGTGGAAAACCGAAACAAGGACACGTCCCCAGCTAACACCTCGGACACTATGAAGGCGGTGGTGAGAGGGGAACTGATTGCCCAGGGTGCAGCCTTTCACAAACGCAGGTGTAAAGCCCGCACAGTCCTGGAGAAGGAGATCTTCGAAGCCGAGGCCAGCACAAGCGGAAGGGCTGGTCCCCGAAAGTCTATCGGGCCCTACAGGTGGCATGGAAGAGGTTAGAGGCTCATTATGCTGAGGCCACAGTGCACCTGTTAACTAAGACCAAACAGTGGTACTATGCCAAAAGCAACAAAGCAAACAAACTGCTGGTCGACAAACTCGCCAAAGCCAAGAGGAGAAATACCATCCTGGGTCTTCACGACCCTCATGGCACGGTCCAATCTTCAGAGAAGGACAAGCTGTGACTGGCGGTGGCCCACCACTCAAAGATAATGACGGCATCTCCAAGGGACCAAGCAGAACAACGGGACTACCTGCAGGGTGCTTCCCTCCCTCGCCTTATGGCCACTGCAAGGAAAAGTCTTGAGGCACCCATCTCAAGTGAGGAAGTCGACGCAGCCATTTGAGGCTCTTGCCTCAAACCCAGAGCTCTGGGCCCAGATGGGTAGTCCACTCGATTCTATAAAATCTTCTGCCCCAGCTGGTGGTCCCCTTGACTCTCCTCTTTAACTCTTTTGCTACCACTGGAACCATCACCCCCTCGATGCAGGAATCAATCAGGGTCCGCGCTCTTAAACCCGGGAAAGACCCCAGGGACAATAGTTCGTATAGGCCCATCTCCCTACTAAATCTAGATGCCAACATTTACTCTAAGATTCTGTCAAATCGCCTGGCATCCGTCCTCCCCGACATCATAGACCAGGACCAAACAGGTTTCATTCTCCACGGGTCAACGGGAGACAACATTCGCAGAGCCCTGAATCTAATAGAGGTTGCTAACCAGGAATCGCGCCAACTCTCGCTACTGTGCCTCTCCCTTGAAGCCTTCCACTTCAGCCCGACTTTCCAAAGGCTGGTGCTAGCCAATTACCAGTCTCCCAAGACTCTCCTGAGAGTCAACAGCCTCCTATCCGACCCGATCCCCCTATCCTGCAGAACTAGGCAAGGATGAACACTATCTCCCCTGCTATTTGCCGTAGCCATGGAGCCCCTGGCACAACGCATCTGCCTTAATCCACAGATTAAAGGCCCCCCAAGTAGGTCCCTCCCAGCACAAGATCGCTCTTTATGCGGATGATGTGCTGTTGACTATTACTGACATCTCTGCCTCAAGGAAGCCGGCCCTAGCTGAGATTCATAGGTTTGGGAGAGTAGCGGGCTTCGCCATCAACTTCGAGAAATCAGTGGCCCTGGGGATTGGCCTGAGCCCAGGGGAAAGGGAATTCCTAGAGAAGCAATCCCCAATACAATGGAGCGTCAAAGCTATTCCTTACCTTGGGGTCCAGATCCCCGCCCATCCAGCAGACGTTTATCAGGCAAACTTCCCCCCCTCTTTGAAGATCTAGAAAAAGATCTTAACTGCTGGCCCTCGCAGGAGATCTCACTCCTAAGCCGTGTCACAGCCTGCAAGATGAACCTCCTCCCACGGTTCCTTTACGCTTGCTCATCCCTGCCTGTTTCGATCCTCCTCCCGCCACTGCGACGTCTTCAAAGGAAGATGCTTAGATTCATCTGGAAGGGCAAAAAGTCACGAATTCCCCAAAGCAGCATGGTGGGCAGCCCCAGATCAGGTGGATTGGGGGTCCGTGACCTCCGCAGATATCAGGTAGCAGCCCAGCAGGCCCACATTCAGGCATGGGTGATTACCTCGGTGCCCCCGAAATGGGTGGAGATCGAACAGTCTCACCTTCCACTCCCCCTCCGCTTTCTCCCATATATAGCCCCCCGCCCTGCGCCGGACCTGGCCGAGAATGCTGTCCTCCACTAAACACCTGGTGAAGGCGTTGGGCTGGGCCCTGAAACATAAGAGCATCCCGGGGGGCCTGGGCCCCTCCTCCCCAATCTTCCACAACCCAGCCTTTTCCCCGGGTTCCTGCCCCTCGAACTTCCAGAACTGGGTGGTGGGAGGCCTCGAATCCCTAGGGCAACTCTTTGAGGAGGGCCTCCCATGCTCTTTTGAACAATGCAAAGAAGCATTTCAGTTAGTGGAAACAGACAGGTTTACCTATTCACAACTCTGTCCCTGGTGCTCCCACCCACTGACACCAGCAACTCGAGCCCCGGCCCCCCTCGAACTAACAGCGAAAGACTTGCCAGCCCGAGGGAAGATATCAGCCCTCTATAAATGACTCCAAGATAACCCCTACCCGTTAAGGCTTCCTATATGTCACAATGGGAGGCAGACCTAGGGCACACTACAGAGGACCAGACCTGGGCAGACATCTGGTCGAGGACACGCTCGTCCTCCTCCTGCATCACCAACCGGGAGGGTGCCCACAAGCTGCTCCTGCTCCTATGATGGTATTACCCCCACTCCGCTTACATCATTTTCACCACACTTTGGATCCCCACTGTTGGTGCTGCTGCGGCCTCCCAGGGTCCTACTTCCATATGTGGTGGACGTGCCCAAAGGTCAGAGAGTTCTGGACCCAGTGCCTAGCTATAATAAAAGATATTACTCAAGCAGCGATCCCCCTGGTCCCCGAAATCATTCTGCTAGGAGCCCTGTCCCTGGGTAATTACCCAAGAACTTACAGGAGAGCGGCCCTCATAGCGGCCCTCATAACCCAACTTTTGCTGGCGGCAAAGATCACAGTGGTCCGCACCTGGAAGTCTGCACAAGGCCCCCTGATGACGCTTTGGTGGACTAAACTATGGGACATTTTGATAGCAGAGAAAGTCCCTGCGGCTAAGGCAGGCACCCTTCACCGCTTCTTGAACATTTGGGCTCCGTTCTTGGACTATGACCGGAACTTCCCAGCATTGACCTACAAGCTGCGCCTGATTGCGAGGGCCCTGACCCACCATCCAATAACTGTAAATATGCTGAAATGAAAGGTAGAAAGAATACGTAGATGCTTGCTTATGAGAGGTATATATTGAACGTTTAGGACGACCATTAGAAGAAGATGGACAACGGCTTATGTCAATCAACCCAGCTATCTCCAAATACGAGGCCACGATCTTAACGTGAAAAGATGGTGAAGAAGCGGTTTTCCCTTGTGAAATAAAGTAGTATATTGGCTTAGAACCAAAGATGCTATTTTGAGAGATGGAAGAAAAGCATGAAGAGAGTCTACGAGCAGACCATGGACATATTTCTCAAAGATTAGGAAGAACAAGAACATTTACTGATGCCAAATATTAGACAATTAAAAGAGCATCAAGTTAATAAGGGATAGAGTGAGCAAGTCTTTAAAGGCCAAGAGGAGCAACTGCACCCAGCATAGTTGAATCAAATGGTGTTAAAAGCACCGTTGTTATGGACAATTTTATTGTCTTGTAACATGTGACGAAGAGCTCGCAAACAAGGGCTATTCGTTAAGCCCGAAGCTAAGATAATGATGTGCCTACACTCCCTCGAATGTCCCGAGAAAGTGCAGACTGGCAAGGTCAGACTTCAAATAGAAGAAAACTGGCATGAGGCCTTCCGATGAGGGAGGGTAGACTAAATGGGGAAACAAGAGGAAAGCGGACATATCTTCAAGCACCTGGGTTTAATTTCTATGTATGTGCTGCTAGCAAACCAAATGCGCAAGGTTGGATTTGGGTTGCCAACCAATTAGAATAGCCTGCCATGCACTTTTACATACAATGTTGTAAAGTATTATTCTGCTGCCACATTTTCTGCTATGACGAGTGTTGTACGCTATATGTGTAGAAATAGCTCAGGGTGTGTCTTACAGATAAGACACCACCAATGAGGGACTAACACGCATATATTCTATAGGTAGACATGATCATCTAATCCAATCCAACACCTTGTTAGGTTTTTTCAGTTTGCCATGCAATCAAGTCGATGAGCATGACAATAGCAGTTCAGCTGGTTGAGGCTGTGGACTTATTTTGGAAGCTCATGTATGCTGAGTCTGCTTCATCGCTATTTTGAGGTAACCTGTGTTACAACGGTTAAATTGTCTATATTTATATAAACGGTTGCCTTCATTTAACTGCTGCCGACTAGTAAGACACTGATGCAGTAGTTACTTTATTTAAGCAGCCTGTTGAAAAGCAGTATGTACTAGTATGCCGGCATGCACTAAGCGTTACCAGCTGCTTAGCTCTAATACTTTGGTGAGAAACCATCCTTTAACAGTCTCTAAAGTTCTTAAAAAGAAAAAGGCTAAAGAAGGCCATAAAACAAAGACACTAATGGCTGGAGCAATAGGTGAACAAAATCTGTTTCAGGGAAAATAACTGACTATTTAAAGCCTAATGCGAAAAAGTCTGGGGTGAGCACGTTTGCTGGCAAAATAGAGGAGTCTAATATGCAAATAAATTCATCCAATCTGGAACCAATGGACAGTACCTCATTGCTTAATTTATGTTTGGGTTTCCAGAGTGATACCATTAATGTCCCCCAGGAAAACATAGTTACAGAGATGTCATTTTCAGAAAATGATGACATGGTAATAGACTCTTGCCCCCTTACTAACTTAAGAGAGATCGCCTGACTTGATAAACATAGTGGCAGGTATATTTGAGTCTTCATCGGCACATAAGAGCTCATATGGATCAACTGACTTCTCTTAGAAGAAGGATTTTAGAGACCCGGGACATCTTATCTTACAACATGTACAAGGAGCAATAAGTAATGAAGGATGGTCTGGCTAGAGGGGTGGACATTGTACTACATAATGTGTGCTTGGAAGAAAATCAAGTGCAACAGCCATTAGAGCCCCCAGTTACAGCGATTGCCATATCAGAGGTACCTGTAAATGAGAGAATAGAGATTATTAGTAGCAATCTACCTCGGAGAGAGGAATTGTCCTGACAAAATAATAACAGAAGGCTCTGCAGAAGTACGGTCAAGATCTGTGCAAAAATGGGAAGAATAATACGAGAAAGAATAATTCCTTAATGATTAAAAATAATAATGAAGAGGCACGAGTAGCAGCGCAGTGTTTGGCTGTGAGTTTTCCAAAGACTCTTATGTGTCAGGAGACACAATGTAACTTTGAGATCATTTCCAAGGATATTGGTCAATCTAATAGGAATGTGCAGAAAAAAAATACACAAGCAGAATGCATTGAGAAGAGGACAAATAAAACAATGAATGCTACACTGAGAAAGGATGCATTACCTATGGCAGATGACTTGAGAGCCTATCGGCATCAATACCCAAAACTGTTAGAAAAGACACAAGGAATTGATCCACCAGAGTGCGAGAGAAATAGCCAAAATGAGGTATTTGTAAGCTGCAAACCAATTCAAATTATCGAGAACTTAAAACGGAACAAAACTGTTGCAAAAAATATTAAGATCTCAGATGTTTATGCTACACAGAATAGCCAATTCTTAATTCATGCCAATGTTTTAAAATTGATTTACTTGATTCCAGAATTGGAAATAATAACATCAAGTGATATAGCATTGGTCGAAATTCTGCTTACTTCGTCTGATGCTAATTGGGCAATGGTCCACGTTGTTTCCCCTATTATTACAGAACTGGTCACGACATATGCATATGGTTTTGCTGGGTTTGGTTATCCCATGACCAGGGTGGGGGACACTGTATTTCCTGGTTTAAAAACACAGGAAGTGAAAACATACAAAACATTTGCCGAGTCAGAAATCAAAGTGATGGTGAAAAAATAGTAGGGGCATTAAATAAAGTACCTTCCGAATACAGGGCTAATGAAGTGTTTTTTTTTTTTAAAGTGAGTTTGATGATGTAGCATGATTTTTACCAAGTCACAAAGAACAATTAGTGATGCTCTCCTGGAACAATAGGGGTTTTAGTTCTTTTTTGCATAAAGATAAAGGATTATTACATCTTCTCTCTGCAGATGTTTTAGTACTCTAGGAGATATGGTTGCAGCAAGAGATAATAATTGATGGTTATCATAGAACACAGAATTTTGCTTGTTGCAATAAGAAAGGTAGCCCGTATGGGGGTTTATTAATAGGTGCAAAGAACCAGCTCAGTCTTAAGAGAGCCAGTGGAAATACACACTCAGTATGTTTTAAGTGCAATACTTAGTTATAGTAAAACAAAGAGAAATGCACATTTTGAGTATCAATGTATATAATCCTCTGGATGATACCCAAGCTGTAGGCATAGTGAACTATATTGAAAAAATGATTGATGAATGGAGCGGTGATAAGGGTGGACATTATATTGTCATGGTGGATTTATAGGAAATTCAATCCTCATGATAGTGTAAAGCTGAGAAATAATATGCATGATGTTACCTGTATTGAGTGTGAGCTTGGAAAGAAAATTGCTAATATTGATATATGGGAAGGGGGGACTGATTGATACACAACTGCTCTACCAACCTTATATAAAGCAAGAGGAGGGTCAAGCTGCAAAATATACTTGGACTAATGGTTCCTCTACATATTGGATTGATTATTTTCTGCTCCCAGTTACATTATTGAATTTTGTTAGAGATTTTACAGTGATGAGCATAAATTAAGTGATCATGTTGTTACCAAGTTAGTGTTTCAATGTGATTCAAGAAAACAGGTAACATTAGAAGAGAAGTATAGTATAAACGTAGCTGGGAGAAGAATTTAGCGGTCTGAACAAAATGTCATTGCTTTTAATAAAACTATTATAGATGAATTATCCAAAGATGGTATAGTTAGATATGTTAATTTAGTTGGATATTACAGGGTTATTGATGCAGCCACAGAATATGTAAAGAAACTGCAAAAATAAGCTTTTAAAAGCAATATCCAAAAGATTAAATAAAGAGTGATACATCAGAAAAAGAAGCAACTTTGAAGAGATGTTAAAGCAGTCCAAGTTAGTAATATTGAATTGACTGAGTGAGACAAAAAGATAGTACAACTTAAGACTAAATATAAACATTTCGTAAGCATGCATAAAGCATCATCAATGAGTTCACAGAGGCAACTAATGCATAATGCCCTATAAAATATGGATGCATGGAGGTTTTGGACCATTTATAGGTGTTGGACTGAAGCAACATTGGAAAACAAGAGAGTATTCCTATAGAAGATAAATGGAGAGTTTTTATTATTAAGAAGTACTATATTCGTCACTTGAGGGTCAATCCATTTAAAAGATAGGAGTTTGCAGATAGGAATTGGAAATATGGTTCACAATAGATGACATGAGTATTTTGATAAGTAAGATAAAATCTTCCAGGGCCCTGGACCTGACAGGATTCCAAATATTGTGATTAAAAAAATAACAGACGAATTGGGCCAAATTTCTATTTGAAATCTTTTCAGAGATTGTTAAGGTGGACTGTATATCAGATAGCTGGAGGAGGTCCATCTTAATCCCGACATATAAAAAGGGGAAGAGGCTGGTCCCCCTCCAACCACCAGTTGCTTGTTATGACTGATACAAGCTCCAAAATATGTGCCCAATTGCTGATGAAAGAAATAATGCATTGGATAAAGGATCAAAAGATTTTTTTTAAATCAACAAACTGGGTTCCGAAAGGGGATGGGGAATGACGTTAATTTGTGAACCCTTACCTACTTGATATGTAATGCACTTGAGAAGAAAGGTTGTGCATTATATTTATGCTTTATAGATTATAAAGCAGCATTTGATACCGTTAACAGCCAAGCGCTATGGAGTAATTTGTAAAAGTGGGGTTTAAGTTCTGATATATTATATTTTATTAGAGAACAATATACTGATACGACTGTAAACCTTAGAATGAATCTGGAAAGCTAGTTGACCGATAGAATAAAGACTAATAAGGTTGCACCTTAGCTCCTAATCTTTATGTTGCTGACCTGCATGAAGAATTTACAAAATGTTCTAATTTTCCACCACGTGTGGGTAAGCAGCACGTGGCTTGGTTGTCAGACGACAATACTGTTATTTAGGATCAGACAGCAGTTGGTCCTCAGCGCAGCTTGAACGCATTGTATAATTTTATTCAGTGACAAATGGGTTAGAAATTAATTTTAAAAAGACCAAGATCATGATCTTCCAGGGTAAAAGGAAAAAAGCAATGTAGATAAACCTGGAAAATCAATGATGAAAGAATAGAGGTTGTGAAAAAATATACCTATTTGGGGGTCCCTTTTTTGAACCACTTAATACTATTAAATTGGGGGAAACAACTGGAAATAAGATATATACGAAATGTAATGCCATTCAGAATTTTGTTAGATATAGAGGGGGTCATTTAATTGAAGTTCTGCTTAAAGTTTATAAGGCTAGTAATGTACCCTCAAGAGTTATATGGATTGGATGCCTTTACTAATAAGGGAACTGCCTGGTTGAAACACATTGAGGGGAAAATATGGCATAGGACTTTGGGGTTAACTAATTCTATCACAGTTGAAGGCATAAATAGTGAGCTGGGGTTGGTATAGCAATGTACATTTAAAAACATGAATAGCAGGCTATTTTATGTGAAATTGCTGGAAAAGGCAGTGAATGAAGAAAGTATGTATTTATACGTTTGTAGAGCTACTAAATTCGGCTTCCCCTCAAGGTATTTTGGGTACGTGGCCATAGGAAAGTTTGTGGGGTCCTGTGAGACTGGCTCCCTCAGTAGCCAAGTAAACCCCGGCCCTGCAACACCAGAAAGACACCGTCACATTGGAATACAGACTTATACCAGAACGCCCTGTACGATTTTTGCTGCAGTACCAGGTATTCCGCAATACACTGGAACCAGACCCCCCACGACGTGACATCTGAAGAGCATGGGCCGAGTTTGCCCCGTGACTACACTACAATACCCATAATGCGTTTGTACTATGAAGCCCATCCACAGAGGTAGGAATCAAAGTGTGCATACTAATCGTACTAACTCAATGTTATGTTAATTAAATTTATAAAGCAGACAGGGCAGCGAAAGAAGCTGCATATTTGCCATTTACAGATTCCCAGAAAATGGAAACCGTATCCCAGTAGGTACAGTTACCAGCTCCATACACTGCAGTCCTGTTGCTTCAAATTATAGAAATGCAAAGAAAAGCACCTTAAGAAGAACATGGGCTTTGGTCAAAGAGATTGCAGCCAAAGATTTGCCGTGGAGACAGGAGCTGACATGGAAGGTAGTAATACCTGTCAAACTGCTTCTTGTGGCTCTAGAGCAACTACATTATCAGTCGTACACTTCTCAATGACAAATTGCAGCAAAGCTCCAGGAGGAATGGTTCATACCAAACCTCCTGGAACAGGCAAGTAGAAACTGCATAGTTTGTAGGGGATTCAATCTTTGAAACATCATGAGGTCAGTAAGGGGAGTTTTGCCTAGGACCTCTGGGCCATTTTGGAAACTCCATATTATGAAAATCCTTATTATTAAAATCAAAGCACTTCCAAGATTAAGCATATTCAATTCCAACAATATATTCAATGGGAGTTTTTTTCATAACATTTAAAATAGTATTAAGACACATATTTTTCAGCCGTAGTAAGTTCAGAATTTGCTTATATCCCCAGATTTCAGCACTGTATAAAATCATGGGTCAAATTTCTGTTTTATACAATGTGGCAGTTAGAGAATAGCCTGAATTATTTCTAACAAAATCCATAATACCCCTCAAACATTGATTCACTCTAGTCTCCAAACAAGTAGCATGTGCATCCCAATTAAGTTACTCATCACAAGTTGCTTCCAAATATACATATGAAGTCACATTTTCAATTACATTATCTCCTTTCTCAGGTTCAAGGTGTTTCTTGTTTTCTTCCTCTTTTGACAAAAGGTCATGGCTTTAATTTTGCATGCATTGATATTAATCCCATTTCTTAAGGCATATTTATTGAGCTTATCTAAAGGCCCTTCAACATACCCCCCAAAAGAACATCATCGGCATAGCCGAGCCAATGGCGAGTTCATTTGAAATATCATCCATGTATTGTATAAATAAAATAGGGACCAGGATGCAACCTTGTTTTAATCCAACCTAAGTGAGGACGCAATCTGTAATAACACCCTGTTGGTTAATTAGAACTAGTTTTCGTATTAGAATATAAATCCATAATCATTTTCATCAAACCCATGTTCCTCAAACCAGGTGGAATTCCCCATGTCACTAACTTCCAAACTGTAGAAAGACAAGCATACGCAATGGTATTGACTAAAGTAAAAATGTTGGTTATCGTGCCAGCCCCTTCTGAAAACCTGTTTGATACATAGGGATTATTTTACATTCCATAGCCCATTTCTCCAGTTCAACTAAAATAACTCTGCAGAAGACTTTGGCTGGCGCATCTAACATGGTAAGCATTCGATAATGGTTAGCCTCTCTTCTGTTTTGCTTTATGAATATGGGAATAATGTTGCTTTCCTTCCAAATGTCCGGGATAATTCCAGAGTAACTAATTGCATTAAATAAGACCAATAACATGTTGGCCCATTAACCTGTCTACAATTTAGTCAATGCATTACAGATACCATCAGGGCCATAGAATTTTAAGGGATTAAATGATTAAATGATTTTCTCAAGGTCCTTTGGCAAAAGAGTAAACTTCCAACTTTCTTCAATGACATCTGTATCCCTATTGAAGTGCAGATCTTTTCCAATAGTGGCCCTAATATGCTCTTCCCAATCTTCTTTAGTCACACCAGCCAAAGGTATCTGCAGTCCCACCAGGAGTCTAACTAACTGCCAAAAGAGCTGTGTTATTCTCTCTAATTGCTGACTGCAACGTTTGCCACTGCCTAATCTTTTTAAAAAAAATTTAATTTATTTTTTAAGGACTTCACTCATTTATAATAGGTTCTTTTTGCTTCTTTGCTTAGTTCAGTATTAGCCAGAATAAAACACTTTTATTTGGTACGGAGCGGTTGATGATTGCAGCCATGATAGAACACCTGGGTCATTATAGTTGTGAGGGCGCAGTTGTTGATAATCACACTAACTATATTACCCTCATCATCGTTGTAGATCTCAATAATATTGGCACTATTGGGATCAGGATCTGTTAAGAAGCAGACAGGAGTCAGCGTGCAGTGATCAAAAGAAAGTTCCTTTATTCAGGTTGTGAGCAAGAGAATACAATCTCATGAACAAAACACAGAAAGGGTTAATTTTAAAAAGCTGTTCATTACAAGGGTCGGGAGTAAGGGTGTTGTCTGCTTCGGGCCAGTGACTGATCAATAGGCCCAATGGAAGCCTGCGTCATTCTCCTTCCACTTGTCGCTGTGCCCCTCTGTCTGGTCCAGAGAAAAGAACAACCCAATGTTACAATGTTTCCAGTTTTTATCGGGGTAGCCTTCTTGCCTGTCCTATTAGCATGCTGCTGCAGTGCCGCGCCGTGAATGGGGAGGATTCCCTCCCCCTCCCAGGGATGTAACCCACTGCCAGTCGTTCCCACCTGTCACCGACCCACTCTGACCTCCAGCTCTCCCAGGCATACCGATGGCCGTAGCCCCAGTGGACGAAAGTCTGTGTGGCCGGGAGTACAGCGTTTTTTTGTCCTAGATAGTCCTGATGGTTTGTTTCCTTCGGGAATGGACCTGATGCAGGTACAGCCTGAGTCATTTTTGGGGTTTGCGGTAGGGCTGGGCTTCATAGTACAAACGCATTCTGGGTATTGTAGTGTAGTCACGGGGCAAACTCGGCCCATGCTCTTCAGATGTCACGCCGTGGGGGTCTGGTTCCGGTGTGTTGCAGAATACCTGGTACTGCAGCAAAAATCGTACAGGGCGTTCTGGTATAAGTCTGTATTCCAATGTGACGGTGTATTTCTGGTGTTGCAGGGCCGGAGTTTACTTGGCTACTGAGGGAGCCAGTCTCACAGGACCCCACAAACTTTCAACATCAACATCTTTGTACCTAATGACACGCAACTGGGGAATGGAATGACAAAGGTTCAGGAAGGCTGATCTATTTAATGGGAAATCACGACTATGCAAGAAAAGGCTTTGTATTATAAGTACGTTTCTTGTATCCCCCTCCTTTTTTCCAACATTGCTTACCCTATTAAGGGCAGGAGAAGTTCTAATTTCAGCAGAGACTAACTCACTTTTGCCCTCTGTTTTCAATCTCTCTGGGCAGATTGATTATCTTAGTCTGTGTTCCATAGTCAAATTAATATTCTCATTCTCCGTCTCCTTAGTCAGCCTAACTGAACTATTATAGTTCTTTGTGGAACCTGAACAGTTGTCAGGATCCCTTGTAGAAGGGTCAATAGTAAACATCCACTGTATTTCTTCCCAACCATTATTTTCCTCATCCAAATTGGACTCATTTAGCCCATTTTTATGTGGTTGATATAACCAGTTAGCCTTCATTGTTTAATGTTCTCAAAGGGAGAGCTACACTTATTTTTCTATTTTCTAGATACGTTTTTAGGCGTCATCTCATTAATTCAGTTAGCCTTAGCAATTGCCAACTCTTGTATATTATTGGAGGAGTCTTTTGGTCTTTTTTTTATTTAACCCAATTCAGCTGCAGATAAAGCTTTATCTATCATCTTTGCTTCACGTCTGTTTTTCTTTTTAGATCTACTACCCTTCTTATTACTTTTTACAGATTCCTCCACCAAGTCAACCTTGGAGAATTCCACTTCCCGGTTCCCATTCAATCCAAATCCCCCCTGGACACCCAAATGAACTTCTTTACTCACAACGTCACACGTATTTTACCTTTTCCATTTAGCTCAACAACAGGGTTAGATGGAATTTTAACGAGAGGTCTTTAATATAAGCGACAATAATAAGACTGTCGTAAAGGACATTTGATTACATTTTTGTGAATGTATATTAATAACACACTCCAGTCATTCGCATTGTCTAGTAAGAGCTAATAAGTGTTGCTCCAGTGCTTGAAATTGCATAATAGAGGAGTCAGAACATATGGTGGTATTATGAGAACGAAAAAGGGGATCCTGAATGACTGGGCCAGTGTGCAGTTCCTCTTTACAATATAGTCTCACTCATTAATGTGGAGTTAGGGAGTACACCTTAGGCTCCCACTCAAAGCATCCATCACGTTATGTATCTCTAGCTCTTTCTGGTCAAGCTCTCTAATTCGATTAGAGTTTCCCCGACCCCCCTGAAGCATTATCTCCTGTGACATCAGTATTTTCTATGCAGTCACTATCGATCAGAACAACCTCAAATATGAGTGCGCAAAGAAGGTACAAAAACCGAGTCACACAAAATCTGAGGCAAGACGACATTAGTTATTTAGCTATCCGTTTCTGTAGTCAATTTAGGCATGACTATCTGCATCACTTTTGTAGTCTTTCCAGAACTTGTGCGCAGATCTCTTAACTCAGTAAAATGTAGGCTCATTTGGTGGTAAAACAATTTAGTTACTTATCACACCTTTAACTTTCAGTAAAGTACCCTTCTCGTGCTTCTTTAGAGAGCAATACTCTGCTGCGGAACAGTCTGACTTATGGCAGCCCTCCGTACTCCTACACAGTCTGCTGTTTGACGCTGACGAACGTCGCGCCGCTTCAGCGGTAATCCTGGAGGATCAAAGCCCCTGTTAGGCAGAAACCTGTGCAGTTCCCTTAGGGAACACTGCAAAAGATTTAAGACTACAGGTGTTGGCAGTAAACCCACTTGGTAGCAGTCTGTACCACCCAGATTTAGCTGGTAGCTGTGGCTGAGCAGTCAGACTTCCCTCAAGAGAGTTAGGCAGCATGCAAAGTATACACAATAGGCACTCAGACACACCAATACAAGCAAACACTGACCAGAGCTTTGGTATCAAAGTATATCATTATTTATTTAAAAACACACTGTTTGAAACACTCCAGCACTCTTATTGTAAAAGATTCTAAACACAGTTACTATTGTAATATATACACCCCTTTTCCTTATCAGATAAGTCACAGTAAAACACCACTTATTTTTATACAGAGGTGAGCGCTTAACTAGATGGCACTCCAATAAGTTTGTGAGAAAGGGAGGGATAAAGACAGAATATGGAAAGGTACACCACTCTAAGATTCAGGAACACTGTTAGCAAGGCAGAAGAGCAAAAGTCACTGGTGAGCCAAAGTCCAAAGGCTGGGCCCACTCTTAGAGAGAGCAGAGCACAAATGCGCCCAAGATCACACAATTACACTAGGCTTTGAAAGTCTTGCAGAGGGTTCAAAAAGAGTTTAGAGAGGCTTTAGGAAAGTTTAGCCAGGGTGTCCCAGGCTAACCCAGGTTCGAAAGCAAGGGAAGCCTGGCGGGACACGGTACCTTAAGTGGGAAGGATCCTCCAGCGGTGGCAGTTGTTCCTGGAAGTGGGTGCAAGTCGCGTCGTCGTCCAGGGGAAGAGAAGATCTCGACTTGGAGGAAAGATGAAGGTCGTTGCACTACCAGGGAAGAAACCAGCCACAGAGTTTTCCGGTTAAAGGTGGTACCTTTGTTCGCGGTCGTGGTAAAACGTGGTATCCCGGTTGCCGGGGTGTTTGGCACAGGCAAGGCAGCCACGAGGTACATCGGGAAGGCGAAAAGACGGTGAAACTGGTTATCCCTACCAGTCAAAGGAAGAAGACTCTCCGGCGGGAGATCTCCTCTATCGTTGGGAAAAGTGGTGAGACGGTCCAGCAGGGCTCCACCGGTGGTGGTGTCATGGCAGGTCGGCTCAGCTTCTCCCTCGTCGGATTCTTAGGTCCTGTGGCGACTTCTGAAGTTCCAGTCCCCAAAGCCCTGCTTTTATGCAGAAAACCCCCATTCACTCAGCCTAGCTGTCACTCAAACATGCTAAGTGGTGAGACGGCCGGCTCACCACTTGGGCCAATCAGGACGGAGTGTGACTTGAGTTGCCTAGGCAACTCAGTCCAGGGTGCTTAAATTCCCCCCCACCCCTCCTAAGTACCCCAGACAGAGTGGCACCACTTTGGAGGGCTTCTGTGGAGAAGCCCGCCAAAAAGTGGAACAAAGGGCTCGACTTGGGTTGGAGTCACAGAAGAGAACACAAACGCCATTTTAGAATCAAGTTTTGGCAAAAAATACCAACCGGAGAATTAATATTAATTAAATAAACCGGCGGTATGTTCGAGGCTACCGTAAATAATTAAATAAAGATAGTAGTCTAAAACAATGGGAAATCCCATAGGAAAATATTCGCGGTTGAATATAAAAAGTAGTATCCACTGCCACCAGCCAAAACTCGATCAGGGGGGGCGGAGACGTGCCCCCTCGACTAACAGACCCTGGGGCAATTGAATTGCCCCAGCCAGTACGTCCACAATATGATGGTTTGTACTGGTTCTGTTCAGAATTTAAGACTAGTAAACTCAATGGTGACTTTACATGCCCTGGGAGACAGTAGTCAGTCCCAGGGTATGGAGTCTATACTGGGGGGGGTCACTATGACACCCCTGTGTTACTGCACTGAGGGTGCTGTGTAACACACATCAGAAAAACACATGAAGCCCTATGGGGTAAAAGACCCCATAGCCCATTAAACACATCTAGATTCAAAGAAACACACTCAAATCATGTCCAAGAGTGAGGGTAAAAGAGTCTCACTCTTGGCAGGAGAAAAAAATAAACCCCAAAAATCCAGCAAAGCTGCTGGGGGACTCACTAGGTTAGGAAATTCAGCCTAAACAGAGAATTCGCCCTAACAGCCCCACAGTCACTGCCGAGTTCGCTGGGTCAGGTAGTCATCCGGGCACACTGAAAAGCAGGGTAAACTTGCAGCACTATCTGAGTGTTATTATAAAAGCGCCACTTCAGCATAGGTCCATGATCTGAATACCAGCAGGTACGCCAGTTCAAAGGATCAAAGTCCACTGGCACTGCTGGGGTCAAGTAGTCCTTTGGGCACACTGAATAGGAGGGTAAACTTGCAGCACTATCCGAATGAAATAATAGCCTGCATTATACCCGGTCCATTGACATGTACCATAATGTTTCACTCCCACACACAGCCACCTCCCCGAATCTTAATGGGCTATGAAATCAACATGAGGAGTTTAACAGCACAAACAGTGATATGTAGAGGTCGCAAACCAGTAAAAACAAGGCTTGTGTAGGTTGGATCACTAATCAGTCAGGGGGCACTCCATCAGGAGCCGCGCCACACCTCACAACTCTGAATATCACCTGTGCCCACTTCAGTGTCACCATATCTCACACTACCTACAGAATCAGCATGCAGGTCGGCAAAATGAATTGGGTAAACCGGAAGCACAACCATAAATAAAATGGTTCAAAGAGAACTTGGCAGCCAGGCCATCAATTGGAAGCCATGGCATGTTGTCACTGGGTGCATGCAACCTATGAAGCAAATCCTCGGTGCCCCATATGTAATGTCCACATCCTTCCCTACATTAAGTGCATTTGGGAGCCTACAAAATGCTCTACTGTAATGCACGATGAGCCCCTTTTTGGACATTGCAAGTGATGTTATGTCAGATCTCAGGTACTCATGCCAGGCAGGATGAAGATGACGTCAACACAGCAGGAACTTCTGCGACCACTTAGTCCACCCAGCACAAGCCCAAGGCCACACCTCCAAGAATGCAGAGCAGCAGGCTACCAGTCACGGTAAAAGACCCCACCAGAGAGATGAGTAAAATCCTGGCTAGATGCCTCCAACTCTATCCAGAGAGCCCACCCGTCCACCGAACACCCGAACCATTACCACTTCTAGCAGCACTGACAATGGGGGTACTAGCGCCACCAGCACTTCTACATGTGCAACACTGCAGCCACTACACCCACTGTTGCTACCATCACCACATCCCCATGTGTCCGAGGCCCCTACTATCCTTGAGGCTACTACACCCTCTGGCTGGCACATGTCTGCTGGCACAAATCCAAAGTTAAATCCCACGCACTCCTGTTGGCTCAATGGTAGACATTCAGCTACTGTGCGTTCCTGGCTTGCCCTCCCTCTCCCCTTCACTCTGTCCACTGGCCATGCACTGCAGTATATTCATCAACATGACCCCAAATTCACCCCTAATGTCACTGCAGATGCAGGGGTTTGTGCATCAGCGAGGGGCTGCGCCATGACCCAGCATCCCAAACACACGCTAGATATGAAATGGGAGAGACCTACCAGATGGAGCAGCAACAAGAACTTTTTCATACCACAGGGCCATTCTCCGGCCATGCATGACGTTGTGCAGGGTGCATTAAGGATGGTGGCATACAGTGTTGAGAGCCGCAGCCAATGAATAGCAGATGGCACTGTTGCCATTACTGTGGTTGGGCAGAGTTTATGGAAGTTGGCTGAGTCTCTGCAGGTATGAGGCCATGGTGAGGGCCATTATCTTCACTGTACAGCATACCAGGGGAGGAGAAGGGGGGGGGGAGTCTATCGTCCAGTTCTATTTGGGCCAAAACAAAATGGGATCCGTGCACAGCATCCCAGTGAGGCACACTCTCACCAAAGGCCACAGTCCTCACCACAAGCTACTCAGAAATGTAGCAACACCTCATGCAAATAGGAAACGCCATGGCACAGACATTGGTTTGGGATTGAGGATGGTCGATGAGCGTTGGAGATGAGGGTGGCAGGTGGGTGTTGGTGGTGTACCAGGTGAAATAAAAAGAAAATAGCATTCCACATCTGTTATTGGGCTGCATGTCTCTTGGAAGTGGGTTTCTGGAATGTGTGGGTCATCCTTTGTGTGAGCTTGGAAGCACGCGTGGTTTTACTTTCTTTATATAACCAAAGATTCAGCATCAGCTAGCATAATCATTTAACATAAATACAAAGTCAACAGAATACTTAATTCAGCAGAAAATGACCACTCATAGTATAAGCCCCTGTGTCATAATTACTGACTTCGGAGTTCTCCCAAACAAAACACAATGAAAAGGAAACAGAAAACAATGAAGCATCAGATGTCAAACCAGCCAAGTGCCATCAGTAGTGTGGTGCAGAACACCTATAGGCGCATTATAAATGACATCATATATCGAACTCATACAGTACCTAGCCATGAAATCTAAAAAGGGCGACATGGGTGCATAAATGTTGCCCAACAAATTGTATAGTGTGTGTAAGCTTTTGCACGACCAACAAGTCTTAGGTTCTGGTCAGCCACATTATTTTCATGGTTATATCAGCTTTCAGACAATCTGGGCATACACCATGTTGGTGCTAGGAGACGCTTAGAAGTTAGCCCATTGTCCAACCCCTGTCCCTCTTTCTCTGCTTGGGTTCTATAGCCCAACTGTAACCCGGCAGTCATCCGAAAGGTTGCCTGGCTTTGTTTTAATCACATGAATTCAGTTACCTAAACATGTAAGATGGTGGTAACCGCACTGCTTTTTTGGAGGAATTACCACCAGTTTGTGGCAGTATTTTTGGTAGCATTTCAGATCGTAATACTGTGGAATGAACTTATTTTTTTGGTGCAAATTTCTCTGATGGAATTAGCACAGATTTTGCTTTACTTGTAATTTGGTGGTGCAGTAAAAGTTGTAGTAATTCTATTTTCTACCATCATAGTTAAACTCATAATAAGGTATGTAGCCTCACAGACAAAGACATGCAACGAAGGGGGGGTGTCCTACCATTGGTATTTGGGCGTTTACATTCACTTTATGCAAATATATTAATCTTTTAAATGAAAGACAGTCTTTATGATCACCTTGACGTGGAATAGAAAAACACTTCGACTAAAATGTGCTCATCCAGCATTTATTATTTTGTTGTAGATGCATTTTTTCTTTTTATATTTTTTGTCAAAACCTTTTTTAGTTTCTGTATGACATTTTTGTGGTTCATTTAACCTGATACACCAATTACAACACAAAATAGAAGGTGAAGTGACATTTGTGTTCAACAAAAAACCCTACATACCATAAGTACCTCATTAGTTGACATGCATGGATTTCACATGTTCCGAATTCATAATTTTTTCACTGGCATTACATACAAAGAAAACAAATAATTAGATAGAGGTGAGCTGGGTTAAGGACAAGTCAGAGCTCTGTTGGTATAAGAGAGTGCTGGGTGTCACACTCCCAGGTAGTGTGTTAGGTAATATACTCCTTTCTAGGTGCCTCGCTGAGGTATAATATGCCAAGCAGAAGGGTGACCGAGTTGTTGGTCTACGTCAGGATACAAATCAGAGCCATGTGTTTTTGGCGAGGACTGTTAGGGCACATAGAGTGCAGCGTCCAGTGACGTTTCGGCTTGTAGGGTAGGTAAAACAGCCTTCTTCTAGGGCCAGGACAAGGTCTCCCTATAAGAGGGACAAGTAAAAGGACTGGATTAATAGTGAGTTCTATAGCGGTAAGGTGAAAACATATCAATAAGTAAAGGGTAAAAACAGATGAAGTTAATGAATAACTAAAACCACGCGTCAGTGTGGTACTGACCTTTCTTGCGTTCCTCGAAGTCCGCTCCCAATATGGGAGTGGGTTGTGGTCAACGGATCTGTCTACAGGACAAAGTCGTATGTCAAAGAGAAGGATTGTTTCAATATGGAAATAGGCGGCACAGAACGCCATGATTTAATATAGCGAGTGCTTGAGGTAAGGCACAGATTAACTGTTGATGTAGATAGCCAAGTACGTGAAGGTGGAAGCGCCGTAGGCGTTTGGTAGACAAGAAGACGTGATGATCTTCCTGGAGGCAAAAATGGCCGTGTTAGTTACTAACCTCAATGCGGTAACAAATGGAAATGGAAGCTAGGGGAATGTTAGAGGTTCCTACCTATAGTGAAGTCTCAGAGATCTTTACTGGGGACTGTGCATGATGCAGAGTGCTGCGGCAGCAATAGAAGAGGTGCCAGAGTTCCCTCGTGGCGACCAAAGCTGCCTGGAGCAGTGCCGCAAATGGAACAGCACATGTCGAGGAGATCGCTGTTATGTTCTAATGCGCATGCGCAATAGGAAAAGTGTCCCGTTGTCATGGGAACTGGGAAAGAGCCATGTAGAGGGAAGATATTCCCTGTACGGGGAGAAGGGGAGCAATAGAAGAGGTGCCAGCGTTCCCTCACAGCGACTGAAGTTGCCTGGAGCTGTGCTGCAAATGGAACAGCGCATGTCGAGGAGATCGCCGCTATGTTCCAATGCGCAATAGGAAAAGCGTCCTGTTGTCATGGGAACCAGGAAAGAGCTATGTGCCCTTGGATCGCTCTCATACTCTATATTTCAGTTCTGGTGATCTTTTTGCTTGTTCTTGCATGTGTGAGCACATCTTTGAGGTTTTTAGAGCGCTTCAACACAATTCTGGGTGTTGGCTCTTCTGGAAAGCTTAGTTGTACAAGTGGCCAGAATTTTTTGAGGAGGCCTTTCAATGTGGTGGTGGTGGGACCAAAGGTACACACATGGCATTACATCTTCATTCTCTGTGTCATGTAATGTGGGTATAAGTAGAGATTCCCTGGGTGATTAGCAGGCTCTCTTTTTGGTATTCTTTAGGGGTCTCTTGGGGTATCCTCTGGTTAGGAGTTTGTTTTGCAGGACCGTAGCGTGTCTCTTGAATTGTTCCAATTCTGTGCAATTCCTCCTCACTCCTAAGAATTGCCCATAAGCCAGGTTATCTCAAGTTTTTCGGGCGGTTGCTCCTATATCGCAGAACAGTGTTTCTGTCGGTGTCTTTTTTGTATAGAATGCATGATAATGTGTTGCTTCTAGGTCTAATACAGACCCCAGGAAGTTAATCTCAAGGTTGCTGCTGCACATCATGAATTTGATCTCCTGTATTTGTAGGTTAATCGAATTAAGGAAGTTAACCAGTGTGTCGTTTTTCCCTTTCCAGATGAAAATAATGTCATCTATGTACTGATGCTAGAGGGAGATTTTGTCCACAAAGGGGTTAGAGGTGTTCAGTACATGGCTAAGTTCATATTCTGCCATGTAGATCACTGCCATACTTGGCGCAAATGCTGCCCCATGGCTGTACCACAGGTTTGAAGATAAAATACATCATCAAATGAGAAAAAGTTGTTAGTGAGGGCTAGCTACAATGAAGTTGGTAGGCACCCTCCTCTGCGTCATACGCTGCATAAGATGGTGTCTTATGCATTCTATTGCTGCATCTTGTGGTCTGCTGGTATAGAGGCTTATTATATCCATCATGACCAGTAGATCCTCCTCTTGATTGAATGATTGATGTTCAAATTTAACTATATTAGACATGGTGTCCCTAAGGTAGGTGGGTGTTTGTTGACTGAGGGGTTTGAGAAAATGATTAATTTGCAAATTGGTTCTAGAATCGGACTGCAGCCTGAGACAATAGGTCTGCCAGCTGGGTAGTGTTGTTCTTGTGGAGCTTTGGGAGGGCATAGCAAAATGGTGTTCTCCTCTCTGAGGTGTTCAGGAAGGTCTCTTCTTTGAGATCCAGTTATGTTCTAGGGCAAATCTCGTGATCTCCTGTATTTTCATTTTGATCCCAGCTGAGGGATATTTGTTCAATTTTGTATAATTGCCTTCTTCATTCAGGTGGGCCATAACCATTTAAGTGTATTGATTAATGTTCTGAATAACAATACCTCCACCTTTGTCTGCTGGTTTAATCACAAGTAGTTTATTTTCAGCTAGATTCTTGAGTGCATCCCGTTCTCTCATAGTAATGTTGTGTCTAAGTTGTTGGGGAGTTTGTTGTAGTTTTTTTTTTATTTCCTGCTTTGTGCACTTCTCGAATGAGATTATAGATGGAGGTATCTCATTATCTTTAGGGTTGAAGTTGGATTTGATTCCAAGTCCTGAATCATCTTCTTGTGAGTTCTTATCATTTTCCTTGAAGTATACTTTTCTCCTAATGGTTCTAAAAAAGCTGGAGAGTTCCACGTCTAACTTGTACTAGTCAGTAGGGCTGGTAGGCACGAAGGATAATCCTTTGGCTAAAACTGATGTTTCTTCTTTTGTCAGTAAGATACCTGAACGGTTGTAAATGGGAATTTCTTCTAGTACCTCCAGTTGTTCCGACGTCTCCTGTTGGGTTGCCTCCATTGTGGGTAATTGTAGAATGGCATGAGTTGTGGTGGGCCCCAGTACCCTCCGCTGGGACCCCGACGTCCTAAAAAAGGCACCAGAAGAGGTGGCTAGGATTGACCTTGGTGCCCATGTCTTCCTCTAGTTTGGGATTGATCATCAGCGGAGGAATCAGAGCTGGATGTATCCAAAAATGACACCCACTTGTGTCTATTTCTCCCAGAGCTGGCCTGGCTGGCTGCTCGTTCTTTACCTTTATTGTCCTTGTACTGAGCAGCAAGGAACGGACATACAAATTCGAATTTAAAGTTTTTGATGTCCTTAGCCAACTTTTTATGTTTTTTCTCTAAGGTCGTCGACATAAATTGATCTAAGGCTTTATTAATCTCTTTTAGTTTGTCTCGTATTTGTAAGTTATTCATTTATATAGCATGCCTGGCCCAAAGGCATCTGGGTGCATTTCTTGAGTTTACAGGTTACAGATACATAGTTATGCAAAGAAACAAGGAGGCAGTACATATTACAATGAGCTTACAGGATATACACATATTACAAGGAACTTACAAAATATTTACATGATAATTGCAGTGTGAAGGTAATTTCGGCAGGGCCGCTATGGCAGGTCAGGCAGACGGAAAAGCAGTCTAAGTTATTACAGGTGGGAGTTTTGCAGGTCCTGTTCTACGAGCCACATTTTGGCTTTGTTCTTAAATTAATCGAAGGAAGGTTCAGTTCTTAGAGGATTTGACAGTGTAGCTGGGCTGGTCTCCTTGGGCGGTTGGAGGTGTGGGGTAAGAAGCGGGTCGCAAGGTATTCTGGTGCCTGGTTAGCAAGGCATTTATGTGCGAAGGCTAGCGATTTAAGGGAGAGTCTTTAGGAAACCGGGAGTCAGTTAAGGCTACATCTAGTGTCAGAGATATGCTGGTTTCTTGGGATGTTTAATGCTGCCCAAATGGCATTGTTCTGGGTTCCCTGTAACTTGCTAAGGTTCCTTTGACTAGTCCCTAGGGCATTACAATAGTAATGTTTAGACATATTGAGGGTTCTGGTAAGAATGATGCAGTTTGAGGAGATGAGGAATGGTCGGCAAGCTGTGATAAGTTTACAGGTGTAGGCTGATGACGAGATTACTGCGTTAGTTTGTCTGGCGAGAGACAAGGTAGGATCAAGGTCAATGCCTAGAGTTTTTGTGTCATTAGATACCTTGATGGTATTGCCATCAATGATTAAGGATCTAAATGCAGGGTCCAATCTGAGTCTTGAGTCTATAATGGGAACGTAAGATAAGGATCTAAATGCAGGGTCCAATCTGAGTCTTGAGTCTATAATGGGAACGTAAGATAAGTAACTCTGTCTTCTCGTCGTTGAGACAGAGCAAATGTTGTGCCATTCAAGCTTGGATGACCAGATAAACATTGTTAAGGGCTTTAGTGTCAACAGAGTGGTCACCAGTGATAGGCGTATTTGGGTGTCATCTGCGTAGTTAGTGTAGGTGACACCCAAATAGTCATGAATATCGAAGAGTGGCTTCGTAAACACGTTACAGAGAGAAGGTGAGACGCAAGATCCCTGAGGGACCCTGCACAGGACAGGGGAAGGTTCAGCGGAGGGCGATGGGGAGAAGGCCCTCTTGGACCGGTACGCCAGAAAGGACCTGATCCATGTGGTGACTGTCAGAGAAATAGGCTGCAGATTTAAGGTGGTGACCGAGAATTTGATGGTTAACCAAATCAAATGCAGCCGATAAGTCTAGCAAAAGTAGGCGAGCCAGTTTACCGCTATCTTTCAGGTCTTCAATTTGAGTTTTTAAATCAATAAGGGCGGTTTCAGTCCCGTGCCTCGGTCGGAAGCCTGATTGTTTGAGGCAGAGGAGTTTATTGGATTCTAAATATTCCTGGATCTGTAGATAGGACGCTCAGTTCAAGATTTTAAGTAAAAAGGGGACAGTGTTAAAGGGCCTATAGTTGGAAGGGTTACTAGGGTATAAAGATGCTTTTTTGAGTAAGGGGATGACCCAAGCATCCTTAAGGCTGTCTGGGACGATGCCTGTTTTAAATGACGAGTTTATGAGGGCAGTGATGAATGGTGCTAGTTCGTGAGTAGCCTCCTTAATGATAGGGGCTGGGCACATGCCACATTGGCAATTGGTGGGTTTAAGTCTACTTATGATGTTTTCAACCTCATTAATGGAAAGTGGCGTAAAGCTAAATGGTTTAAATGTGTGTGAGGACGGAACGGTTTTGGTATTATGCATTATCCAGGCTATCATTGTTTAAAAACCTTGATTCCTCTGCCTTTAAATCCTCCGGAATTTTAGAGTGGATCTGCTGTGCTGTTGTGATGGTAAGCATCATTAAGTCTCTACTACATTTAGTTGATATTTTGCTGAATTCTAGCATGTATTCTCTATCGTCCAAGAAAAGAGCAGGTTCATTTCAGACCAACAATCCCAGGGGTACAAAGTTGACTTTAAGGTACTCCCTTAAAAAGGGGCTATATACTTCAGTTCTGCAGCATTTCTTCTTCAAATTAAGTAAATCATCTCCAGTGGATGTGGAGGCTAAATGCTGTTGTGTGCCTTCCATATTAAAAAGGGTCGGGCCTTGGATGATGATGTTGATTTCTTCTGAAAAACGTAATATTTGTTCCATGTTGGTAGCAAATAGATGATCCAAAAAGGAGGGGTGGTAACCAAGGGGGTAGTGCAACAATTGTATGCGTGATAGTAAACAGTGTACCTTTTAAATAGGTTGCAAGAAAAGCGTGTTGATTCCACAGAAAGTCGTGCTCGAAAACCGGTAACGGGAGGGACAGCCTTACGGATGACAGGACTATGGACTAGAGAAGATATGCAACTAAGGGGGGTGTCCTACTATCGGTATTTGGGTGTTTACATTTACTTTATGCAAACATATTAATCTTTTAAATGAAACCCAAAGACAGGAGCATCTCTGTCAGGTTGCTTGATTGTCGTGAGGAGTATTGAAACCTCCGTCCCCAAGTACCACAGAGAGAGAATACAAGATTACTCCCTATGCGATCATTGAGGCCACAGGTGGGTAGTTCTTGCAGCTCGGATCCACGCGAAATGTTGAAACCCAAGGCAGCTGTAAAGAAATCCTTATTAGCAATCAACTGAGCACAGTACAAGCAAACAGGCAGAATAAAGAACAGGGCTTACCTAAACTGATGGGTGAGGAAGCCCAGAACCTAAGATAGTTGGTAATTCCGTGGATGGGCACGTGAGCTGGTTTCCCCAATGACAGTAGGGAGAAGAACTGTAGGCTGGGTTGAAACCCAACTTGCCCTCCTGTAACTTGATGAAAGAAAAGGACCAAAATCCAAAGTACTTGATAACGTAATGCAGTGAAGAGACAAATGCCAAGTCCAATTCAGGGTAATCCAAGACAGTCCAAAAGGCGTTCCGAGTTCGAGATGATCCAGCAAACAGAGCCAAAGACGTGAGCAAAAGCAAATCCAAAAACAATCCAAGAGTCAAGAAGCCATGAAAACACAAGGTATCCAAACGCTGTACAGAGTCCTCCAAAGAACAGCTGTGAAGCACGGACATGCGGAAGTTCAGAGCTTAAATAGCGGAAGCTTCAGTGTCACCTGATCCGTGACGCGTCACGTGACCCGCAGACGCAACACGTGAGCATGATCGCGGACTTGACTTTCTGCGAGCAGCGTCCTGTAGCCGGCGTCTGCGAGCTCCCTCTTGCAGACGCCAATGAAGGAACGGAGAACCCCTGAGTCTGCATGTGTGGCCCTTGGGGTAAACCCGCTCACGTGACAACCTTCCACTGTGAGGGACATGGAGTGGAAACCTGACTGGGGTAACTGGTGTATTGTGAGTGTTGCCTGTCCTATTGTCTGACCTAGATGTTTTCCACTCATCACCCTTTCTCACACGTACTAGATTATACGCACCTCTGAGATCCAACTTAGTGCATACTGAAGCATGCGTGAGGCGATCCAATAGGGGTGTGATGAGAGGAATAGGATACCTGTCCTTTTTAGTGATGGCATTTAGACGTCGGTAGTCAACACATGGGCGAAGGTCTCCCTCCTTCTTTGGGACAAAGAAGATAGGGCTGGCTGCTGGGGATGAAGATGGACGTATGTGACCCTTACGTAGGGACTCTTGAATGTAAGTTTTCAAGGCTTGTTCCTCAGTGGGAGATAGCGAATATATACGACCCTTTGGGACTACAGAATCTGGTAGTAATTCAATAGGGCAATCGTACAACCTATGAGGTGGAAGGATTTCTGATGATCCCTTATCAAAGACATCCAGGTAGTCTCGATAAGGCTCTGGAATGGCCTCAGCTACAAGACCAACAATGTGCATGTCTGCCAAGGTAACGGGAGAAGGTTCCAAAGTGAGTTGTGAAACAGTACTGAGAAGTTGGGCTGGAGTGCTCTCAGTAGAAGGTGTAGTAAGGCAAAACTCCTGGCAAACTTCTGACTCAAAGAACACAGAACCAGTCTTCCAATTGATCAAAGGGTTATGCAGACGCAACCAAGGGATGCCTAAAATAAGGCCATGTTGAGGCATGGAGATCAAGTCAAAGCTAATGGTTTCTTTGTGGTTAGTTTGTATGACCAAAGTAAGAGGTGCTGTCTGTTTAACTGGGCCAGAGACTAACAAACTCCCATCTATGGTCTGTACGGGTTCTGGTCGGGTCTTGGCGATAAGAGGGAGATTAAGTGTGTGGGCCATATTGATATCGATATAATTGCCAGTGGCACCAGAATCGATGATGACAGTTACTGAATGTGAGACCTCAATACTGGGTTGTAACAATGCATGTACCATCACAGGTCTGATGGTGTCAAACACAGGTACCTGGTCCGGGGTGCGACTTATAGCGCTCAAACCCACCCCCGGGTCTATGGTCGAGCTGCCCGAAAACCCTGAGCTTTAGCCTTTGGGCGACGTGGACATTCTTTCACAAAGTGACCAATCAACCCACAATAATAGCAAGCATTGTCCACCCTCCTGCGCTCCCTTTCCGTGGAAGTTAAAGGACTACGTAGACCTCCCACTTGCATAGGTTCAGAAACAGACTCAGAATGAGAGGAACCTGTAGAAGGGATAGAACCAGAAAACCCAGCTTCAGCTTTCTGTTCTGAGCGCCTGGCATCAACCTGGAGAGCGAGATCTACTAAATAAGGGAACGCTGTGGGCAAGGAAGGAACTACTGATAATGCGTCCTTCATAGCGTTGTTCAGACCCTTGTAGAATACCACAGCCCTCTTGCTCTCAGGCCACGAAGTCTCGGCTGACAGTTGGTTGAATTTTGTAATATATTCTATGAGTGTTCCCCTGCCTTGATGTAATTCTAATAGTTCTAGATCCCTGGACTGAGCTTTGTGGCGGGCGTCAAAGACAAGGGACATTTCTGTGACCAGGAGGTCAAAATCGTATAATGCTGGGTTATTATTCTCAAGAAGTGGGTTGGCCCAGGCAGCGGCTGTTCCAGATAAATGTGATAACAGAAAGGCGGCCTTAGAAGTAGGATCGGGGAAGGCGGTAGGTCGACACAGGAAGTGTAACTTGCACTTATTTATAAATGTGCGGTACTTGGTGGGATCCCCCTGGAATCTTTCAGGTGCAGCCAATGGAAAAGGAGTGGGTAGAATCACGGGAGCAAGAGTGGTTGGTGCTGGGGCCTGGGGAACTGGGGCAGGTGATTCCGCGTCCCCGAACTCTGCATCTTCAGGTAATGGGTTGCGGGTACTCTGAATAGCATCTAAACGTTGGTGAAGGGCTGTGGTGGCTGCAGCCACGTCCGCTCTTAGTACTGTGATCGCTTGAATCATAGCTGCCAAGGGGTCATCCGCGGCACCCTACATACTCTGCACGACAAAAAATGGCTTCACAGTCTGTCAGGTTGCTCGATTGTCGTGAAGATTATTGAAACCTCCGTCCCCAAGTACCACAGAGAGAGAATACAAGATTACTCCCTATGCGATCATTGAGGCCACAGGTGGGTAGTTCTTGCAGCTCGGATCCACGGGAAATGTTGAAACCCAAGGCAGCTGTAAAGAAAATCTTAATTAGCAATCAACTGAGCACAGTACAAGCAAACAGGCAGAATAAAGTACAGGGCTTACCTAAACTGATGGGTGAGGAAGCCCAGAACCTAAGATAGTTGGTAATTCTGTGGATGGGCACGTGAGCTGGTTTCCCCAATGACAGTAGGGAGAAGAACTGTAGGCTGGGTTAAAACCCAACTTGCCCTCCTGTAACTTGATGAAACAAAAGGACCAAAATCCAAAGTACTTGATAACTTAATGCAGTGCAGAGACAAATGCCAAGTCCAATTCAGGCTAATCCAAGACAGTCCAAAAGGCGTTCCGAGTTCGAGATGATCCAGCAAACAGAGCCAAAGACGTGAGCAAAAGCAAATCCAAAAACAATCCAAGAGTCAAGAAGCCATGAAAACACAAGGTATCCAAACGCTGTACAGAGTCCTCCAAAGAACAGCTGTGAAGCTCAGAAGTTCAGGGCTTAAATAGCGGAAGCTTCAGTGTCACCTGATCCGCGATGCGTCACGTGACCCGCAGACGCGACACATGAGCGTGGTCTCCATGATCGCGGACTTGACTTTCTGCGAGCAGCGTCCTGTAGCCGGCGTCTGCGAGCTCCCTCTTGCAGACGCCAATGAAGGAACGGAGAACCCCCGAGTCTGCATGTGTGGCCCTTGGGGTAAACCCACTCACGTGACAACCTTCCACTGTGAGGGACATGGAGTGGAAACCTGACTGGGGTAACTGGTGTATTGTGAGTGTTGCCTGTCCTATTGTCTGACCCAGATGTTTGCGAAAAAGGGACAGAATGAGAGGACAGCGTGACAATCTCTGTCTTTATTATCACCTTGACATGGAATAGAAAAACACTTGGACTAAATCGTGCTCATCCAGAATTTATTATTTTGCTGTAGATGCATTTTTTCTTTTTTGTCAAAACCTTTTTAGTTTCTGTATGACATTTCTGTGGTTCATTTAACCTGATATAACAATTACAACAAAAAGAATAGAAGGTGAAATGACATTTGTATTCAACAAAAAAACAAATACAATAAGTACTAAATTAGTTTGCACGTATTGATTTCACATGTTCTGAATTTATAATTATTTCACATGCATTACATACAAAGAAAACAAATAATTAGAGGTGAGCTGGGTCAAGGAGAAGTCAGAACTCTATTGGTATAAGAGTGCTGAGTGTCACACTTCCAGGTAGTGCGTTAGGTAATACACTACTTTCTAGGGACCGCATTGAGGTATGATATGCCAAGTTGAAGGGTGACCTGGTGGTTGGTCTACGTCAGGACACAGATCAGAGCCATGTGTTCTTCATGAGGACTGCTAGGGCACATAGGGTGCGGCGTCCAGTGATGTTTCGGCTTGTAGCGTAGGTAAAACAGCTGCCTTCTAGGGCCAGAACAAGGTCTCCCTACAGTTGGGACAAGTAAAATGACTGGATTAATGGAGAGTTCTATAGCGCCAAGGTGAAAACATATCAATAAGTAAAGGGTAAAAACAGATTGAAGTTAATGAATAAATAAACCCATGCGTCAGTGTGGCACTGACGTTTGTTGCGTTCCTCTAAGTCCGCTCCCAATATGGGAGTGGTTTGTGGTCAACAGATCGGTCTACAGGACAAAGTCGTATGTCATGGGGCCTCATTACGACCCTGGCGCTAATGTGTTAACGGCGCCGTAAACCCTTAGCGCCCTAATACGAGGTCCATTTGCGGGACCCGACCTGAACGGCTGGTCTAGACCAGCCGTTAAAGTAGGGACCCGCAAAGGGACCTTGGTGCTAAGTACGGTACCGCAATTTGCGGTACCGTACTTGGCGCCTTCCCCAGTCCCATTGAGCCCTATGGGGCAAAATGGGAATGGGGAAGGGTCAATGTTCAATGGGGAATTACCGCCCCGCCAACCTTGGAATGGGATGGTAATTCCCCATTGAACATTGTCGGACTCGTTACGATACCGGCACCAACCATGGTGCTAACAGCGCCATGGTTTAGCAACAGTATCGTAATGAGGGCCATGGAATCCAGGACTGCACAGTTTCTGAAGGACGTAAGAGAAGGATTGTTTCAATATGGAAATAGGCCGCACAGAACGCCGTAATTTAATATAGCGAGTGCGTGAGGTAAGGCACAGATTACCTGTTGATGTAGATAGCCAAGTACGTGGAGGTGGAAGTGCTGTAGGCGTTTGGTAGACAAGAAAACACAATCATCTTCCTGGCGGCAAAAATGGCTGTGTTAGTTACTAACCGCGATGCGGCAACAAATGTAAATGGAAGCTGGGGGATCCGAGTGCTGCGGCAGCAATAGGAGAGGTGCCAGCGTTCCCTCACAGCGACCGAAGTTGCCTGGAGCTGTGCTGCAAATGGAACAGCGCATGTCGAGGAGATTGCCGTTATGTTCCAATGCGCAATAAGAAAAGCGTCCTGTTGTCATGGGAACCAGGAAAGAGCCATGTAGAGGGAAGATATTCCCTGTACGGAGAGAAGGGGATTGCGTTCTGAAAGACAGCAGTCAGAGTGGTATGCATGAGGCTGCATATCATAATGCAATGCAAACAATGTAAACACAAGCATAAAAGCTGTGTGTGCAAGCCTGTGATGACGAGTTGGAGGGTGTGGGGTATGTTCTTGCACGGGGGCATGAATGGGACTGCCGTAGTAACAAGGTATGGTGTCTAGGTCCTGTGAGGGATGGCCGTACTATGCCAATAAGTTTGCCAGGGCCATTAGATTTGACAGTTCAGGCTATGGCTGGAACGTAGCAGACCCACGAGGGGAAAATATGAGGGGTCCATTATTGTTTGTATCCGCGTTGTGTAACGGGCACAAATAAAAAGTGGTGGAGAGCTACGGTTATTGCGAGTCTGTGTGGAAATCAGCGAGGACCTCGGTATGAGCTAGAAGTAGGGATCACTGGGTTGTGCCTAATTGAGTCCGGTAGTTGTGGATTTAAATTTAAAAATCGACCAGGACTCCTTGTAATTCAATACACTGGTGGCGTTCATTGTATTAAGCACTTTATCACCCACCACACCATATCATCTGGACCATTTTGGAATTCTAGGTAGTGGGATGCCAGTGGCGTATTAGTTCTGCAACGGATACGGGATCTGTGTTCCCCAATTCCCTTGTTGATTGGTCTTTTGGCTTGACCCACGTATCGTAGACCGCAACATATACCACATTCAGTGTTTTACAATTAGAAAAACGTCTGGAGGTGCCACTCTTTGTGGTCTACCAAGAAGGAGGTCATCTTTTTAGTCAGTCTGCATACAGTACATGTCCCACAGGGGTGATTCCCTTGGATCTCTCATATTTCAGTTCTGGTGGTCTTTTTGCTTGGTCTTGCATGTGTGAGCACATCTTTGAGGTTTTTAGAGCACTTTAGCGCCATTCTGGGTGTTGGCTCTTCTGGCAAGCTTAGTTGTACAAGCGGCCAGAATTTTTTGAGGAGACCTTTCAATTTGGTGGTGGTGGGTCCAAAGGTAGAACACAAGTCATAATATCTTTGTTCTCTGTGTTGTGTAATCTGGGTGTAAGTAGAGATTCTCTGGGTGTATAGCAGGCTCTCCTTTTCGTATTCTTTAGGAGTCTCTTGGGGTATCCTCTGGTCAGGGGTTTTGCAGGATCGTAGCCTGTCTCTTGACAAAGACAAAGCTTTAATGATCTCTTCCTACAGAAAGTTGAAGTGTTCAAATATTAACTCTTGTTTTAAGGCTAAAACCATTGGCATAGGAGTGCAGACAGGAGGGATATGGGATGTGAGGGACACAGCCCATGAGCGAATCTTGGCTTTTAGCTACCCACGGCCATGCTAGTCCCTATGGGCATTCCCTTGCAGCCAAAAACACACCCTCCTAGGATCCCCGAGTTACCCATTACATAGTTACATCAAACTGGGCTTTTATTGGCTTGGCATTGTGTAAACCGTCTTCTGATGGGCAATGAGTTAATTGCAGCTGTAAATCAGTATCTGGTGTTATAAAATACCATACCAAGTGTGCCATCAGCCACTTGATATTGAAGCAATATGTGGGTTCTCTCATCTGTTTACTGCATTGCATTCCTGTTCAAAATGAGCATTTGGCAAATACAACAACTTTGGCTCTTTTATAGGCAATAGATACTGGCATCCATATACCACCTCAAGCAATCCAAGGATTAGCCAGTTCAGTTTGGGGACTTTTCCCCAGTCCACAAGCCACAGGAAATCTATTGGACAGTGAAGTGAACCCAGCCTGCGGTGGGGCAACCCCTATATAGGCTGCAATGTCCCCACGATATCAATGAGGAACAGGGTTGAAGACAAAACAAACACGGCTAAGGTAAAGGATTGGATAATGGAAGGACTGACCAATATAGGCATTGTCTGGATTTCCCAAATTGTCTATGGAAGCACTGTACATAATGCAAAGTAGATCTGGATAAACATTTATTTTATTTGAAACACTGGCCTATTGGGATTATGGTTTAAAAAAAATAATCATAATTCAGACATCCCCATGCAATTCAGACAAGAACAGGTCCACTCAGTAGGTAATCCCTATGCAACCCTACTTTTAAAATGGACTTCTGGATTATTAAATTGCTACATTGTTTACTGATTATTCAAGGTTGTGCAAGACAGTGAATTACAATCTCTGATTTCAGGGAACTAATCTGAGCGTCTCATGGTCACTTGACCCTCTACTCTTCATGTAAATGACCCAGAGTAACACCTACTCAGTTAGTTAAAACAGCCAGCTATGCTAACCATTGCAGATAATTCTATAACAAATGCTGTAAAGCAGCTACAAGATTTCGCAGACTCACTCCAATGCAGCCTGTGTCTGTAGCAGCCATTCACCCAGAATTTCCATTGATAAACATCACTTGGTGTCAAAGAGCTGACATTTGCCTTACCCATATCAAACCCTGTTTTAACAGGTTTTCCATATTTCCCGCCCTCTGCCCAAGGTTAGGTAAGATGAAATTGGCATCCATTTTATAGTCAAGTTAGATAAAAAGGTGTTTTACTCTATCAGAGATAAAACGTGAGTATAAGATGGATGCCAAATGATTCCCAAGCAGCAACAAATCTTCTCAATGTCTCAGCCAAACTTGGAGTTCTGTTGTGGGAGTAGGCTCCAGAGCCGCACTGATAATTATTGTTCCCCAACAAAAATTAAGAGCCAAACTTGGGCTTCACTAGGTGATACAGCTCTCCAGATTTCAAATGTGCATACATGTGTAGTGACCTGCAACATGAACAATTTACCCGTTATATCTTTCATCAGCACCTGGGATATTCGATTCCAACCCAGTTCTGAGGTACCATGTCTGTGGCCATTTAAATTCTCTATAGGCATCCCTAGGAACATACTTACAGGTTGTAGACTCATTAAGTTGAAGATTTGCTTTAGAGGATCATGCGAGTTGCCAAATCGGTATGGGCAATGCTTCGGCATTCTATTGCAGAGAAGCCTATCTGGTTGGCATCGCTACCAGTGTACTGGAACACAGTTGTGGATATCAGAGAACACAGATGCTTCAGGGAGATTAATTCAAAAGACTCCAGTAGATTCTACACCTCTCCAACTTCTGTACATTTTCGCAATAGAGAAGAGAATATTTATTTTCCTAAAATATATTTTAATAACGAAAAACCACACACAAAATCTTTACAAGAGGGTAGAAAGAGTACAGACCACAAAAAAGAAGACTCCTCAAAAGGGAGGAAGAAAGCAATAGCAAAGGACATTTCCAAAGAGACGATGCAAAGATGGCATCAACTATCGCAACAGTGGTGGGTGGAGAAGGCTTCCGAATACGGTCAACTTGAAGAAAGGAGTATGGTCGCAGGGTAACGGAATGCTCTAAAAATCAGGCCTACACATCTTGAGGAAAATAGCTGTAGGTTGGAGGAAGCCTTCTATATGAAAGGAGAAGCCTGGGAGGGTGTAGGACGATAGAGGAAGTCTTTTGAAGGAGAGAAAAAGGTGCTTGGATGTTCTTCTCAGTCTGTAATGATGAGCTCGTCCACACCCCAGTCTTCGTAGCTCCCATCTGGCAGGTACCGTCTAATAATAATTGGTATCTTGCGGGCTCTAAGAGAAAGCCAGACAGAAAGGTTAGAGGTCAGTCCAAGAATTGACAAGCCGCATCGCATGCATCAAAAAGGTTTACATACCAAAGGATGACTTTAGCGTGGACAACACAAGATGACAGTTTTCCAAGCATTGCGACCACAGAACTGGTTGGTGGTTAAAAAAAAAAAAGGAAAGGACTCATGGCAAGAAGTCAAAAAACCCTAGTGGAATAAGACAAGGTTGTTCAATGTACAAAAGTCAGAAGCGAGGGGCAGGGGGTGTCAGATTAGATTTAATGTAGACAAAAGTAAAGCTCTTACTGCACAGAAAACACTTTCAGGCAATACAAAATGCGATTGGATCCAAAAAGCCACGAAGGAGACTATCTCTTCAACATTAAATTGCATAACCTAAAATGGTGTTCAATCGCATTTTATAGGAGGTGACCTTCTGTGTGGTAGCATTGCACCAAATATGAATGAAAGGTTGCGTATGTTGACAGGCACCTTTTTACAGATAGAACTGGTAAATATTTGGTCACCCGTCACTATGGGCGAGAGTGCATTTCTTTGATGTCTAGTGTGTAAACTAAGAAACTCTCTGCAAGTGTAGTGGGAGTGAGGCCTGTTTTAACTGTACTTGTACAGTACAACGTTTTGATTGTCCGCCCGGTGTCCAAGAACTGCTACTGTACAATATTGGTGTGCACATCATTAATTTAGGGGTATATAGTACATATTAGGTTTTGGTATGAAACTGAAATTATCTTGCACAGACTTCAGATGTTCTGCTACAGCTTTCCAGAGTCTAGGTGCTTGGAAGGTGAAGGCCCAACATTGCATTTTGGCTATCAAAACTGGGAAGAATCAGGAGCCTGGGATTATTGAATCAAAGGGTGCAGGTTGGTTTATAAAGTCTGAGTTCATCTCAGATGGACCTGGGGCCATGCTTATAAAAGACGTAATAGGCTGCACATAGGACCTACTTCTCTGCTTCGGCATTAAATTGTGGTTAATGCACGGAGGGCATTGCTGGGGTTACATGCCCAAACATTCTAAGTTTTAGCAGCTTATGCACAGACTAACTTTGCACACTCTTCCATCGTGATGCATGATACACTGGTATATTTGCATAGAGTGTGCGGGACAACACAAATGCTAGGGTTGTGTAGGCCTGGCTTTTACAATGGAAGTTCCTGAAAAATTATTATGCACAATCCATCTCAGATGGCAGAAGCATTGCTTCACCTTCGATGGACTTGGAGGTGGTGAGAAAAGCTTGGGATACATGAGGATTCCAGTTCCTTAACAGTTGTCACCGGAGAAGAACAAACCGCAAGCTGAGAGGGACAAATATTCAAAGGCCATACTTCCGAAGATAATACAACTAGGATAATCTCCATTTTGGTTGGGTTTAGTTTGAGAACTTGAAGGAGTTTGGTCCATTCCATTGAAGTATTTGTATAACACATGTTATGCATTTACTCTACAGGGTTGGTGGCCATTTAAAAAACAAAAAACAAAAAAATGGTGTTCAGGGGTGTCGGGTACACTTAGTAGCAGAGACAATGAGAAGGCACCATACTACCCAATTTAGATTCCCACGGTGCAAATGCTAGCCTATGCCGACAATATGTTAAAGATTTTATCCAAAGGAGGGCCCAGTCTTTAATGCAAATTTGAGATTTGATGGGGAAGCATGGTCCAATAATGAACAGGCTTGAAGGCTGACAATAGGTAGAATATAAGATGAACGCTCCAATCTGAAATCATCCACCACTGATGTTACTAGACTTTGCGCTATGCATTGGTTGAATCTAGGCATAGGTAAGGTCAAGGAGGTGTTGACACAAGAGACCTGAAATGCTTTGGGGGCTCTGCAAATAGCTATTGCGTGATTAAGGAGAGCTTCAAGATTGCTGGCTACTGGTTCTAGACCTGCCAGCTTTGTGGAAATATTTGAGGGACAGCTATCAGAAGGGGAGAATGACCACTTGCTACTTTACACCAATATAGCATATTGTTGTATGCCTAAGTGGGTAGTAGGTCCGTCCATCAGTGGGGTAGCTTGTGCAATGGGTCCCTGGAAATATTAATGCAATTTCACCCTCTATGGCTACAATTTTGCTATTTAAAGTTAATGCAAATACCACTAATTTAATAAAGCTTTTTTTGGTCAAGGAGCATTGGCTCAGATGCTCTCCACAAGATTAGCTTACATGCCATTAGAACTTTGAGGCTAGGTGTGCCTTTCCACAGGATGTTTTCATTTACGTTAAAGGTTTCCTTTTTTACTGTTTTGAACACATTCACATCTGTAGAGAACTAGTTAGCCAATGGCTTCGCATTCCCCATTTTCTCATTGTTAATGGCAAGTGCATGTCGAAACCAGCATAAATAACAATCCGTAACAGCAGTGAGACAAGAGTCTATAGTTTCTGAATCGGCCTTGAGCTCTGTAGAGAAAAGGTCTTTTAACAAGGAGCATGGTTAATGTATTTTATCAACTGCCACCTACATCTCCTTCAACAACTCATTTAATGTATCTTGTTGTCTAGGTTACTTTGTTTAAAATAGGACTGATAAATGATCAGAAAAGAAAAGAAGAGAGGCATCAAGGAGGATACTGAAAGGGTTTAAGATGCACTAAGAAGAAAAAAAACTGGTCTAGTTTATGGCCCTTCTCGTTGGTTTGTCTCAGAAATGGCAGTCAAATGGAGATTACCCAAATTGGATAGGTTAGCAGCTGTTGCGACATGACTTACATCCACTCTGATATTACTAACTCCCAAAACATTAAGGTCGGTGTACATTACTAGTAATTATGTTATTATGCCTGCTAAGTGCTGTGGGGCAATACATCAGAAGATGTTCAAAATTATTTGAGGAGCATGCTACCAATATGATCTTATAGATGGTAAGGTGAAGTAATTCTCAGTCATGAGATCAAGCCTAGAATGTTTTTTTATTTACTTTCCAAACATTTCTTACCTATGAATGCCAAACAAAAGGCTAACCAAATAAAGCAGAATTAGATTTTTTTTTTAAATGTTCTAAGGTGTTTCAACTTGCTCCATGCCACAACTGTATACACCCCATTTTCAGTTGAATTTTCCAGATTAGTAGTGCAACACATACTTCGTAATAGGAATAATGGGGGCTCACTTATGCACATAGGTAAGATATCCTTGCTCGAAATCCATGGTTACTGGTAAGAAACTAGTTAACGGTAGGAGATATTTTCCCAATACTAGTTCTTGACTGCACGCCAAAGCAGTTATTTTAGAGCAGGCCAGGAATAAGCTAACCTAAACGAATTCTGTGAGCTGCTGAATACCAATCGCACATCCATGTTGGTCTGCAATGTCCTAGAAGGTATGAACCAATGTCAGTGGTACAGACCACGCCAGAGCAGTCTACAAACTCAACATTGCTGTCTAGTAACATACTTTGATATGTGCTACAACCAACTTAAAAAACACTTGCCTGAAATGTGTCCACGCAGAGTTGTCTGGGCTAGAGGAATCAAGTAGCAGTCTTTGATTCCTAAACCACTTGCCCTTTTCTTAAATTATACAAATGTTTGATGCAAAACTATGGTTTCGCAAAATCTGCTAAAACTATGCTTCTGGGTTCACAAAGCGCACCACGAGATGCACTGTGCAATTCAAGTGAAACTCTGAAAGCACAGTAAGCCAAAGAACAAATAGCTTATGTTCAAGTAATGTTTTTTTCCAAATGCACAGTCTTCCAAGACCGATTCCTCATTTTCAAAATACGTTGAATTGCAAATTTTAAAAAAGCCACCGGGAGGCGTAAGTGCGACGACGTGACCGTCAACACGTCTTGGGTTCCAATTCTGCCCTCATGCTCATTTGAACTCAATTTCTATGCTCTACAAAAGGCAAGAATAAATGCTACTACACGCACAATTCAGTTTGTGAGTCCTAGTATTCCAATTACTTGATCGGTAGGTGAGAAGGGGATTAAGAATCTGTAGCAAAGATTGCAATTTGTCTTCCAATGGATACCTTACCTCACATATTCCTCATCGTCATGCTGCTTTTGTTGTTTTCCAACAATCTAATGTTGGCAACAAACGAGGGTTAGGTCAACTGAAAAAGCTTGTAAAACAGACTATCTAAACCAGGCATCCGCACCCACCAGTAAGTCACAGCAGTGTTGCTTTACACGCATATGCAGGGATGACCAAGCGCCAACACGATAAAATGACTACGTCTCTGAAGGAGACATAGTGGAGTGGCCATTGGTGAAATCAGTAAGCAGATCTTGCTAATCTCCCTGAGAGAGGGAGTGTTCGTATGTTCACCGGATCTCAGAAAGTCAAGGCTATTGCCAAACATCCAACTGACCAGGGCACAGAGAAGCACAATTAAAGCTCTGAAACCTCTTCACAGGGAAGATGAATGATATAAAACTTGGAGGCCACATTCAGAAGAAAGGAGGTTCTCACCCTCTGTCCCACCACCTTTTGAAAACACCAGAAAATTAAGTGCTTTGTTGAATTACTAAAGAAGTTTGTTCACTCAGTAACATTTAATAGTTGTCAATGTGATGATCTTGTGGAGACAAACATGCTTCGGTTTAAGAGTAGATACCATCAGGAAATTCAATACGAAGTTCAGACTTAAAGATGAAACCACAAATGGCTTAAGAGGGAACTAGTAACTCAACCCTTTTCAGAAGAACAAGTTACTTACCAACTGGTAACATTCTTTCGATTGGCTGTTCCTCCAACGTATTCCACATCTTGGACATTACATGTCAAAGATTTGGAATACGTTGGAGGACACAATCCATTCGAAAGTGCATTACAGAAGCACTGGCAAAGTACAACCCTGTTGAATGGCTCCCTTAAGCACATACAAAGCAGCTCAAACCGTGCTTATTTTACCAGTTGTGGTCAATGCCAACAAAAATGCCAGGGGCACAACAGTATGTTGGGACCGTTATCATGGCACCAACTGGAATATCGTTTCCACCTAGATGCAAAAACAAACTTTGTAAAGGGCCTACGGACGTTCAGTAACCAAACAGGCTCTTCTTCAGAGAGGTCCCAAATCTGGGAGCACAGCGCGGATAGCCATTCAAAAAGGTGCAAAGTGGCTGGTTCTGGGAGCATTGCAGTGGTGTCAACAACTGCAGAAACCTCTCCCAAATGTTGTGGAAAAAAGCTGCGAAGACTAGCTTGATGGCACTAAACTACAAACAACTATTGTGAACATTTCTCTAACTCGTTCCAAGTGGACGCAGCCTGAAGGACCGAACAGAGGACTCCCGTATATGAAAAAAAGTAGTCTGTTTTTGGGGACAAGCAAGTAGCTTTAATAATGGTTATGTCCTTGCTCCTAGGGCAAAATAGGCTCAATTGTACTGCAAACTCATGGGCCAAAATGGCTTCCTGGAGAGATGAGAGGATGGCACCGAATTGGAATGCGGCAGTACCTAGAACAGGAGGCAGTACCCATTCAAAATGATCTCAAGGACCGACTTGCCCAAGCTTATCGGGACTCATTTCTCAAGCAGCTGCGAAATCCTGAATCCCCACAGGTGATAACTGACTGAATATCTCCTCATTCAGGAGGTTTTGGTGCGGAAGGCGCACAGGGGCACCAAGGCACATCCTTAATTGGGACCACTGCCGTCACTGTGCAAAAATGCTGAGGTTGCTGCTTTTATAGAATGGTAAACAGTGATTGCTTGGAAGGAATGGACATGCATGATGTGGGTTGGTAGATTGTTGACATAAGTGGCTTTCGAAATTGAAAGATTGTTCGTTGAAGCAGTAGCTGATTATTTTAATAGTTTTTCCTGTTGGAGTAAAGGTCTTGTACTAGTAGGTGGTGTTAATACGGTATTTTTCAGAGTACCTCTGGGAACATTACTTTGTGAAAAACATGCTTAGGTGGCTGCTGTTAAATATTTATGGTTAAAGAACAAGAGCCAGGAGCCACATCTATGGAAATAGGGACTGAGGTATGGCTGCACGTGTAGATCTGCAGTGTCCAGGCCGTCTTCAAGGAGATGGCAAGTCACAGCTACACCACGTAGTGATGGTTTTTACATTTTTGCATCAGGATTAGACAAACTATTGTATAGGTGAGGAATCTGTGGGAGAAAGGTATCCATTAGCAATGTGCAAATCTCTACCTCAAACTCTGCAAACCCATGAACATGTTGTCCATTAATAAAGGCAAAATATCATTCAGTCTCCAGGCAGATTTTACAGAAGTCAACTTCCAAAGATGGGAACCTCCACAAGAGTTGGCTAAAACGGAGCCCCTACCATCTTGTAAAGTACTACATTTAATTGGCAAATTGGAGCTGCTTTTCAAACTGGTGAACACCTTTCAAAATGTTGTGGATGAAGAATACTTCAGCGATATATGAGATTTTGTTCGCTTCAACAGCCAAAGGGTGTTACCCAAAGTAAGAATATTATACTCCTACCCTAGCTAGCCATAAAGAGTATATGGTTAATTCTCGATGCCAAAACAGAATTTGGACTGTTATCAACACCAAGATAGTTTGCAGTGAACAATTTCTAGGTTGCTCTTTTTGCTTCCTTCATAATCTCCATCCAGTCTATTAAGTTTATAAGTCTGAACAGTAAAACCTTAGGAATCTTGTTGTCAAGGTAAAGAGAGGATGGTTGTGTGGTGCAGGAGTTTGCTGTGGTTCATAAACTGGTAGTCTAGCCTGCACCACAGTCTAACACTCAAGAGCTGGCTGAAGTGAGAAAGAGAGAACTCTTGATCCAGAACCAGGTGATTTGAAATTTCAGATTACTGGACACATCAAAAGAATCTGAATAAATAGAAAACCATATACCAAGGTCCAAGCCATTGCTAATACATTCTCTATTAGCTGCTGACTTGCTGGTTGGATATGAAGAAATGGCCTTTAGTTTTCTTTCAGGGAAAACTGATCCATAATAGGTAAAGCATTAAACTTCTCACCCATGAACCACCTCCCAATCATGGTCCGCTGTGAGCGGACTGCTTTAAGTGTATAAACCTGTGCAACACCCTCTGGTAAAAGGGCTTCAGCTCCTTTCCAGAAGTTATTCCATCCCTCAGCACCTTTTGTGTATATTGTAATAATCACTGGTGTCTGTTGTAGAAGCAAATGGAAAGTTTGCAGACTTCATTCCGTCCCAGCAAAATGATCTTCAACAACACCTTGTTAGACCACAATTGTAGAGTTGTTCTGCCCTTTGACTGTACCCCCATTATTCAGTGAGGCATCTCAACAGATCTGGGGAAAGAAATTCCATAGGTAATGCGTTGTTTGTCCCAGTCGAAACCACAGATTAAACCGCTTTCTGGGACAGAACAACTGCATCTTTCTACTGTCCCAATCAAAGCTTACTTTGATTTTGTAGGCACTCGCATAATGCCTTATGAGAAGTGCATTTGTTACAAAGTGGATTTAGGATGTGGTCAGGGATGTTGGGCCAACTGTGCTGCATTTTCTGGAACTACCTTCCCAATCAATGGGACTTTTTGAGAAGCGATAATAGATAGGTCAATAAATGATTTACAAAGGCTGTGGCCAGAGGAGAATTTCACCTAGTTTAGGGAAAGACTAGGGAGTGAACGTGGTCAGATATGTTATGAAGGGATCTTGTTTCTGCCCGTGGAAAACATGTGACCTTTCAGTCATCCATATAAGAATAAATGTGACAAGGTGCCTTTTTTATTGTGTTAATTTGTTTTAATATTTCAAACCTCTACACAATTAAAACAATCCTAATTCTAGACAAAAAATATACCATTATAAAATGTCATTCAAAGTACATCAAAAATCGAGACGCACTAAAACCAAAATAGTAACCGAATTGATTGTGATAAAAATGTAATCAATCCGTTATAGTGTAAAAGAGGTGGCATCCGACAGTTTCCCCCCCAAGGATCTAGTCTCATGTCAGTCATGAATTTCATAAAACAAGTGTAGCACAGGTTTCTCAAAACCTCACATTCCAACGCTAGATGTCAGATGGTTTTGATTTCAGTCAAACAATTTCGTCCATTTTTTTCACACCCCTTTCCATTAAGTGCAATTCTCATTTATGAACAGGATATTTAGACGAAATCTCAGGATGAAGGCCACAAAGCGCCAAGATGGAAATCTCTTAAGATAGGGTGCCGGAGAACCCAAACTCTTATAAGAACTTGCTAAATCAGTAGATCTCCTAAATGGTCCCAATTTTGAACAGGTATTGCACCAATACTGCCACCACCATAGCATTTATTTTGTTGGCAGCCAGATGCTACAAGGTTCCTTTTGTAATGTGCTGCCACCACTGCCATGCACACGGAAGAATCTGGGAGCCATCATAAAAAGGCTGGAGAGATCATTTGAATCTTCAAGGCCGGCGACTGCCAGGACACACCTCCCTGACTGCACATCCGTTTTTATACGTACACCTTCATTCTCTAAATGGCTTTGTCCCATTGCCAGCCCCTAAACATTAAGTGGTTATAATGCCAGCTACCTGTGGCCAACCAATGTTCTAGGAGGACATTTCATAAGTGGTATACAGTAGAATACATTTTATTCAATATCCTCTAGATCCCACACAACCCAGCACAAATAATTCACACCGTTCATTCACAACCAGATAGTCGCTTTGGCCAGTGAAATTCTGCACTGGGTATCAGGTCTGGATATTCTTGTATAGTCCTGGCCAGAGGAAAAAAACAGAAGCTCCAAACTCTCTCAAATGACCAATCTTAGTACCACAAACAAAAGTATTGGTACTAAGCAGGGTCTTTACTAGCATGGCGGGTCATGCCAAAAATCAGTATTATTGCGTGGCGGATTGGGTCTGATGAACTAGCTGGCATCACTTCACTTGGATTCTTTAAGCATAATAAGGTTATTATAACAAGGAGAAAATAGTCTAATTGAAAAGCAGTTTATCTGCTGTCTATCAGACAAATTGATTAATCCCTGACCAGGATACACGATTGAGACCTTCATGTATCCAAAGCACTGAGTGCTTATGGCATACTTGTATCACTTCACTTATAACCCAGTGCTGTGCTATGTTGTGAAGTGCTAGCATTCTCCACCTCATCCCGGGGGGGGGGGGGGGGGTGGATACTAGTAAGACAATCGTGAATTACCTCATGCCCCACTGCCATATCCCCATGGACATGAAGACTATAGAGATCAATACACTAGCCTGGAAAAGCAGGAGTCAGAAGTGATCGTTTTCTCAAGGCAACGTTTTATCACCTCTTGAAGTCAGCCACTTCTTGATGAGCTGATGGTCAACTGTGTTGAAGGCAGCAGACAAGCCCAATAGCATAAGGACAGCCAGCTGGACTAGTCTCATGTCCAGAGAATTCAGTCCCCAATGTCAAGCAAAGTGGATTCACTCCAGTGCCAAGGCCGACAGCCTGACTAGTTTAGGTCTAAAAGGTAATGCTGCAAGGGGCTGCTTTGCAGTTGCTGGCAGATGGCAGCAGCACAATCTTGACCTTGAAGTCAAAGCCAGGGAGGGAAGAAAATGCCAGCAGCATATCATTAAAAGATGAAAGACCAGTTTGTCTATAAGCAACTTTTTTTTTATTTGAGCCTGTGACAAGGGCTATCACAACACGCTGGAGTCATAAATTAACTTAAACACTTCCAAGATAGCAGGAAGGGTGTGTGTACACATGCATAAATCCTACATCGCACAAGAAAACGCACCAGAAACATTACAGGGATACATGTACTACGGATATCATGCCTGTGAATCACATTACAGCAACCAATCCTAACTATTGGAATACTGGTCTTCCTCAGGATTCCTTAACTAGTATGCATTTGCATGGTTATAGCGCCCAGTACGTTTCCTGGTTTTATAGCGTCCGTAATTAATTTAGTGCATACTTCTTTGTGTCTCCCACTGGCAAGTACTTCTCCCAACTTGACTTGGGGTATGTCTGGCTCAGATATGTTCACCTCTAGCCACAGATGGCCATCCTGGGTCAGCAGCAATGCCTTATATACATCCCTACAAGTAAGTACCCCTTCTGTCTGCCTTAGGAGGTTTGTCAGGATGACATATCATTACTGACCACTAATGGATCCCTATCCATAGCCAAAGTCTTCTGGTCTGTGGCTGTAGTTCCATAACCAAATCTTCACCTCCGTCAATTGTATCCCTCCCAGTGTATGAGATATAGCCCTAGGAAGATTACAGGTATCTTTCTCAATCCTGTATCTACCAGTGGCTGGGGACTAGCTCCCAGTAAGCATTCAGCTGTCCTTCTCAATCTGGTCTCTTTCAGCCTGTGGGATAAAGCACTGGGCAAGCGCCTCTAGCTCAGTCTTTGCTTCTGACTGCAAAAGACTGATCCGCTCCTTTTATCTTGTTCATTCAATCATTACCCCAATTTGGTTATTCCATGCCTTCACTGATCACGATAGGTTAGTCCCTCATTTTCCCAAATTCTTCCCTATGTGTTCTCTTGCTTTCCCCACCCCAAAGTCTTCTCAGATGTCCCCGATTGATTACTCGTTGGTGAATAGGCACAATAAGTATTGGTGCAGCAGTGTCTCGGGAGCTAAAAAGCTGGAAGCCATTTTGAAGTCAGACAGAAAGGTGCCTCCCACCATGACACAGGTTGGATGGGGTGCTGTAAGGAGTGTCTTTGGGTAATCCCCCACACATAGCCTCCAGGGTAGTTCTATGTCTGGTGGGCATCACTGGTCCGTAGAGCCCCTCAGAGTACCAAAAGAGGTTGATCTCTTGAAACTTTATCACAATCCCCCTTTCCTCTGATCTATGAGGGAGGATCTCAATCAATCAATTCATTCATTTCTTCTAGAGCGCGCTTTCGCCAAAGGCATCATGGCGCTTACACAGAGGAAATGAAAGAACAGAGAAGCCAGAAAAGGAAGGGAACCACCTAAATGAAAAGAAAGGTCTTGTGTTCCTTCCTGAATGATGCAAAGTCATCATTATTTCTTAAATGTACCGGCAGAGTATTCCATAGCTCAGCCACGGAGAAGGGTCTTGCACCCAGCCGCTCTCTTTTATACCTAAGCACACACAAAAGAGGCACTTGTGCGACTAGGATTATATCTATGATGCTTTTCTTGAATGACTAGGCATCCTTTGTCATTTCGGGCACAATGAATCATGCACAATGATTTGAAGTTGACCCTTGCTTCAATAGGCAACCAATGTAATGATTGCCGCGCCCTAGTTATTCCTCTTCCAAAAAGGGACATGTTTCGCCAGGCGCACTGCTGCGTTTTGCAGCACTTGCAAGCGATGGAGGAGATAAGATGGCTGAGGCAGGAAGATCACATTGCAGTAATCAATGCTACTGTTGATACCTGCCGTCACAGTCTGAGCATGAAACTTCTCAGGTACTAGGGGGAAGAACATTCTTTAAATGCTTAAGTTTGGCAAAATCCTGGCCACATACTGCATCCACTTGACCCTCCAGAGACAAGGATTGCAATATTTTGATGCCCAAGTTTTGCACCGTTTTTACTTGCTCAGGAAGTGGACCCAATGGATCTGGCCAGAACACTGAGGTACAGTCATTAGCTACCGCTGGTGGGCCAATAACCAATATCTCTGTTTTCCCCACTGTTTAATTTAAGCCAGTTTATCTACATCCATTCCCAGATAGCTTCCAAACAATTTCTGAGGCTTTCCACAATTTCTGGCTGGTCAGGCTGCAGCATTACAAAATTTGGGTGTCATCTGCATGGGGAAAACACCCTAAAGCCAAATAGGCGGATGAAAGCCAGTAGAGGACAGATATAAAGGTTAAAAAGCAAAGGAGACAATGCTGACTGCTGAGGTACCCCAAAAGAAACCGCCACCAAGGAAGAATGGTAGGGTGTAAGTGAAACGATTTGAGAACGAGAAACCAGAAACTCCTGAAACCAGTCTAATACCGCCCCAGAGAACCCTGCTTCCTTCATTCTGGATACCATAATCCCATGATCAATAGTATCGAAGGCGGCCGACAGGTCTAATAAAATAAGGCCTGCTGTAACACCCTGGTCTCTGCTCATGGCAAGATCAGCGGCTAACAATACAAGAACCGATTCTGTGCCCATCATAGACCGAAATACCATCTGGCAATTGTCTAGGATCCTTTGTTCTTCCAGATAATCTCTCAATTGAGGAGTGACTACAGCTTCCAAGACCTTCATAAGGAAGGGCAGAAGCGATATAGGGCGGTAGTTTGCTAAAATCGAGATGCCCAAAGATATTTTTTTTAATAGATAAATTACTAACTGCCCTTAGTTTCCTACGTATTTGACCCCAAATTAAAGATGAATTAATCGCTTTAGCCAAAATCTCCAATAAAACGTGAGGTGCCTGTTTTAACAAATGCAAAGGGATTGCAGCAAAGCGGATTTAAGATGAACTACTATCTTACTTACTGCTTCTTTAGTTTGATTAAAAACTGAAACGCAAGTAGCCATGTCAGATACAGTAGGGGATGGTGGAACATTTGCTATCCAAATTCATGCCAATGCCTTGATCCTTATCCAAGCACTCCATAATCCCCTTTCTGATGGTTTCGATGTTATTAATAAAGAAACCAGAAAGTTTGTTGCACATAATCTGCAAACAAACCCTCTGGTTAAGTTAGATGTTTTATTACCTCAAAGAGTTTCGTTGGAACATATTAATTGCTGATTCAATAGTTAAATGTTAAAGGTATTTGTACCACGCACCGTTACCAACGGAATTGGTCCCCAGGCGCTCAGTTAAATCTGTAAACGATAAAGGTGGGATGGGTTAGTAAGGTGAAGGGGGGAGTAGGATAGTGAGAGGAGTGGTGTTCTGTTGGCAGCTTCAACTCAGTATACACAGGGTGCTGAGCTTTGGTGCGGGTATCGAAGTCAGTCCACGTGTGCGGTTGTTCCAGCTTATGTGTTGTTGCAGTGTTGTGAAGTGCGTGCGGCTTGTTGTGCGAGAGATGGGTGTGTGAGTTTTTGAGTTTGAGAAGTATGCAGAGTTTGAGCTTATATTGGTTAGTGAGTTACCTGACCTTTACCATGCTAACATTCGTAGTTCAGTCTGAGTGTGACGCCTGTTGGCCCTTCATATTCCCATCTAGACGCGGCGCCGGCCAATGATTAGGACTCCATCCATGAGTGGTCATGCCAACCCTCACACCCCCATCCAGATGAGGCACAGGCTAGTGTCTAGAGACCCGTCCAGGTGTGGGCATGCTAACACTCAACTCCATCTGAGCGCCACACAGGCTGGTGTTCACAATTCTAGGTGTGGCACATGTTAGCATTCATGTTTTCTGGGCGTGGGCATGTTGTCCTTCAATCGATCCTATCCAGATGCGACGCAGGCCAACGTCTATCCAGATGCGTCTGCCGGTCTGGATATGTTCATCCGGTACGTACAAGTGGGAGAGTTACTTGGGGCTTTCGTCTGGGTCTAGGTGTGTGGTCAGTCTCTGCAGCCTTCCTTTGTGGCTATTTTCCATGATGTATTATGCTCTGTTGAGTGGTTGGTTATTTGGTTTGAGTGTGTGTCCAATTTGAGAGTGGTCGAGGTTGGAGTTATCTTCGTCATTGTTTTAATGTCTGGGCATTCTGGTGCGTCTCCACTGTGGTTACGCTTTGAAGAGCCATGATTTGAGGAGTTTCCTGAATGCTAGGTGGTTTGTTGTATTCCGTTTATTCTTAGGTAGGTCATTCCAGGTTTTGGGTGCCTGGTGAGAGAAGGACGATCCTCCGAGTTATTTTCTGTTGTAGGGTTTTGGTTCCAGGCGTATGTCGGTGCTTGATCTTAGTGTTCTTGTCGGTTGGTGTAGGCGTAGTTTGTCGCTTAGGAATTCTGCGCCTTGTTTGTGTATTGCTCTGTGTGTGATGCACATGGCCTTGAACTTTATTCGTTGTTTCAGTGGTAGCCAGTGTAGTATTTTTAGTGCGGGTGTGAGGTGTTCTCTTCTGGGTAGCTTGAGGAGGAGTCTGGCTGCTGCATTTTGTATGCGTTGAAGTTTTTTTTTAGAAGTCGTTCAGGCATGCCCAGGTATAGGCTATTGGCATAGTCTACTCTGGACATGATCAGAGCGATGATGGTAAGTGTTTTGTTGGCGAATGACAGGAACAGTAGGATCCTTTTTGCTGCTCGCAGGAGGAAGAAACATTTCTTGATTACCGAGTTTACTTGTGGCTCCAGAGTGAGGTTGTTATCCATCAGGACCCCTAGGTTTTTTACAGTTGAAGATGGTTCTGGTGTGGTGCCGAGCTCTCTTGGCCATGGGATGTAGTTGATGTCTCCTCCCTTTTTTGAAACAATCATTATCTCTGTTTTGCCCGGGTTGATTTTGAGATGGTTGAGGTTCATCCAGTTGAATATGTCACGAAGGCAATTCTCTAGTGTGGTGTTTTCTTCTCGGGTGTCTTGTATGTTGAAGATTATTTGAGTATCGTCGGCGTAGTTGTAGCATGTGAGGCCGTGTTTTTTGATGAGTTTGATTAATAGGTACATGTATATGTTGAATAGAAGCGGGGGGAAGGATGATCCTTGTGGTACTCTGCACGTAGAGACGCTGGGTTTGGATTTACAAGGTTTCATCCATATTGTTTCTGTTCTGTTTGTTAGGAAGGATTTGATCCATAGTAGGGCAGTGTCCGTTATCCCTAGTCCTTCTAATCTCTTTATGAGGATGGCGTGGTTGACAGTGTCGAAGGCTGCAGACAGATCAAGGAGAATCAGGGCGGTGCTGTTGTCTGAGTCTGCGTTTGTTTTTAGGTCGTCCCATATTGAGAGGAGAGCCGATTCTGTTCCTCTCATAGGTCTGAAGCCAACTTGTGTCTGGTCTAGTAGGCAATGCTCTTCTATGAATTCTTGGATTATTTGGTAGACGTATGTTTCTAGTAGTTTGGCTATGTAGGGTATGTTGGAGATGGGTCTGTAGTTAGATAAGTCCGCTATGTCTCCTGTTGTGTCTTTGAGTAGCGGCTTGATGTAAGCCGATTTGAAGGCCTGCGGTACTTTACCTGTTGAGGTTGAGAAGGTTTCTGAGGTATTCCATGGGGGTTCCTTGTTTGAGAATTGTTTTGTATATGTCCGGGGGGGGCAGGGGTCTTCAGGAGAGCCCGAATTTTTGCTTTGGTTTACAAGTTTGACGAAGCCTCAACTGATATTTCTGGGAAGTTTCGTAGCTTGTTTGCGTGTTCCTCTTCTGTGTCGGTGGGGTTTGAGCTTTGAACGCTTGGTCTGTTTTGTATGGTGTGTTGGATGGAGGTTATTTTGTTTTTGAAGTGGTCTCTGAGGTCCCCGCAAAGTTTTGTCGATGGTATTGGCGTGTTGTTGCAGGCTGTTGGGTTTTTTATTTAGTTTACGATTTTGAATAGTTCTCTTTGAGCGTTTGGTGCTCTGAAGATTCGGTTGTCAATGTTTCCTCTTCGCTTTTTGCATTTCCTTTCTATATGAGCGGATCTGTTGTAGGAATTTCAATTTGTTTGCGGTGGTGTTGTTCCTCCATTCTGATTCTAGTTTTCGGTTTTTCCTTTTCATGGCTTTGAGTAGTGGGGTGAACCATTTTGCTGTAGTTTTCTTGCGTGATGGGGTGAAGGGCTTTTCTTTGGCAATGTCGTCCAGGGTTGTTGCGATCCAGGTATGAAGTAGGGCAACTTTTTTGTCTAGGTCTGGTTCTTCCATGGTTGATGCTTGTGGTTTGCTGAGTTGTAGGAGCTCGGTTAGGTTGGAGTTCTTAATGGTTCTCCAAATTCTTTTCATCATGATGGGTTGCTTTTCTTGTTGCTTTTTGTCTGAGTGGCCGTTGAGATTATGAACGGAATAATGAGGTGGTCGCTCCAAAGTATTTGAATTGGGGGTGCCGTGGTGATGAGATCCTTGTTGGCGAAGATTGCGTCAAGTGTGTGCCCTGCTGAGTGGGTTGCTCCTTTGACTTCTTGTTGTAGGTTCATGGCTGCTAGTTGGGCGGTTAAGGATTTTTGTGTGGTTGTGGTTTCTTCATCAAACCAGATGTTGAAATCTCAGAGGATGATCAGATGAGTGTACTTGATGGCTAGGGTGGTGATTGCTTCCGTGAAAGCGTCTACGAAAGTCGCATCGTAGGTTGGTGGTCTGTATCAATATGAATTTCAGGTAGGTTTTGGGGTTTGCTGAAAGTCGTAGTATTAAGGATTCACATTTATCAATGTTTAGTGGATCTTCCATTTCGATGGCCAGTTGTTCCTTGTGGATGATCGCTAGTCCCCCCCCCCCCCTCTTTTGGATTTTCTGTTTGTTTGGATGCATTTGAAGTCGTCAGGCAGGCAGTTGTTGAGGGTGATCTTGTAGCTGCCGTCTAGCCATGTTTCGGTTACAAATAGGATGTCTATGCCTCCTTCTGACATGAGGTCGTATATTTCCGTTGAGTGTTTGGACATTGACCTTGCGTTTATTAAATTACAGTGGATTCTCTGGGTGAGATTTTGTTTTGAGGTTATTTGTTGTTCGAGTTTGTAATTGTCTGTTTGTGGAGTTGCCGCATTGATGTCGGCAGGATGAAGAATGGCGACAGCTGCTTCTTCATTGAAGCGGTCTAGTAGGTTGATAACAGGGCTGATTAGTCTTCGTGTTTCTGCTGTGATGCTCCTCGGATGATGATCAGCGGTGGTTTCTTCAATGGTTCCGATTGTTGGGTGGGAAGTGGCGTTGCTGGTTGTTGGTACTTCGCCGTATTGTGCGGGATGTAGTGGAAATCGATGTTGCCCCTCTGTTCTTGTAATGTAAGGGGTAATGGGGTCGGAGCCCTCCCACTCACTTGTTGAGTGTCCCCGTCTTTTTTCGGCGTGTATCAGGAAATTCTTTGCATGTTGTGAGGTTTCCGTGTTGGGGTCTCGGTGTACTGTGGTTGTTGCGAGGTAAGGTGTGAGGTAGAAGGATTTTTCTCTTGTGGTTTTTGTTCCGGTTGTGGCTGTTTTAAGCCCGTTTTCTTCCAATGTGGCTGTTTCTTGTGGGTTCTGTCGGTGTTGTGTGTTCGCGTCTCTTGTTGCACAATCTCGTTCTCTTTCTCAGCGTACTTTTCTGGTACGGGCCATTTTACAGTCTGGGTGCCGGTGTGGTATGGTAGTTGGTCCTCTATGCTGTGCGGTCGCAGTGACCTCGGTTTTCCTTCTCTGGATACGCTGGGGTGTTCTCTGGCTCAGGGTTTCCGTCGGTGGGTAGGGTATGTTTCCTAAGGGTGCACTGTCGGTGGGGGGGCGGGGTTAGGGTGTTAACGGTCTGTTGTATGGGATTTAGTTGGGTTAGGTAGTGGTGGGTTTCCGGGATTGGTAGAGTTCTGAACTAAGCGCAGTCAGTTTGAGAGATCTGTATAGTGGGTGAGAGTCCCGTCAGTGCAGTCTAAACATTACACAGTGCCATTCGGGGACAAGGCCCCTGCTACGTTTGAGAGAACTGCACAGTGGGGAAGAGACGTCCACCAGCGCAATCCAAGCACCACACAGTGCAGTTTGGAGACGGAGCCCCCGTTGAGCTTAGAGAGACCCGCACAGTGGGAGAGAGGCCCATCAGTGCAGTCTGAACCTCCTACACGGTAATTTGGGGAGAGAGCCCCCGCTAAACGAGAGACCCACACAGTGGGAGAGAGGCCCATCAGTGCAACCCAAACATCACACAATGCAATTAAGAGACAGAACCCCTGTTAAATTTGAGAGACCTGTATAGTGGGAGAGAGGCCTATCAGAGCAATCTGAACCTCATATAATGCAGTTTGGGGACAGAGCCCCTTCTAAATTTGAGAGACCTGTAAAGTGGGAGAGAGGCCTATCAGTGTAATCCAAACATCATACAATGCAATTAGGAGACAGAACCCCTGTTAAATTTGAGAGACCTGTATAGTGGGAGGGAGGCCTATCATTGCAATCTGAACCTCATATAATGCAGTTTGGGGACAAGTCCCTTCTAAATTTGAGAGACCTGTATGGTGGGAGAGAGGCCTATCAGTGCAACCTAAACATCCTACAATGCAATTAGGAGACAGAATCCCTGCTAGATTTGGGAGATCTGTATAGTGGGAGAGAGGCCCATAGTGCAGTCTGAACATCCTACACAGTAATTTGGGGAGAGAGCCCCCGCTAAACTTGAGACCCACACAGTGGGAGAGAGGCCCATCAGTGCAACCCAAATATCACACAATGCAATTAGGAGACAGAACCCCTGCTAGATTTGAGAGACCTGTATAGTGGGAGAGAGGCCTATCAGTGCAATCTAAATCTCATACAATGCAATAGTTTTTTTGCTTTGGGTTTGTTGAGTGGCTCGGAGTCTGGGGTAGAGTAGTTGCTCTAATCCTGACCCAGGCCACTCCTACCTTACAGGTCCTTGTAGCAAAATATAAGGATTTAGCCTCTTTCAGAGTTTTAGGCTATAATGATCGTTGTCGTTTGAAAATGTCACGCATAGAGGCATCGTAGTCTCTCCCCGTTTAAGTTCTGTCGAGTTTCTAAACGTAATGTATGTAATACGTGTGTATACCAAGGTGCAACCTGAGGGGCAGTTTTCACCATCATCATAGGATAAGGCGCTAACACATCTGCTACAGTCTCCATAACACTGACTAATCTAAATATATCCAATGGTAAAGGGGCCAGTCCAGAGGAGGCCTTAGCGTAATATTGTGCCACTTTAGAGAAAATCGAAGCAGGGTCAATTCTTGCCCAATTTCGCTTTAACATGGAGGTACTAGGGTTCACGGCTGGTTTTTTATCTTCCCACTGTCTGCATCTAAAAAGGGATCACGCGGTGATATGACCACCCGAGAGGATGGCTTGGAAAGACATCCAACAGTGTTGATACCGCAAATATTAGATCCAGAGTGTGGCCTTTAATATGTGTAGAGCCCTTGACTTGTTGCTCGAGTTGTGCTAATTTCATAGTTTTTTTTATCTTGAGCTGTTCGCTCTTCTGCCCATAAGTTAATATCACCCAGGATCATTACATTGTTGTACTGCAGTGCCAGATTCAAAGCATCAGCCACAAAGGTCCTGGAAAAAGCCACCGGATTTGTAGAGGGTGGGCGGTAGCCCAGCATACAATGGCGTACAGATGAAGCATTAACAATAACTCGAACCAGCAGATGTTCAATTTCTGCCTCCATAGTGCTTAGAAGAAGTGAGCATTCATAGTGCGTATTGCAGATTGATACAACTCCACTGCCTGGTGATTTAGCCCCAGGATCTACATGAAGAATATCGTAACCAGGTGGCAGCATTTGAATCAAGTCTGGACCGGAAGACTCGGTCAGCCACGTCTCCATGACGAACACCAGGTCAGGACAATGGGATTCCAAAAAGGAGTACATTTCAAGTTTATGCGCCACAAGTGAACGCGCATTTATTAAGCAAGCATACAAGTGATTTGACGGACCGAAGCAAGGCCGCTTCTTGGCTTGCATTTCCTTCCACCCGATTGGAAAAATAGCATTGGCCGGTGCTAAGGCAAGTATTTTTAATGCATGCATCGCCCTCGTTACTAACCTGTTCTGCCCAGAGCACGGACTCAGAGCGGACGAACGCAGATGGGCCAGTCTTTGACTTGACTTCGGGCTGCGCTCGGTCACTGTGCTCCCGGCGTTTCCCTTTAAATACTATTGACATGGAAATATATGGAGACCACTGCCGACGGAGATCGTCCTACTGTTGAGAGTGAGGAAGGACTTGCAATCTACCAATGAATCTAGGTCAAAACAGAAAAAGCTGAGAGTTGAAGTCTGGCACGAGAACCGGCACTGCCCAAGAGCAGGCACACTAACTGCCACAGTACGCAGCATACAAGGAAATAAAAACCAAATGGAAGGGTTTTTAAAATAAAATGTAGAGAATTAATTTGAAAATGAACGGCAATAGTTTGCCTAATCTCATATGCGTCCAGTCACCTGTCGGCGCTTAAAGGTAAAGTAAATATGCAGCTTTAAACAGAAGGATGGAAAGTGAAAAAAAGGAAAATAACAAACCCACACTGGAAGTGTGTTCCCACAGCTCTGCAGTGTCTACAGACTCTGATCCGGGTAGGACTCATGAGCCCTCATGTGACCACTCCCGACAGATCGGTCTACTGTGGAGAGCGAGGAAGGACTCACATCTACCAATGAATGCAGGTCATAACAGAAAGAAAGCCAGGTATACTAGCTGCCACAAAGTTGTCTCTCAAAGTTATTTTCTGAAAGAGTCAATCGTTTACCTAAAGCATGAAAAATTATGTTGAGGCATTTGTGATGAAGAGTGGTAAAATTATTAAATATGTAGGCTATGATCGATTGTCAATGTCTCTGGCACCCATTTCTTCCACAATAGAAAACAACGTCAGTCACTGCTTTTGTGACGATGGGTGCAAAAGAGACCCATTATTTTGTCTGTGAGGTCTTAGTGAGCTACCACAGCCAGTGAACCACTAGTTTTAGTTGATACTGTTGGAGAGTACAGCTGCTTTTTTGGGTCTTGAACCGAATTTAAGAGCATCAAATTAAAGGTTCTTGCTTTCTGAACAAGTCTTCTCTGACTGAAATCCATGGTCAGGAGTGTTTATCCAGTTTCCTTGTTTGGATATTCTCGTCAGAAAGAGCATCATAAAAAGGGACAGTCCAATAAAGCAATCACATTTTCCCCACCTGGTGGCAGGCCTCAAATTCTTGAAAAAGAATGTCCCATTAAAGATATTCACTGGGGAAACCACTCAAGGCAAGATGGAAAACATTAGCTTAGATTCTATAAAATTGTTTGAATTAGACTGGTCTTCAGCCGCCCATCTTTTGACTTCTTTGGTGAGATGTGTACATTTGGACAAGACACAAGGTTATAGAAAAATAAATCCAGACATTCAACTAGCTCAATATAAGGTAGCTGCCCGCATGCTTCACTTGTGCAGTCTGTTCTACTAGAAACCGGTCTAGCAGTAGGATGCAAGCTTTCTATACCCGAAGTGGCAGAGGATGCATCTCTGGGTATGCCTTTAGATGGATTGGATGGAGAAAATCTCTTGGGTGCAGAATTAAATATAAATTTCAAGACAGTTTCTCGGGGAAAAAAAGGCAACAATACTAGATGGGAAGAGAATAGGATGGAACTAAAACCCAATAAAAAGGAAAAGGTAAATCATCATAGTGATGGTTTATACCTTCTTAGTATATAGTCCCCTTTCCTTTATACTCCTGGGATGTCCTGGGAGGAGTAAAGGAGCGCAGCCCTTTGGTCAAGTGAAAAATGCAGCTGAAGCAAAGCTCCGCCCAATCATCTTTCACCCACTAATCCGCTGCTACTGGCAATGCTAGGACAATTAACTGGTAAAGTGGGGGATGAAGTGAGGGCATATGGAGGAAATGGGTGTCTATAGAGTAGGTGGACAGTCACAATAATGGGGTAAAACGTTTAACACCCCATCTGAATTCATAGATGGCCAGTAGGCCAAGATAACATTTATACTACTTGACAGACAACCTGCTCGAATCCCGGATTTGCTTTGCTGTATCCAGAAAAATTGAAAATGAGAGTTCCATTAACATCTAGGCAGTGTAGAACCTTTTCAATATCAGAAACAAAGTCGGTAAACAGATCTCTAGAAGGATGGTAGAAACAGACATAGCATGAGACTGGTTAGGCGCACTAGTGCAAGGGAGGAAGTCGTGTTCAAATCTTCCCTGTCACTTAGAAGTTAAGGTCGGAACAGCAGCAGTTACTCGGTAGTCTCTGGCAGTTGTTGGAAGTTGCCTGTGGCATCCTCGGTTGTTCTTCGGAATATTCTGTTTCAGTTGTGGACTCAGTTTGAGCTCTAGGAACTCAGAATTTATCCAGGACACAGGGTCCACCAATCATGGCCAATGCCCCATTCAAACCTGGGGGTGGTTGTCCAATGGGGCCGGCCAGCCAGCCTCCCAGTCTGGACTTGTTTCAGTCAGTCACACTGCAGGACAAAAGTCAGTCACCTCCCCACTTCCTATCCTGCCAGTCACTCAGACCATTTGCCGCCTCTCCTTAGGAAACCCGGCACAGACGAAGGGACCAGAAAATCCTTCCCCACCCAGAAAGGTAGACGACGACACCAGAAAGGACAAGTCATCACGTTCAGGGCTTAAAATAGTACAGTCACCGTTTTGGGTAAATAGTGACACTTGTGTCCCCTACCGCAGCTGCGAAGACAGCCTTTGGCAAAAGTCCACAAATGTCATGCAAAAAGGTACACTGCCACCAGCCTGAACAGAGAGCTTGTCAAAGTAAACACAAAGAAAGTTACTGGAGAGTGGAGAAAAGGGATACATTGGGTCCCCTCAGCACTCCCCATAAGGTGGGGTGTGCTGATCTCAAAAAGAAAACACAAGTACGATAAAAAGTATCCCCCTGCATTGGTAACTGAGTTAACCAAGGAAAAAAAGAAACACTAAAGTGGAAACTCTAGGTGCTCCCAGGAAGACTGAACAGAAAGTGCTGTGTGCCGCTTTAGTAAAATGTAGATGCCAGAAAAGTTGGAGGAAAGCATGACTCCAAAAAAGGTTCCCAAAATTAGAGTAAAAGAATGAGAGAGTGTGGAAAAAGGTTCCCACTCACTCAGAACTACTCAAATCCAGTGGTCCAGCAAAACGTGCTTGGGGACTAACAGGTGGAGAGAATTTCACACAAAAAGGGCCTGAAAGGATTGCCATAGGCACATTCTCCGTTATGGTGTCCTTTAATTGAAAGACAGATCTTGCTGTCGCCTTCGGTTTTTTATTTTTTTATTTTTGTAAGGCCTCATTTAGCGACTAATCAAATAGTTTCTCACCATCAAAGGGGATGTTCATGATGGCCTGAGTCTCAGGGAGAAATCCTGCTGCCTTAAGCCATGCATACCTTTATAATTAGTATAACATTGGTGCCCAATTTCCTCGGCATCAAGGCTGCTTTTAACAATAGCACTGGAAGCCTGCAGTATTACACATCTCCTTCCAACGTCTGGTGGGACTTTGTTACAAAGGCTGCCTTTTGTCCAACATAGGAGGTGGAATTTCCAAAACATGTATTATGTGCAGCTGTGGTCAACTTTTCCTCTCCATGGCATATACATACCTGGTTTCTTTAGTGGATGGCGCTTGGAGGTTGAGGCGAGGGCCCACATCTCATGGCGATGGCCACAAATCAACAAGTCTGCTTTGGGCTGCACTATACTGGAAAGGATCTTTAGCGCATAATTGCATTTCATTTCAAACCAAGAAAATTAAACTGCCTGGCTGCAGCTGGTCTCGGCATAGGTTTCAGTTGTTCCTTAATGTATACCACAATTAAAGAGGAAGGACTGACTGGTTTGGGTTAAACCAATGTTCCTACAAGGAAATCCTCATCCTCTTGCATCTTAATGACAATCAAGGCGACTTGGTCCTCTGATTGGCCCCAGTTGGCTCCTTATCTGGTGAATGCAATGGGCAGTCTTCTGACACATTTAGTCAAACCATAGATCTGCTCCATCTGGAAGCAACTCATCTGTCTTAAATATCTACCTGTATGACAGGCTCCTCCTGCCCTCTGGGATTCTAACATGGGAAGTCTTAGGGTCTGCTGGCCGTTCCCCCTGCACTTTCCTCTTGTATTGCTTTCCCTCATTAGTAGATGGGCATTTTCAAAGTCCTGTTTTAGTATTCCAGCCTTCAAAGTCTTTATGTTCATGATTAGTAACGTGTACCTGAAACAAGCAAACTTAGAGAGTCGCCTTCCCCCACTGCTGTCTACATAGTGCATTTGGTGGGTGTTGAAAGGTAAAGCAATCTATTCAACGACCCACATGTTTGCCTCAACATCCGTTCTCCTTTGTATAATATTCAAAGTGTGTTATAAAGCCTTTCTTCCTTGGTATACGTTTTAGTGTCCCTTGCCCTGGTTTGCTGGGTTGTTTAGCTCCCTGTGTTTTGGATGTGCCCTTATTTCAAGTTGCACCCTCTTTTTAGGCCAGTGCTGGATTTCTAAGTCTTATGTACAGTAGGTGTCTGCATAGCTTTTATTTGAAGACTTTCAAAATTTGACAATTTCTTCACCATGCTATATTGCAGGTCTGCTCCACAGTATGCTTCAGGCCCTTGGATGAAGTATTTAAATTGGTTTCCACAGGTCTTCTTAGAGATGGAATGTGACACAGAAGGAGCACCAAGTCTCAACTGGAGCAATGATCACCACATGTGGGGCTGATAGGCTCATTCATACTTTATTTGGAAGTAATTGTCTTTCTAGAGTTGAGGTCCGGTTTCAAAGTCATTCCAGCGTCTAGGTCCTCTGCCTGAAATGCCTCAGACGTATCAACTTTACCCGCCACCACAGCATCAGCAGCACAACCTTTTTCTTTACCAAGCTTCAGCGTCTTAGCCATGTGTACCTGGTATTAACTGCCTCATGGTATCTAAGGAGGCACTGGTTATAACCAGTGCTTGTCAATCCATTACATACACTATGTCAGAACTGGTGGTTGCATTGATGGTCTAATGTATATGTATTAACAAATATTACCTACCTGTAATCATGTAAATCTAGGCAGATACAAGCATCAGAAAGACGATTAAAGGTATGTAATATTTGTTTTCTGAGGCTTGTGGATCCGCTAAGAAATCACATGCTTTGCATAAACCAGCAAGTAGTACCAGGAAATGGTGGTGGGCTGATAGAGGGAAAAGAGACACACAAATGTTTTTACACTGCTTGTCCAAAGAGGCCATCTTCTGCATGGTTCTCTAAAAACCTTTGTTTAGTCCCTTCCCCACAGGTCCCCAAAGTTTCTTGTGGCGAAAAGGGAGTTTCTGCAGCCGTTTGGTCTTGAAACAGTTTCTAGACGTGTTTTGTTCCGTTCCAATAGCTGTCTCTTGTGTTTGAGAACTTTTGAAAAGTGGAAGGTGAGTGTGAGTGCACCACCTCTTTTATGAACATTTGTCGAAATTGGTTTTCAACGTGCGTTTTTGCATAGGCAAGAATCCTTCTGTGCGCAGGCAGCTTAGGTTTAGGGCCCTGCATCAAGTGTGAAACATTAGGAACATGTGTCCCTTGTTCGACAGACCATGAGGGTGCAGAGATCTCTGCGGAGGATTTAGGAGGTTTCAATAGAACTGTCAAAGTAGTACCGGATGCAGAAATGTGGTTAGGTTTACCTGGTCCAGCAAAGGGCTCCAAAATGGTTTTGTGGGAAGATTTATTATGTGTAGCCTTGTCGCCAGGTGTAGTCTCCATAGCAGAACTTGAAGCTTCCCGTTTAGAGCTGGGGTCTGGCTTGAGATTCCCGATCGGATAGCTCTTCGGCTTCCAAAACGGAACGAGGGCTGTCCTGTTCTAGTTCGTGCTCCTTCGTTTCAGCGTGGTAGTCAGAGGATGCCTCACCCTGCATCACGAAAGTTGCCCAGCGTTTCAACCACCAATCGTTTTGCATCTTAGGTTTAAACTGCCTACACAAATTGCATTTGTCGTCCTGGTGCTCTTGACGGAGGTAATAATTGCACAATTTAAGGGCGTCTCTCCGCAGAAACATTTTGTTGCACGTGGGGCAGAACGGGGTACTTCTCCATGACGAACGTGGAGGACAGCGACATTGTAAATATTAAATGGGGAAATGTAAGGAGGCATTCTCCAGAGCTAAATATGTAAGCGTTTCTCCCACAACTCTCCCTTCTGTGAAGGCTGAGGCCTGTAGCTGTAGTAGTCAAGTGCGGATCTCTGAAGTCACTAGACGTCTGATGCAACTGTGAAGCTGCGGTCATCGAGTTTCCACGAGAGCCATCGGCGAGACAGATTTAAGAAAGTGGTTATATATACACACGTCTAAACTTGAAGTGTGCTCGATAAAGAGGAATAGCATGTCGAGAACTCTGCGAATGTGACCAACATGATTGCAGAAAAAAAACAATCTGAAGACCTTGACGCGCGAGGGACGATTGGTACAACACACGTCACAATAGGGATAGTATTACAATCACGCCCAGTCGACATCCGTTTTGGAAATCGAAAAAGCATCTTGTACTACTCTGCACCAACCACTAGATGTTGGCCTATGCAAAGCATGGGATTCTAAGCAGATCCACAAGCCTCAGAGATATATTACAGGGCCACATTAGTGGCCGTGTAGTTATGGTTAAGTTGCTGTTTCCATATGAAGAGCACTTTTTGGGCGGCTTATAACTCTGCTCCCCCTGGACGAATCCTCAGCAAACTTTGCAAAGAAAGTATATGGCCCACTCTGATTTTTTTTTTGCAAAGTTTGGTGAGGCTTGGTCCGGGGGGGGGGGGGGGGGGGGGGGGGCGGGGGGATTGGTTATATGGGGGGTCCCAAAATGTCTTTTTTCCTCATATACCGAATGGGGGAAAAAAACTTTGCGCACGCCTACAGCCCAAACCGCTGGACGGATTTTCACCACATTTGCGGCAGGAGCAGCGGCCTGGTCCCGAAAGCGTGCTTTTTTAAGTTGGATGAAAATCCATTCAGTGGTTAAAAATGACCAAAAAGTAGGTCTAAAAAAATTAGTGATATCCATGTCCGCTCCGCGGACAGGACATTGATTGGGTAATCGGCTTGCGTCAAGTCCGCGGACATGTGATGTGTTCCCTCATTGGATGGCGAAGTGCATCGGATTGCTCTGATGCGCCCGCCATCTTTCAACCGTGTTTTGGTGTCCGCGGACATCACCGAAAAAACATACAAGACACCTCATTGCACTTGTTAACTTTATCAAATACTGTTTCGAAAGGTGAGGGTTGATGAGGATGTAATGGGATGTGCCAACAAGAAGCAAAACAATGTTTTTTTGTCACGAAAGTTATACGGTACATTTGGAGGTATTCCTTATTATAAGGTGCATAAAGTACAGGCGAAGGACTAATGTGTCTGTTTTACAATGTATTTAAAATAATATTCAAGTCAGACTGGCACCCCCTAGAGTCTGGCATCTGAGGCAGCCACCTGCAGTGTTTGATGGAAACCGCGCCACTGCACGTGTATGCGAGTACACGTTCTCATGAATGCATTGAGCCGTCTTGTTGCAAAGTGAGAATGTATTTAGATGCTGAGTGAAGGTCACCAGCTTTGATTTTTTGGTTGCGAGCTAAGGAAGCCCACGCATGGGCCAGAAACTATAAGGGTCAATTGTTTTTTGACCTTGAGAGAAAGGGAATATTTTGGGAGAAATGCAGTGAGAGGAGGTTTGTACTAATGAACATTTGATAAGGTTATGCATTCCAAAAGTGTGTAAGGAACATGTAAAATCAGTTCAGTAAGAATCTTTGGTCCGAGCACATTGAGCATCACGTTCTGAGTTGCGCAAAAAAAATGGAGACGGTGAATATCATGCAAGTTTCCTTTTGACGACTGTACACCGGAACGAGCATTACCTTATTATTAGCTGAACATTTATTTTGACAATGTTACTCACGTACTATCTTTCTGTGTAGTTCTCTTTTTTTATGTAGATATGGGGAGTGCAGAATGTAGGTGTATGTAGACATCACTAGATTCACCTAGGTTGAACGCCATTTCTTTAAAATGTCATGTATGACCATATCCAATTGTGTATCAGTTTCCACATTCTTTTTGTCTTTTTTGAGATTGTGTGATGTGTATGCTAATCATTAGTTTTAACTATATGCCGAATTAAGAAATCAATAGATATATTGTGATAAAGGTCAGGTATTGATACTATTTTCTGTTATGTTTTCAAAATAGCTACATCCTGCCTTACTGCGATTGCCATAGATTCCAGATGCCAACTGATGGATTTTTTAATCGCCAGGTGCACCTCGCTCTCAACGGCTGGCTCACTGACTGTTTTGTGGGACGATCGCTCAGGACCCATGTGCCCGTACGCTGCACTAGCGATTAGGAGTAACATAACATCTTTTATGGTACTGTAGGCCCAAGTTCATGCAGACGCCCTGGAATTCACTGTGCGACCCAAGTGGTTGCTTTAGTGAAAATCAACACTTTGTGTATGTAAAACGAACAACGTGTGCATCACGATTAACATTTTCGTCCACGAGCGAAGAAACTATTTTGCGATTTGATTGAATATGGGAATAGTCGGATGTTCTCGGAGAGTTCATTGTGAAATAAAAGTAATTTACAAATTGTACAGTGTTATTGATTTCTTTTAAAGACCGGTTTAATAAGTCGAATTCTGACAAGGTATGTTATTAGTCGATGTGTGTTGCTTTTCGAGTTCTGCGTCATGTCACGTAGGTGATTATGGGTGCATTTGCCTACACCGAAGAGGAACGTCACAGAGAAAGGTGTTGAATATCACTAGGGTTGGTTATGTGAGGGTCAGGGGCTGAGCATGAGTTAGTAACGTCACAGCATTTTACCTTAGGTAGATGCAGCAATGGATGCGAATAGCACAAGATGGACGAGCCCTGCTGCCAGATTGCGCATGTTTCCAAAACAGGCACCATGAGCTAAGGTGATTTGGAAATGTTTGAGATAGATCAACGTATGTATAAAAATACATGGTCCAACCCTCGCGCCAAATTTATATTTTCTTAACATTGCAATTGGGAAACTTATGAATCAATGTTTGGGGAGGTCAGGGGTGATGATGGGTGGAATTTATGTGCCTTGCTTTTGAATCATTTGACAAACTTTGTTGAGATTTTGTGCACAGCTTATAGGACGGTTGTATGTGCATTCATTTCACAGTTTTGAAAAAATAAAACCTGGGTGGCTTTCCAGCAAACTTACATTAGGCTCATTGGCAAGGATCGAAAAGCATGGTTTTGCAAATATGGAAGTGTTTCTAATTTGACAAGGGTCATAGTGTAGTTAAAAAAATAGCAATATAGCTTTGGTGACTGAGTGGTAGGCTGTAGCAATGGGCAGTGGTCAGAATGTCGGGGTCATCGTATACGGTCATGATCTGGACAATGTGGCTACTGCCCATGACCACAAGGGACAACACATAGGATTAAAGTGGCCATGTGCACCTGGAACTGACTTTGATGGTAATGTTATTAGAAATTAGCATACATTTGAACGGAAAGAAAAATGTGTTTGTGGTAATATGGCTATAGGTTGTTCTTTTTCCCCTTCTGCAGGCTTCCATGGAAAGTGAAAAGGTGCCCTGTATGGAACCCTCGCTTTCCCTTTCCTTGGTGGCCATCTTGGAAAAGGATTTTCCTTCCTACACCGGAACGCCAGAGAGCGTCCCGGTGTAGGAAGAAAAATCTTTTCCGGTTTGGGGCCTTTATCCCCCATTACAGGGGTTGGAATGGGGGTATAATGGTCCAGAAACCTCGTTATTCACCCTTGCTACACTTGGGCTGATAACCGGAGCTGCCGGGCTGGTATCCACCGTTCCAGTCCCTCAGACACGTCATCATGCCGCGTGCCAGTGTATGGTCATCCGGCACTGTCCGGAAGGTCCGCAATGAAGTCAGATGTTCATAGACGTCCACGGATGCAAAACTAGTTGAAATAGTTGTATAGAAGTGTTAAAAATGATTCTAGAAGGTGGGAAATGGGAGAGGTTTAAGGTGACACTTTGTAAATTCGACACAAATATTGCTATATTGGGTAAGTATGACATTAGTAAGTTGTAGGAAAATGGCACACACTGGTAAAAACCCATGAAATTCAACGAAAAAACATTGTTAAAGGGACGGTATGGTTAAATTGGACTAAAAAAAACCTTGAAAAACGTTAAAGGGACATTATGGTTACAAGTAAAACCGAAAAACCCCTGAAATTCGCCAGTTATGGTAAGCTAAGCAACCATAACTTGCGCCACCACCATGCACTCCTAAGACTACCACCCAGGACATCAAAGATGACATCACATGTGAAATACATTTTGATGAAGTCCCTACAAGGAGTTGTGTTTATATTGTTTGTAACAATATGTGAGGGGTGATCGGGAGACCTATTGTGAAGTACTTAATCTATTAAAGAATGTACTCATCTAAAATCATTGTATTGGAGTGTTAATACAGAAACCTAATCATATATAAACATAGGCAATGACTGCAGCATGCACCATAGAAGTATACTATTTATAATCTTGCAATTTTGGATAGTACAACTTTGCTCACGCCTATAGCACAAACCGCTGGACGGATTTTCGTGCTTTCGCTAATTTGGTGTAAATCCGTCCAGTAGTTTTTTTTTTCAAACGACAAAAATGTAAGTCAAAAAAATTAGTGATATCTATGTCCGGTCCGCGGACTCACTTCCCTGTTCGGTCCGCGGACTGGCCTTTGATTGGCTGTGCAGTTCACGGACTGGTCTCCGGTTGGCCGAAAAATTTGCTGACTTTTGCATGGTCTATGGACATCAGGACGCTGCCGCTGATTGGCTGGTGGAAAACGTGAAATGCATCGGTTTTCCCGAAATGCCCGCCATCTTGGATTCACAGACTTTTTTGGGGTCCGCAAACAGCGCAGTGACTTTTTTTTTTTTAAAAAGCAGCATTTCACTTTTCAAACTCAACAATCAATCACTGGGGAGGTGGGGGGGGTGAGGATGGGATATGGCCATAAGTAGCCAAAAAACTGGTTGTTACACCCCCAAAAGTCCGCAAACACTCCAGATGTCCTGGGCAGTCCTGTGGTGTTCGCGGACACTTCAGATGTCTTAGCACATCTGTATCTATTTCTGCATTACCGGTTTGGGGAAAAGCAGTTTTTGGATGGCTTATAACTTTTGCGCCACTGTAATGTGCATGTAATTTTGCAATTTTATTCTAGGACTAATCCTGAAGGGTTTTGCAAAGTTTTGTGGGATTCTGTCAAGAGGGGGCAAAATTAGAGGGCGGGGGTCCCAAAATATTGTAAAGGCATATACATGTGGTGTCATTTTACAAATCTGCACATATGGCAAAACGATTTTGGATTTAGATATAAATGGTTTTCTAAAGTTTGGTGGGATTTTCTCAAGAGGGGGCGAAATTAGAGGGGGGTCTCAACATTTTTAAATGGCTTATAACTTGGTTGCTATTTGACGAATGTGGACAAAGGTTTTGAGAAAGATTATAGACCCAACCTTCAATGTTTGTGTAAAAACTGAATGGATTTTGTAAAGTGGGGGCAACGTTATATGACTATTGTATGTACATATATTTTGACACTTAAAAAATAAATAAAACATGGGCGGGTTTCGAGCAAACTCGTAAGGAGCATTGGCAAGGAAATTAAAGCATGGTTTTGCAAATGTGGCTGTGTTTTATTTTTTGACAAGTGTAATAATGTAGGTACAAAAAATAGTCATATACCTTTGGTGACTGAGGTATAGCCTGTGGCTGTGGGTGTGATGCTGGAAATGCATCGGAGGGACAGGCCCTCCGTATCCTTGTCCTTTACTGCTTTTTATAGTGTGTTCTGTCGTGTTTCCGCGCAGGAGTTTGTGTGGGACTCCTGGCGGTGCAGCTCTCTTTTGGTTTGGTGAACAGACCCATGGGATACCCTTATGGCACCCATGGGTAGTGGTGCAACCCTGTGCCCCTATTGTATGTTTTTTGGGCACCTGTGTGTGACCTACAGAGCAGGGTACGGGCTGGTGACAGCTCCGTGCTCAAGTGACTGGTGCCCTGACCGTCCTCCATTTTGGGATGCCCAGGCCCTGTCATTGGAATCGGTAGATTCCTGATGGAGACACAATGGCCCCCGTGGCCTCTTGCCTTCCATCACCCGTTACCTTGATCTTCCCGAAGTCCTGGGAAGCCTGACTCTGTCCCTTCCCCCTGACTGGCTGTTGGGTGGAAGTTTCCATATATGGTAGTGTGGGGGAAGTGCTGACCGGACTGGCTGGAGCCTTCTCAAGGACCGTATGTTGTGGGTACGCCTGTGTGTGGGACCTGGGTGAATGGAGTGTGTGACGAATACGCATTCTATGTTGTGGGTGTCTTGTATCTGGTGTTTGACACAATGACTGAGACAGCCCAGCCCGAAACCGGTATGAAGGCAGTGTGGAGTGTTGAATGGCTGGGTACTTGTCCCAATACACATAACTTGTTGTGAGTGTCTGGAGAGAAGTGAATGGCCTGAATGCACTGTGTGCCTGAGTGGCTGCCTGCATGCATGAATGCCCTTAGTCGTGATTGGATGTTTGAGTTTGACCCAGCGGAATGAATGGGAGATCAACAGAATATCTGGGGACCTCTCACTCTAGGAATCGTGTTCAGAAGCTGAAGTCCACTACGACGAGTAACTGGAGTAATGGAAGCTTGACCTTGAAGCGCCGCTGGAGAAGAATTGCTGTCGCTCTCCTTCACAATCTGAAAGCTGCTGTGTCTCCAAGAAGTGACCCAGAGAGGACCTGGTAAGGCGCCCTCTTCCCGAGCTACGAGGGACCATCGTGCACCAGCTGATCTTTGCCAAAGCTCCTTGGTAGACAGACGTTCCTGACCCGAGACGGGGACTGCTGCGGAAGTCCAAGGAGAAGCGCCCTGACTGTTGTCTGCCACTGTCGACGACCGCCGTCGCCAACCGGAGCCGCCGTGCTCCCGTTTGCCTAAGAACTTTTGAATCCAAGGACGCTCTCGTCTGCATCATCGCCGCTGTATCCTGCTGGAGAAGGCCTGACCGTCGACGCGCCGAGGAGCACCCACCGGTGGGTTTCCCGCCACCTAAAGACCACAGGACGTTTACGCTTCCCCGTCAACGAGCACCGCTAGAAACTAAGCTGCCACTTCACCGTCGTAGCTCCCCCTGTTCTTCCGTCGGACATTCAACTACCCGTGACTCCTGCCTTAAAGGGAGGACACTCAAGAAGGGCCGTCGATTCCCCGACGAGGAACACTACAACGCTAGGTACTTTGGGGTTGCAGAACTATTGGGAAGTCTCTTGTGAACAATATATGGACTGGGCTTGTATCTTTATTCTACAGGTTGCCCAGGTGGGGTGGGGGGGGATCTCCACACAGAGCTGTGTTTAACGGTAGTGACCAGTATTTCTGCCAGTTGTTCTCATCAACTACTTCCCTCTCTTCTCTACTGTTGGTTTCCTTCATGACTTGACTTGTGTGCCATTTAACCCTATTGTTGATGCACTTTAAAGAGGTCTAATAGTAATTGTGGTACCACGTAGAAACTGTATATATTTGCCATTTTAGATAACCGAGTACAAAGTACGTTATCGTGATATTGTATATAACCTTGAATATTAATTATATAAAGACTGTGTTTTAACTAATACAGTGTATAGACATTCCTTTGTGGGGGCTTGGGGACTACACTGTAAGAACCAGTCCGCATCACCTCCTGAGAAGCTAGGCCTTGGTTGCTTGACCACGTACCAATAATAGAGAAACTTGGCTGGGGTCCTCTGTGCCTCTCCCCTACCATATAGAGAGCGGAAGTACAGACCACCGACCACCCCCCTCCCGTCCTTTACAGTGGGCAGATGCCAGATTGTCTGGGTCATGGCATAAGGTAATGACGCAGACAATCTGGCTATTGGCCATGAGCGCTAGGGACGAAAAATGGTGTTAAAGCGGCTATGTGGTAAAGTTATTCGAAGGTAGGATAGGTTTGAAAGGGAAAAAAAGTGCTTGTGGTAATATGTTCATAGGGTTTTGCAGGCTGCCTTGACAAGGGAAGAGGGGCTGTGTACGGAGCCCCGCCTTCTCTTTCCATGTTGGCTGTCTTGGAAAAGGATTTTCCTTCCTACAGCGGGACGCCGAAGGCGACCCGCTATAGGAAGAAAAATCTATGTTTTAGCACCCTGGGTTCCCGCTTTGGGAACCAGGGGTGCTAATGGCCTTTATCCCCCATTTCAGGGGCTGCAATGGACGATAATGGTCTGTAGCCCTCATTTATTTATTTATTTAGAATGCACCAATGCCCGCAGACATCAGGCTGTGTGGTTACAGTATTTGTTAAAGAAGATGAGGTGGAGGAAGACCGCTTACTACTTGCTGAGAAAGTAACAACCTTTCTGAGAGCACTGCGGTCATTGGATTTGGTGTGGCGGCGCATGGAGGTGGTCCCTTAGGAGTACTGTCCAGGTAGTCTGCGACTGAGTACAAAATTGCACTGAGTGCATTTCACTTTGGTAGCTTTAGCCTTTGGTACACTACCAATAGTAGCAAAGAACTGGCACACCCATGATTCGATCTTGGTGCTAGAGGTAGGCACTTCCTCTACCTCATCATCTTTGTCCTCTTCATTGTCTTTGAAAGTACTGTGCTTTTTTTGTTGTGAAGGTCCACCAGCTGGTGGTGGTGGTGGTGGCTCTTGGGGAGGAGGGATGGCAATACATTCTTCCAAGAATGTACTGTGTACCAAATTGGTAATGGATAATGAGTATGAAAAGGTGTAGGAGGTGTGCAAGGGAAATTTTGAAGTTGAAAGTTCCTAGATCAGTAGAAAATGCAGTTCCAAACTGTCCGCGAAGGACGGATCTTATTGTGAAGTGCGGACAGGTTCTTGGACACGTCATCATGCAGCGCGCTAGCGTATGATCATGTGGCACTGTCCAGAAGGTCCGCAATGAAGTCAGATGTTCATAGACGTCTATGGATGTAAAACTAGTTAAAATAGTTGCAGAAAGTGTATAGAAGTGTTAAAAAATGATTCTAGAAGGTGGGAAATGGCAGAGTTTTAAGGTGACAGTTTGTAAATCGGACACGAATATTGTTATATTTGGTAAGTATGATATTAGTAAGTTGTAGGAAAACAACATGTACTGGTAAAAACCCATGAAATTCACTGAAAAAACGTTGTTAAAAAGGGAAGTTATGGTTAAGTTGCACTAATGAAAACCTATGAAATTCCGTAAAGAAATGTTGTTAAAAGGACGTTATGGTTACAAGTAAAATCGAAAGACCCCAGAAATTCGCCAGTTATGGTAAGCTAAGCAACCATAACTCGCGCCACCACCGTGCACTGCTAAGACTAACACCCAACACCCTAACACGTCAGCACTGAGAGGATGTGATTCTCCCAGCCAGAGTCTCTCACCCGTCGGCTGGTTTGTTCGGCGCTTTGAGCTCATTAGAACGGGCGGACGTGCTTTTTCAGGAGCAGCCGCCAAGCTGTGGAACTCTATGCAACATGAGGTTAGCATTTTGAAAATGCATCTTGCATTTAGGCAGGCGGTGAAAACTTTTAGCGTTCCTGTGTCCATTCTTTAATCGGCTACCAAGCACCAAGGTGCCCCTGGTGAACGAGCACTCTATGCATTTAACAACATAATAACAATGAAGATCGATAAAGGCCAGAAGCATAAGCTCCACTCTAGTGGTAGCAAGCACATAATTGGTGCCTGGACACTTAAAAGACTGGCTGGGAGAATCACATCCTCTCAGTGCTGACCGAGGGGCCACTGTGCTGTTGGGAGAACCGTGGAGACAACCGGCTCACGGAGAAGGCCAAAGAAAGAAGACTGCAAGAGGCGATCTGCCACGAGAGGAAGAGTTCTGTGCGTGGCATACGCCGGTACCGCAGAGCAGCCAAGACACCATTCTAGCAAAGAGAAGCCCACTGCAGGCAACCTGGAACCGCGATAAATGCAGAAGCCACAAAGAAAGTTCGGTGAATCCGGAGAGAAGGAATGGGACGCCGAAGAGACGCTGCATGCTTAGAGTGGGAGAACTGAAGCCTGCCAGAGAGAGACGGTGAGTCCACAAAAGAGAAGCTAGGACATCGGGGCACTTCAGCAACCCTACCGAAGGAAATAAAAATAAATTAAGCACATAAGACGGAATGTGATTCCAAAAGAGAAATAACAGAATGAATACCAGATATTGTCATGTTTGCAAGTGTGTTCATTGAAGCACATGAGAAAGCCCTGGCAGGAAAGTAAACCAGGCAGATTCAAGTTGGACAGTATCGAATGAAGCATAAAAGAAAGCCTTGGCACGAGAGCATAGCAGGCGAAGTCAAGTTGGACAGTTTGCAAAGTAAATCACATGAGGAAGTCCCCATAGGAGGATACATCGGGTATAGCCATAGGCTGGGTTTAAATTACATTAAAGAGTGGAGGCAACCTGGCAAGGGAGTACACCAGATATTGTACAAAATTAAGACTAACAGTCAAGTGGTTTTTCATACAAGTTGTTTTTTTGACCAGAGAAGCCCAAGGGAAACTCATATCCTTAAGAGCGTTAAGTGCATTGAAGATAAATCCAGGGAAAGGAGGCCATCCTCTGGAACTGTGAACTTTATCCATTGGGAACTTTTGTGCTGGAGTTACGCCTTTCCTTTTTGAACGTTTGTACGCTTTCAAGGCCAAAGATATTTCCCTTTTTTACCTTGGAGGTAATTTTAGAATGTGAGGGCCAGAATAGTAGTTTGGACACAGGACATTTTGCTTTGGACATCGTGACACTGGACAGACCCTTAGTTTTCGCTTCAGGCAGGGAAATGCCTCATAGTAGACACAGCAAGACATTTTCCAACCCCCTTTTCATATGAAATAAAAGTCCATAGCCAAAACTATGAAGTCTTTGTGTCCCTGTCTCATTCCTGGCTCCTCACACAACCTTTAGAGGGAAAGGCAGTCTGCCCAAACTCTATCCCATCAGAAAAGTGTATTCACACACTTTGGCTCTGCTATTGTCGGGCTGTATTACAGAGTTTTCCACAAAAAGGCACCACAACCAAACATTGTTGTACAAACCGATCAGAGATTTTAATGAGATTATCCTTAAAAAATTCAATGCCTGCAGAGCCGGAAAAAAAAGAATACTGAATCCTGCCCAAGGTGGATTGCAGACTGGCTCATCAGACATCAATCTGTGTTCTGCAACACATCTACAAACTGCAAAAGAATAGGCTACAATACACTGCCTCTCTGGTCCCTTCATCCACATTTGGTTTTGTAGACGGGGAAAACTGGAACAAACTCAAGAATATGGGTACAGATGCAAATCATTAAAGAAAATGATGGGGCTTTATGCCAACACATCTGTGCAGATTCATTTTGGGCGTTCAGGGATCCTAACCCTAGAGCTTACAACAAAAGGGAGTAAAAACAGTGAGAACAGTCTAGGTTTGCCTAGAAGAGACACGATTAGATTAGTCCTTGCTGTTTCTAATGAGGTCCGCCACACAGAGAACTTCCTAGTACCGCTGCTCTAATATGCAGACATTCAGTGCTTTTGGCATGGACACCAATTGTTCTGCAGGCTCACTTATAAGTGGTAGAACGATACTGCTAGAACGGTAAGCTGGTCATCAACAAGTCACACTCGGAAATCGTAGTGTTTGGCAGAAAAACAAAAAGGCAAATCATCCAGAGGTTTTATACTAGAGGTTTCATGAATAGAAACAAGCGGCAGAAAACTCTAACTTTGCTAACAGTACCACATGGTTTGGGGGACGTGGGGGGGGGGGGGGGGATCTGGGAGCTACTTAGCTCCTGCTTCTAGCATAGTAGAGCCTGGTTAGCTTGAAACTAGCGGTTACCAGGCACTACCTTTGGCTCCTAGTGCCAATTGGCACCTTCCAAACATGTAAATGTGACATTAACTGAGCATTTGAGAATGTTAAGAAGAATTAGAACACATTTAATACCCATTTAAACACAATGGTTCATACAAAATGGACAAACGGTTAAAGGAGCATCTCGGGTAGCGCCTGGTTCCCCTGCGTTAGCTCCTGCCTACAGGGTGATGCCAGACACCCAGGAGTAGGTTTGAGCTCCTGCTCATTGAATCTCAATTTTGAAACCTGGTACCATCATCATCCAGCTGGGAATCACACATCCTAACGGCAGTCAGACAAGCGGAGGTTTCAGTAACAAGCAAATATATGCACAAAATTAACTTTATATTTCACATCAAATCGATTCAATGCTTCAAGCAAAGCCTGTTATAACAATGATACAGAGCTGCAGGAATTCGGATACAAAATCAACATCATCAAAAGAGCCATTTGGAAAGAACGTACTATCCTCACTGAAAGCTTTCCCAAAACTTCACTTCAATTTAAAAGAGAGCAAGAATAAAGCAAGGTATGCAGTATAAAGTGTCCAATCAGGAAACGGAAATCTAATAGAGGGGGACTTGTAAGTATCATTTAAGACCCATGTGGTCTCATACCTAACATGCTTCAAAGTACTAAGAGAAAAGCAAGCCGTGAACAATAAACATGAATAGCTGAACTTGGAAAGTGTGGCCCATCTACCACTACAGAAGATGTACAACACAGAGTGACTTCCAACAGGCCTTCGCCAAAACAAGAGGTGCATTAGCCAGATGTGACAAGATACCTCTTGGCAGCAATATCAACACATGTATGTTGCAGAAGGACGATTTGCACAAATAACATCAAACTGCTGAAATGCCAGCAAGATTTCCCTCTGATCGGCCGTTTTCAAATTTGCAAACACACTCAACTTCTTCCCCGTCTGAAAAGAGAAGGAGTACATGATGCGAAAAAGAGCAATCATACTCCTGCTCGGTGACTTCGAAGCCACGATAACAAGGATGGTGGGCTCCTTACGAACAGGCGTTTGAAAACCCAGCATGCAGCTATGCTGCAAAAAAGGAGTATCTGGTGTAAGATTAAGTATGGAGAGATTAACGATAGCAGTGACTACAGATGATTTTGTAGAGAAATGTTCTTCATATCCAGTTGGAAAAATCTCAGTCACGCGATGAGCAGGACAGAGGTTAAACTGCTCTGTACCACAAAACGTCCCGCGACCATGTGCCCTTTTCAGACATGGGACTGTATGCCTCCCTTTTCAATGCACTTTAAAACTGCAAATAAGTTAAATAACTACTAGAGTGACATGTCTTGGTCTTAGCACCCTATTACCAACTACTTGCAATCTCATCTTGCACAGTGCCACCTAACTTGTCACTGGCACCATTTCAAATCCTTACGCCTCGCATTTACCCTCACATTGCACCGCATACATAGCTTCACGCTATAGCTTATTGTTAAAATTACTTGATAGTCTTCGCATGGTCTCTTATTGCAGGGTTCGAAAATTGCCAGAAGCTTGGGAGGTTTTTTTCTACTGGTTTTATACAAGGGAACTAAATAAACAAGAGGGGTTTATTTTGCTTAACAGTAGTTAATGCGGGTTGTGCCCAAGCACTATTTTGTAACACGAAAAGAATCGGGACAATCAAACCCTACAAGAGTATACTCCAATGAGCAGTCGATATGCCTGTGAGAGTAATACTTTGATCTCTAGTGTCACATGGGTGAACAAGAAAAGAAAGGAAACTAGTTCAGTCCCGTCGTTTGACTGGAAGGGAACTTTGACTTCCTAAATTGTCTATCGCTATGGACTACCTGGGCATGTCATGTGCACAAGGACAACAAAGGACAGAAAGTTCTAGGAGTCCCTGCTTGTCCTAGAAACGATCCCTAATGAGTGCTGATGTGCGTCTGTATATCAGTGGATAGAATAAGAAGATAAATACTTGTAGTTCAATTGTTAATTTATTCACAAGATGGCAACTAAATAACTGACAGCCAAGGTCATCTTATGCTTTTGATCAATCTTGTTCTCGACAGGATTGCCAGCTTGTCTGGACTCACTTCTTTGTAAAATCATCAAGCGGGACTAATTTGCAAACAGTAGTGTGGCAACAATTACTTTATTAGCTATTACGTGTGCGAATATAACAGTTAAAAAAAAACTAATTTGGGAGCTAAAACCAAGGTGATGTGTAGACTACGCTAGAGCGATGGACAGCAAGGTTTGTAGGTGGCTATGGCGTGGTGTGAGGCAGAAATCCTCCTGCCATCTTCAAATATGTGTCAACCGATTTCGGTGGTCTCAGTGGTTAATGCCACCTTTAGGACTGTCTTTGTCATTAATTACAAGAGTTTTCCACTTTTTATTTATTATTAAAAGGACTATAACCAAGTTGGCCAATATTCAATTCCTATCCATTATTTAGTTGTAGAAAAGGAACAATCTCACCTCAAAGTGATTTTTAGGAGAAATTCATTCTGACCAAGTAACATTTGTGACTAGAATTCAGAATAGCCAAGGAACAATCTCACCTCAAAGTGATTTTAGGAGAAATTCATTCTGACCAAGTAACCTTTGTGACTAGAATTCAGAATAGCCTTTCAGTGTGATGTGGCGGATCACCCATGTGACTTTGTTGATGACCACAATCTTTCTCAGCTTTGCTGGTCCTCCTCCCTCCACCTTGTGTGGAGGATTTCAAATCCGTAATCATTAGCCTCAGAACTAGCCTCACATTGCACCAGATACATAGCTTCTCTATAGCCTATTGTTAAAATGACTGGATAGCCTTACTATCGTTGCCGGAAGATGGGAACTATTTGGCTCCTGGTTTTAGCCAAGGGGAACCTGGTTAGCTTGAAGCAAGCTTGATTCCCCAGAAAAGTGGTGACTTTCAAACATAGCTGTGTGATACTGTGTAGGTTTAGGAAGATGTAGAAAGAGAATGGAGGACACACAAAGGACATTTAAAGGATATTGGATAATAAATAATGGAGAAGAGGTTAGAGTTTGCATCTTGCACACAAATGAGATTTGCTGCACACCATGTACTAGCTCCTGGTTCGCTAGTGGCAGCTCCTGTCTAACAGGTCATTCCCGATACCCAGGAGCTGCTTTTTGATCCTGGTGAACAAATCCCAATTTCAAGCCCTGCTTATTGTTGTATTAACTCTGCCATGAAGGATACAATGCCTCGGACTATGATGCATCGGAAACCTAGTTAAGCACACAAAGCAATGTACTGTTCAATAGGTCCAAGCACTATAAAGCCTTATTCATGGAAGTTTAGCAACTTCAACAGCATAAGAAACAGGCTTGCAGAGAGGGACCAGTCACTGAAGTCAATGGACAGACCAATTCAACAGCGAGCAAGAGACTGGTCAGAGTGTGAGAATGAGCATAGAGAAAGAGAGCCACAGAGCAAGCATCCAAACAAAGCTCAACAAGAGAGCAAAACACACAGGTTCTGTGGTCAGCAATGCTCAAAAGACGCTAAATGGAAAACCAGCTCACCGTAGGTATGCACCTGCTGCTCAGCAAACAGTCTGGTTCGACAAGAACAAAATGTAACAAGCTTGCTGTGCATAACTAGGGCAACGCCCATTACTGACCGAGACATGAATCACCAAGTTCGAGACATCTAGAGAAAATCAACAATGGGCCATTGCAGACCAATGCTCTCAAGAGACAACAAAAAAAAGCAAGAAAGGCTCCAAACACAGAAGAAGCTGCACACATTCAGGAATAGCCCCCACTCCTACACCTCCCCGTCCCCACCAAGAAATTAAATGAAGCTAACCTGAAATCACTCCAACTACACCTACTCGCAACATCATCCACTGTGAAGCCCAGATTCAAGCGTAAAATTAAATTGTACAAATTATACAGAAAAGATACCCTTGCAGACTATCTTGTTAAGAGTAAAATAAAACACAAAGCAAAATCAGGTAATGACCAAAGGCAGGATCAGTGAGCTCAGTCTCAGAATTGAGAGTGTCTAGTACAGGCAGTCTTCAGCAAGGCCAGGTCTGCCAACAACGTGACAAAGGGCTGGTGGAAAACAAAGCACATTTCCTCTTGTACTGCCCCAAATATGAGACGGCAAGCAAAGTGTGACTTGAGGTTTACTTGCGCGACTGCCTTGGCTAGCAAGCTTCTGGAGAATGTCGAGCTCCCTGTGCTCTTATAAGAAATAAACCGACTAGAGATGCAAAATGGGCCTCCAGCTTAACAGAAAGAACCAGAGGGAATGCACTGAAACTGAAATTGCAGGTTGAACATATGATGGATTCTGCACAAACATCAATTTCTTCAGAGTTCAAGATTGAGCACAATTTCAAATTCTTCCAGGGAGAAAAACCAAAGAAAGTAGAAATTCTGAAATCTTTCAATTACCCAGAACTTACTCCACGTATAGTGCTAATGTGCATGCTTTAGAAGTACATGTAGCTTTTTGAGCCATGTCAAAGCATTATAAAATTCAGATAGATATTGATACAGAGCAGCAGAGTTAGTGGAGAGAGACTGTGGGTCTGATGTGCCTATGGCACACTCCTAATGAATAACCCAAAGTATTGCTAATGCTTACACGGAGCATAGAATACTTTTGAGTTTCTGAAGTGTTCAAGTGTTCATTAGGGGTGTGGAGGTCACATGTCAAATATTATGGCCAGGCGTGAGCTGAGGTGTCCAGATCTGGAGGCCTCGTCTGAAACTCTGTTCTGCAGGACACACAAGGAAATGCCTTGTTCAGTTTTAGAAGGCAGAATAAAGCTGGATTTAAAACTACAAGTCTGAAAAGGAGGAGGCTCAAGAACATAAACATGAGAACACTGTGGAACGTGTGAATGGGGCCCATAACAGTGACATTCAGGGTGAGGGAGCACTTCCCACACTTACTTTAACTCTTTCATTGCGATGAGCAGTGGATCCGTCTCCCCCTCCAATTCAACCATCACAGGAGCACACATCCTAACCAGGGGCAGAAAAAGAAAGTCATTTTTTTGCTTAATGCTGCTTCTGTGGACATACAACAACAAAAAAATTTGAACACAAAATTCAAAGTGAAGTGTGGCGATGGGAAATAAGGGAAAGTGGTGGTATTTGTGCCAACGTTGGAATGTGGACATGAAGTCATAAGGCTGTGGTAGAAAGAACATTTGTACAACAGTTTCCATATCCATCCCTAGTTATTTTACAAAATAAACACCCTCCACACCTCCTCCAGTCCCCCTTTTAACCAACCCTACAAAGATCCAAATTCTCCTTTTAGTGGTGGAGAATCACTTCCAAACAGTCCTGCTGTGGCGTTCCCATTTCCTCCCCCATAATCGCCGTTCAAAATATATGCTCACTTGTTGGTATTACTGCTAGTTGTACTATGGTAGAGCCACATGGGTAACTTTGGAAATGATAAGAACTAAAGAAAGGACCTACAAAAGAACACGTGCACCATTAATTTGGCAAAATAGTTTAATATATTTTTGCACATTTCTACGCGGGTCGGTGTTCCAGGAGTTTGACGTGTGCGTCCTTTGGGTACACAGACTGTTACCAAGGTCACATCTTGTAGATATTCTGCAGTGGGGATGCAGCCACTGTTTGGGCACCACCATATAGTATATGTCTGAACCCATTAAAGTGGCCCTTAAAGGTATCCATTTCCTAAATAAGGGGTCAGAGGCAAAGTTCTGGTGCGTTGCAAAACTTGTGCATTGCTTCCTGAGTCGTCAATCTAGTTTGGGTGTCTAGTTGTTCCTAGTAATTTTTTGCTGCTGCGGTCATTGTTTCTAGTCGCTTTCCAGTCTACACCTTTGTATGCGCCTGTTGTTCTCCTCAGTTAGGGAGAATCTTCAGAAATGTGCTTATTCCTCTCTACCTTAGAGAACCTAAGCAGCTTTGCTGGATTTTAGGACTTTTTAATTTTTTTAACTTGGAGAGTGAGACCCCTTTCCCCCCACTCTCTCATGTATTTTAAATGTGATTTGAACCCTACATTCCTTTTTGGTTGTGGAGTCTGACAAACTCCATCGGCATCTTTTACATTGTGTCACACAGAACCTTCAGTGCAGTGAAACAGGGAAGTCTTTCAGATTTCCCAAAGGTTTAAATACCTTCTCTTTGATAAACTACTGTTTCCAAGAGTAGTAAAGTAAAATTGACTTTAGTTACATTTGTAACCTTCTAGACCCAGCACACACTATCTTACAATAGGGTGCTGGAGGGGTTACTGAGTATCCCCTTTTATGTAGCTTCCCAATTTCATGTTACCCTTTCCTCTATGAATGGCTGGTGGCAGTGGTTTACTCTGAACTACTGTGGTGTGCTCTTACCGCAGGCTGCGTTCGCAGCTGCAGTAAAGCACCCAAGGGTGCCATTTTCGTTAAAATGGCTGCAGTCTTCTTTTTTTCACCGTTTCTTTGTGGTAAGGTCCTTCTTGAAATGTACTCTGTGCGCCAAACCAGATTTGGTCCCTTTGTTTGTTTCGGCTTTGGTGGGATTCACGATTGAAGCCCGCCTCTGGCTCCAGGGTGTCTGGCGGGTATGCAGTGATAAAATCGCGGCACAAATGTCACCTGTGTGCACGCATTCATGGGGTGTCCCTCAACTCCCGCTTTAAACTGATCCAATTCAAGATACTCCACAGGTACTACTACACTCGGAACAGACTGGACCATAATTCGAATGACCTCTCCCGAGGTGCCCCAGGTGTGGCTGTGATGACGTTAGCTATATCCACATGATCTGGTCCTGCCCCCGCCTCACCCAATTCTGGGGTGCAGTATGCTCTACTATGTCAGAAATCCTCGAACACCCTATCATTCCAACCCCAATGAGGTGTCTTTTTCATGGCTTTCCCGAACTCCGCCGAGATTCCAAGAAACTGGATGGCATCTGCATGCTACTTGCAGTACGTTCCATCTTACTCTGCTGGCTCGGCCTACCACACCAACCCATGCACAGTGGCTCAGGACGGTCACTTGGGCTTCAGACACCGAAGAATCCTGGGCTGTACAACAGCCTGCCCACTCAAGACCTAGAGATGTCTGGCTAAAGTTTTGTTCATTCATGTCTCCCGACACTGCTTCAGGTCCTGCATCTTCAGCTCCCTCCCCCCACCATTCCTCTTCCTCCTCTTGAATTGTCTCCCTTCCAGCCCCGCTCCCACCTCGGATGTACCCCTCATGTGTGTGAACTGGTTTTTGCTCTATACATCTGTACTGTCTGCATTGCTCTGATTGTATACGCCTTGTATGTAACTCACCTGTTCTTGTGTTGCTAAGCTAAATAAATTAAAAAGTTTTTTTTTTTTTAAATGTCGCCTGTACAAATAAATTGCGGCAAAAATGCTGTGGTTTGACCCGTTAAAAGGTGTACCCCATTACATCATTTATGGTGAGTGTGGGTTGCGGAGGTGTCCCCCGCTGCCCTTAAATGGTACAATGGGTCCAGGGGTTGCGGGGGTGTCCCCTGCATCCTTTACATGGATTGCGGTGGCAAAACCACAGCCGTTTTGCCGCGATATTTTGTGTCGACTGCCATTTTTGCCACGATTTTAACACATGCAACCGTCTGGCAGGGGCAGGAAGCGAGGGAGGTGCCCTGTGCTTAGTCTCCTAGGAGAAAGAAATGCACTCTTAGGTGATTGGTCGGCTGGCTGCCTGGCAAGGACAGCCACCCTGCTGGGTGACTGTCTGCTAGGCTGGAATGAATGGGAGAAACCTACATAAAAAGGCAAGGCTTTTTGGCTTGGAAGGCAGAGTCGACCACTGGACGAAGGAATTCGAAGAAGAACTTGGAAGAGACGCCTGCTGCTAATCCTGGACCGTTGGTTTGCCCAATGAAGCCCTGGTGCTGTGCTGAAGCTCCAAATTAGTTTCGACTAGAGAAGTCCTGTACGGACGACTTCTCCCCTTGAGTTGGTGGGACCAATCAACTTCAAAGTAAGCCACCTGGACATCTGCTCGGAGCTGGTTGAATTTCCACTGCAGTTGCTGCCTGAAGCCATAGAGCCAGGGAGAGGAACACCAGTTCATGTGCGTTGCTTTTAAATTGGCCAAGAGCTCCAGGAAGATACTCCGAAGTAGTACTGACCAAGCCTGAGCCACCTGAACAGAGTGCTGGACCCTCGATACAAGGAAAGCCCATCTCAACAGCCAAGAGTTCGCAGTGGTGCTATTTGCTGAGACGCGAGGAGTTGAAACCACGAAGTGCCACTGAACAGAAGTTGGTCCTTTTCTGTCACCGACCATCCCGTTGCAGTGCAGGAGTCCTCCAGACGTCCTACCTCTTGTCCCCACGACTGAGGCCCAGGAACACCGGATCTGCAGAGCTGCACATGAACAGAAGCCAGCCGAAGCACTTTTTATCTAACCAAAAGGTACTGTAAAGTCTAAGGGCCTCATTACACGGTAGGCGGAGAACCATGGCGCAATTAGCGCCATGGTTCATGCCGGTAAAATACCGGCACCACCATGGTGGAAAGGGGAATTACCGCCCCATTCCAAGGTTGGCGGGGCGGTAATTCCCCCTTCCACCATTGCCCTTCCCCATTCCCATTTTTGCCCCATAGGGCATAATGGGAAAGGGGAAGGTGCTAATTACGGCACCGCAAATTGCGGTACCGTAATTAGCTCCCCGAGTCCCTTTGCGGGTTGTTTTTTAACACCTGCAAAAAGCAGGCGTTAAATTCCCCAACCCGCAAAGGGGCCTCGTAGTAAGGCGGTAAGGATTTACCGGTAAAATACCGGTACCGGTAAACCCTTACCGCCTACCGTGTAATGAGGCCCTAAGAGAACTTACCTCTTCTTGTGTAACCTCACTTGTTCTCAGTGGAGACTTGTCTTGGTTGCTTCTGTAGAGTTGCTAACAGCTTATTTACCTCAAAAGCCTAATCAGCATGTGGCCCCACTTGATTTCTTCTTTTCTACAAAGACTTCTAAAACATTGTGCAAGACATTTTCCTAACTGCAAGAATTGCTTCAGCTCGCCTTGACTTTTGTTCAATGGACTTTGGCCTGGCTCCCTGCATAACTCTTCTTCCCTTTGACTTGTGTTTAGCCCTCCTTCCAGGAAAGGGTTAACTTACTTTGCATTGGGAGTTACGAAAAGTACTTACCTGCTTCCGAATATTTCTGAGATCTCTTGTTTTATTCTAATAATCTGTTTTCTTTGACACACTCCCAAGTATTGCACTAAATGCAAGAGTGATATATTAATGTCCACAGTGTCCTAGCTATTGAAGTCATCGGAGGGTGTAGAAGTGTGTGTGTGCCATCCCAAATGGGTATTTACTGATTTAGGGAAACTCTGAGTGCGTATCTTGGAGTGTATTTGTGTGTTGCTATTATATTGCCCTTCTGAAGAAGACTTACTCAAATTGACTGTTAAATAATTGTTTAATCAAGAAACCTTGTGTGTAAGAGTTTATTTGAATACTTGTCACTGAACCTCTGTGCAACTCCCCTACAGCTCACATTGACCGCTCCGGAGTTAAGCCTGGCTGCTCAACACCCTACCAATCTGTGTAGTACAGACTTATACCAAAGGTTGGGTCCCTATTGCCAGGAGGTCAGGGTTGTTGTAGTGCACCCAAAGGGTACTGCATACAATCTTGCCTAACCCGCTTCATTGGATTCTTCAGAGACACTCTACTACAGTATTCCTCTACATCGCGATTCAGGTACTCGGATGCCTACTGAATTGAGGAAATGTTCAATGGCAAATAATGGGTTTCTGCACAGGCTATCTGTTGTCCCAGGTTAATTTCTGGTGCCCATCAAATGAGGCTACAGGCAAATTCCACCATTAGGTTTATATATTTAAAAAAAGGCCAGTCAAAAACGAGAGCACATACCAAGCCATTGATTGTAAATAAATCAACAGCCCCTATCATTATCATATCATAGCCAGTGAGCTGACACTAATACACTGAAAAAAGGCCACTGTTCGACCCTATGGGAAAATAGATCTCCAATACAATGAACAAATGTAGTTCTTTAGGAAAATGTGCATGCAATTCTTTTTTTATCTAAATGGTAATTTAAGAAAGACATTGCATCTTTAAAACAATGTTCACCCTAATTTTCTGACTATATTCATGCATGAATGTTATTGGGAATATTTAAAAATATGTGATCATCAGTACTGTAGAAAAAAAGAAATGGGTATCTTTTTCCGATACCTCTACCAGCAACCCTGATGCAGAAGGGGAGAACCACTAACATGCAAGCAATACACGGGGATTGGGGATATCATTTTCCCTAGAAGCTGATACTGTTATTGGCTTACAGGGGGGCGGGGACATGGTGGGGGGGGGGGGGAGGACATGGTACGGCAAGCTCGGAGTGTCATGTCGAATGAACTGGCCTTGTTTGGGATTCAGACCAGCCTTTAGAGAAGGAAAGTGCTTGGGCAAGTTTTCTGGTGAGTAACAGACCTGTAGGGAGGCAGCACGCACAACTCCCATGGAAATGGGAGCAAGCACAACATGCGTCACATGTTTAAAGGTTTGGCGAGGACAGCACCGGAAGGGTGAGTCTAAAGAGAAGGAAGCTGAAGATGGACATTGTGGGACTAGGGATTCTAAAGGGGGGGGTGCAAGCCTCACATAATAAGAATGGCAGAGCCAGGGGCCTTACCTCTACAGAGGAGGCATCTCTGGAAATAAGGCGCACGGTCGTCTTGGGATTCAGCTGGGCAAGTGTGAAGGATCTCAAGTTGCAACTGCGATACAACTTCCACTGGACTTCAAAATGGCAGGCAGGGTTTATAAATCCTCGTCCACCAAGTGTACTAATTAGGCAAACCAATTTGCAGTATGCGGGAAAGGGCACACAGGTGTAAAAACACTGATGGTAACAGGCACACCGACAGGACAAAAATGGAATGAGGAAATGGAACTAACAACCAATGGAAGCGATGGGCGATAATTAAGAACTCATGGTCATACTTGTTAGGCAAGTATTCTGTTGTTCCCACAGACCCAGGTACACTAAGGAAGCAATGGGTTCTTCAGCCAGTTAAGTGAAAGTGAGCACCTTCTATTGGAGCTTCTCCCTCAGGGATGAAAGCTAATGAGACGGATGGGATCCCTGAAGGTTTACCTTTACATCTGGGATCCCCTTTCACATGGTCATTAGACCAGAAAGCCACACATTTGCCACAGCTTCTCTGGAATGGGGGTTTCTGGTAACCTCCCTCTGGTTTGGCCCCAGAGGGTTCACTAGACCTACAAGGTTTCCCTTGGAATTTTACCCTTATGTTGTTTGTGGCCCTCTTTGGATGGTGGAGGATTAGACCTGTCTTTCCCCCCCCTTCCTTGTGCCCCCCCCTCACCTCTTCCTTCTTTTTTTTTTTTTTTTTTTTTTTTTTAAAATGTATTTTATTTTATAACGACCACACAGTGCAACAGAACATAAATAGAACACATCAAGCCACAACAAAGGCCAAACAACAGATATTAAAAAGAAAAGAAAGAAAAAACAGAACGAAATTAACTTAACAATCCCCTTCCCTCCCCCCTATGAGCCTGTAGGGTGTCCACCATCATTGTCCGTTCCGTGTGGTGGGGTTCCGTCGCTCTCGGATCCAGCCGAGGTCGACCCCGTACTAAACAGTTCAGCCAATAGCACCTTCCATGCCGTGAGGGAGCTCACCTCTTCCTCCCCTCCCGCCCTGCTGGCCTCCCACCATGCTGTCGTCTCGGCGGCAGCCCATTTCTGGAGGTCACGCCACCATACCTCCACCCGTGGCCTCTGACAATTCTTCCATCCCATGGCTATTCTGCGTTTGGCAAGTGTATAAGCCAAATCTTTAAGCTTCTCCACGTGCCGAAGCTTGCGCGCCCTGGGGTACCCTCCAAGCAAACAGGCCCAGGCCGAATCTATCTTAAGTACAATGCCCCTCCCTGCCAGCTTCAGCGCCACTTCACCCCAATAGGTTGCAATCACCGGGCAGGCCCAGAACATGTGAATCATATCAGCGTTCTCTGTGTTACACTTAGGACACGCCTGGCGTCCAGCGTCTCGAAATCTGGAAATTCTCAGGGGGGTCATGTATGCCCTATGCGTGATATATAGTTGTATCTGTTTAAACCTGGCATTCCTCGATACTTTTTTGTGGTACCCCAGGGCGCGCTCCCACTGCCCATCCGCCATCGGGGCCCCCATCTCTGTTTCCCATTCCAACCTCAGGTACCCCAAATCCTTCCCAACCTTTGTCATCAGCATCTCGTACAGCCTGGAGACCTCATGCCCGCCCTCGGATGCGTCATACATGATCTCCAGCGTCGCATCCGGCTCGTCAGCCAATACGGTCTCGGGCCAAGTGCTCCGGACCTCTCTGACCACTCTGTGGAACGTCATGTATTGCCCCGCATGCAGCCCCGCCCCCGCCTCCAGATCTGCGAACTCCGCCAAGGCCCCCTCCTGCCAAATGTCCCCCAAAGTGACCAGCCCCACTGACTCCCAGTATGTTCGCAGGATGGCCCTAAGCTGTCCGTCTCCCCCTGCCAAGGCCACCAGCGGCAGCTGCGGCATGCACGGCAGGGGATCTCCCATCATCCGGCAGGCTCTTCGCCACATGTTCCTGCCCAACGCTAGCATCTTAGGACGCCCCCTCATCCATGTGCTGGATACCCAAATAATCTCTCGCAGGTAGAAGGGGGAGCAGTCCTTTCCCAACAGTCTATGTTCCTGGGTTTCGTCGTCCGAAAGCCACTTGGCCACGTACTGCAGCTGCGCTGCCACGTAGTAGGCCTCAAAGTTCGGCAGCCTCACGCCGCCTTTCTCATAAGCCTTCTGCAATTTCCACAATGCGACCCTGTTACGCGTGCCCTGCCATAAGAAATCTCTACATACCCCATGTAGTCTAGCAAAAAACCCCTTGGGTATCATGTATGGAATGTTATTGAAATAATGCAGCAGCCTAGGTAGCACGACCATCTTAAGCATGGCACCCCGGCCCATCATCGCCAAGGGTAGTTTCTCCCAAAACCTCATGCACTTCTCAATCCTCCCCACTGCCAATTCAGTATTGTGCCTGTGTTCCTCCCCGGTCGTGTGATATACGTCTATGCCAAGGTACCGAAAGGTGCTTGTCGCCCATGGGATTCGCAATACCGGCAACCTCTCAGCCGGTATCCCCACATAGCCGCCCAGCGGGAACAGAGTGGATTTCCGAGGGTTGACCGCTATACCAGAAAGCCAAGCAAACCTCTCCATCACCTCCAAGACATATTGCAAGTTCTCTTCAGGGTATTGGAGGTACAACAGCATATCGTCGGCATACAGGGATATCAGATGGCTCTCCCCCCCCACCTCTATGCCCACCGGGTCATACTGTTGCCGAAGGTAAATTGCCAAGGGCTCAAGGGCCAGGATGTACAACATTGGGGACCAAGGACATCCCTGCCTGGTGCCTCTACCTAACTGCCACCTGTCCGACACTACTGCCCCCGTACGAACTCTGGCTAGAGGCGCGCTATATAATAATTCGGCCCACCTCCTGTACCCTGGCCCCATTCCGAAGTGATCCAGTGCCGCCAACAGCCACGGCCAACGAACAGAGTCGAACGCCTTGACCGCATCCAGCGCCACTATCGCCATTTCGCCGTCTTTGCTACATCCCCATTCGACCACTCTGTGTAGGCGTCTGTGGTTGTGGGTAATGTTCCTGTCCGGGACATAGCCCGTCTGGTCAGGGTGAATCAGCTTGCCTATCACTCTCCTCATTCTAGCCGCCAAGACAGCTGTTAGGATCTTGCTGTCCTGGTTCAGCATTGACAAGGGTCGATAGGAGCCGCAACCGTGTCCCGGTGTATTGTGCTTGGGGAGTGGCACTATGACCGCTTCCCTGAGCGATTCTGGTAGCTGTCCCAGCTCAAACGCCTCATTAAACATGTCCAGCATGGGTGGGAGTACCTCCTCCCCATACGCCTTATAAAACTCGCTGGGGAACCCGTCCGCCCCCGGGGCCTTGCAAGTGGGCAGCTGTCGCACTATTTCTCTGAGCTCTTCCAGAGTGATCGGAGCATCCATCTCCTCTCGCTCTTCATCGCTGATTCTGGGCAGGCCTATATCCCCGAGTACTTCATCTATCTCCTCTCGGCTCCCCCCTCCCCGATCTTCATACAATGTTTGGTAGTATTCTGCGAATGCCCCATTTACCCCTTCTTGCGTATCGATCTCCGCACCCCCTTCAGTGATGACCGATCGGATCGGAGCCCTAGGGGTTTCGCTCTTGTATAGCCAAGCGAGGAGCCTGCCTGTCTTGTCCCCACCCGCATGCAACCTCTCAATGTACTTCGTATAATTCAGGTTACAAAGTCTGTCCCAATGCCCAGAGCACCGCTGCTGCAGCTCAGTAACTACTTCCACATCGGTCCCACCCTTCTCCAATTCTTTTTCCAGCTCGATCTCGGCCTCTCGCAGGTCGGTCAGGATTCCGCCCATTAATCCCTTGGACTTCGCGATAGCAACTCCCCTCATCACCACCTTAAAAGCCTCCCACAAAGTACCAGCCGATTTGACACTCCCTGTGTTCGATTCAAAGTACGCGACTATCTCCTCCCTCATGTCCTCCTTGAATACCGGATCCCGTAGCGCTTCCGCCCGAAGGCGCCATGTTGGAATCCGTGCACGTGGGGGGCGCAGCCGCCAATGCATGATTAGGGGCGAGTGGTCCGAGAGGACCCTCGCCCTGTAGTCAATCTGTTCACACTCCGTAAGAATGTCTGGAGTGGCAAAAAAGTAGTCGAGCCTCGTGTGCAGTTGGTGCGGAGCCGAATAGTGCGAATACTGCCTCCCACCCGGGTGTCTCGCTCTCCACACGTCCACCAGGCCTAGATCCGCTAGCAGCGACTGCAACACCTTGGCCGCTGGGCTGGGCCTAACCATTTTGTCATCCGACCTGTCCTCCCTGGGGTTAAGCACACAATTAAAGTCTCCACCCCAGATTACTGTGCTCCCCATCCCTTCACCGAGTCTCGCGCACAGTGTCTTGAAGTAAGTCGCTGTGTCCTGGTTGGGCGCATAAGTGTTTATGATACAGACAACTCTACCTTCCACAATCCCCCGAACCATGGCCAGCCGCCCGTCCGACTCCACAACCTCCCCCAAGAGCTTGAACGGGACATGTGGTGCAACCCAAACCAGCACACCCCTGGCATACGCAGAGAATGTGGATCCAACCACTGTCCCCCTCCATTTTCTCCGCACCATTTCAAGTTTATCCCGTGTCAAATGCGTCTCCTGTAACAAGGCCACGTCTATCCTCTGCCTCTTCAAATACAACATGACCTTATTACGCTTCAGGTAGCTATTCAACCCTCTAACATTCCATGTCAATACCTTAAGGTCTCCCATGATTTATCCGTAGCTCCCACTTCCCCCTCTGGTCTGATCGCCTCCCCCCAGTCCCGACTACATCCCTTCTCAGTTTCTTCCCCAGGCTCACATAACAACTAACACCCCCCCACCCCCCTAACCCAACCAACCGCCCAGCTCCATCCCTGGATCTCAGGCATCCCCGTGTTCGGTTCTCTACGGAAGCCCCCGCAGAGAACCCGACAGGGTGTCACACCCCACACAGTGACTAACCTAACCACACACTGGGGTACGAATAAAACGGCCCTCGGTTGCCCCCTACACATTTATATCCGCGCTCGCGGACCATGTTCGAAACAGTTAAAAAATGCATCCCCATCACAAAGTGGCAAAGACTATATTCCAGTCCAAATGTTCAAAGTCCGCCAGGCCCACTGTTTCACTTAGCTCTCCCTGCTCCGTCCGCCATCTGCTCATCAGGCTCCTGAGGGCAGTTCTGCGCATCGAGCCATTCCATGGCCTCCTCCGGGGTGTCGAAAAACAGCGTCTTAGCCTTGAAGAAGACCTTAAGTTTGGCTGGGTAGAGTAACATATACTTGAAACCGGCCGTCCGCAGGCGCCTTTTGACCGCCCCAAAGTTCATCCGACTGCGCTGCACTTGTAGAGTGTAGTCGGGGTAAGCAGAGATGGTTGCCTCCCCTCGCCGTATGGTGCCCCCTTTACGAAAATGTTCCAGAATCTTCTCCCGGTCTTTGTAGTTGAGGATCTTGGCGATCACGGGCCTGGGCAGATTACCCGGCGGTGGCCTTCTGATCAGGGCCCTGTGTGCCCTCTCCACTGCAAATCCCTGCGTTAGGGCACCTCCGGTGATCTCCTGCAGCAGCAAAGTCTCAATAAAATCTGTGGGGTTCTGGCCCTCAGCTCCCTCCGGTAGGCCCACAATCCGGATGTTGTTTCTGCGGGCCCGACCTTCTGCCTCTTCAGCCCTGCTTTCCAGGTTGCCTACCCTCTGCACCAGGGCATGGATCTCTCGTTTGTGCGCGGTGCATTCCGCCACAGTCGGGCCCATCTCCTTCTCCAGGGTCTCTGTGCGCTCGGCCAGGGTTCGCACATCTTGCCTCAGGAGGTTCACGTCCTCCTGTACCGCCCCGACCTGAAGTTCCATCGCAGTTTTCAATTCGGCCACCGCAAGTTGGAGTTTGGTCTCCCATGTCGCCTTCAGATCTGCGATCGCCGCCAGGACCTCCTGGTTCGTTCCTCCTGCGGCCATCTCCTTGGGCTGGGCCTTTTCTTTGCTCCTGGTCCCCTCGGTGCCAGGCGATGTCTTGGCAAATTCGTCGAGCGTGGGCTGTTTATTCTTCGCCCTCAGGAGCTTGCTCGTCATATCTTCGATCAGGAGCGTCCCTTCGATCTCGCTTAGGCCCCAAGCCTGGGGGCACTACGTCCCCCCGTCGCCACACAGTTTCGGCTACCTCCAGTCAAGCTTGCTTTCGCTGGATCGCGCTAAACGTGAACTGAGGGAGTCACCTCCAGAATCCGGTCCCCGATCCTTTGTCCCAACATCAAGCGGCGGCAGCCATTTTGTCTGCCGGCGAAGCTCCGGCCCAAAAACTTCACGCGGCTCCTGGGGACACAAGCGCTGCACAATCCCGTATGAAAATGCATCCACATGTGCAGCCGAGCTTCGCATTTACAGTCATCACCGTCTATGCCACATCGTAGCGGCCGTTGCGCGGATTCAGCCGGATAATGTTCGGATCAGCGGGAGCTCCCGTTCAGGCACGTCCTTTCACATGGCGTCCAAGCCACGCCCCTCACCTCTTCCTTCTTATATGGCGCTCCAGAATCCTTGCGAGGGGACCTGTTGGCTACCGACACGTCAGCAGCTTGTGCCATTTTCTTGCAGTCCATTTTTCTTTGGAGTCAGCAAGATGCTGTCTCAGTTCTGGGCAACAGACATCAAAAATACTTTCCAGCATGAAAAGACTTCATTCCTTCAAAATTTCTCACCTTATGGCCCTTGATCCACGAATCTAAATTATTCAGGCCTTCCCACAGCCAGGTAGCCCAAAGGGTCCAATCTTTTTCTTATTGTCTCTAAACCTTTTTAAGTATTGGGAGGGGGTCTTCCCAGACCTGGCTATAAGAGCCTGTTTGACTATTTGATAATCTTTCTGTCTTCAGCATTCAACTCAATGACAGCATCACAGCCATTCCGGGGGAGCCTAGATATAACACATGGAACTAAATCATTCCCATCACTATCTTGCAAATCACAATTAAACTCCAATGCACCCAACCAATCCAACACATCCAGCTTTGGATCATACACAAACACCGCTCTTGAAAGGCAAGGTTTCTTGGAACCATCAGACTGTTAAGACCGTGAAAGGGAAGCAGAGTCAAGGGACAATTTCTTCATCTCATATTCATGTTGCATTTCTCTTTCCCTGTGCCTCCTCTCTTTCTCTTTGTCCTCAGATTGGAGAGTGTTTGCTGAATTCAAGTTCAATTTTAATTCTTTCAAGAGATAGATAATCTGGACTTACATTGTGACCTGGTGGGGTCATGGTAGGAGGTAACTGAGGTACAGGCAAAGGAGGTAGAAGGGGGTTGGCAGATGCTCAAGGACCTTCTGATCTACCTTGGTAAGTTGGAACCAAGCTCTAGACGTCATCCTTGGAATTCTCACCCATATCAATGTTGGAGTAGGGGTTATGGGCCTACACCCAGGGTTTTGGTGATTTAGCAACCTTTGAATTAAATCATTGTTTCTTTCCCTTACAACTCCAGATCCTTGGTTTACCCAATTCTTTTAGTTCTACTGTAAGCAATTTAAGGGCCTGTTCACTAAAATTATCCATTTCAATCGTTTTAAGTTTACTTTTCTTTGCAGAGCTATCCTTGTGGATGGATTCCTTGGACACAAGTATTGCCAATAGTCAATGTAAACCAATCTACACCAATCCCACCACCTGCCACTAGTGTTGTCTAAGTTTTTCTAAAGTCCAACTAGGGTTAGATTTCATAAGACTTCTCTTGGTTTTAGGGCCCCTTATAATATAGGCCTGTACTACCCAAGTCGTTAAGACTGGCAGATCAGCCAGGCTTATCTTAGGAGGGAGGAAAGTGAGCTGTAGAGCAGTACAAAGAAATCCACAGATCCAAGGAAACACTAATTTAAAGTTATGTCGAAATAATTATTTATAAGTACACAAGCAATTCTAAAATGCAGCAACTACTAACAACACTCAATTAGGAATGGAATAAGATTTAAAAAGGAACAATAACGCAGGCGAGTAACTTTTCATATACTTTTCATATCCAGCACACAGAGCGACTTCAGTTAAGGTCAGTAAAGCACAATGTATGACCTTTGCAAAATTCAGTTTAAGGGGACGGAAAGGTTAGACAGAACATAGCTAGCAAGTAACAACACTCTCCAAGACTGGTATAGGCAGTCTGTTCCTAACTAGAAATTAGTTCACAGTTTAAGTTGTGGAGGAACAAGCATTGCCCAAGCCAGTATGATCAAGAAGATGGACCTTTGGCAAACCAGCAAGGCCACAGTCAAACGGACAGCAGCAGTTCCGATGACAATCTTCAGAGAAAAGTTAAGTAACCAGTCAGTTGTTCATGTAGAAAGCACAGGAGCTCAAGAGGAGCCTTCCTGTAGGCCTGCACAGTGGAGTTGAAGTCAAATCCCAAACGTGGAACACAGCACTCCCAAAGCAAAGAAGCACTGAAATGGCCTAAGGTAAGTGACCCAAGCCCCACAGTAACTGAAGAGTGAAGTAAAAAATGTAGCTGTAGCCTTCCTGATGCAGCGTTGAAGACCTGGTATCCTGTTACATGGTCGTGGTGACGAAAGGGGGGGGGGGGGCCCTTCAGTGGACTCCTGCGGCAGCACTCAAGAGAGAAGGGATCTGCAGCAAATGATTCAGCTCACTCCAGCGGCGGTTTGTGGTTTTGGCGCCTTTCTTAGCCGTTTCTTCATTCTGAACTCTGGGGAGGGACCTTTTGTAAGAGAATTGCAACTTCTGGAGGTCCATAACAATGCCTGCGAAGCTTCAGCGAAATTTGTTCGGCCCAAGACGATGCACCCAGAAAGGGTCCAGGTACCCCGGGTACTGGTGTTCTACAGCCTGGGAAAGTCGCAAGATGTCGGGAGATGGCACAAATCGAAGATGGTACAAATCGAAGATGGTCTTGAGGCCGATTGTTCCCACCAGCCCAAAGGCGGAAGTCATCCTTGGCGGAGCTTCCATGGCGAGTTGAAAACCGAGTCAGGACAGCAGCAGGGCTTCACCGGTATTGCTTCAGCTATTGAACGTGCTGCTCCATTCGTCTTCTGCTTCGGACTTCCAGTTCCGGTGGTCGACTCTGCCTTTGGTCCAAAAAGGCTCACCTTGTATGCTGGAACACATTCTCCTATGGAGCGGTCAATCACCCGGGGGTTGCCTGTCCTGCTGGACAGCCAGTCGCCCGGTTTAGACTGGTTTCAGCCAGGCACCCCATCAGACAAAGGACAGTGAAGTTTCGGGACACTCCCTTACATCCTGCCTTTCCAGACACACTGGAGCCAAGGCAAAACTCACAAAAGACCCACCCACCTGGAAAATAGGAGAGCCGAGAAGGAACTTACAAAGGAAAAATTGAGAAAAAAAAGAGGGTCATTTTGAGAAAATAGTCACCCATGGGCGCTGTAGTGCAGCTGAAAAATCAGCCTGCAAGTAACCTGCACAGAAGGTAGAAAAAGTATCCACTGACATCAGCTATTTAGGTTTGTTACTGTAACTAGAGAGTTACAGGAGCACTGGGAAAGGAGTTACAATGTGAGCCCCCCCAGCCCTCCACCAGCACCCCACATAAGGTGCGAGTGCTGGTCCCACATAAGAAAAAGGTAAGATAAGGTGACCTTCCTACTCTTGAGAACAGTAGTTCACATGAAAGAACATAATAAAAGGGGAAGTACAAAGGACTCATAGGGTGCTTTGTGTCACAAAAGTCAAATACAGATGCCCTTTAATGGAGTTATGCTTGCCTCCATGTATTTCAATAAAGTAAAAAGAGAACACAAAAGCAGTAACATAAGGTTACCAGTCCGTGCAACAGAATGAGTGATTGGTAAAGAGTTCCACTCACTCTGGAGAATACATCCCAAAAAAATCCCAGAGTCCAGCAAAATGTGCTGGGGACGTCTCAGGTTGTGGGGAATTACCACAAAAACTAAAAAGTCTGCCCTAACAATACTTGAGAGAAAAGGAAAGAACAGGCCAGCGACTGGACTGTCAGTAAGGAAGGAGGAGTGCAGTTTGCTGGGGACTAGATCAGATACTGGAAAGCTTAGAGAGCAGAACCTGCAGAGTATTTCCTCCCAAGCACTAGCAAGACCAGTCAATAAGGGGGGGATGGGGCAGGGCGAATATCACAATTAGTACAATGGAATAAATTCACTTCTCAAAAGATTAACTGTTTCTACCTACCTCACATAATCGATTGCAAAACTAAAAATCATACAAATATGCAGCGCAATCACACAGTGAACGACCAAAGGTTGGTGCATGAAAAAATGGCGGTCAAATGTTTGAACGGTGTATAATATATGTTATTAAATATGTATACTGCGCCCGTCACACCCTGAGGGGTCTTACAGGGCCAAAGCTCATCTAAAAAGGTAGCACATTGCACCCCCCTCCCTCCCACCCTGGGTGAACCAAACCATGGTAAGTGAGGATAATGAAGAGGAGGCCCAGAAGGGAGGGAAATGAAGATGAGGAAGTGGTATATCAGCAGACAGATAACTAAAAATAAGGCAACGGGAATGAAGGGAGAGGAAGCAGTCGTGTAAAGCATGTTAACAGATATGCTGAAGTGCTTAGCGAAGGAACACACTGGAGATAATCAGTGCATGGTTGTGTGAAGGGCAAGCAGTCATCAAGCATGCCCTTAAATGTGGATGCTTCACTAAAGTTTAGAAGAAAAACCTATCAGGAGAGACTGGACGTGCCAAGCCCCTAAGCCCACTGACAAGAGGTCAGCAGCAAGAGCTGAAGCAGGGAAAAAAAACAGGTAAGAGAAGGGGAAAAAACAGCAAGGATTTCCTTGGTTCATTGGTGTATGAGGCAGATTAGAAATACAATTATATCTGTAAAGGTCAGTGACCATAATTAGTCACTAGTCTTAGTTATCAAAATATTAAGTAAAGGAAAGATTAGCCCCCTCCCCCAGCGACCCAACACTGACCGCAAAGAGTAAATCATCTACTCCCTCATCAGAATACTAAATCAATGTAGAAGGAGGGAAACATCCACAACATAAATTAGATCTATAGCCAATGAAAGTGGCTCAGAATCCTTGTGCACTGCGAAGATTCCTCAAGATCTAATTGCTCAAGAAAGACTTTGTATTGCATTTAAGGCTAATGAGCTAAAGTAATTAGAGGTGGAACTGTTGAAAAAAAGCAGCTGAAGAATAGACGAGACTGAAATGTGCAATGTATTTGTATTATTTGTTTTTACATAGCACTTTAATCCAAAGCGCTTTACAGTTTAACAACAAGAATACATCGATCATGAAACGGTAGAAGCAAATAATCTCTATGAATCAAACCAGCAAAAATGTAGAACAATTTGCATGAGGATGAAGGAGAGAGGAGTGGGTGGGGTAGGAAAGAAGGAGAGAGAGTAAGGAGTAGAGTGAGTCAGTAGGAAGAGGGGAGGACTAGGAGAGAAGGTAAGAACTGTGACGGGGTATTAGAGGGAGAGAGAGAAAAAGGTGAGGGGAAAAAGGTGTCAAGGTGGGGAATGGAGGAGTTATTTCAAGGAGGTGCAGAAGGAGGAATAGGTGGGGATGAAGCGGATAGAAAGAGGTAGGGAGTTCCAGTGTAGGGGGGCAAGGAGTTGAAAGAAGCGGAAATGAGAAGAGGCACAAGGGGGTGGGGGAACAGAAAGTAAGGAGAGATTGGCAGAACGAAGAGAGGGGGTGTAAAATGAGAGAAGAGAGGAGAGATATGGAGGGGCAAGGTCATGAAGATATTTCAAGACAAAGGAAGTGAAACTTAAGTTGAGAGTGGAAGGGGAGCCAGACTAGGTAAGAGAGTGAGTTGGAGATGGAGTCATGAGGAGAGAGAGAGAAGACAGAGGGTACGGATGGCAGAGTGGTAGTGGGATTTGAGGGTGGCGAGATGGGAAGCTGGGAGTCCGAAGAAGAGAGAAGAACAACAGAAAAGGCGAGAAAAGATGAGGGAGGAGATTAAGAGTTTGGTAGCATGGAAGGTGAGAGAAGAGTAGACTTTACGAATACTGAAGAGGTGGCAGGGACATGCGCGAGAAGTGAGGGAAATATGATGGGTAAAGGAGAGGGAAGAGTCAAAGTGAATGCCTAGATTACGAGCATGGGTGGAGATGGGAAGATTAGAAGGGGGAAAATGAATAGAAGTAGAGGGAGGAGGAAGTGTGTTAGAAGGAAACAATAAGACTTCAGTCTTGTCAGGGTTAAGGGAGAGATAGTGAGATGACATCCAGTTTTTAATTGTGGGTGTCGTCAGCATAGAAATGGTGAGAAATCCCGAAGGAAGAGATGATAAGGGCGAGGAGTGAAGTGTGAAGAGAGAACAAAAAGGGTCAGAGGACAGAGCCTTGGGGAATTCTGTAGTCCAGAGGGAAAGTAGGGGAGGTTCGACCACCCCAAGAGACAGCAAAATAGCAGTGGGAGAGGTAAGAGGAGAGCCAGTTGAAGACAGAGCCTTTGAAACCAAAGGAGGAAAGAGTATTGAGAAGTAAGGGGTGATCAACAGTATCGAAGGCAGCAGGGAGGTCGAGGAGGATGAGGACTGAGGATTGCTTAGAGTAGGGAGCGGTAAGGAGGGAGTTAAGAACATAAGTGAGAGCGGTCTCAGGAGAGTGTTTAGGGCGGAAACCAGATTGAGAGGGGGAGGAAGGGGAGTGAGGTTAGTGACAAAGTTCGAGAGCTGAAAATAGGCTAAGCGTTCAAGTATTTTAGAGAGAAAAGGTAGAAGTGAGATTGGACAAAAGTTGGAAGCAAGAAGGGAATTGGCAGAAGGCTTCTTCTGGCTATGGATAATAGTCGCGTGCTTGAAGACAGAAGGGAAGGTGGCAGAGGAGAGACATATTGAAGGAGGTTAGGTAGGGCATGAGAGGGGGTAAACTTTAGGAATAAGAAGGGTTGGGATGGGATTAGAAGGGGCGGCAGTAGGGTGGGATTTGGTTAGGAGGAGAGATACGTCAAAGGAAGAGATTGGAGAAAATTCAGACATGCAAGCCGAAGGGGAGTGAAAGGAGGATTGGGGGCATGAGGGGGGGGGAATAGGAAGGAGAACAGTTATTTTTTGGGCGAAGAGAAAGAATTTTGGCAGAGTAGTAGTCAGCAAGGTCAGAAGGAGAGAGGAGATGTAGATGAGGGGTTGGGAGTGGGAGGGGAGAGAAGATGAGAAAGGGTTTGAAAGATGCGACGAGGATGAGAGGTTTGGGAGTGAAGGAGGTTAGAAAAGTAGGATCGTTTAGCAGAGTTAAGGCAGGAGTCCTATAGAGAATGATAAGAAAAGTAGGAGGTTTGGTTAGAAAGAGTGGGGGGATTTGAGCCAACAATGCTCAAGGCAACGGAGGAGACAACGCATGGACAGGAGGTGAGGGGAGAGCCAGGGTTGGGAAGGCTTACAAGTAGGGTGGAAAGATGAGGGGGTGGAGTTGATCGAGACTGGTAGAGATAGAGGAGGACAGAGAGGATAGGGCAAGATCAGCCGGGAGGAGAAGTCAGAGAGAGGTGGAAGAGAAGAAGAACAGGTATCAAGGAAGAGATAAGGGCTTAGTTACCGAGGTCACATCGAGTAAAAGAGGAGGGTAAAGGAGTGGAAGGAGGGAGACGGGGAGTAAGGGAGAAGGATATGAAGCATATGAATAGCACAAGAATAAGTAGCAAGCAATTTCCAAACTGGAATGGTAGTCAAACGCTGGAAGGCACAGAGGACCTGTCCTGGGAAACTGCAAAATCAAACTAACTTAGCCCCTAGACACTAAGCTAAAAAGAACCATAGATTAATGTACTGTAAACAATGGATGGCAATAAAATGGTAACCTAAATGGCTAAATCTTTTAAGAAATTAATTAGAATTAAACCATAGAACAAACCCTATGTAAATTTACTGTAATGTTGGAATACGGATTCAAGTAGAGGAGATGTTAATGCAAATCACATTTTTATTGGAAACAAATGGAAGCTAGCATTTCATATACAAGTAAAAGCACTGAAAACAGAAGGAGCCTAGGAAAAGCAAAATAAATTAACTCAGCTAAAGTCCTACAAAAAGGAGGTCTAAACTTAAAATGAAGTGGCAAGATGCAGTGTTTCTCGGGGAAAAGCGGTTTGTGCAAACAGTGCTCTTCCTAGTTCCTACAAGGGATGTACCCAATAGAGTTGAGGTAATCTTTCTCTGTGACGCGAGGAATAGTGTATAGGGGGTCTTGAGTTATCCTAGTACTTCAGAAGGAAAGTCCCATGTAGGGATATGGTGCAAGAGTATGATTTGAGGCTAGGTTTACTGCACCAAGAATGGTGGCAACTGATGGGATTTGATCCTGAAGGGCCCAGGGGCTAGTGAACCAAGGACCATGAAGGAAGCTCTTCCCCAGCATCGTCTGGACTCTTGAAAACCCAACAATGATGCTCTTCCTCTCTTTACCACAGCAATGGCCAGTGCAACGTTCCATCCAGAAAATGGGACCTTCTGTGCTGCTCCTCAAAGGACTGCACCGGCAGGAACCTGAATGTTGTATTCCAACTTCTTCATTCTCTCAAAGCTTCTGCTCATAGGCCTCTCAACACAGTTGAAGATATGGTTCAACCCACCCCCTAAACAACTCTGCAGGGCTCTAGTGCTGGCACTACAGCTTCAATGGCCAACAATCTTGCCTGCTGCAGTTCCTTATGCTGCTTAGGCTTTGAACCAGAGCAAACTTCTTGCCTGTTGGAGGCCCCCTAACTCGCCTGTGGTGGTCTAGTCCTTTCTTCCATGACAGTAGGGCAACCATCCTGAGCTTGCCCACCCAGACATTCACTGCTGGCGACATCACTACACACCTATACAATCTTCCATCCTGGAAAGCGGCGAGCGAAACCTTGTGGGACAAATCCCATTAAAGGGCCTTGCAACCCTCAGAAGGCCTTCTTTGGAATCTTGTCCTTGGAGCTACATTTGAAGCCTTTTTACTGATATCACTGCGCGCACTAGGAGAACATGTTTCCTTTTTTTTTTTAAAGTGCTTTGGAGGCATGTGAGCCTCACAAGAAGTCAACTGAGACTTTGTGGACACTGAACTACATTTTACAGTCCTGTGAGATTGCAAATCTAGCTTTCTAAAGAGTTATCCTTAATTAACATGCCACACGTACATTTGCAGTTATTTCCTATAAACAACTTTATTTTAAAATATATTTTTACAGGAATTGTGTAAACCCTCTCCTATTGTGTGATAATCAATTGTATTTACTGCACTTTTAAACCAGCTCATCTTCTGTAGAGTTGCCTCGCCTGCTCTGTCCATTCCACCACTTGGAGTCAGAAACTCAAAGGAAACATTCTGGGAACCAAGTAGATTGTAATAACTGCGCCCCAAAAACAAGACGAACAATCTCCAAACCAGGACAAAAGGATTATTCTGAGGTTATCGAAGAACAAGCTATGGACAAAACTAGCTGAAAGTGCAGTTGTAGCATTTGAAAAATTCCAACTGGTGAAATTTAACTGCAAATGTGTTTGGAAAGGCTTTACAGCATGCCATCTTTGGTGCACAAATCACCTCTGAATGAGAACAGTCCCACACCCCCTTTCCCGCCTCTCACCTGTCGCTCTGCTCATCTCTCCCCTTTGAAATGTGTGCAACGGACACCCGTTAATGACATTCACTCATACTTCCCTACCCCAGTCCTTAGGCTTAATACATTGTGTTAGAGCAGACTTCCCTTTGTGCGTCAAATTCTCTCCACCTGTGAGTGCCCCAGCACTTTGTGCTTTACTGTGGGATTTTTGACTAATTCTCCTGAGTAAGTGGGAACCTTTTTCCACATGCACTCATTTCTTTTACTCTGCTTTTGGGAAGCCTTTCTACTGCTTTTTGGAGTCATGCTTTCCTGCAACTTTTCTGTTATCTAAATTTTACTAAAGCAGCAAACTGCACTTTCTGTGCAATGTTGCTGGGAGCTATCCACTTTCTGGTTTATTCATTTTCCTAACTCTTGTAGTTACCAGGGCCGGGGGATCCTTTTAATCCTACCTGTGTTTCATTTTGCAACATCAGCCCCCCGCATCTTATATAGAGTGATGAGGGGAGACATTGGATCCCTTTTCTCGCCCCTCCACTATTTCTTTAAATTACTATGACAAGACCACTCTTTAGGCTGCTGGCAGTGTACCTTTTTGAACAACTTATTCTGCACATTTAGCGCAGGCCGTCTTCGCAGCAGTGATAGAAGACTCAAGGGACAGCATGTACCCAAAATGGTGGCTGTACTTTAATCCCTGAACAAGTTGATTTATCCTTTCTGATGTCTTCTTCAACCTTTCTGGGTGGGGGAGGAATCTCTGCTCCCTCTGTCTTCGCCGGCTTTCATGGAAAGCTTGCAACGCTTCTCCGAGTGACTGGCAGGACAGGAAATGGGGAGGTGTTAGGGGACTTTTCCTCAAGTCCTACTGGCAGTAAGACTTTAGTAAGCTATCCCAGAGGTTTGTAGATCCCAAACTCTTAGTATTAGTCTGTACTAACTCAGGAACTTGGTAGAGTGGCAGAGCAGTCAAGCTTATCCTAAGAGGAAGTTGTGAGCTATCGGCAAGTACACAGAATCTAGTTGTACAGGCCCAGCAAAGAAGCCCAAAAGTTATATAAAAGTATATAATTTACACCAGAATCACTTTAAATACTTTAGACGCTCATACTAGAACAAAGGGCAATTTCACTTTTGTGTTTGTTCGCGGTTGCATTTCTAGCAATGTTGGAATGGGAAAACACAATGTTATCGTATTATCGGTTATTGCACTCATTAGGTTTTCAACGGTTTATACAGCAATGCATTTACTCTGAAAACACATTGTAAAGTCACTTAAAAGGGAGGAACATTGTTAGTGTAACAGTTTCTTTATGTCCTTTTTAAGTCCCGAAATGCAACCTTAGCTAAGGCAGTTCGCAGAGCAACAGAGGTTCGAATCCCGGATCTGCGCTTAAAACCCAAACTCAGGTATGGTATTAGGCGTGTTATAAAAAGCCAGTTAAATAAAGTCTTGACAAGCAGTGAATTATGAAGAGTTCCTGTGGATTTCTTCCAATCTCTAGTGTTAGTGAGGTAAGTGGGGTTGCCCTGGACACCTCTACATGCACTCCAACGCTCTGGAACGACTTCTTGGAATCAGGTAAGCGATACCTTTTTCCTCACAGTACCTTAGATTAGAAGAAAATGGCCTTGCTAGATGCTCCGTGATGTTGCAGCTCTGGACCAGACCTCTGGATTCCTTGGTCTGATGATTGAAGGCAGGACAATGGACGAGATCTTAGCAGCAGTCGCGAAGGAGGACTTGTAACACGACTTCAGCAACTTCTTGATCACTCTACGGTTTTGGCATATTTTCTGCAGCACCAACAAATCTTCTTCGTTTCCTGAAGGGCCACGCTCGGATGTGGGGGTCTGGGTGAGTTGGATCTGATCTCTGGAGTGTCCTTATAGGTTCAGCAAAGATTTGGACGGATTTGGCCTTTCTACAACGATTTACTTAAAATGGGCAGCAGGTCTCCTGGTTTTGGGGTTGCGCAGCTCTGGAAACTGCTATGATTCCGGGAGATTGCTTGTTTCAAAGTTAGTCTTGGGACCAGCCGAAAGGGATGGAGTCATCCTCTTCGCACAGAAAAAGAGGCCAGGACGTCAGTTGGGGGAAGCCTATGACCAGCATAGACTAAGCAAAAAGAAACAGGTAAAAAGAAAAACAGGGGCAAATATGGTGCAATTCTCCTGACATAAGAGGTCGGTTGAGAGAAACCTGCAACCAACAGTACCAAGAGCCAAAAGAGATTGGAGGCGAAATAAAGAGGCAACATTTGTCCAATTCTCCCGACATGAGATGTCAGTTGGGGGAAGTCTGGAACAAGCATTGCCAAGAGTCAAAATACCCAAGGAGAAAGTGAATGTTGCAGAGAAGCCCGATATGGCTATCAGGTATATAAACCTTTTTGGAAGCAGATACCTGGCAGAAGAGTACACCAGGGGATCCTAGTGAACCAAAAGGAGGATATTCCTTCCAGCAGAATAAACCAGGATATCAAGAGTTTGTAGTTTAAGTTTCCTGGCAGGAGAGGGGACTGCAAAACTCACTTTGAGTTGGTGTGTTAAAAAGAGGCTAATCATATTAACGTACTGCTTTCTTTGAACTTTGTCAATCCGAAACATTGTAAAGATTTGCCTTTTGCCGTACTTGAATCTATGTTGTGAAAAAGAGATTTGTTTCGCCATCCTGAATAGTATTAAAGACTTTCCTTTGCCTTATTCAAACCAGCATTGTGGAAAAGACATTTTGTTTGCCATTCTTACAGAATAGGAGATACTTCCTCTTTTCCAATTAAAACTTGCGGAAGGAACCTTTGTTTTGCCCTCCTGAAAGAGCTTTAGGTAAAAGACATTTGGAAAGCCTTAACGAGACGTTTGACACAGAACATTGTGAATACTTTACTTGAAATAATCCAGGGGGATGGGAGCCAACCCTTGGATACAAGACGTGTTTTGGTTAAAGTTATATGTTTGAGTTATTTCACTTTTCTGTTGAGTTGACCTGTGAAACATTTACCTTGCACATTTTGATTGTGTATATTAGTGTGAGTGTCAGATTGAGTTTGGACACAATGTCATTTTGCTTAATTTTCAGTTTCATAGGAAGGGACATTCATTTTAGTATAGGGAAAATGAACCCCCTTTCTGTTAATAAAATGACAAACGTTGAGAATACTTCTTTGTGACCGCTTCTCATTGCAGACTCCTCGCAGTCAGAAGCTTAATGCAAAACTAAGCAATTATTCCCCTTTAGAAAGATTAATTTGCAAATCCGCTTATGCAGGTAACACATGGACTGCAAGGCAAATTCTTCCTTAACCATCACCCACAGTGGTCTCATGGAATGGTCACAATTTACAACCACTGATGTGATCAGTGTGGAATAAATGGAAATTAGGAAAGCAAACACTAATATTCTCTCGGCCCATCTGCAGCCTATTTAATGAAATCCTCCCTTCACTGACCAGAACAATCTTACAAGTATCTTGTCCAACTAGTAGCAATGAAAGGATGAGGTTTCACCAGCAATTGGTGTACCATTACATGTACCAGCAATGGGTGCAGAACCACCCTTCCAGGAGGGTCTAAAGCTCAGTCCGAAAGTCTTGCCACTTCAATCATGGTGACCACTATGATTTTCATGAAACCAATAGGCAGATCTCTCAGTCAATCCAAGCCCATGTTCAATGTTTTGGGATGAAATTCCCAATCAGCGACTCGGTGAGTTCCAGAGCTTTCTTTCCTCCTTGCTGATTTCAGTGACCTATTTAACTAGCAATACAAAAACTTGAGGGCCTTATGAGGTGATGCAACTGTGTTAGGTGACCCTCAAAGCCCCTAAAACCTGCAGGTCAAAAAATCACACTTTCAGTAGGTTTCCTCAAGCAGGTCACATCTCTGTTTCTTCTAGAACTCACTGGATGGTGGTAGCACTTTGTAATCTAAACACAAAATGGATGCAGTATAGTTGAACCTTCAAAAATAACCCAGGCTTGTTCATCTACATTAAAGAGGAGACCTTGATTTAGAAGTCAAGTGAGAACATGCCTACATATCGCAACTCCCGATTGGCACACATTAACAAGAACCCCTTGTAGCTTTATAAAGCGGACAAAGAACATAAATGAAACCACAACAACAAATGCCACAAGCATTGATGAGCAGAATATTTGGTTGGCCTTGCAATATTCCTTTCCTGATCTTTTATCTGTAGTCAGGTTATGGCCAACACGTAGCACTAGAGCGGCACAGATGCGCTACAAACAACAAGACAACATTTGGAGGATTTTCAAATGTGCCACAAAATGAACCTAAATTAAAAAGTGCAAACACATTTTTTACCCATATGGCTTTCATTTTTACTAGTCTGAAGATCAGCTCAATCCACACTACACCCGTATCCCTGTGCCATTAGTTACAAGTGCCAGGCTGTTATGCACGTCTATGCAAAAAGGACGAGCAATCTCGTCCTTGACATTTAAGAGGTTAAAGAAACTGTGCCGGAAAGAAATATTTTCAATCAGCAGACCATGGGGTACTTTCTTTTGGCTTGCCGCACAATTTTGAAACCAAAGCGGTGGCACTATATATTGGCAGGGTCTGATTAACATGCAAGTCAGAAGCCCCCCCCTCTCCACCCCCAATTCACACTTTATTCCAATTCCCTCAAAGTTCCACACTTTTTATTATGGGATTCATGTTTAATTCACAAAGGTTTCCGTATCAACATTTATAACAAGCAAATCAATGTTATCCTGCAAGATCTAAATACTTTAAAAAATATAGTTAACCACAATAATGTATTTCCCAAGGCAATACATACTTGGTGGTATCCAGTCATTAAGTCGAATTTTTTTTTCAAAATACTAAAATGTCAAAACAAAAGTGGCGAAATGTTTTTTTTTCGAATTTTTTGTTTTTGTTTTATAGGGTTTAGTTTTTTTAGTTAGCAAAAAAAAGATGTTTGAAAAAAAAAACAAAAAATAACACAGGGGGGGGGGGTAGGGGGATCACCCCTCCCCCCAAAATGTTTTTTTTTAAAAAAAGGCACTCTAAAAAAAAAGTTGTCACTTTTGGTTCGGCATATTGGTATTTCAAAATAGTGACCGTCGAAAAAGTCACTTTAACCATATTTGGTGGACCATTTTTGGCACTCCGGCTTTATTTTATAAACAGTCCTCATGGCAATTAATCTTCTAACTTGTCGCATTGTTATTCCAAAGTAGTAATAACCTCATTTCCTTCTGAAGGTTATAAAAGAATTCACACTGGTCACCCACTCAAACCGTTTCCATTGTTCAGAGTTTATTACTATTCATCCACATCAGGCAGTTCCTATCTTTGTATTTTGAAACTAGATCTTTTGTGCCTAAATTTGACAGGCATGGTCTTTCCTGAAGTCTTACAGCTCTCATTTCTTAGTTGTCCGTTATTCAGGAATAGTGGCCATCTATTTATGGAACCATTACTTTCTACTCATGGTTACTGCCATTTTATGAGAGAGTCACACCAACGACACTCCTCGGCCCTACCAACCCACCTATCTATATAACTTGGACGAGAACAGAGTTAATTTACATATATTGTATGGTCTAGGTCTATTTGATTGAAACAAAAATGGACCCTTTCCGAGATGACCACATTTCTTTGAATGTGGGGGGAAATCCCCTCTCCCCCCCATCCTCCACCCCACCTTAACCTATTCCCGTAGCCCACCCCACATCTATTAAAATTGCTCAAAATACCCAAAGAATTCAAACAAAAAAAAATTCTGTCCATTCGGAAAGTCAATTGGGCCACAATCAAGTATGCCAATACCTTGTTGTATGCCCTTCACTGCATGCTGGCTAGATCCAGTGAGTGTGTTGACATTAGCACATTTCACACATATAGGCAAGGTTAAAACATTTGCACTTATCCTACTTCCCAAGACTATCCTTGAAACCAACATATTGCTTTGGCGTGGACAGGATAATAAGTGGCCTCCAGGACAAATTATTCACATAGGTAACATTTCCTCTGGATATAAGGGCCAGTCTTCTCTACATAAATGCCATTTAGCAGCCTCTTACCTTTGAGTTGTAAAATTATATTGATCTATTGTCTGGCCGATGAACTTTTTCTTTTGTAAATAGCGGTAGATGTTTGGGCTGGTTTTCACAGGAAAATACATGCTCTAATAGGGAAAATATATTTAAGGTTTGATATTGGCCTGGAGTAGGCTGTAGAAATGCTGCAATGAAGGGAATGAAAAAGGTGCACATGACTGACATTTGTCAGTCTTTATTTAGAATTGATATACGTTTTGGTAAACATTGCAGGTGCTGCCTGTAGGTATTAATATATAAGCAATATATATAAGCAATACATCCCATGCTGGGGGGCCATTATTATTATTGAATTTATTGAGCGCGGACCTAGCTTCGAGAAGCAACAAAAGTGCTTTTCAGAGGTATACAACAGTACAGATATACAGCTGGGGAAAGGATACAGAGGGGCACAGAGGAGGGGTACTGCTGTACAAGGTGGCAGGGAGGAGAGGTGCGGACGTAATCTAGCGAGTCAGGTGGTATGGGGGAGGGGCAGGGTGACGTGATGGCCTAGGTGTTGAGGAGGGACTCCTTGAAGAGGTGGCACTTGTGTTCTTTTCTGAATTGTAGGAGCGTGGGGGAGAGTCTGATGCTGACTGGGAGGAGGTTCCAAAGTCTTGGGGCATAGGCAGAGAAGGCTTGTTGTTTGGTCCTTTCCTTTTCAGAGCAGCAGATTTAAAGTCTGCACATGTCCTGGCTTCTGGTGGTGCGCTGTCCGCCAGAGATTGCTGTTTTTCTCAGTGAGGAAGCTGGGTGACTGGAGGGCAACTACCTCATAGGACAACAGGAGCCTTTCGAGGAGGGCATTGCCCCATCAGGGTGGGATAGGACCAGTGCTTGAATGGTGGCTGTCCGTTGGGGGGGGGGGGGTTTGCTCGACTTTCCGCAGGAGGGAAAGCCAATACCAAGCTGGTCTGAGTTTTCTTAGCTATGTGCGTCCTGAAGGAGAGGCGTATGTCGATGTGGAACCTGAGGCACTTGGTGCAGGAGGTGAGCTCAGGTGTGAAGTCTTCAGAGTTCATGGTTGACAGCCAGGTCTGTATGTCTGGGTGTTCGGTGTTGTTGGTGAGGAGTAGGAATTCGGTCTTGGAGGGGTTGAGCTTCAATTATGCACTGCACATCCAAGACTTGATCAGCGAGAGGAAGGTTTTGAGCCTGTGGATGTCCTTGATGGAGTCGATCTTGGGGTATAGCTGTGCGTCGTCAGCATATTAGTGGATGTGGAGGTTGTGTGTGGCTAGGAGGGCTCCCAGGGGCTCCATGTTTAGATTGAAGATCACTGGGGCGAGGATGGAACCCTGCAGGACTCCACAGGTGACTGGTAGCACTAGCGATCTAGAGGAGTCCATCTGGACAAAACTGGCGGTTGGCAAGGTAGGACTTTAACCAGCATAGGACAAGGTCGCCGATTTCCCATGCGCCAATGTAAGGTGTCCGTGAGTGCATGGTGGTCTACTGTGTTGAAAGCATTCAAGAAGTCGAGTAGAACCAGGAGGCAGGGATGGCTGTCGTCAAGAAAGTTGAGGGCATCATCAACCACCTGTATGGTTGTCGTCTCCGTGCTGCATCTGGGCCTGAAACCGGATTGGAAGGTTTCTAAATCTTACCTAGGAAGGGAAGATGGGTGATGGGGCAATAGTTACCTAGTTTGTCAGAATACAGGGTGGGTTTCTTTAGTAAAGGGAGGATTTGTCCTGTCTTTAGGGTCGATGAGAAGGTGCCTTGAGTTAAGGAGCTGTTGATGATCTACAGGTAGGGAAAGAGCTTCTGCAGTGAAGGTCAGGAGGATGGATGCTGGGAGGATGTAGTCTATATATGAGGTGGCTTTGTGGATGTAGAGCTGGGGTCTATGTGCTGGAAAATCTTGCTAATTTTGTCGATTAAGGTGTTGATCGGAAAGCATTTGCAGTGTTACAAATGAGTGTATATAAACACATTAAGTATTAGGGGTAGGCCACCATTTTACATAATACAGAAAAGCAACATAATTTCCAGATTTTAAAAATGTGCATTTTGGAACCTCCCTGTTAAATAGAGGGCTTTTTTCCATAGAATAAATACACAAACAACGGTATAGGGATGTTCAATTACTGGACTTTATAGCAAGCTCTGCCTTTTTTATGGTCTAAAGGTGCTGTTAAGGATCTGAAAATGGAGTGGTGGGAAGGGTTATGTTAGTGTGAGGAGAGACATGTAAAATAGTGTCGATTCTTGCAGACTACATGTATGTAAAGTTCTGCCACAGGTCCATTTCTGTGTGCCATAAATAAAATGTTTACATTCCTAAACATTAACATTGGAACCATTGTAAGTTAAGGATTTATCATTTAGGTTTTGAAAAAGTGAAGTACAGCCTTATGTAAAGAGACAGAATGGGCACATACTTTGAATTTTAGAAAAACGTATGTAGGTATTAATAATGAATAGTGTTGAAATACAATGTATTTCTCACACAAACATGTGAATTGCTCTTTAAGAAAATTACCCACTTTTCTGCTCTTGAAAAAGGGCTGAAATACACACCACAATAAAGTGGGTTTGCCAAGGACATTGCCGTCCATGTCCTTCACAGATTTGGTTATGAAGCCAGAATGAGTGATGAAGTGCATTAATACAGCACAGATAAGTAGTGTTCCAGTGATTAATATCCTTACATTTTACCATCAATTGTAGAACAGATTTTTAAAATAAAGTTAGATGGATGTGCCATACGATGCACATAACCGAGCATATCATGGCAACACCTGGCCAACAACGACCCACCCACCCATCCATAAGGTACAGCAGCTGGCAAATGGTATACATTCAAGGACCTACACTGACAGTGCTTGGAAAATCTCTAAAAAAGCCTACACTGTTGGCATTGCCAATGGATCGTTTTTTCATACAGGATACACTGAAAATACACTGCAGGCATATGTAATCAAATTGCCACCATAGATTGGTTGTAATCTGGGCTGGACCACATCAACTAGGACATGCTCAACCAGTGTCATTTATCCAAAGATCTAAAAACGTTGTTGTACGTTTAAATACTTAAAGGCACATTCCCTCCCCCCAGCCACCACTGTGTAGGTGTGTGACAAGGCGGCAGAAGCAGAAGTCAGACACATGTGACATTCAACGTGAGCTTTATTAATGCCAATAAAATCTTAACTGTCCCTATTGTAGAGGGATAGCCCTGCCAAACAAACAATACTCTTGGTTGAGTCAGTGTTGTCAGAATGTCTGTAAACAATGAATCGTCCAAACTCCTGAACTGTCCCAGTCACTACAAACAGAAAATAACCAAATAATATCCAGGAGGATGCTGACCTCCTCCTGATGGTCACAGGTGTTTGACTCTTCAAAAGTCAGAATAGTTACAGTTCAAACTGGAGGTTAGGAGAATGCCTCCCTTCTCCTGGTTCAGTGCCTCCCTTCTCCTGGTTCAGTTCCAACACAGGTTTCCCAACAGTTTGTCTGTTGCTCCAAGGTACGATTTGCCAGAGTTTTCCTCTCCTCTACCCGTTCTAGTTCCTGGGTATGATTTTAACACACTTTATCAATCATTGCAGTTCTTGCTATAGGCCTCCCAAGGTTTGTTGCGTTTGTCTCCTTTCCACGCTGGGATATGGTCCACGTATTTTTTCTTTGGACCACTTGCTTTTTTCTCCATCACGTCCCAATTTTGATGCATGTGTTCCTTGAGGACACAAGATGGTTTAACGTAGGACACTTCTTCTCCTCAGTCCCTTTTTCCCCTAGTACTAGGACGAGGGAGATTACTTCTTATGTCCACATCAGAACCTTACTGCTGCCACTGGGACAAGGGAGATCACTCCGGATGTACAGGTTGCGAGTGCCTTCAGAACTAGACTGCTCCTTACCACCCGGCCGAGGGAGATTATTCCCAATACACACAGGTTGTGACTATCACAGAATAAGCAGTTCCTTTCTTCAGTAGCCTTCTCCTTGCTACTGGGACAAGAGAGCTACCAAATTTACAGTTCTTATCTTCAGTAGCCTTTTCTCTGCTACTGGGACAAGGGAGATTATTCCCGATGCACAGATTATCTTGAATGTTCCTCTCCGCCAACCCTGCGATCCCACCAGGTCTCCCATGCCTCCCGTTACCTTCTCTTGGGCTTCGGCATGTCACCGGTTCTTCCTGGACTGGGGTCTTTGTTGGCGATTGAGCAGGCTTCTTGGGTCTCGGGCTTTAGATAAGAGGGAATCAGGGAAGTGAACCAGGGGATGAACATCCCTATCCCCAAGCGTGGAGTCCTCCTCTGGAAGGTCCTCCCGCATATAACCATCCAGAGGGGGACTATTTGTTAGCTGCCTCACAACCCTAGCCTTACATGGAAGGGCTCCCCCTTGGGGAGCAGTGATGCCATCACTCAATTCGTCACAGGGTGAAAAGCATTCTTCACTGTTGTGGCCCTCAAGCCACAATAAAGCACTCATATTATTTTTGGAATATAAATTTATTTTCAGTGAGAGTTGAACAAGCTGAACTGCAACACCAGTGTGCACTCTAAGATTTTGAAGCGTAATATGCTGGGGCTGTGCAAAGTAGGAGTAGATTGGCACCCGCAAAAAAGAGAACACACAGATGTGAAAAATTGTAGACCGTCAACTGGGGTTGTGCACACTGGACATTTGCAAACTATGGTGGAATTATGCTACTGTGAAAGAGCAGTTTACTGGAACTGTACCATTGTAGACTGAGTATACCAGACTAAACTCGGTTTACCAGGATACTGAACAAAACAGGAACATGTTGGGGCAATCTAAAACAGCATACATATTTGGCATAGTACAAAATCTGAATATGCGGTCCTGCCTAAATGGGAGTATACTGGCATTTTACAAACTGTGCATGAACTGGCATTAACACACTGGTTATGTACTGGTACTGCAAACTGATGGGATACAGGAATTGTGTGGCAGTAAACTGAGGTATAACAGGATTCTGCAAATCAGGTGCAAGTTCGGAGCTGTAATGTAACAGTGAAAGTTAACTTATATACTGGCTTGTCCAACTAGAAATATGCATACATTGTGCAAACTGGAAATATGTTGAGATTGCATAATGATATATATGATATTTTATTTGGATCGCGCTCGTACACAACTGTTTCAGAGCGCGACAGTATGGGGAGTATAATTGCTTTGTGCCAATTGGGTATGACAAAAATAGGTGTATACTAAAATCAGGGGTGGAGCCAGCAACCAGTTTAGGGGTGGAATGGTAGGAAGGGTGCTGAAGCCATCCCAAATTGAAGTTGTTGGAGGCAGAAGGCAGCATTCTGCAATGATGCTAAGCCCAGGGTTCTCATGGGAAAGGAGCGCTACAGCAAATGCCTGTTTAATATCACCAGTCAGAGAAGAGTGTTTAAAGAATAATTTACCACCCATCCAAGTCCTTATTCTTGAAGTGGCCCCACCCTACAAACAATAAACCTAACTTGCATTCCTTATCTTTGATGAGGCTCCACCACAACTCTAAACCCTTGCACCTCAGAGTTCCACCTGGTTTTGTTCCTGTGCTCCTGGACAATGATCCGAAGGGCCTGCTAGGCTTGACCCACACTCACCTTGGGGAGGCTCTACCCACTAGGAAAGCTAAGGTGGTGGAGGAGTGCACCCGCCCCAGGTACCTAGGGGATCATGACATGTCGGTGGGGCTCAGTGGCCGTTTCATCAGTGCTGTAAGGCTGAAGCAGCATTTCAGTAGGCGCCCTGTATGACTTTTTCACTCCAGCTGAGGCAGCACCAGGGAGTGGTACAGTGCTGCACCGGTCTGTTCTCTCCTACATCTCTCTTGCACTGTGAACAGATGACTGGAGGAACATGCTCCTGGAGTGGTAGGGTTTGAGAGAGGTAGAAAGCTGTGCATGTAGAAGGGTGAGTGGGGGGGGGTGCAGCATTTGAGTTTTATTTATAAAGCACTTTCTCCAAATGCTGTACATTTAAAAAATGAAACATTCACAAATAATTCGAATTTAGCCATTAAACAGTTCAAACATAGTATCAAGAAGAGGCAAGGAGGAAGGTTTTGAGATTAGAGTGAAAGAGAAAGTAGAAGAGGATCTAACGGCAAATGGTAAGGTGTTCCAATGTTAAGAGGACAAAAGTGAAAAGGATCTAGAGCGGGATTGGGCACAGCAGGGTTTAGGAGCACCCAAAAGGAAATGATTTTGGGAGTAGGGATGTAGGAAGTCCAATAAGGGAGAGCAAGACTGTATGCATTGAAATACAATACAGAGAGAGCGTAAGTGTAACTGGGAATCAAAGGCAGTCGAGAGAGAATGAAGCAAAGGATTTATAGAAGTGCGGGGGGGAGGGGAGGCACTCATCACAAGTTGGGTGGCATCACAGCAGCATTCACGGCGGGATACCGCCCGCATCAATAACGCTACCGAAAACAGGTCCGGTGCTATTAGCGCCGGATCACGGGTTTGGCGGAACGGTACTTCCCCATTCCCAGTTCGGCCCGTTCGGGATTCCCCAATGGGGAATTTTCGGCGGGATTACTGTCGGCGGTATTATTGCACAGAAATATTGCCAGAAATCTGCAAATTCCCAGCGGATTTCCCCCCAGCAGAGCTAGGGGTAAATACTGCTAAACCAGTGATTTGGCGGACCCTTAAATGTGGCAGTAATACCGTTACCGCCGCATTTAAGGGTTACCGCCCAATTCGTGATGACCCTGAAAAAAAGAAAAAAAAAAAAAAAAAAAGAAGGACATATAGGAATTGAAAATGGGAGCATAAAAAGGAGCAAGCTGATAGGAAAGGTGGCCAAGAAGTAGTGTTGAACAATAGTAGAGACAGGCTAAAACAAGAGCAGAAATATGGAGTTTAGGAGCGTTGAATGAGGTACAAGCTTTACAAACATTGAATAACTGAGGACGACATGAACGAGACGTCCAATGTAAGAAGACAGACAAGGAGTCAAAGATCACCCTGATGTTGTGTGCAGAGGAAGATAACAGGATATTGAAGTGGTAGCATGAGGGGGTGGAGAACACAAGAAGCAGGGAAAATCCAAATGATAAAACAGAAGAGAGAGGGGCAGTGTAGAGGGAGAAAAGGAGGGCCCAAAACGGATCACTGTGGCACACCAAATTGTTAGGGAAGAGGGGGAGAATGTCTCCTAGCCACTCTTACTGATGCTACTCTCTACCAGGCCCCGTTCAAATCACCTCTTTTCTCTCAGAGTGGTCTGATCCCTCCTCCTCCCTCCTTGCCTCTACCACTCAACTCCTCCTCCTAGGTGACCTCAACATCCACTTCGATTCTCCCTGTTCCTCCTCTGTGCTCTTTCACGACCTCTGCGATTCCCTTTCCCTCGCGATCCTCCCCTCTGGCCCGACTCACTCTGTAGGACACACACTTGATGTTTTGATCTCCTCTGGCCTCCCCCCTCTCTATCCCTCTGACCACTCCCCTCTCCTGGAGTGACCACTGCTTCCTCTCCTCATCTCTCCTTCTCTTCCCCCAAGCCAAACCTACCCCAACATTGCCACCTATCTTCTGAGACATCCGGCCCGTGAAGCATGTCAGTTGAGGCTTTCGCGGCCACCTTCGCTCCCCCTCTTCCTCCTCCTCCGGCTGACTGACACCATGACACAGCCCTGTCCCTTCTCTACTCTTATTTCCGATACTCTTGATGTTCTTGCCCCAGTCATGAGGATCCACTTGAAGCCCAAAGTCAAGTGCACTTCCTGTATGACCAGACCTAGCTACACTTAAACGTAAGTGTAGGGCGGCTGAGAGAAAATGGAGGTCTTCCTGTTCATCCTCTGATTAACTGGCCTGTCACCTACTCCAAAGGCAATATCGACTCTCTGCCAATACCAAGACGAGAGTCCACATTCAAGCCTGTCTCTTTGCAGCATCTAACAACTTGGCCAAACTCTTTAAAATCTGCAAGGAGCTGGCCAATCCTGCTGCAGACTCTACCCCTCCTCTTGCATCCCAGGCTCTCTACAATGCCCTTACTTCTCACTTTATCTCAAAAACCCAGGTCATCCTGTTCAACCTCTCCTCCACACCGTCTTGTCTCTCCTCTCCATCTGTGCTTGCTGACCCTCCTTCAGCCACCCCTACCCCACCCTCCTTCTCGTCCTTTCCCATTTTCTCCCCCGATGAGGTTGTTAGACAAGTCCGATCTATGAAAGCCTTGTCAAAACAGGTTCATCCCGGTTCCTCTAAAACTATTAAAAGGACCACATTGATTCATTCGCTCCGGCCCTTGCCTATTTTTGCAACCACTCCTTTGCCTCAGGATCCTTCCCCTCCCCTCTTAAGCACTCCCTTGTGCATCCTCTTCTCAAGAAACCCACAGCTGATCCTTCATGTCCGGCCAACTGTCACCAGGTTTCCATTACTCAGTTTCTGGGCAAACTCTTAAAAGCCAGCTCAACTTAACCTTCATTCCGATTCTGTTGGCTATCTCCATGAGCTTCAGTCTAGCTTCAGAGCTGGCAGAAGCACAGAAACTGCTCTCCTGAACATCCGTGAGGATCTGCTCTCCAACCTTGATTCTAACATTCCCTCTGTCCTCATCCTACTCAATCTCTCCTCTGCCTTCGACACAGTCAACCATACTATCCTGCTCAACCGTCTCCGTTATAACCTGGGTATCACTGATCAGGCTCTGGCCTTGTTGACCGCTTTCCTCTTTGATCGACCTCTCCCTGCCCCCCCCCTTCCTATCTTCTATCTTCCTCTCCACCTGTGGTGTTCCCCAGGGGTCTAACCTCTCGCCCTGGCTTTTCAACCAATACCTGGCAACTGTCACGCACTGCATTGCCATTTTCTGCTCAAATTTCCAGTGCTAATCTGATGACGATCAACTCATTTTCAGACTGCCCTTGGCCACCTCCTCTCGCTCTCTCATCTCTGATTGCTTAATTGCCATTCAAGATTGGTGTGCTGCCAACGATCTTTGTCCGAATGCCAGCAAGACGGAGATCCTTCTCATCGGCACACCATCACCATCGTTCCCCTCACTCTCTGGCCGGCCCTCCTCCTATCCCCACCTGCGAGGCTAAGAACCTCAGGGTCATCTTTGATTCCACACTTTCCTTCTCCGCCCACATCTCTGATGTCTCTAAAATGTCAAACTTCCTACTGCACCTCTTCAGAGGTACTCTGCCTTTCCTCTCCTTTCCCCAGAAGCTCACTGTCTCCCAAGCGCTGGTTGTGACAGCCTCTTTCTAAATCTACCTGACTCTACACTCAGCCCTCTGCAACTACAGACTGCAAGACTTGTCCTTGGCCTCAAGCCCTGGGATCGTATCTCTCCAGCCCTAAAATCTCTCCAATGGCTCCCAGTGGAAGCAAGGATTAAATTCAAAACCCTCTGCATTGTCCACAAGGCTTTCTGGGGTCTGGGGCCAAAATACCTTCAGCTATCCTTCTGCAAATACCTCCCCTCTCGAGCTCCTCCAACTCCCTAAGGGTCAGTTGTTTTTCAGAGAAACGAGCTGGGGTAGATCTCGGTCTTCGGCTGGGGCCTCCTTATGGAACAGCCACCCTGCCACTCTAAAACTTGAAGAGAACCATCTCGGGTTCCGGAAACCTCAAGACCTTCCTCTTTGCTTCTGCCTTCATCCCCCCCCCCGTCCCCTGCAGATCTGTTCTCTCTCAGCACTGTGCACCTGGCTACCCTCTGTCCTCGGGCCCAGGTACCTGCTCACCCTGCCACCCTCCCACACTGCCTCCAGGCCTCCCCTTGCACTGGGGTCTGTATCTGTACCCATACAGTACCCCCTCTTTTTTTTTATCAGACCTACCCAGTATGCTGCCTTAAACCCAGCACTTGCCACCTGCTGGCTGCACTACCATGGTTTGTTGCCTTTATTATTTATTTGTTTTTACTTGCTGTGCACTCTCCATTTCTCCCCCCTTCCATGCACTTCTCCCCTCCCCTTCTCCCATGCACTAGCACGTTCTCAATATTACTTGGCCAAGTAAGATCATTGTTTTGTTCTACCCTGTTCCCCTTTGCTTGCCACGCTCTGAAACACTTTTGTATGAGCGCAATAGAAATAAAATATCAATTCAAGAAACAGAGAAGGAGCAATCTGAACCATAAGACTGAAACCACTAGTGAACAGAGGAGGAGAAACCAAACGAGAAAGAGTTGAGAAGGATAAGAATGGAGGAAAGTTTGGAAGGTCGAGCAGGGGGTCTGCCTCAGTTCAGTTTTCAATGTCTTGAGATTTTCTGGCAGCAAGGTCCCAGGACTTTGTAAACCGTGAAAAGTTGCAGCATCTAGAGGGGATCCCCACACACCTAACAGCAAGTGAGAGGCTCAAAAGCTGCCTCTAAACTTAATGAGGATTAAAATGTGAGAGGGGGGCAGTGAATGTGAAGCTAAAGGTACAGAATCCGAGGAAAGCTCCCCTACTACATATTCTACCTAGTCTTCCCTGCCACCCAGTAGCTAGCAAACCCAAGGGAAAGCTGCTAGACAGAAAATCCAAGCATGTGGCAGCATGCCCTACTGTCCAGTAGTTTGAAGTCAGGAGGGGACTCGCACAGCCCCCAAAAGACATCTTAAAACACCCAAAAGACCTGGAGATGCATGCAGGGCCTTATTTAATAAATAAACTGTACCTGCTGGCAGAAGGCACCAAGTTACCAATTACTTCTGGAGGGGTATTCCCTTCTTTACACTAACAGGCAGACCTTCCATGTTGGCAGAGGAAAACAGTCTTGAATTCAGTTGATTGCAACATAGACAACTGTCAAAAGGACCTTAGCAAGGGTTCAACTGGCTTTACAGGCAGGGGCCTATGCTTCATATACAGCCAAATCCCTGTTGCAGGACATCCTGGCCCTTTACAATCAAAAGAAGGGAGCTGATTTCTCCGATGGGGTAGAGGAAGTGCACCTGCAGGCAGACCTCCTTTTGGACCGGGCATACAATGAATTTAGGGTGACAGCCATGGCAAGGGGAACCTCCGTTTCAGTCAGGAGGCACTTCCATAGAACAGATTGGAAATGCACAAAAGTCTGGCTCTACAGCATCCCTCCCAAGGGTTGAAGCTTTTGACAAGGAGTTGGAAGAGGATGGCATGCATAAACAAGATACGCATGCGGGTACCCTCTGTAAAGGCACTCTCCATTATCCACAAAAATCTAAGCTCATCGGGATGGAGACTTTGTAGAGGATCATTCCCCTGGTGTCTCTACCACCTTCAACGCTTATCAACATTTTCCATTTCACCCCACTCTTTGCAGATTGAGATCTGCAGTGTGACAGGAGCACTTTTGGTTATAGGTATTACTTTTTGCCTCTGCTCAGACCCAAGCGGGTTTACCAAGGTCTCTGCTCCCGTAGTGGGTCTCCTCCACAATGAAGAGACCCTTCTGTACCGTTACCTGGATAATTGGTTTCTGCAGGGTTCTTTGCAGCAGGAAGATGGACTTGAAAAAGATGGAGATAAGATTCCTTATCAAATTACAAGAACTCAATGCAGAGAATACAGTTCATCAGCGCAGTCTTGCTCAAAGAGGTCGGCAGAGTGCACCTCATGGACAGGGTTGCATCAGAGGGAGGCAGTGGCGCAGTTAAGCCAGTCTTCCCAAGACCCTGATAGAGTTTGGCTGCTGGAGCAGGGTCTCATGGATGCCCCCATATTCATGACCCTGCAGGCTTGATTTAATCGTTCTCTTTTGTCTCAAATGCACAAGGCTGGGTCCCCATCTCCCAGGATTTCAAAGCTCAAATTCCCAGGTAAAAAAATCTTGCAGGGCAATTCAAGTGGTGGCTGATCTCAGCTAAGGTTCCTCACTATTTCCCCCTGTGAAGTATGTGATCATGACAGATGCCATCTCTATGGATCATTCATAGGTCAAAAGTCCACTCAAGGGAGTTGGACCCTGGAAATGTGTTATGCTGTTGAATTGCAGGGAAATGGAGATTAGTTGGGCATTCCGGACCTTTGTCCTGGAGATTCAGGGGTACTCCGTTCTCATCAGGACAGACAACGCTTCAGCTCTGGAGTACGTCAATCACTGGGGTGAGAGATGGGGACGTGATCTGGAACAGATTGCTGGTAAGAAGGGCCAAGATCAATCTCCTCTCCCTATCAAGGCTGTGCATATCCAGAGGGTTGAGACCACCAGGGCAGATACCTTTAGCTCAACCTTTCTAGCAGTTATATGTGATTTTCCTCACTGAGAAAACCCAGAGATCCCTTTTTAACGAGCCACAAATAAGGTGGAAATAATATTGCTAGACCTTTTTCACTGTGCCTTATATCTACATACATTTAGTATCTATGGTCTCACAATGCCATCTAGTGGATTTTCAGCTCTTCAAAACTTTCCAGTCTTTACATTTTACCTAACCTAACATCCATCTACAATTGACCTACAAAGTAACTTATGGGGGTGAGGGCAGGGTGGATACCCCCCATTAAACCCTCTCTTCCCTTAATGACCCATAAGTCTCCCTGAATCCCTCCTATTTCTTTTCATAACTGTACCCTTTTTTTTCTTTCCACATATATATCGAACCTGCAATACTGCATTATTGCCTACATTTCTTTATTTTCATCTTGTCGTTTTTTACCCTCTTTATTTTTGAAACGTATCATTTTTATCCAGTCCATTTTTTTTTGTTTACTCCAATGTAATCACTGGTTACCTTTCCAGCATCCTCAATGTTTTTTCTAGCCAGAGCCGCTTTTAGGTTAATCACTGAAAAGGTTGGATGGCCCAGGGTAGACCTGAACACTGCATTCCCATCTAAAGTTCTCAGTTCAAGGAGGCAAAAGCATGGGTGATTTGGGGCTTGGCCTCTGCGTTTCAGTTGGAAATTGGGGCCGTGGGTGGACGGGTCAATGGGGTGGATTGTTGTAAAAGGGTGGGGCTTAAGCATTAAGGTTTCCATGGGGCAGTCCCCAGAGTTTTAGGAAGTCATTAACTCTGTACTATGCCTGGCATTGGATTCCTTTGTCTCCTGCCATCATAAGCAATGGTCTTGCCCCTGGCATCCAGGATGGAGGAGGCTGCCTAGTTCCTCCTGAATGGGTTCAAACTAGGTCTTGTACATTCCTTCTCCAAGCAAGATGCAGAGATATGGGGAACTTAATGACCCTTGGGTGGGAAGGGGTAGAGTTAAGGGAGGCCGAACCTTTCTTGGCCAGTCTTCCAAAGAGCTTTACACTCACTCTGCCTAGGTTGAGATTTGTGGCTCCAGCTTGGGTACTCCCTACTGTCTTGAGGGCTCTTCAGCCCTCCCCACCACCTTTGAACCCTTGGCTTCTGTGGAATTAAAATGCATCTTTCTTAAGACTGCCTTCCTTGAGGATATCACCACAGCTAGGCATATCAGGGAGCTAGGTGGCCTTTACAGCGCCCTCGTTATTTTGCCATCATCACCGATTACATCCTCTGCAACTGAAGTTTCAACCCAAGGACGCAATTCTCCTTTCCACCCATGGCAGAAAATTGTCATGCCTTCTCTGCTAGAGGATCGGTTTGAATCAGAGGCTGCCGGTTTATGGAACTATACTATAACAAAGTTCATCCTCACTTATTTAGAAAGGACAGCAGAAATGTGGTCTTCTGAGCCTGTTACCGACAGGAAGGGATGTAGGGCTTTCTCAGCTAACAATTAGCTGCTTTAAAGGAAACCGGTACATTGGCGTGTAGCTTGGGTAGGATGGTGGGCCTAACCTGCCCTACCAAAGGGCCCCCCGCCCCTCCCCTGGTCACTCCACAAGGGGTGTGGCGGCTTCCTCATTGGAAACCCAGGAGAGGATGAAGGGTGAGGGGGTTTGAGGGGGGGGGGGGTTTGAGGCCTGAGATCCAAGGCAGCCACTTGGGCCTCTCACTTTATATTTGTACAGCACCATAGTCATCTTCTCCCTGCTTAAGGGGACCAAGATTTCAGCCACTCTATCCTAAATTCAGTGGGTATGCAGTACCTCTGAGGTTCGTTTGTCTTTATTCATAGCACCCCAGCTTTGTTTTAGCTATGAGAGTAAGGACTGGGAAGAAGGACATTGTAATGCCTTGATTACTTAGAGACAACCACAATTACCCCTCTTCTTCCTCATCCCAGGACTTAGGCCCAAACCCACTCCCGGGACCGGGTTGCTTCGGGTCTTGGGTAGTAAAACAGAAGAAACTTGGGCAAGTTCCTTTCCCTTAGAGTTGGGAGTGGTGTGTAGGTGAAAGCTAGAGCCACAAAGATTTGGGTTGTTAGTTGGGAACGCGGGACGCCTTCAAGAGTAAGTACTGGGGCATGTAAGAATACGAGTAATGAAGATTACTGGTAATTAAGAAATTAACAGACAGCTACAACAAATGTACAGTGGCAGAGGAAAAACACCTGCCATGCCCATATCAATATGCCCCTCCCCCCCACTCATGATGAAGACAAAACTGCTCAGACTTTAGACTTCACACCTCCCAATGATTTGTGTACCTCAATGAAATATACTAAAAATTGGGGCGAAGGAGTGTAATGGGCATAATACATTAAGGAAGTAAAGACAGACAACAATATTGATGCTGCAGGTCTGAAAGGAAGCCAGTGAGAGCGTGTGGTGGGCATGTAATGTGCAGGTCCCAGGGTTAGAGAGAACAGAGTGTACAAAGCAAATGCACAATTGTTAGTGGGCATGCAGGCACTTGGAGGGGCAGTGCTCACTCACAGCCCTAATCACGACAAACAATATAAATAAAACATGTCCTCCAGCACCCCAAAATTTGAGGCTGGCTTCACGGAACAGATCTTGAAAAGGGAGTATACAACAAACTGAATATATACAGCATTTATTCACATTAGAATGGTACAGGGATTGTGTAGACTGAGAATATACTACTTTGGACAAATTAAAGCTATTCAGAGACAGCAAATCAAAATGGGATTGTACTGGTATTGTGCAAATTGGATTTGTCACAACGGGAGAAAGCCAGCACTGACAATCTGGGGGTGAATAGGGATTTTGCACAATGAAAAAAATACTGTGCTGTGAAAATGGGCGAGATTAGAATTGTGTAACGATACTAGGATTCTGTACACTGGATTGCAAAATTCAAGTCAACATGCTGGCGTGTCAAATAAGTAAACTGGGACTGTCACACAATACACGTACTGCAGACTCAAAATATACTGGAATTCTGCAAACTATGTAAATAATAACATACAGAGGCTGTCAAAAAGATGTTGCGCAGCAATGTTGCAAATGAGGAGCATGCCAAGATCCTGGAACCTTCACCCAAGTGTTGGATCCATACTCTGGGTCTGAGTTCTTTGGTGCTTCTGCAGTTCCTCTCCCCACCACGTATTTCAATAGGATTGCATTGGTTACATAAGTATAGAAAACGTTTTTCTCCCAACCCCTTAATCTCCTAATGTACTGTTGCAACCAGGTATAGGTGGCACATTATCTAGAGGTGCAAGAAATTTCCGACCTAAGGCCCTCTCTTACAGTTTGAGAACTAGACCTTTTCTACTGTGTTTTATCCACAATATCTGCTTAGTTTGTATAATTCTGTAATAAAGAGGGCATATTTTAAATATACGGTGCAGTGTATTCTCTTGTGCAATCAATAACTGTACCTACCAGCCTTCTCCCCTCCTTTGAGTGAAGCAAAGACTGCTCTTTTGAGTCTACCAACATATGTTTTGTGGCTACCTAGACTTTCACTTACTTAAATTTGTTCACAACACTTGGTGAGGGGTGTAAGATCTATCCTAACAGACCTGAGGGGTTCTCTGCAAAATTAAATGGTTTACTCCTGGGGACAGTATATGGCCAAGGCAGTCAAAACAAGTCATATGTGAGCAGCCAGTGGCCATCCCAGGGAAAAAGGGTGAGAAACAAAACTGTAACATACGTCAGGCAGTTGGATGAAAGGGAGCTTTCCACAACATGATGTTCTCCACACTTAAACTGGCATCTTGTTGATTTCCTCACCCGACAAATAAAAGTTGGCCATTCCTTAGTTCTGCATTCTCCTTCCTTAAGCCTCTTTATTTCGCTTCCCATGAGGGCATTTCCTTTTTAATTCCCACGTTAGTAACATTTAATTTGGCAAACCTGCCCCTTCTGCATTTAGTGTTTGGTTGATGCAAGTTATTAAACAAGAATTTTGTTCAAAAACCTCAACTTTGAATTATAATGTGTAAAAAAATGTGCAAGTGTTCTGCTTGCACAGAGTAGGTTTTCTGCAGATGTACCTGCAAAAGCTTGGCCTTTAGAAGCATCACCACGCCAGAACATGATTTGCTCCCTTGGTTCACTTATAGGGTCAATGAAGCTTTACATTTTACAAATGAAAAGGTTGAACAGTATCCTCCAACTCATAGCAAACTGCAGAAAAGGCAAGGGGTCAAATTACTGTAGTGGTTTTGGGGTGGGCAGAAGTGTGAGGGAGGCAACATGATGGGGGATAAACAGGCAATGGGAGATATAGCCCCCCTCCACCCCAATAAAAACACTGCACGAAAATGCAGTGAAATGTCCAATGCGGTGAGGAGTTATAAAACCAGGCAGAAGGCCATCAGTCATGAACCATCACATTTGTTGGCAGAAACCACAAGCCCACTGTAAAAGCTTTGAATTTAAAGCCACTTGTATAGCCAGTAACTGCAATAGGCAACTGTAATAAGATTGTGTACTTTTGAACAGTTTACCTTGTTACCACTCGATCACTGCCAGCAAAACTCCTTTTTTAAGCTTAAAAAAGGTGTGCACTTTACTTTTTTTTTTTAAAAAAATATTATTTCTTGTGATTTGTAACACGACACTCGAGACTTACAGGCACACCATGAGGTCTACTGATTAGCTCACAAAGGCATGATATGCTCTAAGAGGGGTTGCTCCCATTGGACACACAGGCCCAGGTTATTGAATGACTTTAAGTGTCACAATCCTCTGGGTATTAAGGGCGTTATAAATAACCAATCATATCAATCAATCTGGGTATAATTGGGTAACCTCTGTATAAAGTTTCGACGTTTGTCCAAGTTTATTGACATCAATTCTAGGTTTATTATACCATTATAAGTGAAGACCTTAAAAGCACACCAGTACAGATAGTTAATGTCATGTCATACAGTCCCTAACGATAGAGTGAACACACATTTGCAAGAGATTAGGTACATACATTAGAACATTTTATAAACAAAAACACAAAATAAATAAGCAAGTTCTGCAAATAAAATAGTTCTGTTGGGTGGGCAGGCAGGATACAATGTGTAGAGAAATATCCAAGAGTTCATAAAGTACAGAATATCACAACAATACATAATTTGTTGTGGCACATATTATACACATTAAGTTAACACAGCTTGGACCTGTTCAGATGAGAAAAATCAAACTACTTCAATTTGTTGTTAGGTTTATGGAGACCCACAGATCTGAGCCACCAGAGTTTAGTTGCTGTTCTGATGGAAACTGGCTACTGGTGCAGCTAGGGCCTGGACAGTCTAAGGCATATATGCACCCAACAATCAAGTACCTTCCTCAGGACCAAAAGCCATGCTAGATTTGCCACCTAGTGCCTTTAAATGAGGTTTAACAAATAAAGCCCTTTGCTGCAAATAACAAAAAGGAAGCCAGACATGCAATGGCACACCGGTCATGTACAAGAATATGAGAATACACAAAACATGCATGCAAGATATACATTTTTAATAGCCTGTTATGCGTTTGTCGAGGTGTTAGCCCTGGTGTTTTGATGCAATCAGCTCATTTCCAAGCTCTGTTGTGTTTTTATTTAAAGGTTTCCAAAGTGAGCAGAATTCACACATGCCATTTTATTGTGGAAGGCCTTTCTGCCTGAAGGAAAGGTGTGACCTAGGGCTTAAAGGGGGATTTTGGAAGACAACTCACTCCACTGGTCTCACCTGTTTGTGTACGTCTCTTATCAGTGCTGGGAGATGCTGAATGTTCTCTCTGCTGCATGTTCTCTCTGCTGCATGTTCTCTCTGCTGCGTAGTCATGGGCATCCAATATCAAGAAGCACTGCCAAAAATGGGCACTCCTTTTCAGAATCTGGGTTTTGCATCTTTGAGAAGAGTCCATGAATGTGTCTAGTGGGTGTTTGTTTGAACTTGCTGTTGGTCCAAGTTCATAAACCGTGACCCTGTTGGAGTCCCCTGGCTATTTCTGCTTGCGCCGACTGGTTCAACAACTTCTCCCCCAGCACTTCAGTGACTACTAATCTAAGATCATACTGAAGACGCAGTTCCATGAATCACACTCCCTGTGCATTCTTAAGACACCCAGGGCGCCTCAACGATGTCCAGCAGTATTTTCCCCGAGCAAGTCCTCCGGCTCAAGTGCCCATGTTGATCAATGGCTAGTGGTTACATTTTAGAGGGTTTCTTTTTTAATGGTTCACTGTGAAGTAGGATTTTAACTTTCATGCTAAGTCTCCCCCGCTGCCAATTCTTCTGTGCTGAGGTACTTGTTGGCTGGGGTATTTACTGAAGCTTTGGCGATTCCAGTGTAGCTTTGGGGTGTTTCTTGCGACCGGCAGGCATCTCATCCAGTTCACGCAGGCCCACTGCATGAATCCTCCTAGGGTGTCTTCTCAGAAGTCGCTGGACCCTTTTAACCTCTCTAAAGAGAGATACTTACTTGTTTGAACAGTCTACCTTAGGAACTCTGAATTGTGCTACTTACATTGCCTATTCTGAACTGCTTGTTGGACACTAGAGACCTAGTGAACCCCCTGACACTGAGAACACACATGCTACAAGAATAGGGAAAGACTTCTAAGGTGTGGGCCTGTTGCCTAGAAGCGTTTAAAGGGGTACTTACTTGTTAAAGAGTTGGTTAGTAACTGTCACTCAGAGTGACGAGTTATAAAAAATTCAGTGAATTGGTTGTGCCCCTTTCCCAAAAGTAATGCTGTTGGCTTCACCCAACAATTTCTTTCTGAATGTTAGTGTATGCATTTACCAACTGGGTCTTGCTTCCCCTGACCTGCTTTATAGCATGTCTAGAATAAGTCTGCTGGGAGGTGGGGGGGGGGGTTTACTTACCTTGAATAGCTACGAGTAATTCCTAATAAGTATTGTAGGTTTTACTTATCTTGGGGTCTGCCTTGTGCCATCATAAACTAAGTGAGTTATTGCTTGCCTTATGGTGCGTTCCTTTGATCTGAAAAGCAACTGTAATCGCATATTACAACATAAGGTTTTACCTTCCTAGAATAGTTGTGTGCCATTCCTAAAAAGTGTCCTGTAGGTGTAGCGGACCTTGGTCTGCCTGGTGCAATCCTATATTAGTGTAGGAAGTTATTGCTTACCTTTGTCTGCGTGCCACATCTGAAAAGCAACTGTAATTGTATATTACACTGTAAGGTCTTACTCACCTGGTACAACATATCCTGAATGTAGTTATAGGTTTATACTGTTCCATGAATTTGTGTTTCACTATTCAGAAAAGTATCCTGGTAACAGGGTTGGTTTACTAGATGGCTCCTTAACTGAGTGCCACTGCATGACCGACAGGGTCTACTACCCATGACTTACTGTAAAGTAACCTAAAAGTAACCTAAAAGTAACCTAAAAGTAACGAATGGTTTTAACTCCCCATGAATAGGTGTGCCCTATACTAAATGCGTTTGATAAGGTCTGACTTCCCGAGAAATACTTAGGGTCTATTCTTTGGTCTGTGTACTTTAAAGCATTGTGTTATTTTTTATTATGCGTTTATGACAAAATACTTACTCCAAGACGTAACTTGGCCTAATTGTATTTATAATAAAGCTTTCTTTTTTTAATAATACTTCTGGTTGTGCGTTTCTGTTGAACCCTTGGTATACTACAAGTTCTTTGTACCTTCCTACAGCCCTCTCCCCTCCTAAAATAAGCCTGGCTGCTCCCTCTACGCTACCATATCTTCAGGTGGTACAGCCTTATACTAAGTATGGAGCGGTCTCAGTTGTATGGCTTTACTAAGCCCATAGTTGGACTTCAGAAAAACTGTCCTAACATTTACGTTTTTCAGGCAACAAAGGCTTGATCAATGGTAAAATGTTGACTCTCCCCATGGAGTCCATAGCTCAACTTTTACGATGCTACTTGACCAGCGCATAACCGACAGTGATGGCAGTTACTTTATTACATTGAATAGCGTACCAGAAAGACGGATGGTAACTGCTGTCAGAGGTAGGCACAATACTGACCAAAGTACAACCCTTCCTCCAACCAACCATACAAAAACAAGCTGCTTTGCACTGCCAGTTATGGAACAGCAAGCTACTACACATGGGTCATTTATAGGGTAACAATAGCAAAATTATACAAAACACAATTAACAGAACCATATAAAGGGAAAAGAAGCATATGGGAAACATTTCGATGAGCAAGTAAAAGAAACAAAACATAATGCAATACAAAGTCATTTAGTAGTGTGGGGGTGTGGGCTCCCAACACTGGCGCTAGGGTGAGCACCCATTCATGGCATGTGATCAGGAAGAGGAATTTCTGTGTTGCTGTCTAAATACAATGTGCCCACATCAACAAACTCACTCAGCCAATCGCCCCCATCCACACACAATGTCTCATTAACCAAACCCGGATTTACAAGGGGTGTGGGGGGGGGGGGTGGTGAAGAGGACTCCACAGTGCTTGGGGTGGTTACCCCTTGCCCATGGGATTGGGGGAGGGGGTGGAGCATACAAGGGACTGTGGTAGCTCATACAAACCAGCTTACACCAGCACCACAAGTCCCAGCCCCAGGCTCTTCAATCTCATGGACATAAAAATACAGCCCACCCCTTGTGCATCCTACCTTCATCGCACACCTTTACCTCCACACATCATACACAATTTCAGGCATTGTAGCTTGCTTTGTAATGCCCCTGGTGACCTCACTCCATTTATGTCCCCTGTATGTATGTCAGACTTCCCAGTATTTGCATCCAGGGTGGGTGGAACTCAGGCTATGGACACCTTCACCTCCTTCTGCCAATTGTCGATACCCAAGTTGCCACATGGAGAATATCTTTGTAAGCCACGATCAGATCATTTAACACCATCTTCCAATTTAACCAGCAGGAAAGAGCCAACTTCATGTTATCCTTAATTATCATCTGAACCAGTTCCACTAGCTGGTTGGCCCAAGGATTCCGGAGTTGTTTATGCCCTCACCAACAGATACGGTTGCATTTCTCCAATGCATGCAACAGCCCATTGTCAGTTACAACATCCTTATGGTATGCATTCCTTAAACACTTCCCCCAGAAAGAAGATAACCTAGAAGGTACTCATGTCATAAAAAAAAAATAAAAAAAAATAAAATAAAATAAAAAAGAAAATCGCACCTTCAACTATAGACGCATAGTCCGCTAGGACTATTCCAAACCTCGGCCACTCCTAAAGGGCCAACACAATCAATGGCCAGCCTGTCCCACACTTGTATGATGAGTACCATGTGTTCTCCTCTTGTTCGTGATACCAACACACTCACACACACACACACACACAGGTGCTTAGCCCCCACAGTGCTTAGTCAGACTGCGCCGACATAAATCTACTAGGCTTTCGTCTTCTGTCTCCATGGGGGGTTTGGTGGGGAGGGGGATCCCCCTCATGTCAAACATTCAGCTCATAATACTTCACCTTGATAAATAAGGAGTACCATGTGTGAGAAAATGGTGTGTTCTAAAGGAAAGCAGGACCACATTCTGGGACAGCAATCACATATGAACGCACAGTGCTAAGAAATTGGGAGATACAACAGAATTGTGGTAGAGGGAATAAGATTGTAGAGGTAGGGGTGCATGTGCAATGGTGGATCCAGTGGAAGGCAGATCTAGAAAGGAGGGAAATTGAGAAAACAAGTGGTATTGAAATAATGTCTAGTGAAGTCATTTTCTGGCACCATTGAAAACTACTAGAATTAGTGGAGGCATGGTTGTGAGATAACCCCATGGTGTGCTTCAGAGGTCCTTGAAGCGGAAATGGCAGAATTGTCAGGCAGGGGTTTTTTTTTTGGTGCCTGCTGAAAAGCTCAGGTACACAATATGGGGATGCCTAACCAACTGTCAGAAGTGAAAGAGGCAATTGATGGGGTTGATTTAATTTTTGGAATAAGTCTACCAAGATCTGCAGCAAACATAATCTTGCTCTCACGTGAAGAAAGGTGTGTGCAAGCTAGGAAACACAATTTTTGGATTGACAGGGCTGTGATGATAGCGATTACATTGATCCTCAGGATTTGGAAAACTAGGAAGAAACCTAATATTGATGATTGGCTGATGGATTTGCGGGTTCTATCAAAATATGACATGGTTCCATAGAAGAATAAAGGAAAGGAAGAAGAATACCTATTGTTATGGGGATTGTTTGAAGCCCTTTATGATTGAAAGTGTAGAGAGATTGAGGAAAAACTGACGAGGTATTAATGTGAAGAGGTTCGGTCTGCTTAACTCTCCCTTCCTTATTCCTTTTTAAAATGTTTTTCCCCTCTCCTTGTCCCCTGTGTTTTTGTGGTGTTATTTGTGTTTTCATGTTGTCTTCGTGCTGTTTTGTGTGCGTTAGGAAGAGCATTTGGTAGGCTTCGTTTTTTAGGTTTCACATAGTTTGATTGCATTATTGAATTATATAAAGTAGGATGTTCAAGACCTTCATATGTACATATGTGCTGTAAGATTGTGTTGAATCTATGTGAAATTGATGTAATTTATTGAAAACCGAATTTAAAAAACAAAACAAAGTAGTGACAGAGCCAAGGATAGGCTGTGTAAAAAGGCAAATGCAGTGATCCATAATTGTGTGTGGGGAGGGGGAGCAGGAGGGGGTGGAAAGAGACACGTAACAGGGAAGAAGGAACAGAAAGGGCCAGAATTGTGCATGGCCTCTACACCAGGGCAATTTCACTGATGCAGGCTTTGGGAAATGTGGGGCTGATCCATTTTTAGCCACCTTGAAAACTCAATCCACTACCATAGGTCAAATGGCTAAGTATATCATCATTTATGTGTGGTATGCTCGCTTTCATCAGACAATCGAGGATAAAGATGTACAATTGTGCCCACAGTACAAGAAACTCACGAAAATATAAAATTATGCAAAATAAAGACACCCACGGCCAGTAAAGTGCTGGCATGAAACTTGATTCCTCGAATCTTGGCACACACCAATTATTGTAAACAGTATTCTCCTAAAATAATAGGCATTAGAACCTTTAAGACCGTGCAGTAGTAAAGCGAAAGGTCCAAAAGGCAAAGGTGTATTGGAGAACTTGGTAATTGATAAGAACATCTATTTAGGTATAAGAGTTACAGCTCCCAGCATGTGATGTGAATATGGTTTGAAGTTTCTGTGAGCACCAAATTTCCTATGGGAATATAGTTTGTCTGATCCATTTAGGGGAAGTGGATTTCTATTTTGAAAGGCTGACTCCTTGTTAATTATGCACATTTCACACTTCACCAAATCAAACTATGAAGGTATCATTTCTCATCTAGATAGTCAGATGATGGTGAGGGGCTACATTATTACATCTAAAATGTAATCTTCTAAATCTGGTATACTCATATGGGCTGCGCGACACTTCAAACCATTTGCGGTGGGCCCCTGACCACATCTCCAATCTGGCTCTGCTGCCATACCATATGTTAGGGAGATTGGTCTGTTTTATGCCAAATCCTTTCTCCTTGGGAGACCCCTCAGCACTTTTAATTGGACTTTTGGACCTTTTTCTTTTTCTCCTGAACCAGGGGAATCTTTTTCCCCTCATTTTTGCTAAAACCATGAGAACCCTATTAATTGTTTTTTAAAAAGGGACCTGCATTTCACTTTTGCAGCACACTATAACGCAGTGTTGCTGAAAGCTCTTTGGGCTCTTCTTTTGATATTCTCTTATTTACCTTAAGAACTACTATTCAAGGTTAGAGGGATACTGTTATCCTCCTATGATTTTCCTTTTGGAGAGATCAGCACACACCACCCCATGTCGAGTGCTTAGGGGTTACTTATCCCCTTCTCACTCCTCCTTTAACAATCCCATTATAGTAAAAAGTATACAGGTATGACTGGTGGCAGTGCACATGTTCCAATTGTGCCATTTTTGCTTGCAGGCTGTATTCACAGCTGTGGCTATGCACCGAAAGGTCACCTTTATTCCAACATGGTGTTCCCTTTCTTTTTGCGCAATTTCTTGTATGGTTCTTTCTTGGTCCTTCCTCTACCATCCTGGGTGGGGGAGTTCCTGGTCCGAGTTTTGTCTTTGGCAGGTACCCTTTGTGTAGCCCGCCGAAGCTCCAGTGTGTCTGCGAGGACAGGAAGCATGGGAGGATCCCGAAACACTCTTCTGGTGTGCATGAAAGGAACCAGTTCCCACTAGGGGGCTGGCTGTCCTGATTGGACAGCCACACACCCCTGTCTGCAAACTGCAGGGAGAGTTAAGGTGAGGTTTCTGAGGCAAAAGGTAAATCTACCACTGGAACAGAAGATCCGAAGACGACGACCAGCGACACCTGAAGCCCGTTCCAGCAACCGCAAAGAGACCACTGCTGTCCCAACCCAGTTTTCAAATTGAGAGGAGCTCTGAAGAAGACTCCTTTCCCTTTGGCTGGTGGGACCAACTAGCCATAAGACAAGCTGCAAGACAAGCCATCTCCCGACATGCTGTAACCTTCCTGGGCTACAAAGTGCCAATACCAGGGGACCTCCAACGCTATTGAAGTGAATCTTCTTCCCGTGAATGAATTCGCTCAGAACTGGTGGGCTCCAGTTGGACCTACAGAAGCTAGATTATCCACCCCTCCTCCTCAAAGTCCTCTCACCAGAGTCAACGTAAATTTATCAGACAGTAAAGGTTCATCTCCTTGGAGCCTGTAAAAAAGCACCAAAACTGCAGACCGACTTGGAGTACGAAGAATCCTTTGACGAGAGTCCTTGCTCGCGACTGATGATGCGACATCCCTTCCAGAGTCCTTCCTTTCGTCACCACGACCAAGGCACAGGAGACCAGGGCCATTGATGCGGAAGATGCACCGTAAAAGAATCCAGCTGCCTCTTCATCACTTCTCAGGTACTGTGGGGCTCGGGGTAGTACTTAGCAACCCCAACACTGCCACCACTCACCTGAAGCTCTGTCCCTCAGGCAAAGCCCACCCAGGACTGCCACCTACGTTTTCAGTCATTCGGCCATTGAAGCGTGTGTCAGTGGATGCCTTTGCCGCTTTCTCCGCTTCTCCTACACCCGCCTCACACTCTGACTCAGCCTACCTCCAAATGCAACTCTTGGTATGACTCCGACCTTGCCACCCTGAAAAGCAAATGTAGGGAGGCTGAGAGGAAGTGGAGGGCATCAGGCACATCCCCTGACAAACTGACCTGCTGCCTGCTCCAAAGACATTACAGACTCCGACGTGTCCAAGAAGAGAGCCCACATCCAAGCCTACGTCTCTGCGGCCCCCTATAACAAGGTCGAACTCTGGGGCTGGCCAACCCTTCCGCAGTCTCCACCTCTCCCATTCACTCCCAGGCCCCATCTATGGCTTCTCACTTTACCACTAAAACTCAGGACATTCTCCAATCACACCTGATGATGTTTCTAAACAAGACCGTTCTATGACTGTCATCCAAAACGGGTGCTCCCCTGCTCTTCCAGAACCATCAAGGACCACATTGACACCCTTGCTCCAGCCTTGGCCGATTTCTCCAATCACTCTTTTGCCACTGGAACTTTCCCCTCAAGCACTCCCTTGTGCACCCACTCTTGAAAAAGCCTTCTGCTGATCCTACCTGTTGAACAAACTACTGCCTGATCACCATCACTCCTTTCCTGGACAAACTCCTGGATAAGCTGGCCATCTCTCAGCTTACTCTCCACTCTGAATCTGTTGGTTGTCTCCATGACCATCAGGCATGGAAACTGCTCTCCTGAACACCAGTGAAGATCTGCTCCCTAATCTGGATTCTAGCCTCCCTTCTGTCCTCATCCTTCTTGACCTTTCCTCTGCATTTTTTGACAGTCAATCACGCCATCCTGATCAATCGTCTCCGTCAGAACCTGGGCATCACGGATCAGGCCCTTGCGTGGTTCACCTCCTTCCTCCTGGACCGACCCTCCCAGGTCCAACTTGGGTCCTTTGTCTCCACCACCTCGTTCCACATGGGCTCTAACCTCTCACCCCGGCTCTTCAAAGTCTACTTGGCCCACCTTATCTCTACCTTCTCCTGTAACTTTCAGTGTTATGCGGATGACACTCCACTCTCCTTCAGGCTCCCCTCAGCCTCCTCTCTTGCTCATTCCTGACTGTATCCACGAGTGGTGCGCCTCCAACGATCTCTGCCTTAATTCCAGTAAGACTGAGATCCTTCTCATTGGGACCCCCTGCTCCCGCTTTCCCTCTCCCTCTGGCCTCCCTTCTTGGGCTCCCTCTCCCTTCACCTTCCTGTAAGGCAAGAAACCTTGGTGTCATCTTCGACTCCATCCTCTCCCTCTTTCCTCACATCACAGACCTTGCCAAGAAGGCCCACTACCAGCTGCACCGCCTCAGAGGCATTCTTCCTTTTCTCACTTTTGCCCAGAAGCAGCTTAAAACATTTATTCAAGCGAATTGTATTAGGAGTAGTGCTCACCATTCAGTATTCATTATATGTCCAATCTGAGCCTCGATGTGGCTTGCCGCTTGGTTCCTTTGGGATGACAATGCATTACTTACCGTAAAAGCATTTCTGATGGTTGTATCTGCTTAGATTCACATGCTGTGCATAGGTCCGACATCCAGTGGTCACTGCGGAGTATTGCATTTTGTTTTTCGTAGTCGAAAAGGGGACGTCGACAAGGCGTGTCTGTAACACTATCCCTATAGTGACGTGTGTTGTACCCACAATCCCTCACACGTCGAGGTCCCTCTGTTTGTATTTTTCTGCCCCGAGGGAGCCTTCTAGACGTGAGTGAGTACAGAAAAGAGAGAAATATAGAAAAGGATGTCTATGTTCCTTCCATCCAAGCGGGGAGGAAGGGTGGGCGCATGTGAATCTAAGCAGATACAACCATCAGAAATGCTTTTACGGTAAGTAATGCATTGTCTTCTGATGTTTGTTAATCTGCTTAGAATCACATGCTGTGCATAGACTAGCGAGCAGTACCCGGAGTTGGCGGTGGGTTATGAGAAGGAACAGTAGAGAAAAGATGTCTTAATACTGCCTGTCCCACCTGGGAGTCAGATCTAGAGTGTGCATCTAGACAGTAGTGTTTTGTAAAGGTGTGCACAGAACTCCAGGTAGCCGCTTTGCAGATGGACTCAAGGGGAACATTTGCAATGAATGCTATGGACGCCCCCGTGCCTCGAGTAGAATGTGCTCTTGGCCTAAAGGGCAGTTCTCTCTTAGCAAGAGTATAGCAGAGAGTGATGCATTGAACAATCCATCTAGAAATAGTGGACTTTGAAACTGCATCCCCTTCTCTTCCTGCTGCCACCAAGACGAAGAACTGATTAGTCTTCCTCAGTGGTCTGGTTCTTTCCATGTAGAACATGACCGCCCTGCGGACATCTAGTGTGTGCAGAGTCCTTTCTCCCAAGTTGGAAGGATTTTGAAAGAACGCTGGTAGTTCTATAGACTGGTTTACGTGGAATTTTGAGATGAATTTCGGAGCAAACCTTGGGTGAGTGCGTAGAACCACTTTATCTTTGTGAACTGTAACAAAGGGGTCTAGAACAGAAAGAGCCTGTAGTTCACTTACTCTCCTGATGGAGGTGATAGCTATTATAAAAGCAGTCTTAAGAGTGAGGTCTTTAAGAGATGCTTTGTGCATGGGTTCAAATGGTGAGACCATGAGTTTGGTAAGTACCACGTTAAGGTCCCATCCGGGAGCTGGGTCAGCTATCGGGGGGTGTATTCTCTTTACTCCCTCCATGAAGGCCTTTATAACAGGGATCTTCCACCACGACACTTTGAGTTGGGAAGTGGTGTATGCAGAAAGTGCCGCTAGGTGGACTTTAATGGAATTGAACACTAGACCTGAAACCAATAAATGGGTCAGGTATAGAATAATATGTGTGGGAGAGCAGTCAATTGGGTTGATGCTCTTTCCTCTGCACCAAATGACAAATCTCTTCCACTTGCTAGAATAGCAGTAGCGAGTGTTAGGTTTTCTGGCTTCCCTGAGGATGTCCATGCATCTCTGCGGGAGCTGTAGATGTCCAAATTCTATGATCTCAGGAGTCAGGCTGCTAAGTTCATGTTCTGGGGGCATGGATGCAGAGTCCTGCCCCTGTCTTGTGACAGCATGTTGTACGGGCAGGGGAATTTCATCAAGTGAGCGAACCATGGCTGTCGGGCCCACATTGGGGCCACCAGTATCATGGTTACTTGTTCCTGGTGCATCTTGTGCACTACCTTGTTGAGAAGGGGAGTCGGGGGAAAAGCGTAAACAAATCTCCCTGACCATTGAATCGACAGACCGTTCCCCTTGGATTGGTTCTGGGGGTACCTGGAGGCGTAACTTTGGCATTGTGAGTTCTCCAGGGTTGCGAACAGGTCTATTTCTGGGAACCCCCATTGCGTGAAGACGTCGAAGACGATGTCTTCGTGCAGTCGCCATTCGTACTCTTCAGGCAGGGGTAAATCTCTGCCGAGTTTGTCTGCCAGCAGATTGAGTTCCCCTGGTACATGTTGTGACAGAAGGAACATATTTTGTTTGAGAGCCCACTTCCATATGTTTTGGGCCAGTTTGGACAGTCCTGGAGAGTGGGTTCCCCCCTGCTTGCTGATGTAATACATGGCTGTGGTGCTGTCTGTAAGGACCATCACTGTCCTGCCTTGTAGGTGTTCCTTGAAGGCTTTTAGCGCCTTGAACACCGCTAGTAGCTCCAGAAGATTGATGTGTTTGGATGCTACGTTCGGAGTCCACTCTCCGTGAGCAGTTTGATGGGATAGGTGAGCCCCCCCATCCTGTGAGGGATGAGTCTGTGGTTAGAGTGGCTTCCGCCGCGGGTGTTGCAAAGGGTTTCCCTTTTTCTAGGTTTTCTTTTGTCCACCACCGTAGCGAGAGAACTAAGGCCTGCGAGACCACCACTAGGTCGTCCCATAGTCCGCTGGCCTGACACCACTGGCTGTTGAGCCACTCCTGCATTGGGCGCATGCGCAGGCGCGCGTGAGGTACCAAATAAATACACGACGCCATCATGCCTAGCAAGCGCATTGCTTTGCGTACAGTCACCTCTCGACCGGTCACATATTGAGGGATCTGAAACAGGTTTTGGACCCTCTCTTTGGAGGGGAAGAAGAGGCCGTCCTTTGTTTGAATTAGAGCCCCTAGGAATTGTTTGATTTGGCTGGGGTCTAGGCTGGACTTCTTTTCTTTGATGGAGAAGCCCAACTGGAACAAAAGGTCTACAGTCTTTTGGGTATTGGAGAAGCATGTTTCGTAAGAATCCCCTGTTATGAGCCAGTCGTCGAGGTAAGGGTAAACTGGGATGGACAACCTGCGCAGGTGGGCCGCTGCCACTGCCAGTACCTTCGTGAATACCCTCGGTGCTGATGCTATGCCGAAGGGTAGCACTCTGAACTGGTAGTGTTTGCCCTCTATCATAAACCAGAGGTATTTTCTGTGCGCTGGCAACATTAAAATATGAAAGTATGCATCTTTCATGTCCAATGTTGTCATGTAATCTCCCTGTGATAGCAGTGGGATCACTTCCTGTAGGGTCACCATACGAAACTTTTGGGGTTTGATGAACTTGTTCGCTGGGCGCAGATCTAATACAGGGCGCATGGTTAGATCCTTTTTGGGTACAAGGAAGTACACTTGTTAAATACCTTCCGTTACCTGAGATAGAGGCACGACCTCTATGGCTCCTTTTTCCAGCAGTTGTTGTACTTCTTGTAGAAGGATGGCAAGATGTTCCGGTGACATGCGTCGTCCCCTCGGGGGTTTGTATGTTGGGGAACTGTTGAATTCGATGCAGTATCCGTGGGCTACGGTGGAAAGTACCCAGCGGTCTGACGTTATACCCTCCCATGCTGGAAGAAAGGATGTTATCCGGCCCCCGACCGGTGTTGCATGGGAGGGGACGCGAATCTTCGCGTCACTTGGTGTTGTTAGGGGCTTGGGAACCTCTGGGGGTGGACCCTCGCCCTCTTCCTTTGCCCCGGCGCTGTCCTCTTTGGCTGTACTGGCCACTATTGGTCTGGAAATTGGTGGCAGGGTACTGTTGCTGCTGGTTTTGTTGTTGGCGTTGGCCACGAAAAAAGCGTTTGTTGCCATAGCCACGCCTGGTAGAGGTCTTAGAGATTTGGTCAAGAGTTTTGAAAGTATTGAACTCTTTTTAGCCATCTCCAGAGCCTCATCCACCGCTTTCCCCAAGAGGTTTGAGTCTTCAACAGGTTTATTTATTAAAGACGCCTGTGTTTCCGGTTTGAACCCTGAGTTGCGCAGCCATACGTGTCGTTTAAGGACTATTCCCTGAACTAGGGAACGTCCCGCAGTTTCTGCCGCATCCAGAGAGCTCTTTACAATACTCTGGTTGACCTGGGTTCCTTCGCCAATAGTTGAAAGCAGGCGTGTACGTAATGGTTCCGGCGCTTCTTCGGCGTCTTTGCGCAGTTTGGCCCACTGCGCGTCCGCATAGCTAGCGAGCAAAGAATTGTTGTTGGCAATTCTTGCCGAAAAGGCGGCCGAGGATGTAAGTCTTTTTGCAAGGGCATATAACCGCTTGCCCTCCTTGTCAGGTGGTGCCTCACTGGTGGAAAGTGGTACCCCTGCCCTCTTTCTTGTGTTGGTTACTACCAGGGAATCCGGAATGGAATGTCCCCTGATGTACAGCGGGTCTGAGGGTGAAGGAGTGAAAAGTTTTTCAATTCTAGGATTGACCCCTCTGATTAGTGCGGGTGTGGACAGCGAAGGGATGATTCTTCTCTTCACCGAAGCAAGGAGGGGAATTGTCTGACTGACCGGGGGTTTCTCCTTAATTACCCTTTCTACAAAGTCTAATTCAGGGGAGAGCTCCCCAGTGTCCAGTTCGAAGTGTGCTGCTGCTCTGCGCAACAGGGCATTAAATGTGGGTTGATCGTCAATGGGAGACGTGTTTCTAACAGGTGAATTGACAGGAGGATTTAGGTTCAGGACATCAGTGTCGGAATATATTGATGGGGATTGCCAGGGGTGAGAAGGTCCTTCTTCTGGATTTTCTCCGAAGCCTTCTCCTACCAAGTCTGGGCTGTCTTCCAGAACTTCCTCCTGGTTCCGTCCCTCTTCCTCGTCCATAAAATCATCCTCTTCCTCAAAATAATGTTCTTCCCCAGTGAGGTCATACACACTATGGAAGTCTGAGGCTGTGTCCTGGTGGGGATTGACTAATCTTGGAATTTTGGCCCTGGGGTCCTCCTGAGGCCCTTCTCTTATTCTCTTTGGAGTGGGAGGGTTTTGGGCATTCATAAACCTCTCCATTCTTTCCATGCAGAGATGGAGCCTTTCCATGGTTTCATGGGGTACCCCTGAGCGGTCTAGCGGGGGAAAATTGGTGTCTTGTAGCTGAAAACGGCTCGACCTCTCCCACAACGTCGAGGAAAGTGTCCCGTCGCCCTCCGAAAAGCCTTCAGGTGTGCTGGGAATCCCTTCGACTGAAGGAGATCGTCCCTGTGTTTTCAGCGTGTCTTTCGACCTTTGCGTAGCGCTCGACGAGTCTTTCGGCGTACGCTTGTGGGCGTCGGCTACCACGATCCTCGCCAAGCTCTCAGCGACTCGTTTGTCAGCGGAGAGCTGTGGTTTCAACGTTATGGGTGTCGAACGCTCTACGGCGGCATGCGCTTTCTGCTGATGCGCTCCGGCCGATGATTTGGGGGCGGCGCCCTTATTTGCCGAAAGCCCAGTCGCTGGTCGCGGCTGCGGTTGCGAGAGGGGCTTCGAACCCGAACGGTCCGAGGAGGCCGCCGGTGAAACCTGCGTCTCCTTGGGCGCTGATGCTCTTTGCCTTCGGCAAAGAAGAGCCATGGGTTGTGTGCTTATGTGTGGTCTTGTGTGCGTCAATGTCGCCGGGGTGTTCATCCCCATAAGCAGGGCGTGAGCCGAGCCCGTCGGGGCCGGGGACAGACGACGAAGCGCGTGTGCGCTCTCTAGGGGGGTTTTCGACTTCCGTAGCGGAGGTCGTGGTATCACGTTCCTCGTCACTGTCGGAGGTAGCAACGGTGGGTGGAGCGTCGGCCTTCGACATAGCGTAGGCCGCCCACCTCTTGACCCTACGGTCTTTTAGAGTCTTCGGCTTAAGAAGCCGACAAGCCGTGCAACCTTCCTCCTTGTGATCGAGGGGCAAGCAGCGGTTACACCGTGAATGCTTGTCCTTCCAAGTAAACTTGCCCTTGCAAAGCGGGCAAAACCTAAAGGGTGTCCTCTCCATAGCCGAGGCAATAAAACGTGATAACCACCCCAAGGGAAAGGAAGGGGAAAAGGAAAGGCATTCTCAGAAAAGAACTAGAGATGTCCCACGACCCCCACTCTCCCTACTGTATTTGGCCTGCGAGGCCAGACCACGTGTTCGGCAACGCCGAAGGATCTCCTCCGCTCGTCCCCTCCGTCGAAGATCTTGCTCGGCGGCGACAGCTTCACAACAGCCTCGAGGGGGGGATCGATATGTTCTATATTAATATAGGAAAACGACCAAAGGTCGAGGAGATGAAATCTGCAATGTCTCTCGAGGAGCTCCGCGTAAAGGCGACCAGTAGCTGGGCGGAAAAAAACAATCTGAGGGACCTCGACGCGTGAGGGATTGTGGGTACAACACACGTCACTATAGGGATAGTGTTACAGACACGCCTTGTCGACGTCCCCTTTTCGACTACGAAAAACAAAATGCAATACTCCGCAGTGACCACTGGATGTCGGACCTATGCACAGCATGTGATTCTAAGCAGATTAACAAACATCAGAAAGGTGAGATATAAACATAAAAATCAATCAAATCAAATCTTACTGTCTCCAGAGCTCTGGTTCTCTCTAGGCTGGACTACTGCAACATCCTCTTTCTCAATCTGCCTTCCTCTACTCTCCACCCTTGCAGCTAATCCTGAACAGGTCTGTGATAATTGTCCTTGGCCTCAAGCCCAGGGACTATCTCTTCAGTCCTTAAATCTCTCCACCAGCTACCGGTAGCTGCAAGGATCAAGTTCAAGACCCTCTGCTTCGTACACAAGGTTTTCTGTGGCCGGGGCCCGCACTAGATCTAACTCTCTTCGCTCGGCCACCTTTAACTCTGAGGGTCAGACGCTTCTTCAGGTGGAACATGGGAGGGTGGCGGGGGGGGGAAGGTTAGCCGAGGTCAATCCTCTCCTCACCAGCTGCCTCACTCTGGAATGACCTTCCTGCCCCTCTCAAACTTGAGCCAGACCACCTGAAGTTCCGGAAGCATCTCAAAACTGTTTTTCGCCTCCGCTTTCTATCTCTGCCCTGCTGGCCTACCGGTCTGCTGCCCTGACTGGTTGCCTGGCTAACCTCTGAGTCTCACTGGGTATCAGGCTCCTCCATGACCATTAGCCCCTGCACTGACACCGGGCCGAACACAGACTTGGGGGCTGTAACTGGAACCCTACATTCCCCAAAGGATCTTCAACTCAGGGAAAAGGAGATGAAACAGAAGCATGAAATTGAAACGTCGTCTCTTGACTATCTTACCTTTCAAGGTCCTCGTCGTCCGACGCCTCCAGGTTCAGGAAGCCTGGTGTCCCCAAGGATTTGGTGAGTGTGGAAGATGTGAAAATTGATATTCTGGACTGGTTGTGAACTTTTGAAGAATTTACAAGTAATGGACAAGGTATATGTGAGCGAACCTGTTCCCTGGACCAGAATGGTTGTGATGCTGTAATAGAGTTGAGGTTTGGGAAGACCCCTTCTCAATACAGAAAAGTTTTAGAGACCATAAAAAAAAGTGTGTTACAGGCACCTTGGTGCAGGAGAGCCTGAAAAAAATATTTAAAAGTGGGTGATAAAGGGCCATAAAGAGAGTGCTTTCGATGACATGTGAAGTCTTGTCATGCTAGAAAGCATTTTTGATGCCTGTTCCCCGAGCTGAGGCAGCACCTGGCTGACTCTACAGAACTTGACACCAAGAAGTTAACACTAACGGCTGACGTGTGGGTAGCTAACAGGGCTCCTCGCAAGGAGGAGGGGGAAAAGTACAAGAAAGAGGGGAAAGATAACTCCACTATCCCCCCACTCCCCACCAAAAGAGGCCCACAAACATCACAAGAGTAAATTCACCGATAAACATTATTGTGCTAGTGAAACCTGGAGCCACACCAGAGGGTGGTTACCAGAAACCCTCATTCCAAAGGACCTTTGGCAAATGTGTGCTTTGTGGGTTGGGTGACCATCTGTCTCCTTAGCTTACACCCAAGATGGGGCAGCTCCCATCACAGGTGCAATCTTTCACCCTCACGCTGAAGAACCCATTGGTTTTCAAACTAGAATTTTAGTGTCCCTGGGAACAACAGAATATAGATGTCTATAACTCCATCCCCAATGATAATATTATAATGATAGAGTACTTGTAAATGGCCAGGACACCCCTGCCATCAGAAACACTGGGGCTGCATAACTATGGTGGATGAAAGCATCTTAAAACCTGAGGATGCAGCTAAGGCATTCAAAAGGCCCACCAAATGTGTCCCATAATGCCAGCTATCATTCAGTGCAATGATATGGCTGTCAGGATTATTGTCGCTGATCAGTCTGTAATGCCCGATAGGGTGCAGTTGGGAAAGGACTTGAAAATATGGAAAATAATTTATAACGCGCCTGTACACATGCGTTTCTAGGCAAAGACCTTGAGTGTATTTTCCAGCACACCAAAGCCCCCTTCTAAGAAGCAAAGGGAGCTTACCAGAAAAGTCAGGAAGACAACCTTAAGAGACCTTCGCAGGAAAGAAGGGCCCAAGGCTAAACCTTCCTCCAAAAGAAGAGTTTCCATTAAAGAAAAGCTCCTGGTAACCCCAGTGACCACCACCACCAGCTGAGTTGGTGAAAGAATCAGCCCATGAAAACCCATTCACTGGGGTAGCAGAGGGAGTATATTCTCCCCTGCCAAAAGGATACAGATCCTAGAGACCATTTGGACAAAGAGCATGTCCCCCTCTTAACTATCTGTGTAGGCAGACAGCTTCCCAGCTTGAAGGGCAAGAGACAGTGAAGCATAGACTCTACTCGGAGGATGGCCTCCTCTACAGTGAGCCTATGGAATCCACCAAAGGGGACCTCAGGAGAATGGTGATACCCCAGGAGATAAGATCCACATTTCTGCAACTAGTCCATGAGGTTACCTCTGGCTGGTCATTTGGGTACAAAAAGGACCAAAGAGACTCTCACTGTACTTCTACTGGCCCAAGATGAGATGGGTGCAGAAGTAGAAAAGCATTGCAGAAGCTGCCACGTCTGGCAAAGGGAACCAAGAGGTGGCACCCTTAGTGCCCTGCCCATCCCAGTTGTGGGAGTCCCTTTTGAGAGGGTAGAAAATAACTTGGTTGACTTGACCCTACACTTCCTCAGGCAACTGGTTTATACTTGTTATAGTCGACCTTGCCACTAGGGATTCTGAGGCTATACCTTGAAACACTTGTTGTATAGGCGCATTATAAATTCCATATCATATGAGAACAGTTATTGCTCAGGCAGTTACTAAGGCACCATTTGGTATTTTTAACAGAGTAGCTTTTACTTAAGAGGTAGTATCCGAGCGAGTTAAACGCTACGTCCCACTACATGCAAGCCATGTGAAAAACCTATGGTGTCACCAACAAATTCTCAACATCCTACCATCCCGAAACAATGGGTTGTGGGAGATGTTTAACAGAACCATGAAGAGCATGATAGGTGCTTTAGAGGAACCCCTATGAAGAAAAGAGGGACCTTCTACGGCCATGCCTCCTTTGGTGACACAAGCTGGCGTGGGTTTTAGCCCCTTTGAGCTCCTCTATGGTCATCCAGTCTAACATGTACATCATTCATATGCAATACAATATAAAGTTCCCAAGGTATGGGAACTCCTGTCCCCTGCACACTCAAGGGCCGAAAATCGGCTAGAAATGAATTTCCAAATTGCTTAAATAACGCGAATGTTGGAAACCCACCGCGTTTCAAGCAGAAAAAATATATATATATATATATATACAAAAAAAAAAAAACTCAGGGGTATTCTACTGTAAAGCGTGCTGCAATTTAACAAAAAAGAGAAAACATGATTGTACATTTTAGATTACACTAATCGTAGAACACAAAAAGTCAAAATCACCTAAAGCTTAATCACCTTAATGGTAAAAAAAAGGCTGAAATTATCTGGTCATGTATATGGTACATGGATAGTGTCCAACTGTATCCCATCTGGTATTGATCTAGAAGAAACCAAAGCAAAGCACCTTATCAAGTAGAAACAACACTTTTAGGGGCCTGAAACTCGGATGCCCCCTGGCTTCAGCCCTATTCAATCGCTATATCCGATATGACTTCTAGTCTACAATCTGGCAAAGATGTTTTGCCCACAATTGTCAAAGTCGAATTACCACAGACTCTGTATGCAGACGATCTCATAATGGATCGAACCAGAATAGGACTTCAGAGAAAACGGAATTGCTTGGAATCCTACATGAAAAACAACAATCCGGTTAAAAAAAAAAAAAAGTCAACATAAATTAAATACAAAAAATAAATGGTACTAGCAAACGCCAAAAGTAAAGCTCAACCGCATTAAACCTGGTTTCTGGGAAGCCAAAAACGAGAGAAAGTTCACTCCATAACCTACCCGAGTGCCCATATCAGCGGGCATATCAGCAAAAGTGGTTGATTGAATCTGTTGGAATCAAAATGCAAAAGCCTACCCTCACAAGCGAGATTGACCAAGAGAAAATATTGCAAATACACTATGTCACCAATATCACTTTCTATCATCAGAAATGAACTAATCTTGACATACGCTCCAGAATCAGCACTCAACCACCCTTGGCAAGTTTGGGACTGGTTGAAAGGTACTTCCTGGAAGAAAATGGGGTCTTCCGAAGAGCATCCCGATTGCCTTGGTAATTTTTGAATTGGACCTGCAATCTCTTCAGTCGATAGTGCTATGGAAAACCATATTTCTGTAGCGCAAATGTATTATGTCCGATGACTTGCCTGCATTCGACATCTTGCGAACAACGCCTGAGAAGAAAGTGGACTGGCTTCTAACTAAATGGAAAAAACATGCCAAAGTTGGCTGCATACACCAGACACAAACAAAATGCTAATTTACAACCTGAACAAAGTGAACCTAGCAATCTGGACACGACTGGATAAACGCGCAGAAATGATCCCAGTACTGTCTGCCAATACCAATGGAACCAGAACGAAGAGCGATTGGAAAGCTTCCACCGTACTTGTAACAAATTTCCATCGTCTGACTTGAGAGACCTATTTATGCAGAACCGATTAAATATATTACCAACGAGACGGGTCCTTGGTATGTGAAATCAAATTCCACGGACAGACGATTCTGCTTAAAATCAGCACATCGTTGAGTCCACAAAAGTGAAGCTCTGGGCGAAAGATGATATGTCATGTTATCGAACGCAAGTCCAAATCTGTAAATTCTGTGTTCGAGGACTGCACAAGTATCCATGTTGGCGATCCACTCGTATAAGGTGGAGCATTCCAAGGCGCCCCATTTTTGCGCAATATATCAGGCCAGTGGCCGTAGATAGAAACAGGCCTTCCCATTTATCAGTAACGTTCTTATCTGGTATACCCAGGAGCAGCACCGTCAGATTCAGCTCTATGGTACGAGCGAGGGTTACAGTTATATTACAGCACTGGCTCCAGAAGAGTCTGATCTGGGGGCACTCCCATAGGATATGTATGAAGGTGCCTGCCTCATTGTGACATTGTAGGCAATTCGTATTTGGGGCTCGTTTCCAACTATAGAGCGCCGCCCTGGGGTAATAGACCAGAGGTAGTATTTTAAGTTGGATGAGGCGGAGTCTGGATGAAATTGCTATTTCTCGCGGATACATTAAGACCTGTATCCAGTCCTCCGGTTCTATGGTTCCCACACCCTATTCCCATTTTTCTTTGAGATTAGATAGCTCCGGTGTAGCAAAGGACGCCATGGAATTATATAAGATAGAGCTATGTTTAGCTGGGATGTTTGCCGGGAGTATATTACGTTCCAAGGGCGTGTAGTCTGGTACAGCAGTTTTTGTCTGAATGTGTTTTTCCAGGGCATGAGTAAATTGCATGTGGCGATATTGTTTGGGAGTTGGAATCTTTGTTGCAGGGTTTCAAATGAGGCCATGTTACCTTCCTCGAGAACATCAAGCACCCTGACAATCCCCACTTCCATCCACTTGGCCCACACCTCTAATTTATTCACTTTGGGTAGGTTACTATTGTGCCATAGGGTTTGAGCCATGGAGACCTTGTGCCCCCAACCAATGAAAGTGTGTGCTCATTTCCAAACCATTGTGATGTGAGCACCCATCGTCTGTGGCGGAGGTCTAGTGAGAGGTTGATAAAGCAGATGGAGTGGTTGGGTGCCCTGGATACTGGATAGTTCAGCTCCGATGTGTGGCAGTTCCGGGTATCCGTGGAGTAGGTCGTTCACCACCGCCAATTGGCCCGCTCAGTAATAAGTTTGGAGGCGGGTACCCCAATGCCTCCCTCCCACACCGATCTTTGCAGCGTACTGAGTGCAATTCGGGATTGCCCTCCCCATATAAGTCTTCTAAGAAGGCCCTCAACCCGATCAAATTCCCAGTCTGGGATCTTAAGTGGGGCGTTCTGGAGCACAGAGATATTGTGGCAAAGTCATCATTTTGAAGAGCTACGATCTACCGATTACCGTTAGTGGAAGGAATTTCCAGTGTCGGATATCAATGGTAAAGTGGTCTGTGTTCGGATATAGATTAAGGGTTACGTAATTTGAGAGGTCCCTGGAGATCCAGATTCCCAAATAACGGAAACCGGTAACCTCCATTTTATATGGGCACTTTTGGGGGATAGTATGTGCCCCACCCTTCACTGGAAAGAAAATAAGACTTGCCTCAGTCCACTGAATTCAGTGAAGAGTGTTAGCATCTGTGTGATTACTGGGCAGGTCTGGGATGGGTCGCTCAAGTAGATTAGTAAGTCATCAGCATATAGGGACACTTATCTTCAGTGCCATCCGGCCATTTAAACCCTGACCATTCTGTGCTTTGACGAAACCATAGGGCGAGTGACTATTGCTAGCGCAAATAGGAGAGGGGACAAGGGGCACCCTTGTCGCGTGCCCATCCCGAGCGGGAACGGTCCAGAATGCCACCCATTTACCTTAACCACCGCTCACGGGCCCGTGTATAGCAGTCGTATCCAGCTCAAGAAAGTTTCACCAAACCCCAATGCGGCATAGTTTCCCAGAGGCTATCCCATATAACGGAATCAAACGTCTTCTCGAAATCTATTGCAAATAGTGCGAGTGGGCCTTCTATGATAGGGGCTCGCTCCAACAGCAGATGCAATCATCGTTTGTTCATCCGAGTTGAACTGTGTGGCATGAAGCCACATTTGGTCCACCCGGACCAATCAGGGGATGACCCATCGTAGTCTATTACCCAGGAGATTAGCGAGGATCTTGGCCTCTCCGTTAATTAATGCAATGGGTCTATATGAGGCGCACTTTTCAGGGGGGTTTTACCAGGTTTGGGAATGACTACGATCGTAGCACTGCACAAGTCCGGGGGAAGGATGCCTGGTTCTTTAGCTTTGAGAAACATCCTGTGGAGGGGAGTTGCAATTTTCTCACCCCCCCTCCCCCCCAACTTCTTCCAGGTCTCGACCGGGAAACTATTGGGACACAGTGTCTTCCCAGACTGCAGCTGTGTGATAGCCTCAGCAATTCCGGTTATCTCTCCGTCCAGGTCCACCCTCTGCTGCTCGGAGAGACATGACAGCATAATATTATCTAAGAAGGAGAGGTCGGGTGGGGAAATTGGGCTAGAATAAAGGGTGGCATAGAAGCGTCTGGGCTAGAATAAAGGGTGGCATAGAAGCGTCCGAAGGCTTCAGCCATGCCCTGGTTCGAATATATCCGTTCGTCATGCTAGTCTTTAATTTCCCTGACCCGTCTTTGGGCCTCGTCTCTGCATTTTGCTAGCTTTGACTCTGTGTTTGTAGATCCGGGCCTGTTTTTCTCTGTGTGCATGTTTAGCATTATCCAGCGTGATATTAGGAAGCTTTAACCAGAGAGCAGTGGATCTCAGGAGTCGTATAGAGAATATATCGGGCCTCTCATTCTCCCGCTTCCCTTTCAGCTTCTGTCAGTGCGTGTAGATGTTCTTTCCTTTTATTGGATACCCAAGAGATCGCCACCCCCCTGAGCACTGCCTTGTATGCTTCCCATGCCACCACGGACTATCGACCGATGCTGAATTAATTTCAAAGTATGCATTAGTTTTTTCAGCAAGGTGGTCCGTGAACTCGGGGGAAGCCAAGATAGTAGTTATTCAACCGCCATGATTGCGGGTTTGGGGGGGGGTAGGCTGTTCACTCGATCACAATCGTTAATGGTGAGTGGTCTGAAATGCCACAGGAAAGCAGTTCTGCACCGAGTATCCCGAGTGTGCACGTGGCATGGAGAAAAAAGTAGTCTAGAGAGGGAGCCATGAGTCCCGGAGTGGAACGAATAGCCTTTGCAGTCAGGGTGAAGCTCCCTCCATGCATCTCAGAGGCCCCGTGCTGATATAAAAGCTGCCAATCTAGTGGGTGCATTTGGATTCGGACCTCGAATGTGGGTGCAATCTAACGTAATACACATTACATCATTGAAGTCTTCCCCCAGAATCCAGATATCCGGGTGATGCTTTTCTACTAGGGCGGCAATAGTTCCTACCCAAGCCCTGGTGGAGAGTATATAACTAATCCCCACGTTTGCCCCCACAGTGTGCTGAGTAGGACCGTGTAGCGGCCGGCCCCTGGGGTCCTGTTCCACTGTAAGTGGGATGCTTTTGTGCAGTAAATCAAGGTGCCTCGGGATAATGATGTGATAATAATATGTGATTTATATAGTGCCTTAATCAAAAGCGATTTACATCCCAAGGTATATCCTGCGTGAAAAGCAGTGCAGTAATTTGTTCTTCTGAATAGGGTGCAATTCGATCCTGCCAAGTGTGTTTCAGTAATGAGCGCTATATCGGGGGAATGTCTATTGGGTGATAAGGCGCCGTTTGGTTCCAGAACCCATCCCATTCACAATCCATGTGAGCAGTGTCAGGGACCTAGGGCGGTCTAAGGGGCTTGGTCTGGTTGATGTTGCTGCCATGTAGGTTGTATAGTACATAAATCAGTGTGCCTGGGGCACTTGGAAGTTGTATGTCGAAATTGGATAGTGTGTGGTGGGTGTCTTGGTCAATCAGATCATGTGGCGTCCAGAGTATGTGTAGACCACATAAAACATTTAACAATTTTCCCTATACTCCGCCCCAACTTGAAGTATCGGTCGCCCGAATATCGCTGACACTCAGAACTACAGCATCAGCGTTAACTTAAAAAAAAACTGGAACTATTGAACCCTCGGTCCAGACAAGGGCTGGTGTCTGTCGGCGGCATAGGTTCCCAGGTGGTGGCCGGGGTGGCTGCCATCAGAATGTTGTTTTTCGGTGAAGAGAAGATGGAGGTGCTCCTCCTGCCAGTGAGGTGGACATCATTGTTACATTTGCTGCCGCATCTCCCATTCTCAGTCGGTATTTCAGGTAGCCAATCTCAAGGGTCGATGTCCCGGGCTGGGGCGTCTAGCTCTGGTGTCGGAGGGCGCTGCGCTGAGTGTTCCCTGTTCCGCTTATGTCAGGTTCTGCCTCTGGGGTCCGGGTCTTCCGTATTCCAGTTACCGGCAATGTGGGTTTATGCCCATTTCCAGGCTTTGCGGGGATTAGAGAAGTGCACCGTAGTGCCGTCACGTTGGATCTTCAATTGGGCCGGGAATAGCAGTCCTCACTTAACCGTCATGGAATGGAGTTTCCTTTTCAACGATTCGAAGGATTGCCTAGCTCTCTGCACTTCCCAGGTATAATCCGGGAAGAAGGCGATTCTGGAGCTGTTGTGTGTAATCGTCCCCTTTGTTCGAGGCATTTGCAGAATAGTGTCCCTGTCGCAGTAATTTAGCTATAACCATTCTGGGGGAAGGCACCTGGAATCGGTTTTCCTGCGGGTATCCGGTGAGCTCTTTCAGTTGAGAAAACGTTTGAAAAGTATTTGGGAGCGAAGAGGTCCGCCAACCACCGTTCTAGAAACAACTCCATACTGGGGCATTATGCACTTTCCGGAAGACAATCTGCCTTCGCCCTCCTCCACTCGCGCCTCAAGGGTGTTGAGCCGGGCCATTGTTTGAGAGTTTCTGGCAAGTCCCATTGAGGTTAGCTGCCACCTTCGAGACACAGTGTTCCACTTCTCTGGTACGGGAAGACAGTTTTTGGAGGTCGTGCCAGAGGAAGGACACCTCCGCTGAGATACCATCCATCTTCATTTCCATGGAGGAACAAGAGTTGGCGATAGCTGCTATCACATCTTTGAGCATCAGGACTTCTGGTCTGGAGACTGTCGGTGGGGCTATGTCCATCGTTGTGTTCGAGGTGCTGGCGGCGAATTGGTCTATAGTGCTTTGTGTGGATACCTTTCTGCCTTCGCCTTTCCCCATGATGCAGTAGGAGAGATCACAAGGGCCAAAGAGTCCTAGTGCCGTTTGAGACTCCAATCCATAGCCACTGAGGTGGCGTGGAGTAGTCAATTAAAGAGGACGGTTCGAAGTGTGTCACTTCCAAGTGGTGAAGGGGGGGGGGGAGACCCCAAGCGGGAGGCCGGGGATACAGTCCTTTCAGGAAGGTGAGGTCTCTATCCCAGCCAAATTGTGGAGTGGCATTGATCGGGCAAGGGACTTTCTGCAGGCGTGATGCCCTGGTCGATCATTCCTAGAGGGGGTATTCTCTGCAGTTTGGTTTCGTATTAAATAAAGAGTCTATTGGTTAGCGCAGTTGGCACTCTTTCAAGAAGAGTCCGGCAGAGCTGTAGTTTTGGGTGGTGTCCCCCTTCCCCAGGTATTTGTTAGCCGTTGAGTTACAGGCCGGAGGGATGCTCACAGTATCATTATATCAGAGTCTGGATAAATCCATATCCCGGTCAGCAGCATATGGGAGCCCGGTTAGATGGATCATTCAATGCCACGTGATGGGATGAATACCGGGATGTAAAAGTGCTCTGCCCGCGAGTTGAGGATATCTGTGCGGGGGATTGGGTCTCTCTACATATGCATCCTGAGTTCTGGTCAGCAATATTAGTTATCGACTCATTGGCTGCACCCACTGGGGTCAAAACAGCCTGTTAGGGCAGGCGCCTACCCGAAAGTTTGGCAATCCAGTCCCTTGGTCCGGTATCTGGCGTGATACAGCACAGATCAATTCTTCCGGCTGAGGGAGTTCCTAGCAGACAGCGCTACAATATCAATTTTATTGCTTTCTATATGGATCCCAGAGTATAGAAATGGTGCTTCCTAGTAGGCTATTAGTGTCACTTCTCGTCGCGACTGCCCCCGTTGTAGTTTAATGGGTCCTACGTTACGCCGGCCGGCATCAATACTGATTTGCACCAGGGTATGGTGTACAGACAAGGATAGCAGGGGGCACCACAGCGTTGGTATGGTTAGTGTCACAGGGGTTGCTGGTCTCCGTATTTGGCCCAGTTCAGCAGGGGGCAATCCTGCAAGAGTTGGTTTTGCAGTTAAGGGGGAAGGGGAATATCGAAGTCAGCACTATGCCCCCCAATATGGGTGCTGCGTACTGGTCTAAGAACCGAAGGAGAACTCCCAGTCTATGATTGCTTACTTGTGTGTCTTGTGTCTCTCCGGGTGCGTCGGCTCCCTCTGTGTCCTCTTGATCCAAATGGAGTTGGTCCTCCCCAGCAGACTCAAGTTAGGGCAGGCCGCGCATGTCTGCGCCTTCTGCCGTTGTCAGAGCCCGTCCCGCTTCGAGTGTGCGGCTGCAGCTGCGGGCTCAAGGGATTGCAAGGGTGTCAATTGGTGGGAGCACACTCCTTTTCGCACCCCGCTTAAAGCACCGCCCAAGCCTCGGTGCCGGCCGCACAGACTCAGACAGTGCAGTGTTCATGTTCTAGTCCGGGGTCCCAGATTCAGCGGCATGGGGCAGGCGGAGGCAATTAGCAGCAGCTGAGTCGCGGGGTGCTCGGTACGAGTTGCAGCCCCGGATCATATCACTAAATCAGAAGTTTAATGAGAACCGGGCTTCCAGCGCTCACATTGCAGGGGTATACCCCTGACCGGAGTTCCATCAAAGCACCCACAACTCTCTCTGCGCACCACACTCGTAAGTGAGCCATGGCTACAAGTGCACAGAGGTTTCTCAATCTATCACTGCTGTGTCACTCTCTGTCACAAGTGCTGGGATATAACGAAGAATCCTCCAAATCAGATAAGTCTATGTCCACCTCCCCTTTCTCCTCACCTGTCTCTTCCAGAAGACTTCCTCGTCTGTAGGACTTGTCCTTTGGTTTTTTCTTCTTTGTGAAGAGATACGGTCGTCCGCGGGAAGAAGCCACCCTGATTCCCTGATAAACAGGGAAGCAGTTGGCCCCTGTCCCGAAGATGCCAGGAAGAGAGGAAAAAAGCAGCCGCTTAAAAAAACCTCTCACCGGATGTTGTTGTCAGTGCCGGAGGAGTTGACTGGTGAGTCCGGAATGCAGGTGAAAACAGGAAAGTCTTTCCGATGAAGTCAAAGCTGTAGTTTTAGTCCGGGATAGTAGAAGTTGAAGCAGGAGAAGCCCGAGGAACCGGAATGGAAGTACACACCACTGCCAGATACCGGAACGTGATCCGGAAAACAGGAAGGGATAGAGGAGCCCCGAAAGGCACGGGAACCGATAGAACGGAAAAAACAGGGAAATACAAGGAAGGGGAAGAAGCAGTAGAAAGGAATACTGCTTTAGGTAGAGTAAATTAGGCAACAGGCAAAAGTACTGGAAACACAATAGCACAGCAACAAAGCGAAAGAAACAAAGTTGCAACGCACAGAGCCCAGAGAGGGGCGTGGTTAAATACGGAAACAAGAGAAAAGGCTAGACCGTTAAACCAGGAAGTGAAAGGAAAGACACAGAAGAAAAAGACTAGACCGCCAAACCAGGAAGTGAAAGAAAAAACACACGGAACTTCTAATGGCGCCGCCAACGCCAAGCCTTCCATAACCGCCAGCGACCACCAAAAGACGGCGGCATGACAGTATGCCCCCTCCCAAGCGGCACCCCCCCCCGGTTTACCCGGGAACAGACGGTGAAACCGCTGAATCAACGCCGGAGCGTGAACATGAGACACCGGTTCCCAGGAGTCCTCTGAGCGTGGATATCCTTTCCAGTGGATGAGATACTCCAAGCGACCCCGATGATAGCGGGAGTCCCGAATGGAGGCCACCTCATACTCATCAGAAGGAACCACCTTGGGAACCGGATCTCGTGGCAAAGTGCGACGGTAGGGATCACCCTTGCATTCCCTTAGGAGAGAGGAATGAAACACCGGATGGAGACGGTGCATATGTTTTGGCAACTGGAGGCGAAAAGCCACAGGATTGATCTGGTGAAGTATAGGGAAAGGACCCAGATAGCGGGGAGATAGTTTAGAGGGGCGAAGCCAACGAGGCAGAAACCTAGTAGACAACCAGACCTTGGTACCCTTACGCCATGCCGGAACCGGCTGGCGCTTAAGGTTGCAGTAAGATCGGTACCGGAGACTGCTAGCTCGCAAGCAAATCGTGGCAGACTTGTGAGCATCCGAGATACTGGTAAGTAGGGCATCAACAGATGGAGTTGTAGAAGGAGGAAAAGAGAGAGAAGGAATAAAGTTGGGATGGAAACCATAGGAACAAAAGAAAGGACTGAGACCAGTGGCACTGTGCCTTGCATTGTTATAGGCAAACTCTGCAGTAACCAACAGACTAACCCAGTTGTCCTGTTGGGCATTAGTGAAGCATCGGAGATATTGCTCCAGAGTGGCATTCGTTCTTTCTGTCTGTCCATTGGTCTGTGGGTGGAAACCGGATGACAAAGCACGTTCCATACCCAGTCTTTCACAAAGTTCCTTCCAGAACTTCGAGGTATACTGAGATCCCCTGTCAGAAATAATCTTGTCCGGGGTACCATGTAAGCGAAAAATTTCTCTGGCAAATACAGCCGCCATCTCAGCTGCAGTAGGAAGACCCGCCAGGGGAGTGAAATGTGCCATCTTAGTGAAGCAGTCGACCGTTACCATGATGCATGAACAACCTTCTGAAGGTGGCAGATCCACAATGAAATCTGTAGAAATAACGCTCCAGGGTCTCTTTGGAAGGTCCTGTTGTTGGAGATACCCAATTGCCTTTTGAGTGCTGTGCTTGGATCGACAACATACCGGGCATGACTTGACGTAGGTTGTAACTTCTTTGGCCATCCCAGGCCACCAGAACCTGCGAAGAAGCAACTACAAAGTGTTCTTTACACCTCTGTGTCCTGCTGTTGGATCATCATGGCACCATTTTAAAGCCGACTGACGGGTGAAACTGTCTGGTAGAAATAATCGTTGTTGTTGAAAACAAACCATCTTGCATGGATAGATCCTTCGGGAGAGGGTAAGTGGACCGCGTGACCTTACGGACTCTGTCCAAGAATGACTCCACAGAACAGATCACTTTAACTTCTGGTAGCATGAGGCTGGGAAATTCCTTCAGAACCCTGTCTGGATCTGGTCTTCTGGAAAGGGCATCAGCAAGTATGTTCTTGGAACCTGGTAAGTAAGTCAGTACGAAATCATATTGGGAGAAAAAATGTGCCCAGCGAGCTTGACGTGAGTTGACGCATTCCATCTTTTGCAGAATTTTAAGATTCTTATGATCTGTTCTGATTTCAAAAGGATGATTAGCTCCTTGTAGGAGATGTCGCCATTCTTCGCATGCGGATTTCATTGCCAGTAGTTCTTTTTCTATTACCGAATAGTGTGTCTGGCTGTCATTCAGTGTTTTGGACATGTAGGCAACGGGATATTCTAACCCTTCATGTTCCTGTAGGAGAGCTGCCCCAATTGCTGCAGAAGAGGCGTCAGTTTCCACAATGAACCTTAGATTCTGATCTGGTTGAAGTACCACCGGGGCAGAGCAGAATTCCTCCTTGAGAAGTTGGAAAGCCCGGTCTGCCTCAGAAGACCAGGTAAAGGGCATGGATGACTTCTTTAGCAACCTTGTAATGGGTAGAACTCGATGCGAAAATCCTTGGATGAATTTGCGATAAAAATTGGCTAAACCTAAAAACCTTTGGACGTCTCTGATGGTATGAGGTGTTGGCCATTGCAAGATGGCGTCGATCTTAGCGGGATCCATGCGGATACCTTCTGAAGACAGGATAAAGCCAAGATAGTTGACCTCGGAGACTTGAAAAATGCACTTGTCAGCATTGGCCTTGAGTAGATTGTCTTGCAATCTTTGAAGGACTTGGTGGAGATGATTAGCATGAAGTTGAGCGTCTTTAGAATAAACCTAAATGTCGTCGAGGTAGACGACAGCACAATGAAAAAGTAGATCGGAGAAAATGCGATCCATGAACCTTTGAAATACAGATGGAGCATTGACAAGTCCAAACGGCATAACACAATATTCATAGTGTCCGAAGGTAGTGCGAAAGGCTGTCTTCCATTCATCACCGGATCGTATCCTCAAAAGGTGGTAGGCTCTTCTTAAATCAATCTTTGAGAAGATCTTCGCCCCTTGAACAGCTTCCAGAATGTCTCCGATCAGTGGCATGGGATACCTATCAGACCCCTATAATCAATGCAAGGGCGAAGTTCATCAGAACCTTTCTTTGGAACAAAAAAAAGTGAAGCCCCAGCAGGAGAAAACGAAGGTCGGATCAGGCAATGATCTGAATTAGCATCCAGGTATTCTTTAAGTGCCTTCTTTTCCTTAAGGGAAAGAGAAAACATCCTTCCAAAAGTTACAACAGCGTTGGGCTGGAGAACGATCTGACAATCCTCTGGTCTATGAGGTGGTAACTTCTGAGGACCATCGTCCGTAAACACCTCCTGGTAGCGGAGATATTCTCTGGGGATGCTGTTTACCTTTAATACCTCCGAACTAGTATTTAACTCCGGAAAAACATGAATCGTAGTATGTTGGGTCTGTGAGGAACATGAACTACGACAAAAAGCTGATGTAAATGACAGTTGTTTCTTTGTCCAATCAATGGTCGGATTATGCTTCCGAAGCCACGAGACTCCCAGGATTAATGGAAAATGTGCTGCTCGGATGAGGTCAAATTGAATGGTTTCGTTGTGATGTAGGATCTTCATCTGCATAGGAGGTGTAGTATGAGTGATAAGGCCCGAGCTGAGTGGTCTACCATCTACACCCTCCACCTTTTGATCCTCGTCTTTTTGCAAACGGCGAATGCCAACCTTTTCCGCCCAAACCAAATCCATAAAGCAACCGGCAGCACCACAGTCCAATAGTGCCAATACCTCATAGGACTGCTTAGAGAGGCATAACTCTACTCCAACTACCATAAGATGGTTGTCTTCTGTGGACGGCGTGGGTGTGACTGATAAAGAGACGAAGGGACCAGGAAATCCCCCTCGGTAACTTGTCCCAACTAGTTCCGAGGACTGGCGTTTCCCGAACGTCTTGGAGGCACGTTAGGACAGTCTCTAAGAATATGTTGATTGGATCCACAATACATACACAGGTTGTTCTCTCTGCGTCTTCTTCTTTCTTCCGAGGTAAGTGGCCCTCGGGTAGTCCCAATTTGCATTGGTTCCTCTTTCGACATACAGGTGGGAGAGGGAGAGGAAATCCCAGGATCAGGTGTAGCAGGAAATCCACGCTGTTTTCGACGTTCAGACCGTCGTTCTGAGATGCGGAAGTCCAGCTGAATAACAGTAGACCACAAGTCGGTTAAAGTAGCTGGTCGGTTAACCCTTGCTAATTCATCTTTAAGGTCCTCCCTTAATCCTCTGCGAAAGATGGTGTACTGAGCGTTCTCTTGCCAGCCTGCGTCAGCAGCCACCCGTTTAAAACGGGAGATGTATGACAGAAGATCCGAACTTCCTTGCAGCCGCTTAAAAAAACCTCTCACCGGATGTTGTTGTCAGTGCCGGAGGAGTTGACTGGTGAGTCCGGAATGCAGGTGAAAACAGAAAGTCTTTCCGATGAAGTCAAAGCTGTAGTTTTAGTCCGGGATAGTAGAAGTTAAAGCAGGAGAAGCCCGAGGAACCGGAATGGAAGTACACACCACTGCCAGATACCGGAACGTGATCCGGAAAACAGGAAGGGATAGAGGAGCCCCGAAAGGCACGGGAACCGATAGAACGGAAAAAACAGGGAAATACAAGGAAGGGGAAGAAGCAGTAGAAAGGAATACTGCTTTAGGTACTGAGTAAATTAGGCAACAGGCAAAAGTACTGGAAACAATAGCACAGCAACAAAGCGAAAGAAACAAAGTTGCAACGCACAGAGCCCAGAGAGGGTCGTGGTTAAATACGGAAACAAGAGAAAAGGCTAGACCGTTAAACCAGGAAGTGAAAGGAAAGACACACAGAAGAAAAAGACTAGACCGCCAAACCAGGAAGTGAAAGAAAAAACACACGGAACTTCTAATGGCGCAGCCAACGCCAAGCCTTCCATAACCGCCAGCGACCACCAAAAGACGGCAGCATGACACTCTCTGGCAGTGCGAGTGTCCGCAGTGGCATAGGGTGAAGTGTTCAGCAGGAGGTGTTTCTGTTTAGGGCGAGGGAGCTCATTCGCCCATTTTGGCAATGCTTCTTCCAGCTCACGCTGCGGCGCTTTGGGACACATATCTTCCTCTCTATGCAAGGTCACCCGGTCACGCTTCATATCTGCGGTCCCCTCGTCTTGCCAAGTTGCTGGGCATCTTTTTGTCTCGTTTCACGTCGAAAAAAAGCAGGATTTATTGCAGGATTTCTAGGGTGGCCGCCGGAGCTCCTAAGGATTCACGTCCTCATAGCTCTCTGGTTGGCCAAGCCGCTGACAAGAGGTAGTGTTAGTTAAAGCAGGAACTAAATTTATGGCAATAATTCTTAAAGCAAATAACATCAGAAAGAAATTAAATCACATGTCACATTAGAGTACAGGACTGAATCAACCACCTTGCTATCCCTCGGATATCTAGAGGATATCTTTTATTGAAAACATGAGCCTACTTTAGAGAATTCTGAACATCAAAGAACCACGCTTTCGAGTGGTCCGTTATCGGTCTTGTCTGCTGATAGTAGGGGTGATTAGTACTTCCTTGACGGATGACTGAGGCAAGCAATCTGCTATGGTGTTTTCCTTCCCTAGCACATAAAAAGAGGTTGTACTATTGCACCCACACCAACCAGCATGATATCCTCTGGACAGACAAGCTAGACACTAGAATAGTCATGTTAACTGGCATTTGTATACTGCCCTTGGTATGGCCTCAAAGCGCTGTGGGGATGAACGCCCATTGGAAGACGGTAGAGATGTAAGAGGTGAAGAAAGGATTTCTAAAATACGTGTGTGCATTTTTAGCCAGTACAACGGTGGGTAGGGAGCGGCTAGGTCCCTAGCAGCAGCCCAGAGGGAATGGGTGGCCTGACAAATTGACAAGGGAGTAGAAGTGTCAGATTATATGAACGGATGGTCTGAATTTTGCATGGGGGCTCAGTTGCATCTCGACTGGATTTCTAAATTCTGGCCTGGTGGACAGAGGTTTAGGAGGACAACCTAGTTATAATGAACACTGGGAGCTTAACCAAACCAATCAGGGTAGCATGGAGCATGGTCAAGGCTGAGTCTCCGGAAAGGCAAGTGTGGTAAGGGGTCCGCTAGGAGTCCAAAAAGTAAGCAATCAGGGATTACACTTAGACAAATAGTTATACAAATACTATATTTATTATGGCCAAAGAACACACTATGAAAAGGACTAAGAGCAGGTAGGAATATCACACACTTACAGAGATAATATATACAACCAGAGTAAGTACGTACCAAGTAATCAATTCACCTGCATAATACCTGAAAGGGTACGCAAGTAATTAGTATTTGCAGAGACAGCCCACAGGAATAACAATCTTCACTTAAAGACGGCAACCCTAAATTGTATGGGGCCTTGTGCCCAAATGTTTAACGTTTTAGGAGCTGTAAAAAATTTGGGAGCGGGTCCTGTGGGTGTGAAGAAGAGTCCAAAAGTCAAAATAAGACGTATACTGGTGAGCAAGACTGTTCCTAGCTTTTGGAGGTCATTCAGTAAGTATTGCCAAAATCAAACAGTTTGAAACCTATTTAAAAGTTAGAAAACCTTTAAAGGGTGGAGATAGGGGTGCAGGCAAGTACCGCATTAACTTAATCCCCATACTCCAAATTTTCTATAGACTTGACAGGTCATTGGAGGGTCCACCGAGTACATTTTCCCACCATTGGTTCTGTTCGCAGAAGCCCAGGAGCTGCCGGTGCAAGAAGTGTTTGCCAGGGCGAAGAACTGGTGCAACCTGTTCCAGTGGATGAGCACTCTACCAGATGCAGCAAAGCCAGTTTCAGCGACGCTCAGGATGCATGGAGACAGCAGGGAACACAGAGGTGATGGTCAAAGTCAGTCCTCTATCCCTTCGATGCTAGGACACTGAAAGCTGGCGACTCCTCGAGTTCCGAGTAGAAACACGGAACAACGCTTCTAGTGCAGGGGCCCAAATTGGAGTTGGTCAGCCCACTGGATAGCCCAGAAACACTTCTGAAGACACTAAGTCGACAGGTACCAAGGAGAAGTCGAGCATGGTTGTTCCCACCACTGCTACGGCGACCCGATGACGGCGATGCAAGTCTTCCAAGATCACTAGCCAGACAAGGCTCCACTGGGACTGCAGCAGAAATTGGCCATCGGGCCGTCTCGGGATTGGCCCACAGGTCTTACGAAGTGTTCACAGCCATGCAGGATACTTGGCTTCTTGCAGGATCTCTGGGAAATGGCTGCATGACTCTTCATATGGAAAAACTCACGCGAGTAACGAAACTCAGCCCAACCAATGAAGATCTGCTCTTCACACACACCCCAGTAATGATCCAATCGGCGACCACTGTTGGTGCCACTCATGCATATACTCGAGACACACAGAAACCAGTTTGTGTATTGGGACTAGCTAGTCCCGACCCACTTCCTGGCTTGCAACACACATGCCCTGCACTAGCACATGGAAAGCAAGGCTTTCCCGGGGAAGCGCATGACCAAAAAAGGAATTTCCTAACCTGGCAAGTTAGGAAGAAGACCAACAAACAATGTGCAAAAGAACAAGCAAAAATCACGTGCCACTGCCATGTTAGGACACTAGTAGTTAGTAGCCAAATGCAGTTGAGCTAACATATAATATACAGCAAAAGTAACTGCTGCCACCCGCTTGGCTTTAGGCGCATCCCTTTGAGTGTAGTCGAGGGTCATATAAAAGAAACCCCATTGCACAACATTGGAAGATGCATTGTGCAGTGTTAAAAGGTTACCCAAAACAGTTAACAAGTAAAAAGAAAAGGGAAACCGTTACCCAGTACCGACAGCCTTGAGGAAAGGTTAGTTTCTCCATAACATAGGAGGAAAAGGCCAGTCAAATGAAGCTGGAAGGTTACCACGGGGGGCGGGAGCAGTATAATATGGAGGAAAAGTTGCTCAGAAAATGTTAACATTCTCTTTGTCTTGGAGGTGGTGATGAGTGTTATGGGTGTCTGTGCAGTAGTGTAGCGTTTATTGCGTACGTATGAAGTTGGGTGGGCCATGCCCAGGTTGGATACGTTTAGGTTCCGTTGTGATGCCGTGCTTGCTTTTCAAGTGAAGTAAGACAGACACCTAGTTGGAAATGGTGTTGCAGAGCTTATCATAAAGGCCTGACTGAGATGCATTCAATGGGGTGTGTGCTGTGTCCACCATGTCAACTCAGGGGGCAGGGGAGGTGGCAAATGCAAATGTGTAAGTAGCAGCTTATTTGTCACAGAGTTGATGTAATAGGGTCAGGTTCGCATCCATAATGCATCCAAGGTTGTTTTACTGTGTGGAGATCGTGGCTGGTGGACCTAGAGCAACCAATTTAATTTAAAACACACAAATACAAATGCACAAAGGAACCCAAACCAAAGGATTCACGAATTCTAGATTACGATTCTGGTCTTTCTTTCCTAGAACATCTGCCTGTGATCCAGTGAAACGTTGTGCTAATGAAGCATCAGTTTTCACTCAAAAACTCTGTTCGGATGCTGCTAATAAGATGTGGCCGAGTCCTTGTGTAATCAGATCTATGGGCAACAAACTTACGAAAATTCACTTGTCGGTTCCCACTCTTTGTTAAAGTCAAAGCATTGGTGCTCTAGTTTGTAAAGATTCTAACCAAGCCTACCTTTCATGTGTCCATTCAAGTGTTGTTCATGTGCATACAGGCTGAACATTACACAAGGTCTCAAAACATGCAATAGCCATTTGGGAGTAACTCTCGGTGAGTAACAAATGGTGTGCTATGTGTATTGGAGAACTTGGGGGAGGGGAGGGAGAAGATAATTATTATACCTGAAAAGTTGCTTGAAGCTTGACCCTCAGCCCCAGAATACAAAATAAATAAATGCAATGGGTCTCAAAAAATAATTAGATGGAGTCAAAACATTTTCAGAATGATTTGCAGACAGGGCTAGCAAACAATTCCAACAGGACAGGCTCAGGGTGGGATACTTGGGCTATATGCAATTTAAGAACCCTGGATTGGAGGGCGGGGGCGACGCACAAGCATTAAAATTGACATATGAATAGGTAAACTAGAACACAGATGGCAGTCACATGCATACTTACGCTATCTGTAAGGCGCGAGTACCCAGAACCCGGGCACGTTCGTATTTGGTCATGTAGTTCGTGGTGATGCGCTTCTGGTTGGCCTGCTGTCCTTCGCCAGAGGGCAGAATTTCTACTCGCTCATGATCCTCCTGTGAGAAAGAAACAAGTAAAAGTGATGGCTGAAACAGAGGTTTCAGGGTGTGATGTTCCTGTTCTTTTTATACGTCACACATTACCTACATAGCCGTCTCAGAGTATTGTCTGTGGATGGGCGATTTGTGACCCAACTGAGAGTGGCAGCCAGATTTAGGTATGTGAGGTGAAAAGGAAGCAGGGAAAAGGAGGAAGGGGAACCAGTTTAAGGGACACAGAGTAAGTCATCCATTCTATGTTGCCAAGCCAATTCATACTAGGATTGTTAGATGGGGAATATAAATGAGATTTTCAAATTGGGAATATCCACTGATGAATCCAAGGATTTTGTCCCCTCTTCCCAAGGTAGAGACACCGCCTTTGGCACTAGGGGGTGAGCCTGCTGCTCTAAACACCGCCAAGGAGACAGGGTAAGTCAAATCCCTCTGGAGGTGATGCTTTACGGGAAGGAAAATGCCAGAGAGTCACCATCCCTCCCCCCATACATTAACACTTTTATGGGGGTAGGGTGTACGATAATCATACAACCCTTTCAATAATGGCCAACTAGGTCTCTGACCCATGCAATGCCAATCTCCATGGAAGACAGCGAAGAGACGGGCAAGCCACCTCCCTAGATGAGATATCAGGAGAGAGTCTCGGCATATTCAACTGTGCTGAAAAATTCAGCGGAGGTGTGGTTCGTCAGAGAGAAAAAGAAGGCCAGATACAGCACCCCAGCCCATGGTGCGCACTACCAGAGTGCAGGCAGGCACCATAGATGAGCAGCCGAAGCAACCACGAGAACAGAATTCAAGGGCCATGGAAAAGCCCCACAGAACATGCCTACTGGGCCACACCCCATTCAAGCACAAGAGAAGAGGACGCAGAGTCTTGTAGACGAGTCCTGTAAGCGTTTCAATATCAAGGACACCCATGCAGACTCCACACCCCTACAGAGGAGCACCGCTCGGTGCAAGCAGGTATGTGGTGGCTCCAGTGGAATGGGAGGCAGGCAAGGGAAAAGCGGCAGTAGTGGCTAGAGAATGAAGAGAGGGTAGAGATGGAGGCAAACCCTGCAGTGGTGAAAGAAGAAACCCCCGAGTGTGGAGAGATCGGGAAAGAAGGACAAACCCCAGGCTTGGGAGTGAGAAGGAGCAGAGCCGCAGAGTGGGTAAAGAGACTGAAGACCTCAGACTGAGGAGCAAGAAAGGCTAAAGTCTCCCCGAAGTGAGAAGGACAGAGTAACGTAGATTCGGAAGAGAGGCAAAATAAGCCTTGCTCGAGTACTTGGATGGCACTTCAGCACGACACAAACTGTATGTAGGGAACTGTAAACATAGGCAGCGGCCCATGGCAAAGAGACACAGGGTTGGGGGTAAGAAGCCAGCAGCCATCACTTTCAATGGGCAATTCCCAAAAGCATGTCTGTTATTTTGTCATTTCCTTTAAAGGCATAAATTAGATTTGCAAAATTGATTAGTCAAATAAAAATGTTGTCATTAGCAATCCAACGGTATAGTATTAGCAATTTTGTTAGGGCATTATTTTCAAATGAATGGGAAGTTAATTGCAATCAATAAAGACCAATAGTATTTCACACTTAGTCTTTGTTTCAAATAAGTAAAAGCCACCATATGATGCTCCAAATATCTTCTGAGCTTTTAGAACATGGTTAGATTTTCTTTTTAAAATTATTTGACTACAAATACTAGAATGCAAAGTGAGGTGATCTTAAAAGGCAGGACTTGCTATACAAGTTATAACTGACAAACAACAGATCGGCCGGTCTGTCAAAGTTAAATACTTTTAGTACTACTACACTGAAGTCAGCTCACGGTTATGCATTAAAGGTGCAGTTCACATTTTATTTTTACATGAGCTGCAAGCCCAGGGACTACGCTGCTGGACGGTGTCCTCCTGTGTGTTTTCAAAGAATTTACAAAACAAATACACTGCTGCCTCCATTTGAAGTAAACCGTGCCACAGTCAGGGCTCAACCAAGGTTGCACAGCTATGAGGTCACTCACGTTTTATACAGATTCTTGGACATTAAAGGGTGTGCACCTTTTACACTGTGCCAACAAAAGAATAGGACTGCTGTTCTCCTGTGCACTTTGCTCATTTGGGAAAGACAATTGTAACAACATTTTAAATGTAGAATATGCCCCCCTCTTGTGAAGGCACTTCCCTTCACATAATGTCAGACTCTTCCCACTTTTTTCTAGGACTGGAGCCTGGACAGCTTAATATTTAGTTATGAGTTTTTTTTAATGAAGGTAATGATTACCAGCCAACTAAGCTGTGTGAGCTTTTCCCCTTAGGAAACTTTTACAGATAAACATGGTATAAAAACCTGACAGACTGCAGGCACAGCATGTTAACCAAACAAGTGTGCCCCCTATCTCACCTGAGTGCCTAGGCCTTAAAACGAATACAGAAACGGAGCAGGAGCCACCCCCACCCGACCCGCCCACAGCAAGCAGCCCAGTAGCACAAGCCCGCCAGTATGCTATCCAATACCATTTACCCAGTATTTTGCCTTCAAAATAAAATGCCTTCAAAATGCATGGTTGCATTCAGTACATTCGTTTTTCCATATATTCTGAGGGAGTCATCTGTAATATATCCCATATCAATGCGCTTATAAGCCAGGTGATTACAGAGAATATTAAAATAAAAAGAATTCTGTTCACCAATCTATTTTTTTCTTTATTAATCTACTTTTTGAATATCACATTTAAACAAAGTGATAATCATCTCGATCGGTTTATTACCTCCTGTATTAACAATAGACATCAGCTGTCTGCAATACATGCATTAGAATTTATGATATGATCAGCAGATCACGCCCACTTAACTTTCTGCACTCTAGATCAGCGTGTAATGAAACAGATTACATCAAAAAGATTGGGGGTCACACTGGTCCCGACGTCCCCATGTCCATGGCAACTCTTGCGCCTGCTGACACGGAGATGCTGCACAACCACCGGGGCCACTTACTATTGGTACGCCACATCAAAACATTCACAAGTGAGACACCGCTATTATGTTTAAAACCGACAAATGCAAACAAGTTTATAACGTATAAATTGGCGGGCTTCTTTACCAGTTGGGGCACAGGAGATCAACCTTGCACGCATATAAGAGATTGTATCTTCATGCCGATCAGAGGTAAGCTGTCCCGTGTATTGAGATAAGCTCATTCGAAAGGTACGGAAAGCCACGTTGCTGGGCACATTTATTTTGTACAATCAACTGCTATTTGACCAAGATTCTCTAGCACACCCATTACAGGGATCAAAAGGATAGTACCCTTGCCTAATGAACAATAAACTCAGCTTCCACAGCTTTTCACATGACAGGGCGAGTGGATCAAGGCCAATGTAATAGATTCACCATTCCACATTAGAATACAGAGTGTTGTTGCAAGTATTACTGGTATGTTTGGAACAGACAAATGGGTCTCTATTACAGAACTGCGCAATGTTTCATTTTCAATAAGAAATCTACATTGATGGATTTAAGATAAAGTGGTGTGAGAATTGCTTTAAGGCAAGCGTATTCTACAAGTCTGAAGTGAGATTGATTGTTTAACAGGTACGCTTTAATATCTACTATGTTACTTTTTATTTTGTGAATTATAATACTGATCAGTATACTGTTAGTAGAAGTTGTTATACAACTGTCTTATTTTTTTAGAGCCTGCCCTGAAAAAGGACCCAGAGTCCGAAATACATTGGCCAGGGCTTCTGCAAATAACTTTTTGAATAAAGAGAATCAGTTCTGGATAATTTCAAGACTATTGCAGTTTCATTTCTGCAACTAAAAACACAATTACTAACTATGAAGTAGTATTCACTACGCATCAGACATATCCATGTTCAGTGAGAGTTTAACTGACCAACTTTTGCCTCTAATATATCACTTATATATCACTCACTTAAGCATGTATAGTGTGGTCTATCAAAAAGAAAAATGAAAAAAATCCCGATTTTTTTTTTACTCTGTGGTCACCCTGCTTATGGGGTATATTGGGATCCCAATCATCTGGGGAGAGGGAGGGGCGGGACATGAACCTTATCTTAGACAATGTGCTAGACAGATCGGGCACTACACCTCGAACTATGTCCAGAGCCGCTCACCAACTCCGCACACACATGGCCTCCGTTGGCCTATGTGACGCCTGGAGAGCACTCCACCCGCTAACTAGGGAGTACACTTTCTATTCCTCTGTGCACGACAGCCGCACTAGAATATACTTATTCCTCATAACAACGGAACTTCTAGGGAAAACCTCTGGCATGCAGATACTACCACGCACACTCTCAGACCACTCCCCGGGGGTAATTGAGATCACGATGCAACCTGCCCGCCCTCAACACTTCAAATCAGAGGCACTACAGGATGTAATCATCCTGGCAGACTTCAACACATTCTTTGATAGCAACAAGCGCCACGAAACAACTGATGGGATCCGATGGGAGGCCTTTAGGATTTTTATTAGGGGGATGTGTATCTCCAGGGAGGCAGGTGCCCTAAGAGACATCAAGAATTCCCTACAACGCTCTGAAACCAAACTCAAGGAACTGGAGAATCCATACAGCTCTGCCCCCACCCCAACCATATTGGCGCAGATAAGGTCGGAACTAGAATCCTTTGAGTCACATGCCCTCAGGGAGGTGTGTTACTATGCCCGGCCCACTGCGGCACGGAAATATGGCGAGGGTGAACGACCTAGTCGTACCCTGGCCAGGCTGGCCCGAATTGAGGGAGGCAGATCTCGCGTCGACGGTATCAAGGATGACAGCGGCACACAGCTCTGGTCTGACCAATCCATCCTTGAGACGTTTGCCGAATTTTATGCCGCCCTCTACAGTCCACAGTGCGAGCACAACCTGCATGACCTCGGCCTCCTGCTGGATCAAATCCCCAGGACCTATATATCTCGCTCCATCAAAGAGCAGCTAGATGCCCCCATCACCCCCGATGAGATAACCAAGGCCATCTCAGCCCTTCCTAAAGGCATGGCTCCCGGGCCGGACGGCCTAACCGCTAAATTTTATCAAGAACATGTTGCACTGCTGACCTCGCGCCTGCACAAAGTCTGGACTGACTCGCTGCGCCTGGCCACTCTTCCCCAATTCCTGCGTGAGGGCATTATAACCGTGCTACCCAAACCGGGCAAGGCCCTGGACGAGTGTGGCTCCTATAGACCCCCTCTCCCTTATAAATACGGACACTAAAATATTTGCCAAGGTCATCGTAAACAGGTTCCTCCCCATCATGTCACACCTGGTCCACCCAGACCAAAGCGGCTTCGTCCCTGCTCGCTCCACTGCCTTAAATATCCGACAGCTATTTAATGTCATCTCTAGGATTGACCCCAAGGCTAAAGCGGTGGCCGTCACACTGGATGCCCAAAAAGCTTTCGATATGGTCTCCTGGCAATACATGTGGGCGGCACTAGAGAAAATGGGAATCAGTCCCTGATTACTTTCCGTCAAATTGCTGTATACAAACCCAGCAGCGAGAGTTCTGGTCAACTCTCACATGTCCGCTCCCTTCACCCTTTATAGGGGAACACGCCAGGGATGCCCATTCTCCGCCCTGTTTGCAATGGTTATTGAACCCATGGCGAATAGCGTGAGGCACAAATATGCCTGCAAGGGAATACGCCTGCGCGACACCTGAAATCATATTGCTGTATGCGGATAACGTTCTCCTGTATGTCAGAGAGCCCTTCGTCCATCTAGACCCGATCATCCGCGAGATAACAAAAATCGGTACGCTCTCCGGTTTCACTATAAACTATACCAAGTCAGACATTTTTCCTCTCACAGCCGCAACTCCCCAACCGACATGCGAATTCCCACTCCGGTGGTCCCCGGGAGGCATCAAATATCTCGGGGTCCAGGTATCCCTATCGAGATCCTCCTTATTGGCTGACAACTATATCGCCTCTGCGTGATATGCAGAATCCAAGATGACTAGATGGCGCAACCTGCCCCTGTCCCTCTCGGAAAGACTGCCCCTGATCAAAATGATAATAGTCCCGAAGCTTCTATACATATTTGCTAACATCCCGCTCTGGCCTGGGAAGCACTATTTCACAAACCTACACGCCGAGTGTGCCCAGTTTTTGTGACACCCTGGCGCCATCCGCAGGAAGTGGCAGCACATGATTACCTTACGAGAGAGAGGGATTCAATGTCCCAGACCTCACTCACTATTGGATAGCCGCGCAAGCCCAGCACGCAACACATTGGTATTCATTTTCAAACCCCCCACGCCCCTCATGTCAAAATCAAGATCCTTGCAAGCGAGGAGGTAAACATTCTGTCCCCAATTCTTTACCACTCATACCAAACTGACGCGCCAGCTGATCCGGTGGCCACCACGATCATGGCATGGAGGTTGATTTTGCAATCCCACTCTGAATGCCGCCCGTATTACAAGTGGCTACCCATATGGCTATTCTCTGGCCTTGCCCCCACACAAGACAAACTCCTCATGCGACACTGGCTGAACTTAGGATATCGGGCTCTTTCTGATCTGTTCCCGGAAGGGAAATTCATCACCCCACAGTCATGGCAGCTGGGACACTCTAATACAGCATTGGAACTGCTGCAATACTTCAGGCTCAGGGCGGCAATACGTGCAATGTGGCCCTCATATCCTAATGAACCCTCGGAATCCCCCGAGATCTGCTACATAGCTAACTCTGCAGGAGCTAAGGGCATAATATCTGCCCTTTATAAGCTACCCATGGCGAAATCGGCGGAACCATCCCACAAGCTTCGGGAAGCATGGAGCAATGAATTAGGGTTGGCAATTACCGATGCAATGTGGGCCAAAATGTGCATACATACACGTAAGGTCTCCCTCAATTCCAGATTCAGATGCATGCAATATAAGCTTCTCAACCGCCTGTACTACACCGCTCAGAGTGGGGAAATTCACACGTAACCAACCCCATGTATGCCCGAAATGCAAATCCGGTGAAGCTGACCATACCCGTATGTTCTGGTCCTGTGGGACACTGGCTCCATTCTGGGATGCTGTATTGGAGGCCTTCTCGGAAATGGTGGGATTCCGGGTTGATCCTGACCCCCTTGCTGTGCTCTTTGGGATGTAGGAGGGAAGTGGGGCAAAGAGTTGCCAGGTTCTTGAGTGTCGGGGCCATGATGGCAAAAAGATGCATTTCACAGTGCTGGAAACGTTGCTCCCCCCCTGCATTTGAGATGTGGTTAAAGGCCCTTACCTGGACGCAAATGTGTGAAGAGGACTACATCAATTCCTTGCCTGTGAATGCTCGCCCCAAAAATGTGTGGACAGAGTTTTGTAGTTACCTGAACAATAAAGCTGACTTAGAGCTCCTATCCTCGCCCCTGACACCGGACCGGGCAGAGGCGCAGTCCGGCCCTGGGTAACTCCGGTAGGCCTATTCCACCAGCTGCTGATATGCTCATATGCTGCCCGTGTACTGCCTACTCTAAATGTGTTAACTGTAAAATGCTAACTGACCATGCAATGTGTTCTGTACCTGCCACTGTTCCTTGCCAATAAAGAGAAGTTTAAAAAAAAAAAAAAAGAAAAAAAAAGAAAAAATGAAAAAACTGAAATGCCCTAAATTTTCTCTGAGCAAGCAGATCAAAATCTGTTCTTACATAGTGGATGAAAATTAAGCACCTCGCTCCACCAATCATCTGGTCCGTTGCAACAAACGTATGCACACACAGAATATAAACCACCACCACCCACCCACCAAAACTGAGTTTACCTTTCAGATTGTTATCAGGAAGCTCTATTCAGTCTGTACTTCTACAGATCTACTGCAACACCATCCCTGTAGTAAGCCTCCAGAGCTGGCTTTGCTCTATAATTAGGATTGCATTGTAGATTTGCACCTCTGGTAGAGAGTTGGCCAAACTGTTTTCAGAGCCTTATATCCATGTGTCCATTCATGCAGTTAACGTTTTACTTTTTACAGACACTCAACCTGGGCTCGCAAAGTCTAATCGCCCATTTGTTGATTTTATGAAGAGCGAGCAACATTTGCAGGGGATGCTTGAAACGTTAAAATTTACTTTGTTTGTAGTAAACGTCAAATAAAAGTGTTACTGTGCATGGCTGAACTCTGGGTAGCAACAGTGTGCCAAACAATGTTGTTTGTATGCACTATTTTAAAGAAAGCACATTTAAAAATATTTTCATCTGTTGCAGAGGTAATTTTTCTTAGGTCAAGCAGGTAAACTAAGTTACTGGACATGCAGGTCTAACAAAATTTTAAAGAGTTTGCAAGGCCTTCCTCCTCTCGCGAATGTCTCACTTCAGTGGTATACAAAAAGGCTGTACTGTTGCTTATTTTATATGTCTTGGGAACAAATAATTTCTGGTGACATTATAAATAAGAGTACAACATTGCTATTCAAATGGGTTTGCTAATCAAGAACCTTTTAATTAGCAAACTCTGCTAATCAATTTTTGAAAACAAATGTATGCCTTGCAAAGACACTACCACCTTTGCTAGAGGACCCTGTGCACCATCCGAGGGTCCTGCCTAAAAAACAAAGCTCCCTGGGCCTACAACAGACAACTGCCTGCAACTGTGGAAGCCACCTGGAGCACTGTGATTGGTTCCCAGAGGGACATGTGATACACACTCTTCCCTGGGTGAACAGTCCGTGCGTCTGTAGCCAAGGTCCAAAAGCAGCAAAGGGACGCTCCCTTTTTGGACCTGTGAAGGCTGAAGGGCCTAGGGCCAAAACCCCTGCCCAAGCCAGGACTTCGCTGAGTTCACCCTTTACCAAACAAACTCCTGCTTCCATCCATTGGGTTCCTTACACTCATTGACTATCCTTTCACCACGGAGCACCGGTTACCTCACAGGACCATTGCTATTTTGTCCCAGTTAACTGTCTTTTAGTTGCCAATAGCCCAACTCAGAACATCCACCTGCTTCTACTCAGCCAACCACATTCTCATTCATTCCCTATCTGCACCCTTTCTTCATTGTCTTCACAGGCCTATTTCTTCTACTCTTCATTGTGCATCTCGACTTCACTAGTCTTCCTCCTTCTTGCTCTTCACCTTCTTCAACCTTCAGTCTCAACTTGGTGCAACCTCGCCATTATCCTCCAGCCTCCCCATCTTGTTCCTTACCCTCTGCGCCCCCCCTCAAATAAGACCCTCCTGTGCGCCCAGGATCGCCAACCTCACCTATGCGCCTCACATACTGGACAACACCTGCTCCTCTCTCCCACCTCCATTCACTACTTCACTTGGCCTCTGCAACACGTCTCCCTACATCACTGACCTCTTTGATTTATCCTCAACTTTCAATTCTTGCTATTACAGAAACCTGGATCTCCTCATAACCAGCAGCTCTCCACAAGGACTGCTTCCTTCTCCCACTCTCCCCAAACTGTTGGAAAGGGTGGTAGTGTGGGGTTTCTTATCAAGAAGGACCTCATCACTGTCCGTTCACCCCCGTGTGATATCAACTCTTCCTCTTGAATATGCCACTATTTAACTCCTCCCACTGATATGGCAGTGTATCGATGGTTTAACCTCCCCAAGCACTCTGCATCCACCTGGTTTGAACTCTCCCTCCTCCAGCTATCTGGCTACTCACTCTAAATCAAGCCTACCCACTACGGTGGGAACCAACATCGTTCACTACCTCCCCTAACCTGAACGATGCGAGGATCTCTCTCCTGTCTCTTTCCCATATTCATGGCTTTTCCGTGGACCGTGCTTGCTCTGACTTTCACCATGCACTTAAAACTCAAAATAAACAAGTGGCATGCCCTACGACGCTGGTGCAAATTAAGAACACCCCCACTACTCCTAGCCTATGAAGATTCCCTGGCTGCCCCAACATCTGAACTGGGCTGTCAAATCCTCCTACTTCACAAACCTAATCTCTGCCCTTCGCAAACACCCCAACAAACTTTCATCTATCCTCCAATCTTATATCCATCACCTCCTGCTTTTCTGCTAATGACTTTGCTCACTACTTGTCCTTTAAGATCTCTACAATTCAGCTTCTCTCCCCCTTACTGCGTACTCAAATATTTCTCTCCTACCTATAATTCACTGTGCCAGTCCATCTTACGCTCCTTCAACCCCTTTGCTTCCCAACTGGTCAAAAATGTAGTCTCTATCACTTGCCTTTATCTTGATCAGCTCTTTATCCTCTCCCCGCTGGACTCTTCCCTGCCTCCTTCAAATCTGCAACTGTCCTGGCCCCATTGGGAAAAAAAAAATACAAAAGTAAAAATAAAAAAAAACACACTTGGCTGACCCAAACATCCGAACAAACTATTGCCCAGGTGCTCTCCTTAACCATTATTCAAAACTCCTTGAGTGGATGGTCTTCGACTGGATCACCAAGTGCCTTGGGGATAATGGCCTTGGAGATGCATTGCAATCTGATTTCCGTAGTAAACACTCCAAGAGGTGACAAGACAAGATGCTGGTTAGCTATCCAAGCACAAATGCTCTCTTTTGAAGTTCCTTCTCCTAGATTACATCAATGGTCTTGCTCCTCGTTATGTGTCCGATTGTATCTCAGTTTACTCAGCATCTTATTCCTTCTGATCCTCCTCTGCACTCAGCCTCACCATCCCATACCCTCCACGTACCTCCTCTCGCTTTTGCTCTGTCTTCCTACTCTGCTGCTCCACTGGAACGTATAGTCCATAACAATCAAAACCAGCTCAACTATGGACTTCTTCAAAGCTGGTCTTAAACTTCACTTACTTGCTAAAGAGGAAACTCCCCCCATGCCCTATACATCCTCCCTACCTTTCCCTGCATATGCTTCCAGTGACGCTTAGCATTTGATACATTTAAATAGGGGTCCTCTTCAGTGTGAAGTACTTGTCCCCTTGGGTTAATTTAACGGACATATTTTTCCGTTTGTTTTGTGCCTGGTATACGACCCACCTTTTCACACCCTTAAAGTTGGTTCTCATCTTTGTGCTATTGTACAGGCACCCTTTGTGGGAATGCCTCTGCCATCTGTAAATGTGAAAGTCATTCTGTTTGAAATGAACATCCCTGTTCTTCAAATAAATACAAAAGCAGCCGGCACCAAAGCAATTCTGGAGGGCTGTGTTGCAGTTGGCCCACTCTAACCAGATGGCATGGCATCTCGGGTCGGAGAAGACACGAAAGACTCTCCAGTTGATTTTACTGGCCCAGAGTTTATGCTGAAATCAAACACTTCTATGCCAGCTGTCCAATTTGCCAAAAGACGTCTCCGGGTGAGGTGCCCAAGGCCCCAAAACAACCACTACAGATTATAGAAGTCCCCCTTTCTCAGTCAGCCCCTTGGAAACCTCGACATTGGTAAATGTTTAGTAATTGTTGACTATGCAACCCGACAGATGGAGGTTTGAGAAGTAACAACAAAAGTCATCCACAAGGTACTCCATACATAGTTCACTCGAGGGGCTAGCCAGCTGAAATTCTAAATGACCAGAGAAGTATTTTTAGGTCTAAACTGTCGGGCAACATGTAGACGCTGATGAATATAAAGAGACTCATACCACGATATACAATTACCAGAGCAAGGGGCGAGTGGAGATATTCAAACCAGCGAGTTGAAAAGATGAGCGGCCATCCAATGTTGAACAAAACTGAAGAATAGATTGAAAAATTATGCAGACTGGTCTGAATTCAGTCAAAAAAAGCCCAGGCCCGGCAGGAGGTGGTGTACAATAAGAAATCCAGATTACGTACGTGGGAGAGACAGCGATGCGCTTACTCCCCACTACACAAAACAAACTGGCCAGATGTCATGACTGAAGAAGTCTCCCATTTCACTACGTCCAACAAGCCGATTGTTCACATTGTAGAACTGTGAAGGTCTCTGACAAACTAAAAGCCTGGAAAGAAAAAAAAAAAAGGCAATTCTCAACTTGTGCTGATGTATGCAAAACATCAGTGGGCTGCTCCTGCCAATTGAAGTTCATGAGGTCACCATATCCACGGGTCTTGACACAACCAGTCATCATGCACTAGCTGAGCTGATTCGAGGGTACCCAAATGTATTTTGCACAAAATCCACACCTTCTGTGAATGTGATATGCCTTTGACTACCAAAGACCTACAATACTAGCCGATTTTGCATTGATTTCCAGCACCTCAACAGAATCTACTGGTTCAATGCTAATGCGATGCCTCTGATGGACCAGTTGATCGAGACCTTGGTGAGAAAGAAAGCTTATTTCTAGCTTAAACTAAAATGATGGGAAATACCCAAGTGTACTGCGATGCTGATTGGGATTTAGTAAAGTAATTGCAAGTCGCGCTGGAGACTAATTGGGTATTCCCCGACACACCTCTTCAATAAAGCAAACGTGTACAAGCACAGAGTCTCACTCTGTCCCTCACTCAAGAAATCAGTCATTTACCAGTGTTCACCAATGTATTGTAACTGCATTTGAGGATAGTAGTAACTTCTTTTATTAGAAAAACAAAGTGCAAATACCATCATTTGACATTTACAAAGTGTCAGTAACATTAATTCAAGAAGATCAAATCGAAAAGCACATGACTCTGGTTAGACTGTGGTGAAGTAATTGATCCTGAGGGCACATATATTCAGCCCAAAATACAAAGCTCAACATTTAACAGGTCTCCAAACATAAGTCAATGGGTTAGTGAGCTAATTGTCCCAAATAAAAAGGATTTATTGTGTGTACACATAATTGGTCTATAACTCGATTACAGGTGGCAGTAATGAGATCTATTCAGTGCGCAAACTCTGCCAACACAAAGTAATGAGAAGAAACAGCTTGATCCCGATCAGTGGAGTAGGGACTGCTAGGTTTTCTCCACACTTGCCAGTACTATGCGAGTATTGGTAATGTTAAGCGCTGCAGTGAAATTCGAACTCTGCAGAAAAAGCCAGATACTGAGTTGTTGAAAGAATATTGATGCGTAAAATACTGGTGTCCCACTGTATGTCTAGCTTAACCTGATAAAGGGATGATAGCAGGTAACCCTAGAGGAAAAAAAAAAAGGAACCCAAGCCACTTCCTCCACTCCTGAAGGCCCGTTTCAGTTCACAGCATTGCCTTTTGGTCTTCACAGAACCTGGTCCCATGTCACTCATTTGCTGGTGCTTACCTCAAAGACATTTTCATCTTCTGTGCCACATAGGAGAATCATTTTAAATATTTAACGGCGGTCTGATCAGTTACAGAAGGCCCATCTAACGGCTAAGCTGGCAAAGTGTCACCTGGCTCAGTCCAGTGTAAAGTATATGGGATTTCAGGAAGGCTATAGACAAGTTCTACCGCAGAAAGTCAAAGTTGAAGCAGTACAGTACAGCTCCTATGCCCATTTGAAAAATGAATGTACAGGCTTTTCGCTGCCTTTTAGGCTACTACCGGGAGGTTCATACCGAATTTCTCGGAAAAAGTCAGACCCTTAACTGACAAACTGGTAAATAGTCAGCCTAATATCGTCAAGTCACACACCAGTGCCTAAATGGCTTTCTATCAACTGAAGGAGGCTCTTAGCAGAAGCACAGTGTTAAATCATGCCTGACTTTACCCTTCATATTTAGGGTACCTTTATTGGTCTTGGGGTGGGACTGTCGCATGTACAGGAGGGAAAGGAGAAGCCAACCATGTTCTACAGTAGTAACCTATTTCTCAAAGAGAAGAATTATGCAGTGGTCGAGTTATGTTTAGCTGGGCTGTATTCAGTCTGCGATACTATCCAACTGACTGATAGTTAAACCATTCATGTTTGTCTGGAGGGTGAAGAACAAGGGCACTAATCCTTTTATCCTGAGATGGTGCTTGGCCCCACAACCATACTTGTTTAGATTTTATCATAGGCGGGGGTTAAGCAGGCAAATGTAGAGGTTCTATCCTGGCATCCTCAGTCAGATCGTGGCCAAGACGGGGAAGTCTACTTGAGAAGGGTGGAGGTGTGCAACAAGTTCAGTAGCCTGGCCTGGTTACAAGGGGATAGGATCCGTCTATGCCTGGGATGGGAGGCGTACAGGGATGGAAGTCAGAGCCAGCCCAACCCGAGAGGAGGATGGTTGCAGCTGTGAGGGGCCCAATACCTGTTCCCACCCTAAGGGCCTGTATCGGTATGTGCAGTACCAACTTGCATCACCCCATGCCTCCTGAGAAAGATGCTAGCCAAGTTCCCTTTCTTTCCTAGAAGAAAACGAATGCATTAGCGGTATGGAGAGACCACACATCACCACCCCATGCTATCTGGCTACACTTGTATGTGGCCCAGAATCAGCAGGGAGAGAGGCAGTAGACTGAGGAATACAGTTTCCACGGCTGCCCGATATATCATGCACTCCCCCCATTACAAGCACGCACCATAGTATAGCAGCTGTTCAAATGCCTGACTGAGCAGCATTCCCACAGCAAACGTCCACTTACTTTGGAGATTGCAGCAGCACAACTACACCGCCGACCACCATTGTCGCAACACATCGGCCCCACATGGTGAAAAGTGAAGGGGATAACCCACCATTTGTAACTTTCAGTGTTTGTAACATCTCCCGTGCAGGGAAGACGGGTCCAGGTTAATCAAGGCCAGTGATCCAATGGGAAAATACGTGCGGTAGAGGGTGGGGAGTATAAGAAGGGCAACAGGAAAAAGGAAATTGTGGGTTGTTTGGGTGATGTCAGAAGGAGGAGGAAGGACAGTGAATTGGAGTGTTGAGCTGATTTTTGGAAACAGTGACATATTGGTTGGTGAGAGTAACTGGTGGTGATGTACATGCAAGGCCAATGAAAAAGTATTAAAGGCAATACTAGTGTGGAAGAGGGAGTAAAAACATTGACGATTGGAGGCAGGAGCAAGAGAGAGTTTGGAGGAAGAGAGGTCAAAGACATAGGGAGAAGGAGAAACAGTGGATAAGAGGATGAGAAATGAGAGATTGATAGAAAGAAAATGGGGAGGGACATCAGGGCATGAGAGGGGAAACAACTGAGTGGGGCTTCCTTACCACAACCTTACCATTCCTTTAGAGTGTTGGGTCAGTCTAGGAATTAAGTCCCTGAGGGAACTTGGGAGTCAAAACTTCAAAAGGCGAAAGCAGACAGTAGGAAGAAAGACTGTATATACTAACCCAAGGACATGGGACGCCTAGGTTAGAGAGCAACTGGTGCATTTAGACGAGAAAGAGGGGTGGTCCTAGTGCCCCGCCAAAACTCAATGAAAACCCTTGAACCTTCTCTGCGAGTTGAAGTGTTCCTTGAACCATATGTGGCACAGACATCAAATTCTTAACATATAAGAAATGCATGAGTGCTTGTGACCTTCAGGCGACTTAAAAGGCAAGGGTTTTCAGCCCTGAGGTTGTGTTCTCTGTAAACAACTAAACAGTATACATTGTAAAAATCAAGAATTTAGCAGTGAAGTGGCTCAAAAAGAAAGAAAAAAAAACATTCCACAAATGAAGAGAACACAGGGATAATTATGGAGCAATTCCTGAATTTACGGCCATCATGTACACAAAAGTGGGTTAGGCAAGCCCACAACCTGGCCAAGGAAGGCGTTCTGGAGCTACCGACTACATACCAGAACGCTGAGGTAGGGAGAATAAACCTGCTTATGGGAACTCTAAGACCAGCAACAAGCCATTTCAAATGCAAATATTGACAATTATATGAAGTATTTATGGAAAAGAAGGAAACGACCATGGGGTCCGGAAAAGCAAAACAGCTGATTGAGAAGACAGTGGAAAGACAGACAAATGCTAGCATTCACCAGTAGTCAACCAGTGAGGTGTGTATAGTTAGAACAGATCGCTGTAGGTTGTGCACGGAAGAGGCAAAGAACCTCAGGATATTGGCCATGTGGAAGCATATCAGTGATTCAGAGAAAAAAATATACATGAAACCCTTCAGCCTACCAAGGTCAATATTTGGACTATGAAGAGCCAACATTGATCAAAGAAGAAGATCAGGCGCCATCAGAGGAATAACTATATTTAGTGTTCCTGGCAATATCTATCCAAAACGATGGGCCGCCATTAGATATTTAAAAGTAGAGAAAGACTCCAATCCTTTATGACAGACTGGGGCTGAAAACAAGAAAACGAATGCCAGTGGATCCAGGAAGAAAACGACCCAGGCTTCTGACTCAGTGGAACAGTAGGAGTTCATGAAACAAGTCCCATTGAAAGAAGAGGTGCATCAGCAACTTGAACTGAATACCTCGGGACATTGACTTCCATAATCCAAGCAACTGCTCAATCACCCAGAAAGAAGAGACCCAACTTAAAAGCAAGTAACAAAGTACTAACCAAGAGAACAAAGCAAGAATATAAAAAGGGGACCATTGGAAATAAGCCCCTTAGCATTCCAGAGCTAGCTCGAAATGGTGGAATTATTAGGGGGTATGCAAAAGCTATGCAGTTACTTCCAAGAGAAAATAGTAAGACCATACCAGCTTTGCCTGGTTGCCCCACTTTTTTAAAGCTAAAGGAGAGGGTAAATGGTGACATGCCTACATCACTCATCACAAACACCAATAAGAACTTACAGTGTTGCACGTGTGCAAGCAGAACCATTACCATTCTTCCTTTTTAAGGCAGGAGAAAAGCAATAGCAAGGCTCTGATCGAACAGCTCCGGGGGGGGAAGAACAATGTGACTCAGGAAAGCTGTATGAGGTTTAAAACTAGCTTTCACTAGACCATGGGTCTAGAGGTCAGAAACAGACCGCATGAGAACGAGGAGCTAAATAACAATAGACAAATGTACTCATTCTCTTCAGGCAAGACACGCATGTATTATATACATTTTTTTTTGTTTACACGCGTGGCATGAAATAATTGGGATGGTCCAATGGTGTAGATGTTATAGAAAATTGCATTCTGTGATTACGAAGTAGAATTTTGAGTATAAACATGGTATGAAGACATTGTGCCAACAGTCTTAATTGCGGCTTATTTAAATTTGATATCCATATGTGCAGTAGTGCCTTTGCTGCACACTAGTTTAGTTTCTTTTCTTGTAAGAGGTTACACATGTTTGCTTTTGGACTCGACAGTGAAGGGGGGGGGGCAGGAGGGGCGCTCTGGTTCTATTGCATTCCCATTCCACAGTACCACTTAGTAAAGCAGGGTTCGAAATTGAGGGAAGCTATTTAGCTCCTGCTTCTATACCAGGAGAGCATGGTTAACTTAAAACCAATAGCTACCAGAACTACTTTTGGCTACCCAGGCCAACTGGTGCCTTACAAACATGCATATGTAACATTAATTTTGAGAGTTCTAAAATATTTAAATGGATCAGACAGAAAGGTAAAGTGTGCATCTCATGTGGACGTTAGAATTGAACTGTGATGTGCACCGCTCCTGGTTCCCCAGTGGTAGTGCAGGCCTAGTGGGAGATGCCCAACATAGGAGCTAGTCTTAATTTCGAACCCACACATAAGTAACATAGGTTCCCCTTGTTTGAGCCAGAAAAGCAACAAAACAATATATATATTGCCACTCGTCTCAGTGAAGTTTTGTAATCCTGCTTCCCCATCCATTCCATTCTTTTTAATCCTTTGCAGCACATGCAAACTTATTTCGGAATGGTATTTCCACATCTGTCTTAGTCTCAACACTGCTCAGAAGCACCCTCTCTTCCCCCCTAAAAAAGCAACCTCTGTAAACGTACCTCCTCTGCATTTTCCAAGTCGTCCAGCCCTTCATCCTCTTCAACATCATCAAAGTCGTCTCCGTCGAAGCTGAGTAGGAGGGATGTTGCCACATAAAAGTTAGAATGATAAACAACAGCAAAGAAGAAGCAATTCTTCCCGCCAGAAACCAAATATACCACTCAAGAAGATACAGCCCAATAGTTCTTCTAGCCCAGTACTTCTTCCACCACCCCTTATTTCTCCCGCCAGCCTGCCCGGTTCACACTACCTTCCAAAAAACAGATGTCTGCATATTCCTCATAGCTAACTTTCTTCCTGGATATCTATTGCTACTTTTTGTTCCTCTCGCTCGACATGATTCAGGACTGGATTGCCTTGTAGTTCCACTACCCACCTGTGGCAAATAGAAACTTGAGAACTATGCTTAAATGCTCAAACTTGCATTCACTCACAAAAAGAGGACACCGTCAGACGTAAATTAATGATTTGCCTTGGTGAGTTAACAGTCTAAGTTATGGGATGGGGGTGCTGATGCACTTGAAGATCGCTGCCTAGTTAAGGAGCTCCGCAGGCCGGCGTCGCCATTTTAGCCAGATCCTGTTCTTCTGGGTGCAAACTGCAGTACAGGAGTGAGACACCCCAAGACCAACCAGGTGACTCGCGGCGCCCTCCTTGAGCAGCGGCTGCAACCCCTCACCCTTCTGAATCTGCTGACCTCCATCAGAGGGTCGCCGATAGACCGTGCAGCGCTGTGTGGGGATATCGGCGACTGTAGGGAACTGGTGCCGGTTACCCTGTGCCTCGTAGTGTGATATACTCCCGACTGTTCCTCCTCTGACGCTGCACACCCCAAACTGAACCAGCGCCCACTGAACCCTGATGATCCCCCACCCCCCTCGTCTCTGGTCTATTTCGGTGAACTGCACACATAGCCCTACCTAAGACCGAGGCAGACTGTGCATTACAGTGCAACCGGACAACTGGCTGTGCACAACACAAATCAAGATAAACAAATCCTAGTGCCTGGACCCAGCCTGATATTGGTGTGTAACAGAATTACTGCATGCTCCATGTCTCGCTGATCCTGTCAACTTGCAGTACCACTGCAAATCCCCTTCAACACCAACTGTAGTACCACGCTACAATTGCAGCAACCGGCACCATGACAAAAGGTGCTGGCAAAAGGCAGAGCTCCATTAATATGTTTGCCAAGTCTGCTCCTAAAACCCTGGAAGAAGGCGTTGACCCGGTGACATATCGGGCGACATGTCTGCACAACATTAATCCACCAAGGTGCACCGCATAACGGAATACATGCGCGAGGTAGCCCCCAACCCTATAATAGTTTACGTGCTGAGCTGCCGAGACACATGTTCTCCTGTACCCAGACTTTTCAGCAAATGTACAACAGGAGCGCAAATGTTTCATGGTGGCCGAAAAGAGGCTCCGAGATCACAACGTGAAATACGCCATGCTCTATCCGGCGAAGTTGAGAATAGAACATAATAACAAGGTTTACTTTTTCACTATGCCGGAGGAGGCTAGGAGATTCATGGACGAACATTATCCGGGATGATCTCAACCACTCTGTTCCTCTTTTGCTTAATCCCTGTATGCAGATCCTAACTACTATAATACGGAGTTCGACGATTGACTATGAATTGCTCCTTATCCACCCTGAGTTATTTATGTGGTCAGCTCACTCTGTGTCTGTACATTGAAATAGTTTGCACCCAATGTGCTGTATATGCAATTAAGCCAAGTTGAGGCCGGGCAGCAGTCGGCCCACGGCATTGCAAGTGTTGTTGGGGAGTTCCATGGGGGCACTTCTGATTTGGAGAGGGGTGGGGGAGAAGGCAGTGGTTTTGAAACAGTTAAAGAAAATGTGTTTGACATGTATGTGTATGTTGGCAGCAAACAACAGTATTGGATATCCGGTCCACTAAAAAGTCCAATGCCTAGCCCAAAGAAAGTTTACTACCACATTGTATTCAGGTCCAATGGCGGTTGAACCTGTACATTTTATGAGGTGGAACGTGCAGGGACTTGGCAACTCGACGAAGATGCGCCGTCTCAAGCTATACATTCGGCATAAGGTATACATCCTGCTCCTACAAGAAACTCATGCACTAGCTGGGAACAATGAGATGTTCACCAGGAACTGGGGAACACAACGTTACTACACCTCATACCCGTCTCAGTGCAGAGGGGTCATGACTTATCCATAGGTCCCTACAATACACCCACATAAAGTCACATATTGATCCCTTGGGACGATACGTTTTACTTCGAGGCGTTCTCTTGGGCTGGGAAATTATTCTACTAAATGTATATGGACCCAATATAGACAACCCCAACTTCTACACAGACTGGGACTGTTTGCACTCTACCCCTTAGTACCGGTGTAACATGGAGTACTAGAATGGACATTGACCTGGACAGTTTTGGATCCAAAACCTGACAATTGACAAAATCCGCCCTAGTGCTGCGGAAGGCTATGAGTGAAAAGGGGATTGTGGACACCTGGAGGACACTTCCTCCCACACTGCGCAAATACTCCTTTTATTCCAGTGTCCACAATGGACATTCCTGCATTGACCTATGGTGGGTGTCTGATTTACATTACAGATGACATATGGGAATCTGTGTGCCCCCAGACCCACAAAGTGCCCCTCAATTCTAGGTTTCAGCTAATATAATTTAAGGTACTACATAGATTCCATTACACTCCGGCCAGATCACATCTATTTTCACAAACCCACTCTGATCTGTGCCTCAGATGTCATGATGAGGGAGCAGGATACCTTTATGTGCTTTGGAGCTGCCCCGGGCTGGGGGGGAGGGGAGGGAATACTGGTGGGGGATCTGCAAAGCCATGTCAGATATTTAACTGCACTATGGAACCCACCCAGTCTGTCTGTTTCATCAATACGAACAACTGCAGGGTAATGCCCGTAAACTGGCTAGCCTCTGTTCGGTACTTGCTGCCCGAGGAGTATTGCTATTCTGGCTTCGTCCCACTAGCCCCACAGTGGCACAGTGGTTGTGGGCTGTCACATGGGGTTCCGATATGGAGGAGAGTTCGTCCTTGCTGCAACCCAAAAGCTGCAAATCTAGAGATATATGCCCCCCCCTTCCGTAACTACCTGCTGTCAGCCCAGAATCAAGTACAAGCAGCCGAAGTGCACCAGAAAGTAAGACAGCAATGGAACTGGGTTGCTGGAGCAATAAACAAAAACAATCTTAGCTAATGCCAGGGAAACACAAAAGAGGAAGGATTTTACCTTGGGTCTTGGAACACTAGGGGGTCACGTCCCCTTATTCAATGACGAACCAGTGGATCTGGAAAAAAATAGACATTTTGTGTTTCCAAGAGACATGGCTCTTGGAAGCCCCGATTATGGCGAGGTACGAGATAGCCATTAACCCTGTGGTAAAAGGCAATAAAGGTCGCCCTATGTCCGGCCTAATCATAACGGTTAAAAAAGAAACCGGGCTAAGGATACTTCATAATGAGAACTACTCGGCATATATACAGGATCATTGCCAAAAAACGACATATTATAAACATCTACTTGCAACATGATGCTGTGGGCCATACGAGATTTATTGAACTAACCTCGAGCATCATAACCATTAAGGAAAAAGATCTGATCGCTAATATCTTGATCTGCAGAGATTTAAATATAGACTGCTTGCAAACCGCAGTCAATAAGGAAACCATAAAAAGACCAAAAGCCATCTCTCAAGCGGCTGATATGTGGAAAAAAGAAATGAAAGTCTGGAATCTGACCATGCTGAACGGTAACACTCAAGGTGACCTTCCACCAAACCCGACGTGGCAAAGAAACCAACAAGTGACTACATATTTGCCTCTGAGAAAATTACAAGGCAAGTCAAAACCCTACGAGTCACACAAATGAAGCACAGCGACAATTAGATGCTTAAAATTCCTATAGTCAAAAAGCAAAAACAACATCTAAAAGGGAAAAGTGGAGAGGCAGAGCCTTTTTGTTGCACCAGGTCGCAACAGACTTAGACTAGACGCTGGAAAAGTAAATAAGCTGGTAAGGGCTATATCGAAGAATCATGATGAAGATTGTGTAAATTATTGAACACTCTTAGACCAATACAGAGAAGTAAATGTACACAGCGGTAAAACCAACTTTAAAAAAAACTCCATGCTTGGGATCCTGAATTAGCCGGTAAGTAGAAAGAACTACGGGGGTGCGTGGCTACAAGACCATTGGATAGGACGTGTTTTCTGAGGAGCTCCTGCTGATCCTGGACTGATCCGTGCAAAAGTCACACTAATTGGAACCTACGACTGACCAAAATATGTATGTGGACCGATGAAACTGCGTGATACACCAGGAGAGCAAGCTAGACTGATTGACACTGATTCAAGAACTACAATAAGTAGAATTTTGCAGCTGCTTACGAGCGAAGGGAAAAAATGGCGGCTCGCGACAGACAAAGATCAAATGCGGTGATAAGACTGCTGCTGGTGTACAAGCTGGAAGCAGACCGGAGCCAAGCAGAGAAACCAGTAACAGGAAGAAGAGCAGTGAACCTCTAATATTGCGCAGCTGAATGAGCAGCAGGAACCCAGTGACGGAGCGGGCAAGGAGGCAGCCCCTTTAACAGCGTGTGGGCGCACACAAGAAGACACGTGCAAACAAACCTGGACACCGAGTGATCTGCCCGGAACGAAGCACGGGCACGTCGGATGCCCCTTACTCTGGCTACAGTGGGGGAAAAGCATGAAAGCCGGGGGTAAGAACTTGCTGCTGAGTGGACTGGCCGCATGCCCGGGAGACACTTTGAATTGAATAAAAGCTGCAAAACTCGGGAAAATGCTGCGGCAGTTCATGAAACACATGAAAAGGAGTGGAGACACATTGTTACTGTGCCGGAACAACACGGCTGCCTAACCCGGGAGAAGTACACTGGAACACATGCCGGCTGTGCTTACATCATACAGGCAGTGCGGAAGGCTGCGAAAAAGCACGAAGAGCCTGCAATGGGGTTCCAACAACGCGATATGGACAGAAAAGATTACTGGCAGCACAGTACATGGCCACTGTGTTGCGATACTGCACCGAGTGATCATAAGCATAGATGATGTAAAAGGAAAATGGGCGAAGTATTGGGGATCATTAAGACACTGAGTTGCTTTGAAGCACGTACCAACGAAACACCAAAAATCCACACATTAAGAACATAAAAACAATAGGACACCGAATGGTCTGTAACAACGTACCCAGAAAGACTTGGAGGGGCCCCGTAGGACTTGTGGCACCGACGACAAGTTTGGAACTTTGAGGTGAGTCTCATAACAAAATGGCCGGCGGCACGGACAAAGGATTGTGAGAGCCCCGAAAACCAAATCGAAGTGTTGTTGGAGGGGTGCGCGCTGAATGCCACATCAGGCACAAAGCATCCGACGCCGTGAGGATCATAAACTGTACCCGCATGGAAATCGATGCAGTGTTGCACCTCGCGCCGAACGAGGAAGAGACTCAGTTGTGATTCGGAAAGCGACGGAAGGGAAGAGCCCGCACAGGCTTCAAGAACAATTGGGAACCCCCGTATGGCGACCCAGCACGAGGGCTCAAGGGGCGTTGTGGAGACGGTGCGGACGGCGTAGAATTGGAAAGTGCCCCGTGTGCAACCCGAGATCCGGGTAGGATTCCAATTGCCCGACACGCGAGGCAGACAGACTGAGTGTGGAGCAACAGTTTAGCGCTTCCTTGCACTTGTATACGCGTGTTACATTGTAACTCAGATCCCGGGCACTAGAAAAGGCCCAGCTACTGAGGACTGACACAGCGGCAGAGGACCTCGGCTGGGTGCAGATACATCAGAAGCCCTGAAGCACCTCCCGGCCCACGGACCCTGCGGCTTCCCATATCTCCAGAGGGAGCACAGAGGACAACACGCACAGGCTGCTGGGGCTACATTGAGAGGACACTCTGCCATACGAAGGATAAAAGCAACTCCCTGAAGGTGATTGAAGAAGGAAACTGAATAAGAGTGTGGAAATGAGAACGAAGAACATATAAGTGAAACGAAATTAACTGGGAAAAGCAACGACCAGCGGCCTCTGTGGCCCAACCAGGATTTCCATAGGCGCCCTGCCAGACAAGGGGTTGCTGGGGAGTACTGTAAGCTTGTCCCCATAAACTCCATAACAACCAAGTTGCGCATGACGCGAAGAGTGTGAGCATAAAGAGAGACGCAGGCGGGCTATATGCTGATAGCTGGAGGACCTGTCTGGACCCGCAGCTTGCCGGGATAAACGGTGCCTGGTCTGGATAGCTCACAGTGTGGGCGGGTGACGTATCAGAGCGCAGCCCTACGTGGGAGGTCACAACCCATTCCTGCAGCTCACAAGTTGCTCTAAGACCCCTTTTGTGTGGCCAGTCCGGGCACAGACGATACTAGCTATCTAATCCTGCTGAAGCTGGCTGGTAGCGAGGCTCGCCCACAAGTCTGTGGCACGACGCCATGTCCAGCAAACCTCTGAGAACGAAAAGCAAGCAACCTACACTGGACGAATACGCCAGAACACCACCGAGTCCAGAAGGCACCAAGAGTAAAGACACAACCCCGGTCGGAAGCAATGTCACTATGGGCACTAATCAGGAGATCCTGGCCGCAATTGCGGATTTGAAAGTGGCTTGGGAGACCAAGTTGGGCCTGGCTATGACTGAACTGAAAGCAGCAATGGAGCTTAAAGTCGGTGCAGTGCAAGAGGAATTGAAACCTTCTCCGGTAAGATGTGAGGTCGCTGGCGGAACGCACAGGGAATTTGGAAAGAGAGGTGGGCCCGAACACAGCGGACTGTACAGCTCACAAAGCCGACCTTCACACCCTGGTGCAACGTGTGGGCAACTTGGAAAGTAGGGCGGAAGGACGCGCCAGAAGGAACAACATCCGCATTGTTGGTTTGCCGGACAGGGCCTTGACGAGGAGGCCACCCCCGGGTACCACCCCAGGCCAGTGATTGCCAAGATACTAAACTATCGCGACCGGGAAAGGATCCTTGAACATTTTCGGAAGGGCGCTACAATACAAAGAGGGACGGCAAACATAACTGCATACCCAGATTATACCCTGTTGGTACAATGCAGCCACATGAACTTTGGGACTGTCAAGAGAAGATTGCGTGAAGCAGGCCACTAGTACATGTTCTCTACCCGGCAAAGCTGAAGGTGGTCCACAAAAACATAACCTTGTTTTTCGAGTCCCCAGAAGCAGCTATGGGGTGGCTCGACACGCAAAGCTGCCCCCAGGAATCGGGCATCCAGACAGGAGACTGTGATGGAAGAGATAAGTAAGCTGCATATGCTGCACCGAGGGGGGTCGCGGCCTAAGACTATGGGACTTGATTATTGTGCAAGATGTAGCTTAAGGGCGGGCTGGATCAGGTCACATTTGAATATGATCCTTGAGCACTGAGTTTGTTAGCATAATAAAGGAGCCTTGTGGAGCTAGTCCTCATACCCCCATTTAGAGTAGTTTAGTTAGGTCACCGGTAGTCCAGTGACACCCTGCTGGGCTTCTGTCCTCGGCATACCGAGGCAGAACCAAATGCGGGGTCGCCTGAGATCCAGGGATGGAGCTGGGCATTTGTTCGGGTTGGGAAGGGTGGGGGGTTGGGTAAGAGCAGAATGTGGGGGTTTGAAGTTCGGAAGTGAGTAGGGGGTGTTTGTTGGGAGGGAAAGGGTAATGAGCCAAAACGCAAATCTTAACAGGCAGGGTAAGGGGCGGAGATGGAGGGCAGGATATTGTAGCCATGGCGTCATGGTGCCTTAGTGGTTACCTGGAACGTCAGGGGCCTCAATAGCTATCTGAAACATAACAAGGTGATGATGTACCTGAAAAGGATGAGGATTGATATAGCATTATTGCAAGAGACCCACCTCACCAGGGAGAAATTGGAGGTGGTCAAGAGGAAGTGGAGGGGGAGCTTGGCAGGAGCCACATATTCGGCCTACGCTAAAGGAGTTATCATATGGGTTGCACCGCATGTACCATTCCAGCTGCTTCAGGTTACGGGAGACCCGGACAGCAGATTGATCGTTATGAGGGGGATGCTGGAAAACCGGGAAGTGTGTATTGTAAATGTATACGCCCCCAACCAAGATAGAGCGTCTTACTTTAGGACTCTGTATGGCAAAATTAGCCCCCTACTAGGTGGCGGGATCCTGTGGGGTGGAGACTTTAATTGTGTACTTAATCCTAAAGTTGACAGATTAGATGGTAAGCTAGACAAACCCACCCCAGCTGCAAAGGTGCTACAGGCCCTCCTGAGAGACTTCAACCTAGTTGAAGTCTGGAGGCAGCTGCATCCAGTAGATAGGCAATACTTGCACTATGCGGCACCACACGACATGCACACAAGGTTGGACTACGTGTTTGCTGCTACAGAGTTGGCGGAAGAGATGGAAGGTGCAGAATATAAAGCCAGGGTACTCTCGGACAACTCCCCCTGGTCCTGGAGTGGCGACACAAACCTCCTAGTGCACGGATTCCCACTTGGAAGCTCAGAGCCAGGGCTCTGTAGGACCCGGGATTCTGGGAGGACTTAAGAGAGGCGATCACAGAGTACTTTGAGATCAATACTGGCAGTGTTAGCTCTATGGGAACCGTGTGGGAGGCATTTAAAGTGGTTTTGCGGGGGGTTGCCATTGCAAAATCTAGTGGGGTCCAGGGGGGCATAGAGCAGGAGCTGAAGGGAATTGAGGAGTTGGAGTAAATTATGCATAGGGGAGGCACCTCTAATGATGAGAGAGCTAGGATGAGGCAGCTACAACAAGCTAGTGGTGAACTCTGGGACAGGTTATGTAAAATAAGCTACAAGAAGTATGTGGAGAGCAGGTTGCTGGCCTGGCTATACAAGTGCGCGGCACCGCGACCTGTGATCAGGGAAATTAAAGGGCAGGGAGGTTGGACCCTGAATACCCAGGAGGGGGTGAATGAAGAGTTCCTGAGATACTATAAACATCTCTATGAGGACCCAGTCGGATCAAGGGACCACGAAATCCAGGAAACACTGGAGGATATAGGCCTACCCACCCTAGATGATTTAGAACGGGCAGACCTGGATGCCCCTATTACAATGGAAGAACTTGAGCTAGTGGTTCAGCACCTGCCCACCTGTAAGGCCCCTGGGTCAGAATGGCTTCCGAGTGAATTCTACAAAACTTATAAGCAGGAGTTGCTTCCCCCGCTGCTGGCTATGCTTAACGAGGCGTACGAGCAATGCAGGCTACCAGAGTCCCTACGAGAGGCAGTGATTATTCCGCTTTTAAAGCCGGGTAAGCCTAGCACGGACTGTGGGTCAAAGACCCTTATCGATGCTTAACCAGGACAGTAAAATCCTTACTGCTGTGCTGGCAAATAGGCTTAAGACAGTCATTGGTAAACTGATAGACACTGATCAAACAGGCTACGTCCCGGGTTGGAATATAACTGATAATCACAGGAGATTGCATCATATTATTAATCAAACAAAGGAGGACCCAGGTGAATTGGCAATAGTTTCACTAGACACAGTCAAGTCCTTCGATTCAGTAAGATGGCCCTGGCTGATCACGACTTTGAAAGGCTATGGAATGGGACCGGGGTACCGCAGGTGGGTGAAAATGTTATACACCTCTCCGATTGCTAGGGTTAAAACGGGCGCCATCATATCAGATAAATGGCAACTACGCAGGGGCACTAGACAGGGCTGCCCGTGGTCGCCCATGTTATATATACTAGCGTTGGAACCATTGGCCGTCTGTCTAATACGAGGAGATAGGTATCTGTACTGCGGGTGGTCTGCATCTTGTTTCTTTATATGCTGATGACATACTGTTGTATCTGCGCTACCCAGAAGAGAACATGCAATACATTCTGGAAGTGATGGAGCAATTTGCCGCCATAGCAGTTAACCCAAGAAGTCTAGCATGTTCCCCCTGGGGAGATACAGATTCGTCCTACCCAGGGGCTTGCCGATATTACCAATACCCTGGCGCACCAAGTCGTTCCAAGACCTCTGAATTGACATACATCATACGGCAGGAGAAGAACATACACACAATACGCTAAAGGCAGTAGAAGGAATTCAAAATAGCATGGGATTTTGGTCCAGGCTACCCCTGGATATGATGGGGAGAGCTGCTCTGCTTAAGATGGTAGTCTTGCCCAGACTGTTGCATTTCTTTGTAAATATCCCGTATGTGATCCCGAGGCGCTTTTTCGCTAGTGTCCACAGCTTGTGGAGGGGCTTTATTTGGGGCAACTCCAGGAACAGGGTGGCCCTTTGGAAATGACAGAACTCTTGTGACAGGGGAGGGATAAACCTGCCGAATTTTGTGCTATACTATTTGGCAGGACAGCTGCAGTATGTGGCGAGATGGCTGTCCGAGGAGGAGACGGCAGAAACCAGGATGCTGTGCGGTGAACCAGCTCCCTTCTTCCTTAGAGAAGTGGTGTGGCTGTCCAAACCAAAGGTTCTAAAGATGGCGAGGCTGTTAATACTTGGCTGGGAGATGTGGCATAGGACATGGCAGATGGCGGGATACCCGGCTCCGTTCTCTTATGCAGGTGACGCTAGCAGCACTATGTGGAGAAGATCCCCAACTGATACAAGGGGTCCGTAGGTACTAGGAACCAATGGGCCTGGCCACCCTGGGAGACATAAGGCAAGAAGGGGAGGCAATGGAGTTCCAGAGACTGAAAGAAGACACTGGGGTGCATAAGGAGCAGTATATAACCTACATTAGAATTGTTAAAAGAGTGCGAGTGAAGTGGCCAGTGGCGGTGCTCACTGACCAACCAGATGCCACCATGGAGACGATGACATTTCAGAGGGTGGGCAGGAGATATCCCGTATATATGAGCTGTTGGGAACTAAGGTGGGGAAGGAATTGTCCCAATTGAGACAACTTTGAGAAGAAGAGGTGGGAGAGCCCATGTCGGATGGACTCTGGGATAGAGCCTGAAGATATCATTAAAAAAGCATCCCGGCACGCAAGGCTCCAGCAGATCCAATTTCATGTCACACATAGAGCATGCCTCATCCCTAGTAAGATCGCCAGGTTTGGTGGCCAGACGACTCAGAGATGCGCTAGGTGTGGGGAGGAGGAGGCTGGGTTGCTACACATGTTCTGGGCCTGCCCAGAGGTGGGAAGATTGGTCAGAACTGAAGACACGCTTAGCAAGAAACGGGATTCTGCTGGAGGTGGAGTTGGCCTAGGCCACGCAACATAAGACACATTAGCAAAATGAAAGACCTAGCATACATCCTGGCCAAACGAAGGATAGCAATGTGCTGGAAGGTAGCCCAGAGGCCAAGGATAGAGTTGTGCGGGGCTGACCTCTTGAAATGGGCCGAGGCAGAAACGGCTGCTTGGTTTGACGCAGTTTGTAGGGGAGGGGAGGAGGAGGTAGGACGCCTAATTGAATGGAGGCAGATAGTGGCTACTAAGCCCCCCCCCCCACCTCCAGTCCGATCAGAGTGATGCTGATACGGATAACGAGATGACGATAAACCCGCCTGAAGAATCACAGGCTGATGACATGGACATATTGGCTCAAGTTAGGGGGGTGGGAGGGAGTGGGACTGAAGAACGCAGTTTGTAATGTTATGCTGTTAAACCTGAATATGGAAGTCCCAATTATTCTAATGTTTGGTGTGTTGTTATAAAAAAAAATTGTTTAAAAACAAAAAAAAGTAGAAAGAACTATGCAACTATTTAGAAACTGCAAGGAGCCACAAATTCAGCGAATTGCCCGCATTAAGAAAGCGAAGCAAAGATATCAAAACTGGCTATTTAGCCACAAAACCACCTTACTACAACGTGATGCCGAGTCAATGATGAATGCACTCGCAAACAGAAATCCGAGTGCATTTTGGAATTATCTAAATGAAACAACAGCACCACAAGAAGCACTAATCAGTAACATGGTCTCGGAAAAAAAAGTGGATTGAACACAATATGGCAATGTTCCACGAATGCTGGAGAAACGTCAGATGTAAATCTACCATCTCTGAGCCAGTGGGCTATCAAAATAGAAAGAGGACATTGCACTAAACATCAAGAGACTTAGTGAGTCAAGAGCCCCAGGCCCTGACGGGCTCACAAATCCTTAAACGGTATCCAGAACATTAGACAATTATTTTTTTTGTTGTTTGATTCGATACTGTAGGATACCGACATCATGGAGGAGCGCAATCGTGTTACCAATATTAAAAAAAGAATTACGAACTGATCCAAAGAACTACCGCCCGATTGCGCTCCTCGACGTAGTTGGGAACATCTTCGCTACACAGCTCCGGGCCCACTTGCTAAAATGGATTCAAGCTTCAACCAGATAGAATCCGCGTCAATCTGGATTTGTGAAAGGAGTGGGATGTGGTCTGAATTTAACAATAATAAATCGGCTAAAGATGGAGGCTATTCGCAAAAAAAATTCAAATGATAAATAATTCTACTTGCCGTTTATTGACCCATCACACGCATTTGACAGTGTCAATCGCGAAATGCTATAGTCTAAACTAGTCAAATTGCAAAGTCCAGGGAGTCTGCTTTGCCCCATTAAAGATCTACATTGTGAAACCAAAATTAAGATAAGACTCGACAGTGCCGGAACCTTGACCGCGCTTATAAAGACCAAAATAGGAGTAAAACAAGGATGCCCACTTGCGGCAACACTATTCTGTCTGTTTCTTTCAGACATTGGCGATACACTGGGTGCTGTAAACTTTTTCACCACAAATTAATGGCCACGAGATCGGCTGGTTGCTTTATGCGGATGATATAGTCCTGTTGACTCCCTCCAATCGGACTAAAACGGAAACTGACTGCCTTGGAAAAATACATTGTTATCAATGAACTTAAAATGAATCCATCCAAATCAAAATAAATCCATCCAAATCTGAAATTCTCATCTTGCAAGACCTCACTGGAAAGAAAAAAAGGGTTGTCGTGGCAGCTGAATAACCCTTGAAATGTGTGAATAAAGCAAAATATCTTGGCATGTGGGTTAAAAGTAACCTCAACGATAGCCCCTGGACAGAAAGTTTGAAACAAAAATGTAAACAACTTGCCTGCCAAGGATAAATCATCAACATGAAATATGGGAAATTTTCCCTAAAGCCGGCGATGGCTCATTATAACCAAAAGGTGATGCACAGCCTTATACATGGCACAGAGTGTGTGCTAGGAGAACCCTTCACACTGTGGGCCCAGCTGGAGAACATTTACTGGAGTCGAATTTGAAAACTCAGTAAGGCACTTCCAATAATCTGCCGTCGCTATGAACAAGGCCTGGTGTTAATCAACGCTAGAGTAGCATGGAACATGCTATCCATGTAGAGGAAGATCATTGTTGAAAATTAAGCTCCACAGTTGGACATTCTCGCTGACCTTGAAAAAGGTAGCGAAGACTCTGTTCCAACGAAATTGATGTTGTCATGCGAAAAACACCTGACAGATATAAACACGGATTGTGAAAAACAAACCAAATCTAATAAAAAAATAAAAGCTCTGGGATCTAGATTGGGCAACCACAGTCGACAGGTGAAATCAATATGGATGGATGGAAGACACTGCAAAAGAAGAGAAAGGCCGGAACACTACCGCAATGTCTGGAGAAATCACCAAGTATGAAATATAGAACCACATACATGAAGTTTCGGCTCAACCTATTCGACACAAAAGAGAGCTTAAGGCTGAGACACAAAAGATGACTCGAACCGAAGCTGCCGGTTTAGTAAAAACAGCAATGAAACCCTGAAACATCGACTCTATACTGCCCAGGGCTTAGGTCAGTGCGAACAAATTATTTAGGAACGATTATAGCGGAGAGTCCGTTGCTCGGTGGTGAAGATTGGTGGGCGATGTTTGCGAACTCAAAGAGTAAACTGTCGTACGCCTTAATGAACTTTCTGGATAAAATGAGTTCTTTGCCCTTAGGGAAAAATGAGGAACATTGAATTCCTGAGCCCTAAGGAATAAGTGGTACGATGCATGCAATATGATGGACGATGTGAGTTTAGCACTGGGCAACATTATGAAAACTTGCGATGGTTCTGGCATGATGATATTGCTGTTGGTTGCTACTTTTAGATGCTATTTTTAAAAAGATTATAAACTAAATTAAAAATGAATAAAGAGCCAAAACTTTAGCCCACTGCTATAGATCCTCTGTTCTCTGCACCCGATTTGCAGCTGCACTAGTTGTTGTTTATATCCTATGTTGTAACCATCAGGCAGTAATGTCAAGCATTCAATAAAGTAAAGTGTAGGGTATGCCAATTAGAAACCCCTTTTCCTCCCCTTATCAATAACTCGGGTGCCCCAAAACAACAGGTGGTATTCAGCATGTACAAATACATAGTCCCCAAACCAAATCGTGTACCCGTATTTTTACTCCGTTAAGCCCCTCCCATCACGTGCTGCCTCCTGTCACTTCTACCTAAGCCCTCGCATGTCGGCTGCCTGCTTTACTTAGCCTCTTTTTACATCAAATTAAGCTCATAGACGTAACTCACTCAATCTTTACTCCAGCTCCTCCTTAGGGTGCCCTTACTGCCATCCACTACTCCCTCACTACCTAGTTCTTGCATTTCTAATTTTTGTTATTTACACCCTTTCACTCGCCCAAGAATGGCCCCCAAGCGACTCCTATTCCCGCGTTCACTCTTCTAAGTTGTACCCCATTTATTCTCTCAACTTCAGATTTTCCTTATTTGCAGCCCCGCTCAATCATTCGTTAGTTTCTTCCTTTACTGACTCGACATTCCCCTCCCTGCTCCGAAATCCTACTGCCCCTCGCTATTAACTTTCTCCCCTGGACCTTCTCCCGACTCTATACATCCCCGTAGCTCTCACTTGTCTTCGTTGTCAGACATTGCAGCACTTCACTGTACAGCGTGCGCTCCTATGTACTTCTTTGACACACTAGCGCGTTCCGATTACGTCAGTAAAAGGAAAGGACCTAAAGTTGCCCTAAGTAGAAGACTGGCGCAGAGCTACCATTAAATGCCCATCCTTCCTATCACTGCCGCAAACCGGCGATGAAACGCCTTTGAACGTAATGACGTTGTTAGACGGAAGCACGAGCCCAGAACTTGTGTACGGTTTCCATGGTTACGGTCGACCGAAAGCGAGAAGGTGAGTAATTTATGCAAGCTTTATTTTTTATTGTTAGGTGCAATAAGCCATTTGAGCAAAGATACAAATGCCAGAATATTCAGCTCGCATGTCCATACCTTGCGGTAGACTGTTAGTCTTTCCTCGGCCAGTGTTCTTCATACTCTCCAAAACGTGGGTACACGAAAGATACGCTTTGCAATATTGTCTGATCTACCGAAGATATTTTTGGAAAATTGCGCATAATCTTACATTATCTGTATGTAGTGATCGAACGAGGAGGACTGCAGTTAGTATATAACCACAGTAGCATGGTTGCCAACTACATAAAAAAAAATAGGGAGACAGTTTTATGTTGACATGTTTCAAAAGTTTTATCCAAATACACATTTTGAAGCATACTGAGCAAGCAACATTGGGCACAAATATCTCGATTCAAACTTCAGTTTAGATTTGGGCTCTCCACCTGGAAATATTTCGGAAATACAGCGGCATATATATGCATTTTAAAACACCATGGGCGAGTAGTATTAGTTCAAAATTGAAAGGACATCATTGCCATGTGTGTTTATTTTCCATTAGCTGGTCATAGTAACCTGTTTATATTACTGCCAGCTAGCACAGCGGCGCTCTTTTCAAGGAGTTGGTACAATGTGATCATTACGTTTATACACAGATAACAAACACATCATGACCAGATTCCGTTATGCTCAATTAGTAAGACAAGGCCACATTGTTTTTATGATCTTTAAGAAAACTAGGTTATTGTTGGAACGTGCTGATCCCAACTATAGAGTTACAACGTGTAGTAGCAATTTGTCAAATCACCATATAAAAATATAGTTTGATTGTACAAAGGAGTGCTATTATATTTCATCATACACATATAATTAGTACTCAGTTACAATATGACCATATTTTCCATATAAACGTTAAGGAAAGTCCTTATTTCATTAAATAAGGCAAGCAAGATTCAAGCTACCCTCCTTCTTGTGAATATCTTTAGTCACCTGTGCTCATAATGCAGGTATACTGCAATGGACCTCAACTCGTATTTCTGGTAAAAGACATTCTTTTATTTCTGGTAAATTCACCTAATAAAACCACATGAAGTATACAGAATTCTTAGACATCAACTTAAATAACACCTGATCCACAAAAATCAACAATCGCAACATTTCACATACATCAAACTTTCACAGTACGCTATTCTCAAAATATCTGCCAGCTGATGAGTCAAGCTTGCTCATTAAAGTGCAATTTGGGGTTAATAACTGAAGTGCCTTTTGTGAAATCAACATTATTCTGTTCACAAATAGATGTTTTATTTTTAACAGTTGTTCATATTGGTCCATATGGGTATGGGAACACTACCAAGGGCGGTTATTTTGCAGAGATCAATCACTATGCTGATATACTTTGGTGGTAAACATGTTTTTTGAGTACACAGGAGAAGTCAACAAATGAGATCATTTTATTTTTTCTTTCTAAAATTGGTTTATGTGTTCAAGCACATACTCTTTGGTTCCGCTTTTGTGAGGATGTTTCTAGAGAAAAAGATCTGTCAACACAGGGGGTTCGATCCCTTTAAAAAGATCCACCCATCCACAGTGATCTTCTTTTTAGATCTTTGTACTAGTTATATTGAATATATCTGTATTGATCTAGTTTTGGGGAGAGGGTTGTTGACATCTCTGTCCTTTAAAGGGCCGAGGGTGACCATGATCCTCTAATACTAACACTAACAACCACACATGGCAACATTGTTCTATTGAAGTGAAGTGTACTAGTTAGTACACCATGGATACATGGTTGCCAACATCCTTGTCAGACCAAGACTTCAATAGAACAATTCTAAAAATCTAAGAACAAATGAATTGAATGAAACTACTAATATTATATTTATTTGATATCTACTAATAGAGATTAGATAAATTATTTCTACAAAGACGACAACCAAAACTACCAAATTTCCATAAGGACAGTCAAATTAACATGATATAATTATTTTTCAGGGACCGCCATTTAAAAATATTCACCTTTTGAAGCAGTGATCATAGAATTTAGAAGAAATATTATGAAGTAGAACGTTATATTTTTTAGGCATATATGGCCCTGAGGAAACTCTGTTTGAATGAAACACGTGTCAGCTCTAAACGTATGTTTATTTTGTTGCCCCCATATTTTGCTTACACTGTTGGCCTAAATTAGGCCCCAAACTCATAACTTGATTCTTTGCTTCAGGCCCAATACCTACAATATGGTTTTGGTCCAAACATATTTGTTTGTTTTCTTGGAAATAAGCAATTTCTTTGTTTCTTTGTTCACCCAGGATTTTGGTTAATGTTGGCCGAAATTAGGCCCAAAATTCAAAATGTAGTTCTTGGCTTAAGGGCCAATCCCTCTGCTGTGGTTTTGATCCAAATGTATTCTTTTGTGTTCCCCAAAATACATCGTGTTATTACAACTACAGTTGTCTTAAAAGGTGTACATGATATTCAGTTTTAATACAAGTTAGCAAAGCGCATATGACTATAAAAGTTTAGTTCTCAATTTTTCACATTGATAGGGTATGATGCCATTTTCCTGTTTATATTGCCAGCTACACATATCCAGTACCGCACCGATCAACCGGCAGAATTCCTGTGTGTTGACAAGCACCTTTTCATTAGGATTCACCGAAGCAAGTCTCAATACTGACCCAGAGCCTCTGGCCCCTCGAGCGTCACCACGCAACAGACACCTAATTTTCTAACCTTGATAAAGACCTCTAGATGGTCGAAACACGTGTCAGCACTTTTGGTGATTAATTCTTAAAAGATAATTAAAAAACCCATGATGAGATCGCTACTAGAAGCGTGGACTATACCTATGAAAACTTACAGTGAACTCAGCAAGCGCTTATAAGGATCTGTACTGGCGCCATCCATGTAGGAACCCAACACAAACCTACACATAAATATCCTTTCACAGTGCTGAGCCATGCCCTAGCCCACACCCCATTCTAAGTAAATAATTAATATTGATTATTGTTTGACAACAGTAAAGGCCATTATTATCTAGCAAGCAAGATTGAGCCAGAGATAGAGACATATTTATCAATTGCCATCCCAGGTCTGGTAAGAGTGCTAATAAGAAAACGTTGCTTGAGAATGTTGCCATTAGTTGATGTTTTAGCAAGCTGGAATACAGAGCACTTGGACAAATGTACAAGGTGCTCATAACATAGAGAAGGCACCATGATATGATATTATATGGCATTTATAATATGCATATACACAAGTATTTCAAGGCGCGATGAGGCAAGGGAGGGAGAACAAAGGGAGGACAGACAACGGTCCTACTAGGCCAAGTATCATTCAGATCACTTAAGTGCATGGGATGAGGGAAGGGTGAAAGCGCGAGGGGGGAGGGGGAAGGGACAGTGCAGTACATGGGAATAGAATAATAACAATAAATAAAAGTAATGAGCAGCAAGTGCAAAGGTAAGTGCAGACGTCAAGTGCTGGTAGTGGGACTGTAGGGATACAGAAACAGTCTCCAAGTGCGGGGGTTGCAGGCAGGCAGTGCAAGTGTGTGTGACTAGCAGGGGAGGGACCTTGGCCCTAGATCAGAGGTTGGCCAGGTAACTAGTGCAGTTTCAGTTTCAGTCAGGAGGTCAGCAGGGGAGAGGAGGAGAAAAAGCAGAAGCAAAGAGAAAGGTTTGAGGTGCTTCCAGAACCAGAGATGGTTCTCCACAAGTTTCAGGGAGGCAGGGAGGCTGTTCCAGAGGGGGGCCCCAGCCGAAGAAAGAGATCTACCAGCAACTCGTTGCTTGGAGAAGCGACTGACCCTGAGGGAGTTGGAGGCGGATGAGGGAAGAGCTCGAGAAGGAAGATATTTAGGAAGAGAGAGATGAAGTTATTGAGGTCCCAGGCGGCCTTGTGGACAATGCAAAGGGTTTTGAACTTAATCCTCGCAGCCACTGGGAGCCAGTGCACAGATTTCAGTCCTAGAGAGACTTTCTATTGCACTTTCTATTGACCAGTCCATTGTATGGTAAACCTCTAAGGCTATATTTAATTCCAATTGTTCAATCTTTTCCAATTTGCTCATGTTTGGAATTGGTTCAATTACTTCCACCCGCCGTGTTATGAACTGAGCTTTCGAACTGTGAATTTCCTTTAACATTCATGAAGTTGACATCATAATGAGCTTTTATTTTTGCTGTCAGGTTCTAAAGTAATTGTGCTAATGACACCAAATGGTTCCACAGTGATGTACCCTGCATCAGATTAGGATGTTGTGACACGAGGGAACAACTTTATTGATGAATTTATGGGCCCAGATTCTGAACAATACTTGTTTTTATCCATTTTTAGGTTGTTTTACAAATTAGTGCTCTTCAATGCCTGTAAGTGCTACTTCACCACCCAAAAAAAATCAAATGAAATACTCATCATACATTTTAAAATGCTTTTTGTAATTTGTTGCACACAATACCCCATACTTTGAGAAAGACACCTCTTCCTGACGCTTACAAATATTTTACCAGGTAGCTCTCATTCGTGGTACATATTTATTTGTTGTTGTTTTTGTTTTTTAAATTAACTTTTTATTAAGTTTTCAAACAGTCCAACACGAAACCAGGCCAAAGGCACGGTACATGCTCAAAATAAACATCTAACGCAGGTCATTAAACTCACTGCCCGCCTTCGCTCAAAACCTCCCCCCCAGGTGTAGGTGTTCTTCTCTTTTTGACGCAGATAAGTCCCAGTAATTCCAAAATTATTTCATCTCGGGTTATGGTATAACCTCCCGATCCATGGTCACCCACCAACCGTTCTCTCAGATCCTTCCCCTCTGCTGGCATTTGCAACAGCTTGAGTATATCAAGCGTACATCTCTCCATGTTCAGCTCAGCCCTTCCACTACTACCTCTGCTTCCGAAGACATGTACCTTTTCCAGAATTCACCATATTCTGCTTCAAAACTCACAACCCCACCTTGAATAGCCACGGTTACCTGTTCCATTACATAGATATTCTTAGCAGTGTTAATCCATTCTCTCTTTCCTGGGAGCAACACCATCTTCCAATGCATCGCCAAACACACCCTTCCTGCTAATAACAAATGTACCAGATGTGGGGGACTATTGTACTCCCCCCACACCTCCCTCTCCTCCAATCTAAATAAAACCAACAGTGGAGTCTTATCCCGAGGAACCCCATCTAGTTCCTTAATCCATCCTAGTACTTCATCCCAGAAGAACTGCACTCTCACCCAGCCCCACCACATGTGCCAGTAATCTGCCCACACTCCACACTTTTGCCAGCATAGAGGGCTAACCCCTTAGTATGTTTTTGAAAGTCGCACTTGGTCATACTGCCACTGGTGTAATAACTTAATTGCATGAAGTTTGTACTGGCATGCGATCGACACCTTAAAGGCCCTACGGCACATTTTATGCCACTAAAGCACTAGCAATTCCAGACCCAAGTCCCTTTGCCATGGTTTCAGCAGCTTCTCTGTGTTTCCCTTTCCTGCCTCCACAAATTCCCCATAGAGGGAGGAAATCAACCCTGTCATCTCCATTCTAGTGTCCAGGATTCTCTCCATCGGGGCGAGGTCCTTCTCTATTCTTTTGCTCCAGACTGCCACTGTGATCTCTCCCTTCAACTGCAAATAGGAGAACACTGACAATTTACCTATCCCCAATGCCTCTTCTAAATCCCTCTTCTAAATCCACTGCGGGAATAAACGGACTGTTTTTCCACAGTTGACCTACACTCTGTAAACCTGCCTCAAACCAGCTTTGAAACCTTTCCGGATTCGGGATAGCGTCCTCACACCCGGTACCCACAGATGGCTCATTGGGGAGGGCCATGTCCGGGCCTTGCAGCCAGATGCTCCAAATTACTCCTAGAATAGGATGTTCTCAAAGTTTTCACGGGAGCTGCCCCCTTGGCACCCAAAGCCATTCAGCCAGAGTAGGTATGCCCTTTGCCCCCTTAAACGAGGAATAAAAATTCGAAGTTAGGCAGCTTTTTAGTATACGTACAGGTTCGGGAAACCCACACCTCCTCTATCCTTTGGGACCACAAGGACCTCACACGCCACTCTAGCCTTTTTCCCCTGCCACAAAAAAACACAGAAGGTGCCCTTACACTTCCCGAAAAACAATGATTCGGGGATCTGAATCGGTATCATCTGGAACAAATACAAGATCTTGAGGAGGAACATCATCTTTATGGCATTAAGTCACCCTAGGCAAGAGACAGTTAACTTATTCCACTTCTCTAGGTCCTCAAATAACTTTGAAATTAGAGGAAGAAAATTCCACATGTTACTTGTGATGGTAATTCGCAAATATTGCAACGTATCCATACTAATCCTCATCCCTAGGGGGACCAATCATTCCACATCTCCTTCTCCTGTTTGACCCAATGGGAATAGAATGGACTTCCCCTTATTGATCTTAATCCCTGACAACCTTCCATATTGTTCGATCAATTCCACTGAGACTGAGGTTAACGGGTTCCATATATGCAAAATCATGTCATCTGCATATAATCCCATTTTGTATTTCACCCCGTCCACAGCTATCCCTTCCACTCGCTGATTGTCCCTCAGCTTCTGGGCTAAAGACTCCAAAGAGAGAGCAAATAAAATTGGCGAAAGGGGGCAACCCTGCCTCGTCCCCTGCCCCAGTTCAAACCAGCACGAAAAGCCCCCACAAGCCCTCTGTCAGGGCTGGCTGGAGTAGGTGGTCTGGTAGCAGAAAAAAGAGCAGGAAAGGGTCTGTACATAGAATAGGAAGCTGTTTTCTAAGGTATAAACATTGTTGGTTGCCCAAGTCAAGATGGAGAGAAGAAAACCTTATCTGATTGGTTTAAGGAACAGTGGTATGTTTGCTTTGTCTGATTGGAGGAAGGATAATGGGTTGGATTCTTGGGAGGTGAGCAAGATTCTAAACTGCCTTTCATCCATAGTAATTCAGTGGCTGGTTGTACATTTATTAAGCTCCTTAACTAAGGCCTTTTCAGAGTTCAGAAAATCCACTAAGAAAAACGATTGCAGTGTCTGTGAGAACTTGAAGACATTAGGTGGGATTGTTCCTTTAAAAGTTTATAGACTTTTCACAGAGAATTTTCGATACTTAAGGAATTTAATTGACTTGAAGCTATTTTATGATTATACAGTGAGTGAACTATTTTAACACTGTTGAAAGCAATAAGAAAGGAAGAAATAAGACTGCGCGATAAGTTTGTAATGTTGTTTTCTGCGTGATAAAATTTCAAACGGCATTAGCGCGAGCGCGAGTCTTCGCATCTTCAGCAGCGTCATTCATGGGTGTGCGCATGTGCGGTGAGCGATAGTGCGCGTGTCCAAATGAACTGTGCACGAGATTGTTTTTAGCGCGAGTACAAGTGTTCATGTCTTTAGCAGTGTTGCGTATAAATCGCGCGTGTGCGGTGAACGATAGTGCGCAAGTCCAAATGAACTGTGCGCGAGATCGTTTTTAGCGTGAGTACAAGTTTTCACGTCTTTAGCAGCATCGCGTATAAATCGCGCGTGTGCGGTGAGCGGTAATGCGCATGTCCTATTGAATTGTGCGCAAGATTTTTTTCAAAGTAGAGCGCGGGTGCGATCTGAACTAAGAGCGTGTACTTGAATTTTAAGCGCGGGTCGAGTAAAGAACTAGCGCAAGGTTTTTTCTGAGTTTTGAACGCGTGTTGTTTAAAAAGTACGTGTGCGTGTTTATTTTTCTCGTCGAATATGCATGTGTGAATTATAATCTCATGCGTGGGAGGAGCTGCATTCAAGAAAGTTAAAGAATATTCATTTTCACATAACATTTACACTAAAAGGAGATTCTATACTACAAGAAAAACTGCATTCATTTAAGCATCTAGGTTCAGACTTTACAGAGCTTAATGTAATGAAGCAAAAGTGAAGAATATCCAAGACTGTTAAACACTTGCAAGAGTCATTCACTTTAGAGTTCTAAAGAGACTATTAATGGCATTGTGGCAAGTTTCCTTAAGAGAACCACAACAGTTTTTAAGGGTTTTCAACATGAATTTATAACCTCTATGTCATAACAGAGGTTAAAGAGGTAAAGAAGTTAGTATATGTTAAAAAAAATATTTTAAGAAAATAAATTTACATTATGCATAAGTAATAAAGCGTATTTGTTTTATCAGAGATACCAGAGCCTACCAGAAGGTTGCAGTGCAGCAGTATCTCGTTTGCTATTTTCTCCACTTCCCCTTTCCCTTTCTTGGGGTTTTCAGCTCAGCTTTTATTTTAGGGTTGAGAGGTGAACTCCTGGTGAGGGTCTGTGGGGCCAGCATCAGCTCCTGCGGAATTCCGACAAGCCGGACCCTGACACCCTTGGGCCTGAATATACTGCTGTGATTCCCTGTAGGAATTTGTCTCCCAAACCATACTTGAGAAGAACTGCCTTAAGAAAGCCCCACTTAACTCTCTCAAAGACCTTCTCTGCTTCCACCGACAGGAGAGTGGGGTCTCCTCCCCCATCTCAAGCACTATTGATCAAATGCAAGGATTTCCTCATGGTATCGACTCCTTGGCGTCCCCTTGTAAATCCCACTTGGTCCGGATGGACCAGCCATGGCATATACACTTCCAACCTCGAGGTCAAGATGGGGTGAATATCTTTGCATCGATACAGAGGGGCAAAATCAGGCGATACGACCCATAAGCCCAGGGGTCTCTACCCTCTTTGGGTATTACCAAAGTAAGAGCCTGGACGAATGACTTGGGCACTCGGCTGGTCTCCAGGATGTTGTTAAACAGTTCAACCTGGAATGTGAGTACGCACTCGCGAATGATTTATAAAAACCAGAGGTGAATCCATCTTCACCTGGCGCTTTTCTGAGCTGCAGTCGCTCAGTCACGCTCAGAATCTCCGCCCCACGTAATGGGCTCGTCCAACCCCCTCGCCTCCTCCGGAGTCAGTGTAGGTAGAGGGAGCTCTCTTAAACAACTTTCTATTTCCTCCACATCTGGTTATCCCCTTCTTTCGTATAAACACTCATAAAAGCAGGCAAAGGTCTCCAGAATCCCCTCAGATGTCACCTCTAACATGTCGCTCTTGCCTCACACTTCAGATACACACAAACATAGGCATGCGCCGGACCCGGACGGAATTGTGAATGATGACAGGAGCAGCGCTTGGACGTAGCTGCGAGTGCTGAAATGCACCACGCTTCAAAGGGACTGTGAGTGATAGCCTGCGTGAGCAGCTGGAAAAGACTGTCAGTACCTACCACTGCCACATCTGGATGGAGTAGCCTTGGTTGGCTGATGCCACGTATGGACTGGAATGAGAATGCTACGGCCAGTTTTGGATGGACTCACAAACGCTTGCTTGCCCCGCATACAGACAGGTCTGTCGGAGCTGGGCAGGGGGCGAACTTGGGCACAGTTATGAATAAGGGTGGGCGCCAAATGTGGAAGGGACTAGGGGTGTCGGCCGGTGTCGGATCTGGATGGAGCCTGAATCTTGATGGAGGCGCGGAGATGCTTGCGTGCCCCACCTCGAGGGAATATGTAGGTTTAGCACTTCACTTCCAGGCAGCAATGCCAATTAACTAATCCACTAACAATTTTACCCTTCTGCATACACCTCTCAAACTCTAACCAAACACAACCGCAATCCTATAACACAACAATCTGCCCAAAACATCACTAAACTGCAACAACAAACAAACCACACATAGACCCGCACAAAAGCACACCACGGCTACCGACTGGAAAACACCCCAAGCCCAGCGAACGGTGCTAAGCGGGTTGAGGCACATCACTGCCAACGGCACATCACTGCTCTCTTGCACTTTTCCCACTTACTCCCACTAACTCCCACTAACTCACCACGCCAGGGGACCACTCCGGTGGTGATAGTGCGCGGTAAAAATATCCTTAACATTAACATTTACCCGTCCGCCCGCTGCCCCCTCAGGTGTGCCGCTAGCAGTGCATTCGCCTTATCCCCCTTTTCGTAATATTTCTGATTCAGAAACGGGAGCTTACGAATTATCCTGCCTTCCTCCAGCAACCTCAATTCTTCCCTCTTTTCCCTCACTTCTGCTACCCATTCTCCCACCTCACCGTCTGATACCTGTATCCGCCTTTCCAGGGCCCCAATCTCTGTATGCAGTTTATTTTCCAGGAAAGTTCTCTCCCTCATTTTCCGGGCTCCCTCTATGATCAATAAACATCTCCAAGTTGCCACACCATACCTCGATCTAGCTCCCCCGTATTGTTAAGGAGAAAGAATTCCCTAATCGCCCCTTCGAACTCCTCCCTGAACATCAGATCCTTCCATGGGTATTTGTTACATCTCCATCTAGAGGACTTAACCCCGGCCATGTCAAGTCCAAGGAAACCATGTCAGGGTCCAACCAACTAATCGGGTGAATCTCCGATCCCTACGGCACCTCCCACAGCTCCCTTGAAATACAAAGATAATCAATATGGGTAACGGTGCCATGAGGTGGAGAGTAGTAGGTAACTCCCCTCTCCTGAGGATGGAAGAAGCGCCACATGTCCCGCAGCCTTTGTACATCCAAGCTTGCCTGTAAACCATTGCGTTCCACCCCAGGAGTTTTATGTTCCGCTTATCCCATGGTTCGTCTTTCTAAGCTGAAAGCCGCCCACATATTGAAGTCCCCTCCCAAAATGAGGTGTCCTGCTCCCTCGCTCATCACCTTTGACAGCATTATCTTAAACCATGTAATCTGGCCCTGATTGGGGGCATACAATGTCGCAAAGGTAAACCTTATTCCCTTTATCAGACCAGAAATCAACAGAGCCCTCCCATCTACGCTGTTCCAAACCTCCAAAAACTCCATCTGGAGCTGCTTATGGAGCAAGACGCCCACCCCCCATTTTCTGTAGTCTCCTGATTCCCCAATGTACATGCCCAATGAGACTACAGTGACTTAATCTGATTGAATGAGCATCATTTAAAAAAATGTTCTTCCTAAAAAATGCTTAAATTATATGTATTTCTAACTGTAATATTGTGAATTCTTAATATGAGTTATTGGTCTGGTATTCCAGACAAACGATAGTGCGTAGGGGACGCGAGTTCCCGATTTGGGAACTTTTTTTTTGTTCTGTATCTAGCTCAACCTAGGTGTCAAGGTTGCATATCTCTCCTCTGCACCTTAAAATTCATTACTGAATCATTAATTTTTCTGATAAATATCATTCCCAATACTTTAACTCTTTAACAATAGGGTGTGCTTCTACAAGTCCACATTTCTCCTTGCACTACAGGGAACCTTCCTTTCTTCTCCCCGGAGAAATCTGTTCTCTTGTAGGAAGAGAACGTCTATCTCCAACCTCTGAAATTCTCTAGCGGCCAGGGATAATTTCTTCGGACATTTGAGTCCCTTCCCATTTAATGTGCAGATCTGCAAGCGGTCCTCCTTTCCCCCCTCCTTCACGTCTGCCATTGCCATGTTACCACCACATCCAATTGTTCACTCCCCTTCTAGACGGAGGAATCCTTACTTGAGTCATATCATGTTCCATCAACAAAAACTCTACACCAGGACCCCCACCCCTCCTTCTTCCCATTCCGACCCCCTTGCCCCTGCGGCACCCGGTTCTTTCCAGTTAACATCACTGGTCGAACACCAGACCACCAGTAGGACCCCGACATCTGGCCCGCCTCCAGATTCTCCTCTAATAACTAAGCCTACTCCGCTGCCCCCAGTTCCTACCCTGAAAGCCCTGAAACTCCCTCCACTCTTCCCCTTCTTCAGCACATGGTGCAATCACCCCCCACCCTCGGGCCTAAAATCGAGACCCTCCACCCACAAGGTGACTCAATAAGAGCCCATCTAACCGGTGAAAATAAACCAAAGTACATTATCTGACCATCAAATACCACACCAATACGAGATTTTCAAGCATCTGCCACAGGTAAGGTGTTCAGTTTCCTGAATTTCCTCGACCCTGGGACTCTTTGCCTATTGGGCCCCTTTATACGCCACTGTTTATCTTCCACTTCCTTCAATCCATTCCCAGGTGCAGCCTCCTCCCTTCCCGTCAGTTCTCCTGTAACCCTGTTAATGTCATCCTCTGTGACCAGTTTGTAACTGTAACCCTCCACCTCAAAGGAGATGGAGAAAGGGAAGCCCCATCTATATCGCACACTCTTCTCATTGAGCCATTTCAGTGGAACATAGATGCCTTTTAGCCAGAGTCAGAGTAGACAAGTCTTGAAAGACAGTGATTTTGACCTTGCCCAGCATCACCGGACCTATTGCACTCACCTTTTCCAGTATCTTAAACTTTTCTGGGTAATTATGAAAATTTGGACTGACCTCGGACCCCTACTTACCCCTTCCGCCCTGTGCACTCTAACAATGTTTGGCTCATCAATAGTATCATCTCCAAAGAGGAGTTTTGCCTCCCTTTTCAGGTATTCTGAGGACTCTCAGATTATTCCTTCTTTTTTTATTCTCAAAATCTTTAGGGTGATTTCCATTCCCCTTCTCTCCAATTCAGCCATTTGCATGTCCATTTGAGTTTCTAATGTGTCCAAGGACGACTGGTTATTTTCCACTTCTTTCAGTCTCTCGTCCATTTTGTCAATTCTGGTATTATTTTGTCCAATTTACCTCCATCTGCTCTCATCCCCCTGATCTCCTCGAGTAGCACAGCAATGTCCCTTTTTCTCAACATTGTGTCTTCTCCCGCTTCCGACATGTTCCCCAGTATGGGCCCCCTCTCGGGCTCCTGATGTCTTAGATATTCAAACCGCCACAGCCATGTCTTACAGTCCATATAGTATGGGATACTGTCATGCCTGCCAACGGCTTCTCCTCGACCTCTTGTCATTCAGCCCAGCGATCGGCTAGACCGTTCTACACTCGCTGGCGGCTGTTTAATAAACTGCCCGGCAAACGGATACATTGACAATTTCCTGTAGGATTGGTCATGACTTTTATTCAGTTTCATACCTTCCTTATATTTTCCTTTCTTTGCGTAGTGCCTCTTTAAGGAACCTCCGGCATACGCAATAGTCAGCTGACAATGCGTTGGTCATGTGTTACGCGTTGTTCAGCTGATACGTATTTAAACCCGGAAGTTCGGGTGTTCGGCGCTTCTGATCGTCGTTAGTTCTACGCTCCGGAGCCGTTGCTCTTGCTTCTTTCATTGCTCCTCCACGGATTGCTCTGGCTGCTCGACCTCCTATTGAGACGCCGTCCTGGCTGCACATCGTGGCGGTCACCTGACTTTCCGAACTCTGCAACCTCCCGTAGCAGCTCCTACAGTCTTTTCCCGCGGGGCCATTATTCCGGTTGTGACTGCCCCCGCTGTCTTGGTCGCATTACTCTGTGATTGTATCCTGCCTATTGTGGTACCTGTGATTCTCCCCGAGGGGCTGCGCTCCATGAGGGCAATTCTGTAAAGGGCTTCCAGCTTGGTTTTCGGTTCTCCTTCTCCCACGGACTTCCATTATTCCTCATTTCCGAGGCTCTGTTCTTCTCAATTACACATCAAGTGCACTGAGACATTATGGACGCTATCCTGCGTGCACCATCTCGACTCTAGTGTGGCCCTCGTTTCGTGCGGGTTAGGATTTCCCTACTAACCTCCCTTTCCTGGCCGTTGATTAGGATTCTTCTATTTTGGGATTTCTAAAGACTAAACTGGACAGGTTGATTGTTCCTACTTACCCCTACATCTTCAAAGAAAACAGGTCAGTGGTTTTCGAACCGATACATACTGTCATTTTATTTTTATCAGTTCCTGAAATCATACTTGTCTTTTTCCTAATAGGCTGGTGGTTCCTTTATACTTACTCGCCCTTTCCGCTGATTCCTCCCTTGGGCTGTATCCTTAACAGTCAAAGAGTGCCGTCAGTTGGAAGGTCGCTATTCACCTATTACGAGGGACATCGAGTCATCTCCTGAAGACTCTACATGTATCCTTTTGGTAAAATCTACTCTACATGTATCCTTTGATGCTGATATTCTGTACTATTGTGGGTTGTTTCAGTTACCCAAAATCGAATTCTAACAGAATCAGAAGCCTGAAATGGAGGGTTCAGATCCCTTAAATGTACTCACTCAGCTGATTGCTGACCTGAGACAGGAAATGATATCAGCTCAGGATACATTGCGCCACCGTATGGACATGCTGCAAGATTCCATGCACGCATCTCCACAGGGGGTGGCAGGCTTAAATCCCGTGGCCTCGGGTTCGGGTCTCCAGGCCACTCAAAGGGACCCCGTACAGGTGCTCATGCCAGCCCAGTTCCCTTTAGCCCCTCCGGAGAGATTTATGGGGGAACCTAGGAACTTTCGCACCTTTGTAAACCAGTGTCGGCTTCACTTCTTATGTCGACCCAGCTCTTTCCCAGATTTGACCACTAAAGCAGCATTTGTGCTGTCCTATCTAGGGGGAACAGCTGCCGCATGGGCTAATCCTTTGCTCGAATCAAACAGTCCTTTGTTGTATGACTGTGACGCTCTATTATCAGCCATGGGCAAAATATTCGATATGCGACACGCTACCCAGGCTACGGATCTTGAACTATTGAACTTACAGCAAGGCAATCAAAGCTTATTGGCCTACCTTGCTCGGTTCAATCAACTCACAGCAGAAACCCAATGGCCTGAGGACAAGAAGTCCGCAGTCTTCTACAAAGGCTTGTCTGAAGAATTGAAAGATGCCTTGTCAGCGGTCCCTGTGGTTCCGTCAGCATTTTCGGATCTCCTAGATCTGGTCCTTCAAATAGACGCCCGACGATCCGCCAGGAAGGGAGAAAAGAAACCCTTCATGGCAACACCTGGGCGTTCTGATACTTCTCATACCGCAACCTGCGAACCTGAACCTATGCAAATAGGCGCAGTACGCGGCCATCTGTCTGTTTCTGAACGTGAAAACCGCCGCAAGAACAACTTATGTATGTACTGCGGCTCTCCTGAACATTTATTAGCGTCTTGCCCCAAGAAACCGCCTAGAAAGTCGGGAAACGTCAAAGCTCGGCAATAGCAGGGGTCCCTGTGCCGAGTACCAAACAGGACTCCTCTGTCTACATGGCTTCCTCCATATCAGTACCAGTGTCCTTGGAATTTGACGGGACCATTTTACGATCCCTAGCTATGCTTGATTCAGGCGCCTCTAATTGCTACATGGATCTATCGTTTGTGGCCCGGTCAGCAATACCAACGGTTCCTAAATCGGTTCCAGAAGCAGTTCATAACATCGATGGTTCTTCTTTATCTTCCGGGTTGGTAATGGAAGAGACCATCCCAATTAAGCTGTCCTTACCTGATGGTCACACAGAACTCTTGGTCTTTGATGTGATAGCTGCACCTCAATACCCATTGATATTAGGTTTGTCATGTCTCAAACTGCATAATCCTATCATTGACTGGACCACAGGCCTCATCCAATACCCCTCGGATTATTGCCACAATGAGTGCTTTCCGGGATCTAAAGGGAGCCGTTCTCCGGTGTTGGCATTCCTAGTGGGGGCTCCTTGCATCGGCTTGCTTACTAACAAGCCCATCTTGGTACCCAGAGAGTATGCGGCATACGCCGATGTGTTTGATAAAGGTAAAGCAGAGGCGTTACCACCTCACAGGCCTTATGACTGCCCTATAGAATTGGTGGCTGGCGCCAAGACTCCTACAGGGCGTGTCTATTCTCTTACCCAACGGGAGGATGAAGTACTGAAAGAGTATATCGATAAAGCCCTGGAAAACGGTTTTATCCGCCCTTCTCGGTCACCAGCTGCTTCGCCCCTGTTCTTCGTTCCTAAAAAAGAAGGGGACCTACGCCCGTGCATTGACTATAGGGCCCTCAATGCTATCACTGTAAAAAATCAGTACCCGTTACCATTAATTAATGTACTCCTAGACCAATTGGGTGCTTCTATCATCTTCACTAAACTGGACTTGCGTGGGGCGTACAATCTTGTACGTATTCGCCAAGGCGACGAATGGAAGACCGCATTTAAGACCCGGTATGGTCTCTATGAGTATTTAGTCATGCCCTTCGGATTGTGCAACGCCCCCGCAACGTTCCAGTATTTTATGAATGATATCTTCAGTGACTACATTGACCAATTCATGGTCGTCTACCTAGATGACATCCTGATCTATTCGTCCTCCATGAAGGATCACCTCACACATGTTACCAAAATTCTTCATAGATTGAGAGAAAACCACTTATTCGTTAAAGCCGAAAAATGTGTATTCCACACTCAGGAAGTGGAATTCCTAGGGTATGATATCACCAATAAGGGGGTGAGAATGAGTCATTCCAAAGTCAAAGCAATCCTGGACTGGCCCGTTCCCAACTCAGTCAAATCCTTACAATCCTTCCTGGGCTTCGCAAATTTTTATCGGAGATTCATCCACTCTTTCTCTAAGACTGTAGCACCACTTACAGCCCTGACTAGTCCCAAAGCCTCATTTCACTGGTCAACAGAGGCACAAAAGGCCTTCGATATGTTGAAAGAGGCCTTTACATCAGCCCCTGTACTACAGCATCCAGATCCTGAGACACCCTTCATTGTAGAGGCTGATGCTTCCAGTTTGGCTATAGGGGCTATCCTCTCACAGGAATGTACGTACACTAGAGAGGAACACCCAGTGGCGTTTTTTTCGCGTAAATTAGCCCCTTATGAAAGGAATTACACTGTCACAGAGAAAGAACTGTTGGCGATAAAAGACGCGTTCTTGACATGGAGACACCATCTTCTTGGGGCAAAACATTCGGTGCTTGTGTATTCAGACCACCGCAATCTCCAAGAAATAAAATCAATGAAATGCTTAACTGCTAGACAAGCTCGTTGGCACTCGTTCTTTGCCCAGTTCGATTTCCATATCACATATCGTCCTGCCAAAGACCACACCAAAGCAGACGCATTGTCACGTCTCCATTCTGGTCGGGTCGATGGTGTTGACCCAAAACCCACTTTATTGGCAGAAACCGTTATTTGCAGTTGTTCTGTTCAACCTTCCCTCAAACAGGATATAATCAAATGGGTCTCGCAAAACCCACAAAAGGTTTTGGAATCGAATCTGGATGTCAGCGATGGTCTCCCGTACTACAACGGTCTTTTGTATTTACCCACGGATCAGACCCGTCTTAAGGCAATGGAATGGAGTCATGACTCATTAGTCGCGGCTCATCCCGGTCAAAAGAAGACTTTGGAATTGGTTCGGCGATGGTCTTGGTGGCCAGGTATGTCACGCGACGTCATAGACTATGTTTCTTCCTGTGCTGTATGCGCCCAGTGTAAAACCACATCGAAAAAACCCATGGGATTGCTGCAGCCTTTACCGGTGCCACACAAACCTTGGTACATGGTGTCTATGGACTTTGTCGTGGAATTACCTCCCGTACAGGGATTTAATACGGTGTGGGTTGTCGTGGATTACTTCACTAAAATGGCCCTGTTCATCCCATGTCAAGGTATTCCTACGGCCATTGTCTTGGCGGATCTCTTTTTGAAACACGTCTTCCGGTTTTTTGGCCTTCCTGCAGTAGTGATCACAGACAGGGGATCACAGTTTGCTTCGCGTTTCTGGAAAGCTTTAACATCTACACTTTTGATGGACGTGCGTCTATCTAGTTCTTATCACCCTCAGACTGACGGGCAGACAGAGCGGGTAAATGGTGTCATGGAACAGTACCTACGATGTTTATTGCTACAACATCAGACCTCCTGGCTTGCCGTTCTGCCGGCGGCCGAATTTGCGTATAACAACTCGGTGCATACCTCTACTGGCGTATCGCCTTTTTACGCGCTCTATGGTCAGCATCCTCGTTCCATTCCTGTTCATCCTGAATTGCCCGGTTCGGTCCCTGGGGCAGTCAACAAAGTACGGAACATCACCTCCCTACAGACCAGGATCAAAAGAAATCTGGAAGAAGCCCAGGCTCGCTCAAAACGGCATGCTGACAAACACAGACTTGTCGCTCCTCTATACAAAGTTGGTATGTCAGTCTGGCTATCCACCAAACATCTGAAAATACCTGGAAAAAAGAAGCTGTTACCTCGTTTTGTAGGTCCATACAAGATTACCGACGTAATAAACCCTGTTGCTGTTCGTTTGGAACTGCCTTCTCGTTGGAGAGTTCATCCAGTGTTTCACGTCTCTCTCGTTAAGCCTTTGACCGCTGGAACACGATTGCCGGTTAAGCCTTTGGCAGTCTCGGTACGAGGTTCGGAGGAGTACGAGGTGAAGGCTATTCTGGATGTTAGGCTGCGTGCTGGGGTTCCACACTATCTCATTGATTGGAAGGGTTACGGCCCCGAGGATCGTTCCTGGGAACCCATCTCCAACATCCATGCCCCCGCTCTACTGCGCCGGTTTCACGCTTCCAAGGGGGTGGGGCGCTCTTTGGGGGATGGCACTGTCATGCCTGCCAACGGCTTCTCCTCGACCTCTTGTCATTCAGCCCAGCGATCGGCTAGACCGTTCTACACTCGCTGGCGGCTGTTTAATAAACTGCCCGGCAAACGGATACATTGACAATTTCCTGTAGGATTGGTCATGACTTTTATTCAGTTTCATACCTTCCTTATATTTTCCTTTCTTTGCGTAGTGCCTCTTTAAGGAACCTCCGGCATACGCAATAGTCAGCTGACAATGCGTTGGTCATGTGTTACGCGTTGTTCAGCTGATACGTATTTAAACCCGGAAGTTCGGGTGTTCGGCGCTTCTGATCGTCGTTAGTTCTACGCTCCGGAGCCGTTGCTCTTGCTTCTTTCATTGCTCCTCCACGGATTGCTCTGGCTGCTCGACCTCCTATTGAGACGCCGTCCTGGCTGCACATCGTGACGGTCACCTGACTTTCCGAACTCTGCAACCTCCCGTAGCAGCTCCTACAGTCTTTTCCCGCGGGGCCATTATTCCGGTTGTGACTGCCCCCGCTGTCTTGGTCGCATTACTCTGTGATTGTATCCTGCCTATTGTGGTACCTGTGATTCTCCCCGAGGGGCTGCGCTCCATGAGGGCAATTCTGTAAAGGGCTTCCAGCTTGGTTTTCGGTTCTCCTTCTCCCACGGACTTCCATTATTCCTCATTTCCGAGGCTCTGTTCTTCTCAATTACACATCAAGTGCACTGAGACATTATGGACGCTATCCTGCGTGCACCATCTCGACTCTAGTGTGGCCCTCGTTTCGTGCGGGTTAGGATTTCCCTACTAACCTCCCTTTCCCTGTCGTTGCTTAGGATTCTTCTATTTTGGGATTTCTAAAGACTAAACTGGACAGGTTGATTGTTCCTACTTACCCCTACATCTTCAAAGAAAACAGGTCAGTGGTTTTCGAACCGATACATACTGTCATTTTATTTTTATCAGTTCCTGAAATCATACTTGTCTTTTTCCTAATAGGCTGGTGGTTCCTTTATACTTACTCGCCCTTTCCGCTGATTCCTCCCTTGGGCTGTATCCTTAACAGTCAAAGAGTGCCGTCAGTTGGAAGGTCGCTATTCACCTATTACGAGGGACATCGAGTCATCTCCTGAAGACTCTACATGTATCCTTTTGGTAAAATCTACTCTACATGTATCCTTTGATGCTGATATTCTGTACTATTGTGGGTTGTTTCAGTTACCCAAAATCGAATTCTAACAGATACATTGCATCAGGACCGGTAGAGCTGCGTCCTCCTCCCAGACCATGGCAGGGTTCCTGGTTTTCCTGGTATCCTTCTTGAAGTGTGTCCCTCCAGGCCTTTCAACACTGCCAGACAGGGGGGATCCTCTCTGCTGCCAACCTCCCAGCCCTCGGATGTCCAACACAAACCACCTTCCTGGTTGATTTTTCTTTAAGCACCTCCCAGATCCTCGGGGTGTCTCTCTGTGGACCCAGCTCCCAGTCAATGGCTCTTCTCAGGAGGTATTACTTAAAAGGAACCCACCAGGTCTGCTTCGGTGTCCCATGCCCTGCTCATTGCATCGCCTTCAACAATATAAATATATTGGGTTAAAATCTCATATTTACAAATTCACATTGCCATATTCCTTAAACATACTCAAAAGTCAATGCCCAATATTTATTTGTATGTTACTGTGCCTCCTTAAGACATGTTTCAACATCCCCTGCAGATGTGGAACAGCTTTCTCCAAATTTCTATCCACACCTTCTCTTTTTCAGTGGAACCTGTCCATACTGACAGTAACTATTGTTCAATTTAACCACAAGAATGTCTCAATATAACACAATCATTCCAATAAAACATACCAAATATTTTATGTTTAATTGTATTCAACGTGTTCCATGCATTTGAAGAAACAACACTCCCTCGTAGCAATGGTTACCATATTGGCTTTGATTTAAACAATGATTGTGACTGTAATTTCCCTCCTAAAAACTGTATTTCTCTCTAACGTGTTTCATCAAGACATGCCTATTTAATTCCACACAAATTGCCCGACTGTTATCTTAAGATAATATTTTGACATAAATCCTTTTAAATTTTAAAACATTGGGTGTTAAGAACATTGGGCAGCTTATTTTTCCACTTCATATTCCCTTGTCATTTTTCATCAAACTAGGTAAATAGCGCTTTGACTACAAACACTAGGACTTTGCATTTCATATGGGCATTGCACTTTATGACAATGGCCCTCATTACGACCCTGGCGGAATTCGGAAAACGATGGCGGAAATGCAATACCGCCATCGAATAGCGCTCGGTGCGACTATGACCCGTCACCGCAAAGTACGAAGCCATTAGCGACACCGTAGTGAACGCCAACGCTAACTGCACCAAGCACGCGCGCGCGCGCCATGCCAAACCGTAAACACCACCATGGCGCAAGGGTACGCTAATTCCGACCCTAGCGGACATGTACCTAACGCCATCAAGCATGGCGGAATGTACCATTCCGCCATGGTGAGAAGTACGGCATCGCGAATCAACCGTAAACGGCCCCACTGAGTGCCTGTACACCGCTCCCTGCCCACAAAGTACAACTCCCCGTAGGTGCAATGAAGTCACAATGCAACCAGTGAAATGTACAAGTCACCCATGCATGCCAACGAACAAAAGAAACACAAGAGGGGCCAATGGGAGCTGCAGGGCACAGATGGCACGAATACAGAAGCCAATCCAATGGACATGACCACAGTCCCCCCCCCCCCGAAACGCACGCAAACACAGGCACCTGTGACCAGCAATATTCCGAAAATCACATCATTCCACCAGTCCACCTGGCTGACCGGCATCTGTTACACAAAACCCAATCCCCCGCCCCTGAGCATGACAACATTCAAACAGTCATATTGGCAGCCCCCATCCCTGACCTCACTGGGCTTCGTAGGCAAACGCGCCCAGTACAGTACCACGCAACTAAACTCCGAAGCTGGAACCCAATGCAGATCTCCTCACAATACATCGCTCCCCAAATAGGAATATGCCACATCACTTGCAAAGAAGAACGCTACACGGGCCAAATCAGAATAGAAATTTAATGCACAACAAAATCACCAAGCCCATACAGCCATTAGGCCATGAACTCCAAAACACATTTCACCATTGTGGGCTGCATCCGCAAGAAATGACCAGCCACTACTTGTGTGACGCCCTGTTCCATCATGGTACACAGAGCCACATTCACGTACGAAAAGGCAACATGGAAGCGCACAGAACCGCAGGGCCGTCCCAATGGGGAGGCACTAGTCCAGCTGAAAGGCCGAAATGTTGCTCCGAGCCACCAGTACTGCGTAAGGGCATGTGGCCCATTGGCGATCGTCCCATAAGATCGTAATGCTGCTCCACTGATTAACACGAAGCAGCAGGTGTCGGGAGTAAAAGCCATCTGCAGGAGTGGCATACAGATGGCAGTGGCAAAAGGGGAGGAGATACCTGTCAACCAAAAGAAAAGAATAGAATGGCCATCAGAACTACATTCGAACAACTCACTTCAATGATCACACTAAATCCACAGCCATATGCATGCTAGCCCACTCCAAAGGATCATCACCACCCAAAAACCACTTGCGACTCATAACTATCTATATCGAGGTGTAAACACCATCACAAACGAGTGTACCTGTGCATGCGTCTGTCAAAACAGAATCCATCAGATGGGATTGGTAACGTGCATGGACACAAGTGTCTGAGGGCGCGTCGCGACAGGGAGGGCTCAACAAGGCCAGATAGACGATGGTCCCACTATGGCAGCCCTGCATCACATAGCGCAGGGGAGGCGGATAGATTCCAAGAAGCCCTGTACATGGCAAACTCTGTATCAAATCACCTGCCCATGCATCCATTCATCATTCCCTCATCCCGGGATTAAAACGCCTGAATATTTACTCACATAACATTAGAAATATCCATTGAGTCTGTGCGTTATGCAGCCTGCAAAATCCACAGTGCCCCAGCCCGTAATTCCAGTGTAGTGAAGTAACATGTATTTGGGAACGTCCGGCCTCATCGCCCACGTCGCTATTGCGCATCCCAAACCATTCATATCAATCATTGCATCCTCGCCATGGCCCCTGTCTCAAGGACATTGAACAATAGAACGTTATATTTGCAGTCAGACCTGTGGGCATTTCCACGCCGCTAGCTGAAAACCGAAAGCGCCGCCCTTCGAATTCCTCATTTGCAACATCACGTCGAAGAGGCATCTGTGGCCGTTTGAAATCACAAATTAATCCATCTAGTGCGGCTGTGTGTGAAAATGGCAACTGCCTTCACCCACAAATGGGACGCCCCGCCCGTCGTTGCAACTCGGTACAGTGATGCATGAGGGCCCACCGTTACTCGAGTACTACGTACCACTGACCCTTCACAAGTCTGTTCGCGACTGCACAGATAGTATGTGAAACAATGGGACCACAGCAGAATGAACATATCAACCAATGTTACACGGCCATCGGGTACAAATACATGATTGCAATAGCAAGATGCCATTCCTCGAATTGCAGCGTTGTGTGCGGGACGTGCTCGGCCAAAGGGGAGAGCAGTTTGCACAGGTGGAATGAATCACCACAGGTGGAGGCCATACAGCCTGAAAACACATAAATTGCACACCCAGTCTCCTCCCACAACCACACCCACTCCGAAATGCTACCGGCAGGACTCGCGATGTTGGCCCTGGGGGACCTGATAGCACTGCAAGTACTCCAACTCCAAGAAGAAGACGAACACCAACTACAACCGGCCGCACGGAGGAGACGCAGGAGGAGGAGGAGGGCAAGGCAGGGCCAGCAAGGGCCGCCAGCACAGCCACTACCACCACGCAGGCAGCCCGCAATCCCACGCCTCCGAGCACATCCGTTCAACCTCACTGATGAGCAGATCCACACCCTCTACCGTCTGGACCGGGACACCATAGCCGCCATTGTGGACATGACACAGGCTGACCTTGTCAGCATGATAGATAGCCCAACCGCCATCCCACCCCTACTGAAGGTGGTGTCTGTACTCCACTTCCTGGCCACAGGCACCTACCAGCACACAGTCGGACAGTTGCATGGCATTTCTCAGCCACTGTTCTCACGGACACTATTGCAAGTGCTCGATGCCCTCCTGCAGCACGCAGACGACTACATCTCTCTACCACGCTCGGAGCAGGAAATTACCAACACAAAAGTGGGATTCCATGCACTTGCCGGCATACCGGGTTGCATTGGTGCCATCGACTGCACCCATGTGGAATTGGTCGTCCCACATGCCATGGAGGCCCAGTACCGCAACCGAAAACAATTTCATTCCCTGAATGTACAAATGGTGTGTGACTCCAACAGGATCATTACACATTGTTGTGCCCGATTCCCTGGATCAACCCATGATTCTATGGTCTTGAGGAACTCTACAATACCACGCTACATGGAGCGACACGCAGGGAACAGATCCTGGCTACTCGGTGAGTCTCATTACATGCATGATAATGTGGGGTATGTGATTCGGCAATGACCTGGCAGGAAGGGGGGGGGGGGTGCGTACGTAGCAATGGCATTCCACATCATACGTTTATCGTCCACATACAGGTGATGCTGGATATCCACTGAAGAGATGGCTCCTCACACCAGTCCGGAACCCACGGGACCAGCATGAGGAGGACTACAACCATGCCCACTTACGTACCCGTGTAGTCATTGAACAGGCATTCGGCCTACTGAAGGGTCGTTTCCGCTGCCTCAGCAGGTCTGGCGGGGCACTCCTGTACCGCCATGAGAAGGTTGCAAAGATGGTGATGGCATGTGTCATGCTCCACAACATGTGCGTACGTAGAAATGTGCCCATGCCCCCTGACGCAGAACTGCAAGCACCTGATGATGGTCATGATGAGGGTGGGGATGTGGCAGCACCTCAAGGAGTCTGCGAGGCACCGGAGGGCCGTGACATTCGTCAGCATCTCATTGATGCATGCTTCTAGCACTCACGCCTGGTGGCTGATACATGGACACGGGACTCGTGGCACTGTGTGTGTCTGGGACATGCACAATATGGACTGTACGCCTATGATGGCCTAGTACACAAAGATCAATGTCCACACATCTCATTGGTTGATCGTGCACTGTTTATGGCATATGTGATATCATGTTGAACACCCTATCGACCCGCCACCCAAGTGAGCCCAACACACCCCCTCCACCCTCCTACCTCCCCCCCGAACACCAGTGTCCAAAGATGCTCATTGTCAGTGGGCAGTCGCTATTGCAAGCCCCCTCTGCGGGTGTCAGGGGCACCCCTGCCTGTGGAGCGCAGGTTCCTCCCAGATCTACGTTGGGGGCTGCCCTGGACGGAACTTGCAACGGATGATGTCTCTGCCTGCACACGTCCATGCATGTCCCTGAGGGTTTGCGAGAGCTCAGTGAGCACACGGCGCACTGCGGCAAGTTCGGCACATACGTCTTTGGACGTTGCATGCAGTTCCCCCCTCAGGCTCTCGGTGCTTCTCTCCATTTGTGCCCTTAGTGTCTCTGTACCTCTCTCCATTTCTGCCCTAAGTGTCTCAGTTGATGTTTCTATGTCTGCCTTAGTGCCCCCACATTCATCGGCATGGTCCTTGAGGAGCGTGGCCAGTTGCTGCTGTTGCACGATTAACTGGTCGAGGGACTGTTGCCTCTGCTGGGCCATGGCCATTTGCGGGGGTGTCACAGAGGGGCTGTGGACCTCATGTTGCCTTGCCACAGGGCTTGTGGGGGATGGCCAGTCGTCGTCTTGTGGGTGCCCCTGCGTGGCATCCTCATGTTGTACGGGATGGGACAGACAGGGGGATTGGGACAGGTCATGGATGGATCTGACTTCGACATCCCCGTCTTCTGTGTCGGAGCATGCTGCCATCAATGGGGTGTCACCTATGGTGCTGCTGCCACCAGAGGCAGTGCCTTCTGTGGCATCCGTTGGGGGGACCTGTGGTGGTGGTGTTGTGGGCATGCTGGCTGCTGCGGTGCCTGTTGATGTTCCCTCCTCTGTGCTGCCACCTGATTTGTGCTGCTGCCGTGTCTTGATGCGTGCAGCTGAGGTGGAGGGTCTTTGGCCGTTGGTCTTGGCCCTCTTTGCAGGTGTGCTGGTAGGGGTGTCCTGATGCTCGTCGTTTGGATCGGACCCTGTGGTGGAGTAAAGGAGGGCGAGGGTTATTGATGGGTCTGTGGGAATTGGAATGGCATTGTATCACATGCATTGGGGTGGTACCTGAGGGTGATTTGGGTCGGGGCCTTGGAGGTGCTTTCATTTGTGTGTGGAGTGAGGGTGCAGTTGTTTGGCAGCCTGCAGTTAGGGTGTGCCTGCTGCACGTGTAGTGCGTGTTTTAGGGGTTTTTAATTAATTATGTATTTATTGTGGGTTTTAACGTGCGCTGTCAGGCCGATGTGTGTGGACGTTCTCCTGGACATGTGTTTCTGTTGCACTATGTGGACACATGGTACTTCACATGAATGGACTTTGTGGATTTGGCATTGTTTTATCTGGCCCACCTACCTGAATCTTCGGATGTCTGCACTCCTTTCTCCATCCCTCCGACTCCCTCTATGCTCTCCATTCCGATGGTGGAGGCACAGATTTCTTCCCAGGGGGTCAACTTGATGGGTGATTCAGGACCTCCCCCGGTGGCTGTGGCAATGTTGCGGTTGGCAGAGAGTATGCTGCGGACGCGTATCCGCAGGTCGTCCCATCGCTTTCGGCATTGCTGTGGGTTGCGGGGTGCGGTCCCCACCGCACTTACCCGCTGTGCCACCAGAGCCCATATGGCCTTCTTGTTTGCAAGTGCCGTCCTGGTCATTTGCGTGGAGAAGACGACGGCTGCATTCTCCTGGAGGGTCTCTGTTAGCACGGTGAGTTCCTCACGGGAGAAGTGGACCTGCCACTTGCGGTCGCACGCTTTCTTCGCTACTTTTCCCATTTTTCTTGGTTTCGCTAGGGTGGATGACGGGTTGGGGTGTGTCTCAGGGTAGTGTTTTTGGTGGTTGTGTGGTTTTAGTGGTTTTATAGGTGTACGGCGGGATGTTTCCCGTTCCGGGCCCATGTTTTTACTTCCGTTTCCGTATATTTCCGGTCACCGTACTTTCCGGTAGGCGCACACTGCGGTGTCCGCTGTGATGGGTGGCGGTATTGCACCTAGGGCGCCGTACGGCGGCGGTGTGGGCCGTTTTGGGGTCATTTCCGCCATCGCGGACTTTGCACTTCCGCCATGCCGTGGTGCTCGTGCCCGATGGGTCGGAATGGGCCGCACTTTGCTCCTTCGTGCAATGGCGGAAACGCTATTTACGCTGTGGCGGTCCGGTCAGTCACTTTCCGCCAGGGTCGTAATGAGGGCCAATTTCTTTTACTCAAGAGAGTGCTGACCTGTACGGTGTACGCAAGTCTCTCGCGACTGTGGGTAAAACATGTAACACCCGACAACATGTTACCATTGCTCTCTCACAAATTCTTCTCAGCATCACGTACCTTTGAGAGGGCATATCATTGAACTCCTCTGGCAGGTTAACTAGCAAATGTCCAGTCCTTTAATGGATGTGTTTTCCCCATTTTGTTTGTGAGGCCATTTGAAGGAAAGCAGGGGAGGGAATAGTCAAACTCCAGGCTCGTGTACCTTATGGGGTATTCAATTTAATGTTTCTTATCAAAATGAGGGCCATATTAAGTGATGAATGCGAAAGCTATAACTACTCTTTACCACATGGATGTGAACAAGTGCATTATATTTATTGTTTCCCTGAAGTTCATATGTTTACTCCCTCTCCCTTGCATTCCATGGGTGCTGCAAAACAACACTGCCCATGGTTGGCACCTTTTCAAAACACAATAATTAAATATATATAGTAAACTCAATATTAATTGGAAAACAAGAGAAAGGGAAAAAGATCATAAACAACAATTAGGTGTTAAACAATTCAGATTTGCTGAATACTCCCAATGCTCTCAAACGCACTCATAGTAGATCTAGTTCCTTTCTCATTGAGACCACCCTTTATTGCATGTGTGATATCAAGCCAATGTTTCTCTGATTCCAAGCAATGTAGTGATATCTCCCTTACGTCCAGCTACAGTTAATGTTTCATTCACCATCCAATGTAGATCTTTCTCTGTATGTTCTAATTGTAAAAAATATTGGAGTTATTTTCCTATATGGATTTGTGATGGATTTCATTGATCTGTGTCCCAACACAGTTAATGTTGTTTGTCTTATGTTTAGGTGCCTGGACAATACAGAAAATATATAACATTTGTGGAATTACATTTTGATTGGAACCTGTATTCACAATTTATATTATTACACATAAACGTTAATGATTTAGAAGTAGTGTTGCAAGAAATACATCACCCACATTGGTAGTGCCACCAGATGGGTGGGAGACTGTAGGTTTCAGCCAATAAGATTTTTGGTGGACTTTTATATAGGGCCACTAAATGTTTCCTCTAAAATAAGCAAATATTGGCACTTTATCAATTTGTTGTGTATCTTTAATAATATGCCAATTACTACAAGTAATCTTGCTTATCTTTTCAGCACCCGGGACGGGGGAGAGAGCAACCAATCAGGTTGCTTGGCTCGCAGGCTAAATCCCATGATCCACACCCGTGTTCTGAGCAACCGGAGGCTTTACGGGAGTGTGCATTCTCGATCTACCCTCACGTTGTAACATTCATGCTCAGTACTGCACATTGTGGACTGTACTGCTGCACTTGTACTGAAACTAGCGCCTATATATCTGGGCTTTGTGCGCTGCCATAAATGTAAAACATTTTAAATAAAGTAAAACCTGATGACTGCTTACCACGGCCGGCCATCTTCCCCTCACATTCCCTTCCCCTTCCATTTCCTGTTCCTCCCCACCCCCACTTACCTGATGCCTTCAGCATAAGCCGCAACAGTGCTGCTGCTCCTACCGCTCCATCTTCCTGCTGGCCACCATAGAAATGGAAGAGGTGCTCTGCTTGGAGGCCCGTCTCCCAGCTCCATGGTGCCCATCTTGCATCAGTTTTTTTGTATGAATGAACGGGACACCTTGAGGCGTCCCGTTCATTCATAAAAAAGACATAGCTATCAGCACCCCGGGTTACGTGAGGAGGAGCTACTTGTACTGCTGACCAGCACCATAGCGCTGTGCGTGGAAATTCGGTGTGATCAAGTGCAGTTTGGCAGTTTCGGCTGGCAGTAAGCAGTGACCGCTGTATCCTTGATAACAAGGAAGAGGGTAAACTGCTTCTATTGCCCTCTCCTGTCTGGTGACTTTATAGCTTAAAGTATATAAACTGGAAATGTCCTCTCCTCAATATAATATACGTAGTGGGCCCAGTAAGTGCTTTACTGATGTTAATGATAAATCTCTACTTGGTCATTCAGAAAGCTGCTATGGGGTCACCTTTGTCTCTAGGAATGATGGTCCATTATTTCAACATCATACAGTAGGCTGTAATAGATGTAAGGAATGCATGGTATCAAAGTAAGACAAACACAAATGACCACAGTTCCAGGATGTTTATTGAACCTTATTCAAGGGTGTGATAAACACCTGTCTAAGTCTAAATCTAAGATGGGAGCCAACTATGACTATCAAATAATAAGAATGCAGTCCTAGTAGAGTCTCATCAAATAAAAGGGCCTAAACTAAAAAACTATTTCCAATCCTTACCGCTAAGTTACAAATAAGGTGGGGAAATGTTCATGAAAAATAAAGAAGCGTTCACAAAATGATAAGTCAGGATGTTCAGGCCGTTGGAATCCCTTCCACACATTTTCAGCACGGGACACAGCGGTTCACTCGAGCATAGCACACTCTTCGGCACACTGACACAGTTCCTTTTACCAACATCAGGGCCTTCTACGCCCAAGGTCTCTTACTTTCAAAGTGTCTTAATTCAGTGGGCCTGATGTACTAAAAACAACGAAAAAAAGTTCCTTTCTAAATATTCAAGTAGGGTGATTCACTCTTCACCCTGGATTCCCTTTAGCCAGACTCAGATCCCTTTTCTCAACACAATCCTTCATTTGGATCCCCCTGTTCCGGGCTCAGATCCTGTTTTTGCAATTAGCCTCCCTCAGCTGGACTCAGACCAATTTTAGTTTGCAGGCATCCCTTGGTCGGGTTCAGATTTGCCACAACAACAATAACTTCTTGGGTGACTCACGGTTTACACCGGATCCCCCCTCTTCCGGGCCCAGACCCCCTTTTATACAGTTAGTCTCCCTCAGCCTGGCTCAGACCAATCTCGTTGCAGGATCACTTGGATTTCACAGTTCAATAATTCTCACATGCTGGATACCAAACTGAGTCCTTTGAATTAGCAAATGTGAATTAACACCATGCACTCCATATATCCTTTAACATGTGTGAATGAATTATTTCAGTTAGGGTAGATTCATATACCGGTTATGTAAAGTAAAGGTGCGGGGGAGAAGATTAACAACCCTGGCATATGGGTTGTGGACAAAGTGAAAACAAAATAAGTTCCCTATTAGGGAACTCCCATCCCCTGCACCCTATCAAAGGCTATGTAGCCTAATATTTATAGAAAATAGTTTGATATTCAAATTCTTTGTTCATCAGACATATAATATAAAGTAGTGTAATGATCACTTTTTTTAGGTATAGCAATGTAATGAAAGAGATCATTCACATTTATTTGCACTTTTACAATCTTACAATTTTACGAAATCCACTTGCAGCCTGATCTTTGAATTATTCAGGATTTATTGATCCAAGCAAGGTTGCCCAACGCGTTTTGAGAAAGGTTCTCTTCTTCAGGGGCTGATTATGACAATCAAACTTTAAATCTGGTCAAATGAAATTAAACAATGTTCTTAATTAAATTAGATATACAAACTGAATTGTTTCAACATTTCAATAACTTGTTACCCAAACGAAAAATAACATACAAATTGTTCTTTTTATCAAATCGAACTGAGGGTGGTTCATCCCGAGGGGAGTCGGAGGGGAGGAAGAGTGTTGTTTTTCTTCTGTTTATGTTGTAAAACTTAATAAAATATTTAAAACATTTTTTTTAAAAAAAGATGAAAAAGAAAAACAATGACATAGTGTGCTCAGAACCAGGGCCTGATGAAGATAATGAAAATGTATTGAGTAGTAAATGTTTAAAGCAGCAATCTATTATCCCATACTTAGTCTGCTACAAATGTTGAGTAACAACACTCAAAATGAGCCACCAATTGTATGTAGTAGAAAAAGGTGGCACCAAGAATATGTATGAGTTTTATGAAGTACATACAATTCCACTCAAGGCCCATAGGAGGCCTCAGGAAATAGGAGGAGGTCTTTGGAGGAAGAGAAAGACCAAGATGCATCACTTCCCAGGGCTCAAATCAATATGGGATAGAATCCAGGAAAAATGAACTACTCATGGTAGAAACATAAAGAGTCTATGTTGAAATTGTGAGGATCGAGTTAGCATCAAATTGCAGCAGCCTTGTATGCAAACAAAAAAATGTGCTGCTGGAAGAAAACATATTTAGCACATATTGGGTAAAGCTGCTTTCTTGGAATTCCAGAGGGCATTCAAGTTTCTTAAATATTACTGGTAAATTTCCTATTCTAACAGATTATGATGTATGTTTGTTACAGGAGGTATGGCTGCACAAATCTCCCTCTCTAACTGGTTATTCAATCTTTTTAAAACTAGCAAAAAAGGATGTAAATGGTACCCATTTGGAGGTCTTATAAATGGACTACAAAATGCTTTATGCTTCCTAGCCAAGGAATGGAAGTCCCCTTCAGACAGCATACTTGCAGTTAGCGTAACATATCATGATGGTATTTCAAAAATTGAAACCAGTGTCCTACTGATCCTGATATATTGGAATCCATTAAGATCAAACCAAATCTTGATTCATTATTGGATATCCTGGGAGATATGTTTGATGAATGACAAAAGACTATGAAATTGGATAAAATCTTAATCTTGGGTGATTTTAATTGCTTTTGCCCTGATCTGGTGAATGATGAAGAAGAGGGTGCCATCTTCGGAAATGAACGGGGACCGCATGCTAATGGAATAAGATGGTCTTCTTTTATGAGGGCATGGGGTCTACAAAAAATAAATAGAAGTATGGCAGGGGACATACCTAGTCAGGCCACATGGAAATGAAAGGAGTCTTATTCGACTATTGATTTATATATTTTGTTCACTATCTTTGTGCCCATGCTTATCGTTGATGAAAATAGAGTTGTCTGCATTGAGTGATCATGCCTGTCTATGTGTGATATGTATTTTTCCTCTTATCCAATTAGGGAACAAAAGGAAGCTATATTCTTGGAACCCAATGATGTTAGAAACTGGCTAGTTTGGTCACCTAATGTTATAAAGAGTTTTAATGAAACAGTTATGTTATCAATAGAATTATATTATAAGTTGCAAATATTCCAAGTCGGAATCCATAACAGACGAAAAATATTGGCAAATAGCTGAACAGGCAAATGTTCACTTGATATCAAATAGGATACCTTCCCCAAAAAACTCACTTTGTTACTAAACATGTATATAACGAGGTGGTTAAACACATGGTACAACATTAGGCTGGTATGTAAGGAGTACTGTTGTGAAAAGATTTTGATGACAGGATTAAAAAAAACCACAATACTATATTTGGGTGAAAAGTTACAGACAAATACTATGTGTAAATGATAATAGGAAGCTTTTACTAAGTTTAAATTATACATCTTCTTACTCCTTTTGGAAATATATCAGTGGTCTGTTTAATTGTTTGACTAATGGAATGGCCGAAGTGATACAGGAATGAATCCTTGCGGGTAGAGCAATTCACATTTTTTTGCAGTAACATGTTTAATTTTAAGACCCTACAAACCTGGAGCAGTAAATCTACTGTGGAGGATATTGAAAGGAAAATAAACAAATGTAAAATTTCTAGATCTATGGGCACAAATGGCCTCCCCAATATAGTCTTAAAGGTAAACTCTTGTATGTGGGTTACTCTTCTCAGTAGTCTATTTGAGGATATTAGGAGGGATCGCCTTACACCAAATACATGCAGTCATAACTACATTCTACCGATTTTCAAATATAAGCCCAGGAAATTATAGACCAATAGCCCTACACAATTCTGCAGCATAAATCTTTGCTTCAGTTCTATTGGATCAACTAAATGGGTGGTCTAAAAAAATGGGGAAACCACCAAAATTTCAAGCAGGTTTTAGAACATCAGTAGGGATGTCCCCAAATTGGGTTATTGTCACCTCTTTAAAGAAACAGGCATTACTATTAAATAATGGGTCTCTCTTTAGTTCATGTGTAGATTGGTCTCTCGCTTTTTAAATGGTAGATTGCAACCTATTATGGAACAAATTGTGGTCTATGGGGGATCTATGAAGGCCTATTGAAATGAATAATGCGCCTTTATCAAGATACTAGTCTAAGTATTAGACTGATATGAGTGGAGCACTCAGTAAGCTAATTCCAACATATAGAGGATTGAGGCAGGGTTGCGTCTTGGTGTCTGCATTATTCAATTTATATGTGACAGACATACTAGAGCTAGTGGGAAATTCTGCCAAAGTTAGGTAATTTGTTAATTCCCATTTTGTTGTTCGCAGATGATACGTTGTTTGACTTGACTCAACTTGGATTGCAGAGAGCACTACATTTGCTGGAAAATTACATGATTCTTAAGAAATTAGAAATTACAGCAACTAAATCTGCCATTTAAATAAATAAAGTTGGTAGAACATCTAATGAAATATTTTCCTGGACAATTGGAGGTAAATAAATTGGACATCAAAACACAGCTGACAATCTGTGATTTAATATTAAAAAAAGACCAGTAGTAAAAAGAGGACACAAAGATTTAAAAAATAAGTTGGTTCTGCCACTGCCGCAGATGCGGAAAATCAAATGTATGTATTGTTCCTACATATTAATTCCTCTTAAAAAGTATTACTGTCGAAAGGTGATACCCACCCTAGTTCATGGCCTTGAATTATTACCATTACCGAAGCCCACAGTACTGGATAGCTAAGAGGGAGTCCTTTGGAAGAAGATATTGGTTCTACCAAAATCAATCCCACAAGCTCTAATCCATCATGAATTGGGACTCCAGTCTTGAAGCTCTATATTAAGTAGAAATAAGTTGAATATTTTGTATAAGATTTTAAACCCAGTTAGTAACTCTTTGTATATAGATCTGAACAAAATATATTGTGAAAGTATTTCTAAAGTTATTCTACAGTTTACACAGGAATGCAAGATAATACTTTTTGAACTACATAGCAATATAGTAATGTATGCAAATATGTCCTATATAAAGCGCTTTAGATTAAAGCGCTATATAAAAAACAAATTATTATTATTACTAATTTTGTTGGAAATTCAGATAAGATTATAAAAACATATGATTGGTGTCAGCAGCTGCAAAAATTGTGTGATTATGAATTGCAGTCTGAATACATACAATTTAGGCAATCTTGTTAGCAAATTCCAAAATATTTGACTAACCAGCACTACTGGTATATATCTTCATGAGGTTTCGATTTAATTCATCAGCCACCTCAGAGAGATGGGGACCCTATTTGTGGCCTGGAGAATAAAGATAGAAACTGCAGATTGTGTAAAAAGTCTGAAAGTTGTGAAACCTTGAAACATCGTATTCTGTATTGAGGCCAATCCTAATGAAGCTTGTGGCTGGAAAGATTTGTACACAATCCTAGTATGGTGATTAGCGAGAACCTCTGGTCAATTTTAATGGTGGGGTCAAAAATACATCATTGATTATTGCACACATTAGGTTTCCTAACATTATACATGATCTTTTAGGGGAAGAATTGTATATTAAATTGTTCTGAATACATAAAGACATTTTATTTAACTGAATTGTATAACTCAGCGGATATGGGTGAATGAATGGTATAACTGTGTTGTTTTATGTGATAAGATGTTGTTCTTTTTAAATTGTGAAAAGTTTTTTGTAAACTATAACACAATAAAAAAATAAGCAGTACACCATTTCTTACTCGGTTAAAGTGAAATATCACACACTAGTCAATTGCTAGTGGCGAGTGCAGTTATGCACCACTGTAATTATTTAGCACGTTCATATATGAATTATGTTTAGATAAGTTCCATGTGTACATACAAAATATGTTGATGCTCCCTTTAAAATAAAATCTGTTCTGAATACACATAATTTTTCTTTATAGGCCATGTAAAAATTGGCTATGCTCGTACCTTTCACCTATAACTGTGGCTTCTACAAAAGGTAATTATAGTAAGATTGTGTTCAGCTTGGTCCAGCAAGAACTCTGTAGGAGCCATTTGAGGCTCGAATCTATCTAATAATATGTGTTTAATAACTTTTGGGGAATTTTGTATGCACGTTTTCTCCATCTAATGTGAAAAGTAAAACCTGTGTGGACTCCAACTCAATGATTTCCAGAGCAATAATCATGTGTGTACTCTCCCTGATATGACGTGGAATGTTCTGGAAAAACGCTTTAAGCAAGAAACATCTAGAAAAGTCTTGAAAATTGGACACAGGTTCTAATGCTGACTCTATGCCCGACATAATGGGGCGACTCAGGGTTTAGATAGGTTTAGTATAACATGAAAATGGCCTAACAAGGTAATTCACGTGCACATTTCATATATGCATAATTCTTCATCGGCAATGCCATCTTCTTTCAAGTGGTCGTTAGAAAACAATGTAAAGGAGCCAACGTCTATTAGGGGGTGTACTAATCACCCATAATACCTCAATTCTTGTTAATAATTTTCACGGTTTTTATACATTTTCAATACATTTGTTTTCTTCTAGAGCCGGCATGTCCATTTAGCCACAAGTCACGATGCAGTAAAACACAAAAATAAATACATAAACGTGACTTGACAAAGAATATATACAAACATGAACACAAAAGGTTTAGACCATTAAAGAACACTGAATAATGTAATCCCTTTTAGGAGATTTATTGCCATTGTATGTAAAGTCCCAAGGTACAATAATGTTGGTAATTTATAAATATTTCACACCATGGATACTGCATTGAGATGCTGGGGCTATAGTAGTTCATAAAGAATCCTTCTCTCACATACATTAAGTTTGATTTATTTCTCTGATATATTCCCCCTCATTCTATTCACTCGTCTCTCTTATCATACATGTTCTTCCCATTCTATACCTTACCCTCACTTCTTGTGTTTTGTTTTAATAACTTCTTTTTCTGTTTCCCATGATACATGTTATATCACTTCTGTACTTTCCTCACAACTGTTGTGTATTTTCTATCATCATGCATTTGAGCCACCTTCTTTTGCTTCCTTTCTCCAATAAAACATTTTCTTTTCCTAGTATTTTCACTTTCCAATGATGTATATTTGTTGTCATGCATTTTTTTCTCTCTCGTCATTCTCTTTTTTTCATTGATATTGATTCCTCTGTGCTCTCATTCGTTTTCTATCACTTCAATGCCTTCATCCTCAGGCCTCGATTGATGATATTCTGCACATTATCGTACAGGGGCCTACAATGGCCTTCACTGTAGACCTTTCCATCACTTCTCTACTTCCTCATTCTTCCTCTGTAGTGCTTCCCTTTTCCCTGAACTATTTCACCTTATGGCAACAATAACTTTTTTTTATTTACATGGTTTCTCACTCATATGCAGATAGGCGCCTCCTTCAGAAGTAACCAACCTGCACACTGCATTTACCAAGGCAGTGTTTTGATAAGGATCATGATTCAAAGCCCTTTGTACAAACTGTAAGATTTGCTTTTCAGAACGCTGTTTGGACAGAAGTCCACTCTGAAAAGCAAGGACCCCCACCTCCAAACAGGAACATTTGGTACACTAGGCTACCTATGTAGCACTTACTACTGCCATGAAGATTCTCCAAAGTACTATATGTTTACGGTACAGAGAGAGGTAAATAGGTTGCGCAAGGGGAAGTTGGGAGAGAGGAAATGTGGAGGTGGAGATGGTGGAGTTGGAGAAGTCTGGGAGAAATCGTACCATGTGTTTAACCACCCTGTGGGTCTGTCACCAGCCTATGTGAGGTTTCAGGGATGCTTTGGGCTCTGTCATTGCTGTTTAGTCCTTCACTCACTCCATACTCCCTTCTACACAAAACTGGATGGGATTGAGGACACTTTGAAAAGAGAGTGGACCATGATTTGTGTCTCATCTGAGTGCATTGTCTTGTTTTCTATTGTCTCTAGTCACTTACAGTTTGGAGATTTAAGTGTCCACCCACTTCCTTTTGGCTCTTCTTTATGTAGACACTGCTTCTCATCTTTAAATCATGGGGAGACCACTTTCCTGGGTCTCAGGGCCGTATGTGTGCCAGCACACTGGACTGGGGTAACAGTAGAAGTCTGGGTTACATGGCAAAAGGGTGGGCCCTAAATCTTCCACTAGGGGGCTGGCCATCCAAGCTTCTCCGCAGATATGGCCAAGTTAGCATTTTGCTTTACCTGTCTTAGGGGCCTGACTGTAAACGTCAAAACCCTGTCTCATCTATCTCCTCAATGAGTTGCAACCTCATATTAAATAGGTTCTTTTTAACATATCATGTCCTCTCCACCATCCCTCTATTTTGCCTTCTCCTGTGCCTCCTCGATACTTCCCCACATGCTCATACCGCCACTCTTCCATAAATCTCTCCTTTAAGGCTTTCAACATGCCTGCTTCTTCTCTTCTACTCATACAACCTCCTGTGCTGTTTTGGGTGTCTTACTCTTTATGAATCCTCAAAACCCCTTCTTGCTGGTCTCCTCCTTTAACATCTCCCTTCATTCTATTTCTCCAAATGTCATTGTATAATTCTTGTTCTTGCCACCTCCCCCTTTTCTGCTGTTCCTCTTGACCATCTCCTTTAATTTTCCACCTCTCTCTTTCTCTCCCTCCTTCTGGCCACCTATCTCTAGCCATTGTCTTCCTGCCCTCCCACCCCCTTTTCTGTCCACCACCAACCCTCTGCAATGGTCTAGCTCTTTCCCAAAATACCCATACTTCATAAAGGGTTTGGCTGTGCCCCTGAGATAGGCCATATCTAACCACTCTCAAGTGTGGGTTATAATCATCTGATAGACCTGCTTGGTTCGCTTGTGTAAGTTCTACCCTGCTTCTAGATTTGCATTGGTATGGCCTGAGCCTTAAATAAGGCTGGCTACTATCTTGGATTTTCACTTTGCATTTGCCTTGATTCGTTCCTTCACAGTTTGATCTGTGCACAGCAGTGCTCGGTAATAGAGACTAAATGAAATGAGAGTGTCTGGGTGCTGGGTTACCAGCATATGCTGTATCATTGCAAGGGCCATTCTTCCTGCCATGCACCATTATTTCCGAGTTCTGCTGTTTTTGTGACAGTCTTACATTGGTGACCTGGGGATAGGAAACACTCTCTGTGTTTGCCCTAGTAATATGCTCTCCATGCTGTGCAGTATCCTACTATGATGTCTTTCGAAAGGTGGGGAACACTTGTTCACTTTTTGGCACATACTTTGGGAGAGTTCCATGTGAATTGGTGACTTTACCTATATTTGAGGTGTACTTATAGGGGTTAGTAGCACATTGTGGACCAATGTGACAAGATCCTGCCATTTGGATTTGGTAGGGTAAGCTAGGAGATCCTCCCCACATTGCCCTAGGCCCATCATCGCGGAGCAGGCAGTTGTACCCGGCCCCCATGCTCGCCCTACCCTATACCCCAAAAGCCAGGCAGGGAACATCATCACAGTAGGCTCCTGTGGCAAATATTGTCATACTGAAACCATACTTAACTTGCCCTTCTTGAGCTGTAGTTACCTCATCATGCTAAAGGTTGGCAGTAGGTAGATCCCAGGGCACAAAGGAGATTTAAATCAGATTACTGGTGGGGAAGATGTGTTACTGAACTCATCTGAACTGCTGGAGAGAAAGGTGATGCCATTTTTAGAAAGCATGTTCTGGTATAGGAATGGAGTGTGCAGGGTCTGTCCACAGCCTAGAAGTGATCTCTTAACTAGCAACATCATGCCTGATTGGGTGGGTTCCATGGCCTACGTGAGTATTTCTTGTGCCCCCTGGATGGTTATGGAAGTGTACCCTCTGCTAGGGTGATTCCCACCTAGCTAATGAATGCACCCTACCTCGATGCTTATTTCCTGTCTGGATGTGTAGCCCCTGCCTGGACATATATCTACTCCCTGAATTACTATGCCCTTGATAAACATTGCCAGGAGCTGGGAGCTATTTACCTCCTGGTTATAGCCAAGTGGAGCCTGGTTAGCTGGAAACCAACATCTACCAGGAGCCACTTATGAGACCTGTGGCAAGTGATGCAATACACCCCTAGCTGTGTGATATTAACTGTGTATGTTTGGGAATCTATATCGAGGAGAATAAAGAACTCCGCTAAGGGAAATTCAGAGCATATTGGATCATATAAAATGGACAAAAGGTTAGAGTGTGCATCTTGCGCAAAGGTAGATTTGCTGTGCGCTACATACTAGCTCCTGGTTCCCCATGGGTAGCTCCTGCCTAACTGGTTATGCCTGATACCCAGGAGTTGCTTTTTGCTCCAGGTGAACACATCCCAATTTCGACCCCTGAGTCTACCCGGATGGAACCTGCCTACTAGGGTATGTCTCTCCTGACTGAGCGTGTGTTCTTCTTATGGGCTGCATGTTCCCCAATGTATTCTTGGGTGTGTCCCGTCTGCTGGGATCTGTTCTGCCTTGCTCCATGTGCACTCACCTGCATGGATGCATTCTGCCTGGATCCATCAACTCCATTTGCATGTGCTGATTGTTACTGCCTGTGTGCATGTGCCATTTAAAGGAAACAAAGCATGAACACAATTTTCCATACATCCTGAAGATCTGGGCTGTTATGGAATCGGGCCAAGGTGGGGCGAGGGGGTTACATTTATGTTGTCACAAACACATGCACAATAAAGGTCATACACACATTTCATGCCACTCCCCATGTTACAGCTGTCCAATATGACACACCTGTAAGTTGAAATCCAAGTTCATAGACACCAGTTAGGCTCATAAAGTTAGCCTTTGACAGACGTTTCTTGGATTTGCAGATCCAGGGAATGAAATCTGTGCTCTGCTAGCCATAGTAGGTATTGGCGATATTTCATCTTTTTCTTATCCCCTTGGGTAGGGAAAGGTTTGATGCCATGTTGGCACTAATATATTTCTAGAATTGTTCTGGTCTTAGAACAATAAACAAGACTAAAAATCAAGATCTCAGGTTAGTAATTTGAACTATGAAAGCCTAGGTGCACCTTACCCACCTACCACACCCACAGACTATAACTTTGATGCCATGTTAGTCCAGTTTCAAAATGATACAATTCCAATATGCATTATTATAAAATTCTTTATGGGAGTCTGTTGATTGAAGACTGAGTGCTTGCACATATATCCTCAACCTGAGACCCAGCACCTCCTCTTCTAAAATTCTTGCTCATGATGGTTCTCAAACTCCATTGGAGTGACTGATATCACAGCCATTTTATCCTTGCACCTAAATCCTCAGGCTGTCCGAAAAAATATATATGGTAAACATGTTTATGTTAGAGTGAGTGCTGTGAAAAATTAAATGAACACCAAGCACAGTGAGCTTCATGTATTTAGTGACTCAAGCAAACAGTTCCTTTATCACAGATATATTTGACAATGAGACATATACAAGCTGATAAGTGGATGACAAAACGAGGGACAGAGGGCAGTGGTTCAGTGAGTATGTGTATCTGTGTGTGGGGCTCAATGTAGGATATAATCGGGGAATGCTTTTGATGAAAGAGGAGGGAGCCAGCAGTGTTACTGGCAAATGAATGCGTGATGGACCCAAGAAGGGCTTGGGCGTTCCCTGTTGGCATGTTGCACCATGTTTTCACAGATATTGGCTAGGGTCTGCCAGGCCAAATTATTAGAGGTGAGAAAGCCAAGAGCTGGATATAAGAAAGGTGAATGCCGATACATGGAAAGGAAGGAACACTGAGAGAGGGATGGAATATACTCTAGGACCATCCCATTATCGTCTTTTGGTGACGAAGGGTTATTGAGTTGGGTAGAACTGGTGTTATATCTCTAGGTCACAAGGTGGGATTCATTATGGGTGCCCAAAAACTGTCCAAATTGGTGTTGGTTTTGCTATTGGAAGTATTGTTATTAGTATAGGAAAGTTTAAACAATTGAGTCTGGAACACTCAGACCTGACTTTCCTGAAACTGTGAACCTCACATACTACCATGCCCCTCCAGATCTGCAGTTTTCTCCTTCCTGTGAGTGGCAAAGGAAAACAGCAAAGGCCAGTTCCCTCTATCAAGGGAGCAAAGCACGGAGAGTCCCGTAGGTCCTGCATCCATCACACCCAGGGTTCATGTTACTCCTCGAGCTCTCGTCCTCCTGAAGCCATTGACGCCAATACATTTGTGCACAGGATGAAGACGGTAAAACATGCACCACAAACCTTAAAACAGGCAAAGGAGGTGCCAAATAATAAGATGGTCCGACCCCAGACAGCCCCCAAACTCGAGGGCAGAAAAAAAACACGCTGGCAGTGACAGGCCGTGGCTGCCATGTGGCACAAACATGAGGCGAGTGTCTCGATTAAAAAAGCAAAACCCTGCAAGAAAAAATTTCAGCAGCTTACCAAATCCATGGCAGAAGGAAAACCAAGGCCGAATGATGTGGGAAAACGGAGATAAGTAAGCATAACTCACCTCAACCTCGGAAGCACCTGTGGGATGCAACCTACCAGGCTGAGTATTTGTAATTAACGTTTTTGGAAAAAAGGTCACAATTCCAAATTTATAAACGTAGCCCTTGCTTAATGTTATGCAAACAAGGAGCATTTTGGCTGGCCATATTTTTCCACCAGTCACCAAGAGTTATTTTAACCACCATTCAGCAAGTTAGTTATTCTCAGGCTCTAAGAGTAAAACTGTTGTCACCTTTTGGGATTGTGATTACTAATTCCAACCTGAGCATTTGGAAAAAACGTCTCTCAGCCTAATGGACCCCAAGCATCACCCCACTGCTTGCCATTATCTTCTGTGTGGCATACGGATGTGTGTTGTGTTTTATAGTTTGAGTTGTACAGATGGGGTTTATCTAATACCATTATGTATGGGGTTCGCTTGAATGTTTCAGTGCTGTATGCTGGAATTGTGAATACTGGCAGTTTACAGAGAATGATAAACTGGAAGCTTGCTGGTCATGTCAAACTCAGAGCTTGCAGAGAATGTCAAACTTGGTGCTTGCTTGTCATTTTAAGATTGCAAGCAATCACACTGGAATCTTAGTGGGAATGCTTTATTCGTGTTGCCAAATGTGGAAGTTCAGACTGGAAATGTACAGGGAATGATGAGTTTACTGGGATTGGTAAACTGGGGTTTTACCAGCATTGTCAAACTGAGAATGACGATCTTATTAGCAATGACAAACTGATAGCATATTCGGTATGTAGAAGTGTTTGGGAACTAGGGTTGCGCCCCACTTAATGCTTTTTGGGTGCATTTTTAGGCTTGTCTGCTGCGAGGTCACGGGTTGGGGAGGTGTTGGCCACACTTCTTGTCAGCATTAGAACTTGTTTGTACCCGGGTACCTTGCGCTTTGAAAATGATTCTTAGTCATGATATCCTTGTTTGTGTACATTTCTATTAGGGTGATTGGTGGTCAGCCGACGCGTGTTTGGACCTCTCAGGTTCTTTATCAAGGTTAGAACCTGTAGTCCAATTTGGCCCCTTGGCAGTTTGATGTGGATGGTATACAATCCTGTTGGGATGTCTGCCAGGTAGGCTATAGTCTGACTGGATGGCCTGGAGTAACCTGTTGTGTTCTTGTCCGGATGGATTGTGAATTAGGAATGACATAAAATGAAATATTATGGGAAGAGATACCATCACAAAGACTTTTTTGTTACTTGCTATAGGGGAGCACAATTAGCCTCACTTCTAATAAAACAGTACAGTGACAAAATGTTTATGGGAATCACGAAATTCAAGGGTAATACCTTCCCATTTAAACTGAGGGAGTTTAAGCGTCTTGGAAGTGATGCCTGGTGACCTGTTAGGCCCCCTGAATTTGGTGAGGTGTGAGTGAACATTCTTAAAATTGGATTCTGGAAGTGAAGCAGGCAGGCTATATAGAAGATAAAGCAAAAGCGGGATCAACATCCTTTTAATTGATCCAATTATCCCCACTGGTAGAAGAAAAGCAGCACCCTCTTGCAGTGGAGAGTTTAATTCGATTTACAATAGGCTTACTGTTTAGCTAAATAGAAGCAGAAATAACATTTGCAAAGCGCAAGCTTGAAAAGTTAATATTGATCTTTCCTCAGAGACATCCTAATTACCTCCATTTGCAATTGAACACAAGAACTGTTCTTGGGCAACATTTCAGATTTGGATATATTGGACTTGTAACCAAAAACTACAGAGTAGCAGTGAATACTATGGCATACTCCCCTAAGAGATTAGACTTGATTTGATAGAGGAAATTGTCAGCATTCGCTGATCGATTAGGGTCTAACTGTTAGATATTGATAGCAGTTATGTCATTATCTGATCTATTTGCATCCAAAAGGGGTTGAAGCAAAAGGACAAATAAGAGGCGTCATAGGGGCCAACTCTATCGTGTCCCTATCAAAAGGAAAAGGGTACTAAAGCCCAGACCAGCCCATGCCATTTCATGGACTCGGCAAGAAAGAAAAGGCATTTGATAGGCTGTCTTGCAGCTGAGTGCAGTCCAACAAAAGCACGATCATCATATGGAAACTGGGCACATCAAGGAAGTCACAGAGGCAACACGTGTTGGACAAACCAGCCCTACCTTTTAGAAAACCTGCTTGTTCTGAGTTAACTGGAAGTGGCAGAAAATCCTGTAGCCTGTTGAAGAGCACTTTGGCAACATTTGTACAATCTGCATTCAGCAAGGAGATTGGCCTCTAATGGTTTGATGTTGGAGGCATTTTTATCCTGTTAGTGAATGAGCACTTGCAGTGCCTAAATGCCTAACTATCCCGAACTATGTCCAACTATCAACCACTTGTGTTCCTTTCTCAAATTCGCGAATGAGTTTTGGTGAATTTAAAATGAGTTGTAACATTATTTGATTATCCTCTGTGTAATTAAAAATGTGGATGCCTATCCTTTGTAAAAGCTTAAACAAGAGGGGGACAAGGGAGAACCTTGAGGTATGCCATATTCAAGTATATAAGGTTTTATGAGATTTATAGTTACATATAAGATGTTGTGTGCATTGAGTCCGTTTGTGTTCTTACCTATTAATAATACAAATTTAAATTTGTTTCTGTAACATCTTTTATGGCAGGTCTAAATTGTTGGTACAAAGCTAACGCAACAACCAGATTCACGTTGGTTTTTGCACTGGTGCACTGAAAGGATTTGCCCGAGTGTTTGGCCTAGCACAATGGCCACATTTGTGCTGGTGTTATTTCCAATGTAGATCTGGGTAAAAGTTGTCATTCCAAACGTGTAAGACCAGCCATTTGTGGTTATTGTGCAGGGTCTCAGTTAGCAACACAAGTGCAATCACGCATGTTCTGCTATCGTTATACTGGCACACAGACAGTAATTGTGGTGGTGCTTCCAACGGTGCAAATTCTGATATTGTGCCAGTGCAAAAACCCCAGCCATATTTAATCATTTCACTGGCTGTATAACCATTCTAAATGTGATCACTTCTCCAAACAAAAGACCAGTGGTAAATGCGTCATTGCCCGTGTGAAATGACAAGTAATGTATGTGTGCCATGGAGAAGTTCACAGAGGCAAGTGCTGTCAAAGGCGCGACCCAGACCTGTCTGCTTCTAGGTCGGCGGGAGCACGCTAGGCAAGTCCGTTCAACCCGTCCCACCCAGCCTACTATCCAGTAGCAGAAACTGCCATAGGAGATGGGGGGGGGGCATATTATCTACTGCTGTGTCTACTGCTGATTGAGGCTTGGCGCCCTTCAAGCCCCTAGGCCACCGTATGCAGGCCTCGACATTTGCATTAGCCAATGGCAAGTGATAATTGACTCTTGGTGAGTACTAAACAGTGTTCTGTCAACTTTCATTTATTTTCTCCTGATGCAGAGTATGGCCTCCTTTCCTTATGGCACTGTCAGGAGAAGGTAACATCTGATAGGAGGGGGCATTTAACGGTAATGTTTAGGGCCTAACCTGACATTACGTGCAAAGTGGCCATAATGTAAACTAGAAGTATGTGCTCAGTGGGTATACTGGAAATCTGCCATAATTTACCAACTAGGATTAATGGAAATGGACAATAATCTGCTAAATGGGCATGAGATAATTAGATAACTAGTCATAATGTAAACTGGGCATTTCATTTTTAATTTGCAACTTTTTAAATTGCATTTATTTTATTTAAACTGGTTATGATGTGCTAACAAACTAGGAATAATGTAAAGTCTAAAAATGTGCGAAATAGGTGCAAGTTTACATACATAAAATACGTGAGATTAAAACGTTTTCATAAAAATATTTGGCATCCTGTAGTGGCATTGCCATTTGATCTAAAGGTGGGTAGATTCAAACCATCTGATGGTTTTTCACCCATCAACTTGATACCTGAGATTCATGGCAGTTTATTCTTCTGCAGAAAAACTTGTTATAATACCGTAGACCCCAGAAATATGTTTTTACGTTATCGTGCCGTTGGTCTTTACCGCATAACGGACTACATGTAAAGGCTTTGGAGTTTGAAAGACTAACCCTTAGTAATCTATATAGAGTGATTGTGTCTGGAATGTCATCTGGCAGGTTTTGACATTTGGTTGCTGTTTGTGTTAAACATTTTGAAGTTGGTATTTGGTGTGGACACTTTTGGAATTCTATTGCCGGACACCCAGGATAAGCTGTTTGTTGTCGGAGACCACAAGCATTTAGTCTGCTTGACAAGTAGACAGCAGGCAGATTTTTTCTTTTTTTTTTTTAAAGATTCAGTATAACACTGTAAGAGTGTTGTGTGGCTGTGTGTGGGATTATGTGGAGCATGTTCACATCAGCTGTGCTTGCATTTTGTTGTACTGAGAATTCCACTGCTAGGCTGATTTTCACAATTGTATGTGATTCGAGTGGGGAAATGGCTTCAGAAACTCTGTCTGAACATGTTTTGGTGGGAGATTCCAGTTCCAGGCTGCAAAGTTATGCCGCATAGTGTTAAGCTCCGGCGCTCCCCTAGTATACCTGTGCCAGCTGCTCCCAACTCGGCCCTCTGAAGGTTACACCATTCCCCTGCTGCCTCACTAAATGGTATTCTTGGCATCTAAGGTGAAATCAGCCCGGCACATGACCATAAAAGGCATGGACATCACCTGGGCCAAGACTTTGGAACTTGTTACCACAGTTCCTGTTATGATCTTCATCCCCTACCTCAGTTCTGTTTTAGTTCTCCTCCTCCCTCCCCTTCTCAGGTCCATTCCACAAAGGATTCAAATATAGACATTCTGTGACTTTCGTTTTGGTCCGCCTGGTGGAACGTGTGCTTTTGGTGCTCTCTGGACCTACCTGGACCTTCCTGCACTGCAAGCATTTCTAAAGCTCTTGCAGGACCCCGAGCGCTGGACTCTGAGCGCTGCCCAGAGGAGGAGGGAGCAGTGCTAGTCACGTGGAACATCACGTGACCCATTACTGCTTCAAAGCACCCTCCAATCCGCCCGAGCGGCGTATTCTGTGACTTTCGTTTTGGTCCGCCTGGTGGAACGTGTGCTTTTGGTGCTCTCTGGACCTACCTGGACCTTCCTGCACTGCGAGCATTTCTAAAGCTCTTGCAGGACCCCGAGAGCTGAGCGCTGCCCAGAGGAGGAGGGAGCAGTGCTAGTCATGTGGAAAATCACGTGACCCATTACTGCTTCAAAGCACCCTCCCATCCGCCCGAGCGGCGTATTCTGTGACTTTCGTTTTGGTCCGCCTGGTGGAACGTGTGCTTTTGGTGCTCTCTGGACCTACCTGGACCTTCCTGCACTGCAAGCATTTCTAAAGCTCTTGCAGGACCCCGAGCGCTGGACTCTGAGCGCTGCCCAGAGGAGGAGGGAGCAGTGCTAGTCACGTGGAACATCACGTGACCCATTACTGCTTCAAAGCACCCTCCAATCCGCCCGAGCGGCGTATTCTGTGACTTTCGTTTTGGTCCGCCTGGTGGAACGTGTGCTTTTGGTGCTCTCTGGACCTTCCTGCACTGCGAGCATTTCTAAAGCTCTTGCAGGACCCCGAGCGCTGGACTCTGAGCACTGCCCAGAGGAGGAGGGAGCAGTGCTAGTCACGTGGGAACATCACGTGACCCATTACTGCTTCAAAGCACCCTCCCATCCACCCTTGCGGCGATAAGCCCGGCGGGGACAAGGCTGCTAGCTGCACTGTTGTGTGGCTGTTGGCGGATGGTGGTGATGTGTTGATGAGCCTGTGTCAGTTATTGGTAATATCTGCCTCAATTTTAATTCTACACATATAGCCCAGAGAATCTGTTTGTCTGATTTTTAGCCCATCTTCCAATGTATGCAAATAATATTGTGTGTCTTCATGCCTAATTTTTAAAAGGGAAAAGTTGTACAATTTTAAAACCTTTGCACCTGATTCATTTAAATGTTCACTTTGAGAACGGGCATGCCTTCTGATATTACTAGAGATTCAATGGAGAACCCGTCTAATACTATGCCAAGTTTATCGGATCGTGAACCTCTCCAACAAACTCCTATGAATAAGAATACATCTAAAATACAGGATAAGCCTAAAAGTGGCACTCGTATTTAAAAAAAATATATTATTTTAACACCAATTAATAAAACTCCCAGTCAACATGATATTCGCAATTTCTACGAAAAATTGCCAAGTGGTAGAGCATTGACTGATCCGATCGATTTGGCATCTCTTATGAGTGCTTCTATTGACTTGCCCTTGCCTAAGTGTGCTCCATGTGTTTTCAGTTCACCTAAAAATTTACTCTCAAATAATGAGATCCCTGTTCTCCCCTAAGCATCACTATCTCAGATCAAACTTTATTAACTGTATCACATTCTCCAAACAAAAATCTCAAATCTGTACAAACATTTGCTACAGTTTTAGAAGAATCCACGCAAGAGATTGGAGACTTATCAAATGAAAGTCGTACTTCAGCACGGGATACACCTATCATGAACGGCTCGGTGGCATCAGTAATTATTGAAAATGTGGGGCAAGTTAGCCCAATTAAGTCTCCATCACCCCCATGCCCTGTTCCCCCTGAGTGCAGGGACTTAGAAAGTTCAAGGGCCTCACTCATGACTGACTATGCACAACCATGTTCAACAAGACAGGATGAGGTTTCTTTCCTACAACCTACACCTCGTCGATGTCTAACCACTGATAGGAAAAAACAAGTCATTCCATCTTTAGCTAATCCTGCCCTTATAGAAATCAATCACTCTGGGGGCCATTAATACCACTATATCTAGCCTATTTAAACTTTTTGAATCACTGGACCAGAAAATAGTCACTCAAACGAACAAACTAGACTATATTAGTGAATGGATGAGAGATAATACATTTAAACCTAATAAAAGTCTCTCTTTAGAAAACCTGGAGCAAAGAATCACTCTCCTTGAAACATACGTATTACCTCAGCAGGGTTTGATCGAAAATTCTGGCGTGTCCATCATGCAACGTCTTCTGACTTTAGAAGCTTCAAGCAAGGTCCCTTTTTCCACTACTTCAGTATTACCAGCATTTTCCAAAATTATCCGGCCAATTGAGTGTGTTTAAGAAGTTATGGCCGCAAAAAATAATGAGTCCTGGATCAGTGTAGACTCCCCTGCGAAGACTGCTGATCAACCTGCTGTTAATTCTAATTCTCGTGGTTGTCCTAAGCAAAATCCACAAAAAAATAGTCGCACAGCTGTGAATAATAGAAAATCAAAAGCTGTGTCAACTAAGGTTGGTACAAAAAAACAGTCCCAAATTAATCCCCTGGCAGGAGCCCCAAAAATTCCCATTTGTATCCCTGCTATTCCCATAGATATGTGTGATGAAATTACAAATAATGATATGGTCGTTACGACCACTGGGCCACCATTGAATAAAGCTATGCCATGCAATCCTTCTCCTCCACAAGTTGTTTCAAAGGAGGTTCTAACCTCTTCTCTTGATTATGATCCTTTGAATGAGTTGGTAAACCTATTAACATCAAAACCCGACAACATACGAGCAAGACAATTATCGCCTGCTCTACAAACGACCCTAACCACACATTGTGAAGCAATTTCAACAGGTGATGTCAAGCGAGCCCATACAGTCGCCCTCACAACAGGCGGTGATGATCGTCTAAGCTCATTAAGAGCAGCAGTAGATTCTTATTTATTAAAAAGAATCTCAGAGGTTTTGCCTGAAGTTTCAAATGGTAACGGCCAGCCTTCTCATATACATAAGCTTCACAATAATAGTGTAAGTGAGGTTTCTTCCTTTAACAACAGACCTGATATCTGTTTAAATCCTAAACCACCTCCATGCAATAGTCGTTGTAAACAAGATTTCATGAAACAAAATACCAGAAAGAATTCAGAAACTGGTAAAGCTGGCACCAAATCGCATATAAATGATGCTAGTGCTGCCTAATTCTGAAGTGTCGAGACGGACCCTTCCCAAAATACGACTTATGTCGTGCTAGTGTCTTCAATATTTTTGGAGATATTGAGGGTCTGGATGCTATTTCTTTCTCTGATTTGGATCAAATAGAGTTTCTGTGTGATAAGAATCTTTCCATAGTTAGATTATGGATAAAATCTGGAATTGTCCGCAACACTTTATGGAATGCTAGAATGGACCTATTCAATCTTGGTTTCTTACTAGCACAAGATCCAGCACGGCAACCCTCCAAGGAGATTGATGCTAATGAACCCCTTGCTGGCATCATTCCTCAACCTTTGTGTGTCTGTAATTTTTGTACTAACGAATCACCTCCAGATTCTTTGGTCTCTGCTAACTCTTGTTCATAACCACGAATACATTCTCCCCTCACTGAAATTTCACTTGCTTGTTGGAACACCCGAGGCTCTTCTCACTTGCAATGGACACTAAATAACCAGTTGAACACATATGACATAGTAGCATTACAAGAAACATGGCTACTAAAGCCTCCTACATGGGATGACCATGAGCTTATTCTTCTTCCAGCAGAACAGAGTGGCAAAGGTAGACCTACTGCTGGTTTGTTAGTTGCGGTGAAAGTGAGTAAGGGCTATAAAATCTTTCCCTGGCAAGCTCCAAACAAATACATGCAATTGGTCAAGATCTCCCTCAACTCTCAGATATACGCTCTCATCAATCTGTATCGAAATCCCGTAGGCATCACTGATAGTTTTAATACTGCTCTTTTGTCTCTTTTTGAACTGATCTCTGCTCAGGGCAACATTTCTGGAATTCTAGTAATGGGTGATCTAAACTTCTCTTGTGTTGAGTCTAATATAAGGAGTAAAAATCAGGATGGAGTAAGATGGATATCCTTCATGGAAGATCTAGATTTAAAAATTGCAAATGGTGCAATCACAGGTGACATCCCCTCAATGAACACCTGGGAGCGAGGCATTTCAAAATCCACAATTGATTATATCTTTATGTCCAACAGCATTTTTATGAACACTACTAAATTTGTTGTTGTAAAACAAACAGCTAGTTATCACCATCTCCTAGCATTATTCTGGTCAGTCGAAATGACAAACTGTTCAAAAATTGCATGTTTTTTATAAACAGACCTTATCGGTCAGTAATGGTAAAAACCGATTTAAATGGTCTATTAACAAATATAGGCATAGGCAAGAAATAAACAAGCAGCCTTGTCTAGCGCATGGAAAAAAGAGCACTAGACAGTCACATGAACATAAAGAAAAAATATAAAATCAATATCTATTTTCAATGAAAAACAACACGATTGGCTCTTCGGACCACCATCATGAAGATAGGAACATCTTAATGAAAACATAGCGAAACATGTCATAACAGGCTATTGAAATCTGGCTGAAGACATGTCTTGAACATAGAGACAGTGAAGTAGAAACTTTGCCAAAGATTATAAAGACATGGCTCAAAACACAACAACGTGGATCATGTCAGAAGAAAATGTAACTAATGATAAGGTTGCACAAAACATTATGGGCACTCACTATCCTGAACAAAGAAACCTCAAAATTAAGAAACATATCATCTAAACGCCAAAGTAGCCATGTCAGGCGAGCATGACACAACACTCACTACTTAGTATCAACAATAGGAATACATCTAATTACATGGCATAAGGTCGGCGTAATCAGTCTTACTGAGTGCCAGGCGTCCAGCATTGGCAACTATAAACTGTAACAGTGGGTATCACTAGAAGTCTTCTAAGAAAACTAGAATGTGGCCTTGCATGGCAGGTTGCAGGAATGCATGCTGAATTCTTGCAATGCAGTTAGCCTGAGATATCACTGAGGAAAACGAGGACAAGAGTGCTTCTGTGGCATGCAAGGGTGTGCAGGTTCATTGATTTGCTCTGCTAGCTCATGGTTGCTTGGCAAGGACACCTTTTTCTCACTGTGGCTTTTGTTTTGACAGTGCTTTGGTAACATTCCCGGTGGCAGAGATGGTGGATGTGCCTCTAATGGAGAATCAACCATGAATTGGTAAGGGACCCGTGCTGTCGTACTTTTAAAGTTTAGTGTAGGCAACTGTTGAGAATGCACAGGTGAGAGAGAAAAAAAAGTTGAGAGCTATGATGTTTGCTCATGCCCCAAAGTGCAATGAGGGATGGTAACCAGGCATTGTTTATCCTTATGAAATATTGCGGCTGTGTAGCTTTTTAAGAGTGATGTTGATAGCGAAGATATTTTTTCCATCTTCAAGAGAGTCTTAATGGTGACTTGGCAGGTGGCAATTGGCTAATGTCAGGTCAATGGATGCATGAAGAAATACTTACACACACAATATATGTGTACTCTGACATCCTATCCACCTTCCTCCCTACTTGTGGGAGTTTGAGCTCGCTAGGATAGGACTTAAACATTTTTTGGTGCATTTGAAAAACTCCCTAAAATTTGATGGGGTGCCATACGTGCACGTGTGTGCTTGTGGCTACACCTCTCTAGGTGCCACCTGCAGCCTTGCTTCACCAGTCCTTTTCTCGACTTCTAATGGGACGAAGCTCTGGTGCATCTCTACGTATGCTTCTTTTCCCACATTCTTTTTTAAACATTTTTTTTTTTAATGCTTTTTCTTGTTTTTGCTCCAAAGACATCCTCCGGCCTTGGGCAGTGCTTCGATTTCCCTGCCTATCCAGTGCAATGCCAGTTTTGTGGCCTGCACATGCTGACAGAAGTAGGTACCCAGCGCATTCATTCCTTCTGAAGTGCTTGGGCCTGGAATACCAGTAGGACTGCTAATGGTGTTGCAAAGCCTTGTTGATGTGAGCACCTATTCATCAGCAATGGAAAGACTTCTTCAGGCCTCCACTGCGTCATCTTCATAACCTCTGGGAGTCAGAAAAGTATCTACAGATAAGTACTCTCCCCACTTTAGAGCACCCCAGACAGGGGATCCTTTCTCAGAGTCTCCTCAACCAGGAGGGTTCCCCAGGAGCATTTAGCTACTAGATGTTCTTCCAAGGTTCCACATTTAAGAGCTAAGTCTGGCAGAAACCCGAGATTCCCCATTCAAGGGCTGAATCTGGGCAGAAGCAAGAGGATCGCTGGCCCTGGGCTAATTTCATGAGAATGCCCGAGGATCCCTCCAGGAGTGCTAAATTCAAAGGGGCTAATTCAGCCGGTTGCTCCAATGGGGTCATGCCAGACAAGTGTACAAGCAAGGCATAGCTTCCCACAGGCTGCCAAGCACATACATACCAAGCTGCCTGACAAGATGGTGGATGGTGATAAAAGTCACGAAACAGCAGCCACCTCAAGTGAGACGCATGCAAGGCAGTAGGCTCTTGCGCTTTCGGCCTTTCCTCAGTGCCGGAGGAGGTATCTACAGAGCCTTTACCCACTTTGTATCATGGTTTTGACCATTTTGCTCTGCAGTTTCATGGGTCAGCGCTGACAAGTATATCGTTGCCCTCTTTGGTCAACATTCCACCTTCTACCTGTTGTTTTTCTTATCAGACCTGTGGATGTCTGGGGCGTTAGAGGACCTGTGTATGTTCAAGCCCTTCAGGGCCCACCCTGTCCAGTCACATCAGCCTCCTTTAAAGAACAGGTTCTTTGTAAAATCCCAAGGCCTCATGCACTCCCCAGCTATGTGCGGCTAATTTAGGGACATTATCAGGGGCATGCAGTCCGGGTTACTGTTTTTGGCACCTTAGCCGCCACGCTTGTGACATTATCTCAATTTTCTTTCCAGGGCCCTTCCTCCTAAATGACTGTTTCTGGGGCCATCTGGACCTATGAAATTGGCTCCAGTGCAGCCCCCTCGGCCACCTGCGCTGCCAGGTCCTATTCAGTCCCAATTGATGGCATCCCCCCCACTCCTTATTAGCCCTACAATTCGGGGCAAATTGGCAATGACCCAAGTAGGAACTACCATCCTCAGCAAGAGCTATGCATGAGCGGGTGGCAGGGTTACTTGAATTCCTTTATATGCTGGAAGAGCCCCCTGGCAGAGACAGGGCTGCTGACAGGGATTCTGGCCTCAATGTTCGCCAAGAAGTCAAGTGTTCCAATGCAAAAATACATCAATGTGGAGGCCCTCAAGATTTGGCTAAAACTGCTTTCGGGAAAAGAGCTCAACAGGAGGATTGACCTGAGGTACCGTCCTCTACCCTTGGAGTCCACATTTCTCGATTCACACCCTCAGTCCTTATCTTCTGTGTTGGCGACTACTATTCTCCATTCTCATCCTTGATTGGCATAATTGGCAGCTCCGATTCTTGGAAAAGAGGATACGCTCCTCAAAGCTTATGGTCACATGGTGTACCGAAACTTGGCCTTGCAGCTCCAGCATGCTAACAGTTCCTCACTTTTAGCTGCTGCCAATTAAAGATTATCGCGGGAGCTCACCTAATTTGAAAAGCTTTTCCTGCAAGGAAGCAGGAAGCTTTTATCTTTGGCCTAGAAGAGGCTGAACAGGTCACTCACACTCACACTAGGGATGTAACATTATAACGGTATACCGTTAAAGATACCGTTAACCACTTAATTGAACAATAATAACTGTCACATTGTTTATACCAGTATACCGTTTATACCGTTAAGTGTGCTTTTCAATCTGATTTGGAAAGGCTGCAGTAAGCAAGTGCTGCACAGTCTTGGTCTTGCACTGTTGAATGTGCCGTCTGCAAGTAGTTTTAGTTGGAGCAGTTTTTAATGCCATTCCATATTCCATAAACCACACGTGCCTGACATGAAATCAGTATGTTAGAAATAGTAATAATAAATACAGTGCCAAGAAGGAAAAGGGTTTACTTTGGGATGGCGGCTTTGGGGTTTATATATTTATAATGGATAATGTTTGCTAAACATATGACAATGGGGGATTTCCCTGGTTCCATCATTGAATTTACATATAATAAGTCACACTGCGAAATTCACTCAGCTCTGTGGGTATTCCCTGCTGTCATACCAAAGGGTAACATGTCCGTGATTACTGGACACTTATTGGCCCGCAAGTAAACTAAAGGCTGTAACATAAAGAGAGAGTGTGTGTGCGTGCATGTGTATACGCACAAGCGTATACTACCATCAGCCTCCATTGATCTGTGGCATGCAGGTTATCAAGATGGCAACATGTTCATCTTCACCAGTAGCCAGTGGGGGAGCTAAAACCCTAAATGACCACTTAAGAAAAGCTATTCAGTTTGCTTTGCCAGTCGCAGCAGTGCTCCGCCCACCCCCTCCTCCTCTGCACACGTGTGTTTGGTGGAAGCAAGGGGTGGTATTTCAGTGGAAAGTATGTTGAAAAGCCCAATTCTGGCCCCAGGTGCCTGGTTTTGTTTGTGATGATAAATCTGACAATTTATTACTTTTTAGAAAATATTTGTTAAGATTAGTTAACTCCACCTGCTATACCACGATAACCATGATGTACCGTCATTTGGCAAGAAGGTTATCGTACCGTCATATAACTAATACTGTGACCCCCTAACTCACACTCCCACTTGCATTCTTCTACATTCTACAATCTGTTAATACGTCAGATAGGGGGATGGCCTTAAATCTTGATATGAGGAGACAGGCCTATTTGTGGGCCACTAAGTTTGTCTTGGACATCCTGGACAAGATAATTGACCTTCCATTTGAGGGTTCAGACTTATTTCATTTGTCTATTGAGGAAGGGGTCCAGAAATTGAAAACAAGCCCACAATCAGTGGTTGAGGTGAGGGGGGGCGGTTGGGAGCGGTGCTCCTCTATTTTTTAACTTACGTTTTATTATTCCTATACTTTTATTTTAAAAATAAACCATTCCGGAATGCGTCTGTTTTAAAATAAAAGTGTAGGAAGAAGTTGAAACTTGCACTTTCAGTGCTCTCCACTAAACGTTCCCTCAAACAGCAGGTGAATGTGTTTGGGGGTTTGTATTGTGTGTGGGAGGGGGCATGGTGATGGGGTTTGTGGGGAGTGTGTGCATGCCAGCATGGAACATAGTTCCACTACTTTTTTTCGTACACTTCGACCACTGCCCACAATCATCCAAGTCGCTAACTGTGTTGGCTAAACCAGCACAAATGTCCTTCTCCTCACAAAGATCTTTGGAGAGCAGATCTTGCTCCTTCGGGGGCTTCAAAGGATTTCTGGAAATGGAGGCTAAACAAGCTCACTGCTCCCCCTTCTTAACAGAGGAAGAAACAGCAGTGCACAACCCTCAAGAATTTCTTCCAATAGCCTTCTCTCTAACCTCCCCAAAATCCAAAGCCTAAACAATGATGATCTTGTGCAGCCTAATTCATCTTCGTGGGAGGGAAGATCTTGTTCCAACTGGAGGATTAGCTGGCTGTTTCCTCAGACCCATGGTTCTTGGTTGCCAGTGCATGGTATCACCTTCCCCTTCCTGTGGTTCCCCCTCCTGACTTCCAACACTGTAGCTAAGAACTCTCTTTTACCCTCTAAGGTTCAGAATCTGTTGGACATCCAGGCAGTGGAGGAGGTCCTATCATCCCTTGGGGGAACGGGTCCTTTTTCCAGGCTGTTCACAGTGCTGCAAAACAAACAGGTGGCCCTATGCACCATCCTGGACCTGTACTCATTCAACATCTTCCTACCCCTGAAATGGTTCAAGATGATGACACCAGTGCAGATCTAGTCTGCTCTCTGTCATGGAGATTGTATCTGCATGGTGGATCTGAAGGATCCATATCTGCATGTGCCCCTTTGGGAGTCACATCTGAGCTTTCTGCATTTTACACTGGGGAGATGACAATTCCAGTACAGAGTGCTCCATTTTGGCCTGCAAAGCCCCCCCCCCACATATTTACAAAAATGTTGTCAGCAATGGCAGCCTTCCTCGGAGGGCATGCACATTTACCCTTACCTCAATGACTGGCTGGTCCAAGGACCCAGTGCTTCGGAGGTGTAGACGTTGCTTCAAGTTCTATTCTTCTGCTGTGGGCTGTTGGTGAACCCACACATGTTGCCATTGATGCCTTCCCAGAGACTAGAGACACTCACCTGACCATGGTTTTTTCTATGGATGAGCAGGTTCAAGACCTTATCAGGACTTGCATGATTTTTCTGACACCCTCAGTGACCACAGCCTGGTGATTTCAGGGGCTCATGGCCTCATGCGTACTATCTGTGCCTCATGCCAGACTCAAGATGTGGAGGGTTCACCTCTACCAACGGTCTGGACTCAAGCCTCTCAGCCGTAGTCGGTCGTGTTAGATATTCCCCCGTTTTTGATTTTGGATTTGAGGTGATGGAGAGACCGCTCCAATCTGATGAGAGCAGTGGTGTTTGTGGATTCTCCACTTTCACGGACCATCACTACAATCCCTTCACTGTTGGGTTGGGGTGTGACCCTGGGCAACCTGACGGTGCATGTCCTGTAGTATTCCCAAAGGCTTTCGATAGCTTGAGCTCCAGGTGATATTCAATGCCATACAAGCCTTCTTTCCTATCATCAAAGACTCTTGTTTTGAAGTACTAGCTGACAATATGCCTGCGAGTTGCTACCTGAATTACAAGGGTAGAGCTAGATTCCCCCAGATTGCGGTGCTGGTGGTAGAGGTGTGGGAGTGTATCATTGAACAGAATATCTAAGGGCAGGCCTTTCATCTTCCAGGGGAGTAAAATCTGGAAGCTGATGCTCTGGGCAGGCTGGAGGCCGCAGTCCCTGAGTGTCAACTACACCCAGATGTGGTTCAGGTTCTGTTTGCGAGGTGGGGCTTGCCGAATATGGATGATTTTGATTTCTCCTAATTGCAAATTACCCCCTATTTGACTCTTGTTTGGCCAGCCAGAGAGACTTCATGAGGGCCGATCTTGTGATCCCATGGAATTGGGTGGCCGGCTGTGTTCTCTCCCTTTGCCTCTTACACAGAGTTCTCGAGAAGTTCATGGAAACAACATCTTGCACAGTGATTCTGGTGGCTCCCCTGTGGCCCACCAGGTTATGGTGCTGGCACCTCTAGAGGCTAGCCCATGCCTCTGCAGTCAGGCTCCCTCTGATGCTCGAACTTCTGCCGTAGAGAGGGGGAGGTTCTAGCTCTCCTTCTCTTCAGTTGTCAGCTTGGTTATTGGGGAAGTAACCCTGGGGCACCTGGGGTTGTCCAGGGAGAATTTAGAGGTCGTCATGACTGCCCAATGACCTTTCACAGGGGCTTATTATAAAAGCAGATGGACACATTTTTTTCCATTGGTGCCTCGAAAGGAAGGTAAAACACTTGTTGTGTAGCCTGCACCTAGTTGTGCTCTTAATTTCGGACCTGGCTTCTTCCGTACCAACTGTTTGGTTTTGTGGGCCTTTGGGGACTTCTTCTCCCACTCTAATGTTGTGGTGAACATCTTGCACAGTGATTCTGGTGGCTCCCCTGTGGCCCACCAGGTTATGGTGCTGGCACCTCAAGAGGCTAGCCCATGCCTCTGCAGTCAGGCTCCCTCTGATGCTCGAACCTCTACCGTAGAGAGGGGGAGGAGCTAGCTCTCCTTCCCTTCAGTTGTCAGCTTGGTTATTGGGGAAGTAACCCTGGGGCACCTGGGGTTGTCCAGGGAGAATTTAGAGGTCGTCATGACTGCCCAATGACCTTTCACAGGAGCTTATTATAAAAGCAGATGGACACATTTTTTTCCATTGGTGCCTCGAAAGGAAGGCAAAACACTTGTTGTGTAGCCTGCACCTAGTTCTGCTCTTAATTTCGGACCTGGCTTCTTCCGTACCAACTGTTTGGTTTTGTGGGCCTTTGGGGACTTCTTCTCCCACTCTAATGTTGTGTTGAAGTAGCATTTCAAAGGGCTCAAGTCTCTGTACCCTCCTATTAGCAGCCCTCATCCAACCTGGGACCTCTTTGTTATGATTACCACCTTCGTTCATAAACGATTCCCCCCACTTGCCACAGTAGACATCAGCCTGGTGGCCTGGAGGACAGTTTTTCTAATGGCCATCACGTGCCTTGTAAGCACTCTTCTTTTTTACTAACACTAATATCAGACTGTACAAAACATAAAGCAGCAGTGCCCTGAATTAGTTTGCACCCTGCAAGAAATTCAGAAGATTTATAGCAATACTACTTTTTTTCTAAAGCTACATTTGTACACACATCAATGGCACACTGCAATTGCCATTAAACATGAAATCATCAGATTGTGTGTGTGTGTACTGCTGCCCATAAATGTGATAGGATTCTCCAGAAGAGAAAACTAACATCAAGTCCAGTACATTAGTGGTTCCATAAAACATTTTATTCTTAATTGACCTTTGACTAATCTCATTAGTACATAACGTCTAAGTGGTGGTATTGTAAAATCAATGATGCTTCTGCCAACCTGTGTTTTTTGACCCACTTGTCTTTATCAAGGCAGGGCTATTGAGCTCCCATTAATTTGTTGCATGAGCAACAAAGTTCTGAGAAAATATCAATAATGTGTAACAGCCCACTGAATCTTTTAAAACAATATATACAAAAATGCATGAAATCCATATACGTAAAGCATGAAGTGTGCAGCAATATTATCAACCAAAGTGTAAAAATAAAAGAGGGAAAGTTATGAAGAAAAAAGGAGAGGAAAAAGATACTTTGGTTAGTGTCTAATTTTATTCTGTTGTTTCGATTTTATAAACCCATGGAAATGCAAAAGAATTCTCAGCCTAATGCGTACTGTCCAAATCCGTCTGCTTCCTAATTTAAAATTTTCTTTGTTTCAAGAGTTAGCTATCTTAGCATCTCATTGTAATGTGTTGTATGTTTCCACACTGAAACAATAGAATAGTTTACATAAGTGCTAGTTATGAATGAGAGTCCGTAATTTAGATAATCTCTTGTAATACAGTAAATTGAAGGGTAGGATCCACTTGTCCCATTTGTAAGTCAAGTATATTTGTCTGCTTATCAAATACCCGTAATCAGTTAATCAGAAAATGGAATGCACTTCTCATCTTTGAAGGAATGAAAGAAAACACAACTTAATGTAAAATTGACTGAGTGAAATAAGGTCTCAAACTAATATTTTACCACTAAGTATAATACCTTCTTAATAATACTTTACCTAATCTTCCTACCCTGCTGCAAGCTATTCGGTGGCATACTGCGTGTCTGATGATATTTTGGTTATTTATATGTCACATATGACATAAGCACGTCCGCGTGCAACGTCATCTCGCACGCAATGATCTCACATGCGCACCGCACCAGTCGGGCCCAGCACAGCAAAAATAGTGCTGAAGAAAAAAATGGGTAAACCTTGCCCTAGTGGATTAGAGAATGCTGGGAATATATTGAGATAAATTTAAGCATTAGGTGCCATGCAAGAATAAACGGAAGAAGAGCGAAGGGGGGGGCGTGGCTACATGGCCACGTAGGAGGTGGTGGTTCCCGTGTGCTCCTGCGGATCCGGCCATAATCCTGGTAATATATGGCACATAAAGCGAGCAGAAGAAGCCTCAAGTTATATCCACGGATGTATGAATATACTGGGAATGCAATGGATGCATGCCCGTAGGAATCCAACGTGCAGAGAGTGAATTCGGGAGACCTGAAGTCCGGAGAGCGTAAGCTGCAGAGAAAAAAAAGATGGCGTCATGAGGACAAAGGAAGATTGCAACGAAACTACGTGGCCGAACGAGGAGTTAGCTGGTGTTCGGCTGCTGCCTACCTACAGGATATCGCTGAAGGCAGTGACAGAGCGGTGATTCGCAGCCCCAGATCGGAAGCAGTAAGCTGGAAGTGCAGAATCGGATGACGAGGAAGAGATGACCAGAGAGTTTGGTTCGTCACAGAGTTGCGATGCGTGCCTGCAAGCCCCATCCCTAATGCGCCATGGATTAAACCGAAGCGGAGTGCGGCATTAGGAAATGAGACAACATTCAGAGGTTTACACATAAAACCGCAACGATAGACACAGTGGGGAGAGGCGACTTTCACCCTGCGCAGTGGCATGCAAAACGCTTCTATAGGAGCGCTACTGTATCAAGCGCACGCCGAGATCCCCTGAGCAGTCAATGCGGGATACATAGTAGCTACGCACTGGCTACAGGCGTTCCGAACGAGCCTCGAAGAGGGCAGCGAACAACACCGACGTTGGGAAGACAAATGTGTCAAGGATACGGCACCAACACAACACAGGCACACTTATTAATTCCATGAAGTGCATGCGCGCGACGAAAGGACCAGATGGAAGACATGAAGGTTGTAATGTGCATGATGCGACCAGGAGGTCCTTATGAGCAGACAGCGCTCCAGGGGGGTCAGTGGAGGCCATAAAGGAAACAGCAGTGCTCAGACACCCGGGGTGGAACATTTTAGCAACTACGCTGGCAACGTGTGAGGAATGGAATGAGACATATGAGTGTGCATAAGCTAGGCAGCAGCCAACAGACCTGGAGAAACACCAAGAAATAAGGCCAATAGTATGAAATGGGGGCAGCATAGCCACTGATAAAACTGATGCAGAGCCTGTATGGGACAAAGGCACACAGACAGCGAAGTTTGACGGTGGTAAGGTAGCGGGATACAGGCATCCAGAAGATCCCTAAGTGAGGAGTTAGTCTGGACACAACACGGCCATTGAACTTTAAGTGACAACGGTACACAAGTTAGCCAGGCGTGCTGAGCCAGGTCTGGTGGACACCTGAGACTGTGAGTACCCCTGCAAGTGCATACACCCCTGAGACAAGCAACGCCAGGGATGATCCAGCAGAAAGAGGAGGAATAAACTGAGAAGGACGTCCTTGGCATTGGGAAGAAAGACCCTGTACGGCAAAGAGCACCAAGTTCGAAGGCACACTACAGCTAGTAGTCCACTCACGGGTGAATATGGCTAACAAAATGCTCAAAGGTAAAGGAAAACCATCCCCTATCGAAGAGTTTACCAAATCACAGCTGGGGACTGAAGGGGCCAGCGGGAAAGGACAGAGCACTAAGGAAAGTGAGAAGATGGCGCTCAACAACCAACATATACTGGACGCTATAGCGGAACTGAAAGTATCGATAGGTGGTAGGATGGACACAGCCATATCGGACTTGAAGACCACACTGGAATCTAAAATAGATGCTGTGAGTATAGATGTGAATTTACTGCGGCAAGATGTACGAGCACGGGCCAAGGGCACGGGATCTTGGAAAAGGAAGTGAAAGACAACACAAGCTCATGTAAGGCTAATGCAGTGGACGTCCATGTGTTGCAACAGCGGATACTCAACCTAGAAAATAGAGCCTCAAGAAGCGGAAGGGCGGGCCCGCAGAAACGACGTGCGCATAGTAGGACTTCGAGAGGGAGAGGAGGGACCTGACCCGACGAATTATGTTGAAAATATGTTGCTGCAGGGGATAACGGGCAGAGCACTAAGCCACGGGTTTGCAGTGGAAAGAGCGCATAGGGCCCTGTCGAGGAGACTGCTGCCGGGAGCCCCACCACAGCCTATTATCGCAAAGATCCTGAATTATAAAGACAGGGAGAAGGTCCTAGAATACTTCCGAAAGGGAGAAATAATAAGCAGAGCATCAGCAACGGTCACTGCAGGGGCGTTGCTAGGGGGTGGCTAAGGGGGCTATAAACCCTGATCTTTTGGTTGTAGCCCCGGATAGAATCTCAGGAGCTACAGCCAAAAGACTAGCTAGCCCCCAGTCCCAACAGTTCTGACATCAGCTTAGCTCCGGGTCTTTTCCAGACCTAGCAACTCCCCTGGGTCACTGCTTACCCGGACTATACGCTCATGGCACAGAGGAAACGCCTGAACTATACAGCTCTGAAAAGGAGGCTGCGGGAGGCAGGCTACATATATATGCTCCTGTACTCGGCAAAAATGAAAGTGCTCCTAAAAAATAAAGCTCTGTTGTTTGAATCACCAGAGGATGCGACCGCATGGCTGGATTCGTGCAATTGTCTGACGGGAACAGATGATTAGAAGGGGAGTGAGACAGAGAAATGAGCTGGAGCTGTACAAGTGTCACACTGCAGCGCAAGAAGACTTTCTAAAGTGATAAGTACCGCATGTATAATAACATTGGGACTAGAATATAGCAGACGCCGCACAAGATTCAGTTCATATGGCCTACATTACGATGGGCTGCAGCGTATAGCAGGAGATATTATCGGGAATTATGCTACCAACCCCCCAGAGGTAGGGTAGTTGGGGCACTACTTAGGTGGTATCCCCCTGCTGAGTTCTGAACATCGCTAATACCGATAAAAGGGCTAGATGCGGGACGGGCTGAGATCCAGGGATGGAGCTCGGCAACAGTTTTGGGAAGTTGGAGGGAGAGTGGGGCGGGGGCAACAGTTGGGGTTGGGTACGGCGGTGGGAGGGAACGGGAGGGAGGTTGGGGGAGCTTGGTTGGGTGAGTGGGGGGATGGAAGGGGAGTTGGGGATAGGGAATGAACTTACACACACGCGCTACTGCGCATGGGGCGGAAGACAAGGGAGGACAGAGGCGGGACTGAGTATGGATGAGAGATGGGAGACCTTAGGATAGCAACCGCGAATGTCAGGGGGCTCAATAGTTGCTTGAAGAGGAATAAGATCATGATGTATTTAAGGAGGCAGAGGATAGATATCGCCCTACTACAAGAAACTCCTCTCACAAAAGAAAAACAGGATGTGATAAGGAAGAAGTGGAAGGGGACCACCATAGGAGCAACATATGCTGCATACGCCTGAGGGGTGATTACTTGGATAACACCACATGTCCCCTATCAGTTATTGCAGTCCACAGTGGATTCAGATGGGAGGATGGTTGTGATACGGGGATTGATCGAAAATAGGGAGCTGTGTGTCCTTAATACATATGCCCCGAACCAAGATACTGTTGCCTATTTCAAGACCTTATTTAGAAAAGTTAACCGTACCTTAGGGGTGGTGGGTGGTGGTATGGGGAGGAGACTTTAATTGCACGTTGGACCTCAGGGTGGATAGGTCAGACAGGAAGATAGACAAACCTACCCCTGCAGCCAAAACCTTGAGGACCCTGCTGGGAAACTTGCATCTCGAAGATATATGGTGGCTACACCACCCCCACGAAAGACAGTATTCTCATTTCTCTGCCCTACAAAACTTGTACACATGGCTAGATTATATGTTTGCTACTCCGGAGCTGACAGGGGAACTAGTGCGGTCGGAATGCAAAGCGAGGGTCCTCTCAGACCACTCGCCACTGATATTAACATGGCAATACTCGCCTCCTAGAGGTAGGATCCCAACTTGGCGGCTTAGAGCCAAAGCATTGAAAGACACAGTGTTCAGGGAGGACCTGGGAAAGGAAATCGTAGAATATTTTGAAAATAACACTGAAAGTGTAGAATCGGTTGGCACTCTATGGGAGGCATTTCAGGTGGTGGTGAGGGGAGCAGCTATTTCCAAATCCAAATGGCTGCAAGGACGCAGGAGTTGCAGAAGGCAGAGGCGAAATTAGGGACAATCATGCGGAGAGGAGATCACTCCCTTGAGGATGCCGAAACCATAGGCCAATTGCAGCAGGAGTGTGGAGGGCACTGGGAGAGATTATGCAATTTAAATTACAAGAAATACATAGAGCGGCAGCATGCAGAAGGGGACAAGCCGGGGAAGTTACTAGCATGGTTATATAAGAATGAGACACCCAGACCAACGATCAGAGCAATAGCAGGGGAGAATGGAAAACTACTTGACACCCAAGTGGGCGTGAACAGGGGGTTCCTTGAGTTCTATCAATAGCTGTATGGAGACGTTGAAGTGGCTGAATGCAGCAAGATGATAGAAACATTAGAGGATATCGGTCTACCTAAACTGGGTATTGAAGAGAGAGAGAACCTAGTGGCCCCAATCACATTGGAAGAACTAGAAGCAGTAATTAAGCTATTACCTACTAGTAAGGCCCAGGAACGGATGGACTCCCCAGTGAGTTCTACAAAACGTATAAAATGGAAGTGCTCCCCCTACTACTGGCAATGTTGAATGTAGCGTTAGAAATAAGGATACTGTCGGAATCCCTGAGAGAGGCAACCATTATCCCGCTTCTCAAACCTAACAAGCCGAGCATAGACTGCGGGTCGTATAGACCACTATCAATGCTGAACCAGGACAGCAAGATACTCACGGCTGTGTTGGCAAATAGACTGAGACAGTGTATTAACAAACTTATACATCCTGACCAGATCGGATATGTTCCACACAGAAGCATATCCGACAATCTCAGAAGGCTCCACCATGTCATAGAGCAAACAGGAGACTCACAAGAAGTTGCAATTGTCTCATTAGATGCAGTGAAGGCCTTTGATTCTGTCAAATGGCCTTGGCTGCTGGCAGCCCTAAAAGAATATGGAATAGGGCCCGGGTACCTAAAATGGGTGAAACTACTGTATAGTACGCCACTAGCCAGAGTCAAGATGGGAGCAATCATTTCAGGGAGGTGGCAACTCAGTAGGGGCACCAGACAGGGCTGCCCCTGGTCCCCGATGCTGTTCATCCTCGCACTAGATCCCTTAGCGATATATCTGAGACAACTATACTAGGAGGTGGGAATCTACACAAAAGGAGGGCCACATTTACTATCAATGTATGGTGACGATATGCTGTTATACTTGAGGTATCCGGAGGAAAACCTGCAATATATCTTAGAAGTGATGGAGCGATTTCCATTGCTCTCTGGCATCACAGTTAACCCTAAGAAGTCGTGTATATTCCCTGTGGGGAGATATAAAGTGATTCCGCGAGAAAATCTACCAGTATTACAAATACCTTGGGAGACTAGAACTTTTAGATACCTGGGGATTGACATCTATCACACGGTGGATGCTGAATATAAACATAACACAGAGAAGGCAGTGGCAAACATTTAGAATAGCATGAGATTCTGGCTTAAGCTCACTTTGGCCACGGTAGGGAGGGTGGCACTATTGAAGATGGTAGTATTGCCAAGGTTGTTACATACATGATACCCAAGCGATTCTTTGTCAAACTTCAGAGCATATGCAGAGGGTTCATATGGCACAATACCAGGAATACGATAGCCCTGTGGAAACTGCAGAACATGTATGATAAGTGGGGCATAAAACTGCCAAACTTTGAGGTTTATTATCTGGCCACCCAATTACACTATGTGGCTAACGGAAGACTCAACATCGGAATCCAGATTGCTGAGGTCTGAATGTGTTCTGTTCTTTTTGAAAGAATGGATATGGCTTCCAAAACCAGAGATAAAGGGTGCACGAGGATGTTAGAACTGGGATGGAAGATGTGGCATAAGGCTTGCCAGGCAATGGAGAACCCGACCCTGTGCTATCCGCAAGTGCGGCTAGTGGCATTGACCGCAGGGGACGAGCAATTGAGGAAGACGATTCGTACGCACTGGGAACTGGGCATTGCAACACTGGGAGATGTATGGCAAGATGGGAAGGTAATGGAGTTTAATGTACTGGTAGAAGAAACGGGTTTACACTTAGGGCCGTATATAACCTACACTAGACTGGTACGGCGGGTTAAAGAGACATGGTCCGAAATAGTGCTGGAAGACCAACCCGACACGGCCATAGATACAATTTATGATATCTCAGAGGGAGTGGGGGGGCACGAGGTCTCTCGAATTTATGAACTGCTGATGTCGAGGGTGGGAAAGGAAGTGACCCATCTGAGACGGGACTGGGAAGAGGAAGCCGGGGAACCCATGACGGATGGGTTGTTGGAGAGGATACAGAGATACAATAAAAAAGTGTCTAGGAATGCAAGGCTGCAACAGATCCAGCTATATGTCACACACAGAGTGTAAATGACCCCCCAGAGGATTGCTCGATTCAAGAGCACAGAACTACAAACATGTCCCAAATGTGGGGAAGTGAACGCACGAATGAAACATATGCTTTTGGCATGCCCGGAAGCTGGAAAATTCTGGGGAGAAGTAGCCCACTGCTTAAGTGAGAAGGGGATCACGCTAGATGTGGAATCTGTGTGGGCATGCATGGTAGGTTTTTTTTCTAGACCGCGCAAACTGAAACATGTAAGCGAACTCAAGGACTTGGCCTATATACTTGCCAAGCGCAGGATTGCCATGGGTTGGAAAGCAAACAATAGGCCAAGGGTTAGAGGTCTGGTGGCATGATCTCCAGAAATGGGCAGAAGCGGAAACAGCGGTATGCAATGAAGCGGCCAATAGGGGGGACGGGATGAGGAAGCGGAAACTCTGATGGCCTGGAGACACTTAGTGGCCACACTCTCTCTGTCCAACCAGGCCTACCCAAGTGAACATGATTCCTCTGGAAATACAGAGGGGGAGGTACCCCAAGAGGAAACCACAGTGGAGGGCGAAGTGGAGTAAGCTCGAGTTAAGGGGGGGGGTTATGGGGAGGCAGTGGACATGGCACGATTCGGTATATAATGCTTGAAGCTACATGACATGCACTGTTGGGTTTGTTTTTTGTTGATTGGTTGTTGTAAAAGTTAATAAAAATTGTTTAAAAAAAAAAAAAAGAAGAGAGAAGGCATAACCACAGTATGGCTATAGAGTAGTAGGAATTATAAATCCATTCCCATTACGTGTTACACAGAAAAACTGAAAAAAGGGCTCTATGGCCAAATTAATTGTATAGACTTTCACATTAACGAGGAGATTTCTCATCTGTTTTTCTCCCTAATTCCTCTTGGGAAGGGGAAATAATTTCTTGCAAAATCTGGATGTCCATCGAGCTTAGAGGTTTAAACCTGATAGGACCCAGGGGCCGGGAGGATCGCTCAGAGACAGCAGGTTGATCTTGGAAGCAAGACAACACAGACCAACACAGGTTCAAATCCCGGTCACGTGCTTAGAGACGGGTCTCTGGTATTAATTGTGGTATATACGATTAATTAAGTTTAGGTTCTCGAATAGGCTCTTTGCTCTCTATGGTGGCAAGTCTCATGGCCATTTTGCTTCCAGGTCCACTATAGCTTGGTGGATAATATATTACATTGTGGAAGCCAAAGACCTTCACAGGTCCAAAGTGGCTTCAGTGACCTTCCAGAGTCACGTTCCTTGGGAGATCAGTGACAGGGCTGGCACTTGGTCCTTGCCTTCTGTCTTTTGTCATCATTACTACATGGGTTCCAGCTCTTCAGCTGATACCTTGTTTGGGCAAGCAGTTTTGATTAATATTTTTGGGTAAACAGTGTCAGGTCTACCTCCTCTTTAGTGTGTGCATGCTGCATGATCTTCAACAAGTATGGAGGAAAGGTGAGGGACATCAGAATAACTAAAAGCTGCTCACCTTAGATACTACTGTACTCCTAGTTCATCTTCTCCCTTCCTCCATATGCCCTACTACCTTCCCCACTAAACTAGACATCTGTCAGGTATGGTGTAGGTGATGGAAAAGAACTGGTGGGGTGAGGCTGAGGATGGCACCTGTCGGGTCATGGTCATGTGCATGCACAGGCATGTAATCACATCCAATAAAATTGGAGGGATTTTTTAAACGCACCCACAAATGTTCTGGTCCTTTCCCTGCGAGCTACAACTCCCACAGGTGTGGGCCATGGTAATATGGACTATGAATACAATAGTCACTACTGTGAGTAACCTTTTCTTTCTTGAGTCCCCCAGATGGTGAGGCTCTGGTGCGTATACACCACATTATGTTTCACTTGCTTCTGTGGCTGCCACCTCGCAGGGAGAGTCTTCAAATTCTCCTCTTCCCTGCCTGAGTGTGTGTTAACCGTTTTCAATCTGTCTTCTCTCCACAGATATGCTGCAGTTTGCTGGTGTTACTCCCCGTTGGGCGCACAGCCATTTGTGAGCCCGGTCCCACAACAATGGACAAGAAAGGGGGTGTTCCATTAGGAACTGGATTCTGGAAGGGTGCTGGTCCATCCCAATACAGCAAAGAGACTCACGAACTTCTAAAAGGTGAACATAGCCATCTTACACAGGCATCTCAGCCATCTCATGCAGCAGAACCTGGATAGGTTCACAAAGACAACAATAGCATCTCAGGCAGGCAGCATCATTGTCTCACACAAGTAGATGTCTTATATAAGGACCCTGAGAGTTTCACCCCCAATCAGCTTGGCCCTCTCACTCTTCCAATGGTAACACAAAAATGTTACCCTCAATGCTGGTGCACAAAAAATCTCACCCTTATGAAAGTTGCTGATGTCTAGCCAGAAGATCTCCTACAGGTAGTTTGGGTGTCTCACATGGGTGGTGTGAGTGTTCCACTCTCCTAAGGAACTAGGTAATCTCACATCTAGTTGCAGCATTTTACTATGAAGACCGTCACTCTAACAAACGGAGCCTGAGCACCTCACATGGGCAGTCCAGTGTCACACCCTAACATAGACACCAGAATAATGCACCCACATGCAAGGAACCATGCAACACACACACCCCTCTCTCTCTGCAAACAGCCCATCCATCTCAGGAGGGTCTCACATAGAAAGCCCGTTAGATGTACTCTCAAACAGGGAGCCATAACGTCAGATAGAGTACCTAAACGTATTACTTTTCACGCAGGAATTCTAGGCATCTCTCCCTCACTCTAGGAACCCATGTTTTTTTCTGATCATATAAAGAACCCACCTCCTGAATGCCAGATACTAGAACATCTCAGCCTCTCACAGGCTGTCTGAGCTTTGCATCCTTACCCAGGAAGCCTGAGAAACATTGGGGCTGATTCATGGAATTATTTGTGCCGAAAAACGGAGATTTGTGCGCCATTCTGCCCGCAAATCCCTGTTTAACAAATGGGGATTTGTGGCCAGAATGGCGCACAAACCCCTGTTTTTCGGCGCAAAAATTCCATGAATCAGCCCCTTAATCACACAGGTTATAAGAGTACCAGAGCCTCATGTAGAAAGCCTCAGCATTATAAACTCACTCAGTGACACTGAGCATCGTGCACGTACTTAAAGATATCAAACCTCTCGCCTTCACAAAGGGTGACAGATCTCATGTTCCTTTCTCATTTGTACTAATCAGGCATGTCTCATTTCCACTGCCTCTCGCTTTCTCCTTTTCTCTCCCTCCACTCTCTCGTGTTTTTTTTTTGCCATGCTTTTTGCTTCTTTTTGTGTTAATCAATTAATCTCTCTCCTTTTTGTATTGACAATTTATGTATGCTTCTTTTCTTTTCATTGATCAACAGGTTACCCTCCTCCCTTTGTACTTATCGGCCTCATGCCCAGTTTCTCGTCCATCACATCTACCTCTTCTCTCTGTATAAGACCAGGCACACCTCCATCATTTCTTTCTGTATTGATCAGCCACTTTTAGCATGCCTCTCTGATTCAGTCCTATCTCTCCGATCTCTGTATAGCTCAGTCATGTCTTCCTTTTATCTGTGCCTTTATTAGTTACATTTCTCTCTTCCTTTTGTATTGATCAGCCACATCTTCCTCTTCTCTGTTTATTGGTCTGGCACATCTACTCCTACTTTTTTTCTGTATTAATCAATTGTCTGCCTATTCTCTGTTTTGATCAGTAATTTCTCACTCTGTTGAATCAGATTTCGCTACATCTTCACCCGTTGTTTTGCTATTATGTTTCAATCTTGTCATTCTCTTTCAGTAATGATGCAAGAATCCAAATTGACCAACTTCCAGCAGCGCCAGCTCCAGAACCATCTCCAGAGTAAGTTCACTCTGCAATCACTTCTCAGCCCTGCACCCCTGGATTTTGCAGAGAGCAACTTGCACCAACTCTCCTTTTGTTTACTCTCCCCACATAGGAGGTGACACCCTGCCTACTAGTTGCCACCCAACCTCCAGCGATGAGCGCCCGTCCCACCACTGTCCTTTGCCGGCACCTGGAAAGCCCTTGCGTGTCACCCTGCCATCCCGGCCTAGCCTGCGTCCTGCCGAGAGCTGCCGTGCTGGGGACGCTTACAGTCGAGACCAGTACCGGCCTCATGCAACCAGTAAGTCTGGGGTGAGACTGTTGGCATGTGCAAAGGAATGGACATCCAAGTATGAAAGGGACAGTCGGGTTTAGGGCAAAGGAACTTGTTAGCCAGGATGGGCCAAAAAGACAGATAATGTCTGACACCCCAAAGTAGTAGCAGGGTACAGGACTGGATCTTTAACTGATGCAGTCATGTATCAGAAGGGGTCATAAAACGATTTTATATTTTTTAAACAATTTTTATTAATTTCAACAAACAAAAACAACCAAAAGGAACCAGACAGTGAACATCAATTATACCTTTCAAGTCTCATGTACAGTTTCATGACGTGTCCACTGTCTCCCGTTACCCCCTTCCCCTATCTCGAGCCTAGCTCACATCACCGCCTTCCACCACTCTATCTGAGGACACCCCTCCCTCCTCTCCCCCAGAGGAACCATCGTCTTCTAGGTAAGTCTGGGCAGACCCAGACAGTGTAGCTACTAATTGCCTCCAGGCTATCAATGTCTCTGCTTCTTCATCTCCCCCTCTATTAACTGCTTTGCTCCACACCACAGTTTCCACATCCGCCCGTTTCTGAAGGTCGTGACACCAAACTTCTACTTTTGGTCTATTACTTGCTTTCCAGCCCATGGCAATTCTGCGCTCTGCAAGTATTAAAACCAGGTCTTTGAGTTTACTCACATGTTTCAATTTACGCGGCATAGGAAACCCCCACACCATGCACGCCCACAAAGATTCCACCTCCAGACTAATCTTCTCAGTCAAAAGGTGGGCCACCCCCCCCAGAATCTCCTTATTTCCAGGTATGCCCAGAACATATGTACCAGTCCCGCATTCTCCTCCCAACATTTAGGACATGTTTGTGTTCCTGAATTCTTAAACCTTGTAATCTTCTAAGGGGTCATATACGCTCTATGGGTATAACTGGATTTGTTGCAGCCTCCCGTTCCTGGACACTTTTTTGTGGTATCCCTGTACCCGCACCTACAACCCATCACTCATAGATTCCTCGGCTTCCTCTTCCCAATCCCGTCTCAACTGAATCACCTGCTTCCCCACCCTTGACATCAGCAGTTCGTAAATTCGGGAGACCTCATGGCCTCCGTCTGATACATCATAAAATGTTTCTATGGCTGTTTCAGGCTGACCCTCCAGCATTATTTCTGACCAAGGGCCTCATTACGACCCAGGCGGTAAGTTACCGCCTGGGTCGTACCCTTACCACCATGGTGTAAACTACATTTACACCATGGTGGATGGCGGATTTACCGCCCCATTCCAAAGTGAGTGGGGCGGTAAATCCCCATTTCCCATTTTACCCTTCCCCATTCCCATTTTTGCCCCTTAGGGCATAATGGGAGTGGGGAAGGCGCTAATTACGCCACCGTAAATTACGGTGGCGTAATTAGCACCATGGTCCCTTAGCGCCATGGATTTTAACGCCTGCAAAAAGCAGGCGTTAAACTCACCATGGCGCAAAGGGACCTCGCAATCAGGCGTTAAGGGTCGGCGCCGTTTACGGCGCCGTTAACCCCTTAACGCCTGATTCATAATGAGGCCCCAAGTGTCTTATCTTCCGCAGCAACCTAGTATAAGTGATATACTGGCCCTGGTATAAACCGGTGTCTTCCACCGGAGTGTCAAACTCCACTGCCTTCCCATCTTGCCACACATCCCCCAGCATTTCTATACCAATCTGTTCCCAATGCTACCAGACTATCTTCTTCAATTGCTCATCCACTCCATTCAGTGCCACTAGCGGCATCTGTGGGGAACACAAGAACGGGTTCTCCATGACCCGGCAACCCCTTCACCGCATCTTCCATCCCAAGTCTAACATTCTTGTCCCCCTGTCTTGCTGTGATTTTGGCAACCATATCCATTCTTTCAGGAAAAACGGGACACAATCAGCCCTCAACAATCTGGACTCCGATGTGGAGTCTTCCGATAACCACCTCGCCACATATTGTAGTTGGCTGGCCAGATAGTAAATTTCGAAGTTGGGCAATTTAATGCCTCCTTGGTCATACGTCTTTTGTAGTTTCCATAGTGCTATTCTGTTCCTAGTATTGTGCCATATGAACCTCCTACATATACCCTGGAGTTTAACAAAGAATAGCTTGGGTATCATATATGGTATATTCACAAAGTAGTGCAACAGCCTAGGCAGCACCACCATCTTTAGCAGTGCCACTCCCCATCATGGTCAAAGGGAGCTTGGCCCAGAACCTCATGCTGTTTTCAATGTTAGCCACCGCCTTCTCTGTGTTTTGTTTTTTTTCGACCTCGACACTCTGATATACATCAATCCCCAGGTATCTAAAGGTACCGGTCTCCCATTGTATTTGTAATACCGACAGTTCCTCTCATGGTATCCCTTTATATCTCCCAGGGGAAATATACATGATTTCTTGGGGTTCACTATTATGCCAGACAGCGCTGCGTATCGCTCTATTACTTCCAGAATATATTGTAGGTTCTCCTCAGGATATCTCAAATACAACAGCATATCGTCAGCATACATTGATATCAGATGTTGTCCTCCCTTTGTGCTGATCCCCACCTCTCCATATTGTTGCCTCAAATATATTGCTGGGGTTCCAGTGATAAAATAAACAGCATCAGGGACCACAGGCATCCCTTTTTAGTACCCCTACTGAGTTGCCATTGGTCTGAGATGGTCGCTCCCATCCTAACTCGAGCCAGTGGTTTACTGTACAACAATTGGACCCACCTCAAGTACATGGGCCCAACCCCATATTCCTTCAAGGCCGCCATCAACCAAGGCCATTTGACAGAGTCGAAGGCCTTCGCTGCATCTAATGAAGTTATTGCAACCTCCTGGGGGTCTCTTTCCGTTTGTTCTATGACATGATGGAGCCTTCTGAGATGATCAGATATGCTTCTCCGCGGAACATACCCAGTCTGGTCAGGATGTATACGTTTATTTATAACCAGTCTCAGCCTATTTGCCAGCACTGCCGTAAGTATCTTGCTATCGTGATTAAGCATGGATAGCGGTCTTTATGACCTGCAGTCCATGCATGGTTTATCAGGCTTAAGAAGCAGGATGATAATTGCCTCCTTCAGAGATTCCGGCATCGTCCCCCTAGCTAACGCCTCATTTAACATTACTAGTAGTGGGGGGAGCAACTCCGCCTTGTACGCTAGGGAGTCCATCCGCCCCTGAAGCTTTACTAGTAGGTAAGAGCTTGATCACTGCTTCTAATTCCTCTAACGTAATTGGAATCTCTGAGTTCTCCCTCCATGCTGCCTCCAGTTTGGGAAGGCTGATGTCCTTCAATGTTTCCATCACATCAATCTCTTCTCTTCAACATCCATATACAGTCGCTGGTAGAACTCTAGAAAGCCTTTGTTCACTCCTTCCTAGTTATCTAGTATTTGTCCATCCATCCCCCGTACCACTCTAACTGTTTGTCTGGGTGTCTCACTCTTATACAACCAAGGTAACAATCTGCCTGGTTTATCTCCTTCCGCGTGCTGCCTTTCAATGTATTTTCTATAGTTCAGGTTGCATAATCTCTCCCAGTACTCTCTGCAATCCTGTTGTAATTGTCGTATGGTTCCAGCTTCTTCTGGGGAATGCCCACCCTTGCAGATTAGTGTCTCTGATTTCTTTTCTGCTTTGTGTAACTCATGCGTTATTCCAGCTTGTAGGCTTTTGGATTTAGATATTGCTGCCCCTTCACCACCACCTTAAATGCCTCCCATAGTGTGCCAGCTGATTCTACGCTGCCGGTGTTGTGTTCAAAGTATTCCACTATTTCTTTCTTCAGGTCCTCCCTGAACATTGTATGTTTCAAAGCTTTGGCCCTAAGTCTCCATGTCGGGATCCGTGCTCTGGGCGGCGAGTACTGCCATGCTGTAATCAATGGCGAGTGGTCTGAGAGGACTCTTGCTTTGTGTTCGACCGCACTAGTTCCCCCGTCAAGTAAGGTGCAGCAAATATGTAGTCTAACCGCGTGTGCAGGTTTTGTGGGGCCGAGTAGTGAGAATATTGCCTATCCTGTGGGTGGTGCATCCTCTATAGGTCCACTAGTCGAAACAAATCACTCAACACGGTGGTTAGGGCTTTAGCTACCAGGGTAGGCTTCTCCATCTTCTCATCTAATCTATCAACCCTGGGATCTAACATGCAATTAAAGTCCCCTCCAATATATGGGCTGATCTTGCTATATAGAGTTCTGAAATAGACGGTAGCATCTTGGTTCAGGGCATACGTGGTGATAATACTCAGCTCTCTATTTTCCACTATTCCTCTTATTAGCACCATCCTCCCATCTGCCTCTATGGTAGACTGTAACAGCTTAAAATGGACATGCAGCGCTATCCACGTAATTACCCCTCTGGCATTCGCCGAATATGTTGCTCCTATGATGGTCCCTCTCCATTTCCTCCCCACCACTTCTGTTTTTCTTTAGTCAGGTGAGTTTCCTGTAATAAAGCAATATCAATTCTCGGTCTCTTCAAATACATCATGACCTTATTCCTCTTCAAATAATTATTGAGCCCCCTGACATTGCAGGTCGCTATCTTGAAGTCCCCCATCTCATCCATATCCTGTTCCTCCCCTGTCCTCCCCTGTCTTCTGCCCCATGCCCAGTGGTTTATATGTGTAGGCTCGCTCCCCAACTTTTCTTAACACCCCTTCAAACTCCCCAACTCCCTTCCCACCCCCCACCCTACCCAGCCCCAACTGATGCCCAGCTCCATCCCTGGATCTCAGGCTACCCCGCATCTAGTCCTTTCTTGGCCACCGTCAGTACTTGGAACACAGCAGGGGGATACCACACTACTGGTATCCCAACTAAAATAACTACTGGGGTTAAGAACGCACTTCCTCTCTATCTCAAGCACTAATGCCACAGTGTACTACGCACGCCTGTATCTCGCACCCACTTGTGCATGACATTTATCATATGTTATATTCAAGTACAGAGGTCCACATACTGAGAGCACACAACGGTCAATATCTACATTCTCCTTTATGTGCTCAGTGAGCCCCTTTAGGTGTCAGAACTACCCTGCAACCATGTCAATATTGGAGCTGCTAAATTAACATCGCCCTAGTCAATCAATAGTAGGAAGCCGGTTCACTTATCCTGTCCGCTCTAGTCATGTGCGTCCAACCAGCTTGCTGTTTCCTCGGGTGTCTCAAAGAAGAATGCCTTGCCCTTGTGTAAGACTTTCAGTTTTGCAGGATACAGAAGCATGTATTTAAAACTAGACACGCCTGCTCCTATCTCTTGTATCAGCATGTTTGCCACATAATTTGCCGGGTCCATGCCTTCCTCTCCCTCCGGTAGCCCGAACACCCATATGTTACGTTGTGCTCGCCCTTGCGCCTCCCCTGCTCGGCTTTCCAGATTGTGCACCTGTTGCTGCAATATATGAACCTCCTTGGCGTTGGCCGTGCTGACAACTGTGTTGGTTTTTACTTTATTTTCTAGGCCACTCGTGCACCCTGCCAGCGTTCTTGCATCCTGTCTTAAGAGGTTAATGTCCACACTGACCGCGTCAATTTCGATTTCCAGTGCGGATTTTAGTTCCACCATAGCCGCGTCGATCTTGCTCTTCCATGAGGATTTCAGCTCTGCTATGGCCTCTAGAATCTGGTGATCATCACGCAGTGGAGTGGTTGTCCTTCGCATGTCTCCCTTTGCATTTCCGGACGCATCCGATGATTGTGGCAGTGTGGTGAAAATGTCCATCCTAGGTTGCTTCCCCTTAACCTTGCTGTTTTTGGACGCCATCTCTCGCTGTCCCGCTGGACTTCACAGTGCTATGTTGTTCCCATGCGTCTCAGGCTCCCATCCGCTGATTGTCTGGGAGCTTCTTTGTGGCTGATATATCTGTCCTCCACGGACTGGCGGTTAACAGTATGTCCTTCCGCACCCACGTGGATGCAAGCCTGTGTCTTAGTTCCTTTCTCCACTTTTGGGGCTTTATATGCTGATTGGGAGTGAGCGAACCATGCGTACATCTCCTGCAGTGTCGCAGCTTTGGGTTACATGCTCCAGTGTTTTGTCCCACAAGTATTGCTACCAGTCATGCGAGTATATGCTCACCCACGTGGAACCTTGAACTTTGCGCTCAACCAGACTACCTAATGGCAGCAGCAGCTGTCTCTTGTTTTTTGGCTGACCTTATGTTCTCATATATTAATATCTGTGCTTTAACCAATGTTTCTCTGTACCTGCCCCTTTCGTCAGCATCTGGCTGCTATAATTAGCAGGGTTTTTTTTCTACGCTGATGTCTATGCAGTGTTCCTGGGTCCGGTTTCTGTGCCCTGCTTGTTTGGACCTGAGATCGCACTGTGTGTCTCACACAGCCAGTGGAGTAACTTTGCTGAAAATGTTGGGGGGGACATGACATCAGAAGAAAAGGTTCCCCAGCCAAATGAATGGGGACAAAATGGTGTGCCATGAAAGTTGGGGGGAAAAACAACCCTGCCCCCCCTAAAATTACACCCATGCACAGAGCGCTACAGCATGTGGGGCAGTATGCAAATCCTTTCCCACCTCTGTTATGGACTGTTCTGGCCTTCGAGCCCGCCTCGCGTTAATGAGACTGCCTTAGTTGGTTCCTGTGGCTTACCGCTGGTAGACATAGTTCTGGAGCCCAGCAAGAGGGGTTTGGGGCGGGGGGGGGGGAGGGTGTTATCACAGGCACAATCACGTCCTCCAGAATAGTGACTAATTTTCCGCTTCACGCGGTATGTCGGAAAGTTCCCCGGCGTCCCTCCCCGCCTCACCACTGCCATTGTTGCTCCTCATGTAGTCCCAAAGCGGTTGCTGGTGCTGCCCTTTATCTGTGCGCTCCTCGCTGGGCTCTTCCGCCCCCTTCTTATTGTTTAGCTGTGATGGTGCCTGATCTGTGTGCTTTCTGTTCAAAAAGGCGTGTCCCGTCTTGTACATGGATCATGTGCAGGTTTCTCACCAGGTGATTGCTGTCACCCACCGTCGCTCAGAGCAGTGCCCAGCTCTGTTGTTTCTGCACCCACCCTGGCTATTGTTCCATTACACGGCCATTTTGGGTGCTTTGCCTCCGGTCGGGTCGTTGCTTCGAGGGTCTGCTTGGCTCCAAACATCCATCAGTGGCGCTTCACATGCCCACAATTGTGCTCCTTCCCTTTATGAGAGAGCTCTTCTGTAGCAGGCAGCCCTCACTCTCTCTTATGCGCACCGTATTCCTTGCTTATATTGTAGTGCAAAAGAGCATCTGTGCCTCACAGTACAACCATAATAACCCTCCGCCTCAATTACAATCTTTCTGAGGCTGCAGCTATCGTAGACATCCTCGATACTGTATCAGCCTTTAAGCAAGTTGTTGCTATTTGTATCGCAGATGCTCTCTGCCACTACTGTTCTTAATTCACTGAGGCGCCTGCCGTGCTTGGTTCAGTTGTTCGCCTCTTTTACGCAAGGAAGTGCCTGCCGACTGTATGTGGCTACACAAAGATCTTTCGAACATATGGTCTCTTTGCGTTCCAGGGACCTTCTGTTCACTGTAGCACCCACTGTATTCATTGTAGCTCCGCCATTCTCGTCAGCCGAGATCGGTCTGCTCTTCATTCGCCCGTTCCCATAGGCAGGTCGGGCTATTGAGGTTCATTGTCCTCGTACCGCACCGGTACAGATTTGGGCATGCGCTGGGACCACTTGGCACAGAGACCATGAGCGCACTGCTGCGAACCCTTCTATTTGTTCCGTGCTCCGCACTGCTGTAGCGCTGTCTGCACCGTGATACAATGTATTACCACGGTGTGCATATTGCAGAGGATAGCTGGAGGCGATATGTTTCCTCATTATAAATGCAATATGTTCTCTCCCGCTGGTTATTCCCGAACTTCTTATGTTGCTCAGCAGTCACCGTCCATGTCCAGTTCAGCGCTCCAGTGTATTCCTTTGTCTGTAGGCCTCTGCCATTTTGTTTCTAACTTCGTGGGGCAAAGCCTTTTTTCTTACGGTTCCATAACTTAAGTTTCGCTCATCAGTTCCACTCCACAGGACGTTCAGTGTACCCTCCCCACACTCCGTCAGCTGCGAGTCTATTTATTTGTTATTTCTGTCATCTTGGTTCTTCGTGTGTGTCAGGATCAGTTTCGGATATGCAGGAGCACACGGGAAGAACAGCCTGTTCCATGGATGTTAAGCCACGCCCCCAGGGGTCATAAAACTATGAAATCTTTGTGCTTGTTTTGGTGACCTTACCTAGACTATTGTGTGTAGTTCTGAAGGCCTCATCTAGAGTATCTGGTTATCTTCTGTAGGCCTTATGCCTTATGCAGATTATCCTTCTCAGTTCTATTGACCAATCTGCAGATGTGTCCTGCAGAGCTAGACATAATTACCCAAAAGGATAAAAATGTATCAGAGCTTATCCAGATGTTATTCTACTTTTATCTCTTGTCAATCTATTCTCCCTCGTTTCCCATCTGGGTTTCGCCCAGGTTACTCTACTGATACTGCTCTTCTTTCTATCTTGGATTCTTTACATTCTGCACGTCACGCTAAACAGTCTTCTCTTCTTATACTTCTGGATCTTTCTTCGGCATTCGATACTGTTGATCACACACTCTTACTGGGTGCTCTTTCTTCTTTTGGCTTTTCTGGTTCCACTTTAACTTGGTTTGAATCATATCTATCCCAGAGAACCTTTTTCAGTTTCCTTGTTGGTTGTTTCTTCTGAAACATATTCACTTACTTATGGTGTTCCTCAAGGCTCAGTCCTTGGTCCTTTCATTTTCTCTCTTTTTACTTCCTCGTTATCTGGGGTTATTTCTTCTTTTGGGTTCTCGCATCACTTCTATGCTGATGCTTTTTCTTTCGTTTCCACATTTCACTGATGACATTCAGCATAAACTTAGTGCTTGTTTACTGGCCATCCAATCATGGATGTCAGATCATTTCTTAGTTCTTAATGCTGCAAAACAGAGGTTATTTTCTTTCCTTCCACTACTATTTCTTCCTCTCTTTTACCTTCTTCTATTTCATTTCCTCCGGCCCAGTTATCCATTTCATCAGTGGCCCATAACCGAGGTCTTTTCTTTGACTCAGATCTTTCTTTCAGCCATCACATTTCATTATCTACTCGTTCCAGTCGTTTTCATCTGTACTACATTCGGAAAGACCGTCTTTTTATGACTTTTAAAGCCACAAAGTTACTGGTGTCTGCCTTAATCTCTTCACAGCTTTTCTACTTCTCCTCTGCACTCTTTGGACTTCCCATATCTCGTTTAGCGCAGTTGAAATCTGTATTTAATGCTTCTATTCATGTTCTTTGTTTGTTGGCTCCTCATGACTTTATTTCTTCTTCTGTGGCTCAACTTAGATAGCTCTCTTTTCATTAGCGTTTAAAATGTAATTTGTTATGTTTCGTTTTTAAAGCCCTCTATGGTCTTGCTCCCCCTATCTTTCTTCATTTGTTTCATTCTATCTTCCCTCTTGCTCGTTTCGTTCTGCTTCTCACCATCTTCTTATAGTCCCCCTGCATCCCCTGTGCTCAATCTCGTTTTCGGCCTTTTTCTCTTTTAGTACCTGTAACTGGAATACACTCCCTCTCTCGCTTTGTTCTATTACTGTCTATCCATCCTTTTGCGTCTCTCTAACGATCCTACCTTCTTTTGTCTGGTTAAAGAGGGTTTTCTGCAATTGCTGAAATACTCTGTGTTTTAAATATGGATTTCATTATTTTTACTGTTTTCTGTTCTTATGTATAGCACTTTGGCGTAAGGCGCTATATAAAATAAAATACAAATAAAATACAAATGTAATCTTCCAAGGTGGCACGCACATCACATGAACAGAGGTCAGTTACCCAAACCTTGGTATGTAGAAACCTTTTTTTTAATTAGGATAATATGGTTACAATAACCTTTTATACATATAACACATATATTCTCGAGTATCTTATTATTTCTTGTTACTAAAACAACAGTTCACACATTATATAACATAATTATTTAAAATAATAATTCCTGTTTTTAAATTAATACCCACATTTCCAAACATCTCAATATAACAGACATATCTCAGCAGGGCATTAACTTTTTCCGCACAGTTTCCATTTCATTAACAATATTAATAATATTACAGCTTCATTAAATATTCTAATATGTATGTTCTTAAATGCCAAACATTGAATCAATAGCTGTTTAATGCTTTCTATACAATGTGTATTACAACAGAATTGACAGATTGTTTTTGACCTAGGAATTACCTGCCAAGACCCAGTAGTTTCAAACAGAGGCAACAATATTAATCTCACTGTTATGTCCTACATTTGCTCAGACATGGGAATCCTTGATATATGATATGATATGGTATGATAAGTCATTTATAATACACCTGTACACAAGTGTTTCTAGGCGTGACAAGGAAGGGAAAACAGAAGGAGGACAAACCAACATTCTTACTAGGCCTTGTGCCATTCAGATCGTTCAAGTGCGGGGAAGAGGGAGGGGAGAAGTGCCAGGAGGTGAGGGAGAAGGAGAAGTGCAGGTAACTCAGTAAGTGGCTCATAAGGGCAGAGAGAAGGGTTGGTAAGGTTGCAGATACAGCCCCTTAAGTGCTGGGGGAGCCTGGAGGCAGTGCAAGGGCAACTGGATATGCAGGAGCCTGGGCCTGAGTTCAGTGGGTGGCCAAGTGACCAGTGCGCGGAGCAGTCAGGGAAATCAGAAAGGGAGATGAAGAGAGAAAGCAGAAGGGAAAAGGAAGGTCTTGAGTTGCTTCCGGAACCACAGATGTTTCTGCTCAAGTTTGAGAGAGGCATGGAGGCTGTTCCAGAGGGAGGCCCGGGCCGAGGAACGAGATTTGTCCCCCCCACTCTCTGCTTTGAGAGGCATCTGACCCTCAGAGAGTTGGAGGTGGATGAGCGGAGAGCTCGAGAAGGAAGATGTTTAAGAAGAGCAATTATAATGTCAAGCAAATAAAACTTCAACAAGTGTTCTGGAATTTAGGGTAATCATTTAACACATTTAATATCTGTAATAGTCTATTTGCCAAGCATAATAAGAGGAGGAAGGCCTATGCTCTTGTGTCCGGAAACATCTTCATTTTAAATAAGCTTGTTATTTATTATGATTAAATCACTTTTTAGAACAACCTTGTGCTTTTTTTGGCTGCAGATTTACATAATTGAATGCATTCTTAATTGCTCCAGTAAATCTATGTTAATTTCATATTCTTTATATGTGCTGTATCTTTGCAACCACTTTATAAACTTGTGAGTAAAGATATGCTCATTCTTCTATATAGATTTTATATACACACATGTCATCCCAACCGAAGGTGGTACTCTTTTATCAACCTCAGAAGGATGAAAGGCTGTGTTGGCCTTGCAGGGATTCAAACCTGCAGATCTCACAAGATCACAGCAGCGAGTGCTCAACGGTCTGAGCTATCTTACCGGCTTATGATCCGAAATGCATTGGTCTTTTGTTTCGGTTCACCTCTGTGCCTTTCAATTTATATAATATTGCTTACAAAATTATGTTTTCACCATTGCATCCTGAGATCTATTGGAAATTGTCTCTCATGAGTTTCTGTAACTGAGTGCTCAATTTGCACCGTCTTTCTATAGGACCTCATCAGTGTGCTCATAGTTCCGAGAGCTAATTGGCTATGGTCTTTATTTCGAAATATCCTCAACCTCATCATCACTGCCTTGCCCATCCTGCATTACTGCTCTCCAATCATGCTCGACTGGTCAGACCATCAAGCAATCCCCTTTGAGATTATTCACACCACACCAGTCCAGCAAACCCAAAGGAAACCCAGTAAGCAAGCATTCAGTTCCTTCAACTTCCCAGTGCAGTCTCTCCTGGAAGACCTTGCCAAACTCCTCCTCACATGGGCTGATCTACCTCTGACAAACCAGGATTGTGACTTACTTCTCCAAGAACCCAACACCACCCACACAACCAATATTAACCGTCATGCACCAGGGAAACTACGCACTTTCAAACCTAAACCTTGTGCATCCTGGTACATTCAAGAACTCACCTTCAACAAATTAACCATCAGAAAACAAGACAAGACTTGGCAAAAGTCCTGCAGCACATCTGTCATGGTCCTGCTCAAGAAACTCAGTGCTACACGCAGATGACTGATGACAGTAGCTGCCAAGGCCAGCTACTTCCAAAACATCATAGCCAAGGCCAACAATGAAAGTAGAGCCCTCTTCAAAGCCATCAAGCACTGCATCAATATTCTGCCCAACCCACCCGTACTGCACTCCATCAGAAAATTCACTGCCATCCATCTTTCTTCATGAAAAAGATCAGCATGCCACAACTAATAGCACATTACTCATCCATCTCCCAAAACCACAACAACCTGGACAACTTTCAAAATACTCAGTATGGAAGACCTCACTGCCACTCTAGCATCCCTTAAGGCCACATCATATGCGGATAACAGCCTCCCTGCCACAATACTCAAGACACTTTCGACTGAAGTAATCCTGCCTTACCTGACAATCATCAACATCTCCCTAAATCAAGACACCTTTCCTTGGACCTCTCAAGACTGGACAAATCCTCCCACATCTCAAGAAACCAACACTTGACCCTGATGACCTCAGCAACTATCATCCCATCACCCATCTTCCCTTCCTAGATAAGATTTTTGAGAAAGCAATATCTACGCAAATCCTCTAGCACATTTAAGCCAAGAATCTCCTTCAGTCCTAGCAAGCTGGCTTTAGACCTAGATGCAGCACAGAAACAGCTACCATCATGGTGAGCGATGGTGCCCTTACAATCCTTGATGATGATCATCCTTCCCTCCTGGTTCTCCTTTAACCTCTCAGCTGCATGCAACACAGAAGACCACCATTCACTCTCCGACAATCTACATTGCTGCATGGGGATCAGTGAGCTCGTCCTCAGCTGGTTAAAATCATACCTTGATAATCCCGACCATTTCATACAAATGGATTCAACCAAATCACCAACTCTACCCATCAGCTGTAGAGTCCTCCAAGGATCCATCCTCTCCCCCCGAGATCTTCAGTCTTTACATGGAATTGTTTGGAACCCTCCTCACTTGCCATATCCACTAATTATGCAGTTGACGTGCAGCTCTACCTCAAGATATCCTCCATCGAGGACATCTACAGGCTCAAGGCCTGCCTCACATTGATCCTGTGGTGGATTTTGAGTGCTTAACTGAAGCTCAATCCCTCCAAGACTGAATTCCTACTGCTGACCAACAACACTGAAAACCCTGTCACCAAGACTTGGGTCTCTTCAATGAACTTCAATGGCTTCACATCCCAGATGGCCGTCTGCGCCAAGTTCTTTGGGTTCAACATCGTCCAGCACCTCTCCTTCAAACAGCACATAGACATATATCAACTTTCTCTCCTGCAGAAAATCAAGCCCTTCATCCCAGAAGACAACTTCTGTTCAAGCTTTGGTCCTCTCCCACCTGGATGGTGGCAATGCCCTTTTGAAAGGCCTTCTGGAACCTCTGAGATGTGTCATACATGCTTCAACACGTCTCATTCAAAGGACTCCTCAAATTTGACCACACCACCCCCAACCCTCATAGAACTGCACTGGCTCCTGATGCAAGGCTGTATCATCTTCAAATCCTGCTGCATCATCCTCAAGGCCATTGACCCTGAATTTCCCAAGCTACCTCATTGAGAAACTCCGAATCCCTGGAGGCCTATGATCCACCAGAAGTAGGCACATGTTCAGACTTGAACTCTGCTGGTGCAGGAAGGAAAGAACCAGAAGAAAGGCCTTCTCTTTCTATGCCCAAAGACTCTGCAACCACCTCTACATCAACATCAGATTTGCCACCTCGCTGCTACAGTTCTGGAAGGAGCTCAAGACCCTCCTTATCAATGAATGGTTCCTCCCTAACACCCAGGTCCACGCACCCTCCACTCGCCACACTTCCGGAGATCTGCTCCCCACTGTTTCCTCCCCTGATTGCTTGTAGTCACCTGCTACCAAAATGCCCACCCTCAACTTCCCCTACCCCTTAGCTCCCTGCTCCCTTGTTTCTCTGCTTTCCTCACCAGGTTTTTCCCTCTGTGATTGTAAAGCACTCAGTTGGTTCCTAAAGCTAGGTACGAGCTCAATACAAACCCTAATAATAATAATAATGATAATAACCTACAGGAAACCTGTCGCCTCAAGAAAAGCAACCCACAAAGGAAGACCGGCTAGTTCAACCCACATTTACCAAACCAAACCAAAGCAAATAGAAAGTACAACAGACATAGCTTTGAAGAATGTGGGTTCCTAATCTTATTTCATCTTCTCTAGAAAGATATTTAAATTCACACTGACTCTAGAACCGCTTAACAGCTTTCACTACTTTCACTATAGAAAGAGTAGGAAAAAACCAAGACACCCTATGCTGTCTAAGAATGCAATTACCTTGATGGCCCACTCTTCACCATTGCTCCACTTAAAAATACCCAAAGACAAGATGCAACCCTGCTTCTCTACAAATATAAGCCCACAGCCATGGAAACGGCCCACACACCCACCTTCCATTGAACAGATCACACTGATTTATTTACACTCAAGATGTATCCCAATTAATGTTGCTGAAGTGTCCCCAACACCCTAAAATTGGTCACTATTAAAGCAATTCCTCAGAACTGTCCTAACATTCAGTCCTGCAGTTCAATAAAACAGAAAGGGGTAGGGATATTCCAGCTACAAATTCTTTAAAAAAAGAAAATAATGATTGTCTACACAGTGAAAAATTGACTTTTTAAACAAACAATTAAAAATCATTAAAGCAAACCAGACACAAAAAAAATCCGTAATATGCAAAGAAGTATCAGTGCAACAAATACACAGCACAAAGTAACGTGTGCAACATAAATGCTATACAAATATTAAATAATTCCAATTCATTCAGTTAATAATTTTAAAATGGCCACAATTGTACACTAACATTTGACCATATAATACATTTTATTAATATTCTTACCTTCCATACAACAAGTGCACAGAACTTCACTGCAAGAGAACATACTAGTATCTTTGCCCATAGCAGCCAAGTATTTTTTTTCTTAGGCCACACAGGGCGTCTCAAGTCGTATGCAAATGTCCGCAATTTTCCAAAATCAGGCAGCTGCATAACCTACAAGGGTTATGCATGATATTTGGTATAATCAGATGTGGTGAAGGAGAATCCTTTAAAAAAAAAAAAGAACACCATTAATATTAACATCCTTACTAATCGATTTAGCTACTGTTCTTCCTACTGTAAGGAAGACATGATATCAAGAATAGACCGACACAAGTTATCACAGTTCAAGGGTGTTTATTAAACTGTAGATAGGTTGGAAAAACGTCTAATCTAAACCTGAAAATGAGATGGTAGACAGCTACGACCATCAAATAATAATAAGGCAGCCCTTGTGGCATCCTGTCAAATAAAAAGGGCCTATTCTAAGAAAAACTATTGCCATTCCTTACGCTAAATGCAAAAAGAGTGTGGGATAGGTTTTCACAAGAAAGAAGGAAGTGTTCACAAATGATAAGTCAGGATGTGTTAGCCGGGGGTCTCCCTTCCCCACACTTTGATCACGGGATAGGGTGGGAGTCCTGAGCACAGCACACTGTCAAGCTTTCCCAGCATGAAACAATAGTTCCACTTCCTGGCTTATTCTGCCTGACCTCGTTATCGGGACAAAATGGAGACCGCCCATAGGAATCTATTGTCCATTGATTCCTATGGGTAATCGTCATGACTCCCATCTGCCTCTTCTTCTTCTTGGTCCCAGTCCTTGTGGATTTCAATAGGGGAATGGGATTATGGGAGTTGTATGGTTGTGGAGAGGCAAAATTCGTATCGGGGTTTAGAGATGATCTTGTGTTCCCTGTTGTTCTCCTTCTTTTCCATAAGGGAAAGAACTGGCGGAAAATGAGATTTTGGTGGCAATATCCCATACATACGGTTGGGTTCTCGGGTAGGGGTGCATCACAAAAAATGGGATACCGCTTCTCGCCTAAGGGCGCTCCTCTTGCATTCTCCAAGGACCTCAGCCCAGGTGATCCGCCCTCGTTCGTCCCCCCCAGGTTGGGATCCAAGAGCGATTGCCTTTCCCTTGGCCACCTGAACAAAGGATCCCCTCGAATAACCTGGGAGAAACGCCTCAGGTTTCTCACACTCCCCTTGCTCAAACCCATTGCTAGTGTGCATTGGTCTGCATAATAAAGGAGAGTTCTTGTTGGAGAAGACAACCTAATAGCAGCAGGTTTCATTTCTAGTTCAGGAAGCAGAAGGAAATTCGGCGGAGGCAGATAAACCCAATGGAAGGCCCATGATCCTCATACGCATCAGGACAATCTGACTCAGAAACAGGTCTCAAATCATCACACATTTACTCTCACCAAGCTAAAGGAATGGATGCAATTAGGAAACCATAATCAATTTAATGGGGTAGGTGTGCAAAAATGCAACTAGCATAATGTTCTGGATACAAGCGTCCTGTCCGCTGTTCTTACTCTTGAACCATGGATCAACACCAGCATCTGTGAAAACATGACAAGTAGTATTAAAGTGTCTCCACCCAACATCGGAAACAAGTCAAGGAGATAAAAGAGATTCATATTGGGTAATCGGTTCTGTGCAGTCTATGTTCAGGTGCACAACAAACCTCAGGAGCATTCTGTGGATCAGTACCAGTTCTTCATAGTAGTTCAAAGAATTTTCAAGTACAATAGAGCCTTACAAGCAGGGCTACCACTAAGAAAACATAGGTATCAGGATTCACAAGTGAGGTGGTGCAGGCTTTGGTGTCAGCTTGCATTAGAGGAGATTACGGATGTGCACCAGTACAAGAATTATGATGACCAACAGGAATACCCTTATGATGATGTTGTACAGGGGAATATACAAGTATCATGAGCACAGGAGTTATTTTCAATGTCTTCAGCTTCCTCTCACATGCTCAGTTATTTCCTAAACAAACATTGCAAACAGGCAAGGTGTTTTGTTGCTGTCTGGAGCAATAAATGTATAGTTCCAACCGAAAAAAATGTAAGCAAATTACCCTCCTCGACGAGGACGGAGATTGTACCTGTGTGTAGCTGTTGTCTCGTCACCTCTTGCAAACATGATACTTGAGCTCTTGATGGGGCAGCAGCAACAGCTGAAGTTGAAATCAGAGTTGCTGCTAGCAGTTGGGCAGGATTCGGAGCAGTCAACAGGGAAGAAGTAGTTGTTGCAGCAGGACAGAGTGAAGAGGAAGATCAACTTGATGTTGGCTGAGGCACTTCAGCCACTGTAGCAGTGATGGTTGAAATGCTGGTTTGTCTAGGTGACGTTTGCAGCACTGGGGCTTCAAGTGGAGTAGGACCGTTCTTGCTTGCAGAAGCATACATCATCAATTAATGTCCTCCACACTTAACAGCAGTCTTGGTTGTGCACAGGATCTAATGTGGGCCTTGTCACCTTGGTTGGAGTGCCAACTTTCTCTTGTGTACACTGGTATAAATCCAATCTCTAGGCTTGAGTGAATGGCACAGGCGTTTCTGGCAAGGCCACCTTTATCTGGAAACGGATAGATCAGACAGCCTTTACATCGGATTACAATAGTTCAAAATCTTTCAAGATTCAACTTCATCTCACATCGAACTTGTGGGTGGGTAGTGGCCATGCATATGGGTCAACCAGTAAGAATCTCAGTAGGTGACAACCCATGTTTATGATTGTGTCCCAACCTTCCAATACCGTTTCCCCATCCTACCACGTAGGACACAAACACTTTTGCACAAGACGAAAGACAACGGACTAACACCAGAGCTGTTTACCTGACATGTCCCAATACAAGGGTCAGGCAAAGTCAGACAATTGACCAGAATCGCGCACACCTGACAGCCCTTTCCCTTCCCCAGAGGGATAAAAGGTGGAGCACGAAAGCACACTACGAGCAAGGCAAACCGCACAATGTGAGAGCTAATTTAGCCTGGCAGTTCAGGAGAGGGAGAAAGGTGGCAGGAACCGAGAGGGTGACAAGGAGTGAAGCGACCTTGCCCTTTCCGTCCCAGACCCATGAAACCCTTGTAGGAGGAAACGTAAACATGCAAAAAATAGCCCAAGTGTGTTGGAGCAGATGTCAACTGTACACAGAGTGTGCCTACGCTGATAAGCCGGAGCAAGGGTGACTCCTGCTACCGTGGTACTGGCCTTGACTCCAGATACAAAGAAAGCCAAAGCGGTTCATCCCAGACGGTTAGTCGAGGAGTGACACGATAAGAAGCTGAACTATGTTGAATGAAAGCTGCCAAATGGCATAGTGAAAAAGTTCAAAGAACTGTAAAATTGTGAAGGGAAGACCAGCTGCAGAGGGGACCGGCACCATGGGAACTGTTTAAAAAGAGATTAAGATTTGTGAAGGAGAGGAAAGCCATAGTGAACCCGGCAGAGGCAGGCTGAGATTCGAGAGCGGTCTGCGACCGGAAGAGGGAGACCCAAGGGTGAAGCACCCTCACCCTAAGTGCCATAAGAAAGGAACTTTTATTGTTTCAGTACTGAACATATCAGGCCCTCGGAAACCAGAGAGCTAAATGTCAGAGGCCCTTATATTGCTAAAGACTTTTGTGGATCAGAGCCCAGCAGAGGGGGATCCAGGGGTGAACACAACATCCAAAGTTTATTGAGAAAAATAACTTTTTATTTGATTAGGCTGAATACGATTTGGGAGGGGTCTGCGCCTGGAAGAAGGGCACACAGTGGTGAACCCATCACCCAAGAGATCCGTGGAACAGAACTTTGTGTTTGTTTGTTGAAAGCTTCAGGCCTTCGAAGGCAAGAGACTTTAGTTGAGAGAGGCTTAACCATCGAAGAACCCGATAACTGATGCAGAACTGTCGGCTCGTGCTGGGAAAGCTCGAGTGTGTGTGATGTGCTCGGGAGATCCACCTTGTCCCGTATTTAAAACAAGGGGAAGGAAGGCCCCCTTGTTTGGCAGTAACAGAATTACCACTGTTATTCCCACACTGCCATATAATAATTTTTGATGGATTTACCACTGGCGGGATTCTCGCACAGTAAATCCATAAATTTTTGTGGGAAAAGTGGCATATTCACCTCCAGCTTGGTAAATCTGCCTAAACTCTGCATGGGGTCCTAAAGATTCCAGAAATGGGGATTTAACCCCACGTGTAATCACATGGTAACTCTATAGGACAAAGTGGTGGTAACAGTTACCAGTATGAGTATGGTGGTATTTTGGTGGGTTTAAAACCAAAATACAGCCAAACCAATGAGGCCCATTGAGAGCAAAGAGCCAGGGTTCACAATGGAAGAGTGAAATATAGTCAGAGTTGCAGAAATTAGCAGTTTTTCACATTTGGTCAACGCGAGAATTAGAAGTATGCAGTGTTTTCCCTTTCATGAGTAAAGCAGTGATGGCATGGGGTACTGTCACTGTCATTGGTTGCCCTAAATCCAGGTTATCTGCTTTTTGTACTAATATGGCGGTTGCATCAAGGTTGGAAACAAGGAGGCAGACCAGCTGCAACAGGATCCAGAGCTAAGATTAATACACAATAGAGCATTTCCTGTCACCATGCAATTGAGCCAGCACTCGTAAGGCAATATCAGTGGGTTCTTCCCAATAAAGGGTCAATGTTTTCAGGCAATCAGGCATACCAAGAGAAGGAGCAATAGATACTTCTTCTTTAATCTTGGTAACTGCCTCATCTGCTTTTAGGAGCCAGGAAAGGGTCTCGGGAGTGGATATGATATGGCATTTGTAACGCACTTTTACACAAGTGTTTCAAGGCCCGATGAGGCAAGGAAGGTGGAACAGAGGGAGGACAGAGACAATGATCTTACTAGGCCAAGTGACATTGAGATCGGGCAAGTGCAGAGGGATGGGGGAGGGGAAAAGTGCCAGGGGAAGGGGAGGGGGACATTGCTGTACATGGGATCAAAACAATAACAAGAAGTGCGGCCAGCAGGTGGCAGGTGCAAGGGTACGTGCAGACTGCAGGCGTTCAAAAGTGCTAGTAGGGGGGCTGTAAAGTTACAGATACAGACCAAAGTGTAAGGGTTGTCGGGAGGCAGTGCGGGTGTGCAACTGGGCAGGCAGGGACCTGGGCCTGAATCAGAGGGTAGCCATGTGACCTGTCATTATCAGACAGGAAGTCAGCAGGGGAGAGGAAGAGAGAAGACTGAAGCAAAGAGGAAGGTCTTGAGATGCTTCCGGAACCGGAGATGGTTCCCCTCAAGTTTCAGAGAGGCAGGGATGCTATTCCAGAGGGAGGCCCCAGCCGAAGAAAGAGATCTACCTCCAACTCGTTGCAAGCGACTGATCCTCAGGGTGTTGGAGGAGCGAAGAACTTGAATAGGAAGGTATTTACAGAGAGAGAGTTGGAGGTATTGAGGACCTAAGCCCCAGAAGGCCTTGTGGACAATGCTGGAGAGATACCAGATCCATGGGCTTGAGGTCAAGGACAAGTCTCGCAGTCCTGTTCTGGATGAGTTGCAGAGGGCGGAGAGTAGAACCAGCAGATTTAGAAAGAGGCTGTTACAGTAGTCCAGCCTAGAGAGAACCAGAGCTCTAGAGACAGTGAGCTTCTGTGGGAAGGAGGGGAAAGGAAGAATACCTGTGAGGAGGTGCAGTTGGTAGTTGGACTTCTTAGAGACATCAGAGATGTGAGGAGAAAAGGAGAGTGTGGAGTCGAAGATGACCTCGAGGTTCTTAGCCTCAAAGGTGGGAACAGGACGAGGGCCAAGGGAGGCCGGCCAGAGAGTGACAGGAAAGGAGGGTGCATGTGTGCCGATGAGGAGAATCTGCATCTTACTGTCTTTAAAGCAGAGATTGTTGGAGGCACAGCACTCCTAGATAGCAAACAGCCTGTCATAGATGAGAGAAGGAGAAGAGGTGGCAGAGGCGAGCCTGAAAACAAGCTGAGTGTTATCTGCATAGCACTGGAAGTTGGAGCAGAGTACAGCAATGCGGTGGGCGAGAGGTGCCAGCTATTGGTGGAACAGCCATGGAGAGAGGTTAGACCCCTGGGGAACACCACAGGTAGAGAGGGCGATAGAGGAAAGAAAGGGCCCAAGTTGGACCTGGGAGGGTCGATCAGAGAGGAACGAGGTCAGCCAGGCCAGGGCCTTATCAGTGATACCCAGTTTATCACGGAGACGATTGAACAGATTGGCACGGTTGACCGTGTCAAAGGCAAAAGAGAGATCGAGTAAGATGAGGACAGAGGGAAGATTAGAATCAAGGTTAGAGGGCAGGTCTTCATGGGTGTTCAGGAGAGCAGTTTCTGTGCTTCTGGATGCTCTGAAGCCAGACTGATGGTCATGGAGACAACCAACAGATTCAGTGTGAGGATTAAGCTGGGAGATAGCCAGGTTTCCAGGAGTTTGCCCAGGAAGGGAGTGTTGGAGATCGGGATATAGTTAGCCAGGAGGGGTCGGCTGAGGGTTTCTTGAGAAGAGGGTGCACAAGAGGGTGCTTCAGTGGGGAAGGGAAAGCTCCAGTGGCGAATGAGTGGTTGCAGAAGTCAGCCAGGGCAGGAGTGAGGGTGTCAATGTGGTCCTTGATGGTTTTGGAAGAACAGGGAAGGACCTGTTTGGATGAGACTTTCATAGATTGGACTTGTCTGGAAGCCTTGTCAATGCAGAACCGAGGAAAGGAAGAGCAAGAGGGAGGAGAGGTGGCCACAGGGGGACAGAAGTGGAGGTGAGAGTAGAGGGAGGAGGATTAGGAGAGGACATGGAGTGATGGGTACTGGCCCACAGAGGCTTTACAAGCGAGGCATTACCCATTAACCCTTGTCGACAGTAACTGGTCATCCCTAGAAAACCTGTAATCTGTTTGCATGTTGCAGAGTTGGGAACTCAGATGATGACATCAATTCTGGATTGAGGCAAGTCCCTACAAGTGCCTCTCCCCCACAATGATGTGATGACCCTTGTAATGAACATGGGTTTGACACAGCTGAAGCTTTTCTTTAGAGGCTTTTTGACCTTTCGCTGCAAGTATGGTTAACAACTCAAGAGAATGTTGTTGACAGACTTCTAGCTCTGGGGATGCCAGAAGCTGGTATACATGTACTGTAATAGGACAGACCCCCCTCTGAACACAAGGTAATCTAAATCTCTCTTAATGATCTTGGAGAAGACAATCCTGTTTTCTACCAAGCTCTGTTGATGCCTTGTGAAAGTACATTGCGAATTTGTATAAGTAAAGGCAACAACTATTGACTTCCAGGGGTGTACAGGTATAGAGAAAAGTGCAGAGTAAAATCCTACTACTCTGTGTTGCATTGCGCTGCGTGCGTTGCGTTTATAGGAATCTAATAAAAAATTGTTGTGGGATTTGGAACAATTGAAAAGGTGGGCAAGATGGCTGCATTCAAAACAGATCTTGCAGAAAGCGCTACGTTTCTATGCCGGGTTTCATAACTAACAGAATTGGGTTATTGCAAGGGCTTTGGGTCAGATAATGATTCTTTGCTTAAGTAGGGATTCAGTGACAGGTTTAATATTTTCTTCTGCTTCTCTTGATATGGCACATATGGTATATAGAGAAGTGTTATGGCTGGGTACAGGATAATGCACACAGGCTCTACATTCAATATACATCCTGCCTTATTCACATGTGAGGCCACAATCGCGGAAGAACTTAGTCCACCCATTCCTGTTGCTCTGAGGAATATTCATTCCAAGGTCTGTGCGTCAGGGCGGATTGATCCTGCAACATAGCAGTAAATGACAGTTGTCTTTGTCTGGGAACATCCAAATTAATACCATCAGGGAAACAATGAATAGGGCAACCCATTTTATGCAGCAGATATAAGGGCCTCTTTACAGGTTTGGTGGTATTTTGGCAGTAAATCTGTCAAAATACCACCAAACAAATTTACTGTTACCTCACTTAGCCTGGCGGAATTACCGCCAGAATACACGTGGTGGTAGATCGTGTCACTCCCCGTTTATTCGAGTCCATAAGACTCCATGGGGATTTTGGCAGAATTGCCACTGCCAGTAATTCTGCCAATTTGGCAGTTTTTTGGCAGTAAGTCAGGGGAATTACCTCCAACATTGTGCTAGAGGTTTTTACTCCACCTTGCATCCAAACCCATTTTTCGGTGGTGCAGTAATGCCCTGGTAACTGCATTACCACTGTTTTGGGCTGCAATGCCGAACTTGTAATATAGTCCCAAACTTTCCCACATGCCAAAGGGCTCAGCAGGAAGCTTGATGCTCAGAGATAGAATCCAGAGTGAATGTCAAAGGTAAAGAGACAGGGCTGACCACCAATACCCACATCATTTAAAACTTTGTGTGATCATGGAGCGTGCTGAAATTCTGAGGCTTTCAGTGTGGATCGGGAAACCTCAGTGTCTACTAGACAGGATACATATTTGCCATTGACAAAACATTATTCATAAGGAGCAAGAAAGAACCAGTTAATTGGCAGTGCAATGATGTTGCTGGGCCATCGGCTGTCCTATTGGAATTTGAAAGAAGCATGGGATGGAGGTGAAGGAAAGAATTGGGGCAGGAACTGGGCTGTCTGTTGGGCCGGTCCATTTGGATAGTCCAATTTCCAGTGACCAATCTCCTTGCAATAATTACAATTATTAATGTGGAGGTTAAGGGGGTTTATGAATACATGATTCATCAAACTCAGCAGATAAAATATACATTTACATCATATAAATCTCACAGCATTAAAACAACAACCTAAACATGCCTATTCGTGTCTTCCTAATTTGCATAGCATGTATCATAAAGCACTCTTTTGCAGAACAAAGTCTTGGATTCCGGGCTTGCATCCAATAAAAACATGGCATTTTCTAAAATTAAATAGTCTCAAAAGAGGCAATAATATTTTCGAGATAAGGTGTACAAAGTGCAAAAGAATAACAAATGACTCAGTAGAAATATTGTCACTTGTGCAAACATTGGACTGCTCCCAGTCGTCAAAGTTGGCGGGAGAGGTGCTCCAGTACTAAAAAAAGTTTTATTGTGCCTATACTTTTATTTTAAAAAGAAATCATTCCGTAATGGTTTACTTTTAAAATAAAAGTTTAGGAAAAAGTTGAAACTTGTACTTCAGTGCACTGCATTGTACATTCCCTTAAACAGCAGGTGTGTTTGTTTGAGGGTTTGGATTGCGTGTGGGAGGGGGTGTGGCAATGGGGTTTGCCGGGAGCAGGGGCAAGCCAGCAGGGAACATAGTTCCAGTACTTCTTTTCGTCCACTGACTGCTCCTTATTCCATGCTTGAGTAGGAATAAGTGCCACCCGAAGCTGTTGAAAACAAAGTCTGATAATTAGTTTACTCCCAGTGCTGTTTGGTATCAAAGACAAATATTGAATCCTATTTACAGAAAAACAATTGTGATATGATAAATAAACTTTAACAGTGATTTCCTACCTTCTGAGACTATAAACTAATACTTCTGCTTAGGTTTTAAAACATGTTTCAACAATAAACCTGGTTTACCATTGATAAATTGATAAATAAATAAATCGTGGATCAGAATACAGGTGACCTAAACCTAAATCATAGAATGATTTCTTAACAAAGTGGAGCCATGGAATAGACTGTGCTTTCTCCATTTCTAAAGCATCAATAAATATCAATTTGTTAAAATATGTTTTATAATTAGCCCTTAGCCCCAAAAAAAGACGAATTGGATAGGGGTACAGTTTAAATGACATGGGAGTCAAATTCGTTTCCAAATATAAATGTTCTTCAGCGGGGGACAAAGCTACTCCTAAGAAAGATTTTAGAAATGTTCTCTCATTTAATGAGTGACCATTAAGATTGTTCAATGCCAAGATCCCTGCACCTACACTTTAGGTCCCTGGCATGAGGTAAGGTTGTTGGCCCCCTTGACTGATGTCCCTGTGCGTGTTTCCAGGTATTTGGGCATTTATTTTTATCTTGTTTCGCTCTGTGATCCCCTTGTGCCTACCTGACCCTGTTCTGTGTTGCCTGTGTGTGACTCTCACCTCCTGGCCCTCCCCTGATTGGCCAATTTCACCCACCATCTGCAAACATGGGCCTAGGCCCTACGTTTGCCACTTTGCCTCAGCCACTTCAGGTTCCTAGCATGAGGTAAGGTTGTGGCCCCCTTGTCTGGTGTCCCTGTGTGTGTTTTCAGGCATTTAGGCATTTATTTGTATCTCGTTTTGCTCTGTAATCCCTTTGTGCCTCCCCAGCCCTCTTCCCTGTTGCTTGTATGCAGCTCCTGCTTCCCAACCCTCCTACCTCCCCTGATTGGCCCATAACCCCCACATCACACACCCTACCAGGGCAGCCCATCTGCCCGTGCAACCCCTCCGGCTAATGGCCCGAGGAAAAGGGCAGCAACATATCGTGTTGTACCGTGTTAGCCTGTGGTGCCGGCAGCCATCAACCATTAGCGACTGACAAGGTAAGCGAGGTCTGGACAGGGGGACCAGCAATTACTCCTCTGCATTAGACTGATGAACCCATCTCATTTTCTTCTTATCATATTATCTAAAAGCCTGTAGTGTGTTGCACATTTGTATGTTAGCTTTATCCAACACCTAAACCAACTGTATCGCTTAGCCATATCTCGCATCTAGGTAGATTGTGCTAGCTAGCCATATCTCGCATCTAGATAGATTGTGTTAGTCAGCCATATCTCACACCTAAGTAGATTATGTTAGTCAGCCATATCTCGCATCTAGGTAGAATGTGCTAGTCAGCCATAACTCGCCTCTAGATAGATTAGATAGCCAGCCACATCTTGCATCTAGGTATATTTTGTTATTCAGCCATATCTCTCATTCAGACAGATTGGGTCATGTAACATCATCTCACATCTAGGCAAATTGTCAACTGTTGTACTCGCAGCAAAGGCATTTACCCCTGCGCCCTATTATCCCAAATCTTTTAGTTACTGTCAGCATTGCTATACCCCCATTTGGGCGTCCCTCCCTCTATCCAGGTGTCCCAAATCTACGTGCTTCTGCATTTTACTGTCTATGTTGTATGCCCATTTAGGCGTCTATTTACCTACCTGCAATGCTACCACCAAAGCTTCGAACTTTTGGTGTTCGAACCTTTGGTGTTAGCATTTTTCAGTCGTATTGTACGGTTGGACCTTTTTTTTCGGTCCGATCATACAATACCTCCACAACACCAGCCCGGAATTCCTTCAAGACAAAGTCACTTGCTACCACCCATCAAGGACTCTCAGATCTCACACAGCATTTCTCCTAGTTGTCCCACATTACAACTCCTCCAGACTGGGCAGAGCCTCTGTCTCCATCCAAGCGCAGATCATCCGGGACTCCCTACCCCTGCACATTCACAATATTGACAATCACCTGGCATTCAGAAAGGCCCTCAAAACATGGCTTTTCCCTCTCTCCTCTTGAAACCCTCTTGCACTCTACACTCTTGATAGGTGCACAGAAACGCAGACTCAAACAGAACAACACTCCTATCCACCAATACACCATGGATGCCAGCAGCGTTCACAGCGGCACACAATGGCAAACTATTGTTCTCTCCAAATGCAACACTCCTACCAACCAATACCCCATGAATGCCGGCAGCGCTCACAGAGGCACACCATAACAAACTATCGTCCTCCCCTCACCCCCGACTCCTCATCCCTCCCAGCCCATTTCCCACTGCTCAGACCTTCGTTCCAGGGAGCCCACGAATAGCGAGATTAGCCAATCGCATTGGACCAAGAAAAAGAACACTGCAGTCGAACTCCATACAAGCGTACGGTACGTATACCTTACACCAGTCTGTGGACACAGGCCACAGACACAGCCGCCCATCCATGCACGCCAGAAGGCAACTATGGTTATGCTATTCCTGTCTAACAGCACACATAGCCATCCATACTGAAACCCCTGATGTACCTCAACACCTCTGCCATTAGTATACAGCGACAACCAACGAAAAAATAATTCGGTCTAGCTGGGCACACATTGAATCTTCAGCACTAGCACTCTATCCTAAACCACCAACAGCACCCACCCATGTGCCTGGCCTCTGGGCTGCTTACTGGAGCCTAGGTAGTCCACCTAAATCCTAAACCGGCAAAAATACACACATGCATCTTTTAATTTAGACTCTTGGAACCTCCTACACATGGACTGTGGTCAACGAATGTTTGACCCACAAAGCAAATGGAAGCCATTCAAATGGGGAAAGGGCGCTATATAAATGACTAATACAATACAATATGGTCCATTCCCTAAGAGCTTTGCTTCAACCTGCTTGGCTTGCATAAGAGGAAAACAAACATAGGATTCCCATATTTCATTTGGGAAGGCCAAGACTTATTTTCTGAAAATCTAATAACAAGATCATCAAATGCTTGAACTCTATTAAGAGGTACCAAATACCCATACAAAGCTGGAGTTGTTTTGCTCGTCTTACTCTGAAATATTAAAACCTGAGATTTAAATCTATTCACCATCATACATTTTGAGTTCATGAATTCGACGTAGGCATTTACCAGCGTTTGTAGTGCAATTGCCGTTCATACTAAAAGTACCACATTGTCTGCCTAAGCTAGACTGGAAATACAATTATGCTTATCTTTAGGCACATCCTGCGTAACATACTGCAGGGATGTGTCCTTCTCATTCAAATACAAATGAACGAAGAGAGATGACGCAGCCCTGTCAAACTCTCTGTCTAAACAAGAAATGAGATGTACTTTCACCTGAAACCCCACATACAACCAAAACTTCTGTTCATGAGTTCGAATGGCTTAAAATACTAAGTAGGTTAGGGTCAGTTCCTAATTTCTTCTCAATTTCATTTCTCACATTAAGCATGCACTTGATGGGTTCCATTTTCCCTCATTCATTTCTTTTGAGACTTGTGCTTTTACGATAAGTTCCAAACAAACTATACTACATTGTACTTTTAAAATACTGTTCTTGCCTCATAGAAGTAGGTATTTTTCACACAGCCATCCCTCCCGGAATACTCTTGGACCAGCTGTAGATGTGTGTTATTTGCAGTGTGGGTACCCCACTTGTCACTCTTGAAGACTCCATCTGTGCCTTCCACTGCATCAGTGGGACAGGCCACCATGTACTCCCATTCACTGGCTTTGGTGATGCAAAAAGGTAGGTGAGACAGTCCGCCTGTTTCTGCATCCATACCACATGTTTCAGTGAATGCCTGGATTTTTGCAGAGAAGCGCACCTGGCAGGAGGTAAACTTCTTGGTGCCACTCTGTTTCAGATTGTGCAAGAGGGGTATGTGGGCAGTGCACAGAGTGAAGGCATTGACCCAGACAAAGGTTCTAAAGTGTTCTGTGACCCAGGCACAGACCAGCATCACTTTCTCAAGTAGCTTCATTTGGGATCGCTGAGGGTGCTGGTGAAAATGCTACTACTGATCCGGATTTGGGGTCTGATTGCATCCAGACAGTCTCCAGGTTGTTGACACTGACATCAACAGTGATGTTCTTGGCCATAATGTGGCCAAATGAAGTATTGAGGACCGGATTTTGTCCCATTTTTCTGCGTTGAAAGTCACTTCTGCCATGTCGTCCCATTCAAATTTGATTCCTATTTTAAGCAGTCCTCATAAGTCTTCTGTCTTGCTGAATAAGTTGGGGTTACATTTTGGATAGTATTCAACTACAGTGCTAAATGTTGCAATTGTTCTTTATTGGACAGGCTTAGGGCATCCTTAATGGCTTCCACCAGATTCTGTTTGAGCTGGACCCCTTTGTTGGAATTTGAACAACCCAGATATTCTACTTTACTCTGGGAGAAGCAGCATTTGTCTGTAGTATGACAGCACTGCTGTGCAATATGTTATGTGCTTTTTGGGTATCACATAAAGCAGTATATGTTCCTGGAAGAAAACAGCATTCTTTACCCCCTTGAACAGATGAGCCATGAACCGTTCGAACACAGAGGTGGTGAAGGACAGGCCAAGTTGCATTTTTGCATTTGGAAAGGTACCATTTGTGGTCCCAAAGGCAATGCAGTGTTGTGATGTTGGGCTACGCTTGATACCTGTGCAATGAGCTTGGAAAACAAATATGCCTTGCCAAACTGCTAAATCAGTTTTAAAATGTTGGGTCATGGGTACTGATCCGCCACCACATTGAGGTTCAGGCTGTAGAAGCATCACACATTGTGTAATCCCTTTACTGTTTGCCTTTTCTTTTGAAGTCATCACTGTCCTCTGTGCTGTCGAGCACTGGCACACTTTTGACACATGTTCACTTTTGCCAAAGTATATGCACTTTTTACTTCTGGTGTGATAATCTCGGTTCTTCAGTTGAGTCAGGCTGTCGCAGTGTTAGGAGTCATATTGATTGCTTCTCCCTGTTGGGTGTTTAACCTGTCCGTTAAAGGCCTTCTGCATTTGTCCGGCAATGTCAATATCCTCTTGTAGGTACTCCTCTTCTTTAACCCTTGTTCGCACCTCCTGTTTGGACTTCACTTTACACACTGCCTTTGTGTACCTCATTGACTGTTCCACTTGTATGTTGATGGCTTACTCCACAATGCCATTGTCGCTCTGTCACAGGGCTACTTGTACTTCGGGTGTGCCGCAGTGATGATCGGCACACCCTGATAAGTTGATCTGTCATGTCGCTGAAGTTTCACATGCTGCATAACTCCAGTTGAGTGGTTACTTAGTGTGATGAATTCTATGGATCCCTCACTAAAACCCTGCCTAAAGTCTCCTTCCAGGTAGCATGGAAAAGGCAGGCACTTCCTGACCCTGACCTTAGGGGTGGTGCTCTGTGGAAGGATCACCTGGGAGGAGAAAAGTCTCAGGGAAGTGAGAGGACACAATGGGGGGAGACACTGTATTTGCCTTCCTCTAATTTATTTATTTATTTATTTATTTGGATTCATAAAGCGCCCAGCGGCCCGGAGGCATTGTGGCGCTGTTACAGAGTATTCACTTGAAGTATGTTTTGACATTTGTTACATAGGAGACAGACATTAAAATGACAGAGTTGACAGTTGTTCCGTGGTTACAGAGGAACAATGATGGGGGAAGTGCAATAAGGTACAGTTTAGTTAAACGACTTTGTTTTTAGAGCTTTTCTGAAGGTTGTAAGGGATTCTTCCTTTCTTAAATTCAGCGGAAGGGAGTTCCATGCTTTGGGGGCTAGTACTTCAAAGCTGGTTCCGCCAGCTTTGGCTCTGTTGAATGTTGAATCTGAGAGTCTGTGTGAGTATTGATCACGTATTGGCCTATGGGCTGGAGCCTGGTGTATTCTTTCAGCTAGGTAGGCTGGGGCGGTCTGGACAAGGCATCTGTGCGTGATTGTGAGGGCCTTGAATGTTATGCGTCCTTTGACTGGGAGCCAATTGGCATCTTTTCTTGCCTGGGAGATGTGCTCTCTCCTGGGGATGCTGAGGGCAGCTCTAAGGGCGCTGTTTTGTGCAGTTTGCAATTTGCTGATGTTATTTGCGGAGGTGCCTAGGAGTAGGATGTTGCAATAGTCCAATTTTGCGCCAATAGTGGCTCTCGCGATGTTGAGGCAGTTCTTCGGTGATAGGTAGGGTTTCACCGCATTTATAATTTTAGATGTGAGTACTGCTGATGATGATATGGCGATATCCCAATTGCCAAAATACATGATCACCTGTTGTCACAATAATCTAACTGTTTCATCTGTTGAACACCTTAATGTGGGTGAGATCAGTCAGAACTGGAAGGAAACTTGTAAATAATAACCACCTTTCCAAACAAGACTGGTAAATGATTTGTGTGATATACCTTCAATGAATATTGTAGAGAGCAGAAATCAAAACATCAAGAAAGAGTCAGAAAAACTTACTTTGTTGGCAGGGACTTCAAGTCCCATAATTCCCTCAGTACTGGGACGAGGAAGAGGAATGCAGTGGAACACTGCTGCGGGAGCGGTAAGCTAATTAGTGTAGATTACCTACACCTGAGGATGACTGAGTGACTTAAAAAGCCCCCTCAGGAACAGGCAGTGAGAAAGGAGCAGCAGAAGCAGAGGTAGCCGCGCAGGCTGTGTATGCAGCTGAAAGTGAAGCAGGGGCGAGCGAAGACGCCGGGTCCATTGTAACGCCTGAAGCGGTGGCGAGTCCTGAGAGAGTCTTTTTCTCAAGCTCTCCCTGTTACATAGGTTGTGCAGCGGGAAGCATTGGGAAAAGACGCTTGCCCAGTAATGATCCGCTGTGCAGAGGTCACGCAGCGGGAAGCAGCATTAACGAAGGAAGTGTGCCCTCTTTAGAGATTTCAGATGACTGGGTTGCACCTGACCCTCTCCGAAGCAGGGGAACCTCCATTTTCCAGTGGCGTGAGTGAAGGAGTACCAGAGGAGAGTGTCTGCCTGACTGCGGGGAGCCACAAGCCAGAAGACCTACAAACACCAAGCGGAGCATGATCGAGCGACTTATACGGTGAGCTCACAGTTTGCAAGTGGCTCCAGAGCGCTCTGATGCTGTCTGCATGTTCACGGCCGGCAGTTTCACTTGCCTGTGAGTGAAAGAAGTAGTAACTATAATATTGGAAAGCCCAGCAGTTGTAAGAACTGCTGCTCATGTGTTGTGAAATACAGATTATCAGGTGATACAAACATTCATTGCCAAAGCCAAGATAGAAGATAAGAACACTTTCTCATGACTATTTGGTTGTTGGCGCAGAGGGAAAGAAAGGTGGCCAACAAGCTGCCCTTCTGGAGAAGGTTATCCAGAGGGAGAGGAGCATAGTTGCAAAGGATTCCCAAAGAGCCCTAATCTGATTCATTGTTTCCCCGAAATTAGTTTAAAGTTTGATACCCAAAAGTCTTGTTATCACAATCACCAAGTAACTCTATATGGTACTCACGGTGCAGCAAGAGGAAATGAGTAGCTCGATGACTTTTAGTAGGCGGAGCTGATCGATGAAAGCGGTGTGTCTCCTTCCAGGTGCTAGGAGACCAATATATGGGCTCCAAGCACCCCGCGGGTGGCACCCTCGGGAAACCCTCTGGGGAATTAAACCCGGAAGACTGCAGCGAAGCAATTGAAGTCCCTCTGTGTATCCGGTAGCGCTGTAGGATGAGATCTCTTCCAACGTGGAGAAAGGGCTGTGAAAACTGGAGAAGGATAAGCAGAGCAGTCTTGAGGTGCCAAAAAAGGGAGGACCGCGGAAAGAAAACCAGGGCCAGGAAGGTAGGAACACACTGAATGAAGGGCAGCCGAGAAGGAACAGCAAGGAAGGCAGAAGGAGAAAATCTACTGCCGGCGTTATGCAACCACAAGGAGGAAAAAGAAAAGGCGGGATATAACGGAGGACAAGGAATAGAAGGACCGAAATCCGAAAGAATGAAAGAAGCAGGAAAAACGAACTGATGGTAGTAAGGAGTGTAGCATGAGAGCACAAAGCAAAGCAAAGTAGCGACGCACCTACCCGTATCACTACGATTCCAATAATATCGGGAAGGTGTCTGTCGCCATCTTGAGGAGGACTAGACCTACACACCCATTTCAAGAAAACAGAATAAAATAGCTGCCATCTTGGTTTCTGCTGTGAATAGCTGGGATGATGCCTTCTCCATTGAAGCCAGAGTGACCTTTGGGGTCTTCTAACACTTGTGAAGTTGTTCTAAGTTGGAAGTTACCACTGAAGCACTTTCTGTTCTTTTTGGTGAAGTATTAGACGGATAGGCAAGTATACCTGTATGGCAACAAGTTGTTGCTTTAAAACCCTAGCACTGGAATACACCAGGTAATAGTTGATAAAAGTGCTGAACTGTGGTTCTAACAGAAACAACTAATGTTAAATTGTGACATTTAAAGAAGAATTGTGCAAACCTGTTGTTAAAGAGTTAATATTTTGCAGAAACCAAAGTTGTGGCAAATCATCCTGACAAAGACAATTGTTGTTGTGTACTTGGAGAAGATAAAGGTGAAATAATTATTTCTCCAGGAGGAATTGGAATATACTATGCCTTTTGGTACTTTGTTGAGACCACAGAACTGGTTGTGACTAAGTTTATTTCCTCAAAACCATATCTGGACTTTTGGGGCAACCCAGGATTTCCTTATTATTCTTGAATGGTGGAGCAAACCCTTGCTCAAGATCTGGGTAAGGGAAATCCACTCAGCTTATAAGAAGAAACATTGATCGTACTGTGAATTCGATCATATGTTATATATATTTGTTGAATTGAACTTCCATACATTTCCTTATCACTTTATTGAATGCACAAGTGTGAGGGACAGATATCTTTTTGTTAGAGTGTTTCCTTTAGTTTATTTAAGCAGGGAAATCCTCATCAGGGTAGGGATAGTGAGGCGTTTATCCAACCTTTGCATTTAATAAAATGGCTAATGTAAGAATGTATTGTATTTTCCCTTGCTCCCTCCCTTGCATTGAAGCGCTTTGAAACACTTGTGTATAGGCGCTATATAAATAAAATATATCTCTTGTCTACCCTTTTTTTTATCCTTCCCCTGTCCTTTCCATTGGCTCCACAGTCAGCTGGTTTCCCAGGCCAACCACTAGCTTCCTTTCCCCCATGGGAGAGCTTACAATCACCAAAAGACCTATAACGGCCCTTAAGCACTGGCCCCTTCTCATACGGGTCTGGTGGATTATGGGAATGGCATCCAGTGCAAACACAGTCACATTTTAGAGTTTGCGTCTGGATTGAGTAGAGATTTGGGGCTACTGGTATGATGTTCTTGGCACTCCTCAGCCGCTTCGCTTGCCGCCACTTCTCTCTGATGAGCTGCAGGCTCGGGTCCCTACCACAAGAAATCTTGGTACTCATGCTCCTATCAAAGAAGAGAACACTGGCGAGTATTGTACACAACAGGAATGTACACAGAAGAAGTGGTACTTGACATTTTCAGCAAGGCACAAGTAGAATTGACAGTAGAAGTGGGGCCCTCCCAACTCCCTTACCCCTCTTCTGGGTCAGGACTGGCTCTGGCACTGCCCCAGGTTCAGGTGTGTCCCCATACCCTGTTGACAGGGTCAGCTCCTTGACACTGCCACACCGTTCAGGTGTAATTTATGTTTTGTGTGTAATCTAAGTGGTCCCTGGGCCACGACTTTAAATCATTTGGCCATCTAAGGTTCTGGTCTGTGTTAGTCTGTGCATGCACACATACAGGTATACACCACAGCTGAACCATCTATGCAGTAGGACCCAGAGTAAGGAAAGTGAGCTCTTTAGTTGTGTTTTGATAGTTTCTGATGTGGTCAGGCTGAATAGGGAAGTGGATAGGGAAGTGGATGTGCTGATATACTTGAGGTTTCAGGTTTCCGAGCAAGGCCCTTGAAGTGTGTGACGAATCCCAGGATGTCGCCACTTCTCCCCCACAGGGAACCCCTTTCCATGAGGCCAGGTTGATGAGGCTGCTACCTGATAGTCCCCCTGGGGGTGGTACTCAGCGGGTGAATTTCATGGGGAGGAAAGCCTCCTATGGGATTAGTGACAATTCAGGGAGAACATGGTATCCCATAGCCCACCAAACCTTAACCAACCTTCCTCGCTAACCTCATACAACACCATCCCTAGTGTTCCTACCTGTTTCCTTAAAACCAGTAAGGTAGGAAGTACTGGGAAAAGGAAGAATCTAACTGACTCACTAGGAGTGCTCAAGATCAAGCATAGAGAGCACCTCTGTGAATCATCCTGAGCAGTCTAGTCTTTGCAGACTTCCTATTGACCAAGACACAAGTGAAATAGAAGAGCAACATTCAAACTCAGTGAGAGATCCTCCATGGCGAACCGGAAGCTGCAGAGCCACCGTTCAGGATCTGAGTGAAGCAACCAAGGACAGGACGCTTACCTGTCACCAGAGACACTACAGAGAGCTCCACCGTGGTTGGGCAGTGTCTGGAAGCAGGAAGACAAAGCCCCAGCTGATCGAGAGAGCTGGACATCATGGTCCGCCTGGGACACGATGCCCGAAAGATGAAAGCCGCTGCAGAGCTGCCACAGAACTCAAACGCATGAGGAGGACTCCGGACGGGGGCGAGAGACCCAGCAGCACCCGACAGAGACAGGTGAGCAACCAGAGAAGGGTTGGGAAACTGGGAGGCTTGCTGTGAACCCTGAGAGTCTATTGTGAGGAATTCAACCATCTGTACGGTGAGTGTATGCTCACATGGGCTTTTAAGACATTTTAAATGAAATTGAATGATGGTAGATCAACCTCCAGAAAATTTGTGTATTGTCAGAGACAGAAAGTCTGGTCTCGACACAGCTTCAAGTGTGACCTGCCGCTTTAATTAGGAAACAAGGAGAGCTCCATTAACTAGAGAGACCCTTTAATCCACAACAGACAAGAAGAAGGGTGGGATTTAGTATTACATGTTTTCACCCCTTTACCTTTTCTGTTGCAATGCACTCTGGTTATGACCTCATTCATACAGGAGATTGTTGGTGGGGACCCAGGATTGGTTCATTAAGGTAGGCGTAGTCTACACCAATACATGTGGTCCATTTATCTTTAAAGGAGGGCACAATCCCCCTTTTCACAGATAAAGTGAAGACTTTGCAAGGAGTAACAAGATGAACTCAGCATTGGATCCTGGCTGAAGGTACAGTCTGCCTTAGATCTTCTGCCAGTGAAGGAAGGCAGTATATCCAAGAAGGAAGCAAGATCCCTCCCCTAAATATCTGCCAGGGAACGGAGGACGGTACTGAATCCAGAAGACCCTCAAGCAGCTCCAGAACCGGAACCCAGCCAGCGCACAGCATGCACTGCTAGGCTCTGCAGCAAGCTTCCTAGGTGGGAAGTGCCAGATAGACCCTGAACCAAACCAAGGACAAGGCAGCTGCCTGCAACACTCTCCTCAGCTTTGGGTCGTCCGCCTTAAAATGAAGAATCTTATTATTACTTATTACTATAAGAAGAGTAGTGCATTGACGAGTATCTACCAACATCCGCCTTAAAGGACATTTTCAAGCCAGGCGAGCCCCTCGAGCTGCAACTGACTACACCACTGACTGCTGTTACGCCGCAGTCGCTAACAGCGTATGATACGTCCCAACCAGTGCTTCAGAACCACCGACCAGCACTAAGACAACCATTCCTGACCCCAATCCACTGTGTAGGCTTCACTTGGCAAACTGCCTGCTGCCTGATACCCATAGCTGTCTCCCGTCTTGAACTTTATTGCAGAAGCTGCAAAGCACCACCAAGAACTCCTACAGCACAAGGTACATTGTGGTACTGTATCCCTAGTCCTTCTCCGAAGGCCCCTAGTGAGATTTTACGACCCATTGAAACAAAGTATCCTTGAACTATTACGATTAATTGCTATACCTACTACCGTCCTGTCAGTATCTATAGTGCATCCCTTTGTTTTCATTGAAACTGTCCTCTGCATTCCTGACAGGATGGGTAGTATTTCGTAGTGTGCTAGAACTGTCTGTTGCGATAATGAAGTAAATATGTGTATACAACAGTGACTGGACAGTCCCTTTTATCATTGGGTAATAATTGTATTTGACCTGTGTTGCAACTAACGAACAATGCACAACCTTTCAGAGGTAAGCCTGCCGTTCTGTCCACGTTACCAAAATTGGACAAATAGATTTATAATTGACTTGTGTTTCCAATGTGTTAGGATCCCTTCTGGTGTACAAGAGTTGTGGGACTGATTGATGGTTTAGAAACCGATATTCATCCCTGGACTACTGGTGCCCTGGAAGTTGATTCGTCACAACTATACTGCAGTGATGCATCCAATAAGGCGTGTCCTTCAGAGCCATCTTCTTCGGGGCAGTCCCTGGGATGGGAGCGTGGAAGACCAGGGCTGACCAGCTCAAGAGTGCAAGAAGCCAAATGGGTCTGGGACCCAAGAGTAAGAAACTAAAAGGGTCTGCATCCCTAGAGTTAGAAACCAAAAGGGCCTGCAACTCAAGAAAAAGAAGCAAAAGGGGTCTGGGACCGGGTCTGGAACCCAAGCACCAGAAATCAAAGGGGTCTGGTACCCAAGCACTAGAAATCGCAGGGGTCTGGGACCCAAAAGAGAAAGAAACCAATGCTGCAGAGTTCTGGGACCCGACAACAAGAATAACTGGCAGGATATTGAACCATGGACACACTGTTAAGAATCATGAAAAGCCAAGAAGGAATTGGGATCCGCACCCAATAATTAACTACCCACAAAACCTATGTTATAGTCACAGTGCCTGGCAGGATAGTGAATCAGGTAGGCTGTGTACACAGTGAGCATTGTGGAAAAGACCAGGGGAAGGGAGATATATCCCCTGGGGTTTGAGGACATTGTAAAAGGAATCAAGAAGAGGGGTTCCTTCTCTTGACATTGTGAAGGTACGAGACTCTTTGTTCTATGTGCCTTTTTGAACCCTCAATCCAAGGAACCTTTTTTTGAGACTTTTGATTTGTATCTCTTAAGAAGAATATTTTATTTTGATTCACCCAGAAGTGAACTTGCAGCTATCGCCCTGAAGAAAGAAACCATTCTTCTGAATCAGGAATACCTTCCCTTTTCTTTAGTTGTGTAAATAGTGTAAGGGTCGGAATAGGTTTTGGACACAGGATGGTGTACTCCTTGCTTTAGATTAACATCCTGACACACTCCTTAGTATTATTTGAAGTATGGAAACCCCTCTTAAAAGTAGGATCAGACAGGGTTTTCTCTTTTATTTTACTACCAATGAAAGTCTATATCCAGAAACGTGCCTTGTGTGTGCCGGTCTCCTCCTTCCACACCCTTACAAGTGCGAGTTGCACTTTTGTTAGGCATGTACCTGTTTCCTGTCCATTGACCGGGTCTAAGTGAGGGTGATAAGGAGATCCTCCCCATACTACCGCCAGGGTCATGATCCACTGCCTTTGGAATGTCCCCAGCTCTTGGTCATGCGATTAGAAGTACCCATGGACACCGTCACACGCCAAAAGGAGAATATTGCTAAGCAGAGGAGTACCATAGTTGGCTAACAGGCTCTAGACATAATGCTGAAAGTGCTGGGCTGTCTCTTAAAGCATCTGTTTGCTGAAATGGTTGATTTACTCAGAGAAAATCCCTCATTGAAGAAAATTAGTGTTAAAATATCTGTATACAAAAACATAGTGTGCATAAAAAATATTTTGTCACTTGTTTTGAGGCTCTTGAGTAACAACACTGTATTTCTTCTGAGCGACATAACTGTAGTTCTCATTGGCAAATGCTGGAAAGATAGCTCAGCAAGTTAAGCGCTTGTTCAGATAGCTAAATGCAATCTGTATTCCAGATTGCAATTTTAGCAGGAACATTAGGTTAGTTAATAATAAAAGCTTTTTCTACAGAACATCGAAATGGTATGAACCCTGCTTAATCCACTATGAAACCAGCAGTGGAAAAACCAATAGTTTTGTCTTGTGCAGTTTTTCTTTGCAGTTTACATTCACAGGCATGAATTTATGTTGGTCCGTTAAAGAATGGTCACAGCACAAAGAACATGCAAGCTGAACTGCTATTCATCAAGTGACTATTATTAGGTGAGCTGGTAATCTCTGCTGGCTGATTGGCTGATTACATACTTCTAACATTTTAAATCAGCTTGGGCAGGAAGCCTGCAGTTTAGACAGCCTACTACGAAGACCCTAAACATACTTTTGGTCACTTAGCAACATGGTTGGGAAGCCTGGTTTTTCTGCTCCTGGTATTTGCTAAAGACCCTGCACTACTTGAATGGAAATAGCAATGCAAAAACAATGAGCACCTTTTATCATTATTGTATTTGCAAGAAGGTTTTTGTTAATGCGAGCAAAACAAAGGCCTTGCTGATGGTCCAAGCTAAATGCCAAGGAGGAGTTTTTGCAAAAATGCTAGATGTTTAGAGGTAGCCTCTCACTTTAGTACCTGGACGTCCGCATTGATAATAAAAAAGGTTGGGGGGCGCAGGTGGACAAGAGTGGACATAATTTGAGCCCATCTTCCAGCATGTTTCTGTGGTTCTTTAGGAATTTTGAGGGAATTTGCCTGTACAGGCCCTTGATGTCTATGAACAGAAGGCTATCTTTGCTTCTATATTTTGGGCTGAAGTCTAGGGCTATGCACTATGTGCAGCATTGGCTGTAGCTAAAAATTCCTTCCTTGGAAACCTTTAATCGTGGTCAATGCGGACTCCAACTTCCTCCCGCGTCTTCCAACGCGTCTCCCGCGTTATCAACTTCCTTCCTTTTCCTGCTACTCCTACTAGCACCTATCGGGCTCCTCTGCCACCCTTTACTTCTGCCGCTTCTCTGACACCTTCCTCCTCCTCTCTGGCTACGATGCCGCCTCCTGCTACCACCTCTGCCCACTCTTGGGCCCCTCTACCACTTCCGCTGGGTGTACCTCAAGCCTGTACCCCACCCCAGAAGTCTTTGAAATGTGGCAACCTGCTTCACGTCGCTACTCTCAACTCACTCAGCTGTCAAACACTCCTCTGACATCTGCCACCTCCTCGAAGGACTTGACCTGGATGTCCTTGCTCTCACCGAGACATGGTTCATGGCCATCTCTGCCATGAGTTTTGACACTGTCCTCCCTGATGGCTACAAGATCCTCTCCGAACCCAGAATCAACCGACCCAAAGGTGGAGTGGCTCTGATCTTTCTGGAGTAGGTCCCTGCGTATGTCATTCCTATGCAGGCCTACCCCCCTTTGTATGCCTGGTCTGCAGGCTCTACATTAAGAAATGTGCGGACTGTGACTCTAAGATGTCGAACACTGTCGCACAGGATTTGTCTCTGATGCCTCGGTAAGGAAGACAAAGTCATTGCTTGTGGCTCCTGCCAATCGATGACCATTAATGCCTTAAAAGGGAGAAGTTCAAAACTCACCCAAGGTCGGTCGGTTTCAAAGTCTCCATCTTCTACTCTTTAGAAGAGAACCTTTTCTGGAAGAAGGAGCTGTACCGGAGACAAGTCTCCAGAAAGGCCCAAGAAACATGGCAAACGGTCGAGATCCAGGAGCGACCCATCACTCTTCTTCTTCGTCACCACGAAAGAAGTAGAAGAAATTATGCCATTGTTCATCATCGTCAGACTCCGCGCCCATAAGCATCAGGTACATTTTTTACTATAAGACTGCCTCAGCAGCCAAATGGGGAAAGTTCCATCAAGAAATGATGGACGTATTATCAAAGGCGGCCCCTGCTTGTCGTTTGAAAGAGCCGAAGAAGGCTAGTGATCCCACTGCTTCTTCCAAGACCGGCAGAGAATCGAGTAAGGCTTTGACCCGCATGCCCAAAAGCTTGAGTCAGAAGACCTCAAGGATGTAGTTTCAAGTAGCGTCGACAGCATCGACCATGCAGACAACATCGAAGCTAAAGTCTGCTGTGACTTCCTTGTCGAAGTTGAAGGGCCTTTCAACGTCTACCACAGATCCAACTTTGAGTTTCAAACCTCAGTCTTAGAAGGATTTCTTTAAAACCATTGGATCCATTTTTGAGGAAGTCGAGGAGGAAGATGACGTTATACCTTTTGGTTATGAACATTCTGGAAATCCTAATGTTCCAGAAAAGTTGAATTCTGATCAGTCTTGTCTAGAAGACCTAACTACTTCTCTGAAGGAAGCCAGTGGTCTAGATACCTCCCCCTAGGTTGCATTCGACACACCAGAATTGATTACCCACCCAAATGCGACCTCTATGACGGTCATGAACAGGGTACTATAATATTAGGGTTGGGGGCATCCTGCAATACTCTGGATAACCTTACAGACTGTGTTGCCCATTCATTCTACTTTTAAAAAAAACATTCTAGAAAACAGGCAGAAACCTGACACCACTCCAGCTGTGAACAAGGAGTTGGTGTGGAAATACAGACCTTCGTCTGTGGACCCTGACTTTCTTTCCAGGCACCCTGCAGCAGAGAGTTTGGTGGTACAGGCAGTCCACTTCAAAGGCCACGGCTTATCTGACCATCCCCCCGGATAGGGCCAATTTAAAAAGTACAACGTCCTGGCAAAAAGGTTATTTTTTGCTGGAAGCATGGCATTGAAAGCCATTAATGCATCTTGTGCTCTGGTGAAGTGCACCTAACAAACCATTTCATGTTGGATCATCCTATGCATTTTGGAGTGCTACTCCATTGCAGGAAAGATGCCCCAAAAAACCTAAAAGCCCATTCTACCAGAGGAATGGCAACTACTGCGAGAGGATCACCTGGGTGGAGACCGGGTCCAGGGAGGTGAGGAGATTTTGCAGGGTTAGACACGGTACTTTTCCTGGGAGAAGAATCCTTTTACCCCAGACTTAGAGGAGAAATTGGCTTATTGCCATTTTGATATATCTCAGCCTATACCCCTAAAATCCATATCCACTACAATGCCAAATGTATGCCAATAGGAACACGAACCTATGACTTTCTCTGCACCATTTGTCTCTAAAAAGGTCAAACAATTTAACTCCTATAATAATATCGAGGGAGGAAAATCTCTACTTAACCCTTTTAAAGATGTAGTGACATTGAAACATTCTACAATGGACTGCATGTCCCAGAATCCCTCGGGTACTGTGAAGAAGAAGAGGGATAAAGAGACATGCAGGAGCTCAGGTCTGGCATGCAAGCCTAATAGCGTTTGGCAGGGTCGGGCAATTCGTTCTAAGGGCCTGTACCTGGATCCAGTCAACCCACCTGATGGGCATAAAAGGCTGCTGCAGGGAGGAGCAGTAGAAAGAAGCTGGAACAGGAGCTGAAAAGCTGGCAGTAGCCGATGCAGCAGAAGTAGAGCACAAGTCTGGCAGTTCACAAGGAAGTGTGACCACAGAATGGACGCCGTAGCAGAGGTAGAAGAAGAGCAGATTTCACCGTTTCACATGCAGGTTCTGTGTTGGTCCTGTGCTCACAAACCCTGTTTGGCCATGGTAGCATTGAGAGAGACTGGAAGAAACAATCAGTCTTTCCAGGTGCACTTAATTGCTGAGATGCAGAGCTGAAGTTGTGCATCCACCCAAGGCATGTGTGCAGAAGCAAGCCGAGGGAAACTGCAGAGTAGAAGTCTCTCCTTTGAATAGGCCAGATCGGAGACACTTGTGCAGCAGAGGAGTGTGGGTCCCAAGAGTGCCTGCCTGCAGCAGTAGCACTAGATGAAACGAAGCCGGGAAGCAGAAGCAGCCCACAGTCACAGTGATTGTGGAGTCAGGAAAGAGAAGCTCCATATTCCAAATCAACCAAAATACCTTGCCAGTAACTGTAGCTAGCTTTTTTGTCACTCGCATATATATCCAAGTGAGCTAAAGTTGTTCGTAGAAGTGTGAAGTAATTTTGACAAGGGAAATGTAACACGCAATGAGATTATCAAAGCTGAAACATCCACGTGTCGTGAAAGCATTTTATAATAGGTATGCCAGTGAGGACCGGGGTTCGCACTATGCAGTCACAGTTCAAAGCACCTAGGGCCCAACAAACCCTCCCCCGACATACAAATGGAGGACTCAGCCAAGGGCAAGTTAGAACTGTCTTTTGTTTTCCATAACAGACAGGGATCATACAGGACATTATAATTTCTTAAAATCACCGCTCCTGAGCCCATGTCAGGTGCTTTTGTTCGTTTACTGCGTCACAATGTAGGGTCTTCCCCAAAAACCTAACAGTGTACATGATTTGGCAGCTGGGGTGATAGTTCCTATAGACAGCACAGATAGATGTTATTCTACTGGCCCTCGCATGTCAGGTGGCTTGCCTGACCCCTCCCAAAAATCGATTATATTGTTGCAGGGTCACCGGATTGCCATTAGCCCTTGCCCTGTGCCATCCACCCCTGGATTTGTGTTCCCTGATTGGCTGGAGCTGATCTCCCCAGGCCTGGGACCCAGCTCTGTTCTCAGTGCACCTCTAATGATGATGAGAAAGACTATGTCCACAGTGTTTATCAGTATAACCACTTCGCTTTATAGAGTGCCTGTGGGGTTGCAACGTTGTAGAATAATAAATGCATAATGTTGTGTCTACTTTGCTGGGAACTGCTCCTCTTCCCTCCGTGCGTGAATGACCATTGTCCGGCTTGGCCGTACCACATGGGTGAAGACTGCAAAATCGAGCTTTCTTGGTCTGCAATTAGTGAGGATTTATTCTGTTTTCTTCAGGTGGCTTCTTGTCTCTGCGGCTTAGAAATGTTCTGCTCGTCTCTGACCTTGATTGCAAGCCCTGGCCTAGTACTTTGTGCAACCTAATTATGCTTTGCTTCAGCTCCCGTTCTGTGGCCTGTGGCTTCATGTAATTCTATTATAGTTGTGCTAAACTTTATATATGTCTATATTGTATTATTCTACTTATAGTTTAGTAGTATTTAGGTTCTTCCAGGTTCCTTAAACGATCCTGTAGTTCCATATGGTTAGTTGCAATAAGCTGCTGGAAGCTTGCTCTGTATATCTTCTTTGCCTTGAGTTCTGCGTTTCTGCGTTGGGCCAGTGCGAAAAATAAGAAAGGCTTTCGACAGTATGTATATGTATCTGTCCTCTATCTCTAGAACTGTGTAAGCATGTTCTTCATGTGTGCACGTTTGTGTCCATTTAACTTCCTGCATAGGTGCGAGTTTGCTTCCTGGCTACACTTTACTGCATTGTGGTGTCTCTAATGACATCAGCACTACAGGATATTTGTCATTAATCAATCATGTCCATCCGGGCGGTTGGATCCACAATCAGGGTTTGGGCACCTGTATCCATGATGACGTTAGCAGGATAGGGTTTGAATGATTGTCTAAGAGAATATCTGTTTGCATATGTACTTGTCACTGGCCCACCTGGGGGATGTCCAAACAATGACTATCTACTTGCATCTCTGGCTCTTCGTGCTGTCATGCTCATGGTGGGTCAAGAGGGGAATTCCAAGGACCCTCTCTTCAGTCCCTCCTCTGGTCAACCTGTAGACCAAACCACCAAACCTAGTCACTGTTCCCTTTGGTAGCCATATCTTCGTTATTCCTCCATGATGTCCATAGTAATTTGCATGTGCATCGAAACTCCATGTCACGTAACTGCAGTTTCCTTCTGGGTTGCACCATACCCATTTCGCCCAGTATTTGTTGTCAAAAAGATCATCGAATGTTGTCATCTCAGTCAGGAACAATCGGCACTCCATTATCTACACCTGCTAATTATGAAATCTTTTGTGCCGACCGTACTAGCGGTAAAGGAGGGGGGGATAGCACTTTTATCCAAGCGTGACCTCGACTGCCATACCATCCCCATTGAGTGCAAATCCCTATGGATTAAGATAAAAACTTCAGACCACACATCCTTGAATGTGCTGACCCTCTACAGACACCCTAGGGACATGACACACTTCGAAGAACAGCTTTCTGAGCTATTGGCACTCCTCACAAAATTTAAAATCCCACTGATTATTATGGGCAATTTTAATCATTGGGCCAATGACTCTTCAGACAAACACGGTTGCTCACTTACTGACTCCGTGACCACTACTGGACTCTGACAATGGGTGGAGATGCCCACACATAAAAGGTGGACACATCCTCGACTGGCTGTTATCTCAAAACCTCTCCATTTCCCAACTACAGGTGTCACCCTGTGCATGGTCTGACCATTTCTTGATCCAGGTCACCATAACTCTACCCGCACTCCCAGCAAAAATGAACACCTTACCCCGCATTCAAAAACTTCCTCGTAATTTGAAAAATCTTACCACCACCAATTTCTCAGCATGCCTATCATCCAGGTTGAAACCACTATCTTCCCTCTTCTGTTCCTCAGCCGTTGCCATACATATCTCCACATCCATAAAAAGTCATGTCAGACCTAGACCCACTGAAACTTAAATTAATCAAGCCTGTGGTACATCAGAACACTTGGTTCTCTGATTATATTATCTCTGCCAGGCAGGTTCAGAGAGCCCAAGAAAGAGCCTGGCGAAAAAAATCCCAATGAGACCACCTTATCACTGTATAAACAAGCAATGAAGGATTTTAAGTCTGTGATTGTCCTATCCAAATCTGCATATTACAACCAAAGGATTACCAAAGCCCGATCAAATGTCAGCAAACTCTTTAAGGTCCTGGCAGATTTGCAGGACTCTCCTTCTACCAATCAAGACTCTGTAAAAAACTCAGCCTGGTGCCAAGAAATCCACAATGGCTTCATGGCTAAAATTACGTTCCATAAGATAACAATTAAGAACATCCAGATTGCTTCCCAAGGGCATGATACTCAGATGAACAGCTCCTAGGTGCCCACTCCCAAAACTAATTATATCCCATGTTTTAGCTTCTTTCATTATTCAGAAGAGCAAGTCATTAAGATTGTTTGTCATCTCAAATCCAGCTCTTGCCCAGGTGACTGCTGTCCAGCAGGTATAACGTCCTTTCATCGCAGGATGATTTTTCGCAGGGTTTTTTACTGCAAATTTTTTAATGAAAAAAAACTCATTGCATTTTTTAGGGGGGTTGGAATGATATATTTGTGGTGTGGTTGTCCGGGATGATATAAAAATAAAAGTGAATGGGGGATTTGGGGGGGAACCCCCCTCAAAAATAAAAAATAAAACATTTGATGAGTTTTTTCGTTGCAAAATCTGCAGTAAAAAACCCAGCGAAAAAACATCCCGCAATGAAATGACATAGAACCGTCCAGCAGAGCTCTTCAAAGACTCACTTGAACTCCTTGCACCCTAGTTGACTAAACTCATCAACCTGTCCTTTGATGAGGGCCTGGTTCCTTCTTCCCTAAAAGAAGCCTGGGTTACTTTCCTGCTTAAAAAAGCTAACCTCGATCTGATGGTGGCGGATAACTATAGGTCCATTACTAATGTGTCTTTTGTCTTGAAGCTCTTAGACAAACTGGCATACCTCCAACTCCAGAAACATATCGAAGAGCATAGGATCCTTGGTCTGCATCAAACAGGCTTCAGATCTCAGCATGGAACTGAGATGTCCATGCTGGACCTTAAATTTACCATGGCCAGCATGACGGACAGAGGTCATCCCGCCCTGCTGATGCTCTTAGACCTCTCTGCGGCCTTCGATTTAGTGGACCACTCTCTACTGGTGACAAGACTGGGGGAGGTCGCTCATTGCTCCAATCAGGCCTCCAGATGGATATCCTCCTTTCTTGGCCCCTGGACTGTCCGGGTGTCTGTGGGTGTGGACAGCTCTAGGCTGTTATCCAAGCATGCAGTGTCCCTTAGGGCTCCTGCCTGTCCCCCACCTTGTTTAACATTTACATTCAGCCTCTGTTGGACCTGCTAGATGCCTTGGGTGTCCGGTATACAAATTATGCCAATGATACTCAGGTCATTCTTGAGCTCAGTGGTCATTTCAAACAAGATTTGACTGCCATTATTAACATCTGTCATGCTGTCCAGGCATGGATGGCAGGCAATTCACTGGCACTGAATTGCAACAAAACAGAGCTCTTGATAGTACCCTGTAGAGGGTGTCTGGGTAAACTAGCCCCTGAACATGCCAATTTTTGTATTGCTGGCAACACCATTACTGTATCTAATAAAGTCAGGACCTTGGTTGAATAGTTCCTTGATGAGGAACTATCCATGAGACCACATGTTTCCTACATTCGATCTACGTGTGGCCTCATCACCAAGCGAATACATTATATTCATCCTTTCCTTACTGCTAATAATTGTGCACTGCTTGATACAGCACTTGCCAACTCAAGATTGGATTATTGTAACAGCTTGCTGGCAGGCACCACAGATCTCAATATTCGGGCTTTGCAGGTAGCCCAGAACAATGTGGTTCGGACTGTTCAAGGCCTGTCCAGGTGTGTGCATGTCTCGGACGCCAGGAGGACCCCTCACTTGCTGCCAGTAAAGCACAGTATCACACATAAGATCTTGACCCTGGCTTTTAAATACCACTCTAAATCCTGCCCGGCTTATCTCATTAATCGGGTAAAGCACTGTGCCAAATATGGTTATTTCTTTCTTCTACTATCTTGTCTTCTTCACCATTTGTATTTATGTCTACTATAACTTTCATCCCTATTGTTTTTTCTGTCTTCTTGCGGCATTGCATGATGCAGATCATTATCAGACATATCCCTACTAGTACTAATATTAGTGCTCCTAGTAATACTTTTAGTCCATCTGACATCCATGTTGGCATCTTTGACCATATATACTACAGCCAGCTCTGGTATTTTCCTGTTCCTTTTGCTTCTTCCTCCATCTTGGCGTGCATTTTCAACAATCTTGTTGCTGCCTCTGTCAGTTTTCCATTTGCTTCATCGTTTGCAGGCACGAATGTACAAGAGGAACTCCCGATCTTGGAGCAAACTCCTCCTTCGATTGCTGTGAGAAGGTCTAGAACATATCTGTTCTGGAGTGCCATCAACCTTACTACTCAGAGTTCTGTTTTATTACGTTGAAGCCATTTACAGTCTGGTTTATTGTCTGCATCAGCTCCCATCTCGTAATCTGGAGCCATTTTGCATTTGTGTATGTCTGTATAGCTGGAACTACTGATGCAAAGAACATCTATGTCCTGCTGAGCAATCGATGCTCAGGTGGTACATCGTCCAGTGATGCTTCGGATGCTGGTGCGAAGTAGTTGTCTCTTTTTACTCTACTCACCTACTGATTTCTTCTTTCTTCTTGCATCGTCCATCTTAAGGAAGTCTTCTGTCTTGATGTCCTTCTGTGGTACTACTAGTGCTGGTGTATTTATGTGTACCAATGAAAATACTCCTCCCAATTTGGGTGGCAGTTTCTCGTACGCCTTAGATCTGCACGCCCAGTGGTGAACCATTAATACTGCTGTCCCAACCTTCATTGCTAGATGCTTCTCTGTGTACTTGCACTCCTTGTTTTATCCAACCATTACTGCACCATCATTCTGGAAACATAATGCTGGTTTCTTCAGCAGTATTATGGGCATTGGTCCAGCTTCATTGTCCAACCATGTCAGTAACTTTGTGCTTGCATCCCATTCTTTCAGGCACTTGTCATTTTCCCCTTGTATTGTTTTTACTGAAGCTTCTAAGAGTATGAATGCCTTGCTACCTACTCTTCCCTCCTTCCATCCTTCAGCTGTGTACACTTGGCCATACACAAGCATCTGTGGTATTTCCCAACATCCTGGTCCTCCTCCTATTTACTTGGGTGCTTTCTTTGGGCATGGTAATCCTTTCAGTGTCATTGTTTTTGTCTCTCCTTTCTGTGGGCCGTCAGTTATGTATTGTATGGCCTGGTCTAGTTGCCAGTAATTCTTCATCATGCCAAGTGTTTTTATATTACTATCTTCATAGGGAAATGCTGCCTTGGACATCCATCTCAATGTTGCTGCCCTCCCTTGAAATGTTCCTCAGGTTGTAACCATGGACAGGTACATAAGGCATTGTGCTCTTGCTGCCAGTGGCGTAACACAAAATTTAGGGGCCCCCCCTGTGAACAATGCTGAGTGTACCCCCAGCCCCAAATCGGCAACAAATCACTGGTCACGCCACACTCTGGGCTGGCCTAGATTACCACGCTTGCGCAATATGCACAAACATGCTGCTGAAGGGATATGCTGCACACTCACCAGGAAAAAGATATAAATATGTGTTTTAATGCAATATACAGCACACTTTCTGAGAAAAATTGCCCAGAGTGTTTGCAATTGTTTTGTAGGGCAACACCAATCCAATACATGCAAGTCACTAACAGTGCACAGGAACATGAATGCTTTGCTATTAAAAATGCTACACCACAATGAACACATGTCCAACTGGCTGCACAATTTAGACCAGTATGGACCAGTATGGACATGTAAAACATTACAGTAAAGCATGCTTGACCACATTTAGACATACCTAGACTGGTTGCACCAAAATGCCAGTCGAAGCAATGGCACTCATCAAGAAGCAAGCACACATTGAAGCCCGCGTCTCTGCGGCCTCAAACACCATGGCCAAACTCTTTAAAATCTGCAAGGAACTGGCCAATACTGTTGCAGTCTCTACCTCGCCTGTTCCCTCCCAGGCCCTCTGTACGGCTCTGGCCTCTCACTTCTCTGCTAAAACTCAGGACTTCCTGTCCTCTATCTCCTCTTCCTCTCCCTCTTCCTCTCTATGCCATCTCTCCGCCATCTCTCCCTCTCCTCCTTTCTCCTCTTTCTCTCTGACAACACCTGATGATATTTTTAGACTAGTCCAATCTATGAAAGTGTCATCCAAACAGGTGCTCCCCTGCTCCTCCAGAACCATCAAGGACCATATTGACACCCTCGCTCCAGCCGTGGGCAATTTCTGTAATCACTCTTTTGCCACTGTCCCCTCTCCCTTTAAGCTCTCCTTTGTGCACCCACTCCTCAAGAAACCGTCTGCCGATCCTACCTGCCTGGCAAACTATCGCCCAATCTCCATCACCCTTTTCTTGGGCAAACTCTTGGAAAAGCTGGCCATCTCCAAGCTTACTCTCCACACTGAATCTGTTGGTTGTCTCCATGGCCATCAGTCTGGCTTCAGAGCTACCAGAGGCACGGAAACTGCTCTCCTGAACAACCGTGAAGACCTCCTCTCTAACCTTGATTCCAGCATTCTGTGAGAACCAGGGTGTCACGGATCAGGCCCTGGAGTGGCTGACCTCCTTCCACTTGGACCGCCCCTCCCAGTTCTAACCTGGTCCCTTTCTCTCCACCACCTCTCTCTCTACCTGTATCATTCTCCAGGACTCTATCCTCTCACCTTGGATTTTCAATCTCTACTTGGCCCCTTTGGCTCACCTGATCTCTATCTTCTCCTCTAACTTTTGATGTTATGCGGATGACACTCAGCTTTCCTTCAGGCTCCCATCAGCCTCCTCTCCTCTCTCACTCATTCATGACTGTCCATGATTCAGGATTGGTGTTCCTCCAACAACCTCTGCCTCAATGCAGTAAGACAGAGTTTGTTCTCATTGGGACCCTTGCTCCTGCTTTCCCTCTCTCACTCTGGCTGCCCACATTGGGCGCTCTTACTTCGCACAGAGTGACTTCAAAGAAGTGAGAAAAGAAACCTTGGTGTCATCTTGGACTCCACTCTCTCTTTCTCTCCTCACTTCCCAGACGTCGCCAAGATGTCCCACTACCAGCTGCACCTCCTCAGAGGGACTCTTCCCTTTCTCACTTTCCCCCAGAAGCTCACTGTCTCCAGAGCCCTGGTTGTCTCTAGGCTGGACTACTGCAACAGCCTCTTTCTCAATCTGCCTTCCTCTACTCTCGCCCTCTGCAATTAATCCAGAACAGGACTGCGAGACTGATCCTTGGCCTCAAGCCCACGGACCGTACCTCTCCAGCCCTGAAATCTCTCCACTGGCTCCTTGTGGCTGCAAGGATCAAGTTCGAGACTCTTTGCATTGTCCACAAGGCTTTCTGTGGCCGGGGCCCGCACTACATCCAATGCTCTCTTCCAAAACACCTTCCTTCTCGAGCCCTTCACTCAGCAAACTCTCTCAAAACTGCTGACCTACCTGACCAACCAGTCTGATGTATCGACTGGTTGATTGGCTACCCTCAGAGTCTCACTGAGTGCAGGCTCTTTCTTGATCAGTCACGCTTGCACTGCCTCTGGGCCTACCACCCACTTAGGGGCTGTAACTGTAACCCTACAGTCCCTTGTTCTCCTTGCACTACCCAGAGCGGTGCTGCCCTGCCCCTGGCTGTACTTACTTAGGATATTGCTGCCTTGTTTTCCCCTTCCCTCTCCCTTGTACTTCCCCCATCTCTTTTCCCTTTGCACTTCTCTTTCTCGCACTTGCACAATCTGAATGACACAAGGGATAGTAAGATTCTTTGTCTTGTCCTCCCTTTGTCTTCCCTCCCTTTTCTTGTCATGCCTAGAAACACTTGTGTACAGGCGTGTTATAAATCACTTATCATATCATATATCATTTTATCACAGATGCCCAGAAAAATATACAGTGTGGCAGTACGAAACGGCTAGAGTGGCAGCACCCAAATGTCAATCTAGCTAGCTAATTACACTTAGCAGAACTGCTTTATCAGAAATGCCCCGTTAAAAAAATAAATTCATACCAAACTGAGAAATGACTGGACTGGCTGCACCAAAATGCCTCTGTAGCAACTAATACCACATATCATGCCTGCTTAGCCTGGACATGGATGACCATTATGTTTTATCGCACAATCCCACCCCCCCACACACAAATCCCCTCTCCCTCCCTACCCAAACCTCTAAAATCAGTGCCTTGGCCCACAATTACCTTCAGGTCCCTCTTCCTTCTCCTAGTGCTTACGTATCAGGCTCCTTGCCTCACAGGTAAGTACTGGGATGAGGAAGAGTGGGACGAGGAGTAATGAAGAATACAGGTAGCTAAGTCAGACATTACCTGCATGTACATCTACCTCATCCTAGTACTTTTGTAGGAGGCAGACTGCCTCATACACAAGTACTGCCTGATACACAAGTACTGCGATGAGGAAGAATAGGGCTAATAGTAATGAAGATTACCAATAAGTAATCAAGGCATTAAACACAAGTAGTGCGCAACACAATTGAGCTGACTGGGCTTCAGCACTCGCCCCCACCCCCCCACTCACATTTTGGGCTTTGTTGACTCGACCTGGCTGACCTACGAAGTAGTTGCCGGACAGAACAGGACACAGATGTTAAATGCCACCTGGGTTTCGCTGTTAACAAGGACCCAGCAATTACTAACGTAAAGCATTTCAAGGTTAGTAGCTGCATTCAAATGCCATATTTTTAGGCAATTGTTGCACCCCTGAACACAAGCACACACACCATTCACCATATACACACATGCACACTCAGCCATCCATACATTTAAGTGAGCACTCATTCACCATACAGGCACACCCAGACAGCCACCCATACATTTAAGTGTGCACCCTTTCACCATACACTCACACAGGCAGCCACTGATACATTTAAGTGTGCACCCTTTCACTATAGAGGCACATGCAGGCTGCCCCCATACATTTAAGTGTACCTCCTTTCACTGTACATGCACACCCAGCTACCCCATTTGTGTACACCCTTTCACCACACACTCACACAAGCAGCCACCTATACATTTAACTTTGCACCCTTTCACCATACACTCACCCACACACACGTCATGGAGGTGAGGGGAGCCCTATTACTTCAAAAAGAAATTGTTTCTTTTTGAAGTCACTCTGTGTATAACATTTTTTATTTTATATATTATAAACAACAGATGAAACGTGACAACAATAGATTCAAACTATCTAAGCAGAATTACAGATGAGCAAACAAAATTGATAATCAAATATGAACTTAACAGTAAAGCAAAGGAAGAAGAAGAAGAAAAAGAAGAGAGATAAGAGAAAGAGGAGAAGAAAAAAGTGCACTAATATTAATAATGGTACATAGGAGACACACTAACCGTATGTCTCAAGAAATGATCCTCAAATGTCTCTAAACGTGTCCGTTTTATCAGCTTGTTTATAAATGGCCTTCTCATATGTGGATGTGGTTAACAATTCATCCACCCAGTCATCAGTACAGAATGAGCGTGCTGACTTCATGCCCTTAGAATAATTTTCTTGGCCACCATACACGCTGGGAGAAGCCACACTTTTTTTCAGAATGGCACATCTACCAATGGAGATACATCTCCGAGAATCATAATAGAAGCACGCAGTGTAATAGAGCTGTTTAAAATCAGACTCAGTCTTTCACAAACACCTTTCGAAAAGTCCCTTATTTTCTGACAAGTCCAGATTAAGTGACCCAAGGAGCCCTTCACCATTTTACATTTCCAACATTGGTCACTATCAATACGATACCTCTTGTACATTTTTCCGGAGTACTGTAGGTTCTGAAGAGAAGCTTAGACTGGGATGCTCTCAGGCCCCAATCCACACTGACCAGACCGACATTATTGCAGCATCTCCGCCAGCAGCCCTGATCTATTCTTTCACCTAGCTCGTCAGCCCAGACATTAGCCAGCTCATGGACTCTTCTGTGACTAGATAATAGTGTGCCATACATTGTGGCAGCAGGATGCTGCGCACGTTTGCAGAGCACCAGCGCCGTCCATGCTGTATTCTGAGTCATCAATTGCGTAGGGTCAATTTTGGCAGCAATGAGTCTCCTAAGTTGTCTATATTCTGCATCGGTGCAATCACTCAAGTCAAAATCATATCGCAAACGGGCAAAGGGGACCAAACTTCCTTCCACAATCAGGATGGCCAGAAAAGAACTGTCCCATCACTGATCAATTCTGGATTGAGCCAGATCGATGCGTCAAGGCACAGACAGGGGTCACTTCCAATCCGATGTGATATGTGGAGCCAGCTCTCACGCAGGAAGTCTGTCAGGGGGGTTCTCAAGTCGGGCAGGTTTTGTTACTGTTATCAGCAAGGCCCTTGGCGGCATTCAGCAACAACTCATCCGTTACATTTCGTTCAGGACCTACAGTACGGCATAGATGTCTGACGGAGAATGCAAGATGATAATCGAAGATGTTTGGCTTATTCATTCCACCTTCACTCAGCTGCATTTTCCATAGAGCCAACCTTGGCGGCTTGCCGTCCCATACACATTTTTGTATAAATTGCGTGTGTTTAATTTAGTTTTTATTAGAAAACTCACTTTTTGTTACATCCAGAACAATGACGCAGAAGTTGTTGAAGTGGTTGAAGCTGAGCAGAGAACAAGAGTGACCCAAGCCAGTAGGCCAAACCCTATTACACTATATCGAGCTCATCTAACAACACAACACTGTTTTTTGAGAGTTGTTGACGCTGTTGTTACCTCAAAGACCTTTAACATAGGGGTGACAAAGGTTATCCAAGGCTGAAAATATTGGCATTACAACTTTAGGATAACCACTGGAGAAACAGTGTCATTGAAGCTAGCTGGGGAAGGGAACTGTGAACTTCTTCAGACCAACATCTTTAAAATCTGCAGATCGAAGACGGTTTAAGTCAAGAAGAAATAGTCTGAAAGCTAAAAACAGATATTGTGGTAGCTGCAAGACAGAAGGCAAGGGTACAAGGTTGCCCTTTCTAGTGACACAAGAGAGAAGAATGCCTTGCCAACCTGTAGTGGTCGGAGAAGTCTTGTTGAATACATTTTTTTAAGTTGTAGTACTAGCAGTGTAACTGTGGTTGCTAGCTACAAGGTGAAGGAAAGGCAAAGAGGCTGCCCTCTCTTGCCACACAAGAGAGAAGAGTGCCTTGCCAACCTGCAGAGGTCCAAGAAGTCTTGTGGAATTTGCCTAACCCTATAAGTTGAAGCAGCAGAACTGTGGTCACCAATACAATTGTCAGAAATGTAGTAGATGAATGTAACAGAATCAGAAGTCAACTGTGGGGCAAGTTAGTCTGCTTGCACAGTTTCATTAATAGAAGGGAGTTGCTACAGAGAGAGTGAACCCTAAGCAGAAGCATCCTGACAAAACTGTATATAAAGGATGCCACAGGAGTTGCAAGTAGAAGAGTTTTTAAGCGGGAGTGGTACATTTGTCTTCAACTTTGTTTGTTCTTTCCTGCAAGGAAGCTATCCACAAATCCCATTGGTGCTGTTGTTTTCTTTGTGCAACTTGGAAAGGGGAATCTTTTCATCAAGCGAAGAACTGTTACCAGTGTATTTGTATTTGTGTGAACCTTTTTAATCCTCTAGTCGGTTGTGCAGAAAGAGGGAAAGACTCAGAACATAATCACATAATATGCATTTATCAGTAATTCAAAAATTAGAAATCAAACGCATGCAGTCAAACATACACGTTCCAATGTGTGTTTAAAGTGTTCCAACAGTGAAAGGATGATTATGAAAAACAGAAAACAAATCATTTTTAGAGATCGGTAATCTGCAGTTTAACCGTGTGGCTATTCCGTGATTAATAAAATAAGTACCTTAAGTATCAAAGGGCTCTAGGACTCGTAGGAGAAGTGTCCACTCTGAGTAGTGCCTGTGGATATTATGTTGATCTATTTTTATTGTTTCGTATCAGTGAACAATTGGGCATCACGAAGCAATTGTACGGCCCTGACGAAGGTTTTTACAACCGAAATGCATTGGCAAACGTACATTGAATTCGAGCCAAGATCTTTGAGGCAGGCCTCATTGAATATGAAGTAGAATATTCAAGAAAGATGTATAGGTAAATATATATTCTTTTGAAAAAGATTCACAGCATCCCATTTGAATCCATGGAAATGTGTATTTGCAACGCAAAAGTGTATATTCCCTAATTTTAGGGTAAACTTGAGAGCACCAGTCCTAATAGACTCATAACACTCTATTTTTCTTTGGACATATTCCGGTGGTGTCTGGAATTACTGGGCCAGGCAACGGGTCAGAGCAGTCTTTGACTGCAACAAAGAGGGCTTTACTCATGTTATCAGCTGCCGCAATAGTCACATAGTGATACACAACTTTGGCTTCAGTGATGAGTGCCCAGTCAATACTGCATGAATGTCTTTAATGAGAGGAGGTCTTCTTGCTTATATTTTTTGCGCCAGAATATTTTTTGCATTTTTATAGTGTGTTTGTCAGTCAGTTCTTGGGTATACCGGCAACATAGAGTTTATGCCTGTTTTAAGTTTATGGACTCTCTGGGATGATAGAGAGCATTCCTGGTACTTTTAGTGGCTTAGGTTCCTGGTATGTTGAGATCACCAGGGAAGATTTTCAGTGAACTATTTATGCTGATGTGATCAAGGAATAATCCACAGCAGGGAGGTGGGTCATTGTGGTTTGTGTGATTGTGAAAAGCGGCATGTTAGGAGGGACATGGAATTCATAGGCACCCATTTGAGAACAGTGCAGGCTCAGGAGGATTTGTGGATGATTGCCACACCTTTTGCTGCCTTCCCCATGTGGTCAGAATGTTGGATGCTGTCCCCTGGTGGAATGAGAACATCAAAGAAAATGCCATTAAGTAGTCACTGTTTAGCTGGAAAGCTGTAGAAGGTGAGGCATGTCACGTGATCAGGGACACTCCTCTGAGCCTGGTGGAAGAAGGACTACAACAAAGGGGGAGGGCTGCAACAAAGGGGGGTGCTGCAACAATGTGGGGGCTGCAGCAAAGGAGAAGGACTGCAGCAAAGGAGAGGGACTGCAACAAAGGAGAAGGACTGCAACAAAGGAGAAGGACTGCAACAAAAGGGAGGACTGCAACAAAGGAGAAGGACTGCAACAAAGGAGGACTGCAACAAAATAGAGGGGCTTTTACAAAGGAGAGGAACTGACAAAAGTAAAGGACTGTGACAAACGAAAAGTAATGTAATGAACGAGAAGGATTGTGAAGAACATAATCCTTGTTCTTCACAATCCTTCTCGTTCTGAAGAAGAAAGTCGGTGCTGAAAATGTGATGAAGGAGAAGGACTTTAATGATGGATTGCGAAGAAGAAGCACTAAGATGACAGAGAAGAGCTGATAAAGGACAAGGCCTCTGACAATGGAGAAAGAACAGCGATGAATTGAAGGACACTGACCAAGGACTAGGACAAAAGAGAAGGACCATCAATGAAGAAGGACTGTGAAAATAGAGAAGGACATTGATGAAGGAGAAAGACTATGATGAAGGAGAAGGACTATGATGGAGAAGGGCTATGATGAAGCAGAAGAACTGTGTCGATGGACTGTCAAAAAGGAGAATTTCTGTGATAGACCGTGGTGGACGAGGACTATGACAAAGGAGGTCTGACAAAGGTCTGTTATGAAAGAGAAGGACTATGATGAAGAAGAATGACTTTGAAAGACTGTAACAAAGAAGGAAGGTGATGAAGGAGGTATTTGACAAAGAAGCAAATGACTGTGGGAAAGGGAAAGGGTTGTACTGAGGAGCGCCCTGATAAAGAAAATTGACCTACCAAGGACTTCGATGAAGCTGGACTGTAGAGAAGAACTTGAAAAGGAGGAAGACTGAGGAAAGAAAAGGATTCACTAAACAAAATGAGTATGATGAACGACTGTGATGAAGGAGAAGGACTATGAAGAAAAAGGACTATGACAAAGGAGAAGATTATGAAAAAGGAAAAATGGGATGGAGGCTAAGGGGGGACTGTGATGAAGACCTGTGACCAAGGAGGACAGTGATGAAGGCAAATGTTTGTGACAATGGGCTGTAACTAAGCAGAAGGACTGTGATGATGAAGGGCTATGATGCAGGAGTGCAAAAAAGAAGAAAGCTCTGTGACGAAGGACTGACAAATTAGGACTGCAAAGAAGGACTGTAACAAAGGAGAAGGAATGTAGCAAAGGGCTGTAATGAAGGGGAAGGGCAGTGGCAAAGAAGGTCTGAGGAGAAGGATGTTATAGGGAGTGGACTATGCTAAAGGTGAACTGTGACTATGGACTGATGGTGGATTTATTTATTTAATATGCATTTGCGGAGAAGGACTGCTTCCCTTTCTCTTCTGTCTTCTCTGTAGCATTGTTCTGGCTAAAACCTGGCAGTGCTTATGCGTGTGCGAAAATCAAAAACACAAAGCTTGAATGCATACACACAAGGAAGACAAAAGAGCCCATTACATTGAATCCTTACACCAATCCAAACAGGAATTATTTGGCAAAATTGGCTTCAACAACTTTCAACCAATGCTAATAATATTCTTACACTTGCTTTGAATATTGCACTTTTCATTATCATCTGCTAATGCGGTATACGTATGTCTGAATATTACACTCTGCATTCTCATCTGCCCATGCTGCCACCATGTACCTATTACACTCTGTGTTCTCATCTGCCAATGCTGCCGACATGTGTTTGAATATTGTATTTTCCCTGAACATACTGCCAGTCGTATTTGGACATTGTTCCCTGCTATTTTTCAAGAGCTTCTATTTATCATCTGTAGCTCACTGCAACAAGCCACTCTTAGCGTTGAGTGGTGTGGGTAAAATATTGAAACCAGTCTGCCGCCACAAGTCTTGTTCATCTAGCTGCAGGCTGTAAGCAACTCATGGTGGCAACAGTAAAGACAGACACAAGTGATCACAGTTCAAGGGTGTTTATTGAACAATGATTGCAGAATGGAAAAACGCCTAAACTAAACCTTAATCTAAGATGGGAGCAAGCATCGACCATCAAATGAAAATAAGGCAGTCCTAGTGGCGTTGTGTGAAATAAAAGGGCCTATTGTGAGACACCTATTGCCACAACTTACAACTAATATAAAAAGGGGTGTGGGATAGTTTTCAAGAAAAGAAAGAAGTGTTCACAAATAAGATGTCAGGATCCGGTAGCTTGGGTCTCCCTTCCCCCATATTTTGAGCATGGGGTAAGGTTGGATCTTGGAGCAGAGCAGACACTCTAGTTTCCTCAGCAAGAGTCAACAGTTTGTTTCCAGTTCATTAGGAGCCTCAGTGGCCAAGTCTTGTTTCCCCTGAAAGTCTCTTGCCTTCGGGGACCTGATGTGTTCAAATAACAAAACAAAAGTTCCTTAAACAAAATGAAAGTTTGTTTCTTGGTTTCACTTGGGCCGAGGGTTCTTCACCCCTGGCTCTCCCTCTTCCGGGTGCAGACCCCTCTTAACTTCCAGCCTCCCTCCACCGGGTTCACTTTTTTTTCCTTCACAAATCTTAATGTATTTTTAAACAGTTCCCATGGACATCCCTCTGCCGGGTTCACTTTTGTCCTCTTCTCATCAGCATCCCTCTTCCGGGTTCACTCTTGCCCACTTCACATTCACATTTACTTTCAATGTCTACAGGATTCACTTCCCTTGCTTTCTTTATAGTTCTTGGGTCAAATGCTTTTGACTGTACAGGGATTTTGCTCAACCTCCTGTATGACCACTTTGACCTATCTTGGTGGCTCTCCAACAGCCTTCTGGTATCTGTAGTTTCACTCAGATGGGGATTGACCAGGGTTTAAGAGAACAGTGCCCATGTGGTACCAATCCCTTTTTGCAGATAGTCTCCCCTTTACAATGTTACAGTTCTCACTTTGCCACTTTGCGACTATCATTCACCACAGCCCAGTTCTTATCAGCTCTCCTCTCGACTCACCGGCTGTGATGAACCACTTGGTGTTCCTCTTTACTGGAGTCAAGGCTGGTACCACAGAAGCAGGAGTCTCCCTTGCACCGGTTTATCAGCGTTGATACGCTCCATGTACCATTAACATCTGTTGCAGCACGCTTGGGCTATTGTCCTTGCCTTGGTCTTAAGTTTCTTTCAGCAGAGGATTCGCTGGCTTTTGTCAAAAAGGGCAAGGTCGTGTCTCTCCTCGTCAGCCTCTTGATATTTGCCTCCTTTCTCCCCCCTCTTAAACTGCCGGTTCTGGTTAGCTTCTCGTAATGCGGTCTGCCTTGCTCGTACTGTGCTCTCTTGCTCCCATCTTTTATCCTTGTGGCGAAGGGAAGGGCTGTAGGGTGTGGTAATTTTCGTCACTTGCCTGACTTTGCATGACCCTTGTATTGGGACATGTCAGGTAAACAGCTGTGGTGTTAGTCCGTTGTGTGAAAGTGTTCGTGTTAGGAAAGTGGGGTGGGGGCAATGTTTTCGAATGTCCTTTGTGGTAGGAAGGGAATGAGGTATTGAAGGAAGGGGGAGACCGTTTCTCACCCGTCTGTGTCACCCTCCCTGAGGAACCCCCATACAGCAGATCGTCCTTCACTGGTCCACACCCAGAAACTGGATCCAATAGCGATGGCCTTGTCCTGACCACCTGGATGACAGATCCCCGGCGACTAGCTAAGGAGACACCTTCAGGTTTCTCACATGCCCTTCCTACATGGGATGTAGCCACATTTGCTTCACAGGGGAACCGAGAAAGAAAATCCACGTTTTCCTGATCTTTTCCCTTCCGGTGTTCCACTGTGAAACAATAGGGTTGTAGGTCTAGAAACCATTGCATGACCCGAGGGTTGGACTCTTTGTGTTGGCTAATCCAAACTAAGGGTGAGTGGTCTGTAACCAGGGTGAACATTCGTCCCAATAGGTACTATCTAAGATGGATAATGGTCAACTTGATAGCTTGGGCGTCTAATTTTCACGTGGTAACAACTTGCGGCTGGTATATAGTATGAAGTGTTCTAGTCCATCCCAAATTTGGGACAGGACGGCCCCTAACTCTGTTAGATATGCACCTGTCTGTAACATAAACTCCTTTGTGAAGTCAACTACCTTTTAGGATTGGGTTTTGGCATAAGTTTTAAGTTTATCTGTTAGCCGGGCTGTTTTGCCCAAAAGGTTAGGGATAAACCTGCGGTAATATCCTTCTAGACCAAGGAAAGCCCTAAGATCTCTTTTGGTCTTGGTAGTTGGAGCATCCAAGACGGCTTTTACCTTTTCATGTTGGGGGTGTACAGTCCCATTCCCTATGAAAAAACCAAGGTAATTCACGACTGATTGGACCAATCTGCATTTAACTGGATTAGCAGTGAGGCCAGCATTCCTGAGGACTTTCATGATGTTATGAAGATGGAAGAGATGGGCTTCCCAGGTTTTACTATAAATGACGATATTGTCAATGTAAGCTCCACAGAAATCAGAATAGGGCTGCAGGATGTTATGCATTAGGCGTTGGAACATAGCTGGTGCACCGTGTTGGATGAAAGGAATAATCTTTATAATGGAATACTCCTAAAGGTGGCTGTTCCGAGTTTATCAATTAGGTCATCGATGCATAGCATGTGATAGGCATCACAGTCTGAGATGGCATTCATGTGATGGAAGTCTATGCAGAACCTCCAGGAACTGTCCGGTTTAGTGACCAGCACGATAGGAGAGGACCATGGACTTGAGGAAGGCTCGATGATATTGGCCTTCAAAATTTTGTTAACTTCCTCGATAACTATCTTTTTAGATGCTTTACTTGGTAGACGATAGGGTTTTATATTAAACACTTTGCAATTAGGGGTTTGAATATAAGGGTATGTACCTTTTACTCTTCCTGGTTTTTCTGAGACTACATCAAAGAATGAGACCACTACATCTTTTAGATCTTCTCATTGTGTGATAGGTAACTCGGAAGGAATTAAGTCAAAGTTATCTTTATCTTCCGGAACAAGGCAGGCTAATACTTTGGCATGGGTAGCTGACGGGTTCTTCTTCCACTCTTTTAAGAGATTGATATGATATAAGTGGACTTTCTGTTTCCGGTCTGGTTGGGCTATTTTATACGTGCACGTTCCTGTTCGTTCTATTACCTCGCAAGTTTCGTGCCACAAGTTTGTTCTCTGAGGTGGGTAAGAGTACTAGTACTTTCTGTCCAACAGAAAAAGATCTTATCATAATTAGCCTTCTGTTGGCTCTGGGCCTTTCCCATATGAGTACAAACTACGTCCCCAATCAACTTCATGTGTTCTCACATTCTAGTGGTGGTTTGTGATATTGGAATGGGAGCCTCCTCTTGTTCTTCCCATGTTTCCTGGAGCAAAGGGAGAGAAACCCTTGGAAGCTTGCAGAGTTTTCCTCACTGCAAATAGTACCCATGGGATCATTCATTTCCAGTCTTTCCTGTCCTTGTCTACCAATTTCCGTAGAATTAGTTTCAGGGTCTTATTGAATCTTTCTACTAGACCATCGGTTTGAGGATGGTACACCAAAGTTCACAAGATGGTGATGCAGTGTAGCTCTTTGACTTCGGCCATAAGCTTACTCATAAAATTCTAACCTGGATGTGTTAGCATTCTTTGGGAAAACCAAACCTAGAGAAATACGGTAGAAGATGTTTTAGGATCTGCTGAGTGGTATTATTTTGCATGGGGAAAGCCTCTGGATACCGGGTTGCATAATCTGCGATCACCAGGACATACTTTTTTTATTTTTCTTTATTTTTCTTATATTATTTTTATTTTTTATAACAACAAACCATAACAAACCATACAGTGATGTACATTATCACATTGCAGTATCATAACTATGTCCCCTACTAAAAACGACCACCCTCCCCCAACTCAGCCTGTGCATAGTGTCCTTCAGATGTCTTATTTATTGCACTGCTTCTTCTTCAAATGTACCCTGTATAGTGACCCCCTCCCCTTTGTGCCAATAAAGTCACTGTTAGAGCGATCCACTGTTGAATATCCATGCCCATTTCCAGCTTTTGTTCTCCTAGTGCCTTTTCCCATACTCCCGTTTCTGCTGCTGTCCATTTCTTCAAATCTCCCCACCACCTAGTAACACTCGGACCTCTTGCATCCTTCCACCTCATGGCTATGCTTCGTTTGGCCAGTATATACATCAGATCCTTAAGTTTTCTCAGGGGCTTGTCTTTCTTACTTCTTTTGTATCTGCCTAGCTTGCAAGCCCCCGGGGCTCGAATATCGAGGTCTATGCCACCTTTGGCCGCTTTGTGTGAATGCCTGTACAATTGGCCATCCCCAGAACATGTGTATGAGACCTGCATCGTATAGTCTGCATAGAGTGCATTCCTGTTTGTTTGCACCCTTGAATTTAGCTATAGCTGCTGGCGTGAGATATGCTCTCTGCATGATATAGAGTTGTATTAATTCCAACCTGGCATTTCTAGAGACTTTATGGTATAGTTTTCTGGCCTTCTAGTCCCCGTCTTGAAATGTTTTGCCCAATTCCCTTTCCCATCTTTCCCTGCACTTCAGTTCAGCTCTCGAGCTACATTCTACAATATCTCATAGATCCTCAAAATGACATGTGCCCCCTCGGCCACAGTAAGCAGCGTCTCTGTTTCTTCGCTCCCCATGGCTTCCTCTGTGTTGTTCGGCCACCTGCCCTTCATGACCCTTGTCACTTTATTGTGCAGCAAGAACTGCCCGCTGTGTATCCCTGTGGTCTCCTGCAGCTCGACAAACATCATCAACCCTTTTTCGTTTCTTAGGTCGCCAACCGTAGCTATGCCACATACTTCACATTGAGATCTCACTATTGCCCTACTGCCTGGCATACCATCTAGCAGTACCACTATGGGGGTCTGTGGAGAGAGTGGGTCTACCAATCCCTTGACTTTACAAGTCCTTTTCCAAATCTGGAGGCCCATTTCCACCAGGTGAGGATATCTATTTTGCCCTTGGGCGGAAATCCAAATTAGGTCTCTTAGATATCTCTTGTCCATGTCCGGTTGCAAAAGTGCAGTTTCTGCCATGGGCTCATCTGCCATCCATTGCAGTACATATTGTAGCTGGCACGCTAGAAAGTACAACCATTTTTAAAAATGCCGCCCTCCCCATCACAGACAGAGGTAACCTACTCCAAAATTCCATTGAGTTCACCAACCTGTTTTTGGCCTGCATCATGTTAAATTTGTGTTCTCGTTTGGGATTGTGATATATGTTTATCCCCAAGTACCTAAAGGAGGTTCTGCTCCATGGTAGTGGGAAGACTGGCAGGTCTGCCCCTGTCGCATTCGCCATCTTGGCCAGTGAGAACAGGCATGACTTGCTCTTGTTTATTCTAATCCCTGTCAATGCACTGAAGTTATCTAACACCTCCAGTACATATGGCAGGTTGGTCTCCAGATTACACAGGTATAGTAGCATATCATCCGCATACATGGACACTATATGCCTCACTCCATCTATTTCTATACCTGCGTCACTATATTCCTGCCTCATGTAGACGGCTATGGGTTCAACTGCTATGATGTATTGTATGGGGGATAAGGGACAATCCTGTCTTGTACCTCTATACAATTGCTATTTATCCGAGTACATGCTCCCTGTCTTAACCCTAGCCCTAACCATTGGCTTAGTATATGTAAGCTGTACCCACTTCATATGCTGCAGTCCTATCCCCTTTCTCATCGTAGCATACAGCCAATTCCAGTGAACGGAATCAAGCGCTTTAGTTGCATCCAATGAAGTAACCGCACACTGTGCTGCACTGTCCTTCATGCTATACATCACGTGGTGCAACCTTCTCAGATTTTTCGCAATATTCCTTCCCGGCATGTACCCAGTCTGGTCTGGATTGATTAGCGTCGGTATTGCTTTATGGAGTCTATTGGCCAAGATTGCTGTTAGAATCTTGCTGTCCTGGTTCAGCAGTGACAATGGCCTTTAAGATCCACAGTCAGTATCTTCCTTGTTTGGTTTAAGTAGCGGGATTATCAGAGCCTCCCGCATACTATCCGGGAGGATATTCTCTTTATACGCCTCGTTGTGCACCGTGGCGACAACATGTCTGCATAGGCCTTATAAAATTCCCCTGTTAGCCCGTCCATGCCCGGGGCTTTTCCGGAGGGCAACGTTCTGATGGTAGCTATTTCCTATTCAGGAGTTATCAGTGCCTCCAATGCATCCGACTGTTGTGCATTCAGGCATGGCCGGGTGATAAGGTCTAGGGCCTCCTGTAAGTCTCTCTCCACCCCTAACTGGGGATCCGCATATGACGCCCTGTAATACTCAGAGGAGACTCCATTTATGCCAGCTTGCGTGTTAATTGGATGGAGTATATAGGGGATCTTATTTCTTTCCCCTTATACAGCCAAGCTAGCATTCTACTCGGTTTGTCCCGCATAGTTAAATTTCCCCAACCTATCCCACTGCACCAGGCATGCTTTCCGCAACTTGATTACCTCTTCTACATGTTCCTTATGTATATTTTCCTCCCTCTCTGTTACCAGCAATTGTTCCTCAATATTTTTCGGGTCGCTAACAATAGTTTTTTGTACTCCCCCAGCCTCTATCATTTTGCCCCTGATGACCACTATATATGCTTCCCAGACCGTGCCCACCATTTGCACACTACCCTCATTAGTTTTAATGAAATCCACTGTGCTTTCCCTAATGTGCTCGGCGAATGCTGTCTGATAGTGATTCGCTTCTCAGCCTCCATGTGGGTGTGGGCGGACTAGGGGCAAATGCCTGCTATTTCACCATAAATGGGGAATGATCTGACAGGACCCTAGTTAAATATTCAACTTCTGTGAATTCCGTCACATGTTCCTATCCTACGAACAGATAATCTGTTCTTGTAAACTTCATGTGGGGCTGAGTAATGAGAGTATCCCCTAACCTCGCCACGCTGTACTCTCCATAGGTCTCTCAACGGAAAGTGTTTCAAGAGCATGTCTAGTACCTTGGCGGGTGGGTGCGGCCGTTTGTGCTTGGTATCTTATCTGTCAATGGTGGGATCTAGTGTACAATTGAAATCCCACCATACCAAAAAGGTCCTAGTCTACCGTACAACAATCTAAAGAAGACGTGGCTTTGTGATTTGGTGCATGGGTATTCACAATGCATATTTCTCTTTTCTCTATCGCCCCATGTATCATAGCCATTCTACCTTCATTGTTTGTCCTCCTGGCTAGCACTTTAACCAGTATCGGCGGGTCAACCCAGATGAGGACCCCTCTTGCATATGAAGAATAAGTGGAGCCCACCATCACTCCTCCCCATGCACCTGCCAGGTTCTTTTGTTTCTGAACATCTAGGTATGTCTCCTGCACTAACACAATACCCACTTTATTCTGTTTTATGTACATGTGTACTCTTTTGCATTTAACATAGTAGTTAAGCCTCCTGACATTCCATTTCATGATTTTAATTGTCTTAGCCATTACGTTTCCGTTTCCAGGGCACTAGTGGGGTTGTCATGTTGATACCCACTTTCATGAAGATACGCAGTGTTTTCCCACAAATGCCAGGCTACCCTTCCCTCACCTTGCCCCGCTTACAAACGCCAAACAAAACTCAAACTTAACTTGTCCAGATGTGCTGAACACGCTAGGACTTCCCAGTTTCCGCTCCATTCAACCTAGGCAGTAGCTTGGTCTCCTGGTGCCCAACCGGCGGCCACTGTTTAGTAACCCTGAAGAAAACGAACTTTAGTGAGAGTAGTGGAACTGAGCGTGGCATTCCCTCTACTGGTTTTCTGTGCGTTCATTGAATTGCTCCCGCTGTTTCTTTCCATATTATTCTGCTTCCATACTGCTAATTTGCAATGCTCCCACTACAATCTAAACATTTCCACCCCCTGCCCAGCATATCCATGCATTCTTGATTATACAATGGAGAAATGCTCAGTTTCAATAGTTCCTACTTACGTTCGTTGACTCTGCTCTGTAGTCTCTGGAATCTGAGTCCCGTCCATCCAATCTTGTGCCTCCATCAGTGACTCGAAGAATAGTTCTTTGCCATTGTAAAGTACCTTCAACTTCGCTGGGTAGATCAACATATACTTGAGGCCCGCCTTCCTGAGTCTTGCTTTCGTTGTGATAAATTGGGCTCTTCTCTTTTGAACTTGGAATGTGTAGTCTGGATATACTGAGATCCTTGACGAGACTCTTTGTATTGTCCCTCCCGCTCTGGAGAAGGAAAGGATTTTCTCCCGGTTCTTATAGTTGAGTACTTTGGCTATCATGGGTTTGGAGCAGGGCACCAGCCGGTGGCCTTCTCACAAGGGAGCAGTGCGCCCTTTCGATCGTAAATCATTGCATAAGTTTGCCTGCCCCTATCTCCTGCAGCAACAAGTTTTCAACATGTGTAGTGGGGTCATACCCCTCTGCTCCTTCCGGCAAACCCACAATTCTTATGTTTCGTCGTGCCCGACCCTCCACATCCTCTGCTCTATCTTCCAGCAATTTTACTTTTTGCAAGAGTGTATCGATCTCCTTCGCTGTCTGCACTCTGACTTTCATATTTTCCTTAACTTGCTCTTACAGTTTTCCTGTGCGTTCAGCCATAGCTTGTACATCTTGTCGCAAGAGTCCAACATCAATGCACACCACATCGTTCTTGACTTCCAATGTCTCTTGTAATGTTGCAATGGCCACTAGAATCTGTTGGTTTCCAGAATTCACTGTGTCTCCCGAAGGAGATGCCTGTCCACTTGCTTTTTCCCCGCTGTCTCCCTCTTGCCGGAGTGTTTGCCCTCTCGTGAAGGTCTCCATCGTGATCTGCTTGTTCTTCAATTTGTTACCTTTGGTTGCCATTATGCGCTGTTTGCTTCAGCTTTAGTAAGGTCTCTAGTGTCGAGCTCCCCTGTGAGGATCCCTTTCTTCAGCGATTCTTTGTGGTCTTTACAGACTTGGCTGCCCTCACTGTTCTCCTGTGTCTTTATTTGCACCAAATTCACCTTCGTGGACTCTGTATCCACCTTTTACCTTATTCTTTTCCTTATTTTCCCCTTTCGGTGGCTACTGTTACTGCTGCGTCCTGTCTTGGGCTATGGTGTAGGTGACTTCCCCATCACTTTACGTCCCCAGTGTCCCGTTAGTGTATGGAACTTTGGCGATTAGCCTTTGTGTGGCGTTAAAGCCATGTGCCAGTTGTGCCACTCCCCTTCTTCGCTGATGTTTCACAATCTCCTGGCAGACCCTTTTTCTTGTCTCCGCTTTGGCCTTTTTTGTTAAGGGCCTGTGACTTATACTCTACGTGCACACTGTCTCTTGTGGCACTGTTGATACTTGAGGCCAAAGCGTATGACCCCCGGCTCATGTTTATCCTAGAAGTAATATGTTTCGATGAAGGAGGCCTGCCTTCAACCCTTGAGGGTGCTGTCTCTTCTGATTTCATCTAGTTTGCCTTTTCGTGTCACAGGAGCTCTTGGGAGGCATTGTCCCCTCCGACTTACTTCCTGTAGTGCTATTGTTCCCCAACAATGCAGTGTCTTGTCTTCCGCTACTGTTGCTTCTGCTAGTAGTGGGCCTTTTGGTGCCTTTTCTCTTAGGTCTACGGTGTTTCAGGGCCACCGCTGCTGCCACCTTTAAGTTCTGCAATTCGTGCAGTTCCTTTTGCCCAGAGCTTTAGCCCCCATGCTTTGCCCTTCTGCTTACATGCTGCACCCAATAGTCGTTGAGATATAAACAAGGATCTGCTTCTCTTAGGTCTTAGGGGCGTTGTCTCTCCTGGAGTATTCTGTGGAGTACTTTCGCCTCATACCGGTGAAGCACTCTGTGATCTGCCGCATTACATCGTCTTGTATTAGGCCCTGTGCCGAAGTTGTCTTTGGGTGCTCAGTGTAAACGGGCCTTACTACTGCCCATCATGTGTGCCCCGCTACCGGGCCTCTCAAGAGTGAAACTCGAGTCTGCCAGTCTGGGCTCGATGCCTGCACCGTGCCGGTATGTCTGTCTCTGGGGGAAGGGAGCTCACTGTCTCGGGAAGCGTTGATGTTATTTGGCGTTGAGTTCTGGGGGCGGCGGGAAGGAGCCCTCTTCAATACGGTGATTTCCCAGCGATATCAGCCAGGGACCCCCTCGCCCACTGACTCCTTACCGCTGTATGCCGTGTCCGTGATCCGACCCTGCTGTGGCTCCTCTCCTGCCCCTCTTTCCATGGCCACTGCTGCTGCTCCCTGGGGGAGTTCACACGTTGTCCCAACATTTCGGATCGAGGTAGGTAGCGCTCGTGTTGGCTCACCACCTAGCAGGCTCCATGCACCGCCAAGATGTATGTGTGTTCTTTGCAGGCTTCTATTGTCTCTTCACCGTGCATCTAGCGCCCGCCTCTTTGTGTCTTCTGTGGAGCATTCGCTGCTTCCCAGCTGCTCCGCGCTTCAGCCCCCGTTCGTTCTTCGTCTTCCTGGGAGCTTTCCGCAGCAGCTTTCAAATTGTCCTGTTTCCCCTAATGCTGCTCCATTCTCTGTAGTGCTTTTGTATCGGATGCGCTTGCTAACCTTGGTGTCTCCGCATACCGCACACCTTCGGGTCTTCCTGCTTTCCTAGCTCTGCCATACTTCGCTTTGTTGCGCCATTTTCCCTTTGTTACACGTGGCTTTCTTCTGTCATGGCTGTACTCCCTCTGCACAGACTCCTGGGGCTCCACACGCCGCCAGAAGCCTCTCCAATGTTTCCCACCCCTTCCTCCTTATTTTCAGTAATTTCGTGGGTATTAATCCACTGTATGGAGCTTATCGATGTCTGTAACAACGGGAGCCTCCAAAGACCACTTCTGCCTCACATGGCAGTTAGCCACGCCCCCGCCCCCGAGCTCCAGGACATACTTGTTGCCCAATTTAGATGCTTCTAGAGGTCCTATTATGTCCACACCAATTCTAGAAAAGGAGACTTCTATGATCGGCAGCGGATTCAGAGGGGCAGATACTGGGATGTGCGGGCTGGTCTTCTGACATATTTCACATGTTTGTATGAAAGTTTTTATATCGGCATAGATACCTCGCCAGTAAAACTTTCCACTAATATGTGCCTGGATTTTAAGATGTCCCAAATGCCCTACTGTGAGATGGAACTGTGCGATCTCTAGCACAACTTTTCGGTGGCTTTTAGGTATTACAAGTTGGGTCTTTATAAAACCTACTGGGGAGGTTTCACTTCGGTAAAGTAACCCAAGTTTTAAGAAGAAAAAGGGACTTCACTTCTCTGTGCCTTCCTCTTCTTGGATTGTAAAAAAGCTTCAGGGAGAGCTTGGTCTTTTCGCTGGGCAAAGAATAGGTCGGTATAGAGGGTGTGTTCTTCTCCTTTCCTTTCTTCGATGTTAAGAGATTTATCAGCTTTGCCAAAGCCTAAGTTACCTCTTTCTGTTTTATCTGGTTTGCTTTCTTTAAACTGAGGGAACAAAGCTCTCTGCAAAATTCCCTGTGCAATTTGGTCTCCCCAATGTACCTCAAAAGGGACTTTGCCATGAATCTGTAAGAGAACCTTCACATCTCCCCTGAAGTCGAGGTCAATAACGCCCACTAAGACGTATATCCCGAACTTGCATACTAAGGCAGATTTTGGGGCTAATCGTATGTAACACCCTGGAGGCGGAATCAAAACCAAGTTCGTAGGAATCATTCCTCTTTTCCCAGGGGGTATATTAGCTTCCCTATTGCTACAGATATCAAACCCTATTGAATCCTTGGTGGCAATGGAAGGGCTAGAGGCTCTCTGACCAAGTTTTTGAAATTGTAGGGTTCCCCAATTTGTTTCATTTGAGTCACATCGCACTTCTGACACCATGTGTAAGGAACTCATGGTGGCAACAGTAAAGACAGACACAAGTGATCACAGTTTAAGGGTGTTTATTGAACAACTATTGCAGGGTGGAAAAACGCCTAAACTAAACCTAAATCTAAGATGGGAGCAAGTTTTGACCATCAAATGCAAATAAGGCAGTCTAGTGGTGTTGTCTCAAATAAAAGGGCCTATACTAAGAAACCTATTGCCAAACCTCACAATTAATACAAAAAGGGTTGTGGGATAGTTTTCAAGAAAAGAAAGAAGTCTCCAACAAATAATATGTCGGGATGTGGTCTCCCTTACCCACATTTTGACCACACGGTAAGCTGCGATCTTGGAGCACAGCACACATTTGAGCTTCCCCAACAAGAGTCGGCAGTTTGGTTCCAGTTTATCAGGAGCCTCGATGGGCAAGTCTCGTTTCCCTTGAAAGTCTCTTTTCTTCGGGGGCCTGATGTGTTCAAATAACAAAACAAAGGTTCCTTCAACAAAATAAAAGTTTGTTTCTTGGTTTCACTTAGGGTGAGGGTTCTTCACCCCTGGCTTCCCCTCTTCCGGGCGCAGACCCCTCTTAACTTCCAGCCTCCCTCCACCGGGTTCACTATGGTTTTTCCTTCCTTCACACATCTTAATATCTTTTTAAACAGTTCCTCTGGACATCCCTTGGCCGGGTTCACTTTTGTCAACACATTGTTTCTTGGGACTTAGACTTGCCCCCTTCTCATCAGCATCCCTCTTCTGGGTTCACTCTTGCCAACTGCACATTCACATTTACTTTCAATGTTTGCAGGATTCACTTCCCTTGCTTTCTTTATAGTTCTTAGGTCAAAGGCTTTCGACTGTACAGGGATTTTGTGCAACCTCCTGTATGACCACTTAGACCTATATTACAGCCTTCTGGTATCTGTAGTTTCACTCAGACGGGGATTGACCAGGATTTCTCAGAGCAGTACCCACGTAGATCCGATCCCTTTTTGCAGTTGGTCTTCCCTTTACTATGTTACAGCTTTCAATTTGCGACTTTCATTCACCACAGCCCGGTTCTTATCGACTCTCCCCTCGACTCACCAGCTGTGATGAACCACTTGGCGTTCCTCTTTACTGGAGTCCAGGCCAATACCACGAAAGCTGGAGTCTCCCTCGCTCCGGCTTATCAGCGTCGGTACGCTTCGTGTACCATTGACATCTGTTGCAGCATACTTGGGCTATTGTCCTCAGTCTTAAGTGTCTTTCAGTGGAGGGTTTGCAGGGTTTTGTTGAAAAGGGCAAGGTTGTGTCTCTCATCGTTAGCCTCTCAAGATTTGCCGCCTTTCTCCTCCTCTTGAACTGCCGGGTCTGGATAGCTGCCTCATTGTGTGGGATGCCTTGCTCATACTGTGCTCTCCTGTTCCACCTTTTATCCCTGTGGGGAAACGAAAGGGCCGTCAGGTGTGTGTGATTCTGATCAATTTCCTGACTTTGCCTGACCCTTGTATTGAGACATGTCAGGTAAACGGCTCTGGTGTTAGTCTGTTGTGCGAATGCGAAAGTGTTCGTGTTAGGAATTGGCGGGGGGGGCTGTATTTTCAAATGTTCTATGTGCTAGGATGGGGAAGAAGTATTGAAGGAAGGGGGATACCGCGTGTCACCCATCGGTGTCCCACTCCCTGAGGACCCCCATCCAGATGATCCTCACTCACCGGTCCACCCCCAGGGACTGGATCCAATAGCGAAGGCCATGTCCTGGCCACCTGGATGACAGATCCCTGGGGACTATCTAGGGAGACACCTTCAGGTTTCTCACAAGACCCAGCTACACCATCCTTCATACATGAGAAAAACACTGTTCTACCCAAGCACCCAAGGGAACAGTGGCTATTTACACCTATTCTCCCCTTCAGAACTTCCTCCAGGTAACTCAACCTCCCACCCACACACTTCCCCTTTAATTGCAGCCTGCCTCTGCAGTAGCTCAAGGACAGACTACCACATTAACCTAAGGCCCCCAGATTCCACACACTAACCAATTCTCCAGCTTCGGCATCCAGACAGAGGCTTTGAGCACCTTAGGGTATTCACAATCACAATGTAGACAACTACTCGACTCCTCTCATGTATATCACGTCCAACCTGTGAACACACAGACCATTTGCATAACATGTTGCTGCGAAAGGGTGAAAGTAAGGCTCAACATACTAGATGAGACCACAACATGCTTGACCATCTGATCACGGGGTCTTTAAACAGCCACACACCTCTTACGCAGAGAACGGACATGAAGATAGTATCCTATCCACACCACGGACCTTCCTCAAACTAATGAGAGCGCACTGTTTGGAGATAGGCAGCCTGAGTTCACTCTTTAGCAACACCCACAACTAGTAAACAACTATCTGCTAATTATACAGGCACTGAGTAGTTGAGGAGGGTCAAAGAGCACCCTTACTGGGATTCCAATACTCAGGAATCCCAAAGCTAACAGTTGACATTTTACTGATGAGACAGTCTCTGTGCCAACAGATCATGGACAATTTCCCATATAGTACTTATAAATGTTTATAAAAGATGTTATTCTTTATTCTAGGAGACCAAGAAAAGGAGAAACGAAGACTTCAGAATATCCTGGCAACCGGGAAAGATATTCCAGAACCAAGGCGGGGCCAGCCACCAGCCCGGTGTGTAGAAGAGCCAGCAGTAACCGAACTTGACCGCTTTGATGAATGTATGTACCATCCCTTGCCATTTGCAGTGAGACCACCAACACAGATTCCATTGCCCCTGAGAAGGGGCCGTGGCTGTACCATTAGCACTGGCAATCCTTGCAGAAATCTATAAGCACATCATCCCATGGGAATCACTCTTAATCTGTAGACAACAGAGTGTGGGCCTCTTGAAGTCCCTGATCAGGGAGTGGGGGCAGTGGGATTCCTGGGTGATACCTGGAACATCATCTCCTCAGGGAGAGATATGCCCAATGCTGCAGCAGAGTGTGAGCACAGCATCCACTGATCAGGGGCACTTGGGCAGTTCCTAAAGCAGCAGCTGCGGAAGCAGAACCTGGCATCTGTTAGTGCAAATGCAATATGTAGTAAACCGGTCATAGTATGAGTGTCGGTTTACAGCAGTATTAATAGAAATGACGATCAGGTACAAAGTTAACATTTCAATACTTTTGAATGCCCTTTAATTTACAGTTCGAAAGCAAACTTATCAGTTTGAAAGCGAAATAACTCAAGTATCAGGAAGAGATAGTGAAATAATGCCAGTTCCCAGAAAACAGTTCAAAGAAATCCAAAACAAATGAAAATTGTAAAAAAATATTCCCAAGTTCCTTTCAGTCTTAACAAATGGAAAAAACAATGCAAAAGATTAATTGATCATGGTGAATGTAGTGGCTCCTCATGGGGTCGAACCTGTGGGGGTCTTTTAATCCGCTGTCCCTTAGATGGGGTTGTAAACCTTCTTCTGCCACTGACCTGTGGCTCTTGGACAACCTGATGCCTGCATATCCTCCATCTTGGTGTCTCTTGTTTTCCACTGGGTTGTCCCCTGATGGACCGGCAAAGACTTCCTGCTTGGCTGGGTCTCAGGTTGGTGCATCAGAAAAGGTTTGTTCTGCCTTGCTGCCATTTGGTGGAAAAGCATGTCCATGGTCTCCTCTTTCTGCCCCTCCTCCCCTCAGGTTTTGGTCCTAGAAACCTGTCCTTCTCTTTCTACTATTGGGCCGTCATTCCTGTTTCCTGGCGTAGTGGTATCCTCTCCTTTTCACTCTCCCCGAGTCAATTTTGCCTTCCTGTATCTTCCTGTCTTCTCTATGTCAAGCAGGTCTCCCCTTTTCTATCTTCTCTTGGAGCATCTACGTTTCAACCCCTCTCTATGCATTCAACTCTTCAATGCCTTTTTTGATATTGACCTGTCTTTCAGCTTCCAACTCTTTCTCAACCTCAGGATGTCTAGGTCCTTCTCCTCTTAACAATCTTTTCTTCCTCTGTGCTTTTAATGCTCCATGCTCCAAGTGTTATCCTCACCTCTAGTATCTCAACCACTGTGTTACATAAACTCACTTCTATAATATCTTTCTCAGTCCTTTTCTTGTCAGGGTAAGTCTTTTCACCCCTACAAGCTGTTAATTTCCACCTTGCTCTTTATCATGCTGTCATTTTTGTTTCCCTTTTACTAGTCTCTCTTTCTTCCCACATGTTAGATCTCCTTTCTCTTGTTGTTCCTGCTACTATTATCTCTCTGTCTTGGTCCCAGTGTACTTTCTCTCCCTGTCTCTGACTCAAATTTCCCATCTGGCTTTAATCCTGTAACTTTCTTCCCAACAATATTTTTTCCTTCCTCCCCTTCATTCTGCACTACCATTCTCTCTTCCTTTTTCCAGATCATAACCCCCCCACTGAGGGAGTTATAGCCCCGTGTCTTTTGGTTATAGCCCTGGATAGAAGCTGAAGGGTTACAAACAAAAAGGCTAGCTAGCCCTCAGTACCAACAGTCCCAAAATTAGCATAACCCCAGATCTTTTCCAGACCTAGCAACACCCCTGGACGTTGGGTTGGCTGACATTTAAAGGGCAGTTCCCGCTCCCCTTGGAAGTTGTCTGGTGGCATCAATTTCAGCTATTTTGTAGGGTGTGGCTTGGCCATGTGTCTAGGGTCATGTGGTGTCACTGGTCCAGCCTAAGGCCATATAGAGGCTGGCAGGCATTTTCGATTTTACTCTGGCTTCTCTAGGTGCAGGACTGCTGAGGGCCTGTCTGCGCTGCTTGCATGCTGTGTCGGGCATAGTAAGCACTTAGGAGAGGCCCGAACATTATTTTTATGTTTTAAAATATTTCTAATAGTGATAAATCACCAAAGGCCCGAGGGTGGTGTGGCGTAGGGCGTCGATTTCAAAAGGCTATTTTTTAGTTCCTTGTTCTCATATAACAACCACTGCTATGTACCAGTTAGTGTGGGAGGCTTATGTAGTTGGTGAAGTTTTTTCTCTTTTCTTTTGGCTGCAGATGAGGTGAAATTATGATAAAACTTATTGTAAATGAGTAAAAGTTCAAATAAAAAATAAATAAAAATAGTGTCATACTTTCCCGCAGGTTTGCATATTCACAGACTTTTCATGCGGGTACATAGAGACAACAAGTAAGCCAGTCTAGATTCCGAATCCAAACGCATCTGCAAACTGCACAGCAGCATAGGGCCCCCATAGGGGTTCATGGAACCATACAATTGGCATTTCTGGGATTTAGGGAAAGGGAACTCGCCACAACTTCCTGCAGTAGAGTATTGGCATGGCACACAGTAAATAAACTGCACAAATTCAGAACACTAAAAACGCACAGACAAAAATAACATTACTGAACGGTATACTGTAAAAATAAACCTTCAAAAATGAAAACACACACAATAAGGTTCTGAAAGTAACTATGCTAAACATGAAGAAAGCAACAGAGACTGACTTTAACATGTAATTAAGACAAAGGTATTCAATACGTCAAAACAAAAAAGCACATGAATGGACTAAATCAGTTTGGTTTAGGGCAGGTGGGGAGAGCGGGTGAGGATTGGAAGAGTGCTTGGGGGTACAGAGTGTTTGGAGGTACAGTGGAGGGCTTCCAGTGTTCCCAAAATATAGCTCCAGATGAAAATTGGTAGAGGGGTGCTGCTGAATTTATCTGGTGGCTGGAGGAGGGACTGGATAGGGGCGATTCCCCCAAATACTAAATAAATAACTAACCAAAACAAATGTATAAAACAAATATGTATGGAGACCATTTCCTTTTAAAGAAAACAAGCACAAAAATAAATGTAGCAATTTTTTCTTTCTTCATTTCAAATATATTTTTTTACAATTAACATCACTTTCATTGTAAAGTTAGGTATTATTTATTACCTCTTATTTTTTGCTGCGTCATTTTCATTTTAGGTTATTATTCCTGGCATATTATAAAATACTGGCACAGCAGCCACTGGTTTGATGGCACTTGGGCTTTTACCTACAGAGCAGCTCCAGAAGCCGAACAAGGCATATTTTAATGCCATGTACTCCCTGAAAACGGCGGTCGGTGCAGCAGCTTTCACAACATATGAGGACAGACAATACCATAAAATTGTGTGACTCCCATAACAGGGTGCAGGGATATGAGATTCCCCAGCCACATAGACGGTTTCCTCCCTTCTAGTCTGGCTTGGCGTTGTCTTCGTTTTGGTCTTTGCTTCCTTTACCTCCTTACCTGGTACTGTTCTTTTCTGCAAGGATGCTTTCTCAATTCCTACTTCTGACTTCAATCATTCCTCTCTCCTTGCCCGGTTCCTTCTCCAACCGCATGTCCTGATTTCTTTCTTTTGTCTCACTGCCTGGTCCCTCCCTTCTCTCTCCAAGCCTGTTTTTTCCATTCTGTCTCCTTGCCTGGTCCTTCCGTGTCTCTCTATCATGTCTACTGGCCTGCTTCCACCTGGCCAGGATGTGTTCTTCCTTGATATTCTAGAGATGGTTCCTTTTTCCTTCCAAGTCTGCTCACGCTGTTTCCCTCCAACCTGGTTCCTCTATTAGTTATGGAGGTAGTTCTAATTCTTCCTTTCTTCCTACTTCTCCTTACCAATCCAGGCCTGCTTTCTGCCTAAGGAAATACTGCCAAACCCGTTTACCGAATTCACCACACATAATCATCCTAACTCTGCCCTATTATGAGTAGCAGAATGAGGCAATCCCCTTTCATCTGAGGAATTCTCAACGGCAGTAATTCTGCCATGATAATTCCTCAATTTTTTGAGAAAGTGAAGGAAAGGCCTCCAGCTATATGCTGGGAGTGTCTTCTCCACTTCACCTCCAGATTTGCAATTCAGTGGTATGGTAAAGCGATGGTAAAATGGAAGTAATTCCATTATCACCACTTTACTGCAATTTTGTTACAACACTGCAGAACTCTAAATGAGGCCCCTTGTTTTCCCCTTTCCACTTTGGGCCTAGTTATTACATTTCCACTCCTTACCAAATTATTATTTTCCTTCCAGCTCTAATTCCATTTTCTGTTTTGGCTTAGTTATTTGCATCTATACAGCTATGAATCCTCTCTTCCCACACCAGGAATGTGTCTTTCGATCTTACCATGAGGGTTCCTTTCCACCACACTTTGCTCCTCTCTGGGCTTGGTTGTTTATTACCAGGATAACATGTATATTCTTTTGTTCCAGTGGTGGCTGAGATTCAGGAGAGAAGGCAGTTCCTGGAGGAGATGGAATCCTTGGGACAGGGAAAGAAATACCGCAGCATTGTGGAGACTGAGATCTCACAGGTACTCTTGTGGAAGAGTGGGGAAACCCTGAGTCAGAGAAAAACAGGGGCGGGGGGCATTGAGGCAAAGGAACAGAACTTTGTGTTTGATAATAATGGGAGTCCTGGGGCAGACGAAAAAGAAAAAAAGGGCTGAACTTTGCTGCCATGGAGCAAGGGAGAGCTTGTCTGTGTGATTCTCAGAAAAGGGAGAATTTTTCTCTGTTCATGGGCAAGTGTGTTTCGAGCTCTGGTAAGACTTCATCTCCAGGGCCCGAGAGAAGATTAGGGTCAAGCTCTAGATCATAGACATGCCGAGGCAAGCTGTCTGGTGATCCATAGCATGTGACAGATCTCCAGGTCATGAAAGGGCGAGAGCGGTTCTCATTTGTTCAGGGGTAGTTGAGATCAGCTCTCTGTGGTCCAGGTGCAGATTAGAACTCATATCTGTGCATATGAGGCAGTTCCAAGCTGACCTATGTTGTCACCGAGCAACAAAGGGCTGATCTCTGTGGTCTCTTTCTACGTATGAGTCAATGGCTATCATTATTAGTTTTCCGGTAACCCGCCGGTGATACCGGCGGGTTACCGGCAGACTCGCCTTATCGTTTGGATATTCCAGGCAGCAGAAGGAACAGTAAGTTCCCATTCCCGTGGAGTCCAATAGGACTCCACGGGAATGGGAACACTGAAGCACCGGCACTGTTAATAACGGTGCCGGTGCTTCAGTGAAAAATCTGCCAGTAGGAGCCAGAACTACTGGCAGGTCAGGCCTGCCGGTAGTTCACTGCCCCTAATGGCAGCCTTGTAGTTTGCCGGTCCGGACAAGGTGCCAGAAACTGTTGTTACTGGCCCTTTTTCCAGACCGGCAAACTTATAATGAGGGCCTATATCTGTGGTTTATAGGCAGGTGAACTCTGTTGTCCACGGTCAGATGAAAAATGATCTTCGAGGCCGGCCCAGGAACAGCTGAGAGCTGATCTATGTGATCCTGGGAGAGTTGTATCTCTATGGTCTGGGGGTAAGTGAAGGCTGGTTTCTGGGGTCATCAGGTCTACAGACATGTGAAAGCTACTCTCTGGGCTACAGAATTAGTTCAGGGTGGATCCCTGGGATATGAGCATGCAAGGTCAGGATGACCTGTGTCAGGGGCCATTAATGGTAGAACATGGTGTTCAAAGGTAGATGAGGGTACACATATGGGATGTGGCCATATAGTGCACAATGTACCTGACCTCATTGTTGCTATGAACTGTAATGGCTGTACTCTAGGTCCAAATGCCAGTTTGGGGGTATTTCAGGGTCATGGACCTGCAAGGATAGAATGTCTAGGGATTAAATACAGATAACAGCTGATCTCTTGTATGCAGGAGCAGGTCAGAATGGATGTCCTAGTCTTGGACAGGTGAGAGTGGACCTCTTTGTGTAGGGGCAGTTGAGAGCTGTTCTGTCTGGACTGAGGACAGGTAGGAGCTCCTATCGTTTGTTCACTGGCAAATGAGAACTGAAGACTAAAGTCCATAGCCAAGTGAAAACTTATTTCGGTTTTGTGCAGACAAATGAATGAACCTATGTCTAGCCCTGTAGTTCAGGCTAATCGCAGTGATCCAGCGGCAGGTGACGTCCGATCCCTTTTGTGCAAGCCAGGATGGGCCTCTGGTCCATGGACATGTGGCTGTATATCTATGGGTCACAGAGACTGTTGAGGGTGAATCAGCAGATTGTGGACATGTGAGGGTGTTTATAAGTGGGGGCAAGAACAGGTCGGGGCTGATCTATGTGGCTGAGGAGCAGATCATGATAGATGTCTGTGGTCCTGGGTCAGGTGAGTACTAATCACTTGGTTCCAGGATATGTTTAGGGTGTTTTGCTGAATCCTTGAAAAATAGGGACAGTATCCCTAGGGTCTATAGCCTTATGCACCTTTATCGGCAGGTAAATTGTTTATGTCTGCGAAGTGTGAAAGAGCGATAGAGGGGTGTCACGGATGGGCAGAACAAGGGATGTTGGAATGGCTTCAGGATGGGCAGAACATGTCAGTTTACCATACCTCTTTTCTGCTTCTTGTAGAAGCTGCGGGAAATGGAAGTGATCGATCAGCAGAGGAGTAGAGATCAGACCAAAAAGCTGAGTCCATCCGTACAGCAGTCCACAGAGCTTCAGCAATAGAGTTTGTGAACCCTGGTGGGCAATAGATATGACGGACTATAAAGCTCTGATCCCTGTCAAGAGCTTTATAAATGGACACACCAGATCACGGAGCTTGGAGGGAACAACAACACAAGGACTTCTTGCGACAGTTCAAGCCAGGTCACTGAAATGGAGGGGCAGTGGACATGAAATGCCTTTTGACATGACAGAGAGAATTAAAGTCAGCGTTTGCAGGGTCTTTCTCACAGGATACTACATACTGTGCAGCTATGACACGGATAGCTGACCTAGTGACAGGACACATCAAACTGTAAAGCTAGAGCAACAGTACTACATCATAAGAAACCTCAGACCATGGATCCATTTACAACTTTGCAGGTCTTGTGATCGGACACTTACGCTATGGAACCAAACTTTATGGCCCTCTTGACAGACCATATCAAATCATGCCGCACGGTGTACATTGGAGGATTTCTCAACAGGGCACAGCATAACACAAAGCCAAGTGAATATTGAGGGCATTGTGATACAAGACCTCTGATCCCAAAGCATCAAATTTGGAGCAATTCTCCTGCAGAAACTGCCTGACTCTGTCTGAATACATGCAACTTGATTATGTGTCCTCCAGGTTATGGGGTCTGTCTGCTAGTACTGCTCAGACCAATGAGAGGTGGTGCTTATTTGGTAATATCTTCTCTGTAGAGAAACTTCAAAACTGTAGCAGGTGTTCATAATACAACACTTATTTAATTAACATGCAATCCAGATCATCATTATGAGTCCATTGATACCTGTCAAAACATGGAGAAACATAACGAGCACATTGGTACAGGAATAAATGGTGGTAAAATGTCAGTAATTAAATTACTGCCACGTTACTGCACTGCTGTGCTAGGTGTTTGGTGGTCAATTGGAGGATTCACCTCCTGCTTTCAGCGGGAGGTGAACCCTCCACTATACCTGGATAAATTGGGTAATTTACTGTGGCAGAATTGCCATTTGTGGTAAATACACAATAATCCCTATAGAGTTCAATGAACTCCAAAAATGTGGATTAACACTACTTTACCACCACTCATAATCCCATCACAAATCCGCTGCTCTGAGTGGTGGTAACAGTAAATGAGTTTGGCAGTAATTCTGTGGAATTATCACTGAATAACCACCAAACTCGCAATGAGATCAATTGTTTGCACCATCTCCTCCGTCTAAAAGTAGGCACCGTTTGCATTAAGCTCAGCACACACGGACAGTACTGCATATGGTGAATATTGCATAAAGTCATAGCACACGCAAAAAATACAGCTTGATGGCAAGTTGGAATGCTGTGTGAATATACACGGTAATACCTAAGAAGTCAAGGTTTTAAACATAAAAACAAACAGCTGCATAACAACACAAGATTTGGTTTAAATGAAAATTGGAATATGTGCACCCATCTCTTTTTGGTAGCTGGCAAACTTAAAAAAAAAAAAAGTGGTTTGTAAAAAGAAACCCCAAACATCACTAAGTTAGCAAACATAAATGTTGGCAGAGGGGCACGATGGGGTTTTGCCCCCAAAGAAAGTTTTGAAAAAGGGGGCACATTTTGCATTTTACAGTATCATTTTCTGGACAAATTGCATGAAAATCCTTAGATATTGCAGTTCAATTAACCTAGGCATGCAAAATGACATTTCCTCCTTCTGCTTCCATTCATTTATCCAATCTGTCCCCTTAAAGTAGGTTCTTTTTCATCATCATCATCATCATAACTTTATTCAGCCATCAGGCCATCAAAGTACATCCTATCACAGTACTACAAAACCAAAACACAATATAGCACATCATAAAGTCACATAGTGGGGAAAGTAAAACCCGCCTCAAGGACCCTGCCCCATTCAGGGTTTCCCACACTCCAAATGCCCAGGGGTGTAAGGTTTGCGCCAGTAAGGTGGGGGGGGGGGTGTTCCTTGGCAATGTCCTAGGTAGGCCATCAGAGCCAAGGCAGGGGTGTGCACTGATCGAAATCCCACCGGGCCTCCTGCCAACCTCCCCACATTTTCCCTGGACCCCTTTGGCCACCCTCCAGTCCCAAAAAGCCAGTTCAATAATGTTGTGAGGATTTATTCCCTTATTTGGGATTTTACAGCATCCCTCCTTGGCTTTCCTAGAGACAAAGATACAGAACCCAGTGGTCCGCAGCCAGGCTTTTGTTTAGAAGGGCAACCCCCAGTTCTAAATTGTCAGTTGTTAGTTTGGGTACCCCATGGAGATAAACGATGGCACTGCTAGGCCTTCCTTGGTCTTGGGGCTTGAAGCTACTCCTTCACTGTGTGCCTTGTATTCTAAATTCCTCTAAGCCAGAACGATTAGTGCCCACTGGGCTAGGAGCGTGATCCATCAGGGGAATAGGCATGATACTGTATGTAGGCAACCCTTTAGTCTCTCTGGTCATCTGGTCATAGCATTGTTTCCATGAGGGTTAGGAGGGGGGGGCAGAGTGTTGAGAATGGCAAGACATGGGATCCCAGGTGCCTGGGTTGAGACGAGCCGTATTCACTTCAATGTTTGAAAGGCTCATAGGAACCTGGGCAATGGGGTGATCCAGGGGTGGTTTATTGGACTCCTTGCAGTTGATTGAGGTGTTGCAGTACTCCCCCTTCCCTTGCAGCCTCTCTCCTCCCTTCCCCCGAGCTTCTATCAGAGCAGAAATCATTTTCCTAATTACAAACAATTCCGCAAGCTCCAGGGCCATCTTAAGCTTTTTTGGGGCCCTGGGCATGGACATCTTTGGGGCCCCCCTCAATCAAACCAAAGGAATTAAGTGATCAAGTATATCTGGTGGCAAACGTGAGCAAAACCCCGCATCGCAGCATTCAAAATAAGCATGTTTACTGCCTTTAAGTCCCCTTACCCTCTTCATTCTTGCTCTAATCAGATTGCTAAACAAGTAGCATTTGAAGGCCAACATTAGCAATCTACAAGAGCTTACTTCTGTTCTAGTATAGAAACAGGATACTTTTTATCAAAGGTATGCAGCCTGTAGTATTAAGGCAGGACTATTTATTCGGTACATGTAACCTAGAATAAGCAGAGAACTCAATTTAGCTGCCTCAGAGAATGCTACATTTTTCAAGCATGGATGGAGTAGACTAATTGTAAGGAAGGAGAAAGCTACACATACCATAGCAATGATAGTGGAGGCAGATTAGAAGCTACCAGGAAGGTGCCTCTATCCAGACAGACTGAGATTAGAAGTGGGACATGGTTTTCAAATAGCTTTGCCATTAGAGATCAAGGGAACACGTGCCTGTGGTGTGCAGTATACCAATGCTCACTATTATAGTGGAAGCAAACCTATACCCAGTGAAACCATGAGTGAGGCTTTTATGACGATCATACCCTGAGAAGGAAATCACACTGAGGGGCTGACAATTTTGAAAGGTTTAGGGACTGGCAACACTGAGAGGTTAGGCAATACAAGATTAAATGAGATGCCCAGGATCACATATTGCTTAAGGGGTGAAGCTGGGATTTTTGCCATCTCTGCAATTTCTGCACTTTCTTTTCCAGCTCTTACCATTTACTAAAACAATCTCATTTTATAAAACTGACTTGCAAAGTACACAAATCACATTTTCAAACCTGACCATTTTTAAAACCAAAATATTACAGAAGGGTGTTACGCAAAATGGGAATGATTCTAGCTACATTCTATCCATCATCAAGGGAAGTATATAATTACCAGCATACCAATCGATGTGATTTAACAGATTTAATCTAGGTATGTCTTTTTGTACTTTTAAGCTTTAAATACTTCCAAAACAATGGCTTGTGAAATTGTCATTCATAAACGTGCAGAAAAACCTTTGACTTTTATACAAAAAGCAAAACGTTGTTTGTGTCAAACAAACAGACCTTAAAATATGCTTGCTCAATGCCTACACCATCTGGTCTGCTCTCTCCTGTCTACCACCCCTTCCACTCAAATGGCCTACATAAGAAGAAAGATCAAGTAATGAGCTAAACGATGCAACCAGCATGCAAGAAGGTAAACCTCACAGACGACAGCACAGTAATGCAAGATATATATGATTTGACCAGGATCACTGTATCGTCTGCTGACAAAGCCAGGATACAAGCATGGACACTTTGGTTCCACAGTCTTTTATTCACCCTTTGGATTAATCGTTTATACTCCTCTTTGGAGGGGATTGCCTAGGTTTTAGAACGCCCCATCTGAACAAACCCATTTCTAGACCTTCACCATACGAATGACATGTTCGTTTTTATAGCAACTCCTATCTGGTGCAGGAACATTGCTGATAACAGCACCTCTTATGCTGCAAAACCAAGCACATATGCAGGTAGGTTTATAAACTTCAGTCATAGGAAAGGTTCAGCCAGCCTTGCTGCAATGTGCTCTTCTAATCTTTCATATGAACACATATCTCTTCAATGCATGCTTAACACACTGAGCTAACGTCTGAACCATTGTGGCACTCAATTTATCAATATGGATTTCAACTTTGGCTATTGCACATGATCAACATAATTCCCACAAGAAGGAAAGAATGCTGCAGAAGTTGTGCAGTATGGAACACACACACTATGTATTCCACAGAGAACACAGAAGGCATTACATGATTAATTAATCAAGGCAGAATGTACTTGTCAAAATAGACAGACAATAGGTTTAGTGCCTCATGAGCATGCCATAAAATCTCCTGGCGTGTGCTATTTAAGTCTGGTGAACAATGGAATCTTACTTTAGATCAGGCAGCCTTGTGGGGGCCCCCCTCCAAGCTGGGGGCCCTGGGCAAGTGCCCCTTTTGCCCTCCCATAAAGACGTCTCTGGCAAGCTCTTGATTGCACTTGCATCACCCATGTATACACTCATCCCCAGTTAGTGGCTCTGTGATCGTCCCAGCACCAGGGTTAGCTGCGTGTCTTGGGTGCTTAAGGGCCCTGAGCAGAGATAAATGGAGAAATGAGTTAGACCCTGAGCTCATAAGGGACACATACTCGGTCAAGGGACTTCGAGTTGAGCCGGAGGGGGGCGTGTGTACAGCGGAGTCACTAATCGCTCTTACCACTTCAACAAGGGTTGAAAGGGAAGGGTTTTCTGTGGCTACATTAGTGCCAGGTTCAATGGCCGGTGCAGTGGTGGGGTCCAGGCTGGGGATGGCAGGAGTAGGACTTTGTGGCATGCAACTGCTAACAAGGCCGGTATGACCACCTCCTAAATTGCAGTGCCCTGCTTCAAGAACCCAACACAACATGGGAGAGGTGGTGGATGCCCTAAGGTGGAATTATAGGGCTGTGTAGTATCCTCTAAGATTGAGGGGGGAATAGCAGTCACTCCGTCCATACCAGGGGTCTTTCCAAATGCTAGGACACTGCAATTGGGGTTCCCTCCCGAGGTAGGCTTGGTCCCGATAGTACCTGGGGCTTCTTGGTCCCTAACTGTGGAGCCCACTCTGTTGTGTGTATCAAACAGCCCACCCAAATTGCAGTACCCCGCTCCCTGGTTACAGTCAACTGGTGGTGGGATGAGGGTCCCTCCAATGGCCCCTTCGAAAGCGTCATTACTAACCCCCAGAAATGGATGGATCTCTTCAATCAACAGATGAGCCCCCCCCCAACAGGATCAAACAACCTGTTGGGGGGTTGCTCCATTCACTCAAATGCCCCCTCCCCCCCTCGAGCAGAAACAGGGCAGTGGGGGGACGCCTTTAAACGTTCCTTCCCATGGCAGTTGCCTTCTTACGGCCAAGATTTTGCACTGGGATTTGTGCACAGTGTGTAGGGTAATTTTCTGCATCCTGGGAGGTGAGCTGGGTGCAGAAAAGGAGCAGAGGGAAGGGGGGACTGAGGGATGGAGACTCCATGAGTGAGTATTGCCTTGCCAGAATATAGTCCAGACAGTCCAAATGGCCCCACCAGTGACCAAGCAGTGTCCCTCCACCTCCTCCCACAACAGGTTCCCAGCTCCGATCCCAATTGACTTTTCTTACTTCTTTGAAACTTTCAGGTTACAGGAAATCATCACAGGGCTCGCCCCAGATTTGCCCTGTGCCTCCACCTACAGGCGCCTAACACCTGCGGCGTCAAACACTGGGCCCTTGCCCCACCACAGGCTTCACCGCTGCGGGAACTGGTGCCGGCAGATAACTTCAAGTGGGTGTGGCCACAAAGCAGGAAGCAGCAGGAAGGACCCCAGGCCGCCAAACGCAGCGGCCTTGCCTCGCCGCGGGTTCTCTTTCATGTAAGACAACTGCCAATCTCCTTGTAAAGGGCATGGTGGGAAAATGTAACAGTTAAACGCATCCCAGAATTAGGATAGCACATCTAGAGCTCAGCTTATAGAAACCTTAGCATCTGTGAGAGCAGAGATATCTGTTAGGTTATATACAGATTCTACAGGCTTGAGTTTCATGCTCTCCTCAGACATTTGCAGTGATCACAAGGGCATACAATTATCAGTATATATCATGCAATTTCTCCACATGAGTTTTGACATAACTTTCATTTTAGCAAGATCGGATATGCCAGAAAAAAAAGGAAATTACAACGTAACCCCAGTACCGGGTGTCCCCAAATCAGCATACAATGATTAGCAAACATCAGCTTGTAATGTTCTAGAAGTGCATTCATTGTGATTCAAAATATTAGTTTGTTTTTTTGTGTGAAAACACATTAATTTTGACCCTGCCTTTCAGTTTGTCATTTTCATTACATTCTATCTCGTTGCCCAGCCCTGCTTAGTTCGTCACAAACCAGCTCTTAACTGCTGTGGTCGAAAGAATATCGATATTGTGTATTGTATAGCTACAGAGATGTGCCACATATGCCCAGGTGCTTCCTGTGAACTATGCCTGTGTACAGTCTGCCTCAAATTCCCAAGTTCAACCATCATATAGGCTAGCAAAACAATGTATGCATAGATAAAGGCTTTGTGACATGCATTGAAACGGTTAATTATAAGCAAGGACATCATCTCATCACATATTCGGGTACAGCTTATATTCCTTGAGACCATCACATTTGCTCAGGTACATTCCCATATGACTAGGAGGTGACTAAAGCCAGAGGCTGCATCACATGTGAAGGAACAGCCACACATGCCCATCGACTGCCACATATGCTCCAAGTAAAGTTTTGCATGTGAAGAGGCTGCTGAATAGACCCTCCACAGTCCGCCTTGCATATCCTGGTGCAGCACTGCATAATGCATCTGGATAGAGCAACATTTGGCAATCGGTCAGGATTTCCCTCATATATGCAGAAGCGGTCTCAAATATTCAACTAGTGTCGCACATGCACATGGGCTGTTTCCCATACCTAATGACAGACTCAAATTTAAAGGGACTACATCACACTCTTAATGACTGCCTTATATCCCGCGGTGCAATCTCACATGCCCAGGTACAGGCTCCGCTGCCCAGACCTATCTACATATGCCCAGGTGCAGTCTTGTATGGCCAAGGGCAGCCACATATACCCAAAGACAGCCATATATGTCCAGGTAGGGCCTGATATGTTAATCTTAATGAGTTTTGTACCATGCACTGTTGCCACTTTTGTGGTGTCTTGGTAGTCTGGCGGATCTGAAATGGGAGGAGGGTTGCAGGGTTTGTTAGTGGGGTTGGAAGGGAGAAAAGCAAACCAGCTTTGATGTGCTGTTGGCAGCTTCATTTCGGAGAAACCATTCACTGAGCGTTGGTGCGTTTTTGGTTGGTGGCCGTCATGTGGTGTTGAGTTGTGATTGTGTATGGTTTGTTTTCATGTCGGGTGTTGTGAAGTGCATATGGTTTGTGGTGCGGTAGAGGTATGGCTGTGTTGAGTTCAGAGTTTGAGGGTGCGTATGCAGAAAGGTGAATTTTTAGTACAGTTAGTTAGTGGCAATACATTCCCATCTAAATGCGATACAGTTCGCATCCCCAACCATTTATGCTAGTGTGATGCATTTGCCACACCCAGCAATCTATCCAGATGATACACATTCCCTGTCCCCAGTATTCAATCCTAGTGCTACAGGGTATCTGCCCCCAACCAATCTCTCTTTGTGCCCCCTCATTTTTCACCTCCCCCATTTGGGCTAAAAGCAAGGTATGGCTTCCTTACACAATTAGGCTAGCTGCAAAATATGGCTACCTTACACAATTAGGCTAAATGCAAACTATGGCTACTTTGTACAATTAGATTAAGTGCAAATTATGGCTACCTTACACAATTAGACTAAATGCAAAATATGGCCAACTCACACAATTAGGCTAAATGTGAAATATGGCTACCATAAAGAATTAGGCTAAATGCAAAATATGTCCACCTTACACAATTAGGCTAAGTGCAAAATATGGCAACCTGACACAATTGGGCTCAATGCAAAATATGGCTACCTTGCACAATTAGGCTAAATGCCTGTAGGTATATGATATTAGGCAACAAGAGTGGCGGGGTTTTACTGAAGTACAGTAATGGCTGTACTCCCCGCCCACCCCACACTTACCTTATCAGTCTCTGTAGGTTGTCTGCATCAGACATTCCAGGTGGACACGGGCAAACACAGAGTGGAGCTGCTTAGATGGGAGCCTCACTTTGCCTGTGGCCTTCGCTGAGGGCTGCCCAGGAGAGGCTGCCCTGGGAGACACTGTTAAGAGGCACTTTCCTCTGAAGGAGCCACCAATCGGGGGGAGGGGATGGAGGCGGAGGGAGGGAAAGAGGGCAGGGGAGAGATCGCCCAAGAAAGCCAGGTGAAAAAGGAGAAATAAAAGCTGGAGAAAAAATATTGGCAAAAAATGGCAGACCGGGCAAGAATGGAAGCAGAGAGCACAGAGAGATAGGAGGGTAGGGGTGTACTAACCGCACAGGGGCTAGGAAGTAGGCATGGCCAATGGCATAGTGGTGACAGTCACAGAGGCAATCTCCCATATCTAGGGTCTGCCCCATATGTACTGGGAATGCATTACATGCCTAAGAATTACCTCTCATGCCCAGGGACAGCATCACATGGCCAGGTGCTTCCTCAAGGGCCAGGGATTACCTAAAATAAAAATTAGGGATGCACAATTCGTATTGCTATAGTTTTTTTTCCTATGGTTCTGTTCTGGCAGAGGACATATCTACCTAACAATCACATGAGTTCATTAGCATGCTATAATAAATACTCTGTTCCCAGCGTCTTTATCCCAGAGGAGATGTTCCCAGCAGTTTAATGCCCTTCTGCATCCAAATGTCTGTGTCATTAAAGTCACTCTGAGGCATTTTAGGGAGAGACAGACAAGATGAAATCTCTACTCTTTTTATTACTGGTTAATGTCAGTGCTGCATGTGCTGTTTATTCTGGAATCCCCTCTATGCAGGGTGAGTTCATAAATTGAGGTGTATGGAAAATAGACTTCACAATTTGGGGAGGTTTTTAATTATATTAATAACGAACTTTGGCCCTCATTAGGACTCCGGCGCTAAACCATGGTGCTATTAGTACCATGGTCCATGCCGGAGTCCGCCATGGAGAAAAAGGGAATTACCATCCCATTCCAAGGTTGGCGGGGCGGTAATTCCCCCTTTCTCCATGGCCCTTGCCCATTCCCATTTTTGCCCCACAGGGCTCAATCGGAATGGGGAAGGCGGCAATTACGGTACCGCAAATTGTGGTACCGTAATTGCCATCAAGGTCCCTTTGCGGGTCCCTACTTTAACGGCTGGTCCAGACCAGCCGTTCAGGTCAGGAGCCGCAAAGGGACCTCGTAGTAAGGCGTTAAGGGGTTAACGGCGCTGCAGCCTTTTACGGCGCCGTTAACCCCTTAACGCCAGGGTCCTAATGAGGGCCATTGTGTGAGAATGTCCCCTGTTAATGAGGGCCATTGTGTGAGAATGTCCCCTGTCTGACCCTTGTGTTGTGTGAGGAGGTGACAATGGTGGTTGGGTGCTGCCACCTGTGCCCTGATGGGACCCATGGGGTGGCAAAGGGTGGATCCCCTGGTCACCACACCAACACCTGCGTCAGGGGCCAGGGTTTGACACATGGACCCTAGAACATCTTACATGCCCTTAAATAAGGTAGACACTAGAATGAGAAACACTGCAGATAACATCAGTTACATGGGCCTACAAGACAGGCCCTGCAGTGCAAGAGCCTCTCATGTTCAGTGTTGAAACAATTCACTCACTTAACCGGGGTAAGCCCGCTTACTAGAGGTGGGAGTTATTCACTCCAGTGTCTTGAGACGCCGCTGTCAGAAAGCAGCCTGCTCTACTCTGGCTGATCCATTTTGAGCGCTGTTTGTCCATGCATGCATGGTGAATCAACTAAAACCAAACTGTCATAAAATAACTTTGGTCCAAGGAAGAGGGAGACACAGGTTCGTCCATCAATAACATCTGAGATGAAACGGTTATTCAAATCGAACTAATCCGGCACAGGAATCGAAAACCACACACATATACAAATCCCAACCCAAAGTTTGGGTTTAGGCAGGGTATAGAGTCCATGGAGAGAACTGGTATGCAAGTTCTGGGAAGGAGATGGTGTGTCCTTTTTTGGAAGGCCAGAGAGCAGAGATGTAGGAGAAGAAGAGGAGGTGGAGAGTGAAGAGGATATGATGCCTATGAAAGGAGGAGTGGAAGAGGAGGAGGAGAGAGTAAGATCAGAGGTGAGAAGGCTGGTGAAAGGACTTACAGAGAGATGGAGGGGGGAATTAGATCAGAGGGGCAGAGTCTGGTGAAATGAGGAGCAGAGGAGGTAGCGCGAATGATAGCACAGTAGGATGTGATGAAAGGAGGAGCAGAGGAGGTGGAGGAGACAATAGATCATAGGAGGAGGAGGAAGTGTAAGGAGGAGCAGAAGCTGTGGCAAAGTCAGTGCGACCAGAGGAGGAGGAGACACAAAGAGTTACAGGGGAGATAGAGGAGAGATCATGATCAAAGCAGGAGATGGTAAAAGAAGGAGTAGAGGAGTAAAAGGAGAGCATATGTCCTAAAGAGGAAGGAGAGAACAGAGGAGCGTAGGAGGCAATATGGATAGCGAAAACATATACCCCCTCTGGGAGGATTCCAAACCCCTCCCTCCCCTCCCTATGTACAAGTTCACATTGGGGCAATGAGGCGGAAACAGCGGAGGTGAACAGGTTTTCAGCAACGCACCCCAATAGTCCCAATCATGTCTAAAGGTCAAGGGGGAAAACACTTGACACATCTAGACCAGGCTTCCCCCAGTAGCTGCCTGCAAAGCAAGCATATGTCCATTGATGGTGGTTGAAGCCCCGGCTACATCTCAGGGAGACAATCTTACACTGGTACCGACCCCGGGACAAGGGGTAACAAGACCACCATGAAGCTCCACCAAGAAGCTTTGAGACCCCTTTGCTTCTGCAACATCGAACCTCTGGTTTCATCGGAATGGATACAAACCTAAATACTGTGGGTGGTACTGGGGGAAAGGCCAGGGAATACTTAAGAGACTTGAAAAAATAATTATTTTGCTTGCACCTCCGAGGCTTTTTTTGCATCAGCGTACTCCCTGTTCAGGGCGAGAACCCAATGTAAAATTGAGACCGAACACAGACTGTCACTTACTGGGAGAAATACGATCTTGGCCAACTTAAGTTAAAATGTAACGCTCTTAGGGTTGACTAGGAGGGGGAGGAACACTAGACCTAGGCAGCTTGAATAAAATTTCCCTTTAGAACCTAACGTTGTATCAGAGTCTTGTTCATTTTCGCATAGGGTCTTTCTATTAGCAGTTTGTAAATGATGCTTCAACACGTTCCAAGCCTAAGAGGCATTTTTGCAAGACTAAGTTGATATGGTTCACTAATGAAGGGTAACATAAGAAAAAAAGAGGAAATATTCAGTCAATCTAGTGTCCTCAAGTGGTGACACTAAACTAAATTGGTGGTTTCAAAAATACATAGGTTCTTGTTACCTGTTTGCACCAGTACCAGTCATTTGTTGATAGGCGACGGAAATCTTAATCAAGTAGTAGAAAAACCTAACTTCAAAGAAACATGTCCCAGAATCCTATAGGGAGTGAGATGAGGAAGAGTTATGTAGATGTGCTAGTCAGACAATTGGCCCTAACAGCCATTGCAGGAGTCAGGCAATTGAAACTAATGGCTCACACCTGAACCCAATTGCCAAACCTGTGCGACATAAAAGGCTGCAGCAGGAGAGGAAAGAAGGAAGGAGCTGGAACAGGAGTTGGAGGGCTGGCAGTAGTAGTAATACTAGTAGTAGAAGAGCATGATGCTGGCAATTCACGAAGAAGTGTGAACACAGAAGGAATCACGGAACGTGGAGACATCAGATTTCCCCTGCAAGTTCTGAGAGGGTCCTGTGTTCTCAAAACCTGCATTGCCGTGGCTGCACTGAGGTAGATGTGCTGAGAGTGGAGTTTTCCCCATGTGCGCTGAGTTGCTGCGATTTCAGAGCCATGACTGTGCTGAAGCCCGAGGCCGATAGCAGAAGGCAAGCTGAGGGAATGGAAAGTGAAGGAGACTCCCAATTAACGTAGCCGGACTGGAAACACCCATGCTGCAGAAGGGTGTGGGTCCCAAGTGTGCCCAAACCAGTGGTAGAAGTTGAAGAAGTCATGAGTGCGAAGCAACCCGCAACCGCAATGTTCCAGGAGCCTGTGAGTGAAGTTTGGCGTTCAGGTTCACTGAAGCCTTGCTGGCAACTTTAACCATCTCTAAAGTGACTTTCGCATGCATAAAAGCGAGTATAAACTGCTTGTCATTTTTGAATATATTTCTAACAGTGGAAATGTAGCACGCTCACTAATAGTGAAAGGCGTAGTGTTCGCATAGAAAGCAAAAGTACTTTATCTTCATTGTTGAACATTCTTACTGTTGACAGAGTGGTCACATGTACTTAGTTGAAGAAGGAGCGAGCCCTAAAACTATTCCAAAAACTAACATTGGGCCTCATTACACGGAAGGCGGTAAAGATTAACGGTCACCGGTAATGCTACCGGTGATCGTTAACCCTTACCGCCTTACTACGAGTTCCCTTTGCGGGACCCGACTTTAACGGCTGGTTTTACCAGCCGTTAAAGTAGGGTGCCGCAAAGGGACCTTGGTGCTAATTACGGTACCGCAATTTGCGGTACCGTAATTAGCGCCTTCCCCATTCCCATTATGCCCTATGGGGGCAAAAATGGGAATGGGGAAGGGCCTTGGTGAATGGGGAATTACCACCCCCGCTCACCTTGGAGTAGGGCGGTAATTCCGCCATCCACCAAGGCGGACACAGTAAAATACCAGCGGCAACCATGGCGCTAATAGCGCCATGGTTACCGCCTACCGTGTAACGAGGCCCATTGACTTTCACAAGAATTACACGTGAATACAGCATTGCATCAAAGAAAGCTTGTGTGTGGCCAATTTTGTGTCCCGAAAAGAATTCTGAAATCATCTCTGTGATATTACGCAGGAATACAATCCATTGCAACCTTGTAAGGTTACATATCTATCTTAAAGAGTGGTCTTGTGTGCCTTAATCTGTTTTCCCTTTGAAGACCGAACCTTATTGTATTCTGAACAATCATTCTTTAATTCCAGAAGTTGTAGTCCTGACGAGAACAAGCTTTACCCAAGCCAAGAGGTGAACCCTTTCCGTAGTGAAACAAGTCCTATTCAAATCCATACACCTGATCTGTGAGGTTTTTAAAGGTTCAGTGTACTCTGATACAAGTGTGCTATTGTTACCTGTAGCAGGAAGAGTGGTTGGGTAATTATTGGAACCAAAAAGGTGTGAATATAGCTGGGGAAGAGAGCTGAGTGCTTGTAAAGAAGATCAAGAAAATAACCTTTAATGCTGAAGACTGCTGAAGCTTAGAGGAAGTCAGAATTGGGGAAGACACAGGTTATCCTTGTGGCAGTAAGGCAGACAGAAGAGGCAAAGAAGCTGCCCTTTTCTTGGAGCACAGAAAGGAAGAGTACCATGTGATACAGCTCTGTAGCGGTCGAAGTATTTTGTCATCACTGTTAAGATGGATTTCTGAACTCTGTCCTGGCGGCGCAGAAGTTCAGAAGGCCAACCTAATTACTTGGAACAGGGTAACCTCTGGACAAGCCAGACCAATCAGGGTAGCGATCGCGGCGGTCAAGACTAGGTCTCAAGAGGGGTGAGGGTGACTGAAAGCCCGCAATGAGCACACAAAGCAAGGACACTGACAAACTAATCCAAACAGGTGTTATATTAAAAATATATACACATTTATTCCAAGGCCTTTAAAACAATGACCGTAGCGAGAAATCACAATATAACTCTAGTAAACCAACACATACCATACCAATACAATATATATACAAATACAACAAGTCTCAAGCGTTAGATGCACGAAATGTGTAGTCCACCTAAAAGGGAAGGAAAACAGGCAGTGCGAAATAATGCTTAGACCCAGTCCGCCTTCAGAGGCACCTAACTAAAAGGAAGTCCGAACCCTACGAAGAGTGGAGCCTTGTGCTCAAAAGTACCTGCACACGCTGGTGCCAACGGGCAAAAGGGGAGTCTCTTCGAGGGAAATCAGGCAGTTCAGTTTAGTGCACAAATGAAGAAGAACAGTGTTCCGCGACTCAAGCGCAGCCTCCACTGTGGGCAGAAGCAGAGCGCGAGTACGGAAAGGCGTGCTGTTTTGACACAGCGGGGAAAAGCTATGGGCTCCTGCAGGAGGGCGACCAGTTCCTAGCTATGCTACTCACCGGTCCCCGATGCAAGCAGACCCAGGCTTCTCCGCGTCAGTTTCAGTCGCTGGCAGGTTCAGAAGAGCAGGGGACGTCTCGTCGTCGTGTTGAGTCTGCAGCAGCAGAGTTGAGTAAAAGACGTCCCAAACGAAGGAACCCGCACAGTTTGTTACCACAGCAGGGCAACGGAGCGGCCGTGTGTATCTGAGCCAAATGTACACTACTCACTTCAGACCTGGGAACGCCAAGTGTACGAATCGTGTGAGAGTGACAAGGACTCGAAATACTACACAACCTGGCGGCGGTTACAGAGCAAGACTCCTGTGTAGGCTGGTCAGTCTGCTGGATGGCCCAGAGACGCTTCCGAAGGCTTACTAGCAGGAGATGGTGAAGATGCCGAGAATAGCTGTACCCGCTATTCCAAGGGTCGAAGTACCAGTACAGGCCTTCTGGTTCGATCAAAGGTGAAAAGGGTTTCACAAGGCGACAGCAGTGCAGAGGAGCAGTCCTTCAGCGAGTCACCAGCGATTCCTCGGTTCAGCCTCTTGGTTGTAGAATACTCCTGTATTCCTTCGTTCGTGAGAACTCAGGAGATCGACATGGTCGTGGTGTTTCCAGCCCCCTCTTATCCACGGTTCCCTTCGCGCCAAAACGGAGGGGACCCAATGGGAGATCCGCTCATCAACACTCACACCATACGTGGACCTATCACGGACCACGGTGGTCCCAGGCATTCACACCACCCTAGACTCTCTGGCACCCAGGATGTGTATTGGGACCAGACATCCCAGCCCACATCCTGGAGGCACACACCAGGCATGTAGAAGCCCGCGAAAGCATCCGTGTTTCGCGGGAAAGTACATGCCCAAATAAGGAAGGCCCCGGGTCGGCTCGACCTGGGGAAGGTGAAGGGAGCAAGACGGTCAGCGGACAGAACAAAGGAGCCTCGTGGTCTGGCCATTTTGGGAGCCAGGCCACCATTTTGGGCTAAGGGCGAGAAACGCGCTTAAAACGCCAAAAGGAGCTCAAAACACAAGAAACGATCGCTGCCACCATTCCCGTCCGTGAATCACTTGCACCGATCAGTTACAATCCTAAAAGAGTATCTAGGGCCTGTAGAAGGCTAGAGACCCAAGAGAGCAGTAACTTAGCTTACAGTGCCCTCTTGTGTCATGTTGCACGAAAGCCGCAACATGATAAAAGAAACTACGGAAAACAGCGTTTCCCGGTACTGACTGTCTTAAGGGCATGTCAGTTTCCCCGTAAGAATGGAGCGAAAGCCCAGAGGAGTGCGGAAGAAGGCTGCACTTCTCTGGCAAAGTCGAGAACAAGGTGAAAAACAACAGCAAAAAGTTTAGGGGTTGCCACATGGAAGGAAAATTACCTACAATTACGAAATCTTTCCTAACACTCGCCCCTCCCAGACTATGGACAGGGGGAACTAATCCACCCCTGGATGAGTCTCTTGTTCAGGTCGGTTAAACATTCTGGACAACCCATCAGCATTGCTATGTTGGACACCTGGCCTATGCTCAATAGTGAAGTCGAAGCCTTGTAGACTTATGGACCACCTAAGCAACTTTGGATTCTCCCCCTTCATGTTCATTAGCCACTTTAAGGGCTTATGGTCAGTTTGCACAGTGAAGTGGGTCCCATAGAGGTAGGGCCTCAGCCTCCTTAGGGCCCACACAACAGAGAAACATTCTTTCTCTACCGTGGACCATCTGAGCTCTCTGTCCTTAAGCTGGCGACTAAAAAAACTATAGGGTGTTCCTTACCCTTCTCATCTACTTGTGATAGTACAGCTCCTATCCCAGTGTCAGAGGCGTCCATCTGCACGATAAAAGGTCTTTGATAATCAGGAGCCCTGAGGACAGGGGCCTGGCACAAGGAGTCTTTTAAGCCATTGAAGGCCTTCTCACACTTGTCGGTCCAAGTTACCTTCTTGGGTTTCTTCGGAGTTGTGAGGGCAGTCAGAGGGGCAGCTATGGTGCCATAGTCTGCCACGAAATTGCGGTAATACCCCGTGAGTCCTAAGAAGGCTCTCACTTGGGTTTGTGTAGTGGGGGTAGGCCAGTCTTGTACTGCTTGTACTTTACTGGGAAGAGGCTGTATCCTCCCTCCACCTACTTCATGTCCAAGGTAAACCACTGAGCCTTGTCCAATCTGGCATTTACTAGCCTTTATGGTCAAGTGTGCTTTCTGAAGAGCCTGGAGCACAATCCCGAGGTGTTTCACATGGTCTTCCCAGGTGGCACTGAAAACTGCTATATCGTCCAAGACAGAATTCGTCCAACCCATTCAAAACATGATTCACAAGCCTCTGGAAAGTGGCAGGTGCATTCTTCAACCCGAACGGCATTACCCGGAATTGGTAAAGGCCGTCTGGAGTAGAAAATGCTGTCTTCGCCTTGGCATGTTCTGCTAAAGCTATCTGCCAATAGCCAGCAGTGAAGTCAAACGTGCTGAGGTACTTGGAGGCACCCAAAGTATCCACCAGCTCATCTGTTCGAGGCAAGGGGTGTGCATCTGTCTTGGTGACAGCGTTCAGAGCCCTGTAATCCACGCAGAACCTCAATTCAGAAGTGCCTGCCTTTGGAACCAAAACCACAGGGCTGGACCAAGGACTACTAGAGGGTTCAATCACCCCAAGGTCTAACATCTTGTTGACCTCGGTCTTAATATAAGACCGTACTTTGTCTGACATCCTGTATCCCCTACTTTTGGTAGGTACACTGTCTCCTGTGTCTATGTTATGTTTGCACCAAGGTGTCAAACCAGGCGACTGTGAAAACAGGGGGGAAAACTGCCTAAGCAAACTTTTCACCTCAGCCTGCTGATCAGAAGTCAGGTGAGGGGCCACTCGGACACCCTCAAAGGAGCTATCTGAAGGACCGCTTTGGAACAGGTCGGGGAGAGGTTCCGACTCCTCTTCCTCAACATCTGAAGCCAGTAGCAGTGCTGCGATTTCGACTCTTGGGACGAAAGCCTTCAGCCTATTCACGTGAAACACTTTTGGAGCCTGTCCAGGCCTTCCAAGGTCCACTAAATAGTTAACCTCACCCAGGGGCTCCACCACTGTGTAAGGGCCTGACCATTTGTCCTGTAAAGCTCGAGGCCTTATGGGATTCATGATCAGGACTTGCTGACCAGGTGTAAAGTTGATGAGGGAAGCTTTCTGGTCGTACCAATGTTTCACCAGCGCTTGTCCTGCCTTCAATTTATCACTAGCCAAGCCCATCAGAAGTACCATCCGTTTTCTGAGCCCTAGCACATAATCAACTACGTTGGTAGTAACAGGGGGAGTGGGCATCTCCCATCCCTCTTTGACTATGGCTAAGGGTCCCCGTACAGGATGACCGAACAGAAGTTCGAAGGGGCTGAAGCCAACACCCTCCTGTGGTACCTCTCGGTAGGCAAACAGTAAGCATGGTAAAAGAAGATCCCATTTTCTTCTCTGAGGTTCTTCCAGAGCCCCAATCATGCTCTTTAACGTTCTGTTGAAACGTTCCACCAGACCATTGGTCTGGGGGTGGTATGCCGAAGAGAACTTGTAGGTGACCCCACATTCTTTCCACATAGCCTGCATATACTTCGACATAAAGTTGCTGCCACGACACAACTTCTTTAGGGAAGCCAACCCTAGTAAATATGCCAAGTAAAGCTTTTGCAACTGACTTGGCAGTTACAGTTTTCAATGGGATGGCCTCAGGATATCTGGTTGCATGGTCGACCAGCACCAGGATAAACCTATTGCCCGAGGATGTTTGCGGGTCAAGGGGACCAACGATGTCGATCCCTACCCTTTCAAATGGTACCCCCACAACTGGGAGTGGTACCAATGGAGCTTGGATTGTCGAGCCAACCTTACCAGATAACTGGCAGGAGGCACAACTCCTGCAGTGACTTTCTACTTGCAACCCCATCTTGGGCCAGTAGAAGTGCATGGATAACCTTTGCTTGGTCCTCTTAATACCAAGGTGACCAGCAAGGGGCACTTCATGCGCCAACTGCAGGAGGAAGGGCCTAACAGCAAGGGGAACCACCAACCTCCTATGGTCTCCTTCTGTAGACTCTGTGGGCTCACTATACAGGAGTCCACCTTCCCAATAAATCCTATGCGTCCCAGGAGGTTCACCCTCAAGCTGGGAGCAGGCCTGTCTCCTTAGGCCTTCCAGAGATGGGCACTCACGTTGGCCTTTACTGAATTCGTCCCTATCAGGACCTCCTTCAACTAACAAGTCTTTTAGTTCAGGATGGTCGTTGGGGTCAAATACTTCAGGCATCGCCACCTCCTCGTCAGGCCCGGGCGATTGACCAACTTCCTCCACCGCAGTGGTAGGCGAGCTCGGGGGAATATTCTCTTTCCCTCGTCTTGACTTGTTTACTCCTTTCGCCTTGGGTTTCCCCTTCGGCTGGGGCGGCGTATTGGTCTTGGCCAATGCTGCCCGTGCTTGAGACCGTGTGTAGGGTCTTTTGGCAGTGTCTCCTACGAGCCCTAAAGCTCTGAGAACATTACCTAACAAGACCTTTCCTGGGACGTTTCTCTGAATGCTCACTGGAATCCTGACTGCTGTACCATTTAAAGTAAGATTTACAGGTATGACTGGGAACATACGGAGTGCGCCGTCAGCCAACTTAGTGGGCATCAGAGTAGCTCTGGCAACTTCCTCTGAGTCTACCAAGGTAGAATCCACTACAGTTCGACTGCACCCACTATCCCTAAGAGCTGGAGTATCTACTCCATTGATCAGCACACTGTCTTTAAAGTAGTGCTTGGTATTATCTGGAATCCTAGCATAAGCCTCTGCGACTTTAGGCTCCCAGGAACCCAGGGAAACTAAAACTACCTCAGCTTCTATCCCGCTGTGAAATGAGTCTGAGGAGAAGGATGCTCCTGTAATCTCTTCTTCCTCGTAGGAGGAGAAGGCCAGATTAGCGGAGTGGACCCCCAAAGGTCTAACCTTACACCGGGGATCCCCCTTCAGTGGTCAGTTGCTCCACAAGCAAAACAAGATTCATTGGGTCTGTTTACATAGGGAGGCTTATTGTAACCAGAGTTCTGTTTTGGAGGCTGACCTCCACTACACTGTGAGTTCTCTTGTGTCTTACCCTTATTTTTCTTTTTGTGGCCCTTTTGAGAAGAAGATTTATCAGATTCTCCACCCTCCTTATCTTTGGACTTTTTCCCTTCCTCCTGCTTACCAGGATGAGTTTTGTCCTTATGGGACACTCGATGTGACACCCATAATTCTGCTGCAATGGCCAGCTTCTTAGGATCTATCTCCTTCGAATCGGCCAAATGCTGCTTAAGCTCCGGGGAAGAAGATGCAAAAATGTGTTCCAGCATGACAAGATTTATCATGCCTTCGAAGGTAGAAACCTTATAACCTTCGACCCAGCCAGTTAAGTTTTTCAAGGATTCGGTGACATAAGATACCCAAGTACCACCTTCCTTTTTCTTATACTCTCTGAATCGTTTCAAATATTGGGCCGGAATCTTCCCAAACTTTAAAATGAGAGTTTGCTTTAACATTGCGAAATCAGCTCTCTCAGCCTTCGACATTTCCATAATGGCACTACAGCCAGAATGGGGCAGTCTGCTGAGTAACCAGGCAATCTTATCAGCATTGTCAACTTGTTGAACTTCGCATGCATACTCAAACGCATTCAGCCAGTCCATAATGTCATTCCTTTCCTCATACACACTGAGCAGATCTTTCGGAAACCGTGGATGAGAGGAGGCCCCAGACCCATGTCCAGGACCCTTGGACCCATTTGCAACCTGAAGCTTGGCCAGTTCCAACTGGTGATCCCTGTCTTTCTGTTTTTCTGCCTGTTCGATTTTTAGTTTGGCTATGCTGAATTCAAGCTCCTTCTGCCTAAACCGCAGCTCTTGCTTCTTGAATTCAAGCATAGCCTCCCCATCAGCACTGGCAGAGGAAACATTAGACATCTCATCCTCCCTGTCCTCGTGGTCGCGGTGGATCAGTGCAGCGGCAGAACCGTCGGTTCTACCAGTGAGAGCAGCCCCACCTCCTTCCGCACTGTCCTCAGAAGTTATAGCGTCAAGCTGCGCTTCTTGCCACGATTCTTTGGATCATATCCAATTTCGTGCCTTGAGAGGAAACACCTCTCTCCGCACACATCTTTTTCAATGTTTCTGATTTGGAAGCATTTCAAGTTAACAAGGTATTTGTTTCCATACTGTTAGATAGGACTATGGCCTTTTTAAAGTTATACTACAACAATTCACTACGTGTCCTGGTAGGAATAACTTGAAATGCCTTAGTTCGTGCGCAACACTGGATACCTTCAGTCGTATCCCACCGCTGTACACCAATTTGTTAAGACGGATTTCTGAACTCTGTCCTGGCGGCGCAGAAGTTCAGAAGGCCAACCTAATTACTTGGAACAGGGTAACCTCTGGACAAGCCAGACCAATCAGGGTAGCGATCGCGGCGGTTAAGACTAGGTCTCAAGAGGGGTGAGGGTGACTGAAAGCCCGCAATGAGCACACAAAGCAAGGACACTGACAAACTACTCCAAACAGGTGTTATATTAAAAATATATACACATTTATTCCAAGGCCTTTAAAACAATGACCGTAGCGAGAAATCACAATATAACTGTAGTAAACCAACACATACCATACCAATACAATATATATACAAATACAACAAGTCTCAAGCGTTAGATGCACGAAATGTGTAGTCCACCTAAAAGGGAAGGAAAACAGGCAGTGCGAAATAATGCTTAGACCCAGTCCGCCTTCAGAGGCACCTAACTAAAAGGAAGTCTGAGCCCTACGAAGAGTGGAGCCTTGTGCTCAAAAGTACCTGCACACGCTGGTGCCAACGGGCAAAAGGGGAGTCTCTTCGAGGGAAATCAGGCAGTTCAGTTTAGTGCACAAATGAAGAAGAACAGTATTCCGCGACTCAAGCGCAGCCTCCACTGTGGGCAGAAGCAGAGCGCGAGTACGGAAAGGCGTGCTGTTTTGACACAGCGGGGAAAAGCTATGGGCTCCTGCAGGAGGGCGACCAGTTCCTAGCTATGCTACTCACCGGTCCCCGATGCAAGCAGACCCAGGCTTCTCCGCGTCAGTTTCAGTCGCTGGCAGGTTCAGAAGAGCAGGGGACGTCTCTTCGTCGTGTTGAGTCTGCAGCAGCAGAGTTGAGTAAAAGACGTCCCAAACGAAGGAACCCGCACAGTTTGTTACCACAGCAGGGCAACGGAGCGGCCGTGTGTATCTGAGCCAAATGTACACTACTCACTTCAGACCTGGGAACGCCAAGTGTACGAATCGTGTGAGAGTGACAAGGGCTCGAAATACTGCACAACCTGGCGGCGTTTACAGAGCAAGACTCCTGTGTAGGCTGGTCAGTCTGCTGGATGGCCGAGAGACGAAGGCTTACTAGCAGGAGATGGTGAAGATGCCGAGAATAGCTGTTCCCGCTATTCCAAGGGTCGAAGTACCAGTACAGGCCTTCTGGTTCGATCAAAGGTGAAAAGGGTTTCACAAGGCGACAGCAGTGCAGAGGAGCAGTCCTTCAGCGGGTCACCAGCGATTCCTCGGTTCAGCCTCTTGGTTGCAGGATACTTGGCTCGTGTATTCCTTCGTTCGTGACAACTCAGGAGATCGACATGGTAGTGGTGTTTCCAGCCCCCTCTTATCCACGGTTCCCTTCTCGCCAAAACGGAGGGGACCCAATGGGAGATCCGCTCATCAACTATCACGGACCACGGTGGTCCCAGGCATTCACCCCACCCTAGACTCTCTGGCACCCAGGATGTGTATTGGGACCAGACATCCCAGCCCACATCCTGGAGGCACACACCAGGCATGTAGAAGCCCGCGAAAGCATCCGTGTTTCGCGGGAAAGTACATGCCCAAATAAGGAAGGCCCCGGGTCGGCTCGACCTGGGGAAGGTGAAGGGAGCAAGACGGTCAGCGGACAGAACAAAGGAGCCTCGTGGTCTGGCCATTTTGGGAGCCAGGCCACCATTTTGGGCTAAGTGCGAGAAACGCGCTTAAAACGCCAAAAGGAGCTCAAAACACAAGAAACGATCGCTGCCACCATTCCCGTCCGTGAATCACTTGCACCGATCAGTTACAATCCTAAAAGAGTATCTAGGGCCTGTAGAAGGCTAGAGACCCAAGAGAGCAGTAACTTAGCTTACAGTGCCCTCTTGTGTCATGTTGCACGAAACCCGCAACATGATAAAAGAAACTACGGAAAACAGCGTTTCCCGGTGCTGACTGTCTTAAGGGCATGTCAGTTTCCCCGTAAGAATGGAGCGAAAGCCCAGAGGAGTGCGGCAGAAGGCTGCACTTCTCTGGCAAAGTCGAGAACAAGGTGAAAAACAACAGCAAAAGGTTTAGGGGTTGCCACATGGAAGGAAAATTACCTACAATTACGAAATCTTTCCTAACAATCACTTGTCCAATAATTTCTAAAACACTGAAGCAGAAGTATACTTGTGGCAGTAAGGCAGACAGAAGAGGCAGAGAGGCTGCCCTTTTCTTGGAGCATAGAAAAGAAGAGTGCCTTGCCTACCTGTAGAGGTCGAAGTGTCTTGTCTTTATATGCCTAATAACTTTCTAATATAAAACTCAAGCAGAAGTACCTGAACTCTGGTGGTGTATAAAACTGTCAGTGGATGTTACATTGAAGCGGTTTGGAGTAGTAGTATACTGTGGGACAACAAAGGTGACTGTTCTCATTGTAACAACAGTAGAAGAAGGTTGTTGAGAGGGAAGCAGCAACCCAAAGACGAGCATCCTGACAATGATACCAAATGTACTGCAGAGGTTCTAAACAATTGTAAAGTTGTAGAAGAAGTTGTTTACCTATTCTTTGAACTGTGGCAAATAATCTTGGAAAGACGATATCCAGGATTACCATTGATGCTATTTTCTTGGCTACAAATGGAAGGGGATCTTTTCAAACAAATCCAGAGAATTGTTTCGAGTGGATCTTTGTTTGATTAACTTTTGTTTTGACTTTGAATTTACAAGAACTGGTTTAAGACATTTATTTTCTTTTGAACCTTTTGGAAGAACTGATAAGTACTGGTTCAAGGCTTTTCTTTTCCTTTGAACATTTGGGAAATTGACTTTGAAAACCCTGGGGAAAGGATTCTCCCAGGGCAGGTGAAGGTCATCCATGTATTGTTCAATTCTTGTTTATTGTGTCATGTTGTTTATTCTTTGCTTTGAGTCTTTTGTTGTTTGGTGTGAGGGCCAGTTTACCTATGTGAGGAGTTATCCTCTTAGTCTTTAGCGTAGGAAGAGAATATCCTGATGGAGTAGGGCAAGCAAGGATTTTTTTGCAACATTTTTCCTTAATAAAATGTCTATTCTGAGAAAAATACAAGCAGTTGTCCACCTCACAATCCTGACCCCTCGCAGTCCCCTAAAGGACTCTGCCACTTAGGCACCATCCACACTAGACGCCCAGAGGCCCCACAGCACAGGCAGCAGGAGAAGCACAAAAAACATGAAGATCCACCAGTGAGCACAGAGAGAAACATAGATATCAGCATCGCTCCGACCACAATGCGGCCAAAAGAGACTTCACTAACATGGGCATGGTACTCACTGTAAGCACAGGCCTTCACGTATGTGTTACGTCGATGGGGAAGCCGCGTAAGACAGTAAGAGCCATGTATAGGCTTCATTAAGAAAACTAAAGGAGCAGGAAGTATAGGAAGCAAGTAACGAGGCAGAGGCCACCGTGTCTCCCTCACAGTCCCAAGCAGAACCAGCAGCGGTTTAGGGTACGCAGCCCCAAGACTTTGAGCCCGTAGTAACAGGGATGATCTGGCAAGGGACCCATGCATGAACTTGAATTTCTGGCAAACGTGATGGACACATCAACCCTTTGGGCGATAAACGACTGTGGCCCTGCTGCACCAACCTTTTTGCTCCAATGGGGCAGGTCACAGGACCCTCCCGGGTCAGGGAAATGAGTCCCCTATGACAAGAGTTAAACAATTCCTCCAATGACCAGATATGAAAGGTTTCTTCAAGGACTTCATGAAAGAGATTATTGCCAGCCAAACGTCCCCTCCGCTCCTGTGCAATACGCAAAGCCACCAAACATTAACATTGCATATCACCCTACAGATGAGGCAACGCAGGATAGCACAACATAAAAAAAAAAATCCCGGCATGGATGATCAAGGAAAAGAGCAGGGATTCCTCCTCTTCTGTCGGGATGTTCCAGGACAGGATCTGGGACATACTAGAATTCTTACAGCTTCCAGTGCCCGTTGTTCCTCCAGTAGAGACAGGGGCTCTGTTGGAGGTACTCTCTAAGGGCACAGAGAGCTGTGGGATTCTGTTGCAGCAGGACATTCTTGCTGAGGCCAGAAAAATATGGGTGGACAACTTAACAGAAGTCAGCAAGAAAGTGGACTCCTGCGATAAACAGGACAATGAATCCACCGGTGCATTTGGCTTTAGTTTTAGCGGCTTTGAACCCAGGCAAAGCAACTGCTGGTGCCTCGTCTGCGACCATCGTACAGAAAAGAAAGGGCACTGGATGTGATGGGCAAGAAAGTGTACCTCAATAATGTCCTTCACTTGCGGCAAGCAAATACAGACACCGTCCTTACAGCTTGCAAAAAAAGGCATTGGCGCGAGATCGAAGACTTTGTGCAGCACTTGCCATGTTAAAGAAAGGAACAATTCCTGGCAGGGCTAAAGGATGCAAAAAAGGGTCCCACGTTATCTTGGCAGCTGTGGGTCATGCAGTTTCAGACGCTAGGAACTTGTGCTTGGGCATCAATCTTAGATGAGACCCATGGCTTAAAAGCACCAAACCTCTGCCTGATGTACAAGAAAGGGTCAGGTTCCTGCCCTTCGATGGCATACATCTTTTTCACCCATCTGCTGGTGACAAACAGGCACAAGAAAAGGCACGCTAACTGACAGCAAAGAGCCTTTCGGCCATATCACAGTTCTCCAACAAGTCAACCCCTGCTCTTATCAACAAAGGTTGCAACGTACCACCAGTGGGTTAAAGGAGTTTTCTGGCATACAACCAAAGCAGGGACAGAAGAGGACAGACTACAGCCCTTACCCTGCAAAGAAGAAACCAAGGCCAGTAAAAGGTTTTCCGGGCAGAGGCCGCCTCAGACGAATTAAGCTAAAGTTTGATACTCCCAGTAGTTCAGCAGCATTTGACACCTGGATGCATACAAATAGCCTTCCAACTCCTATTTTAGAGGAACATGACATCAGACTCTTGGACCCTGTCGCAAATGGAATGTGACTACCGACTTCCTATACCTACCCCTCCTCCCGATAACCTACCCTTCCCCAACAATTTTGATTAAACCCTGTATAGAAGGAATTCGGAAGGTGAAGAAACTGAATGCCTTAGAAGAAGTCCAGTTAGAGAATCCGGTGCAAGGCATTATCATTTTCTTTTTTTTGCCCTTCTGAAGATGGACAAGGCTGGGTGGAGGACCATCCTTGACCTGTCAAAACTCAATGATTTCCTCCCTATGGAAAGATTCAAAATTGTCCCACCGGGGCAGACCCTTTCAGTCCTGCTAGAGGGGGATTGGTTGCATTCACTCAACATTCAGGATGCAAACATGCACATTCCTATTTGGGGACCGCACTGGAATTTCCTCTGATTCTTAATTCAAGGTACAAACTACCAGTACAAGGCCCTTCCTTTCAGACTGAACGCTTCAACGACTGTCTTTACGAAGGTGATGAAAACGTTGATGTCACAACTGCCTCTTCAAGGTGTACACATCTCGTATTTGGACGACTGGTTCATCTCATCCGGGGTCCGACACCTTCTCGGGTGAGGGATTGTGTCTCACTGCTTGTGGAATAGGCTTTTGCACTGAGCCTGACATTAAATATGGAGAAATCAGTTCTAACTCCAACACAGAGACTTCACTTTATTGGAATTGTATGGGGCTGTCTACAAGTAAGGATTTTTCCACCCTTTGACATTTTGGACAACTTTGCCGGCGGTAAAATTACAGCAACTTCTGGGACTGATGGTGTCCTCCATTCTGATAAATTCACTAGCCAGGTTTCACATGTGATTGTTGTAGCTATTCCTGCCTTTGCAATGCAGTGCAGTTCGATTATACTTTGTACTTCCCAACCGATTTATAAACGGACCTGCTTTATGCATAGTTTGCGTTCATGACTTGCAGGAGATTTATTCTAAGTGATGATTGAGGCGAAGCAGCAACAGTTTTTGATCTCTGTTGTGGTACTGCCCAGACTCTTGAAGCCTATTATCTTAGAAATAGATCTCACATAAGGAAGTGTGGACTATTGTCAAAGAAGCTAGTACTAATTAGGGGGAAAAGTGCCTCCTGATTTGGCTGCAAGAGCTCTGATTGTGACAATCTCTCGCAGTGGCCCTAAAGTTTCATTGGAACCAACCTAGGAGATGGAGAAATACTGAAACTCCCAAATTATCCATCTTTCTCGGGAACACTAAACCTAGTATTTTACCTGTCACAGAGCAGCATGCAGCAAAGAAGTATGCCAAGACATAAGGGGGCATTACGAGTTTGCCAGTATGCCGGCGATAATTCAGGCAGGATACCAGCAAACTGACCCTACCGTGTCCACCGCCTGATATTCTGGAATTACCAGGACATTACAGGTTGCGAAAACGTGGTAAATCCCCATTCCAGGGATTGCTGGTATTTCCGCCACCAGTTATACTGGTGCCGGAAATACCAGCTGTTTTTTTGCCAGTCGGAGAAAATTGCCAGCCACGGAATTAATGGAATTTTCCGGCATTCTTCCTGGCTCTGCCTACGTTCGTGTTTCAGTGAAACTCTTGTTATCCTCTCGGCCCTGTGGCCTTGTCCTTTTCATATACAGACAGCATTGTTCCTCAGTCGAGCAGTGTAAGCGAAAAATATACTGCGAAGCAATAGGAACAGAAAGCAATGAGCAATGGTTAGAAAACAAAATGGCGATTCTTGTTACATCAAAATGGCTGCTCATTAGAACACTCGAAAACCTATATTCTGTCGTATCGTGCATGAGACAGTTGGCCCACGGCCACTAAAATACGTTTGCGGTCTCGAATTAGATTTCTAGACTGACAAACCCTCCTTTGGCTGTATGCCAAACATCTCATCTATTTATTGAAACCTCCTCTAGTGATGATGAATCTGAGTACTTATGTCTGAATCTCGCATGCTATCGTGGTCATCATTGCCTTCAGTAATATCTATTGCCATCAACTCTTTCATTACTCTCATCTCATTTGGGTCGGGGCTAGTTCAATCATGAGGTTGTTTTTTCTTTGTTATCATTTGCATGCATCCTTCCGTACATCCCTCAGTTACCTCTGCACAAACTATGGGTAAACAATGTATACAACAACAACACGTTAGGAATATTCCGAACACCACTACTAGTATCGAGATCAGCTTCCATCCCCAAGATCGTAGCATTCCCCAAAACCAAGATCCTATTTCCCAGCTCCCTTCTCCCGTGGGGAGTTCAGAGCTTAGAACGTGCATTTTCTTTATTGCTTCAAAGATCGTGGGGGAATAGTCATCGACATAAACGCAACATGCTGATCCCACTATTTTGCAAATTCCCCCACGATCAACCAGGATTACATCGAGAGCCATTCTATTTTGCAGCATCATTAACCTGATTCCTCTTTCTTCCAACGTCATGTTGAATAATATATCTGTTGTTGTGTTTATTGTATTCTTTAGGAATCTGGACAATTGCCTTATATTATAGGAATTCACTATCTGTCCTAAGAATGGAACGAATGATTTTGCTACATCAGTTGCTATTAAAACACCTTCGTCAGTCCTTTTGACTCTGGTTCTGGCTAATTTGGCCATTGCTGCTGTTTCCAAGAGGAATACTCCTGGGAACAATAGCCCAAGATAACATGTACTTCCCCAGTTTCTGGGCAACCAAGGGTATGCTTTCTCTCCACATATAAAATAAACTGGATCACCTACGTATACTGGTTCTATTTCCCATTTTAGTACCACCGTATTCATACAAACGGTATATGTTTCGACCGAAAAAGATCCTTTGTTTTTCAGGCAAAATGGGACGGTTCTTGGGCTATAATTCACCGTGTAAGATGGGGGAATCGCATCTTTGTTCCCTTCTGTTCTTAAACGAAACGTCATTACAGATGTTTTTTCTGGCAGGGACAATCCATCTCGTCTATTTTGTCGTGTTATTTTACGTGTGCTTTTCCTCGTGGGCTCTGGGGTTATTACTTGTGTTTTATGGAAAATGGAACAACCCACAGGCTTCATTATTATCTCCTCAAACTCATTCATGTTGGTTCTGTCTAATTGACTCGTATTACTCTTATTCCACTTCCCATAGAACATTGCACCTAAAGATGTACTACATGCAGAACTTAATGGTAACGACTGCACATACCACCCTATTCCTTTCCCAGCATGCTGTGGTAAATGGGCACATACCCAGCAGTTTGTTTTCTTCAGGATTGCATGTGTCATGTTCATGATTAATAGTAATGTATTATTCCCAAAACCTTCCCTGTGTTTTTCTTCCATTGGGGGTAGGGTATAAGTGATCACCTGGATCGGGCTTTCAGTAGTGGATATATTAATTATTGGTAAAAACATTTCTAATGGGTGTATTGTTTCTACCCACCATAATATTAGGGCTGTTGATATCGGTGCTACCACACTCATAAAGCACATCATTATCATTAGTGTCAGCATACAATTCGCTTTACCATGCGTTTTTCTTAAAGTTATAGTCTTTATAACTGACTCATTTTCAGCAGTGCTGGTGCAGGAGGAGGCTGGAACCGGTCCCTGCATGTTTCTCGTCGCCCTTCTTCTTCCTTATCACAGTTCGTTGTGGATATCTCTCTTCGTCGCGTTTGCTCTGATGTCTATAAGTTCAATGAAATTCTCCCAGTTCAGTTTTGCCTGTCCTTTTTTTTTTTTAGCCTGGATTCGATTATTCGTTTTTAGGCAAGATCACTTGTCCCTTTTTATACTGCTCAGAGGACCTTTGATCAGTTTTCGCCTCAGTATCATGCGCGCCCAGCTTGTCGCTCTGGTTCCGGACACATGTACTTTTATGATCGCACCGAGGAGCCGCGAGTCTTGAATTGTCCGACTTGCACAATTCTCACGCTTCTCTCCTCTACACCCCTGGTTCCTTCTCCGTCCATGAGCTGAACCAGAGGTTGACATAAACACCAAAAGAAAAAGAATGCATTGTCTTCCGAGGCCGCAGGTTGTATCGCCTTGTTCCTGGTATCGTATGATCCGTGAACAGTGCCGGTGCACTTTCAGATTCAGGCTTGAAGTCAGCCTGCGGCGCTTCTGCAGGTGCTGGTGTGCGCCGCGCCAATAATGCAGATTCGGTCTTTGGCATGCTGGCAAGTGCTGGTGGGCGCCAAAAGGGTACACGATTTGTTTCTGCTGGTATTTGCAAGGCAGATTTCACGTCGGTCAGCAGTGATGTCGATTCTGCTGGGCAACGTTGGGGCACTCTTTGCCCTTCCCCCTCTTTGGAAATCGTCACAGGCTTTGTTTCGAGTTTCACTTCATGTTTTGGCAGATCAGGTGGCTGCACACTGGCAACAGTTTCTTTTGTCTCTGCGACCGCTGGCTCTTTCCAGTCATCGGTGTCAGGCAAGACTTTCAGTGCAGTTAAAATCTTCTTGGCATGGGTGGCATGGATCCACGACTTCCTTCCATCCACCCGGATTTCCGTTTGCGTCGCCAAAAGTACTTGATAGGGCCCACGCCACCTGGGTGCTAATGATGACTTTCTTTCGAAGTTTTTTAGCAGCACCCAGTCTCCTGGCTCCAGCGCATGCCCCGGACTGGTATACCGCACGGGTAATGCCTCCTGCACCTGCTGATGAATCAAACGCAATTTCTGCATTAAAAGTCCACAATAAGTACTAAGCAGAGGATGTTCTATCTCACTGAGTCGTTTTGGCTGAGGTGCGCACCATACATTTGCCGGCCTCCCCATTATGATCTCGTATGGGGAGAGCCCAGTTTTAGCCTGTACAGACGTACGCATGCATAATAGTGCTATTGGTAATGCATCCACCCAACTCAACTTGCTTCCTGCACAAATCTTGCTAATCTTTGATTTAAGTATCCCGTTGTGCCTCTCCACAAGACCGGCAGAACTCGGATGCCTTGAACTGTGGAATCTCTTATCAATCTGGAGACCTGCACATATCTGCAACACCACTGCACCCACAAAATGTGGTCCGTTATCGGACCATAGGACACGGGGCAAGCCAAATTTGGAAAAATACTCCTTCAACATTACTTTTGCCGTACTCATCGCTGTGCAGTCTTTTAAAGGATATGCCTCCACCCACTTACTGAATGCACAGATTACCACCAAGACGTATTTTAAGTTTTGGCACCTTTCCATCTCTATGAAATCAAAAAGTACTACCTCAAACGGCATGGAGGGCGGGCCAAAACTTCCTGTTAGTGTCACTGTTCCCTTTCCTACATTGTGTTGTAAACATGTGATACAGTTCTGCACCAACCTTTCTGCATTCTTTTTTATGTTTGCATTCTGCCATACTGTAGAAAGGTGCTGTATCATTTTCTTGGCACAGATGTGCGTAGGACTGTGGGCCATTGTGACCATTGCAGTCACATATGAATTTGGCAACATCCAGTTTCTAGTTCCCTTGTCCACCCAACAACCCTCCAAATCCAATTCAGCAGATCCCTCTGCCCATCCCTGTTTTTTATTGGCCGTAGCCTCGGCCTGCATTTCTTTCACAGTCGCAACTCCATCTTCTATCATACAGGGTACTTCCTCTGTCTGAACCGTCATCATCTTGGTATTTAAATCAGTGGCAGTTTGTTTCGCAATCCTGTCTGCAAACGCGTTTCCCTCTCCTATTTTGCATGTTACTTTTTTATGTGCCTCGCATTTCACTATTGCTAGGTGCTTTGGAAACGTGAGTGCAGACAGTAATCGTACAATCAAAGGGCCATGTTGAATTCTGGCACTATGTGATGTCAGAAACCCTCTCTCAGCCCAGAGTCGTCCAAAGTTATGAACCACTCCAAACGTGTACTGACTGTCAGTATATATATTCACGTTCAAATTTTCAGAAATCTCGCAGGCTCTGGTTACTGCTATTATTTCCGCAGCTTGTGCTGAATTATAGGGGATTCTTTTACTTTCTACAACACTAGTGATAGCGTATGCGGCAGTTGTCGTGCCATCTGGTAATTTAAAACATGAGCCGTCACAAAATAACTCTCCATCCGGCTCTTTCTGTGGAATATCACTTAAATCAACTCTCCCCTTGGTTTCTTCCTCAGTGAACATTAAACAATCGTGGGGGGATGATTCATTCTTCCCAATTTCTGTTATGGTTAATGGCATTAATTCTGCAGGATTCAAAGCGCTACACCTCATAATTTGGATATGGGGCGCAAACAAGATAATCTCATATCTTGTCAATCTAGCAGAGGTGAGGTGTTATGTCTGTGTCCTATTTAATAGAACGTCTATGGCATGTGGCACCATCAGAATTAAAGTGTGCCCCAATTCCATCCCTTCCGTTTGTTTCACTGACGCAGCAGCTGCCGCGACAGATCGCAAACATCGTGGTAGTGCGCGCGCTACAGGGTCCAGCGCAGATGAGAAAATAGCCGCACGGCCTATTTCTTCCACCTTGTTCCTGTGTCAAAACCGCCAATGCACATCCTTCACTTTCACATACAAATAGTCTGAAAATGTTCTTATAGTTCGGCGTACCCAAAACTGGAGCCGAGCATAATGCAGTTTTCAATCCATCAAATGCTCTCTGACATTCCTCATCCCACTGCAAAAGCATAACCGCATCCTTTCTAGTCAAATTCACTAATGGTTTCACAATCAACGCAAAATTACCAATCCATTGTCGGCAATATGAAGCCATGCCTATTATGGCTCTGACTTCTTTTTGTGTCTTTGGAATAGGCATACAAGAAATACTTTCTATGCGTTCTGGCGTTAGTCTTCTCCCTCCTTTCGAAAGTAGGTAGCCCAAATAAACTACCTCCTTTCGATTATAGTGAAATTTCTTCAAACTAGCTTTATGGCCATGTGCCGCTAGGTGTGACAGTAGTAATGCAGTGCTTTCTTTACAAATCTCCTCTGTGTCTGCAGCTAGTAATAAATCGTCTATGTATTGCAAAAGTACACAACCCACGGGTAATTCCAGCATGTCTAGCTGCTCTTTTAATGCTCTACTGTAAATACTTGGACTTTCCGTGTAACCTTGTGGAATCCGTGTAAATGTAAATGATCGTCCTCCTAATGTGAACACGAACAAGTATCTAGTGTCCTTGTCGACTGGAATACTAAAGAATGCGTTCTTCAAATCTATTACACTAAAATATTCTGCTGAAACAGGTATCATTGTCAATATTGTAGTGACGTCTGGCACTAAAGGAAATTGCGGATGTACTACCTTGTTTAATGCGCGTAGATCAATTATGAAACGGTGTGGTACCTCGTTACCTCCTTTTTTATAAACCGGAAGGATCGGGCTGTTACATGTACTGCCTGTGATTTCCTCTATTACCCCTTATTTCATCAAATCGGTAACAATACTCTTCAATCCTTTCTCACCTTCAACCGAAATTTTGTATTGGGGTATTCGCGGTAGGGTAACACCTTCTTTTAAAATAATCTTTACTGGCTCTATCTTTAAACATCCCACATCGTTGTCATACATTGCCCATATACAGGTTCGTACTTTACTTAGTTCCCCTGGTAACGCTTCGGACATGAATTCTAACACAGGGGCATCATGTGGCCATATCGTTAGAAACACTCCGTCTGCCGTGCAATGTATAACAGAACCTAGTTTTTTCAACAAGTTCAATCCCAACAAATCTTCTCCACAATTTTCTGTTAGAAGGAAAGGACAATGTTCAGTGAATGGTCCTATGGGAACTGGAACTGGGACTGGTTTGGACACTGGGTTTATGACTGGTGTACCTGCGAACCCTACAGAAATATTCTTTTGCCCTGACAGTGGTATATTCGGAACCAAGTGATGGTCTATTGAACACTTCTGTGCTCCTGTATCTACAAGAAAGCAGTGTTCCTCATTCCCGACTCTCATTTCTACGTAGGGTCCTCTCTGATTCACGGGAATAGACACTGGTTCCGACCCCTGTCCTGGGCTGTCCTATTGGGGAAATAGCACATCGTCCGATGTGTAATCATTACTATTACTGTAATATGTGTTTGGCTGTGTATCGAAAACATTTCCACTCTTCCCTCTATTTCCCCCATTCTGATTTCCATATTGTTGATTTTGCTGTCCCTGACTCTGCTTTGGGGCATTTTGGTTTTGGCCTTGGTTTTGATTACCTCCATTATTATGATGCGTCTGCATACTATTCCTATTTGGTCCATTCTCTCCTGGGTGTCCTCTATGCTGTCTCCTTTGACCAGACCCATTTCTGTTCTGTAAATGCGGGCATTGCGCTCGCCAATGTCCTTCCTCTTTACAATATGCACACTGATTCGGCCCCACTGTTCCCCCATACATATTCGAACTACTCCTCACTTGTGCATTCCCTCGCCCTCTAATATGTCCTACTGCTTGCTGCATTAATACCCGTGTCTTAATTAGACATTCCTTTAAATCTGCCCCCACCTGTTTTAGCAACGATAATTCGTTCACCATCTTCTTTTGCCCCGGCGATGGTAACTGCTGCTGTTTATTATGCGACCCCTTTTCCTTCTTCCCCGGTCTCCCGACTTCCCTACTCCTGTACCCAGGTGCAGTAAACATTTCGGCATAGTCATTATCTAATTCATCCTTTAACTCAAAAAGTCTATACACATGTTCTCTTACTTCTTCATCCCTCTCCCTATAGCGTGCTAATGCATTCAGATCTAACAATCGCTGTGGTGGTAATTTCCCAATTAACTGTTTCCATCTCTCCACCAAATATTCACCCATGCATTCCTCCACTACCTGTCTTTCGTTGCTTCTACGAAAGTCACATATCGAAGCCAATGTTGCCGTCCCATCATTCCCGTCTATATACATCTCTGCCTGTTGCTGCAATTCCACCTTCCTCTCCTTGCTGATTGCGCTGCGGGTTACCCTTGTGCACTGCCGTTGGTCAGTCCCACCTCTTGCCCCCGCGGTTTCAACTCCAACCCCGGGAGGAACGGACGGTACCGAGTCTGTGTCTAAGGCGGGAGGTGCGGATGGGACAATGGGAACAGCGAGTGTCTGTTGTGGGCCTGGTTGACTAGTAGGAAGTGTTACGTGCGCGGTCTGTGGCTGTGGGAAGGCTTGAGCTACCGGAGGGGGAGCTTGAGCTACGGGCGGGGTCTGGGCAATAGTTATTAACGTATCTGGTCTTTCTTCTGAGCTTGGGCCTTGTTTTGTATGAGTCAATATATTTTCTATCAATTCATCTGTCATGTGTAATTCTCGTTGTGGGTATATCTTTTCTATATTCAACTGGTCACGCCTGCCTGCCCTTCTTAGACTCTCAGTCCACTCCTCCTCTTCTTTTTCTTCCGCTACCTCACCTTTTGATTTATGCCTTTGCTCTGCCTTTAAATCGGAGCATTGCTTCCTTTCTCCAGTCTTTAATAGTTTCAAATGCCGCAGGGCGCGCTTTCTTTCTTATCAACACCCTTTCCAAATTATCTATCCTCGCCATCTCAAAACTACCATTAATCGGCCACTGGTGGTCTTGTTGCTTTCTGGTTTGCCTATGCCAAGTCTCACAGAATATCATCGCACCCACTCCATACTTCACATACATCCCATACGCCGGCGTTCCGCCAGGTGGTACAATTTGGCCATCTTCCAAAGATTGTCTACCACAGCGGAAAAACCCAGCTAAGGTGGACAATACCCCAAGCATGTTTCAACCTTCCCCTTGGTTAATCAACCTTACCTAGGGCGTTTGATTTTGCAAAGTCAACTCTCAACCAATATCAGGATGCTATGAATCGGGGAATGACTCACCTGATAAATCAAGTCGTCTGTATACTGACGCACCAAAGGACGTCGTGTCTGCGTTTCTTGGCTTCCGCCTCGTTTCGGGACCCTCGCCTCCTTGTTCTCTAGCCAGGCACGTCGATCAGGGATCAGATGTGTGCAGATCTGCAAAGGAGTCTCTCATCACTTTTACAGGGCGCCCCGAACACCTCTTGATCCCGGCTCGATCGTCCCATCCTCGCCGTTCTCTGCCTTTCTCAATTACAACGTTACGCGAAGGAAAAAGTGGGGGAGGGTCCCTATTCGGGCGCCATCTTGAAAGGGGCCCCTAGGGGACCCTGACGTCTATGGAAACAAGGCGAGTCACCACACACGATAGAGACGCCAGACACGAGGTTGAATTCCCAAAGCTAGGGTTTTATTGCAAAGCAAAAGTCTCAGTTGGCCAACTCGGTCTCAACGCCCCGCGACGTGTATCTCTAGACCTCGTGGGACGCAAGAGAGCGAATTACGTACATCAGTTACATATATACAAAATGCATATCAAACAATCAACTATGTCATGGTTAACACCCCTCTTCATTGGGTTTCTTTGAACTTGGTGTGACGATGGACATCTCCAGCCACTATGACACCTTCAAATATCTATTCTAGTAACAATTTGCAATTTGTGAGTGCGTAGGCATGTTTCGGTTATTGAATAGAACATGGCGCGTCTGTTCTTGGAAGCGAACTACATGCAGAGGGGGTTACATTCCAGACCTTGCTATCTATCAGGTGCTATTCGCGTCCTGGGAGCCGACATGCTCTTAGCGGGCTCAGCAAAGGGGGGCTGTTAGAAAAGCATAATTCAAGCCTTTAGCAGTATTATTCTAACATATTCTAGCATATAACGAGACTGGCTGGCAGCTGCGAAATGATTAAATGCCCTGCGGCTCTGCTTCAAGGCTACATTAAGGAGGGAGCCGGGCATTCTTCTTGGCGCTGCCTACGTTCGTGTTTCAGTGAAACTCTTGTTATCCTCTCGGCCCTGTGACCTTGTCCTTTTCATATACAGACGGCATTGTTCCTCAGTCGAGCAGTGTAAGCAAAAAATATACTGTGAAGCAATAGGAACAGAAGGCAATGAGCAATGGTTAGAAAACAAAATGGCGATTCTTGTTACATCAAAATGGCTGTTCATTAGAACACTCGAAAACCTATATTCTGTCGTATCGTGCATGAGACGGTTGGCCCACGGCCACCAAAATACGTTTGCGGTCTCGAATTAGATTTCTAGACTGACAGTATTTGGACAACTGGTTCATCTCATCCGGGGTCCGACACCTTCTCGGGTGAGGGATTGTGTCTCACTGGTTGTGGAATAGGCTTTTGCACTGAGCCTGACATTAAATATGGAGAAATCAGTTCTAACTCCAACACAGAGACTTCACTTTATTGAAATTGTATGGGGCTGTCTACGAGTAAGGATTTTTCCACCCTTTGACATTTTGGCCAACTTTGCCGGTGGTAAAATTACAGCAACTCCTGGGACTGATGGTGTCCTCCATTCTGATAAATTCACTAGCCAGGTTTCACATGTGATTGTTGTAGCTATTCCTGCCTTTGCAATGGCAGTGCAGTTCGATCATACTTTGTACTTCCCAACCGATTTATAAACAGACCTGCTTTATGCATAGTTTGTGTTCATGACTTGCAGGAGATTTATTCCAAGTGATGATTGAGGCGAAGCAGCAACAGTTTTTGATCTCTGTTGTGGTACTGCCCAGACTCTTGAAGCCTATTATCTTAGAAAGAGAGCTCACATAAGGAAGTGTGAACTATTGGCAAAGAAGCTAGTACTAATTAGGGGGAAAAGTGCCTCCTGATTTGGCTGCAAGAGCTCTGATTGTGACAATCTCTCGCAGTGGCCCCACAGTTTCATTGGAACCAACCTAGGAGATGGAGAAATACTGAAACTCCCAAATTATCCATCTTTCTCGGGAACACTAAACCTAGTATTTTACCTGTCACAGAGCAGCATGCAGCAAAGAAGTATGCCAAGACATAAGGGGGCATTACGAGTTTGCCAGTATGCCGGCGATAATTCAGGCAGGATACCAGCAAACTGACCCTACCATGTCCACCGCCTGATATTCTGGAATTACCAGGACATTACAGGTTGCGGAAATGTGGTAAATCCCCATTCCAGGGATTGATGATATTTCCGCCACCAGTTATTTTTATTTTAAAAATGTTTTTATTGGCATTTCTTGAATTAACATAGTACCATCAATATGCATGGTTGCCAACATATAGCATATAACACAGGTTTAAGAACATTGTAACCGAACAATAACCAACAGTAACTGTCTCCAAATGCTTTTCATCCTATTAGTTGCATCTCCTTAGAGTGGGGTAATTTTTGTAACGCATTCCTTTAGCTTTTGTATTAGGTACATTATAAATGTGTGAAGTTACCGAAAATAAAGCTTCTAAAACTAAACAACAACAGTCTACATATGGAAGGATCGTCTGGCTCAGATGGGTATGTCACCGGTAAGAGTTCCATTTCTCGGGAAGTGAAGGGGGCGATGGTCGAGATGACATCGTCTCTGTTTCAATGCTTGGGTTCAGGTATAGTAATAGTGATGAAGTTCTTCAGGGGGGTTTATGATCTGCGCTGAAGTGTATGTCTCGCAGGAGGGCCTTCCAAGAGTCAAGGGTGCCGCTCGTCATGTCTCCTCCAGAGATGATTCCATCTTGCCAGGCTCTGGTTTCGGCCGTGGTCCATCTTTCCAATTCTCTCAACCAGCGTTCATGCCTCGGTCCTCCTGGTGTCTTCCATGCCATGGCTATGGTTCTCTTCGCCAGTATGCATGCGATATCCATCAACTTTATAACGTGTTTGTATTTGCTTGGCCTAGGGTAAGTCCCTAATAGGCATTCTCAGGGAGTCCACGCATATCTGCTTACTCCGGCGTCTGTGCAGGTCTGTTGTACTCTGGACCACAACGCCATTGCCTTGGTGCAAGTCCAGAACATGTGGATGAGATCAGCCTTGTCAGTCCCACACCATGGGCATGCTGAGGAGGCCTGTTTGTTAAAGGAGGCCACCCTGTGCGGGGTCATGTACGTCCGGTATAGAACGTTTAGTTGTATCTGACCAAATCTAGAGTTCCTCGAGACCTTCTTGGGGTGTAAAAGTACTCTCTCCCATTCTTTGTCTGTGAGTGCAGTTTCAAGATCTACTTCCCACTTCGCCTTTAGTGCCGAGCTTTTGGGATTAGGTTTGTCGTTGAGTCTTTTATATAATCGAGAGACGGGTTTCCAGCCATCTGTAAGGTCATGCATTTCTTGCAACAGTGGGTCCGGGGTGGGTTCCTCTGGCCAGCTGCTCCAGTTTTTCTTAGTGATTTGTTTGATACGATGGTACCAGAGAAATTGGCCACTCGATAGCCCTTCGTTGGTCTGTAAAGATTCAAAGTCCCTGAACTCGCCATCCTCAAACATATCTCCCCATGTGTAAATTCCAACGTCCTCCCATCTCCTGGCTATTGAAAGATCCGTTTGTGTTTTGCATATGTCAACCAGGATGGGGTTGTCTGGAGAGTAGGGATGTTTCACTTGCCTAATGTAGCAAGTTCTGGACCAGATCTGCCTTCCAAGTTCGACAATCATGGGGGCACCAAATTTCTGTTGTAAGGGGTTCCAAAGCGTTTCTCTGGGGAGTACTTCGGAGGAAGCTTGTCGTATCAGTCCCAGCTCAGCCGATGGTTCGTCTGAGATCCACTTAGTCACATGGCTGAGCTGTGCCGCAAGATAATACAGCTGGAGGTCTGGGAGTTGTATTCCTCCTTCCTTATGCGGTAGGGATAGGGTAGCTAAGGACAGTTTGTGCCAGGTAGGTCCCCACAGGAAGTCCTTTATGAGTGACTCCAGTTTCTTAAAGAATGGCGGTCTGACGTAGTGGCATATGTTGGCAAAGAAATATAAAAAACGGGGGAGAACTATCATCTTGATAATTGCTGCTCTTCCTACCATCGCAAGTGGGAGTCTTGACCAGAATTTCATAGATCTGCGAGGTTGGTTATTGCTGCTTCAGTATTGTAGTCGTGTGTGATCTCCGGGGTGTGGCCCACATTGACTCCTAAGTACCGGAACTTGTCGATTTGCCACTTCATCCCTACATTCGGGAGTTCTGCCTCGTCGAGGCCTCTCAAGCTGGCCAAAGGGAAAGCTGAGGATTTCAGTCTGCTGAATTTGATCCCAGAGTATTTTGCGAAGTTGTCTAGTACTTCCAGTGTGATTGGTGCGTTGGCTTGGGGATCCTTCAAGTATAGTAGCAGATCATCCGCGTACAGTGATATTATATTGTGTTCATTGCCTACCGTGATGCCTGCATCAAAAAACTGTTTCCTAAAGTATATGGCAATCGGCTCCAGGCCCAATATGTATAGTATGGGCGACAGCGGGCACCCTTGTCTGGTGCCCCTCTGTATTTTCCAGGGTTCTGACACCATTCCGCCGGTCTTTACTCTTGCTGTGGGAGAATTATAAAGCACTGTGATCCATCTGATGAAGCCTTCGCCAAACCCAAACCCTCTCAGTACCTCGATAAGCCACTCCCAGTAGATGGAATCAAAGGCCTTAATGGCGTCGAGCGATAAAATCGCTAGATCCTCTTCGCTCTCACAGGTTTCGGCCATGACATGCTGGAGTCGTCTCAGGTTGGCCGTGGTGTTGCGTCCAGGAACAAAGCCATTCTGATCCTCGTGTATTAGGGACCCGACCACCCTAGCAAGTCTGCAGGCCAGTATGGTAGTAAGAATCTTGCTGTCGTAATTTAACATGGCCAAAGGGCGATAGGAGTCACAATCGTTGGGTGGTTTGTTCGGTTTAAGCATGGGAATTATTATCGTCTCTTTCATTGTGTTAGGTAGGACCCCATTTTCATAAGCCTCCTGATAAACCCCGTGGAGAATCGGGGTGAGAGTGGTTTCATACGTTTTGTAGAATTCGGGCGGAAGGCCGTCGCTTCCTGGGGCCTTACTGGTGGCCAGTGATCTAATTGCTGCAGTCACATCTTCAGCTGTAATTTCCAATTCTAATGCTTCTCTTTGTTCGCTGGATATTCTAGGGAGGCCTATCTCTTCTAGTGTGTCTCTAATATCCTCCCTGGATATTTGTGTGTCATGGGAGTATAACGTGGAGTAGAATTTGGCAAACGCTTCATTGATACCCAGTTGTGTCCTGTGCCGTATCCCTTTTTCATCGAGTATCTCCATTGGGAGGTGTTTGGGGCGTTCTCGCTTGCACAACCAAGCCAGCAGTCTTCCGGGTTTGTCGGACTCTCTGTGGGATCTAGCGGTGTATGTTGCAAAATCAAACTTCTCCAGTCTATCCCAGGAAGCTTGGCATTTCTCGCGGGCTTCCTTCAGTCTCCCTTCAACTTCTGGTGTAGTGGATGAGGTGGATTCCAGTCGTAAAATCTTCTCCTCCTGTGCTTCGAGCTCGGCCCTCAGTTGCCTACGAGTGCCCCAGCTTTGGATATTATTTCTCCTCTGATTACTACCTTCATGGCCTCCCATAGTGTGCTCCAGGTAGATACTGAGCCTTTGTTAATGTCAATATATTCCTCAGGTTTCTCGGCGAGGTCCTCTTTAAACACAGGGTCGGCGAGGGTCGCCGTGGGCATTCTCCACATAGGGATTGGAGGTCTAGGCCTCTTGACTTGCCATTGCATGACCAGTGGGGAATGGTCAGAGATTGATCTTCCCAAGTACATTGTGGTTTCAACCAGTGAGGCTTGTTCTCTGTCGACAAACAAGTGGTCGATTCTTGTGTAGACCTTGTGTGGGGCCGAATAGTAGGAGTAGTTCCTTTCTTCGGGATGCTGTTCCCTCCAGATGTCAACCAAGTCGAGGTGTTCCAGCGCGTCTGTCAAGGCAGACGTAGCGGGGTTTCTTGGATGGGGGGGTGGTGTAGACCTGTCTTTAGAACCATCAATGACGCAATTGAAGTCCCCTCCCCATATGAAGGTCTTGTTTCGATGGTGTGTCATCCGTGAGCATATTGCCTTGAGGTGCAAAGGTATTCCATGTTGCGGGAAGTACGAATTGACTAAGCAAATTGGAGTCTGTTCAATCGTACCCCACATTATCACGTACCTTCCTTCCTTGTCAGATTCGAATCCTTGTAATTGGAAGGGTACATTCGGGTTCACCCAGGTGTACACTCCCCTCGAGTATTTGGAGTAAGATGATCCTCTCCCGGTCCTAGCCCATTTTTCGGCTAATTTAGACATGGCTTCCTCCGTGAGATGTGTCTCTTGCAACATTGCAATCGATATTTTCTTCCTGCGGAGATAGGACTGTATTCGATTCCGCCTCAGGTATGAGCTCATCCCCCTCACATTCCACGTCATTACTTTGAGATGTGACGCCATCGGAGCAGTGCTTCAGGCCCGGCGGGCCACTCCTCGACGGGAGTCTGGATCAATCCTAGTCGTGAGTTATGATACAGCAGGCAAAGGTAGTCCGGTTCCACGCCCTCTGAGTCGTAGCATACTTCCTTCTTGCCCATTTTCGGCGTCAGTGATATGTAGACTGTGTAATTAACAAAACAATTAACAGAACTCATACTGGTGCGCCCAGCGACTACATCGTCATTGTGGTGCTCAGGCGCTCTCAAGCCGTCTAGACCCATCCGGGTATCGGGCGTGAGGTAGGTTAGGCAGGTGGTTGGCCCAACCTAGGTTGTTTGCGGGGGATAGGTCTGGTGTCTGGCGGCGAGGCCGAACAAGGGCCGTTTCTGTGTGGCTGACTGTTAGCTGGATTACCTTCCGTGGTCCGGCCACTTGTGGTTGACGTGTCCTTCCATGGGGTCGTGTCTCATGCGGTCTGGGGAGCGTCCGTCCCTTCTGCGAGGTTGTTATCTTCTAGCCACATATTGGCGGCTGTTGGATTTTCCAGAAATATCGCCCGTCCCTTGAAGATGACCTTCAATCTCGAGGGGTAGAGGAGCATGTATTTCAAGTTTAGCTGTCTTAGTCTTGCTTTCACTGGTACAAATGAGTTTCTTTCCCTCTGAACTTTCTGGGTATAATCAGGGTAGATAGCGATTTTGGAGTTACCCCGTTCTATTGGGCCTTCCTCTCTGGAATACCTCAGGATGGTCTCTCTGTCTTGAAAGTTGAGAATTTTGGCAATTATGGGGCGGGGGTGCGAACCAGGTGGGGGCCTCTTCTGGAGGGACCTGTGTGCCCTTTCGACTGAGAATCCTTGGGTTAGCTTCTCTGCGCCTATCTCCTGTAGTATCAGAGACTCAGTGTAGGCCGTTGGATTCGGGCCTTCGCTTTCCTCAGGCACTCCCAGTATTCTGATGTTTCCCCTTCTGGCCCGACCCTCGTCTTCCTCAGATCTTGTCTCTAGTGCCGCCACCTTCCTCTCTAGGTCTATGACTTTGGCTTTCAGGGCTACGGTGTCTTCAGTCGTTTCACAAATGGTTGTCTCAGCGTTTTTCACCCTCTCAGACAAGTTTCTGGCATCTTGGCGTATGAGTTGGATGTCGGATCTGAATTCCTCCATTTTAGTGTCTATGTGTGTTCTTAGCGAAGCTATAGCCTCCATTACTTGGGTATGGTTGTCAGCTGTTTCACCCTCTCTTGCCTGTGCCGGTTCGGGGGTGGGAGGGCGAGTATGCGTAGGGGTTTTGGATTTAGTGGAAACATACGAGTCCATGGTAGCTGGTTTCCCTTTGTTCCTGGCAGCCATCTTCAAGTCGTGAGTTGTTCGACGTGCTGCAGAGGCAAGGCGTACAATTTGTGGGGTGATCCGGGTAAGTTCAGGACTGGGCGGGTGTACCAGTCTTTTTACGTTGGGGCAGAATTATGGCCGTCAACACAGAGGGGTTAGGAGTTAATTTCTTGTGCCCCGGGCCCAATTGCATGTGCTTGGTCTTCGAGGGTCTGTTGTACATTTATGTCCGGTGGACAATTACTGGGGCGAGGCCATTCGCCTCTACTGGATGCGTCTCAGCAAACACATATGGTGGGCGCAATGGGTAATTCCCTCCAGCTCCTCACCTGAACTGTCCGCCTCCGCTTCAGTGAGGTCGGGTAATCAGGAGCCCGCCGCCTCGCTGCCTTCAAGCCGCTCCTCTCTCTGGTCTCAGGCTCGAGCCCCCGGGTATCCGGGCAAGTGTGCTTGGCGTCTCCAAGCTCGCTGCGGGCCTCCGGGCCGCGACGGGAAGGAGTTCTGGGTGGGAGATTCCGGGCCTCACGAGCCGCTCCCTCCGCTCCGGGCGGCTCGCGGTCCGCGCCGACCCCAATCCCGCTCGGGGCAGGAACCCCGCAGCAGTCCTCGGTGCGGTGAGGGGCGCCGGGGCGTGTCTCACCGGTATTCTTGTGGAAGACCGGGGCTCAGTGTGTTCCTGTAAGCTCCGGGAGGAGCGCCCGCGGGAGCCGCAGCGGTTGGCTTCGCCTCCTAAGGAAGGCTGCATTTATCGGCGATCCGCCATCTTGGATGCAGTCGAGGACGGGCAGGGGGGGACCGGTTCGAATGCGGTCCCTCGCGTCCTGTTGGTCCGTTTTCGCGGCGGAACAGCTCTGCCTTGTCGGGGACCGCTTCCTCCGTCCTCGGAGTCGCTTTTTCGTCTCCGAGTGTGTAAATTAGGTCGGCAACAGGATCTAGAAACGGCGCCTTGGCCGGAGCTCGGCAATTCAGCCTCTGTGCGCCATGAGCTCCAGGCCACGCCCCCCCGCCACCAGTTATACTATGTTTTTTTACCAGTCTGGGAAACTTGCCAGCCACGGAATTAATGGAATTTTCCCAGCAATTTTCTCATATCCACAAACTTGTAATGAAGGCCTATGAGTTCAGGTTTTTATTCTAGGAAATATTTGTGAGAAAAGGCAAAAAAAGCAGATGTGGGATCTTACCAAACAAAAAAGGCCAGGATTGTTAATCTCCTTGGGCTTAGTTGGTGCCTCCTGGCCTCTGGGACCAACCCACAATGTCGTTCCGGGTTGGCCCAGCCCAACTGGGCCTTTGTAGCCCAGTTGGGCTGGCCTAACCCGGAACGACAATGTCTTCTCAGTGCTTACAGTTACCACTTTCAATATCTTATCCAGTGCTCTGACATATGCCACCTCCTTGAAGACCTTGACCTGGATGTTCTTGCTCTTACTGAGGCATGGTTCATGGCCAGCTCTGTTACGACTTTTGATACTCTCCTCCCTGAGGGCTATAAGATCCTTTCTGAGCCCAGGCCCAAATGGCCCAAGGGGGAAGTGGCCCTGATCTTTCGTGAGTGGGTCCCTGCTTCTATCATTCCCACTCAGGCCCACTCCTCCTTTGAATGCCTTGTCTGCAGGCTCTCGATCTCACCTGGCCTCTCTCTGACTGTGGACACCATCTACAGACCACCTGGCCAGGTTGCTCTCTTCCTCTCTGAATGGGCTGACCTCCCCTCTTCTCTCCTTACCTCTACCTCTAAGCGTCTCCTCCTCAGGGATTTCAACATCCACCTGGACTCCCATGACTGCTCTTCTGGGCTTTTCCGCAACCTATGCAAATCTCTCTCCCTCTCCATTTTACCCTCTGTTCCGACACACTCAGCTGGACACACCTCGGGTGTTCTCATCTCTTTAGACATCCCCCTCTCCAACCCCCTTGTACAGGGGGACCTTCTTCCCATCAGGCATCCACGAATTCTCATCTTTCAGGTAGAGGCAGGAGAAATCAGATGCCTGGGAGCTTCAATGTGTCTTTTTATTCCTTCAATGACAGGACACACTGAAAGGCATTTTTGCCTCCTACCCATTTTTATAGCTGTTCTAAGACTAAGCAACACTTGTATGCTAATTAGCACCTTGTACAGGGTATGTTTTTGATAGGCCAATTTAGTCAGAGTTAAAACATTCCTTCAGTATCATTGGATAACTGTATCACATGTGTAGAGTAGCAGCTGAATACCTCTGCAGGAAACCCTACCTCCCAAAAGTTGGAGACCTGAGATCGTTTCATGTTTGACATCAGCAGTTGTGCCAATACTGCAGCGTGTGTTCGAAAGAAGATACCCATTGAGACAACCATACCGAATGTATCCCCAAAGTGATGACAACCTAAGGGAAGTACTCCCTGAAGCAATATGAAAAAGAGCAAAGAAAGAAGCTAGTTACATTGCAAGAGACATATATGACGTCCTGAGATACTGGCTGAAGTGAATGCATGGATCCTACTGAAACTAATGATGAAGTTAAGAATCAAGTGAACTTTTAAATACGAAAGAGAAGGTTACACGTGCACAAAGTGCTGCAGAGAATCAACCATTCAATAATTGTAAGGACGCTGAAACGCAAGTAGACTAAGTCATCATCAGCTTTACGTAGTGAATAGAATGCAGGCAAAGCCGCCATTGTATAGGAGCTGGACATCAGTATAATGAATTTAGTAAGCTAAGACTCATGAAGAGGAAAGGGAAAAGTGTGTTGCAGCAAGAATACGCTGAATCATGGAACTGCGTGGTGAGGTTGTCTGGCCTGGAGTCAAGACTGAAGCAGTCGAGGTCAGCTATCTATCCATGAAATGAGTGAACATGTGAAGGATATCCCTTGTTAAGGTACAAAGAAAGAACACCAAGAGTGCCAAGTTTAATTCATTTAAGGCACATAAAACCTGCAAAATGGACCAAATTGGGGTCTCTTGTCACATGAGCCAAGGATGAAAATAGAGTTCGGACTAGTCCCAGAACACGATAGTCGGTGCTTGCACTCCCATGTATTCCGAAGACAAGGATACTTTTGCAACGCCAAGTTCAAATACAATCTTCATGGCAGAAGGCATGGGTGATGAGAGATGCTGGGCTAATTGGGTGGGGCAGTAGTGTCATGACCTTTCTCCTTACCTGGGTCTGGGCTTATGTGCTGCTAAGTGAACCGAATGTTACAGACATGACACACGCATGCCACCCAATTGTGGTCCATATAACTAAGGACCTTATAGTTGAAAACCAATGGGAAACTGTGTATCTAATGTTTCTGAAGATTACTTGTTTTAGAGGTAGGCATATATTGTCCACCTAACAGTGGGCAGCCAATCACAATCCTAGTTCCTATAGAAAATATTCTTGGATGTTCCCCATAAGCCAATCTCGGCCCTTAGTAGGTTTTTAATTATTTGCCACTTAGTATGACATCACATCTGACATATTTTTGATATTTAAACTATGTTTTGCAAAAAGACCACTGACGGAACATGAGCGTATGTCCGTTGATGTTCGTTGTAAACTCCCAGTTTTAGATCATTGTTAATAAAACAGTACTTTGCCATCTTCCTGAGTTGGTTCGGTTATTTGGACTCAGAGCTATTCTGTGTGATCCTATCCATTACATATGCACATTCCTAAAGGGCCCTAAGCTCACGTGCAAATGGTGCGGGTGGTTAAAAAGATCCAAACTAGTTCAGCTCCAGGCTTTTGGATGATCGGGCATCCTCCGTCATTAGCTGGAAATCGCTGAGTTTCCTGTGGTGAACGGCAGAATAGAAATAAACTTGCAAGAAGAACCGAGACGATGGGCAGGTTCCCCTTTGAAGAACTCCCTGCCCGGTTTCCACAGACACTCTGTTGACAGAAGGCAAAGTGGTTGGATTGGAAGAGGAGTCGATACCGAAGGCCTCAAGTCGATTAATGAATAGCGAGTATACTAAGGGGAAATGGCAAATAAAGAGACAGGATTGTGATAATTTTGAGTAACAGGGAAATATTGTAAAGATAGAGATACTGCCTAGAAATCCTAATTCTAGGGAATTAGGAGACATTTCAGACTGTAGCGGGAGTAGGGTGAAATATAAAATGTGCGGTCAGGACTGCGTAAGGTAATGTCTCAAACCCTGTACAGGGTAAAAAAGTAAAGGTGAGTGAAGCGGTGATCACATTGTTTTATAAAGTGTAAATGTCTGATTAGTGTAAGTGTTGTCTGTTGAGTAAAATATCGAGGATCGATATAAATTGTGAAGAGTTGAAAAAGTAACAGTGAGTAAAGATAAAGTGTAGTAAAACGATTGGCGCCAATCAAAAGAATAGATAGGCCATTGAAACAAGAGGATTGAGCAGCGATTGATGGTGCTTGCTCATATTTGTTGTTTTAAAAACGATGAAAATTGGTGATTTAAGCCAAGATAAAAGGTTTATTTAACAGTCTGGTAAGTATTGACAGTCAATTGAGACTTGTCATTGTGTGGGATACTCCTCTCATGAACCTATGCAAAACACTGTTAGAACATATGCCCAAGCTCAAACAGTACAGTGCAGAATGGGTAAAGGGCACATCAGATAAAATATTCATGCCATGGCCACAATGGGGGTCATTGTCAAGAGCGGTATTGCAACACATGACCATATACTTGCACGCTGTGTACACAGGGAAGAAATTAGAGAAAAGATTAGTGGTTTTAGAGTTTTGGAAGATGTATCAAGAGGCAAGAGAAGACCCACCACCTGAGGAGTGGATGCTTAATCGGTACAATGGGGAAGGCGTTGAGCCCTCCGCTCCCCTTACCTTGTCTGGAGCAGAGAGTGTTGCTACGGAAGAGATAGGAGTGTATCCTTTAAAGGAATTAAGAGCAGCGATGGGGTACAGTAATCGGATATATGACGCCCGCTTACAGTGGCGAAGATAGTCCGGAAGAGAATAAAAGAAAGGAAGAGATTTATAAGTTTATACAAGACAAGGAAGAAAAAAGTGAGCAGTCGAATTTGTCGACCGAATTAGACAGGGAGATTAAGATATGGAAAGGAGAAAAGGATAAAGCTGACGAGGTAGCGCTCGTACAAAACAAATGGATGGGAGGACCGATATTGCTCAAGATAGATGGGAAAAGTATTGAGGCAGTTAGGCAAAGAGAAGATAAGGACGAACAAGAAAGGAAGGATAAGGAATAAGAGAAAAGATTGAAAAAGGATGAGCAGAAAAGGAAAAGCAGGCAGTGACAAGAGCAGATATATCAGGAGGAGCAAGAAAAAATTGAAGAATGGGGAGAAGAATAAAGAAAGTACGACAATAGACAAAGTGATAGACGAAAGTGACAGAAAGGAAAGAAAGAGAGATGAGGAAGAAGCACAAAGACTAAGGGACAAAAGATTACAGAGACGAAGAGAAGAAGAGGGAAGGAGTAATGAGAGCAGCAGAACGAAGGAAAGAGGAAGAAAGAATTAGAAGGGATGCGAGAAAGCGAAGGGAAATAGATGAAAAAATAGTACGAAAAAGGAGACCGCAAGTTATCAATGCCATTCTCATTTGAAAGGAACACACAAGGCTGAGCCCAGAAATACGAGTGGAAGAGATTTTTCCAATAAAGGAAGTAACGGCATCACTATCTAGAGTAGCGCTAGAAGAAGAAAGATTTGATGTGGAAAGCTTTGGAGAAAGGATCGATAAGATCTATCAACAGTTAAGATGTGATAGCGAGTATGGAACTTGAGGGAATGGTGATCGATCCCCAGTAAGGAGGGAAACCTGTTCAATGATGAACGTTGGCATTGTCTTTGAGCAGACTGAACTTGGACAAGGGTCAGGGGGATGATAGTCACACTAGTTGGGGCCTAGACATACCAGATGAAGAAAGAGAGTTCGATCTTGTGGCAGAAAAAGGGAGCGTGTGCGCTCCTCAAGGAAGCCTGCAAATGGATAAGAAAGTTAGATGGTTGTGTCTGGAATAACCTAAAGAAAGAATTCCAGATCCTATAGCATATCCTGAGCGTCCTGGAGAGTATCCACCATATGTAAGCAGGTTAAGGTCATTACCAACAAGGAGACAGACATGGATGATTATCCCTGCCATGGATAAACTAATAGTGGGATCCAACTATGGGATGGGGTTCACACAGTTCCCCTTGTTAGAGAAGGGGGGTGCAAGACCGCAATACATTCCACGGCCACAGATGGACAAGGATAACTTAAAATAAAAGCTCCCTAGTTTGACTTTGGGGGCTGGGAAATGGATATACAAATTAGAGAAAATGACAGGAGGAAATACGCTGACCGTAGGGGACATAGAAGGTCTCCTGGCAGCCATTCTTGGAGAGAGGGCCGATGACATATGGAGGAGAGCTGAATATTCAAGTGTGACTGCACAAAACATAGCGCTTGATGACGAGCCATTTAATAATTGTAGAGCAGACATTTGGAGGGCTCTCAGGGTACAATATCCTGACACATAAGATATGGGTGCAATTATGACACATACAATGAAGGAAGATGAAGACCCTATTGCTTACATTCAGGATATTCAGGAGAAATGGCAATTTGAAACTCGCAAACCATGTGAAAAGGCAGATTATTTTACCACATTTTATGTCAGGAGTTGCCTGCAAAGTGTTGAAGACGGCACCTATTAAAATACATAGACCCGAACAGCCGTGGGCACAGATTGGCATCGATATTTTAGGTCCTCAAGACAATTTAGCGGAGGAAAGGAAATGTTTGATTGTGATGGTAGATTATTGCTCTAGGTGGATAGAAGTTAAGATGGTGAATATAATAGACTCTTTTGAAGTCATTAAGGTCATGCAACAAGCATTCAGGAGAGAGGTATACCCTAGGGTAATTATCAGTGTCAATGGTGCACAGTTCAGGAGCATGGAGATGGGTGAGTTTGCCAGAAGTGTAGGCCTCGAGTGGAGATTTTTGGCAAATTATCATCCTCAAACCAATGGATTAGTAGAAAGATGTAACAGAGTAATAGTGGAAACTGTAGAAAAAGCTTTGAACAATAATATGTCAGTTGAGAGAGCTTTGCAGGAAAAAGTGTGGTGTAGTAGAACTTCGGTTAGTAGCAACACCGGCAAATCACTGTTTGAGTTAATGAGGGGTAGAGAGCCTAATACAGTGTTGAATCCGGTGTGGGTAAATCATAGGAGGTTGAAGATGAATGATGACAAGGATGTGAGTCATGTGAAGATCATTACGATGAAAGTTAAGCCTGGCGATTTTGTCAGGATAAAAAAAGGGAGGATGGTGAGAAAAGGGGAATCTAAATATTCCAAGCCTATGAGAATCCAGCAAGTGTTTATGAACGCAGTAAGAGTTCAGGGTGGTTCCATGTGTAATTTAGATCGAGTGAGCAGATGGAGGTGGCACAGTGAGTCTGCGATATGTTAGGAAGGAACGAGAAATCCAGGTCAGTTATTTGCAGAAGGGGCTGGAAGGGAAATTATGCTGAGGAGTGCAGAGCAAGGTGGCGTGTCCACAGGAGTGAGTGTGGGTGAGGTTGACAGTGGGATGAGCCGGTCAGGGGGTAGGATTAGGAAGCCTCCAACATGGTCCAGGGACTATGTGATGAATTAGTGATGTACACCTTAAAGTTAATCAGATTTAGCAGCATACTAGATATGCCATTTTTGAACGTTTTCACATATTCATTTTTTGCAGTTAGATGTTAGTTCTGTAGTCACTCTGAGTATTGTTTAGTTGCTGTTTGTATATAGTTGCTTAGTTTAAATTGCTTTTGTTCATAAGGGGGGGATATGTTGTAGTCCATGTCCTCTCACGTGGCTTGTGCATGTGTTATGTTGTTTAGCTGGTGTTCCCTTCACGGCGAGTATGGTAAGAATGTTTGGATTCAGAATGTATGACTGGAATGAGGGAATGGGACTGTTGATTGAGGTCAGTTGGAGAGTGGAGAGTGGATGGTGAGGGAGCGCTGGGTTAAAGACACTCAAATTTATAAAAGCTCATCTGCTTGTTTATTGAGATACCCCATTTTACATTTTGGCGACAAGGAACTTGAGCGAAGTGGAAGAGGAGGCGGATTTCAGAACAACCAAGGTGGGTTTCAAAATACACAGAATTAGAATCGGAGTGCTCAGGGAGGATATAACCAAGGGAGAATTAACAGGAGGGTTCCCCCAGTATGTTGGAATTGTGGAATGACAAGGCATATTGCACGTGTATGTGAGAGCCAAGGGAATGTACAAAATGGCCAATTTTCCAGAGGGTGGCAGCTTATCATCCACCATACAGCACACAGACGAGAGAGGGCTTTGCCCAAGATCACACATCATGGGCCTCATTACACGGTAGGCGGTAGCCATGGGGCTATTAGTGCCATGGTTACCCCCTTACCGCATTCCGGGTCCGTGTTCCCGGAATAGGGACTTACCGGGTAATTCCGACCTTGGAGGACCCGGTAAGTCCCCATTACGGGAACCATTTCCTGCATAATCCCTTACCGCCTACCGTGTAATGAGGCTGTTTATCAGGGACAAGCATCACAAGTACAACAGGTGCAACAGCAGGGGCAAGTACAAACGAATCTGCCACAAGGACAGTCGCAACAAACCCCTATGCAGACACAGCAGTATGCAAATACAGGACAAGTATTGACACCTAGAATAGGAGGTGTCACTGTGGTGGGAGGAAGTCCTTTGACAGGGACAGGGACGAGCTTGTATCCACAATAGGACAGCTCACAGGGTGACATGATGTGTTCAGTACTATCTGTGACACCAGACCCCCAAGAGGAACCCAGGGTCGATGTGACGATAGGAGGCAAATACATTTCTTTTCTTGTACAGCAACTTGTTTGTGTATGCAAAAGGGAAAATATCCAATGTCAGGTATTGCCATGAATGCTGTGGGATGCATTGAACCACTAGCTCTGCCCTGAAACATCACTGTGTGCTGGTGGCACCAGAACCAACAACATGGCCACAAAAAACGTCTGCAAGCTAAACCTCTGAGAATTGTGCAGTGAAACCAGAAAGTTGACTGCCAATCTACTTTGCCTGTGTCAGTAGTGGAACAGGCGACCACACTGCTAAAACCTGTCATTGGGCTGCCCACAGAGGGAAAATGTAAACTACATGAAAGTCAGTGCTTCATTGCAAGGAAACCCAGAAGTGCTCTGAAATCCGTTTTTCCTTGGTTGCTGAAATTACAAAATAATGGTTCCCAAACATCAGAAAAGATCCAATATCCTTGCTGGGTGTTACCCGTCACTTTATTTAAAGAATCCACATAAGCACACAATGTCAGGAGAAGCAGATTTCATCACAAGAATATCCACATTAAAAAAAGGTGCTTGCCTTGGAAAATCTGTCAGATATGGGCGCAGTACCGCCGGCCACCTTTATGAAAGCTGTCATTTAATTACCCTGGAAGCTTAAACTTGTACAGTAAAATCAAATGGATGAAATTAAGTGGCTTGCTATCAAAACTAATATAGGTTGCCACTATTTAATTTCTATGTTTAAAAAGACTGGAATTGGAGATATGTTTGCCTGTTTTAAAAATTGTAACTTTAATTTCAACAAAGAACAATGTAACAATTCACTTTAAAGTAACCTGATTCAGCAAAACTTCAAAGAAGCTTCCCCCACTGGGAAACACACCACCCTTCTGCTTCTCATCAAAGGCCAGGAACTTCCAGTCAGGTGTTAAGGAAGAGGGGGGGAGATTTTGCTATGCTGCTCTGGGGAGAGACAAAAGACTCCCTTGATTGAAAAGATATGCAGATGCAACTGTCAACAGAAACTCCTGCCAGGGGAAAGAGGCCGGGATTGCTCTTGACCCGCCAAAACTTTGGAGGCGGGACAGACAGTTGTGTGTATTCTTAAAGCACAAGAAAGTATATGTTTGAAAAGGACTGACAGAGGACTGTGCAAAATTGTAAAAATGTGTAAAAGGACAGTATTGTTATTATGAAAATTCTGGTCAAGGTTTAAAACTACTCAGAAATCTTGCTATGTTCAGGGACACGACTACGGAATTTGTGGTTTTGTAGCAATTGTGGTGTTGCTAGAAACATGAAACTTCACATGATTACGCCCAGATGCCATGCGCACATATGTGTAAAAATGTGGACTAATCTGACATTGGGTACCGGACCAAAAGTGCGAAAAACTGCCAAATCTAGACCCAAGCTCTCACCGTGACAGGGCTCGGATGACTACTTCCAACAAATATCTGAAACCAAGGGGAGGTACTCCCTGGATTACAAAATACAGCATCATCATGACACCAGGTTTTCTTCTCAAATCAGGGGAGAGGAAAGACCCTAACCAATAGAATCACTAGGGGTGTGCCTGTTAGAAGTCAGCATACCCACCCATTTAGAAAATACATAAATAGAGATAGCTTAGGACCTAGACACATTCACCCACCATCTGATTGCTGGCGAAGCACTTTGCAAGAGAAATCCATATTCCAGACTCCAGAACTTTGAAAGCAGAAAGGCCCATTTCCAAAGCTGAACCCCTCTCAGCTTGGCCTTTTAAAATCCTGAAACCAGATATTACCCCAGACCTCCAAGGGGAACAAAAAGAAAAGAACAGCCTGGCTGAGCTGTGCTGCTTTCTTGCTAAGAATTCTTGCCAGAATCCCGAGATCCGGCCCAGTAGAGCTGAACTGTGACCAGATAGCAGCGAACCAGAACCAACCCGTCAGATCCAGTCCAATTTCACCGTGCAGTGTTCCAAACAGTGGTAGTGAGTATCCATAACATAGGATTGTTTCTAGTATATGTATTAGCCATAAGTCATCCCTATACAAACCCACTCTCTTGTATCCAGAACTGCATTGTAGAAAATATTTGGTCTTACCTGAATCTTTCTCTCATCCCTATAGTCCTTTGGTAATAGTAGTGTTAAACCATATTTGCGCTAATATTTTTGCTGAAGAAAGACAAGCGTCTCGGCGGGCAAAAACCGTGCATGCTAGAAACGAAACTTAAGTGACCACTTGAAGCTAACATCCTCAGATTTCCAACAAACCCAAAACTGCATTCCAACTCCTTGTAGTTTTTCCGCAATCGTGCTTATCGCGCGCAGAAAAGTTTGCCACAAATTGTTTGTTTGCTTTAAACTTATCACGTGTGAAACAGCTGTACATTGCATCCGACCTCAGGATTAAGTTTTTAATCTGCTAGTTATTCAATATACATTGCTAGTGTTTATCTGAAACTATACAAAGCGGCTCCCACTAGTACTGAAACCATTTTAGTGAATTAAATCCATTTTCAGTGTTTTTACCGTTCCATTCAAAGCCACATTCAAAACCATTTTGACAAGTTGCAATCATTCCTGTTTTTCGTTGTGTTTGCTGGGGGAAATTGGGATTGATACTGTATTTGTTGAGTGTGTATTCCTGAAACCTGTTTTCTCTCCTTCCATCTCTTTATACTGCATATTGGGGGGATTGAGTAGTGTGCAGGGGGAAACAGTGATCACATTGCATTTTTGATTGAACCCACACAAAGTATTATTCTATGCTGCATTATTTTTCCTACCAATACTCCGTGTGATTAAAGAGATTTATTGCGACATCACCCCACTGGTGATCATTGTATAAACCATTAAATAGTGTGATATATATATATATATATAGTGAAAATCCATAAAATAAATCTTTTTAACTTTGAAAAACAGCCTGCTTCCTGGTTCAGTGTGACCGGGGGGGGATTCAAAGAGAGGGGCGTGATATAAGGGTATATCATTCAGAAATAAAAGAACTTATAGACATAAATAAATAATTAAGGGTTTCAATTGTGCATCCCACGCTAGGCATTGACTTAGGTGAAGTGCTGGGTTGAAATCACTTACAAGATTGGGGGCTCGTCACGAGATTTCTGAATTAGACATACCACTTGTGACAGTCTAATACAGTGTGTGAACTAACGGGGTACATAATCCCTTTTGGGCTACCACGCTGTTTTACACTGTGAAAAGCACCCCTCAATAGGAACGCTCTAAGGAATTGGTCTGTTTTGCAAAAATAAAATAAACTCCTGTAAGTCAGAAAGGAAATCAATATTTCCAGAATGGCGACCTTGGTAGAGATCAATATGGCTAAAGAGCACCTAATGCATAAATTATTTGTAAGGGGTGAATGGACAGAGCAGGATCAGAATGTGTGGTTGCAGGCAATCACAGAAAAGATCACTGCAACAGAGTTAGACATATGGCAAGATCAGTGTCCATTCCATGTGGCCCTGAGTGAACTGTATATGGCCCCTAAGGTAAAGGAAGAGCAAAGCAAGATTGCCAAAATAGCGGCATATCTGTACCTTCATATTGGAGCAATACAGGACAAATATGCTGAGGGCCAAGATCTGGCAAACGAGCAACTGTGGGCATTAGAAAAAGCCCAAACTGATCTGGACTCTGTAGAGCAGAGGCTGCAGAGGAGCCATGAATCAGAAAATGAAATTAGGAAGTATCTAACCAAAACAAAAGAAGATATGGGTATCCTGCAGCAGAAGGTAGAACAGGATACCAGAATGCTGGCCTTGCAGAAGGAGTACCAAGAAAGTTTGGGCTCTCTACTGCAGAGCCAGAAAAAGCTGGAACAGCAAATACATTTTAACAGGGCATGCACAGAGCAGGTAGTCACCCTGCAAAGCTGCCTATACAAAGAAAAAGAAGAGAATAATAAACTAATTCTGAAAGACCTGGACACCCAGGCAGAATTTGATGGAGAGCGCCAGAAATCTGGTGCGCTTCAAAGACAGAGGGATGACCTGGCTGCACAGATGCATACTCTTGCTCAGGAAAGGGACACCTTAGGCCAGGAAGTCTGTTATTTAAAAGAGAAGATAGAAGAAAATCACCTGGCCCTTCAGGGACTGGGTGACCTCCAAAAAGACCATGAAAAATTGTTAGAGCACACCAGGAGGGTGGAAGATGCTCTAGCAAGGAAGAACCAGGCCAGTATGGTCAGGACTCAGGAGGTAACCCTCCTGCAGCAAAAACTGGCTCAATACTTTAAAACAACACAGGAAGCACAGAGAGACAATGAGGCTCTCTGTGAGAAAAATGACAGGCTCCACAGACAGCAAGAGCAGTTGATAGAAACCAGCAAGGCCTTGAAAGAGGAACAGAAAGCTCAGGTTCTTGCATCACAACAGGGAGCAGGGAATGAGAGAGATGAGGTCCGCTGGGAAAGGGAAACACCTGAGCATAACCTCAGGAACCCTAGTACCAGAGGCCTTCATCTCTTCCAATCCCTGGACTCTACCATCCCCATGTCCACTGGCGCACATGAGCCATGGGCCACAGGGATGGCAGACTTCAATCCAATGAGGAATATGGGGCTCATAGGCCAGCACCTCCCAGCTAGGACAGTGGGGGGGTACTCATCAAATCCTGGGAGCAAGGAGGAATCAGAAGACTCCTCTGAGCGCTCAGGACACAGGAAACTAGGCCCCCGCATTCTGCCAACCATTCCCAGGCTCGCAGAATTCAGCCTAGAAGACCAGACGGGCACCTCTGGTAGCAGTGCCTCGGAGTCAGAGGAGGAATGGACCAGGGTTACCCAAAACAAAAAGGCCAATAAGGTAAAAAGGGCCTTGCTCAAGGATCCCCTAAAACAAATCAAAGCGATAAGGAGCGTCATCACACCCTATCATAAGAACGCTAAGTATTAAGTTTGGGAGCACTGAGAGCTCTTTGAACAGATGATGGAAACCTTCCATTTGAAGGACAGCAAAAGCTGTATTCAATATGTGAAATGGACCTTCTCTCCAGAATACTCCAGCTTCTTTGCAGGGCTGGAGGACCAAAATCATTCTAGATGGTCCACCTATAGGGGGCCATCTTGAAACAGTTTTCTGTACACAGAAATCCTCAGGAGGCTCGCAAGGCAGCCTACAACTTGCAATGTTGGGAAGATCAGGCCCCACAAGAATTTGTTCAGGAATTAAAGCATGCCTTTGTGCAGACCACCAGAAGGGTGCGCACTGACAGCAGAGAGTTTGTGAATACTTTCTTCCACGCTCTCCCCAAGTACATCATGACCCAGCTAGTGAGAGACTTTCACGAGAAAAGATCACTAGACTGGGTCACTGAACAGGCCACACGAACCTATGAGGTGCAAAAGCCCATAGAAAACAAAAGTACTCCAAAAAGCCCCAAACCAACCAGCACCCCTGCTGCTGCTAAGGTGGCAGAGGTGAAGGTTGCCCCCATTTTAGATTTGGAGATGGGAGGGCCTAAAAACCTGCCTGCATAGAATCAGAGCAATCCCAATCCCAGAAGGCCCTCGGGCCAATCACAGTCAGGGAGCCTGGGAGGCAACCCCACAAATGGGTCCCCAAACTCCCCAGACTACATAAGTCCCCGCTACAAGGGGAATAGACCCATCCTGGGTTATGTGTGGACTCCTCCAGCCCAAGGAGGGGGATCCAACCAAACAGCAGCTAACCCAGGAAACTGGCAGTAATTCCCCAAATCCTAGACAGAACTTCTTCCCCAGGTACCCGCAAAACTTTCAACCCCAGAACCATCCATCCTTCTTTCCCCAACTTCCTGAGCCCAGACAGCCTAATCCGGGAGAGGGGAGGCCAAGGGTGGAGGGGTACCCAAACTTCACTAACCCGGGGTATTTTGGGAGAAGGGATGGATACCCTTCCCGGGATCAGCCCAGGGGAGACAACAGAACCCCGTATCAGCTTGAGCGGGTGTCACAACTAGAGCGCCAGGTCCAAAACATGGCACAGGATCTGGGTGGCATGCTGAGGGCTCAACAGAACCCTCAGATGAGCATACCAGCGCAGAATGCCTCAAACTCTGAACCTGGTGCTCCAGAGCTGTGACGGGGAAGAACCCCGGCAACCCACCGGTTCTGAGGGAGGAGTCACAAGGGTAAGGGGGTGTAAAGCCTTGGAGGAAGCTTCCTTCCCCACTTGTCAAAAGCCCCTGGAAACCCAGGAAACGGAACCAAAATCTCCTGCCCCTGAAAGTCTGCAACCCAAGGAGCAGAGGAGGGTAGGAGAAACAAAGAGCCCAAACAGACCCATTTTGAGTAGGAGGTACAAATCTTCCAGTTTGAAGGAGAGGGGTCCTCAGAGGATCCTGGGAAAAGGATCTTCTCCTTCAGAGATGGGGTAAATCCTCCCAAAGAAAAATGGGTCCCAAAAGATTCAAATCCAGACTGGTTACATGTGGGGACTGAGCTAGCGCCGCCCTTCATCCAACCCCAGAACCAACAACATGAAAATCCCCAGGTTCAAACCCATCCTGGTGACTGCCTCCAAAAAGGGGGGGCACCCCAGAATCAGAACCAGGGGAACACAAAACTTCTCCCATATCTAGCTGTCACCTTTTCTTTTCAGATTCCCAAGACTCCAAACAGAATTCTGCCCAAATCACCTCTTTATCAGTGTCCAAAACCAAGAAATTAACCCACCAGTTGTCCAAAAATATACATTATCTGTGCCCCCTTTAGGAGAAGAAGGGAAGATTCTATGCCCCGGTCCAGATACAGGGGCAGTGTACAATTTTGGCACTGGTGGACACTGGATCCCAAGCTACCCTTCTGCCAAAAAAGCCCTTTGATAAACTGAATTCGGGAAGGGGGAGAATTACCAAATTCCTCATACTCCTCTTCCTGGACAACTTCAGAACTTCGACAGGAAGGAAATTCCCCTCGAGGGGACTGCGGATTTGGACATTAAAATTGGGCGACACAAGGTGAAGCACCCGGTCATAGTTGTAACTCCAGAGGGCACCCCTTATTTACAAGGGAATGAACGCCTGCGAAGGTTGTCGCCCCTAATACATTGTGTAAACAAGGTCCTCTGGACCCAGACTAGCCAACCAATAAAATTATAACAGAGTGTCAACCATGTTAGTTTAAACGGCACATGCCACATGGTTGAGCAAAAATCTGACCAAGTAGAATTTCACTTCCAAAATAATCAGATCCCAGACATGACAGTAAGAGAAGTAGGACAACAAACTGGTGATGGGGGATCCTCTCTATTTCTGAAAATCAACCTTCGTTCCAGTTTAAGGTGGCATTCCACACTGGAAGGAAATACTCTGACATTCTTTACAACTTCACAATCAGAAAATCCCACTCCTATAGTCCAGAAAGATGCAAAATCAGCTCAGAGCCTGGCTGATATCCAGAAAATTGGAGAGCAGTTGTTCATCCCTGTTCAGTTAAATGAAGGGAAGGACTCTGTTCTCGCCGAAGTGTGTGTGAACAACAGTAAGAGCGTCATCAGCGAGGCCATGTTCTGCAAACTCCCAAAAGATCCAGCCATTCCCACATTTAGACTGATCGACAAATGGGAAATGGATCTGTAAACAACCAATTCCAAACATCTCCTGCCAAGCCGGTGTATGTTCAAAATCTCCTTAGGCAACAACAGCATAGTCCATAATTGTTGGGTCGTGCGAGACGTCACTGCCGCCTTTTACTTAGGCGGTGACATTCTCAATCGCTTTGCCATTAGTTTGGACCTAATAAACTTCAAAGCTTGGTCCGATTAGCGGATAATCCCATGCGCTTGGATGACCCAGAGAAAGCATTTAGGTCAGCTCAACTGCTGCCTTATGCAGTGGAAATTCAGATTGCAGAGGAAGTCACCATCCCAGAAAGGACCTGACGATTCTCACTGAAAGTGAAAGTTAAAAGAGGACAGAAACTGGAAAACCCTGACACCTATATTCATCTAAATGCTTCTCTCCAACAGCAAGGGTTGGGGGTAAACCCAACACCACTAGTCAATATAGAAGATGACACCATTCCAATAGAGGTGGATAACAGCGACTTAAAGTGTATCACTCTAGCCGCAGGCACCATTATTGGAATGGCGGTTGATGACCAACATTTTTCCATAGATTTAGGCAATGAACTGTTAGGACCAATCCCCAAGGACTGTTTTGACAGTGATAGTGCTGACAATACAACACCAGACAGGATCTTTACCCGGCATGGGGGAACTTCCTGCCCTTATGGTAAGGAAGATGTGACTTGTGACTTCAGGAGGGATGAGGTGATATTCCAAGTCCGCGAGGACTGCCTTCCCCACCTGAAGCCACCAGTCCAAATCAGCACTTTGATCAGGGACTTCTCCACCCAGCTGGAGGAGGCCGCTGAGATAGCAAAACCGGAAGTCTTTCCAGGCTTCATGCAGATGGTTGAAGAGATAGTCAACCTAGCTGATGCCTGTAAGACTCTGGAGCAAAAGCAAAAATTGAGACAAGTTTTCTTGGATTTTCAAGATCTCTTTGCGGTGGACTAATATGACTGTAGTCGCAACGACATCCACACAACAACAATTCCCACGTACCCGGGCGTGACTCCAGTGTTTGCGAAGCAATAACGCTTGTCTCTCGCATCAATGGAGTCCCTTGCTGAAATAATTAAGAACCTTGAGTCCCGTGGGATAATCCGTCCAGTCCACAGCACCTTCAATAATCCGGTGCTGGGGATTTTGAAGCCAAACGGCCAGTGGAGACTCTGCGCCGACCTAAGGGAGCTCAACAAACGGGTCCATACTTCCCGATGGCCTCTTGCCTACATAGACCAAGGGCTGGCCCAGATCCAGGGGTCACAGGTATTCACTGAGATAGACCTGACCAATGGGTACTGGACTGTACCTGTCAGTAGGGAGGACCAATACAAGCTGGCCTTTACCTTCGGGGGCAGCAGTACACATGGACCCGGACTCCCTTCGGATACATCAACTCCGGCAATGAATTTAACATTTTTCTACATAAGGCCATGCCCGACCTGGGTGAAAGGGGTAACCTGGCCTATGTAGATGATGTTCTCATCAAAAGCTGAACTGTGGAGGAAAACATAGCAGAGATCCGTTATGTGCTGACACAGTTGAGGGATGCGGGAGCAAAACTTTCCTTTCAAAAGGCACAGTGGTGCAGAACCTGTGTCAATTTCTTGGGGCATGAGATTACTCCTCAGGTTTATCCAGGGGGAACACGTCATAGTGGAGACTCCACAACAGCCTCTGCAATATCTCCAAAGTGACAGAATCCAGGCCGGAAATGTGAGTAATTCCCAAATTACTTCCTGGATTCTGTCAATGCAACGCTTTCCTGTGGAGGTCAGATATGGCCAAAACAAGAAGATTCCCCTCGCGCAAGGTCTGGCTGACTTGCATGATTGTGCCAGAGAAAACTGTCTCGAGGACGAAAGTCTTAAAATCAAGGACAACATGGAGGCATACCTTAATTCCCCACACAAAGTCTTTGAAGAAGACAAGTGTGAGGGAATGCCCACTGTCTACGTGGATGGATGCTCCTACCATGTTGACAACAACGGGGAAAAATAACTTGTGGCCGGCGTAGGGAATGCATGGTTGAACTCTGCTGGGCACAAGATTGGTCCCCGAAGTAGTCAAGTGGCAGAGTTGATGGCTGTGCATCAAGCCATCCTCACTGCTGTCCAGCACCAACTCCACGAACTGGTCATAATCACAGACTCGGATTCTGTCCAGAACGGGTTCGTGGAGCACCTGGTTAGCTGGAAAACCAGAGGCATGCTATGTGCTAATAACAAACCATTGAGACATGGAAAATTAATTCAAAACATTGATGATCTGGTCACCTCGAATGGGATGACCATCTACTGGAAAAAGATCAAGGGGCATTCTAAAGTAGAGGGACTAGACAAAACTGGAAATGACCTAGCTGATCAGCTGGCCAAACCCGTAGCCATCCAAGGGGATCTACTAGAGATTGAGTCCCTGTTGGGGAAAATCCAGGTCACTGCTATTACTAGGTTCCAGACAAATGCTCACAATGAACTCTCAAATGCACAATGGAGTAACGAGACCCCGGATGTTGATTTGATTACAGCTCAAAAAGGGGATCCAATAATTGGTAAGTTTTATCAACACATTGAGGACCCTGAGAACTTTCCCCTGACGAATACCGATTACATTGGGAAAGAGGACCTCAGACTGTTGATGAAATGTCCAAAAATTTTCCGAATCCAAGACGGTTTGTTGGTAAGGAGATCCCTAGCTGGCCATGATCAGTGGGTGGTCCCTACCTCATTCCGAAGCCTGATGTTAAGTCACGCCCATGATGTAGCCACAGCCGTCATAGGGGGTTTCATGTAACACTTGAAATCTTAAAAGAGGTTGCATACTGGTCACACATGGGGCAGGACCTCGACCAATACTTGAAGGGGTGTCTTGCGTGTGCACAATTTCAGCCAACATCCCTCACACACAGTGCGCCTCTCCAAAAGAGGGGGATGACACTGCCATGGTCAGATTTGAAAGTCGATTTTATCGGGCCTGTGATTCGCTCCTCAAGGGGCAACAAGTACATATTGACCGTGACATGCTTGTTCACAAAATCGGTGGAATGTCTCCCGGCCCCAAATTTCAAGGCAGAAACAGCAGCTGCCCTGATGATCAACCACATCTTCTCGCATTTTGGACTACCCCAAAGGATCGAGTCAGACCGAGGTAGCCACTTCACTAGCCAAGTAATGATAAAGATGTTGGAGATACTTGGGGTCAAAAGGAAATTACACATTGCCTACAGACTAGCCTCTAGTGGTGCATTGGAGAGATACAACAAGACAATTGTGAGCATATTAAAAAAGTTTGTGGCAGATTCTGGGTCAAGTTGGGATATTTGATTACGCCTTGCCCTGATGGCCATCAGATCTACCCTTCATCTGCAACTAAAATGTCACCATTTGAGCTGATGACTGGACGAAGGATGGTGCTTCCCCAGCATCTGCTCTACACGACTCAAGAGCAGACCTTGATCAATGCCTCCACAACTCATGAGTATGTTGAAAATCTGAGAAAACACCTTCAACATGCTTTTGCCTATGCTCAGCGAAATCTAGAGAGATCTGCAGACAGCATGAAGATCCATTATGACTTTAAGACGACTAGAAAAGAATACCATGTAGGAGACCATGTCTACTTATACAATTTCCAAAGGAACCAGGCCAAACACCGCAAATGTTTGCCTAGCTGGAGGGGTCCTTTTGAAATTGTAGACAAAATCTCACCAGTCGCCTACAAAATCCGCATCCCCAAAGGCAGTTTGGCAGAGGGGGAAGATAAGTGGGTCCATATCAACCAACTGAAGTGTTGCCATCCTAGACACACTCTGCAGCAACTAGAGGATTCTCCTGGAACCCCAGATAGGGTCACTCCAGCTCCCTAGAATTCCAACCATTAATATTCCATCTATATAATCAATACATTGCCGATAGAAAAAAATTGTCCTGATTTGTCAAAATATATGCGTCCGCCCCACTACATAAATAGTGGTGGGGAAATGTCTACAAATATGCTTTTGCTTTGTCATCCTAGAATTTGAAACCATGGAGACTAAAACCAAGGAGGACCACCCAGGGACCGGAAGGAAAGATCCAAGGGGTCCGGGGTGTCGCTCCATACTCTCATCAGGAATTGGCAAGGAGAACTGGTCGATCCACCACTGATGGGAGAAGCTGATGAATTTTGACATTTGGATCAGAAAGAAAAGAAACAGATCATCCCAATCTCGTGACTTCCCTTGACGGACAGTCAAAGCTAAATCGTGAGGGGGGGCTTGTGGAATGCATTGACCCACTAGCACTGCCCTGTGACATCACTGTGTGCTGGTGGCACCAGAACCAACAAAATGGCTGCAAAAAGCCCCATGCGCGCTAAACCTCTGAGAATTGCGCAGTGAAACCAGAAAGTTGGCTGCCAATCTACTTTGCCTGTGTCAGTAGAGGAACAGGAGACCACACTGCTAAAACCTGTCATTGGGCTGCCCACAGAGGGAAAATGGAAACTACATGAAAGGCAGTGCTTCATTGCAAGGAAACCCAGAAGTGCTCTGAAGTCTGTTTTTCCTTGGTTGCTGAAATTACAAAATAATGTATTTATTTTACATTTTTAAATCGTTCACACAGCCCGCGGGCATCGAGGCACTGTTACAGGAATTGTTTTTATTTATTTAGTTGCGCAATCGTTTTTGTTTTAGTTGCGTATTCATAACGCGCTTAGACACCGAGGTTTCTAAGCGCGGACCCGGGGATCGAACCTGTGTTGCTTCGTGTCATCTTGCTTCCAAGGTGCGCACGTTGCCGCTGAGCTATCCTCCCGGGACAATAATGGTTCCCAAACAACAGAAAAGATCCAACATCCTTGCTGAGTGTTACCCATCACTTTATTTAAAGAATCCACATAACCACACATCGTCAGGAGAAGCAGAGTTCATCACAAGAATATCCACATTAAAAAAAAGGTGCTTGCCTGGGAAAATCTGTCAGATATGGGCGCAGTACCGCCGGCCGCCTGTATGAAAGCTGTCATTTAATTACCCTGGAAGCTTAAACTTGTACAGTAACATCAAATGGTTGAAATTAAGTGACTTGCTATCACAGCAATATAGGTTGCCACTATTTAATTTATATGTTTAAAAAGACTGGAATTGGAGATATGTTTGCCTGTTTTAAAAATTGTAACTTTAATTTCAACAAAGAACAATGTAACAATTCACTTTAAAGTAACCTGATTCAGCAAAACTTCAAAGAAGCTTCCCCCACTGGGAAACACACCACCCTTCTGCTTCTCATCAAAGGCCAGGAGCTTCCAGTCAGGTGTTAATGAAGAGGGGAGGAGATTTTGCTATGCTGCTCTGAGGAGAGACAAAAGACTCCCTTGATTGAAAAGATATGCAGATGCAACTGTCAACAGAAACTCCTGCCAGGGGAAAGAGGCCGGGATTGCTCTTGACCCGCCAAAACTTTGGAGGCAGGACAGACAGTTATGTGTATTCTTAAAGCACAAGAAAGTATATGTTTGAAAAGGACTGACAGAGGACTGTGCAAAATTGTAAAAATGTGTAAAAGGACAGTATTGTTAATATGAACATTCTGGTCAAGGTTTAAAACTACTCAGAACTCTGTGCTATGTTCAAGGACAAGACTACATAATGTGTGGTTTTGTAGCAATTGTGGTGATGCCAGAAACATGAAACTTCACATGATTACACCCAGATGTCATGCGCACATATGTGTAAAAATGTGGACAAATCTGACATTGGGTACCAGACCAAAAGTGTGAAAAATTGCCAAATCTAGACCCAAGCTCTCACCGTGACAGGGCTTGGATGAATACTTGCTCCAACAAATATCGGATATAAATATGCTATTGGTATTAAGGTTTTAAAATTGTAAATCTGTCTTGTATGAAAAATAGATTTCATGTGCAGAAACAAAGGGGAGGTACTCCCTGGATTACAAAATACAGCAACATCATGACACCAGGTTTTCTTCTCAAATCAGGGGAGAGGAAAGACCCTCACCAATAGAATCACTAGGGGTGTGCCTATTAGAAGTCAGCATACCCACCTATTTAGAAAATACATAAATGGAGATAGCTTAGGACCTAGACACATTCACCCACCATCTGATTGCTGATGAAGCACTTTGCAAGTGAAATCCATATTCCAGACTTCCAAAACCTTTGACATATTATATTGGGGTTTTAGACACAGTTATGAGAGGACAGTTCCCTTGTGAACAATCTTTAGCAGCTGCCGCTTTTCCAATTGAGAAGTCCACAAGTATTGTCATGGGCTGTTCTATGACCCTTTATGTAGAGCATGCTCTATTTGCCATTCTAGAGAAACCCAAGGGCACATTGACATCCCAAAGAGCTTCAGTTTATGAAGTAATGATTTGTAACCCAGCAATTAAAATGGAAAGATGCAAAATAGTGAACCCAGTCACATTTATAGCTGAACCCGTAGAAGAAGGTGATCATGTGCATGATTGTGGCAATTATGTTGAATTGTATGTTGATATACCCTGTGTGAAGGAGAATGCTTTAGTGCGAGGGGAGATTCTTTTTATTGATGGTTCTTTAAAAATTGTTCAGACTAGTGGGGAAAGGCATTCAGGTGCTGCAATAGTAAGATGCAGATTAAATGGAGAATTTGAGGTGGTAGCAATTGGAAGGCTACGTCTCATTTTTCAGTGCAAGCAGCAGAATTAGTAGCGCTTATTGTCGCACTTGTGAAACATGAAAGGCAGGAAGTGACGGTGTACAGTGACTCCGCCTACATGACATATATCAACCGTACTTGCAGGGTTGGCACGTTGGAAGAGGAGGGACTACCTTCGCACAGATGGCTCTCCAGTGCAGCATGCGTCCTTATTGGAGAGACTCATTAAGGCACTATGTCAGATCTTGCTTCTTCCTGGCACAGAGGCAGCACAAACGCCTCCCTCCCCATTGGGTCTTGGCACCTGGGAGAGATCAACACAGGCCACCTTGACCCTTCGGGGAAAGAGGGTTAGGGTCCGTTGAGTGGAGAGGCAGGGGAGGTTAGGAACACTGGGAAGAGGGTTAGGTAGAATTTGTGGATGGGTTTGGGGGTGGTTAGGGTCACATGCTCCTCAGCTCCTGCTCCTGGATCTGGAGTTCTCCGCCCTTACGTTCCTGCACTCTCACATTCACACCAAATGCCAGAAGTTGACCAGGGCCTTTGTGTTGGAGCCCTAAACCAGGAAATAGAACGCCTGGTTCTTTACACAACACGTATTTTCTCTGTAACCCTCTGCATTAACTATTGTAAGGCTTAGACACGAATCCCCACATTACACCATGCAGGTTTTCGACTCTGCATTACTTCATGAAGAAGCAACTGGGACAATCACACTAACCCCCCATTCAATACGTGTCCCCTTAACAAGGAAAAAAACATAAATACACTTAGCTTTGGTTTTCTGTTCAAGTCCTGTGTCTTTTCGGGCCTTTTCGTGTTGGCTGGCCACAGCAGCACTCTCAACCTCATTAGACACTTGAAGGAGCAAGGATTATGTCAATACGGGCATGCATACACATGCGTGAGTGTGTCTAGGGTTAATGCTTCAAAGTTAGTTACTCCGCATAGCGGATTCACTGTTCCGGTGCATGCAATAATACACTTGTTTAGAACACAATCGAGTGCTATTAGTTCTGTCTCATGCTGGGTTAATTCAAGAGTGCCATGCGTTTCCCGTTCATCTCGTTCGCGGTTCCTGAGTGCAAGTAACTTCAGGACATGGTTCCATAAGAGCAGCGCCCTTCGGTACTGTGGAGCTGACTGCGCGCGTAAGAATGAAAGCGCACTTATCTGAAATGGTACGTGGGGCCTGGGGCGTGTCTACAGGCGGCGGGCGGGTGCCCCGCGGAGTTTTGCCAACGGGAGCTCTGGCATTGCACGTCCTTCCTCTCTGCTGGTCGGAATTGCGAGCCCCGTCCTTCGGGCTCGGCTTGCGCACGCGCGTTGGTGCGGGCGTGGCCGAGGGGCATGGCAGTCCTCACTCCAGCAGGCCCGTGTTGCAAACGGCCTGCTGGGAATTGTAGTACTCGGGCTGTTCTCCGTTCCAGGGCCATAGTTCTGCAAAAGGGATGGAGAACACGCCTGGAGTACTGGGTGGAAGGCTTTCTGCACCCTATAAGGGCGGCTACCACCCTCTTTGCCCCTTCACCAGCCCTAACCCTGACAGTACTCCCCCTCCCTCCTACAGGCCCGGGCTTGGAAGGATTCCTTAGGTGGAATTGGCGGAGGAGCTGAGGAGCATGGATATTTTCTGCGGGCTCCCAGGACCGGTCCTCGGGACCGTAGCCCTCCCGGTCTACCAGGTAATACAATTTCTTTTGTCTGATACGTGAGTCAAGGGTGGCTCGGACCTCAAACTCAGGATGTCCGTTTACTTGGATAGGTGGAGGCTTCTTGGTTTTTAAGGAGGCAGGGGCCGGTTTGAGCAAGGCGATGTGAAATACCGGATGTATTTTCATGTGTGGAGGTAGAGTCAATTTCACAGCAACTGGACCAATTAGTGCCTTTATCGGGAATGGGCCTATGAAACGGGGCACAAATTTACACGACCCCTGAAGGTGGAGATGTCGCGTAGAGAGCCATACTTTGTCCCCAACTTGATACTGTGGACCTGGTCATCTTTTTTTATCGGCTTGGTGTTTGTAGGCTCTTTTAGCTGCATCTAAATTGTTTCGAACTGATTGCCAAACGTTTTCTAGATGCTTCTTTTTTTCTGCTGCTGCTGGTACTTCTGGTATGCTTGCTAGAGCAGGGGTCACCAAACGGTCGATCGCGGGCGACTAGTAGCTCGCCTGAGCCTCTACAGTAGCCCGCGCTGGAAATACTGAAAAAGAAATACTTTTTTAAGTTAAATATTTCAATGCTGTGTTTTTGCAGTTATTCTCCTTAACCAAGATCCGAACCCTGGACGTCCCAATTGCAGGCGGGGAGCTTGATTGCTGTGGCACATGGAGCTGCTTGTAAATTACCTGACAGATGTCAGTATCACATTCTGCTTCTGCAGGCCGCCTGCAGTACCAGAGTTGGCCTTGTGCGCTCCCGACACTGTCTTGCTTAAGCAAGCTGCACTTGTTTGCATAGCTCTCAACTCACCCGCTTTTGGCGGGTGTCACCCGCCTTGAAAGCAGATGAATCACCCGCCAAGTCCTTCATACGCCCATTCACTTCTATGGGCCTCTCACCCGCCAAAAAGAAAATCGGGTGTTTTCACCCGCCTTGCTGAAAAAAAAGGTTGAGAGCTATGTGTTTGCCAGAGATGTCAGAGGGGTTGGGGCAGGATCAGAATCATTGTGACCACGCAATGAAAATATCACAGTAGCACTGCTGCTCTCCTGGAAATGTTCAAAATAATATTTTAAAAACGGTGCAATTTCTTTCATGTGGCTTCTTTCCAAACTCCACACTGTACATTTCCACTTTAAAAATCACTTCCATGACACAGGTACACCCACTTTTAGTACATTAAGCGAACCATAGACATGCTGTACAGTAGAAGCTTACCAGGGTAGCTCAGCAGGTTGACAGACCGATGCTGAGATGTTATATATGCAAAACGAAATGCGGTACCATATCATACCATAAGTGTTTCAAGGCGTGACGAGGCAAGGGAGGGGGAATAGAGAGAAGACAGACAATGATCCTACTAGGCCGGGCGTCATTCAGATCGCGCAAGTGCATGGGAAGGGGGAAGGAGGAAAGTGCGGCGGCGAGGGGAAGGGGACAGTGCAGTACATGGGATAATAAATAACAATCAGTAGCGTCCGGCCAGCTGGTGGCAAGTGCAAGGGTAGTGCAGACATCAGGTGTCAAGTGCTAGTGGTGGAACTGTTGGGGTACAGACCAGTCCCTAAGTGCGGGGGGTTGCCAGGAAGGCAGTGCAGGTGTGTGACTGAGGGGGGGCTGGGCATGAGAGCAGGAGGGGTTGCCAGGTGACCAGTGCAGATGACCAGTGCAGTTTCAGTATCGGCCAGGAAGTCAGCAGGCGAGAGGAGGAGAAAAGGCAGAAGCAGAGAGAAAGGTTTTGAGGTGCTTCCGGAACCGGAGATGATTCTTCTCAAGTTTCAGGGAGACAGGGAGGCTGTTTCAGAGGGAGGCCCCAGCCGAGGAAAGAGATCTACCACCAACTCGTGGCTTGGAGAAGTGACTGACCCTGAGGGAGTTGGAGGCGGATGAGAGAAGAGCTTGAGAAGGAAGATATTTTGGAAGAGAGAGAGCTGAAGGTATTGGGGCCCCAGGCGCCAGAAGGCCTTGTGGACCATACAGAGGGTTGTGAACTTAATCCTCGCAACCACTGGGAGCCAGTGCAGAGATTTCAGTCCTGGAGAGATACGATCCCTGGGCTTGAGGCCAAAGACAAGTCTCGCTGTCTTGTTCTGGATGAGTTGCAGAGGGCGGAGAGTAGAAGCAGGCAGATTTAGAAAGAGGCTGTTGCAGTAGTCCAGCCTAGAGAGAACCAGAGCTCTGGAGACATTGAGCACCTGGGGGAAGGAGAGGAAAGGACGAATGTCTCTGAGGAGGTGCAGCTGGTAGTGTGACTTCTTAGAGATGTCAGAGATGTGAGGAGAGAAGGAGAGTGTGGAGTCGAAGATGACCCCGAGGTTTTTAGCCTCACAGGTGGGAGCAGGAGGAGGGCCAAGGGAGGCCGGCCAGAAAGTGACAGGAAAGGAGGGAGCAGGTGTTCCAATGAGGAGAATCTTGGTCTTACTGGTATTAAGGCAGAGATCATTGGCGGCACGCCACTCCTGGGTGGGGGACAGGCAGTCAGAGATGAGGGAGGGAGAAGAGGTGGCTGAGGGTAGCCTGAAAGTGAGCTGAGTGTCGTCCGCATAACACTGGAATCATAGAAAAAGTGCTATAAAATGTGTTTGGCCAGGGTATGGGTTGGGCTGGTTCCTTGCTTATATTCAGGATGGAGGTGGGGATATTTCTGCCCCTGTAGTGAAAATCAAAAGTTGGCACCCATGAACCCACAGTTTAATTTCCTAAAAACTGCTGTCAGCACAACTGAAGCATTTATTTGTGATTAACCAGTTTGACAAGCATATAACATCTTTATAAATATAACCTGTGCTAAAACACAGAGGGACACACAAATAACAGAGTATGTGTGGTGCCTGTCGAAAAAAACATTTAAAAGAAAACTGGTGAACGCAAGCAGCATTTTTACAATTTGGAAATTACTTTTGTTTTTTTATGGAAGTGTGAAATGCACATTTGGAAAACAATAGTATGTCTAGCATGTAGAAAGCCTGCATAAAACGCAAAGGAAGGGCACAAAAATTACAGGATATTTGTGTGGTAGTCCAACAAATATCTGTCTTTTTGAGACAGCTACAAATAAAAATTAATGAAACAAAGAGGTTTTTGAAGTTCTTAATATAATTGTGAAGGCATATGTTATTCCATCTTTTTATAGAGAGAAAATAATTGGGCCAAAAAAATATTGGTAAAAATTCAGAGGTTTATAAATAACCCCACCCCGATATCACACGCTAGTAGCTCTCCACTGTTGGCCTCCACTACAAGTAGCTCTAGCTAACGTAAAGGTTGGAGACCCCTGTGCTAGAGGAACTGGTTGAAAACGGGGATGATACCCGTGTACACTGTAGAAGGGTGTCATCTTGGTGGATGTATGTACTGTGTTGTTGTATGCTAGTTCGGCAAGCCAAATGATGTCAGCCCAGCTTTCTTCTCTGCCCAGGGTGAGGCACCTGAGGTATTGCTCGAGGGTCTGGTTCAATCTCTCAGTTTGCCCATCGGTTTCTGGGTGGTAACTGGTGGAGAGCCGTATGTCCATACCTACTGATTTGCAGAACGCTTGCCAGAACTTCGACGTAAACTGCGGCCCTCGATCGGAGACAACGTTGTAAGGCAGTCCATGAAGGCAGATAACATGCTGTAAAAACAAATCCGCCAGTGAGCTAGCTGATGGGGTCCCTTTACAGGGTATAAAATGTGCCATTTTGGTGAGGTAGTCTACCACGACAAGAATAGCTGTAAACCCTCGACTCAGGTGTAGGTCCACGATCAAGTCCATTGACACAGAGTGCCACGGGGTAGGTGGTGTTGGTAATGGCTGTAAGGATCCGATTGGTTTTTGAGGGTCTGATTTATTTCTAAGGCATACCTCGCACCTAGCGTTATATAGTTGAACGTCCTTGTGCAGGGTTGGCCACCAAAAGTGACGCTTGACTAACTCGATGGTTTTCACTTTTCCAGGGTGGCCCACGAATAGAGAGTCGTGACACCATTTAATGGCTTGTTGACGAAGCCGTGCTGTGGGCAAGTACAGTGCCGAATTATAGAAGGGTAATCCATCCCTTATTGTCTGATCTTTATTCTGGGTTGCCCATCGGGCTAGTTGTTGTGCTGACATTGCCTTTCTGATGTTGTCAAAGATAGCATCCATTGCTACACTTCCAATGACACGACTCGGGTCAACCATGGGCTTGGGCTCTTCCGCTCTTGTTTCTGACTGGTCGAGGTCTGGTTCCGGATACCGTAAAAGTACATCTGCTTTTCGTTTTTCGGCTCCTGGGCGATAGGTTACAACAAAGTCATATTCTGAGAATTGCATCGCCCATCTTAGTTGCCTGGGGCTGAAAGCTTTGGCCGATTTTAGGAACTGTAGATTCCGATGATCCGTGTAAATTGACACTGTATGCTGAGCTCCCAAGAGATAATGTCGCCACTCGTCGAACGCAGTTTTTATGGATAGTAGTTCTTTATCTTCTATGGCATAGTTCTGTTCTGCAGGTAACAACATCTGAGAGTAATAGGCGACCAGATGTAGTTGTCCGTTATCACTCCTTTGGGATAAAATGGCCCTGACTGCATAGCTTGATGCATCTGTTTCGACGATGTAGGGTCTGGCTGGATCGGGATGCTGTAGAACTGGAGTGGTGACAAATGCCCTTTTCAGAGCCTGGAAGCCTACCTCAGCATTCTCATCCCAATGAAATGGTACCCCATTCCGTAACAGTCTGGTAATGGGCTGCACCTTCTTTGCAAACCCGTCTATAAAGTGACAATAAAAATTGGCAAAGCCGAGAACGGATTGAATATACTTTACAGACTTTGAAGAAGGCCAGTCTATGATAGACTGTACTTTTTTCTTGTCCATGGTGACTCCTTGGGGTGACAAAATGAATCCAATAAATTCAACTGTGGTCTGATGGAATTCACATTTTTCTAATTTGGCGTACAGGTGGTGTTCCCGCAGTCTCTGCGGGACTGCCCGGACGTGGTTTTGGTGTTCTTCCAGATTCTGAGAATAAGTCAGAATGTCGTCGATATAGACTACAGCGAATACGTCCAGGTACCTGCGCAGTACTTCGTCTAGGAAGTGCTGGAATGCCGCTGGGGCATTGCAGAGCCCGAACGGCATGACCTGATATTCATACAGGCCGAACTTGGTCCGAAAGGCTGTTTTCCACTCGTCCCCGTTGCGTACCCTTACCAGATGGTAGGCTCCTCGAAGGTCCAGCTTCGTATATATTGTTGACCCTCGCACCTGGTCCGGCAGTACCGGCATCAAAGGCAGGGGATATTGGTTCTTGATGGTTATTTTGTTAATCGCCCTGTAATCAATACATGTTCTTAGGTCTCCTGTCTTCTTCGGAACGAAGAACAAGGGGGAGGAAACTAGGGACGTGGAGTGCCGAATGAAGCCGTTCACCAAATTGGTTTCTATGTAGTCCTTCAAATACCAGTTCTCAGCCTCTGTGAGAGCATATATACGACTGCAGGGAAGCAAAGCACCTGCTTCCAGGTCGATCCAACAGTCAAATGGCCGGTGTGGACGCAAGGTCTCAGCTGCTGCTTTGCTGAAAACATCCTGGTACTCTTCATACTCGTTGGGCAATTCCATAAGTACCCTTCCTCCCATGTAGTGTGAAACAGACTGTGGCACGGACACTAGGCAGTGTGTTTGGCAATGGGTGGAGCAAAATTCGATCAAACTGGTGTTCCAGTCCACGGTTGGATTGTGGAGTCTCAGCCAGGTTAGCCCCAAGATGAACCCAAACTGTGGGGCTGCTATCACATCGAAACCGATGACTTCCTGGTACATTGCACCACACTCCAAATGTAGAGGTTCAGTTTGCTGAGTCACAGGTCCCAAGACCAATGGCGATCCATCCACGGACTTCACTTCCTCCGGAAGTGCCTTAGTACTCAGCGGCAGTCCCAGCTTCCGGGCCACTTGAGTGTCCACAAAGTTGCCCGTGGCGCCTGAATCCACCATTAAGGTTACTGGAACTCGCTTTCCCTGCCAATATAAGTAACCGGTCACGGTTATGTGAGCCGCCTGAGTAGTGTGCACGTTTGCCAACATCTGTGGGGTGTTTTCTGCTCCGCTCACTCCTGCCACCCTCACGGGCGAGCTTTCTCGTTTCCCAAAGGCCCTGCTTTTGCTGGTTTGTTGGGACATTCTCGCACAAAGTGGCCTGCTTTCCCACAGTAAAGACATAACTTGTCTCTTCGCCTCTTGTCCTTCTCCTCCTCGGTCAGAGACCCCGAACTGTACCGATCTGCATCGGTTCATCTGCCCCTTTCTCTGCGACTCTGGTGGATCTTTGTTGATCTAGTCTCACTATCGGTTTGTTCTCCCACCGTCGCCTGTCCTGACGCCACTCGCTCTGTCTCTGATCCAACCTGTGGGCGAGATCTATCATAGTTGAACAGGTTTCTGGTTGCGGGTCCACCTGAGCCACAAGATCTTTTAGGTCCTCCCTTAGGCCTTGATAGAACAAAGCCATTCTTTTTTCTTGTGGCCAATCTTTTTCCATGGCCAACCGATTGAAAGCCGTAACGTAGGAGACCAAGTCTTTACTTCCCTATTTTAGTGTCAGTAGTTCTTTGTCCTTGAGTAAGGTTGCTGCCCTGCGGTTGAATATCTTGCCGAACTCCTCAAGAAATGTGTCCCAGCTATATAGCAAGGCATCGTCCTTGCGGACTAGGGGCGTGGCCAACGACGCTGCATCCCCAGTTAGATAAGAGATCACAAATGCTGTTTTGGCCTGTGCTGTCCGGAACACAGCTGGCTTGGTTAGGAAATGCAATTGACATTGCATAATAAACTGGTTGAAGTTCTGGGGATCGCCATGATATCTTTCTGGTGCAGCCAGGGGTAACGGCGGTTTCGTGGCTAATTGTACCTGAACCGGAACTGGCGGGGGTGCTCTGGGTAATGGGGTTGCTTGGGCCTGATTCTGGATTGTTAAGGTATGCATCTGACCTGCCAAGTTCTGATAATCCTGCCTAGTTGCTGCCAACTCGGCCTTTAATTCTTGGAGGAGGGTTACCACGTCTGCCATGGTTGTGCTGCCTGGGCACCCGATAAATACTTGTGCTCGCAATTCTGTCAGATCTTGCTTCTTCCTGGCGCAGAGGCAGCACATACGCCTCCCTCCCTGTTGGGTCTTGGCACCTGGGAGAGATCAACACAGGCCACCTTGACCCTTTGGGGAAAGAGGGTTAGGGTCTGTTGAGTGGATAGGCAGGGATGGTTAGGAACACCGGGAAGAGAGTTAGGTAGAGGTTGTGGATGGGTTTGGGGGTGGGTAGGGTCACATGCTCCTCAGCTCCTGCTCCTGAATCTGGAGTTCTCCGCCCCTACGTTCCTGCACTCTCATGCAAAATGGAAATAGAACACCTGGTTCTTTACACAACACGTGTTTTCTCTGTAAACCTGTGCATTAACTCATGTAATGCTTAGACACAAATCTCCACATTACACCATGCAGGTTTTCTTTTTTTTTTTAAACGTATTTTATTAGTTTTTTGGTGAGGAAATACGTGCAATACAACATGAAATTAAACAGTGATTCAAACAAAGGAGGAAATGGTGAAGGGGGGAACAGAAAAGAGGGAAGGAACGGACAAAACAACAACAGTCTTCATGTAATAGCAAACTTTTCGGTAGATGGATGGGTCAAGGCCAGTGTCCCAGTGTTTCAGGAAGCAGGGGAGGTCGCAAACAGGGTCTGTCCGTTCGGGCTAGGTGCAGGGAGTTAGTGTCGGTATGATGCTATGGGATTTCAGGGGGGCTTGTAGTCGGCGCTGAAGCGTATGTCTCTGAGGAGGGCCTTCCAGGATTCCAAGGTGCCACTCTCTGTTTCGCCGCTTGACGTGGTTCCTTCTTGCCAGGCTCTGGTTTCGGCTGCCGTCCATCTCTCCATCTCTTTGAGCCAGCGTTCATGCCTAGGGCCCGATGGCGTCTTCCAAGCCATCGCAATTGTTCTCTTAGCCAGGATGCATGAGATGTCCATTAATCTAACAGCATGTTTGAAATTGCTGGGTCTGGGGTACTTCCCCAGTAGGCACTCGCCGGGAGTCCATTCGTACCTCCGCATTTCGGCGTCCATGCAAGTCTGTTTGGCTTTGGACCATACTGTCATCGCCCAAGTGCAAGTCCAAAACATGTGGATCATGTCTGCATTATCATTCCCACACCATGGGCATGAAGGGGAGGATGACTTGTTGAAGGAGGCGACCCTATGTGGGGTCATGGATGTCCTATACAGGACATTCAACTGAATCTGGCCGAATCTAGCATTCCTAGACACTTTTTTGGGAAATATTAACACTCTTTCCCATTCTTTATCCGTGATCGGGGTCTCGAGGTCTGCTTCCCATCTCGCCCTCAGAGCTTCGCCTTTAGGGTTGGGTTTATCACATAGTCTGTTATAGAGCCTGGAGACTGGTCTCCAGCCATCCGTGAGGTCGTGCATTTCTTGTAGTAGAGGGTCAGGGGAGGGCTCCTCCGGCCAGCCGTTCCATTGTTTCTTGGCGGTCTGCTTGAGGCGGTGGTACCAGAGAAACTGGCCCGGGGGTATCCCTTCGATGGCCTTTAGAGATTCAAAGTCCCTGAATTCCCCGTCCGCAAACATGTCACCCCATGTGTATATGCCGGCTTCTTCCCACCTCCTTGCTGTGGAGAGGTCTGCCTCCGTTCGGCAGGTGTCTGCCAAGATAGGGTTATCCGGAGAGTACGGGTGTTTCACTCGCCTGATGTAGCAGGACATGGCCCATATCCTCCTACCTAGGTCAATCACTTGTAAGGTGGCCGGGGATTGCCGTGTGGGGTGCCATAGGGTTTCCTTGGGGATCACGTTGCCGGGGATTGCCTCAGTAGTTCCGTTTCAGCTGAAGGTTCGTCCGAGAGCCATTTCGTTATGTGGCTTAACTGGGCAGCCAGGTGGAGATCTGGTAGCTTTATTCCCCCCTCTTTATGTGGCAGGGAAAGGATGGATACCGACAGTTTGTGTCTGTGAGGTCCCCACAGGAAGTCCTTGATGATTGCCTCCAGTTTCTTGAAGAAGGGCGGTCGGACATAGTGACAAATATTCACAAAGAAGTATAGGAATCGGGGGAGTATGATCATCTTGACTATCGCTGCTCTGCCTACCATAGCCAGTGGGAGCTTGGACCAGAATTTTATAGAGCGTCTGAGACTCGTGGTGGCGACTTCTGTGTTGTGTTCATGCGTGAGTAGCGGGGTGTGGCTCACGTTGATCCCTAGGTACCGGAACTTGACCAGTTGCCACCCTATTCCTAGAGCCGGGAGATCGCTTTCTGATATGCCGCATAGGCCCGCCAGAGGGAATGCGGAGGACTTGCTTCTGCTGAATCTGATCCCCGAGTACTTTGCGTAATTGTCGAGCACCTCCAGTGCTGTTGGTGCGTTGACCTCGGAGTTTCTTAGGTATAGGAGAACGTCGTCCGCATAAAGAGATATTATGTGGTTTACATTGCCCACCTTGATGCCAGCGTCGAAGAGCTGCTGCCTGAAGTATAATGCGATCGGCTCCAGGCCCAGTATGTACAGCATGGGCAATAGCGGGCACCCCTGTCTCGTTCCCCTTTGTATTTCCCAGCCTGCTGATACCATTCTTCCTGTTTTCACTCTTGCCATTGGGGAATTGTAGAGGACCTCAATCCACCTGATGAAGCCCCCTCCGAAGCCGAATCTCCTCAAGACCTCCCTAATCCATTCCCAATATATGGAGTCGAAGGCCTTGATAGCGTAGAGCGACAACACCGCCAGGTCTTCATCTCTTTCGTATGTTTCGGCCATTACATGTTGTAACCTCCTAAGGTTAGCTGTGGTGTTGCGCCCAGGCACAAATCCGTTCTGGTCCTCATGGACAATGGATCCCACCACTCTGGCCAATTTGCCAGCTAATATGGATGTGAGAATCTTAGCATCATAGTTTAGCATGGCCAGAGGGCGATAGGACTCACAGTCGGTGGGTGATTTGTGTGGCTTGAGCATGGGAACGATTATGGTCTCTTTCATGGTGTTGGGGAGGACCCCGTTCGTGTATGCCTCCTGGTAGACTTTGTGAAGAACTGGGGTGAGGATGGGCTCGTACGTTTTGTAGAACTCAGGTGGGAGGCCGTCGCTGCCGGGGGCTTTGCTGTTAGAGAGGGACCTGATTGCCCCTTGCACATCCTCAAGAGTGATCTCCATCTCCAGTTCCTCTCTCTGCTCGGCTGATATTTGGGGGAGTTCTATCTCCTCAAGTGTTTCTATAATGTCTTCCGTAGGAATTTGTGCCTCATGGGCATACAATTTGGAGTAGAATCTGGCAAATGCGTCGTTGATCCCCAGCTGTGTCGTGTGGGATGTCCCATCGGCGTCCAGTATCTCCATTGGGAGGTGCTTGGGGTGTTCTCGCTTGCAGAGCCAGGCCAGTATTCTCCCTGGTTTGTCCGATTCCTTGTGGGATCTGATGGTGTATGTGGTGAAATCGAATTTCTCCAGTCTTTCCCAAGCTTGTTGACATTCTGCTCGAGCTTCCTTCAATTTGTTCTCGGCCTCTGTGGAGTTGTCGTGGGTGGACTCTAGTCGGGAGATCTCTGCTTCTTGTGCTTCGAGTGTTGTCTTTAATTGCCTACGAATTCCGCCGGCTCTCGATATAATTTCTCCTCTGGTCACCACCTTCATAGCTTCCCATAATGTGCTCCAGGAGGATACCGACCCCATGTTGATTTCCAGGTAATCTACCAGTTTTCCGGCGAGGTCTTCCCTGAACTCAGGGTCTTCAAGTGCCGGAGTCGGCATCCTCCACATAGGGATCGGGGGTCTGGGTCCCTTCAGTTGCCATAGCATGGTTAGTGGGGAATGGTCGGAGATCGTTCTCCCCAAATATTCTGTGGCTGCGGCTCGTGGGGCGAGCTCCTTGTTGATGAACAGATAGTCAATTCTAGTATGGACTCCGTGCGGAGCTGAGTAGTGGGAGTAGGTCCTCTCGACTGGGTGGTGTTCCCCCCAGATGTCCACCAGGTTGAGCTGCTCCAGAGTTTCCTTCAGGGCCCGGGGTGCGAGGTTGCTCGGGTGGGGGGGGGCAGCGATCTGTCCATGCTTGCGTCAGCGACGCAGTTGAAGTCGCCTCCCCATATAAAGGTGCGGTCCCGGTGGTGAGTCAGCTTTGCGATCATTGTGGTGAGGTACGCCGGTATCCCGTGATGTGGGAAGTATGAGTTGACCAGGCAAACCGGGGTCTGTTCCATTGTGCCCCAAATCACTACATATCTCCCTTCTTTGTCTATCTCACACCCCTCCATCTGGAAGGGCACATCCGGGCTTATCCATGTTAGCACCCCTCTCACGTATTTGGAGTAGGGGGACCCTCTCACAGTCCCAGCCCATCGGTCTACAATCTTGGACATGGCCTCCGTCGCGAGGTGGGTTTCTTGAAGCAGTGCAATCGAGACTTTCTTCCTTTTGAGATAGGATTGTATGCGATTACGTCTGAGGTATGAGCCCATGCCCCTCACATTCCATGTCATCACGGTAAGCTGTGCCGCCATCGGGTCTGAGTTTCGGGTCTGGCACGGGACTCCGTCCCTAGGGTTTGGCTCTGCTTTAGTCCGCAGTGAGTGGGTTGTAAGGGAGATACCACTGGCTCCCGAGCTCCCGGGTCAAGTCCTGGGCCCATCCCGGTCTTTGTTAGCGAGAGAAATTTGAAGACTGTACAACTAGTGAAACTAATAACAAAACTCAAACTGGTGCGCCCAGCGACTACAACATTGTCGCGGTGCTCAGGCGCTCTCGAGCCGTCGAAGCCCATCCGGGAGTCAGGCGCGAGCTGGGTCAGGTGGGTGCCTGGACCGACTGGATTCTACGCTGGGGGTGGGGCTAGGGCCTGGCGGCAGAGCCGAGAGAGGCCGTTTCCGTATAATAAACTGAGATTGGATTACCTTCTGTTTTCCGGCGTCTTTTTTGCTGGTTCTTACTGTTGCTTGAGGGTTACGTGTTGTGAGATCCGAGGGGGTTAGGCCTCAGTCCGTGAATTGTCCTTGCCATCAGCCAGGTTATTATCCTCTAGCCAAATATTGGCTGCGTCTGGATTGTCGAGGAATACCACTCTCTCCTTATAGATGACCCTGAGGCGCGACGGGTATAGTAGTCTGTATTTTAGGTTCAGTTGGCGGAGCCTAGCTTTTATCGGGACAAATGAATTTCTCTCTCTTTGCACCTTCTGTGTATAGTCTGGGTAAATGGAAATTTTGGAGTCCCCTCTTTCGATGGGGCCACCCTCCCTGGATCGCCTTAAGATAGTTTCTCTGTCCTGAAAGTTCAGTATCTTAGCAATTATTGGTCTGGGGTGCGATCCCGGGGGGGGGGGGGCGCCTCTGGAGCGACCTGTGGGCCCTTTCGACCGAGAATCCCTGTGTCAATTTGCCGGCCCCAATTTCTTGCAGCAGAAGGGTTTCGACGAAGGATGTGGTGTTTGCCCCTTCACTTCCCTCTGGGACACCTAAGATCCTAATGTTGCCCCGTCTGGCCCGGCCTTCGGCCTCTTCCGCCCTCTCCTCCAGGAAGGCGACTTTCCTCCTCAGGTGGGCGACTTCAGACTTTATAGTTGTGGTGGCCGCAGATGTCTCCTCTGTTGATTGTTCAACGGTCGTTACCCTCTCAGCTAAGTTGCGAGCGTCCTGGCGAATTAGTTGGATGTCTATTTTGAATTCGTCGATCTTGGAGTCTATGTGCGTTTTTAGTGAAGCTATGGCTTCAAGTATCTGAGAGTGATTATCGGCGGCCACCCCTTCGCTCGTCTGGGTGATTTCAGAGGGACTGGCCCTGGATTGAGTGGGGGTCTTCACCTTGGTGGAAACAAAGGAGTCCATGGTGGCAGCTCTGGTTTTGTTCTTGTCGGCCATCTTGAGGTGGTGGTTGGGGATGTCTTGGGCCTCAGGAGCTAGGTGGCATACGGGGTTGCTAGCGAGGCCCTCTTCCGATGCTGGGCTTGGGGCCCAAGACGGTATTTTGCCAGCCCCCGGACCTGGGCGTGCAGCCCCCTGGGGTGGATATTAGAAGAATAGGGATATGCGGGGGGCCCCTTTCTCAAGTGTTGCGAGGTCTCACGCACCTTGTCTTGTGGGGCCGGACCGGTGGAGTGTCCCCCGTCACGTCTGTCTTCTCCTTCTGTGCATCGGGTGCTGGGCGATCTTTGCCGGGATCAGATCTGGCACCGTCCCGGTGAGACAAGCCGCAGTGCAGTCGGTTGCGACTCGGGATTTGGTTTGTCGATGTGCCTTTGTCCACGATCGCCCAGCCGCGGAGGTGTTCGCCGTCCCGGAGCTTGGTGCCCCTCAGTGGGCCGTGCGGAACTACGGCGGGGCCCACGTGGTGCGCTTCCTCAGCGCATGTGATCCGGCCCGGGTGACCCCGCGCTGTGCGGTGGGAGGGCGACCGGGCTGCAGGCTTTGTGTTGGTGCCAGTTGGGCGGCCCCCGCGGGGGTCGTTCTCCTTGTCGTGCCTTCGCTTTGCCCCTCCAGGCCTGGGAGTCCATTGGGGGAGGGGTTCCCCTCAGAGGCTCCGCTATGCGGTGCTAGGCGCCATCTTGGATTCAATCGGAGCGGAGCGGGGGAGAGCCGTTTTAGGGCCACGGTAATGTCTAGGAGGTCCGATTCAGTGGGCCCAATGGTGGTTCAGATACAGGTCCGCTTCCCACAACAGCACGTTCTTCTCCGAGGGCTGGAGCTTCACATGAGCCGGAGAAAAGGATCAGGAAACGGCGTCTTGGCCGGAGCTCGGCAGATCAGCTACCGCTCGCCATCGGTGCCAAGCCACGCCCCCACACCATGCAGGTTTTCAACTCTGCATTACTTCATGCAGAAGCAACTGGGACAATCACACTAACCCCCCATGCAATACTTGTCCCCATAACAAGGAAAAAACCGTAAATACACTTAGCTTCGGTTTTCTGTTCAAGTCCTGTGTCTTTTCGGGCCTTTTCGTGTTGGCTGGCCACAGCAGCGCTCTCAACCTCGTTAGACACTGCAAGGAGCAAGGATTATGTCAATACGGGCGTGCATACACATGCGTGAGTCTGTCTAGGGTTAATGCTTCAAAGTTAGTTACTCTGCATAGCGGATAATACACTTGTTTAGAACACAATCGAGTGCTATTAGTTCTGTCTCATGCTGGGTTAATACAAGAGCGCAATGCGTTTCCCGTTCATCTTGTTTGCGGTTCCTGAGTGCAAGTAACTTCAGGACCTGGTTCCATAAGAGCAGCGCCCTTCGGTACTGCGAGCTGACTGCGCGTGTAGGATGAAAGCGCACTTATCTGAAATGGTACGCGGGGCCTGGGGTGTGTCTACAGACAGCGGGTGGGTGCCCCGTGGATGTTTGCCAACGGGAGCTCTGGTGTTGCACGTCCTTACTCTCTGCTGGTCGGAATTGCAAGCTGCGTCCTTCGGGCGTGGCTCGCGCATGCGCGTTGGTGTGGGCGTGGCCGGGGGGCATGGCGGTCCTCACTCTAGCAGGCCTGTGTTGCACACAGCCTGCTGGGAATTGTAGTACTCGGGCTGTTCTCCATCCCAGGGCCATAGTTCTGCAAAAGGGATGGAGAACACGCCTGGAGTACTGGGTGGAAGGCTTTCTGAACCCTGTAAGGGCAGCTACCACCCTTCTTGCCCCTTCACCAGCCCTAACCCTGACACACTACAACCCCCAGTAGCCAGAGCAGACGTAAAATGTGCAGCACATACTAAGCGAACAGATTTCATCTCTTGTGGAAATGAAACCACAGACATAAAAGCCATAAGGGTTGCATATTCACCAGAAATGTCGAGGTTTGATACTGAGAGTGTTAAAGAGAATTCAGTTACAACTATGTTAGTGCAAGAGGGGTTTAAGTAGTCAATAACCCAATTAATAGAGATCAGGGAAGCACACCACAGAAAGAGCAAGAACTGTGGAAACGAAGGGGATGTTCTTTATCCCCCACGGAAGCTCTGTGCTGACAGGACAGCACTGGAAAGCCAGTGATGCCAGTAACTTTATTAAAAGTTGCGCTTGAACAGCTGCATTACCCTACACATGTAACTAGAGAAAGTCTTACTGCTAATATTACAGAAGACTGGTTTATTCCTAATTTGTCGGAACATGTTGCACTATTTATGGTGAATTCCATCATGTGTCAAAGGTTTACTGCTGGGCATACACTGAAAATGATCAGAGGAGTAATACCTCGACCAAATGGTCCATTTCAGCATTTAGATATCGACTATGTCGATATGCTGCAGACATGTAATAGATATAGGTATCTATTTGTGGTGTGTCCCTTTTCTAGGTGGATCAAAGCAGCTCTGGGTACACACCCTGATGCCACTTGCACAGCAAAGATTTTAGTGTGTGAAGTATTCCCAAGGTGGGGTGGGTGTGAAGTACTAAGATCCAATAAAGGTCCACATTTTGTCAATGAACTATTCAAACAAATAGGGCTTTTATTAAGTATATTGCACAAGTTCTCTTCTGTTTATCACCCGCAAGCGAACGAGATATGTGGGAGACTCAACGGCCTCCTCAAAGAAAGGATTGCCAAGATTAAATTGACTTTGAAAAATGGATGGCTGTATTGCCTACCCCTGGCCTTATATGCCCTTCGGAATCAGACAGAATAGCACCACCACCTCACCCCGCATGAGCTAGTTACAAGGCATCGAATTAAAACACCCCTTACACCTCTGTCTAGGATGAGGAGTGATGCCCAGAGTGTAGTCAAAACTTTAGGTGATGAGATGCATGATTATTTGACATTTATGACTACCAGTATTTCTTTCAATTCAGATCAAGTCAAGCACCAGGGGGAAGGTCTAGGAACATGGAAGAAGATAATTCACCGACCAATACAAGTGAACTATTACCACCACCTACGTTATATGTTGGGGACCTAGTCCTGGTCAAGAATTTCACCAGGAAGTGGCATGAGCTTCGATTTAATGGCCCATTCTGTTTTGAAGAAGTGTCCCCATCAGCTTGACTGCACCTAAACGACATGAAGATTTATAAAGGTGAGACCCTCCCTCCCACCGCTGCTGATCCAGAATCAAGACAAGAAGAAGAATTTCCGCGTGTGCAGACTCGATCAATGAAGAAGGATGATAAAGCAACGAGTGATTAAAACATACTTTATTTGGAGTGAAATTCGATATATTTTTTAGCAGGAAGTGCATGGACTAGCAGAGAATTCCACAAGTTTTGAAATGAACTTTTAGAAATATATTGAAGCAGAGAATAATGCATCAGAGATATGCCTAAACGTCAGTTCTTGATCAGAATTTGGAAAAGAGATCAGTATCCGAATTCATTTCGTGGAGAATATTTGTTTTAAGTGATAAAAACACATGATTCCTGCCGACAGTGAAGTTCATTGGCTTGTGGTTGCTGTCTTTGTGTTCATACTTCAATATTACCATGATCTTGTTAAAAGAGACGTTAATATTGACACCTTTTTACATGATCCTAAAAATGGTCCAGTGATAAGTAGACTCCTTATTGCTATAATTGAACAAATTGTACAGTTGCATACATAATAGAAACTTGATGATTGTATTAAAAATGATTAATGAAGAAGATGGCATGATCATAGAGAGTGAACAAGTTCAGCAAGCAGTAGGATAGCATGAGGAATGGTTGCCCAGATAAATATTTGTATGATTGTTCTCATTGTCTTTCTGTTCCTTATCTTTCACGGTCTCTCATCTTAATGTTTCTACTAAAGAAAGAGCTCTATGAAAATGAATAATGGCAAATTCCTTGATCTCTATATGTATTTTGGGAGACATAAAAGAGACAAAGAGTAAGATAATGAAGGGATAAATACATATCTAAATATTACAGCTCACCTAAGTAATAACATGTGGTATGAACACATGAAAAAGGTGGGGGAAGAGCATCTGATGAGAGTTGTTATGTCTGCTCTCTCATCCCTTATGCCATGAATACAGTATGGACTTTCATTTCGAAGGAGGTTTCAGCACACAATACCCCAGCCATCTTACAGAATGTACTACCCAAGGACAGTTTCAAGGAAGTTGGGAGACCTTGCGATGGAGATCAAAATGGTTGTTTCCATTCCAGGATGACTATATCCAAACCACACAAATGGAGAAGGAGCCTGGATGGAAGAACAAGATCCGTGTATATCCTGCTGCAGGGCAGGATGAGGTGATCATTGAAAAAATGTAGAGAATGAATTGTCCTGACGTGACAGAAATAGCAGGATCACTTGGATGTTGGGAACAAACTCAAATGTTGATCTATGGACGGGTGCATTCCAAGAAAGGATGGGAAGAATGGTGTCCTGTGCAGCTCATCTTCTGAAGACGGACTACATGTAAGAAGTGCAGAAAGTGAATGATGGATGCTTAAATTCATGGGCCAAGCATTCCAAACTATTGACATGGGTTGAAGATGAATTGGGCCCAGTAGTTGTAATCCCATTGGTTAATGCGACACTATGCTTCCGAAGACACGGAAATACCCATGTGGGATATAACAAAGAATGCAAGACCGCAATTGATGTCCCCAGAATGGGAGAAGGAACAGCTGTCCTTATGGATCGTCATTGGGCTTGTGGATCTAGAGCCTATAGGAAGTTGGCCAAGAATTGGGGCAGAGTATGTTCCCTAATGCTCATTCATGTTCCTGCATTAGTGATTCCTCAGAGTAACCTAAACATTGGTGAATTTCCAAAGGTAGATGACCATTTGTGAAAGAGAAGACCACTTAAACTCATACGGACGTAAAGAGAAAATTATTTCTCAGCCAAATCGATAAGAGCATATGAAACCATTCCTGATGAGCACAAGTTGTTCAGTAAGACTGCTATGATAATGAAAGCTATATTCATGCCTGGAATTCAGACAGTAGCGAACGTCAAATGGTTGCAAATCACCAGATGGGAGCTTCTGCAGACAAGCAATGCTACCATAAAGGGATTCAACACCATTATAGAAAAGCTGAGGGCCATACGACTGATGACCCTCCAGAATCGATATGTCCTTGATGTGATCACAGCAATGGAAGGAGGAGTTTGGGCCAAAATCGAGCCATCATGTTGTACGTTCATACCTTCTCAGGATTACCTGAATGGAACCTTGACAGAAACCATAACGTTGTTGACAGACCTGCATGCAAAGATGGAAGACGAGACAGATGACATTGAAGATGACAGCTGGTCTGCCTCCCTGTTCTCGTGGATTCCACAGTGGTTGGCAAATATATTTTAGTTTCTTGGAGTAATACTGGTTTTAGTAATATTTGGATTCTGTGTAGTCAGGATGGTAATTGCCCAATGCAAGAAAACGGCAAAGAAGGTGGTAGGGATGAAGGTCATGATCAATGTCAAACCTGAACCAAACACTAAGGAGCTGACTGATGAAGCTGTCAGGAAATACATATAAACCAGCATCGTAGCCCCTGAGGGAATGAAGTTCCTATATCTAAAGAATCATACGAAGTAAGTGGGATGATGGGTCTGTTGTACCCCGAATGGACAATGTAACTACATGACCTGGAGTGTAGATAAACATGTCAAATCAGCAGGCACCCTGAGGGAGGTGATGAAGATATGCACACCAAAGAAACATTTCTTTAAGAGAAAATACCAGGATGTGGAAACAATTGAGGAGGTGGTCGAGGAGTTGACCAGAGGGGGGAAAATAGAGGAGCAGCTGCATGCCTCTGCAGGAAACCCTGCCCCCTTACCTCCCATATTTTGGAGACCTCAGATCGTACCGTGTTTGACACCTGCAGTTGTGCCAATATCGCAATGTGTGATCAAAAGAAGATACCGTTGAGACACCCTACCGAATGTGTCACTGAAGTGATGACAACCTAAGGGAGGAACTCCCTGAAGGAATATGAAAAAGAGCAAAGAAAGAAGCTAGTGATCTCACAAGAGACATCTACGACGTCCCGAGATACTGGCTGAAGAGGATGTATGGATCGTACAGAAACTAATGGCGAAGTAAATAATCAAGAGAACCTTTAAATAGGAAAAAGAAGATTACATGTGCACAAAGTGCTGCAGAGAATCAACCATTCAATAATTGTACTAGCACTGAAATGCAAGTAGACTAAGTCATCATAGAAGCTGGCTATACGTAGTGAATAAAATGCAGGCAAAGCCGCCATTATATAGAAGCTGGACATCGGTATCATGAATTTAGTAAGCCAGGATCCATGAAGAGGGAAGGGAAAACTGTGTTGCAGCAAGATTAAGCTGAATCGTGGAGCTGCATGGTGAGATTGTCTGGCCTGGAGTCAAGACTGAAGCAGTCAAGGTCAGCTATCTATTCTGTAAAGGAGCAAACATACGAAGGATGAATCATCCTTTGTTAAGGTGCAAAGAAAGAACACCAATAGTGCCAAGTTGAATTCATTTAAAACCTGCAAAATGGACAAAATGGTGGTCTCCTGTCACGTGAACCAAGGATGAAAATAGAGTTCGGACTTGGAGTCCCAGAACAGGATAGGGAGTGCCCACACTCCCATGTATTCTGAAGACAAGGATACTTTTGCAAGGCCAAGTTCAAAGACAATCTTCATTGCAGAAGGCTTGGGTGACGAGAGTTGCTGGGCTAATTGGGTGGAGAGTCATGCCCCATCTGCACCTGGATTTGGGCTAACATGCTGCTAAGTGAACCGAATGTTCCAGACGTGGAACTTGCGTGCCAACCAATTGGATGTTCCCCTAAGCCAATCCTGACCTTTAGTAGGTTTTTCATCATTTGCCATGTAGTATGACATCACCTCTGACGTATTTTTGATATATAACCTTTGTTTTGCGAAAAGATCGCTGAGAGAAATCGAGCATACGTCCGTTGATGTTCGTTGTAACTCCCTGTTTTAGATAATTGTTAATAAAACAGTACTTTGCCATCTTAATGAGTTGGTTGAGTTATTTGGACTTGGAGTTATTCTGTGGGATCCCATCCATTACATGCACGTTCCTAAAGGGCCTTAAGCTCACTCTTGTAAATATGTTAAGACGGGTAGCTAAAAAGTACAACATCAGTGCAGTGAAGCCAACTGCACTGATTCACTATGGACTCAACTGTGAGTATGTCAAATGCTCTGCATTTAACAAGGTGCTGATAATAAACACCTTACAACCATTCCAGCATCCTGTGTTGATCTGGCCACCACACACATTCTTAGCACCCGTGTAGGAAACTACACATGTGCTAAGAGGTTGGGGTGAGAGGGAAGGGAAGGACTAGCAGGGAAGGGAAAGGGGTGCTGGCTAGAAGCACCCAGGCTGCTCGGAATGCAGATTTGTGTCGGACAAGATAGCTGATTGGCCAGTGCTCCCTTCCAGGGCGCTAATGGTGTTTTTTAAAATGCATTTTCCTTCCTTGTGTTTTTGTAGGTCTTGGCAGCGCTACTGTAAATGCAACAGTGAGGTGTGGAGTGCAGTAAAGGAAGGTATGGTGTTTGAATAGTGGGGGGTGTTGAAAATGGCATTGTGCATGGGGTGGGGGGTTGTAGCAAGGTGCAGGGGACATACGTACGCTACTTTTTTTACACTTTGACCACTGCCTAGGACTGTCATATGTGCTCACTGGGTTACAGATCTGTGCAGAAGGCTCATTTAAGAACCAAGATGTTTAACTCTGTGTGAACTGTTTGGCTTGCAAGTCACACACAGATGTCTGCAGCATGCAGGCTATCCCACTGAGCTATCTTACAGCAGACCTCTATAGGAAGTATGTTAACAGGCTTAATTAGCAACATGAGATTTTAATATCTGGTTTATAGGTTACCCAGGAGGACTCTCTGCAACAGACACATTAGCCTACTGGGCTGTTTGCTAAATTTGGTTGTGTGGTGGAAACGGGGGGAAGGAGTAGGGGTGATGAGAGGAGGAAGAATGAGTGGGTTTCAAAAGAATAAAGCGAAGATGGCGTTAAAGGTCAACGAAGACAGATGGAAGATGAGACAGATGACAGCTGGTTTGCCTCTTTGTTTTCATGGACTCCACAGTGGTTGGCAAATATATGTAAGGTTCTTGGAGTAATACTGGTGTTACTAATGTTTGGATTCTGTGTAGTCAGGATGGTGATTGCCCAATGCAAGAAAACGGCAAAGAAGGTGGTAGGGATGAAGATCATGATTAATGCCCAACCTAAACCAAACATCAAGGAGCTGACTGATGATGCTGTCAGGAAATACATAGGGGCAAGCATTGTAGCACCTGAGTGAACAAAGTTCCTGTATCCAAAGAATCATAAGAAGTATGTGGGACGATGGGTCTATTGTACCCCGTATGGACAATGTAACTACATGACCTGGAGTGTAGATGAACATGGCAAATCAGCAGGCACCCTGAGGGGGGTGATGAAGATATGGACAACAAAGAAATACTTCTTAAAGAGAAAATACCAGTATCTGGAAATGATTGAGGAGGTGGTTGAGGACTCGGACAGAAGGGGGAATGTAGAGGAGCATCTGCATGCCTCTGCAGGAAACCCTGCCCACCTACCTCCCATATGTTGGAGACCTGAGATCGTGCCATGTTTGACACCAGCAGTTGTGCCAATACCGCAGATTCTGTTCGAAAGAAGATACCCATTGAGACAACTGTACCAAATGTATCCCCAAAGCGAGGACAACCTAAGGGAGGAAAGTCCTGAAAGAATATCAAAAAGAGCAAAGAAAGAAGCTAGTGACATCACAAGAGACATATATGATGTCCCGGGATACTGGCTGAAGAGGATATATGGATCCTACAAAAACTACAGAAACTAATGACAAAGTAAAGAATCAAGTAAACTTTTAAATACGAAAAAGAAGATTACACATGCACAAAGTGCTGCAGATGAATCAACTGTTCAATAATTGTACAGACGCTGAAACGGAAGTAGACAAAGTCATCATAGAAGCTGGCTTTATGTAGTGAATAGAATGCAGGTAAAGCCACCATTGTATGGACGCTGGACACCGTTATCATGAATTTAGTAAGCTAAGACGCATGAAGAGGAAAGGGAAAACTATGCTGCAGCAAGAATAACCTGAATCGTGGAGCTGCATGGCGAGATTGTCTGGCCTGGAGTCAAGACTGAAGCAGCTATGGTCAGCTATCTATTCTGGAAAGGAGTGAACGTGCAAAGGATGAATCATCCCTTCTTAAGGTGCAAAGAAAGAACACCAAGCGTGTCAAGTTTAATTCATTTAAGGCATTTAAAACCTGCAAAATGGACCAAATCGTGGTCTCCTGTCACGTGAGCCAAGGATGAAAATTAAGGTCGGACTTGGATTCCCAGAAACCGATAGTGAGTGCTCTCACTCTCATGTATTCTGAAGACAAGGATACTTTTGTAAGGCGGCCAAGTTCAAAAACAATCTTCATGGCAGAAGCCATGGGTAATGAAATATGCCGGGCTAATTGGGTGGAAGATAGTGTCATGCCCCATCTCCTTGCACTTGAGTCTGGGCTTACATGCTGCTAAGTACACCAAATGTTCCAGACATGGCACAAGCATGGCAACCAATTTTAGTGGACCTTATAGTTTGAAAACCAATGAGAAACGGTGTATCTAATGTTTCTGAAGATGACATGTTTTAGAGGTAGGCATACATTGTCCACCTGGCAGTGGGCAGCCAATTACAATCCTTGTTCCTATAGAAAATATACTTAGATGTTCCCCTTAAGCCAATCCGGACCCTTATTAGGTTTTTCATTATTTGCCACATAGTATGACATCACCTCTGACGTATTTTTGATATATTTTGATATATAAACTATGTATAAACTATGTTTTGCGAAAAGATCACGAGAGAACCTGAGCGTACGTCCGTTGATGTTTGTTGTAAACTCCCTGTTTAGATAATTGCTAATAAAACAGTACTTTGCAATCTTCCTGAGTTGGTTCGGTTATTTGGACTTGGAGTTATTCGGTGTGATCCCATCCATTACATATGCACGTTCCTAAATGTCCCTAAGCTCACATGTACAACAGTTTTACATATCTGGCATCCATAATTTCCCATGATGCACGAAATTGATATGCCTATTTTAGACTTGGCTGGACACAACTATGACTGTGCTCAACTCCTGCCAAGGACATCTCCAAGCATCAATGTCTGGTCCTTTATCGTTTTGCTGAATTTATGCCAATTTGTTTTGTGCTTAACACCATTAGAAAATATATATTCTCTTATTTTATGGTGCCAAGATAATACAGCTGGTCTCTCAAATTAGGTTGTATGATACATTTTGTACCCTCTTCCATAAGAACATAGATACATGTATCTAAGCTTCTATTAATTGTCTGAGCTTATCTCAATCTTGTCTGATTCATATTACCAATTCCATTTTTAACCTAACAAACCTCATTATCTCGCTGCAAGATGCTGCCAAAAACGGCCTTCAAGTGCATCAGCCCCTCTTTCTTGTCTGAAAACTCTTGGCATGGGTTATAGTTCTCCACCCACCTGGCCTAGGACTGGACCAATTTTACATTTGAATGTTCTGACTAAAATATATTTTTGTTTGACACTGTGCCTTTCTTCAGGGATCTATATTCTTCATTTATTTCAGCATTTCTCACTTTGTATCCGTTATTTATAATCTATCCTTGTGCACTTATAGTGTTTGTGTGATATTAAAGCACCCTTCATTTCCTGTGGCAGCCCAACCCAAATGTGTGCAGTGCCATGTGCACTTTTTACTTTTGATAAAGGCAATCTAATCCTAAATTTCTACAATGATGGACAGCAGAGTGACCTATTTCATCTGCCTATCATTTTATTTATCTTCAGTTGACAGGGAGATATTGGTACCTCCTATACATTACCCCCTCTGGTTGATGCTCGACCAGTATTCAATATTCAACCACTACCCGACCTTGTACCCAGTGTCCACCCTCCCAGTGTACCTATGCATCCCTATCTCAGAACCCTCCCCCCCCATAATGCAATGCTCTATCTCAACATGGGAAGTATCATAAAAGATACTTTTAAAGAACCAACCATATTGTATTCTCCTAATCTAAGATATTTATGTATCCCCTTTTTGTCAAAGGTTATTGCATATGTTTGCCCCCTTTTAATCCTTGTATGCACGTATCCCCAAACAGTAACATTGGTTGCTCCCATCTGGTTCCCACCCGTTACCCAAATAAATGTTAAAATAACATGCATAGCAAGTGATTTCGGCCACCACGAGAATCCACCAGCCCATTTTTTACTGTTCCTGCCATTTACAACACTTTTATTCATATATATATGAATGATGATCAATGCGCATGTATTTATGTCATTCTACTTGTGCACGTGCACAACTTGCATAGAGGGTCCATAATGGGGAGATGGCAATATACCTGTGAGTGTGCCTTATTACTCTCTTGGCGCAGGTTTTATTTTATTTTAGTTCTGGAAGGTTGGTATTTGACATCGTACCACACTTTCTTTTGCATATAACATATTAATGTTTACATATATCATAGTAAGGTGCTATATAGCCCGCCACTGCTTTTGTACTTTGCATTTGCAGGGCTTACCTTACTCTATGCATGTGTGGTTCCTTCCTTCTTTCCAACGGTTATTATTATTATTTTTTAATAATATTTTACCTCCCATTTTGACCATTTAGGTTTCCACGAGGTATTTGCCATCTCTTTGATTTGTTCCCTCCTTGATGTATTTTGTGGCGCTTGCGGCAACAATCAAATCTGTAAATTGTCACTTGATGTTAAGCACATTATTTAATGTACTTATTTGAGACTACTAAGGTTGACATGAGGTAAACTTGGTCACTACAATATGGTCGACTGCTTTCTCTTCACATTAGAGTAACGTTTTGAACGAGACATTCTATACATTGCAACCATACCGTTTGAATGGTGTTTTAAGGAGTCCTTTGTCTGTGTTTGCCCTACTATCGTGAACAAGCGGTCAGTTGATCGCGAAACGCGTCGTTGTAACCTTCAGGTTCTCCTTTGAAATGCACTTTTTACTAATAAAGATTTGGTGCTGCCTGATTTTTGCCATGAAGCCCTTTATTTGCTAAGGACTGGATTCACTAGACTTGGCTGCTCTTGGGAGTGCATTCCGCAGGTTTTGCCCTCTTTCGGGCTTAATTTTCGTTTGAAAAAAAAGAAATACACATATATATATATATATATATATATATATATATATGTATATATATATATATATATATATATATATATATATATATATATATATGTATATATATATATATATATATTCACTAAAAAAAACTTTGTTAACGGAATGTTATGGTTCCAAGTAAAACCGAAAAACCCTTGAAATTCACCAGTTATGGTAAGGTAAGCAACCATAACTTGCGCCACCATTGTGCACTGCTAAGACTAACACCCAGGACATTAAAGATGACAGGCTTCCCCTATGTATATGTTTCATGTGATGTGACTGGACCCCAAGGAAATTACTGTAAGAACATACTTGAAGGATAAGTCTACAAATATAGTACCTTTTCAATTTTTAGTTCCGTACTGTTACTGAAGAAAACCATGTGCCTAGATATGTCAGTAAGGGAAAAAAGGGGGAGCCAGACATGTGTTGTCATCAGTGATGTCATCAATGACATTTGTGATGTCATCTTTAATGTCCTGGGGGGTTTTCGGTTTTACTTGGAACCATAACGTCCCGTTAACAAAGTTTTCTTTAGTGAATTTCATAGGTTTTTAGTAGCACAATTTAACCATAACGTCCCTTTAACAATATTTTTTACTGAATTTCATAGATTTCTGGTAGTGGCACGTAACCATAATGTAAACGAACATCTGACTTCACTGCACACCTTCCGAAGAATGCCACATGACCATACGCTGGCGCACAGCACGGTGACGTGTCTGAAAAGCCGTACACACTTCACAATAAGATCTGTGCCTCGTGGAGAGTGTGGAAGTACATTTTGTACTGCTGTAGGAACTTGCAACTTCAACATTTCCCTTGCACAACTCCAACACCGATTCGTACGCAGCCTTTAACAATCTAGTACACAGTACATACTTTTAGCAAAACTGCTATTTATCTTAAAACGACATCAGCTAAGGGCATCCCTCCTCCCCAAGTAACAGCACCACTGCTGTAATAAAAGAGCATGAGAAACACTGCCCCTAGCTTACAAATAACACACGCACAACATTTTCCCCCGTCCACCTACCCCGCCATATTACTGTTTGGTGCCTCTTTCCTCAGTTCCGTCCGCAACTTTCGTTCTTAGCTGTCCTCCCAAAACAAAGCCATCCATAAACAAAATAAATGTTCCTTTATGATCCACCTTTCACAGGTAAAAAATGGAACTAAATAAAAACGCATAGACTCCATCTACTTTATATTTCGCAGTAAAGTACATAGACGCAATAAGATTTTCCAACATTTCCATTTGCAGTTTGTGTTATGCTAATGGGAATATTGTAGAGTTCATCCTCTGTTCCAGGGACTGGAACGGTGGATAAAGGGCCATCAGGCCAAGTTATCAGCCCAATCGAAGCGAGAATGCATAACGAGGTCTCTGGATCATTACCTACCCTTCCACCCCTAATGGGGGATGAATGCCATTAACAATCTAGATTTCCAAAGCAGTAACCTGTGCTACTAAAAAAGATTATTTTTTTTGTCCTAAACTGGGACGCCTCGGACATCCGGGTTTAGGAAAGAAAATCCTTTTCCAAGATGGCCACCATAGAAAGGGAAGGCGGGTGTACCATACAGGGCCCTTCTTCGCTTTCCATTGCAGCCTGCAAAAAGCAAAAAGGAAACCCTGGGACGATATTACCATGAGCACATTTTTCTTCCCTTTCAAATGTATCCTAATGTGCAAAAACTTTATCACAAAGCCAGTCCCCAGTGGACATGGGCCCTCATTAGGACCCTGGTGTTAAGGGGTTAACGGCGCCATAAAAGGTGTTGGTGCCGTTAAACCCTTAATGCCTTACTACGAGGTCCCTTTGCGGGACCCGACCTTAACGGCTGGTCTAGACCAGCCGTTAAAGTAGGGGCCCGCAAAGGGACTCTCGAGGTAAGTACGGTACCGCAATTTGCGGTACCGTACCTACTGCCTTCCCCATTCCCATTATGCCCTATGGGGCAAAAATGGGAATGGGGAAGGGCCATGGTGGCAGGGGGAATTACCGCCCGCCAACCTTGGAATGGGGTGGTAATTCCCCATTCCGCCATGGCGGACTCCGGCATCGACCATGGTGCTATTAGCACCATGGTTTTCCGCCAGAGTCCTAATGAGGGCCATGGCCACTTTAATCCTATTTTTTTGTCCCTTCTAGTAATGGCCAGCAGCCACATTGTCCGGATCATGACCTTATACCATGACCTCGACATTCTGCCCACTGCCCATGGCTACAGCCTACCCCTCAGTGACTGAACCTGTACCACTATTTTTTTTTAACTACATTATGACACTTGTCAAATACGAAAAAACTGCCACATCTCAAACACCATGCTTTTCGGGTGTTGCCAATCAGCCTTACGCAAATTTACTGTAAATCCACCCAGATTATTTTTTTAAAACTGTCAAAAGAATACACAAATGATTCGTCATATTAGGTGTGCACAAAATCCCAACAAACTTTGTAAACTCATTCGCAATCACGTCAGAAGTATTTCAACCATCAGCATTAACCCTCACCTCACCCACACATTATTTCATAAGTTTCACAAGTGCAACGGTCAGAGAATATTATTATCCTGAGGGTTCAACCCTGTATTTTTTTACAAACGTTGATCTATCGCAAACATTTTCAGTGCACCTTATCTAATTTTTCCTCTTTTAGAAACATACGAAATCTGACAGCAGAGCGTGTCCATCTTGTGCTTATCTTGTCCATTGCTGCATCTGGCTAAGATGAATTGCCCTGACGTCACTAAATCATATGGCCCGCCCCTGACCCTCACATAACCAACCCTAGTGATATTCAACACCTTTGTTGATTACGTTCCTCTCCAGCATAGCCAAATGCGCCCATAAGCACCTACGTGCCGTGACGCAGAACCTGAAAATAAACACACATTGACTTACAACATAGCATATCACAATTAGAAATAATAAACCGGTTTTGTAAAGAAAACAGTAACACTTTACAATTTGTTAAGTACTTTTATTTCACAATAAAATGTCCGAGAACATCAGACTATTCCCATATGCAAGCAAATTGCAAAATTGTTTCTGCGCTTGTGATGGAAAATGTTAATCGGGAGGCACACGTTGTTCTTTTCCCATACACAAAGTATTCTTTTCGATAAATGAACCGCTTCGGTCGCACAGTGAATTCCAGGGCGTCGGCATGAACTTGGGCCTAGACCACCATAAAAGATGTTATGTTACTCGTAAGTGCCAGTGCAGCGTATGGACACATGGGCCCTGCACGATCATCCCACATAATAGTCACGGTGATGCAGCCGTTCACCAGTACATGCACCTGGCGTGCAAAAAATCCATCACTTGGCATATGGAATCCATGGCAATCAAAGTAAGGCAGCATGTAACTATTTGGAAAACATAACAGAAAATATGTATCAATACCCACCCTTTATTACAGTACATCTATTGATTTCTTAATTCGGCATACAGTTTAAAGTAACGATTATTACACACAGCAAACAATTTCAAAAACGACAAAAAGAAAGTGGAAACTGATACACAAATCGATGTGGTCCTACATAACATTTTAAAGAAATATTAGCTTTGAACATGGGTGAATCTAGTGATAGTCTACAAAAGCTGAGATTCAGAACTCCCCCATAACTACAAAAAAATGACAACTACACAGAAAGATAGGACATCAGTTATATTGCCAAAATTAATGTTCAGGTAATAAAAAATTAAATCTCGTTCCGGTGTAGAGTTGTCAAAAGCAAACTTACACGATATTGACCGTCTCCATTCTCTTCGTGAAACTCAGACAGCAATGTGCTTGCACCAAAGAATCGTCATGAACGTGCCTTATAAACGTTTGGAATGCATAACCTTATCAAATTTGCCTTATTGCAAACTTCCACTCCCTGCATTCTTACTGAATATTCCCTTTTCGTTCAAGGTCAAAAAACAATTGACCCTTATGGGTTCAGTCCCATGCGTGGGCCTCCTCAGCTCGCAACCAAAAAAGCAAAGCCAGTGACCTTCACTCAGAATCCAAATACATTCTCACTTTGCAACAACATGGCTCAACGCATTCATGAGAACTGGTACTCCCATACACTTCCAGACCCCCTGTTTCCGTCAAACACTGCAGGTGGCTGCCTCCGATTTCAAACTCTAGGATGCCAGTCTGACTGCAATATTATTTAAAATACATTGTAACACAGACACATTAATTCTTTGCCTGTACTTTATGGGCATTATATTGAGCAACAACTTCAAATGTACCGTATGACTTTCGTGACAAAAAAACACCACTTTTTTTCTTCCTGCTGCCACATCCCATCCCAGCCTCATCAACCCTCACCTTCCAAGACAGTATTTGATCAATTTAACAAGTGCAATGTTGTGTTTTTTTATATGTTTTATCAGCGATGTCCGCAGACACCAAAACACGGATGAAAGATGACGGGCGCATCGGAACAATCTGACGCACTTCACGCTCTTCACCGTCCAATGAGTGAACGCGTAACATGTCCGCGGACATTACGCAAGCCCATTAGCCAATCATTATCTTGTCCGCGGAGCGAACAGGGAAGTGTGACCGCGGAGCGGACATAGATATCACAAATTTTTTGAGACATACTTTTTGGTCGTTTTAAAGGAAACTACTGGACAGATTGTCACCAAATTTACAAAAGCATGCTTTCAGGACCAAGCTCCTGCCGCAAATTTGGTGAAAATCCATCCAGCGGTTTGGGCTGTAGGCGTGCGCAAAGTTTTTCCCCCATTCAGTCTATGGGAAAAAAAGATGTTTTGGGACCACCCCCTATAACTTTTCCCCCCCTGGACCAAACATCACCAAACTCCAGGGGGGGTGAAGTTATAAGCTGCTCAAAAAGTGCTCTTCCTATGGAAATAGCAACTTAACCATAACTACACAGCCACTACCGTAAAACAAAAAGAAAGGAGGAGCGGATGAATCGCACTCCCGCGGGCCAGAGGCAAATGCCAAACTCCAAGGTGAATAATTAAAAAAACCACCATCTAAGAAGTACAAAGGGGGTATTTTATTAAATAAACAAAAACGAAGCTGTGCAAAAAAAAGGAGAAATGCACAGGAGGCAGCAAAATACAGACAGACAGAGGCAGGACGCCATGGGGCACGACCTGCAAACAACGCGTTTCGCACTCGACTGAGCGCTTGATCACGTAAGGGGGAGGAAGGAGGACAAGCATACATATCCCACATGGTGAATGGTCCTTCCACTCTGTTAGTTGGCTCAGTAATGCAGTGATAACACTGGCGGCCATGATGGAATGTACTAGGAAGCATGTAAATAAATGTGGACCAAATAAATAACAGAAAGCCATGTACATGGATGCATAGTGCAATAATGCCGGCGCCGAAATATGGCAATATGGCAAAAGCAAGAAAAGTAAAGCCGTCTGGTATACAATACATCAAATATATGTCAAAATGACAAAAGCACATGGAACATGCACAATCAGCAATAATAATGAGCACAAAGGCACTGCATGGCGAAAATGGTCCTCAAATTGAAATTAGATCATACATGCGAGTAAATGATAAGATGACAAATATTGGGAAAAATGGTCAAATACACAGACAATACGATGTTAAAGTATTAAAACCAAACAGTAGTAGGCAGTAAAAAAAATGACCAAAAAGAGGTGTGCATACAGGTGACATAAATGTTGAAAGCCCATACCAGAACAGACAGCAATGGTGGTTGGCAGGCTGTTAAAACCTCAAGTAAACAATTACTAAAGTGCAAGTGCAGGAGTGGAGAAAAAAGAAAAAATATTTTTTTCTTTTTCCTCACCATCAATAGAAGTGAGATATAAGAATGTCTCACAATAACAAGTCACATGGTAAAAAGCCAAAACCAAACCGGACCAAACGGCATAGTAATTATGCATGGTCCTGTATGGCATAGGGCACAACCCTACAGAGTTAGAAGCACATAGGGTTTAAAGAAACAATATGTAAGAGCACACCTCAATATAAAATTTACAACAATGTCATTCCATCATGAATGCCAACTGTGGCTGCTAATAGGTGAACTGGTCAGTGGTATAATCATGAATAGGGGCACAATATTAAAACACATACAAATATGGACAGTTCGGGCATAAAGTGCATAGGTAGCAAATAGCTAAGAGGAGAAATCTTCATGCTAAAGTGCAAGTGCAGAAAGAAAGCTCGAACAGTCCAGGCAGTCAAAAACAACAATGGCAATTGAGCAAAGCATATGTGCAAAAAAAGGGCCCAGAGGAAAACCATCAAATCAAAATGAAATTCATGAAATCAAATAAATAGGACCAACCACCTATATGCAGAAAGACAGAAATAAAACAGAGAGGAAAGGACCAAGAAAAAAATATATTCCTCCTAGGGTGTATAAGACAGAGAACTCCCCACAGATTGCAAAAGTGAGCAGCCAATTGTAGGCAAAAATAAAGAGTCTAAATGGATAAGATAAAACTGATCAAATCCAGGGCTAGAAAAATTCCTGCAGGAACAACAGTGAAAATTCATAAGAGCATAATCATGGAAGAAAAGAGGAGAGGCAAAGAAGAGCAAAATGAAGAAGAATACACAATAAAGAGAGAAATTAGGTCCCCAAAAAGGTATATAACTCCTCATCCACATTGTGACCCTTATGCGACGTGGTGTCAAAGTCCAGAATTAATCTTGTCTCAAGTTGTCTAAGTTTTAGGACACGATCCCCGCCTCTAGGATGTATGGGTACATGTGCCACTGCAAAGAAGGTTAATAAGTTTAAGTCATTCCCATGTTCCTGTTTAAAGTGTTTGGCCATTGGGTATGCCGGGTCCGAGTTCTTAATGGCTCTAAGATGTTGCAGAATACGAGCTTGATTTTGCAAGTTGTACTCCCATTGTACCATCTCATGCATGGGCAAGACAGGACGTACACCACAAAAGTAGCGTCGCAATTTATAGAATATTTTATCTTAAAAGGAATTGCGGTGACTGGATGTATGAATGACTTCAACACAGTGGCATGTGCGCAGACTTTACATTTCATGCATTTGGAAAATCCCATAAAGGAGACGGGTAGCCAGGTCATACTAGGTACATTCTTTTCAACGGGGGGCAAAAAACTGAACACCAGTTTATCTTTTAGCGATGGCACACGTTTAAAGGTCATAGTGGGACGTTTGGACAGTACAGAACTGAGATCATTGTCTGGAGTTAAGACACGATTTTACGTATGTCATTGGAGGCAGTGTCGAAAGAGATGATCAATCTAGGGTCATCATTGGTACTGGGTTTGACAGGTTTATTATCGTACAAAAGTTTGTCTCTAGACATGCCACGTGCTTTGGTGTATACATATAATGTATACATATATATTCCTTCTTCCTCCCACTCCATGGCGCTCCTTGGTCCCTGCCCTATTCCTCATTTACTTCCAAGTTCATCTTCATCTTATTCATCTTCCATCTGCACATCTTCCAAGCAATTCTCTTTTCCTTATTCGAAGACCAAGGCCTTTTTCAATGTACTCCATGTGTATATTTCATGTGTTGCATATGCTCATTTATGCTAATATCTGTGTGCGTATATGACATGAGAACAAAAAGCACATACATCATTGTTTTTCTTTTACTTGTCCCACCTTTTCATGGGCTCACATTCCATTTGATCCTTTATAATATGTTTTTATTTTCTAAGTGACAAAGGAAACATTTTCTCTCCGGTTGTGTCATTCTTCACACCACTGGAGTAACATTGTCCCCTTCTACATGATAAAAATAATAAAAGACAAAACATACAACATAACAAATTCAAAACGTTTAACAAAAAGAAAAGGGTGTCGTCTTCTTCAGCTGCTCCCCTCCATTCTACTTGGCGCATCCATAACAAACATTGTTTCTTGCAACCTGCAGAAACCAAAATAGAGGCAAAGTCATGATAAGATAGCAAAGCAACCTGTATTTCCCTAAAATAGGCCTTTATTGGTCATATTTTTCACTTAACACAATGTTGGTGGGGTCATCTCTTTGTATCCTTGGCCAAATAAAATAAAAGTTGGTTTCCTAGAAATTAGAAACGATGGTGCACTTTAATCGATCTCTTCTTTTGAATTATCATAAATGTAGTGGCAGGCCGGTTTTAAATTTTTGCTTGCTGCTATGCTGAACATTTTCTCTATACTTTTGTAGTCCTCCTGATGGCGTGGGACAGCAGTTTTTTCTTTCGTTGCTGTAAATATTCTGTGAAGACATAATTAACACTTTTTGTCGCCCTTACTACACTAATCGTACCTACCAAGGATATTGGAAATAAGCACTGATCCTATTAAGTGCATGCAAGTGTGGTATATAGGCATACAATGTTTTGCCTATCTCTATAGTTTCATGAATTTATCAAGTATACATATTCAATCATAATTACATAAAAGTTACTCCACCTTCCATCCAAAAGCCTTCTTAATTCTCTTCCACTAGATATGGCCATACTCCTTTATTTGTAAGATGTGTGGACAGCCAAGAGCACACCTGTGTGAAAATTCACAATAACGCGTTTCACCCCAAACTGGGCTTCGTCAGATTGCTATTGACACTATCTTTTGCAGTTCATTATATCTCATTTCCTGTTCCTTTTCTCTCATTGCTACAACTATACCAATGCTTTATTCTTTATTAGTACCTGGCGAGAGCGCAATCAGAATGAAAGAGCCATTCTGATTGGCCCTCGCTGAGTCATTACCAGGCCGGGAATCCCTCTGTCGGAATTCCACAGCCTTTGTGCCCAGCAGGGGGTGTGGCAGTCCCTCAGCCAATGAGGATGCTCGAAGCGGGCCATCCCCACTCCGAGCCTCCCCACGGCTGAGAGGCTACCTTCGCCCCCCACCGGGGACTGAGGTAAGGCTTTTTTATTATTTTCCTCCCCTTTCCTCCCTCCTCCCACCTCCCTGCCCTCCCCACCCCACTTACCTTCTATCCCTTGGTCCCCGGCAGGGGACGATGGCAACCTCCTGCCGTGTGGAGACTCGGAGCAGAGCCATCGCCGCTCCGAGCCTCCACACGGCTGGAGGCTTCCATCGTCCCCTTCCGGGGACTCAGGTACATTTTATTTTTTCATTTTTTTCCCCTTACCCTCCCTTCCACCTTCCCAACCGCACTTACCTTCATCTTCTTTTTTTTCGGGAGCGGACGCGCTGGGAACACTTCTGTTGCCAGAACGTCTGCTCCCAATGGCTGCCATGGAAAGGGAAAATGGACTCCGTTTTCCCTTTCCTGGCAGCCATTTTCTTGGTTGTTTCTTTTATTTTTCTGTCCTGAAACGCTGCAGCGATTCGGGACAGATAAAAATGCTTTTAGTGTCTCGGTCACGCAGATATTGTGGGCCGGGGTACTAATAGCAATATGCCACTCACGGCGGGGGCATTACTAACTCAGGTAATACCCCGGGACATTCGTTAAGGCCCTCGCTTTGCTCGCGCCTATAACTAACGGCCACGGGGCATTGCCTGAGTCGGTAATGCCCCCGCCGCTCAGGGCATATTGCTTAATTCATTTGCCTCTTGGTGGCGGCCATATTGGATTCCTTGTTGCACCATGTCTTTATGTATATAACCCATTGGAGTTGAGGAGAAAGCGAAGGTGAGAAATTTGGAGGGGTAGAGGAAAAGAAAAAATAGTTTTTATGCAGAACTTGATATCAGATAAAATATCTAATGTAGGTTATGTACATTTATATAGATTTGTCTAAGATGCAGATTGTATGCATTTACATAATAATGTGCCTAGTGCTTTCAAAATATGGCATTGGTTACTTAGTGTACTGTTGACTTGGTGCTTAATGCATTGGAATTTGTCATCAAATAACTCAATGCTTAATATTCCCAGTACCATGTGGAAATATGCTGCCAGAGGGGCAGATTCAATACATCACTTGATAAAGTGGCTTGTGCATTAGAACACTGCATTGTTGTGTGTCCTACTTTTGAACCGTCAATTGACTGGATACGCAAATTGCTAGTCTGTTGTGAGTTATCAATGCTTAGTACGTTGAAATTTCTTATTAGATAACCCAATGCTGGATGGTTTCAGTATCCTGTGCAAAATATGCTATGTTTCTCTGAGAAATCTAATCAGTACTTCGCTCAATAAGGTGGCTTGTGCTTTGGAACACTACATAATTGTGTGTCCTATTCTTAAACCTTCAAATGGCTAAATACTGAATGTCTCAGGTACTATGTGCAAATATGCTATTTTAACGATGCAGTGCATCCTATATTAAAGTGACTGGTGCATTTAAAACATAACATTATCATATACACAGCAATTTGTCAATTTGTTGTATCACCAATGATATATCAAGTGTTGTCCGGCCTGGTCAACTCTCCGTTTTCATATTATTTATATTAGTCCACAAAGTAATTATACCGGCATTTCTACATGTTGTGCTATTATAGACATCAATATTGTTTCGTTCTGCTGAACCTCTACCACTGCATAGATTTTTTGATATGCTAGAATGAACTGCAAGGCATCAATAAAAACATATAAAGAGAATGTGGTAAAACCTGGTTATTTAAATGTGCAAATGTGAGCTACTACACAAAAAATGACAATTATATTTTAAAATCACACATATAAAAAACACACATATAAAAACGTATTCAGTGAGTCTCCTATACGTTTCTCATTGTTAGCTACTTTGAACATTTTCTATTGCTATTTTCCGTCCTTGTCTTGTTTCCGAAATGCATTAATCAATCAGATTAGTTTCGGCCCATATCAGTTCCAACATCTTGACTGTTTCATTTGAAGCATAATAATGATCATGTTATTCTCCTGTGAATGTATACAATTCTTCGTCTTTATTATGTCCACCTGAGGATTTGGTGTTGTAGTCAATTATGTAATTGCTTTCCAATTGTCGCAGCTTCCACTCCCTGTCTCCCCCTCTTAGATGTGGTGGTACATGATCTATGCCGAAGAACTTGAGGCACCGAATGTCTCCTCCGTGTACATCTGCAAAATGTTTCGTAAGTGGATAAGTTGGATCAGAATTTTTTATTGCTCTCAAATGCTGTAACATTCTAACCTTAACTTCCAACTTTTTAATTCCAATGTACCAGAGTTTGCAACTGCAGCTGATTACATATATAACAAGTTATGTGCTACAAAGTATGTTTTTTGTAATTTTTACATCTCGCCCTGTGCGTGGGTGAATGTACTGTTTCATATTTTGTCCAAATTTGCAAGCTTTGCATCTTGCACATTTCTGGAATCCTACTGGTTTGTCCGGGAGCCAGTTTGTTTTTGATTTTGTTTGAAACATACTTGGAGAAACTTTAGATTGTAGAGATTTTGCTTTTCTGAAGGTCACACTTGGATTTACATTTATCACTGATTGAATGTCGTGATCTTTCCTCAAAATATGCCAATGTTTGGCCAATATTCTTTTGAGATCTTTTGCCCCATTGTCAAAAGTTGTAATGAATCTGATCATTTCTTTTTTGTTTTTGTGATCTTCTTTTGTTTCTGCATTTGTTATTTTAGACAAAATGTCCTCTCTTGTTTGTTTGCTACATTCGTTATAGGCTTTGTTGATAACTGATCTCTTGTATCCTCGAGTTTGGAATTTGATTGCTGTCATCATTGCATTCTGGTTGAAGATGGATGTTTCACTACAATTCCTTTTCATGTGGAGAAATTCTCCATAAGGGATACTGTTTTTTAAATTTGTGGGATGAGCACTTTTTGCATTAAAACTGTAGTTGGTTTTCTGTATACTTCAGTTGTTATTCTATTGTTTGGATTTTGCACTTTGATGTCCAAGAAAATTACTTCCATCTTGCTGTGATTTTCTGTGAATTTCAGACTCCTACTTCGCATATTTATAATTTGAAAAAAATCTTTCCTTTCGGTTTCTGAGCCTTCCCACAAGATGAACAAATCATCAATATATCGACACCATAAGATTACTCGATTGGTATATCTATCCATAGTTTCTTCTGCAAAAAGTTTTTCTTCCCATGCCCCCATGTATAGGTTTGCAAAAGTGGGGGCTACTGCTGTGCCCATAGCTGTACCACATGTTTGTGTGTAGCACTGACCATCAAACATAAAGGTGTTATGTGTCAAACAAAATGCTAGCATTTCTAATGGCACTACGGAATGTTCTCTGTAGCTTAGTGATCTTGTGGATAGAAATCTTTTTATTGTTTCCATTCCTTGTTTGTGTTCAATACAAGTATACAACGAGACCACATCTAATGCAATCAGGAGATAATTTGATTTCCCAGGAATTTGGTCTATTTGCATCAAAAAATCTGTAGTGTCTCGTGCGTATGATGGTAGAGTTTCTACAAATGGAAACAAAAATCTGTCCAAAAATGTGGAAGTATTTTTTAAAAGAGAGCCGATGGATGCAACTATTGGCCTACCTGATGGCCTAGTTGCTGATTTGTGTAATTTAGTGATGAAGTGAATAATGGGAGTTATTGGAAAATCCTTTGTTAGATATTTCTTGTCATTCCAGGAGATCAGATCTGCTTCAAACTTATACTTGACATATTATAATCCCTTACCTATGTGCACTTTTATTTTGTCCCCCTATGTACATTTTCCCTCCACTGCCTTAGTCAATGTATTCTCTTCTCTTTTTATTACCCCTTCTGGGAGTTGGATGCACACTCTTCTACCTGGCCCTGCCGGTAGGAACCCTTACCACTCTTATGTGAAGTTTGATAGTGTGCACCCCTCCTGACTCTTCTTGGGCCTGTAAATTCAAGGTATCCCCATTTCTCTTCCATATATAATCTCCAAAAATCCAGTTACTCTGATATATATATATATATATATATATATATATATATATATATATATATATATACACAACACAATCTCTCCTTGTTTGTAAAAAAAGTGTTCCAATCATATTACTACAATGATATGCACTCTATGCTCTCTTATATTGTATTCCAGCAAGACATAATGTTTCTAGCTGGTGTTCCTTATGTAAAGAGAAGGCATCCTATATGTGTGTGTGGGTGTGTGTGTGTGTGTGTGTGCGTGTGTTCTCATTGTAGTATTGAATTCCTTCTCTGACTAACTAAATGTGTTCTTATGTGAATTGAGCCGGTGATCCATTGATTTACTGCGCTTGTACAGGATTGAGTGTGTGAGCGTGTGTGTGGCGTGTGTGCGTGTGTGTGTGTGTGTTCATGTTCACCAAACTAAATGCGTGATCTTTTCATTTTCTCTAGGGTCAGTGTTCAGTTGTCTATTGGTAACCTTCCTTCCTTAGCACCGAATACCATTCTAAAAGTGAACTACTGTTTCACCTGACTTTTCACCACTATTTATTCCTGTATAGTGATCTTTTTTATCGAACAATCTGAAAGAAGGCCCTTATGCCCTTCAGTAACCTGTTTATTAAATTATATTCTAATTTTAGGGCTGAAACTATCTACCATTGGAGGGGTATATATAGTCAGTGTATGCGTGCATGTGTATGTCACTCCCCCCTCCTCATAACCATATGGTGACAGGAACTCTAACCTAATTATCTCTATTTTCCCCAATCTCATGCACAATGTCTTCTCTTTTCATATCTACAAATTCCACTTCAATCTACTCCTTCTAATAAACCATTTCATCATGCATAATAGTAATCCATAACGTGTTCAATAACTGTGCCAAACCCTCCTTGTTTCTCCTTGTAATCCTTAACTGCTAAATAAATGTGCAGTAAAACAAGCTTTTGCTTTTTTTTAATGAATATATATGCGTTTTTTTTTACCAAGGACAATTACTGTCCTTCAGTTGTGTTCCTTTATTAGCGCAGTTCCGAGCCTGCTTGCACTTATTCATGAATATGTATTATCTAACCAAACCCTTTAAGAAATCTGAATAATGTACTCTTTATTCTTGAAAATCATTCTAATCATGGTGTGTGCTCTAGAAAAAAAACTTCTTTGACCTAATAGCTCAATCCTTTACATGTTCAGGCTTTAGAAATGCCAGTGTTATTTCCTGTGTGTTTACATAATTAATCCCTAGAAATAGTGCATGCTATCTCCTAGTTACTAACTGAGATCTTTCCTCAATAGAATTGTTAATTTGATATACAACATATCATGGTCTCTTATCTATAGTTCGTGCAACTTTAGGTCTGATGCTATTCAGAGTACTTCCTCTCATTACTTGTTGCTTCCCCATTCTAAATACAAATATTTGCATCAATGCATGCACTTTTAATAGTTTTACTGAAAAAGGTGCTTTATCTTATTAATTCTTGCTGTTCCCCATGAATATTTTCTGTGCTTAATTGAGTATCATTTGCTATTATGTTAACCTACTTTTTAATGTAATTTGCATTCGTAATTACATTTTTATTCTCTGCGCATGTCTCACAAATTGTGTGATCTTTGGCACATTTTATTTTTGGAATGCTTCTATGCTGTGCAATGGGGTAGGTACTGTCCCCCCTCTTGGAGATTGCCATATTTGCTGCGGCTTTGATGCATATGCTTGAGCCGGCATGTGTAATATCTTTATGACTGTATTGTATGGTGGTGCACACCCCATTCTTCCTCTCTCTCTCTGTCCTTAATTAATAATATTCTCACTGTTCTGGTTACTTATACCATTCTCCTGTGCTTTCATTTGCAATCTCTATCTTACTTTTACTCTTCCATGACTGTGCCCCTTCTCATAATGTTTCCTCCTTTTCTCCTTCTTCAATCACTTTCACATTTCCTTATGCCGGCATACTTCCTTGCCTTCTTGTTACAAAATAAACTTGGCGTTTCCTTTTGGTAGTTTTAGCCAAGCACCTTTCACTTTTCCCAATTACTTTTCATCAATGTGTATAGACTTTTTTTTGTTAATGGTTTCTTTCCATTGCAAATTTTCTCATCTATGTAGTTGCCCTATGCATGCTTATGACATGTGCTCCTTCAAAACACCCCATTTATTACTAATAGAACATGCCTATATTGAGTAAAAGGCAATTAATAAATCAGGGGTGCATAAATCCAAAATAACTAACAAACCCTTTAAATTGGCAAGTGGCTTGTGTAATTTTAAAAAGTGATCTAATGGGACTAATCTAATTCACATATGTGTAATGACCGGGGACAATTTCTAGTGTAGAACAGAGGGCTCACAGTGTGATTTAGTCACATTTAACGCTCTTGGTAAAACAAAAATGCTTCAAAATATACATCTTTACTAAACAACCAAAGGCTTAGCCAGTCTATAATCTTATATATTTAAATCAAGTGCTCCCCCAGCACATCGCTTCAACAGAACATGCACAAATATCAAGAAAAATGTAATCTTCAAAAACCTAAAGCTGAGCTTCCCTACTCAAGAAAAACAAGCATTACATGTTTGTGTCACAAAACCCCCTAAAAATGAAATGAAAGCCAGTTCAATGAGATCTGGTTCAAGGCTACATTTTCTGCAAGAACAGTAATCAGCCTTATAACTTTAACCTTTTGCACACAAAATATAACATTTTCAAAATAAACTATCCAATCATTATAACACTCTCTCTATTAATAATATTTCTCCAAAATCATTCTATTACTATACAAAACATTTTATTTTATCCTAAACACCTAAGAATTACAAATTTTAAAAATCTGTCTTTATTTTCAATCTACACTAATTCTATACATGGCCATATATATATCGGCTCTAGCCCTACTCATTCCTATTCATTTTGATCACATTTTCATGAATGTTTCCTTATTTTTCAGAAAGTACATTAATACACATATATGTATCTACACCAATCACTTCCTACCTTATTAATAATCTAATTTCTACTTATACATAGTATCATAACATATATTTATTCCTCCAAACAATTGCTTCCACCTTGCAGTCTCTTTTCATGTCCATGTTATCAACCCATGACTATTACTATACAACAAACTAACATTTTCTGCGCATTATACTGCAACATCACAAAGCTTCTTAATTCAAAAATACTTATCATTTCTCTGAGCTTCCAATGTTTTTGCTGGTGTCTATAAAATGATGTCACTTTTAAAAAACCAGCCTCAAAGGCATAAAACAATTAAAAACTTGATAATGTAATTTTCTTCATCGCTCATGCATAACTGAGCTGCAGCTGCAGCTGCTCTGGCACCAGAGCTACCTCATGCTTTTGCGCGTCTCTTATTTTTCATAAGGAATGCAAGCTGCTCTGCTTTTCTGCAACTATTCACTCCCCTGCTTCATTCCAGCATTTATCTTGGCTTTGAAAAGCCTTAGATTACTTCAAGGCACAAGAATGGTGTATCTTTTAGGAATGTAAATCTTGTGCTGCAATGTATGCATGTTTTTTGTCAAATACGAACACGTTGTGCTTTAAAATAGATATAATTTCTATTTTCCTTTCACTTTTAGGGCACGTTATGTTTTAAACTAGCTGTCTTAATTTATTCATAGGAAAGTAAAATCACTGTTATTTGTACCAACTTCACAACTCAGGCTGGGGAATGCTGTTATCTTTTATTTGGCACAGAACACAGAACTGCACGCATTCCTAGCCATATAAATGATTGCAGAATATTCCACTTCGGTGCCGTCTCTTCCTTCATTTACATGTTTTATTATTCGGAATTATATCGTTCTTTGTTTTATAATCTCTCTAGAATCTCCTCTTCATGTATATATCAATCTTATATTTTTGTAACCCCTTACTTGATGTCAATTCTTTGTTTAAAAAGTGTAACAAAAAAATGTGTTTTATTTATTTATTTCAGCTATTTTTTATATTCTATTAATTTAAACATGTGAAAGCGTCATACAAACATATACATAGACCAAACCTAATATATGTGAATGGTGCCAAGCATTTACTACAATCTACTCACAGTTTACCACATTTCAAAGCTTTTTTAACAAATAGCAATCATAATTAACAACACAGTGCACAAGTGATCACTTTCTCTTTTCTATAGTAAGAGGTATCCTTTACGCCTCCACTTATATTACCCTTTACAGGGTTTAAGACGTCACCTTTCACAGTTCTGATTGTGTTTATCTTCTCTCTTAATACTCCCGTTGGAGTTTGAGTCGTTTTCTTCGGTGTCTGCTGAAATATAATTACCTAGGCGTGCCTTTATCCACCCAAGAGTTCCCATTACTCAAAATATCGCAATCCCCTTCATGTACATGAACATGTATTCATTTTTCCTGTCTCTGTCTTTCACATGATACATACCAGAATTCATGGATGCTGACGGGTGCGTCATGCTGGCAGTTATGAGAGCATACTCTTGAAGGACTGAGGTCATACTGCAGGTTATCACTCAACTATCACTTCTCCTGGGATCCTCTGATGCACGCCAGCACCCCGCACCTCAGAAAAAGGGGTCTTGGGCTGTTGTCCCTGTAATCTTATGAAATACTTAGGGCCCCATGTTGGCTGTGCCATATGTACAGGGGTCCTTCTTCCCATCCCATCAGTCATCCATTAATTCTCATCTTTCAGGCAGAGGCAGGGAAAATCAGATGCCTGGGAGCTTCAACTTGTCTTTTTATCCCTTCAATGACAGGACACACTCAAAGGAGATGCAGTATTCCCCTTCCTTTAACACCTTTTCCCCATCCTCTCACATCGAACACTGAAAACCTCTAACACCCTCTTTTTCCAATACGAATACTTTGTGTTGCTGTGATAGAAAACGGGCTAATGATCAAACTGTTTACCTGACATGTCCTGATGCAAGGGTCAGGCAAAGTCCGGCAATTGATCAGAATCACACATCTGACGGCCCTTTCCCTTCCCCACAGGTATAAAAGGTGGAGCCAGAGAGCACAGTTTGAGAAAGGCGAACACAGTAGACAGCACCACGGGACGGCTTACACGCGGCAGTTCAAACAAAGGAGAAAGGCTGCAGAAATTGAGAGGTTGGCAAGGACCGAGGTAACCTTGCCCTTTTTGTCCCAGACTTGCAGAACCTTTGTAGAGGAAAGTCTAAAACCGCGAACAATAGAGCAAGTGTGCTTCTGCTGATGTCAATGGTACACAGTGCAAGGCTATGTTGTCAAGGCGGAGCAGAGGAGACTCCCGCACCTGTGGTTTCAGCCTTGACTCCAGAGAAACCAAAAGCCAAGTGGTTCATCATAACCGGTTAGTCAAGGGAAGGATCGATAAGCACTAGGCTGTGTTGGGTGAGAATTGCAAAGTGGCACATTTCTGAACCAAAGTTAATGAACTTAAAAGGAACTGATGAAAGTGTGAAAGGCGAGACCAGCTGCAGAAGGAAAGTGGCACCATGTGGGTGCTAATTCAGGAGACTCTGGTCAAGCCCCATATTGAGAAACTACAGAAACCAGAAGGCCATGGGAAGGTCGCCAAAGTAACACAAAGTGGTCATACGTGAGGGTCGAGCAAAAGCCCTGTACAATCAAAAGACTTTGATCCATAAATTGGCTGAAAGAAAGGGAAGTAAACCTTGCAGTGAGAGGAAACCTGGGAAGTGAATACCAGGAGGGGCTGTGTCTAGAGTCCCAAGAAACAGTGTGTTTGGGACTGTTTATTAAGACATTCAGATTTGTGGATTACAATTGAGAAGGGTCAGCCCAGCAGAGTGGGACCCAGGGGTGAAGCCATCACCCTATTTGAACTGTGGAAATGATTAACAGGAATCAGCCCAGAAGAGGGGGACCCAGGGGTGAACCCATCACCCAGTAAAAATTGGGAACAAACTTTTCATTTGTTAAAGGAACCTCTGTTTTTGTTATTGGAACACATCAGGCCCCAAGGCAAGAGACTTTCAGAGGAAACAAGACTTGGCCATCGACAGTCCTGAGAACTGCCATTGGTACTGTCGTCTCGTGCTGGAGAAGCCTGAGACAGTACTGTGCTCCAAGCTCCTATCCTACCCTGTGCTAAAACGTAGGAAGTGAGACCCAGGCTACAGCCTCCTGACTTATCATTTCAGAACACTTCTTTATTTCTTGAAACTTAACCACACACCCCTTTTTATTTAGTGTAAGGAATTGGCAATAGGTTTTCTTAGTATAGGTCCATTTATTTGACTTGACACCACTAAGACTGCCTTATTTTCATTTGATGGTCGACACCTGTCCCCATTTTAGATTTAAGTTTAGATTAGGCATTTTTCCAACCCTGCATACCAATTTCATTGTTCAATAAACACCCTTGAACTGTGATCATTTGTGTCTGTCTTACTTGTTGTCACCATGAGTTCCCCACAATGCTTATTAGAACCTTGTACAGGCTATGCTTTTGACAGGACAGTTTAGTCAGAGGGAAAACATTCCTTCAGTATCATTGGATAACTTTATCACATGTACCACAGTTTTACATTAGCATATCTGGCATCCATAATTTTCTTTGACACACGAAATTGATATGCCTATTTTAGACTTGGCTGGACACAACTATGAGGGTGCTCAACTCCTACCAAGAAAATCTCCAGGCGTCAATGGCTGGTCCTTTATCTGTTTGCTGAGGTTATGCCAATTTGTTTAGTGCTTAACACTATTTGAAAATATATATACACTTATTTTATGGTGCCAAAATAATACAGCTGGTCTCACAAATTAGGTTGTGTGACATATTTTGTACCCTCTTTCATAAGAAAATATATACATGTATTTAAGCTTCTATTAATTGCCTGAGCTTATCTCCATCTTGTCTGATTCCTATTGCCAATTTCATTTTTGACCTAACAAACCTCATTATCCCACTGCGAGATGCTCCAAGTGTATCAGCCCCTCTTTCTTGTCTGAAAACACTTGGCATGGGTTATAGTTCTCCATCCACCTTGTTTAGTACTGGACCATTTTACATTGGAATAATGTGTCTAAAATATATTTTTGCCTTTCTTCAGGGAGCTATATTCTTCATTTATTTAAGCATTTCTCATTTTGTATCCATTATTTATAATATATCCTTGTGCACTTACAGTGTGTGATGTTAAAGCACCCTTCATTTCCTATGCCAGCCAAAACCAAATGTGTGCAGTGCCATGTGCACTTATTACTTTTAATAAAAGGCAATCTAATCCTGATTTCTACAATGATGGACAGGAGAGTCCTGTTGGATCTGCCTATCATTGTATCTATATTCAGTTGAAAGCGGAGGTGTTGGCACCTCCTATACACCCTCACTACTCCACTCTCATGGACTGGTCACTTTCTTCTTTCCTCTTACTTGAAACTTCCTGTCCCCCCCTCCCGGCACTGCCACCTTCCTTCACGTCCATTTGACCAATGAAGTGAATGTCAGTGGTCACTTTTGCCTCCACTTTCTCTCCCCCTCCTTCCCCTTCGGCTGACTCCCACTCTGACTCAGCCCTTTCTATCATCCATCTTTCTATCTCCAATGCTCTAGATTTCCTAGCCCTTGTTATGAGGATCCGCCTGAAGCCTGCCTCCAAGTGCAACTCCTGGTTTGACTCTGACCTGGCCGCTTTGAAACGCAAGTGCAGAGTAGCTTAGCGGAAGTGGAGGGCCTTGGGCACATCCTCTGACAAACTGCCCACTGCCTGCTCCAAAGGCAATACAGACTCTCCATCTCCTCCAAGATGAGGGTCCATATTCAATCCTGCATCTCTGCATCCAAACTTTTCAATATCTGTGAGGAGCTGGCCAATCCTACCGCAGTCTCCACCTCTCCTATACTCTCCAACGCCCTCTGCACAGCTCTGGCTTCCCATTTCACTACTAAAACCCAGGAATTCCTGTCCGCACTCTCCTCTGATTCTCACTCTCTCCCTCTACCTCTCAATAGCCCTCTTTGGCGTCCCTCCCCTCATTCTCTCCTCCCTGAGCATATGACCCTTAGGAACGTGCATATGAAATGGATGGGATTACAACAGAGTAATTCTGAGTCCAAATAACTGAACCAACTCAGGAAGTTGGAAAAGTACTATTTTATTAACAATTATCTAAAACAGGGATGTTATAACGAACATAAACGGACGTACGCTCAGTCTCTCAATGATCTTCACACAAAATATGGTCCTTATACTAAATAATGTGTCAGAGTGACGTCATACTACAGGACAATAGTGAAAAACCTATCAAGGGGGATTATTGGTTAAGAGACATATCTAAGTATACATTTCTATAGGACCTAGGGTTGTTACTGGCTGGCCGTTATCAGGTGGACAATGTATGCCTACCTCTAAAAAGATGTCATTTCAGAAATCTTAGATACACAGGTTCTCATTGGTCTTCCAACTATTAGGTCCTTCGTTGTATGGACTAATACAATTGGTTGGCACACTTGTGCCATGCCTGGAACATTCAGTTCATTTAGCACATGTAAGCCCAGACCCAGGTACAGGGAGACAGGATATGAAGCTACCTCACCACCAAATTAGCCCAGCATCTCTCATCACCCATGTCTTCTGTCATGAAATTTGTCTTTGTACTTGACCTTGCAGAGTACCCTTGTCTTTTAGAATGCACGGGAGTGAGGGCATTCGCTTTCGTGTCTGGAACTCCAATTAAAGCCCTATTTTCATCCTCGACTCAAGTGACAAGAGACCACGATTCTGTTCATTCTGCAAGATTTTAAATGTTTTAAATAAGACTTGGAATCATTTGTGTTCTTTCTTGCATCTTAACGTAAGAAGGTTCATCCTCCACCACTCATTCTTCTTCAGAGTAGATAGCTGACCTTGATTTCCAGAATCTTGATTTTGGGCCAGGCAGCCTCACCATGCAGCTCCATGAGCCTGATAATCTGCTGCAACACGTTTCCATTCTCGCTTCATGGTTTCTGGCTTACTTAGTTCATGATACCAATGCCCAGTTTCTGTAAAATGGCGGCTTCACCTGCATTCTATTCACTACTCAAAGCCACTTTCTATGATGACTTAATCTACCTTGCGTTTCAGCGTCTGTACATTTATTGAGTGGTTGTTTTCTGCAGCACTTTGTTCACATTTAATCTTCTTCCTTTACACTTGAGAGTTTGTTCGATCCTTACTTCGTCATTGATGTTCAGGATCTATACAGCATCTTCAGCTAATATCTTGATACATCATGCACACCTTCTTATGACATCCCTAGCTCCTCTTCTGTGCTCTTTCTCATATTCCTTCAGGGAGTTCCTCCTGCAGGTTATCATTATTTTAGGGGTACGTTTGATAAGGTTCTCTTAATGGGTATCTTCTTCCAAACACTTGCTGCGGTATTGGCACAAGGGCCTGTGTCAAACATGGCACGGTCTCATGTCTCCAATACAGGGGAAATAGGTGGCCGGGATCTCATGCAGATGTATACAGCTGCTCCTCTACATTCCCCCTCTGGTCGAGTCCTCAACCACCTCCTCAGGTTTTTCTGCATCTTTGTATCTTCTTCTAAAGAAGTTTTTCCTGGGTATCCACATCTTCATCACCCCCCTCAGGTTGCCCGCTGTTTTACTGTGATCATCCATGTTCCAGGTCATGTAACAACCAAAGGGGGTTCTCGGAGTTTCTCTACTACCGGCCTATATCCCGGGTTAGAGTCTGAACCAGAGTCTTTAGCTCATTATCCTTTCACAGAAGAGACATTTCTACTACATATCAGTCTTTAACCTGCCCAAGGGCAGTCCAGCACCAAAATGCCTGGCAATTCTCTTCTGAACAAGATTACCAACAGCAACCCCAGACACGTTTCGGCCTAATTGGGCCTTGTCAGTGAGGTGGAGCTGTGCCTCCCTATGAACAGTGAGCAAGGGTTCCACATCTGGATTACCCTCGTAACTTGGCGTGAAAACCCAAAGCTACTTAATATGCACAAACAAGGGGGGGTTCTGGGAGTTTCTCTACTACCAGCCAATATCCTCGGTTGGAGTCTCAACCAGAGTCTGCAGCTCACCATCCTTTCACAGAAGAGACATTTCCACTACATATCAGTCTTTGTCATGCCCAAGGAAAGTCCAGCACCGAAATACCTGGCAATTTTCTTCTGAACAAGAGTACCAACAGCAACCCCAGACACGTGTTTTGGCCTGGTTGGGCCTCGTCAGTGAGGTGGAGCTGTGCCTCTCTTAGAACAGTGAGCAAGGGTTCCAAGTCTGGATTACCCTTGTAAGTTAGGGTGAAAACCCAAAGCTACTTAATATGTGCAAACAGATGGTGAGGATGGTGGGGAAGGATGGTGAGCTTAAGACTGTGGTTGAGACTCTAACCCGGGATATAGGCCGGTAGCAGAGAAACTCCCAGAACCCCCCTTACTTATCCAGGTCATGTAACTACATTGTCCATTTAGGATACAGTAGACCCAACGTCCCACGTACCTTTTATGATCCTTTGGATACCAGAACTTTGTTCCTTCATGTGCCACAATGCTTGCCTTTATGTAATCTCTGACGGCATCATGGGTTAACTCTTTGGCGTCTGATGATCTGTATTCCTACTGCTTTCGTTGCCGTTTTCTTACATTGTGCAATTATTATCCTGATTATACAGAATCCAAACATGATCAGCACCAATATTGCTCTAAGAAACTTGAATAAATTTGCCATCCAACGAGGAATCTATGAAAACAAGAATGCAAACCAACTGTCATCTTCAATGCAATCTGTCTCTTTCTCAATCTTTGTATGCAGGTATGTCCACATTGATATGGCCTCCGTCAGGGTCCCATTCTCACCGTCATGAGAAGGATTGAATGTGCAACATGATGCCCCGATCCTGTCGCAAACACCTCCTTCCACTGCTGTGATCATGTCAAGGACATACCTATTCTGGAGGGTCATCGGTCTTCTGGCCCTCAGCTCTTCCTTTATGGTGTTAAATTCCTTTATAGTAGCATTGATTGTCTGCAGGAGCTCCCACCTGGTGATCTGTAGCCATTTGGCATTCACCGCTGTTAGATGTCCAGGCATAAATATAGATGTCATTATCATAGCAGTCTTTCTGAAAAACTTCATACGCCTTTATTGATTTTGATGAGAAATAATTCTCACTTTTCATCCTTAGAAATTCAAGTGATCTTTTTCTCAAATGGTCATCCACCTTTGGGAATTAATCAATGTTTAAAGCGCTCTGAGGAATCACCAATGCTGGAACATGGAGGAACACCAAGGAACACACTCCACCCCAATTCCTGAGCAATTTCATATATGCTCTAGATCCATAGGGCCAATATCCATCCATTAGGACATATGACCCTTTTCTCATTCCTGGAACGTAAATTGTGGTTTTACACCCTTTATTATGTTATGGTATGTTACTTGGCATTTATATAGCACCTTATATATCATTGGTATGACCTTGAAGCGCTGGTAGGTTAAACGCCCTTGGGAACCGTAGTTCAAGTCAGTAGAGAGAGATAGTGTTGCATGGTGCATGGGTGCACCGGCTATGTGTACAGCTGGTGTAGTTGTTGGATGAAAGCTGCTTTCTAGCGATAGGTGTGGTGTAGAAGATATCAGTTGGATGTGTGCAGTCTGGTGGGTGGACACTCAGACTGGGTTCTGGCTGCGTTAGGCCTGAGGAACGCCTATGTGAACAGCTAGGCTGGAATGTGCTCAGCTAGTTGCGTTTTAATAGGGTGATGAGGTGTTCATTTGGGTCGTATTCGTAAGTGAACAGCTAGGCCGAATTATCAGGGGTATAGCTGTGTTCGAGTTGAATGATGGTGTATAGTAGAGAGTGAGCGTAGTGGTCTGATATGGTGGTTATCTGCAGAAGCACCAAAGACAAGGCACATGGACAGGACGGTGTCGACATACATAGCGACATACAGACATATAGCGACAGGGGTCGATACAGTTATATATGGGAATACAGATATATACGGGACTACAGATATATAGCGTATATAGGGGGATACAGATATATGACAACAATTCCATCCACTCTGTCCATTATGTCCAACATGGTTCTTTCCATGACTCCGGAAACACATTGTTGCATTGATCAATGGGACTATGGCCACTGGGCATGATTCGTCTTCCACCCATGTCAGTCATTTGGAGTACTTGGCCCAAGACTTCAGACACTTATCATTGTAAGGAAGGCATGGTATCAAGAATAGATACACTGCTCACAGTGAGAGGGTGTTTATTAAACTGTATAGGTAGTTGGGAAAAATGCTTAATCCAAACCTAAATCTAAGATGGGAGCAAGCTACGACCATCAAATATTAATAAGGCAGTCTTAGTGGTGTCTTGTCAAAATAAAATGGCCTATACTGAAAAAAACGATTGCCAATCCTTACAACAAAATACAAAAGAGTGTGGGATAGGGCTCATAAGAACGAAAGAAGTGTTCACAAATGATAAGTCAGGATGTGGTAGCCAGGGGTCAACCTTTCCCCACGTTTTGAGCAGGGGACAAGACGGGACTCCTGAGCAAAGCACACTGCCGAGCTTTCCCAGCACAAAATGACAGTTCCGCTTCAGGTATCAGGACTTTTCTGTGGTTATGTCTTTTTTCTACAAAAAGTATCTTGCCTCCGAGAACCTCATGGGTTCCAAAAATAACAAACAGAAAGTTCCTTTCCAATGTACGTTGGGTGATGAACTCATCCCTGGGTCCCCCTCTTCCAGGCTCAGACTCCTCTCTACTGTTTGCCTCTCTTTGGGTGATGCTTCTTCACCCCCAGATCCCCCCCTTCCGGGCTCAGACCCCTCTCGAATGTCAGCATCCCTCTGTTCGTTTCACTATGTCTTGTATGCACATATATTTTCACCTTTTGTATTCAGAAATCCGAATGTCTTTTTAAACAGTTCACTGTGGACATCCCTCTGTCGGGTTCACTCTTTGTCCTCACAATGTTCATCAGGCATCATGCTTCCCCCTATTCTGTAGACATCCCTCTGTCGGGTTCACTCTTGCCCATCATACAGTTCCTTTGTTTCCCTTGGTTTCTAATTATTTGCCAGTCAAAGACTTTCGACTGTACAGAGGATTTTGCAAGACCCATGTATGACCACTTTGATCTTTCTTGGGTGGTTCTCCTATGGCCTTTTGGTATGATATGATATGATATGCCATTTGTAACGCGCCTATACACAAGTGCTTGAAGGCGGGACACGGCAAGGAGGGGAGAAACAGAGGGAGGACAGAAAAAACGATCTTACTAGGCCAAGTGACATTGAGATCACACAAGTGTAGGGGAGGGGGCAGGGGAAAGTGCCAGGGGAAAGGGGAGGGGGCACTGCTGAACATGGGATCAAAACAATAACAAAAAGTGCAGCCAGCAGGAGGCAGGTGCAAGGGTAAGTGCAGACAGCAGGTGTCCAAAAGGGAAGGTAGGGGGACTGTAGGGTTACAGATACAGACCTAAGTAGAAGGGTTGGCAGGAGGCAGTGCAGGTGTGCAACTGGGTGGGTAGGGAGCTGGGCCCAAAATCAGAGGGTAGCCAGCTGACCAGTGCAGTATCAGACAAGAAATCAGCAGGGGAGAGGAAGAGAGGAGGCAGAAGCAAAGAGGAAGGTATTGAGGTGCTTCTGGAACCGGAGATGGTTCTCCTCGAGTTTCAGAGAGGCAGGGAGGCTGTTCCAGAGGGAGACCCCAGCCAGAAAAAGAGATCTACCACCAACTCATTGCTTGGAGAAGCGACTGACCCTGTGGTCGAAAGCTCGAGTTAGGAAGGTATTTACCAAGAGAGAGTTGGAGGTATTGAGGACCCAGGCCCCAGAAGGCCTTGTGGACAATGCAGAGGGTCTTGAACTGTATTCTTGCAGCTATTGGGAGCCAATGCAGAGATTTCAGTGCTGGAGAGATACGATCCTTGGGCTTGAGGCCAAGGACAAGTCCTGTTCTGGATGAGTTGCAGAGGGCCGAGAGTAGAAGCAGGAAGATTTAGAAAGAGGCTGTTGTAGTAGTCCAGTCTAGAGAGAACCAGAGCTCTAGAGACAGTGGGCTTCTGGGGGAAGGACAGGAAAGGAAGAATACCTCTGAGGAGGTGCAGTTGGTAGTTTTACTTCTTGGAGACATCAGAGATGTGAGGAGAAAAGAAGAGTGTGGAGTACGAAGATGTCCCCGAGGTTCTTAGCCTCACAGATGGGAGCAGGAAGAGGGCCAATGGAGGCCTGCCAGAGAGTCGCATGAAAGGAGGTTGCAGGTGTGCCAATGAGGAGAATCTCTGTTTTACTAGCATTGAGGCAGAGATTGTTTGCGACATACCACTCCTGGATAGCAGACAGACTGTCAGAGATGAGAGGAGAAGAGGTGGCAGAGGGGAGCTAGAAAACGAGCTGAGTGTCATCCGCATAGCACTGAAAGTTGGAGCAGAGAGCAGCAAATAGTTTCAACAAATGTGAAATTAACCAGAGTATCTCGAATGAGCACCCACATGGTGCTGGACCCCTCTGCAGCTGGTTTTCCCTTAATGTTAACAGTTCTTTCTTTAATCTGCCATTTGCGACTTTCATGTCTCTGGAAGGCGGTACCACGGTAGCTAGCATCTCTCCCTGTACTAAATATCAGTGTAGGTGTGCTCCGTGTACAGTTGACATCTGCTGCAACACACGCTGGCTATTGTTCAAGGTCTTACGATTCCTTCCACAGAGGCTTCACGGGTCTGGGTCAGAAAGGTCAAGGTCGCTTTGCTCCTTGCCGTCCTTTCGCGTCTCGCCTGCCTTTCTCCTCCTCTTGAACAGCCGTGCTTGGATAGCTGTTTCATTGTGCTGTCTGCCTTGCTCATTGTGTGCTCTTGTGCTCCACCTTTTATTGCTGTGGGGAAGGGAAAGGGCCATCAGGTGTGTGTGATTCTGGTCAACTGTCTGACTTTGCCTGACCATTGTGTTGGGACATGTCAGGTAAACTGCTCTGGTGTTAGTCCGTTGTCTTTCCTATTGTGCAAAAGTGTTTGTGTCGGAAAAGGGTGGTGGGGGGTAGAGTTTCTGAGTATCCGACATTGCAGGGTGGGGAAAAGGTGTTAGAAGAAGGGGGATACCGCGTCTCACCCTTCGATGTCCCACTTCCACTTCCCGAGGACCCCCTCATCCAGGTGATCCTCCATCATTGGTCCACCCCTAGGAACTGGATCCAATAGTGATGGCTGTGTCCTGGTCACCTGGATGACAGATCCCCGGAGACCAGTCAGGGAGACACCTTCAGGTTTCTCACATCATTCACTTTCTGTATTCCTCGTATTGCTTTTTTCCTCAGCAGGTGAGCTGCACAGGACATCATTCCATCTTCCCATCCTTTACTCATGCTCACTCGTCCATAGAATAACAGCTGTGATTGTTTCCAGCATCCAGGCATCCAAGCTTTTTCTGTCATATCAGAACAGTTCATCCCCTTAATTTCTTCAATCTCCATTTGAGTTGTCTTAATGTAGTCATCCTCGTATGGGAACAATTATCTTGTTCGCCATCGCAAGATTGCCCAACTCCCTTGAAATAGTCCCCGAGCAGCACATGCTGCATGATGACTGAGGCACTTAGCATCAGGTGCTGACACCTCCTTTGAAATGAAAGCCTTTACTGTATTCATGGCATAGGGAATGAGATAGCAGACATAGCAATTTTCATCAGCCGCTCTCTCCCCTACCTTTTTCATGTGTTGATACCACATATTATTCCCCAATTGAGCTAAATTATCAAGATAGGTATTTATCCCGTGGTTATCTTCCTCTGCATCTCTCCTGTGTTGTTTGACATGCCCATAGAGATCAAAGATATTGTCATCATTTGAACTCCCAGTAGGAAAAATCATAGGAGGTCTTTCTTCAATTGGGACCATCAGGATAATAGAGACATCAACATGTAAGATACAAAAATATCAATAGAATACACATGCATATGTATATCAAGCATAAGAGTCTGGAAAAACTTTTGTTATGCCATCTCAACACTTGTTGAATTTGTGTTCTCTCTATAATCACATTATCATCCTCACAAATCATTTTTAATACAAATATTCAATTCTTTTACATTTGTAACTGCACAATCTGTTCAATTATAGCAATCAGGAGTCTTCTTATAACTGCACCATTTTTGGGATCCTGTAAAAATGTATGAATATTGACGTCTTTTCTGACAAGAGCGGGATAAGACTGAAGTATAAACACAAAGATAGCAACCACAAACCGATGTGTGTCACTGTCGACAGCTGTCATGTATTTATCAATCAAAACAGATATTCTCCATGAAATTAATCTGGATAATGATCTCTCTTCCAATTTTTAATCAGGAACTGACATTTAGGCATAATACTGATGTAACATGTATTTCTTCAACACATTTCTAAAAGTTAGATTCAGCCTCTGGAATTTTTCTGCAAGTCTATGCACTTCATGCTAAAATATATAAGGAGTGTCCACTGAATTCCAGTCCAAAAGAAATATGTGCTAATCATTTGCAGTTTCATCGTCCTTCTTGGTTAAAGATTGAGTCTGCACATGTCGGAGGGTCTCGCCTTTATAGATCTTTACATCACCTAAACGCATCCAAGCAATTCTTCCTGCTACCTTAACTGCAGAAGGAGAAATGTCCTCAAGACAAAAGGGACCATTGAATCTATGTTCGTGCCACCTTCAAGTACATTTTTTTATGAGAATTAAATCAACAACATATAACTTTGGTGGTGGCAATAGTTCACTTGGATTGGTCACTGGATTGTCTTCTTCTGTGTTCCTTGACCCCTCCCTCCAATGCTTGACTTCATCTGAAATGAAAGAAACACTGGTAGTCAGACATGTCAAATAATCCTGCCTATCAACCCCTAGATTCTTTGCTACATTCTGGGCATCACTCCTTACGTTAGATGGAGGTGCAAGAGGCATTCTCATGCGATGCTCTGTGACTAACTTGTGAGGGGTGAGGTGGTTAGAACCTGGCTGATTCTGAAGGGCATACAAGGCTAAGGGTAGGCAATATAGCCATCCCTTCTTTAAATTCAATTTGATCTTGGCAATCCTCTCCTTGAGGAGGCAGTTGAGTCTCTCACATATCCATTTGCTTGTGGGTGATAAGCAGAAAAACGACATATGCCTTATGCTTGATAGAAGCCCTATTTGTTCGAATAACTCATTGACAAAATGTGGCCCATTATCGAATTTTATTTTGCACACACCCCACCTTGGGAAGATCTTGCACGCTAAAAACATTGCCGTGCAAGTGGCATCAGTGTGTGTAGATGAGCTAGATTCCTGTATCCATTACATGTGTGCAGCATATCAACATAAACAATATGTAGATGTTGAAATGGACCATTCTGTCGAGGTATTACTCCTCTGATCATTCTCAGTGTATGCCGAGCAGTAATCCTTTGACAGACGATGCAGTTCACCATGAACTTGCAATGTGTTCCAGCAGATTGGGAACAAACCAGTCTTCCACAATTGTGGCAGCAAGACTTTCTCTGCTTATATGTGTGAGGTATTGCAGTTGCTCAAGTGCGACTTTCAATAATGCCGCTGGCATCACTGGATTGCCAGTGCTTTCCTGTTGCCATAATGCTTCTGTGAGGGATAAAGAACACCCCCTACTTTTCCATAGCTCTTGCTCTTCTTGTGGGGCTCTACCCCCCTGAATCTCTCTTAGTTGCGTAATTGACTGCATATTAAAGCCCTCTTGTACTAGCCTGCTTCTAGTCAAAATGTCTTTAGTATCTTCAGTAGCGAAACTCAAAATGTCTGGAGAATATGCAACTCTTTTGGCTTCTATGCCTGCGGCTTTGTTTCCGCAAGAGATAAAATCTGTTTGTTTAGTATGTGCTGCACATTTTTTTTTTTTTTTTAATACAACAATTTTTATTGTTTTTTCACACAAAGAAAACACACGTCTCGCACAGCGAGAAAACAGTTACGTTCCTCCCCCACCCACCAACAAACACTTTTCACCTATCCATTACTATAATGTTCCTAGGCGTTGTCAACTGTCTTTATCGTGCCAGTAGCGTGTAACTCTGTAATATCCGTTCATGTCCGTGGGTGCTACCTCCCTGCCAAGCAGGGGGCATCTTTCAGTGTAAGTCTTCCCACTTTTGCCAAATTTTCGGGCCTTTTTCAGGGCATCCCCTGGCCGTGTAGATTCTTTTCTCCATTGCGACACAAATGCTCACGTCCGTGGTCCATTGTTCATATTTTGGTGCTGATTCAGAGCCCCAGAGTTGCGCTATGTTTCTTTTGATTAATGCACTGGCCGTGAACAATAGCACTTTTTCGTACCGTGACAGTTCAATCTCATCATCTATCCCCAATAATAGCAGTTTTGCATTTCTATGAACCTTTTTGCCCAAAACCCTTGAGAGATCGTCGCAGCACTGCTGCCAATAGTGTCGAATTATGGTGCAGTCCCATAGAATGTGAAAGAAGGTGCCCTCATCTCGTTTGCATCTCAAACACGTGGAAGAGGAAGCCCTACCCCATTTGAAAAGGGCAACCCTCGGATAATATATTCTATGCAGTATCTTTAGTTGTACCAATCTCAATCTGGAGGAGATCGCTATTTCTCTAGGGAACATCAGGGCAGTTACCCAATCCTCAGGGAGTATACTACCTATGTCCCCCTCCCATTTCGTTTTCAGGTTCGTCAGTTCCTCGGTGGCAAATGACGTTATGACACCATACATGGTAGATGTGACTTTACTTTTAATCATGTCTGGGAATAGGTTACGTTCCAAAGGGGTGTATTCCGGCATGTCAAACATCTCAGGAAGATGAGTTTGTATGGCGTGTTTGAGTTGTGTGTAACGATACTGCTCTTTAGTTGTCAGACCGGAGTTGGCGATTAGATTCGCAAAAGGTACCATTTCGTTACCTTGTATTACATCGCCAATTTTGGTGATACCCGCTTGGGTCCAGGAGTGCCATTTTGGAAGTTTGTTCACTTCCGGAAGCAGTTTATTATTCCATAAAGGTTGAGCTGGGGTCAGCTTATTATCCCAACCTAGGTATCTGTGGACGTTCGACCATGTTAGAGATAGGTGCGAAGGCATGGATGGGGTAGTGGCTGTGCTGCACATTTTATGACTGCTATGGTTACTGAGATTTGTAGTGTCTTAATGAGCCTGTCCAATAAGGATGCATGTTGCACTGGAGAACCGTCTGCATGGAGATAGCCCCTCCTTTTCCACTGTGACAACCCTGCGTGTACGGTTGACTTCACATAGGCAGAGTCACTGTAAACCGTCACTTCCTGCCCTTCAAGTTTTTCGAGCATGACAAAAAGCGCTGCTAATTCTGCCGCTTGTGGTGAAAAATAAGACTTGCACTTACCACTACCTCAAATTCTCCATTTAATCTGTGTCTTACAACTGCAGAGCCTGAATGCCTTTCCCCACTAGTTTGATCATTTTTTGAAGAGCCATCAACAAAAATAATTTCCCCTCCCGCTACAGCATTTTCCTTCACACAGGGTATATCAACATAGAATTCAACATAATTTGCACAGTCATGCATATGGTCACCTTCTTCTATAGGTTCTATAGGTTCAGCTACAAACATGGCTGGGTTCCCTATTTTACACCTTACAATTTTAATAGCTGGATTGGAAATCATTACTGAAGCTGAAGCTCTTTGGGACGTAAATGTCCCCTTAGCTTTCTCTAAAATGGCTAGTAAGGCATTCTCCACATAAAGAGTAATGGAACAGCCCATTATAATACTTGTGGCCTTCTCAATTGCAATGCAGCAGCATCCAAAGATTGTTCACATGGAAAATGTCTTCTCATGACAGGGTCTAAAATCCCACTGTAGTATGCTGAAGGCTTATACCCCAATGTTGTCCTTTGTGTGAGCACTGCTGTCATTAGTGCCCCATTTGTGTGTGAAAAAAAATAAAGTTCCTTGCTATAATTGGGAATTCCTAAAACAGGAGCTGTACAAATTGTTCTTTTCAACTCCTGAAATCCTTCCTCCATTTCTGCAAAAGTGGCTTGGTATACGTGCTGTAATTAAAAACGCAGACTCTGCAATAATTGAACAAGCCCAGAAACTGCTGCATTTGCCTCACTGTATTTGGTTTTGGTGTTTTCATAATAACCACAGCTCTTTCAGGTGTCATTTTCTTTCCTTCATGTGAAATTAACTGACCTATGTACAACACTTCTTCCTGACAATACTGTCATTTCTCCTTGACCACCTTGTAATCATTCTGGGCTAATATGGTCATTAACTGAACAGAGTCTGGTCTGCATTCATCCTCTCTTTTACTGCAAATCAATATGTCATCTACGAACTGAATTGCTGCACTTTTGAGTTCAATGTTACCAAGATCGATCTGTAGGACCCTGTTAAAGATTGATGGGGACTCACAATACCTTTGAGGTAAATGAGTATGTTTTAGTCTCTTTTGTCTAAACATCAAAGAAGTCAGGTCTTGTGAGTCCATATGCAACAGGATTGAGAAAAACTAATTTTTCAATTTGATCACTGTGAAGTATTTAGCTTCAACTGGGATACTACACGATATTGTCAAGGGATTAGGAACTAAAGGACACTCTGCCTCTACAATTTTTTTAAGAGGGAATAAGTTCTGGATAAATCTCCACAACGCTCCTTTAGATCTTTTTATAAGATACACTGCAGTATTGCATGATGATTACGATGGCGCTAGTATTCCCTGATTCATTACTGCTGAAATGGTCTTAAATATGCCTTAATCAGCTTCTCGAGACATAGGGTACTGTTTTTCCCATGGTAGAATTGATTCTGGCTTGAGTTTTATTTTAACCTCTCCTATTCTCTTCAATAGGCCTACGTCATAGGGGCCCGTAGTCCAAAGTACACTTGGCACCTTTTCTAGGTCTTCCTGGAAAAATACTGGTTGTTGCCGCCTTATTGCCATTTGCTGTGGGATTTCTCTTTTCTCAATCTTGATCCAATATGTAATGCTCATAAAAAACACCACCTCATCATCGATACGTTCTTCTCTGAATATATCTTCATCATTTATGTCAGTCAATATGTATCCCTCTTCAAGCGCTATCACTGTTTTCCATGATCTACCTTCGTCATCCACGCCTTCAAGCATTGCTATCTCTCCTCGCACTATAGCTGCTTCCAGTTCTATAGGAATGGTCTGTCCGCTTTCCTCATCCATAGGGATTTGTGGTCTAAATAACAACTCATCAGGTATCCTCACACTCTTCCCTATTAGCTCAGGCATCTATGTAAGTAAAATGCTCACCCTATACAGGAAGACTTCCGGTACTACCGGGACTCCCTGTAGTGCCACCTGTCCTGTAAATGCCAGTATAAACTCTTCTACATTTAAATAGTGTATTCCTAGAGTGGTGCACACTATTCCCTGATCAGTAAATTAAATTGTCTTGTTGAGTTTCGCCATTAAATCTCTTCCTAAAATATTAACTGGCGTGTGTCATGAATATAACAAGTGGACAGACATGTCACATTCTCCTATACAAATAGGCAATTTATCAGTAAAAGGAACTCAATTCATAGCTCGAGAGAACCCTTGATCATTCATGGCAATACCTGACATTGGATATTTTCCCTCCCTTATACAAGAGCGGGATGCCCCATTGTCTACAAGAAAAGAAAATGATTTGCCTCCTATAGTCACATTGACTCTTGGTTCCTCTTGGGGGTCTGATGTCACAGATAGTACTGAACACATCAAGTCACATGTGAGCTGTCCTATTGAGGGTATAAACTCATCCGTGTCCCTGTGAAAGGATTTCCTCCTACCACAGTATCTAGGTGTCAGTGTGTGCCATGTATTTGCATTTTGTTTTGTTTGCATAGGTGCTTCTTGTGACTACCCTTGCGGTGGGTGCATTTGTACTTGCCCCTGCTGTTGTACCTGCTGTACTTGTGGCACTTGTACCTGATAGGATGTGTGCTGTATGACGGTGGATAAGCTGTCCCCCCTCTTGAAAACTGTCTGTTGTGTTGCGCATTTCCCCGGCTCCTACATACGCGTGAAATATACCCTGTTATATCCACAATTCCAAAATATTGGAGGTGGCCGTCTGGCAAACCGTCCTTGGTTATATCCTCCCTGAATATTCTGACTCTCATTCTGAGTGTTCTGAAATCCACGCTGGGTGTTCTGCAATCTACCTCCTCTTCCTCTAAAACCTGCACCTCTACCTTGTGGCCAAAACCTGTACCCACCTTGATCCATCGGGCATGCATTATTCACCTGTGATGCACCAATTGCTTCTTGTATTCCTATTCCTTCTCCACTTGTCAATACTGCCCCTTCTATGGCAAACTTTGACAATTGTTTCTGAACTAACTTAGCTTCCTCCACTTTTCTGTTCTCATCTTTCTTTTTTTTCTTTTCTTGTAGCAACCAACAATGATGTATAGTAGTCAACTGTATCTCAGGCCATGCCTTTGCTTCCACCCCCACTTGTTTTTTCACTTGTCTCTGTACTGGTTTTGGCAATCCCTAACATAAAATATGATGAAATAGTGCCACTGTCTTTTCTCATGCTTCACGTGTTTCAATCTGCCATTTCTCTTGAATATCCTGAATGTAAGCAATGGGGTCTTCCTCTTCCTTCATTTTATGCGTCATAATTGCACCCATATCTGACGTATCTGGATACTGTACCCTGAGAGCCCTCTAAACATCTGCCTTGAAATTATTAAATAGCGCTCCATCATGCGCTGTATTTTGTGCTGTCACACTTGCATACTCCATATGTCGTCAGCTCTCTGCCCAAGAATAACTGCCAGTAAACCTTTTATGTCTCCTATGGCCAGTGTATTTCCTCCAGTCATTTTCCCTAATTCATATATCCATTTCCCAGCCCTGAAGTTAAACTAGGAAGCAAGCATTTTAAGTTGTGCGTATCCATCTGTGCCCATGGAATGTATTGCGGTCTTGCTCCCCCTTTTCTAACTAGGGGAACTGTGAGAACCCCATCCCATAGTCAGATCGCACTAGTCATCTATCTATGGTAGGGGTAATCGTCCCTATTTGTCTTCTTGCTGGTAGTGACCTTAACCTACTCACATACGGTGGAGAATCTCCCTTCACATTTCATGATCGTCTTCGGGGAAGCTCAGGATATGATATGGGATCTGGTGTCCTCTCCTTAGGGTGTTCCAGATCTGACCATCTTACTTCTTGATCCATCTGTTGGCTCCCCGAAGGTGGGGGGGTACACAAGCACCCTCTCCTCCTATCTCACGACCTGGCTCTCTTTCCTCATCTGACAATGCTAGACCCCCAACTAGTGTGACTATCATCCCCTCCGTCTCTATCTAAATTTAATTTTCTCAAGGAAAATGCTTGGTGTTCATCACGGAACATGTTTTCCTCATCATTTCGTAGTGCATGTACCAGGGATTGATTACCAGTTCATTAGTCACTGTTCTGCCTTAATTGCTGATAGACCCTATCGATCCTTTCTCCAATATTTTCTGCATCATATCTTTCTTCTTCTAGTGATACCCTGGGTGTTTCTGGCGTTATTTCCTTTATCTGGAGAATATCTCTTTCTCTATCCCATTGTATTTCTTCACTCTGCCTCATTTGTTCCTTAAGGATGAGACTTGCATCCAGCCCTCGCTGCCTCCTATTCTGTTTCATTTCTTCATTCACTTCCCTTTATTTTCTCACATCCCTTCTTACCCTCTCTTCCTCTTGTCTTCATTCTTCTCTTCTTACTTCCTGTCTTTGTTCTTCTTCTCTACTGCTCTGTAACCTTTTGTCCTTTGCTCTTTGTGCTTCTTCTTCCTCTCTTTCTTTCATTCCTATCCCTTTCTTCTATCTCTTTCTGTCAATTGTCATACTTCATTTGTTCCTCTGCCCGTTTTTATACTTTTCTTGTTCTTCTCTATATATCTGTTCTCGTTTATCCTTGCTTTTTATTTGTTGCTCATTCTCCCTCAATCTCTTCTCTCGTTCGCTGTCCTTCTTTTCTCGCTCATCCTTATCTTCTCTCTGCCTAACCTCCTCGATGCTCTTCCCATCTAAATTGAGTAGTATCTGTCCTTCCATCCATTTGTTCTATATGAGCGTTAACTCGTCAGCCCTATCTTTTTCTCCTTTCCATCGCTTAATTTCTTGGTCTACATCTGTCGCTATATTTGATCTCTCACCTTTTTCTTCCTTATCTCGTATAGACTTAAAAGTATCTTCCTTTCTTTTGCTCTCTTCTGGACTATCGTCACTACTGTAAACTGGGGTTCATATATTGGTTAATTATACCCTGCCGCTGGTTTCAGTTCCTTTAAAGGGTACACTCCTATCTCTTCTGTAGTTACACTCTTAATCCCTGACAAGTTAAGTGGAGCTGAGGGCTCAACACCCTGCCCCTTATGATGATTACGCATCCACTCCTCTGGTGGCTGGTACTCTTTCTCTTCTTGGTACATTTTCCAAAGTTATAAAACTGCCAGTCTTTTCACTAATTTCTTTCCCGTGTATGCAGTGTGTACGTATGTAGTCATGTGTTGTAATACCACTTTTGACAATGATCCCCCTTGTGGCCATGGCTTGAACATTTTATCAGCTGTGCCCTTTACCCATTCTGCACTGTACTGTTTGAGCTTGGGTGCATGTTTTGGTAGTGTCCTCCATAATGACAACTGGTAATTGACTGTCGATACTTACCAGATCATTAATAACATCTTTATCTCAGGGCTCAACCAGCCACCACTTTTAATCTTAAAAACAATAAATAGGAGCAAACACCATCCATCGTCGCTCAATCCTCTTTTGTTTCAACAACCTATCTGTCTTTTGATTGGCGCCAATCGTTTACTACACATTAAATTCAAACTGCTTTACTTTCAACCTTCACAGTTTTATTACTTCTCACTATTTCACACAACAAATAATACTTAAAATAATAACACACTACACATTAATAACCCCTGTGATCACCTTCCCTTTATTTATAATCTTTTATAATAAGGGGTATGCTTCCTGCGCCTCTACTTATTTTACCCTATACAGGGTTTTAGACGCCATCTTTTACAGTCCTGCATATTCCTTTTCTTAATACTCCATTGGAGTTTGAGAGGTCTTCTATTTTCCTTGAAATAGGATTACTTAGGCGCTCCTTTGCACAAAATTTACTGTTACTCAAGATATCACAATCCCGCCCCTTTATATTGCCATTTTCCTCAGTCTACTTACATTCGTTAATCACCTCGAGGCCTTCAGTATCGACTCCTCCTTCAATCCAACCACTTCGCCTTCCGTCCGCAGAGCACCCGAGGAAACAAGCAGGGATTTCTTCAAAGGGGGTCCTGGCTACCGTCCCAGTTATTCTTGCAAGTTTATTTCTATCGGCTGCTCTCCACAGGAAACTCTGCGATCGTCCAGCTATAGGCCAGAGGATGCCCGATCGTCCGAAACTTGGGAGCTAAACTCGTTTGTATCTGAAACCATCCACACTGCTACCACATGAGCATATGGCCCTTAGGAATATGCACATGTAATGGATGGGATTACACCAGGGTAATTCTGAGTCCAAATAACTGAATCAACTCAGGAAGATGGCAAAGTACTGTTTTATTAACAATTATCTAAAACAGGGAGGTTACAACGAACATCAACAGACGTATGTATGCTCAGTCTCTCAGTGATATTCACACAAAATATGGTCCTTATACCAAATAATGCGTCATAGTGATGTCTTACTACATGGCAATAGTGAAAAACCTATCGAGGGTCAGGATTGGTTAAGGGACATATCTAAGTATACATTTCTATAGGAGCTAGGATTGGTATTGACTGCCCATTATCAGGTGAACAACTTATGCCTACCTCTAAAAACATGTAATTTCAGAAATCTTAGATATAAAGGTTCTCATTGGTCTTCAAATTATAAGGTCCTTAGTTTTAGGACTAATACAATTGGTTGCCATGCTTGTGCCATGTCTGGAAGATTCTGTTAATTTAGCAGCATGTAAGCCCAGACCCAGGTGCAGGGAGATAGGATATGAAGCTATCTCACCACCCAATTAGCCCAGCATCTCTCATCACCCATGCCTTCGGCCATGAAATGTGTCATTGTACTTGGCCTTGCAGAGTATCCTTGTCTTTGAGAATACACTGTAGTGAGGGCACTCACTGTCGTTTCTAGAACTCCAAGTACAAGCCCAATTTTCATACTTGACTCACGTGACAAGAGACCACTATTCTGTTCATTCTGCAAGCTTTTAAATGTTTTAAATGAATTAGGACTTGGCATCCTTTGTGTTCTTTCTTGCACCTTAACATGAGAAGGTTCATCCTCTGCAAACTCGTTCTTCTTCAGAGCAGATAGCTGACCTTGATTTCTAGAATCTTGACTTTGGGCCAGGCAGCCTCCCCACGCATCTCCATGAGCCTGCTAGTCAGCTGCGACACAACTTTTTGATTCCCGCTTTGCGGTTTCTGGATTACTTAATTCATGATACCAATGTCCAGTTTCTGTACAATGGTGGCTTCGCCTGCATTCTATTCACTACTCATAGCTAGCTTCTATGAGGACTTAATCTACCTTGCGTTTCAGCGTCTGTACATTTATTGAGTGGTTGTTTTCTGCAGCACTTTGTGCATGTGTAATCTTCTTCCTTTACAATTGAGAGTTTGTTCGATCCTTACTTCGTCATTGGTGTTCAGGATCTATACAGCATCTCCAGCTAGTATCTCGAGACGTCATGCACACCTTCTTATGACATCTTTGCTGTTTCTCATATTCCTTTAGGGAGTTCCTCCTGTAGGTTATCATTACTTCGGGGGTACATTCGCTAAGGTTCTCTTAATGGGTATCTTCTTCCAAACACTTGCTGCGGTATTGGCACGTTGGCTGGTGTCAAACACGGCACAGTCTCATGTTTCAAACACAGGGGAGGTAGGGGGCTGGATCTCCTGCAGATGTATACAGCTGCTCCTCTACATCCCTCTCACTTATAACACTTGATGATATAGCTAGACAAGTCAGATCTATGAAAGATTCATCCAAACAGGTGCTTCACCGCTCCTCCAGAACTATTAAGCAAAACTTTGTTTCCCTAGCTCCAGCCGATTTCTGTAATCATTCCTTTGCCACTGGATCTTTCCCATCTCTTCTCAAGCACTCACTTGTGCACCCTCTCCTAAAAAAGCCTTCTGCTGACCCCTCCTGCCAGGCTAACTATCGCCCAATCTCTATCACCCCTTTCCTGGGCAAATTCTTGGAGAAGTGGGCTCTCCCAGATAACCCTCCATACTGAATCTGTTGGTTGTCCCCATGACTATCAGTCTGGCTTCAGAGAAGCCAGAGGCATAGAAACTGCTCTCCTGAACACCGGTGAAGATCTGCTCTCTAACCTTGATTCCAGCTCTCCCTCTGCCCTCATTCTCCTTGACATTTCCTCTGCTTTTGACATGGTCAATCACGGCATCCTGATTAATTGACTCTGTGAGAAGCTTGGCATCGCAGTTCAGGCTCTGGCCTGGTTGATATCCTTCCTTCTGGACGCACACTCCCAGGTCCAACTTGACTATTTTCTCTCCACCACCTGTATCACCACATGTGGTGTCCCCAAGGGCTCTACCCTCTCACCCGGGCTCTTCAACGTCTATCTGGCCCCTTTGGCCCACCTGATCTACACCTTCTCCTCTAACTTTCAGTGTTATGCGGATGACACACAGCTCTCTTTCAAGCTACCCTCGGCCTCCCTCCCTGCCTCGCTCATTCTTGACTGTCTATCCACTATTCAAGCATGGTGCTCCCCCAAAGATCTCTGCCTTAATGCCAGTAAGACATAGATTTACCTCATTGGGACCCCGGCTCACGCTTCCCGCTCTCACTCTGGCTGCCCTCCTTGGGCCCCCTCTCTTCTCCCTCTTGTGAGGCTAAACACCTTGGTGTCATCTTCGACTCCACTCTCTCCTTCTCTCCTCACAACATGGAACTTGCCAAGAAAGTGTCATGCCCCGACTGGGCAGACGCCTATGGGATCGCTGGCGTCTGAACCACCATTGCTAGCGCCGTCACGTTTTTGACAACGCACTGCAGCAGTCTAGTTGTATAAACACCGCCCGCCGGAAGGTATTTGTTCCTCCCCCTTCCGGTGGAGAGTGCGTTGCAACCCTTGGCTTGGCATTTTGCTTTTACCTCTTTGGGAGGCATTGCTAGTGTTTTTTCCTGTTCTGTACACATGGTACGCTGCTTAACCCGCTTTCTTTCTTTCCCCGCTTCGGCGGCCTTTCTCTGTTTCTTCCCTCTCTCTGCCGTCTCCGTGCTGTGCGGCTCTTCCGCATCCCCGCTCTTCTCTTCCCCCCTGGCTCCTCTCTCGCCCACCGGTTCCATTATTCCTCTTTCCTATCTCGCACATACTTACCCTTACTCCTTTGTTCTCTTCTGTACTCCGCGCAATCGCGGCTCTCCTTGCTATCACCTTCGCTCTCCAGTAAACCCCTCGTCGCATATTCTTACGCGGCTACTCTTCTGACAGTCCATTCTCCACGGATACCTCATTGGAAGAACTTCCTCGGTTTATACCTTTGAGGGTTTCTTTGTGCCTTAGGGCTTTTTCCCTCTTCCGGCTGTTCCGGAAGGGGGCCCCTGGGTCATTGGTGACAACTCCCACAGTGGCTTCATTCCGTGGCAAGCCATATCCATCTATTAAACAAAAAAGAGTATTTGGGAGAAGAGACTACACGAGCTACAACAGGAGGACTCTGATTCAGGTGAGGAGGAGGGGAATTCATTACAAACTAGTGAAGAAGGTGTAAACACTGACAGAAGGCCCACTTCTAACTGCACCTCCTCAGAGGTATTCTCCCTTTCCTCACCTTCCCCCAGAAGCTCACCATCTCCAATCCTCTAGTTCTCTCCAGGGTGGACTACTGCAATAGTCTCTTTCTTAATCTTCCTAACTTGGCTCTTCGCCCCCTTCAGCTCATCCGGAACAAGACTGCAAGACTTATCCTTGGCCTCAAACACAGGGACCGCATCTCTCGAGCCCTGACATCTCTCCACTGGCTCCCGGTGGCTGCTAGGATCAAGTTCAAGACCCTCTGCATCGTCCACAAGGTTTTCTGTGAGCAGTGGTCATCACTACATCCAACTCTCTCTTCCTAAATACCTTCCACCTAGAGCCCTTTGCTCATCTACATCTAATTCTCTGGGGGTCAGTCGCTTCTCCAAGCAGAGTATGGGGGGTATATCTCTCTCCTCTGCAGGGGCCTTCCTCTGCAGGGGCCTTCCTCTGGAGCAGTCTCCCTGCCACACTCAGACTTGAGCCGGACCTCCTTAAGTTCCACAAACTTCTCAAGACCCTCCTCTTCTCTTCTTTCTTATTCCCTCTGCCCTGCTGACCTTATCTCCTTCTCTGCCTGGACTGGTTGCTTGGTGCCCTCATAGTCTCACAGGGCACCAGGCCCTTCTATGCCCAGCCCCCCTGCACTGCCTTTTGACCCACCTCACACTGCTGGGGCTGGGACTGCACCCTTGTAGTCCCCTGCCTTCTTCGCACTTTACTCAGAGCACTGCTGCCCTGATTGTACTCCTTCCACACCCGCTCCCCTGCACTTCTTGCTAACGCATTTGCACAATACGAATGCCATGAAGCCTAGTAGGACTGTTTGTCTTGTCTGTCCTCCATTTTCCTCTTCCCTTGTAAATACAAAATCATATCATATCATATCCAGTTCCAAAGAGGTTCCATTACCCCTTCACAGTTCCCTGAGTGTTGCAGGCTTTAGGCATTCCCAGATCCTTCATCCGAAGAAGGACTAGTTAAGGCATTCCACGGTCCCATACTTCAATATTGACACTAGAGCATAGTATAGCCAGCAGATGGGTCAGCAGGAGTAGCCTACAGGGAGGGCTAAACTGGTATCATATACTGTCTGACTGCCGGGCTCTCATGCTTCTCCTAAGTACCATCTCCACCCTTACAGAGGTTCCCACTTCCTGGTTTCCTGATGTTACCAGTTCCTCCTGTTCATCACCATCACCACCTGATGTTATGACCACTGCCTCTTCTGTATCACTGTCACTTGCTAATGTTATCCAATCTCCCTTCTCCGTAGCACCCTTCCCTATATTTTCCTGCTCTTGTTGATGGTATCCCTTCCCCCACTCCGCTGCCTTCCCTTCCTGACGTTGCCATCACCACTTCTGTATACCACCTGCCCGCTGATGTTAGTTCCTCCTCCCGTTCTATATTTCCTTCCACACCTGATAATGTCCCCACCCACCCTTCTGTACCTCCTTCATTGGCTGATGATAGTACTCCACCACTACCCTTGATTTAGCCACCTCATCTCCAGCATCTGCTTTCTCTAACTATCTCTAATCTCTAATGTGAGAAACCTGAAGGTGTCTCCCTAACTAGTCCCTGGGGATCTGTCATCCAGGTGGCCAGGACACGGCCATCGCTTTTGAATCCAATGCCTGGGGGTGGACCAGTGTGGGAGGATCACCTGGATGGGGAGTACTCAGGGAGTGGAGGTGGGACACCGATGGGTGAGACTCGGCATCCCCCTTCTTGTAACATTTTTTTTCCTTTCTACCACATAGGATACTCCGACACAAACACTTTCTTACACCACGAAAGACAACAAACTAATACTAGAGCCGTTTACCTGACATTTCCCAACGCAAGGGTTGGGACGTTTGACCAGAACCACACACACTTGACTGCCCTTTCCCTTCCCCACAGGGATAAAAGGTGGAGCACGACAGCACACTACGAGCAAGACAGACCGCACGATGAAACAGCTATCTAAGTACGGCAGTTCAAGAGGAGGAGAAAGGCGGCGAGAACTGAAGGGGTCGACAAGGAGAGAAACAAACTTGCCCTTTCCGATCCAGACCTGCAAAATCTCCATGAAAGGAATCACAAGGCCGCACACAATAGGCATAGATTTCCATCAAGTTAATGCCATTTCGGACTTCGATGCCTATCCCATGCCACGCATCTATGACCTAATCGATAAACTAGGAGCAGCCACCTTTCTCTCTACCATAGATTTAACCAAAGGGTACTGGCAAGTCCCCGTATATGGGCCAGATAATGAAAGACTGCTTTTTCAATACTCTAGGACTGTTTCAATTCAAAGTCCTTCCTTTGGCTTACACAGTGCGCCAGCCACTTTCCAACACCTCATGGATCAAATCCTACAACCATGTTCCGATTTCTGTGGAGCTTATATTGACGATATCATCATTTATAGTAAGACATGGGAGAACCATCTCTTCCTTTTTTATACCATCATGAATGTCCTTAAAAATGATGGCCTAACTGCTAATCCAACAAAGTGCAGATTGGCCCAGTCAGCCTTAAAATACCTTGGCTTCTTCGTAGGGAATGGGACTATACATCCCCAACAGGAGAAGGTAAAAGCCATCTTCGATACACCAACACCCAAGACCAAAAGAGATCCTGGAGCTTTTCTCAGGTTAAAAGGATATTACCATTGGTTTATCCCCACCTTTTCGGACAAAAGAACCCAGCTGACATATAAACTTAAGAATGCCAAACCCCAGACACTTCATTGGAATGACGAGGATGAGATATGTTATACCGCCTTGAACAGACTATGTGCCAGAACCCAATCCTGAAGGTAGTCAACTTCTGTAAGGAGTTTCTGTTACAGACGGATGCCTACCTTACAGAGTTAGGAGCCGTCCTGTCCCAGGTTTGCAATTGATTGGAAGACCCATATTATTTACAAGTCGCAAGCTATTCCCACATGAACGAAATTACTCTGTGTTGGAACTAGAGGCCCTGGCCATCAAGTGGCCCATTATACATCTGAGATACTACCTATTAAGACGAAGTTTCACACTCATTACAGATCACTCCCCCTAGTTTGGATTAGCCAACGCAAAGACTCCAACCCTCGGGTTATGCAATGGTTTCAAGACCTATGACCCTATTGTTTCACTGTGGAACACTGAAAAGGAAAATAACAGGGAAATGTACATTTTATTTCCTGGTTCCCCATTGAAACAAATGTGGCTAAATCCCTTGAAACGCTTGTGTATAGGCACGTTATAAATGCCATATCATATCATGGAGGAAGGGTGTGTGAGAAACCTGAAGGTGTCTCCCTAACTAGTCCCAGGGGATCTGTCATGCAGGTGGCCAGGACATGGCCATCGTCATTGGATCCAGTTCCTGGGGGTGGACCACTGGGGAGGATCACCTTGATGGGGGTCCTCAGGGATTGAAGGTGGGACACTGACGGTTGAGATGTGGTATCCCTCTTCTTATAACACCTTTCCCCTTCCTACCAAGTAGGATACTCAGACACTCTACCCCCATACCCTCTTTTCTGACACAAACACTTTCTTACACCACGAAAGACAAGGGACTAATACTGGAGCCGTTTACCTGACATGTCCCAACGCAAGGGTCAGGCAAAGTCAGGCAATTGACCAGAACCACACACACCTGATGGCCCTTTCTCTTGCCCACAGGGATAAAAGGTGGAGCATGAGAGCACACTACGAGCAAGGCCTTTTCCGACCCAGACCTGTGAAACCTCCATGAATGGAATCATAAGACCGCGAACAACAGTAAGCGTGTGTTGCAGCAGATGCCAACGGTAAACAGAGCCCTCCCACGCCGATAATCAGGGCTGGGAGAGATGCTTGCTACCGTGGTATCGTCCTTGACACCAGAGACAAGAAAAGCCAAGGGGTTCATCACAACCAGTAAGTCAAAGGGAGGACCGAAAGAAACCGAACTCTGTGAACGAAAGTCGCGAATGGCAAAGTACGGGGAAAACCAGCTGCAGAGGGGTCTGGCACCATGTGGGTGCTCACTCAATAGACTCTAGGTGATTCCCTTATTTTTGAAACTGCCAATACCAGAAGGCCCTAGAAGAGCCGCAAGGAAAAGGTCAAAGTGGTTAATCAGGGGTCTAGCAAAACCCCATGTACAGTTGAAAGTCTTTGACCGGCACGTAATTGGAAAACTAAGGGAAACGAATCCTGCATAGTTAGAAAGCGGAAGGAACTGTGTGTTCGGCAAGAGTGAACCCGATGGAGGGATGCCGACAAAAAGGGGTGAAGCATGATGCCCCAACAAACATTGTGTTGACAAGAGTGAACCCGACGGAGGGATGCCCACAGTGGATCGTGTAAAAAGACATTAAAACTTGGGAATAAAAGCAGAAGTGAACTCGACAGAGGGAGTCTGAGATTCAAGAGTAATAGCCATAGTGAACCCGATGGAGGGAGGCTAACATTCAAGAAGGGTCTGAGCCCGGGATCCAGGGGTGAAAAGCCATCACCCATTGTATATGCTGAAAGGAACTTTTTCTTTGGTATTTTGAACCCATCAGATCCTCAGAGGCAAAAGATTATTTGTAGAAAAGAGACTTAACCACCGAAGATCCTGATACCAGAGAAGGGAACTGTAGTCGCGTGCTGGGAAAGCTTGAGTGTGTGCTGTGCTCCGGAGTCCTACTTTGTCCCATGCTCAAAGTTTGGAGAAGGGCCTGTCTGTAACATTCTGACTTATCATTTGTGAACACTTTTTAAAATTTCTTGTCAACACTTTCCCACACTCTTTTTAGTATTTAGTTGTATGGATTGGCAATAGGTTTTTTAGTATAGGCCTTTTTATTTGACAAGACGCCCATAGCACTGCCGTATTATCATTTGGTGGTCGTAGCTTGCTCACATCTTAGATTTAGGTTTGCATTAGGCATTTTTCCACCCTACCTATACAGTTTAATAAACACCCTTGAACTGTGATCACTTATGTCTGTCTTTACTGTTGACACCATGAGTTCCTTACACTAGCAACCAATAAACCTGAAACTCTTGCTCCTACAACCCACACTGACTGACAAGAGTCTCTGGTGTTTATAGTGTCCCATCACCCCCATTCCCCCACCCCCCTGGGTTGGGCCTCTGGTGGGTGTCTGCATTTGTGTCCTGTAACTGGGGCGGGTTGGGATAGGTTGCAGCTTCTCGGTGTGCCTGGCCTCACAGTGGGTTTATGGGAGCAGGACTAAGCCTTCCCTTGGCCTGTCTGACATGTTGGATTCCCCTCCCCCCCGACATACTTTAGTGCTGTTTGTGCAGGTCTCAGGGTCTCCTGTTTCCCAAATGTGTAAATTGTATGCTGGAACATGTCTAGGTACGTTTTTAAGCCTAGCACTGTTTCAGGGAGGCCCCCCTGACCCTTGAGTGAACCCCTAGTTCATCAGAACCTGGCGGAATTTCATCACATCCTTACATCTGACTGTACGAGAACTCTTAGTTTAAGTATGGAGGGAAATATTCCTATGAGAGGTAATGGGTGGAGAAACCAGCACTACAAATTACAAACTAATATGGTTTATCTCTCGATACCTTCTAAATAAAATCTTAAGAAAAAGATACATTTACCTTGGAAACAAGGAAAAGTTAATTTGAAAGGGAAGTGTGTGTGATAAGGTCAGCTCCCTGCCTTCATCTATTGTCAATGTAACTTGACTGTGGGCTGTGAACGTTCTTTACAAAAGTCTCTACCCCAGTACTGCAGATCAGAGAGGCTTCTGTGACTTCCATATGGGACCACAAAGCTGCGCGTTAGCCCCCCCGCTCCCAACTCAGACTGGATGCCAGTTATTTTGTCCCAGGAGAAGGTGAGCTGATTGACGAAAACTGCTGAATGGACCTAATGTTCTCAAACGTCACTGAGTGAGCCAAACGAAAAGAAATGCTCGCCCAAGGCTGACCATGATAAGCATACTACTTCCTTATTAAGCTTTTGGCTGTGAAGATATGTGTGGTTGGGTGCAAGAAGTGTGCGGTCGTTCTGTTGAATGTGATGCTTTTATTGATGTGAGGTGTGGTGAATGTGATGCTTTTAGTGATGTGAGGTGTGTGATGATGCTTACTCATTGTAGTGTTTGGTCTATTTGGTGGATTATTAGGACACAGGTGACGGAATGCAATGTTGACTGAGTGACATGGAATGCTGTGGGTGAGAATGTTGATGTATGGTTGTGTGTTTTGAGTGAGTCAGTTGGTGTTATGAAGCCTACCTGGGAGGATGCCGGTGCATGTTGTCATAGGCTCTGATGAACTTGACATGATAAACCATAAAGATGTACTGGAACTTCATTAAAAGGAACAACTAGAACATCAAGAGATGTCAGAGTCATCATTGGGAACCCACAGCTTTACACAATCCTTTCAAACAGAGGTAGCATTTATGCAGGGACACCCAGAGGATGTCATCCTAGGTACCTTAATCATTGGTTCAGTAAAGTGTTTTTTTTTAAAGGCATTGCTTATCCGAAATGGATCCCAGAGTTTTGACCCTGTGGAGAACCTTGGCGTCAATGGCGGTTCGGGCAGAGGAATCGAAGTAACCTGGGAGTAGCCACATGACTTTTTAGGTTAGACTCCCAAGTTTACAATGAGACCAATTTGAGGAGGGTCCTCTGTAAAAGACCATATGATCACCCTCCTTAGCTTTCAGTGGAGAGTCTAAAATAAATTGGGGAGATAAGTGGCAAGGTCTCCTGTTTGACCGTAAGAGTGAATTGTGAGGTAGGCTTGGAGGCCAGATGCCGACACGTGCTGTGTGATGTTGGACTCAAGGTTGGTGCAGGGAGGGTACCCTGGCTACTTCCATCATGCTATGGGCAAGAGGCAGGGGCTTTATTCAAGGATTCCTTCTACCGTTCTGTACCTTTAAGGACATGCGTTTGGACCCCTGGAAAACTGACTTATAACCTTTCATAGAAAATGTGGACCTGAAGTCCAGAAGTGTTTTTATGCCACGCATGCATGTATCAAATCAAGCTACAGAGACCACATATGTAAATTGAGAGTAAGAGCAATCTCCTGCTTGTACTGTTACCAGCCAGGCTCCAGCATGGTCAAAGAGCAGTTGGTGCCTCCCTCTGAGAAATATTACAGAGGGAAGGAGTTTGCACGTGGGAAATCTGCTCTGCAGTGAATCACCAGCAAAGTCCAAATACAAGATGCCGGCCCCCATAGTTAAACCCTCAGCCTACAGCTCTCTATTTGGATTCTCTGGAAACTAGTTTCATGGGACAAACTTGTAGTTCCAAACAAAAACAGCCAATCCAAAGAGCCCAAGCCAGCATTCCTACAGATGGAATCACTACAAATATTTGGAAACCAATTACCAGCCCTCCAGATCCATAAAAATGGAAGAGTGTGCCCTGATAGTGTGAGTGTTTGGAGATTGTGGAAGAACCTTTTTGTGTGAGGCTAGTGCCGGGGGGGGCAGGAGGAAGGTGGATTGAGGAGGCAGGTGGTGCAAGGAGGTACATCGTTACAAAAAAGGAGGAGGGACATTTGAGTGCAGGAGAGGATTTTTAGTGAGACAACAGAGGAAGATGGTGGGAGAATAGAGAGTGTCAACCTTTTCTGCAGGTACCATATGGGTAGCTTGTGTTAAAAAGACTTGTAGGAATTGAACCAAGAGCTAAGACATCAAACGTTATGCAGGAGGCAAGGATTTTGAGAAGTGCTTTGTGGTTAAAGTTGCTGAATGTGGCAAGGACGTCAAGCAGGACCACTGCATGGGCCACTTTGATAGCGAGGAGTAGTGTGCAGTTGATGTCCTGGTTGAAGGTGGTCTCTGAGCCGAATCGGTAATGGTCATCTTTAAAGAGATTTTCTTGAATGTTCTTTTCCTGCAGCTGGGGATACAGGCATCTTAATGTTCCTTCGAATTAAGGGATGATCTTATCATTTTTCAGTTCGTCTGGGAGGATGCCGTGAGTGAGTGAAGTGTTAAGGGGCTGGAGAAGAAGAGTGAGTCCATTTCCTGGGACGGTATTCAAGATGGAGGCTGGGATGATGTCATTGATTCCCCTTATCGGCACACCCGCTCCCTCCTTTCCTGTAGCTCTCTGGCCGGCTTCCCTTGGTCCTCTTTCTGTTCCCACCAGTCAGACTAAAAACCTCAGGGTCATCTTCGACTCTACACTCTCCTTCTCTCCTCACATCTCTGACATCTCTAAGAAGTCACACTACCAGCTGCACCTCATCAGAGGTATTCTTACTTTCCTCTCCTTCCCCCAGAAGCTCACGGTCTCCTGAGCTCTGGTTCTCTCTAGACTGGACTATTGCAATAGCCTCTTTCTAAATCTGCCTGCTTCTACTCTCCACCCCCTGCGACTTATCAAGAACATGACCGCGAGACTTGTCCTTGGCCTCAAGCCCAGGGATCGTATCTCTCTGGGACTGAAATCTCTGCACTGGCTCCCAGTGGCTGTGAGGATTAAGTTCAAAACCCTCTGCATCGTCCACAAGGCCTTCTGGGGCCTCAATACCTTCAACTCTCTCTCTCCAAATACCTTCCTTCTGGAGCTCTTTGCTCATCTACCTCAAACTCCCTCACGGTCAGTCGCTTCTCCAAGCAACTAGTTGGTGGTAGATCTCTTTCTTCGGCTGGGGCCTCCCTCTGGAACAGCCTCCCTGCCTCCCTGAAACTTGAGGAGAATCATCTTCGGTTCCAGAAGCACCTCAAAACCTTTCTCTTTGCTTCTGCTTTTTCTTCCCCTCTCCCTTGCTGACTTCCTGGCTGACACTGAATTTGCACTGGTTACCTGGTCACCCTCTGATCTCGGGCCCAGGTCCCCTCCCCTGCCAGTTGCACTGCTGCACTGCCCTCCTGGCAACCCCGGCACTTGAGGACTGTTTCTGTATCCCTACAGTCCCACTACCAGCACTTGACGTCGCCACTTATCCTTGCACTTGCCACCTGCTGGCCGTACTTTTACTTACTGTTTAATTTTGGGTTTTTTCTTACCCCATGTACTGCACTGTCCTCTCCACTTTCTCCCTTGCACTTCCCCTCCTTCCCCTTCCCATGCACTTGCGTGATCTGAATGACACCTGGCCTAGTAGTATCATTGTCTGTCCTCCCTCTATTCTCCCTCTCTCTGCCTCGTCGATAATTAATTGAATTGTTTCCTTAACAGAACCCATCTCCGAGTTCATTGAACAACACCTGCAACCACTGGCAGCAAGCCTATCTTTATATGTACAGGATACGAAACACATCATTCAACAATTGACCACCATAAACTGGGAAGAGAACTTTAGACTTGTGACACTCAATGTCTCATCACTTTATACAAGCATCTTACACACAAAAGGCATCGAAACAACCAATTATTTTTTGAAGACACGCTCAATCTCTTATTATTTACAGAATTCAATGATACTGGAGATGCTCAACTTCACATTACAAAATTTATTTGTTCAATAACACATTTTACAGGCAAAAACAAGGAACAGCGATGGGGGCAACATTTGCCCCTGCATATGTGAATATCTACATGGGACACTTTGATTTACAACATGCCTGGTAACATCCAGCCTTCTTAGACAACAACAATATTATTTTTGGGGGCGATACATAGATGATATTTTGGTGGGTGCAGATCTTGTAATAGGTGTCTTCATTCAATTCAGTTATTTCTCATCACACTGGGCAGCCTCATTGGGTAAGCACCTATCTTTGCAGCCCCAAGCACTTACAAGATACTAAAGTTAAGCTGCAATTGCCAGAGGTTGCAATCAGGCTGCAAACTCCTATTTTTGACCATCATTGACATAGTCCTTTTTATGGAGCATGGCTCTGAGACTCAAAACAAACAAACATGTAGCTCTTCAGCCTGTTTTCTCCAGTGCTAACCACAGGGCACCACTCTGATCTCACTGATGTTTTGAATGTTTCCACAGGACTTGCATAACAAATCGACATGGAACAAACAAGCAGAGTGAATCTTTTCCTACGTCCTGCTCAATGAACCGGCACAGTCAATAATAGCACATTGTATTTATCAATGGCCTGCTTAATCAGAGAATAAGGCACTTGGTCTCTAGCAGCGTGGATACAAAGCAGCTCCCAGAGAAATGGTGCTGCCTCCAAAAGTGCCACACCTTTAAATTACGATGAATTAATGCAAAAACCATGAGCCTGGTCCCAAGCACAAATACATACTGGATAATCGTGATGGGAATACTAGTTCAGATTAAAGGTGTGATTAAAATCCAAAATGGTGTCTGTGTCTTATAAAGTCTTGGCCTCGCCTGCAAATTCCAAAAATGACATTGAGAAGCCAAATACAAACAGCCAATCACAGGTCCTAACTGATTCCCCCTCACAGGTGCAGACACTCATAAGAAACCCAACCTCAATGCAGAGCCGGCAGAGTTACAAATAACCAGGTTCCCAGACCAGCTATGTGGGCACAGAATTAAATAACAGAAAGATGCATATGCTATGTGGGTAGCTGGAGTAGAAACACACAGCAGAAGTTTGCAGAAGGTTGGAGAACAAGGAAGGGGTTTGAAGGAGGTTGAAGAGAGGAAGAAGTGTGGAAGAGGAGGCTGGAAAGCAGAAGTGGAGATACATCAGGAGGAGGTGGAAAGAAACTTGGAGGATGTGGTAGGGGAGCATGATGAAGTGGTGGTTGGAGCACATCAGGAGGAGTTGGAGACAATTGGAGGTGGTGGCGAGGAACATCAGGAGGAGGTGGTCAAAAATATTAGGAAAAATAGAGAGAACCTAGTGTAACAGATGGCAAGAGTTGGAGTAGTGCAAGGGTTTTGTGATGTTTTGTGGAGCCCAGGGTATTCCCTCTCTCTCCTGTATCCCCACAAACCTCTTCTCTAACCTCAGCCCCTGGTTAGTTCTTGTCAAGCCCCAGGGATCCCTCCTGGTGCTCCTCCTCACCTGTGTCTTCAATTGAGCTTTCTTGGGCTTCAGATTCCTTCTTTCGGCGTGCTTTCCATGGTTCCTTGGTCTTCTTTTCCTTCTTCTGATGAAGGTAGGGGCAAGCTCCCTCGGAGGCCACCTTGGCCTGACAAGTCACCCAAGTCTAGGTGGACCCTGGGGAGCAAGCTCCCAAAATCAGGGGAAAAGCCTCTTTGTCACATAACACCCTGAGTGTGGAAGTGATCTGAGTCACGGGTGGAGGTTCTGTATGGCAAGAACAGTCTTCTCTGGTAATGAATGTCAATGTCCAGAAAGAAATGAAGTCCCATGTGAAACACTGTGTAGTTCTGTTACAAAGGCAGCAGGGAAACTTCCTGCCTCTAAGAAGGGTATGTCTCAGTGCAGCATGTTGGATGGCTAAGGGTCCAGACAATGGACAACACGTGAGAGGGAAGTGCCACACAAGGCGGTAGGAGCTAGCCTGGAGGACGAACAGGCTACTGTAACAGACCATAGCCCGCAAAGCTACTGGAGAGCAGACAGCAGGCAATGGAGATAGGTACTTGCAAGGGAGTAGTAAGAAAGGAGGAGAGGAGCCAAAAACAAAAGGCCCTTGTGAGGGAGAAGTGAAGCGGCTGAGAGCAGCCAAAACGGAAACCTGCAAAAGAGCGGAAAAAACAGGTGGCGAGCAGCTGAAAGGAGCACCCGCAAAGGAGCAGAGAATGGGCTGAGAGCAGCCGAAAGGGAAACCCGCAAGAGAGCAGAGAACGGGCTGCGAGCAGCCAAAACTGGAGCCGCAAGGGAGCAGTAAACAGGCTGCAATCAGCCAAAAAGGGATTCCGCAAGGGAGCAGTGAACCGGAGTATGATAAGCCCAGAGAGAACGAGAGAACCTGTGAAGGAGCGGAAAGGCTGTTAACAGAAGTGCAGAAACGCAACCCAGAGGAACCAATACGGTAAGAAGACAAGAGGTGATTCAGACTTACCCCAACACTGACAAAGAACACGCACCGAAGGCAAAAACAGAATGGGGCACCAGTTGTGAGAGCAAAGGAGACAAGAGCAAGCAGAGACCTGGAGAAAAGGAGTACTAGGCAAGAAAACGACAAATTGCTAGAACAACTGCGGACAGAGGCCTGGCAGGGTAAATCCCAGGAGACGGATACAACCCAGAGAAGACCGGTCTCCGCCCACAGTTATAGTGGCGGCGGCCATCTTGGTGGAACACTAGACCGTCAGGATGGAAACTCAAGACACCATATTACATGTACTTCCACCTCTGCCAAAACTTCCACGGGCGTAGCATGACAGCATGCCCCCTTCTATTCGGACCTCCTTCCCTCTTACTCATATACACCCGGTGAAACCGTTGAACCAGTCTGGGTGCATGGATATGAGATCTCGGTTCCCATGTTCTCTCTGCACTGGGATAGCCTTTCCAATAGACCAGATATTGCAGAACTACCCTTCTGTATCTGGAGTTGACCAAACGTGCAACCTCATACTCTTCTGGGGGTTCTGAGGTGGTGTGTCTTCAGAACGTCTGTTTGAAGGGTTCTTCCACATGTGCCTTGAGAAGAGAGGAATGGAACACTGGGTGCATTCTTCTTAGGCTACGCGGCAGCTGCAACTTGAAGGCCACCGGATTGATCTTGGATAAGATCCTAAACGGACCTATGTACTGGGGGGAGAATTTTCCCAGATGTGTCCAGCGTGGCAGGAATTTGGTGGATAACCAGACAAGCATTCCTAGCTTCCATTCCGGGTTCGGTCCCCTTCGTAGATCTGCGTACCTCTTGTATCCTCTGCAGCTTTCTTCCAGGGTCTTGAGGGCATCCTTGTGTACTTGACGGAGACCAGCCAAATAACTATCCACTGTGGGTGATCTTGACGAAGAGAAACCGTCCCATGGTAGGTATTGTGGATGGTATCCATATGTGCATTTGAAGGGACCCATGTTGATGGCGGTATGATGAGCGTTATTATAGGCTAATTCAGTCATGGAGATTAAGTCGACCCAGTTATTTTGTTCTTGGTTGCAAAAGCAGCCAAGATATTGCTTGAGGGTGGCATTCAGGTGTTTGGTCTGGCCGTTAGATTGCGGGTGATAATCCAATGACAAAGCTCTCTGAACCCCAAGCTGTTTGCATAAGGAGGCCCAAAACTTAGAAGTGAACTGGGTTCCACGATCCGTCACTATGGTCAGAGGGATACTGTGCAGTCACACTATGGCCCTCCTTCCGAGTTTGGAGGTAAGTAACTGTCCTTACCGGCATGGTGCAAATACCATGTCCGTGTAGGTAAGAAGTCTATTACGACTTCACGGGCACAAGCTTTGCGCCATGCCGGTAATGACATTACCGGCATGCAACTAAAGACCGAAAATGGCGCTTAGCGGCATCATGGAAACCGCAGATAGCACTACCGGCATCAAATGATACGGCATTAGCGGGCACCGCTAATTGGTGGAACCGGAAGTAACGTCATCGTGCCGGAACAGGAAAGTGCACGTCGGCCATCTTTAAAATCACAATCCATTGCAATCCCATGGCTACAGGCACTGCAATACAAAACTGAGATCCAGCCTGTCAGAAAATGACACAGTCCACCCTCAAAGGCACACCTCGTCTGCGCAAATAACGTTTCTGAGACGAGAAGCTAATCATGCTGGTTGACACCCTGGCCCAGCATGCAGATGTGGTGTTCAGCACAGACCTGCGCCGTGCAACACAAATGAGGAAGAAACAGATCTGGGAGGAGGTGGCCCAGAAGGTGTCCGCAGTGGGGACAACCACATGCAACACAAAAGAATGCCGGAGGGACGACCTGTGGCTGCGTGTCCAAAACATTCTGACTGCCAACCGTCAGCAGGCCCAGGCAACAGGAACTGAACCATCCATGCCCATCAAGCTAGCACGGTGGGAGGTAACGTGCTGCTCCCTGTTACACATGGAGACCACAGAAGGGGTCAGGCATGCTGAGACAGGAGTAACATCATCGGCTGACGAAGGTGAGTGAGCGTTGGCACTACACAAAAGTGAACACACACAACCAACACAAATACAATGGCTGAGTCCAAATGGCAAGTTGATGACAGCAAGTACATTGCCCATCACCACCCACCTAATGACTGCCCTACAGAAATGCCACACCCCTGTCACAGACACACACAACCAACCCCAATGACACAAACCACCAGCGTCCAATTCCAAACGTAAGTAACACCAGCATGCAGACACACACATGCAGCACTGCAGAGAAGCAGGCCCCACCAGTGTCACATCCCACTGCATGGTGCATACAGCTCCACCACCAGGTATACACCAGAGCCCTGGAGACACATCACATGGAACACACACCCTGAGGCATGTACACCGCACGCAATCCACTACACACCCGTAATCCAAGAAGCAAAATGCATGCACAACATGGATGCACTAGAAGGACGCACAGACACTGCACTACACACCCAACACTTGTAAGCACCATGTCTGCCCCTCCAACATGCAGACAGCAATGCACAGGAACCAGAATGTACCTAGATCAATATATGTCGGCTGTCCCTACACCCTTGACTCATGCCCTGCCTCTCCATCCCATACAGGCACAGTATCAGACAGCGATGACAGGCCCACTGCAGAAACAAAGCCAACAGCACCAGGCAGAAGCAGAGGGGAAGATGATGGCACCAGGCCATCCACGTCAAGGGCCAGGAGGATGAAAACAACCACCCCATGCCACAGCAGTCTGGTAAACAGGTGTCATAGGCCATATAACCTGAGGAGCATCCACCCCCGACACAAGGGAATGAGCACTGGCCTGGGAAATTGGGTGCCATCACTGCACACCTACCACAAGCCACTCCGGCTCCCAATCCCACAGACCAAACGGCCCCTGCACCACTGCAGCCAACACATGTGGACGAGGAGGGTACAGCAACGTCCAGCAATGGTGATGCACCTCAGTCACCGGCCACTAGTGCCCAGGGGAAGTGGCCCAATCTGCAAGAGATACTGCAGAGGATGATGTCCAACAGGACGAGGCTGACAAGGCAGGGCAATGCATGTAGGAGGACACTGAGGGGACACCATCCATGGGGCACACACAACAGCACTCCCTGGGACATGGGTCGTGTGGCGATAGCTCCGGGGAGGAGACGGCTGGAGCCGTATTCAGCCCTCAGTTCAGTACATCTCCAGCTCCCATGCGACCACCAGCCAACAATGACATGCGTGACCTAGAGCCCCGCATCACCCGCATGGAGGAGCGTCAGCAGTCCATGGACGACATGTTGCGACAATTCATCGCAGTAGGGGAAGCCACACACCAGGCCCACTGTGACAGTACACAGGCACTCACCCGTGCTGTGAACCGTGTTGCTAGACGGGTGCGCCAGGTCATGGAATCAGTCACCCAGGCACTCACACATTTGGCTGCCACCATGGCACAATGCTCTGCAGCACCTGCCGAGTCACGACCCCCGCCATCCACGAGCAGTACCCCTGTAAGCTCAGCTCAGACCAGCCCAGTGCGTAGGTCGCTACGGACCATGTGCTGGCCAGGAGAGCCACAGCCTCCATGCAAAAGGGGCCGACTGTAGCCGGACAGGCATGCAGGATGGAGGCTGTTAGAACTCATGATGTGTGCCGGGATGTGGGTGTGTGGGGGAGTTGTGAGATGAGGGGTGCTTGGGGGGGGTTAGAGGGATGAGTGGTGGAGGGTGGTGGGAGGGGTCAGGGGCGGGTGGGTAGACTCTGTTGCATCGTGGGTTGGCTGTTCATCTATGTAAATAGTTTTATTGATCATTACATTCCATTTTGATACAAATAACCTGACTGGACATTGCTTATTAAGTGTCAGGATTGAATGCCAAACAGTGTACACTCCCCAGAGTCCCCCAAACCCAGTGCACAGTGAGCGTGATTTGATGTACCCTCTTCATCACAGTGCATGATACGTAAATGTCCATCACTGATTGGCGCACTGCACGTTCCTCATGGGCATTGGCACATGGCTGATGTACTACTCTTATCCTTCATCATCCCCATCTTCACCCGGTGGTTGCTGTTAAATGTCAGGTGACAGAGGTAAGTTCCACCGGATGCACATGTTGATCAGTATAGCACAGACCATGGTGATCTTGTCCACCTTCTCAGGCCTGCAAAGGAATGCTCCACCATACCTGCTGAGGCAGCAGAAATGTGCCTTCAACAGGCCAAAGGTCTGCTCGATCAGAACACGGGTGCAGATATGGACCCCATTGCTCTCCTTTTCGTGCCTGGTCTGCGGGATCCAAACAGGGGTGAGGAGCCAGGGATTCAAGGTATAGCCACAATCACCTGCATGGGGGCACAATGAGGTATGCGCGAATCAATGTGTGGCATTACACCTGTGGTAATCACTGTCATTGCTGCAGCTATTTGTTGTTCACATGCACAGGTCCCTGGGTGTATGCATACAGGTACATTTGCCGCATTGTGTGCTGGACAATGGTCCGCAGGTGTGGATTGCGTAGTCCACATGTTTCAGGTGTTCCCTTGCATGCTCTTGCAGATGTCCTGTATTGTGCTTTGCTGCCTTCATGTGCGTTAGGCATACTCACTGCATGTTGCTGGATTGTGTCGCAGAGGGCATGCCCAGTTGATGTGCAGTGGACGCGTTGAGGGATGTGGCCTGCTTCTACGTATGGCGTATCGGTGTGAACCATTGGTCTGATGTAAGGCATTGTTGGGTCTGGTTCAGGTTGGAATACGTAGGGCCACAGTGTTATGCTGTATGTTCTGTCTCCACTCACCCACCAATCACACCCCCCAACTGCACTGCCATAGGCCTGTCAGGTGACTTACCGAGCAGACAGGCACGTCGCTCCATGTGGCGGGGTAGCAAGGAATTCCACAGCAGCATGGCATCATGTGTGGATCCGGGATATCGGACACGACAATGTGTGGTGATCTTGCTGGAGTCACATTCCATCTGCACATTGATGGAGTGGTATTGCGTGTGGTTGCAGTAAGCCACCTCCATGGCATGTGGGACCACCAACTCCACGTGGGTGCAGTCGAGGGCACCTACACAATTTGGCATGCCTGCCAGTGCATGGAAGGCAACTTTTGTATCAGATATCTCCTGGGGAGTCCGATGTAGGGATATGTAGTCCCTTGTGTGCTTGAGGAGGGCATCCTGCACTTGGTTCAGAATCCGGGGAAATAAGGGTTGTGATATGCCATGCATGTGCCCCACTGTGTGCTGGTAGGTGTCTGTGGCAAGGAAGTGGAGCACATACACTACCTTCAGCAGAGGGGGGATGGCAGTGCGTATTTCACTGAGGTTCACTATGTCGTTGTGTATCAGGTCCACTATGGTGGGGATGGTGTCCCGGTCCAGACGGTACAGGGTGTGGATCTTCTCAGGGATTAGGTTGAAAGGACTGGCTCTGATGCGAGGGATTGGAGGCTGCCGGCGTGGTAACGGTGGCTGCACTGGTCGGGCATGCTGGCCATGTCTCACCCTCCTTCTCCTCCTGCGTCTCCTCTGTGGTGGCGGCTGTTGTTGTTGTTGATGTTGTGGCAATGCAAGCAAGTCCTCCAGCTCCAGTAATGCTACTACTATTGGAATTATCTTGGTGTGGGAGGGGGTGTGGTGTGTAGGTGTGCTCCTTTTCTACTGGGCCTGACTCCATTGCCTCCACCTGTGCTGATTGTGTGCCCCTGTGGCAGTTGGGAACACTGCTGAGGGCATTTTACGGTAGGTCGGCGATGCTGGTATTTACGGCATGCCGGTAAGCACTTTTTCCGCCTTCATGAGGCCGTTATTTGCATGTCCGCTTCACTTGTGATCTACTCCAGTTTACGGCATGCCGCTAATGCCAGCATGGTGGGTCGCGTGCGCGCGCCCAAACCACTATTAACGGCATCGTACTTTAGGATGCCGTTAATAGCGGTCGGGTTGGTCAGAATATCCCATAGCGGTAATCGATGTCGGTATTCCTTTACTGGCATCGTTTTTCCCTTAGCACCAACCTCGGAATGACCCCCTATGTCTTTGAGAAATATTGTTGCAGTTTCAGAAGCAGAAGAGATTCCAGCCAGAACCGAAAAGTGTGGCAACTTACTGTAAGCGCCTACGGTGACTAGTATGGCAGACTTCTCTTTAGAGGGTTGTAGATCGACGATGAAGTCCATTGACATATGTTCCCAAGGTCTGGAAGGTAGATCTGCTTGTTGTAAAAGACCAAGGGGTTTGTGTCTAGACGTTCTGTTGGCTGCACAAGTGGGACTGGACGCGACATATGACTTGACGTCTTGACCCATAGAAGGTCACCAGAAGCTTCTTGAGACGAGTTCTAAGGTACCCTTCTGGCCCTTATGGCCTGCCAAGGGAAGGTTGTGACACCACCTTAAAGCCTGTGCTTGTAGGGAGTCGGTCGGAAGAAAAAGTGCTTGTTTATGGAACAGCAATCCACCCTTCTCGTTTAGGTAGAAACGTTGGAGGTCTGCTACTCTATTGTTTCCGGTACCTGCTTTTACCTGCAAGAAGGTGTTGATAGAGGAGACAAACTTTTTTTCCGGGAGCAGTCTTTCCCCTCCTTGATATGTCCCTGTTTCTTCACCCCAACTGCGGGACAGAGCATCTGCTACTAGGTTCTGTGACCCAGGTATGTAGGTTATAATGAAATCAAAGTGGGAAAAATAGTAGGCCTATTGGGTATGTCTTGAGTTCCTACACTCCATTTGCTGGAGCACCTTTAAGTTGCAGTGGTCAGTACACACAGTGAACGGATGAGCTGCGCCTTGTAACAAATGCCTCCACTTTTCGCAAGCCCGTCTTTCGCCAACAACTCCTTCTATTGGACAGAATAGTTTCTCTCACTAGAGGGAAGCGTCTGAGAAAAGTAAGCCACAGGATGTTCAAGGTGGTCTTGGTCTTTCTGCAAGAGGACTGCCCCCAGAGCACCACCTGAAGCATCTGCTTCTAGTATGAAAGGCTGAGTTTGATCCGGTTGGATTAGGATGGGTGCGGTAGTAAACAGTCACTTACGTTTCTGGAATGCTTCCTGTGCCTCTGCCTTCCATTGAAATACCACTCCTTTCTTCAGTAGAGAGGTGACCAACAATATTACCTCAGAGAAATTCTGAATGAAGCGACGATAAAAATGTGCTAGTCCTAGAAACCTTTGGACATCTTTGACTGTAGCAGGTACTGGCTAGAGCAGAATAGCCTTAACCTTTTCTGGATCCATCCCGCCCCTTCCCTGGACAGTATGAAACCCAGATAGGAAAACTCTGTTTAGTCAAATACACATTTCTCTGGTTTTGCATACAGTTGGTTGTCCTTCAAACGTTGGAGTACTTCTGACACGTGTCTGCGATGTTCTTCCAAGGTGGGGGAGAATACGAGAATATCATCTAAATAGACTACCACTGAGACATAGAGTAAATCTGCAAATATCTTGTCCCCGAACCTCTGGAACACCGCTGGGGCATTGACCAAGCTAAAAGGCATGACAGCGGAGTCCTAAAGGCTGTCTAACACTCATCGCCTTTCCTGATTCTTAGTAAGTGATAGGCTCCACGAGGGTCCAGTTTGGTGAACACCTTGGAATCCTGTTCTGCTTCCAGAATGTCCCTTATGAGTAGCATAGGGTACCTATCACATACTGTTATTTGATTGAGATCCCTGTAATCTATACAGGGGCATAGTTCTGAGGACCCCTTCTTGCAAATAAAAAAAAGAGATGCCCCACCTGAAGATTTGGATTCTTTTATCAGTCCATTTTTCATGTTGGCGTCAAGATACTCCTTGAGTACCTTCTTTTCAGGAAGTGAGAGGGGATACATCCTGCCGAAAGGTATCTGGGCGTAACTCTTGAGGTCGATACCGCAGTCCTCTAGTCGATGTGGGGGAAGCAATCTAGGGATCTTGTCCTCGAAAACCTCTGCAAAGGCTTGGTAGAAGACTGGCACTGAAGACACTGTGGACTGGGGTAAGGATACCAAACTGCCCGACTGGGCCTCGGCCCTCTGTTCATCAAGATTATGCTTACTGCAGTACGTAGAATCAAATCTCAACTTATTGACCCTCCAGCCAATCAGCGGGTTATGCAGGCGCAGCCACGGAATAACTAGTATAACCGGGAAATGGGCTGCCCTGATAACGTCAAAAGTGAGGGTTTCAATGTGATTTCCCATCAACACTTGGACGGGTTTGGTCTCCATCACTATGGGCCCTGAAGACAGAGGTTTACCGTTGACTCCTTCCACCGGAATTGGCCTTCTCTTTTCCTGCAGCTGGATGTGATTTTCCTATGCCCAGGTTACATCTACGAAGTTTCCAGTGGCTCCGCAATCTAACATGGCGAGGACGTTCATGATAATGATGTGTTATTTATATATCGCCTTAATCCAAAGCGTTTTACAGAGCACATATTTACATACAATATCACCCAAATGAAATTGGTACTCATTTATTGACCTCGGAAGGATGAAAGGCTGAGTTAGCCTTGCCGGGTTTCGAACCTGCGACCTACAAATCATTCTCAGATCGCAGCAGCAAGTTCTCAACCTGCTGAGCTATCTTACCGGGAGGGATTTGTGAAGGTAATAGAAAAACCATCCGTCTGTAATCCTCCTCATTTACTGGTTGGGTGCTGTTGCAGGGGTTTGAACTGCCTTCCCTGTTAACTCCCCTGTGTAGGAACGGGGCAGAGCGTTTCCCTGGTGTCTTGGAGGCACTTCTGGACAGTTACTCAGCACATGCTTTAAGGAACTGCTATACCTGCATAAATTCATCTTGCAATGTCTCCTCTGCTCTTCTGGTGTCAACGGCCCTCTCGCGGCTCCGATCTGCATGGGTTCTTCAGTCGTTCCCTTTTCTTTGGGAGCCAAAGGCAGGTTCAGTAGGGGAGGAAAAGTATGAGTGCTCCTTCTCTCTTGGTGTCCCTCCAGTAGTCTGAACTCTATCTGTAGGGCTGATCTAACAAGTTCTTGGAATGTATTAGGCCTTGCTTTCCGAGCTAACTCATCCTTTAACTCCTCATAGAGCCCTCTGCGGAATATAGTCTGTTGGGCAGAATCGGGCCAACCTGCGTTAACAGACAGTCATTGGAAATGAGTAACATATGCTTGTACATCTTGGGTACTCTGTCTTATATCCAACATAGCTTCATAGGATGAGTACTGAACCTCTGGACGCTCAAAACATGTCTTAAAGTTCTGTACGAACAGGTCAAAGTCATTCACGGAAGTATCAGAGTTAGTGACCAGGGATGTTGCCCAAACCAGAGCGATCCCAATCAGTTTGGATAACAAAAAGCCTACTGTGGCACGTCCTGTTTCATAGGTCTTGGGTCAAAAGGTAAAGTATACAGGAAGGCATCCAGGAACTCCTTCAGTTGCTTTGGGTTGCAGTCATACTTGCCAAATGGAAAGATCATGGGTGGAAGATCCCTTCTGTTTTCATCTATGGTTACAACCTGCTGACGGAGGGCTATGTTCTCTGCACGCAGATTCTGTACCTCTACCTTCAGCCCCTGAAGGGCATTGCATAGCTCTTGGTACTGCTCCAGGGAGGCCATTGGGATTCGTTGGTGTTGCATACTGTCAAGCTACGGGGATCCCTCCCGGTCCTCCTCCTCACCTGTGCCTTCAATGGAGCTTTCTTGGGCTTTAGATTTCTTCTTTCGGCATGGTTTCCATGGATCCTTGGTCTTCTTTTCCTTTTTCTGATGAAGGTAGGGTTGAGTCCCTCAGATGCCACCTTTGCCTGACAAGTCACCCAAGTCTAGGGGGACCCCGGGTAGCAAGGTGTCGAGCAGCTGAAAGGAGCACTCTCGAAAGAGCAGCCGAAAAGGAAACCTGCAAGAGATCGGAGAACAGGCTGCGAGCAGCTGAAACTGGAGTCGCAATGGAGCGGTAAACAGGCTGCAAGCAGCCGAAAAGGGATTCGCAAGGGAGCTGTGAACCGGACTATGAGTAGCCCAGAAAGAACGAGAGACCCTGTGAGGGAGCGGAAAGGCTGGTAACAGAAGGGCAGAAACGGAACCCAGTGGAACCAATACGGCGTCGCAAGGGAGCGACAGGTAAGAAGACAAGAGGTGATTCAGACTTACCCCAACACCGACAAAGAACACGCGCCGAAGGCAAAAACAGAATGGGGCATCAGCTGAGAGAGCAAAGGAGACAAGAGCCGGCAGGGAACCGGAGAAAAAGAGTACTAGGTAAGAAAACTACCACTCGCTAGAACAACTATGGACAGAGGTCTGGCAGCGCAAATCCCAGGAGACGGAAACAACGCAGAGAAGACCGGTCTCCGACCACAGTTATAGTGGCGGCGGCCATCTTGGTGGAACACTAGACAGTCAGGATGGTAACTCAAGACACCATATTACATGTACTTCCTCCTCTGCCAACACTTCCACGGGCGAAGAATGACAATTCTACTGATTGCTAACACCTACTGTCTATGATGTTTGCTTATACTAGAGGTTGTCTCCCTAAATGCAGGCTATCCCAACTCCCTCAAGGACATCCTAACTTTCTCTACTCCAAAGAAAGGTTAATGTTCTAATAGGAGTTTGGATGGCATCTTGTACATGCACTGAGATAATCAGGGTAGATCAGTCACATCCACTCACCTCTGCTCTGCTACTCTCACTACTTAAATTAAGATTTACATTCCAGGCAGTCAGTTACGTTCATGCGACAAGCTGTTGTTGCAGGTTCCGCTATCAAGATATGTATCTAAGGGGGATCGAAGATTTGGAGTTTATGGCCCAAAGCTTTGGAACAGTCTTCCTATGGAAATCCGAGAACAAAAAACATTCACTAAGTTTCAGAAGGTCCTGAAGACTTATCTTTTCTGTTAAATGAAGAATTTGGTGATTTTTGTTTTTACTTCAATCCTTTGGAGTTGATACTACACTTTTTATTTGAGGCGGTAGACTTTGGTCACTGTGTTTTCCATCGGCGCCCAGATACGGTTTGTTTCCTTCGGTGCGCTATAAATAACTTAACAAAAAAAAAAAAAAATACCACTCCCTCCAATGTACTCCACCTTTCACTCCTTGCTTCCTCTGATGGTTCTCTCCTCATACTCCTCGCCTCCACCCTTTGTAACCGCTCCTCCAACTCCTCTTCTACTTCTTCCCACTTCTATCCTCTTTCCTCCCACTACTGCACTTCTCCCACTACTACCCTACTCCTTGCACTATTACACTCCTGCCAATACTACATTCCTTCTCCCACTACTACACCCCTCCTCCCACTATTACACTAATCTCTCCAAGCTACACATACACTCTTCTTACACTCTGTACCAATCATTTCACATTCACTTCTTACACTAACTTACTCAACTTCCTCGCCACAAAACCACAGACACTCACATTGGAGAACTACTTTCACTCCAAATCAATACCTTACCTGCTCAAGCAATCTCCCCCACAAGCCAACACTCCTTCCTTCCTTCTGCTGGTCTCTAAGTCGCCCTCCACCTTCACCTCTGACCTCTGCTTCAGGTTCCACCATTAAGTACCCCTTCATGCTTTGGGATTGGCTCCCTTTCCCTAATCACTCCAGACTGCTTTCCACTTGCCGGGATGTGTATGTGAACGAAAATCCTTTAAAATGGGGTCTAAACCCCACCCATTTTCTCAGAACGGCCTCTCCACCTATTGTCCCGGGAGGTGTATTAAGTCCACAATGAAAGTTCTGATTCTTGGTTTATTGTATTAAGGTAGGGTGGGCATGGGGCAAAAGGTATTGGTCTTTGGTCGATCCTCGGTGGTCTACGGGGTCAGTCATTTTGCGCGGGATTCCGTCGGTGCTTCCTGGAAGTCCCACACTGGTTCTCTTATTACTGTGCAAGTCTGCGGCTTTCTCTGCTGGCTCATTCTCGTTTCCTTGTTGGTGGCATATACTGACTGCGGTGCAGGCCTGTGGCTTCCTCTGGCATCTCCCTCTTTCCTTCATTCAGCAGCTGGCTCTATGGAGGGCTTCCATCTTGCAGCTGGTTAGTTTCAGTTCTTGTGCTTTTTCTGTGCTGCTCGTCGAAGACCTTGACCAGCGTCAGATCTGAAAGCCCCATTACGAGTATGGAGGCATCCATGCACTTAATAAGGGCATGGCTGCCTCCATACCGGGTCCCAGTACCAGGTTCATTCAATGAGGAATAACCGGGTCATTCCGACTTTGGAGGACCCGGTAATTCATCCTTGAAGGAACCCACCCCCATTCCCATTTCAGCCCCCATTGGGCTCAATGGGAATGGGGAGGGAGCTAATAATGGGGCCGTTATTAGCTCCCTGGTCCACTCTCAGGACCCGCAAAGGACGTCTGGTCCGACCAGACGTCCAGAGCTTGTCCCGCAAGGGAACCTCGTAATAGGGTGACCCATAATGAAGGGTGCCGGTCCCGTACCGGCACCCTTCATTACGGGAGCGCCTATGTTATAATGAGGCTCAATAAGTGAAACACTGGCGAGCATTTTGGTCGAGATGCATGGTTGGAGGTAAGGGTCTGCATGCAAGCATTCTGACACAAGGGGGAGCAGGAGATGGTGCCCTCTCTGCTGTCCCTTTCCACCTCAGGGGTAGGGTGGGCTCTAAATGGCACCCTTTCCCTGCTGAGAAGGGTTCCCTCCCCTGGTGACAAGGCATGGTTCCTAGGCCTTGGCACACATACTAGTGAGAATGGGAAGGTTTGAGGTGGCACGCATAGGAGTAGAGAGGTGGCGAGAGCGGCAGGAGTCAGGGCCCTAAGATGGCAGGTGAAAGAGCGCCTCAAAACATTTACATCAGGAGAAAGAAAGGGTGAGAGAACTGTTTAAATCGGTGGCCAAGAACCAAACCATAAGAGCATGAAGAGAACTGGCTTCTGTGTTTTCATTCCATCCATAAGTAGATGGTAGCTCCAGCATGTGCATGGATGTAGATCCTCCAAAACAACGGAGGTAATCACCCCCAGAAGATATACCACCAGAGGTAATTCCTCCATTCCACAATGAAGTCCCATGGGACCTCAGAATGGTGTCTAAACGCATCTCATAATGAGGTGGCGAATCACTAGGTACCGCCAGTGGTATTTTCAAATTTGTATGGAGAAATTAGCTATGCGAGTACTGCCAAATTCATCCTGAGGGCCAATCAGAAAGGTGATTCAGGCGATCATGAATACCTTTTCGTACTCTTCTGAACTATATGTGTTTGGTTTTTATTACACTGCAATTTTCGTCAAGTCGTCAGGAGTCATATCTCTGTATCCCCTCCTATCCCCTGCTACTATTCTGCTACTAATAAGGCTGTTCTGAGACGTTTCTGGCCCTTTTAGTTCATTTGGCCTTCTTCAGAAAAATCATATCGTTTGCTCCCTCCACTTGGCGGGCTCATCAAATGTGAGCCACCCGACTTTCCTGTTCCGTGTAAATCCATCCTTTAACAGTGTCCATCGTGTGTCCTCTACGCAACCTTTGGGGATTGCAAAAGCACCCACGCAATGTTTGGAAGTGGGTCACTTTCACTCCTCTTTCCCAATGGTGATGTACTGTGACAGTGCAACTAACTCAAACTAAAAATGAAGGGACATTTTCCATTTTGGCTTAAGCCCATTTAATTCCTTAGGTGAGTGTAGTCCATCTATTAATGCTGCATATAATGTCACCAGACTATTGAAAACGTTGCTCCAATTGTTTGGTGCTGCATCACTTCGCCAGCACGCTTTGGAGCTCATATTCTACAGTGCCGTAATGTGAACGGAAGGCATACAAGCCTTGCTTAAAGCTTTAACTCCAGGCCTAGCTGAGCTCCTAGGTGTTCTGGCGCAATATAGATGACCCTGTGAGGCTCTGCTGAAGGTAAGGCTTTCACTCCAGGCCTACCTGTGCCCCTATGTGTTCTGGTGCTAAATAGATGGCCCTGTGAGGCTCTACCGAAAGTAAGGCTTTAACTCCAGGCTTACCTGAGCTCCTATGTGTTCTGGCGCAATATAGATGCCCCTGTGAGGCTCTGCCGAATGTAAGGCTTTAACTACAGGCCTACCTGAGCGACTATGTGTTCTGGTGCAATACAGATGCCCCGGTGAGGCTCTGCCGAAGTAAGGCTTTAACTCCAGGCTTACCTGAGCTCCTATGTGTTCTGGCTCAATACAGATGCCCCTGTGAGGCTCTGCCGAAAGTGAGGCTTTATCTCCAGGCTTACCTGTGCTGCATCACTTCGCCAGCACGCTTTGGAGCTCATATTCTACAGTGCCGTAATGTGAACGGAAGGCATACAAGCCTTGAGTAAAGCTTTAACTCCAGGTCTACCTGAGCTCCTAGGTGTTCTGGCGCAATAAAGATGACCCTGTGAGGCTCTGCTGAAGGTCAGGCTTTAACTCCAGGCCTACCTGAGCTCCTATGTGTTCTGGCGCAATATAGATGCCCCTGTGAGGCTCTGCTGAAGGTAAGGCTTTAACTCCAGGGCTACCTGAGCCCCTATGTGTTCTGGCGCTATATAGATGCCCCTGTGAGGCTCTGCCGAAAGTAAGGCTTTAACTCCAGGCTTACCTCCTATGTGTTCTGGCACAAAAAAGATGCCCCTGTGAGACTCTGCTGGAGGTATGGCTTTAACCCCAGGCTTACCTGAGCTCCTATGTGTTCTGGCGCAATATAGATGCCCCTGTGAGGCTCTGCCGAATGTAAGGCTTTAACTACACGCCTACCTGAGCGACTATGTGTTCTGGTGCAATACAGATGCCCATGTGAGGCTCTGCCAAAGTAAGGCTTTAACTCCAGGCTTACCTGAGCTCCTATGTGTTCTGGCTCAATACAGATGCCCTTGTGAGGCTCTGCCGAAAGTGAGGCTTTATCTCCAGGCTTACCTGTGCTGCATCACTTCGCCAGCACGCTTTGGAGCTCATATTCTACAGTGCCGTAATGTGAACGGAAGGCATACAAGCCTTGAGTAAAGCTTTAACTCCAGGCCTACCCGAGCTCCTAGGTGTTCTGGCGCAATAAAGATGACCCTGTGAGGCTCTGCTGAAGGTAAGGCTTTAACTCCAGGCCTACCTGAGCTCCTATGTGTTCTGGCGCAATATAGATGCCCCTGTGAGGCTCTGCTGAAGGTAAGGCTTTAACTCCAGGGCTACCTGAGCCCCTATGTGTTCTGGCGCTATATAGATGCCCCTGTGAGGCTCTGCCGAAAGTAAGGCTTTAACTCCAGGCTTACCTCCTATGTGTTCTGGCACAAAAAAGATGCCCCTGTGAGATTCTGCTGGAGGTATGGCTTTAACCCCAGGCTTACCTGAGCTCCTATGTGTTCTGGCGCAATATATATGCCCCTGTGAGGCTCTGCCAAAAGTAAGGCTTTAACTCCAGGCCTACCTGAGCGCCTATGTGTTCTGGCACAACATATATGCCCCTGTGAGGCTCTGCAGAAATTAAGGCTTTAACTCCAGGCCTACCTGAGCTCCTATGTGTTCTGGCGCAATATAGATGCCCCTGTGATGCTCTGCCGAAAGTAAGGGTTTAACTCCAGGCCTACCTGAGCCCCTATGTGTTCTGGCGCAATATAGATGCCCCTGTGAGGCTCTGCCGAAAGTAAGGCTATAACTCCAGGCTTACCTGAGCTCCTATGTGTTCTGGCGCAATATAGATGCCCCTGTGAGGCTCTGCCAAAAGTAAGGCTTTAACTCCAGGCTTACCTGAGCACCTATGTGTTCTGGCGCAATATAGATGCCCCTGTGATGCTCTGCCGAAAGTAAGGGTTTAACTCCAGGCCTACCTGAGCCCCTATGTGTTCTGGCGCAATATAGATGCCCCTGTGAGGCTCTGCCGAAAGTAAGGCTTTAACTCCAGGCTTACCTGAGCTCCTATGTGTTCTGGTGCAATATAGATGCCCCTGTGAGGCTCTGCCGAAAGTAAGGCTTTAACTCCAGGCTTACCTGAGCACCTATGTGTTCTGGCGCAATATAGATGCCCCTGTGAGGCTCTGCCGAAAGTAAGGCTTTAACTCCAGGCCTACCTGAGCTCCTATGTGTTTTGGTGCAATATAGATGCCCCTGTGAAGCTCTGCTGAAAGTAAGGCTTTTACTCCAGGCCTACCTGTGCCCCTATGTGTTCTGACGCTACATAGATGCCCCTGTGAGGCTCTGCCGAAAGTAAGGCTTTAACTCCAGGCTTACCTGAGCCCCTATGTGTTCTGACACAAAAAAGATGCCCCTGTGAGGATCTGCCAAAAGTAAGGCTTTAACTCCAGGGTTACCTGAGCTCCTATGTGTTCTGGCGCAATAACATATAGATGCCCCTGTGAGGCTCTGCCAAAAGTAAGGCTTTAACTCCAGGCCTACCTGAGCTCCTATGTGTTCTGGTGCAATATAGATGCCCCTGTGAGACTCTGCCGAAAGTAAGGCTTTAACTCCAGGCCTACCTGAGCTCCTATGTGTTCTGGCGCAATATAGATGCCCCTGTGAAGCTCTGCTGAAGGTAAGGCTTTTACTCCAGGCCTACCTGTGCCCCTATGTGTTCTGGTGCTAAATAGATGCCCCTGTGAGGCTCTACCGAAAGTAAGGCTTTAACTCCAGGCTTACCTGACCCCCTATGTGTTCTGGCGCAAAAAAGATGCCCCTGTGATACTCTGACGGAAGTACGACTTTAACTCCAGGCTTACCTGAGCTCCTATGTGTTCTGGCGCAATATAGATGCCCCTGTGAGGCTCTGCCGAAAGTAAGGCTTTAACTCCAGGCCTACCTGAGCTCCTATGTGTTCTGGCGCAATATAGATGCCCCTGTGAGGCTCTGCCGAAAGTAAGGCTTTAACTCCAGGCCTACCTGAGCTCCTATGTGTTCTGGCGCAATATAGATGCCCCTGTGATGCTCTGAAGGTAAGGTTTTTACTCCAGGCCTACCTGTGCCCCTATATGTTCTGGTGCTAAATAGATGCCCCTGTGAGGCTCTACCGAAAGTAAGGCTTTAACTCCAGGCTTACCTGAGCCCCTATGTGTTCTGGCGCAAAAAAGATGCCCCTGTGAGACTCTGACGGAAGTACGGCTTTAACTCCAGGCTTACCTGAGCCCCTATGTGTTCTGGCGCAATATAGATGCCCCTGTGAGGCTCTGTCGGAAGTACGCTAGAACATGTAAACATGGAAGATGTTGCGCCTTGCTATCCAGTCGCTGGTGCAAGTAAGCAGTTCCACACTTCAGTGATTACATTTTATGAAACAGTACGCCTTTATGCCCATGTCCAATTCTACTGCTTGTTTTCGTAACATGCGCTTTTTTCACGGCTGCACTCGAATGTATGACAAATAAAATCTGTGAGGAAAAACTTGTTTTAAAAATAGTTACGCGTATTCTTTATAAAAGGCGAAGTCTACAAATGTTGGGAAAGACAACACGCGGTCCAAAAGTAACAAAAGGAAAGTCTACAAAGATTGGGCATGTTAGCACTCCTACTAAGTATTGGGTAACCCTCCTCAATGCTACGATTAAAGGGAGTCTTGTAAAGTAGTGATGTAGTGGAGTTAAGGTTTGATTTGTAGTGTAATGGACTTTGTTTATATTAGGGACATGCTTCATTTTGACTGAGCACTTGTGTTGCTATGTTGCCCATACCAACATGTGTAGTGTTCAACTTTTTACATGCACCCCCTACCTTGGTAATCTCACGTAAAAGTAGTCTGGGGAAAAAAGGGATACATGTCCCGAAATGGTGGCCATTATCGACACGTGCCATGAAACCCCGGCAAAGTTCTAATGTGTGCGTTTATAAGCTGCCAGTGCACGGGGAAGGCTTGGAATCATGTTTTTCTGGATGTCCAATTGATCATTGAAAGTGCATTCTACAGGTCTATTTTGGGGTGCAGTGCACAGAACATCTGGTATCTTCAAATGCTACTTGGCCCTCCTTTCTGGCACCCCCAGAATCTCGCCAAACGTAGTGTTCTCTGGTGACTGCAGATGGACATGCGAGTTCCCTTCAGACATTCTGTGTGCCCAGCACCATGCAGTGTTATCGGTCTACGAATGTTCCGTCCCACATGTAGTCTGGAAATCCTTTCTGCCTTTCAGTTTGTCTTCCAGCAAAGACCAGCACGGCATAGTTCTGCTGAACTAATTAGTACAATTCAATATAGAGTAGTTGGGGCCATCCTGTCCGGTAGACAATATTTGATCAGCTTTTAGTTGGCTTTTGAAATCCCTACTGGCAATTTCCTAATGCCCATCAACTGTTTCAATAGGGTTTCTGGGTACATTTTGAATGGGATCATGCTGTGGGCATCATTTGGGTTCAGGGGTGCTCAGCTACCTCTAACTCTCCAATGGTCTGACGCTTCTCCAGGCAGAGAGTGGGAGGGAGATGTCTCTCCTCTGCAGGGGCCTCCCTCTGGAATGGCCTCCCTACCGCTCTTAAACTCGAGCAGGACCACCTCAGGTTTCCGGAGGCAGCTCAAGACCCCCCTTTTCGTCTCTTTTTCTCTCTTGCTCTCCCTTGCACACCACCTGTCTGCCACGCTAGCTGGCCGCCTGGCTACCCTCTGAACTCAATGGGCAACAGGCTTCCCTGTAAGCACCAGCACTGTGAGCTCAAGACTGTGGTTGAGACTCTAACCCGGGATATAGGCCGGTAGTAGAGAAACTCCCAGAACCCCCCTTGTTTGCGCATATTAAGTAGCTTTGGGTTTTCACCCTAAATTACAAGGGTAATCCAGACATGGAACCCTTGCTCACTGTTCTAAGAGAGGCACAGCTCCACCTCACTGACGAGGCCCAACCAGGCCGAAACACGTGTCTGGGGTTGCTGTTGGTACTCTTGTTGAGAAGAGAATTGCCAGGTATTTTGGTGCTGGACTTTCCTTGGGCATGACAAAGACTGATATGTAGTGGAAATGTCTCTTCTGTAAAAGGATGGTGAGCTGCAGACTCTGGTTGAGACTCTAACCCCGAATATTGGCTGGTAGTAGAGAAACTCCCAGAACCGCCCCCTTGTTTGTGCATATTAAGTAGCTTTGGGTTTTCACCAGCACTGCCACCGGGCCTCGGCGCACTTAGGGGCTGTATCTGTAACTCTATAGTCCTCCCCGCCCCCTCTTTTTTCTGCACTTCCCATAGCTGGCTCCCCTGGCTGCACTTACTCAGAGCAATTCCTGCCCTGACTGCACTTCCCTTTCTCCATCCCTCCCCTGCACCACTTCCCCCCCCCCCTGCACTTGCACGATCTGAATGACACAAGTCCTAGTAAGATTATTGTTTTCGTCCTCCATATGTCTCCCTACCGTGTCTTGGCGCCTAGATACACTTGAGTACAGGCGCATAATAAATAACTCATCATATGATATGAAGATTATTATTGGCTCTATTCTTGCCCACAGGGAAAGTTTAATCTTATGCCCAAAGTCTTTTAATTTTCTCCCAGAGTGTCGCAGATGATTTTGTCCTATTACATAGGCTTTGGCATAATTGGATTCTAGGGTAATTGAAACACTTGTCAATTTCGGTGATCAATTAAACACACGTGACCACAAATTATATCGTTATGCACTAATTTATTAGAACTGTCAGGATGGCTTGTAACACACGATCTACAGGACTTTCAAGTGCCCCACAAATCAACATACGTGCTTAAGATATGGGTAGCAGGGAACTTAACAAGGTCGGGGGAATGGTTCTCCTCCTGGTGATCCACTACTATGCCAGCTTCACTATCGGTCACTGATACACAGGGCCCGGCACGCTCCTTGTTGTGATCCTGAGATCATCAAGTGCCCTGACTTAGGGAAAGTGCAAGGGCTGGAGAATTCTCCTCCTTCCAGGGGTCCCGTATACAATAACTACCCCTCAGGCTTGGCCACATAGTGCCCAGCATGCTTCTTTACCAGTCTCAGGAAGATGGCGCCAGTAGGCTTCTTTGCGTCTGAGGCTCAGGGATATGGTCCCAAGCACGCTTCATGTGATCTCAGTGTCCAGGATTCTTGACTTGCCTTCCAGGAGTGCATAGCTCACTCAGTCTCCGGCCTATAAGCATGCAATGGCCAGCTCAGTCTTGCCTCCAGCAATATGGAGTCCATCTCGCTATAGAGTGGTTGCAGTGCTACCAGGGATATGGAGTTTAGGCTTAGCTTGCTCTGCCTCTTGCTCTTTTGTTTCCGAGGATATGGTGCCCAGCTCACTATGCAGCTCACCCAGATGCATCAGGGATGAATACAGCAGGAAGCTCTCCAGGCAGCTCTCCCAGTGTCTCCGCATCAGCGCCTGCTGGCTGTTCCTATTTTTTGTTATGCTCATAGGTGGGGATAGGTGTTTCTCCGCTCTCGGCTCTCGCCTTTGGAACGCTCTCCCTATCACATTGAGAAGTATTGACTCGTTATTCCTATTCTGGAAAACTCGTAAAATGCATCTGTTTAAATAACCTGCTGACTTTTTTCTCTGCATTGCTAATCTTTTGATGAAATCTGTGCCCATGTGCAGTTTATTCTACCAGATCCTTGTGCGATGTAAATTAATAAAATCAAATCAAATAACCACAAAAGACTAAAGCAGATTTGTGCAGAGCCCAGACGGATTTCTACAGATACGAAGGCAGGAAGGATCACTGCGCCTACTTCTGCATTTCCGTTGGCGGTCAGTGGACTTCAGTGTCTGTGGCTTGAAAATCCACCCAACGCAGACAGTAGAGAAATAGAAGACCACCGGCAAGGCAAGCAACGTCCAGGAGGGCCACCATGGGCTCAAAGCCGCCGGATGGGTTCCGGACACCCTGCGACATTGGGAACCCTGAGGTACTCCAGCACAGACATCCAGTTTTGGGATTCAAGACTCTGGTGCCGGAGGGGTTCCAGAGACCCTGCGACATTGGGAACCCTGAGGTATTCTGGCACATACATCTTGTTTTGGGATTCAAGACGCTGGTCTTACTTGCAACTATTTGCGCTTGTTTTGGTTTTCCTTGGACCTTCCACGCTGTTACTACAGCCGTAGCTTTCCTAGCGGTGTTGTGTATAATAGATCTTCCGTTGGTAGAGCACATCTGGTGGTGAATCCTTTGATGATCCTTCTATCCGCAGCAGTCCTCGAAGCAGCTCCCCGTTCTTGTCATGCCCTGTGATGCGCCTTCATTCATGGACCGCTCCGCCATCATGTATACAAGTCTCCCACCATGAACAGGCCCCTGGCTGGGATCTCCGGTGGGTCGAGAGAGGAGAAAGTAGGCCAGAGCCGAGAACGGAAGGCAGGAGGAGGAAAAGGGCAGAAGAGTGGAGAAAATCAAGGGTCACCGTGATGGGCAGGGCATATGGGCCAAATGGTGGAGTGCAAGCAGTCTCCCCGTCTTTCAGGATGGGCTTGGAGCCCTGTTCTGTGGGACCTTCTCAGTTCACAGTACCTCAAGACTCACCATGGAGAAAGACAGGGAGCTTGACTTTAGCACACAACTCATTGACATTCTGTTGTGGCCATTGCCACTATTTGGTGTATAGCAATGAGCCCTTGACATATTCCCAAAGCCTTGAAAAGCCATGCCTTCCTGCAGAAAGTACATTGAAGTCAGGACCAACAGACATATGCAATCTGCCAACATGTGGAGCAAGATATAGGGTTTCTAAGCGAAAAGCCCCAGGACCTCTAATAGGCCACACTTGAGTACTCCTCTAGTTTCAGGGTTCGAGGTCTGATGAGCAAAACAACTCTGGTTCCCCTGTAATCATATCTGCACTTGAGTTTCAGTTTCCAAAAATCTTATGTTATTCATTTCATCTGTAGGTTCAGTTTGCCCTAGAGTCCTCCCAGAGAGCCACAGTTCACTTGACATCAAACCAAGATGGAGGAAGATCATTCCTTTGTAATGGCCGGAACTTGGGGGTGGGGGATTTAGGAAGGAAGCAGGTGGGCAGCGTGAAAATAGGGATTGAAGAAACCTAAAAGTCTATAGAGGAGGTGCCCCTGGCCAGAACATGTGCCACTAGATCCCCTTGACATGCAGTGCCGCGTTGCTTCTCGGCAAGCTTCCCCCTGTAGGCAGCCCACCTCATGTACACATACTTTAGTAATAATCCCCAAGCTTTGTTTTTCTTTTCGAAATGGGGCAATTGATCTGAGGCCCACCAGTAGTTTTGGTGACATAGATAACCATGGCAACACTCACATGATACTGGGAATGAGAAGGGGCTCCATTCAAAGCGTACAGTGACTGAGGTCTGGCAGTGACTCAGGACGTGTCCAATGCATTTGCCTTACACTAAGCTCTAAAGGGAGCCCTGCGTCACAGGCCAGTGAGGGGGCTGATTCCCCTGCAAACACCCGGTGTGGATTCCGCAAAAAATGCAAGCACAGTTTTACTTAAGCAATATATCATGAGCAGGGGGCAGGGGGTGCATTACCGGTCTGGTAAGGCCCGGGTGTCAGTTACAGGCCCGAGCGAATCTACAGGCCCCATTTGGGGGTCAAGATATGATTTTGAAGTGGAGGTAAAATATTTTGTATAGGAAGTAACAAAGTAGTTCCCATTTCCAATGGAGGTACTTTGGTCGGGAGTAAAATACTATTTTTCCTGTAAAACAGATTTTATTTTGTAATTCATGCACATTAAATAATGCCCTTTTATCTTACAGTAATACCATTAGGCCGCCGTCCTGTGGCACTGCTCTGATGGTATCCTGAATATTTCAGTCTGTGCAGCTGTGTTACTGGAATCAGGATGGCGCGCTCCTTTTGCCGGGTGTGTTGACCTGGACTTCGGGAGTAAAAGTGTTTGGAACTCTGCTCATCTGCAAGGTTGAAGACGTTATTCTTTTTTTCTACATTCCTCTGAAAGAGGAGGAAAGTACCAGGCCGGCCTGATGGTAGAGCGTGTGTGTGTGTTTGCCAGTGAGATCAGCACAAACTGCCCACTCCAGCAAGACCCCTCAGAAATATGGCCTCGACTTGCTATGTTATGTTATGTTATTTAGCATTTATATAGCGCTCAAAATATCATTGGTATGATCTCGAAGCGCTTGTGGGTTGAATGCCCTTGGGGACCGTAGTCCAGGTCAGTCGAGAGAGTAGGGTGGCATAGGGTGCTTGGGTGCACTCAATATGTGGCCAGCTGATGTGATTGCCTGATGGTAGCTACATCCTACCATTAGGTGTGGTGGTATTGAGAGATCAGTTGAATGTGTGCAGTCTGGTGGTTGGTCTCTCAGAATGCATTCTGGTGGCATTAGGCCTGTGTAGGATGCTTATGTCTGCAGCTAGGCCAATTCTTTTCGTGGGGCATAGCTCCATTCTAGTAGGATGTTGAGGTGCTTATGGAGTATTGTTTGAATGTGAGCAGCTAGGCCAAAATTGATCGAGCGGTATAGCTGCACTCTATTGTGTGTTGGTGTAAAGTAGAGAGTGAGCATCTGGAGAGGATGTTTTATTCTTGAGAGCACACTGTTCCGGATGATGTTATCGTGTTTCACGGTAGCTGCAGTCATGGGTAGATTCACAGCTACGAGCCGAGTAAGATATGTCTGCTTGGTCAGAGGGTCATTATTTTTAGGTTCAGCACTATGCATCTCCGGGCCCTGTTTCCGGGTCACTGGTTGTGGTTTATGGTGGGTCGCAGGATAGGATTAAGCAGGATATCTAGCTATAGGGCAGGAGCTATCTCGCACCAATGTGGTCACATAGAGCTCCTTTCCCGGTCTTTGATTGTCGTTAATGGTGTGTTGCAAGCTAGGTTTACTATGAGCATAGAATTGAAAAGTTGCACCCATCTGAGTGCTGAGCAACTAACAGCAAGAAATTAACACAGCAACAGCCTTCATTTTGCAAATTTGAATCCAGAGGTTGGTGTTTTCGTTCACTTAATGTTGCAAACATCATGAGGACTATTTTGGACCTCTATCGTATTTAGGCGGCAGGGACATGTACTTTTACACTTTTGTGTAAAGGGGTTCCCCCGGCTGAATGTTCTTCACTTGCACTGCGGTGTGCAAAAGGGGCGGGCCAAAAGGCAGTGCCATGCTTGTACACCGCCCTTTCCCCTCTGCCGTGCAAATTGAATAAACACTGCCTGCATGGCAGGCTGCAATAACAACGGATTCCTATGGGGTCCGCCTGCTTTTTGCCGGTGCAAAAAACCTGCATACTCCAAAGGACTCTGCAGCATTTCCTCTGGCATGAAAATCCATGCTGGAAAAAACGCTGGAGTATTTGCATTGTGCAAAGTAAGGGAGTGGCAGAAACGTAAGTTATGTTCTGCCCCTCCTATCCACCATACACATACATGAAAATAGGATGTGATGTGAATGGAATATGTAAAAGCATTGTGCAAGGCTTTTGCGACTTCCATTTACGTTAAGCCGCCGGATAAAATGAGCTCCCATGTGATTAAACTCAGGGAACAGATACACTTCTATTGACATGCCATGTATTACAGACCTTTCCTAAATGTTTTGTCATACTACCTACTCTATAATTACATTTTTTTAATTGATTTTACTGAGCTAAATAAATAACCAAAGTCGTTCCAAAATAAGCAAAAAATCACTACATCTCCCTGTTGTGTACCCCTCCCTCCCCCAACCCTTACAAAATCCCATTAGTGGGTCACTTCTCTATCCCAATAAAGGAAAAAGGATTCACTGTACAGCTGCCAGTTTCCAAAACCTAAGGCAAAATAAAGTAAAACAAGAAGTGAGGTATATAAGAGAGTGCAGGATACAGACTTTTTTCAAGGCCGCAGCTTGAAGGGATACGTTTCCTCCTCCTGTGTTACTTTTATGAGTCCCAAAGGTCCACACAATCATGTGCATTCATCCCTTCTTTCTCCAGGCGTCTCTTATAAAGCATTGCTACATCATAATACCAAATGGTGTTTACCTTGCCCAGCCTCAGACAGTTTGGAGGTAGCTAGACCATCTCGAGATCCAGCAGCCTATAAGGTCCAACCAAAGGATCCTTTTAATGATAGCATTTGCTGCACTTAATCCCGATCACCTGCTCCGCCACTGAGATGAATCCCCCATATATGACATCCACGGGTCGCATCACGTAGCTAGTGGCTTACCCTGGCTCCCAGAGATCCACAGTCCCCCTCTCCAAAAGTGACTCTGTCATGGCCCACAATACCAGTTACTCCTAAATCCTACTAAAGAAAATGTAAAACTATCAGCATGAAAGAGTATCTGACCTCAGCTCGTGTCCCCTTTTCCCCTCGATCCTAAGGTCTTTATTGGCCCAACCTGAGGAACAAAAGCATTCAAGTCCTGGATACAGGCAACTCTGGGCTCCTTCTTAACTCTCAAGCTAAGCCAACCGAAGAAGTGGAAAGCTGGACCCAAATGGCTCAAAGAACACCTTTCAAGACTCAAGTCTAATTGCCAAACATTTGACCCCAAATGGAGGCTATGTGGGGATGGGCCTTTAATCACTTTAACCCAAAACAAGCCCACCACTTAAGAAGCGAGTACACGGTTTATTTATTGTACAAAGTGCCGGGGAGCAGTTAGATGGTGTTGCAGGACCAAACTAACCCAAGTCTCAACAATACCTCATCAGTTGGCATCTTATATACTTTTTGCAACATTTTAAAACACTCCTAGACACTTTATTACAATCCACCGCCGAAATATGATTGAACAAAACCTCTTCAAAGAAATCCCATCTTTTCCCAATTCTTCCATTTTCATTGGCCAGTCTTATCTTGATTATGATCTTCAGATCATATTCAAAACACACCTCTTCTTGGGATTCATCCGTAGTAGGTCATGACGTCCATACATGGATAAACATTGGTACTGAAAACATAATTCATTGCTACTAATAACTGGCCTAAGGCCTTTACATTTAAGTGTGATTGTACATGGTCCGCTTACGTATTTTGACAAATAGAGGAAGGCCTGCATAAACAGGATTTTGGCACTACTGATTATGATCTCAATTCCCCAGACTCCTGGTACCTCTAAAAGACCTTCTAGTTTATGTGGCCACATACAGCCTCTGATGACCTGGAAAAACACTCAACCACCGGATATCGTGGATTTGGGCCTCATGTTTATTACCACCAAACAAATGACTAACCCCCTCTAAAGATTTTATTACAAAGGGTGAGATGACATCTGTTCCCTTGCATGACTGTAAACCTTGACCTGTTCGTACACTGAGCTTCTTACTAGGTAACTCATTCTTCTTTCCGTCAAATATATCCCTGCTACATAGAATTCATGTGCAACAGCTTACCGTGGAGCAAAGCACTCCATTGTGTTGATTGTGTTCGTGTTGCATTTGCAGTTTTAATATTGTAACTTTCTACGTGTGTGAAGACCTAATATGTATACATTCTAAACGATTGTAACACTAAAGTAACATATAATGAACTCCATTCGATTCATATGTACCCGACAGAAACACCGTACACATTACGAGAGAACAGCCTTTCTTATCCACAGAAGATGCTACCAGCCTGAAATCAGGAAAGAAAAAAGAAGTGTTCTACTCACCTGGACTAGGTAACCCTTAAAAGCCCCAAAAGGAAGCTTTCAAAATTCTCTTTAAATTTAGAAGCACTCTTGCTTGCTCAGTTTCTTCTCTTCCCTTTCGGACACTGTGCAACCACCTCTCAGAGCATTTCCACACTAAACAACTCTTACTCGACAAATGGATTCCTACCAAGGTGCCCTCCAACATGAGCCGAAGCCCGCCAATCCTTCCTCCCAGCATGCAGCCATTTTAACTCCCTTTATACTCTCTCCCCATTGACTTGCATTCCTGATCCAAACCCAGCTTCCCCTGTACACTCTGGATACCCAGTCTTTTTCACACCATTCTCGGGCTTCCCACTTGTTGCCGAAAAAGCTAGGGTGCTCATCAACTCAACCCTTTTGGTAGGAATCGTCTTCCAGGAGTCTAAAGAAGCCAATCGTAGCCTAGATTCTAGCAAGCTAGAAATGTTCAGGGCCATAGGAACAGCATATTCCTAGCCAAACTCATACACAGTGACATGCGCAACCATCTTCTAATTTCCAGAGTAGAAAAGAACCTCTTATAGCCGACCCAGCAAACTTCAGACCATCTCACAGCAAGGACTCCATTATTTTAGCTACATTCACATGTACTTTGACAGTAACGTGGCATATGGTGGCAATACTCTGAAAGCTAATTTTGATCGTAATTTATGTTCTATCAATTCTGTTTGTACATTATCTACCAAAGGAACAATGATGTGCATGAGATAATTAATCTCCTGGCATAGCATGTAAAACTGGAGTGCTGGCATGTAATTGATGATTGCTGTTTTTTTCCGGTGTCGTAGTGATCCACTTTATCTGGCACTGCCTCAATGATTTTACACAAACATACATTTGCTGAATATGCGTTCCCTTGAACCCATTTAGTGATTCCCGAGACTCTAAAAGCTATAACTCCCTGCCATGATGTCACTGCAGTGAAATATGAAAGACATACTTCACTCCGTTGATATCACATACCCGCACTTAGCGTGCGTTGCAACAAAAAATCTTGGGGTCCCTCCACGTGCTACTCTTGCCGACTTAACACAGCCTAGGCAGAACCCACCTCCAGCCCGCCCGCATTACCCATGCAGACGGCAGGAGGAAACAGGAAATGATGGCCGCTTAGAGGAAAGGATCTTATCATTCGTCCAAGCAGCCGACATGGTTGAAAGACATCCATATACAGCATAAGATTGTGCATGGGTGCCTATCAAGCAAGGGGAAACATACCACCTATGGGGTCAGAGTAACATCATAGACAACATGAGATTGCATTCCGGGGAGGACTGCCATATTTGGACTCTGGAGGTTTCCCGGTAGGCTTCTGCACCCTGGGCCTCTTTTTTGTGGTAACCCATTTTATTTCCACATTTTCTCATAGGAAAATGGTTGGGCTTGTTGAAAATGTGTAATGTGGGGAAACTTTGAGGATTATTTCCAGGGCCACTTTTGGTTCCCAGTTCATACCCCTGCTAGCGTTGTCTATCAGATGTGACTTTGAACCCTTCGCTGGAATATTTCCACGCAGATGAGTTACCCATGTACAATTCTTTCATGAGTTGGGCTGTATCCCGGCTGTAATACCGGCCAACCGTAATTGCGTTAGCGCCAACCGGTCCGGCGCTATTAGCACCGGATCACAGGTTGGGCTTTAATGGTAAATCCCCATTCCTGGACTCCATGGGGCATTTTCGGCGCAAAGAGCGCATGCTAATAGAGCCGGCAGTAATTGCGCCGAAAATAGGGCGCTAAATGGAATTTTCACCTCCAGAAAAAAGCTGGAAGTAAAACAGCCCATTTAGCTTCCAACTCGTGATAGGGCCAGCTGTTGAATGCGGCGGTAACATAGTTATCGCCGCATCAAAGGGCTACCACCCAACTTGTGATAAGGCCCTTTATGTGTACTGAGCTTTTGGTGTTGTATTGATCACCCAGTTGTCTCGGTAGCACATGCGTGATATGCCTCAGCCCAAGTCCCCTATGAATCTGGAGTACGGGGACTGCAGAATTGCCTGGACAAAGTATAGACTTCTATCAAATTTCTCCTAAAAACCACCCTTTCAAATGTATCATTTTGACCTATTATTTCCCAAATGTTCTTGGGACAGACCCTCCCAACCCCCAGGCTGGGGTAGAGGTTGATTGCTTTACTCTCACAATTTCAGGCAAACTATCGATGCCCAGCACTAAACCTTCACCCGCTGCCACACCCAATGAGGCTCATTTCGATTGCCCCCAGATGGCTAAACGTGGAGCGGTAGAGCAAGATCTACCCCAAAAGGCATTCTGCTCCAGCCCTACCAGTGTCCCGGAGGTATCGGCTTGCGCTATAGAATCCTCCCAAGCAATGTCACCCACCCTCAAGGCTTCTCACTTTACGCATGGGCCCTTCTGAGCTCTGAAGTATCATGGATACGTGCAGGGCCTTACACACCACTGAAGAAATACATATAAAATAAAAAGTGGGACGGACCAGTTATAGACATGTCGATATACCAATACGAACAGAAAATGCATAGATTGAGCCTCCCCCTTCTTCGGCCACATCTGCCTATCAGCTCTGTGCTTCTTTGCCCTTGCCCCCACCCTCTTGTGCCACTCTCTCTACCTGCCCATCCAGCCATGTACGCCTCTGTGTGTCGGCATGTATGTGATCACAGAAAATGTGTTCAGAATACAAAACCCAGAGCTACTGACTTTGATCTGCTCATTTTTAAGGGGACTAGAATTCAGACAATGGTTCTTGAACTGGGTTTACCTACTCCTTATTATATGTGTAGTTCCTCACAGTGTATCCAGCCAGGGCTCAAGATGGCTGTACTAGTCCTCACAGTGAGTGTACTACCCATTACACTGGGCATGTCTGAACCGTATACCGGATGAACCCTGTGCATTTACCAGGTGTACCTGCCCTTTTTCTATGTATACTTAGTTCATGCACTGGCTGTACCCGCTTTTAACCTGAATCGTAAACTGGGTTCATGCGATCTTTATAATGAGTGTGCATTCCAAATGCAGAGATATGGGGTGCCTGCTCCTCCTAGTGGGTGTACATGGTCCACCTCGCGGGTGTATCTGCTCCTCCTAGTGGGTGTACCTGCTCCTCCTAGTGGGTGTATCTGCTCCTCTTAGTGGGTGCAACTGCTCCTAATGTATATTTATTTATTTATTTATTATATGTATATAACAGTTCAGTTTTACATATTTTTTTTATCAATTCATCACGTAAAGATATCTTTCTAAAATATACATCACTTAGATGTTTCTTTCTAAAACACCTATCATAAAATCATCACACATTTAATAGTATACAATATCTTTTGACAGATCTTTTAAAATTGCTAAAATCATCGCATAAAATGTCATCAAATAGAAAACTAGGTTTGCGTCGTTTCCTTCTACTAGCTTTACCCACGCACTATGTATATCACACGTATGCATAGAGTTATCATATTTCATCAGAAATTGTCTTCGTATTGTTCTTAGACTTTCACACTCACATATAATATTATATGCTGATTCGAGTACATTAATACCGCAGAGGCGACAGAATCTGATTTCTCGGGGGATTCCCACTCTCGCCCCTAGTATTTCTAATACATCACATGAATTAAATTTGAATAACAGATACCATCAAATGGTAGAGCAATTAGGGTATGACATCTGGTATTTTGGTTTCATAGCCCTTATTCTGGTGTATTCTATGAACATTCCACTGTTTGATTTGGTTGCCAGATTTAATATTATTTGTTCTCTATGTGTTTCACAAATCAATGTTTTCAATTTGCATTTTATCTGGGCCACAGAATATAGCAGCCAACAGTGACTCTCATTTTTTATCAATTTAAGGTAGATTAATCTCCATCTGTCTATTGTTTTAAAATCAGTTTTGGAGTCTATTCCCTCATATTGCTCCATCATTCGCACCATCAATGTTTCGTTAGCAAGTCGTGTTAATTTCGCATAAAGTATGGTTGAAGACAGCTGCACTTTACTTCTCATACAAGGATTTCACATTCTAGCATCATGTATTCTTAGGGCAATGTTTTTGGCATTCGCAGCAGTATCCTTAGCATTTTAGCTTCAAATTTATCAAGGTCATTGCCAAATGTGCTGCTCCGGATTTCTGCACCATAGATCGGGCATGAAACAATTTTAGCTGAGTATAGTTTAACAACTGTTGCCACTGAGTAAGTGCCCTGATTACTTATAAACTTACTCAGTGCCATAGTTGCAATCATACATTTCCTTTTAGTTTCAAGCCAGCGTTTCTTCCATGTAAGCTTGTCATCTATGATAACTCCTAAGTATTTATATTCATGGACCACTTCAATCTGTTGTTGGTGTAGTGTCCACCCATCATTGTATCTCTTCTTATTAGACGACTGTCTTTCAAACTTCATAATTTTAGTTTTACCAATGTTAACAACAAGGTTATTAGCATTAGCAAGCTTTTCAAGCTCATTAAGTTTTGCCTGTAGCCCTTTGCACCTGCTCCTCCTAGTGGCTGTATCTGGTCCTCCTAGCGGGTGTATCTGCTCCTCCTAGGGGGTGTATTTGGTCCTCCTAGTGGGTGTACCTGCTCCTCCTAGTGGGTGTACCGGCTCCTCCTAGTGGGTGTATCTGGTCCTCCTAGTGGGTGTACCTGTTCCTCCTAGTGGGTGTATCTGGTCCTCCTAGCGGGTTTCATCTGCTCTTCCTAGTGGTTGTATCTGGTCCTCCTAGTGGGTGTACCTGCTCCTCCTAGTGGGTGTACCCGCTCCTCCTAGTGGGTGTACCTGCTCCTCCTAGCGGGTGTATCTGCTCCTCCTAGAGGGTGTATCTGGTCCTCCTAGTTGGTGTACCTGCTCCTCCTAGTGGGTGTATCTGGTCCACCTAGGAACTAGTGGGTGGATCTACTCCTCCTAGTGGGTGTATCTGGTCCTCCAAGCGGGTGTATCTGCTCCTCCTATGGGGTGTATCTACTCCTCCTAGTGGGTGTCCCTGTTCCTCCTAGTGGGTGTATCTGGTCCTCCTAGCGGGTGCATCTGCTCTTCCTAGTTGGTGTATCTGGTCCTCCTAGTGGGTGTACCTGCTCCTCCTAGTGGGTGTACTGACTCCTTCTAGTGGGTGTATCTGGTCTTCCTAGTGAGTGTACCTGCTCCTCCTAGTGGGTGTATCTGGTCCTCTTAGTGGGTGCATCTGCTCCTCCTAGGGGGTGTATTTGGTCCTCCTAGTGGGTGTACCTACTCCTCCTAGTGGGTGTACCGTCTCCTCCTAGTGGGTGCATCTGGTCCTCCTAGTGGGTGTACCTGTTCCTCCTAGTGGGTGTATCTGGTCCTCCTAGCGGGTGCATCTGCTCTTCCTAGTGGCTGTATCTGGTCCTCCTAGTGAGTGTACCTGCTCCTCCTAGTGGGTGTACCTGCTCCTCCTAGTGGGTGTACCGGCTCTTCCTAGTGGGTGTACCTGCTCCTCCTAGTGGGTGTACCGTCTCCTCCTAGTGGGTGCATCTGGTCCTCCTAGTGGGTGTACCTGTTCCTCCTAGTGGGTGTATCTGGTCCTCCTAGCGGGTGCATCTGCTCTTCCTAGTGGCTGTATCTGGTCCTCCTAGTGAGTGTACCTGCTCCTCCTAGTGGGTGTACCTGCTCCTCCTAGAGGGTGTATCTGGTCCTCCTATTGGGTGTACCTGCTCCTCCGAGTGGGCGTACCTGCTCATCCTAGTGGGTGTATCTGGTTCGTTTACTGAGTGTGCTGGTGCTTATACTGGAAATGCATACCTTACCCTGGAGTTTACTGCCCCTTCTACTGGGTGTATTTGGCCTCTCATTCTGGGCCTGCCCGGACATTTACACTAGGAGAACTGCTCCTTGGACTAGGTGTGACTGGGTGTATACGGTGTGCACCGCAGTCATTACACTTAGTGAACCTGGCCCTTTGCACTAGAAGACTAGATGCACTGGTCAGAGACACTTGATGACCCCAGCTGTACGTGTGCACTAGGTTCTCGGTTGCGTGCACCTGGTTCTGAAGCCGAGTGTATCTAGTTATTACGTACCAGCTGGAAAAACCATTAACTGGGTGTTCCGTTTTTATATTGGGTGTACTTGGTCTGCTTTAGACCAGTCGTCCTTATGGTTGGTGTGTTAACACTGGGTGTGGTGATCCGGACAGTTGTGTGCACTGGTCCCCGTATATTGTTTACCCGGTGTAGACTTCTTATACTTGTTCTGCCCCTCCTATCCACCATACACATACATGAAAATAGGATGTGATGTGAATGGAATATGTAAAAGCATTGTGAAAGGCTTTTGCGACTTCCATTTACGTTAAGCCGCCGGATATAATGAGCTCCCATGTGATTAAACTCAGGGAACAGATACACTTCTATTGACATGCTATGTATTACAGACCTTTCCTAAATGTTTTGTCATACTACCTACTCTATAATTACATTTTTTTTAATTGATTTTACTGAGCTAAATAAATAACCAAAGTCGTTCCAAAATAAGCAAACAATCACTACATCTCCCTGTTGTGTACCCCTCCCTCCCCCAACCCTTACAAAATCCCATTAGTGGGTCACTTCTCTATCCCAATAAAGGAAAAAGGATTCACTGTACAGCTGCCAGTTTCCAAAACCTAAGGCAAAATAAAGTAAAACAAGAAGTGAGGTATATAAGAGAGTGCAGGATACAGACTTTTTTCAAGGCCGCAGCTTGAAGGGATACGTCTCCTCCTCCTGTGTTACTTTTATGAGTCCCAAAGGTCCACACAATCATGTGCATTCATCCCTTCTTTCTCCAGGCGTCTCTTATAAAGCATTGCTACATCATAATACCAAATGGCGTTTGCCTTGCCTGTTGTTCAGCCTCAGACAGTTTGGAGGTAGCTCGACCATCTCGAGATCCAGCAGCCTACAAGGTCCAACCAAAGGATCCTTTTAATGATAGCATTTGCTGCACTTAATCCCGATCATCTGCTCCGCCACTGAGATGAATACCCCATATAGGACATCCACGGGTCGCATCACGTAGCTAGTGGCTTACCCTGGCTCCCAGAGATCCACAGTCCCCCTCTCCAAAAGTGACTCTGTCATGGCCCACAATACCAGTTACTCCTAAATCCTACTAAAGAAAATGTAAAACTATCAGCATGAAAGAGTATCTGACCTCAGCTCGTGTCCCCTTTTCCCCTCGATCCTAAGGTCTTTATTGGCCCAACCTGAGGAACAAAAGCATTCAAGTCCTGGATACAGGCAACTCTGGGCTCCTTCTTAACTCTCAAGCTAAGCCAACCGAAGAAGTGGAAAGCTGGACCCAAATGGCTCAAAGAACACCTTTCAAGACTCAAGTCTAATTGCCAAACATTTGACCTCAAATGGAGGCTATGTGGGGATGGGCCTTTAATCACTTTAACCCAAAACAAGCCCACCACTTAAGAAGCGAGTACACGGTTTATTTATTGTACAAAGTGCCGGGGAGCAGTTAGATGGTGTTGCAGGACCAAACTAACCAAAGTCTCAACAATACAACATCAGTTGGCATCTTATATACTTTTTGCAACATTTTAAAACACTCCTAGACACTTTATTACAATCCACCGCCGAAATATGATTGAACAAAACCTCTTCAAAGAAATCCCATCTTTTCCCAATTCTTCCATTTTCATTGGCCAGTCTTATCTTGATTATGATCTTCAGATCATATTCAAAACACACCTCTTCTTGGGATTCATCCGTAATAGGTCATGACGTCAGTACATGGATAAACATTGGTACTGAAAACATAATTCATTGCTAGTAATAACTGGCCTAAGGCCTTTACATTTAAGTGTGATTGTACACGGTCCGCTTACGTATTTTGACAAATAGAGGAAGGCCTGCATAAACAGGATTTTGGCACTACTGATTATGATCTCAATTCCCCAGACTCCTGGTACCTCTAAAAGACCTTCTAGTTTATGTGGCCACATACAACCTCTGATGACCTGGAAAAACACTCAACCACCGGATATCGTGGATTTGGGCCTCATGTTTATTACCACCAAACAAATGACTAACTCCCTCTAAAGATTTTATTACAAAGGGTGAGATGACATCTGTTCCCTTGCATGACTGTAAACCTTGACCTGTTCGTACACTGAGCTTCTTACTAGGTAACTCATTCTTCTTTCCATCAAATATATCCCTGCTACATAGAATTCATGTGCAACAGCTTACCGTGGAGCAAAGCACTCCATTGTGTTGATTGTGTTTGTGTTGCATTTGCAGTTTTAATATTGTAACTTTCTACGTGTGTGAAGACCTAATATGTATACATTCTAAACGATTGTAACACTAAAGTAACATATAATGAACTCCATTCGATTCATATGTACCCGACAGAAACACTGTACACATTACGAGAGAACAGCCTTTCTTATCCACAGAAGATGCTACCAGCCTGAAATCAGGAAAGAAAAAAGAAGTGTTCTACTCACCTGGACTAAGTAACCCTTAAGAGCCCCAAAAGGAAGCTTTCAAAATTCTCTTTAAATTTAGAAGCACTCTTGCTTGCTCAGTTTCTTCTCTTCCCTTTCGGACACTGTGCAACCACCTCTCAGAGCATTTCCACACTAAACAACTCTTACTCGACAAATGGATTCCTACCAAGGTGCCCTCCAACATGAGCCGAAGCCCGCCAATCCTTCCTCCCAGCATGCAGCCATTTTAACTCCCTTTATACTCTCTCCTCATTGACTTGCATTCCTGATCCAAACCCAGCTTCCCCTGTACACTCTGGATACCCAGTCTTTTTCACACCATTCTCGGGCTTCCCACTTGTTGCCGAAAAAGCTAGGGTGCTCATCAACTCAACCCTTTTGGTAGGAATCGTCTTCCAGGAGTCTAAAGAAGCCAATCGTAGCCTAGATTCTAGCAAGCTAGAAATGTTCAGGGCCATAGGAACAGCATATTCCTAGCCAAACTCATACACAGTGACACGCGCAACCATCTTCTAATTTCCAGAGTAGAAAAGAACCTCTTATAGCCGACCCAGCAAACTTCAGACCCTCTCACAGCAAGGACTCCATTATTTTAGCTACATTCACATGTACTTTGGCAGTAACGTGGCATATGGTGGCAATACTCTGAAAGCTAATTTTGATAGTAATTTATGTTCTATCAATTATGTTTGTACATTATCTACCAAAGGAACAATGATGTGCATGAGATAATTAATCTCCTGGCATAGCATGTAAAACTGGAGTGCTGGCATGTAATTGATGATTGCTGTTTTTTTCCGGTGTCGTAGTGATCCACTTTATCTGGCACTGCCTCAATGATTTTACACAAACATACATTTGCTGAATATGCGTTCCCTTGAACCCATTTAGTGATTCCCGAGACTCTAAAAGCTATAACTCCCTGCCATGATGTCACTGCAGTGAAATATGAAAGACATACTTCACTCCGTTGATATCACATACCCGCACTTAGCGTGCGTTGCAACAAAAAATCTTGGGGTCCCTCCACGTGCTACTCTTGCCGACTTAACACAACCTAGGCAGAACCCACCTCCAGCCCGCCCGCATTACCCATGCAGACGGCAGAAGGAAACAGGAAATGATGGCCGCTTAGAGGAAAGGATCTTATCATTCGTCCAAGCAGCCGACATGGTTGAAAGACATCCATATACAGCATAAGATTGTGCATGGGTGCCTATCAAGCAAGGGGAAACATACCACCTATGGGGTCAGAGTAACATCATAGACAACATGAGATTGCATTCCGGGGAGGACTGCCGTATTTGGACTCTGGAGGTTTCCCGGTAGGCTTCTGCACCCTGGGCCTCTTTTTTGTGGTAACCCATTTTATTTCCACATTTTCTCATAGGAAAATGGTTGGGCTTGTTGAAAATGTGTAATGTGGGGCGACTTTGAGAATTATTTCCAGGGCCACTTTTGGTTCCCAGTTCATCCCCCTGCTAGCGTTGTCTATCAGATGTGACTTTGAACCCTTCGCTGGAATATTTCCACGCAGATGAGTTACCCATGTACAATTCTTTCATGAGTTGGGCTGTATCCCGGCTGTAATACCGGCCAACCGTAATTGCGTTAGCGCCAACCGGTCCGGCGCTATTAGCACCGGATCACAGGTTGGGCTTTAATGGTAAATCCCCATTCCTGGACTCCATGGGGCATTTTCGGCGCAAAGAGCGCATGCTAATACAGCCGGCAGTAATTGCGCCGAAAATAGGGCGCTAAATGGAATTTTCACCTCCAGAAAAAAGCTGGAAGTAAAACAGCCCATTTAGCTTCCAACTCGTGATAGGGCCAGCTGTTGAATGCGGCGGTAATATAGTTATCGCCGCATCAAAGGGCTACCACCCAACTTGTGATAAGGCCCTTTGTGTGTACTGAGCTTTTGGTGTTGTATTGATCACCCAGTTGTCTCGGTAGCACATGCGTGATATGCCGCAGCCCAAGTCCCCTATGAATCTGGAGTACGGGGACTGCAGAATTGCCTGGACAAAGTATAGACTTCTATCAAATTTCTCCTAAAAACCACCCTTTCAAATGTATCATTTTGACCTATTATTTCCCAAATGTTCTTGGGACAGACCCTCCCAACACCCAGGCTGGGGTAGAGGTTGATTGCTTTACTCTCACAATTTCAGGCAAACTATCGATGCCCCAGCACTAAACCTTCACCCGCTGCCACACCCAATGAGGCTCATTTCGATTGCCCCCAGATGGCTAAACGTGGAGCGGTAGAGCAAGATCTACCCCAAAAGGCATTCTGCTCCAGCCCTACCAGTGTCCCGGAGGTATCGGCTTGCACTATAGAATCCTCCCAAGCAATGTCACCCACCCTCAAGGCTTCTCACTTTACGCATGGGCCCTTCTGAGCTCTGAAGTATCATGGATACGTGCAGGGCCTTACACACCACTGAAGAAATACATATAAAATAAAAAGTGGGACGGACCAGTTATAGACATGTCGATATACCAATATGAACAGAAAATGCATAGATTGAGCCTCCCCCTTCTTCGGCCACATCTGCCTATCAGCTCTGTGCTTCTTTGCCCTTGCCCCCACCCTCTTGTGCCACTCTCTCTACCTGCCCATCCAGCCATGTACGCCTCTGTGTTTCGGCGTGTATGTGATCACAGAAAATGTGTTCAGAATACAAAACCCAAAGCTACTGACTTTGATCTGCTCACTTTTAAGGGGACTAGAATTCGGACAATGGTCCTTGAACTGGGTTTACCTACTCCTTATTATATGTGTAGTTCCTCACAGTGTATCCAGCCAGGGCTCAAGATGGTTGTACTAGTCCTCACAGTGAGTGTACTACCCATTACACTGGGCATGTCCGAACCGTATACCGGATGAACCCTGTGCATTTACCAGGTGTACCTGCCCTTCTTCTGGGTATACTTAATTCATGCACTGGCTGTACCCGCTTTTAACCTGAATCGTATACTGGGTCCATGCGATCTTTATAATGAGTGTGCATTCCAAATGCAGAGATATGGGGTGCCTGCTCCTCCTAGTGGGTGTACATGGTCCACCTCGCGGGTGTATCTGCTCCTCCTGGTGGGTGTACCTGCTCCTCCTAGTGGGTTTATCTGCTCCTCTTAGTGGGTGCAACTGCTCCTAATGTATATTTATTTATTTATTATATGTATATAACAGTTCAGTTTTACATATTTTTTTAATCAATTCATCACGTAAAGATATCTTTCTAAATATACATCACTTAGATGTTTCTTTCTAAAACACCTATCATAAAATCATCACACATTTAATAGTATACAATATTTTTTGACAGATCTTTTAAAATTGCTAAAATCATCACATAAAATGTCATCAAATAGAAAACTAGGTTTGCGTCGTTTCCTTCTACTAGCTTTACCCACGCACTATGTATATCACACGTATACATAGAGTTATCATATTTCATCAGAAATTGTCTTCGTATTGTTCTTAGACTTTCACACTCACATATAATATTATATGCTGATTCGAGTACATTAATACCGCAGAGGCGACAGAATCTGATTTCTCGGGGGATTCCCACTCTCGCCCCTAGTATTTCTAATACATCACATGAATTAAATTTGAATAACAGATACCATCAAATGGTAGAGCAATTAGGGTATGACATCTGGTATTTTGGTTTCATAGCCCTTATTCTGGTGTATTCTATGAACATTCCACTGTTTGATTTGGTTGCCAGATTTAATATTATTTGTTCTCTATGTGTTTCACAAATCAATGTTTTCAATTTACATTTTATCTGGGCCACAGAATATAGCAGCCAACAGTGACTCTCATTTTTTATCAATTTAAGGTAGATTAATCTCCATCTGTCTATTGTTTTAAAATCAGTTTTGGAGTCTATTCCCTCATATTGCTCCATCATTCGCACCATCAATGTTTCGTTAGCAAGTCGTGTTAATTTCGCATAAAGTATGGTTGAAGACAGCTGCACTTTACTTCTCATACAAGGATTTCACATTCTAGCATCATGTATTCTTAGGGCAATGTTTTTGGCATTCGCAGCAGTATCCTTAGCATTTTAGCTTCAAATTTATCAAGGTCATTGCCAAATGTGCTGCTCCAGATTTCTGCACCATAGATCGGGCATGAAACAATTTTAGCTGAGTATAGTTTAACAACTGTTGCCACTGAGTAAGTGCCCTGATTACTTATAAACTTACTCAGTGCCATAGTTGCAATCATACATTTCCTTTTAGTTTCAAGCCAGCGTTTCTTCCATGTAAGCTTGTCATCTATGATAACTCCTAAGTATTTATATACATGGACCACTTCAATCTGTTGTTGGTGTAGTGTCCACCCATCATTGTATCTCTTCTTATTAGACGACTGTCTTTCAAACTTCATAATTTTAGTTTTACCAATGTTAACAACAAGGTTATTAGCATTAGCAAACTTTTCAAGCTCATTAAGTTTTGCCTGTAGCCCTTTGCACCTGCTCCTCCTAGTGGCTGTATCTGGTCCTCCTAGCGGGTGTATCTGCTCCTCCTAGGGGGTGTATTTGGTCCTCCTAGTGGGTGTACCTGCTCCTCCTAGTGGGTGTACCGGCTCCTCCTAGTGGGTGTATCTGGTCCTCCTAGTGGGTGTACCTGTTCCTCCTAGTGGGTGTATCTGGTCCTCCTAGCGGGTTTCATCTGCTCTTCCTAGTGGCTGTATCTGGTCCTCCTAGTGGGTGTACCTGCTCCTCCTAGTGGGTGTACCTGCTCCTCCTAGTGGGTGTACCCGCTCCTCCTAGTGGGTGTACCTGCTCCTCCAAGCGGGTGTATCTGCTCCTCCTAGAGGGTGTATCTGGTCCTCCTAGTTGGTGTACCTGCTCCTCCTAGTGGGTGTATCTGGTCCACCTAGGAACTAGTGGGTGGATCTACTCCTCCTAGTGGGTGTATCTGGTCCTCCAAGCGGGTGTATCTGCTCCTCCTATGGGGTGTATCTACTCCTCCTAGTGGGTGTACCTGTTCCTCCTAGTGGGTGTATCTGGTCCTCCTAGCGGGTGCTCTGCTCTTCCTAGTTGGTGTATCTGGTCCTCCTAGTGGGTGTACCTGCTCCTCCTAGTGGGTGTACTGACTCCTTCTAGTGGGTGTACCTGCTCCTCCTAGTGGGTGTATCTGGTCCTCTTAGAGGGTGCATCTGCTCCTCCTAGGGGGTGTATTTGGTCCTCCTAGTGGGTGTACCTGCTCCTCCTAGTGGGTGTACCGGCTCCTCCTAGTGGGTGCATCTGGTCCTCCTAGTGGGTGTACCTGTTCCTCCTAGTGGGTGTATCTGGTCCTCCTAGCGGGTGCATCTGCTCTTCCTAGTGGCTGTATCTGGTCCTCCTAGTGAGTGTACCTGCTCCTCCTAGTGGGTGTACCTGCTCCTCCTAGTGGGTGTACCGGCTATTCCTAGTGGGTGTACCTGCTCCTCCTGGTGGGTGTATCTGGTCCTCCTAGCGGGTGTATCTGCTCCTCCTAGAGGGTGTATCTGGTCCTCCTATTGGGTGTACCTGCTCCTCCGAGTGGGCGTACCTGCTCATCCTAGTGGGTGTATCTGGTTCGTTTACTGAGTGTGCTGGTGCTTATACTGGAAATGCATACCTTACCCTGGAGTTTACTGCCCCTTCTACTGGGTGTATTTGGCCTCTCATTCTGGGCCTGCCCGGACATTTACACTAGGAGAATTGCTCCTTGGACTAGGTGTGACTGGGTGTATACGGTGTGCACCGCAGTCATTACACTTAGTGAACCTGGCCCTTTGCACTAGAAGACTAGATGCACTGGTCAGAGACACTTGATGACCCCAGCTGTACGTGTGCACTAGGTTCTCGGTTGCGTGCACCTGGTTCTGAAGCCGAGTGTATCTAGTTATTACGTACCAGCTGGAAATACCATTAACTGGGTGTTCCGTTTTTATATTGGGTGTACTTGGTCTGCTTTAGACCAGTCGTCCTAATGGTTGGTGTGTTAACACTGGGTGTGGTGATCCGGACAGTTGTGTGCACTGGTCCCCGTATATTGTTTACCCGGTGTAGACTTCTTATACTTGTTCTGCAAACCTTCCTTAATATGGTTGTGCAAGGTGCATGTAGTCCACACCTTCTAAAGTCCCCCTTTCAAGTCACGTGCACCTCTCGCGTACATGCACGGCCTGGGGACACGCTCGCTGCTACAGCAGGTGTTTTATTACCTGGAAGATATCAGATGGACCGGGCAAACCTGTGAATTATTAATCCTCCTCGTCTTCCTCCTGGGATCACCGCCCGTCCCCAGCACGGAGAGTTCACCCCTGGTGCCCGGCTGAGAGTCCCACAGTGTCGACCACAATCTTCCCGGCCCACTGAGAGAGCCCCGGCTCGGTCCGGTGTGGGGGTCACGCCATGGACGTCTTTTACGCCTCCACCATCAACATCTACAAGGTGAGAACCTGGGGCAGCGGACTCGGAAGTAGAGGGGCGCGTGTGTCACCTCAACACTGCCTCCTCCTCGTCCCACCCGAAATGATTTCCCCTTTTGAAATGTCCCCCTTTGTACACCGCCACATACACTTCTAAAAGGTTAACACACGGGCGGAGGGGGGAAGGGTGGGGGAGTCTGCGGGGGAGGTAGCCTCCAGAACGGAACCCGAGGACACCTCTGCCGGGCCTTTAGTCTCCTGTGTCCGCCGATGACAGCCCGCGAGTCTCTGAGCGACCACGGACTTCGGCACGAGGAGCCCGAACACCTGCTTCCTGCTCTGAGGGGACCCGGGGACCCCCCACCCCTTCCCCGCCGCGCCTGTTTGGGAGTATGACAACCTTGGATTTGGATTCCTTGAGATTCCACATAATCCGCAGACAAGGCTGTACACGCCTGTAAACAGTTGCAGGCTAGTTATGACATCACCTCTGACCTGTTCTAAGACAATGGCATCACCACGCTCTGTAATCAGTTATTACAGCCCGCTTGTGACATAACAATGCCTGCTGCAGCACAGAACAGAATTCCAGCGGTCACTGCAGCACTGCATTAAAGCCGGCACGCTTTTCAAATTCCTTGCTTGTGAAATAGCTTTCTGTGACACTTTACAGCCATTAACTATAAGAACTGTTTATGGCAGTATGTTTAATTTGTGAGACGTTAGGCTGTTCTGGAAGGACTGCCAATTGCAAGCCCCTTACAATATGCTGCCATTTAGTGCATATTATTTTAAAGTGCTTTTAATGGCATTTATTCTGTGTTTACCTGCATTGTATCTGTTTTCAAGCTCCTGACTCATTCCGGGTGGAATCCAGCTTGTCCTATTTCTACGATCATTGCGCTTGTGCGCGCCCAGCTGCTGCCACTCTCTCGGCATAAATGTGCCGGAGAGAACGCCCGCCTCTGCCCGTCCTGGACCGTATGGGGCTGTGGGCTCTTAATGACCCAGGGGCTGCCTATGAGTTTGGCGTACGCCACTCCTACTCTCACAATGACCTCACTGCTCTGGCACCTACCAGCCTATGCTGGCCCCAGGGATTTCGTGTTATTGACCCGCATGAATCGAGAAAAGAGGAAGCCATGTCTAGCAACGTCTACTCTCTTAAAGGCATGCTGATTAATGCGAGATCAGCACTGACTCATCAGGAAAACGTTCATTCTATCCTTGATGAATTCCAGTCTGATTTCTTGCATGACTGAGACCTGGCTTACTGGCACCTCAGATCCTGACATCATTCAAATTCTTCCCTCTCATCCTGCTTCAAAATCTGGAGGAGGGGTAGTTATCATATTTAAAAACGCGGTGAACGGCTCTGCCATTCCACCCTCTCACAACCTGGCCTGTGAAATCTTGCTGATTAGACTTAAACCTTCCCCTATCAGCTCACTTCATTTTTTAATAATCTACCGCCATCCTGGCCATGTCACTAACCAGTTTCTTAACACTTTCATTCAACTGGTTGCTGACCTCGCTCTTTCGTATTCTAATCTAATTATTTTAGGGGACTTCAATCTCCATCCGAATGTTTCTGACGACCTGAAAGCTAGCACATTTGTCTCTGGGCTACAGGACTGTACCTTCACGCTGAGAAATCGCTGCCCAACTCACATAGGAGGGAACAAGCTGGATTAAATTTTCTCTGATCGCGATGAGCTTCTGGTGTTTCTTTCCGGCCCCCTGGCCTGGTCTGATCATTTCCTTCTTCCTTTTTCTCTCCCTGTTTCTCGGCCTAAAGTGAAACCGGTAGCTCTCTATAAAACTCGCTGCCATTGGGCCAGAGTTCCCCCTGAAGCCATCTCAAGCTCTATTATTGCCCTCACTGAAGAGGGAATAGCCAAAGACTTTAAAGACCCTTGCAGTGCCCTGATTGATGCCTGTCAAGGCATGGCAGATAGCCTTGCTCCCCTCACCAAACTCTTTGTCGGACCCACCCACCTACTCCATGGTATTCCCCTGCACTTAAGTCTTCGAAACAAACCTGTCATTGAGCGGCACGCAGTTGGCTTTCTGACATGGATTCTGCAACACGGCTCTCCTATTTATAAGCTCGTACCGCCTACCACACAGCTATAAAATAAGACAAGGCTGATTTCTATGCAAATCACATTCTCACTGCCTTTTGCTCCACGCTGGAGTTGTTCAGAGTCACTAAGGAACTGACCACTCCTGCAAAAAGTCCTCTAACAACCGTATTTACTCAGGTCCACTGTGATCACCTTTCTACTTTTTTTGGAGACAAAATTCTTAACATCAGACAACTGATCAGTCTCGAAAGATCATCATTGATTGACTCCGCTGTGGTCTCTGCTGCAATAAAGGAATCCTCGCACAGCAACTTCCAATTTAACGCAGTAACAGAAAGTACGGTTTCCTCTGTCCGAGCCAAACTTCGATCTGCTTCCCCCAGGGACCCTACTCCACTTGTTAGGCTCCAAGAAGCTTCCAGCGACCTCACTGGTCCTCTCACTGCTGCACTTGATTACTCTTTTACTACTCGCCATATTCGCTCTTCCCTTAAGCATGCAGTGATCTCCCCCCTACTAAAGAAATACCAGCTCGACCCGCAGCAGCAGAGAACTATTGCTCCATTTCTCTGCTCCTGGTTTTGATTAAACTTATGGAATCAATTGTGTCACCTCAACTTTCGGCTTTCCTGGAGGCCAACTCTCTTCTCCATCCTTTTCAATCTGGTTTTCGCCCTGGGATGGGGACTGAATCCGTAATAGTGTCACTTCTGGATGACATTGCTCTCCTTCAGGACCGTGGAGAGGTGGGAGCTTTGATTCTTCTCGACCTCTACGCGGCCTTTGATACAGTGGATCACCAGAAACTGCTTCAGTGCCTTAACGAGGTAGGAATTGCGTGTACTCCACTTAAATGGTTTCTTCCTTTTTGTCGGAACAGGTTCAAATGGTTTCTCTCCTGCCATTCGCATCCCTGTCTACTGTATTGAAATGTGGAGTCCCCCAGGGCTCTACCCTGTCCCCACTGCTTTTTAATCTTAATATGCAGATTCTGGCTAAATTGATCACCAGCTACAGAGTTATTTTTTCTCCTATGTTGACGATACCCAGATTCTATTTCGTCTTAGCACGCCCTCCATTGGTACACCAAATAAGCTGAAAAACTGCCTTGCTGCAGTGGGTGACTGGGTGGCTAATAACTGGCTGAAGTTAAATGGTGACAAAGCTGAGATTCTCTTAGTTGGTTCCAATGTGAATGGTCAACTATGGACCAGTGATTATTGGCCCTCTTCCTTTGGTCCATGCCCAAGCTTTCTTCCGTGGTAAAACATATTGGAATTAAACTCATGTCCAGTGGATCCCAGGAAGCTCAGGTCTCTGCGGTCTGCCAGATGGGTTTTTATAAAACTCAAGACTTTAAAAAAGGTTCTCCCCCTTCTTCCGGCCGCCCTGAGATCAAAAGTGGTCACAGCCTCCATTATGAGCTCCTTGGATTATTGTACCTTGGGCAACCTGAGAGGCTTCTTCAACGCCTCCAAATTCTCCAGAACGCTGCAGCATGTCTTGCCTTTGGAGCCACTAGACTTGCCTACTCTCGTGAACTGCTGCGCCAACTACACTGGCTTCTTGTCGCAAGTGTGTGAAATTTAAGGTCCTCTGCTTGGTTTATCGTGCCATTAATGGAGTTGGAGCTGAATTTTTATGCTCCAAGATTCAGCCCTACATCCCTAATCGCCCACTGCGCTCAACGAACATGTGCCTCCTACCTGTTCCTAGTTTTTCTCATGCCAGAGCTGGAGGGAGATCATTTTCAATTCTCACCCCCACGCTCTGGAACACTTCACCCCCTGATCTCTGTAAGCCTCAAGAGTTCTCTGCATTCTGTAAAGCTTTAAACCCCCATTTTTTTCAGCCTATCCTCCTTAGCTTCTCTCTTACCCATAGCGCCTCGATACCTCTGGTCTTTGTGCGCTTTATAAATATCCCATACATACATACACTGCTCAGGTTTAACACATGAGAGCAAGAATCTACATGTCATCTCTTATTTTAAAGCACAAAACGAAAATGTTTTTAGATGCTTTTTATTAAACTGCTTAAACTATTTTTTCTCAACACATTAGAAGCTGCCTTTATTATCTGAACATAATCTTAATTGTTGTCAGTAACTAAAATATCTCTTATGTTAGAATACGCAAGAGGCCATGTATTAAAGGGGATGACAGTGTATGGTGATGCATATTGAATAAAATACCCACTACCGTACATATAAACAATAGTGCATGTCCCAACCAGAACTGCAACCTCATAGAAGAACCCAAGCCTCCGGCCTCATTCCCCTATTTCGTCACAGAACTCGGTGACTTTCAACATCTTTATAATGTACAGTAGGGGGTACTTTATCCAATTTATTGTAGTTGAGCTGTGATATCACCAGTGACCCATAATAAGAACATGACATCACAACCACTGTAATAACCTATTAAGGTTGGTTGTGATGTCATTATGGCTACCTGAGCCACCACAGTGCAGAATTACTGCTCTCACTGGAACACTTAATTAAAGCCATGACTAACCTTTCAGAATAACTTCTTGCAAAACAGAGATGGAAGTGTAATATAAATCTTTGGTACGCTGTACCACTAGTTCTTTTAATTTGTACAGAGCGTACTTTTAATTCAAATGCTTAAGAAACTTGTTTGGACTCTTTCTCTTTCTCCTGAGCCAAATATAGACTCGGCCTAGGCCGGACATTCAAGCACTGCTTGTTACCAAAGTCTCAGCTACGCAGACACACAGACAGCATCTGCAGCTCTGAAGGTCATTAGGGTGCTCAGGTTGCAAACACATTTCTTTTATCAGTGGCAGGCCCATTCATATGCCTGATGGAATATTTCCAACTCAAAGAGCTCGGAAAGCACCAGTTACCTTGCACATCTGTGATCATTAAAGTGCGCAACACAAAGCGCCTGTTAAAGATTTTTTTATATCCATTATAACTTATATCTTGACGTGCAAAACAAAGTTGCTATAAATCACTAATCAAATGTTTTCAACATCATGAATAACAACGAGCTGGAGGTTTGTGACAGAGAATCTGCATATGTATCTTTGTTTATTACACAACCTATTTTATTACATGCCTTAAATCACTGAAAGTAGAGCGTGGTTAGCTAGATTTCTCAGGTTGGCATTAGCTTGCATTCTGGGACTTATAGTTTACCATTCTTGATGTGAAAATTAAAGCCATAATGATATTCTTTCCGCTTAACGTGCTGCTAGAAGTGTTTGCCTGCTGTCAAGTGACTTTATTATGCAATTTGTTTAAAAAAAGTAAACTCTATAAGAAATTATCACTGTAGACCTTCAAATCCAACTATTTGAGCCAATGTTTGTGATCCTAGACAGAGGTTCACAATTTTATACTTATTTAGGCATTCCCCCCAAATGTGTAGCCTAAATCTGACTTGCCCTCCAACATGTCTAACTAAACCCACGTGAGATATCTACCCCTTGTCAGCGCTGATGGCCCGCTTATCTAGGGTGAGGGGATAGGGAGAGAATCTAGTCCTATCTAGTTCTAGTCACCAATAGTTTTTCAAGGGTACTTAATATCACTGTGTGTAATTTGCTTTGCAAATTAAATTCTTATTTTATTTTTACATTTATTTACTTTCTTTGCTCTGCATTTTCACACCTTAAAACATCTACAGAGCAAAACAAGCTCTGTTTTGATTCATTAAAAGAAACACCGTTTCCCAGTGTTCCTGAGACTCCATCTTGCACCTAGTTTTATTTCTGGTGCACTGTTGTTCTCAACACTACTTTCCACCCAGAAGGGTAGAAAGGTGCAGTGCTAAAAGATGATTTCTTTTATCTGCTGACCCTTTTACCATGCTGCTTGTCTATTCCTTTTTCTAAAAAAGGGTCACGTCTGGCCTACCGGTTTCAGTGGTGCCACTTTCTTCAGGGCCATAACACGTGTTTCCGTGCTGTCACAAGAAGAGAGTTTCAAAATATCTCTGCATCCGCTCCATACACCCATCCGCTCCATACACCCGTCCGCTCCATACCCCCGTCCGCTCCATACCCCCGTCCGGTCCATACACCCGTCCGCTCCATACACCCGTCCGCTCCATACACTCGTCCGCTCCATACACTCGTCCGCTCCCTACACTCATCCGCTCCATACACTCATCCGCTTCATATACACATCCGCTCCATACACACATCCGCTCCGCCCTATACGCTCATCCGCCCTATACACTCATCCGCCTCATACACTCATCCGCCCTATACACTCATCCGCTCGATACACTCATCTGCTCCCTACTCATCCGCTCCATACACCTATCCGCTCCATACACCCATCCGCTCCATACCCCCATCCGTTTCATACCCCCATTCGCTCCATACACTCGTCCGCTCCATACACTCATCCGCTCCATACACTCATCCGCTCCAATACACTCGTCCGCTCCATACACTCATCCGCTCCCTACACTCATCCGCTCCATACACTTATCCACTCCATACACTCATCCGTTCCATACACTCATCCACTTCATATACACATCCGCTTCATACACACATCCGCTCCGCCCTATACACTCATCTGCCCTATACACTCATCCGCCCTATACACTCATCCGCCCTATACACTCATATGCTCTATACACCCATCTGTTCTATACATTCGCTAGGTCTGTACATTCATCTGCTCCGGCTTTCTACACACTCTCCGCACTTCCATATTCATCCGCTATCCACACTTGTGCGCTCTGCATGCTCATCCACTCCACATACTCATCTGTTCTACACACTCATCCGGTTTATGCTCATCCGTTCTGCACATTTGTCCGGTTAACGCATTCCTGTATTCTACTCGCTTCTCTGTATTTACGCACTCATCCGCGCTACACGCTCGTCCGCTCTACACACTCATCCGCTAAACATGTTCTTCCATTCATGCATTCTTCCACTCAGCGCATTCATCTGTTCCACCTGCTTTATCCATTCTAACTATTTCATCCACTCCATTCACTTCGTTCACTCCTCAAGCATTCTGTCCATTTCAGGAGTTTAAATCTTGTTACTGATTCCGTATGATTTACTCTTATTAACCATTTCACTGCTTTGATCTACTTTATTCGTTTTAATTCTGATTGTCCTTCTTGCTTATATTAGGGGTTATTAGCTGTCGGTTTCTTGCATCAGCTAGTTTGTTGGATGGTGTCATTGAGTTGCTGTTAGTCTGTTTGGGTTAGTTTGGTACAGGTTGGTTTTAGAGGAAGAGCCAGGTTTTCAGCAGTTTGCGGAAAGACGTTAAATCCTCGGTAAGGCGGATGTGGGGTGGGAGTGAGTTCCATAGGGTGGGGGCCAAGGCTGAGAATGATGATCCGCTTAACCTCACTGAGTTTGTCTTCGGTATGACTAGGAGGCTGGCAGAGCTTTATTTTAGGGCCCAAGGGGGTGATAGGGTTTTAGCTTGTCTTGAAGATATTGAGGTCTGGTTTTATGCAGTGCTCGGTGGGAGATGCATAAGGTTTTGAAAGTCACCCTTCGGGCTACTGGAAGCCAGTGCAGCGTCTTAAGGGCTGCCGAGATGTGGTCTCTTGGACCGAGTGCAAGTAGCAATTTGGCAGCCGCATTTTGTGCCCTTTGGAGTTTATTCAGTTGGTACGCGTGGACTCTGAGGTATAGGGGGTTTGCGTAGTCCAGTCTTTATATAACGATTGATTGGACCGTGCAGAGTCTGTTGGGAAAGGAGAGATATGGAAAGATGCGCCTAAGGGTTTTAAGGTGGTAGTGGCAGGACTTTGAGACGTTGTTGACTTGGCGCGAGAGTGTTAGATCAGAGTCAAGGGTGCATCCAAGATTTTTCACTGAGTTGGAGGGGGTCGGCGAGTTGCCCATGGCGGATGGCCAGGGTAGCGGGTGCAGAAGTTCTGACTTGCCACATACCATGATTTCTGTTTTGGAGGGGTTTAACAAGAGGTGGCTTTGGGACATCCAGAGTTCTATGTCAAGGAGGCAGGAGGCCAGGTGAGGTCGGGAGTTGGGTTTTTAGCTCAGGAGTTTTAGAATGAGTTGGGTGTCGTCGGCATAGTTGTAGCACAGGATGTTGTGTGAACAAATTATCGGTGGGAGGGTGATCAAGTAGAGATTGAATAGGAGGGTGGATAGGCATGCTCCTTGTGGGACTCCTGTGTCGACTGGTCGGGCTTGGGAGGTATAGGTGGAGAGTATCGTTATTTGGTACCTATCTTTGAGAAATGATGCTATCCATTTAAGAGCGGTTCCACGGATTCCTAGGGAGTGGAGGTGGTCTAGAAGGATTGAGTGATTGATTGTGTCAAAGGCGGCGGATAGGTCGAGAAGGATTAGTGCGGCGCATCCCGCGGAGTCTGCCGTCATTTTAAGGTCATCCCAGATTGAGGTTAGGGTGGTTTCAGTTCAGTGACGGCTCTGAATCCTGATTGTGCAGGATCAAGGTGGTTGTTGGCTTCGACAAAGGCATTTAGTTGGGAGTAGGCGGTTCGGTCAATGAGTTTGGCAAGGAACCTGGTGTTTGAGATGGGGTGGTAGTTTTTGGGCTTGAGAGGGTCGAGCAAAGGTTTTTTAATTAGAGGTTTGACATGAACCGTTTTGAATGCATCGGGAAAGATACCAGAAGATAGGGAGGCATTTATGATGGATCTTGCGTGTTCTCCTGCGCAGGTGGAAGTGAACATTTCTTTGAGGGTTGTGGCTGGGCAGGGGTCTAGCGGAGAGCCAGATGGTTTGCGGGCAGATAGAAGTTTGAGAAATTGCTCTGGAGTTATTGGACTAAAGGATTCAAACGTTGGTTGCATAGCGGTCGCAGCCGATGAACTGGGCGGTGTGGGATGAGTATTGTCTGGTGGATGTAAGAGAGCTAGTTTGGTGGCTAGAGTATTTGTTCTTTCGAGAGCTGTGGTGTAAAAGTGGAGGGAGAGTGAGTCGCACAGTGATTGGGAGGGGGTCCGGATGGTCGTGGTGCAAGCGGGTTTGGTGAATTCGGAGATGATTTTGTGGAGTTCTTTGCTTGGATTTTTGCAGTTTAGGATTCGGGAGTTGTAGTGGGCTTTTTTTGCTTTCTGGATTTCGGCCTTTGTACTGAAAGAGGTGTCGGGCCAAGGTGGCCTTGCTCTCCTGGGATCTGTTATTCTGCCATTTGCGTTCTAGGTATTTATATAGTGGTTTAGTGGTCTTCAGCTCAGGAGTGAACCATCTGGGGAAGAGGCCACGGCGTATTGATGGTTTGCAGGGGGGTGTGAGCCGCATCAGAGATGCGTTGAGCCACGAGTCAAAGGCGTCAGGGGTTAGTTGTTTATTGAGTTGGCAGGTAATGGGCATTGGTCTGACAGTTACACCGATACTAAATGTGGTCATTGACAAAGCATGTGACCCTTCTAATGTAGAGTTGTCTGCAGTTACATATTGGTGACTCTGGTGGGCCTAGAGACCGCCCTCTAGCAGTATTTCCAGTTTAAGGTTAACCATGGCTTTTGATTTGTTCACTCTGGCTACGATGCCTGTCACAATACGTCAAGCTATCGTAAATTGATCAATCAATGAACAGCACTATGCTGGAGGCTACATTTCTCCAAAGCATGAATTTGTGCATCAGTTGCTCACTCCTTTTGTGCCCACAGTGTCTGCAAATACAGCGCAAGAATGGACGCAGAATTCCGTTGGTCTCCCACACAATGGAGAGCTTGAACATAATGGGATTACTGGTAGTGTTCGGCAACCGGGACTGGAATTCGTGCAAGGACAGGAATCCCCACCCCAGCCCCAAAGCAGTGCGGACTTGGTTTCCTGCGCTGCGAGGCTATAATTGCCAGCATGCCTAATGATCAGGTATTATCCGTCCCTGCTGAGGAGCATCATTTTTACGCCTGCCTGTATTGTAGACAGACTGTGCGTGCGCACAGCCATGCACGGCACTTCAGCTGTCGAAAATACACACAAGGGACTCGATCGCCTGAAAAAACAATCACTTCATGCAACATCTGACAAAGAACAACTTTCACACAAAAGGAAGTAGGCAAACAGTCAAATGCCTAGCGAGTCCTACCTTGCATGAAACTTTGATTTAAAAGCTACGGCAGTGAGCCAGGTCACCGTCTGAGGGCTCTGCCTGGAAGGTAGAGAGGTAGAAGTGACAGCAAGTTCTGTGTGATTTATTTCCATATTAAAGCACGCAGTTCCAGCTGAACCGGAGCGTGGAACCCTTGCATCTGTTACACAGGCATGCTTGCTTCTGACCCATTATGCAGACAGCATGTGGTCGCGGAGAAAATGTCTGCCTTGGGGAAACAAACACAGACTGGTTATCTAATCATATCCTACTGACATTACCAACTGCACAGACAATACGTGCTCCTTACATTAAAAACACTGGACCTATCCCCACAAGTCACTAGATGTACCATTTTACATTCATTATAAACCCAAACAAAACTATTACAGTACCTTGTTTATTTTTAATAGAAAATACTGACAAATGTGTAACATACCTTGAAAGCTGCAGTAAATATATTTTAAAGCATCAATCAAGTCAAATAACTTTTAAATAACATTAACAGATGGCGGCTGCCATTTTGGGAGTAAAAATGGCTGACAAATCCACCACAAAGTAGAAATTGAGCCAAAGATTGCAAAAGGAGGTGTGACTGGAAGGAAAATGGGTGGCAATGGGAGGAAATTCCTATTCATTTCACTTAGCAATGGGCGTTAAATGGGTGGGTGTTAGGCAGAAACCTGTGCAGTTCCCTTAGGGACCACTGCAAAAATTTTAGGACTACAGGAGTTAGCAGTAAACCCAATTGATAGCAGTCTGCACCACCCAGATGTACCTGGTAGCTGTGGCTGAGCAGTCAGACTTCTCTCAAGAAGAGTTAGGCAGTATACAGAGCATACACAATAGGGCAGGAACACAGTAGAACAAGCAAACACTGACCAGACCTTTGGTGTAAAAGATATATAATGATTTATTTAAAAACACATCTAAGAAAACACACTGGCACTAATCACAAGCAAGTTCAAAAACACAGTTACTAAAGTATATACACTCCCTTAAAAGAATATTAGACAAGTCTTAAGTAAAGCCCCACTTATTTTCAGACAGCGGTGAGCGCTTAACGCAGATGGCACTCTAATAATTTGGTTTAAAAGTGAGAGAAAGGCAGAGCATAAATTGAAACAGATCCCAACACTTTCAAACGAACACAGCAAGAGAGGAAGGCAGAATCAAACTGTGAAGTTAGAGTTCAGAAAGGCAGATCCACTTTAAGAGGATCAGAATGAAATGTGTCCAAGGTCACATGGTTGAAAAGTGCACAAAAGTCTCGAAAAGGTTCAGAAAGAAGTTGGACCAAAAGAAAGGGACCAGTTAAATGGTCAAGAGGCCAGCCCAGTTTAGAAGGTTAAGGATTTACTGTCACCTTGTAGCAATCTATAGAAAGGGAGGCCAGGGGGACACAGTACCTTGAAATGGTGAGGACACTCCAGCGGGGGCAGTTATTCCTGGCAGCGGTTGCGAGTTAGTGCTTCGTCCGCAGAAGAGAAGATCTCGTCTGGGAGGAAAGCAGGGGGTCGTTGCACTGCCAGGGAAGAAACCAGCCACAGAGTTTCTCGATTCAAAGGAGTAGTCCTTTTATTTGCGGTTCAGTGGTAAGTGGCTATCCGGTTGCCGGGGTGCTTGGCACGGGCAATTCGACCACTAGACGTCCTGGTAGGCGAAAAGGAAAGCGAACTGGTTGTCCCCACCAGCTCAAGGGGAAGAGACTCTCTGGCAAGAAGATCTCCTCTGTCGTCGGGAAGTGGTGAGACGGTTCAGCAGGGCTCCACCGGTGGTGTCGTCGTTGCAGGTTGGCTTAGCTTCTCCCTCTTCGGATTCTCAGGTCCTGTGGCGACTTCTGAAGTTCCAGTCCCAAAAGCCCTGCTTTTATGCAAGAAACCCCCATTCATTCAGCCTAGCTGTCAATCAAACATGCTAAGTGGTGAGCCGGCCGGCTCACCACTTGGGCCAATCACACAAGAGTGTGACTTGAGTTGCCAAGGCAACTCAGTCCAGGGTGCCTAAACCCCCTCCCACATCCCCTTTGGTACCCAGACAGAGTGCCACCACTTTTGGAGGCTTCTGTGGAGAAGCCCGCCAAAAAGTGGAACAAAGTTCGACTTGGGTTGGAGTCACAGAAGAGAACACAAACGCCATTTTAGAATCGAGTTCTGGCAAAAAATACCAACTGGTGAATTAATATTAAATAAATAACCCGGCGGTATGTTCGAGGCTATTGGAATTAAATAATTAAAGTTGGTAGCTTCGAACAATGGGAAAATCCCATAGAGATATATTCGCGGTCGAATATAAAAAGTAGTATCCACTGCCACCAGCCAAAACTCGATCAGGGGGGACAGAGACATGCCCCCTCGAATAACAGACCCTGGGGCAATCGAATTGCCCCGACCAGTACGTCCACAATATGATGGTTTGTACTGGTTTCTGTTCATAATTTGGGACTAGTAAAGCCAATGGTGACTTTACATGCCCTGGGAGACAGTAGTCAGTCCCAGGGTATGGAGTCTATGGTGGGGTGTCACTATGACACCCCTGTGTCACTGCACTGAGGGTGCTGTGTAACACACATAGTAAAAACACATGAGACCCTACGGAGTAAAAGACCCCATAGCCCATAAAACACATGAACAGTCAAAGGAACCCCTCAAATCATGTCCAAGAGTGTGAGGAAAAGAGACTCACTCTTGGCAGTTGATAAAAACAACTCCAGAAATCCAGCAAAGCTGCTGGGGGACTCACTAGATTAGGAAATTCAGCCTAAACAGAGAATTCTCCCTAACACTCGCCCCCCCAGACTAAGGGACAGGAGGATTTAATCCATTCCTGGATGAATCTCATATCTGTAGCCGATGGCATACATCCTAGAGAGACCATCAGCATTTTGGTGGTGACACCTTGACCTATGTCCTATGGTCAAATCAAAGGTTTTCCTTTGTAAGCTATATGACCTACAAACCCTTTGAGGAACATCAGTTTTTTTAAAGTTATAGGGGATCTGGTTGACCAGTCCCTCAGAAGTTGTTACAACTTCTGAACCTGTGTTAGGCTTTTTCAAGGGGTCCTTATAAAGGATTCCCATAGATCTAGAGGGGCCTTCAGAGGTCCTCACCACCTCTCTGTTGGGAGAAGGTTGGGTTTTAGGCCTCCTGGTTGGAGGGGATGGAGATAAGCAAGGTACATGCTTCTCCTTCCTCTTAGATCTACCTTTACCTACTTTAGGAGTTTCCCCCTTAAGACTAGGAATTGGGTTGGAGTCTTCTGTGGAAGGTCCAACAGTCTGAAGGTTTTTGGCCTTAGACTTTTCTTTTCTGGTTTTCCACCAGAACTGAGAATTACCAGTTCTCTTAGGCCTAGTTAGGGTTCCAGTAGGTCTATCCACCTCTTCCTCAGAAGCAGGGGGAGTCACAGAGTCTATAACTGGGGGAACAATGATGGAGCTTGGTTGGGGCTCCCATTTCCCTAACATTTTAGCCTGAAATTTGCCTGGGTCAGAGGTCAATTTACCAACACCAGGGCTTGTAGGGGGGTTCTCAGTAGAGGTTCCCACAGGCTTAGAGTGGTTCCTTAAGGTGGCCTCTCTAGCCAATTTGGTCTGATTCTGGGTCTCCATACTGGGAGGCCTGGGGGTACTGGATACTACTCCTAGAGTTCTTAGATCATTCCCCAACAGGACTCTCCCAGGCACCTCAGTCTAAACACTGACAGGAATCAACACTGTCATGTCATTACACCGAATGAGGGCTGGTAGAATTGGAACCATTTGGACAGGGACTCCAGACATCTTAGTGGGACCTTTGGGTGCCTTAGCAACATCCTCAGGCCTGAACATCTTTCATCCACTACTGTTCTGCTGGCCCCAGAGTCTCGCCTGGCAGGAGTATCCTGGCCATTGACAAGAACACTGTCCATATAATAAACTTTAGAGTTTTCTGGTATGGAGTTGTACACACTCCTATTCTAATCACTAACCAGACCCATGGACTCTACTGTTACACTGGCTTGAAGACCCACGGTTCTTCAGCAAAGACTTCAAAGTGATCACTAGCCATTTGGACTTCCTCCTCAGGAGTGAAGGCTAAGGAGACTGTGCTGATCCCTGTAGGTTTACCCTTACATCTGGGATCTCCTTTGATGTGGTCAGTTGCCCCACAGAGATAGCATGTTCCAAATGCTCTCTGGAAGGGTGGCTTGGCCTGACCTCCTTCTGGTTTGTGACCAGAAGGTACACTAGCCTGTTGTGGTTTACCCTGGGGCTTGCCCTGGTTATTTTGTTGTTTGGGCCCTCTTTGGTTTGGGAGGTATTAGAAATCTCTTGGTTCCCTTTTGGTGGCTGCTTTCCCTCATCCTTTTTCTGGGTGACCCCTGAATCCTTGTGAGTAGCCCTGTTGGCAACCCACAAGTCAGCAGCCTTAGCTAGCCTTCTAGGATCTAATTCCTTTGAATCAGCCAAGTGCCGTCTGAGCTCAGGAGAGCAGGCATCATAAATTGACTCCAACATAACAAGATTTCTCATTCCCTCATAAGTGTTCACTTTGTAACCCTTAATCCATCCCTCTAAGTTTTTCAAATACTCACTCACCCAGGTAGCCCAAGGGGTACCATCATGCTTTTTGAGGGTCCTAAACCTCTTAAGGTACTGGGAAGGGGTCTTCCCAAATCTAGCTAGTAAAGCTAGCTTCACACACTCATAATCCTTCTTATCCACCTCCCCCAACTCCATTACCACATCAGTTGCAACAGGGGGGAGCCTAGAGAACAACCAAGGAAGTAGCTCATTCCCTGTGATGTCTTGGAGCCCATGATTATATTCAAACATTTTCAACCAATCCAATACATCCAATTTAGGTTCATATACCCACTAATTCCTTAGGCAAAAACACATCTAAGAAAACACACTGGCACTAATCTCAAGCAAGTTCAAAAACACAGTTACTAAAGTATATACACTCCCTTAAAAGAATATTAGACAAGTCTTAAGTAAAGCCCCACTTATTTTCAGACAGCGGTGAGCGCTTAACGCAGATGGCACTCTAATAATTCGGTTTAAAAGTGAGAGAAAGGCAGGGTATAAATTGAAACAGATCCCAACACTTTGAAACGAACACAGCAAGAGAGGAAGGCAGAATCAAACCGTGAAGTTAGAGTTCAGAAAGGCGGATCCACTTTAAGAGGATCAGAACGAAATGTGTCCAAGGTCACACGGTTGAAAAGTGAACAAAAGTCTCGAAAAGGTTCAGAAAGAAGTTGGACCAAAAGAAAGGGACCAGTTAGATGGTCAAGAGGCCAGACCAGTTTAGAAGGTTAAGGATTTACTGTCACCTTGTAGCAATCTATAGAAAGGGAGGCCAGGGGGACACAGTACCTTGAAATGGTGAGGACACTCCAGCGGGGGCAGTTGTTCCTGGCAGCGGTTGCGAGTTGGTGCTTTGTCCGCAGAAGAGAAGATCTCGTCGGGGAGGAAAGCAGGGGGTCGTTGCACTGCCAGGGAAGAAACCAGCCGCGGAGTTTCTCGACTCAAAGGAGTGGTCCTTTTATTCACGGTTCAGTGGTAAGTGGCTATCCGGTTGCCGGGGTGCTTGGCACGGGCAATTCTACCACTAGACGTCCTGGTAGGCGAAAAGGAAAGCGAACTGGTTGTCCCCACCAGCTCAAGGGGAAGAGACTCTCCGGCAAGAAGATCTCCTCTGTCGTCGGGAAGTGGTGAGATGGTTCAGCAGGGCTCCACCGGTGGTGTTGTCGTTGCAGGTCGGCTCAGCTTCTCCATCTTCGGATTCTCAGGTCCTGTGGCGACTTCTGAAGTTCCAGTCCCAAAAGCCCTGCTTTTATGCAAGAAACCCCCATTCATTCAGCCTAGCTGTCAATCAAACATGCTAAGTGGTGAGCCGGCCGGCCGGCTCACCACTTGGGCCAATCACACAAGAGTGCGACTTGAGTTGCCAAGGCAACTCAGTCCAGGATGCCTAAACCCCCTCCCACACCCCCTGTGGTACCCAGACAGAGTGGCACCACTTTTGGAGGCTTCTGTGGAGAAGCCCGCCAAAAAGTGGAACAAAGGGCTCGAATTGGGTTGGAGTCACAGAAGAGAACACAAACGCAATTTTAGAAACGAGTTCTGGCAAAAAATACGAGCCGGTGAATTAATATTAAATAAATAACCCGGCGGTATGTTCGAGGCTATAGGAATTAAATAATTAAAGTTGGTAACCTCGAACAATGGGAAAATCCCATAGAGATATATTTGCGGTCGAATATAAAAAGTAGTATCCACTGCCACCAGCCAAAACTCCATCAGGGGGGACGGAGACGTGCCCCCTCGAATAACAGACCCCGGGGCAATCGAATTGCCCCGACCAGTACATCCACAATATGATGTTTTGTACTGGTTTCTGTTCATAATTTGGGACTAGTAAAGCCAATGGTGACTTTACATGCCCTGGGAGACAGTAGTCAGTCCCAGGTTATGGAGTCTATGGTGGGGTGTCACTATGACACCCCTGTGTCACTGCACTGAGGGTGCTGTGTAACACACATAGTAAAAACACATGAGATCCTATGGAGTAAAAGACCCCATAAAACACATTAACAGTCAAAGGAACCCCTCAAATCATGTCCAAGAGTGTGAGGAAAAGAGACTCACTCTTGGCAGGAGAAAAAAAACAAACTCCAGAAATCCAGCAAAGCTGCTGGGGGACTCACTAGGTTAGGAAATTCAGCCTAAACAGAGAATTCTCCCTAACACTCCCCCCCCCAGACTAAGGGACAGGAGGATTTAATCCACTCCTGGATGAAACTCATACCTCTAGTCGATGACATACATCCTAGCGAGTCCATCAGCATTTTGATGGTGACATCTTGACCTATGTCCTATGGTCAAATCAAAGGTTTTCCTTTGTAAGCTATATGACCTACAAACCCTTTGAGGAGCATCAGTCTTTTTAAAGTTATAGGGGATCTGGTTGACCAGTCCCTCAGAAGTTGTTACAACTTCTGAACCTTTTTCAATTCTCCCTAGCAGTGGTTATAGAAAGAACAGGGTAGGTTCTGAAACACAGTGGGAGGTCAACTGCCTTGCCTAAGCGTTAAAGAAAAACAGTACAGTATCACAATATCAACGGTTCTTTGGGAGAAAGAGATGAAATGTGCGCATTTCAGTCACATAATTAACGAACAACATTTTAAGACAACACTGTGCTGGCTGCCCCTAGAGGAAGAACACCCTGTCACGGACAAGTTGTTGTGCCAGCATGTATAGCTGCTTCAACAGAATCGAATAACCAGTTCTGCCGGTGATAAACAGCCGACTGGATGGGTTTCTTTGCTAGCCTGTAATTGTTTTTATTGCATTTGTATTTTTCTAACAAATTGGAAGCGTTGAGGGACAGTTCTCCTCGGCTATCCCTGTTAGACCGGCGGTGCATCATCCTCCACCTAGGGCCAGGCACTCCTGTCAGGGACAGAGTGTTCCTCCTCTAGGGGCAGCCAGCACAGTGTTGTCTTAAACTGCTGTTTGTTAAGTATGCGACTGAAATGCGCACATTTGATCTCTTTCTCCCAAAGAACCGTTGATATTGTGATACCGTTAAATGGGTGGGACACATAGGGCCTCATTACGACCCTGGCGGTCCGGAAATAACGGTGGCGGTAAACCCGCCGCCACCGTTGTTTCCGGACCGCCTGATCCCGACCCCTGCAGGCGGGAGGTGATGTTTAACACCTCCCGCATGCAGGCGGACGAGGAAACACCGGCAGCATTACGAGGTGCTGCCGGTGTTTCCATGAACCCGATTCCCATTGAGTCCTATAGGACTCAATGGGAATGGGGATTTACACCATTCCGCCTCCGTGATTCCCGGAAAACCGGGGTTGTAATGCCCCGGTAATTCCGGGAATCACGGAGGCGGAATGGTAATACGAGTCCGGCGGTAACCAGGCGGTTTTACCGCCGCGGTTACCGCCGGACTCGTAATGAGGCCCATAGTCAAACTACCATGTTTCCATCCTCATATGCCAATCTGCATTGAAAAGCATTACAACAAACCTGCATCCAAAGGCCCTGGTTCAAGCTCTCATGCTAAAGCTCTTATTTTAATGACAATGGTTTTGGCTTCATAGGTAACCCTTTCAGCGCCACCTAATAGCCAAGACTAAAAAGGGCACTGAAAGTCCCAAAAGTGTTCTCGTAAATTATTAACCAACTGGGCCTTAGTCTTTGAACACTTCTGTGACTACAAATATCCTAATAATGTACAGTAGGGTGTACTTTCTTACTTTTATAGCGCTGATCATTAAAAGACCCAGGGTGAAGCAGAGTGTACATGTTACAGTAGCAAGCACTACTACCTGTTACCATATCACCCGAGGAGGCATTCCCTGTCCTGTGCATCGCACCATGATAAGCTTCTCCCAGCGCTGGCATAGAGGTGGAACTGGTAGAACTTGTGTTTGAGAAGTCATACTCTGTTTACTAGACTAACATTTGCTTGCAGGCCCTTGTTTCTTCATTATCCTCCTAACATGGAGCAAGTAGCCTTGCTACAGATTTGAAAGCTCCATGTTCTCTTTTCCTGAGGCCAAAAATAATAAATAATAATAATAACTGGCTCGTTTTCCATAGCGCTTCACGCTCGAGGTCTCCGACTTCTAAGCACTAAAATGATCTAGGTTATGGTCACCCAGTTGAAACAGTTCTCTATTTTTTTCAGCTCAGAAGGACGCAGGTCTTGTTTGCCGCTGCTAATTTGCCAAGTGTACACTGGCCCCCTGCCAAAGGCGGGTGGTGTCCTTGCTGAGGTCAGAGAGCCGTGTTTTGAGTGATTGTTGGAACTGCGGCCCCCTTAGAGGATCTTGACGTTGGCTCTTTGTGAGTGACAACGTTCCCAGCCAGTAGAGCGGTCTCACTCAGACTGCTGAACGAATGGATGATGACCATGACCGGGTGCGTCATCTGGTGAAAACCAAGTTGATTTCTCCCACAGGGGAGACATTCTGGCATCCATGATTCCTACACTTTTGACCTAGACCTGAACATAAAAGGGGTTCATTTTATAGATTTGCATACATTGCACAGCTAGCACCTGTTACATTTGCACTTATGCACAAACGGGTCCCCTCAGTGCATATTTTATCATTTGCACTTTCAAGTACAAAATCCATGAGTAAAAAGCTGGCAGAGAGAATCGCCTTTGCATCTTCCTTTTTTGCAATGCATAGTGCAAACTGTTGGCAAGCCACCGGCTGTTTACGCGAGGCATGCATCATTTACAGTGCTGCCCACGGGAATCCAGTACATTACTGGCAGCATGGAAATATCATACGCAAGCATGAAAATACGGATGCAGCAAAAATCATGCATGCCTACTACTCATGCTTTTTCCTCTACTCCACAACAAAAGTGATGCCCACAGTCGCTTTCCAAAAAGTGGTACTTGCATGAAGGGGATGGCCAACGTCAGCACGTAGGTGCCGGGGGACCCCTAAATGCAATTTTTCACATTTGCAAAATGCAGTTAAAAGGCAAAGTGTAAAAAGTCTTCAATTCGCCTTCATGCCCTGCTTTTAATGTCCATTGGCAGTGCGGATGCCGCCGTCCATAACTGCCAGGCAGACAGCATTTACAATGGATTCCGATGGAATCTGCCTGCTGCCAGCAAAACCGGTGGGCTCGCTGGGACTGCATTCATGTTACTCCTGCATGCAAACTATGTGCCAGGCAGAGGAGGAATGTACAGTGGACACGTGATACCCGTTCGGTGCCCCCATCCCACCGCCAAATGATTGCGAAATTCCCGGGGCTGTTAAAGCAAGGTGTACTTGGCTAACAACTTGCAGTTGTGCCTTACATTTGCACCCCAGAGCTTAGAAAATGACCCCTTGTAAATGCGAATTGGCTCTTTTCCCAACACTGAGTGGAAAAGAAAGATGTTAAGACCATGTCGCCTGGTTTAGCACCTTTTCTTTATTACTACGGCGTTTTAGAAAGTCGTACATTTGTCATGGAGGGGACCTTTTGCACGGTACTGCAAATGTAAGGAGCCTCCTTCGTGTAATTTATTTTTCAACATTAAATATATGTTTTGGGTGCGTGTACAATGATCTTATGTCCTTTGTAGAACCTATGGAAGGAGAGTGCTCAACGAAGCGAATGCATCTTAGGCGTAACTCCTCCAAGAGATATACGGCTGTATTGCGGCACACGCCGACAAATCCAGAACCCGGCATAGGAATCCAAGAGGGTGGACTTGGAGTTGGCTTCTTGCCGCCACTGCTTGTGGTGTCAGACCAAGGGGCCAGCAGCTCTCCCTCAGTTCCATGTCGGATTCCCGAGTGCATGAATTTTAGCCCGTCCTGAGATCCGTCTGCAGAGGTTGGAGACTTCTTCTCAAGAGGCTTGGAACAAGTTGGTTGAATGGGTGGCGAGAAAATGATGATTGGGTAATAAGAAGGGGTACAGGTGTTTCCTATTGTCTTTACCTACTGGAGGATTATACCCTTTTTCGGTCTTTTGGGAGACCGAGTAAAGTGATGGTGACAACATTATTAGTATATCAAATTGGGAAGCGGAGATGAAACCAAACGGATCTAGCATCCATTCTGGGACGGGAGTGCAGGGAGACAACTGGACCCACCCCAGTCCTGTGCAGAGTGGTTATGTTGTGCATTCAGAAGTAGTTCCGTATGAGGCTCCAGCATGACGAAGTTGGGACTTTTGTAAGTTTGAGGCACTCTAGGAAAGAAGTTGCGAGGATGATCAGTCGACTCCAGCAGCACAACTTTTAAATCTACAACAGCAATAGGTTGTCTTTTTGCAGCAATGCTCAACTTCTTATCATGCAGTGTAATGTGCTGTTTAACAGGTGATGTTCATCAAATATGCATGCAATGCCAAGCCCGCTCTAGCATGTAATTGCAGTGCCCTCAACTTCAATCAGTTGCTCTATGGATAGATTTTGCGTATGTGTAGGTGTACATGGCTTGCTCCACATTATAGTGAAGCGTCCCTATGTTAGTGGACTTGGTCTGATGTCAACTTCGATCCTCATGTCAACAATCATAAATTCAATTACATAGCAAATCACAAAGTACAACACATTCAACACTTACACATGTTAAATATTACACTAAAGAAATAGTTACCTCTGCCAAAAATTGTCATTTGCCCGTATATTATCAGGCATTGTAATTTTTGTCATGTATGTTCAGAGCATGGTCTGTAGAACTCCCATATAACCTAATGTGCTTTGAGGGCATGCTAATGGCAGTTAAGTGCTGTAGACATATCACATACAAACAAATGTAGAACTGGCCGACAAGGGAATTTTGGAATTTTGGAATAAGCTCCTGAAAGGCGGGTGGGATAAATGGTTGTTAACTAAAGAATTCCCTGGGCACTTCGTAGTAATTAGAATTTATTTGCCTCATGATCATTATTTCATCTCAATGCTGACTTTTCTGATCCTTGAGCATCTATCTTTTTATGTCTGATGTCTCTTTTTCCTGGATTCTCCATTTGTTTCATCTCTTCATTTGCCTGATTCCACCATTTGTCTAATTACACAGTTTGTTCAATTACTCTGTTCGTATGATTATTCTATTTCTTCCATGATTCGGTGTGTTCGATTGCTCAGTTTGTCCGATTACTCCAGTCATCATATCACTATGATTGCACAATTACTGTGTCCCTTTACTCGGTCAGATTCTCTGTACACCCGATTCTGCCTTTGGACACATTAGTCTTATGCTCAATACCTGATTTTGTCCCGTAACGTGTTTGTCCAGTACACCAGTTTGTCTGGATCCATCGAGATTTCTCTCGCATTTTGTCTCACTCTCGGTTGACTCGTAGGACTGCATGTCTATAGATTGTTTTGCTGGAGATGAGAGGCCAGGGAATCTGGCAATGGCCGTAAGAGTCATTTCAATTGTGCCACTGATGGTATCCCATGGGTCGTGTTTTTGTAATGCCTTGTAATTCTCGTGCTATTTTGTGATTTCTATTGCCAGCGCTTTTGGAAGAAAGGGCTCTGTGGGCCGAAGTGTGCATGCGGGCAAATGCACACATATGCACAAAGCATAATGAGCAGTCTGCCAGAGGTGATATGGACTTAGTTGATCAATTGTGGGTTCTTTTTCAGTCAGTGGATCTTTGATTACATGGGAAAAGTACAAATCTTCTTGGTTGGCAAAGAGCTCTGCTGCATGGGCAAGAGAGGGGGCACCTGCCCACAGATTACTGACCAGGTGGGTGTGTAGGAGTGGTGTTCAGAGACAAGTAACAAAAGAGCTGAAGAAGGTGTGGATGCGTGTGTGCCCAACTTGTGGTCTTGTGCCTTCCCTGCTGCATGGTTATTTCAGTGTTCTCATCATATCTTCCCACTTCTCCACCAACCATCATCCCTTCTGTGCCTGGGACATGCCCCCATTGTGCCCTCACGCCTCATATTAATGTCTTCAGTGAGACTCCTCGCTGCTTTCTACTTCTCCCACATTCTGCTTCTAGCCCCAGACCTGCTTGCGTGTGCAATAGCAATGCCCGCTTCCAGTGGTTGCCTTCAAGAATGTCCACTTCTGCCACACTCGTCCTCTGTCTAATCCATACCCGACCTTTACCTATTTGTAATGCCTTAAATGGTTCCCTCGGACACCATGCTCCCGTCCCATCAGATTTTCCGTTGTGTCTTGTTTGGGGATTATAAGACTGGCTGCTATTGGACATGTACAAAATAATATTTGGCTGTGGATATACATTCAGTCCATGAAGTTCTGTTCCCAAACATTGAGGTGTGTATCTTGAGCAATAAGTCTTAGAAAGGTGGACATTTGTGAAATAAGCATAACATTTACCAAGTCTTGACATTCTTTGTGAGACTATGTGAAAGCATAAGGGGTGCACCTAGACTGATATTTCAGGGGGCCGGGGGGAGAGGGCTAACCTTTCAAATGTTGGGAGAGCCGTTAACTTCAAAGACGGTGGGGGAAGGTCAAACTTACTTTTGTGGGAGCATGTAACTTCTTTACACATTCTAACGACTCTATTCTGGTACAGCTTCAATGTCAAAAGCATTTAACCTTATCCTCCACATTTGAAACAACACACTTAAGTACTGCTGTGATAATTAGTTTTCTCCTGTCTCCCCCTACCTCCACGCTTCCAATCCCTCCACTGGCATGCAAGTACTAACACCCCATCAACATTTCAATTGCCTACAAAAGTATGCATAGGAATGCCAGTGCTAACAATGAAATGCTTTACATTAGCACCCTGGCAGGGCTGCCAGCCAATCAGGTGGCTAGCAATGCGTGCCTGAACCGCAGGTGAAAGCCTGTGTTCCATGCCGCCATCTTCCCCACCTCCATTCCCTTTTCTTTGTTTTTTCACCCCCCCTACTTACCTTATTTTGGCGGTGGCTGGTGCTGCTGCCACATCCCCTCCTATTTATTGCATGTGTCCTGTCCGGCCATGGCTCTGTAGGTCAACCAAGTCAAGTCAACATATCCCAAAATTTCAGGGGGAGGGTGCTGAAGTCCGATCTGCCCAACGGCCGTTGCGCCCCCAGAAAGAATACACTGCATAGATATATAGGTATGCAGAGTTAGACATGAGGATTCTTTCTGAAATGCATTTACATTCCTTTAGCTTCTGGCTAAATTACTGCAGAAGGGTGCAACATTTATTTCATTTGTTTTTTATTGTATATTGGTTCAAACATGTTCAACCTTAACAATCAAGTACAAAGATACATATCATACATTTCATAAACCAACAATTCAAATACATTGGTTAAGCAATTCCATGTGTATGCTAAGTGAATAAAACTGTGAAAATGAGGAGAAAAAGGGAAACAAATAAAAAGGAAAAAACACACAGATCTTAAATACACATCAAAATACCACAAATATGAAACAGTGCTAAAAAAGAACTATTCCTAATAAGTAACTGATCAAAGCCTTGCATCTAATGAAAGTCCCCAGGTTTAAACTCTTAAGAAAACCAGTAACTGCTAAAACCAGGGGGGTTGTTTCACCAACCAGACATTTCCACTAAATTGGTTCCGAATCAAAATACAAGAGAGGAAAACCCATACATGTCTGAAAAATAACATACAAGGCCCTTGCAGAACAAGTATTCAAAAAACAATGGATCTTGGTATTGAGGCTGGATTAACTCAATATTTATCCAATTCTTTTATACACATTTATTTTACAAAAATACAATTCCACAAATTAGTCATAGAAAATGATAAAATAAACACAACATGAATACCCTCCGATATATAATCTAATCTGAAAACATCTATGGATTTCCACCTTTCATACCCATTCATACTCGCACACATACAATCCATTGCTAATAATGTTTCAAATGAACAGAAAAAATCAACAACCAATGGGATCCTTTCTTTCACTTTATCTTCCATATTGTATTCTTCTGTTTGCACCCTTATTACTTCATAGTGTGCATAAAAGTCCGATAGTGTTTTCTTATCGACTATGTCTACATATGTTTCGGTCAATTTTTGGCCCACTACTGTGGCCTATCGTATTCTCGACCTTCTTCAGGAAAACAAACAAGAGTGACCATCTCCTCACTCCTGTAACAAATTTCGATGTATTCCACAATCTTACGGCTTCACAATGCCTCCAATTTGTAGCCGTGGGGTGTGGGGGGTGTTGCGCAAGTTGGTGGAAATGAATCACAAGTGTCCGAGGGAGTAGAACTTTCAAACTCACATGAAAAAATCTCCCGGCTGATTAGTAGGGAACCACAAGATCACACTCCTTGCTTTCTCCTGATGTGTATCTATTCCACGTTTTCATCTAGCGTCTCTCTGTCACCATCCTAGTTCACCAAGTGATCGCCAAAATAGTCGCATCTGCCTGTGTGCAATGATCTTGCTGTCTGCATCCAAATGGAGAACAGCAATAATTAGTTGGCTCAATTTTGGGACCCCTTTTGTAAATTGGAATCACATGTGCCAACCTCCAAGGCGAGGGATAGCGACCGGTAGTCATTATATTTTAAATAAAAAGGAAAGGGTAATGGCCCAGGTCTCAGGATGACTCTTCAATAGCTGGTTACTGAGCTTGTTGGGTCCAGGCGCTTGCGAGCTACTAGAGCAGATAATGAGCTCTTGAATGAAGTCATGGTTAAGATTCAATTCAAAGGCCTATTCCGAAGCGGAAGGTTCAAAGGGATGCTGAACCTGGGGAACCTCTGCAGCAGAATATAATTCAGTAAAATGAGAAACCCAGTCCTCTTCCTGCACTGCGTTAATCTGACAATCCCTATTGCCCTTATTTAGCAAATGTATTAAGAACCAAAAGCTTCCACAGTCAGTGCTCTTCAAGCTGGTTAACATAGATTCTGCTTCCCTTTGTGCCAGTCTGGCCCTTTGACGCTTCTCCAGTTTTTAACCTGCGGTCTAATCTTTGAAATTGCAGATGTCAGTGTCAAGTCTTTTAAGGTACACCAGGTCATTCGAATGTTTGCGCTCATAACACGTTTACCCTCAGCGAAAGACGTGTCAAAAACATGGTTGCATAGCTTTTGTTTCACTCCGTCTAGCTGAGGGCAACTTCTGCTCCCCATAGCGGGATTCTACTAATCTAGAAGTGATCCAAATGTGTCCACGCTAAATGTGTACAATTTCTTTTCCCAAGAGGTTTCCGTGTTGAGGGGCTTCAACCTAGCATTGAATCCATTCACCCCATCAGGCCTCCAGAGAACCCTGTTACCAGAGGAATTCACAGCCAGATTTCTCGTCACTCGCTCTCTTTCCATTGTACTCCCATATTAAACACAGAGATCAACATGTTTGATCACTGCAATCAGTAGCAAAGATACCAGAAAATACACACATATCATAAGTACTGACTAAAAAAACACATAATCAAGGGTTGAAACACAAGTCCGGCCACAAGCCACCCCCATCTCCCACCTTGAATTAACCTTTTTACATAAGCAGCTCAAGGGCCGGCAAAGAATGTGCCCACTTCATACCCTATACATCCGTTTTGGCAACCCCTTCTTTATGGGCATACAACCTTGTTCAATATTTTGTTCATTAATCACAAGGGCGTGCAGAGTTCTGATCACCTGTAAATAAAATACTACCACAGCCCACACTACTCAGCCACTCTGTGATGATGTTAGTCAGGGATTTTACTACTTAGCCTGGAGACACCTGTATGCAAAAACATATTCACCAGCAGTATCTATCTGTAGATAAGAACATGTAGTCAATTTGACCTCAACTGCCAGAATTCCCCGGGGGCAATCAAGTGTTCTAACAAAACAAAGCTTATCACTCGATCTGACCAGAGTGATAAGACCCCCAACGGGTCTACCATAGAGGTCTCGCTTAGCTATTTGACCACAGGTTTTATAGCCGTCAAATACTGGACTTTCCAGCAGCATTATTACTTGAATGAATACGATTTCATATCTCCTAAAATGTTTACCCAAAACCTGATTGGTGAAAAGGTGATTGTGCTCCCTAGATTTCCAGCTGATTGACATCAACTGCCAAGTCAGACTAACGACTGTCCTATGGATAGTCATCCCTCCACCCAGAGGCGTAGCCAGGATTCTCCAACAAGTGGGGCCTGAAGCTAATGTAGTTGGGCCCACTGCACTGACATTAACATCTGCAAATACTCACACACTGCTGCTGAGTGGGCCTTCACAGATTTTGGGTGTGCCTTGCCCACTCAGGCCCTACCCTGTCTACGCCTCTGTCTCCACCCACTGTGCAAAGCCCCTGTCAACCACGACCGTGGCTTACTCAGGCCGTAATATTCCAAATTCAGCCATTCATTGACGAGACACTATGATAAGGCCCAGATGCAGGCAGGATTTGGACCTCTATACAGTACTTGGTGTGTTATACCTGCTCTCGTGGTTGATCTGAGGTGGATTGCGGACAGCAGCGGGACTGGGATCCTGATGCTCCTGGAGTTGTTGGCAGCGTTGGGCACCATTGGTTTCAAGGGACTGTTGCTGCGTTTGCCTCAGGTAGGAGTTGGGGGAGAGCAATAAACTGGTTAGAGTCATTTTTGCCAGGTACACAACAGGAGCTCTTTTGCTTAAAAGTATATACATTAGAATGTGGATCACCGAAAGGGATGCGTTGACCTCCATCTTGCTTAATGTTTATATGGCCCCGTTGCTTTTACGTCTTGCAGACCATGGGAGTTGAGATATGCAGCTATGCTTATGCTACCTAGCCGCAGTGTACGATCACCAAAGATCGAGAGACAGCCAGATTGAAGGACTTTCAGAAGTTCCTTTGCCATTGACTCATGGATGAGAAGGAATCAGTTGAGGCTGAAGCCCTTGCAAATAGAGATTCCTTGCATGGGAGGTCAAAGTGTAACCTGGCCCAATCATTGCTAGTACTGTGGGATCCTGGGGGATTGTCCTATAACCTCCGAAAAAGACAAAAATCGGGGTGTGATGTTAGATTCAATGCTGTCTTTGTAAAAATGTTATTTACTGCGGGATTCCTAAATCCTTGATGCAGAGACAGCAGAGAATCCAGCACATAAAACCCGTGGCTGGCTCCCGATAGATGCTAGAGTGAAGGTGTTATGCGTAGCTCATAGGACCCACTATAAAACGGGACCAGAATTTCCCAATAGTAAACTCATCCATGACAACCAAATCAAATTGTGCGGTCAAGCGATATACCAAGATTTCGTAATTCTGCATGGGGAGGTAGTTCACTACCTTAATCTTCAGAAGTCCTTTGGAACACACTAGTACTCTCTCTACGCGCTACTAGGAGACATGACGGGCCTAGGGGGTTGCTGAGGGCTTACCCGTGTGCTTGACGAGAGATGTATACACCTTGTTTGACATGACTAGAGTTTCAGTACCCTCAGGGCTTTAGAACATCCTATCTGCGTCAGGCATGGGAATGGGGGAGGCGGGTAGACCAAACCAAACCATGCTGTAGCAACCTAAATCTTTGCTCCTAATCAGCTGCTCCATTGAGCACGGAATCCTCCCTTACATCCTAAGGACAGGGTTCATGAAGCCACTCTTAAAGCAGCGAGCATCCCTGCTCTCCCTGCCAACCAGCGGCCAATCACCATCATTCATCACTTGACTAAGACCAGTGGAAAACCCATTGTGCGGTGCCACATCAATCGCAGCTAGAATTCAGAGGCATGAGGGCGACCTAATCTCCCCTTTCAGTCCCGCCTAAGTCCTCCATCCTTCTACTCATCTCAACTACCTTCATCACAACCATCGCACCCTAAACACCTCCACTAACCCTTGCCCGAAAGAGATGGGGACCTGCTCTCAACTGAACAAGATGGCGGCCCTTGAATTTCAGGCAAAGGGTACGTTTCTAATGTTGCTTACTCGGTCACAATAAACTTGGATTTTTTTTCACTTTTTAATTCCTCGATAAAGCATGCAGTATTTAGTTCTAGAGCTACTGTTTGCATTGCTCTGGCTGTCAACTATTATTTATTTATTTGTACATTTGTGGAACGCACAAAACCTACAGACGCTGGTTGCAGAAACAGGTGGGGGTTGGAGGGTGGGAGGTAGGAGAGCATGTACGGTAGGGGGACAGGGGAGAGCGTCAGGAGGGGGTGGTTATTTCGTTAGTGAGTGGTTCATTGTCAATTGGTGCCCCCACTTCCCCCGCGCACCCCTGGTCAACCGGGGGCGGGGCCAGGGAGTGGCACTTTTTTTTTAACCTCCTTGCTCCGGCAAGGAGGTAATGATATGAATAGGGTGCAACAGCGCCCTGTTGCTGTTGAATGCGCCCCGCAGCCGTGGGCACATTTGGTAACAGTGAGGCGTCTGCCATGCCTTCTGCCACTATGCCAGCTTGGGGGAGACCTTGAAAGACTCCCCCGAGCTGGCGTCGTGGCGGCTAATGGTGCCTTTTGTTGTTGAAGGCGCCCGCGGTGGAGGGGTGCATTTGGTGACAATGGGATGCTGAGCACCCTATTGTCATTGAATGCGCCCCCAGCCGCGGTTGCATGTAATAGCAACAGCCCGCCTGCCGCGCCTTCTCCTGCTACGCCAGCTCGGGGGAGCCCTTGAGAGAAGACGCCCCGAGCTGGCGTGGCGGGGGCTAATGGCACGTGGCCGGGGGGCGTGGTGCTACGGGCGATCACCCGGCTCGTCCCCCCTAAGGCCGGGCCTGTCTGGCGGCGATGATGAGAATTTTTTCATTGGATACGGTTAGTATCAAAATATGCGGCACCGGCGGGTGCGGATACTGACCCTGCACTATATTTCCTTACTCATAAACTAAACCTGTCAGATCATTGACAGACCTGCTCCTTGCAGTTGACAAAGAGGACCCCACCAGCAAATAGTTACACTTTTTGGCCAATAGCTCTGACTTTTATATACTGAAAGCTTTTGCTTAGAAGAGTTGAAGATATGTTTTTCGTACTAAGACTTTGTGCAAAGAGAGGAAGTGCTCTTGTTACCAGTGGGATATTTGTCTGGTGATGATGAGAGGGAAGTGTACTTGGTCTACCCACGGGCGTGGTCTGTTGGGTCCCCTGCTCGTTTTTTTTTATAGGACTTGCTGACAAAATACAGCCTGTTTCTAAGGATATGTCCAGTTCTTGGCAGATATGGGAGACAATGGTATTAGAGAATAATGTTTTGCCCTGTGTTACCTCATTTGATCAAGTGGCAAATCGGGGAGATAGCGATTTCCGAATGGGCACAAAATTTGGGGTGAAAATTAAGCAGAGATCCCATCAACAGGTGCGTCGTGCCATGTTGCAGTTACTGGAAAGCGTGGCCTAGGGCTGCATGCGGAGTCCTGCAGCAGGAGCCCTGATTGCTCTCTGCTGTCCTATGTGTATTGGGGCCTGTGTTAAGTTTATCGGAAAGTGATGACCGGAAAGTCTTAAGTTACTGATAGCCAGGTCGTCAATGCAACTTTACATTACACCATTTAAAGTCTGTCTGTGACATTACAGAAGGCGACAGGCACCCCAGGAAACAGTCGAACATGTCAGACAATATCCCCTCTATTTGGAAGCGCACGTATCCCTGGGGGGCCGCCGGTGGGCAAGGAATCCCAGAATGGTTTCTATGGGAGCATGATGGGCACAGGGTATTAATTGGCACTTCACAGATGAGGTCTTACAAGGCCAAACCGTGTTTGAGGTTTTGTGGTGTTCCCCTGAAGAGGGAAAATGCCCATCATTGCAGCCTGGCATAGTGTGAAGGCCAGGGGTGGTCATCCTCAGAGGGGCACATATGGCCCCACCACCCCAATCTTACTTCCCTGCTGCCCAGACCCAGTTGTCTCCACCAACACCCCTTTACCTGCTGTGGTCGGCGGCCAAACCACTGTTCTAGAATCCGCTCCTGACCATGTCCAGGACTCAGAAGGAGTTCACAAATGGAATAAAACTCACAATGTGGCTCTTGGTGTCTGCCATGCAGGCACTCTTTGTGCCCAAGGATGTACACACTGTGCAATGGTCTCCCACCAATCCTGGTACAGCGCTCAGATGCAATGGGCCAACCAGAAGTACTTAATGCTCCATAGGTCTGCTGCCTGGCAGTAGAGTGCACTTGCGGTTGGTATACAATAGATCTGTGAAAGAATAAGCACTACCTAGCCACTCCTAAAAATGTGCTGCTTTGACTCTAGGAAATCCCTGGTAGGAATTGGTAATGGAACAGGAAGCTGTGGCAGCCATCTTCTTTTTTTATTTTGAAGGAAAATAGCTTTGTCAGGTCAATTCACTCCCCACAGGGGCGGAGCAGCTTCATTCTCCTGCATCTCTTATTGGCTTGTAGAGTCATGTATGACAATGTCTGCCAAGGATAAACAGGCAAATGCAGCAAAACTAAGGTTACAAATCTAAATGTGCAATTCATACAAAGTTTCGATATTTTTGAATATTTGCAGTCAAGTGCCAGGCTGTTATGTAAGTCTATGCAAAAAGAACGAGCAATCTCGTCCTTGGCACTTAAGAGGTTTAGCTAAGGCATGAATGAATACTGTTTTGAAACATTACAATATTACATTATGTTGAGGCAGGGTGACGGACCTGGGCTACGTGAGAGAAATATGCCTTGGGGTCTGGAAATCCTGTCTCCGAACCAGGAAGAAAGTAGAGAGTTCAATGCACATTGATACCAGTGGTCGTAGTGGGCAGGAGCGGTTGGGAGCGGTGCTCCTCTACTTTTTCAGTCCGATTAAACAGGCATGCGTGCCACCTCAGCCCCTCCAATATCTGGCTGTGTGCTTCTTCAGGTTGTATAGTACATGTGATGTGTCACGTCCAGGCCTTTCTGTTCGGTTATTGTTATCTTATTAGTGATTTGTAAAGCGCACGTTCACTAATCAGTGGAAAGGAGTGTGCTAGGTCTTTGCTTCATAAAGTGTCATGAGAGTCCAGGTGGGTTTCTAAACCACTCAGTCACCAAAGAGAATTGAAGACGGGAGGTGCCTGTACTGCAAAGGAGCAGCCGCCCATCCTGGTTTTCCTAGAGAGGGGGAGTTAATACATTAGAGTGAGAGGAATGAAAATGGCTGCTCATTTAGAAGTTAGGAGGTGCTTCCTTGAGAAACCAGGCCATTGCCCACGCATTGCTTTCTTAGTGGGACAAGCAGCTTTGCATCTAATGCGCCTGTCTACACTGAACCATTGCAGAGGAAAATGGAGACTCATGCGTGACCTTTCCGACCGGCTTTAGTCAAAGTTGGAGCAGCCTTGTTCTGAAGTATTTGCATTTTCCTAACACTATGACGGGCAGATCTAGATAAAGACTGAGAGGCTGTTAGCATAATCGATCCTGGAAAGTAGAAGGGCAGCCACTAGTTGGACTCTCTTCAGGGGCGTCATTTCACCAAAATGCCAGGGGTAGCAGAAGTGACATCACACGACCCTTGTCCTCTGATGACATCACAGGAAGTGCTGTCATTTGACCCCACCCCGAAGTGACATCACGGGAAGCGATGGAGCACAACCTCTCACCCCACAACAAAACAGGAAGTGGCATCACATAGCATTGTTTCTGAGTACACTACGAAAAATATAGTTACGATATCACTGTAAAGTGATATACATTTCATACAAGAATCGATTACCATATGTATAATTAATATCAGTGCGTATAGGCCCATATTACCAAATCACTGTGAATGCAAACAGACGTCCAAAGCCAAACGATAATGATGTGTTATTATATAGCACTTATGCTTAAGTGCTTCATATAGAACAAATATACATACAATATCACCCAACCTCTGTTGGTAGTCATTTATCAACCTCAGCAGGATGAAAGGCTGAGTTGACTTTGCTGGGAGTCGAACCTGCAACCTGCAGATCACACACACATTTCAGCAGCCAGTACTCAACACACTGAGCTATCTTACTGGCTATAGCCATCAGACAACCAGCCACTCCAGAAACAAAGAGCCACATGCTTCTGGCCACAGCCCATGAGCCTCAATGTAAAACATTTTTATTAAAAAAGTGTTTTTGTTTAAAATTATTTTTAGGGGTAGCAAGGGAGTCCTTAGGGGTAGCAAGGGAGACCTTGCAGTTGCAACCCCTGTTAACCCCTAAATGACACCCATGACTCTCTTCAGCAAAGGCGTATCACTCTGGTGAAAGTAGTCTCCGTGGGTTACGTCTGTGGTCTTGTAATCCAAGGAACCTGTGCTCCAGCTTAATCTATACATTGTTTTAACGACTAATGCCGTGCATTGACATTGTGCTCAGCAAGATGACCACATGTTTTGCAGATGTGCTGAGACATGGGACCCGTGCATGCTAAGCCTAGAGACCCAAGCTACTCCTGACTCATGATGCCCAATGAGGTCGAAACATGTCTGGGGGATGCTTGTGGTCTTGTCCAGAAAGGATGTGACCAAGCAGTTTGTGCTGCACTGCCACATTTTTGGGTGGGACCAAGCCTGATTTGCATATGGTCTTACCCCTTACTGCAATGGCTTGGTAGGCAAAGAACAGGTTTGGAGGGTTGTCCCGAGCAATGCCAGAGGTTCAGATTAATACGAAACCTTCCAGCCATCACCTCTTTTGTTTGCTTTAGTCACCTGGAGTGGGACAGGTATGCTCAGTTGTGGGTCCCGTGCCTGCTGAACCTAGGGACCCAGGCAACACCTCACTGATGACACCCAATGAGGCCGAAACATGTCTGGAGTTGGATAAGTTCTTGCCCAGAAGGGCTGTGACCAACCACTTCGGGCTGGACGGCCCCTTTTGGGGTGGGACCAAGCCTGATTTTTACACAGTCTTTCCCCTTTCTGTAATGGCTTGACAGGCAAAGAATGATGGTTTGGAGGTGCAGAGGAGCAACTGAATGCCTCTGCAGGAGGTCCTGCCCCCCCTAACCTCCTGTATGTTGGAAGCCTGAGATTGTGCCATGCTTGACACCAGCAGTTGTGACCATGCCCGGAGAATATTCGAAAGAAGGTACCCTCTGAGAAAACCCTATCAAATGTATTCCCAAAGAGATGACAATCTGAGGGGGGAACTCCCCGAAGGAATGTGAAAAAGAGCGAAAGAGGAGCTGGTGACGTCACGATAAATGACCGTGACGCCCTGAGAATACTGGCTGAAGAGGATGTATGGACCTTATAGAAACTGATGATGAAGTTAAGAATCAAATAAACTTTCATATGTGAAAAAAAGATTGCACGTAGTGAATAGACTGCAGCCGGAACCGCCATTGTATAGAAGCTGGACATCGGTGTCATGAATTTAGTAAGCCCGGACCCATGGAGAAGAAAGGCCAAGAACTGTGTCGCAGCAAGAATAAAGCTGAGATTGTGAAAATGAATGGCAAGGCTGTTTGGCATGGTGTCAAAGTGAAAGCAGCCAAGGCCGGTTGTCTATTCTTGATGGTGGATAACGTGAGAAGCTGAATCATCCCTTGTTAAGGTGCAAAGAAAGAACACCAAGCTTGGGAAGTTTTATTCATTTAAGACATGTAAATGATGCAAAATGGACCAAATCATGGTCTCCGGTCACGTTAGCTTAGGATGGAAATAGAGTTGAGCTGGGAGTCCTAGAACAACGATAATGCATGCTTGCACTCCCTTATATTCCCAGAGAAAAGAATACTCTGCAAGGTTGACTTCAAAGACAATCTTCATGACAGAAGGCACGGGTGATGAGAGATGATTGGCTAATTGGGTGGGGAGGTGAAGTCAAGTCCACCTCCTGGCATCTGGGTCTGAGCTTACGTGCTGCTAAGTGAACTGAATGTTCCAGACATGGCACAAGCTTGCCAACCAATTGTAGAGGGACATATAACGAAGGGCCTTATAGTTTGAGAGACAATGATATACTGTGTACTTAATAGTGTTGAAGATGACATATTTTAGAGGTAGGCATAAAATGCCCACCTGACAGTAGATATCTAATCACAATCCCACCCCTTATAGAAAGTATACTTATATGTTCCCCTTGAACCTATCACAGCCCCTCATAGGTTTTTCTCATTTGCCGTGTAGTATGACATCACGTTATGATGAATTTTTAGTATAAAAATGTGTTTTTATGTAAAATAATTGAGAGCTCGAGCGAATGTCCGTTGATGTCTGTTGTAACTCCCTGTTTCAGACAGTTGATATTAAAACAGTAAACTTTGCAATCTTCCTGATTTCTTCTGCATCCTCATCCATTGCATGCACGCTATCCAAAGGGCTCTAAGCTCACTTGGTAGCCCTGCAGATTGTTCAAGATCCAAATTAGTACTGCTCCAGAGTTTCAGACGATCGGGAATCCTCTGCCATTAGCCGGAAGATAGCAGGTTTTCTTGTGGAGAGCGGCCGAATAGAAATAATCTTGCAAGAAGAACCGAGACATTGGGCAGGACCACCTTTGATGAAATTCTGACCTAGTTTCCATAGGTGCTCTGTGGACGGAAGGCGAAGTGGTCGGATTGAAGGAGGAGTCGATACCGAAGGCCTCGAGTCGATTAACAAATGAAAGGTGAGTAGACTAAGGGGAATGGCAAATTAAGGAGATGGAGTTGTGATCATTTTTGAGTAACGGGAAATATTATGTGAAGAGAAGAATAGCGCCTAGAGTCCTAACTCAAGGGAGTTCAGAAGAAGACGTCTCAAACTCCAGTGGGAGTAGAGCAGAAAAATATAACGCATGAACAGGTTCATGTAAGGTGATGTCTTAAACCTTGTACAGGATATTAAGAAAAGGCGAGGGAGAAAAAGGTGATCATGGTGTTTATTAATGTGTAAAGTCGACTAGTCTGTATGTTGTTTGTTGAGTAAAAATATCAAAGAGCGATAGAAGTTGTGAAATAATTGAGAAAAGCTGAGGTGCTATAGTGACTACCTAAGCGAATAGCGCCATGGCTTATGCCGGTAAAATACCGGCACCATCTTGGCGGAAAGGGGATTTACCGCCCCATTCCAAGGTTGGAGGGGCGGTAAATCCCCCTTCCACCATTGCCCTTCCCCATTCCCATTTCTGCCCCATAGGGCTCCATGGGAATGGGGAAGGCGCTAATTACGGCACCGCAATTTTGCGGTGCCGTAATTAGCTCCGAGGTCCCTTAGCGGGTTGGATTTTAACGCCTGCAAAAAGCAGGCGTTAAATCCCCCAACCCGCAAAGGGACCTCGTAGTAAGGCGGTAAGGATTTACCGGTACCGGTATTTTACCGGTACCGGTAAATCCTTACCGCCATCCGTGTAATGAGGCCCTTATATTTGTTGTTTTAAAGGCATTGAAAAAGTGGTGATTTAAGCAAAAGTATAAAGGTTATTTTATAAGTTGGGTAAGTATTGACAGTCAATTGAGACTTGTCACTATGGGAGAGACTCCTCTCATGCACTTATGCAAGACACTGCCAAAGCACATGCCCAAGCTCAAACAGTATAGTGCGGAGTGGGTGAAAGGCAGGGCAGATAAAAATGTTCATGCTGTGGCCACAAGGGAGATCACTGTCAAAAGCGGTATTGCAACACATAACCACATACTTGCATGCTGCATTCACGTGGAAGAAATTAGAGAAAAGATTAGCGATTCTAGAACTCTGGAAAATGTATCAGGAAGAGACAGAGGATCTGCCACCTGAGGAGTGGATGCTTAGCGAAAGGAGGAAGGTGTTGAGCCCTCAGCTCACCTTACCTCAGCCAAAGTAAAAGGCGCTAGCACAGAAGAAATAGGGTTGTATATTGAAAGCGGCAACGGGGTATAGTAATCCAATATACAAACCGCCCACTTATAGCAGCGATGATGGTCTACAAGAGAAAAAGAGAAATAAAGAGATTTGTAAGGTCATGCAAGACAAAGAAGAAAAGAGTGAACGGTCGAATATATCAACAGAAATAGAAGGGGAAATTAAGAGATGGAAAGGCGAGAAGGATAAAGCAGACGAGAAAGCACTCGTGCAGAATGAATGGATGGGTCGACAGATATTACTTAAAATCAATGGGAAAAGCATAGAGGAAATTAGGCAAAGAGAAGATAAGGATGAACAAGATAGAAGGGACAAAGGACGCAAGAAGAGATTGAAAGAAGATGAGCAGAAAAGGAAGAACAGGGAGCGACGAGAGTAGATGTAGCAGGAGGAGCATGAGAAAAAAGAAGAACTGGCAGAAGAGCAAAGAAAGTATGCCAACAGGCAGAGAGCGATAGAAGACAGGTATAGAAGAGAAAGGAAGAGAGGAGCAAGCACAAAAATTAAGGGACAACAGAATACAGAGACGAAGGGAAGAATTGGAAAGAAGGGAAGGAGTAAGAAGAGGTGAATGAAGGCAAGAGGAAGAATGAACTAGAAGGGATGCGAGAAAACGAGGAGAACTAGATGAAGAAATAGAATGAAGGCGAAGCCATCAGGGTCTCAATGGGAGTCTTGTCCGTAATGAACCAGTAGGATCAAGCCCAGAAATACGATGGGATAGAACAGAAGAGTTTTTTCTGACATAGGAAGTAATGCCAGTGGCATCTAGAGTTGTGATAGATGAAGAAAGATTTCAGGCAGGGAACATCGGAGACAGGATCGATAAGGTATATCAAGAATTAAAGGAAGGTAGCAACTACGGAAGTCGAGGGAGGAGGGATCAATTCCCAGCATTTCAATCACAAAGCGAAGAAGAAACTCTGTTCAGTTACGAACATAGAGCATTGTCCTTAAGCAGATTGAACCTAGACAAAGGTGAAGGGGATGATAGTCACACTAGTTCGGGACAAGACAGGAGGAGGGAGCGCGTGTGCCCCTGAAAGAAGCCTCCAATTAGAAACGGAAGTAAGATGGTCAGATCTGGAACAACCTAAGAATAGGATACCAGATTTCATAGCATATCCAGAATGTCTCAGAGGACACAGTCATATAGTGAGAAGGGAGAATCGCTGCCATATGTGAGCAGGTTGAGGTCACTACTGTCCAGGAGATGGACAGGGACGATTGTCACTGCCATGGATAGACTGACAATGGGAGCCGAATGTGGGTTAGGGTTTACACAGTTTCCCTAATTGAAAAAAGGGGGGAGCAAGATCACAGTATATTCCATGGCCGTAAATGGACAAGGATAATTTAAGGTGTAAGCTCCCGAGTTTGACTTTGGGCACTGGGGAAATGGATATATGAATTAGAAGATATGACAGGAGGAAACACACTGGCCATAGAGGACATAAAAGGTCTCCTGGCAGCTATTCTTGGGGAAAGAGCTGTTGACATATCGAGGAGAACAAGGTACTCAATTGTGACAGCATAAAACACAGCGCATGACGGAGCACCGCTTAATACTTGTAGAGCAGATGTGTGGCGGGCTCTCAGGGTACAGTACCCTGACACATCAGATATGTATGCAATTATGACACGAAAGATGAAGGAAGATGAAGAATGAAGACCCTATTGCTTACACTCAGGATATTCAAGAGAAATGGTAGCCGTGGGAAAAACAGTGCCATTACTTTACTAAATTTCATGCCAGGGGTGCCTGAACCAGTGCAGAGGCAGATGAAGAAACAAGTGGGGATGGAAGGGAAGCCGTGGGCTGAAATACAGCTGACGATAGTGCATCACTGTCGGCTATTACAAGAGAAAAATAATAAGAAAGATGAGACTAGAAAAATCGAGGAAGCCAAGTTAGTTCAGAAAGAAATGTCAACATTTGCCATAGAAGGGGCGGTATTGACATGTGGAGAAGGATTGGGAATGCATGAAGCAATGGGTTCCTCACAGGCGAGTAATCTGCGCCCGATGCATCAAGGTGGATATGGGTTTGTGCCATGAGGCAGAGGTATGGGCTATAGAGGAAGAGGAGGATTCCAAAAAAATCAAGGTGGGTTTCAGAATACACAGAAGGAGAATCAGAGTACCCAGGGAGGGTATAACCAAGGGGGACTTGTCAGATGGATACCCTCAGCATGTTGGACTTGTGGGATGACAGGGCACATTGCACGCATATGTGGGGGCCGGGGGAATGTACAGAATGGCCAATTCTCAAAAGGGTGGACAGCTTATCCTCCACCATATAGCACACAAACTAGGGAATGGTTTGCTCAAGATCAGACAGTGTATCAGGAACAAGCACAGCAAGTACAGTAGGTCCAGCAGCAAGAGCGAGTGCCAATGAATCCACTACAAGGGCAGACACAACAAGCCCCCATGCAAACACAGTAGTATGCAAACACAGGACAGGTGCTGACACCCAGGATAGGAGGTGTCACTGTGGTAGGAGGAAATCCTTTCACAGTGACCGGGATGAGCCTGTGTCCACAATAGGACAGCTCACAGGGTGACTTGATGTGTTCAGTACTATCTCTGACACCAGCCCCCCAAGAGGAACCAAGGGTCGATGTGACGATAGGAGGAAAATCTTTTTCTTTTTTAGTAGACACTGGGGCTACTCGTTCATGTATACGGGAGGGAAAATATCCAATGTCGGGAATCGCCATGAATGCTCAAGGGTTCTCTGAAGCTAAAAGTCAAATTCCTTTTACTGATGAATTACCAGTCTCTATATGAGAGTGTGACATGTCTGTTCCTTTGTTATATTCACAACAGACACTAGTTAATATTTTGGGAAGAGATTTGATGACAAAACTCAACATGACGATTTTATTTACTGATCAAGGGATAGTGTGTTCCACTCCAGGAATACACTATTTAAACGTGCGCAAGTTTATACTGGTGTTCACAGGGCAAGTGGCTCTGTGAGGCATTCCAGTAGATCCAGAAGTTTTTCTATATGGGGTGAGCATTCTATTGATGGCTACCTGGCTTAGTGGGCAGTATTGTGAGGATACCTGATGAGTTCTTGTTTAGACCACAAATACCTATGGACGAAGAGTGTGGACGGACTATCCCTATAGAATTAGAAGCAGCCATAGTATGAAGGGAAATGGCAATGCTCGAAGGAATGGACAATGAGGGTAGACCATGGAGAACAGTAATAGCTCTCGAGGAAGGGTACAGATTGACTGACATCACTGGTGATGATATGTTTAGGGGAGACCGAACAGACGATGAACCAGTGTTCTTTATGAGCATCACATACTGGATAAGAATAGAGAAGAGAGAAGTCCTGCAGCGAATGGCGATATTACAGCAGCGTTCAGCATTTTATCAGAAAGACTTGGAGAAGGGGCGAAGCGTCCTTTGGACCACAGGCCCTTGTGACGTAGGTTTATTAAAGAGAATAGGGGAAGTTAAGATAAAGCTGAAGCCAGGAGCAATTTTACCTCAAGCAAGACAGTACCTCTTGTCTCGAGAGGCTGATGAAGGTATATTTCAGACTATTTCAGTACTGATGAAAACAAGGTATTCTGGTGCATCAAGTAACAACTCAAGTTAAAACTCCAGGGATGAAGGTAGAAGCATCAGTGGGGTCTGAGATACAGATTAAGTATCTCCATAAGAAAAACTTCGACTACTGAGAGTAATTAGACCCTTTTTGAATGAGGAAAATACAGCCACTATCGCTAGGGCTACAATCTTGTCATGACTGGATTATGATATGCCCTGTTACTTGGAGCTCCCAAGAAGGAAATAGAGAGATGCCAAATAATGGAAAATGACGCGGTTTGTGTAGTTGAGGGGATCAAGAACCGCAACCATGTAACGGCAGGAAGGAAATCCCTACACTGGCTGAGAACTGAGGACAGAATAAAATTTAAGTCCATGACTATAGTGCACAGATGCCTATTTGGAGCAGCACCAAACTATTTTAAGAAATATATTTCCAGGTACGTTCCTAGGCACCTGTTAAGATCAGCCGAGCAGGGATTGCTCAACGTGCCGCATTTCAACCGGGCCAATGGTTCAGGCAGATCATTTCCAGTGCAAGCTGCCACTTATTGGAACAAACTGCCCTACAAGCTTCGGCTAGAAGAGAACTACCACACTTTCAGGAAACGTTTGAAAACAAACTTGTTTCAATAATTAGGGTCTTATGACATTTAGCATTGCTAGCCTATGGTTCCACCAGTTGTAATGTATCTACCTGTTTGTTATCTATACCTGCGCCCTGAAGCACGCGGGCTTTGGCGCAATATAAGCACACATAAACAGTAACATCAGAATCGTGGTGTAATACTGCAGTGTCTCTGATCAAAAAATCAAAGGCAGGGTCGAGGAGATTTATACAAGTTATGAGACCGACTAACCAGATTGTAGATGCAGAGTTTCTCTTAGTTCCTAATCCGGCGACGATACTATGCAGTTTTCCGGTGGAAGCTCGATATTTCACAGTGATCAATTTGAAAAATGTGTTCTATATCCCGTTGCACAAAGACTCACAAGACTTGACTTCCTTTATGTTCTGCCAAACTCGATTGAAACATACTCGTTTGCCCCAGGGGTACTGTGAGTCCCCAGCGATCTTTAACAGAGTCTTACAGATGGATTTAGGAAATATTGATTTTAAGAGTGCAGTGATACAATACGGAGATGCCATTTTAATTTGTAGCACCATGGTAGATGAGTGCAGACAAGATTCTATTCAGTTGATGACTATTCTAGCCGACAAGGGATACAAGGTAGACAAGTAGAAGTTACAATACTGTCAAGAAGAGGTGTTATAGATAAGGCAGTTGATTTCACTTGAAGGAAAGAAGGTGAAACCTGAAAGAGCTCAGGCGATTATGAAAACCTCAAAGCCAAATACAGTGAAATAGATACAACAGTTTTTGGGGCTATGCAATTTTATTAAAGCTTGGGTGTTTGATTACAGTTCATACACGAGACCCCTTTTGAAGCTTTAAAGAAAGCACAAGTAAAAATAAAATGGACTGAGGAATGGGAGGAAGGGTTTGAGGAATTGAAAGCAATTTGTACAGCCCCTGTTTTAGGAATTCCCAATTATGCAGAGGAATTGTATCTGTTTTCACACACAAATGGGATAGTCATGACAGCAGTGCTAACACAGAGAACTACATTGGGGTACAAGCCTTTAGCTTATTACAGTGGGATTTTAGAACCAGCCATGAAAGGACATTTTCCTTGAGAACAGTCATTGGCAGCTGCCGCGTTCACAATAGAGAAGTCTACAAGTATTGTCATGGGCTTCTCTATGACTTTCTTCATGGAGCATGCTCTGTTTGCTATTTCATAGAACCCCAAAGGTAAATTGACACCCCAAAGAGCTTCAGTTTATGAGATAATGATTTCTAATCCGACGATTAAAATTGTAATATGTAAAATAGGGAATACTGCCATGTTTGTAGTAGCAGAAGGCAATTATGTGCAAGACTGTGCTCATTATGTTGAATTTCATGATGATATGCCCCATTTGAAGGAACATGATTTAGCAGGAGGGGAAATTCTCTTTATTGATGGTTCTTTGAAAATTGATCAGACTAGTGGGGAAAGGCATTCAGGTGCAGCGGTAGTGAGAAAGTTATGCCTAAACGTCAGTTCTTCATCAGAAATTGGAAACGAGATCAGTATCCAGATTCATTTTGTGGTGCATACCTGTTCGAAACAGTTAAACATATGGTACTTATTGTTAGTGATGTGCATCGGCTTGTGCTTGCTGTTTTTGTCAGAAGAGACTTTGATATTCACACTTTTTTACAGGCTCCTAAGAATGTCCCTGTGATCAGAAGGCTCCTCATTGCAATCATTGAGCAAATCATTGAGCACATTTTACAATTACAGGTGTAAAAGAAAGTTGGCGAATATATTAAAGATGAGAAATTTAGAAGCTGGCAGGGTTCTAGAGAATGAACAAGGGCAACAGGTATCAGGATAGCGCAAAAAACAAAAAATGGTTGCTTATGTTTTGGTGCATAATGTCTGCCTGCATGATTACACTCTTTGTCTTTCTATTCTTTCTTTTCCACAGTGTCTATCATGTTAGTACTAGTACTTCCACTGAGGCAGAGGCCTCCATGGTTCTCCCCACTACAGGAACTACTTCTGATTTGTTTATTTCCACCGAGGCAGAGACCCCTATGATTCCCCCCACTAGGAGAACTGCTTTTGACTTGCTTCATGAGTATTACACAACTTTTACATTTGGGAGACATAAGAGAAATGCAGAGGAAGATAATGAGGGGATAAATACCTATCTAGACAATGCAGCACACTTGGGTAATAACATGTGGTATCAGCACATGAGAAGGTTGGAAGAGAGACCATCTTAGGTGAGTTGCTCCGTCTGTGCTCTCATATCATATGCCTTGAATACGGTACAAACTTTCATCTCTAGAGAAGTTCCAGAACACAATGCCAGGTGCCTCGTTTATGTTGCAGCATGCATGACCAGAGAACAATTCCAGGGAAGTTGGGACACTTTCTGATGGAGATCAAAATGGCCATTTTCATTCCAGGATGATTATATCAAGACTTCACAGATGGAAAAGCAACCTGGATGGGAGAGCAAAATGCCAGTGTATCCTGCAGAGGGACAGGAAGAGGTGGTCATGAAAGACATGAAGAGAATGGAATTCCCTGATATAACATAGGTAGCTGGATTGCCTGGATTTTGGGAACAAACTCAAGTCTTAGTCTATGGACAAGTGAAATCCAAGAAGGTATGGGAAGGAGGGCTGATGTCCTGTGCAGCTCATCTACTGAAGTCAGAATATGTGCCAGAGGTACAGTGAGTAAACAATGGGTGTTTGAAGTCATGGGCTAAGCATGCCAAACTGCTGACATGAGTAGAAGATGAATCAGGTCCAATGGTTGTGATTCTATTGGTGAATGCAACATTGTGCTACCGAAGAGAACCAAAGAAGCATGTGGGAGATAACATATGCTGCAAAACTACAATCAACGTTTCCAGACTGTGAGCAGGGACAGATGTCCTGATGGATCGATATTGGGCGTGTTGGCCTAGGGCCTACATGAAGCTGCCAAAGGATTAGGGAGGAACATGTTCCTTGGTGCTCATCCATATTCCAGCATTAGTGATTCCTCAGAGTGACCTGAACATTGGAGAATTTCCAAAGTGGATGCCCATTTAAGAAGGAGAAGATCCCTTGAATTTCTCAATTGAAATCAAAAGAGAGAATTACTTCTCAGCCAAGTCAATAGAAGCATGTGAGGCCATTCTTTACGAACACAGGTAGTTCTGCAAGACTGCTTCAGTATTTACGACTATCTTCATGCCTGGAATTCAGATGATGGCCAATGCCAAATGGTTGCAAATTACTACATGGGAGCTCCTGCAGACAATTACACCACCATAAAGGGATTCAATGCTATCAAAGAAGAGCTGAGGGCCATATGACTGATGACCCTGCAGAATAGATATGCCTTTGACATGATTAAGGCGCGTTACAAATGCCATATCATATATCATATCATTACAGCGATCGAAGGAGGAGTTTGCGCCAAAATCGGGCCATCATGTTGCACATTCACACCCTCTCACAATGGTAAGAATGGGACCTTGACAGAGGCCATAACTCTGTTGACGAACCTGCACAACCACATGGAAGACGAGACAGAGGACATTATAGATGACAGTTGGTTTGCGTCCATATGTCATACTGCGGCCATGGCGGCTCTGGGACAAGTGAAGTATCAGTGTAAATCTGTCCATTCTACTCAAAACCATGTATCCTCGATAGCCAAACTGAAGTCAAGGTTTAGTCCTCACTAAAGATGGCGCCACAGTATGCCCAGCATACCTATAACAACATACCGTGCCGTACGCATGGTACATTGTATCTGTTTTTTCCTGGTACCCTTTGCTGTGCTTTGAAGTTCCACTTCGTTTTGCTAGTGCTTACTAGTTTTGCCTTTGTCCGAGTTCCTCATATCTGGGCTTTCTCCTATCCTTCAAGTCTACTCTCTCTGGAGCTCTTTGTTTCCCCTTGTTGCTCTGTTTTTCACCCGGCGTCTCTACGCTGGCTTGCAACTTGCACTCTCTCGGCAGGTACGTTCTCTATTCTTTTTCTCCGGCGTGAGCCACTTTCCTTGCATTTCTTTTCTGACTTGGGCTAATCAATAGAGAAAGCCTTTTCTGACTCTCCTATCTATAGTACCCCTGCACGACCTCTCCGCTGGTATTTCACTCTGGTTTCTCTCTTCTTCTCGCTGTTCTGTCTGTGTCTATCTGTTGGCTCCCTTATCTGTTTTCTCAGACACAAACATTCGGTTTGGGGCTTACGTCTCCTTCCGACCTACCTTTTCTTCTTCCCCAGCTACGACTGTCCCCTATTCTGTCCTACAGGGGTTTGGTCAGCTCCGTGGCAATTCTAACCTGACATCCAACACTATCAGATTACTTGGAGTCAGCACATCCTTTCAAGGAAGTCACCAACTGGAGGAAGGAGAAGATACCTTCTACATCCTAATCATTCAGGAGTATCTCTGTGAACAACATTCTTCATGGACTTGTTTCATCACTAAGAAGCTCTTCAAGCAGGGTTTTTTGGTGCCAAGAAGCTTTTCCCCTGCTTTGGGGCTGGCTCCCTGGGGTTCCCTTTGGCTTGGATATCGGCTCCTGTCAAGGTGGCTTCCGGGGGAGTCACACCTTATTTGCACGATAAGAAGGACGAGAAGGCTAAGGCCAAGAAAGCCAAGGAAGTCAAGAAGACCAGGCAAAAGGAGTCTTCAGAGATCCGATACACCTCATTGGAAGAAGGAGGTGAGGAGGGGTCTCGGGAGGGTACACCTGACCAAGCCAAGAATGACACCATATTCTCATGGATTCCGCAGTGGATGGCAAACATCTTCAAGTTTCATGGAGCAGTATTAGTGATGGTGATGTTTGGAGTCTGTGTGATCAAGATAATAGTTGCCCAATGTAAGAAGACAGCAAAGAAAGCAGTAGGAATGAAGATCGTGATCGATGTCGAATCAGGGTTTGGACCCAAGGAATTGACTGATGAAGATGTCAGAAAGTACATAAAGGCCGGCATTGTAGCACCTGAAGGAACGAAGTTCCTGTATCTGAAGAATCATAAGATGTATGTTGGACAATGTTTCTATTTTAATCCGAATGGACAGTTTAACTACATTACCTGGAGTCTGGACGAAGGTGGGTGATGAAGATCCAGACTCCAAAGAAGCACTTCTTCAAGAGAAAATATCAAGATGTGGAGCAGGTGAAGAGGTGGGAAATGAATCAACAAGAGGGGGGAGTGCAGAGGAGAAGCTGAATGCATGTTCAGGAAGTCCCGCCCCCCTACCTCCTGTATGTTGGAAGCCTGAGATTGTGCCATGCTTGACACCAGCAGTTGTGACCATACCCCAGAAAATATTCGATAGAAGGTAATCTCTAGGAAAGAGTAGACTAAGTGATCATAGAAGCTGGCTATACATAGTGAATAGACTGCAGGCGGACCTGCCATTGTATAGAAGCTGGACATTGGTGTCCTGAATTTAGTAAGCCCGGACACATGGAGAAGAAAGGCAGAGAACTGTGTTGCAGCAAGAATAAAGCTGAGATCGTGAAAATGAATGGGGAGGCTGTTTGGCCTTGTGTCAAAGTGAAAGCAGCCAAGGCCAGTTATCTATTCTTGAAGGGAGTGAACGCGAGAAGCAGACATTTAAATGCTGCAAAATGGACCAAATTATGGTCTCCTGTCACGTGAGCCAAGGATGGAAATAGAGTTGAGCTCGCACTCCCTTGTATTCTCAGAGACAAGAATACTCTGCAAGGCCAAGTTCAAAGACAATCTTCATGGCAGAAGGCATGGGTGAAGAGAGAGATGATGGGCTAATTGGGTGGGGAGGTAAAGTCAAGTCCACCCCATGGCACCTGGGTTTGAGTGTACATGCTGCTAAGTGAACCGAATGTTCCAGACATGGCACGCGCGTGCCAACCAATTTTAGAGGGCCATTTAACAAAGGGCCTTATGGTGTAAGAGCCAATTATATACCATGTACTTAATAGTGTTGAAGATTACCTATTTTAGAGGAAGGCATAAATTGCCCACTTGACAGTAGATATCCAATCCCACCCCTTATAGAAAGTATACTTAGATGTATAGATGTAACACTTGAGCCTATCGCAACCGCCCGTAGGTTTTTCACATTTGCCACATAGTATGATGTCATGTATTACAAATTTTTAGTATATAAATGTGTTTTTATGTAAAATGAATTGAGAGCTCGAGCGAACATCCCTTGATGGCCGTTGTAACTCCCTGTTTTAGACAAGTGATATTAAAACAGTAAACTTTGCCAACTTTCTGAGTTGGTTCGATTGTTTGGTGTCGGAGTTACTCTGCATCCCCATCCATTGCATTCACGCTTTCCAAAGGGCTCTAAGCTCACAGGGTTGCCCAAAGCAATGCCAGAGGTTCAAATGAATTAAAAATCTTTCAGTCACCACCTCTTGTGCTTGTTTTAGACATGCTGAAGACATGTTACTGACCACTAAATTTTCATTTTTGGAACAGTTGAGCTTAAGCCAGGTCAGACCCATCTATCTATTTATGAAATGTCATGAAAATGTCTTTTATGATATTTCGCTGCGAATGTATGCGGGGGAGAGCCCCCAACCCCTCACCCTCAACCCCACTTTTATTATTACTCTAACCCCCCACATATATTTGCAGCGAAATTCAGAAAAGGAAATGGCCAAATTAATCTGCAGCAAAATGGAACCCGATGGAATCTACCTATACGCTGCCCCTAGTCCCCCACCCTCCTTCACTTCCTTGTTCCCATCCTTGCAGCATGGTTGGTGCGTGCCCCTCATAACCTGTTCAGAGATGACCTCTCCCCTCTAGGTAGCCATAGCTCACAGTCGCCATCTCGTTTCTTCAGATCCAAGATATGACTTCTTTGGCCTCCTGACACCCCTTCCGCCCGCTTCTAGATGCCATGTGTATGGAATCCATGGTCTGTGTGCTGTTCAGGCTGCCTGACTCCAGTTCATTTATGCGGTCTAATCACAGGGGCTGGTCCCAGTATTGCAGCCACCAGTGCGGAAGAGGAGGCAATGGGGACTCCCAAGTGGAGCTAGTTTAGGATCGAGAGAACAGTGAGGAGTAGAAAAGCCCTTCTGAATCCGCGCTCTGTAGCTTCTGCAGACAACAGCAGCACACGTTCCCAGCTCTGGCAGCTTATGAAAGGTAGACATGTAACCGTCAATTACCTCAGTAAAACAGGCCTCAATGCCTACACGCAACAAAGACAGATCTTATGCACCTTGAGATACTAAACTCACAGCAAGAAGCTGCCATCCCAGCCTCACAAAAGAGAGCAAATACCAGCATTTATCATTTTTTAAAAAGAACAGTGCACAAACAGTCTTACTGTGTGGAGACATATTGTGTCAATGTTTAGAGACTAAAAGTAGCGTGTGGGCAGTCATGTGCCATCTGAAACATAAAGACTAACCTGGTTTTCTAGACTATTTGTAACATACTTGTCATTTTTAGATGTAGCACCTTGAGAAAGCTATTGGGCCTCATCATAAGTTTGCCGGTCCGGTAATAACAGTACCAGTAAGGTTGCTGGTACCGTTGTTACCGGATCGGCAATCTATGAGTTCTGCTCGCAGGTGCCTTCCTGCTCGCCAGGTCTGACCTGGCGTGCGTACCGGCACCCGCGCGAAGAACATGTTGCATGCACCGGCACCATTCACGAATGGTACAGGTGTATCTGACCTCCCCATTTATATGGGGCTCAAATGGGAATGGGGAGCATTTTATTCCAGCGCCCGCCCGCGAATGGGCAATTACTGGGTCTGGCAAGGCCGTAATGACCCGGTAAATGCCCATTCGTGGGTGCTGGAAAAATGTGCAAGTTTGGCGGCATATAATAAGGCATTGTCAAGTGTAGCACACCATGGCGTATTGTGTAACAAACACATTGGGGATCATTGAGGAAAAACATCCAGCACTTGAGTGGAGTTTTTCCGGCCAGTTTACCTCCCAAAAATTGTGGAATTACTGTAGGCAGAATTACAACTGGCTCCAATCGGAATATGGAGTATTTAACTCCAGTTCTGTGGTGATAACACAGCGTTAACACTAATTTCGTTTGGCGTATTTACCACCGGTAAACACTGGGAATTACCCAGTTTGAATGCTATAATAACTTGTGTAATCATTGGGACATTAAGATTGAAAATATATCATACTCAGTCTAATATCTATCATAAACCTTTCTGGACCAGCGTGGGGCGCTTCTTCTATCAACAGAAAAAACACATCTAATGGTATTCGATGCTATGGTACATGGCGAGGGACCACTTTTGAGGGCCACTCCTTGTAGAAGATGCTAAAGTATATATTTCTTCCACTAGGTGTTCAGTGTAGCGCAGGTAACACACTCACCTGTTCTTTTAATTGCACTCAAGAACTTCAGCTATCCAAACGGGAGAAACCATCCCAAATACCAGGCACTGCTTAATCAACGGGACCGGAGACAACACAATGCACACCCCATTTATGCTAAGCAGATGGAACAGCTGGCAGTAACCACGAGAAAGCATGAAGAAACCTGAACCCACTGGACATTACACAGTGTGAAGAAACCTACCACCCCAGGCATTAACTTCAATAATCGGTTCTAGCAGCACAAATCGTTCACATAAGACAGACTGTTGGGATGGCCGCCCTAAGGAAGACAGCCCCCTCAAAGCCCGCTCCCCCAGTCTCCACCCTCCTTCTCAATGCTTTGGGGGCATTTGGGGGATGGGGTCTAACCCTCTGTCCCGCTACACAGCCACTCAGGCGAACACATCTTTCCTACTGCCACCCCTGCCCCACTATTCCCCTCAATGACACGTACCTATTGGGCTGAGCAGGGTGCAGTACGCAACAGCAGAGGAACACACAAGAGACCCAATTTGGAAAATAAACTGGCACATTTATTCACAGCTAATACAATCCCCCAAAAAACCGTATACCGATAATCCCAGCACATAATCACATCAACATTTCAACAAAGACACTACTGGGATGAATTCCTTCTCCCACTGAAGACTGGTGGTCCAATCTGCCCCACATGGGCAGTGCATGATGAGGAGAGGAGTCACCCCCAGCCTCCCTGTCATGCCCTTTTTGGGGCCGGAGGGTACCAGGAGGCCACATACACAGTATCTATACCAACTGCCTCCCGATCCCACACCCCCAGCCCTATATGACCCCTACCAGCCCGTAACCAAAGAGTGAGAGCCCACCTGCCTTCATCAGCAGCCAATCCCGGGCAATGGGGCCCCCGAAAGGGGTAAATCACTGTCCTCTTTGTGGTAAGTGGCCCCTTGGTAGGAACTTACCTGCGCACCGTGAGCCCCCGGCAAACAGAAGACTTGCGAGGCTCTGCATCTCGTCCGGGCTCTAAGCTTGCTCTCTCTCGAGCGCACGTGACCGGCTCGTTTTATTTTCATCCACACGTGATGGAGTTATGTCACTCCGCTGTGTGTGCTAACTTAAAGGGACATTACACTCCTCCTTTTTCATAACAACAAACAGCAATTTAACAATAACCACCAACCACTCAAAACCTATGTCAAGGAAATTAAATACTACACAACAGCAGGCCAGTAACACAGTCTCCACTATCTCTAGGGTGCTTGACTCAGGGGTCCAGTACATAGTCACTTAGGCGGGCAGGTCTCTCCCTCCCAGTTTGCTAGGGATACCGCCTGCCCGCTTCCCAGCTCGGCCTCTCCTCACCTGCATCCCCTCGATCCAGGAGAACCTCAGGGCTGCCAGCCCCACCACCTTCATCCGGTTCTTGGGGACAGTCTCTGCCTGGCGACAACCCCAGCCGTGTGCCTTCTCCTACTCTCTTGAAAAAGATTGCATTTCTGGTCACAGTTGCCGTCCCATCTGAGGCCGTCACCATAGATCCCTTCACTGCAACCACGTCCATCATACGTCAGCGACAGCTTTCCTTGGAGATGCCTATTCCTTACGATCACTTTGTTCCCTGGGGCCAACTGGTGCTGCTGAAGCCCCCTTCTCATGTTATCGCCCTCATTCCGGCAACTCCTCTCTTCTTCCACCTGAGCATGGTCAATTACGGCTGGCTCCCGGTCATTGGTTTATGGCAACAGGCCCCTGGGGCATCTTCTGAACATGGCTTCCGCTGGGGCTAGCCCAGTCAAGCAGTGGGGAGTTGCTCGTTATTCCCTGAGGAACTGGTAGAGGGCTCTGCGAAAGCACTGGCCCTGTCCATGGCCGATTCTAAATACCTTATTGAGTGTCCTTATAAATTGCTCTGCCTCTCCGTTGGCACGGGGCTACACTGGGGTGATTGTACTGTGGTGTATGCCATACTCGCTCAGGAATTGGGCGAAACTCTCACCTTGGAAAGGTGGTCCATTATCTGAGCATATAAGTCTGTGGGAGATGATGGGTCATGAAGATTTTGTTGAACGCAACTGCCACATCATCAAACGCTACTGAGTCAACAAACCTCACTTCCGGGTATCTAGACCACTGGTCCACCACCACCAGGAAGTGGACATCTCTTTCCGTGGACCCAAAGTTTGCATGTACCGCCTCCTATGACGTGTTCCTTGAGGCCTCAACTCAATGGTGGGGTCCTTCTGCACTGGGGAAGCCGCCTGGCCCCAGACACAGGCCCCCACAAACTCCTCCACTTTCTTCTCCAAGTCCAGGAACCACACCTTCAGCCGCAGTCTGCCCTTGGTCTTGGCCCTCCCCTGGTGACCATGATGTGCTAGCTCGATAACTTGCTGTATCTTGTGGGCGGGCACCACCATTTTATCTCCTCGTAGAAGTAACCTGGAGTCAGTGAATGTTAGCTCGTCACAGACCCTCCACAACTGCTCCAAGGTTATTTGGGCTTCCTGGGTTCTCTTGCCCAGACCTTCCAGCATTGATTTCCACTCCCCCCCTCTGCGGTGCACTCCTAAGGATCCGGAAGCATTAGTCATTTTTGGATGCCCTTTCTAACTCCTGGATGGGCATCGAGTTCGGGGTAACGGAATCCACAATGAGCTGTACATGCTCTTCAGCCTCCTCAGTGCTGGACGCATCCATGCCCTCTCCTCTGTCCTTGCGGTGACGCGACAGGTATTGTTCACTGCATTGTTCGCCGCTCCTGAACGGTATACCAGCGAGACCCCATTTTCGAGTAATGCCAGCATCCATCGCTCAATTCTGGCCGGTGGGTTGGAGGATGAGCCTGCCATGATGGGCAGCAGAGGCTTGTGATCTGTTATGACCGTCACTGGCCTCCCTAGTACGTAGAGCCGAAAATGCCTGCACCCCCACAGTAACGCCAGGGCCTCACACTCAATTTGGGAGTACCTCTGCTCGTGTCCGACAGAGCGTGACTGGCATACGCAATGGGCCTCGCTTCCCCCTTGCCGTCCATCTGCATGAAGACTGCCCCCAGATCAAATGGGCTGGTGTCCACCACCACTTCCGACAGGAGAGAGGGGTCGGAAAACGCCATTGTGTCGTCAGCCGTATGGGCCACTTTCACATCCTCGAATGCTGCTTGCTGGAGAGGGCCCCATTGCTAGGTTGTGTCCTTCCTCGTCAGGCTCCTCAGAAGTTCCAACCTTGTGGAGAGGTTCTTGATGAAACGGCCACAGTAGGTGACCATCCCCAGGAAGCTGAAAACATCTGTTACATTCTCTGAGGGCCTTGCTTCCATGATGTCCTTGACCTTGAGTGGATCCAGGGACACCCCTCCTTCTTTGAACACAAATCCGAAGAACTCAATGCTTGTTTAAAGGAACTCGCATTTCTCTCGATGTAGTGTCAAACCCAGAGCCTAAATGCTTTCTAGGATTCTCACCAGCCATGCCATGGGCTCCACTTCTGACTTGGGGAACAACAGGATATCATCAATGATGTTACGGACACCTTCCAAGTCTGCCAGGGCCCCGTATCAGGTTTTGAAAGACTTCAGCGGCTGATGACACACCAAAACTGAGGGGCTTCTATCGGTACAGCCCTCGGTGTGTCGTGCATGTCATGATATATCGAGATTCCGGGTGTAACACAACCTGGTGGTAACCTGCTCTTAAGTCTAGCTTAGAGAGAAACTTGCACCCCTTGCCTGTGATCAGAAGGCTCCTCATTGCAATCATTGAGCAAATCATTGAGCACATTTTACAATTACAGGTGTAAAAGAAAGTTGGCGAATATATTAAAGATGAGAAATTTAGAAGCTGGCAGGGTTCTAGAGAATGAACAAGGGCAACAGGTATCAGGATAGCGCAAAAAACAAAAAATGGTTGCTTATGTTTTGGTGCATAATGTCTGCCTGCATGATTACACTCTTTGTCTTTCTATTCTTTCTTTTCCACAGTGTCTATCATGTTAGTACTAGTACTTCCACTGAGGCAGAGGCCTCCATGGTTCTCCCCACTACAGGAACTACTTCTGATTTGTTTATTTCCACCGAGGCAGAGACCCCTATGATTCCCCCCACTAGGAGAACTGCTTTTGACTTGCTTCATGAGTATTACACAACTTTTACATTTGGGAGACATAAGAGAAATGCAGAGGAAGATAATGAGGGGATAAATACCTATCTAGACAATGCAGCACACTTGGGTAATAACATGTGGTATCAGCACATGAGAAGGTTGGAAGAGAGACCATCTTAGGTGAGTTGCTCCGTCTGTGCTCTCATATCATATGCCTTGAATACGGTACAAACTTTCATCTCTAGAGAAGTTCCAGAACACAATGCCAGGTGCCTCGTTTATGTTGCAGCATGCATGACCAGAGAACAATTCCAGGGAAGTTGGGACACTTTCTGATGGAGATCAAAATGGCCATTTTCATTCCAGGATGATTATATCAAGACTTCACAGATGGAAAAGCAACCTGGATGGGAGAGCAAAATGCCAGTGTATCCTGCAGAGGGACAGGAAGAGGTGGTCATGAAAGACATGAAGAGAATGGAATTCCCTGATATAACATAGGTAGCTGGATTGCCTGGATTTTGGGAACAAACTCAAGTCTTAGTCTATGGACAAGTGAAATCCAAGAAGGTATGGGAAGGAGGGCTGATGTCCTGTGCAGCTCATCTACTGAAGTCAGAATATGTGCCAGAGGTACAGTGAGTAAACAATGGGTGTTTGAAGTCATGGGCTAAGCATGCCAAACTGCTGACATGAGTAGAAGATGAATCAGGTCCAATGGTTGTGATTCTATTGGTGAATGCAACATTGTGCTACCGAAGAGAACCAAAGAAGCATGTGGGAGATAACATATGCTGCAAAACTACAATCAACGTTTCCAGACTGTGAGCAGGGACAGATGTCCTGATGGATCGATATTGGGCGTGTTGGCCTAGGGCCTACATGAAGCTGCCAAAGGATTAGGGAGGAACATGTTCCTTGGTGCTCATCCATATTCCAGCATTAGTGATTCCTCAGAGTGACCTGAACATTGGAGAATTTCCAAAGTGGATGCCCATTTAAGAAGGAGAAGATCCCTTGAATTTCTCAATTGAAATCAAAAGAGAGAATTACTTCTCAGCCAAGTCAATAGAAGCATGTGAGGCCATTCTTTACGAACACAGGTAGTTCTGCAAGACTGCTTCAGTATTTACGACTATCTTCATGCCTGGAATTCAGATGATGGCCAATGCCAAATGGTTGCAAATTACTACATGGGAGCTCCTGCAGACAATTACACCACCATAAAGGGATTCAATGCTATCAAAGAAGAGCTGAGGGCCATATGACTGATGACCCTGCAGAATAGATATGCCTTTGACATGATTAAGGCGCGTTACAAATGCCATATCATATATCATATCATTACAGCGATCGAAGGAGGAGTTTGCGCCAAAATCGGGCCATCATGTTGCACATTCACACCCTCTCACAATGGTAAGAATGGGACCTTGACAGAGGCCATAACTCTGTTGACGAACCTGCACAACCACATGGAAGACGAGACAGAGGACATTATAGATGACAGTTGGTTTGCGTCCATATGTCATACTGCGGCCATGGCGGCTCTGGGACAAGTGAAGTATCAGTGTAAATCTGTCCATTCTACTCAAAACCATGTATCCTCGATAGCCAAACTGAAGTCAAGGTTTAGTCCTCACTAAAGATGGCGCCACAGTATGCCCAGCATACCTATAACAACATACCGTGCCGTACGCATGGTACATTGTATCTGTTTTTTCCTGGTACCCTTTGCTGTGCTTTGAAGTTCCACTTCGTTTTGCTAGTGCTTACTAGTTTTGCCTTTGTCCGAGTTCCTCATATCTGGGCTTTCTCCTATCCTTCAAGTCTACTCTCTCTGGAGCTCTTTGTTTCCCCTTGTTGCTCTGTTTTTCACCCGGCGTCTCTACGCTGGCTTGCAACTTGCACTCTCTCGGCAGGTACGTTCTCTATTCTTTTTCTCCGGCGTGAGCCACTTTCCTTGCATTTCTTTTCTGACTTGGGCTAATCAATAGAGAAAGCCTTTTCTGACTCTCCTATCCATAGTACCCCTGCACGACCTCTCCGCTGGTATTTCACTCTGGTTTCTCTCTTCTTCTCGCTGTTCTGTCTGTGTCTATCTGTTGGCTCCCTTATCTGTTTTCTCAGACACAAACATTCGGTTTGGGGCTTACGTCTCCTTCCGACCTACCTTTTCTTCTTCCCCAGCTACGACTGTCCCCTATTCTGTCCTACAGGGGTTTGGTCAGCTCCGTGGCAATTCTAACCTGACATCCAACACTATCAGATTACTTGGAGTCAGCACATCCTTTCAAGGAAGTCACCAACTGGAGGAAGGAGAAGATACCTTCTACATCCTAATCATTCAGGAGTATCTCTGTGAACAACATTCTTCATGGACTTGTTTCATCACTAAGAAGCTCTTCAAGCAGGGTTTTTTGGTGCCAAGAAGCTTTTCCCCTGCTTTGGGGCTGGCTCCCTGGGGTTCCCTTTGGCTTGGATATCGGCTCCTGTCAAGGTGGCCTCCGGGGGAGTCACACCTTATTTGCACGATAAGAAGGACGAGAAGGCTAAGGCCAAGAAAGCCAAGGAAGTCAAGAAGACCAGGCAAAAGGAGTCTTCAGAGATCCGATACACCTCATTGGAAGAAGGAGGTGAGGAGGGGTCTCGGGAGGGTACACCTGACCAAGCCAAGAATGACACCATATTCTCATGGATTCCGCAGTGGATGGCAAACATCTTCAAGTTTCATGGAGCAGTATTAGTGATGGTGATGTTTGGAGTCTGTGTGATCAAGATAATAGTTGCCCAATGTAAGAAGACAGCAAAGAAAGCAGTAGGAATGAAGATCGTGATCGATGTCGAATCAGGGTTTGGACCCAAGGAATTGACTGATGAAGATGTCAGAAAGTACATAAAGGCCGGCATTGTAGCACCTGAAGGAACGAAGTTCCTGTATCTGAAGAATCATAAGATGTATGTTGGACAATGTTTCTATTTTAATCCGAATGGACAGTTTAACTACATTACCTGGAGTCTGGACGAAGGTGGGTGATGAAGATCCAGACTCCAAAGAAGCACTTCTTCAAGAGAAAATATCAAGATGTGGAGCAGGTGAAGAGGTGGGAAATGAATCAACAAGAGGGGGGAGTGCAGAGGAGAAGCTGAATGCATGTTCAGGAAGTCCCGCCCCCCTACCTCCTGTATGTTGGAAGCCTGAGATTGTGCCATGCTTGACACCAGCAGTTGTGACCATACCCCAGAAAATATTCGATAGAAGGTAATCTCTAGGAAAGAGTAGACTAAGTGATCATAGAAGCTGGCTATACATAGTGAATAGACTGCAGGCGGACCTGCCATTGTATAGAAGCTGGACATTGGTGTCCTGAATTTAGTAAGCCCGGACACATGGAGAAGAAAGGCAGAGAACTGTGTTGCAGCAAGAATAAAGCTGAGATCGTGAAAATGAATGGGGAGGCTGTTTGGCCTTGTGTCAAAGTGAAAGCAGCCAAGGCCAGTTATCTATTCTTGAAGGGAGTGAACGCGAGAAGCAGACATTTAAATGCTGCAAAATGGACCAAATTATGGTCTCCTGTCACGTGAGCCAAGGATGGAAATAGAGTTGAGCTCGCACTCCCTTGTATTCTCAGAGACAAGAATACTCTGCAAGGCCAAGTTCAAAGACAATCTTCATGGCAGAAGGCATGGGTGAAGAGAGAGATGATGGGCTAATTGGGTGGGGAGGTAAAGTCAAGTCCACCCCATGGCACCTGGGTTTGAGTGTACATGCTGCTAAGTGAACCGAATGTTCCAGACATGGCACGCGCGTGCCAACCAATTTTAGAGGGCCATTTAACAAAGGGCCTTATGGTGTAAGAGCCAATTATATACCATGTACTTAATAGTGTTGAAGATTACCTATTTTAGAGGAAGGCATAAATTGCCCACTTGACAGTAGATATCCAATCCCACCCCTTATAGAAAGTATACTTAGATGTATAGATGTAACACTTGAGCCTATCGCAACCGCCCGTAGGTTTTTCACATTTGCCACATAGTATGATGTCATGTATTACAAATTTTTAGTATATAAATGTGTTTTTATGTAAAATGAATTGAGAGCTCGAGCGAACATCCCTTGATGGCCGTTGTAACTCCCTGTTTTAGACAAGTGATATTAAAACAGTAAACTTTGCCAACTTTCTGAGTTGGTTCGATTGTTTGGTGTCGGAGTTACTCTGCATCCCCATCCATTGCATTCACGCTTTCCAAAGGGCTCTAAGCTCACAGGGTTGCCCAAAGCAATGCCAGAGGTTCAAATGAATTAAAAATCTTTCAGTCACCACCTCTTGTGCTTGTTTTAGACATGCTGAAGACATGTTACTGACCACTAAATTTTCATTTTTGGAACAGTTGAGCTTAAGCCAGGTCAGACCCATCTATCTATTTATGAAATGTCATGAAAATGTCTTTTATGATATTTCGCTGCGAATGTATGCGGGGGAGAGCCCCCAACCCCTCACCCTCAACCCCACTTTTATTATTACTCTAACCCCCCACATATATTTGCAGCGAAATTCAGAAAAGGAAATGGCCAAATTAATCTGCAGCAAAATGGAACCCGATGGAATCTACCTATACGCTGCCCCTAGTCCCCCACCCTCCTTCACTTCCTTGTTCCCATCCTTGCAGCATGGTTGGTGCGTGCCCCTCATAACCTGTTCAGAGATGACCTCTCCCCTCTAGGTAGCCATAGCTCACAGTCGCCATCTCGTTTCTTCAGATCCAAGATATGACTTCTTTGGCCTCCTGACACCCCTTCCGCCCGCTTCTAGATGCCATGTGTATGGAATCCATGGTCTGTGTGCTGTTCAGGCTGCCTGACTCCAGTTCATTTATGCGGTCTAATCACAGGGGCTGGTCCCAGTATTGCAGCCACCAGTGCGGAAGAGGAGGCAATGGGGACTCCCAAGTGGAGCTAGTTTAGGATCGAGAGAACAGTGAGGAGTAGAAAAGCCCTTCTGAATCCGCGCTCTGTAGCTTCTGCAGACAACAGCAGCACACGTTCCCAGCTCTGGCAGCTTATGAAAGGTAGACATGTAACCGTCAATTACCTCAGTAAAACAGGCCTCAATGCCTACACGCAACAAAGACAGATCTTATGCACCTTGAGATACTAAACTCACAGCAAGAAGCTGCCATCCCAGCCTCACAAAAGAGAGCAAATACCAGCATTTATCATTTTTTAAAAAGAACAGTGCACAAACAGTCTTACTGTGTGGAGACATATTGTGTCAATGTTTAGAGACTAAAAGTAGCGTGTGGGCAGTCATGTGCCATCTGAAACATAAAGACTAACCTGGTTTTCTAGACTATTTGTAACATACTTGTCATTTTTAGATGTAGCACCTTGAGAAAGCTATTGGGCCTCATCATAAGTTTGCCGGTCCGGTAATAACAGTACCAGTAAGGTTGCTGGTACCGTTGTTACCGGATCGGCAATCTATGAGTTCTGCTCGCAGGTGCCTTCCTGCTCGCCAGGTCTGACCTGGCGTGCGTACCGGCACCCGCGCGAAGAACATGTTGCATGCACCGGCACCATTCACGAATGGTACAGGTGTATCTGACCTCCCCATTTATATGGGGCTCAAATGGGAATGGGGAGCATTTTATTCCAGCGCCCGCCCGCGAATGGGCAATTACTGGGTCTGGCAAGGCCGTAATGACCCGGTAAATGCCCATTCGTGGGTGCTGGAAAAATGTGCAAGTTTGGCGGCATATAATAAGGCATTGTCAAGTGTAGCACACCATGGCGTATTGTGTAACAAACACATTGGGGATCATTGAGGAAAAACATCCAGCACTTGAGTGGAGTTTTTCCGGCCAGTTTACCTCCCAAAAATTGTGGAATTACTGTAGGCAGAATTACAACTGGCTCCAATCGGAATATGGAGTATTTAACTCCAGTTCTGTGGTGGTAACACAGCGTTAACACTAATTTCGTTTGGCGTATTTACCACCGGTAAACACTGGGAATTACCCAGTTTGAATGCTATAATAACTTGTGTAATCATTGGGACATTAAGATTGAAAATATATCATACTCAGTCTAATATCTATCATAAACCTTTCTGGACCAGCGTGGGGCGCTTCTTCTATCAACAGAAAAAACACATCTAATGGTATTCGATGCTATGGTACATGGCGAGGGACCACTTTTGAGGGCCACTCCTTGTAGAAGATGCTAAAGTATATATTTCTTCCACTAGGTGTTCAGTGTAGCGCAGGTAACACACTCACCTGTTCTTTTAATTGCACTCAAGAACTTCAGCTATCCAAACGGGAGAAACCATCCCAAATACCAGGCACTGCTTAATCAACGGGACCGGAGACAACACAATGCACACCCCATTTATGCTAAGCAGATGGAACAGCTGGCAGTAACCACGAGAAAGCATGAAGAAACCTGAACCCACTGGACATTACACAGTGTGAAGAAACCTACCACCCCAGGCATTAACTTCAATAATCGGTTCTAGCAGCACAAATCGTTCACATAAGACAGACTGTTGGGATGGCCGCCCTAAGGAAGACAGCCCCCTCAAAGCCCGCTCCCCCAGTCTCCACCCTCCTTCTCAATGCTTTGGGGGCATTTGGGGGATGGGGTCTAACCCTCTGTCCCGCTACACAGCCACTCAGGCGAACACATCTTTCCTACTGCCACCCCTGCCCCACTATTCCCCTCAATGACACGTACCTATTGGGCTGAGCAGGGTGCAGTACGCAACAGCAGAGGAACACACAAGAGACCCAATTTGGAAAATAAACTGGCACATTTATTCACAGCTAATACAATCCCCCAAAAAACCGTATACCGATAATCCCAGCACATAATCACATCAACATTTCAACAAAGACACTACTGGGATGAATTCCTTCTCCCACTGAAGACTGGTGGTCCAATCTGCCCCACATGGGCAGTGCATGATGAGGAGAGGAGTCACCCCCAGCCTCCCTGTCATGCCCTTTTTGGGGCCGGAGGGTACCAGGAGGCCACATACACAGTATCTATACCAACTGCCTCCCGATCCCACACCCCCAGCCCTATATGACCCCTACCAGCCCGTAACCAAAGAGTGAGAGCCCACCTGCCTTCATCAGCAGCCAATCCCGGGCAATGGGGCCCCCGAAAGGGGTAAATCACTGTCCTCTTTGTGGTAAGTGGCCCCTTGGTAGGAACTTACCTGCGCACCGTGAGCCCCCGGCAAACAGAAGACTTGCGAGGCTCTGCATCTCGTCCGGGCTCTAAGCTTGCTCTCTCTCGAGCGCACGTGACCGGCTCGTTTTATTTTCATCCACACGTGATGGAGTTATGTCACTCCGCTGTGTGTGCTAACTTAAAGGGACATTACACTCCTCCTTTTTCATAACAACAAACAGCAATTTAACAATAACCACCAACCACTCAAAACCTATGTCAAGGAAATTAAATACTACACAACAGCAGGCCAGTAACACAGTCTCCACTATCTCTAGGGTGCTTGACTCAGGGGTCCAGTACATAGTCACTTAGGCGGGCAGGTCTCTCCCTCCCAGTTTGCTAGGGATACCGCCTGCCCGCTTCCCAGCTCGGCCTCTCCTCACCTGCATCCCCTCGATCCAGGAGAACCTCAGGGCTGCCAGCCCCACCACCTTCATCCGGTTCTTGGGGACAGTCTCTGCCTGGCGACAACCCCAGCCGTGTGCCTTCTCCTACTCTCTTGAAAAAGATTGCATTTCTGGTCACAGTTGCCGTCCCATCTGAGGCCGTCACCATAGATCCCTTCACTGCAACCACGTCCATCATACGTCAGCGACAGCTTTCCTTGGAGATGCCTATTCCTTACGATCACTTTGTTCCCTGGGGCCAACTGGTGCTGCTGAAGCCCCCTTCTCATGTTATCGCCCTCATTCCGGCAACTCCTCTCTTCTTCCACCTGAGCATGGTCAATTACGGCTGGCTCCCGGTCATTGGTTTATGGCAACAGGCCCCTGGGGCATCTTCTGAACATGGCTTCCGCTGGGGCTAGCCCAGTCAAGCAGTGGGGAGTTGCTCGTTATTCCCTGAGGAACTGGTAGAGGGCTCTGCGAAAGCACTGGCCCTGTCCATGGCCGATTCTAAATACCTTATTGAGTGTCCTTATAAATTGCTCTGCCTCTCCGTTGGCACGGGGCTACACTGGGGTGATTGTACTGTGGTGTATGCCATACTCGCTCAGGAATTGGGCGAAACTCTCACCTTGGAAAGGTGGTCCATTATCTGAGCATATAAGTCTGTGGGAGATGATGGGTCATGAAGATTTTGTTGAACGCAACTGCCACATCATCAAACGCTACTGAGTCAACAAACCTCACTTCCGGGTATCTAGACCACTGGTCCACCACCACCAGGAAGTGGACATCTCTTTCCGTGGACCCAAAGTTTGCATGTACCGCCTCCTATGACGTGTTCCTTGAGGCCTCAACTCAATGGTGGGGTCCTTCTGCACTGGGGAAGCCGCCTGGCCCCAGACACAGGCCCCCACAAACTCCTCCACTTTCTTCTCCAAGTCCAGGAACCACACCTTCAGCCGCAGTCTGCCCTTGGTCTTGGCCCTCCCCTGGTGACCATGATGTGCTAGCTCGATAACTTGCTGTATCTTGTGGGCGGGCACCACCATTTTATCTCCTCGTAGAAGTAACCTGGAGTCAGTGAATGTTAGCTCGTCACAGACCCTCCACAACTGCTCCAAGGTTATTTGGGCTTCCTGGGTTCTCTTGCCCAGACCTTCCAGCATTGATTTCCACTCCCCCCCTCTGCGGTGCACTCCTAAGGATCCGGAAGCATTAGTCATTTTTGGATGCCCTTTCTAACTCCTGGATGGGCATCGAGTTCGGGGTAACGGAATCCACAATGAGCTGTACATGCTCTTCAGCCTCCTCAGTGCTGGACGCATCCATGCCCTCTCCTCTGTCCTTGCGGTGACGCGACAGGTATTGTTCACTGCATTGTTCGCCGCTCCTGAACGGTATACCAGCGAGACCCCATTTTCGAGTAATGCCAGCATCCATCGCTCAATTCTGGCCGGTGGGTTGGAGGATGAGCCTGCCATGATGGGCAGCAGAGGCTTGTGATCTGTTATGACCGTCACTGGCCTCCCTAGTACGTAGAGCCGAAAATGCCTGCACCCCCACAGTAACGCCAGGGCCTCACACTCAATTTGGGAGTACCTCTGCTCGTGTCCGACAGAGCGTGACTGGCATACGCAATGGGCCTCGCTTCCCCCTTGCCGTCCATCTGCATGAAGACTGCCCCCAGATCAAATGGGCTGGTGTCCACCACCACTTCCGACAGGAGAGAGGGGTCGGAAAACGCCATTGTGTCGTCAGCCGTATGGGCCACTTTCACATCCTCGAATGCTGCTTGCTGGAGAGGGCCCCATTGCTAGGTTGTGTCCTTCCTCGTCAGGCTCCTCAGAAGTTCCAACCTTGTGGCGAGGTTCTTGATGAAACGGCCACAGTAGGTGACCATCCCCAGGAAGCTGAAAACATCTGTTACATTCTCTGAGGGCCTTGCTTCCATGATGTCCTTGACCTTGAGTGGATCCAGGGACACCCCTCCTTCTTTGAACACAAATCCGAAGAACTCAATGCTTGTTTAAAGGAACTCGCATTTCTCTCGATGTAGTGTCAAACCCAGAGCCTAAATGCTTTCTAGGATTCTCACCAGCCATGCCATGGGCTCCACTTCTGACTTGGGGAACAACAGGATATCATCAATGATGTTACGGACACCTTCTAAGTCTGCCAGGGCCCCGTATCAGGTTTTGAAAGACTTCAGCGGCTGATGACACACCAAAACTGAGGGGCTTCTATCGGTACAGCCCTCGGTGTGTCGTGCATGTCATGATATATCGAGATTCCGGGTGTAACACAACCTGGTGGTAACCTGCTCTTAAGTCTAGCTTAGAGAGAAACTTGCACCCCGCAACTCCGCGATGATGTCGTCAATTGTCGGGGTAAGGTGCCTTTCCCGCTTGATTGCCTTGTTGGGGAGTCACATGTCCATGCAAATCCTGACAGATTTCGGCTGTTTGGGTTTGCGAGCGATTACGATGAGCGAGACCCAGTACGTCGGGCCTTCCACCTTTTTGATGATGTCCAGGTTTACAAAGTTCTCCAACTCCTTGTCCACTAGGTCCCGCAATTGAAAAGGGACTCTTCGGTGCTTGGGGGCCACCGGTTGAATGGACTCATCAATGTGTAACCTCACGGGTTAGCCAACCATCTGCCCAATCCCTGTGAACGGCTCTCCAAACCTTTCGAGGACCGCCTGCACATCCTCCATATACATGCCATAGGCAAAACTGACGATGCCTAATGTTTCTGCAGCAGCACAGCTCAGTAGGGTGTTGGTGCTCACGTCCGTCATGAAGAAGCATGCCTTGATTGAACTGTCACCATGCTCAACCTTTGACACGAACGTCCCCTCCAGCAGGATGGGCCGGTTGCCCCCAAATGTGAATATCCGTGCCTTCGGAAGTTGCAGGGTTGGAGGTTCTCTCAACGTCTTGTAGTGTACATTGAATGAGGCATCTGTGTCCACCAACACCAGTACTGGTGACCCATCCACCTGTACCATACATTTTGGCTGCCTCCTGGCCCTCACCTTCAGGACACTCACACTTGAGATGAAGAATATGTTTTCATCCTCCTCTTCCTCCGGGTCCTGTGTGGCTCCGTCCTCCTCCTGATTCACGACTGGCACATTCGTCGGAGGTTGTTGTCAGAAAAACCCAGCCCGAATTGGTCCTCTCTGGACAATCACCGGCTATGGAGCCCTGCACTTGTGGGCATAATGGTCCATCGTGCCGCACCGTCCACAAGCCTTCCCTTTTGCGGGGCACTCTGCAGGGTGTGGCAGATCATACCTGCACATCATACATGACTCAGCTCCCTGGCTGTTCCTGTCCCTCTTCTGCACAGCGGGCCGATGGGCCCCTCTTGCCCCTTGGCCACTGCCAATGGCACACACCTCTTCAGACCTGGCAGGGCGAATTGCTGCGTCCATCCTTGATGCCCGTGTCTCTGCCACCTTATGTGACCGTCCCAGCTCCAGGATGCGAGGCAGCGTGAGGACAGGCTCCCGAAGGACTTGACATCAGAGCTTCCCTGACACACAGCCCTGAATGAGCTGGTTCCAAGTCATGGCCTGTTCATTGTTCCACACACATGAGATCGCCATCCACCGGGGGCATCCATAGAACCCGTCCAGAGACTCGTCCTTTTGCCTGACACTGCACATGATGAACCTCTCATAGTCCACATTTGCTAGAGGCATAAAATGTTTGCGCAGTGCATCTTTCACCGCAGCATAGGAAGGCATCCACTGGCTCTAATGACTGGAACAGCTGATGCACTGCCAGGCCAGCCGATTACAAGAGAGTTGCCACCTTACTTTCTTCACCAGTCTCTTCCGTGGCCTTGAAATATATGCCCATGCGATCAATCCTGGACTTCCAGCGTGGACCCAGATTCGATGGTGCCCCCCGAGATGTCAAACTCAGGCAGAGGGGCCAATGCACCCTATTGGCGTGGGACTCTGGCTCCCCCTTGGACAGCTGGCGGAACTCCAGCAGGACCTGCACCTGCTTGTAACTCGTCCGCCATGTTGGTGAGCGCACAAGCACCCCTTTATTGTTAGGGGACGCAACCCATATTGGAATCAGAATAACAGCAAACAAAACCCCACCAGATTGTTCAGCACCATTGGGATTCCTTTTTTTTTTTTTTTTTTTTTTTAGCAAGTCCCGACCCTCCACACCATATAGAGGGGCCAAAGTAAATATTGAGCACAACCTGAAAGGCAGATCCTCCCCAGCTGCCCGCAGTTACAGAGCAATGTCACTGAGAAGAAGATACTCCTTCACCACCGATGATGAGCGAGTTAAAAAAAGAAAAAAGAATGGTGAGTGACAGAGAGAGAACCCAAAACCATGTGCTCCTCCTCCCTGCTTCCCAGTCCATGATCTCTCACCTTCGTTTTTTGAATGAATTGTAATTGTAATTGGTTATTTATAATGCGCTTAATACCCAGAGGTTTCTAAGCGCGGATCTGGGTATTCCAAACCTCCAGAATGCAGTCCAGCGCCCACGTGGCCATGGGATTTCCAGAAATTAGGTGTGGGAGGCGCACAAGTCTCCTTTATAGAGCCGCAACATCCTGCACCATGTGCAGCAAAAATGACAGCAATAAATGCTGAACGCACCGGCTCTGCGGCATGAGAGAAAATTGTTCTACGAGCCGTTACTCTCCTCTCACCGCCGCATTGCCAAGCTGGTCCATGTCAGCATGGACTATCACCTTGTCGCCAATGTGTTAAGTGGCCCCTTAGTAGGAACCTCTCTGCGCACAGTGAGCCCCCGGCAATTAGAAGACTTGTAAGGCTCTGTATCTCGTCCGGGCTCCACATGTGCTCTCTCGAGCGTACGTGACCGGCCCCTTTTATTTGCATCTAGACGCGACAGAGTTACGTCACTCCACCACGTGTGCTAACTTAAAGGGACACCACACTCTTGGACCTCCACCACCCCTCCTCTCCTTCCCCAGACCTAAGAATTGCAGGGAGGGTGGGATGGTAAAACACATCTTGCAGACGTGTGGCTGGCACATCGAGGAGCAGGACTGATGCAGAGTTATCGATGAGGAGGAAGTCGAGGCTCTCCCCTCTATGGGCAGCCCTTAAATGGTGGTTTTTGTGCCACCGAATTCCCTGCCAAGCCAGCTTAAGACTGGGTCAGCCCGCGACGCACATGGCCCCCCATGGTCTGTTGTCATAACGCCATCATCATGTGCCCTCTCTGCCCCCGCCCGCCCAACCTGTTCGCCCCTCCAGTCGGATGGCTGGTCCCTCTGTTTCCATAAGTCCCGTTTCCCACATGCTGTCTGCTTTCCGCTCTGGGAAGCGTGTCACATTATTGTCATATTATGAGAAGCGTGCATCCCCCAAGCAGGCTCCAGACCACAATTGGAATAATACACTTGAGGGCCATATGGGAACACAAATCCTGTATGTCTTACTCACTGATAATCGCAAAACACAGCGAAAGTGGATTTTTCAGAATCTGCACTCATCAGCGCGTGCACATCCCTCTACTCCAACTAACCCCACACCTCCCTTGCAGAACCAAACAGCAAGATGCCATCAAAATGGCAGACGTAGCACTATACAAGACCCAGTTACATTACATAATATTACTTTATGACAAAGTAATTCTATTGTAACCTCTGCACCCTGCGTGCCTGCCCTACTCTGGTGAAGATCTTAGGTGCTGGAGGCCCTGCCCCTCTCCCCATGCCATCGGGAGACTGCCGCAGTTGCCTAACACCATCTTGGAATCAGGGTAAGCCCTGTGGGGCTTACTGAATCATTGCGCGATTGAGCGTGAAATTTTGCTTTTTTTATCAATGAAATTGACATTTTCATGCTGCTGGGATTCCGCTTCGAGCAGCGTTCATCTGCTGTACCTAATCATGATTCTTTACGTTGTACTGCTTGGAGGCAGTCTAAACCTGCACAGCATATTATGAGATGTGTGCATGGAATGGATGGTGGCCCGCTCTGCATGCACCGGAGTGCCCGGGGCCTCTGTAACTGATGTTGCCACTGATTGGTCGGGGTCTTGCTTTATTGCCCTATCTGAGAGCCGGTGGGCTTGGTCGGCCCTCCCCAAGCCCCAATACTAAGGCCCCTGTCTGTTCCCTGTCTGTTATCCGGTCGCTCCAGGCCGAGACGCTGCACCTCTACTATAAGCATGTATTTGCCTGCCTAATTGACTCTTGCTCTTGTGTGATGCTGCCGCCCTGCAACATGGGTTTAGGCTCCATGTAACTGCCCGCTTAATTGACTCTTGCCCTTATGTGATGCTGCCGCCCCCTGCAACATGGTGTTAGGCTCCATGTAACTGCCTCCCTAATTAACTCTTGCTCTTGTGTGGTGCTGCCGCCCTGCACCATGGGGTAAGGCTCCATGTAATTGCCTGCCTAATTAACGCTTGCTCTTGTGTGATGCTGCCACCCTGCAACATGGGGTTAGGCTCCATGTAACTACCTGCTTAATTGAATCTTGCTCTTGTGTGATGCTGCCGCCCTGTAACTTGGGGTCAGGATCCATGTATTTGCTCACCCCAAACTCTCTTCTGCACTTTGCGTATGATGTATTACCTCTGTATGTTCCTCTTTGCTGTAATCACTTTCTGTGCTTCCTCTCTGTAACCTGAAGCACTGCAACTAATCTCTTAAGTATAAGTGCCTAGATACTTCTGGGTTTTGTGCTGTATATAAATGAACAAATTAATCAATCTGTACCACGCCTCAGTCCAATACTTCTATTGTACAGACTTTTAAGCAGCGTGAAAATAGCATGAATTGTAGGACCAGACTCAGTGCTTGATTTGTAAAAAAATAAATGAAAGGGCACTGATATTTTCTAGAACTGCGGGTGGTCAGTTCCCCACCACTGCTGCCACCACTTATAGTTGCGCCCCACAGTGTTGACATATTTGAGTTTACACTACAGCTTGCAACTGCCCATTGTGGTTAAGGGATGCACTGACTATCACTACTTCATAATTAAAGTGAGTCTGAGACAATAAGTGCTGGGGCTAAAAAAATAAGTGCCAGGACTGAGCCCTGGCAAACACCCCCACAAATTAAGCACTGACCACACTATAATGTTCTAGGGAATAGTAGAATATGTTTGTGCAATTCAGAACATTTGTTGTCCATAGTTTGCACACATGCATTGATACAGTAACATTGCACAGTCCCAGTGAAGAACGTTTTTTGGGCCATTAGAACTCCATCTCAAAAAGGATTACTACTGATGAATCTTTATTTTGAACAGTCAAAGAAATTGCATACAGGTAGTATACCACTGAAATTACAGCATGGATGAGATGCAGAATGAACAACTATATTATTATCCGTTGCCCATTTAGTAGCTGAAATTCTCTCTATTAAGGAGCCCATTACACAAAGTGTTGTCTTTTAGGCTATGCATTATAAATGAGTCATGTTTTATTTTGATGTTCATCAAATTATGATTTAGTGCTCAGCTGCATTTATTTTAATTTGTCTCTTTCTGTTTTCATTTACATCTTTTTTTCTTTGTATGTTTCATATTCATTTTATTATTGCCTATTATTTTTGTTAAACATATTTATTTGTATTTTAATGTTATTCGAAATGTGATTATTTTTGCAACACAGCTATTTAGCACTCTGTTCTGATACAATTTGTGATCAACAATCAAAGACCAATTTTATCTTCCAACTTTAGCAACGTAGATAAGTAGTAATAACCGCCAATATCATTGTTATACATCTAGCCCTGATGAAGCTCTTGCATAGTGCAACACGTATTGGCTGCCAAAAACACATTTTGTATTTTGGGGCTGCACAATGTTACTGTATCAATGAATTCATGTAAACCATGGACAAAAAAGTTGTCCACTATTGACTAGAACATTACAGTGTGGTCCTACAATTTACGGTATTTTCATGTTGGTTAGGAGGCTGTACAACAGATGTATTTCAGGGGCGTAATTTAACCAAAATGCCAGAGGTAGCGGAAGTGACATCACACGGCCCTTGACTTCTGATGACATCACAGGAAGTGATTTCATTTGATCCCATTTGATGACATCAGAGGAAGTGATGGCACACGACCTTCAGCTACGTCTAACACCCGTGTTTCCAGATGCTCTCATTTCAGCCAGATATAAGAACTGAAGCACAAAGGGAGGCGAAATGTGTCCACAATCACACATTTGGGGAATGTCATTTTCCAGATTCGACATGGAGCCTATATGTAAAACATACATAATACAGTACTTGTAACAGGGTAACCAAATCTCTAATGCAGGCTACAGCTAGTGTTTGAAACATCTATAGATCAATGGACACGGAAGTACTCATTATCTGTGGCATTGATGTGTTAAACAAGCCAAAAAATCACTGAACTCGGGAGGCGTGCGCTGTCTGTTTACCCAGGACTAAAATGCGGCACAAGCAAGTCCTTAAATAAAATACTTTACCAGGATTTAGTATCAACATAAATTGCCTGGTTTTAAATGTATCTATCAGTCAGCTACCACTACTCTAGAAGAAACCTATCGTGCAGGTGTAAGCTGAGGCCATCTGTCTCTGTGTGCATTTATCTTTAAGTTATGTGACAAGCAACCACATGTTGTCCTCCACAACCCAGAGATGAACATAACACCTTCATGTCCTATGCTTTGATACATGACTCTTCTTCAGTCTTTATTAATGGGGTGAGTTGCAATGGGGGGGGGCTGCACTTCCCTCAAGACTGGGGCTCAATGCATCTGCGATTTTCAGAGCTCTATGTGCAAGCTGCGTTACTCAATGACCCCCCCGTCCAGGACCGACCCGTGAATGAAGCTTCCACAAAGCCCTTTCCAAGAAGCAGTTTGAGTGGGGAGGGGTTGGTCACTCAATGGTTCTCTCAATTCTGAAACTCTGTGCTTATTTTCTTAAACATTGTTGCAACAGAGCAGGGTCCTGGTCGAGTTTGCGGCCCCTCTCAACCATTCACATCACACGTGAATGCATTTAAGTTGAGAAGAGCCCAATCGGTGGCATCGCACAAAATGTGGGCCCCCCTCCGAGCCATGCTGAAGTCACCCCCACAAGATCATTAACAAACCACAGGGCATGCCACACCCAGGCCGGCCCAGACCACCATGTGTGCACATTGTCCATGATGATTATGCCGCTGCAGGGTCATGCACTACTCCAAGTGAAAGAAGTAAATATGTTTTTTAATCAAAGCTTACATGTTTCACTTATCACAGAAAGAAGGGGGTGGTGCCTGGTCCCAAAATATACCAGCCACCAGTGGTGGCTGGTGTGTTGTTTTATTGGAGGGTGTAAATATTTGTCACAAATATGTGATTGCGACCAAGCATAGGTAGGGGGCCCGGACTAGTGAAAATGGGTTCGGTGGGTGCTGGGGGAGGGTTAGAGGGGTGGTCAGGGGATTCTACCCCCTCTTATGAGAACATGTTTTGAATAATATATTAAAATGGTGCATTACACAGAACACTTTCTGTGACCATTTGGGTAGAAGGCCAGACAGTTTGCAGACAGTTTTGTAGGGTGTAGGGTAACTTGTTGAAAAAACGTACAATAGATGCAAGTCACCAATCCAGTCCCTTCAATATATGCCAGTATAAAAAAATATGTTATGCTGGCTGTACCCATACATTTCCATCCTGGCTCCACCAACACATGCTAGTATTCCCGTATAAGAACATACTTGTGCTCACTTTGAGATGTTTTTTATAGTATCATTACTGGCACTAGGCACAAAGCTTGTTCTGCCAATACATGCCAGTACTCTGTTGGTTTGGCCATTAAAAGTGACATGTCACAATAAGAAAACATGCCCAACTAGGTTCCAATGTAACTCAGTCTAGAGTCACCCATAAGAACACTTATCACCCTTGCTTCACCCTAGATGCTCAGTTGATAAAAAGCCATGCTACATTAAGAAATATACAGGCCACTACACCAAAACGTCAGTCTATTGAGGTTATACTACTTATCATGCTTGCTTTATCAAAGATGCTGAGTAATAAATGTAATGCCATAGTAAGCAATGGCTAGACTGGCTGTTCCAAAATGCCACTCTAGCCAGGTAATGACACACATGAACTTGTCTTTGCCCAAAAATACCAGTAACACATGCAAAGTCAATAAAGGATGTGTCAAAAACGCTCTAGTGATCCCCAGTCACCTAGAACATTTACAGACACACACTCACATTCCTACTCACTCGCCCACCATTCACTTGCCCACAAACCCCTCCTGTCCACCTGCACTGCATTCTCCACACAGGAATGCACCCACCCAGCCAGAACATTCAAACACACACTATCACATTCCTACTCATTCACCCACCACTCACTGACCCATACACCTTCTCTCCCGTCCACTCACATTGCATTCTCCACACAGACACCTACCCATCCAGAACATTGAAACACACTATCAAAATCATGCTCATTCACCCACCAGTTACTCATTCATTCAGCTTCTGTTACATCCACTCTCACTGCATTTTCTACACAGGCACACAAGAAACCACCCATCCACCCGGAACATTCAAACACACATTACCACATTCATACTCATTCACCCACCAGTCACTCACTCATACACCTTCTCTTACATCCACTCTCACTGCATTATCTACACAGGCACACACCCACCCACCGCGAACATTCAAACACACACACTATCACATTTCATCTCATTCCCCCACCACTCACTGACCGAACATGCATACACCTGACACGCACTTCACACATGCAAAATACACATCAGAATTTATTTTGGAAAAGCCTTCCTATCTGTTTTTCCAGCTTTGGTCCGTCGCTCCAGCCACCCTCGCCTCCTCCGTGCTGCTCACAAACAGGTACCAGGAAGCTGTTAGATCTTCCTGGTTCCTGTATATGAGCCGCAAGGAAGCCGGAGGAGAAGGGGTTGGAGCTGAACGTGGCATGTGACACGTGCTACATGTCACGGTCAGCTTCAACCCCTACTGAGCGCTTCCTTCTCGCACTGCAAGCCCCGGCCCAGCCTTCACCGTGATGGGTGAAGAGTGCCCTGGGGCACCCCCAGATCTGGTGTGGTGGGGCCCCCACGCTGCAGTGGCTGCAGGGGCTCCCTCTTCTCCAGGAGCTTACGTAAAAAAAATCATTTTTACAGTGGTAGCAAGGGAGATTGCAATGGTAGCAAGAGAGAACAAAGGGGTCGTGGCTGTGAAGTATTTGCCAGAGGCACAAGAGGTTACAACAGGATTACTTTGTCTTGAAAAATCAAACAATCACATCTGAGGCATAGATGTCCATTTTGTAATAGTGTGCAGTCTGCCCTTGCTATTCATGCCATATTAGCGCTAGTTCATAGTCTTTTTACACCTACTTTCGATTTACATTGAAATTACTTTTATGTTCTTTCAACAACTCTTTGACATTGCTGGCTGCTTTTCACCCTGGGACAAGGTCTCATAAAACATGCAGCGTATGGGGCGATAAAGACCCTGGAGTCTGGAAAATACAGCCCACTCATTATACTGACTCTGGAAGCAGTACGCATAGGACTTTCCAGGGACTCTCCCCCACTCACAGTCTTTGGACCCAATGTAACGCCATACCACCTGACACTGTTGCGGTCCCAACACTCGGTCCTAGATACCGAGATCTTGTAATTTTCCCCTGCCATATTCTCCCCTAAACTGTTAGAATCATAAACGTGGACATTAGAACTCTGCTCCCCACATCATAAACACTGTAAGAAACCTGGACTTGGCCGTTCCAACTCACAAAGGGGAATCCCAATCTATGGACTGTAATGCTAATACAGAATGCTGTAGAGCGAGGTTCCGAGTGAGTGCAGTCCTCTGGTTAGACTCTTGATATGGAATGTGAGGATGTGGTGGTCAACACGACGTGGCCTCCTGATTCTAACAAGATGGGTCCCTCAGATAAAGCCTCAGTCTGTGGGCCAACAGCCAATCCCATGAACGCTACTGGGACAAGAGTGGGGAATACTGGCCATTAGCCAATCACTTATAGCCACCAGCAACAGGGCTCAGGTGTCTTCAGTAAGGCGCGTATTGCGCCAATCCCCTAATAAGCCCTGATATAAATGAGGCAGCGACAGATCCACGGCGAGGGAGTTTGGAGAGAGGGCAGCCAGAATCCTCAGGGAGTGAATCAGAGAGGAGGATGAAAGAGTACATGTCAGGGAGAGGACAGAGGAATAAAAGGGTAAGATCAGTAAGGACAAAGGAGTACTTGTGAAGGAGAGGTTGGCATTGGAGGAAGGTCAGAAGAGGAGGGAGTAGGAAAAGAGTTGAGCCAAAATGAGGTTGGAAGAGAATCAGAGAGAAGTAGAAGGAGGTCATGAGTGGGGGAACTGGAGGAGGAGGAGGACAGAGTGGCCAAAGGCAGGAAACTGCCACTGTCCAAATCATGAAGGCGAGCAGCAGAAAGAAGTGCTAAGAGGCAAGTGGCGAGGTCAGTAGGGCTCGGGCTGTAGTGCAGGTACTAGAGAAGGGGAGAGCCCTGTGGTCCTGGATCCACAAATTGACAAGGCCAAAGGCCTAGAGACCCCAAGAGAATGGAAGAGAGATCTAGGCTACTAGGAAACCATAATCCGGATTCTGCTGGGACTGGCAAGGCCACCAAGGACAATACATCATACTGGTTCATAGAGAAACAGAAACGGGGATAAAGAGTGGAAGAGAGACATAGGCTTTTTGTGAACAATGATCGGGATTCCAGAGCATCTGCCAACCCCACCAAGGAAGACTGTCTTGTGGACAACAGTGTCACACAGGATCAGTGAGAATCGGAGCCAGGATGACCCCCAGATGACCATAACCAGGAAGGCTCTCTTAAAGTCCTGGCTCAGAGGTCTTACAGAGAAGCGTGTTCCTGTGGTGCGGTCGCAAGAAACCAGAACCTGCGGGTGGTTGCTGAGAAGCTTGGGCTGTGTGAGCATGTGACCATCAGGCCCTGTGGTGGGCTCCTAAGACACCTGAGCCAGCATGTGATGACTAGCTCAGAACACTTTTCTGAGGGTAGTGCCAGTGAAACAGATCTACCTCAAAACATAATTTTTTATTGCGCGTCCCAGAACACCGTGTTTTTTTTTCTTTTATCCCATTTGCCTGCCACTAGATGCGGGGAGGCGGGACCCCTCCCAGCCACACTTACATCCCTCCACCTTAATTAAGACCCCAACCTCATCTATATTTTCACACAAATGTGATGGGACTCGCAGTACTAACCTCAGTCAATATTTGGTGTGATACCCACTGAAACTAGGGGTTCCGAGAGTGCTGCAGCACCCCCGACTTGCTGCAGGGAGTTGATCTGAAGAGCAGACAACGATGTTGCCTTTCAAGTGTCTTTTATAGTAACAAGTCCTGCAGTAGTTAAAGGAGGCCCATCATTGGCTGCCGTTGAGCAGATCCGGGCATCATTCTGATAGACTCTTTTATCTCCCAGATCCACGTGTATGCGCATGCGCTGTGACTCGAGCCAAGTAGCTTTCTTGCCAACGTGACCAAGAAAGGGAGGAACGAAAAGGTGAAGCGAAACACACCTAGCCCCAGTTTTTATACTGAACATAATGTCCGTGTTGGGTATGTAGATGGTATAGTAACAAGCTTCATAAAATGCAGCATTCACCTCTTGGGTGGCATCTTGGCGCTACACGCTCCATCTATAGGTTTGGAATATTGGGTGTTTCAAAGGGTACAAGGCATTTTGGTAGTCTCAGTAGAGAGGGCACTGATTACCTGGACGTGCAGGCAGAACTCCCCTTTTAACCCCCGGAGCAAGTACAATCTGCTTTAGTGGGTAGTATGGGAGTCCCTTTTGAGTAGGTCTGTTAAGTAGTTGGAGTGGAAGTACCGACATTGCCCTATTATTTTAGTGGGAGAGTAGGTGTGCTGTTGATTCTATTCTTTTCATAGTACAACAGTAGACTGGCCTTACAGACTAAATAACCGTTTTAACAATTGCCAAACAATTAAATAAATAAACAATTTCCATTCCCACAATTAAATAATGAAAACATTTCAAATTCTTCCCTTCCTATCCCTTGCGCCCTTCCGTCTCCTTAAAATCCTCTCAACCTTCATTCCCGATTTCTCCCCGAGGCCACGCCCCTCCTTCAATACCTGTTTCCCCTCTTTGTACCCCTGAGGTAGCCCATTCGTGTAAACAGCACCACCCCATCCCTTTACCGCGCTAGTACCCCATTGTGCTTCCCCCACCCCTCCTCCAAAGAGCCATGTCCCCGGCACCAGAAAAACCCTCCACTGAGGTGTTCTTTCTGCCCCACTTAACCTAACCTTTCCTCTATTTCAAATTTGTTATAATGTCCTACACTGCCAACGTCGGCAACCACCTATTTATAGCTGTTTCCATATACTGATAGATGCACTCCATCCTCTCGAAACCAAAAATCCTCAAAAGTTATTTCCCTGTGCTCCAGCACTAGCGCCCCGACGCACTACAAACTTCCCCTTCTACCTGTTAAACTTCTTCCTAGTCCTTCCCACTGCCCCTTCATTCACCGCCTCCCTCTAAACCCTACCCCGCGACAACTTTGTCCAAACCACCTTACCTTGAGCCATATCTCCCTAACCCAGCTAAGGTCCCCTATTACTTTCTTTAACAATCCTACTCCTGTTTCATTTACTAAGCCATTCCCCTCACGTGTACTATTATTCCCTCCTGAGCCCCATGATGCTCCCTTCCTCCCGCTAACCAGGGCAGCAATTAGCCCCACATAAGCCCACTATCTCACTAAAGCACTGTTGTAACTGCATCCCAGTTGTGTCCCCACAATCTGTTTTCTCCCCCCTTTCCCTGCACATTAACAATTTGATGGCCACAATTACATATCTGCAGCAATTCAGCACTCCTCCATGCCCCCATCTGAAAAAGAAAATTGTTATGAGTTTCTCTTCACCACTGTCAAACCCCACTACCCTCCACCCCCTGCTCTTGCCTTCGTTCCTAATCGGCCCCAAATCCCAGAACTCTCTGCTTTACCTGCTGTACTTTCCCGAAGCCAGCGCACCCCCTTTTCTCCTCCTTCTCAGCTAGGCCCATCCTGCTACCCTCCAATGCCACCTTCCAACCAACTGAAAGCATTAGTTCCCCAAAACCTCTGCTCTCTCCCCCCAAGGCCACCAAAGCCCTCCTCCTAACCCCCTAGACTTGTGCTGCCCACACTTCCGACCCGTCCTCGTGCTGCAAGACCGCCCGTCTTTCCCCCATATGTCTCCCCCAAGACAAACCCATCCTCCCCGGGCACAACTCCTTACTTAACCCTCCAGAAGCACCCAACATCCCTTTCTTTCCTGGTCCGCCTTTGATTCGTGCCTCTTTATCCACCTAATTCTAAATAAATGCACCTTTCCCCAACTTAGACCTCCTTCCTCTGCTATCCTGTTCCCCCTCCTGTTCTCACTTGTCCAACCCTCCAGCACCTTACATCCATTTCACCATGTTTCCCAAACTGCACCAGGGGCCCTCGTGGACCCCCGTCCATGCAGACCCTTCTCCTTGCTTCCTCCCCCACTGCACCAGGGGCCAACCTGTGCCCCCGTCCATGCAGTCCAATCCGCATAACTTGTCCCTCCAGCACCTTACGTCCATTTCACCATGTTAGCCACACTGCACCAGGGGCCCTCGTGCACTCCGTCGATGCAGTCACATCTCATCGCCCCCCCCACTTCACCAGGGGCCAAACGAGCATCCCCGTCCATGCAGTCCAATCCCCATAACCTGCCCCTTCACATAGCCTCTCGGTGCACTTAATCCCTTGACTGCCTCTCTTCTTTTGCTCCTACCTCGAGCACCAGCTCTGATATAACCCCTTTTTTGCCACCAGCAAATACTTCAAATAATCCAAGCCAAATGTGCCATTCCCTTGACCGCACCTGCCAACTTCATCTTGTGATGTGGCTACTGAGTTCCCGCCATAACGCGCGCCATGTCTTCTACCAACATGCAAACCGTGCCACTACCGGACACTCAAAATTGCAATACCCACTTAACCTCTGTCCATCTCTCAGTATTATTTTCTGTGCCGCTATCACCCTCTCAAGTCACCCCGATGAGCCTACTCACCTTGTTGTGCGGCAAGCGTGAGGGCCCTGCCACATCCTTCATCTCCCTCCGTGCAAAGGTCAACCCCCCACCGGCTCTTCCGTTATATCTCGCCACCCCGTCACTCCCCATTCCTGCCTTAATGTCTGCTGACCTCGACAGCTCCTGCATCCCTGTTTTCGCCTGCTCACTTGGGATCGTCCCGCTAATGCCCCCTCTCCTAACTAGCCCCAACTGCCAATAAAAATGTTTTTGCACCAACCATGCTAAAATGCTCAACCATGCCCCAGAAAAAGTGTCCACCATTAGCCACCTCATTGTCCACATAACTTTGACCTCTGAACTGTTTCCACCTCATCCGAGGACCTTGCTAACTTACTTAAGAAACCACGCAAACCTTTGTCCCCCCCACCCTTATCGGTAAACTGAGGCACTCCTCCCGAGCCACAATTTTAACTGGCGTACGGGCCCCCCCGCCCCACCGGGTCCTTGCCCTACTCTTCGCCCTTTCCCTCTGTCCACTGCTTGAAAACATTGCGTAATCGGATGCTGACCCACGCATCTGCTGCACTCATGCTTAAATTTGCACATTGTCCTCGTGCAGCCTTCTTTATTGAAGGCCCAACATACTGCTGAGGGCTGACCTCTGCCTCTTCCCCTCACCCCCTTCGGGGCAGGGCGACCAAGAAAGGGCCCGTAAGGCATGGGTAAACCGCTCAGTGTGTAATGTTGCAGCTGGCATCGTCGGTGCCATCCATTGCAGCCATAGATCCATGTTGATCTCACCCTACACCGCCTGGCTGTCCTCTGCCATCCTCCCCCTGAACTCCTCATCATATCTTAGCCACGCGAAGCCCCCAAATCCGTGACTGCCTTCCTTATCACATCCATGTATTTCAACAGTGCTACACACTTCTCAGGGAACTTCTCGCAGTAAACGCTTGCATACACAATAAAAGCCGACGTCCAATTCTCAATCGTGATCGGGACCTTCGGAAGCAAGGCCAACTCCTTCTCCTCTTCCTTAAACCCCTCCTTCACTCTTACTTCCCTATGAAGGAGCTTAAAACATCCACAAATCCCCCTGCCCATATCTTATGCTTTGTTGCCCCCATCAAATGGGACCCCAATGGCTTCATAATGCCCATATAGGGCAACTTTTTATCCTTCCTGATACCTTCCGCAGCCTTCTCCTTTGGGCCTGTATCACCTCAGGTGCCACGTGCTCATCCAACTTGTCCATCTGCACCTCCACCGATGATACCCTCCTTGCCATCTCCACGGCCCCCATGGCCAGTAAGCCCTCTTCTCCCCCTCTCCCCTGTGCCCCAACCCCATCCCTTCCTGCCACCCACTTTGTGCCCCCCCTGTGCCAAGCCGCTGACCACTCCCCTTCCCGCTCACTTCTTTCTGCCCTGCCATTGCCCTGCTGCAGCCTGGCCTCCACTCCAACACTCCTCATCTCCTTCCTCACGACTCCTGCTGCGGGGACAAAACATATCAGCAGTCCAATTTTCCCGCCGCCCCCGCACTCCTGCACCCCCGTTCTTGGCCTTCCCACCCCACCTTATATCCCTTCTCACCCATTCCCTAACCCATTCAGCACTGTACCCCACGTCCTCCCACTGTCCCATATACTCCTCCTCCCCTTCGTCATCCCCGATGCAATACCATAGTTGTTGCGAGGGCCTGCTCGGACCGGGCAGCTCCTCCTCTGGTGAGCCCGGGGCGTCCTCCGGTGATGCCTTCTTGGCAGGGCCATAGAAACCCCTGCCTGCTCCACCCTTCTCGGGTGAGGGGTCATCACCTCCACCCTTTGGTCCTCCGTGCTAGGGGCCATGCTGTGCCCTCTAGTCTGTCTTTGCAGTTGCTCCAGAGGGGCTGTTCTTAAGCCCGCTCCTGTCTCCTCCTCCGGAACCACGGGGGTCGTACCATGCCCTCCGCCCGCAGTCCATTTAGCTGGGGAGGACGTGCTGCACCTCTCCCTTTCCTCACTACTCTCTGGCTACCGTTCCCTTCTCCTCCCACCTGCACTCTTTTGCAGCTATTTTCCTCCTTTACCTCTCCGCCCCACCACCCCTCTCTCGTCCCCGGCACCCCTAGCCTCGCCCCCAGCCTGCCTTGCACCCACTTGTAATGCCCTTCCACCCGAGACCTCCCCTGTCTCCTTGTCTCCCACCACCGCACCTGACCCTACACCCACTTCCATCCCCCCCCCCTAGATGCTCTCCTGGAAATCTCCTTCCTGCTCCTCCTGACCCCTTTATCCCAGACCTCCCGTCTACCGGCAGCAGGGCTACATGCCACCACTTCAGCGAGAGTCCCATCTGCCACCGCTCTCTGCAGTGGCCTACCTCCGACGTCCCCCTCTTCCCCAGTCACACACCGCCACCCTGCAGCTGGGCTTTGGCTGCCCTGATAATAATCTCCAGGGCCTCCTTCAGCGTCTGGGCATCGACCAGTCCATTCCTCTTTGACCCTTGCCCCGCCATACTGCTGCAGCAGCACTGCTTAACTGCATGCAACCACCCCTCGTAAATACCAGGCTTCAAAATGACACTTCAGTAATCCCCCCCACCACTGCCCTGTAATTCACCCACCCTGGCAATATTAAATTATCTGCCAAACTTACTTCCTACTTGAGTTAATGACACGTATTGTGTCATTAACTCAATATATATATATATATATATATATATATATACATATATATATATATATATATTACATGGCCACGGTAGTGGCCATGTAGTTATGGTTAAGTTGGTGTTTCCATAGGAAGAGCACTTTTTGGGCGGCTTATAACTTCGCTCTCCCTGGACGAATCCTCACCAAACTTTGCAAAAAAAGTATTTGGGTCACTCTGAGTTCTTTTGCAAAGTTTGGTGAGGATTCGTCCAGGGGGGGGGCAAAGTTATAGGGGGGTCCCAAAACTTTTTTTTTTCCCATAGACATAATGGGAAAAAACTTTGCTCACGCCTACAGCCCAAACCGCTGGACGGATTTACACAAATTTGCGGCAGGAGCGGCGGCTGGTCCCGAAAGCGTGCTTTGCTTTATTTGGTGTAAATCCGTCCAGTAGTTTTTAAAAAAATGACAAAAATGTAAGTGAAAAAAATTAGTGATATCTGTTTTCGCTTCGCGGACACACTTCCCTGTTCGCTCCGCGGACAGGACGGTGATTGGGCAAGCAGCTTGCGTGATGTCCGCGGACATCTGACCTGCTCTCTCATTGGATGCGGTGAAAGCGTGCAGTGCGTCTTGCTTCAGAGATGCCCGCCATCTTTGTTCCTCACCGCCTGCAAAGTAAGTCTTGTGTCTGTCTTCTGTTCCTCCCACCCCGCTCATGCCCCGTGTGTCCTTCTTGTTCCCCCCACCCCCACTCATGCTCCGTGTCTCCCCTGTTCCTCCAGCCCCCCGCTCACGCCATCGGCACACGGTGGCCAGCAGAGGGCCGAGGAGCGTGATCTGCCGCCTGCACACGAACGCCGTGTGTCTCTCTCCCTCCCCCCCAGCCCCCGCTCATGCCCCGTGTGTCTCTCTCCCTCCCCCCAGCCCCCGCTCACGCCCCGTGTGTCTCTCTCCCCTTCCCCCACCCCCCGCTCATGCCCCGTGTGTCTCTCTCCCTCCCCCCCACCCCTGCTCATGCCCCGTGTGTCTCTCTCCCTCCCCCCAACCCCCGCTCATGCCCCGTGTGTCTCTCTCCCTCCCCCCACCCCCCGCTCATGCCCCGTGTGTCTCTCTCCCCTTCCCCCCACCCCCCGCTCATGCCCCGTGTGTCTCTCTCCCCTTCCCGCCACCCCCCGCTCATGCCCCGTGTGTCTCTCTCCCTCCCCCCCACACCCGCTCATGCCCCGTGTGTCTCTCGCCCTCCCCCCACCCCCGCTCATGCCACGTGTGTCTCTCCCCCTCCTGCCCACCCCCCGCTCATGCCCTGTGTCTCTCTCCCCTTCCCCCCACCCCCCGCTCATGCCCCGTGTGTCTCTCTCCCTCACCCCCACCCCCGCTCATGCCCCGTGTGTCTCTCTCCCTCCCCTCCACCCCCGTTCATGACCCGTGTGTCTCTCTCCCCTTCCCCCCACCCCCCGCTCATGCCCCTTTTGTCTCTCCACCCTCCCCCCCACCCCCGCTCATGCCCCGTGTGTCTCTCCCTCCCCCCACCCCCGCTCATGACCCGTGTGTCCCTCCCCCTCCCGCCCACCCCCGCTCATGCCCCGTGGGTCTCTCCCCCTCCCGCCCACCCCCCGCTCATGCCCCGTGTGTCTCTCTACCCATCCCCCCCTGCTCATGCCCCGTGTGTCTCTCATCCTCCCTCCCTCCCACCCCCGCTCATGCCCCGTGTGTCTCTCCCCCTCCCGCCCTTCCCCCGCTCATGCCCCGTGTGTCTCTCACCCTCCCGCCCACCCCCCGCTCATGCCCCGGGTGTCTCTCTCCCTCCCCCCCACCCCCGCTCATGCCCCGTGTGTCTCTCTCCCTCCCCTCCACCCCCGCTCATGCCCCGTGTCTCTCTATCCTCCCGCCCACCCCCGCTCATGCCCCGTGTGTCTCTCCCCCTCCCGCCCACCCCCGGCTCATGCCCCGTGTGTCTCTCTCCCTCCCCCCACCCCCGCTCATGCCCCGTGTCTCTCCCCTGCCCCCATCCCCCGCTCATGCCCCGTGTGTCTCTCTCCCTCCCCCCCACCCCCGCTCATGCCCCGTGTATCTCTCCCCCTCCCGCCCACCCTCCACTCATGCCCCGTGCCTCTCTCCCCTTCCCCCACCCCCCGCTCATGCCCCGTGTATCTCTCCCCCTCCCGCCCACCCCCCACTCATGCCCCGTGCCTCTCTCCCCTTCCCCCACCCCCCGCTCATACCCCGTGTGTCTCTCTCCCTTCCCCCCACCCCCGCTCATGCCCCGTGTGTCTCTCCCCCTCCCGCCCACCCCCCGCTCATGCCCCGTGTGTCTCTCCCACTCCCACCCACCCCCCGCTCATGCCCCGTGTGTCTCTCCCCCTCCCGCCCACCCACCGCTCATGCCCCGTGTGTCTCTCCCCCTCCCGCCCACCCCCCGCTCATGCCCCGTGTGTCTTCTCTCCCCCTCCCGCCCACCCCCCGCTCATGCCCCGTGTGTCTCTCTCCCTCCCCCCCACCCCCCGCTCATGGCCTGTGTGTCTCTCTCCCTCCCCCCACCCCCGCTCATGCCCCGTGTGTCTCTCCCCCTCCTGCCCACCCCCCGCTCATGCCCCGTGTGTCTCTCTCCCTCCCCCCACCCCCCGCTCATGCCCCGTGTCTCTCTCCCTCCCCCACCCCCGCTCATGCCCCGTGTGTCTCTCTCCCCTTCCCCCCACCCCCCGCTCATGCCCCGTGTCTGTCTTCTGTTCCCCCCGCTCATGCCCAGTGTCTGTCTCCTGTTCTCCCCACCCCCCGCTCATGCCCCGTATCTGTCTCCTGTTCCCCTCATGTGCCGTGTCTGTCTCCTGTTGCCCCCCACACCCCCCGCTCATGCCCCGTGTCTGTCTCCTGTTCTCCCCACCCCCGCTCATGCCCCGTGTCTGTGTCCTGTTCCCCCCACCCCCCGCTCGTGCCCCGTGTCTATCTCCTGTTGCCCCCCAACCCCCCGCTCATGCCCCGTGTCTTGTCTCCTGTTCCCCCCACCCGCTCATGCCCCGTGTCTTGTCTCCTGTTCCCCCCACCCGCTCATGCCCTGTGTCTCTCTCTTGTTGCCCCCCACCCCCCGCTCATGCCCCATGTCTGTCTCCTGTTCTCCCCACATCCCGCTCATGCCCCGTGTCTGTCTCCTGTTCCTCCCACCCCCCGCTCATGCCCCGTGTCTCTCTCGTGTTGCCCCCCACCCCCGCTCATGCCCCATGTCTGTCTCCTGTACCCCCCCACCCCCCGCTCATGCCCCGTGTCTGTTTCCTGTTCCCCCACCCACTCATGCCCCGTGTCTCTCTCCTGTTGCCCCCACCCGCTCATGCCCCGTGTCTCTCTCCTGTTGCCCACCACCCACTCATGCCCCGTGTCTGTCTCCTGTTCCCCCCTCCCGCTCATGCCCCGTGTCTCTCTCCTGTTGCCCACCACCCCCCGCTCATGCCCCGTGTCTGTCTCCTGTACCCCCTACCCCCCGCTCATGCCCCGTGTCTCTCTCCTGTTGCCCCCCACCCCCTGCTCATGCCCCGTGTCTGTCTCCTGTACCCCCCACCCCCCGCTCATGCCCCGTGTCTCTCTCCTGTTGCCCCCCACCCCCCGCTCATGCCCCGTGTCTGTCTTCTGTTCCCCCACCCCCATTCATGCCCCGTGTCTGTCTCCTGTTCCCCCCACCCCCCACTCATGCCCCGTGTCTGTCTCCTGTTGCCCCCACCCATGCCCTGTGTCTGTCTCCTGTTGCCCCCCACCCCCCCGCTCATGCCCCGTGTCTGTCTCCTGTTGCCCCCCACCCCCCGCTCATGCCCCGTGTCTGTCTCCTGTTCTCCCCACCCCCCCGCTCATGCCCCATATCTGTCTCCTGTTCCCCCCACCCCCCGCTCATGCCCCATGTGTCTCTCCCCTCCCGCCCACCCCCCGCTCATGCCCTGTGTGTCTCTCCTCCCGCCCACCCCCGCTCATGCCCCGTGTGTCTCTCCCCTCCCGCCCACTCCCCGCTCATGCCCCGTGTGTCTTTCCCCGCCCGCCCACCCCCGCTCATGCCCCGTGTGTCTCTCCCCTCCCGCCCACCCCCCTGCTCATGCCCCATGTGTCTCTCCCCTCCAGCCCACCCCCCGCTCATGCCCCGTCTGTCTCTCCCCTCCCGCCCACCCCGCGCTCACACCCTGTGTGTCTCTCCCCTCCCGCCCACCCCCGCTCATGCCCCGTGTTTCTCTACCTTCCCGCCCACCCCCGCTCATGCCCCATGTGTCTCTCCCCTCCCGCCCATCCCCGCTCATGCCCTTGTGTCTCTCCCCTCCCGCCCACCCCCGCTCATGCCCCGTGTGTCTCTCCCCTCCCGCTCATGCACCGTGTGTCTCTCCCCTCCCGCCCACCCCCGCTCATGCCCCATGTGTCTCTCCCCTCCCGCCCATCCCCGCTCATGCCCGTGTGTCTCTCCCCTACCGCCCACCCCCGCTCATGCCCCGTGTGTCTCTCCCCTCCTGCCCACCCCCGCTCATGCCCCGTGTGTCCCTCCCCTCCCGCCCACTCCCGCTCATGCCCCATGTGTCTCTCCCCTCCCGCCCATACCCACTCATGCCCGTGTGTCTCTCCCCTCCCGCCCACCCCCGCTCATGCCCCGTGTGTCTCTCCCCTCCAGCCCACCCCCGCTCATGCCCCGTGTGTCTCTCCCCTCCCGCTCACCCCCCGCTCATGCCCCGTGTGTCTCTCCTCCCGCCCACCCCCGCTCATGCCCCGTGTGTCTCTCCCCTCCCGCCCACCCCCGCTCATGCCCCGTGTGTCTCTCCCCTCCCGCCCACCCCCGCTCATGCCCCGTGTGTCTCTCCCCTCCCGCCCACCCCCCTGCTCATGCCCCGTGTGTCTCTCATCTCCCGCCCACCCCCGCTCATGCCCCGTGTGTCTCTCCCCTCCCGCCCACCCCGCGCTCACGCCCTGTGTGTCTCTCCCCTCCAGCCCACCCCCGCTCATGCCCCGTGTTTCTCTACCTTCCCGCCCACCCCCGCTCATGCCCCATGTGTCTCTCCCCTCCCACCCATCCCCGCTCATGCCCGTGTGTCTCTCCCCTCCCGCCCACCCCCGCTCATGCCCCGTGTGTCTCTACCCTCACGCCCACCCCCGCTCATGCCCCGTGTGTCTCTCCCCTGCCGCCCACCCCCGCTCATGCCCCGTGTGGTGTGTCTCTCCCCTCCCGCCCACTCCCGCTCATGCCCCGTGTGTCTCTCCCCTCCCGCCCACCCCCGCTCATGCCCCGTGTGTCTCTCCCCTCCCGCCCACCCCCACTCATGTCCCGTGTGTCTCTCCCCTCCCGCCCACCCCCGCTCACGCCCCGTGTGTCTCTCCCCTCCCGCCCACCCCCGCTCATGCCCCGTGTGTCTCTCCCCTCCCGCCCACCCCCGCTCATGCCCCGTGCGTCTCTCCCCGACCGCCCACCCCCGCTCATGCCCCGTGTGTCTCTACCCTCCCGCCCACCCCCGCTCATGCCCCGTGCGTCTCTCACCCTCCTGCCCACCCCCGCTCATGCCCCGTGTGTCTCTCCCCCTCCCGCCCACCCCCGCTCATGCCCCGTGTGTCTCTCTCCCTCCCGCCCACCCCCGCTCATGCCCCGTGTGTCTCTCTCCCCTCCCGCCCACCCCCTGCTCATGCCTCGTGTCTCTCTCCTTCCCCCACCCCCCGCTCATGCCTCGTGTCTCTCTCCCTCCCCCCACCCCGCTCATGCCCCATGTGTCGCTCCCCCTCCCGCCCACCCCCTGCTCAAGCCCCATGTGTCTCTCTCCCTCCCCCCACCCCCCGTTCATGCCCCGTGTGTCTCTCTCCCTCCCCCCCACCCCTGCTCATGCCCCGTGTGTCTCTCTCCCTCCCCCCAACCCCCGCTCATGCCCCGTGTGTCTCTCTCCCTCCCCCCACCCCCCGCTCATGCCCCGTGTGTCTCTCTCCCCTTCCCCCCACCCCCGCTCATGCCCCGTGTGTCTCTCTCCCCTTCCCGCCACCCCCCGCTCATGCCCCGTGTGTCTCTCTCCCTCCCCCCCACACCCGCTCATGCCCCGTGTGTCTCTCGCCCTCCCCCCACCCCCGCTCATGCCACGTGTGTCTCTCCCCCTCCTGCCCACCCCCCGCTCATGCCCTGTGTCTCTCTCCCCTTCCCCCCACCCCCCGCTCATGCCCCGTGTGTCTCTCTCCCTCACCCCCACCCCCGCTCATGCCCCGTGTGTCTCTCTCCCTCCCCTCCACCCCCGTTCATGACCCGTGTGTCTCTCTCCCCTTCCCCCCACCCCCCGCTCATGCCCCTTTTGTCTCTCCACCCTCCCCCCCACCCCCGCTCATGCCCCGTGTGTCTCTCCCTCCCCCCACCCCCGCTCATGACCCGTGTGTCCCTCCCCCTCCCGCCCACCCCCGCTCATGCCCCGTGGGTCTCTCCCCCTCCCGCCCACCCCCCGCTCATGCCCCGTGTGTCTCTCTACCCATCCCCCCCTGCTCATGCCCCGTGTGTCTCTCATCCTCCCTCCCACCCCCGCTCATGCCCCGTGTGTCTCTCCCCCTCCCGCCCTTCCCCCGCTCATGCCCCGTGTGTCTCTCACCCTCCCGCCCACCCCCCGCTCATGCCCCGGGTGTCTCTCTCCCTCCCCCCCACCCCCGCTCATGCCCCGTGTGTCTCTCTCCCTCCCCTCCACCCCCGCTCATGCCCCGTGTCTCTCTATCCTCCCGCCCACCCCCGCTCATGCCCCGTGTGTCTCTCCCCCTCCCGCCCACCCCCGGCTCATGCCCCGTGTGTCTCTCTCCCTCCCCCCACCCCCGCTCATGCCCCGTGTCTCTCCCCTTCCCCCATCCCCCGCTCATGCCCCGTGTGTCTCTCTCCCTCCCCCCCACCCCCGCTCATGCCCCGTGTATCTCTCCCCCTCCCGCCCACCCTCCACTCATGCCCCGTGCCTCTCTCCCCTTCCCCCACCCCCCGCTCATGCCCCGTGTATCTCTCCCCCTCCCGCCCACCCCCCACTCATGCCCCGTGCCTCTCTCCCCTTCCCCCACCCCCCGCTCATGCCCCGTGTGTCTCTCTCCCTTCCCCCCACCCCCGCTCATGCCCCGTGTGTCTCTCCCCCTCCCGCCCACCCCCCGCTCATGCCCCGTGTGTCTCTCCCACTCCCACCCACCCCCCGCTCATGCCCCGTGTGTCTCTCCCCCTCCCGCCCACCCACCGCTCATGCCCCGTGTGTCTCTCCCCCTCCCGCCCACCCCCCGCTCATGCCCCGTGTGTCTTCTCTCCCCCTCCCGCCCACCCCCCGCTCATGCCCCGTGTGTCTCTCTCCCTCCCCCCCACCCCCCGCTCATGGCCTGTGTGTCTCTCTCCCTCCCCCCACCCCCGCTCATGCCCCGTGTGTCTCTCCCCCTCCTGCCCACCCCCCGCTCATGCCCCGTGTGTCTCTCTCCCTCCCCCCACCCCCCGCTCATGCCCCGTGTCTCTCTCCCTCCCCCACCCCCGCTCATGCCCCGTGTGTCTCTCTCCCCTTCCCCCCACCCCCCGCTCATGCCCCGTGTCTGTCTTCTGTTCCCCCCGCTCATGCCCAGTGTCTGTCTCCTGTTCTCCCCACCCCCCGCTCATGCCCCGTATCTGTCTCCTGTTCCCCTCATGTGCCGTGTCTGTCTCCTGTTGCCCCCCACACCCTCCGCTCATGCCCCGTGTCTGTCTCCTGTTCTCCCCACCCCCGCTCATGCCCCGTGTCTGTGTCCTGTTCCCCCCACCCCCCGCTCGTGCCCCGTGTCTATCTCCTGTTGCCCCCCAACCCCCCGCTCATGCCCCGTGTCTTGTCTCCTGTTCCCCCCACCCGCTCATGCCCCGTGTCTTGTCTCCTGTTCCCCCCACCCGCTCATGCCCTGTGTCTCTCTCTTGTTGCCCCCCACCCCCCGCTCATGCCCCATGTCTGTCTCCTGTTCTCCCCACATCCCGCTCATGCCCCGTGTCTGTCTCCTGTTCCTCCCACCCCCCGCTCATGCCCCGTGTCTCTCTCGTGTTGCCCCCCACCCCCGCTCATGCCCCATGTCTGTCTCCTGTACCCCCCCACCCCCCGCTCATGCCCCGTGTCTGTTTCCTGTTCCCCCACCCACTCATGCCCCGTGTCTCTCTCCTGTTGCCCCCACCCGCTCATGCCCCGTGTCTCTCTCCTGTTGCCCACCACCCACTCATGCCCCGTGTCTGTCTCCTGTTCCCCCCTCCCGCTCATGCCCCGTGTCTCTCTCCTGTTGCCCACCACCCCCCGCTCATGCCCCGTGTCTGTCTCCTGTACCCCCTACCCCCCGCTCATGCCCCGTGTCTCTCTCCTGTTGCCCCCCACCCCCTGCTCATGCCCCGTGTCTGTCTCCTGTACCCCCCACCCCCCGCTCATGCCCCGTGTCTCTCTCCTGTTGCCCCCCACCCCCCGCTCATGCCCCGTGTCTGTCTTCTGTTCCCCCACCCCCATTCATGCCCCGTGTCTGTCTCCTGTTCCCCCCACCCCCCGCTCATGCCCCGTGTCTGTCTCCTGTTGCCCCCACCCATGCCCTGTGTCTGTCTCCTGTTGCCCCCCACCCCCCGCTCATGCCCCGTGTCTGTCTCCTGTTGCCCCCCACCCCCCGCTCATGCCCCGTGTCTGTCTCCTGTTCTCCCCACCCCCCCGCTCATGCCCCATATCTGTCTCCTGTTCCCCCCACCCCCCGCTCATGCCCCATGTGTCTCTCCCCTCCCGCCCACCCCCCGCTCATGCCCTGTGTGTCTCTCCTCCCGCCCACCCCCGCTCATGCCCCGTGTGTCTCTCCCCTCCCGCCCACTCCCCGCTCATGTCCCGTGTGTCTTTCCCCGCCCGCCCACCCCCGCTCATGCCCCGTGTGTCTCTCCCCTCCCGCCCACCCCCCTGCTCATGCCCCATGTGTCTCTCCCCTCCAGCCCACCCCCCGCTCATGCCCCGTCTGTCTCTCCCCTCCCGCCCACCCCGCGCTCACACCCTGTGTGTCTCTCCCCTCCCGCCCACCCCCGCTCATGCCCCGTGTTTCTCTACCTTCCCGCCCACCCCCGCTCATGCCCCATGTGTCTCTCCCCTCCCGCCCATCCCCGCTCATGCCCTTGTGTCTCTCCCCTCCCGCCCACCCCCGCTCATGCCCCGTGTGTCTCTCCCCTCCCGCTCATGCACCGTGTGTCTCTCCCCTCCCGCCCACCCCCGCTCATGCCCCATGTGTCTCTCCCCTCCCGCCCATCCCCGCTCATGCCCGTGTGTCTCTCCCCTACCGCCCACCCCCGCTCATGCCCCGTGTGTCTCTCCCCTCCTGCCCACCCCCGCTCATGCCCCGTGTGTCCCTCCCCTCCCGCCCACTCCCGCTCATGCCCCATGTGTCTCTCCCCTCCCGCCCATACCCACTCATGCCCGTGTGTCTCTCCCCTCCCGCCCACCCCCGCTCATGCCCCGTGTGTCTCTCCCCTCCAGCCCACCCCCGCTCATGCCCCGTGTGTCTCTCCCCTCCCGCTCACCCCCCGCTCATGCCCCGTGTGTCTCTCCTCCCGCCCACCCCCCGCTCATGCCCCGTGTGTCTCTCCCCTCCCGCCCACCCCCGCTCATGCCCCGTGTGTCTCTCCCCTCCCGCCCACCCCCGCTCATGCCCCGTGTGTCTCTCCCCTCCCGCCCACCCCCCTGCTCATGCCCCGTGTGTCTCTCATCTCCCGCCCACCCCCGCTCATGCCCCGTGTGTCTCTCCCCTCCCGCCCACCCCGCGCTCACGCCCTGTGTGTCTCTCCCCTCCAGCCCACCCCCGCTCATGCCCCGTGTTTCTCTACCTTCCCGCCCACCCCCGCTCATGCCCCATGTGTCTCTCCCCTCCCACCCATCCCCGCTCATGCCCGTGTGTCTCTCCCCTCCCGCCCACCCCCGCTCATGCCCCGTGTGTCTCTACCCTCACGCCCACCCCCGCTCATGCCCCGTGTGTCTCTCCCCTGCCGCCCACCCCCGCTCATGCCCCGTGTGGTGTGTCTCTCCCCTCCCCCCCACTCCCGCTCATGCCCCGTGTGTCTCTCCCCTCCCGCCCACCCCCGCTCATGCCCCGTGTGTCTCTCCCCTCCCGCCCACCCCCACTCATGTCCCGTGTGTCTCTCCCCTCCCGCCCACCCCCGCTCACGCCCCGTGTGTCTCTCCCCTCCCGCCCACCCCCGCTCATGCCCCGTGTGTCTCTCCCCTCCCGCCCACCCCCGCTCATGCCCCGTGTGTCTCTCCCCGACCGCCCACCCCCGCTCATGCCCCGTGTGTCTCTCCCCTCCCGCCCACCCCCGCTCATGCCCCGTGCGTCTCTCACCCTCCTGCCCACCCCCGCTCATGCCCCGTGTGTCTCTCCCCCTCCCGCCCACCCCCGCTCATGCCCCGTGTGTCTCTCTCCCTCCCGCCCACCCCCGCTCATGCCTCGTGTCTCTCTCCTTCCCCCACCCCCCGCTCATGCCTCGTGTCTCTCTCCCTCCCCCCACCCCGCTCATGCCCCATGTGTCGCTCCCCCTCCCGCCCACCCCCTGCTCAAGCCCCATGTGTCTCTCTCCCTCCCCCCACCCCCCGTTCATGCCCCGTGTGTCTCTCTCCCTCCTCCCCACGCCCCGCTCAGGCCCCGTGTGTCTCTCTCCCTCCCCCCACCCCCCGCTCATGCCCCGTGTGTCTCTCCCCCTCCCTCCCACCCCCGCTCATGCCCCGTGTGTCTCTCCCCCTCCCGCCAACCCCCCGCTCATGCCCCGTGTGTCTCTCTCCCTCCCCCCACCCCCGCTCATGCCCCGTGTGTCTCTCTCCCCTTCCCCCCACCCCCCGCTCATGCCCCGTGTCTGTCTTTTGTTCCCCCCGCTCATGCCCCGTGTCTGTCTCCTGTTCTCCCCACCCCCCGCTCATGCCCCGTATCTGTCTCCTGTTCCCCTCATGTGCCGTGTCTGTCTCCTGTTGCCCCCCACGCCCCCCGCTCATGCCCCGTGTCTATCTCCTGTTGCTCACCACCCCCCGCTCATGCCCTGTGTCTTGTCTCCTGTTCCCCTCACCCGCTCATACCCCGTGTCTCTCTCTTGTTGCCCCCTCTCCCCCGCTCATTCCCCGTGTCTGTCTCCTGTTCTCCCCACCCCCCGCTCATGCCCTGTGTCTGTCTCCTGTTACTCCCACCCCCCGCTCATGCCCCGTGTCTGTCTCCTGTTGCCCCCCACGCCCCCGCTCATGCCCGTGTCTGTTCTCCCCACCCCCCGCTCATGCCCCGTGTCTGTTGTTCCCCCCACCCCCCGCTCATGCCCCGTGTCTGTCTCCTGTTCCCCCCAACCCCCGCTCATGCCCCGTGTCTCTCCTGTTGCGCCCCACCCCCCGCTCATCCGTGTCTGTCTCCTGTTTTCCCCAATCCCGCTCATGCCCAGTGTCTGTCTCCTGTTGCCCCCCGCTCATGCCCCGTGTCTGTCTCCTGTTGCCCCCCGCTCATGCCCCGTGTCTGTCTCCTGTTGCCCCCCACCCCCAGCTCATGCCCCGTGTCTGTCTCCTGTGACCCCCCAGCCCCCCGCTCATGACCCTTGTCTGTCTCTGTAGTTCCCCCCACCCCCGCTCATGCCCCGTCTCTGTCTCCTGTTCCCCCACCCCCCGCTCATGCCCCGTGTCTCTCTTTCCTGTTGCCCCCCACCCTGCTCATGCCCCGTGTCTGTCTCCTGTACCCCCCACCCCCCGCTCATGCCCCGTGTCTGTCTCCTGTTCCCCCCACCCGCTCATGCCCCGTGTCTCTCTCCTGTTGCCCTCCACCCCCCGCTCATGCCCCGTGTCTGTCTCCTGTACCCCCATCCCCCCGCTCATGCCCCGTGTCTCTCTCCTGTTGCCCCCACCCCCTGCTCATGCCCCGTGTCTGTCTCCTGTACCTCCCCACCCCCGCTCATGCCCTGTGTCTCTCTCCTGTTGCCCCTCACCCCCCGCTCATGCCCCGTGTCTGTCTTCTGTTCCCCCACCCATGCCCCATTTCTGTCTCCTGTTCCCCCCACCCCCCGCTCATGCCCCGTGTCTGTCTCCTGTTGCCCCCCACCCATGTCCTGTGTCTGTCTCCTGTAACCCCCCACTCCGCGCTCATGCCCTGTGTCTCTCTCCTGTTGCCCCCCACTCCCCTGCTAAAGCCCAGTGTCTGTCTCCTGTACCTCCCCACCCCCCGCTCATGCCCCGTGTCTGTCTCCTGTTCCCCCCATCCGCTCATGCCCCGTGTCTCTCTCCTGTTGCCCCGTCGCTCATGCCCCGTGTCTGTCTCCTGTTCCCCCCACCCGCTCATGCCCTGTGTCTCTCTCCTGTTGCCCACCACCCCCCTGCTCATGCCCCGTATCTGTCTCCTGTACCCCCATCCCCCCGCTCATGCCCCGTGTCTCTCTCCTGTTGCCCCCACTCCCTGCTCATGCCCCGTGTCTGTCTCCTGTACCTCCCCACCCCCGCTCATGCCCTGTGTCTCGTCTCTCTCCTGTTGCCCCTCACCCCCCGCTCATGCCCCATGTCTGTCTTCTGTTCCCCCCACCCATGTCCTGTGTCTGTCTCCTGTACCCCCCCACTCCGCGCTCATGCCCTGTGTCTCTCTCCTGTTGCCCCCCACCCCCCCGCTCATGCCCCGTGTCTGTCTCCTGTTTCCCCCCACCCCCCCCCGCTCATGCCCCGTGTCTGTCTCCTTTTGACCCCACCCCCGCTCATGCCCCGTATCTGTCTCCTGTTCCCCCATCCCCCGCTCATGCCCCGTGGCTGTCTCCTGTTCTCCCCACCCCCCGCTCATGCCCCGTGTCTGTCTCCTGTTGGCCCCACCACCCGCTCATGCCCCGTGTCTGTCTCCTGTTGCCCCCACCCCCCGCTCTTGCCCCGTGTCTCCCTTGTGTTCCCCCCACCCCCCGCTCATGCCCTGTGTTTCCCTCGTGTTACCCCCCACCCCCCCGCTCATGCCCCGTGTCTCCCTCGTGTTCCCCCCACCCCCCGCTCATGCCCCTTGTCTCTCTCCTTTCCCCCCCACCCCCGCTCATGTCCCATGTGAGCCCTGTACCTCCCCGCTCATGCCCCGTGTCCCCCTCATGTTCCTCCCCACCCCCGGCTCATACCCTGTGTCTCCCTCATGTTCCTCCCCACCCGCCGCTCATGCCCCGTGTCTCTCTCGTGTTCCCCCCACCACCGCTCATGCCCCGTGTTTCCTTCCTTTTCCCCCACCCCCTGCTCATGCCCCGTTTGTACCCTGTTCCCTCTCACCCCCCGCTCATGCCCATGTGTCTCCCCTGTGTCCCCCCCACCCCCCCGCTCATGCCCTGTTGTGTTCTTTATACACCCCGCCTTCCCTTTCCATGGTGGCCATCTTGGTAAAACATTTTCCTTCCTACACCGGGACGCCACAGGCGTCCCGGTGTAGGAAGGAAAATCTTTTTGTTTTTTTTACCACCCGGCGTTCCCACTTTGAGGACATAAGATGTTAGTGGTCTTCATCTATTGAAAAGGATGTTATGGTGACGTTGCACTAATAAAAACCTATGAAATTCAATGAAAAACTTCGTTAAAGGGACGTTATGGTTAAGTTGCGCTACTAAAAACCTATGAAATTCATTGAAAAAACTTTGTCAAAGGGACGTTATGGTTCCAAGTAAAACTGAAAAACCCTTGAAATTCGCCAGTTATGGTAAGCTAAGCAACCATAACTCGCGCCACCACCGTGCACTGCTAAGACTAACACCCAGGACATCAAAGATCATCACATGTCTGGCTCACTCTTTTTTCTTTACTGACATATCTAGGCAACAGTCAGAAACAACATTTTTTATTTTATTTGTAGATGTATCCTTCAAGTAGGTTCTTACAGTAATTCCCTTAGAGTCCAGTCACATCATATGAAACATATACATACGGGAAGACACAAGCTTGAAAGACAGCAATCCTTTTTGTGCATATAGATAATCAATAGACTTATGAGCACTTTCTGATAGTTCTGTTGTTTTTTTTTTTATGGCTGTACTTTCCCTGTATATGGTCATATTTGTATACATTGTACTCACACTACTTTCCTTAGGGTCCAATCACATCAAATGATACATATACCTAGGGTAAATAGCAGCTTTGAAACAGAGCAATCATTTATTTGCATGAAAATAATCAGTTAAATTATGAATTGTTTCTGCTACTACTTGTGCTTTTTTGCTGCTAACTTCACTTTCCCTGTATATACCCATATTGGTATGTGTTATTGTGTCTTTGTGTTTTTGTCTATAGTGATGCAATTATGTAATACATGTGTTTTATTAGCTACATATTACATATTTCACAGTACACAAAAATCTATTAAGAAAACAATTATCATTTAATTATTCAACATATTAACATTACGAATATTATACCTTCATCTTGTACACTGCACACAATGTTATGTTTCTGTATGAGTAGCTTAGTATACTAGATAGAACCCCATAATAGAATGCTATTTATATCAATGCATCGTTCAATGCACTAATTAGGGTATGATATTTATTGCAATGATCCTTGACACTTGTTTTGCAACATTATAACAAGAATCCCTTGTACACATATTTCATGAAAAGTACATATGCATGTGATGTCATCAGTGATGTCATCAATGACATTTGTGATGTCATCTTTGATGTCCTGGGTGTTAGTCTGAGCAGTGCACGGTGGTGGCGCGAGTTACGGTTGCTTAGCTTACCATAACTGGCGAATTTCAAGGGTTTTTCGGTTTTACTTGGAACCATAACGTCCCTTTGACAAAGTTTTTTCACTGAATTTCATAGGTTTTTAGTAGCGCAACTTAACCATAACGTCCCTTTAACAAAGTTTTTTCACTGAATATATATATATTTATAACTGCCTGCCCCCCTGCACTGCTGTCTGGGTCAAACGGCAGCCTAGGCAGCCCACAGCCACGAGGCACTTGAAGCGACCCTCTGCATAGCCCCTGCACGCCGAAGATATTAATCAGCTCCCAAATGTGCTGGCCCTTTAATGCGGCCGCACTGCCCCCTGGCTGCTCCAGGCGAGCACCACACTCTCGCACAGAGCTGCAGTCAACAGAAACTCATGTGCGGGCGTTCCCAATGACGTGCCGTGAAAGAAAAACCTGGGCCCGACGTGTAGTGCACTCAAACTTGACCCACATGCTAACCTTGGTGCTTGCTCACTGTATATTGTACCACCCCCTCCTTACTAACCTCAAATGTAGGCCTTTGTATAGCATTTCTGATTCTGCCTGTACACTCAGACCTTTGCATATAGGGCTATGCTACTTGTTATGTGACTGTGATTCCTGCTGCATTTATCGAAATTCGAATCTAGGTGTGCCTATAGCTAGTTTAAAAGTTCAGTGCTCAATGCTCAGGGCGCGCTTTATAACTGCGATTGCTATGAGTAGACACAACTCTGGTTCCTGCTGCATTTATTGAAATTCAAATCCAGATGTGCCTATAGTTAGACTAGTAAGCTGCTCAGGGTTGCTTTATACCTGTGATTGCTATAAATAGACACAACTGTGGATCTGGCTATACTTACTGAAATTTGAATCTAAGTATGCACATAGCCTAAGATTAGATAATCGTTCTGATAACTGTTTAGACAACTGTGGACTCTGTTGCATTATGTAAACTCAAGTAATTGCTTAAATTGAACCGGGTGTTAACACATCTGAGGTCTGCTACTCTATTTGTCCAATACGCTCAGTCCATTCAGACCACTCACTTAGACACAGACCCACTGTACATCACATCCTACACCATGTACCTGATACTGTCCAACTTAGTACACTTGTGCACCTTACTCACATTAGTGTTATTCTATACAATGTCTTCATCAGGAGTTATAACAAACACCTTCAAAAACCACCTACCGCCTCCTAAACCAGTCAGCCATCAGAATATTCTACCACACTAAACTACACCTTGTAACATAGCTCTTAGAAATGTTAGACTACGGGCACGACTACCCAGAATTTTTGATCCTCTTATCAGATATGAGACCAACACATTCCGAACAAAAACTGCCCCCGAACCCACACCTAAATCTAACTACTATAATTACAACAGCCATAATAACCCACAAGTAAAAAGAGATAGAATGATTAGCCGTCTAACAGGCCCAATATGAACTACCTCACCTCCTCCAGTCAAGTCTATACCTAAACTCAAAGGCGCCTTAATAAATGCCAGATCACTAGTCGCCCACGCTATAGAAATATCTGAAGCCATCTCTACTGAAGATTATGATTTCTTAGCTATCACTGAATCTTGGCTCCATGAGGCATCAGGCCCAGCACTGTCCTTAGCCGTTCCAAACAACTATACTATCCTCAGAGTGGATAGATGTGAAGCTCGAGGCGGCGGCCTAGCCATTATTGCCAAAACTAAGCTCGGCATGAGACTCCTTCACCTGTCGCTGAATCCTGTGAAATAATGTCCATTAAAATACCCACAGCCAACTCCCAAACATTGAACATCCACTTGTTATATAGACCCCCTGGTCCTATCAAGACTTTCATAGAAGACCTATCCACTATTCTTTCAGAAAACCTAAAAGATACATCTCAAACATTACTGCTTGGCGACCTTAATATTGGTTTCAATGACATCAATGACCTGCAAGCCACAGCAGCATCTGACATTCTGACAGAACTGGGCTTCACCCAAAGAGTGAATGATCCAATTCACAACAAAGGGAAAATTCTAGATTGGGTTGCTGACCATAACTGCAACATCTCTACCCTAACTATTTCACCCCAAATCTGGACAGACCACCACCTGATATCCTTTACATTAGATACTAAAACTCCTACCCCACAAAAACTCTTTGCGCCACCTATACTTACCAGAAATAAAAAAAAAAATATGACAGTAGACAAACTACTCCCTGGTATCTTGCTTACCCTCAACGCTTTACCTGATAATTTAGATCCTAACTTCCTAGTTGAAGAATACAACAAATTATGAACAAAACTCTTGATAACATTGCCCCTTTAAAACTCAGAAATAGTAAACCTCATAGTCATCTGAACAACTGGTTCATCCCCCACCTAAAAAACCTCAGACTAGAAAAAATAAAATGTGAAAATACCTGGAAACTTCACCCTACTCCAGAAAACAAACTGAAATTAATCAACATTTCATCTCAATATAAGAAAGAGATCCTCTCGGCAAAACAAGAGACCTATAACAATAGAATTACACAAGCAAACTCTAGCATGAAAGAGCTGTTCTCCATACTCAGAGAACTTGAAAACCCCATAACAGCTCATGATAACTGTGTCAAAGACAAAAGATGGTGCTCTGAAATCCAGCATGCGCTAGCGGAAAAAGTCCTAAACCTTCAAAAGAAAATAGAATTAAAGAAAGAGTCATTAGCCACCGCTTCACTGCCTAAAACCACAGCACCTTCCAAAACCAAACCTTACACCCAATTTCACTTCTCTAAAGTCTCCATAATAGAGGTTGAGAAAGTAATACTTGGACTCAAACCCTCCAACTGCAAATTGATTAAAGATGCCGCTAGGGATCTAGCACCATTTATCACTAAGATGATCAATGCCTCCTTCACCACTGGCACCATTCCCAGCAACCTAAAGGAATCATGGGTACTACCACTCCTCAAAAGGCAAACTTTAGACCCGGCTATACCTACCAATTATAGACCGATTACAACTGTGCCGTTCTTGCTGAAGATTCTGGATAAGGTGGCATATATCCAAATCCAGAACTTCCTAGAATTTAACCAGCTATTAGGCTCTCGTCAATCCGGCTTCCGTCCCCTACATGGCACCGAAACCGCACTTATTGATCTTAAAGCCCAAATAGATAAACTAAGAGACAATGGAAACCCCACATTACTTCTCCTACTAGACCTATCTACGGCGTTCAACCTAGTGGATCATATAGTCTTATGCAACCACTTGGATTCAGTAGCCCACTTCTCCAGTGAGGCAATAGCATGGATTCAATCATTTCTCAGTGACCGTACCATGAGGGTCTTCTCACCATCTGCAGCTGCTGACCCTATCCCCATCACTTGTGGAGTGCCACAGGGCTCATGTGTTTCACCAACATTATATAATATCTTCACTAAGCCCCTGTTGGATGACTTGGACCATCTGGGTATCACCTACACTAATTATGCAGATGATACCCAGATCCTCCTCCCACTCACCGGGGACTATAGCGAGGATCTAGCAATGGTGAACAGAATCTACAGCATCTTTCAGGCATGGATGGCCACCCTTGGTCCCTGCGTGAACAATGATAAAACAGAGCTTCTCATCTTGTGCACTACACCCCTTCTCAACAGACTAGGCGTGAGCTACTCTTCCTTCATTATCGATGAGACCCTTATTCAAGTAGCTAAGGAAGTAAAAATGCTAGGTCTATACTTAGACTCTACTCTATCATTCACCAAACAGATAAATACTCTAGCCTCAGCAACAGCTTATACATGCAAACTTATTAGAGTAGGCAAACAATTCTTATCCCCGAACAGTTGCATGACCTTAGCCAGAGCCTTGATTATTTCCAAACTAGATTCCTGCAATGCCCTTTACATTGGAGCGACCAAATCCACTATCAACAAATACAGATAGAGCAAAATAATGCTCTTCGAGCCGCACTGAATATTCCTAAGAGAGAACATATCTCTGAAACAAGAAGGAAGCACAAATGGCTTCCAACCTACGAGAAAATTAGTCTTAAAACCGCTTCCCTCACATACAAATGTCTAAATAACAAAGCCCCACAATACCTAGCAGACAGATTCTCTAGAACAGCATCTTCCAGACTAACAAGACTAGCAAACACCAATCGCCTTCAGGTACCCCGATTCAAACTCTCCACCATTGGAGGCTCCAGCTTCCCTGTCAAAGCAGCCCAACTGTGGAACAAGCTATCCACTACATCGAGAATGGAACAATCATTCACCAAATTCAGGCAAAATTTGATCAGTTGGTTAATAGAGACAAATGACAAATGAATACACAAATCTGTTCTTGTTTGTATATACTTCTGATCCTGCTTACAACTGTTATTCCCATATTGTTCATTTAAATTGTTGGATTGTTTAATCTTTGCTCACTACTGACACTTTGTAACCTGTAACCTTTGCACCAAGCTGTACCTTTTCTTACCCTCTTGCGCCCTTATACCCTCGGGTCTGGTGCGCATAATAAACACTAAACAAACAAACAAAAGACCTTTCCCCCGCGCCCTGGTGAAAATGACAGCGCAGACGGACCTCACTCCGCCCGCCCAACACGGGACCCGAGGCGCACTGGCGCCCTCCATGAGCCCTCCACCAAAAACATCCCCACAGACAACATGGACCACGCTCCCCACCCAACTGCAGCATATGCCGTGCCTGCGGCGGAGGACCCGGCACGGTAAGTGGGGGGGTATTTTATCTACTGTACCCCGACTATGTCAGTTTAACTATATTGAATAACATCTATCACATCCCGCCCATTAACTCCCCACACTCAGGGTCATCTTGAGAACTGTTGGGGCCCTGGGCACGGACATCTTTGGGCCACCCCCCACCAAACCAAATGAAGTGATCGAGAACATCTGATCTGCACCCCCCTGCCGCAATTACAACACATAGTTTGATATGCTGCCTCATTAAAAATAAGGATATTTACTCCCTTTAAGTCCCCTTACCCTCTTCATTCTTGCTCTAATTAGACTGATAAACAAGTATCATTAGAAGGCCAACATTATCAGTCTACAAAGAGGTTACTTCTGTTCTAGCATAGATACAGGAGACTTTTTATCAATAGAATCCAGGAAGGTATGCAGCCTGTAGTATGAATGTAGGACTGTATGTAAAAGGTACATGTAACCCAGAATAGACATAGAACTTACATTTGCTGCCTCACAGAATGCAAACGTGCTCAAGCATGGATAGAGCAGACCAATTGGTAGGAAGGAGAACGCTACACATACCATAGCATGGACAGTGGATGCAGATTACAAGGTACCAGGAAGGTGCCAGTATGCAGACAGATTGAGATTATAAATGGGACATGGTTTTCAAATGGTGTTGCCATTAGAGATGAAAAGAATAAAGTGTCTGTGGTGTGCAATATATCAATGCTCACTATTATAGTGGAAACAACACTATAGCCAGTGAAACCATGAGTGAGGCTGTTTTGAAGATCATACCCTGAGAATAAAATCTCTCTGAAGGGCTGACAATTTTAAAAGGTTTAGGGATTGGCAATTTCGAGAGGCTAGGCAATACAAGATTAAAATAGATGCCCAGCATTACACAAACTGGTTAAGGGATGAATCTGGGATTTGTGCCAACTCTGCAATTTTTGCATGTGAACACTTTAATTACCAGTTCTTACCATGAACTATAATAATCTCATTTTATAAAACTGACTTGGAAAGTACACCAATCATATTACCAAACGTGACAATTTTTAAAAACAAAATATTATAGAAGGGTGTAACACAGAATGATTTTAGCTTCATTCTCTCCATCATCGAGAGACGTATATAAGTACCAGCAAACCAATCAGTGTGATTTAACAGATTTAATCTGGGTTGGTCTTTTGTATTTTAAAGCTTTATATACTTCCAAAACAGTGGCTTGTCAAATTATCATTTATAAACGTGCAGAAAAACCTTTGACTTTTACAAAAATGCAAAGCTTTTTTTTGTGTCAAACGAGGAGACTTTAAAATATGCTTGCCCGCGTCCTTCACCATCTGGACTGCTCCCTTCTGTCTACCACCCCTTCCACTCAAATGGCCTACATAAGAAGATAGATCAAGTAATGGGCTAAACGATGCCACCAGCATATGAGGAGGCAAACTTCACAGAAGACAGTAGAGTAATGTACGAGATATTAGATGATTGATCAGGATCACTGTATTGTCTGCTGGCAAAGCCAAGCTACAAGTATGAATACTTTAGTTCCAAATTCTGATACTTCTTCATCTCTTGGAGTAACAGTTTATGCTCATTGTTGGAGGCGATTGCCTAGGTTTTACAACACCCCATCTGAACAAACCAGTTTCTAGACCTTCACCATAAGGATGACATGTTCATTTTTATAGCAACCCCTATCTGGTACAGGTATATTGCTGATAATAGCACCTGTTGTGCTGCAAGACCAAGTACATATGCAGGCAGGTTTATAAACTTCAAACATAGGAAAGGCTCAGCCAGCCTTACAGGAATGTGCTATTCTAATCTTGCATAGGAACACATCACTGCAATGAGTGCTTAACAAACTGAGCTAACTTCTGAACCATTGTGGAACTCAATTTACCAGTATGCATTTCAAATTTGGCTATTGCACATGATCAACATAATTCCCACAGGAAGGAAAGAATGCTACAGGAGTTGTGCCGCAAGGAACACACAAACTATATATACTACAGTGAACACAAACATTACATGATGAATTGATCGAGGCAGAATGTACTTGCCAAGAGTCTCAGCACCATGCAATACAATATCCTGATGTTCGCTATTTAAGTCTGGTGAACAAAGGACTCTTACTTCTTTAGATCAGGTAGCTTTGTGGGGACCCCTCCAAGGTGGGGCCCCTAGGCAAGTGCCCCTTTTGCCCTCCCATAAAAACATCTCTGCCCACACTATTACCCAATTGTCTCCTACCACAGCTCTCTGCCTGACAAGGCCCCACGCAGGGAAGGCTCGGGAGCAGCAACCCGGGACAAATGCTCGTCCCAACTCACGCTTGCTCCCGAACCTTCCCTGCCCCCTATATAATCCCTGAGGCGCTCTGCAAGCAGCCAAGCTCGCTGGCCTGTGCAGCGCCCAAAATTACCCTGGGGAAACGCTTTGCGTTCCCTCCAGGTCCCCCCTTCCCTCTTAACCCCCTGAGAAGGCGCACTATTAGCCACTGTTTGCGCTAGGAGGCGTCACGCCATGGAGCCCTCCATCGGCCAAGCTCCAAGTCCTCTCGCTGCCTAAAAATAACAGTCCATATAAGACAGTATTTACAGAAGGCCGTTTGACTGAGGCAGAGTCAAGCAAAGTCAGGAGTACCTTATATGTGACTGATAGTGCCGCAGCTGTGACTGATAGTGCCGCAGCGCTGAAATCGGCCTGTTAGTGTTAGGAAACGCACCACAGCCTGTTAATATTCCTTCATCAAGAGGACGGTGAGTAATCTTTAGGTCTAAGGTTTCAGTGCTGGAGACGGCTTGTTAGGCTAATGTGCTTGCTGCTGAAATATGCATTTAACCTGCATTTTCCAAGTCTTAATTCTAAAACTAATCATCCCTCTTCTAAACAGGGCGCAGTATCCAACCTTTAAAATGCAGACCTGGCAACAGCATCACTTATCAGCAGGCCTGTTATACTCTTAATGGCACAATACCAGGGACGTCATTTCACCAAAATGCCAAATGGTGATGCCATTTGACCCCACCCCAAAGTGACATCACAGGAAGTGATGGAACATGACCTTTCACCCCTTGACAAAACAGGAAGTGGCATCACATAGCATTGTTCCTAAGTACACTACGAAACATGGTAGATATCACTATAATATGATAAACATTTCATACAAGAATGGATCACCATGTGTATCTATGTATCGTTAATATCAGTGTGTATAGGCCCATATTACCAAATTACTGTGAATGAAGCAGACGTCCAAGGCCAAATGATAATGACATGTTATTTTAGAGCACTTACGCTAGAGCTATAGAGCAAATATACATACAAGAACTCCCAACCTGTGTTGGTACTCATTTATCGACCTCAGAAGTATGAGAGGCTTAGTTGAGGTGTTTAAGAACAGACGAAATCAGTGACTCTCCCCCTGAAGTGTGCCTGAAATAAACTTTGAATGAGTCTAGCAATTATTGTACAGAATTCTAGAAAGACAAATTATTTATATGTCCTATGCTTTCTTATGTAGGGTCACTGCTCAAAGTGTTACACTTCTGGAACACCCTGTTTTCTAAAGAGGCCTGAACAAGAAAGACAGCCACTCCCGAAACAAAGATCCACATGGCACTGGCCACAGCCCAGGAGCTTACATAAACAAAAAATTAACCCCCACCACGCTTTTTTAGGGGTAGCAAGGGAGACCACAGGGGCAGCAAGGGAGACATCAGGGGTCGCTGCACAATACAAGCGTTTCTCCGCAGGGTTGTCATAAAGTATTGATGATAGGATGCCTGAAGTTCTCAAAAGACTTGTTATACTTTTAATGTCATAATGCCAACACCTGCTGGTAGTCTCAGCAGAGAAACTAAGAAATGAATGGGCATAGAGCCTCAACTCCCCTCATACCAACTTTAGCAACGTAAAGTGGGAGTTGGGCTGTCAGTGGTAGACCATGCTAGAATGCTACATTGGATGTGTGGGGCTTCAAGTCACAGAGTTCTTAATCCAGCGCCTTTTCATCACCTCATCCTCTCCAATGTTAGCACGCGCCAGGCACTAGCTCAGACATGTCAGGCTTTCCATGGCAGTGGCATAAACCTTTTTTGAATCCTTCTTTAGACCCTAGTAGAGCTGGGGCAGAGCCAGTGGAAGGTCAGGTAGGCGTTACACATGCGCAACAAGGATTTAGCTTAATGGGGTTTCCGGAATCATCAGCTTGTTGGGAGAAGAAGCTCAGCTTTTCTTTAATAATTCTATTTATTTCCATTTTAAAAGCAAACCGTAGAGGAAATTAGGCAAATATAGTTATATATATATATTCACTGAAAAACCTTAGTTAAGGCAAAGTTAAGTTGTGCAGATTTTACGCAACAAAACCCTTGAAATTAAGCAGATGTGTGAAGTCATGACCAGCCTAACTTGGCAAGCTCCCGTTGAAGTCCCCCATAATGCCATTTTCTATGTCATTGTGGATCCTTTCTCTTATAATCTATATGTTTTAACGGTTTTATAACACGACACACTCCAGCCACGGACTCCTTCCTCTGACAATGAATGTGGTGCACAGTAAAAATGCTTTCTATCTTTAATCAACCACGGGTTCTTTTATTTGAGTAGGCCCTGAACCCGTCCCGCACCCAACCTTCACAAACACCCCGTGTCACAGTGGACGAGGAACCAGGCTTGTGTGTATCAATATGATATATTTTAATCTTATGGTTCAATGAAAATAAAAGTGGCAGAATGAAAATTCGTTTTTACATGGGACTTGTGATGACAGGCAGTCAAGAAAAAGGCTTAGCTGTAAAAATCGGAAATCGGTTTCAAGGAGAAGGACAGAGGCACATAACGGATAAGATGCTGGCAGGGATGGTTCTCAACGGGACTATGTTTTGGGTTTTTCTATGGGACAGATGGAAAATCGGAATTCATGGGAATACACACAGTACACGGGCAAATTCGTTTTTTGTTACTCAGAGACGAAATTCGGTTTTTGTTACTCATCGACTCCTTGGCTCCTGCCCTGGCAGACCTCTGCAATCACTCCTTCGCCTCTGGAGTCTTCCCATCCCCCCTCAAGCACTCCCTTGTGCACCCCCTTCTTAAGAAACACTCTTCCGACCCCTCCTGCCCAGCTAACTATCGCCCAATCTCTATCACTCCCTTCCTGGGCAAGCTCCTGGAGAAACTGGCCTTCTCCCAGCTTAACCTCCATGCTGAATCTGTTGGTAGTCTTCATGACCATCAGTCTGGCTTCAGAGCTGCCAGAAGCACGGAAACTGCTCTCCTGAACATCTGTGAGGACCTGCTCTCAAACCTTGACTCTAACACTCCTTGTGTTCTCATTTTGCTCGACCTCTCTTCTGCCTTTGACACTGTCAACCACACCATCCTGCTCAACCGTCTCTGTGATAACCTGGGTATCAATGGTCAGGCTCTGGCGTGGCTGACCTCCTTCCTCTCCAATCGACCCTCCCAGGTCCAACTGGGTTCCTGCCTCTCTGACATCTTTTTCACTACCTGTGGTGTCCCCCAGGGATCTAACCTCTCCCCCTGGTTGTTCAACCAGTATCTGGCACTTCTTGCTCACCGCATCGCCGCTCTCCGTCCCAACTTCCAGTGCTACGTGGATGATACCCAGCTCATTTTCAGGCTACCCTTGGCCTCCTCTTCCCCTTCCCTCATCTCTGACTGTCTTTCTGCTATCCAGGAATGGTGTGCTGCCAACGACCTCTGCCATAATGCCAGTAAGACTGAGATTCTACTCATCGGCACACCCACTCCCTCCTTCCCTGCAGCTCTCTGGCCGGCCTCCCTTGGCCCTCTTCCTGCTCTTACCTGCAAGGCAAAAAACCTTGGGGTCATCTTCGACTCCACACTCTCTATCTCTCCTCACATCTCTGACGTCTCTAAGAAGTCACACTACCAGCTACACCTCCTCAGAGGTATCCTTCCTTTCCTCTCCTTCCCCCAGAAGCACACTGTCTCCAGAGCCTTGGTTCTCTCGAAGCTGGAATACTGTAACAGCCTCTATCTAAATCTTCCTGCCTCTACTCTCCGCCCTTTGCAACTCACCCAGAACAGGACTGCGAGACTTGTCCTTGGCCTCAAGCCCAGGGACCGTATCTCTCCAGGACTGAAATCACTACACTGGCTCCCAGTGGCTGCGAGGATTAAGTTCAAAACCCTCTGCATTGTCCACAAGGCCTTCTGGGGCCTTGGGCCAAAATACCTTCAACTCTCGCTTCCTAAATATCTTCCTCTCAAGGTCTTCGCTCATCCACTTCCTACTCCCTCAGGGTCAGCCGCTTCTCCAAGCAACGAGTTGGGGGTAGATCTCTCTCCGCAGCAGGGGCCTCCTCTGGAACAGCCTTCCTGCCTCCCTGAAACTTGAGGAGAACCATCTCCGGTTCCAGAAGCACCTCAAAACCTTCCTCTTTGCCTCCGCTTTCTCTCCCTCTCTCCCCTGCTACAATCACTGAACCTGCACTGAATCGGCAACTGGGCCACTCACCGATCTCGGTCCTTGGCCCAGCCACGTTTCCCTGCACTGCCTACCTGCACTACGGGACTGTCTCGGTTTCCTACAGCCCCTTCTCCCGGCACTTACCTTGCACTTGCCACCAGCTGGCCCTATTATTTATCTTGTATTCTACTAACCATGTACTGCACTTTTCCCTCTCCCCTTCCCCTTGCACTTTTCCCATTCCCCTCTACCCTTGCACTTGCGCGATCTGAATGACACCTGGCCTAGTAGGATCGTTATCTGTCTCCCCTTGTCCCCCCCCGCCTCGTCGCGCCTTGAAACTCTTGTGTATAGGCGCGTTACAAATGCCATATCATATCATATCATCATCATATCATTTCATATCATCATATCTACACATATTCAGACATTTCTGTGCAAAAGCTGTCATTCAACGCTGACATTTAAACAACATTTTTCCTTATTTTATTTTCCAGAGTCACATGTGTGCAGGCCTTGCATTTAAAGGTTCAAAATGCGGTTCTGCCGGTCACAGGATTGTCTTTCAATTAGTCCTTTGGAGGGGTTTTGCCTGTACTGTTGATTCATGGACACAGAGGGATACTGCACAGGATTTCTTTGATTGGGACACAGAAAAGAGAAAAAGCCACGATATTTCTTTCATTTTCAGTAATTTGAGCGCAATGGTTCACATCAAAGGAAAATAAAAGCCGTGTCGGGCTGTGATGTAGAAACCCTTGCCCCTCGTGTGATTTATCACTAAAACAAAGCTGTTTTGGATGTCGTGCAGCGCCGTCCTGAAGGCAGGGAATAACTTCTAGTTATGCAGACGAAAATGAAGCAAACGCAGAGCCATTTTTCAAAGCAGTGTTCAACTGCTTGCCAGAAAGACAAAAGCACAGCCGTTTTTGTGGCACTCTTTAAATGCGGTTTTAGATGAAGGGATTTCTGCTTAGAGTTTAAATGCACCCCACAATGTTCTCATGGGCATTGCAATGGGAACATGCCGAGTTAAGGTGTTCATGACTTCCCACATCTGCTGAATTTAAAGGGTTTTGTGCGTTACGTCTGCGCAACTTAACTGCACCTTGACTTTTTTAGTGAACTTCAAGGGTATTGTTATACCATCGTTCTTTACATGCCACTAGTCATGGCCTTTGGCCATGGTGTCCGGCCGTGCCCACTGTATATTTTAAAACACTTACAGGCCACTAGCCATGGCCCTTGGCCATGGCCAGTACCCTCAACCGAAGGCCGTTTCCACTGTTCATGTTCCAGCAGTAAAAAAAAATGTTCTTGACCCACTATACATGTCTTTTGGGCCCACTAGCCAGGTCATTCAGCCCAGGCCAGTGAGCACGGCCTTTGGCCATGGCCACTATATATTTAAAAACTCTTCTAAGCCACTAGCAACAGCCTTTGACTGTGGCACCTGTACATGTCTTTCAGGCCCATTAGCCAGGGCCTTTATGCTTAAGGGCCAGAGCCATATTGCACACCTTGACATGTTGCCCCAATAGGTTACCCCACACCTCACTGTAAAATTCCACTTTATTTTGTATCCCCCTTCTCTAACCCTCTAACCACTCCTCTTTCTTGGACTGACCACTTTTGACTCTCCTCTCATCTGAAACTCTCTATCCCTCAGACAAAGCCCCTCACCCCCCAGTACTGCCACCTACCTTCTTGGTCATTCGGCCCATGAAGCGTGTGTCAGTGGATGCCTTTGCCTCTACTTTCTCTGCTCCTCCTACTCCTTTGACTGACTCACCCCCTGACACAGCCCTTTCTAATCTGCATCTTTCTTTTTGCAACACCCTGGACATCTTTGCCCCTTTCATGAGAATCCGACTGAAACCTACCTCCAAATGCAACTCTTGGTAGGATTCCGACATCGCCATCCTGAAGCGCAAGTGCAGGGTGGCTGAGAGGAAGGCTGACTGGAGGGCTTCGGACGCATCCTCTGACCAACTGGCCTGCCACCTGCTCCAAAGGTAATACAGACTCTCTGTCCTGTCCATGAAGAGAGCACACATTCAAGCCTGCGCCCCTGCGGCCTCTACCAACATGGCCAAACTCTTTCAAATCTGCAATGAAATGGCCAATCCTGTTGCAGTCATTACCTCTCCTGTTCTTTCCCAGGCCCTCTGTATGGATGTGCCCTCTCACTTCTTCGCTAAAACTCAGGACATCCTGTCCTCTATCTCCTCTTCCTCCCCCTCTTCCTCTTTAGGCCCCCCTTTGGCCATCACTCCTCTTTGTCTCAGACAACATCTGACAAGGCCTTGGACGATTTTGTAATCACTCTTTCGCCACTGGAACTTTCTTCTCTCCCCTTAAGCACTCCCTTGTGCATCCCCTCCTCAAGAAGCCGTCTGCCGACCCTACCTGCCCGGCAAACTGTCACCCAATCTCCATCACCCCACACTTGGAAAAGATGGCCATCTCCCAGCTTACTCTCCACACTGAATCTGTTGGTTGGCTCAATGACCATCAGTCTGGCTTCAAATCTGCCAGAGGCACAGAAACTGCTCTCCTGAACACCCGTGAACATCTGCTCTCTAACCTTGATTCCAGCATTCCTTCTGTCCTCATCCTCCTTGATCTTTTCTCTGCTTTCGACATGGTCAACCACACCATCCTGATCAATCGACTCAGTGAGAACCTGGGCATCACAGATTAGGCCCTGGAGTGGCTGAGTTCCTTCCTCTTGGACCACCCCACCCAGGTGAAACTCGGTCCCTTTCTCTCTGCCATCTCCCCCTCTCTACCTGTGGCGTTCCCCATGGCTCTATCTTCTCACCATGGTATTTCAACCTCTACGTGGCCCATTTGGCCAACCTGATCCCTACCTTCTCCTCTAACTTTCAGTGTTATGCGTATGACACTCAGCTTTCCTTCAGGCTCTGCTCAGCCTTGTAAGGAAAGCATGGCATCAAACAGTAAAACAGACACGTGACCACAATTCAAGGGTGTTTTTTGAACTTCAATTGGGTTAAAGAAATGCCTAGCTAACCCTAAATCTAAAAATGGGAGCAAGCTATGACCATAAAATAATAACAACACAGTCCTAGTGTCTTGTCTTGTCAAAATATAAGGGCCTATACTAATAAACCTTTTGCCAATCCTTACTTCAAAATACAAATGGTGTGGGGAACAATGTTATACAAAATAAAACTGTTCAAGAAATGATATGTCAGGATAGTCGAGCCGTTAGCTTCCCTTCTCCACGTTTTCAGCATGGGACAATGCTGTAAACTCTTAGCACATACTATGGCTTTTCAAGCACGAGGATGCAGTCCAAAATCGCAGTATTAGGACCTACTGTGCCAAAGTCTCACTGCCATTCGAAGTCTCTTATTTCAGAGGGCCTGAAGCGACAAACACACATTCAAAGTTCCTTTCTCCTCAGGATTCTCACATGCACAACTTCTCTGGTGATTCACTGTTCACCCCAGTTCTCCCTCTCCCACTTTAACACAAAACATTCAATTGGTCTCCCTCGGCCAGGTTCGGACCAAATTTATCTCATTTTCCAAGCTTTCTTTACTGTATCAAAATCGAAGACCTTTGACTGTGCGGAGGATTTTGCTTGACCCGTCACGGGACCACTTTGATTCACAATTCTTTGTTCTCATCTTAATATAAACCTTTAACTTCCCCTTATGCCAATTCTCAGCTGTATACCTTACAGAGACGTTCGATTCAGCACCCATGCGGTGCCGGACCACTCTGTCAAAGGTATCGTATTTTGCTTTTCAAAGTACAAACACTCATTAGCAGTTCAACTTTACTTGCGTCTTTTATCACATCATTTTAATAATGTTCATTCCAGCGCTCTCCATACAATGCTGCTGCTTGCAACCTTGGCTTCAACACAGACCAGTCTTCTATCGGTCTCCCCAATTCACTGGCTGTGTTGATTTCACAGATGCTGCTTTGTTCTTGGAGCCAAGGACGGTAGCACAGCGGCTGCTGCTTCTCCCCCCACTTGATTACTGATGATGGAGGGCTCTGGGTATCTCCGACACACAATACAGGATTTTTCAATCTGGTTTCCTGGTCCTTGCTTTCTGATCTCAAGGGCTTTTGAAAGTAACAGTTCCTTGTCAGAAAGATCAAGGGAACATTCCTCCTTGGGATCCCCTCCTGTTTTGCCATCTTTGTTCTCTCGTTCAGCTGCCATCTTTAAACTGCTGTTTCCTTGTGTGCTTTGACTCGCCCAGAGTGTGCTTTCAAGCTCTGCCTTTTATCTGTGTGGGGGAGCTTAATGGAGGTCAGGTGTGAGTGATGGTCAGTAATTGCCTCACCTTGCCTGACCATTTTATTGGGATATGTCAGGTATACTGCTCGGGTGTTAGTCTGTTTTCTCCCAGAGTGGACTATCCATGTGAAAGTATTTGTGCAGGAAAGGGGGGGAGTAGAGTTCGTACGTATCCTATCTGATAGGATGGGGTAAAGGTGTTAGAGGAAGGCGAGGAATACAGCATCTCGCTATCCGGTGTCCCACTCCCACTCCCCGAGGACCCCTCACCCAGGTGATCCTCCGCACTGGTCCACCCCAGGAACTGGATTCAAAAGTGATAGCCATGTTTTAGCCACCTGGATGACAGATCCCCAGGGACTAGTCGGTGAGAAACCTTCTGGTTTCTCACAGCCTCTCCTCCTGCGTTCATTCCTGGCTGTCTATCCGCAATTCAGGATTGGTGCGCCTCCAACGATCTCTGCCTTAATGCCAGTAAGACAGAGATCCTTCCAAATGGGACCCCTGCCCCTGCTTTCCCTCTCTCACTCTGGGCACCCGCCTTGGGCCCTCTTCCTTCACCTTCCTCCGAGGCAAAAAAACTTGGTGTCATCTTCAACTCCACTCTCGCTTTCTCTCCTCACATCTCAGATGTCGCCAAGAAGTCCCACTACCAGCTGCACCTCCTCAAAGGGACTCTTCCCTTTCTCACTTCCCCCAGAAGCTCACTTTCTCTAGAGCACTGGTTCTCTCTAGGCTGGACTACTGCAACAGCCTCTTTCTCAGTCTGCCTTGCTCTACTATCCGCCCTCTGCAACTAATCCAGAACAGAACTGCAAGACTTATCCTTGGCCTCAAGCCCAGGCACTGTATCTATCCAGTCCTGAAATCTCTCCACTTGCTCCCAGTGGTTGCAAGGATCAAGTTCAAGACCCTATGCATTGTCCACAAGTCTTTCTGGGGCCAGGCCCACACTACATCCAACACTGTCTTCCAAAATACCTTCCTTCTTGAGCTCTTTGCTCAGCTACCTCCAACTCTCTAAGGGTTAGATGCTTCTCTAGGCAGAGAGTGGGAGTAAATCTCTCTCCTCTGCAGGTGCCTCCCTCTGGAATGGCCTGGCCTCCCTGTCCCTCTCAAACTTGAGCCGGACCACCTGAAGTTCCAGAAGCAGCTCAAAACGTTCCACTTCTCCTCTGCTTTCTCTCTCTCCCTCCCCTGCTGACCAACCTGACATACATGTCTGCTGTACCAACTGGTTGCTTGGCTACTCTCAGAGTCTCACTGGGTACTAGGGATGTAACGGTATTACGGTATACCGTTAAAGATACCGTGAACCACTTAATTGAATAATAACCGTCACATTGTTTATACCGGTATACCGTTCATACCGTTAAGTGTGCTTTTCAATCTGATTTGGAAAGGCTGCAGTAAGCAAGTGCTGCGCAGTCTTGGTCTTGCACTGTTGGATGTGCCGCCTGCCAAGTAGTTTCAGTTGGAGCAGTTTTTAATGCCATTCCATAAACCACACGTGCCTGACACAAAATCAATATGTTAGCAATAGGAAGAATAAATACAGTGCCAAGAAGGAAAAGTGTTTACTTTGGGTTGGCGGTTTGGGGTTTATATATTTATAATGGATAATGTTTTCTAAACATATGACAATGGGGGATTTCCCTGGTTCCATCATTGAATTTACATATAATAAGTCACAGTGCGAAATGTACTCATCTCTGTGGGTATTCTCTGCTGCCATGCCAAAGTGTAACATGTCCGTGATTATTGAACACCTTTTGGCCCGCAAGTAAACTGAAGGCTGTAATGTAAAGAGAGAGTGCGTGTGTGCGTGTGTGTGTATGCGCACCAGCATATACTACCATCAGACTCCATTGATCTGTGGCATGCAGGTTATCAAGATAGTAACATGTTCATCTTCACCAGTAGCCAATGGGGGGGGCTAAAAGCCAAAATGACCACTTAAGAAAAGCTATTGAGTTTGCTTTGCCAGTCGCAGCAGGGCTCCCCTCCGCCTCTCCTCTCCACACGTGTGTTTGTGTTTGGTGGAAGCAAAGGGTGGCATTTCAGTGGAAAGTATGTTGAAAAGCCCAGTTCTGGCCCTGGGTGCCTGGTTTTGTTTGTGATGATAAATCTGACAATTTATGACCTTTTAGAAAATATTTGTTAAGATTAGTTAACTCCACCTGCTATACCGCGATAACCATGATATACCGTCATTTGGCAAGAAGGTTATTGTACCGTCATAAAACTAATACCGTGACACCCCTACTGGGTACCAGGCTCTTTCTTGATTAGTCACCCTTGCTGTGCCTCCGGGCCTACCACACACTTAGAGGTTGTAACTGTATCCATACAGTCCCTTATTCTCCTTGCACTACCCAGAGCCGCGCTGCCCTGGCTGCACCTACTGAGAGCACTGCTGCCCTGTTTTCCCCTCCCTTCCCCCTTGCCCTTCTACCTTCCCTTTCCCTTTCCCCTTGCCTTTCTCGTTCTCGTATTTGCATGATCTGAATGACACAAGGCCTACTAAGATTGTTTTGTCTTGTCCTCCCTCTATCTTCCCTCCCTTATCTTGTTGCGCCAAGAAACTCTTGTTTACAGGCACGTTATAAATTACTTATCATATCATTAATCTCATTTTTTTACTTTCTCTCTTTTAAAAAAATGTTCTTCCCATAATCGCAGTTATAGCTTGTATGAACCACAAATAACCTCGAATATTTGTGGTTATCTTACTAATGACGTGCTTTAAAAAAAATCAAATATGAAAAGAATAACCTTGAAAATGAAAAAAATTACCTTGAATTTGTGAAAATGGTCAAGCTCTGAACTTGTTCCCTAGCTCCCACTCCCAACTGCCCAATTTCACATGGTGTCCTCTTTCCCTCTTCCCGCCTATAGCCTGATGCCATTTCATCCTTTTTCCATCAGTACAATTTTGTCTGTAAGATTTCATCTAAATGCATCATATGAGGCAAAAGTTATAACCAATTTTTCGATTTTCTATGTATCTCAACTCTCAACTATAGTGCCCTGACCACCACACTATAATATGTATGTATGTAACAAACCCTTCCAAAAAGAATCAACAGGTACAGGGTCGCACTCGTAGCATGGCATGTCAAGCAAAGACATTTTTAATGTGGACAAAATGGTCAAAACCAAAGGAGAAGAAAAGCTATGCATTCCACACCCACACAGGTGCTCGATATATAGCCCAGGATTTTTTATACAGAACAATAATTTTCACACAAATTCGTAAATAGTCTACAAATATCATAAATTATTAATCAGAGTATTAACAGTCTAAAATAATGTTTTTATGGAATCCAAATTTCTTTGGGTCTGGATGTAGAAAACATTAAAAGAACATACCCTCTTTCAGTGTCAAAACGGAAACCAATGCCTCTGAGCCATACTACAACAGCAGGAACAAGGTCCTTCAACCATGTGTTGGCTAATCATTGTCTAGCGAGTACAAGCAGAAGCCTATCCAGGCATCTGGAGCGTGAAGGAATGGAATCCTGTAAAACCTAGCAAACCATTAAGAGGAGAGATCACAAATTCCCTTTTATGGATTTTCCTTGCAATGCTCAATGCATCCATCTAGAAGGTTTGAACTTGTCTTACATTTCCAACCAAAAAAGAAATGTGCCTGTTCCTTCTGACATCATGAGAATTTTAGGAATTAAATTGCAAATAGGCTGGAGAGAGGTATAATTGGTGGAGAATTTTGAAGTGTATACATTTAAATCTTGCATTCAAAGATAAGCTTGTCTGAGCGCATATATATTTTCATTGTTCATCAACTGACTTTTGAAGGGATCCCGCCCAGGTTCTGGAGAGGGCCTCTTCTGCTGTTCCGAAATCTTCATAGGGCCTTCACCCTACATTGCAATAATGTCATCAAACATATCATTTGTTTGTGGCAGTGCCCGGAATGAGGAGACTTTGGCCTTAAATGTGTTACATATTTTAAAATACAGAAATATTTCTAAAGCTGATGTGCCCCATAGAACATATGAATGTATCTAGCAACATAAATTGCCCCTTTGGAAAAAAGTCTCTTACGGGGGATATTTTAAACGTATTCATGTTTGCACATAAAACATTTCAGATGAGTGGTTTAGTGGTTACCAGACTTAACGGTGATTCCGGATCTGTCACTCCTACTTTAGAAGCCAGCTTCAACCACGCTCGGCATGTACAATGTAGAATATTAACCCCAACATGAGCACAAACCATGTCTCACAAGATAACTGTTTAGAGCAATTCCAGTGCCGCAATAACTCTTTAAACCTGAATAGGACGGTCTGGATGAAGAGAAATCCAGTATAAGCTTGCTTATAACCTATAGAAATAAGTTACTAGATAATAACTTTCTAAATCCAGTCCTCCCCTGTCTAAAGGGGCTGCACGTTTCTGCCAACTGAGTCGAGCACCCTTGAGGCAAATATAATGGAACATTGGTGAACATGTAAAGTCATTTCGGTAAAACAGTCATCTTTACCAGGGATATTCTTCCTATCAATGAAAGTGAATGGTTTTTCCTTCTGGAGACTGATAGTCACAAATTCTATGAAGCCGCATTAAATTACTTTGAAACACAGTGATTAAATTGTTCACAATGATAACCCCTATATACCTGATTGATTCCAATTGCTGTTGAAACCCATTCCATTGTCAAACATCTTAGTTTCTATACTAAGCGGAAACATCATAGATTTGGTTGCATTAATACAGAGACCAGAATAGCCTCCACAAATTGTAATACCTTGTAAAATGGTTGCCAAATTGTCCAGATTATATTTTTGAATAACATCAAATTGTCTGCATACAGAGAAATCATTAGTCTGTGAGAATATGGATGTATAATGTGGTGTATATTTTTTTCTCTAATAATTGTGGCCATGGGCTCTATAACCAGGACAAATAGGAATGGGGATATGGAACATCTCTGTCCCATACAAGGCCAATCAGACTTTCTTGGAGAGACAACAATATATGCATCATTTTAACAAAGGATTGATGATCAAGGAGCTAGGTCATGGACAAAAATCGATGTCCAACACACATTCATTGGAGCACTGAATAAAAGATGGCCCACTCAATTTAATTGAAAGCTTTCTCAGCATCAGGTATGACTGAGACCACAGGGAGCGCGTGGCAAAGTACATTAAGTTATCCAAATATTGTCTCAGATTATAAAACATTGAGTGACCAGGGATACATTCAGATTGCTCCACCAAAACGCATTCAGGCAGGAGAGGGTGAAGTCATGTGGCCAAGATGTATGCAAACATTTTGTTTTCTAAATTAATCAGCAAAATGGGGTGCTATGAAGAGCAATACAAAGAATCCTTGTCAGGTTCATTCTAATAATAAAACAATCATTGAGTCCCTCATAGAGTGGGGTAGGACTTCCTCATCAGTGGCCTCCTGGTATACTTTAAGGAGATACGGGCCAGAATATTAGCAAATGCTTTATAAAGTTCCGCTGATAGTCTGTCCAGTCCAGGCAATTACCTCCTAGCAAAGCTCTCAATTTTCTGCCGCAACTCAGTGTTAGCAAACGGAGCGTTAAGATGGCAGAGCTTCACTGTTAAACCACCAAGCTCTATGTTGATGTCGACCCACTGGGATCACAAGGTGAACACTTAATGAAGAATAGTAGATCGGGTACATGCCAGGATTGAAATTCATCAACCCAATGAGAGCCCAAAAACTAATCAATATGTGACATAGCATTGGGAACAATCAACAAATGAAAGCTTAATTAATTCATGTACTGGTATAGAGAAGTTTATTATCCTCTGCATTTCCACTATTGCGGCTTGTAAAAGAAATATGCTGTGTGAACCAAAACTATTGCTACCAAGAACACGCCGTGAATTTTGCTCCCTTGAGGAAGAAAGGTGAATTTTGAATAACAGGGCTGCTGAGCCGCCAACTGTGCATTCCATGGTGGCAACGGAACAGCTCTTGCTCTTCACAGAGCTGACGCAGGCTGCTGAGGCAACCGGCTTGCAAGACCCAAGAGGGGGCCTGGAGTGTGCAGGGCTGACTAGGGCTTTAAAAGGAAAAAAAATTATAATAACATCCTGAGCCGCGGATGCCGCTGTGCCCATATGCAAAACCATTGCAGGGACTTCTGTCCAAATTAACTCTGACTGCCCGAAAGCACACACTAAATTGGACCCTTCTAAATGGCAAAACACTAAAGACATCACAGATGTGGAAATGTTGGAGATGAATCTATCATCTGTGCAGGATCTGCCGCTCCAAATGAGCTGCAATGAGTCCACTGCCCACAACCCAGAACTTATTTAAGGTCTGACTTTGATTTCGTCAAAATGTTTTAGTGAGGCAGCGTCTCAGATTATCCAAGTTCCCCTGTTAAAAGGCTGTTTCTGTCCAGCAGGGGCAGGAGTGTCCCCACATTCTCGCATCTCAGCCAGGTGTTGTGCCGGGGGTGGGTGAGGGTGAGAGGGTATCACCCTCAATGCTTACGGCACAATTAGCAAAGGAAATTGCGTTGATCAAAAAAGGGCTGGATGAGAGGGCTAAGGCTCGCTACACAGGCTTGATCAAAGAAGCATCGCATGAGCTCAACGTACATGTTGAGGACACTGCTCAGCGAAAAGGTGAATTCGGCTTCCAAAAGGCTCCTGAGACATCACCTAACAAATCTTTTGGCACCAGGGTGGGGATCCCACAAAACCAAGTACGGCTGATCTCCTTTACTCCGGAAGTACTTCTTACCTCTGTGATTAAACAACCTAGGGTCTCTGGCTCAGAATCTTCATTGGAGGATGATGTATTTTTGCCTGGAACACTTTGTGGACCAGCACACTCTTCGAGCTACACGATTTCAAACAACCAAGCTAACTTCATGGCAGTAGTAACGACTTTCTTAATTCCATACATAAAGCTGTATGAAACAATAAATCCTTTAAGGACCAAGCCACCTTATTGGCCATGATGCATTAGAAACCGATTTATTTGGAATAATGCATTTCTTCATTACAATCTAGGGTAGCTAATGAAGTGGCAATTTCATCTCACCTTCAAAGAAATCTCTGAGAGGCATTGGATGACGTGCATGCTGACAAGCAAAATATATTGGGATCCCTTTTTGAAATTCTCAAACACAAATTCACACCTAGAAACAGCGATCCACCCTCGACTGATCTGAATCCTAGAGGGTTGATCCCGAAAGCTAAAACCCCTAGTGCGGTGGTAGAGGTTGTGGAAAATAACGCCACACAAAAACCAGAGTGTACAATAGACCTAGCAGCTCCTCCTGTACACTCACTAGCTGAACCTGACCACTTGGTCTTGTCTCAACGATACACACATTCAAAACAACCTACACAGGTGTTGGATTTGAGAAGTGATAGGGAAATCCCAGCTGCTGCTCCACCTCTTGAAACTCAAGGTCAGCCCATGCTGGAAAAAGAGGACACTGAGCCAGGCTTGCCATTCCCTATATTCCATCAAAGAAAGAACAGGAAATTGGGAATTCTGCCTCACAGTGAGACAATGCAACTAAACAAATGTAGGAATATAGCCAATCCTAAACAGTGGAAGTCCAATGATGCCAAACGTTTTTTTCACAATCTATCTACCCCGACAATCTCATCTAAAGTAACAGAGAAAAGAAAACCTGAAGTGCACCTCCCAGTTTATCCTTTGAAACTATCTGACCAATCTAAAGGGATCTTTTTAACGGACAAGTCTCAGCCTAGATCCTCCAGTAAGAATTTTGTTCTCATGGACCTCTCAGTTTACTTGCTCGATGAGGACAAGCGGGAGGATCTGGGGAGCTCCAATGAGCAGTCCTTGAAGTCTCAGGAGGATAGCTCAGTGGCAACATGCTCACCTTGGAAGCAAGAGGACAAGGAGCAACACAGGTTTGATCCCCGGGTCCGTGCTTAGAAACCTCTGGGTATTAAGCACGTTATAAATAACCAATTACCTTTTTTTTTTAATTCAACGACAAAGGATAATCAAACAGAGATAATATCACGGGGTCTAAAATCGGTATTAAAATATCCTGGTAACATCATGGAGGAGGGATGCAAGGTGCTGAACGTGTTCCTGGGAAAGCAGATGTCTTTTTTTGTTCATTCCACTCCCCCCAATTTCGAACACTAGCTGAAAAGCAATTGATGGCTGATTTATGATATTGCTTGGTCAATTGAGGGGCTCTAAAGGGATGTGGGACTGCTTCATCCAAAAGGAGCACTAACTCCTTGGCCTGCGAAGCGACCATGGTACACACAACTCAAACTCGGATGAGCAAACCCCAGAACCGAACGGAGAGGGGGGGACAAGAAGACCTGGCATGGAGCACAGTTGCTGCTAGAGCGGATTTTATCACCAGAAGATAGCTTTGTTTTGAACCGGGCAAATGCATTAAGGCTGTTTCACCACATTCCTTCAATGAGACTTATTAGTACAGATGATATCAAGATAATTGAATTCTCAAAGGAAGGAAAATTGGATAAGGTCATCATTCATTTGATTTCTACTAAGTCTGCACTGCTTGAGGCGGTACATCGACTTCTTTCACTTGGTTTTGAACTAACAAATCTCTCCAATTGTGCAAAGTTGTAGTGGGTGGTGTGGCAACTGGCGGATAACCAGTCTCCTCAGTTAAGGAGACTGACTTTGACAAACCATTGTACAAGCCAATTTTGAGAGTCCCGGTAGACAGAAAGCTCGTGAGAGAGCACTTGATGGAGGGCCAAGAAGCCAGTATCAGCAAGCAAAAGCGTTGAATCAGAGTGACATTTGACTGTAATCACAATACCTCCAGAAGGCACATCGAAGACCCAATCAACATCAATCATAGACAACCCCCGAAAAGTATTCCTGGGCCCTCCATTGCCATTGTGCACACTAACTTGGACCATCAGCAATTAACAGCTAACTCAACTGGAAGGAGAGAAATCGACTTTTGGATTTTGGAACACTCAAGGACATAAACACCTGTTTGGCGAAGATTTTCTTTGCAGTGAAAACATTGATGTTTTATGTTTCCACGAGACGTGACTTCAATCTGCCCCCTTTGCAGACGGTTTTGGATCTTTCCTAAATCCAGCCTACAGGGGCCTTAGAGGCAGGCCTGCTTCAAGACTGTTGACTTTTGTGAGACACGGGACAGGGTTGTCAGTTATGGCAGATGAAGAGAAGATCCTAACCCGTTTGTCCAGTCACTCGTACTCCAAAAGACGGCCACACAATCAAATCCTAAGACTAAGTACTAATTTTCTATGATTTGAAAGTAGTCCCAGCTCTCAATTATGGACCAGAGGCCTTTGTGTGCACCTCAGTGACGGTGTGGCCATCCTATAAGGTAGGCTTTTGGAGAACAGTTCTAACATTACCTCGCAGAATCCCAACGGTTTTAATAAGGTTCGAGATGGGCCTCATATTATTAGTGGTGGAAATGCATCATGCCAACAACTGCAATTCCATATCACATTCTAAGGGAGGAACTGGCAAAATGTAATGAGAGCTTAATGACCTTTTGGAAATAGAAATGCCTTTCTATTCTGGAACAGATAGAGACGGACCAAGAGACCTTGGTGCTAAATCCAGACAAGATTAAAAGAAGCTCTGGCAGACAGACTGGATGAAAACGCTGGAAGCCAAAAACAACTATCAGATTTACGAAGACCTGCATGGGGAAGTAAAGAGGTTCAACTGCCTCCCAAAATATTTGATTAAATTCCCCTGCCCCAGATTTAGATATGTTTTTTGAGATTTAGGTTCAACCTCTAGCCAACCAAACAGATTATTCAAAGTAAATTGTAGATTCTATGAGCGAGAGGGGGAGGTGGAAAGATTGAAACATGTTACACTTTTCTGCCCAGGTCTTATGGCTGTAAGGACTCGACATATGGGACGATTCATGCAATTGAAAAAAACCTGTTGTGCGAATGATTGGTGGACAGATATGGTGCTGGGAGAAATGTTAATTGTCTTTTGCTCTTGTTAAATTTCGACAGCAAGTATTTGACTTATCTAAATTGGGGGAAGGTCCCTTTGGAATGCAAAGGAAGAGATGAACAGAATGGAAGTATTGAATATAATGGAAACAAATGTTGACTAAATGCATTGGCTTCCTCTGTTGTCAAAGATGCTTGATTGTAGATGTAAGACAAAGGTTTGTAATAAACCATATGTTTGTAAAAAAAAATATGGATGCCTACTTCTCCACATATCTATCAGATCACAACGTTCATATAATTAGAAGCGCTCAAAGAGGTAAATTGCAAGTGACAGTGGAAGAGTGATCCAATTACACATCTAGTACAGTATTAAAATTGCCACACCATATTTTCACCAAGTTCATGAAACCTGATGCTGAGTGATTATCAGCCATTCATAGTAATCCAGTGTACCTGCATTTAGAGCATAGGTCTTAACCTACGTTACTTTATGTCTCTTGATATCTCTAAAACCGATGAGATCTCTGCCCTCCTGGGCTTGCAAAGTCTTTGACATCTTAAGACCCATGGCATGATGTATCAAAATAGCGCCCACTGTAGAGGTGTGAGGAAAGAGGAGTAATATCTGCGACATCGTCATTTCTTAGCAAACCCAGCTTCATTTTCTGGTGAAAGAAATGGTTTGCATGTAAAAAAGCAATATTTATACTGTGTCTTTCCATAAATAACAATAACGTCCTTGATTTAATGGGATGGTTACCACCTCTTAAATTCCTAGATAATAGATCTGCCTATGGAGCATTATGACCCTTCAGCCCATCACCTGGCTGATCTCATCACATCTATAACAATTGCATTTAAGCTCCAACAGATATACTTGATAACAGCATCGATAAATGAGCAGAGCTGTTAAACTTTCCCACCAACCGCCACCATCCACCAAGGCACTTCATGCATCAGATACTACAACGTATAAAGTACACAGGTGTGTACATCCAGCCTTCTGTTCTGAATGGCTTTCATCTCCTGGAGGAATAAATGTGTGAACTAATCCCACCACCTCCCTCACTGACAACTCTAACCTTCAGTGCAATGCCACCCTTTAATACAAGAATAATACCAACCCCAAGTTTAACACACTGAGGGAGCACACTCAGTCGACCAAGAGCACACGGCCGCAAACGCATCTTGTATAAGCACTTTGTTATAAGCACATCAAAACTGTTCAGCAAAACAAAGTGGCCCTACACCACAAGTAGTCAATTGGCCACAAGGAACTCAAAATACACATGTCAAGTCAATCAAGTCGCTCAGATAGTGTATCAATTGTCCAACATGAGGAGAGTGCAGACAAAACATAGAGTGAGGATTCTGAGAAATGATCCCATATTTTTATCTGCACAGCCATCATCAGAGAGGAGTTGTCTTAACAAAGCCATTGGATAGTGCAGGCTGGACACCATGGACCCCATCTTTAAAACTGCAACCAGCAAGCCAGCATGTTTTATTAAAGTGTCATTTCTAGGCGATCGGCTGCTTCGATCCAAGTAGCTGGAGGCCCCAGTAGCGGAAGATTCATTTCGCAGAAATATGATGAAGCCATTTGCTGCTTCGGGCAAAGTGAAAAATGTGTTTTGACTTCATAAGACACCCTTAGTTTAACTGGAAATATCATTGATTGTATATGTTCCTGGATCTTATAGCACTTTCGTAAATGACCATCTTGATGCTGACACTGTAGAGGGAAAATGTGGTAGAAGTGAAGTGTGTCGCCTTTGTATTGCACTTTCCTCATAGTATGTATTTGTTTTAAAATATTTTTTATTAAAGTTCAAGCATACAAATGTGTAAAGTAACAGTAATTCATCAATAAATAAGACATGCAATACATTTAAGCAAAACCGCTATAAAAAGATATCGTCTGATGCAAAGATCTCAAGGGTAAATAATGAGATAATCAGAAATATAGCATTTGATAACCGCTATTAAATCTGAACTGCACCCCATAGGGAGATTTGAGTTGAAAACAAACCGAGGGAAGACAAAGGACAGAAGACTAACACAATACAATAAGAAAGATGTAATGGGAGAAGGGGGGAAATGATGTATTTAGGCTTTATCCAGGATAGACTGATGCACAAACCACTTGATATTGCAAATTTGCTTGACATAGAATACAATACATAAAAGAAAATGTTAATTCATGAGCCGTGAGTAGACATATCATAATATGCAAGGTAATTATTGACATAAGACCATTTAGCATGAAATTTAGAAATCATATTGAGGCGCGCGGCCGTACATTGCTCAATATTTTGTATATGACATACATTGTTCCACCAACCTGTGATAGAAAAGTTATGAAATTGTTTCCAGTTGGCAGTCATAAGCTTAATAGCCATGGCAATGCATAAATCATACAGTATACATGTATCATTATCTAACTGCGCATGCAAATCGATACTGCCTAATAAAATATTGGCGAATGAAAGTTCAGGGCTGATTTTGAAAATAGTTTTCAAGGAGGACCATATATCATGCTAGAATCTTTGAATAAGGGGACAGCTGAAGAACATATGTTTTAAGGATCCTGGGGTTATAACATGACCAGCATAATCCATCAGAACCATGGCCTGACTTGTTTAACTTCATTAGAGTGATAAATGCTCTATGTAGGAAGAAAATAGTTTGTGTGATGTTAGCAGAGGTGGATATGTATTAATTTATTTATTTAGTTGATTTAATCAAATTAATGATTTTTACAAAACATTGTAGAAGAAGAAGAAACTGTATATCAAAACTGTATATCGAAAAAAAAAGAAGCTGCATAGCAAAGGAAGAGTAAGAGGTTCATGTGAAGGACGATCAGTGTTTTCAAAATGTAAAAGAAGAGAACCAAGGAAACCAAGAATAAAAACGTTTTTGCAGAAGTCGTTTCAGCAAACAGCGCTCTAGTGGCTAAGTTTGTTGTTTGAGTAGTGGTTTAGATTTCATAAAGATAGAATAATCTTAAGAGTCTGTGTTGTGGCAATTGTCCAAGTGTTCCTTTCTCCGCTCATTAAGTGGCTCCACCACAGTTCCTCTTCCTTAGTATATGATGCCGAAAGGTGTGGTAGCAGGAATTTCTCGCCTATTTCTCTCGTTCCTGGACAGTTTAAGAGCAAGTGGCATATGGTTTCTACCTTTGTGTCATTCTTACAGAAGCGGCATGTGTCTGAATTACTCTGTCCTCTGAGTTTTAAGATCTCGTTGGTTTCCAGTAAATTTAGACGTGCTTTCAAGAACAAGTTTCTGGCTGCTTTGCTGGGGAAATTGCTCAGATAGTTTGGAACAGTGTTCAATTTACTTTGATGGGGCAGAAGATGACTGACTGATTTTGCTTTTGCTGCATTGTCCAAGGTTTTAATCCAGTCAAGCTCGCCCATTTTTCTTTTTATTTTCGTCGGATTACAGATGAGGTCTTGCTCTGAGGAGTGAATTTCCAGTAGTTTCGCTTTGCACGCTGTATCCCAAGATTTTAACACACTGCAACGTGCGGCCAGGGTTTCAGTACGTATGTTGGCTAACAGGTGCGGGCAGTCCGGGAGCAGTGTTTTCCTATAAAGCATCATGGATTTTATCTCCGTAGTCCCTTCCAGGGAGAGAAGGCCTAGCTCTCTTCTGATGAGTGGGGCAGATGTTGACTTCGGGAGGCCTAATACCATGCGCCAGAAATAGCCCTCTAACTTCAGCCACAAATGCACTGGCGTGTGAGGAAGAGCTTCTGCTGCGTAGGTGAGTGACGGAACCACCTTCGCACGGTAAAATGTGATCATTGGTAGCAAGGTGAAACGTCCACATTTCTTATCCAGGGCGCGGGCTTGTGCCGCTAGTTTCTTTGCTTTGTTCATTAAGCAGCTCTGGAGGGTTGCGTTGATACTGGAACAGTCCAGTGTTACTCCCAAGTATTTGAAGCTCGAGACTTTTTCTATTGCAACCCCCTCCAGGTACTAGGATAGTTTTTCTTGTGATCGTTTGTTTTTTTCCATGATCATGATCTTAGTTTTGGAAACATTGATGGTTAAGTCATTTGCTTGGGTATAAGCGACCAAGTTATCAAGCTGGCGCTGGAGGTCAATCGGGGTCATGTCCATTAGAATTAAATCATCCGCGTATAGTAGCCTTGTGGTTTTTTGCTTCCCCATCGACGGTGGAAAGGAGCGAATAGGTAGTTCGGAGTCCTTGAAATCGCTGAGACAAGCAATAAAGAGGGCCGGGACTAATGGGCAGCCCTGTTTCACTCCTCTACCAACTGGAATTTCTGCTGATAACAAGCCGGTTTGATTTAGCCTCACACGCAGCTTGGTGTCTTGGTGTAGTGCTTGAATCGGTTGAAGAAATTCTGTAGGGCATTTCCAAAAACTCAGTTTTGCCCACAGTTTCTCTCTATTTACTTGATCAAAAGATTGCGCCAGATCTATGAATGCCAGGAACACTCTCGGGCCTCCTCCGAGGACTTTGCTTTTTAAGGCACTGAGGAACATGATGTTTGTCGTCGTGCCGTTGTTTTTAGTAAATCCCGTTTGAAATGGGTCGGCGCACTCTGCGTTTCTTGCCCATCGCTGAAAGTGTTGCAATAGGAGTGAGCCGAAGACCTTACCGACAGTGTCCAGAAGTGCTATAGGACGGTAATTCTTTGGGTCTTCTTTGCGCCCTTTTTTAGATATGTGCACTACAATTGATGTGGTCCATGAAGACGGAATTCGCCTGGCCTTTTCACATCGTTTGAAAATTTCACTAATCAGCGTGGCCCATTCTTTTGGATGTTGTTTAAGGTCAAGGTTAGTGATTCCATCCGGGCCAGGGGCTCTCGAAGGTTTAAGTCTTTGAAGAACTTTGGTGATCTATGCTTCGTTGCTCAGATCTACCCATGGCTCCTGTTTAGTACTGGTCGCCGGAGGGCTTGAGGCTGCAAGCGTCTGGAACAAGTTTGAATAAAAGTTCATCCAGTCTGTTTCACAGATCGGGTTTATTGTTGATTCCTCTAAGGGAGCAGATGTTGATCTGAGGAGGGACCAGAACTCTCGCAGATGATGACCGCAGACCAACTTCAGCATGGCGTCCGCGTCTTGTTGGTATAGGTGAATCCGATGTTGTCTGATCCAAGATTTGTAGATTCGCCGGACCCGATTGAAGCTTGCTTGGTTTTCTGCCGAGGGAAAAACGCGCAGTTTTCTTCTCGCTTTCCTCACTAGTCGCCTTTTCACAAGCAATTCTTTGCTGTACTCATGTTTAGCGGGTTTGTTTCTCCGTCTGGAGCCATTGGATTGAGATCTGAATGGCACCAGGAGTGGTTGATAGTCTGGTAGTTGCGGGTTGTTCTGTTGACCAGGCTCGCTTCCTTTACTTAAGTAATGGTACTTTATCTTCAGAACGGAAGCTGCCGATAGTTCTAGGCGATTTTGTTGGTTATTTGGCTCCACTTGAGTAGGCATGTATGAATTGTGAGTCGGACTAGTCTTCCATTTCAGGACCAGCAAGTTGTGATCGCTCACGGTGGACTTCAGTACTTCAAACAAGATAGTTAAAGGTGCCAGATATCTGCTGATGAAAATGTGATCAATGTCCGCATGAGAGTTGCCTCTTTCCCAGGTTGGTGGCCTCTTTTCTCTAGAGAATAGGTCGTCAGCACAGCAAGTCTCTGGACGACATCAGGGACAGCCACGTTGCTCCACGTTTGCTTCTGGGTGATGAAGAAGGAGCAGGAATACCAGTCGTTTCTTGTGGGGACCAAGTGGCATTTAGGTCGCCGCAAATGATCAACAGGGCCTATGGACAATTCACAAGAGCTTCATCAATAGTCTCTCCAATCAAAGCAAAGAAGGACGAATCACTCATGGCTACAGGGTTCCAGTAAACATTGATGATAATTAAGTTCTGCGATTTGAACTTGCCCTTTTCCTCCTCAAAACTCTCCCAGCTTACTTCCATGGCAAGCAGGTATGTAGTAGATGTCAGAGTTTTCTTGAGGTGTAGTCCACAGCCACAGCGAATGGCCGTTATGAGGCCGGATGAGGGGCGGCCAAAAATCCCTTTAGTTGCTGGAGCACATGCTATGTCGTATCCGTCCATGGAGGGACGTTCAATCATCCAGGACTCTTGTAAGCAGATTATATCGAAGCTCCCAAGATTTAGGTCTTACTGCTCAGATGTAAGAATCCGCGGGTGTTCCAAGACCCCAAAGACAGCTCTGCTTTCCCAGGGGTTTGTCTGATGGAAAGGGGTACGGAGAGGTGCTTGGCGAGTTGCTATTTCTTCTTACTGAGCGTGAGGGCCTTCGATAGCCAGGCCCATAGTTGCGATAGTGGGGCTTGTTTGAGAGTTTGTTGAGAGCCTAGATCCTGGATATGTGTTTCACTTGAGCTCATATCAAAGACCATGGGTCTCGTTACGAGGTTGGCGGTAACACGCCGGTGCCACCAGAGGCTTGCCACCAACCCCGTAACACTGAATCCGGTGCTTGACCTCCCAGTGCCACCGGGACATTACAAGTCCCGGCAGAGGGGGAAGTCAGGCGCCAGGTTTTGTAAGTCCCCATTACCATAGAGTCCTATAGGACTCTATGGGAGGGGGGTGGGAGATGGAAGCAGCAGCACTGTTGCTTCTGTGACGGCTCTGCCTACCGTGGCCACTGCGCCCAGCAGGGTCAGACCTGTCGGGTGCAGTGGCCCTAGCAGGCAGACTCGTAGTATGGCGGTCCGGAAACAAGGGTGCCGGTGAGCTTACTGGCACCCTTGTTTCCGGAACCCCACACTTGTTATGAGGCCCCATGTATTTTCATCAAACACTGTATCGCAGTCTTTTTCCCATTGTGACTGATTAGACCATTTGGCAGTGGGAGCTTTAACAACAGTGAGGGTTTTATATTTATGGACAGCTTTGAGTTCGGATGGCAAAATTGCATGAGTATTCTAGCAGGATCTGGAACAAGCTCATTTTTAAAAAGTAATCCGTTTTTATCAAGACAAGCATTAACTGCATTGTTATAAAAAAATATTCAGAAGGGGGAAATAACCTGCTTGAGATCGAAGAACGATTTAAAACTAGAGTCTTGAAATATTTGATTAATAAATCTGATCCCTTTATGCACAGTTTTTTTGCAAAAAACTCTATTTTTGAGAGTGATAGATCTGTTATGTCACACGTACAGTGAAGAACTTTGGGTGGGGGAAGTAGTGGCTAGGAATAAGAAGGCCCTTAGTGTATACGGGGAATCTTTAATGGCAATTTGGATACAAAAGGACCACATATATATGGCATATCATGCAATCTGACAGGGGAGGCTAATTGCTTTTCTATAAAATTAGGGAAGTCATAGCCCTGAGGTGAAGTGTACTATGCACAACATTGCTTAAAAAGAAAAGCATTGTGATAACGCCTGAAGTGAGGAAAGTGGACGCCACCATGATCATATGTAGTACTGAGTTTAGCGATTGCAATTCTTTTACTTTCACCCTTACCCCAAAGAAAACTGACCAGGATGTAATCAACTGAGGTATAAAACATGACAGGTGGAGAGATCGGCACTAGCTGCAAATAGCACAATACAATTGGAAAAAAGCATAATTTTAATAGTTTCTAGTCATCCCCAACAAGATAAATATAAAGGGGTCCAGATAGAGGACAGCTCAGGCAACCTATTAAGGAGGTTTTTCATATGGAATTTGATGATACCTTCTACAGAGGAGGTAAAATTTAGGCCCAAATATTTAAAAGAAGTATTGCACCATTTAAATCCAAATGCATCAATATCGTGTTTAAAAAAAAAAATAATTAAGGGGAAAGCCCTCCGATTTTTCCGTTCGTACCCCGAGACCAGAGAGAAGGTACCAAGCGCAGACAACAGGTTGGGTAAGTGTCTCTTAGGGTTTTTAAGAAAAATAAGAACATCATCAGCATACGCAGCGACTTTGTTTCATGTGTAGCACATTGAAGGCCTGGAATTAGAGTGTTCATCTGAATAGATTCTAAAATGGGCTCAAAGAATAATATGTATGAAATAGGGGATAGCAAGCACTCTTGCCACATTCCCCTTTTAAGGGAAAGAAAATCAGAGGATTGTCCATTAATACAAATCAAGGATTTGGGATCAGAATAAAGAAGTTTGACTTAAGAAATAAAGCCTCCCCCACAGCAATGCTACTGTAGGGCCTTGAAGAGATAATCCCAGTTAAAACGGCCAAATGCCTTTTGGGCATCTAAGTCCAGAGCAGAATAATCTTGTCTGTCTTTTTAGAAACTAGATGCATAATATCAAATAAGAGTCACATATTAGAGGAGATGTTTAGTCCCTTAACGTATCCAACTTGGTCAGGCTTGATAGGTTTGGGTAAGTAGGATTCAATTCTATTTGCTAATACCCTGGCGAAGATTTTGCACTCAACATTAATGAAGGAAATGGGTCTGTCCTTTTTGGGAAGTAGAGCATCTTTTTGAGGTTTAGGAAAACGAATCAATAATGCATCAGTAAATGATCCAGATGAAGATTGTTTCTCTAAAAAATAGGCGAAACGTTCCTCGAATTTGGGGGAGAGTGCGTTGGAGAATTGATTGAAAAATTCAATGAACAAACCATCAGGGCCTGGAGCTTTTCCTTTACTTAAGCCTTTTCAAAGCATGATTTATATCCTTAATAGGGACTCTACCATCTAGGCTACTAAGATCAACTGTGGGGTAATATGTTCTACTAATTTTGTTGAAAAAGGAGTTAGGATTATCTAAAGAAACAGTGTTGTCAGGAGTGTATAAATTGGAGTAGAATGTTTTAAAAACGTCCATTATTTGAGTAGGGTTAGTAACCAAGATACCTGAGTTATTTTTGATGTGTGACATACATTTTTTTTGTTTCTTGGCCTTGAGATAGGACACTGATGCTTTACCGGCTTTATTGGAGGTTTGGTAAATGTTGTATTCGTTTTTGAGAATGGCACCAGATGCAAGTTCTGTAAGGTTTTTGTTGATTTGAAAGCTCAGTCTAAGAACATTACGATGTCTGAATTCAGAGGGGCTTTGATAGTAAAGTTTTTCTGCATTAGTGAGTTGGAGAAAAAGAGTTTCCAGTTCTTTTTTACACTCCTTCTTTCACCTACTCACATACGCAACACATGTCCTCTCAGAGCAGCTTTGAAGGCATCCCAGTTCTTTACCTTAGATGTGTCGCTGTCAAGGTTGTGAGAGACAAATTGTTGTTGGAAGTCCGAGAAGGATTGAAGAAACAAAGTATCATGAAGTAAAAAATTATTAAATATCCAGTGGGCCGGGTACGTTAATATGTCATTAAACTCAAAGACTGTGATAACAGGGGCATGATCTGAATTGACTATATTAGCAGTTGAAGAATCCGCAACAGCTGGCAACAGGGGTTTTGCAGCGAAAATATAATCCAATCTTGATAAAGAGTCATGTGGAGGTGGGTGAAAAGTAAAGTCTAAATCTTGAGGATGAGATAGCCTCCATGTACACCAGGCCCACTTCAGAAATACATTGGGTAAAAGCACCATGTGACTTGGAGCTTTTGAAAACACATTTAGATTTTCTATCAATAAATGGGTGTATATTGTCATTACAGTCCCCACAAAGAATAAGGTTGGACTTTTGGATTGCAGAACAATTAGTTAAATCCCTTCCCAGAACCCTGGGTTAGGTTTGGTTGGGCCATAAATATTGAGAATAGTAACTACATTATGTCCTATTTGTAATTTTACCCAGACCCATCTCCCTACATTATCAGACGATTGACTTAAAATGTTGTGGTGTACATTTTTATTAATCAAAATAGCTACTAAGTTTTTCTTCCCAAGAGCAGGACTAGCAATAACCTCCTGAACCCAGTGTGATTTTAGCTTGATGGATTCAACCATGGAGGGATGGGTTTCTTGAATACAGACTACGGACGGGTTGAATTTCGTAAGAAGGTTAATGATTGTATGTCTTTTAATAGGATAGTTAACCCCCTTGATATTTCAAGTTATACATTTAAACACCATTATGCTAATTTAACAAACATATACAGATATATATATAGATACATTTGCAAGAATAGCAACCATCGAAAAGCAAAGAAAGTTTAGCAATTAGATTTTTAAAAAAGTAGTACATAGGAGTGGAAAGTACACCAGTGCAGAAATGATCTTACACACGAGGGAAGTACACATAATGAAAGAGAAAGGTGTAAGTACTTGACAACAATGTGTTGAAAAATACAAAGTAACGGAAGGAAACATTTTGTAATAGTATTCATGGGAAGAGAAGGAAAACAACAGAGAAGAATAGTCAAGTTTACACCAGAACAATTCAAAAAGAAATTAGAGGGCAGCTGACACCAGATAGGATCTGTACCAGATCTGTTATAAAGATGGACATCTCAAGAGCACGTCCGCCCAGTTAAGCGCACAGAAGTTACAACAATCTACAATGCTTTAAAAGAGAAAAAGAGAGAAGGTAACTGCTCTGCAATAAGGCATCAGGATCCTGTGGATGAAGAGTTAGGAGAAGTTGAGGTATCCATACTCTCAGATTTCAATGACCTGATAAAGGCTCTAAGGTTGGCTGGGTCGTCAAAGTCTGATGTTTTCCATTAAGCGTAACCTTAAATGAACATGGATGACAAAGGCCATATCGAGAATTAAGTTGTTTCAACACAGGGTGAAAAGATAAGAAATCCTTTCTTCGCTGTGCGGTCTTCTTATCTACGTCTTGAGAGATATAGACACGACATCCCTGCCAGAAGAAAGTGTTTTTTTTCCCTGGCTTTAATAACGATGAATTGCAGTTGGGTGCATTCAAGCGGGAGGAATATATGAGTGTGAGGCATTGAGGGTGATGCTTGAGTGGTTCTTGAGGGGCCGATGCGGTGGGCGCTCGTTGGATGTTAAACACGGTTTCAGGTGGAATATGGAGCAGCGCTGATAACATTTTTTGTAGGAAAGATTTGGCATCATTTCCCCTCACAGCCATCTGGAAGACTGGAAATGTGAAGATTATTGTGTCTCGCTCGGTTTTTCAACTCTTCGTTGTGCTTCTGTAGCTCTTTAACTGCATTTCCCAAATGGAGAACTCTAGGCACAGTTCTTCATTGTGACTGATCTCCACCTCAGTCATCATGGTCTCAAAGGCACTCCATCTGTCGTCAAGTTGTTGAAGGGCCCTAATTTCCTGTAGCAAAACGTCCATATTTGAATCCATTGAGGTAAGCTGTGGTGGAGAGTCACTCTGGCCTTTTATGTGTGGCTGAAGCAGCAGTAATGTGGGTGTCTTTAGAACTCTGAGATACTTTTTGCCCACCTTTACCCGATGACATGATAGTTCTAGGGCCTGACAGGTTCCGTAAGAAAGATAATCTGCTTTTCACAGAAACAAGTGGAGATCAGGCCCCCAAACCTGGAGTGACGCAGTCACTAATAAAAGTATTAAAACAGCATATAGATTAAGCCAAATGGACGCAGGAGCGAAGAGCAAATACCAATCACCAGGGCTGGACTGGCCTATAAGGAACTCTGGAGATTTCCCGGTGGGCCTCTGCACCCTGGGCCTCTTTTGTGTGGTATTTTTAAATGTTCCCATAGGGAAAAGGTTGGGCTTGCTGAACATGTGTAATATGGGGCCACTTTGAACATTATTTCAAGGGCCTCTTTTGGTTCCCAGTCCACCCCTGCCAATCACTGCAATAATAAAATGCCTGTGAATTTTCCTTTGCCCATGAGGTGGCATCACCGCCACAGCCAAGGCCCTGTCAGATCAACAGCTGTATTAATGTCTGTGACCGCACTTCACCCCACGCGAAACTGCAATCAATGGTCGCTTCCTCGCCTCAGGAGACCAACTACTCACGACTACTCGCGACTCCGCCAGCACTGTAGCTAAGTACTCTTATGGGCGGAGCAAGCAACCCCATAACAAAGCGGGCAGCTAGTCGGTAATTACCTAATAAAAGTCACTTAACAGCGCTGCAGACGCAATATGAAGATGTGACGAGTGGGAGCAGTGCAGTCAAGCGTCCACCCTCATCGGCGCTAAACCACGCCCACCAAAATGTAGTCTGGCTATGACTGGGTGAGTGGGAGCCCTCGGTCCGGGCTTGGGAGCTAAGGACCTATGGCCGCCTCAGAGAACAATGTTCAGCCAAAGACATCTTTGAGAAGCTGGCGCCCAAATACAGACAGCGATACAGTTTGAGTGGATTCCCTGACACCAAATATTCGTATATGACTCCACTAAGAACGGCGTTCCATGTCCACACTTCTGCCAATTGAGACCTCTAGACTTTTAAGCACATTTTTAAGTTCCGGTGACATTGTCGTCATAGAATCCTCCACAGTGAGATCCTTTCTTCTGCTGTATCCAGTCATGCTTTGGGTTTATCTATTCCTGGCTTTAGGTGATCGGTATCACGTCAAAATTACGAGTCGGAAGATAACGTGGCAGAAAACACTGCATTTGTTTACTCGAATTTAGCCTGTTTTTAATTTAAAAAAATAGAGGGGGTGTGTGGGGTTATGGTATTAAATAAAGTGAGGGGATGTTGACAAGGCCGCATGGGTCTGTTCCCGTATTTTAACCAGAATAAAAGGCAAAATTTGATTTGAATAAAATTTGTGTTTTGTGCCATGTTGTTTCTTTTCGCTGTATCAACGTAGAACCAGGTGATGAACCTTGCAAGTAAGAGAGTCCATTTTAGAATCCAAAGTGTTTATTCCTGCTTTCACTGTAAAAACGTTTCCTTAATTTGTGGGGCCAGTACCTGAGCCATATTGCATTTTATCCACAGTGCCTTTTCCTTGGACTTTTGGCAGCCCGAATTCAGATTTTTTGCTTCCCCAAACCTTGTCTGCTGTTTTGGCCGTTTTGTAGGGTTCAGCAATATTCCAGTGGCTTGCAGTTCAGGATTGTTGTCCCCACGCTCAGCCAACGGACTGCTCCACTCCAGCCTGAGCTTTACAGCAGCAATTCAAGGCTTCCACGAAGGACAGGGAGGAAGGGCTCAGCAACCTGTATAAGGTCACTCTCCAAAACACCTCGCTACTGCAGCTCAACACGCTCTGTTCACTAGGTGCTGGTTTCGGACGGCGAAGTCCATACAGTCTCCACCCAGAACTACCGTCCTATAAGCCCACAGCATCAGCACTGACAGAGGTCTGGCCGAGGAGCACCCAGTAGGCCTCTGCACCTCCAGCCAGTTGCAGCCTGTGGTCTGGATGGTGTCCCGTAGACTCAGCTCCACACCGGGATCAGGTTAGACAGCCATCTGAAGCACTGCACGGAGAGGGACCCACCCGGTCTCGCTGGGAGTTTCTTCTGGGTGTCTCCAAACTGGGCACCTAAAGTCGAAGGGACACCAGGCTTCCGGCCCAGAGGAAGGAGAGCTTCTCCGAGATTGAGCCTGCCGCCCACCCAGTGCACTGTAAGGCCAGGACTCCACCCGGTCCCACCCCAGTTATCCTCTGTGCACCTTTGATCGTCTCGCGCGGTGGAGAGCTAAGGGGCCTTTGAATTAACATATATATTTTGATCATGTCTGCTGGGTAAACGGGGAAATCAGCAATCAGCCTTCATCTTCGTCAAGCTCACAAGCGCTCCCGCGCAGACGTTTAATACCCCTTCTCCTGAGATCACTGTATAACATGTGGGTCCCGAGCCAGGTCATTAAGACCAGTGCGATAATTGTCTTGCCTCAGCTGCAGTAGATTTCTGTGGAAATGTGAACGAATTTAATAGATTTAAATTAAAATTACAGCTCTTTTGACCTAGCTTTCCTCTTGGCAATGGGGATTAAATACATTTTGGGAAAGTACCAGCACTTCTCGTAGAGACTGAGAAATGGTATTTATTTGTTTCATTTATTTAATGTTATTTATTTATTTATTTGTTTTAACATTTAGGCATGCACGCATAGCCCATGGGCATCTAGGCACTAGTTACAGAGGTACAGACACAGGTGACGTGTCAGTCAATGAAGTAGACGCATAGTGAATTATTTGAAGAGGTGGGTTTTGAACTTCTTCCTAAACAGGCTGTAGGACGGTACATTCCGCAAGTGGGGGACGGGAGTGCGGGGGTTGGTCCAGAGGGTGGCATAGTTCTGTATATAAACAAATTAAGCTATATAATCAAATTAAATGAAGTATGAAACGTCTGTTAAGCATGGGCTCTTCTTACCTCTCCCTTTATTTTATGCCCGGGCCTATCGGCTCTATTACAAAAGAGAGCATTTTTTCAGCAACATTTGCTAGCTTCCTTCTATTCCATCAGGAACAGGGGTCTAAGAAACATTTCCTGAATGGACACGGCATCGGGGACAAGACTGCAGCGCTTCACTTCCCATTGAGAGGAAGCGTCTCGCTGCGTTGATTTTTCTCGGAGCGCAACCAGCTACTATAGTATTGGATACACACCCCGGAGGAACCCATCACCCCGAGGACATGGATCCACACGTCCACTAATAGGCTTTCAGGATCTCAAGCCCATGGAACGCCTCCAATTGGCATTTGGGCCTACAAGATACACCACATATGTATGTGGCTTCATCTGGACCACACACAGGGGATGAGTATACCAGCATAAACCGTAGAAATACTGACCACACGAGAACAGTAGGACACCTCCAGTTCAACCTGTTTTTTCCATCCTGATGAAGGCCAACCACTTACAAGCTATATTGAACGGCTGAAATTTTGGCCAAAACACAGTAGTGTCGACTACCTATTTTTAGTCACCAAATGTCCATCGTGTACTGTGATGTACTTTATATACATGCCATTTGTACAGTGATTTCCCTAGATGTTGTAAGGGATGATACATGTTCATCAATATTTAACTCCAGTCAACATGACTGGACTGGATTTATGTGTACTATATACAGAATTTTATAAATATTGTGTGTCCTGTTTTGAAAAACGAATCTGAAGATTATATACTTTGATGCATTAAAAGCTTTGGGGCGATATTTTATCTTTTGACCCACACAGCACTCTAGAATAATGTTTTTCTTCATGTAGGGTAATATGATGCATGTATGTAATTTCCGCCACCCTGATCGTTGTGTTATTATATAGTCTGAATGGAAACCACTACTGCACATGCTTCCAATGGACGGCATCAGGCATTGGCTGCACTGGCTGGTTTAAGAGGACGAGAACCATTGCCAATCCCTTGGATGCACTGACGCCATTCGCCAGCACCCGGGCTCTGTACATTCTTTCAGCGCTGCAGGCTGGGGATGCGACAAGCATGAGTGCAGCTTCAAAACCCACCCCGGACAGACAGAGAAGAAATGCACTGTCATCCAGAAGCCAAAAGATCAGTGCAGGGCTCAGAAAGGGCAGCATCGGTCGGCAACATCTGCAAAAGGACCGCTGACCATGAGAGCCCACAGGAGCAGTGTTTGTGAATGTATGAGATTCCTTTAGGGCAGTTTCTCCCTGAATATGAGCTGCTGAGGCCCAGGACACTTGGGTCTTGGACTACAGTCTTGTTGTAGATTATAAATGGTCCTTGGGAATTCCTTCTCAGCTGTTGTGTTCCCCTTGGGCCTCACGCTGTCACGCAGAGATAGCACTTGGCTTGGTGATGCCTTTGCTCCGAGCCCTGCTGTGTCTGAGCTGAATCAGAACCTCTGTGGTCCAGCCTACTGGAGGCTTTAGTTTGTTGATCTCTCGGTCTGTGACACTCCTGACATGGGGCATGAGCGTCACCAGAGGCACGAGGCTATGTCACGTGCTGAAAGGTGCAGTGGGGAGCACACTTGATTCTCACTAATGACAAAGAAGAGCCTCACACTTCCTTCAGAGGCCTTGTTTACTTTTGCCAAGCACATGGATATCAACTGCAGGGTCCAGCACGCCCATGGCACATTCGAGTGATGACCCCATGTTTTGTTTGTGTTTGTCGTTGCAGAATATTTTGGAGCAGTTTAACCCGGCACTGGACAACCTGGTGTATCTTGGGAACAATTACATGCAGGCCTTAAATGGTAAGTGTGAGTACAAGCATGGCACCACTGTGTGAATGTGGCACTTGAGAGTGGGAACCAGTATGTCAGTGAGTATGAGTGCAAACCTGAGCACTGAGTCTGCTATTACGAACCGGGTGGCGGGTGAGGTTTCAGGTGAGCAACAGTGGTGTCACTCTCTATCATTCAATTCCATTTCCTTTACTTCGTCAATGCATCATTTCGGGTTCTACAAACATACATGCAATCTTTAATGCACCCAAATAATTTCAAGCCTTACACCAACACACAAGATTGCACACACTGATTCAGAACCATGAAATTGCCAAGTGATTTTCCCTTGCTTCCTCAAATGTACCTTTGATGACTCAAGGATATGCCCTTTTTCTGCACTTAAAGCCACCTCAGAAACTGACGGAGCTGAGGAGAGATATTTACACGTAGGATCTTTGTATACACATTATTGTACCCTTCAGTCACAGTATATATTATAGATTTCAAAAATACTAATCTCTTTCCACTTCTCCCATAAGCGGCGCCCCGCCAGGGACAGGCTGTGCTTCCATTGGCTACGGCTTTGCCCTCTGTGGCCTCTGAGCACTGGCTTCCAGTTCACTGGTTAATCTCATTCCCTCCGACAAATCTGACTCCACCCTCTCCCTTCTGAGGTAGGGGCGGGCGTCCTTGATTCACTGACCAAGGACCACTATTGGGGGCACACCAGGGCAACCTCTGAAGGCCTTTGCACCCTCTGTGGGTTACTTTTATGGACTGGGATTTTCTCCTAACTTGGCCCTGCAGGGGGGGCCTTCCATCAACCTCCCACTAACACCCCAAGCACACGACGTGGGGGAAGATAATCACCCCACACAGGAGATTCATAATGCACCTCTCAGTTGCCCCTTGCCTACACATAGTGTCAGAGCTTGGGCCTAGACTCGAGCCTCTGTGCCACACTGGAATGGAGATGCCGGAACTGCCATTGGCTCACAACCACACAGGCACCATCTTCATGTCAAGCACTTTGATGCCCCTACTGTCTTCACAGCTTTCCTAACAGGCCGGGTTGGAACATCCTCAGAACCACCCCGCCCCAGGCCCCAAAACACATTTAGCTTGAAAAGCACTTTGACCAGTCATTTGTCGGGTCACCTCACAGGTGCTCCATAACTATCATCCAATCCTACAGCAAGATGCTACAGGGCCGAACACCTTCCAGGCTGGATACACAACAAAGACCTGGGGCCATGCTTGACATGCATACAAGAGTAACCGGGTGACTCTCCTGGGTAGAGCTGCCACTTTTCCATTGCAGTAACATTAACCACTTCACTGCCCTAGTTGGGCAAATCCTGCTCAGATTCGGGCAACCACCAGCAGGAAATGCACCTCTGCGCAAATAATTCATCACACATACCCCAATAATATTATTTGGTATTTTATGTAGCGCTGCATACTGGAAAGTCCAGTTTCAAAATGCTTGGTAGCAGGTGCTACTCATTACCATTGCTATTACTATTACAGTTGTGGTAATCAATTCACGACGATGGAAGGATGAAGGCATACGTCATACCAGAGGAGTATCGAACCCTTGTCTAAGTAGCAGCATCTCCTGATGCCTCAGCTATGTGTAGAGCTATCTGTTCCCCCATCACAATCAATCATGGATCATGATTCACTCTTAAGTCCTCCCAGGCAAGGAACATATACAAGAACAGAGAGCGATGGCATCCACTCTTCCAGATCCCCGAACCATCCACTTGGGAAGTGGGCCAGTCCTCGCTTGTGAATACTTTATGGAGTAATGGATTATGAGTTAGTGTCTTACTGGGTACAACAGCTGAACCATATAAGATCTGCCCCTGTTCCTGCTGTCCACAATTGGTTAAAATCACACATTCATTAGGGGGCTATGACATAGGTAGAAGCGTCCTAATGACCTCACGCCCCATTTCTCACCTGTAGTTAGTCCTTCATCATGAGGAGTTTGGAAAGAGTAGGTCAGGGTGGACTGCAATAGATCTGACCTAAAAGGAAACAGCACAATAAAGCCAACAGTGTCTTAGTGTTGGCATGATATGCTCGGGTCTTTGCATCACGCTAGGCATTTCCTTTACATGGCATTGTAGGGAGGCAGGGTATGACAAGTATGACACTGACACAATGGGTACAATTTGTGAAACCTTTATTGAAGTTTCTGGAGTTGGAACAACTCCTACCTTGCCCTATAACTATGATGGGAGTAGTCTTGACCATCGAATAATAAAAGAAACAGTCCTGGTAGAGTCCGTCAAATCAAAATGGCCTATGCTGACAAAACCTAATGCCTGCCCTATCTCTTGTACAAAACGTCTATAAAGGAGAAATGTATGTAGAGGAAAAATCAGTGTTGAAAAGAATACATGTAGCTGAATCTCACCTCCCCTCATGAGACCAGGAGGCACAAGGCAGGACCTGTAGGCAGGATGACACACTCTTGCTCGGGTTTTCAAAACATTAAACTGTTCCAAAGCGTGGATCGAGACCCGCCTCGCCTTCTAAAGTCTCTCTTTCAGATTTTCAAAGAATGTTCAACAAAAGGTTCACGTGGGCCCCCCTCAGTCGGGCTCAGACCTATTCAAAACACAATTTACGTGGATTCCCCTCTTTCGGGCTCAGAGCTCTTCAAATCACAGTTCACATGGGTCACCCTCTGTCGGGCTCAGACTTATCACAACATAGTTCACATAGGTACCGCTCTGTCTGGTTCAGACCTCTTCTGAACAAAGTTTAACAAAAACTTGAAAGGGGCTCCCTTCCCCAAGCTGATTCTACTTTGGGTCTCCCTCAGTTGGACTAATAAGGTTTCAACAAAAAGTTCACTGAGGTCCCCCTCTGTTGGGCTCAGACCTCTTCAAACAAAGTTCAACAAGACTTGCCAAGCAGCTCCCTTCACAAGCTTATTATACTTCAGGTCTCCCTCAGTCGGGCTCAGACCGCTTTTGGAAAGTTCAACAAAAACTTGCAAGGGGCTCCCTTCCCCAAACTCATTACACTTTAGGTCTCCCTCAGTCGGGTTCAGACCGCCTTTGGGTGGCGAAGACATTCAAATGTGCATGGCTTTCTCTACTGACCTCCGCAAGACCACTTCAACTAAAAGTTCCAGATTCAACTTTCAGTCTCCCCTTCTCTACGAGTTAATTTTGCTTACTTCAATGTTTCAGTTCATTGGGCCTCATTACACGGATGGCGGTGAACCATGGCGCTATTAGTGCCATGGTTCATGCCGGTAAAATACCTGCACCGCCTTGGTGGAAAGGGGAATTTCCGCCCTATTCCAAGGTTTGTCGGTCGGTAATTCCCCCTTCCACCATTGCCCTTCCCCATTCCCATTTTTGCCCCATAGGGCTCTATGGGAATGGGCAAGGCGCTAATTACGGTACCGCAAATTGCGGTACCGTAATTAGCTCCCTGGTCCCTTTGCAGGTTGGATTTTTAACGCCTGCAAAAAACAGGCGTTAAATTCCCCAACCCGCAAAGGGACCTCGTAGTAAGGCAGTAAGGATTTACTGGTACTGGTAAAATACTGGTACCGGTAAACCCTTACCGCCATCCGTGCAATGAGGCCCATTCACTTTATCGTTACAAACAATGCACCTTTCACTGAGACTTTCGAATGGGGTACTTTCTTTCGCTGGACCCCTCCATTACTCAGTATCGCTGATTGTACAGCTGCCTTTACGTTAAAGTTCATTCACAGTTCTCCCTTTCTTCGCGTCTCTTCCACATGCATGCAGCCTTCACTTGCGATATAATGCCGCTAATTCAAACTTCCTTTAACACACACCTGTCTCTCGCTTGCCAACTCACCGTCTGTGTGCGTTTCTTTTCTTGGTTTTCCGATTTACAGTTCATGGATCCCCAACTCTGGCATTTACCCGGGAGGGTCGCTGGCATCCTTGAAACACAATGCAGCCTTCTGATGTTGGCACTGGCCTTCTCCACGTGTCTTTCACGGCCTGTCAGAGGCAACAACCTCCAGTAGGGAACTCTTGGGGGTTTCGACCTGCTGCTCTTGTCCCTTGGTCCGTCGTTCTGGTCCAGTAGGTTTGCCTTTGCCCGGAAGTCCTGCTCATACTCGTGTTGCGCATTGCTCAGAGTGTGTCTCTAGGTTTAGCCTTTCGTTCGTGTGAGGAGAGCTAACTGGTATCAGGTGCATGCACTTCCAATCAAGTGCCTCACTTTGACTGACCCGATTAATGAAACATGTTCAGTACGATGTATGAGAGTTAGTCTTGTTACTCTCAGTCACCCTCTTCCTCGGCCCAGTGTTTGTGTAAAAAGGGGGTGGGGTTGGGATCTCAGAAAATCCTAAAAATTAGGATTGGTTAGGTGCACAAACAGGGGGGAATACTACATCTCACCGCCACTTCCCGAAGACCCCTCACCCAGGTGATCCTCCCGCAATGTTCCACCTCCATGAACTGGATCCAAAAGCGATGGCCATGTTCTGGCCACCAGGATGACAATTCCCTGAGGACTTGCGGGTGACTCACCCTCTGGTTTCTCACAGCTTGTACACACAGAATTTGTCATGTACTCCCATCATTTGGTGAAGTGTCCCCACTTGAACGTTCTGAATACTCACAGGGCATAGTAGGTTCATCATTCCTCCTTTTCCCTCAACTGCTCTTATTAATTATTGTGTTTTGTAATGTATTTCACTCCCTTGTTCCCTCCCCTCGCCCTGTGGGCGCTTTGAACCGGTATTTTATTTACTTGATAAACGCCTAACAAGAAAACAAGAAATAAATAAAATCACGTGTTAGGCATTGTCATTAAATTCAGGGTTCTCCAACAGCAGGTATTGCGTTCAAATGGTACAAAGTCACATCCCATGTCAGGTGGTGCCAATGAATTCCAGGGTGCACAATATATGCCCGGTACTGTCATGAAATGTTCAGGTACTCACGCTCTACCAATGAGTGTGACCCATTATGCAAGTCCATTTAAACTTTCCTCACCCTTTTCCCGTGTGCATGTACAAGCTTTAAGGATCCCTCATGAAAAGTGAGAGCAGGCGAATTTCCATGTTGTCTCTTTTGGCTTCTCGCTGTCTGCATCTCTTTCTCTCCCAATAATTCCAACCTTTTTCTGTAAAATATCTTTAATGTTCATATATTTTTTCTAAATGAAGTCTATGGGCCTCATTACGAGGCTGCCACCGGTATCCATTTTTTTCCGGCACCCGCGAATGGGCAATTACCGGGTCATGCCGAGTTTGGCGGACCCCGTAATTGCCCATTTGCGGGTGCTGGTAATAAGGGACTCTCCATGGGAATGGGGAAGGTGGTAGCACCAGTACCATTAATAACGGTACCGGTGCTACCATCATGTTCTGCTCGCGGGTGACGGTACGGCCCCAGGTCAGACCTGGTGGCTGCAAGGGCACCCGCGAGCAGAACTCCTAGTGTGGCGGTACGGTATCAACCATACTTGGAATGAGGCCCTATGTCTTTCTGAAAGCCTGTTTCAGGCATATCCCAAGACACTGATTGACTCCAGCAGCGTAAAGACCCAAAAGGGCCCTTTGTTTACTCCTAATCTGCTATAGCTTATGTGTGCATAAACATATGCTTGAGCGTTGATGGGTGATCTCCTATTTTGCAAAGATGGACGAGTGCTTCCTCAACATCTTGCCTACCAAGCTAAAATCATTTAGGGTTCATAGTTGTATACGAGCTCCAAAATTACAGAAGCTTCAACTGTTCAGAAAATGTTGTTAATTGTCTTTAACTACCCTACGTTTCTTACGTACAGTAACATAACTACTGAACCCAGCTTGAAATTGTGTAATGATTTCACTTATTGTATTGTTCACGTAATCATTTCTATCTATCTTTTTTTAACCCAGTCCTCTGCGGCAGAGGTATTTCAAACACCTTAAGCAGTGCCCACTTTACTATTCGTACATTCAAATCACTTACTACTAATAACATCTCAGAACGGATTCACTACAGAAAAATATGTGTCTCTCTCTTTGGTCCCTTCCCCATCTTTCAGCAAATAATTGTCTCTACAGCCTCAGATTATGCACAGATTCTGGGACATTCTTCATTCCTCTCTTGGCGGTGGTACAGTCCCTTTGACTCTCAAGGAGGCTCTTTTGGATACTCTGGTAAGGGAACCTTCTTTGGATCCTTCCAGCCTTGGGAACCTCCACCCCATCTCCAATCTGCCTTATTTGACTAAGATTCTGTAACTCACAGTGGTATCAACATTTCAAAACTTTGTGGAAGACAATAATCTTCAGGACGCTTTAGATGGGGTTCCCCTCAATCACAGTAGCAAGTCTCTGCTATTGACCGCCAAACCTTACAAGTCATTGTGTACTGAGAAACATTTTACAAGGTGCGCCGAGTTGTTGAATAATATGATTTAGGCAAGGCAAGAGTAGGGAATGGTGGGAATGTCAATATGAAAACTAAAAATCAGTCCTCTTTTAATGAGAGTGGAGTTTTGAAAAGGTTCAAAAGGGGGTAAAGAAATTGAAAATGTATAATCTTGCTTTTACCATTCAGTCTCTTAATGAAAGTCAAAACCAAAAAACAGCATTTCCTACAAAGTTCCAGATGCTGGGCTTGGCCAGGCCCTGCCTAGATGTCCAATGGATGACCCTTACCTGTGTCGTAGGATTGTGAATGTTGTCATGGTACTGACCCCTTGTCTGTTGAGTGGGGATGGTCAGGGCATCCATGAACACCATGTCCCTTGTTTGGAAGCAACCTGAAGATATCCTCCTGGAGGTTGAGTTGGTAGTTCAACCTCTTCGACAGTAGCTTGAATTCTTCAGATGTCAAGGCCAGGTCCAAGGTTTTCTCTGCTGAAGGACTCCCTGCTGTAGTGTCATGGTCCCTGGGCTAATCCTTTTCTGATCCTACTTATTGTAAACTCCAGGAGCCTCAATGGGATTGCACCAACTCATACCTCCTCCCGCTGGCTCTAGAATCCTTGGCCGACCTGGTCTGCTGGAACCTCCCTGATCTTTTTCCCTTTTGGGTGTACCTGTTCTCTTCCTGCCTCCTCCAATATTGTGGCACTATCTTTGACTGTAGTTTTTCTTTCTCTGATACAGCTATTCAGGTCTTTTACTTCCTTCCCCCTCCTACCCTGTTGGTCTCCTGGTGGCTTCTCTTTACCAATTTCCCCACACTCCTTCCATCTGAATAGAATTGAGTTTCCTCCAACCTTCTCAGAATTCTCCTCCTCTTGAAGACAATTTACCTTCTCCTTGATGTAAACTTCTCCTTCTAACCTCTCACTCCAATCTCCAGTTGCCTCCCCTAAGTGACACCCCCTCTTCCTTTAACCTCCTCAAAACTCTTCCTCTTTCTTTAATGGCCCACCTCCTCCCATTGTGACTAATTATTCTCCTCTTTATGACACCTTCCTCCAACCTCCTCCCAACTCTCTCCCCTTGATTGTGCACCTCCTCCACTCCTCAACATCTCTTCTCCCTCTGATGACAACTACCTCATCCTCCGACTGCCTCTAGATTCGTCCCCCAGCACTCAACTCTCTCCTACTCTTCTCTCTGAGGTAGTTTATCTGTCCGGTTTTTCTCACTCCTCTGGAAGCCCTGCTTTCATTGCCTGCTTTATTCTGGGACCCTCTCCCATCCATGTGATTCTGGAATTAGATAATTCCAGGAATGCATATTACATTTAGACTTCCTTAGTCGTGGGGGATTTGCACTGCACAATCGGGTTTGTGTATGTCCTTGGTTGTGCATTCCTCACAAATCCCTTCCTCATTGGTCAGGTGCAAGTTTGTAACTAGGGGGCTTTCATGTGTAACCCCTGACCCAAATGGGGCCTTTAAAAAAGGGGTTAAGGAGAAGAAGTATTACCAAAAGACACAAAGAGGTTTTAAAAGACACTTTTAATGTGATGATTGGGGCATTACAGCAAGCAGCAAGCAGGCCACAGCGGAGAAAAGGTACTGTTTTGAATAAATTAATTTAATGACTTTTTTGGACTGATATGTAAGGACTGTATTAATAGGGGCAGACTGCAGCTGGCCAACTCAGTTAACTGATCGTACTCGGATTGCTGAGTGGGAGGTAGGGACGTTCAGGCAGCAATGCTCAGACGAAGAGCTGGGAAACCTGCTAAAGGTTAACATGCAGAGGGGTTTATGCAAAGGGTATCCCTTCCCCATATTATGCCATTATTAAACGCAGAATGGGAACGTGGAGAGGAGCATGGATGATTTTGAAGGTATCAGGGATGTTATGTTTAACCATTGAATCCTTTTTTATATAAAAGCCCTTTTGGGCCCCAAAACGCCTCCCCAGTCTACTGTGCCTTATTTAAGATCTCGTGTTCAGTGTTGTGGCCCATCTCCTGGTTTAACCTTGTTTATTTTGCAGGTTGCTTAGCGCCCCACCAGAGCAGCTGGTCTGGGGTGGTGGGGTGGTGCCAGTGAGGTCCGTCCCTGGCCCGGAGTATTTCTTTAATACTGCGCGCACCCGGGCCAAGGAAGAAATAACGCAGGGGCTACACATGGGCTGGGCGAGTAAGAATCACAATATGAAATGGTTCCTTTCGGCATCAGTGCCGGATGCCTGAGAGCAGAGTGAAACATGTTTGACCTCTCCCGTAAGGGACTTGGAAATGTTGCAACGCTGTTCCCTTAAACAGGGAGCCTTCATCTGGCTCCGGAGCCTGAATGGCATTAGGCATTCGCCCAATGGAAAGGAGTCTCTCTAAGGGTTTGGGGCATCCCCCTCTCCTTGTGGTGGTCTGTGGTAAGGCTATGGGTGGTGGGAGTGTACATGCCCCTGTTATTATCCTCTTGGTGGTCCTGCATTTTGGTATGAGCGGTGGGGTTGTGAATGCCCCTGTGACTACCCCCTTGGGGTTCCTGTATATCAGTACGAGCGGTGGGGGTGTGGAAGCTCTTGTGACTACCCCTGTGGGGACCCTGTGAATCTGTAGGGATGATGAGACTGAAAAGCTCCTGCAACTGGCCCATAGGTGACCATGGGTGTCTGTAGGGGTGGTATGGATGTGTATGAGCCTGTGACGGTCACCTGCCTTAGTGCGGGAAGCCAGGTGGGGTGGTCTGAGGTATTCCTGCACATCTCCTCTGAGTCCAGCATGCACTAGCTGGGGGTAGCCCCCAGCACCTTTGACCACACCACTGCCCGCCCCCAAGATCAGGCACGCGAACTTCGTCAGAAGCAGCAGCAGTACAGTCCTGAAGAAGTGCCACTGAGACACGAAACACTTTTAGACTGCTATTTTGGATTAAAAAGTTGCTTTTAAGCACCAAAGGATGCCTGTGTTTTTTCCTGTTGGAATGAGACTCTACAGGGAAGTTGGATACACAATTAAAATAGTCTTATATGGTGTATACTGTTTTTTCTTCAACACAGCCGTGAGCCTGTTCTTAATGTTGTTCTTGACACTGTTAAATGTATTAAGGATAGAGGTGGACTGGGGATCCCAGTGAACTTTATCTGCCAGCCACCTTCAGCACCGTTTAATAGTCTACCCTCACCTTGAAATTGAAGGACATTGGTCTCCCAGGATTGGCATTAAACTGGCTGATCCTTAGCAATGGTCCCCAGGCCCCTTTTTCCTGGGCTGCATTATTAGCGAGCTGTGGTGTTCCTAAAAGTTTTCAACTCTGTCCTTTATTTTCTTTAATGATCTATTCACGTCCTTTGACCAAATTGGCCCATTCTTTCAGATTACAGTTTTTCACTTGTGCAAATGACGCACACATTATTGGTTGAAGGCCATCTGCCTCTTGTTGAAGCTGAACCCCTCCTAAACAGAGCCTCTCCCTACAGTGCTTCCTCACGACCTTCAGAGTTAGACAACTGGATGCGACCTGATATGGAACTGGAAAACAAGGGGGTGCTTATTGATGCTTACCTGTTTTGGCACTTCAAATCCTGCGTGTGGTTAAAAACTGGCTACTTTATTTTTGGATCTCAAAACAATTGTTTTAGGAGACAAAAATAATTTTGAAAAAAAGCCGCTGCCCTGAATTATAGTGATAATGCCCCAAGAATGGCTCCTGTCATTTTCCGAGTGATCAATCCCACAGCATGTGTCACTATTCCTATGACTGATATGTTTCTCCATCTCCCAAACTTCCTTTTTCAGTGTTGTCCGATGCTGCGGAAGTCTACTTCAAAGCCATTAAAAAGATCGGGGAGCAGGCTCTGGAGAGCGCCACCTCCCAGACTCTAGGTAAGAGAACTGCACCACTCCACCACCTAACATGCCCCTGTCAACAGAATCACACAACTACACTCTGCACAGGCTCCAGGTAAGGTGACAACACCACTATACCCCACCCGCCCAGTTTAAGAGGATCACACCACTGCACTCTGCACAGGCTACGGGTAAGAGGACCACACTATCACACACAGTGCACACGCCCTAGGAAAAGGAACTGCACCACCAAACTGCACATAGGACCACACCACCACGCGGCAAAGGCTCCAGTTAAGAGGATTACACTACCGCGTTGCACAAGCCCTAGGTAAAGAGATTGCACCACCACACTGCACATGCGTTAGGCATCAGGACCACACCAGCTCACGGCAGCGACTCCAGATAATAGGACTGGACCATCACGTTTTACAACACTTAGGTAGGAGGGCTGCACTACCTCACCACACATATCCTGATTAAGAGGATTGTGCCACCAGACTCAAAATGTTCTAGAGAAGAGTACCAACACACTGCAGAAACCTTAAATAAAAGAACACATCTCACACTGTGCAGAGCTCTATGCAATAGAACCACACGACAGTGCACTGCACCGTTAAATCAAGGCTAAGCAGGTGTGCCACAATAGCGCAAAGGCCTGTGGTAAGAGGATCAGGGAAGCACACATCAATGGCCCTGGGAAAGAGTATTCCGCTGGCATACACCACATGCCGTAGGTTCGAGGACTTCACAGATGCACCACACAGGCCCTTGGTAAGAGGACTCTCTCTCTATACCTCACTTGTCCTTGTTAAGTGGGATGAATTACAATACCACACAGGCTCTGGGCTAGAAGACTACACCACCACACTGCACCAGCTCGAGGTAAGAAGGAACAAGGATTGTGAGACCTCATTTCTCAGGCCAATGTAAGAGAAGATGGCAGTGCAGCTACGCGACAATGGCCTCAAGTAAGAGGATTGCACCACCACCCAGACCCTAGTTACAAAGATAAACACCACTTCACGGCACAGGTCCTTAGTACGAGGAGCATACTACCACAGCACAAAGGCACCAGGTGAGAGGATGGCACCACCAAAGGTCAGGGGTCCTATGTAAGAGGACTGCACTAGACTACATAGGCTCTATGCAAGAGGACAGCACCATCAAGGCCCTAGGTTAGACCACGGTTATTCCAAACCGCACTGGCACCATGGGAGGAGGGTGGGGGGGGGGGGGTTGAGCCATCATACAGCACACGTCCTAGGTAAGAGGATTACACCACCGCACTGCAAAGGTCATTGGCAAGAAAGTACACAGGCCCTGGATAAGAGACAGCACCATTAAAGCAATCAGGCACTGGATGCAAACTATATGTAAGAGGATTGCAGCACAACACTACACAGGCCGAGGTTAGAAGGTCAACTGCCTCCCCATACATGATCTAGGGGAGAGGGACACACTACCACATGCAACCAGTCCTAGGTCAGAGCATTACACCACTCATGCCTACGCCATCACACGTAGACGCCCAAAGTAATACGATCACACTACTCCACTGCCCATATCCTATGCAAGGTGATTGAAGGAAGACCCTGCATAGGCCTAGGGTAGGAGGGGGGTCACCACAACACAATAGCCCCCGATAAGAAGATTTCACTATCACACCGCACAGACCCTAGATCTCTAACGCACAGTGCATAGGTCTAAGGTAAAGGGACACAACAGCACACAACTGGGCCTTGGCAAGCAGATTACACCCCATAATACACAGAAGAGAGCTAAGATGACAGCTGCACATACTTTAGTTGCCCTTAGTATTGACTGCGCCCCCACAATGTACATGTCCCAGGGAAGCAGACCATGTCACCACACTGCAAATGCTCTAGGTAAAATGACTGTGCCACCACACTGCATAAGCCTGATGTAAGTGAATTATACTACCACTCTGCATTGGCCTTGGGTAAAGGGATCACTACTCTACACCACGCATTCTCTTGGTAAGAGGATTGTACCACCACAGTACACATGCCATAGTTAGGAGGAATGCTGTCCTACACTGCACAGACCCTATGTAAGGTATGGTTGTACAAAACCGCATTGGTCCTAGGTCAGAGGACAACATCCTCTCTCTGCCCAGTCCCAAGTTAAGTGGACCTCCCCATGACAGTGCACATACCTGAAGTGAGAAAGTTATGCCACCACACTGTACAGGCCCTATGTAAGTAAGAAGACCCCTTCATCACAATGCACAGACCCTCGGGGAAAGGACTGTGTTCCACACTCCACATGCCGCAGGTAAAACAAATGAGCCACCACAGTGCACATCACTAGGTCAGTAGATGACTCAACCTCAATGTGCAGGCCCATTGTGAGAGGACTGTGCGAACACACTGCACATTTTCTACATAAGACGATCACTACACCACAATGCACAGGCCTGGGCACTACTACACCACACAGGTCATAGTTAAGGAGACCCGGGCCCCAGAGTGTGCATGCTGTCGGCACAAGGTTCTTGCCACAGTATCACATTAGTTCCATGTAAAAGGACCCATCACCATACCAAACAGCCAGTAGGTAAAGGAGCGCCCTATCACACAGGACAGGCTCTAGGTAAGAGTACCATCCTGCTAACCCAGGAGGATCCTGAGGAAGAAGACCACCACACCAGACAGCACCTATGCAAGAGCATAACACACCAACTCAGGTTGAAGGATATAGCATCATGCTTCGTGGACCATAGGTAAGAGGACTGAGCCAGCAAACAGAATAGGTAATGGATAAGAGGACCTCACTACCACACCACACAAGCCCAAGAGCATTGCATCACCGCACAGCCTCTAGCTTAATGGACTGGACCAGCACACAGCACAGGGCCTATGGATTGATTGTGTCCTCTCAACACACTGGCCCAATGTTACAGAATGGTGCTGCCACACTGGACAACCTCCTGATAAAAGCACAACACTGCACCACACAAGCTGGAGTCATGGGAATGGCACCACTGCACCTCATAGAGCCGAGGTAAGAGCACAGCACCACCACACTATTCAAACCTTAAGAAGCCAGTAGCACCACTCCACTGTGAAAGCCCCAGGGTAGAGGAATGCATCATCACACCGGATAGGCTCCCAGTAAGCGGATTGCACCACACCATCCAATCCCTTGGAATGTGGATCCCTCCATGACACCACAAAGGCCTTATATAAAAGGTCAGATATGCCACAAAGTACAGGCTCCAGGTGAAAAGATCATGCCACCAAGCCACCCATGTAAGAGGACTGGGCCACCACACAGCACAGACCAATGGTATGACAACCACCCCACCACATTGCAAAGGCCCTGATCCCCCTACGCTTGCGAATGATAAGTTAAAGGCTCCGCCACAACACATAGGCCATTGGCTGGAGGGTTGCGCCACCACACTGCACAGACGCTATGTTAGAGGTTTGCGCCACCTCACTGCACAGACGCTGGGTAAGAGGATCACACAGCCGCAGGGACCCTGAATGAAACAATGCTGGGGATTCTGCTTGTGATCACACGTGCCCAATTTCAAGGATACTTCTTTGGGCTCATCAGTGCTCCTCATGGCTACAGTAGACTTCTAGGCACATCACTTGTGTCTCATGGGCGAGGGAAGGATGCAGCAGACAGTGGTTACATCAAAATGCAGATTATTTACTTTATATTACAGAAAGGCAAAAACTGAGCCTGTGGGTACAATGCATGAGGATTGCTTTAAGCGAGCAGAATAGTGTCACCATTAGCCAGTGTTTTCCCTTAGAAATCAAACTGTCAAGTATCAGAAATCTAAATATATGTTATGTTATGTTTTTTTATACTGCGCAACGCTGCCATATGCATGGTCTCCAGGTGCTCACATGGCTCTGTAAGAAAAGTGGGTAGTGTTGGTTAGTAAGTGAGAGAGGGATCGGACAGAATCTCTACTCATCTCTTGATGCGCGCAGAACAAGGAGAAACTGCCGTCCGGGTGTGCAATCTTTCTGGGCGTGCTTTGTCATGTGCATTGGGCTTGTTTTGTCCGGAAGGGTGGCATCCAGTATCTGAGTTCTTTACAGGTATTGTTTTTGTAGTATGATTAGAGAGGAGTGTGCGGTTTGCATATTTTTTGGTGGGTTGTTTTCACTAGCCCTCTGGGCGCGTGTAGTACATGAGAGTTGTGAGGGTGTGGAGAAGAGGAGGGGGTGGTTAGTTTGTTTCAGGTTATCTCTGTGTGTTGAGTAGTTTTATTTTTGGTTCTTCATTCTGTATTGTCCCGTGGTGGCTTTGGTCCTTGTGCGCTGTTTCCAGAGTGGCACGTCCAAACTAAATCTAAACCGATAAATCAGTACAATTCAAAAGCAACGGGTGCCAAATGAGTACAGTTCTATTGTGGCTAAGTTCAAAAGCGGTCAGGCTAACTCAGTTCAATTCGAAAGTAGCTAAATTCAAAATGAGAGGATGCCAAATCATTATGGTTCTAGTGTGGCTAAATTCAAAGCGCCAGTAACCCAATTAGTACAGTTCTAGTGCGGCTAAATTCAAAAGCAGCGTTAATTAACTCAGTACAATTCTTATTTGGCTGAATTCAAAAGCAGCGGGTTGCAATTCTAGTGCGGCCAAATTAAAAAGCAAATCTGCTGAAAGCCTGCAGTACCAACATTCAAATGTGGTGTGACCTCACAGTAGCAAGTTTCAAATGTGAAACCCCACCCAGTAGCAAAATCAGTTGTGGTGAAACCCCACAGTTTCAAAATTCAGCTGTGATGAAAACCCCACCCCTGTAGCAAATTTCAGTCACGATGAAACCCCAGCAGTAGCAAAACTCAAACCTGGTGAGACACCACAGTGGGAATACTAGGGGAGGAACGGGGCTGGAACAAGACAGAGCTGCGCTCCAGCAAAAACTGTCTTGCCCGAGCGCCATTCTGTGTAGACATGAGGCACAAGCCCCCTCCCACCCCCCAAGTTGAGGAAGCTCTCTGTCCCTGACTCTCTTGAACACTGTGTCGGAGACACAGCATGCAGGAGACTGCTGCAAGCCTTGTCATGTCTCGGATACAGCAGTCAGGGGCAGAGAGCTGGAGAGAGCTTACTCAACTTGAGAGGTTTTATGGCACCCATTGCATATCAGCGCTCAGCTGCATGCATAGAAACACAGTGTTTCTATGCATGCAGCTGAGCCGTCATATGCAATGACTTCACAGACTGCATCTGAAAGTCGTCCTTTGCTCAACAGCCCAAAATCAAACAATGAAACAGTCCACAGCTCTATATATATATACCTAATGCTTTGCCCACATTTTACTGTCAGTGTGACTATTCTGACAGAGAAAACGAGCACCAGACCAGGTGTGCATTGCATGCTCAGAAGGAATTAATGTTTGAATTACTAGCACAAACATGTTTGATACATTGGTGGTCATTCTTGTGTTCCCAAAATGCATTTTCTTTTGATGCAAAGCCGCCAGCACCCTATGTTCAGGGCACGCACATCATTCAACATTTAGCTTCACCCCCAGTCATGCCCACATCACTGAAAATCCGGCCGCAGTCCCACCCACACCTCAGAACCCACCCTACCCCTCCACACTGCGAGAAGGGGCGCTCCTCCAGTACCTTTTGTCCATTTCCAGAACTGAGCAAAACCTGTGTGGTGAAACCCCACAAAGGCAGCACCCAAAGTTCACAAAATGTAAAAGCAGCGGAACGAAGAAAGGTGCAAATCTCACAGTAGCAAAACTCAGATGTGGTGAAACCTCGCAGTAGCAATAGTCAAAGCGGCAAGGTTCGAAACTGCAAGGTTCCAGGTGGCGAGAGTTCACAACAGCAGATTCTAAGCTTAGATTTCCACAAAATGTAAATATTATTCGTTTTATTGGTCAAACTTTTGGTTAGGCAGGGATGAGTCCTGGGAAATCTGGCTGGGATTCCATCTAGATGTGAACAGGGCATCCTTACCTCCCTCCCTGGGCTCTGCGAAGGCTGGTGAAGGTGTTCAGCGCGGCTCTCTCTACCTCCATTTCTCCGTCATTAGAGCTGTGACCGGATTTAGCAGTAATTTCACTACTAAATTCCTTTATGTGAGATAAGGGGCCTCATTCCGACCCTGGCGTTAACCAAGGCGCTTTTAGCGCCTTGGTTGACGCCGTTATTTTTCCGACTCCGCCATGGTGAATGGCGGAATTACCGCCCCATTCCAAGGTTGGCGGGGGCGGTAATTCCCCATTCACCATGGGCCCTTCCCCATTCCCATTTTTGGCACATAGGGCCTCATTACACGGAAGGCGGTGAGCCATGGCGCTATTAGCGCCATGGCTCATGCCGGTAAAATACCGGCACCGCCTTGGCGGAAAGGGGATTTACCGCCCCATTCCAAGGTTGGAGGGGCAGTAAATCCCCCTTCCGCCATTGCCCTTCCCCATTCCCATTTCTGCCCCATAGGGCTCTATGGGAATGGGGAAGGCGCTAATTACGGCACCGCAATTTTGCGGTGCCGTAATTAGCTCCGAGGTCCCTTAGCGGGTTGGTTTTTAATGCCTGCAAAAAGCAGGCGTTAAAGCACCAACCCGCTAAGGGACCTCGTAGTAAGGCGGTAATGGTTAACGGTCACTGTTACCATTAACGGTGGCCGTTAACCATTACCGCCTTCCGTGTAATGAGTCCCATAGGGCTCAATGGGAATGGGGAAGGCGCTAATTATGGCACCGTAAATTACGGTGCCGTAATTAGCTCCTAGGTCCCTTTGCGGGTTAGTTTTTTAACGCCTGCAGGCGTTAAGTACCAACCCGCAAAGGGAACTCGGAATAGGGCGGTAAGGGTTTAACGGCACCGGTCTCGTTACCGGTGACCGTTAACCCTTACCGCCCTACTCGGAATGACCCCCAAGGTCTAACAAAGGGTATTCAAATGGATGCTCTGTCAATATATGGTACAGAATAGGGTGGTCCCGTGAAAATAGTCCTGTGATGCCATAACTAGTCCCATAGAACAGACAGTATAACTAGGGGTCAAGTCCTAAATAAAAAGTGGGGGGACTCATTAACATATCAATTTAGCACCTAGTTGCCTCTGGGCTTTGCACACTTTATAAATGGACACATAAACAAATAAATAATGTGGCGTCACAAGAAATTTGAATATCAAGGTGCCTTCTCAAAAAAGAGGGGGGGAGGGCTCCTGAAAAAAGTGGGGGGACTTCCGGCCACACCCGTGCACTCTAGACTTGAGCCCTGAGTGTAACATGGAAATGAAAAGGAGACTGTTATCAATAGTGTGTTCTTTGCGCATTAAGACAGCGTTTAATAGGAAAGGGAAATGTACAAACTGTCACTCATAAAATGTAGGCATCACTGCATCTAGAAATATTGGGTTCAATGATGTCTGGCTCTGGTGCAAGAGTGGGAGCAGTACCGGTGCTAGGCGGCTGGTGGTCCTCTAGTGTTACTTGTAGGTTGTGGCTACAGTAGAATGTTCACATGCTTTTTTTCTTTCAGGTCGAATTTTGGTGCATATGGCCGACAGCCAAATACACCTCACCGCGGGCTTGGAATTAGTGGTGAGTATATCTCCTCCATGGCCTGGGTGTATCAGTCTTTAGAAAAGCCCACATTCTTAGTTCTTTGGCTCTCAGCTATTTTTAACATTTGGAAGCTGCTGCCACCCTGTGGCCGGATTGAAAACTGCGTCTCAAGCGGTTCCAAACATATTAGTGGATGGAGCACACTAAGGGCCTGATTTACAAAGCGTTTTTGAATGGGCTTTCCATTTGAAAAATGGTTTTGTAAGTCAGGCCCTATGTCTTGGCTTTTTTTGTACTAATCTTCTTTCAATTTAAACCAAATACAATAATAAGTAATGGGTCAGCAGAGAGCCATTTCTTTCCCAAGTCTTCATCAATGATCAATTAGCCAGCCTTATACCTTGGCAAATCTCACTCCATGAAACCAAGCACCTTCTCCAACTGATTTCTTAGGCATAAGCACCCTGGAAGGGGGTGCTGGCCAATCAGAATGCTCAGAATGCAGGCTGCATTGTCTGGAACAAGCCTGCGTTCCGAGCAGCCTGGGTGCTGCTAGTCAGCTCCCCCTTCCCTTCGCCCTCCCACCCATGCTTCTTAGCCCCAATGTACATCCTACACAGGTGCTAAAAGTGTTTAAAAAAAAAATAGAAAAAATACCTTACCTTGTGGTGCGGCGCAGCAACGCTCAGTAGTTCCCGAGGTCCGTTTCTTAGTTGATGACGTCACGGTCAGCAACATAGAAAATTGATCTTGGGTACAATGGAGCATCACTGCACTGCACCACAAGGTACGTTTTCTTTTTTTTTAAAACGCACCTTTAGCACCTGCGTAGGATCTACACAGGTGCTAATGGCGATATAACCCTTGGGTGCAGTCTGACCACTGTGGGTAACAGCCCACTCACCGCTTGTATTTAGAGATGCTCACTTTGCTCAGACCCTTAACTTAGGCGGAGGGTCGTTACTGGCTGTGTCGGCCTGCTCTTTCGGTTATATCACCCCATTAGCAGCCAGGTTGAAGGGTGCAGCCAATCAGAATGCTCGTAATGCAGGCTGTATTCACTGGTATAAGCCTGCTTTTCCGAGTAGCCGGAGTTCTATGCGGACACTGCGTGCAGCATTCCCAACCCTGCAATGTGGGCCTCGATGCTTTTCACAGATGGAGCCAGTTTTCATGCGGATTATGTCTCTGTAATCAAAACAAAAATAGACTCCATCTGAAGCACTGTTGAAGGAAAAAAGATGAATTTTAGTTTACATTTTCAAATGAATCAAGGGTTTAGCACCCACATTGCAGGATAAGGGGCGCTAATGCCGATATTGTGGTGTGTGGTGTGTCGCCCCTTGAACTGGGGTGTGTTGCCCCTTTAAGAATATGAGTCATGACTTTGTCATAACTGGAGCTAATAAAAGGGGGCTATGCATGCACGTGCTGGCACTGCAGCAGAGACCCAGTGAGCGGCAACTCTGTGTCCGTGTGTTTTTTTTGTGTCGTGTTTGCCGTGTGACCATGGCCTGTGTCTGAGCCCCAGCCTGTGTGTTCACAGGGCCGAGGCTAACGTGTGCAGACTGCCCCAAACCTTGATGTCAGGTCCGGTGATCCTGACCACAACAGGGTGATCCCTGCCAGGAAATCTGCTGCATGTTCGCAGCCTGTCTGTCCCTCTGGCTGATCCCGGTATCTGGTGTCTCCGCTCCGGTGCCCGAGAGCGGGACACTACACTGGCGGCGAGGAGGTCGGGCCCCTGTGCCCAGATGTGAATGCAGTATCCGCCGCTCTTGGAAGAGGAGCCTGGGTGACCGCTGTGGCTGACCGGCATCTTTGCTAGACCCTGCGAGGGGTCTGTGTGGCGCCCCCCCACCCCCTGAGAAGGAAAAGAGGGACGGTACTGGCGAGGAGAATGTTGTCGGCCGCACAACGAGGCGTGGTCGAGTGTGCCCATCCCGCATCACGTTTGGTCTGAGCGCCGGCATTTCCCTGCCATGACCAAGGAGGAGCCACGTGTTCGAGTGAGCACATCCCTATGCCCGGGCCGAGCAGCAGTGAAAGGGGTGTGGCTGCCATATACTGAAAAGTGTGCCTGCAGTCCCCGGGAGAAGGGAAAAGAAAAAGAACATAACGTGGATGTCCTGTCGCACATCTGCAATACCGAGAGCAGGAAAAGGACTCCACATCCAGCCAATTAGGCTGCCTGGCAGTGAGTTGCACTGGGCTCTGTGGTGGGGCAAAGCCTGAATGGGAGAAGAACCCCACCCCTGCTGCCCCAGATCTGGGAGGGAGGGAGGGTGAACACTGCAGTCAGAGGGGCAACTACAGGCCTGAGCTTGGTGCCGAGGTGCTGTGGAGGACTGCGTTCCGCAAGTTTCAAGCATTAGAAACATCCAAGTCGGGTGATCAAGCCCAGCAGTCCTGAAAGCTGAGCGGGCGAGTGGATGCCACCGGGTTGCGGCTCCCAGTGAGTGGTTGTGCGCCCTTGTGACAAGGAACTGTGCAACGTTAGGTGTCCATCATGGGCGAAGAGCATAATGACACCCGTATCGACCGAATGGACAGCTTGTGCCACTGTACGCTTTTGATGTGGTAGGAGCACCTGCCAGTCTGGGACCTCGTTGGATGATGTGGGTGGAAAACCTCAAGCTATATTTTGAGGTAGTGGAGATCAAAGAAAGGGCAAAACGACCAACTCTGCTATACTCAGCAGGACCACTGTCCAGAAACTGTTTAAGATTTTACAGCCTAGAGACCAAACATATGCCACAGCCATTGCTGTGCTGAATGAATACTTTATGCCCATGATCAATCGCGACTATGAATGGTTCAGGATGAGATGCACACGAAACAAGAGGAGGGGACAGCTTGGACGCGTTTCACGGCAAGCTTGGTGATGTTGCGCTATCCTGCACTCTTGGGAATTTTGAGGATGATGAGGTCAGGGCACAGATAATTTATGGTTGTAGCTCTGCCAAGCTGTGGAAGCAGGTCCTCAGGGAACCTGGGCTGAGTTTGGACCGGATCCTACAACTGGGATGTGCCCAGCGGCTGGCGAAGGTGCGAGCCTCGGCCATGGACATCTCCAGGCAGCAGCTCAAGCTGGAAGTCCCCATGCAGCGGGTGAAATTGGAGGATGATGTGTGTGTCGTGGGCAAATGGCAAGGAAGTAAGCCAGGAAGATTAGGGTAGTGGCCACAAAAGGAGACGGGTGCCACGTTATGCCATCAGTGTGGATGTGGCCTGCCGCAAGCATGTGAGTGCCAAGCCAAAGGACATACATGCGGGAGGTGCGGGAAAGAAGATCATTCTGCACGGGTCTGCAGAGCCCCACCACCTGCAGCCCTTTGGGAATAGCAGCAGGGAGTGCTTTGAGGGAGGAAATAAGACAAGCTACAGGGAGGAAGCCACCCAAAACAGCTGCGGTCCAGTTGGGCGAGGACCAGAGAAGGCAGTTTGACTATGCAGAGGATGACGAAGGCAAGGATGTATTCTTCCTGTCCTGCAGCAATACAAGTGGCCCGGCGTGGCATTAATTAAGTCGGGATCAGCGCATGCACCACGACACAGGTTGAATCCATGTGACAAAGTGAAAAGAGACAAGTCTGCTACTGAAAATGGGTCAGTGGCTGGTGGATATACACAAGGTGCACATCCACAATGGAAGTGTAATAAGTGTGGGCGTACTAGACACCCGAATGGTGAGAAAGACTGTCCAGCTGCTGCTGCAGAGTATCTCAGGTGTGGCATAGTCGGGCACTATGGCAGAGTGTGCAGAAATGCCAAGGGTAGGAACAGTATTAGAGCTCTTGAAAAAATAGGGGGGCCTAGCAGCCTCCTCATGATTTCAGATTCAGAGAATGACAACCTTGTCCACATACTTACCATTGACTCTCCAGGAAGGAGAGGGCTGTGGGTGTACATGGAAATAAATGACATTCCTTTGGAATTAATGGTGGATACTGGTTCACCATACACCATGGTAGATGCCCACGTATTTGTGCACAAACTGAAAGGACAACTACATGAGTTGAGACCCACTCTATTAAGAGTCACAGGGCATGGCAAGAGTCATATCATAATACTGGCATATGAATGGCTCAACCTCAAGTTCAGAGATTGGGAAGTTTGCTGAAAAATGAATGTGGCAGAAAACAGATAATCAGTAGTAGGATGAGAAGAGCAAGATGCCCTACGGATCAAAATACACGCTGGTGAGGAAAAGCCTATTCTATGTGTTACAAATCATGATTTCTCATCCAAGGAGGGGTTGGTGAAGATGTTTCCCCTTGTGTTCAATGACAAAATAGGCATGCTTATGGGATTCAAGCATCAAATTGTGTTGAAGAGAGGAGCGAAGCGAGTGATACACAAGGTCAGGAACCTATCTATCAGCACTAGAGATGCCTTGGAAAAGGAGTTGGGAATATTTTGTGAACATGACATCACTGAGCCCTTTGAGTCATCAGAGTGGCTAGCTCCTGCAATAATTGTGTGACAGAGTGACAATTGCATAAGGATGTGTGTAGACCTCAGAGATCTAATTTCTAGCATCTGTGTTGACAGGCACCCACTGCTCAACATCAATGAGATGCTGACTACTATGGAGCCCGCAAAGTAGTTCACGACCTTGGACCTATCCTCAGCCTACCCCCAGGTTGTCCTAGATGATGATTCGAGACACCTTACTTCATTTGTCACACCGATAGGAGCATTCAGATACAAACGCATGCCTTTGGATTGGCCTCTGTGGCCACAGTATTTCAGAGACTAAAGCAACAACTTTTTGGCAGCCTGAAAGAAGTTTATTATTTTCAAGATGATATGCTTATAGCGTCCATGATGGAAGAAGATCATGATGCAAATCTCCTGGGTGTTTTACAAGTTATACAAGAAAAAGGGCTCACTATGAATATTGCCATGTTCAGGAGTAAAGTAAATGAAATAACATATCTTGATATGCAATCAATTGTGAAGGGATTAACCCCAAAAAGGAACTACTTTAGACAATATAGAATATGCCAGCTCCTGTCAGCAAATAACAGTTGGGTTGCTTTTTGGGGGTGGTTGAGTACTACTACAAATTTATTTCACAATTCACTGACGCTACACATGAGGGTACTGATGAAGAAATGTGCAAAGTTCAATTGGTTGGAATAGTGTCAGGGTGATTTAGAAGATCTCAAAAGGGCTGTCAATGATGCACCACTCTCAGGATGTTCAGTGCCACTACCAGCAGTGTCATCATAGTAGACTCCAACAATATGGGCCTGGGAGGGATGCTGCAGCATGTTCAAGAAGATGTAATTGTGACGATTACATTCGGCTCTCAAGTGTTGAAAGATGCAGAGTTCAACTACTCAATCATTTAGAAGGAAGCTTTAGTAGTAAAATGGATTTAATAATATTTCAGGACACTTATCTGGGGACTGGGCTGACTGTAATGGTGAAGACTGACCATAAGCCCCTAATAGACATTACTAATTCCAAACGTCCACACCTGTCCTCCCCGAGAATTCGGAGATCGATGATAGACATTATGTAATAAAATGCTAAGATTGTGTACACCCCAGGTGCAGGGAATGTGATAGTGGACTGTTTTTCTATACTTCTGTGGGCCAGCAACGAGTGGGAGCCAAGCAATGGAGACAGAGGTGAATACATCATTGCACAGATTCAGCCAGGGATTGCAAAAGATGATTGGATCTGAGCATCAGCTGAAGAACCAGAGCAAGAATCATTACGCCCGGGCTGTTCACAAGGAATGGAACAAGATAGGAGGTGGCCTTACAAAATATGCACAAGTACAAGATGAGACTATGGAGAACTCACTTTGTGAAGGGCGATCGCATAATAAAACCAGCAGGTTTGAGAGAGAAGATCCTGAGTATTGCTGATGAAGGCCACCTGAGGAGGAATCTCACCAAGAGACAGTTCAGAGAGGTGTACTGGTGGCCAGGAATGCTGAGAAACATGGAAGAGCTTGTATAAAAGGCCTGTGCCATCAGCATCTATACCAAAAAGACGAACGCAATGCACTACAACCAATACAGGTTCCAGATTGTGTTTGGGAACTTTTGAAACCTTGGAGGCATACAAGAGCTACATAATTGTGCTAAATGATTACACCTCCAAGTGGGTGGAATGGGGTGTAGTCCGGAACTCTGTGACATCTCAGAAGATTATCAGGTTTCTGGAAGCTATCTTTAGAAGATTGGGAAATCCAAAGGAGATAATTACTGACAATGGGGCACAATTAATTTCTGAAGAGATGGAGAAAGACCCTCAATGAGTCACTGAATGCCTACAGGTTGACTCTGCATTCCACCACTGGGGTTCAACCGTTCGTTATGATGAGAGAGAGAGCGGTGTGTAGTCGTTTGAGTCCGTCTTGGCTGTCAACAAGGAATGTCAAGAGTGTGGGTATGGAGGAGGTGCAAAGAAAGTGAGAGAGAAGCAGACTAAATACTGTTGGAGAGCGGCACAGGCTCTATAGCAGTTACCCAAATTACCAGCAGAGAGACACACGGGCACATCAAAAACTCCTAACCTCAAGAACAGACTCAATCATGGGGCAAAGTTCGCTGTCTTTATTATCTAACAAATAACAGGGATCACACTAGAAAAACTTGAATTGTCCATGTTTCTCGTCTTCTAAGCGTCTGTCACCCGGTTTTATCCAGGTGTGATGTTACAAAACCAAGCTCTTTCCCCGAAACCTATCAGGCATTCACATTGGTCAGTTTAGGCAAACTATGTTTGTGTCCTATAGGGGTTAATTCTACTATTGGAAAGCCATATCTGGTGACTCCTCCTGGGACTACCTCTACATGATTCAATCTACAATGTTGAAGGGTCGCAGGAAGAACACTGGCTCCTGCAACATATTATATCTTCACACAAAAGGTGACTCTGAATTGGGTACAGTGGGTCGTCCGAGACCTGGGACCCTGGACCGTTACCAAGCTGAGTGTACCTTCTCAAGGCAATGAAAATGAACATGGAGGGGCTTTGTGTTCCCTAATGTTGCCATCTCTGATCACCTAAGCCTTGAAGAGAGCATTCAGTAAGCAGTTTGTGTGCAACACTTGTATCTTTCCACCTCTGATTTGGTGGGAACAGCTTTTCTCCGTCCACCTCGATTGAATGGGCATTGTCTTGTTCTGCTGGGTCACATGTGTTGATACCACGAAATGGAGCTCTCTTGCCTGTAATCATGAGGATTTTAGTCAGAATTTTTTGCAGGTGACCAGGACATTTCCGTCTCCACTCGTCCTTGGCTGGGTGCATCGTTTCTGCTTGCCTCTGGGTGGAGTGATCATGAAAGCCCGTCCATGTACTTGAAGCCTGTCTCCACTTCCTCATTCATTTCAGTGGGCCTGTGGCTTCAATATGTGTCATTATGTCTTTTCCATGTTAGTGGCAGTCAAGCATATGAAAGCTTGGTATACGTATACTTTGGCGTCTTGCGGTTTATCTTTGGTGAAGAGTATAACTATATATAGAGATATGTATGTGTGTCTGTCATCTACCTGTGTGAGTCATAAGAATGTGTTTCAGTCTTTATGCAATAAACTACTGCATGTTTGTGTAACTTTGTGAATGAATGGCTATGTACTTCATGTCTAAGTGCGGCCACGTTGTGATGTCAGTGATGACATCATTTATTTCTTGATTTGCGGTTAGTCGACTTGTTCGATTGATGGCATCTCCATGTCCTCCAGATCATCGACTGGGTATGGCCTGAATGGCTGTCTGAGAGAGTAACGTTTCTCACATCTGCAGTACAATGACGATGGCGGTGAAGGACCTAAGAGTGAGGTGCATCTGTTGACATCTCTGATTACCTAAGCCTTGAAGAGTGCATTCAGTTGGCAGTTTGTGAGCAACACTTGTATCTTTCCACCCCTGATTTGGTGGGAACAGCTTCTCTGCGTCCACCTGGATTGAATGGGCATTGTCTTGTTCTGCTAGGTCACATGTGTTGAGACCACTAAATGGAGCTCTCTTGCCTTTAAATATGAGGATTTTACTCCGAAGTTCTCGCAGGTGGCTTATCGTCTTGGTAACCAGGAACTTTCTGTCTCTACACATTCTTGTGCTTACTTCTGGCTGCAGCGATCATGCAAGCCGTTCCATGCACTCGAAGCCTGTCTCCCCTTCCTCATTCATTCCAGTGGGCCTGTGGCTACCTTATTTGTCCTTATGGCTTTTCCATGTTAGTGACAGTCATTCACATGCAAGTTTGGTATGCAAATATTTTGGCATATTGTGGTTCAGCTTTGGAGAAGAGTGTAACTATATATAGAAATATGTATGTGTGTCTGTTATCTACCTGTGTGAGTCATAAGCATGTGTTTTGTGTCTGTATGTAATAAACTAATGCATGTTTGTGTAACTTCGTGAATGGATGGCTATGTACTTCATGTCTAAGTGAGGCTATTTCGTGATGCCAGTGATGACGTAACTGATTCCTTGATTTGCGGTCCGTTGACGTGTTTGATTGATGGCATCTCCCTCTCATCCAGATCATTGACTGTCTACGGCCTGAATGGTTGTCTGAGAGAGTAACGTTTCTCACATCTGCGATACATCTACGATGGCGGTGAAGGACCTAAGAGTGAGGTGCATCTGTTGTGTCTTAGTCTTTGGGCTGAGAGTCATTTGGGGGTAATGAAGGCCATACTTGGACCTATGTCTTCAATGCAAAGAATATTATGATCACACCAAACGCACCCATGGTGTCAGTGACATACTGAGCGGGGGAATAGGGGGGGCAACCCACCCTCCCACAGGCTCTTTTGAAAGCCAGACCGAGACATTTGTCATTGGGACACCTCTCCCCTTCGGCATCTCAATGAGGGTTCCTAATGGGAAAGGTGTCCTGCTGGTAGGGCAATATGTGCTGAGCAATTCCTGCTGTTAGCACGCTCATTGTCCTGGCAGCACAACACCTTACCTTTTCTGAGCGGGAGAGGTGTCCAGCTGCCAGGACAATGTCCCAAGGAGCCCCGGGCATCAGAAGAGCTCTCTGGTTGTACTGTGTCAACAGAGAATTTCAATGTGAACCATTAGGCACTGATGGGAGGGAGGGGGACTATTAGCAGGGACCTTTCTCCCTTTAGAAATGGGAATAGGATGGAGTCATCAGAAGTGAGAAGAGTGCATAATGCTGCCTGCTTTATGAAATAAGGACTATTGCCTTAAAACCCAAGGAGGATTTGTTAGGCTCACATGAATCTGCATGGTGCTATTGTGACTTTGTATGCAGGATGTGGAGAATAAAACATAACCCAGATTCTTATTGCTCAATATATTTCTATGACAATGTATATAGCGTATAGTTTATTTACTGTGAAAGGCTAGTTTATTATGTAATGTGGTTTTCTTCCAAGGCATTGCTATAAATAAAGCATTATTTAAGCACATGAAATGCAAAGTAAACCCTTAAAAAATATCAACTAAACCTGGGAACATGTTCACATCCCGGTTTCACCATTTAGCCAACGCATGCGATCCTGGGCAAATCATTTAATCATACTGTGTGTTATCGGCAGCTCTGTAAGTGATTCACTTCACAGTTTATGTTAATATATCATGCTCTTATTTAAAAAAAAGCCTAATGACTATAGAGTTGCTCCATCTATAATAATTGTGCAATTTAGGTATTTTGTACCACAAAGTTATTTGCCCATTGCTTTACTTATGGCAACTATTCTAAAGTCACTTCCATGGTGCATCCAAGTATCAAAGACTGAGGATGCTCCTTGCAATGTCCTTTTCTGTAAAGTCATTTCTTTTGGTGCAATCCTATGTAAATTAGGAGGTTTGCATGTATTTTGCCCCAGAGTGCCTGGACAGAGCTCTAATAGATGTGTTTCCTGCATCTGTAATGATTCTGCAGTTTTATTTATTTTTTGTTATGTATTAAAATGCCATCTGTCACTGATGTTACCAAAAAAGTCGATTGGGGCAGGTGTGGGCTGTTTGGGGGTGCGAATGAGACCGCATGGAATAGCATGCACTGCATTTGGGGGGGGAATTAGCAGGACTTTTTTAGTGGTTCGCCCCCCGACTCTAGCAATACTGGATACTCCCCTGCATGGTGTATTGTTTAAGGAAGTGGAGTTGGTCAGAGTGAAAAACCCCAGGAACGCGCCCAAGGGTTTGTCCAAATATGGGAGGCCATGGAGGGTTAAAAGTTAGTTAGGAAGAATGCGGTACTGGACGATGGAAAGAAGTGGCCTTTTCATGACGTTGTTCGCTGCTCCATCAATGTGAGAGATGCTCCAAGCAGGGACCTGTTGTCTGATGGGACTGCCCCAAATGTTTCTGGTCTTGGTGCCCATCTCATGGACCTGTCTGCAAAGGGAGGAAGATCTCCTCGAATTTGAGAGACATTTTGTTTATCACTGGTTCTGTTGTGTGTGGTTCATCTTAGTCATTCCGATCCTCACCTGTTTCTTTCTTACCTCCTCTTTCTTTCCCTTGGGAAATTGTTTCTGTTCCTTTTCCATTCATCTGTTTTCTTCCTCCCTCCCCCTCTTTGGGTTGTTTGGTTTGTTCTTTATTTGCTATGGGGGAGGTGTTATGGATTGATCTCCCGTATCGTTCTAATTCCGCCCAGGGTTCGGGAACGATACAGGAGAGCAGTTAGGTAACGGGCGTCATTTTACTTTTGACAAAAAGGGTGAGTATCATCCCCACACTCTGTTGCAAACAGTTCAAACACACAGGGCATTTCACAGGCATTTCACAGGCTTTTTGCAAAAAGCCTGAAAGAATGCACAACCATATATGTCACTTGCCGACCCTTGTGAGGAGGAACAAGGCCAACCGGGTTAGCACCAAATGCAGGGCTTAAAACACGAGCTTCAGCCATTTTGGATCACCATTATGGGATAATGGCTACTTTGCCAAACAATAATGAGATTCCTTTGGACACACATAGATGGTTAAAAGAGATGCTACTGCCACCAGCCTGCAGTAGGGCAATGTAGAGTATAACAAACCCAATAAGGCAATACATACAAGGGAAACAATGGTTCCCTTCCTACTCTCTAGAAGGGCCCCTGCACTGGTAGCCTTAAGCGTTGACCTGAGCCCCTAAAACAAGTTGGTTAAGTCAGCGAGTGATGTTGAAAAAGATCTCACTCCCAAAAATTCTTCTAAAATCACCCACACCATCTGAAGATTTGCCGTCCTGTGACGAATCAACATCCGGGGCCCCAGTGGTCCAGGGATGAATATCGGTTTCTAAACCCTCAATCAGCCCCACACCTCTAGTACAGTAGAAGGGATCCGAACAGATTGGAAACACAAGTAAATTATAAACCTCCTTATCCAGTTTTGGTAACGTGGACGGAACAGCAGGTTTATCTCTGCAAGGTCGTGGATCATTGGTTAGTTGCAACACAGCGAAAATACAATTATTACCCAATGATAAAAGGGACTGTCCAGTCAAGTTTGTACAAAAATGTCTACTTTATTATTACTACAACCGACATTTCTAGCACACTACAAAATATAAACCACTCTGTAAAGGAACACAGAGGACAGACAGTTACACGAAGGAAAGGGGTGCACTTTGTATACTGAAAGGAGGGTAGTCGGTAAAGCAATCAGTCATAACTGTTGAAGGTTATTTGGTTTCAGCACCAAGGGAGCAAGGGGTGGTAAATATCAGTAGTGGCCTTTGGAGAAGGACCAGTGGGACAGAACCACAATGCACCTGGTGTTTGAGATGATCTTGATGCTCAACAGCATCAAGTCGGTTCCAGGATGCTTTGCAGCTCCTGCGACAGAGTTCAAGATGGGAGACAGCTGCAGGTATCAGGCGGCAGGCAGTTCGGCAAGCAAGGCTGGACGGATGGCTGCAGCTTGGCCTACATGGCGGCTCAGGGTCAAGAATTGTTGTCTCTGTGCTGGTTGGTGGATCCGGAACCCTGGTCGAGGCATCTTGATGGCTTTATTGACTGCAGCGTGACAACAGTCAGTGGTGCAGCCAGTCGCGGTTCAAGGGCTCGACTGCCACAAAAATGTCCTTAAAAGATGGATGTGGTTGATGCTTGTAGTGGCACTCCTAGCTTCTTCGCTGGGCACGTGTCATCCTTTAAGCCCGACTGCCAAAAGCTGAGCAGAGTGTTTGCTTGCAACGGCATTGTCCTTTGGTCAGAGACTCTCTGGCACTTCCCACCTAGGAATCTTGCTGGCAGAACCTAGCAGGGCATGCTGTGTGCTGGATGGGTACCGGTTCTGTAGCTGCTGGATGGGTCCTCTGAGTTCAGTATCTCTCTCTGTTACCAGGGAGATGTTTAGGAGAAAGATTTTACTTCCCTCAAGGAAATCGTGGCTTTCCTTCACTGGCGGAAGCTGCAAGGCAGACTGTACCTTTAGCCAGGGTCCAAATGAGTCCTTCTTCTTACTCCTTTCGAAGTTGTCGGATGATCTCTGAAAGAGGGGGTCAACCCTCTTTTAAATCCAAATGGGCCGAGGTGATTGGTGCAGGTTAAGCCTACCTTACTGAACCAATCCTAGGTCCCCACCAACAATCTTCTGTTATGTGTGAAGTCATAACCAGAGTGCTTTGCAACAGGAAAGGCAAGGGGTGACAACATGTACTACTAAATACCACCCATCTTCCTGTCTGTTGTGAATCAAAATTGTCTCTCTGGTTAAATGAGCTCTCTTTGGCTCCTGATCAAAGTGCAGGTCTCCCTTGAAGTTTGTGGTGAGAAAAGATTTTCAGTCTCCATCAGATCACATAATTCTTCCCTCTGAATGGGGGTCTGCTTGCAGGGGTTGCCTACTGTAAACAGTTGTCCCAGACATGCAATTCACTGCCCTTCATACAGAGGGGTGGGAGCTGGGTTCAGGTTGACACATTGAATATCAAAGAGGTGGTGGTTTCATGTCCCCTTTTGTCAGTTCTGCAATCAGGCCTCCCGCAGGCCTGCCTCAATTAACTCTCATCAGTATGCGCTGCAGCCAGCAGACTGAAAATGGGCAGGGCGGATCCATGAGCCTTTGATATTTAATTGGACTGGTCATGGCAGAAGAAGATGTTGCCCTCCCTCCTCCTTTTGATGCTTTCATGTACTCCTGGCTGTCCCATTCCAGCTAAACATGACAGGGAGGACTGCACCTGTCGGCTGTGTCCCCCCACATGTGTTTGTTGTTCGGTGAGCAGAGGAAAATGTGTGCGGATTAGCCCCACACATTTTCTGATGTTGATCTCTCATAATTCATTTTTATTACAAAACGTTTTTTTTAAAAAGCAGGCGAGCACACACTGGCCGTGAGGATGGTCGAATTCCTTACATGCCCTCATCCCCCCAGCCTCAACATGTGAACCATCACCCTACTGAGGGTGTGGTTTGTAATCAAGGTGAAAGTACTGGCTGGGTTGTGCTGGATGTCCATATGTAATCCCTGTAGGGATATGGCCCAATGCAGAAGCTTAGGGTTCTCCCTTTTCATGGGCATTAACCATTGCAGAGGCCGGTGGTCTGTCTGGATCCTAAAGTGAGACCCAAAGATGTAGGGTTTCAGCTTCTTTACAGCTCACACGACCGCATACGAAACCTTTTCTATGATAGCTGAGTTCCTTTCCCTTTTTGTCGACCACCTGCTAATGTAGGCGACAGGTTGCTCTACCCCTTCAGAGTTCCGCTGCGCTAACACTGTTCCAATCCCAAAATCACTGGCGTCTGTCTGGATAATGAACTCCTGACCATAGACTGGCAGTTCCAGAACTGGGGCCCGGCACAATCCATCCTTTAAATCCTGAAAGGAGGTTTGACAGGCGGGGGTCCAAGTTACCTTCTTTGGCATCGTCTCGGAAGTTACATCATTCAAGGGCATGGCAATGGTCCCATATTCTATGATGAATGACCAGTAGTATCCGGTGAGACCTAAAAAGGCTCTCACATGCGTCTGTGTGGTGGGGATGTCCCAATCATTCACAACCTGTACCTTTGCTTTGAGAGGTTGTTTCTTACCTCCACTGACCAGGTGGCCTAGGTAAGTCACTTTGCCCTGTGCTCTCTGGCACTTTGCGGACTTGATAGTCAGACGTGCATTCTGCAGCACATGAAGCACTTGTTCCAGGTGGGATAAGTGACCCTCCTAGGTGTGGCTGAAGATAGCAATGTCATCTAAATAGGCAACACTGAAGTTTTTCCAGAACCAACAAAACCTGGTTAACCATCCTCTGAAAAGTGGCTGGGGCATTCTTCAATCCGAAGGGCATCACAGTGAACTGACAATGTCCTTCCGGGGTTGAGAATGCTGACCTTTTTCTCGCTCCATCTGTCAACCCGACATGCCAATACCCTGCCATGAGGCCAAAGGTACTCATGTACTTGGCAGCGCCGGGCTTATCAATGAGCTCATCTGCCAGAGGAATGGGTTGATCATCTGTCTTTGTGACAGAATTGAGCACCCCTTAGTCCACACAAAAGCGAACTTCAGTCTTCCCACCACTAGTCTTTTTAGGGACCCGTACCACTGGGCTAGTCCAGGGGCTGTGCGATGGCTCTATCACTCATAGGGACACCATCTTGGAAACTTCCTCCTTGATGGTGTCCCTGATCTTATCGGACATCCGGTGAATGCTACTCTTCACCGGCTTACTGTCTCCAGTGTCCACATCTTAGGTGCACCAATCTGTGCAACCTAGAGTCAGAGTAAACAGACCGGCAAAGTGTCCTAGTAAATGGTGACAGTCTGTCAGTTGCTGTTGCCAGGTTGACACCTTCAACTGACCTATCTGCGGCTTCAGTGTGCAAGAGGTCCGGGAGGGGATCGTTCTCCTCCTCATTCTCTCTGTCAGTCACTAATGTCATGGCCAAGTCATCCTGGCCATAATGAGGTTTTAGCCGGTTGTGTTTATGTCCTTTCACGTCAATGAGATAATTCACCTCACTGACTTTTTCCAGCGCACATTAAGGCCTAGTACACTTGTCCTGAAGGGCACTGGGTTTGACAGGATCCATAATCCACTCCCACTGGCCTGGAGAATAGACTATCACTGTGGCCTTCTGTTCATGCCAGTGCTTCATCAGCTCCTGACTGGCATTTAGGTTCGTTGTCCATTGTTCCCTGTACTTTGCCATTCTAGACTGAAGGCTGAATACACAGTCCACCACATCTCTTGTAGGGATGAGGGTTTGCTTTCCCATCCCTCTTTGACTAGACTGAGGAAACCTTGTACCGGGTTTCGAATCAGAAGCTCAAAGGGGCTAAACCTTACTCCGCTCTGTGGCACCTCCCTGTAGGCGAGCAGAAGGCATGGCAGGAGAATATCCCATTTTCTCCTCAGGTGCTCTTCCAAGCCACCTATCATGCCTTTCATGGTCTTGTTGAACCGCTCAACAAGCCCATTGATTTGTGGATGGAAGGATGTATAGAATCGGTAGGTGATTCCACACTCTTCCCACATGGCCTTCATATATGTTGATATGAAGTTTGATCCCCTATCAGAAACAACTTCCTTGGGGAATCAAACATGGGAGAATATCTCAATCAGGGCATTGGAACTACGGGGGCTTTGATGCTCCTCAGAGGGACAGCCTCAGGGTATTTTATGGCGTTTTTCTACGACCACCAAGTTATATCTGTTCCCTGAGATGATTTGAGGATCAAATGGACCCACAATATCCATGCGTATTCTCTCGAAAGACCGCCAAACCATGGGCAGTGGAATTAAGGGGGCCTTTATGGTACCACCTGACTTGCCATAAGTTTGACAAGTTGGGCAGGACTAGACAAATTCCTTAACCTTTATGCTGAAATTCAGGCAGTAAAAGTGCGCAGACAACCGTTCTGAAGTCTTAGCCACTCCGATGTTACCCGCTAAAGGAATTTGGCCAGCCAAATCCAAAAGGAAATTTCTGTGGCATTGGGAAATCATCAATTTGCTGGTGCCCTCGCCCTCAGAGTCTTCTGGCTCACTGTAGAGGAGTCCATCCTCCCAGTGCACTTTGAACAGTCCAGGGGCCTCCCCCTTAGCCTGTTCCTCCACCTTTTTCCGCAGAGCCGCCAGAGTGGGACACTCTTTCTGAGCTATGAAGAAGTCCGTCTGACCAGGGCCCCCAGCTGATGCGAACTCATCCAGCTTGGGCAGGCCCTTGAGATCTGCGCCTACCTGGTCCTCCACCTCAGGTTCCTGTGCTGCACCAGGCAACTCTTAAGTCACTGAGTCCTCTGCTACCAAAGTAGGGTCCCCAGTGGCTACTGGCCCCTCTCCCACAGAGGTAAGCAACTCAGGAGTCTTTGGAACTGGACTAGGGGCTACCGGCCACACTCCAGGCCCTAAGGCTTTGAGAGTGTTCAATCTGCCGATCTCTTTGGCCCTCGATCGGGTAGCCGCTGCTACTATCTCGGGATCATGAAGATCATTACCCATCAGGCATGGGATAGGGATGGAGTTTTTCACAGCTACACGGCGCTTGGTCGTTTCGCTTCTCCAGCTGAACTCTACTATCGACAAGGGACACTTACTCCTTCCGTCAAACCCATTGATGCTACAATCAGGCCCATCAATATACTGGCCTGGCTGTACCCACTGCCGGGTGACAGCAGTGATGCTAGCCACAGTATCAGGGACCGGAGGTGTTTTGTGTCCATTGATATACACATCTTCTAGGTAGAGTTGAGTATTATTGGCAACAGGGATCTCTTCTGGAGACCCAGTACCGGTCCCACTCAGTGTAACAAATCCACATTTGGCCACTCCCTGGCCTAGCGGGAAGTCCTCCTCTAGGAGGCCCACACTAATGATGGCCTCTTCATGAGTCCAACATTCACTATGCCGTTCTTGGGTAAACCCTTGCAATCAGGATCCCCTTTCCTAGGGCCCAGCTCCTTACACACAAAACAACCTTTGGGTGGTGAGAACGCAGGCGTCCCAATGTTAGGGGTGCCTGCACTCTTCTTTTTGGTGTGCCCAGCTGAACTCGAGTTTTGGGATTTCCCTTCGTTGATTTGGGGACCTGACTTTGAATAGGATTGGTTTGGACCTTTGTCCTTCCCATCCTTGTTTACTTTTTTGTCTGCCGATTTCTCTTTCGTTTTGGGTGTGATCGCCTGAGCCTTTTTCTGGACTTGAGTACTCACAAACTTGTACTCACAGCCTTTGCAAGCTCCCTAGGGTCTGTGATAGTCTTGTCCACAAGATGCTGGTGTAGGGCAACCTCATAATATTTCAATACATGCTCACACGCACTCAAATTGTACATCCCTTCAAATGTGTCAACTTTGTTACCAGTTACCCATCCGCTCATATATTTTAATGACAAGTTTGTGAATGCTTCAAAGGTTTGCCCACTTTTCATTCCAAGCTCTCTGAAGCTCTTGAGATATGGTTCTCAGGTTTTACAGAACTTCCTGAGGAGCTCTCATAAGCAGGCCTTTCCTCAGGAGTTAACTGAAGAATTGCATCAGTCCCTGGTGTCGGTAAGCGATTCATCAGGGCTGTATCCCACAGTACCTCATCCACCTCCTGTAGTTGGAAAGCCAGCTTTAGCACTTCAAACCAGTCAAAAATATCCTTCCCCACTTCCTAAGCCTTCACTAAGTGTTTGGGGATGTGCCATCGGTTTCCTGTCCCCTTTTGTCAATTCTGCGATCAGGCCCCCCGCAGGCCTGCTTCAATTAACTCGCATCAGTATGCGTTGCCACCAGCAGACTGACAAAGGACAGGACGGATCCATGGAGACTTTGATATTTAATTAGGCTAGCCATGGCGTTGGGAAGGTATTGCCCTCCTCCTTTTGATGCTTTCCTTAACTCCTGGCTGTCACATTCGAGACAAATGTGAGAGGAAGGGCTGCGCATGTAGCCTGTGTCCCCCCAGAGTACACTTGACTATGGGCCTCATTACAACTGTTCTGGTCCAGTAACAACGGTGCCGGTAAGCCTACCGGCATTGTTGTTACTAGACCGGCAGAGTACGACTCTTCAGGCATGTGCCATCCCGCCTGCCAGGGTCAGATCTGGTGGGCGGAACGGCACCCGCCCACAGAGTTTCACGGAAGCACCGGCACCGTTATTAACGGTGCCTGTGCTTCTGTGGTCCCCATTCCCATTGAGTCCTATTGTACTCAAATGGGAATGGGGATTTACAATTTACCAGCGCCTAACTTCCCGGAACACTGTGGTTGTAATCCCCCAGTGTTTCCGGCAGGTCAGGTGCTGGTAAATCCTGCAAGTCCAGCAGCAACCCATCGGTAGCACTGGCAGGGTTACCACCGGACTTGTAATGAAGCCCTATGTGTTTGTTGTGTGGTGAGCAGAGGAAAATGTGTGCGGATTACCCCCACACATTTTCTGAGGTTGATCTCTCATCATTCATTTTCATTACAAAATTTCAACAACAAAAAACAGGTGAGCACTCCTTCCCCATGCAGATGGTCGAATTCCCCACAGGTCCTATTAAAGAAGATGGGAAAACTGCAAAACGAAAAGATATCCTAACACTCTGAATTTAATTAAACCAATTTAAAATTGCCACTCCGTTTATACCACTGCTTAACTAAAAAAGAAATCCTGTGAACTAATGTAGTCCATTATATGCCCACTATGTTGCAGCGTTGTAAAAATAAAGTTGTGAAGCAGGTCAGATGGGGTCTTCCTCGGTGCAGCTGAGGGTATTCTACTTTCTCCCCCTCGTTTGTTGTCACCTACAGCTGCAATTCTCCTGGCAAGCAAACGTGACAGAGCCCATGGATTATTTGTACACCCAAAACACACGTAATTACAGAAGAGATGTAGAGGTGCAGTCGAATGCCTCTGCAGGAAGTCCCGCCCCCTCCTACCTATATGCTGGAAGACGGAAATCGCACCATGCACGACACCAGTGGTTACGACTATTCCACTGAGAAACTTCGAGAAAAGGTATCTACTTAGAAAACCTAGCTGACGTATCCCCGTAGAGATGACAATCTCTTGGAGGAGATCCCCAAAGGAATATGAAAATGAGAGAAAGAGAAGTTGGTAACATCACAAGAAATGAGTGTGACGCGCAAGGAAGACTGGCTGAAGAAGAGAATGTATGGACCTTACAGAAACTGATGATGGAGGAAAGAATCAAGTAAACTTTCATATACAAGATAAGGAGCGCACATGTGAAGAACACTGCAGATAATGCAAATCATTCAATAACTGTACAGATGCAGCAATGCAAGTAGACTAAGTAATCGTAGCGGCTAGCTATACTTAGTGAATAGACTGCAAGCAATGCCGCCATTATATAGAAACTGGACATTGATGTTACAATTTAGTAAGTTCAAACTCATGGATAAAAGGCTGAAGCTGTGTCGAAGCAAACAAGTAGCTGAGATTGAGGAAAGGCCTGGAATAACTACCTGGCGTAATGTGAAGACTTGAAGAATAGTGAGCGTAAGACGCTGAATCATCCCTTGTTAAAGTGCAAAGAAAGAACACCATGAGGGCCAAGTTTATTCATTTAATACAATTAAATGCTAGGAAAAGGGCCCAATTGCAGTCTCCTGTCACGTGATCTAAGGATGGAAATAGAAGTTGGGCATGCAGTCTAGAACTAAGATAGCACATGCTCACACTCCCATATATTCTCAGGAGCAAGGATACTTTGTAAGGCCAAGTTCAAAGACAATTTGCATGGCAGAAGTCATGGGTGATGAGAGATGTTGGGCTAATTGTGTGGGGAGACAGTCAAGTCCACCCCCCTGCCACCTGGTGTATGAGCGTTTGTGCTGCTAGTGAGCCCAATGTTCCAGAAGGGCACGAGTGTGCCAACCAATTGTAGAAGGCCATATAACGAAGAGCCTTATAGTTTGATAGCCAATGATGAACTGTGTGTCAAATAACTGTTGAAGATGATTTGCATTAAGGGTGGGCATGAGTTGTCCACCTGACTTTAGAGATCCAATCACTACCTGTTCCCTTATAGGAAGTATAGTTAGATGTTCCCCTTGAGCCAACTACAACTCCCCGTAGGTTTTTCTTATTTGCCGCGTAGTATGACATCATGACTTATGAGTTTTAGCTATATAAGTGTTGTTTTTTATGAAATGCTTTGAGAGATATGCTGTGCGACGTCCGTTAATGTCCGTTGTAACTCCTTGTTTTAGACAATTGATAATAAAACAGTAAACACACTTTGCCTTCTTCCTGAGTTGGTTTGATTATTTGGTGTAAGAGTTACTCTGCATCCCATCTACTGCATGACGCGCTACTTATCAAGGGCCATAAGCTCGATTGCTGCTGCCTGGGCTGCTCCACCTTCCTTCTACAATACATACCGTCTGGGTGCTACTTTCAGACCAGGTGCCTAGTTTGCCTACCCCTTTTTCTCCACCCGTGTCCTCGAGGCTGCCAACAGTTCGTAGTAGCTGATGCCTGGGATTTCCTCCCCAGTAGTAGTAAATGCAGTCAGTATAGCCAGCCGCCATAGTAACTCCTGTACTTCCATACATTAGGTTCCCCCCTCTTACCAATGCACACCCTCCACCCCCTGCTTGCTTGCAGCTGGGCATTTGCTGACCAGACAGCAGATGAGGTTGTGACATGCATTTTGTCTACAGTGAGGGCACTTGTTTTCCTAATTGTACAATCATGGGAAGCGCATTTTAGTCTTTAACAACAAGTGGCATCGGTTGATACCGGTTGAAAAGAGTGCAGAACTTATCAAACTCAGATGCAGCAGCCACGGGGAAGGAAATATTTCATAGCATCCTCTACACTCACTCCTCTCCTTCTCTCCTTCATATTCTTTGAGGTTGAATTGTACTGCTCCACAAAAGTACACAACCTGCATACTAGGACTTTGGGCTTAGGATTCAAGTTGGGGGAGAGGGGAGGTCACGTAACCCATCATAATCATAATTGGTTATTTATAACGCGCTTAATACCCAGAAGTTTCTAAGCGCAGACCCGGGGATCAAACCTGTGTTGCTCTGCATCGTCTTGCTTCCAAGGCGAGTGCATTGTTCCTGAGCTATCCTCCCAAGCTATCCTCCTAATCTGCACTTATTGGTACCACTGGTGACCATGCAGACCTGTGTCCTGCAGACAGGTGAATTCTGCACGGGGGGGGGAGGTGGTCGTCTTCACAGAGAGAGACCCTTTTCAGAAGATGTTGCCACAGCCCACCCTTCCCCGCATACACAACCAGTCCTCCCCTTACTCACCCCTTTATTATTCTTATTGTTATTATTATGGTATTTATTGAGAGCGGGCCTGGCTTTGAGAAGCAACAGAGAGCTTTACAGAGGTGTACAACATTACAGATGCATAACGGAGCGCTTTTCAGAGGTACACAACAGTACAGATACACAGCAGGGCGGTGGGATACAGAGGGCAGAGAGGAGGAGTACAGCTGTACCGGGTGGCAGGGAGGAGAGGGGCAGGCAGTGTCTCGCGAGTCAGGTTAACCCTTGAGGCCTTGATGATGGCTTTGCTTCCTCAATGTTTATCACTAACATCATGTTTCGCCTCCAGTTACAGACCTTCCACGGGGAGCTTCTGCAGCACTTAGAGAAGAACACAAAGCTAGATATGCAGTTTATCAACGTGAGTGAGACAGACGTGAACGCTTTCTGCAATGTGTCTCTCTTGTCTCCTGTCACCACCTCCCTCCTCCATCTCTTGCCTCTGCTCATACCCTCGCTCTTCTTGATCTTGCCTTCCTCATTGCGCAACTCTTTGCTCCCGCCTTCCATGTCTAATCATCTAGATGTGTCTTGTTCCACCTGTTCACCTCTCCCTTTTGTCCCTATCCCCACTCCCCTGGTGCATGAGCAGGACAGCCAGAAGCGGTATGAGCTCGAGTACCAGCGCCGGGCCGCCAACCTGGACAAAGGCATGTCAGAGGTGTGGAGGATGGAGAGGAAGCGAGACAAGAATTTGCAGCAGATGAAGGTCAGCCGGAGGTGGGGGGCGGGGGTGGATGTCACACTGTGTAGGTTGGAAGGAGCAATTACTGTCCTCTGGAAGGTAACATTGTGAAAAGCCACAACACGCCATGTCCAGGTAAAGCTGGGCTGGGTACAGCCAGTCACATTTCAAGCTCTTCCCTGGCCTCCTATAGACGCCTCCAGGTCTAGCATGCAGACACTGCTGGGATTAGACACAGGCGTTCTGGGCGGGTCGGGGAGGCCTGGGTATCACCACTGGGGTGCAGGCCCTTCTAAGATAAATGTATGGACGGGAAGAAGAATGGTTGGGGGGTAAGAGAAGCACGTCTTGGATGGAGGGGGTGCTAAGGCAAATGTCAGGGCTGAGCATTGGTGGGGAAATGAACGAGGGAAGGACTGCTGTCTAACAGCGCCCCCTCCGGCAGGATTAGGATAGTCACGAGAGAGGCATCCTGGATGGAGACAAGAGGAAAACCAATGTTAAGGTAGGGGAGAATATTGAGGGATGAGTACTAATGCAATGACGGGGCTAGAGGCACTACCGGAAACTGTGTAAATCGAAATACTGTGAAAGAATGATCAGATGAGCGCACTAGTCGCCTCTTGGATGGGGCACTGCCGAGAGTTAAGGGTGGTGCATTGACAGGGAATGCTAAGCTTGGCCAGGCTTATAGACACCCTCTTGCATGGAGGCACTGCCGACAGGAAAGGGTGGTGCATTTACAGGAAATGCAGAACTTGGCCAGGCTAATAGACACTCTCTTGCATGGAGGCACTGCCGACAGGTAAGGTTGGTGCATTTACAGGGAATGCAGAGCTTGGCCAGGCTGCATGGAGGCACTGCCGAGATGTTAGGGTGGTGCATTGATAGGAAATGTAGAGCTTGTCCAGGTTTATAGACCACCTCTTGCATGGAGGCACTGCTTACAGGTAAGGGTGGTGCATTGGCAGGGAATGCCGAGCTTGTCCAGGCTTATAGACCACCTCTTGCATGGAGGCACTGCTTACAGGTAAGAGTGGTGCATTGGCAGGGAATGCCGAGCTTGGTCAGGCTTATAGACCACCTCTTGCATGGAGGCACTGCTTACAGGTAAGGGTGGTGCATCTACAGGGAATGCAGAGCTTGACCAGGCTTATAGACACCCTCTTGCATGGAGGCACTGCCGACAGGTAAGGGTGGTGCATTTTCAGGGAATGGAGAGCTTGGCCAGGCGTATAGACACCCTCTTGCACGGAGGCACTGCTTACAGGTAAGGGTGGTGCATTTACAGGAAATGCCGAGCTTGGTCAGGCATATAGACACCCTCTTGGAAAGGGGCTGTAGGACTTTTGTAATGGGGTGAGGGGACTTGTGAGCATCCTTCAGCCAAACCCCAAACCTAAGTAAGGTTCAGATTAGTTTCTCGTATGTTGAAAAGTAGCATCTCTAAGGTACTGAGCTGCCCATTGGTGGGAGTTAGGCTGAGTGCCAGGCTTCTCATTAGAAGAGATGAGAGAACATTGAAATAAATAACAATTACAAAAAAATGATGGAAATGTCGAGGTTTTTCGTTATCTAAGAGTACATTGCAATAAATGCAACATATGTCAAATGAAACGGCACTACATGCCTATTATGGAATTCCGGCGGGAATAAGAGAAATTCTGGTTACAGGCCTACCTGGTGCCAATGAGCTACATTCCCATAGTAGATCCATGCGTTGACCCTCATTTTTAGTCTACAAATGAATTGCTCTCTGTTCTGGGGACTAACTTTCGTAGCCCCTCAATAATTACGTGAAGCCTTAACTGTAGTATACCTTCTTTATTCCCCTCTCTTACAAGACTGCCCTTCCCCTCACTGCCCTCCCCTTCCTCTCCGCATGCTCGCCATGTTTGGTGTCCTCCTTCTTAAAAGGGCAGTGTCGCTCGAGTCCATGACACCTCCCCCTTGCTTATAATGATACCTGGCGGTGTCACATTTGCTCAATGAACCATGAGGGTTTCCGAATGACCCTCTGGGGCCGCCCAGGGGATTTGCGAGTCTCCCTTGATCCACCTGCACCAGTCGATGCACTTTCTGTCAGTCTCTTGTCTGGTATTTCTTCCCTTATCATTGTCGGTTCTTTGTTTCCTTTCGGTTGTTCTATGGTTTCAACCTCTGGTGTAGTCAGGTGGTGGAAAAAGGAGGCATTTCGGGTTATGTCGCGCCCGTCTCTTGTCGCTGTGACCATGGACCCTTTTACCTCGGTTACTTGAAAGGGTTTGGGGGTCATATCTTGTGTCTGTTTTCCTCTGTTGTCTTTGATGGACCATGACTTGCTCTCCTACAGACATCGTTGACTCTTTTGCTCCTTTTTTTATCGGTTAGCCCATCCTTTTGCCATCCTCTTCCTCTCGTGTGCCTCGTTTTCGGATCTCTGCATCCTGTTCTTCCGTGTAGTCCTCAAACTGCAGCAAACCAGTACTGGGTTTATATCTGACCATGATCTCCTTGGCGGGTTTTCCCTGTGGCTTCATGAGGAGTGCTTCGGTAGCTCCTTAGCATTTGGCATAAAGCTTATGGGAATGGTACTTGATCGGCAATTGCTTTCTGCTGAGTCTTCTTGATGGTGGACATAAATCGCTCCACCATCCCATTCGCTTGGGGCCATAGCGATGTAGTCTTCATGTGCTAGAATCTCAGATGGGATGCAAACTTCTTGAAACCGTAGCTTTGGAATAGGGGCCCATTGTCTGTTTTTACAAGGTTAGGCACGCCCCACTCACTAAACAGTTCATCTAGGACACCCACCACGTTGTGGAATGCTGTGGACGGTATCAGTTTCACCATTGGGAACCGTGAATATTAATCTATGTCCTCCTTCTTCTAGTGGTCCATAGAAATCAATTACTACACATTGCCAAGGGCCCTTTAGAAGCACCACAAATTGTAGGGGACATGGGGTTGTGTATGTCGCTGCGTTCTGACATGCTTGGCAGTGTGTTAGTATGTTGCCTACTACAGCGTCTATGTACAGGAAACATACTTGGTTGCACAGTATCTTTTTTGTGTTTGCCAGTCCTCTATGGCCTTCACGGGCCAGGTTAACAATCGTTTTTCATGGGCTTTGAGTATGACCAGGCGGTTCCCTCTCAGAAAAGTTCCTTGGTCGGTTGTTGCCAGCTCGCTCTGCACCTTGGCAATCTGTTCAATCTCTTTCATGTCCACTTCTTTATTGTTTCACAGTTCCTGTCTGTAATTCCTCCACTTGTTTATATTGGTGAGCTGAACTGTGGTCTTAATGGTGGGGTCTTGCTTGCTCTTGTCAATGAATGTTGACAGCATTGGTGGCAGTGCGTTCTCCGTCAGATATTGAATGTAGCCTGAGACCCCATCGCTCTATGCATGGAGGCATCCTGGTCTTGGGATTCCTGAACAGGGACAGCAGTGCTTGAAGATCCGTAATGAGGGTAAAATGGCGACTGATTACAAAATGGTGAAACTTCTCGCATGCCCACACTGCAACCAAGCTTTCCCTTTCGGCTATGCTGGCATAGGCGACGATGCGTTGGTCGGGCTAGTTCCCTGATGCCGCTGGGCCAGGATCACTCTTAGCCCTACTGGACTGGCATCGACAGTGATCTCAGTTTTCTAACTGGGTTGAAGTAGGCCAGTTGGCAGCTGGTAACCAGTTCGGTTTTAATAGTCTGGAATGCTTCACTGCACTCAGAATTCCACTCAAATTGGCACATCTTTCTTAAGAGGGCCCCTCAGGGGATCTGTGAGCGTGGCATAGTTGGGGAGGTATCAAGCACTGTACCCTGCCATGCCCAGGAACAACCTGAGCCCGGAGATGTCTTTTGGCAGGGTCAGGTTCACTACAACTCTAATTTTGTCTGGGTCAGCCATCATCCCTTTTTCTGAGAAGATGTGCCCAAATAATTTAAGGCATGGCTTGTTGAAATTGCCTCATTCAGGGTGAGGCCAGCTGCTTGTAGAATGTCACGTACCTGCATTAGTGCTGTATCTGTTGGTCTTGGGATGTGCCGACCATCAGGATATCATAACTGTTGTTAAAGGTGGCCATCACTGGAGATATTAGTCATTGTATTGCTTCTTGGAATATCTACACTGCAGACGAAATTCCAAAGTTCAAACTCTTATAGCGAAAAAGCCTTTTCGTGCGTCGCAAAGGTTGTGATGGGCCTGGAGTCTGGGTGTATGACAAGCTGATGGTAACCCTGGTTAAGCTCGAGCCTATAAAATTGCACCGCCTGGTTCAGTCTAATTATCATGTCCTCTATGTTAGGACTGGGATGCCTTTCCCTCTGGATTGCTGTGTTTGGTATGCACATGTTCGGACAGAGACGTAGTCGTCCTTTGGTACCACCACACATGGCGATACTCATGATGTCGGCCCGCTTACTTTTTCAATTATGTCGTTGTCTAGTAGCATCTGCAGCTCTCTGGACACTTGCGTTTGTAGGTGGAATCCTACTGGGCGTGGGTGTTGGGGCACTGGGGTCACTGTCCGGTCCACATGTAGCTTGTCTACTGAGTTTTTGAGCATGCCCACTCGGACAGTGCCAGGACGGAATCCTTTATCCGCTGGATTGTCATGTCTTGGTCCTTTACCATGTTGACCACTCTTTCGCCGGCCAGGACGTCTTCCACTACTTCCGACTGATCATAGTAAATGTCAGTGAGGGTGAAGGGCCCTCGCAGTGTGGTAGCTCAGCAGGCACCTGCCTGTTGCACGACTTTGTATAACGTGTATGTTTGCAGATACGACATGCCCCTTGTGGTGTAGTTCACAATGGAATTGTTCTGGCGATGGGAGTGGGTGTTTGCGGCACCCCACTGGAATATTCCTGCTTGAGAGGGAGTTAGGGGGTAGATGTCACTGATTAACTGATATAGGTTCGCATTCTTCACGTCAGCTGTGGCCCCGGTGTCCATGATAAATTGATGCTTCAGCCCCCCTCTTTGGATGGTCACTCTTGGGGCTGTGCCATCATCAGCCTCTGCCTGTATCAATTGTACATATTCGCTGCTGTAACGGTTAGTGTGGATGAAGGCCTCTACGGCTTGTGCCTCATTCTCCTGCTCCACCGGTGGGTTCTCATATGGGTCTATCATGTACCCAGGATCATATGCTTTGTGGGCACTTGTATATGACTTCATGGGGTTTTGTAGGTAATCTCGCTCTCTGTGGTACTGCAGTGGCACCTGGAGGACTATGGTCCGCCATTGCTCTTATGAATCTAGTCAGGGTCTGGTATGGTGGTGTGGGTTTCCCTGGCAGTGGCCTTTGGACGGTCTGCTCATGATATATCCTGGTACTGCCACTCCAGATTTTTTCCTGTCGCCCTGCCGGTCCTCCTGCCATGGGGTTCCTGTAGTTTTGGAGTGTTGGTGTCCTTTCCTTGCACATTGCTTGAAAGTGGTTTTCTCTGCCGCACCTCATGCACATCTGCCCGAGAGACAGGCACCGACTTGGTGGGGAAAGTCAAACCCACACCTGTAGCCTTGTCTCTCTCCCTGGTGTTTTTGCTGGGAGCTGCCTTGTCCTGTCCTGCCTTGGCTACTTTGCCTCCTGAAACCCCCCGTGGGCATCGTTTGAATTGTGGCTATGTTGCCCCCTTTCTTGGGGTTCTCCATGATATTGGCTTGGACATGTACCCTTTTGTAAACTCTGGCCAGATCCTGGATCTCTGCTAGTGACAGGTTTTTTTTCAGTAGGTGTTTCCTGAATAGTGACAACGTGCATTCTTCTATTATACTGAGTTGCATGGCTTCCTTTTCTGAAACGTTCGCAAAGTCGCAGTGTCTTATTTGTTTTGTAGCCTGAGCACAAATTCCCTGATAGTTTTGTGGTGTAATTGGGCACATTGATTAAAACAGTACCTTTCATAGTCTCGGTTTGGCAGCACCACTAGTTTCCTGTTCAGCACTGCAATCAGTGTCGTATATGTCTTTCGTTCCTGCAGAGGGATGGTATACGTGATGCCCTTTATCTCAATTCCTGCCAGGTTGGTAAATATATCAGCTATGTTGGGCAAGCCATGGTCACCCATTGCTTTTATGAAGTTGTCAAATTCTTCCATCCATTTCTCCCACCTTTGGCTTTGGTCATGCTGGGGTTGTAATGAAAACGGGTTCGGTCTCCTTAAGAATAACGCTCTTGCTGACATGTTCGACATAATTACAGCTGGAGCCCCTTCTCCTGCTTGCCCACCTGGGTCTGCTGCTGTATGTGCATTATCCATCGCTCTCGCCAGCATCTGACATTTGGTAATGTCCTGATGGGTGGCTCCCTATTTCGTAGGGCGTCTTCTCCCCTTGTTATCTTCAGTGGCCCCTGGGGCAACGCCTGTGGGATTACCTTTAGTGCCCTTCCTTGGTGTTGCCCCCTTTGTGTGTTCCTTCGCACCTTTCCTTCTCTTCCTTGTTGTTTTGTGTCTTCCACAGACCGCTTCCCAGGCCACTTACTTGTAATTGAGGTGTCTTTATCTCTAATACCCTCTTGGGTCTCGTCCTCTATCTCTTTTCTGGCTGTTTCTTTCACTGTAATTGTTATGTCCTCTGTGCCCGTCTTTGACCATGAACGCGCACGTTTGGTCGTGTGCTTGTCCTTCACTCCGGGAGCGTGTCCGTTAGCTCACTGTCTGTGCCCTCTTGTGCAACAGGCATCTGCCGTGTGCCCCTCCGCGGCACGTATGAATTAGTTGCGGCTCTCAGCTGTGACAGCGGGCCAGCAGGTGCCTCTTGTCTGTGCACAATGTCGGAACGTCTTTGTTCCTTCTCTGGGCCCTTTGAATGCGTGGGACGACCTTTCCAGGTGCCGCCTTCCCTCATTGCCGTCACCTTGTTGGCACGCTGTAGCCGACGCTGTGTCGGTCACTGTCTGACCTCTCCTTCGGTCCTGCTCATGAGCGCTCCACCGTCGCTAGTTGTTTTGGGGGCTACCTCTCGTGGCCCCTCAAAAATTAAGCAGAGCCTTCGCTGCAGTATACCTTCTTTGTTTCTTTATTCCCCTGGCTTACAAGACTCCCCTTCCTTTCGCTGCCCCTCCCCTCCTCCTTGCTCCCACGTACCCCTCCCTGCTTGGTGTCCTCCTTCTTAAAGGGGCCAGTGTCGCTCGAGCCCATGACACTGTGGTCCTTAAAAATACTTAGATTTCTAGTGGTGGCAAAATAGGACTAGCATTAAAGTGTCAGGGGACCCTCGCTATGAACATTTTAGAGCTCTGATCGCCAACCTTCTCCCATATTCAGCTCCAGTTCTCTCCTTCTTCAAATGATGTCCTTCTTTCCTCTACATTATATTATGCTATGTTGCATTTGTATAGCGCCTCCTGCCATAGTTCACATAGTGCCCCTTAGAGTACTTCAGCACAGGGCTGACTGTATATGTGCTTGGGTGATTATTCATTTGACATGACAGTACAAAACTTGAATCGATTTTCAATCAAATTTTAGGACAAATAATCTGAAGACACAAAATAAGTGAATCATTCCAATATTTTTTGTTCTTATATAGATCCTCGGTCCAGACTCACCCTGCTTCTAAGCACTGTGTTAACAAGTTTTATTATGACACCATTTTGAACTGTGCGTTTATAGGCTGTCTTTATGAGAATAAAATGCAGTAGTGCAGGCAGGCTGCTGCAGGGCACATTTGCACTGCAGTGTACTTGTGTGCCTCCCATGGTTGTTAGCTAGTTGAGTATACGTGTGGAAACTGGGGAGGATGACGACTTCCTGCAGCTTCCAAGGCTCTGTGAGCTGTCTGAGCTCAGTCTGGATTTATCTGCCTATAGCTCAGATTGCAAGGTGGTGCTTTTAGCTTGAAAGGCCAGCCATTGCAGTGATGCCATTTCACCAAAATGGCCCGGGCAACGGAAGTGGCATCACATAACCATTTACCTCTGATGACATCACAGGAAGATCATTTCATTTGACCCCGCCTCCAACTGACATCACAGGAAGTGATGGCACATGACCTTCGGATGCCCATGTTTCCAGGTGCTTTCATTTCAGCCAGATATAAGAACCGAGGCACAGAGAGAGGCGTGATTTGTCCACAATCACACATTTGGGGAATTTAATTTTTCAGATCCGACGTGGAGTCTTTATGTAAAACATACATAATGCAGTACTTGTAACAGGGTAACCGAAATCTCTAACACAGTCTCCAGATATTGTATGAAACATCTATAGATCAATGGACGCAGAAGTACTCGTTATCTGTTGCATTGATGTGTTAAACAAGCCAAAGAAGCACCGACTTGGGGAGGCGTGCACTGTCTGTTTACCCAGGAGCAAAATGCTGCATGAGCAAGGCCTGAAAATTAAATCATTGACCAAGATTTAGTATCAACAAAATTCCCTGGTTATAAATGTATCTATGAGTCAGCTACCACTACGATAGAAGAAACCTGTTTTATGGGTGTAAACTGAGGCCATCTGTCTCTGTGTGCATTTATCTTTAAGTTATGTGACAAGCAACCACATGTTGTCCTCCACAACCCAGAGATGAACATAAAACTTTATGTCCTAGGCTTTGATACATGACTCTTCATCAATCTTTTGTAATGGGGTGAGGTGTGGAGAGGGACTGGGGCTCAATGCATATACGAATTTCAGAGCGCCATGTCCGAGGTGTATTATTCAATGACCCCCGCCCCATGACCGGCCTGTGAATAAAGTTTCCACAAAGCTGTTTCCAAGACAGAGTTTGAGTCCAGAGGGGTGGGTCACTCCATGGCTCTCTCACTTCCGAGACTCTGGGCCTCATTACACGGTAGGCGGTGAGCCATGGCGCTATTAGCGCCATGGCTCATGCCGGTAAAATACCGGCACCGCCTTGGCGGAAAGGGGATTTACCGCCCCATTCCAAGGTTGGAGGGGCGGTAAATCCCCTTTCCGCCATTGCCCTTCCCCATTCCCATTTCTGCCCCATAGGGCTCTATGGAAATGGGGAAGGCGCTAATTACGGCACCGCAATTTTGCGGTGCCGTATTTAGCTCCGAGGTCCCTTAGCGGGTTGGATATTAACGCCTGCAAGAAGCAGGCGTTAAATCCTCCAACCCGCAAAGGGACCTCGTAGTACGGCGGTAAGGGTTAACGGTCACCGTTGCCATTAACGGTGACCGTTAACCCTTACCGCCGTCCGTGTAATGAGGCCCTCTGTGTCCAGCGCTTATTTTCTTAAACGCTGTTGCACCAGAGAAGGGTCTTGGTCGAGTTTGTGGCCCCTCTCAACCATTCAAATCACACTTTAATGCGTTCAAGGTGAGCAGAGCCCAATCAGTGGCATAGAACAAAATGTGCCTGACCCGAGCTCCTTAACAAAGCACAGGGCACGCCACACACTGGGCTGGCCCGGACCACCAAGTGTGTGCAATGTCCATGATGATTATGCCACTGCAGGGTCATGCACTACTCCAAGTGAAAGAAGTAAATATGTTTTAAATCAAAGTTTAAATGTTGCACCTACAGTAGAAAGAAGGGGACGTTGCCTGGTCCCCAAATATACCAGCCACCAGTGATGGTTGGTGAGTTGTTTAATTGGAGAAGGTACATGTTTGCCACAAGTATGTGAGTTTAGAGCCCTTTGGGTAACATGCATGCAATTGATGGCGATGCAGAATAATTCCGACACCAAATAATCGAATCAACTCAGGAAGATGGCAAAGGTTCGCTGTTTTATTATCAATTATCTAAAACAGCGAGTTACAACGGACATCAATGGACGTTCGCTCAAGCTCTCGGCTCCTTTCACATAAAATCACATTTATATACTAAAAATGTGTCATACGTGACGTCATATTACGTGGCAAATGAGAAAAACCTACGAAGAGTTGTGATGGACTCAAGGGGAACATCTAAGTATACTTTCTATAAGGGGTGGTATTGTGGTTGGATAGCTACTGTCAGGTGGACGACTTATGCCTACCTCTAAAATTTGTCATCTTCAACACTTCATGCTATATCACTGGATCTCAAACTATAAGGCCCTTCGTTACATGGCCCTCTACAATTGGTTTGCATGCTTGTGCCATATCTGGAACATTCAGTTCACTTAGCAGCACGTAAGCTCATACCCAGGTGTCAGGAGGTGGACTTGACTTTACCTCTCCACCCAATTAGCCCAAAGTCTCTCATCACCCATGCCTTCTGCCATGAAGATTGTCTTTGAACCTGGCCTTGCAGAGTATTCTCGTCTCTGGCAATATAAAGGAGTGCGAGCATGCACTATCGCTGTTCTAGAACTCCAAGCTCAACTATATTTCCATCCTTGGCTCACATGATAGGAAACCATGATTTGGTTCAATTTGCAGCATTTATATTTCTTAAATGAATGTAACCTGGCATGCTTGGTGGTCACTGGATCTCAAACTATAAGGCCCTTCGTTACATGGCCCTCTACAATTGGTTTGCATGCTCGTGCCATATCTGGAACATTCAGTTCACTTAGCAGCACGTAAACTCATACCCAGGTGTCAGGATGTGGACTTGACTTTACCTCTCCACCCAATTAGCCCAAAGTCTCTCATCACCCATGCCTTCTGCCATGAAGATTGTCTTTGAACCTGGCCTTGCAGAGTATTCTCGTCTCTGGCAATATAAAGGAGTGCGAGCATGCACTATCGCTGTTCTAGAACTCCAAGCTCAACTATATTTCCATCCTTGGCTCACATGATAGGAAACCATGATTTGGTTCAATTTGCAGCATTTATATTTCTTAAATGAATATAACCTGGCATGCTTGGTGGTCTTTCTTTGCACCTTAACAAGGGATGATTCAGCTTCTCACATTCACCGTCTTCAAGAATAGATAACCGGCCTTGGCTGCTTTGACTTTCATACCAGGCCAAACATCCTCGCCATTCATATCCACAACCTCGGCTATTTCTTGCTCGGACACAGTTCTCGGCCTTTCTATGGGTCTGGACTTACTAAATTCATGACACCGATGTCCAGCTTCTATACAACGGTGGCTTTGCCTGCAGTCTTTTTCACTACGTATAGCCACCTTCTAAGATTACCTAGTCTACTTGCATTGCTGCATCTGAACAGTTATTGAACGGCTTGCATTTTCTTCAGTGCGTCACACACGTGCAATCTTCTCTTTGAATATGAAAGGTTACTCGATTCTTAACTTCGTCATCTGTTTCTCTAATGTCCATGCATTCTTTTCAACCAGTATCCTCAGTGCATCACGTTCATCTCTTGTGACGTCACCAGCTCCTTTTTCACTCTTTTAATATTCCTTCAGGGTGCTCCTACCTCAGATTGTCTTCGGGAATACATTTGATAAGGTTTTCTCAGAGGGTACCTTCTTTCGAATATTTGCTGTGCTATGGTCACAACTGCTGGTGTCAAGCATGGCACAATCTCAGGCTACCAACATACAAGAAGGGGGGGGCGGGAATTCCTGCAGAGGCATGCAGCTGCTCCTCTACATTCCCCCCTCTGGTCGAGTCCTCGAACACCTCTTCACCAGTTTCCACATCTTGATAATTTCTCTTAAAGATGTGCTTCTTTGGAATCCAGATCTTTATCACCCCCCTCAGGGTGATGGCTCATTTGACATGTTCATTTACACTCCTGGTCATATAGCTGCACTTTCCATTCAGATTACAGTAGACCCCTCGTCCCACATACTTCTTATGATTCTTCGGATACATAAACTTTCCTTCAGGTGCCACAATGCTGGCCTGTATGTATTTACTGACATCTCCATCTGTCATTTCCTTGGGTACAAACCCTGATTCGACATTGATCATGATCTTTATTCCTACTGCTTTCTTTGCTGTCTTCTTACATTGGACAATTATTATCTTAATCATACAGAATCCAAACATCACCATGAGCAATAGTGCTCCAAGAAGCTTGAAAATGTTTGCCATCCATTGCAGAATCCAAGAGCATATGGAAGCAAACCAACTTTCATCTGCAATGTCCTCTGTCTCGTCTTCCATCTGGTTATGCAGGTCCGTCAACAGTGTTATGGCCACTGTCAATGTCCCATTCTCTTCATCATGAGAATGTATGAATATGCAACATGATGGCCCGATTTTGGTGCAAACTCCTCCTTCCATCGCTGCAATCATGTCAAGGATTTATCTGTTCTGTAGGGGCATCAGTCATATGGCTCTTAGCTCTTCCTTGATAGCATTGAATACCTTTATGGTGGTATTGATTGTCTACAGAAGCTCCCGTCTGGTAATTTGCAACCATTTGGCATTGGCCATCATCTCGATCCCAGGCATAAAGATAGTTGACAACCTATGTTCATACGGAATGGATTCAAAAGCTTCTATTGACTTAGATGAGAAGTAGTTCTCTCTTCTGGTTCGATTGAGAAATTCAAGCACTCTTCTCTTTCTCAGATAGGCATCTACTTTTGGAAACTCTCCAATATTCAGGTCACTCTGAGGAATCACTAATGCTGGAATGTGGATGAGCACCAAGGAACACGTTCCTCGCCAATCCTTTGGCTGCTTCATATAGGCCCTAGGCCCACACGCCCAATATCGATCCATCAGAACAGCTGTCCTTGCTCCCATCCTGGAAACGTCAACTGTAGTTTTGTAGCCTTTATTATCTCCCACAGTAATTCTTCCTTCTCTTCAGAAGCACAATTTCGTATTCGCCAATGGAATCACAACCATTGGACGTGATTAATCTGTTACCCATGTCAACAGTTTGGCATGCTTAGGCCATGACTTCAAACACCCATTGTTTACTCTCTGTACCTCTTGCACATATTCTGACTTCAGTAGATGAGCTGCACAGGACATCAGTCCTCCTCATCCCTTCTTGGACTTCACTTATCCATAGACTAAGACTTGAGATTGTTCCCAACATCCAGGTAATCCAGCTATCTCTGTTATATCAGGGCATTCCATTCTCTTAATGTCTTTCACAACCACCTCTTTCTGGTCTTCTGCAGGATACACAAGCATCTTGCTATCCCATCCAGATTGCTTTTCCATCTGTGAAGTCTTGTTATAATAATCTTGAAACGGAAATGACCATTTCGATCTCCATCGCAAAGTAGCCCAACTTCCTTGAAATTGTCCTATAGTCATACATGTTGCAAGATGAACAAGGTAACTGGCATTGTGTTCTGGAACTTCTCTGGAAATTAAAGTTTGCGCTGCATTCATATGAGAACGCAGACATAGCAACTCCCCTTATATGTTTTTCTCCAACATTTTTCATGTGCTGATAACCCATGTTCTTCCCCAAGTGTGCTGCATTGTCTAGATAAGTATTTATCACCTCATTATCTTCCTCTACACTTCTTTTATGTCTTCCAAATGTAAAAGTTGTGCAATACTCATGAAGAGAATCAAAAGCAGTTCTCCTAATGGGGGGAACCTTAGGGGCCTCTGTGTCAGTGGAAGTAAATTACCCAAAAGCAGTTCTTGTAGTGAGGGGAACCATAGTGGCCTCTACCTCAGTGGAGTATTACTATGATAAATACTGTAAAAGAGGAGAAATAGAAAGATAAATGGCCTAATTCACAGAAGCGTTTCATAATGGCAAAACCCCATTGGAAAACGCTCTGTGAATCAGGGCCTCAGAGTGTAATCGTGCAGGCATACATTATACAATACACCTAAACATAGGCAACCATCTTTTGTGACATTTTGGTATCTGTTCATTCTCTAGAACCTTGCCTGCTTCCACATTTCTCATCTTTAATACACATGGTCAAAATTCTTTACACTTGTAATTGCAAAATCTGTTCAATGATAGCAATGAGAAGCCTTCTAATCACGGGGGCATTTTTAGGATCCTGTAAAAAAGTGTGAATATCAATGTCTCTTCTGACAAGACCAGTATAAGCTTGAAGTATAAATACAAAAACAGGCAGCACTAGACTATGCACATCACTATCAGTGAGTACCATAGGGATAGCTTCTCAGAACAGGTATGCACCATGAAATGAATCTGGATACTGATCTCATTTCCAATTTCTGATGAACTGACTTTTAGGCATCATTTTGATGCTTCAATTTGTTTCTAGAGTTTATTTTCTACTAAAACTCGCCGCAAGTCGTTGCACTCCTGCTAAAATATCTAGGAGTATCACCTGAGTTTTAGTCCAACTAAATCTGCATCATTAACAAATTGTTGCTTTATCGTCCTTCTTCGTCATCGATCGAGTCTGCACACGTTGACATTCTTCTTCTTGTGTTGCTTCTGGATCGGCAACGGTGGGAGGGCAGGTCTCACCTTTATAGGTTTTTACGTCATTTAAGTGAAGCCAAGCTTGTCTTCTTTGGACTTTTGCAGCTGAAGGGGTTATATTTTCAAATCAAAAGGGGCCATTCAAATGTGATTCATGCCACTTTCTAGTGAAGTTTTTAATCAGGACAGAATCACCAACATATAACTTTGGTGCCGATAAAAGTTCAGTTGTGCCGGTTGTTGAATTGTCTTCATCTGTGTTCTGAGACCGACCCCCCTGGCGATTGAGCTGATCTGAAATGAGAGAGATGATAGAGGTCATACATGTCAAATAATCATGTAGTTCATCACCTAATGTTTTAGCTACACTCTGGGCATCACTTTTACTTCTAGACAGAGGTGTAAGAGGTGTTCTCATTCGCCGCCCTGTTACTAGTTCATGAGGGGTGAGGTGATGGTCTGAACCAGACTGATTCCAAAGAGCACATAAAGCTAAGGGTAGGCAATATAGCCATCCCTTTTTCAAAGTCAATTTAATCTTGGCAATCCTTTCTTTAAGGAGGCCGTTGAGTCTCTCATAAATGCTGTTTGCTTGCGAGTGATAAGCAGAAGATAATTTTTGTTTAATGTTCAACAGAAGTCCTATCTGTTCAACTACATCATGAACAAAATTTGGCCCATTGTCGGATCTCAGCACTTCACACACACCCCATGTCGGAAAAACTTTGCACACTAAAAACATTGCCGTGCAAGTGGCATCAGGGTGTGTACACAGACCTGCCTCGATCGACCTAGAAAAGGGACACACCACCACTAATAGATACCTATATCCATTATATAATTGCAGCATATCGATATAGTCGATATGTAAATGCTAAAATGGACCATTCGGTCGAGATATTACCCCTCTAATTGTTCTGAGTGTATGCCCAGTTGTAAACCTTTGACACATGATGCAGTTCACTATAGATAGTGCAATGTGTTCCAACAAATTCAGAATGAACCAGTCTTCCGCAATCGTAGCAACAAGACTCTCCCTAGTTACATGTGTGGGGTAATGCAGCTGCTCAAGCACGACCTTTAATAATGTTACTGGCATCACCAGCTTTCCAGTGCTGTCTTGTCGCCATAATGCTTCTGTGGGTGATAAAGAACACCCTCTTCATTTCCATAATTCCTGCTCATCCTGTGGCACACTCCCTTGAATCTCCATTCGTTGGGTTATTAACAATTTATTAAACCCTTCTTGCACTAACATGGTTGTAACTACTTTCTCTTTAATGTTCTCAGTATCAAAACTCGAAATATATCTGGAGAATATGCTACCCTTTTGGCTTCTTTGTCTAAGGCTTTGTTCCCGTCATGCACATGCTCGCCTTCTTCCACTGGCTCAGCTATAAACGTGGCAGGGTTAATTATTTTACATCTTACAGTCTTAATCGTTGGATTCAAAATCATTACTTCATAAACTGAAGCTCTTTGGGATGTCAGTGTGCCTTTAGGTTTCTCTAAAATAGCAAACAGAGCATGCTCCATGAAGAGAATCCTAGAGCAGCCCATAACAATACTTGTGGACTTCTCAATTGCGAACTTGGCGGCTGCCAATTACTGTTTGCAAGGGAAGTGTCCTCTCATAACTGGGTCTAAAATCCCACTGTAATATGCTAAAGGCTTGTACCCCAAAGTGGTTCTCTGTGTAAGCACTGCTGTCATGACTGTCCCATTTGTGCGCAAAAACATATACAATTCCTCTGCATAATTGGGAATTCCCAAATCAGGAGCTGTACAATTGCTTCTTTCAACTACTCAAACCCTTCCTCCATCTCCTCAGTCCAGTCTATGTTTACCTTATCCATGTGTTCTTTCTTCAAAGCTTGCAAGAGGGGTCTTGTGTATGAACTGTAGTCAAACACCAAGGCTCTAACATAGTTGTATAGCCCCAGAAACTGTTGCATCTGTATTTGGCTTCGAGGTTTTTATAATCGTCTCAGCTCTTTCAGGTGTCACCTTCTTCCGTTCATCTGAAATCAACTGCCCTATATATAACACCTCTTCTTGGCAGTACTGTAACTTCTCCTTGTCTACTTGATATCTGTTGTCTGCTAGAATAGTCATCAACTGAATAGAATGTTGTCTGCACTCATCTTCCATGGTGCTACAAATTAGAATGTCATCTGCGTACTGTATCATCACACTCTTAAGATCAATATTGCCTAAATCCATCTGTAGGACTCTGTTGAAAATCGATGGAGACTCACAGTACCCCTGCGGCAAACAAGTATGTTTCAGCCGAGTTAGGCGGAACGTAAAGGAAGTCAAGTCTTGTGAATCCTTTTGCAACGGGATCGAGAAAAATGAATTTTTAAAATAGATCACCATGAAATATCGAGCTTCCACCAGGATACTGCACAGTATCATCACCAGATTAGGAACTAAAGGAAACTCTGCCTCTAATATCTGGTTAATTGTTTTCATATGTTGTATAAATCTCCATGACCCTCCTTTAGATTTTTTCATCGGATATACTGCAGTGTTACATGACGATTCTGATGCACCAGAATCCCTTTTTTCATCAGTGCTTTAATAGTCTGAAATATACCCTCATCAGCCTCTCGAACCATGGGGTAATGTCTTGCTCGAGGTAAAATCTCTCCTGGTTTCAGCTTTATTTTAACTTCCCCTATTCCCTTTAATAAATCTATGTCATAAGGCCCTGTGGTCCTGTTAATCAGCAGGCGGGAGGCGTATTTGAAGATGCACCAAATCCTTTTATTCAAACAAAATAAAAACTTTAAATGCAGTTTTCAACACAAGCACGATTTTCGTTTTTCCAAGGAAGCACTTCTTCACTTTCCTGAATAAGGCCTTAAATCAGGGTTGGTGCTGTGACACGGGTTAAGGCCAAATTAATGTAAAGAAAGAAAATAAAACAGAAGTCTTTTAAATGTCCTTGCCTTTTATGGTGGGCCTCTTTTTCCTCCTAAGGCACTCACTAAGCGTTGCTTCAGACTTCCTATCTGAAGTTCAATAAAAGAAAAGAGATGTCCATTCCGGTAACCTTTTCTTTCCTTGGTTCCGTGGGTTAAAGTAAACAGTCCATAAATCAATGCCCGTGTCGTCTAACAGCCAGCATTTATCCCGGCCAAATGGTGCTTTTCAAGTAAGCCCCGGTCAGAGGGACTCTGCGTTTTTCTGCGGCGAGAGTTCGCGCATACGGACTTCTTGCATGCCTCTGGCTCTGGCAATCAGTATGCCCAGTTAAAACCTGCTGCCTCCTCCTTCCAATTCTCCTTGCACTCGCCTTCTCCCTGGATAAAGAAAGAACAGACAGCCTCTCTGAATCCACGCATGCGTTAAAAATGCTGTCTTCCCCTCCCCTCCCAAGTCCAGGTGTGTTCAATCTTTCCGTGCTCTCATGAATCAACCCCACCCTTTCCTCGCTTTTCTCTCTGGGCTCTCCCACCTGACCTCCCTGGTTATTATTGGATTCCACCCGCCCTCCTGATATTCTGTCCGTTCTGAATGCCTTTCTTCTGCTGAGGTAATAAGGTAGGTGAAGGTCACTATGCGTGTTGGAACTAAGTGATTTGGCAGCTTTTCTTCGTGATTCAGCATAGTGCATTGTGGGAGAAGTAGTTTTCTGACATGTAGTCTCTGTAGATTTTATTTTGGAATCTCCTGGCAGAGTGGGTTTTTCCATTATGTGCGGCATGTTTTCACCGTCCATGACTGCAGGTACAGGGTGTTCTATTAACTTTATGTTGGTGAGTGGGCTAGATGTCCCGCCACTGTTCAAATTAGGTGACTCAGGGGGTGTATCCTCACATACCTCCCTCAAGGAATCATGCCGATCGGGCTGATCTAGGGAACGAGACAGATAGTCCGCTACCAATTGATATTTTCCTGGTTTGTGCACGGTTACAAATCGGAATGGCTGTAATGTAAGAAATCATCGCAATACCCTGTGATTGGAATCTTTCTGTGTTGCTAGCCACCGTAAAGGAGCATGGTCCGTGAAAATGGTGAACTGTCTACCCAGCAGATAGTACCGTAAAGATTCCACTGCCCATTTTATGGCTAAGCACTCCTTTTCCAGGGTTGAATATGGAAGTTCGTGTGATAACAGTTTCCTGCTTATAAAAACAACTGGGATGAGTTCCTCTTCTGTTCCCTGTGATAGTACAGCCCCCAGGCCGCACCCTGAAGCATCAGCTTGTAAAAAGAAAGGCTTGGAAAAATCGGGGCAGTGTAGAACCGGCCTGTTAGCGATCAGTTTGATCAGAGAATAAAAGGACCGGGTTACTTCTGGGGTGATTGTTAGCGTTTTGTTGGTTTTGAGGGCGTCTGTCAATGTGGCAGCTATAGAGGAAAAGTGAGGAATGAACCTTCTGTAGTATCCCACAAATCCTAGAAAAGCCCGTATCCCTTTCCTGGTGGTGGGCACTTGGAGCTGTTGTATGGCTTGTACTTTGTCTAACAGAGGTGTTATCACTCCTCCACCCACTGAGTATCCTAAGTATTTGGTAGTGTTTGCTGCCAGTTTGGTTTTTTTAGGGTTTATGTGCAAGCCGGCTTCTCCCAATGCCATGATTACTTTTTTAAGATGGGATAAGTGTTCCTCCCAGGTGGTACTGAAAATAACTATATCATCCAAGTAGGCAGCTGCATATGGTTCATGTGGTTTTAGGATTTGGTCCATCAGGGCTTGGAAAGTGGCCGGTGCCCCATGCAGACCGAAAGGAAGGACAGTAAACTGGAAGAGGCCTTGAGGGGTTGCAAACGCTGTCTTTTCTTGATCCTCCGGGTACAGTGGTATTTGCCAATACCCTTTTGTGAGGTCCAGTGTGCTTAGATATGTTGCTGCTCCTAACCTTTCTAATAACTCATCAATTCTAGGCATGGGATAAGCTTCATAGCGAGATATTGCATTCAATTGTCTAAAATCCATGCAAAATCTTGTGGACCCATCAGGCTTAGGTACGAGTACCACTGGTGAGCACCAGGCGCTTTTGGATGGTATGATGGTGCCCAGTCTCAGCATTTCCTTTATTTCCTTATTTATGTCTTCCCGTTTGGCCTCAGGTATCCGATAAGGTCTGAGGCGGACTATTTTGCCTGGTTCTGTTTTTATGTGGTGCGACACCAGGTTGGTTCGCCCCGGCAGTCCGGAAAATACTTTTGATACAGGATCAAGGTATCCAAACAACTCTGCTAGTTGATTCTTACTCAGTTGTTGCCCGACCATCACATCATGTAAACCACTGGGTGCGTTGGGCACCAACTGTTCCGCCACCGATAATTCTGAGAGGGCTGCACACAGTATTTGTGGGGTATCCTCTCTCCACAATTTTAGCAGGTTTACATGATAATTTTTGTTTTTTTCTTTTCTGTCGGGCTGGGCTATTTCATAGTTCACCGGTCCTAAGACTTTTGTGACTTGGTAAGGACCCTTCCACTGTGCCAGCATTGTATTGGTAGTTGTTGGTAATAGGACCAGGACTTTGTCTCCCACTTTAAAGGTGCGTAATCGGGTTCCTTGGTCGTAATATTTTTCTTGTTGTAGTTGGGCTCGACCTAACCTCTCTTGTGCAAATTCCCGGAGGTGCCCCAAATGTTCTTGTAAGTCATTTACATACTCAGACAACGTTTTCTCTTCTTGATTCTCCCACGTGTTCTTTAACACTTTCAGAATAGATCTTGGTTGCCTTCCAAATAACAGTTCAAAAGGGGAAAATCCTGTGGAGGATTGGGGCGTGTCGCGCAGTATCATTAGTACCCATGGTAGTGTTCTGTCCCACCCCAATCCTGTGGGACTTGTGGCCCTTCTTAACATTTGTTTTATGGTCTGATTGTATCTTTCCACAAGTCCATCAGTTTGTGGGTGGTACACAGAAGTTTTCAGATGCTTTATTCCTAATGTTTTACACACTTCTTTCATTACAAGGGACATGAAATTGCTTCCTTGATCTGTCACTATTTCTTGGGGTATTCCCACTCGGGCGTAATATGGGAGCAAGACGTCGCAGACTTGTTTAGCTGAGATACCTCGTAGGGGAAACGCTTCCGGGTATCTTGTGGCATAGTCCACTACCACCAAGAGAAACTTATACCCTCGGCTGCTAGGTTCTATGGGGCCGACAATATCCATCCCGATTCGTTGGAAAGGCTCTTTAATCAGGGGCATCCTCTGCAACGGGGCTCGAGGCGGAATACGATTACTGGTCTTTTGGCAGATGGAACATTCCTGACAATACTTAGCCACCTCTGCATATATCCCCGGCCAGTAGAAGTTCAGGAGCAGTCTTTTCAGAGTCATATTTTCTGCCAGGTGCCCCCCTGTGTTGTGGTCATGTGCTAGTTGCACCAAATTCTTGCGATAGGACAGAGGTACCAATAGTTGTTCTGTTTCTGTGTGGTCTACCCCTCTGGTTATCCTGTAGTAAAGACCCTGCTTCTCCCTAAAATATGGGGTGGAGCCTGTATTTTGGGTTGTGTCATGAGCTTGTTCTCTTGCCCGTTTTAGTGAGTCATCCGTTTCAGTTTCGGTGCGGAATGAGGGTATATGATCCTCTACTTTCCAATCTATCAGGGCTTTTTCCTGGGCTTCTGCCCTCCATCCCCACTTATTCTCTCTTTTCTGCGCCCGTGACAACCGTTCCCGAAGTGGGCACCCTTTCAGTTCTGATCCGGAATACGGTGCTTCTTTTAGCCATTTTTCAAATCCGGGTAAGTCGGTACCTATCAGGACTGGGGCTGGTAGTGTAGGTATCACTGCTGCTTTTATTGGAATCTGCTCCCCCTCTATCCCCAAAGTAATGTCTCTGGTAGGATACTCTTTGACATCCCCATGCACACATTTCACAACTACTCCGCTCACCTGGTTATCTTCTTGGTTGCTTACATGGGGCTGGATCGCTGTTTGATGACTTCCGCTGTCCATCAGGGCCTGGGCGGGGTGTCCATCCACTGTTACTTCTATCACGTACGGGAGTCGCCGTCTTCGGGTTTCCTGGGACTGAATGGTTCCAATCTCCATCGGTTCTGGTTTTGCTTTTCGGGAGCAGAATCTTGCTATGTGCCCCCATTCACCACACTCAAAGCATTGTGGGCCCCCAGGGGTTCTCGGACCCCCATTACCTGAGGACGCTCTGATCTCTGGCCGAGGTCTGGGCTCTGCCGATATCGGTCTGTAAGGCCCATTGCGCAGGGTGGCCGCGTCTCCGCTTTGTTTCACTTGGGGTGTCAGGAAGGACCTTGGGGTACCGGCTTTTTGGAAGGCAGTTGCTACGTCTATGGCTTCTGGTAGTGTTAGGTGGTGGTGTTGTCTGACCCACCTCTGTATAGGTCCGGGCATGGCCTCTACAAATTGTTCAAGGATGATTTTGTCTTTGATTTGCCCAATGGTGGAGGTGCTGGGCTGCAACCATTTCTCTGCGAGGTCCTGAATTCTATAAAATAGTTGTCTCGGGCTCTCTCCTGGTTTGAGCCTGGTCTCCCGATACTTGATCCTATAGGACTCTTCATCCATTCCCAGTCTTTCTAGGATAGTTTTTTTCAGTTCGACATATGGGGTATCCCCTGTGGGATTTGCTGCTTGATAGGCTCCCTGCATTACCCCAGTCAGCAAAGGGGCCAGAAAGAAAGCCCATCTCTCTTGTGGCCATTGGGCGGCTCTTGCTATTCGTTCAAAATTGACAAAGAAAAAACTTGGGTCATCCCCCGTTTGGTATTTCTGAAGTACTGTGGGTGGAACTGCCTGTTGAGTTCTTGTTGCCGCTACGGCTTCCCCCAGTATTCGTAGTGCTTCTCTACCTTGATCTTGGGCGGCATTCTGTACCTGGATTGCCTGCTGCAGGGCCTGGCGATCTACTTGTGCTTGGTGTCCCTGCACCTGGATTAGTTGCTGTAACTGTTGCTGACCCTCAGCCAAGGTTTTTATTACCGCTTCCATTGTTTTGTGGTTGGCGAGGCGCTATCTTTGTCCCACCGCTGCCACCACTGTTAATCAGCAGGCGGGAGGCGTATTTGAAGATGCACCAAATCCTTTTATTCAAACAAAATAAAAACTTTAAATGCAGTTTTCAACACAAGCACGATTTTCGTTTTTCCAAGGAAGCACTTCTTCACTTTCCTGAATAAGGCCTTAAATCAGGGTTGGTGCAGTGACACGGGTTAAGGCCAAATTAATGTAAAGAAAGAAAATAAAACAGAAGTCTTTTAAATGTCCTTGCCTTTTATGGTGGGCCTCTTTTTCCTCCTAAGGCACTCACTAAGCGTTGCTTCAGACTTCCTATCTGAAGTTCAATAAAAAAAAAGAGATGTCCATTCCGGTAACCTTTTCTTTCCTTGGTTCCGTGGGTTAAAGTAAACAGTCCATAAATCAATGCCCGGGTCGTCTAACAGCCAGCATTTATCCCGGCCAAATGGTGCTTTTCAAGTAAGCCCCGGTCAGAGGGACTTTGCGTTTTTCTGCGGCGAGAGTTCGCGCATACGGACTTCTTGCATGCCTCTGGCTCTGGCAATCAGTATGCCCAGTTAAAACCTGCTGCCTCCTCCTTCCAATTCTCCTTGCACTCGCCTTCTCCCTGGATAAAGAAAGAACAGACAGCCTCTCTGAATCCACGCATGCGTTAAAAATGCTGTCTTCCCCTCCCCTCCCAAGTCCAGGTGTGTTCAATCTTTCCGTGCTCTCATGAATCAACCCCACCCTTTCCTCGCTTTTCTCTCTGGGCTCTCCCACCTGACCTCCCTGGTTATTATTGGATTCCACCCGCCCTCCTGATATTCTGTCCGTTCTGAATGCCTTTCTTCTGCTGAGGTAATAAGGTAGGTGAAGGTCACTATGCGTTTTGGAACTAAGTGATTTGGCAGCTTTTCTTTGTGATTCAGCATAGTGCATTGTGGGAGAAGTAGTTTTCTGACATGTAGTCTCTGTAGATTTTATTTTGGAATCTCCTGGCAGAGTGGGTTTTTCCATTATGTGCGGCATGTTTTCACCGTCCATGACTGCAGGTACAGGGTGTTCTATTAACTTTATGTTGGTGAGTGGGCTAGATGTCCCGCCACTGTTCAAATTAGGTGACTCAGGGGGTGTATCCTCACAGGTCCAAAGAACACTTGGCACCTTCTCCAAGTCTTCCTGAAAATATGATAGTCACTGCGCGCATTATCGCCATTTTCTGTTGGACTTCCCTCTTCTCTATCCTTATTCAGTATGTGATGCTCATAAAGAATACCACCTCATCACCTGTTTGGTCTTCCCTAAACATGTAGTCATCAGTGATGTCAGTAAATCTGTACCCTTCTTCAAGAGCTATTACTGTCCTCCATGGTCTACCCTCATCGTCTACTCCTTCAAGCATTGCCATTTCCCTTCGTACTATGACTGCTTCCAATTCTATTGGGATAGTCTGTCCACCCTCTTCGACCACTGGTATTCGCGGTCTAAACAAAAACTCGTCAGGTACCCTCACAATTTTTCCCACTAAGCCAGGTAGCCATGTCAATAGAATGCTCACCCCATAGAGGAAAACCTCTGTATCTACTGGAATGCCTCGCAGAGCTACTTGCCCTGTGAATGCCAGTATACATTCTCCCACATTTAAATAGTGTATTCCTGGAGTGAAACACACTATCCCTTGATCAGCTAATTAAATTGTCATGTTAAGTTTTGTCATCAAATCTCTTCCCAAAATGTTAACCGGTGTCTGTCGTGAATATAACAAAGGAACAGCCATGTCACACTCTTCTATAGAGACTGGTAATTCATCAGTAAAAGGAACTCGACTCGTAGCTCCAGAGAACCCTTGAACATTCATGGCAATCCCCGACATTGGCTATTTTCCCACGTGTATACATGAACGAGTAGCCACAGTGTCTACTAGAAAAGAAAAAGATTTGCTTCCTATCGTCACATCGACCATTGGTTCCATTTGGGAGTCTGGTGTTGCAGATAGTACTGAACACATCAAGTCACCCTTGAGCTGTCCTACTGTGGGTATAGGCTCATCCCAATCCCTGTGAAAGGATTTAACCAACCACATTGACACCTCCAATTCTGAGTGTCTACACTTGTCCTGTGTTTGCACATTGCTGTGTGTGCATGGGGGCTTGCTGGGACTGCCCTTGTGGTGGATACATTTGCACTCGCTCTTGCTGCTGTACCTGCTGCACTCGCGGTGCTTGTGTCTGATACACTGTGTGATCTTGGCCAAACTCTTCCCTAGTTTGTGTGATTTATGGTGGAGGATAAGCTGTGCCCCTCTTGAAAATTGGCCATTCTGTATATTCCCTTGGCTCCCACATACACGTGCAATGTGCCCTGTCATCCCGCAAGTCCAAAATACTGGGGGTGCTCGTCTGACAAGTCCCCCTTGATTAAATCCTCCTTGGGTACTCTGATTCTCATTCTGCATATTCTGAAACCCACCTTGATTATTTTGGAATCCTCCTCCTCTTCCTCTATAGCCCATACCTCTGCGTCGTGGCACAAACCCATTTTTACTTTGGTCCATTGGGCATTGATTACCCGCCTGCAATGTACCTATTGCTTCTAGGATTCCCAATCCTTCTCTGCTTGTCAATACTGCCCCTTCTATGGCATATTTTAACAATTTCTTAGGAACTAACTTGGCTTCCTTGATTTTTCTAGTCTCATCTTTCTTCCTATTTTTCTCTTGTAGCAACCGACAGTGATGCATAATCGTCAACTGTATCTCAGCCCACAGTCTCGCTTCCATTCCGACTTGTTTCTTCATCTGTCTCTGTACAGGCTCAAGTAATCCCTGACATAAAATGTGGTAAAATAATGCCACTATTTTTTCCCATGGCTCGTGAGTTTCAAGTTTCCATTTCTCCTGAATATCCTGAATGTAAGAAATATGATCTTCATCTTCCTTCATCTTACGTGTCATAATTGCACCCATATCTGATGTATCAGAATACTGTATCCTAAGAGCCCTCCACACATTTGCTCTACAATTATTAAACAGTGCTCCGTCATGCGATGTGTTCTGTGCTGTCACACTTGAATACCCTGCTCTGCTCCATATGTCATCAGCTCTCTCCCCAAGAATAGCTGCCAGGAGACCCTTTATGTCCCCTATGGCCAGTGTATTTCCTCCTGTTATTTTTTCTAACTCATATATCCATTTCCCAGCACCCAAAGTCAAACTTGGGAGCTTACACCTTAAAGTATCCGTATCCATCTGCGGCTATGGAATATACTGTGGTCTTGCTCCCCCTTTTTCCAATAAGGGAAACTGCATGAACCCCAACCCGCAGTCGGTTCCCATTGTTAGACTATCCAAGGCAGGGACGATCATCCCTGTCCGTCTTCTTGCCGGTAGTGACCTCAGTCTGCTCACGTATGGTGGCGATTCTCCCTTCTCACTATACAATCGTCCTCAGGGATGCTCTGGATATGCTATGGGATCTGGCGTCCTATTGTTAGGTTGTTCCAGATCTGACCATCTTACTTCTTTATCTAATTTCAAGCTTCCTTCAGGGGCACTCGCGCTCCCTCCTCCTACCTCGAGGATAGACCCTCTTTCTTCATCTGGCATGTCTTGTCCCCAACTAGTGTGACTATCATCCCCTTTACTTTTGTCTAGGTTCAGTCTGCTTAAGCATGATGCTCTATGTTCGTGACTGAACAGATTTTGTTCTTCACTTCGTACCTGAAATGCCAGGGATTTATCCCTCTTCCCTCGACTTCCATAGTTGCTACCTTCCTTTAATTCTTGATAGACCTTATCGATGCTTTCTCCGATGCATCCCACATCAATGTTTTCTTCTTCCAATACTACTCTAGATGTCCCTGACGTTACTTCCTTTATCAGAAGAAACTTTTCTGTTCTATCCCATCGCATTGCTGGGCTTGGCCCTACTGGTTCTTTACGAAGGACACTGGTATCAAGATCCCACTGTCTTCTCCCTGGTTCTATTTCTTCATCTTATTCTCTTCACTTTCTCACCTCCCTTCTAAATCTTTCTTCCTCTTGCCTTCGTTCTTCCCTCCTTACTCCTTCCCTTCGTTCCTCTTCTTCCTTTCGTCTCTGTATTATTTTGTCCCGTAGTCTTTGTGCTTCCTCCTCTTCTCTCTCCCTTTCTCTTCTATCCCTATCTTCTATTGCTCTCTGTCTATTGTCGTACTTTCTTTGTTAATCTGCCCATTTTTCTTTTCTCTCTTGCTCCTCTTGATACATCTCTTCTTGTCTCTCCCGGTTCTTCCTTTTCTGCTCATCTTCTTTCAATCTCTTCTCTGGATCTTTGTCTCTTTTTTTTGTTCATCCTTATCTTCTCTTTGCCTAACTTCCTCAATGCTTTTCCCATCAATTTTAAGTAATATCTGTCCTCCCATCGATTCGTTCTGCATGAGCGCTACCTCGTCAGCTTTATCCTTCTCTCCTTTCCATCTCTTAATTTCTCTTTCTATTTCTGTCAATATATTCGACCGCTCACTCTTTTCTTCTTTGTCTTGTAGGATCTTACAGATCTCTTCTTTTCTCTTGTTCTCCTCTGGCCTATCATCACTGCTATAAGCGGGAGGTTTGTATATTGGGTTACTATACCCCGTCAGGGTTTTCAACTCCTTTAGAGGATACAACCCTATTTCTTCCATGCGAGCACCTTTTTCTTCAGGCGAGGTAAGAGGAGCTGAGGGCTCAACACCTTCCTCCTTTCTCTGACTAAGCATCCACTCCTCAGGTGGCTGATCTTCCCTCTCTTCCTGGTACATTTTCCAGAGCTCTAGAATTGCAAATCTTTTCTCTAATTTCTTCCCCGTGTACTCAGCGTGCAAGTATGGGATCATGTGTTGCAATACCGCTTTTGACAGTGATCCCCTTTGTGGCTACGCCATAAACGTCTTATCTGCCATGCCTTTCATCCATTCCGCACTACACTGTTTGAGCTTGGGCTTGTGCTTTGGCAGTGGCTTACATAAGTGCATCAAAGGAGTGTCTCCCATAATGACAAGTCTCAATTGACTGTCTTTACTTACCAGGCTTGTAAAATCACCTACATACTTTTGCGTAAATCACAACTTTTTCAACGCCTTAAAACAACAAATATGAGCGTGCACCATCAATTGCCGCTCAAGCCTCTAATTTCTCAATGGGCTATCTCTGCCTTTGGATTGGTACCAATCATTTTGCTAGGGTAGTCACTAAAGCTCCTCAACTTTTCCTCAATGGCTTCACAAGTTTTATCGCTCTTCAATATTTCTACTCAACAAATAACATGCAGACTTGTCGACTTTACACATTAATAAACACAGTGATCATTTTTTTCTCCCTGGCCTTTACTTAATGCCCTATACAGTGTTTGAGACGTCACTTTACGTAAACCTGTCTACGTGTTATATTTTTCTGCTCTACTCTCACTGGCGTTTGGGACATCTCCTTCTGAGCTCTTCAATATTTCTACTCAACAAATAACATGCAGACTAGTCGAATTTACAAATTAATATACACAATGATCATTTTTTTCTCCCTGGACTTTACTTAATACCCTATACAGGGTTTGAGACGTCACTTTACGTAAACCTGTCTGCGTGTTATATTTTTCTGCTCTACTCTCACTGGCATTTGAGACATCTCCTTCTGAGCTCCCTTGAGCTAGGACTCTAGGCGCTATTCTTCTCTTCACACAATATGTCCCATTACTCAAAAATGATCATAACCCCATCCCCTTAATTTGCCATTCCCCTTAGTCTACTCACCAATCGTTCGTTAATCGACACAAGGCCTTTGGTATCGACTCCTCCTCCAATCAACCACTTTGCCTTCCGTCCGCAGAGAGCCCATGGAAACTGGGCAGGGATTTCATCAAGAGGGCCGCCCCACTGTCTCAGTTCTTCTTGCAAGTTTATTTCTATTGGCCGCTCTCCACAGGAAACCCTGTGATCATCCGGCTAATGGTGGAGGATGCCCGATCGTCTGAACATCTAGAGACAAACTGGTTTGGATCTTGAACCATCCGCAGTGCTACTACGTGAGCTTAGAGCCCTTTGGATAACGTGCATGCAATGGATGGGGATGCAGAATAACTCTGACAGCAAATAATCGAACCAACTCAGGAAGATGGCAAAGTTTTGCTGTTTTATTATCAATTGTCTAAAACAGGGAGTTACAACGGACATCAACGTCCGTTCACTCGAGCTCTCGGCTCATTTCACATAAAATCATATTTATATACTAAATATTCATCATACTTGACATCATACTACGTGCAAATGAGAAAAACCTACGAAGAGTGGTGATAGGCTCAAGGGGAACATCTAAGTATACTTTCTATAAGGGGTGGGATTGTGGTTGGATAACTACTGTCAGGTGGCCAACTAATGCCTACCTCTAAAACGTGTCATCTTCAACACTATTAAGTACACGGTATATCATTGGCTCTCAAACTATAAGGCCCTTCGTTATATGGCCCTCTACAATTGGTTTGCACGCTCGTGCCATGTCTGGAACATTTGTTTCACTTAGCAGCATGTACGCTCATACCCAGGTGCCAGGAGGTGGACTTGACTTTACCTCCCCACCCAATTAGCCCGACGTCTCTCATCACCCATGCCTTCTGCCATGAAGATTGTCTTTGAACTTGACCTTGCAGAGTATTCTCGTCTCTGGGAATATAAGGGAGAGCTTCTAAGATTACTTAGTCTACTTGCATTGCTGCATCTGTACAGTTATTGAATGGCTTGCATTTTCTGCAGTGCGTCACACATATGCAATCTTCTCTTCGCATATGAAAGGTTACTCGATTCTTAACTTCATCATCGGTTTCTATAAGGTCCATGCATTCTCTTCAACAAGTATACACAGTGCGTCACGTTCGTCTATTGTGACATCGCCAGCTCCTTTTTTTCACTCTTTTCATATTCCTTTGGGGAGTTCCTCCCTCAGATTGTCATCTCTTCGGGAATACATTTGATAAGGTTTCCTCAGAGGGTACTTTCTTTTGAATAGTTGCCGTTGTATGGTCACAACTGCTGGTGTCAAGCATGGCACAATCTTAGGCTCCCAACATACAGGAGGTAGGGGCAGGATTTCCTGCAGAGGCATGCAGCTGCTCCTCTACAAATGCGATTGTGACCGAGCATAGCGAGCGTGTCTGAACTAATCAAAACAGGTTTAGGGAGGTGAGGGGGATTCTTCCCCCTTCCATGAGAAAATGCTTTGAATAATGGTTTAAAATGGTGCATTTCATAGCACATGTTCTGTGAACATTTGGGTAAAAAGCCAGACAGTTTGCAATCGGTTTTGTAGGGTGTAGGGTAAGTCATGAAAAAAGTGCAATTGATGCAAGTCACCAAAAGAGCACAAGCACATTTCCGAATGCATTGTCATGCTTGTCACTTCAATATATGCCAGTATAAAAAAAACATGTTCATGCAGGCTGTGCCTATACATTTCCATGCTGGCTCCATCAACATATGCTAGCATTCCCATTTAAGAACATGCTCATGTTCACTTTGAGATGTTTTTCTATAGTATCATTACTGGCACTTGGCACAAAGCTGCCTCTGCTAGTACTCCTATGTAAGAAAGTACTCCAGTTGGTTTGACCATTAAAAGTTACATGTCACAATAAGAAAACATGTTCAAACTGGTTCTAATGTAAGCTATTCTAGACCCATATGAACACGTATCATCCTTGCTTCATCATAGATGCTGAATTAATAAAAAGTCATGCTACAGTAAGAAATAAAACAGGCCGCTACACCAAAACATCAGTCTAGCGAGGTAATACTAATCATGCTTGCTTTATCAAAGATGCTGAGTAATAAATGTCATGCCACAGTAAGCAATGGCTAGACTGGCTGTACCAAAGAAAGGAAAGGATTAAAGAGACGGATTGTGGAAGGCCTGCGTCTTTGGAAAAGACAGTCATGAGATTAGCCTGGGGAAGGTTGATTAAAGCAGCCAGAGGCACAGCACCCATGCAGACTGGGCCTGCACGAGGCTCGCTGTCTGTAGACTGCGGAGGGGGCATCAGCAGCAATGGCTTCGTGCGGGCCATGTGGCGCTGGATGCATTTAGTGAGGGAATGCAGAGCACCTGAAGGCGTCCTGTTCAGCCTTCGGTAAACTGTATCAGGCACTTCTCCCACGGACTGAGGGAGAGGAGAGGTTGGAAAGGAGTGTGTCTCTCTTCCCCGAGTGACACATCGGACAAAAAGCCTGTGTCGATTGTGGAAAAAATGCGCTTTTTCCTGCAATTTGCGGCATGTCCTGATGCCACACGCACTGCGGATGTACGCACAGGGGTGGCCATGGAGCCTGCTGAGATGCTTGCACATTGTGACCTGCACGGCATCTCCACTGGGCCCAGGTTCTCTGCACAAGAAGAAACCAAGCAAAGATGGTGCAGTGGCGTCAATAATTGGAGATGAGCACTGCCACCATGTACACAGGGCCCTGTAATCACAGCATACATACAGAAAGGGCATGGCATTAATTCATGAATCTTTTGTAACACACTAATTACCGGAGACTAGTGTCTAAGTGCAGGACCAGGATTCAAACTCTGCTGCTGTCTTGCTCCAGGGGTGTTGCTAGGTCTGGAAAAGAGCAGGGGCTATGCTGATGTCGGAAGTGTCGGGACTGGGGGCTAGCTAGTCTTTTGGATGTAGCTCCTGAGATTCTATCCGGGGCTACAACCAAAAGACCAGGGGCTATAGCCCCCTTAGCCCCCCCCTAGCAACGCCTCTGCTTGCTTCTAATACATACATGTTGCCGCTCAGCTGCTATCCTCCCAGCTCATGAAGACCTGCCATTCACTGCTTCCATGATGTGACTCTCTCATTCACCTTCACCGAGTCGCGAGGTTGCAGAGAGCCTGCCTGGCCAGTCATTTTGTTGGTCCGGTACCACCCTGTAGAAATTCCAACGGACCCAGATTGAGTCATGCAGTGTATTGTATTGGAAAAAGCCCAAGATTACGTTATAGGTAATATTGATTATTTTGTGGTCAGATGCATGAGGCTTTGGTCATGCTGGACTCTGGTCCTTCTGGAATGCACATTGTCCAGACAGAGGTGTAGTAGTGTGGTATTCTGTGATGTCTAGGATCCATTCCAGGTGCACAGGCTCCATGTTTTAGATAAAGCAATGCTGTCCTCTGGGCCAGTAAAAAACCTGATTATGCCATAAGGGTGTTTATTGCTGAAAACAAAAGAAGGTTCGGTCTTGATTTAATAGCAATTCCTAGCTTTCTTAACCTCTATGTACCTTGGGCCTGCCCGTCACTTATAATGCTTTCATGCTTTTGTTGGACCAGTGGTTTGTGGGGGCTGGCTATTGCACCCCCTTGGAAGGAGAAGCAGAGTAGCTGAATTGGACTTCCGTCGGGCTGTTTGATGTTGCGTGTCCATCTTCGGTTCCTTCTGAGTATCATGGGTTTCTAGACGTGTTGCAGAAACCTACTGACCATGCACTGTCTCTTGATCGAAACTGGGATTTCCAGTACTTCCCTTGGCTTGCCGCTCAACGGTGGCGCTTGAGTAAGAAAGCCCAAGCTCAAGACTAGAGGGTAGCACGTTAACACTATGTATGAAGGATTGTCCAGACAGACAACCCCAAATAATATATATATATATCTGTTGAAGATAAGTATAGTCGTTATGGACATTGACGGGCGAGATAACGCTTGGAAAGTCCCAAGCCCTACGGTGGAAGTGTTTGCTTGCAGCTAACCGCGAGGGTCTACCTCTGGCTTGCGGTTAGCAATAGGCTCCCCAGGGATTTCTTCAATCACTGGTGTACCAACCCATTCTCAGCTGCTGAACACGTTTCTCATAGAAAGTATTGCACTGGACTGCCATGTTTCTGATTGGTTACGTGGGATATGGTCATGATGCTGTGCGGCTCCTATGGGAGGCTTTACGACATTGGACAGGAGGACTGTTAACTAACGGCTCAGGTCAGGATTCTTTGGGTGTTTTCAGACTAGAGACGCCAGAGGCTCAGCCCCTGCAGGCTCAGAGGCTCCAGGGAAGCTCTTGTGATTGCCGCAGTGTCCAGGTGACGCCGGGGAGCCGCTATATCTAGAGTCTCTGGGCAAAGAATCAGCAGGAAGCCACAGGAGTCAAGGCTCTGAAGCCAGAGTATGCTGCAGTCTAGCTCAGCCCAATGGAGGTGCGGCTTCAGTAGCGTTAGGATGCAGAGGAACCCCACAGATGGAACTTCAGGTAAGGAGGCACCCTCAGAGTGCGGTTGGTGGGGGCGCTGAAGGCAGCGGCTCGGCTCCAGGCTGTTAACTGTCGGTATGTCAGTGTCCACCAAAGCTTCCAGAGGGCAGAACGGTGAAAGCTTGGGCAAGGATGGTCTCAGTCGGTGAAGGGGAGTGAAGACCCTCCTGATCACATCCTGGCAGCTAGGCCTCCAGTTGCCCTGGCGTGTGGAGGAGTGTGGCAGGAGCATGTTGAATTGTTTCAGGTTCCAGCAGAATTGCTCACTTTCAGTGTTTGTGGCCGTGTCTTTGTTTGATGCTAGTTCATCATCACGGTAACTATAGCAGACCTTCACATTTTAGGGGGAATTGGGGCGAGAGTAAGTGTCCCAAGCCCCAATCGCAGGACTTCTTCCATTAATTCTTCCATTCATTCAACATTTTTGTATTTTGTAGCCAGCCAATCAATGGGACTGTCCCATCTAAATTCTGCAGCTTTTTCCTGTGAAAACTCTCAAGATGTAGATTCAACCTTGAATACAGACATCCTAGTCAAGCTGGTCTTTCCTGGTCATGGCCTCTGCAGCCTTAGACATCTCGAGCCGGCAGAGCCATGACCCGGACGGGCCACATCTGTATCACACTACACTTACTCCCTCCTGGGAAGAATGCCTGGCCATTGTACCCTGGCCTGCAAGTTAGGGAGTGAAAGTCCTGCAGTCAAGTGAAGATCAGGCCCCTAAAAATGATAGAAAGCAATCACCAAGCAGTGGAGCCGGTAAAATCAAAATATTTTCCCATAAAACCTTTGCCACCGTGGGAAAGTACGGGCAGCTATTCCTACACATAGGTTAGGCCCCAATTTCGCGCACCTCTAACTTTTTTTCCTGTAGTGTGTTTCGGTGCATAATCTTATATATTTTTCACTTTGTTTTTTGCCAAAAAACATTCACTGAAAAACGAATTGAAAAATAAAGGGGTGCGAGAATGGCAAGGGTATATAAATGGTAAGGGGTTGAGAACAGGTAGTAAATAATAGGAGGGGGGATTGAGGCTAACCCCAAATCTAAAAAGAAAATGTCAGTGAGTTTTTTTTCGAAAAAATCAAATGGGCAAAACACTCATTGAAAAAATAACGTGTGATGTAACAGCATACAACCGTTCCTCCTCTGGGAAATATATATTCATTATAGCTTGGACTGTTGAGAAATAATTATCTGGGGTGATGTGTTGTTCTTCAGAATGATAAAGCAGCCTGATTCAGGGACCGCTCAGCAGGGGGCCGGTTGTTCAGTTGTTAATCAACTGCACCCAGGGGTATCACGCAATAAAACAGAGATCTACCAAGTAAATGCTATTGCACTATTAGAATGCACTGGGTGCTATGCAGCCAACCTTCCATGCCCTTTTGAACTCATATGTGTTCTCTCTGCAGGAGAGCGTGAACCGGCTTCACTTGGACATGCAGGGCTTCGTGTCGGAGAGCCAGCGCGCCGCCGAACTGGAGGAGAAGAGGCGCTACCGGTTCCTGGCTGAGAAGCACTGCGTTCTGTCCAGTAGTTTCCTGCAGTTCTACAATCGGGTAGGCTGGTTTGTTATGTGATTTTTTGTAAAGCAGCTAACCGCCATTACCATGGCCTTGTAGCACTTTAGGTTGTCTGGGAGTTCTGCAGACTACAGCATAGACATGATAAATAGTACATTGCATTATAATCATAATAATTATAATTGGTTATTTATAACATGCTTAATACCTAGAGGTTTCTAAGCACGGACAGGGGATCAAACCCGAGTTGTTTGGCAAGCACATTGCCCCTGAGCTATCCTCCCAAAAAATGAGGCAGACATTCCAACATGCATTTGCCCTGCTATGCAAATGAACATTTATAGACAGAGATGACTAGTACTGTAACATATTTATCAAATGTAAGTGTGGGATCTGTGAGAATGGTATTGCTAGCATGAACCGAACTTGGCGTGGGACTCCACCAGCCAACATGGGGACCTGCATTAATAGGTGAGCTGAGCAACGTGTACTATCTAACTCTAGAGCAAGTGATTGCAGCTGGACAATCTACAGTAATTTAAATGCACACTGAAGGCACACATGGTAAGCATCACATGCATATTACAAACATATCTGCTCGACATTACATGTTTAAACGGTGCGTCGGCATGTTCTGAACATACATGACATATTATAACATTGCCGGGCAGGGCGGCTGATATAAGAATAAGAATAATCTCATTTATGTGCGACGTTCATTCATCTACAGTGTTTTTTTTTCGATGATGTTTTTTGCCGAATTATTTCCTCAAGAAAAACCGATTGAAAAAATATCAGGGGTAGTGGGTGAGGGTATATAAGGGGTGGGGGTAGGGAATAGTGTAACATTAATAGGGAAAGCGGGATTGAGGGGAAGCGCCCAAAAATAAAAATACACATTTCCGATGTTTTTTTTCGAGAGAATACATTTCGGAAAAACACCCGCCCAAAAATACACTGTCGATGAATGAACATAGACCCCTAATTTCTATGGCTTGCATACAGTGGCTAATTGAAGCACTCCTGCCGCTGGCATTTCCAGACAGCTTCCATTTCACTTCCTCACTTTGCCTCTTCCCTTTCTCTCGGGCTCTTATATTTCACTTTCTCACTTTGCCTCTTCCCGCCCTTTTTGCCTCTCCCTCTCTCTTATATTTCACTTTCTCACTTTGCCTCTACCCGCCCTTTTTGCCTCTCCCTCTCTTTTATATTTCATTTTCTCACTTTGCCTCTTCCCGCCCTTTTTGCCTCTCTCTCTCAGGCTCTCTTATATTTCACTTTCTCACTTTGCCTCTTCCCGCCCTTTTTGCCTCTCCCCCTTTCTCTCGGGCTCTCTTATATTTCACTTTCTCACTTTGCCTTTTCCGGCCCTTTTTGCCTCTCCCTCTCGGGCTCTCTTATATTTCACTTTCTCACTTTGCCTCTTCCCACCCTTTTTTGCCTCTCCCCCTTTCTCTCGGGCTCTCTTATATTTCACTTTCTCACTTTGCCTCTTCCCGCCCTTTTTGTCTCTCCCTCTAGGGCTCTCTTATATTTCACTTTCTCACTTTGCCTCTTCCCGCCCTTTTTGCCTCTCCCTCTTTCTCTTGGGCTCTCTTATATTTCACTTTCTCACTTTGCCTCTTCCCGCCCTTTTTGCCTCTCCCTCTCGTGCTCTCTTATATTTCACTTTCTCACTTTCTCACTTTGCCTCTTCCCGTCCTTTTTGCCTCTCCCTCGCGGGCTCTCTTATATTTCACTTTCTCACTTTGCCTCTTCCCGCCCTTTTTGCCTCTCCCTCGCGGGCTCTCTTATATTCCATTTTCTCACTTTGCCTCTTCCCGCCCTTTTTGCCTCTCTCTCTCAGGCTCTCTTATATTTCACTTTCTCACTTTGCCTCTTCCCGCCCTTTTTGCCTCTCCCCCTTTCTCTCGGGCTCTCTTATATTTCACTTTCTCACTTTGCCTTTTCCGGCCCTTTTTGCCTCTCCCTCTCGGGCTCTCTTATATTTCACTTTCTCACTTTGCCTCTTCCCACCCTTTTTTGCCTCTCCCCCTTTCTCTCGGGCTCTCTTATATTTCACTTTCTCACTTTGCCTCTTCCCGCCCTTTTTGTCTCTCCCTCTAGGGCTCTCTTATATTTCACTTTCTCACTTTGCCTCTACCCGCCCTTTTTGCCTCTCCCTCTCTTTTATATTTCATTTTCTCACTTTGCCTCTTCCCGCCCTTTTTGCCTCTCTCTCTCAGGCTCTCTTATATTTCACTTTCTCACTTTGCCTCTTCCCGCCCTTTTTGCCTCTCCCCCTTTCTCTCGGGCTCTCTTATATTTCACTTTCTCACTTTGCCTTTTCCGGCCCTTTTTGCCTCTCCCTCTCGGGCTCTCTTATATTTCACTTTCTCACTTTGCCTCTTCCCACCCTTTTTTGCCTCTCCCCCTTTCTCTCGGGCTCTCTTATATTTCACTTTCTCACTTTGCCTCTTCCCGCCCTTTTTGTCTCTCCCTCTAGGGCTCTCTTATATTTCACTTTCTCACTTTGCCTCTTCCCGCCCTTTTTGCCTCTCCCTCTTTCTCTTGGGCTCTCTTATATTTCACTTTCTCACTTTGCCTCTTCCCGCCCTTTTTGCCTCTCCCTCTCGTGCTCTCTTATATTTCACTTTCTCACTTTCTCACTTTGCCTCTTCCCGTCCTTTTTGCCTCTCCCTCGCGGGCTCTCTTATATTTCACTTTCTCACTTTGCCTCTTCCCGCCCTTTTTGCCTCTCCCTCGCGGGCTCTCTTATATTTCATTTTCTCACTTTGCCTCTTCCCGCCCTTTTTGCCTCTCTCTCTCAGGCTCTCTTATATTTCACTTTCTCACTTTGCCTCTTCCCGCCCTTTTTGCCTCTCCCCCTTTCTCTCGGGCTCTCTTATATTTCACTTTCTCACTTTGCCTTTTCCGGCCCTTTTTGCCTCTCCCTCTCGGGCTCTCTTATATTTCACTTTCTCACTTTGCCTCTTCCCACCCTTTTTTGCCTCTCCCCCTTTCTCTTGGGCTCTCTTATATTTCACTTTCTCACTTTGCCTCTTCCCGCCCTTTTTGCCTCTCCCTCTCGTGCTCTCTTATATTTCACTTTCTCACTTTCTCACTTTGCCTCTTCCCGTCCTTTTTGCCTCTCCCTCGCGGGCTCTCTTATATTTCACTTTCTCACTTTGCCTCTTCCCGCCCTTTTTGCCTCTCCCTCGCGGGCTCTCTTATATTCCATTTTCTCACTTTGCCTCTTCCCGCCCTTTTTGCCTCTCTCTCTCAGGCTCTCTTATATTTCACTTTCTCACTTTGCCTCTTCCCGCCCTTTTTGCCTCTCCCCCTTTCTCTCGGGCTCTCTTATATTTCACTTTCTCACTTTGCCTTTTCCGGCCCTTTTTGCCTCTCCCTCTCGGGCTCTCTTATATTTCACTTTCTCACTTTGCCTCTTCCCACCCTTTTTTGCCTCTCCCCCTTTCTCTCGGGCTCTCTTATATTTCACTTTCTCACTTTGCCTCTTCCCGCCCTTTTTGTCTCTCCCTCTAGGGCTCTCTTATATTTCACTTTCTCACTTTGCCTCTACCCGCCCTTTTTGCCTCTCCCTCTCTTTTATATTTCATTTTCTCACTTTGCCTCTTCCCGCCCTTTTTGCCTCTCTCTCTCAGGCTCTCTTATATTTCACTTTCTCACTTTGCCTCTTCCCGCCCTTTTTGCCTCTCCCCCTTTCTCTCGGGCTCTCTTATATTTCACTTTCTCACTTTGCCTTTTCCGGCCCTTTTTGCCTCTCCCTCTCGGGCTCTCTTATATTTCACTTTCTCACTTTGCCTCTTCCCACCCTTTTTTGCCTCTCCCCCTTTCTCTCGGGCTCTCTTATATTTCACTTTCTCACTTTGCCTCTTCCCGCCCTTTTTGTCTCTCCCTCTAGGGCTCTCTTATATTTCACTTTCTCACTTTGCCTCTTCCCGCCCTTTTTGCCTCTCCCTCTTTCTCTTGGGCTCTCTTATATTTCACTTTCTCACTTTGCCTCTTCCCGCCCTTTTTGCCTCTCCCTCTCGTGCTCTCTTATATTTCACTTTCTCACTTTCTCACTTTGCCTCTTCCCGTCCTTTTTGCCTCTCCCTCGCGGGCTCTCTTATATTTCACTTTCTCACTTTGCCTCTTCCCGCCCTTTTTGCCTCTCCCTCGCGGGCTCTCTTATATTTCATTTTCTCACTTTGCCTCTTCCCGCCCTTTTTGCCTCTCTCTCTCAGGCTCTCTTATATTTCACTTTCTCACTTTGCCTCTTCCCGCCCTTTTTGCCTCTCCCCCTTTCTCTCGGGCTCTCTTATATTTCACTTTCTCACTTTGCCTTTTCCGGCCCTTTTTGCCTCTCCCTCTCGGGCTCTCTTATATTTCACTTTCTCACTTTGCCTCTTCCCACCCTTTTTTGCCTCTCCCCCTTTCTCTCGGGCTCTCTTATATTTCACTTTCTCACTTTGCCTCTTCCCGCCCTTTTTGTCTCTCCCTCTAGGGCTCTCTTATATTTCACTTTCTCACTTTGCCTCTTCCCGCCCTTTTTGCCTCTCCCTCTTTCTCTTGGGCTCTCTTATATTTCACTTTCTCACTTTGCCTCTTCCCGCCCTTTTTGCCTCTCCCTCTCGGGCTCTCTTATATTTCACTTTCTCACTTTCTCACTTTGCCTCTTCCCCCCCTTTTTGCCTCTCCCTCGCGGGCTCTCTTATATTTCACTTTCTCACTTTGCCTCTTCCCACCCTTTTTGCCTCTCCCTCTCGGGCTCTCTTATATTTCACTTTCTCACTTTGCCTCTTCCCGCCCTTTTTGCCTCTCCCCCTTTCTCTCGGGCTCTCTTATATTTCACTTTCTCACTTTGCCTCTTCCCGCCCATTTTGCCTCTCCCTCTTGGGCTCTCTTATATTTCACTTTCTCACTTTGCCTTTTCCCGCCCTTTTTGCCTCTCCCTCTCGGGCTCTCTCATATTTCACTTTCACACTTTGCCTCTTCCTGCCCTTTTTGCCTCTCCCTCTCGGGCTCTCTTATATTTCCCTTTCTCACTTTGCCTCTTCCCACCCTTTTTGCCTCTCCCCCTTTCTCTCGGGCTCTCTTATATTTCACTTTCTCACTTTGCCTCTTCCCGTCCTTTTTGCCTCTCCCTCTCGGGCTCTCTTATATTTCACTTTCTCACTTTGCCTCTTCCCGCCCTTTTTGCCTCTCCCTCTCAGGCTGTCTTATATTTCACTTTCTCACTTTGCCTCTTCCCGCCCTTTTTGCCTCTCCCCCTTTCTCTCGGGCTCTCTTATATTTCACTTTCTCACTTTGCCTCTTCCCGCCCTTTTTGTCTCTCCCTCTTGGGCTCTCTTATATTTCACTTTCTCACTTTGCCTCTTCCTGCCCTTTTTGCCTCTCCCTCTCAGGCTCTCTTATATTTCACTTTCTCACTTTGCCTCTTCCCGCCCTTTTTGCCTCTCCCTCTCGCGCTCTCTTATATTTCACTTTCTCACTTTGCCTCTTCCCACCCTTTTTCCCTCTCCCCCTTTCTCTCGGGCTCTCTTATATTTCACTTTCTCACTTTGCCTCTTTCTGCCCTTTTTGCCTCTCCCTCTCGGGCTCTCTTATATTTCACTTTCTCACTTTGCCTCTTCCCGCCCTTTTTGTCTCTGCCTCTTGGGCTCTCTTATATTTCACTTTCTCACTTTGCCTCTTCCTGCCCTTTTTGCCTCTCCCTCTCAAGCTCTCATATATTTCACTTTCTCACTTTGCCTCTTCCCGCCCTTTTTCCCTCTCCCCCTTTCTCTCGGGCTCTCTTATATTTCACTTTCTCACTTTGCCTCTTCCCGCCCTTTTTGCCCCTTCGTCTCGGGCTCTCTTATATTTCACTTTGCCTCTTCCCGCCCTTTTTGCCTCTCCCTCTTGGGCTCTCTTATATTTCACTTTCTCACTTTGCCTCTTCCCGCCCTTTTTGCCTCTCCCCCTCGGGCTCTCATATATTTCACTTTCTCACTTTGCCTCTTCCCGCCCTTTTTCCCTCTCCCCCTTTCTCTCGGGCTCTCTTATATTTCACTTTCTCACTTTGCCTCTTCCCGCCCTTTTTGCCTCTCCCTCTCGGGCTCTCTTATATTTCACTTTGCACTTTGCCTCTTCCCGCCCTTTTTGCCTCTCCCCCTTTCTCTCGGGCTCTCTTATATTTCACTTTCTCACTTTGCCTCTTTCTGCCCTTTTTGCCTCTCCCTCTCGGGCTCTCTTATATTTCACTTTCTCACTTTGCCTCTTCCCGCCCTTTTTGTCTCACCCTCTTGGGCTCTCTTATATTTCACTTTCTCACGTTGCCTCTTCCTGCCCTTTTTGCCTCTCCCTCTCAGGCTCTCATGTATTTCACTTTCTCACTTTGCCTCTTCCCGCCCTTTTTCCCTCTCCCCCTTTCTCTCGGGCTCTCTTATATTTCACTTTCTCACTTTGCCTCTTCCCGCCCTTTTTGCCCCTTCGTCTCGGGCTCTCTTATATTTCACTTTGCCTCTTCCCGCCCTTTTTGCCTCTCCCTCTTGGGCTCTCTTATATTTCACTTTCTCACTTTGCCTCTTCCCGCCCTTTTTGCCTCTCCCTCTCGGGCTCTCATATATTTCACTTTCTCACTTTGCCTCTTCCCGCCCTTTTTCCCTCTCCCCCTTTCTCTCGGGCTCTCTTATATTTCACTTTCTCACTTTGCCTCTTCCCGCCCTTTTTGCCCCTTCGTCTCGGGCTCTCTTATATTTCACTTTGCACTTTGCCTCTTCCCGCCCTTTTTGCCTCTCCCTCTTGGGCTCTCTTATATTTCACTTTCTCACTTTGCCTCTTCCCGCCCTTTTTGCCTCTCCCTCTCGGGCTCTCATATATTTCACTTTCTCACTTTGCCTCTTCCCGCCCTTTTTGCCTCTCCCCCTTTCTCTCGGGCTCTCTTATATTTCACTTTCTCACTTTGCCTCTTCCCACCCTTTTTGCCTCTCCCTCTCGGGCTCTCTTATATTTCACTTTCTCACTTTGCCTCTTCCCGCCCTTTTTGCCTCTCCCTCTTTCTCTCGGGCTCTCTTATATTTCACTTTCTCACTTTGCCTCTTCCCGCCCTTTTTGCCTCTCCCTCTCGGGCTCTCTTATATTTCACTTTCTCACTTTCTCACTTTGCCTCTTCCCGCCCTTTTTGCCTCTCCCTCTCGGGCTCTCTTATATTTCACTTTCTCACTTTGCCTCTTCCCGCCCTTTTTGCCTCTCCCTCTCGGGCTCTCTTATATTTCACTTTCTCACTTTGCCTCTTCCCGCCCTTTTTGCCTCTCCCCCTTTCTCTCGGGCTCTCTTATATTTCACTTTCTCACTTTGCCTCTTCCCGCCCATTTTGCCATTCCCTCTTGGGCTCTCTTATATTTCACTTTCTCACTTTGCCTCTTCCCGCCCTTTTTGCCTCTCCCTCTCGGGCTCTCTCATATTTCACTTTCTCACTTTGCCTCTTCCTGCCCTTTTTGCCTCTCCCTCTCGGGCTCTCTTATATTTCCCTTTCTCACTTTGCCTCTTCCCACCCTTTTTGCCTCTCCCCCTTTCTCTCGGGCTCTCTTATATTTCACTTTCTCACTTTGCCTCTTCCCGTCCTTTTTGCCTCTCCCTCTCGGGCTCTCTTATATTTCACTTTCTCACTTTGCCTCTTCCCGCCCTTTTTTCCTCTCTCTCTCAGGCTGTCTTATATTTCACTTTCTCACTTTGCCTCTTCCCGCCCTTTTTGCCTCTCCCCCTTTCTCTCGGGCTCTCTTATATTTCACTTTCTCACTTTGCCTCTTCCCGCCCTTTTTGTCTCTCCCTCTTGGGCTCTCTTATATTTCACTTTCTCACTTTGCCTCTTCCTGCCCTTTTTGCCTCTCCCTCTCAGGCTCTCTTATATTTCACTTTCTCACTTTGCCTCTTCCCACCCTTTTTGCCTCTCCCTCTCGCGCTTTCTTATATTTCACTTTCTCACTTTGCCTCTTCCCACCCTTTTTCCCTCTCCCCCTTTCTCTCGGGCTCTCTTATATTTCACTTTCTCACTTTGCCTCTTTCTGCCCTTTTTGCCTCTCCCTCTCGGGCTCTCTTATATTTCACTTTCTCACTTTGCCTCTTCCCGCCCTTTTTGTCTCTCCCTCTTGGGCTCTCTTATATTTTACTTTCTCACTTTGCCTCTTCCTGCCCTTTTTGCCTCTCCCTCTCAAGCTCTCATATATTTCACTTTCTCACTTTGCCTCTTCCCGCCCTTTTTCCCTCCCCCCCTTTCTCTCGGGCTCTCTTATATTTCACTTTCTCACTTTGCCTCTTCCCGCCCTTTTTGCCCCTTCGTCTCGGGCTCTCTTATATTTCACTTTGCACTTTGCCTCTTCCCGCCCTTTTTGCCTCTCCCTCTTGGGTTCTCTTATATTTCACTTTCTCACTTTGCCTCTTCCCGCCCTTTTTGCCTCTCCCCCTCGGGCTCTCATATATTTCACTTTCTCACTTTGCCTCTTCCCGCCCTTTTTGCCTCTCCCTCTCGGGCTCTCTTATATTTCACTTTGCACCTTGCCTCTTCCCGCCCTTTTTGCCTCTCCCCCTTTCTCTCGGGCTCTCTTATATTTCACTTTCTCACTTTGCCTCTTTCTGCCCTTTTTGCCTCTCCCTCTCGGGCTCTCTTATATTTCACTTTCTCACTTTGCCTCTTCCCGCCCTTTTTGTCTCACCCTCTTGGGCTCTCTTATATTTCACTTTCTCACTTTGCCTCTTCCTGCCTTTTTTGCCTCTCCCTCTCAGGCTCTCATATATTTCACTTTCTCACTTTGCCTCTTCCCGCCCTTTTTCCCTCTCCCCCTTTCTCTCGGGCTCTCTTATATTTCACTTTCTCACTTTGCCTCTTCCCGCCCTTTTTGCCCCTTCGTCTCGGGCTCTCTTATATTTCACTTTGCACTTTGCCTCTTCCCGCCCCTTTTGCCTCTCCCTCTTGGGCTCTCTTATATTTCACTTTCTCACTTTGCCTATTCCCGCCCTTTTTGCCTCTCCCTCTCGGGCTCTCATATATTTCACTTTCTCACTTTGCCTCTTCCCGCCCTTTTTCCCTCTCCCCCTTTCTCTCGGGCTCTCTTATATTTCACTTTCTCACTTTGCCTCTTCCCGCCCTTTTTGCCCCTTCGTCTCGGGCTCTCTTATATTTCACTTTGCCTCTTCCCGCCCTTTTTGCCTCTCCCTCTTGGGCTCTCTTATATTTCACTTTCTCACTTTGCCTCTTCCCGCCCTTTTTGCCTCTCCCTCTCGGGCTCTCATATATTTCACTTTCTCACTTTGCCTCTTCCCGCCCTTTTTCCCTCTCCCCCTTTCTCTCCGGCTCTCTTATATTTCACTTTCTCACTTTGCCTCTTCCCGCCCTTTTTGCCTCTCCCTCTCGGGCTCTCTTATATTTCACTTTGCACTTTGCCTCTTCCCGCCCTTTTTGCCTCTCCCTCTTTCTCTCTGGCTCTCTTATGCAGCTGCATTGTACTCAATGTGCACCAGGAATCTGGAAATTGGCACCTGAGGGATGAGGGAGTGTTGAGACTCCGACTCATCGCACCCATAGGGACAAGTTGTAAATGCTATGGCACCAAATCAGACTTAATACCACTGTATGCCTATGACGCACAGTTATCCGACACTGACTATGGGCCAGAGGGCAATAGCATATTAGCTCCTTATAATGGCAAAATCTGTATTGAAAATCATCAGATGCAGTTTAATCTGTTTTAAATGTATCGCAGCATATGATCATCAAGGCTTGCAACTGCATGGCCATGATTGCTAGCATATCTCCAGGAGCATGTCGTTGACATGTAGCATCGCTTGTGTGATAGAATACCCTATCCACGCCAGCAGAACAAGGTTCCACTGCACAGAATCCATGTGTAGGCCCTAAATCATATATGCTATTTAGTTAAGATGCAGAATGAGGACCAATTTTACATCAAACAGAAATCTTATCCGACCTGATCCAAGGATCACTGGGTGATGATAATGTGAATGGGGCATCAATCCGGCTGCCAATATTCCCTGTTGGCCAAGAATTAAGGATGCTACATATCATTCATTGGTCACCCTGGTTTAGGGGTGCTAGGTCAGTTTCTCGATTTTTGTAAACCGCCTAACAAAAAGACAGATTTTTTGTTGACCGATTTTAGGCAGCCTACAACAATCGAAAAAAGAAAATGTCTCCCAACCCCCCCCCCCGCCCACCTTCTCTTGCAGCATTTGCTCGAATAAGGGTGTTTCACTCCACGAACATCCCTCTCTCAGAGCCCGCTTCCTCCCTCCCCTCGCAATACTCCGCCCCACCATAACGCACACAAACACAAACACACACAAAGATGAACACCCAACAAACACACAAGCACACATAAACGTACCCGTTCTCCGTCAAGGCCGCTTCCAGGTCCTGGCGTGTCTGTCAGCCCGTGCGCGGACTTGTGTGCGTCACAGGGGCGGACAGTCAAATTTAGAAAGACCGCACTGTACAGCCACAGAGCAGTTTTTCTACATCGTTTTCTTTTATCGTTTTAAAATAATGTTTTTTTCACTTCGGAACATTTTAGGCCAACCCTCATCTCGCTCAGGTTACTCGCAGTCTTCCCTCTGCCCATTTACGCCTGGCAAGTCAGAGAGGAAAGAAGGAGTTCCTTGGAAGGCCTGGATGTGGTTCAGCATGTCGACGCTTGTGTGCGTGTTCTCAGTAGCCACTCATATTCTTTCTTTACAGGCACGTGGCATCCTCCAGAGCCGAGTCCCCCAGTGGAAAGAGCAGGTGGACGCCAGCCGTAGCCAATCCACCAACCTTGCATCTGGCAAGGCCAGCCAGCATCAAGGCTACAGCTCCAGCCATTCAGCCTCAGGGTTGCTCGAGGTAAGAGGGGCAAGTAAGAGCCAGATTGGCACAACCAATGGGAAACGGGATGACATTTCATTGACGTAGAAGCAAGGGCTCTACTAATCAGAGTGTGGAGTTCATTTCAAATTCAGCTTGCATTTTCATTCTTAGAAAACACAGTTCACAAGCATAACAGTTGAGCATGCATTTGCAGTAACAGTTCAAATCACATTTTCATGAGGATTCACGTTTCAGCATGGACACGTGTCGACTTCTCTGAGCCTTTCTCTACAGGTCCAAAACTGCACTCAAGTTCTTTGCCAACCATTTGGCAAACCTGTACTCCCTTAGCACAAGATATCCTGGAATTCCACCCCTGATACACTACTTCTGCCCTAATCTTTGGCCACACTTCTTCGACACAGAGAGGAAATCACAGGGTGCAAAAAATAACACAGAGTGTTGCTTGATATTGGACTTGTGCTCTGAATCCTTGTAAGAGCTACAAAAGATGTGGGTAAGCATCTCCAGGGCTGATTGACTGATTCTGTTCATGTGTATAGTCACATCTTGGCACTGATCGCCATAGCAGTGGATGGAAACACGCGAGGCGGTTAAGCTTGTGGAAGAAGAGAGGCGAGCTGAGGACGGGTCTGCACCTGAGATAATCAGGATCTAGTGCGATTGTCCAGGGACCCAGACACTGAAGCGTTATCATTCTCGGATGGAGTGTAAAAGCCAGTGGTAGAAGTGTACCGAAAAAAGAAGTGCAACTGTGGTCTTGGCCAGAGAGAGGGTAGGCGATGGCTGGGTCATTCCAATAGTCTAAGTGCCTAGTAACTAAGGCTCCTGTCACAACTTCACACTTGCACAGGGACATGAATGGACAAATCCTCTATATAGAATGGTGAATATGGTCGTAAAAAGTAGAGGAATGGTAAACAGGCAAAAATGAAAGTAGTTGAACACCGCTCCCGGCCGTTCCCGCTCACTTCGATCACTGGTCAAAGCATGCATCTATCGCTTATTATCCTGTCTTTGAGGTTGTTGTCTGTACTTGTCTCTGTGTCTCTCTTCTCTCTCTCTCTCTCTCTCTCTCTCTCTCTCTCTCTCTCTCTCTCTCTCTCTCTCTTTCTTCTCCCCAACATGCTGGGTAAGGTACGGTCTGGCAAGAAGAGGGCTGGAAGGCAAGCAACTTGGGAGTCCTTATCCTTACTCCTTCCGGCTCCTCCGTTCCAGGCTCTTCTCTGCCTCCTACCTGTCCTAATGGGGCAGGAAAGCTTCATATTCAGAGGTGAGTGCAGTAAGGCAAGGAACCAAGAGGGGCAGTTACTATTCTCCTCCTATCTTTTTACTCTTTGTTCTTCTAATGTCCTGCTTTGTTACACAGTTGGGTGGGGGTGGGAGGAGTAGGTGAGAGGGTGGCAAGCACTGCTGAGCCCTCAACTGGCCTTTCCTAGCCCAGCAAGCATAGGTCACAGACTAAGAAATGCTGTCTAGAAGGAGGGGAATAGGTTAGGAGGAGACTGTGTTGCCCTTGTACCCCCCCTCTAATGCCCCCCTTTTGTTCCTCCAATTTCAATCAGGTGGAATTGCCCTAAGACCTGTAAGTGGGAGTGCCCCCAGTGGTGGGCTGGGCAAGGTACAGCAACACTATGATTAGACTGCACACTAAGCCTCCTCAAACCATCACAACAATATGCCTCCTTGTGTAATTATCGGTGCTGGTGTTATACGTATCAGCCAACTACCTTATTTAATTAAGGAATCAATGTTACAAAGAGACAATTTTGCATAAACAATACCACACACGTGCCAGGAACTCACAAATACTTGCAAGTAAAATACATTCAAATACACTCTTCTATATTGTGAAACTTTTTGAAAAGAAACAACACATTTTTGATGTTTCATTGTATTAATCCATACATGTCTAGAAATGATCAGTTAACATTTCAAACATCAGATAGATGCAACTTATAATGTTAATACCACTCAACAATTCATTATTGTTAGACATCCCATAATATTTTCAGCATGATCACTACCAATACATAGAGTTCAGGAACATTCAAAGGATAGTGCTGTACATCTAGGCCAGATGTCCCGTAATGATATTCGAACATATTTCTTTATCAATGTTCCTTCTAATTATTTTTCTCTAAGCGTGGAGGCTGTAGGCTTTTGTGCACACATTACTTTCCATGTGCTCACAAAATGGCGCACCTTGTTAGTCGGTTGCGAACATGGAAAATAGTACCTTCTTTGGCTGTCAAAAATGGCTTCTTAGTTAGATATTTAGGCATCTGTCCTAAACGAGAACATTTGTATTTTGTATTTAGGGCTTGATTGCACAAGCCTTGCTAAGAGGCAGCTGAGCTTTGTGCAATTAATTGAGGGTTAGGGGAGATTGGCGGAAGGGAAGGTTACAGGTTATAGTAGTTGGGTCATACCTAGGGGTAGCAGCTCCTAAGTGACCCCGAGGTATTCTCCAAATAGCTAGGTGCTGAGTTTCTTCCTGAACTGCAGGTGCGTTGGGGTGGTCCAATTTGCGAGCGGGATGGTGCTGCAATGGGGTAGGACATTGCAAGAGAAGGCCCGTTTCCTTGTCTTTTCTTTGCGTGCCCGTGTAGTACTGAGCCGCACAATGATCTGGCTCCTGGAGGAGCACTACCACCCGGGGCACGTGCATTGTATTGTTAGGTGTGCTTGTATTCGGGTAGTAGTTGCCTTATATGATAAACATGTGGACCAGTATTTCAGTTCCCATTATGAGGCGTGCAGTGGCGTGTTGAATAGACCCTAGGGGAGTGGGGCAGGTGTATGACTGGTATGCCAGTGATAAAGGGGTTCCCTCCATCGACAAGTTGGATTACCAGGTCCTGGGCAGTGATTCTGAAATCCTCAGGTGGGCGGAAAGGTTTTGTTGAGGAGTGCAGTTTGCCACTAAGGAGTTTGGGCTTTTTTGTTGATATGTTGTCGAAAGGCGAGATTGCAGTAAGTGATGAACCAGAGTGATTTTGCACATGTTCAGAAGCACAACACCCCAAGGTTAGACCTCCTGAGTGGGAGAGCCCTCAGCCAAAATCCAATCGTCCATCTTTCCTGCTTGTTTGGTTACTATGGCAACTGTGTGCAGACTCCAAAGATCATCCCTTAGGCTTACTCTAGACACCTTCATAACTCACTGTTCAGCATTGCAAAGCCAGTCACCTATACTGCTTATTAGTCCTTACTCACGGTATATAGTGCCTGTTCCAAGCGAATGGCCCGAGTGAAGCGAGGGTGTTAAGCAAGAGCCGAGAGGCATTAACGGGCTGGTTTAGCCTGCAGGTACGGGTTACAGAGTTATTAGCACCTAAGTAGGAGGGGACACTTGCTAACTCATCCTGAGATGGTAGAGGCATGCACACACCAAATGCTAAGCATTCAGAGCGCTCTGAAAATCGCTGTGGATAAACACATCCAGCCAAATATTGCCCCCAGGGAAACTGAATGGACAAAGCCACCCTTCGGGTCTCATGCGGTGTCTGGGGAAGAGAGAGGCTGGACACTGAGCGGGAGTGAGGTTGGCACCAGGTTAAGGATGGTAACCATAAATGTTTTGTGACAAGACTGGTAAGTGGACAAAGGCATGGGAAGGGGCAAAGAGATGTGCAAATGGCTTTGAATGAGGGTCAATCCCTGTGTCGGATGTATGTATATGGTATGGGTCAGTGACTGGTGGGTGAATGAGTATGAATGTGATTGTGTGTGTTTTTGTGTGTGTGTGTGTGAATTTTCTGGGTGGATGCCTGTGTGGAGAATGCAGTGTGAGTGGATGTGAGAGGGTGAGTGACTGGTGAGTGAATGGGTATGGATGTGAGTATGTGGTTGTTTGAATGTTCTGGGTGGGTCGGTGCCTGTGTGGAGTGTGCAGTGAGAGTGGATGTGAGAGCAGGTATATTTGTGAGTGACCGGTGGGTGAATGGGTATGGATGTGAGTATGTGGGCGTTTGAATGCTCTGGGTGGGTGGGTGCCTGTGCAGAGTGTGCAGTGAGAGTGGATGTGAGAGCAGGTATATTTGTGAGTGACTGGTGGGTGAATGAGTATGAATGTTATTGTGTGTGTATGTTCTGGGTGGGTGGGTGGCTGTGTGGAGAATGCCGTGTGAGAAAAGGTGAAAGGGTGAGTGACTGGTGGGTGATTGGGTGTGGATGTGATTATGTGGTTATTTGAATGTTCTGGGTGGGTGTGTATCGGGAGAATGCAGTGTGAGTGAATGTGAAAGAAGGAATATGGGTGAATGACAAGTGGGCGAATGAGTATGAATGTGATTGTGTGTCAATGTTCTGTTTTGGTTGGGTACCTGTGTGGAGAATGCAGTGTGAGTGGATGTCAGGAAAGGTGTATGGGTGAGTGACCGGTGGGTGAATGGGTATGGATGTGAGTATGTGGGTGTTTGAATGTTCTGGGTGGGTGGGTGCCTGTGCAGAGTGTGCAGTGAGAGTGGATGTGAAAGCAGGTATATTTGTGAGTGACTGGTGGGTGAATGAGTATGAATTTTATTGTGTGTGTATGTTCTGGGTGGGTGGCTGTGTGGAGAATGCCGTGTGAGAAAAGGTGAAAGGGTGAGTGACTGGTGGGTGATTGGGTATGGATGTGATTATGTGGGTGTTTGAATGTTCTGGATGGGTGCCCATTTGGAGAATGTAGTGTGAGTGGTTGTGAGAGCATCTGTATGGGTGAGTGTCTGGTGGGTGAATGGGGATGAGTATAATTATGTGTGTGTGTGTGCAAGGCAGAGCCGGGGATGACTGGAGCATTTTGACATTTCCTTAAGTGACATGGCATGTTTTACTGGCATTTTCAGGCAAAGCCCACTTCATGTATTTTATCACGTGGCTAGACTGGCATTTTGTTGCATCCAGTATAGCCATTGCTTACTGTGGCATGGCATTTGTTTCTGGGCATCTATGATAAAGCAAGCATGATAAGTGTTGTCACGTGGCTAGACTGACATGTTGGTGAGCCAGTCTAGCCATTTCGTACTGTGGCATGACTTTTATTGCTGGGCATCTTTGATAAAGCAAGCATGATAAGTGGTATTACATTATTAGCCTGGCATTTTGGTTCAGCCAGTCTGATTCTATGTCATTTTTGCTGATAGGAGTTTTTCGATGGCATTTTTATTGAAAAAGTTCCATCAAAAACACTCTTGGAAATAGTTTGTATTTTTATTTGGGGGTGTAGGGTTCTCCCTACACCCTGTTACCTATGTTTTAATAGGTGTCCAATCAAAATGTCGAAGACATTTGGTCGAATGACAAAAATGTCGAAAAAAGTTATGTCTAAAATTTTTTTTAAAATGCTTTCTTTTTTTATTTACATGTTTTTTTTGGTTCCACAAGTAAAAAAGGGTTAAAACAGAAAATAAAAAATAAAAAAGGGGGGTTGAAGGGAACTAAAAAAGACATTCGACATTTTTTTTTCGACATTTCTTTTTCGACATTTTGACTTTCGACCAAATGTTATTCGAAATAGTGACTATAAACCATTTTAATTACTACCCCAACCCACTCCCTACCCTTATCACATTACCCCCTTTATATTGTGATTAGTTTTTTCGATGGAATTTTTTCTGACCAAAAAACTCCTGTCATTACTACAACATGATGCCGTCAGTCTAGCTATTCCTTACTTTGGCGTGACTTTTTTTTTACTCAGCATCTATGAAAAAGCAAGCGTGATAAGTGTTCGTACGTATCTAGACTGGCCTACATTGGAACCAGTTTGGGCAAGTTTTCTTATTGTGACATGGAAATTTTAATGGCCAAACAGGAGTATGTACTTCCATAGGGGTACTGGCATATATTTGCAGAGCCACCTTTGACATGTGTTTTATAGAATAATTACTGGCATTATGCGCAAAGTGAACATGAGTATGTTCTTATATGGGAATACTGGCATATATGGCTGTAGCCAGTATGGAAATGTATGGGCACAGCCAGCATGAAAATGTTTTAATATTGGCACATATTGCGGGAAAAGGCATGAAAATGCACCGGGAGCCGCTCCTGTGCAATTTTGGTGACTTGCAGCTATTGGATTTTGTCATGAGTTACCCTACAAAATCGATTCCACATTTTCTGGCCTTTACCCAATTTTTCACTGAAAGTATGCTGTATAATGCAAATATTTACATCCTCCAATAAAATAACTCACCAGCTACTACTGCTAGTTGGTATAGTTGGGGGCCAGACACAGCCCCCTTCTATCTACGCTCGGTGAAACATTTAAGATTTGATTAAAAATCATACTTACAACTTTCCACTGAAGCAGTGCGTGCCCCTGCAGTGGAATGATCATCATGGACCATGGACATTGCACACATGTGGCCCGGAGTGTGATGTGCCCCGTGCTTTGTTAAGGAGCTTGGGGGGAGGGGGAGCCCTCAGCATGGCTCTCTGCGGGCCCCTACATTTTGCACTATGCCACAGTTCTAGGGTCCACCTGCACCTGGGGAGGTGATATCTATCAATAAGGCGGACAGTGCAAATGGGTAACTACCTAAAAATCTACCTCTACGCGGTATGGGTGTCCACAGAGCACTGCCCTGGGGGCCAGGCACCATTCTTAGCACGATCCTCTGTTTGGGGGGCGTTGCACATGACTTTCAGGCCTCTGAGATTCCATTGGGAAGAAGACTTCTTCATCTCATGGAAGCCTGGTCAGATCTAACAACCCCATAGTTTCAGGAGGAGGTCCAGAAAGGGAATTCATTAGAATTCCATGTCTTATCTACAGAGAACATGAAGGTGGGCACCCTGATATTGAAAAAAGTGTAAAGAAGCTCAGCCTGATGCTAGAGGCACTGGCACCGCTGCAGTAAATTGCCATTAATCTGAGAACAGCACTCAGGGAACAGGCTTCTTCTCTCTTCTATTCTTGGCCAAGAACTCGTCAGGAGATTGCTGAACTCTTTTGGCTCTACAAAGGCTAAACAAATGAATGTCATGCGGCCCATTCCAAATGGAAACCCCCCAATACCTGACTGTGGCAATCCCAAAAGGGGATACGTTAACATTGCTGGATCTGGAAGATGTATATCTTCATTCTCATTTGGAAAGTAGGCCAGAAATATCTTTGCGCCAGGTTGGCAGATGTCGTTACCAGTTTGTTTCAAGTAGTACCAATCTCAGTTTGGTTTAGTATCATAGACCAGGGTCTTTACCAAAGTCTTGGCCCTCGTTGTGTGCTTGCTAGATGCAAAAGGAATGTCCATCATTTCACACCTGGAACATGTGCTTATCTAGCACAATCAAGGGAAGATTGCCGCCTCCATATGCACCGAGTATACTCAGTCCTACATACAGGTTGACTGTGGATTAATTGGATGAAATCCTCCCTAATCTCAAGACAGGATCTTACCTTTATTGGAGTGAGGATTCATATGATAAGGAGATGGGGCAGGATTGTCTACCTGCCATTTGCAAGGATGGCCATATTCAAACTACATCTGGTGGTACCTCTGCAGAAGGACACATCCTTAGTGAGGTTATTATTTTGCCAAAAAAGAGATATTGTGGCATGCACAGCTACTGCCAGTGTTTGTCAAGCACAGCACCCAAAACAAGGTAAGGTGAAACCATGTAGTCCCAGAAGCACACTCTTTGGCAACCTGGACTGCAATTGGATCCTCGCTGAAGTCACATCCTTGAATGTGACTTCATTGCGTTACCTGTATTTCCATACTATTGTTTAATAGCGCACTGCTACTTAATGCTTCTTTGTCCTGAGATTCTGTCCAGACATGGGCTGTGCTACTCTCCTACATTGTTCCTGGTGTGCTAACTGGACTACAATTTACATTGCCTTTGATCTTCTCCATGTGTCTGCCACATTGCTTTGTTGTCTTCCTGGATACCGACTGCTCACTTGGATAGCCTGCCACTTTATAGCCGCCGACCAGTGGCATCCTCTGAATTCGCTGAAAAGGAGTCTTCACTGGGGGTCACAGACCATACCTATGGACTACCTGTTATCGGGAGAACAAGTATAACCTTTGTTTGTGTCCCTTCTTCCTTTCACCAGGCATCAGACCTGCTGCCCCATTTTGTGGACCCTGTGTAAGCTCTTCGCATCTTGTCCCCCTTTTACCCTTCTTGGAATTTTTATCGGATTGCCTCATCCACAAAATTATCTTAGAATAAAGCAATAAGCCCCGAGCCGCAAGGGCATTACCGAGTTAGATAAAGCTTAGGGGCCCATAGTTACAGGCCTGAGCGAAGCGGGGCTTATTGCTATTAGTACCACGACCCGCAAGACTGGGGTACTAAGAGCATATTTCGGAACAGAATTTTTTTTTAAATGGCCACAGTGGAAAGCAACACAGAGTCATTTTTCCCTTTCCATGGCGCCCATTCAAAAGGAATGGAAAAAGGTAAACTAATAAAATGGCCACCATGGAAAGGGAGAATGGATTACCCCGTTCCGAACCTCCTCATTGGCTGAGTGGCTGCCACACCCCCGCCGGGGACGGGACACAAACAAAAGGAACATCAGGAGAGGGATTCCCAGTTGGGTAAAGCCCTGGCGAGGGCCAATCAGATTGATTGTTACAATCTGATTGATCCTTGCCAGGTACTAATTTGGATCATTAACTGCCACTTTCCTCTACGACTCCTCCTTCCTATTTCTGGGACTCAATCATCTCTAGGAAAATTCTCCCCCACCTTTCCCTAGTGTCGCTGTGCCAGCGTGTAGCCTAGATTCATGCTCAGGTACATGCGATGGTACATGCGATTGCACCTTCTTTATTGTGGGTGCATTTCTACTAGTTAACTTTAATCTTGCTAACTCATCTGTTGCTTTTTTTTACTGCTAGCGGAAGACAGTGCCTGGTTTTTCCTCTCCACATTTTTCTGGTATTCATTAGTATTGGTACTGCTAGTATCTTCTCCATGCCATATTTCACATCGAGTTTGTGAGGGCTAACATGGTGGAATTCAGTCCTCTTGCTGGCAGTGACAGTTCCTTGTGTGTCTTACCACCCGAAACCTCTTCTGCACTACCTTTTGGAACACTGGGAGCCAGCCCCCAGGGAAGATGAGAATCAGTGGTAGAAGTGGCCGGGAGCAGCTGGGAGCGGTGCTCCTCTACTTAAAAAAAAAGGTTTCCTGTTCCTATACTTACATTTTAAAAAGAAACCATTCTGGAATAGTTTAGTTTTAAAAGAAAAGTGTAGGAAGAAGTTTAAACTTGCACTTCAGTGCACTGCACTGAACATTTGATTAAATAGCAGGTGTGTATGGGGGTTTGGATTGTGCGCGGGTGTGGGTGTGGCAATGGGGTTTGTGGGCAGCGGGGGCAGGCCAGCAGGGAACATAGTGCCACTACTTCTTTTCGGACACTTCGACCACCAATGAGAATTCCATCCACACTATTCCATTGATAAGGAAAAGGCTTGTACTTGGATCTGTTACTTTTAACAATGCAGGCCACTTGCCATGGCTACCGTGCGTCCTCGGGAGACCCGATGACGCAAGCCCAGTGGTCTTGAGTGGAAGCCCAGAATTCATCAAATTGGCTCGAAGTCAGAGCTATTTGCAGGGTCTTGCCCCATTTTCAACACCAGGTGGAAGGAAGAAGGAAGATCAGCCCCTGTGAGGCCAGGCAACCAGGTGGCAAAGCCTGTGTCAACAAACATGGCGGATCCAGGTGCCAGTCTCTCAACTCCATATCGCACCAGATGTTCTCCTTGGCAGAGACACACCTCGAAGTCCTCGAAGCAGCATTTTTGGTGAACAAGATCGATCACTAAGAGTATCAAATGATATAGCTGTATTTTTTACACCTGGATTTGTTTCACCTTTGATTACTTACCTGTAATCTTCAGTACAGTGACTTCTACTCTTCCTCCTTTCCGGTCCTTCATCTATGAGTGTGAGTCATGTCTGGCAAACAGGCAACCACACTAGCTATTTACATTCACATTTAAACAAACATTTGGGCAACCCTCCTCTTGAGAGGTACAAAGCACCTGACCACTCATGCACTCCTGAGGAACGCCCAATCAGAATCGAGAGGGGTGAAGACACACTCCGAATCCATCGCTGCCAAGGAGGGAGAGACTACAGGACTGTGTCGAGGAAGCACAGGAATCAGTGTAGAGGAAATTACCAGGAAGTAATCAGAGGTGAAACAAATCAAGGTGTAAAAAACAAATAAGAACAGTTGTCAGTTGACCTGCTTCTGAGCCCATGAACAAACCCACGGTAGCCGAAGGGACACTGACAAGATTGCACAAAGTAATGTGGAAAGTAACTCAAGATCCCACAGCAACAGATAACAGAAGAGTCTGGACCCTGGATGATACAAGGCTCAAAAGTAACTCAAGATTCCAGGCCTGCAAACGCATCAACATGGCAGGAAACTAACAAAGCGCTGATTGGAGAAGAGCATACAATGGCTTTTAAACCCATATCTCAAAAGGAGACTAACCTTTGCGCACAACCCTAAGCCAACATACACATTTTAATCAGTCCTCGGATGTTGCACCATTTATTCAGTGCCAACAGCCCAGAGGTCGCTGCCTTCATTGAATACCTGGAAATCCCACTGAAAACAATGGATTTGAAGATTATCAAACAACAGTTCGAAAATTCATATTCTGATATCCAAGAAGTGACTTATTTTACCAGAACTGGACTATGAACCCACATCATTGAGAAGTCAAAGTGCCTGCCCTGCAAGGCTATGCCATCTGAAACCCTCACAGCAGGGGTGGCTCATCCATAATGGACGACGGGGCGCAGACCCGCCCTCCATTATGGAGGAGCAACTCTGGCCCAGTGAAAACATTGACTGTGTACTCGGATCATTTTATACAGCTCAGAACTTGCTCCTTGGATGGCCTTTGTATTTAGGAAAATGTGGTTTTCCCAATGGGCCATGCAATGCGGGGGGCATTTTGCTTTCCCATATTTGCATGGCCCATTGGAGATGCAGACTGGGCCAAATGTGCCATGGGGGCACTCCTGTGCCTCGGCACATTGAGAGGGTGAGATGGTGATATTCCAGCTCCACTATGCATGTCAATGGATCAGGAAGCTCTCTCTGCTGCCTGGTTCCTTTCTGTGTGCTTTACAGGAGAAAGAGTGCCATTGTGGCAGATGGTGCGAGGTGGCGTCTGGAGTCCGGACTGAGGCTGTAGGTAAAAGGTCTGTATGCATGCATGTATGTATGTAAGTATTCTTGGGAAGGTCTGTCTGTTTGAGTAAAATTTGAATTCATTGTATGTTGTATGTTTGGCACTTGCCACTTGCTGGCTGCACTACCAATGTTTATCGCCTTTATTTATTTATTTTACTTATTATTATTTATTCTGTCTCTCCTCTAGTCCTCACTTTACACTTCTCCCCTCTTCTATGCACTCTCCCCCTTCCCCTTTCCCATGCCCTTGCGTGTTCTCAATGTCACTGGGCCTAGTAAGATCGTTGTGTTGTGTTCTCCCCGTTCCCATCCCTTCGCCTGGTCGCGCTCTGAAACACTTGTGTACGAGCGCGATATAAATAAAATATCATTTCATTTTGTCTGTGTGTGCATGTTAATGTGCTACTGTGTATGTTACATGGGTTTGCATGTTAATGTTGTAAGGGTCCGTGCATGAATGAATGTGTGTTTATACATGCATGCCTCTTATTGGGGTGGGAGGCTCATTGATCCAGGCAGCATGTATCATTTTTCTTTCAGTGGCATTTTACCACCATTAATGTGGTACCTTTAATAGAAGTATGATTAATATGAACAAAGACAATATGGTGAGTGTTCATACGTGGTATACGGGTGCACTAGTAAGACTCTGACACAGTTAAGGCATGCTTATTATCAAATACCTTTATTGTAGAAATCAAGAAAGAGAAAACCTACATTGCCCTATTTCTATGATGGGTTGCCCTGCCTCAATTAAAACTAAGGACTTTGTCAGGATGTCTCGTTAAATAACAAGTCCACCGTCCTGTGTCCAAACCTATTTCTGTTCCTTACACTTGACTAACTAATGAAAAACTGGGTGTCTTCTTGATCCAGAGGGAGGCTTCTCTCGCTTTGGATACAGGCCTTTAAAGTTCAGTTTGTGATGCGGAAACACAATAACGGATTCCTTAAACACAGTTCACAAGTGTTCATTCCCATACGTAGTGTTAAGTCTTTTTCAGTATCCCACCATAGAACTTTTCTTCCAACTCAAAACTGTAGCGCCAAGTCTGGTGAACTGTCCTGTCAGACTGGACTATCAAGCTCAGATTTCCACCAAAAGTCACTTTCTCTTTCACGCTGGTCGCAGACCCCTCTTGGTTGTTTGCGGGTTCTCCCCGACTTGTTCAACAACTCTTCTCACTCTTCTGTATGGGTCCCGCTCCACTTTATATTATCTTTTGGCTCTCTCTCACTTGTTCTGGGCCTCAACTCCTTGACCATATATCCCTTTGCTCTTGTATGGGCACTAGACTAAACTAAGCTGAGAATAAGCTGAGAATAATCTTGTGTGCTCCTGCGCCCTCTTACCCTCGGGTCTGGCGCGCAATACAAATGAATAAATACAAAAGTACAAATAGACCCTGGTGTTTGACTTTTGTGGATCTTGTCCCACCTCATATGGGTCCAGAGCCTAGTGTGCTGCTTTCTTGGGTTCTCTACCCCAACTTCATTGTCTAGCCTTTTTCCCCCCAAGTGGTATCTTTCTCAGTGCGCCAGCTATAGCTGCTGCATCACTCATTACTTTCCCAGGTTCATGGCATGTGGTTTTGTCCAGAAATCACAATTTGTCCTCAATGTTCTTTTCACCACTGTGATTTTATTTGTGTTCATTATTTTGTCCCGCTGTTCATCATTACTTTTACATGGAATCTTTCATATCTCTCTCTCAAATCATACATGACATTTTTCTTTCTCTCTATTCGTGTTTCTCCATTTTTCTATAATGGGTCATCAGGAGAGATTCTATAAACAAAATCATAATTTACAAAGCATTAACATTTTTCATAGTATATATGCCATAACCATGATTCCTAATGGAATCCCATGCTTGTTCTTACTCACTCTGTTTTTCTTGTTGCTTTGTATAGCTCTCGCTATATAAGAATACATTTTCTTTTATAAAGTAATCTGACACTGCACTGTTATTTTAGCACAGTCCGTATGAACCTTCAAAATAAAAATGAAAAAAACATGAAGTAAAAAATAAGGAGAGTTGTCTTTCAAAAACATGAGTTTAAATGATCGCTTTTTTCATTGCTTAAAGATAAATTGATCATAATATGCCTTATAATACAACTAGATTGTAAAAAGACATGGTTTACTAACAGTTCTAATACAAATTCCAGATGCTGAATATCTCTACTTAAGTTTAGAATTGTATTGCCTTCCTAACAGGCAATATGTCAGAATAAAGTTAACAGGTTTGGAGGGGGAGGGAGAGCCATGTACTTACCAAGAAATGAAGAGGAGATACGTTTGTCGCTCTAATACCGCCGATCCGAGATGTATTTAGGCCTTAAAAATGGCAGCCTTTTATTTACTGATGCTATGACGTCATCGTGTAGCTTTACGTGATGACGGCATTGCGCCTGGCGTACGCAACATTCTTGTGATGCCGTTTTTTTTTTTTAAAGTTTAGAGGCCCGGGATTTCTTGGTTATATTGTTGGACAATTACTGATTTTATAGCCATAGGTATGAGGCACCTTATTGTATTGATAATTTCCACTTATGTCTACTTTGATAGGACAAACATTTTGCCTAGGCATGAGTGAAGTTATGAGCTTTTGTAGGTTGTTTGCACTGATAGATTTCCGTTGATATGTGTATACATTAAAACAAATACAAATACATTGTTTTACAAAGGTAGCGGGCGCCCCTCTCTCGCAAGAACAGACATGATAACCTGTTCAGTGGTTATTAACCACTTGAGAGTTCGCAGCCACTGCTTTTACTCACTGTGCCTTTCACAGATGGGAAATATCCATTTGCATATCAGTCTTTGTCCTGCCCAGGGGCAGTCCAGCACCGAAATACAATGGCAATTCCAATCTGAACGAGAGTACCACCAGCAACCCCATACACGTGTTTCACCCTTGTTGGGGATCATCAGTGAGGTGAAGCTGATGCCTCTCTAAGCACAGTGAGAGGGAGACCACGTCTGGTTGCCCCCAGGAGACCTAGGGTTACCAATCCCAGGTTCCTTAAAAAATTGTTTTACAAAGGTAGCGGGCGCCCCTCTCTCGCAAGAACAGACATGATAACCTGTTCAGTGGTTATTAACCACTTGAGAGTTCGCAGCCACTGCTTTTACTCACTGTGCCTTTCACAGATGGGAAATATCCATTTGCATATCAGTCTTTGTCCTGCCCAGGGGCAGTCCAGCACCGAAATACAATGGCAATTCCAATCTGAACGAGAGTACCACCAGCAACCCCATACACGTGTTTCACCCTTGTTGGGGATCATCAGTGAGGTGAAGCTGATGCCTCTCTAAGCACAGTGAGAGGGAGACCACGTCTGGTTGCCCCCAGGAGACCTAGGGTTACCAATCCCAGGTTCCTTAAAAAATTGTTTTACAAAGGTAGCGGGCGCCCCTCTCTCGCAAGAACAGACATGATAACCTGTTCAGTGGTTATTAACCACTTGAGAGTTCGCAGCCACTGCTTTTACTCACTGTGCCTTTCACAGATGGGAAATATCCATTTGCATATCAGTCTTTGTCCTGCCCAGGGGCAGTCCAGCACCGAAATACAATGGCAATTCCAATCTGAACGAGAGTACCACCAGCAACCCCATACACGTGTTTCACCCTTGTTGGGGATCATCAGTGAGGTGAAGCTGATGCCTCTCTAAGCACAGTGAGAGGGAGACCACGTCTGGTTGCCCCCAGGAGACCTAGGGTTACCAATCCCAGGTTCCTTAAAAAATTGTTTTACAAAGGTAGCGGGCGCCCCTCTCTCGAAAGAACAGACATGATAACCTGTTCAGTGGTTATTAACCACTTGAGAGTTCGCAGCCACTGCTTTTACTCACTGTGCCTTTCACAGATGGGAAATATCCATTTGCATATCAGTCTTTGTCCTGCCCAGGGGCAGTCCAGCACCGAAATACAATGGCAATTCCAATCTGAACGAGAGTACCACCAGCAACCCCATACACGTGTTTCACCCTTGTTGGGGATCATCAGTGAGGTGAAGCTGATGCCTCTCTAAGCACAGTGAGAGGGAGACCACGTCTGGTTGCCCCCAGGAGACCTAGGGTTACCAATCCCAGGTTCCTTAAAAAATTGTTTTACAAAGGTAGCGGGCGCCCCTCTCTCGCAAGAACAGACATGATAACCTGTTCAGTGGTTATTAACCACTTGAGAGTTCGCAGCCACTGCTTTTACTCACTGTGCCTTTCACAGATGGGAAATATCCATTTGCATATCAGTCTTTGTCCTGCCCAGGGGCAGTCCAGCACCGAAATACAATGGCAATTCCAATCTGAACGAGAATACCACCAGCAACCCCATACACGTGTTTCACCCTTGTTGGGGATCATCAGTGAGGTGAAGCTGATGCCTCTCTAAGCACAGTGAGAGGGAGACCACGTCTGGTTGCCCCCAGGAGACCTAGGGTTACCAATCCCAGGTTCCTTAAAAAATTGTTTTACAAAGGTAGCGGGCGCCCCTCTCTCGCAAGAACAGACATGATAACCTGTTCAGTGGTTATTAACCACTTGAGAGTTCGCAGCCACTGCTTTTACTCACTGTGCCTTTCACAGATGGGAAATATCCATTTGCATATCAGTCTTTGTCCTGCCCAGGGGCAGTCCAGCACCGAAATACAATGGCAATTCCAATCTGAACGAGAGTACCACCAGCAACCCCATACACGTGTTTCACCCTTGTTGGGGATCATCAGTGAGGTGAAGCTGATGCCTCTCTAAGCACAGTGAGAGGGAGACCACGTCTGGTTGCCCCCAGGAGACCTAGGGTTACCAATCCCAGGTTCCTTAAAAAATTGTTTTACAAAGGTAGCGGGCGCCCCTCTCTCGCAAGAACAGACATGATAACCTGTTCAGTGGTTATTAACCACTTGAGAGTTCGCAGCCACTGCTTTTACTCACTGTGCCTTTCACAGATGGGAAATATCCATTTGCATATCAGTCTTTGTCCTGCCCAGGGGCAGTCCAGCACCGAAATACAATGGCAATTCCAATCTGAACGAGAGTACCACCAGCAACCCCATACACGTGTTTCACCCTTGTTGGGGATCATCAGTGAGGTGAAGCTGATGCCTCTCTAAGCACAGTGAGAGGGAGACCACGTCTGGTTGCCCCCAGGAGACCTAGGGTTACCAATCCCAGGTTCCTTAAAAAATTGTTTTACAAAGGTAGCGGGCGCCCCTCTCTCGCAAGAACAGACATGATAACCTGTTCAGTGGTTATTAACCACTTGAGAGTTCGCAGCCACTGCTTTTACTCACTGTGCCTTTCACAGATGGGAAATATCCATTTGCATATCAGTCTTTGTCCTGCCCAGGGGCAGTCCAGCACCGAAATACAATGGCAATTCCAATCTGAACGAGAGTACCACCAGCAACCCCATACACGTGTTTCACCCTTGTTGGGGATCATCAGTGAGGTGAAGCTGATGCCTCTCTAAGCACAGTGAGAGGGAGACCACGTCTGGTTGCCCCCAGGAGACCTAGGGTTACCAATCCCAGGTTCCTTAAAAAATTGTTTTACAAAGGTAGCGGGCGCCCCTCTCTCGCAAGAACAGACATGATAACCTGTTCAGTGGTTATTAACCACTTGAGAGTTCGCAGCCACTGCTTTTACTCACTGTGCCTTTCACAGATGGGAAATATCCATTTGCATATCAGTCTTTGTCCTGCCCAGGGGCAGTCCAGCACCGAAATACAATGGCAATTCCAATCTGAACGAGAGTACCACCAGCAACCCCATACACGTGTTTCACCCTTGTTGGGGATCATCAGTGAGGTGAAGCTGATGCCTCTCTAAGCACAGTGAGAGGGAGACCACGTCTGGTTGCCCCCAGGAGACCTAGGGTTACCAATCCCAGGTTCCTTAAAAAATTGTTTTACAAAGGTAGCGGGCGCCCCTCTCTCGCAAGAACAGACATGATAACCTGTTCAGTGGTTATTAACCACTTGAGAGTTCGCAGCCACTGCTTTTACTCACTGTGCCTTTCACAGATGGGAAATATCCATTTGCATATCAGTCTTTGTCCTGCCCAGGGGCAGTCCAGCACCGAAATACAATGGCAATTCCAATCTGAACGAGAGTACCACCAGCAACCCCATACACGTGTTTCACCCTTGTTGGGGATCATCAGTGAGGTGAAGCTGATGCCTCTCTAAGCACAGTGAGAGGGAGACCACGTCTGGTTGCCCCCAGGAGACCTAGGGTTACCAATCCCAGGTTCCTTAAAAAATTGTTTTACAAAGGTAGCGGGCGCCCCTCTCTCGCAAGAACAGACATGATAACCTGTTCAGTGGTTATTAACCACTTGAGAGTTCGCAGCCACTGCTTTTACTCACTGTGCCTTTCACAGATGGGAAATATCCATTTGCATATCAGTCTTTGTCCTGCCCAGGGGCAGTCCAGCACCGAAATACAATGGCAATTCCAATCTGAACGAGAGTACCACCAGCAACCCCATACACTTGTTTCACCCTTGTTGGGGATCATCAGTGAGGTGAAGCTGATGCCTCTCTAAGCACAGTGAGAGGGAGACCACGTCTGGTTGCCCCCAGGAGACCTAGGGTTACCAATCCCAGGTTCCTTAAAAAATTGTTTTACAAAGGTAGCGGGCGCCCCTCTCTCGCAAGAACAGACATGATAACCTGTTCAGTGGTTATTAACCACTTGAGAGTTCGCAGCCACTGCTTTTACTCACTGTGCCTTTCACAGATGGGAAATATCCATTTGCATATCAGTCTTTGTCCTGCCCAGGGGCAGTCCAGCACCGAAATACAATAGCAATTCCAATCTGAACGAGAGTACCACCAGCAACCCCATACACGTGTTTCACCCTTGTTGGGGATCATCAGTGAGGTGAAGCTGATGCCTCTCTAAGCACAGTGAGAGGGAGACCACGTCTGGTTGCCCCCAGGAGACCTAGGGTTACCAATCCCAGGTTCCTTAAAAAATTGTTTTACAAAGGTAGCGGGCGCCCCTCTCTCGCAAGAACAGACATGATAACCTGTTCAGTGGTTATTAACCACTTGAGAGTTCGCAGCCACTGCTTTTACTCACTGTGCCTTTCACAGATGGGAAATATCCATTTGCATATCAGTCTTTGTCCTGCCCAGGGGCAGTCCAGCACCGAAATACAATGGCAATTCCAATCTGAACGAGAGTACCACCAGCAACCCCATACACGTGTTTCACCCTTGTTGGGGATCATCAGTGAGGTGAAGCTGATGCCTCTCTAAGCACAGTGAGAGGGAGACCACGTCTGGTTGCCCCCAGGAGACCTAGGGTTACCAATCCCAGGTTCCTTAAAAAATTGTTTTACAAAGGTAGCGGGCGCCCCTCTCTCGCAAGAACAGACATGATAACCTGTTCAGTGGTTATTAACCACTTGAGAGTTCGCAGCCACTGCTTTTACTCACTGTGCCTTTCACAGATGGGAAATATCCATTTGCATATCAGTCTTTGTCCTGCCCAGGGGCAGTCCAGCACCGAAATACAATGGCAATTCCAATCTGAACGAGAGTACCACCAGCAACCCCATACACGTGTTTCACCCTTGTTGGGGATCATCAGTGAGGTGAAGCTGATGCCTCTCTAAGCACAGTGAGAGGGAGACCACGTCTGGTTGCCCCCAGGAGACCTAGGGTTACCAATCCCAGGTTCCTTAAAAAATTGTTTTACAAAGGTAGCGGGCGCCCCTCTCTCGCAAGAACAGACATGATAACCTGTTCAGTGGTTATTAACCACTTGAGAGTTCGCAGCCACTGCTTTTACTCACTGTGCCTTTCACAGATGGGAAATATCCATTTGCATATCAGTCTTTGTCCTGCCCAGGGGCAGTCCAGCACCGAAATACAATGGCAATTCCAATCTGAACGAGAGTACCACCAGCAACCCCATACACGTGTTTCACCCTTGTTGGGGATCATCAGTGAGGTGAAGCTGATGCCTCTCTAAGCACAGTGAGAGGGAGACCACGTCTGGTTGCCCCCAGGAGACCTAGGGTTACCAATCCCAGGTTCCTTAAAAAATTGTTTTACAAAGGTAGCGGGCGCCCCTCTCTCGCAAGAACAGACATGATAACCTGTTCAGTGGTTATTAACCACTTGAGAGTTCGCAGCCACTGCTTTTACTCACTGTGCCTTTCACAGATGGGAAATATCCATTTGCATATCAGTCTTTGTCCTGCCCAGGGGCAGTCCAGCACCGAAATACAATGGCAATTCCAATCTGAACGAGAGTACCACCAGCAACCCCATACACGTGTTTCACCCTTGTTGGGGATCATCAGTGAGGTGAAGCTGATGCCTCTCTAAGCACAGTGAGAGGGAGACCACGTCTGGTTGCCCCCAGGAGACCTAGGGTTACCAATCCCAGGTTCCTTAAAAAATTGTTTTACAAAGGTAGCGGGCGCCCCTCTCTCGCAAGAACAGACATGATAACCTGTTCAGTGGTTATTAACCACTTGAGAGTTCGCAGCCACTGCTTTTACTCACTGTGCCTTTCACAGATGGGAAATATCCATTTGCATATCAGTCTTTGTCCTGCCCAGGGGCAGTCCAGCACCGAAATACAATGGCAATTCCAATCTGAACGAGAGTACCACCAGCAACCCCATACACGTGTTTCACCCTTGTTGGGGATCATCAGTGAGGTGAAGCTGATGCCTCTCTAAGCACAGTGAGAGGGAGACCACGTCTGGTTGCCCCCAGGAGACCTAGGGTTACCAATCCCAGGTTCCTTAAAAAATTGTTTTACAAAGGTAGCGGGCGCCCCTCTCTCGCAAGAACAGACATGATAACCTGTTCAGTGGTTATTAACCACTTGAGAGTTCGCAGCCACTGCTTTTACTCACTGTGCCTTTCACAGATGGGAAATATCCATTTGCATATCAGTCTTTGTCCTGCCCAGGGGCAGTCCAGCACCGAAATACAATGGCAATTCCAATCTGAACGAGAGTACCACCAGCAACCCCATACACGTGTTTCACCCTTGTTGGGGATCATCAGTGAGGTGAAGCTGATGCCTCTCTAAGCACAGTGAGAGGGAGACCACGTCTGGTTGCCCCCAGGAGACCTAGGGTTACCAATCCCAGGTTCCTTAAAAAATTGTTTTACAAAGGTAGCGGGCGCCCCTCTCTCGCAAGAACAGACATGATAACCTGTTCAGTGGTTATTAACCACTTGAGAGTTCGCAGCCACTGCTTTTACTCACTGTGCCTTTCACAGATGGGAAATATCCATTTGCATATCAGTCTTTGTCCTGCCCAGGGGCAGTCCAGCACCGAAATACAATGGCAATTCCAATCTGAACGAGACGTGGTCTCCCTCTCACTGTGCTTAGAGAGGCATCAGCTTCACCTCACTGATGATCCCCAACAAGGGTGAAACACGTGTATGGGGTTGCTGGTGGTACTCTCGTTCAGATTGGAATTGCCATTGTATTTCGGTGCTGGACTGCCCCTGGGCAGGACAAAGACTGATATGCAAATGGATATTTCCCATCTGTGAAAGGCACAGTGAGTAAAAGCAGTGGCTGCGAACTCTCAAGTGGTTAATAACCACTGAACAGGTTATCATGTCTGTTCTTGCGAGAGAGGGGCGCCCGCTACCTTTGTAAAACTATTTGTTAAGGAACCTGGGATTGGTAACCCTAGGTCTCCTGGGGGCAACCAGACGTGGTCTTCCTCTCACTGTGCTTAGAGAGGCATCAGCTTCACCTCACTGATGATCCCCAACAAGGGTGAAACACGTGTATGGGGTTGCTGGTGGTACTCTCGTTCAGATTGGAATTGCCATTGTATTTCGGTGCTGGACTGCCCCTGGGCAGGACAAAGACTGATATGCAAATGGATATTTCCCATCTGTGAAAGGCACAGTGAGTAAAAGCAGTGGCTGCGAACTCTCAAGTGGTTAATAACCACTGAACAGGTTATCATGTCTGTTCTTGCGAGAGAGGGGCGCCCGCTACCTTTGTAAAACTATTTGTTAAGGAACCTGGGATTGGTAACCCTAGGTCTCCTGGGGGCAACCAGACGTGGTCTCCCTCTCACTGTGCTTAGAGAGGCATCAGCTTCACCTCACTGATGATCCCCAACAAGGGTGAAACACGTGTATGGGGTTGCTGGTGGTACTCTCGTTCAGATTGGAATTGCCATTGTATTTCGGTGCTGGACTGCCCCTGGGCAGGACAAAGACTGATATGCAAATGGATATTTCCCATCTGTGAAAGGCACAGTGAGTAAAAGCAGTGGCTGCGAACTCTCAAGTGGTTAATAACCACTGAACAGGTTATCATGTCTGTTCTTGCGAGAGAGGGGCGCCCGCTACCTTTGTAAAACTATTTGTTAAGGAACCTGGGATTGGTAACCCTAGGTCTCCTGGGGGCAACCAGACGTGGTCTCCCTCTCACTGTGCTTAGAGAGGCATCAGCTTCACCTCACTGATTATCCCCAACAAGGGTGAAACACGTGTATGGGGTTGCTGGTGGTACTCTCGTTCAGATTGGAATTGCCATTGTATTTCGGTGCTGGACTGCCCCTGGGCAGGACAAAGACTGATATGCAAATGGATATTTCCCATCTGTGAAAGGCACAGTGAGTAAAAGCAGTGGCTGCGAACTCTCAAGTGGTTAATAACCACTGAACAGGTTATCATGTCTGTTCTTGCGAGAGAGGGGCGCCCGCTACCTTTGTAAAACTAAAAATACAAATACATAGTGACTTCTAACAATGTCATCGGGTTTTCCTCTCCCTAGTCATCTCTATGAATTTGCTTTGTCAATTTTACGGATATACACCCAAGAACTACATCCTATTTAATCAGTAGAGAAGCATACAGGTGAATACCACATTTTTCTTTTGCCTTTTTAGCATTTTATCCCAGGGGTCAAAAGATCGATATTGAAGTGTTTTAAACACAGTTTCTAGTGTTTTAAACAGTTTACTTAAAGTTACAGACAATTGGACATTTTGTTGTCAGAGTTTAAACCTGTGTCCATTAGACAAATCCATTTGGCTTCTTTGCGTCTGAGGAGTAGCTCCCTGTTACCACCTCTTGCTGGTAGCTTTACTTTCTCTAGTCCCTGAAATTGTATTTGATCTATTTCTGTTTCCTTGTGTTCTGAGCAAAAATGTATTGCCATTGGGTATCTTAGATCTTTGTTTCTAATAGCTCTCATGTGCTCTAATAGTCGTATTTTCAGAGCTCTGGTTGTGCCTCCTATATATCATTTTTGTGAAGGGATATACTACTCCCGAGAAAATGAGGAGGGGTAGCTTGAAGCAGCCCATCAAGGTCACATATGTAATGTTTGCACCAACGGGGATTCATTAGGCAATACTGAAATCATAGACTCCATGCTCTACACAAGTCTTGGGATTGAATCCATAATGATGAGGCTAGGATCTCTGGCTTAACAGAAAGAGCTAGCCAGCACCCTGCATTCCATAGGGTGGGAGAATCTCAAATGCATGACAAGGGGGAGCAATGTAAGGATCCCTTTCTTATGGAGCCTACCACTTCAGCCACAGACGGGGGCATAGCTGGAGGAGGCCTGCAACCTGTCCAAAATTCTTCCCGGAGTGTCTGCTGTCCAGTATATTGTCAGGCACAAAATGCTCGAAACCCAAAAATGGTTTCTGGCTGTGCCTTTGCTAGTACCGTCGATTCAGACCTTTACACATCAAATCAGCAAACAAAAACAAAAAAAAGAATGCAAAATTGAACTTAGCTCACGGGCGGGGTCGGGGGTGGGGGACTGAATCTGAATCACTGAAAACAGACAGACAGGATGATTGGTTAGGCAGTTAATATTTAAGGGAGGCGGGAGGATTTAATAGTCTTTTATTGTAATAGGCTGTGTCTTTTTCTCATACACGAGTCACCATCTTGGATTAAGGATGGTGACAAGGAAGAGGGCCAAAATGGTAATTAGCAGTGTATATTTTTTCATGTTTCATAAAGAACTCCGCAGTCCTAATTCTTACCCTAGCTGGCAAAGCAGGGGTGGGAGAGCTTGCTGTCTAGCTGTGCATTTTCATTCCCAATGTCCCTTATGGGTGGTGGGGCATGCTATGCTGTTGCATCTGGACTGCCGATTGAGGCAACACACTTTTCGGTCATTGACTAAAACTGAATTTTCCAGCAGTTTTTCGCAAACACTTTTATGTAAAAGAAATCCCTGAAGTGTTCGTCCCCCTGACACATATTTTGATGGGATTGAGAGGGGAGGCTTTCTGATGAAGGGCTCCGTTCTGCTCTCTCTGGCTTGTGGGACCTCCAGAGTAATTTGAAGAGTGTAGCAGTGATGTCAATGCTACTTCAGAGAGCGAGATTTAGGAGACAATGGGAGGCTTGGTTTGTTACATGGTTTTTCGCCAGCACAGATGGTCTATCCGTTGAGTGCGCTATTGACGTTTTCTAATTCATTCATTCGTCAACCTGTGGAATACTTTCTGGGCCTGTACGTTTGTACACCACCCTGTGTTGTTTTCTCAGACCCAAAGGCCACTGGAGGAGTTTAATTCATTCATGAGCCGGAGTTCAAATTCCATCGTCCAGGAGGTGGAGCTAGAGGAGCACCGGTTGCCTGATCCCCGTCGAAGAAGCATGCAGAGAACCTCGTCTATGGGTGAGCTCCCCAACTGCAGACCTCAGCCAATGTGCGGATGCTGTTTCGATGCCAAGGGCCACGGGTGGCGCAAGGCTTGGGTACCGTCTGTGGGGTAGTGTGTGTTTGTGTGTGGTGGCCCGAGTTGTCCTCTCCCCTCAGTCGATTGGGGAGCCTCCAGGGTGTGTGAGTAGGAAGGCCCCAGAATTAATAAACATAGGTGTTCGATTCCCTGGATAGGGAGTGTTTGCCGCAGTAGATTTCATTGCGATAGAAATCATCAAATTATTTACAATGGATTTTGCTGCAAATATATGTGAGGGTGGGTTTAGGTGAATGATGTAGGGGGGGGTGAGGGATGTTGCGGGGGGGGGGGGGGTGGGGGGGGGACTCCCTCTGCATATATATTTGTGGCAAAATCTTCCAGAAGAAAAACATTAGATGATTTTGACTTCGATGAATTTTTTGTTGTTGAAGAAATCGCATAATAGAGCCAGATTCCCTAGGTTCCCAGGAGAATGGTGTTTCCTTCATGGTTTAGGCCTGGTCTACATAAAAGACTCCAGATGTTCATTGGTTAACTGTATAATTTAAACATTGTTTTTTCCCCCCCGACAGGTTCTCTGAACAGTGAACAGCAGCGCTCCAGATCCAACTCTTTCGGGGAAGTTGCCATTGCTGCAGCGGTCATCGCAGCTGTTGGAGCTGAGGAGGGAGGGGCAAGGGTCCAGGCTTTGGTGAACCACTCCACTAGCGGCAACAAGACCCTACTGCGGTTCAGCAAAGGGGACATCATACAAGTTTTGGTCCCAGAGGCCCGCAATGGCTGGCTCTATGGCAAGCTTGAGCAGTCGACCATGTGAGTCAAGCACTTGTGCCTGTGGTTGGTTAGTTGGGAGTGATGAGGGCAAGACCCAGGTAAGGGATTTTACAGAGGGTAGAAGCCAAATATTCACAAATTGCGAGAACGAACATTTCTTCGTAAATATATATATATATATATATATATATATATATATATATATATATATATATATATATATATATATATATATAAAAAACAATTTTTAAAGTGTGTTTGTATGTGTGGGGCTGGCTCCAGCAGCATAACAAACAGTTGGTGGGCTGTAATGTTGGCCCAAGGTCCCCATACCAGTTTGGGGTGTACTGGCGATAGTGAAATTTGACCAACCCCACCCATTGGCCCTGCACAGGGCTGAGTCCGGCTCTGTGCTATCAGTGTAGGCGATTTCGGGAGATTGCTGATTTTGCGACTATTCCAAAAATAGGAAGTTAGGACACAGGGTCGGCATACCAGGCTGGGGTGTACTGGCGATAGTGAAATTTGACCAACCTCCTCATTCGTCCTGCAGTGCGGTGGAGCAGGGTCCAGCCCTCTGCTATCAGCATAGGCGATTTCGGGAGATTGACGATTTTGCAATTTTTCAAGAATAGGAAGTTATGACACAATAAAACCAACATAAGGCTATAGCAGACCCCCACATGCATACCGGGGCAACACTGGGTGGTCCCGCTAGTATGCTATAGATAAGACAGTGCTCAGGCAGGAGTACATACGTGTCACAAGCAGCACTTTCGGGGTTGCCACCACCATGTTGCCTGTTTGTCCAATGGCCAAGGTTGACAAGGACATGCTTCTCATTTTACATTGTTTTTATTGAAATTCCTCTTCATTTAGCTGCCGGAGTCCTCTATGTCCTATGTTTTAGAGGGAGAGATAGAGAAAATGGGAGTTTGAGGGAGAGAATATACACAATGAAATATAGCCCTCTTTTCTCCACTCTCCTGCAATGTTTAGGTGTAGAAGCCATGTTCCCTTGGGATCAAGCAACGACTGAGGGGATCTGGGATACGTGGTGATTCTGTAGACAGTGGTCTGAATACTGCAACTATCTAGTGATGGCTAATACTTGTGGTAATAAGGCAGGCATTCAGGAGACGAAACGTGCAATCCCAGGCAAGGAACGGGTATGTAGAACAGCTGCAGAGGTTTGAGCAGGTTGTGCATCAGGGTAAAGCAGCATAATATGGTCATTTCAACCTTACATGGCCAGCGTGCACCCAAACAAGGAAAGGACCTGATTATATCTGCAAGCTGCTTCAGCAGGCAGTGCAACAGGGCCAGAAGATGGAGTGCTCAGCGGAAGGAGCACAGCTCACCATTCTAGATAGGCGGCGACAGGAAGAGTGGCGGCTGAAGGGTAGAAGGGGCGAGAGGAGTGGGAGCAGACCAAAGAAACAGTGAGAGCCACAAGCCCAATGATGCCAGTGGCTGAAAAGGTCAAGAGAGTGTAAGAGGAAGCAGAGTAGAAACAACAGAGGCGTAGACAGGGTAGGGCCTAAGCAGGCAAGGCCCACCCAGAATCTGTAAAGGCCCACTCAGCAGGGCTGTGTAGGCATTTACAAATATTAATGTCACTGCTGTGGGCCCAACTACATTAGCTTCAGACCTCACTTGTTAGACAATCCTGGCATCACCTCTGAGAAACAAGGGCACAGGGTCACAGAATCTGCCTTGGCACATGTAGTAGGTGCAAGGTGGCATGATTGTCGTGCAGATATTGTAGGGCACATATGCTCATGAACGGAAAGACAGATAGTAGAGAGGAAGGAGGTGGGACAAAAAAGAGAGAATGGTGTGTCCATAGTGTAATGAAGCAAGAGGGCTGACAAAAAAAGAGGGCGGGCTTAATGACTGGGCACGTGCAAAGGGTGGGTGACTTTGCTACAGTTTCAACTCCCACTTTCTGGTAATGGGAGAGATAGGAACGTTTGACAGAATGATAACTTCTTCGTACTAAGGAGCAACCAGACATGTGTGTTCCCTTGTTTTGGTATTGATTCGTGAAGCAACAGCCCATTGCATCCCAGAAGTATCTTCCACAGCCCTGAGTGTGCCCTCTGCAAGCTCTCGGCCCAATACTGATAGGGTCAGAGTGCTGTGGTGTGCCTGAGTGTGCCCTCTGCAAGCTCTCGGCCCGATGCTGATAGGGTCGGAGCGCTGTGGTGTGCCTGAGTGTGCCCTCTGCAAGCTCTCGGCCCGATGCTGATAGGGTCGGAGCGCTGTGGTGTGCCTGAGTGTGCCCTCTGCAAGCTCTCGGCCTGATGGTGATGGGGTCAGAGGACTGTGGGGTGCCTGAGTGTGCCCTCTGCAAGCTCTCGGCCCGATGCTGATACGGTCGGAGCCCTGTGGTGTGCCTGAGTGTGCCCTCTGCAAGCTCTCGGCCGATGCTGATAGGGTCAGAGCGCTGTGATGTCCCTGAGTGTGCCCTCTGCAAGCTCTCGGCCCGATGCTGATAGGGTCAGAGAGCTGTGGTGTGCCTGAGTGTGCCCTCTGCAAGTTCGCGGCCCGATGCTGATAGGGTCAGAGAGCTGTGGTGTGCCTGAGTGTGCCCTCTGCAAGCTCTCGGCCCGATGCTGATAGGGTCAGAGCGCTGTGATGTCCCTGAGTGTGCCCTCTGCAAGCTCTCGGCCCGATGCTGATAGGGTCAGAGCGCTGTGGTGTGCCTGAGTGCCCTCTGCAAGTTCGCGGCCCGATGCTGATAGGGTCAGAGAGCTGTGGTGTGCCCGAGTGTGCCCTCTGCAAGCTCTCGGCCCGATGCTGATAGGGTCGGAGCGCTGTGGTGTGCCTGAGTGTGCCCTCTGCAAGCTCTCGGCCCGATGCTGATAGGGTCGGAGCGCTGTGGTGTGCCTGAGTGTGCCCTCTGCAAGTTCTCGGCCCGATGCTGATAGGGTCGGAGCGCTGTGGTGTGCCTGAGTGTGCCCTCTGCAAGTTCGCGGCCCGATGCTGATGGGGTCAGAGGACTGTGGGGTGCCTGAGTGTGCCCTCTGCAAGCTCTCGGCCCGATGCTGATACGGTCGGAGCCCTGTGGTGTGCCTGAGTGTGCCCTCTGCAAGCTCTCGGCCGATGCTGATAGGGTCAGAGCGCTGTGATGTCCCTGAGTGTGCCCTCTGCAAGCTCTCGTCCCGATGCTGATAGGGTCAGAGAGCTGTGGTGTGCCTGAGTGTGCCCTCTGCAAGTTCGCGGCCCGATGCTGATAGGGTCAGAGAGCTGTGGTGTGCCTGAGTGTGCCCTCTGCAAGCTCTCGGCCCGATGCTGATAGGGTCAGAGCGCTGTGATGTCCCTGAGTGTGCCCTCTGCAAGCTCTCGGCCCGATGCTGATAGGGTCAGAGCGCTGTGGTGTGCCTGAGTGCCCTCTGCAAGTTCGCGGCCCGATGCTGATAGGGTCAGAGAGCTGTGGTGTGCCCGAGTGTGCCCTCTGCAAGCTCTCGGCCCGATGCTGATAGGGTCGGAGCGCTGTGGTGTGCCTGAGTGTGCCCTCTGCAAGCTCTCGGCCCGATGCTGATAGGGTCGGAGCGCTGTGGTGTGCCTGAGTGTGCCCTCTGCAAGCTCTCGGCCCGATGCTGATAGGGTCGGAGCGCTGTGGTGTGCCTGAGTGTGCCCTCTGCAAGTTCGCGGCCCGATGCTGATGGGGTCAGAGCGCTGTGGTGTGGGGGAGTGAGGGGTCAGAGCATCTGAAGGATCTCTCCATCTTGTGCCAAGGAATTTGTCACAACATATTTTAGTGACAGTACATCCAGCAACAAGGCACCTATGTGGCATAATGGTGTGGTGTGCTTGTTTTCAGGCACCGCATCCACTATTCTATCGAAGCGCATAATGGCAGGAAAAACCACCAAGCATATATGTCATCTAAACAACCTATATGTAATATGTTATACGTATTTGACCATTATGATTCATGCATAAGCATATGTTACATCCAGATCACATACATGATATGCATGGGATATCGATAATAAGCAAGGTGACATATATGGACCACCAGCACATCCTTCAAGCTCACTTTGCTGCCACAAATGCAAGGATGGGATGGAAGGCAGTATTTTACGTGTACATCAGTAATGCAGCTCTTTGAAGTACAACGGGCGGTCCTAAAATATAAGGCAGCCATGTGCATCCAGAGGGTATCAGGCGTGCGCCCCCGGAGCGTATCTGTGGATGCCACAACCTGTTGCTATAACTGGTCATAGCAGCTCCATCAGATGTTTAGGGTAACGGGGAGGGATTGCAGGTGTGCACTGCGTTCCAGCCCTGGTATAGAATGCGTTCCAGCCTTGGTATAGTATGCGTTCCAGCCCTGGTATAGTATGCGTTCCAGCCCTGGTATATTATGCGTTCCAGCCCTGGTATAGTATGCGTTCCAGCCCTGGTTTAGAATGCGTTCCAGCCTTGGTATAGTATGCGTTCCACCCCTGGTATAGTATGCGTTCCAGCCCTGGTATAGTATGCGTTCCGGCCTTGGTATAGTATGCGTTCCAGCCCTGGTTTAGAATGCGTTCCAGCCCTGGTATAGTATGCGTGCGGCCCTGGTATAGTATGCATTCCAGCCCTGGTATAGTGTGTGTACAGTATGCGTTCCAGCCCTAGTATAGTATGCGTTCCATCCCTGGTATAGTATGCGTTCCAGCCCTGGTATAGTATGCATACAGTATGCGTTCCAGCCCTGTTATAGTATGCGTTCCAGCCCTGGTATAGTATGCGTTCCAGGCCCGGTATGGTATGCGTTCCAGCCCTGGTATAGTATGCGTTCCAGCCCCGGTATAGTATGCGTTCCAGCCCTGGTATAGTATGCGTTCCAGCATGGTATAGTATGCACCCCAGCCCTGGTACAGTATGCGTTCCAGCCCTGGTACAGTATGCACTCCAGCCCTGGTACAGTATGCGTTCCAGTCCCGGTATAGTATGCGTACAGTATGCGTTTCAGTCCTGGTATAGTATGCTTTCCAGCCCTGGTACAGTATGCGTTCCAGCCCTGGTACAGTATGCACTCCAGCCCTGGTACAGTATGTGTTCCAGCCCTGGTACAGTATGCACTCCAGCCCCGGTATGGTATGAGTACCAGCCCTGGTTTAGTATGCGTTCCAGCCCTGGTATAGTATGCGTTCCAGCCCTGGTATAGTATGCATACAGTATGCGTTTCAGCCCTGGTATAAAATGCGTTCCAGCCCTGGTATAGTATGTGTTCCAGCCCCGGTATAGTATGCATATAGTATGCGTTCCAGCCCTGTTATAGTATGCGTTACAGCCCTGGTATAGTATGCGTTCCAGCCCCGGTATAGTATGCGTTCCAGCCCCGGTATAGTATGCGTTCCAGCCCTGGTATAGTATGCGTTCCAGCCCGGTATAGTATGTGTTCCAGCCCCGGTATAGTATGTGTTCCAGTGCCGGTATAGTATGTGTTCCAGCCCCGGTATAGTATGCGTTCCAGCCCTGGTATAGTATGCATTCCAGCCCCGGTATAGTATGCGTTCCAGCCCTGGTATAGTATGCACTCCTGCCCTGGTACAGAATGCGTTCCAGCCTTGGTACAGTATGCACTCCAGCCCTGGTACTGTATGCGTTCCAGTCCCGGTATAGTATGCGTACAGTATGCGTTTCAGTCCCGGTATAGTATGCACTCCAGCCCTGGTGCAGTATGCGTTCCAGCCCTGGTACAGTATGCGTTCCAGCCCTGGTATAGTATGCGTTCCAGCCTGGTATAGTATACGCTCCAGCCCCGGTATAGTATGCGTTCCAGCCCCGGTATAGAATGCGTTCCAGCCCCAGTACAGTATGCCTTCCAGCCCCGGTTTAGTATGCGTTCCAGTCCCGGTATGGTATGCGTTCCAGCCCCGGTATAGTATGCGTTCCAGCCCCAGTATAGTATGCGTTCCAGCCCCGGATTAGTATGCCTTCCAGCCCCGGTATAGTATGCGTTCCAGTCCCGGTATAGTATACATTCTAGCCTCAGTATAGTATGCGTTCCGGCCCAGGTATAGAATGCGTTTCAGCTCCGGTATAGAATGGGTTCCAGCCCTGGTATAGTATGCGTTCCAGCCCTGGTATAGTGTGCGTTCCAGCCCCGGTATAGTATGCGTTCCAGCTCCGGTAGAGTATGCGTTGCAGCCCTGGTATAGTATGCGTTCCAGCCCTGGTATAGTGTGCGTTCCAGCCCCGGTATAGTATGCGTTCCAGCTCCGGTAGAATATGCGTACAGTATGCGTTCCAGCCCTGGTATAGTATGCGTTCCAGCCCCGGTATAGTATGCGTTCCAGCCCTGGTATAGTATGCGTTCCAGTCCCGGTATAGTATGTGTTTCATCGCCGGTATAGTATGCGTTCCAGCCCTGGTATAGTATGCGTTCCAGCCCTGGTATAGTATGCGTTCCAGCCCCGGTATAGTATGCGTTCCAGCCCTGGTATAGTATGCGTTCCAGCCCCGGTATAGTATGCGTTCCAGCCCTGGTATAGTATGCGTTCCAGTCCCGGTATAGTATGTGTTTCATCGCCGGTATAGTATGCGTTCCAGCCCTGGTATAGTATGCGTTCCAGCCCTGGTATAGTATGCGTTCCAGCTCCGGTAGAATATGCGTACAGTATGCGTTCCAGCCCTGGTATAGTATGCGTTCCAGCCCCGGTATAGTATGCGTTCCAGCCCTGGTATAGTGTGCGTTCCAGCCCCGGTATAGTATGTGTTTCATCTCCGGTATAGTATGCGTTCCAGCCCTGGTATAGTATGCGTTCCAGCTCCAGTAGAATATGCGTACAGTATGCGTTCCAGCCCTGGTATAGTGTGCGTTCCAGCACCGGTATAGTATTCGTTCCAGCCCTGGTATAGTGTGCGTTCCAGCCCCGGTATAGTATGCGTTCCAGCTCCGGTAGAGTATGCGTTGCAGCCCTGGTATAGTATGCGTTCCAGCCCTGGTATAGTATGCGTTCCAGCCCCGGTATAGTATGCGTTCCAGCTCCGGTAGAGTATGCGTTGCAGCCCTGGTATAGTGTGCGTTCCAGCCTTGGTACAGTATGCGTTGCAGCCCTGGTATAGTATGCGTTCCAGCCCCGGTATAGTGTGCGTTCCAGCACCGGTATAGTATGCGTTCCAGCCCTGGTATAGTATGCGTTCCAGCCCCGGTATAGTGTACGTTCCAGCACCGGTATAGTATGCGTTACAGCCCTGGTATAGTGTGCGTTCCAGCCCCGGTATAGTATGCGTTCCAGCTCCGGTAGAGTATGCGTTGCAGCCCTGGTATAGTATGCGTTCCAGCCCCGGTATAGTAGTGAAACTCGTATGTTGGGAACTCAGACGGACACCTCCCTCCACCCAGCAACTCATAGGTCTTGCATGGTTTTGCAGAAAGATACTTTCTCATGTGTTGTGCTAGATATGGTTCTGCATACATTAAGAAGCGGTATGAGGCCCGGACAGAGCAATGTGTAAAGTGGGAAGCGTTGAGTTGGAGCTGCAGGTGATGTTTTCCATATCTTTGCTTTAGGACCGGCTGGTTTCCTGAGGCATATGTGAAATCTTTGGAGGACGAGAGACACGAAGACCTGCCGCCAAGGTACGGGAAGCTGGGTCTGCCTGTAAAATATCAGTAACCCGTCTGCAAGATACCACGGGCGGTATTAGTTAGTATGAGCATGAGTCTGTCTGTGAGGTAGTAGGCAATATCTCCCCATGAGGAGGTTGGGTCTGTATGAGGTATGAGGTAGCTGGGCCTGTATGAGGTAACTGGGCCTGTATGAGGTAGCCGGTTCTGTAAGAGGTCTGAGGTAGCAGGGCCTGTATGAGGTAGCGGTACGCAAGTGTGTTTGTCTGTGACATACAAGGTCCATGAGGTAGTAGGGTGTGAGTTTGAATGTTCTAACTCTGGCGTGCCAGGGCATTGGTTGTCTAGCAGCAGTGCCTGCTTGCAAGCTACCAGGCCTTTCTGTGAGGTAGGAGGGTGTGTCGTTCAGGTCACAACACCTGTCTGTGTGGAAATGGGCTCCGGCATCTAGAAGCCTGTTTGAGTTGCACTGTCTTATCCGTGCGCTAATAGCTCCTGTGTTTCATACGGCACCATCTGTGTGAGATTGTAGGTTCTTTTAGTTAAATGAACCTACCTGAGATATCATGGTCAGTCGATGGGGTAACAGTGCCTGCGGGTGATGTAGGAGGGGCTGCCATCGGGTTCAGTGTCTTTAGACGAGGAAGCAGAGTCTGTTTCTGGACTTGGAGGGTCTGTCTGTGGGGCGCACACTCTGTCTGAGTTAGCAGTGTCTTTGGGTTAGCAAGCTTAGTCTGCTGTGCAGCCAGCTCTGTCTCTGATGAGGTCGAGTCTGCCTTTTGGGTAGTAGGGTCTTGCTATATGTGGACACCTGTCTATGAGCTTGTAGGAGGCATAGCAGTCTGAGTCTGCCTGAGAGATGAAAAGCTCCGTGCGAGAGGTAACAGCGACTGACTTTGGGCCCCTGAACTGTATGTCTGCGCACCTTTTGAAATAACAGAGTCTGTCCATGAGAATATGTGTCTGTATGCGTGGAGTTGGAGACTGCCAGGGGTAGCAGGGTATCTGGCTGAAGTTGTGACCTTCGAGGGTCTTTCTGAGTGTGTCAGGTTCTGACTGTGAGGTTGCATGGCCTATAAATGTAAATCTCCTGGTGGGCACCATAGTCTATGAGTCCAAAGTCCTGCTTGCATGATGATGATGATAGCTCTCTCTCTCTCTCTCTCTCTCTCTCTCTCTCTCTCTCTCTCTCTCTCTCTCTCTCTCTCTCTCTCTCTCTCTCTCTCTCTCTCTCTCTCCCCCTTCCCCCCCTCAGGTATCATGAGCCTCATGTCTGCCTATTTCACTTATTGCCCCCATCCTGTATACCCCTTCATTGGGCTCCGAAACTCTGTTATGATCACCCTAGTGCCCTCACTTGTCCTCTCTCCATCTGTTCAGGTCCTACCCGCTGCGTAGCGCCCACAGTGCCGGGACCCTTCTGGACAGCTCCAATGAGCTCCCTGCAGCAGATTATAGGGTCACGGCTGACACCATGAGCTCTCGGTCCACCTCAACATCCAAGAACAACAGCCGGCGGGAGAGCATTGCAAGCACCACATCCCAAGGAAAGGTAAGTGCAGCCGGAAAGGTCTCTTTTGAGGGGTCTGACCTTTTAGCCAAGGCCAGCGATCCTCTGGTTGGTCCCTACTTGACCTCTGTGTTCAGCTCCTTCAATCTGGCACATGTGCAGCTACTATGGGTGAACTCTGTCTCTCTCTGCGTTGGTTGACTTCTCCTTTGTCTCGCTAATCTGTGCAGCTCCTTTGAGTGGCTTCTCTGTGAAGTTCTTTGGTTGGCCTCTAGTATGCCTCCTTAGATTGGCTTACCTGTGCGGCTCGTTGGTTGGCCTCTAGTGTGCCTCCTTTGTTTGGCTTCTCTGTGCAGCTCTTTCTTTGGCCTCTAGTGTGCCTCCTTTGATTGGCTTCTCTGTGCAGCTCTTTGGTTTCCTCTAGTGAGCCTCCTTTGATTGGCTTCTCTGAGCAGCTCTTTGGTTGGCCTCTAGTGTGCCTCCTTTGATTGTCTTCTCTGTGCAGCTCCTTTGATTGGCCTCTCTGTGTAGCTCTTTCTTCGGCCTCTAGTGTGCCTCCTTTGATTGGCTTCTCTGAGCAGCTATTTGGTTGGCCTCTAGTGTGCCTCCTTTGATTGGCTTACACCTTTGATTGGTTGGCTTACCTGTGCAGCTCTTTGGTTGGCCTCTAGTGTGCCTCCTTTGATTGGATTCTCTGTGCAGCTCTTTGGTTGGCCTCTAGTGCGCCTCATTTGATTGGCTTACCTGTGCAGCTCTTTGGTTGGCCTATAGTACGTCTCCTTTGATTGGCTTACCTGTGCAGCTCTTTGGTTGGCCTCTAGTGCGCCTCATTTGATTGGCTTACCTTTGCAGCTCTTTGGTTGGCCTATAGTGCACCTCCTTTGATTGGCTTACCTGTGCAGCTCTTTGGTTGGCCTATAGTGCGCCTCCTTTGATTGGCTTACCTGTGCAGCTCTTTGGTTGGCCTCTAGTGCGCCTCATTTGATTGGCTTACCTATGCAGCTCTTTGGTTGGCCTATAATGCACCTCCTTTGATTGGCTTACCTGTGCAGCTCTTTGGTTGGCATCCAGTGCTCCTCCTTTGATTGGCTTACCTGTGCAGCTCTTCGGTTGGCCTCTAGTGTGCCTGCTTTGACTGGCTTCTCTCTGTAGTTCATATCTGCCCAAGTTTATAGGCTATGCAAAGCCCAAATGCCGGATTCCGGAGACTTCCCTCACAGAGTTCTGTGATCTCAGTCATAGCGAGTATTACACAATTGTACTGCCCATCATAGGGCTTTTTACTCAGTACACATGTACATTATTTCAGGTCCAAAGTTGAGCAAACAGTTCAATATTACAAAAATACTGATACACAGTGTTTTTCATCAGCGTACCGATATATAGTAAACGTGCACTGTCTTATAGACAGCCTGCCATCTTGGTTCCAAATTGGTTGGGATCTTTACAGTGCGTGGGTCGGGTGGCAGGAGGCCTGGCGGCACCCTTGGGCTGTGCTCCAGGGCTTCGGTTAGGGCATATTTTCATGCAACTATGACAGCCCCCCAGAACGCAGCGGGAGACATTAGGAGCAACAGAGTGTTTTCCTTCAGGCACGGAGAGAAACGCTAATATACACACGGTTGGACACATGCGTTATATATTGCATATACTGTTATAGGAAGGTCCGGTGTCCCCACACCAGGCCAATCATGGGACTCTATATAGACATGCCCTGGAGCCCCTATAGTACATATGTACAGTTCCTCAGGGTTCCAATTACTCTTAAGTTATGTTCATGGAGAGACCACCCACCGGCCATTTTCATTCACTTCAACACAGGCCCCCCCCACTGACACGCGCAGAACACTCATGCACTCTCTGCAACATTCTTGGCCATCAGGACAAGAAGCCTATCTCAGTCACAAGATATCCCTTCCTTACGAACACACGTTCAGCCAGTCACGACACATCACACACACACACACCCCAGCCCCCACTCCAAGCATTCAGGGCACTAATAGCAAGGAACCATAGGTCGCCGCCGCATCAGAACTGTTGAAGAAGTGCACAGCCTTGCCATACCAACCTAGTCTGCCCTATGCCCAAACCATACTACCATCCCCCAAGTGCTGTTGCACCTTAGCCTTTCATGAATAACATTTTATTATTCTCTCACAAAAAAGCCTAACTGATGTAACCAACCCTACAGGGGACTGGACTGCCCCCTCCGACCGCACTTATAGAAGGACATGCAGAACTACGCAGCAACTAAACTGTGGCCCCACTCACTACATAAAACAAGCAAACCGCAAGCAAGTACCCATGTGCACGACACTCTGACCACACACACACACTCATAACACTCTCTGCCATTAGACACTGCACCATGAGACGCACCCAGTTGTGTCACCGGACATTTCCTGCGCCATCAGCCACACCTGTCTGTGCCTCTTGACACTTTACCGCACCTCTAGATGCTCCCATGTGTGTCTCCAAACTCTCCCACGCTGCCATGCGTACGCATATGTCCCTCCAGACACTATCAGCTCCACCAACACACCCATTCATGTCTTCAGGCATTCACCGTGCCAGACACACCCATTCATGTCTTCAGGCATTCACCGTGCCAGACACACCCATTCTTGTCTTCAGGCATTCACTGTGCCAGACACACCCATTCAGACACACCCATTCATGTCTTCAGGCATTCACCGTGCCAGACACACCCATTCATGTCTTCAGGCATTCACCGTGCCAGACACACCCATTCATGTCTTCAGGCATTCACCGTGCCAGACACACCCATTCATGTCTTCAGGCATTCACTGTGCCAGACACACCCATTCATGTCTTCAGACATTCACCGTGCCAGACACACCCATTAATGTCTTCAGGCATTCACTGTGCCAGACACACCCATCCAGACACACCCATTCATGTCTTCAGGCATTCACCGTGCCAGACAAACCCATCCATGTCTTCAGGCATTCACTGTGCCAGACACACCCATTAATGTCTTCAGGCATTCACTGTGCCAGACACACCCATTCATGTCTTCAGGCATTCACTGTGCCAGACACACCCATCCAGACACACCCATTCATGTCTTCAGGCATTCACCGTGCCAGACACACCCATCCATGTCTTCAGGCATTCACCATGCCAGACATACCCATTCATGTCTTCAGGCATTCGCCGTGCCAGACACACCCATTCATGTCTTCAGGCATTCACTGTGCCAGACACACCCATTCATGTCTTCAGACATTCACTGTGCCAGACACACCCATTAATGTCTTCAGGCATTCACTGTGCCAGACACACCCATTCATGTCTTCAGGCATTCACTGTGCCAGACACACCCATCCAGACACACCCATTAATGTCTTCAGGCATTCACTGTGCCAGACACACCCATCCAGACACACCCATTCATGTCTTCAGGCATTCACCGTGCCAGACACACCCATCCATGTCTTCAGGCATTCACCATGCCAGCCACACCCATTCATGTCTTCAGGCATTCACTGTGCCAGACACACCCATTCATGTCTTCAGACATTCACCGTGCCAGACACACCCATTAATGTCTTCAGGCATTCACTGTGCCAGACACACCCATTCATCTCTTCAGGCATTCACTGTGCCAGACACACCCATTCATGTCTTCAGGCATTCACTGTGCCAGACACACCCATTCAGACACACCCATTCATGTCTTCAGGCATTCACTGTGCCAGACACACCCATTCATGTCTTCAGGCATTCACTGTGCCAGACACACCCATTCATGTCTTCAGGCATTCACTGTGCCAGACACACCCATTCAGACACACCCATTCATGTCTTCAGGCATTCACTGTGCCAGACACACCCATTCATGTCTTCAGGCATTCACTGTGCCAGACACACCCATCCAGACACACCCATTCATGTCTTCAACCATTCACCGTGCCAGACACACCCATTCATGCTTCAGGCATTCACTGTGCCAGACACACCCATTCATGTCTTCAGGCATTCACCGTGCCAGACACACCCATTCATGTCTTCAGGCATTCACCGTGCCAGACACACCCATTCATGTCTTCAGGCTTTCACCGTGCCAGACACACCCATTCATGTCTTCAGGCATTCACCGTGCCAGACACACCCATTCATGTCTTCAGGCATTCACTGTGCCAGACACACCCATTCATGTCTTCAGGCATTCACCGTGCCAGACACACCCATTCATGTCTTCAGGCATTCACTGTGCCAGACACACCCATTCATGTCACTGTGCCACCAGGTGCCCACATTCGTGTCTCCAGATTTTCCCAAACCCCCAGGAGCACCCAGTTGTGTCACATGACCAGTACCGCACCAACAGAAGCACCATGTCCACCAACACCACACACACAAAGACACACGCTCCTACGAACGCAACACCAGTTTGGCACTTCATGGACATTTACACTTAACCATAAAATGGGCAAGAATGAGATTATATCCGTATATCCAAGTAAAACTGTTTGACTAGCACACATGTAATTTGAGTTACTATACCATAATGTATTGCTATACCATAATCTATATCCTGGCACCTATTTATTTATTTACTTATTTCATTTGTAAAGCGCACATACAACCCAGAGGCATTGAGGCGCTGTTGCAGTTACAAGGACACCTCAGTATCTAGTACAATTGTACAATAAATGTTTCTGACCTAAGGGAAATTTGGATGAGGCAGTAACATTTAACATAAAATATGCCCACACCAACAAGAGAGTGAACTCACGACCACTGGTGCAGTTAAAACTGGTTGAGTGAACACTTAACCCCCAACCACCTCTGTGACGAGATACTTTAACCAAAAAACCTAAAGTTAAACCTATACGAGCGGCATCAGTCAAACACACACAAATGCCAGGCCCGCCTGCCTCCCCTTCCACTAAATGGTGATATGGTAACAATACATACATATCTGTATCTTGGATGTTGTTGTCCTGATGTTGCAAATGCCTGCAATGGTCAGCCTCTGGCTTGCACTGTATCAGGCACAGAGTATTGGCAGCGTTGAGGTTCCATGCTTGTCAGGGCGGGACTCTGCACCATATGCCATCAGGTACAAAGACACCAAGGGACTAGACGGTGCCCGAAATGTCCAAAGGGGCTATAATGATAAGTTATTTGTAATGCGCTTAATACCCAGAGGTTTCAAAGCGCGGACCAGGGGTTCGAACCTGTGGTGCTTGGTGTGGTATTGCTTCCAAGGTAGGCAGGCTGCCCCTGAGCTATCCTGAAGGAAAAGGATTGTGAAACCTATTTCACTTCGATGGGGCGTCATAAACAGTACATTGATAAGACCACTTTTTTCTTGGGTATCATTCTGCTCAACACTTCCGGGTCAGCCCAACCTCCTGCTTTTCTCGTTTTCCCTGGGCAGGGAAGGCAGGAAGGCTGGGCAGAGGTCTGCTGTGATATTTCCCTGGGAACAGGGGCCCTCTTCCATGTTCTTAACCTACTATGGGAGAGTTATGGCGGCTTTAGTTGGCGATGAAAGATTCCGAGCACGTCATCAATTGTGCTGGGATGCTGAGCAGGACGGTGCTCCCTGCCTGCCTCTCACTGGCTGCGCCCCTCAACACTGTCTGTATCTATGGCGAGTGGGCTACTCTGTGGACCCTCAATGCACGACAGAGCCGCAGACTGACTTATGCTGCTGTATGTGCAGCTGATAATGCAGCCCACCCGAGACTTGCCAGGAGGTAGAGATATCCGGTGCTTTCTAGCCCCTTATTGTTTTATTTTTTTATTTTTTATTACAAGCAGTTGGCACCTACTTCCATCGGCACTGCACTATCCCTAAGGGCTTTAGTTCAGCTAATCCGCCTCATTAATTTGGATGCCGCACATCTGTTAAGGGTCGTCTGCACCACAGGGGAATACTGGTTGGCAGTTTGTGGGCACTGGAGTGACAACCGTAGTGTAGTCCATAACGATCCCTTGGCTTTGATGAGATCCCCTAAACCTGAGTTGCTCTTGAAGGATGGGTGACACCTTTGAGGGGTGGTCTGACTTTGCTGATCCCCTCACCCAGCCCTCTTGTTTTGAAGTTTGCTAGGTTCTTCTGGGTTCTTTTACAGCTCGTGGGCACTGTTATAAGGGACGTCCCCACAAACAGTCCAGCCGCAAGACCCTTTATAGAAGTGAGGCTCTTTATAGAAATGTCCAGGGGGGTTTATGATACAATAAAGGTTTCCAGTTACTCTTAAGCTATGTACATGGAGAGACCACCCACCAGCCATTCCCATTCACTCCCGCACGAACCAAAACACTCAAAACACTCATACACACTCTGCAACATTCTCCTGAACTGTCAGTCATACTATCCTCATGCATCAACACTCTATTAGCATACATGGATGGCCATCAGGACAAAATACTTTGACCCATTCACAAGCATATGTAATAACAAACACATTTGCCAAGTGTCATATTTGAATATATAACTAATGATATCACACATATGTGATATACATTATGCTCAAAGAGACACATGTCTGCTACTAGGATATATATTCCACCCTAAAGTCTCTCATTACAGCTGCAAGTGCAAGTACAGGACCTATGGGGCCCCACATTTCCTTCGACGCTCAGATACCTGCTGGTTTGGCGTGCACTACAAATGCTAAATAAATAAATAAATACATGTTTCTGTGTTGATATTGTGAGACTTATTCAGCTGGAAGGTGGCATGAAAACATAGCACAGCCATACTTTTCCGTGCCCCCTCACGGTCACGTGGACATCCCAACCTATCAGTATGACATGTTTGTGATGTACCTCAAACCAAGAAAAGCAAAGGAATCCTAGGGGCCTGCTACTCTTGAAAGTGCTATCAGAAAGTTGGTGAAACTTTAAAGTCACGCAGGTCATCCTCTGCACTGCAATCGTAGCGCGGGGGGCACTAAAATCGGGGTATTAGCATTATTAATAAATAATAATAATAATAATAATTTAGCATTTATATAGCGCTACGAACACTCAGGTATCTGAGCGCTGCTTATTATTACCCACGATGTGTGGTGTTCATTTATCGACCTCGGAAGGATGAAAGGCTGAGTTTGGCCCTGCTGGGATTTCGGATGTCAAGGTGAGCGCTCTACTCGCTGTGCCACTTGACCGGCTACACCTGAGCTTGATCGGTACAATGCATTAGATGCATAACCAGGGAGACAGGGATAAGCACGTAGAGTGGGTACTATTAAACGGGATACTCAGACTCGGCTATAATGAAAGAAGTGGTTCTCAAGAGAGACCGATTGGCTGCAGAAAGCTTCTCCCTGGGTCTAGAGTGGTTCTCGAGAGACCTGATAGGGTTCCCGCTCAACTTGAGTAATCCATGTAGCTGTGCTGCCCCTGGACTCTTCAATACCCAGGCTCCGAATCAGGCCAAAGCTCACCCGGACTCCCGGGATTGATTTGATTTGAAACGCCTTTCACATGTCACTTCTTCAACCCTCCTTTTCTTTTTCTAAGCAAACCTGATGGACAATTTGGTTTCGACTCCAATACCTCCCCCGCCAATAGCACCTTGGGCCACATTAGCCTATTGCACATGACAGAGTAGAGATTGGGACTTGGGAAACCTCCTGCCACATGGAAAGGAGGGAGAATCCCCTACCCAAAGGCAAGTGATATCATCACTGGACCCCAATGTACAAGATCTCATGGAAATGGTAGTTTAGAGGAGAAAACCAGATCCATGAGATTAAGGCCATCAGCCAATGGGAGACCTTGTGACATTCAGTCTGGCTCCAAGCCTTAAAAGCTGGTCTCTAAATGCAATGAGTTCAGATTTGCCTCCAGTATCATGACCTACACCTTCGAGGATGGCTGCAGACAGGTGCACGCGCACACATTCATGTGTTGTGTCCAGTGGAGACGTCACCAGCCTTTAGGAGAGGAAGCTCAGCAGGCTTGAGGGAGATCCATGAGAAGCTGCAGATTTCAGGCCTCTACAGACTGCAGAGCCAACTGAATCCACCTGGGTGGAATGTCCAAGTCCCCGGCCACTACTCACAGAAACCTATCTTACCCAGAATGCTTAGGAGGCAGCGGAAATAGGGAAAATTGAATACCAAAAACATAAGAAATCCAACGTTTACTGGAGCTTCTTCAGTAAACTGTGCCCCATTCCAAAAGTGCATGTTCCTGATTTTCATATGAATTGACTGTTTATTTATCCCATTCATCTCCTCTCTACCACGGGAACCTTCTTGTGTTGTCTCTTTGCACTTGCACACTTTTCACTCAGTTTCTCCCTCTTTTCCTGTCTTATTTTTCTCATTTACCTCTTTCCTTTCTCTAGTGCACGGCAAGTCTAATTCAATCACTCTTTTGTTTCTGTCGGGCCCCACTCACCCAATTTACCTTTGTTTTTTTAACTGGACCTCACTCGTCCCTCTCTCTTTCCTCTCACTCTCTAGTGAGGCGCCTCTCAACCGATGTTTCTCTTTCTTTTCTTTCCCACAGGGTCCCTTTACCATTCTTCTCTCAGCTATGACTTCCCAGCCTGAGTTCTGGTGGCTCCAGAAAGGCAGCTCTTTTTGTTAACAGGTGCACTTTCCAACCTTGCAGCGCTCCCGGCCAGCCCTCTGGAGATGCCAGGTCCTGGACATTAACACAGATGAGGAACTATTCATTGATGGATCTTGCACACTCCAACCATACATGAACATGTACCAACACCCAATCCTCACCCAAAATATAATGAATATTGTATGCATACAAAAATAAAGCGGAATCTAGGCCATCTCATAATCAATGAAGTGGGGATCAGTAAATTGCACAACACTGTCATAAGGAATGGCATAAGGTATTTAAGGAGAAAGGGCAATAAACAATGTCGTTTTTAGAAATACTCATACCTCACGCATCACAGGCACATTGGTGGCAGTAGTGGGATGTACCCTTTGTTCACCTGCCCAACTTCAGGTACGGAAGCTGAGGGAGTTGGATGGGGAGTAGTTATGACAGCAATGCAGAGAGTGAGAAAAGGGTAAAAGAACAATTTAAAGGGAGGTGAGATGGCAATGAGGGAGCACTAGATGTGGGAAAGGCAGAAACAATGGAAACGACACCGACGGGCAAGAAAGGGAATGCTTTGGGATAGAAGAAGGTCTCATTGCAAGAAGATTAGAACTCACATTGCACCATTTTAGACACCACTCTAGAAAAAGCAAAGCTTCACATTCCATTGCTCCAGCTGTTGTTAGCCAAATGGCTATTAAGTAAACACACGCAAGCACAACTATGCATGACTAAAGCAGGTACGGGAGGCACGATCGGCAGGCAGAAATCCCAGAAACAATAGGAACTGATCAAAATGAAATCAAAGGGAGAGGAAAGAGATTGTATTGCAAGAGAAGCCATGCTTAACTTGTGCTGGGATTTCCACAGCAACTATTAACACATAATGCAGTTCCACCCCAACTTTGCCAACATGCCAAATCTGTAGCACAACATTGGAAGCAGTTCTGCAGCTGCATAGGAATGCAGACATTTGCTACTTTCTGTGATAGCCGCAGAGGCCCATTATCCAACTGTTTTAGTTGTTTCGATGGAGTGCTTCCCATCACAGACCTAAAACCCCTTTACATTCCCCTGTAATTTCAAGTAAATGTACCCTGGCAAAGCCCCAGCATTATAAATGCTTTGAAAATGCAGCATGTTTTCCCATTTCATTTAATATGTTTGAGTCATTTCAATAATGTTCCTAGAATGTGTCCCGCTGATAAAAACGAAGGTGCATTAAGTATTCAACTTGCTTTAAACACACATATTTTATATCATTTTCTGGCACATGGAATATTCTGCAGCAAAGATTGAGCAGGTGTTTAAGGTGACTCAGACCCAGCAAACCACGGGATCTGCCAGGTCGACACCTCTTAAATCAGGCATCGAAGATCCCCGTGCTCCGGGGACTTAAGACCAGGAGCAAACAAAGAGGCAGTGTTTATATACAAATAGACTCTTTACTCGCAATCCAAGACAACAGAACACAGCACGAAGCAACAGACAATACCAGTGGTGTTTATCACACAGCGGGATATCAGGTCAGCAAAGGCACAGCACCGAACAATTCAGTAAGAGAAGTATTAGCAGTAGCGCAAAGTTTGCCCTATTTTTAAAAACACTACACTTATTAGAAAACCATTGCATCATGACATGGTATAACCACCAGGGCAAAAATGGCCCTGGTGCATAAAAGATAACTTGTTGATGCATTTTTGCACCAGGGCAATAACATTTTGTATTAGCACTAGGGCAAACTTTGTCCTGGTGCAAACATGTAGTGAAAATGCATATTTGTTGCACTAAGGGCAATGTTTGCCCTGGTGGTTATACCATGCCAAACTGAACTTGTCGAGCCGCAATGGTTTTTTAATGTGGCCCAGTGTTTTTAAAAATAGGGCAAACTTTGCCCTGGTGCTAATACCGTGCAAACTTTGCACTTGCAACAGTGCAAAGTTTCTGTAATCTGGGTCCAGATACCAACGCTGGCAGCACAGACGAACCGCAAAGCAGAAACACTTCTTCAGCCACTGTGGGGGTAGCTAGACCCAACAGTCCCTATGCCCTGCTCTCCTTTAGACCACCTCCCCCAGGGGAATGACCAGGGCACAGAACCAGTGTATTCTAGTGGGCTGTGGCTGGCGAAGAGGGCAGAGGTACTGTTGGGGATCTTTGGGCACGCAAGGACTGACTTCTGTCTGCCTTGTCAGAACTGACCCGGACAGAAAGATCCTAGCATGGCTCACACATGGCATTTTCTCTCCTGGCTGCCCAATGCATACCAGACTTCAGCCACGTCACGGCATGCTCAAAGGTGAGCCTCGCCCACGTGCAACAGCTACGTGGGGGCACACGCAATACTGGCAAACTACATGCACTCTTTTATGTCTTACTGCCGCCTCTTTATTCCGAGCCAGCAGCAACGCATGTTCTGTGCACAAACGTAACACATGCAAAGTAACTCAGCCACTCACACGCTGCTTTTTACCATCCCTCTCATCAGGTGGCAAAGAGAACACTACACCACTGCAAGAAGTGCACATACCACTGCACCGGCCAATGCACCCTAGCTCTGTGGACACACAAAGTCACTGACCAAGAGACACCTAGACATTCACACACATGCAGAGCTCAGCAAACCTCGGGTCCGCCCGCATCAACACAAGATCAAAGCAACCTTGCACTTTCCCTCTCAGCTCGACTAATCAAACTCCACCCACTCTCTTTCCCAGCCGGCACAGCGCAGGGAAAGCATGCAAATAGCAACGGTGCAGAGTATACAACTCAACATAACATAACATAATGGTATCCAGTGATTTCAGCGACAACAATTTCAGAGCTGGATTTTTCAACGAAACGGAAACAGCGAAAAAAACAGACATTTTTTTTAAATATACATGGGTGAAGGGGGTAAACGGGAGAGGGCGGGGTTTGGGTGGGCTTAAACTCATAGGGAAATAGGGTGCTTTGGGAGGGAAAAATAAAAAAATCGGTCTTTTTTTCGTTGTTTTTGTTTCGTTAAAAAATCACTCTTTGAAATTGTTTTTCGAAAAATCACATAGAAGCAACATAATATAACACAAAGGCCCATTCTCAGAAAGAGTGTAGTCCCAGGCAAGATGCTCCCCTTCGCTGGCAACTCTCTATGCATACCAAGCTCCAGAGTCAAGGTATAGGGATACCTGGTCCCCCCTCTGCTCCCCAGCCTTCTCAGGTATTGTGGGCTCACACGTATGGCCGAGACTGTGCATCGAGAAAACCCTCCACCTAGACCATCGGAGGGATACTCTTGCAACACAGGCCTATCATGATGATGAACTAGCCAGGGATGTCATTTGGGGTCCGCCAGGGGTCGCACCTGCGACCCCAGAGCTCTCCTTTGCTACCCCTGTGGCCTCCCGTGCTACCACTAAACATGTTTTGTCTTTTTCATTACATTGAAGCTCTTGGGCTGTGGCCAGCGCCATGTGGCTCTTTCTTTCTGGAGTGGCTGGCATTTTTGTTGAGGCCTCTTAAAAAAAACAAGGGGTTCCACAAGTGTAAAACTTTGAGCAGTGACCCTAAATAAGAAAGAATAGGAATAATAAATAATTTCTCTTTCTGGCATTCTATACAATAAATCCTAGACTCATTTAAGGGGTGAAAGGTCATGTTCTATCGCTTCCCGGATGTCACTTCGGGGTGGGGTTAAATGACATCACTTCCTGTGATGTCATCACATGTCAAGGGTCATGTGATGTCACTTCCGCTACCTCTGGCATTTTGGTGAAATGACGTCCCTGGAACTAGCCCTAACATTAGACACACACATTTAAAATAAATGTTCAGTGGCCAAACCCCCTGAGGTATTCTCGGCCAACGAACATTCTGAACACTATCACTGCAAGTACAGTTTCTAGAATTGAGACCAGAGCTAGCTCGGATGGGGCTGGCGCATAGGTTTTACATATTCTCCCCAAACCCCATGTACATATATGTGGAGACAGTACAGGACCGAGGAATGTAGGATCCAATTAGAGAAACCTGGGGAAGCAGAGCGACATAGAACACAGTGGCTGGGCATGAGGATATGAAGGGTGTTTGGGTGCAGCCGGTGTGCTTTGCCCAGAGGCGTAGACGAGGTAGTGCCTGAGCGGGCAAGGCCCACCCAGAATCTTTAAATGCCCACTCAGCAGCGCTGTGTGGGCATTTACAGATGTTAATGTCACTGCTGTGGGCCCAACTACATTAGCTTCAGGCCCCACTTGTTAAACAATCCTGGCCACGCCTCTGCTTATGTGTGGTGTAGAGGAAGAGGAAGACAAGAGAGAGTGCGTGAAGGAGGGAAAGCAGAGACTGACAAGAAGTGGGGGCCCTAGGGGAACACACGAGTGACATGGTTAGTGGGACAACATGACACCCCCTGCGAAGCGGGTTTGGAAACCCCTGGCATCTTCAAAGAGCACTGGCGGAGAGCGCTGACGGGCCCTTTTTTTTTGTGGTGGTGGCAGAGACCACGTGAGCATGAAGAGTGGCATGGGCCTATCTCAGTGTGTTAGTGAAGCAGAAGAAGGACAATGGGTCACAACAACAGTTTTACGGGGAAGGTCACTCCAATGAAATGGAGTAGATGGCATAGGGGCAAGGAATTAGTAAGAGGAGCAGGGGGGGGGTGAAGAAAACAAGATGGGGGAGAGAAGCGAAGAACTAGAAAAGCAGAGAAAAGGGAGAAGAAGATGAGACCGAACTGAGAAGAAAGAAAACCAGCCTGGGAGCGAGAGCTATAGACCCCTTCCCTACACACTGGAAAAGAAGCACGACACAGGGAAGAGAAAGAGAGGAAGAGACACATGCAAACCTAATGAACGATAGAAAGAGGAGTAATGGGGAGAGAAGCATCTCCCTCGTCTCCTATGAGGAGTTAGGCGGAAGGGTTCAGAAAGGGTGCACCCCTAACTCCTGCTGGGCCAGGTGCTAGTTAGCTACTCGCCAAGGAGAGCAGTCGCTTCTTGAGCACGCCCCCCACCCCCTACCCGGCATATGACGTGGGTAGCGGCAGACTGAGCCCACATTCCACTTCATCTCTCACCAGCAGCAGTGGAGGCCTGGCAGCCGATGAATGGGCAGTTGCGGGCAGAAGGGGTCCCATTGGCAAGCAGAAGTAGAATCCTGATGCTAAGGGAGACCCATCGTGAGCAAAGCCCCGCCCTCGCCGCCGGGAACAGCTGAGGCGTAGACCGCCGCACACACAGGAGAGCCAATCACAGTTGAAATGGATACACAAAATAACGCGGGAGTGCATGCAGGAAGTAACTCTGTGGAGTATTCAGTGAATGGAGCTGGGATACAAGCTACTGTTAGCCTGTAAAAAGGAAGTACTTTCAGAGAAGAAAAGTACCTTTTAACTCAGAGAGAAACCCGAAGCTATACCATTGCCCTAACGCTAATGACTGCTGAGGCACCCACGACGTTTTTGGCACTCATCTGTTACCTTAGAAGAAGTCTGCTCGACCTTTGACACAAACACAGATGCAAGAGCACTCGGCCCATTATGGCTGGGCATTCGCCTGACAGCAAGAAGACAAGACGTGCTCAATTCCAACTGTGAACAGAAGTGGACTTGGCCGTGACCAGTCCACACACATGCTTAGCTCAAGAGTTAGTCCTCTCTCTATCCTGGGCAGGAACTGATGCAGGGCTAGGGCAAGAGATATAAATGGGACTCTTTCTTGGTCCACTGCTTCGCTTAGATCGGCTACTCTCCACACCTCTCGCTCCTTGCATGCCTAACAAGTAGAGCACTTTCCAAGGTGTCTGCTCACTCGCTCTTCTCGTCCCATACGACAAGCCAGAAGTTAGAGACTACCGAGTGATCTTGCTGTGTGCGGTTTTGTTCTTATTTACTTTTTAAAGATAAGAATGGTTAAAGCAGCACACACTGTTGGTTTGTGGTCTGAAAAGCTTTAAACATGTCACAAAAAATATGAACGTGGGGAAAAACACAGAGATGGGGAAACACACACAAACAAATGATCTGTTTCACCTCTTAACACTGTGCTTCCAAAAGGTGCAATGGGAGGCTAGGAGAGTTTACGTTGGGATACTGACAGGGCCGGTGTGCGACAAGGGGGCGGGGTGCTGGCTCTCTGTAGGACATCATATTATCTTGCAAAAAGATTATTCTCCAAGGGAGAATTCTTTAGGCAGTGCCATGTTTGTTTGGCCACCAACATAAATACAAAGAGGATATAGGTTAGTAGATGTCGCACCTATGTTAGTACAGTCATCAGATGTACACGAGTTGCCATTAACATTAGGAATTTTGGGTGGTACGGGATGAGTTTTCCTCCAATACCAGCATCTATAGGCCACCAGTCTCACTCCATCCTTATTCTCACTCAACTAACTAGAGTCATTATTAGTGTTGAACTTGCCCACTGTTGCCATTACTCTGCCTTATATTATGTCTGAGTCACAGCAGGAAAGTACAGTACTTTTCTTCTGATCCCAAACTCTAGATCCTCCAGCTGATAATTAAATATATATATATATATATATATACATTTAGCGTGGAGTCACTTTTCATTTGATGTGTATAGTTTTTCGCTTAGAAACATTCCACACATATGGCTTAGTGATGTCACTAGAAGGCATGTCACTGGAAGCTCCCCAGGCACAAGGTCATGCATGTAGTATTCCTTGTTGGTATGTGCCTCAGCGCCTGAAAGTGTACCTTCCACTCTTTCATATACACGCGGCAATTCGATCTCTGGCTCGGTACATTCAATGGGGTGTCCTGATATTGGTAGGGCTCGGTTTGCCCCCAAGGGATAATCACAGATGTTCGCCTTAGAAGAGATTTTAGGCCGAAATAAAAAAAAAAGCAATATCTACCAATGGTGCTTACAGTCACTGTGCACCAAACAAGGTTGTTGATGTGATGCCCACTGTGCCACAGAAACCAAGCCGGGAACTAAGGTTCAAGAGGTTTTGCTTTCAGAAATAAATGGAATTCAATACCGCTTTCTAGAGAGAGGTGTAGCCGTGTAAGGGGGGGGGTCTCTGTGTTTCACCACCAATTATTTCACCACTGAATGTTTAATTTTCGAATTCTTACAATTTTTTAAATCAGTGCAGCAGCAAAATGCTGGGGGAAAGCCCAGCTGCCACCATCAACTCCTTGCCCACACTTAAGAAACATTGGGCCTCATTCTAGGTCGGCCAGTCTGGTAAAAAAGTGCCAGTATTCGGGGATACCGGAACTTTATCGCACCGTCTGACCACGGGTTTGCCGGTGGGGCACATGGGTTACCTCCAGGCACCCTACCGGCAAAAAAAGCCCTCTTTACCAACAACAGCATTGCCAGTTCCGTTAATGACAGCACATCCCCTCATGGAGTCCTATGGGATTCCATGAATGGGATTTACACCGTCACTCCGGCTTTCGGAATCCGGTGGCAACGCATCCGGACCGAGTGCTGGAAACGGTATGTACATTTGCCGGTATTCTGGCAGCTCTACCGCCAGGGTACCAGCAAAGTTAGAATGAGGCTGATTATCCCTTTCCCAAACTTACTATCTGTACCTTTTTAAGTTACATTTTGCTGGTGAATTTTCTGGCCATCTGTATTCTGCACTGAAACACGTGTGGAGTGAATATTCTGCAACGAAATCACTGCGCAGCAACGTTGTAAGTCTGTCTGCTTGGCCTTTTCAAAAAGTCACAGCTCGCAGGATGTGGTGACGTACACAAGTCTCCCAAGAACCAATCAGGGCCCTCATTGCTCTGCCAGGAATGCGTAGATAGGGTTCTACTTAAGGTTTCTCCCCGCCTTTTCCGCCTAAGCGCCGGGGACAGGTGGCTACCGAGCGCCTGATAAAGCCAATGCATTCCTCTCCACCACACACTCTATGCCAGTCTAAGTGAGAAGGCTGAGGGATCACCAGAGGGGCTATGTGAGTGGGTGCTGGGTAGGCAAGAGCAGGGCAGGCTCACGAGAAGGTGTGTGCTCGGTCACTTGTTTATGCTTCTATGTGCTGGTCCTTCCATCTGCATGTTCCCTGTTCCATGGGACGCGTGTCCCTTGCATGTTATATTTCCTCTTCATGGCGTTGACTCTGCTTTCTCCGAGTGCCACGAGATGTGTTTCCTTTGCAGGGCATCTCTTCCCCTCCAGACTTTAGTGATGCCAGAAGACGCATTACCATTGCACGCGCTGTCTAGCAGAGAAAGAACTGTGATTGGGGTTGGCCATACCACCCCTCTTCCACCCAGACACATAGGACCACAGGAGAGGCCACACACCGAGGCAAGGGGCATGTAATGATTCATCCCCCCTTTTCATTTCAATGGGCCTCATTATAAGTTTGCCGGTCCGGTAACAATGGTACCAGTAAGCACCCAGTACCGTTGTTACCGGACCGGCAAACTATGAATTCTGCTCGCTGGTGCGTTCCCGCCTGCCAAGTCTGACCTGGCGGGCATACCGGCACCCGCGAGCAGAGCATGTCGGATGCGCCGGCACCATTCACGAATGGTGCCGGCGCATCCGACCTCCCCATTCCCACTGAGGGAGGCCGTAATGACCCGGTAATTACCCATTCGTGGGTGCCGGAAAAAATGATAGCAGCGGTTTTACCGGCACGGCTATCACCAGTATGGTAATGAGGCCCAATGTCTGAAATGGTGCTGATCTCCAGAAACCTGCCAGCTGTCACCCTCGTCACCAGTCTGTGAGCTTCAGATTACTCTGATTTAGGAGCGAGTTGCTCACCTGCCGCAGCTGAAGATAGATAGTAAGACAATCCAGATTTTGACCCTGGGGAGTGAGGTGGCACTCCCCCATTGGCCAATTTCTGGGTCAGATGAGCCAATATGGCTTGGCAATTCAATAAACAGCCCGGAAATGGGCCATTGAGAGTGGGGGGGGGCACGTGACTTACCCAGTAACTGCCATGGACAGAGCTCTTCAGAGCGGTGCTCCAGAGATTCGCGGGAGTGCAGCGCTGAGAACCCTGCCAGTGGCGGGACTGTCAGCACTACACTCCCATGATGAGAGGGAGCTCTGTGCTGACAGCCCCACCACCAGCAGTGCTCTCAACGTCTCACTCCCTTCACAGGGAGCACCGCAGTGAGAGCCCTGCCTGCCGCCTGCACCAATAAGTCTCGCCCGGGCCACACGTGACAGACATGGCACAACGAATCCACTGACTGTCCCCCCATCCCCTGCTCCTTATGTTTAAGGTGGGTGGGTGGGCGGATGGCTCCTCCCTCTTACCAAATCTTCTCTGGGCCACACCTGGCAGACACAGCCCGGCTTCTCTACCACCAGCACAACTCACTCACCTTTCCGAGCCACCCAGCAGACATCTCCCAGCTGCTATCTTAGCTCTGCGCCTCCCTCCACATCACGCTGTGTGTGGTTGCTGGGAACCAGGAAGTTCCCAGAAACCGCCACAGAAAGATTGCTTTTTATTGCTTTTTTTGTTAAACCCCCCTTCACCCTAGAGGGTGATAATAGCTTCATAGGCCAAACCCTCTGACCATACTAGGAGCTATGCACCCGTTAATCCTGTTAAACACCCTTGCTGTGCTCGGTACTTTTACGCAGTCTTTAGGACCCATAACTCCTGGTACGGCCTTCTGGCTAGGTCTATGAAGCTTAAGTATAGCTATTTTGTTATTGCAATGAAAAATACCAAATGTGTCAATTTTAAATGTGCCACAAAGGTTTTGAAATGCTGCTAAAAAGGGGCAACATTTTTTATGCTACCGGTAGGACACTGCTTTTTATTACTCTATGGATCAAATCAGTGTCAATTTCTGATATTCAGTGACATTTTTAATCGTATAACTGGGTTCGCCAATCTCAGGTAAGGCCTTTGTCGCGATGGCTACCATTCTAGGGAATGTTTGTGAATATCTCCTAGAAATATCGACACTTGCCCTACGCTTCACTTCATAGACACGCTCCGGAACCTTACATGGCATTTTCATGACCAACCAGCACAGGCCAGTCGGGAAAGCAGCGGCTTCCTAGACATGTCCCTTGCAGCCACCTTAAGGGACAATGGACCTTTCAAATGATTTGCATTGGTGTCAGAGCTTTCACTGGACGTAATCAATAGCTTTTACCAGCGAACATGCAAAATCAACAAAGTCGATGCACGAAACATAGACCACAGTGACAGGTGGCGATGGCTTGTCACCTAATTATCTTGCAGCAGCTAACTATTAACCTCTATGACTGCTTGATCTTACTGTTATGCATACAGATCTTCTACGGAACGTCGTTTAACCCTTAATGGTGATATTTTAAATATGCTGCACACAGCCTGGGCCTCATTACAAGTCTGGCGGTCTGGAAATAAGGGTATCGGTAGCAATGTACCGGCCCCATTTCCTGACCGCCAGACTATGAGAATGCCTGCAGGGGCCGGTGCTCCGGACAGGTCTGACCTGCCGGGAGCACCGGCACCTGCAGGCATGGTTTTCACGAAAGCACCGTCACCATTAGCAACTGCGCCGGTGCTTCCGTCTCCCCAATCCCTTGGAGTCCCAAGGGACTGCATGGGAATGGGGACTTACAGTTTCCACCACCTGACAGCCTTGGCCGCCGGGATTTGTCCAGGTGGCACCGGGATATCAGGCGGCAGGTTATGAGGTTGGCGGCAACCTTCCGGTAGCACCAGCGGGTTACCGCCCACCTCGTAATGAGGCTGATGGTGTCTCTTAAATTACATATCAAAGTTTTTCATGATGTGGTGGCTTTTTAACCTGGCCTTTATCAGTCTTCCTTTTGCCATCATCTACTGGGCTGCACACAAGGCACGCTTCTTCCAGGAAAAATGTTTAATCCATGGTGTAAACCTGAAATTTAAATGTACACTAAAGTAGTCTGATGACTTCTGTCCAGAAAACGGTGGGGGAGGGAGACACTGACGAATGCAAATAGAAAGTTACACAATTTGTCTATCACAGGTGTGGCCATATCCATTAGCTTGGCATAAGTCCTCTACTTGAGCAAAACCAGAACCAACAGCCCCGGGCCAGCGGCAAGCACCCGTTGACCATACAAGATCTCACATTGTGGCTCCAGCCAAACTCTGTCGAGAGTAGCTGTCTAACTTGAACCCTCATTAACGAAAGAGGACATAGACTCCTATTGTGGGTTTGGCAGTAAATCTGCTGAACTATCACCACATTTGGTTACCATTGCTGCCACTTGGTCTGCCGGAATAACCAATGGATTACAAGTGGTGGTACGGTGGTGTTAGTCCCCATTTATGGAGTTCATAGGACTATGGGCCTCATTACGAGGATGCTGGTAAAACCCGCTGGTAGCCGGCGGGTTACCGGCAACCCGTAATACTGTTCCTGGTGCTACCAGTATATTACAAGTGGCGGCTGTATGGTAAATCCCCATTCCATTGGCTCCATGAGAATGGGTACACTGAAGCACTGGTACCATTGTTAACGGTGGTAGTGTTTCATTGAAAAACATGCCGGTAGGGGCCTGAACTCCCTGCAGGTGTTTTGCCTTCTCCCACCAACAGCAGCAGAGTAGGAGTTCGAGCTGTCCTTTCACTCTTTGTCTGGGATCACATAAGCCATATTTGGCAGGAGGGGGCACCTATTGTTTGCTGAGCGTAGGCATGCCCTCCCATTTAGCACAAGCTGACGTAGTGACAAACTACCCTGTACCCTCACCATCTTCCTGATGTGATTCCTCTAGTGCCAGTAGACCTTACGTGACAGTCACAACTGTTGTCATTACCTCTGAGAGCTTTGATCATTTCATTCGATGACGTCTGACCAGTCACGAGGTTCTGTTCTTTCATTCCACCTCTTTCTTGAACATGCTTTGATGTGCTGTCTTAACTCATGTTCGTCTTTTTCTTTTCAGTTCTCCGGTCACCCACGTGAGCTCTTCCCCAGGTACAGTGTCACCCCTTGGCAGATGTGGAGCGTGTGGCTCACTGGGCCATCGATTGCTGCGTGCGGTGCATATACGGGTCATGGGAGCGTGGGGAGTTGTGGATACATGTTACAGGGGTCTGGGAAGAATGGAGATTCCGGGTGAAGGCGAATGGGCAATGGGGTGAAGTACATTGAGGATTTCGGATCACAAACGTACTAGAGTAGGTATTTTTAAGGATATGTGGGTGCACGAATGATGGAGGTTGGAATATTTGAGATGTGGGTTAAGGGGCATTTAGTCCTCATATTATCAATGGCCTACATGCTGCAAGTGGCCTCAGAAGATGAAAGAGTGCAGGAAATAATAATTGAGAAGAGGGAGAGATGTCTGCATGAGGGACAGGGTTTCAACACTTCTGAACTTCAGTTGGGATTTTCATTGCAAAGAGTGCACCAATGTAAAATGGTGTGGTATTGGGCTGGGGTTTGCTAGGCAATGTGAATCTGTGATTATGACATAGCAGGACATGAGAGGTTTAGGAGTGTGCGCCGCCATGGCTTGAGTACAAGGGGCATTGAACATTTGGGATAGTGCATGGGTAGCATATGAGCATTGGGTCCTGGTGGCATGGGGTATGGCACGCATAGGGTACGCATGCCAGACAGAACAGGGGCATGAACGGCTCTGGAGCATGAGGTACATGCAGGCATCCTGACATGGGAGGCATGGAGGGCTTTAGATCATGATGTGGCGTGAACACACATGGTGCAAGAGGGAATGCAGGATGTGATACTTTAAGTTATGTGAGGGCATGATACTATAGACTCCAGAGGCCAGGGAACCTCTGGTGTTATGGGGGTAATGCAAGTCCTTTGGGGCATGAAGGCTGTGGAGGGAGTCGGTCAAAGATGGTTGATGTGGGTAGAAGGCACCCGAGAGAATTGGAGGCATGTATAGGGTGGCATGCAGGGGGGCCGTGGTGTAGGCAGGTATGGTACATAGAATGCCAGCTAGGAGTTTGAGAGGACTGAAAAGACGTGTGTAGTTTAGCATTAGATTAGGTGCGAACGGGCGAAAGTGGTAGAGAGACAACCTCAACGATAGAGTATTGCATTGGGGCAGATGGTAGGAGTTAAAGGGATAGGGTGAAGGAGGAGTCAAGGTTGGGAGTGGAACTGGGTATAGACTGAAAGGAACACATTACTCTTCTCCCAAGGATTCTCACCGCCTTCGTCTCTCTCTCTCTCTTTCTCGCTCTCTCACAGGGGCACCAACCCATTTGCTACCGTTAAGCTCCGCCCAACGGTCACAAACGACCGCTCTGCCCCGCTGATCCGGTGAGGGGCAGCCCTGGGGAGCTCCCCAGGGTGAGGTAAGGGAAGGCACTTGGGCAACTTCTCTCCCTGTCCAGGATTTTCATCTCTCCTCTGCTGATCATACAGAATTGTCTGCTGTCCTGGAGCCGAACCCTTTGCTGCCCATGAGCCGTCATTCTCTAATGTCCTGTAATGCACCGCTTTTGATGTTGGCATCCAGAACTAGATGAATTGCAGTTTTTGGCACTGCTCCTCAGGAGGATCTGGAACTCTCTGCTATCCAGGATACTGAAATGTCTGCTGACTGCAAATGTTACTGCTCCACTGTTCAGGATCTAGAATTCCACACATTTCAGAACCCAGAATTTTCTTCTCCCCAACATCCAGAAGGCTTTGCTGTCCAGGATATGCAACTCAATTTTCTAGGATTTGGACCTTTCCACTATACACCATATGGCTCCGGACATCCCTCATGTTCTTAGTGATGACAGCTTCTCTCCACGGAACACTTGGCTGTATATTAGCAATGCTTTGGTGCTGTGCTTTGTTTTTGCGGGGCTGTTGTGTTGGGTTTGAATTTGGCACATATTCTCTTGAACTCTTTTTACTGAACAGATGTTTCCACTTCTGTTGGCCCGGACCAGTTTAATCACTTCAGTACGGGTTGAAGGGATTTCAACCTCAGTCAGTTTGCATTAAGGTTAGAGTGGGCTGTGTTGGTGGGTCATGGCCTGCTTCGCCCACCCCACACCGCTCTTCCTAGAGTAGAGTCAAAAGGATTCCACCACCGAACGGTAAAGACAGGTACCCCAACTTGCCATTGTTCACTCACCTTCCCATGCGGTACAATATCCAGTAAGCATGACTAGTCCATGACACTCACTACCAAGTGAGAATTTCTACGGCACACATCTATTAAACACACACCAAACCCAATTGTCCTTTCCACCGGTGCCATTGATATTTCCCTCAGTTCTTTGCTACAGTCATTGGTCAGGGCTTTCTGATACAAAACACATGACCCTTTCTTGTCAAGGCCTAAAGTTAATGTAACTCCCCATTTTTGCTAAAAGGTTCTCCTGTTCCAGTTGGTTTGCATTGGTTGGATATTGACTTAGTCACGCTTAACGTCAAAGTCCTCGACCATTCCGTGGTGGGGTGCACACAGGTGGCGGCAATTGCCGATAATGGCAATAATATCTCCAGTCTTATGATCCGCAAAACTGTTATTTCAACTTGTTCACCATCTGCATTCTAACAAATCTGCATTTGTAACAACACATCTTTGAATGCATTACAATTATAATTAGGGATCCAGTGAATGTTCTCGAAAGGGGAGTATTTCATGCCCTTTTCATTAAACCTGTGAGTAAAATGATTCTAAGGAGTAAAACATAATTCCAGTTCCCAATAGGGGTGTTTTTAAAACCAGTACAAATATAGCTGATCGCCAGATAATCATTTTGTAATCCATATTTCATTAGTAATTCATGCATATTAAATGATGATTTTTTCCCCCTCAAACTTCCTCTTCCAATCAAACAGTAATGTTAGTGGAACCGCTTCCCGTGGCCCTGCTCTTCTGCTATGGCTGACCCCAACATATCCTGGGAGCTGTGTGCGTGGGAACAGGGTTGGGGGGAGGCGGTTATATCTCTGTTGTTTCATAGTTTTTGTTGGGAGCTGTTGCACCCTGTTCTCTTTTGTTGGGACTATTTGGCTATGTTTAGGGAGTAAGCGTGGATGGTCTGCTGCTTATCTGTTGGGTTGATTATAATGTTCAAGCATTAGCAACTTTTTTCCAGAATCCTGTTCCCTTGTAATTTTCTTAACATGTTACAGGATATTGAATTCCCTCTTCTGGAGCCAAAACAAAAGAGTCACCCCAAAAAATAAACTGATGTGCTTGATGTACTTAACCTCCAGGGTTCCCATTCTCATCCATCACTGGAAACTGGCAAAGTGGCCCACACCCCGCAGAGTGGAGTAGCGCTTGCCACCATTTTGGTAGTTCAGACACACAGTGTAATACACTGTTTTAACAATACTTGACATTTTAATGCTAATGCAGCACGGTGGGCTTTAGGAGTATGGGGATACGGTCGATGTATTTACTACCTGCAGACCACAATTGAATCCATAATGGGGAATAACACAACCACCCCACCGACCGTAATATGGCAGATGGACCACCAAAACAAGTGGTACTATTGGTAAAATGTGTTGGCCAGGATCCGCTGTCTAATTCCACCAAACTCTCAATCTGGCCCATTTCTGTTGCTACAAATGAGGATTTTTTTTCGATGCCCACAATGAAGATGAAATCAAAGGGTTTTGATCAGAAGTCTAGACATGTTTTGAACATGCCTGTCAATTTCAGCGCGTATCATGTGGGAGGGTAGTTTTCCACGAACAGCTAAGAGGGGTGTGCATGCCTCCTGAACCTGGGAGAGGTAATAAAATAGATTACAGATTTAAGTATTCTTTGGAAATAGATGCAGTTCACCTTTAAATAGGAGTTGTAATCAAGAAGGTCGTGTGTCATGGTATACATGCTATAGCATTAATGATGTTTTAGCTTTGACCTAATGCCACCTAGTAAGCATGGGTATGAACTGCCCGGTAGATGACTCTGCTCATGTGAGTGGAGTTGTTTTACTTTATTTTTCTCATCCTATTTGTGGTGACACAATGAATACTTCAGACTATGCCCCCTCTCACTAATATACACTTTTCAGGATGTGCTTGCGGTGGCGGTGGCAGAGGCTGGGCTTACTCAACATGGGCCTACTTGCCCTTTTATTTTGCTTTGGGTGGCTGCCAGAGTTCCTAAGGATGCATCCATATTGTCCATGCCTGGCCTGCCTGGGACCATTCCATAGGATGGAGCCATAGAAGTGTTCTCTTCTGTCAGAGATGGCCAGGAACCAGCAGGATTGCAGACTATAGCATCTATGGGCAAACATTCCACATATGAGACTGCGCCATTTGTCTAGAGTTTCTTCCACGCGTTGCAGCACACAGACATTCTTTTCTCATCCCCTGTCGCATTGTCTAACTTTATATTTCCTTTCCATACATCTTTTCCCCCACACACAATTATGATTGACATGAAATTGACTACATAAGAAAATAATCAAGCCTGCCTTCTCATTTGATTGAGTGGACATAAGGTGCCCTACCGAGCCGTGCGATGAAGCTAGTAGCGCCACAGGAGGCCTTATTTGAGCTCGTCTGTTTTTTCAGGGCCCGAATGCTGGTTCTATTCCCTGCCTGCGAGGATCTGTAATAGCGCAGTGGACCTTGTGGACTTGAAACCAGATGATGCCTTGATACTGGCCACCAGTCTTCTTACAGGGGCCATACACAGAGTTAGTCACAGTGCATGATAATGCCCCTCTCTGTGTTGCCCAAATTCACCCATCTGTGTCCCATCTGGGGCGAGTGTTGGGAATTTAGAGGACACAGTCTGGACATTTTGAGAGCAATCCCCAAAGGATTAAAAAAAACAATTTCCACCATATTCTGGCTCTCACCACTGCCTGGAACTTGGGTCGGGTGCTGGCAGCGTTGGCAAAACTGTTGGGCCTATTCACAAATACATTCCATTAAAAACTCTTAGCTTTCTCGGTGAGTATTTTGTTTGCTGCTACGTCTGCCAGTAGGGTCAGTGATTTTAAACGTTTTCTGCTGACTCGCCACCTTATACTACATTAAATGTAGACACTTGTATTGTGCAAACCTATCCCAACACATTATGAATTCCTATTCACATAGCACTCTTCCTGAATATAACTATATCAAAAGGAAATTGGGAACAATTCCCCAAAGGGATTAAGTCGTTGCTAACTTGAAAATGGTCTACGTGTTTGGCGCAATACTTTGTACACAATGAAAAACACAATGTTGTGTGAATGCTCTTAAGAACAAAAGCTGCTCACATCTTTAAGTGCACTTGATTAAATATTGTTGTAAATATCTGACCAAGATGGTTTTTGGGTACCTCCTAGACTCTACCTCGGGGGATAAAGACAGTGATTGGGCACCATGTGGTAAGACCATTACGTAAACATAACTGCTGAACCCATATGCATGCATTAGTAATGGCCGAAACCCAAACCCTCACCCATAATGATAGGCTCACAACTTGTTTCAAGTGTTGGCAATAAAAAGGCCGTAGGATTTTATTGTACAGATACGGGTTATGACAATAACAATATCACATATCATGATGGTATCATACTTTTGGGCACCAGGTCCTGAGGTTACCCCCTCGGACCCGTGCCGCCTTCTTGTGTCCCACGACTTGTTGTGGGCACCGTACAGTGCTTTGTACTTCTTTTTGTTCTTCTCCCCTTTTGTAGGGTGGGTGGGTTCTGTGGTAAAGAAGCAAGAAGATTTGGAAGACACTGAGTAAACAGTGAACCTCCTGTTTGCTTGGGTCCCAGTTCAGGGTCCACAAACAGATTGTGTTTACTCTGAGCATGCTGCTCTCATTTATAGGACCCAGGGAGGCCCTGGGTCTTTGTTGTGTATGTGGTGGGGGCCGCTGTTGTCGCAGCCCCCGGCCGGATAGCCGACTGTCTGACCCCCCGGTGGGGGCAGATCTTTGAACCTGGACCCTGCCTGATGTTTGTTTCCTTATGGCGCTTAGCGCCTTGCTGTTTGGAGGAAGGGTGCGATGACTGTTCGCACCTTACCCTTCCGTGGCTTTTATGCTGCCGAGACTGTGTGTCTCCATAGCTGGGGGGAAGGAGAGGAGCAGGCGCAGGGGGTTGGGGCTGCCCCTCTCCAAGCTGCCGATGGTAACAGCAGTAACCCTGCCTCGCTTGTGGGATGCCCATGCAGCATTGCCCATAACTGCTGAACCCATATGCATGCATTAGTAATGGCCAAAACCCAAACCCTTACCCATAATGATAGGCTCACAACTTGTTTCAAGTGTTGGCAATAAAAAGGCTGTAGGATTTTATTGTACAGATATGGGCTATGACAATAACAATATCAAATATCATGATGGTATCATACTTTTGGGCACCGGGTCCTGAGCTTACCCCCTCGGACCCGTGCCGCCACACAAGGGCAGGTTCCCGGCTGACCGTGTTCCCCCAAGAGTATGCCCTAGAGACAGCCCCTGTGAGCAAGATTAGAAATGCTCCATGCCCTGGCTAGACAGATGGGTGCCGTCATGGAGAAAAAGGTCTGGGTTGCCTAGTGTAATGGCTGAGTGTTTTATGAAACCCAGTCCTCTTGTCATACAGAATCTCTCTATCGTCCTGTTCAGTTTTCTTCTGGATATGTCTATAGATTTGTAGCAGTTGGCCCCTAGCCATTTCTTTCTTGGTAACATGGCTGAGAAGTATATTTCCGTCCCCCTCCAGTTGTGTGAAATGCCTGCTAGGGAGGAGCAGATTTCTTCGCATAGGATGCGTCTAGCTGTTTTAACTAGGTTGTTGCCCCCTAGTTGAATGATCAGGAATTCTGGGGGGTCCCTGTATGCCACCAATTCTGCTAGTGTTTCGTGGACGTCAGCCCAGCGTAGGCCTCTGTATCCCCACCATGACGTAATGGTGTTTCTGAAAGGTGGCCCTTCTTTGGTATCTTCTGCCCATCTGCCTGTCCTGAAAACGAATGAGTGGCCAACTATCCATGCTGATCGTAGTGTGGTCCTTAATTCGCCTGTTGTTTCTGTGTTGGTGGGAGGTGGGGAAAAGAAAGAAAATTTTAGGGCGGGAGGCTATATCAATTTTGGTCTGATATATCTTTTATAACAGTCTGACTTCAATCCCCCTATGTTTTTTAGTAGTTGCGGTGCTAAACCTCCTTGCCATGCTGCCGTGGCGGCACCTATCCTGAAGGAATGAGTGCTGAATTGTTTGGGATCCCACCCTGCTCTGCTGATTGCTTTTATCAGCATTCCTTTAAATTGGTAGCGGCTTAGGGCATATGCATCCTTGTGGATTAAAAAACTCCCCCCTACTTTGGGTCGTTGCGCGTAATAGAGTTTGGTGATGCAAACCGGGCAGTTTGTTGCCTCATCCATGCAACAAATATTGATGGTTCTTTTTGCATCTGTTTTCGACTGTTGCATTTCTATGTTAACACTCTCTTGCCTCACCCTGATTTCCATGACGCCCAGGCCATTTGTGGCCTTGGTGCTGGAAGCGATGAGTTCTCCCACCCGGAAAGCCCCGAAGTAGGCTAGGAAAAAAGCTGTTTTAAATAACGTTCTCTCGTATGGGTGCCAACATATGGCTTCCAAATGGCTTGCTATCTGCACCAGTTTGCTGAAATCAAGGGGTCGGCGGGTGTCCACTTGTGGACCCTCTATTCTGCCCCATCCCTTCATTGCGTAAGAGATGAGGGCATTCTGGGTGGGGTCTGAATCGCCCCGAATTTTCGTAAAGTATGAAATTGCCACCAGGTGTCTTTTTGCCCAATCCCTTTTGAAACCTTGTTCCCGGGCATATTTTAAAAATACTTCTATATCTTTAATCATTATAAGTTCTACGTGGTTGTCATGACGCGCGCTCCATGGAAGCTATGGAGCCGATGGAAGGGCTGATTCCGTTCCTCCACCAGCGGTCTAGTTTCCCACGTACTGCACGTTACCGTCATGACGCATTAACGTCATGACGCATATATATAGGCGTCACTCGCGGTAATCGTGGCGTTGCAACCTTGCTTTCCTCGCCAGGTTTTGTACGCTAGTGCTCCTCCCTGACTCCCCTTGTTTTTCCCCACTTGAGCCTTTGATCTCTCTTGGTGATTCCTCTACTCCTCAGTTCCTCCCACTTTGTCGTCCTTGATCCTTCTACCACTCTAATGCTCTTTACTAACTTGTTGTACATACATCTACGATTGTATGCTCCTTCCCATCGCAGCCTTCTGCAGACCTCTTCCTCGTTCCTCGGCTACGGTCTTCATCCAAACAGAGCTACGTACGTTAGCTCGACTCCAGCGGTGTCTTCTGGGAATTGAAGTCCTCTCATCCACATCAACGGAAAGCCTTCAGCCTCGTTATTCGTAGTGCTACAACATCCAAGCACACCAGGGTTTTTCAGCCACGCTTTTCCCTGGGATTGGGGGCGGACTCCCTGAGGGTCCCTTCTGCCTTGCTGTTTGACAGCAGGCAGGGTGGCTTCCAGTGGAGCTCGTCCCAAACTCAACAGGAAAGGACTGGACCTTTGGAGAGAAAGGAGAGCCATAGACACAGACAGTTCATCAGAAGAACCAAGTGCAGGTGAGGAGAAGGAGAAGGGAACCAAAGAGGGTATTTGTCAAGCTACTACTACTTCATCGCATGACAGTTTGCAACGCCTAAGGATGGCTAGCTTAGAGCAGTATCAAGAATTGGTCAATGCCATACAGGGGATAACTGCTGAGCTCCAAACCATGAGGGTAGAAAATACCGCCCTTAAGGCTGACAATGCCGCTCTGAGACAACAAATGATTCTGAGAGAAGAAGTTCGGGGAGATCTCCCACCTATGCCCATACCTTGTGGGAAGTATGAAGGGAACCCCAAGAAGATTAAGGAATTCCTCGATGCCTGTAGAGTATACTACACTTTTCGCCCAAGGATGTATGAATCCGACAAAGCAAAAGTAGGCTTCCTCGTCTCAAACCTTGGGGGTAACGCTCTAGCATGGGCTACCCCGTTAGTTACAGAAACTGATCCTGTTCTGAATGATTACAATGCCTTTGTACTACAATTCAGAGAATGCTTTGAAAGGACCGAGACCTTGTACACGTCCTATGAAAACATGCTAGACCTCAAACAAGGTCTTGTTGATGTTCAAACCTATGCCTCAAACTTCCAGAGGATAGCATTGGAGACAGGATGGCCTGACTCAGTTAAGCAGACTCTCTTTAGGAGAGGACTACATGAAGACTTGAAAGATGAACTCTCTCGAGTATCAAGACCCTCCTCCTTCCAAGAACTGGTCGCTCTGACCCTCCAGATGGAATTTCGAATTTCCGAGAGACGAGCAGAAAGAAGGAAGACCAGATCCAATCCGCCTTTTACACCATCCTCATACACGCCTGCCACTCCAGACAGATCTCTTTCCCAGACTGAAGAGCCCATGCAAATAGGTGCAGCGAGGGGTCCCCTCAGTGCAGCAGAAAGAAAGAGACGAAAAGACCTGCACTTGTGCATGTATTGCGGTTCTGAGAAGCACCTTCTAAGAGATTGTCCGGAAGTACCTCCCCGAAGATCGGGAAACGACAGACCCCGACCCTGAGCAGGGACACGGAAGGGGCTTCTCTTGCTAATCCCTGTGTTACAAATCCACCTATACCATGTACTCCCTCAAACCAACTTATGGTCCTAAAGATCGTTCTGGAATGGACCTCTACCCAAGCAGTTGAGTGTCTGGCAATGCTTGATTGTGGTGCAGCTGGGAACTTTATGGACGACCAATGGGCCAGTAAATACGCTATTCCTAGGAGAGAAAAGCCTCAACCCATACCGGTAGAAGGAGTGGATGGTACCCCCTTGTCTTCCGGTCTTATCCGACAAGAAACCACAGAAGTCAAGGTTAAGATGAAGACTCACCATGAAACCGTGATATTCGATCTGATTAAGGCTGCCCACTTTCCCGTGATACTCGGGATACCCTGGTTAAGAAAACACAATCCGGGAATTGACTGGGTAACTAACATTATAGAGTTCAGGTCTGACCTTTGTATGCAGTCCTGTTTGAGGGAGGAAGGGCCACATTCACATCAGGGTGACACAGTGCCAGCGAGGAGTATTAACTCCATTCCTGTAGCCTATCAAGAATTTACCGACATATTTGCTGACACTCTTCCTAGACCTCTTCCCCCACATCGAGCCGAGGACTGTAAGATCGACCTTATACCTAATGCGGTAGTTCCATTTGGGAGAATGTATCCCTTATCCCTCCCGGAGAAGGAAGCATTAAGAGACTACCTAGCCAGCAATCTCCAGAATGGCTTGATACAAGAATCTACTTCCTCAGCTGGAGCTTCTCTGTTCTTTATACCAAAGAGGGGAACCAAGGAACTCAGACCTTGTATTGACTTCAGGGGCCTGAATAGTCAAACCATCCGAGATCGATACCCGATGCCTCTGATAAAGGAGATCATGGAAGCAGTACAAGGGGCAAGATGGTTCACCAAACTAGACCTCAGAGGGGCTTATCATCTCCTACGAATCAAACAAGGGGACGAATGGAAGACCGCCTTTCGTACTCCATTAGGTCATTTTGAGTACAAGGTAATGCCCTTTGGTTTGGTTAACGCGCCAGCCCAGTTCCAAAGATTTATGGACAAGGTCTTTTGTGATCTTCTGTTCAAGTCCACTGTAGTCTACTTGGATGACATCTTAGTGTACTCTCACACTATTGAACAACATCGTCTACACGTAATAGAAGTGCTCAAGAAACTTCGAGACCACCACCTATTAGTCAAACCAGAGAAATGTCTTTATGAGGTTTCTACGGTTTCATATCTGGGCTTTATACTGTCAGAAAACCGCATTGTGATGGACCCTAACAAGACTACATCTATTAACAATTGGCCTGTTCCCAACTCTGTCAAGGACATCCAGAGGTTCTTGGGGCTGACAAATTTCTATCGTAAATTCATCACAGGCTTCTCCAACATAGTCCTACCTATCACAGCTTTGCTAAAGAAAGGGGTGAAGTTCCGTTGGACGTCAGAAGCAGATTACGCTTTTCATCAGCTCAAACAAGCATTTACCTCAGCACCTATCCTCAGGCAGCCTGATCAGTCTCAACCCTTTATCGTAGAAGCCGACGCCTCACAAGGGGCTATTGGAGCAGCTCTGCTACAAAGGAAGGAGGATCAACTTGAACATCCCATTGCCTATTATTCCAGGACACTCACCTCCAGTGAAAGAAACTATTCGGTGATCGAGAAGGAACTGTTAGCAATTAAACAGGCTTGTGAGGAATGGCGCCATTTGTTGCAAGGAGCGAAATACCCGTTTCAGGTACGAACAGACCACAGGAACCTAAGTATTCTCCAACAGATGGAATGCAAGAACTCACGTCATGCTCGTTGGGCTTACTACTTATCCCAATTTGATTTCATACTCACATACCTACCGGGTAAAGACAATCACTTAGCTGATGCACTCTCCCGCAGCCATCAAGAAGGATCAGGGAATCACCCCGAACAGGAATGGCTGCTCAATGGGAAGAGATTCATAGGAACAGTAAATAATTATTTACAACAGGTTCTGCAAGCCCAGAAAGCCACCTCTCTTCCAAGAGACCCCTCTCTATCCTACAAAGGAGAATACCTGTTTAAAAATGACTTGCTTTACCTACCCACCCAAGAACTCCAGAACCAAGCTCTTTCGTGGTGCCATGATCTTCCCATGGCTGGTCACAAGGGCCGTACTGCTACACTAGAACTATTGAAGAGGAACTTCTGGTGGCCAAAGATGAATAAGGATGTTGTGGAGTACGTCTCTTCCTGTCCAGTTTGTGCTCAAAGCAAACACAGTTCGGCTAAACCATTGGGGCTGCTACAACAAGAGGAACCACCTGCTGGGCCTTGGCAACATATATCTATGGATTTTATCGTTGAGTTACCCAGATCGGGAGGATGTTCTGCCATCATGGTAGTGGTCGACTCCTTCAGTAAGCTGGCTCATTTCATTCCTCTTAAAGGCACTCCTTCTGCCACTACCACAGCAGACGTGTTCTTAAAGGAGGTAGTCCGTCTCCATGGTTTGCCTTCCTCAATTGTGTCTGATCGAGGAACCCAGTTCACCTCCAGGTTCTGGACAACCTTGTGCAAACAGTTGCAGATTCAGAGAGCGTTGTCTTCTGGCTTTCACCCAGAAACAAACGGACAGACCGAACGGCTCAACGCAACACTTGAACAGTACCTAAGATGTTACTGCAACCAGACTCAGGATAACTGGTATCATCTCTTATCGGTTGCAGAATTCTCGTATAACAACACCAAGCATACTGCAATAGGAATGAGTCCTTTCAAATGTACATATGGGTACGAACCCAAACACATCCCATTTCCTGCTATTCAACCCACTAATGTCCCTACTATAGACCTACTACTGGACACTCTGAAACAAACTCATAGGTCTGCTCAAGAAACCCTGTTAGCCAGTCGCCAGACTTACAAGAGATGGGCTGACAAAAACAGAAGACCTAATCCTGATTGGAAGAAAGGAAGCAAGGTATGGTTATCCACTAAATACCTTCCCCGGAGAGTCCACTCAGGTAAATTCACTCCGAGATATATTGGACCGTTTTCCATAAATCAACGGATCAATCCTGTGGCCTTTCGGCTAAACCTCCCGCACTCTCTTCGAAGAATACATCCAGTGTTCCATACCTCGCTTCTTAAGGAATATATACCTGATCCTTTTCTGAGAACCTCCAGAAGAAGGATACCCAGTGTGGATGATGACACCAAAGAGTATGAGGTTTCACGCATCTTAGACTCACGTTACAAACACGGAGTCCTACAATACCTCGTACTGTGGAAAGGATACCCTTGGACAGAAAGATCTTGGGAACCAGCCAAAAATCTACATGCCTCCAGACTCCTACGCATATTCCACAGACACCATCCGGGCAAGCCTGGAGGACGGCCTTGGCGAAGGGGTTATACTGTCATGACGCGCGCTCCATGGAAGCTATGGAGCCGATGGAAGGGCTGATTCCGTTCCTCCACCAGCGGTCTAGTTTCCCACGTACTGCACGTTACCGTCATGACGCATTAACGTCATGACGCATATATATAGGCGTCACTCGCGGTAATCGTGGCGTTGCAACCTTGCTTTCCTCGCCAGGTTTTGTACGCTAGTGCTCCTCCCTGACTCCCCTTGTTTTTCCCCACTTGAGCCTTTGATCTCTCTTGGTGATTCCTCTACTCCTCAGTTCCTCCCACTTTGTCGTCCTTGATCCTTCTACCACTCTAATGCTCTTTACTAACTTGTTGTACATACATCTACGATTGTATGCTCCTTCCCATCGCAGCCTTCTGCAGACCTCTTCCTCGTTCCTCGGCTACGGTCTTCATCCAAACAGAGCTACGTACGTTAGCTCGACTCCAGCGGTGTCTTCTGGGAATTGAAGTCCTCTCATCCACATCAACGGAAAGCCTTCAGCCTCGTTATTCGTAGTGCTACAACATCCAAGCACACCAGGGTTTTTCAGCCACGCTTTTCCCTGGGATTGGGGGCGGACTCCCTGAGGGTCCCTTCTGCCTTGCTGTTTGACAGCAGGCAGGGTGGCTTCCAGTGGAGCTCGTCCCAAACTCAACAGGAAAGGACTGGACCTTTGGAGAGAAAGGAGAGCCATAGACACAGACAGTTCATCAGAAGAACCAAGTGCAGGTGAGGAGAAGGAGAAGGGAACCAAAGAGGGTATTTGTCAAGCTACTACTACTTCATCGCATGACAGTGGTTTACACCTGTGGCCTTAAATACTGTTTGCAAACACTTACTGTACTGCGTTGCAGTGGTGCTTGCCACCGCCCTCTCTGCCATCTCTGTTAGGAAGCCTGTGAGGTTGTTGGCACCCGTTGTTGATGTGCCTGATTCTTGTTGGGCATCCCGGCCTGGGCTCTCTGGCGCTGGTGTTGATGCCAATGTGTTGCTGGCACCCTTTTTAGAGGTGCCTGCTTTGTATTGGTCTTCCCGGCCTGCACTCTCTGGTGCTGGCGCTGATGCCAATGTGTTGTTGGCACCCGTTTTAGAGGTGTCTGCTTTGTATTGGTCATCCCGGCCTGCACTCTCTGGTGCTGGCGTTGATGCCGATGTGTTGTTGGCATCCATTTTAGAGGTGCCTGGTTTTCGTTGGGCATCCCGGCCTGTGCTTTCTGGCGTTGGCGTTGATGCCGTTATTCTTGTCTTCCGATTATTGTCCAGCATTCTGCTGGTATTGGCGTCATCTGTTCTTGGGCGTGCGGCGCTAGCTCTCGGAATCTTGTCCACTGGAAACGAGATAAGGCATCAGCAATGTTATTATCTGCCCCTGAAATGTGCTTCACTTTGAGTACAACGTTTACTTGTAGTGTGACTGTTGTAATGGCTCGTAATACTTTTAGTACTAGAGGGCATTTCGTAGACCTTCTGTTTATGGAGCCCACTACAGCCATGTTATCGCACCAGATCAAAAGTTCCGTATTCTCTAGTCGCCTGCCCCAGATGTGTAATGTTAGCCAGATGGGGAATAATTCTAGTAGGGTGATGTTTCTTGTCCACCTGCTGTTTGCCATGAATTGGGCCAGTGTCCTGCCACCCATTCGGAGTCTAGTATGGCTCCAAACCCGTTGCTCCCAGCTGAGTCAGTGTATAGGACCCTGTTTGACCGGGTATTTAAAGGCGTTCGCCAAAGTAAAACCCAGTTGAAATCTCGGAGGAATTTTCCCCATGTTTCCAGGTCTTGTTTCACCTCTCTGCCTAGCCGGATATGCAAGTGTGGCTTGCTGAGTGATTTGATTTTGAACTCCAAGCTTCTGGCAAATATCCTTCCTTGAGGTATTATTTTGGATGCAAAATTGAGGCTGCCTGCCAAGGATTGTGTTTCCTTTACAGTCCCCTTTTCTCTCATTATCAGGTTTTGTATTTTTGCCAATTCTGATATTTTTGTTTTGGGGATTCTGCAGAGTCCCTTTGCTGAGTCTATTTCGATGCCCAGAAAAATTATGTTTGTGTCTGGTTTGGTGTTTTTTTCCTTCGGTAGGGGAACTCCCCACTGTGCGGCCATGTGCTCGAGTTTTGCTAAAGCCTGGCCGCAGTCCCCAGAGTTTGGTGGCCCTATGACCATGAAATCGTCTAGGTAGTGCACTATTTTTGTCCCTGGTCTCTGTTTTAGGAAAGCCCATTGGAAAAAGGAACTGAATTGCTCAAATAATGCACAGGATACTGCGCACCCCATGGGGAGGCATCTATATACGTAGAATTTGTTGTTAAAAGTGAAACCTAGCCACTGCTATGACTCTGGGTGGACTGGCAAGAGTCTGAAAGCAGATTCGATGTCCAGCTTGGCCATCAAAGCGTTTCTGCCGCACTGTTGTATGAGACTTACTGCTTCTTGAAAATGTGTGTGGGATGCCGTCGTTTAAAGACTGGCCTTTAGGGTAGGAGAGGTGATGAATTAGTCTCATTTTTACGGTTTCTTTTTTGGGGACCAGGCCTAGTGGAGATATTAAATAGTCTTTTAAAGGCATGACATCCCAGGGACCTGCTACCCTTCCCAGTTGCAGTTCTTTCTTGATTTTGGTTTCTACTATCTGGGGGTTGTCCCTGGCTGATTTTAGGTTCATTGGGATGTATTGTGACACAGTGCCCTTAAAAGGGATGAAAAAACCTTTGGTGAAACCCTGCCATAGTAAACGGCTGGTTTCCCTGTCTGGGTAGCTGTTTAGGGCATCCCTAAAATTGCCCGGATTGATGGGCGTTCGTCCTGGTTCTAAAATTGGGATATTATTCTTTCTTGGCTGGTAATCTGGTGCAGTTGCTTGCTGCATGGTCGCCGTTGCAGTTTGTGCAGGCGTGTTTGTACCAGCATTCTTTGCCCCATGTACACTGGTTTTTCCCAAAATTTCTGCATGGGATGTTGGATTTGACAGCCTGCTGTTTGTTTTGTCTGTGGGCATTCTTTTTAGCCGCCCAAGGCTGGTTCCTCCGAAAGGGCTGCTCCCCTTTTTTGGATTTATCATTGTCATGATTTGCTTACTTGGGGATTTTTGCTATTTTTGGAAGAAGACTGCATGGTATCTTCTTCCTGGGGAGGTTCGGCATTGAGGGTGTATAAATCGTTCTGGACTTCATCCCACTCAATGGCCGGCCTTTCTGGCATGCTCCTCCTAAATCTAATGTCGTACAAGCCATGTCTTCCCCCTCTGTGTTACTTTTACTTCCCCTATTTTATCAACGTATGCCCAGATCTTCCTGCCATCCAAGGGGAATTTTTCTTCGTATATTGTTGCTAAGATGGCAAAGGCCTGCAATATAATATCTCTGTTTGGAAGGATTTCATTTTTTGGTCTAATTGTGCATTACAGATTGTTACAATGTCAGTTGTATTGCTGCCGGGTGTCCCTGTCGCGCCTGTGTTGTCTGTGGCTGGGGTTGTCCATGCTTTTAGGGCACCTGTTGGATCAGTTGCTGGAGTTGTGGAGGCTGTTGTATTTATAGCTGTGGGCGCTATTGGCAACTGCTGTGCTTGTTGTGGCGGGATTGCTATAGGTGGTGTTACGGGTGGGTTGACAACCGTTATTGTAGGTTCTATGGCGATGGTGGGGTTTGAGGCCCCAGGTTCCCTTGTGGGCGGTGTCTGTTTCCCCCTTATTTCTACCATTAGATGCTGTAATTCCGCTACATTCTCGCATAGTTTTGACAATTTGTTGGTACCTTTTCTGGCGCCTTTGGATATTTTTCTCCTTTTTAATGGTGCAGAAACCTCCTCCTGGCTGGGTGGGCTGGCAATTCCTTCCCTGGGTAGGCTTTACATGTTTTCTCTAACCCATTCTCATCCGTAGTGCTCTGCCATTTCAATGGCTGCTAGCAATTGTGGTGATTTGGGCTTCTGCGCCGGTGTTGGGGGCGCCCGTGTTTTCCGTTTGGGCCCCATGTTTTTCTATGCCTGCTATAGGAAAAAGAAAAAGGGGGTTTTATCAAGGAGTTAAACCGAAGTTATTGGCGAGTTCTTTGCGCCTGTTCTATTTGTTGCCCGTACTGGGTAACTGTTGACTGGTGCCTTCTTGCCCGGGTTCAGAAAATTGGGAAGCCCCCAGGCTTGATTTACTGGATTTAAATTGGTTTCGCTGTGAGGTCGCCCTGCAATATTTCAGAAATTATTTTAAATCTGCAGTCTTTGGGCCCGCCGCACTTGGAACTGTGTTCGCTAGCTCTGCGTGGCTGTAAAGCAAAGACGAGCTCCCAAGCTGGCTTGTGACTCTGCCCGAGTTCAAAACTGCCTTGTGATATCTTGCCCCGTCTGCCTTATAACGTGGGGGTTCCGGTCTACTGTAATAAAAACTTCCCGACATAAATGTCTATTTATCCTCCCTCGTAGCCCCAGCGCGGTGGCTCACCTTAAAGTGTTGAATCAGAAGCTGTCTGCGCCGTGCTGTTCGTGTGCCGCTTCTCCTTCGTTCGCACTGGTTTTGGGGATGATTCTGCAGCACGCGTCTTTGTTTGTTTTGTTTTGGACACGCTCGCCGCTCGCTTTTCATTCTATGCCAAAAATGTTGAAGTTGACAGCGTCCGCGCTGGCCGTTCGGTTGCCGCTTCTTCCTTCGTTAAAGCTGTATTGCAAATGCTTTTAACAGTACAATGTTCGGGAAGGGAAAAGACACTGCGATGTACAGCGAACTTCAAGAATTGCTAAAGAAGCAAGAAGATTTGGAAGACACTGAGTAAACAGTAAACCTCCTGTTTGCTTGGGCCCCCGTTCAGGGTCCACAAACAGATTGTGTTTACTCTGAGCATGCTGCCCTCATTTATAGGACCCAGGGAGGCCCTGGGTCTTTGTTGTGTATGTGGTGGGGGCCGCTGTTGTCGCAGCCCCCGGCCGGATAGCCGACTGTCTGACCCCCTGGTGGGGGGCAGATCTTTGAACCTGGGCCCTGCCTGATGGTTGTTTCCTTATGGCGCTTAGCACCTTGCTGTTTGGAGGAAGGGTGCGATGACTGTTCGCACCTTACCCTTCCGTGGCTTTTGTGCTGCCGAGACTGTGTGTCTCCGTAGCTGGGGGGAAGGAGAGGAGCAGGCGCGGGGGGTTGTGGCTGCCCCTCTCCCAGCTGCCGATGGTAACAGCAGTTACCCTGCCTCGCTTGTGGGATGCCCATGCAGCATTGCCCAAAAGCCTGTGCTTACTCGTACAGCTGCATTAAAATGGCGGAACCATTCGGCATCCGCATGGGTCATTACATACGAGAGCTGTAGCAGCAGAGTGTACGCCTTAAGTGGAAACGGCCATTGCAGTAGTAATACAGCCCGAGTTGTGAATAGTAAAAATGATGCCATCCCAGGAAGTTGCAGACATTGGCCCAGTGGTGGCTTGTAAATATGTACCCACAGATGTCAACGTAGCAGTCTCTCAGATCACATTGAATTGCAAGGGACAAGCTTGGGAGCGTATCCCAGAAGGAATGAGGTCCATTAAACAAGATTTATGGCAACCACTGTGGCCTTTGTCCAATGATCCCATCGTTGTGACCAGTTTGGCACCTGTGCACATATTTTTTATTCCATCAGTTAGTGATTGTGCTCATATTATACCATTTCAAGGCTAGTATTTTTATGAGAGCAAGTTCAGAGTGTGTAACATCCCTACGCCATGCGTGGTGACTGTGGTAAACATGCTACCGATCTGTGACCATGCCTTCGCAAGCATGTTATTGTATGCAGGTTACCATACTGCCCTCGTTCCTCCTCCCCTGTCGTCTGCTGATTGGAGATAACTTGCTTCATCTCCGACCTTTGTGTTCATAATTAAGAGAAAGACCAAGGAGATTATTGTAAGAGATGAGTGGTGTTTATGAGGAATATTGAGGCTGATAGAAAGGGAAGCACCCTCACCTGATACTTTCATGGGACCCATCTACTGTAATAAGTTCATATTACTAGGGGATAGCAAAAAGGTATTGTGACATTCAGACCGCAAGGCTTGAGGATCATAGTTAAATGAAACCATGCCTATCAAAGTCACGCGTCAATACTATCCCCAGCATTCACATGCTATTTCATAACACTGCTAGACTTCATGTCATAGCATTCCAACTATCTGTGTGATAAAACTTGCAGGACAGTGTCATAACAATTCAAGGGCTTGGGTAATAACATGGCCGGTGTTGTGTAATAACACGAACATCTCTGCGAAAAACCATGAAGGTCCCTATGTGATATCCTTCACACCTCCGAAGAATAATGTCTACATATAAGTGTAGAAGAATTCACACCTGTCTGTAACACCATTTACATCTCCATGTAGAAACATTCATATCTATATAATAACTTTGACATCTCTGTGTAACAACACCCACATGTCTGTGTAATAATCTGATTTCTGTTTAACCTTTAGAGTGACATACACAGGAAATTGATGAAATCATGGCGCTAAAATGGTTAGGAACAATCCAATCTCTTTGCAATGACATTCCCATTGTTATATTGTAACATTCACATCTCAGTGTAATGACATTTACATCCGTAAAACGAATAACTGTGTAATAACATTCATGACTTTGTTTGTAATATTCCAATGCCTGATCACAATTCTGTAATAACATGCTTGCTAAATAAGTGTGACCTCTTTGTACTGACAGTCTTAGGATGGTGCAGTAGCACCCGCTGCCAGTTAATAACATGCGCGTCGCTGTGTAGTAACTTTTGGATAGCTTTGTAGTAAAGTTCTCATCCCTCCGTAATAACACCTACACATTTGGCTAATTACATTCACATCTTTCTGTAATAACATCCACATATCCGTACAACAATATTCTCGCCTCTTTAACTGTGTTTACGTCTCTGTGTGATAACATTTACCTATTTGTACAAAGTGTTCCTATTTCGGTTATAATGTTAAGATTTCTGAATCGTTACGTATGTAATGCTAGTCAAATGTTTGTAAATATGGTCATATTGATGTATAATGATGTTCATATCTTCTTGGTATGATAACATTCACATCTTGATAATACATTTAACATCTAAGTAATAATGTCCACATCATTATGCAATGACATCAATACATGTATTGTAGTGTTGACATCTCTCTGTCATATCAATTACATTTCTGTGTGATAACATTCAACCCTGTTTAATATCGTCTCCATCTCTGTGTAATACCATTTATGTTGCTGCTAATAACATTCAGATCACTGTATATTAACATATTGTCCAACTCCTCCTAATAGGTTTCCTCACAAAGTTACATTATATCCGTTTCTGGAGGTAGGTACCCGTTTACTCCAATAAATACAGCAACAGAGGCTTGAAAATGTACCTTTTAACCTAAGTATCCTGTAAAAGTCTTCATCCTGTTTCATATCGATCACGCAGGAGGCGTTCCCTTCTGCAAGACTCTTTCTTTGGGCGGGGGTGTCTAGAGCATGGCCCAGGTGTGTGTGTGTGTGTGTGCGCGATTGCAAAGCTCCTGCTGGGATCCAGGCTGTCTGAAATCCTGTGTGTAATTAATCCGAAATTGGCATGATTAGGTGATTGAAGGAGGAGTGATGCTCCCAGTGCCTAGGACGACTCTTCCTTATTGGGTTGGGATATATGTGGTTTTTTCCTCTGCATTGGATGTCGCCCACCTAGTCTTAGAGGACATGGATCTCCTATTTTAGACTCCTGTTTCCCGCTCATTGATGTGTGGTCCCAAAGGTGTGGGAATTGCGCTCTTTTATTGGACGTCAGAATGCAGGTTCTGGCCCACACTCTAGATCAGGCCAATGATTGTCAACCCAGCGATCACGTGCCTTCACCCAGGGCTGCAGCTCTCTCGTGGATGATGCAGGTTTCGTAAGCGGAGCAAAGGTCAGGTGAAGGTGACTTGTGGTGCTGCATTGTGTAGGACCTATGAGCAATACAATACGTGAGCATTAGTCTAGCAGAAGGTGCCACTCAAGACGTTCCTTACCTCATTTTATTTCCAACAGATTTTCCTCTGACTTTTCAGTATTTCACAGCAAGAACAGACGAAAAAGGAATGGGGTTTAGGAATTGCTCAAGTATGCAGGTACACATCCTCTAGCAACCACCAGATCCCACAGGAAGCCGGGAAACACCACTGTTTTGCTATGCACCCTGCCCCAGGCACTGAAATATGGGGGTCTAAGGGAAGTGGGTAAACTAGCATCCCCAGAGCCAGGGCACCTCTCTGGGCACATGGTGAGGTGCAGGCCAGGCTGCCTGAAGTTTTGGAAATGGACTCCATTATCTCCCACTCAGCCGGCAGACCGGTCGCACAGAGGAACCTGCTTGGAGCGATGCAGTGAACACGTGAATAGAGCCCACTCCCCGGAGTAGTGCTCAGTGCTCCTGGGCCCTCACCTTCCAGGCCCATACTCCCAATCTCACCCTTGCTTACTGGGGAAGAAAACGTTATTATTGCTTGAAAAAAGAACGGATTCTGCACTTGCGGGCGCTTAGCGCTCAGCGTTTAGTCTTTACTTTGGACTCTGGGCGAGAGACCTACCTTCCTATTGGCCCACTTACAACACGCACATTTTTATTTTTAATCATGCTCACTAAAATCCTAGCCCTGAATAAGCACTATGTGTACCGTGAAACATGTCCTGGCTAATAAGCAATTAGATCAGCACAGATAAAATGAACCACTGAGGGCATAGCACCATCCAGTGTGGAATCAGTTCTGTTTATGTCCACAGCATTAGCAGAACCCTGCCAATCCATACCACATCCATCCAAAAGACCAGCTAGTGCACTGAGAGATTCACAGGGGGGGCGGGGCGGGGGCATCGGCTGGCCCTCTATGGTTCACCATGCTTCCAACTTTAATATTGGGGTTGTGGTAGTAAGACGAGAGCCTGGGAACAGAAAGCACTGCTCCCAGTCCCTCCCTGCAGCTCTTCGGGCATCCAATGATATGCTTTGATGCTAGATGGCACGGTCTATGGAGAGAAAGCAGGAAGGACTGGCCAGCACCCTACTGCCCCTTCGCTCCCCCGCAAAGTCTGCAGGGCAAGAGATGAGAGACTAGAGGATAGGCCAGTAGAAGCCCTCACAGCTCTCACCCCCACCTCTTAATGACCCAGTTTTCAATTCTCCAGTTCCCAATCAGGCGGAATTGTCCTGAAACCCGTAAGCGGAAGAGTGCCTGACCGGATGCTCGGTAAGATGTAGGGCCCATTTCGTTGCATGCCAGCCTACACCGCCAGCTCAAAAAAGGGACACGTGGCACAGCATGTCCGCTCCATGACACATACACAAATGTCCCTATATCCATGTCTGCTCTGACAAGGACGATGCTTGCAAAAGTTCTCACGACATGCAAGTAGTTCAGACAGAAGAAAGCGAATGATTTGGCCGAATTGTGATGCTTTATGTGCCAGGTGTACCTATTTCTTTACTCAGTCTAACACATTCCTGCATTGATCATTTGTTCCCAACTTTGATAATTAAGCAATGGCGATTGTTTTAATCAAATCCATTTAGGTCCTTTTCCAGGCCTCCACTGTTTCATGAATGGGCTTGTGCTTACCTACATTGTGGCTTGTAGTGCATCCTGGAGGCTTGCCAGGCTGGATCATGTATAACATGAGACTTCTTGGGCTCTTCCCTTAATTTTGAGGTGCCTTTGGTTCTTCCATTTGGACCAATAACGATATTTCTCTATAATGCTTTTTTTCATTATATAAGAATCACTTCTAGTACAGTATTGGGGGAAGTGATTTTGTACCTCTTCAGTTTCCTCCTGAAGGACTTCTGTTTTCCCAAACGTTGTGTCTTCATTCCACATGAACCAGGAAATGATTCTGCCGGTTTTGATCCTAACCCTTTTCTTGTCTGCAGAGCAGACTCTCCATTGCCTTGGTTTCTACAGAGCAGTCTGCTAGAGAAGGGGTAACATACAGAGACCTGTGAACAGACAACAGATGATGCTAGCGCACTGTATGGAGATTGGTAAAGGCTTCCATTCCATAAGACCTTGTGTGTCCTTGTCACTGTCTGTGTGCGAGTGTGTGTGTGTGTGTCCATGTGTCAGGATGTAGGAGCCTTACATTCAAGAGAGCCACCGGGATATAAATGTGTGCTAGTATGGCTAGGTGAGGGGGACCAGTCTTAGGCGCCAGACCAGGCCAAACGAGTTCCTTTGATGAAGGACGCTCATACAGCTGCTTCTCCCGCTATCTCTATATGGAGCAGTCATTATACATTGAATTTGGGGATACACCCCTTTCTACCTTCTAGTCACAGGCTCTCCAGATTGCCTCACGTCTGCAATTAGTAATATAACAAATGAACCTGGGAGCATTATTACTTGGCCTGAAATGGTTTCAATGATTGCTGGGCAGAGGGCGATGTTTGCTGCTTACGATAGACACATGTAATATCAACTCTAATGAGGAACAGGGACACGGTGGTAGTAGGCTGATCCCTCACTGGTGATCTGCATTACACCAAGTCCTACCTGTCCGCGCCACAGCCCTAGCAATCCTCAGTATCCACCTGCCCTTAGCTCTGCCTTGCTTTGCTTCCAGGCGCTGCTCTGGTAGTCCGGGTGGGATGAAGATTCTTTGATGGGGCCCTCAGGAGGTCCTGACTAGTTGGATCACTGTCTCCAGAAATCGACATAACTCACGTGCGGCTGTGACGAGGACGAGTAGCGCCTGCCATCAGGGAGAGTTCCATCCGGCATCGGAGTCACCCGCGTCCCTGTCAAATGGGAATTCACATGTCGGAATGTCCCCCACATTTCTGTGCATTCTTTTTTACGATTTAAGATGCTTTCAGATTGTGTGCGTTTTATATTGATGAGATAGAGGTACGAAACGGAGTATAAATGCTAGTCATAACTGGATATTGTAAATAAAAATGAATGTCGTCAGCGCTCCCTGCGTGTGCATTAATCACTCAGGCTGTTTTAGGCGTTCATAACTAGCCCTGTTAGGGGGAATCTAGGGAATGAGAGTACGCCGGGGCTCTTCCCAAACAGGGCCATTGCTTGTACTACTTGTGCTCGGGCGGGCGCCGAGGAGGCCTCATTCTTCTGCATGGGAACTTCGACAGGCGAGAGAGATTATGTGCAGTAGAGACGAGCAGTTATGTGTAGTATCTGATACTGAAATAGGCGCACTCACTAGAACACTTCCTGCACATGCAGGCACCGAGGAGACCTTTTATATAGTTGGAGCAGAGCACTAAGTCCATGTGAGGAATTCGACCATCGGCACTGTGTGTGTGCGCTCGTCTGGGTTTTTTCAAAATTGTAAATGAAATTGAATGATTGTAGATCAACCTCCGGAAAAAATGAGGGGCTGATCCGCATTCATTTTCCTATGCTCACCGCACGACATACACATAGACCTGTGTACCCTGGGTGGACACAGCCTACAGTCGCAATCCCCCCTGTCATATTTAGTTGGGATATGACATCCAGGATTCCACCCTGTCATCTCAGAAAGGGGAGGGCAAAACTGAATTAACTATCAAAGGCTCCATGTATCCACCCTGTCCTTTTGTTTAGCTATGCAGATGGTGGCAGCAATTAACATAATTAACATAGTAATAGAGTATACTTCAAACAGGCCCACATGGGGCCTGGCTGCAGAGGTTAACGAAGGAGACAGGAAGCCCCAACAACCTTTGATATGTACTGTGGCAACCTCAAGACTGCTCACACCCTTAATATCAATGGACAGTGAAATGTCATGTCTGGGACTGCGTGTATTACAGCAGTCATCCCCGCATGGGGACGCCATTCAGAAGGTACGAATGTATGGATTGACGGCACTAGGAAATCTGATCCACCACAGCTTTATGCGAGACCTACCGATTTAATCAGGAACCACATAGAGCTCCTTTGACCAGAGAGACCCTTTGAGCCACAACACACAGGAAGATGGGTGGGACTTAGTATTACACGGTTTCAGCCCTTTAACCTTTCTGTTGCACAGCACTCTGGTTATGACCTCATGCATACAGGAGATTGCTGGTGGGTGGCCAGTATTGGTTCATTAACCAATTTGGCAGATCAACTGAAGACATATGCAAGGAGTAACAAGAAGAACTCTGCATTGGACCCTGGCTGAAGGGGCCCTCATTACAACCTTGGCGGAGGACCATGGTGCTATTAGCACCATGGTCCATGCCGCTAAGGTTACGATTCCGCCATGGTGGATGGCAGAATTACCGCCCCATTCCAAGGTGAGTGGGGTGGTAATTCCCCATTCACCATTTGCCCTTCCCCATTCCCATTTTTGCCCCCATAGGGCATAATGGGAATGGGGAAGGCGCTAATTACGGTGCCGTAATTAGCTCCAAAGTCCCTTTGCGGGTTGGATTTTTAACGCCTGCTAAAAGCAGGCGTTAAACACCAACCCGCAAAGGGACACTTGTAATCAGGCGTTAAGGGTTAACGGCGCCGACGGCGCTGTTAAACCCTTAACGCCTGAGTTGTAATGAGGGCCACAGTCTTCCTTACATCTTCCGCCAGTGACGGAAGGCCAGGACATCCAAGAGGGAAGCACAATCACTCCCCTAAATATCTCCCAGGGAACATAGGGAGGTACTGAATCCAGAAGACCATCCAACAGCTCCAGAACCGGAACCCAGCCGGCACACATCATGCCCTGCTAGGCCCTGCCATAAGCTTCCTGGGTGGGAAGTGCCAGAGAGTCTCTGAACCAAACCAAGGATAAGGCAGCTGCCTGCAACACTCTTCTCAGCTTTGGGCCATCCACCTAAAAGGACGACACAAGTCCAGTGAAGAAGCTAGGAGGAGTGCATCGACAAGCATCTACCGTCATATGCCATAAAGGACATTTTTGAGCCAGTCGAGCCCCTCGACCTGCAACCAACTGTTCCTCTAACTGTTACACCGCAGTCACTAACGCCTTCCGAGACACCTCGACCAGTGTTTCAGAACCTCTGACCGGCACTGAGACAACAATTTGTGGCCGTGAGCAACGTGTAGTCCAGCCTGCAGCCATCTGTCCAGCCTCGCTCACCGAACTGCCTCCTGCCTGATACCCGCAGTGTCTCCCATCTTGGACTGTGTCACAGAAGCTGCAAAGCGCCCCAAAACCGACTCGACCCTGTCTAGCACCAAGAACAACTAGAACAGAAGGTACATTGTACTTCTGTCCCCCTGGTCCTTCTCCAAAGGCCCCTAGTGATATTTTGGGACCCATGGCTCCCTTTGTGTTGAAACTAGGTGTCCTTGACTAGGTGCGATTAATTACTATACCGACTACCCTCCTGTCAGTATCCAGAGTGCATCGCTTTTCCTTCTTTGAAACCGTCTGTCCTCTGCATTCATTTACAGGTTGGGTTGAATTCGGTAGTATGATAGAACTGTCTGTTGTGATAATAATAGAAAATTGTATACAACCTTGACTGGACAGTCCCTTTTGTCAGTGGGTAATAATTATATTTTTGCTGTGTTGCAACTAAACAACGATCCACAATCTTTCGGAGATAACCCTGCAGTTCCCTCCACGTTTATATACGTTGATAGCGACAAGGAGACCTTTTTATATCTATTTTTAAGCAGCTCTAAATACAAATAAAAAGATCTTATATTTCTTTGAAAAAAATGAAAATGACTACTCATGACGCAAATGGCAACACATTGTAAAGGTTACAAAAAAAGGTAGCAGGCGCTCCTCTCCAGAAAGAACATGGCATGATAACCTGCTCTGAGATGAGAGTTTGCAGCACACCCTTTTTGCTCACTGTACCTTTCACAGATGGGAAATATTACTTTGCATATCAGTCTTTGTCCCGCCCACATTGGCAGTCCAGCACCGAAATGCTATGACAATTCCTCTCTGAACGAGAGTACCACCAGCAACCCCATACACGTGTTTCAGCCTTGTTGGGCCTCATCAGTGAGGTGAAGCTGTGCCTCTCTGAGCACAGTGAGCAGGGAGTCCACGTCTGGTTGCCCCCAGGTAACTCAGGGTGACCAACCCCAAGTTCCTTGCAAATATTTAAAAAAAAGGGGTGCAGGCACTCCACTCCAGAAAGAACATGACATGATAACCTGCTCTGAGATGAGAGTTTGCAGCACGCGCTTTTTCTCACTGTACCTTTCACAGATGGGAAATATCCATTTGCATATCAGTCTTTGTCCTGCCCACATGGGCAGTCCAGCACCAAAATGCTATAGCAATTCCCTTCTGAACAAGAGTACCAACAGCAACCCCATACACGTGTTTCAGGCTTGGGCCTCATCAGTGAGGTGAAGCTTTGCCTCTCTGAGCACAGTGAGCAGGGAACAGGATTGGTATTTGTTTTTATGTTCATGTATTTTTTAAGACTATTGCATTCATTAATGTGTGTATTTACAACCTATTTAATGTTTGCTAAGTATCTTGTTATGTTGTTGGAGTATGTTGTAAAGATACACACTTGTGTTGATCTTACTTTTTGATTTGTTATTTGAGGGGGTGAGTGCGGGCTACAATAATGCTAGGTGTATGCCATGTTTAGTGTTTAATATAGCCTTATAGACAGAGGAAGGGGTTGTTATCGCAGATTTATCACAAGTGATAATGACCCCCCACCCGCGCGGTCTGTACCGCTATTAGCACATGGTGTTTTGGAGTTTTCGCCGTGAAGATAAAAACAGTGGTTTAAGAGTGAGTAAACTAAATAGACAAACTGAGTAGGTATATTAAATTTGATTTTAACATGGTTGTCTTTGTAAGTTTTTGAATTGGAACAAATTTAATATGAGCATGCATTAGGTGTCATGTAAAAGTAAATGGTTGCCCTTCTCCTCCACCTACAAAATGCATTTCTGAATAACACTGCGTTTGCCTTCTCCTCTGCCTATAAAATGCATGGGTGCCTAACACTGCTTTGGAATTCTCGTCCACCTACACAATGCATGTGGGGTTCCTAATGCCTTAGCCTTCTACACAGTCTTCAAGATGTATATGTCACATTTACGCACCATTTAATGCCTTACCTCTGGCTTGTGGTGACTTTGGGTATTGTGTAGAGTCTATCCTGAAGGACGCCAGTCTGATTCCACAACTATTGCAGGTGGACTTAAGCAGGGCCTCCTCTTTAACAGATCCAAATGAGGGGGAAACCCTCCTGGGGAGTAAAAACTCCTCATGGACAGCAAAATAGAGTTTGCAGCAACCAAGAAGTAGCACGGGTCCAATGCAGGTAATTCACGTCGTAAAATCAGCAGCAATGAAGGAAACAGGAACACAGGCATATCCAGGAATAAGGATTTAGAGCAAACAGGGGATAGGAAGGAAGCAGGAAGACTGCAAGGCAGAGCATGGGGGAACAGAAACAAGGGAACTAGCGCCAGAGCAATGGAACAAGTTGCAACGCACCGAGCCTCTGGCAACCAGGAAGGATATCAAAAGCAAAAGTGACGCTGCTCGCTAAAACGAACCATGTGAAGAAAACAACTAGACCGCTGCACGTGTGTACCAAATACACTGTGGCGGAACCCCAGCGAATGCCGGAAGTGCAGGACTCATGAATTCATGACAGTATATGTGCCGAATACTGCTTTGGTGTTTCCTTCTGCCTACAAAATGTCCATGGGGTTTTCCCTGCTTTGGTATTCTCCTCTGTGTACAAACTGCAATCCGGGTTCTCACTGCCTTGGTATTCGTCTCTGCCTGCAAACTAAATGTGTGCCTAGCTCTGTCTTGGCCTTCCCCTCTGCTTTCAAAATGCAGATGTGCCTACCTCTGTGTTGGCCTTCTCTCCATCTACGAAGTGCATGTGTACCTAAAACTGCTTTGGTGTTCACCTCGACCTACAAAATGCATATGGGCATCTGACTGCTTCAGCCTTCCCATCTGCCTACAAAATGCACATGGAGTTCTTTCTCACTGCCTTGGCATTCTCCTAAGCCCACAAAATACACATGTGCCTAAGACTGCCTCAGAAATCTCCTCGGCCTCCAAAATGCATGTGTGCCTGACACTGCTATAGCGTTCTCCTCAGCTGTGGGGCTGTCACTACTTCAGCTTTCTCCTCAGTCTATACAATGCACCTCGAGTTCTCATTCAATTGACACACTCCTCTCCTACAAAATGCCTTAGCCTTTACATTCTAATACAGTGTGCCTAACCCTGCTTTCACGTTCTCCTCTGAAAGTAAAAAACACATGTGCACCTAACACTTTTTGACTCCCACTGGTTATGTACGTTGCCCCTTTGCCACAAATGATGTGCCCCTAAACCTGTCACAAATGTAATCCCATTCTTTTTTTAACAACTTTCTTTAAATTGGTTGCAGCATAGTAAACATACAGTGTTAGGACATGATAGCAGCAATGCATAACCAAAAGTGCTGCATTTTCCATGAGCCCTTTGATCTGAAGTGCTGCTTAGTAGCTGCTATTGGGGGCGCAGAAAGAGCTTTGTCAGGTGCGGTTGAAAAGTCAGCTTTGGAAAGGCCTGATCATACTCCAAGATTGGGGCCCAAATATCAGTGAACCAGTGAAGTGCTCCTTCCTTGGTCGCCGTGACTTTCTCCGCAACCAGGATATCCCAGACCTTGACCCACCACATAGGTAGTTGTGGGCCCTCTTGAGCTTTCCAGGTGAGACAGAGTGATTTTCGCGGCCAGGAGGAGCTGGGTAAGTAGCTTGGCTGTTGTTCCAGTCTTAGGGTAGACTTCCTGATTTGGGGTCCCTGGTAGAATTACCTCTGGGTCCATAGGCAGTCTAAGGTGAGTGATAGCCTCAATCGTATTGGGTGTTTCCTCCCAGAAGGCTTGTGCTCGTTGGCATTCCCATCACATATGGAGATAGATTCCCAGGGCCCCGCATTTTCTCCAGCACTTGGGATCTAGTGAATTCTTGAAGTGGTGTAAGCGTACGGTGGGGCCAATACCAGCGATATAGTAGCTTCAAACCACATTCCTTATTGGTGAAACATCTGGTGGCTGTATTGCTCCTGGACCAGATGTCCACTCTTATGGTCGTCTATAGTATGTCCTAGGTCCACCTCCCATTGGGTCATGTGTGTGGGTAGTAGTGCTAGAATATCCCCTTGAAGTAAGTTGTAGAATCCCGTGATGAGTACATATTGGGGGGCCTCTTGGAGCGTAGGTTCTAAGCAGTTGAGCTCTCTTGTGGCCTCTTGTTTGATGAATGGCTGGGAGATCCGATGTGGGATGTGTGTGTAAGAGAATCTATCAGTTTTCAAGAGAGTGAATCTGGATTTGCATTCTTGAAGGTGAGGGGAGAGCTTTCCTCAAAAAGTTGAGAAATCGTCTGTAGCATGCTCCACCCACCCCCCTCCCCCTGACTCCAGTTCTTGAAATTAGCCGATTTTAGTCCTGGGGTGAAGTCAGGGCTCTGAAGGACTGGCGAGCATGGGCTCACGCCATTCTTAACTCTACTTAGGCCTTGTTATCAATTCTAATTCCACTCTAATTCGCTATTGCTAATCTTAAACTTCCCCAGCTGCCATTCTCTTCCCTAACTAGCAAGGGCTACTCCTGCTTCTTTAAACAGCAACCACTGACTGTTCTGAGTTTTTACACGCCTGTCTTTACATAGCCACAACTGTTTACGCTGTAGAACCTCTTATCTCGAGGAAGAAAGGAAAAACTCAGACAGTTTGGCATTGGTTTTACTTGAACTGTCTCGCTAATGCCAACAAATTGCTAAGTAAAGCGCCACATTAAGCTTGGATTCCCATTGGCCCCAGCACTTTTTATTCTGTACATGGAATATATGTACAAATGTGTCCTTGAAGATACACTAAATTACCCAGTCATCCAAAATTACATTGTTATTGTTATTACTCAATTCAGACAATGGGCCTCATTACAAGTCTGGCGGTAACCTTGCCGGTGCTATTGGTGGGTTGCCACCGGACTTGCAAGATTTACCAGCGCCTGTCTTGTCGGTAGAACAGGGGGATTACAACCCCAGTGTTTCTGGAAAGTCAGGCTCTGGTAATGTGTAAATCCCCAATAGCACTCAATGGGAATGGGGACCACGGAAGCACCGGCACCGTTAACAACGGTGCCGGTGCTTCCATGTAACTCTGCGGGCGGTTGCCATTCCACCGGCCAGGTTGGACCCTGGCGGGCGGGACGGCACCTGCCCTCAGACTCGTACTGTGTTGTTACCAGACCGGCACAGTTGTAATGAGGCCCAATTAATTGCATCACCATGCTGAGCAAGCCATATCAAATTCAATTAAAGGCACTGGCAGCCTACTGCAAAGCCAAGGCTGTAGGTAAGGATCAACCAAGTCAAGCAATATCGTCAGGGACAGCAATACATCACACACCACTGCCAAGAAAATCGCCTGGATGTTCAGCCTCACTCACAGCACACACTATCTAACCTATTTGGGGATCCACATGAAAAAATATCATTATTGTGTCAGGAACCTTGGTCCCAATATTCCACATGCAAAAGCTGAGAATCGTCATGCCTGAAACCCATCAGGACCCAAAATGTATGATTGGAAGCTGTCTTCCCTTCTTTGAAATTTGAATCCCAGGCTCAGATGACTCACATTTACCATAACTACAAGCTTCCAATTGACAAGCAAAGATCTCAGTGACACCTGCTGAACAGAAACCTGGAAGGCAGAAGGCAAGAAAGTAAGAACTGATCATATTCAGGAAGAAGTGTCAAGGCGCCCATCCTTCCCTGTGGGTCCTATGAACCATACTGAGCCTCTGACTAAACACAGTACCCACAGCTATGAAGACGACGTACATATATGAAAAAGATCACACACTCAGAAAATAAAGGCCAGACCGCATGGGGGCATTGTTTTAGGCCATTGTACATTTTCAGGTATTTGTTTACACCTTGAGGAGTCTAAACGACTGTACACTGGTCACCCAGGCAAGCTATCATGTTGTATGGGTCATTTCCAGGCATATCTAACATAATTTTAAGTGAGGGCTTCCCAGGAGAGAGGCAGGGGGACATAGGAATGCCTATTCTTTGATAGTCAGATAGGGAGATATTAGAGCAATTAAGGGCCTGATTCATGTAATGTTTAGCACAATGCAAAGTGAATTTGTACTGCTAACAGAAACTCTGATTCACAGAGCGGTATGAAGTGTACTGTTGCCTTGAAAAGTCACTTTGCACTGCAAAAGTACTCTTTGCAATGTGAATTAGGCCCATATAGCACCATGCAAAGAGTACTTTTGCAGTGCAAAGTGAGTTTGTAACAGTTTTACAGCCATGGTGGGCTAGACTGTATTGCATTTTAATGTTCAGCTGTTGAGTCCACAGGGGATGTTAGGTTGCAAAGCCTCCAAGCTCGACTGCGAACAGATGCTCTTTCCTTTCCTTTCCCCTTTCTCTTTCGTCCTGACTCTGATTTACATTATTTACTCTCTTGAGGGTCTTCTCAATTTTCATATCTCCTCACTTCAGTTTTTGTTCTTAGGTTCGATGAATTTAAGTGTCACTGTTTGCATAATAATTTTGATACATGTGAAGGAAAGGATTGCCTCAAAATCTGTGGAAGGGCGAAGTACCCAACCTATAACTACATTATCTTTTTCGTGTTGTCAATTGGGACATTTAGCCTGACATTGTCCCTCAAATAAAAAAGAGGAAGCAATGGAGATTGGTTATCTAATGGGACAAAATTGAGAAGAAGAGGACTTAGATGGAAATGAAGTAGAGGGTACTATTTCTTAATAGAAAATCCTTCAAAACTCATGATTCTGCCACAGTGAATGGGGTTCCAGTTAAAGCTTTAATTGATTCCGGGTGTAAACAAACAACTATAAGATCTAATTTAATACCTCCTAAAGGTCAGAAAAAAAACCCTCTCCATTAAAGTAACATGTGTACATGGAGATGAAGTGATCCATCACTGGACCCCAGTTACTATTGGGATTCAGGGGAAGACTACAAAAATAAATGCAGCTATTGTCCCCGGACTCCCCGAAGCGACTCTTATTGGCACTGACTTTCCTAATTTTGAGAGGGTGCAAAGAAATGCTATTAATGTCTCTTTCTCTTATTCCCCAGTAAATTCCTGGGAAAAGGAAAGACTTCCATCGGGAGACCCTATTTGGGAATGGGAATCCCAAAAACTTCCTTTCGATATGGGGGCGGCTATTGGGTCAAGTCATGAAAAAGATCCTGGAATGGAAGACCAGGTTCCCCTAAGGGAGGGTATGTGATGAATCCTGTGGTGCCATCACCAGACCGCAGCCTAAAGCTCCACCCATGTGGCCAACGGAAGGCAGCCGCTACCTGATCCTAACCGTGGGAGTGGTATCAGGGGGGAGGATCACATGGGAGGAGACGGATATCAAGGGGGAGTGGTGACTTCGCTAGGAGAGACGCATTATTCATCTTCTTCTGAGGATGAAAGTCATATCACTCCTAAATACCTAATGGCATGTTTTAAATGCACAAGTCCCTCCCATATAACATCTCATGAGAACCAGCCATGGGAAAACATCTAGACAGAATAATGTCAGTGGTTCAAGAACTAAAAATGAAACCCTTGAATGATCCTAATTCCGCCTTAAATAAAAGTCCTCAGGTCAATGAGGAATCACAAACCCTTTTAACAACCTCTCCTGTCTATAATAAATCTCAGTACCTAAACAGTCTAAACTAACAAAGGGTAACACTGAACAAACTAATATCACACCATTTCATATGGACTACATTGACCATAATGCTTATGGTACTGAGACGAGGAAGAAGGGTCTAGAGGCAATGAGGATTCAGAGTGCTGTTTGTAAAAAAAAACAGGACATTTAAAGCCCAAAATGAGTCCCAGCATGTGAGAGAGCAGGAAAAAGATGAAGGCAATGTTGAATGCCATGAAACCAGCATAGCTTTTGTAGAGGAGGTCCCAAGTACAGCCCGCACTCCAACCGTCCATTTTGAAGTACCAGGAACGTTCACGCCGAAATATGTGACGTATGATGAGCAAATAAACCAGCAGAGAGCCACAGTGGGGCTCTGTCCAGTACCAATCAGAAGAACAGCACCTATTGAAGTACCAGTGCTAAGGAAACCATGGACAGTAAGGTATCCATTGAGAAAGCCATATCAACCAATGAAACAAAATGAAGATCGTCTGAGTACAGTTCCTGAAGAAACCAAAAAGGTCTTAATGGAGGATGAATGGTGACATCACAAGAACTTGGACTGACTCACATATAGAAGAAATCACAACCAGAGAATGACGTAAAGAGACGAAATGCCATGAGACAAGGATATCGTGAACCTAAAGTGAAAGAGGGATGTCACATGTAAGAAGCTTAAGCCATGAGCAAAATGAAGATATTCAACCAGTTTACACATGTACATATGCTTGAAATCGCAAGAAAGCTAAGGAAATTGTGCGGCTTGCGATGCTTAGTAGAAGAATAGTGCGGCAAGCGCCACCTATACATATCTACCTCAAAGAAGTACGTTATATAAGTATACTTCCACTTTGCACAAGAAGCAGAACTAAGCAAGGCTACTAAAGGCCACACGAGAAAAGTTTCATATGTAGTGAAACCAAGAATGGAGCAGCAGAAACAAAACTCGGCAGAGGAAAATCGTGCCTGGAGAATTAAGGTCGTATCTGTCAAGATGGACAAACAGTAGTTAAAATTAATTGAAGCAAAGAACAGAATATACTGCTTTGAAGGGTCAAGATAAGAAGCCAAAGGCAGGTGGTGGGTGAAAAGAAAATAAGAAGAGGCAAATTCACGGTGTCTGAACCACGTGACCAGCTGAGCGAGCATGACTAAGCCTTTCACACATACGCATGGAGCCTTATCGTACCCATCCTCCTTAACTTTCAAGGCTGAAGGCATTAATTGACACACGGCCACTAAGGTGATGAATGACTGTAACATAAATTGGAGGATAGCTGGGGTACAGACTCACTCCCTTCACCTGGCCTAATTATTCTGTGTGCTGCTAAGCGAATTGGAAAAGTACGGGTGGGGTTGGTGCCAACCCAATCACAAGGGACAAAGTAATCTAGGGTCCTATAGTTAGTAGAACCAATGAGATGTCGTACTTTTAGTGACATCTACAGTAGCTAGTTTGAAGGTAGGGCTTAGATGCTCCACCTGATAGTGTATCCCCAATCCCCTTACTCCGTTACCATATGCAGATATAGTACCTATAGTAAAGTTACCTTTTCCAAAGCAATAGAATTGTATGCCAACGTTTAAGCGTTAAACATCAGTGAGGACGGGTTTTTGGTATAAATGATGTCTCTTTTATGAAGTTTGTTGGAGTTGAAGTGAGAAGGAAGATCGCGCCACTGCTGATATTCATAACTCCCCGTTTTTGTACTTGTCATTAAACGGACTCCCTTTGCCAAACCGTTGAATTGTCATTATTGATTTGGTATTACAGTATTTAATCGGCATGTCAAGAAGAGGCCCAGCTAAGCAAGAGAGGTGCTCCCAGCTCTGCATGTGGTGTGCCGGTGAAAGAGAAGCAGCGGAAGATCAACAGAGGTGTCAGAGCTCCCGGAGACCAACGTGCAACTCACCAAAGGTACGTGGAAACAGGAGAGAAGGCAGATGGGAGACAGAAGACCCGCCGCAACACCTGACTGTGAGACGGAGCTGCAGAAGAAAGCCGGTGAGTTGGTTAGCTGTTAATGCTGACCCTGGGGCGCTCTGCATAAGAAAGTAATTGAAGTGTAATGATTTTGAATACCGAACAGTTAATGAAAGAAAGCAGAGAGGACTGAATTTTGATTATCGAACAATTAATTAAAGAAAGGTGAAATCACATAACTGTGAATTCCAAACTGTTAATGAAAGAAAGCAGAAACTTCGTAATTGTAAATACCAAACAATTGAAGAAGCAGAAAAGAAATGGCAAAAACGTGGGTTCCCTCATAGGGGAATACAATTGGGGAAAGCTTACAACCAGCATTGCCAACAGCCAAGAGGCTGTGGGAAAATGAATTACAATAAACCATCAAAGGCACAAGTCCCCTTTTATGAGACTTTGTGGAAAGCTTATATCCCACATTGCCAACAGCAAAAAGACTGTGAAACGATACAGAGGTGACAAGGGCGCAATTCTCCCTTTTTGGGATATCAACTTGGGGAAACTTGTAACCCAAACTGCCAACAGTCAAAAGGTTGTCAAGAAGTATTTGAGAGCCACTTTGAGAATGATTCTTCTATATTGAATTATCAGTTTGGGGAAAATTGATAATGAAGGAAGATGAATGGTGACGTCATAAGAAATCGGATTGACCCACATATAGAAGATATAAGGACCTGAGATTACTGACAAAGAGACGAAATACCATGGATAAGTGACATCTTGAGCCTAAGGTGAAGAAGTTGATGTCAAATGAAGAACCTTAGGCCACATACATGATGAAGATATTTAGTTAGTTTAAACATGTACAGATGCAAGTAACTGGAAGAGGCAATAAATCGTGAAGCTTGCTTATGCTTTATAGTTGATAGATTGCGGCAAGCGCCAACGTTAACATGTAAATACCTCAAGAAGCACTTTATGTATGGATGTAAGTCCACTATGCACATAAGCAGATTGAACAAAGGTTACAAAAGGCCACAGATGGAGTGTGTTGCAGCAAGAAAATCGAGAATCAAGACAGAACCAAACTCAGCAAAAGGATGACCATGCCAAGAACCCAAGGTCTTATCTGACTGGAATAAGCCAACATTGGATACAATTAAGGAGAGAAAAGAACTTAGGATCCTGTTCAGAAAGGTCAAGATGAGCCACAGACATCAGAAGAAATATACGAAAAGACACAGAGAAAAGCCGATTTCATGGTGTCCAGTCACGTGACAAAGGCAGGATGGAAGGGTGAACCCTTCACACCTATACATGCATCCCCGCCATGCCCATACTCCTTGAAAGTTCTCATAGTACAGAACAGACACAAGGCCAAACTACAAAGCAGTAATTGACACATGACCACTGAGGTGATGATTGATTGTAGCATAATTGGTGGGAAGCTGATGTTCTTTCTGCGTTCTGCTAGACGTAGGTGGAAAAGTATGAGTGGGGTTGATGCCAACCCAATCATAGTGGACCATGTAATTTAGGTTCCTATAGTGAGTAGAGCCAATGGGACATCGTGCTTTTAGTGATGTTCAGAGTGGCCATTTTGAAGGGAGGGCTTACTTGTCCCACCTGACATTTATTATCCAATCCCCGCTCCCCATTACCATATACAGATATAGTACCAATGTTAAGTTACCTTCCTGTAACCAATCAAGTTGCATGTTAGGTTTTTAAGATTGGCACGTAGAATGATGTTAGTACGTGCACAGGTTGTAAGTCAGCAATGATGAGTTTTTGCTATAAATATTGTGTTTTTTCTAAAAGTAAAGAGAGGGAGAAGATCGAGCGGTTGCTGATGTTCGTTGTACTCGCTGTTTTATGAACTTGTCATTAAACGGACTCCCTTTGCCAAACTATTTAGTTGTCTTAAATATTTGATGCATGAGTATGAATCTGCATCCCCATCTATCTCGAGGGTACTGCTACCCATCTTAAAGGGCTGTTGGGAGATCATCCAGTTCAATTGTGTTGTGTATATTAGTGTGAGGGTTAGAGACCTTTTTGGACTCTAGTTCATTTTTCTTCAGTTTTAGGTTGCTAGGCAGGGACCTCCTTATTAGGATGGGCAAAGATAGGTATTTATCCAGCTCTTTTCCCTTTAATAAATGGCAAATCTTGAGAAAACGTTACCTTTGTGTCCCCCCTCACATTTCTGACCCCTCAAAGGAAGAATTTCCTCCCACCTGACCATAAAGCAGGATCTGTCCAACCCTTCTAGGGCTGTGCGCAGGTCACACTGCACTGCAGTTTGGAGCTCTGCACTCTGCTGAGCTGATGGGATACCTGGATCAGAGTGGGACCTCTGATGGCGCAATGTGTGGTTTGGACATGGCCCATATATATATATATATATATATATATATATATATATATATATATATATATACACACACACACAAAGAAGAGTAGTTGGGAGAGGATGGAGAGGCAGTGATAAACATCACAATCCATGTTATACTGAATGGAAGTGAAAGGAGTACATTCTAGGCAGAGGAATGGAAGAAGTGCATGGGTTAAGTGACAAGGGGAGGGCGAAGCACATGTGGTAATTGCTGAGGGTATAGGAAAGGGAAGCAGGCTAGGATGGCACTTATCACTTTGATTGACATTGTGAAAGATAGACCCTTTGAACAATGGAATCTTCTATGGCACAAGGTGTCTCCACAGTTAGGTGGGTGCATCCTTCAGGCCATATACCTAAGAGCTAATAGTTTTACAGCCCTGGTGGGCTAGACTGTATTGCATTTTAATGTTCAGCTTTTGAGTCCACAGGGGATGTTAGGTTGCAAAGCCTTTAAGCTCGACCACAAACAGATGTTCTTTCCTTTCACTGATTCCCTCTCTCTTTTGCCCTGACTCTGATTTGCATTATTTACTCTCTTGAGGGTCTTCTCAATTCTCATATTTCCTCCCTTCAATTTTAGTTCTTAGGTTAGATGACTTTAAGTATCACTGCATAATAATTTTGATAAATGCGATGTACTGTGCGTGCACACACTTCTTATATGAAAGCTTAATAAAGCAAAAAGAATGCAATGCAAAATAACAATTTTCTTTTACGCCATCATTTTGTTTTTTTTATTCCAGTTCAAATTAGAATTTTACGTTTTATTTCCTTTTAGTCCCATACCTATTTTTTCAAATTTTGATTACACGTCTACCTTTTAAAAATGTTTCATTCTTGGCTCAAAAATGTCAATCCTCATAGTTTGCCTCAAAATATGTTTAATACCAATATTAAATGTCATCTCACTTGTTACTGAATTTATATTCCTTAGGTTTTCTATCCAGTTGATATGTTTTCAATATTATTTTATCCCAAAATCGTTTTAATTTAACTATGAATTTAAAAAACAATTTAGTTATTTTTAAATTATTTTTTGTATGCCAATTGAATCCTGATATTTAGTTCTATTCCTAATTCTCTTTATAATCGAAAGTACACCATTTTGTAATCCTATCTCTAGTGCTGCTTGTTTATCAAAACGGATTACAAATAAGATATGAATTCTATTTTCTCAGACATATTCATCATATGAAATTCTGAAAATATGATCTGTTTTTAATGAGAACAGGCCTATATATTGTTGTTAGCCAAACACTGTTTTGTTCAGCTTTCGGTTTTTGTTTCTGAAGGTTATTTTTATCAATGTGGGAAACTCGTTTTTATATTTATACCATACTATCCTGTTGGCCAATTGCCCGTCAGTAATGTTTTGATGTTGCATCAAATTATGATTTTTCTAGCATTAGTGACCAAAAATACTAGCTATTCTTAAAGGCCAAGAAGCTATTATCTCATAGAAATATTCTTTATTTTCATCGCCCAGTACCACATTTCAACAATACACAACATCTAGAATGGAATGTGGGACATTATATAAATAGTATCTTGCAATGAATAGCAAACAGGTATATTCTGCACTTCAAAGACAGCCAAAACTTGAAGAAACTTCTTGAGATCCAGATCCAGGACCTCCTGGAGTTGATGAACTGATTAAATGGCTAAACAGAAAAAAAGAGACAGTTACATACTAGTAATAACAGATCAAGCATGCAGCATATACATAGGACGAATCAGAGTAAACAGCTAGTAAGCAAAACCCCAATAAACCACCTTCACAGGCCAAGTACAAGGTGGGTTGCAGAGGTGGAGTAATAATAGTCTTCTGGTTTTTAATAAAATCTATTTTTTTTCCACACAATAAAGCTGTTATTTTATGGCAAGCCCTTGGACCTGTGCCATCTCATCATGTAGCATATTGGGTGTAGTGACCTCATGTGTATGTTTAGGGTCTACTCGTTTCCTCTAGGTTGTGGGAGGAGAGGGCTTGTGGTTAGGTCTGGGAGGCCTGTATAACTATGTTTCTGTTGTCTTTGGGGCAATGCCTCATGAGCAGATTGGGATGGTTAGGTTACAGTCTCCCCTTTGGATTGGTTATGGTAGTCGGGGGTTGATCCAGGGACCTGTGGGTGTGCGGTGGTCCAGTGTCTCTGTGTTGCAGAATACTTTCACTAAGAAGGCTTTGGGAATGCAGTCAAGCACTTTTTGTTTGGTCTGTCCTGCTTAATTGCCCAGCGGGTTCTATTTTGGGCATGGGATGGTTCATTTCATCCATTCTGTTCTTGCCTTCTGGCATGGAAAATGTATGGCGGGCATCTATCACAGGTTTTACTTGGTGAAGTGAATTCCAGGAGAGTAAATGTTGCTTTGGATCTGTTTTTAAGAAGTGGCTGTGTGTCACATTGATCACCAATCAGCTGCATGTTTATGTATTACGATGCAGCTGGATGCCACATGGACCACTGCAATTGGTATGCAGCAAGGTTTTTTTAGAGGATGTGGCGGTAAACCCCATGGATCACCGACAGCGGAGTGCTGCATGATTCTGTTTAGTGGTGGTTATGGTTGGTCATGGTTGCAGTGGAATGCTGCAAGGGTTAAGCATGGTTCGTTCAGTTTCAGGATGCAGCTGTTAGACAAATCGATCACTGGCCACAGTGTGCTGCATGGTTCTCAATTAGGATGCAGGAGCATGCTACATGGATCTCTGGCAGTGGCATGGTTCTGTTTAGGATGATTGTGGTTGATCAAGGTTGCAGTGGAGCACTGCAAGTAGTTCTTTTTTAGTGATGGTTGTGGTTGGACATGGTGGGATATTTAGGTGTTTTTTTATTTGCAGTGGTGGGTGTATTGTAGGCAGTTCATCTCGCTAGTTGCACCACACTTTGCGCTGTGTCTATTTTCCCCACAATTTGTGCAGTTGCTTTGTCTCTGGTCGCTTTGTTTCACTAATGCGTGGCAGTTGTTTTTTATTTGTTGTCCTTTCTGTCTGCTTAGGCTTCTGACTGCATGCAGTTTTGGGGGTGCCTTGGGTTCTTTCCTGGTATGTGAAGGTTCTCTTTTTCTTTCCGATTAATTGGTGGCTACTTGTGAGCTGTGGCGGCGGCTTCTTTGCATTTTGGGTCAGAAGATAGGATGTTTTCAAGCTGGTCAAGTTCTTCCTGATGCTGTCATGAAGCTTGGGTTGTGTTTGGTGTCCCTGGTGAACACTGTCATTTTCATCTGTGTTCTGTGCTCATTGTGTTTTGTGGCAGCTTGTTTCCCCTGTTGCTGAGTGTTTGTTTTATCTCTCCCTGGAGTTTCGTGGTATTGATGGTATAACGGGGGTCCGGGAGGGAGGTGTTGGAGTCTGATGTTCTGGCTGTGAGGCTGAAGCATCCAGGGCCTGTGATGTCCCAGTGGAACTCTGTCTTGGAATGCTTCTGTATGAGCTGAATGAATGTTGCATTGGTGACCGACCTGGATGAGGTTGGGCGTGGTTGGGTCATTGGTTGTTGCAGTTGTCTCCATGGCTCATTTATGGCCATAACAAGTATATTGACCTCATATGTTACTGGTGTACCAGGAGACAATAAAGAAACTCTTACATACTTTATATCAGCCATCTTTCCTGCATCTCATAATACTGCCATCTCATGGACACTGGTATGAGCTGGTAAAAGACTCCAATATGTCTTTCACACTCACCCAAGATCCGGAAGTATATTTATTAAACCACTTTGAAGTTTTGTAATGCACCATAATTGTGGTGCTAACACTTTGAAGAGCAGAGAAAGGAAACAATGGATGTCATATCACAATGCAAAAGACCACATTTGTGGATGAGAAAAAAAAAAATAGCTAAACGGGTGAAAATAACCTGTGGATAATGGCAGCATAGAGAGTAACAACACTTGACATAATGGGCCATGAGATGAAATAGGGACAATAAGGCCAGGACCTAGTGAGCTCGGGACAGGTGGAGGCAGCATCTAATAAGATGAAAACAGAAGTCAAGCTTTGAGTTCCCAGCTCAGATCTGGGATCCAGTGGAAGACTGTCAAGTGCCCAGACCCAAAGGCTGCAAGAGAACAGCCGCTGTGTCAATCCCTTCAGAACTTTGGGGGAACTGGCTAAGTGAGGCATACCTCAAGCTCCTGGAGCGGTTATGACATTTGATGATGGCTGAGAAGTAGCCCGATGCTTTTGTTGAAAAGGTTCTTGCAGATTATCCTTTTTCCACTGTGAGTCATCTCAAACCTTGTAAAGATGGCGTTATGAGGATACTGGGTTTGATGGTAAAAATGAATCAAACCGCTTGATTTTTGAGCAGTTGCAGCTGGTGGGTAGAATCACTGTTGAGGACCGTGTAGACTGAGTAACAATACTGTAACCTGGAATCCACCAGGGCTTGCGCAAGCTCGATATTTTGGGGGGTATTTTAAGGCAGGGAATATCCTTTTCAGCGTATGCAGTTGGAAGTGCATCTTTTGGGCAGTTAGGTAAATGTGAGGGATGAAGGGCATGTTAAGGTTAAATAGAATGCCCACTGCCTTGTTTCATCGGGAGCCCCCCGCACCACCTGATGAAACAAGCCATTTGAAAGGAAGAGAGAATGGTTTGGGTAGAGCAAGGCGGATCATTCCACTGTTGGCAGGGTTCAAGACACACTTATCAATTCCCCAGTCTTGAAGTCTTTGGAGGAATGTGGAAATCCGTTCATTAGCCGTGCTTTTGGAAGGGGCCTCCAGGAGCAGTTTGGAATCATCTCCCTAGATCTGAAAGGAGTGGGGAGCGATTGGCCAGGGGACTACCATACACATTAAAGCGACAAGGAGAGAAAATGGAGCCACGAGGAACAGCACAGGGTAGCAGGCTGATGGGGGAGGAGAGATCTCCAGTCGTTACATGGCATGTATGCTCCTGGAGAGCTTGGGTGATCCAATTAAGAGCAGAGCTTTCCTGGCCAGTAGTGGTGAGGAGTCCTCTGATGAGCCGGTGGGCATGATTCAAAGTGTCTAACACGGCTGAAACCTTCAGACAAATAACAGCTCTACCAGACCCCTATCTATAGCACCCAGTTGCCCAACTATGAATTGTTGTTGATCAAATGTGCGCAAATCCCGAGGAGTGTTGGAATGACATAGAAGATGTAATGTTTGAAGCTCTCAAGGTGAGGGATTATATCCAAAAATCCAAAACAAATATTTCCTCAAAACATATTTCCTCAAAACATCATTGGCACTTTTTTTCGAGTACCCTTGTTCTCTGGGCACCATAAATACAACAGGTGTAACATTACAACAAGTCCAACAAAGGTGTCTCCTAGCCCCCTCCTCTCTCTCCTGGGTGCATCCTCTACCCTTCTGTTACATGTCTCCCCTGTTGGGAGACATGGTATCTTCCCGGGTGTTTGTCTTGGTCAAGTGGGGAACCACGTGACCAAGTTAATAAAGAGAACGAGCCGCTTCCGGCTCGTCAGTCGAGACCCAACTGACTCCGCGTGCGTGTGTGTGTTTGGGGGCACCATGCGGGTGCCCCACCACGTGTGCTGGGCCCAAGGATGGGGCCCAGCTCCAGGACGGTGCCCCTGCCGGGCAACGCCGTCCCTGTGTGTCGCCCTGGCCCTGTGAGTCGGGCCAGGATGGCAACCCCGGCCTGGGTGCCCCCAGAGCCGGGGCCGCAGTAAGCCGGTTGCCATCCACCCGATGTGTGGAGCTCCGGTGTCCACGGAGCCGGTGGAATGAACCCCCACCCCTTGTACCTGCAGCGTGAGCGCTGCCCATGTGTGCCTGGTCGGCTGCCACCCGACCATAACATGGGTCTGCCCGGTGGACCGGAGCAGCCCCCAACAATGGCGACGAGGCGAGGGGCCCCGCGTGCCCCGAAGATGATATGGTGCGGGCCCATCTCCATCTGGGCCCACGATGTGGAGGAGCGGAGGCTGTTTTCCCCCGTATCCCTGTGGGGGAGAGAAGTTTCTGCGGTGTCGGCCACAGAGGGGGTGCTGCCCCTCCCCCACCCGCAAGCCGCGAAAGGGAGGAGCGGCAAATATAGGATGGCGGCCCGACACCAACGGGGCCTGCGGAGGAGTGATGGTTCCTGCCCGCTGCCCCCGGTCTTGTGGGGGAGGGATGATTTGCGGCGTCAGCCGCATGAGGAAGTGATGCGGGCCCATCCCCAACTGGGCCCGCATAGGTGCTGCCCGCCTGCACGAAGGAGGTGGTTGGCCCCCCCATCACCTCCAAGGAGAGTCGCCCGCGGTGTCGGCCGCAAGAGGCAGAGGCACTGCCCCTCCCCCCCACCCGGAAGCCGCGGAGACAAGGAGCGGCCAACTTCGCCACAGGAAAAACAACGATGCGGGCCCAAACCAACTGGGCCCACAAGGCAATGAGGAGCCGCTCCCCACCTGTGGAGGAGGAGGAGGGAAATGAGGGGCCGCGGAACAGCTGAGGTGGCCCCAACAGAGGAGCGGCACCGGCACCGGCCGCGGCACGGGGTTGGGGCAGGGGCCGCGGAACAGCTGACGCGGCCCCCAACGGAAGGCGGGCCCATCATCAGCTGGGCTCGCGAGAAAAAAAAAATGTGTTGCAGGCCCGAATCCAACAGGGCCTGCAAAAGGAACAAAGGAGGCGGGCCCAGCACCAGCTGGGCTCGCGAGCACAATAGAGTGCTCGCCCCGAGGAGCGGGCAGAGAGCTGCCTACTCCCCTCCCCCAACCGCGACATGAAGGTGATCCTGCACTCCCCCCTCCCTAATTGAAGTCGGGCCCACATCCATCGGGGCCCAAAAGATGGGAGGAAGCCCGCGGCAGCCCCCACATGCCCAGGGCATGCCAAGGCAGAAAAATGAAAAAGGGGGAAATCTGCCCCGCGCCCACGCGCTCGCCTCAACAAAAGGAGGCATGCTGGCGGCCCGAGCTGCCGCAAGAAACATGGCGGCCCAGCCGCAACGGACAACTGTTGCCATGTCTGGCGAAGATGGGGAGAGGAAGGATGGCGTTGCTGCCTACCCCCAGAAGCCTACTCCTGCAGGCCACAAGACATGCCCGGCCCACCAGCGGAAGTGTTCCACAACAGGAGGCGGGCCCATTACCACCTGGCCCCGCATGGAAAATTTGCACCGGAGCGGTGCCAGCCCTGTGGCTGGCTGCCCCCTTTTTACCCCACTGAGACATGGAAGAGCGGGTCGTTGCCCGCGGTGGTGGTGGGGAGGTGCATGCCTCCAGAGGAAAAGAGCGGCGGATGCCGCGAAAGGAGGGGGATCTGCCCACACTGCGGGCGGGCCGAACTTTTCAACTGGGCCCGCGGCGGAGGAAATAAAAAACTGGGATGCCGGCCAACATTCAACTGGCCCTTATAACAGCATGGAAATGAGGGCAGCAGGCATGGGGGAGGTGTGTGAAGTGGCCTGTTGTTCATCACCGGTGTCTGGCAGTGGGTTTCCCCAATACAAGTGGACCTTGGCCGATGTGGCCCCTGGGCCTCCCCAGGTGCGGCTTTGCCGGTTTTGATAATCATGGTGTGACTGTCCTAAAGTAGACTTTGGTGAGGACGCAAGCTGGTTTCCTGCGACTCCACAAGTGTGTAAGATGGACACCATCATTGACATCCCCATGAAGACTGTGAGCCGGCAGACACGGACTTGCTTAAAATGGCCCAGTTAGTGGGCACTGTAATGTGGTGCACACCCGTACACATGGAGTGCTTTATGGTGTGCCAGTAGTTCTCAGTGGTGCATTTTAGTGACATGAGAGCCACTCACCCAGGTTAATAAAGGGTGTGTAAAGTAGTAGAGTGGCTCAAGTAGTAGTAGTGGTGGTTATGTTGGGACTTTGGGATTTTTGTTTTATTGTCATGAAAAAGGAGGAGTGTTACATGTCTCCCCTGTTGGGAGACATGGTATCTTCCTGGGTGTTTGTCTTGGTCACGTGGGGAACCACGTGACCAAGTTAATAAAGAGAACGAGCTGCTTCCGGCTCGTCAGTCGAGACCCAACTGACTCCGCGTGTGTATGTGTGTTTGGGGGCACCATGCGGGTGCCCCACCACGTGTGCTGGGCCCAAGGATGGGGCCCAGCTCCAGGACGGTGCCCCTGCCGGGCAACGCCGTCCGGACGGTGCCCCTGCCGGGCAACGCCGTCCCTGTGTGTCACCCTGGCCCTGTGAGTCGGGCCAGGATGGCGACCCCGGCCTGGGTGCCCCCAGAGCCGGGGCCGCGGTAAGCCGGTTGCCATCCGGCCCATGTGTGGAGCTCCGGTGTCCCCGGAGCCGGTGGGATGAACCCCCACCCCTTGTACCTGCAGCGTGAGCGCTGCCCATGTGTGCCTGGTTGGCTGCCATCCGACCATTACATGGGTCTGCCCGGTGGACCGGAGCAGCCCCCAACACCTTCTACTTTAGAAATAATGTAGAATCTACAAGTGCAAAACGTATGCCTGGAAAGACAATTACACCTTTGTAAGGACCACACAACCTTATCACGATCCATCCATAATAGTCCAATAGGAGTGCTCGCTTTTCTCCAGGAAAGGGACAGCTTCTGGGCTCTGCTTGGAAGGATACATTGAGAGACAAAAGGGAAGGGAGCATTCTTTGTAGAAAATACAGGACCCTCATCTCTGGAGGAGTGAATGACTTAGTAGAGCCTGACATCTTTCCCTGATTGAGGAGTTAGCGTTTCTCTGTAGGGGTGTGCTTCTGGCTTTAGAAGAATTAGATTACTTGGTTCAATCAGCACATCAAACAGTAATAGACCACCAGGACTGTTGTTGACAATAATTGTGAAACGCACTTCATTAATAGTGTGCTTGCTACATAACCTTTTTTAGTATTCTATTTTGCAAGCATCCCCTTGCAAGCATGCCCTGGCAAGCATGGTCTTGCAAGCGTGCCCTTCCAAGCTTGTGTATGGCTCATCCCTTTAAGTGGGCCCTTGGCCAAACAGAAAATACATCTAACCAGGTCCGTGTCAACATTGGGGGCCGGATTCATGGAATCTTTTGCACGGTTCAAAGTGACTTTGCACTGCTGAAAAGTGACTTTGCACTGCCGACACAAACCCTGATTCATGAAACTGTGCAAAGTGTACTTTTGCAGGGCAAAGTCAATGCGAAGTTAATTTTGTACTGCAAAAAGGACTTTGCGCTGCAAAAATAAACTTTGCACAGTTCCACGAATCAGGGTTTGTGTCGGCAGTGCAAAGTCACTTTGCACCGGGCAAAGTATTCCATGAATCGGCCCCTTGGTGCCACACATACCTTGCCCTTTGCTCTCTGCCACATCCCTAGATAGTGCTTAAAGGATCCTGACAAGTCATCTCGGTCTGCAGGGGCTCAATCTTCAGAGGCACGTGACTGGGGCCAATGAGGATGATGAGTCCCAGTGCAGATAGGGGCGCCCCTTGTGGAGAGCTTGTGTGAGTCCCAAACTCTTTGCTGTCAGTATCAGCTAAAAACGTAACGCCCATCCTTGTCTTTCTCATTCAACGGGACCAAGGGGTTCTTTCAACAGTATATCCTCCTGGGTGGAAAGTCCAGGTGTGCCCCAGCAAATACACGTGTGACCTCCTGATGCAGAAAGAGGAGGGGTCGTGTCTAGCCCAGGTCAGCATGGCTTGCTTTCACTAGAGATCCATTCTGGTTTGCAAACGGAATGCTGGCATGCTTGATCTGATTCTCTGGGCGAGGTGGGTGGGAGCATTGCCATCCTTAGAACCCTCCAGCATGATCCAACAGAACGGGGGAGGTAAGTCCTAGAGAGTCAATGATGGGGGACCCCGGGGCTGGTAACACTTCTAAAGCTGTTGCAGTTTCGCCATCCCTGAGGATGAGAGTCTTACAATTCAGAGTCACAAATCGTTCTTTAGCTAATGTTATGCAATTCTATTATTATTTTATTTGGCTATGATCTTTGTTTATCAGACTTTCAATACAATCATATAGGCGACCCAGTAGCCAAAGGTGTTCGAGATCCTACAATGCCAAACAACCAGTACTATGACACTGCCCATCCATGAGGGTCAGTGGTCATGATTATGCTCGCTCTGTCATACCAGGGGAGAACATGCTCAATTGCACACATGATCATGGCTGTGCAGTCCTCTCCTGGCTACTGATAACCTCACTCACAACTGTTGTTCTTTCCTGCACACATCACATGCTGCCAGTTGATTGCAAAAAGGGGAGCTGCCCATGCCTGGTGCACCACGTACCCCAAAAATGATTGTGCCAATATGGCGCTCCCTACCCACAACATCATTATGCGCCATCTGTCACCACACACGTGGATCCATGTATGACCTTGTATCTGCAGGAAGCCAAAACACTTCTCCATGTGATAACAGCATTGGAATCCTATACTGAAAATGAACCTGCAGAGAAGCCGAGAAGGGGCTGGCCCTCTGCAACTGATCACAGTCCTCAGGAAACAACGTCGACTGCTGAGAGCTTAGACCACATAAGCATGGTATGACGACTGGCGCTCGGCGCCATTGGTCCTTAAGTGGTCTTTCACTACCCCTAGGAGCCAATCATATCAGCACTTAATAAAAGACCTTACAATAATAAATAATGAAAACACTTGCAGCACATAGGCACAAGGCATTCCCCCTTTGTGAATTACGTGTTACTGCTGCATGCACAAATGACTACTATTTCAGTGTATTGTTGAGGGGGCCTCAGGCCCCCCCTCAGCATATCCCCAAGATGACGGATGCCATCCACTGAAGCAGCCCCACAGACCATAACCGGATGACATCACCAAAGTAACTATGAAGAGGCGACATGGCTGAACACACCTGCAGAGACATTGGCAAGGTGCAAAAGAACACACATGAACCGCTTGCTGAAACTTAAAAACAATTACCATGAACAGCCATGAAAATAAAATGGAAACCACCGCTGCATTGAAATGAATTGGGCAGTATCTAGATTTGACGCGAGGGAGTCATTGTATCCCTGCTAAGAGACACCACACTTGCTGGAGGACTTGTGCTTATTTGTAGAAATGCTTTGGTGGGCAAAATGATAAGGTCTGCAGGATCCAGGGTGGAGCGCGTGGCTCTCCTCAGGTAGAGTCACTTTGTGATGCACATCAGAGTGAAAATCCCTTGCTTAAGTCTGTACGGTTTTGTAGATTTGGGTCTTCTGTGTTCAGTCATAAAATGGCAACTGTTGGCTCACTATGGACCTCAGCATGCCTTCCATGCACATATCTATTTTTTATAGACGCTGCTTGATGACTAAACTTCATGTGAACAGCATATGTAATGTTATATTATGTTACAAAGCTTTTATCCTGCACTAAATAGGTGTGGACTCAGCAGCCCATTATTTTGAATCATGGATCCTGCTGAGGTCTTTCTTCTGGAGAAGCTGTGCTAACCTTTGTGTTTCCTGCATGCTACAGATATTGAGAGGGCTGCTTGAGTGCTGGTAAAGTTACATTGACTAGATAAAGTACCTTTATTTAGTTGGGCAAACTCAAAGTGGTATAGTCATGCAGTGACCTGTCATTTCACCCTTTTCCAAAGGGGCACTTGAGTTCCTGGCAGAACTCTGCAGCGACACCGGTACTGTTTCCCTCTTGGTCACATTTAATATGTTGTTTTATAGGTTGAATGATTATCAGGACAAAATGCTTGTCTACTGTTGTGTCTTTGTAGGAATAGCTCAAGAAACATTTGGCCCACAACACCTCAGTGGTGATTATCCACCCTTAAGTGCCATGCCAATAGTGCAATCATCTGTAGGATGCTGCTGTGTTCATTAGGTGATTTGGTGTGTTCTCGGAACTTGCCAATCATCAACAGCCCAGTACCCATCAAAGTTTACACCAAAACACCCATCCCTCACGTCTGCCTTTGTGTTGCATGAAAGATTATTTATTACCCAACTTCTGAACCCCTCAATAGGACATTTGACATCATCCCATTATGGAAGAGTGTCAGAAACACCTTTCATGGTGCACTCCAAGAGGTCAGTGGGCCTCATTACAACTGAGGCGGAATGGGTTAACGGGCTCCGCTAAAGGAGGTGGACCCGTTAAACCCGTTCCGCCTCATTACAAGCTCCCCTCGCGGGACCCGGTAAGTAACACCTGGTCAAACCAGGCGTCCTTACCGGGTCCCGCGAGGGGAAGAGGAAGCAAACAACGGGCCGCTCGTAATGGGCCCGTTGTTTGCACCCTCTCCCATTCCCATTGAGCCCTATGGGGGCTCGGATGGGAATGGGCAAGGTCCGGGCCCGGGTTCCTGGAGGGAGGAATTACCGGCCCCTCCGAACTCGGAATGGCCCGGGAATTCCCCATTCTGGGAACCCGGACACGGACCCGAAGTCGTAATGAGGTCCAGTGACTGACAACTGGAAACAAAATGGTAAACACATCCACTAACCCTAACCGCTACTATGTACCCTTACAGACTACACTGTGACATTTATGATTATGCAAATCAAGACGTCATTTATGATTATGCAAATCAAGACGTCACAATTTCCCACACACCTTGATCCTGGGCACTTAAAACAGCCCATGAAAACCAACCTTACCTCTCACATTACGCATGCTAAGCAGACTTTCCATGATTGCATAGCCCATTTCTTTAGACGTACAGAATTGCATGTGAGGGAGATCATTCTGACAACTACCAAACCAGGAACCACGAGATCCACCAAACACATCACTGTTATTCCCGCCTTCTCCAACCCATCCATTCACCCAGCAGTGCAGTGCCAAAGTGTGAACCATTTCAACTCTAACACTTCTCTTATAACAATAAAGGTCCATAGACCTATGTTATGTATTATGTGTATTTTATTTTGGCTACATTGGCTGCCAGTCAAAAAACGAATCACATTCAGACCATTATGCATAACACACAGAACAATCCACGGGCCAATGCACAGAATTCTTACAAAAGAAAATAACCATTTACCAGCCCAGCGGAACACAGCAACGACATCCACCTGGAAACTAAACAATAGACAAGGAAAAAACTTGGTGTATCAGCATCCTCTTACCTAGCCACACAAATGTGGAACTCCCTCACAAGGGAAATACGAAACATGAAGTGCCCTGAAATGCAATTGCAGGATGGCTGAAAGGAAGTGGAGGGCTTCAGGCGCATCCTCTGACAAACTGGCCTGCCTCCTGCTCCAAAGGCAACACAGACTCTCTGTCCTGCCCAAGAAGAGAGCCCACATTCAAGCCTGTGTCCTCTGTGGCCTCGAACAAGGCCAAACTCTTCAAAATCTGCAAGGAACTGGCCAATCCCGCTGCAGTCTCTACCTCTCATGTCCCCCCCCAGACCCTTTGAATGGTTCTGGCCTCTCACTTCACCTCTAAAAATCCTGTCCTCTATCTCCTCTTCCTCTTCCTCTCCTTCTTCCTTTCTCTCGGCCCCCTTTGGCCAACTCTCCCTCCCATCCTCCTTTCTCCTCTTTCTCTCTGACAACACGTGACAAGGTTTCTAGACAGGTCTGATCAATTAAACTTTCCTCCAAACAGGTGCTCCCCTGCTCCTCCAAATCCATAAAGAACCATACTGAGACCCTTGCTCCAGCCTTGACTGATTTCTGTAATCACTCGTTCGCCACTGGTACTTTCCCCTCTCCCCTTAAGCACTCCCTTGTACACCCCCTCCTCAAGAAGCCATCTGCTTATCCTACCTGTCTGGCGAACTATTGCCTGATCTCTATCACCCCTTTCCTGGCCATTCCTGACTTGCTATCCACAATTCAGGAGTAGTGCAACTCCAATGATCTCTGCTTTAATGCCAGTAAGACGAAGATCCTTCTCATTGGGACCCCTGCTCACACTTTCCCTCGCTCGGTCTGGCCACCCTCCTTGGGCCCTCTATCCTCGCCTTCCAGTGAGGCAAGAAACCTTGGTGTCATCTTCGACTCCACTCTCTCTTTCTCTCCTCACATCTCGGACGTCGCCAAGATGTCTCATTACCAGCTTCACATCCTTAGAGGGACTCTTCCCTTCCTCACCTTCCCCCAGAGGCTCACTGTCTTCAGAGCCCTGGTTCTCTCTAGGCTGGACTACTGCAACAACCTCTTTCTCAATCTGCCTTCCCCTTCTCTCCGCCCTTTGCAACTAATCCAGAACAGGACTGCAAGACTTATCCTTGGCCTCAAGCCCAGGGACCATATGTCTCCAGCCCTGAAATCAACCCACTGGCTCCCGGTGGCTGCAAGGATCACGTTCAAGACCCTTTGCATTGTCCACAAGGCTTTCTGGGGCCTGGGGCCCCACTACATCCAAATCTCTCTTTTTAAATTCCTTCCTTCTCAAGCCACTCGCTCAGCTACCTCCAACTCTCTAAGGGTTAGACACTTCTCCAGGCAGAGAGTGGGGGGTAGATCTCTCTCCTCCACAGGTGCCTCCCTCTGGAATGGCCACCCTACCCCTCTCAAACTTGAGCCGGACCACCTGAAGTTCCGGGAGCAGCTCAAAACTTTCCTTTCTCCTCTGCTTTCTCGCTCTCCCTCCCCTGCTGACCTTCTTGACCTACCTGTCTGCTTCACCAACTGGTTGCTTGGCTACCCTCTGAGTCTCACTGGGTACTGTAAGGAACTCATGGTGGCAACAGTAAAGACAGACACAAGTGATCACAGATCAAGGGTGTTAATTAAACTGCAAATGCAGGGTGGAAAAACGCTGAATCTAAACCAAAATCTGAGATGGGAGCAAGCTCTACCATCAAATGAAAAATAAGGCAGTCCTTGTGGTGTTGTGTCAAAATAAAAGGGCCTATACTAAAGAAAAACCTATTACCAATTCCTTACAACTAATTACAGAAAGAGTGTGGGATAGGGTTTCGATAAAGGAAGAAGAGTTCCAAATAATAAGTCAAGATGTGAATGCAAGTGGCTTCCCTTCACCACGTTTTTAGCACGGGACAAGGAGGGACCTTGGAGCACAGCACACACTCGAGCTTTCCCAACACGAGCTGACAGTTCCGTTCCAGTTATCAAGTTCTTCGATGTTTAAGTATCGTTTCAATAAAAAGTCTCTTGCCTTCAAGGGCCTGATGTATTCAACAAACAAACAAAATATTCCTTTGCAAAATGACTTTGGGTGAGGACTTTTCACCCCTGGATCTCACTCGACCGGGCTCGGACCCGCTTGACAAGGGGGACCATTCACTTCCCCTGGTCTTCCAATGCTTCTTACTTTCACGAGTCTTAATGTCTTTTTAAACAGTTCTTCAGGCTTCGCCCTTGTTTGTCGGCTTCCCACTGCCGGGTTCACTTTCGCCAACTTTTACAGACAGTTCACTGTGGACACCCTCTGGTCGGGTTTACTTCGATCCACACACTATTCTGGTTGTCGGCTTCCCTCTGCCGGGTTCACTCTCGCCTACTTCTACCAAATAGTTCACTATGGGACTTTAGACTTCGCCCTGTCTCATTAGCATCCCTCTGCCGGGTTCACTTTTGCCAACTTTTTTTTTTTTTCATTCTTTTTATTGTTCAACATCAGTGGTCTCGACAGTTAAAACAACTCTCCCCCTCCAATTCACACAAATCGACAAACAGAAAAAGACATTTACAACCGACATTATACAGCTTCATCGTTGTCTGAGAACAAATCACATAGATACATACAGAAGGGACCCCATATGTCCTTAGGCTGGTTTGCCCCCTCACACTCGTTGACATATGTCAGTTCGCGAAGGAAAGTGGCCATGTTTGGCGGTGTGGACATTTTCCAGGTTTGCAGGATACATTTCTTCGCCACTGCGCATGCTACATTCAATAGTCTCCTGGTTTTCTCCGAGCACTTGCCAATGTCTCCAAACAAGTATTTGTGGGGGGTTAATTGCGGGGGTATCTGCGTGATATCAGCCAATAGCTCAGCCACCTCCCCCCAGAATTTCAGAACGGCAGGGCACTCCCAGTACATCTGAAAGGAGCCCGCAGACTGAGACTCGCATTTGGGGCACTCCCCTCCATGCTCCGCACCAAATTTTGCCAGTTTAGCCGGCGTGTAATGCAACCTGTTCAAGAGTTTAAACTGTATCAAGCGTAGACCCGCATTTAATGAAACTTTTTTCGTCAGTGCACAATATCTGCTCCACTTATTTTCCGGGATGGGCATTTGTAGGCCCGTTTTCCATTTGTCCTTGACCTGGTTTATTGTAGGGGTGTGGGTTTGCACTGCTGTATACAATTTAGAGATACCCAGCCCGGCATTCATGGTGATGAGCTGCGTGCAGGGGTGTTGGGGAGGTTCATCTGGGAACATTGGCCATCTCTTCTGAAACGCGGCCCTTACCCTATAATATTGCAATATTTTAAGTGGTACACCCCCCGTTGCTCTCACAAAGTCTTCTTTAGTTGCAAATTTGCCATCTATATACATGTCGCCCACCCTCATCTCCATGTGTGGGTCCCAGACCTCCTGAATGCCCACATTGGACATGGGGGGAATACCTGAAAAGTTCCACAGGGGAACCTCCGAGTTATATGGTGTCTCCAACTTTAGCCTGTTAAACAATGCGCCCCAAGCACGGACCGTGCAGCTGACCGGGTCATAGTCACAAGTGTCCCTGTGTCTTGTAGTAAATATGACTGATCTAATGTCCACTGGGGATGTAGTTTGTGCCTCCACCCACGTATGTGGTATTTCCCCAGAGTCCTCATACCAATACTTCGCAAATTGCGCCTGGGCGACCAGATAATAAAGCTCAAAGTCTGGAGCAGCCATACCTCCAGTATCATAGGGTTCTGTCATTTTTTCCCAGCCAATTCTCGCTGCCTTACCATTCCATATGAAGCTTACTATTAACGACCGTAGCTTAGTAAAAAAGTCTCTGCCCAGATTGATCCCGGGAGGAGTGCAGCTGCCGTTGCCCTTGACGTCAAAAAAGCGTTCGACTCTGTGTCCTGGAAATATCTCTTTAGTGTATTGGAGACACTTCTCCGAGATGTTGGTGCACACTCTGGCTCCTGGAGCGGTATAAAGCAGTCGAACATACCCAATGAAAGTAGGTCCCGCCCCAAATGTCTCCAATACACTAAAGAGATATTTCCAGGACACAGAGTCGAACGCTTTTTCAGCGTCAAGGGCAACGGCAGCTGCACTCCTCCCGGGATCAATCTGGGCCATTATACCAAATAATCTACGGAGGTTCAATGCAGTGGATCGCAGGGGAATGAACCCGTTCTGATCAGGATGGACCAATGTCGAGACCAATGGTGCCATTCGGTTCGCCAGAACCTTGGCATCGACATTGATAAGTGATAAGGGCCTGTATGATGACATGTCGCTAGGTAGGCGTCAGGGTTTAGGTAATACAGTTATGATGGCCTCCCTCATTGTCGGGGGTTGTATGCCTCCCTCTAGGGCTTCCTCCCAGGTCCCCAGTAGCACGGGAGTTAGCTCCTTGCGGAACTCCTTATAAAATTCGGCCCCCAGCCCATCGGAACCCGGTGCTTTGCCTGACGCCAGCCTCATGATTGCCTCTTCCATTTCTTCCACAGTGATTGGTTGATCTAGGGCCAAACTGTTTTCAAGTGGGAGTTTTGGGAGCCCTAACAATGTTAAGTATACCATTATCTCAGTGGTCGTTTTGCTATCTCTGTTGGAATACAGTGTTTGATAAAATTGGGCAAACTCACCGTTTATATCCACCTCGCTTGTTTTGCCCTCGCCATTCACACCTTGAATACCAGTATTAGGTTGTGGCTGTCGCTCCTGCTTAATTAAATTGGCCAGTGTTCTACCCTCCTTGTTTCCCTCGCCATACCTGCGTGCTCTGGACGGGGCTGCATTTTTGCCAACTTTTAACAAATAGTTCACTATGGGACTTCAGACTTCATCCCTTCTCGTTAGCATCCCTTCGGCGGGTTCACTCTTGCCAACTTTAAACAAACACACTGTTCATATACTGATTTCACCATGCAGGATTCATTTTTCTCAGCTTCACAATCATCTGTCAGTCAAAGACTTTCAATGGTACAGAGGATTTTACAAGACCCCTGTATGCCCACTTTGACCTTTGTTTGCAGGGCCTTCTGGTTATGGTAGTCTCTACCATTGGGTAATCACCCAGAGTTTCCTACGTGAACACCCACATGGTGCCGGACAACCCTGTTGCTGGTTTTCCCCCTCTTTCTCAATAGTTCCTTTAAACCTTTCAAAGTTCAATTTTAGCTGCTTGCTACTTTTTGTTCAACACAGTTTGGTTTCTTATTGACTATACCCACAACTCACCGGCTGTGATGAAATGCTTGGCTTTCTTCTCATTCGAGTCAAGGTTGGTACCACGGAGACCAGCGTCTGTCTCTGGCTTGGTTATCAGCGGAGGAGGGTCTCGTGTACCATTGACATCTGCTGCAACACACGCTGACCTCTGTTCGCGGTCTTATGTTTCCATCTGTAGAGGTTTCACTGGTCTTGATCGGAAAGGGCAAGGACACTTCTCTCGTCACCCTCTCGGTATTCACCGTCTTTCGCCTTCTCTTGAACTGCCGTGCTGAGTTAGCCCTCACGTTGTGCGGTCTGCCTTGCTCATCCTGTGCTCTCGTGCTCCACCTTTTATCCCTGTAGGGAAGGGAAAGGGCCGTCAGTTGTGTGTGACTTTGGTCAATTGCCTGACTTTTCCTGACCTGGAGCAGCCTACAAAAGCCTACACAAGCTTCCTGGACTTTACCCTCCTCACCTGGTACAATATTGATTCTACCCTTGGTTATTTCCCCAAGCACAACCCCAGGTTCCCCTACCAAGGTGATCCTCACTCGCTCGTCCACCCAAGGGTTGGGATCTGAGAGTGCCATCCCTTCCCTGGCCACCTGGATAAGGGACTCCCAAGGCCTACTTGGGAGAATAACCTCAGTTTTCTCACAGTACCAGGCTCTTTCTTGATCAGTCTCCCCTGCACTATCTCCAGGCCTACCATGCATTTTGGATTTGTAACTGTAACCTCTGCAGTCCCTTGCCTCCTGGATCTTACCCAGAGCCGTGCTGCCCTGGTTGCACTTACTCAGAGCATTTCTGCCCTTTTTGCCCTTCCCTCTCCTGTACCCCCCTTCCCCCTGCACTTCTTGTTCTCGCACTTGCACGATCTGAATGACACAAGGCTTAGTAAGATAGTTTGTCTTGACCACCATCTGTGATCCCTCCCTTGTCTTGTCGCACCTAGAAACACTTGTGTACAGGCGCGTTATAAATGACTTAGCATATCATATCATATATCATATCTGAAATTCAGGAACCCCCTAAAAACCTTGTTCTTCAACTCAAAAACAAATGAGCAACACCCACACTCCTCAGAATGAACACACAAATGGCAAGATGGAGGACTAGACTGAACCACGAGAAAGTGCAGGGAAGTGGTGAGACGTCTGAGTGGGAGGGAGACCCGGGTGCACCCGTTCCCATGGAGGGCCCTACCGGAGGCTAGGGAGGGAGATGGGGGAGACCTAGGTTGAGAACAAAAAGAACAAAGGGGTGGTGCACAACTCAATTTTTATTTTATGCTTGTTTTAATGTTTATATCATTTAACAATATTTGAAAGACTATTTCTGATTCACCTCATGATGCCATTTCTCTCTCTCTCACTCTCTCTCTCTCTCTCTCTCTCTCTCCATCTCCATCTCTCTCTCTCTGTCTCTCTCTCCATCTCCGTCTCTCTGTGTCTCCATCTCAAATAGATACAATGTACTCCAGGATAAACCAAACAAGGATCTGCGAGTTGGCAGATGAGGGAAAGAGGTGATGTGGAAATCAGACATTACCATAACCAGCTAAGGCTTATGGGAGGCCAGAACTAAAAAGATTGCATGAAATGTATGTCTTCCACTCTCCTTTCCCTGGCCCTAGGTTGTATCTTGTTGTCAAGTTGTTAACAGATGTCCCTCCAAATATAATCATGCATTGATGGGTCTCGCAAACACATCTCCACACGTGACCCTTTCTCTGGGGTATCCAAAAGTGGATGGCCATTATTTTGCTGTAGAGTAAAAAAAAAAAAAAATCTTTTTTGCCTGCCAGAAAATAATGAATTAACCAAATCCTGCTTCTTATTCCATACTTATATGATTTTAGGAATGCAGCAGCAGAACTCTGCCACCACGGCCAACCAAATGAGGCACCTTTTCCAGAGAAATTCCTGAAAAGGAAATGTGTCCGTGCAAAACAATAACTACAATAACTATAAAGAAATCTTCTTCTTGGTCCCCTCCCCCTCTGCTAGAAAGATTGTGACTGGCTCTGCCTTATCCCTAGAGTGGATCCTGAGAACTCAAAGTACAAGGAATGGGCAGTGGAACTGCAAAGGCTCGGAATGCAGCTATTCACCTCTGTCCGGGTGTGCATGACATTAAATACATTAAATACAAGCCTGCAGTATTTAAAAATGCGTCGATGATCTATGTCAGGAAGTTCCAGATGTAAGGTCGGTAAAAGGGAAGAGAAAGACCCTCTGGGCAAGGGAAACCACCAGCTACATGATGCAACCTCAGATGTGGTACTTGGCAGTTCCCACAGGGCCTCACCACATTCCCACCCTCCAGGTAGGAAGAGGCAATGGGAGAGGGGGGAGAAGAGTGACAGAGAGAGAGAGAGAGAGAAAGAGAGAGAGAAAGAGAGAGAGAGAGAGAGAGAGAGAGAGAGAGAGGAATCAGACGACCAATATGACAGGGCTGTCCAAGATCCTCAGTTGGGGAATCCCTGGGCCACCCATAACCTCTTAGAAGTCTAGGTGATCTGGGGTACCCCGTTATTGACCCCATTTGCCTGTGGCCCAGAGTATTAAAAGAGGTCCTGCAGCACATGTGGGATTTCGGAGGTGGACAGAGTGTGAGGCAGAGTGAAAGCGAGGGGTAGGGTGGTGGAAGGAGAAGAGTGCAAGAACAGGACTACAAAATAGGAGGAATAGATTAGAAAGGAGAGGGACAGAGAGCAGAAATAAGGGGGAGGGAGAGCATACTTTGGAGAAAAGAAGAGAGAAAAGGAAGACAAACACATACTAGCAGGGAAAAATCAGAAGGAAGGAGAAAGGGAAGAAAAACCAGGGGAGTAGGCGCCGTAAGGTAGTATAATTGAGGAGGAAAGGAAAGAAAGTGCCTAAGCAGGAGAAGGGTGAAGGCGGTCCTGAAATATAAGGTTCCTAGAAGCAATTCACCACATGGTCCCCAAAGAAGTGGCAGAGGTGAATGTCAACAAACATTCCTTCAGTTTGCATACTTAGGCCTTCAACAAAAGAGGGCCGCCTTTCACTCAATTCTACATTCTAGAATTTGGTGTCTGGCCATTTGAAGTTCAAAACACAACTGTTTATCAATTTATCACGCAGTTGTCTTGTTGGTCTCCCCAGCAAGAGATGGCAGGACAATAGAGTGTGCCATGGAAATGTAATTAGCGCCCATATTAGATCTACACATCATCTTCAAAGAGATGCAGGCACTAACTGGGTACAGCTGCCTGTAATTCCTTAGAAGCTGCAGGCGTCCAGGCACCAACCATCAGCTACAGATCCCTGGCACTTTGACCGTCTCTATTTTGATATCAGCCACTGTCTGCTGTGCTACTTCCCACAGTACACACTTTCTGATTGTAGAACCCCCATTATTCCCTGCTGCGTCTTTCCCCAGTGGCGCTCCTTGGTGAGCACTCTTCCTGCTTTCCTCCTCTTGTGCATTTTTTCTGTGTAACATCTTCACACACAAGTATTTTTCTGTGTCAAAATGAAAAAGGACTTTTGCCTTGTCTCCTGGCACCTGCATGTGTTGTGATAATGCAACATATACTAACAAAAAAGTGAAGGGTGGAAGGTTTTGGATAATTCTGAACTGCTGACACTTCTCTGGGCAACCTTCTACACCACTGTGTTTTAGCGCGTCTGCACCATTTCAAAAGGGACTCAGCCATATGCAAATCAGTCAGGTGCAGGCACCAATGGGAGCAGCCCCGCTCGAACTGCTAGGCCAGTTCCCCTCTGCACGGAAACACAAGCAACCCCAGACGTGTTTCGGCCTTGTTGTGATAACGCAACAGCCAGCTTTGTGTGTTTTTTTTGTTCTACTGTGAATCTCAATTTTACTTTTGCTTATCAAACACCAATCATTCGGTGCGTGAATTGGATAATGACGGTTACAACTTGGACGCTACTTTGCTCAGGATAATTATGTTGTGCTTTGTGCAGTTAAACCTTGTTGCTGCCCTCACAAGCAGTCATGAATACTAAATGTTTCATCCACTCACTCTTTTACATGTGCATAAGCAGTCTCGCATGGAGAGAACCTTTCTTTTAATTTCACAACCTGGGGGTACAACTGTCAAACTCTTGCTCCAGACCTAAATCAAAAACAGTAATATTCCTGAAATTATTACATCAAAGTTTCCCATGAAATGTCTCCCTTTTGACTTACCAGTCACCCTGCCACCTGCAACCCTTCTTTGAATAAATATCCTCTTTGCACTGGATTATGAATCAGGTCCTCTTTATCGGTTTACCTTAATCCTCTATGAATAAACTCAAAAGCATACATAATATAGTGGCTCTGTTATGCTTAACCCCCAAACCACACAGCCATGGTACACACCCTTTGAAACAAATTCATTGGCTCCTAGTCTATTCACGGGGTAACCTTCAAGACACTACGCCTCACCAAAAGAGCTCTTAAGGTAGTGGCCATATCTCCATACATCAGCCCTCAAGTACCCCTTCACCCGCCAGCCACACGATTATCAAAACCACACCTAGGAGGCAGCTGCTTTTCCATATCTGGATTTTTCTTCTAGTCGCCCTCCGTTGTAAATACGTGTATGTAATTTTCTGAGAAACCTCAAGGCAGTCCTGGCCTGCCTATACCAGGGATCCACCGCCCTCTGCTATCCAGCAGATTCTATTCAGGAAGCAAGGAACAGGGGGTAAGCAAGAAAAGAAACAGGGTGGTAAAAGGACCACAAGGAGGGTGGAGAATCTGGTGAAATTGGTAATTGGGTGGTAAAACAGAGATCCCGTTAGTTTCTTGGAAAACACGTTATACACCATTCCAAGATGTCCCCCAGATAAGACCTTAGGTGGAAACATACACAAAGGACTAGCTTGTTAAGGGAGTAGATAGGATTATAAATGACTGTCTGTGACCAGTGTGAAGAAGTTGTTTTTGCAAGGTTCTTCGATGGATCACACCTAGGTCCTGTTCCAGCCCCTTGCAGACTGTATTTGGAGCTCCTTAGTTGGACTACTGGCAGTTTTGTCCGCTCTTCCATCCTCCACTCTAGGTCAGAGCTTTTGTTTGCACCTTGTCTCTCCCCACTTCCCCTTCACTTTCCAGGTGAATTCCCTCTCCAACTTCCTGTTCACATGCTGCTTCCCTGCGTCTTCTCCTTCACCCTCTGCAGCTCTGGTGCTATGAGGGCTCTCTCTCCCTCTATGCATTCCAACCCCCACAGCTCCTGTTGTGATTTCCCAGCCAGGGGTGCCCTACCATTAGTCCTCGTGTTTCCTGGGACTTCCCAATGACTCCCTCTGCGCCACATGTCCTGTTTCTGCATCTCCTACTCTTTGCCTCCTTTGTACCCTCAAACCCTTCTCTTCTGGACTCTGTTTGGAACTCCTCTGATTAGAAACTTGCTTTATACTGGGAATTTTTCCCAGAGGTTTCAGGGTTTTTCTGCCTTTACGCTCGGACTATGGAGGATCAGAAGGGCCAGGAGGTGACATTACTCATGTACCCATTACTCATGTCACATTACTCATTCCTGCTGACAGCTAACTTGTGTTATTTTGCACATACTAGAGATCTGGTGAAGAGCCTGCTCCGGGCCTTCCCTTGTTTTTTCCCCCTCCACCCCCCTTCGCCTGGGCAGTGCAACACCTGAGTGTGGTATTTGCCCAGGAGTTCTAGAGCTTAGTAGGAAGGCAGGGGTTGGCATCTGAGTTCACAAGAATTATTTTCGAATGATGGCAAATTGCAAAGCCTTAATAAAATTAACATAAATGACAATACCATGGTTCGATCGGCACAAGCTATTTAAGAGATACTGGATGATCTTAAAACAGCCCGAACAGAACCAGGGATCCTGTTAGACAGCATTAAAAAACGTAAAACAAGGAAATCTGCATGTGCAGCGCAGGCAGCTAGTGAAGCTGGGACACCTGGAAGCGACTATTACCCAATTAGTATCCCTTCCCCCCAGACATTAGGGTTGAGCAACCCAGAGAAATGTTCAGGAGACCCTAAGACGTTTAATAAGAGGTTTAAAAGCTTCCTAGCCCTATGCCAGCACAACCTTATGGCCAAACCACAACAGTTTAGTCCAGGGATGGGCAAGGGGACCTTCTTACTCATCTTTCAATGCAAAGATGCGTTCGATTGAGCCACGCCTTTGATCCATTGTTGCAAGATTATGATGTATTCTTGGCACAACTGAAAAACATGTTCAAGCAAAAATGATGAATACAAACAGTGCACATGGATTTACATTTGCAAGAGCTACTTTCGAGTCTTGACACTTGTTACCTCCTCCTGTTCCTTTTCACCTGTCCCTCTCGTGCGGTCCGAAGAGGCACCATGAGTGGAATCAGATAATTGCAAGCAAACACTAGGAACATAGATGTATTCCTGCAAGAAAAGCCTGATTGTTATTTAGAGAGTTGGTAAATCCTGCGGCGACAGTGTGATTTTCAAATTAATTTGTCCCTACTTATTTTTGCTTTCAAATTAAACATACTATGCTTAGACCACCTAAATTATTATTTTAATTCCAATTATCTAATTTTGAATTCTGATTTTTATCATAAATACATTTAAATTCAAATTGTATTCCATTCGTAACCTGACATTAATAGTCCAAATGTGTTTGGCCAACAAAGTATTTTTTTCCCATCCACTTTTTTGACATCCCAATATTGTGATATTTTGTTTTTTTCAAAATGAAATATTTATTGGCATTTTGTTTATAACAAAACAGGTCAGAAATAGAGCCTTCACATGTGACCACTACAATTAAACCCTCTCCTCAACCCCCTCCACGCTCTCCTACAGCGAGGTGCAGTTATCTCCTCCAACGCCAAACAAAGGATGATGTCTCATTCCCAACCGGGTATCGCCAAGGCATGCCTGTCCGTGATTTGGGGAGCACCCCAAAGTTTGCTTCATTCAGCAGGGACCCTAACAAGGTGCAGGGCACGTTGACTTCCCTTGTGGTGGTTGGGCACCCTCATCCCTCCACCCCATTTCTTTCCCTTGCCCACCTCATCGCCCATATTTCTCGAAAAAAGGGAGCCATAAGCTTTCAATGTTGGACCTGGACTCATCCAGGAGATGAGTGAGATACTCCATATCGTAAATAGCTTTGATCTTTGAGACCCACTCTTTTTCAACCAGCATTTGCAGGTTTTGCCATAATTGCACCAGGCAGCATCTAGCAGCGACCATCATAATCTGGAACATGTGCCCCTGACCCGGGTCCGGCTCCTCCTCCATTGTTATCCCAAACAGGAGAAGCCATGGCACAATCTCCCTCTGAATCCCATCAACCCCCTTTATCCAAGACAAGACCTCCCTCCAGTATGCCTGGACCCTCGAACAGCCCCACCACATGTGGATATAATCCCCCTTTTCCCAGTGACACTTCCACCAGTGTGGGTCATATCACTCCCTCATACGGGAGATCATCACTGGGGGTAATGCCATCTGTGTAGCAACTTTAGGGCATGGTGTCTATACTGGAGTGAGGTCGTAGAGCGGTTAACCCTCCTGCACATTTGTACCCACAGGATGTCATCAATATCCCTACCCAGATCCTGTCCCCATTTGATTCTCGATGGGAGAGGGTCCCTATGTTCCACCAGGAGGATCCTCTTGTAAAATCCTGCTATGAGCGCCCTTGTTCCCCTCTGTGTGATCAGAAAACGTTCAAAGCTCGTCAGCTTCCTCCTCAGGTTTTCTCCCCACTGGCCCTCCATCAGGACCCCTTTCAATTGTAGGAAGCGGAAAGGCGATAGTTTGTGGTGTCCCAAAACCTCCTCCAGCTTGTTCAGGGAGATGAAAGTGTCCCCCTCCCACATCTGCCCTGCCCTGCTCAAACCTGCCTCATACCAGGACTCTAATGCCAGTGGCTCTTCAATCTTGTCCCTCAAAGGGGGGCCCAGACACAACTCAAGGGTGAAGCCCAAGTTGTGAGCCACCTATTGTCCCCACCCTCCCTCCATATGGACCACAGGCCCTCCAAAATCAGGTGATACAACACTCTCTTTGGGATGTGGGCTCGAGGAACCCATAGCCATTCATCTAATGTGACCGGGTCAGTATTTCGTTATCCATTGCAACCCATTGCTTATTTGGGAGTGGGTCGAAGTGACCCACTAGGACCCGAAGTTGGGTCGCCTTATGATACGCTGCCAGGTCAAGGAAACCCACTCCTTCTCCTCCTTCGGCAGAATCAATGTCTTGTAGGCGATCCTGTGTGTGGCCCCCGCCCAGAGGAATCTCAACATAGCCACTGTCACCTCAGCAAAGAACGACACGGGAATCCCTATGGGCAGCATTTCAAATAAAAACAAAAATGTGGGGAGCACCACCATCTTTATGCAATTTAAGCATGCCATCCATGGCAACCCCAATTTCGAGCATCTCTCCAAATCCTACTTCATGGTTGACCACAGGTGGAGGACATTCCAGAGAAAGAGCTCCTCAAAGCGATGTGTCACATGGATCCCAAGGTAGCAAAAGGTGTCTTTTTGCACCTTAAACAGTAACCCTGCAATGTACTCCCTCTCCCCTCCTGATAGTCCCCCCCAGCGGATAGGCCACTGATTTACCCAAATTAACTTCGTACCCCGACAGCCTCCCGTATTACTCCAAAATTTCCAGCAAGGGTGGGACCAAGTGAGATGGTCTAGTGATATAGAGCAGGGCGTTGTCAGCAAACAGCCTAATCCTGCATTCCACCCCCCACTTTGACCCCATTGATCCCCTCACTATCCCCGACCTTCGCTGCCCATTGCTCCTTTACAAGTGCTTAGATCAGTCAGGGAGAGTGGGCACCCTTGGCGTGTGCCTTGTTGTAGGGGGAAGGCCTGTGTCTCAATCCCATTAACCACCACCTTGGTCGTCAGCTTTGAGTATAGGGCCATCATCTAGCCGGTCCACCTTGGGCCTAACACCAGGGCTCCAAAGACTCCCTCATACAAGCCCAGCTCACCCGATCAAAAACCATCTTGGCATCGAGGGGCAGTAACAGTGCCCCCTCTTCGTTCACCGCCGGGGCATTGAGGACGGGAAGCATTTTTCTAATACTATCCCAGCCTATGGAGAATGAAGCCTGTCCGCGCATGGTGGATCAATCGGGGGAGGCAGGATTCCAAGCGTGACGGGAGTATCCTGGCGAAAATCTTGGCATCAACATTAAGGAGGGAAATGACGCACAGTTAGTTAGGTCCTTCCCTGGTTTCGGGATGGCCGCTATTAGTGCCTGAAGATACGTCAGGGGTATTTTGCCTTCCCCCACTATAGAGTTAAACAGTTTTGCCAGGGGCGTCACCAGAGGGGCTTGGTATTGTTTATAAAAGTAAGACGTGAATCCATTGTCCCCAGGGGCTATCCCCGCTTTAGCCTTTGGATAGCTTCCAACACCTCTTCCCGGGTTATCTCGCCCTCTAGGACTTCACCCTCTGCACTTGTCAATTTGGGGAGGCGTCGATCAGCCATGTATTGCTGGATTTCGCCCTGATCTTGCTACCACGGTTTGGCATATGAGTCCCTATAGTAATCCGTGAAGCAGGTCGCAATATCCACCCCTTCCCTAACGACACGACCCCCAGTGTCTCAGACTCCATCTACTCTCCTCCCCACCCTGTGGGCGCTAAACGTTTGCCAAGAGAGTCCCCACTGTATCTCCTCTTTCATAGTATCTCTCCCGGGTGAACCTCATCTTCTTGACCACCTCCCCCATCAGCACCGTGTGGAGTCCCTGCCTCTCATCCCGCATCTCGGTCAGGAGCCCCTCTCTATTTACATCCCGTTGGGTCAGTTGGGACCGGATTGTTCTCAGTTCTTCTCGAAGCTTATTTCTGATTAACCCACTTTCTCCCTTTTTGCGGGACACCTTGGCAATAAGTAACCCCCAGAAAGGTGGCTTTGGCCGCCTCCCAGACCGTCGCCATGGCCAACGCCCCCTTATCATTGTTTTCAAAATACACCCTTATCTCCTTCCCCAGGAAATCCTTGAAAACCCGGTCCCTCATCAAGGTGTTGTTGCACTGCCATCTAAAACCACGGTGGGGTTCAGGGAGCTGCCAGGTCGCCTTCACGAACTCATGATCCGACCACATAATCACCTCCACCCTAGGCGCTCTTACTTCCCCTCCCTGCTCTCTCAGAACCAGGAGATCATCTATCCTCATGTACGTCCGATGTGGGGGAGCGAAAAACGTATAGCCGCCCGGGCCCAGTCTTAAACTCTGACAGACATACACCAAGTAGTGATCTCGCAATAGGATCCGAAATGCTAGGTTGCCTTTGGTCACCACTTTAGTGCCCGCTCCCTTTGCTGACCACCAGCCCAGTGCGGGATTTGGCACCAGGTTAAAGTCTCCACCTAGAATCATCGCACCCTCTGCCCAGCCATCCATCATCTTAAATACCTGCTTCAGAAACCCCAACTGGCCCACATTAGGTGCATATAGGGTAGCAAGCATGATCTTTGTCCCCTCATGTGTCCCTTTAATATCCAGGAATCGTCCCATAAAAAACCCTCTTTATCTGAATCCCCTTTAGTCGAAAGGACTTACCTAGCAGGATCCCTACCTCTTCTTTCTTTGAGTCCCTGTGGGAGGCTCCGAAATTCCTACCAATCTCCTTGTCCTTTTGTCCTTTATTGCTGATTCAGCCCCTTGCCTACAGTGGGTCTCCTGTAAGAAAAGAATAGTCAGTTTCTGCTTACGAAACATATTGCTAGTTAGGGATCTCTTGTTCTGGGAGTTCAACCCCTTCACTGCCTACTGTTACCTCAGTCATATCCCTTCTTCACCCTTGGTTGGTTGCCCCTTATGTTTCATATGGAGTACCTTTCCCTTGTTGTGCTTGAGCCTCGCTGGGTGAGGGTCCCGTCCCTGATATATCCCCCTCCCTTCCCTCCCTTCACTTCCCTACCCCCCTCCCCACCCATCTCTATCCCAATTTTGAGGCGTTCGACCACGCGCCACGGCCATATTAACCAGCCATGTTAGGTGTGTCTGTCGAACCATCAAGGCTGCATCCCCTGCTTTGAACACCCCTTCGGGCAGTCCTGCGGACCCATCTGTCTCCCAGTGGCCCTGCGAGTGTCCCTGCCCAACCTTTCTCCAGCCTTTAACCTTCAAAGTGATTCTCCCAACACCCATATCCCCCAACAACTACGTGCCTCCTTTGTGCACGCCTACCCACCCAACTCAAAACTCAGTTTCAGTATCCAAAACAACTAACCACCCAAACAGGAACCATGCCCATTCTCTCAACCGATCTTATCAGCTCCAGTGAAGCCCTTTTGGGGGAGCCAGGGTACAGCCCTGGAAACAAGGGGCTTCAAAGATAAGAAGAATTGATTCTCCGAACCCTCTCAAGTGTCGTCATTACGGTATGGGGGGGTGTTAAGCTTCTGGAACTTCCGGGCCCCCTTCGTCCTATGCTTTCCTCGCACTGTTTCTGGGCACTGGTTAGGATCCGGTCGTTGTCCGCTTCACCCCGAGGTGGGCTCCTCTCGCCTGCCCACCAAATCATCTGTGATGCGCTGTATCTCTTCCTCCACCACTACGTTGTGTCGTTCTCCCCCCCATTCGAACAACAGTGCAAAGGGCTAGCCCCAGCAGTACCTCACAACCTTCTTTTGGAGCCATCTGGTGAGAGCGCCACACTTTTGACACCTCCTTCATAAGTTTTGCTTTTTCAAGGATTCTCATCTTGTCCCCGTAGTAATGCATGTACGCCAGGATTGAGCTTGGGTCACGAGTTCCCCCTCCAGCGTGGTGTACTCTGTCCCTGGTGACAGTCTTTCCCTCCCTGGAACCTAGGACCATCTCTATTATTTCTTGTATCTTTCAGGCTCGCCGCGTTTCTCCATCCGCTTCCTGCAGCCCAAAGAACCATAGGTTCTTCTGTCTCTCGTGGCCCTCAATATCATCCACTTTGAGGCACAGTTCCTGCTCGCGTTTCTCCATTTCCAGAAAGCAAGCCTCCATTTGCATCTCCAAGAGTCCTGTCGAGACTTGGCTGGCCTCCACTCTATCCATTCTGTCCTCGAGGGTACCCACCTTGGCCGAGAGGTCCGCCGGTCTCGCCCCCATGTACATCCTCATCCCTCTGATCTCCTCCAGGAGGGTCTGTATGTCGCTCTTGATGGATCCAAGATCTGGGAGTGCGGGGGTTGTTCCCCCTTCTCCCTCGCCTCTGCCATATCCTCGCCGCCCTGATAGTTGAATCATGCTAGAGCACCTTTCCAACTCATAGGTGCTCCGGGTTGTCTCCGCTGTTGCCCAGGGGGGTACTCAGGGTCTAGAGGCCCAATTAAGGCCCTGGCTACTGTATCACATGACTGTCCCTTCCACTAGCAGGTTCCCTGGCACTGTCCGGCCACCCCTGTCTCCTCTGGCGCCTCCAGGCTGCATGTCAAACACTTGGGGGATTTATTGACTCCGGTCCTTCCTGGTTGTTAGTCAATACCAATGCCCCTGGGAGGGGGGGAACCCTTCCCCGGCCCTTGTTCTCCTCGAGGCTCAGCCTCACTTTTGATCTTTATAGGTATCAGGTCACCTCTACGTCTAATACAGGAGGCCCTTTGGGACACAGTCAGCTCCTCCTCCACTACTAGATGACTTCCCTGTATTGGCGCTCTCACTTTCCCTTTGCTCTCGTTCTACTGCAGGCAGTGGCGTATGGGGGTGAGGGGCGGAAAGGTGGAGGGGGCCCAGCCACTTATTGTCTGTGCAGCATTCTTTTTCCCCCCTCCATGCTGCACTCTGCGGGTCTCCGCACAGCCTGCACTTCCCCACAGCAGGTTCAGGGCTCCGGAGCTGTTTTGATGAGGGCCCCACCCCTGTGGGAATCCAGATCAGGTTGTGGGCTGCGTGCCTCCTCCTTGCCCTGGTATTGCCTCCCAGACCATTGTTTTCCTCTGGATGCAAGCTTAAGGCACGTTCTGTCCTTAGATAGTCCCGTCGGGTCCCCGCTATGCTGATGGGGCTCCTGTCCCAGGTGAGTCCGGGTCAGCTTGCAAGCTGCGTGTCACTGTTCTGCCCGGGAGCCACCCCCCAGGACATTGCTCTCCTGGTGTCATGGGCCATGAGCACAATCTCCCACTAGATGTTCACGTCGGCTCCCCGCCTGTGAGGAGTGCAGAGGACAGCATCTGTTACCGACCCGCTGTTATCGACCCGCTGCTGCCTCCATGCGGGTCAGTACCTCATCCCAGGGGCGGATTTAGCGGTCGCTAGGCAGACAAACGGCGACCGGGCCCCTCCCCCCATTCCCTTCCTTCCCATTTGTTTTCACAGTCAGGCAGAGGCAGCAGCGCTCATGGGGCCCCGCGTGTTCTGTGTGAACACTGACTGAGCAATGAATCCATTAAAGTGGAGGGGCTGCCAAGTTCACTATGCATAGAAGTGCCCTAACTGCTCTTAATGAATGCGGGGGGGGGGGGGTGTCTCAAGTGATGCCAAAGAAATGCATAACTAACAGGTTTGCGATGTGCCCTCTTGTGAATAGGCAGTTGGCGGTCTCCCACCATTTACAAGGGCCCATTATCTCCACCTGAGCAGCATTTGCCTCCCCATAGCCAGGCCTTTCCCCCTGGTGAGAATTTCTACTCTGGGTGTCAATGGGTGGCGGGGCAAATACACAACCCTTCCATGCCCAGAAGGAACTTTAAACAAAAGGCATCACGTAAGATGATGGCCATTTGCTGTTTTTCCATTTCACCTCCCAGTTTATTCCAAGTAGACCAAACACATCATGGGCTAGACGTGAATAAATTAACACATTCCCGCAATAAATCCAACATTATAAAAAATTGCTTTTGTTCCTAAAGTTTGCCATTCCGCACTCGTGATCACAATTAACTTCGCTCACCCTAAGATCTGCCTCTATGACCAACCCATCTTGGGCCCTTTATCACGTGCTGCCCACGGGGCCCTTTGTCTTAAATCTGCCACTGCCTCATCCTCCACGTCTCTGGGGCGCCTAATGAAAGCCTGTTGTGGGCACGAGTACGGCACCCCCGGCTCCCGTAGGCAGCGTCACCCCTGTAGGATGGCCTTAACGGCGCAGTTCTTGCCCACCTAGGCCTGGCATCGCAGTTGTCACCCTCGGATTTCTGAAGCGGGGGCTGACGCCCTTTAATTTTCTGAGTCCGCTTGGGGCACTGAGGCTTTCTGCATCTGCGGAACCGGTCAGGCCGAGTGTCTGGTAGTACAATCCGCAATTCCTCCTCTAACTCTCGAAGGCAGCGGACAGAGCTCAGCACTCAGGCAGCCATCTTGCTTGCGCCCCCTGGTGGCCTCCATATTTTGTTTTTAATCTGAATTTTTACACATCACCCCTAAAGGTATCCCTTAGGAATATAATGGCTTACTTTTATTAACATCTTTACTTTTTTCTTAAAGATGGCTTCAATCCTAGTAAAACCTCAAATCTCAATCCCAATATCTTTATCAAAATAGTTTCTTTCAAAATAAAATTCAATTTATAGCTCCGCCTTTACCACAAATGAATCTGAGAATGGCATCATTCACAAAAGCGCATGTGTCAGATGCTTGTCATCCCTGCTTATGAAGAGGCTCATCTCTGGAATCCAACTGTCAATTGGCGGTGAGTCTCCTCAGCTTGGGCTCCCCGCCACAGACCCAGGGAAAGAACATTTCAGGCAAGCCTTTGTACAGACCAGTGCTTACATTTCTTATGATGGAACTGGAAATGCATGTGACATGCATCAATGTTTCCACACTTTTTACTATATTTCAGCCCTGAAGGAGGGGTGTAATTGTAAAAAGTAATTGACAGTGACTGCCCCTTTAACTTTCCATGGCAATGTAACCTCGGACCCATATGGGTGAAGGGCTCACCACAGCCACCCAACCATGAGGGTGCATGAGTCCCCTGCAGTGTATATATGAGAGGGTTGAGCGCTTGTTTAACATGTAGATGTTCGTGGAGGGGCTGGCTAAATGACCCTTCTGCCAACAGCAAGTTCCTCTTAGTGCACGCACGTCCACTTTCTGAATCAAGATGCTTGCGCTCAGGTGGTCATGGACATGGGATGCAACAAGCTTGTACCTTCCTATTGGATGCCTTGTCCTGCTCCCTTAAAATCACGTGCTAGAAACACAGAAGAGCACAGCACAGGCAACAACTGGGATGGTCAGAGGGGAACAATTAAAAGCCAAGATGTAGGACAGTTAAATGATAGCCTCGGGCTAACCCAATGAGCCCAAAGCAGACTCAGGTGTACAGAAAGGAAGCAACCAAGTGCTCACCAAATAACTAATTAAACCAAATATAGGTGCACACCCTCACTAGAAGACCCACCCAGGTGCAGGGCTGGTCAAAATTGTGAAATTCCTTTACTCCAGCTGCGGAATCGAAATCCGTTTCACTGCAATCTGCCGTTCTGCCACCCCTGCATATTGAAAAGAGTGGTGCGAAGTGTCTCGTGCCATCTCACTAACGCGAAAAAAGGCACGCAAAACCTCTCGTGCCGCTGTGCGAACCTAGCACAGATCAAAAAGAGTGCCATAAAGTTTCTCGTGCCGCTGAGCGGACATAGCACAGATGGAAAATAGCAGCACAAAGTTTCTCGTGCCGCTGCGTGAACCTAGCATGAATGGAAGAAAGCGTCACAAAGTTTCTCGTGTCTCTGCACGAACCTAGTACAAATTGAACAAAAAAGCTGTGTAAACTTTCTCGTGTTGCTGCAAGAACCTATCACAAATTGAAAAGAACATCCCAAAGTTTCTCATGCCACTGCATGAACCTACCACGAATCAAACAAAAGCGTAAGAAGTTTCTCGTGCCACAACACTGTTAGCATAAATAAGTAATGTCTCAGTAATGGTACAAAGGTGGGATCTAGAGGATTTACCAGGAAGATGTTGTTTGGCCACCTACCTGCCCCATCTGACCCTCCGTAGTTCTCAGAGATGAGAGGGGAGTGCTAGAGGACGATCCAGAAGCAAGCAAAGAGAGACAGAGATGCAAAGGTGAGGATAGAATTGGATCAGGGAGAGAAATAGAGGAAGGAGGAGGTGAAGTGATGTAGGATCAGGTAAAGGATAGAGTTGGAGCAGAGAGATAGAATATAAGACAAATTGGGAGGAGGGAGCATTTTGACAAGTCGAAGATTGTGGAGACTATGCCAAACCTTGCTGGATTACGGATACCCAGCATCTGGGAGATAGGGAAAAAGAGAGGTGAGTATCCCAGGAGCTTGCACATCCTCAGGCCCAGGGTGGGCTCCTAGGAGATAGTTGCCTGTGGTGGGTTTGTGAGAGACTCAACTGGTTTGGTATTGTTTAACCTTGCATTTTGCCCTTGGCTGTGGTACACCTGATTGTGCCAGCCTAAAAGACAACAGAAGACTAATTGGGAAGATTTAATCAATGTGAGATCCCTAGGCGCTCATGCCATTGATATCCATGATTTTATCCTTGAACACCACTTGGATATCTTAGCCACCAATGAATCCTGGGTTCACAAAGCCTCTGGCCCTCTGATCTCCCTAGCAATCCCTCCAAACTGCACCATATTTAGGACAGACCGTCTCAATGCCATAGGAGGTGGAGTAGCCCTCATCTCCAAATCCTCCTTGCAGATTAGGCCTTGCATCTTACCACCACTCCAGGATATGAGATGCTGCTCGTCAAGTTCACCACTGACCCTCAAACGACTTACAACCTGCTGCTTGTCTACAAGCAGCCAGGATCCAGCCATCCTGATCTAGACACCCCACTCCTTCTCACCCCCTTTATAAAGCCCTTGATTAAATGCACCATCAAGGGTGACTTCAACCGAGGCTACAACGATGCCCAAGATCCCAAAGCCTCTTTGCTCAACTCAGCTCTTGGCGACATGAACTTTAACCAATTCATTGATATACCCATGCACCCATGCATTCCAAACGGCGCTCCTTGGATTTAATACTTACAGCCAATGTAACCATTAACATCTCAGTCATTGACCCATTCACTTGATCTGACCACTTCCTCATCCAGTTTCAGCTCTCCCTGGCCAAGATCCACTAACATTCGGTCACTAGACTGAATCCTATGCAAGTTTGCAATGCCCGCAACTTGACGCATGAGGATCTAAAGCCTTCCCTCTTAGCAACTCTCAGTTCTCACTACTAGACCTGGCAAACCAATTCCATGCTTGTCTGCTCTAGACGCTTGACCTCCATGCTCCTAATGCTCCTATTAAAAATAAAATTCTAAACCCCACAAACCCCAAAATACCTGATTTTCATACGACCTAGTGATCCTACGAAGGAACAAAAGATCCCTTCAACATCTTACCAAAAAGCACCCCTCCCCCAGCAACCACACAGCTCCCGCCCTGCCGTTCACTCATATAAGAAAGCAGTAGTTGCATGCAAAGTGAACTCTTATACTAAATAATTGTTTTCCATCTTAGAGAGCTGGAAACACTGATCGCCCCTATCACTAGTTCTCAGGCCGACAGAGCCTGCTGTACTGCAATGGAAGATGCCCTCTCGCAAATATGTGCCTCACGACGGATCAAAATCAATGCAAAAAAGGCCTTGCTTGCTACCAAACCATGCTTGCCTAACTCCATTGACCAACCCAGTGGGGCTCACTCTTTACTGACCCCCCCTTTCACTTTCTGCCAAGTCACGTTAGAGCAAGTGACCACCACTATCCAAGCGCTATAACCCTCTAATTGTAAAGGTGACCATTGCCCTGCCCACACAGTGAAACTCTGTGCTCCCACGTTAGCACCCATCATCACTGATTTTGCAAACACCTCCTTCACTACAAGCACTGTGCCCTCCAAAATCAAATCCACTTGTATCTCACCACTTCTTAAGAAACCCTCCCTAGACCCCTCCATCCCTATCAACTACCGTCCCACCACTATGATCCCCTTCCTACTTAAGATTCTGGACCGCCTGCCTATCTCTAAGTCCAACAGTTCCTGGATCATCACCACCTCTTGGTAACAGAACATCCGGTTTCCATCCCAAGCACAGCACTGAACCTGCCCTGCTGCATTTAAAAATCCAAATGGATAGGATCTGTGATTCCAGCAACCTTGCCATCCTCCATCTACTAGACATTTCAGCTGCGTTTCATTTAGTTGACCACAACATACTCTGTCAGCAGCGCAGATAACACTTCCAAATGTCACATGAAACCACTGCTTTGATCAAATCTTTCCTCAGTGAGTGTACCACCAGAGTATTCATTGGGCACTTGGCAGCCGATCCCATCCCGGCCCCAATTGGTGTCCCGTAAGGCTCCTGTCTCTCGCCCACACTGTACAACACTTACACAAAACCCCTTTTTTTGATCTCCTTGCCTCCAGAGAAATCATTTACACCAACTTCGCGGATGACACACAAATTCTCATCCACATCACAGGCAATCAATCCAGGGACTCTGCCATTATGAACTCAGTGTATAGTACAATCGTAAACTGGATGGTCACTCACAACTTGTGCTTGAACGATGAAAAAACAGAGCTCTTCATCGTTGGCTCCATGTACCACTGCAAACCTGCAGAACCTGGATACCTCCTTTTCTTCCTTCTGCATTGATAACACTACCATCCCCGTCCTGAACCATATCAAAACCTTGGGGGTCCACCTCGAAGCTGACCTCTAGATAACCAGGCACATCAATGACCTTGTCTCTTCCACTGCCTATACTGCAAGGCTCATCTCGCTGAGCCGGCAACTCCTTTCATTGAGCAACTGGATTACACTCGCTCAAGCACTTATCCTGTCAAAATTGGATTATTGTAATGTTTTGCTCAGGGGTGTTGCTAGGTCTGGAAAAGATCTGGGGCTGTGCTAATGTTTGGGCTGTCGGGACTCGGGCCTAGCTAGCCTTTTGGTTGGAGCCCCTGAGATTCTATCTGGTGCTGCAACCAAAAGACCCCGGGCTATAGTTCTCTAAGCCCCCCTCCCCTAGCAACGCCTCGGTCTTGCTCATGGGCACCACTGTTGCCATCATAGCCACACTTCAATTATTACAAAACAAAGCACTTTGAGCAGCCCTTGGTTTAAAATGCTCGGATCACATCACAGCAACCAGACGCGAGACCCACTGGTTCCCCATCAAAGCATGGGTTATCTTTATAACTCTGACTATCGTGCACCGATGTCTCTATAAGCAGGCACCCTGCAACCTCAACAACTGCATTACCCAGAACATCTCCACTCGGGAGCTAAGATCCAGCTCCAGCACTTTCTTCGTCATTCCGCACTTCAAGAACAAAAGAACCAGTGAGGTCAGTTTTGGTGTCACAGCTCCATCTCTCTGGAACTCCTTACCAGCAGCCATTCGAAATTAACAATCCTCCACTACTTTCAAAAGACTAGTAAAAACCTGGTTGTTTGACAAATATGAGTAACACTGTTTTCTGGCGCTAACCACAACCGCCTGCTTCTAATTAGTCTGTCTGTACAGTATTTAATGGACTTAATGCCGTGATATCCTCGGGTCTGGGCGTTGTCACAAATGTTAAAATAAAATAAATAAAATTAAATGGGATCACATTCATTTGAACTTCCATGACAGTTTATACCCATGACTAAGCACCTCTCTTAAGAACTCCCACATACTCAAAGTATTCAAGAGCACAACGTCTGATTAGATCGCCTGGCTTCCACAGGTTCCTGTGTGATTAACCAAATCACAGCAGCCATTTTGTGGATGTGGATATGAAATCCCAATGCACGTGCTGGGAATCACTTTGCAATAAGAATTCTAAATGGGAAAGTCCTCCTGTCTAGGTCGGAGAACAGAGTTATTTTCTTGCTTTCTGTTTAAAGAACATCTTGTGGATTTGTTAGTCTTTGGAAGTAAGGAGGGACTTTGAAAAGCTGTCACCCATTTTAGGGTTTTACCATATCTCATGGTTTTACCATATCTCATTTGGGAAGACTAGTGACTCCAGTTTTAAGAAACATTGTAAGAGAGAATTCAAGCTTGCAGAAAAGTGTACTAAGAAAAGAATATTGTTTATTAGAATGCATAATTATTTGATTGTGTGAGAGACAAAGTATGGGAGATTCAAACCTGAATGACATTGTTCTAGGACAAGACTTTTATGTTGGCCTACCACTACTCATGCCTAGCTAACTTACTAGAGGAATTAACCAGAACCACAGAGGGGGAAAAGCATACTAATCAAGCACTAATAACTACAGTGTGAAACCAGAGACTAATCCAAGTTAATTAAGCCTAGAGGATTCAGGGGTTCAGCAAGTCCAATTCTTTTCCAGGAAAGACATTATATGGGAGACTAATATAGCAATAGTGAGTAAGGATGGGGGAGGTCATTGGCAATAACCTGGGCGATTCACAGAGATGACATAATCCTCCGGTCATATGTGTTACAGGTCCTGAAGTGTAAGGACCACAAATACCACATGAGAACTAAAAGGGCTAGCACCGTCCATCCTCCTTACAGGGCTCGGGATTTGCAGAAAACCAGACAGAGGCTTGAACCATGGGAGGGTTTGATGGACATTTGAGCCCATGGGATTGACTAAGCTAGTTGGGCCTGGTTCAAACAAAGGATCACTTAGAGAGCATCAAACCGTGATGTGACGGAAGACAGTGATGTGATGGAAGAGGTGCTAAAGCCCCTCAGCTGGGAGGATTCGATATGTAATGCGATACGCGGATCTGAACACTAAAGACGGACTAATGTAAATGAAATATTTTATTGGGTTTTTGGGGGGAGTGATTTCCTGCCATGAGTTTCCAGAATGCTCTCCGTTTCAAACTTGTCAGTTGACTAGGGACGTATAAAGGTGAGGGGTCTGGAGGGCGGGTCAAGTTCCTGTTAGAAACAGGTGTTTGTGTTGTCTTGGAAGATAACAATAAAGCTGTCTCTGTTTGTCATCACCCTAAACTGATGTGTGAGCCTGCTTTTTTTTTTTACAATGCTGGCGCTGTGACTTGGACCTGTCGCACACAGTGGGAACACAGATGGTGTGCAGGCAAGTCGCTCCTGAACTACTTCAGCATGCAGACATTGAGGTAAGGAGTCCTATTTTAAAACTATAGAAGCACACTTCTGTGAAAATATACTCCTGGTTTCCCCTTTGGAAGTTGGAGTTCTTCTTTCAGTTGTAGCACTACTATTGAAAACTAAGATGCAACACATGTCTGTGTGCTGGTCAAACAAATGTGGGACGCTACTGTTAAATTCCTCTAACATTAACTTAACATGATTTCCAGTGTTAAACCCTTTGCTTCTAATAACAACTACAACAGATGGAAGACCACATATGATCTATTATACTTTGTGGGTGGTCCTTGTTATAGAGATAAAGATGCACAATTAATAGTGGAGACATCAGTATGCACATACGTGGATGTAGTTGAAAATGAGAAATTGGCCGATGTCACATCAGCGCAGGTAGAAGATTTGGTTCCACCAACATGTGCATGTAAATTAGCAGAACAGAATGCATTGAGCATATACACAAATTCTGTGTGTCCTTTTGGGGTAACACATAATGTTGGTCAGCAAAGAGGCTTCCTGACATCGGGCCTCATTACGACCCAGGCGGTAAGTTACCGCCTGGGTCGTACCTTTACCACCATGGCGTAAACTACGTTTACGCCATGGTGGTTGGCGGACTTACCGCCCCATTCCGAGGTTGGCGGGGCGGTAAGTCCTCAATCCCCATTTACCCTTCCCCATTCCCATTTTTGCCCCATAGGGCATAATGGGAGTGGGGAAGGCGTTAATTACGCCACCGTAAATTACGGTGGCGTAATTAACATCAAGGTCCCTTAGCGCCATGGATTTTAACACCTGCTAAAAGCAGGTGTTAAAACCTCCATGGCGCTAAGGGACCTCGGAATCAGGCGGTAAGGGTCGGCGCTGTTTACGCCGCCGTAAACCCCTTACCGCCTGAGTCGTAATGAGGCCCATCATCTTGACACATAAAGAACCATGTCTATGTAGCAGCCCTGTTGGAAGCCGTCATTTTTCCCAAACCGAAAGCTATAATGAAATGTCCAGAATATCGACCATTGGATAATGAGGTCTCACGTGGAAATGGTTTAGCTGGCTCAGCCACTAAACAGCAAGCCATATCCGTCTCTCAAGCTTATTATGTGTTAAGACTGAAAAGTGCCACAGAACCACCTCATTTTGGGACTCTCTGAGAATTAGCCCATATACAGGAAATAGCTCCTGCTATAGAGAAACACTATGCCGTATGATGGGACAGATATGGTTGCGTTGTTGCCCTGAAAATTATTTTGTCTTACACAGATCGAATATACCACAGATTTGTTCATGTAGTGAAAGGGGATATGATCCCCCCTTCAAATCAGGACTAGTATGCATCAGACTTTCCATCCATGGCTCAAGCATGTTATAGGCAATGTGTTATCTGTCAACAGAACAATACTGGAAGGCCAGAGTGCCATACACCAGGAGTGTATCCAGGGCCATACAGACGCTTCATTAATCTGCTAAGAGACTTTATACAGTTAACAAGATGTAACAGCTACCAATATCTGGTGTTGGTTCTGGAAACATTCTACGGCTGGCCGGAGGCATATACATGCAGAAGGGCACATAACATCTCACATGCCAAAGTATTAATTAGGGATTTTCTATCCATATTCGATATGCCAATCAGTATAAACAGTGACAGAGACTCACATTTTGTTCATCAACCTATCAAAGAACTTTGTGCAGCCTTGAACATAAAATGCAATCTCCACTGCCCACATCATCCACAAACATCAGTAAAGAGGTAGAATAAAATCTTGAAAAAGTAATTGGCTAAATGATGTGCTGAGACTGTCTTTGCAGCCAGATGCCCTTCCTCTAGTGTTGCTAAGTATGTGACGTAATCGCAAATCAAAAGACCAGTGGAGCCTCTATGAAGTACTTTATGGGTGGTCGATGCATCTGCCCTTAAACCGCCTGGGAAGACTGCTTATCATCCACCTAACTGATGATATGCTTTTGAACTATTGCAAAAAATTCATATACACTGTTCAGCATGTTCATATGCATGTGCAAGAAGCCTTACCAAAGGAACCAGAGGGGGCTGGCCACACACTGCAGCCTGGTGATTATGTTATGGGGTTATCATTCCAGCAGAATTACCTTTAGTTTCTGGGACAGTATTAAAGTGAAGGAAATATCAGCATAGGTGCACACTTCTCACTGTAAGCGGATTGTTGCACCCGGAATTGAGAATTAAAAGGTTTCTTTTTAGTGTGATAGGGGATCTTCCTATGGGCCTCCTTCCGAGTGTGGCGGTCTTGAAACAAGGATGCCGGTCAGTTCACTGGCACCCTTATTTCCGGACCGCCACACTACGAGTCTGCCTGCAGGGACCACTGCTGTAAAATGGACCAAATCGTGGTCTCTTTTCACGTGAGCCAAGGATGGAAATAGAGTTGAGCTTAGTGTTCCAGAACAGCAATAATGTGTGCTCGCACTCCCATATATTCTCACAGACAAGAATATTTTGCAAGGCCAAGTTCAAAGGCACTCTTCATGGCAGAAGGCATGGGTGATGAGAGATGTTAGGCTAATTGGATGGGGAGGTAAAGTCAAGTCTACCTACTGGCACCTCCGTATGAGCGTACGTGCTGCTAAGTGAAACAAATGTTCCAGGCATGGCACAAGCGTGCCAACCAATAATAGAGGGCCATATAATGAAGGGTCTTATAGTTTGAGAGACAATTATATACTGTGTATTTAATAGTGTTGAAGATGACATGTTTTTAGAGGTAGGTATAAGTTGTCCACCTGACAGTAGATAGCCTTTCACAATCCTAGTCCTTATGCAATGTACACTTAGATGTTCCCCTTCAACGTATCACAAACCCTAGTAGGTTTTTCTTATTTGCCACGTAGTATGACGTCATGTCTGATGTATTTTTAGTATAAAGGGCTATTTTTATGCAAAATTGACTGAGAGCTCGAGCGAACATCCATTGATGTCCTTTGTAACACTCTGTTTTAGATAATTGTTAATAAAACAGTAACCTTTGCCATCTTCCTGAGTTGGTTCGATTATTTGGAGTCAGAGGTATTCTGCATCCCCATCCATTACATCCACAATATCCAAAGGGCCATATGCTCACAACAGGCCCTGCAAGCAGACTTTTCACGGAAACACTGGCACCGTTAGCAAGTGTTTCCCGATGGGACTCCACAGGTCTGGGGACTTAACGAATACCATGCCTGACTTCCCGCTCCCCTAGGACTTGTAATGTCCCGGTGGCACTGGGAAGTCAGGCAGCAGATTCAGTGTTTCGCGGTTGGCAGCAACCGACCGGTAGCACCGGTGGGTTACCGCCGACCTCGTAATGAGGCCTTATGTCATGTTCAGAGTAAACAACTCTTTCCTTTTGCAAGAACAAGAACTATCACCAGAACTGATTGTAAAAAGTCTGTAAAAAGAACACATTTTACAGGTGTGGTGATCACTTGGGAGTCACAATCATCTCATGGCCCTGGTACCTTATGACTTGGCAAGGTGGGACATGGGACTGGGGAGAGTCATGAAACTGTGGAGTGGACTTGTTTCTAGGTTTCCTTTAAGCACCAGCAAAATGCAAGGAAGGTCAGGTTGTTTATGTATGCCATGAACTGCCCAATTGGCTGCCCAATGCAGATTATGTGAGGGCCTGGCAGCCATGGAAAATCCATGAACTATAGTACTAGTAGCGCAAAGTCAGGCTGTCACTACCCCTGTACCAACTGCCCCAAAGGACATTAAGATGGCCCAAACATTTGCACCTGTTTAACTAGTTTTCCTATTGTCTTTCTAACCTGGCACGGTACAGCTAAAGATGTGAGATTTGACGCTACAGAGGGTGGATAAGCTAAAAGCAAGAAAAAGGGTACATTTCCCAGAGGGAGAGAATATAGTGGCTGTGCCCCGATTGAGCAATGTAGACAGGGAGAAAGTAGAAGCTGGAGCCAAGGTAAATAGTTATAATGACAACTACTGTTTTTACTGACCACACCACGGTGTGTGTACACACACCTTCCTTGTATTGTTACCACTTGGCTAACGTTGGAGATTATTCTTATTCTATAGTTCAACCCTACGTATCTCATGTGATGAATGTGTCAGAATTTAAAGGTGTTACTAAAGTATCACCACAATCCACCTGGTATGATATGGTTAGTGAGATAGAGAGGTTGGGGGGATAGGAACACAATTGTAAATGCATTGCCTGGTATGATAACATTTGAAATCCCTTTATTTGCCTTTAGGTAATTTTCGGTTTCCTAGTTGCTTGAAGGAGCAGTAGTCCCCCTAGCACAGCAGAGGCAAGTATTATTGCTCAGCAGAGGAGGCAGGGATGTTGGGGACAAGGTATGGGATGGAGAATACACAGCCCTTGCAGCTAGGACTGTATGTAGAGGCCAGTCACTTAGTGGACATTTAGGTCAGCTCTGAAGAGGCACTGGGTTTATTACTGGGGCAAAACCCTCGAACAATGGCTTAATTATTGGCAGATTGAAGATTATTTCCGCCGACAGCTCCAATGCAAAAGAAGTTTTTTTTATTGTTAAGTATAATTCAGCCAAAATAATGGCTTTTTATACAGTCAATACAAGGTAGAGAATACTCAAGAAAGAGAAATAAAGATAACTGATCAGAAAGGTAAAAGAAAAGAATCAAACATTTCCAAGCATCTTCTACCATAATATCTTGAGTAGGAGTCCTCATATTCACGATAATTATTCAGAATGCTTTTAATTTTGAGCCATATTCTAGTAAAATGGTAAATCAATGGGATATCATTTCCCACCATATAATGGCTCCAAAGTCCACCTTCAGTAAAATATGAGTAGTCCCTATCCGCCGTGGCCCTTAAGGGTACAGCCCTAATTAAGGTTAAGATCCTACAAGTGCATATTTTTTGTTATCCATTTCAAGAGATTCTGGCCTCGTTACAAGTACGGCGGTGCAGGAATAAATGGTGGTAATTTATTATCGCTTCATTTCCGACGTACTAACGTTTTGGCGGTGAAGTGGAGATTTACTGTCAATCCGCCGCTTTACTGCCAAAAATCAGCAAAATCAGCGGAATTCACGCTGGTAGTAATTCTGCCGAAACCCCAATGGAGTCATATGGGCTCCAATTAATGGGGACTAACACCGCCTACCACCACTTGTAATCGAATGGTAATACCGCCACACCAAGTGGCAATAATGGTAAATCCATTTGGTGGTAACTCAGCAGATTTACCACTGAGATACTACCAAACCTGTACAATTTAATTCATTCTTGTTAATTGAAGTTCTTGCACCAATAATATCCAAAGTATCTATTGAATTGAATTTAACTCACATGTATTCCTTTCTAATAATGCTCTTGGGAATTCTTTAGTATCAAATTCCAGGCCATAGATGTAATCTCACCTATTCGGTTAGCTACCAGATGCATCCAATGTTGTTACTTGCCCAATTCGACCAGTGGCTTTTTCAGTAATCTTTTGAATTTAGATATTGTAGCAGCTACTGGGTTGAGGTTCAGCCTGGAACACCAGAGCCTACCTTCATTCAAGATCTTGGCACAGAACGTTGTTTTAGAATAGCTTTCCATCTTAGTAGCCTAATCTAGTAAGGCCTTAGGTTTAAGGATAATGTTATTATCTGAGTTTATTAGTTTCCAATAGTATGACAACCATTGAATTATGGCGATAGACAAAATGGAGCAAATGTTCCAATTAGCAGAAGATTAATTCTACCGGAAGTCGATTAGGCAGGTTCAAGATGTTCTTGGCACAGAGCCCTTCCAATTAACTCAGATCTTTTTCAGACCCCCCCATGCTTCCATTCCATGTGTTATTTTTGGAAAGATTTTCATCTTGTGAATCGTCATAAGGTATGCCAAAGAATACCCAGCATGATGAGCAGAGATTTGCCCGACCACTTCAACCAGTGATGAATGGTCACACCTAAATAGCTGTAAAAAGGCACGCATTCAATCCTGTCTCATTCAGGCGCCACGTATAACTGGGCCTGTGACTCTTCTTCCCAGGTAGAAACATCAGAGTCTTGGTCTGAGAGATGTTTATAGTTAAATCAAACGATTAAGCATTAGCAGCAAGTTGGTTTAATTGGATTTGGACACTGGGTGTCAGATTAAGTTGGATGAGACCTTCAGAATAACCAAGCAAAGGGATACGCTGACTGCCCAGTTTAGGTGGCAATGATAATGGCGATGCTAGTTGGAAGGGTATAAGTTGAGTTTGTATCCTTTATTTAACCCACTATAAGTGGGCAATGAATCAAACAGCAAACCTTTAACGTCGAGACAAACCTGCACTCTAGTGTTTTGATGCAGTGAAATGATTGCTTTCTGCAGACCATTGGGAAGTTTCCATTCCACGAATGCTGCACTAAAATCGACATATGCCACATAGACCGGTTGTCTATGGAAGAGCCAAGCACGCACAACAATACTAATCAGTGACATTCAATTGTCCAGTGTGGAAAATAACTTCCTGAAATCAGTTTGATTAAATGGCAAGATCAGGTTCAAGGATACTCATTCATTCAGTTCAGCAAGCAGCACTCTGGCAAAAAGAGAACACAGGGCCTCAAGCATCGCTCGAATTTGATGCTCTGAGGGTGAGCTCTAGGGCCCCTTTTATAGACAGGCACGACTATACTACGAGTCCAATCGTTGGGAATAAAACCTGTTATTCCAATGGCAAGAAAAAGCTGATGGAGAATCCTAGCCCAAAGGAAGGGATTCAATTTCATTAGGGCATTGCATGTACTGTCAGGTCCCAGTGCGCTAGAGACCGCGGAGTTCTTAATAAATGCGATGATGTCATCTACGTTGTATTTAAAAGCCCATTTAATAGTGTCCTACTCATCGTGTAAAAGGAGCAGTGGTTTCTTGCCAATAGTTTCCTTGATATAAGATTCCCAAGCTTGGAGGCCCCTACTAATGTGATGTTGTGATTCTTGCCATTAACTAACATGTGCATCGTTATCTCTGCAAGTCTGCAGGAATTCAGACCAACATTGTAGTTTGAGCCTGCGCTTGTAACCTTGCAGCCATAGACGATATTCTGTCTTAATATGTATGCAATAAAGAGCTAAAGCAATCATTTCAATATGTTCTTGAATTGCCCTGCGTAAATTCAACCAGATCCGGTCAACTGGATCATAACAATGACAATGAATAACATTAGGTTTAGAGAGATTATTAGGTCTAGAATCCGAATGGGGAAATATCTCCCCAATTAGATTTTGGACAAGCTGCTTGTATTTCACTAAGAAGACCTCGCCAGCACTTTATCAGTCCAGCGGATCAAGTAGGGCATCCTGCGCAAAATGCAGAACGCTAAGGTTATTGGATGTTAACTGTGTGCCAAGTGTGCTAAAATAGATGTTTGCGCTGTCTAATTTGTTAGCTCTACAGATAATGCAGTTGCCTTTGTTTTTTATGTTGATATTTCCAATCAGGTCATGTTCCTTCTTATTAGTAGTCGAGATGATAAGAGGAAAGTTGTCACTATCTTCTCTGTGTTCTACCCGCAAACCCTGAATTAGATGGTCAAAAGAGGCCTGCAAAAAGCAATAATCTAGTGTCGAGAGACTGGTAAAGTTTGCTGGTATATCACCAGCACCTCTTCCATTTAACAAGGCAAAGCCATATTTGCAAAGAAACTGGTGCCATTTAATTCCCGTACCATTGCATGTGGATTGCCTAAAATGGGAGGAAGGAATATCCATGGCTAATTCTTGTTCAGCACCCCCGGTGTCAAATGGTGTGAAGGAATTTTGGAATTAAAATCTCCCAAAATGATAACCGGTAAATCATAGAACTAGTGTTCCTGTTCAAACAAGTTTCTTAGTTTGTTTATAATTTCTGCACTTTGTGTAAAACCAGGCTTGTCATAGATGTTAATGACCAATGTTTTGTTGCATTTACCTAACCAGTTGCCATGAGTTAGTCCTGCCAGGGTGTAGTCAGAATCATGAGAAATATACCTGATAATAAGGAAATGATGCACACTAGTCAATAGACCACCTCTCAGTTTACCTCTATCACCTTGCTTGGCGGCTAACTGTATGGTGTTCCTACGATCACAAGTCAGATCACCCACAGAGCAAGCTTTCTGAAAAGTCACAATAACATAGTCCTCAAGGGACAACCAAATGCCATCATCCCCTGTGTAGTGTATTTGTCCCCTCATAATCCTGGAAAGCACAATATTTGGGTCATTAGGGTTTACAAATACCTCTTTTTCGAAGGGCACTGGCCAACCACAACTAATCTTCTCTATCCGCAATGCTGATACTGTGGGCATTACTGGGGATCATGAAAGTGTCCATTTGACCAACACTTTCACCCTAATTGCTTAACTAACATGGGGAGGATCTGCCATATTGGTATTAGCTAAGTTATATTATCGCCTGTCATGAGGATCTGCTTGAAGCCCAAATCCAAGTACAACTCTTGGTACGATTCTGACCTCGCCGCACTTAAACGCAAGTGTCGGGCGGCAGAGAGGAAGTGGAGGGCATCGGACGCACTTGACAAACTGGCCTGCCGCCTGCTCCAAAGGCAGTACAGACTCTCTGTCCTCTCTAAGAAGAGAGCCTACATCCAAGTCTACATCTCTGCGGCTTCTACCAAATCAGCCAAACTTATCAAAATCTGCAAGGAGCTGGCCAATCCTGCTGCAGCCTCTACATCTTCTGTTTCCTCCCAGGCCCTCTGCATGGCCTTGGCCTCTCATTTCACTACTAACATTCCGGACAACCTGTCCACCCTCTCCTCCACTACCTCCTCTTCCTCCTCCTCTATCACTCCTGGCCCGTTTGAGGACGTCTCTCCTCCTCCTTACTTCTGTTCACCCCTGACAATGTTTCTAGACAAGTCCAATCTATGAAAGTCTTGTCAAAGCAGGTTCTCCCCTTCTCATCCAGAACAATCATGGACCACACCGACACCCTTGCTCCAGCCTTGGACGATTTCTGAAATCGTTCCTTTGCCACTGACGTTTCACCTCCCCCTTAAGCACTCTCTTGTGCAACCCCTACTAAAGAAGCCCTCAGCTGATCCTTCCTCTGTGCCTAATTAACACCCGATCTCCATCACTCCTTTCCTGGGCAAATTCTAGGAAAAGCTGGCAATCGCCCAGCTTAATCTACATACTGAATCTGTTGGTTACCTCCATGACCACCAGTCAGGCATCAGAGCTGCCAGAAGCAAGGAAAATGCTCTCCTGAACACCCATGAAGACTTGCTCTCCAATCTTGACTCTAATCTCCCTTCTGTCCTCATTCTCCTTGATATATTGTCTGCTTTTGACACGGTCAACCATGCCATCCTGCTCAACCATCCCTGCGACAACCTTGGTATTACTGATCAGGCCCTGGCCTGGTTTACCTCCTTTTTCATCGACCGACCCTCTCAGGTTCAACTGGGGTCTTTCCTCTCTTCTATCTCTCTCTCTACTTGTGGTGTTCCCCAGAGGTCTAACCTCTCAACCTGGCTCTTCAACCACTACCTGGCACCTCTTGCCCACCGCATCGCTACTTTCTGCTCTAATTTTCAATGTTATGCAGATGACACTCAACTCTCTTTCAGGCTCCCTTCGGCCACCTCTGCTTCCTCTCTCAGACCAGACTGTCTGGCCGCAATTCAGGAATGGTGTGCCACCAATGATCTCTGCCTTAATGCCATTAAGACTGAAATCCTCCTGATTGGGACACCCGCTCCTTCCTTTCCTCTCTCACTTTCTGGCCACCCACCATGGGCCCTCTTACGGCTCCTTCCTGTAAGGCTAAGAACCTTGGTGTCATCTTCGACTCCACCCTCTCCTTCTCTCCTCACATCTCTTGACATCTCTAAGAAGTCAAACTATCAGCTGCACCTCCTCAGAGGTATTATTCCTTTTCTCACTTTCCCCCAGAAGCTCAGTGTCACCAGAGCGCTAGTCCTCTCTAGTCTGGACTGTTGCCACAGCCTCTTTCTAAATCTTCCTGCCTCTACTCTTCAACCTTTACAACTTATCCAGAACAGGACTGTGAGACTTGTCCTTGGCCTCAAGCCCAGGGATCGTATCTCTCCAGCTCTGAAATCTCTTCACTGACTCCCTGTGGGTGCAAGGATCAACTTCAAGACCCTCTGCATCATCAACAAGGCCTTCTGGGCCCTGGGACTGCTCTACCTCTAATCTTCTCTTCCAAAACATATTCCTTCTTGAGCTCTCCGCTCATGCACCTCCAGCTCAGACGCTTCTCTGAGCAGAGAGTTGGGGGCAGATCTATCTCCTTGCCTGGGACCTCCCTCTGGAGCAGCCTCCCTTACTGTCTCAAACTTGAGCAGAACCACCTATGGTTCTTGAAGCAACTCAAGACCTTCCTTTTTGCTTCTGCTTTCTCTCTTCCTCTCCCCTTGCACTGCCTCCTGGCTCCCCAGCACTTAAGGGTCTGTATCTGCAACCCTGCAGTCCTTTCTCTCTGCACTTATGAGCCACCCACTGGCTGCACGTGTGAGTTAACTGAATTTCCCCTTCCCCTTGCACTTCTCACCTTCACTCTTCCCCGCACTTGCGCGATCTGAATGACACAAGCTCTACTAAGTTGTTTTTTTGTCCTCCCTTTGTTTCCCCTTCCTTGTCTTGCTGCACCTACAAACACCTGTGTACAGGTGCATTATAAATGCCACATCATATCATATCATTATACAGATGTTCATCAGAACCTCTGGTGGGTATTAGACCCACTTCAGTACACTTATAACCCAGTTTCACGAAGGATTGCTGATGTTATGATACATTATGCAATACAGAGTCCAAGTCAATGTGGACAACTGCCAGGGCCAAGTCCACATCTTGAGGCTGTTCCACAATCAAAATATCAGAAGATTATATCAAGTGTAAAAAAAATATCAAGTGGAAAAATGTTAGTACAGCTTCTCTATTAAGAATGCACTGTGATGGGGAATAAAATAGGCTTTGTATTTTCAATGCTCGCTTGGTGCTAGCTTCAGTCATTAGAATAGGCAAAGTCGAAAGACAATTCTTCAGTGAAGACAGAATACCAATTCCAGGCATGAGACTAGCTTTACCTGTTGCATAAGTAGCAATGGTTACCTGGTATGTCTAGGCATAACATAGTCATTAGGCACATTTAAATGCGACTTGGACCTCTGCACTTGAGTGCTAGATGAGTCCTCCTCATGGTTCTCAAATAGGATGCTCACACCTACAAGTAGAGTACAATCATTGGAGCCGGAAGTAAATGTCAATTGTGGTGCAATTTTTGTATCAGATTGGTTATTTAACCCCCGGTCAGGAATTAATTAAAGGATCCCCTGCGCATTAAGCTGAATCGGAGATCCTGAAAAAGAAAATCGGATCCCTGGTGCAAGAGCCGTGCCGGGGATCAAGAAAAACTAAAGTAGGGGACCCTTGTTTGTGGGGATGCAAGGGTCCCTTTACTCTGAAAATGAAAAAGAAATGGTCACTGCGGGTTTCAGGTGCTCCGCTTGGCACCAGTGAAGGGATTTAGACCTCCTTGGGGTTAAGTATAATGAAAGAGGCCACCCCCTTTCAGGTGGCCCAGGTGGACTCACTAGGCTACACCCGACAGACGTGGCCCAGGTGAAGAGGAGTTGTGTGGGGGTCCAGGCTGTAGCTGAGACATGAGCTGCACTTTGCCAAGCAGCCCAGCCCAAACAACGACTTTGGGGGTCCCCCGCACCGTTGCTGCTGCTGCCTGCCGCCTACTGCCTCAGGAGCCAACACTGAAGAGTGCAGGAGGAAAGAAGAACCAGAGAGCAGAAGCAAGGACCTTGAGACATCCCTGGCCAGGTTGTCTTGCAAGTAAGTTCATTGTAAATAGTTCTTAATACAGTGCACTGTATAGACTTTGTATATATTTTTAAAACACTTTTATATTTTTAAAGGACTCTTTTTATATTTTTGTGTTTTATTTTTTTAGTAACACAGCTGCTTAGGAGTAACCTAACTTGTATGTAGTATCTTGTGTTTGCCCTTTTCATAGAAAAATTCACAAACCCCTGGTGGTGTACCGGAAAATTATATAAGTAAGCTTTTACCAACTAAAAAGAAACATACACCATCATTCCTTTTGTTCGCCTTTCCTTTTGTGCTCCAGATACTCTAACCTTGTGTTTTCTCCTTAGGTGTATTTGGGGTACCTGCCTGCCCTAACTTCTTGATCTTCCCTACCCTCATCACTTTCATAGCAAGGTACACCGGGGTGATCTTGAACCCAGGAGAGTAGAGTTTGGAGAGAGGTAAGAGGCGGGTCATGGTATAAGTGAAGGTTTAAGCTGTATATAGTGTGCCCGCCTACACCTGTCTCCCAATAAGGTGAGTTAAATGAACACCCTGCTACATTTTTTGGAGGCACTGCTGAGATCACCTTGTGTGTGCTTACACCCTCCCTATCCTACTTACTTACCTTATATCTACCTTTTTTGTTCCTGGGGTATTGTATAGTTTGTTAGTGTAAGATTACGTTTTTTTGCAATCTGTTTTTTATGCAAGTTTTGGATAGGGATTTGTATAAAGTATTATAATCACTGTGTTTTTATTTTACCGGATTTCCCACCTTATCTAACAGGTACCATCCTCATGGATTGGCTTCACGTAGCCAGCTGGGTTGAGGTTGAGGGGATTAAGCCTGACCATTGCATTATCATAGGTGACGTCCCTTGGGGCACACCTCTACACCAGGTTCTTGGGTTGACAGAGTCCCTAGAGTCCCTCACTGTCCAGCTTAAATAACTGGGTAAAGCCCCCAGCCTATCAGGAACCAGTTTCCTGGTCTGCTATGAGCCTAAGGAAGTTGATCCAGTGACATTGCCCCATACCATCCATGGGGGAGACCCAATAGTGTCCTATCCTCTCTGGGCATTGAACACATGGGCAGGAATGCAGGATAGTGCACCAGTCACACCACTTGTGCTTAGCCAAAATCCTGTCTTGCCCAGCACTGTGCCCCATCATCCTGCAGCACCCAGTGTAGATGCTATCATGGCTGCACCCGTAAGCACCCTGTTCTCTAGCACCTTGAAGCATTTCTTGTGCTAGATGGAATTACCAATAAAGATCTCAGACCAAATAACCGGACAGACTCAACGAATATGGCACAGTTCTACTTTAGTCTCAATTTAATAAATCAGGGTCAACTGGCAGACATCGGATGGATGCTTGCACACCCACACACAAACTTGATTACAAAGAGGTCTTATACAACAAAATGCATCATCTATGACGTCATCCTACGTGGCAAACCATAAAACTTATTAGTGGGAGGGATTGGTTAGGGGAAAATGTCTACTTATAGAATACATACAGGTTAGTACTTCATTGTCTGTCTCTTATCTGTAGGACACACCTCAAACTACCTCTTAATACGTATAATACTGATTATAGTAAACAAAATGGCAGTGGATTGGTCTATGCAACTTTGTATAGCAGGTTGCCCCATAAACCCACCGATTGGTTGGCATTCTCACCCAAGCTTGGACTTTTGGCTCAGCTATCAGCACGTAAGGAAACCAAAACCCAGGTGCTTGAATCACGTCAGATTACTCCCTACTTTCCCCAATTAGTCCATCATCTCTCATCAGTCCAGCCATGAGGCAAGGATTCTCATCTGTAGTTGTCCTTGTAGCCTGCTCTCTGTTCTAGGACATTCAATGGATTGAAAGCACATCACTATCTTCATCCAAGGCTTAATGAATATCTCTTGTTTTCGACTTCTGAGTCACATGTGAAGAGACCACGAATGTGTCCATTTCAGCTTCTCATTTACTGCTATTTGATTTAATTATACTGAGTGTCATTGCTCCTCTTGGCCTCTAGACTTGCTCACTCTAGCTTGTATACACTTTATACACTTTTAATTGTCCAATACTTGGCTCTTGCAGATGCTTTCTTCTTCTTTAATCTAAGAGAAATACATCTTGTCCATGGCTTATTCGTCTGCCTCCCTTCGTGCTTTGCAGCTAGTCCTTAAAAATAGCATCCTTGATCCCAAGCCAACATAGACTCCTCTTTGTTTTGCACACAAACCTGTTCTTCCAGCATCTCCTGACTCTGCAACCCTGATCTGTTAATGAGGTAGCTTAATTGAACATTAACACAAGCTGGCATCCAGTTTCCAACAATGGCCGTCCTTGACACGTTATATATTCCTCCGTAGCAAGCTCCTATGTTTTTTTTCTACCTTGAATTACTGCGTATTTACACTTATTGGTCAAGACATTACTTTGTCTTCTTCTGCATTTATGATTACTTTATCTTTTCAAACATGTTTCTCTGATCGCTTCAGTTACAGCGTCACTCTTAAGTATGTTCATATCATTTCAGTACGTCCTTGTATCGCTTCTTTATGACATCACTCTGGTCTCATCCGATTCCACTCAGCACTCCATGATGTACAATGGTGCATGCTGACATCTGTCCATATAGCATCCTTCCACACTTTCAGTGCAAGGGTACATCTGATACGGTTGTGTGAGTGCATATTGTCTCTCGTACATTCAATGTGGTATAGGCATAACACATGGCTTCTCACATAGGGCCCTTCTCCTGCTGTTCCAGTATGAAGACGGTGAGGGTGCAGGAGTTTGGGAAAATGCATCCAACTGCTCCTCTACATTCCCCCCTCTGGTCGAGTCCTCGACCATATTCTTCTCTTCGTTAGCCTTTATCATCTCTTCATATTGTCATTTTGTTGGGACCCATATCTTTGTCAACCCCCTCATGTGACCTGCATTCTTTATATGTTCATCCACACTCTAGGTCATATGGCAGCAATCTCCTGATTGTGGACAGAATATCTATCATTCTACATATTTTTTATGCTCCTTAGGGTAGTAGAACTTCGTTCCTGGAGGTGCAAGGGTGCTTTTCTTTATATTCTCACGGGTACTTTCCTCATTTTGCATCTGCTCAGCAGTTCCAACATCTATATCAATCATGATCTTTATCCCAATAGCTTTCGTGGCTGTCTTCTGGCATTGTCCCAAGAGGATCCTTATGAGACAAAATCCTAGCAATACCAACACTAGAACTGCTCCAAGTAATTTGAAGGCATTTTCCAAACAAGTTGGAATCCATGAAAACAGAGATGAAAAACCAGCTTTCCTCCTTAGTCTTTGCTACTTCTTCCTCCATTTCTGTGTGCAAGGTTGGCAATATTGTTATTGCTTCTGTCAAAGTCCCATTGTATTCATCATGGGCAGGAGAAAATGAACAGCAAGAAGGCCTGATCTTAGCATGCACACCTCCTTCCATTGCTGTAATTAAGTCCAGGAAATCCCTGTTTTGGAGGGCCACAAGCCTGATTGCCCTCAACTCTTCTCTGATCGCTTTAAATCCTTTTATTGTCATATAGATTGTTTGCAGCAGCTCCCATCTGGGGATTTGCAGCCAGCCACTTGGCATTAACTGCAGTCTGAATTCCTGGCAAGAATATAGCTGTAAATATCACTGCAGTTCTGCTGAACAGCGTATGCTCATCTGGAATGTCATAATAGGTTTATAGTGATTTTGCTGAGAACTAATTATCTCTCCTCTGTCTGCTTTGATTAAACAATCTTTTCTTTCTCAGGTGCATGTCCATTTTTGGGAAGTCTGTAATCTGCAGGTCACTTTGTGGTACTACTAAGGCTGAAATGCTTATCAGCACCAATTAACAAACTCATCCCCATTTTGGTGGCAACATTATATATGCTTTTGATCAACAGGCCCATTATTGATCCATCAGGACTGCCGTTCCTTCCTTCATGCCTGGTACATCGAAAATGTGGCCACACTTGCAGTTTTCTGCAACTTTTACTGTGCCATTGCGGTTTTCACCAACATTTACCATGCCATTATTTCTGAAGCCTAAAGATGCATTCTACAGTGGTGGTATCTGCAATGGTCCTCCCTCATCGTGGACCCATATCAACAATCTTGCAGTCTTAGGCCATTTGTTTTTGCATTCCTTTTCTGCATTTGCCACAACTGCTTCCCATTGTCAAGTTAATGCTGTTGCTTTTCACACAACTAATTCTTCAGCCAATCCTTCCGGAGTAAGCACTGTTCCTTTAATTTGTATTTGACCTCTCTCCCAGCATTTTCATATTTCCTTTCCATTCTTATCCTTGCATTGTAACATCTTGTTTTCTTCAATCTTGATTCCTGCTCCATTTATTCCAGGCTTTTCTTATTTTATTATTTGATGCGTTGTTTTTGGCTTCTCTCTTGACTTTATGTCTTGTACATAATTGTCTTCTCTTTGAGATGTCACGTTACACACTATGGGAGCTGTTCTGCCTTGGAACTGTCCTCTGGTTAGGCAAAGTGAAAGGTGTGTCAGGCAATGTGCCTGTTTCACTAATACTTCTGTTGCTATGAATATTTTAGAGGTTCCCAAAGCATAAAGTATAAGGGAACACACATAGCAGCTTTCATTTGACATTCTTCTTCCCACCTTTTTTTATGTGCTGATGCAATAGATTATTCTTTAAGTGAACCGAATTATCAAGATGTGTATTTATATCGTTATAATCTTCCCCAACATCCCTTTTAATTTGAAATAAATGCCTAGTAAGATTATAATAAATGCTGTCCTTGATTTCATCAGGGGCAACAGTAAATGTTTCACTGTCACCCACCATATCTGTATTCTTTCCTATAACATGTCTAAATGTCATAATAATCAGGAGGAAAACACAAATCATAATGCAGAATGACACTACAATTATCATTCCATGGAAACACATCGATTTTCTTGATGGCAATGAGACTTTTATATTCTGAAACCTCCTCATTTTTGCTCAAACCTTTAATATGTAACTCTGTAAGTCTCTAGGAATCACACCTTTATATCAAGAGCTGCAAGATGATTGCAATAATTATTCAAAAAATAATATGATTGTTCTTAGGATTTCCAAGAAACGTTATGACGTTGACGCATCCTCTTATTAGAGCTGGATAAGACTGTTATATGTATGTACAAACAGCATAAAAGAATCTGTGTAATGTTATTGCAAACTGCTGTCATGGCTTCTCCATTTGAATGGGAAAATAAATACAATTCTTCATGATAATCTGGAATTCCCAACACAGGTGATGTACAGATCACCTTTTTAATTCTTCGAATCCTTCAGTCATCTCATCTGTCCATATTACTTCCACCTGTGCTTCCTTGAGCCTTTTTAAAAGTGGCCAGAATATATGTGCTATAACTGAAAACCCAGGCCCTACAATAATTAAATAGGCCTACAATTGTTGCATTTCCCTCACTGTTTTTGGTTCTGAGGTCTTCATAATTGCTTCTGCTCTTTCAGGCGTCACTTTCCTCCCCTCGTGAGAAATCAACTCCCCTATATACAATACATCTTCCTAGCAGTATTGTAGCTTCTCTTTATCCACTTTATATCCTTTCTTTGAGAGAGGATAGTCATGAACTTAATTGAATCTTCATAACATCTTACTTCTGTCTCACTGCAAACCAAAGTGTCATCCACGTATTGGACTATTGCACTTTGAATCTGACCATTGCCAAAGTTCACCTGGAGGACTCTATTAAAGATTGAAGGGGACTCACAGTACCTCTGGGGTAATTAGTTACGTTTCAGGTGGATCATTCCTTACACAAAAGAAGTCAAATCTTGTGAGTCTTCATGGAGGGGAATTGAAAAGAACGCATTCTTTAAATCTATGACTGTAAAATATTTGGCCTTAAATAGGATGTTACCCAATATTGCTGTGGGATTTATAACTAAAGGAAATGCTTTGAGTATATTGTTTAGAGGGCAAAGGTCCTGAATAAATCCTGAATAAATCTACACAACCTCACCGTCGATTTTCTCACTGGTTTCACAGCCATGTTACATGGAGAATCGGTTGGTACTAATATTCCTTATTTCATAAAAGCAGAAATGGTTTCCAATATACCTTCATCCACCTCTCTGGATGTGGGGTATTGCTTTGGATGTGGCAAAAGTGCTTCTGGTTTAAGCTTGATTTTAACTGTGCCTACTCCTTTTAATACACCCACCTCATATGGACTTGTGGTCCATAAAATCTTTGGCAATTTCTCAAAATGTTCCTGGAATAATAATGGTTTGTTTTTACCAATGCAAATCTCTGCGGTATTTCTCTATTTTCTTCTTTTATCCAATAAGTAAGAGTTATGAAAAGTACTAATTCATTATCTGAGCACTCACCCCTAAACAGCTCCTCGTCTGTCAAATATGTCAGCCTATATCCTTCATTGAGGTCTATCACCATTCTCCATCCTCTTCTCTCATAATCTGTCCCATGAAGAACCATCCGTTCCTCTCTAACCACTGCTGCTTCTTATTCCAAGGGGATAATCTTCCCTTCTTCATCAGCCATAGGGAGTTCTGGTCTGAACAAAAGCTCATCAGGTATTCTTAATAGTTTACCTTTCAATCTGAGGAACCACACTAATAAAACTGTCACCTCATACAAAAATACTTCTGAGTCCAAAGGGACCCCTTGTAATGCTTTCTGGCATGTAAAGGCTAATATAAACTATCTTTCATTCATATAATGTATTCCTGGAGTGGAACACACTATTTCTTCATCCGTAATCAATATCGTCATGTTAAGTTTCGTCATTAAGTCACGCTCTAATATTTTAACTGGCATTTGCCTAGAATATAATAATGGCATAGACATGTCATGTTCTATAGAGATTGTAATTCATATGTAAAAGGAACTAAACTTAGCACCCCAGAGAATCCCTGCGCATTAATTGCAATACCTGACATTGGGTATTTTCCCTCACAAACACAGGAACGAGTTGATCCAGTGTCCACAAGAAATGAAAATGTCTTGCCTCCTCTAGTCCCCTTGACCCTTGGTTCCTCTTGGAGGTCTGGTGTCACTGATAGTACTGAACACATCAGGTTGCTCTGTGGGCTATCCTATTGTAGATATATCATCCCTGTACCTGTGAAAGGATGTCTTCCTATCACAGTCACACTCCCTAATTTGAATGCATGCGCTTGCTGGACTCCTGTAGTCATATTCCATTGTGGCACTATAGCTGCTGTGTCTGCGCTTGCTACGTTTGTACCTGTTGTGCTTGCATGGGTACTTGATGTGATTGCCCTTGTGGCAATTGCATTTGTAATGGCTCTTGCTGCATTTGCTTTGGTTGCAGCGAATATGTCTGGACATGCGTGTGATTTTGGGCATAATATTCCTGTGGTTCTTTATTATATTGCAGAGAATAGCCCATCCCCCTCTTGGAGCTTGCCAATTTTGCTGGGTTCCTCCTCGGCTTCTACATGTTCTGGCTATGTATCCGATTCTTCTGCAATTACAGCATTGTTGCAGCCGTCTGCCATTAAATTCTCCTATTCCTTGAGGGTTTTGAAATCCACCTCTTCCTCCTTCTCTAGGTCCATTTCCTCTTCCTCTTGGCCAAATATTGCACCCACTCAGATCTGTGAGATAGCCTACATTGTTTTGCTGCACTGATTGCATCTCCTGTGTCACCCCACCTTCATTGCTGGTCAATGCTGCTTCCTCTATGGTTATTTTTGACAACTTCTTCTGGACTAATTTAGCTTCCTCTTGCTTTCTACTTTCGCCTTTCTTCTTATTTTTCTCTTGCATTTATTGGCAGTGATGCACGATCATCATTTGTATTTCTGTCCTTGGCTTCGCTTCCATTCTCACCTGTTTCCTCAGTTGACGTTGCACTGGCTCAATAAGTTGCCAATGAGTTGTCTAGAGACTTTTTAAGGATTTCCAGCAATGAGAGACTCGGAACCCGCACCTGTACCATTAGCTGAGGTTTTTAAATGTTCACGGTTAACATTTGCCACCTTCTCACCAGAAGCAGTAGGTGTCGTGAACCCTTTTGGCGCATGGGGCTCCACCAAGGAATCCTCATCCGATAGAGTAGAATTAATCAGTGGAAGCACCGGGGAGCACACAAGACTCTTCCTCAAAAGGTCCATGTGAATGTTGAAATCAGCTGTTTCGATCATTTTGACAGGCTGAATGACAGGCAGTTCAATGTTTATCAACTGATTATCACCAGTGGGAACCTTAGTCAACGCCATAACAAAGCTGGAGTGGAGAGATCTCCTGTCAGACATCCGCAATGGATGATGTTGAGCCATGTTCCAAACTTAGTAGTTGTATGATAGATTTGGTTATTTTGGATCTGAGGGAAGCAATGCATTCACTTAATTGATCACTTATCGGAGTGCTTTCAGACTTCTTGGTGTTACAAGGGAAGTAAGATGTAATCTTATAATGAACAGATTTAACAGTCTCACTACTAACCCCTGTCATGGATGACATATGTAGTTTGTTTTTAATATTACGTAAATTAAAAGAATGGACCTTGGGTGCAATAATAGAAGATGAAATGGAGATGGACAAGAAACTCACTGTAGTTAGAGAGTCCTTCACCTTATTCACGGCATCAGCTTCAGTAGGTAGTAAGGGCAAAGGCAGCTCCACTCTAGCTTCCTCCATAGCGGCAAAAGCCATGCCGCCATGCAATGGTGACACGCTTTGCACCCGCCGCTTCAGCTTGGCGCATCATATTTGAATGGAGAGTAGGCATGACCAGATCCACGACTCCAAGGCACAAGACTTGCCGTACCAGCAGCTCAGGTAAGCATCATTATATAGGGCCTCATTACAAGTTGGCAGTGTGGCTAAAATCGGCAGTAATGCTGCAGTAACATAGTTACAGCTGCATTACAACCGTATCACCGTACCACCCAACTATTGTTTTGGTGTTGGGGTGGAGGGAAAACTTCCAGAAGAATGCTGGAGGTAATTCTGCCATGTTACTGCCAAAATGCAGCCATTTTGGTGGAATTACCTATGGACCCCTTACCGCCATACTGCCACTTTCAATCCGGCGGCAATTCCACCAGACCAGGCGGCGGTAATGATAAATACGTTTGGTGGTATTTCTTATGATTTACTGCTGAAATACCACCAAATTTGTAACGAGGCCCATGATTACAAAAGAAGTGTTGCCTCAACGTATCTGGATTATTGCAAAATCCAGAACAGCACTGGAGTGGCACTTTTCCCGTGCAGAGGTGCATGACGTCTCGAACAGCCAACTCCCAAGCATCAGAGTAGATGTGCGGCATCAAGCCTGGCCGTGGGAACGTGCAATCAGTTTGGAAGAAGATGTGTACATACAGCAGCTGGAAATGACAAGGACTATTGTGCACCTTTCAAGCAAAGGGCCCAATTGATGACGTATCGGGCTCTAATGAGTCAGTTCACACTAGGCTCATGGGTTGATGGCAACTGGGACTGGATAACCCACTGAGTAGTATGGGAAGTCTCGCCTCCATTTTGTTCAGCTGAAAGGTCCCAAGTGGTAAGTTTACATCCTGAATTTGAGGAAAATTGGACCCGATTGCTTCTGCACAGATTCCAAAACCTCTTAGAAATATTACTGCAGGTACAGAGAATTGAAGCGGTGAGAAGGGAGATTCATGCTCGAAAAACAAGCATATCAGAAGACAGCACAATGCTGTGCCACCTTTTACACTCTTTCTGATGCATTATGTGTTTTGGTTGAAGGTGCCTAAGAGAATCCATGAAGTGCCAATGCCTTCAATCTGATGCCATTTCCTCGTCTCCCAGCAGGTATTCTCTTGTGTTGATGTAGATGTAGATGGAACCCCATAATGCTAACCACCTCCTGGCCCTCTTAAAAGGTGGAAAATAAAATGTTTCATGTCTGTGTTAGAACTGATTATGATGTATTTGATTATGGATATGAGTTATGAAAGAGATTGACGCACTCATGAATATTGAGATGTGAATTGTAAAGCACTCTCCGCATACACTCAGTTCCATAGAAAACGTTACTATATGCAACAGGATAAGGGACTAACTGGTCTAAGCTGATAAGGAACTAAAACAGTAATGTTTCCCTGCCTGCATTGCGGAAATGGCGGAATGTCGTAGAAGAGAAAAATAAACATCTTTTGAGTTGCCTTTGCTGCACTGGATTGCCTAACCTATGTTTTCTACCAACCATTTTTCCAGTGGACTTTGCCGTAATTTGATTTAAACAGTTTCATTAAGTGAAAAATGTACTCTACCAACAAAAGAAAAAGAGAAATAGTACAGCAACACATGCTATGTAGGGGAACATGATCCAGTACGCGTTCTTTATGAAGCTGGTGGACATGTGTAGAGTTTAGGACTAAAAGTGCTGTCTTTCAAGAATTCACGAAAAAAGACTTTTGAGGCCACATGATTGAATCAGCCAGTTGTGCCCTGCTCAAACAAAGAAGTGCAAAGGGGGGTGCATACGCAACTCGGCTGGGAGCATACTGGGAGGATTCAATGTGTTAAGCAATAACCAGATATGAACACTGAAGAAGGACTAATGTGAATGAAGGTCTGTGTGGTCTTTGTGAGTGGGGCATTTCTTTACACCAGAAGGCCTACCACGAGTTTCCAGAATGTACTTAGTTCGAGTTTGCCAGCTGACTGGTAACCTATAAAGATAAGGGATCTGGAGGCCGGGTCAGGGTGTTGCAGTTCTTTTTCATTCAGTCAGCTGTTTGCATTCTTGTCTTGCAAGACAAGAATAAATCGGTCTCTCTTTGTCAACATTCAAACTTGATGTGAGCTGGTTTCTCCAAAATCCTGCATGTGTGAATATAGACTTAATTTATGTGTATAAGACACAAAGGGGAGCTCAAATTTATGTTTTTTGTTATAATAATTGATTAAACCTGTAAGAGTGAGAAGGACCTTTGGTTGTCTTCCCATTTCAACATCAGATTATTTCTCCAGTGAGATCAGAATTCCTGCAGGAACCAAAGGGGTGACTTTCAGTAATGTTCTTTAGCTGCAGAAACCTTTACGTCGTCCTGATGGTTTCTTCCTATGTAGGAGAAAGCCCAAATAATTGTGTTACTTTTAAAATAAAAATCTAATTTTTGTACTATAAAATATGTTTTTATCTTTATTTATATTCAGATTTCAGATCCCTGTATTTCTGAGCAGCGCCAAGACACAGGCTCGGGCCGATTTTGTGCTGTGCTGTTATTCGATCAGCTGCCTCTGAATGCTGAGGAAGAATAGTGGGACTACTGCTCTTTCATGCAAACGAATCAGATTCATGTTGAGTGGAGCACTGACCTTTGCTTGGATAACATCGAAGAGACTACTCTAGCTTGTAGAGCCTTTGTCATCGGCAGAACCAATATATGTTTTGCGGACTTGAACAAAAGGCATTGGGTGTACCATTCTCCCCAAACTCCTTTTTATTAATCCAGCATTTGTTCAGTTTCTAAATTGATGAGTTCATTAAGAAATGCCAGCCTAAACCTAAGATTCACCCGGAATCTGGGATCCAGATTCTTACGATTCATCAGAATCGTGTCTCCAGGCTTCTTGCCTATAATTTGGTCATCTCTTCTGACAGTGTGGGAGACATAAGCAGGGTCAGAAATTGCCTCAGTCAGCATCTTCTGTCAAAATCTGCCAGTTGCCTCCTTCCAGATCATGGCCACATTTACCACTATACTGTGAACAATGTGCAAGACCACAAAGTGTGCAGAGAGATTGGGGGGAGTTTAAATTAAATTAATTTGGGCCGCCAAATGTTCGAACTCTCTTCCCACTACTATCAGAGGTGAACCCTCTTTCTGGTCATTTAGAGCTAAAGTGAAAAATTGGCTTGCTGACAAGAACTGTTAACTGCCTCCGAGTGAACACCCCTCCTCTGTTGAATACTATTCAACCCACACACACACACCTCTGTCATGATTACACCCACACGCTCCCCGCCCTCCCCCGCTCCCGCACGTCCCGCCCAGATCCTCCACACGCCACAGTACCTGCTCCCCCTCCCAACAGCAGCGGGATGCTACGGCAATGCCTCGCTACCACAGAGAGGCTGCGGGAGGATAGCGACATCCAAGGACCTGGCAGCTTTGGTCGCGTTGGCGCTGAGGGACACCAGGTTTCTCTGCTCGTGGCCAGTGCATGTCATAAATCTCCCCCCGTCTCACCTGTGATCGGGATCTCCCTTGTTCGGCCGCAGGACTCTCCCTGTGGGTGGTTCGGGTCTTGAATAGGCTCGCCCGAGCCTCGTCAGGTTGCAGAGCACGTTCAGAGTTTCAGGAAGTTCGTGGTTCCAGGGTGTCCAGGATTAGCGATAAACAAGCAATGTAGGGGGGAAGTCCAGGAGCAGGAAAAAAGGTAAGGAAGGAAGTATGAGGATCAAGGAAGCAAATGTAGAGAGCAACACACGTCGGGTCACTATCGAAGATAGCGTTGAGACGCGCGGACCCACAGGGGCGTGACCAATTTATAGTACGTGCTATGACGTGAAAGCTACTGCGTAGCACGGAGCTTGGTACGGCCATGTTGGGAGGAACAAGGAGTACAAGCCCTTCGTGACAATGACCATGAGGTCCAGAAAGGGCAATTTCGCCGGGTCATGACAGCATGCCCCCTCCGAAGACTGGTTCCTCCAGGCTTGCCTGGGTGAATAAGATGGAATCTTCTGAGCAAACGAGGGGTCTTTAAATTAGAAACTGGTTCCCATGTTCTCTCGCTAGGGCGGTAGCCTTTCCACTCGACCAGATATTGTAATGGACCCCTTCTATACCTGGAATCACATATCCTGGACACATCATATTCCAACTGGTCGTCCACAACAACAGGTGTGGGTTTGAAGGGTTTTCGAGTAGAACTAACGTAGGGTTTCAACAGGGAAGTATGGAAGACTGGATGTATCTTCTTCCAGGAATCTGGGAGCTTAAGTCGGAAGGAGACAGGATTGATGATCTCCTTTATAGAAAATGGACCATAATAGCGAGGAGCCAATTTGTTTGGTCGTAGATGTCGAGGTAACAGTTTCGAGGCTAGCCAGACTTGATCGCCAACTGAATAGGAAGGTGATGGTCTTCTCTTAGAGTCCGCATATCTTTTGGTTCGAGTCTGGGCCTGTTCTAACTGATCCTTGGCCTCTCTTTGTAAGTCGATCAGCGTCTGAATCCAAGAGTCAAGGGTAGGTACCGGAGTAGATACTGGAAGAACTGATGGTAAAACAGACGGATGATAAACTTGACTGCAATAGAAAGGGCTGATCTTGAGAGCTGAATGATCTGAGTTATTGTAGGAGAATTCGGCTAAAGGTATAAGGAGAGACCAATCGTCTTGAACCTTGGTGGCAAAACAACGAAGATATTGTTCCAGGGTTTGATTTACTCGTTCCGTTGCCCCATTGGTTTGTGGATGATAGCCTGAAGAAAGGGCACGTTGGATTCCTAGAACACGACAGAGATGTTTCCAGAATTGTGAAATATATTGAGGTCCCCAATCCGAAATAATCTTGGAAGGGAGGCCATGAAGACGAAAAATATGTTCCAGGAAAATTCCAGCAAGTTCTGAGGAAGATGGTAGTTTATACAATGGTGTAAAATGACCTAGATGAGTGAACAAGTCAATGGTTACCATGATGGTTGTATATCCTCGGGAAGGTGGTAATTCAACAATGAAGTCAGTGGCAATAACCTCCCAGGGTCTGGTTGGCAACGTAGGTTGTAGAAGCAGACCCGCCGGTCTCTGATTATCGTATTTGTTGTGACTACAAATTGCACAGGTCTTGATGTATTGAACTACACTGGACTTCATCCCTGGCCACCAGAACTGTCTTTGTATAAGACGGAAGGTGTTGGTTACCCCTCGATGGCCGGAGTGAAGAGTATCATGGCATAGATTCATTACCTTCTGTTGAAGTTCTTTTGTCGGAATGACCACTGAATTGTTCTTGAATAAATATCCTTCCTTGATTGTCAAACGCCAGGGATTTTTCTTGGATATGTCCTTCCAGAGTTCAGATGATTGAGTCTGTACTCTGATTTCTTCCAGGAGATTGATCGCTTGAGCTACAAAGATTGTAGGTGGAAACATTTTAGGATAGATCTTATCCTCCAAGGGAACGTAGTCGGGACGCTGAGAAAGGGCATCGGCAATCATGTTTTGCGGTCCAGGAACATGTGAGATTTGAAATTGATATTGAGCAAAGAAGTAGGCCCATCAAGCTTGTCTACTGTTCCTGCACTCCATGGTTTGTAGGACCTGAAGATTTCGATGATCAGTATGGATTTGAACTGGATATTTAGCACCCAGGAGTAGATGTCTCCATTCAGTGAAGGCATGACGAATGGCCAATAACTCCTTCTCCAGAACTGAGTAGTGAGTCTAACTGGTAGTCAGGGTCCGTGAAAGGTAAGCAATGGGATGTTCCAACTTATCACCGGATTCTTGTTTTAAAACTGCTCCTATGGCGTAATTGGAGGCATCTGTTTCCACTAGAAAAGGATGATTTATGTCAGGTTGGGCCAGGATGGGGGCCTGAGTGAATTCTTTTTTCAAGCGTTGGAATGCCTTGTCTTGTGGTATAGACCAGTTGAATGGAACATCTTTCTTCAGGAGATTAACAATGGGTTGAACAATCTCGGAAAAGGTGGGAATGAATTTCCGGTAGAAGTTGGCAAGCCCCAGGAAGGACTGTATTTGCTTTATAGATGTTGGGGCGGGCCAAGCCAGTATGGCCTTCACCTTTGAAGGATCCATACTAATTCCCTCTGAACTAAGGACAAACCCCAGATAGTGAACTGATGTAACATGAAACAAACATTTTTCTGGTTTGGCTAAGAGTTGATTTTCACGGAGACGTTGAAGTACTGCCTTTACATGTTCTTCATGTTTCAAGGAATCCTTTGAGAAGATCAATATGTCATCCAGGTAGACAATAACATTGAGAAATATCATGTCAGAGAACAACCTATCCATAAAACGCTGGAAGACTGCGGGAGCATTAGTCAGACCAAAGGGCATGACTAGGTATTCAAAGTGACCAAAGGGTGTTCTAAAGGCTGTTTTCCATTCGTCTCCTTCCCGGATACGGATCAAATGGTAAGCACCTTGGAGATCCAGTTTCGTGAATATCACTGCACCTCTCACAGCTTCAAGGATATCCGAGATCAGGGGTAGTGGGTATCTCTCTTTCAGGGTGTGTTGATTTAGGCCCAGATAGTCCAGGCAAGGTCTGAGCTCTTTGGTATCCTTTTTAGGAACAAAGAACAATGAAGCACCAGCTGGTGATTTTGAAGGTCTTATGGTGCCATTCTCAAGATTAGTGTCTAGGCATTCCCGGAGGGCTCTCTTTTCTGGTTCTGAAAGGATAAACATCCTGCCAAAGGGAATCACTGCTGAGGGTTCAGTATCTATGGCACAGTCTTCGGGTCTATGTGGAGGTAAGGCTTGAACGATGGCAGTAGAGAATACATCAGCATACCCTTGATAGATCTCTGGAACTTGTACAATATTGGAAACCATGAGCGTTGTCTCTGGACACCTTGGTGGACTTTTAGGGGCTGTGACCGAGGTATCCAGGTTTAAACAATGGTTCATACAGAACTCCGAGCCCAGGAATAAGGATCCGGCCGTCCAGTTGATATATGGATTGTGTCTTTGTAACCAGGGCATGCCCAAAACCAAGGGGTAATGGGCTGATTTTATAATGTCAAACACAATTCTTTCTTGATGATGATTTATGGAAAGATGGATCTCCCTTGTTTGCAGACGTATGGGTCCTGAGGAAAGAGGTCTTCCGTCAATCGCTTCCACTGGCTGTGAAAAACGTCTTGCTTCATACGGAATGTTATGACTTCTGACCCAATCTTGATCAATGAAGACTCCCATTGCTCCGCAATCCACCAAGGCCAGTATGGGGTAGACCTTGTCCTTGGATGGCGATAAAAAGGCCTGTAATATCGCCAATTTGTTTTTTTCCAGGAGAGTTCAAGGATGGAATTGATGTGGAGCAAACATCGCTCTCCCGAAACCTTGCTCCATTTAGGATCGGGAGCTGGCGTTTCCCGAGCGTCGGGGAGGAGCCAGAGGACATTCTTTAACTAGATGTTTATCTGAGGCACAATACATGCATAAGCCTGTGTGTATTCTTCTTAACCTTTCCTGCTGGGAAATTGGTCCACGAAAGGCTCCAAGTTGAATGGTTTCAGAATCAGTGCTCGGACTCTTGGCAGATTCTGTCCTTGTAGTATTCTCTATGAAGTATCTTTGAATTGATATTTTTTTCTTTTTCTTTTCGGCCTTTCTTTCTTGGATTCTAAAGTCTATTTGCATAGACAAGTCCAGGAGGGCCTGGAATGAACTAGGACGTGCCACCCTGGCTAGCTCGTCCTTAATCTCTTCATTTAGACCTCTGCAAACAACGTAAAACTGGCTTCCAGGGGCCAGTCCGCCTCTTTGGCTAGCTGTTTAAATCTGGTAACATAGGTCAACATGTCTTGGGAACTTTGCTGGAAGTCAAGTAGCTTTTCTTGAGCACTGTGAACCAGCTCTGGTCGTTCAAACATGGTCTTGAGTTCCGTGATGAACCCTTCATAATCATCCAGGAGAGCATCCCCTGAATTGAGTAATGGAGTGGCCCATATAAGGGCATTACCGGAAAGATGCAATATTATGAAGCCCACCTTAGCCCTATGAGTTGTGAAATAGTAGGGCTTAAAGGTAAAATGTACCAAACAAGAATCCAGGAATCCACGTAAGGTCTTTGTTGAACCGTCGTATTTATCAACCACTCCTCCCAATAATACGCTGTCCTTGTTCGCGGAGTCGTGTGACAAGACGAGCTGTTTTAGCGCCGCATTCTCGGCTTTTATATTCTGCATCTCTGTGGAAAGTTCTTGCATTCCGCGCATCAGGTCCTGAATAGCATTCTCCATGGTAGAATCCGTATTGATCGTTCGGCGTCTCAAACTGTCATAAATCTCCCCCCGTCTCACCTGTGATCGGGATCTCCCTTGTTCGGCCGCAGGACTCTTCCTGTGGGTGGTTCAGGTCTTGAATAGGCTCGCCCGATCCTCGTCAGGTTGCAGAGCGCGTTCAGAGTTCCGGGAAGTTCGTGGTTCCAGGGTGTACAGGATTAGCGATAAACAAGCAATGTAGGGGGGAGGTCCAGGAACAGGAAAAAAGGTAAGGAAGGAAGTATGAGGATCAAGGAAGCAAATTTAGAGAGCAACACACATCGGGTCACTATCGAAGATAGCGTTGAGACGCGCGGACCCGCAGGGGCGTGACCAATTTATAGTACGTGCTACGACGTGAAAGCTAGTGCGTAGCACGGAGCTTAGTACGGCCATGTTGAGAGGAAGAAGGAGTACAAGCCCTTCGTGACAATGACCATGAAGTCCAGAAAGGGCAATTTCGCCGGGTCATGACAGTGCAGGCCACCACCTACGCCGGCTGTTGCTTCCTGGTCATGTGATTACGCTCCGCGTCGCTCACGTGACCCCGTGAGGATGCGATCACGTGACCAATAAGGAAGTACTTAGTATAAAAGGATACCGGCAACGCTATTCAATGCTCTCAGCTGTTCTTCCCGGCGGTGAGTGGCGTTTCGAACTATTTGGATTTCATTTCCAGATTTTGGACCTTGCTCACGGTCTCTGGACTTGATTTTGCTTACCCCTCTTGGATTTGGCGATTTTTGAATTTTTGTTTTCATGGTTTTTTGACTCCTTGCTCCGGATTACAGACTTCATTTGGACTGCCACCTGGCAAAAGGAATTTTGGACACTGCAGTTTGTCCCCTGGGAGACTGTTACTCCCTCCCGACCATCAAGGTGCCGGAAACTACTGATAAACACCACAGGTACTTGGTGCAACGAATCTCTGTGGCTCTTCATTTTCATCTTGCTGCTGTTGGGGTCCCTGTTTACCAATATCCACCCAAGGGAGGGACACCCCGAGATTCGCTTTTCCATACTACATTTCCACAGGCCATACATTGGTAGGTGTCATTTCATTTCTTGTTTATAGAGCTGTTTCCTCACATTGCTGTTTAGAATTCATGTTTTGATCACCTGTTCCCTTGTAGCTGCCTGGTTACCCGAGTTCCTGCTCTCTGCACCTGTGGCCTCAATAACTGGTCAGGGAGTAGCATTCGATTCCTCCCTGACCGGTGCTTGGGGACAGAGGTATACTTAGTCATCGCAGAGCCTCATCTTGACACCTCACATCTTACCTCACCTCTGCATCTCATGAACTGGCGACCTTATTATAACCGCTACTGACATTTCTATGTGCCTATATGTATTTTTATGCAAGTCAACTGTCCTGTAACCCACTGTTGACAAGTATGATTATTCTTTGTACCTTATATGTATACTTCTGTAAATCTACCATGTGCAGTTTTGTAACTTTGTAACTCCTTCACAAGCTCCAGCGCCCAGTTACCTAAGGGTTAGGTGCGCTATAAAAATAATAAACTAAACTATCCCTTTTTGCCGATGTTTGAGAATCTGCTATTTCAGACAATTGTAAATGTTGTACTGAAGATGTATCGCGTCAGTTATCTGCATTACCTGTGGAGTTGGGTATTCGAGCGGCTTCACCAGAATTAGACTTGGAAGAATGCCCTGTTCAGAGGACTTCAGCAGCACGAGGTCATCATTGTAGCGCCAGAAGAAGAAGAAGAAGTAGAGATCAGATGTTGGTCTATCCTTTTTCTTGACTTGAAACAATTAGAGAGTCTCTCTCTCTCTCTCTTTCTCTCTCTCTCTCTTTCTTTCTCTCTCACTGTCTCTCTCTCTCCTGCATTCCGGACATCAACCTCTTTGACTTCAAAGAAATGTTGAATTTCCACTTCAAATATTGGTGATTACTGCTCTTGAGTCACATAGTCCATTAAGCCTTGTAGCACACTGCTTTCCAGGCCTGGTGTGAGAGGAATTCGCCTGTAGCATTGCAGTATGATCACTTTCACATTTGCTTGAGGTTTTCTTTACTAAAACTATCATTCGCTTGTGTATGAGTCAAACGGGCACCAATTTGGGCCTTTCAGGAGCTTTTGGGGAATCGTCGTAAGATGAAGAACTATGATTCTTCGTGGCACTCAACAGTCTCCCCCATTTGAGCCTGTGTCTATGCTGGCATACATTATTGATAATAGAACAGGGATTTTCTAATAGTGGATAAGGTGATTCTACGTGCAGGTCCTTTGATTTATACGGAAGGTGGTGTCATCCTTCACCCTACTTCTTTCCTTATCTATCTTACCTGGAGGAAAACAGCCTGAACTTGCTGGATTTGTTCAGTGCTCGTTCATAGGTTTGGGATAGACTCTCTGTGGTTCTGCAAGTCAGATTATATTGTCATCATTTTTGGACCAACTAAGCATCAGCTTTGTTCGCCATCAGCAACCCAAGCAGGTGGGTGCCGTATGAGTTTGTAGAGGTTCATCCAACCAGGTGCAATGCAGGTCAACTTGGAGCTCAATGCCATGAAGCAAAGAAAGCTCCAATGACAAATGTTTCTAGGGTTGCAACATGGGCCTCACATCACACTTAAATCTCCAACTATACGCCTAGGCTAAGAGTGATGGTCATTCCTCGATCAAGCTGGGAGTTTCCAGGTCCGTACTCCTTTGATCGTTGGGTAGTGAAGTGGTTGGAAGTTCTGTGTGCTAAGAGTTTTCTATGTTTTCAGACTCCTCCTTGCTGTGTGTGCTATACCTCTTTAATGAAGTATCGTGTCTACGATATATGGCTTGATGATTCCTTATAAGAAAAGAGGATATTTCTAAGTTGCTTGTCTCAAAATGCCGATATCTTCGTCAGATAAAAGAATGGGACAAGCAAGTATAGTACTCTGAGCAATTAGGATTACCATAAGGTTGGGGGGAAAAAGATATTTTTTTAAAGAAAAAAATAGATGTAAAAAAAATAGGATTTCATACATCGGGGAAGAGCTGCTTTCAAGGGTTGAAGAACCACCATTACCAGCCAATCTTTCTCTAGCGTGGTGTGATCCATAACCAAAAGACCGGTAAACGTAAGCATTTATTATATTATGTCAGGTGTGGGTTACAGAGAGGACCCCCGGAACAGGCCAGACTGTCTTCTGAGGTCTCCTGTCCCGCGCCAACTACCAACTTCAGAATTCACAATGCCATCTCTATCAAGGAATAGGGATAAGGTACTGCAGAAAGTGACCATTGCTGGTTTTAATATAGGAATACAACACCCTCTCAACCTCTATAACATGGGAAATCCTTCAGACTCATCAGTCAAGTTAACTTGGGTTGAGTACGCCACAAACACGTTGGGCCCTTCTCTCCTTTCAAGAAGAGGCAGATAGTGACTGCTCTAAACTGGATTTCAAGTCTCCACAAAATGGTTAAAATAGCTTAAGCTGATCACTCACTAGGAGAAAGCTGCACGGCTGTCAGAAGGAGCACAAGATGATAAGTGGATCCAAGACTGAGTTGATTCAGACCTGAGCAAAGGTAAACGAGCAAAGAAAAAAGGATGGGTGCTGGATCAGTGCAGGGGAGATGAAGCTGAGGCAGAACCTTATACATTTCCAAAAGTGGTCAAACGCTGAAGGGTTGCAAGAAGTGCATAATGGCTCCTGCAGGATGTGCACTGGCTTTCGAAACGGTAGGGCATCACTGTGTATAGTACCTGTAGCCCACGCTGACTGCCACGTGGGAAGTGAGGGCCCAAAAGTCTGCATCTGGAACCCGATTCTTCCAGGATCTATGGTATAATATCGAAAAGAAAGCAACGAGGCAGAAAACACAGATTTTTTCAAATTGAATTTCGAAAATGCCTTTTCTTTTTTTCACTTTTTTCGAATTTAAATGCGTAGGGAGACACCCTACAGCCCTCCCCCCACAGCCCCTGACCTTGATATATTCCCTATCCCACCCCCCATCTATTTTTTCGTAAAAAGTGCAAAAAAAGAGTAAAGATTCGATCAAATGAATTCGGTGTTTCCGCCTTGTTATTTTCGCATTCGTTTTTTTGCAGCGATACCATTCTAACCATTAGCCTGCATAATTCAGCCCTCATTTAGTGCACTGATTGCGAAGAGAAGGATGAATAGGTAGTGACGGTGTGATGGGAAACTTGGAAGCAGAGAGGGAGTCTGGCTCACGTGACACCAGACTTGTGAAGGAACACATGGCCTCTGTTATGAGAATCTCACAACAAATGATTTCAAGGTAATGAAAATCTGGAATGTTTTTCTCAACGTGTTTGGTGTACGATAGCGCAGTCTAAAGCTGGTTTATGAAATGCACACTAAAGGCAACATATTCAGGATTCGCAAGAGATGTTCTTAAGTAGTTTGTCGGAAAGGAGGTGAACATAAAGGAGAAGACCCTGCTTCAAATGTATAACCTGACCTGAGGCATTTACAGCAGAAGGTTCATGAAGAAATGCAGACGAGCATTAGAGACTGCAGCAGTTACAGCATAACAGGTTGAACTCGAATCAGTTAGCTATCATCGAGCATGCCAACCAGAGAATACAACATTGCTTGCCAATCGACATTCAACACCTCGGCCCAGACACCATGGGTCTCATTACAAGGGTGGCGCTCCCGTAATGAAGGGTGCCAGTACGGGACCGGCACCCTTCATTAGGGGAGCATCGATTACGAGGTTCCCTTTGCGGGACCCGGACCAGGCGTCTGCATACCTGCCTAATCTCCGGAATTTTTCTGGAGACTCCGGAATTTCAGGCATTTCTCCGGGTCTCCGGAAAAGTTCCTTGAATCTCAGGAATTTAGAGATTCTTTCCAGTCCCGTCATATTCTCCAACTGATTGGCTGCCGCCGGTAGCCAATCAGGTGGAGAATATGACGGCACCCGGAAACGGCGCAAAATGTTCGTGCCCACTGCCTGCACCACTATAATAGTGCTTTCAATCCATATCATTGGATTGAAAGCACTATTATTAAGGCGGCGGTGCCACGTTCATTTTGCTTACAATAGCACTGAAAATCATCCATTCAATGCTATAGTAAGCACACCGAGGGCGCCACCGCAGCAATAATAGTGCTTTCAATCCAATGACATGGATCGAAAGCACTATTATTTCGGCCTTCATTTTCCTTACTATAGCATTGAAAGAATTATTTTCAATGCTATAGTAAGCAAACTGAAGGCTACAACAACCAAGTTTACCTTTTTGACTGGTGGGTGGGATGTGTGGGCAGAGCCGTGTGCAAATGGGCGGAGTCTTGTGTGGCTGTGGGCAGGGCATAAATCTCAGGAATTTAGATTTTCAAATGTAGGCAGGTATGTGCGTCTGGTAAAACCAGACTTCTTTTCCGGGTCACGCAAGGGGAAGAGGGAGGTAGTAACGGGCCATTCATAATGTGCCCGTTATTACCTCACTCCCCATTCCCATTGAGCCCTATAGGGACTCAATGGGAATGGGGAATGGTTCCTTCAAGGAGGAATTACTGGGTCCTCCAATGTTGGAATGACCCGGTTATTCCTCATTGAAGGAACCTGGTAATGGAGCACGGTTTGGAGGCAGCCATGGTGCTAAAATCACCATGGCTGCCGCCAAACTCGTAATGAGGCCCCATGTGTCCGTATATGTTGATTGCAGCGCACTGGCTTTTTGTAAAAATAAAATGGATGGTAACCAAGGCTTCAATCCAAGAATAATGCTACAAGACCCTCTTGCGCAGCCTATGCCAAAGTATTTGCTATATCCATTCATCAATTTCGTGCCTCCAGGTGAATTTATAACTACATGTTTTGCTCATGATGTACCAGGCTCTTCTGTAACCCCACGAACCTCGTACTCTGTTATATGTCTCACCTCTGTAACTAAGTAACTTTCCTGCCTGTGTAACAGCGCTGCGATGCCGACGGGCTGTTTCCGCACTATACAAATGAAAAATAAACTTAAAATAAATGAATATGGTGCTTCTGTGGTGTTGGATACTTTAAAAAAATTTAAAATAACCAATATTTTAAGTATCTGTTTTGTGCAAAAATTGTGTTAGCAAGAGCTATGATGCTCTGATTATCAAAATGTGACAGAACTCTGCATTCTTATTGTTTGTGAATGTACACAGGAATGCAGTCAGAATTGAAGGAGCCCTTGTCTTGCTTCTCCTATTGCTCTGGCGCGGCATTTGTAGGTCTGCCACCTGCAGTTCAAATCCAGGTCAAGGTCACCATTTTCTTAGGGGTTTCTCATGTGCCTTTGTCACATGGAGAGAAACCTTTCCCGCGAGGAAAAAGGGCAATATGTACACATGTCACTCTTGAGACTAGGAAGATTTGCTGCAATATCGACCCGAGCACAGCTGAGAGGCTGCTGCCATTGAAGACTGGTTCTTTTCCACCCATCTCCTTGGGCTGGGGGTACAAAATGGTGGATAAAGAAGAAACAAAGCCAGAGGAAAAGCCCCAAATTCCCTCCAACTCCTTAGCTGAGGACACTTAACACCGTAGTAAATCTCCATATAACCTCCGCAGGTCAGAACGCTTGTTTATCAGCAAGGAGTCCATCTTGAGTAGAGGTGCTTTAAACAAGGGGAGAGAAGTCACATAAGTGCTCTTCTAGAAATCCAACACCCTCAATGTTTCGACATCCGGACTGCTGGATACTGGCTGAAGCCTCACTTTCACCAGCTGTGGGCATCGGGTGCAAGGCAGGCCATGCCACAATGGGCCAGAAGGTCTAGATTGAGCAATATAACAGATGGATCAGCTGTTACCGGAGACAGCACAGATTGGGTGATATGCAGTGGTGAGTGGCAGCATGGCAGGCCCCTGCATGCTGGAGAATTATATTTTGCATATCACATGGGCTGTGGTTTCTTGCAGCACAACCCCCAGTTTCCCTCCGTAGACTCTCCCCGAGAACCCTCTATCGGCCTATCTACTAGCTGAAAGCACAGGCCCTTCACAATGCAGGACAGCCCACTTCCCAGGAGTCAGTGCTAAACACTCCCAGCTGCATATTAGGGAAAGATGGGAGCACATGCAGGTGTGTTTGGGTTTGGGGTATGAACTAGTAAATTCAGCTTAATGAAATGAGAGAAGAACCACCGAGAAAGTTGGTTGGACTGTGCGACTGCGTGGACACCTCATCCAGGAAAGGAGGAATTTCAGTAAGAACTGTTATTTGGAGGTACCCGAATAGAACAGGCCCAAATGCTATCCTTGTATACTGTGCCATGAATACCTAATGGCAACTAAGTCTTTCAGATCAGAGCTTCTCTCTGTTATTGCTCATGACATAACTTTTTCAGGACATTTAGATAAAATCAAGACTCAGTAAAAATCAAGGGATAGGCTGTATTCTATTGCCCGGTCGCACCAAAGATTCTGAGCACTATGTGAAGAACTACATGGAAGGTAACATTATGGGAAAGGTCTTTACAGTAGAGATATGCCACATGGGGAGAACATGCTACGATCATGGCCCGTTTGTGAGCATTCATAATAGATTGGATAGTACCTGGAAACTGAATGGCTCCCCAGGGGAAGAAGCATATTATTATCCTGGTGCAATATGCCAAAAGGTAGAACAAGTCAGTAGCTCTGTTATTTCAATCTGTACTCAGAGTGCTGCAGATGCTCTGAAATGGTTTATTTCGTTTATTGCTCCTTCGGGAGATTATCACAGGCTAAGGATTGCAATTGATGACCGACCTCATGAATTAAGTGTGGAACGCGTTCGTATATTGCAATCTCCTTGTTATGCCTTGAATCATCATGACAGCCCTGGGCATTGGGGGTATGCCGAAGCAGCTGTCCAGTCTAGTGAGGCAACCTGGGTGTTGGTACCACTCACCAGCAAGTTGCAAGTTCTTTCCTTTGTTTTTGTGGTTTGGCACCTTCCTTGGACACTGCATCCCGGTGCTTGCCGGTCGTTCTGATAATCTACTGCAAGTTGTTCATGGATGTCTACCGGTATTTTCAACCTTGCTTTCCTACAGGTTTCATTGGGGGTCCTGGGCTCCACTCCCACCACATGGCTCATGGATGGTATTGAAGGGCTGTCAGTGAATGAGCCATGTGTGTCACAACAATGCTGTTCTGCAGGGAGTCTCGGGAGGATAGCTCAGGGGCAATGTGCTTGCCTTGGAAGCAAGACGACACAGAGCAACACAGGTTCGATCCCCAGATCCGCACTTAGAAACCTCTGGTATTAAGCGCGTTATAAATAACCTATCATATCATATCACCCTGCTTAGTCCATCCATGAGTGCAGAAGGTATCCTTGTTACTTGGTTCCTTGATGCTCTGGTCTCTGAAGTCTGATCCTGAAGATGTTTTACTGCTAGGGTTCATTTGTGTCTAGCAGTTTCCCCCCAGAAAGGGTCTCATCCATGTGCTTCCCTGCATAACTCTGGGTTCAATACAGTTCTAGCACATTGGCATCAATGAACACTTGCCTGGTCTCCCTATGGCAGGTTGCAATACTCAAAGAATGAAAATCAAAGAAAGGATCAGACCCTTGGCATGGCTTCCGCTGTAATCAACTTGAATTCTATGAGCAAGGACGCATGTTTAAAGGCAGCAGTGGAAGCAGAGCTATCTGTAGGCTCTGAGACCATTGGCTTCCATTTTTCTGGCTCCAGATTTAACAGGAGAAACAGACAAGATGTAGGAATTGTTTGCACTTTATAGGATGACATTCATGTGCTCTGAGGTACTGTGTGAAGGTGGGTGCATTTTGGGGACTTACTGGTACAGCTTGTGTTTGGGCTTTCACTTTAGGGACATCAGAAGATCTGGTTTTAGATCATAATCCTACCTTCCAGGCATCTTTTCAACAAATAGTTGGGCATCCAGACTAGGAGTGCCTCCACATTTTCCTTCAGAAACGAGCTATGTCCTTTCCTATATTTCCCACTTGCTACAGCTTGGTGCAGAGGACCGATGGTTTCAAAGGAAACCGTTTATGTTGCTTCAGAGATGTCTCAAAGAAAGGATGAGTGTGACAGAGTGGCCTGTCCTTCTTACTTTCAGAGGCTGCTGGATTTGGTCATGAAGATCAACTTTTGCTTTCAGGAAAGGGAAATGGAAAGACATAAGTTGTTGATATCTGAAACATCTGTAGAGGAGCAGCCGAATGCCTCTACCAGATGTCTCGTCCCCAATTTGCCTATATGTTGGGACCCAGAAATTGCGACATGCGCAACGCCAGTAATGATGCCTATATCACGAAAAGCCTATGAGATGAGGTATCAATTAAGAAAGCTCTATATGAAGTACCCCTGAAAGGATGACGGTCTCTTGGGGGAGATACCTGAAGACGTGAAAAGATGAGTGAAAGAAAAGATTGATGACGTCATACAAAGTAAAGATGATGCACTGAGAGGAGTAATCAAAGGAAAGAATATTTGGTCTGTATAGAATCTGATGACGAAGTAAAGAATTGAGAAGACTTTAGTACACAGATTAAATATTGCACGTGTGAAGAGCACTGCAGAAAATGAAAGCCGTTTTCTAACTATACAGATGCTATAACGCAAGTAGACTAAGTAATCATAAAGGCTGGCTATACAGTGCACCATTATATAGAATCTGGATATTGAATGTCGCAACTTTAGTAAACCAGGACCCATGAAGAGAAGGGATGAAAGCGTGGTGCAGCAGAGAAAACAGCTGAAGATCGAGGAAGGATCGAGGAGGCTGTCTGGCCCAGTGTCAAGGGTTGGGGCAGCCAAGAACTGGTTATCTATCTTTGAAGGTACAGAGAATGTGAGAAGCGAGATGAGCCCCAGTTAAGGTGCGAAGAGAAGACACCATGAGTGCCAAGATTTATTCATTTAATACTTAATACTATTAAATACAAAAAAGGAGCTAAAACATGGTCTCCTGTCACATGGGATAGATGGAAATAGAAACGGGGCCAGCAGCACCAAGACTTCAAGATGAGAATGTGCTTGCACTCCCTTCTATTGTCAGGGGCAGTGATACTTTGCAAGGCCGAGTTCAAAGAGAATTCAAATGGCAGAAGGCATGAGTGGTGATGGATGTGAGGCTAATTGTGTGGGGAAACATGGTCAAGTCCACCCACTTGCACCTGGGTTACCAATTTGCGTGCTGCTAGCGAGTCAAATGTTCCAGAAGGGTACAAGTGTGCCAACCAATTATAGTGGGCCGTGTAACAAAGAGCCCTATAATTTGAGGAGCCAATGATGTACTGTGTACCTAACAAATATTGAAGATGACTTGCACTAGGGGTGGGCATAAGTGGCCACCTGACTGTAGAGATCCTATCACAATCCAATCCCTTATAGAAAGCATACCTAGTTGGTCCCCTTAGTCCAATCACAATCCCAAGTAGGCTTTCTTAGTTTGCCACGTAGTATGACATAAGAAATTTGTTTTTGCTATATAAGGATGTTTTTTTTATGAAATACTTCGAGATTATGCTGTGCGATGTCCTTTGATGTCTGTTGTACTCCCTGTTCTAGATAATTGAGATTAAAACAGAACACGTTGCCAACTTTCTGAGTTGGTCTTATTATATGGTGTAAAAGTTATTCTGCATCCCCATCCATCTAAACGATGCGCTACCCATTTAAAAGGGCCATAAGGGTTCACGTGGTAGCATGTCGGATGTTTGAGTAAAAAGATCCATCGACCAGGAGGACTCCAGTGTTTCGGATGATCGGACACTCTCTGCCATCTAGCCGGAACATCGCAAGGTTTCCTGTGGAGAGCAGCCGACATAGAATTCTTACAAGAAAAATCGAGACGCTGGGACAGATCCCTCTTTGATGTAATCCCTCCTGGTTTCCACAGGCGTTATGCGGACGGAAGGTGAAAGTGGTCGATTGGAGGAGGGAGTCGATACCAAAGCCCTCAAACTGGACGAGCGAATGGTGAGTAAACTGAGGGAAATGGCAAACTGAGGGAATGGGATTGTGATAGTTACGGGGAAATTACAAAAGTAATAGGTTGTTTAGAATAGTAATGGGAAAAATACAAAAGTAATGAAGAGCCTTTTTTTAAGGTAAATGAGAGAAGAGAGAAGAAGGCCCGGGATTCCTAGCCCAAGGGATTTTAGAAGAGATTATCTCACACTCCGATCGGAGTAAACTAGGTGGTGCAGGGACAGGTCTATGTTAGGTGATAATCTACACTCCAGTTAGAATATTATTAGGGGCGAGATGATGAGGATGAGTACCATGGTTTAAATGTAAAAGAGTCGACTAGTTTGGCCGTTTGTGTGTTTGCATTGAAAAAAGGGTGTCGAAGGGCGACACAAATAAGTTGAGTAAAGGTTGAAGTTAAAGATAAGAAGCTATTACCTATCTAGTGCAATTGTCTGCGCCGACCGAGAGGTAAACTGAGATTATTGAAAAACAGAGGTTTTGAGCGGCGAGTGTTGGAGCACGCTCATATTTGTTGTTTTCATGAGCCATATCTGCATATGCGCTGGTAAGTATTGATAGTCAATTGAGAGTTTTCACAATGGGAGATATTACTCCTCTAATGCCTTTATGTAAACATTGCCAAAACATATGCCCAAGTTCAAACAGAATAGTGCGGAGTGGGTAAAGGGCACAGCAGATAAAATGTTCATGCCATGGAGGATCGCTGTCAAAAGCGATATTGCAGCACATGACCACATACTTGCACGCTGCGTACACGGGTAAGAAGTTGGAGAAGAGGTTATCTATTTTAGAGCTTTGAAAGATGGACCAGGAAGAGAGAGAGGTTCTGCCACTTGAGGAGTGACTGCTTAATCAGTGCAGGGAGGAAGGTGTTCAGCCTTCTGCTCCCCTTATCACGCCAGAAATAAACAGTGATAGTGCAGAAGACATAGGATTGTATCCGTTAAAGGAACTAAAAGCGGCAGCGTGGTGTAGTAATCCAATATACAAACTGCCTGCTTATAGTACTGATGATATTCCAGTAGAAACTAAGAGCAAGGAGGAGAAAAGTGAGCGATCAAATGTAGCAACAGACATAGAACAAGAGATTAAGAGATGGACAGGAGAGAAGGATAGAGTTGACGAGATAGCACTCGTACAGAATGAATGGATGGGAGGGCAGATATTACTCAAGCTAGATGGGAAAAGTATTGAGGATATCAGGCAAAGGAAAATGTAAACCAAGATGAACAGGATAGAAAAGACAGGTATTGAGAAAAGAGATGAAAAGAGAATGAACACAAGAGAAAGAGCAGACAGCGGTGAGAACCGATGTATCAGGAAGAGCAGCGAAGGAATAAAGGGCAGAGGAGCAAAGAAAGTATGACAATAGGCAGAGAGCAATCGAAGAATGGAATAGACAAGAAAGGAAGAGCAAAGAGGGGAAGCACAGAAATTAAGGGATAAAAGCATGCAGAGACGAAAGGAAGAAGAAGAACAAAGAGCAGGGGAATGAAGAGAGGAAAGAAGACAAGAGGAGGAAAGAGTTAGATGGGACACGAGAAAGCAAAGAAAATTACATGAAGAACTGGAGCGAAAAAGGAGACAGCGTGAGCGCGATATTGACTGCATTCAAAAAGAACTAATGAAACCGAGCCCAGTAATACAATGGGGCAATATAGAGGAGTTTCTTCTATTAAAGGACGCAATCCAGGGCCATCTAAGGTAGCCCTGGAAGAGATTTTGATTTAGAGTGCATCGGAGATAGGATCGATAAGGCCTATCAAGACTTAAGGGAAGGTAGCAAATCGGGAGGCCGAGGGAAGGGAGATCAATCCCTGGTCCTCCAATCACAAAGCAAAGAAAGAGAGACCCATTCAGTCTGAATCATAGAGCATTGTCTTTGGACAGATTGACCTTAAAAAAGGGTGAAGGGGACGAGAGTCATACTAGTTGGGGGTCAGATATGTCAGAAAAAGAGAGAAAACCCTTCCGTGGGGAGGAGGGAGGAAGCGCATGCACCCCCGAGGGATGCCTGCAGACAGACAAGGAAGTAACATTGTCTGATCTAGAGCAGCCTAAAGATAGGACACTAGATCCAAGGCATATCCAGAGCATCCCAAAGGACAATTGTATAGCGAGAAGAGGGAGTCACCGCCATATGTGTACAGATTAATGTCATTGCCAGGTAAAAGGCAATCAGGAACCATTGTCCCTACTATGGATAGGCAGATGATGGGAGCCGATTGCGGGTTGTGGTGCACACAGTTTCCTTTATTGGAAAAAGGAGGAGCAAGACCACAGTATATTCCATGGCCGCAGATGGATAAGGATGATTTAAGATGTAAACTCCCTAGTATAACGGTGGGTAAGGGAAAATCGATTTATGATCTAGAAAAAAATGACAAAGGGAAATACTTTGGCAATAGGGGACATTAAAGCTCTCCAAGCAGCCATTCTTGGCGAAAGAGCTGATGATATTTGGACGAGGGCAGGTTGTTCAAGTGTCACGGCACAAAACACAGCACGCGATGGAGCGCCATTTAACAATTGTAGAGCATATGTCTGGAGAGCTCTCTGGGTGCAGTATCCTGATACATCAGACATGGGTGCAATTATGACATGTAAGATGAAAGAGGACGAAGATCTGCCTGCTTACATTCAGGACATTCAGGAACGCTGAACTCTTGAAACTCACGAGCCGTGTGGAAAAACAGTGGCAGTATTCTTATGCCAGGGGTTGCCCGAGCAAGTACAGAGTCAACTCAAGATACTAGTAGGAATGGAAGCAAAGCCATCGGCAGAAATACAGTTGACTATAGTTCATCACTATCGGCTGTTACAGGAAAAAAATAGGAAGCAAGAAGATGCTAGAAAACTTGAACAAGCTAAGTTAGTTCAGAAGAAATTGACAAAATATGCTGTAGAAGGGGTGGTATTGACAAGCAGAGAAGGACTGGGAATACAGCAAGCAGTGGGTACATCGCAGGTGAACAATCAGCGCCCGATGGACCAAGGAGGGAATGGGTTTGTACCAAGAGGCAGAGGAATGGGCTACAGAGGAAGGGGTGGGTTTCAGAACGTGCAGAATGGTAATCAAAATGTGCAACCAGGATTTAATCAAGGGGGACTAGTTAGAAGGGCACATGGCGCACCTATGTGGAAGCCAACGGTATGTACAAAATGGACAATTCTCAAGAGGGGGGACAGTTTATCCTAGGGATAGATTCACCCAAGATCAGACAGTGTATCAGGCACAAGAGCTGCAAATGCAACAGGCACAGAAACCACAACAAACACTGTTGAATCCACCACAAGGGCACAAGGGCAGTCCCAGAATGCACCCGTGCATATACAGCATAATGCAAACACAGGACAATTATTGACACCTAGAATAGGGGGTGTTGCTGTGGTAGGAGGGAGTCCTTTCACAGGTATGGGGGTTTGTATGTCTCTACAATAGGACAGTTCACAGGGTGACTTGATGTGTTCAGTACTATCGGTGACACCAGACCCCCAAGAGGAACCAAGGGTTGATGTGACAATATGAGGCAAGTCTTTTTCTTTTTTAGTAGACACTGGTGCAACAGTCTCAATGTCGGGAATTGCCATGAATGCTCAGGGATTCTCTGGAGCTACAAGTCGAGTTCCTTTTACTGACGAAGTACCTGTTTCCATAGAAAAGTGTGACCTGTCTGTTCCATTATTGTATTCACGGCAGACACCAGTTAACATTCTGGGACGAGATTTAATGACGAAGCTTAACATGACGATTTCTTTCACTGATAAAGGCATAGTGTGCATCACCCCATGGATACATTATGTAAATGTAGGTGAATTTATATTGGCATTTACAGGGCAAATGGATCTGCGAGGAGTGCCAATGGAGCCAGATGTCTTTCTTTATGGGGTGAGCATTCTGTTGACATGGCTACCCGGCTTAGTGGGAAGGACTATGAGGATACCTGTTGAATAGGCCACAGATACCTATGGACGAAGAGGGGGGACAGACTGTTTCCGTAGAGTTAGATGCAGCCATGGTACGAGTGGAAATGGCAATGCTCGGAGGAACAGATGATGAGGGCAGACCATGGATCACAGTGATTGCCATTGGAGGAGTGTGTAGACTGATTGACGTCACTGATAATGACATGTTTAGAGATGATCCAACAGATGATGAAGTGATATTTGAGATGAGTATTACATATTGGATTGGAATATAGAAAAGAGAGATCCCACCACGAATGGCGATAATGTGGCAGCATCCAGCATTTTTGTTATGAAGACTTTGAAAAGGTACCAACCGCTTTATGGACTACAGGCTCCTACTGAAGGGGGAGGGGAGGTTAAGATACAGGTGAAGCCAGGAGCAATTTTACATCAAGCAAGACAGTACCCCATGTCTCGAGAGGCTGATGAAGGTATTTTTAAGACTATTTCAGTGCTGATGGAACAAGGTATCCTACTACCATCAGAATCATCATGCAATACCGCAGTGTACCCTGTGAAGAAATCAAAAGAGGGGGTCGTGGAAATTCCTACAAGACATGAAACCGATTAACCAGATTGTAGAGGCAGGGTTTCTTTTAGTTACTAACCCTGCAACAATATTATGTAGCATCCCAGTAGAAGTGCGATATTTCATGGTGATAGATTTAAAAAATGTGTTTTTCTCAATCCCGTTGGACAAGGACTCACAAGACTAGACTTCATTTACGTTCTGCCGAATCTGACTGAAACATACTAGCCTGCCTCAAGGGTATGTGAGTCCCCTCAATCTTTTATAGGGTCCTCTAGATGGACCTAGGCAATATTGATTTGAAGAGCGTTGTGATACAGCACGTAGATGACATTTTGATTTGTAGCACGACAGAAGATGAGTGCAGGCAAACTCGATTCAGTTAATGACTATGCTAGCAGACAAGGGATACGAAGTAGACAAAGAGAAGTCACAATATTGTCAAGAAGAGGTGTTGTACATAGGCCAGTTAATCTCACATGAGGGTAAGAGAGTTACACCTGAAAGGGCAGAGGCAACTATGAAAACCGCAAAACCCCACATGGTAAAACAGATGCTACAGTTTTTTGGTCTATGCATCTACGTTAGAGCATGGATGTTTGATTATAGTTCATACACAAGACCCTTTTGTAGGCTCTAAAGAAGGCACAGGTGAACAAGGAAAAAATAGAATGGACTAAGGAAATGGAGGGAGGATTTGAAGAGTTGAAGAAAGCAATTCATACAGCTCCCGTTTTTGGAATTCCCAAATATGCTGAAGAGTTTTTCTTGTTCTCACACACGAATGGGACAGTCAGGACAGCAGTGCTTACACAGAGGACTATATTAGGGTATAAACCTCTTGCATATTACAGTGCGATTCTAGATCCAGTTATGAAAGGACACTTTCCTTGGCAACAGTCATTGGCAGCAGCCACGTTCGCAATTGAGAAGTCAACTAGTATTGTAATGGGTTGTTTTCTGATGCCTTTTGTAGAACATGCTTTGTTTGCTATTTTGGAAAAACCTAAGGGTACATTGACATCTCTGAGAGCTTTTGCATAAGAGGGGCCCACATCAAATCCATCAATTAAAATAGTCAGGTGTAAAATAGTGAACCCTGCCACATTTGTAGCTGAGCCTGTGGCAGAGAGTGAGCATGTGCATGGCTGTGAAAATTATATTGAGTTTTATGATGACATACCGCATGTAAAGGAAAATGCGCTGTCTGGAGGGGAGATTCTCTTTATTGATGGTTCTTCAAAAATCGATCAAACAAGTGGATAAAGACATTCTGGCACAGCTCTAGTGAGACATAGAGAAAATGGCGAATTTAAGGTTGTAGCAAGTGCAAGCAGCAGGATTGGTAGCACTTATTGTTGCGCTCGCAAATTATGCAGGGAAGGAAGTGATGGTGTACAGTGACACCGCCTACATGATGTGAACCGTACACGCAGTGCTAGCATGTTGGAAAAGGAGGGGATACCTCTGAGTGGACGGCACTCCAGTGGAACATGCAGCATTATTGGGCAGGCTTATTAAACCACTAGAACTCCCAGTAGCCATAGCGATAGTTAAATGCACAAACAGATTTTAGCTCTTGCGAGAACTAAGCTGCAGATGAAGAAGCCAAAAGGATTGCACATTCCCCAGATATTTAAAGTTTTGATACTCCAGATGTTAAGTAGAAGGTAGTCACGATTATGGTGGTGAACGAGGGATTTCATCATTTACTGAGAACACAGTTGATGGAAGTTCAAGGCAGTGCACCACAGGAAGAGCAAGTATTGTGGAAATGAAGGGGGTGCTCTTTATCCCCCGCAGAAGCATTATGGTGACAGGACAGCACTGGAAAGCCGGTGATGCCAGTAGCACTATTAAAGGTAGCACTTGAACAGCTGCACTACCCAGTGCATGTAACTAGGGAAAGTCTTGCTGCAACAATTGCAGAGGACTGGTTCGTACGGAACCTGTTAGAACATGATGCATTTTATGTAGTAAACTGCATCGTATGTCAAAAGTTTACCGCTGGGCATACACTGCTAATGATCAGAGGAGTGATTCCTCGGCCGAATGGTCCTTTTCAGCATTTACATATTGACTATGTTGATATGCTGAAAGTATGTAATGGATATAGGTATATGATAGTGGTGGTGTGTCCCTTCTCCAGGTGGATCGGAGCAGGTCTATGCACACACCCTGATGCCACTTACACAGCAATGTTTTTAGTACGAGAAGTCTTTCAAAGATGGGAAGTGTGACAGGTGCTCAGGTCTGATAATGGGACCCATTTTGTTAATGAAGTATGTGAACAGATTAGTCTATTGTTGAATATTAAGCACAAGTTGTCTTCTGCTTCTCACCCACAAGTGAATGGGATGTGTGAGAGACTCAACAGTCTCTTTAAAGAAAGGATTGCCAAACTTAAGTTAACACTGAAGAAGGGATGGCTTGTATGCATTAAGGAATCAGCCAGGGTCGGACCACCACCTCACACCCCATGATCTAGTGACAGATAGGTGAATGAGAATGCTGTAGACTCCTCCATCGAGGAGCAGGTGTGATGCCCAGAAGACTGCAGACATGTTAGGAAATGAGTTGTGTGATTATTTGACATGTATGACCACTAGTATCTCTGTCATTTCAGATCAACTCAAGCACCAGGGTGGTCGGTCTTAGAACACAAATGAAAACCATTCAGCAACTGGACCTGCAGAATTACTACCAGTACCAAAATTATTTTCTGGTGACTTTGTCTTAGTCAATAGTTTTACTAGAAGGAGGCATGAGCACCGTTTCAATGGCCTGTTCTTAATTCAGAATGCTTCTCTCTCAGCAGTAAATGTCCAAGGACGACGTGCTTGGATCCATCTAAAAAACGGCAAACTCTATACTGGTAAGAATGTCGCACCCCTAACGTTTGATTAAGAAGCAAGACAAGAAGAATTTCAGCGTGTGCAGACCCGATCGATGATGAGGAAGAAGGACGATAAGGTTGCTGATTAAATAAATGCAAATGTGCATTTGGACTGTGGTTCTCCCCGGACACTCTTTATAGATATTATAGCAGGAGTGCAAACTCAGTTCTTGAGCCACAGGAATCTTTGAAAATGAACTTTAGAAAGTTGTTGGTATGTTATGAGTATGCCTAAATGACAACACTTTATTAGAAATTGGAAGCATGAGCAGTATTTTTATTTATTCTTTACAACACAACTTTTTGGTTGAGTCTATGGTTTTGAAAAATGACGATGCCCATGGCACCTACTCGCTATTTTCATATTTATTCTCAGAGCTTATCCTGCTCTTGTTGGGCGTAGCGTTGAAATTCGTCCTTTTTTGCATGATCCTAAAAATGGTCCTGCTATGAGGCAATAGTCGAGGAAATCCTGCAGCTACCTGATTTACCAGAATTGCCTGATTGAAAAGGTTTTTTCCTTCCTTAAAACAGTTTACAGGCAAAATGAGAAACATTGAGAATGGTACAGTTTTGGGAAAATAGAGAGAGCTCAACAACGTCCAGTCCGCCATACATGGTGTGGGTTGATGTACTGGAGTATAATATATGCATGTTCAGCATTAAGCCTTGCTCTCATGGTTCTTTTGGTCCATACTCTTTAATTCATTGGTCCAAGAAAAGCAGGAGTCCCTTTGATCCTCCCCTCTCTAATAACTCGTGTAGGGTTGCCTATTGCTGAGATAAATGTTCATATGGTTCTTCCTGAAAAAATACCTCTTTCTGATATGCCTCTTGACCACTATGCAAACACTTGCTTTGCACGAGGGAGACACAAGAGGAGTGCAGAGGGATACAGCAATGAAATAAATTATAATCTAGACAGGACAGCGTATTTGGGTCATAACATGTGGTATCAACACATGAAAAAAGTGGGAGAGAGAATGTCTAAAGAGAGTTGCTATGTTTGCGCTCTCATACATTATGCTATGAATGCTGCCCGAACGTTCATTACTAGAGACATTCCAGAATACAATGCCAGATGTCTTGTTCATCTTGCAGCATGCATGCATGACAAGAGGCCAGTTTCAAGGAAACTGGGCTACTTTGCAATGGAGATCAAAATGGTTGTTTCCATTCGAGGACAATTATATTAAGACTACACAAATGTAAAAGGAGCCCGCATAGAAAAACAAAATGCTCACATATCCAAGCCAGGACAAGATGAAGTGGTCATAGAGGAGATGAAGAAGATGGACTGTGCTGATGAAGAAGAAAAACCTTGGGCACCTGGATGCTAGGAAAGATCTCAGATATTAGTCTATGGACAAGTGAAAACTAAGAAAGGATGGGAAGAAGGACTGATGTCTTGTGCATCTAACCTATTGAAGTCAGAATATGTGCGAGAAGTGCAAAAAGTGAATGATGAGTGCTTAAAGTTGTGGGCCGAACATGCTAAACTCCTGACATGGGTGGAAGATCAATCAGGTCCAATGATGGTGGTCCCATTGCCAAATGCGACATTACGCTTTCAGAGGAAAGGAAAAAGACACATGGGAGCTAATGTAGGGTGATAGATTACAGTTGATGGGCCTCATTACGAGTTTGGCGGCAGCCATGGAGCTTCTAGCTCCATGGCTGCCGCCAAACCAGGCTCCTTTACCGGGTTCCCAGAATGGGGAATTACCGGGCCATTCCGAGTACGGATGGCCCGGTAATTCCTCCCTCTGAGAACCCGGGCTCGGGCCTTCCCCATTCCCATCTGAGCCCCCATAGGGCTCGATGGGAATGGGAGAGGGAGCTAACAACGGGCCGATTACGAGCAGCCCGTTGTTTGCTCCCTCTTCCCGTCGCGGGACCCGGTAACGACGCCTGGTTATACCAGACGTCCTTACCGGGTCCCGCGAGGGGACCTCGTAATTTCGCGGGATGGGTTTAATGGGTCCACCTCCATTAGCGGAGCCCCTTAACCTGTTCCGTGAACCTCATAATGAGGCCCGATGTCTCTAAAATGGGAGCAGGGGCAGCAGTCCTAATGGATCGATATCGGGCCTGTGGATCCAGAGCCTATATGAAGTTACCCAAGGATTGGGCAGGGACATGCTCCATAGTGATCATTCATGTTCCAGCATTAGAGATTCCAAAGAGTGACCTGAACATTGGAGAGTTTCCAAAAGCAGATGCTCATATGATAAAGAGGAGATCATTTGGATTCCTTAATTGGACGAGAAGGTAGAATTACTTTTCAGCTAAATCAATAGAAGCCTTTGATGTCATTCCGTATGAACACAGGTTTTTCAGTCAGACTCCAGCAATATTCACAACTATCTTTATGTAGGGGATCCAGATAATGGGGAATGCAAAGTGGTTGCAAATCACTCGCTGGGAGCTCCTGCAGACAATCAACACTACTATAAAGGGATTTAACACTATCAAGGAAGAATTAAGAGCCATAAGATTGATGACGCTCCAGAATAGGTATGTCCTTGATATGATCACAGCTATGGAAGGAGGTGTTTATGCCAGAATCGAGCCCTCATGTTGCACATTCATACCTTCTCGCGATGACGAGAATGGGACCTTGACGGAGGCCGTAGTGTTACTGACAAACCTGCACAATAAAATGGAAGATAAAGTAAAGGACATTAGAGATGACAGCTGGTTTACGTCGATCTATTAATGGGTTCCACAATGGAGGCCAATCATCTTCAAGTTTCTTGGAGCAGTATTGGTAATTATCATGTTTGAATTTGGTGCAATCAGGATAATAATCACAGAGTGTAAGAAGACTGCGAAAAAGGCAGGAGAAATGAAGGTCATGATTGATGTTGAATCCGGGTTTGGACCCAAAGAGCTGGCAGATGAAGAAATCAGAAAATATATCGAGGCTATCATTCTAGCACCTGACAGAACCATGTTCTTGTATCCAAGGAACCACTAGAAGTATGTGGGACGATTGATCTACTGTAACCCGAATGGACAATGTAGCCACATGACCTGGAGCGTTGATGACCATGTAAAATCAGCAGGATCCCTGAAAGGATTGGTGTAAATATGGACTCCAAAGACGCACTTCTTCAAGAGAGGATGTCTAGATTTCAATACTGGTGGAGGAGTGCTCGATGATTCAACCAGAGGTGGGAGTCTAAAGGAGGAGCCGAATGCCTCTACCAAATGTCCCGTCCCCAATTTGCCTATATGTTGAGAACTGGATATTGTGACATGCGCAATGCCGGTATTGATGCCTATATCACAAAAGCCTTCGAGATGAGGTATCCATTAAGAAAGCCCTATATGAAGCACCCCCAAAAGGGTGATGGTCTCTTGAGGGAGATCCCTGAAGACGTGGAAAGACGAGTGAAAGAAAAGATTGGTGACGTCACACAAAGTAACAATGACGCACTGAGAAGAGTAATGGAAGGAAAGAATGTATGGTCCATATATAATCTGATGATGATGTAAAGAATTGAGAAGACTTTACTACACAGACTAAAGATTGAACGTTTGAAGAACACTGCACAAAATGCAAGCTGTTTTATAACTGTACAGATGCTGTAACGCAAGTAGACTAAGTAATCATAAAGGCTGGCTATATGTAGTGAATAGACTGCAGGTGGTGCCACCATTATATAGAATCTGGATATTCGATGTTGCAACTTTAGTGAGCCAGGACCCATGAAGAGAAGGGCTGAAAGTGTAGCAAAGCAGAGAAAACAGCTGAAGATCGAGGAAGGATCGAGAAGGCTGTCTGTCCCAGTGACAATTGTTGGGGCAGCCAAGAACTAGATATCTATCTTTGAAGATACAGAGAACGTGAGAAGTGAGATGAGCCCCTGTTAAGGTGTGAAGGAAAGACACCATGAGTGCCACGTTTTATTCACTTAATACTATTAAATATGAAAAAGGAGCTAAAACACTGTCTCCTGTCAAATGGGGTAGATGGAAATAGAAACTGGGCAAGCAGCACCAGGACTTGAAGATAAGAACATGCTCACATCTCCCCTCTATTCTCAGGAGCAGTGAAACTTTGCAAGACCAAGTTCAAAGACAATTCAAATGGCAGAAGGCATGTGTGATGATGGCTGTGGGGCTAATTGGGTGGGGAGACATGGTCAAGTCCACCCACTGACACCTGGGGTAGTAGCTTGTGTGCTGCCATGAGTCGAATGCTCCAGAAGGGTGCAAGTGTGCCAACCAATTATAGAGGCCTGTGTAACAAAGAGCCCTATAGTTTGAGAAGCCAATGATGTACTGTGTACCTAACAAATGTTGAAGATGACATGCACTAGGGGTGGGCATAGGTTGTCCACCTGACTGCAGAGATCCAATCACAATCCAATCCCTTATAGAAAGTATAACTAGATGGTCCCCCTAGTCCAATCACAATCCCAGGTAGGTTTTCTTAGTTTGCCACCTAGTATGATGTCATGAATTACACATTTTTGTGCTATATGAGGATTTTTTTTAATGAAATGCTTCGAGATTATGCTGTTGCAACGTCAGCTGTTGTCCGTTGTGCTCCCTGTTTTAGATAATTGAGATTAAAACAGAACACTTTGCCAACTTCCTGAGTCGGTCTTATTATTTGGTGTAAGAGTTATTCTGCATCCCCATCCATCTAAACAACACACTACCTCATTTAACCCGTGTAAGACACTGGTGCGCCAGACTTGAACAAAGGAATTGGGGGCCCCAGTGTTTTCAAAGACTGTGCATGTGGTGGATTGAAAATTATTAGTTCGATGATAACGTTGACAGGGATTTTTAAGGAGAATTTTCTTACAAGATCCAGTCCGTAGGTTCTGGGGATGGAAGAAAAGGTTCTGCTGGTGGTGAACTCTGTGCAGGATTGGCAACCAAATGAGGCAGCTAATACTTTCAATTTCCCGTTTCAGTGTTCTTATATGTGTTTTCAGAAGTCTGAAAGTATGGCTTTGCCACTCCTCTGGCAATATGTTTGTGCGATTGAGATAGTACCTGGTGCAGTGGACCCTTTTCATCATATTTATACAAAGAGAGTAACTCTCATAAGAGATGTACTAAGAAGACTCTCCACAATTAATTCATTTTTTCATCCAAACCTCCTGAAGGGTATCATTTTGATTTGTGTGCCGACATCACCTGTGATTTGTGTTACTTCATGCAATCTCAGGTCAACATCCTCACCAGCTGTACTGAACTAGAAGACTTGGTCCTGCTATGGCTTCCCTTCTATCTCAAAAACAGACACCACCTCAATCCGGTGGGAAACAATGGGCCTCATTACGACCCTGGCGGAACGGGTTAAACAGCGCCGTAAAAGGCTGCGGCGCCGTTCAACCCATTCCGCGGCGTCATTCAACCCGTTCTGCCACATTACGAGGTCCCCTCGCGGGACACGTAAGCACGCCTGGCGTGCATACCGGGTCACGCGAGGGGAAGAGGGAGCAAACAAAGGGCCATCTCGTAATGGCCCGTTGTTTACTCCCTCTCCCATTCACATTCAGCCCTATGCGGGCTGAAATGGGAATGGGGATGAACCGTGTCCGTGTCCTCGAGTGAGGAATTACCAGGCCATCCGAACTCGGAATGGTCCGGTAAGTCCTCATTCCGAGGACACGGACACGACACGGATGCGGTTTTGCCGGCAGCCATGCCGCCAATAGCCGCATGGCTACTGGCATACCTCGTAATGAGGCCCAATAGATGCTAACTTTGCCCTGTATTCCCACAAGATTCCCTCCTCTCAACAATCATCTTCACCCTCTACATGGAAGCACTGGGGAAACTCTTGCCAACCTCAACATCAGGATACACCCGAACTGCCTCTCCCCCTCCAGCCCTTAATGTTGAGTAAGCACTTGACACAGAACTACCACTAAGAGCGGGTTCATCCTTCTCTGAACCTCTTAAATGCTCAAGTCCAATGCTGGCTGATGTCACTGAAACTCGATGGATTCACACCCCAACTCACCTTCTATGCAACATTTCTTCAATTACTGTCAACAACAGCCTTACCTTCCAGGCTCATGGCACTAGGAAGACTCTGGCAGCCTTTTACCAGCGTCCACTGCTCCACACGTCCTTAATCCAACAATCAGACATCTGAACCACCACCTGATAACCAGCCGTCCTCACTAGTTACAAGACATTTGGCAACAGCAGGCGTAAGTTGGATGCCAGGTTTCCAGAACATTAGAGGGGGAGGAAGCTGATGACTTAAGACAAGGTTAAACTGCTTACATCAATTGTCAGAGTTGCATCAGCAGGGGATGAATACACATGTAGATTTCTTATGGGTTTTGTAATAAATGTGAGTTAGATGCAGATTGAAACACATCTTGTCACTATCTGGTGATATGCAATAGCACGAGGCGGCTTCAGTGTAAGGAGTGAGTTCCTTCTGCTCCCAATGCTGAGCATTGGAAACTGGAAGACATGAACTGAGCGCTGTCTCGATGTTAGGAGTTTCCCTCGGATTAGTTTGATATGTTTCTGACTTGCTCGAATATTGATACATTATTCGATTTAAAAAAATGTTATATATGTTCTGGTCCACCTGATTAAGCAATCAAAATATGTTCTGCTATCATACATGTGGTTATGATTGTAAAACTTGACACTCTGAAACCTTTTTTCATATAACTGTGATGGCACACGAAGCAATGATGCCTGAGATATATATGGATAAAACGTTTTGTGTTTGTGATTATTAGGAGTGTATGCATTTGTACATGGGCATGTGAATCAATGTGGGATAAAAAAAAAATTGGCATTTGTTTTATATAAGATCCCTGGCTGGGAGGGAGGAACCTGCCGAGGAAAGGGATTTACCTTCCACTCTCTGTTTTTATAAGCGTCTGACCAGCAGAGAGTTGGAGCTAGAGGACCTAAGAACTCTAGCAAGGAGTTATTTAGGGAGAGAAAGCTGGATGTGGAGAGGTCCCAGGGCCCAGACAACCTTGTGGATGATGCAACAAGTCTTGAATTTGATCCTTCAGGTCACCAGGAGCCGGTTGAGAGATTTTAAGGTCGGAGAAATGCAGTGCCTGAGCTTGAGGCCAAGGAAAATTATTGCAGCTCTATTCTGGATCAGATGAAAGGGCGACAGGAGGAAAGAGGCAGATTGAGGAAGAGGCTGTTGCAGTAGTCCAGCCTAGAGAAAACCAGAGCTTTGGAGACATTGAGCTTCTGGAGGAAGGTGAGGAAAGGGGGAATGCCTCTGAGGAGGTGGAGCTGAAAGTTGGACTTCTTGGCAAGGTCTGTGATGTGCAGAGAGAAAGAGAGAGAGGAGTCAACGATGACCCCAAGGTTTTTTGCCTCAAAGGAGGTTTAGGGGAGAGGGACCAAGGAGGGTGGCTAGACAGTGGGGGGGAAACATGGCTCAGGCGTCCCAATGAGAAGGATCTCTGTCTTGCTAGCATTAAGTCAGAGATCGTTGGAAGTGCAACATGCTTGACTAGCAGACAGGCAGTCAGGTAAGAGAGAAGAAGGAGAGGAGGAGGAGGAATAAGGGAGCTTAAAGAAGAGCTGTGTGCCATCGACATAGCACTGGAAATTAGGAGAGATGGTGCAGATTAGCTGGGCCAGAGGGGCTAGGTAGATGTCGAAGAGCCATGGCGATAGGCTAGAGCTCTGAGGTATAGGACGAAATTACACAGTCAAAATTACCGAGCCAACCAAAAGACCTAAAAAGCATACCACCAAAAGTTCTAACTACTAAATGTTTGAACCTTTAGTGGTATGTATGTTTTGGTGGGGTCGGTAAAAAAAGAAAAAGGCTGCAGGGGCTGTGGGGGTGTCCCCCGCAACACCCCGCTCACCATACTTTGCCGTATAGTGAGTGGGGGTTGCGGGGGACAGGCCTTTTACATGCGGTCATTTCCATCGCGGGAAATTTAGCCGTGGATAAATCACACAGATCCAACTCTGAGGGACGCCACAGGTAGAGAGAGGGGTGGAGTAGAGGAAGGGCCCATTTGCACTCAGGATGGCAAGTTTGAAAGGAAGTGGGTCAGCCATGCCAGTGTCCAGTCCGTGATGCCAAGGGTAACATGGAGACGATTTATGAGGATGGAGTGGTTTACTGTGTCAAATGAAGACGAGGATTAGAACAGAGGGAGAGTTGGATTCCAGGTTCGAGAGCAGGTCTTCACAGGTGTTCAGGAGAGCAGTTTCGTGCTTCTGGAAGCTCTGAAACCAGACTGGTGAACATGGAGGCAGTCAGCCGCTTCAGTGTGGAGAGGCAGTGGGAGATGACCAGCTTCTCCATGAGTCTGCCAAAGAAAAGGATGATAGAGTTAGGGTGATAGTTAGCCAGGCAAGAAGGGTCCGCTGACAGCTTTTTTAGGAGAGGTTGCACAAGGGAGTGCTTGAGAGGATATGGGAAGGAGCACGTGGCAAAGGAATGATTACAGAGGGCAGCCAAGGCTGGGGCGAGAGAGGTGATGTTGTCCTTGATGATTCTGGAAAAAACAGGGGAGCACCTGGTGTTTCTAGAAAGCACAACGTTTTCAGTGCTAATCTACAACACACCCTGCGATGCATGTGTATGATGTTCACACTGGAGAAAGTCCCTCAAGGAAACAGACAACTGCAAGATGTCAGAGCCGACACAACAGGCTGTCCCCAAAGAGGCCTAGGAGATGTGAGAGGTGGGTCTGATGCCGCTGAGTTGCACTGGCCTTGCTACACATTCCAGATTACAAGTGGTGGGTTGGCAGTGTAAATCCGCATTTCATGCTGTCCATAGGAATCCACTGGGGATTTTTGGCAGTCTTACCTCCAGCGGAATCACTGGATGGTAATATTGGCAATATTTGGAGGTAAACTGGGCCTCTTTACCTCCAAAGATCAGCAGCATTGCCATCTGGTAAATTAGCCAGAGGTAATAGCCCCACATGTGTAGTTTGTATTTGTATTTTGTTTATATTTATAGAGAGCACCAAGCCCTGAGGCATCTGGGCACTTTACTTGCATAAGGATTGCAAGTTTGCCGGAGCAGGAAAAATTGAGGTAAACTGAATTCCTTCCAGTTTTTTCCTTCACCGCCAAATTCATAATGAGGCCCATTGTACCTCTTCTGTCTCATTTATAGACTAGGGGGCTCATTGGGAGTTCCCTGGTCTGGAATAAATGACATTAAAAATGCTGGTAATTCTGGCACCAGCATTTCTTCCGGAACGGGAATACACATGTTTTCTGATGGGGGCAGTGAACTACTAGCAGTCCTGACCTGCCAGGAGTTCAGGCCTCTACCGGCAAAAAAATGCTACAATCACTGGCTCCGGTACTACTGGTGCCGGTAATTCCAGAAACCCATAACATGGAATGGGAACTTACAGGCATCTCTGTCACCTGTAATATCGCGGTATTACCAGGATATCGGGCAGTGGAAATGGTAAGGCAGTTTTGCCAGTATTCTGCCAGAATTACCAGCGAAATACCGGCAAAACTGTAATTAGGGACTATGGGTCTCATTACGAGGTGGGCGGAATGGGTTTAACGGCACCGGTAATGGTGCCGGTAAACCCATTCCGCCCTATTACGAGGTTCCCTTGCTGGACCCGCTCGGAATGTCTGGTCAGACAGATGTCCTTTACGGGTCCCCCAAGGGGACCAGGGAGCTAATGAAGGGCACGTTATTAACGGGCCCTTTATTAGCTCCATCCCCATTCCCATTGAGCCCTATGCAGACTCAAATGGGAATGGGGATGCGTTTTTTGAATGAGAAATTACCGGGTCCTCCAAGGTTGGAATGACCCGGTAATTCCTCATTCAAGGAACCCGGACACGATTTTGGAGGCAGCTAATAGCACCATGGCTGCCTCCAAACTCGTAATGAGGCCCTATGTCTTTTAAACATCCCATTCCCATAATTGATGGCGTGCTGGACAAAATGTCTTGTGACATTTTTAATACCACCATTCTGAGAAATGGGTATTGAGATGTGTGGCTGGGAGGGTAAGGGAAAGAACATCCAAGACTTTTGTGAAGTAGATGATTTCTCATTCAGAATAGCCCAGCAAGCAATGTGTTAGGGACCGTGGAAGGATATTTTTAAGTTGAGTGAGTGCTATGCAGAAAGATCAAAGTGTGTACCGATGCTCTACCTTTGGGAAAGATCAAGATGTGTACAGATGCTCTACTTTTGGGAAAGATCAAAGTGTGTACAGATGCTCTACTTTTGGGAAAGATCAAGGTGTGTACAGCTGCTCTACTTTTGGGAAGGATTCACTCCTGCTCAATCTAGGGTTACGTGGAGATGATTTCAGGCTGGTCAGAGCTTCAGTTGCAGGACAGTTTAGTAGCATCTTGTGTACCATCGTGTGGAACAGCGAATAACTGTCAGGGGCGTTCCTAGGTGCAATCTCATCGAGGAAAGTCGGACCTAATAACGTTGTGTGGACTCTGCAGTGTCTAAATGCCTTTTGGGAAATAACAGTAGTCTTGTGCTCCAGTCTGATCTTGTCAAATCCCGACAGTGAAAATCCCTGTAACATGAATTAGGAAGCTGGTCTCTAACAAGTACAGAGAGATGGGAAGAACTATTGCATTATTTATCTTTTCAGGGAAGTATTTTCCAAGGAGGCCAAACAGTCATGGATTAGGCTCTGCTGAAATGGTTTCCCTATTGTTGGATCTAATGATTCTGGCTGTGTCGCATTAGGAATATAGCGACTATCCACTACCCAATTATGGTGATTGTTAAGGCATTTCCTACTGCTTCCTATCAGGCCTTCACCACAACCATGCGATTGACACCGCTCTAGCTGCATTATTGGATGATGTCTGGCTCAGGATGGCGAGGGTTCACAATTGCTCAGTTGGAGGGGAGGACTTAGTAGGGACCTGCAACCTTTGGCTTTCCAAATCTTTTCGACAACTTCTCCCATCAGCCCAAGCAAGCATAGTCAATGGTGAGGGATCATAGGAGTGGCAGTGCATAACATCGGGATAGCCATAGATTACAGATCCCGGTTATAAAGGCTTCAATCATTTCTCCCCAAATGAAAACAAAGATTAAAGTTGTGTCCTTTTCAATCTTCCACTAATATGAGTAGATGGTGGTGTCCCACTAAGATCTACATTATCTCCTTTGCTTTTAACATCTATTTGAGCACACTTCTGAGACTCCTCAACCACCATGGCCTCCACAACGACCACTATGTGCATGGCACCTGGATTTATTCATAGTCTTTTAGTTCTAATAAGTGCGTTTCTAAGGTGTTAACTAGTTTGAAAGAAGTGAGCATCTGGATTAAAGATCGTGGCTCGAAACGTCATGCCTACAAGACCAAGGTATTTCAGGTTGCTGGTCCTATTTGGCCAGAAGACTCTGTATCCTGAAAAAGTAACATCTAATTTGAACTTAAAGGCTCATTTGGAGCAGTTGTATAACGGGCTTTCTCTTAAACTTAATCAATTGCTCTTATCCTGTAGTTGTTGCATCCCTTATCAGTCGTAAACTCCATTATTCAAACTCTACCTATGGTGGCCTTCGGGCTTGCCAGTTGCAATACTTTGGAAGTGTGAAGAACGCAGTTACTGAACTTGTGTTAGATGATATGAAGAGAAACATCCCACCACCCCTAGCTGTCCATTGTACTGCCTCTCTTGTAGGACTTCCTTTATGGCATGGCCTGCAACCTTTGACTCTACATGTGGTTTGGAATACAACTCCTATCAGCCTTAGCCAGCATAGTCAATAGTGAGTGTCCATGGGAGTTGAAGTCCATAATACCTGGGGTGGTGAGTCACAGGTTTCAGACTCCTGCAAGGCTTCGTGTCCTGCGTTTAAGGGCCTTCATCACTTGGCCCTGCCTTACCTTGCAGTCAATCTCTGGCCTGCTGTGGCTAGAAGACTGCTCTGCTCTGCTACTCCCTTCCACTACACACATACTGTTATAAATATTAACACAAAGACGAATGGAGATTCTCTGTTCAGTCCCCAAAATGGTGGAATACTCCCCCTCCCACCGTACGTAGATGAGCATCGTAACCAGTCTCACCTTAAGTAGAAACGGTGGGAAGGCTCACATAAGTTATTGACCCACTCTATGTCCTGCAATAAAATAGGGTCCGGCTCTTTCACGTTCATAGGCAATTAATTTGCGGTGTAATTGTGTTAAATAATTACAAATCAAACCAAGTCTCTATAGAACTCATTTGAAAGTACAACCTAATAGTCAGCTCTCACCTGAATTGCAGCCAAATTAGGAGACTTTGAAGCAACCGCAGAGTGATGACTTTACCAAAGTGCTCCTTGTGATAAGGGACTTTTCTTTACCGGAAGCCTGGGAGGGCCTAGAAGTACATACACTCTTGTTTGACGGCTTCACTGGCTAGTCTGGCGCCTCTTTGCTCAATGTCTTTATAGGAACTATTAGATTCCTAACTCTATTCTCACGAAATGGGCTATGCTCCGCCAGTGACATTTCGCTGCATTTGTTTCACTGTATTTGTATGGGGTGGCAGTCCCAGAGGCCGCTCGTCCCTTATTCGCCCGGCCCTATGCTCACTACTCCCTACTTCCCTACCCTTGGACACCACCCAGCCATAACAATACAGGGTCAAAATTCAGTGAAATGTCCTTGCCCAAAATCGGGTGAAAGGGCTGTGGGGAAATGGGGGATACTGTGATCCCACATGGGCTGCTGCTCGACAACCTGACCTTGCAGCAGCGTTGGCATTGCGTGACTATCCCGAGTGGAGAAGGGGTTCACCGTTGGTGAGCGGCATGCCGGCCGGTTCAGAAACCTCCACAACCAGACCTTGCAGCAGTGGTGGGATTGCGTGAGCACCCCAAGTAGAGGAGGGTTCCCCATAGGTGAGAGGCATGCAGAACGTATCAGGAACCTCCACAACCAGACCTTGCAGCAGTGGTGGGATTGCGTGACCACCCCGAGTAGAAGAGGGGTTCCCCATACGTGAGAGGCATGCAGAACGCATCAGGAATCTCCACAACCTGACCTTGCAGCAGTGGTGGCATTGCGTGACCACCCAGAGTAGAGAAGTTGTTCCCCATAGGTGAGCGGCATGCAGGCCGCATCAGGAACCTCACCTCCTGCTTCGCAATGGAAAGGTCTGAAATGATCAAGGACGGCAAGTCCTACAGACCCGGAACTGGGGCTGTGGGAGGGGGTTTGGTTCCTATTTGTGACCTACCGGGGTTTGGTTGACTTGGTTATCGTGGATACCCGGCCTTCGTTTTGATTCCCCCGGCCACCTGTGGGCAGCCCAATATTTCCCCAGGGATCAAGAGGCACACCTGTACCGTGCACGTTTTAAGATGTGAGTCTTTACTGTTTTTACCATAGTTTCTCATCTAGTGAGGAGTTGGTGTGTGTTTGTTTTGCAGAATCCTTTTGTCATATTTTGCAAGACATTCATGTTGGATAGTTTTTCCTGGACTCATATCAACTCTATCTTTCTGGTGTTCTTTTGCATTTTTTCTTCTTCTGCTCTGTGCTGTTTTTTTGTTATTATCATCATTCCTATTATTTTACCATGTCATTCATTTTGCTAAGTGCTTCGGCAAAAAGCGCTCTAGAAACACAATCAACAAAACCAGTGAAAGGAAGTTGCACAATCAGCTGAGAGGGGGTGAGAAATCCTGGTGGCTCCTGGGAATCTATAGCTTATAAATAGGCACGTGTGTGTGCATTTCCAAATTCTGTGGGAGAGGGTCTCTGAATGGGGCCCTGTGGCTGACACGAGAGCCCTCCCACCACCATTTCCTGTTAAGAGGATTGCAACCGCGCGGGTAACCCCAAGCCGTTCCACTAGCAGTTTCTCTCAGACATGCAGAAAAGTTCCCATGAAGCCAACTTCCTTTGACCTTTGAAAGTAACATTTGCATTTTCTCAGCATAGTTTCTCCTCCGAGGGGAGCACATCCATGTCTATTCTCTCACCAAAGAAAACCCACCCCTCATTCTGTTTTGCTACACGTCTTCTCCCTGCTTTCCAGTTTGGAAAAGGGCTAAAGTAGGTTTTTTTTAAATTTTTTATTTATTTTCTTACACAAAATGTTCACAGTTTGAAGTATTGGAAAAAAAGGAAGAAAAGCATATGCATGTTTTTCCAAGTGTTCCTTCTAGATATTTACATTTTATTTATATCTCTGTTTTAAAAAAAAAGTAAATAAATAAATCAAACAAAATAAAGTTCACAAAGACCAGAACATTCTTTTTCCCCATGGAAGCTTTCTGACCGTTAACCCTTCTTTTTTATTTTCTTGACTTGATCATCCATTGATTCCAGGTTAAAAAAGCAAAAAAAGCCCTCCCAAAGCTGCCCAACCCTCAATAGTATGCTCCCCCTTTACATTTGGTTCCCTTTTGGCATTTTTTGTTTAAATGATTTCTTTAAAATGGTACATGGCGTTTCATGCATTTTCTTTTCATTTTATTTTTATTTTTTTGTAATTTTTTTAAAACATTCGTTTTTTTCCCACTCTTTTTCTATTTTTAAATACCTTTTTCCTCCTAGTAGTTTTCATTTCTCTTTCATTTCAATTTTTTTTAATTAAATGTTCATTTTTTGCGTTTTGGACAGTCCCCCCCCCTTCTTCCACCCCAACCCTCATTTTTTCCTCCCCTCACCCTTCACCCACCCCTGGGCCCCATCCCTGACCCCTTTCCCCACACCACCACCGTCTTCTTCCTCCCACGGCGGTCCGCCCCAGGCCCTGTGGACTCATACTGGGGTCGTTCGCCGGTTGGCTGTATTAGTATGAGCTGAGTCCTTGTTGTCCTTCTGTATACAGTTGTGAACCTGAAGGAAACTGTTATCTCTGTCGGAGTTGTAGGTAGCTGTGGGGGTGGTTGCTGCCTTAAGGGGGTCCCTGCTCAGTGTGTACATTGATATCTCTGTTGAAGGGAGGGTGTTGAAGCCCTTCATCCCAACTGGCGAGGCATCCCGAGAGTGCGAGGGCTCAGTGGAGCGGGAGCTGGAGCGGCTGCGCCTCTGGTAGCGGTAGCGATAGCTGGGAATGCGGGTAATAGCAGAGGACTGGAGGTAGTCCGTTGCTCGGGCTGTGGCCCGAAGCTGTTTGTGCCGGTCGATGAACATGTGCACGGCCAGCACACCCACCATCTCGGCAATGATGAAGGAGAGGGCACCGAAGTAGAAGGACCAACCATACGAGTAGCTGTTCTTCTTGGAGTCGCTCTTCGAAGGGTCACCAGCATTGGCCGAGATATAGACGATGATCCCGATGATGTTGCTCAGACCTGGAGAGGCGGGGCGCATGGGTGATGATGTAGACACGGTGACAGATGGACGATTTGCATGAGGATAAAGAGTTCGAAGGATGGAGTAAGTAGACGCGGGTGTGGGATGTAAAGGAAGGAGGGTTTTGGGCCAAAAAATGAGGCAAGGTCCATGATTTGAAGGGCACGATGATGTTTTAGGTTTTAAAAAAACGGGATAATGTGCACAATTTGGAGATACGAAAAGGTAAAGGGTAAGGAAGAAATCACAAGACAAAAAGAGGAAGAAACAGAGGGAAAAGACAGGAGAGAGAAAAAAATGAAGAGGCCATAAATTATATGTACTGAAACAGTAGCAGACATCTTCAATTCCCACAGTAGTAAAATGGTGGGAGATCTAACACTAAAAATACATTTCAAGTGAACACAGGATCATGCAAGCCATAATATGGTGCCTCATATGCATAAGCCGGACCCTGAAAACTAGAAGTAGAATCTTGATACAAATAACCTGAATCCAGGCATATGATATGTGTCCTGATGAATAGCCATGAATCCTGATACTCAAGTCTTTACACTACAACAGTGATCCTGATCCTGATACCATAACATGATTCCTCACACCCATGACCTAACTCCTGACGCCATAACATAAATCCTGATACTCATACCATGAAAGCCATAACATAGCTGCTCCGCGCACTGGTCACCTGGTCACCCTCTGAACACGGGCCCATGCGCCTGCATGTCCAGTTGCCCTTGCACTGCCTCTGGGCTCCCAGCACTTAAGGGTCTGTATCTGCAACCCTAGAGTCCCTTCTCTCCGCACTTATGTGCCACCCTCTGGCTGCACTTGTGAGTTAACTGCACTTCTCCCTTGCCCTCCCCCATAGCACTTCTCCCCTTCCCTCTTCCCCACACTTGTGTGAGCTAAGTAACACAAGGCTAGTAAGATCGTTATTTTGTCCTCCCTTGTTTACCCCACTTGTCTTGTCGTGCCTAGAAACACTTGTGTACAGGTGCGTTATTAATGCCACATTATATCATATCATATAACATGAATTCGTAGACTCACCACCAGAATCCTGGTACACATAACATGAATCCTGAAACCACAATATGCATTTGTATACTCATAACATGATTCCTCATAGCCACTCTGTGAACCCTGATAATAGAACAAGAATACTGGACCTTAAAGGTAGAGCATAACCTATTCTTTAGAAGACATCTGATAAATATTCACGTGGAGAATCTATTAAGGGTAGGTATATTAGTGCACAGTGTAGCTCAGCTGCCACCTTGAGGACATGTTGTACACTTTGGTTACACTCAAAATGCCCTTGAAATCCAGAAGGAACTCAATGCCTTTGCTCCTTATTCATGACGACCCACCTTCTCACCCTCATTTGCACCATAAGGAGACTGCTGGCTTCATTTTATAAACTCAATAGCCCACGGTATAATATGCACATGAAAGCATAACAAAGTAAAAATAAAAAATAAATAATAAATAAGTAATTAAGAAGAACCTTGATATCCATAACATGAATTTTAGCAAGTACAACACTGCACAACCAAAAAGTTATAGATGGAAAGATTGATTTAACCTGCCCACATGCCTCTGGGCAGCTTTACAGTCCATCGTTATTAGCCTACACTACATATAAATCGGTCTTGGTGTCACGCCAAAAGGGACAGCCACAACCACCCTGTGACATGTTTCATGAGTGGTTGAGCATCATCGTTGAGGTGTAGCTAGGGATCCAGTGTAGCACGAGATCCTCTGCGAGGATGGCTAGTGGAGCTGGAAAATGTCGATTGTTGCTTCTGGTCATATAAAGAAGGGGTAAAACATTGTAGTTCAGTCTGGTTTAAACTACAATAACTAATCCATACTTGTGTGCTCCCTAAGTGCCTAACATGAAAGGCCCAGCTGGTGCAGAATCAAGGATGCCAACTCACCATAATGCCGGGGTAGCAGAAGCGACATCACATATCTGATCATATCACAGGAAGTGACCTCACATGACCGTTGACCCTGACAACATCACAGGAAGTGATTTCATATGACCTTTTGCCCTGGTGTCTTTACAAAAGTGACATTGCAAATGTAAAACAAAAATACTACAATAAGTGTATAATTAATAAAATAACAAATAGCACAAAAGGCAACAGAAGGCTATTCTAGATTTCAGCCATTTAGTAAGTATGCTTCTGCCCCCAAAATCTAACATGTTATAGTGATGGTTTGCTGAAGACACCCACAGCAGAGCTTTGACAGGCCAGGAGCACTGTATATTCACCATATGAAAGTTACAACCTTTCTGTTGAAACCCTGTTGCTACATTGTTGCAGTGTGGGGTTGACATGCTGATTTTTATGTGGGATTGTATCATTTAAAATCTGATTTTGGTTTTTGCCAAAATACATTTACTTGTTATTATCATCCCTATTCTCAAAAAAACCATCTTGCTTCCAACTATCGCCCCATCTCTCTCCTACCCTTCCTCTCCAAACTTCTTGAACGCATTGTCTATTCTCAACTTTCTTCCTTCATCTCTAACCACTCCCTCCTTCCTGATTCCCAATCCGGCTTCCGCCCACTGCACTCCACTGAAACTGCACTCACCTCTGTTCTGAACTCTCTCCTCTCTGCACGTTAATCAAAACACTCGTCCATTCTTATTCTCCTTGATCTCTCCACCGCGTTTGAAACTGTCGACCATCCTCTTCTACTCAATTCCCTCTCCTCATTTGGCTTCAAGGACTCCGTTCTTAACTGGCTCCCATCTTATCTCGCTAACTGCTCTTTTTCTGTCTCCTGGGGTGGCTCCTCCTCTCCCACATTTCCTCTTAACCACGGAGTTCCCCAAGGTTCTGTCCTTGGCCCCTTTCTTTTCTCTCTCTACACCTCCTTCTTAGCTCCTATCATCTCCTCCTTTGGCATCTCACACCATTTCTATGCGGATGATACCCAGCTTTTCCTCTCCTTCTCCTCTTTCTCCCCCGACATTCATGATAAACTATCTTCCTGCCTTTCCGCTATCAAATCCTGGATGTCCTCTCACTTCCTTACTCTTAATGCTGAAAAAACTGAACTCCTCTTCTTCCCTGCCAACACTCTTCCTCCACCCTCCCCTCCTGCCTTCATTCTCTTTCCCCCCTCCCAGCTCTCCTTCTCTCCACATGCCCGTAATCTTGGTCTCCATATTGACTCTCAACTCTCTCACCACATTTCTCTTACTGCCAAGTCTTGTCGCTTTCACCTCTACAACATACGTAAAATCCGACCCCTCCTTACCTTTCACGCTACTAAACTTTTAATTACCTCCCTTATCTTCTCCAGACTCTTCTACTGTTCCTCCCTTCTCTTTGGACTCCCCTCTTCTCACCTCGCCCCACTCAAATCCATCTTCCACTCAGCCATCTGCTCCCTCTGCCTTCTCTCACCTCTTGATTCTATCTCCTCTTCAGTCACCTCTTTAGGCTGGCTCTCTTTTCACTCCCAGCTCAAATTCAAGTTCCTCTGTCTTGTTTTCAAATCCCTCTATGGTCTTGCCCCCCTACCTCTCCTCCCTTCTCACTTTCTATACCCCTTCTCGCTCTCTCCGCTCTGCTAATCTCTTCCTACTCTCTCCTCCTCTTCCTCCCTGTGCTCCCTCCCGCTTCCGATCTTTCCAACTCCTTGCTCCCTTCCACTGGAACCTCCTCCCCCTTCACATCTGCTCTTCCCCTTCCTTCCCTTCCTTTCGCTATTCTCTCAAATCTTATCTTTTCCACTCACCTCCCTAACACCCTTCGTTTCCTCTCGCTCTTCTCCCTCCCCCTCATTCCTCACCTCCTACCACTACTCTCCCTATCCCGCCCTACCTCCTTCCCCCACTCCCTGCTCTCTTCTAGTCCTACTCTTCTCTCTCCTCTTCCTCTCACACTCATACATTCCCTCTTACTCTTGCTCTTACCTCCACTAACTTCTCCCTTTCCCTCACTCTCCTCTGCCCCACCCTACTCCCTCCTCACCTCTGCAATATTGTAAATTGTTCTTTACACTGTTTTCAAGTTATGATTCAATTTCCATATTATGCTTGTTGTATTTTGCGTGTTCTCATGTAAAGCACTTTGGATTAAAGGGCTATATAAATTCAATAAAATACAAATACAAATTATACCTTATTGATGTTAGCCTAGTAACTGGTTTTTACTGTTTGATCTTTCAGGTCACTATTCATATTGATGAATGCCTGCCCATGCTGCGTATTTTAAAGTAGAGTTCCCTACACCCCGGTGCAGCGCCAGTGTCTTTACACAGTCTTTACGAGTCCGCTGGGCTTGTGCTGTCGTAAAGCCTGTCAGGCCTTTCATTTTTAATGTAAACCTGGTTGGGTGATTCCTCTGGACCTTTCATACTGGCTATCACCCCCTTGAATACTCTCTAGACAGGTCAAACAAAAAAGGTGGGTGTTGGCCTTTATATTCAAAACCACACTCAATGTGCGTCAATTGAAGTTTTCTTCTTTAGCTTCGAACACATTTATTCTGGGTCAATCAAGTCAATCAATTAATAAAATAACAAATAGCACAAAAGGCAACAGAAGGCTATTCTAGATTTCAGCCATTTAGTAAGTATGCTTCTGCCCCCAAAATCTAACATGTTATAGTGATGGTTTGCTGAAGACACCCACAGCAGAGCTTTGACAGGCCAGGAGCACTGTATATTCACCATATGAAAGTTACAACCTTTCTGTTGAAACCCTGTTGCTACATTGTTGCAGTGTGGGGTTGACATGCTGATTTTTATGTGGGATTGTATCATTTAAAATCTGATTTTGGTTTTTGCCAAAATACATTTACTTGTTATTATCATCCCTATTCTCAAAAAAACCATCTTGCTTCCAACTATCGCCCCATCTCTCTCCTACCCTTCCTCTCCAAACTTCTTGAACGCATTGTCTATTCTCAACTTTCTTCCTTCATCTCTAACCACTCCCTCCTTCCTGATTCCCAATCCGGCTTCCGCCCACTGCACTCCACTGAAACTGCACTCACCTCTGTTCTGAACTCTCTCCTCTCTGCACGTTAATCAAAACACTCGTCCATTCTTATTCTCCTTGATCTCTCCACCGCGTTTGAAACTGTCGACCATCCTCTTCTACTCAATTCCCTCTCCTCATTTGGCTTCAAGGACTCCGTTCTTAACTGGCTCCCATCTTATCTCGCTAACTGCTCTTTTTCTGTCTCCTGGGGTGGCTCCTCCTCTCCCACATTTCCTCTTAACCACGGAGTTCCCCAAGGTTCTGTCCTTGGCCCCTTTCTTTTCTCTCTCTACACCTCCTTCTTAGCTCCTATCATCTCCTCCTTTGGCATCTCACACCATTTCTATGCGGATGATACCCAGCTTTTCCTCTCCTTCTCCTCTTTCTCCCCCGACATTCATGATAAACTATCTTCCTGCCTTTCCGCTATCAAATCCTGGATGTCCTCTCACTTCCTTACTCTTAATGCTGAAAAAACTGAACTCCTCTTCTTCCCTGCCAACACTCTTCCTCCACCCTCCCCTCCTGCCTTCATTCTCTTTCCCCCCTCCCAGCTCTCCTTCTCTCCACATGCCCGTAATCTTGGTCTCCATATTGACTCTCAACTCTCTCACCACATTTCTCTTACTGCCAAGTCTTGTCGCTTTCACCTCTACAACATACGTAAAATCCGACCCCTCCTTACCTTTCACGCTACTAAACTTTTAATTACCTCCCTTATCTTCTCCAGACTCTTCTACTGTTCCTCCCTTCTCTTTGGACTCCCCTCTTCTCACCTCGCCCCACTCAAATCCATCTTCCACTCAGCCATCTGCTCCCTCTGCCTTCTCTCACCTCTTGATTCTATCTCCTCTTCAGTCACCTCTTTAGGCTGGCTCTCTTTTCACTCCCAGCTCAAATTCAAGTTCCTCTGTCTTGTTTTCAAATCCCTCTATGGTCTTGCCCCCCTACCTCTCCTCCCTTCTCACTTTCTATACCCCTTCTCGCTCTCTCCGCTCTGCTAATCTCTTCCTACTCTCTCCTCCTCTTCCTCCCTGTGCTCCCTCCCGCTTCCGATCTTTCCAACTCCTTGCTCCCTTCCACTGGAACCTCCTCCCCCTTCACATCTGCTCTTCCCCTTCCTTCCCTTCCTTTCGCTATTCTCTCAAATCTTATCTTTTCCACTCACCTCCCTAACACCCTTCGTTTCCTCTCGCTCTTCTCCCTCCCCCTCATTCCTCACCTCCTACCACTACTCTCCCTATCCCGCCCTACCTCCTTCCCCCACTCCCTGCTCTCTTCTAGTCCTACTCTTCTCTCTCCTCTTCCTCTCACACTCATACATTCCCTCTTACTCTTGCTCTTACCTCCACTAACTTCTCCCTTTCCCTCACTCTCCTCTGCCCCACCCTACTCCCTCCTCACCTCTGCAATATTGTAAATTGTTCTTTACACTGTTTTCAAGTTATGATTCAATTTCCATATTATGCTTGTTGTATTTTGCGTGTTCTCATGTAAAGCACTTTGGATTAAAGGGCTATATAAATTCAATAAAATACAAATACAAATTATACCTTATTGATGTTAGCCTAGTAACTGGTTTTTACTGTTTGATCTTTCAGGTCACTATTCATATTGATGAATGCCTGCCCATGCTGCGTATTTTAAAGTAGAGTTCCCTACACCCCGGTGCAGCGCCAGTGTCTTTACACAGTCTTTACGAGTCCGCTGGGCTTGTGCTGTCGTAAAGCCTGTCAGGCCTTTCATTTTTAATGTAAACCTGGTTGGGTGATTCCTCTGGACCTTTCATACTGGCTATCACCCCCTTGAATACTCTCTAGACAGGTCAAACAAAAAAGGTGGGTGTTGGCCTTTATATTCAAAACCACACTCAATGTGCGTCAATTGAAGTTTTCTTCTTTAGCTTCGAACACATTTATTCTGGGTCAATCAAGTCTTTTGGCTTTGGAGACAGTATCCATAGCTTTAGTTTAACATCATCCTAGTTCCTCTAAAAACAGCTTTGTAGAACAATTGAATGATTTAATGACTTACTCTTCTATCACATACAGTAAATGCCTTATCTTGGACGATTTATTTAATTATTTATTTTAATTTTTATAAACGCGCCAGCTCACCTGAGGGCCTCAGGGCACACGTGAAACTAACAAGACAGGACAACAGAAAGTGAGCGTCAGAAAAGCAGGAAGGAGGATTTAGATTGGGGGTGCATTGAAAGGAAAGGTCGTCAGCCTCTTTTTGAACTCTGAGGCCCATATTCTCATCTTGACGCAGTGAAGGTGCTAAACAGCACGATTCACTGCGCCAAAAGAGGACGCCCAGGCTCCAATAGTATTCTCAAGTGGGCCTGGGCGCCCTCAGAGAACACGACAGTGATTTATGTGGATTGCGCCTGTTTGAAGCTGTTATGGGCGCAATCCATCTCGGCAGCTTTTTTCTAAAATAACGACAGATTCGTTATTTTACGTAAATGCTGCAGAGAAATCACACGTGCCACTGTTTACAAATAGAAGAAAAAGCTTCCATTTGTAAACGCGTGGTAGAAGGGGAAAAAAAATAGAAGGCCATAAAGGACAGTGCAGAGGGGCATAAAAGGAATTCAAGAGGTCTGGCAGCAAGGTCTGGAAGTGTTTCTGTGGACACATGGCCATATGGTAGGGAAGCACGTGGAAAATCACGTGCTTCTCTGCAGATAACAAACACAGGAGAAAGCAAGGGGCAGCTAGAGGAACTTGTGAAAGGCACCATTTTATTCTTGTAACATATCCTGTTCTACTTGTGGCTTGTGTGTTTTGTGGACATGTTCTGCATGTAACATTACATGTGTACTGTGCACATGGTACTTTCTGTGTGAACTGTACAGTCCAGCAGTGCATTTTTTTTGGCACTGTTGCATTTTTTGGCACTGTTGCAGTAAGGGAAGAGCAAGGAGTTGCAAAGAAATGTGTGAGTACATTGGATACTGTCATGATGGCTGAGCAACATGTGGAAGAGCACATTGGAGGCTGCAAACGTAAAGCGAAGTAAGTTCACACATGCAGCCATGGGGGTACTAGTGGACAAGGTACTTGCCAATGAAAGGGTACTTTTTGGGGCAATGGCACACTGGACACCACTTTCTGCGAAGAATAGCCTTGTTATTGATGGTATGCATAATAGATTGTTTGGATTTTTTTGAGTTCGGGGGGGATGGCGTTCCATGTAACAGGGGCCAGGACATCAAAGATTGTCCCCCCCGTACTTGGTCAGGAGGAATCTGGGTTGGACAAGTTTGGCCTGGTCTTGTGATATGAGAGAGCGTGGGGGTAGGTATCGCTTCAAAGGCTCTGTAAGGTAGACAGGCTCATCATTGGTCCAGCACTTATAGAAGAGAGTCAAGATCTTGTGCAACACACGCTGCCTCACTGGCAGCCGGTGGAGATTATAATATGTGGACAGATGTTTCCTTTGACGTTAACACAAATTCCATCTTGCACTGTTCAGTGGGTTTTTCCTTACTAAATACTGGCCCAACTCAGATCAGGGCCACCTGTTCTGCTTCAAAGCTTGATTGGTCTGATCATTTCTAAATTATATTATGTATGTCTCCTTCAAATGTTTCAGTGAATCCTGCTCCTAATTCAGTTTCTAAATTGACCCAATCTCTTGTTTAAAGCCTGAACTCTTTTTACTTCTTATTTGTTATGCATCTGACTCGGTGGCACGGGAAACTTTGTGCAGCTTTTTGTTTGATCCGCAGTAGGTCTGCACAGCGGCACGAGAAACTTCATGCCACTCTTTTCGATTTGTGCTAGGTTCGCGCAGCGGCGTGAGGAACTTTGTGCCATTTTTTTCAATCTGTGCTAAGTTTGCGCAGTGGCACGTGAAACTCCACACCTCTCATTTCAATATGCAAGGATGGCTGAGTGGCGGATTGCGTCAAAACGGATCAACATCATTCAAATTTTGCTTCTGTGTCTGGCAGAACAGAATTTCACAATTTCACTAAGCCTAGTACCTCTGCAAGAGAGACTTTTTCAAAGGAGAAGGGAATTGGTGGATCATTCTTATTAGTCAGTGCTAGTGGGAGAAGTTCCTTGTGTTTTGAAAGCTGTTTTTTCTGTGTTTCGATGGCCTGTTGATGTTTATGTTTTTTTTTCAGAAAAACATAGATGGATATCTTGACACCACTTATCGCTTTCTTGAGCATAGCGTGTAATAGGGGGTCTTTCAGTTCTTTAAGGATAGAAAAGATTTCTTTCGATTGCGATTTGGCTTGTTGAATCCTTATATTAAGGTGTTCTGATTTAGTTTGGAAAATTAGCAGTTTATAAGCTTTCACTGCTTGCTTGTAAAGTGCCAATCATTGCTCAGATTATTCTTTTCTCCACAGACGCTCAGATTTACGCTTGGCTCTTCTGGCTTCAAGAATGTCATTAGAGAACCATTAAGTGAGATAGATGTGCTACTTTATTTTTGGTTTAAGTGGCGCAGGTTCGTCAAAAGCTTGATTAGTAGCCTTTCCAAATGCCTGAGTGAAGGCGTCTAGCGGTATATACTGATTTAACGATGGCAAGAGAGGACAGACCTTAACCTTAAAATTCTCACTGATTATTGCCTTCCGATTACGCCAAGATCCTGCAGGTATAGTTTTTCTAGAGGACTGTATCTGTCTATTGACAGTAGGGCATGTAAAGTTAACCATATAATGGTTAGACCATTCCCCTTTTTAGATTGATGTAACTATTATCTTGAAATGCGAGGCATTGGTTGACCAGAGACAAATCTGTTTTGAAAAATACATTAATAGGTTTGGGTGTAACATGGGGCCCTCAGTATGGAATTTGTGTTGGTCAATCTTGCCATATCAATTAAGTAAGGCACGGTTTCATTTTTTGGACAGGGTAAATCTGGTGGATTAGAATAAACCAATGGTCCATAAATGTGTGGGTGTGACATTTTCAAAGAGGAGTATGTAGGAATGTAAAGAATGTTTGTGGTTTTGGTTATAAGATTGATGAATTTATGGGATTTCTTAGTCGTTGTATGGTTTCATGAGAATGTTAGGAAGACATGTAATAATGTATTAATGTAATAATATGTGTTTGTTTTATGATGATTTGTGTAAGGTGGTATCTTGTTATAAAACTGAATGCACAGTAAAGAATTACATGTATTTAAAAAGTTATTTATTTCAGACCAAGAGTGTTTTTTCACTGAGCAATAAATCATTCTTTGACATGAGTGTGAGTGCCAGTAGGCCATGGGTCCCTGAGGCAGTATCAGAGATACCAAAAGAGATGTCCAGGGGCAGCAGCTGATACCCTTATTTGCTCTCACATGACATCCATATGCAGAATGCTGCTGCTCGAATGCTGTGGCTGGGTTCATGCTTTTAAACATGTGGCCCTCACTCTACATAATCTGCGCTAGATGTTGTCTGTTTTCCATGTGAAACAAGTTGGCCCTCATGTAGGGACATGGGCTACTCTACCTAATGGGCAATATTTGATGTGAGATCAAAAGTACATCCTGCTCCTCTGGTAGAGTGCCTTGTTCACTTTTTGGTCATCGGTCTATCCAACTTTTTTCTGATGCATACTCATTTGAGTCCCCATTACGAATGTGAATACCCCTTGGGCTCTCCAAGGGACTCAAAGCCTCTCAAGGTAAAGGTACACAATGTAACTATTTTTCCCAAGTGAGGCTTCCTCCCACAGCTATATGTGGGCTCCACGGATTTGGGCTGTGTGTGGAAGTGACGGTGAAAACCGAGGGAGTACAGTCTGCAGCATGCAGGGCAGGAAGGAGTTAATCAGGGTCTGCAAGACGGTTACGAGAATGAAGGACTGTCAGGTGTGAGCCAGTGTGCGGATGCGGAGAGAAGCGGAGTTGGGTTAATGAGTTTTCTCTGTCTTTGTCTTTAAAAGGAGGAAGAGGCCCGCCAGGAGGGGCAGGTTGCGCCACGAGAGTATGAGGAGACTGCTGGTCATTGTGCGGAAAGGGCGTTTTTCTGGGCTTATTAGCTGGCCTGGGAAAATGGTACCGGATGACCGATGTGAACGGTCGCAGTGCAGTGCGAGCCAGGTAAAGAAACCCAACTCGCGAATAACGGCTGGAAGAGGCGACAGCAGAGGACCAGGGTTTACCACGTGGAACGCTGCCAACGAGGGAGCAGGTGAGCCTGCTGAAGATTTCTGGGGATGTTGGGGAGCCACGGAGCAAGTGCCCCATTAATGCCACATTTGCACTAACTCTGCTCGCTCTTGGTAAGGCATCAGCCAAATGAAGATTAGCAGTAGTGTCACAGGTGCAAATCACAGTACTGGGCTGCTATTCACTAGAATAACCAAATGGTGACAGGTCAGCACCAAGGACAGAGGAGCAATGCACAGTGCTGGTGCGCTATTCACTAGCGTAACAAAATTAGGACAGAGCTCCACCAGGACAGACACGCAATGTACAGTGCTGGACTGTTGTTCACTAACATAACAGAATGGTGACAGATCAGCACCAGGGACAGAGGTGCAGTGCACAGTACTGGACTGCTATTCACTGGTGAAATAAAGACACAAGACAATGGTGCAATAAAGGTTTTATTTAAAACTGTAGCATGTGTTTTATTTATGTTTGTGTTTGGTGTGTGTGTGTGTGTGTGCGTGTGTGCGTGTGTGTTTACGACTAAACCATCCAGCCCACCATGGGGCTGGATGGAATGTTCAGAGTAGAAAAGAAAAAAGAAAACAAAGGAATAGAACTCTCATGCCCAAGAATGGACTGGGCAGGAGAGAGAAAAGAATCCAAAGAGGATTTAAAATAAGGACAGTTGGAAAAGGACAGTTAAGAAGAAAAGACAAAACAGAGAAGGAGAGAGACTTGGCTGAGGGGGTCGCTGCCTCGAGCGGCCCCACAGGGCCTACATCCTGGTAGTGCCGCCAGTCGTCAAGTGGGAAGCTGCCTGCGCCAACTAAGAACAGTTCAACACAGGCCATGTATGGGGAGCAGCCCAGACCAGGTTGTCCGGCTTTGACCCCAGAGGCCCACCTCGTGGCCAGCAAGGTGGGCCCTTTAGTGAAATTCTCCTAGGCTGCGTATGCTAGGAGCAGCCTGGGAGGTGAAGGGAGGAGAGCACAATAAAGCCTGCTCAACCCAGCGGGGTGGAACAGTGAACAGTGAGTCCCAGGTTGGCCGTCAACAACCTAGGAGAAGCGGGTGAAAGTCCCGGGTTGCTCCGTTGGGCGGCCCGGGTGAAGAAAGCCCCGGCCCACCAATCGGAGCAGCCCAGGTGAAAATAAGTGGCCTGCCCCCTGCGTCTCATGACATATTTCAGAGACAGCGGGGGTCTGAAGCTCCAGCAAGGCCGCGGGCACGGCGGTGAGGGCTGCAGCATCCCTGTTGTCAGGGGGATGCTGTCTGAACTAAGATGGCTGTGTAGAAGATATCAGTGAACATGGCAGCGTCCCCATGAAAACAGGGACCCTGCCAAGGACAAATTGGTGCTGCAGGCACAACGTTGATGCCGGATGTGACTCCCAGCCAATGGAACCCACCCCTAATATATCAGCAATGCCGCGGGTGTGGTGTGTGCATGGGCCGGCCCCCACTCACGCGGGGTCTTTCCAGGAATGTATAAAGAGCATGGGTTGCGCAGTTAATATGGGTGGCCCCATGTGGTGGACGGAGCCACCACAAAGAAGATGGCCCAGGGCTCCATCATCTGCCATCCAGGACAGGCCCGGCCTGCAACATAGATCCAGTCAGCATTGCCATCAGCCAATTGTTTCACTAGCCAGCATTACTTTTAGCCAGCCGACAGCACAGAGCCAGCATCCCAGGACAGACCCCAAGTTACTGTGAAGTGGTGACTGACTACAAGCAGTCACCCCATTGTGACCTAGTGTCTTATATGTTTATATTGTATGTAAATATATATGTATGTTAAGTTATGTGTATAGTTAATTATTGTTAAGTAGATGAAACTTTAATTAGGGTGTAGGGGAGTTTAGGGGAATGTTAAGTAGATTACATGTTAAGTAGGGGTAATTGTTATGTAGGATGTTGTACAAGTGTTGCGATTAGTTTAAGAAGAGGGTAGAGAGGAGGTACTCTGGCGTGAGGTAATGGGATTATGTGAGGTGGACTGCCTGAGGCCACCTAGCAGGATGGGACTACACACAGAATCCATACTCTGGCCTCATACTCTGTGTGGGTGGTACCTGAGTTTAGGTAAGGGATATGTTGTGCCAGACTCACCCGAAGGGTCCCTCAGACACCTCGAAGGAAGGGTGAGCTGACGTAGCAGGTCCCCAGTCAGTTGGAGCTGATGACACGGAAAAGGAACAGGGTGTTAATATTTGATAAAATAAGGCTGGTCCCCATTGGGATCCCTATAAAATTCCCTCTAGTGTCTGTGTTCCTTAGTGATCAAAGAACTCAGGGTGTAGCCCATCTCCTGTGAACGGTAATGTTATTGAGCAGGTGCAGCGCCCTTTCCTACCCAGCAGACTGGGGGGTGCAGGGTGGTATCCTTGCAAACTAACCCCACTCCGGGGAAGGGAAGAGTACACCCTTGCATGAAACAGGGCAGGGGAACAGGGGCTACACTAGCATAATCCCATTTACAGAGAGCTACAGTGATCAGCTTGCATCAATACGGCTGACTGTGGGCCCGGGTGGGTCTTCACTGTCAAGGAAAATGGCTGATGCGGCACTTACATGCTCGCAGTATTTGACAGATCCGGGGAGAGCTGATGCTGTACAGGGGGTGATGTAGTCAGTCAAGATGTTTAAATCTGGATGCTATGCAGGGGTGTTTTGGGGTGTGGAGCTAGCGATGGAAGTAGTTCTGTGAGCAAAAGTGTCAGACGGTTTGCGCAAGTTTTGTACGAAACAGTAGGGGACATGGCACATTCCAGTTTCAGAGCCAACCTCAGGTAGCACTCACAAACAGAACACCAGCATTTAGGGATGAGCGATGTATTCTGTATACCGTGATGCCCTGGGAAGATAAGGTAAAGAGGAGGCTACTACACCTACCCACACAGAACCCTCACCATCATCTCTCTCGTCATGTCAAGAGTAGACTACGCCAACAGCGCCTACCTTGGAATGCCAGCATATCTTATGAAAACAACTTCAACAAATACAGAACACAGCAGAAAAACTGCTCCTCACTAAAATAACACAACATAACAGGTGTATTTGTAGAGCGCACGTTCACCCCAGAGAGACATCTTGTCACTATTGACAGATAACAGATGTTTATCGTCACCCAACTTAATGATACTCATTTTACCAAGCTTGGAAGAATGAAGAGCTGGATGGACCTGCTGGGATTTGAACCTTTGACCATTTGGTCAAATACAGGCCCCCCTGTATTGGATGTATTAGTCCACTGAGCCACAGACCCATTAAGAGAGAACACATCACACCAGCACTGAGAACACTACATTGGCTACCAGTCAAAAAACATATTTTCTTCCAAACACTCTGCATAAGACAAAAAGCAATCTACGGCCAATGAGCGGATTTCAGACAGAGAAAAATCTCCATCTATAAACAAATATGAAGACTAAGGTCCAGCAACAACATTTGCCTCGAACCGAAACAATAAGCAAAGTACAAATTTGGGGGATCAGCATTCTCCTGCATAGCAGTGAGACTTTGGAACTCGCTCCCAAAGGAAATATGAACAACAGAAGACCACCTAAAATTCAGGAAACTCACCAGGCTGAAGAGGAAACTAGTGGAGGAAATCCACCAGTGGAACACAATAGAAACCTCGAAACAGGACCACCGAAAGAAATAATCATCTAACCTCAAACACCAGAAAAGAATATGAACCCGATGGATCAACCAACCTGCAGTAAAATATTCAGACGAACGCCGACTGACCCTGCTCTGCCTAGCCAGCCTACAACACTGAAGAAACCAGACGCATACCTCCAGGAAAAAAAAAAACACTGGAAACTACAGACACTTCACTGACACTCCATAATAACCAACAGGACACTAAAGAAAATGCACATAAACCACCCACATACAACAATGCACCAAACACCACACAAGGTCGACCAACTAAAAACAAACCAGCACTGTGACGTTTTTTCTGAACGGAAGCTACCAACAGCACATCGAAGGTCTCTTGCGCTTTTCCCTCTCAATTCCACTAACTTATCCACCCTAAACCCCTTCGTTTTCAGATCCACCAGAGTGTATGGAGACCATGAAAATGGCAGTGTTGCTCTGTAAAAATCACAATAACATAACATAACATTGTTGGCCATGGACATGTCAATGGTGATGGATGTGTTTGGCCGAGCTGAGGAAACTAAAAAACATAGAAGCCACTTCAGTCGAGCGCAGTCAAGAGAAATATGAGGGACAAAAAAGGTTACAGAGGTTTGATTCATAAAAACTAGAGGGTGGGCCATTTGATCGCTAGCCGTTCATGATCTAGAGAAAGAAGAGGTGAATGGTTTTTACATGGTAGTCAGAGCTTAATGTTGGTTCTCCCAGGAAATATTAAAATATGTTCTTACAGTAGCATGTTGGCATATATCGGGTGTATCCAGTGTGTAAATAGGTTCTTATAGTGGTAACAGTGGCATGTATTGGTCATAGCCAGCTTGGACATGTCTTCCTTCATTGGCATGCTGGAAAATATTGTCCGGCATACAAATTGTCTATTTCGGTGACATTTTGGCATATATTGGACACAGATAGCATGACAATATACTCTTACAGAGTCATGCAGGCATATATTGGGTGCATACAACCAAATATGTTCTTACACTGGCATGCTGGTTTAAATTGGGCACCAACAGCATGTAAATGTGTTCTTACAGTGGCAATACTGTAGAGTACAGAAGCTTGAGAGTGGTGGCTCCACCCACTACCACCCTAGGAATACCATACACCTAGCATATCATGCCATATGAAAGTCATTTTACATGGGCACCATGCATGGCTTAGGGCGCCCACTATTTGTTTAAAACTTGTGGTCGAGTAATCTGGGAGATCATTTGGCATGGTGGGCACTTGTTCATGGTAAGAACAGTACTTTACTGTATACCTTTCAATAGGGTCCATTCATTTATTTTGCATAGAATGAAAATTGTAGTCTTGTGATTGTTTCATGTCTTATTGGTACAAATATAAACACAACTGGAAAGGGTAGTGGTTTTGGCATTTGTTTAAGCTTTTGCCAAGCCTACAAGATTTGCTAGCTTGTGGCATCAGATTATCCCCCATTGCTCAGCCTATGAGCACATACATGAGATCACAGCCGGATCAACAAAGAGACCAAAATTACATCATGGGGGCATCTACAAGGGGTATTCCGAGTCAAGATTGTCTTGGAATTTCATGGGTTTTGTTGCATGGCTCATGTGGCTCTGAACTGGAAGTGAACTTTCAGTGATACACTACTTTGCATGTGGACGTTATACACATTCTGGAATAAAGGGCTTAACCATGTCAATCACCTCATATCGCTACCATGTGCATGGCAACAGCTGGCATTTGATGGCTGTGCCACAATCAGCAAAAACTAAAAAAAGTTTACTTTTCCAGGCAGCAACAGCAAAAACACCAGTCCACACAACATACAATATATTGAAGAGGTTGTTTTCCACCCAGCATCAGATCCTTTCATTCTTTTCAATAGAAATAAAGCCCACACTTTGGAGGGCGGGTCATCAAATCTGATAAAGAAAGCTGATCCCTTTCATATTTGGTCATTTAGGAGTTCCTTAAAGTGGTACTTTAGGAGTTCAGCTCCCCTGCTGCCTGTGGTTTCTTTGTTATGCTCTGTAGAGGCCTAAACATCTGTCCCTTGACAATCTGCAGCCATTCACTCTTTCCTCCTTTGCTTTATCTAGAAATGTGCCACAGAACGAAGCCACAAAGTGGGGTTGATGGTATGCACATAGTCCCTAAGAAAACATCAGTCTTTAAAAGTAAAGTCAATACCACTTTAAATGTATGCAATCTGAAATGCTTGAGGATTAAGACTCGGACACAGAGGCATTATGTTGATTGCTATAGACTTGTATTAAAGTAAAAGAAGGGTTGGAGAAAGACCTGTATCACCCAATCACTAGGAGGGGTTTCCCTGCCTCAATGAACCTAAAGGATGTCGGTGTCAAAATGTCCAAAAATAAAGAGTTCTCTGTCCTGTGTCCAAAATCCTATCCTGACCCTTACAAGCTAAGCTCAAAGACATGTTGAAAGGGATCAAGTCTTCAGCTTGTCACCTGTTACGTTTCCAATGTTCTAACACAAGCTTCTAAAAGATGGTGTACAAACAAACAAATTATCAAAGTTCCACAATCCTCAGGAGGGGGGGTTCCCTCCCCCCGAGTTTCTCAGCTTCTTCCCAGCTTAAAGTCACACTTCTTTTCCCAGCATATGTCATTAACCAATCCATGGGATATGGCTCCATTCCCCTGGAGTCCACACAATCACAGGGTTCTTTTCTACTCTGTGCTTTCCACACTTTATTCACCTTTCCAGCCAAAGGGGTATCATTCCCTTCCCTTGCGTTTCTGACTTCACATAGGCTTGCTTGGTATATCCTCCTGCCTGGACTTTTCAATGTTCGCTGTATTTGAGTGCTGTTCCCAGCCCCGCAATCACACTGCCTGGTTTACTCTCCTGCAAGGACTTTTCAATGTTCACTATATTTGGGTGTGGGTCCCAGACTCGCAATCACACTGCCTGGTTTACTCTCCTACCAGGTCTTTACAACATTCAGTTCCGAAGTGCGAGGAGAATGATGTCTTGCTGTGAGACTCCTTGTCCCTGCTCTATAAATCAAACCACTTCTTGTCAAAAGGATTATTGCTGCTCAACGACACTGCTAATACAATGCACTCTTCGGTTGGAAGTATTGTGATTGGCTGGAGCCACAAGCTTTATTCATTCCATTGGCTTGTTGGCAGCTCCCGCCTCAAACAACCTGGAAACTCCATATAACGTAAATGCGCGTGCATCAGCACACATCGCGGAGTGCGAGGAGAGTGCTATCTTACTGTGAGACTCCCTGGCCCTGCTCTATAAATCAAGCCATTTCTTGTCAAAAGGATTACTGCTGCTCAATGACCTTGCTAATACAGTGCACTCTTTGGTTGGAATTACTGTGATTAGCTGGAGCCGCAAGCTTTATTTATTTAATTGGCTTGTTAGAAGCTCACGCCTCACACAACCCAGAAACACCATATAAGGGAAATGTGCACGAATCGCAGAGTGCGTGGAGAGTGGTGTCTTACTGTCCTGCGGCCCAGAGGATAAGGGTGCAGCCTTACTATACACATTTTGAGTGTAACCTTCTGTCATTTCAGCTGTGTTTCCTCCTGATGTCCGTTTGTTAACAGTATTTGCTTTATACGTAGCGTTGTGTCGTGAGGGAGGGGAGTCCGATTAAGCTTGCTTCTCAAGCCAGTCAGCCATTCCCTAAGAGCACGCTAGAAAATGGTGTTGCATTTCAAAGGGGGATCGAATGGTGTACGATCTAAGGAGTGAGAAGGTAAAGAGTAAGTTAATGATGTCTTCTCATGCCTCTCTGTCATGACCTCCAAAGGAAAAAATACAGACCAAACTGACTGGTTTTCTAAAATCAAACAGGAGCATGTACATAAATGCTACATCATTAAATATGTTTGTTATGCCGACGGAGGATACAGAATTTTTGCAACGTGGAGTTCCGCTCCAGCCCTTAATTGCACTAAGCACAACTTCGGCACCACCATTGGTTTTGTGCTTCAGTATAATATATCAGGTGAACTATTAATGGGAGTCGTGAATCTAGATGAAACCCAAATGTCAGAGGTTGCAGTAATGAACTTGCACTCATCTCTTTCTTTGGAGTATATAGACCCAGATGATTTAATTGACTACTCAGTAGCAGACTTAATTTCTGATGTTCCCATTATGGCCCCTGCCATTTCAAGCGAGTTGGCCAAACGAGGCCTAGGCTACCATCCTTGGGGGCGAAGTGGTGGTACAACTGCATTGATTTCGAACTTATTGCCCTCTCAAAGTTTCTCCAGTCCTGTTTAATGAATCATCTCAGGCTGACCGGAGGGATGAGGACTTAAATCATTGTAATAAATGGATGCATTTTTCTTCCCGGTGTTGTCTAGGATTTTGAATTCTATGCACAGAGGAAATGACGCTGTAAAGTACAAAATCCGAGAGGTACGCTCGTCAATAAAGGAGATATTTGACAAAATGACCTTCATAGAAATGCAGATGATGCTATACATCAAAATCTCACTCCTCATTTGATAGATTTAAATAAACCGGAAGGATATTTCCCTGGGTGAGGTAGATAGGGGGGCTTGTGACCTTGATTCCCAAGTGCGCAATTGCGTGCGCAGTCACATAGAGGAGTAAGTGCTTATACTGTGGCACCCAAATGGGTTTCCCACGATAATACTAACACAAAAGTATTTGTAAAAAAGAAATCTAAAAGGACATGACAAAGCAAACAAACAAGGTCTCAGGGAAATTCTTGCGAGGCCTAAATTTAGCCTTCAATATAACCACACAAAAAGAAGTGATATCAAGACCTACTGTGACGAGCACTCAGGAGTTAGTCCCTCTATTAAATTAGAAAAGGATGGGTGATATTGTTAAACCCCCACTATTGGTACCAACGTCAAACAAAATCAGTTTGCAAACAAAATAATGCAAAGTTGGCAGCTATTTTAGATGACACTGACCAATGCCCAAAACACTGGCAATGGAAGAAAAATGTTAGCTTTGACACCACTTGATTTTCAGTCTATTCAGATGGTTGGGAAGCTCCAGACCCTATTCCAGAGGTTTTGTGTTTAGACAGTCACAGAGATAATCATGGCATAAACATCAGCAAAAAGATTGAAGAAGCAAGGCCACCCCAGATGGCTATACCTGAGGAATGGCAAATGCCACCTTCTGTTTCTAATTTATTAGACAAAGATCTGGGGTTAAGAATGCCTAGTGGGCCACTTGTGGCTGATTCTACGATAACACCTGCAGTTTCCCATCTGATTTAGTAACTGCTACAATCCCCTTTAAAGACAATGGGCCTCATTACATGTTTGGCGGTAGCCTTGCCGGTAAAACCGGCAGGCTGCAGCCAAACTTGAAATATTTTCCGGTGCCCGCGAATGGGCAATTACCGGGGCCTTCCGGCCCCGCCGGACCCAGTAATTGCCCATTTGCGGGCGCCAGAAAAAAGATGCTCCCCATTACCATTCGGCCCCATAGGGCTGAATGGGAATGGGGAGGTTGGATGCACCGGCGCCGTTTATAATGGTGCCGGTGCATCCGACATGCCATGCTCGCGGGTGCCTATCTGCCAGCCATGTCTGACCTGGCGGACAGAAAAGCACCCCCTAGAACATCTCGTAGTTTGCTGGTCCGGCAAACTTATAATGAGGCCCAATATTTTCCCAATCTACCATACTTTGGGAGAAAACAGAAAGTGAGCCTTTGTTGACCAGAAAATTACCTTTTATTTTACCTAAAATAGCGGATGGTGAGCTGGATCCACTAAACCATGTAGGTGTCACTAAAGACAAGTTATCTTATGGGGATAATCTGCATATTTAACGTTGGAACATAGCTTTAGTTTAAGAGGTTACTACCCACTCAACAGACAATGGGCCTCATCACGAGTTGGGCGGTAACGCTGGTGCTAATAGCGCTGGTGCTATCTGCCCTACCGCCAAACCCACCGGATTACGGGTTTGGCGGATTTGGAAATCTCCATTCCCCATTGAGCCCATTCGGGAATGCCCCATTCCCCATTGGGATCAATGGGGAAATTTCGTGCTCATACCACCAGCGGATTTCACGCCGGCGGTATGAGCGCGTATTTTCGGCGGATTTCCCCCCAGCTCAGAGCTGGGGAGAAATCCGCCAAGGCCATGATTTGGCAGACCCTTAAATCCGGTGCTAACAGCGCTACCGCCGATTTAAGGGTTACCGCCAAACTCGTGATGATGCCCAATATATTTTAGCCTTTTTTAAGGAAATACCTAATTTGATTACAATCATGTCCTCGGACATTGCTTGTGTGGAATTTGTAGACAGTCTTAGAGTGGACAAGTGTTAAGATTGGTCTATTTTCAAAGATGATACATGGGATTGTATTATCTGAAATTCAACACTTTAAGAAAATGGGCTATGAATTGAACAGTGTTGTTGATGGTATAGAAAATAAGGGACTTTTGGCTACAGATTCCACGAATGACCTAACCCTAATTTTTTAACCATTATTAGTGAATGTTAATATTGGTCAAACTCTAGATCAACATTTGGCAAATGATTTTAAAGGGTCTTGTACAAATCAAAGTATAGTCTTGTGTGATTGGCCCAGATTGTGAAGGCCTTGCACACTAAAAACAACCATCGGGTTAATTGAAGTCTATATAATGTTGATATTAAGATTTTTTCGTGGAACACACAAGGGCTCCATCACTTGCTTGGAAAAGAGGGGTTGTTTGCAAGCAACATGGATTATGGATGAAGCTATGCTAGATGGTTTTACTATATGTCACATGATTGCCATCGGAGAATTGAAGGGTCGACCCATGGGTGGGCTTTTGTGTGCATTAAAAGTTAACAACAAGGTAAACATTTAAAACTTGTCATACAATAATTCTAGTATACTTGCAGTGAAGTTAAAGTGGTGGCATATTAGATGCAATAATGTGAGATGTTGTGTGGTTCTTAAAATTAATTTTAGCACACTAAGGAACCCTTTGGAGACCTTTTTAAGCGACCTATCGGGTATTCTTGTCTTGTTTATTCCTGAAGATGGTGCTTCTCTTATTGTTTTAGGAGATTTTAATAGCGAATGTCTTAATAATACATTTTATTGTTTGAAGGATAGGGTAAACTGTTCAGCTAAATCAAAAGGGAGAGTTAGTCTAATAAGAGAAGATCTAGAAAATTGGAACCTGGTACTAACGAATGACAATATTATCAGTGACACGCCCCTGAGGCAACATGGTCAAATGGGGTTACAACCTCAACGATTGATTACATCTTTGCATCACAGACTTATTTCCTTTGTGTACCCCAATGCAAGCTCAACACCATATTAAGGGCAATGACCACAGTCCTCTTCTCTTGACTATGTCATTAGGGATAGAGACACTCAGTGATGTCCCAGTCCCCCTGACGACAGAAGTCAAGGAGCGTGATCATGCCATTCTTTGGAAACCATATTTGTCATCAAGATTTTATTGTGTTGTTGAGAATGAACTACATGAGGGTGGGTTTTTAAATCTACTTCCTGATGAGTATTCACCGTTCTTGTCCAGGCTATTAATCAGTCTTTCATCTTTGGTCCAGAGGAGAGGCCGTGAAGAAAATGCACATCCATAAATTTGATAAAGAAACGCAATTAAAACAGGTGCTAAGAAGGGCTGTTAGGGGATTGCAGAAAAGTGGCGACTCTAATATGATCATGATTAAGAAGCTAAAGCAGCAGTATAGAAACTGGGGAAAGGCCCACAGGGCGCTCAAACTTCAACATGATGCTGAAAGAATGCTCGCTACAATTCAATGTAAAAATGGCCCTAATTTTTGTTCCTTCATTAAAACTCCACTTGATCAGGTTTCTTTACAAGTTCACCCCAAGAGAGATGTACGAAGATATTTTTATTGAACTATTTGCCCATCGGGTGATCATAAGGGGGATACTAACAAGTGTTGCTTTAAGGATGAGCTATTGGAATGATGTTGTTTATCTATTGATGCACAAGTGGTCATGCAGGACATTAGTAAGTGCAAGACCTCAAAAGCTCCAGGCCTCAAAAGCCTTTCAAACGCTACCCTTAAATCTGCACTGTCCTTGTGGACCAGTATTTTATACTGCCTTTTTATTAAAGTCATTCACTTGCACTTTATTCCAACGACATGGCTGGAGGCCACAGTGGTTCTAATTTACAAGAAGGGCAACAGAATAGACCCAAATAATTATAGGCCTATTTCTCTTTTGGAATGTTCTTACAAAATATTTACTGGCTTCATCTTAAAGAAGTTACAAGCTTGGGCTAGATCAGCAAATATTGTTGATGTACATCAATCTGGTTTTAAAAAGGGGGCTAATACTTCGCTAAATTATTTGCTAATCAAATGGCGAATACCAACAGAACTCTCTACGTGGACTTTCTTCACATCTCATAAGCTTTTGATTGGGTAAACAGACCACTGTTATGGATGAATTTGGCAATGTGTGGGTGCTCGGGGCCCAGCTTAATATCCCCATTGCCCTTCATTCAAAGAACAGTCTGAGTGTCAGTTTAGTCCAGCAGGGCTCTTATACAAAATGGATTCCCGTGGATAAAGGATTGCGCCAAGGCTGTGTATTGGCCCAGTTTCTGTTTGGCCTGTATATTTTGGATATTAATTTAGCTTTTGAAAACATTAGAGTTAAACCTTCCAAACTTGGTTCAGTTGCATTAAATTATTAGCTTTTTGCTCATATAGTTTTATTTGATTTCACACTGATCGGATTGACACAGGCTTTATCTGCTGTAAATGACTATTGTAAACATTTAGACCTGGGCATCATTATGAGTTGGGAGGTATCCCGGCGCTAATTGCACTGGGATACCACCCAACGCAATTAGCGTTCCTGCAACTCTGTCTGGAGCAATTTGCGCTGAATCCCGATTTGCGGGCGGCAGTAAGTTCCCATTCCCATTGGGTTCATTAGACCCAATGGGGTTGGGTGGTACTATTACTGCTGGCAGTAATAGCACCAGCGGTAATAGTGCTACAAACTTGCCTTGAGGCCAGTGCATTCACCTGCAGCTCAGAGCTGGAGGTTAATGCCCTGGAACATGGGATAGGGCAGAACAGTAAATAGGGCGGTAATAACATTACTGCCACATTTTACTGTTCCACCCTACTCGTGATGAGGCCCTTAATCCTTAGCGTCGAAAACTCCAAACCTCAGTGATCAATCACAAAAAAGGTGGTATAGCCCAGTTCAAGAGGAAGACCCTTCAATGGTATATATCAGTAGACCACTATAAAAGGTAGATACATTTAAATATTTGGGGGTGAATATAACCACCAAGAGAGTGAAACAGGTCCCACTACAGTCCATTGTTTCAATCACTTTGTCAGCAATCACCCAGTTTCACCATTTGGACAGAATTTGTTAAATTTTCGTTATCACCAGTCTTACTATATTATCATCAGAAACTTGTTCAGAAGCCTATTTATGGGGCTGAAACCTTTCTATAAAAAAGAGATTGGGCAAAGGTGGAAGCTAGAATTTGGAAAAATAATTCTGCTTGTTGCAAGGTGTTCCATTGCTGGCTATTCTTCATAAGTTGGGCATTCTTTCACTTGATTTGTGAATTGCCTGGTGTCGACTACATTTATATTGAAGTTTCTTGGTTCCCCCCAAAGGTTCTTTGTTTACCCTCTTTGAGGAGGTTATGATCTTACATTATTGTCCAATCCTATCTACATGGAGTAATGAGTATGTGAATTTATTAGGTAAAATTGGTTGATAGACAAATTAATTATCCAATTTTCCACTTTGTGTAAAGAAAAAGCTGTTTCTTCATGATTGGGCCACTAACAGAGATCTTCTAATTGCATATACACTTTTAAATCATTTTGCTTATGACATAAGGCCTTTTAATGTATTACAATCATTTTTACTAGGCATCCTACTATATTTTATCAAAACTTGATTGTGAGAATAAAATGTAATCTATTTCCCACACAAGATATTATTGGTTCCAGGCTAAAAATGCTGAAATATACAAGGTTGAATCGACTTTGCAAAACTTAGGTTGAAACTTTAGAACATCTTTTTGTTAGATGTGAGAAACTGGCCCACCTGCGTGATCAATTCTTCATTAAATTTTGGCAATTCGAGGATGGGAATTTTCTAACTTTTTTATGACATCATTTGTTATGTGATCCTACTACTGCTCTCTGTAATGCAGCTACGCATTTTTTTATCTTCTTTATTTTTAGACAAAAAGTGTTTGTTAAAAAAGATATTTGCTTCATGAAATGTATTTTAACTTTTTCTGAATTGTTGTATTTTAATCCTGTGTAATTTTAATTTTGTGCAGATTTTGTAACTTGTGTTTGTGTGAAACATCATACAATAAATACATAAATAAAATATGGGTTTGGGTCTCAGACTCACAATCACAATGCCTGGTTTACTCTCATGCCAGGTCTTTACAACATTCAGTTCTAAGAGGCATGAGCCTTCCCTTGAACCTTCACCTTCACTGTGCCTGGGACACTCTCCTGCCAGCACTTTCCATTTTTCTCTGTATTTGGGTGCAGGTCCCAGACTTGCAATCACACTGCCTGGTGTACTCTCAAGCCAGGTCTTTACAACTTTCAATTCGAAGGGGCATGAGAGTTCCCTTGAACCTTCACCTTCACTGTGCCTGGGATACTATCCTGCCAGGACTTTCCAATGTTCTCTGAATTTGGGTGCGGGTCTCAGACTCGCAATCACACTGCCTTGTTTACTCTCCAGCCAGGTCTTAAATCACAATATTCATCACTATTAAGGACACAAGGGGGTATTTCGCTTCCCCAAGTACCTCTTTCTTATACTCCTTCACTGTCATTTACTTCTGTGTACTTGTTCTTTAACTTCTCCAAGTACTCGGATTATTCAGGACACCTAGTTTGCAAATCATGGGATTCTGTTCCCCACGTTCGGTGAGTAATATGTTCCCTTAGAATCAACGCAGTGTCCAAACTCTCCACAGTGTTCTCACCGGTGTTGTGATGGCTTCCTGTCTTCCCCACTCTCTCTTGGGTCTTGCTCCATTTTCGACTTCTCGTCAAGTTGCGAGCGGCTCTGCCTTGTAGCAGAACGGTGTTTGCCTGATGCTCCAGCTTCCCTTGGTGGGGCAAAGCTTCTCCACTGCCTCGCGTCCCAGTTCGGCAACTCTGGTGCCCTCAGGGATGCGTCTCTTGGCAGGCTTCTGCCTTCCCTTCTCTCCATGCCTTGGCTCCTCCTCACTTTACACTCTCAGGGTTCTCAGCCTGAGCTAGGGAGATTTCTCTGCTCTCGCCTGGCGTCTCTGTGCTCGACTGCCTGGCTGAAAACTTGCCTTCTCTCTGCTTGCCAACCCGCGTTGGGTGAAGTGAATCTTCTTCCATCTTGACGCTTCTTGCTTTTAAACATCGCTCCACCTCCTGGACTCCACAGACAACTAGCGCGCATCTCCAGTTCCGTGCTCTGTATTGCTCCCATGCTTTTCCTTGTCTCAGTGTCTTTACAGAAGATGTTAGAAAGAGTTCTGCTATTGGTGTATGGTGGTTGAACTGGGTCTACACCACAATAAGCAATAATGATATGGGAGTTTCGGGTAGGGGGGTCATGTTCTGAGTGTAAAGTGGGATGTCTCAGAGTTTTGATATTAATCATCATGCGGCATTCTAATTCAACATTACAGGTCTGTGGTATTGAGGGGGGATCACCAGGTTCTATGGGAAATGGGGAATACAATCTCTCGTTTGGCAACGCCTCTCGAGACCCATGAGGGTCGTCTCCCCACATTTGGTCCTCCCTCAGATAGTCACCCCCAGGGTCAGGATCAGGCAGCTTCTGCTTTTCCATAGCCACATGCGGAGTGACTTTATCCCAGGAGAGGAGTGATTACAGCACCAGATTCATCACAAATGCCAATAATAATTCGAGGGTAATCACCTATTGAAATCTGCATTGGGAAACATTATCAATTTTAATATGTGCACCAAACAGCTCCCTACCCCACTGAATTCATATGTTTTATTCCTTATAATATTTTGAAATATCAGATATGTACTATGGGTATAATACAAAACAGCACAAACTGAAACTGCTTTGGGCCCAAAAAAAATGTATTTACAATTTCCCACTCTCCTTTTGCATTTGAAGACCTCAAACTATAGTAGAGCAATGCATTTGTGTGGGTAACAAATGCAAGCAGAACCTCTGCTGTAGGGAAGGGGCCCCCAAGCACCATTTTACATGGGACCCCGTGTGGCTTCAAGCCCTGTTTTCACATCATTGTTTCCGAAGGAAATCAAACACTTGAGCTTTGTACTTGTTGGCTGCGCTGTCTCTTGGAAAATGTTTTCTAAGTTGTTATCATCCGAGTGTGGCATGTGGGCTCTTATATCCATATCTCCCAGCTCCTTGACTGACATGTCCTATCATAGGGCTCTACTAGAGCAGGTGCCTTGACACTGTCCAGAGCTTAGAAGAGTCAAGAAGCTTGAGAGTGGTGGCTTCACCCACTGCCACCCTAGGAACACCCTAGATCTATTCTTTATGCAATCCCTCCTCATCCCTTGCACGGAAACCATCCCACTCGACTGTTCTGACCATGCTGCCATCCCACTGTCAATCACCCACTTGATCATAGCCCACAAAGGTCAGGCTAAACACTCACTCAGCGCCTCTCATTCAAAACGTTCACAGTCAATGAGCTAGAAGCAAACGTTGCAGACTTCTCACAACAGGAAATGCCTCAGTCTTCCCAGAATTATTCAACAACTCCACTACAAAACTGGTGGACACAAATGACCGCCTAAAGTACAGCCATGCTAGGACCAAACCACCTGCCCCTCCTAGATCACTTAAAAAAATGCTCAATCATAAACCGTAGTATTCTTATCACTGAGGCCAAAGGTGCTTACAATTCCACCATCATTGTGGCAGCCTCTAACAGGAGCAAAGCCCTCTTCAAAGTAGTAAAGTATTGTAGCAAGCCCTGACCTGACCCCCGAGGTGCCAGCAACTCAGGAAACATGCAACGGAATCCACAACTTTGTAATTGAAAAAATAATCAAAAACCAACAGATCATTACATTGTTAGCTCCCTATAAACCCCACTACAAACACTGCTATCGAATTATCTCCTCTCTTTCCCCCAGACCTCCTAAAAATCCTTGCCTCTCTGAACCTTCCCGTTTATCAGCAACATCTTGGAAAAAGTAGTTGCTACACAACTACTCACCAAAATCAAGCAACTACACCTCCTACACCAATATCAGTCGGGGTTCCGCCCCCAAGTGCAGCATCGAGACAGCCAGCATCCAGGTGGTGGACAATGCCCTCCAAATCAGAGATAAGGGTGACTCATGCCTTCTTGTCCTCCTTGACTTCACAGCTGAATTCGACCTTGTTGATTATTGCATCCTCCTCTCCCACCTTGATGACAGAATAGATTTGCAAGCACTTCCCTGAATTGGTTTACATCTGACCTCTCGTGCAGACACCAGGCAGTCCAGATAAATAGATTGAGTTCTAACAGATTATTTTTATAATTGGTTATTTATTATGTGCTTAATACCCCAAGGTTTCTAAGCACAGACCCGGGGACCGAAACTGTGTTGCTATGGGTCGTCTTGCTTCCAAGGCGACAGCGTTGCCCCCGAGTTATCCTCTCGAAATTCACAGTCTTCTGGGGAGCCCCCCAGGCTCCATCCTCTCACTGATTCTCTTTAACCTTAACATGAAGCCTCTCTGCACCATCCTCAAAGGTCGTTATAAAGCCATCCAATAATACACAGATCATACTCAGTAATACATGAGAGGAAAAATCACACAGGACCTCAGTCGTCTCTGTGATTATCTTGCTATCATCCAATCCTGGATGTTGACTGCCTACCTCAAACTTAACTACTCAAAGAATAATTTCGTCCTCATTGGTCCCCCTGCTACAGAACAACTCATCCAACAATGGCTCAATGATATGTGCCAAGAAGGATTTGATCCACAACTTTTAGATTCAGCAAACTCCATAGGCTACACCATTCACAACATCCACTCCTTCCAGAAAAACATAGCTTAGAAGCCCTAAAGGACATGGCTCCAAAACTCAATCCTTCAAAAAAATTAAACCCTTTATCCCGCCACATGACTTCCAGATCCGTGTGGTCTCGCACATCAATGAGGGAAACACACACCTGACAGGTCACCCAGCACCTCACCTGGCTCTCCTAAAAGCAGTCCACCACGCCTCAAGCACTCAAGACCTGGCTTTTCCCCTAAATTGTCCTAAAGGTTCCACCAGGCCTTTCACCCTGTGCAAAAGCATACCTTCCGGGTAACTTCCCATGGCTAGGGAAAGGCCAAGAACCTACAATAACGGACATGTAAGAATGCCCGTGACACAGAATGCCCAGGACACAGAACCTGTGGGCTACAAGCACTTAATCATGCTTGGCTATGTACTGCACTTAGAATGTGTTGCAATGTACTAAGCTCTGTAGATCGGTGATGTTCTGGGAAGTACACTCCTTCAAAGGGACAGCAATGCAATGAACCCAGCAACCTTTAGCCTTGCATTGCACTGAGAATACTCAGGCATCCGCTGCACCAGAAAGATTCAGACACGAACAGTACTTAAGAGGATGTCTTGGTTCAGTGCATGAGTCTCTGTGTTCTTGGAGGATCCGGCCATGTATTGCAGGAAGTATTCACATTTTTCATTGACCTGGATGTATCTGCCATTCCAGAAGCTCATTATCCACGAGCAATACCCAATGTGGTAGACACAGGGATGTTAGACAGAAGATCTGTAACGCCTTGGTCCTGTATTGTACTAAAATGACGTTAGCATTGTTTTTACACCCAGCAGCCCTAGCCATGCTTGGACCTAGATTATTCAACATTCTACTGCACCTGGAAGGTACTATCCTCGTGCAGCAGGTGGGAGGTGGCCAATCACTACATTGCTTGTAGGGCCAGACCCAGGAAGGTACAGCCATGGATTGCAGATAGAGCTGAGATCCACACTGCCTGCGCTCACTAGCTAAAAATGTAACAAACCAAACAATGTTGGAGCATAAAAGCACTTGTTGAGTGCTTAGTTTATTCGTATTGGAAAACAACGCAAAACAGGTAATAGGAAACCAAAATCTGGGAGTTCAAATTGGTATTAGAAAGTTTTCATACCAATCGTGTACATCACATCTGAGTTTTAACATCTGTAAGTGCATACAATTTTGACCACGTCTAAAACAGGTGATGAGATAATAAAGCTTGCAAGTTCAGATTGGTATTAAAAGGTTGTCATACCAATTGTGTGTATCACACCTGAGTTTGAGCCCCCATGGGGAAATACATTTACACACACAGCAGTATAAATATTGCAGAGACAATTATACATTTTTATTGAGCCACGCTATAAATTGGTTTTGAGCCACGCCTGCAGAGACAATTATACATTGGTATTAAGCCACGCCATAAATTGGTTTTGAGCCATGCCAACACGTGTTTTGACCCTCTAAGGTCGTCCACAGGGCGTACAATGAAACTTTTGACACAAAGGGTCCACTCCAATTTTAAATCATTAGAACATGAAAATATGTCGAATCACATTAGAGAGCAAATTAGTTCAATCTGGTTATGTGACAGGAAGAGAGGGAAAAAACGGGAAGAGAAAAGAAAAAAGTCAAAGTTACTAAATGTGGAACAGTACCAAACTGTTGCATGACATTATATGTATGTTAATACTGGTAAATTGTTTGTTAAAGCATTTTAGTTAAAAACAGCTGGCGGTTTTTGTTACAATTTTCAGGGATGCAATTTGAAATGATATACTTTTCGCAATTTTTGGCGGAACACTCAGACAATGCCCATGTTGCATGCTATTGTTTATAAGGCTAGTTTCCTCTGATCTTTCAGACATATAGATAGCCACTTAGCTTTAAGATCAGGCAGGTACCATGTTTTCACCCAGAACACAGAATGGGTTCAATACTAAAGTCGTTAGTGGTGTCTAATCAAAGGATCGAAAAAAAGTGTCGATAGGACAAAGGATCGACACCAAAGAGTCGACAGGACAAAGGATCACATTTTTATTTTTAATTATATATTTTTTTTAGGCTTTCGTTTTGGAAAAAAAGTGATTTTTAGCAAAAAAAGGAGGTTGAGGGGGGACACTCCCCCCCCAAAAAAAGCAAAAAAAATTAAAAAAAATGTGATCCTTTGTCCTGTCGACCCTTTGGTGTCGATCCTTTGTCCTGTCGACCCTTTTTTCGATCCTTTGACCTACAATCGTCGTTAGTTACATTCAAAAGTAAGTTACCTGTAGTTTGTAAATGAGGTGTTGAGTCAAGCAGAAAAATATGGACTGACGTTATTCAGTGCCCAGTGTTCCTGTTGTTATTTCGTACTAACAGAAGTTATTGAGTTTCTCATAGCTGTAGAAAATGGAAGAGATGCTACTATACATTTATATTCTAAAAAGTCCTATTTTATCAGTAGCAGAATATAAGGACCTTGATTACAATTTGAGCTCTAGCTCATTTTCAGTTTATCTGAAATTAGAAAGCTGTGATGCTCATTTCTTGAAATGTACGTGGCGCTTTCAGTGTGTGGCACCGGTTAGATCATCCTGATAAGTCTGCAGTGATCTGCAATAGCAATAAAGATACCCGAAAGCTCTGTGAGTGCGGATGATTGGGTATTTTTTTTTAAATTACCTTACATTTACTGCGTTTGTAAACTTTGCTCAACTGGTATCACTTACCATATTTATTGCATTGTTGCACTCGTCAGAAATGGTCTGCTTGCTTGAAAGATTGAAACGCTCCATTGGAAGGCGTAAAGCATCGGCTGTTAATGCCGGTTGCTAAGAGATTCAGTAATTCACTTGAATGATATCACCTGGAAGTCACACTTTTCTCTTGTCACCTTAGATGTAACAGCTTTATACACATCTATACAACATAAATTGGCCCTGGAAACAATTGATTTCAGCTTCAAGACTTTTTCGGCTTCACACGACACACATGTACAAATGATGAAAAGTGTTTGGGATTTTACTCTAACACATAACCAGTTTATCTTTGAATGCAACTATTATTCCCAAACAAAAGGCATAGCCATGGGGGCGAAATATGCACCCACTTGTCCAACCTTTTCATGGCCTTTTTTGAAGACCAATACATCTTCAAGAACAGCCCCTTTCAAAATCATATCATCACTTGGAAAAGGTATATTGATGACGTGTTTGCTGTCTGGTCTGGCAGCCGTGATGACTTTGAGGCATTTATGCTACATCTGAATAACAATAATTTGGGAATTAACTTCACAGAACATATAGATTAAGCTGAAATCATGTTTCTAGATTTGCAAATTAACATAATTTCCAACTCTATCCAAACTCGCACTTACAGGAAGGCTACTGCAGTAAACTCTATTCTACATGCAACTAGCAGCCATAGACGAAGTGTCATTAATAATATACCGAGAGGGGGATTTCTCAGATCCAGAAGTAACTGTAGTCAAGATGATACATATATGCAAGAATGTAAGTCAATTGTAGTCAGATTCCAGGAAAGAGGGTACTCAATGCATACCATCAGGAAAGCCACTAAAACCATGGAAACAGTTGAGAGACCAAATTTACTAATACAATCGACCAAACAGGATTGCCAAGCATATGCAGCTCATGTGAATTTCATCACGAAGTACTTACGAGATTGCATGTTCCTGCACCATATTCTGCACAAACACTGGCATATACTACTTTTAGACCCAGATCTTGCTCCATATATCTCAGAGCTACCAAATATCATCTTCACGAAAGCACCAACTTTGAGAAATTTACTTAGTCCCTCTTTCTTAAAATCTGAACCCACCAGACAGGGAGATTGGCTATCGACAACCACCAAACCAGTGGGGTTCCACAAATGTGGCTCATGTAACATTTGCCAATATGCACTATCGCCCATGAAGGTTTTCAAATGCCATGGAGGGTTACAAGTCAAAATTAAAGATTTCATCAATTGTCGTTCAAAATTTGTAATTTACGGAATACAATGTGTTTGTAAGAAGATATTTATTGGCAGCACCATCCGCGAAGTGCGAGTTAGAATTAGTGAACACCTCGCCAACCTTAACAGTCAAGATTCAAGATTACCTTTTGCCACTCACTGGCAAACTTACCATCAACTAGATCATCGAAAAGGACATCAGATTTATTGGCTTACAACAGATAAAACCAAATGCGAGAGGTGGCGATAGACAATTGATGCTGCGAAAACAGGAAGCACGCATGATATGCAAATTACACTGTATTTCACTCTGACTCAATCAGGAGCATGAGCTCAATTTCTTTCTTTAAATTAGTTGACAAATTACTCAAATGTTATAACATCCCACTATATTGTTAATAACAATTGGTTGGGACATTTTTACAAGTTACAAATATATCTCTGTGTACTCGTTCTCTTTTTTAGGTTTACTACCGTCCAATATTGCATCTGAGACTTGCCTTTATGTACTTGCCACCGATTACACTCTACGTTGCTTTGCATCTCCATGTTCACTTAACACTGAGTTATTGTATATATGTGTTCCAGTATTTTCATCTCCACCTTTTCACCCAGACACAGTTTTACTGCCTGGGGATCTGACTGCACTCTGCCTTGTCAAATAATGCACCATCAGGATGCACATCTGACTATTATTTCAGACACCCGTTTGAAATTACCACAGGACACGGAATTTGTGCAGATTTGTAAGCCTATACTCTTGAGACACACAGCGCATGTTTGTATATTGTGGTTTCAGATGGGCTTTTATCCCAATTCTATATTTCAATAATTATACCCTTATATAACAATACCAAGCAGGACATTCTCATTACAAGTCACTTTCGGAAACGGTGTCGGTTGCTATGCAACGCATTAATCATGTGACTGGTCACATGACCAGAAGTGAATTACTGAATCTCTTAGCAACCGGCACTAACAGCCGATGCTTTACGCCTTCCGACGGCGCGTTTTAATCCTGCAAGCAAGCAGAACATTTCTGTCGAGCGCAACAATGCGATAAATATGGTAAGTGATATCAGTTGAGCAAAGTTTATAAACGCAGTAAATGTAAGGTCATTTCTTTTAAATACCCAATCATCCGCACTCACTGAGCTTTCGGGTATCTTTATTGCTATTGCAGATCATTGCAGACTTATCAGGATGATCTAACCGGCGCCACACACTGAAAGTGCCACCTCCATTTCAAGAAATGAGCATCACGGCTTTCTAATTTCAGGTAAACTGAAAAGGAGCTAGCGCTCACATTGTAATCAAAATCCTTTATATTCTGCTACTGATAAAATAGGACTTTTTTCGGAATATAAATTTATAGTAGCATCTCTTCCATTTTCTACAGCTATGAGAAACTCAATTACTACTATTAGTATGAAATAACAACAGGAACACTGGGCACTGAATAACGTCAGTCCCTATTTTTCCGCTTGACTCAACGCCTCATTTACAAACTACAGGTAACTTACTTTTGAATGTAACTAACGACTTTAGTATTTAACCCATACTGCGTTCTGGGTGAACACATGGTACCTGTCTGATCTTAAAGCTAAGTGGCTATCTATATGTCTGAAACATCAGAGGAAACTAGCCTTATAAACAAGAGCATGCAACATGGGCATTATCTGAGTGTTCCACCAAAAATTGAAAATTATATCATTTCAAATCGTATCCCTGAAAATTGTAACAAAAACTGCAAGCAGTTTTTAACTAAAATGCTTTATCAAACAACTTACCAGTATTAATATACATATAATGTCATGCAACAGTTTGGTTCTGTTCCACATTTAGTAACTTTGAATTTTTTCTTTTCTCTTCCCATTTGTTCCCTCTCTTCCTGTCACATAACCAGATTGAACTAATTTGCTCTGTAATGTGATTCGACATATTTTCGTGTTCTAATGATTTAAAATTTGAGTGGACCCTTTGTGTCAAAAGTTTCATTATACGCCCTGAGGATAACCTTAGAGGGTCGAAACATGTGTTGGCGTGGCTCAAAACTAATTTATGGCGTGGTTTATTACCAATGCATAATTGTCTCTGCAGGCGTGGCTCAAAACCAATTTATAACGTGGCTCAATACCAATGTATAATTGTCTCTGCAATATTTATACTGCTGTGTGTGCAAATGTATTTCCCCATAGGGGCTCAAACTCAGGTGTGATACACACAATTGGTATGACAACCTTTTAATACCAATCTGAACTTGCAAGCTTTATTATTTCATCACCTGTTTTGGACGTGGTTAAAATTGTATGCACTTACAGATGTTAAAACTCAGGTGTGATGTACACGATTGGTATGAAAACTTTCTAATACCAATCTGAACTCTCAGATTTTGGTTTCCTATTACCTGTTTTGCGTTGTTTGCCAATATGAATAAACTAAGCACTCACTGAGTGCTTTTATGCTCTAACATTGTTTGGTTCATTGCATTTTTAGCTAGTGAGCGCAGGCAGTGAGGATACCCTTCAAAGTTCTCATACTATATTTTAGGTGACAGTGAAAAATCACCTAATCTTCCCCGCTGCTGCAGCACACTCTAGTTGCCGGTCTGTATACTTAATTCAGAAGAGGATTGCGCACTTCCAGCATAGGGCTTTTTTTACAAAACCTCGCGCTAGAGCTGAGATCCATACTAGAATTACAGATTCTTGATGTACCAGACACCTATAAATGTGAGCATAGCTAATTCGGTAGGCACAGGAAGGCAATCAGGGACAGGGAGGCCCCTACAACTCCAGGGATACTCACATATACCTCTGACTACTGTGACTATTCGCTCCAAAACAACAACAAGAATAGAATGCAGCTATCCCCCCCAAGAATAATTCTGCCTAGCTGCACTCGTAACGATATACCACCTTGCACACCACAATGACCTTCAGAATGCAGCTATCCCCCACAATACATTTGGCCTAGCTGCACACAATCTCACGGCACAGCACCACCTCCACTAGAATGCAGCTATCCCCACAACAAATTCGGCCTAGCTGCACACATGCTACCTGTCTCGCATAACCTGTACACTACTTCCAGCATTAGAATGCAGCTATCCCCCCTGAAAAATTGGGTTTAGCTGCACACATACGGAGTGCACACACGCACTATTTACTTCTCTGACTATCTCCAGTTACCTGGACTCCGGTCCCCAAAGACGTGCACCCTACAGCGTGTTGAGACAATACCAATGGTGAAAAGTGCTTTACAAATGCACATCAACATAACAAACATTACAGGCGGGCAGACATTTGACAGAATTTCCCTGCCCTATGCGTATTACACTGGCTTTCTCTCCAGGCCAAGATACAGTTAAAAGACTGCACGCATCATCTAAAAAGCACCCAAAAGTAGCACACCTGTGTACCTGGCAGATACACTCCACATATCTACTGTTGCTTAATACACATGCAGCAAATTGACCAACCAACTCGAATCACATCTCTCCCTCAAAGAGAGGACCCCAAACAATCCTTTTCTTGTCATGCACCCACCCTCTGGATCTCGATCCTGGTACTGGCCCTGAATACCCTCACATTTCTCCAATTCTGGATAGCTCTGAAAAAGTGGCTTTTCTTTAACAATACCCGACTAAGGACAAATAATGATGGACACAAAGACTGTCACACAGACCGCCACTCACAGGAATGCACTTGTCTACCCACACCATGTACTGTGCTACACCACTCTCATGTTCTGTCCACAATTTAAACCATAAATTCAAATAAATAAATTCCATTACCAACCCTTTGTGCTTCCTTGCCCTTCTAGCCCGTGTCCGAACAGTTCTCATTTGGAAGGCCATCCCGAAGCAATGCCCGGGTTACCTTTCAAACAAAGAGTGGACTCAAATGATTTTCTCCACTTGCAAGGTGCACTGACAGCACAGCAGCAAATACATTGCGATGCACAATAGTACAATTTGAAATGTCCCTATAATAGCAGGGCATGGACAGGTGTTTTAAACCAGTATTTAATTTGGAGGATGTGGCTCCAGAAGACTGGAGTTCTAATCCCCTCTTCCCCGTTTGGTCAAATAGAGGACCCGTAGGTGAAATTGACGCGGGATGATGCTGCATTGTAAATAACTATCTATTTAGACCTCTTAGTGTTTCGCGCTCCACTAATAAAATTGTGATTCTAATGTGTTCTTTAGAGGTATGTCCTTCGATACTTAGCCCAGGCTGAAAAAGTTATACGATCTAGAAATACATTTCTGTAAGCTGTTGTATCACAGTAGGTACTTGTACCCAAATTGGTATAGTTTAATTAATGCATTCCCAATTGGTTATACATCGAAGACCAAAACTTAGAAAGTAAAATGCATATAATCCAAAAATCCTGTTATGGTTGAAACAGAAAATAGCAATAGTTCTATGTTTAGAAAAAAGGATTGGGTTGCACTTGTTGGTTTGCAAATTCAATATGTCCTGATAATTCACGGATGGATTCAGTTGGTTTGTGAATTCAGTATTTCTTATTAGTTCACAAATGGATTCAGTTATCAGTTAATAAAATAGATATAGTCACTGTTGCTTCACAGTTCAAGGTTGACTGAATTGCCAGTTCTGGGGTCAGATGCTTGCAATCACTGTTACCTCACAGTTGGAATGGAGTTAGATATTTAAAATCATTGTTGCTTCACCAGTTGAAGGTTCGTTAAGATGCTGCATTGTGCAGGGACATCGTGTGACAGCCCCTCCTGGTTGTATGGGTGGATGGTGCAACATATTCAGTACCCCACACAGGGCCGGCTGAATTCTCTTTCCCCGGCAGGCATAATACCGACCCGCAGCACAGCTCCATTGCAAGGCGCGATTGCGGCCACCACCGCTATTACGAAGGCATCGGGAAAGAAGATTTGAATGGAGAAGGAAGGTGGGGAAAAGAGTTGGGGGAAGACCCCACAGCACAGGAGTGCTGCTTTGACTGGAGTACAAGCAGCATGTTGCTCCACCAGGCAGCCCAAAGTCCCGAAATGGTTCAACAATGGTAGGAGAGTGCAGTGCTTAATTTGTGAGGGTGTTTCCCAGGGCTCAGCCCTGGCACTTATTTTTGAGCCCCGGCACTTATTGTCTCAGACTCACTTTAATTATGAAGTGGTGATTGTGCATCCATCAAATACAATGAGCAGGTGCAACCCCAAATACGTCACCACTGTGGGGAGAAGCTGTGGGCGGTGGCAGCAGTGGTGGGGAACTGATCACCTGCAGTGTCACAGGTGTGCTAGAAAATATTTGGGCCCTGGCACTTATTTTCTTTTACAAATTGAGCACCGGGGAAGGGGATATTGCGGAAGAGTGGAGAGCAGAAGGACAGATGCCATTCTGTCCTTCTGTTTCCGCAAGCTCAGAGGAGCTCGGGGAAACAGAAGGACAGATGAGGCCTTGGCGGGGGTAAGGGTGTGTGTAGGCTCGGAAGGCCTATTGGCTGGTCTTGGGGGGAATGGAGCAGATGGTGGCATAGAGGATAGGATTGGTAAGTACCCCTCCAGAATGCCGACGGGCATGACAATGGCAGTGAGAAGGGGCAGATCCCAAGTGAAGAAATGAAAATGAAGCACAAAGGAGAGTTTGGATAGAAGGACAGAAGTTATTGGGTCAGTAATACCAAACGGGGGCAGCTGGGCCTGGAGAGAAAGAGAGGAACTAGCGGAGGGAAATCTGCTGAGGTTTAGGTGGTAGCAGATGGGGTGGAGCGAACAGTGAGGACAGACAACCAGCAGTGGAAGGAGCAGGGGGACAACATGATGCCCTGGGAAATGGAATGCAGGGTTAGTGTGCCCCGGAGGGCCAAAGAAGAGGCAAAATGAAAACAGAGGACATGAAAGAAGGGATGGGGGAGGCAGCAGGAGGCCAGGGTGTCTCTGTGAGTTCAAGACCATGGCGTGAGTTGGGATTGGCTGTTGGCCTCTCCGATCTATGCCATCCTATTTTATGAGAGGTTCCCTGAGTGGCGCATAGTACTAATGAAATACATAGACATTATTTAGTAGTCGCAGGAGAACTTTAGGGGCTTTGCATGGCTGCGTTATGACGAGGAGTTCTGACCAAGGATAGGGGATGATAAGGCCATGGCATAGGGTGAAATGCATTCACAGCTACACAGCCGGTGACATGCCGCTGCCGCATACACCATTTCCAGATCATACCACCCAGCAAAGTGTGACGGGTCCTTTGAGGTTCAGCACTGCAGGAGGGGGGCTTGCTGACCCTTTTACAAAGGGATGTGCACCAGAGTGGCATGCCATTATAACATGGGTGCGCTGAGTGTGCGGGTAGACATCCATTGGTACAGTGGTAGGGACAAGGAGGCAACCGCGAGGTCAGGGGTGCAGGAAGTGGTAGGGCGTTGTTGTGAAAAAGCACCCAGTCCATTTAGAGGGGGTTGGCTGCCCCATTTGCCAGATAGGGAGGCAGCAAAACTCCATAGTGAAGGCTTCAGGAAGGTTTTTTTGGATTATGTACAGGGGACCGCGGCATGGTAGATGGACAGAGAACCTGTTATCGTTGCGGGAATGCCAACCGTTTGTGGGAATGAAGTCGGAGAAGGAGGTAGAATAGGCCAGATGGCAGTGCCATTTGAGGTATCCCGATGCCAGATATGATCAAATCATTTATAGGGTAAGCTCCTAAGAAAGAGGGGAGGGTGTTCATGTTGGGAAGATAAGGTAGTAGGTGCACACCATGTATGTAGTGAAAATGTTCAAATTAGTAAACAAGTCCGTGTCCGAAGGGGGAGCCTATCAGTGATTTTATCGATCAGCAAGAACGTGCAGTCGCACTAATGAGGTAGAGTGGCACTGGTGCAGAGATGGTCAAGTGTGACATCAAGTCAGTCTTCAGGCTACTGCCAGTGCACCCAGAAGATTTGCTCTGAGACCATTCTATGTGGGCAAAGCATTGCCCATGGGGCGCTTAGTGGCAATGTGCCCAGTTTGAATGCTCCAGAGTGTTTTTGGAATAGGCTTTAACAAACTGGTCGGGTTCTGGACAGATACTAGACTGCTTGGAAGATTTCCTCACAGTGCGCAGGTGTTAGGTTTTGCTGGATAAGGTGGGGGGCCAAATAAAATGTGCGGTGAGAAAAGGGCAGTACTGACTAGAGCGTCTTAACTTTGCTTGTAAGGTGGTGGCTTCCCAGGAGGGATGTCTGCAGTCAGCTGGCCTTGACACTAGCAGAGGGAAATAAAGCACATCACTGTCTAAGGGTGATAGTGTGCATAAGGAAGTACCTGTCAGTTTGTCATAATTTCCTGGATGAACAGAATGGTGTGCTGACGTGGCCCTCTGGCAATGCAGCATAGTGGAGATAGTCTTGGATGTGACAGGGCAGTCGGATTGGGCATCTACGGGAATATGCAGTGGTGTGTAGAGAAAGGCATCAGAGCGTGGCCTTCCTGGTGGTATGTCTGGTTTTTGTGACCCATCAGATGTGGGGTAGGGAGTGGGAGAACAGTAGAGTGGTGTTTGCGGCAGACAACAAGGGCGCTGTTGCCATAATGAACAAGCCATCCAGGTAAGGCCAAGTTCTTCTAGAAACTACTGTGAATGATGTTGCTTCTGTGTTTAACATGGAAGACATATTCCGAGTCAGGGAAACTGTGTTGCTAATGCATTGCCTTGTTCACAGCAGATGAGATTTCCTGGCCTGACTCTGACAGAAGATTGGTGGCCAGCTTTAGTGCCAGAGGAAAGGTGGGCGCTAGAGCCACGAAGGCGCGGGCACTGGTGGAAGGTTCCCTGGCGGCGTTGACATGGATTTCATTAAGAATGACACGGGCTGGGTTTGAGGAAAGGGTGGGGCGTGGGCTAGGGTGGGTCGGGTGCAAGAGGTTTGGGAATCATGACGGGACGTGTGGTTAGATATGTGATAGCACTTTTCAAAATGGCGTTGGCCCAGTGATGATAGCAATGACGTTGGCAGGGATCCCATTTCATGGGAAGTAGTTTTGGGGCTCTGAACCTTCAGCTGGGGAACTAGGAAAGAGAGTGATTGAAGGGCTGGCCAGGCAGTGGAGGGGGGGAAGACTCACAAAGAGCACTATCAGCAGGGCTGTTGAAGAGGTTGTTTAGACAACCAAGAGGTGTATTACTCAGATTTGGAGCACCCTGGTTACGTGGATGATTTTTGGGGATTCCAGGTGGGAAGATATGGTGGGGCAGTGCTGGTTTGCCTGGGTGGCATGGCAATGACATAGAATGGCAGGATGTGGGGGTGCATTTGTCGATCAGGAAACAGACCGGACGAGTAGGGGGTCCATTGGTAGCTCTAGAGCGGTGTGGTGATGAGAGGTAATCTTGCAATGTTCTTGGTGGGATCAGATGTAGAGGCAAGAAGGGAGATGTTTAATGCATGCAGATGAAGCATGTGTGAGTGGACAACAAGTACTGGCAGTGTTGCGTAAGGGTCTGGAGGCAGCGTGTTGGGAGCAAGCACATGCATTCCCCACTGAGGCGACAGCGGCGGCGGAGGACACAAGGTTGGGCATGACCCGGTTGAATTGAAAACACGTAGTAGACGGAGATCGACAGTTGGTATGAAGATGGTTAGCTGATAGGGTAATGGGTGTTTCTTTCTTTTAGAGTTGAATCAGAGGACGCAGGTGTGAAATGGACACTAAACAAAGCCGTGAAAAAGACATACTGGAGACAATTGGGGTATTCTTACAATGGCGTGGAGCTGGCATGGCTGGGGCTATTGGGCAAGAGGTGGGCACAAGTATTGTTGGTGTTGTTCGAACTTGGGGGGAAAGAGGGAGGGTGTAGACATGTTCATCAGACATCGGGGCAACACCTGGGGCTGGAGGTGATAAAGCTGACGAATGGAGAATTGGGGATGATAAAGTGTTTGTGGTTGGAGAAGAGGTCATGTGGACTCAGCCTCTTCTGTGGAGAGCATGGCTGGGGACAGGGACACGTGTGCCCCTTGATGGGGCGAGGGCGGCATTCATGAGATGACAGTGGGCATTGTGGAGGTGGGTCACAAAGTTATGAAATGCGAGTGTATTGCCGCCAGGACAGCGCACACCTGTCATTCACAGAGAAAGAGATTTACCTGACAAATATGATGGGGGCAGTGCATGGGTGTATGAGGGAGTGGAGGCTGCAGTGGTGGCGGGGGGCATCAGAACACCATCTCTGGAGGTTTATACCGAGTTCCGGCTTAAACACAGTAATGAACAATTATTTTTTTTTAATAACAAGTTTTATTGGGTTTTTGTGCATGTATACAAAACAAACAATATCCAATCAAGACAAAGAAGCTAAAAGAACAAAGTTGAACACAACACTAGAACATAATTTGCATACATATGGAAAAGGGGGGGCAATGCGCATGAAAACTGAAATTCGTCCGGGCGCACACGCACATCCACGGCAGATAGACACACATATACAAAACCAGTTGCATTATTGTCCGGCTTCACAACCGGTTGATGGCGAGGCAGTTCTTTGTGTTAAAGTCCTGGCTTGATGGCAAGGCTACGTAATGAAGTTCATTCGCCCAAACACTGCTTGCTCATAGTACTTGTTCCCATTTTTCCCATATTTTATCCACCTTGCCAGGGCAGCCCCTCGCTTGATATACTTGACGTTCCATCAGACTGACCGCATCCATGTCCGCGGACCATTGGTCATAGCTTGGGCAGATTTCTGACCCCCACAATTGTGCAATATTTTGTTTGGCGATCCCTGCGGATGTTGACAGCAACAGTCTTTCGAAGCGGGATAGTTCTCCTTCCTCTTCAATACCTAAGCAGAGTAGTTTTGGGTCATTAGGTATCGGGCGTCCTATGACCCTCGATAGTCTTTCAGTACATTTACCCCAAAAGTATTGTATGTACATGCACTGCCATAGGATGTGGTAGAAGGTGCCCTCTTCCTGTTTACAGCGCAGACATTTGGGATCGGTTGCTTTCCCCCAGTTATACAATGTTAGGCGTGGGTAGTATATTCTGTGGAGGATCTTTAGTTGAATAAGTCTGATTCTGGCCGAGATTGCTATATTCCCGAGGTGCATCAGGGCCGAAATCCAATCCTCAGGAAGTATTGGGCCGACATCTCCTTCCCATTTCAGCTTTAGGTTCGATAGTTTTGTCGTGGCAAAAGCGGAAATGGCATTGTACATGGTGGAAGTGACTTTGTTTTCTACCCTGTCTACAACTATGTTTCGCTCAATAGGCGTGCATTCCGGCATGTCTGTCAATTGATCCCTTTGGGTTGAGAGGGCATGGTGTATCTGCTCGTAGTGGTAGTGTTCGGTGACTGGGAGGATATATTGAGTAGAGAACTCGACAAATGGAATGAGCTGATTATTCACAAATATTTGTTGTAGAGTGTGTATATCGGCTGCGGCCCAGCCGGGCCATTTCGGGAGTCTACTTAGACCTGTGAGATGGGTGTTGTTCCAAATAGGCTGGACTGGGGTGATTTTATTATCCCAGCCAATATATTTGTGAGAGCCTTTCCATATTTGTGCTGTCTGTGCCACTATCGAGCGCTCGGGAGGGCGACATTGTTTCCCATAAAGACTTTCGAGTGGGGACACATCCTGCCTGGCGTTTATTTCTGCTCATATATGCGGGAGTCTGGGGTTGCCATGTAGAATATCATTGACTGTCGCCATTTGGGCCGCCCAATAATAAACTTGGATGTTGGGAAGACCTATCCCCCCTTCCCAGACTGAGCGTTGCAGGGTTTTGAGGGCTATCCCCGGGTGTTTCCCTTCCCACATCAGCCTGCCTGTTGTTCCATCTATTTTGCAGAATTCCTCCGCGGGGATATAAAGGGGGGCATTTTGAAGGATGTATAGGAATCGGGGTAGGGTTAACATCTTGAAGAGCGCTGCTCTGCCTAGTAGTGTCAGTGGTAATGCCTCCCAGTGAACCACATCTTGTTCGAATTTCCTCATTATTGGGTATAGGTTTTGGGGTATATAAGTGTCGAGGGCGTTGGTGATGATGATGCCTAAATATCGGAATTGTGTGAGCTCAAGCTGGTAGGGGGAGCCCTGTAGTGGAACACAGTCCACACCCTTCACAGGGAAGAGCACCGATTTGAGCCAGTTCACCCTGAGGCTGCTAAAGGTTCCGTAGCTTCTTAGGATAGCAGTGACTATGGGGCCTGAGATCGCTGGGTCACCTAAGTATATCAGGAGGTCATCTGCATAGAGGGATATCTTGTCCTCCCACTCCAAGTTCCAGCGAAAGCCTGACCATGTGTCTGTGTCCCGCAGGATGACTGCCAGTGGCTCGATTATTAGGGCAAACAGCATTGCCGAGAGGGGACATCCTTGCCTGGTGCCCTTCCCCAATCGGAAAATTTTGCGAGAGCCAACCATTCACCTTCACCTCTGCCAGGGGATCTTTATACAGAAGCTGGACCCATTTTATAAATGGTTCACTGAAGTTCATTTTCTTCATAATTGCCCACAATGCCTCCCAGTACACGGAATCAAAGGCCTTTTTCGAAGTCTATGGCCAACAGTGCCGCTGATTGTTGCAGGGTAGGAGCTCTCTCCAAGGCCAGATGCAGCCTACGGATATTCATTCTGGTTGACCTCTGGGGCATAAAGCCGCATTGGTCCGGGTGGATCAGCTCTGTGATGACCGTTTGGAGTCTGTTTGCAGTACCTTGGCCAGTATTTTCGCTTCCGTATTGATTAGTGATATGGGCATGTAGGAGCCACATTCATCCGGAGGTTTGTTTTCTTTTGGGATCACGATTATCGTGGCTTTTTGGAGGTCTGGCGGGAGCACGCCTTTCAATAGGGCGTCTTCAAACAGATTGAGTAGATGCATAGGTAATTCTAAATGGCTCAGACATTTCCAAATATCAACAGGGAAGACTTTGGGACCTGGGGTTTTGCCAGCCTGGAGTTGTGTTATGGCTGTCAAGATCTCTTCTTCCGTCATTTTACCGTCCAGCGATTCAGCTTGTTCCATGGTGAGGAAGGGTAGATCAATGTTGTCTAGTATGGAGCTATTCGGTGTATCGGTGGGTGGCGCATAGAGTCCTTCATAGAAGTCTGCAAAGCATTCCGCTATTTCCGCGTCAGTGGAGATTATTCTGGCTTCTCTCGTTTTGATGCTTTTTACTATACGTTGACCTTCCTCTCGTTTTTCCAACCATGCAAGCATTCTGCCTGCTTTTTCCCCCTGTTTCATATAGACGTGCTTTCATGGCACTATGTGCTTTTTGGGCACCATCCAGCGATAGATTATGTAGCTTCTTCTGCGCCAACATTAGGGCTCTATGTGTCTGGGGGGTGTCTCTGGAGACATGTTCTGCTTCCTTGGTCATAACTTCCTTCTCAGCTTTGGTGATCAATTCGTGTTGCATCTTCTTCTTGGCAGAGGTCCATGATATGATCTCGCCTCGCAGGACTGGTTTGTAAGCTTCCCACAGGATGGAGGGGTCATCTGTCGAGCTTGCATTCAGCTCGAAGTATTCAGAGGTGGCTGTTTCTATTTTTTCCTTAAGTTCAGGGAACCCCAAGTAGTAGGAGTTGAGACGCCATGTGGGCGGCGGACGAGGTCTCTCTGTCTCCAGCTCCACTAGCAGTGGAGAGTGATCGAATATGCCTCTTGGAAAGAAGGATGCATTACAGGATTTATGAATGTTCTGGGATGGAAGAAAGATATAGTCTATCCTGGACATTGAGGCATGCGCTCCTGAGTGGAAGGAGTACTCACGTTCTTCTGCATGCAATTCACACCACGTATCTCGGAGCCCCAGTGCGGATGCAAAGGCAGCAAGTCTGGTAACCGTGTTGGGGTTTCTGGTCCGAAGATGTGTACGGTCTAAGGCATTGTTCATTACTTCATTGAAGTCCCCTCCTATTATACATGTATCTGCCATTCCCGTCGCCAGGATAGGGGTAATGTCAGCTAGCAAGGTATTGAGGAGGGCTGGTTGGGAGTAGATTGCCGTTATCGCCAGGGTTTGATTCCATAGTGACGCTTGCAGGTGTATGTATCGCCCGTCTGTGTCACGTATTACTTTTTTGACTTCAAGCGGTAGTCTCTTGTGGACCAGTACCAGCACTCCTCTCGCTCCCGTGGAGAAGCCAGCATGGATCGCTGTGCGGTAATTAGATCTCTGGGACAGTTTGCATGTGGTTCCCGCCAGGTGCGTTTCGGTCAAGAGGACTATATCCGGGGAATGTCTGTTTATGTATTGCAGCAATAGTCTTCTTTTGATGCTGGATCCCAGGCCATTCACATTCCAGGTTATGAGCTTTAGGTGCTTGTTATTAGGAGTCGACGCAGATGCCATCAAGTGTTTGAGCGTGTGTTTCCTGGGTGTCCTCCATAGGTCGCATCCGCGCCGCGGACAGTTGGACAAGTGTTACTGCAGCCATTGCCTCTCGTGGTATTCTCATATTGTCATTTTATGCTAAATGTGAAAAAACTTTAACAATTCCAACTCCCCCCTTCCCATACTCCACCCTCAAGTGAAGCATCTGTCGGCCCAACATCAAGTTATAAACCAGTTAAACTTCAATCAGCATCCGCCCGCCTTGCTTTCGTGGGGGCACCCAGTCTGGAGGTGCCACCAGTTTGCGAGACACGGCGTACCAGTCGAGGCCTGGTTGTAGAGCACCTTCTCGGGGTACTTCGAGTTCTCTTTGTTGCCTCAAGGGGGGGGGTTGCTGATCAGTCACCAGCCTTGTTGTGCCATGTGGTTCGGGTTTGCATTGTCCAAAGAGGGCTATTTAGCTCACTTCATTCGGTAGTTTCTTTCATTGGAGCGACATTTTGACTAATTAATCGTCTGCTTGGTGTGGGATCGCATTGTGCGGGTCCGGCTGGGGTACTATTTCCGGTGATCGTTCAGGATGCGGTCTGCCGCGCTCCCCTCTCTGCCTCCCCTCAGCGCCCCAGTCCCCGTCTATGTGCCTTTCCGCCCAGTTCCAGGCCTCCTTGGGGTCAGTGAAATGGACCGAGGTGCCATTATGAAAAATCTTCAATTGGGCGGGAAATATCAATCCGTATCTGACTCCCATCGTTTGCAGGCATTTCTTGAGTGGATCGAAGGATTAGCGCGCTTTCTGTACTTCTCTGGTGAAGTCAGGGAAGAAAGCAATTCTCGATCCGTTGTATGTGACTGTGCCTTTTGATCTTGACAGTTGGAGCAGGGCGTCCCTGTCCCTATAATTTAGGAACCTTGCGATGACTGTTCACGGGGCTGCGCCGGGTACGGCCTTCACAGTCGGAATGCAGTGGGCTCTTTCTATGGAGAAAAATTTGGAGAAGGCCTTTTCATCGTATGTGTTTAACAGCCAATCTTCGAGAAACAGTTCAATACATTCTCCTTCTGCCTTCTCCGGGGGGCCGAGTATGCGGATATTATTTCGCCGAGACCTTCCTTTGCTGTCATCCACCCTTGATTCTAGGATCTTAATCCGTGCTAGCATGCCGGACATCTGGCGATTCGCCCCTCGTATGGAGTCTTCAGTTCCCGATATCCTCGCCTCGGCCTCTCCAGTGCGTGCGGTTAGTTTTTGAAGGTCATGCCTTAGCAGGGACACATCTGCTCCTATGCTGTCCATTTTTTTCTCCATCGAGGTTCTGGAGCTAGCAATGGCGGCCATTATATCACGCAGAGAGATCTCGTCTACCACGGGAGCTGCCTCTGCCATCGGCAGCTGTTCAGGAGAGTGAAATACGGACATTGTTGCGTACTGTTCAATTCGACTTTGGGTCAAGGATTTCCTCGGCTTATCCTTCCCCATTTTTTACCGTCACTCGTGTTGCGGAGATGGTAGTAGAGGCAGTTTCAGAGTTTAAATCTTTATGTACAGGGCGGTACCTGGAAGATACCGGCCACTGTTATCCCCAGAAGGAGGGGGGAATCAAGATACCGATCACACTCCCCAGTTCCAGGGCGTCGCCACCCTCCACTCCTTACCGCGTTGGTATTCAGAGCTGCGGGGATCGTCGTCTCATGGGTGTAGGAGGGTTTGTGGGCACTCTACGCGGAGCGGAGCGCCCACGTTGTTGCTGATCGTTGAAGCTACGTTGGCGTGTAGTGGCAATATCTCAGCAAGCAGAACCAGCGGATCCAGACCCTCAGGGGTGTATTGGCTGTGTCCGGCCGTGGCCCGTCAGTCTCGAAAGCTGGACTGGCGTCATAGTCGTCTCAGGCGCCAGACAGGGTGGTGAAGCCGGTTACGTCGCGACGCTCTGGGTAATTAGAGCGCTGATCACTCCTCGAGTTTCGGGAACCACAGCGTCGGGGTCTTGCAGTAGTGGGTGACCCCCGCTCATCCAGGTGTGTTTGCGGCCCCTGCTTTCACTGCTGGCTTCGCATTAATGTGTCGTGCTCCTTTCGTATTTCGCTTTCGGCGAGCTGGCGGCGGCCATCTTGGGTGTTGAGCGTGGCTCCAAGCCCGTGTTTGCTGGTGGTCGTATCTTCGGGAATCTGCATCGGATCCGCTCCGTTCCTGCAGGAATCGATGCCGCTCGTGTTCGGACAGCTATATGTGCAGTTTTAAACAGTCCACAATGGCTATTTTCGCAGGATTTAGCTCAGGATGTGGCTGGCGGCTCAAGAGCAATGGCGGCTCACGTCCGCATCGTTCGGCGGTTGGCCATGCCCCTGTAATGAACAATTATTGAATGAAATTGCTAATTAAAGTTTGAGGTTTCTAAAACTGGGGGTAAAAAGGCGGAAAAAAGGGTACCTAGTCCTAGAGCGGGCAGGTACGCCGGAGAATGAACAGAGGAAAGGGAATAATGATTGGCCAAATGAAAGGCAGGTAGGGCCAAGTGTCGGTGAGAAGGAAGTAGGCGGTGAAAGGCCAACAGGGAAACAGGAGGTGTGAATGCATGCAGGGTCAGGGGTCGATAGTATAGGGGAGATGGGAGAGTGGGCAGGGTGTGAAGCAATATGCCAAGTATACAGAAAATGGACTAGCCTTGAAATAAGCAGTATTTCCTCAAACCTTTACATCAATTGGTGTGGTTTCATTTGCGTGGAGCCTCTCAATTTCTAGTAATTGGCAAATCAGTTCACCTCCCAGTGCATCAGTGAATTTATACGCCAAAGTAAATAGGGTGAATGGCAGTATTCAGTATTACACAAAAATGTTAATTTACTATGTGTATATATAGGCCTCTCCCTATGGTCAGCATCTATGCACTGACAACTTACAAAAGCCCTGAAGCAGCCCTCATCTCCACTACACAAAAGAAAGGAAACATGAGAAGAGAAAACACTAGTCTTTTTTCTACGTAAGTTGTCGCTTCTCCTTACTGCACCTCCAGGTTGGCATCATGCCAGACTTAGTGCAGCTCTGTCCGCCCCTGTGTAAGGATGCAGACATGGTGTTCTGCCCCAGGGTCATATCCAATATCTGGAGCACTGCACACTTGGCAGGACTGCGTGACGCACGTTGACTCCTGTGATGTTGTAGCATCTTCTGGTATTACGTGACATTGGGCCTCCATACAAGGTTGCCGGTCCGGTAACAATGGTACCGGTAAACTTGCCATTACCATTGTTACCGGACTGGCAAACTACGAGGTCTGCTCGCGGGTGCCTGTCAGCCCGGCCGGTCTGGCGGAACGGCACCCGCGAGCAGGCCTACACAGTAGTGCCGGCACCATTATTAACGGTGCCGGCGCTACCGGCCTCACCATTCCCATTGAGACCCATAGGGGGCTCAATGGGAATGGGGAGTAATAATTACCAGCACCTGGCAATGGGCAATTACCAGGTCCAGCGGGGCCGGAATGCCCCGGTAATTGCCCATTGCCGGGTGCCGGTAAAAAAATTACTCCAGCGGCAGTCATAAGGAGGCCCATTGTGTCTCTATATTGCAGCTAGTTTAGAGTGTGTTGCCCATTTTTTAGCATCTTCTCCTTCAAGATACCAAAAAAGGAGGACAAAATAATACTGCCTGTTCCCAATGTGGTGAACAGAGTACTACTTCATCAGCCCAAAACTCTGGCCTTCCGCGCCAAAGACTTGACCCAAGGCCGATGGAGGTTGCAAGAACCTCCTAGTAATATGTTTAGATACATAGTGCTGGATTGTTTTAGATACCAATCCAATTTCACAATTGCACATAGTACATTGGTTTGCACAGATTGTTTTATTTGCACAGATTGTTTTTATGTGCACATGATCATTTTTCATATGTATGTAGATGGATGGTTGTGTGTGCCTCTTGACACGTGTGTTGTTGACGTGTATGTGGAAGTAATCCTTATTGTATATTGTGATATACATTGTTTAGTGTTTACACATGCTGTTACTAAATGCTGAGATCTTTCATTGATCTGAGAATAAAATGTTTTATAAATATTCTCAAAGTGCTTTGCTGATGATTTTACAATAAGATTGACATGGGATCTTGTGTTTGTATGTGTTCAGGGACACCCCATTGATCCTAAGTGCTAGATAATATTGATGTGGGTTGACCTCATGCATGTGGTTGGTTGTCCTGTGATGTGGCATGCTGCAGCAAGATGGGTGGCTTTAGGAGGGGCCATGATGGCATCTGGGACTCCTGCCTGTAGGCCAGTGCCACCATCCAGATGGGAGATGACCAGGGCTTGGACAACTGTTCTGAAACTGCGGGCAGGGATGTAAGGCTTGACTTGGTGGAGCAGCGCATCTGGCATGATGCCGCTTGGATCTTCTTGGTGATGTGTGTTTGAATGAGAAGTCACAGTTGATGATTAAGCCGAGAGATTTTTCACTGGGTGAGATTTAATTTCTTTATTTCAGCTGGTCGTCATCTTTGAACATTTCCTGTACCACCAACCCCCTTTCTAAGTACAGGGCCAATGCAATTAAAGATGGCATAATAGACTTGCTCTGGTTAGGGTATTGTCCAGTGGTAAAAAGTCTTCACCAGTACGAATTTAAGCGGTCCATGATATGGTCACATTTGGCTATCTTTGCAGTTTTTATCAATCTAGCAAACAGTAGCTTCTGATAATCCCACCTGACTGACGCTCTTTCACTAATGTCACCTCTTCGCACCCAGATTTCTTCTCCACATGAATGGATCCAGGCAGGAAACCACCTTCCTGCTGTTTTTATACTACCACTCTTTCGTACAACTACTGTGCAGTGGAGTTTAGGATCTTTTGCAATGCGTCATCAGCTAGTTCTTGAGATCACCTGCCGGGATGCTGCAGTCCTTCTTAGACTCCCCTTCTCTTCTCAACAGTTTATTTCACACCTTGAGCCCAAACCTAAACCCCCAGGATGCACAGGGTTGGGTCACACTGTACCTACCATCACAGAGCCCAGTCCAACCAGGTGCAGCAGTGACAACAAGGCACTATGTAAAACTACATATACTTCTGTACGTACACGTGACCTGATTCAATGACATCATCCTAACCCATCGTGAGCTGAACGTTATGGAAATAGTGGGATGGAACCAACGTCCCTCACTATCTGTTCGATGCTAGTACCAGGCGTCGTCCCACACTGATACTAAAAATCGTTTTAGCAATAAGTTGAACATCTATGAGGTTGTGATAAACAACCCTGTTCCCATGTTTTTACACCCATCACCTTTTTGGGAAACAGTTTGTCTGTATGAGAGAGAGGATGTCCAGACCAGGGTCGCCTGCTATCTGCGCCATAGGGAACCTAGGTGAAACTGTCTGATGGGCCCCAACATGGCTGAAACATGTCTCGGGTTGTTTGTGTAGAAATTATTTTGGGATATATTCATGTTGGCCTATTGGCCACTGTATAACCTCTGTGGAACTCTCCTCGTTCAAAAAATCTTTTGGACAATATTTTATACATTGTTTTTGTTGAAATACTTGTTTTTGTTATAAAATATGTACAACATTTGAGGAATCCAAATCTTCACGGATGGTGGCACTTATTGTTTAAGAATTTAAAATTGATGTATACCACTCAGAAGCGCATGACTAAGCCTTGAAAATGACCAGTGGTTGAAACACGTGTCGACTGGCTGTCATTGGGGTTGTGTAATTGACTTGTATACATTTTATAGATTACGGAATGAGATTACTATAGGACAAGCGCAGTACTCAGGTATGCAATTATTTTAATAGTTTCCCTGTAAGAGACAAGGGCGGAGTCTCTGTAGAACGGAGTCTGCAGCAATCGAGATCTATAACAGATTATAGTTTCTAACCCATTTTCACCTAGGCGCCCGCATAACCCAGGCTAGCCTCAAACCTTTATGCCTTGTACCAAATAGGGTTGCAGATCTGTGTCTGTGTGGGATGTGTCTAGTCATAGTTGATAGCAATAGAACTGCATAGCTTCTTTGCTCAGAATGAATATTCACCTGTTTTGACCAGGACTTACTGTCACAAATGATTTAGGTAAGGTGTGGGTCTGTTTGACCAAATTCCTTTTGAATATCGGCTCACTGACCACACTTTATCTGCTCGGGGCCCAATTTATACATACATTTTTTGTCCCCCCCTTCCAATTTTAAGGAAGTGGGGGACACCCCCCAACCCTTGGTCTCCAGAGTTGGTATTTTGAAATATATGCGATCAAATTGCCTTGAAGGCCAAATCATTCATGCAGAATTCGATCAAATTGGTCATTAGGTCAATTGTTTTAGATCAAATAGGCTAATATCTTTAAGTAACACATATCGGCCCTCATTACGACCCTGGCGGAGGACCATGGTGCAATTTGCACCATGGTCCATGGCGCAGAGCTGCCAACTCCGCCATGGGGGTTGGTGGACTTACCGCCCCATTCCGACCTTGGCGGAGCGGTAATTCCCCAATCCCCATTTACCCTTCCCCATTCCCATTTTTGCCCCATAGGGTATAATGGGAGTGGGGAAGGCGTTAATTACGCCACCGTAAATTACGGTGGCGTAATTAACAACGAGTCCCGTAGCGCCATGGATTTTTCCGCCCGGAAAAACCAGGCGTAAAAATCGCCATGGCGCCACGGAATCTCGTAGTATGGCGGAGAGGTACGCCATGCACTACGCTGGCGTAATACCCTCTCCGCCAGGGTCGTAATGAGGCCCATCATCGCGTTTTGAAAAAAAAATGTTTTGTATAAAATAAATCTGCCCCTGGTGGCATCAGAGATTTTTTGCAAGAAAGGAAGACGTGATGTTTTGGTTGAATCACAACCACTGCTACTACTCTGGGCAACCCTCCAAACCATTGTTTTTCAGCCTGCTGTGCTATTACAGAGGGGAGGAAACATATGCAAAACAGACTTAGTCCACCCAGTCAAATGTATTGTGGCCCAAATTGCTAAATCACATCCCATTCACATGAGACCACAAGCAACTGCAGATGTGGCCGCTAGACTTTCCCTAAGTGGGAGGGCGCGATGAGCTATCAGGGGGATAGCTCAGTGGCAAACCCGCTCGCCTTGGAAGCAAGACGTCACGAGCAACACAGGTTCGATCCCCGGGTCTGCGCTTAGAAACCTCTGGGTATTAAGTGCGTTATAAAAAACCCATCATATCATATCAATGCCCAGGGACCATTGTACTTGGGGACATCGCCTAGCAGTTCGGGCTGCAGTGTTTCCTTTGGGACCAAGACTGATTTAAATGTAGCTGATCCACTTGTGTAATGATGCAGACAGAATACGAAATGGGGAAATGGAAGATTACCATAGCAATGTTGGTGGTTATGATAAATTCATAGTTTTCAATCCATTATCTTTCGGTGTCTTTGGTGACCGCAGATATTTTTCACTTGATCTCAACTCTTTTCAGACATCAGCTGAGGATATGGGCCTGTGGCAATATGGCTCCCGCCTGCACCATGTTTTGAACGCAGGTGAACCATGATGGATGAATGCTTATTTAGCTTTTAGATATTACATGCTTTCAAAATAGTGTTTTGATACTGATAAGCAGTGTCCCGATTTGATCCATTTAATAGCGTTTCTTGGTATATCTGGTAAATATATGCCTTATGTTAGTACGAGAAGTGTGAGAATATATCCCTCGATAAGGCAGGCAATGGCCTCCATTGGTTGATCATTTGTTTAATGGGTGCCACCACTGCAAGAGATTCCCTGCGCCACGGAAAGGGGTACTCTTTGAAGTAGCTGACTGGAAGTGAGGCACAGGAATGGAGACCGTCTTCGTTGAAATTTTCAGTAGCCAACTTGGCAACACATGAAACTGAAATGTGAGTTTGTCTCGGGAGGATAGCTCAGGTGCAACACGCTCACATTGGAAGCAAAACGACACGGAGCAACACAGGTTCAATCCCCTTGTCCGCGCTTAGAAACCTCTGGGTATTAAGCTCATTATAAATAACCTATCATATAATTGCGTTGCCAGAAACAAATTCATAAAATAGCAGATAAAAGTGGGAACGCATCATAGAAACTTGATAACGAGGGAGGTTTACGTTCTCACCAATCCCACTGCTCCTTTTTGCTATTTATGCCATCTATGCCACCATCACTTTCTACCGACTTTAGAGAAGACAATCCCTGAGCAGTGGGGTATTGCTGCTGTGTTGTTGCATTACCGATGATCAACCATCTCCTGCCCCAACCCAAGAGCTTCTGGTATTTCCTCTGTCGTTTGGATACCTGATCCACCGTAATGTAGGCTTTCTAGTGCCATGAAGCCAGGTAGAAGAGCTAGTTAGCAGTGAACACCCGTTACTTATGCATGAACCATCGGGGAGTCTTTCAGGAGAGACCTGCAAGCACCACAATCCCAGACGATATCTGTGAGTGCTCTGCCAGCAAGTACAGGGCACACTGAACTCATGTGAGCCACTCAACACTCCCTGTTAAATCTGTTGAAAGTGCAGACCTTGCAACTTCTTAAAAATCCCTCTAGTCCTGTGGAGCGAGTTCCTTAGATTACACATTAGATCTAAGAGAAATGCATTTGTCCCATGGTGAGGCGGGACAAAATATTTACCAGTGCTTTCTGTAAAATGGTGCATGTCACTATAAGCACACTTCATATTTTATGCAATGCCGCCACCCAAAGCCCAGTAATGCTCAATAAATCATGTATTCCCATTTGCTGCAAACAAAATGTGTTTGTAGTAAATGTCAAATAAATGTTTCAAACATTGCCATACTTTCCAGCAAGGCCAACTACCATGCTTATGGTAGTTGCCCTTCATAACATCTTGCCAATGCAAGTGGACAAGGAGATTTTGAAAGTCCTGAAGTGTTTCAAGACCCTCTCGATGTCTACAAACAGAGGACTAAACTCCGGCAGGACAAGAAAGGGCTACTGACAAGACCAATTTCAAAGAAAAATAATGATCCTGACTCTTGTCACAAAGTCTAATAATTTAATATCTACAATTCTGGGTGAAGTGCATAGGGCAGGATTCTGAACTGAGTCCAGCCCTCGAGCGCCAAAACAAATACCCACAAAAGCCCATGTTCCACGACTCATGGACCTGTTTCAAGTAATAATGTCAGAAGGATACTAAGTGAGTTGTATGCAATGCTGATGTAGTCGGACAGCCTGACAGATCGGTGGGGCTTACCCCCTTACGCTTCCATCAACACTAACCAGCAAGTGCGTGAATACAAATGTTAATAACAGCTTCCTCATTTTCAAGGCCTAGCCTTTCACATCAACCATGTATTCAGTGATCCACGTATCTGCCCACCCAAAAGTCTTGCAGGATAGATCCGCCCAGGTCAAAGCTCATCACACTCTGCACGTGCATGCGCTGGGATGTGTGGCAGCACAGCGGCTCTTTCTCCTGCCCATGGTCTCTAATGTTTTCACGCCATGTGCAAAACAGAAACGTATGTGTTTCCAGGAGTGTTTCTTTTTTGTTTAATGTACATTTCCATCTCCCAAGTGGAGGTGGAAGTGTGAAAAATGCAATTACGGGGACAGATTGGTTTCTCACGGCACGTGCGCCAACTTCCTCCAACTGGGTGCAAGCTCACTTCAGCTCCCACCCACGTGGCGTCTGTGAGGCCAGAACTGGAACCTGAACGGAGTGGCTGACGGCGGGGGCCTTGTGTCCCCAGCCAGCCCCACTTCCACCTTGCAAGTCGATGGGGATCAGGTGCTTGTGAGGTAAAATGAGCTCTTGCGGATGTGTGAGGGCCACGCGCTCTTCAACCTCTGCGCATGCGCTCTTCGTGAATTGGCTCCCATGCTACTTATGATCAGTCGCTAGAAAACCATGTGTTTGCTGATAGTGGGGACCTAAAGCAACGGACGAGGTCGGCAAATAGAAATATGGGCTATGGCTTTCATCTACCCTGAGCTGCAGGGTCCATATCGGTCAAGATGTAGCCAAGCAGAACAAATAACGCTACGCGTTCGCCAATTCAGGTGCAGCTGGCGGTAGCGTATTCCGTTTCCCGATTTCGAGCTTCTCACAGAGCAATCGCTTGTGTGGTGAAAGAATACCGCTTAGCGTCCTGTGGAGATGAGTGTTAAACCTCGACACGCTGTGGTTAAATCCCAAAGTTGGTTTGGGGAAAGGTATGATATGATATGATAGTTTATTGATATAGCGCCTATACACAATGTGTTTCAAAGCGCTTCAAGGAGGGAAGGGAACAAAGGAAAATACAGTTACATTCAGCAAAAGTCCTTGAAACAGTACAGAATGTAAAAATAACTATCATAATAGGCCTGTCGACATTTCTGATAGTGCAAGTGCATAGAACAAGTAAGGCAAGAGGTAATGGATAGGAGGAGAACAAAGCAAGCAGTAACATTACTATGTCTGATGACAATTTACGCAGTGCAGGTGGTAACAAGAGGAGGGGTGGGAGGGGGGGCAAGGGTACGGAGGGGAAAGGAGAACAAGGCACGATACTGAACAAAAGTGTCGGTGACAAATTTGAAAGTAGGGGAGGGGGGAGGAAGAGAACAAAGGGGGGAGGGGGGACAGACAAGCTGCTATCGAGAGTCAAGGAACAAAAGATAGGAGTAAGTGCTAGGAGGGTGAAGTCTGAGAGGAGGGAGAAGGAGTGGGGAGTAGGAGAGGTAGTAGAAGAGGATGGATGTGAGGAGGTGGGAAGGAGGCAGGAAGGGGGGTGGAACGCAGAGCAAAGAGACTCAGAGGGGGAAGGGCGGCAAACAGGCACTCACGGAGGGGCAGGGGGGCACACAGGCACTCACGGAGGGGCAGGGGGGCACACAGGCACTCACGGAGGGGCCTGCGATCCGGCGTACCGCGGTGGACAGCGGTAGACAGGGCCTTAGGAGTGGGCCTTGTGAGGAGGGCCGGCCAAGCCTGCCGGCCTCCCCATTGGCCCAGATGATCAGGGCAGCAACCAATCCCACATCCCCAGCAGCACCATGCCTAGCACTCCGGTGTAGGCACTGAAGACAGCCATCTTGGAATGGCGGAATCCAACAAAGGAACAAGTATGGCAATTGACTACACATGAAAAACGGAGCATTATGTAGGCCCCCAATGCATTTAAATACATACTGATGCAAAGAGCCAATGCAGGCTGAGTCCAAAACACAATTTAGGTCCAGTTTCAGGCGTCGCCGCTCGCCGCTTGTTTAAGCCCAAAAGTGTGGGGCTTACCTTAGATTAGTGTCCGCACTGGTACTGGTACTGGGTAAACTGGGTAAACTGCCTCCGCTTTCAGAGGGATGACGTGGGACCCGGGCCCAGCCAAATAACCCCCCAACACCCCCCCACACACACAGTTCTTTACTCTGGCTTTTACGGTTAAAAAGCAGTGTATGCGTGGATACAGTGCCAGGCCGCGTAGCAATATGGCCGCTCGTGCTTTCTTCAGAATCTCCCACGGCACCCGAGGACTCGCGAGAGCTGGCGAGTGCCCTGTCTGGGGATACATACTTGCACATGTTCAGTGCAATGTGCTCATCTATAGGTCTTTTCAGTGGGATCTAAAAACATGGCTCCTGGTAGCAGATGAGTTACTATTTGAATATGAAGTTTTTGAGGTTTCTTGTGAATGCAAATTAACAAGCTCAAGTTACCCACAAATGCGCCTGTTGAGTAGTTTCTGGCTAAAACAAGACCCAATGCTTCATTACCTGTGCACCATTTTTAACATGTCAGGGGGTGCGGGGGTATTTGTCATGATAGGATGAGCGATAGCTTTCCACTTACGTTTTCTACTTTGTGCAATTTGTTGCACAACCAAGGAGAAGGCTCTTTATACTGCTATTGATAGATGGCTGCTGTCGGATTCAAAAGCCAACTTTTCAACGATGGTTGACGAATTGAAGGAAAGGCATTGGGCAGCTGGGCAGATTAAAGCAACTTCTTTAAAAACTTAAGTTTACACGGATGAAGCGTATATACTGTTTTGTGTAAACAGGTGCTCGGTCAATGATTGCATTATGATATTCTCTCTTAAATTGAAAACGTTGATTGAATTTAGCATTTTGTGAAACCCTTAAGGCTAGTCACCATGCAGTACTGGGCGCCTTCTCATCTAGCAAGCTAGGATGGAAAGCGTGGTAGACCTGCCTCGGACAGTCCACTGAGAGGGACTCTGGCGGTGTCTGATCCTCAAAGAGCTCCTTGAGGGCATCACGTGAGCCGTGGTACTGCAGCGCCCGCTGCTTCAGATCCTGAGCAGCCGCGACTGGCACCGAGATACACCTGAAGCACTGGCGGCTGCAAATGGGGTTCATAGGGCCCACGCCCCTGAACTCGTGGCCACGATCAGCCCTTGAGACCCTAGAACTATGCACACAGCGCTCAGGGATCGTCAGAGCTCAGTTTTGTGGACCTTCTTTTGTGTAGGGGTGTTGGAAGTGAGACCCTGTTAGCCTGGAGGGCTTCCACCAGGACACCTCCCTGTTTGGATGCCCGCGTTGTCTCACACTCTCATCTCTGGCTGACACAACTGCACGTAAGGTGATACTAACTTTACATGATTGCACTATTCTGAGCTTTTGTTTTCAATCCATGAAAGTACAGATTAAAGTGCTAAACCGGATTATTATGTTATTTATTGGGCGTGAATCCAATTTAGGGAAGCAAGGGCGGGCCTCAGTAGGGGTTGTAGGCATAGATTAGACTGTTAGGCGGGGGAAGTCTTTACAACGTAGCATCCATTACCAGCGTGACCTTTAGAGTAGAGGGGATAGTTAACATTTGCAATTAGGGGGGAGCGTGTAACAGTGCGGGGGGGGGGCTTGAAAGAGTGGGTTGGCAGTGGGGGTATTGGGCTAGGTGGCTTCCGGTGTATCTTAATTGTTCTAAAGAAGGTTCTACTTCAATAGAAGGGCCTTGATTTCTTTTCTGAATTGCATCAGAATTGGGGCAAGTCTGATGGTGAAGGGGGTTAGGTTCCAGAGTCTGGGGGCGTGGAGCAAGAATGCTTGTCACCAGTGGTTTTCTTTGTTGCATGTCTGCTTCTCTGATTAGGGGTTCCTATTTAACGTGTGTGGACCCACAGGTTCTGCTGCAGAACCTTCTTATGGCCAGATGCATTGTGTCCTACCACGGCCTTTCTTGATTCCTTGACTCCTCATACTTGAAGTTATGAAATGCCTGACATCAAGCACCAGGATGAGGGATTGGGAACCCTGTATCTGGACGGCAACCCCTAAATGAAGGGGCTGTAGGGAGACAGTGAATGGCTGTGTATTGTGTAGCTTCTCACGGGTCTGCAGGGGACGGTGAATGGATGTGTTCTGCATAACTTATCTCCTGGCTGCAGGGGGTGGTAAATGGCGGTGTGCTGTATAGCCCATCACAAGGCTGCAGGGGCATGGTGAATGGCTGTGTGCTGTATAGCCCATCACAAGGCTGCAGGGGCATGGTGAATGGCTGTGTTCTGCATAGCTTATCTCAAGACTGCAGGAGAACGGTGAAAGGATATGTGCTGTATAGCTTACCACCAGGCTGCAGGGGGATGGTGAATGGCTGTGTGCTGAATAGCTTACCACCGGGCTGCAGGGGCATGGTGAATGGCTGTGTTCTGCATAGCTTATCTCAAGACTGCAGGAGAACGGTGAAAGGATATGTGCTGTATAGCTTACCACCAGGCTGCAGGGGGATGGTGAATGGCTGTGTGCTGAATAGCTTACCACCGGGCTGCAGGGGCATGGTGAATGGCTGTGTTCTGCATAGCTTATCTCAAGACTGCAGGAGAACGGTGAAAGGATATGTGCTGTATAGCTTATCACAGGACTGCAGGGGGACAGTGAATGGCTGTGTGCTGCATAGCTTATCACAGGGCTGCAGGGGGACAGTGAATGGCTTTGTGCTGAATAGCTTACCAATGACTTGAAGGGGGATGGTGAATGGCTGTGTGCTGCATAGCTTATCACAGGACTGCAGGGGTTCAGTGAATGGCTGTGTGCTGCATAGGTTATCACAGGGCTGCAGGGGGGCAGTGAATGGCTTTGTGCTGAATAGCTTACCAATGACTTGCAGGGGGATGGTGAATGGCTGTGTGCTGCATAGCTTATCACAGGGCTTCAGGGGGACAGTGAATGGCTGTGTATTGTGTAGCTTCTCACGGGTCTGCAGGGGACGGTAAATGGATATGTTCTGCATAACTTATCTCCTGGCTGCAGGGGGTGGTAAATGGCGGTGTGCTGTATAGCCCATCACAAGGCTGCAGGGGGATGGTAAATGGCGGTGTGCTGTATAGCCCATCACAAGGCTGCAGGGGCATGGTGAATGGCTGTGTTCTGCATAGCTTATCTCAAGACTGCAGGAGAACGGTGAAAGGATATGTGCTGTATAGCTTACCACCGGGCTGCAGGGCTATGGTGAATGGCTGTGTGCTGAATAGCTTACCACCGGGCTGCAGGGGGATGGTGAATGGCTGTGCACTGCATACCTTATCACGGGACTGCAGGAGACGGTGAATGGCTGTGCGCTTTACAGCTTGTTACAGAGCTGCAGAGGGATGGTGAATGGCTGTGTGCTGTATAGCTTATCACAGAGCTGTAGAGGAACAGTAAATGGCAGTGCACTGTATAGTTTATCACGTGACTGCAGGGGATGGTGAATGGCTGTGCACTGTATAGCTTATGACAGGACTGCAGGGGATGGTGAATGGCTGTGCGCTGTACAGCTTGTCACAGGGCTGCAGGGGATGGTGAATTACTGTGTGCCACATAGCTTATCACAGGGCTGCAGGGGATGGTGAATGGTTGTGTGCTGTAGAGCGTATGGTGGGGCTGTAGGGGGAGGTGAATGGATGTGTGTTGTATAGTTTATCACAGAGCTGCAGGAGGGAGGTGAATGGCTGTGTGCCACATAGTTTATAACAGGTCTGCAGGGGGAGGTGAATGGATGTGCGCTGTACAGCTTATCATGGGGCTGCAGGGTATGGTGAATGGTTGTGTGCTGTATAGCATATTAAGGAACTGTAGCGGATGGTGACAAGCTTTGCACTGTACATCTTATTTCGGGACTGCAGGGGGTCAGTGAATGGTTGTGTGCTATAAAGCTCATCACAGAGCTGCAGGGAAATGATGAATGACTGTTCTGTATAGCTTCTCACGGGACTGCAGGGGACGGTGAATGGCTATGTTCTGCATAACTTATCTCAAGGCTGCAGGGGGATGGTAAATGGATGTGTGTGGCATAGCTTTTCATGGAACTGCAGGGGGATGGTGAATGGTGGTGTGCTGTATAGCCCATCAGAAGGGTGCAGGGGCATGGTGAATGGCTGTGTTCTGCATAACTTAGTCCAAGGCTGCAGGAGGACGGTGAAAGTATATGTGCTGTATAGCTTACCACTGGGCTGCAGGGGGATGGTGAATGGCTGTGTGCTGAATAGCTTACCACCGGGCTGCAGGGGGATGGTGAATGGCACACAGCCTTTCAAAGAGCTGCAGGGGGATAGGGAATGGCTGCGTGCTGTATAGCTTATGACAGAGCTGTAGGGGAACAGTAAATGGCAGTGCGCTGTAGAGTTCATCACAGGACTGCAGGGGACGGTGAATGGCTGTGCACTGTATAGCTTATGACAGGACTGCAGGGGATGGTGAATGGCTGTGCACTGTATAGCTTATGACAGGGCTGCAGGGGATGGTGAATTACTGTGTACCACATAGCTTATCACGGCACTGCAGGGGATGGTGAATCGCTGTGCGCTGTACAGCTTGTCACAGAGCTGCAGGGGGATAGGGAATGGCTGCGTGCTGTATAGCTTATGACAGAGCTGTAGGGGAACAGTAAATGGCAGTGCGCTGTAGAGCTTGTCACAGAGCTGCAGGGGGGTGTTGAATGGCTGTGCGCTGTATAGGTTATCACGGGACTGCAGGGGACGGTGAATGGCTGTGCGCGGTACAGCTTGTCACAGAGCTGCAGGGGACGGTGAATGGCTGTGCGCTGTAAAGCTTGTCACAGAGCTGCAGGGGATGGTCAATGGCTCGGCGCTGTACAGCTTGTCACAGAGCTGCAGGGGACGGTGAATGGCTGTGCGCTGTACAGCTTGTCACAGAGCTGCAGGGGACGGTGAATGGCTGTGCGCTGTACAGCTTGTCACAGAGCTGCAGGGGGATAGGGAATGGCTGCGTGCTGTATAGCTTATCACAGAGCTGTAGGGGAACAGTAAATGCAGTGCGCTGTAGAGCTTATCACAGGACTGCAGGGGACGGTGAATGGCTGTCTGCTGTAGGTTGGAGAAAGGAGACCTAGGCTTAGTAGCCTTTGGTGTGGGCCGCACACCCTTGTTTCCCACTGGGGGTTAGTTACTTTATAAAAATTCCTTGAATAAGCATTGATGATATCTTGGTGAAAGTAACCAATATCAAGGATCAAAACCTCACAGTTTGAAAAATCACCAAAAGGCTTCAAGTTATCATTTATTCAAGGAATTTTAGGAAATTAAATAACCCCCAGTGGGAAACAAGGGTGTGCGGCCTGCACCGAAGGCTTCTAAGCCTAGGTCTCCTTTCTCCAGTCCCGTTGTGTGCCCTACACGGTGGCACACAACAGTGGGCTGCACCCCACCAACCATACCATACCTAATCAACATTGTCAATTGGAACCATCATAAAATATTCCAAAGTAAGCTGTCCCCTCTCACGATTCATTAACTCTGCTGTAGATTATCACAGGGCTGCAGGGGGACAGTGAATAGCTTTGCGCTGAATAGCTTATCACAGGACTACAGGGGGACAGTGAATGGCTTTGTGCTGCATAGCTTATCACGGGACTGCAGGGGACAGTGAATGGCTTTGTGCTGAATAGCTTATCACAGGACTGCAGGGGGACAGTGAATGGCTTTGTGCTGCATAGTTTATCACGGGACTGCAGGGGACGGTGAATGGTTGTGTGCTGTAAAGCTTACCAACTGCCTGCAGGGGGACAGTGAATGACTTTGTGCTGAATAGCTTATCACAGAACTGCAGAGGGACAGTGAATGGCTTTGTGCTGCATAGCTTATCACAGGACTGCAGGGGACGGTGAATGGTTGTGTGCTGTAAAGCTTACCAACTGCCTGCAGGGGGACAGTGAATGGCTTTGTGCTGAATAGTTTACCAATGACTTGCAGCGGGATGGTGATAGCTGTGTGCTGCATATCCTATCACAGGACTGCAGGGGGACAGTGAATGGCTGTGTGCTGCATAGCTTATCACAGGGCTGCAGGGGGACAGTGAATGGCTTTGTGCTGAATAGCTTACCAATGACTTGCAGGGGGATGGTGATTGGCTGTGTGCTGCATAGCTTATCACAGGACTGCAGGGGGACAGTGAATGGCTGTGTGCTGCATAGCTTATCACTGGACTGCAGGGGGACAGTGAATGGCTGTGTGCTGCATAGCTTATCACAGGGCTGCAGGGGGACAGTGAATGGCTTTGTGCTGAATAGCTTACCAATGCCTTGCAGGGGGATGGTGAATGGCTGTGTGCTGCATAGCTTATCACAGGACTGCAGGGGGACAGTGAATGGCTGTGTGCTACATAGCTTATCACAGGACTGCAGGGGGACAGTGAATGGCTGTGTGCTGCATAGCTTATCACAGGACTGCAGGGGGACAGTGAATGGCTGTGTGCTGCATAGCTTATCACAGGACTGCAGGGGGGCAGTGAATGGCTGTGTGCTGCATAGCTTATCACAGGGCTGCAGGGGGACAGTGAATGGCTTTGTGCTGAATAGCTTACCAATGACTTGAAGGGGGATGGTGAATGGCTGTGTGCTGCATAGCTTATCACAGGACTGCAGGGGTTCAGTGAATGGCTGTGTGCTGCATAGGTTATCACAGGGCTGCAGGGGGGCAGTGAATGGCTTTGTGCTGAATAGCTTACCAATGACTTGCAGGGGGATGGTGAATGGCTGTGTGCTGCATAGCTTATCACAGGGCTTCAGGGGGACAGTGAATGGCTGTGTATTGTGTAGCTTCTCACGGGTCTGCAGGGGACGGTAAATGGATATGTTCTGCATAACTTATTTCCTGGCTGCAGGGGGTGGTAAATGGCGGTGTGCTGTATAGCCCATCACAAGGCTGCAGGGGGATGGTAAATGGCGGTGTGCTGTATAGCCCATCACAAGGCTGCAGGGGCATGGTGAATGGCTGTGTTCTGCATAGCTTATCTCAAGACTGCAGGAGAACGGTGAAAAGATATGTGCTGTATAGCTTACCACCAGGCTGCAGGGGGATGGTGAATGGCTGTGTGCTGAATAGCTTACCACCGGGCTGCAGGGGGATGGTGAATGGCTGTGCACTGCATACCTTATCACGGGACTGCAGGGGACGGTGAATGGCTGTGCGCTTTACAGCTTGTTACAGAGCTGCAGAGGGATGGTGAATGGCTGTGTGCTGTATAGCTTATCACAGAGCTGTAGAGGAACAGTAAATGGCAGTGCACTGTATAGTTTATCACGTGACTGCAGGGGATGGTGAATGGCTGTGCACTGTATAGCTTATGACAGGACTGCAGGGGATGGTGAATGGCTGTGCGCTGTACAGCTTGTCACAGGGCTGCAGGGGATGGTGAATTACTGTGTGCCACATAGCTTATCACAGGGCTGCAGGGGATGGTGAATGGTTGTGTGCTGTAGAGCGTATCGTGGGGCTGTAGGGGGAGGTGAATGGATCTGTGTTGTATAGTTTATCACAGAGCTGCAGGAGGGAGGTGAATGGCTGTGTGCCACATAGTTTATAACAGGTCTGCAGGGGGAGGTGAATGGATGTGCGCTGTACAGCTTATCATGGGGCTGCAGGGTATGGTGAATGGTTGTGTGCTGTATAGCATATTAAGGAACTGTAGCGGATGGTGACAAGCTTTGCACTGTACATCTTATTTCGGGACTGCAGGGGGTCAGTGAATGGTTGTGTGCTATAAAGCTCATCACAGAGCTGCAGGGAAATGATGAATGACTGTTCTGTATAGCTTCTCACGGGACTGCAGGGGACGGTGAATGGCTATGTTCTGCATAACTTATCTCAAGGCTGCAGGGGGATGGTAAATGGTGGTGTGCTGTATAGCCCATCAGAAGGGTGCAGGGGCATGGTGAATGGCTGTGTTCTGCATAACTTAGTCCAAGGCTGCAGGAGGACGGTGAAAGTATATGTGCTGTATAGCTTACCACTGGGCTGCAGGGGGATGGTGAATGGCTGTGTGCTGAATAGCTTACCACCGGGCTGCAGGGGGATGGTGAATGGCACACAGCCTTTCAAAGTGCTGCAGGGGGATAGGGAATGGCTGCGTGCTGTATAGCTTATGACAGAGCTGTAGGGGAACAGTAAATGGCAGTGCGCTGTAGAGTTCATCACAGGACTGCAGGGGACGGTGAATGGCTGTGCACTGTATAGCTTATGACAGGGCTGCAGGGGATGGTGAATTACTGTGTACCACATAGCTTATCACGGCACTGCAGGGGATGGTGAATCGCTGTGCGCTGTACAGCTTGTCACAGAGCTGCAGGGGGATAGGGAATGGCTGCGTGCTGTATAGCTTATGACAGAGCTGTAGGGGAACAGTAAATGGCAGTGCGCTGTAGAGCTTGTCACAGAGCTGCAGGGGGATGTTGAATGGCTGTGCGCTGTATAGGTTATCACGGGACTGCAGGGGACGGTGAATGGCTGTGCGCGGTACAGCTTGTCACAGAGCTGCAGGGGACGGTGAATGGCTGTGCGCTGTAAAGCTTGTCACAGAGCTGCAGGGGATGGTCAATGGCTCGGCGCTGTACAGCTTGTCACAGAGCTGCAGGGGACGGTGAATGGCTGTGCGCTGTACAGCTTGTCACAGAGCTGCAGGGGACGGTGAATGGCTGTGCGCTGTACAGCTTGTCACAGAGCTGCAGGGGGATAGGGAATGGCTGCGTGCTGTATAGCTTATCACAGAGCTGTAGGGGAACAGTAAATGCAGTGCGCTGTAGAGCTTATCACAGGACTGCAGGGGACGGTGAATGGCTGTCTGCTGTAGGTTGGAGAAAGGAGACCTAGGCTTAGTAGCCTTTGGTGTGGGCCGCACACCCTTGTTTCCCCCAGTGGGAAACAAGGGTGTGCGGCCTGCACTGAAGGCTTCTAAGCCTAGGTCTCCTTTCTCCAGTCCCGTTGTGTGCCCTACACGGTGGCACACAACAGTGGGCTGCACCCCACCAACCATACCATACCTAATCAACATTGTCAATTGGAACCATCATAAAATATTCCAAAGTAAGCTGTCCCCTCTCACGATTCATTAACTCTGCTGTAGATTATCACAGGGCTGCAGGGGGACAGTGAATAGCTTTGCGCTGAATAGCTTATCACAGGACTACAGGGGGACAGTGAATGGCTTTGTGCTGCATAGCTTATCACGGGACTGCAGGGGACAGTGAATGGCATTGTGCTGAATAGCTTATCACAGGACTGCAGGGGGACAGTGAATGGCTTTGTGCTGCATAGCTTATCACGGGACTGCAGGGGACGGTGAATGGTTGTGTGCTGTAAAGCTTACCAACTGCCTGCAGGGGGACAGTGAATGACTTTGTGCTGAATAGCTTATCACAGAACTGCAGAGGGACAGTGAATGGCTTTGTGCTGCATAGCTTATCACAGGACTGCAGGGGACGGTGAATGGTTGTGTGCTGTAAAGCTTACCAACTGCCTGCAGGGGGACAGTGAATGGCTTTGTGCTGAATAGTTTACCAATGACTTGCAGCGGGATGGTGATAGCTGTGTGCTGCATAGCCTATCACAGGACTGCAGGGGGACAGTGAATGGCTGTGTGCTGCATAGCTTATCACAGGGCTGCAGGGGGACAGTGAATGGCTTTGTGCTGAATAGCTTACCAATGACTTGCAGGGGGATGGTGATTGGCTGTGTGCTGCATAGCTTATCACAGGACTGCAGGGGGACAGTGAATGGCTGTGTGCTGCATAGCTTATCACAGGACTGCAGGGGGACAGTGAATGGCTGTGTGCTGCATAGCTTATCACAGGGCTGCAGGGGGACAGTGAATGGCTTTGTGCTGAATAGCTTACCAATGACTTGCAGGGGGATGGTGAATGGCTGTGTGCTGCATAGCTTATCACAGGACTGCAGGGGAACAGTGAATGGCTGTGTGCTACATAGCTTATCACAGGACTGCAGGGGGACAGTGAATGGCTGTGTGCTGCATAGCTTATCACAGGACTGCAGGGGGACAGTGAATGGCTGTGTGCTGCATAGCTTATCACAGGACTGCAGGGGGACAGTGAATGGCTGTGTGCTGCATAGCTTATCACAGGGCTGCAGGGGGACAGTGAATGGCTTTGTGCTGAATAGCTTACCAATGACTTGAAGGGGGATGGTGAATGGCTGTGTGCTGCATAGCTTATCACAGGACTGCAGGGGTTCAGTGAATGGCTGTGTGCTGCATAGGTTATCACAGGGCTGCAGGGGGGCAGTGAATGGCTTTGTGCTGAATAGCTTACCAATGACTTGCAGCGGGATGGTGAATGGCTGTGCGCTGCATAGCCTATCACAGGACTGCAGGGGGACAGTGAATGGCTGTGTGCTGCATAGCTTATCACAGGACTGCAGGGGGACAGTGAATGGCTGTGTGCTGCATAGCTTATCACAGGACTGCAGGGGGACAGTGAATGGCTGTGTGCTGCATAGCTTATCACAGGGCTGCAGGGGGACAGTGAATGGCTTTGTGCTGAATAGCTTACCAATGACTTGCAGGGGGATGGGGAATGGCTGTGTGCTGCATAGCTTATCACAGGACTGCAGGGGGACAGTGAATGGCTGTGTGCTACATAGCTTATCACAGGACTGCAGGGGGACAGTGAATGGCTGTGTGCTGCATAGCTTATCACAGGACTGCAGGGGGACAGTGAATGGCTGTGTGCTGCATAGCTTATCACAGGACTGCAGGGGGACAGTGAATGGCTGTGTGCTGCATAGCTTATCACAGGGCTGCAGGGGGACAGTGAATGGCTTTGTGCTGAATAGCTTACCAATGACTTGAAGGGGGATGGTGAATGGCTGTGTGCTGCATAGCTTATCACAGGACTGCAGGGGTTCAGTGAATGGCTGTGTGCTGCATAGGTTATCACAGGGCTGCAGGGGGGCAGTGAATGGCTTTGTGCTGAATAGCTTACCAATGACTTGCAGGGGGATGGTGAATGTCTGTGTGCTGCATAGCTTATCACAGGGCTTCAGGGGGACAGTGAATGGCTTTGTGCTGAATAGCTTACCAATGACTTGCAGGGGGATGGTGAATGGCTGTGCGCTGCATAGCCTATCACAGGACTGCAGGGGGACAGTGAATGGCTGTGTGCTATAAACGATTATCACGGGGAATGCTTTTTTGCCTGATGCACATGGAAGGTGATGTTTTCCCTTGATGTTGTGACATCACCTTTGCGATGGGACACTATTAGCCACGCCTGAAGCTTCAGCACTGGCAAAGCATGTTCACTACCACGCACTAGGGCTCAAGGCCCAGGAAATGAGGCGTGTCTGCGATTGCTGAACCCCTTTTGGAGAGTTGTGTCTGGCTGAAATAGTTACATATATTTATTTAACGGTTTTGTGGAGCATGGTACTGTACCATGCTCCACAAAATCTTTAAATAAATTGGTACATGTTGTCTTTCAGTCCCTCTAGGGAAAGTTGTGATGAGTTTTGAAAACTACACTCATATTTGGGACCTTTGGCTGGGGAAAGCTGAAAGTGGCTCTACAGCAACTGTGCGTCCTTTCTTTGTTGAAATGCAGGTAAGCAGCGTAAGCTGCAGTATGTGTACACTACTTTGGGGAATTGTTGACGGTTCTCTGCACAGCAGAACAAAGAAAGGCTGCTAGCATCAGAGCTGAATTCCCAAAGAGCCACTTGCGAAACGCCTGTGATGTGCCCTAACAGAATCTGTTGGGGGGACTCCAATGGTATGGGGCCCCTTTCCCTTGAAATGGATGAATGCCATTTTCGCGGCACTGGGAGCCAGGCATGAAGGCGCATTCCTACCCTTGCCCTCCCAGGTCAGTTTGCAATGTCCCCTTATTTCATAAGGTGCACCTGAGGACCAACAGCCCATATGTGGTAAAGAGTGTGTCTAATAATGTTTGCCTTGCGGGAGAGATTTTCTTCCTCACCATCCTCATCAGGATGCTTGACTCGCACATAGCCTTCGGCAAAGCAAGCAAAACCAGGATATTTGTAGGATATAGGGGCCTTTACTAGCCACCTACTTTAGTTTGCTTTCTGCCAGATGGTGACATCTTGTATGGAACTTACCTGATATTGCTCTGTATACTCATTTTGTAACTATCTACTGTAATGTGTAATGAAGAAACCTACTGTTGGGCCGCTCTCAATGTAACTCTGAACCAAACCTACTTACAATCACCTGTAACAGCGCCTCGATGCCTCTGGGCTGCAGCGTGCTCTACAAATACAAATACATAAATAAATACAAGCTGGATATACATGGTCTTGCTAATGCTTATTTATTTATTTATTTATGAGCTTCTAAAGCACACGCCCCAAACTAAACTCGCACATCTGCGATTCAGAGTCCTTCCACCAGATTTGCACTCACGTGTCGACCTAGGATCAACTCACAGGGCTTGGAAATGCATCAAACTACCAAGGAGCCCCCCTTCTAGTGACATTCGCTGAGGTGAACAGGGGGCCTCTGGTAGAGTGTGTGCGCCCGTTTGCTTTTGTTCTTCCAACCGGATGCATTCCTATTCTGGCAGCTTAATATTCTGTTCTCAAAGACACCCCCAAGGTCCTGACCACCCTCTTCCCACTTTTTGTGCTGCCCATTTCCACACCACACCCTGCAAGGGAAACCATGTGCTAGACAACACCACCTTTTACCTGCAGAGACAAAGAAAATGCCGGCGCTGAGAATGATGTTGTGTCGCGTTTTGTAGAACTCGCTGGCTGCAATGCAGAGTCCGCCCATGAACAGCAGGATCACGCTGAGAATTGGGAAGATGCTAGAGGCCCTGACAGCCCCTGCAGAGGGAAGAGAGAGAGAGAGAAGAAATAACACATGTATTTACAGGCATCTGTGCACGGGAGAGCAACAGGCAGGAGAGTGGCAACACTTGGCATTACAGGTGAACCAAACTGAGCAAAAAAGTGGGACAACGGTGCATGGCTTAATACTATGACTCTACCAACATCACCGGAGACAGACGACAGCATTACGATGTGGACAGCAGATATGGTGGCACCTCTGTCAGAAACACACAAATCCATGCTACCAGGAAGATGCCATGTGGTGGGTAGAGACCCCAGCCCAGCTACCAGAAAGATGCAATGTGATGTGTGGAGACATTGCCCTGCAACCAGAAAGTTGCAACATGGTGTGTGGAGATCCTGGCCTTGCTACCAGAAAGTTGCAATGTAGTGTGTGCAGACACTGGCCCTGCTATCAGAAAGTTGCAACATGGTGTGTGGAGACATTGCCCTGCAACCAGAAAGTTGCAACATGGTGTGTGGAGATCCTGGCCTTGCTACCAGAAAGTTGCAATGTAGTGTGTGCAGACACTGGCCCTGCTATCGGAAAGTTGCAACATGGTGTGTGGAGACATTGCCCTGCAACCAGAAAGTTGCAACATGGTGTGTGGAGATCCTGGCCTTGCTACCAGAAAGTTGCAATGTAGTGTGTGCAGACACTGGCCCTGCTATCAGAAAGTTGCAACATGGTGTGTGGAGACATTGCCCTGCAACCAGAAAGTTGCAACATGGTGTGTGGAGATCCTGGCCTTGCTACCAGAAAGTTGCAATGTAGTGTGTGCAGACACTGGCCCTGCTATCAGAAAGTTGCAACATGGTGTGTGGAGACATTGCCCTGCAACCAGAAAGTTGCAACATGGTGTGTGGAGATCCTGGCCTTGCTACCAGAAAGATGCAACGTGATGTGTGGAGACACTGTCCCTGCTACCAGAATGATTAATTGTGGTGTGTGGAGACATTCTACCAGAAAGATGGAATGTGGTGTGTGCAGACACTGGCCCTGCTACCAGAAAGGTGCAACGTGCTGCATAGAGACCCCGGCCCTGCTACCAGAAAGGTGCAACGTGCTGCATAGAGACCCTGGCCCTGTTACCAGAAAGGTGCAACGTGGTATGTGGAGACCCTGGCCCTGTTACCAGAAAATTGCAATGTAGTGTGTGCAGACACTGGCCCTGCTATCAGAAAGTTGCAACGTGCTGTGTGAAGACCCTGGCCCTGCTACCAGAAAGTTGCAACGTGGTGTGTGGAGACACTGGACCTGCTGTCAGAAAGGTGCAACGTGGTGTGTGGAGACACTGGACCTGCTGTCAGAAAGGTGGAATACAGTGAGCAAAAGCCTGATGCTACCATCAGGACGATAAGGACCATGACCACACAATGCTGTGAAAGTGGTGATAGAGGCCTTGGAATGCCAGTACTAATGGGAAGTGCTGCCGCCTACAGGAAGGAGAAAGAAGGACGTGACGGCTTGAGCATGCTAACAGAAATGTGGAAGTGGAGTATTCTAAAATCAGACATAGGTGAGAAAACATTAAGAAGTGGACAGCAGATGTGGTGCAAACCTCAATCAGAAACACATAAAAAGCAATAAGATATGTGACCGGGAAAGCATGAGAAAAGAGCGGAAATGATAAGGGGAACACTTATATCACCAGTACAAACAGCAACAGAAATAAAGATGTACCAAATCCTCTCTCTCGAAGTGGTACGCCAGACACACTGCTAGAGAGTGGCTATTTTGGTCATTGATGGGGCCATTCTACAGCGCTTGAAGGAGTATTTAGATGAAATGGGAATATGTTTCTACCCTGGGCTTTCTCCTGGAAAAATGATTTAATTAGTGTCTAGGAAGAACCTCATCCGGCAAATGGCAAACCAGGGCTTAGTGATGAAGGGCTACCAGAAAGGTGCAACGTTATGTGTGGAGACACTGGCCCTGCTACCAGAAAGGTGCAACGTTATGTGTGGAGACACTGGCCCTGCTACCAGAAAGATGCAACGTGATGTGTGGGGACACTGGCCCTGCTACCAGAAATATGCAACTTGATGTGTGGAGACGCTGACCCTGCTCCCAGAAAGGTGCAACGTTATGTGTGGGGACACTGGCCCTGCTTCTAGAAAGTTGCAACGTGGTGTGTGGAGACCAAGGCCCAGCTACCATTAAGCTGAAACGTTGTGTGTCGAGACCCTGGCCTTGCCACCAGAAAGGTGCAATGCAGAGTGTGCAGACACCGGCCCTGCTACCAGAAAGATGCAACGTGATGTGTGGAGACCCTGGCCCTGCGACCAGAAAGATGGAACATGATGTGTGGAGACCACGGCCCAGCTACCAGAAAGGTGCAACGTGATGTGTGGCGACCCTTGCCCTGCCATCAGAAAGGTGCAGCGTGGAGCATGGAGACCCTGGCCCTGCTACCAGAAAGGTGCAACGTAATTTGTGGAGACCGTGGCCCTGCTACCAGAAAGATGGAATGTGGTGTGTGCAGGCCCTGCTACCAGAAAGATGGAACATGGTGTGTGGAGACACTGGCCCTGCTACCCGAACGTTGCAATGTGATGTGTGGAGACCATGGCTCTGGTACCAGAAAGGTGCAACGTGATGTGTGGAGACCATGGCCCTGCTACCAGAAAGGTGCAACGTGATGTGTGGAGACCCTGGGCCGCTATCAGAAAGAAGCAACGTGGTGTGTGGAGACACTGTCCCTGCTACCAGAAAGATGGCATGCGGTGTGTGGTGACACTGTCCCTGGTACCAGAAAGATTGCATGTGGTGTGTGGCAAACCATGCCCTGCCACCAGAAAGGTGCAACTTGATGTGTGGAGACCATGGCTCTGTTACCAGAAAAGTGCAACTTGATGTGTGGAGACCATGGCTCTGTTACCAGAAAAGTGCAACGTGATGTGTGGAGAACATGGCCTTGCTACCAGAAAGGTGCAACGTGATGTGTGGAGACCCTGGCCCTGCTACCAGAAAGATGCAACGTGATGTGTGGAGACCGCAGTCCAGCTACCTGAAAGGTGCAACGTGGTGTGTTCAGACCATGGCTCTGTTACCAGAAAGGTGCAGCATGGTGTGTGCAGACCATGGCTCTTTTCCCAGAAAGGTGCTACGTGATGTGTGGCGATCCTGACCCTGATACAAGAAAGGTGCAACGTGATGTGTGGGGACACTGGCCCTGCTTCCAGAAAGTTGCAACGTGGTGTGTGGAGACCACGGCCCAGCTACCAGAAAGCTGAAACATTGTGTGTCGAGACCCTGGCCCTGCCTCCAGAAAGGTGCAATGAAGTGTGTGCAGACACTGGCCCTGCTACCAGAAAGGTGCAACGTGATGTGTGGAGACCCTGGCTCTGTTACCAGAAAGATACAACGTGGTGTGTGGCAACCCTTGCCCTGCCACCAGAAAGGAGCAACGTGATGTGTGGAAACCCTGGCCCTGCTACCAGAAAGGTGCAACGTGATGTGTGGAGACCCTGGCCCTGCTACCAGAAAGGTGCAACGTGATGTGTGGAGACCGCAGCCCAGCTACCAGAAAGGTGCAAAGTGGTGTATGGCAACCCTTGCCCTGCCATCAGAAAGGTGCAGCATGGAGCATGGAGACCCTGGCCCTACTACCAGAAAGGTGCAACGTGATGTGTGGAGACCCTGGCCCTGCTACCAGAAAGGTGCAACGTGATGTGTGAAGACCCTGGCCTTGCTACCAGAAAGGTGCAACGTGATGTGTGGAGACCCTGGCCCTGCTACCAGAAAGATGGAATGTGGTGTGTACAGACACTGGCCCTGCTACCAGAAAGATGGAACATGGTGTGTGGAGACACTGGCCCTGCTACCCGAACGTTGCAACGTGATGTGTGGAGACCATGGCGCTGGTACCAGAAAGGTGCAACGTGATGTGTGGAGACCCTGGGCCGCTATCAGAAAGAAGCAACGTGGTGTGTGGAGACACTGTCCCTGCTACCAGAAAGATGGCATGTGGTGTGTGGCGACGCTGTCTCTGGTACCAGAAAGATGGCATGTGGTGGGTGGCAAACCATGCCCTGCCACCAGAAAGGTGCAACTTGATGTGTGGAGACCATGGCTCTGTTACCAGAAAAGTGCAACATGATGTGTGGAGACCACGGCCCAGCTACCAGAAAGGTGCAACGTGGTGTGTGGCGACCCTGGCCCTGCCACCAGAAAAGTGCAACGTGGTGTGTGGCGACCCTTGCCCTACCGCCAGAAAGGTGCAGCGTGGAGCATGGAGACTCTGGCCCTGCTACCAGAAAGGTGCAACATGATGTGTGGAGACCCTGGCCCTGCTCCCAGAAAGATGCAACATGATGTGTGGAGACCCTGGCCCTGCTCCCAGAAAGATGCAACATGATGTGTGGAGACCCTGGCCCTGCTACCAGAAAGATGGAACATGGCGTGTGGAGACACTGGCCCTACTACCCGAATGTTGCAACGTGATGTGTGGGGACCATGGCTCTGGTACCAGAAAGGTGCAACGTGATGTGTGGAGACCCTGGGCTGCTACCAGAAAGATGGCATGTGGTGGGTGGCGAACCATGCTCTGCCACCAGAAAGGTGCAACTTGATGTGTGGAGACCATGGCTCTGTTACCAGAAAGGTGCAACATGGTGTGTGGCGACCCTGCCACCAGAAAGGTGCAACGTGGTGTGTGGTGACCCTTGCCCTGCTGCCAGAAAGGTGCAGCGTGGGGCATGGAGACCCTGGCCCTGCTACCAGAAAGGTGCAACGTGATGTGTGCAGACCCTGGCCCTGCTACCAGAAAGGTGCAACGTGGTATGTGGAGACCCAGGACATACTACCAGAAAGATGCAACGTGGTGTGTGGCGACCCTTACCCTGCCACCAGAAAGGTGCAGCATGGAGCATCGAGACCCTGACCCTGCTACCAGAAGGGTGCAGCGTGTAGCGTGGAGACACTATCCTTGCTACCAGAAAGTTGCAACGTGGTGTGTGGAGACCCTGGGCATGCTACCAGAAAGATGCAACGTGGTGTGAGGAGACACTTTCCCTGCTAATATGGAAAAACATGGTTCTTATATTCCTGCTACAGGGATGGTGAAATATGGTTACTATTAGACTACACACTCAGCCTAGATGATAAAGTGGTTAGTGAGAACCTGCTAGTGCACGGATACTGAAAAGTGGTTAGTACAGACGTGCTTCTAAATTCACATATATCGTAAGGTGGTTAGTGAGAACATGCTGCTGCAAAAATACAAGTGAGGACATCGTATGCAAAAGAAACGATGAGGTGTGTATTTGTGTGTGTGATTGCACCTGTTTCACAGAATATTTGCTGTGTCCTGTACACTGAGGATTAGAGAAGAGCCTCCTTTACTTCAACGCACATACAGCCAGCAATTCTCACCATTCACTTCTGCACGTCCAGAATATTTTTTGCCTAGGAGCTGACATATTCTGACCTCGGCAACTGCTTGAAGCAGAGCTCCTAGCACCAGCCTTTGCATTACAACTAGAGGGAGCTCACACTATTCCAAATCAGGGACATCATTTCACCAAAATGCCAGCGGTAGCAGAAGTGACACTGCACAACCTTTGACCTCTGATGACATCACAGGAAGTGATGTCATTTACTCCCAGCCCAGAGTGACATCACGGGAAGCAGTGGAAGACAACGTTTCACCCCTTCACAAAACAGGAGGTGGCATCACATAGCATTGTTCCTAACTACACTACGAAAAGAACAGGTTACTTACCCCTGGTAACGGTCTTTCGACTGGATGGTCCTCCCACGTATTTCTCATCTTTGACATATAATGTCCAGCTTCAGCTGCTTCGGAAAATGTATATTTTTTTTATTCGGCAGAGGGCGATGTGTGTCGATGGTGTTGAGCCGATGTCCCTCGAAGCCTTCCGTCGAGGGTGATATCATCAAAGGGTATATATAGCTTGCGCAGCGCCCGTTGGCCTCAGTTCTGTTTTTCCCCTCCTCTTGCAGCAGAGATGTCCATAAATACGGGCATGACAGTACTCAGCCATGGTGGAACGGAAGCTGTAATAGCATGGGAAATTCTACAGAAGGGTAGGTTGGGAGGGCGTTGACGAATACGTGGGAGGAACATCCAATCAAAAGAACGTTACAGGGGAAAGTAACTTGTTCTTCAAATGGATTATGTCCTCCCATGTATTCCTCAACTTTGACAGACTCCCAAAGCAGTGTAATGATTGGAGGAGTGTGTAGAATTAGAATTTTAACATTTTCGAGGGCTGAGCAAAGTACTGCTTTGCCAAATGTACCATCCTGAGCACCGGAAGCTTCCAGACAGTAGTGTTTTGTAAACATATGGATGTAAGTCCATGTAGCAGCCTCACAGATATTTCTAATTGCAACACCTCTTTGAAGGGCTGTAGATGTAGCACGCCCCTGGTGGAATGAGCTCTCAAACTTTCCGGAGGGTCTTTACCAGCTAGTCTGTAACAGTCTGATATCGTGAGGGTTATCCACCTAGACAAAGTCTGTTTGGAAACAGCCTGACCTAGTTTGTGCCAAGTGTAACCGATAAAAAGTTGGTCATGAACTCTCAATTTAGACATTCTGAAAATGTAAAAGCTTAGCGCTCTTCTAGGGTCCAACCTATGGAGTCTTTCCTCTTCCTTACCAGGATGAGGTGGAGGATAGAAGGAAGTCAGAACAACTTTTGGTAAAAAGGAGGGTTTGACCTTCAGAACGACCCTGTCCTTGTGGAAGATGGTAAAGGGTGGCTTGCATGAAAGTGCCTGTAACTCGCTCACTCTGCGGGCTAGTGTCAGAGCTATCAATAGTATTGTCTTAAAGGTTAACAGCAATAGCGGACATGTGTGCAGAGGTTCAAAAGGAGCACACATCAGGAATTTCAAAACCAGATTGCCGTCCCAAAGTGGATCCCGGAAGGGAGATGGATGGAACACATTAGAGAGCCCTGTTAGGAATTGAGTCACCAGTGGTATCTTGAAGTAGGAGCATTCCCTGGAAGAGCACTTAAAGATTGATAGCGCTGCCAAATATCCTTTGATGGTACCTATCTGGAGGCCCAAATTAGCCAATGATAGAAGGAAGTAAAGGACATCCAGAGTTTTACACAGAAAAGGATCAACATTATTTTCTTTGCACCAGTTGCAAAACGTATTCCAACGGCAACGGTACAAAGATGTTGTTGCTGGCCTTCTGGCCGAAAGCAACACCTCCATCACGTCATCCGGGAGGTCCGAATCCTTGTATCTCAGCCTTTCAGAAACCAAGCGTCAAGGTTGAGCGTTTTGGCCTCTGGATGGAGAACCTGACCCTCCTCTCGCAAGAGAAGCGGTTCTCTTTGTGGAAGATGAATCGGAGGACCGCTGGACATGTCCAGATGGTCTGGGTACCACGTCCTCCTGGCCCAATCCGGTGCAACTAGGATCATGTGTTTCCCGAACCTTCTCAATCTCCTGATTACATGAGGAATGACGGGGACCGGAGGAAACGCGTACATGAGTGGAAAATCCTCCTAGAGCTCCTCTTGGAGGAAATTCCTTGGAGCAGTACAGTTCACACTTCCGGTTGTCACTGGTCATGAACAGATCCATGCGAGGGGTTGCCCAAAGGGTGAAGTTCCCTTGAAGGACTTCCTGAGCTAGTTGCCATTCGTAGGAGACTGTGCTCTGCCTGCTCAGAGTGTCCACCGCCATGTTCTCCTCTCCAGCTAGGTGAACTGCCGTTAGGGAGATTCCTTCTTGATATGCCGAGCACCAGAGCTGCATTGCCTCTCTGCACAGTGGTAGTGACCCTACACCTCCTCTCTTGTTGAGTTAGTGCATGGCCACTGTGTTGTCCATCATTATCAGGACATTCTTTCCCCGGACAGAGGGCAGGAAAGCCTTCAGTGCTAGTCTGTTTGCCCTCAGCTCCAAAAGATTGATGTGTAGTTTGGGCGCTGATGGAGACTAATGGCCGCTGATTGCCAGATCGTTAGCATGGGCTCTCCACCCAATGAGAGAGGCGTCCATCACTACTATTATCTCCGGCCATGGCTGCCAAAAATGTTCCCCCTTCAGAACATTTTCCTCGCAGTCCCACCACAGAAAATCCTGTGAGACCCTGGTTGGAATCTGCAGTCGGTCTGACATCTTTCCTGAGAATTAGGACCATTGAGTACTTGGAGCCCATAGAAGGGATCTTATTCTGAGGCGGGCCTATGGCACCTGAAAAATGCAGGATGCCATGAGGCTGAGCAACCTCAGAAAATCGAAGGCCGGTAGACTGTGGGCATTCTGAAATTTGGTCACCATCTGTAGAATGTCTTGAGCCCTCACCTCGGGTGGCAAGCTCTTTCCCAAGGATGTATCTAGTACAGCTCTGATGTACCGGAGCTTTTGGGAAGGTGTCATATGGGGAAGGAGAAGTCCAGTCTGTGAAGAGAGTGGCAGGTAACGTTGAGATGATCCAAGACTTGTTCGGGAGAACGCGCCCTGATCAGCCAATCGTCCAGGTACGGGTAGACGTGAATCCCCCCTCTCCTGAGGCTTGCTGCCACTACCGCCATAAGTTTGGTGAAAACCCTTGGTCAGAGGTCAGCCCGAATGGCAGAACTCGAAACTGAAAATGAGAACCGCCAACCTCAGGTATTTTTTGTGCTTCAGATGGATTGGAACATGAAAATAAGCATCCTGAAGGTCCAATGACACAAATCAATCCTGTAATTGGAGGGCCTGAAGGATCTGAGAAAGTGTGACCATCTTGAACTTGTCCTTCCTGAGGAACTTGTTCAAGTATCTCAAGTCCAAAATGGGTCTCAGTCCTACGTCATTTTTGGGAATCAAAAAATATTGTGAGTATAATCCCTTGTTCCTCTCTGCTACAGGTACTGTTCTATAGCACTTTTTTTTCTAGCAGGGATAAAATCTCCTGATCAAGGAGCGGATCCGGAATCCTCAAAGAGTGGTTCCTCTGTGGATTGTTCTGAGGTCTTCTTATAAAAGGAAGGCAATAACCGTGGGCTGTGGTTTCCAAAGCCCAAGTATCCGAAGAAATGTCTCGCCATTCATGCCTCCCACTGGTGAAATGTGGCTCAAGACCTCAGAGTGGTTTTGTGGCGGCTGTTGCAGATGCCAATGGTAAGGAGGCTGCTGCTTGAGCTGGCTTTGCACCTCTACCTCGTCCACCATGAGGAAACCTTCTTTTGCCCCTTTGACTGCCCATTCCTTTCACCCTTCCAACTAAGGATTAGTAACAAAAAGATCTACCCCTCCAGGGTTGCCCACTAGGAGAAAAAGGCTGAGGTTGCCTAATAGCGCTGCCTAAAGATTTGGCCACCGCCTTGGAGGACTGCAACTTCTCAAGACTCTCGTCAACCTTGTTGTCAAAAAAATGAGACCCGTCAAAAGGCATGTTGAGAAGCCTAGAATGCACATCCAGTGCAAAACCTGACTTCCTCAACCACGCAAATCTGGGCATGACAGGTAGCCATGGATCTGCTGATGATATCTGCAGAATCCAACCCTGATTGAAGGGACTCACAGATGGTCTCCTTGCCATCCTTAACAATAGCTAAGAAGCCATCCCTTTCTTCCCCTTTGGGAATGTGCTCTGCTGCCATGGAGATACAGTCCCACAGAGTATACAAAAACTTTGCGAAGGCACAAGTGGAGTTGGCAGATTTCAGTGCCATGCTCCCTGCAGAAAATACCTTTCTCGCCCATCCATCTAAGTGCTTATCGTCCCTATCAGGAGGGATGGTAGGGTATGCTGCCTGTTTCGAAGTAGCTGTAGCTGCCTACACCACCAGACTCTCCGGAGTGAGGTGTTTTGACAGGTAGTCGGGGTCGCTACTGGAGGGGCAGTATTTTTTGATGAGGTTCTTGTCGACTGCCGGATTTGACTCCGGAGTCTCCCAGTTCCTAGCCACCCTTTTTTGAAGTGTCACATGAAAGGGCAACATGGGATCAGTCTGAGGACCCTTGGCCAGAAAGTCCATTAGGTCATCTTGGTCATAGGCTAAAGAGGGCCTACTACAACCCAAACATTCAGTTACCTTACACATAAGCTGACGATAGGAAGAGTTAGCATGATCTCCTGGTTCAGGCTTTCCGAATTCCAGCTCTGGGGAGGTGTCAACCCCACTTGCTGTTTGCAATTTTTCAAATCAATCTTGCATTCTGCTCTCCTCAGAGATGAAGCTCTCTGGTACATTGGGTGTACCGTATTGTAACCCAAAAGGTGCTTCCACATTATCGGAATGTTCCTCCTCTTCAAAAATAGAAGTCAGGGACTTGAAAAAATCTCTTTTTGGGAGTGGAGCATAAACGTTGTCTGGTTTAGAAACCACAGGCTTCGACGTTGTCAAAGTCATCGGCATTTTCTTTGTTGACGTCGATGCATGAGGAACACTGGGTGCCGACAGCTGGCAAACGTGGCGCAGTCGACGTCGAAGACTTTGGTGCCGATGTCGATATCGACATCAAGGATTTAACAGGTGACGAGGTCCTGGTGGGCGTCAAAGGCACCGCCGGCATCAAAGGTGTTGATGGCGTCCACGACCTCGACCTCGATTTATCACCATGTTTCTTATGATCCTTGGTCTTCTCAGACCGGGACCTCAAGGGCTCTCAATGGGGATTAGGTCTTTTACCCAGGCTTGAGGTCGCCCAAGTTTTTGGCCGAGACCTCTCCTTTCCGGTTTCATCTGAAGGCATGGTCGGAGCATGGGTTTGCTTATCAAATATTTTTAATATCTCGACCCTGAAAGCTTCCCAATCAGCTGGTGCTGAATTTTTTGAGGGACATGCAACCCTTTTAGGAGAATCCTCTGAAGAAGAGGATGATGACCGTCAGTGCCTCCTCTTCAACTTTTTCTAAGACGAGGAGGAATGGTGGGAACAACTCCTCTACCTGGAACGCCTGGCCTTCTTCCTCCGAGGAGAGTCTTCCCTGGACTCGTCAGTCAAAGGCCTAGCAGTACAGGAAGGTGACTTTTTGGTGATTTTTCCTACCTTGAGTTTCCCCTTCCATTCTCTGAAGGCCTTTCCTGTCATCAACTGACACTTGGAACACTCTGTAGTATCGTGGCTCTCCCTGAGGCACCACAGGCAAATGTGATGCAGGTCAGTAAGTCACATTTTTGAGCCAAAATCTCTGCATTTCTTAAAGCCAGACTTCGGCGTCAACAGAGTCGAAGATGAAGACATATTTTTGATGATTTCTGAAGATTTCTTGTAACGTACATCACAGAAGAGGCATCGCGATTTTCACTCGAAGCAAGCGCTAACACGTAAAAACGGAACTGAGGACAACGGGAGCTACGTGAGCTATACATACCCTTTGATGACATCACCCTCGACAGAGGCCTTCGAGGGACATCGGCTCGACGCCATCGACGCACATCGCTCTCTGCCGAAAAATAAATAAATAAAGAAATACATCCCGAAGCAGCTGAAGCTGGACATTACATGTTAAAAATGAGGAATACGTGGGAGGACACAATCCATTCGAAATATGGTTACGATATCACTATAATGTGATATTAACGATACATATGGTGATCTATTCTTGTATGAAATGTATATCAGTGTGAATAGGCCCATATTACCAAATTACTGTGAATGTAAGCAGACGTCCAAGGCCAAATGATAATGATGTGTTATTATATGTCACTTATGATTAAGTGCTTTATATAGAAAAAATATACATACAATATCACCCAACCTGTGTTGGCACTCATTTATCGACCCCAGAAGGATGAAAGGCTGAGTTGCGGAGTTTAAGAACTGACTAAATCAGTGACTCACCCCCTGATGTGTGCCTGAAATAAACCTTTAATGAGTCTAGCAATTATTGTACAGAATTTCAGAAAGACACATTATTTGTTGTTCCTATTGTTTCTTATTGAGGATCACTGCTCAAAGTGTTACACTTGTGGAACCCCCTGTTTTTTTAAGAGGCCTGAACAAGAAAGCCAGCTACTCCAAATATTAAGAGCCACGTGGTGCTGGCCACAGCCCAGGAGCTTACATAAAAAAAAAAGAAGAAAAAAAAAGTATGTTTTTTTGTAATTCTTTTTTGTTGGGGTAGCAAGGGAGACCACAAGGGAAGCAAGGGAGACCTCAGGGGCTGCAACTGTGACCCCTGGCAACCCCATACTCCAAATCATATAAAGAGCTCCACACAGTATTTAATGTAACCCCACTACCACAAGCTCCTCATACCGTTCCATGCATTACCACTAGAGGGAGTGCATAATATGCCAAATCATAGAAAGAGCTCCTTGCGTTCCAAGCAGGACATTCGGCCTCTGATGTTTTGGTGCAGCACTTTGGACGAAAGTCCAGATTAAGCACACCGTGATGGCTGCGGCCAGTAAGATGCAGGGACCTATCGGCACCTGAAAGTATGTTTTTATTAAAGTTATTTCTTGAGTGGGCGCACAAACAATTCACCACAGAATTCTGCTAGGTATGCATAATCCACCACTCTGGTGGACACTGGCTATATGCACGGCTACCCACACACATCAGAATACAGCAAGGACTAGGATATCATTTGGTCGTGCTGCTCACATAATTCTCCGCCTACTTACACCAGACTTCGACTCAACAACTCTGACATCAGAATGCAGGGAAGACCTATGACAAATTTGGGCACGCTGAACACATAGCGAGCCTCTAGCACTCATGCCATCTCCTGGCTCCTCTCAGCACCCATCAACATGCCTGCCTTCAGGGGTTGTCTTGGCCTTGTTGGGCATCATCAGTGAGGAGTAGCTTGGGTCTCTAGGACCAACAGGCTCGTTCCCATGTCTGGGCATACCTGTCCCACTCAGGCTGACTACAGCAAAACCAAACGTTGATGGCTGGAAGGTGTTGAACAAATCATTACCACAGGCACAACTCTGGCAACCCTCCAGACCATTGTTTTCCAGTCTGCCAAGCCATTACAGAAGGGGAAAGACCATATGCAAATCAGACTTGGTTCCACCCAAAAAGGGTGAGTCAAGCCCAAACTGTGTTACAGTTTGTCTCCCTATGTGAGAGAGGGTTTGCCCAGACGTGGGCCCCTTGCTCGCAGTGTCATAGGCAACCAAGCTGCACCTCAATGATGAGGCCTAACAAGACCAAAACATGTTTGGGGTTGCTTGTGCTTCTGTGCAGAGGAAACCTGTCCTAGCAGTTGGGGCAGGGCTGCTCCTTTTGGTGGCACACTTGACTGATTTGCATATGGCTGGACCCCTTTTGAAATGGCGCAGACGAGCTAAAAAATAGTGGTGTGGAAGGTTGCCCAGATTAGTGCCAGTGGTTCAGATTAATTCAAAACCTTCCATCCATCACTTTTTTGGTTACCTTTACATGTACCACCACAAGGGACTGAGCCTCCATGAACCCATGCTTTCAGTAAAGGTGGGAGGCAGGTATCAGGAAAGGCAGTGTGTGGCACACTATAAAGAGACACGCTATTAAACTGCTCAAAGAAAAAACTCCCATCTGACGGTCATCAAAGAGGCAGGATGTGAATGAGGGGAACGGGATCCACAATCCTGGATTGGAGGGATCCCAGCATTTAGAGGCTGTCCAGGTCTCAGATTGGGCCACTGAGATAGTGGAGACATTTTGTTGAAGTTGGGGTGTGGGGCGAGGGGCCGGGCCAAGAAATGCAGAGTTTCCTTCAGATCATTCTGGAATGAGGTGTGTAAGGAAGTGGGATTTCAAGTCAACTTTTAGTATGGACACTTGCCGCTGCTTAAACAGGGTCAACACAAACGAAAAGACAGCAAAGCATCAACATGCATCAGACACACTCACCGCCATTAGGTGAGTACTCAGGCCTGTGTAACCAGAGGCCACCTCACTAGAATGGGGGGGAGGTTAAGGGGGCATTAACGTAAGAGTCTTGTTTTTTAACCAAAAAATGAGACTAAAGCATGGACTGGAACCTTCTGAGTAAGTCATGTGACCTGAGCAATGCACTGATACAGTGAGCAGTTCCCCTTAATTATCAAGCTAATGCCACGTCTTGTAATTGTTCACGATGTGCCAAATAGTAGATGCTATCCTTTGCATATGCTCCTGCAATGCATACTTTTACATTGCACAGTACCACACTGCAAGGTAATGATATGATATGATATTTTATTTACATCGCGCTCATACACAAGTGTTTCAGAGTGCGACCAAGCAAAGGGAGGGGAACAAGGGAGAAACAAAAACAAACAATCTTACTGGGCTCAGTGACATTAAGAACGCGCAAGTGCATGGAAAAGGGAAAAGGGAAAAGTGTGAGGGACGGGGGAGGTGGAAAGTGCGGAACAAAGGAGAGAAACAGATTAATAAGTTCAATGAATAAATAAATAAAAATGTCAGTGAAATAAAAGGTAGTGTGGCCATCAAGTGCATGATTAGTCAGATAGAGTATATCTGATAAGTGCAGAGAAAAAAAGGGGGACTGTATGGGTACAGATACAGATCCCAAGTGCAAGGGGAATCTTAGGGACAGTGCAGGAGGGAGGCATGGTGATCAGGTACCTGGGCCCGAAAGGACAGAAGGTGGCCAGGGTCATGATGCCGAGAGAGAAAAACAGATCAGCAGGGGAGAAGAGGGGCAAAGGCAGAAGCGAGGAGGAAGGTCTTGAGGTGCTTCTGGAACCAGAGATGGTTCTTCTCAAGTTTCAGGGTGGCAGGGAGGCTGTTCCAAAGGGAGGCCCCAGCCGAAGACAGAGATCTGCCCCAGCTCATTTCTTTGAAAAATGACTAACCCTGAGGGAGTTAGAAGTAGAGGAGCGAAGGGCTCGAGAGGGGATGTATTTACAGAGGGATGGTTGAAGGTATAAGGGACCCAGGCCCCAGAAAGCCTTATGGACAATGCAGAGCGTTTTAAATGTAATCCTTGCATCCACTGGGAGCCAATGAAGGGATTTCAGAGCTGGAGAGATACGATCCCAGGGCTTGAGGCCAAGGACAAGTCTTGCAGTCCTGTTCTGGATAAGTTGTAAAGGGCGGAGAGTAGAGGCAGGCAGATTGAGAAAGAGGCTGTTACAGTAGTGCAGTCTAGAGAGAACCAGAGCTCTGGAGACAGTGAGCTTCTGGGCAAAGGAGAGGAAAGGGAAAATACCTCTGAGGAGGTGCAGTAAGAAGTTTGACTTTTTAAAGACGTCAGAGATGTGTGCGGAGAAGGAAAGAGTGGAGTCAAAGATGACCCCGAAATTTTTAGTCTCACAGGTATGGGTAGGAGGAGAGCCAAGGGAGGCAGGCCAGAGAGTGAGGGGAAAGGATGGTGAAGGTGTGCCAATGAGGAGGATCTCAGTCTTGTTGGCATTTATACAAAGATCATTGGCGACACACCAATTTGGAATGGCGATTAGGCAGGCAGAGATGAGGGAAGGAGAAGAGCTGTCTGAGGGAAGCCTGAAGATGAGTTGGGTGCTTGCATAATTAATAACACACAACTTCAGAAAAGCCTGTTTGCATCGAAAGCCGTGCTTCAATTCAATAAAGGCCCCATGGCCAGCATGCCTACTTTCTGAGTTTTCTTATTTTGATGCCCAGGACCTTTCTTTTGGTTTTGCTCATTTACTATTTTTAGTTTAAGAAATACCACAATACCAGGCAACGGGTACCAGTGCCAGACAGTCACAATTTGGTGCACTGACATGTGGGAACCACTAACAATCAGTGGTGTGGAGGCAGTTCCTGGAGTCATTAAAGACTCTTAGGTGCCACAGGCGTCACAATTTGTGGGAGGGGATCAGGGGGACAGAAGGACAGGAGAATGGCCCGGTGACACCTCCCTGTCTGGTTCAGGCTGGCCCTGGTCTCATTTGCTGCTCTAGAATGCTAGAGGAGTCTGCCAGAGAGAGCCCCACAACCCGGAAGAGGGCTTCCCTGAATGGAGTTGGCCAATGTTGTGATTATATTTCATAGTGCGCTTTAGTTACACATTTGAAGCAGTTCACAAGCAACATCTCTTTTGTGATATATGACAAGGTTGTAACAATGCCACTCACAAATGTCCTGATTGCTATTCATAAAGCATGCATGTACATGTTTCAACACATATGCACATGTAAATGCATACGTCACTGCCCCATTAAGGTATGAGGTTTGTGTTGCTGCCACACTGAGACTATGTTTCCAAAATGGAACCTCAGTAGTCACATGCAACTGGTCTTAGTAAAAAAAAAAGAAAAACAGGCATGATTGTGTACCTCTCGATCTCACACACACAACGAAGTACAGAAATCAGATATTTTTCATTGTGAGGTTTTAGCGCTGGAGTGCATATACTTTGATAGGCGGCAGGCTCATAAGGCTATAAGGCTATATCCGAACCAAAAATGCAAAATGCCAGTGTGGCCCATTTTCTTTGGTCAACATGGGCCACTTTTTGTTGGCCCATGCGGCCCAGTGTTATAAGTTACTTCACCATGCGGCTAGTAGTTTTGAACAGTTCTACTTAATGAATATTCTATAAAATGCACAATTTGCCCCATTTGCATCACATTTTTATCACACACCTCCCCCCTTAGGAACTACTCAAACAGTCTGTCCCAAAAGGAATGGATTGCCATACAGCTTTTTCATTGGTGCCGAGACAATTTCACGCCCCTTTCCTGCCCTGATAGGAGGAGATACTGAGGAACACTTGTGAAATACTTAGGTGAAAGTGAAACAATGCTGCCATTAAGAAGAGATTTCCAGACCCAGGAACCCCGGCCTAAGAAACTCAGGGAGAGGCGAGTCGGGGAAGTCAGGTGATAGGGGGTGGCCCAACATTAATGGGAACTGGGGAATACTTATCTCAGAAACATAAAGGGGCTCCCACTAGGAGTTATCACATACTTGTCACAAAATTAGTAAGGACAGTTGTTCTTAAACAGAGCGCACCTCATAAAGGTTACACTATTGCAAGCCTTTATCTAACACACATTAAACATGAATCAAAAAGTCAATCGCAGCTTTGGACAATTAAATGGTTGTACTTTAATTAGATACATTTGTATGAAAATAAATCAAACACTCGGATACAGATGATCATAATGAATATTATCTAGGAACAGCTACCAACCAAAAAGGATCTACTCTAAAGTGACGCGAAACCGTGCGCAGAGTGACTCAATGCACCTGGCATGGGAGAGTGGCCCCTAGTATTACCCTGCCAATAAATAACAATATAGGACTATCGCTATAGGGGCCACTAGGAGCAGGGCCTTCCCAAAGAAGAGCGCACCTAGGCGGCCCCGCTAGGTGCGCGGTATGGTAACATGATGGCTGTAGAAGTCACAGGGGAGGGCCTTTACCCTAGGGTTTCCTTTCAAGCCTGCTCTGGAGGGAATATTCCTTGTAACACCAATAAGCATAATGGGATCTATGAGCGTTTCCTGATTTTTATTTTCTAGCCGAATGCACATTTGTAGATTTCTTTTTCTGGTTTTACCACTTTTATTTACGTAAAAATGCTGGGGGGAGAGCTGCCTGACCCCCCTTCCATCCACAACCCCAGCCCCTCTATATACCATACTTACCATCCATAGATTTGAGGGAAACAAAAGTGGTACAAAGGTCAGTAAAAAAAGAATTCAGCAAAGTTGCATTCAGCGAATGTTTGGAGTGCTGCATAATATCCTGACCCCATGCTATGCATTTTCAGGAGAGGACACTCATCACAATGTTCCATCCTCAAGATGGTCCTGATACATTGGGAGCCTTTCATCAGTGTGCCCATGGATCAACTATGCAGCTGGGCATGCCCCAGGAACCGGATAAGAAAGATGAGACCCTGGCGCCAGATGCAGGGACATAACAAGCAGGCAGTGTATCCTTTAATACAGAGACGTCATTTCACCAAAATGCCTGGGTAGTGGAAGTGACAGCACGCGACCCGTGACCCCACCCCCAAGTGACATCACGGGAAGTGATGGATCACAACCTTTCATCCCTTCACAAAACAGGAAGTGGCATCAGATAGCATTGTTCCTCAGTATAGTAAGAAAAATATGGGTACGATTTCACTGTAATATGATAAATATTTCATACAAGAATGGATCACCGTATTTAGCGTTTATATAAGTGTCTATAAGTCCTAATTACCAAATTACTGTGAATGTAAGCAGACGTCCAACACAGCAACCTGGACTATTGTATATCACGTGGGCTAATCTGTAAACAGAGAATCTCGACGAGGCGTAAACCCCAAAACACAGACATCCAGTGTCTGCCAAGTGTCTGGCCACAGACTGGAAACAGCAATTGACCATCACAAGTCCAACCAAAAGACAATATGAGGCAATACAACGTTATGCTTTTACATGTAGACAATACGCACAGTGATTGTTTTGTCAATAGTGCACTTTGAACCATTGCACGGCAACCCACTCCCGCCAGTCACCGAAAGCCTGAACATCCCCCAACCATATTCACCGCGGGCACCCCACCATCGACTGCGAGTCCCTAAGGGCCCTGCGTCAATAGCTCTAAATGTCTGGCACCCACTCCCACCCTCCAACACCCTACACCTCCAATGCTTTGCTCCAACATCTTCATGTTTACACAGTGCCACCCTCCAGCAACTTAGGTCTCCAGCGTTCTCCAACACCATCAACTTCAAGCAAACTAGTAACTTCAGCTTCGAGTACCGTGCTTCGATACCCTGCTTCAATACCCCAACATTGTGAGTCTCAATTATCCTCCTCAAAAATCTAATGTCTGCATTCAATGCATTGCCACTCTCTTACAACCCATTACTCTCAAACACTCTCTACCACCATTTGTAAGTAACATTGAGCCTCAAGCACACACCTCAAACCCAGAGCTGTGCCAGTAGTTATACATGATTTGAAACCATCCAGCCATCCATCACCTTTGCTTATTTGGTAAAGAACCCACCGTTTATTTTTTGTTAGATGGGACATACTGGGGAAGGATGTGTTGCAGGTCACAGTAATTTTCGTTTTTTTAAATTTTAAAATGTAAACAGCAGCAGGAGCAGCTCCATGATATCACCTGTAGAAAATGCCTTTTTTATTATTTTCTTTGGTCCTTTATATCTTGCTTAATGCCAGCCTCCTCCAGCTTCTAAGCACTGCAACAGAACCCATGTTGCTCTGCATCCTCTCGTTCCCAAAGCAAGTGTGTTTCCCCGGAGCTATCTTTCCAAATATATATATTTTTTTGCTTGAGGAAGCAACAGATGGTTTACTCCAAAGGCAGACGGCAACTTCATGTACATTAATCATCTCACTGTGTGTCTATCTACAGTGTGCCTGTGATGCAGGTCTTGCAGCTCTGGGTCAGGTCACACAGTGCCCAGGCAGGACTGGTGGCAGAAGCCACTGGGGCACACCCATCTCATCACAGGCTCACTGGATGTGCAAAGCAGACAACGACACTGATGAGATTTGCGTTCATGTTGTGCTGTCACTGAGTACTGCCGGCTGCTCTAGACCTAGCTCCCATACCCTTCCTGTTTCTACATTATTGGGTATGAGCTGCACAGACATCCCCGCCTCTGAACCCAGCCATTCAGGCATTCTGCACTAATGGACTGCCAACTTGTTAGTGATGGTGAGTTCATGGTTTTTCCTTCTTCCGTGTCATTTCTCCAGCTAACGAGATCTATATTCCTTTTTCCAGTGCAACACAGATATCTGCTCTTGGCACTGCCTCTTTGTCCAGTGCCTAGGGTTTGCAAGGACAGGTCTAGGGATAGGAGAGGGGGAACCAGGGGTAACAGTTGCTACCCCTGGCAACCTCCAAATGAAACCCTGCTTTAATAGCCAGATTTCTGCTCAGAGACAGCCTGGAAGTGGCACAGTGTACAGAGCCCCAGGAAGAAGTTACTGAATTTGAGGGTCCGGGCATCAGTGTGTTTGCCATTGAGAGTCTGATGGAAGGTGTACATGTTGTCCAACAAGAAGTTATGAAAAAGTCCATATGAAAACGGAGTGATTTCTGAGTCTTAAATGTGCTAGTCCGATGGGTTCTAAACACAACTGTGAGTAGACTGGTGTAGACACAGGCCTTTTGTCTGTTCTCTAGACCTGCACCCCACACTCCTACACCACCCGCCTTGTTTAATGGAAGGTTGCGTTTGGATCCTTGGCGTTACAGAGGATTGTGATGCTCGGTTATTGGATTTCTCACAGCGATCGTTTGTATGCTCCGTTAGTTTCCCCACCCACATTGCTTCTTTGATTACACGTCTGTACTCAGGGTGGGGGCCACAGTAGCAATGCGTACTGAGTTCCACTAGCATGGGGGTGGTGGAGTTGATGTTGGGCCCTTGGCGTACATGCTCTACTGACTGCATTCTCCTCATTCATTTTTTCTTGCCAAAATGCTACTTGTTAAGGTAAAAACAAAATGCCCAGATGCCATAATCTGGTATCAACATCATCCATCAGATTCATCCAAATCGAGGGGAATATTCCAACTCACTTGTGAATAGCACATATTATTTAATACATGTAGCCATTAACTGGCTTCCTTGTTTAGATGGATAATGGTGTCAATCGGGAAGTTCTTATCCACTGTTCAGCCTAAAAGCAGCATTATTTGAAGTCATAACTAAAAGTTGCACCCATAAAAATGCATTCCTATTGGTGTTAGGGGTGACCCATAGAGTGAAAGGGAATTGTTGTGGGGGATAAGAGCATCACGTATCTTTCAATGTCGGGTTTTCAAGGAGTGTGATTCTACCATGTATGTATGATCTCACATAGGCAGGAACATCAATAACATGACCTTCACCTCATGAAGGGGATGATTTATTTATTTGTGCATTTGTAGAAGAGCGCTAAACCCGTGGGCATCAACGTGCTGGTTACAGAATAGTGACAGGTAGGGGGAAAAGAGAGGGGGGGCAGTCATGGCACAGGGGGACGGAAGAGTGAGTCAAGTCAATTGAAAAGCCATGTTTTTAGGTGTTTCCTGAATGGCCATTATGGGTTCATTAAGCGTGCAGAAAATAATGGCGATTTAACAGAAGTAGGCAGAAAGCATACTGGGTGCTCTTTAATGTCAAAAGAACCCTTTCCGTTGAGTTTGCAGAGTCCCCTGAGAGCATATTCTTTTGTAAGGCCGATATGGCAAGTGTGCCCCGAAGCCGAAGTGATGGCAGGTGATGGACGAGCATAGAACGCTGTTCCTAAGCAGTCTAGATCGTAATGACGAGGAAAGGGATAACAGCCATACCGGCTGGGGTATAATGATGTCAGACGAAGAAAAGGACTTGTCTCCCCAGCCGAGATCAGTCATGGGAATTACTTCTAGCTGATACATTAAAAAGAATGACATGGGAAAGGTTTCCGAGGAGGTACATTGTTCCCCCGTTAGCTTTTCCATGCCTTGCCTAGACTGGAAGCAAGTAACACATCAGAATGATAACCTTACCAACTAGAAAATGCAATTGTCCAAAAGCTGGGTGCCAAACCTTGCAGGCCCCCACAAGTTGAGGGCAACCATTTCCTGTGTTCTCCCCACGGGTACACCCTTGCACTGCACAGTATTTGTCAATGGGCAGTCCATGCATTGAGGAAAGAAAAACGATGTGATGGCAGAAATTGTGGACAGTGGGGTGCCTCTGAGCACCAGCTGTACCTCTGGGCCTATGTCTACACACCCACTAAAGGCCCACGGTTCCCACAGCAACAGTGTGGGTTGTACCCATAAGATTGGTTCTATGGTGCCTCTTTAAAGAGAATAACTGAGCAGATGGAAGGGAATCTGGTGGGGGCGGTGAGGTGCGTACTCCACAGCTGGTGCCTCCCAGCGCAATGGCCTGACTTGATCAAGTTGTCAGATTCTTCTCAGCTTGTGACGAAGGATCGCATAAGGCGGCAACGTGGAGGCTAATGAGTCCCAGGTAATGGGGGCGTGACTGCAGTTAGCCTCAGAACCACCAAGGACCTACTGAGGAAGTAAGGTGTAGGAGATCCTGGCCCAGAACAACCAAAAGCACTGGAAGCCCCATTGGACCTCCCTATATGGAGAAAGGGATTGCCATCATCCAGCCCTAGCTATGGACCCAGTAGGCACAATCATGGTCCCAGGGCCAACTCCTCATGTTTTTGGTTTACAGACACCCAACTGGCAATGGAGGAGAAGGAGATGTGGAAGGAGGCATAGTGGCCACAGGGGGAAGTGTTTACGGTGACTAGTGTATTTTCCACTTAGAGTCCCTCTGAGGCCGCAGGACGATGGAGGGTAATGTTGTAGTTTTTGGCGAAGGGTATGGCAAGACCTAGTTCTTGTTGAGACTCTCTGAAATCACGTGTGGCGCGGCAGTGATCTGCACAGAGGAAATACCCTACATCTTCCCTGGTCACGTGACTGGGAAGGCTCTAAGAGTGGCGGGCTAGAGATGGCGTGCTGTGGAACTACAATGGGCATATGCCGCTCTGCAAATGGTAAACCTTCTATCAAAAGTTTATAAGGTCACTAAATTAGAGTCCAATTCACATGCAGATATGCATTTGGGCTAGACATCCTGTTGCCTTTGGAGGGGGGGGGGAGGACTATGCTTGACTCTGCAAACTGATGCTTAAAGAGCAATTCTGCAGAATTTGCAACAACAAACAAAATCTGTTTTTGGTAGTGTGTCCATGCCGAATGCTCTGGGGAAGACCGACCTTTGTGAGACAGCGTGGATGACTTTGGGCTTTGGATTGAAGGGTCAAGAACCGGGAGTCCCTGGAGAGGCCCATCCAGAACCAGATGGGTAGGCAAATGCCAGTGGAAATGTGTTCACCCCTCTTCCCACAGAAGTCTACGGTGCAGAGAAACCTGAAGCATGGTGTGCGTAAGCCTCAGTGTTAGCCAAACATGACCGAATAACTAGAGGTTTCACACTACACTGTTGCAGAGATGGGTGAAGTGCAATGCTGGAAAATGGCGGATGGACAAGAGAGGACCTACTACAGCTATGGGAGCGTGCAACATATTTGAGCAAGAATATTCACAGGGGGTGCACAGGGCAGGGGATACAATATTGATACAATGGGCAATATTCACTTTGTAGAAGGCTGCAACTTTGTGGGTGATGGACTAGGTGGTTAGTAGTTCCCTGGGTATTGGAAAGGCTATAATTAGCGAGAGTGAGTGACAGGCAGGTGTGGGCACATCATAGTAATGAGAGCAAGCTCACTAACATGAACAGTGAGTGTCTCAACTCACCTGTGCAGTAGCAGCTGGAGCGTTCCAAGTGCCAGATACCAATAAATGATCTCAGGCCCAAATAACTGGACAGACTCAAAGAATATGGCAAAATACTACTTTACCATCAGCTCAATAGAGTAGGGAAACCTGGTGAACACCCAGATTGTAGCTCACACATCCTCAAAGCATTTCAATTATACAAAAGGTACGTCAGCTATGGTGTCATTCTACATGGCAAAAGGTAAACACCTATCAAATAGAGGGATTTGCTAAGAGAACATTTATACCTATAGCTTATTTAGGTGTTAGTAATATCATTGGCTGCCCCCTTATCTATTAAGCATGACTTAAACTACCTCTAACTGTGTTTAATACAGATAATAGCAAAATAACACCAGCGTATTGGCTTCTGCAACAATGTATAATTCATCATTACATAGGCCCTCATGATTGGTTGGAATTCTCTCACAACCATGGACATTCGGCTCGTTAGCAGCATGTAAGCAAAACAAAACCCAGGTGCAGGGAATAACATCTGACAACTTTAAACTTGGCCAATTAGCCTACCATCTGATATGATATGATATGATATGGTATTTGTAACGCGCCTATACACAGGTGTTTCAAGGCGCGACGAGGCAGGGAGGGGAGGAACAAGGGGAGACAAAACAAACGATCCTACTAGGCCAGGTGTCATTCAGATCACGCAAGTGCAGGGGTGGGGGAGGGGGGAAAAGTGCAAGGGGAAGGGGAGGGGGGGAAGTGCAGTAAAGGTAAGTGGCGTAAGTAATAAATAAAAAAGGGCCAGCTAGTGGCAAGTGCAAGGTAAGTGCAGAACAAGTGCTGGGGAAGGGGGGGGCTGTAGGGATACAGAGACAGTCCCGTAGTGCAGAGGGGTTGCAGGGGCTCAGTGACTGGGACCAGGACCGAAGGCAGTTTAGAGTGGTCCAGTTGCAGGATAAGTGCAGTTTAGTGAAGAATTAATTAGCTGTTCAGCAGGGGAGAGGGAGAGAGAAAGCAGAAGCAAAGAGGAAGGTTTTGAGGTGCTTCCGGAACCGGAGGTGGTTCTCCTCAAGTTTCAGGGAGGCAGGAAGGCTGTTCCAGAGGGAGGCCCCTGCCGCGGAGAGAGATCTACCCCAGCTCGTTGCTTCGAGAAGCGGCTGACCATGAGGGAGTTGGAGGCGGATGAGCGAAGGGCTCGGGGAGGAAGATATTTGGGAAGAGAGAGTTGAAGGTATTTAGGACCCAGGCCCCAGAAGGCCTTGTGGACAATGCAGAGGGTTTTGAACTTTATCCTCGCAGCCACTGGGAGCCAGTGTAGAGATTTCAGTCCTGGAGAGATACGGTCCCTGGGCTTGAGGCCAAGGACAAGTCTCGCAGTTCTGTTCTGGATGAGTTGCAGAGGGCAGAGAGTGGAGGCAGGCAGATTAAGATAGAGGCTGTTACAGTAATCCAGCTTCGAGAGAACCAGGGCTCTCATGAGTTAGGCGCTAAGCCAAGGCTTCTTCTTTGTAATTGACCTTGCTGACTGTTGCCTTCTTCAGAACTTTAAAGAGAGTGAAGCTGCATTGCTATCTTTGTCTGGAGCTTAATAAATAGTTCTTGTTTCCTGGTCTTGCACCACGTCTGAGGAGACCATGATTTGGCCCATTCTGACCTTCTAATTCATGCTATTTAATTTAATTATACTAGGTACTATTACTTCTCTTGGGCTCTGGAGACTTGGCTGCTCAGTCTTGCATATGCTTTCTGCATCTTTGATTGTTCAATACCTGGCCGTTGCAAATGTTCACTCATTTAATTAAAAATATGTTGTGCATATGTAGCTTACCCTCTCTGACTCCTTTTGTGCCTTGCAATTGCTTCTGCTGTGGCATTCTTGAGCCTAAGCCAAACAAATATTATTTGTTCTTGCACATAGCTGTGTTTCAGTTCCTGTCAGCTCTGCAGCCTTGGTCTCTCGCCTTCAGGCTTATCGCATACTATTTATAAAGAGTCGACGTCCATTTTCTCATCATGGCTGCTTTACACCTTGCGTTTCTATGGATTTACATCTACTGTATCTTTTCTCACTTGTCTTCTTAGTCTATATGATTTCTTCATATTCGCATAAATGTTCACTTTGTTACTTCAGTCACATCTTCATTCTTTAAGTATTCTCATATCATTTCAGTGTGTCCTCGTGTCTTCTCTTCATGATGTCACTTTACACTCGTCAGATTTCACTTTTAGCTCTTCTATGTTCAATGGTGTCTGCAGACATCCTTCTACTACATCAGTTTGAGGGTACAATCGATACGGTTGTCTGAGCGCATAACGTCTCTCATATCTTTAATGAGGTATTGGGATGATACCTGGTGTCATTCATAGTGTATTCTTGTTGTTCTTCCAATATGACAGAGATGAAGGGGCGAGCACTATAGATGATGTGTACATCTGTCTCTCTACACACAGCATGCCGAAACAGAATGTTAAAATGACCTTTTTGAATGACATCACTGATACTCTGCTGTGGGCAGACTTAGTCTCCAGTAGAACTGAGAGGCAAACCCAGCAGAATACCCATTGTGGAGGGGTTGTAATCACTTCCTGGTACTAAACAGCCTTAGAAGTAACTACTTGGAAGGGATTTGCATCAGAGTAATAAGGAGTCAGAGCCACAACATATTTGCTCCTCACGGCACCAAGGATCCCAGCACCCTGCCCAGAGCACCCATACACCAAGTCGCACAACCCTTCTCCTAAGCTAAGGGTAGTTCATAGTTGCTTCGGTTAATTGGAAAAAGAAGGCTGGTCTTGAAGCCCAAAGCCCAGCCTCCAAAAAAGTAACACGATCTTGGTCTGTGCGTACCACAATGCCATAAACATAATTACCAAAGGTAAGTACGGAGGCTGTCTTCATGACTCCATCATCGGCCAAACTAAGGTCCATGGCCTCAGATCAGCGGAGTCACACTCAGAATGACCTACCTTTGAATAATATAGACTATGGAAAGGGCTCACCATACATTGCAATCGTTTTTACATGGGGCCCATAGTTCCTGCAGAGTAGGGCTGAGGATGGGTGCCTATGTCTGGTAGGTGGTAGATATCCCTTAAGAGGTTCCAGAGGTATCATTCATCTGTCTTTTAAGCCGTTATTGTTTCATCCACTGAGCGTAGAGATGGTTCCTGAGTTGAACCCATCCCTGTCGGTAACTGTCCAATTTGAATCAAATCGATTCGAGCAGATTCGAGCCATAGATAAGCACGAATTAAATTGGCTTGGAAAAACTTTAGCACAGGTTCTCAAAACATTTTGCACTCGCACTTGTGCATCTCAGCACTTGCTCCAGAAATAATACAGATGAGCACATTCAGAGACCCGGTTTTACCACCTAGCACCAATAAGGGGGGATGGGGGTTCTACTCTTTCCAAAGCACATCCAGATTCCACAAACAGATCGCTGTTTAAAATGCGCAGGAAATACTCACTTCCGCCAGTGAATGCACAATGAATGGAAGGGTCACTTCAGCTCTGGTCAGGCATTTTCTTTTAAATAGAACAGCAGAGGTATACACTTTTGCTGTCCCACTTGCATGTCCGTCTCTATAACAGAGAGATAAATGAATCTTTCTTTGTAACATTTCACAATGAAGGGTCCTTCAGTGGGTCCATCACCCACGGGGGTGCTGGCAGCCTGCCATACATTAGTGTTGGTGCAAGGGAGCTTTGCCAGTGCATCCTTTGCGCTGTCACACAGCCCCCTCCCCCTGACATTCGCAGGTCACCTTTATGGGTAAGGAGACCTCTGCATTCATTAAAGGCAAATGAAAAAAAGCGTACCCTAAACTCCTTTAATTTGTGTAATGTTTAAGTTCCTACTGTATCATTTTCTTAGCCACCAGTAATACTGAATTCGAGGACACGGCTCACGTATCCTTGAATTCAGTATGACTGCAGAGCTGTGTTCTAGGAGATTAGTCCAGTATCTTCTAAATCAGTATTACCAACGAGCTTTATTTGAGCGGATTCATACCATTAAATACTTGTATCTCTACAGTCGGCTTGAATTCCAGACCAATAGTTTTGAACCATTTCGAGCCTTAGCGCCGAATGGTTTCAATCCTTTGAGGTGAATTGAACTCTCATTGTTCAAATAAGCTTGAATCTGTGTTGAGCCAGTCTGCCCATCCTAAGTGAAATACGTTGTAGCATCCCTAAGTCACCAGCCTTAGCAAATGTAGGAGGGGAGGTGGAAGCACCCTTAGTAGCTTTGCCCATGATTAGAACTCCCGCCTAGTGGATAGAGATAACTTCCAGTGTCAACAAGATCGTGATTTCCCAGTCATTGACAATGACACAAGGTACACAACGGTGGGGCCCTAGCGTTCATCCTAAGCAGAGGTGCAGATCCTCTTGCAGATCTTTTCTTGAATAGGATTCCCACAGGGGGTGATCTTGTACACGTGAGATCATGCACAAGCCCATGGCACCTGAGTAGGATTAACCTCAATCCCAAAATGAGCTTTCACTGTGAGACAAGTGATAGAAGCCTTTACTATGGTCCTTTGCATTTCAGTATGTTGAAGACATGCCTGCCCCAGCTGATATTCACATACAGGGAAGTGCCACAACTCCACTGAGAGTAGCAGCATTGACCTTCTTCAGATGGGACATGTAGGAGGCGACTGAGCATCTGATAGGAACTGGCCAGGAAGCAATCAAAGCATTTCGATGGATCCCAATGTTGATCAACCTAATTATTATTTTCCTAAACTTTGTTTATTTTTTAAATAAAGCTAAATACAAGCAGGCCCAGCATATCAGCCCCCTCCACCCCAGACAATTGGTCATGTGACAAACAAAAATGTAAGTAATTAGAACCCAAATCTGCTTTACATCACTTTCTCCGCAGACATGAGGTGGAAACTCACTTGGAAGAGAAGTGAAGCGAGTCATCTCATTAATTATTACTTAAATCAATACCCAGCATACGCTCATTCTTTCTATCTGACTCTTCAATCGTTTATCATAATGAATGATAGTAGACCTGCAAATAGTGCTTTTCTTTAGGACACTCTTAAGTCCTGAACCCAGAGGAGAAAACCTGGAGACTGGAGGCAGAGGCGGAGGTGGATCAGATGAGAAGAGAAGAGATTATGAGATTCCCAGGGCTGAAATATTGTTACATTTATATGCGCTTTGATCTTAACTTACTAGGCTCTTGACAAAGGGGATGTCCCCTAAGAAACATCCCTTGGCAAGAAAGAAATTATCGGCTCTGTAAAAAGCCGGGGGAGGCAGCAATGCTAAAACATTGGCTGATTGGCTGTAGTGCAATACTAGGGCTGTGACCCTTCATAATCAGTGGTCACAGAGGCAGAACCAGGGGTCCCACAGGAGTTCCAGGGGTTGCAGTTGCAATACCTGGTGACCCCCATTTGACAACCATGGGTTTGTTTAATGCTTGCAACATTGTTTCAATATGATTATTTGCACTGTCTGGACCTACCCTTCCATTGAAACGCATGTGTTCCTTTGGGTACAAGAGAACGGTGCATGGAGTGACGGGCGTTCTTACTTGCGTCAAAGTCTCATACTGTCATTGGTTTGTTTTGTCCTGTTGTTTGCTTTTTACTAATACATTATTCACCAATCCACCGGAATAGTCAGTGGTAATTTTTACACGACATACAGAACGTTACTTACATTAGTATTGTGCTTAGCTCTTGGAATGTACTGTTAAGTGAATATAGTGGGATTACACACCTGCTTGGACCTGTTTCTCACCAGTCTTTAGTTTAGTTTGTTTATTTGTATAACAAGCCAAACCCTGGGGTAACTGGGCACATTAATCTTTTAGAAAGACATGGTTACAGAGGGTTGCACATCAAGGCATGATAGAATAAAATAAATAGCATATGGGATCGGGTTACAAGATGGGCCATGACAATAGGGAGGCACAGAATTGACAGAAAGGACCAGGTTACAGAGAGGTCCGCAGTTGCAGATAATACAGTGTTAGGAATGACGAGAGTATGCTGTGGGTAGCCAGCCCGTTAAGAGCAGCGCTTTCACCGTAGCTCTGAACGACCAAAATGATGTACCAGCTCTGATTGTCATGGGAAGGGCATTCCAACATTTTGCTGCAAGTACAGGGAAGCTTGATCCTCCCGCTATTTAAGGTTAAACTTCGGCATGTTAAATTGGTGTAGATACGGGTATCTGGTTGGTCTAGAGGAGCTGTGTCTGGCGAATCTATCTGATAGGTAGCGAGGGGCTATCAAGGAAAGGCACTATGAGTAATGCCTAATGTGCAAAGTTTGATTCTATCATGGATAGGAAGCCAGTGAACTTCCTATCTGATTGTGGAGATGTGGGCCTTACGGGGGAGGTTAGGCAGACATCTAAGGGTGTTGTTTTGTAGTATCTGTATTCTGTTCAAATTGTGGTTAGTCAAGCCTATGAAAAGGGTGTTGCAATAGTCCAGTCTGGATAGTACCAGGGCCCTGGCTAAAGTAAGGCGGCTGGCCCTTGACAAAAAAGGTTTACAGGCATTGATACGTTTATTTGTATAGGCCGTGGATGAGATAGTAGCATTTATTTGTTTTTTGAGCGGGAGTGTGGAGTCAAGGTACACACCCTGCGTTTTGACTTCTTTTGAGACTTTTATGACATTACCGTCAATGATGAATGATTGGTACCTGGGGTCAAGGTTGTTGAGACTTGACTGGGAGTCAACGATGAGCAGTTCCGTCTTGTTGTCATTTAAGCAGAGACTGTGAGTAGCCATCCAGGCTTGGATTTCAAGGTAGATCTCATTTCGTTTTTCAACATCTTCCTCATAGTTCCCAGTGAGCGTAATGAGTACCTGGGTATCGTCAGCATAGTTGGTATATGTGACACCCAGGTCGTTGAGTCGGTCAAAGAGGAGCTTAGTGAATATGTTGTAAAGCATGGGTGAGATACAAGAACCTTGGGGGACTCCACATTGGATTGGGACAGGGTCAGCTGCCGCGGAGTGTCGAACGGGAAATTATATTGTGCCTCCTATTCAGTATGAATATATGTGTATTGGCCTACGCCAAGCTGCTTATAAGCCACTTGCGAGGAAATCCACGTTGCAAGGTCTTGACCTTAGATCAGTGTAAGCCGCCATTTTAGATCTATCCGCCATTTTAGGTTCTCGCTCCTAAAGTCACCCTGTGTTCTAAGATGGTGAACAATGTCATTCCGAATGCAACATGGCCGTCTTGACCTCTGTGTATAAACTAATGTGTAACTTGCCTGCAGGCCAAATGTTGGGGTCATGAACTGAGACCTTGTTCTTCGTTGACCTGTGTGTGGAGGATTACTTGTGCCAATGAAGCTAATCCGCGAGAATATGTTAAGAACAATGTACCCAAATACTGAACTAAGAATACTTGTTTAAACTACATTGTATTGATGTTTGAGAAGGTCTTTATAAGAAATCCTAAAGTATACTGTTGCCATTAAGGCTTGTTGGCGAATGTATTAAAGACAAACCCTAAGTGTACAGATGTGTGAACTCGGCACGAACCCTAGATTCGTAATGCATTAACTAATATTAACTGGGAAATGGGTTCAACATCATGTTTTCGAAGGTATATAAAGTGCTACCATTCTAATGTACAGTCGCACTCACTGAGCATACCGAACCACGCTGGAGTTTGTTGTGTTGTACTGAGGGCCGATAGCTATCTGTTGTTTTGTCCTTTGAAACTGTTCAGTATAAATTAAAGTTCTTTGTATGTTCCTTTGTAACCCGTGTTCGGTGTATTTCCTTTTGGGGTACTCAGCCTCAATATTTTCTCTTTGTTTTCACAGGAGGGGGCAAAGACCCTGGTCATTCTGTTGGATAGGAAGGAACAAATCCAATTGGTGGCATTCTGGGAGAATACGGCAGCCGAGGAAAGATGTTTTGTCAGGATTTGATGGTCGATTAGGGCGAAGGCTGCTGACAGATCCAATAATAGCAAGATGGCTAGGTTGCCCTTATCTTTAGCTTCATCCATTTGGATTTTTAGGTCCAAGAGGGCTGTTTCGGTCCCATCCTTGGGTCTAAAGCCAAATTGTTGCAAGCCTAAGAGATTGTTGTCTTCCAAATGTTGTTGTATTTGGAGACATGCCACTCAGTCTAATATTTTCAGGAGAAAGGGGACAGTCGTGATGGGTCTGTAGGTAGTTGGTGTGTTGGGGTCTAGGTTGGGGCTTTTGAGCAAGGGTAGGACCCATGTCTCTTTGAGATTGTTGGGCACGGAAGAGTTCTTAAAAGAGGAGTTGATCAAGGTAGTGATGAATATCGCTAGGTCTTTAGCCCCATCCTTGATAACTATAGCAGGGCACAAGTCGCTGTAACGCTCACCTGGTATCCACGGGGAAGTCACTCAGCCTGTTCTGACCTCTTACAACCTCAAACCCTTCCCTGGAGTCTACTTGACTGGAGACTGGGCCTGAAACACAGGATTGGTAGAGTTTAACTCCCTATTGTCTCTGTGTGCTTGAACCCCTTCTTCCCCGGGGTCCAACCCTTCCCTTTGATCCACAGCTCACCTTGTTTTCTTGGAAAGTGTGCTCTCTGTCCTGCTTTCAGCACAGGGGCGCGTTGATTGATGCAGTCTCGTTGCTGCCTAGTTACTTCACTGGCAAGAGTCCGACAGGTAAGTATAATGAGTCTTTTGAACAGTTCTCTAACTTCGTTCCTTTCCTTCCTTAGATGATGGCCGGCGTCCGAGGATGGCGATGTGCTGCTGAGATGAGTAGCGCTGAAGGTGAGTGAGAGCGCGATGCAACCCTTTCGCATTTGTATTGAACTGAGTTCTTTTTCTGTGTCTTTTAGGTGCCGCGACATTTTCAGCGTGGATGACGGTTATGAAGAAGAAATGCGGTGAGTAAGCGCGCTATGCGGCGCCTCTAGATGTTTCCACGCTAACCTGGACTGTCTTTTCCCTCTTGCAGATGGATGAGAAGTTCAGACAAAGTTCCCCCAGAGCGGCTGGGATTCAGGTAAGCGTTTGAAGCTCGTACAGTCTTTAAAAATAAACAAAGATTTGCTGAATGCTTACTAATGCTTTTTTTCTGTTCTTTTCCCTTTTCCTTAGGAAGCGGCGTGCCGGGATGGGAATGACACTGCCGAAGATGCCTGCAGAACAGAAGGAGCGATGAATGATGGGCAGAAGCGCCGCAAGGTAAGGCTGTTCCTAATGGTGTTCTTGCAGGAGCTGAGCCCAGAAGAAAGATGCAGGCCTACTGGAGACCGATCCGAACACGGTGAGTGTCACGCTGCAGGTGCAGAAAACACAAAGCATGTTTCTCAGCCTGGGCGTGGCTTAAATAGTCTCTGGGTATCCCAGGTGTCTCTGGGCTGAACCACACCCAAAAGACTAGACTGCACATGCAGTTCTGGGAACCGAAGTATGTGGGGGCATCCATCTTGTCACCATCAATGCACAACAAGTCCAATCCCCTATGTTATCCTATGGGAGTGAGTGAGTCTGGTGCCACAAGCGCAAAGTCTGACTCCAAGTGGGTCTTTGGAGGGATGGAGAGGCCCTTGAGGGCCATGTAGGTGATCGTGGCCTGGCCCCAGCCTGACATCTTGGAGGGCTGGGGACATGAGGGGCAGGAATCATGACAGTCACCTTGACAGTTAGAAGGTTTGAGGCTGGCAATTATGTCAATTACTTCGTCCTCTGTGACAGGGGAGAAGTGGATGGGGGGACAGTCAGGTTGGGGAAAGCTGAGTTTATTACTAGCGTATCTTTGGAAGCGAGGTTAGCTTTTTTAGCTTCTATCTTAGCTTGTAGGAGAGCTATTTTGTTTGAGAGAGCTTGTTGGATGTTGTTGCACCAGGATTTGTCCTTGATGCAATCATCAGTAGGGGACAGTGGTTTTTCCAATTCTCTTAGAATAGAGAATAGCTCTTTCGTGCCAAAATTGGCATTGTATATTCTGGTGTTGAAAGTCTCTTTTTTAGCATTTATGATTACAGTTTTGTAGGTGGTTGCTGCGGAGGAGAATCTGTCTTTAGTGGCGAGAGAGGGGGCTTTTCTCCAGCTGGTTTCAGCTGATATTTTGATGTTGCGAAGTGCTTTTAATTCTGCTGAGAACCATTTGTTCACATGGGCAGTGGGTTTGGTCTTTCTTAGTTTGAGTGGAGCTATTTGGTTTAGAGCTTGCTCTAGTGTGTTCTTATAGAGTTCAACTAAGGATGTTGGATTCTTGTTATTGATCTCGTGGGTAGAATTGGTGATCAGAAGTATTAGAGGTCTAAGGTTCTCTACAGTGATATTACGTTTGTTCCTAGCCAAAGTTTGTGGTGTTGTGGTTGTCAATACACTTTTTATGGTGTATTTAGGTATGGAGAAGGTGATCAGATAGTGATCTGTCCAGGCGCATGGCGTGATGTCATTTAAGGAGATGTTACAGTTGGCGTCGGCAAGCCAGTCCAAAGTTTTCCCTTTGGCATGTGTGGGATTATTAATATGTTGTGTGAGACCTAATTGCGTGATAGTGTCATTGAGCAAGGTCGCGTTTGTGTCGTTAGGGTCGTGAAGGCCAAGGTTAAAGTCACCCATTAGGATGATTTGTGACCCTAATTTTGTGTTAGCTGTCAGCAGGTGGGAGATGTCCTCCTCAAAGGATGAGATGGCACCTGGTGGTCTGTAGATGAGGTGAAGTAGTATAGTGCGGGAGTCAGATAAAAGGTAGTTTAAAGGAGAGACGTTCGGCAGAAGGTAGGCTTTGGTTGGTCACTTCTCTGATGTTCAGGTTGGATTTGGCAATGACTGCTACCCCACCCACGATCCCTGATTTTCTATCTGCTCAGATGACAGAGTAGTTCTCTGGGATGGCAAATGAGAGTGCAGGTCCAGCTGCAGGGTTTAACCATGTTTCAGTGACTGCTAGGAAGTCTAGGTGGTTGGATGTGATCAGATCTGCAATATCTGGCGTATGAGCTACTAAGGATCGTGCATTAATGAGGGCGCCCTTATTTGTTGTTTTGGCAGGTAGAGGGGTGGCGTCTTGAGTAAGGTCAGAGGGTATTGAGTGACTGTGATCGTTATGAGTACCAGAGTGTGACATTAGGTGCATCAGGGATAACCTTTTATTATCCCCGGGGTGCCGGGAAAGGGTCCTGGGAGGCTTAGGCCTGAAGTTAGTGTGGGAGCCTAATCTTGCATTTCTCAGGTGTGTGGGGCATGTGGCATTAAGATCAAGGTCATTGAGTGTACTGAGGCGAGAACCTAGTCTTGCATTTCTCGCATACGTGGGACAAGGGATGAGAGGTATTGGGGGAGTGGCGAATTTAATAATCCATTCTGCCGGTGACAGAGGTGGTTCTGGGAGGGGTGTAGTTACGGTCAAGGTAGTAGGAGACCAAGTAGCAGGAGGGAGGTTAGACAATGATAGTTTGTGGAAAAGTGGGAGAATAGTGGTCATGGTGAGTGTCACTCTTCTAAGTGTGGCCATGGTTGTTAGACAGCTGGTTGTGCTGATCGTATGTGTAGTCTTAGGTATGGCAATTGGAAGAGAGGGTAGTGGCAACACTAGTGTTGTAACTATGAAGATAGGGGCACGGCAGTCAAATAGGTGATAGTGACAGGTGGCAATACAAATATTATGTTTTAATAGACTAAAATGGCATGGGTGTATTAACGTGGCATAGTAACGTGCAGTGTAGTTAGCTGAGAAAGGCTCATTCAAATCATACAGCAGCAACTTGGCAGGTATGTGTAGGCAAACGTTTGCCGCAATAGGCTAGATCAATTCATGCAGTAGTGAGGCAAAGCATATACATGTAAGTCGTAAGGTACAATGTTAGTTAATCAAGATATAGATCGGTAAGTAGTAGAAGGCTAATTCAATTCCTGCAATCAGTAGGGCTAGCCAGATGTGATCCGGTATCTAACAGTAGGCTATTTCGATTCATACAGCAGAGATGCTTATCTAGTTCAAATGAGGCAGCCGAGGGCTAATCAAATACAGTTGAGTACATAGCACTAGGTTAAATCAATTAATGCAATGATGAGGCTGTGCAAATATAAACCTGTGGCAATAGGCTAGTTCAATTCAGGCTGCAAGGCTGATCAAATACAGTCAAGCAATTAATGCAGTGATGAGGCTGTGCAAGTATAAACCTGTGGCAATAGGCTAGTTCAGTTCAGGCAAATACATCAAATACAGTCAAATACGTGGCAATGGGCTAGTTCAATTAGAGCAATAATTAACAACTATAGTCAGAAGCTTAGCAATAGACTAGTTTATGCAATAATGAGGCTGTGCCAAAATATGCAAGCGATGGGGGTAGCGGTATGCTTTGCAGTAGCCTAGCACCGCCACAATACGTGGGTCGTGCTGGTGCAGTGGGCAATCTAGATGCACAACCCGTTTGAATGGGAATGCGAGCAGGCAGTTAGTAAGGTCCAGGTCTATGTAGTAGGCACAGTCGTGGAAAGTCTTTGGTGGGACGTGCAGTGAAAGATTATGCTAGGCAGCTTGGGGCTCGGCAATCATAGCAGGCAGGTAGACTTGGGCAGACTCTTACCGTATTAGTTAGATGGTTAGGCAGGCAGCGTGGTTGTGCCCTAGGCCCCTTAGGCAGCGACAGGCAAAGACAGGGATCGGCCTTGATGAAGTCGGCCTTAATGAATGAGGCCGGCTGACGCCATCCAGTGGTAGCCAGTGGGCAATAAAGGCACGCAGGCCCAATCGGAGCGCAGAGCTCACGTTGTTGGTTGCTTAGCAACCTCGATCAGCAAGCACGCTGAGCAGCCATTTTGGAGGCCTGGCTCGCGTGCAAAATGAGGAAACAATCCGGGCAGCAGGGCAAACACAGGGCACAGAGGTGGCTTCTGCAGCAGTTGAGAAATGCACTTCACAGCAAACCTACCTCTTCCTGAGAATAGGATTTGCTGGTCAGCATTACTAATGTAGCTCCTGGCCCAATTTGGCCCAATCTGGGTGCAGCTACGATGGGCTACCTGCTTGTCCCCTAAGGGAAATATATATATGGATTTACCTCTCTAGAGTCTACCATCCGTCGCACCATTGGGCTCGATGAAATGTAGGAAAAGGAGAGGGAAAAAAGAACATGGGACAAAACCTCCCCTTCCGTGCATATGGCCTCGAGCGCTCCCCCACCCCCCACCCACCCCAGGTCATAACAACCTTTTTTAACTGGGCCCTGGGTGCGGGGGGGACCTGCTTCTACCACGAGCCCGGCAGCATGCCCACAGCAGCTCGGAAACTCATGGGACTACAGGCAGCTGAAGGCCCACCCGGGTGCCAGACAGGGAGGGCCTCACATTAAAGTCTGTGGCTGCGTGGGTGGGGAAGTTCAGGTGAGGACATCTGCCAACCAGCTTAGGCTGCGTGTCCTCTGGCTTGCCTCCACCACCACCCTCAATGATGCAGGGCAGCCGAAAGTAGACAACTCATACGTGCCCCATGGCGGTGCATTCTACGGCCAGACAGGCCAGACCCAGAAGATAAGCCCCCCTGGGCTGTGACTGCCAGAGCAGCCCAGGAGCAGAAGATGGAGCAGCTGAAGTCCACCAAGCCTCATCAAGGGTGGTGGTGGTGGAGGCAAGCTGGGGGCCCCACAGTCTTTGTGGTCTGGGTGAAGAACTCTAGATGCTGGCCTGAGCTCTGGAGAGTACGGGCCTGCCCTGTTCTGCCACACCGGTACAGAGAAGGGAGCGGGTGGGGCCTGCCAGGCGTCTGATGGACTACCGGTGTTGCGGTGAGTGACAGCGGGGTTCCCTTAGCAATGAGGCTGCCACCAGAAGAACACAATGTACTGCAAGGGGGGCAATCATGATGGAGGCCCCCCAGTCGATGGGGGTTGCCAGTGAAGAGCTGACGGCCACGGGGCTGTGGCAGTGAGTGTGTCAGCCCCGCTGGGACACCGTAAAGAAGATCATGGATGTCGTGGGGTGTGGCAGTGTTGTTGATGCCACCCCAGTAGCAAGGGTCACCAAAGGAGATCCGTGGTTGCCACGGGCTGCGGCATTGCAAAGGCAGACCCATGTGGCTGGCATACCCACCTTAAAAAAGACATTTGTGTGGCGCAGGCCTCACAGTAGTAATTGGATGACCCCACATGGCAGATGCGGTCAACCCAAAAAATACTACAGGCATGGGTCCTGCATGAAGTGGCGCCACGTGTGCTGGACAGGGAACCACCAACAAAAGATCGATGAATGTGGTGATTCAGCCCTATTTTCCAGTCTAGGGCAGACCCCCATCCACCAGGACAGCACCACAGGTACTGGAAATGGGTGGCTGACTGCATGATTGCAGCAGTCTCCCCAATGTGATATAATATCCATTTGTTTGTCATTATTTGTGAAGTATCCAAAGGTATGTTTATATGTGTGTGTAGTTAAGTGTGCTTGTGTAGGTCGTCAGTTATCGTTATTTATATTTATAGTTAATAATGCGCATGTGATCAATTAAAATGGGGAGTAAATATGGGTAGGAGTGTAAGGAAAGGGAGGGGGTCAAATAAAGAAGTGTTCGGGAGTACTCTAGCATGATACAGGAAAGGGGAAGTGGTGCCGTGCCAAAGGTCACCTAGGGGATGGAGCCACCCGCGGGGGCCACATCTTGGCCTTTGCCCAGTGCATGGAGCCAAGTAGGACATAGGGGTCTGTTGCCTCAGTTCACTCTAAGGGTCTTCCTTTGATCCCTCTAAGGAAGGGTGGGCTGACAGGGCAGATACCGCAGAGGCAAATCCCGCTGGGGGAACAGAATTCAGCTCCAGTGTGCTGGCCAAAATTCCAAAGAGTGCCGGCCCGCTCCCTTGCGCCAAGCTGGTGCAAAGGAGTGAGGGGGCGGGCACCGCCAGTCAGATGGTGCATCGCAGGTGTATGGGTGATGGTGGCACCCCCCTAGCAATAGTGACATCACCAGAAGAACGCAACATAGTGCAGGCGCGGCGGTGATGCTAGCATCTGCCCAGCACATGGCGGCCAGCAAGAAGAAGCGAGTAGTGCGTGGCAGGACGCTGAGTACAGCAGATCATCAGCACTGCTGGGCATAGCGGTGTCCTTGGTGGCCCTACCAGGGCCCAGGGCTACCAAAGAAGACCAACGGTTGTCATGGGCAGCACCGACCCCTGCCTTGGGAGGGCTTAATCCCGCCCACTGTGAGGTCGAAGGCATCACTCTGTTATGATGCCCAGCCGGGGTCCGATAGCAAAGGGTACGCCGGCAACAGCCTGTCAAATGTCTCACCTCAGAGAGCTGCGTATTTACTAACATTTAAATATTCATTAAACTGACGGCAGAAGCAAACTTAAGGTGGCAGAGAAAAAAGCAAACCTTGCCACGAATTATCAATAGAATCCCAAGGATGAAGGGCTTAACTGCCGGGCTCTACTTTTTAGGCGACCCAGGCCTCTAATGAGTAGCATCTATTTTGAAACTGAATATGCTCTGAATGGGGTGAAATGTGCATCTAAAGATGCCAAAGGAAGGCATAGTATCTATTCAGCCTCCTGGGCTCAGGGGCAAGGCAGAGGGGTCAACAGTGCAGAGGGTGTAATGAGGCTACTCACTATAAGCTTTCAAAGCTGCCATCAATCCCCCAAAATGATGAGGTTGGCTCGGCCCCTGATGGGTGCCGCGGGGCACCGCGGTGAGTAGGTGGTCCACATGGCTGCCTTATAGAGACATGTGTATGGCGTGAGCAGCGTGGTGGTGATTCGGTGGCCCCACGTGGCAGACCCGGCCAACCAGAAGATACTGTAAATATGGGCCCTGTGTGGGCATGGGCATGATGTGGTGCCCCATGTGGTGGACGGGGCAACATAGTTGAGTACCAATACTTTCTTTCAGACGATGAAAAGTGCAGGTACTCAAATGGTCAAAAACAAGAAGTGCAGGTCCTGAGGGTCAGGTAGGACCGGCCCATTACTCTCTGGATTAGGTGGGGAGACCCACTGTTTAAATCCACGTTTGACCAGTAGAGGGCGCTCCTCAGAGGCTGTCATCCTATTTAGTTTATTAAAGGTGCTCACAAATGAGTCTACACGTGCTTAGGAACTGCACGTCATTTTGGACTTGTGACACCATGGGCGCGCGGCAATGTGTCTGTGCAGTCCTCGGGAATTCTTTGGTGACTTGAAATGGATATTATGGTCCAGCCACAGAACTGGGTATATTTCGTAGATGAAACAGCGAGCGTTCATGTCTCACTGACATCATGGCTTAGCGTCCAGCCGCAGAGATGCATTTTCGGGAGACTTCCGGCCGCCGTGCTAACCACACTGGGCTTGTTTTTGCCCAAAGTCGCTTATAATATTTGGAGGTCGCTTGTCGCGGTTTTGTCCGCTTGTTGGACAGTCTGTGCGCGTGTAATCGGGCTTGGCTAGATATCCATGGATTTTGTCATTGGAGGCTATATACATCTGCCTGCTCTACGGCCAAAATGGATTGTTCTGTATTGAACATAGTAAACCAGATGTTTATGATACCCCTATTTTAGCCACGCTATGTTGCTACACAACTTTTATTAACCAATCTCAAAGAGAATAAAATACACTATTGTACAATAGTGTAAAAAGAAAATATATTTCAGGCCCGCATTATTTTGCAATCTGGGATTTCTAGTCTCCATGCAATACAATATTGTTGTTCTAACACACTATGTCAGTGTTCTGTCTATGTATGTTTTTCTTGTGTTATGTTTCTTACTTTTGAGACCTTTCCATAACCTTTTAGGTGCACGCTTGTTTTTTTCAGCTTATTTGGATGGGAGTCAGCTTGTTTTGGGCTTGTTTTGGGCGGGCATTCAGCTTATTTTTTCGTCCTGACCTGGCAACACTGACTGCGCGCCCAGCCCCGCAACCTCTCCCAGCTGGCAACGCTCGCGCTCGCTGCCACGTGATGTCGAGGAGCGTAGCTCTCTCGCACCCGCACGGGCAGCGTCAGGAAACGTCATTTCCTTTCGAGGTCTGTGAGCACCCACATTCCTGGAAGAGGGGCGAGGAACGCGAGGCAAAACGTTACTCTCGCGCTGCAGCTTGTGTTAAGTATATGCGGGGGTGGTGCAATACCAATCCCAATCATTGGTACTTCGTAGCATAGGCGTCGAATTCAGGGGGAAAAGGTAGCAGCCCCCCCCTGCCCCCCCCCCCCCCACACTCACCCCCTTAGTTCTTTTGTAACAGGGAAGAGAGGGGCAGGAACCACAGTTTGCCAGTGTAGAGATGTTTGCAGTTTTCTGTTTCTGACTGGACATCCTAAATGCAACTGTGCACCGCGGCAATGGTGCTGTGGAAGAAACACTGCTGGCTTTTAAATCATGCGTATGAACTGCACTGTTGCATTGCCATCTTGGCAATGCAGCGATATGTGTGCAGTATCAGGGATCCAAATTCCATGTTGAATTTCTCGGAAGTTGAGTGACAAGCCCTAAAGTAGAACCCTGCAACGGTAGCTCAGCCGGTTGAGGACTGCTGCTGAGATGGTGTGTTTGCTTAGACCTGCCTGTAAATCCTAGGGCTTTTTCCAATTCTGCTTCAAGAAGTGTTCTCTAAAAGGCACTGATTCGGACTGGGGATGTGCCAGGCTCTGTTGGAGTGGGGTACAAGCAGGGTTTCTGCCCATGTAGTGATTATAAAAGATTGCCAGCCATGCACCATATACTAGTTCGGTCGGCCAGTGGTTTGGGAGGGCTTTACCAATAATGTGGCAGGCAGGAGGCAGGCTCTGCACCAACGCGACTGCTCTGACTTTATGGTTAGACTATTAATAGGAGAATCGTCCATCAGGATGGTCCAACTAGAATCCCCAATGCTGTACCTTTTCTGCCCAGACAAAGCCGGTGTCAGCAGCAGCAGCAGCATCAGCAGGAGCAGCAGCAGCATCAGCAGCAGCAGCAGCAGCACTGTGGAGGGCCATTTACAACCCTGCTGGGCACTCGCTCTGCTCACGCAGCGGCTTACACTTGAATAAAAGTCATCCACACTGGAAGGTCATGTGTTCCTCTCGCTATCCCTGTATTCCAACCTCAGTTATAAAGTAAACCATTTCATTAAGCTAAAACCACTAGCTGCTTTCTGCACTTACTGTCTGTTTCGTTTTTTTCTTTGTGGCAATGCGACCTGTATTAACATCATACACACCATAACATGCAGATTGCAACAAATATGAAATAAATAGGAGGCCACCAGGGGGCGCACAGGCGATGGCTGCCTGAAGACGCTGCTCCTGCCGAAACTGGGCCGTGTTGAGGGATTGAGCCCCCCCTGCTAGGTCCCCACAACATATTTGTGGTTCTCGTTGGCGGTGAACCCCGGGGGACCCCCCCGGATGAAAGAGCGATGCCAAAAGACCCTCGGGTGCCCGGGAACGAGGCCTCGCGGCCCAAAGAGAGAATCCACGAGAGGCCCCGCCCGCCTCCGGAGCTGCGCGGGGAATCGTGGTGCGCGGTAGCCGTTGAGGCTTGCAAGCGCGCCTGACCTCTCCACCCTGCCCTGGTCACAGAGCACACCGGCGCTCCGGTGGGGGCTCCAGCGTCGGGGCCCCATGGCACAGGAACACGGTACCAGCGCGGAGCGGAAGCAGCAGGCGGCGGCGTCTCGAGCCGCGGACCCGGACCCGCCAAAGGAGAGGCAGCCCGCTTGACCCGAGCTCCCAGACACGAAGTTGAGCAACAGGGGCGCCGAGACCTTGTCCAGCGGACCCTGACGAGGGCCATCAGAGCGGTGGACAGCGGACAACAGCGGGACATGGCTGGCGAGAGGCCCAGGTGGGAGGAGACTTACGCAGGTGGTGGCCCCTGGGCTCCTTCCCAGGGCGAGTGCCCGCCTGGAGACGAACTCTTAAATAAACATGGCCGATAGTATCTAACTAGCACGCCGTGGGTGCTACGCCCCCCTTCCCCAGGGGCCTAGCCTGGACCCTCATCCGATCACAATTCGACAATTCGACACACATCGTCGCCACCTCCCCACCACAGGGAAAGATGACCACAAGCAGCGGGAAAAGGGAGTGTAAAGAGTGTGAGGCCCCCGCCGGAGGGGCGTGTGCCCGCTCAAAGATAGCTCCCCGCGGAGGAGTTTTGCCCGAAGGAGAGAGGGTAGTCTCCCAGCAGGATCATCAGCCCCCGACGACCACCGGCCGGAGGGAGAGAAACGGAGATCGGATGAGTTGGCGCCACACGCTCCAGGAGTACCGCTACCAGGACACCAGAAGAGAGATTAGCGACCCGGAACGGTCGACCAGAATGTCCCAGCCCGAGACCTCGCCCCCACCCACCCTTAAAATGGAAAAGGGCTTTGCCTCGATCCTGCAGGAGATCAGAGACATGCGGGAGGACATTGCCCAGAAATTGGAGAACATGGACCGTAGGGTGGACAAGGTCGAGGACAGACTGTTGCAGCTGGAGACCAACCAGTCCTCAGCAACGACCCAAGAGAGGGACATGTCCCTGAGAATAGCCGCCCTAGAAAAAAGAGACGAGGAGAGGGCCAGGCAAATGGACGATTTCGAAAATAGGGAACGGAGGAACAACCTCAGAATCTTTGGGGTGCCGGAGTCGGAGGGAGAAACGCAAAGAGAACTAAACCGGGTGGTGAGGGACATCATCACCCTCCTTTTCTCGGACGAGATGATGACCGAACCAATGCTTGATCAGGTCCACAGAGCGGGGGCAGAGCTGGGGCCCCCCGGTCAATTCTAGTCCGCTTTCATTACTACACTGAGAAAGCGAAGGTTCTGGAGGAGGCCAGAAAGACACAGGAGATTACCTATAACAATGCACTAGAGTCTATTTTCCAGGACCTCTCTTCATACACGCTGGCCAAACGCAGGATGTGCCGCCCTCTAACACAAATGCTAAAAGGGAAGGGGGTACGCTATAGATGGGGGTACCCCTTCTCCCTCTCGTTCGAGTACGAGGGTCAACGTTCGACCCTGATCATAGAGGAGGACATAAGGGGGGCCATCCAAGAGTATGTGTCGGACCCGCCCCCACAGAGAGAACCCACGGGATTTGCAATGGAAGGAGCCAGAGAACACAGGCCACAAGGAGAGAGGAGAAAGAAGACGGGTCTAGGGAAATTTAAGAAACTGAACCCGCCGTCCCCGAAGACGGACAGGGAGGACGCCGACCCCGGACACGGAGGAGCGGGCCGGTCGGGCCTGGGGTAGTCTGGTAGCTTAAACATCAATCTGGAAGTGAAAAAGGGGTACGGGGAAACTGGGCAAAGGACTTGGTTCACGATCACGACGTCTGGCCTGGCTCGGAGACGAGTTGACTTCCAGGACCATGGGGTCCAAGGACGTAAGGGGCCTCCCAAAACAGCAAGTATGGCGGCTACCTGGGGGAGGGGGCTTGGAGGGGGGCGGGAGGGCTCAAGGAGAAGTGATTTCTGACATTAGCCCAGCCGAAGGCGGTAGGCTGGTGGACCGGCCAATTACCAGCAATGGTTGAACTATTTGGCTGGACACTGGGGTGGGGGTCGAAGGAATAGTTGGGGTTGTTCAGTTTGGAGGGGGGACCAGGGGGCAGTTGGGGACAGGTTTAAGGCCCACCTGGGGGGCGGGGGAGGGCGCAAGGGAGATCAGGTTATAACACAAAAGGAGCAGGAAAGGAAAAGTGCCATGAGTCAGCTATCCAGTGAGATGTTGATCCTAGACAATGGCTGAGGATCTGCCTGCCCTGGGCGTGGGTTCCCATAATGTGCGGGGGTTGAAAACCCCAACCAAGAGATCCTTAGTCTACAAGGAATTCAGGAGGGCAAAGCTTGACCTGCTCTTTCTTCAGGAAACACACTTGGCTCGGGGGAAGGAACCGAAATTGCGAGGAGGCGGGATCGGGGAGGTCCTCAGCGCATCCCACAGAACCAAGAAAAGGGGGGTAGCCATACTGCTAGCAAGGGATGTTGGCTTTGAAGTGGAAGCCATGGTGAAGGACCCAGAGGGCCGGTACCTGCTGGCAACCGGCTCTTTGCGGGGCTCCCCTCTGACTCTGGCAGTTGTGTACGGTCCCAATGAAGGCCAGGCGCAATTCTGGGAGGGAGTGAAGGACAGATTGAAATTGTTTGTTCACGGGATGCTGGTGGTGGGGGGGGATTTCAATATGGTCCTAGACCCAACCGCAGATCGAAAATGCTTGGGGCCCCAATCCACTAGGGCTGCAGATGAAACCATGGCCCGTACCTTCCAGAGGGTCAACGCGGAGCTGTGCCTGGTGGACACCATTCCGACTCCCAGGACAGGGCTCCCCTCCTTCACATACTACTCAGCAATCCACACATCATACTCCCGTATAGACTACATCCTGGTAGACAAACCCCTTCTTCCACATGTCTCTGGCCACAGGGTTGACCCGGTCCCTTGGTCCGTCCACGATTTGGTCCGTACCACCATAATAGGTGGATGGCAGAGTGGTAGCAGAGGGCGATGGAAGTGTAACGACTCCCTGTTGAAGGACGAAGACCTGGCACAGGAAGTGCAGGACGCCATCTCGGAGTACTTCTAGTTGAATGTCAATAGAGAGGTGGGCACGCACATGCTGTGGGACGCCTTCAAGGTGACCTTACGTAGTGTCCTCATTAGAATAGGAGCCCAGAAAAAGAGGGAGAGGGAGGCCCAGGAAAAGTCCCTGAGGGAAAAGATAGCCCAACTTCAGCCGGGTGACCTCCCGGAGGAACCCCTGGAAAGAGATCAGATCGCCTCCCTAGAAAACTACAAACTCCAGTTGAAAGACTTCCTGCTACATAAGACTGAGCGGAGCCTCCAACTAGTGAAACAGAACTATTATGAGAAGGGGGACAGAGCCGACAGGCGGTGAAGAATGATCTGGGATCACTGGATCACGACACCCCAAACATTGGAGCAGCCTTTCGCCGTTACTATGAAAAGTTATACTCGTCAGAGTATGACGGGGATGACACCCAGATTGAGGGTTTCCTGGACTCTATCCAGATCCCGTCCTTGACAGGTGAAATGGTGGAGGGTCTAGAGGGCCGGGTGACGGAAGAGGAGGTGGAGCACGCGATCAGTGGGATGAAGGTGGGAACGTCCCTGGGGGAAGACGGCTTCTCTGTGTACTTTTACAAGAGGTTTCTATCGTAGCCCCACACCTGGTGAGGGTGTTTAATGGGGTGTTAAAGGGGGGGCTCTCTGCCGGATACCATGATGAGGGCCATAATCGTGGTTCTGCCCAAAGAGGGCAAAGACCCTACTGAATGCTCCTCATATCGCCCGATTTCCCTCCTCAATATAGATGTTAAGATCCTGGTCAAGGTGATAGGCAAACGTATGGAGGGGATAATGCCCAAGCTGGTTCACGGGGATCAAGTGCGGTTCATAGGGGGCAGGCAAGGCTCTGATAACATCAGGAAGATGATAGACCTAATCCACCATGCCCAAGAATCAGACCTCGATGCAAGTCTGCTTTCCCTGGACTCCGAGAAAGCTTTTGACAGGGTAGAGTGGAGGTACATGCAACTCCTCCCCTGTCGAATGGGCTTCAGGGCTCACATCAGGAACTGGGTTTCCACCCTATACGGGGCCCCAACGGCGAGAGTGCAGGTGAATGGAGAACTTTCTGACTCATTCCCTCTCACGCGGGGGACCCGGCAGGGGTGCCCACTCTCCCCTTTAATATATGTCCTGACGATAGAGCCCCTGGCCATAGCGGTCCAAGCCCACCCTGACATTAAAGGGATTAAAAGAGGAGAGGTGGAGTTCAAGCTCTCCCTGTTTGCTGATGATATTCTAGCATACCTGGTGGAGCCCAGCTCCTCGCTCCCCGCCCTCCTGTCCCTGATGACGACCTTTGGGCAATTCTCGGGGCTAAAAATGAACGCATCAAAATCAGTGTTACTCCCAATGAGGGCTCAGGACCCGGGGCTGGACCACCGGGATAGGTGTGCGGGGATTGTGGTGGGGAGGGACTCCATTAGGTACTTAGGTGTGCTCCTCACGAGAGATCTCTCAAAATTGGTTTCGGCGAATTATGGGCCCATTATGGCAGAGATTAAATCAGATCTGAGGAAGTGGGGAGGTATGATCCTTTTCCTGGTACGGGCGCATGACAGCGGTGAAGATGAACATCCTCCCAAGACTGCTGTATCTTTTCATGGCACTCCCAATGGGGGTCCCTGACCAGATGTTTCGAGACTTACAGAGGGCAGTCCGAGAGTTTGTATGGCAAGGGTGGAACCCGTGGATAGTGAAGGCCATTCTAACGTTACCTAGGGAGCCCACCCTCTGAAAGTATGCAACCTTTTGTGGTTGCCGCGTAAACACATCCCAAATAAGCTGCAGACCCACCCAACCATGGGAATACTTTGGTCGATCTGGAAAGAAGGTCCCACAACTGCATTCCTCACTTCATGGCCCTCCCCGATGTCTTCGCTCTGGGCCCAGCCGCTCAGGCTGGGTAGCAGGGGATGCAGGAATGCCCAGTCCTCGTCGAATAGGGGGCTGGAATGGGCGGGGCAACTGTTCAAGGAGGGCGAGTTCCTCGAATATGAGGAGCTGCGAGATGCGCTTGGGCGAGGGTCTCTCAGTCTTTGAATACTTGCGCCTGAAGGGCATCCTCTGTGACCAGACTTGGGGCCTGAACCTGCGGAGACAGTTGACCCCCTTTGAAAAGTTAAACACGGCCACAACAAGGAAGGGGGTAGTATCCAAAATGTACCAGATACTGAATACTGTTAACTTGGATGGGAGGAGAGGGTTTCGGGGGTTCTGGAATTACTTGGCAGGAGAGGCTCTCTCGGAGGATGCATGGTCCAGGGTATTTAAAATAGCATTCCATGGGAACCGGTTTACATCGGACATGGAGCACAACTTTAAGATCCTACAGGGATGGCATAGAGACCCATTGAAGTTATCTAAGATGTTCCCGGGGGTGTGCCCCAGATGCCCAAGAGGATGTGGCCAAGTGGGGACGAGGGGTCACATGTGGTGGTCCTGCCCTAAGGTACAGGGGTTCTGGGAGAAGGTACGGGGATGGATGGCGGAGGTCACCGAAGAACTTCTCCCACTCAATCCGTTGACGATGTTGTTGGGCCTCCCACCGGAGGAGGCGGAAATATATAGGTACCCAAGAATGTGGGAGACCATGTTGCGAGTAGGAAGGGTGGCCCTAGCGCAAAGGTGGAAAAGCCCGGAGACCCCCTCTAAGGAAGACTGGCCAGAAAAACTTAAGAACATGTTCCTCATGGACAAACTGACGGCCATGGTAAACAATGAATCGAGCACCTTCCAGGCAAATTGGTATGGGGTTTACCAGGCATGGGGGTGGGATGCTCACTGACATTATGCGGACAACATGGGGCGTGAGGGCGACAGAGCCCAGAGAGTACCACTCAAGGACAATGGTGTAACCCACGGCCCGGGAGACAGCGGATCTGTCTAGGCCAGCATTTACGGGAATGCACAGCATGGCTCCAAGGCACCGAACTATGAGTACTGAGGACGACTCCTGCGATTGGTTTTTCGATGGGACACTGATCTGGGGGGAGGGACGGAGTTGGGAAGGGGAGAGGGGGGAGGGAGGGGAAGGAGACCACAGGGGTTTGATGATGATGTTAAATGTGATATTCATATTGCTCCCGGTGTTGTCATTGTTTCTTTTTCTGAAAAATTACCAATAAAACTAAAGTTAAAAAAAAAAGAAGTAAATACATGATGTTAACACACATACAATATATTGCACACCAAGTGGCCGGGAGGCATATGGGCGCAAAACCAAAACCAGACCTACACATCACGATAAGCCCTAATAATACCACCCCGGAACAGCAAAAAGCAAACGTGGGGGCAAAGGGGAAAGGAGTATGGGAAAAGCACGGCCTTTAGCTTCTTCCTGAACAATTCTGTGGCTTCCATTGCTCTCAGATCCGGGGGGGATTGTGTTCCATGCTTTAGGTGCTGCTACAAAGAAGGCCCTTTTGATCACCTGCGTGAGTTTGCATCGAGGCTCTTTAAAGAGATCAAGGTTGTTAGACCTAAGAACTTGTACAGACGGTTTGGTCTTCAGGGCCTCGGCCATGTAGACCGGGCTGGACCCCACCAAACATTTATGAGTGATCATAAGGAGACGGTATTTAATCCTGGCTGCCATAGGGAGCCGGTGTAATTCACGCCTCGCATCAGAGATATGCCCTCTCTTTTTAAGGCCAGTTATGGTCCTCACTGCGCTGTTTTGTAATACTTGCAGTGTAGCACAATCATTTTTTCCTATCCCAATTAACAGACTGCCACAATAGTGGGTTTTAATAATAATAATAATAATAATAATGATGACCCCAATAATGGCCCTGGCCACCATCTCACAGTTAGCTTCGGCTATAAATGGTTGTAGTTCTGTGAGCAGCTTTAAATGATTAGCGGACGCAGAAATCAGACTGTTCACTTGGGCCCGCAAGTTCCGATTTTGGTCTATAAATATCCAATGGGTTTTTACTTTCTTGTCATAATCATGCAGCCACCTGGAAGTGCACGTGATCTGCTCCTGGCTGCTTTCAGCTGGTGTTTTCTGTCCCTACCACCATCAGCCCCATTGTTCAAAGCCAACCGGCTCTTCCCCACCCACGCCTACATTATTCATGGCTTTTTATATCCTCTTCCTGAGTCGCAGATAGAGAGAGCAATGGCACATTGCGTGGCGTCTGCATAGTTCGTGAACCAAATCCCTTTGTCCTCCAATAGCTTGAACAGTAAAAATATTATATAGCGAGGGGGAGAGGCCGGTGCCCTGAGGCACCCCAAAATACAATTGGCGGGCGTAGCCTCTGCGTCTTCACCACAGACCCTCATCCGTCTGTTACTAAGGAACGACTCGATCCCGGCTGCCGCCTTCTCAGAAAAGGAGCCCGCTTCTTTCAACCTGGTGATTAATAAGGAATGGTCCACCCGGTGGAAAGCCGCGGTCAGCTCCAATAACAAAAGCAAGGCCAAGGCTGTTTGAAACTTGTCCATGACTTGAAGGAGTCTGGATTTTAAATCCAGCAATATTGTTTCCAGGCCATACCCTTGCCTAAAGCCAGAGTGCCATTTATTTAACACATGTGTGACCCATAAGATACATTAAAGACATCTCGAGATGGCCCAAAGGTATTGCAAGAGGCTCAGCTAGTCCTGATGTTTAGACTTCCATTGCATTGCATTGTGGTATTTGTAGTGACTCCAGGTATGGTCTTGTCAAGCCCCAATGCAGCAAAATCTTTTTGAGGCAATGAAGCTTGCAAACCAAATGTCAAGTCTTACCCTGCTCTCCCATAAGGTTTCCCCGGCGGCCAGCCCCTGCAGCTCCCTGCCCTCTCCTTTTAGGATGCAGCAAGTACTACTATATTTGTTCCCATTTTGACCTCTGGGTGGACTATTGTTTTGTGAAATGGGGAGTTTAGAATAAGATTCCTCCCTGAAGAAGACCTGCAGGGCTGTGGAAGAGTCAGAAACACCACCTGCACAGAAGAGGCGCGGTCCATAGCACGGTGTTGAGGCTCGGCAGTAGAAAGGTCATTGGCCTGCCAATTTAGTGCACAAAATCAGGTACTCAAGTATTATGGGCTAATGGATATTCGACCATGCCCCCTACGTATCGACTGGGAAGTTGGAAAAGTGGCACATTGCTGGCAAAAGACTGGCTGCTAGTATACTAAAAGGCAAAGGACTTATCGACGTCTGGCCTTCATGCCCTCTAGCGCCATTTTCTCACCATGTGCCCCGAATACCATCCACGAACGAATGATCAGGTTGTGTTTGTGCCACATTCTAGTCCCCCTAAGAAGAGGGAAGGCGCAGCTCCTTGCTGTCTAAGAATAAGTGCAGAGCCACCAAGATGGCTCAGTTGGTTGTGCGCCTGCTGTAGAGTTGCGTATGCAATGTACAGACCATAACTTAATCTCCCAACGGTTACACTCACCCGTTCGTACTTTTCATAAAAATCCGAGGCGCGCTCAGTTGGCTAATGACAATACCTGCTACTAAAGCACTGAATGTAGTGATATGATATGTATAATGCGCCTAATACCCAGAGGTTTCTAAGCGCGGACCCGGGGAATCGAACCTGTGCTGCTCCGTGTCATCTTACTTCCAAGGCGATCCTCCCGAGACGCCAAGTGTTCTTAGTATAACGATAGTCAATGTTAATAACACAGCACAGATTACCCCGTGTTGTAATAAAACACAAATACGTGCATGCTATACACTACAGTTGAAATCAAGTGCCTATAACCTTCTTGTGACAGCTGTTCAGCACCTCTCATTAAGTGCTAACCACTTGACGAAACACATTCTGTGGCGAAATCACAGATCAGATGTTTGATGGATTGATCTTTTCCAATACATAAAGAGGTTGATGTAGCTCTAGCCACACGAGGGCGCTCTTCACACACGGATATCGTAATCCAATCACCAAACACTGCTCAATGTACATACGTCACATAGCCCATTGCATATTTCAGACATTGACCACAAGAGGGCGAACTTCGCACATCGATACAAAATTACAGTACCCCACCCCTAGAGCAGGTTCATCAAGCGTGAATAATGTTCAGATTCCAGCTGCGATCACTAGAGAGAGCTTGCCACACTGATTTAAAAAGAAAAAAGCGGTTGGAACACGGTACGCCCGCTTTCGGCCCAGCCCTCTTTCGGTGCTAGCCTTTTCAGCGCTGTGCCTTCGTTGCAGGTCTATTTTAGACATGCCCTCTTGGCAGCAGCCAACAGGGGGCAGGGACCTGTCCGCACCCCGATATGACTCTTTCCTTAAATATTTTGTCAGTGCTTTGGATGACAGTACATTTAAGGAAAACTCTACACGTTCAGTACATGGAGCCGTACTGTAACTGAATGCTCCGTGCACACATAGGTTGTTGTGTCCCACTTGAGTATGCGTCTAAAAGGGACCTGTGGCGAAGGAGCCATGCCAACCGGCCAGCACCGGAATGTCCGGCTTCAGTTGGAACACTGAGATAGCCCCCGCCATGCAGGATAAAAACCGCTCCTTTGAATGTCACCAAAGTGATTATGTTATGATAATTGGCTTTCATACAGCACACATCACACACCAAAACCATGTCCGTATTGGTGAACTGTGACCCTACCCAGGGTGTAACCCAGAAAGGGGTATGTGGGGTGAAAAGGAACTGGGAAAAAGGTAAGCGGGAAATGGCAAAGAGGGAGAAAGTTGGAGAACGAAACCAATAGACATCGGTCACAACCAAAAGGGAAAGCAATTGTAGCAATTATTGTTAGGAATACTCTAGGTCTTTTCTCCTCTCCTGGCTCTTGCCAAGGCTGTGAGATTATTCTTGCAAAAATGACTCTCTCGGACCATTCATGTACCAACTTTCTGCTTATTCATCGGCCACCCACCAACATGCCTGATTTTAATGGCGAAGTCATTCAAATCTTGATTAATCTTTCTGGTCCTAACCACATGACTCTCCTTTTAGGGGACTTTAACCGTTTGACATAGACAAGGAAGCTATTGCTTTAGAAGCCGCTCTGAATAACATTAACCATCACACTCACAATCAAGACCCAACCATAGGGAATAACAACATTTTGGACTGGATTTTGACCGGGAACCTTGACATCAATATTGAATAGACCAGGCCTTGTGTGTGGTTGGACCATTATATAATCGACTTCCATATCTGTCCACTTAATCTCTCAATGAACCCTAAAAACCTCACTAAGATTGTCTGTAGCCGTAATTTCAAAACGGTACAATTGCAGGACTATCAAACGTGTCTCGATTCCATCATGGCCGATACCTCTAGTAGCACCTCGGCTAGTGACCTGGTGGACGTTTTAACTAGGAACTTTCTAACAATGTTAGACAAATCTGCCCCCATCAAATCAAAGTTGGTGAGAGGGAACCCAGGGCACCAGAAATGGTTTACCCCACAACTCATGGCATTGAAAAAGCTAAAACACAATCTAGAATCTTGCTGGCTGAAGCATCCTACTGAGGAAAACAAAACTGCTTGGAAAGTGGCAGATACAACCTCTAGGCTTCAAATAGAGAAAACTAAAAAAGATTGATTTAACTCACGGGTAGACCAATCGGCTAACCACACGGGTAAACTCTTTGAAATTCTTAAATCATTGGAAAAACCCAAGGCTGCGCAGGTTCCGTTTCAACCAACTAATCAGGACTGCATGAGAGTTCAGGTGGCTTTTGAAGCTAAAGTCAATAATGCCAGACAAAAAATAAAAAACCTGCAAAATCAGGCCATCCAATGCAATCTGGAGCAAGTACCTCTTCAGGGGACCTCTGCACAGGAGAAGCTTAGCCTATCTCCTATTTCCACTTCCAAAATGATAAAAATGCTCTCATTTGTGTGCCCTACTTCCTGCGCTGAAAATCTCTTTCCGCCCAAGATTATGTTAGAGCACAAAGACCTTTTTGCACCTTTTTTGACTAGGTTTTTAAATTCCTCTTTTAGGTACAGTCAGGTGCCCGCCTCCATCAAAACAGTTACTGTTTCTCCTCTATTGAAAAAACCTAATCTTGAACCACAGGAACCCAGCAATCTTAGGACAATCACTAATTGTAATTTCCTCCTGAACCCTCTTGATAAGTTTGCCACGCTGCAACTGCAAACTTTTGTCGAAACCAATTCCATCCTACATGCCAGGCAATCCGGCTTTCGGCCATCCTTCAGTACCGAGACTGCTCTAGTTGACTTGCAGACCCATTTGTTGGGAATAATAGATGTGGGGAAAACAGGTCTGCTGATGTTGCTTGACTTGTCGGCAGCGTTCGGCTTAGTGGACCACGATATCCTTCTTGGTACTCTCGTTGACTTGGGGCAATGCTCAGAGGAAGCCATTGGATGGTTTCGCTCCTTTCCTACCAGCAGGGTGTCAAGAGTCAAATGGGGCCAGGCCTGCTCCTTCTCTGCTCCCATTTTATGTTTAGTACCGCAGCAGGAATGTCTTTCACCCCTCTTGTTTAACTTGTACATTATATCTCTTTGCTTGATCCTGGAACACCTGGGTGTGGTGTTTACAAATTATACAGACGACACTAAGCTAACAGGGGACTAAGCTAACAGGGGCCTATGTTCAAGACCTGGCCGCCCTGACCAGTGTGTATAATCAAATAGAATCTTGGATGTCTGCAAATTGAGTCTGTTTGAATGGAAACAAGACAGAGCTTCTTCTGGTGGGATCTCAGCAGGCTCTGACCAAATTGAGCCCCAGCTACAAATCTGTTGAGTTAGGCTTCAACACCATCAATGTCCAAAAACAGGTCAAAACCTTGGCCGTGCAGATTGAATCCTCTCTCAATGCTGACGCCCACGTTAGCCAGCTGACCCGTACCTGTAATTACCATCTGCGCTTGCTTAGGACTTTGCGACCCTTTATCTCCAAAATAATCAGTGCCAATGTTGCTCGAGCAACTATTTTGTTCTGATTGGACTATTGCAACTCCTTACTGAATGGAGCCTCCTCGAGCAACCTGAAAAAAATGTCAGATACTGCAGAATGATGCTGTACGTATCACCAAAGATATCCCAATAAGATGCAGTATCCCGCACAGGAGGGCTCTGCACTGGCTGCCAGTTAACTGGCCTATCCTCTTTAAAAGCCTTACCGTCGCTCAACGGTGTATCTTTGGAATTGCCCCCAAGGATTTAAAAGCTTGGGTACCCTTGTACACTGCAAGCAGAACGCTGCACTCTTCATCTCAGTCTCAACTTCGGTGTCCAACTTTCAAGCGCAAGAGGGGCAATGGAAGATCCTTCCCAGTTAGAGCATCTGAATCTTGGAGCAGTCTGCCCCCTGTTCTTCGGCAAGAAGTAAACCTTGTATTGTTTAGGAAATCGTTGAAAACTTTTCTGTTCAACTAGTTTCCAACCTGATTGATTCTCTGAATGATTGATTACTTTCGATTGTTTGATGGTTGTTTCAGCGTGTAGTTGTTACGCCCCGATGCCCTCGTGATGTTGGTGCAGTACAAGCAAATAAATAAATAAAATAAATAAAGATAACATATGGTTGAGTGATAGTGATTGCTGAGATATAATGAAGCATGTTCACTCTCAAAACGCGCAACCCTTTTAGAGCAACAGCCTGTATTGTTCTACTTGTGTATTTATCTACCTATATGGCTATACCCTTATCTAGGGGTGTTCAGAATTTCTATTAGTGGAGCAGGGTTAGAGGACTCTGCTTCCTGAGTCTGCACCACAGGCAAGCAGAAGTAACACATTTCTGCACCTAGTTTCTCTTTTCAGGTATGTCTGGGAGGAGAGGTGTAAGATGGGCCATGATTGGCTGGAATGCTGAACGTCAGCCAGTCGGAATGGTCGTTTCATTCTAGGCAGCTGATTGGCTGGATGACTTGACATTCCGCTCAGTCAGGGCACTGATACCTCAGCGTGCCTGAAACGCTGGAATTGTCAGCCCCTCTAATTGGCATTTTCCGAAATTAGAGAGGGCCAGGGCCAAGACCAGCCAACTTCTCATACAAGACCGGAATTGTGTGGAGGCTAATTTGACCCTGCGTTGCAGCATTTTGCTTTGCAGTGAGGGTGTCTGTTTTTTTTTTCATCCAGCACTGCAGCCAATCACTGGTGAGCTCGTGATAATTGTTAAAGTACCACATTTCTAGCACAGGATTCCCACTTTGAAGCCTGGTAAAGGAAAATGTTAGTATACTTGCCAGATGATTCATGTCCACACTCGACCAGGAGAAACATTTACACTAATAAACACTCGTTTATTAGTCTTAGGCTACCTTAGGCTCCTCCCACAACCATAGTTAATGGGCCACGCCCTCCTTTACTAGGCAACGGATGGGCTGTTTTACACTCCAGTCAGTCGGACTTTATTCCACAGTTTGCCCCAAGTCCTTGATGTTGACGTGCGTCTTCACTCCCGAGCTATACAGGAACTGCCGACATACTCTGGGATTGATTATCCTGAAGAAGGCCTTCCCAGCACCGAGGGCCTAGACTGAAACACTTGACAGCATTGCGTTCTGACTACTCCAGGCGCTCCCTAATGTATGTGGCCACATTTGCTCCACGTGGCAGCTTCAAAAGGATGTGTCAATGTCCTCCCTTCACTGGGCTACATAAGCTGCTATTCCCAGGAGAATCGACACTTCTCTTGTCGTGCCTTTTATTTTATGTCTCCCCTCTTTAGGAAAGTTATGCAGTGACTTTGGATTAAAAAGAAAGATAGTGCCGGGGGACCCTCCAAATGCACAACAGAGTTTCAGATCACGTGGAGTGACTTTATGCGAAATGCACATATTGAGTTACATGTTTATTAGCATATAGGGTTATTTTGGAAACCAGACTGGATTTCAAGCACTGCTCTTGATGCGTTGAAATAAAAAAACTAGCCACTATGTGAACGATCAAAGGACCATTTGCTTCTCCTTTTCTAGGTGAATTTAGACCTCTTTTTCAATTCAAACACAGTTCAACTTCACCAACAAAACTCCCAAGCCAGGTCGAGCTCAGTACTCTGGCACTACACTCCCACTATAAAAGATACTTTATTCTATGCGTGGCCTTTACTGCGAGAAACGACCGTAGGGCCTGGTGTTCTATTAAATGTTACCACCGGAGGGAGCGCGTCGCACACTGATAGCATCTTTCGCCCACCAAAGCTCATTAAACACAAATCCCATTGACCACGAGAGGGCGCTCATCTCATACGCCAGCCCTTGACACTGCTCTGAACGGGTCTCGGCTGTACCTCCTGCCCTTTTAAAATCGAGAACAGGGGTCAACGTGTACACACAATTAGTGGAAAACTGCGTATTTTCTCAGCAACTGGGGCATAGACAAACTACACATTGTATCTTCTCAGCAAGTGGGACACACGCGAGCTGCACTAGGAATGTTCCTGGCAAGTGGGACCTACGCGAGCGGTGCTATGTTTTTCTTGGCAACTGAGACACACTTCACTTGGCTTCGCAGGTGTGACATATGCGTAGAGCTGGGGGAGCCAGGGAACTCTAGGGTAAGGCCGAGCCTGGGTGTCTGTCCTGGCTCTAGTTGCCAAATGCAGGCTAAACCCAGTAAATGGCTATGCAAAGCGTGAAGGGGGAGGGGGGAACGGTGGGCAGTGCCAGGGTAAAAAAAAGGGGGCTGCGGGGAAGGAACGGATTGGGGAAATAAAAAGCACAAAAGAAAGCACGAACACCAACTTCACCCGTACCTCCACTTTGATATGCTGCTCCTCGCCGCACACTGTGCAGGCCATCCACAGCAAGTCCTGCAAACGCAGCACTCCCTGATGCACGAAATCCACAGGTTTCCTAGTGGACCGCGCCCCCGGGGAAATGGAGAGCCAGGGCCTTTGCCATCCACTGCCATAATATTCCCCCACGTTAACATCATGTACTAGCTTTTGCCATCTTATGGCCCGGTAGTACCATCAAACCAGTGCCCGGAAAATGCCTATCGCGTGCCCGCACAAAGGCCAACACGGTCGCCTTTGCCAATGCTTGCTTTAAGTAGATTTTCCTAGCAAAGTAGAACCCATTCCAGAGTGATTGTGCTCCTTCCAGGGGTGGACTGGGAACTAAAAGAGGCCCTGGAAATAATTACTGGGGACCAAAAGAGGCCCTGGAAATAAAGTTCAAAGTGGCCCCATAGTACACATTTTCAGCAAGCCCAATGCTTTTCCCATGAGAAAAAGTGGAAATACCACACAAAAGAGGCCCAGGGTGTAGAGGCCCACCGGGAAATCTCCAGAGTTCCCTATAGGCCAGTCCACCCCTGGCTCCTTCCCTAGCGAGGGATGCGCACAGGTCCGCCACACTTGGCCATGAGGAGTTCGCTCTTTGCGGCTTCTGACTAGTAATACACATGGCGTGTGCCTTATTGCGACTCTGGGTTTAAGGCCAGTGTGGCTGAATTGCGCGGCACTGAGCCCACGGCCCTGCTGATTCCATTCAGTGCGTCTTGTGCACACCCGTGCGGCACGCAGAGCGTCATTTCAGGAAGGGGTTACTCATTACTGGAAGGCCCGCCCCTTTACCTTGTGTCTAATTATGCTATACTAAAAAGACATTAAGCTTGCCTCCCAGTCTTCCTACCCACCATTGTTGCTTCCCAGCAGCACTGCAAAATCCGCAATTCACATTTGACGCACACTATTGAGCAAAGACCATCAATCCAACCTCTGGGATGCATTCCAACCAAATGCTTTCAACAAAGTCCTTCATTTCGTGTTTCGAGTTGTTTTCCTTGGGCAACTGATGCGTTTTCTTCTCCCCACACAATCCCCTGATTTTTTATAATTATTATTATTGTTTTCTTATAACAAACGTAACATCGAACATGTTTCTAAGCATGGACCCAGGATTCAAACCTGCGTTGCTCTGCGTCGTCTCGCTTTCAAGACAAGCGCATTGCCACAGAGCTATACTGCCCGTGTCAATTTATTTCTGGAATTAATTTCCTTGAGTTCCGAATCGTCAATGCATGATAACAAAACACCAACCAAGTGAATAAAAAAAGCACTAGTGCCTTCAAGTGTTGCCGATCCGGAGCACGTCTTATTCCTGCTCAAAGACAGCACTAAATGGGATTGCTAGAGATGTTGTGCAGCGATTCCCCCCACGCGAACGGTTCTTCTGGCAGCCAGTGCCTGTAGCCGCCCAGGCTCCTGGTGTGCCGGGCCAGCAGCATTGCCTGACTTCCTGTCCTGCCGCCTCCATTCCTGTTCTGCCCCAGCCAATCAATGAGTGCCTGGGGAGGGACTGGCAGTTAGGCGGCTGGGACAGGAAGACAGGCAGACGCACTCCTGTAAGTGTTATAACAACACGTATAGGAGTGAGTCTTTTTTTTCTCCTAGGGAATGGGTGAGTACCCAGTGGGGCTCGTGGCTGACCCCTGCTTTGGGCAGGCACTGGCCGGAGGGGTGGGTCAGAACAGAGCCCTAGGTGGGGCTCGGTCCAGCCTGATCTCCACCGGACTCGCCAGCTCTATATATGCGAGCTGCACTGGGTGTTTTTTGGCAACTGGGACCTATGCGAGCTGCACTAGGTGTTTCTTGGCAGGTGGGACCTATGTGAGGTACACTAGGTATTTTGAAGCAGGCGGGTCATATGCGAGCTACACTAGGGGTTTCTCGGCAGCTGGGACATCTGTGAGCTACACTAGGTATTTCTTGCCAACTGGAACATACGTGAGTTACAGTAGGTATTTCTTGCCAACTGGAACATACGTGAGTTACAGTAGGTATTTCTTGGCAGACGGGTCATATGCGAGCTACACTAGGTGTTTCTTGGCAGGTGGACAGGTTAGGAGAGGCCCCACGTTATCTCTCTTGGCTTACACTGGGCATCTTCCTGTTTACAAGTGCTCCTTGTTTTCGCAGACACTGTGACCAAACTTAACATTCACCGCACAGCAGACGGGACCAGAATCCTCACCTGCCCCCCACCATTTCACCATATCTCCCCCTCTCCAGCAGGGGCGGATTTAGCGGTCGCTAGGCAGACAAACGGCGAGCGGGCCCCTCCCCCCATTCCCTTCCTTCCCATTTGTTTTCACAGTCAGGCAGAGGCAGCAGCGCTCATGGGGCCCCACGTGTTCTGTGTGAACACTGACTGAGCAATGAATCCATTAAAGTGGAGGGGCTGCCAAGTTCACTATGCATAGAAGTGCCCTAACTGCTCTTAATGAATGCGGGGGGGGGGGGGGGGGGTGTCAAGTGATGCCAAAGAAATGCGTAACTAACAGGTTTGCGATGTGCCCTCTTGTGAATAGGCAGTTGGTGGTCTCCCACCATTTACAAGGGCCCATTATCTCCACCTGAGCAGCAGTTGCCTCCCCATAGCCAGGCCTTTCCCCCTGGTGAGAATTTCTACTCTGGGTGTCAATGGGTGGCGGGGCAAATACACAACCCTTCCATGCCCAGAAGGAACTTTAAACAAAAGGCATCACGTAAGATGATGGCCATTTGCTGTTTTTCCATTTCACCTCCCAGTTTATTCCAAGTAGACCAAACACATCATGGGCTAGACGTGAATAAATTAACACATTCCCGCAATAAAGCCAACATTATAAAAAATTGCTTTTGTTCCTAAAGTTTGCCATTCCGCACTCGTGATCACAATTAACTTCGCTCACCCTAAGATCTGCCTCTATGACCAACCCATCTTGGGCCCTTTATCACGTGCTGCCCACGGGGCCCTTTGTCTTAAATCTGCCACTGCTCTCCAGTCCTCACAGGCTGAGGGACCGAACCTTTAGTGGCTCAAAGAACAACCCATCGGATGAGTCAAGGAGAGGTCCGTTCTCCACCATGACCCTGCCTACGAGGCGCAAACCGCAATGCTGTGGCCTCAGGGCCACCCCACCTCTCTACAAAATACACAAACAATTAATACAGGCAAGTGATACTCACTTCATCAAAAGGGTCCTACTTGGCAAAAGTATACCCACAAAGATTAACCAACAAGAGTATTCTTCTCCTCAAAGGTTTAGCCCATGCTACAGCAAGATACGCACACGCACACACGCACGCACGCGCACACACGCGCACACACACACGCACGCACACACGCACACGCACGCACGCACGCACACGCACACACACACGCACACACACACTCTCTCAAAAATATATTGAGTGCTCTGCACTTTTAAATCGCTTGGCGAGCCAGGTCTTCCAGCATACTTCCTGCTGGGCTGAGGGTAGCGAAAGTGTTAACATGCATCATGCAAAATTAGCAAGTGCTGCTCACTCCAAGTAGGAATGCCGCCTCATCAATGGGCCACCTGAGACCTAAATGCAGGGTAGCGAGGGAAGGAAAGGGGTACACAGGCCAAAGCTGTTTGGCATGTGCCGAAAAAGTACGTGGAAGTGGAGATCCAGAAGCAGAATGCTGAGGAAAGACAGCTCAGCAGGTTAGGCGAAGGTTGCTGAAATTTTGTATCTTTAGAACGCCCTGTAGATCCTATGGATTTTTTTCTCCAATTCTTGAAGCAAAAAGTTCTCTAAAAATGGGTTGTTTAGACCTGGGGGTGGGTATGGCTCCCTCGCTTCGCTCGGTTTGGGAACTCTAATGGCAAAACAAGCAAGGTACCCTGCACTAATTTGGGAAATTACATCTTGGAGGCTGCACACTCTTGAGAGGGACCCTAGACCCACCTAGCTGTACCGCCCATTGAAGCGGGTGTTTTAAGGCATTGGACCTTGCTGTGGCCGGGGCCCTCTTGCCAGGCTTCATGGCACACTGATGCGTGCACTGTTTATTGCTACTGTCTGTACCGTGCCTTTCCCCGGCATTACTGCTGCAGGAAGCAGAAGGAGGGCGCACGTTAACGTCACAGAAAATGCCAAAACAAAGAAGCGCATATCATTCTAATAGCGCATCTCAATGACTGACCACGAGAGGGTGCTCGCCTCACACGGAAGCTTAAACAAATCTCCCCCTACACTGATTCATAACCAGCCAGCGATCTCTAACGGGAGTTTATCATACACTGATAGATTCCAAACATGAAGCCCTCGAATGCGCTCATCCAACACGGCTATCAAATTCCAGACTCGGAGCTCTAGAGGAAGCTCATCCCAGACTAACGCCACACGTGACCAAGCGGGAAATGCCGTGAAGCTGCAGCACCGAGAAACATGACTCAGCAGAAATCCTTCCTAAAGGAAGGGATCAGGGCCACAGAGTGACAGAGGGAAAAGATTAACAAGAAAAGTAGGGGAGCTTCAGCCCTGTTTCTTGGCCTGGGTGGAGCGGGGATCGCCTGGGGCGCAGAGCCAAATAGCTCAGCAGGGGGGCGCAGAAAGGGGCCCACCCAGAAAGCTGCTTCTGAGTTTACCGGACATCAGATTAAGCAGCCTGCTGGGCCGGAATGATAACCTTCCATCAGAAAATAATTCATGTGGTTAGTCTAGCATTGCCCCTTGCGAAATACAAGTGAGGTGGTACGAACAGAACACCTGCAACACAGTGCCAGGTCAGTGGGCCCTCAGACCCTAGCAGGCTGGTCACACCGCAGTGTGCCAGTACGGACAATTTGAAACTGCATTCAGGCAAGGCCTTCCCTAAGAGCAGGTGGCAGAATAACAATCTACTTGGGCTACAACAGCTGTGTTTTCACATTAGAATTCTTCTGTAAAGTACTTGAATTAAAATGTAATAAAACCGAGCTTCATTTATATAGCAATTATATATTCATATAGAGGAGGGGGTTTGTTGCATGACAGAGGTGTAGTTTGGGAGTGACGTGTGCCAGTAAGGGTGTTTGGGGGGGTGCATTCTGATGTTTTGCCCTGGGCATCAAATTGGCTAGAAACTGCCCTGGGAAGCTGTGACCCTAGTGGGATTGGGTAAGGGGTGTGGGAGGGGCAGGTTAGTGACTACAGGGCTGGGGAAAAGAAGGGGGTCATCCTGGATGTTTCACTTTGGTTTCTTCTCTCACAATCGATTTCAATTTAGATTTCACTATTTTGGGGCATTTGCTGCAGAAACTGTACAAAAATAGGTGATTTAACTTTTGTTGTCAACCCCGATAAGATACTATATATTGCTGAAAATATTTCCCACATTGCCAATTTATAATAGTTTAAAGGGCCTGATTCATGGAAGAGTTTTATAATGGCACAATCCCATAGGAAAATGTTCCATGAATCAGGCCCTAAGTGTTAAGAAAACTGGTGGTACAGTGACCTTAGTAAATGAGAGATTCGGATGGGAAGGCTTGCCTTGTTAATGTAGCGCAGTCATTTTGACAAACGTGGCTCTCTTCCTCTGTACAGGAATTTCTGGCAAAACTGCAATGAGGGCCATTGTCTTGCTGCTAACCAGTTCTCCAAGATCCCAAGTTCCAGAACTGTCAAAATGATTGCAAAAAAGTAGTGTAACTGTCAACAGTAAATATTAAAAGCAGTAGGACTCAGTCCCCATTAGTTTGTGCTCACTTCGACCTCTGCAGAGTGTCTATGACCTGATCTGTAATGGGAGGGAGAACTGTTGAGTGACGGGCTACAGAGCGAAGAACAGGGCTGCAGACTAAGAGTAAGTGCTACCGAGTGTAGACCAGACCAGTGAAGGGAGAGCATAGCTGCAGAGTAAGACGAGGGCTTCAGTGTGAAGAGCGGGGCTACAGAGCAAGGAGGCGAGCTCCTGAGTGAAGGCAGAGTTATCAGATCACTGCTCGATGCAGAGGAACCTGGTTGCAGGTCAGCAGGAGGGGAGGAGATGGGGGCAGGGCATCAGATGGAGGAGCAGGACTGGAAGAGTGTGACTCTGGCTGTGGATGGGGGAGTCAGCATGCCGCATGCGCAATGCTGCCCGAGAGTAAGGGACATAGTGAGGAGCACAGCCATTGAGCGAGAAGCCAGCAGCTGAGTGAGGAGTAGGGTAGCAGCATGAGAAGCAGGGGATGCACAGTGAAGGCACGGGCCGGCATGAACAATGGGGGTTGAGTGCAGCAGGGTGCAGGGTAAAGCACGGCCTCAGGGAATCCTGAACTGAGCAGCCCAGGTAGGAGCAGGACTGCAGAGTGAGAAGTTAAGCGCAAGAGTGAGGAGAGGAAATGTAGAGCGTGAAACAGGGCTACAGAGTGTGAAGAGCAGACCAGGAGACGCGGGAGCCCGGTCAGGGAGGGCGGATCAGGGCCATGGGAGGGAAAGCGGGTTAGAGAGTCTTGGATCTCAAGTGACCCTCATTTGGAAGGATTTTAGACACAGCAATATTTTCCTGATGTGACTCCAAGTCATTCTTTCATTGCAATGTCTTCCGATTGAACATTAAAAATGGACCATCATTGTAATGATTTAGGGCCATCATTACAACTTTGAAACGCTGAGCCAATTCTACAGGTCAGGGCTAGAAAACAGGGCATTACTTTTAAGTCAAACATTACAAACAAATGCACCTTGCTATACAACAAAAACTGGGAAATATTGTGGTCAAGTCGGTAAGACACGCATCTGGGATGTTTGCCCCAAGTGTCTGAGCCTCAGCAACTCATTTAATCTCTTAGTGTCACAAATGTCAACATTTCCAGCCAATAAGTATTTCCAGATTCTCTGCTCGTTTGCACACTATAAAGTAATGTGTTTCTTTTCTCACTAGTTGCAACAGCACTTGAAAACCACCACCATTCTCTAATCTAAGTCTATTGGGCTCATAATGAGTCTGGAGGTAACCCTGCCGGTGCTACCAGCGGGTTGCCGTCGGACTCAAAATATTTTACCGGCGCCTGACTTCCCAGAGCCACCGGGCTATTACAAGTCCGGCGGCCCGAGAATTCAGGCGCCGGTAAAATGTAAGTCCCCATTCCCATAGAGTCCCATGGGACCAGTGCTTCTGTGAATGGTCTGCCTACCTTGGCCGCAGCGCCCCGCAGGGTCAGACCTATCGGCCACAGTGGCCACGGCAGGCAAGTAGTTTGCCGGTCTGGAAACAAGGGTGCTAGCGAGCTTACCGGCACCACAGCAAACTCATAATGAGGCCTATGTTTCGCTGCATGCACCTTCCCATAGCTTCTATCCCCCGGTACATGTGCCTTTCTCATGGCTTCCAATCTGTTCCCTATCTCCATGCAGCCCTTTTACATTCTGTAAGTCGGCTAATCTGAGCCCTGTGTCTATGGTGGGGTATGTGTACCTTTCTCATACTGCTATTGAGCTGCGTCTTGCAGCTGTGCTGCATTTGTATACCTTGTGTGTGGCTGGCACCGTTAAAAGGTGTCAAGCGCCTGTGCTAGAACACAAGTGCCCTCATTGTGGAAGGCTAGTGTTGCCTGTGCAATGCCACAGTTGCATTCTTCTGATTCCAGCAAGGAAGGAAGGGGGCCATAGGACTTGGATTCCAGGCTTACTTTGTTTATTGCTGTGGCAGCATATCAAGCTTTGGGTGGAGAGCAGGGCTGCAGAGTGGAGAGCAGGACTGGAGAGTGGAGAGCAGGGATGCAGAGTGGAGAGCAGTGATGCAGAGTGGAGAGCAGGGCTGCAGAGTGGAGAGCAGGGCTGTAGAGTGGAGAGCAGGGCTGGAGAGTGGAGAGCAGGACTTGAGAGCAGGGTTGGAGAGTGGAGAGCAGGGCTGCAGAGTGGAGAGCAGTGATGCAGAGTGGAGAGCAGTGCTGCAGAGTGGAGAGCAGTGCTGCAGAGTGGAGAGCAGCGCTGCAGAGTGGAGAGCAGCGCTGCAGAGTGGAGAGCAGGGATGTAGAAAGAAAGGGCTGTAGAAGGAGGAGCATATTTACAAAGCAGGGCTGCTGAGTGAAGAACAGCACTGCAGAGTGGAAGGCAGGGCTGCAGAAAGGAGAGCAGTGCAGCAAATTGTGGGGCAGGCTGCAAAGTGCAGAGCAGAGCTGTAGAGAGAAGAGCAGCACTGCTGAATGGAGACAACAGATTCATAATGGACAGCGGGGCTGTACAATGAAGACCAGGGCTCCATAATGGAGAGGAGGGTCGTAGGTGGAGGACTAGGGCTATAAGTGAATTAACAAGTACACAGCGCAGAGATGCAGAGTGCAGAGCAGAGCCATACGTGGGGGAACAAGATTGTAGAGCTGGGCTGCAGAAATACTGCAGATTGGTGGCCGATGATGCAGAGTGCAGAGTAGTGCTGCAGAGTGCAGAGCAGAGCCATAGGTGGAGGAACAAGATTACATAGCTGGGCTGTAGCTTGGAGGGCAGTGCTGCAGCTTGGAGGGCAGTGCTGCAGCTTGGAGGGCAGTGCTGCAGCTTGGAGGGCAGTGCTGCAGAGTGCAGAGTAGTGTAGAGGAGGTCCAAAATAAAGCCTGCACTCCAATAGTCCATTCTGAAGTACCAGGAATGTTCACACCGAGATATGTGACGTATGCTGAGCAAATAAACCAGCAGAGAGCCGCAGTAGGGCTCTGCCTATTACCCATTGGAAGAACAGTACCTATTTACGTACCTATACCAAGAACACCATGGACAGTAAGATATCCACTGAGAAAACTTTACCAGCAAATAGGACGAAATATAGATTTTCTAAGTACCGTCCCGGAAGAACCCAGAAAGGCCTTAATGGAAGACGGATGGTGACGTCACGAAGGCCCGGACTGACTTGAAGATAGAAGAAATGATGACCAGAGAATGATGCAAAGAGATGAAATGCCACAAACAAAGATATTGTGAACCTAAAAGAGAACAGTGTTGAAACATGAAGAAGCTTAAGCTGTAAACAAGAATGAAGATATCCAACTAGTTAACACCTGTACATATGCTTGAACCGCAAGAAGCTAATTAACCAGTGCGGCTTGCTATGCTTAGTAGAAGAACAGAGCGGCAAGCACCATGTTTAAATAATGTACCTCAAAACAAAGCACAGTATTATAAGTAAAAGTTCACTTTGAATTAAAAGCAGAATCAACTTAGGTTACGAGAGGCCAAGCACGACAAGGTTCCTATTCTAGCAAAACGAGGATAAACGGCTGAATCGAAACTCAGCAGATGCAACTCATGCCAAAGGAGCCAAGGTCATACCAATAGAAGAAGCGAACAGTAGCTACATCTAATTGAAACTTAAGAACAGAATATTCTGCCTCCGAAAGGTCACGATAAGGAAGCGTAGGCAGGTGGCAAGCCGAACAAGAATTAAATGCACAAATCGAGAGAAACTAGGCAAATTCACGGTGTCTGCATCACGTGACCATCCGAGCACGGAGAAGCACGAGTTCACACCTATGCGTGGCATCCGCCCAGGAGAAGATAGCAGAACTTTCTCAGTCAGAAGATGCAGTTTCGAGGCCAACCACAGTAACATAATTGAAACATTAATGTTGAAGTGATGATTGATTGTAACCTTAATTGGAGGAAGGATGGGTAGCTGAGGGGACACCTGGCTGTCCATTCTGTGTGCTGCTAGCAAAGTGGAAATTTACGCATGGGGTTGGTGCCAACCCAATCACAAAGGACCAAATAATCTAGGGTCCTATAGATAGTAGAACCAATGGGACGTCGTACTATTTGTGACGTCTACAGTAGTCATTTTGAAGGAAGGGCTTAGATGCCCACCTGACAGTGTTTTACCCAATCATCTTACTCCGTAACCATATACAGATATAGCACCTATATTAAAGTTACCTTTTCCGAACCAATAGAAATGCTTATTAACTTTGGAGTGTTACACGTCAGCTATGATGAGTTTTTAGTATAAATGATGTTGTTTTTGTGGAGTTCGTTGGAGTTGAAGCGAGACGGACGATTGCATCACTGCTGATTTCCATGACTCCCTGTTTTTTGTACTTGTCATTAAACAGACTCCCTTTGCCAAACCATTGAGTTGTCCTTATTGATTGGTGTTGGAGTAATAAATCTGCACCCCATCCATCTTTAATGTGCAGCTATTTCATCTTAAACTACTTCGGGGCAAACCCCGACTCTATGGGCCCAGCCGGGAGACTCCCCAGTACAGTAGGGCTGCAGAGTACAGAGCAGAGCCGTATGTGGCGGAGCAAGATTGCAGAGCTGGGCTGTAGCTTGGAGGGCAGTGGTGCAGATTGGTGGGCGGTGCTGCAGAGTGCAGAGTAGGGCTGCAAAGTGTAGAGCAGAGCCATAGGTGGAGGAGCAAGATTGCAGAGCTGGGAAGTCAGGGCTGCAGCTTGAAGGGCAGTGCTGCAGAGTGCAGAGTAGAGCTGCAGAGTTCAGAGTAGGGCCGTAGGTAGAGGGGCAAGATGGCAGTGCTGGGCCGCAGCTTGGAGGGCGGTGCTGCAGATTGGAGAGAAGTGCTGCAGAGTGGAGAGCAGGGCTGCGCAGTGGAGAAAAGGGCTGTAGAAAGAAAGGGCTGTAGAACGAGGAGCATATTTACAAAGCAGGGCTGCTGAGTGAGGAGCAGCACTGCAGAGTGGAGGGCAGGGCTGCAGAAAGGAGAGCAGTGCAGAAAATTGTGGAGCAGGCTGTAAAGTGCAGAGCAGAGCTGTAGAGAGAAGAGCAGCGCTGCTGAATGGAGACGACAGTTACATAATGGACAGCAGGGCTGCACAATGAAGACCAGGGCTCCATAATGGAGAGGAGGGCCAAAGGTGGATGACTAGGGCCATAAGTGAATTAACAAGTACACAGGGCAAAGATGCAGAGTGCAGAGCAGAGTCATAGGTGGGAGAACACAATTGTAGAGCTGGGCTGCAGCTTGGAGGGTAGGGATGCAGCTTGGAGGGCAGTGCTACAGAGTGCAGAGTAGGGCTGCAAAGTGCACAGCAGGGCCGTAGGTGGAGAGGCAATATTGCAGAGCACAGCTGCTGAGTCGAGATGAGGGCTGCAGAGAGGAGGGAAGGGACGCAGAGTGGGAAGCAGTGCTGCAGAATGCAGAAAGAGGAGCGGAAATTGATAAATGTGAAACAATGTAATGAGGGAGAGGGGGTGGGATAAGGAGGTAGAAGGGAGAGTGTAGGATGGAACCAGATGCCCCCACGTGAACATTCGAAGGCAGGCTTGGAATGCCCCCAGTGGGGAAACTGAACACAACATCAATGAATTCACTTTCAAAGATCTGGGGTTGGGGTTGGGCCCATTGACACAGCAAATAGTGAAATCCAGTTCTTTTTCAAGAAGGTCTAAAAATAGACTCTGAAACTGATTAGCTGTATATTTCACTCAACTAGTCTACACGAGTACCAGTTCTCAGCCGGGCCAGCTATTGCCATCACCAAAAGCCACAGCTTTACACTGAGCATTACACCCCGAAAGTCTTTCTCATGCTAACCCATAACTAATCACAGTTACGAGACACGCATCCCTGTGACCACCGCCATATTACCTTCACATTCCTCCATATTTTTACCCTATGTAATGTATTCGTCTGTTGGCCTCCTTTTCCATCTCCTCCCCTCTTCCTTCAAACCCTCTTCTTTCTAGCCAGAGACTAAGGTCTGGCGGCCCCCCGGCAAGGTCACAATGAGCCACTTCTTGAGCAAGGTTCAGGCGTCACAAGATCACGATGGTGGTGATAGTCACAGTATGAATTGTGGATAACGTGACATACGTTGACTGTTAATCCCCCTAGAATCCGTTCCTAAGCCACGGAACGCTGGGTCGCTTGGGGCTTAATTTCCTGACTTTGCCTGGGGTCGCCCGGTCTGCAGGACCTTCCTTCTGCTCAGGTCAGGTTAAGTTCCAAACAATCACTTTTTGCCTTTCCTTGGAGGTGTCCTTGAGGGACCAGTGGCAGCTTCAAGAAGCCATGAAAATGGCAAATGTTGCCCTCCATGTTTCACCGCTGTCGCGATGTCTCTTACCTTTTCTTCTTCTTCGCAGGAGGGATGGCATGGGCGGGGACATGAAGGGGGCAGGAGGGGACAAAGTCATCTCCGCTATCTAGTGTAGCGTGCAGAACGCCTGGCTCTGTTTTAACAGTAACAAAACAGAACGAATCCTTATGGTCGTCATTCGTATCTTTCACGGCACGCAATTACCTATTGGGCCTCATATGAAGACATCGACAGCCACACCTAATATCTACCTGAACATCGTGGAACAGATTAACTCAGTGATCAGTTCTGCTGGCTATTGCATGTGCTTATTCAGTCATATCCAGGCTTATGTATCTGAAAATCTCCTGAATGCCATAGCTTGAGCAATCATAGAGGCTAAGCTGGACTATAGAGACCATACCAAGAATCTATAGTCTTTCTTCTGTGTCTGCTGCTCCTTTGCCTCTTCTGCTGGGCTGTCCCTGTTTCTCATCTTTCGATCACATCTCTTATCACTGCTTCTCCTTTTCTTGCCCCTCACTGACTTTTATTGTAATTTATCACCCCTCTGGCCCTATGGCCACTTTTTCCGATGATCTCAACAGCCTCCTCTCTAATCTCCTGCGTCTACTGCACCTCTGTTCTTTTGGGCAATTTTAATCTCCAGCTCTCCTCCACTCGTGCTACGGTGCCCCTCCTTTCTATCCTTCATTTCTATTCACTTCTACAAATTCCTACTCCACCTCCTCACCTTCTCCACCTGTTTATCTTTGCTTGTGTGGTGTGTGCGAGGATTGTATATAGGTATGAATGCATGCGTGCAAGGGTGTGTCTAAGTGTGTGTATGTATGCATGTAATGTATGTGAGTGTGTAACTACGCATATGTGAATGCTGTACTTGGGTGCAAAGGTGCTTTTGAATGCGTGTGAATGTTCTGGGTGCTCGTGTGAATGACAGGGAAGGTGTATGGGTGTGTGACTGGTGAGTAAATGTGTATGAATGTGTGCACATCTGTTTGTGTGTATATCTCTGTGTGTTTGTGTATATCTGGGTGTGCGTGCTTATCAGTGTGTGTCTCTCTACGTGTGTGTATATCTCTGTGTGTACATCTCTGTAGATCTCTGTATGTGTGTGTGTCTTTGTAACTGTGTGCATGTGTACCTATCTGTGTATATCTGCGTGTGTATATTTCTGTGTAAGTGTGTGTATCTCTTTGTTTATGTGTTTGTATACATCTGTGTATGTGTATCTGTGTGTGCATCTGTGTGTATGTAGTGTATCTCTGTATATCTCTGCGTATCTGTGTGTGTATCTCTGCGTATGTGTGTGTATCTCCATGTGTGCATTTTTTGACAGGGGCACAGAATGTTTGACTGGTTTTTTGAGCAAAGCCAGCTTTAGTGTTATTATGTTAAGGAGGGTTTGGGGTGGGGGAGGGTACTACAATGGGACTGGCAGGGTATTGCTGTGGCATGCACTGTTTTACCAGCATTAAGAGCATAGCCAACACGATGAGTGTTTTTGCATGGGGAAAAGGATGGCATGTTTACTTACTGTGGCATGGCATTGTTTTACTGGTGTTAAGGTCAACGGCAGCATGATAAGTGTTCTTACACGGGTGGAAGGGCATTTGTGCAGCCTGCAAGACAATGTTTTCTTAGTGTGGCATGACATTATTTACTAGCATTAGGGGAATATACAACATGGTGATTGTTCTTATAGAGGGGGAGGGATTTGTTTAGCTAGCAAGGGCATGTTTTCTTACTGTGACATGGATGTTTTACTGGCATTAAGGCAAAGCCAACAGGAGTATGTAATTATATGGGGATACTGGCAGAGGCAGCATGAACATGTTTTGTTATAGTATTATTACAGGCATTAATTGCAAAGCAAACATGGGTATGTTCTTATGTGGGAATACTGGCATATATTGGTGCACCAGAATGGACATGTTTGGGCACAATCAGTAGAAACATGTTTTACACCTGCAGAGTACTGGCATATTGTGGCGAAAGGCATTATGAAAATGCATTGGAAAATGTGCCTGTGCAATGCTGGTGACTTGGCTTTTTCCATCTCTTACCATACAAAACTATAGTAAACTGTGCTATTTTTCCTAATTAATCACAGAAATGAAGAAAAAAATCAATGGGGGGCATTCCGAGTTTGGAGGCAGCCATGGTGCTATTAGCACCATGGCTGCCTCCTAGCTCGGGTCCAGGTCCGGGTAGTCGGAATGGTGACTTACCGGGATATTCTGACCTATGCGGTCACAGTAAGTCCCCATTTCGAAAACCATTCCCTATTCCCATTTGAGCCCCCATAGGGCTCAATGGGAATGGGGAAGGAGCTTGCGGGCCCGTTATTAGCTCCATGGTCCCTTAACGGGTCCCGCTGAGGGCGGCTGGTAAAACCAGCCGGCCCTAGTGGGACCCGCTAAGGGACCTCGGAATGCGGCGGTAGGGGGTTAACGGCACCGGCATACTTACCGGTGCCGTTAACCCCCTATCGCCATACTCGGAATGACCCCCAGGATCCAGCTTCTAAGCGCAAGACGAGGCACCAAGAAAAGTGTGTTGCCCCCGAGCTATCCTCCAGTGCCAGCCCTTTGGTTCTCACGGAGAATGATGAAGGGTGGAGTTAATTGGCCACCTCAAGAATAGCTGCACTAACATCCTAAACTACTTTACGAGGTCTGGCAACTGTGACCTACAAACTACACACACATTTCTGCATCAGGCGCATTAACCCTCTGCTCCTACGAAACTCGAGGAGCAGAACCTTTGAACTTGTACAATATATATATATTTTTTTTAATGTTTATTTTTGTTCAGAGAGAGGTACAACAAGACCAAACTGGCCAGCGGCTAGCGAATCACAGCATGATATAACAACATAGATGAACATTTACAGTATACACTACACATTTGCACATTGTTTGACAGTACTAGAGCGGTGACAATGGATTGTCCTCTTCATCAGATAACATATAACATAGATAGAGTCTGAACAGCGACCATATGTATTTAGGGCGGCATCTCGATGGCAATGTAATAATAAATTGTTCTTCAAGTTCATTAACCATCGACAGGTCTTTCAAGAAGTCCAGTCGCCTGGGAGGATCTATGGACTTCCAACATTTCAGTATATTTCGTTTCGCAACCACACATGCTAAATTGAACAATCGTCTAGTGGTAGTTGCAGCCTTACCAATATCCCCAAAAAGGTATTTCTGTTGGGAAGGTGTAGCAGGTATTGCCGTAATGTCTTCCAGAATCTCCGCCACCTCCCCCCAGAATTTAGTTATCGGTGGGCAGGCCCAATACATGTGATAGGAGTCTGTGTCAGGGGCGTCACATTTAGGGCATTTTCCCATGTGGCCCTGCACAAACTTAGCTAACTTGGCTGGGGTGTAGTGCAGCTGGTTTAGAACTTTAAACTGGATGAGACGTAGCCCTGAGTTCATGGATACACATTTAGTCATCTGGCAATATCTCAACCATGTGGTTTCACACAGCTCCACACCCAGATCTCGTTCCCAGGTCTCTTTAATGTTATTGCATGGCTTGGAATGGATCTGAACAAGGCTGTATAGTGCAGACATACTTTTTCTGTGTCCCCCTGGTTCCGTCATGGCTGCAATACATTTGTGTGTGGGTGGCTCTTTTGGGAAGGAGGGCCATTTGGCGGCGAAGGCAGATTTCATCCTGTGAAACTGAAATCGCTTAAGGTGATCTCCACCCACTGCCCCGACAAAATTGTCTAATGCACAGTATCTCCCTTCCGGGAATATGTCTCGCATTCTAAATTGCTTGTGTGGGTCCCAGGCTTATGCCCGGGAAGTTCCACAATGACACCTCTGGGTCATACGGGGTTGTAATGGCAAGTCTCTTATATATCCTGGCCCATGCACACGCAGTGGCACTTACAGGATCATATTTGCACCTGTCCTTCTGATGAAGGTCAAACATAACCGCTCGCAGGTCTGAGGGGGATGCCGCAAATCTTTCCAGGGTAATGTGTGGTGCCGTAGACTCTGGGTCGAACCAGTGTCTCGCGAAGTGTGCCTGTGATGTTAGGTAATAAAGTTCAAAGTCTGGTGCTGCAATCCCACCTTTTGCAAAGGGTTCTGTCCTTTTGGACCACTTCAACCTGGGCGTTTTCCCTCCCCATACAAATGTAGTGGCAAGCGTATTGAGTTTGGTGAAGAATGTTCTGCCCGGCCAAATCGGTATGTTGCAAAAAGGTATAGGAGTTTGGGTAGCACTACCATCTTAAGTAACAATATTCGCCCATATAGGGATAGAGGGAGCTTGTTCCAGGCTTGTAGTTTAACTGTTAGGGATTGTAGGAGTTCACCATGATTTTCGACGAGCAATGTACTCCCGTCTCTGGATCCCCTGATCCCCAAGTAGCGGATGTGTGATGGTGACCATTTGAATCCCTGTGTGTCTGACATATCTCTAGTTTTAGGTGTAAGCGGAAACAGTTCTGACTTAGAAACATTAACCCTGTACCCCGAGTATTCAGAGGACCTATTAACCTCAGCCATAATTGGTGCTAGATTTACCTCCGGGTTCCTAATATATAGTAGGGTGTCATCTGCATATAAGGAAATTATTTGTGGTCTCCCTGTCATACGAAGACCTCTACATGCATGGTTTTGTCGGACGTATTCAGCCATGGGTTCTATTGTAAGTGCGAAAAGGATTGGGGACAAGGGGCAGCCCTGTCTGGTGCCTCTACCCAGGCGAAATAGGCATGACATGGTTTGATTTGTTAGTACCTTCGCTTCCGGGCAAGTATACAGTAACCTGACACAGCTAACGAAGTATCTTCCCAACCCAAATCTCCCAAGGACCTGAAACAGATAGACCCAGGAGACAGAGTCAAAAGCTTTCTCGGCATCAAGGGACGCCACCACAGCATCCGCCGCTGGGTCTATCTGTGTCATCACTCCAAAGAGTCTGCGCAGATTAAGAGCAGTGGACCTTGTTGGTATAAAGCCAGCCTGGTCGGGGTGCACCAATATAGGCATATAGGGCAGGAGCCTGGTAGCTAGAACCTTTGCAAAAATCTTTGCATCGGTATTAATAAGTGAGAGGGGTCTATATGACCCCATGTCCTGAGGGTATCTACGGGGTTTAAGAAGGACCGTTATCACTGCCTCTCGCATAGTGTCTGGTAGTATGCCGTACTCTATCGCCTCTTCCCATACTTTCAGTAAGACAGGAGCTAGCATGTCATGGAATTCTTTGTATAATTCAGCACCTTGACCGTCGGGGCCGGGGGCTTTACCTGATGTTAATGCTTTCATTGCCTCTGTAATTTCCTCGAGTGATATGGGGGTGTCTAATATCATGAATGTCTCCGGAGTCAGGGTTGGGAGATCAATCACATCCAGATACTCCACTATTTCTTCTTTAGTTTTGGTGTCCCTATTGGAATATAGGGATTTATAGAATGCAGCAAACATATCATTAATTTCTTGGTCCCCATTGACTATGTCACCACTTGGTGTCTGGATTGTCGCTATAGGGGGATGGCCGTGTTTGACCTTAAGCATATGGCTAGGAATCTCCCTGCTTTATTGCTTTCCCCGTATCTACGAGCTCGGACCCGGGCAGCCATGTATTGTACCTCCCTTGCAGCAAGTTTATTAAATTCTGCCAATGTATTGTGAATATCCAGAAGGGCCTCTTTACTATGTGTACAGGTGTATTAGAACTCCAGGAGCTCAAGTTTGGCCTCCATTGTGTCCAACTCTTGCCTAACTGCCTTCAGTAGACCCGTAGTTTTGGCCATAATTGCGCCACGTACCCATACTTTAAATGTTTCCCACAGTGTAGCGCACCGGTCTACCGACCCCTCATTTAGTTGAAAAAATTCCTCCATTTAAGTGCGCAGTGATTCACAAACGCTAAGGTCTCTAAGTAGGACAGGGGGCATTTTCCAGCGTCTGGCCCTCGGGGCAGCTTCGCCGATACACAAAGTAATTGACACAGGGGAGTGATCTGAGAGGGTACGGGGGTACATTTCGCAGTGCTGGACCATATTCGTGAGTGTTGAGCGATAAGCCAGTAATCAATTCGAGATTCAGAGTCATGTACTGATGAATAGAAAGTGAAGCGCTGTTCTTGGGGATGTAGTTCTCGCCAGATGTCTACCATGGTCATCTGTTGCATTATTTGTCGTATAGCTAATGCGGTTTTGGTCAAGGTTCTATGAGAAGTTGTAGACCTGTCGAGGGTCGTGTCAAGTATCGTATTAAAATCTCCTCCCCAAATCACTGCAGAATCCTCAGCTTCAACCAAAATATTATATATAGCATTGTAGAATTAGGGTCTTCTATGTTGGGGCCATACGTGTTATCTATAACCATCTTCCGTCCCGCCAACTCGCCCCAGATTACAACATATCTCCCTTGTGTGTCAGTTTTAGCGTCCTGGATATGGAAGCCCAGATTCGGATGTATTAGGGTTAGAACCCCTCTGGATTGGAAGGAATATTCCGTATAATATCGCAATGCACCCCATCTAGAGAGAAAATTGGAACAGACCTGCCCTAGTGCGGAAGTTTCTTGCAGTAACACGATCTGGGGGTTATGTCTGGTTATGTATGCTGCAATTTTCCTGGCCTTAATCGGGTTGTTTAGGCCCCAGATATTCCATGAAAGAAGTTTAATAGTTACCCCCCTGTCACCCAGTACCATAGTATTCTATTACTATCAATGTGTGAAGTGATTTGCTTACGCCACCAACCTTAACAGTTGAACCCGATGCAACCCGTCTCTGCATTTTAGAACTCTTGCCAACCGTGGCAAAACTTTGTACCATACCCCCACCCCCACCCGCACCATCAACCCCAACCCGATGATGTAACCCTTTCCCCATAACCTGTGGAACTTTACTGAGGGTCGCTAGTTGCAGTCGCAAGGCCTCCATCAGTAGAGGCTCACGATCCCACCCTTTTCAAACAATATCAATAGGAGCCGTTGCTCTCGGAAGAGACGTCTTCACAGCTTAAGTAAGTATGTTTCCCTAACTCCATTTCAGTCGGCTGAGTCCGGGACTTCGTCTCCTGGTCGTGGTGGCCTGTTCCGATCTCGTGGATGTTCTTTGGGAGGAATGGGGATGGACGCCTCAATGTACGCTATGGCTTCTGCAGGGGTCTCAAAGAAATGCGACCTGCCTCCATGCTGAATCCGTAGTTTTGCCAGGAAGATGAGGGAGTATGGGACATGACGCAATCTCAGAAGCTTTTTGGCTTGTTCATAGGATCTGCGTTGCATTTGGACGCTGGTCGAAAAAACCAGATAAATGTGGACTCTGTTGCCTTCATATTGCAGGGAGCCTTTTTCCCTTGAAAGTTTTAGGATCGCGTCCCTGTCCCTATAGTTCAGGAGGCGCACAATAATCGTGCGCGGTGGCACCCCGGCTTGGGTGTCGGCGCTAGGGTGCGATGAGCCCTCTCAACAAGAAAGTGGTTAGAAAAGGATTCCGTGCCCAGAAGAGTTTTCAAAAGGACCTCAACTTGTCGCTCCATCGGACCCTTACAGAAGGATTACGGAATGCCGACAATACGGATATTGTTTCTTCTAGATCGAGATTCCAGGTCATCGCATTTTGCTTGAGTTTTACGCAGTTCCCCTTTCAGCTGTGCTATGTCTTGCTATGTGCTATGCTATGTGCTATGTCTTGACCATGTTTTGTTAGCATATCTTCATTTGTGCTGATTCTGTTCTCAGCTTCTCTCTCTCCTTGTTCACTCTAGCCTTAAGGGAGTGGATAGTTGAAACAATATCGTCCAGCTTGACATTCACTGCCAGGAAGCCGTTCTGTACCATGGTCATTAGGCTGTCTTCTCTGTCATCATGTTCAATTACAGCAAGATTGTCATCCCCCATGGTTATGGTGGCCGGCGTCCCCTGAGGTTGGGAGCTGGCATAGGAGTCCATTGGGCCAGTTTTTTTCCCGCCTGTGCTTGAGCAAGGGTCGATGACGCGGGTCAGGCCAGTCGTCCACACAGGATTAGTATAGCATGTACAGAACACTGTTAAAACCTATATTGTGCAACCTGTTGGGTACCAGTGTACCGAATCTTATGTCACGTATATGATGTTGCCACACGGGTCCTCGGTTGTTCTGCGGGGAGGAAATGCTCCGTGGTGTATATCAGATTCTTATCAGTGGTAGCTGCAGGCGAGGGCCGTGTACGTTGTAAGAGCGGTTAGCCAGAGTATTAAATTGGATTGAGGCCAAGCTCAGGCCGCTGCATATGCTGGTTCGGGTATTGTGCAGCGAGTGGTGGCAGTGGTCTCGTACTGGTCACGCTTGGCAGTGTGTTTCGGATTCCTATAGGTGGCAGCTACAGGCTAGAAGGGGGTAGCTTGAGCATTTAACTGAATTAAGGCTGAGCTCGGGTCGAAGCACACACTGGTTCAGGTCCTTTGCAGCAAGTGGTGATGGCGTTCCTGTCTTTTTGATGTCACAAGTCTTCGTATTAGAGCTTCACTGCCGTCAACGTCAGCCCGTCCTCACACAGGCACCCAGCGGTCCGCTGACTGTATGTCACGCCACCTACCGCGCCCGTGCACCGCGCCCCGGTCTTCGTGGCGCTGGACGCCCAGCTCCCTGGAGCAACCAGAACTCAATCGGGCCAGTTGCGTAGGGGGGCCCCCATGCTACGGATCTCAAACGTCCTCCGGCAGCGTGGGCTGTGTTGAGGGGTCAATAGAGTCTTGTGTGGGCCCCCTCAGCGGTGACCAGCGGTGGGGCAGTGCCCTCTAGAGAACCCACGCCGAAACTTGCAGGTATAGTACAATGCCCAGTACATTTCACGGATGTATTGTGACCTCCCAAGTTAGCACTGTCTCTGAGTGGCAGCCAGTATAGAAAGGATTTTATACATTTTTACTTCGTGACACAGCCACTGTCTCTGGGTCCGCACACTTTTACATCTCTCACCTGCTTTTGCAATGTCGGACGAGGGCTCGCTCGACGGCAGGCCCGAGGCCTGAGTCAGCTGGGGCCCTGCGTGAAAGATAGTGTGCCGACCCAGTCGTTATCCGGGAGGTGGGCCGGAGCCACAGACCATCTCGCGTCCACCCTGGGTCCTGATGTCTGTGCACACGGTCTGTCCTCAGGCCCTTGCTGTGGGGCTGCACCGCGGTGATCGATGCTCCTCCCCCTCGCGGCCTTGTGCTGATGACGGCGCCTCGGTCTGGCGTAGGATTCTCCTGGAGCCCTGGGGCGGCCCGCGGTCCACTGGAGAAGCCATTAGTCCGAAGGGAGCTGCGAACTCCCCCACGCCTCTGCGGTTTCGAGCAGGATTTGCACCCAATGTGCAGCAGGAGTACGGGTGACAGACTGTGTAGTAGTTTCTTCTCTCCGCGGCTCCAAAAAGGATTTGTTTATATATTGGATGTTCGTGGGATTGGAGCGCTCCGATCAGGCGGCCATCTTAGTTGCACGCAACAGCGCCCCCACCAACTTGTACAATACATTTAACGTGACAAAGGCAGTAATTTGTCAGGCTTCACTTTATTCTCTTTGTTTTATTGCATGCTGCATTATGCATTAAACATGTCCCCTTCTTGCTTGAACGATTGCCTGTTAAAGCCCTGCACCCGGTACAGAACAGGACTCAGCCTCATTATACCACAGAGGTCCCTCACTAGGCATAAGACCTGCAGGTCACATGTCAATCCCTCCATCAGATTCCACCCTGGGCACTGCAGGGTACTGCGCAAGCATGAGTCTGAGGCTGGCACTCGAACCCTTAGTTATCGCAAGAGTGTGGCAATAGCAATGTGTGAGTCTGCGAGAGCAAGGCTCGAAGCGTCTTCTCTTGGTCGCCGCTCGAAGCGTCTTCTCGTTTTCACTGCCGGGGTCCCTCACACTACAGCACTTTCCCTGCCCTCTGCCTGTGCAAGCTGAGGGTAATAAGCAAAGGGTATGCTTCTGTGGGGGCCTGTCAACACACAAACCTCACAACCTTAAGCACATCCCACTTACCACCACCCACCGACCACCCTCTTAACACTCACTCCCATGCCCCTCAATGCGCAGACATTGCTGCCCTCATCACCACCCACAGTAACATGCCTTTTCATCGCACTCCACCGCCCCCTCCAACACACACGTATATCCTCCATGTCTTCACTGAAAAGAAAAGAGGAAGCCTGGAAGCCACCGAGAAGATCTCATGGACTTGCACTATCCAGGATCCATCCAAACCCATCTCCATGGGAAGTCTCTCCTAACACAGACTAGCACCTTTGATCGAATGTACCAACATCCCCAGAATAACAAAACCTTCCTCAATGAAAGCACGGACTTAATCACAAAGGCCATGATCAAACACTCTGATTATATTGAAAAGGAGTGTGGGAGCCCCTCTGCTGAGAAGGAACATGGGTTAAATACGATGTTCTATGGAATGGCTTCCAGTAAGGAGGCTCTACACCCACGTTTTTCGCTCACTGCACACTTCACAGAGGAGAAATATTGATTTGCATATCAGTCTTTGTCGCAACCACAAGGGAAGCCGAGCACCAAAATGCTAGGCAAATCTCCTCTGAACAAGAGCTAACACCAGCAACCCCAGACACGTGTTTCATCCTTGTTGGGCCTCCTCAGTGAGGTGATTAGATCTTTCATGGAGAACTTAACCCACCAGCAACGAAAACCAAAGATGCCTTCTTTGTCCTCATTAACTTCTGACAAATCAAACAACACATCACAGAGCCCTCCACAACCAAAGCAACACAATCATAATACCCCTCACTGCATCACAAGTCATCAAATGCCATCCACTCCTACATCTGGATTGGCAGACCACTCGACAATACCTGACCAACTACACAGCACAGCGCCCAGAGACGGCAGCCAATCCAAACCAACCAAGGCACTGCACTTCTAGTTCAAGAGAATGTCCATGAATGCATTGCAAAACGCGGTCCCCTGCCTGGTTTTCAATTCGGAGCCCACCCCCTATATCAACCCGCTGCGTAAGACTCTAAACCCATCTTGACATAAACTCACCACTAAGAAAGGGTTAAACGCACCCAAGCCCTCCACACCCTGGTACACACACAAGAAGCCACTGGCAGCACACATGCAACCTGTCAATAAAAACATTTGGGGCAAAGCATTCCAATGACAGGAAGGACTTGTCACCCCTTCCCGAAAAACCTCCACTCAATATGTAGGCACCTCACCACTAGAGCCAAATAAAATGTCAATACATTCACAAGTAGGCAGATGACACACCTCTGCCTAAAAGTCACACGGGTTTATGTAATCCCGAGACACTTCATTTCCTAAACCAGGCCATTGAGGTGCTACAACTGAACAACACAGGATGGCTGCCAGGTTTAGAAGGAATCAGGCATTTCTCAGGGCGGACCCTCGGGCCATTGACGCCTTTACAAAAAGGGGAGACGACCACATGCACATCAGGCCTCTTTCCACCCCAAAAGTGGCCGCAACTGAACAACATGAAGGCAGACTTCATCCTCCCCTGAAACTCCACCAAATGTGTGCTATTCCAATACGGACAGAAAGGTAGCTCAGTGGGTTTACACCAACAACTCGCCGCCCATCTGAAAACTATTGGATGACCCATAGCTTGCAACTTTCTTTTTTTTAATTCTTGTCACCAAGAAGTCGCAGACATTCTGGTGCCAGCTTTCCATTTTCTGCAAACGCAATCCCGTCATCTCTCTGTCAGACTTTGGAACCACTGTCCAACAGCGAAACTGGAGTGGGCAGACCGTGTGCCTAATTCACAGAAGCGTTTTATAATGGGCAAACCCCATTGGAAAATGTTCTGTGAACAAGTGTTTAGCGTGCATAGGTAGTGTTAGAAATAAAATATCCGTTTTTTACTGAATATAGTTGCAGATTGCTACTTTTTTAGGTGACAAGGGGCGCTGCCCTAACTCTCGAACATTATCAATGAACAAAATGGCTCCAAAACACTGCGCTGATCCAAACTAGGGAGATGTTTTTAATGTTTGATATAAGCTGTGAGTTAATATCAGTCTGACATTACTAAATTAATAGAAATAGGACTAATAACATTGTGCCCTAGCTAAGCCAACACGTGTTTCGACCAGTGATGCTCTTTTGCAAGGCTGTCCAATGGCTAATCGGGGATACATTCGTTTTAACTGATTCAATGTTTTCACATCTTGAATCTGATCATTAACAGATACAATGTATTACAAAAGTGGGGGGAAATAATAGAACACACATTAACCATTGAGTTTAGGAAACGGAGAAGACCCAAACCAATCAATTCCAATGTTTGGAAAGCAGGACATGTTTACAGTGAAGAAGAGAAAAGAAAAGGGAAAAATAATATCCAAAATGAATGCGGGCATTATCTTATAGTCAGATTCGTCACAACTTCAGTGTTGTTAGTGGTCTGACGAGGTTATACCAAACATTAAAAACATCTTCCTAAATTGGATCAGCTCGGTGTTTGGGTGCCATCTTGCTCATTGCACTGTCCAGTAGCTGTCCTCCCCACTTCATGGGGGCAAAGTGATACACACATCTCTCCCAGTGGACACCTTGGAACTCCTGAAAGCCGCCCATGTGTGGAGCCCAACTCGCCACAGTGCACAGGAAAGTTAACCATATTACACCCTGCCTTGAAGAACAACGCTGGCTCCCCCTAGAGGACCCCATCATCTGCAAGCGAGACTGCGCCCCTCGGCCCCCTCCCCCCACAAAGCATTGATGTCCAAAGCGCCATCTTTCCTGGCCAAAGAGAGAGAGAGCGAGGAAAGACAGCGTCTCAGCCTTTTATTACTGATTGCTGGTGAATGTGGTCCCACATTTCCAATGCAAAAACCAATACCACACGCACTGGAGTGCGAAGAATAAAACCAGCACTGGCGAGAGTACCCACTCACACCTGACATGGTGGGACAAGTTGAATGCCCGAGTTGTACAGTTATTTCAGCTGTGCAGTTTCTTTTCAGACTATATTCGTGAAAATGTTGCTAACAAAGGTAAAAAGCGCGCGAGTGACATTTTCGGACTCTTCCTTGTTGATATTTCAGTACCTAGTGCTTAATGACCTTGAGCATTCAGAATATGGGGCTGTTGTGCTTAGAGCTGAAGACTCCTTTCTAGTCATAGCCGCCTTTTTTTGTTGATCAATATTTGCTAACAGCTGGTTAAATTCAATCCACAGAATGCATTCATTTACTAAATGAAACACATAGAAAGACAGACACATTCTGCCAGCGCCATTGCTGTTATGTAGTCGTCTTATGGAGGGCTTGATTAACGCAATTCATTTGGCATGTTCCCCACCTAAAATGGCTGCCACCCTGGGGATGAGTCACACTAAATTGTTCAGCAGTTTGACGTCTAGACTACAGCCAGTAATCCTGTTCACCAGCACAGCGCTAGCTCTAGGATTTGAGGGACCCTGTGTGGTACAAGACACGTGTGACCCCCTAATTTGCATTTGTATCAACATTATCATGACATCATAGAAAATTATGCCACAGGGAGGTAAATGAGCCGTTGATACGCAAAAGGCTCAAAGGAGTGACATTACAAGTGGTAGTACGACAAGAAATAACCATAGTGGTGTGCAATATACAAATGGTTATTACAGTATCATTGTTATGATATATAAAGTAACACAATGAGAGTTTTTTTTACTGGGTACAGTGTGACCTGAACCACTTCAAGGGACTCATACTTTTTGCAGATAATAGTTTGCCTGGGCTCACACAGTTTAGTAAAGTGGTGAAGTTGTGATTTGAGACCAATCTGCAATTTATGACATATGCCCATATCTTCCCAGCTCTAGATGGTAGACACACGTTTTGGATAGCCTTCAAGAATATCATTTTATGATAAAAGAAAAAAAATAGTATTATTCCAGTTTCCTTTGCCATATCCGGAAGAGTAGCACACCAGTAGCAGAGTGCAAAGCAGCCTGAGGGTAATCACTGTCCAATGGATTTTCAAAATGTCATTTCAAAACTTGAAGTTATTAGACTTAAAGCTACACACCATATAGTGTGTGAAAAGGTCACCTGCTTGTAGTCTTTGTTTGACACAAGGATGCTGCTTGTCATTATATATAATGTGAAAAAACGTGAAGTTCCATAAAAAGCAAACGTTTTGTGTGTATGTCAAATAAGTCCACGTGAAAATAAGGCAACCAGTTTTAAAGGTTTTATAGACACATTTTAATTGTCTTAAAGGAAGGCACATATTTGGTAAGCTCTGTGTGGGCTGTCATAATATAACACATATGCGCTATTCCCAGTTCTATCACCTAAACAGTAATGTTTATTGTAAATAATGGATACGCCAATGAACCGTCCCTAATAAGGAGCTTCCCATTTAAATGCTCCGTCAATAACGAAAGACCATGGTGCAGGTTGGGAGGGGAGTTGGACGGTGGGGTGAGGAGTATTCTCCTCGGCCTTGCAGAGGGCAAGGGAGGGCCCAGGACCCCCAGGAGGTAGGGAGGAAAAGGGGCTTTGCGGTTGGACGCAGGCCTTCCGGTTTCCACTCTCAAAGCCAGCGAGCATGCTGGAGTCAACTGCTGCTCGCGGAACCCCCATGATCGTGGGGCCCTGGTGAACTGCACAGTCTGCCTAGGCCTAGAACTGACCCTGGACCTGCAGATCCACAAGATGCAATGGTTTAAGAAGCATGGACAGAGCAAACGAATTGCGGAGAGGTCTCCCGCTGTTCCATCACACGGTTTCATAGTGTACCCCTCCTGCTGATGCAGGAGATGTCTGTACATGAATGCTGCGACCTCACAGGGCATGGAACAGTGATCACAGCAGGGGGCAGGTGGTAGGGAGAGGAGGTGATCGTTGCTGGTGGAGAGGACGGGTAAATCTAATGCTTGACTCTTGGCCACAAGAAGCGATGGCGTGAGGGCATTTGATCCAGTCATGGATAGGCATAGAGGGCATGGGAGCTGTTGAGGGGGCAGATTCCACACCACAAGAAGAAAGACCAGCGGTGAGGAAAGTGGTGGAGAGGAATAAGGGCACATCCATAAGGGGAGACATGGAACCACATAAGGACAGCAAATGGTATATAGAGGAGACGATACATAGAGGGGAGAGATGACAGATATATAGAGGCAGAATCTCCTATAGAGAAATCACATGAAAGGTCAACTCTGAAGGGGGCAATGACATATAGAGCAGATAATACATTTATAGGAGGAATCATAATGGAAGGAAGTGAATTTGCCTACGGCGAAAGAAATCTTATTCAATGAAGAAAAGGCATACCGAGGAGGGGTCATATATCGAGGAGCAATCCCAAACAGAGGAGGGATTATTTATCAAGGAAGGAGTCCAGATTGATGAAAAATAACGTAGGAGCAACAGCATATCAGAGAGGAATCCCATATTGAGGAGCAACCACAAATAGAGGAGTGAGTGCATGCCAAGAGCGATTCACAAATTGGAGTGATCTCTCAGGAACTCTAGATTTGGGGTCCATCGGGTGGTTGGCAGGTCTGGCGACCAGGGGGTCATAGGGTAAAGGATGTCTGGCCAACATAGCTGTGAAGAACATGGGTCGGATTCAATGTCCAAAAACATATGCTCCTTTGCCTCGATGGGGGTGGGGTGCATGGTGTGACATAGTGCATGATATAATAGTGGCGTGGCTCCGCGCGTGTGTGTCCCACAGGCGACCATCTTGTTTTATTTTTTAAGAATTTCATTTACCAATGGGGGCTTATTATTAGCTTTGCAGATTTCTCTTTGAGGCAGTAGAGGTTTCCTTGGGGAACTGGATTTGTTTCACCATCTTATGTGGAATACCTTTATTCTTCCAACCAAAACTATTGTGTAGTGCAGGGGGACGTTGTGTTGGCACTTTCAATGTTGCATGACAGGATAGTGTTTGAAGGAGTGAGCGCATACGGAGGAGGAATAAGAATTGGGAGAGAAATCATGAATCGAGAAGAAATCACACATTGAGGAGGAATCACAAATTGAGGAAGAATCACATATCAAGGAGTGATTGCATATTAATGAGGAATTACAATTAGGAGAGGAATCTCATGTCACAGGGGAATGACATATAGAGGGAGGATAACATAGCAATGAGGGATTACTTACCAAGGATGACTCTCATTTATAGGAGCAATTACTGAGGCACCACAAATATACGAGGGATTACATACGAAGGAGTGATTTAAAATGGAACATGAATTGCATGTTGATAAGGCATGGCACATCGAGGAAGAACTACAAATACATGGGAGCTCTCATACCAAAGAGGGATCCTTTTTGAGGTGGAGTTGCATGTGAGGCAGCTACTGGTTACTCTACCAGGCATTAACTCACATCGGGTGGCCTTACTGGAGGTGTAAGGATGCACTTGGCATGTGACAGAAGGAACAGGATACACGCAAATGTGACCAATAAATGTTGGTTCTCCTGGGTCTGCTCCTGTCATATCATGACCCCTTCGTGACATATCGAGGCAGCACCCTAGTTAAAATGCGCTTGGCTTCTACAAAAGTCTTATGTCTGTTTCAGTACTGATTGGTATTTTCTTAAATGTAAGTTAATGTACCTTTTTCACACCCATCAGTCACTTCCAGTGATGGAATCGGGTTAGATGCCATATGACACCTCTTCCTGTGATGTCATCAGGTGTGTGATGTCACTTCCGCTACCCCTGGCATTTTGGTGAATCGACGTCGCCGTCCAGCTCCCTGGGTTTCTATGAAAGGACCATCGCGGATTCCATGCATGCTGTAACACAGTTCTGTAGCAGGGGTGGGGCCTAACTACACATAGGTGAGGTCACTGACACTAGGCGTATAGGCCCACAGTGACTGACCCAAGAGGGTTAAAGAGGCCTGCAATGTTCCTTCTCCTAGACTGCACAGATAGTGTGTCTGCTGGACAGCACCACACAAGCAAGGCACCCAACGCACTAATAAAGTGAAGACATTTGGTCTTTTTTCTGGTATTGTCATGCAATTTCAGGAAGGTTATGGAATCTGGGATAATCGAAATGGACCCAAAATCACCTTTAATGCTTTTCTAACATGTCTTTTTAAATAATGTAACCTTTTGCCTTGCACTCCTGTTAACATATAATACACAGGATGGGTGAGAGTGTTTACAGCCTTTGACGTGCCAGGCCTCACAGAACCTCTCCTCGGGGAGCTATCCCTGATGGGGAGGCGAGCTGACCCATTAAGCTACAACTTGCACCTTACAATAAATAAAACACGCGGGAAAAGAAAAGGCGCCTTCTCTACTTATGCGGAACCTATGTGTCTGATAATATCCAGGAAATATGAAAGTGACCTTTAAGTCATAAACACACAAACAAGGTAAGATAAGCAACACTCTGAAATGTGTACTGCAAATATGTAGGTACTAGCCACACAGTTCTGGATGTCTGGAAGTCAAGCCCAATTCCTAAAGTCAAAGAAAACAAACTGCACAAGAAAGAAACGAACCACTATAACTAATCCTATTTCTTTACAATAATTAGGAGAGATCAATTCTAAACTTTGGATGGAACTGGGAGCAAGTGCCTAGGCCAGACCTGTACCAGGAGGCACCAAGCACATGAAGCACGATATGATAGGTTATTTATAATGTGCTTAATACCCAGAGGTCTCTAAGCGCGGACCCGGGGTTCGAGCCTGCGTTGCTCCGTGTCATCTTGCTTCCAGGGCCAGCACGTTGCCCCTGAGCTATCCTCCCTGATGGAATAGGGACCTCAGTGAAGATTCCCTGATGTTAAATCAGTGTCTAGAGCATCCACAGATTCAGCGACCGGTCCCACCCGTACTTGGATGCGTCCAAGCCGACCGCATCGGTGGTTCTGAACACACAGTCTCTGGGTGAGCGCCTTTACATTGTGACCTTCAAGTGACCTACATTGCGCATTTCAAGATTTGTTGTTCCATCGATGTGGACGTTTGTTGATATGTTGCTCCTGCAGGCATGTGGTTGCCAGGAACCTTTGATAGGTGGTACCTCCAGAAACACCCAATGCCCAGTTCCGCAGTGGACTTGTCTTCATAGAGAGCTAGGAAAGAAAATAAATGCTGCGGCAGGGAGAAGTTTTTGCGGTCCCACAATGTGGCTGATAAAAGCCCCCCCCCACCTTCCTGTAAAATGGCTGCCACTTATCAAGGTCAGGAGGAATTCCACCTGATGCAGACCTGCATTGTCTTAAGGGAAGTGCAAAACAGGTGAGCAGGCCTTCAGTTGGGGGGGTACCAAGCCATGCCTTCTGTATCCCCTGAGCCCAGAGCCAGCGTGGAAGATTAGTGGATGAGTGGATCCGTGTGCAGATGCCTCTGTGGTGGCAAGTTGCTCAGGGTACAGGAAAGTGCACTGATCTGTTGCCATCCGCAGACCGGTTCTTTGGCCTGAGAGCTGAAGCCTGACCGAGTGCGCGCAGTCAGATAACACACCTCTCCACGCATCACTCTAGCAGCAAGTCCAACTGCCTCTCAAAGAGCCCTTTCCAGAGCCACTGTGGTTCGAGAACAAAGCTCGTTAGAACCATGTCCTGTTGCAGCTCCGAAGAACCCTTTCGAGGCCCACTTGGGTATGATTATAAAGCACGCTTCCAGGAACCTCACCATGGAACAAAACCCAGCTGCCTCGTGGGGAACCCTTTCCAGACCCACTGTGGTGTGAGAAGAAAGCACATCTCCAAACGCCATTATCTAGAACCATGTCCTGTTGCAGCTCCGAAGAACCCTTTCGAGGCCCACTTGGGTGTGATCATAAAGCACGCTTCCAGAGACATCTGCATGGAACGAAGCCCTGCGTGGAGAACCCTTTCCAGGTGCGCTGTGGGGTGATTACAAAGCACACCTCCAGATCCCTTTCTCGGGAAGCATACCCTACCTCCTCTCCGAAAGGACCTTTCCAGGTCCACTTGAGTATGATTACAAAGCACACCTCCAGTTGGCTTTCTGGAACCACTTCCTGCTGCCTCTGTGCAATCTTCCCCAGGTCCACTGTGGAGTGATTACAAAGCACACCTCTGGACATATAACTCTCTAGAAGTAGTCCCTTCTCCCTCTCTGAAGAGCTCTTTGCTTGTCCACTTGAGTGTGGTTGCAAAGCAGAGCTCAGCACGCCTCTCTCTAGAACTCAGCCCTGATGCCTCACTGAGGAACCTGTTCCTGGTCCACTCTGTGATTACAAAGCACACCTCTAGGCGCCCTTCTCTGAAGAGCTCCTTTCAGGTCCACTGTGTCCGTGATTAAAAAGCACACTTCAGAACGCCTATCTCTAGAAGCATCCCGTGATTGGCTAGAGTGCTGCTGCATTGCGTTTTGCATGTTTGACCTCTGTAAGACCCTGCGATGTGCAATGTACTGAGATTTTGACGTCTGCGTTTCATAAATATATTTTGTGTAGTTGAATCACAACTAGAGGAGAGTTGGCACATCTAAGGGATTAGGAAGAATGCAGAATCTCATTTTCAGGAGGAAGCACAACTCACACCAATACCTTCAGAACGAGGAGCACTAAATCTTGAGTTGTCAAAGACTGCTTCTTGAGTTCATCTCCACAGACGTCCGTGACGGTCCTTCTGGGCTCCCTGCCCTCATTGTGCGCCCACCCTTGCGTACACACTGGGAACCTTTCCTGTGAACCCTGGAATGGTCCCTGACACATCCGCACCACTGGCTTGGTGGTGTGTAGAAACTACTAGAAGGCCACACCCTTGCTCAGAATGCATTACTCTAGAGTGCTCGCTGAATCTGGTCAATGTTTACCGTGTGTCTGCACAAGGATGGCGTGCAAGGCCTGGCGTTTTCACGAGTAGTAGCAGTGAACATGATAAAAAAAACTCAAGGAAGAGCTAGAGAAAAAAAAAAAACAGCGCGAGGGGAGAGGGCAAGGGCTCCCCCAATTACAATCACCCTTCTGTCAAAAGTGAAAACCATTCGTTTGTTTGAGGGATATTGTCTCTTGAATGGTTTTAGTGTATTATTCACATGCAATTAATATGCAGAGGAACATGTAGAGACGTGTGATTATGCATTGCTTGTGCACCTAGTGTATTAGTACAATTGTTAACAAAGAAATATATTTTGTAGTGCAAACAGGTATACAAATATTTGTTGAAAAATATGTGTCTATTTTTTTGTGCAATGAACATGTGATGTTTGAGATACCTGGCTTACTTACTTTTGAGATACACCAATTGGGTATAATGAGTGAATCAATGAGCATTTAATAAGGCCTAGCTTTTAAATTAATTAAATTATTGAAGCATTTTTTTTAAAAATCCCCGTCCTTTCAAATATTTGAGAGCAAAGGCCATGAGCTAAATGTGGAATGCTGCAACCTGTCAAATGCAGGGGCAGCAAAGTACAGTATAAGTACCGTGTATGAATGGGTGTTACCTTTCATCGTTCCTTTGGAAGTACGCCGGGTATCGGCACGGCGCCGGCTGTTGCCTTATGCCAGGCCATCACCTGCAGTACAATCGCTGTAGGAGATGCTTAACTTCTAATCTTGTAATGAATGCTTCTACTTGTGAGTTGTTGCAGAGATCTAAAATACTTCCAAAACCTAAGCATCCACCTCCCTGCATCAAGCGCGGTGCCCCTCAACTCTTACCCATATCATTATCCCTGATCACCTTGATCCACACCACAAGGCGCACAGCCACGGGGTCTTCTTTGAGAGTGACCTCAAGCTCCAGCTTGGCTGCCAGGATTACATTTCAAAACATATTTTAAATGGGGAAAAACCTGAGAAACTAGTGTTGATTCAACGTCTTTCTTTATTTTTCTTATAGGTTTGGAAAGGAAGAATGCCGATAGGATCTGGGGAAAACACAGAGTGGAAAACTGTCATAGCAGTGCGGAAAGGAAGGAGGAACTTATCTGGTGCAGGGGCCGAACCTAAGAGGACCTACATCCTTAGTCCAAGATCTCCAGATCATCGTAGCCTGGAAGTGTCCTTCTCTTGGCCATGCTGCTTTCTAGGCTCTCAGTCTTGTGTTCCTTAGGTGTTCCACTGCCTCGGAGTCTGTTGTTGAAGTTCCTGCACTCTCTCCTGCCTGGGCAGCAGTTTCCGTTCTCCCCCCACCTGTGTAACATCGAGGCTGCAGTTGGTGTTTTGCCCACCAGCCACATGCCAGTTGTGCTCACTACTGACTCTTGTCTGGCTTCTTAAGATGCCCAACGTTTGCCTGGCTCTAGCCTCTGGAGGGAAGCCATGCTTGGCTGGAGTGCCCTCTCTCTCTCCCTCTCTCTCTGCCTCTCTCTCTGTGTTGCTTTCTCTCTTCCGGTCTAGACGGATTTGGGAGGATTCCTCTGTATACCACCTCCAGTGGTGGGACCAGAGGGCAGGTGTCGCCCACTCTCTTCCTGAGCCTTCCTTCCCCTTTACAACACTCAGAAAAGTTCTGATGTTTGATACTAGCATTCTCTATTCCTCCATGAGACTCCCCCACATCTTGCCATCCACTCCATGCTGATTGCTGTCCGTTTAAAATCAATCTTGTTTTTCTCCAATTCCTCCTCCTGGTCCATAAATCTATCCACCCGATTCACCCATTCTGGCTAACTCCATCTCTTGTAACTCCCCCTCCTCCACTCTACATGTCCAAGCACTGCTCAAGCTCCCTATATTTCAGGCGTCCCCTCCTAGATTCGCAAGTGACGCCATCATCTGCCCCCCCACCCCCACTGCTTCCTTTGTATAGCTCTGCAAATATGACAATGAAGGGACAACACATATCCATTGGTCGGTCACGTCTCAACTCAGTGGCCTCATGTGTCTGCTCCCTGGACGGGTCTTCCCATACAGACCACTCTTACGCAGACCAATGAGGAGCACCCACCTATGGGGACGCTCCGCTCTATACTGTTTCTATTTCAACGCGTTTCTTCTAGAATGATGAGTGCGTTTCAAGGAGGGATTATAGATGCTGGTTTCGTTTCAGTAGAAGAGTTTGGGAATGAGAATCGAAAGAGCGTGATTAAACTCTAGTAACCGATCTGCTCACAAAGTAAGACGGCGGCCACAGTCAGAGGCTTTGCTATGGGGGGGGTCTAAGGAGGCTATAGTCCCGGGTCTTTTGGCTGTAGCTCCAGATAGAAGCACAAGGGGGTACAACCAAAAGGCTAGCTAGCCCAGAGTTACGACATTAGTGCAGCCCCAGATCTTTTCCAGACCTAGCAACACCCCTGGCCACTGTTCATTTGGGATACTTCTTAGGATAGCAGCCCCCAGGCAATTAGGTTCCAGGGAGTGTCCAAGGTGAGATGCTGCCGAAAAGCTATTAAAAAGCACTGCCATGTGTATCATCAGGTGAGTACGTCTACAGCGATTTCTCAAGACATTGGGGCTCATTTTAAGTAACCCAGTCCGGAAGAAATGCTGGAATAAATGCCAGTAATTCCAGCGCCAGCATTTTTTCCAGACCAGGGAACACACGTTTGCTGGTGGGGGCAGTGATCTACCGGCGGGCCTGACATGCTGGGAGTTCAGGCACAGACCGGCAAATAAATGCTGGAATCATTGGCACCGGTAACAACGGTACTACGAGAATCCATGGAATGGGAACTTACCGGTGTACCCGCCGCCCGTAATATCCCGGTAATACCAGGATATCGGGTGGCCGAAACGGTAAAGCTGTTGTGCCGGTATACTGCAGGAATTACCAGCGGGATAGCAGCAAAAATGTAATGAGGGTCATTATATGGGGCAATGGTCATAATGAATGACCACTGCTTTTTAACCCCCACAGCACAGGTTCTATTCCCACCTGCTCTTCCCTAACGTGTTGTTCCAGGGTGCTGCCGCAGACACTGTGTTCAGAAGTCAGGGAGGCTGGCAGGGCTTGGGTGTCAGGCACACAAGGTGTTCCTTGTGGGCACCCCTGTGAAGAATCAGGATCTGGCAAAGCACACCCCGCAGACAAGACTCAGGCATTGCCACCACAGCTCTCGCTGTGGGAGAACTACAAAGTGCTCTGCTGAGAACAATAACACCCAGTGGAACCAGTTAGGACCTAAAAGAAGTGTATCTGACGGCTCTGCACATTTACACTTGAGTTCTCTGATTTTTTCTCTCGATTCAAAGAGCTGCAGCTTTATTAAATTCAAGCTAGCAAAGAAAAACATGTTCTTGGACGTAAATAATAGGAATGTATGAGCGCTGAGGCCATTGGCTCCGATCCTTTCGCTTTTCCAATCACAGGTCACAGTAAGAGGTAAGGCAGCTGAGACATCACACTCGACACACCAAAGATGCCAGTTTCATGACAGGTCATCTGGGAATACTGATTTTGGGCGGGTCCTCTGGTATCGCCATCAGGATGCATGCGACACAAGGGGGCGGGTCATAAAGACTATTTTGGCTGCTGCTATTTCTTTTGTCTGGAGGAAAGTTGGGAGAATGTACACACTGTGCAAAGAAGTACATAGCATCCATGGTTTAAGGCTTTTATTTTGGGTATTTTCTTTTGCAGGGGTCCGCTCACATTCAACCCATATAATCCTTATAATCCTTTAATCACTACCCCGTACCCTAGGTGGGGGCCATGAGTGTGATTGTAGGATGACAAGGCTGTTTGTCCCCCACCTAACTTTGGTGGCACACCATTTTGTCCCCCTCCTTTGGCCGGGGCCCCTTTCCTTTAGATGTCATGTCCCTCGCCCCCCAACATTTTCAGCAAAATTACTCCAGTGGTGAGGGCACAAATTGCAAACCTGCGGCCAGTCTTACGCGCTGGGAAACCACCACAGCTATAACCTGTGCAGTAAAAAAGACTGTACACACTGACAAGTAGTAGTAGCGGCGCGGGCGACCGTCCCTGCTTCTCCCGCTCTTTCTCTCCCTTCCTTGCTCGCACTGTGAACGAGGGAGAGAAAGAGGAGAGAGGAACAGGAAAGACAAGTGCCGTGCAACGCAGACAGAGAGAAAGGGCGAGGGGAAGAAAGGGGAACGAAGAAACAAACGAGAAGAGAAAAGCAGAATGAAAGGACAGGCTGCCACCAGCTGAGGGCGATCGGGTGAGTTCGTGGTCTAGGCGCTGTGCACACATTAAGAAAATGACCCTTTTTGGCTATTGATTAACCATCACCGCCAGTTCTCACTAAAAAATCGGCACAAACACAGACGAACCATAAGAAAGGTGCAAAAGACAGGCTCAGCACCTGTACGCCTGTCCTAACAGCTATACTTTACACCCCACAGGTAGTTTCAATGTTTTCTGGATGAGATGGGGGTACCATTCCCTCCTTCCCATTCCTCTCTGATGTTAAAAAACCACTTGCTTTCTTTCATGCCAGCGTGGAGTGTTATTGCTGGCCAATCACCAATGGATTCCTACGGAGTCCATTGTAAATGATGCCAGCCACGTGTAAACGGCAGGTGGCATATACACTTTCTCCAATAGGAAGTGCAAAAAGAAAGAGTAAGGGGGATTGCACGTGTTTACGCTCCATCTGCACACGTGTTTCTCTCGCATACTCTCCGGCCTAACTCTCCGCACCCACACCCTGCATGCACTCCTCTAAGACGCATTGCACAGCACCCCTGCCAGTAGAGTGCAGCTGTCCCCCGTGATAACAGTGCAGTCTAACAGCACACATAGGGCCTGATTCATAGAGAGTTTTCCAATGGTATCGCACCATTGGAAAAGGTTTCCGTGATCCAGGCCCATAAGGTGTCCCTCGCATACTCCTCAGAGTACCTCTCAGGAAACATGCCTGCTCGCATCGGGTGACTAGCGGAGACCTGCCCACCCCTACCTACCTTCGTATTGGCTAAAATCCACGCACTTCCATTCTATAACTCTCTGACGAACTTCCCATAGCTGGATTCTGTCCCCCAAGGGCGTTCACCCTGCAGCGCTTAGGAACCATACCAATGGTGAAAGGCGCTATGCAAATGACAATTACATTACATTGTATCTTTTTGCACTTCGTGGTGCAAATGACATAGCATGCACAGAGGAGACCTGTTTACTTATAGGTGCAAACCTAGTGGGTCACCTCCGTGCAATTGACACATTAAAAAAAACAACGATCTCTTTGGGATCCTGATCAACGCTAATCTGTAGAAAAGGTGTGCGGGACACAAGGGTGATGATGCCTGTGCAGTTTATGTCCATATTGCCTCAGTCTCCCAAATCCACATGTAACATGCACATTACATTACATCTTCACACCAGATAGAGGAAAGAGCTGAACTCACGGAGGAAGTATTCTGCGGTGTCTGCCTCGTAGTCTGCATCCTCTGGGAAGTGATCGATGGGTTTACAGAGGCCTTTAAAATTCCCTGCAAAAAGAACACATGAAGAGATGTGTGAGTACAATGGCAAACAATGCATGCGTTTAGCAACGTGTCCCCCCTCCTCTTTATTGTTTCCCGTCTTATACGTTGTCCTGCATGTTCGGAGCTCTCAAGCATCCCTTTTCTAGTCATAAGGAAGCCACCCAGGACTTTCTTGGAATTCTGGGACTTGTGTGTTTTTTTTTTTAATGTAGGCTAAGTCACAGAACTCCAAGAAAAAGTAGGACTGCACGGCTTTCTAGTGCATGGCATGTGGAAGATCTCGGCATGCCCCCCTTCCCCGCCTCCTCCAAAATCTCCTCTCCTTTTCTTTGCTTCTGTGTATCTGTTGCCCTCTCCCGCCATTCCCTTGCCTGACCTACCGCCTAACCTCAGTGGCCTCCCACCCGACCAATGGCAACACCGCTGTGCACCTCATCCCGTGTATAGTGGGACCCAGAGCTTCATGCTAGTACCCCTCCCCTATCCCCCATGGACCTGCCAAACCAGGGACAAGCAGAAGATGGCCTAGCACAAGGCACAGCCGCCCACAGGAAGCTCCTCTCTCCCGCCACAGGAAGCTCCTCTCTCCCGCCACAGGAAGCTCCTCTCTCCTGCCACAGGAAGCTCCTCTCTCCTGCATGGCGCACCACCTTTGCAGCCCCCTCAGAATACACACACATTTAAATTATACAAAAGCACACAAACACAATAGCCGACTGCAGCAAATGCAGATTGCCACCATGCCGAGAGGGTATACATCAAAGCCTGCAATGTCTATTTCATCACCTGTGATTGGTTATTTATAACACGCTTAATGCCCAGCAGTTTCTAAGCGCGGACCCGGGGATCGAACCTGTTTGCTCCACATCGTCTTTCTTCCAAGGAGAGTGCGTTGCCCCTGAGCTATCCTCCCTAATGCCCTTACAATGCCTGGGGCACGAATATCGGCCTGTCCATTTTATTATAATACATGAACACCTGCAATATCTGTTTAAAAGTCTGCACACAATTGTCTCATTACAGGTCTAGGCCTGCATTGAGAATGCCATTGCTACTCCTATTGCAGTTGAGCTGTGACGTCACGCCGGCTGCTGCCAGAGTCAGCACTCGGTGTAAAGGCAGCTCTCAGCAGAATTGCACCTGCTACTGAAACACCCAATTGAAGCCATGACAAGATGATCAGGTTCCATTCTTGTGAATTCCTTTCAGACGAAGGCAAATGTATTAGCTGATAAATATGCAGAAATGTGTGCCAGTATACTTCGCTAGTGCGCTGCTGGGCTTTACAGCAGGAGAGCGGGAATCTATTTGCATGACGCCACTTATTCTAAAACACAAAGTCGGACTTTAAATGGTGTTTGTATTAAGGCGCTTGCAATGTTTATTAAGAATAGGTTGCAAATCCTATAATGTGGTGTTTTTACAACTCACCAGAATCTACACATATTTACAATATCAACAACTGCAGTGTTTCTTATATCAGACCAATTAAAAGCCATTAAACGAGCCAATGACTTGACCCTACTTCATAAGGACTGATGCAGCCTCTACTGTACACGCGAAAGCTAGTGCAGGGCACCTCTGACCTCTGTGACCTTGTGAAGGAACTTGGCCTACAGTCTCATTTCTTTATTTGGTGACAGAACTGCTCTGAGATCTGCAATTGCCTTATAATGTACAGTATGGGTACTTTATCCCATAAATTAGAAGTGAGGCTTGGAGCATGTCTCGCATGTAATTAGAAAGTCACTTGGCTAGCTGTCTGCAATTCTTAATTACAATCATATTGTAAGGTCATGATGCATTGTCAAAATATCATTAGCACCCTGATTAGGGGTGCTGACCAATCAGGATGCTCGGAACGCACGCTGTCCCGTACGGTACAAGTCCAGCATTCTAAGCATCCTAAGGAGCCAGCATCTCCTAGTTTCCCATGCTGGTGCGAAGAGTGTGTTTGTTTTGTTTTTCTCATAAGAAAAGAAACGCACCTTTGCTGCATGGCCTGGCGCAGTGCTATCTTCCACAAAGTCCATTTTCGATGTTGATGATGTCAGACATCAACATTGAAAACGGACTTCACGGAGGTAAGATCCTTTTTTAAATTAAAAAATAAAAACGCCATCAGTACCCATGTAGGTATAAAGGTGCTAATGGCGATATTAACCTTTCGTTTCAGAAGACATCACATGTTAACCCTCACTGACTGCTTATGCGAGATGGCTCTGAGTTGCCAAGTATACAGGGGAACAGCAAACAGCCTGAGACCAAAAGAAAGGCAAAGTGGAAAGGAAGCCTGAGGGAGAACAGAGTAAGAATTGGAAAACATTGCTAAAATGGGCAGAGAAGGGGAGAAAACCAAACGCCTGAAAACAAGTTAACTGCATGAGAAATAAAAGACATACCAAGAAAAGAAAAATCAAAGTTTGAAAAGTGAGAGATTACATGGAGATAGCAAGTTGGGGAACAAAGATGATAGAAAATTAAACATGGCAAAAAGAGTACATTACTAGAAAAAGAGAGGCAGAAAGGGGGGGGGGGACCAAAGCAAAAACAACAGAAAACGGAACTGGTGATAAAAGCAAAAATCATAGAGGTGGAGGGTTTCGGATATGTCGAAAAGGATAATGCAAGCCACGGTACAGCTCCTTGAACTTATTAAGGTACCGCCTGAGGGCTTGTGCCTCTTTATGGTCACAAAACTCCTCAGTGACTTATAATACACTTATACTGTAAAGCAGTGGGTCACTTATTCCACAGAGCACAGTCTAGCTGCTTCATAATAATATACCTGTTATAAGACAATGGCATTACTACACAAGTTGCTGCATCGCAATACTTGCTGTCAGAGCGAGCGCACAGTGTCAAAGGCAGCTTCTTGAAATGAAAACCAGTCTTCACTGAGGCAGACCCACATGTAGGGGGGCTGTAGGATAGGTGGGCACGGGGTGTTAGGGTAAGACAACTGCTCAGCATTGCGACCCCTGGAGGTGTAAAGTGGGGTATCCCCCAGAGTCCACCCAGCCTCCCCACTGGCAATCCACAGGGAAGTCTACAACACCCCAATTAGGGAAGCCCTCCCCGAAAGGACCATCAGGATAAGTGTTATATGGATGGCAAGGTAGGGTGCTCCACATTGACGGTGGAAGGGATCAGAAACAGATAACAGTGTGCAGGAGTTTTCTCAGAAGGCACTATCCATGCAACAAGTACACTGTTTTTAGAGAGCACAGTTCTCAAGACTGCTCGCCGAGCAGGTGGCATCTCAGAGGCAGGGGGTTCAGAGGAAGATCACAGAGAGTGAATCAGAGAGGAGCAGGTAGATTCGCGTGCAGGGGAATGAGTGGGCGACATTTACTATCACCTTAGGACTCCATGACGAGGAGAAGCGTGTACCATCAAGTCCGCCTGGCTGCCATGACAATTCCACCTAATCCTATCATGGCGGACAGCACTCTTAAACCCTTCACTTGTAGAGCTCTGATCAATTAAACCTTTAGGGAACATGACCAATCAGGAGAAGTACATCACCTGAGACTCGTCAAATGGAGGGGAGAGCACATGAAGGGGAAGTGGGATCACACTGATGGCCAAACTACTGTTAAGGGGCAGAGGGTCCAGACAATCACTAACATTAAAGAGGCACTTGTGCCTATCGAAGCAATATAGAAGGAGGCCAAAGGAGACCATTAGGAAGGGAGTTAGGCTGGCATTCTGGAGAGGAGGTGTGTTAACAGAGACATTGTCATGAGGAGAGAGGAGCGGGTGGCTGAGACAGTCATCGCAGTCCATGAGCGAGATGAAACAGCAAGAAGCCTGCTGGGGGATTTAGCCCAGAACCTGGCAAGACCCAGAAACAATTAAGAAGGAGGCGTGTAACTAGCCTCTTGCGGCTACAGGCCCTGTGGGGCCCTTGTGATCAGAAGGGCTTGACAAATTGAAGATCGACAGAGTACCTCATGAACAACAAGCACCATGGTAACAAGCGCCATGGTAACAAGCGCCATGGTCAAAGACAAGAAAGAAGTATGCAGGGGCATTTTATAGACTCGGACACTGTCAGTGAACTGAAGCCAGCCAATGGGCAGGGAACTCAAGGTGATTTAAAGTAGGACAGTGAACGTGGACTGAGACGTTATGTCCCCATTGTATAGACTCTCGCACATGATCATTTCAATCCTCCATTCAGGGTCGGATTGGGTCGTCGGCCCATCGGCCCGTGGCCGATGCAAAATCACGGCTGGAGACCTGGGGGCCGGTTCCTGAAGACCATGTGGGCCGGTTTCGGCCCAGGCATGGGCTTCATTGTGAAGCCTTCACACTTCAGGAACCAGCCCCCAGGGCCTCGGCCTCGCCGGACGGATGGATGCAAGTTGCAAAGGATCTGTAAGTAAGCAATTTACAGATCCTTTGCAATTGCAGCCCTGCGCCCGCCGCCGCCAGCCCGCCGCAGATGCAGAGAAAGGTAACACTGAAGTGTTACATTTCTTTGATAAATGCGGCGGGCCGGCGGCCAACTGCCGCGGCCTGGCCGCGACACCCTGGCGCCAGCAGCAGTCAGTGTTACAAAACACTGGGCGGGAGCGGCAATGCTGGGCGGAGCTGCCTCAGCCCGGCCTGCTCCCTCCCAATGTTTTGTATTACACTAGAGCCAGGCTGCAACGTATTGCGTGGGGGGCATATCATTTTTGAAAAATTGCCTGCACGGCACCTTAGGGAGTTTGGGGAGGTCCCACCCTTGGGCTCCTGCCATGCACTGGCCCCGCAGGACACGCTGGGCACAGACTGGTGACACTCTCCCCTGAGAGGAGGGAAGTCCCTTTCTAGCTGGGCAGATGGGGTGGTGGAGGAAGCGGGGGCTTCATTGAAAAGGCGCGCGTTCCCCTCTCATGAAATCACCTCGCCGCCCCGGTGCTGCCTTTATGGTCCAGGTACAGAGCGCACAACCCGAACTCGGAGCAGTGGGGGCGGAGAAGGCAGCGCCAGTCACCTCTCCCTGCTCACCCCTTCATGAAGTTCATGGACGTTTCTCTCTAGGAGCCCGAGAATGGCAGCTCTCAGGATCCCGCTGGTGTGCCTGGTGCTCTTGGCTCTCTCCTCTGGTGGCTTGGGTGCATGTACGGTGTTCAGGGATGGTCCGGGGTGGGCCACCGCCCCCAGTCAGCCCAGGAGGGCACAGAGCAGCACTCAGGCAGCAACCAGCCACCCAGGCCAGCCTGCCGGCACAGAGGTGAGGGACCCATCATCAACCCCACAGCCCAACACCACCACCCCATAGGCCAGTGCCACAGGCTGCCTGCCTGCTGCTACTGACAGCGGAGAGAGATGCAGACGGCCCTGCTGAGAGGAGGTGAGATCATACTAGTAACCATTCCAGTCTTGCTTGTGTGATGACAATGTGCTGCCAGAGGAGGGTACTCCCCGTCCACAATGACTAAGTTTGAGGATGTGTGCAGCTCTTGATTTCCACATGACAATAAGTGCTTGCCATGCATGCATATTTAACAGCTAAGAAATGTTGTGCTCCAAATGTAAGCATTTCAAGTATGATATTTGATTTGTTACCAGTCCATGTAATGCAGCTGGGGCTAGATTTGTCAAAGTGGTTTGAGGTAAAGATTTTGCCGCACTTGGAAAGCACGCAGCAACATTTGCCTGCCAAAAAAAGATGTTTTCAGAGGCTGTGAGTGTGAACTAATTTCTAGAAAATGCTTTGGGTCATTGGCTGTCCGGCCTGTCCCATAAAAGGCCAACACTGAAAGGGCCACCACGGTCATTCATGTTTGTTGTTCGACGGGGTGGATGTGCACCGCAGCACAAAGGCGGCCTGTTGGATGGAGGGAAGGGACCTGCGCTCTAGTGCAAGTGTAACATTAGGAGACACTCCTCCTTACATCCTTCACTGGGGGTTGGATGTGTTCGAAGGTGCCTTACATTGTTATTTTTTGCAACACCCTGGCAGCTCTGCCTTCTTCGGTGTTTGTTCGCTCGCCGGGGTGGTCGGTCAGTGGGTCACCCAAAAGCGTGATTTATTGGCTCCTGAGTTCTCATCCTTTCTCCTTCCTGTTGCTTACACAGGCGCGCTCCAGTTTCCTGGTCTTTACATCCACTTAACACTATAACGACAAGCCGCAGAGAGGTGTTGCTAAATGCATCAATGAGGGCACATGTGTTCAACAGATCTTCATGTATGTGGTATCTCTCTCTTGTGATTAGTAAACACGCTCCAGTATAAATGGGCCCAAGCAAGAAACATTCCTTCGAAAAACGGCTCACATTTTTGCAAAAAACATGCATTTCCCATAATATTTTAGCGAATGTAAATGATAACTGATGACTTACAGTAGTAATACACCGTACGGACTACATGAGAAATATTTGACAATAGCACATCAAGTGGCCATTGACTAGTCTTCATTTGTCCACAATGAATGAATGCTTTGTTGTAATGTGTCTATATTTCCCATCTCTGGCATACTGTTCAGGATGTTTGTTTGCATGTATGAGGTAATGAGTGATCAGAGTATGGGATGTCCTGTGAGTGTGCTGCTTTGCCTATTTTGCCAACCTCTGATCTGAAGCCTGAAAAGTAGATGCACGCAGGCTCGAAATGCAGCCATATTTGCACCAGACCTGCAGATGAACTTAACTGGTCTGCTGTTAAATCTCAGTTACCAGTTTAATGGTATCCACCAAATAATAATTGCTCATTTTTCTATATCCGATATGATAGCTCAGTGGGTTGAGCGCTCGCTACTGCGATGTGTGTGTGATCTGCAGGTGTGAATCCCAGCAAGGCCATCTTAGCCTTTAATCCTTCTTAGGTCGATAAATGAGTACCAACACAGGTTGGGTGATATTGTATGCAAATTTGTTCTATAAAAAAGAGCTTAAGCGTAAGTGCTATACAATAACATATTATCATTTGGCCTTGGACGTCTGCTTGCATTCACAGTAATGTGACAATATGGATCTATACACACAGATATTAATGATACATATCGTGATCCATTCTTGTATGCAAAGTTACGATATTTTATGAGCTGTGATGTAATGTGGGAAAATCATGAACTCATAAGTAGCATTTTCTGTAAAGTCGTGAATTGACACGATTCACAGATGATGGTTTGAGGGCCACTTTTTTTGAGGCGAGGGGTGGGCCACTTTTGTGAGGCGAGGGCCACTTTTTTTTCAGTGTCCGGGCCTATTTCTTGTCCCAGTCCGACCCTGCCTCCATTCTGACATTCTTAGCCATAGATACTCTTGTGTTTTAGACACCTTCCAATAGACCTTATCTGAGTTCTACCAACCTACATCCTTAAACCTCATGACCTAGTATTCAGGTAAACACAAGAAAAGGAATTGGGGGTCCTTGCTTGAGAGAATCTAGCTGTGAGGAATTTGAACATCCGCAAGGTGGGTGTGCGCTCACCTGGGCTTTTTTTAAACTTTTAAATTAAATTGAATGATGGTAGAATAACCTCAGGAAAATATGTGGGGCTAATCCGCACACATTTTTCTATGCTCACTGCACGACATACACATAGACCCGTGTACTCTGGGTGGACGCAGCCTACAGGTGCAGTCCCCTCTGTCATATTTAGTTGGGATATGACAGGAGGAGTACACAATGCATCTCCAGAAGGGGGAGGGCCAAACCTTGCCCCTGCCATGGCCAGCCTAATTAAATATCAAAGGCTCCATGGATCTACCCTGTCCTTTTGTTGGGACCTGAGGCAGAAAATCACATACTATTCGGAGAGTAATTCAAACAGGCCCACATGGGGCCTGGCTACCGATGCTAACAAAGGAGACAGGAAACCCCAACAACCTTTCATGTGCACTGTGTCAACCTGAAGCCAGCTCCCGCCCCCAGTATCGATTGACAGTGAAATGTCATGACTGGGACTGTGTCTTTACAGTAGTCATCCCCACAGACTCACCCCATTCAGAAGGTACGAGTATGTAGTTTGATGGAGCCAGAAGGTCTGGTTTCGCCCTAGCTTCAAGGGAGACCTGCCGCTTTAATCAGGAACCACAGAGAGCTCCATTAACCAAAGTGACCCCTTGATCCACAACAGACAGGAAGATAAGTGTGACTTAGTATTACATGTTTCACCCCTTCACCTTTTCTGTTGCAAAGCACTCTCATTATGACCTCACGCATAAAGGAGTTTGCTGTATTGCGCATTAGATTAAATCGCTATATAAAAAACAAATTATTATTATTACATTATTATTATAATTGGTTCATTAAGGTAGGCTTACCCTACACCAATCCCTGTGATCCATTTGGCTTTAAAAGAGGGCCGAGCCCTTATTTTGGCAGATCATCTGAAGGCTTCACCAGCAGCAGAAAGAAGAATTCATCATTGAACCCTAGCTGAAGGTACAGTCTGCCTTCCATCTTCCACCAGTGTAGCAAGGCCAGGACCTCCAAGAGGGAAGCATGACCCCTCTCCTAAACATCTCCCAGGGAACAGAGGGAGATACCGAATCCAAGGGACCCTGCAGCAGCTCTAGAACCCAGCCAGCACACAGTGTGCCCTGCTAGGCTCTGCGGCACACTTCCTAGGTGGGAAGTTCCTGAGAGTCTCTGAACCTGAAACCAAGCACAATGCAGCTACCTGCAACACACTTCTCAGCTTTGGGCCGTCCATCTTAAAGGACGACACAAGCCCAGTGAAGAAGCTGGGAGAAGTGCTGTGATGTCTGCCTTAAAGGACATTTTCAAGACAGTCGAGCCCCTCAAGCTGCAATCAACTTCATTGCTGATAGTTGTTTTGCGGCAGTCACTAAAGCCATCTGAGACGCCTTGACCAGTGCTTCAGAACTGCCAACCAGCATTGAGACAATTATTCCTGAACAGAAGCCACTGTGTAGGCCAACCAGCCTTAGTCCATCCAGTCTTGCTCAGTGAACTGCCTGCTGACTCATAACTGCAATCTTGAACTCTGTTGCAGAAGCTGCAAAACACCCTTAAACCAACCTGGCCCTGTTGTGCACCAAGAACATCTCCAGCACAAGGAACATTGTGGTTGTGTCTCCCTGGTCCTTCTCCATAGGCCCCTAGTCACAATTTATGACCTACGGTCCCTTTGTGTTGAAACCAAGTATCCTTGAAATGTTACCATTATTTACTATACCAACTACCCTCCTGGCGGTATTGTGAGAAACCTGAAGGTGTCTCATCTGCTAGCTTCTGGGGATATGTCATCCAGCTGGCCAGGACACAGCCATCACTTTTGGATCCAGTTCCTGGGGGGTGAACCAGTGTGAAAGGATCACCTGGGTGAGAGGATCACCTGGGTGAGAGGTCTTCGGGGAGTGGAAGTGGGACACCGGAGGGCGAGACGTGGTATCCCCTTCCCTGTAAATCATTACCCCATCCTACCAGGTAGGATACTTAGGAACTAATCCCCTGCCCCCCTTTCACAACACAAACACTTTCTCATGGACAGCTCGCTATGAAAGAAAACGGACTGACAGTCGAGCTGTATACCTGACATGTCCCAATACAAGGGTCAGGCAGGGCCAGGCAATTACTGACCATCACGCATACCTAACTTCCATTACACTTCCCCATACGGTCCAAAGGTGGAGCACGACAGCACAATCTGAGCAAGGCAAAGCACATGAGGAAACACCAGTGCCAAGATGGGAGTTTAATACGAGGAGAAAGACGGCGAAACAGAAGGGGATCACAAGGAGGGAAGTGCCCTTGACCTTTTCAACAAGGAACTGTTATTTCACAAATCCTCGAGAATATAAAGCATAAGACCAGGAAAGGAGGCTGAAGAATCTTGCATTGTGTGTTGGAGGTACCCGGGGCCGCCCCACATCGATAATCAAGGCGGGGAGAATCGCATGATGCTGTGGTACTGTTCTTGGCTCCTACATCAAAGCAGCGCCAGTAAAATCAACACAGCTGGTGAGTTGGGGAGGCCGATACCAGACCGGTCTGTGTTGAAGCTAAGGTTGTGTGATGCTGGAAATGCATCGGAGGGATAGGGCCTCCATATCCTTGTCCTTTACTGCTTTTTATCGTGTGTTCTGTCGTGTTTTCCGCACAGGAGTTCATGTTGTACTCCTGGCGGTGTAGCTCTCTCTCTTTTGGTTTGGTGAACAAACCCATGGGATACCCTTATGGCACCCATGGGTAAGGGTGCAACCCTGTGCCCCTAGTGTATGTTTTTGGGCACCTGTGTGTGACCCACAGAGCAGGGTACAGGCTGGTGGCAGCTCTGTGCTGAAATGACTGGTGCCCTGAGCGCCCTCCATTTTGGGATGCCCTGGCCCTGTCATTGGAATCGGTAGATTCCGGATGGAGACAAAATGGCCCCCATGTCCTCTTGCCTTCCATCACCTGTTACCTTGATCTTCCCGAAGTCCTGGGAAGCCCTGCCTCTGTCCCTTCCCCCTGACTGGCTGTTGGGTGGAAGTTCCGTATATGGTAGTGTGGGAAAGTGTCGACCAGACTGGCTGGAGCCTTCTCAAAGACCGTATGTTGTGGGTACGCCTGTGGGTGGGACCTGGGTGAATGGAGTGTGTGACGAATATACATTCTATGTTGTGGCTGTCTAGTATCTGGTGGTTGACACAATGGTTGAGACAGCCCTGCCCGAAACCGGTATGAATGCTGCTTGAAGTGTTGAATGGCTTCGCACTTGTCCCAATACAAATAACTTGTTGTGAGTGTCTGGAGAGAAGTTTATGGCCTGAATGCCCCGTGTGCCTGATTGGCTGCCTGCCTGCATGAATGACCGTAGTTGTGATTGGATGCTTGAGTGTGACCCAGCGAAATGAATGGGTGATCAACAGTATATCTGGGGACCTCTCACTGCTAGGAATTGTGTTCAGAAGCTGAAGTCCACTACGATGAGTAACTGGAGTAACTGAAGCTTGATCTTGAAACCCTGCTGGACGAGAAGAATTGCTGTTCCTCTCCTTCGCAATCTGAAAGCTGCTGTGCTTCAAGAACTGACCCAGAGAGGACCTGGTAAGGCGCCCTCTTCCCGAGCTACGAGGGACCATTGTGCACAGCTGATCTTTGCCTAAGCTCCCTGGTAGACAGACCTTCGACAGGCTGCTGACCCGATACGAGGATTGCTGCGGAACTCCAAGGAGAAGTGCCCGGACTGTTTTCCGCCACTGCCGACGACCGCCGTCGCCGACTGGAACCGCCGTGCTCCCGTTGCCTAAGAACTTCATTGATCCAAGGATGCTCTCGTCCGCATCGTCGCTGCTGTATCCTGCTGGAGAAGATCTGACCGTCGACGCGCCAAGGAGCATTCACCGGTGGGTTTCCCGCCACCCAAAGACCACAGAAACGCCGACGACTCGATGCCCTTGCTGAGCCACAGTTCTTCAACTCTTTGCGGTCCAGAACTATCGACACCGAGGTGCCCCGCACGCCTCTTCCTGGCAGGACGTTTACGCTTCCCCGTCAACGAACACCGCTAGGAACGACGCGGCCACTTCACCGTTGTAGCTCGACCTGTTCTCCGTCGGACATTCGACGACCCGTGACTCCTGCCTGAAAGGGAGGACACTCAAGAAGGGCCGTCGATTCCCCGACGCGGAACTCTACAACGCCAAGGTACTTTGGGGTTGCAGAACTATTGGAAAGTCTAGTGTGAACAATATATGGACTAGGCTTGTATCTTTCTTCTACAGGTTGCCCAGCTGGGGGGATCTCCACACAGAACTGTGGTTAATCGTAGTGACCAGTACTCTGCCAATTGTTCAACCATCTTGCTTTCCTTCCTCTCTCTCCTGCTGGTTTCCTCTTTATTCTGATCTGTGTGTCATTCTGACCGTATGCACTTTAATGAGATCTAATACCGTTAGTGGTACCACTTTAGAAACTGTGTATATTTACCATTGCTGATTTTCGGAGTACAAAGTGAGTTATCGTGATATTTTGTATACCTTTGAACATTAATTATATAAAGACTGTGTTGTAACCGATAGAGTGTGTGGACCTTCCTTTGTGGGTGCTTGGGGACTACACTATACTTAAGAACCAGCTCGTATCACCTCCTGAGAAGCTAGGCCTTGATTGCTCAACCACGTACCAATAATAGAGAATCTTGGCACTGGTCTCTGTGCCTCCCCTCTACAATATAGAGAGCGGAAGTGCAGACCCCCCCACTCTGGTCTTTACAGGTTGCAAGCAGCAACATTGTATGGTGAGCGCTGTAACGAACAGTGTATGAAACGCATGTGATAACCAACATGGACTTGAAGGTACTGACCTCACAGCCTGCCCTCAAACAAACTTCTGTAAGACATTATTTCACCGTACTGATGATTAATATTGGTTTAATTCAGTAATTTGGAAAAAAAGTAAAAAGGAATCTTAAGGCAACACAAATAAGTATATTCCTTTTTGGTAATCAAACATATATATGGGGTAAGATACACATTTGATAGTGTTAGTACCACATATAAATCAATCATGAAACAAAAAAGTAGTTCTGATCACATCCATATACAACAGTATTAAGTTCATACTTCTTATAGTTTGTGAATAAACAACGACACGCCAACACATGTTTCAACCTAGCAAGGTCGTCCTCAGGGCGTAAAAAGACTAAATACAATCAACAAATGCACTTTGAATTGTGTATGTGTTACTTTTTAACAGCTCCTGTAACAGAAGAAGGAAAGGAGAACAAATACAATAAGAGGGAGAGAAAACAAAACAAAAAGAAACAAAGTCAAATGGATATGGACTTTGAAATCAATGTACTTAACCTGTATATGCACATCTTAGAAAAAGATGCTGGCTTGGCCTAATTAAACTACGTAATGGCGTACACTGTACATAATACTTTGTCAACTCTTACTTCTACTGAGTCTTAAAAATCTTGAAGATTGAGTTATTCTCATCTACTAAGGTTAGTGAATTACTCACTCAGAGCACAACAAGATTTGGTTATGTGCAAGGGTAAAAGAAACAATAATTACCTCTAATTTTGGTAACTGTGAAGATATCGTATTGCTGGTGTTTAGAGAGTAACGTTGCTTGTGCACCTACTGGATTTTTGGCCTTTTGGTCCTGGCTGATAAAAGTACTGTTGCTAGTTAGCTGCAGTGAAATAAGCACATAGATATGTGATTGCTACAATGAGTTTAACATCTCTCATAAATGAGCGTATTATATACAAATGACTAAAGTAATCTATTGTTGCTCTACAAGTGTCTTGTGATTAGGTTCCCTGTAACACGTTAGCCGATCTATACAGAATGTAGCAGACGCCTTTAGTATGCAGCGAGCTGTGCGAGTTTCCTCATGTAAGTATCGACGTATTCTAGAAGATATAAATAGAAAGAAGGGTGGGATAATCGAATCCACGTTATGAGTAGCCTGCGCTGTGTCTTAGTATTGTTGAATGATTTTAGAATGAACTGTGATCGTTACTGTGTATAGCCTGAGTTTACCGGCAAGAACCTTGATGTGAAGCGCACAATGGCAAACGCCGTCGGGCACCGCAAACGCATCGGCCGGTTGAGCCGGTTGCTATGTCACCCATGGTTGACTTTTGGTCATGTGATGCATCACGTGTCACCGGTTGCTAGGGAACCAGTAGCATTTCCGGAAATAGCGAACGGGCGAAATTAAAGTCGAATTGGCGCCTCGCAATAAATATACAAGGTATATTCAAAGTCTATACTTAATGTACCTAATAATATGCTAAACTTATACCTTCAAAATGGTTTGAGGTGTGATATTTATCTCGGCACGCGACTTCTGGGTCCTGGTAGCCTCGCAGATTACAAGGTGTTTGCTGATAATATGCGTTGGAGTAATGGTGTCGCCACATGCAATATATACATTTGATGTATATAAGTTAGATTGTTTAAGAGACCTACATGTTTGGCTGATGTATTATAGAATAACTGTGGCTAGCTGAGCATTTTTCGGCATACCCTTGCTCCAAATAAACAAATGTGTGGTCTCTGGGTGAGGAGCACTGATATATTGAACTGATCCAAGGTATTGAAGGCACTGGTATCCACATATGGGGGAGCATAAGAGCATGCTGAGACATTTTGCTATACCTATTTTAGTGCAAGTATTTCCATATGATATGGCCCGATCCTTGATATGTGTTCTGGGCCTACTGTAAGTTTGGTATGTATTTGAGAAAAATAACTTGAGTATAGCTGATGATAATAATACTCTTACCCACAAACAACAAAAATTATGTCTCTGGGTGAAATCATCAGAAACTTGGTTTCTAAAGTGATATATACAAGGAACACATTTCTCACAGTGTTTACATGGGGAGTCACATCCAGTTACTTGGAGATTCACATGCAGATATCTGTCAATGACATGTGATAACCAACGCAAGTAAAACTGAAGAACAGATGAGTGATTGAACTTTGAAACCAAGATAAGATACCTTTGACAGAGTGGTCTGGCACCGCTTGCATGCTCATTCGAAGGTCTATGTAAGGTATCCAACTGAGAGTTGCCAAAGGTGAAAGAGTGGCAAAGAATTGTGCATTAAAGTGGTCCTGCTGCGGGTCAAGCCAAATCCTGTGCACAATCGAAAGTCTTTGAAATTGATACTGCCAAGAAAGTTGATGACAAAGTAGGTAAAGTTGGTCCAAGCCCGAATGAGGGAGAGGTCAGTTGAAAGCTTAGGGTTAAAACAAGTTTGTGTTAGAGTGAATTAAATTGGTCTGAGCCTGGCGGAGGGAAACTTATTGAGCATTGTGTTAAAACAGATCCAAGCCCGGATAAGGGGGATCCTTGGTGAACCGTGAATCACCCAAGAGATTGCATACATGAAAATACTACGAGCATTGTGTTAAAGAGGATCTTAGCCTTGCTGAGGGGGACCCGAGGTGAATAGTGAATCACTGGAGAAAATGAGTATGCGTGAAATCCTGAGAGGAAAATCAAATAAATAAATACCCTCAATTCTTGCTCTGCTGTCAAATACTCCTCTGACATCTATCACCTCCTTGAAGACTTTGACCTTGACGTCATAGCTCTCACTGAGATGTGGTTCAATGCCAGCTCTTTCACTGCTTTTGACACTCTCCTTCATGAGGTCTACAAGATCCCCTCCAAGTCCAGGTCTAACCGGTCTGAAGGTGGAGTGGCTCTTGTCTTCCCTGAATGGACCCTGTTTCCATTATACCCACTCAATCCTACTCTTCTTTTGAATGTCTCGTCTGTAAACTTTGCATCTCTCCTACCCTCTCGCTCACACTTGCTACCATCTACAGGACCCTTGGGCCGATCTCCCTGTTCCTTTCAGAGTGGGCCCAGTTCTCTTCTGACCTCTACCTCTAAGCTTCTCCTCCTCGAAGACTTCAATAATCATCTTGACTCCCCTGATATGGACACTTCACTCTTCCGCAACCTATGTGACTCTCTTTCCCTCACCATTCTTCCCTCTGGTCCAACCCACTCAGCCGGGCATACCCTTGATGCGCTCATCTCAGCTGATATCTCTTTCTCTAATACTCTTAGTACTCCTCTCTCCTGGTCTGACCATGCTCTCCTCTCCTACCATCTGGAGCTCACTGGCTCCCCGGCTGGGCCTCTGACCGCACTGCCAGTCTTCTTCTCTGTCATTCGACCAATGAAGTGAGTGTCAGTAGCTGCTTTTGCCGCTTCCTTCATTCCCCCCACTCCTGCTATTGACTCTCACACTCACTCAGCCCTTGCTAACCTTCACCTCTCCAACACTCTTGACATCCTTGCCCCTGCCATGAGAATCTGCATGAAGCCTGCTTCCAAGTGCAATAGTTGGTATGATTCCGACCGAGCCTCATTGAAATGCAAGTGCAACGTTGCAGAACGGAAGTGGTTGGCTTCTAGCACATCCTCTGACAAACTGACCTGTGGGCTGCTCCAAAGGCAATAAAGACTCATCATCCGCTCCAAGAAGCGGGCCTATATCCAAGTCCACATCTCTGCGCCACAAACTACATGGCAGAACTTTGCAAAATCTGCAAGGATCTTGCCAATCCTACTGCAGTCTCCACTTCTCCTCCTCCTTCTCAGGCCCTCTGCATGGCTTTGACCTCCCATTTCAAAATGAAAACTCAGGCCATCCAGTTCTCTCTCCCCTCTACTCCCCTCCCTCCTCCATCTGCATGCAGGCCGCCCTTGGCCCCGTCTTTCCTTCCCCCCAATCTCCTCCTTCGCACCCATAGCACCGGATGATGTCACCAAGACAGATTTCTCTATGAAAGTCTCCTCCTAACAAGTGCTTCCTTGCTCCTCTAGAACTATCAAGGACAATATTTCTTCACTCGCCCCCACCTTGGCTGAGTTCTGTAACCACTCCTTTGCCACTGGCTCCTTCCCATCACCCCTCAAGCACTCCCTTGTGCACCCTCTTCTAAAAAGCCATCTGCGGACCCTTTGCCCAGGTAATTACCGCCCTATCTCCACCACCCCCTTCTTGGGCAAACTCTTGCAGAAGTTGGTCATCTGTGAGGAATTTGACCATTCACATGGGTAATGTGCGCTCACCTGGGCTTTTTGATTTTTTAAAAATGAACTGAAGGATGTGAGATCAACCTTTGAAAATGTGTGAGGCCATTCTGCACACATTTTCCCTGTTCACTGCATGAAACGCATTGTCATGTGTACTCCGGGAAGACACAGCCTACACGAGCTGTCCTCCCCTGTCATGTTCAGCTGGAATGGGACAGTCATGGGTACATCAAAGCATCTCAAAAGGGGTAAGGCATACCTTCCACTGTCCATGGACAGCCTAATTAAAATAGCAAAGGCCCCATGGATCTGCCTCCCTATTGTCTAGTTTGGCTGGTGGCAGTGCATACTAATGAGAAATAATTGAGGCAAGCCTGTTAAAGAGGCTTGGTTGCAGGACAGACAACAGGAAGGCGGGGCTAACACCTCTTTGATATGCAATGTGTCAACTTGAAGCTAGTTACCACCACTTTGTACGAAGGACAGTGAATGGGATGTTTGGGTCCACTAGTACCCCTGCAGAGCGGACGCAGAGAAGTATGTGATTTAAGGGAGACAGGAAGTCTGCTCTCGTCACAAACTTCAAGGTACATCAGCGCTTTGATCAAGAGCCACAGAGGACTCAGTTGAGCAGAGAGACACTTTGATCTACAACAGACAGTAGGATGGGTGGGACTTAGGAGAACATGGTGTCACCCTCTACCTTTCCTCGTGAAAAGCACTCTGGTCCTGATGTCACACATAACAGAAGATTGTTGGTGGGGACCTCGGCTTGGTTCCTTAAGGTAGGCTTAGCCTGCACCAATCACTGCGGACCATTTGGCTTTAAAAGAGGGCCGAGTCCCTAATTTACCAGATCATCTGAAGGCTTCACCAGAAGCAGGAAAGAAGAACTCAGCATTGCACCATGGCTGAAGGTACAGTCTTCCCTACATCTTCCGCCAGTGAAGGAAGGCCAGGATTTCTAAGAGGGAAGCAAGATCCCTCCACTAAACATCTCCCAGGAAACAGAGGGTGATACCGGACTCAGAGGACCCATTCAACAGCTCCAGAACCGGTACCCAGCCAGCACACGGCGTGCCCTGCTAGGTTCTGCCAGAAAACTTCCCAGGTAGGAAGCACCAGAGTGTCTCTGAACAAAAGACAAGGCTGTTGCCTGCAAACACTCTCCTTAGCTTTGGGTCATCCGCCTTGAAAGGACACCACAAGCCCTGTGATGAAGCTAAGAGGAATGCCACACAAGCATCAACCAGCGTCCATCATTTATGGAATACTTCGAGGCAGTCACTCAAGCCGTCCGAGATGCTGCGACCAGAGTTCCAGATCTGCCAACCAGCACAGAAACAACGATTCTTGACCCTGAGCCACTTTGTAGGCCAGCCTGCAGCCGTCCATCCATCCTCGCTTGCCAAACTGCGTGCAGCCTGATACCCACAGCTGTCTCTGGTCTTGGACTCTGTCGCTGGAGCTGAAAAACATCCTGGAACCGACTAAATGCTGTCGAGCATCAAGAACATCTCAAGCACCAGGTGCATTGTGGTTCTGTCCCCCTGGTCCTTCTTCGAAGGCCTCTAGTGACATTTACGACCCCGTGCTGAAACCAAATAACCTTGAACAGTTAAGACTGATTGTTTTACTAACTACCCTCCTTTCAGTATCCAGAGTGCTTCCCTTTCCTTCATGAAACTGTCTGTCCTCTGTGTTCCTTTACAGGGTGAGCTGTATTGTGTAATGTGCTAGAACTGTCGGTTGTAGTAATAATAAAGTACATACTGTTATACAACCTTGACTGGACAGTCCCTTTTATCATTGGGTAATAATTTGATTTTTGCTGCGTTGCAACTAACAAGCGATTCATGACCTTGCGGAGATAAGCCTGCCATTCCATCCACGTTACCAAAAATTGGACAAGGAGGTTTATAATTTATTTGTGTTTCAATTTGTTCGGATCCCTTCTGGTGTACTACCGGTGTGGGGCTGATGATGGTTTAGAAACCGATATTCATCCCTGGACTACTGGGACTACTGACATCTCCCAACTAATCCATCACAATGAATCTGTTGGCTGTCTCCACGACCACCAGTCTGGCTTCAGAGCAGCCAGAGGCACGGAAGCTGCCTTCCTGAATATCCATGATGACTTGCTATCAAACCTCAACTCTAACTCTCCTTCCATTCTCACCCTTCTCGATCTGTCCTCTGCCTTAGACACGGTCATTCATTCCACCCTCATAAATCCTCTCTGTGATACCCTTGGCATCACAGCCCGGGCACTGGATTGGTTGACCTCTTTCCTTACGAATCGGCCCTCTCAAGTGCCACTTGGCCCTTTTCTCTTCTCTGCCTCACTCTCTACTTGAAGTGTCCCGCAGGTCTCTATCCTCTCGCCACGGCTTTTCAACATTACCTTGCCCCTCTTGCCCACTTGGTCGCCACCTTCTCTCCTCATTCCCAGCGTTATGGGTATGACATACAGCTCTCCTTTAAGCTTCCCTCCTTCTCCACTTCTCCTTCCTCTGACTGTCTGACTGCTATTCAGGCATGGTCCAGTAACACAGAGGTCCTTCTCATTGGGACTCCTGCCCCCCTCCTTCCCTCCTACTATCTGGCTGCCCTCCTTGAGCCCCCTCCCCTCACCCTCGTGTGAGACTAAAAACCTGGGTGTCTTCTTCAACTCCTCTCTCTCCTTCTCACCCCATATCACTGACCTTCCCAAGAAGGCCCACTGTCAGCTTCACCTCTTCAGAGGCATTCTCCCTTTCCTCATCCTCCCCCAAAAACTCAATGTCTCCAGAGCTCTGGTCCTCTCCAGGCTGGATTACTGCAAGAGCCTCTTCCTTAATCTGCCTCTTTCCTCCCTCTGCTCACTTCAACTAATCCAGACTAGGACTGCACTTGCCCACCCCCTGACACCGTCTTCCTCCTTCACTCCTCCCTCTTCCCCCTCTCCCTATCCATCCCTTCAGCCTGATTTGCCCCCTCCCCCTGCATTTCTTGTTACTGCACTTGCACGATCCGAATGTCACAAGGCCGGGTAGGACCGTTATTGTTGTTTTCTCCTCTAGTGTCCATAACCCCCTTTTGCCTTGTGGCACCGGGAAACACTTATTGCTGTATAGGCGCCATACAAATGTTAAATAAATACATACAATAAAATAGTGGAAGATTATGTATTCCTGGAGTCGAGAGTAAGCAGAACAGTCACAGCCGGCAGTGCTGTGGCAGTGCTATGGCTTCATTTTACAGATGTTTGGATGAAAACAGTCACAGCTGGAAGTGCTGTATATACATTATATAGCTCTCTGAAAGAAGACCAGCCACAGCAGGTGTGCTGTGGCTGTATTACATAGATCTTTGCATACAACACATTCAAAGCAAGTGGTCATGTGGCTATGCAGAACAGTGACAGCAGGCAGGGTTGTGGCTACATTATGTAGGTATTTGGGTAAAGAGCAGCCACAGCAGGCGTGCTGTGCATGCATTACATAGACCTTTGGATACAGAACAGTCACAGCAGGCTGTCACATGGCTGTATTACATAGCTCACTGGCAAAATAGCAGTCACAGCAGGCGGTCACGTGGCTGTATTATATAGCTCCCTAGCTGCATAACACTCACAGCAAGCAGTCACGTGGCTGTATTCTACAGCTTTCTGGAAGCAGAACATTCATTGAAGGCAGAGGTGTGGCTACATTATATAAACCTTTGGATACAGAACAGTCACAGCAGGCAGTCATGTGGCTGTTTTATATAGCTCTCCGGAAGCAGAACAGGCACAGCAGGAGGCACTGTGGCTTCATTATATACATGTACGCCAACTGAGGCGTGACCTTCACAGCAGGTGCTGGTGTGCCTATATTGACCTTTGTGGATATAGAAAAGTCACAGAAGGTGCTGGTGTGCCTGCATTATAATGACCTTTGTGGATATAGAAATGTCACAGCAGGTGGTGGTGTGACCTATCTTAGTTAAACGTATACCGGGTTTCCTCCCCATTTAAGTTGTGCATGCATTATATTGACCTTTGTGGGAAATGTGACAGCAGGTGATGGTGTGCCTGCATTATATTGACCTTTGTGGATATAGAAAAGTCACAGGCTCACGGCAGGTGCTGGTGTGCCTGCATTATATTGACCTTTGTGGATATAGAAAAGCCACAGGCTCACAGCAGGTGGCGGTGTGGCTGCATTATATTGACCTTGAGGCAATAGAAAAGTCACAGCAGGTTGCGGTGTGGCTGCATTATATTGACCTTTGTGGATATAGAAATGTCACAGCAGAGGGTGGTTTGGCTGCATTACATTGACCTTTGTGGATATAGAAAAGTCACAGCAGGTGCTGGTGTGCCTGCATTATATTGACCTTTGTGGATAAAGAAAAGTTACAGATGGTGGTGGTGTGGCTGCATTATATTGACCTTGTGGCAATAGAAAAGTCACAGCAGGTGCTGGTGTGCCTGCATGATATTGACCTTTGTGGATAAAGAAAAGTCAAAGCAGGTTGCGGTGTGGCTGCATTATATTGACCTTGTGGCAATAGAAAAGTCACAGCCGGTGCTGGTGTGCCTGCATTATATTAACCTTTGTGGATATAGAAAAGTCACAGCAAGTGGTGGTGTGGTTGCTATATACTGACCTTGTGGAAATAGAAAAATCACAGCAGGTGCTGGTGTCCCTGCATTATATTGACCCTTGCGGATATAGAAAAGTCACAGCAGGTGCTGGTGTGCCTGCATTATATTGACCTTTGCGGATATAGAAAAATCACAGCAGGTGCTGGTGTGCCTGCATTATATTGACCTTTGCGGGCATAGAAAAGCCACAGCAGGTGCTGGTGTGCCTGCATTATATTGAACTTTGCGGATATAGAAAAGCCACAGCAGGTGCTGGTGTGCCTGCATTATATTGACCTTTGTGGATATAGAAAAGCCACAGGCTCACAGCAGGTGGCGGTGTGGCTGCATTATATTGACCTTGAGGCAATAGAAAAGTCACAGCAGGTTGCGGTGTGGCTGCATTATATTGACCTTTGTGGATATAGAAATGTCACAGCAGAGGGTGGTTTGGCTGCATTACATTGACCTTTGTGGATATAGAAAAGTCACAGCAGGTGCTGGTGTGCCTGCATTATATTGACCTTTGTGGATAAAGAAAAGTTACAGATGGTGGTGGTGTGGCTGCATTATATTGACCTTGTGGCAATAGAAAAGTCACAGCAGGTGCTGGTGTGCCTGCATGATATTGACCTTTGTGGATAAAAAAAAGTCAAAGCAGGTTGCGGTGTGGCTGCATTATATTGACCTTGTGGCAATAGAAAAGTCACAGCCGGTGCTGGTGTGCCTGCATTATATTAACCTTTGTGGATATAGAAAAGTCACAGCAAGTGGTGGTGTGGTTGCTATATACTGACCTTGTGGAAATAGAAAAATCACAGCAGGTGCTGGTGTCCCTGCATTATATTGACCCTTGCGGATATAGAAAAGTCACAGCAGGTGCTGGTGTGCCTGCATTATATTGACCTTTGCGGCTATAGAAAAATCACAGCAGGTGCTGGTGTGCCTGCATTATATTGACCTTTGCGGGCATAGAAAAGCCACAGCAGGTGCTGGTGTGCCTGCATTATATTGAACTTTGCGGATATAGAAAAGCCACAGCAGATGCTGGTGTGCCTGCATTATATTGACCTTTGTGGATATAGAAAAGTCACAGCAGGTGCTGGTGTGCCTGCATTATATTGACCTTTGTGGATATAGAAAAGTCACAGCAGGTGCTGGTGTGCCTGCATTATATTGATCTTTGTGCCTGCATTATATTGAACTTTGTGGATATAGAAAAGTCACAGCAGGTGCTAGTGTTCCTGCATTATATTGACCTTTGTGGATATAGAAAAGCCACAGCAGGTGCTGGTGTGCCTGCATTATATTGACCTTTGTGGATATAGAAAAGTCACAGCAGGTGCTGGTGTGCCTGCATTAGATTGATCTTTGTGGGTAAGTGGAAAGAGGATGCACAGCATGGGCGGGCTATCGCAGCATGGTTGCCTGGCAATAGCAACCTATGGTATGACGCACTCCATGCTGCCGAGAGGCCAAGTGCCAGCCCGGGGTTTGGAGTTAGGAATTCATGCATGCCCATTTCGCTTATCAGTGCTAAGGATTATGGGGCATGGCTTAATAAGATTAAAAGGCACATTGGCATGTCCAGGCGAGCACATGGTACACTTCCCAAGGAAGAGCGGGGTTTCAAGTGAAGTGACCAGTGGTAATAAAGATTGGAATATTATGTTATGTTGACACATTTTGTATTGCACGACATGATCCCCGTAGCAGTCTCAGAATGCCTTGGCTTGTGGGTACAGTGGGATATTGTGCCCCCGCCTGGGTCTCCAGACTCTAGTCTGCCAGGGAAGAGTACAAGGAACAGGGCTTACAGTGAACATGGGCCTGTCAGGTAAAAGGAAGAGGGAGATATGTGTGATAGATTGGGTGGACGATGCCCCAGTACGGCATGGAACATACATCAAGTGAGCAGAAAATTACCAGAGTCAATTCCAAAGCTCTCTCTAGATCTGGGAGTAATGTTTTGGGTGCAGATTTGGACAAAGGCATAGATATGATACATTGTGGTCAGTGCCATCTTAACCACTTTTGGGGCCCTGGGCACGGACATTTTTGGGGCCCCCTCCACCAAACCAAAGGAATTAAGAGATCAAGAGTATCTGGTTGCACCCCCGACCCCCCCCGTCGCGATCACAACCCATAGGTTGATATGCTGCCTTGCAGCATTCAAAATTAGCATGTTTACTCCCTTTAAGTCCCCTTACCCTCTTCATTCTTGCTCTAATCAGAATGATGAAAACGTAGCATTTGAAGGTCAACATTAGCAGTCTATGAAGAGGTTACTTTTGTTCTAGTATAGATGCAGGATACTTTTTATGAATAGTATCCAGGAAGTAGTATTCAAGCAGGACCGTAGGTAAAAGGTACATTTAATCCAGAATGGACATAGAATTCTCATTAACAGACTCACAGAATGCAAAAGGGCTCAAGCATGGATAGAGGAGACCAATTGGAAGGAAGGAGAAAGCTACACATACCATAGCATGGATAGTGGATGCAGATTAGAAGCTACAGGAAGGTGTCTGTAACCAGACAGACTGAGAGAAGAAGTGGGATATGGTTTTCAAATAGTGTTGCCACTAGAGATCAAAGGAACATGTGCCTTTGGTGTGCAATATATCAATGCTAGTGGAAGCAACACGATAGCCAGTGAAAAAATGAATTAGGCTTGTATGAAGATCATACACTTAGAAGGAAATCTCTCTGATGGGCTGACCATTTTGAAAGGATTAGGAACTGGCAATTTTCAGAGGTTAGGCAATACAAGATTAAATGAGATGCCCAGGATCACACATTGGTTGAGCGGCAGATAATAATAAATAATAATAATAATTAGGCTTTTATATAGCGCTACAAACCCTCAGGTATCTGAGCGCTGCTTATTATTACCCACGGTGTGTGGTGCTCATTTATCGACCTCGGAAGGATGAAAGGCTGAGTTTGGCCCCGCCGGGATTCGAACCTGCGTTAACAGGCTCTGCACGGGTGTCAAAGCGGGCGCTCTACTCGCTGTGCCACTTGACCGGCTTGACCGAGTTGATGTGTGCCAACTCTGCAATTTCTGCATTTGAACACTTTCCTTTCCAGTTGTTATAATGAACTAAAACAATCTAATTTTATAAAACTGACTTGGAAAGTACACAAGACACATTAGCAAACATGATCATTGAAAAAAAATATTATAGAATGGTATTACGCAAAATGGGATTTATTCTAGATTAATTCTCTCCATCATCACGTCAAGTATACCAGCATACCAATTGATGTTATTTAACAAATTTAAGCTGGGTTTTTCTTTCATATTTCAAAACCTTTAAATACTTCCAAAATAATGGATTGTGACATTGTCATTTTAAACGGGCATAAAAACGTTTGACTTTTACAAAAAAGCTAACCGTTTTTTGTGTCAAACGAGCAGACCTTAAAATATGCTTGCCCGAGGCATGCAACATCTGGTCCGCTGTCTTCTGTCTACCACCTCTTCCAGTCAAATGGCCTGCATAAGAAGAAAGATCAAGTAATAGACTAAACAATACCACTGCATGCACATAGGCAAACCTCACAGAAGACAGCACAGTAATGTAAGAGATATTAGATGATTTGACCAGGATCACTGTATCGTTTGCTGACAGAGCCAGGATGCAAGCATGAACGATTTTGTTCCACAGTCTTGAATTTGGATACTTATTCACCTCTTGGACTAACAGTTTATGCTCATCATTGGAGGTGATTGCCTAGGTTTTACAACACCCCATGTGAATCAACCAATGTCTAGAGCTTCACCATACAGATGATATGTTCGTTTGTATAGCAACCCCTAACTGGCTCAGGTAAATTGCTGATAATAGCACCTGTTGTGCTATAACACCAGGTACATATGCAAGCAGGTTTATTAACTTCAAATGTCGGAAAGGCTCAGCCTGCTTTGAGTAATATGCCATTCTAATCTTGCATATGAACACATATCTCTGCAATGAGTGCTTAACACACTGAGCTAACTTCTTAGCGATTGTGGCATTCAGTTTATCAATATGCATTTCAACTTTAGCTATTGCAGATGATCAACCTAATTCCCACAGGAAGGAAAGAATGCTACAAAGTTGTGCCGTTAGGAACACACAAAGTATGTATACCACAATGAACACAGAGGGCCTTACATGATGAATTGATCAAGGCAGAATGCACTTGTCAAAACAGACAGGCAATGGGTTTAGAACCTCAGCAGCATGCCATCAAATATCCAGATGTGCTTTTTAAGTGTGGTGAACGATGGAATTTTACTTCTTTAGATCAAACTGCCTTGTGGGTGCCCCCTTCAATGTGGGGGCCCTGGGCAAGTGCCCCTTTTGCCCTCCCATAAAAACGTCTCTGATTGTGGTGCAGGGCTGAGTGATGCATTTGGGATGTGCTCAAGCAACCCCTTGTAGAGTGGAGACTTTTTGTGGTTGGGGAATGCATTTAATTGATCCGACAAAACAAACACCAGCATAGTAATACTGAGACCAAAAGGCCAGCAAGCCAAGAAACCAGGATCAGCCAAGTGAAGGATCGACTGCTGGAGCGAAAAGCACCTGTTTGCGCGCACTGAGCTTCACTCCTCCACCAGCAGCACCCGATGCATTTAATACAAGGCTGAGGTGCGCACCGCTTGGTCTAGTAGGAGGTGGCATGGGTGGACTGAGCCTTGGAGCAGGTACCCAAGAGGGGCAACCACCCCTGCAACCGCTGAAGAGGGGGTCTCCTCCACCAATACGTTGGCCATGCCCACAGAGCACTATGCCCCCTTCTCAGTATTTCCTTGGCCAACGGCAACCATTATAGATCGGGATCCTTTTTGTTTGTAGTTTCTCGAAATAAATAAAGATTGCTATAAGGAACAATACAGAACAGTCACAAGCATGCACACAACAGTAAAGTGGACAACACATGAATGTGGAAATAAGCATGGAAACACAACACACCTTTAGACATATGTTTTTCAAAGCTTTCCCCTGATTAAACAGCTCCACTGGGTCTTACAAAGTATTCTAACTGAGCTTTAAGCAGGATGCACACACAATGCTTGACTGAGCAGCAGGGCTCCCTCTAAATATGTACCTGAAAAAGGCTCTCAGAGAGCAAACTCCCCCTCGCCAGACCTAAAAGCGAACGGCAGAGCAGTGTGCAAAAATCCCTATTACATAATGGCCAAGAACAAAACATAGGATATCGCCTCTCTAGCCGTGATGACAACCAATTGCAGGCTCTCAATCTCTACAAAGGCAACCCACGCCCATTCAATTAGGCCTGCTAGCTGACTTCCCAGGCCTTATATGACCTCCTTCTCCACTACTGGGCTTTCTTTTTCCATTGGTGGCTGGTGATTCTTTTAAACTGGAAGGGCGTAAATGTTTCACCCCAAATATGTGTGAGCCCAACCTCTCGCAACCAAGGGTGGGGGAGGTGGGCCGACTGGGTTCTCCCCCTGAGAACATTTTCCCAAAAATGATGGTGCATTTTACAGCACCCGTTTTTGATGCATTGGGTAAAAAGCCACACAGTTTGCAACTGTTTTTGCTGTTACTCGTGAAAACAATACAATAGATTGAAGTTAGACACCGTGCATAAGAGCATTTTCTTTTTTTACTGTGCTAGAGTGAAAAAAAAACATATCCAGACTGGCCCACGAGACAGGAGGGACCTCCCCCTTCTCCGCTCCCAAGGAGAAGTGGATTGTCCGTGGGGAAGGGCGGAGCCCACAGCCTTCCCCACGCACAATCAGGGGCTGGCTCGGCCTCGGGCACGTAACATGCACGCATTCAACAGACACTCTCATTCACTCAGGCAAATACATCCATAGATGATCACGTACATACCCATCTTTTTTCCCTGCTGCCGTCTTTCCAGAGGCTCTCCAGCTCTGGCGCAGCCGTAACAGGAACCCGGAAGCTCTTGGCAGCCGAGAGCTTGCTGGTTCTTGAGGGCATCTGCCGGAGACTGGAGCATCTCCCGAATGCCACTCAGCGAGGCCTACATGTGCTGGGGGGCACGTGAGCACCCCCTGGCACATTTAGGGCTGCAGTTTCCCCGGCCTTGCATGGTCCATTGGGCCTGCGCGCTGGGGAACTTAAAGTGTCAAAGGGAAACCACTGTTAAAGACAGCCAGGAGCGATTGGGCGCGCTATCCCTGAGCTGGCTTTTGCGCATCCATAATGCAAGACGGCCGCGTTGGCGCGGTCACCCATTATGGGGGAACTGCCACTAGCTTTTACCGTAGTTTTACTTCAGTCTATTTTATTCAATTGAAGTGACCTAACAGTACAATTCCCAGCATGCAATTGACTGAGAAGTGAAAGCCCAGTACTGGGACATGGCGTCCCTACTGACAGGAAGTCATCTAGCAACCCTACATTCGAGATACCGCAAACATGCTGCAAATGGAAAGGTGGTCTAGGGGCAGAAGAAGACCTGGGGTCAGAGAGAGGGAAAAGGCAGGCAGGGAACATGGACACCAGCGTTCGGAGAAAATAGAAGAGGAAAAACCTGCAAGAAGACGAGGGCAGAGCTGGTCAGCACTTGGGAGCTGTAGGGTGTGAAGGCATGGGGGCGGTGGGCTTCCTGTGAAGACATGCAAACCAGGGCATCTTGTGAAGTTTGACTTGTGCAGTGGCCTTTGCAGGGTGTTTCATGTTGCATTCAGGTTACTGGATATCCAAGGCACAAGAAAGCTCAAAACAGCAGCAGCCCTTTCACCATGGGCAACAGCAGACCAGGTGGGCCGTGTCACACATTACTGAATAATTAGAATGAGCATTAGAAAAGTTCCAAGAAGGCGGAACATACTCAATTGGCAAGTACAGATGGAATAAAAAGAGGAAAGCCACAACTTCTTAGAGCAGGAAGATAAGAAAGGGTCCAAGCTAATGTTGAAGAAAAGAACTAGGGCAGGGAAGTATGTCTAGTTCAGTGGGCTAATGCACCTGCTACATCTGTGTGCAGCCTGCAGGTGCATTATGAAGGCTTGTGAGGTTGCTGTGGCTGCGGTACAGGTGCTTTCGGAAAAGAACACGCCTCGAGGAGAGTCCAAGTGCAGTGAGCTCGCCTTAGGAACATAGCACTATCAAGCATCATGGGTTCACTGCCCTGTTCAGGTCGCTTCACACCTCAGTCCTTGATTAACAGTCTGTGCACCCGGCTGTGGGCAATAAGTAACACCGGTTAGCAGGCACTCCGAAGGATGATTCCTGGTAACAGCGATGCTATATGAAGCCCCCGCATTATTATTCTAATACAGTTCTGAGGTCAATCCATTGAGGATCCTGACATTGACAAGTGCTGTCTCTGTATTTCTAGTGCCTTGAAGCCGCAGGATTGCACCAGTAAACACTATCTAAAGGAAGGATGATTGTATTCCTGGAAATAAATACACATAATGTGCATGTAGACGAAGCAGCAGCGGCGCAGAAGAACCATGTGACCTAAATGTCATGTTAGGGTAAATAGAGCCGTGAAATGACAGGATATAATGGTGAATAAGATCCTTGTTTCATTCAGCTGTGCTCCCTCTCACAGGAAGAAATGGCATGTTCCTTTTCACTTCAATGCTGGCAGCAGCCGCCGGTCCCCTATGCGAGGAACAGAGGGAATTCCCCGCTGCCAAGACATTCCTTTAAATGCATGAACAAGAAAAGCAATGTTCTCGATGATTATGTGCACGCCACACAGCCCCCCATGCAGCCCTTTATGAAAGCGTCTCACCCCAGACACCAGGAGACTACAGTCAACAACTGCAGCAACCATTAAAGGCAACAGCAGCATGAGTCTGCAAGCAATAGCGTCACACAATTATAGACACCGGCGACAGGCGACTACAATCAATGGCATGAAATAATTATAGAAAACAGCAACAGGAGAATGCAGGCAATAGCATCAAACAATTATAGAGAGCGGCAACAGGCGACTACAATCAACGACATGAAATAATTATAGAAAACAGCAAAAGGAGAATGCAGGCAATAGCATCAAACAATTATAGACAGTGGCAACAGGCAACTACAATCAACGACATAAAATAATTATAGAAAACAGCAACAGCCGAATGCAGGCAATAGCATCAAACAATTATAGAGAGCGACAACAGGCGACTACAATCAACGACATGAAATAATTATAGAAAACAGCAACAGGAGAATGCAGGCAATAGCATCAAACAATTATAGACAGTGGCAACAGGCAACTACAATCAACGACATAAAATAATTATAGAAAACAGCAACAGCCGAATGCAGGCAATAGCATCAAACAATTATAGAGAGCGACAACAGGCGACTACAATCAACGACATGAAATAATTATAGAAAACAGCAACAGGAGAATGCAGGCAATAGCATCAAACAATTATAGACAGTGGCAACAGGCAACTACAATCAACGACATAAAATAATTATAGAAAACAGCAACAGCCGAATGCAGGCAATAGCATCAAACAATTATAGAGAGCGACAACAGGCGACTACAATCAACGACATGAAATAATTATAGAAAACAGCAACAGGAGAATGCAAGCAATAGCATCAAACAATTATAGACACCGGCAACAGGCGACTACAATCAACGCCATGAAATACCTATAGAAAACAGCAACAGGAGAACATAGGATACAGCACTTATCAAATGTAGACACCAAAAACATTAACTACAATCATTTGCCTTGACATAATTATAGAAAACAGCAACAGGTGAATGCAGGCAATAGTATTTGACAATTGTAGACACTGGCAACGGGCGACTACAATGAAGACATTTAAATGATTATAGAAAATAACAGCAGGAGAAAGCAGTCAACAGCATTTAACAATTATAGACAACATCAGCAAGAGGCTACAGGCAATAGCATCAAATAATTATAGACAGCAGCAACAGGTGACTACAATCAACGCTATAAAATACCTATAGAAAACAGCAACATTAGAACAACGCAACAGCATTTATCAAATATAGACACCAGAAACATTAAATACAGTCAGTTGCCTTGAAATAAATATATAGAAAACAGCAACAGGAGAATGCAGGCAATAGCATCAAACAATTACAGACACCGGCAACAGGCGACTACAATCAACGCCATAGAATAATTATAGAAAACAGCAACAGGAGAATGCAGGAAACGGAATTTATGATATGTAGACACCAGAAACATTAACTACAATCAACTGCATGAAATAATTATAGAAAGCAGCAACGGAGAATGCAGGCAATAGCATTTGACAATTGTAGACACTGACAACGGGCGACTACAATGATGACCATTAAATGATTATGGAAAATAACAACAGAAGAAAGCAGCCAACAACATTTAACAATTATAGACAACATCAGCAAGAGGCTACAAGTATCATAATCAACTAATAATAAACAACAACTAATAATAAACAACAGCAAATAGAGCTCACAGCCAACAGCTTCAAATGATCGCAAGAGAAAAATATGAGACTTTGGAGAATTCATTCAGTGTTAGAACCGCTACTTAATAAGAAACTGAAGTTTCAAATAGCATCAATAGTGTCAAATAGTTATGGACAACAACAACATTATCAAACATGTTATGACAACAGTAATTGGAAACCCGAGACAACAACTTCTAAAGCGTATAGAGAACAGACTCAGTAAAGTCTGAAAGCAACAGCGAAATATGTATTGACAAAAGCAACAGGAAAATGCAGGTAACATCATGAAATAATTATAGGGCACAGATACAGGAGACTGCACTCAATCAGCAGCATCTGATGTTCATAAGCAAGAGGACAGGAAACTACAGACATCAACTTCAAACAAGTATAGACAAGAGCAACAGAATACGACAGACAACACCATAAAATAGCAAAAGGAACTGGAGACTACAGTCGACTGCATCAAACAATTGCAGAAAAGAGGAAATGAGACTGCAGGCAAACGTACTGGTTATTTACACTTGACAGAAAGAGCAGGGTAATGTGAATGCCAACAGATAATTATAGAAAGCGATAACAGTGTCAAATAGCTGTAGACAACAGTAGCACGACACTACAGGCAATTAAATCAACTAATCACACAGGATACAGGAGACAGCTGGCAAACACAATACATTGTTACTAACAACGGAAGACTACAACTATCAAATAATTATGATAAACTGAAGACTACAAAATAAAGATCCAGATAATTCAAGGCAACAGCATTAAATAATCTTAGGAGACTATGAAAAATAACATTAGACTATTGTTGAAAACAGAAACAAGAGACAATAACAAACAATATCAATTAGTTCCAGACAACAATACCAGGAGAGCATAGACAAAATCATTGAATATATAAATAAAGATAACAGGAGACTTCTAGCAATAGCAACAAACAAATAATGGTAGGCAACAACAGACAACAGCATTAAATTGTTATTGGAAATAGCCATTGTTACAAACAATAACATCAATTAATTAAATTTTCGATTGCAGGAATGGCGGTTCAATTAATTACATTTTCGATTGCAGGAATGGCGGTGCATGCTCTAGCTTGTTCTATGATAATTCCCTGCATGCCGTTTTCACCGAAGCCTGGTTCCCCAGGCCCGGTTTCAGTGCTTTGGGGAAATATCATTCCCATGCTGTGCCCTTTCCACCACTGCTCTCAATGTGGGGAACCCCCGCAACCCTCTTCACTCCCCCACCCCCCTACGGCCTGTTGCTTGTTCAGAGGGGGACGTCCTGCCACCCTTGCACTCCCGACTCCCACCCTCCCTTACCCTACGTGAAATCCATTCATACACATACATGCACCCACACACGCATGCATACATACCCACATACACATTACCTCTTTGTCTGCACAGCGGCTGTTTGACCCGCTTCCCGGTTGTGCAGTAAGCACATGCATTGTTCCCTGACAGGCCACCGTTCCATGAAAGCGGCCTGTTGGGGAAATGTTTTTGAACAAAGTGGGCAGCTCACTCTAGCTAGACTGACTCAGTGAAAGCAGCATTTTCAGAGACTGTTGAAGTGGAAGATACAGTCAAGTGCATTTGGTCACTTGAGTTTGTGAAAGAGTGGTGGACTGTTGGCATGGAGACAAAGGTGGTTTGATTTATGTTCCTCACAGCAGTGGTGCCCATTAGTAAGGCTAGACAAACTTTCTCAAAAGTGATCCCCTGTCTCCTACACATCTTCTAGTGAGATTTGGGTTTGCAGGTTCTAGCAGAGTTCCCGTCCGAATCTGCCCAAATCTCCAGCAAAAGCCATACACCTTGAAAGAAGTTCTGGAGACATTTGGGCAAGATGGGTCTGATTCCTGGGATGAAACATGCACACAATGACATAAAGGTCCCCAGGAAGAGAGAGGGAGACATTAGGGGAAAGGGATGGGTCGGGCGAGGCTGAGTGGGGGCTTATAAAAGAAGAAACAGAGTCTTGCGCATCTGTGAATTTTTTCCAAGTAGGCCAACACATTATATATACACACCCTACAGTAAGAAATCCTAGCAGAAAAATCGGCCTGCTGCAGAGATCTATGTGTAACCTGCAGGTCCCAGGTTTGAATCTGGGTAAGAAGAACTCTGCCTTTCATCCTTCTGAAGTCGATGAAATTAGTAAATGTGCAGTGGGGAACTGTAAGATTGCATGTTAGACCAGCAGAGTTGGTCACATGCCATGCATATCTGGCACTGTTTGTTTAAAATCATTCTTGGATCAATACATTGAGATTATTTGAGGTTCATAATATTACAATATTAGGAATATATAACAGACATGGTCCACTGAAAAGTATGTAAGGCTTGGGAATAGTCAGTCATGCATTAGGGGTCCATGAAGTTGCATCCAGCTGAGTCAACTTCCATGAGGACTACTGAGGTGATCTTTGTAATAGGGAGAGTCAATATCTGCAGGTCAATGACCTCAAAAAGGGCAGTAGGGATGAGGCAGAGTTAGTGGCATGTCAAGCATTCATGATATGTACTCTAATATCCCTTAAAAATACCATTTAGTCTGGTAGGATTGCAATGTTGTGAGCTCTGTACCTGTGAAAAAGACATAACATATATCTACAGTAAGAAGCCTATTCTCCAAACATTTATTTGCGCAAGTTACGACCTGCACTAGTGAATCTCATCAATTGCACACAAAAAAAGATGCCCCCTACTCTCAAAGTCCCTTTGAATGTCTGATTCTCGTCTTCATTCCCTTTGCCCAGTTGGAACAAATAAGGAACATTTCAGCCCGTTTTAATGCGCATCTCCACTTAAAAAAGGGATGCACAACACAATGTGCAGAAAAAAACATATTCCCAGTGCCTCTATTTATCAGGCACAGGGGGATCCATGTGCTAATATCCCCGCAAATATATCTCCATACAAAAATATTGCCATATTTTTCTGGCAATATTAAGGCATGGAACCTGCGGGGGACCCTCCTGCAACCCCTGCATTATTTTTAAAGGAGCAGGGGACACCCCCGCAACCCCTGCTCCCAAAACCCCCCAAAAGTATCCCCCCAAAAATATTGCCTATGCCCGTTCCAAACAACCATATATACGCCAATATTTTTGGTGCAGATAATATGTAGTGATACCGCACAGGGGAAGTGCAATACATGACAGGCCAACTCTGATCCATTTATGAATTTCCTTTAAGTGTAGCACAGCACTGACATGAATCGCTGCTGTCTGACTTACATTACTATTGCTCAAGCAGGGATGGAAAGGCTTTTATTTTGTTTTACTCATTTCACAATGACAGTCCTTTTAAGGCCCCATAACAATGAAATGCACTCCCATGATCCCACGTGGTTGCAGGGAGTGCAATATATACTCTCAACATTAACGTATGCAATGTGGCTGACAGTGCATAGTTTTTTGTCTGCAGCACAGCCCCCTGGAAATGCACTGGCCATCTTTGGGAATAAGAAGACCTGCACATTTCTCAAAGTAATGTCAACAAAAAAGAATCTGCTGCACATTTTTTACTTGCATTAATTTTCATTAATTTGGCAGTGTTTTTAAAAAAAGGATGACAATGTATTGTTAGCTGCAAACAAATAGTTAATTTTGGTTTGTATATTAAAGAAACATCCAGGTGCAAGGCATTAGTCAGTTAGAGAATTTGCTTTATTTGAACATCCCTGGCAGGAATGGTTAAAGGAATGGTTCGGTCAAAAAATGTTATTGCCCCTACGGGTCGGCCATGTGTTTTTAAGCCTAAGTTGCTCGATTTTAGAAAAATTTCCTATGGACCTTACCCGAGTTTTCGTCCATTAAACGCACGCGAAAACAGGCATCAGGGAGCTGCCATTTTGTGATAATCCTATCATTTCCCCCATCGCCCTGGCTGACCTGCTTTTGCGGCACTAAATCATATCCCCCGCCCCTGAGCCTGACATTATCAAAACATTCATATTCCCCGCCTCTCTCCATGATGTTTCTGTGCTGCGTAGGCAAACGCGCCCAGTCGTCTTCACACAGAACCCGGAAACACAGATCAGCTCAAAACACAGCGCGCCACAATTCGGAATATGAAACTGTACTTTAAAATCAAACAGCAACACGGTACATTTGGTAAAGTACATTTATTTGACATTAAATGTTTACTTAATATTCAGCAATTGCCATATGAACTCCGAAAGTCATTTATTTTCTTTTATCTCTATCCACAAATCCGTAAAAGTTTATTGTGAGTCACGCGCTGTTCCTTTATGGTACACAGGGTGTTGGTTTTCGTTCAAAGAAGCACTTTTGTCGCACGTTGAACCGCAAGGCTGTTCTATCAAGTAGGCACTAGGCCAGCGTAAAGGTTGATATGTTGCTTCTAGCTGCTAGTACCGCGTAAGGGGATATGGGCCCTTGGCGATCGTCCCATAAGATCATCAGAATGGTGCAGTTGTTTACATTAAGCTGCAGCTGGCGGCTGAAAAAACCATCTGCCGGTGTTTGAAACTGGTGGCAGTGGCAAAAGGGAAGTATATACCTGTTTTGAAAAAATTAAATTTATAATTAGTCTCGCCAGCCGATCTTTATTAATATTATTCATTTTATTTATTACGGCCGACCTGAAACTATTTGCTTTCAAGGATAGTGCAATGGAGTATGTTCGGCTCTAAAATCAATGCGAAAACTAACAAAATAAATTGAGGTTAGTACACAATGAGAAACGACTTTTTGTCTACATGCGTGTGGAATGTGGACCTGCATGCCCATGTGCCCGCTACAAGGACGATCCCACAAACCTTTTCAAAGCTCTTCATTCATTCATTTATTCATGCATCCATTCATTAATTCTTCATTCCGGTATAAAAGCGTCTAAAGAGTTACTTACATTATATTTGCAATTTCCATTGTGTCTCTGCGTAATGCAGTCTGTAAATCCCACCGTGCTCTTGACAACGATTTTTCGTATACTGAACTAACATGAAACTCGGTCTAGTTTAAGAATTTTCTGCCTTATCGTCTCTTACGTTATTGCACCCCCCATCCCCTTCAAATGAAGTTCTTTCGGCATGGTCCCTGTCTCTCAAGGTCAAAAAACAATAGAACCTTATACTGCCAGTGCGAGTTATGGGCCTCTCCAGGGCGCGAGCTGAAAATCAAAGCCGCTGACCTTCACTAGAAATGAGCATACATTCTTTCTTTGCAACATCCCGTAGTAAAGCCATCTGTGAGAACTTGAAGTTTCGAATCCATCTATGTAGTGCGTCTCAATGAGCAAATGCGAACTGGCTTCTCTCCCATCTGCAACGGCTCGCTTGGCGCGTTCAAAGGCCCCCAATTTTGTCCTCGTTGTCTGTGAGCTTTGAAGCCCCAAAGAACCATAACTATTGAGACTTTTAATTTTTTGGGGAAGGTCAGGGAAAGTATAAAGTACCCGAGGAGTTGAGTTGAAAGTGAGATTTATTGTTTGCTTGTTTTATTATTTGCAATACGCAAGCCTCCCCTCGGTTACCAGTGCCCAACATTTAGAAGAGATTGCGAAAATTAGTTACATCAACAAAAATATATACATACACATATAGACAAGGTCAGCAATATGAGGTGAATAGAGAGAGAATTCAAAGATGACACCCAGGTTGTTCGGCACCCAGGATGGTGAAGGTAGGGGTTAGGGTTAGCATACTTTGTATGCACACTGTACAATAACATTTATTTACAAAAAGACAATCGTATTACAACTATTTAAACCGGGATTTGTACTTCACAACCAGCTCTCCTTTGGGTGGACATGGCACAGTGGCAATGTTGGGTGGCAATGGATCAGTGCTCTGCACAGAAACGTTCAAAATTCCACATCTGTGCTTCTCTAATACAGCAACAATAAGGCTTTTGACAAAGTCGAACTCCATTTCCTCATAGACTGGTTTGATCACCCATTGCTTACTTCTTTTTGAAAAGGCCTTAGTGTAGCGAGGCATCCTTACATTACCCGTAGTCCTAGATTGTTCACGTCCGAGATTCTCGTTATGGGCCAAGACGGCAAGTAGGGTCCTATGTCTCATGCCCTGTATTCTGAAATGCAAGCGCTTTGCCTGTACTTTAGGCACATATTGTGGAACACCTCCAAACCTCCTGTGTGACAGAATTCTGTCAGTCCCCTCAAATCTCTTGATAGAGTTTTATCGAAAACAATCTTCTCAATGGCTTTGTGTGTCGGTGAAGATGGATTCAACCACTTCTTCTTCCGTGCCTCCACTGGGGACAAAGGGCCATGTTCACATTGGTGGAAATGTAGGTTTTCTGACCAGCGGTGCACGTTGGTACAGTGGTGCATCAGTGACCGCCATTTTTCAAGTAGTATTTCCACTGACCCTTCACAAGTTTTGGAGCTCTACCAAAGATGGTTGCTGATAGACTGGGACCACTCTGAAATACTTTCCAAACCTTTTTTTCCCCCTGCAGCCGAGATTTTCTTATTGATTGATTTAGCAAGATGCCATACGTCAAATTGATGTTTAATATGTGGGAACTGCTCTCTCATTGTCTTAGCAATTGAAACGTGTCTGTCCGTGGCTATGAGGTTGATGTGCATTCCCCTCGATAACAGATATTCCACTGATTTTATAAATCCTAGTTTCTCCATGGCCACTGAGGATGTACATTGTGTTACCTGCACGACCACCGAACTCACAATTTTCTTACGATCCATGTCCTGAAAGTGGTAGGTGCAGTACTTGGCAGAAAATCCAGGGCTGTCGCACTGTCCATCGCCGGCTAGCCTGAATAGTTTGCCTTCGAATGTACTTGCTAGAGACAATTGTTCAATTTTCCAAGCATCACTAATGGCCGGAAACAGATAATAATGTTGGTATTTGTAGTACTGCGTTTTTGAAATGAAATGGAGTCCCACAAACTGAAAGAAAGACCCTAACTTTCTAAAACTGGACCCACTAAAAAGTGAGGCAGCTGCACACAGTAGATTGCCTGCTGGCAGTTTCCCCAGCATCGGTTGTGCAGACCATGAGAACGTATGATTTAATCTACAGGCGGCATGTATTTTGACGTTACTGCCTTGTTTTTGACGAGTCACATGAATCAATGGCTTCCCACATACTTTCCCTCTAACTGAATGCCCACATTTCAGCATACTTATAATATTCATCAAACAACTGTCGAATACTATGTATTTGCCCTCTTTTGACTGTCATCCTGCGTCAAAGTTGTTTCGGCCTGTGACGTTGAGGACATATCACCACATTTGAAAGAAATATGGCTGCTATCAAGTTCTGATGCGTTGGTGAATGCTGCTGCTGGTTCATTCTCTGTCATTTCAACATCTGCTACTTCAACATTGATGGGAGAACACAACAATGTCGACAGCTTTTTGGGTGGCAATTTGTTGGCAGGTGTAGATTGTGTGAATTGATCTGCGACTACAGAGCTATCTTCAATACATTCAGGATCATCTTCTTGTGGTGGTGCGATCGCACTGTAGCAATGGTCCTTTACAACTTTACTGGATTCTCCGGACACATTCATTTCATGTTCTGGCCATTGGACACGAGCATCTCTAGTCTCAACACGCGGCGTCCGAATTAATAGTTCCTCCATAGTGTAAATGGTCTGGCAAGCAACATCTCTCATTCGCTTCACATTCTGTGTATGTATAGTTCGGACACCCACGGGTAACTAGAGGATAGATTGGAAAAGGGATGTTCAGTTTAAACACAAGATAAAGTATAGTACAATTGACTTGAAAAAAACATAAAATAGTCCCCAGCACAAAAAAAATTCTAAAGTTATGAACTGTTCGTAACTAACCTTATTTTTGTTTCTTTTCTTTGCAACTTTTTTGACTCGACCTTCAACATCTGCACGCTGTTGCTCCGATACGTATCCGCATGTCTCCCCTTCCTCTTGCGCTGCAACGACTATATTTTCTGTATCCGCATTGACAGCACGGAATGAGGCTCCATCGACTCCCTGAAACATAGTATTTTCATTACTGTGTATCAAAATATTGTTAGCATAAAACACACGTGAGGACGAACACACATGTACATCTCAATAGCCAAACACGATTTAAACATTGTGTGGAACAATCAAATGACAAGTATTCGAGCTCTGATGACCTAGTTCGATGGAGCTGTCAGTATCCATACCTCTGGCTCTGCATGGACTCCCACGATTGATTGTATTGAAGAGGAGGCATCAGCAACTCCCTGAAACACAGTACTTGCGTTAGTATGGTTTTCAATATTGTAAACATAACACACACTTGGGGTCGACGGCACAAGTACATCTAAAGAGATAACCACAAATGTTGCATTGTCTAAAAGAATCAAGTAATATTTAAATATGATCAGATTTAATCAACTTATTTCTCCGATTTCTTTACATCTGCATCATCTAAATGGGATCTTGTGATTGTAGTGGAAGCTCCATCGTCTCCCTGAAACACAGTACTTGCATTAATAGGGAAGAACGTATAGCAAATGGAATCACGTTGTATGATCATGCTCGATGGAGCTGTCAGTATCCATACCTCGTGCTGCTGAAGAATATCTAGGGCTGTTGTCAATGTGGTGCGCACTTCCGAAAGCTGTTGCGCCGATTCGTATCCGCATGGTCCCGCTTCCACCGGAATTACTTGAATTTCAGGCTCCGCATCAACTGCGTGGGTTGACGATTCAACAACTGCCTGAAACATAGTATTTGCATTAGTAAGGTTTACAAAATTGAAAACACAACACACGCTTGGGGTCGACCGCACAGGTACATATCAACGGCTAACCACGAATGAAACATGGTGTAGAACAATCAAACGGCAAGTGTTCCAGTCCTGACGATCACGGTCGATGGAGCTGTCAGTATCCATACCTCGTGCTGTTGAATAACATCTAGGGCTGTTGTCAATGTGGTGGACGCTTCAGCATCTCCCTGAAAGACAGTACTTGCATTAGTATGCATAATACTAATTATAACTGAAAACAAACACCAAGGGACGACAACTAAGGTGTATATCAATTGGAAAGCACTAACCAAACAATTGGTAAAATAATCACACGATACATCAAAACTATTACTTGACATGCATAAAACAAGTCTGTAGCGGAAAAGCCAAGTATGATTACCTGATACGCGCTAGAAGTGGTTGATAACTGCGAGCACGTGACGGAAGTAGAATGTTCTTGCTTCAGATTCTAGGGATAGTCAAGAAGTTGTAAAGGTAAATTATTGTTTGATAATGAAATGCCAATATTTAAAATTGCCATGTAAGGAGACAGAATACTTGAGTAAAACGCAATATAGCACAGTTGCCTCTGCCCATATATAGATTATGTTTGTGCGTTATGAAATCTAAAAATAATATATTGATAAATGTCATTATTCAAAAAGCTATACACTCATATCAATGTCAAAAGTATTACAAATTGGAAACAACACCTAAAATATCAATGAATCCATTCGGCTACCTACACACTACCGCAAGGCCTAAAGCTAAAAACGGACACTTGACTCACCAGTGGCGGATTGTGGACGAATAGAGTGGGAATAGCGTTTGCGAGCAATTTTCGTGTCGATCGCCGTTTATTCTTCTTTGTTACCCAAGATGTGGTGTACATGTCCGAGGGAAAGTGCCGGCTGCAGATGCGGTATCGATCACCCCTCTTGTCCTCAAAGACTTGTTGGACTCTACTTTCCAGCTCATCCGGTGGATATCCGCAATGTCTGACCCATTCTCTTATTCGATAGACAGTTTTCGGGAAAACATACATTGTAGTGCCTTCAGATTTAGCATGGGTCTTCGAAGGGCAACCGCTAATCAAACAGGCAGGCATTGTTGAAAATTCTGAAAATTAAATATCAAGATTATTATAAAACCTTGATGAATAAAAATGTCATAGAAAAAGTAAATGAACCATACCATGCTCAATGCAAGGTTTGTTTTGGTCGCTGGAACCATACCAGTTCATCATGTGCGGCTTGGCTTAGTATTTGCATAAGTTACATACATTTTTTAAATTATGAGACTAAACTCTGAACATGTGACTCGACCCTTGGATGTTCTGTCTTGCACGAAAAGGAAACATGCTTACATTATAGACTGGACCCCCGAAGGATGCCATTCGATGACAATTGACACAGATGAAAATAAATAGATCTATTGATAGCATAACAATTGAAACTCAAGTCAATAGCAATGAGACCAATGACCACAGCTCTATTGGGTACTGTAATAGCAAATAGATTGAAATGTAAAAATGGCCGAAATATGACTAGGATACATGGCCTTACCTTGACCAACAAACAGTTGGATTCAGCAGGCCGAGCACTATGTTGCAGGAGAACAGGTAGATGGCCACAGGTAGCACACTGACGAGTTTGCTCGAAGCGATCACAGATAGCACGGCGACAAGCAGATTAGCATAGATCTCAGTGCTTCTCAGGTAGAAGGTTCAGGAGTTGACTTGCAAAGCACAAAGATGTTCTCATTAGACATTTCAAGTGGTTTATAAAGTATTAGAAACAGGGGTGTGTTTGTGAATGAATTACGTGTGTATGTCGTGGTATTATGTTTATTGCAGGGGGGCGGCCTGCCTCGGGGGAGGCCTGCCTGGAGACACAGGGTCTGAAGAGGCCATGTGAGCGATGGCCCCTGGGCGTGGGATACCTTTTGAAGTGTACATGCTGTTTGGCACCTTGGCCGTTTGCGCCCGTGACAGCCCCCCATGCCAGCGCTCATCCCCGGGTGCGAACCGCCTTTGATATAGGGCCTGGGGCGTGCAGGCACGTGTGTGGGAGCGAGGGGCCATCAGGCCCCTCTCATCCTTTACTTCTCAGTAGAAACTCGTACCAAGTGCCTCCAGTAGTGGGTTAGCCCCTTGCCCTTATGTGATGTTAACTTTGGATGACATTCGCGTAGATGGGAACACTGAGCAGGACACAGGGAATCCATTTTTGTACCCCCTTTCCACTGCATCTTGGTGACCAGGCCTCACTGCGATAGTACAGCGCGCAGAGCACATGGCCCACACCCTCGTTCCCACTCTGACTGGAAAACTCCAGAGGTATTTGCAAAAGCTAATAAATGTAACACATCACTCTCTGAGATCATGGTCCTGCATGTGAACCGGACTGAACCAAGCACATAGCTCGTTCATCTCCACAAACGTGTCCTTGCCCACGCACCCTCGCCAGTGGAAACTTACTGCCATTCTGACCCTGTGCCCCTGCAAGGTATTCTCTTCATGTGCCAGACCACTGACCACGCCATGATGCCCACCTAGCAGATCCCCAACTAACATTAGACCCCTACTGCAGTATATCGTTGCCTATCAATAACAAATGCCACATACCGGAGATTCTTGTGAGCACAGACCCACACTTCAAACAGTGTATTATAGTGGTCAAGACCCTTGACCTAAGGCCTGTATAATCCAATGTTAATTGATAGTATAGATATATGTGTGACTTTTATACAGACATAACCGACTGAAAGACTTTGAACAAGTGTTATTTAGTGCATGCATTATTGATAATATATTATGTTAGCTTAGATAGTGACCACCCCGCTTCACAGCGACCTGAACTCTACCCATTCCGAGCACAGATGTCTGACGTCCATCCTTGAATGGAGACACACTTGATTCATTTAAAAAATCGAAACAACCATTGTTAAAATATATGTGGTGTTTTATTTTGTATCTTATTTTGATGACACAAAAATACAAAACTTTACACATTGTACAGTTCAGGTTGCAGCACAGCGAGAGAAAATCCCCTGTACTGACCGCTGTCACTCGGGAACGTTTCTCTTATGGCACGAACGGCACAGGCGGGTATCACTCTTCGAAAGCGGTGTCCAAGCCTCCCGTGAAGCCACCATGTAAAGGAACGATAGGCCACCAGCCTGTATCACCTGTGAAAAGGAATGAAACAAACTGTTTTTAAATAACCAAGATAAGTTTAATAAACGTTTGTTGTCAATGACAATTCTTGTAACTAATGGCATTCTGCTCTGACAAATGTTATCTAGACACTGCACACTATTGAAAGACTTTCGTGCGTTACAATGATATGTATATGTAATTTTGGATATAGTAGAAGACCATGAAATAGGAGTGGCATGACAAGCGGAGTATACTTACTCGTTACTCGGATTACGAGGACGAACAGTTGCGCGAAGTTCGTACATAAGCACCATTATTATCCTCAACACGGACTGTGTGAGGCAGGCTGCCCTGAAGTCTGGCAGCTCGGTGATGCATTGCGGTCGTGGCTCGCCTTCCGAAATGTAGGCCACGTATCCTGAGTTTTCACAGCAGCAGCAGTTCTCGTCCTCGGTTGGCATTAGCTCGCACCGACTGCATGTGTACCAGGTGGAAACACCGTCCATGCGACTAGGTCCAGGCTCTTCAGCTGTTGAATCGTCCTCCCAACTGCTGTCCGAAGACCCATCGTTTTCGCGTGTTTCCCTTTCCAGTAGTTCCTCCTCGGTATACTCGGGCTCGTACATGTAGGGCATTATTGTAGCCATTGTGTGTTAAACAAACTAAAATAATTGATAGCGGTGGTACTGGTATCTGTTCACACGGGCTACAAGCAACGAAGGTAGCTGACCAGAACACAGAAACGAGTCACAGAATACTCAAAGTAACACAGAGAGAGGAATGGAATCGAAAATCTGCTGCTGTGTGTTGTGAAACGGTCTGTTTATACTTATTGAGGAAAGAGGCGTCCTGCCATTTCCATGGCGACACGTCATTTGCTGAAGCGCAGTGAATGTTGACACGAGACGTGCTTTGGTGTTGTGAAATGGGCGGTACGCGTCTGCTGATGACAGGCTCAGGGGCGGGGGATAGGATTTAGTGCCGCAAAAGGAGGTCAGCCAGGGCGATGTGGGAAATGATAGGATTATCACAAAATGGCAGCTCCCTGATGCCTGTTTTCGCGTGCGTATAATGGACGAAAACTCGGGTAAGGTCCATAGGAAATTTTTCTGAAGTCGAGCGACTTACGCTTAAAAACACATTGCCGACCCGTTCGAGCAATAACATTTTTTGACCGAACCATTCCTTTAAGAACTTCTGACCTATTCCAGTAACTTTATACTTTGTTTGCTTTGAACATGTGCTTACAGGAAAAAGGCTGACCTCTTCAACTCAATATTTACAGCAACATTTCACTAGCATGACTTGTCATGATCTTAACCAAGGTTTCATTTGTATTTATTTGCCCAGGCTTCGCTATGTGGGCCAGACTATGCGCAACATCAGTTTCGGCATCTCAGAGCACCTGTCCAGAGTTTGCTGCAAGAATGCTTCCTCAGTCTTAGTAGAACATTTTCTCATGGCTGGGCACTCACCAGATGACCTGTTCTATTGGATTTTGGAGAGAGTTAAAACCGGCCCCAATATACAATGACACATACTGGACCTAGAATGCAGGTCGATTTATAGGCTGGACAGCGTGAGTAAGGGCCTCAATGAGGAGTACCTACCCTCGTCCATTTAGCCTATATCTTTAATTAACAATTTAGCTTGCAACTTTATGCAGGACCGTGTGTTTACAGTCACCAATCTTTCTGTCCCCATTGAGGATCACAGGAACCGGGACAAGTTCTCCTGCTCGAGGGCACATATCGATTCCTGTGGTGCACCCAACATTTGGCTGTGTGCCTATTTGACCGCTCCCACAAGAAAACAAATGCAACTGTTCATTCGTGCACATGCCAAACTTTTATTTGAAGCTGGCTACGTGGGACAATGAATATCAATTCAGGGCAGACGTCAGGACGATCCTGACCCATGTTACTAAATGCCACTGCGTAAGCGCACAGATTTGTCTGTATGCGCCTTCTGTGAAACTAATGCAGACAGCGGCACAATCCGCTGCCCGGGGAAAGTGTGGATCAGTTAGTCCACACACACCCTCCTGCCACATACAAAGACGGGTCCCCATTGGACCGCCGACGACACACCAAGCATTCTGGCTGTCTGGTAGTGTTCGGCTAACCAGCAACACCAATGCGAGGCACAGATCACTATGGCAACGTGAAAGCCTGATCACGTTCACAGCAACCACGCCCACTTTCGGGAAGGACTGCAGACGTGAATAGCTTTGTGTCGATGCTGGGCGCTTCCAACACAATGGTTTGTGGATTACAGACCAGACTGTTTGTCTCAGCTGCCCTGTCTCATGCAGTGCGATCGTAATCTGCATATGTTCTAATTTACAAGGTACTGCAGATTTAGCAGTTTATGCGACTCTGTCTTCCTTACATCAGGCTATGATCTATAATAACACGGAGCATTAGAAGGAAACAATTCGGACTTTCTGTTTTTTATTACTCTGGTACCCTTTGTTATCCCTCCCCTAGCTGCCCCCCCCCCCTGTTTCCCTAATATAGGCTGCCCAGCATCCCAGGTAAATAAAGCTTCACCGGGAGCAACCAGGGCTTATTTAACTATTCACGGCATGGGCGCGCCAAGATGCAGGGGGATGAAGACGTTCATACTGAGAGGGAACTTACCTACTTCCACTTGAGCCAGTTATAACTGACTGACGGTAAGTGCCACACAGGCTACGCCCGTGACTCTGTTTTTGTCTATGATTTCTTTGAACTTTGTATCACGTTTGGCTCTGTGTAGCCATGACGTGTCAGACTAAATGCACTTTTTACATATATTAACTGTGTTTTACCACTTCACCTTTTTGCGTCCATATCTGTTTTTCCCCCCTCGCCTCCCGGCCCTCCCCAATTTTTCCTGACTACTTGTATCCTGTAGAATGACAGGTTACTCCAGTCTACTCAACAGCAGCAGACCGTTCCTGCTCTAACAACCAGGTATCCTGACAGGCATTTTGCCAAGCTCGCAGACCCAACTCCGCCACCACAGAGGGGACAAGTTTTGAAACCTAGGGTTCCGTTACCCACCACGGGAAAACTTGTCTGCCGCTACTGGGGGGTCCTTTGATTGCCCTACCAATTTTCCTTCTTCTAACTTCTTTATTTGACTCAATCCCATCCTTTGCTCCGACTCACACACAGCCCACTAATCTGTTTTTAACTCTCTCATATAACGCCTACAGGGTCCTTAAACTATGTCCTGAAGAAGGTGGCTTTACCTCCCTTTCTTGCCAGCGAAACGGAACTGCACAAGGGGACAGTGGTGGCCTGCACAGTCACGCCCACCCTCACCAACTATGGACTTTCGTCCTGTACTCTGTTCAACATTCTGTTTCCACTATTTGCGTTGGTTAGACCCAATGGGGGTCCGCTTCCAAGAATTGACATTTAAACATATACTATAAGGAAGTGTATTGGCCTCCAGCTATCTAGTAGGCAATGTTTATGTTTTCTAGCTGTCTCTAAATATTGTGACTGGCGATTGGACGAGGAAATAGAACTATAACCACATAAGAGAAAATTCCAGTCCCATAACTGCTGAACTATTTTGTTTGTTTTTGATAATAGGTGCTTGGTTCTCTGTGTTCATGCTTCATACACTTTTGTACTTTTTGAATTCCTCTGAGACCAACTTCTAGGTCATTCACAATTCTTTAGCACTGGGTGTTGTCTGTTCACCTACACACAGTGGGTTGTTTTACTCTTCTCTTAAGATTCAAATGTGGGTTTTCCACACCCTTGATTCATACTAACATTTCTAGCTATGACAAATGTACTTTTGAACTGTTATGACCCAGAACTGAATATATTTACAGCATTTAATGAATTGTTTCCACTTATATGTCGAATTTAATGTCTTTGGAAAAATAACAATTCCAGTTTTCTCTTACTTAGGGCTGTGTCTGTGTGTTCTTTGGCAGATTAAATTTCTTTATTAGGATTTGGTTATTATCCTAAACTCATTGCCTGATACTAACAAACTTTGCACAATTTCTCTGTATTGGTATCAATATGTAGCAGCAGTCCTTTCTCTTTTGACTTATGTATTAGTAGTGCCCTCACTGCCGCCTTTCCTAATTGGTTAACAAGGAGGGGTTTGTTCTGCCGTATAACATTTTTAGGAGCGGGACTACTTCCTGATTCTAGTAGGCCCAAGTCATTTCTATTGTGTCCAGGGAAATACAAAAACACTGTAAATGTGAAGATGTACACAAAATAGTTCAGACAGAAATAGGTGTTATTTATACAGCTTGTAAGTTTATTTTGCTGTGGGTGCATTTAGTAAATCATGCATCCATATTGTTGAAACCGGACTGTTTTTACTGAGAGTCAACAGAAATGCAAAACTAATTTTTCCATTCAGAGATACTTGGTATGCAGGAGGTATACACCATTATACACCATTATAATGGCCAAATCAATTGGCAGAATGCAGTAAAACAAAAGAACAAAAGAACAAAGTAACCATCACCATTAGTGACATGTGATTATCGTGTGTTCAGATGCGAGACAACCCAGAACAAACACATTAAATGGGAAATTCTTTGTTGTCTGTAGCCAGGCTTGAGGGTGACCTAACACGTGGTCGACGTCTAGAATTAGATCAAAAGATTTTTTGGGACCGGGAGAGGTATGCAGATATTGGTCCTAAAGACGTTTCGGCTGGTAGCCTTCATCTTGGGCCTGGAATAGGTCTCCCTATAATAAAGATATGGGGACACTATTAATGTCTGAATCAAGGGTTAAAAACTAATGTTTTTATTAAAAAACACACAATATATTCCAAGATTATGGTACACCACAATAAAATCGAGAGCTAGGGAGAGACAGAACTGACCTTGGGGGCTGCGATGCTGCAGGATTCTGTGGATTGTTTTTTGCCACCCAAGACAATTAGGGTGCAGAGTTGGGTGGGCTTCTGGGCGTTAATGGCAGGCTGTAAAACGCTACAGGAGTCAGAGAAATATGTAGGAATCAGAAACATGAAGTACAAGGTAATACGAGCTGTGGTAGCTTGGGAGCGTGAGGTTGGGGAGCGCTCACCTTGCTGGGTGTTTTATGTGTCCAAAAAATGCTGGAAATTCCTAGGAAGTTGGGAAGTAGGCCAAAGTCAGCACAAGTCTGACTTCCACGTAAAGACGGCTGAATAAGGGCCTGGTTCGATGACAGGTCTGTATTAGTAAAAGAGAAATAAATTAAAGAAAGGGAGTGAGAGATCCCGGTATGTTGTATAAGTAAGGTATTACAGAGGAAACGGGAGGCTCTAATTACCTTTGGTCGGGTTCTAAGTGTGCTGCAGTCTGGCGAGTGACTTCTCGTGGGCAGCTTGCGAGCGGAGCGTCTCATTCGCTCGGGGAGGCTCTTGGCAATAAGTGTAAGAGAGGCCGTGCTGTGCACAGCGGTGCTCGGTGCGCATGCGTGCCGCGAGTAGTGTTCAGCGGTTGCGCATGCCCATACCTGAACTTTCGTAACGTTACTGAGTGTGTCAGGAGGTGGAGATGCTAGTCGCTGGCTCATGCGTGTTAGGGAAACTCGGTGCACATTGCTGTATGTGCACGAATGGGACTAAATTCTTGTGGTATCTGTGAGTGGCAGTGAGGTATGGGGAAAAAATTGTGTACAACATATAGTAAAATGAGACAAGTTGCCACCATTCGTGGTCTCAACAGGAGAACAGGAGAGTTTGTCAGGAGTCACAGAAGGAGAGTAAGACAAAAGTTGATGTGTTTATCTGCTGAAGTGTGTGGGATCTATCTCATTAAGGCCGTTGGTGGTGCTTTTGAGTTTAAATATCCACCACGCTTCTTTGTGGTTAAGCGAGTTAGTCACATTATTTGTGTTCGGAACTGTGTCTGCTATCCACCACAGGATATCGTCCGGGCCATGATGGTTTTCGATAAAGTGTTCTACCATTGGGGCAGATGCACACTTACATCGGATACGAGATCTATGTTCGCCAATCCTTTTGTTGATTTGTCGAGTAGTTTGCCCCACGTACCGAAGCCCACAAGGACATTCGATAATGTAAACTACATTGGCTGTTTTGCAGTTTGTAAACTGTCTGAGTTGCCAGTCTTTTTCACCTATTTTGAATGATGTATATCAAAAGAAATCAGAAAACTCCAAACCAATCCCCAACGGATGAGACAGAACTTGACTACTGGGGAACGCAAGGCTTTAACAACACTAGCAGAAAACAAGGATTTGATCATAAAAACAGCGGACAAAGGGGGAGGTATTGTGATTCAGAATCTGACACAATACAAAGGAATGGTGATGCAATTGTTAAACACAGAAGGCAATTACAAATTACAAAAGACTAAGAAAAGATCCCTCATGTGCCATAAAACATAAAATCCAGGAAACAACTAGATTTGCATTAGAGCAAGAGTGGATTACAGAAAGGGAAGAAATTTTCCTCAACACTTCTGAAAATAGAACACCAGCATTTTATGCTCTTCCAAAACTTCACAAAGATAGCGTAAATCCTCCAGGCAGGCCAATAGTGTCTGGTTGTGGTTCAATCCTTGAACCTATCTGCAAATTCATAGACCACTTCCTGAAGCCCCTGAGCCAACAAACTCCGACGTATCTAAGAGATACTATGTCGACTATCTCGAAATTTGAAGAACGTCAATTCAACAGTGAACAGGAAATCCTAGTAACCATGGATGTAGTTAGCCTCTACACTAATATCCCACAAGAAGCAGCTATAGAGTGCATTCGACACCACTTAACCCACTTTATGACCCAGAGAAGAGTTCCTACCAACTTTATAGTGGAATTGCTAGAAATTGCACTAATCAACAACTTCTTCACCTTTGATGATGACTACTATCTCCAAACAAGTGGGACAGCAATGGGAGCCGCCTTTGCCCCGAGTTTGGCGATAATCTTCATGGCAGAATTTGAAAAGCAATATGTCATTAACACTTCCAACCCTTTCCAAGATCAAATCTCCTCATGGTATAGATATATCGATGATGTCATCTTAATATGGAATGGGAATGAAAACAGTCTTACCTCATTCTTTGAATGGATTAACACACAGACCCAGGAAATCAAATTCACCATGAAAAAGAGTAATACCGCCATCGATTTTCTGGATCTCACCATCCTAGTGAAAAATGGCAAACTACAATGTGATCTTTTTACAAAAGAGACTGAGAGGAATACTCTGCTTCACTACAGTAGCCACCATCCAAGAAATCTAAGGGATAACCTCCCATATGGACAATTCTTAAGGCTAAGACGCAACTGCACAGAGATGGAAAAATTTCAAGAACATGCCACAAAGCTAGAAAGTAAACTTCAAGAAAGAGGATACCCCAAAAAACTTGTTAAACGGACCATAAAAAGAGCAAAATATACACCAAGAGAAAGCCTGCTAACACCCAGAGCCAAAAATCTAGAGCAAGAGAATATCCTCACGTTCGTCTCTACTTTTGGCCCTGACACAACTAAAATCAAAGGTTTACTGAAAAAATTCTGGCCTTTAGTACAATTGAGCCTGCCTGAAGAAAAAACTCCACGAATGGCGCTTAAAAGATCCAAGAACCTAAAAGACATGCTTTCACATGCCAGACTAGAAAAGAAGTCACAAAGATCCACGCTCTGGAACATGCGGGAAATAAGGGGGCACCACCCGTGTGGTACCTGCACAGTTTGCCGCTTCACCAAGAAAATGTCCTCATTCAAAATAGGTGAAAAAGACTGGCAACTCAGACAGTTTACAAACTGCAAAACAGCCAATGTAGTTTACATTATCGAATGTCCTTGTGGGCTTCGGTACGTGGGGCAAACTACTCGACAAATCAACAAAAGGATTGGCGAACATAGATCTCGTATCCGATGTAAGTGTGCATCTGCCCCAATGGTAGAACACTTTATCGAAAACCATCATGGCCCGGACGATATCCTGTGGTGGATAGCAGACACAGTTCCGAACACAAATAATGTGACTAACTCGCTTAACCACAAAGAAGCGTGGTGGATATTTAAACTCAAAAGCACCACCAACGGCCTTAATGAGATAGATCCCACACACTTCAGCAGATAAACACATCAACTTTTGTCTTACTCTCCTTCTGTGACTCCTGACAAACTCTCCTGTTCTCCTGTTGAGACCACGAATGGTGGCAACTTGTCTCATTTTACTATATGTTGTACACAATTTTTTCCCCATACCTCACTGCCACTCACAGATACCACAAGAATTTAGTCCCATTCGTGCACATACAGCAATGTGCACCGAGTTTCCCTAACACGCATGAGCCAGCGACTAGCATCTCCACCTCCTGACACACTCAGTAACGTTACGAAAGTTCAGGTATGGGCATGCGCAACCGCTGAACACTACTCGCGGCACGCATGCGCACCGAGCACCGCTGTGCACAGCACGGCCTCTCTTACACTTATTGCCAAGAGCCTCCCCGAGCGAATGAGACGCTCCGCTCGCAAGCTGCCCACGAGAAGTCACTCGCCAGACTGCAGCACACTTAGAACCCGACCAAAGGTAATTAGAGCCTCCCGTTTCCTCTGTAATACCTTACTTATACAACATACCGGGATCTCTCACTCCCTTTCTTTAATTTATTTCTCTTTTACTAATACAGACCTGTCATCGAACCAGGCCCTTATTCAGCCGTCTTTACGTGGAAGTCAGACTTGTGCTGACTTTGGCCTACTTCCCAACTTCCTAGGAATTTCCAGCATTTTTTGGACACATAAAACACCCAGCAAGGTGAGCGCTCCCCAACCTCACGCTCCCAAGCTACCACAGCTCGTATTACCTTGTACTTCATGTTTCTGATTCCTACATATTTCTCTGACTCCTGTAGCGTTTTACAGCCTGCCATTAACGCCCAGAAGCCCACCCAACTCTGCACCCTAATTGTCTTGGGTGGCAAAAAACAATCCACAGAATCCTGCAGCATCGCAGCCCCCAAGGTCAGTTCTGTCTCTCCCTAGCTCTCGATTTTATTGTGGTGTACCATAATCTTGGAATATATTGTGTGTTTTTTAATAAAAACATTAGTTTTTAACCCTTGATTCAGACATTAATAGTGTCCCCATATCTTTATTATAGGGAGACCTATTCCAGGCCCAAGATGAAGGCTACCAGCCGAAACGTCTTTAGGACCAATATCTGCATACCTCTCCCGGTCCCAAAAAATCTTTTGATCTAATTCTAGACGTCGACCACGTGTTAGGTCACCCTCAAGCCTGGCTACAGACAACAAAGAATTTCCCATTTAATGTGTTTGTTCTGGGTTGTCTCGCATCTGAACACACGATAATCACATGTCACTAATGGTGATGGTTACTTTGTTCTTTTGTTCTTTTGTTTTACTGCATTCTGCCAATTGATTTGGCCATTATAATGGTGTATAATGGTGTATACCTCCTGCATACCAAGTATCTCTGAATGGAAAAATTAGTTTTGCATTTCTGTTGACTCTCAGTAAAAACAGTCCGGTTTCAACAATATGGATGCATGATTTACTAAATGCACCCACAGCAAAATAAACTTACAAGCTGTATAAATAACACCTATTTCTGTCTGAACTATTTTGTGTACATCTTCACATTTACAGTGTTTTTGTATTTCCCTGGACACAATAGAAATGACTTGGGCCTACTAGAATCAGGAAGTAGTCCCGCTCCTAAAAATGTTATACGGCAGAACAAACCCCTCCTTGTTAACCAAGTTCTACTAGCCCAGTGTTCTGTCGGTGATGGGCTATCCCTCCAGTTACCAGCCTTTCCTAATTGGGCACCCCAACTTCCTTTTTTGCTTGTTTCAGGCCTACCCATTAGGCATAGTTAAACGAAAAGAGGCTGCCCTGGAGCGGGAAGGACTGGAGGGCTGGAGAAGCTATAAGAAAGGGGTTCTCCTCCCCTCCATGAATCTGAAAGGTGTACGGGAAGAATTCAGTGTACACTGGTTGTTTAGACCCTACTTGGAACACATGTCATTCTGGGCAACCATTAAGAAAAGCAACATGCTTGCTGGTGCTAAACGCATGACTCAAAAAGTATATGTAAAACGGATTTTGAATTTTTCATTTAGCTTTCTGTTATTAGCTTTTTTTAAATTTTTAGTGCAGAACATTCCAGTAGTTTCTTTTCATAACAGTCCATGATGTCCATTCATGTAATAACATACATAGTTGAAAGTTCACTGTATAAAAAAGAAACTGTACTTAGTGACAAGGGAAGTGGGTTCATCATTTTTGCATATGACCAACATCTTGAAAATAAAAGTGTCCCATGTCATTGGGAATGGAGAACACACTGTGAGAATGTAAGATGAGGAGACGGTTGAATCTGTGTCTCCTGTGCCCGGCTAAAGTCTGACCTTATATTAGGCATAACAGGAATTTCCATTTGCGGCGGAGTGCAATTGGGGGTTTCACTTCCTGATTTCACCCGGCTAGTGTAGCTGTATTCTAAAAGTTATGCTCCTATTTTCCCCAGTTAGTGTCAGTATCCAAAATGAGTCATAATGGGTTTGAATCTAGCATATGTCAGCCAATTGGAGTGGAAGATACAATCTGGCCATCTGATTGGCGGGCGTGCAATACATACACGTTCAACAGATCACCAAAGTATCTTACATTCAATGCCATTTCCTAACATCTTTGCAGCGTCACACGTTGGCTATTGTTTGATTGTTTGGTTTGTTTATTTAGTATAGCACAAAAACCAAACCCACAGGTAGCCAGGTGCAAACATTACAAGGATACTTGAGAACTTGGTTACAGTGACACACACGAAAATAAGCAGTAGGAACAGTTCAACAACATTATAGTCTGCATGTGCTTATACAGTTAATGCCAGGTGTTGGAAGCAAAAAGAAATAGGCGGTAGGACAGTTCAACGACGATACAGTCTGAATATACTTGTGCAGTTGAGTGCCAGGTGTCAGAAGCATGAACGAGCTGAGTAGCCGTCAACCACAGTGTGTAGTCCCAGTGGGGTCCAGTGAGGTAGCTAGATACTAGCAGTGGAGGTCGGGGTCCCTAGGGGACAGGTTAGCAAGGGCATAGTCAGGAAGGTGATTTGCATGTTGCTGAGATCATGATAACACTCAGTTAGTCACTTGTTGTTTTTGTGTTACAGAAATGACATTAAGATGTTCTAGCCCTCAACCCCTTAGGGGAGGTGGACTCAACCATGTGTTTAGTGCTGTGTAGTTTGTATGGTGATTTATCATCTTCTGTGTGGCTTTTGACCTAACAATATAGATATGTACAAAACAACATGAGATTGTAAACAATGCTATGATACAAATATTCAGAACAATAGAAGGAGACTAGTCACCAGATAATGACAAAAGCAACACGACATTAAAGACATCATACATTATAGACAACATTGCTAAGAGACTACATTTGACAGTATCAAATGCCTACAGGAAGCAATGGCACGCAATAAGAGGCAACCCCATCAACTTACTTTGGAAAACAACAGCATGAGACACCAGGCAACAGAATGCTTAAGACAGACAAGAGCATGACAAAATGCATACAACATCAGCACTGGGGGACTAGAGTCAAAAGGATCAAATGATCATAAAACAGAAACATGCAACTACAGGCAACATCATTAAATAATTACAGACAAAACTAAATGCTTATTAGAAACAAATAATTATGTATAAAAGGGCAACAATATACTCCAGACGCGAGCAAGACATCAGTCTAAATAACAACAACATGACTCTAATGCAGCATAATCAAATAATTACAGACAATAACATAAAGATACAGGCATTATCATCACATGAATAACCAGAAATTACGTGCAACAGCGTTGAAAAATTGTAACCGGCTGCAACAGAAGAATAAAGCAACAACATGCAATATTACTGATAAAAGCAGTTATATACAAGACAGTACTTGTAATAACAATGAATAATTATACAAATGAAATACAATAACAGAACAATACATGCATCTGCACAAATAACAGTAAAAGGAGTCTGTGGGATACAACATAATATAATTACAGAAAACATAAACAACATGAAATAAGCGAATAGATCAGTAAATTAAGTCTATGGGCCTCATTACGAGTTTGGCGGCAGCCATGGAGCTATTAGCTCCATGGCTGCGGCCAAACTGGGCTCCTTTACCGGGTTCCCAGAATGGGGAATTGCCGGGCTATTCCGAGTTCGGAGGGCCCGGTAATTCCTCCCTCTGGGAACCTGGGCCCGGACCTTCCCCATTCCCATCTGAGCCCCCATAGGGCTCAATGGGAATGGGAGAGGGAGCTAACAACGGGCCGATTATGACCGGCCCGTTGTTAGCTCCCTCTTCCCCTCGTGGGACCCAGTAACAACGCCTGGTTTTACCAGGCGTCCTTACCGGGTCCCGCGAGGGGACCTCGTAATTTCGCGGAACGGGTTTAACGGGTCCGCCTCCATTAGCGGAGCCCATTAACCCGTTCCGCGAAGGTCGTAATGAGGCCCTATGAGTAATAACATAAAACAAAATAGATAACTGTAACAGTTCAATATTGGCAATAACATCACATTATTACATATAACAGAAACAGGAGATAACTAGCAAAATATCACATGATTAGAGAAGAGCAGAAAGAGACCAATGGCAAGAACATCGACTACTTATAGGAAACAACAGCAGGAGGCTGCAGTCTAACAAGAGTAATAACAGAAGGCCATAAACTACAGCTCCAAACTATGTTTGACAACAGTGAAATAACAATATAGACTATAGGCTGAACTGATTATAGACAATATGACATTGACATTACAGGGTGCAATATCAAATAGGCATATACAGGCAATTTCATACAACAATCCATTATGTTTAAATCGCAGCAATAGGAGGTTGCAGGTAATAGCATGACAATTGTAAAGAACAGAAACGTGAGGCTAAGTGTAAGAGTATCAAATAAATAAAGGCGATGTAAATGTGAGACACCGGGAAAGGGAACAAATGATTACCAACACGAATCTCAAGAGACTTTATGCAACACCATCAAGAATGTACAGAAAACAGCACCAGGAGATTACAGACATTGCACAGTGCTTACTTTGTGGGGTGTTTGCCAGGGCTCAGCCCTGGCACTTATTTTTGAGCCCTGGCACCTATTGTCTCATAATCACTTTAATTATAAAGTGGTGATAGTCAGTGCCTCCATCCACCACAATGAGCAGGTGTGAGGTGTAGTGTAACCCCAAATATGTCAACACTGTGGGGTGCGGCTATGGGTGGTGGCAGAAATGGGGATGAACTGCCAACCTGCAGTGTCGCGGGAGTGCTAGAACATATTTGGGCTCTGGCACTCATATTTTTACTAATCAAGCACTGCATTACGACTAAATATATACTGACAAAATCAACATGTGTCTACAGTCAATGTCATCAAATAGTTATAGGCATTGGGAGCCAAACACCACCTGCAAAACCAGCAAGAACATTAAATAACAGCGAAGTAAGCGTACATTTAACAGTAATTAATAATTAGAGACACAAAGTAAATTCAGCAGTATGAAATGGTTATTTAAAGAAGGATCAGGAGACTACTGGCAACAACGTTAACTATGTATTCATGAAAGTGACAAAGGACTAGAGGCAACAGCAGTATGCAACCCTACAAAACAGATATAGGAGGCCACGTCAACAATACCAAAAAATTAGAGACAACAGCCATTGCAGACTACAGGCAACAATGGCATCATTGGATTACAGTACACAGCACATCGGGCCTCATTACACAGTAGGCGGTAGCCATGGCACTATTGGCGCCATGGCTACCCCCTATCACTGTCGGAGTCCGGGTTCCCGGAATAGGGACTTACCGGTCGATTCCGACCTTTGCGGGACCGGTAAATCCCCATTCCGGGAACCATTGCCCATTCCCATTTGAGCCCCCATAGGGATCAATGGGAATGGGGAAGGAGCTATTAACGGTACTGCAATTTGCGGTCCAACCGTCCATAACGCCTGGGCAGACCACACGTTAAGGACGGGACCCACTGAGGGACCTCGTAGTAGGGCAGTAGGGGATTACCTGCACCGGTGCCCTTACCGGTGCCGGTAATCCCCTACCTCCTACCGTGTAATGAGGCCCATCGTCATGCATAGCAACGAAAAACTACAGGCATCACTGCATAATTCTAGACAACAAGACCAGGAGACAATTGACAGTTTAAGTAAATGGAAAACTGGAACTATAGGTAATTACTCGTTTGTAATAGTGTTTAAATCTAAGAACACTGACTTTATTTAATAACAGTTCAAATAATAAATGAGTTGTACGTATGGCGAATTCTTGATTAATAAACAAAATAATTAATCTAGGTGACAGCCTCAAATAATTAGTAACAACAGTAAGACGAGTCGATCTGCAGCAAAACTACAAGGACTATTTTCAGCAGTATTTTCATATTATTCAGCAACTACAGAAAATAGCTGTAGCGTTGCCTATAAAACAGAGTGCAGATTTGCTTTACATTTTATTGCCGGCAGCAACCTGAAATAAATATTTACAAGAGCAACAGGAGACCACAGACAACAGCATCAAACATAATGTGAGCGCAAACGTAGACTACAGGCAGAAGCATCAAATACATTTCAGCAACAGCAGTGGGAAACTGTAGTAAAAACCATCACATGGTTATATGACACATCATCAGCATCCTGCAGGCAAAAGCATCACATTTCAATAGACAACAGCACTAACACATTCAAATAAGTATGGGAAACAACTACAGGAAGCTAACCAAAAAAACCAGCACCAACTAATTAGGGCACTAGTTTCAATTGGTTGGAGTTGTGGGGATCGGGACTCCCTGTCTGCTGCGCACCTTCTATTAGTTTTTTTGGTTTAGCCTGCAACCTGGATCATGGTTCGTCTGGGCACCAACTCCAAGGTTCCCGATTGATTGGATGCTTGTTGGGATGACAAACCTTTGATTTCGTGTTGGCGCTGGCTGGATTTGTTTGTCCAAAAATCTGGCACTTAAGCCTTTTGTTTTAAGTCAAGGTCCAGTCTTAGAATTGTTGGTGCATGTGGTTTTTTATTATTCATATTGGTATACCAAAACCAGAAAATCATCAGTGTGGCAATTACTGCCAGTTGGTCAACAATGGTGAGTGCAAACAGCCGACGCGCGTTTCGACCGGAGTCTTTTTCAAGGCAGATGTGAGTGGGATGGTGGACTCTAAGTACAGTTGGTTGCTGGTCCTGCTCCTAGAGCAGAGGAGAAGACTAGAAGCAAACGCTCCAAATATAGGCAAAATGAGACTGCCAGCCAACCACATCAAATATTGTTAAACAGCAGCTCAGCACCAGGAGACTGGCACCATTATATGTGTCAATAACGCACGCTGGACACTTTAGTGAAATGACTGCATCAACTGCGAATAGAAGTCAATTGCAGGAAACTACAGGCGAAAACATCAATTCATTACAGACAACATGAAACAACAGACATCTCATCAAAGAACTAGACACACGAATCAGGAGAAACGCCATGCAATGATCAAAGGCCACACCCGCAGATACCCATATGCAACAGGTGCAGAGATGTCTAGGGAACAGTAACAGAAAACTACAGGCAGTTGCATCAAAGGAAGCGCGTCCTTTGTTAAGTGTGTTATCACCACAACACAGTCCTTTGGGTATGAACACATTGAGCCTATGACTGAGGTGCTCTAAGCTGGGTTACACTTAGGCGTGTGCTCTTAACCACTTGGAAAGGGCCAAGTCTTCAGAAGCTTTGATAAGACCTGTTGAATTATCAAAGAAAGCAGGGGGCAGTGTTATAAAACGAGGAGCAAGGACCCTGACAGGGCAGCCTCCCGTGCAGATACTCTGGACCTGGCAGCCACAGTTAGATGGGTGTCCTCTGATTATTAGGATCACAATGTCAGACTTTTCCCATTACGAGCTGTGGGTCGATGCATGAGTGCGGTAATAAGATCTTGAAGTATATCTTCCTGGCGATGGCACTCAGTGTGGTGCGATGAAGTCGAGAGACCACCTTGATCATTTGACCCAAGGCAGGCTCTGAAGCCCAGGGTAGCCGGCTGCCAGGCTCCTCTGACAAGAGATGTAGGTTTCCTGAGGCACTACACGTGGGATGCAGCAGAGACCCCCACCTATCAAAAGATCTCTTCCGCGACCTGATTCATGTCATGTGCACTGCAGATTAACCCATTATTCCTTTGTCATCTGGCCCGTGTGTTAATATTGCTACGCAAGTTAAGGGTCTTTGCTCTTGGAATGAACCCATTATGTATCACTGGGTGCACAATTTGCACTCACCACTATCCATTGGCTAGTGATATTTGACTCGTGGCGAGTAAGATAAGGTGTGCAGTATGTATGTATTGAATTAAGGTGGGGAATGACTTTTGTTCTTCTGGTTTGTAGATTGCATCTTCAATTTCTGCCCCCTGATGAAGGAGGTCTGGTATGAAGATCAGAGGGCAGAGTCACCCCAACAAATGCTACAGTGAGGCAGATAATCAGGACCAGTTGGGGAAGCTCCACCACAGTCATCTGACTTTTACTTATATCTCCCACACTCCTCACTGCTAAAGTGGTAGCGAAGATTTGGACAAGGGGCTTTGGCCCAGTGCAGGCTTCCACCTGTGACCAGGACAAAGGAAACATGAGAGCCGGGGACTTGTGGACACAACGGCAAGGACCCATGAAACCCATTTGATGACAGGACGGCTGCAGAAGTGCCAGCAAGAGACTGTTATGGAGTTCCTTGCAGGGCAGGACGTCCGCCTGAATTCAAAATGGCTGCAGGCCATTTTGAAGGGTTGGGTGATGCGGCAGAGAACATAGAAACCATGACCCCGCGACCAAGAGAAGAAGCCAGGAAAGCTTCCGTAGGAGCCAGTGCTAGCTAGAAGTAGTAAAGATGGATTCATGGTCAGAGAAGGCCAGGTGTGTGTGGAGAACAATGAAGTCGCTCGGTGAACAGATGGGCAGAGGTGGAGGAACCTGGACCTTTTTAAGCTAATGAACGTTGCACTGGCCCGAGGGAGCGGCAGCATACCCTTCTCACGTGTGAAGGGCACTATAACCCTTAGCTATAAAGAAGCTAGACAGAGTATAAAGTGGGAAGGTTGCAATGTCCCTTACCTTATACCAAATAGTGGGAAGGTCACTCACTAAGTCTCTGAGTAGAGAAAAAAGACAGAAACGTGCGTGAGGAAGCCAAGGGTATAGGACCGAATGAAAGGGCACCCTAACCCTAAAAGGGAATTGGATCCATAACCCCGGACCGCGAAGCAGTGTGCCAGATACTATCCTTCTGGTGTGGACTGCAAATAGTCGGCCTGCCTCTATACTCCTGTGAAGGAAACCTGTGGCAAAGAAGCCTCTGGGTGCAATATCTCTGGAGCTCAGTCCTGCCCAAAGAAGCAGCTGTACACTATATCCTTGAGGATGTGTTATCCTCAAAGATCCCGGGGAGACCAGGCTCCCCACAAAAAGGAAACCCCAGGCACCTTTCTCTATTCAGGTGTTATTTTAGACACACCTCCAGTGCCAAAATGCATTTACCCTATCCTGATCCTGTAAAACAAGAAGTCTGCCATACCTGTGAGTATTGTTGATTGGCCAAAGAAGGGAGTGTACATTCAGGCTCACGTGATCACTCACTGCAGCAGAGGTTTGACAAGAGGAAGTCTTCAAAATTGGGCAGGTGCTATAGTTTGGCTACTGCAGAGTGTAAATGCCACCAACGCCACTAGCCTTTGGTGAAGAGCATGTACAGGAAGAGACACTTAAGGAGTGTGAGGTAAAAGAAACCAGGGTGAGAAACAATGACAAAATGGCCCATTCTTTTGTAACCTTAGGAGCCGGGCTTGGACATTGAACGGGTGATGGGCGCCATATCTAGGCTTCTCATAGCCCCATAGCCAGAATGGCAGATTTAGATAGGGTCATTATCCATGTTTTGATGCTCATTCAACCCCATGCAACCTGCAATTCTTTCATTGAATGTGTTTAATGAATCCCCATAATTATAGAAAGGAAAGCAAGGGGATCAGATCCTGAAAGGAAAGAAAGGGTGGGGGGATGGAGGGGACCTGTAGAACCCTATGTGTTGCTGGCTTTAAAAAAATCACTATTTGGGGATACTGATGGTTAAAGAAAAATGTTACAAAAAAGAGTTCAACTATCATACAACCTGGTATGTGAACGTAATATAAAAAGGAGGGTCGAGTTAGCAGAAGTGTTGCAGGTCACTGATAAATCACAACACACCGAGATTCTATGGATCTGGGAAACTTTGATGTGTATGACTTCAAGACCCACAAGTGGCAGCGATGTGTGCCACCTGCAAGCCGAGAACCCCCCAAATAAAGGATCCCATTGGGCTCCCGGTCACTCTCTTCTGAGGTTTGGCTGGAAATAGCAGGTTGGAGATTTGTAGCTCGATGGGTCTTCTGTGTTTGCAGAGGAGCCCCTAAGGACTGGTGTTATCAAAGCCCTAGTAGGAGTGAGATGCACCTTCACAAGGTGGCAGAGAGGTACTCCAAACGCTGACTAATGAGGTAGCTCCTACCTAGTGCCCATCCATAGACTTAACGATTCGGGATGGGTACGTACGCTTCAAAGATGGAGCAATCAGGGTTACTTAACCGAACCCGGGAGCTGCACTGGTCACTGGCGTAACTGGGACCCACGCAACCCCTGCAGTGTGGGGGGCCCCACCACCACATGTCCTGGGAGAGGGGTGCACTTGGACTTTAACAAAATAAAAATCTTTATGACGCATAGTGACTACGAAAAGAAACTATTTCTTTTTGAAGTCCGAGGGCTCCCCCTACCCCAGGACATGGAAGACTCTAGGCTGGAGGTCTCCATGTCATGGTGGGGGAGCTCTGTGACTTAAAAAAGAAACAGTTTCTTTTTGAAGTCACTCTGACTTCATAAATACATTATTTCCATTATAGTTCGTTCCTTAACAGAAATAATTTTTTTATGAGGTCGGGGTGACTTAAAAAAGAAACACATTATTTTTTAACTAAAAGGGATCCCCTGAACCCCATGAAGTGTGTGAGTATCTGGTGAAAGGGTGTACACTTAAATGTATAGGTGGCTGCCCGTGTAAGTATATGGTGAAAGGGTGCACAATTAAATGTATGGGTGGCTGTGTCTGCATGTTGAGTGTATGGTGAAAGGGTGCATGCCTGTGTGAGGGTAATCGGTGGCTGGGTGTGCGTGCTGAGTGTATGGTGAAAGGGTGCACACTTGCATGTATGGGTGGCTGCCTGGGTGTGCCTTAATGATGAAAGGGTGCACACTTAAATGTATGGGTGGCTGCCTGGGTGTGCCTGTATGGTGAAAGGGTGTACATTTAAATGTATGGGTGGCTGCTCCTAGGTGTGCCTGTATGGTGAAAGGGTGCACACTTAAATGTATGGGTGGCTGCATGGGTGTGTATGTATAGTGAAAGAGTACACACTTAAATGTATGAGCGGCTGGGTGTGCATGTGTGTGTATGGTGAATGGTGTGTATGCTTGTGTTCATGGGTTGCAACAAAAACAAAATGTCAGGGGGCAGCGGGGTGCTGACCCTTAAAATGTTGGGAGAGGTGCTAACTTCACGGGTGGCGGGGGAGGGGCAGACCTATATGTGTGGGGTTATCTAACTCCTTTATGCATTCTAATGAGACTATTCTAGTGCAGCTTCAAAGTTACAAGCAGTTAGCTCTCTCCTTTAAGTCTGAAAGCACCCACTTACAGACTGCTGTGAGAATAATCGGTCTCCTGTTTCCTCTCTACCCTTCCAATCACTTCCCTGGCATGCAAGTACTAAACCCACATCAAGATTTCAATTGCCTAAAGAATTCTGCATTTGAATGTGTGTGCTAACAGTGAAAAGCTTTGCATTAGCAATTGCTGGGCCTTTGTTAACAGTGAAACCCAGGTGCTGTTTAATATCTGTGTCCTGCTCTGTCCGCAACGGCTCTGTAGGTCAGCCAGGTCAAGTCAACAAAGTCCAACATTTCAGGGTGTGTGGGGGGAGGACTGAAGCCCAGTCAGCTCAATGGTGTTACACCCCTACTTGTGTTTAATCTCTTACTTATGTATTGGTAATCTTCATTACTCATAGCCCAAGTCTTCCTCGTCCCGGTAATTGTGTATGAGGCTTTTGCCTCATACACAAATACTGAGATGAGGTAGAGGGACATGGAGGTAATGCTTGGCTTAGTTACCTGTAATTGTTATTACTCCTAGTCCCACTCTTCCTCATCCCAGTACCTCCCTATGAGGCAAGGAGCCTCATACGTAAGCAGTGGGACAAGGAAAAAGGACGTGGAGGTAATTCTGCGCCAAGAAGCTGATTTTGGGGGTTTGGGCAGGGGGAGGGAGGAAGAGGGGTTGTGTGGGGTGGGGCTGATATGGGTTTTGTGCGATAAATCGTTATGGTCATCCATGTCCAGGCTAAGCAGGCATGATTTGTTGTATTAGTGGCTAGAGAGGCATTTTGGTGCAGCCAGTCTTGTCATTTCTTAGTTTGGCTTGACTTTTTGTTCACTGTCCATCGCTGATAAAGCATTCCTGCTACGTCTAATTAACTGGCTAGACTGGCATTTGGGTGCTGCCAGTCTAGCCGTTTCTTACTGCGGCATTGTATATTTTTCTGGGCATCTGCGATAAAAATAATTTATTTTTATTTTATTTATTTGGTTATAATGCGTCGGAGCCTGCAGGCATCAGGGCACACATGAACACAAAAGACAATGGAAAGTGACGGGACAAGGCAGGCTAGAAAGGATCAGGGAGGACTAAACAAAGAGAAAAGATTTCAGTGCCTTCTTAAATGACTTTATGTTGGAGTCGGAGCACAACGACATGGGGTGGTCATTCGAGAATCTGGAGGTGCAGTTTGCAAAAGATCTACCCAGCCGTTTGGATTTCTTGAAGGAAGGGCGAGCAACTAGATTGGTTTTAGCAGACCTAAGAGAGGGCAGGGAGTCGTATCATGAGAAGGGTGACTTAAGGTAACTGGGAGAATTCCCAAAAAGACACTTGCAAAGTAGGGTCATTGCTTTAAATTGACATCTGGCCGAGACTGGTAGCCAGTGTAGTGCCTGCTGGTGAATTGAGATATGACTTCTTTTTGGGACTTATTTTACAAACCGAACCGCGTCATTTTTAATCGCTTGCAAGCGCTGGATGCTTTTTTTGTCGGCCCTTACTAGCAGCGCATTACAGTAATCTATTCTTGACAAAATGGTGGTCCGAGCGATGGTAGCTGAGTTGTCCTCGTTCAGATACAGCCGGATGTTCCTGAGTAGATTTAAATGATATGAGCAATTTTTGGTGACTAAGTTCACGTGGGACTTTTATCCTTGAAAGAGATGCAGCAGTCCTGGATGGAAAATATCTGATAACAGTTGTCGAGTTTAGCCCTAGCTTGTGGGGAGCCGAAGATGAGGAGCCTGTTGAGGCACATCCACTTTCCCGTTATCCAAGAGTTTATTTGGTTGTAGATGTTTGGAGGAGTGAACTTTCAGAGGCATGATCTTCCGAGAGCTTCAGGACCAACTGCGTATCATCAGCGTAATTGGTCCAGAATACTCCAGATTTTTAGAGGAGGCTGCATAGGGATGGGATGTATAAATTGAATAATAACTGTGATAAGTGATATTGCTTTGACTGGCATTTTGGTGCAAAAAGTCTAGGTATGTCTAAATGTGGCATGTTTTACTGTAGTATGTTGTTACGTGCCTAGACTGGTCTACAATGTGCAGCCAGTTGGACATGTTTTTATTGTGGCATGGCATTTTTAATAGCAAAGCATCATATTTATTAAAGCATTAATGTTCCTGTGCACTGTTGGTGATTTGCATGTATTGGATTTTTGGATTGGTCTTACCCAACAAAACAAATTGCAAACGCTCTGGCCCTTTAGCCAATTGTTCACAGAAAGTGTGCTGTATAATGCATTAAAACACATATTAATATTGTTCTCTTACTGCAGTGTGCTGCGTGCCCCTGCGTATTGCGCAAGTGTGGTAATCTAGGCCGGCCCAGAGTGTGGCGTGACCCGCGATTTGTTGTCGAGTTATGGAGGGGGCCCCTCTGCATGGCTTGCGGGGGGCCTCTCAAAGTTTCTGTTACGCCACTGGTACTGGTCCAAGGTCAGTGAAAGCGCCATGGTAGGTCAATGTTGGAGAGATTCGGCGGTGGTGCTGAGAGTGCAGGAACTAGCGATGGTCAGCATTTCATGCCACAATTGACGGATTGTGTATGTGTGAAGAAAAACGATGCTACACTGCTTTGGAGCATCTGTGACAGACTACCTCGAGGTCATATAGCATTAGGTGTCCCTGGATTTAATTGTTAAGTGTTAATGACATTTCGACAAGTGTTAGATTACTTTCCAAGCCGAATTCGAGTTAATACTGAAATAGTGACAGACAAGCACATGATCCAGCATACTGTAAAATTCCATCATTGACAGGCAAGTCATACATTTCAAATGGCTGTAGCCCTTGTCAAGTGACTTAGAGCAATGCAGCCTAACGTTATCACCAAAGTGAAATACAAAAAGGTATGATAAGCCACACATTTGAATGTATTTGCCCCGAATAGTCTTCTATTTCAAAAAAAGGCAATCTTTCCTTTGGAGGCCAACTCTGAACTTGCACAGCCCAGTCAGCCAAGCTCTTTTTTTGGAGGTTTTCTAGTTGCAGAGCACTCTCTGTATCCCCACTCCTGTGACCCTCTTGACCCTCGGGTGGGTGTATTTGGCTAAGCTCTTCTCTGGAAAATCATTGAAGAGGATGAGAGGGGTTTCTGGGAAATAATCTAGAAATAAGACAAACTGTGTTTGTAATCATAATAATATTGTGCTCATGTATAGCACTTCATGCCGGACTACTCCAGCTTCCAGTGCTGTTAAAACAGGTGTTATTATTACACCCATTCTTGTTGTTGTTACACTCATTCGAACTTGTACTTTGTTGTGAGGGAGCCGTAGGTACATTGCTTTTTATTGCCAAACTAAAGCTCAGTATCTTCTTCACCGGCTTAGAGAGTCTACTTTCAGAAGATGGAAGATGCACCTTTTCTGCTCGCGTCTTCATTTAAGCATCTGGCATCCTTGCGACAAAGAATAAACCATATAGTGGCTTCATGCCATGCAGAAGCAGAGGTCCACCAGAAGTAGTTTTGTGCAGTTTTTGAAGGAGGGTTCTAACCGGGGGGATTAGCTGACCACCTCTAATTGATCAGATAAGTGGTCCAGAAGCCAAGTACGGAGTCAATTGTCAGGCTAATGGACAACGGCCATAAGATTGCGGACGGAATACCAATTGCAAATAGGATTTCTGAATGGTCTGCCCTATTAGTAGAGACAGAGGCATAGACAGGGTAGGGCATGAGCAGGCAAGGCCGACCCAAAATCTGTAAATACCCAATCAGCAGCGCTGTGTGGGCATAGCCTGGCACAGTGGTGGGCCCAGCTACAACAGCTTCAGGCTCCACTTGTTTGATAATCCTGGCTAAGCGATGGGTTAGGTCCCAGCAATAATGCTGTAGCTACAAAAGGCTAGATCCAGAGTATAACCCTTGAAATGGGTGGACCTATATAGCAGCTGGTGGGAATGGAGTGGATCCATGTAAGCAGAAGATCTGGGCAGATCAGATGCCAGCTTGATCCAGCCAAATATAACGTCTCCTCATAGGCTTAGATTCTCTGTCAGAGAATTGTAAGGAAGACCCTGGTGGGTGATAACAAAGTAGTAAAAGGCATAGGCGGGTGGGAGATATTCTAGCTTAGCATCGCAAGGATTTGCAATTCTGTATATTCTCATATGGAATAGTGTTGAGAGAGAGATTAGATGGTGGCTGCAAAACTGCCTCATACTCCTGTCCTGCAGCTGCATTGAGAGATTCTCGAATGAATGGACATTAGAACTATGCAGGGGCAGCCAACCAATTAGGAGGCTAGGAACGCGGGCTGATACTGCTGATCTAGCCCGCGTTCCGAACGGCCTGATGGTCGATTCATGTGCCTGCCATCTTCCCCCCACCCTCCGTTCCCTTTTTTTCAATCCCCCCTCCCCACTTACCTCATTGAGGTGGCGGCAAGTGCCACCGACGCAGTTGCTGCTACTGCTCCTACCGCTCTGCTCCGTTTGGCAGCCATAGAAATGGAAGAGGGGCTACATGTGGAGCCCCACCTGCCTTTTCCATGGCGGCCATGTGTGTATAGTATTTTCTTTCTGTGAACGGGACACTTCGAGGCGACCCATTCCGGAAAGAAAATACTTCATATTAACCCTATTCCAACCCATGGCACATGTTCTAATAGTGTTAACCGCCTGTTCAAAGGGCTGGAACGGGTGGTTATGTACCAGGGATATTACCACCTGTTCCAGCCTTAGAACGTGAGGTTAACACCCAAATATGTTTATTGTGACTGGTAAATATGTGTCAGAGATCCAAAACTCTGTGATACACACTAGGTTATAAATGACAACAACAAAGGAGTGACGTCAAATGGATCAAATAGTCAACAACGAAAGCCACGGAAGACTATAGGTAACAGCATCAATTGATCGCTGTCAAAATCATCAAAATTGCATCCAGACACCAGAGGTAGCAGCACAAAATACGTCTACTTGAAGCAGCATCAAACAACAATAGACGAAAGAGGACTACAAGAAGTAGTGTGGTCTATGTACAAGTAAACAGTGATAATTTACAATGGGCAATCACACACACATTTATAGACCAAAGCAACAGGCAACTACATATAACAGCTTCACAAAAACAGCAGGAGACCACAACCAACAGTATCAATTTGCCACTGAGAAAAGCAGCACATTTAGGCAAACAGCCTCAAATGATTATTAGAAAACAGAAACACAACTGAAAGCAGCAGCACACACAATTATTGACAATTGTAATAGAAGATCACGAGCAAGTGGCAACTAAACGTACATGGTGGAGAGCAGGCCATAGTTGTTTAAAACAATTATACAAATAGCAGCAACACCAAATAATAGTGGAAATATAGCAACAGCAAACTGGAGACACATTAAATAAATATTTGGTGTCTATGAGAAAAGCTAACTAAACAAAACAAAACGGAATATTGCAACGAGCAGCGATAGACACCGGTAGCAATGCATAATGACAGAAAATAGCACTAGGCAACAAGCAACACAATTACACACTTATGGAGAAGAGCAAGAAAAACTAAATGTAAAATGTAACATCAAAGAATTGTAAGCAATACTAGCAGGAGACTACAGGCAATAGTTTCAAATCTGCAAAAGAAACTGCAATGAGAGACTATCACCAACAGCATCAACGACGTATTGACCAACCGACGAGGTGACGGCCTGTAGCAATGTCAAAGGATTCATATCCAAGTGAAACTGGAAACTCCAGGCCTGAGGATTAAATAGAGACAATGGCAATAGCAGATCTCAAGCAACAGGATCCAGCATGGGCGTCCCATGCAATGAACAACAACTAATCATTGATAGTAAACTACAGGCAAACATGGATGGAGCTAGGCATGTATAATTGAGGGCGGGTAGGGTGGAGGTGGGGCGTTGGCCCCACCACGCCCAGCTATATAGCCAAAAAGTATGTGCCCTACAGGCAACATGGGTTTCATTTGTAAGGCGTCTCTAAGGTTAGGGTTAGGATCTTTGAACAGATTTGTTTATAACGAGGAAGCAGAATGGTGCCTTATTGTTAAAGTATGTCTGGGCCAAGAACCTTTTTTTTATTAAAGCGAAATAGATTAGACCCAAAGAGTCTGTGGGCCCAATCCATGGAATATTTGCCCGGTTCAAAGTGACTTGGCACTGCCGAAAAGTGACTTTGCACTGCCAACACAAACCCTGATTCATGGAACCGTGCAAGTCCATGAATCAGGGTTTGTGTTAGCAGTGCAAAGTCACTTTTCAGCCGTGCAAATTCACTTTGAACCGGGTAAATATTCCATGAATCGGGCCTTAAGTGTACAGTCAGCAATACGATGGTTAACACTGAGCCTCTTGATGTGCCACGGTCAGGATTCCTAAAAAGGGCACACTGTCTTTTGCTCGCACTCCCAATTCACATACATACTGGGCAGCCTCTTGCTGCCCCCCACTTACACACATTATGCACTGTGCATGTCGTTGACTGATGCTGAAACCAACAGGGAGTTGCTTTTATCAAAGGAAACGCAGGAGAGGCAAAAGCAGGAAACCCGGTTCCCCCCAGATTTCTGATTTTACAGGCTAGAGTTGGGCACCAAGTTACACAGTGCCAGCCAGCATGCAAAGTACTGTAGACATTCCAGGAATTACAATAGCTCAATACGTCTAAAGGACCACATTCATCCCAGTAACCACTATTGGTCCCAGTGGGTGAGGCTGCGTAGCTAATGCTCCACCCACAAATGCGTCAATACATGTAAAACCCCATAACCATTCCTACAACAATAAAGGTTCCCGGGAAATACAGCACCATAGCCATAGCTGCGCGGGCCGGAAAACATAGCCATTCACCATCCGCAATTGCTCCTGCCATCTCAGCAACCACAAGTGATCACATCACGTAGCCATCTCGGTAACCATGTCTGCTTCCAGCGCTTAACACACCATTTATTTATTTATTTACTGGTTTATATTGCAGCGAAAACCCACGGGCATCGGGCTGCACACATCAAGACAGAAGGACATACATATAAAACGAGACAAAGAGACTGCCTAATAGAACGTGTGGGTTAACTGGCTCAGCACCTTCAGTTAAATATGTGTGTTTTCATTGTTTTCCTAAATGTTGTCATTAGACAGTTTGTAGAGCGAGCATGCGATCTGTCCCTGTGCACCATATCCTTCCCATCATGCACAATAGACTCCAAACATGTACGGCATTATAGCCATTCTAGAGAGAGCTGTTTGCTGCATGTAAAGCACCATAGCCATCTCAGTAACCACAATTGATCACATCATGTAGCCATCTCAGTAACCATGACTGCTACCGGCGCTTAACGCACCATAGCCTTCCTATCATGCACAATAGACTCCGAACATGTAAGCCATCATAGCCATTCTATAGAGAGGATACTTGGTCGGAAACCCTTGATCATCTAGTGCTAAAAAAAGACAATTTCCTTTGACATCAGTGAGATCTCCCACTAAATAATTCATAATTGCCCCACCTTGGACATGCAGGCCATTGTTGCATTCACTGACAGCCTTCTAATCTAATTCTTCAATTTTGCTTCAGGTTGTGATATCCCATAGAATGGAACACAGATGCTTTGACCTTCATGTGAGGAATTCAACCATCTGCACGGTGGGTGTGCGCTCGCCTGGGCTTTTTTTGAATTTTAAATAAAATTCAATAATGATAGATCAACCTCTGGAAAATATGGGGGTTAATCCACACACATTTTCCTATGCTCACTGCACGACATACACATAGACCTGTGTACTCTAGGTGGACACAGCCAACAGGCACAGTGCCCCCTATTATATTTAGTTGGGATTTGACAGCCAGGAGTAGACCAGGTCATCTCAAAAGGGGGAGGGCAAAACCTTTCTCATGCCATGGCCAGCCTAATTAACTAAAAACAGTTCCATGGATATGCCCTGTCCTTTTATTTCACCCTGTAGATGGTGCTATCGATTAACATACTAATAGAGTGTACTTCAAACAAGCCCACATGCGGCCTGGCTGCAGAGGGTAACAAAGGAGGCAGGAAACCCCAACAACCTTTCAGATGCACTGTGTCAACCTGAAGCCAGCTCCCAATCTCAGTTCCGCTTTGCCAGTGAAATGTCATGCCTGGGACTGTGTGTATTACAGTAGTCATCCCACAGGGGGGCCCCATTCAGAAGGTACGGGCATGTGGATTTACGGCACTAGAATGTTCGTTCTCACCGCAGCTGTTTAATCGGGAACCACAGAGAGCTCCATTGACCAGAGAGACCTTTTGATCCACAACAGACAGGAAGATGGGTGGGGCTTAGTATTACATGTTTTTAAACCTTTACATTTTCTGTTGTAAAGCACTCTGGTTATGACCTTCTGCATACAGGAGATTGTTGGTGGAGACCCAGGTTTGGTTCAATAAGGTAGGGTTTGCCTACACCTATGCCCGTGGTCCATTTAGCTTTAAAAGAGGGTCAAGCCCCTCTTTTGGGCAGATCATCAACAAGAAGAACTCAGCATTGGACCCTGGCTGAAGGTACAGTCTGCCTTACATCTTTCGCCAGTGAAGGAAGTCCAGGACCTCCAAGAGGGAAGCAAGATCCCTCCCCTTAACATCTCCCAGGGAACAGAGGGAGATACTGAATCCAGAGGACCCTTCAGCAGCTCCAGAACTGGTACCCAGCCAGCACACAGCGTGCCCTGCTAGACTCTGCAGCAAGCTTCCTAGGTTGGAAGAGTCAAAGAGTCTCTGAACCAAACCAAGGACAAGGCAGCTGCCTGCAACACTCTCCTCGGCTTTGGGCCGTCCGTCATAAAGGACGACACAAGCCCAGTGAAGAAGCTAAGAGGAGTGCATCGACAATCATCTACAGAAGTCCGCCTTAAAGGAAATTTTCAAGCCAGTTGAGCCCCTCAAGATGCAACTGACAGCACCGCTGATTGTTGTTAATGCAGCAGTCTCTAAAGCCGTCCGAGACGCCTCGACTAGTGCTTTAGAACCGCCAACCAACACTAAAACGATTCCTGAACCCGAGCCGCCATGTAGGCCAGCCTGCAGCTGCCCGTCCAGCCTTGCTCACTGATCTGCCTGCCCCCATCTTGAACTCTGTCATAGAAGCTGCAAATGGCCCTAAAACTGACTCGATCCTGTCAAGCACCAAGAACTTCTACACGCACAAGGTACATTGTGGTTGTTTCCCCCCTGTCCTTCTCCAAAGGCCCCTAGTGACATTTTATGACCCATTGCTCCCTTTGTGTTGAAACCAAGTATCGTTGAACTATTGTGATTAATTATTATACTGACTACCCTCCTGTCAGCATCCAGAGTGCATCCCTTTTCCTTCTTTGAAACTGTCTGTCCTCTGCATTCCTTTACAGGATGGGTTGCATTTTGTAGTGTGCTAGAATTGTCTGTTGTGAAAATAATGAAGTAGATATTTTTATACAACCTTGACTGGAAAGTCCCTTTTATCATTGGGTAATAATTGCATTTTCACTGTGTTGCAACTAACCAGCGATCCACAACCTTTCGGAGATAAGCCTGCCGTTCTGTCCACGTTACCAAAATTGGACAAGGAGGTTATAATTGACTTGTGTTTCCAATCTGTTCGGATCCCTTCTGGCGTACTAGAGGTGTGGGACTGATTGATGGTTTAGAAACCGAAATTCATCCCTGGAACACTGGTTCCCCTGGAAATTGATTTGTAACACTCCCTTTGTTCAGCATTTTGGTGTCCAGTGATAATAGAGAATACAATTACAGAGAATTCTATATCAGAAAAAGAAAAACAGAGAAAAAAATATTGACATTTTTTCAAAATTAATTTGGGGGTGGGGCAAGGGGGCAAAATAGGTGGGAATTGGGTTGGGTTGTTTTAGGCATATAGAGAAATAGGGGGCTAGGGGAACCCGCCAAAAACCTTTTTTTTTTCATTTGATATATTTTCACTATTATTGTTTTCGCTGAAAAAGCATCCACTGTTATGTTTTCTCTGTAATCACATACAACCCAGCATTTTATGTGCTACATTTCCACAATATTTCTCTAGGGGAATTTGAATAGGACATTATTGATTTTGACCATCTTATAACTTTTCCCTCGATAGAATGGGGTGAGGATAGACTACTGTGTCATTCTACTAGTAGGTCTAAAAAAGGGAGACACCCAAAGACTACAGACAATGCACAACAGGGTGGTCAGAGTGGTTCTGCTGTTGTCTAGAATCAACCATGTAACGTAGGCAAGGCACTCACTTCACTGGCTACCAGTAGAAGCACACTTCAAATATAGAATTATAACAATCACCTTTAAATGTAAACAGGGCATCATGCCATCTTATTTGCAGAATGTCATTAAGGAAAAAACGGGGGGTAGAGAATTGAGATCCTCAGGGCAGAACCTTCTTAAGATTCCACTTTGTAGCCCCAAAACTTTGGAATCAGCCTCCCCTCGCGAGACTCCAAAGCTCACAGCAGATTTTTAAAAAAAGAGTTGAAAACTCTCCTCTTTGACTGAATATCTAACCCCGTATTTAGCATATCAATGGTGAGAGCCTTACCATACTGTCTGTACTTGGAATTGTAATATCTATGCAACATTGTCAGTGCCTTCATGCCCCAGGGTCAACAGCGCGCAATATAAATACTGTAAAGTAAAGTAAAGTAAAGTAAAGTAAAGGATTAGATGAGGAATGTTTCATGGAGTTCTATTTATGAGGTGCTGAGTTCTAAATGAACTGTTTTTTGGAATCCACCTACCACTTTTCCCTCCTCCCACTTGCCGGCAACCTCACAGAACCTCTCCCAGATATTAAAAGTAAGATGTTTAAATATTTCAGGTAATTCCATCTTTGAGGCAAAAGTTAAATGTTAAAGGCCTCTAAAAATCACTTTTTTTGTGGCTGAACTATGTGGCATTAAGTTTGTCAGGGTTTGGAAAAATGTCTAGACGTCATTTTATTCACTCAAAAAGGGTCTGTTCTGCCCTTCGGGGGCAACCCTTTGCTCTCTCAGGGGACTGCTAAATGTTATGTAATATAAAGAGCTTTTTTATACTGTGTGAGTCACCACCGAAGTGGTAACAGAACGCAGGGTTTTCAACAGAGTGGTGTATTAAGCCCTTGTCAGGGGTATAAAGACATGAGTCCATGTCATATGATTTTTAAGTGCTGAATCTCAATTGGAGATAGGGGCCACGCACACATGTTTCAGCCTGTACTCAGTCAAACAGATGTCATCGTCATCAGTTGGCTGGATCGGACCAAATATAGCTAACTAGTGTGGAAGCCCATGTACACGGAAGTGCAGGTTAACATTAACACAGTAGGATCACTATATATACTAAGGTAACATCTCCCTCTAGTGGTGACAACAGGCGAAGCTACTGCATTGTGCAAACATGCAGGGACCAACGTACATCTGGCCTTTTATTATATTGTTAGACCGTGTCACGATCGAGTGGTGTTGCCTGTGCCCTGGAGGATGTTGCCCTTGTCCTCCTGTCGGCAAGTCTTGCTTCAGTTTGCTCTGGTGTCTCATTTGCCCTGGAGGAAGTTGCTCCTGTCGACTGGTCGGCAAGTCGTGCTGCTGTTTGTTGTTGTGTTTCAGAAGTTCTTGATATTGATTTTCCCTTTGCAACAGATGGAGCTTTTCCAAGTTAGAGTTGTTTTTTGTGTGCTGTGTTTCAGTCGCTTAATGGCTTCAGCACATGCTTTAATAAACAGTTTCGAACTGTATACAGTAGTAATCAATTTTAAAGGAATAACCAACATATCAGACATTTTGCTTCAGACACTTTTCCAAATGTTGCCTCCTTCTAGTACATACTGTAGGGAATCGGGGCGAGCATAAGTAAATGAGGGTGTCTACGTAGTACATTTTTTGCATCCAAACATAGACTACAATCTTGCTCCAGACAAACGAGGTATCTATGCACAATTTGGGTAGCATGGGGTTCAACGGTGTGGATTTGGAGAGCCGGACAAACATACACACACACATACATACATTCAGCTTTCTATATAAAAATTGGTTTTTGGCAACTTGTGAGCACTTGTAAAAGAAACCACTCGTTTGGTTTGCACTAAGCTTGTGAAGGCACGCTTTTGGGACAGACTCATGCTACTCATGTAGGTTTGGAGAGAATACACCCGTCGCGTCAGGTTGAAGGCGAGAGCAAACACTTATTTCTATGGCGAATGAAAGGGAAAACCTGAGACTACTCCTATGGCCCTCCTCCCCCTTTTATTGAAGCCACATGAAACCTAGCCATGAAATTCAGATTCAGGTCTATAATATTTGGGAATTTTTTGTGCACATTTGTTAAATGGCGCCAAATGTATAAGCCACCCAAAAAGTGCTCTGCCTGTGGGGAGTCCACCGTACCCATTACTACACGCTTGTACTAGTAACCCGGGCCCCCTTTTACAAAGCAACACAACATGTACTGCAAAAATTCAGATTCAGGTCTATGGGCCTCATTACGACCCTGGCGGAAGACCATGGTGCTATTCGCACCATGGTCCATGCCGGTAAGTTACCGACTCCGCCATGGAGAAAGGGGGAATTACCACCCCATTAGAAGGTTGGCGGGGCGGTAATTCCCCCTTCCTCCATGGCCCTTCCCCATTCCCATTTTTGTCCCATAGGGCTCAATGGGAATGGGGAAGGCTCTAAGTACGGTGCCGCAAATTGCGGCACCGTAATTAACGCCAAGGTCCCTTTGCGGGTCCCTACTTTAAAGGCTGGTCTACACCAGCCGTTAAGGTCGGGTCCCGCAAAGGAACCTCGTAATTAGGCGCTAATAGGTTAACGGCGCCGCAGCCTTTTACGGCGCCGTTAACCCATTAGCGCCTGGGTCGTAATGAGGCCCTATGTGTTTTTGGGAACATTTTGTACAGATTGCTTGAAGGTCACCACTGTTATTAACCATGCAAACAGAGCTCTTTGTTTGGTAAGTCCAATGTTACCATAAATACAGCTCAATATTGCCCAACCTGTAATAAAGGAAGCCTGTATTGGTGGGCAGACCACTCAAGGGTAACTACTGTGACGAGGAAAAGTTTGAGGCAAATGGAGTAGCGATATCCCTTGCTCGCTGCAGACAGTGCAGCTATCCCATACAAAGCACAATTGTGAGCTCTTCCTAACCTGCTAGAGACAATAGCACTGTTACCCCTTCGACACAGGCAGAGCAAATCGTATTTTCACACCACAGACACCAGTGCTATCTGTCTATCATTCTAGACTGAGATAGTCTTTCATCTGTGTCGATAGCAGAGCTGTCGCTCACTCAGGACTGACAGCAGAAAGACCCCTATCATGGCTTCGGCAGCAGAGCTGTGGCTCCGCGGGGATAGAAAGCAGTGCTATGCTTTCTATCCCCGATAGACTGTACAGCTATCTTCCTGCACTCTATTGGGTAGGATGAACAGGGTACAGACATCAGACTTTGCCCTGCCTTGGCAAACAGAGCAGCGCTATCCCTCCTTCAATACAGACAGTAATCCTAGACTCCCTGGGAATATACAGTCTAGCGTTTCCTTGCATGGCAAATAATAGATCATTGCAATGACCATTGTACTGGACAAGTCCCCTTGCTAAGTGTAAATGTCTGGTGGAACAATCTTTGATACGCCCCACACATCCCCAGTTAGCTAACCAGAGCTGTGCCTGCTCTCAAGACAGAAGGTCTGATTTACAAAGCATTTTTCAATTGACTTTAACGTTCAATTACGCTTTTGTAATCCAGGCCCACAGTCACAAAATACACCCTATTTTAAAATGGTCTGGTTTATTTCCATTATGTCTGCTAGTTTGACACATTCACAAAGGTTTTTCTTCGTGAAAATTCATGTTTTCTTGATATCATGCTTAAAACACCTTGCATATCTGTGTCAATCCCTGACTAATGTTGGGAAGCAGGGGTGATCGTCCCTGGCTCCCAAATAGTTTCAAATGCAGCAAAGGACCAAGACTGCGTTTAAGATACTTGGGGAGCGCATGTGGGGGAGGGGTATCTCGGTATGATCTGTATTTGGGAATAGGATGTAGCGAGAATAGATGTAGAATGCACTAGACACAAAACGCCATCTTTGAAAACAGCAACCATCTTTGAATCAAGGCCTGGTACCGCGCTGCAGCCAGGACAGTAGGCCCGTGCACTGAAAACAGACTGGGGCGGGAGTGGGACAGGCCAGCCTCACACCGATTCATAAACCTCTCATTGTCGCATATCGTTAACACGTGTAACCCAGAAAGAATTCGCCCTGCAAGGCCATGAGGGCGCAGAGAACGCCCAGCAAGCCCCTGACCACAGTCCATCCCAAAACGTAAGCTATAGTGACCAGATGCCCCAACCCCAAGACCCCAATATTCCAGAGCACCAGCCAGCCCAAGACCCCAGACCATGTTTGAGCACCCATTCCTTAAAAAGATCACAAAAAGAATATTGAAGGCACCTGTGATTTGTGCTGTGAGGTGCCAGGGAGGGAAAGTAACACATTTAGCGCTCATGCTGGGAAGGCCTGGAACAGCACTGACGCATCTGGGATCGAGGTGGGGTTTGCTAACATAAGATGACTTTGAATGTAGCCTCTGCGCCCAAGTCTGCAGTACAAGGTACACATCAGGCCTCTGATAGGGAAAGTTATGAGCTGCACACTTAATTGCTAATTATCGAGCCTCGCACCTGATGACGTGGTGAGAAGAGCCCCACGTGGAAGAAGATGGACAGGCGCTGGAACCAATGACCTGGCATCCCAAATGGAGCAGGCTGCCTATGTATAGGTTCGCTCCAACCAGCTATGTGGATATGTACTTTATGTGAAGTACATCAGTTATGATACTTTACGCCCGTATAAGCAGCCGTCCATGTTGGTTTAGTTAGAGCACTCCGTGGCAAAAGAGTTCTCTGCTACTGCGCACTTGAATTTTTTATGAGAATAAAACCTGTTCTTCTTGCAAGAGGTGTGCTGGCCTTTTTTCCATAGTGGGTCGTATTTTCTCTGGTGTGAGTGTTGAAGGGCTTCTCTACACTATGAGTAGGTCCAACTATCGCAATTTGATTTGGGGTGGCTCTTCAAGGCCTGGAAAGTCCAGAGTCCAGAGGAGATTGTTTAAGCATAAATTATTTTGCTTTCTTGTAATTGTAGTCTTCATTGAGAATGGGGAAATACAACTACAAAATATTGGTTTGCAGAACATGTTTCCATAAGAATGTATATATTTGTCAGTGATGTTTATTTTGTGATTTTTGTACTTTTCAACTAATCTCTAAAAAGCAAAGTATTATTTAAGCCATCGGGAGTCAGGTATTAATACATACACGTAACATCTTCATCCTAAAAGATATCAAGTTAAGTGCCTGAATTGCAGACTGGGCTCAAATTGGACTTCACCACTTACCCAAACTGGGTGATCCTGTGCAGATTACATTATTACCCTGTGTCTTATCTGCCTGTTTTGGGACTCTCTGTGAGTGATTTAGTTCATGGGATATGCTTTTCAAGAAAAGCCTCAATTGGTTCATTCAACTGTCTATAATGTTGCTGCATGGGCAATAGTGGCCAGTCATATGTTGCACATTACAGTTATCTGTCAATTTGCGCATTCCTGGTAACTTCCTGTGATGCCCTCAGGTGCGGAAGACTGATGTCACTCCCAGTGATCCCAGTCCCAATGATGTCACTTCCGGAGACCACGGGCTCACACATAGGAGCAGAGCACTAGTCCTCGGGGTACACAGACCGGCCAGACTCCTGCCCCAAAACAGCAAGACTTCCCCTCGGGTTACAAAGATATAACAGGCTGCGGAGCGCGGCAGAGCCGACAGCAGGACTAGCCTTCCTGTTTCACCGGTTCCTCCTGCCACAAACAGAGCAAGCAACCTCCGGGTCACACAGATGCGGATCGAGCAGCTGAAAGGAACAATATGTCATGGCAATGGCGCAATAACACACGATTCTGAAACGCTCATTAAACTTAAAGAGGAGAACCAAACGTGCTACCGCGGAGCACAGCGGCACCTAGAGAAGAAAGACACAACACGACGGCACACGCGCAGACTCCGAGGCCCTGTGGGCAAAAGAAGTCATGCCCCAGGCAGCAGCACTCTCTCCCGGGCTGCACAGATTCTCACAGGCTCCCGCATCAAACAGCAGAACTACCCCCCAGGTCGCACAGATGTCACAGGATCAGGCCCCCAAGGGGACCACTACCCACACTATACACATACATAAATTGGCATGGCCTCTGCCAGCAGGACTCTCGCCCAAACTACATAAATTACCACAGACGCCTGTCCCAGAGAGCAGAACTAGCCCCCGGGCTACACAGGCATCACATGACCAGGCTTCTATCTCGACCACAGGCTCCCGCCTCAGACAGCAGAACTGTCCCCCAGGTCACATGGACATCACAGGGCAGCAGTACTAGCTCTCAGGTTACACGATATCACTGGCTCCTGCCCCAGACAGAAATACTAGGCTCAGGTTACACCACTGTACCAAGCGAGGCAGCACCGCATCTGGAAGGTTCCGAGCGCAGAGCTGCGTCTAGGTTACGCGGCTCAGAGAGCAGAGGTATCCCATTGGCTTCCGGCGCAGTGGGTTCTAATGAGCTATAATTTCTCATTTAATGCCCTTTCTGCTGGCGCAATCTGGCACGGGGAGCCTTTCAGCTCCTAATGACAGGGTTAGCGCCTCACGCTGAGTGCACAGAAAGGGCCCAGGAGAGCTTTGCGCGTTCCATATCGCACCGCCAGTGAGGGCACGCCTTGTGGGAGGAGCGGCCGGGAGGAGGGCTGGCGCGCAATGATACGCTCAGAGATCGCATGCCTGGCAGGCCTGGCCGACCTACGGGCAAAGCCCCGCTGCAGGGAAGAGGCAGGCTATAAGAGGCACGCCTAGAGGGCGCGCAATGCCAGCCTCTCAGAGAAGTGCAGGCAGATCAGGAGTGCTGCTTACAGACATTCAGTGCACAGTAGAGGGGGCGGTCGGGTCTAGGGGCGGGAGTGCCGTCGTAGACTCACGGTAACGAGGTCATTCAATGTCACACTTAGGAGCTGCGCAGTGACACACTGGAAGGCAGGCGAAAGCGGGCACAGGGGGTATTCAACCGCAGACCCAAGAGCACCGGTCTTCGGGCATCTGATCGCACAATAACAGGGAGGGTGTGGGGGCAAGAGTCGGAGAGGACTGGCCCAGAGCTAGGCAATGACGCATTCAGAGGACTGGCCTAAAAGCATCCTGGGGAGATCTGAAAGCAAGCGCTGGCGAAGCCCATAGTTTTGGTCTTTGCAGGTCTTTATTTCTCTGTAGCGCCCTGATGCCTGCGGCCTTTGGCGCGATAGACATAAACAAATACATGTACAGTTACAGCAGGTACGAAAGCAGTAAATACTTGTACACAAAGTACCCAGTAATTCCAGGAACTTGTTTTTCAGTCAAATGAAATTAGTAATAGCCGCAATAGAAAGACACCTCTTCAGTGTTATCTATGTCTAATGTTATGTGTCAGCAAACGCTCACTTACAGACATGCTTGAGACACTTAAGATAAGAGCAGTGATCTGCTGAGCGGGGTGTAGGCTGGGCGGGTGCAGGATGGCTCTGATAATGATGTAATGATAAGGATGTGTTATTTATATAGCGCCTTAACCCAGAGCGCTTGACAGAGCACATATTTACATACGGCATGGTGGGTGGGCAGGATTGAGTTAGGTACATTGGAGGTAGCTTGGGGGTAGTGTGAGTGAAGTAGAATGGGCCATGGTGGGGGTGAAGAGCAGTAGGGTAGATGCGCCGAGAGTAGAGTGGCGGAATGCTTAGGGTGGTAGAGAGCGGTATGAATAGGGAGGGATGCAGAAGGGTGGGTGTGAGTATAGAGGGGTTACGTAACATACGTGTGGTATAGAGGGTTAAGAAGGGTGGGTGCGGTATGGGGGGTTGAAGAAGAGGATGGATGTGAATCAAGAGGGGAGGAGAAGAGAGTGGGGATGCAGAGGGTGTGGGAGGAGTTAGAGGGGATGAGAAAGGGTGAGTGGGGCATAGAGAGGGTGAGGAAGGGTTGGCATATGTAAGGGTTGGTGAGGAAGGGTGTGTGGGGTACAGGGGTGAGGAAGGGTGTTGGGAGGGGTGGAGAGGGGTGAGGAAGGAAGGGGTAGAGGGGAGAGGAAGGGCGGGGTAAAGAAGGGTGAGGAAGTGTGAGTGTTGGTAGAGGAGGTCGAGGTAAAGGAGGACGGGTGAGTGGTGAAGGGAGGTCTGGGGGTGGGTGAGAGTAGAGAGGTGAGGAGGGCAGGGGGTTAGGGAGTGGTAAGGAATGGTCGCTGATAGGACTGAGGAAGTGTGGGGCTGGGAGTAAGAGTTGAGTGAGAAAAGGGGCTGGATAGGGGATGATAGTGGACAGGAGATGTGGTAGAATGGGTTTGGGGCAGAGTGGGAAGAGGGGTAGAGTAGGGGTGGCATAGAATGAGGTGACAGGGGAGTGGTGTTGGGGACTTAGAGTGAAGGTTAGAGTGGTTTGAGTTAGATTTATGTGTTGGAGTGACATTGTGTGGTGGAGTGGTGTGATATCAAGTGGTGTGGTATGGTGGCATGGAGTGGTGTGGTGTATAGAGTGGTGTGGTGGCGTGAAGAAGTGGTGAGGGGTGGTGGAGTGGACGTGTGGAGTGAAGCGGTGGTGTGTAAGTGGGGAGTGGTTGAGTTGATTGGCAGTGTGGTGGTGTTCGGGTGTAGGCATGAAGTCATGTGGGTGTATGGTGATGGCAGTGTGGAGTGGTGGTGTAGTGGTATGTTGGTGTGGGGTGGTGGTGAAATGAGGCATGGGGAGGAATGGGGGTGTGGGGTTTGGAGTGTGTTGTGTGGTGGAGTATTGTGGAACAGTGGTTTGGAGTGGTGGTGAGGTGTAGAGGGGTGTTGAGTTGAGGATTGGTGGCATGATGGGGTGGTGTGGTGGAGTGGTGGTGTGGGTTGGCATGGAGTGGTTGTGTGGGGTGATGTGAAGGGGCATATATGTCATGCAGTGATTCTATCAACCACATGTACCTTGTGGTCTTCTACTTCGACTCTTCTTGGTCGACTTTTCTCATTTAATATGTGTGTGTGGGTGGGGTAGTATGGGGGAGGGGTGCGGTGAGGTGAGGTAGAGGCAGGGAGGATGGGGGTATGGAATTGACACCCCATTAAACAAAAAACAAAAAAAGGCGACCAAGAAGAGTGGAAGTAGAAGCCCATGAGGTAAACGTGGTCGATGGAATGACATAGAACCAGTTTAGAATGCCGGCATAGAGTGGTGGTGTGGGGTTGCGTGGAATGGTGCTGTAAGGTGGAGTGCAGTGGTAGTGTGGTGTGAGCTAGTGGGGTTATGGGTGGTGTATTGGTGGGGGGGCAAAGGGTGGCAGGGTGGTGCTATGGGATGTGTGGTGTTGGTGTCCAGTGGTGGTGTGGGGTTGCGTGGAATGGTGGTGTAAGGTGGAGTGCAATGGTGGTGTGGTGTGAGCTAGTGGGGTTATGGGTGGTGTATTGGTGGGGTGGCAAAGGGTCGCGGAGTGGTGCTATGGGGTGTGTGGTGGTGGTGTCCAGTGGTGGTGTGGGGTTGCGTGGAATGGTGCTGTAAGGTGGAGTGCAGTGATAGTGTGGTGTGAGCTAGTGGGGTTATGGGTGGTGTATTGGTGGGGTGGCAAAGGGTGGGAGGGTGGTGCTATGGGATGTGTGGTGGTGGTGTCCAGTGGTGGTGTGGGGTTGCGTGGAATTGTGCTGTAAGGTGGCGTGCAGTGGTAGTGTGGTGTGAGCTAGTGGGGTTATGGGTGGTGTATTGGTGGGGTGGCAGGGTGGTGCTATGGGATGTGTGGTGGTGGTGTCCAGTGGTGGTGTGGGGTTGGTGGAATGGTGCTGTAAGGTGGAGTGCAGTGGTAGTGTGGTGTGAGCTAGTGGGGCTATGGGTGGTGTATTGGTGGGGTGGCAAAGGGTGGCAGGGTGGTGCTATGGGATGTGTGGTGGTGGTGTCCAGTGGTGGTGTGGGGTGGTGCAGAGTAAGGTGAGGTACAATAGCTAACAGATTCAACCAAAAAAAAGCAGAGTGGGCCTGGCGCCAAAAAACAGAGAAAAAAGACCATGTTTTCTTTGGGCTGCTGCTTTGCACCTCACCACAGTGCTACTGCTTGGGGAGGTGCTGGGCCGGGTGAGAGGGACATTCTGGAGGGGCCCCATGTGTGCACGCAGAGGTCCTCTCTGCAATGGTGCACAGGGGACTCTAGTAAGATAACCGCGCAAGCCCCTCTTCACATGAAAGCACAGGCACACATTTCACGTTTCGGAGCTCGTGACTTGGAGAAATAAAGTTCAACAAGCCCTCATTGGATCACACCGTGGAATGTAACAAGAACAAGCATTTGGCGATTCAGCACATTCATGTCCCAGTGTTTCCAGTTTCCACGCCAACCATATATATTCCACTCCTTATATCCCCGTTCGCCTCACTCTCTGTGTGGCAATGGTTTCCGACAGGAAGTTGCCCCTGTGTCACCACAAGCCGCAAAGCCAAACAGGACGGATGCCCACTGATAAATGCCACCTCGCGGGTATTACAACCTAAAATGAATGGGCAGGCTGTACAACAGACCAGTGTTGAGGACAGAGAGTGGAGGCAGAGGGGAGTTGGAAGCTTGTTTAAAACAATGAGAAATTCCAAGTCATTCTCCAGAAAACCTCAAATATGATTGGAAAGCTGCTTAACCTCTGAAGTGCCAAAGTTCTGTGTGTTCGACCTATTTACACAGGAATGCATAATAACTCAGCAGTTTGATATGAGACACAATTAAATTGAACCCTTTTCTGCCCTCTAGTGTGGGAGTCGGAGCGTGCATAATGATGGCATAACCCAGTGTGTGTAAGAACAAGATACATGCTCCATGGCCCCCCATTAACACAACACGTTTTGACAAAGGCAGCGGTTGTGTCTTTTGTATAGTGACACACAGACACATGTAGGTAGAAGGGGGGGAGGGGGTACATGGAGAGGTGGGTTGGGACTGGAGTGGGGGGTTGCCACTCCATTATCGGGCACAGTGGGGATACAGGGCACAGGAGCAGGAGGGGGCAGGCTATGCAGGAGTAGAGCGGCGCCGTACAGCTAGGCAGAATGGCGGGCGTGCTGCAGAAGAAAAGGGGAACGAAACGAAATCCTCCACTTTTGGCGGGCGCCCGGCTGCTGGAGGAGCTGCAAGTGCTCCTGCGCCGGGCGCCCGCCGCTTTTATGTCCCAAGCCCCGCCTCCTTCCTTTGTTGCCCTTCGCGGGCTTTCCTGGGCTCTTGGCGCCCTTTCCACTGGCTCCTTTGCCGCCCTCTCCCCTGCCCCTGGGGGGGGGGAGGGGCAAGAGAGCGTAAAGGAGGAAGGCCCCTGCCCCGGTTATCGGGGTGCCTCCTCCACTTGCTGCGCTCTCCGTTCGTCACCTTCAGAGAGGGAGGTTTTTAAAAACATATTATTAACATGGGGGCACTTTGCTATAGGCAGGGGCCCCTGAACGGGCAAAGATCCTGGGGTACAGCCAATCACATAGCCGGTGGGCCTGGCTTAGCCTTTCATCCATTTGAAAGGAAGTGTGAGTACTATTGAAAGTGATAATACTACAACGGGAGTATTGCATGACGGGCGGGTACTTTGGAAAGACCAGCACTGCTGGGAAAGAATTAGTCACGTGTCAAGAGCGCCCAATCCAACCTTTCTTTCATCCGAAGACAACCAGACAAGTACCACCGAGGCACCTGGTATACAATAGTGCAATTCTAGAGTCTGGTGTGTCTCCAGGGCTGATGGATAGGGCCGAGCCAGATGTGGATAGGACTGGGATATAGAGTCGGACACATTTCAGGTGTGACTCACTTAGATTTTCGTCAATCCGTGGTTGACAAACGGAGTACCACGAGGGTAACTCACAATTAAAACAGCTACAATTAGGAACAAACATCACACCAAGGCTTGCGTACGAGAGCTGATGTATGTATTCGCCAGTGGTAGTGCTTAAGCCATAAACACGGAGGAGAGGGACGTTACCAGCTTGTTCCGGGCTGTTACCACCCAGTAAAGCCCCCCATAAAGCTGTATACATCTATTAGCACCCTGGGAATGGACGCAGAAGTGCTAACGGGTATTTAAAGGTAATTCACATTGTCACGGATCATGTGTGTCAAATTTCCTTAAAAAAACTACAAAGATGGCACCACGCACATAGGCAAGTTGCCTCTTTTCTACACTCAGGGCTGCAGGTATGGGCAGATCGTCGGGTTTACAGACATGAAGATAAGCAGTTGGGTGGGGGGGCAAGGTAGATGGGCGTAGGTCAGAATGGGTGTTGCGGAGAGTGTGAGTGAGGGGGCTTTCCAGAGCCAATCAGAGAAAATGAAGAAATGCGAGCTGTCGGAGAGGCGTTGGTGGTCTAGATGGAAGGTGGGCTTTATCATATAGTAAAGACTGTGTTCCTGGCCACATAATTGGCTGGCGCCTCTCTTGCTGGTGCCTACGCACCCATAGTATGAATGCATTCTACACAACCCAAACTCAGGGAAACTAATGAATGGCAAGTAGACACTTGTCACAGCCACGGTTGGCATGAGCATGCCACACTTTTTTAGGTCATGCAGTTCAATATCTTGTCACCTACAAACAATGCCCATTGGTTCAGAACTTCATGTCCAAAACAGAAAGTGTATTTATGTTATTATAAAGGAATGTGGTAGCCCCTCTACTGTGAACGAACATGGGTCAAATACCGTGTTGTATGGAATTTCTTGCACTCAAGAGGGTCTACAACCACGTTTTAGATCACTTCACCCTTCACAGAGGAGAAATATCCATTTGCACATCAGTCTGGTCCCACCCACAAGGGCAGACCAGCACCGAAATGCTAGGCAATTCTCCTCTGAACAAGAGTAGCATCAGCAAACCCAGACGCGTGTTTCGGACTTGTTGGTCCTCCTCAGTGAGGTGAAGCTGAGCCTCTCCCACACCCTTGCTTGATTTGTAAAACTTGGGGATTCACCCTAAGTAACCCAGGGCAATCCAGATGTGGGTTTCTGTTGGGTGGGATGCATTCGAAGTGCTCTGCAGAGATCGGCTGTGACTTGTCAGATAGTGAATGGGAAGGAGCTTTTGAAGAAACTACCAAGTTAGATCTGAACTTGCGGCTTGTAAGGCGGAAGATTTTGGGAAGGCTATATTGGACCCCAGATAGGATGTGCTCCTTGGGGCTTCAGGTGGATGATAATTGTTTGGAATGTGGCAGGACGGGAAGAACCGTATTGCGCATGTTGTGGGTGTAGTAGAGTGGAAGTGTTTTGGAGGGAGGTCCTGGATTGCATAGTGTTAGTTGTGAATGAAAGTACTTCATGGTGCCAAAGCATACAATATTATGGTTGAGTGGGTATAGCTAGGGAGCTGCTTATTGTTTGTGAATGTGGCTGGTTGGGGCGGTGGTGATTGCTCAGAAGCACAGTTCTAAGGTGTGGAAGATGAGGAATAAGCCTCAGGATGATGACTGGATAAATGATTTAGTTATACTAACTGCATTTGAGAAAGTGTCATACAAGGAGAAAGACTGTGCTGATATGTATGGGGGAGTGTGCTCATCCATTAATCTATATGTGTGCTTTCTTAGCATGCCTGCTGCTAGGCTCTGAATTGGCTGTGTGATTGTGCACAATTGGTTTATGTGTGTGTGTTTTTTTTTTGTTTTTGTTAGTCTGTGCAGTGGGTTTCGTATATGTGAAAAACAACATCGAAGATGAGCTCCATCCGAGTTTAAGATATGCATAACTTGCACCCCGTCTGTGGACACAGGCCACAGGCACGGGCACCCATCCATGCACGTTAGAGTGCAGCTATGGCTATGCGATTGCGATCTAGCCGCTCACATAGCCGCCACTGAATCCCCTGATGTACATCAACAACTCCGCCATTAGTATACAGAGACAACCTACAGAAAATGTTGGTCTAGCGGGGCACACATCGAATCCCCGGCACTAGCACTCTATCTTAAACCACCAACAGCACCCGGCCACGTGCCTGACCTTTGGCCTGCTTACTGGAGCCTAGCCAGCCCACCTAAGTCCAAACTTGGCAGAATTCACACACGCATCTTATAAATCAACACTTATATCTCCCACACATGGACTACGGTCCCCGAGGGAGTTCCAACCACAAAGCGCATTGAGGCCATATAAATGGGAAAGGATGCTATATAAATGACAAATACAATACAATGCAGTTCACAGTATTTCTTTTTGGATTGTTTTCTCTGATTCCTACTATGTTACTAGTTTTCTTGTCTTATTGCAGTTTCACAATGTTGTGTAGTATTATTTCACTTGATTGTATGGTACCTGCATTGTATTTCTTCTTCTCTTTATTTGATTTTATGAACTAATTGAACTGATGTAGATAAAAATCTTTACTTAAATAAATAAAACAAGAACGAAACGATTGCATTGGTCACCAGTAAAGGTGGCATGGCTGCTACTAGAAGATGTTGGAAATAACACTGCCTATGTGCACACTCTAGTTGAGTGGCATTTATCCGGGGCTGGGTGGAATGACATTTGCCAACATAGTAGGTATCTTGTGCAAAGCTGCAACCCTGCAAAGTGCTAATAATCTTCTGTGATTTGTCTGGGAAAAAGTTCCAAAACTGAGGGATGAAAGAATGGTCAGCAAAGGCCTTGATGGAGGCAACAAGTACTGTGCCGAAAAAATGGAAGGGTGAGAAAACCTTGAGAGTGGAGGAGAGGATACATGAAGTGCTTCAACCAGCAGAACTGGGAAAGCAACACAAAGCAGGAGTCTGCAATCTAACACACTCCAGATGGTTTGGACTATGACTCCCACGATCCCTCGCCATTGACAATGCTGACTAGGGATGATGGGAGTTGTAGTCAAACACATCTGGAGAGCCAAAGTTTGCAGGCCGCTCAAAATTCAAGGAAAATAAAACTAGTTGCAGGTATTTTAAATAATGTTGTTGACTGTCATGGTTAACCCATATTATTACTACTACTCAGTAGTCCTATAGAATGTGAACATTTCCCTTGCCACCCCCACCCCACCCTTGTTTCACTTGGATGTCATTTGCAGGTGTTCTGGAATATCACACTTATCTCATAGGTTGTGCTGAATATACTCATGTTAAGACAAATGCTGCTACTTGTCGCCTCAATGAAATGTATTGTTATACACATTCCCACAATCTGTTCACTTCCCTTTCTCCTATAGGGCAAATGCAGTTAAGTGTAAAAACTCGTATAAAGTATCACATCCAATGGAAGAAAGAGAGCATCAAAACTGTATATCAGCCCTCAAATCGTGCAAACATTTATAACAGGATATACTCATACTAACAGCTTCTTGAAAGAAAGACCTTTAGTGCTTGGCCTTAAGTTGAAAAATATGAATAATCGCAGAGAGCCTTGTGCAACACACGCCGCCTATCCAGGTTCACGTAACATTCCCTCTCAGTAGCTGAACTCCAGCAGTGAGAAACCGTTCCCAAAAATAAAGCGCATAAGAAAAAACAGCTACTACCGCAGCACCTCTGTGCGCCTCGTTTAAATGGCAACTAGAAAATGTATTCAAAAATCAGAATGCGCTCATGAAAAGTCAACTCTGCACTGCAGACAAGCACCAAGACCAAATCTGGCAAATCAACATGGCCACCCTTTACCAATAACAATAAATGCTCCGCCTTCCGCACTGTGCCAAGAACAGTGCAACAGAAAGCACTAAGAGACAGTAAAATAGTTCGCTACATGTGAAACACCTCAGGGCTGCTTTTCTGCAAACTATCCTGGAGCCATAGTGTGAGGAATTCGACCATCCGCATGGTGGGTGGGCGCTCACATCGGCTTTTTTGAAATTTTAAATGAAAATGAATGAAGGTAGATCAACCTCAGTAAAATGTGTAGGGCTAATCTGCACACATTTTCCTATGCTCACTGCATGGTATACGCATAAACCCATGTACGCTGGGTGGACACAGCCTACAGGTACAGTTTCCCCATCATATTTAGTTGGGATCTGACAGAAGGAGTACACAGTGCATCTCCAGAAGGGGGATGGCCACACCTTCCTACTGCCATGGCCAGCCTAATTAACTATAATAGGCTCCATGGATCCGCCCTGTCCTTTTGTTGAGCCATGCAGCGGGTGGCAGCAATTTACATCCTCATCAGAGAGTAATTCAAACAGGCCCATATGGGGCCTGGCTACAGAGGTTAAAAATGAGACAGGAAACCCCAACAACCTTTCAGACACAACTGTGTCAACCTGATGCCAGTTCCTACCCTCAGTATCGAATGACAGGAAAATGTCATGTCTGGTACTGCGTGTTTACAGTAGTCATCCCCACAGGAGGACTCCATACAGAATCACAATTCAGAGCAATATCATCATAGAAATAAAAACCAAAAAGAAAATTCTAAGTCAATAAACAAACTCATTACATTTCTTTGCATTTGTTTCGACTGTCGTTATTCATTGACAACAAATTCTCTGTCGCATTCACTAACTATTACAATCCTGATACGTTTTGGATACATTTCATTACCACTAAGGTCATGTGGCAGTTCTCACCCACTAAGAGCAAGTTCCACCATTCATCTATAGTCAAAGACCTGTGATGAGAAACCACCTCACTGAGATATCTCTGTCTTATTGACAATACACTTCCACATTCTGTTACCAGATGTTTTAAAGTTTCCAACGTTTAATTATTTTTACAAAATCTGCATATGGAGGTCACCTCAGGATTCGAACATCTCAGACTGAGTATCTCCAAAGTGGGTAAAATGTTTAATTTTAATCTCATGAAGACATCACGATATTTAGGACTGGGACATTTTTCTAGACATCTGGAAAGTTGGTTCAGAGATCTCAGTTCATGAGCTAAATGTAATTGTGCCTTATACGATGATCTTTTGACTTGAGTTTCAATCCAATCCTGCCTCTTTGAATAGAGTTTTACCCTGTTAGCATTCATAATCAAGGTTTCTTCAGATTGACCAATCATATACAACCACTCATGACACTTCCCTTTCCAGGCATCTACTAGCCAGTCCTTCTTTACTTCACCCCTATTTTTTAGTATTTTTAGTATTTCGAAAGCATGTAGGGGCCCTCCATCAATATACTTTCGATAGAGATCCAAAGTCCTCCATTTGAAATGGACTTTAGGGATTGTAAACCCAATTCGTATCTATTTTGGGATACTGGGAGAGCTCTCGGGAGGCGAAGAAATTTCTTCGAAAAATGACCATCAATCACATCCCAGAATCCTATCGTAGGAGTTTCAGCACCCTAGATCAAAATTGAAGCACATTTTTGTTTAAAAAAACAACAATTGGTAACAGTGTAAATTTTCCAAGTTTTTTCAGAATCATTGTGACCTGAGTGGCCAAGCGAGTGCATTTTAATCTGATACCATCTCTCCAGATTTTCTCGGTTGAGCTACAAATAATGTCGACTCCCAGACATAACATGGAGTCAACTTTTTCCAAAATTTCATTACCTATGGACCAAAGGAAATCAGATTTTTTGTTCCCGTCTGTGTTAGCAAGAATCATTATTTTTTATTTATTACTATTGATTCTCAGATCATTATCTTTTGTGTAGCGGTCTAGCTGGGCCAATCGCCTCTGTAGTCCTATTGGAGTTTGATCCATCAAGACCAGATCATCCGCATATAACATCCAGGGGATGACCTGGCCATATATTGTTTGGGAAAAAGCTCTAACAGATTTCTGAATTAATTCCAAGTCAGACATACATAGAATAGAAATAGTGGCTGCCAAGGGACAACCTTGTTTTACTCCTCTCCATGTATTATTGGATAGTGTCACTATGTCTTCTGATGACATTCTAACTTGAATTGTGGTCGATGATTGAAGAGCCCTTATTGCTTCCAGAAGGTCATCTGGACAACCCCATCTTGCAAGGTTCAGCCAGAGTTTTTCTCTGTTAATGCTATCGAAAGCCTGTTCTAGGTCGATAAAGGCTGATAGACTTTCTGTTGTGCTTTAATTGCTTTCAGTTTTAAGATGTTAAGTAGGAACACATTTAAGTTCATACCTATACCATTAGTGAACCCTGATTGTCTTTTGTCAAGAAATATCCGCAGTGGCGGCCCAGGTTTAAGCTGTCGTAAAAGAATTGACGCAAAGATCTTACCAAGTGAATCCAGGAGGGCGATAGGTCTGCCATTTTTGGGATTTTCTCTATCGGCCTCTTGAAAATTGGGATGATCAAAGCAGCCTTCCAGGAGTGAGGGATCTCTCGGCCTTGAATGATTTGATCAAAGAGCATGAGGCTAAAATCTGACCATTCCTCTGGATTTTGTTTTATGATGTAGGTATTCAGTCTGTCAGGGCCAGCTGCACAGGAAGGATACAACTTCCTGACTAAGAGGACTAAATCTTCTCTATCAAAATGAAATGACCAGGAGGGGGATGCCTTAACACCTGGAATCTGTGTTTCTTGTAGCAGACGGCAGAATAACTCAGTAAAATATTTAATCCAGGTTTCCTCCTTAACTGCTGGCACTGAGATTGCTAACTGATAATTGGCGTTGTTGTTCAACAAGGCCCACAATTCATGTGTGTTCTTATTAGCAAGAATTTTCATGATTATGTTAGGTGTCCGCTTGGCAGCGTTGCGCTTTTGAGGAAAGCAACCAATTTCTGGATTTTTGCTTCCTTTTTTTATTATAGAGAACTTTATCGGCTACATACTCGCAGTCGATTTTTGCGTAGGTCCGCTCTAAGAATTCTTTTAATCTTTTTCACTTGTTGGTTAGGATTGTGAAGTCTCTTAAATTCGATCTTTGGACCAGCTCTTGGCTTCATTTGGAACTCTAGGAGCACTTGAGAATAATCAAGATTAAACTCATCTATATCCAGGAAGGCGCTGAGTTTGGTGTTAATCTTTTTGACACCTCTGAGCAGAATTCTAAGACAATTTCCTCCATCATTTCCAGCAAATTTACCTAGGCTCACTTTGTGGTTACCCAATCTAAGATCTTTTAGAGACAGGTTAAGGAAACAATGATCACTATTTGTCATAGGAAAAATGTGTAATTCATCCAACCACACAAGTAAATTGCGGGACGGGAAGTAATAGTCTAGGTGGGCTGTCGAGGTACCACAGGACCCGTTGACACCACCAGGAATATCAACATGCATCTGGACATTCAACATAAATAAGGCACGTTCAACTAATTCAGAGATCAATAGCGCTAACTTTTCTGTTGCAAAGCACTCTGGGTATGACTTCACGCATACAGGAGATTGTTGGTGGGGACCCAGGATTGGTTCATTAAGGTAGGCCTATCAATCCCTGTGGTCCATTTGGCTTTAAAAGAGGGCTGAGCCCCTCTTTTGGGCAGATCATCTAAAGACTTTGCAAGGAGTAACACGAAGAACTCATCATTGGACCCTGGCTGAAGGTACAGTCTGCCTTACATCTTCCACCAGTGAAGGTAAGCCAGGACCTCCAAAGAGGGAAGCAATATCCCTCCCCTAAACATCTCCCTGTGAACAGATGGAGATACAGAATTGAGAGGCCCCTCCAGCCGCTCTGGAAACTGGCACCCAACCAGCACACAGGGTGCCCTGCTAGGCTCCGCAGCAAGCTTCCTAAGTAGGAAGTGCCAGAAGGTCTCTGAACCCGAAACCAAGGAAAAGGCAGCTGCCTTCAACACGCTCCTCAGCTTTGGGCTGTCCATCTTAAAGGACAACACAAGCCCATTGTAGAAGCTGGGAGATGTGCCTCGACGAGCCTCTACCGACATGCGCCTTAAAAGACATTTTCGAAGCCAGTCGAGTCCCTCGAGCTGAAACCAACTGCAGGACTGACTATTGTTACGCCACAGTCACTTAAAGTCATCCGAGACATCTCAACCAGTTCTTCAGAACCACCATCCAGCACTCAGACAACGATTCCTGACCCAGAGCCGCCATGTAGGCCAGCCTGCAGCCATCCGTCCAGCTTCGCTCGACAAACTGTTTGCCTCCGGATACCTGCAGCTGTCTCCAGTCTTGAACTCTGTCGCAGAAGCTGCAAAGCGCCCTGAAACCGACTCGACCCTGTCAAGCACCAAGAACATCTACAAGCACAAGGTACATTTTGGTTCTGTCCCCCTGGTCCTAGAGAAATGTTATGACCCATTGCTATCTTTGTGCTGAAACCAAGTATCCTTGAACTGTTGTGATTATTTACTATATATAGCGCCTCTTAAATCTGTCTTTAATACTGCTATTCGTCTACTCTGTCTTCCCCCCCACCATGACTCTATCTTTTCTTCTCTTTTGTCTCTTGGCTGGCTCTCGTGCCAACCTTGCCTCAAATGTAACGTCTTGTGTCTTGTCTTTAAATCACTCAATGGCTTGGTTCTGGATTACCTTTCTTCACTAGTCTCATTCTATGCTCCCTCTCGTTCACTTGGATTCAGTTCCCAATTTATTCTTGCTGTCCCTCGCCCTCCTTGTGTTCAGTCACACTTTCACTCTTTCTCTCTCCTTGCTCCCTTGCACTGGAATGTTCTTCCTCTCTCTCTTTGCTCCATTTCTGTCTATTCTGTTTTTCGTGACTCTCTGAGATCCCATTTACTTCACTCTGGTAAAATTAACATTATGTTTTACTAATCTTCATTTATCGTACCTTTTTTAATTCTATGTACAGCGCTTTGGCTTAAAGCGATATATTAAACCCAAATAAAATACAAAAAAAAATACTATACTTCCACTCTTGTGTCATATCCAGAGTACATCCCTTTTCCTTCTTTGAAACTGCCTGTTCTCTCAATTCCTTTACAGGGTGGGTTGTATTTAATAGCATTGCTAGAATCGTCTGTTGTGAAAATAATAAAGTAGATATTTGTAGACAACCTTGAATGGACACTCCCTTTTATCATTGGGTAATAATTGTATTTTCGCTGTGTTGCAACTAACCAACGATCCACAACCTTGCGTAGATAAGCCTGCTGTTCCGTCCACTTTACCAAAATTGGACAAGGAGGTCTATAATTTGCTTTTCATATCCCTTCTGGTGTACTAGAGGTGTGGGGCTGATTGATTGTTTAGAAACCAATATTCATCCCTGGACCGCTGGTGCCCCGGAAGTTGATTCGTCACACTCAGCTATAAGCAATTGCCCCTAGTGGCACATCTGTGCCAACCTTAAGGATCTCTGCGTATGGCCTGCAAATGGCATCTGATAACAGGAAGAGGCACAGGCTCTTAAGCCTTGAAATTAGAGGCTGAGCACAATGGTATTAGAAAATGTGTTTTATTTGGCTGAATGGTACATTTGATCGAATTTGGCCTGTACCATTTGACCAAATAAAAACCTATAAATTGGCTAATACATACCGAGCATGTGGAGCAGGGATTGCAGGGGGTGTCTCCTGCTCCAATGATCAGTATGTATTAGCCTTGGTGTCCCCCGCTTCCTCAATATTGGAGGCGGGGGACCGGAAAAGGAAAAATAATAATAATAATACAAAAAGGGACCCTGCGGCGTCGGATGCGGCCTGCGTTTGAGGGACGGATCTGACACCGCAGGGCTGCAGTCGACTAGGCGGTGATCGATCAGGTAAGTAGGGAAGGGGGTTTGGTGGTGGGGGATTAGTGTGAGTGCGTTTGAACCTCTGAGAACTGATCGCATGCGGGCTCTTTTTTTCAAATGGTTTGCAGCTATCAGTTCTCAGACGGTCAAACACACCTAAACCGAGCCCCCTAGGACTATACATGCACATCTGGGAGCATCAACGCACATAAAAGGCTCTCTTGCATAGACTTGGCCATCGCTTCCTAAAGAAAGGCCAAAGTTAGGACTACAGATTGTCCACAAAGGAAAGACAAATAACACATTCTTCAAAAGAAAAAAACTTAGGTTATTTGATTTGTGCCCTTTATCCGTCAGTCCCATCAAACGGGGTTCTTTTAGTTCATGGTAAGAACTGGAAAAGAAAGCGGTAAAGTGCATACATTGCAGAGTAGATACAAATAGCATCCTCACTGCTTAATCGATGTGTGATGCTGGGCATCTCATTTAATCCTGTATTACCTAACTGGTCAAAATGGCCAGTCCCTAAACCTAAAGGGTCTTCAGCAAGTAGATCACGAGTCACTGGTAGCTCGCCTTAGGTTTCCAGTAGTTCTACACATCAGACATCAAGATGAGCACATTGTGTTTATTAGGGTGTCTGTAGTCGCTGGGCCTCTTCCCCTGCCCCCTCCCACTCATCTTCATCCAAAACAAACAGTCAACAGGTCTGTGCACAGTGACGGGGGTGGGGCACAACCTGGGCTTGAAGGGCTCAGGGCAGTTTCCAAAGAAGGTGTTAACTATCAATAGCAAAAGTAATTGCGAAATGTGTATTGTGGCCATTGTCACCAAGGGGTTCATGATGGATTGATTGGAAAGGTGAGGGATGCAAACATCTGCATTCCACATGAAACAAAGCTGGGTCTGAGACTGTTTCAGTCTCACTGTGTTTCTTTAGATTTATTTTGGTTTCCATTTCTTTGCATACTGGTAATTGTGGGCTTTCAATTAGAATGGGGAAACAAATATTACAGTTGCGATCGTTTTTTTGGTTGGTGTGTGTGTGTGTTTGTGTGTGTAGAAAAAATACAATCTGTGAGTCCCATTTTACAAGAAAAACTACATCCGGTGGTACGTGTTGCTGTTTATGGTAAAACTGTGAATTATTTTTGTATTTGAAGATACTGAATTTTCTGTTGTAAGGCAGTAGTACCCCAATTGTATTAAAGGTTAAGATGGAATTTGCCATGATATGGAGGAGCCCATCTCTATCCGTGCCCCAAAACAGGAATTCAAGGCAATTGCACATTTAAGTAAATGTGGAAAACTGCTAGCTACACTCTGTTGATTGTCCACTTACATTTATAAAACTAAACCGGAATGTAAAATGGCATGTGCTTTCAATGCCAAGACTTAAAAACCATGATGTTTTATGAAACAAGAGTACAAATTAAGTAATAAGGTGTGAGAAGTGATTTGCATGCATATAGTTTGATATGATTAATATAGCTTAAACCAAGTTACTAAGTAACAGATCATTGTACAAAACAGGGTGGTGAATACAGGGAGAGAACATTGAAGAGAGCCATGGTATGGGAGAACAATTAATCAGATTGATCGCCTTTGGCTACGTATGCAAACCGAGAGATCTACAGAGCTCTCCGGGGAAACTGTCTGCATATGTTCAAATTCTGGCAAGGGATTTTCGGCTGTTCACTACTCGATTGAAATGGTGCAATTTATGAGCACTGTTTTTTCTAAACATTGGGAAAAGTACCCTACAATACAAGTAATTCTCCAACAAATTTCAAAACATGCCTTGTCAACAACAGTGCGAGGGATATGCCGAGAATGCCTCTGTAAAGCACATGTTTATGCCATTGCAAACAATATGTCATAATTGTCATTTTGAACCATTTTATGGGAGGCTGGAGCCCTCAATATGTCAGAGAGCTGTACATGCAAAACCAGGCATGGCTCATTGGTCATGCACTAGAATCTGACCTACATTATTCCTCCAGGCAGTAGCAGCAATCCTTTGAGCTGTTCTCTGTGATACTACCTCCTTCATAAAGTGCAGATGGGGCACCACCCATTATGAATAATTTACCCATGGCTACAGCCATACTCCTTTTGCTCAAAATGTTAATTTAACAATTCTTATATTGTCTGCTGGGTTGTTATATGATTTGTGCATTTTTCATGGAATTGATTTAAAACTGTTGTAGCCCTGTGATCTACAATTTGTTTTGCATATAAGCTAATCACATGGTTTACACGTGTTACTTTGTTCAATCTTGTCAATTAGTTTGACATAAAAACCTTTAAGGGTAGTCAACAAATTAAGCTTTGGCTTACTTTTCCTTGGCTGAAATCTGTGACCTGACATGTGAGCAATTTGCATGAAGTGGGGATATGCTAAACTTGCAGTGGATTGCATTTTTTGGACAAAGCAGAACATGGTATATTCTGAATTGTAAAGAAACTGAATAACACATAGATTGAAATACTCATCAGATTGTTTTAGCACATGCAGCCCCAAAAGAAACAAATAAACAACCCTATTTGAAATCCTGGAAGCAGATGCAGTCGCACCCTCCAACAAAAAGGCAAAAGTTTACCCTTACCATCCAGAGTGGGAAACCAATCTTTTTCTTCCAGCATAAAAAGAAAATGTCCATCTTTAATCTAAGGTGCCCAAGTTAAAGTGGGAAAAAGGAGTAATGTTTGTAGGTCATTTGAAATAATACACACACATTATAAAAAATACTTTTCCCAAGGGAAGCTGTCTATGATCTAAAAAGTAGGTAAACTAAACACTGCAATGCAAATGCTTTTACAGACACATCCTTCAAAGTTGCAAATCATTTCATGAAAAACAAATGTAATTTTGCAGATGGTGCAATTGTGAAGGGTGCAGTGACCCCTCTGGCTGAGTCAGTTGTAAGAGATTTTAAAAACCGTCTGCCATGTCAGGCGTGCAGTTAGGTGCAAACACTATGGCAAGGTGGGTATCTGCACTATCAGCCAGAGCCTATCTTTGCGAATCTGCCTTTTTCAGACATGAACTTCCTGAAATTAAAACTTTGATCCCGTCTGATGGCATCTGAGAGTTGTTGCTGTTTCAAGCCTCACACCAGATTACTGAGCACTGGTGGATATCATGTAGTGTCAGCCCTCACACTGTATGTCTCGATCGGTTTCCTACATTCAGATATGCTTGTCTATTTTTTAGGAGACAGCTACTAATAAACAATAATTAAATAAATAGGTTTTTGAAGTTATTAATATCATGGTAAATGCATATGTTATTCCTTTTTTTAAATAAAGAGCTAATAAACCAGCCCAAAATATCTTGGTACAAATTCTCATACTCAGGGACATCACCACCCCTGTAGCTCCAGCCTACTGGCTATGAACTACAAGTAGCTCTTGCTGACGTAAAGGTTGGAGACCCCTGCCCTAAACCTTACAAAATGTTCACCCTTCAGAGTGATTTCGTTCTCAGGATATTATCTCCAAAAAAGCCTGACTTAATAGTTTTACCGACTAGAGTGTTGACAACTACATTACATTACATTACAGTACCTATAGTGACTTAACCGATCATAATGCCTCCAAACATTTCAAATACGAAAATGCCGAACCTTTTGCTCCGCATTTCACTGAATGTATATGTGGGGGGGGGATTAAGGCAATAAATAAAGTAAGTGTAGTATGACGGGATTGCAGGGGTCTCCCGTCGCTTATACTTGCAGTGAAAGGAAAAGAATATGCGACATTTTCCGATTCAAATTATTTTTTTTTTCTCGCACTGATCACATAGATCTGGAGAAGCATGGGGGAGGGGGAGCAGGAAAGGCCAGGTCCCTTTGCGAGGAAGTTGATCTCACCTGTAACTCTTCCAAGCGTCCCATGGTGCTGCTACTATTGAGACTGTTAAGCACTAAGCTAGGGGACGAGAAAAGAAAACTTTTCCCACTTTTCCGAATGGTGCCTGGTACCTCCACACTGCAGTTGCTTTTCAGCATTGACTCCCAAAGATGTGGGGTCTGCTCTATGAAATCTGCTCCCCCAAGGCACCCCCTTATGATGGGTGGTACAACCATACCACACACAGAGGTTGAATGCTCGGTTGGAACATCAGAACAGCTTTCCCTAGGAACTATTAAGGCAGTGGTCTTCAAACTGGGGGGCTAGCCCCCCTGGGGGGGGGGGGCGAAGGATGTCCAGGGGGACCTAGATGTCCAGGGGGACCTAGACTCTTTACAAGTGGATTAAGTTGACTGGTTTTAATAGAAAATATAAACAGTAGGTGATCTGCTGATATTTTAAAGAGCCTCGGGCCACAAAGGCCCCTGGTTTAGCTAGGACATGGCAGCGGCCCTCATGCTGCAGCCAGACAGTGCTGTATAATCGTGTTCATGTTTGTGCATGGCGAAAACCCTGTGAAACCAGCCTTCATTCATTAATCTAATTGTTTTTTTATAACCACCTAATACCATACCTGTGTTTGGTTTTCAAGCGAAGATGCAGGATTCGAACCTCTGTTGCTCTGATTGCAAGACCAGCACGTTGCCCCTGCCCCTGTGCTATCCTCCGTTCACCTTAATGTGACAAGACCACAAAGACTATGAAGAAATCCAACCCATGACTACACACCCAACCGGAGGGGATGGAGTAATGAGGCCCAAGCCTCGGCAACCAATAATCAGCGCTGATAGATACAATCGGTCAGCAAGTAGAAGAAATAATGTTTGTGCACCACTTGAAAATGCACTGCATTGCACGCTTTATACCTCAACTGTCTGTGTGTGGCTTTCTCTTTTCCCCACCTTATCAACACCCTTCCCCTACTTTTGGGGCAAATGAACTCGCATGCCATAGACACCAGACCGTCCCTTTGCGTAGCCCTGTACGGCTCTTCAGAAAGACTCCCATCTCCTACACACAGCGCTGCAGTCATAATGGCATATGTATAAAAAGCTCATGCGTCCTAAGCGTGGGAATAACATTGAATGCCAAATCGCTCTCTACACTAAGAGTATTGTACCGGCCACACTGTGCGGACTGGCAGTACTGCTGGAAGGCTTGACTACCTGGATGGATAAACCAGAGGGAAACATATTGAGATCTATTTTAGAGGTCCCTCATTCTGTGCCGGTGGAAGCTTTAAGGTCTGAGCTTGGCGTGCAATACCTAAACATGTATTGGCTATTACAAAGCCATGCCTTGTTCATTGCGATTAATCAAACTCTTGAGGTACCTGTATTATTATTTAGCGATCTTGGGTAGATGGGATTGTAAAAATGAATTCCTAACACAACTGAGGAACGGCTCTTGCACACCTGGCCACTTTAAGATTCGATGGTTCTTCCTAATTGGACCGTTATCTTAAAAAAGAGAACGAAACAGTTAGAGATTTGTAATAATCTGGATCGATTGGCTACTAAGCCGATGTATTCAAAATATTCCAACCAGGGGCTAACGGGTTTCGTTCCAGGTAGCGACTTCATTAAATCTTGTTCTAAGGCAATTCGTAAATGTATTACTTATTTGAGTATGAATGTACCAACTCTGGAGCAGACGCGTAGGTGGAAGACTCTACCTCGAGAGAAGCGTGTTTGCCGATTGTGTGTGGGGTGGAGATTGTCAAGTGCAGACCCAACGTCGAAAGATGTACCAGTATGGCATCAAGGGTTATCCACAGTTTATAGTTCATTCCGCTCAGAGGGAGGGTCATCCATTTTGCAGCACCATTGTTGGTGCTGAATCTGTGTCATTACGGCAACTGCCTGTTATATATGGAAAATAGTAATAGATCTGCTCAATGCTCAGGATGTGCCGTTAACACTTAATAATCAGGAAAATGTGGAGAATTGTGACAGATTACCACCATAATCTGTCAGACATGAGGATATCTGTGATTCAAGGAAATACGGTTTTGGGTTGTTGGTCTAATGATCTTTGATCATAAGTAATAGGTCCCTGGGAATTCTGGACACTAAGGGCATCACAATTGCACACAAAAAAAGCGTCAGTCTCATCTGCACCTAAACAATCTCGATAAGCAGCTGTAGGTGGTCTCAAAGGTTCGTTTAAATACAGCACTAGAAATGGGTGTGGGCTGGCATTAGAAAGTAGGAGCACTAACCGGGGGACTGAGTCACTCCCCAACAAGCCTGTGGCACTGTCTGGGCGGTGATAGAAGGAGCGAGAGGGGCAGCGATTGCACGTGAGCGCGTGTTAGATGTGAATAGCAGGCCCAGTACTATGCTCTGTTTTCTACAAGTCCCAGAATGCAAAGAGGCAACCGAGAATGGCTGACTTAGAACTGCCATTGAATCACTTGAGATCATCTGGGGAGCAGACTGTACATTAGGGGGTTAGAGTAAAATAGTGAGAGAATATATAGGAGAAGGGGGGCAAGAGGAAAGTTGTGATAAGACAAGAAAGAGAAGAGAGATGGTGAAGGATGCTCTACTGTAGGTATAAGTGTGGGCCTGGCGGATTCCAATAGGAGCCGGCTGGGCGCTTACTGCACTCATACTTGCAACGTTGAGTCATGATGCTTGGACGGCATGGCTTAAGAAGATAACGAGCTTGCCCACTATTAGCGCGTGGGAGAATCTTGAGAAGATACACGTTCCCCCTAAAAAGGAAAAAGTGTTAGCCCGCCGCCTTAGGATTCCTTCTCCTACTGAGAAAAAACAATGGGCCTTCCTGCTAAAGACATGAATTCCATGAATAGACTGAATACCTAGGTATGCTCCACAAAAAGATCATCACTTCTTGGCCTCAAGCTAACCGTGTTGCCATGGCGACACCAAGCGTTTCATGCATGCACCGAATAAGGTGATTCAAAATGCCACAGAACCGCACACTGCTCCTACGCAACTATCGCACCACTCCACACTCCTCCAACAGATGTGTCCCAGCCACACTGATCAATGAACGTCTCCTTAAAACGAACATTCGAGCACACTCTTTGTGGACACCCATTAAAAAAACAGAGAATACACAGGGTTCTTATATCGCGCTTCATGCCGCGGTCCTGCCTCTAATCACAGGATCGGATTTCGAACCTGTGCTGCCCGGCGCAGTCCTGCTTTTGTGGTTCCTGGAGCGTGAAGCTGGGTTGGGGTAGTCAATAGCCGAGAGCAGGTCCTCTAGAGAGAAGAGGTGGAATGAAGTTGGAGAGGGGGTGATTGGTGCTGCAGGTGGTCCTTTGCAATCCTGGCCTATTTAGATTTGTAGGATCCTTTTGCTCAAGTGTGCAGCGGTCTGATTGAGCGGGAATTGGGATTGCATTGCAAACTGGCGGCTTGGGTTCTGATTTTCTTTCCTTATGTGGTTTAGTTGCGGAGGGAACCATTTAGCAAGTTTCTTATCTGAGTTTTTAGACTCATATGATCATGGCTGTTTCACAGCAGTTAGTGAAATTGCTGCTTTGTTGTTTTTTTTTGCAGCATTTCTTTAGTGGGTGGGGCAAATAGGGTGCATTAAAATGATTTTTGGGATACTAGAGGGTTGGGGGAGTTGTGAAGGTGTGTGGGAAGGGTACATGGGAGGCCTGCTCACCCTTAAAAAAAACATCAAAAATGTATCAAAAATGCCAACGCAGTCAGATCTCCCTGATACATTATTAATTTGCTGCGATGCTGTCAAAAGCGGAGTTACTGGAGTTAAGAAGGTTGTGGAATTGCTTATCGTGTAGTTGTTGATGGGTGCCCTGTGATGAGATCAGGTGTTTTGCAGCGCGTCTTTCAGCGTTAGTTTGTGCTTCTTTGCAGGATATGGTGAAGGCCGCGGGACAGAATGATTCGCCGCGTGGCGGTGCCTCTGTGAATATTGTGACCGGGATGGGTGGATGGTCTCCCCAGGGAAGCTGAACTGGAGAGCAAACAGTGACCATGCTCTCCTTGCCAAACATGCCATCCAGAGTGTGACCAGCTATGTAGGTGAACCCTTAACCATGTGTGTGAGATGTAATGTGGTAAGATTCGCTGCGAGGGATCTGGCGATGAGATTGTCTTCTTTCTCGCGCCAGATGTTGAAATATTTTAGTATCGTCAGATACTGCCGACCCCCATCCGCATCAGCATATTTGTCTGCAAAGTTTGGCTATAGGATGGGGGTCTGTATATGAGGCAGAAGCTTAGTTATGAGGTGTCAAAGCTGGAGCAGATAAGGGCAAGCGATTAACAGTCCGGGAAGCTTTCGACTGAGGGCATTAAGACTTTGATAGAGTCTCTGTGGACCAGTGTTATCCCTTCACCTCTCCTATTGGCACAACGTGGGCATTTGATTTCTAAATTTCTGAGCGGAATTTATAACGCAACATGGGCCGACTAAACTGCATTTGATCTTGCATCCTGGTGGGATACTTTTGTGGATAGCTGGCGATTGGTCATCAAAGAAAGAGCAACGTGATGTAAAGCAGCACACCTAATGATAGTATAGTTGATACTGGTGTAGATGTACTGAGAAGTAAGCTTGGGTGTGGGGGAGGTAGAACTACCCTGACACGGAGTAGGATGCAAACATAAACAATACAAGATGGTGTCCGAGTTTATTCGGACACCATCTTGTATTGTTTATGATTGGTCATCAGAGAGCCAGGTTTCCATGACCTTCTGAGGGGAGGGAGCAGGAATTGCTATAAGAATTGCTAGGTGCATCTCTGGCATCAGAGAGGAAAGAGCAATACTCTACGCTGGGCTTCAGCTCTGATTTCAGTTACACTTTTCACTTTCTGTTCTTTTGGTGTGAGCATATGCAGCAATACATGTATGTATTTATGTGATGTTCTGAAACATGCGCCATGCATGCACGATGCTTCAGAGCACAACAGTTCGGTTCCTTAGGAGTGGGGTAGGCTGAATTGTTTTGAAGCATAAAATCCAAGACCTAAAGGGCATAGCTTCATTGACTGCGATTTGCAGGCTCACGTGACCAGTGACAGTCATCGAAAGGCCAGGAACATCCCCGCCAGACCAAGTCCTGCCGTCATATAGCAGATGCATCCTCCATTATACTTGCACTGCAATCAAATGCTAGGTGCAGTCATTGGAGGCCTCTGCAACCAGTATATGCGCAGATAAGGTCCCGGAGATCCAGGGATGGGCATCACAGGTCACCACGCCCAACTCCGAATGTCATACTCCTTCCCTCGGTTCTGAGGCAGGCAGGACTACATTTCCCAGAATGTCTGATGGTGGCTTACTCATTCCAACAGCATGATCTACCCCTGAATGCACTCTGCCTCCCATCTGAGTAGCTCGTCCAGTTCTGAATTTCCCCTTGGTATGCTGGGACTTTGGGAACACACAGCTAAAAGGCTTGGGGCATATATAGAAGAAATCCTGAATTGGATGAGTTACGCCCAACAGAGTTTGGACAAGCTGTGAAACAGTGGTTACGTTCAAGGTCGGACTGGGGCATACATTTGTCTCGGGCCCCAATGAAAAAGCGGCGCACAGTTGCAAATGGCAATTAATTCCTTTTGTGACAGACTTGTTAGATTAGTACCCATGGGGCGGGGGGGTTTGATAAAATGTGATGTAAATTGTGCCTTTTAAAGAATATTTATTCAGTAACACTGGTCAAAACTACTAGGCGCATGGCGAAGTGACTCATCAAACTTGCCAACATGGGCCATACAAGTGGCCCACTTTGACCTTCAAAAACTGGGCCAAACTAGCATTTTGTGTTTTTGGCTTGGGCATTGCCCTATTGCCCTATAGGCTAGTCCGTACCTGGTTACATTTATTACTGTGCATTCCGGCGACCCAAGTGTAACGGATGGCAATGGGTTGCATTGCATTTTCCTGGATAAAATATTTAATCTCCAAAATGTCTCTCCTTCTATTCCTTCCAAAATTCGGAAATGCTTAGAAACAATCTTAAGCAACAGTATTAGGAACTATATTACATTTCACTTTACATTCTCGTTTCACAGTTTCTAGACACCATGTTTTTTAAATTTGGTTGGAGGAAGGCCACAGATAGAAAGTTAAAACTCGAAGAACATAAATGTTTCAGTTCTACACACTCTTTCGGTTCTGCCCTCTTCTCTACATTATGTTACTTGCAGTTCTGCCCCGCGACCCATCATAACATTAGAAACCCTAGAATTGAATGGGAAAAAGTGGGAGAGAAGGAACACTCACATGTCACATCTGACATGGGTATCTCTGGAAGTCCTGGCTCAGCCCAGCCTCCCCACCAGAGTTCTCACATTCTCTTATGTCTGCTATGAGACAGGCACCAGTTCCTGACTTGCAAGTGCTCATCGCTTTCCATTCTAGCCTGTGCCCTCTGCTCACAAAGAGTACGTTCAGTGTGCAAGTCACAGTTCCCGCCTGGTAGGTAACATCTGGAGAAAACTGTTCCAATTTTCCAGCCCGAAGAAACGGTCTCTTCAAATGAATCTGAAAGACTGCGGCTAGAAGCATAGACATATAAACTCATAGGGCCTGATTCATGGAGTGTTTTCCTGTGGGATTGTGTCATTATAAAATGCTTCTGTGAATCAGGCCCATAGTAATCAAGGTGGCGAAACCCTGGTATAACACTAATACACGTCCTTTTCTTCCCTTTAAATTATGGGACTTTTAGTTCTCAATACATAGAGGTAATTAAAATCATTGCAAATCCCACAATACAAGAAGCACATCCAGGAATAATGGGTAAACCAACAAACAGGAAGAGGACAGTGGCGGGAGCTGGTAGGCCTGCACCACGAGACACATCATTTGCAACCTATATAGGCCGCGAGGAATCTACGATGCAACAACTTTGGAGAGATAAAACAATAGCTACTGTCTGAGACAGAAATTGGCAGGTCTCTTCAGGTTGCTTTCTTATTTTAAAATGTAACATGAATGGGAGGGAAAGGGAATAATTAGAAATGTTCTTTTATAACGCGCTTAATACCAGCGAGAGGTTTCTAAGTGCAGGTTTGGGATTTGAACCTTTGTTGCTCTGTGTTGTTTTGCTTTCAAGAAGCCTAGAGTGTTTTGCCCCTGAGCTATCCTTTATTTTTTTATTATTTTTTTTTATTTAATTTAATTTATTTATCTTTCCTCCAATTGACGCGGCAAATAGGAGTAGGATATATTAGATGGCATTTGAAATTAATTTAACTACCAACCCACTCTAACAGTAGTACATTCCTAAACTGAGTATATAGAGAACAGAAAAAGCACCTATTATTATGACTATTATTAGGGTATTTGTTGAGCGTACCTAGCTCCGGGAAGCAACAGAGCGCTTTGCAATCACAGGGGGAAGAGTAAGGTCAGGGAGCAGAGAAACATGGGAGTGGGGATCTAACAACAGGGGAGGGAGGGCAATAGTCAGCAATGGAACTACAAGTAACGGTTTATAGTCATAAAGTCGAATGTCATAATGTCGAAAGTCAAAATGTCTAAAAAATAAAGTAGAAAAAAAAAATGTTGCATTTCTTTTTTTGGTTGCTTTTTGTTCGAAATGGGGGGGTTCCCCCCCCAATCCCCTTTTTTGTATTTTTTTTTTGTTTTACCTCTTTTTTTTTTACCCCGGAATCAAAAAAAACCCATATAATTAAAAAAATAAAACATTTGAATTTTTTTTTTTTCCACATTATGTTTTAGACATTTTTGTAATTCGACATTATTTTTTCGACATTATGACTGCACACCACAAGTAACCATGGGAGGAAACAGTGGGGATCCGATGACCCAGTCTCAGGCATGGTGGGGATTGGACGATGTATGGACCCAGTGGTTAGGGTGGAGCCTATGAAAGAGAACCTTTTTTGAGTTCTTAAATTGCTGTTTTTCATCACACATTGACCTGAAAAGATAAGTCTGTGATGGGGTGCCTAAATGCTATCCTGACAATTCCTTTTAATCAAACATCTACTGATCATGCTAATATTGCTCCCCTTTTTCACCCACCCTAACATACATTGTGTAAACTAAACACACCCCAATGTTCCAGTACCGAATCTGATGAAAAGTGCTCCATGAAACCTTAACAAGAAGAAGCATGTCCGACTTTACCACTGTGATGGTCCTTCATGAGGGAAAAGCACACATTTTGTTGGCTGCATCTTTGAGAGATGTCTGTCTTGGGTTAAAAAGCTATGTATAAAAGAGCACTGCCTTGTCAGACAAAGGCTATTTTCTGGAGCAGAAATGCATGCTTTTGAGCTAATTAGCATACCCACAGTGCACTACTCAGAGGCTTTGAACTGTAGAACTTCTGTGATGGAGAAACAGTGGCCCTGTGACATACGTGGCTTGTTAGCTGACATGGCCATTCTAATATCTCTCTCTCTCTCTATATATATATATATGGCCTGATTCATGGAGCGTTTATAGACATTTATAGACATAAACATAGGATAATCCATTTGAGTCAAACCGCACATTCCACAAAGTCACCTAGTAGCCACTGATTGAAGTTCAGAGCAACATAAGCAAGGCATTATTGGTATGCAAATTAGACAAAATGAAAGCCTTTTCCTCTTTCTCATGGAAATTGTCTTTGTCTTAGAGGGCAGTGCTATTTTATACATAGCTTTATCAACCCAAGAGAGACATTTTGCAAGCTGTCACAATGACAACATACCTGGTTTAATTTGCATACCCACAATGCCTTGCCGTTGTGGCTCAGAAATGGAGGTGAACTTGCAGTGATGGCTGCTAGGTGGAGTTCTGGAATGTGTGACTTGGCACAAATTAACTTTCCTACACACACACACACGTGTGTGTGTGTGTGTGTGTGTGTGTGTGTGTGTGTGTGTGTGTGTGTGTGTGTGTGTGTGTGTGTGTGTGTGTGTGTGTGTGTGTGTGTGTGTGTGTGTGTGTGTGTGTGTGTGTGTGTGTGTGTGTGTGTGTGTGTGTGTGTGTGTGTAGTAAAGTTAATATATATCGAAAAGCACAGCAGAGGAAATAATTGGTCCCAAAAATGACAAACTCGAATCAATGTAAAGACACAGGTTTTAATGATGGTAAGAAAAAAGGCAAAAAAAGCAAAACACACACAGCAAACAAAGCAGGACGCCAAGGATGGGTCAATAATGACACGTTTCGCGCTTCCCTGAGTATACACATACTCATACACATTAGTAGGGAGAGATCATTTCAAACAGTTCAATATTACAAAAACCATGGCTAGCTTTAATTGATGTCATTGATGATGTAATAAGCGATGCCCTCTGTGGTGTCACTTGGGATGACGTATGATGTCATAAATAAGGAATGCCTCTTCCTTATTCTCAGATTGGCTAACCAGCCCACCGCCCACAACTACTGTGAGGTTCCTCAGGCGCTCCCTTCCTAATAAGGACCATCCACCTCCTCTGCCTTGATAAAGACTACGGGCGAAGCGCGCGTTGGCTTTTGTTTCACCTTCAACTAGCACCCTTTGCTAGACCTGTGATCTATGCGTCTTACCTCATTAAACCCTTATTGATGAAAATGAGTCAGGAGTCCCTTCTCCATTATTTCAAATATCCAACAACTCAAGTAATCTAAGGCTGCAACCTTGGTTAACAACCTACCGCCAGCGGCATTACAAAGCAAGGTTTGTCATATCAGCCAGTTGATAAATATGTAGACACTTATGATAGTATGTTTTTTTAGAGCACTGAGGGGCTTTACCACATGGGAGCCATCATCTATATGAATGACCCCACTGAATCGCAACCGCAAAGCAAGCTTTTAAATGGATGTTGTCTTAAAATGCTTATAATATTTGTTTGTAACGGGTTACAAGTCATATACTGGTGTGATTTCCAACTTATTAGATTCTACATTTATGCAACATAAAAACAGAAATCTTTCTTACATCGGACCGATTAAGAGACCGTGTTTTAAAGGAGGTCATGGTGTGATTATAAGCAATAAAGTACCCCCTGCTGTAGATTCAAAGGATATTGCTGGTCACCTCGGAGTTCAGTGACCTTATACTGGAATTTGACCTTCTGCCTTGTTTTTCGATTTGGTCACAGAACTCCTCGGTCACCTGCAATATCCTTAGAATGTGGTGTTATGTACCGTTCCATGGGCAACACCGGGTGGTAATATCCCACAGCCCCAGTTAATGGGCCAAGCAAAGCGAGTGGGTACATAAGGCCATTAGCACACCGGATACCAAAGCGACAACCTGGGGTGCTCAAAAAAAGGATTTTCCTTTCTACAACGGGACACCGCGCACCCCTCTTCCCTTTCCATGGTGGCCGCCGCAGCCAAACTAAGGTAAGTAGAGGGGTGGGGGGATGATAAAGACAAAATAATGGGGATGTGGGGTGCAGGGAGTATGGCGGTGGGGAGAGCCAGCTGTCAGGCGGTTTGGAACGCTGGCTTGTACCAGTGTTTCAAGCCCGCGTTCCTAGCTACCTGATTGGCTGGCTCTCCTGCCCGGGGTGCTAATATACAGTACGGCTGAACTTGTGTGCAATAAGAAACTGATGTCACTATGAAGCAAACATCTGCCTGCTGCTCTCACAGTTTGCCTTGTTTCTGTAAGCTAAAAAGGTAAACTGTTGAAAATGGGCACCACAACCTCTTCTCATCAGCTGGAAAGCACAGTGTCAGTGTCCGGGCCTTTCAAACTTTTCAAATAAAAGGGGCCTAGAGCCTCAAGGAGGCCCCACACAACTGATCCAATGTGGCGAGTCAGCTGCTTTAAAACACAGCAACAGATTCCGTTCTATATTATTTTCATTCTGGGGCTTTAAATGTGCGTTTTTCAGCGTTCGCATTATAAGCTTCATTTGCTGAAGCCGTTTAGGCTGTCACTAAAGTGACGACCTGAAAGGCTCCAGCAAATGAACTTTGTATCACGAACTCTGCAGAGCGCACATTTAAAGCAAAGAAATACACAGCAAAAACCGCTGGCTGGAATTGGACCAGTTACAAAACAACTTGGGCACAAAGCATTGCCTCTATTTCCAGGGGGGTCTGGGGTTATTGCACCCAGTAAAAGTTTTAAATATCTGATGGAGAAGGGGTGCCCCCTTCTCCCAAAACTATAGTGATAACTCCCATGCTGCTTTGCAGCAGAGAGGCTGAACGGATTTTCAGAAATGAAAAAGCAGCAATTTATTCCCAAAATGTTGTTGCTAACAGCTTTTGACTTCCTGGGTGGATTGGGATGACATTTTCAAAACAAAAACTTTGTCAAGGGCTCCTTTACTCAAAAACTTGGGAACACTATGTTATAAAATGAAAATGTTATTAAGAAAAAAATACACCACAGTTTCACAGTTTTCAGCCCACTCCTTTTCTCATAGAGAACAAGAGCTGTATTTTAACCTCTGGGCTTTGGCCAAATAAGAAACAATTTCTGCACAAAGCGTTTACTTAATATCCTGACTGGTTTGGGGTAAATCCACCAGTACTTTAAAAAATATTTAACAGAGTAGGGGGTGCCCCCTGCGCCTTAAAACCTTTATATCGGCTTTGGTGCTTGGCAGCAGAGGCTAAAAGAGGCTAAAAACCTTTGAATTACTGGATGGATTTGGAGGAAACGTTCTAAACCAAAGTATTGTCAGGGACCACCCCACCCCCAAAGTGGGTGCAAACTAGACATATTGGGGGAACATGTAAAGTGGACATAGCCAATGATTTTGGTGCGTTAAATCTGGTCAACTTTACTGCATTTTAACTAAAGTTTTTCAGTGAATTTCAAGGGCTTTGTTATACCATATTTTCTTTATGGCCCATTAGCCATGGCCTTTGTCCATGGTTAGTGGCCCGGTAGTGTTACTACCAGGACACCAGCCATGACCTTTAGCCAAGTCCAGTGGCCACAGCCAGAGGCTGCACATGTTCCCCCAATATGTTTCTTCTGGACTTACATGCCGTGGCCACAAACACTATTCACACCATGTGGCCACTGTACATTTTGCACCAATAGGTTCCCTTGGGGCCCACTAGCCATGGCCTTTGACTATGGCCACTGTACATGTTATACCTCTAGGTTTCTTTGGGGCTCACTAGCCATGGCCTTCAGCTGCTTTACATGTTGCTCCAATAACGCTTGAAAATCAGAATCTCTTCTCTGTTCTCACAGACACTCAACAATTCCCCCCTCCTCTTCCCATGTTTCCCCCACGTCTATCAATTGATTTTTCCCTCTTTGGCGCTCTCCCATTACCCCATCACTGTTTGGTTTGTGTGACACATTTTCTTCTCCGAGTGCGTCTTCGGTTGCAGCCATGGAAATCACATGAGATTTGCCCAGTATTGCCCCGATAAACTGAAGATGTCTGAACTGTAACTGACTCCCCAGACCACCCCCAATTCTTCACCTTTACATGGTGCACTCTTTCCCCCTCACCACCTCTACCCTGATGCAATGGCATCCTTTTTCTTACTCCAAATAGCATTTTTGAGCACTGTGCAATTCACATTCTGCCGGTATTACTGCAGTAATCACTCACATCAAAAACAAAAAAATGGCAGAATTAATTTCTGAAAATCCTCTCTGCTGCAATTACCCCTTTCCCCATCATATATTTTTTTAAACTGCTGGACGGATTTACCCAAAGCCTGACCAGGAAATTGAGTCATTTCATGCCAAAATTGTTTCTTATTTGGTCCAAATCCACCCAAAGTTTTTTGCGATTTGGCTTCCCAAAAATATTCGCTATAGAAAATTAATGGGAGTAGGCTGAAATATTTTTTTGCTTTCTTAATAACATTTTCATTTTTTTAGCAAACGTTTTCCACAAATGTCTAGACTGCAGGGGCTTGTGACAAATTTTTTGTTTGTAAACTTTCAATACATATTTTTATAACACCAAGAAAAATATGGTGGGTTTAAAAAGGTTTGGGAAAAACCCTTTGAGCTGAAATGTGAAAGTAGGAAAATCCATTTGAGCCAAGCCACACACTCCACAGCGCCCCCAGCAGCCATCGCTGGAAGTTCACCTCCAGCTCTGAGCGACAACAGCAAGGCACTGTGGGTATGCAAATTAGCCCAAATGCAAACCTTTTCTCCAGGAAATTGTCTTTGTCTAATAGGGCTGTGCTACTTTCTACATAGCTTAATCAACCCAAGACATTTTGCAAGGCTGTCACGACAACTACATAACTGGTTTGAACCTTATTAGGGATCATCAGTGCAGTATAGTCCTGACAGCCTTGTGCAGGTTTTGATTAACACAGTAGGACCACTACATATCCTAAGGCAACAGCTCTGTCTAACGGCGACAACAGGCGCAGCTATGCAAATTAGCATTGTCTCTATATATCCTAAGGCGACAACTCCCTCTAGCGGTGACAACAGGCAAAGCTATGACTGCAACAGACAAACATAAAGGACATTCATACAACTGTCCTTTTTTACATTGTTAGAATAGATGATATATATATACATATATATATATATATCGAAGAAGGGGTATATTTGGAAGACCCCCTGCAAATATTAATGATCCATTTTCCAAGCCATGCTTTGCTATTATAACTTCCCTAAACGTTTTTTGTCTTTCTTTAGGCAATATGGTGTTACAGATCTCTTATGCTGCCCCATGTTAGGGGCTACATTAGGGCTGGTTTCATTATTTATTGTCTTGTGCTGGCAGTTTTGCATTAAACACGTACTACAAATCCCACAATGAAATGAAGACAAGAAGACCGAGTGCCTTACTTACACCCGTCATGGGGAAACTGGAAAGCTCTGCTCTTCTCTTGTTGCCCAGTTAAATCGGACCCTGACCCGACAGTTGTCTCTTGTTCCAAATGTTTTCGGCAATGATCCACAAGGGCCAGCACTGGCCATGTGGGTTACTGACAGTCTGCTTTAAATTTCTCCTTAAGGCATGTTTTACCTGCTGTTCTGACCTTTCCAGGGTGATTGCGGAGAGGGTTACAATTTCCTCTGCAGACATGTGTTTGCAGCTTTTAATTTATAAGATTACAACCTGCAAGCGCAGAATTACCCTGTTATCCTTCCGATGTTTGTAAGTGAGTTGGGTAGTAGGTTTTGTTCGTCTATCGAGGCTGAAACATGTCTGGTGATGCTTGTGGTCTCGTGCAGAACAGAGCAGTTCGGGCTGCACAGCCCCTTTTGGGGTCGGATCAACACTGATTTTCATATGGTCTTTCCCCTTTTGTAACGGCTTGGCAGGCCAAGAACGGTGATCTGGAGGGTTGCCCAGAGCAATGCCAGAGTTTAATATTAATTCTAAACCTTCCAGCCATCACTTCTTTTTTTGGACTAAAGCAGAAAGACCATTGAACAATCATTGCATGAAAAAACGATTATTATCTTAACAGCGATCTAATGTTGCCTTATGTCACGAGTGAGTAGTTCACTTAGCCTAGATTTTGCCTCTGGCATTTGGTACTAGTAGTTTTCTTTTTCCTTTTACAAATGCAGCACTACAAGTAAACAAAGAGTGCACAAGATCCTGCATCTGGTATGGTAGAGTGCAGAAGATCCTGCATCTGGCATGGTAGAGTGCACAAGATCCTGCATCTGGTATGTATGGTAGAGTGCAGAAGATCCTGCATCTGGCATGGTAGAGTGCACAAGATCCTGCATCTGGCATGGTAGAGTGCACAAGGTCCTGCATCTGGTATGTATGGTAGAGTGCAGAAGATCCTTCATCTGGCATGGTAGACTGCACAAGATCCAGCATCTGGCATGGTAGAGTGCACAAGGTCCTGCATCTGGTATGTATGGTAGAGTGCAGAAGATCCTACATCTGGCATGGTAAAGTGCACAAGATCCAGCATCTGGCTGGTAGAGTGCACAAGATCCAGCATCTGGCATGGTAGAGTGCACAGGATCCTGCATCTGGCATGGTGGCATGGGAGATCTCTGCTGATATTGAATTTGTGATTAGAAGACTACACGTGAAATCATGCAATAATATGTGCGCTGACCCACCGCCAGGACTCTGCACCACTGCTCAGCACTAATCCTCCCGAGCAGAAGCCGTTTGGCGCGCGGGCTTCCCTTTTGGGGATGCGATTAGCCACGGACATAACTATGCAGATGTGAATACCCTAACGTTAAAGCAGAAGTGCTACCTTGCCACAGTTTTTCACTTGTCAAAGCATGACTGCATATCCCAGAATTCCCTCCACCTCACTTAGTGTGCATTATAGGAGTAGATTCCCCATATTGCCCTCGTCTCCTAGGTGGACGGTGAGGTTCTGAACCACGACCAATAAAATCATCTCTTCAGCCACCTCAAACAAGCTCCTCTGCACACGCACCCAGGGTCCCCTCATTTGAGGCTTGCGGAGCAGGGGTTGCAGAGGAACTGACTGACCCAGGGAAGTTAGAAGGACTCTTTCATGTAGCTGGGGCACTGGACCACCAATGACAACAGGTGCACCTTCTTCATTTTGGCACCACATAAACGTTCTTGTTGTATGTGTTTTCTTTTTGGTTCAGTTGCATTAGTTCTTGCAGAGAGCTAAAGTATAGCTCTTTTCAGGCAGAGTTAAAAAATAAGCATGTCATGCTTTTTTTTTACAGTGAAAAGCGTGTGTGTGTGTAAAGAAATATGAACACATTTTTAACCTTTAGAGATTTCTAATAGCACCAATAATTGTCTAGAGTTAGAAATAACCACATTGCGCTCTAGTGTGAGTGGATGACCTATGAGCTTTGCTCTGGAATTGTACTGAATTGCTCTAGCCCCTCAGCCGCCCACATGCCAGAACAATACATATAGGGAGAGGTATTTGCTGACTGCATGCTCACCAAGATCAGGAAGCTTGACAAGTGCAATTTAAATACCCGGTCTTCCACTAGCTCAGCATGGTGTACCCTTTACTTTTTACTTTACTTTATTATATTTATATAGCGCACAATGGACTCGGAGGCATGATGGCGCATCCTGAGAGGTATAGCTTTGGGATTCATGCTATCAGATTCAGCAGCATCGGTAAGGTTGGAAAGTGTCTCCAGGTCTTCCAGTAGCTAAGCACAGTGTATCCTGGGAGGTGTAGCTTCTGGGTTCATCATACCCAACTCAACAGCATCGGTAAGGTTGGAAAGTGTCTCCAGGTCTTCCAGTAGCTAAGCACAGTGTATCCTGGGAGGTGTAGCTTCTGGATTCATCATACCCAACTCAACAGCATCGGTAAGGTTGGAAAGTGTCTCCAGGTCTTCCAGTAGCTAAGCACAGTGTATCCTGGGAGGTGTAGCTTCTGGATTCATCATACCCAACTCAACAGCATCGGTAAGGTTGGAAAGTGTCTCCAGGTCTTCCAGTAGCTAAGCACAGTGTATCCTGGGAGGTGTAGCTTCTGGATTCATCATACCCAACTCAACAGCATCGGTAAGGTTGGAAAGTGTCTCCAGGTCTTCCAGTAGCTAAGCACAGTGTATCCTGGGAGGTGTAGCTTCTGGATTCATCATACCCAACTCAACAGAATCCGTAAGGTTGGAAAGTGTCTCCAGGTCTTCCAGTAGCTAAGCACAGTGTATCCTGGGAGGTATAGCTTCTGGATTCAAGCTATCAAGTTCAGCCGCAACACTAAAGTTGGAAAGTGGTTCCAGGTCTTCGAGTAGCTCAACACAGTGGGCCTCATTACACGGATGGCGCTAAGGGATTCCCGGCACTGGTAGGGGCACCGGTGCCGGTAATCCCTAGTGCCATACTACGATGTCCCTCAGCGGGTCCCGTCCTTAACGTTTGGCCAGACCACACGTTAAGGAAGGGACCCGCTGAGGGACTTCAGGGCAAATAACAGTACCGCTAGTAGCGGTACCGTTATTTACTCCTTCCCCATTCCCATTGAGCCTTATGGGGGCTCAAATGGGAATGGGGAAGGGCCTTGGTGAATGAAGAATTACCGCCCCGCCAACCTTGGAATGGGGCGGTAACTCCTCCATTCACCAAGGCGGAATCGGTAAAATACCGGCGGCAACCATGCCGCCAATAGCGCCATGGTTACCGCCGTCCGTGTAATGAGGCCCAGTGTATCCTGGGAGGTATAGCTTCTGGATTCATGCTATCAAGTTCAGCAGCACCAGTAAGGTTGGAAAGTTCTTCCAGATCCTATAGTAGCTCAGCGTGGTGTATCTTAGAAGGCATAACTTCTGGATTCATGATATCCAACTCAACAGCTTCAATAAGGTTGGAGAGTGGTTTCAGGTCTTCTAGTAGCTCAACACGGTGTGTCTGGTCCAATGGTATCTCACTGAATAGCACCAGGAAGACTGGAGCATGCACATTTTGGTGTAATGCCCCTGAGATATTCATGTAAAACTTCAACAGTTTCTGATGAAGTGGAGCTACCCTAAAGGACGGCACGTCCCATAATGGATCCATTTTATTTCTGGGTATGTTACAATAGGACGAAGTTGGTGGGAGAGAAGCGTAACATTCACCACTGCAGATTAGAGCCAAGTGGTAAGAGGGAAGCGAGAGAAAGCTCAGAGGCAGCGCAGCGCAGCACGTGGGCTGGAGGGGGAGAGGAGCAAGAGGGAGCCTAGACCAGGTGCGGGGGATGAGGGAGAAGGGGAGTCAGTGAGAGGGGAGACCTAGCCTGGGGATAGAATGGAAGGGGGAGTGAGAGGGAACCCAGACCCATCTCAGGGGACGGAAAGTGAGAAGAAAGCAAACTCAAGCCGAGTTTGGGTCAGAGGGGGAGTGAAAGGGGACCCAGACCCATCCCTCAAGTGGGGGGGCAGGCCCCGTCCTAGACTGACGATAAAGTGGAGACGAGAGAGAGATCAGCATGAAGCAGCCCACAGAGATCCTTTACCTAATGAATACTTTCTGGAAGCCAGGTATCAGACGCCATTTTGATTAGGGTGTTGGCAAGGGGTAAGGAGGGAGAGCCAAGCAAATAGGAGAACAGGCTTCACCCATTTCCATGCACCCTTGGAATGGCCGCATGCTCCAAGCAATGGGTGCCCTAGTCCTAGGGAGGATGAGCATAAGGGCTGGTCACACACTGTCACAATGCTGCCTAAGCAGTGTCTTCACCGTCTTCCATTGTCAGTGGCATTAGGAGGGCATTGAAACAGTGGCTCATGATGTGGAGGACTAAGCCCGAGGACCACCTCTCAGGTGAAATCCCTTTGTTGTGAGAGAGGGCAGCTAAGCTACGGGTGGGTGCCATGTTGGAGAGTGCACGCAGGCCGGTTACATGTCCTTATCATGCTTTCACCGGGTTGCTCTGCACACATGCTCTGGTGGGGTCGGGGGTCGGGTGGCATTGAAGCATTGGCTCGCAGGGTCGGACTGGGGCATAAGATTGTCTCGGGTATCAATGAAAAAGTGCCACACAGTTGCAAGAGGCAATTCTTTTGTTTTGTGGAAAACTGTTTGAACAGTACCCACGGGGGAGTTTTTTTCCAAAAAATGTAATGCTAATTGTCTAATTCAAAGCATATTTATTCAGCAATAGTGGTCAAAGCTACTAGCCGCATAGTGAAGTAACTCATCAAACTGGCCCACATTGCCCAAAAAAGTGATCCCACTTTGACCAAAAAAACTGGCGCACACCAGCATTTTGTGTTTTTGGTTCGGGCATCGCCCTATTGCCCTATAGGCCAGTCCGAGCCTAGCGGCTCGCAATGATGTGGCCTTGCGGATGAAAGTTCCACGTCCCCGGACAACTGCTCAATGTCTTTGTTGTGTTGTGTTTTCTTTCTTTGCTCAGATAGGCTACGAGCTAAAGCTTTCTTGGTTAGCACTACAGTTAGACTTGCATACAATATAGACCCTAATGCTTAGACTTGTAATATAGCCTACTAGTGCAGTTCCATGATATCTGTTTGAGCTTTATCCTGTGAGAAGGACCATTGTATTTATATCATGCCAAGTAATCACTGGCATGCCTGCATCAATGACCAACAGCAGGGAATTAATAAACCAGAGCAGAGTATAGCGCTCTCAACTGACCCATGTCACGTGGGAGATGCTTTGCCAGTACTGGATTGAAGGCACCCATCAGTTTGCATTCTGGTACTTGTAGGTCTACATTTTCAGTGGGGGAAAACTACAAGTACTGTACAGAATATAAAATGACAATGGCTAAAAGAGAGAGAGAGAGAGGGGGGAGAGAGAGAGAGAGAGAGAGAAAACCAAGGTAATGTGGTAAAAGGCCGGGGTGAGTGAAGACGGCAACAGCAGTGCACTGGCCCAAAGAACGAATCCGAAGACACATGGTATGCATACAAATGAGCAAGGAAGTGACGTCACAGGAAGTAACATAAAAGCAAAACACGTTCGGTAAATAGATTCCATCTACTGTTGCTTTTCAGTAAACACGTTTCTTCTAGTCCTTCCTCTCGGATCCCCTGCTTCCTCCTCGCTTAGCTCCTCTTCCATTCTATTCCTTTCCCTTTTCATCTGGAATTCCTCCATCCTCTTGCTCCTTCTCTTTCATTCATTTCTTTCCTAGCTCCACCAGCAACCATTCGCCCTTCTATTTCAGCAAGTCCCTTCTAATATTTACCTCAGTCGTTGTAGCCTTGTCTCCTTATTCTCACACCTCCCAATATTCGTCGTTCATTCCCCTCTCCGCTCATAGACCACGTGCCTGCCAGTGGTTTTTCAAAGCAGTCTAATGACTTAGTTGAAGTTGTAAACCCTGCTAATAAAAACTAGGTCTGCATTCAGCCATTTGATTTATAAGCACTCTGCATGTCCTTCTCTGAAGTCCTCTTAAAAACAAGCATTGGCAAAGCCAACCGTGTTGGCTTTTGTATGAGTGTTAGGCATTTGCCAGGCACTGCTATTAGATGCCCAGGCACTGGCAGCATTTTCCACCTGCTACCATGAATGTACAGTTAATACCACTGCAGCTGTGACTGGCAAGCGCCTTCCCCATGCCTACATAAATGCCCAAACTGTTGGAATTGCCAATGCTTGTTTTTTTTTTTTTTAAATCTCTGATCCCAAAACTTCTTTTTCTTCCTCTACTTCCCCGTCTATTTTGTTTTTCCTTTGATTCCTTGGCCCTTCTTAATTTTTATTTTCTTTTTTATTCCTTCCTTTCTCCTCAAAGCTTCTGTTCTCTACACACTCTTTGTCTTCCAGCTTTAATAGCTTGAGGAATGGACTGGTCTATATGGAAATCCAAAGAGTCCCCAACAGCTCGGTACCTGAGATGGCTCAGTAGGGGAGGACTACTGTCAATTAAATCTCACTTGCACCTCTACTAATAAAGGCACCGATGCACTGGCCTATCAGGAAATTAGTGATGTCCCAAGATCCCAGTCGACTTTTCTCACCCTGTCAAATCGATTCAATTCAAGGTAATGAACATTGCAGCTCACACATTGCATTTGTCAGAAAGAAAACACCAGTATTGCGTGATCACTATCGTAAACAGACCACCAACTTCGAATGGAGACTGATGGCCTCCTCTGGAAACTGCCAGAAGTCCAAGATGATTGGAACCACCCCAAAGAGATTGTGGCCACCCCCAATACATTTTGTTATCAACCCAAAGAAATAGTCACTCTTCAAAGGAGAACATCAATAGTCAGACCTGGAGAGCATTCAAAAGAAGCTGTCACTATTCCAAGGAGATCTTCTACATCCCAAGGGTGGAATAACCACTCTAAAGATATGATCATCATCTAATGTGCCCAACAAATCCCAGCACCCCCGGAGCTTGACTGTGCGAAGAGGCTCCAAGAATGTGCTGAAAAGGATAGATTGGAAATGGGAGTACAATTTGTGAAAGCCTTGAGACTTGGGAGAGATAATAGGGTAAGTTGCAGTTACTTTGGCAGTATTGAATTCAAACAAGAATCTAGACAAGGATATGGTATATAGGCTGCTGACCAGCCCCATTGAGATACCGCAGGTTCCTACAAAGGCAAGTATTGAACTTCACTGAAAGGCAGCGATGGCATCTCCCCCTCTCACATTAAATACGTTGGTACGCTGAGTCCATTTTCCCCTGAGTCATGCGCCAGCGGTCTGAGGAATCCAGGGTAAATACAATCATGACAATAAGAGCGAGGATTTGAGGATCATTTTGGGGTTTGAAAAGAATGGAAGCAAACTAATCATTGACTATGATACATTTAAAAGGGAGGCGGCCTGTTCCTTATGCAATTAAAAAGGAAACACTGCTTTGTGATGTTATAAAGAATGGCCATTTGTAATGCTATGGACAATGAATGCCTGATGACGGTAGAGATTACAGTCTTAGAGGATAACGCTGTAATGACATGGATGGACAGTACATTTCTGCTCTACCAAAACAGTGTATGAGTCTTTGCGAAACGATACAGAGAATGACTGCCAGTGATGCCAAACAGAGAATGGCTCCTTATCATGCCACGTGGAGAATGACTCTGTGAAGCCGTACGTGGAATGATCCTTTAACGTCCTACATTGAGGATGTCCCTCTGTGAGACCCTCATAGATGATCTTAATAAATGACAAAGGTGGCCAGAAAAATGCTGCCTCAAGCATGAGCAGCAAGGCAGAATGGCAGTATATTGGATGGATAATGGATGGGTATTTAAAAGAAGAGGACATTCGGCCATACAATGGAATGTATAGAGAAGATCATCTCAGCCTTTGTATGTTGTGTTAGGGGATTTAAAAATGGCATTTGCTACAGTGCGAAGGAAAAAACTATGAATCTGGAATGGTTAGCCATACTGGCCCCTTTGTTAGTTACAGCATATCTACACTGCAACAACTATGCTACGGTAAGAGTTGGTCTAGACTGACCCTGTGCAGAACCTTTCCTGGTTGCACACGCTCCGATATTGATACCATGTTGTGTCCTTGCGCCAATATTATTACTTTTATGTATTAACAATCTTTAAAGGCCATTTCGCAATTGGAATCTGATGCTGTAGTTATTGCTGATGAGAAGATTGGAATTGTATTATTCACAGATGATGCGATTTTGATATTGAAGAACCTGGCAGACCTACAAAAACCTACAAAAACAATTGCCTCCATTTGATAATAGATGCACTACAAATGGGTCATTAATCAATGTCAACAAGAATACATGTATGGCGTGCCATTATAAGGAAAAACTGAATTTAAAGCAATTTTTAAAAGACAACCATATCGAACAAGTACAGTGTACAACTATTTGGGCATCCTATTTAGTCAAGAAGGGTGGTAGAGGGGGGGCGTGGCCAACATGCGAGCTCAGAAGACGTAAGTCCTGTGAGCTCCTCTTGCCGTCGACAACATCCTGATAATATTATCCTGTCTGGTGGGTCGTAGCGACCTGAATTTTGAAGCACAACTGGGTAACTGTGTGAAGCAGCTCTGTGTCAAGTTTCGACTCGCAAATCCTGTGCCTTGTAGTCTTAAGACGAGAAGTAGTTTTGGCGCCTAAGAAGCGAGAAGCGCCTCCAAGATGGCCGCCACGACTCGTCTTTCCTAACGGACAGAACCCCTTGGCGCCTGCAGTGGGGGAAGATATCTGAGCCGTGTCGCAGTGAAGTGGACAAACGACAGCTGCTGCCTGTGCACGGCGGCTGTTGCGCGCAATGCGGAGCCGACCCCCCGTGTCTGGCTGCTGGGGGGGAGGTGCGCTGTCGACACGGCCGGAGCCTCCCTGGATCCAGAGAGCGGGGACCTCCGGCGGCGTCCTGTGAGACCGGAGGAGCTGTGCGCCTGTGGAGTGGAGGTGAGGCCGGGGGGTGCAGCCCCAACCTCGCCGACAGGGAACCAGTGCTGCTTTTCGCACCGCGGGCACTGGCGGTGGTGGCGGTGAAGTGCGGCGTCGGCCCACAACAACTGAGGACTACAGCCCCGGTGGCCGGAGGCCAGGGGCGGAGACCGGAGGAAAGAGAGGTCCTCCTGCCGAACTTCGACTGCGGCGGCTGGTGCTCTCTCCATTCCCTGCACGGGAGATCCTCGCGGGGAGGTGGGTCCCGGCTGGATGTCAGCACTGCTGCTGGAACACAGCGACAATTTCACCCGCTGACACTTGTGGGACCCACAGGCTTTGGGTATCTGCCCCCCCAAAACTGGCGCCATTGACTGTCTGTGACTCACCGTGGGAACAGAAGGCGCGAAGGAGCACACGCTGTGGGCCGCTGGCCCACGATTTGTATCCGGGATGGCAGCCGAAGCCTGGTGAAGATCCCGTGGCATGCCCTACCCTCCTCCCCGCGCTACCACGTGGAGAACGGTTTACGGAGGGGGACCGGCAACTACTCTGGAAGCAACCCAGAAGCACGACAAGTAAGTGGGCCCTCCTCCCCCTTTTAGACCCTCCCGACCTCCCTGAAGAATCAACCATTGAGGGACAATACCCAAAGTAAAGGGGTGATTTCTCCCTACGCAGGAGGAGGTGTGGTAAACGTAAGGGCCTTACAGCACAGCAGTGGGGGCCGGGCCCGGCTGGAGACTGGTGATACGACGTGGGCCCTTCTCAGGGTCTCGAAGGTGTGGACAGCAGACCTATTATGGAGGACACTTATAGTCCCAGATGAACGGGGCTCTGTAGTACAACCCACCCGCCGGCTGCCCCCGGTGAAAGACAAGCCACAAACGCACCGCACAGCGGATGAAAGGCCGCGGGGAAGGGGTAACAGCGAGGACATCGACCCCTGCTGGGGGCCAGCTGTTGCACTGGGACTGCTCATGCAGTACTGACCCCTCCACCGCAACACCAACCGCACATCGAGATGGGAAAAGACAGGCGAAAGAAAGCATCAACCCAAAGCAGCATGGACCAATTTGCAGCCGCTGCCACCCCGTCTCAGATGGGAGTGGTTGCACAACCGACCTCTCCGCCGGACGAAGTACCCCTTTCTTTACGAGACGTCATGGCTGCCATCGCCAGCTCCCGCTCTGCCATGGAAATCAAGATGGATAGCATCGCAGCGGATGTCTCCTTCCTACGGCATGATATACAGAAGCTAACGTCCAGAACCGGTGAAGCCGAGCACCGTATCTCAGAAGCGGAAGACAACATCAGTGGGATAAATAGACAGCTGTCCCAAGCCCTGTCCCGCTTGAAAACCCTGGAGACCAGAGTGGATGAAGGAGAGGGAGGGTCTCGTCACAACAACGTCCGCATCCTGGGCCTGCCGGAGGGCGAGGAGGGGCAGTGCCTGGAGTTGTTCCTCGAACAGTGGCTGACTGACATTTTTGAACCCCATTCTTTTTCTAAATTTTTCTCTGTAGAGAGGGCCCACAGAATGCCATCAGGCAAACCGACCCCAGGTGCTCGCCCTCGGACAATAATAGCTAGATTATTAAACTATCGCGACAGAGACGCTCTCCTGCAAATGTCACGCTCAAATGGGTCAATCACACATAATGGATCGCGAATAGCCTTCTTCCCAGACTATACCCGGGAGGTGCAACGTGCAAGACAATCCTTTGAGCCACTTAAGAGGCAACTGGCGCAGATGAAAGTGAAATACGGCCTTCTCTTCCCAGCCCAACTCAAGATTTACCACAAGGGATCGACAGTTCATTTTACAGACCCGCAGGAAGCCTGGAGATGGGCCGAGGCTCATATTGATGGGGATTGGTCCACAAGACCAGGAGTACAAAGAGGAAGACCCAGGCCTAGACCAGAGCGGGCCTCCCCAAGGAGAAACCCGGAACGAAACGAACACGAGGCTCCAGAACTACCCCACCATGCAAAACACTAACATTTGGCGCAAGAAAGAGGGCCCCCCCCTGAGAAGGACCCTTTCTTGAAACTTGCGACAAGCGAGTTTGAGTTTGAGTTACTATGGGGCGACAGATGCTTCAGTTGGGGGTGAAGTTTAGGGAGGGGGGAGTTGGGTATGTGTTTTTATGTTTAAAGGATGGACAAACTCGATGGAACATGAAATGCTGAAGACAAAGAATGTGGAGCGAAACGGGCTGTTCCCTGCCGCAGCGCACATGCACACAATGGTCAGTATCCATGGAACACCGTTGTCACTTTATCTACGAACGCTTAAATGAGCTCACAAATCACTAAAACCCGGACGTTGAAACTCCTCACCTGGAACGTAAATGGTCTAGGAAGCAGTCTGAAAAGACGATTAGTGCGGCAACTTCTCAACAGACACAGCCCAGACATAGCTTTCTTAACTGAAACCCAACTAGCCGGCACAACCAACGCACTATTTAAATGATCCAACTACCGCACAGCAATACAGGCAGGATTCACGATGGGAGCCAGAGGGGTAATAATCCTAATACATAAAAGGATTCCTTTCACACTCACAAGCACGACTCAAGATACTGGTGGCAGGTACACGTATGTCACGGGCACGCTATGGAACAAAACGATCTCCCTACTGGCGATCTATGCACCACCCGCACTGCAAGCCCCGCTGATAGAAGACATAACACCACTGCTTACTATGGACACGGCAGATATCCTGATCCTGGGAGGAGACTTCAATGACGTAATGGATACTGTTCAAGACCGCACACACCTGCGCAGTAGAGACCCGAACCGCTGGACTAATCTAGCTAGCTTTGTAGAAGCCTTTGGAATTAGAGACGTGGGGGGGGGTCTCAAGCCTTTGGAATTAGAGACGTGGGGGGGGGTCTCCACCCAGAAGGCAGGGAATACTCCTACCACTCTGGGGTGCTGCGTCCTTGTCACGCCTGGACTATTTTTTTATACCAGCATCAATTATACATACAGCAACACAAGCAGAATACCTCCCAAGAGGTATCTCGGATCGCTCCCCCCTGCTCATGTCCATTGCAACATACAAACCACTTCCACCTCCAGTATGGAGATTGAACAATTACCATCTGGGATCCCCAGAACTGGTAGATCGACTACAGAACGCTAGCACAACATACTTTGAATTAAACGAAGGTACTGTGGACTCTCCCATCACTCTGTGGGAAGCTTATAAAACTGTGATTCGTGGGGAGATTATCTCCTGGACATCGGCACAAAAGAAAGCACACTTGCAATCGATAAGGGAAGCAGAATCGAACGTCAGATCAGCGGAGGAAACACACCTACCTCAGGACAACCCCGACACGAATTGAGCCCTGATCCTAGCTCAGAAAAAACTGCAGAACATTGCGCTGGACAATGCTAAAGAGGCACACAGAGCGATGAGAGCCAGAATTTACGAAACAGGGGATAAAGCTGGAAAGATGCTAGAGTGGCTAGAGTGGGTCGAGCGGAGGGACGAGGGCCACAATCATGTAAGAGCGATAAGAACACAAAACGCTGGAACAAGGTCAACAGATGCAGACATCGCGGAGGAATTTGCTAAATATTACGAGAAATTATACAGCGCACCTCAGCTCCCCACCGAAACTTCTGTGTTGGAGGGGATCATCCTCCCTTCTCTCAATGCAGAACAAATGGCCATGCTGGAAATGGAAATCACAGAAGACGAGATAGTGGTAGCTATGACGCACCTGCAATCTGGTAAGACACCTGGTCCCAACGGCTTCCCCATTGAAACTTGGAAAAAGATAGGTGGAACCGAAGTGGCCCCACATTTACTTAAGCTGTATCTGCATGCCCGAGATATAGGCAGTTTACCAGCAGATCTAAGGAAGGCGACAATAATTGTTTTGCCCAAAGCAGACAAACCTCCGGACGATTGCGGCTCTTATCGGCCAATATCTCTGATCAACAGCGAAACAAAGAAACTGGCGAAACTACTGGCCACACGACTGCAACAGGTCATAACATCCCTAATACACCCAGATCAATGTGGTTTTATGCCCGGTAGATCTACGAGGATGAACATACGCAGACTTCACCTGGCCATTGAGCGTGCCCAGACCCTGGATGCCCCTGTGGGTGTACTTGCAGTGGACTTTGAGAAGGCCTTCGATTCAGTCCACTGGGAGGCGCTCTGGGCGATTATGCGTAAAATGGAGATTGGCAAACGTTTCCTAACCTGGGTCCAACTGCTGTATGAGGCACTGATAGCAGAAGTGAAGGTGAATGGCTGGACATCACGATCCTTCACACTAGGGAAAGGGACGCGACAAGGCTGTCCACTATCAGCCCTCCTTTTCGCACTGGCCATGGAACCACTGGCACAGTGGCTGCGAGACACACGAACTTGGGATGGCATTCCTGGAGGAACAGAATGGGAAGACAGAGTCTCACTATACGCAGACGACCTACTGATATACTTCCAACATCCTAAAACAGCATGCCCAATAGTAACACAGCTACTGCAGGAATACGGAACATTCAGTGGCCTGAGGGTGAATCGATCCAAATCTACATTTTTCGCTTTGAATCACCTAGGAAACGAGACCCCGGAGCCCTGCCCATACAAAGTCGCGCATGAACAGTTTTGTTATCTGGGTGTCCAGATCACAAGAAATCTCGACGACTACATAATGAACAACCTACAACCCATCACGGAAAGGTTCACGAGGGATGTGCAACATTGGAAGTCCCTACCCTTAACCCTTTTAGGGCCCGCCGCACTGTTCAAGATGCTAACACTTCCACGGTACTTGTATGTACTACAGGCCGCTCCACTGCACATACCAACCAGGACGTTCCAGGAGATAGATTGTGTGCTCAGTCAGCTACTGTGGGGAGGCAGACACCCAAGAATAGCTCTTCAAACATTACAAAGGTCAATTTGGGAAGGAGGCATCGGTCTACCAAGATTGCAGACGTACCATTGGGCCAGCCAGATGGCGATTATAAACAATGCTCTACACGTCAACCCAGCGCTGCCACATGTGAGGACGTCCCGTCCCATGGAACTGTACGCAGGAACACGTAGAGCAACCCCTGGCTACATGGCCTCACACATACCAGGCATCTGGGCAGAATCACATACCTTTATAGGCTTGGGGGACAAAATCACTCTACTACAGCCATTGTGGAATAATAGGAACCTCTCTGAAGTGACTAAACTACCGAAATGGCCAGCGTGGAAGAGACACGGTATAGAAAAAGTACAGGACATTATAGAGGAGGGAGCCATAACACCGTTTGATGAACTAGTCTTGACCTTCGGCCTTCCAGAAACAGAGAGATACCACTATACACAACTTCGGCATGCTCTGCAGCAGTACCTCCCCACCCTCTCTGACATGGCAGACTCTACCCCACTGGAGAGAAATATAGTAGTAGACCATATCCCAGCCAAAGTCACTACTGTCATGTATAGTGTCATCACCTCCTTTGCCACGCCAGAGCTGGAGCGACTAAAGTTGAGATGGGAGACTGACGTAGGAGAAATGATGTCTGAAGACTGGGTCCAGATCCTAATGTACCCCAGGGAAGTCACCATATCAGCTAGACTACGCCTAGTACAACTGAAAATACTACACGGGATCTATTATCCGAGAGTAGCCCTGCAGTGGGGCAAAATAGCTGAAACCAACTGTCTACGATGCCGGGAGGAGGGTGGAACCTTCTTCCATATACTGTGGGAATGCCCGGTGATCTGTCAATACTGGCAACAATGCTGTGATGTACTATCGAGGGTACTGCACCAGACGATTCCCAGAGAGCCCAAACTCGTGATACTGGGAGTGGACAGCGAGATAGATTTGTCAAAATATGAGAAACTCTGCCTCATGACTACAACGCAATATGCAAAAGGAACATAGCACGCCTATGGGGAGCAGCGGAACCCCCGCAAGTGGAGCAGTGGATAAATGAGGTGGAAATCTGCATCGCGATAGAAAGGAGGGTCTACAGAGCCAGGGGCTGCCCTGAAAAAGCAGATAAGGTATGGCAGCGCTGGGATGATGCGATGTGAACTACTGAACTTTCCAAATCAGGATATCATGAACCAGGGGTGGTGGATGCTGCGGCGGAAATCTGTTACTGAACCAAACCCCACTGCGTCGTGTATCGAAGTCTATATGAAAGCATGTAATATGTGTTCCATATGAATGTTTTTTCCATCCAATGTTACTTTTATTTCTATTATCGTTATTTTTTGTCATTGTCTAAAGGCTGGCCACGGGGAGCCCAGCGGTTGTATGTTATAAAATCAATAAAATGTGTTATAAAAAAAAGAAGGGTGGTAGAAAATGTAGGTTGATAAAAGTTGTCTAACTTTGGCACGACAGGGACGGTTATTCAAAGGTTTAATAACAATATGAGGGACGATGCATTAAAGCTGCCCTGGAAATCTATAGAGAACTTGCTGGCATGGCAGCCACTTATGGAGCCAAGATCTGGGGTTTTGCAAACAGCAAATCCTTACAAACGAAAGAAAAAACATCCCAAAAAACATCCACTCCCTACGAACAAGGGACACGTCTTAAGCTTTATTGCTTGAACTAGGGCACAGAAGGCGAACGAGGCGCATTGAGGGTAATCCATTACTGTGCTGCACTGAGATCTGGAGTGGCCTGCACCTGTTTAAGTTTAAATCAACTGGAGGACATTAGGGAGTGACGGGGGTCCTGATCCATACAAATAAATAAACAAATAAAGATGTAAGGTTTTCCCTTGGACTACCCTGCCTCTGGGGGGATCCATCTAGTATTCATCCATACAACGGTAGTCGGATTAATGAAATCTTCCATTCCTGGGCTCTTGGAACAGATTGAGGCAATGTCCTAAATGGTCGCCTTACCTACTCTTATCCCAAATCGAAAGTTGACGAAGACCTCAAGGAGAATCTAGTCATCGTTGGCCCATTTCTGGTTAAGACATTATACCCGAAGATAAGACTTGGTATTTCCCCAGTCGCCTCTTACACCCGGATGGACTGGTAATACATCAGACGTTGCTCTATGAGGGAATATCTGCTTGCTTTACTATTCGTATTCCCGCTTTATACTAGATCACGTGCAAAAGGGATAGAGCCGATCTGCGGAACTTATCAGACCGGAACCTGTTGCGCGAGACCTTTGCCTGAGATCCAGAGATGCTGCGCTGCTGCTTGCAGTCTCTCCCTTCTTCTATGGATCATGGTAAGTCAGACTAGCTTTTATTAAAAGTAAAGACATTCACAGGAATAGACAGTATAATAATTGTCTAATGTATATTAGTTGCACAAATGCCGATAGCGGAATGTCCTGCCGGTTGCAGTTTGTGATGGCGTATGCCTATATATTTGTGATCTATCATATTTGAATAGTTTTGCATGACAAGGTTTCTTCCATTTCAAAGAGATTATGTTGAGCTGAAGGCTGCACATTGTGCTAATGCATGCATTTAATAATATTATCTACGGAATTATTGATGTCTGGGCATTCATTGATTTGTATTATGTGCTTTTAAGGGTTACATGTCTTTATATCCAGGTAATATATAACGAATGCCCATATATCGAATCTTTTATCTTGAAAATCTTTGTAGTGAATGCCTTTTTTTGGGGGGGGTCCCCGCCCAAACCCCCATTTCTCCAAAAAATGTAACCCTTTACCCCACCCTAAATTCATTCACTATAAAGGTTTTGTCAAGATAAAAGATTCGATATATGGGGAATTGGATGAATAGGATTCGATGTAAACACTGTACACCCTTTTAAGGAGCAATAGGTAATCCAAAATAAAGCTTGTTTGCCTGACTGACTAGAAAGGAACATGCAGGTTGTTGTTTTACAGCACTGTATTTCGGGGGGATGAGACTTTCCTTAGGCGCCTGTCGCGAGCTTTCAAGACCAAGCCCCATTATACAGAAGCACGGTGTGTTTACAAGGGAGCAGTGGTCGAAGTGTACAAAAAAAGAAAGTAGTGGAACTATGTTCCCTGCTGGCCTGCCCCTGCTCCCCACAAAGACCATTGCCCCAACCCTTCCCACACACAACACACCCTCCCAAACACTTGCACCATCTGTTTAAAGGAACCTTCAGTGCAGTGCACTGAAAGTGAAGGTTTCAACTTCTTCCTACACTTTTATTTTAAAACAAAACCATCCTGGAACGGTTTCTTTTTAAAATAAAAGTATAGGAGCTGTACAATGTAATTTTAAAAAGTATAGGAGCACCGCCCCCGACCGCTCCCGCTCACTTCGACCACTGCAAGGGAGGAACAGCAACGAAGAAACATGTTTGCATCTTAAGGCGCGTGAAAGGGAAATTTGAATTTGGTGAAATATAAAGGCGTTAGAAGGTATCATGCGTGCAAGAACCTCAGATTCGTGTCACCGTTATTTATAAGAAAACAACTACCCGAACTGTGCCAAGCTCTCTTAGAAAGCATAGGCAAAGGGCGTGACAGGAATAGATGCCTACATTGCCAGTGGTTAAGATTCATTCTAAACCTTCGAGCCATCACCTCTTTGTTTTTGCTTTGTCACCCCGAGTGGGACGGGTATGCCCAGACGTAGGTCCCGTGCCTGCTGGGCCTAGAGACCCAAGCTACTCCTCACTGATGAGCCCCAACAAGGGCGAAACATGTTTGGGGATGCTTGTGGTCTCGTGCAGAAGGGATGTGGCCTAGCAGTTCGGGCTGGACTGCCCCTTTTGGGGTGGGGCCAAGCCTGATTTGCATATGGTCTTTCCCCTTCTGTAATGGCTTGGCAGGCGAAGAACGGTGGTCTGGAAGGTTGCCCAGAGCATTGCCAGTGGTTAAGATTCATTCGAAACCTTCCAGCCATCACCTCTTTGTTTTTGTATAGATGCCTGACGGCCAGTTCACCGGGGCCTTATTCTAGAGCACGTTTGCAGAGGAATGTCACCAAGTATATTGCTTGAATAGAGCTAAAAGATACAATGTGGGCCTGGGGGGCGAGGGGGACAGGGACCTTCTCGCTCTCTGTTTAAAAGCCCCTCCATTTATTAGGTGGGCAACAATCACAGACAGAACGAGCCTCCGAAAGACAACAATGCGTGCCTGTGAAGCGTAGGATTTCACTGTGGAGAAGCATACCGTTCTTCTCCACTCTGCTGAAAGGGTATCCAATGGTTTGGGTAAGGGAGCAGCTCGCCCTCAGAATGATCAAAGAGGCATTCACTTGTGCTTCTCTACACAGCTGCAATGTCTGGGGTGGAGCTTGTGGTCCGAGCAGTGCAGAAAAAAGCCGTGGCGATTGTGCTCTAGCTTTGATGTGCTTATTCCGTCTATGCTTGCCGTGCAGTCCTTGAGGTGCTTTAAAGAAGGTAGGCAGGGAGGCTCAGACTAGCCTGCAGGGCAATAGGGCCAAGCCTAAATAGCCTGTCCTTTTGGCTAATGTTGATTTTGGGACTCATGGACCAGTTTGATAAGTTAATTCACGGTGCAGGTGGAAGATTTGACCGGTTATATTAACCCACCATTGTGCACGATAAGCAGAGGAACACAGGGAACAAGCAGACCTGAAGGCGGCTGTGATGGATTCTAGCTAAACTGGCCAGACCAGGAATACAGGCTGCAGTAGAGTGTACTTCAGTAAAGATGGAGCCTGCTGTCCAGATCACGCAGCTGGCAAATCCGTGGTCCACCTCTGGAATAATAACGCCATCTCTGCTGAGAACATAGGCCACTTAATTTTTTGCAAAGTTAGGATGAATGTTGCCTGTAAACTGGAGAATTACATAGTGGAAACTGGACTTCTTCTGCGCAAAGGCTCCCAGTGCATCTTCCTAGTGCCACATCATCCATGCAGAGTTCTGCCACCTTTCTACATATGGACGGCAACCTCCAGGCCATACGCTGACTGCATATCCATGCTGAACATCAAGTGCAGCCTCCAATGGATACACCGAGTCCAGCCTCCCATTTCAAAAACTAAAATCAGCCTCCATTCCATACACCAACAGCAGCCTCCATTCAAAACACCAAGAGCAACCTCCATTCCATAGGGTTTACCCAATTTGACCGCAAAAAAATGTTTGAATGGGAGATTTCATCGAAGATTTGATCGAATACGAACATTATGATAAAATCTCCCCTTTGAACGGCATTATAGTGAAGAAGCGGAGCAGGGGCGGTGGGGTGTCCCAGCACCCTTGTTCACTAAAATGTCAGTGGGAGTTGCAGGAGTGTCCCGCGCACCCGACCGCTTAAAGATTTTTAAAAAAAGGAAAGGACCCTGTAGCACCGGTTCCCTATCACGAAGTGAAAGGGAACAGGCGTTGCAGGGACACAGCAAGTCGGCGACACACAGCATAGTGTGCCGCCACAAGGTAAGTATGGGGGTGGGAGGGAAGCGTGTTATCCGAAATAGCTGTGGGAGTTGTTTGCGAACAAAAAACCTTTGGTTTCTTCTCCCTCGGTCATTTAGGAACACTCATCATGTATTTGCCCCCTAAAGCCAGAAAAGAAATGTCACGCCACAGTAAGAAAGCATTGCCTTGCGGTTTGCACAAATGACCTTCCGCCCATGTAAGAACACATATCATGTCGCCTTTGAACTTAATAGTGTAAAACAATGCCATGCTGCAGTAAGGAAACGTGCCCTGCACTCTGCCATGTAATTATACTCATGTTGGCCTTGCCCTTAATGCAAGTCCAACAATCCACGCCACAGTAGGACCGAGCCAGCCCCATGCAGTATCCTCCACCCACTCCAATACCTCATCAACATAATAACATTCAGGTTGGCTTTGCTTTGTCCAAAAACTGCAGTAAAACATGCCATGAGCTTGGCAAAGAAAATGTCATGCTCCAATGCCCCCTCACAGGGCCCTAAGATCACAGATACACTCACATACACACAAACACACATACAGATACACACATGCACACGGATATACACACATTCATACACATTCCGGGAACCCATGCAGCATCGGGAAGATTCTTAAGACCTTCCTTTTCTCTTCTTCATTCCCTCCCCCCCTTTCCTGCTAATGTCCTCTTCTGCCTTTTGACTGGCTGCCTGGCTCTTTCAAAGTCTTACAGGGCACCAGACCCCTCTAGTCCAGTCTACCCCTGCACTTGGTGTCCCCTGACCCCCCCCCTCAACCTACATGTGCTCTTCTGGGACCCTCCCCCTGCACTAGCCGGGCTGGGCTTGCCATCTTGTAGCCCTTCCATCTTACCTCGCACTTAGCTCGTGGACCTTCCTTCCCCTGTGCTCGTTGCGTCCGCTGTCTCTGTCTGCCTGGCCTCCCCTGGCACTCATTTTTCTCACTGCCCCTTCCGTCCTGACTGGCATTTCCCCCGCCCCCTCTCCCTTGCACTTCTTTACTGCACTTGCACAATCTGAATGTCACAAGGCCTAGTAGGATCATTTTTGTTTTGTCCTCGCTGTTGTTTTCCCCCTCCCTCCTATCTTGTTGCACCTCGAAACACATTGTGTATAGGCGCATTATAAATACCCAATAAATTAAGTCATTCACACTCACTTTATTCTCATTCACACGTGCGCTCGAACCCATGTACACCATTCACACTGCATTCATTCATATGCATGCGCTTACAGATACCCCCTTGCATACAAACATACATACACGCACGTACCCACTCCCTGACATGCATGCACGCATACAATCAAACAGGCAAATAAAAACATATTTTTCTTTCCTGTTTCACTCTGCACCAGCTCAGGCCCTACCCTGTCTATGCCTCTGCATCTCGCATATTTAGTTAAACATTGCATAGCTAATCATTGGAGGCATGGACCAGTTAAAAGGTGAGCCCAGCAGTTACGCCTTTAGCGTCCACACCGGGGGTATATTGATATCTCTGGGGAGGCCTTTGTTCTCTGCACGTTTGCTGATGGCGCAGTCACGTTAACAAACGTTTTCTCAGCTCAGAGAGTAGTGTATTTACTTACTTTTTAAGTTTAAAAGCAAGTTTGAAAGTAAAGTAAATAGACTGCTCTCCGAGGTGAGAAACGTGACAGCTTCTTGCCATCTGAGACCAGGCTGGGCATCACAGCAGAGTGATGGCTGCTGCCTCAGAGTGGGAGGGCTTAAGCCCTCTCTATCCATGCCTGGCGCCACCCATGTGTAGGAGACTCAAGCTGCCCTGTAAGAGGTGTTACCCACATGCCTTGATTTCGACATGCTTGCATTCAAGGGAATACTCTGCTACATTCTTGCCAACAGTAATCTTTACAATGCAACCCTGACTTGAAAAATTGAAAGGAAATCTTAGCTGAAGACTCTGCATTGCTGCTTTGTTCTCTTCAAATCCGTTTTCTGTGTTGTTGACAGTGATGTCACTGACATGGAAAGAGGACTGAAAGACATCTAAGCGCATTGCAGCGATTTCAGATGAGTTAACTTTTTCATTTTGATAAATTCTAAACGGTATGTGGGTGGTTGCTTTAGGGGATGAAATTGGGTAATGGCTGCGAGCAGCAGGGAGTGAGGCACTCACATGGCTCAGAATGTGGAATGCAACATTGCATACTGCACAGGGTGTACATTTAGCTATCACCCGTGCATTCGGGGTGGACAGGGATGGTGATGGCCCACCATCTCACAGCAAATCAAAAGCCTTGGCGAGGACTCACAGTGCGTCACCAATACTGCCCACCACGTAACAAGGGGGTGATAGCTATCATGGCCCCATAGATTTCATATCCTTCATACACCACTGTGATGGTGTGATCAAACCACATGCATCCGCAGGGTGTGCCATACAGAGGAGCTCTACTGTTGAATTATCTGATCTTGAAAGGGCTATAAAATGTATAATTACAAAATCAAGTCCTAATGGTAAATACTGGGCACAAAGAAAGCGTGGGTTCCAACCAAAGTGTCTAGGATTTTTAAATTAAACAGTATTTTTCCTTTCCTAAAATAACCTTGTCACAACGAGAAATGCTTAATTAATCCCTGAAAAAAACATCTTAATGCCAACTTCCAAAAGTGGGGGGCAAGGTTTTATGTGGAGCCGCGTATGATATAATGAAACTGCAGCTACATTATATTTTGGAATCTCGATCTGAATTTTGATCTGTTTCCATATTGATTTTTTTCTTTTGTCTTTTTTTTAATTTCATCTATTTATGTTCAATGTTAAGAGTTAAACTGTTTTTGAACCATAACATACGACGAATAAGATAGAAAACTGCATTCTTTTTGTTTTAAATGTAACCAAATTGAAAACCATGCTCTGACTCAAAACCTTAGAAGACTTCTGCTCCATTTTTGTGTTTTCTTCAAAACGGCCTATTGGATTTGAACCCAACCAATCATTTTGTGAACCCGGTTGCTTGAGTGACATGTAATGTAACCACACAGTTGTACACCTGATAGACACTTGTACAGGGCCAATGTGCCTTTCTAAACAATATTTACCACTAATGTTAAAAAATTCCTTGGGGAATATACTCAAAATCTCCTCTCTCTGTCTAAGTGGTCTTTAGATCATGTGGTGAATGACTCATGCAATTAGACTAATGTGCTTTAAAATGATCCTTTAATCACAGATTTCTTTAAACAAAAATGAATGCGAGAGATTTTGCAAACCCTCCTGAGAAGTCCTAGACTGCTAGCAAACACCATTGGGGCACTTGCCTGGACGCCCTCCCACCTTTCAGTCCAATCATTCGCCACCTCCTTGATCATGACCACTTCTATCCCCCAGGCACCACCCACAGGGAGTCCCCAATGGTTCAGTTCTGGGCATCTACTCTTTGCCAAATACACGTCCTCTCTCTCCTATCATATCTCTACTTTTCTTCCATTATCCCCCCGCTGGATGACATTTGTTTGTCTTATGCTCAATTCTAAGACAGGAACGATCAACCCCCTTTCCCATCTGCACATCTCTCCTCCATCCCTCTCACATATCCTTTCCCCTTAACCGTCTCTCACCATCCCCAAATCTCGCAACCTTAAGGGCCCTCTTCAACAGCAACCTAAAACCTCATCAATTTGATGCCTTCCCTGCGGCCGCTGAACTGCTCAAAACTCCTAACATCAAAAGATATGCCACCTTGTAACATGCAGCTCAGCAAAACCTCTACCTCCACTTTAGTACTCAGACTTTTGGAATATTGCTGCAGCCTACTCCCGGGACTCCCTTTCTACTAATAAGCCCTGTCCCCAAAATTCTTAACTTTGCTACTCATACTTGGTTCACTGTCCCCTGTTCCTCTCCCATCTCTGCTCACAGACACTGTGCACTATAGCACGGAGCCCAAGTTACTCCTCATAGACTTTCCATTTATCTCTGGTCTGTTCCCCACTTATCTAGCTAACTCTCACACAGGCAACTCCCCTTCTTTTGCCCTTTGCTCTTGTGCCATACTCACTATGTCTGTTCCCGTGCTGCCCCACGCCTCCACTCTTTTGCCCGCCTCACCCCCTTCCATTAGAGCCCCATTCTTCGTGAGATCAAATATATAACCGCTGTCACTGAAGTGAAACCGACCCTGAAACTCCTCTCCACAGAAGGGGACACTACCTTCGCCCAGTACGTAGTCCCCCTCGTGGATCTTCTCTCACCTCCAATAGCTGCCAGAGAAGTTCTTAAGTGCACAGCAAGCGGGGTAGAAAGCCTATTGAATACAAGCACGAAACAGCTAGACCCTGTAAATCTCCAAATGGTGATCCAACGATACAATGGCAAAAAAAAAGGACTGCAAATGCAAGATACCATGAATTTAAAGTAGACAACGTACTCTTTGAGAAAATTCACAAAATGTTTTTAAAAAATCATTACAAAAAAGAACGCAAAGCATACAGGCAGATGTATGTCCCAAGTTAAGGAAAGATGGCTTATTGGTTAAAGCTCTTGTAGCAGATTTATTTTCTGTTTATCGATTTGTGTACTTTTATCAAATTATTAAGATACAACTAGTATTGTAAAAACATGTTTGACACTTTCCTGGCACTGCTACTTTGTATTAATAGAAAAATATGCCATTCCAAGATGGCCATTTCACAGGCCTCTGGCCTTGCCTTGAGTCCCGTTTTTGTGTTCATTTATCCAGGCAATCGAGAGCCCCTGTATCTGTGTGCTGGCAGTTGTGGAATTGCCATCTGGCAAGTGAGCAAAGATATGGCTTTTGTGATTTTTATTAATACATAAAATGAAGCAGCTAATTCCAGAGGAGAGACTCGGTCACTGCAGTTCCTAGCAACAACTGGTTACGGTGAAGTTGCATTTGATCAACGAGCTGAGGTCAAGAAAAATGGTGGAATAGTGGCTGATGCACTTCCGCAGGAATCCTCCCGCCACCCCGTTTTTGCCTAAGAGGTTGTGGGGCAACTTGCACCAGTGGGGAGAGGTCACAGAGAAGTTGGCCTGATTGGGGGCGGGGGGTGGCAATGTGGGAGGGTAAGAGCAGAGCAATACTCGGGTACAAGCAGGAAGTTGCTAGACAGACAGTGAACATGGGAGAAATCTACGAAAGCTATATAACTCACATCCCCCTACAATTGCACCCAAGACGGGCCACAGTCATGCCGGAAGAAGGAAGGTGCTGTTGGGAAGTTATCAGACATACGCAACTGGGATGCCCAATGCCAAGGGGGGAACACTGCTCGCATGGGAGCAGTAAGCAGTGTTTGCCTTTAATTTGCATCACTGTCATTGGACAAAGGGGTTGAATATGTTATAGCCAAAATGTGCAAACCAAAAATGCAGGAAATATAGCACCTTTGGAGAGGTGGGAGGCCCAGGGATAACTCCAGAGGGAGAAGGATGCAGAGGGGGATTTAACTGAGTGGGACACACAGGTCGACAGGAATCATCAAGCAATTGGGGTCATGAGCGTAGGAAGACAAGAAAACACTTGGAGGGTAAATTGGCCATTTTGTTGGCACTTATTGCGCAAACAGGTTGGACACCCGAGGCAGCCCCAACTATAGTAAATCCTGCAGTCATGGTGGTAACAAGTGAGTGTGCAGGACCTTTATGGAAGGACAAGGGCCCTCTTCAAACATTCTGGGGAGCCGGGTCACCCCACACCAAAGAATGAGTCATTTGGGAGTCATGGGTGGAGGAAGGAGGAGGTGCAACATGACTGGCCCTATGTGGGCCTGGGCTACCAAACAAGCTGTCAGGTACAGAAGAGGAGGCATTGGGGAAGCTGGGAAGCCAGGTTCAAAGGGCATAAGAGGAGGATAAGAGTGTCTTAGATGCGGAAGAGATGTGGGAGAGAGGGCACCCCTTTTGGGAACTGAGACAGAACCCAGATGTGACCACCTCAGATGGCTAGGTGAAGGTCAGGAGTGAGCTGGAGAGCCATACAGGTCAAACACAGGCAGCGGCAGGGATTCACTGTGAAAACATACTGCGTCAGTCAAAGAACGAATTTGAAAAAGGGCCTCATAGATATATTTACACTTCTGGAGCACGAGAGTAGTGGATTTGGCAGGATGGCAAGCTGAAAGCAAATAAGCGGATGCGGCCAGCAGAGACCTTGTTATACGGTTGTGCCATAATGTTGCAAATAAGAGAGAAGCTTCCAGAACAGGACACCGCCCTGCATAAATATAGCCAGTGTGCTTAAGAAAAATGCAGGTGCTACCGTAGATTGGGGTGGTTGCAACACAACCAGAGGTCCATGAGAAGCTGGAGGCCAACTCGAAGATGTGTTGAGACCACAAGATAGTTAAAGACTGGACGGAACCCATTGGAGCAAGTACTGGACGTGGGTTCAGATCTGGGGGTGAATGGCTAGGGCTTTTCAGTCAGGAATGGAGCTAGGAGTTTGAAGGAACATGTGGATACAAACAGAACCAGCTGCAGCAATTTCGATGTCGCTGGTTTGTGGCTTCTGGAAGGGTGGCAGCTACTCAATGGTAACAATGCAAGTGGGGGACGAAATGCGTGACAAGCAATGCAACATGGTAGGGATTAAGCCAGATATCCATCACAGCAGATGAGCAAAGGCAGACGTTCAATGACTTTACTGTCCTTCCTTCCCACAGGATGTGATCATTGATGGCCACACTCCTATACACTCAGTGGAACACACTATGGTAAACATCAGGCTGGTAGGACCTGGCATGAGGGTGCAAGCAGAGAATCAGGCCAGTTACTACTCAGGGCTTAAGGGAAAAAGGTATGTCCCTCGACACAGACAGACCTTATCATGACCCAGGTTCAACGACCAAAAGGCAGTGGAATGGTAGGATATAAAGAGACTGGTTCTCAATGTTATCCTATGGAGGATTGGGGTAGACAAATGAATAGCGTTTACTTACCCTCCTACTCCGATTTTCACAGGTGTACTGGTGGGCCGACTGGGGGTCGCTGGAGATGAGATTTACCACCGTTGGTTCAGGTGAGAGGTGCCCAATAGCTGTGGGTGTAAGGATTCTTTCGGTCGGGCCCAGGTGCAAAGTGCAACCCTTGGTGAGGGAGAAATGCAAGATTCACTGACGCAACCCTCTTCAGGACACTTCACAGGATGGGGGAAGGCAACATCCAGAAATGGCCGCAGCACACAGATGACGGCAGGCGTCCTTCCAGTCACGGTTAAAGGAGTACTCCCAAGAGCGTATCCCTTGATGCAGGAAGGCTGGCATTAGCAGTGAAGGGGACTTATAACACAAGTTGGTGACTGCCATTTTCCGGGTACAAATATGGAATAGCAATGGTTCGGGTGAGGCAGGCCACTGGAGAGCTGGACAGTCCACCGGGTGCTCATGGGACACTTCCGAAGGCTCAGGATGACTGGATCTTAGAACACATTGAGACTGGTTGGTCCCACCAGTCCAAAGTTTGAAGCACCACACAGGGCCATTGCAGATCAAGTAGTAGACAGGGTTTTACCCGGCCAGACACAGGAAGGTATTCTAGGTTTCTTCAATGCTCGTCTGCAGATCTTCAGTTGGCTGTTCGTCTATAGGGGATTCTTGTCTCCAATGTTGATCTAAATAAATGGCCGCAGGAGTCCTCTTCTTATGCATTATCCAGTCCATACGCAAGTTCAAGCCCATCAATGGTAAGGATCTACACCATGCAAACAGTCAATAGTTGTCCAATCAGACAACTATTGGTTTCGCTCCTGTGCCACATCCAGACTCTGTTGCTCCACAGATGTGGAGTGGGACCAGACAGTCCCACTCACATCCTGGGCAACCCACACACAAAGGCGGCACTAGCCCGCAAAAGCAGCAGCTTTCCCTGCCCAGTATAGGGGATTTCCGGATTTGTCAAGGCAGGAAGAAGGCCAAACTACAATATGGCCAAAGAACAAGCAGAAATCTTGTGACATGGCCATTTTAGGGCACTAGCCACGTTTAGTAGCCATACACAGTAAATGCGATTGTGCACACTAGAAATAATACAAACATTGTTAAAATATATTTGCTGCCTCCATCTTATCTTTAGGCACATCTAAAAGTAACCAAAAAGAATAGGGTGATGCAAAAGTATCTCCATTTCTAATAGATCCTTTCTTCCCATGGATTCTTCATCTATGATATCCCTATCCCAGTGCAGCTGTTCTCCATAAACATTTCCACCGCTAGGGGGCACAGGATGGCTCTGCATCGGCTACACATGGGCTCCTCCCGACATTTCTACTATGTGCCCCACGCAGGATATGATGTTGGGACCAGTATATATATAGCAGCACCACGCCCCGTGACCTCAGTATCACTTTTCTGCCTACTTTGTTCGCTAATCATGAACACGCTTGTCCAGCTTAAAGAATTTTTCTAATGATGCCATGCGTAATCTGTCTAATACCTTGGGTTTTAAGCCATGTGTGGATTGCAGCCGACAGATGTCACTCGTGGATCCAGATCAGATCTGCCTACAATGCTTGGGCAAGGCCCACAACACCCAGGACTGCGGGTCATACCAGTCCATGCACCTGAAGGCCCTATGGGAAAGGGTGGCAAAGATTTTAACCTTCGTGCACAAGTCAATGGGTGAGGCTCTGTGATCTCAGTTGAGTTTGCAAGGTGCGGTTTGGCACTCTGAAGAGGAAGAAGGATTGGAAGAGGTTCTGCTCTCTGGAGAGGTCCTCGCACCGGAATTCTTCATCTATGAAGAAGAGCCACCACTCCAGGGGTTCACCTAAGCAGCCAAATGTTTTGCTGTATTCTGCTTTGAGGAGGTCGCCTGGCCACTCCAAGTGAACTGTAAGTTGCCTGTGAGCATATTTGCATGGGCCCTTGACCCTCTTGCCAATTCCACCTTCTCCTGGCTCCATTTCTCCACCAAGCGCTTCCTTGTTGGGCTACGCAAGGCACTGCCTCCATTCTCCTTGGCCCACCTCTATTGTTCCACCTGCCCGATTCCTCACACCAGATTGGTTGTTGCCTCAGGGTCAGGTGACCCTGGAATAAGAAATCCTCCCAAACACCGGGAAATCCCTCCTTCGCTGTATCCTGCGTTAAGGTGTGGCCTTGCCACTCCAAGTGAACTATGAATTGCTCTTAGGCATATCTGCAAAGGCCTTTGGCCCTCTTGCCAGTTTCACCTTCTCCTGGCTCCATTTCTCCACTGAGCGCTTCCTTGTTGGACTACACCAGCCCCTGCCTCCATTCTCTATGGCCCTCTATTTCTCCCCCTGCCCACTCCCCTCACACTGTATTGGTTGTTACCTTAGGGTCAGATGACCGTTGAATCTCAGTCTCTTAGGAGGGACTCTCAGGGCAGCCTTGCCCAGGCAGCTGGCTAGGTGCTCAGGCAAAGAGTGCTGCTTAGGACACAAACCACCCCTGTTTGCCTGTTTGCTCTGGCACCCCAGCCTTGCAGAGCACCATGCTATCCATCTACAGCTACTTCCAGGTAAGGGACGTCTTCATTGAATCTTGCCACTGTCCGTATTTTGTGTTTTTGCCACACTTGTATATTGAGGGAATAGGCTCCGCAATTTAGATTGCTGTTACAGTCATGCCACTGTTTGTATCTTGCCACACTTGCATATTGAGGGCCTCGGTTCCACATTTTAGATTGCTCTTTTAGTAATGCCACTGTTTGAATTTTGCCACACTTTCAGATTGAGGGCCTAGGTCCCCCAATTTAGATTGCTCTTACAGTCATGCTACTGTTTGCATGTTGTCACACTTGCATATTGAGGTCCTAGGTTCCCCAGTTTAGATTGCTGTTTCAGTCTTACCACTGTTTGTGTTCTGCCACACTCAGACAGTGCCTTAACAGTACTCCAAACTTAGATTGCATTACACATAGCCTCATACATTTGACATGCACATTATTTGACTACACCTTACAATAAACACACAGCACCCTCAGCCTGAGCACCACCACCCATAGAATACATCTGAGTCTAATGCAAAATTCGGTCCAGTTGTTCACATAACTTGACTCTCTTGATAATTAGAAACAGCTCCCATCACATACCTTATAATATGGGCTGCTGTCAGGGACCTAGCCATTCCCTATCTACCTTCAACCAGGCTATAAATGCACACACACATTTTACCACTCCTCTCACTACTCACAACCCAGACTATGGTCTTCCAAGGGCGTTCATCCTCACAGCACTTCGAGGCCTACTAAGACGCTATACAAATGCCAAATAGCATATCATAACTCAACAGGGATCTGCTGTGAAGGGCAAGGGTAATCTTTTCCAGGGGTTTCAAAGTGGGTTATGAAACACCATCTAAGGGCCCGTTAGAGGGGAGAGTTGCAAGAAACTTAAGGCCAGCAGGGAAATACAAGCAGAGGTCGCTGGTAGGGATGATAGGGAAAGAATTGTCTCTTTCCTAGATCGCTGACCCCACACTACACTCCCCATAGGAAGTCTCATAATTTCCCTACTAAGGGTGGTCCCAAGGAACGAGGCATGGATATTCTGGCTAATGTACATCTATCCTTCGGCAGGAGCAACTTGGTCAGCCTCTGATTGAATAGCGAGAGTTGCTTTGCTTGACGTGGTGTGAGGTTGAATGTGAAAGGTGCTTTATTATCTAATGTTGCCAGTAGGCAGCCTTCTGCATGATGCCTGCCCCTCCTCCCCCTGCTAGTACTCATCTGCTGGGCTCCCAAATCAACTGCTCTATATACACAAATGCCTGCTCATGTTCTGCTCCATTTCGTGAGCATTTTGGGGAGGAAGGTTAGCTCAGGGGCAACGCGATTGTCTTGGAAGCAACACAACACAGCGTAACACAGATTTGAATCCTGATCCCGCGCTTAGTAACCCCTCGCTGATATTAAGTGCGTTATCAAAGAACAATTACAATCATAACTTTGCCACCTTCAGTTCCTTTCTACAGTGGGTGTTGAAGGAGATGGTGCCGGGGCCATGATGGGGGAGGGGGTTGTGGCTCACTATTTAGCTAACTGCCATGCTATGGGGCTGGATGGAATGTGTAAGAAATAAAAGAGAAAACAAAAAGACAAAGGAATGGAACTCCCCTGCTCAAGAAGGGGCGGGGCAGGGCAGTAAGGAATCTTAGGTGGATTTGAACAAAGAACAGTTGAAGAGACAGAGAAAAGGGAAAGAAAGCAGTAGTAACAGCAGGAGAGGAGAAAAAGAAAACAGACAAGGAGAAAAAGACTTACCTATGGCCCGCGGCCTCAAGCAGCTCCCCAGGCATCTGGGCTTGGGTCGGCGTGTAAGGGGAGCACCCATAGAGAGAACCAGGTGGGCGAGTTGCTTGGCATGGGCAGATCAGCTGCCCCGGGGTCATTGCAGATGTAGGGTCTCCTGGACCAGCCGGGCTCAGGAATCACAAGGGGCCCTGATAGTGTGTGTGAGGCTGTCCAGGCTAAAAAGAAACAGCCCAGTCTGGGCCGTGTGAAGGGGTGGTCCAGATTAGGCTGCCCGGCAGTGCCCCAGTCAACCTGCTTCATGGCCATTGAGGCAGGCTTTTTCTGAAAGTCCTCCCAGGCAGAATATGTCAGGCACAGCCCAGGAAGGGAAGAGCGCAAAGCCCACTCTGCCTGAAGTAAATTCCTGGGCTACTCCGACAGGCAGTCCGGGTAAAGAAAAGTCCTGGGCTGCCACGGTGGAGCGGCCTTGGTGAAGATCCAGTGCAGTGTGGGGGGGCAGGCTTGGAGCCGGGCCACCGCCCAGTTCTAATATGGCACGGAGACGCTGCCTGAAGTACAAATGTGCCGCAGACCATGGTGATGATGAGGGTGGCCTCGATGGCAGCGCTAATGCCCTGAAGTTTGCAGATGGCCATGGGACATGGTGCTGATCATGGGTGGGCCCCCCAGCCTCTGGGGCACCACCAGAAGATTAATAAAGACTGCAAGAGTGGCAGTGAGTGCTGGTGAGGCGCCCACCTGCTCAGGGGACAGCCAAAGGCTTTTTGCAAGTGTGGGCTATGCAGCGATCGTGGGTGGCCCCATATAGTGGACGTGGCCACCCAGAAGAATGAACACTGGTGCCAGACCCCCAGCCACCAAAGGACAGCATCAAAGGTACTGAAAGGGGGTTATTGACTGCAGACATCACCCACATTGTGAGATCATGTGTATAAAGTTATTAGTGAGGTTAGGTATGGCTCTGTTGCGTCAGACTCTCCCTAAGATTCCTCGAGACCCCTTCAAGGAAGGAAGGGGGGGTGAGCTGACATAGCAGGTCCCCATTTAGTTGGTGCTCATGCCAGGTGAATCCTAGGAAATAGAAAAGAGAAAGGTATTATAAGGATAAGTGTTTTTATAAATAAAGAGGGATCCCGGTTGGGTTCCCTATAAAATCTGCTCTGGTGTCTGTGTCCAGTTAGTGATCTAAGAAGCGTGTGCCCCATCTCCTGTTAACAGCAATTATATTTTGAAGTGCAGCGACCCTCCCTACCCAACTGATCTGCGGGTGGGGGTTCCCATGGGGACTATCCCTGCTCCGGGAAGGGAAGTGTACACCCTTTCACGGACCAGGACTTGGTGGCACTGAGAGTGGATTTAGAGGGCACAGAGATCGAGCCATACCCAGAACATGTCGGAGGTGGGGGAATTGCATGAGATGGTGGTAAAGTCCAGATGGTGCTGGTAGGGGTCAATAGGCAGGTTTAAGAAGGGGATGAGTACGGTTCACACTGCATAACAACACCTAGACCACCATTGTACTTTCCTACTGATGGGATGCACCTGCCTGGCATCAAGGATGCCGTGGAAAAGTATGTTGACAAATGAAGGGACATGCCCCAAACAGTAGTAGAACAAAAGGCTGTGGCAGCCACCTTGGAGTAATGGCATACTTACATGGTGCATTCAAGGATTAAGTGCTACCTACCTGCGTCATAAGTAGCCAACAGCCAAAAGCTTAGTAGAGCTACAGCGTACAAGACATTGATGAAGCCTGAGCAAGGGTAGTGCACAAGCTGGCCTAGAAGCAAACACGGCCCCAGAACCAAATGCTGACAAGGGGAGCAGACATGAAAAGTAACTGCTCCCGATGGCAGAGCGGTGGAAACCAAGGGGGGACCAAACACCCTGGAAACAACAAGTGTGCCCGGAACAAATAAGTATTCTTTCTGCGTGGCTTCTGTTTGGAAACATGCTCTACTTAGGGCTTGATGTGCTGCCATTTACGGCTCACCTGAAAGTTGACACCTGCCAGTAAAAGCAACTACTGCTTCAGGAAACGGTTGTGGTGTAATTTTGTGTGGGTTCCTAAAGAGGGGGTCATGGTTGGGTTGTGAGGGTGAACTGGAAACAACTTGTCAAAACAACACAATGGGTGGGATCCCAGAGCGGCAGAGAATGGGCTATCGCTTCTACCTACTCTGCCCCATGAACATTACCCTGTGATTGGTCAGGCTCTCCCTTAGCCAGCCTCTTTGTGATTGGCCAGGCTCTCCCTTAGCCAGCCTCTTTGTGATTGGACAAGCTCTCACTTAGCCAGCCTACTGATTGTCTCGGAGCTCCAGCAGCTGCTGTCACAAGCACCAAAAGTTGGCATTCGCGCTTTCAAATAAGCCAAAGAACATGCACACCTCTCGGCTTAACAAGCCCAAAATAGTTCAACAACCGATTTCACCAAATTACAAGTGGGAATGAGCAAATACAAGGCAATGCCGCTTATAATACGTGGACTTGGCATCGCCGGAAAGCTCTCGGAACTGCACTTCCCCCTTTGAATGTGTCGCATTGTTGTTATACTGGCTGCCTACTGCAGTTTGAGAGGGGGAATAATAGACTTGCATGTCATGCTCATATCAGCGGGATCATTGCAAACAGGGTAAAAGAAGCTGCTCCAGAACCCGGTGCTTATGCTACGGAAGAACCAAGGTGCGGTGGGCACCAAAGCAACAGGGACTCCTCTCTCCTGGGAGCAGTGGGGTAAAGATGTACCCCTGAGTGATGGGACGGTTAGTACATTACCTCTCACCCATAGACTCTTGTGTGCCACTTTCAGAGGTCTGCAATCTTTGGATCCCCATATATTTAGACTATTAATCTTGTCAGCCTTAGCCAGCATAATGAGTGGTGAGGGTTCATGGGAGTTGTAGTCCAAAACATCTAGAGTGCTGCACATCGCAAGCCATTCTTTTGACCATATAAAACCTAGGCTGGCATAATTGCTCAGTCGATTAGGGGTTGGCCAGTAAGCGGTAGGCTACATAATTGGTCCATGGTAGATCCCCAGCTGAGGGTACATTCATGATTCAGTGGCAGGACCTCACAGCTGTCTGTCCTCACACCCATGGCTGATGACCCCTTTGAGCTGCGTGCCGGGACATAGTGCTATTCCTTGTGGGGCACCGTTCCTTGCACTGCCTCTATGCCTGACATGCTAAGCAGGATGTGCAGAAGAAACTGGGGTGCTGTGCGTGAGTATGATCGCAGACTTCTGGAATGAACCTCCGATGTCTGGACGGATCCTCACTGACTTCCTGTACCCTCTGCCTGAGCTGCCTAACCTCCGGGATTGGCATGAACTTTGGGCTTGCAAGCCTTTGTCCAGCTCTGCAGGGCTAGTGAGAGACCTCTGGTATTTCTGGGGTGGAGTTTGCGACTGCAGTGTCACCTGACCTGCGTTGCCAAAGCCAAACAAACAGAGTCTCACCATCTCGTTCAATAACAACGGGCCCAAAAGGGGTGCAGGAGTAATGATGCTGGGGCACGCTAATTGAACTTGAAACTGTGCCCTGTGGTTCCACATGAAAAGAAATTAAATATGCAGATACTAAGGTGCAATTGCTGCATTTATTTTTTCAGAATCCTCAACAGTTAAAAATGTTTTTCATAAGAAAGAAAGTGTGTGAGAGAGAGAGAGAGAGTATATACACGCACACTGCAATTAGTCATATGTGTACATTGAATATGCTGTGTATTATAAAGTCAACAGGTTCATTAAGAAAAAAAGAATGTACCAATGTTTTTTTAAAAGAAGGACAATAATTTAAATCGCAGATGCCATTGGGATGTCTGAAGGCTAGGAGGGGATGGTGATACGTGGGTTGTGGTTCGGGAGAACCCATATTACAATGCATTTTCTTTAGTTCAATCCTACATTTAGGGGCGACTCTTCCACTCCTGGGAGCCTATAATCCTAAAGAGGCTCCAGATTTGCTGTAGCAGTGTTGTGTTTGGGGGAAGACATTTGATCAAGTCTGAAAAAGGTTTTGGAATGGAGTTGGTAAAGGTACCCCCACAGCGACACCTATTAAACCTATTCTTTGCCAAATAGCTACATCCCCCTTTGTACTGTTTACATTTGACATCCTATTGTAGCTCTGTGATTCATTTGGAGGGAGATTTGAGGAACGAATATTTGATTATTGTTTTTAGGGGAGGCAATGTCCTCTGGCAATCTGTGGTATGTACCAGAGTTTATCCAGCCAGTTTATCTGATGTACGCAGGTGGAATATGAAACCTATATGACCGTAGCACGATGGGGTGACAATGGCTAAAGTTAGTGCCAAGAACTATTTACAAAGTATCTTTATTTTCTGAATATCAGGCACATGAACATCTAAGCATATAGAAGCCTTGAAACACTTGTGTATAGGCGCGTTATAAATGCCATATCATATCATAAACCTATGATGCTCTTAGCTAATTAGGGGCTGGTTATGGGACACATGATTGCAACCTCTCTTGTCCCTAGTACAGAAGTATCCTTCTTACCTTGTATCCAGGTCAAGTCCCAGACAGGCAATGACATGAGAGGGGCCTAGTCGGGATTAAAGAGAAAGCAGATATGTTGTCCATGTGCTTCTGATCAAATGGATAATGTGATTTATTGTCATTGATGTTGACCTCTGATGGCTAACATTTTGGGTGAAAGCCGGGGTTTTATTTGTGAAGAAGTGGTGGCAATTCCCCTTCTACGTGTGGAACTAAAAGGCTGGGTAAAGAATGCATCAATTACCCTTAATGGCTGCAACACTGTACCTAAACGAGCCCCAGTAAACCACAATGTCTTTATTGTGGCCCTGTCATGTGAAAGATCCCTTTAGGCTCGGTGCTTGGTTTATTTCAGGTTCTGGAGAGTATAAGGATAGGTGTTTTTCTTTTGTCTTTGATTAATGGCTATGAAATCTATATCCCAAATGGCCTCGAAATGTGATGTTTGTGGTCATTAGTGCAAGTTCATTTTAGGAGGCTTTATGGCGATGAGGGAATGGAAAGAACCGGGTATTGCAAAGAAAAGATTACATCGGATCCACACAATATATGTATATATATATATATATATATAGCCTATACATATAATCCGCAGAGGATGTGTGTGCACTGACTTCCCTTCTCAGCTTCACCTCTGCTAAAGGAAAGCAAGGATAAGCACAAATCCCAAAGGAGTGATGGATATTGCAAACATTTTATACTCATGTCCAAATCCTGAAGCTTCCTTAATGTGTGTATATGATTCATGGTTACAAACACTTTAATGTCAGGGTGAATGTTGTGAAAAAGGAAATAAGCACCAAGAACAATGTGCATTATATATTTGCTCATTCAAATATACAACTCGTTGTTTCCATAGACACATTTTTCAACTATAAAGATCTGTGGTCATTCTTATGTTCCCAAATTGCTTTTGATTTTTTTGTAAAACAGTCAAGACCCCACATTGGTGTCATTTATGCCTTTCCCACTTATCATAGGAGCATTCCAAGAACGTGGAATGTGAGTGTACCAAACTGTCAATCTTCAAATGATAGGTTTATATCAAAAACAATTGATGTAATTACTCAAGATTCTGATAATGTGCTTTGTTCAGTAAGACAAGTGTAATGTTCTTATTATGACTACTACATATACTGGAAGTGACAATGAGAAATGAAGATTGCAAAATGTCCAGTTTAACATCACGATACAAATAAATAACTTTCTTTTTAACATGTTCTTGTTCTGAGAATACACACCATTTTGTCCCTTGAAATGTTCTGCCTTCACAATAAAAGTCACAGTGAGATTAAAACCAATGATCTGTTTATTATGTGAGCACCAATGAATAACGTTGCACACTGGCTACTTATTGGTTGGTAGTGATACTGAACAAGCGCATTTGTTACCATATGCACAGACACACACACACTAATAATTGACAAAAAAATAGAAAAAAACAAACTAAGTTGTAGACCTTGAAATCGAGTCTTGTGAGACTGTACAAAGTTGGTACGCACATTTGTACACAATTTCTTAACAAGCTTAGGTATGTTACATTGGTTTTTAATCATATTTAACAATATTTAGACTAATGAACAAAACAGAAATCAGCATGTGCCTGTTTCCAGAAGTCTCCGAACCTCTTTGAAGCTCAAGCAATTATCAAATGTAAATGTTTAAATTGAAGGTACATTTGATTTAAATAATGAACCAATCCATTCTTATATTATTTTAGGTTGTGTTATACATTTCTTAAACAGTTTTCCTTTTCTTACAGATTTCTTCATTTGCAATTATATACTGTGATTTTTTGCAACCCATACTTAATGAATGAAATTGATGTTAATGAAATGAAGGTACGCTCCTTAGGGGAGTGAAGATATTTAGACGTTAGATGTGATAATAATATCTCGTTAAGTACAAGATATCTATTTCATTCTCTTTTTCTTTTTTTAAAAAGGGTGCTCGAAAAATGTCACACTTCTACTATGATGAAAAATTACATTTTTCATTGTAATTGCTTATTGAAAAGTCAACAACAAAAAAGATTACCACTATAACAATTCATATTATATGAAATATATCATTGCAATCTTTATTCCTGTATGCGTTTTAAATAGATTTTTTGTCACTTGCGTAACTGCACAAAATAATAAAAGGAATAACACTTTGAAAAAGGTATTATTTGTTAACAAGTGTGAGCTATGTCAAGATAAATTGGTAACCGTTTCTTTATCACATGACTTTCCTACCAGAAGGGATTAGCCTATGCACGAGCCCCATACCACAAGTGTGGTTTCTCCTTATCTTGTACACTTTGCAAGGTCTGTCAGAAACCCAACACCCCCAACATAGCCTATTCATTCTTCTCTAATCTCCTACGTGCATGGACACAATGCCCAAAGTCTGATGGGGAAATACCTGCAGGACACCAACAGTGACAATGTAGGCTCCAAATACCAGGTGGGTCCCCACCTCGGGGGAATGCCTCTGTCATTGTTGCTCTCATTCTTTCTTTAATCACAATAAAACACAACCCTAGCCCTCCCATTCCAAGATATATATATATTTTTCTTTGACTCCACTTCTATCTGCAACAACTGGGGAGCCTCTAGCAAACGGAAAGCAAGCAATGCGACAGGCGAGAAAGTGGAATGGAGTGGACAGGTTGCAGGGGGTCTGCAGAAATCACAGCTCCCCCAACTGGAACCCTATCAACATGGACTACAGCTCTAATCTGCTCCCCGCCTGCACATCTCACCGAACAACAGAATAAAAGAATTGTGAACCAGCACATTATAAAATTCATGTCAATGCAATAACGCTTTAATACCATTAATTGTAGCAGGGCAAATAGTTTGTCGAGTTCAGATGAACTCAATTAGCATTCCAAACTATGCAATTCCTGCCAGAGGTATGACATTACACGTTTGAGAACATCCGACACACCCACCCCATACTGAAGTATAGTCCAACTTTTGTGTTGCCAGCTGCTGTCAAATTGTAGTCCTACTTTAGTTTGGTGGCCTGTTTACTATTTTTTTTTAATCTGATCGCCCTACGTATACATAACCTAGATTCCCTCGCACTAATTTTCAAAAGTCAACAAGTCTTCTTACCTCACACTCCACATCACAAACAATACATTCTTACTTCCTCGTGTTTAATCGTGTTTTGTGATCTGCTTTTTTCTTATATAGCTGTCACAAATATGTACAGACGTTTAGCTAAGTTTCTCTTTGGCTTTGTTCATATGGCATATATTATGCTCATGTTCCTAAAAGTAAAAGGTTTGCACAAGATGGCGGCTCGTGAGAACCGTGGCTGGTGTCAGATCCATGTTTCGAGCACACTGGGTTACGGTGCTAGAACTCTTATCACTGTCTGAATGCGCCATGGTAACCATAGATGTCTTTGGGGGAATGAAGGGGGTGGAATTGGTATCTCTACAAGAATCAGACTGCGTGTAGCTTCCATATTAAGGGGTCCGCTCTTTTACACTTTCATTCCAACTTTCGGTTTGTTACACCATTCCACCTTCTGGCCACTTCAAAGCACTATAGGGGCAAAGGAGAGGAGGATGTTTTGTTTGAGTGGTGGGAAGGAGGGTGAAGATGAGAGGGTGAGGACAGGAGAGAAATCAGCGGGTGGAGAGAGAATAAATAAAGAAATACTATCTGGCAGTGAATTAGGGCTTATTTAGTGAGAAAGTCAATGAGGGACTAGAACAGCTGTAGGCTGCTCAAGGCCCTTTACTAGGATTTGGGAAGAGAACATTGGTGCGCTTGTCTTTACAGGTTTTGGTAGAAGGCGGATCCTTTGTTTGACTCTGACTTGGCCATTGTTGCGGTCACAAATACTTCGGCTTTCTCAGTTCCCCGACGGCACCCTTGTCAAATTACACCCTCTCCAGTTTCAATTGCTTGGACTGGAGTGGATGTGGGAATGGGGAGTGGGAGACACGATTACACTCAAGGAAGATCTCTCTATGCCCAAGAAAGGCTCAGTGGTCTCTGATGACCTTGATGCTCTCTCTACTGCCTTAGAACTATCTGGGTGTGTTCACCCATCTCGCTCGACGCTATCATGATAGACCTCCTGAAGTTGACTCAATGCGGGATCTGGTACCCACCTGGGTGCTGAAAGTGTTTGCCCGCAGCCATTCCCAGTCACACGGGACAGACCAATGCTTCTTCAGAGGGGGGAGGTGTGCCTAGAGCTGTAGGAATAGGCCTTGTCCTGCATCCTAGAGATGTTCCAAACACGCTGGCCTATCACGATTCCCCTTTCCATAGTGTGGGTTTTGGGGAAGATGGTGATATCACAGCTGTAGCATCATGCCGCCCACCACACCTGATTCACACAGTGCAAGTCAGGTTTTAAATCTTCTTGTTGGCCAGAAACAGCAGTGCTGACACTTTCAGACAAAGTTTTCGAAGCACTAATGGGGCAACCTTTGACTGCGGATAATGTTGTAGAGTCGCACAATTCTCAACAGTCTTCACCACTGCCTGTAATATGTATCATGTACCACCCCTGAACATAATGACGCATTAGGATTGTGATGCCAGTCCCATATGTATGGCACCTACGCATTCGTACGGTTATGGTGGATGAGAGGTGGGCAATTTAGGCTCCTTGTTAGAAGTAATTCAGGGTTTGAATTGTGAAAACTGGTTGCAGCTAGATGCCAGTAAGAAGATTGTGTGATTCCCCCCATCTGTGTCCCAGACCTTCCCTGATGTTTGCATCCCTGTGCTGATGGGCAAGGAAGAGGCATTCAAGGAAAATGGTATGAAGTTTAGGGTTTGGCTGGGTGCAGACCTCTGCCTCTAGGCCACACATACATGGAACCATCAACATAACCCGCTATCGGATCCTGAAGCTCTGTAAAATCTTTTTTTATTGTGCCTGGGGAATATGTAGACTATCATTGGGGTGACTCTGAATCCAGATGAAATCCCTGCCACAGTTCTCTGGGTTTACAGCAGTTGCTGAAGGTTGCTCAGACTACCTTAGTGTCTCAATTTCATGACACTGTGCCTCAGGTTAACAAAGCCCTCCTATGGCTTTCTGACCCATACGGCATTTAAAAGCCACCATACCTTGCTCACAAGATACTGTACGGGGTGGCTCTGGATGGGTTGAGGCACAATAGAGTGCTTCGGCCCACGTGGATCCTCTGAGCACGCCAGTGGTATTTACATTTTGGAACTCTAAAATAAGAGGTTGCAGTAAATCAGTTACCACAACTTTTTTGGCAATAAGAAATGTATTGGCAACTTTACCGCACTGCCAAATTGCGAAATGGGAGGCAAAGTGGAGGAGTTACCTCGAGGGTATACCTAAAGGTATGCCCTCCACTGCACCCGCAAAAATGGATGAATTAACACAAGCGAAAAAATCACGCCAGAAATTCTTCAAAATGTTCGTGGGGTAATATGGAGTTCTGAATTTGGGATTATAACCGCCATTCTGAGACTTGTAACCGGGAAGATTTGGCTAATCTCTTAGTGAGGCCCATCGTTTCTCTAACCAACCTCCAGGATATGGAGCAGGTTATCTGCTCAATTTAGGACCAAAAATCCCACGTCTATGAATTAGGACAAAACAGAAGGCCTTCTTTACTGTTCGTTGGGTCTTCCATCACACTTGAAGGATACGCTTAGCAAGGGTTTAGATGACGAATTAGTCCTGAATGGGAAAATGGGGACCTATAAAACTGTGCTTTATGTGAAGTAGAGTCCATATGGAAAGCTGGCCGGAATGCGAACAATGTATTGGATGTGAAACTTGGGACCCGAATTGAAATCTTGATTGTGATGTAGAGTGGTCTTGTATAGCACAACATCTGCCATTTTGGAGTCCTCCTGGTGCTAAAGATAAGGTCAAAATAGCAATTTACATTGCATCTGAAGCATAAGGCCCATATAGAAATATGGCCAGTATGTGACACTGAGGGCCCATGACTGTCTCCTGTATGTGAATAAGAAATGTACCCAAAACAAACACCACAAAACATATTGGACCTACACACATAAACCCAGTGAAACTTTTAAGGTGACAATTAAAAACACACTTCTCTGGGAACCACATCGCAGCGCTAGATCGTCAGCAGCACAGGCTGCACAAAGGGTATGTACCTATACATGGTGAAATGCTTGTCCAGATCCTCTGCCCGAGTGGGGGTATAGGGTGGGGGTGCGTGGGTACAGGAAAGAAGAGGAGGGGTTGAGCTACTGCTGCAGTGTTTATCAAGGAACCCTTTGGCTGCACCGAGCCTTCTGAGCCCCAGAGGCATAGACAGGGCAGGGCCTGAGCGGGCAAGGCCCACCCAAAATCTGTAAATGCCCACTCCGCAGTGCTGTGTAGCACATTTACAGATGTTAATGTCACTGCAGTGGGCCCAAGTGCCCACCTGTTAGACAATCTTGGCTCCGCCTCTGCTGAGCCCCAATCTGAGGCATGAGCTCGGATTTAGCAGGAAGCAACATTTCATATTTCACTCCCTAATCACCCGTGAATTTCTTGAGACCCGTAAAACCTGCTCTTGTGTCAGGCACCTCCACACCGAACTCATGGAACACTGAAAGCTAGGAGTTTTTTTATAAGTCATGCCCTTCATCTGTATGGCAGTTAGTAAAGCTGCATGCAGGTGCCTGTAATCCCGGAAGCGGCCTATTGGCGGTGCCAGTGCAGCCCCAACAGGCATTCGTGGGCCTAGTGGGCTCACTGCTCCTTCAATCAAGTGCGGCTCAGATAAAACAGTAAATAAGGAACCTGCAGGGGCACTTTCTTCCCTTTCTTGAAATCTCCCATTTGAGCGTCCCTGTGCTTTCTAGGATGCCGATAATCTCCAGTGGTTGCGGCGCCATTTCTTTTCTAGATCTGCTGTGAGTCAGGGCTGTGGAATTGCAAAGCCACGGCATTCAGCTGATATTTTATTGCCTCACTTATCCACTTTACTTCTCATACTGAAGCCTTGGCATCAACCATCTTTCTGGCCACTGTAGCAGTCAGCAATCCCTGTAACGCCATCCGCCTATTCTACAGAAGCAGGTGCTGTGTGCTAACTCCATCAATTTTCTCTTGAGACACATTTCATTTCCAAAGCCTAAAAAAGGTAACTAGGCAGAAAAGGAATGAATGTCGAAAGGATTGTGGAGCAGATCACGGTCACCGCAGACGGAAGCCGCTAAATCTATATGGCTCTTGATGCGAATGCGCGGCGGCTGTGAGTATATTCAATCAGAGGCAAAGTGAGGCGCCTCCCAGAGGAGGTACAAGGGGGCTCTTCTGGGATCTTTCTCCATTCCTCTGGAGATCACATCTGCTAGGGTGACATTTCCTCCGGCACAGGGGGGCAGGGTGGAGGAAGGGGTTTCCTACAGTTCTTTTATGACTCCCCGACCTGTGCCTGTTGTGCAGCCTGGGGCACCCATCAAACATGCTTTAGTTCCTAACCAGGGGTTGCATTTCAGTGGGTGGGGTGGTATGTGCTCCCCTCAATGCTCTCATGTGAGCCACTTCAACTTCCAGAGGTAGGGCTGCCCCTTTTCACCAAATATGGCCACCCTGCTCCATAGTGCAACCGCTTGTCCACACGAAAAATTGAATCCACTACATAACTATTGGACAGACCTCTGCTGGATGTCGTCCCTTCCATGTTGTTTAGCAGAAAATGTGGAAAGAGAGGCAGGCAGTGAAAATGCATGTGAACCTCATAGAGTCACTGCACACCTCGCTATGACCTGCATCCCTGCTCACTAAAACAGCACTGTCACACTTAGCTGACAGGACTGGCAGGAAGGCTTCAGGCAGAGCCATAGACGGAAGAGAAGACAGGGCAGGACTGCTGAGCATGGCAACTGTAATTATACTTCCGCCTGACTTCAAAATGGCGTTGCAACTCTTTGAAAGGCAGAGAATGAAAGAAGGAAACACTTCTGAGTTGCCCTCCGGAGCTCAGCACAAAAGAGAGAAGCTGCAAAGCCTGGAGCTGACTCTCTTCCTGAGTCCCAAACAGGACATTAGGTGATGAAATAACTGGAAGCTTTGTGTCATAAGGGCGCTCCCCGAACGAGTGGGGGAAATAACGCAGCCTGACAGTGACACTAGGCAAGTGGGATGAAGGGGGGAAGGAGGTACTTGCTGATACTTACATGGAGTTACCCCAGAAATGGGGAGGAAATACTTATGCAATAGGTGTGCGCAGTATTACCCTAGGGCAAGGGGTAAGAAGTACTTGTTGGTATGAGTGTGTTGCCATCACATCGAAAAGCCTAAGAAGGTGACCCACAGCAGGATGATGAGAAAATCTCCACCAGGGAAGAGCCGTAAAGACTGGGCCAAAGTCAAGAAGTGTGGTGAGCACTATATTCTTAGGACTGTGGAGTCAAGAAGCAATGTGGCGGCAATATACCCGGGACTGTGAAGTCAAGAAGCAAGCTGGTGCTATATCCTTGGGATTGTGAAGTCAAGAGGGGAGCCAAGTGCTATATCCCTGGGACTGTGAAGTCAGGAAGCAAGATGGTGCTATATCGCTGGGACTGTGAAGTCAAGAAGCGAGCTGGTGCTATATCCCAAGGACTGTGAAGTCCAGAAGCAAGCCTGTTCTACACACCTGCGACTGTGAAGTGAAGAAACGAGCTGGTGTTATATTCATGGGACTGTGAAGTCAAGAAGCGAGCTGGTCCTATATACCTGGGATGGTGAAATCAAGAGGTGAGCTAGTACTATATCCCTGAGACTGTGAAGTCAAGAGGGGAGCCAAGTGCTATATCCCTGGGACTGTGAAGTCAAGAAGCAAGCGGGTGCTATATCCCTGGGATTGTGAAGTTAAGAGGGGAGCCAAGTGCTATATCGCGGGGACTGTGAAGCCAAGAAGCATACTGAACACTATCACCCTGAGACTGCAAGTTTGAGCCAAGATGTAAGCTGGGTGCTATATCTCTGGGTCTTTGAAGTCAAGAGGTGAGGTGGATGTGATATCATTGGGCTTGTGTAATAGTTGAGGAATGTCAGTGAAGATTATCATTCCCATAGTTAGGCTTTTGAATCCCATTAATATTTCTTTCCTGGCTGTGGTAGAGGCCGTTTGTGTTCCTTGGTTACTCTATCACTAGAACCGCAGAAGACAGTCCCTGCAACGCCCCTGAGTTATCCATTCTGACCCTATGGTTAGCTATTACCTTTTGAGCTTTAGGTGAAACTCTTGGGCCCGATGCAAGATGATCCCACACAGGCTCCTGTTTTGTTTACTAATAAAGGTGCTGAACTATCATTTTGTCTTGTGTGTTTGCTGTTCTGTAGACCACAGAAAGATCTCGTGAACAGGATCCACCTGCTCCTACCTGCAGAAAACGGAAAAAGAGCCAGTCTGGCACTGTGACCTAAGGGCAACAGATCGGCACCACAAAGTCTCCTTCCTGCACTCAGCTCCCAGAAATGGGTACTTGAAGTGGAAGAAACACCAATGTGTGTGCCAGACGGTTGTGATATGATATATGTCATTGATAGCGTGCCTGCACACAAGTGTTTCTAGGCACAACAAGACAAGGGAGGGAAGACAGAGGGACAACGGTTGAAAGGCAACAGGAGATGACCCTCCTTGTCTATGTTGAGGATGGTTCAATTCAGGACGTGTAACTTGCATTCTTGGCTTAACCAGCTTAACCTCCATGCTGAAACTGTTGATAGTCTCCATGACCATCAATCTGGTTTCAGAGCGGCCAGAAGCACGGAAACTGCTCTCCTGAACATCCGTGAGGACCTGCTCTTGAACCTCGACTCCAACACTCCGTGTGTTCTCATTCTGCTCGATCTCTCTTCTGCCTTTGACACTGTCAACCATGCCATCCTGCTCAACCGTCTCCGTGATAACCTGGGTATCACTGGTCAGGCTCTGGCGTGGCTGACCTCTTTCCTTTCCAATCGACCCTCCCAGGTCCAACTTGGGTCCTTCCTCTCTGACATCTTTTTCTCCACCTGTGGCGTTCCCCAGGGACCTAATCTCTCTCCCTGGCTGTTCAACCAGTATCTGGCACTCCTTGCCCACCGCATCGCCGCCCTCTGCCCCAACTTTCAGTGCCATGCGGACGATACCCAGCTCATATTCAGGCTACCCTCGGCCTCCTCCTCTCCCTCCCTCATCTCTGACTGTCTGTCTGCTATCCAGGAATGGTGTGCTGCCAATGACCTCTGCCTTAATGCTAGTAAAACTGAGATCCTACTCATCGGCACACCCACTCCCTCCTTCCCTGCAGCTCTCTGGCCGGCCTCTCTTGGCCCTCTTCCTGCTCCTACCTGCAAGGCAAAAAACCTCAGGGTCATCTTCGACTCCACACTCTCCTTCTCTCCTCATATATCTGACGTCTCTAAGAAGTCACATTACCAGCTGCACCTCCTCAGAGGTATTCTTCCCTTCTTCTCCTTCCCCCAGAAGCTCACTGTCTCCCGAGCCCTGGTTCTCTCGAAGCTGGACTACTGTAACAGCCTCTATCTTAATCTGCCTGCCTCCACTCTCCGCCCTCTGCAACTCATCCAGAACAGAACTGCGAGACTTGTCCTTGGCCTCAAGCCCAGGGACCGTATCTCTCCAGGACTGAAATCTCTACACTGGCTCCCAGTGGCTGCGAGGATTAAGTTCAAAACCCTCTGCATTGTCCACAAGGCCTTCTGGGGCCTGGGGCCTAAATACCTTCAACTCTCTCTTCCTAAATATGTTCCTTCCCGAGCCCTACGCTCATCCGTCTCCAACTCCCTCAGGGTCAGCCGCTTCTCGAAGAAACGAGCTGGGGGTAGATCTCTCTCCGCGGCAGGGGCCTCCCTCTGGAACAGCCTTCCTGCCTCCCTGAAACTTGAGGAGAACCATCTCCGGTTCCGGAAGCACCTCAAAACCTTCCTCTTCACTTCTGCTTTCTCTCTCCCTCTCCCCTGCTAAATTCTTCACCAAAACTGCACTGATTCTGCAAATGGGCCACTCTCACCGACCTCGGTCCTGGGCCCAGTCACTCTTCACTTGCACTGCCTCCCTGGCAACCCCTGCACTGCGGGACTGTCTCTGTATCACTACAGCCCCCCCCCCCAGCACTTGTCTGCACTTACCTTGCACTTGCCACCAGCTGGCCCTATTTATTTATTTATTATTTTATTTCTATTCTACTTATTTGTACTGCACTCCCCCCTCCCCCTTCCCCTTGCACTTTTTCCCTTCCCCCTACCCCTGCACTTGCGTGGTCTGAATGACACCTGGCCTAGTAGGATCGTTGTCTGTCTTCCCCTTGTTCCCCCCTCCCTGCCTCGTCGCGCCTTGAAACACTTGTGTATAGGCGCGTTACAAATGCCATATCATATCATATCATTGGCAAGCAAGAAATCATGTGCTGTGTGTATGCATATAATTGCAGTGGCGAGTGTCTTTTAGTATGGCTGGCTTGCAGCTTGCAACTTGAATTTTTGGCCCCACAATTTGACTGCCGAGCAGACCACAAGAAACACCACAGGAAAAAAAGAGACTCAAAGGCTACATGTGCACGGTCGGACTGCAGCATAAAATTGTCTCGGACACCAAGGAAAAAGTGGGCCACAGTTGCAAATGGCAATTCATTCGTTTTGAGACACTGTTAGAAAAGTACCCAAAGGGCATTTGTTTAATAAAATGCGATGCAAATTGTGTATTTAAAAAAAAAAAAAGAATATGCATTCAGCAACACTGGCCAAAACTACTAGCCGTATAGTGAAGTAACTTTTCAAACTGGCCCATATTGGCCAAAAAAGTGGTACACTTCTTCCCAAAAAACGGTCCCACACTAGCATTTTGTGGTTTTGGTTCAGACATTGCCATATTGCTCTATAGGCCAGTCCAAGCCTGTACATGTCTGGAGGGAAGAACACTCAAGAACGAGCCAGTCAAGTTCAGTCTATCCAGCAACTCCCTCCACAACACCATTTGGCAATTTGCATAGGAGGGCTATGGTTCTGGGTCTAGTACTGTTCCTCAAAGCTGGGCGCCTCCGAAGGCTTTCACTCTGCTGGTGTTCAGAGATCTAGAACAGCGTTACATCAACCACGGAACACAATTAACCTCATACCATAGGCTTCAACAGACGGCTCAGGGCCTACACCCTGCAACTGCCATGCCTGACTGTTAATTATCCCTGGGCCAAGCAATCATCTTTGCAAACATGCTACCTGCCGTGGCATCTGCTTGACAAACAAATACATCGGGAGGCAATCACACCTGGGCCAGCTGCCATGAGCGGAGCTCGATTTCATGACTTCCCCGCTTGCCCAGCTATTGGCTAGTGTTTCAAATCACTACTATAGGCCTGCCAATTAGAGATTGGCTCATTGAAAGGAACCCCCAGACTAGCAGGTACAATTTTCCAGATCAATGGCAGTTATAGGCTGCATTGCATAAATGGAGATCACAACCTACGTAGTCACCCACCCCAATCAATAACAAATGGAAATGTAACACAGATAGATTTGAGGATTAGCAGCAACACTGGATGTTGCAGGTGCTCATGATTACAACAACTAAAGGCTACATTACTTATATTCAAGTATGGAAGCAATATGAGAAGAATGAGTAAGTGGCCATCGCTTAGTGCAGGAACACACGGCCACAGGCATGCATATTGTCCGTGGCACAGCAATGCCATGGATTTTCCGCCGTGGTGATGGATGTATTATGTGGCCGTTTGCCACTATCTCTGAAAAATCGCTAGATTCCGTGACACAACGAGAGCAATAGTTCATGGTACAATGATATGTTACAGTAGATTTCTTCGAATAGCATTTCAACTAATGAGATTTGATCAAATATATTTCACCGAAAATGGTAGGGGAAATGGTATATGTGTAATGCATAATAGGTGGGGTGTGGGTTGAGGGTATAAGTTATGGTAGGGAGGGGTGAGGAGGGGCTGCAGGGGTCGCCCCCCACATAAAAAAGTTGAAAAAGTAAAAAGTAGATTTTGATTTTCAGTGAATTGGATTTGGTGAAATCTCCATTAGGAGAAATATATTCGAAGAAATCACACACATCCCAATGATTGGCAAATGCTCTTTACCAACAATTCCATATTCTCTGGAGAGGTGACGGACATGTTCTCTAGTACACAGATGGGTACTTTCCTTAGCACAAGTATAGGTGTATTCTCAAGCAGGGCGATGGTTCTACTCTCTGGCACAATGAAACACACATTCACTGGCACAACTAGACCTATGTTCTCTAGCCTAATGATGCAGTGGGCATACTCTTTGTCACATATTCTATGCCCAAATGATGGACATACTTGTACTCAACACTGGTCATATTATCTGCCACGGTGACAGGCATGATTATAAGCGTGTTCATTGACAGAACTATAATTATAATCTCGTTCACAATTTCAGTCACAGAAAATGATTTGGTGCAATGACAGGCAAATAACCTGGCACATGGAAAGGCATCTTCTTTGAGACATCTATGAGCATTCTGGAGGAAAAGGAAAATATTATTCTTTGGCATAATGATGGGAAATTAGTCTTGCATTTTAATGTGCATGTTCATTGGCCAAATCATTTTATTTTTGGAGCCAAAGCTAGACATACTCTCATGCACAATGACAGGGGTAGCTTGACAGTAAACATTCTCTGGCATTAAGAAAGGTACAGAGGTTTATTTTTAATTGAGTGACAAGCGATTTATCTCGTATGGCGATGCAGGTACTGTCAGGTGTGATCTCTGGCATAATACATTGAACATTCTCTACAAAATTAGAGGCGTATTACATAACAAACTCACAGGCACATTCTTTTACAAATGATAGGCAGATTACCAAGCACAATAGAGGGCACGTTCATTGGCCCAATGATAGGCATATTCACTGGCAAAACCTTGGACACAGTCTCTGGCACAACAATGGCCACAGTCTCTCTGCCCATAAAAGGCCCATTCTCCCACCCAAAGATGGCCACATTCTTTGGGACATTGATAGACACACCCCCTGGCCCAGACATGAGCATTTTGGGCAGGCACAATGATGGCCACTTTCTTTCATACAAAGAGGGCCATTCTCCTGCAACATTACGGGCACATTCTGTGACCATATGGCAGGGATATTGTTTGCATCGCGGATAAGTATTTCACAGTGATGGCCATATCTTCTTATACATACATAGGCACAAATTCTGTCTCAATGTAAGGCACATCCTTTGCCTCAAACATGGTCATATATTTTGGGAAAATGAGTAGCATAATCCGTGATACAAAGAAAAACATATCCTACCAACAAAAAATAGACTAATTCTGTAGAAGAATGATAGGCATATTCTCTGTCATGGATAAAAGCCCACTGCTTAACCGATGATCCCCGGATCTTCTCCTTCGCCTCCTTCTCCTTCTCCTTCTTTCCCCCTGTATTCCCAACACCTCAGAGAACATAACCAACTGTCTCTCTGCCATCTGGGTGGCACTGTGCTGTCAGATGCTAGATTCATCAAAAATGGAAGTCCTTTTTCTTCCCTTCCAATGCCAATCCCTTATTTCCTTGCCCCTTGACCTCGTCAACCCTTCTTGCAAGGCTTGCAAATGTGGGATTCCCTTTGACAGGTAACCCAAGCTATATCATTTCATCTCTGCCACATCACTGCGGCAGGGATCAATCTTCTAAAGATCAAGAAGAGCCACCTGCATTCACCCACCACTTGGCAAAAAGCCTCCTCTCCACGCTGGCTGTTAATAGACTGGACTCCTACGTTAGCCTGTCCATGGGACGCCCTCTCTCCTCTTCTACTCTGATCAATGGAAGACTCAGCTTTGACGCATGGACCCGTTACAACTTATTTAGGTCCTCCCCCACCTTAGTGTACTGTCACCAAGCTGGGTGGCTCTCTGGACAGAATCACTGCATTTTCAGGTTTATGCTCCTGGTTTTCACATCTGCCCAGAGCACGCCATCTTCTACCCAGCTGAATCCATTTTGATCTACTCTCTTTCTCTGGATCTCCACTCTCTCATCCTTAACATCTTCTCTGTCCCACGTCACCCCACACTGCCTCACAAGTCCACTCTCTAAAATTGCTGGTCCCTAATCACTGGAATGCTCCTCCACCTGGCATAATGGTGGCCAAGCCATCTGGTTATTCGAGACTAGGCTGATGTTCGGCCTACTAGCCAGTGAATATGTGTTTTCCACCACCACCCCCACTCCCAACCCCTTGCTTCTACAACTTTCCTCCCCCTCCGAACCGGTTCTATGGAATTTCATTGATTTTTTTTCATCAAGGAAAAATGTATCTTATTTTTTTGGTAGGACCTTTTACCACAAATGTATGTGGGGAGACCCCCCGCGATCCCCCTAATACTCCTACATTTATGATTACCCTAACCCAACCACCCCACATTCATTTCCGGTAAAATGTGGTGGAAATAATTCTAGAAATTCTCCCTCGATGGATAAACCTGCAATGGAATCTTCATATCCCCTCCCAACTTAATGCATATATGTAATTATGCAATTGCTGGCTCAAAGCCTAATATAAGCAATGTTTATGGATGTAATTTTATTGGCATATCCCTACACACACCCTCTCCAACCCCCCTATCTATAACTACCCACATATCTTCAATAGCTCTGTCAAGGCACCCGGAAATGGTGAAATAGAAATTATGTGTGTTCCTTGCTAGTTGAATTATAATATTCTATTGTATTTCTTTTTGAATTAGACAAAGGAGTGCAGTGGAGTTGATTTGTCTTTTTGCATTTCTACGGATTGACTATGTTTCAATAAACACACATTCTTCATTCATCACACATTCCTTCAAATAAGATTCCAATTCCTCAGTGCAGGTTTCCCTGCATAACTGCAACTTCATCAAGAGGTCACATGATTGTATCTGCTTTGCGTGGACCACTCTAATCCCATGCGGTCATGAATAATGCCAATGCATGCATTGAGTATACCAAGTTATTAAGCAAATTGAGATTCAAGAAGGATGTGGGCCCGAGGAGACATCATCCCCCGATCAAGGAAAAGAAAAAGGCAGCTGCCCACCTTTTAAAACAAAGAAATGAGAATATTATAAGTCAACAAGTGCAGGGAAAATATCATTTCTGGCAGTAAAGTTTCATATGTTTGCCTGCTGCATATATTGACCTCTTCTTTATATTTAAACTGGAAGAGCTTTGCAAAGTCCATTGAAATGACTGCACCCAGAAATTGGACTGCTCCTTATGCCTGTTTGTTCTATGTACTGTACTTCTGGGCAAGCACTAACCCTATCAATCAAACAAATACAAAATACAGATAAAGAAATATCCTCCACCAACTGTGTACATAGTCTTTCACAATGAACGTATAATTGTTTTTTACTTATTTTGTTTAAAAAGGGGATCTAGCTCGAGAGAAGCAGAACGCTGTACAGGGTGTGGGCAGCCAGCGTTTGGGCAGTAGCACAGTACTGTGAGTTGTGTTCTGTACGTCCATTAGGATTAGTTCTTGGTCGGGTGTTGCTGAAAAGGCCATCTTTTGAGAGATTTGAGAAAATGGAGAATTGTAGGGGCATTTCGAACCGGTACAGGGATCGAGTTCCTGAAGATGGGTGCGCGACAAGAGAAGGATTTTGGGTGCTCTCTTTGTGTACGAGTTGTGATATAAGCCGGTTGGTCATTTTGCTGCACAAGGTGCCTGTGCCGCCAGATATGTGGGGCTTAGCCGCCAGGTACACCGGTGTACTATTTGTGATTGCTTTGGATATGATATATGCTGTCTTCAACCGTATCTTGCCCTGGATAATAAGCAAATGTAGTTTGCATAGCATGGGGATGATTTGGTCAAATTTCTGTGCACCTGCAATAAGACATACTGCAGCATGGTGAATTGCTTTTAGGAGAGCCAATGAGCATCTGGGAGCCACATCAAAAGGGTACTTCCTCATTCACTATGAGAGACCTCAAGGGCCTTCACTACGGTCCAGAAGCCCTGCAGTGGGAAGAAAAGTTTGATTTTGTAAAGGGTGAAGATTTGGAGCGTGCCCGTTTGGGCCTTCTTGGCTTTGTGTTTCTGGAATTAAAGGCTGCTATCAACAGTGAAGCCTAAGGATTTTGCTGAATCTGAGAGTTATGGATCAAATCCTTCTAAGCGCATATCATTGAGCCATGATTGCAGACGTTTTTATTTAGCGGGGGGACCGATTAGGTTTAATTCAGACTTGAAAGGGTTACATTTGAGGTAGGCTGTCAACATCCTGGACTGGGTGATAGCTAGGTAATTGCAGGGATGACTGATGTCCTGTGGGAATTTTACTCTCACATACAACTATCATCTGCATGTTGGTGGATGGCTAAATCAGGATCTTTGAGGATTGTGCCCAGAGCCTCCATGTAAAAATTAAAAACGATTGGTGAGAGGATGGAGCATTGGGGGACTACGCAGGCAATTGGGAGTCTGTTTGAATGAACATGTTCATCTGGATGGCCTTGTATCTGCCCAAGTGGTAGTATGTTAACCAATTCAGGACAGTGTCAGAGAATTCCATGCTGTCAGAGAGGAGGGAGAGGACGATGCAGTGGTTGACCGTGTGGAATTGAATGCATCCGAGAGTTCAACTAGAACGAGGAGGCATGTGTCGCCTTTATCCATGATATGGAGGGCATCAATGCTAGGCGGTGTGGTTCGATTCTGGCAGAAAGTTGTGTAGCAACTACTTTTTCCAAATCTTTGCTGATAAATGGGAGTTTTGTAATGGGCTGGTAGTTGGCCAGATTGTCTGGGTGTAGGATTGTTTTTTTAAAAGAGTTGGTATGAGACCTGTCTTGAGGGTGTCTGGGAATGACCCTTCAGGAAGGGAGGCATAAATGATGCTGGGGAGTATATTCTCCTTCCCCCCAATAGAAACCGAATACCACGGGTAGTATAACTCAGTGGCAACGCGCTCGTCTTGGGAGCAAGATGACGCAGAGCAACACAGGTTCGAATCTAGGCCTGTGCTTAGAAATCTCTTCGGTATTAAGCGTGTTTTAAATAACCAATTATAATTATTACCTGGGTTCTGCCTTTTCCCCACTCCACCCCAACATTGTGTTTTACAACTGTACTAGGAAAAGTGAAAGAAACACTGTGAAATTGAATGCACCTTAAAGGACAACCATTATTTTCAGTCATTGTCCCCCATGCAGCTTCATGCACACTCCCCTTTTAAATCACCCCCCACTCACACCTCTTGAGGGACGTGCCAAGCACTATCGCAAACTCTAACCCACTCATTAACTGCACACACAGATGTGCCTGCAGAAATGTCAATATGGTGGGCTTCAATCCAGAGGACAAACGCTGATCAATGTGGTACAGAGGCATGCGGTGGCTGGAGAATGAGCGGTACGTCCCAAGTAAGCCACTGAAATAAACACATGCAAAACAGTGTCAGAGAATTCCATGCTGTCAGAGAGGAGGGAGAGGACGATGCAGTGGTTGACCGTGTGGAATTGAATGCATCCGAGAGTTCAACTAGAACGAGGAGGCATGTGTCGCCTTTATCCATGATATGGAGGGCATCAATGCTAGGCGGTGTGGTTCGATTCTGGCAGAAAGTTGTGTAGCAACTACTTTTTCCAAATCTTTGCTGATAAATGGGAGTTTTGTAATGGGCTGGTAGTTGACCAGATTGTCTGGGTGTAGGATTGTTTTTTTAAAAGAGTTGGTATGAGACCTGTCTTGAGGGTGTCTGGGAATGACCCTTCAGGAAGGGAGGCATAAATGATGCTGGGGAGTATATTCTCCTTCCCCCCAATAGAAACCGAATACCACGGGTAGTATAACTCAGTGGCAACGCGCTCGTCTTGGGAGCAAGATGACGCAGAGCAACACAGGTTCGAATCTAGGCCTGTGCTTAGAAATCTCTTCGGTATTAAGCGTGTTATAAATAACCAATTATAATTATTACCTGGGTTCTGCCTTTTCCCCACTCCACCCCAACATTGTGTTTTACAACTGTACTAGGAAAAGTGAAAGAAACACTGTGAAATTGAATGCACCTTAAAGGACAACCATTATTTTCAGTCATTGTCCCCCATGCAGCTTCATGCACACTCCCCTTTTAAATCACCCCCCACTCACACCTCTTGAGGGACGTGCCAAGCACTATCGCAAACTCTAACCCACTCATTAACTGCACACACAGATGTGCCTGCAGAAATGTCAATATGGTGGGCTTCAATCCAGAGGACAAACGCTGATCAATGTGGTACAGAGGCATGCGGTGGCTGGAGAATGAGCGGTACGTCCCAAGTAAGCCACTGAAATAAACACATGCAAAACAGTGCCTGCAAGATAGCTCAGCGAGATCTGACACTAGAGCATTCCCACTAGGGCTCAGGTTTGCATCCCCAGAAGGAGGCAAGTGAAAACCAAAAGTGCCATTTTCCTGCTGCCAAGCGACAGTGCTCCGGGGTGGTGCTCCGGGGTGACAAAGAGTAATGGAATGAGGGTGGATTTTCCCAAAAAACTAGAGAGGAATGGTGTACCCTTTAGTTCCTGCCCACTTCAACCTCTGAGCGACACTCCACAACAGCCACCATTAGTTACAATATTACATTGGGGGAAGATGTTTACTGCCGTAACAGAACTGTATGGTAAACAAATGAAAATAGAACAAAAAAATCACACGTCAAGCAACAATGTGGCTACACACAAAATTGGAATATTTGTGTCATTTGGGTCATTATTTGAACAAAGTCACAGGTAAGGCCAAGTCTACAATTTGCACAAAAAAGCACGTTGTTTAGAACAGTTTAACATTGTAGTTATAACAAAATAATAACAAGCTTTCAGGGTCCCTGTTTGCACTTATTTACATCTCTCCTATAATACTTTTAAGAGTGTGTCTATGTGTCTGTCAGCAAATTTGCTGCATTTATAGGTTGTCGTGGCAAAACACCTGCTAATAGCACTGCTTTAAAGAAATATAGAAAATAAACAGGTAATTAAGAGAGAACAGAATAAGTGGAACAGAATATATGAAAACACGTGTGAAGAGAGGTATGTAGTAAATAAATAAGGTTGCCTGTTTATTTTGTAATCACACCAGCTCTGGCCAATGGGCCGGCTCTCACCGGATCCGAGATCAGGCATCAGATGTGTAGCCAGATCTCGGGATCGGGCTAGCCTCAGCACCAAAGCGCTCGCCAATTTTTTTTTTTTTGTTTAACAAAGAACACCCAAACCAAAGAGCATGCAGTACTACGGTATGGAGTGGGGCGGGCAGGTGGAGTCGCACACAGCACATTGCAGCTGGGAGCACTCTTCTGGCTGCGCCCCCCTACCTAAGTCAAAGCAGGAGCCAAGACAGACCCTCAGCATACCTGGGGGCTCACCTCAGTTATCTACTGGGCTCTGTGTGAGCGCCCTGTACACACGGAGCCTGTGTGCACAGTGCACGCGCACAGAGCAGATTGGGTTAGTTGAGGATCTACTACCCTGTGACAGAGCTGAAAGCGCACAGTGCGCACAAAGCAGAATCCATTTGGAAAACGCAATTCGCAAAGAGCCCCCAGCTTCGCATACTCGGTGATCATTGCCTTTCCCAAATTAATTCTGCTATTTTTAGTTTTGGGGATGTCAACACGGACGGTAATGCTCTGCTCAGAAAGAAAGCTTGAAAACTACACAAACCATCGTAAGGTACGCTAACATGGTTTGTATACTTTTCAAGCAATGAAAGGAATTGCGCCATTTTTACGAACATTTCCTTTGATCTGAGTTCAACTGGCAGCTCTGGACTCCACCTCCTTGGGACTCCGCCCCTCCTCCAAACTCCGCCCCCACACCGGCCATTGTGGTATCTCCTTCCAAATTGTTTCCATTTACACCACTGTATCACACCAACGCTCAGCGAACGGTGTAAACCGAACTGAAGCTGGCAACAGCACATCACATCTCCCTTGCTAATTTTCTCCCACTCATTCTGACTAACTTGCACCCCACTTACCCCCTTGCTTTACAGATCCGCCAAATCACCATGGGACCAAGCAGGTGGTGACAGTGCACGGTATAAGAACCTTCAACGTAACATATTTAATTTTAACATTGCAGTTAGTTGGAAATCCTAGACTCAGACTGAAAAACCTGCACCCAGGGCCGAATTGCAGATGAGATAAGATGGGGAAGCTTCACGGATGTATGTCCCAGCCACCAGGCAGGCAGACAGCAGGCAATGCCTGCGGCTCTCAACAGAGGCGTAGCCAGGATTGTCTGACAAGTGGGGCCCTCCGCATCTGTAAAAGCCCAGGCAGAGCTGCTGAGTGGGCATTTAAATGATTGTGGGTGGGCTTTGCCTGCTCAGGCTCTAACCTGTCTATGCCTCTGGCTCTCAGCACAGTACCAGCTCAGGGGTACAGAACGCATGACAGTGCCCTCTGCCCAGGTACTGGAAAGCAGAAGGTTAGAAGAGTGCCCTCCTGAACTGAAACACTGCTGAGGAACTAGTGCCCCTGTAGTCCTACAGGGCCAGGGGTGGGGATGAAGATGGATCCTGCAAGTAGATCTGACCAGGGCTTTAACTGGGCCCCGATAGCTTGCCCCGGAAGTCTCCCAAAAGTGTTTCTGAGCTGGGGACACTACCGAGGCTCCCTAAAGTCCACTGGCAGCCGTAGCCAAACAGGCCGCTAGAAGCCAAGGCGCTGTTTCTACTCCCAGAAGCTATAAAGAAAAGGCCTTGTCTTGTACCCGCCACTTCAGTCCTTCTTTAATTTCGGTGGGGACTCTCGGCAGGCATCATTTTAACTAAACAGATCCAGCGATCATCACCCTCACACCTGGGTGAGAGGGTGATGCTCGCTGCAAACGTATGCCTGGTGGGTGGTCGGGGCCCCAATTAAAGAAGGAAAGGAGAGGTAGAGGTGGTCCTTTACAAAGCAGAAGGCCACCTGTTAGGCCACACACCGCCATTAACTTCCTCCATTGGAATCTGCATCGCACTTAAAGCACTAGATCTGGCCACTCTGTAAAGTCAGCACCCATCTTGTGATCGCCAGAGAATACCCTATGACCTAAAATGGATGCCACTCCGGAAGACTCAAGGGAAAAGCATCGGACTGAATAGGATAGGGTGATTCAATGCCATCTCACCAGGAGATGGCAGCACTGGGTGTGCAAGGCAGCATGTTCATGAACATGCCATGCGCGTCACTGTCAATGGCGTTCGCTTTGATGCTCTGAGGTTTAACTACTATTTTCCAGAAACATTTGGATTTATGGCTACTGATAAATCACTTAGTTCAGGCTGTAGGGTGCAGATCTGGGCCTTTTTTGATGTAAACCGATTGTGTAAGTCCAAAAAACTACTTTAGCACTTACAGGCCTCAAGGTTTGCAGATTGTACTGTCCATGTGCCATTATCAACCTGCTTGGACTAGCTATGGATGTCTTTCGTTGGTGGAGGCCATTTATAATTATTATAGATTTTTGCTACAATAAAAAAAAATAGTTATAAGAGGTTGCATGCAAATGGTGGCATTTATTTTTCCTGGAGAGAAGCAAGGATTGGTCTTTCACTTGGCATACCGTTCCACAAGGGTAGCGGGTTGAAATGTTGCCCGCGCAAGGTGCCCATTGGAATTACATTATTGCTTGCATGCTTATGTTCCAATATAATGGAACACAAGGGAAACCCGTACTTACTTTTCACTGTAACATGTATCTGTCCTTGTAGTCTGCTTGGTCTAACAAATCTGTCTTACAATGCAGACCATTGCACTGAGGGCAAAGATAGGATGACCACAAATACCGCCCCAGCACCAACCTCACATTTGACACATCAGCTCAAGTCAAAGGATATCTGTCAATACTACTGCAGCCAGAGCCGTAAAACAAACTCCAACACCCACAACCACACCATAGATCACCATTGCTTTCATGTCTCTGAATGATACCGCAGGGGTAACGTGCTCGCCTTGGAAGCAAGATGACACGGAGCACCACAGGTTCGATCCAGAGGTCCGCGCTTAGAAACCTCTGGGTATTAAACGCGTTATAACTAACCTATCATGGCAGATCAAGGTACACCCTGCCATAAAAACAGCAGCAGCAGCCACCAGCAAAACTTTAAACAGATACTGTCAAGAATCGGCGATACGACCCTTCTGGTCAGCCTGGTCCCTTAGTCAATGACCGCTTCGCTCCGATCCTTTCCAACATGGCCGACACCTAGAAACTGTGCAGTCTAGTCTTTCCGATTCACTCTCATGCTTCCTTGAAAACAGACACGCCCCCGCACTTCGGCGCGTCTCAACGCTCTGCTCCCTGTGCCCCTTGTCCCGGCAGGTGTTGTACCTAACTCTCCTGGCCCTGTTTTACCTTTGTGATTAACTAGTGCTCGCATCTATTATCCTTCCTGGTTTCCCTTCCTGAACTCTTCCGCGATCTCCACCTTCGGAGCTTCGCTTGCCGCAATACCTCCCTTGCCCCTGACTCTTTCCAGATCCTTCCAGAAACCTTGAACGTTCTCTGAGTTCCGGTGCTGCTGCTGGTGGGAGCCTGGAACTCTTGCGCTCGTCGCCTCCCAGCAGACTGGATTCAGCGGAATCAAGACCCTACGTCTATAAGGCTCGCTCCTCCAGGAAGAAGAAGTCCGTGAACTCCAAGAAAAGGACCACAAGTAAACAGGTGAGTCACAAATCCGAAGACTCAGATTCTGACAGAAACGCCTCTTTCTTCTAATAAGATCCCTTACCGTGCCCCTGGTGCCCCCAACAGTGGACAGCAACCACCCTCCAAACATCTGCATCATTCCCTTTTGCCTGAGCAATAAGCCCCGCAACAAGGGGCTTATTGCTATTAGTACTCCGGGCCGTAAAACCAGGGTACTTATAGGGTCTTTTTTAAGTTGTGAGATGCCTTTGGCATTTAGCATTAAAAAAAACAGAGATGGCTGCCATGGAACAGGGAGAAGGGACAGTATATAGTCTCATCTCCCTTTCCATGGCAGCCATTCAAAAATGAAGAAAAAAGAAAACAAAGAAAATGGCCACCAGGAAATGGGGAGAAGAAAATACATGTAATCTTTTCTCGCTTTCCTTGGCCGACTAGTCGCAGAAAGGAAACGAACGTTGAGGGATGCGAAACGACAGCAGATAAGGCTCTGTCGGGGTGGTATTGACCCAGCGAGGACCAATCAGATCGATTGTTACAATCTGATAGTCCCTCGATGGGTACTAATACACGATATATTACAGCCAAACACGAGCATTCACAAAAAGAAGAACAAATGCACCATTGCTGTACTTTCAAACAATTGTCTTCAATAATTCTTTTGTGAGTAAGAGTTTGGGGTACTCATATATATTGTGGTTGACCCTGTGGCTTATTATTGCCGTAAATGTTCGATTTGCTCTCAAAGTTAGACACATGTTTGCCTCTTGGTTTATCTGGATTGGGATAAGAGACTGTGCGAGCCTCCTACAATAAGAGCCATTATATTGAAAATGTTGAACATGAAGTGTTTCTACTGCTTGAAAAAGGGTAAGTTAATTGATATAAGCATTTTGCATCATATTTCATGTAATATCCATATCAGGTGTGAATACTGCCCACCATGAGAATTTTCACTGTAGTTTTTTTAACTCAGATGGGATCAAGAAGGACCGGGATGAAAATGTGTTGGTTGGCACATAGGTAGGTTTTAGAGGTGGTCTGTATTTTTTAAGAGTAATATAACAAATGTGTGTTCCTCTTAGTCTGATAGAAGCAGGCATGAATGAGCAGGGCTTAAGTGGGCCGGGGCTAGCTGGGGCCGAACACCGGCAGTCACCAAAAAGGGCTCACAAGCTGGGGCCCTGCTGGGGCCCACCTCCGACTAGCCTCAGCCACGCCGACACCTCCGTCAGAGAGCCTGCGTAGCCGAATCGCTGCAGTTACACAGGCTGGCTGCAGGTGTCAGCACTTCGGAAGTACTGATACCTGCAAGCAGCCTGTGTAACTGTGCAGCACTTTGGCTAAACGGACTGCTTGATTTCTCTGCACTCAGAAACATGAGGAGGGCTGAACTGCCCAGCTCTCCTTTTGTTTCCGAGTAATTAGTCATCAAACAGCATGGAGCCAAGAGGCTTCATGCTCCTTGATGACTTAACTCAAAAACAAAAGGAGAGCTGGGCAGTCCAGCCCTCTTCCTGTTTCTGAGTAAAGAGACATCAGCAGCAGGATGACCTTTCATTCAAGGAGTCAGTGGTTAAAGCGTTACATACCACAGGCTCCTTAGCTGAAAGGACTGCCTGCTGTGTGTGAGCTGGGGCACACTGGTGTCACACCTTTGGTGCGTCCAGCCCCTTCTTTTGTTTCAAAGGAGGGGCTGGATGCATCAAAGGTAATAATGCCAGTGCACACCAGCTCTACTTCTATTACCAGCACTCCCCAAACTTAGGCGAGGGGGGGCTCTTCTTGGGCGTGTGGCCTTAGGCCACTCCCCAAGGAGAGCCCCCCTCGGTTTCTAATCCCACTTAATGCACTGTGAATGAGTGACACCTACTATCCAGTTCTTTTCGTAGATATATGGATCCAATACATAGGCAATTGTATGCCCAGTTGGACCGCTTGGAGGCCTTATAAGAATTTGAATGATGGATAATAGGCTATTGCCATCTCTATAAAAGCTGCTATCACATCAATTCCTGAGGAATGTCAGCACATTTGGCACAACGACAGAAACATGTTGGAATTGCGGTATGTTAACTGGGTGTACATATTCAGTGATGTTTTTAGAGTTGACTGAGCAGCCATTTTTCGATTGAGTTCGCGTATTTTAAAGTTGCGTCAATTTCTTATTTATATGCACATTGGGTTTATGTGGTGAAGGGTGTGACTTTCTTATCTTACTTTGTGCGCCGCTTCACATTGTGTTCATATGATTTGATTTTACATTGTAAGAGACGGCTAAAGTATGTGTAACACACACTCCTGGGCTGTTTTGCCTTTAGTAAAAAATATTTGTTTGTGTAACAATAAAGACGTATAATTTTCTATAAAAAGAACTGTTCATAGAATGCCTTACATATGTAGTTCATAAGCACATACTAAACATCTTAGTTCGGGTCTCACCTACCAATCCGTCCATAGTAGATGGCCAAGAATGAGCTTACTCGAAAACAGGGAAATTGGTGCCACCACAACTGCAAGGCCCCTTGCACACACTAGATCTGTGGCACCCACACCAACTACAAAGACAATCCTTACCTATTCTCTGCTTGGTACTTGCAATTACTTACCCTCTTCTTACAACATGCATTCACAAACTGCTCACAGAGATTCACCAGCTCCCTCCCTGAAGACAAACGGGGTAGCATTCTAGCAAGCAGAGTTCCACTGAGCCTGTATAGACATAGTTTGGCACTTCTAGTGGCACCTTCTTCGGGGGCAGCTTTTCCATAGTTGGTGACAGGGCGTTGCCCTGCCTCCTATTAGGAATAAGTAAGAGCCAAGGTCCAGTGAAGGTGCAGCAAGCAGCAGGTGGAGAGCTCATGGGCCAGCCAGTGTGGGGAGCAATCTTGTTTCCCTTTGCATCGAATATCCTGGCCATCTCATGCTCAATGGCCCCTGCATGGCTGGGGCGTTTTGCATCCCTATCCTTTTATGGCCCATGGCGAAGGGCGTTCCCCTGTGCATCCTTGTGTGAAAGGCCTGTGTGGCATGGTGAAATCTGGCACTCGGACATTCACACGGTCAAAGATTCAGGGAGAAGTGCTGATCGACACATTCCCCTGCTTCTTGCAAGTGTGTGGATAGCAGCGAGGAGTCCTGATGTGGTCAGTGCAGCAGGCAAGTAATGTCTGTGTGTGTGTGTGTGTGTGTGGTATGTGTGCAGGTTTATGTGCGCATGCGTGCGTAGGTTGTGTGTCTGTGTATGTGCATGTGTGATGGTGTGCATGTGTATGTATTTACATAGTGTGTATGTGTGCGCTGGGGTAGGGTGAAGATAATTGCAGTGATGTGGGGGTTGGAGAGATGCCAGCTGAGACTTTGGCGCACTTGGAATGCTTGTTGAAAGACAAGGGCCTCATCACGAGTTTGGCGATTCAGTCAAAAATGTAGTGGTAATAGTGATACCGCTGCAGTACCGCACCGGCCAAATATGAGTTGGACGGAATGTTGGAGGATTCACCTCCACCTATGAGATGAAGGTTAATCTGATGACTTTCTGGGCATTTAGCGGAGCAGAATTACTGCCACAGTAATTGCACCAAAAATGTCCCATTGAGTCCAATGGACTCCAAAAATACCGCCGGACCATGTGGTGGTGAGGGTAATTGCATTGGACAGTATCCCGGCAGATTTACCTCTGGAGTACTGCCCAACTCATAATGGTCGCCAGAGTGTTTCCCGGCCACACGGGGATATATTCATATAGTGGCACAGCCAGGGAGACAGTGCCCTTGAACGTGGCAGTAGTGACATTATTGGACAGAGGAATATGAGTGTGCTCTTACAGGGACAGGGGCATGATGCAGATGCATTGGGAAATGCTCCTGTGCATTGTCGATGGTCTGGCGTCTACTGGATGTTCTCATGTGTCACCCTATATAACGAAATCTAAAATGTTATAGCATTTTGTTCAAAAACACATTTTTAACCAAAGCTTTTTAAAAAGGTTCTCTGCGAAGAAAAACTCCCAAGGCCTCTCAGTTTGTTGGGGCTCCTTCACAACGTTTGGCCCCCACATTCATTGGTGGGAAATATGGACATCCTTCCAGTGAAAAGTGTCACCAGCTGCCCCGGGCCTGGTTCAGAAAATGAATCCCTGGTGGAGAGTACAATGATGATGGCTTTGCATCTTGTTATGCCCTTGTGGCGCCCCGTGGATGCCTTGACACTGTGTAACTGCTCTCTGTCGGGGGCGGAGGACCGAGGACTGCTCACCCGCCTACGAAACTTTGGGGGGAAGGAGGGGAGAAGGGAATTCCCTCAGCAGTGCTTAAAGAGGGCCGGGGCCTGCTGGGGCTGGGCCCCGGCAGTCTCCAAAAAGTGGGACTGAGCCGGGGCCCTGCCGGGGCCCCCGTCCTACCGCAGCATTAGCAGGATGCATTATCCCGTTGCGGCTGCGGCCGCGACGGGAGATGCGCCTGCAATGAAGTCAGGCAAGCTGACAGAAGTGGCAGCCAGCCACAGTGAAAGGTAGAAATATGTTAGATATTTCTATGTTTAGAAAAGATGGCTTGCATAGTACACAAACCATAGTAAGGTACGCACACAAATATATAACATTTATATATATTTGTGTGCATACCCTACGATTTGCGTACTTTTTAGGCCACGCCCCCAAACGAGCCCCCGCCCTCGATTTCTTTCCCCACTTAAAGGCCTGTCCCTCAGGGTCCCCGAATGGCAATATTGTATCGATTTCCTGTGACCACCGGCAGCGGGGTTCTCTGCAGGGTCCCGGCAGCCGCAGACTGAGGAGGCATACCGGCACGTGCCCAGTCCATAAACAGGGGCCTGTTGCACGATGATGTCATCACAGTGTCACGCGCGCGTCACTGGAGAGGAAGGCAGATAACTGCTCATCCCTGGGGTCCTCTCAACCCCAGAAGTTCGCCGTGTCCTAGAGGCTGGAGGCTGGGCGAGGAACTACACACGGAGCAGCTCATGCCTAGGCCCACATCTGAAATGCCCGTCCTCTCTCTTTAATATGAACTTGCTTCCCCTGGCTCCCGTCCCAGGCCATCCCCCTTCCAGGCAATTTCTCCCCAGAAGCCTTCTACCTTCTCCTTCACCTCTCTCGGACTTTCCACCTCTGTTACCCCCCCCCCCCTATTGTCACTCCTCTCTCGTTTTACTTTCCCCTCCCCTTTCCGTAACCTCTGCCCTTTTTTACTCTCCTGTTCCTTCCTTGGCCCCACTTTCACAAGTCAATCCCCTTCCCACACACTCGCCATTCCCCTTTCTGTCTCTTATTCCATGTTCTTTCCTTCGCATTCTCCCTTGTATTTCCCTCCCTTCTCGGCACCCCTATCTGATGCCTAACCTCTCCCCCAACCTCCCTCGGATGCTCTCCCATCATTGACCCACATCCTCCCCTCTGCTGATGAGTCCTATTCTGGGTGCCTCGAACAATGATGATAGGTTGCTCGCCTTCAGACGCAGGCATCAGGAGAGTGTCTAATGAAAAGCCGAATGCAGAGGAGCCTTGCTTATTATCAGCCTAGTTAATAATGGCCCCGGCGAGACCATTCTCAATAAACCACGGTCCGCACAGTTCTTCCGCCTGACACAGCAGAGCTAGCCTTTAGGCAACAGCCCTCAGGAAGCAGAGCCATCTCTCCGGATGTACCGGGATGGTTGGATCTAAGACCCCTGGACCACCCCCTAAACTCAGGCAACTGAACATCCTCTTAAGGGACACTGGCCTCAGTGGCCCAGGCCACACTAGCAGAGCTATCACCCGGGCTACATAGAAGCAGTGGCGACGTCAGGAATCAAATTTAGGAGGGGGCCAAAGACAAAAGTGGGGGGGGCACAGACAAAAGTGGAGGGGGGGCGCCTATGTAAGGTAATGTGTGACATCACAAGCACTCCTGCAGGGAGGCTTTTGTGCACACCAACTACCCACACCCCACTGCACCCCCCTCATCAGAATGCAGGCACGAAACCATGCAGTGACTAATGGCCCCTCAGTAGCAGTTTTGTGCGCTCCATTCTGGTGGGAGGGGCTGCAAGCTGCTCTGCACACTATGGAGGTCGCTGTGCAGAAGCCGGGCAGGAACACCTGAGAAGTGTCTCGTGCTCATGTTCATACCGATGCCAGAATGCATACCAAGATCACTGCTAGCTTCGTGACAAAAGGAGAGTATTTGCCGTGTGATATGCAGACATTTGCCTAAGTGAGTGTAACAAATAACACCGCAAACAGAGAACATGGTCACTGCTCGCCTTAGGTGACGGTGTGGGGGGGGTCAGGATTTCAGAGGGGGGCTAGTGGTGTCCCCCAGGGTCCCCCCTTAATGATGCCACTGCATAGAAGCCTCAGACAGCAGCGCTATCTGTTCCCTTTGTAAGGCAGTTCTCATAACTTCATGCCCCGTGTGAGATGGAGTCGCTGCCAAGGATGGCCATGTTTATGTTATGTTATTTTGATGTATAACGCGCACCGGTGCCATTGTCATGGTCTCCAGGCGCTCTGGGAGTTGCGGACCAGCAGGGAGTCGCGACCATGAACCGTTCTGGGGCGAATATGTCTTGTCACTTTGAGTCAAACGCATTTCATCCAGAACCCGCCCTTAATTACGATTATGTGTTAAGTTAATGATTATGCAATTGTGTATTTGTGGTGTGCAATCTTTTAAAATAAATCACCCAGGAAACGCCACCCAGAGAAGACCACGACGTGACAGGAAGAGGGACGTGGAGGGTTGGCGCATCACGCACTGGGACCGGAACAAGGAACCCTTGGAGCGGGTACGTGGATTTTCATAGCCAGTGAACCCAAGAGGTTGTTGTCAGGCCCCCTCCTCCCCTAAGTACCACATGAAGCATTGTGTAAGAGTTGGCAATAAGGGGGGCGTGGCTAACTGCCATGTAGAGCGGACGTGTCTCCTGTGAGCTCCGCGCCGATGTGCCATCATAAGCTGTTTTTCATGCATTTTTGCTAGCTTTTAAACGTCGCAACCTGCACCATTTGCCGCCGGATCCCATCCGCAATCGTTTGACCCGTCTCTCAGACGGCTGGGGACAACCAACGCCGTCATACGCTGAGAGAGCAGTGCCGGAGCAGAGAACAAAAATGGCGGCTCCCGCGTCCTGAGTATCGAGGGACCGGAGCGTGCCTGCACCGCAGTGGACGTCGCCCACTGGAGCGCATAGGGGAGCCGGAGCGCATAGGGGAGCCGGGGCAGCCAGCCTGTGCCGGGGTCGAAGAAGAGGAGTGGAACAACTGTGCTCGCAGACGGAGCGGGCCGGCCCCTGGGCCTTCATCCAGCAGCGTCCTGCCCGTGGAGCGCTGCGGACCCCCGCGGAGCCCAGTGGAGCCCTGACAAGACCAGCGGCCGGCCGGTGCCGCGAAGGTAAGCGGAGCGGGGGGTAACCAGCCTCAACTCGTGCTTCGGGAGCAGAGCGATAGAGGACCCGCGGTCACATAGTGCTCTGTCCCCCTAGCCTCCCCGAGTTGCTGGGACCTCGGCCCCCCCGTCAACGTGAATCTACATTAGGGAGAGCCACAGGAGTGGATCCCAGTAGTACCCCGTCGCCTGGAACCGCCTTGCGCCCTGCAGTCGACACCGAGGGCGGCCCAAGCCCAGCGCACTGTGCACCCATAAGAACTGGTGAGCCCACGGGCGGCCATAGCTGACCCGCCGCCCAACATCGACTACACCCACAGGACGGGTGTGGGCACTGCGCAACTCCCTGACCCACCACCTGCCACCTCGGATGTACAGAGCCCCACCTTGGCGCCCAGAAATCACCGCCTAAAGGCCCCACTGCTCACTCACCACGGAAAGGGGGTGCCCAACAATTGTAATATGGCGAGGGATCGGAGCACAACCACCTTCGAGCAGCCTGCGTATTACCCCTTCCTTGACACCTGGGACGGGAGCTGTCTCCCGCCTCACTGGGCCGAAGCTTCTCCCCCCTCTACGGCGACCCCTGCTTGGGACACCGGAGCAGCCTCACACCTTCACCTCGGCCCCGGGCGGTATGGCCGTGTGGGCCCTGCAGCAACAGTGAGAAGCACCCCTCCGTGACTGCGACTAGCGGCCTACCATCTGCGCCCCCGGCGCCCTTGGAGCGAGTGGACTGTGTGCTCACAAGATGGCTGGTAAAAACGGCAGGGCCAAGCAGCGACAGACCACCATGGACACTTACGCAGCCAGCGAATTTCCGAACTTTGAGAGCTCGAACAGAGCGACCACAGACGTTCAATCTGACCCTACGGCAACGACGACACCCGAACCCAGTAATACCCAGCTCCTCAAGGCCATCAGACTACTCCAAACAACGATGGAACATAAAATCAATGCCGTTGCCATAGACCTGGGCCTCCTGCGCCAGGATGTCCGCTCCTAAGCTGGCAGGACTGAGCTGCTCGAAACACAAGTCAAAGAAAATACTGAATCCAAAATGTACCTCCTCCGAGACGTCGACGAGCTCCAACAAAGGGTCAAGAACTTGGAAGATAGGTCAGAGGAAGCGGAGGGAAGAGCCCAGCGTACTAATATTCGTCTCCTCGGACTGCCGGAGGGTTCTGAGGGCTCCGACCCCACTAACTATGTAGAGAACCTCCTGCTACAGGAGGTGGGAGCTGGTAAACTCTCCCAAGGCTTCACCATTGAAAGGGCCCACAGATCCTTCGCTAAGAAACCTCCGCCGGGCGCCCCACCCAGGCCGGTGATGGCAAAAGTTCTTTACTACAAGGACCGAGAGGTAATCCTGGCCTTTTCCCGAGCAGGTGGTCAAATCAAACGGGACTCCGCCACAATCGCTATTTACCCTGATTATACCTTCCAGGTTCAAATGAACAGAGCCCAGTTTATACACACGAAGGCCAGATTGAAGGCAGCTGGGTTGCGTTATATGCTCCTGTACCCTTCGAGACTTAAAGTGCTGCACAACAATAGGGCACACCTGTTCGATACTCCGGCACAGGCCAGAGACTGGATGGACGGACTGCAAATACCTGATGTCGAGGAAAGAAAGCGGAAACCGAGATAACGTTTCTCCCGCCATCTTGATAGGAATCATGCAGCCTCTACCCACCGCCGGCGGGCGAATTGAGCCTCCACACAGCTGAGCAGATCCTTACAAGGAGACACTGGAGTCAAGTTTCACTCCACCCCCTGGAAAATTTCTTCCCCCTTTTTTTGGGTGTACATACCCACCCGTAGGGCACCTGGAGACCTATGCACGGTCCTACGGAGCAGAAACGGGATTGTCATAACGAGGGTGACCTCGCTGGGTAAGTTCTGTGTTTGGGTTGTTTACAGTTAAGGGGGGGTGGGAAACAGGGAGTTATTACTACAGTTGGGAACTACAAACGGAATTTACCAAGACCACGGAAGCCCTCGATATGCATTGCTGCACTAACTAGATCCCGAGTCCTGCTGGTCACACATGTCCATCTACGTAACACCTATGGCTGACACAGTAAAGACAGTTACTTGGAACGTCAGAGGCCTGAACAGCTTCGTCAAACAACGACGCGTCCAATCCTACTTGAAGAGATGCAGGGTCGGAATCGCCATGCTCCAAGAGACTCACCTAAATGCCAAAAAGCTAGATGCCCTGGCCAAAACCTGGCGTGGCACCCTAGTGGGGTCTGCTTACTCCTTCTATGCCAGAGGGGTCTTGATCTGGATTGCCCCCACAGTCCCCTTCAGGCTTAATACTACTAAATCGGACAACGAGGGGAGGATGGTCGTGGTTTGTGGCTCTATCGAGGGCAAAGAGCTAGGCCTGGTTAGTACTTACGCACCCAACCACGACACAACTGTCTTCTTCCACTCCCTCTACACACGGCTCACCCTATATATGGACAGAATTATGATATGGGGAGGCGACCATAACTGCACCCTTAACCCTCTACTGGATAGATCCGACAAACACAAACGCCCCCCCCCCCGGCCAAAATACTCTCCAATCTAGTCCAACAATTACAACTCAGTGATATTTGGAGGGACCAGCACCTGGAGCAACGTGAGTACTCCTTCTACTCCCCACCACATGCCGTGCATACCAGGCTAGATTATATTTTTCTCAGCCAGATACAACAGTCTGCATTCGTTGACGCGCACTATTTGCCGAGGGTGCTGTCCGATCACTCTCCCCTGTTGGTCACCTGGGAGGTGTTCCCGCCAAGACTCCCCATTCCCACTTGGAGATTGAGAGCTGAAGCCCTACTTGATACAGCATTCAGAGAGCGCATAAGATACGGTACTGAAGAATATTGGCAGAACAACCTACAAAGCGTTAAAAACATAAGCACCGCCTGGGAGGCATATAAAGTGGTCATGAGGGGTGAGATGATCGCAGCAGTTGGGGGTGCCCAGAGATCCATCACAACCCTGTTGGAACGAGCCGAGAGAGACCTGTGTGCCCTCAAGGGCAGGGCTGACCCATCCCCTGATCATTTACTTAAAATTACTGAACTTAGACAAACCTGCCTAAAGCACTGGGAAGTCCTAGGTAAACTAAGCTACGCCAAACACACGGAAAGAGTCCATGCCCTGGGGGACAAACGCGGGAAACTCTTAGCTTGGCTCTACAAAAGAGAAACCCCCAGGCCACCCATTTGCCACATACTCACACCAGACGGCACTGCCGTGCATACCCAACAGGAAATTAATTTGGTTTCTCTAACTTCTATCGCAACTTGTACTCCGAGACCCTCCCCCTTCTGACACAGGGATCAAAGAAGCCCTCGACGTCATCAACTTGCCCAAACTAGACTCGCATATGGCTGAGACCCTTGACGAGCCCATCACTTCCGACGAGGTCAAGGTGGCAATTAGATCGCTACCAGTGGGGAAAACCCCGGGCTCGGATGGCCTCCCCGGGGAGTTCTATAAAACCTATGATGAAACACTCGCCCCTATATTAGCTCAGGTCTATAATGAGGCATTCGAATGTGGCGCCCTCCCGGATTCCCTGAGCGAGGCCATGATAATACCCCTACTCAAACCAAGGAAGGGCGGGGCAGATTCTGGCTCATACAGGCCCCTCTCTATGCTAAACGTAGACTGCAAGATCCTCACAGCACTGCTCGCTAACAGACCTCGCAGAGTGATCCCACTGTTGATTCACCAAGACCAAACCGGATATGTCCCCGGACGATCCATCACTGAGAACCTGCGTAGGTTACATCACGTCATTTATAGTGCCGAGGGAAGACCACAGAATCTTGCAGTGGCGTCACTGGACGCCACCAAAGCTTTTGATTCCATGAGGTGGGAATGGCTATATGCTACCATGGCAAAGATGGGAATAGGCCCCGTATTTCTGAAATGGAAGCAGCTGGTTTATGTTAACCCCACTGCAAGGGTGCGAACCAATAGAACCTTTTCCTTTGCCCTCTGTCCCCCATGTTGTACATTATTGCCGCTGAGCCTGTAGCAGCCTACCTGAGACAGGAATATGGAAATGGGGGCATTGAAATAGATGGAACGACTCACCTCGTCTCTATGTATGCTGATGACACCCTCTTGTACTTACAGGACCCTGAACACCTCCTACCCTACATACTTGAAACCCTGGACAGCTTTCACAAGCACACCGGGATCCAGATTAATAAGAGTAAATCTTGCCTCTACCCCCTAGCCGCACTACACAGTGAAGATTATGGATCCCTCCCTCCCCTAGACCTCGAATGGCAGGCGACATCATTCAAATATTTGGGGTTAACTATACATCGAAAACCCCGGCACGGAACATATTCTTAACACCGTAAGGGCCAAAGACTCCCTTTTAAAATCCATGGAGTTTTGGGGGCGGCTCCCGCTTTCGTTGGGCCTCCTTAAGATGGTCACCCTACCCCGCCTATTGCATAACTTCACTAACATTCCCTTCTACACCCCCCCCGTGTTCTTTAAAGACCTCAACAAACTCTGTAGGGGCTTCCTCTGGCAGGGAGGCAGGTACAGGGTGGCATTGGAAACTCTCCAGAGACCTTACGAGAGGGGTGGGCTGAAGATTCCCAATTTCGAACTCTACTTCCTTGCTAGCCAGTTAATACACATTGTGCGGTGGATGGCCGATGAAAGCACAATGATAATGATTTGCTGTGGACCAGAAAGAGTGCCCTCGAACATTGCCCTTACCTTGTTAAATTGGGGATCCGACTCTGGAAAAGGGCCTGCAAGCTAGTCGGGTCCGAGGATCCGTACTCCCCACAGATCCCCATTGCAGCACTCGTGTCCAATCATTCCTGGGGGCAACTCGAGACTCGTACACAATGGGAGCCCTTTGGGGTGGCCACACTGGGGGACCTGATCCAAGAACAGGCGGTTTTGGCCTTCCCGGATCTCTGCGATGGCAAGGGCCTCTCAGCCGGGCAATTTCTGTTGCACAGAGCGGTCATACAAGCCTTAAATAGCAGATTGCCGGTCGCTATCGACCAGACTGATGAAAACGAATGCATCGAAACAATACTGAACGCTGCTGAGGGGGGCCACAAAACCTCACGTATCTATGAGGCCTTACTATGGGGCTCCACCAAAGATGACCTCAAATGCCGGGACAAATGGGAGACTGAATTAAACCTTGTTTTTGAAGATAAAGCCTGGGGTGATATAACCCACTACCACAAAAATAATCTCCCGAAATGCCCGCTTACAGCTCATCCAACTGTATATTATGAACAGAGCGTACCTCACCCCGGAAGCTATATCAAGGTTTACCGGCGCAGGCATCCAATCATGGCCCAAATGCAGTGAGCCCAAGGTTGGTATAACCCACATGTTCTGGGGATGCCCAGTGATTAGAGAGTTCTGGACACAAGTGAAGGAAAGAGTGGCTGGTGCAGACATTGACATCGAAGTGGATGAACCCTCGGCATGTATCCTGGGCAGGTATAGGCGCAGCAGGAAGAATAAATCGCTCAATAAGCTTAGAGACCTAATATATATAACGGCCAAAAGGCGCATAGCCATGGGGTGGAAAAGCCCCAGAGGCCCGCTTATGCCCCTGTGGTGGGGAGATCTTGCGAAGTGGATCACAGCCGAAACCGCGGCATTGGGAGACAGCGATCCAAGTACAGAGACTTGATTCAAGCGAGGGGCTACACCGTTGGGTGACCTTAACAGTACCCCTGCTCCATCCAGAGTCGCTGGAGGGTGAGACAATCGGGGAAGGCGACCCGGGCATGGACTCATGATGAACAAAGGACTAACTGTGGTCTTGGAAGGGGAGGGGAGGGATGGGCGGGGGGGAGTTAGGGACTTTACTTTTTGATATGCCTGACCTATCGCCACTGATGCCAGTTTTGTTATCTTATTTTATGAAACTAAAAAAATATATTAAAAAAAAAAGTGTTGGCAATAAAAGGCTGTGGGTATTTTATTGCAAATTACGTAATAATACACAAAACAATCATAATCATAGTAACAATACATAATATATACTTTTGGGCACGAGGTCCAGATGTTGCGCCCTCTGGCTCGTGCCACCACACCTGGAAGGGTTGCCAGCCTTCCAGGTTCCCCCCAAAGGTTGCTAATGACATCCTCTAGCCCACAGACTGTCAATAATTTCTCTCTTAAAAAATGATCCATTCCTTTTTCGGAGAGGTGAGTCCTGTCCTTGTGAAAAAGTTCCGGATTTGCTAAGGATATTGCGCTATGCATGATAAAGTGAAACCCTCTGCTTCTGCAGAATTTTTCAACCCCTCTGTTAAATTTCTTCCTGGCTATATCAATGACTTTATGAGAATTTGCCCCAGCCCATGTTTTTCTGGGGAGGATTGCAAATAAAAAATGTCTGTATCTTTCCAGTTGTGGGATATGCCTGCTAGAGAGGAGCATGTGTCAGTCAATAATTGTTTTCTCCCCATTGTGACTAAATTGTTGCCCCCCAGATGTATAATCAAAAACTCCCTGCGGGTCCCTGTAAGCCACAAGGTCCGCCAGCCTGTCATGAATGTCTGGTCATGTTATGATGGCCCCCTGTAACTCCACCATGAAGTGATGGTGTTTTTGAACGGTGTTCCATCATTTGTTTCCTCTGACCATCTCCCTGTCCTGAACAAGAAGGAATGCCTTAAAATCCAGGGTGACTTGAGGGCGGCGTCACAATCTGTTTGTGAAGATTTTTCTTCAAAATTAGCTCCGGCCTTATGTACCGGTTGTAACATTCAGACTACTATCCGCCTATAGTTTTTACTTGTTGGGCCCCTAGCCCTCTCTGCCAGGCTGTTGTCGCTGTGCCTATTCTGAAAGAGTGGGTTCCAAATTCTTTTGGGTCCCATCCAGCTTTTGCTATGACTTTCATCAGTACTGCCTTAAATTGGAATTGGCTAAGGGCGGATGCGTCCTTATGTATCAAAAACCTGCCCTCCACTAGTGGGTACTGTGCATTGTATTTGTTGGTAGTGCACACAGGCAATTGTTGGCATCATCCATACAGTATATATTTATCTCCCTCTTGCATCCGGTCTTGAATTTTTGGATTTCAATGACTATGCTGTCTGTCCTTACCCTTATGTCCATCATTCCTAAGCCATCGCTGGCTTTGGTGCTTGATGCTATAAGCTCGCTCACCCTGAAAGCTCCAAAATATGCTAAAGCAAAAGCCGTTCCAAATAGTAATGCTTGGTATGGGTGTGAGCATATCTCTTCCAACAAACCTGACAGGACTGTTAACTTCTGAAAGTCTAACGGTCGCCTCTTATCTTTATGTGGGACCTCTACTTTTCCCCACCCTTTTAGGGCATATGAAATGAATGCACTTCAGGTTGGGTCTGACCCTCTTGTATTTTGGCAAAATAGGCCACCGCTGTTAGGTGCCTTTTGGGCCATTCTTTTTTCACTCCCTGTTTGTAAGCCCAAATTAAAAATGTGTTGATATCCTTTGTTGTCACCAACTCAACATGTGCTAAACCTGTAACATTTAGTTCCATTTTCAGACACTTACTATATTGTGTTGTGGTTTTGCTTGCCAGTGCTTTCTAGGACAGGTCTAAAAGCAGTCCTATTTCAGGGTCTGGGTTTTTCGTTGGCAGAGTCCATCTGCATTCACCCATGTTTAAGGTGTTTGATGTTGATGGCAGTGCATCCCAGCCCCGGCCATTGGATGTTGGCGTTGATGCAGCATCTATATGTTTGTCAGAATATCCCAGCAGTCCCCTGGAATATTTGTCCTATCTTTGAGGGCATTTGGGAGCATTTGACGGAATCAGGTCCCCTGAAAATGAGATAATGCATCTGCAATGTTATTATCTGCTCCTGCAATGTGTCTCGCACTTACCATGATGTTTTCAGCTGATGTGATCTTGGTTATAGCTCTTAAAATTCTTAACACTTGCTGACAGTTGGAGGTTCTTCTATTAATAATCCCCACCACTGCCAAGTTGTCTGACCAAGCGGTTAGTTCTGTGTTTGCCAACTGCGTGCCCTAGATGTGTATTGCTAGGCAGATTGGTATGATTTTAAGAAGTGTGATGTTTCTGGTCCAGCCTGCCATATGCCATGTGTCTGGCCATCCTCCAGCGAACCAGGCTGTTCCCAGAATGGCTGCAAAACCTTTGCTCCCAGCTTCATCGATGAATAGCATTCTTGTATCGCTTGTGGTAAATGGCATACACAATAATGTTGTGCCGTTGACATTTTTGAGAAAATCTTCCCATACTAGTAAGTCTTTTTTAACTTCCTCTCCTAACCTAATATGCAAGTGTGGTTTATTGGAGCCTCTTGCCCTCAGCTCGAGGCTTCTTGCAAATGCTTTGCCCTCTGGTATTACCCTGGCAGCATAATTTAGACTCCCTGCCAAAGATTGCATTTCTCTCACTGTGCCTTGTCCCTATTTTACTCAGCTCCCTGATTTTTTCTGGTAATTCCTCTACTTTTGTAGGGGGTATCCTGCAAAGCCCAGCCCTGGAATCTATCTCTGTTCCTAGGAAAATTATGCTGGTCGCTGGTTTAGTTGTTTTTTCCTCAGCTAATGGTATACCCCATTGTGCTGACATTTCTATCATTACTGATAAGGCGTTCTGGCATTCCCTCTTCCCGGGTTGCCCTATTACCATGAAGTCATCTAGGTAGTGTACTACCTGTGCCCCTGGTAATTGTTTTACAAAAGCCCATTGCAATAATGTACTAAATTGTTCAAATAGGGTGCTTGCGCACCCCATGGGTAGGCATCTGTCTACATAAAACTTCCCTTCAAAAGTGAAACCTAGTCATGGTTGTTATTTGGGATGTACTGGCAAGAATCTGAAAGCTGACTCGATGTCCAGCTTGACCATTAGAGCCCCTTTCCCGCATTTCTTGGCGAGTCTGAGAGCTTCTTGGAAATGGGGGTAAGTCACTTCAGTTTCCGTGTCTGGGACTCCATCATTTACAGACTGTCCCTCTGGGTATGATAGATGTATCATTCTAATTTTCCCTGGTTCTTTCTTGGGTACCAGTCCCAGTGGGGAGCATATGAATTCTTCACAAGGCATTTGCTCCCATGGCCGCCCAATTCTGTCCAATTTTATTTCTTTCTCAATCTTTCCCTCACAATCTTGGGGTTTTCCCCTGCTGATTTTAGGTGTTTTGGTTTTTTTTTGAGGACCCTTTGCCTTAAAGGGAACATAGAAACCTTCTTTGAAACCCCTCTCAATTATTTGACGGATGTTTTTGTCTGGGTATGCAGCAAGATCTGACTCAAAATCCTTTACTTTGATTGGGGATTTTCCTGGTCTCCGTGTGTTTTTGTCCTCTATTTACTGATCCCCCTGTTTTGTAGGCGGGTGCACCCGCTGCTGTGGTGCCCACCCCCACATTTTATACAGTTGTGCATGTATGTGCACTCTTTGCCCGAAGCACAGTGCCCTTTCTCAAAATTCCAACAGGCAGTGCTATTCTTGCTGGTGTTTTGGCTTTTATTACTGTACTGACTGTGGGTAGTAGCCTTAGCCATCCATGGCTGTTTCTTCCGAAACGGCTGTTCCCTTTTAGTTTGCTTACATGATTCTGTGCTTTTATTGTAGCTAGCACGTGCTGTCTTATTTTGTGACTGGGTCTTTTCCCCACTCCCTGGTGGCTTCGCCTTCATTACATATAAATCATTTTGGACCGCATTCCATTCTATCTCAGGCCGCTCTGACATTGCCCTCCTAAACCTTTCATCATATGCGAGCCAGCTGTCTCCCCCATAAGCCTCTTTGACCTCTCTGATTTTATGTATGCAACCCAATAATTTTGCCCCATCTTCAGGTGTTTTCTCTAGTATTATTGTCGCAAGAATAGTAAATGCCTTTAACCAATTGTCCCAATTGTGTTCTACCTGTGCTTTCCTTGCTATAATTTTCTCCACCTTTTTGGGGTTTTTAAAGGCATCAATTTCCCTTTGTTGTGCTTCTAAAAGCGAAAATATTTCCATGTACCCTTTTTTCCAGACTGTTTCTTTTACTATTTGTTCAGAGTTCCAGGCCAGTGACCTCTTGTATCTGTTCAAAATCCTGCTTTCTAGTGTTTTCAACCTTTCCATTAATTGTGCACTTGTGACCATTGTGTCCTCTTTCTGATTAGTTGCCGTTGTGCCATTTGCGTCTACCTCCTCTGTCCTTGTGGGCGCCCCTTCTACTGTTATTACTGATAGCGGGGTGGCCGTGGTGCTGGGTCCCGCTGGGGCCATCTGACCCTGAGTGGGGTTGGGACCTGTCCATGCTTTAAGCGGACCTTCTCCCCCACCCACCTGTTCCACTATTGGCTCTGCTACTACAGTATGTTGCTGTTTTTCCCCTAATTCAGACATCATTTGTTCTAAACTGTCAAATGTTGCATTTACCACACATTCTTGATGGACGAAGTATTTGTTTGCAAAGTCATCTAACATTTTAGACATAAATGCTTTCTTTTCATCTTTCGTCTTCTTTTCCTTCCTGGGTCTTGGTGTGGTCTGCTTTTCTGATCCACTTGGTTCCAGGTTTTCTTTGGATTTCTTTGTTGTTTGTGTAATTTCTTCCATTTCTGTGATGTCTTCTTCCTCATCATCTGATTTTTCGCTTAGCCACTTCCTGACCCATGGCCAGCCGTGTATAAGCTCTACCTCACCAGCCCACTGCATGAGCTTTGTTCTCTTCTTGCCTTTTTCTCCTTTTGCTGCATGTTGCTTTCTTTTAATAGCTAATTTTTAGAATAAAAACTCTTCTTCCGACCCTGTTGTTTCAGTAAATGTCCAAAACCTGGTCTGCGGTACTAGAACAACCTTTTGTTTTTCCACCACTGCTGTTTTCCACTTGCCGTTGTCTCTCCTGTCCCTGGTGTGCACTTCTTAATTTACAAACTTCTATGTGGCTGTAGTATCAAAAACAAATCTTTTTCTTGCTTGGTTTGTTGTTTATTGTTTGCCAGAAACGTAAAACACACTTCCCAATGCTCGCCAGGTTTTTGTGTCACTTTCCTTCTACGGTTGCTGTAGCAATCCTGCCTGGGTCCTTCTTCCATTGGCCTTGGCTCCACCCACTTTTCACTCTTTCACGGTCTTCCTCTGATTTCCTTCGCACAGTCAGTGGCGGACGTGACGTAGTGTAGGTGGACTGTTGCTTGTCTACGCTGGAGCACGTGGCGAGGGGAGCCGGGGACGCTGTCACGTGGACTGACGAGCGGTGCAGAGGCGGACTCAGGCAGGGCGGAGCGGTGTCTGGGTGGAGGGTGCTGGGCTCGGGGAGGCAGTGTGGCCTCTCTGGGCGGGTGCAGGGGGTGTGTAAGCATGGAGGAGACGGCAAGGATGTCAAAGGGGAGTGGGAAGGCTGAGGTGAGGGGGAGGGGGCGAAGAGGGGGAGGACGGCAACTGTGCAATCTTCATCTATGAAGGGGGGGAAGAAGGGGGAAGAGGTGCGGCTCCGAAGCAGGTCTGCACATAGAGATGATGGTGGGGGGCTGGACCGGAGCAGCGTTGGGTCGAGGGTCCAAGAAATGAGCGCATTGGAGGGGCAGGGGATCTCAGGGAGCGGTGTGTCTGGGGTGGTGCAGATGCAGTGTGACAGTGTGTGGAAGGTGGTGTTGAAGCCGGTAAATCTTGAGAAGACATTTCAGGGGGAGAGTCTGTTTGTGATTGCTGGGTGGGTGAAGGCGGCTGTGAGGGATGTCACTCAGGTGCTAGTGGTGTCTGGGGGCCGGTTGTTAGTGGAAGAGACAGATGCTGGTAGTAAGGCTAAAATTCTGGAGGTGCATAGTCTGGGTAAGCTTGCGGTGCGAGTGTTTGACCAGAGTGGTGTGTCGTGTAAGGGAGTGCTGTATGGAGTACCGGTGTCTGTGGAGTTGTCTGTGGTAGAGGAGCAGCTGGAGGATGTGGGGGTGGTGGGGGAATGGAGGTTGGGGAGGAGGTATGAGCATGGGAAGGTGGTGTCCACGACTGTGGTGGTGCGATTTACGAGGGCGGAGTGTCTGGAGGAGGTGGTGTTGGGATTTCAGAGGTTTCAGGTGAAAGTTTATGTGGCGTTGCCTTTGAGGTGTTATAAGTACCAACAGTTTGGACATGTGGCGGGAGTGTGCAGGAATGAGAGGCACTGTGGGAGGTGTGGTGGGGATCACGATATCAAGGAGTGCAACATGGAGACTCCGGTGAAGTGTGTGAATTGTGGGGGGGCATTCTACTGCATTTAGGGGGTGTGAGAGCCACAGGGTGGCGAGAGAGGTGGTACAGGTGTGGGGGCGGCGGAAGGTTTGACTTATGCGGAGGCTGTGGCAAAGGTGAAACCAGTGCGGGTGGTGAGTGAGGTGTGTGGGAGTGAGCCGGTGGTGGGTGAGGCTGTGGGAAAGATGAATGTGGTGGGGACAGTGAAAGGCGTGGATGTGGTGCTTCTCCCTAAAACTGAGTTTATGTGCTTTGTGGTGAGTGTGCTGGAACTGGCTCAGGGGAATTTGTCTGTCAGTGTGTCGGATCTAACGAAAGGTGTGGTGGAAGCAGGGAGGAGGTTTTTGAGTGTTGTGGATGTGCTGGAAGAGGATGTGTTCAGGATGGTTGCTAAAGTGCGGAAGCAGAGTGGAGTGTCGGTTTGAGGATTTTGCAGTGAAACGTGAGGAGTTTGTTGAGGAATGGACAGGAGTTGAAAGCGGTGGTGTGTGGGGAATTAAGTGTTGATGTGGTTTGTATTCAGGAGACGTGGTTGAGGGGTGATCTGAGGTTTGTGAGTCCGGGTTTTGAGTTGTTTCGTAAGGATATGCTGGTGGGGAGAGGGGGTTGTAGCTTTGGCAGTTCGGAAGGGGTTGGTTGCGAGGGAGATTGTGGTGGATGGAGCGGTGGAGGCAATCGGGGCGGGGATTCGGATAGGGGGGTTGGGAGTATCGGTGTTGAATTATTATAATCCGTGTGAGGTGGTGGAGGTGGACGTGTTGTCTGGAGTGATTGGGAGACATGTGGGTCCTTGCGTTTTGTGTGGTGATTTCAATAGTGCCAATACGTTGTGGGGTAGTGAACGGACGGATGCGAATGGGGAACTATTGGAGGGTATGGGGGATGAGTTGTGTCTGTTTCTGCTGAACGATGGTTGGGGTAGGCGGTTGGATGTGAGGACTGGGAAGTTGTCGTGTTTGGATCTGACCTGGGTGTCTGCATCGATTGCGGGTGAATGTGAGTGGGAGGTGCGTGTGGATAGAGATATGGGAAGCGATCATTCTGGCATTTTGGTGACTGTGAGGGGTGAGGTAGGGGTCGGACCCTGGATGGTTGGGAGTCGGTTGAATTTTAGGAAGGCTAATTGGGAGCTGTATAAGGGGTTGTGTCGAGTATTGATTGTTCCTCGGGGTAGGGTTGGGGGGGTGGATGTATGGAATGAGCACCTGGTGCAGGGATTGAGAGCTGCGTCAGTGGCAGCAGTTCCGGAGATAGTGAAGGGAAGAGAAGGGAAGGTTGAGGTTCCTTGGTGGTCGGTAGAATGTACGAGGGCTGTGGCGGCACGCAAGAAGGCTAGGGCCAGGGCGGTGAGAACGGGTATGTTGGTGGATTTGGTGGCTTATAAGAAGGCTAAGGTGATGGTGCAGAGGGTGATTAGAGGGGGGAAGTGTGGATATTGGAGGAGCTATTGTGGGTCCCTGGGGAGTGATTCTGGTGTGGGTGAGGTTTGGAAGCAGTTCAAGCGGATGTCCGGGTTGATGAGGCCACAGGGTGATATGTCTGTGTTGTTGAAAGGGGTGGAGGTGGTCGGTGAGGATGGGGAGAAGGCGAATTTGTTGGGGGAGTATTTTGCGGGGGTGCACAGTTCGGGGAACTATCCGGAGGCGGTGAGGCTTGGTATGGGTGTGGTTGAGGCGGAGGTGCGTGAGTTGTTGGCGGATGTTGGGCCTTGGGAGGAGCAGTATGAGGTTCTGTTTTCCATGGTGGAGATAGATGGGGTGATTCGGAAGGGGAAGTGGTCTAGTCCAGGGGTGGATGGGGTCATGAATGTGTTTTTGGAGATGTTGCCGGTGGAATGTAAATTGGAGGTGTTGGCACTGTTCAATGAGATCTGGGTGAGTGGGGTTATGCCTGAGTTGTGGAAGAGAGCGATTGTGGTGGCAATTCTGAAGGGTGGCAAGGTCCCTATGGAGTGTAGGTCGTATAGGCCGATTGCGCTGACTGTTGTGCTGTGTAAGGTTATGGAACGGATGGTGGCTGAGCGGTTGGGGTTTTATTTGGAGTCGAATGGGTGTTTGAGTGATTTTCAGAGTGGGTTTAGGAGGAATCGGTCAGTGGCTGATCCGTTAATGAGGTTGGTGACTGGTGTGGAGGAGGCGTTGTGTGATGGGGAGTTGGTGGGGCATTCTTTTTGGATTTGGAGAAGGCATATGACATGGTGTGGAGGAGTGGGTTGTTGGTGAGATTGTTGGGGATGGGTGTGGGGGGGGATGTTTCAGTGGATTAAGGCATTTTTTGCTGATAGGCCCTTCCAGGTGAGAGTGAGGGGGGTGTTGTCTGAGGTTTGGAAGCCGCAGGGGAGTGTGATTAGTTCGATGTTGTTTAATGTGATGGTGGATGGGTTGATTCGGGCTTTGGCGGGTGTCGGGTGTGAGGTGGATTTCTTCGCGGATGATGGTGTGGTATGGGTAAGAGGGTGGAGTTTGTTGTTGTTGCAGAGTCGGCTGCAAGCTACGATTGGGGGTATGGAAGAGTGGTGTGGGAAGTGGGGCTTTTTGGTGTCTGTGGATAAATGTGTGAGTATGGTTTTTTCGAGGAGGAGGGTGCAGCAGGAGTTGGACTTGGTTTTGAAAGGTGTGAGGCTGAAGAGCGTGGAGGAGTTCCGGTATATGGGGGTGATTTTGGATAGGAAGTTGAACAGGAATTTGCAGGTGGATGGTGTGGTGGATGAGTGTAAACGTAGGTTGAATTTATTGCGGGCGGTGTCTGGGAAAGAGTGGGGTGCGTAGCAGAAGTGTTTACGAATGTTGTATAAGGGGTTGATTTTGAGTGTGTTGGATTTTGGATGTCAGGTAGCAGTGGGTTTCACGGCGAGTAAGAAGCTGCGGTTGGATAAGGTGCAGGCGAGGGCATTGTGGGTGTGTTCGGGAGTGATGAGGTCCTCTACAGTGAATGCGGTTCAGGTGCTTGTGGGGGAGATGCCGTTGGGGTTGAGGAGGGATGCATTGAATATGAGGTGGTGGGTGAAGTGTAGTGCGAAGAGTGTGGCTCACCCGGTACGTGAATGTTTGCAGTATAATTGAAGGTTTGATTATTATAGGGACCGGTGGAGGAAGAAGGGGGGCACTTTGGGGTTTCACATGTGGGAGAAGGGGGTGAAGTGGGGTGTGGGCGAGTTGTTGGCAGTGACGAGTACGGATTTGGCGAGACTACCGATGTGGATGTTGGTGTCTCCGAAGGTATTTTTAGAGATGGCGACTGTTAAGACGGATTTCTGAACTCTGTCCTGGTGGCGCAGAAGTTCAGAAGGCCAACCTAATTACTTGGAACAGGGTAACCTCTGGACGAGCCAGACCAATCAAGGTAGCGATCGCGGCGGTCAAGACTAGGTCTCAAAAGGGGTGAGGGTGACTGAAAGCCCGCAATGAGCACACAAAGCAAGAGCGCTTACAAACTACTTCAAACAGTTGTTATATCAAAAATATATACACATTTATTTTAAGGCCTTTAAAATAATGACCGTAGCGAGAAAATCACAATATCACAATATTAAGCCAACACATACCATATCAACACAATATATATACAAATACTACAGTCGTAAGCGTTATATGCACGAAATGTGTAGTCCACCTGAAAGGGAAGGAAAACAGGCAGTGCGATAATGCTTTAGACTCAGTTCGCCTTCAGAGGCACCTAACTAGATGGAAGTCCGAGCCCTGCGAAGAGTGGAGCCTTGTGCTCAAAGTACCTGCACACGCTGGTGCCAACGGGCAAAAGGAGAAGCTCTTCGGAGGAAGTCAGGCAGTTCGGGTTAGTGCACAACAGAAGAAGAACAGGTTCCGCGACTCAAGCGCAGCCTCCACAGTGAGCAGAAGCAGAGCGCGAGTACGGACAAAAGGGTGCTGTTTTTACACAGCGGGGAAAAGCAATGGGCTACTGCAGGAGGGCGACCAGATCCTAGCTATACTACTCACCGGTCCCCGATGCAAGCAGACCCAGGCTTCTCCACGTTAGTTTCAGCAGCTGGCAGGTTCAGAAGAGCCGGGAATGCCTCGTCGTCGTGTAGAGAAAAAAAGACGTCCCAATCGAAGAAACCTGCACAGTTTTGTCACCACAGCAGGGCAACGGAGCGGCCGTGTGTATCTGAGCCAAATGTACACTAATCACTTCAGACTTGGGAACGCCAAGTGTACGAAGCGTGTGAGAGTGACAAGGACTCGAAATACTACACAACCTGGCGGCGGTTACAGAGCAGGACTCCCGTGTAAGCTGGTCAGTCAACTGGATGGCCCAGAGACGCTTCCGAAGGCTTACTGGCAGGAGATGATGAAGTCGCAGAGAATAGCTGTTCCTGCTATTCCAAAGGTCGAAGCACCAGTACAGGCCTTCTGGTTCGATCAAAGGAGGAAAGGGTTTCACCGGACGACAGCAGTGCAAAGGAGGAGTCCTTCAGCGTGTCACCAGCGATTCCTCGGTCCAGCCTCTTGGTTGCAGGATACTTGGCTCCTGTATTCCTTCGTTCGTGAGAACTCAGGAGATCGACATGGTAGTGGTGTTTCCAGCCCCCTCTTATCCACGGTTCCCTTCGCGCCAAAACGGAGGGGAGCCAATGGGAGATCCGCTCATCAACACACATACCATACGTGGATCAATCACGGACCACGGTGGTCCCAGGCATTCACACCACCCTAGACTCTCTGGCACCCAGGATGTGTATTGGGACCAGACATCCCAGCCCACACCCTGGAGGCACACAAAAGACATGTAGAAGCCCGCGAAAGCAACCAGGTTTCGCGGGAAAGTACATGCCCAAATAAGGAAGGCCCCGGGTCGGCTCGACCTGGGGAAGGTGTAGGGAGCAAGACGGTCAGCGGACAGGACAAAGGAGCCTCGTGGTCTGGCCATTTTGGGAGCCAGGCCACCATTTTGGGTTAAGCGCAGAAAACGCGCTTAGAACGCCAAAAGGAGCTCAAAATACAAAGAAACGATCGCTGCCACCGTTCCCGTCCCTGAATTACTTGCACCGATCAAATACAATCCTAAACGAGTATCTAGGGCCTGTAGAAGGCTAGAGACCCAAGAGAGCTGTAACTTAGCTTACAGTGCCCTCTGGTGTCATGTTGCACTAAAGCCGCAACATGATAAAAGAAACTACGGGAAACAGCGTTCCCCGGTACTGACTGTCTTAAGGGCATGTCAGTTTCCCCATAAGAAAAGAGCGAAAGCCCAGAGGAGTGCGGCAGAAGGCTGCACTTCTCTAGCAAAGTCAAGAACAAGGTGAAAAACAACAGCAAAAAGTTTAGGGGTTGCCACATGGAAGGAAAATTACCTACAATTACGAAATCTTTCCTAACACTCGCCCCTCCCAGACTATGGACAGGGGGAACTAATCCACCCCTGGATGAGTCTCTTGTTCAGGTCGGTTAAACATTCTGGACAACCCATCAGCATTGCTATGTTGGACACCTGGCCTATGCTCAATAGTGAAGTCGAAGCCTTGTAGACTTATGGACCACCTAAGCAACTTTGGATTCTCCCCCTTCATGTTCATTAGCCACTTTAACGGCTTATGGTCAGTTTGCACAGTGAAGTGGGTCCCATAGAGGTAGGGCCTCAGCTTCCTTAGGGCCCACACAACAGAGAAACATTCTTTCTCTACCGTGGACCATCTGAGCTCTCTGTCCTTAAGCTGGCGACTAATAAAACCGATAGGGTGTTCCTTACCCTTCTCATCTACTTGTGATAGTACAGCTCCTATCCCAGTGTCAGAGGCATCCGTCTGCACGATAAAAGGTCTTTGATAATCAGGGGCCCTGAGGACAGGGGCCTGGCACAAGGAGTCTTTTAAGCCATTCAAGGCCTTCTCACACTCGTCGGTCCAAGTTACCTTCTTGGGTTTCTTCGGAGTTGTGAGGGCAGTCAGAGGGGCAGCTATGGTGCCATAGTCTGCCACAAAATTGCGGTAATACCCTGTGAGTCCTAAGAAGGCTCTCACTTGGGTTTGCGTAGTGGGGGTAGGCCAGTCTTGTACTGCTTGTACTTTACTGGGTAGAGGCTGTATCCTCCCTCCACCTACTTCATGTCCAAGGTAAACCACTGAGCCTTGTCCAATCTGGCATTTACTAGCCTTTATGGTCAGGTGTGCTTTTTGAAGAGCCTGGAGCACAATCCCGAGGTGTTTCACATGGTCTTCCCAGGTGGCACTTAAAACTGCTATATCGTCCAGATATGCAAGACAGAATTCGTCCAACCCATTCAACACATGATTCACAAGCCTCTGGAAAGTGGCAGGTGCATTCTTCAACCCGAACGGCATTACCCGGAATTGGTAAAGGCCGTCTGGAGTAGAAAATGCTGTCTTCTCCTTGGCATGCTCTGCTAAAGCTGTTTGCCAATAGCCAGCAGTGAGGTCAAACGTGCTGAGGTACTTGGAGGCACCCAAAGTATCCACCAGCTCATCTGTTCGAGGCAAGGGGTGTGCATCTGTCTTGGTGACAGCATTCAGAGCCCTGTAATCCACGCAGAACCTCAATTCAGAAGTGCCTGCCTTTGGAACCAAAACCACAGGGCTGGACCAAGGACTACTAGAGGGTTCAATCACCCCAAGGTCTAACATCGTGTTGACCTCGGTCTTAATATAAGACCGTACTTTGTCTGACATCCTGTATCCCCTACTTTTGGTAGGTACACTGTCGCCTGTGTCAATGTTATGTTTGCACCAAGGTGTCAAACCAGGCGACTGTGAAACCAGGGGGGAAAACTGCCTAAGCAAACTTTTCACCTCAGCCTGCTGATCAGAAGTCAGGTGAGGGGCCACTCGGACACCCTCAAAGGAGCTATCTGAAGGACCGCTTTGGAACAGGTCGGGGAGAGGTTCAGACTCCTCTTCCTCAACGTCTGAAGCCAGTAGCAGTGCTGCGATTTTGACTCTTGGGACGAAAGCCTTCAGCCTATTCACGTGAAACACTTTTGGAGCCTGTCCAGGCCTTCCAAGGTCCACTAAATAGTTAACCTCACCCAGGGGCTCCACCACTGTGTAAGGGCCTGACCATTTGTCCTGTAAAGCTCGAGGCCTTATGGGATTCATGATCAGGACTTGCTGGCCAGGTGTAAAGTTGATGAGGGAAGCTTTCTGGTCGTACCAATGTTTCACCAGCGCTTGTCCTGCCTTCACTTTATCACTAGCCAAGCCCATCAGAAGTACCATCCGTTTTCTGAGCCCTAGCACATAATCAACTACGTTGGTAGTAACAGGGGGAGTGGGCATCTCCCATCCCTCTTTGACGATGGCTAAGGGTCCCCGTACGGGATGACCGAACAGAAGTTCGAAGGGGCTGAAGCCAACACCCTCCTGTGGTACCTATCGGTAGGAAAACAGTAAGCATGGTAAAAGAAGATCCCATTTTCTTCTCTGAGGCTCCTCCAGAGCCCCAATCATGCTCTTTAACGTTCTGTTGAAACGTTCCACCAGACCATTGGTCTGGGGTGGTATGCAGAAGAGAACTTGTAGGTGACCCCACATTCTTTCCACATAGCCTGCATATACTTCGACATAAAGTTGCTGCCACGATCCGACACAACTTCTTTAGGGAAGCCAACCCTAGTAAATACGCCGAGTAAAGCTTTTGCAACTGACTTGGCAGTTACAGTTTTCAATGGGATGGCCTCAGGATACCTGGTTGCATGGTCGACCAGCACCAGGATAAACCTATTGCCTGAGGATGTTTGCGGGTCAAGGGGACCAACGATGTCGATCCCTACCCTTTCAAATGGTACCTCCACAACTGGGAGCGGTACCAACGGAGCTTGGATTGTCGTGCCAACCTTACCAGACAACTGGCAGGAGGCACAACTCCTGCAGTGACTTTCTACTTGCACCCCAATCTTGGGCCAGTAGAAGTGCATGGATAACCTTTGCTTGGTCCTCTTCATACCAAGGTGACCAGCAAGGGGAACTTCATGCGCCAACTGCAGGAGGAAGGGCCTAACAGCAAGGGGAACCACCAACCTCCTATGGTCTCCTTCTGTAGACTCTGTGGGCTCGCTATACAGGAGTCCACCTTCCCAATAAATCCTATGCGTCCCAGGAGGTTCACCCTCAAGCTGGGAGCAGGCCTGTCTCCTTAGGCCTTCCAGAGATGGGCACTCACGTTGGCCTTTACTGAATTCGTCCCTATCAGGACCTCCTTCAACTAACAAGTCTTTTAGTTCAGGATGATCGTTGGGGTCGAATACTTCAGGCATCGTCACCTCCTCGTCAGGCCCGGGCGATTGACCAACTTCCTCCACCGCAGTGGTAGGCGAGCTCGGGGGAATATTCTCTTTCCCTCGTCGTGACTTGTCGACTCCTTTCGCCTTGGGTGTCCCCTTTGGCTGGGGCGGCGTATTGGACTTGGCCAATGCTGCCCGTGCTTGAGACCGTGTGTAGGGTCTTTCGGCAGTGTCTCCTACGAGCCCTAAAGCTCTGAGATCATTACCTAACAAGACCTTTCCCGGGACGTTTCTCTGAATGCTCACTGGAATCCTGACTGCTGTACCATTTAAAGTAAGATTTACAGGTATTACGGGAAACATACAGAGGGGGCCGTCAGCCAACTTAGTGGGCATCAGAGTAGCTCTGGCAACTTCCTCTGAGTCTACCAAGGTAGAATCCACTACAGTGCGACTGCACCCACTATCCCTAAGAGCTGGAGTATCCACTCCATTGATCAGCACACTGTCTTTAAAGTAGTGCTTGGTATTATCCGGAATCCTAGCATAAGCCTCTGCGACTTTAGGCCCCCAGAAACCCAGGGAAACTAAAACTACCTCAGCCTCTATCCCGCTGGGAAATGAGTCTGAGGAGAAGGATGCTCCTGTAATCTCTTCTTCCTCGTAGGAAGAGAAGGCCAGATTAGCGGAGTGGACCCCCAAAGGTCTAACCTTACAACGGGGATCCCCCTTCATATGGTCAGTTGCTCCACAAGCAAAACAAGATCCATTGGGTCTGTTTACATAGGGAGGCTTATTGTAACCAGAGTTCTGTTTCGGAGGCGGACCTCCACTACCCTGTGAGTTCTCTTGTGTCCTACCCTTATTTTTCTTTTTGTGGCCCTTATGGGAAGACGATTTAGCAGATTCTCCACCCTCCATATCTTTGGACTTTTTCCCTTCCTCCTGCTTACCAGGATGAGTTTTGTCCTTATGGGACACTCGATGTGACACCCATAAGTCTGCTGCAATGGCCAGCTTCTTAGGATCTATCTCCTTCGAATCAGCCAAATGCTGCTTAAGCCCCGGGGAAGAAGAAGCAAAAATGTGTTCCAGCATGACAAGATTTATCATGCCTTCGAAGGTAGAAACCTTATAACCTTCGATCCAGCCAGTTAAGTTTTTCAAGGATTCAGTGACATAAGATACCCAAGTACCACATTCCTTTTTCTTATACTCTCTGAAACGTTTCAAATATTGGGCCGGAGTCTTCCCAAACTTTAAAATGAGAGTTTGCTTTAACATTGCAAAATCAGCTCGCTCAGCCTTCGACATTTCCATAATGGCACTACAGCCAGAATGGGGCAGTCTGCTGAGTAACCAGGCAATCTTATCAGCATTGTCAACTTGTTGAACTTCGCATGCATACTCAAACGCATTCAGCCAGTCCATAATGTCATTCCTTTCTTCATACACACTGAGCAGATCTTTCGGAAACCGTGGATGAGAGGAGGCCCCAGACCCATGTCCAGGACCCTTGGACCCATTTGCAACCTGAAGCTTGGCCAGTTCCAACTGGTGATCCCTGTCTTTTTGTTTTTCTGCCTGTTCGATTTTTAGTTTGGCTATGCTGAATTCAAGCTCCTGCTGCCTAAACCGCAGCTCTTGCTTCATGAATTCAAGCATAGCCTCCCCATCAGCACTGGCAGAGGAAACATTAGACATCACATCCTCCCTGTCCTCGTGGTCGCGATGGATCAGTGCAGCGGCAGAACTGTCGGTTCTACCAGTGAGAGCAGCCCCACCACCTTCTGCACTGTCCTCAGAAGTTATAGCGTCAAGCTGCGCTTCTTGCCACGCCACGATTCTTTGGATCATTTCCAATTTCGTGCCTTGAGAGGAAACACCTCTCTCCGCACACATCTTCTTCAATGTTTCTGATTTGGAAGCATTTAAAGTTAACAAGGTATTTGTTTCCATACTGTTAGATAGGACTATGGCCTTTTTAAAGTTATACTACAAAAATTCACTACGTGTCCTGGTTGGAATAACCTAAAGTGCCTTAGTTCGTGCGCAACACTGGATACCTTCAGTCGTATCCCACCGCTGTACACCAATTTGTTAAGACGGATTTCTGAACTCTGTCCTGGTGGTGCAGAAGTTCAGAAGGCCAACCTAATTACTTGGAACAGGGTAACCTCTGGACGAGCCAGACCAATCAAGGTAGCGATCGCGGCGGTCAAGACTAGGTCTCAAGAGGGGTGAGGGTGACTGAAAGCCCGCAATGAGCACACAAAGCAAGAGCACTTACAAACTACTTCAAACAGTTGTTATATCAAAAATATATACACATTTATTTTAAGGCCTTTAAAATAATGACCGTAGCGAGAAAATCACAATATCACAATATTAAGCCAACACATACCATATCAACACAATATATATACAAATACTACAGTCGCAAGCGTTATATGCACGAAATGTGTAGTCCACCTGAAAGGGAAGGAAAACAGGCAGTGCGATAATGCTTTAGACTCAGTTCGCCTTCAGAGGCACCTAACTAGATGGAAGTCCGAGCCCTGCGAAGAGTGGAGCCTTGTGCTCAAAGTACCTGCACACGCTGGTGCCAACGGGCAAAAGGAGAAGCTCTTCGGAGGAAGTCAGGCAGTTCGGGTTAGTGCACAACAGAAGAAGAACAGGTTCCGCGACACAAGCGCAGCCTCCACAGTGAGCAGAAGCAGAGCGCGAGTACGGACAAAAGGGTGCTGTTTTTACACAGCAGGGAAAAGCAATGGGCTACTGCAGGAGGGCGACCAGATCCTAGCTATACTACTCACCAGTCCCCGATGCAAGCAGACCCAGGCTTCTCCACGTTAGTTTCAGCAGCTGGCAGGTTCAGAAGAGCCGGGAATGCCTTGTCGTCGTGTAGAGAAAAAAAGACGTCCCAATCGAAGAAACCTGCACAGTTTTGTCACCACAGCAGGGCAACGGAGCGGCCGTGTGTATCTGAGCCAAATGTACACTACTCACTTAAGACTTGGGAACGCCAAGTGTACGAAGCGTGTGAGAGTGACAAGGACTCGAAATACTACACAACCTGGCGGCGGTTACAGAGCAGGACTCCCGTGTAAACTGGTCAGTCAACTGGATGGCCCAGAGACGCTTCCGAAGGCTTACTGGCAGGAGATGATGAAGTCGCCGAGAATAGCTGTTCCTGCTATTCCAAAGGTCGAAGCACCAGTACAGGTCTTCTGGTTCGGTCAAAGGAGGAAAGGGTTTCACCGGACGACAGCAGTGCAAAGGAGGAGTCCTTCAGCGGGTCACCAGCGATTCCTCGGTCCAGCCTCTTGGCTGCAGGATACTTGGCTCCTGTATTCCTTCGTTCGAGAGAACTCAGGAGATCGACATGGTAGTGGTGTTTCCAGCCCCCTCTTATCCACGGTTCCCTTCGCGCCAAAACGGAGGGGAGCCAATGGGAGATCCGCTCATCAACACACATACCATACGTGGACCAATCACGGACCACGGTGGTCCCAGGCATTCACACCACCCTAGACTCTCTGGCACCCAGGATGTGTATTGGACCAGACATCCCAGCCCACACCCTGGAGGCACACAAAAGACATGTAGAAGCCCGCGAAAGCATCCAGGTTTCGCGGGAAAGTACATGCCAAAATAAGGAAGGCCCCGGGTCGGCTCGACCTGGGGAAGGTGAAGGGAGCAAGACGGTCAGCGGACAGGACAAAGGAGCCTCGTGGTCTGGCCATTTTGGGAGCCAGGCCACCATTTTGGGTTAAGCGCAGAAAACGCGCTTAGAACGCCAAAAGGAGCTCAAAATACAAAGAAACAATCGCTGCCACCATTCCCGTCCCTGAATTACTTGCACCAATCAAATACAATCCTAAACGAGTATCTAGGGCCTGTAGAAGGCTAGAGACCCAAGAGAGCTGTAACTTAGCTTACAGTGCCCTCTGGTGTCATGTTGCACTAAAGCCGCAACATGATAAAAGAAACTACGGGAAACAGCGTTCCCCGGTACTGACTGTTTTAAGGGCATGTCAGTTTCCCCATAAGAAAAGAGCGAAAGCCCAGAGGAGTGCGGCAGAAGGCTGCACTTCTCTAGCAAAATCAAGAACAAGGTGAAAAACAACAGCAAAAAGTTTAGGGGTTGCCACATGGAAGGAAAATTACCTACAATTACAAAATCTTTCCTAACAGCGACAATGGTGTCGAAGAAGCGGGGTTTGCGGGGTGAGATTAAGGCTTTGGGCCAGGCATATGTGGCAGGGAAGGAGGGATGTAAGGTGTTCACGGACGGTTCGAAGGATCCTGTGTCTGGGGGAGTGGGTATAGCGTTTTATCTGGAAGGCACTGGGGAGTATAAGGTGGGGCGTCTGACGAATGACGTGTCGATTTGTACGGCTGAGCTGGTGGCAATTGCATTGGCGATTGATAGGGTGTGCGAGTTGGGGTTTGAAAAGGTGGTGGTGTTTTCGGATTCAATGAGTGGTTTGCAGGCGATTGTGGCAGGGGATGGTGATAGGAAGGATAGATTGATTGGTGTGTGCATCGGGGGATGGATTTGGAGTTGGCGTGGGTCCCCAGTCACAGTGGCATTTTGGGTAATGAGTTGGTGGATCTGGCGGCAGGTGCGGGTATGAGGAGGGAAGTGGTTGATATGAGGTTGCCTTTGAGTGTGGATGAGGTGAAGGCTGTGGTGGTGAGGCAGGTTATGGATGAGTGGCAGGAGAGGTGGGTGGGTGGGGTGAAGGGCAGGTGGATGTTTGGTGTCCGTGGGAAAGTGTCGGTGAAGGTGGATGCGGGGAGACTGGAATGGAGGAGGGGGAGGAGGTGATGCTGAATCGGTTGAGGATAGGGCATGTGGGGGTGAATGACTGTCTGTTTCGAGTGGGGAAGCGTGAGTCGAGGGACTGTGTGGTCTGTGGGGTGCCTGAGACTGTGGGACGTTTTTTGCTTACGTGTGAGAGGCATGTTGAGGAGAGAGAGTTGATGAGGGTTCGGTTGTCTGCGCTGGCTGAGATGAGTGCGAAGGCTTTGCTGGGAAGTGGCAGAGTGAGAGGCAGGGAGAGGAGCAGTGTGCTGCTGGATTTTGTGAGACAGACGGGGCGGTGGGAGGAGTTGTGAGAATATGAGGGATGTGTGTTGATTGGTGGGTTAGGTGCACATCATCCTTTTTGGATGGGGAAGCGCCTGCGTGGGTCCGCCCACGCATTCGTTAATTAGAAGAACAAGAAGAAGAATTCCTTCGCGTATTGCAGTGTCTTTTGTACCCGTTTCCTTCCTTTGCTGCACAGACCAGGGGATCTTCTTGTCCCCGTTCGCCACGCTCCCAGGTAAGTCGGACTTTCCCACTTGGGTTGGTTTTGCTTACCAATGCTGTGTGCAACTAGCCTCCTTACTCAGATGTTATTGCTGCAGAGCGGACGTTTTCTCTGAAATTTCGCTCTCTGCTGCTGCTACGAAGACGCCACAGCGTTGACTGTTGAGTTTGCGTTCTGGATGGTGCACACAATCCCAGCCTTGTTCGCTTCTTTCTTCGTCAGCTGCCTCAAACTTATTCCTTGGAGCAAGGTGGAGCTCACAATGGTTTCCACTGTACAAATGTTGTACCAGAGCAATGCAAAGCTCTCGGTAATGAAACAAGGCAATGTTTCAAAAGAAAAAGTAAAACTGCGTACGCAGTATACCTGTTTGTTGCCCCATGCAGGGTCCCAAACTGAATGCACTCCCTGGCTGCTCCAGCAGCTCCTTATATTGGCCAGGGACTAGCCCTAGACTTTGCCTGTGTGGGGGCTTGACCAGCACCCTGCCGGTTGGCGCTGAAGGCACTTAGCACCTTTGGGTGCCCCTTTGTTCTTACCTGGGCGTTTCTGGCTTCCCCTGCCATGGAAACTTGTCACCTCCTTGTTATTCCTATACCATGGTGTTGTTCCCCCCCTGCGCCCTCATCCTGCCTGGCTCCAGGAGTCTGAGGGGGTCGGGAGGGGGAGAGGTGCTGTGTTACTGTTGCCTAAACACACTGGCTGGTGTTCTGCCAGCCTGCGTTGCGTCCCTCTCCATGCTCATATTCCCCTGGGGACACAGGTTACTGGCCCCCGCTTATCAGCTGCTGGGGGCCCCCTCTGCAGCGCTGGCTAGTTTCAGAGCAGGGGAAGGGCTGAAGGAGGAAAGGGAGGTGCCTGGAGAGAGCTGGGCAAGGAGTTTACGGGGGTTTGGGGTGGGGCGCATAGACACGGAGGTAAGGACGGGGAGGAAACAAGGCAGGGCAGCGGGTGGGTGAAGCAACACCAGCTCAAGGTGCGCTCAGAGGGTGCGGCTGCACAAGGGCGCCCCCGTCGACGCACATAAAGGTCGCTTTTCCTCCACCTCACTGTCATCCAAACTTAAGCATCGACCGATACTTGAGTTTGCATGACAGTGAGCTGGAGGCAAAGCGCCCTTTATGTGCTGTTGGTTCAATTGGTGCAGTGCAGGCGCCCAATAAAGAATCATCGGTGCCAGGCGTGGCCCTTAAACACACAATACAAGAGCAGCAACTGACCAGCCCTGCTTTTCTTGGATTGTTTGTTTAAGGGCAGTGCGAGCCGAGAGACGGGGAGAAACGATTTTTGATGCGCCCCCCAGAAAAATCTCGCACAGGGTGCTGGCAGACCTGGGGCCGGCCCTGGGGTGGAGGCATGGGGTTTCGGGGGTGAAACTCCCCAATGGCAACAAGTCCCACCTATTGGAGGCCACACCAAGCTGGTCGACAAAAGGCGGTCTTTTTGGTGCGACCTCCAAAGGGCGGTCTAAAGACATAGAACCGTATTTGTAGATTTGTTTTCTAGGCTATGGACTTGGACTGTAACTCCTCCAAGCAGCTCACTATGAGTTATTTTATGTTAGAAATACTGGAGGCAGTGTTGCTAGGGTTCAAGTCCTCCAGTGTAGTGATGCAAACCCGGACCTGTGGTGTGACTGACATTCTATAAGTAGTGGAAACACCGCGGTGTGAAGCAGAGGTGCCTCCTGGCTCCCTTGCTCCTCAGGGTCAAAAACACCGAGATGTATCAGACGATACTAGAAGCTTCGCACCCTGGGTCAAATCTCCCCCTTGTTATTCAACGCATATAATTCCCTCTAGTGACCACACACCCAGAATACACTTAAAGCACTTCTCACCACTGTTGGAAAACAAATACACATTAAGCAAACCAAATATAAACCCAGCAGAATCGTAGTTAAAGGCTTGGGGACCACATAACAGGTGTAAGTTAACAAAACTGTGTCTCCTGCATGATAAGTCAACTCGCTGTTTTGTGGAACAACCCACACTAGTGTCACTTTCTGGAAGGCAAATAGTCATGGGTGCAAGTGCCGAGGTCCAGGAGCAGAGAGATTATACAAAATGAGAAAAGCCCAGTCAGGTGGGGGAGTGGGATGCAAGAACTCCTAACCACTTGCCCCATTAGTCCGAGAAGTCTCTTAGCACGCTCTGTAACTTGTTACTGATCATTGCAACCTCTTTCTTCTTTAGTCTTTTAAGTTCAGGGGCATTAGAACCTTCTGCCCATCTCCTACGTTATCTGCTAACTCGGCCCTAATAATAATCAAATTAGATGGGCAGGTTCGAGGGTTGTAGGGCCTCAAACGAGAAAGAAAGCACTTTGAGCAATGGAGAGCATCCCTGCACCAATCGAGCCAAATACATTTCAATAGATCTTTCAATATCCAGGTGATGGAGCAATTCTTTCTCCATTGAAGACGAATAGACAAAGAAAGAGGGCAACACAGTCTCCTATTGTAAAGGAAAGGAAGACAGACACCTTTCGCTAAAAGGACGGCAAAGCCTTACTACCAACCTATAATGAAAAAAACAGTAAAACACCCTGGCAGAGGAGGAGCTGGTGTTCCAAAGATGCCTAGCCTAGGGAACGTGCCACGCCCTTATCAAAGCAGATAAGAATGTGAAAGGCCCTTCCTCCAAGGGAAGTGGCTGCTGAAGGAGCTGGAGGACCAATGAACAGTGCCAGGAATGAAACCTGCTTAAAAGGAACCACACAAAGATTTTAATACTGAGGGTTATTGAACATTTCTGAATGGTCCAAGTGGACTTCAGAGAGAGGCCACCAAAACACACAACTACACACACACACAGAACAACATTGTGAAGATTCTGCTCCGCTTCAGCGGACTCACACCTTCGCAGTGAAAAAGAGCAGTTGGACTGAAAAGAGGGAAAAAGAAAAAGAGGAGAAAAAAAACTTTTCCGGAGGAGATTGGGAGACGAACCTGTCAGAGTTGTGGGGACGACAAAATATCTAGGAATGCGGGTCAATTCGAGTAACAACGATTCTCTCTGGATAGTGGAATTAAAATCTAGAGCTAAAAGCCTGACGACGCAAGGTTTAACCCTACACAAGAAACGTGGGACGTTTTCCTTGATCCTGATTATTAAAGTTTATAAACAGAAGGTTATACCAGTTCTAACCTATGGGGCCGAGACTGCCTTAGCGTTATCCTGGAAAATATCAGACGTACTCGAGGGATCATTCTGGTGGCGCAATTAGGGAATCCAAAATTGTGTACCGGCAGCAACTATAAGATCTGAGTTGGGACTTTTGTCAATATGCATAAGGGAGGTTTGGAATTCTCTGAATCTTTATTGGAAAATTATTATGGAGGACAGCCCTACCCAATTCGAAATCTTTGGTGCTAAGCCTGGACATTCTCCAGATTGGGTTTTAGAGACATGGTTCCCCTTATGCAAAGATGTTTTAAAAAATACCAATTCTTCAGAATGGTCCCTCAAAAATAACCCTGGATTCGAGAGACACAGGATGTTAGAAGCGAAACTGCAAGCTGTCTCTCTCATCAAGAAGCGATTTTAGATTTTTAAATACGACCTCAATATATCTGGTAAAATTCCCAAGTCCCAAACATAGAAATATTTTTCTAAGGCTCAGGCTAAATATCCTTCACACAAGAGGGGTTCTTTTCACTAGACATCAGGATAATGTCGATGATGCATTGTGCATTTAGCACTCCATTGTCCAAGTTTGAGATCACGGAGAACAAGTCACTTGGGTAATATAATTGCTATGCAACCCATATTTGAACACTGATGAATGGTGGGACCGTTTTTATGAAGGTAACGATTTTACGATGATTTTGGCATTAACACATTTTATGGAGCAGATACTGTAATGAATTCAGCAAAGGAGTTGTGTGACATTCTATGAGTGAGGGATAGATGGATTTTAGTCTTGTTATTGTGTATTTTGGATTTAATGTAAAAGTTTGTAATAAACTGAATACCCAATGAAATTTTAAAAAACAATATCATGAAGATTCTGTGCCCCGCTGTAGCGGACTCACCCTGGTGGTGAGAAACAGCAGTTGGACTGAAACGAGGGTAGCTGATGTGTGCATATCTGCAAAGTAGAAGGGCAGCAAGAAGATTGACCTACTACCACTACATCTCTGACTCGCTCCTGGTGCTGAGGACCACCCCCCTCAACCTGCACACTAACAAGCTCAGGCCGCATTGAGACTGGACTGAAAGCATGAAGGCACAGGAAACCTGTGGGGACAACGAGAGGTTGCATTCATTCTTGATGAAAGGCTGTCTGTTGCACAACAAGAAACCAAAACATTCTTGCCCCAAAGGTAAAGCATCAACAACAGCTAAACATGCTCCCCTTTAAACTATTCTAGATTCTGGGGAATGAGAGAAATGCACACAGAAGAGCACTGAGCTACGAGCCTAAACCTCCCAGGCACACATAAGATCAATGAGCCAAAAGCCTAAACCTGCCATGCACACCGAAGATCACTGAGCCACAAGCCTAAACCTGCCATGCACACAGAAGGTCACTGAGCCACAAGCCTAAACCTGCCATGCACACCGAACATCACTGAGCCACAAGCCTAACCCTGCCATGCACACAGAAGATCACTGAGCCACAAGCCTAAACCTGCCATGCACACAGAAGATCACTGAGCCACAAGCCTAAACCTGTCATGCACACAGAGGATAACTGAGCCAAAAGCCTAAACCTGCCATGCACACAGGCGATCGCTGAGCCACACGCCTAAACCTGCCATGCACACAGAAGATCACTGAGCCACAAGCCTAAACCTGCCATGCACACAGAGGATCACTGAGCCACAAGCCTAAACCTGCCATGAACACAGAAGATCACTGAGCCACAAGCCGAAACCTGCCATGCAAACAGAAGATCACTGAGCCAAAAGCCCAAACCTGCCATACACACAGATCACTGGGCCAGAAACCTAAACCTGCCATGCACACAGAAGATCACTGAGCCACAAGCCTAAACCTGCCATGTACACAGAAGGTCACTGAGCCACAAGCCTAAACCTGCCATGCAGACAGAAGATCACTGAGCCAAAAGCCTAAACCTGCCATGCACACAGAAGATCACTGAGCCATAAGCCTAAATCTGCCATGCACACATAAGATCACTGAGAAAAAAAGCCTAAACCCGCCATGCACATAGAAGATCACTGAGCCACAAGCCTAAACCTGCCATGCACACAGAAGATCACTGAGCCACAAGCCTAAACCTGCCATGCACACAGAGCATAACTGAGCCAAAAGCCTGAACCTGCCATGCACACAGAAGATCACTGAGCCAAAAACCTACACTTGCCATGCACACAGAAGATCACTGAGCCACAAGCCTAACCCTGCCATGTACACAGAAGGTCACTGAGCCACAAGCCGAAACCTGCCATGCAAACAGAAGATCACTGAGCCAAAAGCCCAAACCTGCCATATACACAGATCACTGGGCCACAAGCCTAAACCTGCCATGCAGACATAAGATCACTGAGACAAAAGCCTAAACCCGCCATGCAAATAGAAGATCACTGAGCCACAAGCCTAAACCTGCCATGTCAAAGGACCATTGACCCTGTCACAGAAAGGAGACAGCAATGCATTCTCATGGAAGCAAAAAGTAAAGGATGCTGGCGAGGCTTGAAAGAATGGAGGAAGAAAGCATGTTGGTGAGAAAAGGACACATCCACCCCACAATAGGACAGCCTTCCAAAATACTGGCCACCCATGGGTGTAGATGTTAGTGGGAGAAAGCAAGTGACTCTCTGGCCAGCAGCCGAGACAATGGGCAACGTCTGCCATATCTTGCAATCACACTACCTAATGGATGTTTATGTAGGGGTTCATTGCAATGTTGATGACCCAGACCTGGCTCAGGAAACCTGTGAAATGGGAGGAGAAGGGCAATACATACGGAACCCAGCACTTGCCATTACGCTCTTGAGCTGATCTGGAGCAGAAAAAGTTAATAGGGCCACTCCCCAAGCATGCTGCAGTCTCTACCCCTCCCCTTGCCTCTCAGGCTCTTTGCAATGCTCTGGCCTCACACTTTATCTCAAAAACCCAGGACATCCTGTCCACCCTCTCCTCCACTCCCTCTCCTCTTCCCATCGGTGCTCACTAACCCTCCTCCAGCCATCTCCCCACCCTCCTTCTCTTCCTTTCCTCTCTTCTCCCCTGATGACGTCGCTAGACAAGTCCGATCTATGAAAGCCTTGTCAAAACAGGTTCATCCCTGTTCCTCTAAAACTCTCAAGGACCACATTGATATCCTCGCTCCCACCCTTGCCGACTTCTGCAACCACTCCTTTGCCTCAGGATCCTTCCCCTCCCCTCTTAAGCACTCCCTTGTGCATCCTCTCCTCAAGAAACCCACAGCGGATCCTTCTTGTCCAGCCAACTATCGCCCAATTTCCATTACTCCCTTCTTGGGCAAACGCCTTGTAAAGCTGGCCATCTCTCAGCTAAACCTTCATTCTGATTCTGTTGGCTGTCTCCATGACCATCAGTCTTGCATCAGATCTGGCAGAAGCACGGAAACTGCTCTTGTGAACATCCGTGAAGATCTACTTTCCAACCTTGACTCTAGCATTCCCTCTGTTCTCATCCTACTCGATCTCTCCTCTGCCTTTGACACGGTCAACCATGCCATCCTGCTCAACCATCTCCGTGATAACCTGGGCATCACCGATCAGGTTCTGACCTGGGTGACCTCTTTCCTCTCTGATCGACCCTCCCAGGTCCAACTTGGGTCCTTCCTATCATCTATCTTCCTCTCCACCTGTGGTGTTCCCAGGGGTCTAACAACTCGCCCTGGTTTTTCAACCAATCCTGGCACCTCTCGCCCGCTGTATTGCCATTTTCTGCTCAAACTTCCAGTGCTACGCGGATGACACTCAACACATTTTCAGACTGCCCTCGGCCACCTCCTCCACCTCTCTCATCACTGATTGCCTAACTGCCATTCAAGATTGGTGTACCACCAACGATCTTTGTCTGAATGCCAGCAAGACGGAGATCCTCCTCATTGGCAGACCATCACCTTCCTTACCACTCACTCTCTGGCCGGCCTCCCTTGGCCCTCTCCTATCTCCACCTGCGAGGCCAAGATCCTTGGTGTCACCTTTGATTCCACACTCTCCTTCTCCGCCCACATCGCTGATGTATCAAAAAAGTCAAACTTCCGACTGCACCCCCTCAGAGGTACTCTTCCTTTCCTCTCATTCCCCAGAAGCTCACTGTCTCCCAAGCTATGGTTCTCTCTAGGTTGGACTATTGCAACAGCCTATTTCTTAATCTACCTGCCTCTATTCTCCACCCTTTGCAACTTATCCAGAACAGGACTGCAAGACTTGTCCTTGGCCTCAAGCCCTGGGATCATATATGTCCAGCTCTGAAATCTCTCCATTGGCTCCCAGCGGATGCAAGGATTAAATTCAAAACCTTCTGCATTGTCCACAAGGCTTTCTGGGGCCTGGGTCCAACATACCTTCAGCTATCCCTTTGCAAATACCTCCCATCTCGAGCACTCCGGTCCTCTACCTCTAACTCCCTCAGGGTTAGTTCTTTCTCAAAGAAACGAGCTGGGGGTAGATCTCTGTCTTCGGCTGGGGCCTCCCTCTGGAAAAGCCTCCCTGCCACTCTAAAACTTGAGGAGAACCATCTCTGGTTCCGGAAGCACCTCAAGACCTTCCTCTTTGCTTCTGCCTTCTCCCCTTCTCTCCCCTACTGATTCTACTCTCCCTTGGCACCATGCACCTGGCCACCCTCTGTCCTCCGGGCCCAGGTACCTGCTCATCTTGCCTCCCTCACCCACTGCCTCCGGGCCACCCCTTGCACTGGGGCCTGTATCTGTATCCATTCAGCCCTCCCCTTTTCTTCCTGCACTTATCAGACCTACCCGGCCTGCTGCCTTAAACCCTGCACTTGCCACTTGCTGGCTGCACTCCCATTGTTTGTTGCCTTTTTATTTATTAATGTTTTATTATTTGTTTTTCCTCCTCACTCTCCTTTTTGTTCCCCCTTCCATGCACTTCTACCCCTCCCCCTCTACCCTGCACTTGTGCGTTCTCAATGTCACTGGGCCTAGTAAGATCGTTGTTTTTGTTCTACCCTGTTCCCCTTCCCTTGCCTTGTCGCACTCTGAAACACTTGTGTATGAACGCGATAGAACTAAAATATCAATATCAATATCAATAACTCTCTGACATCCGTATTTACCAGTAAAAATGGGAGGGGAGTTGAGGCATCTCCTTGCTGGGATTCTGGTGGAACAGACCCATGAAGAGCATTCCAAACAAAAGATAACCTGGACTCAAGTCCTTAAAATTCCAGCAGATGAAGTCAAGAGATAGGCATTGTGACTACAAGAGCCTGTATATGCATACCGGTAAGGGGGACTCAGAAGCACCTACTGTGAGGAATTCGACCATCCGTATGGTGGGTGTGCGTTCGCCTGGGCTTTTTTGACATACACATAGGCCTGTGTATTTTTGATGGACACAGCCTACAGGCGCTGTCCCCCTGTCATATTTAGTTGTAATATGACAGCCAAGAGTACATCAAGGCATCTCCGAAGGGGGAAGGCAAAACCTTCCTCCAGCCATGGCCAGTCTAATTAAATAACAAAGGCTCCATGGATCCACCATGTCCTTTAAAGCTCTGCTGGTGGCAGCTTTGCATACTAATCAGAGTTAATTCAAACAGGCCCATGGAGAACCTGGTCGCAGGACAAACAAAGGCCTTGCTTGCCGAACTGCCTACTGCCTAGTACCCGCAGCTGTCTGCCACCACTAACTCTGTCTCAAGGGCTGTGAAGTATCCGGGAACTGCCTCGACGCTGTCGAGCACCAAGAACTTCTTCAGCACCAGGTACATTGTGGTTCTGCCACCTTGGTCCTTCTCTGAAGGCCCCTAGAGACAGTTACGACCCTTTGCCCCCTTAGTGCTGAAACCAAATAACCTTGAACAGTAAGACTGATTACTTTACCGACTACCCTCCCATCAGTATCCAGAGTGCATCCCTTTCCCTCGTGAAACTGGCTGTCCTCTGTGTTCCTTTACAGTGTGAGTTGTATTTTGTAGTGTGCTAGAACTGTCTGTTGTAGTAATAATAAAGTAGATATTTGTATACAACCTTGACTGGACAGTCCCTTTTATCATTGGGTAATAATTGTATTTTCGCTGTGTTGCAACTAACCAACGATCCACGACCTTGCGGAGATAAGCCTTCCGTCCACATTACCAAAATTGGACAAGGAGGTCTTATAATTTACTTGTTTTTTCCGATCTGTTTGGATCCCTTCTGGTGTACTTGAGGTGTGGGCTGATTGATGGTTTAGAAACCGATTTTCATTCCTGGGGCACTGGTGCACCGGAAGTTGACTTGTCACAACTTCACCAACCCCCTTAGTTCTCTAAAGATAACACACTTGGTGGAGAGGCAGAAGGCAGCTTGTGCATCAGCAAAAGACTTTCCTACGGTTTGGGAATTCCCACCATAACTATGTGGATTTGTGACGACCACAGTGCCCTGAAGCTGAGGAAGAGGAGATTGTGCCTAGAGAGCAAAGTGAAGATTCTGCCTGAGTAATTGACAGGCCAGAGGAGGTTGCTCCCTGCATGGATAGGACTATATATGCAGGGCACAGACTGATGGCACACACTAGTGGATGTCATCCACCCCCATTATTCTGAGGGCGGACACCGTCCCCTTTGGGTGTTTGAAAAAGGTTGTGCACTCTCTTTAACTGAATTCCGGTGTGAGCGCTTGATCAGCTCTACTGTGTGCCAAAGCTGGAACTCGAACCCGGGTCTTCAGTTCTCCCAGACAGAAAGGCACCCACAAGATGACACAAAAGCGTGGCCAAACCGAGAGCACAACGCCTCGTACTGACAGAGCAGGGAATATTAGAATATATAATATTAAAACACTGTTTCCATTATAATACGATTCTCAGCAGGCAGTAATTGCAACGATTTATAAGCGCCTTTAATAATTTACCGGCCACTTTACAGGACAATCTCTCTCACGGGTGATTTTTCGGATGTTGTTGCCTGATTTTCTAAAACCAAAAAGCTCACCTCACCTGTGCACCGTATTCGAGTAGGGTAGGCAAACTGAACGAACTTTTTATGATTCATTTGAGATAGTCACTTCCTGCTACGTCACTTCCCACTGACTACGCGAATGAGCTGCATGGCGTTCTTTTTTTTAGGACTAGTGCCCTGAACGACCATTGCAGAACTCCATACATGGGGAATGAGGTGCATATTAAGAGGAAGAATGCCTTTGCAAATAGTAGGAGTCATCAGGTGTGGTGTGGCCCATTTAACTGTGGGCCCGTTGCCCATTTAAAAAAGAGTGTCATGACTCTGTCATGACACTCCTTAATAAAAGGGGCTCTGCTGGCAGGGAAGGGTCAGTGCAGCAGAGCCCCAGGAAGTGGCAACTCGTGTCTGTGGTATTTATTGTCTTTGGTGCCGTCTTGTGATCACAGCCTACTCCTGCAGCCTGGCCTGGATGCCCCCAGAGCCTAGGCTGCCATATCCTGGGTGTCCCCAGCCGCAGTAACCCATCCGGTGACCCGGACCGTGCAGGGTGTCCCTTGTTGTTTATTTGCTGTGTGACCGCAGCATTGTTGGTCCGTTGGGTGATCCCGACACGTGGTGTGGCCCACCCTGGTGACCCGCGGCAGGCCACCACATTGGCGACCAGGAAGCAGCGAGACATAGGAGGCCGCGTGGAGTTAGGAAGAGGTGTCCGCGTGCTACAGGTGGCCCAGGATCCCGTGCAGTGTTCGTGCATGGGCCGCCTGGTGCCCGCAGGTGAGGCTGAGGTGCTGGGGGCCGCCGAACAGCAGAGGCGGCCCCAATCAGGTGCAGCCTCAGCCACAACGCAGAAGAGGTGCAGTGGGAGCACCGAGGTCAGCTGTCGACTCCCGGAGGTAGGAAGGAGCTGCCGGCAGATGAAGCAAGAGCCGACAAGGAGGCGGGCCCGCAGCAGTGATGATCTGAACAAAGACGTTGGAAGTGCGAAGGCCTGCTGCGGCCCCATAAGGAGGGGGCATGGCCTTCTAACGCCCCGGCCTGCAGTGGTAAGGAAACAAAGGAGAGGCTCCGGCCTGTGGCAAGGAGGGGGCGTGGCGATTATACACCCGGGGCTGCGGTGCAACCTTCGGGCCAAGGTCCCTGGAGGGAGCCACAGTCCGCCAGTCACCAAGCCACACAGAATAACAGCTGAAAAGAAGAAAAAAAAAGAGTAGTGTGGTGAAAAAAATGTTTTTGGAAGAAAAAGAGAGTGACAACAGGCAACAGTGGCTGGCCCCACATTCACTGGCCCTCCAGATTTCAACAAGGGAGGCTGTGCCCACCCCATGACATCACCACAGGGTAAAAAGAGAAAGCCAGAGTGCCCAGTCCTCCGCAGAGTGGAGGGGGAGGAGCAGGCAGGCTGATCCAGTAGCAACGGAGGAACTGGACAGTGCAGCAGTGCTGACAAAGCTGCTCAAGTCCTGGCCTGGGTACCCCATCAGTCTCTGAGAGCCCATCATTCCACGCTGCGCAGCATCTCCTCGCTTTTAACCAGGGGAACGCCGAGGGGTAGCGGCTCTGCAAGGAGCGCCTGTGCACCCTAAGTGACTTCCAGAGTGCGCAGCCTACCCAGGGGCCCATTACCCATGAGCACAAGTGGCGGCACACCGAGTAACCATCATGTGGCATGACGACAATGAAGGGGCGTACTGCCAGAATGTGCAGCTGGTGCCCTTGTATCCGTTTGATGTAGCGGGGGCTCTGGCCAGTCCAGGAGCCCGTTGGACGGCATAGGTGGAAGATCTGGAAATGAGGCGGTGGAGATCAAAGAGAGAGTTAAAAGCCCAACGCTTCTATACTTAGCCGGCCCAGCTGTCCAGAGGCTGTTTAAGACCCTGCAGCCCCTAAATCAGTCATATGGCACAGCCATTGCAGCTTTGAACGATACTTCATGCCCATGGTCAACCGGAATTATGAACGGTTCAGGATGAGATGCGCCAGGCAAGAGGAAGGGCAGAGCCTCGACGCATATCATAGCAAGCTTTGTGAAATGGCGGTGTCCTGTGCCCTGGGCAACTTTGAGGATGATGAGATCAGGGCTCAGATAATCTACGGCTGTAGCTCAGTAAAGTTGCAAAAAACAAGTCCTAAGGGAGCTTCCAGGAGTTGGCAGATGTGTGTGCCTCGGCTATGGATCTCTCCAGGCAGCAGCCGGAGGCCCAGTGCAACCTGTCAATTTGGAGGAGGTGTCGGCTGTCAGCAAGTGGCAAGGAGGTAGTCCAACGAGAAGTGGGGATTGGCCACGTTGAGACCCATGCGCCACCATATGCCATCATTGTGGATGGAACCTCCTGCACGCGCAGGAGTGCCCGGCCAAAGGACACATCTGTGGGAGGTGCGAAAAACGTGGATCACTTTGCGCGGGTGTGCACAGCCCCTAAACCGGCCAGGATGGTGGGGGCCATCGGCAGGGGGTGTGTCAAAGGAGGGTGCAAGGAGGAAGCCCCCCAGAGTGGCGGCGGTCAAGGTGGCCGAAGAGCAAAGGAGAGAACTGTATCACTATGCCGAGGAAGAAGATGAGGAAAATGTATTCAAAAGCGTCCAGTTTTATCCAGGCATTTTCTGATCCCTAGCACCTGCCATCGGGCCCCGTGATGTGCGGACTGGAATGCACGCATTGTTTGCCGTGATTGAGTAGTTTATCAGAGTGGTGTGCAGACTAGATTACACCATAGTTGAAGGCCCATATATAGGGTCATAGTCGTATGTGTGCTGTGTTTTTTTGTTATAATAAAGGAGGGATGTGGTGTGTGGCCCATTTAACTGTGGGCCCTTTGCCTCTTTAAGAAAAAGCGTCATGACTCCGTCAAGATGCTCCTTAATAAAAGGGGCTATGCTGGCACGTGAGGGTCAGTGCAGCAGAGCCCCAGGAAATGGCAACTCGTGTCTGTGGACTTTATTGTTTTTGGTGCTGTCTTGTGATCACGGCCTACTCCTGCAGCCTGGCCTGGTTGCCCCCAGAACCTAGGCAGCCATATCCTGGGTGTCCCCAGTCGTGGTAAACCGTCCGGTGACCTGGACTGTGCAGGGTGTCGCCTGCTGTTTATTTGCTGTGTGCCCGATGCATTGTTGGTCCGTCGGGTGATCCCGACGTGGTGTGGCTCGCCCTAGTGACTTGCGGCGGGCCACAAAAGCAGATGCCTTTGAGTTCCTGCTTCCCACTACTCTCATTCGAAGCTACTGTAAATTCACCTTGAAAGAAATGACAATGGAAATGACTATTCACAGATTGGGCCAGGATATGCGCAGCCTAGGGGGGAAATGTAGAGTGTGCACTTCCTCCTTCATCAAGGTAGCACCCGATCTACTGGAATTTTATGGCACGTGGCGCGCAGGAGCACAAGCGTTCTCATGCAGGCCACGGTTGGCGTGTGCACAGATATACCTTGCGAGCAAAGCTTCGAAGCACATGTGGGGCAGCCTGCTAGGTTATTACTACTAGGCAGTCAGGGCCGGCATTAGTGGCAGCCAGGGGCGTTGCTAGGGGGGGCTAAGGGGGCTATAGCCCCTGATCTTTTGGTTGTAGCCCCGGATCGAATCTCAGGAGCTACAGCCAAAAGACTAGCTAGCCCCCAGTCCCAACAGTACTGACATCAGCTTAGACCCGGGTCTTTTCCATAGCGGGGCTAACCCCTACTCCTTCTCCCCTTACATCATATTGGTAAAATCATAACAACTCCCGCTTGCTTGCCCCAATGATAGAGTCAGAGACATTCTGAAAGTTGGAAACATATATAACATTTTATTTGGAAAAACATATGGTCGCATAATTTGGAGTCATTTTATGAGGGCGGCCCCCCCATCTCTGCTCAGGTCTTATGACTGCCTGGCACCAACCATGGTCCTTAGCCGGGTGGCTCCGCCAATCCCGCCTTACAAAAGTCCCATGTCCAAAAGCCTGTGAGCCATCTCACACCAATCCGTTCTTGCGAGAACGGCCCGCCCTGGATTCCACTGCCAGTTCAGTCATTCCTCCAGAGAGTATGGAGCGAATAAGGCCACTGCATCGGTTGTTGAGGAGTCCCAACCGTCCCTAGTGGAATCAGCGCCTGTGTCACCCCATCCTGCCTGAAGCAGCCAGTGGTTGTAGCTCACGGACCAGACCGCAGCGTGCCTCCTTCTCTAGGACCGCCCTCGTAACTCCGCCACGCTTTGGCGTGGCCCCCCGCGACTCCAAATGCCCCCACACCAAATTCCTCTTCCTGCTAATCCTCACCAATCCCTATTTGCACCCAGTTCTTGCCATCAGTCCCCATAGTCCTAAATTGAAATGACCCATCCCGTGCTCTGAAAGATGCACTCCATGGGTGGCAAAACAAAAATGTGGCACCCCTACTCCCTTCAAGTGCACCCCTGGTCATGCCAGAGTTTTCAATAGGTGCTGATCAGCTCCCTATTTTTATTAAATGCGCTCTGCTCCGAAGAGCCGAGCGCATTTAATTTCAATAGGGCGGCAGCCATGCCTTCTCCCACAAACACCAGCTCTGGGGAGAGCATGAAAGACTCCCTAGAGCTAGAGTAGTGGGGGGCTAATGGCAGGGTGCCCCGGGCGGTCGCCCGGGCTGCCTACCCTAAGGCCAGCTCTGTAGACAGTACACACAGTGCCCACGAGGTTCCTGGAAGGATTGGGGGCAGGTGAATGGGCGCCAGAGGATGCGCCTGAATTGAATGCCTCTCGCCCTAGAAAGACCTGAAGCTGTTACGCCAGACAGACAACGCAGCACGCATCAGTGAGTCACACGAAGCACACTGTGCGCATGCCCAGCCAGTCTCAGAAGCACGATGAATCGCTGGTGGTGGCACTCTCAGTCTAAAGTTGTGCCCATGCTCCTCTCCAATTTTTTTAAAACACCCCTTTCCCTGTTTTCAACATTCATTTTAAACACCCCTTATTCCCGAAATCAAGAAGTCTGTAAAACAATTACAACACCCTGATGCTTGACATTTTCTAACCTGCACAGGACAGCCAGGCATCTCTGTGATATGATATGATAATTAGTTATTTATATCGCGCTTAATACCCGGAGGTTTACAAGCGCGGCCCCGGGGATACAACCTGTGCTTCTCAGCGTCATCTTGCTTGCGAGGCGAGCGCGTTGCCCTTGAGCTATCCTCCCTTGTCTTCGCTCACAGGATTGTTTGGCACAAGCATCTTCTGAATGAAACGTGCAAGTGTGGTTGCATTACACTGTTTCAGGCTTATGCAGTGCAGGCATTTACTATGGACTATACACAGAAAGAGGGGCTTTGGAATGCCAATGGCCCCTTCCCAGTGAGCTGTGACTTGTAAGTGAAAGGGGCCATTGCCATTCTCCATTGCACACGTGTGTCTGCCCCAGCCCCAGTAATAGAATATAAGACTTCAAAGAAATATGTAAAAAAAACCTTTGTCAGGATTTCCCCTTCGGCAGTATTTCACGGCGGCAACCCTCTGCGTTTTACACTTCAAAAAAGCACTCTCTCCCTGGTTTTCAGGAACGGCGATGCGCACCACGCAGGACTTGCCACCACCGGGGATGAATCCGAGCTCCCAGGCAACGTCCCCCACGGTAGAGTAGCTCTTTTCCAAATGATTTTGGAGGCCACTTTACCTGCATCCAAACATTCTGAAGTACCTGGGAGGGAGATTTCCTCCGAGATATCGGGGGAATTCATGTTCCCATTGGAATGCATTGGGGTTAGAATCCTTATAGGTGGGGGAAAGTGGAAAATAGCAATATTTTTAATTGAAAAATCGGGCGTGGGGGGCGGGGGTTAGCATGTGTTCTTTACAGACGGAGGTCTTTGCGTGGCTCCGCACCGAGTTATTTGCGTTCCTTTTCCCCCACTAATCCACTTTTATACTAACTTACTGGGAAATTCTATTTGAACACATTTATAACACCATTGAATAACACAATTGTGGTACTTTTATCAATAAAGGGTACTGACGTGTTAGATTTCTGTCCTAGTATTTCCAAGGACCTGTGCAGCAAAAAAAGTGCGGCTCCACCAATTTGCAAATGTATTGAAAGCATTACAAGTGATGTCACAGAAAAGGACATTACAAGGAGCGTTATCACTCAAAGGCATCATGAAAAGTGTCATTGCAAGAAATTGCCAGGAGTCAGCCAAGAGACACAAAGCTAGGTGGTGTGCACTATAGCAATGGTCACTGTTATTACCTCTGGGGCAGCACTGTAGCAAATACTGAGGGGGACTTTTCCCTTCAAGAGCAGACGCTGTGACGTGAACACGCTCTAGGGTCTCCCAACGTTGTCAGACAACACAACGCGGGATTCAATGATTGGCCCAGGATCGCACACCTCAGTAAAATGCTGAACCGGTTTTTGAGCCCAGACTGAATTTAAGAGCTTAAAAACATTTCTGACAAACATTTATAAAGGTTTCTGGTTCAAGAGCTAAAATTCTCAGTTTTACAGAAATGCCTTGAAAGGCACACACATTAAATAACCTGACGGTATTTGAATAGCTATAACCTCTGGAGGATTGCCCAGGGGCAATGTGCTCACCCTGGAAGCAAGACGACACAGAGCAACACAGGTTCGATTCCTGGTTCTGCGCTTAGAAACCTCTGGGTATAAATATAACCTATCATATCATATAGAAACACGGAGAGCAAAAGGTGGGACTGCAACTTTATTTTCCCCGCCTGAGTGGGAGATAACAATGGTAGCATGAAAAGTAATGTGAGCCTAAGCAAATGTCATTTGTGTTTCAAAAACATAGTGTCACGACTTTGAGACACACTCTGAAATAAAGTGAATGATAATGTTTCCTGCTGTTAGTCATTTTCTCATGCAGCGTTATGCGCTCCTCCCATTTCTAATCTCCCACCATTCACTCCTTTTAAGGGATAACAGTCACCACCCAAAGCCCTTCGCTACTGTGTCTGCGGCCATGCGCCACTCACCTCACCGGTGTCAGTACCCTGCTGAAAGCAAGGATGTGTTAGGAAGCCATTTGACAGTCCCTGGGCGGCGCCACTGGGCTGCCCTGTGCTTGAAAAGCAACGCAGCACATGACAGAGCTCTCCAGTCTGGGAATGTAGCGAACAGCTGACTCTGTGGCACACAAACAAAGGCGTGGCTTTACTCCATCACAGGTTGCATGTGAGCAGAGGCGTTGCTAGGTTGCTAGGGGGCAGGGGGGCTGAGGGGGCTAGAGCTCTGGGTCTTTTGGTTGTAGCCCCGGATAGAAGCTCAGGGGCTACAACCAAAAGGCTAGGTAGCCGCGAGTCCCGACATTAGCCTAGCCCCGGATCTTTTCCAGACCTATCAACACCCCTGGCTACATGCAAAAGGCTAGCGAGCCCCGAGTCCCGACATTAGCGTAGCCCCCGGATCTTTTCCAGACATAGCAATACCCCTGGCTACAACCAAAGGGCTAGGTAGCCACGAGTCCCGACATTAGCGTAGCCCCAGATCTTTTCCAGACCTAGCAACACCCCTGGCTACAAGCAAAAGGCTAGGTAGCCGCGAGTCCCGACATTAGCGTAGCCCCGGATCTTTTCCAGACCTAGCAACACCCTTGGCTACAAGCAAAAGGCTAGCGAGCCCCGAGTCCCGACATTAGCGTAGCCCCGGATCTTTTCCAGACCTAGCAACACCCCTGGCTACAAGCAAAAGGCTAGCGAGCCCCGAGTCCCGACATTAGCGTAGCCCCGGATCTTTTCCAGATCTAGCAACACCCCTGGCTACAAGCAAAAGGCTAGCGAGCCCCGAGTCCCGACATTAGCGTAGCCCCGGATCTTTTCCAGACCTAGCAATACCCCTGGCTACAACCAAAAGGCTAGGTAGCCGCGAGTCCCGACATTAGCGTAGCCCCGGATCTTTTCCAGACCTAGCAATACCCCTGGCTACAACCAAAGGGCTAGGTAGCCGCGAGTCCCGACATTAGCGTAGCCCCGGATCTTTTCCAGACCTAGCAACACCCCTGGCTACAAGCAAAAGGCTAGCGAGCCCCGAGTCCCGATATTAGCGTAGCCCCGGATCTTTTCCAGACCTAGCAACACCCCTGGCTACAAGCAAAAGGCTAGCGAGCCCCGAGTCCCGACATTAGCGTAGCCCCGGATCTTTTCCAGACCTAGCAATACCCCTGGCTACAACCAAAGGGCTAGGTAGCCGCGAGTCCCGACATTAGCGTTGCCCCGGATCTTTTCCAGACCTAGAAACACCCCTGGCTACAAGCAAAAGGCTAGCGAGCCCCGAGTCCCGAAATTAGTGTAGTCCCGGATCTTTTCCAGACCTAGCAACACCCCTGGCTACAACCAAAAGGCTAGCGAGCCCCGAGTCCCGACATTAGCATAGCCCCGGATCTTTTCCAGACCTAGCAACACCCCTGCATGTGAGACACGGCGCACAGTCTTTGCAATCAGGGCAGTGCCACAAAATACTGGACGGTTGGCTACACAAGCCAGTGGTTTCTTCCAAAACGTCGAGCCTTTAGCCGATGGCCAACCCAGCAGCAAGCATCCAAACAAGGGCCCGATATAAGGTCTGGGTTCGAATTGGCAACGGGGCCCTTGCATGTACAGGACCAAGCCTAGCCCTGTCGCAACCGTTAAATGATTTTACACACCTACTCTGCCTGTGCAGACTATTATCGTCTCAGAATTTCAAGGGCTCTGAGCGACTGTTGTTTTTTCCCCATGTTCCCTCTCTCATTAGGCGCTTTGAGACACTTCCTGTGTATGGGTGCTACATAAATAAGCAATGCAATACAATAGCCACATACATCTATCAAACTGATGATGTTTAAACTTGAAAACCCAATAAAAACATGTTTAATAAATACACATTGAGTGTGCCTCATTAAATTGAGGACTGTACGGAGGAACAAGAGTAAGCTGGTGTTTGGAATAAAGATGGGAGCAAGATGGCCCAGAGGGTACAGAAAAGCCTCTTAGCAAATATAAGTCACACAATATGTATTCCAATATTGCGCCGTGGCGTGCTGGCAGTGGGCTGAGTTTCTGCCGTAATACTCATGTCATGCCATTGTGTTTCTTTCCATGCCATTAATAACGTCCATGCCACACATGCCTTCGAGCTCTCCATGCCCCATAGGGGATTGGTGCATTTCACTGCCCACGGGCACTTTCAATGGCAGCGCCACTTAGCCTCTCATGGGCTCACAATACAGTCTGGTTGGACACCACACCAAACTATTGACCTAGTCTACCACAGACCACTCCATAACGCCACCCATTGGAACAGCAGCATTACCGCGCTGACGGGTACCAGTAGGTACAGCCTGCCTCTGTGCTATGCTGTCTTGCATGCAATGCTAGGTCTGACGGGTGCCAGTAGGTACAGTCTGCCTCTGTGCTATGCTGTCCTGCATGCAATGCCATGTGAATGCACACCTGTAGAGTGAGACTAGGCCACATGCGCGCCACTCGGCAAGATTTGACTCCATGAAATGTATCAGGCAGTGCCGGACTATAATCCATTCAAGCTGATACGCCTTGACTTCCGGAAGCGCTAAGAGGCCGAAGCAATGGCAGAGGAGCACTATACAAATGACACAGAGCATACACGTTTAACTGTGTTTGAAACGTCCTACACATTTATTGCCCATCATCCTCTTCCTGCTACGTCCAAAGAAGGGACATTCATTTGTTGACGTTCTGTGTTGGATTTAAATATGTTAATTGACTATTCTTCCTTAAAAGACAAATGGAAAGTACATTGTTAATTATAGTATTTTGCCCCCCATAAATCAGTTATATTTCCCACTCAACAAACGGGATTGTCCTTCGAGGCTGGAAATAGAGGGTCTTATTACGCAAACTGAATAGTACTTATTTGTATTAACTTTGGAAAGATGAACGTGTGTGAACGCCACACACATTTACACTGATGTTAACCTTACACAAAGACATATCTCATCAGAGGGTGCTGTTACCCCCAGAGCTATCTTAGTGCAATTGAATCCTGTGGTGTGAACGTGCAACTCAGATCTCTGAAGCACGCGCGTTAGCCACACGAGCTTCCTCCTGCGATCTGTGTCTCCAACACCGAGGGTGTAAGCTGTGACCTAAAGGGTACACAGAGCTCCATAGCAGGTGCATTACCCGAATGTGGTAGAAATCTAAAAATAATGCTTAGGGGTTCCATCTGGTGGGAGGGGGATGAGCACGGGGCTGGAGTTGGCGTTACGCCAGTCAAGTGCAAAAAAAAGCGCAACGAAACTTTATAGAAATATGTTAACATGCGCACACAATCCCATTATAAACCAACAGTACAATATGCACATCGTTATAGTAACCTGCTGGGTAAAAAGAGTATGATGCTTTATTTTTCACAACCGGAAGCCTACAATTATCAGCACTTAAAGTAATTTGTGTTTGTTTCTCCATCTGGGAAATCCGGTCCAATTCAAGCATTTCCTTGTCGGTTACATCCAGATCTCAGTAGCAGGCGCATTAACCCACTGACCTTTCAGCGTTTCCTGGCCGAATACCATTACTGCCCCTTCAGTTTACTCGAAGGCATCCCACCTGTGACTTTTCAATTACACGGGCATCTATGTAGCAGGCACATTAACCCACTGAGCCTTCAATGATTCCTGGACTTGAGCAAAACGGTGATATGCAGGCTGCACACAGATATCTATCTCTAAAAGCGTAACCCACTGTGCTGTTTTACCATGATACGAACCTGTGACCTGCAGTTTAAACTGCGATCAATGGAGCTGGTGCACAGCCACTGAGCCTAACTTTCTGTTCTTCAGGGCTCACATTCGATTAGTGATGGGACTGACCATAGAGAACAAATGCTCAACAAATAAATTGACCATAGAGTAGGAGCTGATCGATTTCCTTGGTTTTCGAGAGGGCGTGCAGGAAGATCTGTTGCAGGAGTGCTGAGGTCTCTTTATTACAATGGGTGCCAATCTTTAGGGTGATCAGGTAAGACTATTATCTGTACACTCCTTTCCAAGTCGTCTGCTTTATTTTATTAAATCGATGCATTCTGGGAGTTATAGTCTTGCTTTTCCTTCACTTTAAAAGATTGAACATTGGAACCTGACTTGAGTGATGGGTAAAATGCTAGCCCGTGACTGGAAAGTAATGTCCGGAGAAAATGAGGGGTAGGAGGAGCTTTTAAGTGAGACAAAGAGGGGCATTGCAATGTGTGTGCCCCACAGAGTACTCTGAATCCCAGCACACAGGAGACAGGCTCTTTTTATGCAAAGTTGATGGGCACTCTGGAGACAACACTAAGGGCCTCATCACTCCCTACCGCCAAACCCACCGGTGCTAATAGCGCTGGCGTCATTAGCCCTACCACCAAACCCACCGGTGCTAATAGCGCAGGCGTTATTAGCCCTACCGCCAAACCCACTGGCGCTATTAGCGCCGGATCACGGGTTTGGCGGAACGAGTATTGCCCATTCCCCATTGAGCCCATTTGGGAATTCCCCATGGCCTCAATGGGGAAATTTCACGCTTTACTGCCGGCGGATTTCCTGCCGGCAGTAAACGTGTCGAAAATCGGCAAATTCTCGGCGGATTTCCCCCCAGCTCATAGCTGGGGGGAAATCAGCCAAAGCCGTGATTTGGCGGACCCTTAAATGCGGCGGTAACAGCGCTACCGCCGCATTTAAGGGCTACCACCAAACTCGCGATGAGGCCCTATGTAGCTTTACAGAGCTGTGGATGGGCCAGTAACAAAAATAACTTGACTGAGAAGGCTGGGCTGCTGCAACACCCCAGAATGTCACTTTAAATCCCTGTATTCAGTAGCTTATTCGAAAAAAAAAAATGATCCGTATTCACAGAGCGTTTTCCAATGGTGTTTTGCAATTATAAAACGCTTCTGTGAATTAGGCCCATTGTCTCAATCCCACTGCTGCTAAGCCCTCGCCCCTCACTCCTAAACACCTGTGCCGTGGACCAGCGCACACCACGGTACCCAGGAAGCCACATCCTATTGGAGCCCTCCTCCTTCCCGGTGCGCTCGCCTGCCACCAGCTGGCCTGGTCCTATCATTGCAAGTGACTTCCTTTATATAAAAAAAAATGCTTTGTAAGAATAGTGAGTGGTGGATTCCACGCTCACTGCAGCCGACATCATACGTTGCTAGGCAACAAAGTGATTCCTCACCCATCTTCCTCCTTCGGCTTCCAGTTCCCCTAAGGCCAGCAGAACCAGAAAGTGTTTGATGCCCGAAGCAGGTTAAGTTGCATGTGAAGGGAAGTTTAAAGGTGTTTGTATGCATACGTGCATGTTTCCAATGTTATGCAATGTTTCTGTGAGTTTTAACGTGTGTACACAAGTGAGTGAGTGAGTGAGTGAGTGAGTGAGTGAGTGAGTGAGTGAGTGAGTGAGTGAGTGAGCTTGTGTGTATTTATGTCTATGCGTGTGCGAGTGGGTATTTCTGTTAAAAGGAATGGGATCATGCGTTATGTTTCCTGGGTAGAGGATAGCACAGTGCTCAAGCATCATGGACGTGAAATACAGTGACAATGCTGGCATATGTTGGGGGTGCATCTTCATGGCAGTATAATACAGTGACAATGCTGACATGTATTCTGGGCACACCTTCATAAAAGTGATTTACAGCGACAATGCTGCCTTATATTGTGGGGCAGCTTCATGAAAGTGATTTACCCAGTCAATTTAAAATATATTGTTGGCGCAGGATCATACAAGTGATTCACAGTAGGGATGTATACATATATTGTGGACACCTCTTCATCACAGTGATTTACAGTAGCAATGCCCAGCATATATTGCCATTGCAGCATTCTAACATTGATTTTCAATAGCAATGCTGGCATATAGTGTGGACGCTGCATCATGAATATGCTTCTAAATGCTCCTATGTACTGTTGAGGACCTGCTTTCTTGTGCTAGAGAACTGATGGTAATTATATAGCTTTGTATGTTGTTTTTCTTTAAAATGGTGTTATATGATGTATAATGTCAACCTATTATTTCGCAAACTGTCTCTGGGGAAGGCACCCCCATCCCCTGAAATCTCTGCAGTATTTTGGGTCTCCTGACATTTCAGGTCTCACTGTTATTCTCAAGCCTGTGAGACTGCAGTGGCACGGGCAACATGTGTGTGCATGGCCTGGGCAGGCAAGAGAATGTTGGGGTCTTCATTTCCTCATTCTCAGGTGTATGAGCACAGGTGATGGGTTTTAATCACGACTTGATCACCAACATGTGTACAGTATGCATAGGCAGTATTGTAAGATTGGGTACTCCCAGTTTTTTGTTTTCGGGGGGGCGGCACTATCAAAGGGAGACTGAAACGTGAAAAACAAGGAGTGATAGGTCGCCTTCCCCTACCTAGAGACCCTGAGTCGCAAAAAGGTTATATCCAAGGTAGCCTCATATAGTTTTTCAGCTACACATTCCACATCTAATTCACATAAATCTGTTGCTTTTCACTTGTCAATTTATTATTCAAAGAATGAGTATAAAAATAACACCTAAACAATATTAAAACAAACTGTGCTAGTCACTTACAATCTAACTGGTGAGGGTTCACCAGGCCTTTCAGAATGCCTAAGACCATAGTGAAAGGTAACGGGAAAGGACAGTGTGTATTACTGTGAGTGTGTGCACATATGTTTGTATAAGGGAGTCAAAGTGTATTGTGGGCTCCCAACTTCTAATGTGTGCCTCAAAGGTTTTAAACCAGAGTGAATGATCCACTATTGTATCTTTAGTTTGTTAATCACTCTGTTTCACATAACTTACATTGATATAAGGTAGCTAAGGGTTATTTAATACACGAAAGCTATCTTTTAATATGAGAGGTAGGAATCGGCAAATACATAGGTTCCCATTAACACGTCGACATATGTTTCGGCCTTTTTGACTCATACGGGACTCTCTCTGGTGCCGTTGGTCTGGATGTGGATAATGGCCGTCTTCAGGACAGGAGCAAATTTGTACTTTTCCGTAATGGATACTTTCCCATTAGTGAGACATCTAAATTAAAAAATATGAGAAAAAGGATACATAAAAGGATTGTATAGTTTGGGACATATTGTTCACCAATTTCTTAAAAACAGTGTGGGCTGCCAGTCATGAGACTGCAGTGGACTTGGACTAACCTGAGAGTTTCTCAATTTCTTTGGGTCGTATATGATAATTGTCAGCAATTTCAATGGGTTCCTACAGGAATACCATACATTTCATTTCATGCACTGTATCTGTAAAACATACGGACAGTGATCAGTTAGGCACCTATTTTGGCTCTACATTACTTAGTTGCATAGTTATTGATAGAAACCAACTGTTTATAAAAAATATACCTTTCGTGGTTCCATTGATGCAGAAGCAGCACAGGTGGTGCACTTGGACATGGCGGATTCACATCACTCTGAAGCCCCCAATCAAGTCCCCTGTCCTGAACGTTGATGGTGGTGTGTGTTTCTGCTGAGACTACCATTGAAGTAACAACATCTGTGGTGATGCAGAACAGCCCCCTGCCCAGAAGTATTAGTTGCGGGATCTGGTATGGGCGTCTGAAGATATCTGTACTTTGATGCACAGGTACCGTTGACCCAGCGAGCCCAGCCATGGTTGACTTTAGGCTATCCAATTGGATAACCATTGGGCATAGTGTCCTTTGGTATAATTAAATACACGAAGAATGCAGTGCTCAAACCTAATGCAATATATGTCTTTCTTTAGGTATGTCATGTAGATGTACTGACATAGGGAGCCCCCTGTAGAAGAGGTAAGCGTGTTCATCATCCTTAGGCTGGCGTGGAGGCAGAGCAATTTCCCTCCACCCTCTGAGACTGCAGCATTGCATTCCCTTAGAGAGCATAGGGGACATGGTCTCCTACTAGCCAGGATTGCCACCATTGTGTGCTGTATTTAATATTTATTTAGAAGCACTCATGATATGCTGATAGATTATGGTTAGAGATTTCATAACTACAAAGGCAGTACTCAGCCTTTTCTTCCGCATCTCTGGAGATATAGGAACAGATTTACATCCCTAAAATCCCCTCTTCCAAAAGACCAACCAACTGATGGAGAAGACCTAGTTAGCAATAAACGATAGACAAATAGAGTTCATTGTGGTTGGGCCAAAGCATACAACCAAGAAGGCAGAGGAGCACACCAAATATGTGGCATTAATCAACAGCAGAGTACTGATGAATCAAAAGGCAAAATCCTGAACATTGGCATTCAACCAAACATGAACTAATTGACTCCTATTTTCTCTGCTAGGTTCCAGTTTCTAAAGATCCATTAAATCAATCTATGATGAAGAGGATGAGAAGGAACATGTATATAGCAGACAGATACAAAGGCAATCATCTTGAGGCGTATTCTATGTTTAATGTTTTACTGTAGGAACGAACAAAAGCCAGCAGGGGAACCTCGTTCAACAACTATTAGCATCTTAGTCATCAAAGACCTATATTGTAACACACACAGGTGACACAAGGAAACAACAATGTTATGCTCCGATTCAATCCGAACCAGCTAAACTAGCACGGTCCCTAAAGAGAGGTACCGAACTCTCCCTGGGGAAGCAATGCCCCTAGGGAGCGGTGTTCTGCCGCCTATCTAACAGGGATAGAGGGAGAGAAAGATATCCCGCCACCAAACTCATGAATGAATCGCTCGGACATAACTCATACGTACAATACAAAAGCTGTCTCTGAATTCACCCACTGTGCTTGTCTCCTGAAAGGTAGACCCCCCCCCCACACAAACAGCGGGCAAGACCACGTGCAATCTACCCAGCCAGAGAATATATTGACTCAACAATTGTAATTAAAAAACTCAAATTAAAAAACAAGGGCTATTAGTCACAGGACCAGCCCACCAAGCATTTTAGGGGACGTGGGGTGTTTTACTTTATTTTACCCACCCTCAAGTGTGCATGTAAGTGACTTGTCCTCAACGTAATCGCCCAAATTGAATTAAACCGCAAGCAACAATGCCCATGAAACCAAACACTTCATCTGGTATCCCTAACGCCTGGGCAAAAGGATATCCGTGGTATAGGTCGACCAGTTTCAGTAATTCAAAGTCCGTCACCTTCCTCAGGACCAACAAAATGCACAGTCGATTCTTCTAAGGGTCATCTCTCCTGTCCTCACTCAAGTTGTAGAGGCGGCTGTTAAACAACCTGTGTCACACCATCAATGCTTTCGCTCTACACATCTGAAAAAGCCTGTAATTTCAAATTCCCAGCCACTATATCGTGGGAAAATTACTATCTTTCTGCTTTGATCTCAAATGGAGTTAATTTAATTCATGGCATGAGGAACTGGTGTCCCAAAACGAATGCGCAGCAAATTGCTTTTTTCGCTGCACGTTCATTTGGGGATGGCAGTTCCTCATGCCATAGTGGCCGGGAGTTTGAAAGTCACTGGAACCGATCGACCTATACCACGGATATCCTTTTGCCCAGGCGTTAGGGATACCAGATGAAGTGTTTGGTTTCATGGGCACTGTCGCTTGTGGTTTAATTCAATTTGAACGATTAAGTTGAGGACAAATCACTTACATGCACACTTGAGGGTGGGTAAAATAAATAAAAAAAATCCCCACTAAAATGCTTGGTGCGATGACCTGCGACAAATAGCCCTTGTTTTTTAATTTGGGCTTTTTAATACCATTTTTGAGCCCATTTTTTCTCTGGCTGGGTGTATTGCACATGGTCTTGCCCGCTGTTAGTGTGGGGGGGGTCTACCTTTCAGGAGAGAAGCACAGTGGGTGAATCCAGGACAGCTTTTGTATTGTACGTATGAGTTATGTCCGAGTGATTCATTTATGAGTTTGGTGGCGGGATATCTTTCTCTCCCTCTATCCCTGTTAGATAGGCGGCAGAACACCGCTCCCTAGGGGCATTGCTTCTCCAGGGAGAGTTCGGTACCTCTCTTTAGGGACCGTGCTAGTTTAGCTGGTGCGGATTGAATCACTGCATACAATTGTTGTTTCTTTGTGTCACCCGTGTGTGTTACAATTCCTGCAGGAAGGGCCACTCCAGTGAGCCTCTCTGGGAGCAAATTGTTATTCACAGTTTCTAATGCCCTGAAAGGGTCGCGTGAGTCAAGATTTGCACATGTTTTACGTCCCTTGTCCATAGCTGGTCATCCCAGTCACTAGGGGTGTTGCTAGGTCTGGAAAAGATCAGAGGCTAAGCTAATGTTGGGACTGGTGAGACTCGGGCTAGCTAGCATTTTGGTTCTCACGTGAGCTTCTATCTGGGGCTAAAACCAAAAGACCCGGGTCTATAGCCCCCTCGCCCCCACCTCACCTTCCTAGCAAGGCCTCTGCCAGTCACCCAGCAAGGGCTTTTCCATTCAATGAGCAGTGTGGAAGCCCGGCTGGGCGTTTGGAAGAACATGGGGCAACTACAGAAAGCCCTGCAGGTATATTTGCTTCCTTCACTTTTTCAGAAGTGGGGTGTGCATTTGATGACATTCCTGGGTATAAGGAGATTGGTTTGAAAGCCATGGGTAGCCAGTGCCTTCTTAAAGCACTCTGACATAAACCCCTCTAAAAGAGAACCGGCTCTTGGTGATTTCCAGAAATGCTCGCACTGAGTCCAAAAATACTGGAAGAGGCGGCAGCGAAGTGTTAGGGCCTGGAGTGGGGCAAGGCTGGGAGCAAGCAAGCAAGGTCACAGAATGTTGACAAAGCAGCAGATTCATTGTGCAGTCTGCCAATGACAACATTAGGCAAAATAAAAATAACAATACTGACCTGGTGTTATTTTTGCAGTGTCCATTCCTGACTCCTTCTTCTTCTTCTAAATTACTGAATGCGTGGGAGGACCCACGCAGGCGCTTCCCCATCCAATAGGATGATGTGCACCAACTCACCAATCAACACATAGCCCACATAAACTCACAACTCCTCCCACCGCCCGTCTGTCTCACAAAATCCAACACACTGCTCCTCCTCCTGCCTCTCACCCCGTCACCTCCCAGCAAAGCCTTCCCACTCATCTCAGCCACACCCAGCGCAGACAACCGAACCCTCATCAATTCTTATAATGGGGAACAGGGGGCTTCTATCGCATTAGTATCTTTTACCACCAATCTTCTCTTTTCCATCGCATCCACCACCCTGTTCTGTTGGTTCCCTAGTTTGAGTGCAGGTGTTTACCACGGGGTGTGTTTGTGGCTATGCCCCCGGTATCTGGAAGCCACAATAGTATGTTCCAACCACAGAACGGGAAAGCGGGGCCCGTCAAGGTGAGAAGCCGTTTTCCTGCAAGTATATTCTCTAATCCAGGATTGTCCAATTCCAGGCCTGGAGGGCCGGAATCCTGACTGGTTTTCAGTATGTCTCCCATTCATATTTATGAGAGAGAATTTGCATACACGTAGAATCATTGTATGCAAATATACCTTGTGAATATTAATGACTGATATCCTGAAAACCAGTCGGGATTCCGGCCTTTGGGGAGTAATCTTTGGCCTTTACTTTTTGTGGGCCTTTTCACTGATTGTGGAGCTTAACATCTCAGTCAGACCAATAGGGCATTGCATTGCCGGAGTAACGAGGTTGTCATATAAAACCTGTATTTATTTTCCAAATATCTTTCCGTGGCCGGGGATGACTTAGAACCACGAAAACACGTGGATAATTCGGAAGAGTCAGGGTATTTAATTGGCGTTCCCATCCGTCAAGCTGAGAGGGACTGTGACAGAATTCAGGTGCAATGATTACTTTGGGAATTGCAGGTACCGAGCCACGGGGGTCTCCCCCTCGTCACTCCCCTGTCCCACATTTCACGCAAAGTAATCAGCAAAAAATGCAGAAAATGGGGATCCAGGGCCTGATTCACAAAAGTGTTGGTCAACGGGAAAGGCCTCGAACTATCAAAATGTGTTCAAACACATATATCCGAATTCGTAGCAGCTGCCAGGGGTTCACTCCCCGGAGAATGTCAAGATTCAAGGTGACAATTAGGCCAGAGATGCCGCCGGCATGGCAACCTGCAGAGCAAGGGTCTAGCAAAGCACAGGAGAGTTCAGCATTGAAGGGGACCTCACCCATCAGAAGGTAGGACATGACCAGCTTGACATGGTTGAGACGAAGTAACTAGGGCCTGTCTAGTTCTGGGGCCAATGGTGGTCAAATAAATGTATTGTTCATTATAACACACCTAATATCAGCAAGTGGTTTCCGAGTGTCGGACAGGGATTCGAAGCTGTGTGGGGCCTCGTTGTCTTGCTTCCAAGACAAACGTGTTGCCCCGGAGCTACCATTCCTCCCCTCAGCAGGCAACAGGTCACAATAGTGGGACAAGGTGCCTGCCCACTCCCCTAGGCCCTCCTGGCAGAGCACAGCAGAGAGCGGAATCAACGTCGGCTGTGGGAGCCACGAGGCACGTATTGCAGAGTGGGAAGAGCTGTGAAGCCCCGCCCCCCAGCCAGCCTGGAGATGTGCTGGCAGCTCACTGTGCTGTTTAGCTATATAGGGCAGCTCGAGGTAAGTGTGCTATCCTAAAAGTTACTATTCCCTTATCAAAAGTACATAGATGGACTCCAAGTATCCTTCAATGTAAGTTCAAACAAGTAAGTATCTTGATGTGCTTGATAGACTGCAATGTATTATTTCAGTGTGCAACCAAAATCCTGTCTTTCAGCCTACACGTGTTTGGACAAAACTTGTCTTTGTCAAGGCGAGGTTGGTCTTCGGTTAAGGCCAGAATGCTGGACTTAGGAAATCTTGTAGCTATGGAGATTGTTTGGGCGAGTCAAAAAGAACACCTTCAGTATGGTTAGAAAGTTCGGCTCAAAATGAATAGTTTAGACGTGCTCAGTGGCGGCACCCAGTATATGCCCCTAAATGGGGCACCGGGGGACCTGAATTCTGTCGTGTGTTGCAACAAGATTTCCTAATTCCAGCATTCAGGCCTTAACCGAAGACCAACCTCGCCTTGACAAGGTTCCCCAAGCTAGAGAGGACTTGAGGAGCCTATCGCCATGCTCACCGGAAATGCATTTTTGGGCACCTCAAATAGGGTTGGACTGGGAACCAAAATAAGCCCTGGAAATCATTTTTAAAGTGGGCCCATATTACATATTTTGAGCAAGCCTAACCCTTTGCCTATGGGAACATTTGGAAATACCACACAAAAGAGGCCCAGAGTGCAGAGGCCTACCGGGAAATTTCCAGAGTTCCCTATAGGCCAGTTCAGCTCTGACCTCAAATGCCAAACTGCTGTTCCCTGGGGTTCATCTTTCCACCTACCAAACCTGAGAGGAAGAGGTGCGAACATCGAACATGGGCCTCGGGTCTGTTCCACATTTTCATTCTCTTATCTGACTCCAGTTTTCCTTCACCCCGAGGGTTTCACTCTGTGGGCCTAGACATTAAACGACTTGTATGTTTCATTGGCACCGACATGGCACAGCCAACAGTTGCCACACACAAGGAAACGCACACCGAGTAGAAACATGTTCACAGAGATGGCACAAACAAGTAAACAATACCATTGCCAGACATGTCCTCCCAATCCAAGATGTCTACTAGAAGAATGGCTCTTGACAAAGCGGGGTGAATCAAGATCTCTGCAACACTGTAACATTCCCTTCCCCATCTCCTGTGATTTGGGTAATCACAATACAGATCCAAAGGGTGCTGACTGCTACCCTCTGGCACTGTACAGACCCATCTGAATGAGGCTGTGAGTATTTGAGGTTTTGATCCTGATTGTCCACCTGCTGTGAATTAAATGGACAGAGAGAGAGGACAATGGAACTCTGTGTGAGCCAAGTTTGAGCCATGCCCAGAAAGTAAGTATTGCGCTGCATGTCTTCAGAGCCAGGTGGAAGGATCTGTTTTTCCGGTAATGTTCCCTAAACACCCATGGCAATAAGCACGAGGCCCCGGTCTCTGTTCACGTGGGAGTTTGCAGGCTGTCTGTCCCCCTTCAGGCTTGAGTGGATCCGCCAGTCCCAGGCCCGCTCTGTGCATTTGGCAATGGTTGTTTTGTCTTTGCCATTACAAGTCTAAAAAGTTCAAATTAAGTTTCGGGATGGAAAGAAAAACAAGACTTCTCGGAGCAAATCACGCCTGAGAGCGGACAACGTATCCTTGTGTGCAAGGAGGTGTAAGTTGGGCTGCGCAGGTGTGCGGGAGTAGTCTACTATATGCTTGCGTTTGTGAGCATGGAGGTATTGTGTGCAACACGGGGGCAGGATCATTAAGTGTGTGCCTGGAGGCGGTGAAGGGACCCTTTGTATTCATGGGGGCTCCACTTATCCGCGATGTTGCATTTGTGGTGAGGCCACTTCAATGATGCGGGGGCGGGGGGCGTACGCGCAGGCACATGTGGGGCAACATGAGCAGGCGGGCTGTTTCTCCTACAGTGATTGGGCATAACTGGCCTGTAAGGGTGTCCGGGGGGGCGCTGGTGGCAGCTCGAATGTTCAGGAGGACTGGGGGGACTGTCGGGGAGCTTAACCTGTCAAACTTGACATTTTGGTTCAACACTGCTTTTTCATTGAAATGCCCAGGCCTGGATGAATATATTGTAGGTCACAGCGGGAAACTGGTAACCATGTGAATACAAAAAAAGGAGAGCTAAGCACTGCGCATGTGTAGAGAGGCCTGGTGGTAGCAGTGGAAGAGAAGAGGGCTGGGGGCACAATGGGTGCCTGGGGGGCCTATTGAGGACTGGTGGGGGCTCTGCTAGAGGGAGGACAGCTGGCAGGAACACTATGACTATAGCTCTCCACATCTCAGGATTCTAATGAAGCTCCTCTGACATTGCCATGTGTTTCCACCTTGAATTTTCCTTTCAAATGAGTAAGACTGCATTATTACCTTTGAAGAGACACAGCGGGAAAGTGGCAATTTCTTGTCTTGAAATAAGAATAAAATGAGTGGCAAACACTCCAAATGAGGGTCTCTTAGGAGTTATGTAGGGCCTGGGCCAGTCAGGAGGAGAAGAGATAGAGAGGGCCTGGGGAGCACTGTGTGAGAGTGAGAAGGGAGGTACCATGGGAAGCCTGGTGTCGGTAGCTTGGGGACGCGGCACCGGGGAGCCGCTGATTCCGTGGTTGGCTCAGTGGACCATAGACATATCAAGGGAGCAGTATGGGGAGCCTTTAAGGTGCAATTGGGGTGGTCATTTAGATACAATTGCTTGGGTCTTAGAAATGAAGCATTGCAGCCTTCAGCAAAGGGCACTATTGTGCGGTAGATGACCGCTGCCCACATTAGTGTTCCAAATCCGAAGGTGAGATCCTCTGAGGGCGAAGGTCATCTAGACACAAGAGAGTCAGTTGTTAAGGGCTAAAACGCTGTAAGAGCTTGTCCAGGGATGAAAAAGGGGGGGGGCTCGCCTTGAGAGGTGTGAAAGCTGATAGAAGAACAAAGGAGAAGCATAGAATTCAGGATTCTACTGTGGTTAGAGCCCACATTCCACATTTTTTGATTGTCTACAGAGAAGAAAACATGCTCCACTACAGTGTGACCAGTTAAATAAATGCCCCTGAAAGTGCCACACTGAAGGCATGGACGCATCTCCCATAAGTAAGGTGATAACCTAGCACACACATGTTGTTGTGCCCCTACTGTTGCTTCCCAGTCCCTTTCATTGCTCCCCACGTCCCCTTGCCCCTAAAACGTTATGCTGGCAGCTGGGTGGCACGAAGAAGGACAAGTGGGAGGGATCACACTGTTACCTTGCAAGTTGAAATGGAGTGATGTGGTGGGCAAAGACAAACGTAAGACCCTCTCATGTCACTTTTGTGGATTCTTCTCTGGAGTGAGCAGAGATGCAGGGTGTGAAGCCTCATTGTAAGCGTGTCTCCCCTCATGTCTACTCTCCTGCCAGTGCCCTATGTCCCCCAGTAGGGCAGGGCCTGGAGATTACTGCCAATTGATGACAGGGCTTTTACATGTACTTAAGAAGATGTACCCAGGATATTCACATTGTACCAGGACATACGATGATGCACATCCTGTACAAAGGTAGTGCCCATCCTTATGAGATAGCACGTGGCTTATTAAGCCTTGCACATTCTTAGAAATCCCAGTAGACCTGCAGGGCAATTTCCTTAGTTCACATACTTGACCTAGGAGAAATTCACTTGCCCCAAGGTGACTGGTGACAAAATATTTACCAGTGCTTTTTGTAAAATGGTGCATGTTGCCATAAGCACACTTCATATTTGCTGCAATGTTGTCAAGCATGCACAGTGAACCCTGTATTTGCCATTTACTGCAAAGTGTGTTTGCAGTATATGAAAAATAAGTTTCTAACATCCCCATACTCAAGCAAGGTTGAATATCATGCAAACGGTACTCGCCCTTCATAAAAAAGTACTCACCATGCTAGTGGGCTAGTAGATTTTGCGATAGCTGCTATGGAGGCAGTGCATTTGATTATGGTAGTGAGCTGAAAAGGTGACAGTTAAACTGGGTCATGTGTGTCTTTACCCCAACATACGAGGCAGTACCTGGGCATATGGTTCTGCAAATGGTAGTAACTGTGCATATGAGTATGTCTCATGTGTACCAGGTTGTACCCAACATGTGATAGCTGTACCGTGGCATATGTTGTGACATTGACTTTTTTATAGGGTTCCAGTACTGCTGATAAGGAGTAGCGGGAGAGTAGGCGCGCCACATTTCTGAAGGTGCACAGATCACATCAGCAGTATACGTCATACTATGGCAGTGTCAGGGCTTGTGAGGATCTACGTGGCATTTTAGCTGCGGGCCGCCTTAGGGGGTTGCACTTAGCATGTGGTTTGCAGTGCATGGGCATGCAAGGCTAGTCTTTGGCATTTGACTGCTGCAGATGGGCAAATGAATCTGCAAATGGTATTTAAGATGAAACACATTTGCTTTGCAAGCGAGGTTAAAATTGTGCAGCCAATGATGCTGCCATAAGCTCTTTTGGAGGTTTAAGTTATGAAATAGGTCAAACGCTTTACCCTGATAAGTTACTGCCCTGGATGTATGCTTTTGAAAGCCTCAGCTCTGGTCGGAGGATAATTTACATTGCAATGCGACTTGGAGAGTCAGCTGGATCTTTGAAACCTGAAGACATGATTGTATTACCGAGGCCATGGATGGAATCATTCTGGGAAATTCAGTCATGGCTTCTAACTGGATGCCTTGATAGGGAAAACGTCTCCAGGAAGAGACAGAAGACACCGCTCCCAACATCTCCATTCTCGGATAAATAAGAGCGGGTATCCAGACAAAGGTGATCTTTGACCAAGTTTCTCATTTGTCCTTGAAGTTTTAGGATAACAGATAAAGTGAACAATTTGAAATAGAAGAGTTTGTTAGCTAAGACAGTGGGTTGCAACCTGCAGCTATCCAGATGTTTTGGACTACCACTCCCATTTCCCCTCACCGTTGACTGTACTGGCTAGGCCTGATGGAGCCGTCCAATACATCTGGAGAGGCAAAGGTTACACTACTGTCAGAGGAAACCCCATTCAAGTGTGAAGCCGGCCACATTAATTCTTGGAAGGTTGGGTGACTGTTTTAAAAGCTGTTTGTGAGTGGGAACATTAACCCACAACTAGTACACCAGAAGAGATCCAAACAGATTGGAAACACAAGAATATTATAAATCTCCTTATCCAATTTTGGTAACGTGGACGGAACGGCAGGCTTATCTCTGCAAGGTCATGGATCGTTGGTTAGTTGCAACACAGCGGAAATACAATTATTACCCAATGATAAAAGGCACTGTCCACTCAAGCTTGTATTAAAGTATCTGCTTTATTATTATTACTACAACAGACAGTTCCCGAACACTACAAAATACAACCCACCCTGTAAAGGAACACAGCGGACAGAGAGTTTCATGAAGGAAAGGGATGAACTCTGGATACTGACAAGAGGGTAGTTGGTAAAGCAATCAGTCTTAAATGTTCATAATTATTTGGTTTTGGCACCAAGGGAGCAAGGGGTCATAAATGTCACTATGGGCCTTTTTCATAGAAAAGTGGCTAAAACCACAATGTACGTGTTGCTTGAGATGATCTCAATGCTCAACAGCATCGAGTCGGTTCCAGGATGCCTTGTAGTTCCTGCGACAGAGTTCTAGATGGGAGCCAGCTTTGGGTATCAGGCGGCAGGCATTGCGGTAACCGAGCCTGCAGACTGGCCTACACGGTGTCTCAAGGTCAAGAATTGTTGTGTCTGTGCTGGTTGACGGATCTGGAATGCTGGTTGAGGCGTCTCAGACGGCTTTAGTGACTGAAGCGTGACAACAGTCAGTGGTTCAGCCGTTCGCGGCGGAAGGGCACGACTGCCTCAAAAATGTCCTTGAAAGATGGATGCTGGTAGATGCTAGTTGTGGCACTCCTCCAAGCTTCCTCGCTGGGCTTGTGTCGTCCTTTAAGGTGGACGGCCCAAAGCTGAGGAGAGTGTTTTCAGGCAACAGCCTTGTCTTTTGTTCAGAGACTCTCTGGCACTTCCCACCTAGGAAGCTTGCTGGCAGAACCTAGCATTGCACGTTGTGTGCTGGCTGGATACCGGTTCTGGAGTTTCTGGATGGGTCTCTGAGTTCGGTATCTCCCTCTGTTCTGTGGGAGATGTTTAGGGGAGGGATCTTGGTTCCCTCTTGGAAATCCTGGCCTTCGTTCACTGTCGGAATCTGTAAGTCAGAGTATACCTTCAGCTAGGGTCCTTTTGAAGTCATTGGATGATCTGCCAAAAGAGGGGTTCAACCTTTTTTTTTAAAGCCAAATGGGCCCCAGTGATTGGTGCAGGCCTAGCCTACCTTAATGAACCAATCCTGGGTCCTCACCAACAATCTTCTGTTATGAGTGAAGTCATAACCAAAGTGCTTTGCACCAGGAATGGTAAAGGGGTGACAACATGTACTACTAAATCCCACCCATCTTCCTCTGGATCAAAGTGTCTCTCTGTTTATTTTTACTCTCTGTGGCTCCTGATCAAAGCGCAGGTCTCCCTTGAAGTTTGTGGTGAGAGCAGACTTTCTGTCTCCATCAAATCACATAATCCTACCTTTTGAAAGGGGGTCCCCTTGCAGTGGTTGCCTATTGTAAACAGTTGTCCCAGACATGCCATTCACCGCCCTTCATACTAAGGGGTGGGTGCTGACTTCAGTTAACACAGATTCATATCCAAAAGGTGTTGGGTTTCCTTCCCTTTGTTAGTTCTGTGACCAGGCCCCTTCCCAGGCCTGCTTCAATTAACTCTCATCAGTATGCACTGCCACCAGAGAGAACTGACAATGAGCAGGGCGGATCCATGGAGCCTTTGATATTTCAATTAAGCTGCGCATGGCAGGAGGAAGGTGTGCCTTCCCCCTTCCTGAGATGCTTTGATGTACCCATGGCTGTCACATTCCAGCTGAACATGACAGGAGGACTGTGCCTGTAGGCTGTGTCCCCCCCAGAGAACACTTGACTATGTGTTTGTTGTGTGGCGAGCATAGGAAAATGTGTGCGGATTAGCCCCGCACATTTTCTGCAGGTTGATCTCCCAACATTTCATTTCATTACAAAATTTCCAAAAAGCCCAGGTGAGCGCACACTCCCCGTGCGGATGGTGCTGTTCCTCACAGGAGGCATGGGACATCTAAAAGCTGCAACCAGGATTTAAGCCTTTGGTTTAATCATTGGGGGTATATTGTTTGTTTGTTTGTTTGTTTATTTGGTATAGCGCAAGACCAAACCCGTGGGTAGCTGGGCGCAGACATTACAAGGATACTTGAGAACTTAGTTACAGGAGGTTACAGTCATGCAGTACAATTAGGAAGCAAAGTACATGTACAAACTGAGTATGAAGATACAGTTAAAGCCGGTGAACAGAAGCCGGGTGACATAGTTACAATCATCGGAGGTCTCGAGGGCCAGGTGGGACCGTGGCATTGACAGTGGCATTGCTAGATGCTAGCAGCAGATGCCAGAAGCAAGTTCGGTTAGGCAGAGCGGAAAGGGTAGCAAGGTGGCAAGCGAAGGGTCCTAGTAAGGAGAGGTGGTCGAGTTAAATATCATTGGAGCGTATCCAGGTAAGGGCATTCCGCCTGAAACTAGGGTAAGGTTGGTCCGTTCTGAGATCTAAAGGGAGTCTGTTCCAAGTTTGGGCAGCTATGACCGGAAAGCTGGAACTGCCGGCTGTGCTCTTTTTGTATCTGGGCACCACTAAGGTGTAAGCATTAGTCATTCTTGTGGGACGGTTTGAGATTCTCTTGTTGACTCTGTTTGCCAGGTAGGGAGGAGCTATGTTGTTGAGACATTTGGAAGTGTGAGAAAGGGTTTTGAGGGCAATCCTGTCCTTAATTTTTAGCCAGTGGATATTTATTATGGAGGTGGAGATATGAGATCTATTAGGAATATTTAAAGCTACTCTAAGAGCGTTATTTTGGAGTGTTTGGAGTTTATCAAGAATGTACTTGTTAGATCCCGCATATAGAGCATTACAGTAATCCAACCTGGATATGATAAGTGCGTTGGCTATTGTGATGCAGCTAGTCTCAGTTAGGAATGGTCTACATGCTCGGATCAATTTGCAAGTATGCATGGGCATGCTTTTGTCCTTTTTGTACATTTGCTACTTCTGCCACATTAATTATTTTTTAAAGATAAATACTCTGCTCTCTCAGGTGAGACATTTGACAGGCTCTTGCTGTAGCAACCCTTTCCCATTGGCATCCCTGGGCTGAGCATCACAGCAGAGTGCTGTCTTTTGCCTCCAACTTCCTCAATTTAGGGGGCTTAAGCCCTCCCAAGCCGGGAGCTGGCTCCATCACTGAACCCAACCTTTGACATTTGTGTATGTGTGTAATGATGAGCTCATTGGTGCCACAGGGCCACATTTGGCTTCAGACCGTGCCACCATACGCAACTTGAAAGAACATGCAGACTAATACTTTCACTATGAGATGAAAAAAGCATCTCCGATTGGATAGTTTGAATGAGTTAATGATGCCCCTCCCCATTTCCCCGTCATGTTCCTATTGAATGTGGTGCTCCGAGCTAGGCAAGTTGCTTTAGTTTTTTTAAGAGTGGCAGTACTGGGCCCACATTTTCTCTAAAGTTGACCACACAGATCATTGGCCAAGTGTCCACACGAGTAAATGTGATGCCCTCCATGACAAACTCACTGCAATAGATGACATCAGTCTTGCATTATGTAACTCCCTGACCAGTTCAGGGGGTTACATAATGCATGGTAATACCCAGCCTAACAGCTCCTTAGAGACAAGTCTGCATTCAGTGTTTCCCGGGAAGGAGGGTACCTCTTATCAGCTTACATGGAAGGACCATCAGTGTTGACACCTGCAGCAGTTTTAAGATAGCAAAACCAAAGGTTGATGGCTGGAAGGTATTGAACAAATCATAACCACGGGCACAGCTCTGGGCAACCCTCCAGACCACCGTTGTTCAGGCTGCCAAGCCATTACTGAGGGGGAAAGACCTTATGCAATTCAGGTTTGGTGCCACCCCAAAGGTGGCAATCCAGCCGGTTACCAGACATTTGGTCGAAAAAATTGGTCGACCAGACAAATGCTCGAATCAATTTGGTCGAAAACCAAATGATCGAATTTTTTATTTTTTTATTTTCACCCCTGTTTTTTCTAAAAACCCATTTTTTAAAAAACGAAAACCCGAAAAATAAATATATAATTTAAAAAAAAAATTCGCACATTTGGTTTTCGACCAAATTGCGTCGACCAAATGTCATTCAACCAGTTTTAAGTCGACCAAATGTCTGGACACCAATCCAGCCCAAACTGCTAGGTCACATACCTTCTGCACAAGGACTCAAGAATCCCCAGACATGTTTTGGTCTCATTGGGCATCATCAGTGAAGATTAGCTTGGGTCTCTAGTGCCAGCAGGCTTGGGACCCACATCTGGGCATACCCGTCTCACTCGGGGTGACTAAAGCAAAACCGAAAGGTGATGGCTGGAAGGTTTTGAACACATCAGAACTATGGGCACAGCTCTCGGCCACCTCCAGACAATAATTTTCAACCTGCAAAACCATTACAGAAGGGGAAAGACCATATGCAAATCAGGCTTGGTCCCACCCCAAAAGTGGCACTTCAGCCCGAACTGCTAGGTCACATCCCTTCTACACGAGATCACAATCATCCCCAGACATGGTTCGGCCTCGTTGGACGTCATCAGTGAGGAGTAGCTTGGGTCTTTAGGCCCAGCAAGCTTGGGACCCAAGTTTGGGCATACCCGACGAACTCTGGGTGACTAAATAGCCTTGCAATCACCTAGGCAAATAGCCTCGCAATCAGAAACAATGGAGTCACACACTGAACCAGAGGGAGGTCTAAAGCCTAGGGCTCAACAAAACCTGGATATTACAAATCCACAAATGTTGTTGTCACTACAAGTGTTGCCCTCACTACAATCATTGGTTGCTCAATTGGACAAGAGGCTACAACCCGCACAAGAACACACACCACCTGAGAGGCAGCAGCTGTCATCACAGGAAGGGCCATCTGCAGTTCAAAGCCAAGCCAGTAGAAACACTGCGCACATCCCAACATCACCAGGAAGATCAGGGGGATGAATAAGATTACCTTCGCCACTGCGTTCATGTTCGCCACAGGGAAGATCTCCGTCACTGCACAGGTTGACCATAAAGCTACGAAGACTATCTCCTACAAGAGCTCGTTCACCAGACGCATCTACATCAGGGCTACAAATGTTGTCCCTGACAAGGTCCACAGCAAAGTCCTGTGGCTCTCCGGAGTGACCGTAATATTATATGAACAGGTCAACTGTCACAAAACCTTACTCGTAGAGAGAACAGGAAGAAGGTGAGGTCCTCACAACAGATAGCGAGGGACATGTAGCAGATACAGACGCCACGTCAGCCCGTTCTCCACCACAAGATGATTGGGGTGAAGAAGACACGGATGAAGACCTGGTAACAGATGAGGCACTATGCCCGGTACCAGATGAGGCACCAAATCAATCCCCTCCGGGTGAGCTGGGAGCTTTTCATAATATGATTTTGAAAGCATGTGAGGAATCTGGATGAACGCCTACTGAGCAGAAGAAGGATTGTTTTCTGTTCAATCTAATGCACAAAAACCCAAGTCGGTCGTGTCCATTTCCATCTTGGACCACGTGTGAAAGGAGGGTCTCCTCCTCATGAAAAAAACAATTAACGAGCCTCACTCAAAGGCAGATTAGAAAAGAAATTTAGGGTGCCAGATATTTTGCCAAAATGTTTACTGTCACAACCAACTCCAGAATCAGTGGTTTCTGCTGTGGCAGGGTGCAAGGCGCACCCACAGGGTTCCAAATGCTCCGCCCCGCCAGAGAACGAAAGCAGGAAGATGGATGCTTTTGGAACAAAAGATACTGGCTATTGGGGAAACGACTGTTAAATCAGCAAATTCGTTAGCGATCATGGTGAGGTACGATTGCGAATGTGGAACAGAATGGCGCCAATACTTAAACACCTGCCGGAGGATAAACGGAAGGATGCACTGGCAATACTTCAGGAGGGCGAAGAAGCATCCAACCACACTATTAATACTGCAGTTGACATTGCAGAAACAGGATTTAAGCAGATAGGGAATGGTATAGTGTTACGCAGGCAAGTGAGGCTGAAATGCATGGATTTTCAAACAGACATGCAGGCTAAAGTGTTAGACACGCCATTTGAGAGAGACCAGCTTTTTGGCCCCAAAATAGATGAGGCGCTTAAGGCAATAAAAACGGATGCTCTCCTTTCAGCTTTTTAGGGGCACATCAGGGCGGTCAGGAGGTACAGCCAGGGGAGGAAAGCCCTATCAAAGGGGGTCATATTATATCCAGAGGTGTAGGAAAACACACCAATATAGATCAAAGGATTACATACTCCCAAAGAGGGAGGCAGCAAAAACAAGCCTGACTCTGTGGAGCATCCACCCCCCATGAAACAACAGAGGGTGAGAGGCAACCTCCAAAATAATTTCGACCAATGGAGGGAAATAACCACAGACAAATGGGTATTAGACATAATTGAAAAAGGTCACGTTCTCGAATTCAAGAAAACCCCACTGCAAATACCACCAGACAGCCAGCAACAACGTTATCTATGCGTCCTGATGGAAGAAGTACAAAAGATGCTTCTCAAACGGGCCATCAAAAGGGTCCCGGAGTGCGAAAGAGGAAAATGCGTGTACTATTAAGTTTTTCGTAGTGAAAAAGCTAGACAAAGCTTGGAGACCTATCTCAGACTTCACACCTCTGAACAAGTACATCATGAAGAAGAAATTCAGAATGATCACACTAGCCAACGTCATCAAGGCAGTGCAGCAGGGTCATTTGCTCACGTCACTAGACCTCCAGGACTCCTACTTCCATTTGCCACCCCATGAGGCACACGGAAGGTTTCTCAGATTTATCGTGGGACACAGCCATAATCAGTTCAAGGTCCTACCACTCAGACTTTGGGCAGAACCCAGGACTTTCACAAAATGCTTGGCTCCGACGTCAGCATATCTGAGAAGGGATGGGGGGGTATCACGTATACCCATACCTCGACCATTGGCTCATCAGGGAGGAGGCAGAAAAAGAGGCAAAGAGCATGATCCAGTACACGGTGGAAACCTTCAAACAGCTAGGCATTGCCACTAATTACGACACATCTGACATGAAGCCCTCAAACACTTTGGTCTCCTTGGGGACACAATTCAAGACCAATGGGGGCTTGGTATGCTTGTCACATGAAAAAACAGAGATGATCCCCCACCTCCCAACCAGGTTTCTAACCAGGATACAGCCTATCAGTACTGAAATGCATGCAGTTACTGGGCACAATGTCATCATGCATTCCACTCATTCCTCACTGCAGGCAACCGGAATTTCTGTCAGACCGATCGTCGCAAACAAGCGGCACATGGAGCGACAAGGTGAAAGTCACAACACATCTTGCGTACCAGCTACAGTGGTGGCCAATACCACTCAGATAACCAAAGCAATGTCTCTATCGGACATCCTATTCCAGCAGATGGTGGTAACTGACGCTACCTTGACCGGATGGTGAGCCCATGTGGACAACTTATCCATAAAAGGCCAATGGAGTGCAGAAGAGTCAGCACTACATATAAATGTCCTGGAACTAAAGTCAGTGTTCTAAGCACTTTGTTCCTTCCAGCCAATACTCAAAGGGACAGTGGTGAAGGTGTTAACAGACAACATCACCATCATGTACTACATACAGAATCAGGGAGGTACGCAATCCAGGACATTGTCACGAAAGGCACAAGCATTGTGGCATTGGGCAAACGGCAGGCGCATGACGTTACAAGCCTTCTATCTGCCAGGAAAACAAAACCAAATAGCGGACCAGCTCAGCAGGACGGTGAATCAATGCCACAAATGGCAGCTTTCAGACAGACAGCTGAAATGGTGTTCAGACGGTGGGGCACGCCACAAATAAACTTGTTTGCAACTCGAGGGGACAAGACGTGTGCCAAATACCCTAGCAGGTACCTGTAGGAAGACTCGCTGGGAGACACTTTCGCACTGTCCTGGGAGGGGATGTTCGCGTACGCGTTTCCCCCACTCCCACTAATACGCAGAGAGGTTCACATGCTGACGATCTACCAATATAAACTTATCCTTAAAGCCCAAGCTTGGCCGAGACAAACCTGGTAATCGGATCTTCTACATCTAATGAGAGACCAACCAATTTCCCGTGGGCAGAGCGTCAGACTTGCCATTCCAACACAGCGGACAAGTCCTCCACCACGACCTGGGATCCCTGTGCCTCAACGCATGACCAGACTTCATAGAATTTGGCCATATACCAATGCCTCAAGGTTGTAGACATTCTAAACGCGACCATAGCAAAGTCCACATACAAGTCTAACTAGTGCAAATTAACTTGGTTCTGCACACGGTCCACGCAACAACAGTTAGACCCTATAAACGTCGCTGTTGCCACACTTACTGGGCCTAGCACAGGAAGGCCTGCTGCACTCGTCAATTAAAGTCCATCTGGCCGCAATCTTCAGATACAGTAGAAGGGAAGGCCAAATTACGCTCTATGGTGCCAGGCTGGTATAACACCCACCAAAGACAAACTGGCACCACAAGGGAGTTTAAACACAGTCTTTGCAGAATTTATGAAGGTACCGTTTGAGCCCATGGCTACTGCACACATTAGATACGTGTTGTGGGCGGGGCCTATCTCATAGCAATAACGTCAGTCAGGAGAATATCAGAAATGCAGGCATTATCTATAAAACAACCATGTCTTTGTTTCACGAAAGATAAAGTGATCCTACGCACTAATCCACGATTCATCCCTAAGGTGCTCACCAACTTCCATCTACACTCGCCTATAGTCTGACCAGCTTTTTTCCCAAAACCAACCACACCAGAGGAGACAGCCCTTCATTCGGTAGATCTCCGTAGGGCCATGAATGTTATATAGACAGAACAAAACAGTTTTGTCTCTCCTTGCAATTGTTTGTAGCTTTTGGTCCTCCAAACAAAGGTAAGAGCATTTCCAAACAAGGCATGATGGGTGACGTCTGCTATCTCCAGAGGTCATGCGGAAGCAAAGAGATCACTGCCGGGGCTGCTTTGGGCTCCTTCCACCAGAGCAGAAGGGGCATTGGCAGCAATGTGGGCTGGTATACCGCTGGCTGACATTTGCAAAGCAGCTACCTAGGTGGCGCTGCATACCGTTGTGAAACATTACTGCCTCGAAGGGCAGAACGACACGGAAGCAAGAGTTGGAAGAGTGCTGCTACAAAGCCTTTTTAATAATAAGATAGGCCTTTCTCCCGTTACACCGCCTTGCTGTCTGCATTAAACTGCTGTATATTGTATTATAAGCATGTGAATCCATGAAAGATCCAAGGCTAGAGAAGGAGCATGTTTTTTACCTGTAACTCCTGTTCTCCAGCATTGGTATCTTTCATGGATTCACATGCACCCTCCATCCAACCCAAGTAGAGAAAAGTCACAATAATGTCAGATAATCCAGGGTTAGAATCTGCAGATGGCCTCCAGGGTGGGGCTGGGTCTCCGACGTCCCATTGGCTGAGTCCAAATTCACCCAAAGGGACAATGATAGAATACTAAATTGAGCTGTCTCTTACTTTATTATATAATGGATTACAGAGGTTATCGGGGATTCCCAGCCTGACGACAGGGAATATTCGTAACATGTGAATCCATGGAAGATGAAATGCTGGAGAACAGGAGCTACAGGTAAGAAACATACTCCTTCACAAACATGTACTTTGTGAACAGTCCTCAAGACAGAACTCCTTATGCATGCATACATCTGTTTATGTAGTGAAAATCCATTCAAACACTGAAGCACAGAACTTAAAATGTGCTGGCAAAGCTTCTCATCTGGAAACTAAGTGTGTACATATCTTGATTCCACCAGAACTGTCGAGAGATCTCTGGCTTGTTTGTATCAAATGTTGCCCCAGTCCTGTCATCCATCTGGTTGATTACACGTCTTACTGTAGGGACCTTCCCATGGTACACTTGCGTAGCGCACCTCTCATGCTCCCTTCTTGGTCAACCTAAACTTCGTAGTTAGTCCCAGTCCCTTCTTTAAAGTTGACCCCTGATAAATCCCTTCACTGTGTGCTGTTTGGGTTTGTTTTAGGAAAAATACAATGGATGGATGTTGGAAAGATTTGCAGGCATGGCAACTTGGTGCCGTAGACTTGCAAACCAGGTTTTTTTTGCTGTGGTCTCTGACATCATTCGACTTCATCTGGGCAATCCTCTCTCCCCACCGGCCACAATGAGAATACTCAGCCCGACTGCCTTGGAAGTGTATCTAGAGAAAGCTTGGTCCATTCTCAAGATCACATAGTGATGCTGTCCTATCGCCGCCTGGCCATGTGAAGGCCAAATCCTGGATAAAATTGCCTGAATTTCCAACATTGTACAAAACAAACCTATTCTTCCAGGGTAGCCAATCTGGGTCAGACAGAAGAGAAGCACCAAATCCACACAGAGAGACAATAAAGAAGGAATACTCATGGTTCTGGGCAAGAACCAACCTGCCGATCTAATTCTCCTACACGTGTCGGCTGCTTATGACAGCATGGGCCATAAGGTTATTCGCTGCACTCTAAAACACAACATGGGATGGATAGACTTGGCTAACTTTCTTTCTCTATGACCAAATACCATGTTAAAACTGGCTATGTCCCCTGAGAGCCACTTCCATTCCGCATTCGTCGAGCCTCGCCTTATCACCATGGGGATTCAATGCTTCCATGAGGCATTAGCCAGCCTTATTGAAAAGTTTGGAATGCTATTGCCACACGGTGTGGACGAATCCCAAATAGTGTTGTAACAGAAAATTGTAAGAATCCAAATCAATTCCTGAGAGCCCTTTTGAGTCACTATCTCCCCCGCCACAAAAAGCTGCTGGACTTAGTGTGCGGTGCAAAGCCCTCGTTTTTGCTGGTGCGCCACCTGTCTAAAAAAGGGATTGCAGAAGATGCCTGCCCTAACACTAACAATGAGTTTGAGTGTGACACAGTCCACTCATATTTGTAATTTATGATAAATGTGATAGTGACTCATCCGAGATGACTACTTAAACTTTATTTATGAGATCATCTGGGCCTGTGTGTAAAAACATAGACACGAGGATCTGTTTAGCAAATATTGACTTTTGTGCTTAGTGTAGTAAAGGCCCACTACCATTTTTCTAAAATTAGAAAATGAAAAAAGAAAAATAATTATTTCGAGACACAAAAGAGTGAGAAAAGACTCAATAGGGCACTCGGGAACGATTTGGATTTTTCGTGGGTGTGTTACAGTATATACAGGGGATTGGAATTAATCAATACACCATTTTGGGACCTCCTTTGTTTTGTTATCCCAAACAGTGTCGCGATTGGAGAAAGATGGAAGCAACGCCACTGGCATATCCAGCTGCCTCAAGGATGGATGCAAGAGAGCAACCTCGCCCTGGCCGTCTCAAAGACAGGCTTGGATCTGTGGCTAGCTAGACTGATGCAAGAGAGCAACCTCGCCCTGGCTGTCTCAAAGACAGGCTTGGATCTATGGCCATCTAGACCTAGGTGTAAGAGAGCAACCTCGCTCTGGCCGCCTCAAAGACAGGCTTGGATCTGTGGCCATCTAGACCTGGATGCAAGACAGCAACCTCGCCCTGGCTGTCTCAAATACAGGCTTGGAATTGTGGCCATCTAGGCATGAATGCAAGAGAGCAACTTCGCCCTGGCCGTCTCAAATACAGGCTTGGATCTGTGGCCATCTAGGCCTGGATGCAAGAAAGCAACCTCGCCCTGGCCGTCTCAAAGACAGGCTTGGATCTGTGGCCATCTAGACCTGGATGCAAGAGAGAAACCTCGCCCTGGCCGCCTCAAAGACAGGCTTGGATCTGTGGCCATCTAGACCTGGATGCAAGACAGCAACATCGCCCTGGCCGCCTCAAAGACAATCTAGACCTGGATGCAAGAGAGAAACCTCGCCCTGGCCGCCTCAAAGACAGGCTTGGATCTGTGGCCATCTAGACCTGGATGCAAGACAGAAACCTCGCCCTGGCCGCCTCAAAGACAGGCTTGGATCTGTGGCCATCTAGGCCTGGATGCAAGAGAGCAACCTCGCCCTGGCCGCCTCAAAGACAGGGTTGGATCTGTAGCCATCTAGACCTGATGCAAGAGAGCAACCTCGCCCTGGCCACCTCAAATACAGGCTTGGATCTGTGGCCATCCAGGCCTGGATGCAAGAGAGCAACCTCACCCTGGCCGTCTCAAAGACAGGCTTGGATCTGTGGCCATCTAGGCCTGGATGCAAGAGGGCAACCTCGGCCTGGCCGTCTCAAATACAGGCTTGGATCTGTGGCCATCTAGGCCTGGATGCAAGAGAGCAACCTCGCCCTGGCCATCTCAAAGACAGGCTTGGATCTGTGGCCATCTAGACCTGGATGCAAGAGAGCAGCATCGCCCTGGCCGCCTCAAAGACAGGCTTGGATCTGTGGCCATCTAGGCGTGGATGCAAGAGAGCAACCTCGCCCTGGCCGTCTCAAAGACAGGCTTGGATCTGTGGCCATCTAGACCTGGATGCAAGAGAGCAACCTCGCCCTGGACGTCTCAAATACAGGCTTGGATCTGTGGCCATCTAGGCCTGGATGCAAGAGAGCAACCTCGCCCTGGCCGTCTCAAAGACAGGCTTGGATCTGTGGCCAGCTAGACTGGATGCACGAGAGCAACCTCACCCTGGCTGTCTCAAAGACAGGCTTAGATCTATGGCCATCTAGACCTAGGTGCAAGAGAGCAACCTCGCCCTGGCCGTCTCAAAGACGGGCTTGGATCTGTGGCCATCTAGGCCTGGATGCAAGAGAGCAACCTCGCCCTGGCCGTCTCAAAGACAGGCTTGGAACTGTGGCCATCTAGGCCTGGATGCAAGAGAGCAACCTCGCCCTGGCCGTCTCAAAGACAGGCTTGGATCTGTGGCCATCTAGACTGGATGCAAGAGAGCAACCTCGCCCTGGCCGCCTCAAAGACAGGCTTGGATCTGTGGCCATCTAGACCTAGGTGCAAGAGAGCAACCTCGCCCTGCCTGTCTCAAAGACAGGCTTGGATCTGTTGCCATCTCGGCCTGGATGCAAGAGAGCAACCTCACACTGGCCGCCTCAAAGACAGGCTTGGATCTGTGGCCATCCAGACCTGGATGCAAGAGAGCAACCTCACCCTGCCGTCTCAAAGACAGGCTTGGATCTGTGGCCATCTAGACCTGGATGCAAGACAGCAACCTCGCCCTGGCCACCTCAAAGACAGGGTTGGATCTGTGGCCATCTAGGCATGGATGCAAGAGAGCAACCTCACCCTGGCCGTCTCAAAGACAGGCGTGGATCTGTGGCCATCTAGACCTGGATGCAAGAGAGCAACCTCGCCCTGGCCACCTCAAAGACAGGGTTGGATCTGTGGCTCGTGTGTTGCCCACTTACCTGTTGCCTGGCCTCCTCCATTAGGAGACACATCCTGCCCCTATAACCTGTGTTAGACGCCTTAGCATAACCTTGGACACCAACGTGTCCTTCGACTCACAAATAAACACAACTGTCTGAAACCTGTCACTGCCAACTAGACATGCTCGTAAGTGTGATACCACCCCTTAAAGTACAGTACAAGATATGTGTGTTTCACGCCTTAGTGCACTAGAAGAAAGACTTTAGCAACAGCATTTATTCTGAGCTGTCAATTTGACTGCATGTGATCTGGAACACAGCAGTGGATCCTTAACTTTAAAAAGCACGAAGCGCGCTCAAAACACTCCACGCGCTCCGGATTCAACTAAGGGTTGAAACGGTGGCACTGGGTGTCGCGCATCCAGCATGCTGAGCACTGGGTCCCAAACACCTCACTACATACCTTCAACTCTACAACCTACCAAGAAAGCTCCACTCATCTACCGCTGGATTGTTTAACCAAGACTCAGTGAAGCTGAAATGTGATGGAGGAAGATGCTTGGCGGGGATCGGATCCAGTCCATGTAACCACATAGCGTTGAACGTAAGACTGGAAAACAATGATCATAAATTCCTGGGAATCGCTCAAGACTGCCCATTTCCAAGCAGCATCCCTGAACTGACTCGTCAAGCGTTTAGACGTAATGAGAAATGCGCTTGAAGTAAACTAATTGCAGGACTTTTTTTAGACATGGATAACTGGAAGGTGAAGTTGTCTCCTGAAATGTCCACCCTTTATCCTCCCCATGCCTCTTTGGCTTCTTGTCGCACCTCTGCTGACAATGGATTTACCACGGGATAATCCCTCCTCACCCATCTCCTTCCTTGCCTTATGTCACTCCTCATCTCTTCATCTCTTCAAGCTCACTAAGGGCCCACACATGATATGACTGCATGCTACAAAAACCCAAATTAAAAAAAGAAGTATTGTGACTGTGGCAGCACTGCTGGCAGCTGAGAAAGACATCTTGTGACATCTGACACACATAGTTATGGAATCCCCCGCGGTCTTGCCTGTGAGATTCCAGGGAGAGCGATTGCTGGTGGATGCTACGTTGTGGGGGCTGTGGGGGCCTTCATGTAAGTTCCTTCATAAATATTAATAAAAATCCCATTATCTACCTATTGGCACCAACTCATCATTACGTCTGGTGACAAGCTACCGGTTGTGAAGGCCCCACCAGCTGCCGGCCTTCCGTCCGTGAAGCAAAAGCCTGACGTACTTTCTATGCACCCAGTGAGGAGGTGAGTGGGACTGCATTTGGACAAACACGAGTAGGTTGAAGAATTCTGGGAAAATAAAAGGACACAGCCCTGCAGAAGTGAAGGGCTGCGCAACAGCGCTCTGCGCTCTTGACGGGTAAGCGCGAACGCAGTAACGTGCTGCTAAAAGAGCAGCGGAAACAATGTTGCCTGGCAACCAGATCAACTAACAGGCAATAACTGGGACGAAAAGGAATGTGTACATGGTACTACCAACTCACAACAGCTGGAAAGAACGTATTCTCAGAATAAGAAATACAACAGTGTAAAATCAATTTACAGCGCAACTGGTCTCATGCAGGAAGAAAGACCACTTTCATTGTTGAGCACAGGACCATGCTGCGAGCCAGAGGTGTGCAGGGAAAACCAGAGAACACAGCTCCACTGTGCTGCCTCTCTTATGAACGCATTAAACACGTGCAAAGTCAGGGCAACCGGTTGGTGGCGGTGAAGGGCAACATTGCAGTTGCAATAAGTCCTGCGCAGTTCCTGTCAGGTGTGCTGTCTTTGCGCAAAGACTGCGAGCCTACGACGCAGGGGTGACCTGCTAGCGTTGACATGCTTCGGACATGTTTGAACGGCTGCCTGTTTGCGCTGTGTGCACTGTTCGCCCAATGTGGATTGAAATACTGAATGTGGGATGGCATGGAAAAAATAGTGCCAATATCCTCTGTACGAACACATTCAAAATGCGTCTGCAAAGCACATTAGGAAAACGTGCGCACCATTTGTAGCACATCATGCAGCGTAGTTGATGCCGCCATCAAAATCGATGCGCAACCCAGACATCCGGAAGCAATATGTGAACGTGTTTACATTATTTTGTGTATTGGGTGCAAATCTATTTTGGGGAAGGAGTGGGGCGCTTACATGGCTTGGGTTCCTGGGCATACATTCGATGGTTACAGGAGGAACAGTCCCTTTAACTGAACCATTTAAGGTAGCGGGCGATAGGTAACATGCGCAGTTAGTGGGAAACATATAACAGTGGGGAGTGGGAGTATTGGTGGTCCTGCTTTAGAGTGTGGTTATCGGGAGGACTACTGGGTTGGGTGGGTTCAAGGTGGTATATCTCCTGGTATGTGAAGTGATGTCGTCCAAAGTCTTTTCTAAATTTCATGTGGGTGGAAATGTGTTAAGGGGCATGAGGTTCCTCGGGCTTGTTTGCATTTCTGCTGCTCTAGTCTGGTTAGGAGTTGACTTTTTGCGATGCGTTGACCGCCGGCGATGGTGTTTTTGTCTGCTGGGTAGGAGGAAGTGTGCCTGGCGACAGCTTGGTATATGCGTTAACGCAGCGGGCTTTGGAGGCGGGCTTGCAGTGGTGGCCAGTGCAGTGTAGTCTGGAGTGTGTGGGTAATAGCTGCTAGTATTTGTGGCGACAATTGGGCGGAATATACAATAGTCTTATTGCGCCTCAACACAGCCCTTTCCTATTTGACCCTCTTCATCAGAATCGCGCCACAGGAGTGCTTTCTGGAGCCAGTGTGTGATTACCTCAGCCTGATTTGGCCAGAAAGCCGGACTAGTGCTTTCCAAGCTTAGCCGAACCCTCCTGCGTACTGAAGGCTAGAGCCGTGCAGACTGTCAGTCAGGAGGAGCGTGAGCCCCGCCTCCCAGTTTTGAATGACCTCGCGGTTTCTGGTAGCCTGCCAAGTGCTGACTTCACCAGGCCACCTCTCTCTCTCTCTCTGTATGTCTCTCCCTCTCTTCCTCTGCTCCCCCCTCTTCCTTCTAAACTGTCCTTCACATATGAACTTGCATTCCAGGCTTGTTGACTAGTGCTGGGAGAAATGGCCCCAAGAACAGTGGAAGCGAAGGGTAAAACATTGGGGGTAATCTGTTTTTTCCAGCACCCGCTTCCACCGGGCATTTTTGGTCCGGTTTTCTACCAGTGAAAATGCGGACATGTTCTATAGCCCCAAGTCGAGGAAATGCGCAGAATCGCAAAATACTTATGCAGACACATCATAAAGCACGAGCAGATATTACGGTTTTGGTGAGTAGAATCCAGAATGTACAGCTTACGAGGCCCAAGCGAGAGATCCTAGGAATTCCGCCCTTTTTCTGTTTGTGATGACATTTCAGGGTTAGTGTTGAGCGACCCCCACCATCCTCCTTACCCCTCAGCTTATTGCCAAGACCTTGCCTTATGGCACTGTCGTGTTGCTGTCGTGTGAATCATGGGCTGTGTTACAGGGACCTGGTCCCTTTAAGACAGTGCTCCCCCTCCACACGTCACGAGCGGACATGATGGGGACAGGAAGGGATGAAGGGAGGAAAGGGAGCAGTTTCAGTATCTTACTGTAAGAGAATAAAGAGAGTTGCATTCCATGCGAGCTGGTGTATGTCCTGTTATTTGCGTATGACCAAAGGTCTAACAACTGGCGATGAGGCGATTCCAGCACACCAGCGTCCTCCTCCTTCACAAGCTGACGATTCTGTCGCGTGCCTCCTCATCCGCGCCAGTGATCCCACTGGGCGCCAGCATCGGCACATTACGGCCGTGCTTTGCAGTTCCCTAGCATCCGTGCCAGTGATCCCACTGGGCGCCAACGCATCCGCACCAGTGATCCCACTGAGCGCCAACACATCCGCGCCAGTGATCCCACTGGGCGCCGAACATCGGTATTCCATGGCCACGGTTTGAAACTTCCCCAGCGACCCCGCTGCCCTGCCAGCCCAGAGCGCGAGGCCCGCCTCCTCCTCTGTCCAGCACACGTTCCCAGTGAGAGAGCCACCAGCTGCTTGAAGAATGTAGTCTGCAGGAAGAGCTCCTTACCTTCATTGATTGCGGCAGGAGCCGCAAGGACACGCACCAACGTGGTTTCAAGTGGGTGATATCCCCACTCACCAGGCCTGCTCCTCTATCAGCGCCATCATGAACACAAAGTGGAGCACAACCAACAAACGTGCTACATTTCGTCCTCCCAGTTAGAGGGAAACTAAAACACTGGGAAAACCTTCCCACACTAGAAGGGGCAACAGCCACATTGAAGTGACACCTACCCAAGTGACATTCCAGAGCCACTTCCAAGGCCTGCCACAGCCATGAGCTCCTCCCATAATCAAGCTGAGCAAGGCCCGCCACCTCCAGTGCAGACTTCGAGGTCAACAGCCACAGCATGGCACATGCCCCCACCATTCTCAATGATCCCGCAAGCCGACAAAGGGCCTGGTGAGTAGAATGGCTCAAGGATTTCAACGACTTTATAACCGCTGCAGGTGAAGAGACGTCCCCACGCCTACGCAGTATGTTCATTAACACTGCAGGCACCAAAATAAAGACATTCATTAAAACCATCCCTGCTGTAGAACACCCTGACTTTGCATCACTGATCACAGCCCTCAACAAGAGATTGGTGATAGAACCCAACAGGGACTACGAGAGGTATATAGTCAACCAATGTACCCAACGCAGATGAAACTGTAGATGAGTTAATCACCAGACTACGAATTAAAGGAGCACGCTGCCAATTTCACACATTTTCCCTGGAGGAAGCCATTTGTCTACGAGTAATAGAAGGGTGTCTCTCGCCCACTTTAAAGAAGCAGCTTCTCAAGAAACCCCTCACCATTGAAGAAGTGAGTGAAATAGCCAGAATCCTCAACAGGGTGGACAAACAAGCAACGCACATGACTAGCACGATGACGCTCAAACAAGATAGAGGGGAGGTGATAGCAGCAGTCCACACAAATAGTGCAAGAGGGGGTGAAAGGATCAGTAGCCCTGCCTATTCATCGACCCCAAGGATGCAATGACAGTGCTACAGGTGTGGCATGGCTTTCCCCCATGCTGGTTCTTGCTCCGCGCTCACCCAAAAGTGCGGAAATTGTGGAAGGGAAGGACACTTCCAAGCAGTCTGCTGAGAAGCCAGACCTTTCCCCACACCACGGACACCCTTGGTACCGCATACAGACCACTTCAAAGGGCATCACAGAGTCAGTCATACCAGGTACACCCATACCAACAAGGGCCAAGAATATATGTAAGAGTTGTTGAAGAACTCTATCCAGAAGATGAATCCCAAGAATACGACCCACAAGACCTGAAGCCACAAATTCGCAACAAATATGATGGCCCACCTCCAGCACAGCCAAGCCATCACGCCATACCGCAGTTCAACCAAGACTATGAAAGCGAACAATATGATCTATATGCACAAGACAAATTTGTAAACCTCGTCATGGATGAGAGCAAGGCAAGAGAAGCACCACGGATACCGGTAGACATTTGTGACAGGCAATTTTGCTTCCTCATTTACTCAGGGGCCACGGTAAACATTATGGGGGAGAAGGAATTTCAACAAATCCCCAGCAAACCCACTCTCACACAGACACCTTCCAGAATATTTCAATGGGGTGCCGACATACCCCTACACAGCGTCGTTCAAGCGACGGCTCATCCACGGCGACAGATCAACGACCACCGTCATTCACGTAATATGGAGCCCGGCCAAAGGACGATTCCTACTGAGTTACAAGACCGGCTCATGCCTAGGCCTCATCAACATCCATGTACAAGAAGGTGACACCATCCGCTCAACTGCACCTGGATGTGAAACTCAGGGGCACATCTACAATTTAGAGCACAAACCACCTGTGTTTCCTACCATCACGAAAGACGGCATCCTGAGAGAATTCCTGCTTCTGTGCCAAGGCCTGGGCAAAATGAAGGGTCCCCCAGTCAAGCTCCACATCGACCCGGCAGTCCGCCCTGTTCCGCAGCACCCGCGCAGGGTTGGATTTCACCTCCAGTCGGCAGTGTGGAACGAACTCAATCAGCTCCTACGGGACGACATCATTGAAACGGCCACCGGCCCAACACCGTGGGTCTCTCCACTTGTCATCGTTCCAAAGGAAGGAGGTCGCTTACGGCTATGCGTGGACATGAGGGTGGTCAACACGGCCATTCAAAGAGAACGACATCCAGGACCAAGGATTGAGGACATGATAGTCCAGCTAAATAAAGCTGTCCTCTTCTCAAAACTCGATCTGATCCAGGGATACCATCAGATGGTACTCCACCCTGATTCGAGAGTGATCACCACATTTGCATCACATGATGGACTGTTCCGATATAAAAGATTGAACTTTAGAATCTCTTCGGCAGCTGACATTTTCCATGAAGCCATAAGGCAAATCATCAGGCCTGTGAAAGGGACACTCAATTATAGCAATGACATCCTTGTATTTGGAAAGACGCGCAATGAACATGATACAGCCCTCCACGCTGCTTGCGCTGCTGTGCAGGAAGCAGGACTGACCCTCAATCTAGACAAGTGTCGATTTAGCAAGTCCAAGCTCAAATTCTTCTGACACATCTTCTCTGCCGATGGCATGACCCCTGATCCAGACAAAGTTTCCACCATCTTCAAACTGCAAAAACCCAACCAGGTTGCCGATGTAAGGTCATTCCTGGGGATGGCTGGTTACTGCACCAGATACCTTCCCCACTTTGCCACCATCACAGAACCTCTGAGGCACCTGCTGCAAAAGGAAGTCCCACTAGTATGGTCTGACAAGTGCCAAAGGGACTTTGACACAATATAACAGGCTCTTGCAGAGGCTCAGAAACTTGCCTATTTCGATCCAGACTGGCACACTGAAATTGTTGTGGACACCAGCCCGGTGGGCTTAGGAGCCATCCTAGCACAAACCAGCGGCCCTGATACCAACTCAAGGCACATAGTGGCCTACGCTAGCAGAGCAATGGCTCCCCCCGGAATCCGCTTACTCCCAAGTGGAGAAAGAAAGTTTGGCAGCCGTCTGGGCCTGCGAACATTTCCACAACTTTGTAATCAGAAAAAGGTTCACCCTCATCACGGACCATCAAGCTTTACTGTCCTTCTTCGGAAACCCGAGAACGAAAATGCCCCCAAGGATTGAGCGATAGGGCATTCGTCTGCAGGAATACGACTTCGGGATCATCCATCGACCGGGGGGTGAGAACAACCCCGCCGACTACCTGTCGAGACACCCAACCGACAAACCGGACGCCAGGCCTGGTGACGCCAAATACATCAGCTATGTAACAGCCAACGCACTGCCCCCAGCCATCTCGATTGAATCCATCGCCTTGGCATCAGCAGCGGACCCCTCCATGGCCTTAGCAATAAGCCTGATGGAAAATAACAGGTGGAAGGACTTTTGCCGTGCAGTACTCAGACCAGACAGCCAGTTCAGGTACCTGTAGGGACGAGCTTGAAAGGCTAGCCAAGGTACACACTGAACTGGCCATCCAGGACAAGTCAATCTTATTATGGGGGTGCAGATTAGTAATTCCAGCGACACTCCCATCAGAGATCATCAAGGCCGCCCATGAAAGCCATCAGGGCGCTAACAACTCCAAAAGACAGCTCCGATGTCATGTTTGGTTCCCGTTCTTGGATGACATGGTCGACCGGTGTGTAAAGAACTATGTAGCCTGTCAGTGCACTTCCAGAGCACACCCTCCAATGCCGCTCAGGGTGACCAAAATCCCAAAACGCCCCTGGGAAAGAGTTGCGGTAGATTTCTACAGGCCGCTCGAAACAGGCGAGTACCTACTACTCTTCATTGACGAACACTCCAGATTCCCCATTTTAAAGAAGGTGAAATTCACGGCGTTCGCTCATGTAGCCACCGTCTTTGATGATGTTGTCAGTGAATGGGGGATCCCAAACACCATAAAGTCTGACAATGGTCCGCCTTTCAGTGGACATGAATTCAGAGTATTTGCACGACACATGGGGTTTACTCATCAAAGGATCACTCCTCGCTGGCCCCAAGCTACCGGGATGGCAGAAAGGTTCATGGCCTCGATCAAAAAGACGATTCAAAGAGCATGCATTGATGGTGCAGATCCGCATCAGGTGCTATATCGTATGTTGAGAGACTACCACAACACACCCCATGAAGTCTCCAACAGAACCCTAGCGGAACTCCTGATGAAATACCAGGTTTGTGTAAGTTGTAAGTTGTAGTATGTCCTTTCTCCAGATGGATAGAGGCGTGTCCATGTACATAATAGATCAAGTTCCCAAATGTGGGAACTCCTGTCCTCTGCTCTCTATGGATGGCTCTGTAAGGAGTCCTTATATGTTTAATTATTTGTTAAATAGATGTTTCAATAAATTGATTTGTACAAAATTGTAGGTAATTTGCTTAGTAGCATATATCCATACATGTATTAATACACATTGACACAGTTAAGCATTTTTAGCAAAAATCCATTGATTTATTAGAAGCCCAACGCGTTTCGTGAAATAATTCACTTCTTCAGGGGCAAATTTCATACTTTTTCTTAAAGTAATCTGGAAGACATAATATTGAAGTAGATGCATATTAGTCCCAATAGTTCACAAAAGAAAATTTGTATAATTTCCAACAGCAAAAAAACTTTCAAGGAGGATCCATAAATATCCTATTGTCGAGTATCTCGTTAAGTTGACATAAATTTAAACTTTAAGCAAATCATACAGTGGTGACCAGTAGTAACCATTTAGCAATATCCTCACGTTCAACAATGATCAATACATTGACATTTTTATGTTGTAAGTAAATTACCTATGGACAAGGTTCCATTGTTCCAAAATGTTGGCTGTTCATCACAAAGAGAGAATTGTCAGTCTCCTGTACTGGTAGTGAGATCTTAGTCCCTAAACAGTTAACAAGAAAAAGTGGAAGATGGGGGGAAAAAGTCGTCAAGATAAGAAATCCTAAATCTAGCTATCAAAAGATTAGAATAAGTTAAAAGTGATGACTTGCCACCTAATGTCAGAAGAAGATGGTAAGTTGAGCAAAAATCACTTCATCTTTTAGAACCTTTTGTGTAGGAACAAGCATCCGGCCCAAAGTGGGCAAGTTCCAAAATACCTAAGATAAACCAAAATGTGGACTAAGTATATAACCAAGAAGTCCGGCTTAAGTAGCACAGATAATCCCAGAGTACTTACAATTCAATAGTCTTGTGGTGTGTAGAGGTCGAGATCGTGATCTACTTTCAGGACTCGCTAGCCAATACTGGTGTTGGCTGTCCTTAAATACCCATAAGATGGCTGCTTAATGTCAGGCGTATGTGCGTCAGAAGACGCATGACATCACGATGTAAACATTGTGATGTCATCGCGCGCATACGCAAAGTCATAATTAGATGTTCAATTAGATAGGATAGACTCGATGCACAAAACGTTTAGCTCCCAAAAGAGTGCGTGAATATGACAAACGGTAGATTTTAAGAAAACATAAAGTGCGCAAGTTGAAGATTAATAAATGCCTGCTAGGAAGTGGGAGGACTATAAAAGAATAAATATGTAAAGAGTTAAAAGGTGCAGGAAAAAATAAATAAAGAAATGCTAAATTGACAGTTGAGATAAATCACTGAAATTCAATTCGAAATGGTCACATGATCAAAGGATAGGCTGGTTAAATGTCGTAACATGGTCATTAGGTGTAAACTCACATGATAAAGATGTGAAAAGAAGTGAAAAGAACCAGGATATGTACAGACATGGTAGCAGGTTATTTTAGCCTCTATAGCTGTCTCGTTAGGAGCTCACATTCTGCTGAGGCACAGTTTAATGACACCAAATACAATTTGTAGCATATGCAGATTTTGGAGATTACAACCTACATCACAAGTCTTGAAAGTCCTTTTATAAACAGTACTGTGTTGTACCCAGACAGTAATTTTAGAGGATTAATTCATAAAAAAAGGACCCATGTAGAAATCTTCATTAAGCCCAAGTGTGATGTAGGTTGTAATCTCCAAAATCTGCATATGCTACAAATTGTATTTGGTGTCATTAAACTGTGCCTCAGCAGAATACGAGCTCCTAACGAGACAGCTATAGAGGCTAAAATAACCTGCTAACATGTCTTTTAACTTCTTTTCACATCTTTATCTTGTGAGTTTACACCTAATGACCATGTTACGACATTTAACCAGCCTATCCTTTGATCATGTGACCATTTTGAATCGAATTTCAGTGATTTATCTCAACTGTCAATTTAGCATTTCTTTATTTATTTTTTCCTGCACCTTTTAACTCTTTACATATTTATTCTTTTATAGTCCTCCCACTTCCTAGCAGGCATTTATTAATCTTCAACTAGCGCACTTTACGTTTTCTTAAAATCTACTGTTTGTCATATTCACGCCCCCTTTTGGGAGCTAAAAGTTTTGTGCATCGAGTCTATCCTATCTAATTGAACATCTAATTATGACTTTGCGCATCCGCGCAATGACATCACGATGTTTACATCGTGACATCATGCGTCTTCTGACGCACATACGCCTGACGATAAGCGACCATCTTATGGGTATTTAAGGACAGCCAACGCCAGTACTGGCTAGCGAGTCCTGAAAGTAGATCACGATCTCGACCTCTACACACCAGAAGACTATTGAATTGTAAGCACTCTGGGATTATCTGTGCTACTTAAGCCGGACTTCTTGGTTATATACTTAGTCCACATTTTGGTTTATCTTAGGTATTTTGGAACTTGCCCACTTTGGGCCGGACGCTTGTTCCTACACAAAAGGTTCTAAAAGATGAAGTGATTTTTACTCAATTTACCATCTTCTTCTGACATTAGGTGGTAAGTCATCACTTTTAACTTATTCTAATCTTTTGATAGCTAGATTTAGGATTTCTTATCTTGACAACTTTTTCCCCCCGTCTTCTACTTTTTCTTGTTAACTGTTTAGGGACTAAGATCTCACTACCAGTACAGGAGACTGACAATTCTCTCTTTGTGATGAACAGCCAACATTTTGCAACAATGGAACCTTGTCCAAAGGTAATTTACTTACAACATAAAAATGTCAATGTATTGATCATTGTTGAACATGAGGATATTGCTAAATGGTTACTACTGGTCACCACTGTATGATTTGCTTAAAGTTTAAATTTATGTCAACTTAACGAGATACTCGACAATAGGATATATATGGATCCTCCTTGAAAGTTTTTTTGCTGTTGGAAATTATACAAATATTCTTTTGTGAACTATTGGGACTAATATGCATCTACTTCAATATTATGTCTTCCAGATTACTTTAAGAAAAATTATGCAATTTGCCCCTGAAGAAGTGAATTATTTCACGAAACGCGTTGGGCTTCTAATAATCAATGGATTTTTGCAAAAAAGCTTAACTGTGTCAATGTGTATTAATACATGTATGGATATATGTTACTAAGCAAATTACCTACAATTTTGTACAAATCAATTTATTGAAACATCTATTTAAAAAATAATTAAACATATAAGGACTCCTTACAGAGCCATCCATAGAGTGCAGAGGACGGGAGTTCCCACATTTGGGAACTTGATCTATTGTGTACATTTTTGCAACTTATAGGCCAGGGTTGTTATTTATCTCCTCCGCACCTTAAAACCAATAACTCTCAGGATATATCTTTAAAAATACTCTTGTGTAAAAATTAGGAGTGCAACTTGATTAGCTCTCATTTATGTCCATGTACATACCCAGACTCTACCTGTACAGCCAAGTTCTTGGTGCGCGAGGTGTTTCCGAGATGGGGAGTGTGTGAAGTAATGAGATCAGATAATGGACCTCACTTTGTTAATACAGTTTTTGAGCATATTACCTCGCTGCTTGGAATAAAACAGAAACGTTTCTTCGGCTTATCATTCGCAAGGTAATGGTATCTGTGAAAAGCTCAACAGCCTGTTAAAAGAAAGAATAGCTAAATTGAAGCTTACTTTGAAAAAAGGATGGTTGCACTGCCTACCACTGGCATTGTATGCATTAAGGAACCAACCAGGTTCTGACCACCATCTTACGCTGCACGAGATCGTGACAGACAGGAGAATGAGAACGCCTTTAATGCCTCCATCCCGAGTTAGAAGTGATGCTCAGCCAACGTCATAAGTGTTAGGACTTGAATTGCAAAACTATTTGAACTGTTAAACATCTAGTTTTCCTGTGATTTCAGGACAGTTGCAGAGACAAGGGTGCAGAGCAGTAGAGAACACAGAAGGAGATGCTTCAACAATCCAAACCCCCGAATTTCTACGTCCAAGAATTTACCTAGGTGATAAGATCCTGATCCGCAATCACACAAGGAAAAAGTGGGCCAAGTCCCGCTTTCACGGTCCTTTCATTTTCGAGGACGTCACGCCATCTGCTGTCAAAGTGCAGGGTAGGCGAGCTTGGATCTTCCTGGGCGACATGAAAATCTACGCCAGAGAGATGCCTCTGCTTGCACCCCACCACAAAGAAGCTACAAACATCGTGGAAGATCCACAGCATGTGCAGATGAGATCCATGACGAGGAAGGACGCATAACCTGACAAGTGGAAAGCTTGAAGAGTTTTAATGGACTGTGGCTTAACTTGGACATTTTCTTTTCAGCTATAAATAAAAGGGTAAAGGACACATTCGAACACTCTGTGCATACTAGTTGCAGAGTAAAAGAAGATTTGCATTTGTGAAAGCCACAGTAGGTTATTGACTTTGGACTGTGGCATGCTTAAGCATTGATAAGAATAAGGATATGCCAAACTTTGATCATGGACACAGCAATTGGAAATCGATACAGTATCCTGATTCCTTCCATACGGAGCTCTTGTTCGGTGTTAATCATGGTGTTACCCAGTGATGACCTTTCTAGGTCATCACTTATGTATTTTGAGTTGATATTACGTTTGTATCCATCACTGGTGGGGAGAACTTGCTGCATTCTAGATTTTATTGGTAATACTGAAAATGAAAAAATCGTTAGAAGATTGCTCATAATCATCACTGAAGAGTTTTTGAAGTTACCTGAGTTCAGTGAGGAAAACACAAATGTCCCTAACACCCGACTTAGTACATAGACTGGTCAGTGTGGTGTTTTTTTGTTTAATTGAAGACTACTGCATCTCGTTGGAAGACACACGGATGTGGTGATGTTTCTTAGGGACCCAAGAAATACTACAAATTTGAATGTGAACCTGGAAGGTATCATAATCCAGGTAGCGATCTATTCTGAAAGAAATCACTGAGGTTTGTTGAAAACTTTCCTCCGAGGGACAGATCGAGGAAGTGGTTAAAACCCCAAACTTTGTTTATGCTGACAGGGAAGCTACAATGTCATGTGGACTGAAGCAAATTCGAGGCATCGATTGGGAACTGGTTAATGAAGCAGAATTTATAGCAGCTCGCAGAAATTATCTTTTTTCACGATAAAGGAATATTTGCACCACGACTGGTGGAGAAATTGTTTCCAGAAAGCAGCTAGTTGATCGAGGACGAATGTTGAAGAAAACAACAAGATTCCAGAAACAATCTAAAATACATTGGGCCTCATTCCGAGTAGGGCGCAAAGGGATACCGGGCACCGTTAAGGACATCGGTGCCGGTAATCCCTTTGTGCCCTACTACGAGGTCCATTAGCGGGTCCCGCTATGGGCACCTGGTTTTACCAGGCACCCTTAGCGGGAGCCGCAAAGGGACCAGGGAGCAAATAACGGTACCGCAAATTGCGGTACCGTTATTAGCTCCCTCCCTATTCCCATTGAGCCCTATGCAGAAATAATAGCAGAATTTATATGGCCATTTTTAGCCATTGCCAGAAAAAGACAGAGGGGTAAAGAAAGACTTGCTGAACTTTCTTCTACGCAGATAGGCCGCATGGATGTTCCTGCAGATCAACCAGCCAGAAGAAGTTATATTGATGTATTCAGAGATGTAGTTATAGAAAACTACAAGAAGACCTTGAGAATTAAAAGAAGCACCCAAGAAGACAATGATGAACTGAATGATTATTTAGACAGCACAGCACACTTGGGGAACAACATATGGTACCAACACATGAAAAAAGTTGGAAGAAGGACGTCAGATGAAGACTGCTTCGTATGTGCACTCCTGCCATGCAGCATGGGGAAATCAAAGATCTTCATGGTAATTGAAATTGATGTCCAGACAGCTCGTTACCTGTCGCACATAGCACTTTGCAAAACAAGAGGTCAATTTATGGGAAGTGATGTTTCTATTAAATGGGCAACTGAAAAGACAGATCCAGATGAAGATGACTACATACAGAATATAAAGACAAGAAACAGAGCCCATATGAGAAATCATGAGATCAGATATGAGAAACCAGGAGTGAAAGGAGCTGGCATTAGATGGGAAGTGAACAAAAAACTTGATGTCAAAGGAAAATCTGCAGAGGACAAATGCAAATTTGGGGAACAGTACTATCACCAGACAGATGGGAAAAAGGAGTGGTGATCTGCAGAGCATGGGTAGTTATTGGGTGTTACCAACCTACTATTGACATAGTACAGAATGGATGCAAGCCATTATGGCCAAGATTTGCTAAACTACTGACATGGGTCAAAGATAGGGGAGGACCATTAGAAAGTTCTAAGTTTTGCTTCAGGAACAATGGTACAAGAAAAATGGGGGATAATCAGAACTGTGGATGAATATTTGATGCACCAGGGATGGTGCACGGAACAGGAGTAATCGTGGATCACTATTGGGCTTGTGGATCATAAGCCTACATCAGACTGCCTAAAGATTGGGGAGGAATTTGCACATTGGTGAATGTCCATGTTCCTGCATTGGTGGCTCCTAAAGGTGACCTGAACATTGATAGTTTTCCAAAAGCAGATGCTTATCTAAGAAATAAGAGATCTGTGGAACTGATAAGTCGAACAAAGAGAGAGAACTACTTCTCTGCTGCATCTATTGAAGCCTTTGATGCTATACTGTATGAACACAGGCTGTTCAGCCAGACTTCATCAGTGTTCACAATGATCTTTATGCCAAGGATCCAGGTTGGAGCAAATACCAAGTGGTTACAAATCACCAGATGGGAATTGCTGCAGACAATTAACACAACTATAAAAGGATTCAATGCAATCAGAGAAGAACTGAGAGCTGTAAAACGAATGGATCTCCAGAACAGATTTGTCCTGGATATATCACAGCCATGGATGGAGTTTTTTTTTTGCCAAAATTGGAGAATCATGTTGCACATTTATACCTTCTTATGATGACAAGAGTGGAACTTTGACAGAGGCCATGGGCATGCTGATGAAACTCCATGGCCAGATGATAAAAGAAGTAGAAGATATTGCTGATGACAGCTGGTTTGGAAATCTCTTCTCATGGATTCCACAATGGAAGGCAGATATGTTCAAATTTCTTGGAGCCTTGCTATTATTAGTGATGCTTGGATTTTGTCTGATAAAGATAATAATCTCGCAATTTAGAACAGAGCAAAGAAAGCCATAGGGATGAAGATCATGATCGATGCTGAACCAGGATGGAAGCCTAAAGACTTGACGGACAAAGAAATCAGAGACTTTGTGAAGTCTAGTATCCATGCACCCGAGGGAACGAAGTTCCTGTATCCATAGGACCACAGAAAGTATGTGGGAAGATGGATCTACTGCAGTGCAAGTGGGCAGTGCATGCTCATGACATGGAACAAGGATGAGCATGTGAAGTCAGCTGGATGCCTGAAGAGAGTCATAAAAATATGGGTCCCTAAGAGGCACTTCTTCAGACCAGGATGTCTAAGTATAGAAGACGATGTGAGAGTGGTTGATAAATCGCCAAGAGGGGGGAGTGTAGAGGAGGAGCTAAGTACCCCTATTCCACCTACCCCGCCTACATTACCTGAGAAGTATGAACCAAAGTATGTGACGTATACTAGAACAATAAGAAAGCAAGAAGAAGAGCAAAAACTCTGTGCAGTACCCATAAGAATACCTATATCTAAGAGAATATGGGAAGTAAAGTACCCATTGTGGAAACCATACCTACATTCAAGAGAATATGATGGCCATTTGAACACGATCCCTGACGAAACAAAGAAACTGAATGACCAGGATGAATGGTGACATCGTACGAAACTGAATCGACCCCATATAGAAGATAACCAGACCAAAGAGGCAGGAGATTTATGAAGAACAAAGAAGTACCGAGGATAAATGACATCTTGGGATCAAGATGAAGAGACTTATGCCATAAGCATGATAAAGATGCTTAGTTAGTTTAAATGTGTACAGACGCAATGAAACGCAAGCAGCAAAGCAATCATGAAGCTAGCCAAATGCTTATAATGAATAGATTGCGGCAAGCGCCAACATATACATCTATACCTCATATAATACATATGGATTGAATAAAGAATGAATGTTCCACTACGTATATAGCAGTCTTGAGCAACGAGGAAGGCCTCAAATTCAGTGTCGCAGTTACAAAAGCAATTGAATTAAACAGAATATATTTCAGCTAAGGAGTTGGATGAGCCAAGAGAGCCAAGGTCTTATCCGAACTAGAATTGCCTGACATTAGATACAATTAACGTGAAAGAACAGAAGCTCCTGATCAAGAAGGTCAAGTGAAAACAAAAGACATCACAGGACCAGTGGAGAATAAAATCAAATACACAGAAAGGCTCAAATCGTGGTGTCCAGTCACGTGATGGAGGAAAGTTGAACGCATGAGGAGATCAAACCTACGCATGGAAGTGTAGCCAATGGGAGGTTGTACATTTAGTGACGTTCATAGTGGCCATTTTGAAGGGAGGGCTTAGTTGCCCCTCCTGATGTTAAGTATCCAATTATGTCTTTTCAGTACTCTATACAGATAAAACACCTATGCCTAGCTATTCACTTAGGACCGATCCCGCTTCCAGATAGGTTTTAGAAGTTTGCCACGTAGGATGACGTTGGTAATGACGCAGGTCAAGACGTCAGCTGTGACCAATTTTGGGTTTAAGAACACAGCTTTTTTAGGAAATGATTGAGAGTTGAGTATCGAGCGATTGCTGATGTTTGTTGTACTCCCTGTTTTAGTTACTTGCATTAAATCAGACTCACTTTTGCGAAGCTATTTGTGTCGTCTGAATTATTGATTTAAAATCTGCATCCCCATCCATCTGAAGGGTATTGCTACTCATTTTAAAGGGCTGGAAGTCCCCAGTTCACGCCCCTTTTACCTGTATGCTGGAAACCAGAGTATGTGACGTATACAGAACAGCTGAATCGACAAAGAGCAAATTATGCACTCAGTCCAGTACCAGTGAAAGGGTCCGTACCTAAGAGAATCTGGGAGCCAAGGTACCCATTGAGAAAACCGTATTTGCATACAAAGAAATATGATGGGCATCTGAATGAAATCCCTGAAGAAGCAGAGCCAATAAACGGCAAGGATGAATGCTAGTATCACTAGCCATTGCCAAGTATATGTTACATGGAGCTGAAGATGAAGTACATAGAAAAGATTAAGTAATTACAGAATGCGGATATTCTATAAGGCATCAAGAAAGCAATAAGGATAAGTGACATCTTGGGCTCAAGGTGAAGAAACGTATGCCACAGAAACAGATGAAGATATCAAATAATTTTACACGTGTACAAATGCAGAAGAAACGCAAGCAGCAAAGTAATCGTGAAGCTAGCTATACGCTTATAGTACATAGATTGCGACAAGCGCAAACGTATACATACATAGGAATGAGAGAATTATGGATGTTTCCACTAAACGTATTATAGCAGATTGGATGTTAGCAAAAAGGCCTAAATTCAGTGTGTCGCAGTTAAAAAGCAGACATTGAATTACAAGCAGAGTATGAGTGAAAGGCAAGGCTGAGCGAGCCAAGAAGTCAAGGTCTTATCAAAACTGGAGTAAACTGACTTTGGATACAAACTTGTGTGAAAGAACAAACCCCCTGTTCAAAAGGAATGAACATAACAAGGAAGACATAAGAGGTCTGGTAGGAAAGAATATTAAATGCACAAAAAGGTTTGATTTTATGGTCTCTAGTCACGTGGAAGCATGAAGTTTGATGAACAAGATGGTCACAAGTACGCATGACGGCAGACTGTGCTTCTCACTCCCTAATTTTCTCTGAGCTAAGAACACTCTCAAGGACGAAGTTCAAGGCCTAATTGACAGTAGACCACTGAGGTGATGATGGATTGGTATGCTAATTGGTGGGAAGCTAAAGTTAAGGCAACCACACCAGCATCTGGATGGCTGGCCTGCAGGCTGCTAACGTCGGTAGAAAAGGACTGAAGATGGATAGAGTGCCAACCAATTGTAGAGGACCTGCGTATTCAGGGGTCCTATAGTGTGTAAGCCAATGGGACGTCGTGTATGTAGTGACGTTCATAGTGATTATTTTTTAAGCGAGGGCTTAGTTGCCCCACCTGATGTTAAGTAACCAATCACATAGCTACACTTTTTAGACTAGTATGGATCATATATTTAGACGTTCTCTCATAACCAATAGCCCATACACATAATCTTTTGTAGGTTGCCACGTAGGATGACGTTAATACACATGTGATTTAGACGTCATTGATGACACATTTTGCTTATAAAAGTGACGTTTTTTCTTAAAGTACTTTGAGTTTGAAGATCGAGCGTTTTTAGTTGATGTTCGTTATGCTCCCTGTGTTATATAATTGATATTAAAATAGTCTTCCTTTTGTCAACTTCCTGAGTGGGCTCTATTATTGATGTATGTATGAGTAAGGTCTACATCCCCATCCATCTCGAGGGTAATTGCTGCTCATCAAAGGGGCTGGACTATCCAGTTCAACCCACTAAAGGAATTTGGTGAGCTAAATTCAAAAGGAACTTTGTGTGGCATTGGGGAACCACCAACTTTCTGGTGTCCTCGCCATCAGAATCCTTTGGCTCACTATACAGGAGTCCATCCTTCCAGCACACTTTGAACCGTTTAGGGGGCTTGCCCTTAGCCTGCTCCTCCGCCTGCTTCCACAGACCCGCCAGAGCCGGACACTCTTTCTGGGCTTTGTAGAAGTCAGTCTGATCTAGGCCCCAGGCTGATGCAAACTCATCCAGTTTGGGCAGACCTTTCAGATCTGCGCCCACCTGGTCCTCCACCTCAGGATACTGTGCAGCGCCAGGAAATTCTGAACTCATGGGTTCCCTTGCTACCAAAGTAGGGTCCTCTGTGGCTACTAGCCACTCTCTCTTAGAGTAGGTGACTCAGTAGTCTGTGGAATTGGACTAGGGGCTACCGGCAACGCCGGTCCTTCCAACAAGCCCTCTGGAGGCCCTGCAGGCCCTAAGGCTTTCAGAACGTTCAATCTGGCGTTCTCTTTGGCCCTCGATCGTGTAGCTGGTGTGACTATTTCAGGAGCAGGAAGATCATTACCCATTAAACATGGGATAGTCTTTCACCGCTGCATGGTGCTGGGTCATTACGCCTTGCCAGCTGAACTCTGCTATCGCAAAGAGGCACTTACTCTTACCATCAAATCTACTTACGCACAACTCATGCCCATCAATATACTGGCCTGGCTGTACCCACTGCCGGGTGACAGAGGTGACGCTAGCCGCAGTGTCTCGGACCACAGGAGTTTTGTGTCCAGTGATGGACACATGCTCTAGATAGAGTTGAGTATTGTTGGGAACTGTGGTCACTTCTGGCGATCCGGTATTGTTCCCACTCAGTGTAACCAATCCACATTCGGCCACTCCCTGGCCTAGTGGGAAATCCTCCTCTGAGAGGCCCACACTAATGATGGCCTCCTCCAGGAGTCCAAAATTCACTATGACTTGTTTGGGTAAGCCCTTGCAAGCAGGATCCCTTTCCTAAGGCCCAGCTCCTTAAACACGAAACAACCTTTGGGTGCTGAGAACGTAGGTGTCCCAGTGTTAGGGGTGCCTGTGCTCTTTTTTTAGGCGTGCACGGCTGAACTAGAGTGTGGGGGTTTCCCTTCGTTCTTTTAGGGACCTGACTCTGAATAGGATTGGGTTGGACCTTTGTCCTTCCCATCCTTGTTTACTTTATTGTGCGCCGATTTCTCTTCCGGTTCGGGGTGGTCGCCTCGAGTACTCACAAAGCTGTTGGCAGCCTTTGCAAACTCCTTAGGGTCTGTGGTAGTCTTGTCCACTAGATGCTGGTGTAGGTCAACATATGCTCACACACATTCAAATTGTATATCCCTTTAAATGTGTCAACTTTATTACCAGTCACCCCCCGCTCAGATATTTCAACAAGTGTGTGAAAACTTCAAATGTCTGCCCACTTTTCTTTCTGACCTCTCTGAAGCTCTTGAGATACTGTTTAGGGGTTTTACAGAACTTCCTGAGGAAGGCTGTCTTCATGCTCCTTTCCTCAGGAGTTAATTGAAGAATTGTATCAGTCCCTGGTGTCGGTAAGCGACTCATCAGGCCTGCACTCCACAGTACCTCATCCACTTCCTGCAGCTGGAATGCCAGCTCGAGCACTTAAAACCAGTAAAAATATCCTTCCCCACTTCATAAGACTGTACTAAATCTTTGGGGATGTGCCGTCGGGGCTTATCCCGGGCACTCTGGTTTGAGCCACTACTGCTGTTCTCGCTAGCGGCAGACTTGTTGGCCTCTTTCTGCTCTTCAAGTGCCAGCTTGCATAGCTCTATGGTGACCTTGTCCGCTGTTTCTGTTCCTCTAGCACTTGTCTCCTCTCCTCGAGCAGGAGCTTTCTAGCTGCTACCTCATTAACAGCCGGAACAATTACTAGGCTACTTAGAGACTGTGCTGTGGCCTGGGACCTGTGGGATGCCACACTAGCCCCTGTCCTCACTGACACTCTCGAGTGTTGAGAAACCACACTTGTGCCTCGGCGGGATGATTGGCGAAAAAAACTGCTCATGCGGTCGTCCTTGTCATTTACGCCTTCCAGAAGGTCTTGTCCGTTCCGGTATATGGGGCATAGCCCATCCCCTGGGGTCTTCTCCACAACCGCACTTGCTTCTACCCAAGCTTGGAGGCTGGTCAGCATACTCAGGTATATTAACCTTAGTGCTGTGGGGAAGTTCCCTCTCTTGACATAAAACACGCAGGACATCCTTGGTCATGCCTTTAATCATCTCCATGTCAAGCTCCATGACTATTACTATTACCTAGCAGTGACTAAACGTTGCCTGCAACAGTACTTTTATCATTGGGTGACTAAGCTGTGCGCAAGACTGCAACTGATCCAACCGCTTGCCACCAATGTGACGAATCTACTTCCGGGGCACTAGTGGTCCAGGGATGAATATCGGTTTCTAAACCATCAAGCAACCCCACACCTCTAGTACATCAGAAGGGATCCGAGCAGATTGGAATACAAGTAAATTATAAGACCGCCTTGTCCAATTTTGGTAAGGTAGATGGAACAGCAGGCTTATCTCTACAAGGTCATGGATCGTTGGTTAGTTGCAACAGAGCAAAAATACAATTATTACCCAATGATAAAAGGGACTGTATGAGGTTGTAAAAAAGTATCTACTTTATTATTACTACAACAGACAGTTCTAGCACACTACAATTACAACCCATACTGTAAAGGAACACAGAGGACAGACAGTTTCACAAAGGAAAGGGATGCACTCTGGATACCGATAGGAGGGTAGTTGGTAATGTAATCAGTCTTATAGTTCAAGATTATTTGGTTCTAGCACCAAAGGGGCAAATGGTTGTAACTGTCTCTAGGGGCCTTCAAAGAAGGACCAGGGGGGCAGAACCACAATGTGCCTGGTGCTGAATAAGTTCTTGGTGCTTGACAGCGTCAAGGTGGTTCCAGAGCTGTGCAGCCCTTGAGACAGAGGTAGTGGCTGGAGACAGCTGCAGGTACCAGTCGGCAGGCAGTTTGGCACGGGAGGCTGGACGAATGTCTCGGGGCCAAGAATCGTTGTCTCTGAGCTGGTTAGCAGATATGGAATGCTGGATGAGCCGTCTCAGATGGCTCTGGTGACTGGGGCATGACAGCAGTCAGCGGTGCTGCTGGATGCAGTTCAAGGGCTCGACTGTCTCAAAATTGTCCTTACAAAGATGGACGCTGGATGATGCTTGTGTGGCACAGCTTTTAGCTTCTTCGCAGGGCTTGTGTCCTTTCATGGCAGATGACCCAAAGCTAAGGAGGGTGTTAGCAGTCCTTTGTCCAGAGACTCTCCAGCACTTCCCACATAGGAAGCTTGCTGTCAGAACCTAGCAGGGCATGCTGTGTGCTGGCTGGGTACCAGTTCTGGAGCTGCTGGATGGGTCCGCTGAATCTGGTATCTCCCTCTGTTCCCCGATGTTTAGTGGAGGGATCTTGCTTCCCTCTTGGAACTCCTGGCCTTCCTGCACTGTCGGAAGATGTAAGGTAGTCTGTACCTTCAGATTGGGTCCAAATGAGTCCTTCTTCTTACTCATTGCAAAGTCTTCAGATGATCTGATCAGTGAGGGGTTTGGCCCTCTTTTAAAGCCAAATGGGCCCCAGTGATTGGTGAAGGCTAAGACCGTCTTAATGGACCAATAGTGGGTCTCCACCAACAATCTTCAGTGATGTTTCATGTCAGAACCAGGGCGCTTGCCAACAGACAGGGGAAGGGTGACACCATACACTTCTAAGTCCCATCCATCTTCCTGTCTGCTGTACATCAAAAAGTCTCCCTAATTAACTGAGCCCTATGCAGCGCCTGATCACCACATGGACCTCCTTTGGAGTAGGAGGTTTCAGGGAGACTTTCATCTCATACAATTGAAATACTTCCCTGCTCTGAAAGGAGTGGTTCCAGACATGACATTCACTGCCCTTTCATAGCAAGGAGGGGTGTTAGTACCAAGTTGACACATTGCATTACAGAAAGGTGCCTGGCGGTTGCTCTCCATTGTCACTTCCTGCACCCAGGCCTTCCCTGAGGCCTGCTAATTAACATTCTTCAGTATTCGCCACCACCAGCAAGGTTTCACAATGGAGATGCAAATCCATGGGCCATGAAATTCGAATCGGGCTGCCCATGGCCAAAGGCTTTTGATGTACCCACGGCTGTCAGGTGTCAGCTACACATGACAGGGGAGGATGGCACTGGTAGGCTGTGTTTTCCCAGAGTACATGACTGTTTGTCTGCTGTGCTGTGAGCAAAGAAAATGTGCGCAGGAATGGCCCCATCATTAATTCTTTTTAAAAAAACAAAAAGCCCTGGCGAGCACACTTTTCCCGTGCGTATGGTCGAATTCCTCATAGCAACTTGCTACCCAAATGGCCAGCCTGTGCCGACAGCCACTTAGCACCTATGTGCATGGCTTCCTGCCTCTTCCCACACCTTTTGTTAGATTGTTCTCTCCCTTTTTGAAGAGTGGGAGAGACACTGGGTATTTGGTGCTGGAGTCCGCTGCCTTTTAGCACCTTTTGTTGGGTCTTGGGTCCCCTCCCTGACAGGCTCTTCCTGTGAGACCTGCAGCAGGAGAGGAAAGGGGGGGAAGTGTGGTGGCGTGCCTTATGATTTCTGCCCCCATCCCTCCTCTGTATCACTTGGGCAGCTCCCCAAGCTTAAGGGCCTGTGCCCTTGAGCTCCATGGGGGTGCCCCGTCATTCCGCGGGACTGGACATCAACTCATAATAATAAGCTGCGGCAAGGGTGCATATGGGGCTCCATCGTTTGTGGGGACATTGGGGGGAGCACGTTACTGAATACCGATACTTGGGAGTATCCTTTAGACCCTCCTTATCTCCACATGAACTTGGTAGGGGGGTAACATATGGGGCATGGGGCAAATAGTTGTCCCTTAAAAGAGTTATTGATTCCCAGGGAGGAGGCTCTTTGGAGGATAAGAGCATGGCTTATAGGGTCTTGATCATCCCAAGCATTCTCTACGCCCTTGAGGTGTTTCCTTTAAAGTCACTGGGCAGGCTCCCTAGGTTATAGACTAAAATCCTTTGCTCACTACTTGGAGTGCCAGGGAGTGTTCCGGGGCTATTCGGTTGGAGTTGGGCCTCTCTTCCCTGCTAATGTTCTGGAAGTTTCCAGCCATTAAGCTCTGGGCCAAGATGCACTCTAACGTCCTGGAGGCTCCCTCGCTGCTAGGACAAGTAGCGACACATGCAGGTAGGTCCTCTAAGAGTACATAGTTCAGAGATTTGGATCTGCTGGCCAAACAATGCTTGAGGGAGGTGGGCCTTGCTAGGGTCCCCGAGATGTGGATGGAACTCTATCTCTGTAGGGTCGAGGTGAAACTCAGCCGTTTGGACATGGGCTCATCTATAGATCATTTAGCCGGCCTCCGAAGGTTTGAGGCCTACTCCCATCAGGCCTTCAAAATCGGAACGACCAAATCTTACCGGATAAAGCTGCACATGCCAAAATTAGTGAGATTTATTGTGGCCAAGCGCCTTCAGACCCTCCCTGTTTTCGAAATCACAGGAGCATGGGTTGGTATCCCCAGAATGGAAAGAATATGCAGATTATTCGGCAAACAAATAGAGATCATTCGCCACATACTGACTCAGTGTGGGGCCTTGAGCCTAGAGTACAGCAAGGCATATAATGAAATATGCTCCCACACTTCTGATCAATTCTAGGCAACAATTTTTGGAGCTGAAGCCCTGATATCTGTCGCATCAGCCTTTCATGTCTGGCAGAAGGCGATAAAGAAGCTTGACCGGGTCTCATAGGCCATAGTGGTTGACGCCCTGTTAACAGGATTGATTTAATTCAGATTTAAATGGCTTTGAGGTGCTGCATGACTTTTAATGTTTGCCTAATTATGTTTTTCTTTTTGTTATTCTCTTAATGTGAACATACAATGAACTATGGCTTGATAAAAAAAATCAAGCCATAGTCTATTGTATGGGCAGTATGTGGCGAATGATCTCTATTTGTTTGCCGCACAATCTGCATATTCTTTATGATTCTTATTTAACTTGTTATTAATGTATTATCAATGAATTCGTGTAAAATGGTGTTAAATGTAACCAGAGGCAGTTAATGAAAAAATAAAAGAATGAATAAATAAATAAATAAATACTTTAAGCCAATCCAAGCCAATGGCCTTTGCACTTTCTTTGCCTCGCACACGATGGGATCAGAGCTGGAACCCGTAGGCCCACAGCAAGTACTACTAGCGTAGGGCCCGGCCAGTAAGCACTGGGAGAACTGCTACATGACTGCAAGGAACACCCGCAGCACTTGCATCAAAACGGAACAATGCTGGCCGCAGACACCACAGCACAGGCGCTGAGATCAAAGCTGCCCCACTGCAGATGCACTGGCCCCGGCACTGCAGGCTCACAGCGAGCCGGAACCCAAACGCCAGTGGCATCATTCGGATCAGTGCACGGCGCGCCACTGCAGTCACTCGGCTCTGAGCAGCAACACTGCAGACACGCCAGTGAGCTCCGGCGCAGGTTCACGGGGAGGACCACTGCAGACACTACCAGCCCTGGGATGGAATCAGAGCTGCGGCACTGCAGACTCCGCCAGCGCCGGGGTCTTAGCAGCCACGCCGCAGACAGCACCGGGGAGTTCCCAAACGCCGTAGCCTGCTGGACGCACGGCCCAGCTTCCTGCATCCCCACCGCACGTGGACACAGTGAAGTGGACCAGCGGGCAGACGGAACCATTTCATTCTCCGGCCAGGAGCCTGTGCATGTGTAATAATGGCAGCACGGCGGCGAGCTCTTTGTACGGCTGCGGCACCAGCTCCATCTCTGGCGCGGGCAGGAGGGGAGGGAAAGGAAGGGGGCGTGCCGGGAGCGGGGGCTCGATTAATTTAGTGCTATTGATTTCTGGAGCGCGGGGAGCATACGGTATTCCGCGTAGCGCCTCTCTGCAGATTATGCTAAGAGCCGAGCGTGGCTGCAGAGAGGGCAGGCATGGGAGACTGCGTCAAAGGGCCATCGCTCAACCGGGCACTTAGGGATTCTGGGCATGTGCCGGGCCCGCTCAGGCGGCGCTGCCAATCCAGGGCCTGCATGCAGCCCCGCACGCATCCGCACAGCCGTCTGCAGGCGGACGCCGCCATGCACACCTCTGCACTCTCTTACAGCCATCTGCACAATTAAGAACAGAGAGCCGTGTGCGGAGGTACACAGCGATAGGCAGAACACCACCCGCGAACACCCAGGCAGGCACACATGAACATATTCCGCAGGTGCACGATTATTAAGAAGGCACAGCCACCCACAGAGGCCATCTACACAAGGGCACCGCCATCCACGTATGCACGCACCCACACGCCAACGTAGACAATTCACAGAGACACGCACGTATTAACAGACGCCACGTCCATCTATAAGACGTACACAGCAACCTACACACGAACACCAGCATCCACGTGTCCGCAGTCCCCACCAACCACACAGACACAGTAACAGGCTACCTGGCCATCCACACATGTGCACATGCCTGCTCCAATGCCTACAACAACTGGGCCTGTAGAAACAACCACGGGCCCTGGATGCACAGAATGTGTGTGAGGGGTTGTACGGTGTGTCTGTTTGCATCACCCAGTGAGACTGCCCCTTCTGTGTGTTTATCTGCAAAGGATGTGTGCGGATCTATAACATGTGTGTGTCTTAATGTGTGTTGGTGTGCGACTGGACATTCGATCTGTTTGCAGCGGTCTGTGTGTGATCATTTCATGTGTGTTTAAGTTGATCTTGTGCAGTGGACATGCGTGTGGCTGCACACTATGCCTGCATGCGTGTTCGGTGACTGCATAGTGAGCAAAGGTGCATAGCCTGAGACTATGTTGGTCCCTCGCCAAGTTTAAACAAAAGCTGAAACCACTTTTATTTTTCTGAATCTCCCGGCTCCCCTCTAAATCCTGAGACTGCTAGGTAGTTGTTTAGTGTGTTTGCTATGTGTGCGCTATCATGCCGGCGGGCCTGTGTGTATGTGCAACCTAAATAAATAAATATAAACATGTGTGTGGATGTATAGTAAACATGTCTGTGTTTGTGCACGTCTGTGTCTTAATATTATGTGCCTTTTAAGGATATGTTCAGCTTTCTAATGTGTGCCCGCATAGTGTGCTATAGCGCGTGTGTGTTTGCAATGTGCAATTGGTAAATATGTGTGGGTGTAGGTAGGTGTTGCTCTGTGTTTATGTATGTTTTGGGTTTACAGTTCATATGTGTATATGCGTGAGGGCGCTTTGTTTGGGTGCATGCTATGCACCTCTGGCTGTATAATGGGTGTATCATGTGTGGGGGCACACAGCGTGCACTCCTGGGGATGCTCACAGCCTCACCTGATAAAACAACGGGTGCAGTTAGAATAAATACATTGGGGCAATTAAGCGAGCTGGTAAAGACATCAACTGGACTCACCAAGGATGTGTGTTAGCCCCCACTCTTTTTAATCTGTCTGTAGCACTAGCCTCAGCCGCAGCTTATCCCCCCAAAATTGGGCTCTGCAAAGCCCAAGGGTTTGGTTATAAGAATTTAGCATGTATATAGCGCTACGAACCCTCGGGTATCTGAGAGCTGGTTATTATTGCCCACGGTGTGTGGTGCGCATTTATCGACCTCGGAAGGCTGAAAGGCTGAGTTTGGCCCTGCAGGGATTCGAACATGTCTCAGGCTCTGCACAGACGTCAAAGCGAGCGCTCTACTCTCTGTGCTATCAGACCGGCTATGTTGATGACCTTATCCTCATGGATCGCATCCCAGCAGCATTACTGAAGCCATTCCAAGCCTTCTCTGAATTTGCAAAATCTCATTCGTTAATCATAAATAACACTAACATTAATGTTATGAACTTTCATGGATCATCAAGAAATAGCAACCCGATAGCTGAGATTAGTAACACCCGGCTAGAAGTAGCCGGGTAAGTACTACTAGGAGTAATAATAGATCAGCAACTAACTTGGAAAGGTCATTTGGAATCGGTCAACTACACAATAAAACTAGAGCTGGCTGAACATTCAGGGCAAACCATTGTTGCTACACCCTGAAACCTGCTATTAACTTGTATGAATTAAAACAGTTCTCTGTGATTTCATCGTGTAGCATTGGTCGCAGCCAAATCAGTTTTGTTTTCTTGTTTTTTATAACCATTTAGCAGCAAATATATGTGGGGGAGACCCCCGCTCCACCCTTGCCCCCCCACCTTATTTATTACCCTTACCCACCCCCGATATATATTTGCGGCATTGCCTACAAACAAATCTATAGCAATGGAACCTCCCACTACCATTAAAACTAGTCCCAATAATGCTATATGACTGTGAAAACCGGGGAAGGAAGCAAATAAAACAAACACCTTGGACAGTTGCTGTATTAAGAAATTTGTCTTGCTAGTGTAAAGTTTACCCGTCTGAATATATCAGAAGCAGAATTTGACCGTCCGCCGTTACAACGCAAAGTTATAATAAGAAGACCAAGGGCCTGATTCACAGAAGCATTTTATAATGGCACAGTGCCGTGGATAACGCTAGGCGATTCAGGCCCTAAGACCGCTTGATAAAATACAAACGGCTGATACAGATAGCCTACGGCGTCAACTATGGCAAACAAACAACGCAAACTCTCTTGTGACTTCAGACAATTCACTAGATTATCTATGTACAGAAGCAATTACTTGGGCAGATACATCAAGATTAACCAACCCTACAACCAATATGGACAAAAAAACAAAGATTCAGCAACCAAAGTGCTATGTTACAGACAGCGTATGAACAAAACAAGACAGACTAGTCCACTAAAGCCCTATCAAATGCGTATATTCGTTATATTCCATTACGGGGGTACTGCCCCACATGTGAGCGAATATCCCAATAACTATATCAAAGGGGATTGTATTAGATTCAAATCCAATGGTACCCCGACATTATCAATCACTGGGGCGTGGAACCAAAGTCCCCCTGAACTCAGATGTTCCCCACTGTGCACCGAAGAGGTCATTGGGAATTAGAAACATCTAATAGGGAGGATTGCTCTGGGGCAAGCGCTTGCCTTGGCAGAAAGACGATGTGGAACAACACAGGTGCAATCTCCAGATCCACGCGTAGAAACCTCTGGGTATTAGCATGTCATAAATATCCACTTGCAATGTATGACACTGTTTTGTACTGTCCCTACATGAATATTGCAACACAATGGTCTATCATAGACAGCCTGATGGAAGGCAACGATGTACAACTAATATACACTACCATAGTACTGTGCTATGCGATTTGAACATCTGTTAACAAGTGTACAAGACCGATATTATTAACATGACCTGTGTGCAAGGCTCACTAACGATCATCTTTATTGCACAACTTGAATTTGCATTTGTGGTTGCACAAGACTTTCTATTAGACTATAGGTGATTTTAACTTCAATTATAAAGAATGCTTGCATAAATATACACAACTCTACGTGAACAACACATGTGTAAAAAGCAATGTTTGCATGGCTGTCATATAATACAAAAACAACATATGTGTGTGTGTGTGTGCACACTTGCACGTGCATCGTATGCACTTATATTCAGGCACCCCAGCGTGCATCTGGATATGTTTAGTATGCATGTCCACAGATTCGTGGATGCTTATGTGGTACAGGTTTTGTGTGTAGCTGTTTCGTACATGTTTGTGTGGTACTGTGGGGATGGGTGTCTTTGTTATATTAGGAGTGTTTTTGTATCAGGCTGCGTGCCACCACAGTGAGCCTTGGAGCGCAAGGTTGGTACATTGTACTGAACCAGTGGGATGGGGTCTTTGCCACACTAGTCCTTATGAACAAGGCCTCCTTGGAGCATAGGTTTTTCGCCACCAGAAGCCAGCAAAGGGCCTTTAGTGCCGGGTATATGTGGACTTGAGACTCACAGTGAATGACACCTGCTAAACCGTAACCCCTTAAGTGTTAAGAGTGTATATTGTCGTCCAATTCACATAGAAATATACAATAGCCTAGAAGGTACAGTCTCAAACACTTATTCATTAGATATGGGGTTTGCAAACCTTGGCTCCATTGCTGTTTTGCACTCCAGCTCCCGCTGGCTCTAGCCAGCAAATAGAATGGTGAGGAATCATGGGAGTTGTAGTCCAAAACATCTGCTGAGCCCCAGTTTGTAGACCCTGCATTAGATTATTTTAAAAGCAAGTGGAGGTCTCATTGGCATGGTCCTGTCGTGGAAGAAGGGCTTGTATCACTGACATCTTATGGTCTAGGTTTAGTGGGGCTGCGGGGGTGAGGGAATTTGTGTGGAAATTACACAAGCCTCCACTTTTTCAAGACTGGGGGAAGGTCATGAGTTAGGGGAGATGACCAGGGAAAGGGGTCAGTTTTTGTATTCAAATTTTAAGTGCAGCCCTCTTTAACTCTTTAAGGTACTCCTCTATCCCCCAGTTGTTAGTTCATCATGGTGAAGCGGTGCGCAGTCATGATGCTTCTGGTGATCGCACACAGGATGCCATTCTTTCTCCAGAAGGTGGAAGGAGCCTCTGAACTTTTATGCCTTCACCTTTTAAGTTGTATTTTACATCTTTTGATGACTTTGCTAAGATAAAAAAGCTGGAGTGTCAGGGAGGGAGCAAGGCCCTTTTGCAGGAGCCTTGTTAAGCAAGTCACAGGCATTCCGTAAACATAGAACTCATGTTTTAACTAATATCGATAATATAATTAATCATAACCCTTTATATGATATATAATACAAATAAACTGGTATTAAAACCCCCAGTAAATAAACAAAATGAAGGTGATGTAGTGTGTGTCCTAAGTTAACTTTCACAGGGAAGACATAGAGGTGGTGCTAAACATATATTAGACCTCAAACTCGACACAGGTTTTTACATATAAAAAATAATTCTCAATTTGATGACAACATTTTTTCACACAATGTAATGTAGCCATAAAAGGCAACACATAATGACTAAAACCACAATCTGGTACGTACAAAAATAGTAGTGTATACCAAATAGCAGCCTGTATACGCAAACGATACAATATAAATCCACCATATCACCAATCTGGATTTTGCTAGCGTAGATATATAAGTCACACTCTCTCACGCTGTGCTAAGAGCCCAACTTGTACACGCTTCTGTCCTATCAAGGCTACATTTGGTGAGAGAGAATGGGACAGTGCCTATCTTCTATATCCTTCCAAAAATTCATAAAAGTAAAAAAAAAAACACCAGATATCTATTGTTATTGTTTCAGGTGTCAACTCTGCGATAGAACCCCTTTCTAAATTTGTTGATTACTTTCTTATACCTTTTATCCCTAGGTTGAAGAGTTTTGTCCAGGACACCCAGGATGCGATCAACAAAATAGAGGGTCTAGAATTTGATCCGACAGAGAATTTGTTAATTTTTCTTGGACATACAATCCTTGTACACTAATATTCCCAAACAGGTTACCCTTGAAGTGGTTGAGGAAACATTATTAAAAAGATGCGATGACCATCCTGTAAGCTATTCCTTTATTCAATGGTGCACAGAGTTGGCACTGACAAAAAATTTATTTCAATTCATGGGCCAGTTTTATATACAAGTTGAAGGGATGGTGATGGGAGCTGCCATGGCCCCCAATCTTGCACATTTTTATGTTAATATGTATTAGGATCTGTGGTCTATTTGGGTCACAACCCATTTATAGAGACACTTACTAGATGGCTGAGATATATAGATCATTTTTTCCTATTATGGACAGGCAGCCAGCAAGAGGTTAACCGTTTTCTACAATGGTCGAATGTCCAAAATAGATATCTTAAATTTACTGTGTCCATGAATAACAGGGAGGTCAATTATCAAGACATCACTATCATGAGCAAAGACAACTGCTTGTTCGACCATTTACCAAGACCACAGACAAAAATGCCTTGTTGCATTATGGGAGCCATCATGCACAACATGTCAGATACAAGTTCCTTTTTGCACAATTTCTGTGTTTAAAATGCTACAGCAGTACCAGGGAGTCATGTGACATGGGAGCCAATGTGCTAATCAACAAACCTGCAAAAAGAGCATCTAATAACAACAGAGAGGCTCTGCTTGAGCAGAAGTGGAGTGACAAAAAAGATAAGAAGGATAGTCCACTAGTGTTTGTGAGTACCTTCAGCGACCTCTCCTATAAGATAAAAGAGATCATTCATTACACATTGGAAGAAAGTGATGACTGAAAATGTACCAATACGTATGGTCCCTTTTAAAAAAAAGACCAAAATTCATAATATTATTATGAAGAATGACATTGGCCCAGGCAAAAATACTGAATGCCAAAAAGTGACCTTCTTGTGTTTACCAAGGGTGACAGGACACCATCCCTGCGGCAATTGTGTGGTTTGGGCTTTTTCAGATACTGCTAATCTATACTGGGTGCCATTGAGAGTGTTCACGTGGATCCCCCAGCCTGGAAGTGGGGTTAAGACATGTGATGGAGATGATATTTCAGCGATCTCCTTTAAAGACTCAAGTATGTTTTAGAGTCACTAATACCATAGCGTTGGGAGCTTTGTGATGACCATCAAGGGTCCAGCAGTCCTTGTTTTGTTTTCAATCTTTACAAAGCTATAGATTCAGTTTATGAGAGACAGAGTGCGTTAGGAGATAGATTGGACTTGTTAACAATGTTGAAATGTCGAGGGCACTCTAACAGACAAAGTGGTATAGCTAACAGTTACATTGGGAACACATAGTCTCATCACCTTGAAGAGGTGCACAGATCGCTGAAAACAGAGCTGGGTCCCAGGCCTTGAGAGACCAGTTCCAGCCAATCAGGGGACAGAAATCCAGGGGTGGATGACAGAGGGTAAGAGCCAATGGTAATCCTGCGACCCTGCAACAATGTAATAAATCATTTCCTGGGGAAGGGGCAGGCCAGCCACCTGACATGCGAGGGCCAATCAACTAAGTTCTATAGGGGATATCCATAAGGGATACCACTCCGATCAACTAACCAAAAAGACTGATAGGTTTATCGGGGAAGGGCCTGTGTTGTGACGCAATGGGACAACAAAACGGCCTGACACGGGTTTGATAGGTGTGATTCTGGGAATTTTCGAATGTCCTATATGATCCCTGTCGGTTTGTGTAATAAAGGACAGTTCTAACTTGCCCTTGGCTGAGTCCTCCATTTGTTATTGGGGGAGGGTTGTTGGGCCCTGGAAGCTGAACGGGTATGCTCGTAGTGACCCCCCGACCTCTGGCAATCCTAGCCAACAAGTTGCTATCAGAGGGATGGTTAACTACACCCATTCGACACAAGCCGCCTCTTCCGCTGAAGCGCCTGGACAGCTGCGGGCCGCCTCGCGGAAAGCTAGATGATGGGGAAGTGCACCCTCGTGCAAAGGCCATTAGAAGGCAGCTTGGAAATATCCTGCCCGTGGTCCGTGACGAGTCCAGCAGATCAGAAGGGTGGCATGGCAGTTTTGGGGGAGCCGGTAGTTTAACAGCATCAGTGAATGACAGAGTGTAAGTATTGACTAAGCCACATGGCAACTAAGGGGAGTGGGAAAGTAACTGTGAGTTTGGTGTGGTAACAAGTATTTTTGGGTATCTGAAGTATTGTTGAGTATTGTTTAGTAGTGTCGAGTACTGTGAAGCATAGTAGGGAAATGAGTGGAACATTCGCTCTTTAGGTAAAAGGTTCTGGTGAATAACCTAGACTATTGACTTAAGTGTACAGATGACAGAAGTTATGTGAATATTGGAATCCCTGTGAATTGGGAGCTAGCCTAGATTGCCGAAGGTGTTCTTCTGGTTAAGTCTCGTGGAGGCGTTTTATTTACAAGGTGATGCTGTAGGTACAGATCAAACACAAGAAATATTAAGTCGGTCTGATAGCACAGTGAGTAGGCCGCTCACTTTAATATCCGTGCAGAGCTTGCCGACGCAGGTTCAAATCCTGGCAGGGCCAAACTCAGCCTTTCATCCTTCCAAGGTCAATAAATGAGTACCACACACTGTGGGTAATAATAAGCAGCGCTCACATACTCATGGGTTTGTAGTGCTATATAAATGCTAAATTATTATTATTATTAGTATCCCCTGTTAGGAGGCAGGAAGACAGCTGTGGGTTTATGAAAATGTGTGTGTAATGGGACATTAGCATTGGGAGCGTTATAAGTGATCTCTAGCACTTCCTTGTTTAGTGAAGTGGTGACATCACCCATCAGGTCTGTGAATAGGACTCAGAGAGCACAAGGAGTTACAGAAGTTGGTGTTGAGAGCTTAAAACTGACAGAGGTGGTTGTTCAGTGGTGGTGCATGGGAGGAGCATGCGCAAGATTGGTGGGTGTGCCTGAGGAGGCAAATAGTTTTAGAACGGTGGTGCATGGAACACACCTGACAGGTTGTTTTGGGAGCCAGAGGGGTTCGAGGAGAAGTGTTGAGAACTGGTACTTGTGAAATAAAAATATCTGAGTTGTAAGTGTTCATTGTGCTTGTATAATAATGGGAGTATCGAAAGCCTCGACTTGAGGTCAAGTAAGTATAAGGTAATGTATAAAGGGAAGTGCGGGGGGATTACACACCTACAGTACCCATATAGGGCCTTTACACAATATAAGGACAAGATTTGTAAATAAAGCGTGGAATTGACAAAAAGCACAGAGGGTAAATTGACTAAGCTATGGCCACAATGCAGAAGTTTCTCCAAAAATGTGCAGCAACCATTACAGATACACATACAAGACCCCTATAAGGGGAAGAAGTTGGCCAGTCACATGGCGATATTCAAACTCTGGAAAATGTTCCAGGAGGACGAGGGGGAAGTAGCGAGGCATCAATGGATGCTGAGACAGCAGGAGACACCAGGCACAGCGCCCTCGGCCCCCACTCCTCCACCTCGTCTGAGCACGAAAAAGAAGGGGCCTGCAGAAGAAGCGCAGGGGCTATACCCTATACAAGAGCTAAAGGCAGCAGAGGGGTACACAAATCCAACTTTTCAACCTCCACCATACAACCAGGAGGAGGGGCATAAAGGGGTGGGTCAGAGAGATGGTGGGAAAGGAGCATGTGGCGAGACCCAGACGAACACTAAGGAGGGACTAGAGGGCATAGCATCGAAGGAATGGGTAGGATAGCAGATACCTCTGAAATTAGATGGGAAGACAACAGGAGAATCGGAAGGAGCGAGTAAAGTAATAGAGGGTCATAAGAGGAGCAGCGAAGCACTGCAGAGATAATGGAAGAAGTAGAATGAAATGAGAAGGAAGAAGAGGAGGGACGCGAGAGAGTGTGCAAAGAGACAAGCATAGGGAAGAAGAGAAGGAGCCTGAACAGCGAGAGATGAGGAGGAGGGGGGAGCACGAAGAGTTAGAGAGGCAAAGGGAGGAAGACAATAAGGAAAGGCAAGTTTTAGTGAGAAGGGAACAGAGAAAGTGGGAAACAGAGAAACTCGTAAGAGAGCGCAAACGCAAGGAGGAGGAGGAGCGTGCAGTGAGAGACATTAGGACAAAGTGGGGAATGGGCATGATAGATGACAAAGTGGGAGGAGGTAGGCGAAAAAAGCAAGACAGCGGCACCACACAGGAAAGGACTGCTACACTGTCGGACAGGAGAGATGTGGGGTCCTCGGGCAGAAGGGGTAGCGGGACCTTGATTGACTTTGAAGAGAAGCTAAGCACGGACACAACCTCACAGAGGCTGAGGTACACGGACAATTTCAACAGTGACATGGGAGACACCGACTCATATGGGGACAAAGAGGGAAGTGAGGACGAGGGAAGAGGGCAACCCAGGTGTCGATCGACGGGGAAAAGCACAGAGAAGCATGACATGGGAAGTAGGGAAGGACACAGGGGGATCCTTGGGAGACAAGGACGATAGACCCAGACAGTCCAGGGATGCATCACACAGTATGGATGACCTACCCCATACATGCAGAGGCTTTGGAGCCTTCCTAGACAAAAGAAGGGAGGGCCGGCAAAGGCATTCATGGACATTCAAGACGCTGAGAGACCGGAGAGACAGATCAGGCAGACACGAGGGGTGGGGTGAACAGGGAGATCGGGTTTACACAGTTTCCCATACTGGAAAGGAAGGGGTGTGGCCTCAGTACATACCATGGAAGCATATAGATGTCATACCGCCGAGTTCCTGGCGTCTATGGAGCGGCTGGCGACGCAGAACTTAGCTCCGTTCGCTGCGGCCACGCCCCCTGTATCCTGGTTTCCCTTCCTCTGATTCTGATTGGTTGGGCGCTCCGCGGCCCAGTGTTTTAACCGGCCACTTCCGGGTCACGGATGCGTCGCAACGCTTCCTGTTTCGTCCGTTAGCTGAGTTGCTTGCTGCCTGTGGCTTTCTTATGAGTCTCTCGCTTGTTTGCTGGTCGGGTCCTTGTACCCTGTCCGGCCCCTTCTGTTCTTCCTTCCTCCTTCCACTAGTCCTATTTGCCTTTCTCTCACTCCCTTGGTTTTGCTTTTATTCACCCGTCTCCCTTGCCCTCCTTCCAACTTGCTTACCCTCCCTCCTTCCCATCTTCACTTTCCACCAGCTCTTACCTTGCAGTATTCCTGGTTCCACGCCTAGAAGACACCCAACTATAATACAGGGGTTTTTTGTGCCCAAGGGCTTTTTCCCCTCTTGGTCGATCCCGTGGGTGGGGCCCCCTGGTCTCCCCTCTTTGGGGGGCACAGTGGCTTCCTTCCGGGGTCGTCCCTATCTTCATAAAAAAAAGGTGTCAGCTCGAAGAAAAGAAAAGAAGGGTTCTTGGAAGGAAGAAGAAGGTGAGGAGTCGGGGGAGGGGGAGATTTCAGAAACGACACTTTCGGACGAAGATATCACCGACCCCGGTGACAGTTTGAGACGCCCAAAAGAGATGGCCACCCCACAGCAGGTACAAGAACTCGTAGCCGCTGTACAAAGTCTAAGTCTGGAGATGCAGAACCTTAAGACAGCTAACGCCACCCTTCAACAGCGTCTGACAGACAGAGAAAGACCTTTAGCCGATTTACCTCCACTTCCCCTAGTATCGGGGAAGTTCGATGGATCCCCAAAGAAGGTTAAAGAGTTTCTGGACGCATGCAATCTTCATTTTACCTTTCGCCCTCAGACCTTCGCCTCAGATCACGCCAAGGTGGGGTTTATGATCACCCACATGACCGGGAATGCCCTGGCTTGGGCTTCCCCTCTAGTAAACCAGCCAGACCCGGTTTTACAGGACTACAATGCCTTTAAGGCCCTGATTCAACAAACCTTTTTGCGAACAGAGAGTACATACTTGGCCTCGGAGGACCTCCTTGACATCCGTCAGGGGAATTCTGATCTACTGACATACATCACCACTTTCAAACAGGTGGCAGCTGAGGCAGGTTGGCAGGAACAGGCTCAGTATGCCATATTTCGGCGAGGTTTAAGGGAGGAATTGAAGGATGAACTAGCCCAAATAGAAAGACCGGTGTCTTTCGCCGAACTCCTGACAGCTACCCTCCGAATTGACTTCAGGATGACGGAAAGACGTCAAGAAAAGAAGAAGACCAGGCTAAGTGTACCCCCTCTCGTGGAGACTCATTCACCTGCATCTGTACCCTTCCAACGGACAACTAAAGAAGAACCCATGCAGATTGGAACCACCAGAGCCCCGCTCACACCAGAAGAAAGGAAACGGCGCAGGGAGGGTTCCTTGTATATGTACTGCGGATCTTCATTACATTTATTAAGAGATTGTCCGGAAGTACCACCCAGAAGATCGGGAAACCCTCGCCCTCGGTAAACATTGGGACGCATTACCGAGGGGCTGCTCTTAGTCCCTACGCGCCACTTTCTGTATCCTCTACAGAAACATCTGAGGACTCCCGGTTGATGGTGCTCACAGTTTCTCTCAGAGTAGGCCCCAAGGAAGTAACCGCTTTAGCCCTACTCGACTGTGGAGCAGCAGGGAACTTCATGGATACCCATTGGGCAGAACGACATGGAGTCAAGAGGATAGCCAAACAAGAAGATCAAAAGGTGGAAGGAGTTGATGGCGAACCTTTGAGCTCGGGTTTGATCACTCACACCACTAAAGCACTTACTTTGTCCATCCAACAACACACCGAAAGTATCACATTCGATATCATCAGGGCTGCTCACTTCCCTCTTATCCTGGGTATCTGTTGGCTACGCAGACACAACCCCTGTATTGACTGGTCTAGAAACTTACTTAGTTTTCAGTCCTCAATATGCAAATCGGAATGCTTGCCAGAACCAAGATTCGAGACCGTCAAGACCACAAATAGCTGCGAAGTCAGAACGGTGCACTGTCTCCCACACTACCTGAAGGAGTTCAATGAAGTGGCAACTGAAAAAATACCCGTCGTGCTCCCTCCACACCGGCCTGAAGACTGTTGCATAGATCTCACCCCAGGTGCATTGGTACCCTTCGGTAGGATGTTTCCACTGTCATTAGAAGAAAAACAATACCTCCGAACGTACCTGGACAGCAACATGGAGAACGGGCTCATAAGGCCTTCAAAGTCCCCTGCAGGGGCATCCCTGTTCTTCATCTCAAAAAAGGATTCTAAGGAGTTGAGGCCGTGTATAGATTATCGCGGCCTAAAAAAGGTTACCATAAAAGACCGGTATCCTATGCCATTGATAACCGATATCCTACAAGCTGTACAGGGTGCTACCATCTTTACCAAACTCGACCTGAGGAATGCTTATCACTTACTCCGGGTGCAGAAAGGAGACGAATGGAAGACAGCATTCCGGACTCATTTCGGACTTTTTGAATACCAGGTAATGCCGTTCGGATTGGTAAACGCCCCGTCGGTATTCCAACGATTTATGGACAGACTATTCTCCGATCTCCTGTGCCAAACCACATTGGTTTATTTAGATGACATTCTGATATACTCTCGTACACCTGAAGACCATGTGGAACATGTCAGGGAAGTATTCAGAAGGCTACAGAGAAATCAGTTGTCTGTTAAGCTCGCCAAATGTGTGTTTTCAGCCTCCTCCATTCCTTATTTAGGATACATTCTGTCAGACCACGGTATCTCCATGGATCCTAACAAGGTGTCTTCCATCATTGAATGGCCCTCACCCACCTCAGTCAAAGAGATACAGAAATTCCTGGCGTTAGCAAACTTCTATCGGAGATTCATCCCTAATTTCTCTCAAAAGATACTACCCATCACCTCGCTCTTAAAGAAGTCTGCAACTCCATTTAAATGGACAGCGGAGGCGGAAGACAGCTTTGGAACTCTTAAGGAAGCCTTCTGTTCAGCACCCATTTTACAACAACCAAACCAACATCTACCCTTCGTTCTAGAGACGGACGCTTCTTCAGCCGCAATAGGGGCGGTGCTTCTTCAAGAGATCCAGGGTACAGAACATCCGGTGGCTTATTTCTCGAAGACCCTAAACTCCAGTCAAAGGAACTACTCGGTCATTGAGCGAGAGCTTCTAGCCATGAAAGCGGCCTGTGTAGAATGGCGCCATCTGCTTCAAGGAGGAAGGTTCCCGTTCACTATAAGGACCGATCATAAGAACTTACAGGTTCTCAAACAGTTCGAGTGCTACAATACTCGACAGGCCCGATGGGCTCACTTCTTCGCCCAATTCGAATTCCACATAACCTACATCCCTGGCAAAACGAATGTTGTAGCCGACTCTCTTTCCCGCCGGTGTGATTACCTGCCAGAGTCAGAGACGCATCTTGAACGGATGTTTCCCCAGTCCAGGACTATTGGAATTATTTCTAAATTCCTTCAGCAGGTACAGGAGGATTCTGGAGGTCGTTTTGAAGTTGAAAGACACTCTAAAGATCTGGCCTATGAAATCAGGAACGGCCTTTACCTTGTAGGAGGAAACCTTTATCTACCCACTCCGGCTTTTCGTAAGACCGCACTTGCCTGGTGTCATGATTCCAAACTAGGAGGACACAGGGGAGTGGCTGGCACTCACGACTATCTTCAAAGACATTTCTACTGGCCTACAATGAGAAGGGATGTAGAGCAGTACGTTCAGTCATGTATCGTCTGTCTGAGGAGTAAGTCCTCCCGTAAAAGACCAATTGGTCTACTGGAACCAAATGCTGTACCCAAGGGTCCCTGGAGCACGATTTCTACTGATTTCATAGTAGATTTACCTCCGTCTGAAGGATGCACCTGTGTCATGGTAGTAGTGGATTCATTTACCAAATTGGCTCACTTCTCCCCATTTCCTGGCGTCCCTACTGCAGCCAAGATGGCGGAAGTGTTTCTCCAAGACATATTCCGTTTACACGGTCTACCTAACAAGATAATTTCAGACCGGGGTAGTCAGTACACCTCCCAGTTCTGGAAGGCCCTGTGTATCAGACTAGGTATCGAAAGAGCTCTCACCTCTGGATTTCATCCACAATCCAATGGGCAAACTGAACGCTTGAACGGAACCCTGGAACAGTACTTAAGATGCTTTATCAACTCCCAACAAGACAACTGGTGCACGCTACTCCCTCTAGCTGAATTCTCTTACAATAACTCCACACATGCCGCTCTGGGGTTCAGTCCTTTTTTTGGTACTTATGGTTTTCACCCTCGCTCCATTCTTCCTGTCTCGGGCCTCTCTACTAACGTACCATCAGTAGATTCTTCCCTCTCCCTCCTTAGAGAGACACACAAGAAGGTAGAGGAAGGCCTTAAGTCAGCCCAAGCCCGGTATTGCATTCAAGCCAACAAACATCGTAGACCTGTACCAGGATGGGATGTGGGTACCCAAGTCATGCTCTCCACTAGATATTTACCTCGTTGGGTACATCCCTCCAAGTTATCTCCCAAATATCCATATGAGATCATACAGAAAATCAATCCTGTGGCTTTTCGCTTAAAGCTACCCAACAACCTAAAAAGGGTCCACCCTGTTTTCCATGCTTCCCAACTCAAGTCATTTCATGCTGATAGATGGGCACGACAGGTTAGACAGGCCCCGATTCCCCAGGGTTCCACTCGAGCTGAATATGAGGTCGCCCAACTCTGTGACTCCAAGTATCACAAGGGCAGGCTGGAATATTTGGTTAAGTGGAAGGGCTACCCTTCCTTGGAAAACTCTTGGGAACCCATCACACACATTAATGCTCCTGTCCTACTTTGCAAATACCACTTCTTCCATCCAGGGAAACCAGGGGGAGGAGCTTATAGGAGGGGGCATACTGTCATACCGCCGAGTTCCTGGCGTCTATGGAGCCGCTGGCGACGCAGAACTTAGCTCCGTTCGCTTTGGCCACGCCCCCTGTTTCCTGGTTTCCCTTCCTCTGATTCTGATTGGTTGGGCGCTCCGCGGCCCGGTGTTTTAACCGGCCACTTCCGGGTCACGGATGCGTCGCAACGCTTCCGGTTTCGTCCGTTAGCTGAGTTGCTTGCTGCCTGTGGCTTTCTTACGAGTCTCTCGCTTGTTTGCTGGTCGGGTCCTCGTACCCTGTCCGGCCCCTTCTGTTCTTCCTTCCTCCTTCCGCTAGTCCTATCTGCCTTTCTCTCACTCCCTTGGTTTTGCTTTCATTGACCTGTCTCCCTTGCCCTCCTTCCAACTTGCTTACCCTCCCTCCTTCCCATCTTCACTTTCCACCAGCTCTTACCTTGCAAGTTTTCCTGGTTCCACGCCTACAAGACACCCAACTATAATGCAGGGTTTTTTTGTGCCTAAGAGCTTTTTCCCCTTTTGGTCGATCCCGGGGGTGGGGCCCCCTGGTCTCCCCTCTTTGGGGGGGCACGGTGGCTTCCTTCCGGGGTCGTCCCTATCTTCATAAAAAAAAGGTGTCAGCTCGAAGAAAAGAAAAGAAGGGTTCTTGGAAGGAAGAAGAAGGTGAGGAGTCGGGGGAGGGGGAGATTTCAGAAACTACACTTTCGGACGAAGATATCACCGACCCCGGTGACAATAGACAAGGAAAACTTGAGATGTAGGTTACCCTTTTTAACCACGTTTGCAGGGAAATGGACATATGAAATGGAAAGGAATGACAGTGGGATACGTAAAGGGGGTATTAGTGACGATCCTCGGGGAAGCCACTGATGATGGATTGAAAAGGGTGTGGTACCCACGAGTAACCACGCAGGACATGCGCACAATGGTGTGTCTATCACTAACTGCTGAGTGGCCATATGGTAAGCTCTACGGTCGCAGTACTCAGACACATCAGACATCAGTGCGATTATGGCATGCACAATTAGGGAAGACGAAGACCCCTTACACTACATTCAGATGATTCAATAGCTTTGGCGTCTTGTAAACAGAGAACCATGGGACAAAAGAGTGGTATTATTCTTTCATATACTATGCCAAGGGTTGCCGGAACAGGTGCAAAGGCAACTAAAGAAGTTGGTGGTGATGGAAGCAAAGCCTTGGTTGGAAATAAAACTCACAATAGTACATTAATGTAGGTTAATGCAAGAGAATGCAAGGAAAAAGTGTGAGGAAAGGAAGCAGGAGGAGGAGAAGTTAGTACAGAAGAAGCCACAGAAGGGTCAGTATTAACAAGCACAGGAGGGCACGGGGCACCACAGACACAGCATGCACCACCGCCCTTGGGTGGGGGGTTCATGGGGCCAGGGAATGCGCAGCATGGGTTCCGAGGAAGAGGAGGGCCACCAAAGGCACGTGGGTATTGGCATCAGATGCAGCAGAACCAAAGAGGATTTCCAGGCAGTTTCGGGGATATGAGCAAACAAATGCAGGGGGGCCCAGAAGGAGCTCTGGGGGGGGTTTCAGAGGAACACATATCAAAGGTATGCAGAGGCAGGGGAGGGAAGCAGCAAAATGGGAGAATGCAATACCAGCCAGCACACCAAGAGGAACAGAACAAATGCTATGCACAGGACCACACACAACACCAAGGACAGACACTGAACGCATACCCATAGATACACCAGCGTATGACAAAGGCACCTCAAGTGCAAGCGTCTATGCAGCAGCATTTGCAGGCACTGCAGATGCAGGGTAACAGACAACACACATACACGGCACAGTAAATGCGAGATGCAGAACAGTACACAACCAAATGACAGGACAGTGGCACGCACTGACTCAATGACGAAGACTACAATTAGGAAACTCGGGGGTCACTGTAGTTGGGGGGGGCAACCCATTTTTAGGAAACAGAATTTCATCATACCCTCAATAGGACAGCCCACAGATGGACTTGATGTGCTCCATCCTATCGATTACACCAGACCCTGCGGAGGAACCACATATAGGGGTCATGATAGGTGACAAAACGTTTTCCTTTCTAGTAGACACAGGGACATCTAAATCCTGCATCTGGGAAGGGAAATATAGTATGTCAGATGATGCCATGAATGCTCAATGATTCTCTGGTGGGACAGTAGTTCCTTTTTAACAAATATATTGCACTTTCTATAGGGGAGCACGACCTATCTTAGCCCCTACTTTATTCTTGAAAGACACCTGTAAACATACTAGGGAGAGATATCATGAGCAGACTCAACATGACCATCTCATTCACTGGCAAGGGGCTAGTGTGTACCACACCAGGGAAACACCTTCTGAATGCGAGGGAAATCATTCAAGCCTATTGTGGAAAAAGGGTACAGAGGGGGGGTGTCAATAGATGAGGAGCTGTTTCAGTATGGGACAGAAATAATAATAGCATGGCTTCCAGAGATTATGGGGGAAATGTGGCACCTTCCAAAGGAGTATTTATTCAGACCAGAGATACCATTAGACGAGAAGGAAGGGACAATAGTACCACTAGAATTAGAGGCAGTGATCATTGGGGACAACTAGATAACAGTGCATGGGTCAGATGACAAAGGGCGACCAGGGTGAGCAGTGATCACCATAGCAGATGGCTACAGGTTGACTACTATCACAGGTGAAGAACTACTCAAAGACAATAGATCAGATCACAAGATGGTGTTCGCAATGAGCATCACATATTGAGTGAGGATACATTACAGAGAGGTACCACAGAGAATGATGATGGTGCTGAAAGCACCGCTGACCTTTCCCTAGGAGGATTTGGCAAAGGTTCCCAGCATATTATGCACCACAAGTCCCTAGGATGTGGGGCTTCTGAAGTGTATAGGAGCAGTGAAGATAAAGCTGAAGCCAAGAGCCATTTTATCATGAGTTAAACAATACCCACTTTCAAGAGAGGCAGACAAAGGTATCTATCAGACCACTGCAGCACTAGTGAAGTAGGGCATCCTAGTGCCATCAGAATCACCATGCAACACGTCTGTGTACGCTGTCAAAAAGGTGGCAGGGGTGTCATGGCATTTTACACAGGACTTGCGCCCTCTAAACCATATTGTAGAAGCAGAATATCCTGTAGTTCCAAATCCGGCGACAATTTTATGTAGCATCCCCACAGAAGTTGCCTACTTCACGGTCATAGATTTGAAAAATGCATCCTTCTCTATATTCTTATACCCAGACTCACAGGACTTAACTTAATTTCTATATGGAAAGAAGAAGTGGAAACATACAAGAACTGTGAATCACCTTCCATATTCAACCGGGTACTCCAAACGGACTTAGGCAATTTACAGATGGAGAGCACGGTCCTACAGTACGTAGATGGCACATTAATTTGCAGCAAGACAGAAGGACATTATAGAAAGGACTCAGTACACATGTTGACAGTACTCACAGAAAAGGGGTACAAAGTAGACTGAGCCAAGATACAATATTGCCAGACAGAGGTGTTATACATTGGACAGATGATATCCCAAAATGGCAGGCGAGTGACACCAGAGAGGGTAGAAGCAATACGGTAGACAGAAACACCCACAACAGTCATATAGATGCAGCAGTTCCTAGGACTATGTTATTACTGCAGGTCATGGGTATTTGATTACATTACCTACACTAGGCACTTACTGAGTGCCCTGAAGGAAGAACAAAGAGGGGAGAAGACATTACAATGGACAACATAAATTACTGAGGCATTTAACGAGCTGAAGGAAGCAATATGCACAGCTCCAGTGTTAGGGATCCCAGATTATCAAAAGGAATTCTTTATATTCTCACACTGCGTTGGAGTAGTTATGACCGCAGTACTGGTACATAAGGCCCAAGAACCCCCAACCCCCAGTGGCACAAGCCTCTAGCTTATTATAGTGGGAAACTCGACCCAGTAATTAGAGGACACTATCCATGTGAACCAGCATTGGCTTCAGCCGCATTCGCAGTGGACAAATCAGAAAGTATTACCATGGGATGCAGAACCACTCTCTACGTGGAGCATTCTCTCTTTGTAATATTGGAAAGACCGAAGAGTACATTGACAACATAGAGGGCTTCAGGGTACGAGGTGTTACTATCTAACCCAGCTCTCAAGATAGTGAGATGCAGACTTGTCAACCCGGCGTCCTATCTCACCAATGTTTTACAGAAGTGTGAATATGCACACAACTGCAGAGCAAACGTGGAAGAATTCAGTGACACTCGCAAGGTACAGGAGAACACACTTGAGGGGGAGAAGTGTTCTATATTGATGGGTCTTCAACAATTGACCAAACGACTGGGGAAAGACATACTGGGACGAGACTGAGAGAGGACAGGACAAGCGAGGTAGTGACAAGCTCATGCCTGCCATCATATTATGAATAGCAATACTGAAGTTCCAAGCACACACACAAGAGGAGGATCCTATCTCCAGGGCTAACAAAGCAGCAGACACCGATGCCAAACACGCCATCTATTTTGGGGAGTTTTTAGAAATTGAAGCTTTGTCCCATGCACGGGACTATGCAAGAGCTATGATACTAAAGAGGGGTACAACATATTACCAATGACACAATTTATGGAGCTGCAGGGAGCTGCACCCAGGGAAGGGAAAGTGCTATGGCTAAGGAGCGGATATACAGTGTCCCCGACAGACGCCCTATGGTGGGAAAACAACACAGGAAAGGTGGTGATGTCACTTGCATTATTGCACACAGCACTGACACAACTGCACTATTCAACCCATACAGGGAAGGAGGTGCTTGCTGCTCGTATTGGAGAAGCATGGTTCTGTCCTAACTTGGCAGATGTCATGTCTGCCGATTCTGCCACTGCATATGGACCTTTCCAGAGGGAGGGCACACTGTCTGTTATTTTTCTTTCCGTACACATTCATTGTGAAAGTGCAACTGTTTTCATTGCATTTCTTCCATGCTTCCCACTGATCCCCATCCTGAAACATTCCAAGGCCATTTTGTTCAATTTGTTAGAAGATCCAAAAAAACTCAGAGGTGTCACCCTAATGTGTATTTTCTTGTATTCATAGCATATTTGGCCTAAGTTTACACACAGCTAGAAAGAGGAAATCCTTCTGTCCTTGCAGTACTCCATGACCCTAGAATAAAGGCTGTGAGGGAACAACTATTCATTTTTTCCATGGCTGACTATATGGTCCGCAGGGCTTGAATTAATACAATACTAATCCTACAATGCCCATTTTTGTGCATTTCGGGGGGGGGGCATCTGATCCAAGCAGCACAGGTAATGGGGACGATTATTTAAAAAAGTGCTCAACTTGTCTGGTCTCTTATTTCCAAGTGGTGTTTTTGCTTTCATTTTTTGGCGAATATCCTTTGTATCTAGTGCTAGCACTGTATCCTCTTCTAATATAACCACAATTTTAGCAGGTGGAACACCATGTGCACAGTAAGGAGAGGTAAGCGCAGTGCTGGTACAGACATGGGGGGATGGACCTATATCTCACTGACACTGCTCGAGTGTCTAACAACATGTGGTAAAAATACATGACTAAAGTAGGTAAAGAAACCACCGGGGAGAGCTGCTATGTCTGCTTACTAATCCCCAATGCCATGAGTGCCTGCAGAATGTTTATAGCAACTGAAATACCAGCAACAACCCGAGGATTATTCCAAGGGAAAACAGCAACACTGAGATGGATGTCCAAGGCAACATTCCCCTATGAAGACAGTTATATAAAGGCCCTTGATCTAATGAACAATTACTGGCAGTTAGACACGGACATACAAAACATAACTGACGCCCCACAGAAAGGAGAGACAAGAACAATGGCGCTGAAGGAATTATACTGCCCAAAGAGGAGGTTCAATGAAATAGGAGGAGAAGCAGGATGGTGGGAAAGACCACACATGCTTGTGTATGGCCAAGTATACACAGCAGAAGGATGGAAAGAGGGAGTAGTAGGAAGCAAGGCACACACCCAAGTATAAGCACCTGTAAACACAGTACAAGGGGAAAATGACAAGTGCCCAAAGGAATGGGATGCAAGTACCAAGTTACTGACCTGGGTGGACAATTAAGCTAGACCAATGCCCATAACACCAATGAAGAAACCAGCATTATGTTACCAGAATGATGGTGCAGTAAAGGTTGGAGAAAACACAGTGTGGGTACTATGAGGATTGGTGGGCTGTGGAGTCTTGGAAGACTCAGGAATTACATTTCCCAGGAGGCTCGGCAGCAACACGCTCACAGCATGTGCCACCCGAGCTTGAAAAGACTCTTACCTGCCCATGCCTGGTGCTGATTGTTGCGACCTTGAGGAGCACAGGCAGGGTGTGGCATGATGTGTCAGCAGCAGACGAAGCAAGATTGAGGAGCAAGGTTGGTCAGTGGAGGTCTGGTAATCCTGGGCTATGGTGGTGAACCCTGTGAAGGGTGTGTGCTCTTGGGCCACTTTGGAGAAATGTGCACTGCATGCTAGAGCACGTGTTATTGTCTTCTGCTACTAGCTCAGGGTCGCTGCATGGTGATTCCGAGCCAACAATAAGTACAACTCCTGAATGTATAATCCAGTATGTGTGTACAGGATATGGTTTAGCTTAAAGTGTGGACAGCTTTGTGAAAAAGAACTCCTGTGAAGGAACAGGGTTAAATCATATGAACGTTTTGGTGAACTTTTCTTTCAATGCAGAGTTGGGTGTCAGGAGGAACTGACACAGGCTGTTAACCAACAACATGACTAAATTGAAGAGCATAGGATAACTGGACAGTGCTCTGGGGAAACCCCCAGTGTGGTGGCTCTCAGTACAAACCCTTCATATCTCCCAAGCCAGTTGGAGTAAGGGTGACAAGAATCTCCATGCTGTAATATGTATGTTCATTTGTCTCATGGGAACTATGTGTCATCGTGCATGATTTATGGTACGAGTGCAGCTCTCCATGTGTGTTATGTGGCTACATCATATCCATTCTATGTGCTTTCATGTTTATGGAAGTTAGGAGGTAGACAGGCAACAGGAAACAGGGAAGGGTTGTAGGTGTTAAGTATCTGACTTAAGTAAGAGAGGTTCTAGGTGGTTTGGCATTTGCATGTATATTGTATGGGTTTTTCCCCGGTATTTCCCATACCCATTCATCCCAGCATCCCTAACCCTCTTTCCGCTGATCCTAATCTCCCCCTACCCATCCACAACCTCTCCCTAACCCTCTTACCCCATTGGCTGTTTCGTGGTGACCTGATTATAAGCATCAGGGGCCTGTGCACAACCAAGATGGGAGGGTCGTACTCCCTTCGGCTTCCGTGGTTAAATAGGGGATTCGGATACCCCTTCAGGTGTGAAATAACAATCAGACCCCATACAGGAAGATTGACCACCTAAGCCAAATGGAGTCCCCTTCCCAGCCATTAGCAGAAATACTAAAGGTTATCCAGGACATGCAGAACTAGTTGGGTCACTGCAAAGAGACGATGGCATTAAAAGTGCAGGTGAGCGGTTTGATTTCCCAGGGTACACCTTTACAAGGGGCGGGCCGGCACCCTCTTTTTCTGAATGGCCACCTACGATGGTAGTTAATCAACCCTTAAATGTACCCCTGGCCACCCCAGAATGGCTCTCGGGTGCTCCTAGGAAATACCTTGCTTTCCTGACTCGGTGTCAACTCCATTTCTTATGCAAGCCAGCGGCTTTTGATATTACACAAGCTAGGACAGTATTTGTCAACAGTATTTGTCATCTCCTATCTCTCTGGGGATGCAGTAGCATGGACGATTCTGCTAGTTCATAAGGATGTTCCATTATTGTATAACTGGAATCAGTTCACCAGGGAGTTTGAGCGTTTGTTTGATCATAAAAATGTTGCATTACCCCAAGATAAGGAGCTGCTTGCGTTACACCAGGGAACTCGGGATTTAGTGACTTATATCACACATTGTAATAGACTTATCGTAGAGACTGATTGGCCAGATTCAAAGCAGACTGTGTTATTTTATCAGGGTCTGAAGGAGAAGTTGAAAGATGCAATAGCACAAGTGGAGTCACAACCCACTACGTTGCAAGCTCTGATTGATTTAGCTTTACGGCTGGATCATAGAATAAGTGAGCGGAAGGGGAAAAAAAGGAGACCAGAAGTTCCATTTGTATGGTTGGATAGGAGTCGGGAAACTAATGTTAAACAGGATGAAGGTGAGCCCATGCAGATTGGCAGTATTCAAGGTCCTTTCACAGTGGAGGAGAAGGAGAAGAGGCAGAAGGATAACCTTTGTTTGTATTGTGGGAAGGGTCCTAAGCATGAGAGGTTCCTGAGCAGTATTGCAAACACATTACAAAAGAAGGCTCCTCAGTTGTATATTTTAATGACTCTGTTATTCTCCCCTACTAAGGTAACGGTAACGGTGTCCCCAATGATTGACTCATGGGCAAAAGGGAACTTAGCAGAGAAATTGAAATTGCCCACACAGGGGAAGGAGGTCACAGAAACTGGTGGTTCCATGCTAATCTCAGGGCCCATCACTACACAAACACAGCAACTACAAATGCAATGTTTATCAGGACATAAGGAAATGATTACCTTTGACTTCATTTCAGCATCACATTTTGGACTAATTCTTGGAATGCCCTAGTTGGTCACTCATAATCCTACGATCAATTGGGTTGAGCGCACAGTGACATTTGAAGCTCCAGGTAGTATTGTGCATGTTTGTGAAGGGGTAGGCCCATTCCATTTTTGGTGGAAGGGGTTATTGACCAAGAGGGAGGCCAGGGAAGCACTGGGGCTGTGGAAACCGCATTACCAAAAATGTATTCAGAATTTGCAGAAGTTTTTGATAAAGTGAAGGTGGAATCTTTGCCCCCTCATAGACCCAATGACTGCGAGATCGATCTGGAGGCTAATGCCAAGTTACCATGTAGTCGAATCTATGCCCTTACGAAGCCAGAAAACAAACATCCTCAAAAATATCTAGATGACATGTTAGCTTGAGGATTTATCAGGGTGTCTAAGACTCCTGTATCTATGCCATTGTTTTTCGTCCTTACGAAGAAAAGCACTCTGAGAACTTGCATAGATCATAGGGCATTGAATAAAGTGACCATTAAAAACAGATTTCCTCTGCCTTTGATTTTGGTTTTGCTAGACCAGGTGAAGTCAGCAACTATTTACACTAAGCTGGATCTTAGGCGAGCTTACATCTGATCGGAGTGAAGGACGGGATGAGTGGAAGACAGCATTCTGGACTAAGTTCAGCTTATATGAATACCTGGTGATGCCGTTCAGGTTGTGTAACGCGGCATTCCAACATTTCATGCAGGATGTATTAAGGGAATATATAGACATCTTTGTGATCATCTATATTGATGATATTTTGATCTACTCTGAAACCAGAGAACAACACATTCAACACGTTCAGGCTGTGTTACAACGCTTGAGGGAACATTGGTTGTATTCCAATTTGGAGAAATGCGTTTTTCATCCCTCACAGGTAGAGTTTTTGAGGTTCATTCTTACTCCCCAAAATATCGAGACGGACAGGAACAAAGGTGCAGGCAGTTACTGAGTGGCCATCCCCACAGAGTGTAAAGGAGGTGCAGTCGTTCTTGGGGTTCGACAATTTCTACTGCAGGTTTATTGGCAATTTTTCTCAGATCATCACACCTGTTACCTGATTGCTCCAAAAGGCAAGCAAATTCAGGAGGGGCAGAGAGGGGGAGTTAGTCTTTCAGGAGCTCTATGTGGCATTCACTATGGCCCCCATTGTACAGCATCCAAACAAAGAGAGGCCCTTCCAGGTGGAAACTGATGCATCAAGCTTGGAGCTGGGGCGATTCTCTCACATAAGGATCAGAAGCCGGTCCTGCGCCCAGTCGCATTCATTTCACGCAAATTGACTATCTGTGAACAGAACTATTCCATCACAGATAATGAGTTTTTGGACATTCAAGCAGTTTTTCAGGAATGGAGGCACTATCTCATGGGGCGTGGCATTAGGGAACGGTGTTGACTGATCACAAGATTTTACAGTATCTAAAGATCACCAAGACTTTGAATGCAAGACAATTACGGTGAGTTCCGTTTTTTGAGGAGTTTCATTTTATCATTACATACAGGCCTGGGGCAAAAAATCAGAAGGCAGGTCCACTCACCAGACAACAAGTGCCTGAAATAACAAAAAAGGACACATGCCCCATAATAAAGGTATACAGGATTGTCGGAGCAGTCACGCAAAGTCTACTAGAAGAGGTACAGAATCAGTTCAGGAAGAAAGAGTTGCAGGAGCGGTTGAGTAAGAATTCTCTCAGAACCATACGGAATGGGTTACCTTACCATGCAGGCTCACTGTTTCTGCCAACGGCAAGCCTGAGGGACAAAGCCTTGCTATGGTGTCACAAGTCTCCCTTAGCAGGGCATGCAGGGGAACGCAAGACCCGACAGATGCTGAGTAAATACTTTTGGTGGCCAGGTATGAAAACACAAGTGCATGGTTACATTCAACAGTGTGATGTTTGTATGAGAAACGAGGCAGATCATGGGAAAAAACCTGGGTTGCTGCAACCATTACCTACCCCAGAGGGACCATGGTCCCTTATTTCTATGGATTTTGTGGCAGAACTACCTAAGGATAATAGGTATGAAACTATTCTGGTGGTTATTGACTATTTTTCTAAGCAGGTGCATTTTAGTACCTGTATTAGAATTCCAAGTGCTGATAAATTAGCAGAGTTATTTTTGCGCAATATAGTATGACTACATGGGTTACCTCACACAATTGTATCTTATCGAGGTGCACAATTTACCTTACGATGTTGGTGAGCATTTTGTTGGTTGCTGGGAATCAACTGTGCTTTTTCCACAAGTTATCACCCACAGACAGATGGACAGACAGAATGGGTGAACCAAACCATGGTACAGCATTTAAGATGTTTATTAACTGATGGACAAAGCTCATGGGTACAGACCCTTTGAGTAGCTGACTTTACCTACAATGTCTCTGAACATTTCTCCTTGGGAATGTCGCCCAACATGTGTTTGTACGGGCAAGACCAAAATATGCTTCCTGAACATCTCCCAGGAACAGTTAACATGCCAGCACTCATGGAGCGCAAACAGGTGCTTTCAAGCATCAGGCAAAAGTCACATCACAATTTGGAAAAAGCTAAAGCCACATACAAAGGATATGCTGGAATCCCCAAAGTATAGGCCAGGGCATAAGGTGTGGCTCTCCACTCAGAACATATGTATGGTGGGTCCACGGAAACTAATGCCACATTTCATTGGACCATTTGTTGTGCCTAAAAGTGTGTCTGATTCAGCTGTAAAACTAAAACTACCTGGTACCTTGAAAATATATGCTGTGTTTCACGTATCTTTACTTAAACCTGCATCCTCTGGTATGCGGCCCAAGCAACCACCTATCATTTAGAGGGTGTGCAGGAATAATATAAAGAATGAAGAATATTGGATTCCAAGATGCGCTATAAACACTTGTGGTACTTGGTGGATTGGGTTGGCTGCGGTCCTGGGGATCGGTCTTGGAAGCTGGCAGAGGACGTGCATGCCTCAAGGATGATTAAGTTGTTCTACAAGCGACATCCAGAGAAACCAAGACATGCGGAGGTCCCTAGGAGAGGCAGTACTGTGAGTGTTGTTGGGCTGTTGAGCATGAGAAGACCCAGTAACTACATTTCCAAGGAGATTGAAAAGGCTCACACCTGCCAGTGCTCGGCACTGATTGTTGTGACCTTCAGGAGAACAGGCAGGGTGTGGCATGATGCAGTAGGAGTGGATGAAGCAAGACTGAGGGACAAAGTTGGTCAGCAGAGGTCTGGTAATCCCGGGCCATGGTGGTGAATCCTGTGAAGGGTTTGAGCTCCCGGGCCGCTGCAGTGAACTGGGCGCTGCCTGCTGGAGCTCTTGTTATTGTCTTCTGCTACTCACTTGGGGTCGCTGCATGGTGATTCCAAACCAAAGATTAGTACAGTATATGTGTACAGGATATGGTTTAGCTTAAATTGTGGACAACTTTGCGAAAAAGAACCCCTGTGAAGGAACATGGTTAAAACATATGAACGTTTTGGTGAACTTTTCTTTCAATGCCTAGTTGGGCATCAGGAAGACCTGGCACAAGTTGTGAACCAACAGCAGGACTAAATTGAAGAGCATAGAATAACTGGACAGTTCTCTGGGGAAACCCCCTACAAGGATGGCTCTCGGTGCGAACCCTTCATATCCACCATGCCAGTTGGGGAAAGGGTGACAAGAATCTTGATGCTGGATTATTTATGTTAATTTGTCTCACATGAACTATGTGTCATCACACATGTCTTATGGTAGGAGAGCAGCTCTCCATATGTGTTATGTGGGTACATCATATCCATTGTATTTGCTTTCATGTTTAGGGAAGTTAGGAGGCAGACAGGCAACAGGAAACAGGACAGGGTTGTAGGTGTTAAGCATCTGCTTGTTAAAACGGTTTGGCATTTGAACGTATATTGTATGATTTCCCGGTATTCCCTGTACCCTTCCATTCAAGCATCCCTAACCCTCTTTCCGGTTATCCTAATCTCCCCCTACCCAATCACAACCTCTCCTTAACCCTATTCCCCCATTAGCTGTCTTGTGATGACCTGTTTCTACACATCACGGGCCCGTGCACAACCAAGGTGGGATGGTTGTACTCCCTTTGGCATCCATGGTTAGAGAGGAGTTGCGGATACCCCTTCAGGTATGACAGGTACACAGAAAAGCATCCAGCAATGAAGGGTGGCAAAGCAGTATTAATGGATCATTGTTGGGCGTGCAGATCCAAAGCATACGAGAAGCTACCACCCAACTGGGGAGGAGTTTGCTTGCTGGTGCACATCAATATGCCAGCACTTGTATTGCCAAAGAAGGATGTGAAGATAGACGACTTCCGTCAGATGGACACTAACAGAAGAAAGAAGAGATCAATAGAAGTGGAATAAAGAGAAAGAAAGAAACGGTCAGTAGAATTGAGTAGAGTGAAAAGAGACAACTATTTCTCATCAGAATCTGAAGCATCTCTAGACGATATACTAAATTAGCACAGTTCAGTAGGACAGAGATGTTTTTCGCGTCTGTAGTTCCAGACGTACAGACATATACAAACGTGAAATGGTTGCAGATAACAAGGTGGGAGTTGATGCAGCCGATACACTCTACAGTAAATGGCTTCAATGCAATAAAATAACTCAGAGCAGTAAGGTTAATGGCACTACAGAACAGATATGTTCTAGACCTCCTCACTGCAATGGAAAGAAGAGTTTGCCTCAATATCAGGAGTTCCTGTTGCATGTTGCAAATGACAGAGAGAATGGCACACTGACAGAAGCAGTGACAAGGTTATCGAAAATCCATGCAAAAATGGAGGATGAAACCAAAGGAACAGGAAACGTCCAGAGCTAGTTGTCATACATATGGTTGTGGATGCCAGCGTGATTAGCAGATGGACTGAATGTATTACTAGGAGCACTAATAGTAGTACTAGTAGGACTGTGTGTGTTCAAGATCTGCATTGCACAGTGTTGCAAAACTACCGAGAAGACAATAGCGATGAAAGTGTTAGTGGATGAACATGGAAGAAGAAAAGGACAAGATAGTAGAAGAAAGAAACAACCTGAGAGCAAGGATAAAGGAGTAGCCACTGTTCATGACTGAGATGATAACATTCGACAATCCCTTTGACAACAACAGATACTGGGGAAATGGGTATGTTTCAACCTCGAAGGAGACTGTAGTTATATGATCTGGAGTTTTGATGACCATGCAAATTACTATGGACATCTAGTAACAAAGATATGGCTACCAAAAGCAAGAATGACAAATTATGGATGTTTGGTGGACAAGTCTATCAGAGTGGGGACTGAAGAGAGGGTCCCTGGAATGCCCTTTCTCACCCCCATGAACATGACGACCCAAAGAGTCAAAAATGCACAAAGCCACTCACTATTCGGACAGCCCCCAGGAGGGCTAGTGACACCACGTAGGCGGAACAATATTCTCTTAGAAAGCCATTCAAACCTTATCCAATTAATGTCTTTATGGATACAGGTACTTTAACATTAGTCATGGACCCAAATGCCTCAATGAATGATGTTAACTAATGCTGAAAAACAACTGTGCTGACGTCATTAGTGACACCATGACATAGCAACGTTAGTCACGAAGGACACTCGCAGCCATGCACAAAGTTACACAAACATACAAGTAAACACACGAATAACATTCTCACAATGTTCTGTAGATAGAGAACAGACACATATGCATTGTCAAAAGCTTTATTCTTTTTCTCATTAGCTATGGGCAGAAACGCTAAACGCATGGCAAGGAAGAGACGCAGAGCAAGCTTGCAGATTCTTATGGAACCTACCCCCAGGGAACTAAAGGATCACATAAGGAGCCTGGAAGGACCAAATACGACTAACGTATGGGAAACATAGCATGGTATAGATATGTAGAAATCATAGTATTAGCATAATGAGGATTACATGAGGCCACAATCCACAGTACGAGAGATGGGGCACGCAGAACCAGGCTGCATGGAACAGCAGGCCAGGGCTCACAACCAAGGTCAGAGACAAGCAACACATTCCAAACCTAAAATGACAAGGGGCCATCTGCAGAAAAACTGAATAACTCCTCATAAATTGCAGAACAGAAGGGCTTGATTTCATGGTCCTCAACCACGTGATGCATCCGAGCTAGACAAGGGTCATTCACCTGCAGTGGGAAGACGAATGGTTCTCAACAACACAGACATGAAGTGAAACATGGACTTGTTAACAACATTGCAATGTCGAGGGCACTCTCAGAGGCAAAAGTGGTAGTGCTAACAGTTACATTGGGAACACATAGTCATTCTCATCACCGTGAAGAGGTGCACAGAGCACTAATAACAGAGCTGGGTCCCAGGCCTGGGGAGACCAGTTCCAGCCAATCAGGGGACAAAAATCCAGGAATGGATGGCAGAGGGCAAGGGTCCATGGTAATCCTCTAACCCTGCAACAATGTAATAGATAATGTCCTGGTGGAAGGGGCAGGCCAGCCACCTGACATGCGAGGGCCAATCAACTAAGATCTCCAGGTGTTATCCATAAGGGATACTCTGATCTGATCACCCAACCAAGAAGACTGATAGGTTTTTCGGGGAAGGGCCCGTGTTATGATGCAAGGGGACAACAAAACGGCCCAACACGGGCTTAGGATGTATGATTTTGGGAGTTTTCCAATGTCCTGTATGATCTCTGTTGGTTTGTGTAATAAACAACAGTTTTATCTTGCCCTTGGCTGAGTCCTCCATTTGTTACTGGGGAGGGCTGTTGAGCCTTGGTAACTGAACGGGTACGCTCGTAGTAATCCCCCCAGACCTCTGGCATGCCTAAGCCAACAAGTCACTTCCTCTCTCAATGGACCTTTTTTAGGCTGCAACATCATATTTAACACACGAAAGAGAAAGCTAATACAGAGGGAAATGATTTCTCTTTCTTATAGGGAATATGTTTACCTTTACATGACACCAAATGCACGCTCATGTTATATCTGTTTCAGTTCAACCAAATTTACAATTAAAATGCTTAATTTATTAGAACAACTATTTTATTTCAATGTTACAAGATATAACCACATTTAATTTACTGACTCAGTTGCCTATTTACTTCATTCACTATTAAAGTAATATTTCTACTTTACCACCAAAACTGAAAAACATGTATTGCGACTACCACTAATTGCTAATAACCTTGCAGACATTGGGAGGGCTCATTATCGCTTGGGAAAATGACCTTTGCCCAATGTATGGCCTGAGGCGAATGACCCCTCCCTCGGTCTATAAGGCTATATTCAGTAGCATCTTTTTCAGAAAAAACAAGAAGGAAAATTGTAGACGTGTAACTTTCAAAAGGCCTTTTGTTCAGCTACAGGACCAGGCAGTAGTTTCTTCAGAAAAACATTGTTCTGATAAAAGGCTGAAGGCTAATTTCAAGTAGTACTAATGGCCAAGCTCTCAAAAGGGGCTCAAAGGTTTCTTCTTAGCCCAGTGCCTGGCAGTTACCGCTCATACAGAGAAGAGTAAAGGCCCTATGTGCCCAACCAACGGTATGTGCCACAAATACTTTCCAGATGCTTCTCCAGAGTACACCAGCACTTGACAATAAACAATGGTCAGGAAGCACTGGATCATGGGTCTGCAACGTTTTGGACTACAACCCCCATGAACCTTGACCATTGACGGGGCTGGCTATGGCTGATGGTTATTGTAGTCAAACAATCTGGAGAGCCAAATGTGGCAGATCCCTGGACTAAATGCAGAGCAGTCCTGATTCCTTTCTTTTGAGGCTGGCATTTTGAGCACTACCGCATGAGTGGCTAGATCTACCACATGGCAAATAAAGCCATAACCAATGTCTCACCTTCTACTCTCTAAAGGGAATCTAATAGCCACAAACTACCTAGTCGAGAAAGTCTGTCATTGAAGGAGAAGGGCGCTAGTTACTAGAAAGGGGTCCAAGATCCACTGAGAGCGATATCCAGACTCCATAAAACTCCCTCAGACACCACAGCCACACTCATGAGTTCCAAGGCAGCCTGGTCCCAATGCCTAGTCACAAAGCTGGCACTGGCATGGCTGAACCTTGGAAAGAACATGCCAGGCTCTGCTGAAAATATAGATGCAAACTGCTTACACAGTACATCTCACATGACTGAGCATCACCTAGTGGAATCCATGGGCGTAGGGGAAGTGTGTGTGCCCAAAGGATCTCTGTGAAAACACTGCATCCATCACTGCCAAAGCGAACATATCGCATTCTTTAAATTCAATTATGTGAAAAAAGATGCAAAGGGAAGGCCCCCCTGCAGCCCCTACCCACCCCCCCCCCAATTTGATGAATACCCTAACCCAACCCCCCATCTATAAATCGGCATAATTTCGTTGTAAACGTGCAATATTTTCGCATGCGCAGTAATGGGCCAATTGGACGGCGATGCTATTCCTCTGTAGACTTGGAGGAAGGCGATGCATCCTGCAACGGGATACGGTGCTGGCTCTAAGATGGAGGAGGAGTTCCCTTCTCTGACACTTCCTCACATGAGGAGCGCTTCCTGCGAGGCTTCTGGGCTTCATTGGGAGCGGTGTATGCTGGTTTCAAACATGCTGCCGGGCAAGTGTTGGAAGTAGCAGCACTTGGAATGCTCATTTCAAATGAGGACGTGTTCTCTGCATGGATCCTCACCCATCTCATCCATCGCCCACAAAGCCAGCTCTTCTTGCCAATGCACTCTTTCCCTGGCCGTCAGGTTCTGCACTCAAACATTCCTTTCTATCCCTTCTCCTCTTAAAAGGCCACAAAGCACGCGTATGCATTTTGAATCTGGATTTCTCTTACAAGCATCAATGCACGGGACTGCAAATCAGGGGTCAAATCCTAAAAATAAAAGTGGGGGCACTCGTCAACAAACATAATGGGGCGGGACGTCACCAGAAATTAGCATATGAAGGTGAAATATGCACATTTCATTAAATTAGATTTGTATGAGCAACCACATTGCACAGGACGAATGGCATTTGCCTTTCATAAAATCAACACACACCAAACCAAGAGAGGATATTTTCTTCTAATAGTGTTTTTGAAAACGTTAAAAGGTGTGCATGTTTTAAATTCCAAGAACTAATACAAATGTTTTCCCTGGAACTTGCAGTACCGAGATGGGACATTTCACCTTTAGTTGTTTGTTATTTTTGATCAGGTTATATAGTGCAGTGGAGAAGTGTCCGGCATGCAAACCTGACGCCTGCGGTTAAATCCCCGAGTTTGGCTTTAATTCACATATTGAAGGGAGACTTTCATTGTTTCTCATTTTAGCTGGGGGGACTGAGTCCTCCCTCTGAAAAAAGTGAGTGGACTCGGTCCCCCCGCGTGTACCCTCGACTTTAGCCCTGCTGCAAATCCCTTCCATTGCACATCACATGCAGTCACCAACCAAGGGCAAAGAGTAGCTCACCTGAGAATAATCACTTATCACAGACGATAAAATACAATGCAAACACCTAAGCAGCCAGAGACTAAGAGCTCTCAGGGGCTACACGTTCCCCGGATGCACCCCAGCCTCTCCCTGGTAGAGCTTGCATTAAACCTTTTCCTGTAATTAAGCATATCAAAAGATTGAGTGTGTGTGTGTGTGTGTGTGCAAGGGGGCTATGCAGAACGTGTGTACACCTGAGTGTGCCTGTATGCTGTGTGAATACATGTACGCGGTTATCTCTATGTATGTGTAATCCAGTGCTTTAAGTGGGCTGGGGCCAGCTGGGGCTGAGCCCTGGCAGTCTCCCAAAAGTGAGGCTGAGCCAGGTCCCTGCCGCCCCCACCCCCACTGGTCCCACCATGCCATGTCGAGTCATTACCCACCACGACTGCAGTTGCAACGGGAGATGAGCCCACCACCATGATTGAGTCAGGCAGCTGTGACTGGCAGAAGTGCCAGCCAGCCACAGCGTTGCACTAAAAGCAAGGCTGTGGCTGGCTGACACTTCTGTCAGTCACAGTTGCCTGCAGGAAACACACTGTGGCGTCTCCAAACTGTAACTTCCTCTCGTGACCCCTCCGGAGGGGTCAGGAGACGAAGTTACATTTCCTTTGTTGCCTGTGGGCAGAAGCATGCCCGCACCCGCTCCCCAGGTCACTGAGGCATCTTTGACCCTCGGCGAACTTGGGGACTGTGCGCTGAAGATTCAAGAACCGAGCCCGCAATCGAACAGACCCAGTTTATTTATTTATGCATTGTTTGTCGGATATCCGACAAACAATGCATTAATAAATAAATAAACTGGGTAGTGGTCTGTTCCCGCTCTGCGCAAGACGTAGTTAATTTATTTATTTATGCATTGTTTGTCAGATACACGTATCTGACAAACAATGCATAAATAAATAAATAAATAAACCAGGTCTGTTCAAGGAGTGAAACCAAAGGTGCGAGAACAGAGAAATGAACAAGGGGATGAAGTAAGGTGAGTGGGCGTGCGGGAAAGGAAGTAGAGTAACAAGTGAGACTAAAGGGAAAAGTAGGAGAGGACAAGAGAGTGAGAAATAAAAGTGGTGAAATATTCAAATAAAATAGAGAAAAGGTTAAGTGAGAGAGAAAATAAGGGGAGGGAAAGATAGGGACATAACAGTCGAGGGCTGCATACCATTGGGGAGAAAACTATGGGAAGAGAATGAAAAGGAGGAAAGAAACACAAGAAAGTGATTGAAAACGATGGTGTTACAGAAGAATGAATGAAATTGGGTGGGAGAAAATGAGGAGAGGAAAGTCGAAGGTTAGAATGGAAAAGAGGGGTGAAGGAATGAGAGCATAGGAGGAGAGGAAAAAAGATGGGTGCGAATAGAGAAGAAGGGGAAGAGAAGGTGGAACAGAGGGAAGGAGAGGAAATATAGGAGTGAGACTGGCGAAGTGGGGCGAAGGATTGAAAAGAGAGGAAAGACATGAGAATGGAGCAGAGGAGTGAAGCAATGAGAGCAAGGAAAAAGGAAAGGCAAGAAGAAAGGGATGACAGGGAGCCTGGAGAAGAGTTAACTGACAAAAATTGCTCATCGTAAGACACGTCTTGAAAAAATGTAACATGACCTAACAGCAGTCTGACCTCATACAGTCATAGACAGACTCATCGCACAGGCATTCAACAACTACATGCCTGTTTCTTTTGGTTTTCCTTGAATATTGATTGTCCCTGAAACTGTGTTAGTATTTTGATAGGCTGAAGTGTTTGGTCCGACACATTTCCTCTACAGCCTATCATCTCAAAAAGTGCCACCTGTTCATTCCTCTTCCGATGCGCACAGCATTCATGACACAGAGCAACACCCAGGCAGGGGGATTGCTAGCAACACATTGAGAGTTGTGTTACACAGCATAGCCATCCTCAGTCATCAAGCCCATGCTGCCACCCCCAGGGCCTCCGGCTCCAGTTTACCTCCACTGTGGTCCTTTGATACGGTAAGTGAGGGCCACTTCCAAGGTTCTACATGGTTGCTCTTCTTGGGCTACCTGAACAACTACTTCAAAGAATTTTTGGAGGTGTTTGCAGGTGTATCCGACAAACAATGCTTAAATAAATAAACCTGGTAGTGCGCTGAGCGGGAACAGTTCTTGGGTCATAAGGCCTCACCTGCATACACGACCCGGTTTATTTATTCATGCATTGTGTGCCGGGTGCAGGTGCTGATTTATTTATTTAGTTTGTACCAAGCAGACTGTGTTGTGATATGCACTTAGTTATGTAGGCCAGACCATTTTTACATGTTGCTCTTTATTCCACGCCCATCAAGTCTTAGACCACGCCCACCGTGCAAGCCACACCCCTAAATGAGGGCCTCCGCTCAATTTCTTACCCCACTCAAAGCATTGGTGTAATCTCTGTGTGTGTCCTGCTGCAATGCACATCAAAAAGTCCTGGAAGGATAGCTCAGCAGCAACATGCTCACCTTGGAAACAAGAGGACACGAAGCAACACAGGTTCGATCCCTGGGTCTGCGCTTAGAAACCTCTGGGTGTTTAAGCGTGTTATAAATATGCAACTAAAACAAACAATTCCTGTAACAGCGCCTTGATGCCCGCGGGCTTTGTGAGCGCTTTAACAATGAAAAAAATAGCCCCGAGCCGCGATACCTGTTTGCGCAATGGCAGAGATGTGCACTTAGCTGGTATAAGTGCTAGAGCATTAACATTCTGAACCTGATTATGACTTGTTTTAAAAGTTGGTATTTCCCAACTGCATAATACGATAAATAAAAATAAATAAAAAATAAATACATTTAAAAAAAATGTGAAGATTATTTTCTCATGATGGCGAATGTTGATGCGATGCTCTCCCCCAGCTGCTAGCATGCCGAGGCAGGTAAAACCTGTGCTTTTATACTATTATATTGATGAGAAATGAATGCGGGACAAGGGTGATTACGAGAACACCCCACAGAGCTACACAGAGGCTCCATGTTGACAGCACAACTTCCCTTCACGTTAGTAGCTAAAGCGCAAGGCAACTTTGCTCAGCGATGTGTCTCACTGAAAAGACAGGCAGGCGCACTCAATGTGTGCTTGCTTTGGGCCAGGGATGTCAGGGGCTTATTTTGAAATAGGGGCCGAGCACTCGAACTACTGGGGGCCACAGCCCGTGGAACTGCGCTCTTTCTGGCTACAAGGACACATTTTAAGGTGCTGAATTGTGGCGCGGGCTCCTCTTCCTAAGCATCTCCATTCTAGAGCCGCTTAGACACTATAGACATCAAACGTGCTTTTAAAATGCCATCAGCTATGCAGACATTCAAGAAAAGTACGCTCAAATAATCCATTGCTACAGACTGAAAAGAAAAGTGTCACGGCCTTCACTTAAAGCCCTGGCGTGTCCCTTTCTGGCGGAGAATGGCGCTATTTAAGAAGCAGGGCACTGAATTATCCCCCGCCCTTAGTTTTCATTTTTCTTAAACTCCCTTAGCCAACGACCTTTTCAAAAGAGCCGTTTTCATATGTGTAATGATATACAAGGTCACCTGTAGTAAAATAGTCATAAGATTCAACCTCTCTGGACCTATCAGGTGAGGGACAATACACAGCACTGGCAGGTCAGCTAAGACAAATGGACAGACAGCCCTGGCACAATTAAGCATCGTGTACACTAAGTATTGTGTACGCCCTCATTCTTTAGAGGTGCAAGAGAAGCACAGAAAAAAGCCGCAGGTACCTTTCTTGGTTGTCTGCCCCATCCTGACTGATTTACCCGACGATATGGTGAATCCTGAACTGGTCTCAGCATTCTGATGCCCACGCAGTAGTTGACTTGGGTGAATTGTTCCTGTTTTTCTGCACTATGATACAGTGGGCGCAGTGCACAGTAGTCTATGGCACCAAGATGGCCGCCATATGTGTCCTATCTCGGGCCTGCGCACAGCTGAGATCCCTTCAGATTCACAGCATGCTGCTGTGAAAAGCACTGGGACCCGTGATCTGCCCCGGCTGCATGCCTTCTCCTGCCCCGTGCACGGGATCATACGAATCCGGGTGAAACAGCCCAACGGCAGCAGTCGGGCCCTTTCACCCTGATTCTAGGGGCTAAGAAAAAGCAAGCCCATCTACTATCTTTGGTCAACCATTTTTAACCCACTCAATCTTAAATTGGCCTTAGTAACACTTTAATGAACTATGGAATTTTATGCCCAGGCGTCTGTGCACAGAAGAAACCAAGCTGGCCTTCAGAAAACCTCTGCAAGCTTGGCTAATCAAGTCAGACCAGCACAACCTCGGGAAAGTACATGAAATGCCACGACCCTGCATACAGTAGGTCAGCCAAGGTTTCCAGTAAGTTGAACTCACTTGGATCAGTCTCCCAGAGCCTTGAAATGGAATCAGACTGATACTGCCGTAAACCTGCATTGGAGCTGCGTACAAAGCGCGGCCCCAGTACTATAAGGGTTCAGACTTATCCAGGCTGGTCTTTCTGTGCCGTTTCAATGCAAGCTGCACACCAAGAACCCTCTGCCAAGACAGATGACAACCAAATACTCCAACAACACCAGGCTTATCAATCTAGAACCAAGAAGGTATTTTTCGCTTAGCCATCCTCCTTCACCCCCTAACCAACTGACATCATCCTCTCACTCTCTCTACTTTACACTACTCACACAATCTCAGCTGCATTACACACCCACCACATTGACAGAGCAAAGCCACTGCTCACCTCCCTAGCGCTATCACACACAGCCCGAGCAGAGGCTATCTAGGTGACAACGGCTGGCTTCAATGGATCCATCTGGTGCTCTCCCGGCCCAGAAACAAACCACACCCAAGCGTATCCACAAATACCCACCTAGAATCATGCTGGCACTCAGGGCTCGGTCTTCGTCTAGCCTGAAAGCATCAACATTGCACGGTGCACAGCGGCCCTGCCTTCTGTCCCACTAACAATGGAAAAAGTGTGCTATACAAGACTACCTTACATCACATCACATTAAAGAAATTGCTCTTGGTTCTTAAGCACATTCCTCCTCTTTGGAACATGTCTTAGACGGAGCGAGAGGCTTTGTTGCTGGTCACCTTGTGTCTAAACTATTGTAATAGCCACTACTTGGGTCTCCCCAAATGCCCAAATCATCAGCTCCAGGGGGTACAACATAAGTCTGCTGGACTGCTCCTGGGCCTGCACCCTCATGTCGCATCACCCCCCTGCGCTGAGTGCACTGCCTTGGCTGCCTGTAGCAACCTCCATCCAATTAAAAACACTGTGGACCACACACAGTTCCCGTTGGAACATGAGTATTTTCCACCTGACTCAGAAGGTGAAGAAAGAAGCTTCCAGCCAGGGTCTTCGGATCCTCCAGTTCCAAGAGTCTTGTAGCTGCGGCCTTCTCGAAAAAGAAAGAGGGCGGGAAATATCTGTAGGCTGCAGGAACATCTGCCCTCAGACCCCAAGAGAACCATCTTCGATTTGGGAAACGACTGAAAAAAGAAATCTTTCAAAAGTCTAAGATGCTTGCCTCGTGATTTCTCCTTGTCACAATGGTCCTTGGATTTCTTCTCTATGTTTTTATCCCTAATATGTACACACCCCGCCTCTGCAGGATGTTGGTCAAGCACTTATCGTCTTCCCCTACCCTGTGCTCTATGATTTGCGCGCAACGTTTTTCTGTTGTTACCTTTTTCCCTGCACTGATTATAGTATGTAATAATGCTCTTCTCCCTGAGCCCTCAACCTTGCCTGTATTTTCCACAGCTTGTGGCAGATCAGTTGTGCTGTTGCCCAAACGTTTGCTTTGAGGTTGACACGAAGCGACTGCGCATGCTTTTGAAACCTAACAAATCATCAATGAATAACTATGGTATGCAACTTAGTGGTGTGCTTTAGATGTGCACACGCATATCTTCTTGTGCACCAGAGCAAATGTTTGCGATTCGGGACCTTATATTTGATGTATGTGTGGGCAGTGGAGTAGCTATGTGCTTTTGGCTGCATGATGCTGTGTGCATTGTTGTATAGCAGCTGTGTTTGTTTCTTTGTATGTAAATGTATATGAGGCCGATTTGTAAAGATTTGCTAGGGAGAAAATGAGTAGAAGCCAATCAGCATCTGTGACTTACACCAGACACCTTATGCCATGTGTCCAAATGTGTGTTTCAGCAAATCTTTCACTATGCCTGGTGCCCCTACATGACCATCACATATTTTGTGAATTCCAATTATACGTGAGTATCTGAAAGGTGCTCCATGGATCTCGAGAAGTGCTGTAATAAAACAATTAGCAACTTTATTAAAAGACGTTTAGGGCCCGATTCATGTAAAAGTGCGCATTTCTCCCGCAATTGCTGTGTGGCGAGAACGAAGAATAAAAAATGAGTGCCCCGCGTGTTCATGGAATTTACTGCGCAAAATAACCGTATTTACAAGTCGCGCCCGGAATGCCCCCGACACGCCCCCACGCAAAGCATAAACAGCCATAACAGCTTCCTTTACGTGCTCCCCGGGGCGCGAATACATGCACACTTCACACAGTGTGTGGGGTCCCGCGCAACCAGGCCTGGATCTAGGGCACCATGCGCAGAGTCCCCTGTAACAGTTGTTTTCATCCCGACAACATGCATATGATACTTCGCAACTCGGGTTAAACTCGGAAAATCTGCGTCTAAACCCCCAAAAAACATTCCTAAACCCTGCTACACTGCATACACGCACCCCTAAATTAGATCCGAAGCCCAGTTGCATACATGCACCCCTATATTCGACATGCAAACCCACCTCTGCACTGCGATTCCTATGCGCAAGTGTCTTTATGCCTGTGTTTGGACGGCGCAGTGATCAAGGGATTTGCATGGCCATTTCTATGCCGAGAAGCTGCACGGGTGGTTCCATGAATACGTATCATTTGGCGCAATTGTGGGCGTGCAAGGGACTGCCTGCAGACCGTCCCTCGTAACGCCCACTTCTTCGCATGTTCTTCCCCATTTTCTGTGTTCCGCCCCCTTCCCAGTCCTCTGCGCAAGCCACACTCATGCTCTGCGTGGTGTCTCGCGCAAGGCGCTCGATGGCTCGCAGAGACATACCAAGCCTGCATGAACTCCACGCAAGTCCTGGAAAAGTCCTGCATATTGAATTCCATGAATCGACAAACATGATTTTGCACGCAGTTTGGTGCGCAAGTTCCCCATTTCCCACGCAAATATTTCCATGGATCGGGCCCTTGGTGTAAATCTGAGATATGTGCGCACATCTCTTTATTTGCCCCACAGCAAAGCAAATCCTTGAGATTTGGGCCCAGCATGTTTGTTCATATGTATGTGGTTGCACAGTTTGCATGCTTGCATGGCTGCACTGCATGTGTTTGGTTCTATAGTGTGACTCTGAGCATTTGTTTGGTTTTCATTGTCTGTATGTGTTTGTGTATCTTTGAATACGTGTATTTTCCTTTAATACAGCTGGAAAAGGCTGTGAAACATTAATCAAAAATAATAATGGACTCCAATCACAATCCCATTTTGTGGCATCACAATTTAAAAGACAAGACTATTTCTTTCATGCTCCCGCACGACAAGTTGCAAGACATTATAAAGTTGTGACATCAGATAAAAATGGCACATTTGTAGATTATTACTGTAGTATATGTTCCTTTTTGTGTATGTGTGTATAAATGCCAGCCAAAGATAGAAAACAAACCCCACGGGTCCCAGACAGAAAACAAAGCAGAATCCAAGCGGTAACAAGAAATTAACCTTGGACTGGGCATTAAAGATGCGCTGATAGGACAAACCGGTGCTGCAGGTGAGTGCCTTCCTTTCGTGCTTCCTAGTGCCCCCAAGGCCTTGCCTGCTTGTTTTGGGGACTTTTATGTGACCCAGCACCTACGGTGATCTCAGTGCCTGGCTCAAGTCCCCACCAACGATCTTCCCTGTTTCCCCTCCCTGGACCGGCCTCCCATCCCTCCCCCTCTCCTGATTGCACAACAGAAACCCATTTAGAACAACCATCCAGGGCAGCCCCTTGCCTGTGCAGCCCCTGAGGCAAAGGACTCCAAGGCAAAGGACTGCTCCAGCAGAAACAGCACCAGACCGTGTTTGCCCGTGTTAGCCTGTGGCGCATGCAGCCGTCAACCAGCAATGACTGATAAGGTAGGTGTGGTCTGGACAGGGGGGGCAGCAATGACTGCTTCCCATTAAACTGTCCAACCCATCTAGTTAGCCTATTATCAAATTGTTGGGCCTGACTGTCTAGATAAACTGTGTTCCCACAGCCATATCTTGCAGTTAGGTAGAGTGTGTCCCCTAGCCATATCGTGCATCTAGGCAGAGTGTGTCCCCTAGCCATATCGTGCATCTAGGCAGAGATTTTCCCCTAGCCATAGCTTGTTTTTAGGCAGAGTGTCCCCTAGCCATAGCATCTAAGTAGAGTGTGTCCCTTAGCCATAACCTGCATCTAGGTAGAGTGTGTCCCTTAGCCATATCTTGTAACTAGGCAGTGTGACCCCTAGCCATATCTTGCATCTAGGCAGAGTGTGTCCCCTAGCCATATCTTGCATCTAGGCAGTGTTTCCTTTAGCCATATCTTGCATCTGGGCAAAGTGTGTCCCTAGCCATATCTCGCATACAGGCAAAGTGTGTCCCATAGCCATATCTTGCATCTAGGTGAATTGAACAGTTGACGGTCGAGACCCCCATTCCCAAATCAAGGTGCCACAACATTTCCCCTGCCATGGCCAGCCTAATTAACTAACAAAGTCTACATGCATCCGCCCTGTCCTTTTGTCAGCTCTGCTTCTGGTGGCAGCTTTGTATACAAATCAGAGTTTAATTCAAACAGGCCCACTTGGGGCCTGGCTACAGAGGCTAACAAAGGAGACAGGAAACCCCAACAACATTTGATATGCACTGTGTCAACCTGAAGCCAGCTCCCGCCCTAAGTATCAATGGGCAGTGAAATGTCATGTCTTGGAAGGCGTGGAATACAGTAGTCATCACCCCAGGGAGACCCCATTCAGAAGGTAGGGGTGTGTGATATGACCGGGACAGAAAGTCTGGTCCTGCCGCAGCTTCAAGAGAGACTTGCGCTTTAATCAGGAACCAAAGAGAGCTCAATTATCCAGAGTGACCCTTTGATCCACAACAGACAGGAAGATGGGTGGGACTTAGTATTACATGTTTTCACCCCTTTACCTTTTCCGCTGCAAAGCACTCTGGTTATAACCTCACGCATACAGGAGATTGTTGGTGGGGACCCAGGATTGGTTCATTAAGGTAGGATTAGTCTACACCAATCACTGTGGCCCATTTGGCTTTAAAAGAGGGTTGATTCCCTCCTTTGGGCAGATCATCTGAAGACTTCACAAGGAGTAACAAGAAGAATTAATTTGGACACTGGCTGAAGGTACAGTCTGCCTTACAGCTTCAGTCATTGAAGGAAGGCCAGGATTTCCAAAGAGGGAAGCACAATCCCTCCCCTAAACATCTCCCAGGGAACAGAGGGAGATACCGGACTCAGAAGACCCCTCCAACAGCTCCAGAACCAGTACCCAGCCAGCACACAATATGCCCTACTAGGTTCTGCCAGCAAGCTTCCTAGGTGGGAAGTGCCAGAGAACCTCTGAAGAAAGGACAAGGTCGTTGCCTGCAAACACTCTCCTCAGCTTTGGGCAGTCCACCTTAAAGGACGACACAAGCCTAGCGAAGAAGCTAGGAGGTGTGTCGCAACAGGCATCAAACAGCATCCATCTTTTAAGGACATTTTCGAGGCAGTCACTAAAGTCGTCCGAGACACCTCGATCAGTGTTCCAGATCTGCCAACTAGCACAGATACGGCTATTCTTGACCCCGAGCCGCCATGTAGCCCAGCCTGCAGCCGCCCGTCCAGCCTCCCTTGCCGAACTGCCTGCTGCCTCATACCCACAGCTGTCTCCCGTCTTGAAGTATTTTGCAGGAGCTGTCGAGCATCAAGATCATCTCAAGCACCAGGTACATTTTGGTTCTGTCCCCCTGGTCCTTCTCCTAAGGCCCCCTGTGACATTAACGACCCCTTGCTCCCTTGGTGCTGAAACCCAATAACCTTGAACAGTTAAGATTGATGGCTTTACTGACTACTGTCCTGTCACTACCCAGAGTGTATCCCTTTCCTTCTTGAAAATGTCTGTCCTCTGCATACCTAATTCAGGGTTTGTTGCATTGTGTAGTGTGCTAGAACTGTCTGTTGTGATAATAATAAAGTAGCTAATTTTATACAACCTTAGCTGGACAGTCCCTTTTATCATTGGGTAATAACTGTATTTTCGCTGTGTTGCAACTAACCAACGATCCACGACCTTGCAGAGATGAATGAGCCTGCTGTTTCGTCCCTGTTACCAAAATTGGACAAGGAGGTTTATAAATGACTTGCATTTCCAATCAGTTTGGATCCCTTCTGGTGTACTAGAGGTGTGGTGCTGATTGATGGTTTAGAAGCCGATATTCATCACTGAAACACTGGTATCCCGGAAGTTGACTTGTCACACTATGTCACCCTCTTGAAGTGATAATCACCCTGCCCATCCTTGCCAACTGGACTACAGAGCCTAGCCTGTCCGTCTGTGCACCACCCTGTCATACTGGGACCATTTCCTAGCCTGAAGGGGCCTTTTCCTGTTAATGAAGATTTAGCCTTCTCTCACTGTCCCTCTCCTCTGTTGCACTGCGTGCACAGTCTGGCCTCCTTGGGCATTTTCCTATCACTGTAGACAACAGACAGCCGTTTCTCACGTCGCCTCTCCTCTGTCACTCCGGGTGCAGAGCCTGGCCTATGTGTGACTGTTCCTATGTGTGACTGGTCTATGTGTCACTGCTTCTCTCCTCTGTCAGACTGAGGGGAAAGACTGTCCACTATGGGCCCTTTTTTATCGAGGTAGTCTCAGCCCTGTCTCACTGCTACTCTCTACAGCCCCTGGCGTCGGCGGGTCCTTTCCTATCACAGTGGAGTCAGCACCCTCTCACTGCCGCTCTCATCTGTCACAATGATTGCAGACCCTGGCTTTTCTGCCCTAAGAAATGTCACGGTATGACGTGTTTCCCTCTATCGCTCCTTCTTCCAAGAATCCACGCCCACCATGAAAGATTGTTGACATACTTGTTTTGGATATTCAATAAATGCTGTAAGTGCGTCCCAGATCTTGAAAACGGATTGGGGAGGGGGAATTCCCTCGTCACACTCGCTGCTGACTTGGCCAGCCCCCTGTGGGCCCAGGTCTTCACTCTCACACGCCTGCATAGCCCTGCCTTTCAGGGCATCTTCCCGTATCCGTGTCTCCAGGGATTCTCCTCCCCAGGGCCTTCTCCTGTCACTCTAAGACTCCATCACAATGCTTACACAGCCTTGCTTCTATAGGCCTCTCTCCATCGCCATCTCTGCGGGGCCTGCACTCTCCAGGCCTATCTCCCTTCACACTGGCTGTAGAGCCCTGCCCCTCAAGCCTCTCCCCGACACACTGGGTGCAGTTGCCATGCACCCAGGTGCTTTGTTAATGATGTGAAGTTCCTGCCTTGTGGTGCGATAGCCCGGCTGGTGTCAAGATATCCCTGGCTGTCTGGTGTTATGATAGACCAGACTTATTATGTGATCATCCTGGTGGTGATAGGGTAGTGCTAGCTGACGGGTGATCAAACAGGCCCCTCTTTTTTTGGGATAGTCCTGGCAGCTGATGGAACAGTCCTGGTGGTCTGGTGATGTGTAAACCCAGCCATTGTAGCACATTTTTATTACATGTGTTGTTCTTGCCTGTCAAAAGTGCCCTTTGGCGTCTGAAGAACTCGTTTGCACTATATCATCATGGACGGTGCCCTCCGAAATAGGAAAATGCCTTGCCTTCCTGATATCCTGGGATGACCGCTAGTTACGGGGTAGTCCTGGCTGGAGGTAGGGCATAACTGGCCGGCTGGTGATGGGGTAGTCATGCAGTCATGACTTGTGATGGGATAGTCCTGGCGAGAGATGGGACATGCCTGGGTGGTTGGTGAAAGGAGAGCCCTGGCTTGTGATGTAAAAGTCCAGGCAGGTGATGGTATGGTTCTGACCCGTGATGTGATGGTTCTGGAAGTATATTCCTGAATTGAGATGGGGCGGGCTGGGTGGCTTATGAAGGGAAAGCCCTGACTTGTGAAGATTTAGTCCTGGCTGTTGATTGGATGTTCCTGACTTGTGATGGGAAGTCCTGGCTGGTGATGCAATAGTCTTGATTGGATAAGTACCAGCCTTTGCTGGCTGGTGAAGGGATAGTTCTGACTTGTGATGTGATAGCCCTGGCTGGTGACGGATTGTTCCTGGCGTGTGACATGATGGTCCTGGTAGTCAGGGGACTGCAAGCTTTGGCTCGCCATATGGTTTGGACTACAAATCACACCATTTGAAGCCAGCATAGTCAATTATGAGGGATCGTGGGAGTTGTAGTCTAAAACAATTGGACAGACGCAAGTTGCAGACCGCTGTAGGTGTTGGTATATTGCTGACTGGAGATGGGAGAGGCTGGGGTGGCTCGTGAAGGGTGATTCCTGACTTGATATGTGATAGTCGTGGATGGTGATGGGAAGGTCCTGACTTGTGATGTGATAGTCCTGGCTGGTGATTGGATGTTCCTGACTTGTGATGGGATGTCCTGCCTGGTGATGCAATAGTGCGCAGTGGAGAAGGGGCAGGCCTGGGTGGCTGGTGATGGGATGGACCTGAGCTGTGATGTGATAGTCCTGGCTGGTGATTGGATGTTCCTGACTTGTGATGGGATGTCCTGCCTGGTGGTGTGATAGTCCTGGCTGGTGATTGGATGTTCCTGACTTGTGATGGGATGTCCTGCCTGGTGGTGTGATAGTCCTGGCTGGTGGAGAAGGGGCAGGCCTGGGTGGCTGGTGATGGGATGTGGAGATAAATAGCTGCCCGCCTGTCAGCAGCTCTCAGCCTGGTGGTGTATTGGCTACATTGACCAAGTCCTTCTCCAGGGCATTTCAGCTCTATGCAAAGAGCACACAAATTGTGTTTTCTGTGGACCCAATGGCTGACCATGTGAATGACCTCAACGCACCAGAGGACGGCTCAGGATTGACTGTCTACGAGCAGTCTATGTGTTAATGGGAACAAATCTGAGATGGTAGAGTTTGGTGTGTCTAACATAAGCTACCTTCCATTCATGAGACCGGACTCTGCGACTACCCGCTAGCCCCAGTGGCGCCAGTAAGGAATTTTGGCGCCATTCGTACAGCAACCTCTAATATTGTAGCTAAGTCCACACAGTATCAAAAAACGCCCCCTGCTATCTTTGTTTGCTCAAAAACCATTGCCTTTTACGACTGCCAGTACAGAGCGTCCTAGTGCTGCACCAGGAGGATTCCTGCACCAGTGCGCAAGTGGAGCTCCCAAAGAAGGCCTTCAAGCAGCTCCAGATGTTTCAGAACACCGGCTGCTCGGCAGAGGCGTAGCCGGGATTGCCTAACAGGTGGGGTCTGAAGCGAATGTACTTGGGCCCACCTCAGCCACATTGACATCTGTAAATGCCCACTACAGCTCTGCTGAGTGGGCATTTACAGATTTTGGGTGGGTCTTGTCTGGTCAGGCCCTACCCTATCTACGCCTCTGGTACTCGGCCTTAGGAACAGGATCTTATCACCCCAGTGCTTATCGCCCTGCACTGGTGCCCCAGTACAACCCAGAGCACAGGGAACTGTGGGGCACCCACCCTTTGTATCTATCAACATTTTGGTCTGGCTACACCCCCAAGAGGTCCCTTGGGTGATCCGGGTCCAGCCAGTGTTGTGGGGCCAAACCAGAAAATCCATGATCCACGGGAAGAACGAGGATGCTCCAATGAGATGACCCGCGGGTTGGGACAGTACTCAAGCATTACTTTTCTTAGCTACATTTCCCCAATGAAACGGCTACTCAGTCCACGAACTGCAGCCATTCATTAGCCCCCTGTTGGCCTCCTCGCATGGCCTGGGCTACCGACGCCGGACCCCTCCACCTGAAAACCCACAGTGCAAGATGTGGATTGCCAATCACTATGCCTTGCACTTGTTTTTAAATGCATCATGTGAGTAAAGCATGTTCAAGATGTCATCCGAAGGCGACCATGTGGCCTTCCTCACCCCCCAACCCCTTCCATCACCCTGCCCCTTACCCGCTCCCCCTTTCTCCTGCAGCTCTGCAGTGGGGTGATGTGCCTGCAGTGCAACACAGAACAGCCAATAAATAGAGGAGCCGGGTACAGGTCCATTATTTCTGCTTGCTGCCCCCGGAAGTCTATCCCTGGAAAGTGATGGGCACTGCCCCAGCTGGGGCATGTAGGAAACATGATCTGACTGCTGACTCAGAATGGTGCCATCTACTATAGAGAGCATTCAAGAGGTCTGATCAGGCATCGGCACACATCTCTGCCCTTTAATGCACTATTTGGCACGGGGACGTAGTGTGGAAATACACTACATTTAAAAATGGCACAAGATAAATCATTTCAAAAGCCTAGGTTGGGGTTGGCGGGTGGTGCCAGGGCAAAGCTGGAGACTGAGGACTGCGCCCACATGCTGGAATAGGTGGTTAAGCACGAGGAACTAGACTATGTGGTTAGACTAGCATTGTGTGCTTCTTATGTCCTGAAAGTGTGAACATGGGAAGTGCATCAGAGTGCCTGGAGGTGTGCAAGGAAGGACCTGTGTTTGCTTTAATACCTTCTTTCTCCTGCCTGCTTTTCGTGTGTCAGAACACCCACAGTATTTGAAAGGTGGTGTGTGGTACTATAAGGCACCCATGTGAGTAACCTTCACAGGAAGCAATCCAATCTAGTAGGTTCTGTCGCTGCTGTTAGATGGCGGGGGTGGGGCCACTGGATCGCTGGGTGCGAGATTAATGAGCTCTGCCACCGCCTCCATCCTGGATCCTGTAGCAGTCGCTCCATGGAAACAGCATTGAATCACGGCTCCAACTTCCCCACTGCTGCCCACCACTGGCAACTCGCATCCAGCCCCATCCGTGTTGCCCTTTCTGCAGCCTTCAAAACTGAAAGTGTTAAGCGGCCCTGCTTCTCGTCCACTCTGAATTCGGAATCCAGGACGTTTCCCTCACGTGGAAGCCGCCCAATCGCTCTGATTATCTCCTTCCTCTTCGGACCTGGAGGCTTCCACTCCAGTCGAACCCGCAGGGGGTCCCCCTAAAGCTCTTTCCTTGGCTCACTACTCTCATTCTTGGAACTTAAGGGGTGAAACTCTGCACGTCCTCCTTTGGCGAGCTCGTCTCCTCCTGCAGATTCCTGCCCCGCCTCTTGTGATAGGATGGCCTGGCTCAATGACCTTCACCCTGGACCTCTGTTCAAGGGTCTCCCACTGTCCTCCAGTCACCTGTCACTGATTGTCACTAAGCTGTCTCATGCAGAACGTTCCCAAGACTGAAGTCACCTGAATCCATGCCGAGAATTTCCCTCCCACACCAACCTTCACTCGTTTCCTTCACTCCTGTCCACCTTTCCCCTGAAAACTGGGGATCCTCTTCCACGGCACCCTTAAACTTCACCAGTTGATCACATCTACTGCCACCACCACCAGGCAAATCTGTTCCCTTCTCAACTACCACTACCAGTAACATAGCTGCCAACATGACCCATTCCAATCTATAGGTGCTTCTGCAGCCTTGGTAGTATTCTGTGCATTCTGGGACTTGTAGTTCTGTTTTCCCCATTATACAACTCAGACTACAAGTCCCGGAATGCAACAGAAAAACCAGGACTGGAAAAGTGCCTACAGATTGGAATGGATCATGTTGGCAACTATGCAGTAACCATTAGTCTTGACTACTGTTTTAGCCTAATCTTGAGGCCCCTCCCTACTCTTGTACATTCTTGAATAACATTCTCAACTGTGTAACTTGTGCTCTGTACAAGCTCCCATGTTCTTCTCCCACCTCCCCCCACCGTGTCCAGGCTGCCCAGCTCACTATTCAACACTTGTCCAGCATCATATTCCTTGTTCTTGTCCTTCAATCAATTCATGGGCTTGCATTCCCTTGGCTCCCGCCAGCCCCTACTAGTTTCTTCATTGTGTCCATTTCTCTAGCTCCCCCACTTCAACTCTTTCACCCCACACTACTGGAACACCCCAATCCCATGAATCAAAAAACAACATTGGCATTCTTACATTCAAGCCCGCCCTCAAGCTCCATCTCCACTCCCTGGAAAGGGCTCCGGACTAATCCAGGACTTCACCAGCCGAACCCTCAGAACCTCGACCTGTGCAGTGTATATATGGACTCTCCCTTGTTCATATTCCTCTGTATTTACTGTACATACTTCTCTCTGTCCCCTGTCCCTCTGTATTGTCCCCATTTCCTGTTTCACCTTACTCCCATTTTCAAATGGTACCTTCTAAAATTGCTGTCAACTCTACAGCAGCTGCTCGCTGGACTGGTAAGATCTCTGCAATGTTTGCTTACATCACTATTTGCCAGCTGACCACAACACTCAGATCCAGCAACGACAATCCGCCTGGAACCTAAAGCATACACAAGGAAAGCACTCGGTGAATGAAAGCACTCGGTGAATCAGCATTCTCTTGCCTAGCCGCAAAAATTTGGAACTCCCTCCCGAGAGAAATACGAAACACAAAGGATCATCTAAAATTCAGAAAACACCTAAAAACCTGTCTCTTCAACTCAGAACCGGACGAAAAACAATGAGCAACAGCCACAACCCTCGGAATGAACACACACATGGCACGACAGAGGACTAGACTGAACCACGACTAAGTGCAGGGTGGTGGAGAGACTTCCGGGTGTGAGGGAGACCCAGATGCACCCGTTCTCATGCAGGGCCCCACCGGACACTCGGGAGAGAGACGAGAGCGTCCTAGGTTGAACCGCAGACAGAGGGCATTATAGTTGAAGGGGCAAGTGTGGCGACCAAACAGATAAACCACAGTGTCCAGGGAGCTTAAGGGCACAGGGAAGAGACCCCACCTCTTAGGTGGCGCAGGGAAGCAATAGTGGCTGCACACTGCACACCATGATATGCTAGGGGACAAAGCAGTGTAGACATCCATTAGTCTGAACACAGGGGGGGGGGGGGCAGAGGAGGCATCACCACTAAACTTGCCTGCTGACAACCCACAACTATGCACAGAATATAGGAGTGATGCCCCCCTAGCACACCACAATGCACGACAATGCCACATCACGTGCCAAAGGTGGCTTAAGCGGAGGGGGGATGATGGAGCGCCACCACTAACCAACCCACAGAAAAACTCATCCCTCTGCTTACACCTATCAAACTCTAAACATAACTCAACCATACCTATACAGTACAACAAACCGCATGCTCTTCACTACACCTCAACAGCTAAACAAACCACACATAGCCGGGCACAACAGCACATGACACCTACCGACCGAAAAATCACAGCTACGCTAGGCGAACAGTGTAAACCGAACTGAAACTGCCAACAGCACATCACTTTTTCCTGCTAATTCCTACTAACGTACCCTACCCTCTCGCTTTTCAGCTCAGCCAGAGCGCCAGGGAACCACTCAGGTGTTGATAGTGCACAGTATAAATATCCTTTAACATAACATAGGTGTTTCGGTTTTTCCAATAAGGAAATTGGAGTACAGCGCATAGCATGTACTCTCAGAACTGCATGTAAAGGGGGTTTTATAGCAATTAGGCACAGGTAGGTGCAGGAGTTCTAAAGGGGTGCATGGCATGTGAGGGTGAGAAGGTACCGAGTTGAAGGGATTTGATTTTGCATATTAAACATTTGATATAAATAAAAGGTGCGAAATGTTTAATCTACACTCGTATGAGCAACCGCCGGCAGCTTGTCTTTAGTCAGTGAATACAAGTTTGACTGCACCAAAGTTAGAACATATTTTCTCAAATCCGAAAGTTCCACATTTTATCTTTCCCTATCAGCAATTCGGTGGCAGTAACTTTAAGAAATGTATGATCCTTTTTTCTTAGTGCTTTTTTAAATCGGTTTTCTTTAAATCGGTTTTTGCTTCAGCAGTCCACTCGTCTACCTTGCCAATTCCCCTCTTATGTTCGAGTACATATTTTCCACTTTACATTTTTGGTATATTTTATAGACAACTTTGCCACTGCCTCCCAAATTCGCCACGGATTCTTCAATCCCACTTTCTTTTTCCTTAATTTTATTCTAAAAGAGTGGGATGCGGAAGTTCAGTTCTCACATTTTCACTCCTGACAACCCTTTAACCTTTTCCTGTAGTTTATTTTCAAACATATACTATCTTTTTGAAACTTTTCTTGCCGTTTTGACTTTTAATCGCTCAAACGGTATATTGTGTTCTATTTAATTTTCAAAGTTTTTATTTTCAAAATATAGGCCCGAACCCCATAGTTTTCTGTGCCGCAGTGTCGCTATACTCTAAGCACAGTAAGATCTAGAGCATATTCCACTCGCTTTCACACAACCAAAGGGGTAACAGGGAAACCCCTGCCTCTCACTACTCCTGGGACCGCAGGAGCAACAGCGAACCGACCCCCTTGCAGAGCATCACTATGCTAAGTCCTGTCAGCCATCTCACAGAGTATGAACCGTCCCCCCTGCAGAGCATCACTATGCTAAATCCTGTCAGCCATTTCACAGAGTATGAACCGTTCCCCTTGCAGAGCATCACTATGCTAAGTCCTGTCAGCCATCTCACAGAGCATGAACCGTCCCCCTTGCAGAGCATCACTATGCTAAGTCCTGTCAGCCATCTCACAGAGTATGAACCGTCCCCCCTGCAGAGCATCACTATGCTAAATCCTGTCAGCCATTTCACAGAGTATGAACCGTTCCCCTTGCAGAGCATCACTATGCTAAGTCCTGTCAGCCATCTCACAGAGCATGAACCGTCCCCCTTGCAGAGCATCACTATGCTAAGTCCTGTCAGCCATCTCACAGAGTATGAACCGCCCCCCTTGCAGAGCATCACTATGCTAAGTCCTGTCAGCCATCTCAGAGAGTATGAACCGTCCCCCTTGCAGAGCATCACTATGCTAAGTCCTGTCAGCCATCTCACAGAGTATGAACCGTTCCCCTTGCAGAGCATCACTATGCTAAATCCTGTCAGCCATCTCATAGGCTATGAGCACTCTGGGGGTCTTAAGGGTATCAAAGAAACATCATCCTCCAGAAGATCACAAGGCTTAGAGCACAGAGGGGAATTCAGAGGGACAGAGGGCTCGCCCTACTCGTAGAGCCTCACACCTAAAGGGATCCCATAGGCTGGGAGGCAACATTCCCCTCCCAGCTTCTCCTTGCACTCGCGAAGGCGGGTTCCAGGATAACCAGGAACCACCCCCTTCCTGCTGTCTCACTTCCCAAGGAATTACAACAATGGATGATCCCTCTGCCGGTGTCCCGCAACTCAATTACGAAGGAGGGATCATCTACCTCTCTGAGCCTCTCGACTCAACGGACCATAGGGGATCAAGGATTCATCTTCTTTCGCACAGCCTCACTACTCAAGGGACCACAGGGGTATCGAGGAAGGAAGTCCTGCAGGCTTTCCACCCAACCAATCAAAAGGGTTTCGAGGAGGCATCTCCTTCTAACAGCCTCACTACTCTAGGGAAGAAAGGAGTTCAGAGGTGACATCTTCCTGCAGCCTCACTACTCTAGGGAAGCCAAGAGTTCAGAGGTGACATCTTCCTGCAGCCACCCTACTCTAGAGAAGACAGGAGTTCAGATGTGACATCTTCCTGCAGCCTCACTACTCTAGAAAAGACAGGAGTTCAGAGGGAACATCTTCCAGCAGCCTCACTACTCTAGGGAAGACAGTTCAGAGGTGACATCTTCCTGAAGTCTCACTACTCTAGAGAAGACAGTTCAGAGGTGACATCTTCCTGCAGCCTCACTACTCTAGGGAAGACAGTTCAGAGGTGATATCTTCCTGCAGCCTCACTACTCTAGAGAAGACAGTTCAGAGGTGACATCTTCCTGCAGCCTCACTACTCTACGGAAGATAGTTCAGAGGTGGCATCTTCCTGCAGCCTCACAACTCTGGGGAAGACAGGATTTCAGATGTGACATCTTCCTGCAGCCTCACTACTCTAATGAAGACAGGAGTTCAGAGGTGACATCTTTCTGCAGCCTCCCTACTCTAGAGAAGACAAGAGTTCAAAGGTGACATCTTCCTGCAGCCTCTAGAGAAGACAATAGTTCAGAGGTGACATCTTCCTGCAGCCTCACTACTCTAGGGAAGACAGTTCAGAGGTGACATCTTCCTGCAGCCTCACTACTCTAGGGAACACAGGAGTTCAGAGGTCACATCCTCTTGCAGCCCCACTCCTGGGGGCAATAAGGGAATTTCAAGAAGAGTCACAGAGCTGTCGAGGAATCATCTCCTTGCTGCAGCTTCACTAATGAAAGGACCACAGGGGCATTGAGGATTCATCTTCTCCCCTCAGCCGTTGGGCATTCATGAATTATTTTGTATACATGAAAGCATTCCAGGTAGGTGCATGGCACCCAAGGGGCAGTGCGCCATTATTTTAAACCTATGTGGGGAGAGGGCAGTACCCACCCAAGGCAGGACAGTGTTTTACCCCTGAATGTGGCCTCCAGGCCCCAGGGGTGGGAGGGTCTGGGGGGGAATTGTGAGCACAGGGGTCATCCAATGGGTGAGCGCTGTGACCACCTTCTCAGGACCTCCCACACCGGAATCACTCTGCATAATGGTTGATGTGGGTCAGTTATGACCTTGTGCAGTGACATCACCCCCTCACGTTGAGCTGAGCCCTTAAGGGCCCACCATGTGGCGCCAACAATTTTCTGGCGATAGCTATGCCAGGTCTTTCCCCGGTTTGGGTTGATTACATCTAATCAACTTGGTCGCAGGAGAACTGGTCGAATTCTTTTTTGACAGCTACATTTTGTTGCATATATACGCGGGGGAGACCACTGCAGACCCCCATAGCCCCCATACATTAACTACATCCCTAAACCCACTGTGCCAAAACGCACAACACAAATGTCGGCCACTTCTCCTGCAACCAATTCGGACGCGCGGGAATCAACCAACACTATTTCCCCACCCACCTTCCTATTGCTCATGGGTGACTTCTATTGTTGAAACCAGAGAAGGCCATGGGGTGGTGCCAGTTGAGAGGCCTGGTGACACCAACCTCTCTAGAGTCGGTCGCTTCCTATTCGACCGTGTACCAGGGTAAGACACGTTGAGCTACCAGAGCCGAGATGTCAGGAAACACTATTACAAGGGGTCTGGAATATTTGAGTTGGCCGCCTACTATGGCTTGAACTGTCAAGTGGCCCAAGCCAATTGATTAAGTAATGAAGGCAGCGCCAGGGGTAGGCCTGCAGAGGACCGTGGGTCCATTTAGTAGCAGGAGCGAGGGAGCCCCCCATGAACGCTAAAGCCCTGGGTACCCCTTGAGGAGGCCATCATCTTGGCAGCAGATGAAAGCAGCTCAAGGGGTGGCTCCCCCCCTTTTAATTTAACACATATCGCAATAATACTAGTCGCGAAAGCATTTATTGAGTGCAAATTCCCAGCAGACATCAGTATCCTGGAGATATGCACATACAACACACAAAATCACAACAAAACAAAACGTGAAATATAATAATACTCACAACATACCAAGTACAAAAGAATCAATTCATTAAACGAAACATGTATACGGTACTATCAGATACACCACGCAGAGCCATGAATAACCAACAAATTGCACTGAAGGAGATTTTTCTAATATCCATCGAAAGGTCATTCCAGAGGCAACACCCCAAAACCTTTAAAGATTTGCCACCTAGGCGGACTCGCGGATATGTGTTTGCTGATAACATCGCAGATATGCATGAAAGAAACACTTGATTTTCAACATAACATTCAACCAACAGCAACGCATGGTCAGGAGCAGCAGTGTTCAGAATGTTAAAGGTTTGCACCATAGCCTAGATGTGAATTTGATGTTCCACAGACCACCAGCCCAAAGTAAGGTGGGCTTGAGTGACATCCTCATCTTTCATCATCAGGAAAACAATAGCTATGGTCCTACTTTGGACAGTTTCAAGTTTGTCCAGAGATGTTTTTATTGGTGTCTCAGTAAAGAGACCTACAGTACCGATGCATCGATAAAGCCACGGGTTGCTCTGTGAGCCGAGGGGCGGTATCACTGGGCAGGTCACATCTACAGTTATTGAAAAAGATGGCAGCAGGCAGATTCTACGACTTCACCAATCTGAAGGGAGAAGGGCAGCCCGCTGTTGAATATAAACCCCCGATTTCCGACCCACTCCAAAGGGGCTGCAGAAGGCCAAGTTGGATACCTCCCTGAAAGGGGAGAACGTCCGGTGAGGTGTAACCCAGAGGCAGCCTTGCAGTCTGATCACCATTTAGGCATAGGCAGATACCCTCCAACCATCGCTGCACCACTTCGAGGCACCCGCCACCAACAAGGCATCACCAGACTCCCCATAAAGGTTGTCCAGGATTTGAGTATCATCTGCATCAAGTTGAGACCAGTGATCAAAGCCCTCCCCCACCTGAGCTAGGGGATGCCGATACATATTTAAAGGGGATTGAGAAAGGAGCCCTGGGGAACTCCACAGCGAGTTGAACTGCGAAAGGTGTCATTTCCCAGCTGCACTCTCTGAGTCCTTCCTGTCTCTCGAGAAATAACTAATCCAAGCTGAAGGTGGCTACTGGGTCGCCAGAAGATGATCCAGGCAGTGGATTCAAGTTGGGAAAGTTCCATAAATCAAGCATACCTAGAACCAGGGGGGATTCGAGGTTCCGTGATTCAGGGTTCGCCTATGGAGTAGCAAGAAGCATTATGCTATTGCATTTCACAGGGATTTCTTTATGCGGTGGAACAGTGGGCAAATGGGGCTTTATTTCCCCTTGCCCTGGAATTCAGGATCACGTTGACTCACTCACCTGCAGAGCCACAGGCAGGCAGGACAGGGCACAGATGATAAACGGTGCATGGGCAATGCTACTGGCAAAGGCCTGGCGATTACTTCTGTAAAGCGTTTCATTGTTAGCAACTGCACTTTTCACATGCAGCCATGTTTAAGCAATTGGAATCATGATGGGATATTTACACATGCATGTCAGGGGAGTGCTTGGAAGGGTAAGATGCTACCAGGCACAACTCATCCTCACAGCATTTCTTAAGAGTCTGGTTTCAGGCGGGAAGGGGAGAATTAACTGCAGCTTCGCCAAAAGAGTCTCTTCAGAATGTGGAACGAGGTTAGCTGCCCTGAGCACCACTATGGCCAAGATGCCCACAGAAAGAAAGTGCTCGCAAAATAAAGCTACTGTTTAAAGCTGAGTTTGTCTCCATTGGGTCTACTAGTTTAGGATGAAAAGAAAACTCCAACCTTATTGATACTCCGTCTTTAATGGGATAACACTGCAGTGCAGCTGGACATGCACAATGGACTAGCAACTGAGGAAGCCAGCACCACACCCCAACCACAGCACTACCGTGTTAACAAGTTCAAATCGAAATGTGCGCGCTTAGAGGGAGCATCCGTCACTCTCAGGGGTGCACAACTGGTTCAGTTGGGGGGCCGAACTGTGCCACATAGCTTTCATAGAGGGGGGCCAGACTGCCCAGGGGGGTGAGAGGCTGATGTGAGGGTGAGCTAATGTGAGTTAAACATGAGAGAGAGAAGGGGGCGATGGGGACTGACTTTAGCTAGGCCAGACTTCATCATAAAAGTCATGTGACCCGGAGGACCAAAGGTCTAAAAATAATGTCCTGAAGGGCTGCATCTGGCCCGTGGGCCGTACGTTGTGGCCCACTGCCTTATGTGCTTAACTTAACCAAATGTGTCTAGTTGCACCCCTGATGGGAAGAGGGCAGTGCTGAGAACTTGCCAGGCAATCTCTTCGCCTCTGCATCTGTTTTCTTCCTGGGCTGCTTTTGCTCCGCAGTGCTGGACAGGCTCTGTATGTAGGCAGCGCTGAGGAGAGAGCACCCCACAGATCAAAAGCGTAGACAAGTAACGTGGGGGGGGGGCAAGAAGACCACAGGGGGGTGGGCAGAACACATGCTGCATGCAGACGCATGGTCAGCCCCATACCCCTCCCTCCCACTCAGCTACAAAGAGACAGGCCGGAAGAGGGCGACAGCGGGGTGAAAAAGCACACCATGTGCCACACCCACACAAGAGAGAGCAAGAAGGCAGGAAGTAATAGTAGGAGACCACAATGGTGCTAACTGCTGTCTGTGCCAGACGGCCGGGAGCGCGAAAAGCCGCCCCCCACACACATGCAGTCCCTAGGGCTAATCCAACCCGATATAAGGAGCTGCCTGGGCAGCAAGCAGCACAACCCTTGGGGCTCTGTACGGAGCACCTCAAGTCCTCTGCATATGCATCTGCATCCCAAGAACCCACCCACCCAAGAAAAGAAGGGGAAAAGGGGAGAAGAAAAGAAATAAAGGGCAACATACAGGGCCACCGTTGTCGCGGGAAGAGAAAGCGGCACGGGCCAGGGGGCACAACCCGGGACCATGTGCCCAAAAGTGTACATTATGTATGATATGGTTATCATTATGACTATTATGTTGTGTAATATTACCTAATGTACAACAAAAAAAACACAGTCTTTTTACAGCCAACACTTAAACAAAGTTTCAGTGGTCATTGGGAAAAACACAATAAGGGTAACAGTCGCCAACATCTTGGCTCCACTTCTTAGTACGGCGGACTCCCGGGAAGGCCAGGTCTGTTGGTGGCTGTTATCACAGCTAGCTGAGATGAGGAACGCCCATCCCTTACGTAGGCAAACTTGAGGGTGCGGGAGCGGAGTGGGCTCTTTGTAGGGCAGATTGTATTTTGGAGATCTTTCATTTATGACATGGAGTTTTCCCAGCCGGCAATGTGGCAACACCAGATGGCCACGTGTAGCGCACTTTTAGACACGTACTTCATTTTTCACCGGGAATAAGCTGCTTCCTTAAAGCGAGGCATAGAACTCTGGCTGCTGAAACCATGGATTTATTTTATTTTATGTATTGTTTATTTATAATGTGCCTATACACAAGTGTTTCGAAGTGCAACAAGATAACAGGGGTGGGGGAACAAGGAGGGAAAAACAGTAATGATCTTACTAGGCCTTGTGACATTTAGATCATGCACGTGCAGTAACGAGAAGTGCAGGGGAGAGGGCCAGGGGGGAAGTGCAGGTCAGGCCGGAATGGATGGACTGGCCTATAGGGAACTCTGGAGATTTCCCGATGGGCCTCTGCATCCTGGGCCTCTTTTGTGTGGTGAACTATTTTATTTCAACTTTTTCTCATAGGAAAAGGGTTGGGCGTGAATAAAATGTGCAATATGCGGTCACTTTGACAATAATTTCCAGGGCCTCATTTTGTTCGCGTTCCATCCCTGGCTTAAACGTGCTTCCCTTGAGTTCAGCCTGGCACGTTTTCATGTGGGCACCAGGGTGAGGGGTACACACTCTGGAAGTGAAAGACTGGCTCTCTTTTGCATTGAGTGGTAAATGATCAGCGGGAACACCATTTGTCTCAAGGTACCGTATCTCCCAAATTTGTTGAGGTCACACATTGGTTGATTTTGGCAACGATTACAAACTTTGCTCTTCCAGCATTTCCTCACTAGTTGATTCCTTTGCCTTTGCGTTTCAGTGCTCTACAAGTGGATATCAATATCAATATAACAATTGGCCTTCCTTAATTTTTAGTTCTTTTTGGTAGTTGGTCGTGGGGGCGCTTAATTAGTGGTATGCATGCCCTGTATGTTCCGCTGCCCAAATCAAGGGAACTCATTGTGTCTACCAGAGAAGAATGAAAACCTTGTATTCTCCTGGGATTCAAAGCAATTATTTTCAGATTACGTACAGACATGTGTATAGACCATCTGTCTGGGAATTGAACCAATGACTTTTTGTAGCAGGCTAATAAACCTCATAAGTTATCTTACTGTTATTAGAACCTGTAGAGGCCAGACACTATCGATATACATAGGAAACAGGAAAACGGATTTGCTAATAACTTTTGACTCACATGATGGACAGTTTGTCCCCCCACAGTCTGGACATTTTGGGAAAGATCAGAAAAAATAAAAACGTTGTTAAGAAACTAAAGGTTATCGAAACACTTTCGGCCTAGTCCCCATTCATTTTTCCATGGAGAAAAAGTCAAAGTTGTGCTCCAGCGCACAGCCAAACCCGCTGGACAGAACTAAGAACGAAACAACTTGGGCACAAATTGATCTCTGGAGGGAGTCTGGGGTTATAGCATCCGGTAGTTTTTAAAATATTTGATGGAGAAGGGGTTTCCTCTTCTCCCAAAATTATAGCTATATCTCCCATGGTACATTGCAGAAGAGAGGCTGAATTGAAAAAGCAGCTATTTTTTCCTAAAATTCTATTGCTAAGAGCTTTTGACTTGCTGGATGGATTTGGATGACATTTTCTAAACTAAATGTATGCCAACGCCAACCCAAACTGCACATTTCAGGAATATGCTATGAAATGAAAACGCTATTAAGAAAACAAAACACCATAGTGTCACAGTTTTCAGCCCATTCATTTTCCCACCAAGAAAAAGTGCAGTTCTTTGACAACTGTAACCCGAAAAACACTGGGCAGATTTGGACTAAATAAGAAACAACTTGGGCACAAAGTGTTGACTTACATTTCTTGACTGGTTTGGTGGTATATCCATCCAGTCGTTTTTAAAATATTCGAGAGAAGGGGGTGCCCCTGCTCCTTAAAACCTTTATATCGTCCCTGGTGCTTTTTACAGCAGGGAAGCTGAGCAAGGCTAATAACCTTTGACTTTCTGGATAGTTTTGGAAGACATTTTACAAACTAAACATTTGTCAAGAGCCCCATTAAACTAGACATTTTGGGAACAATTAATTGGAAACTGAAACAGTTATTAAGAAAATATAAAAACATTGTTTTCAACCTACTCGCATTCATTTTCCCATAGAGAAAAAAAGCAGTTTTTGAACAATCATAGCATAAAAAACGCTTGGCAGATTTGGACCCAATGAAAAACAAGTTGGGTGCAAAGTGTTGACCTAAGTTCCTTGACTAGTTTGGGGTAAATCCATGCAGTAGTTTTTAAAATATTCAACAGAAAAAGGGGTGTTCCCTGCACCTTAAAACCTTTATATTGGTCTTGGTGCTTTGCAAAGAGGCTGAGAGAGGCTAGTAACTTTTGACTTGCTGGATGGATTGGGATGACATTTTCTAAACCAAAGGCTTGTCAAGTCCCGACCCCCCTGCCCTCAAAGTTACATGTCTAAAAGCAAATCCTCCTTTTCTAAGGTTAATTTATTTTATATTATAGTGCGGCGGTCAGCGCACTATAGTTGAGTATCAAGTTCCATAGGATGTGGCTGATATTTTGCAAACAAAATGTTTGCCACAACCCCCCATGTTCGTCACTGGAAATTTGGGAACATTTTGGGAACAATTGTTAAAAAATGAAAAAGTTATTAAGAAAACTTAATAAATTCAACTATCAGCTTACACACATTCACATATATATATATTTGGGGGAAAAACATTAGTTGCAGGGACTGCCGGGTTGGTCAGTGAAGGTCCCAATGAGAAAGAGGGGTTCACATTGCACGCGCCATGTTGGTAACTGTGGAACGGTGAAGGTATAATGTGATATGGTAGTTTATTTATTTAGCACCTATATACAATGTGTTTCAAAGCTCTTCAAGGCAAGGGAGGGAATAAGGGAAAATACAATGACATTCTTACAGACCATGAACAGTAAGGATGTGAAATTAACTATCGTACCCGGCTTGATGACATTTCAGATAGTGCAAGAGATAAGACATAGATAAGGAAGGGAGGTGCAGAGTGGGAAGGAAATGGAAACAGACAGTCAACTACCGTATTAGGCCTGACGACATGTCTGATAGGGCCGGAGAAAACAAAAGGTGTCGGAGAGGAGTGCAGAAAGGGAGGGGAGGAACAAAACAAGAAACTATCATACTACGCCTGACGACATTTCAGATAGTGCTGGGGGGAACAATTAAGGGGAGGGGGAGGAGACAGACGAGGTTGCTATCATACTAGGCCCTGGGACAAGTCTGATAGAGAAAGTGCATAGAAGAAAGTAAGGGGAGGAGGGGAGGAGATAGGAAAAGGGAGAAAGGGAGAGGAGGAGAGAACAGAGTGCAAGCAATCAAAAAGAGCGGAGAAGCAAGTGAGGAGAGCAAATACAAATGCAGAAATCAGTAATAACACACAATGTTGCAAGCCTGGATACAAGATTTGGTGCGATGTGCAATTTAACATGTATATATTATAGTTAATGGTAATGGGATAAGGGAACTTTTAGTGTTACTTTGTGTTTAAGTTGATACATTTAGATTCACTTCCGCACAGAAAGATAAATGTCAAAAGGGCTGATGAACTATAAATGCAATATACGTATGGTGTGCCATGTAGCGCCTAGATGCAGCAAGGAGCTTCATATGTGCATGCGAGAAAGGAGATTTGCAATGAAGAAACCACTGTAAAGAGGACACAGTAGTTTTAATCATACATGCACAGACATACACAATGGGGGTTTTGAGTGACATATGTTTGGGACAGTTGGGGTACATAAGAATGGCTACCGCAAGCTCTTTTCATAGTTTGCGTGGGCCCTTCAACCTGGGTTGCCAAGATTAACTCTGTGTGACTGGGCAAACTGGTTTAGCAAGGTTGAAGGCCGGGGAAGGGCAACAAGCAGCTGTGACAGTATCAGATGGGCAGCCACAGGCAGGCTCAGGGTTTTTATGGTTTAGCACTATTGTGGAAAGCAGATGAAATCTTTTTAAGTACATGGGAGCCTGTTATTCATTGTCCAGAGAAGTCCAGCCATCTATTTGTGACCCAGCAATAAACTCTGTGCAAGGGCCACTTAAGGGCAGAGTTGGCAAATGCATTATGGATTTCAGAGAGTTTCTCCAGAGGCCATATTTGTTGAATTGGTAGTCATGTAGAATCGAGTGAAACTAGGACGACAGCAAGTCTGGGCGTCTAAGATATTTATTGCCAGTCCAAAGAGAACTTGCTATTTCTCCGCCCCTGCATATCGTTAAAGTGTCCTTACAAATCATGTGCATCATGTCCGGGGCTAGAGGCCCCAGACCAGCTGGAACATGTAATGAATTGTGTTTGTGTATGAATGTGTAACTATGGGACGACACCATGACCTTCCATCGAAGGATCCCAGAAAAGGTGTGCGCTACGAATATGAGCTGATGATGGTAGTTAAACAAATGCGTCCAGTGAGAGGGTTAGGATTAAAGGAGATTGGATTTCTTTTGTAGAGGTTTGATAAATCCTGTGAGGGGGAATGATTTGTAATAAAATATGTGGGAGCGTTTTGACTGTTGCAAAGTGTATAAAACGTGTCAACTTGTGTGGCTAGAGGAGACTCGAGTTAGATTGACTCTACAGCCTCATCTTGCCCCTCCCGGCCGTTTGTACAATAAACTTGCATTACGGACAAACGTGCATCTGCTTCTTAAGTGGTGGGCCTGCTTTGGGTTAAGGTGATTAGAGGCCCATCCGCACAGGACGTTAAGGTGAAAATGTAACACAACAAAACCCCTGAAATTCGGAAGACAATTCAGGTAAAGCCACCTTAACTTCTCACCCCCTTTTGCGTAGCGTATGACCACAATGATGGCATTAGAGATTACATCACTGATGGCATCAGACATAACATCATATGTGGTTAGATTAATAAAAACTTTGCTTACAATAATTAGAAGTTTTAGGACAATTTTGCTTTACATAAAATATATATACATATCCTTAATGAACATTTTATTCTGTAATTTTAAAATACATTTTATTCTGTTGTAATTTCATTGAATGTAGTATACTCAGTGGTCGAAGTGGGCGTGAACGGTCGGGAGCGGTGCTCCTCTACTTTTAATTAAGTTTTACTGTTCCTATACTTTTATTTTAAAAAGAAACCAATCCGCAATGGAAGTTGAAACTTGCACTTTCAGTGCACTGCATAGGACTTTTCCTTAAAGAGCAGGTACATGTTTTTTGGGGTTTTTATTGCGCATGGGATTGTGGTGATGAGGTCTGTGGGGAGCGTTGCTGGCCACTAAGGAACATAGTTCCACTACTTCTTTTCGTACACTTCGACCACTGAGTATACTGGTTAGAGTTTGAAGTACATACATATATGAGTACAACAAAAAAACAGTCTAGTATTTAAAGATACATTTCTTTTTGGAGGTTTTCTGTTTTAGTGAAATAATAAGTCATAATTAATTTAGAGAAGAAATATCTGAAAGTTATATAAATCCAATTACATGTCTAAAAGCAAATCCTCCTTTTCTAAGGTTCATTTCTTTTATATTATAGTGCGGCGGTCAGCGCACTATAGTTGAGTATCAAGTTCCATAGGATGTGGCTGATATTCTGCAAACAAAATGTTTGCCACACCCCCCCATGCCCGTCACTGGAAATTTTGGGAAAGAGTCATTAAAAAAATACAAAAGTTATTACAAAATCAAAAAAACACTGGCCCATTCATTTCCCCATTAAAGAAAATGTCTACATTTCTACACAGCCCACAGCAAAAACCGCTGGACAGAACTGGGCCAGGTGCAAACCAACTTGGGCATGAAGCGTTGACTCGATTTCCGTGAGGGGTTTGGGGTTATTCCACCCAGTATTTGCACCCTTCTACCAAAATTGTAGCTATATTTCCCATGGTGGTTTGTAGCAGAGAGACTTTTCAGAAAAGAAAAGGCAGTCATTTATTTCGGTGTCCGGTGCAAGAGATAACCAGGGTTATTTCTTAAAACGAAAAGTGAAAACAATTCCATTTGGAGGAGGAAAAAGGATGAAATGGCATTAGGCTAGAGGTGGGGAGAAGGAAAGAGGACACTATGTGAAATTGCGGGTTTGAGGGTGGGAGGGCTGAGGACCAAGTTCAGAGCTCAAACGTTTTCTTATAACAAGGGGTTATTTTTGCACTTTCGGGAATTAAAGTGATTCACATGAATAACCAGGGTTATTTTATGAATAACAGGTTATTTGTAGTTCATTACTATTATCTGGGTGATACTAACCATGGTTATGGGACTTTTCTTTAAAAAAGAATGTTAAAAAATTTGATTAATACTAAAGATGGAATGTTGCAGCTACAGTGAGGCGGGGTAACGGGTATGGCTGAAAACAGTGTTACTTTAAGGAACCAATTGACTTTTGGTATTTTGATTTATGTTTTATCTCTATAGTTTGATGAATCCCAGCAATAACACTAACAGCCATATGCAGATACAAGCAGCCATCATATAGCAGCGGGCAAAGTATTACTGCACAACGGTTTACCTGGACAGAGGTTAGTGAAGTGTAAATAGTCTAAAAAAGTGTGTTTAAATAAATCTTTCACAGGAAGAGATATTAATTGAGTTCCCTCTCTACATTTAATTTTGTAGAAAAAAGACAGAAAAATCTGATATTCCCACCTGAAGAAGGGCTTATTAAGTGCCCGAAACACGTAGTGGAAACCCCAGAAGCCCGTCATTAGGGCAGTCATACTGGAACAACAGATACAGGATATCAGAAACACTTTTTTTGAACATTATATTGTATTCAAGTGGAATTGAATTTGGTGTATCATTAAAACTTTGTTGTTATACATCATGTTAAATGTGTTAGGAGGGTAAAAAAAATCATGTATATAATGACACAAGGTTACATATATAAAATATTGAAATTCTGTTGAAGGTCTAAATGAGTGAATTATAAACTTGTTGAGAACGCTGTGTTAAAGAGAAAAAATTGAAAAATAAAGATACACATATTTGAATATTTTTGTGTTTTTTACATAAAAAGAATTCTAGTTTATACGTTAAGTTCAAGGAAAAAGTTTGGCTGAGTATGAGCGCAAAAGTGTGCATCTGTAATGTCCGCCATTGTTGATGGCTGACCCTTTCTTTCTGTACACTTCTCTGGTCTGGTAGCACAGACTCTTTACAGATTGCACCTAAATAACCACAAGTGAGTTAAGTAATTAAAATTTCAATAACCTATGAGTGCACCTCCTCATCCAAATCCTCGCAATATGGAAAGTGGACACGGCTGAAGGCATTGGCTAGTGGGCCCCAACAAAACCTATTGAAGCAACATGTCAAGGGACCATGTCGAAAAGCTGTCGCTACTGGTGCCCAAAAGAAACCTAGTGGTGTGGTCAAGGCCGTGGCTAGTGGGCCTGTTTAGGAAACCTATTGAAGCAATATGTAGAATGGCCATGGCTAGTGGGACTGGAAGAAAGCTATTGTGGCACCATGTAAAGGGGCCACGGCCAAAGGCCATGGCTAGTGAGCAGGAAATAAAGATAGCGTTTTAAAAAATACAGTGGGCATGGCTGAAGGCCGGGATCACTGGGCAGGGCCTAAGGCCCTGGCTAGTGGGCCTGAGAGACATGTAGAGACCTAGTGGGTCTAAATAAACATATTGGGGGAATAGGGCCTGTAAAAAACTATGGTATGACAAAACCTTTCAAATTCCCTAAAAAACCGTAGTTAAGTTGTGCAGATTTAACTAAACAAATACCCTTGAAATTCAGGGGATGTGGGAAGTCAAGACCAGCTTAACTCAGCACGTTCCCATTGCAAGGCCCATGAGCACATTATGAGAGAAGGGATTCACAATGACAAACAAAATGGCATTATGGGGGACATCCACGGGAGCGTGCCGAAGTAAACTGGTCATGACTTCCCACATCTGCTGAATTTCAAGGGTTTTGTTGCGTTAAATCTGCACAACTTAACTGCACCTTAACTAAGGTTTGTACAATATATGTATGTATGCCGCAGCAACATTAATCTTCTGCTGTGTTTTACTGCAATTTGTAACTGTCACCTGAAGGTCACCCGTTGTTTATTACAGCAGGCACATTTAACCCTCTGCGCAGTCACACCAGGATTAGAACTTATGAGCTGCAGGGTGCATATGTAAAGTGGATTGGGACCAGAAAGTCCCAGCCCACTTCCTGGGTACCAACAGACGTGGCATGCATTGGCCCACGAAAAAAGCACTGGCTTTTGCAGGTGAATGCATGCCCAAATAGGGACTCTCTGGGTCACAAAGATCAGGAAGAAGGCCAACAGACAAACTGGCCAAAGGAAAAGACAAAAGACCTTGTGGCATGGCCATGACGGACACTAGTCACAGTCATGAGCCAAATGCTGTAAACGCGGTATGGCTGGGTAAAGAAATGTAAAAATACATGAAATAGCTTCTGCTGTAACTAGTCTACTCCTAGGCACCTTGCCCAGCTACCATAAATTCCTTATGGGATGTCTAGGGCCTGAAAACACAAGGACCCCAGTGCGTGGTACAGTAATGTACTTTGTGCACTGAAATACAGTTGCCAAAAGTGGCAACAAAGTCATAAAACTAAGAGAAACAAAGTTTGTCAGTACTGACTGACTGTATGACAAGTCAGTTTCCCCATTACGATGAGCGAAAGCCCAGTGGAGTGCATCTGGAGTCTGTGATTCACTGACAGAAAGTCAGGACAGGGGGCTGAAACAAAAGCAACAAGTTGTGGGGCGGGGGGGTTACACATATGGAGGTAAAATGGAAGTAAGTGAAATATTACCTAACAATCACCCCTCCCAGGCTAAGGACATGGGGACTTAATCCACCCCTAAATGAGTCTCATGTTGATATTGATATTGATATTGATATTTTATTTCTATCGCGCTCGTACACAAGTGTTTCAGAGCGCAAAGAGGCAAGGGAGGGGAATAGGGGAGAACAAAACAGCGATCTTACTGGGCCCATTGACATTGAGAACGTGCAAGTGCATGGGAGAGGGGTGAAAAGTGCATGGAAGGGGGGAGAAGTGGAAAGTGCGAAGCAGAGGAGAAACAGAGAAATAATAATAAATAAATAATAAAGGCAACAAACAGTGGTAGTGCAGCCAGCAATTTGAAAGTGCTAGGTTTAAGGCAGCAGACAAGGTAGGTCTAGTAAGTGCAGGTAGAAAAAGGGGGGGCTGTATGGGTACAGATACAGACCCTAGTGCAAGGGGTGGCCCGGAGGCAGTGTGGGGGGGTGGCAGGGTGAGCAGGTACCTGGGCCTGTAGGACAGAGGGTGGCCAGGTGCACGGAAGAGGAAGGTCTTGAGGTGCTTCCAGAAGCAGAGATGGTTCTCCTCAGGTTTTAGAGTGGCAGGGAGGCTGTTCCAGAGGGAGGGCACAGCCGAAGACAGAGATCTACCCCCAGCTCGTTTCTATGAAAAACGACTGACCCTGAGGTAGTTAGAGATAGGGAACAGGCGTGTCTCCTTAGGCCTTCCAAAGTTGGGCACTCACGCTGGCCCTTACTGAACTATTCCCTATCAAGACCACCTTCTGCAATCAAACTCTGCAACTCTGGATGGTTATGTGGGTTAAGAATTTCAGGCAGCTCCTGTACGTCATCGGGTTCAAGAGCTTGGCCAACTGCCTCTACCTCAGTGGTAGGTGATTTGGGGGAATATTCTCTTTCCATCTCTTTTGTTTTCTGACTCCTTTAGCCTTGGGTTTCCCCTTTGGCCTTGACCCAGCCTTGGACTTGGCCAAGGCAGCATTGGTTTGAGACCTACTGCCGGGTCTCTCTGCTGTATCTCCCACAAGACCTAAGCCTCCAAGATCATTTCCCAGCAGTACTCTCCAAGGGACCTCTGAGCACTTACAGGTATCGTTACTACTCCACCATTCACAGCTAGAGTTACCGGCATAACTGGAAACCTGAGAGGGGCTAACATAGTGGGCATCAGAGGAGCTCTGGCTAGCACATCTGGGTTTACCAAAGTGGAATCCACTACATTTCTGCTGGCCCCAGTGTCCCACTGAGGAAGGCAACAGAAGAAAATAAGGATGCCCCTGTGAGTATCTCTTCCTCCTCATGGTGGAAGGCCAGATTCACAGAGTGGACCCCAAAGGTTGGGACCTTATATCTGCGGTTCCCCTTCACATGGTCTTTGGCTCCACAAGCCACAAAAGATCCACTGGTTCTTGGGACATAGGGTGGCTTAGAATAACCAGGGATGTGCTTGGGTTGATTAGTCCCACTACCCTGTACATGGTAACGTGACTTATCCTTTAAAACCTTTTATGGCCCTGTTGAGATGTGGTGTTTTCAGTGGAATCACCCTCCTCCGTCTTTTCCTCTTCCTGCTTCCCAGGAGCAGGCTTGTCCTTATGGAACACCCTGTGGCATACCAATGAATCTGCTGCAGTGGCTAACCTTTTAGGATCTATCTCATTAGAGTCCGCCAGATGTGAGGCTCAGGGGAACATGAGGCAAAAATATGCCACAGCATGACCAAATGGATCATGCCTTCAAAAGTGGTAACTTTATAACCTTCCACCCGACCAGTCAGGCCTTTCAAGGAATCTGTTACATATATGACCCACGTACTAACTTCTCTTTTCTTGTACTCCGGGCACCTTTTCAAGCATTGGGCAGGAGTCTTCCCAAACCTCAAGATCAGGGTTTGGTTCAATTTTCCAAAGTGCTCTCTCTCCGTTTTGGACATTGCCACAATGGTGCTGCAGCCAGACTGGGGTAGTTGACTGAGCAACCATGTCATCTTATCAGCATTTACTACTTCTTACGCTTCACAGGCATTCTCAAACCCAGTCAGCCCGTCCATGATGTCACTTTTCTCATCATACACACAGAGCAGACCTTTAGAAAATCTGGGATGTGAGGAGGAACGAGAACCATTACCAGGTTCCCTTAAGGAGCGGTTGGCAGCTTGAAGCTTGGCAAGCTCCAACTGATGTTCCCTATCTTTTTGTTCCCAATGTTTCCATCTCTAGCTTAGACATTTTAAACTGACGTTCCTTTTCTCTCAGCCTCAGCTTTTGTCTCTTGAGATCTAACACAGCATCAGAGGAATTAGAGGACACATGGAATTGGGCATCACCACCCTCATCCGCTCTCTCTATGATGGCAGCAAGAGCCATTTCATGACTGTTCCTGGGAGCAGCCCCAGCACCTTCTTCAATATTTCCTAAAAAGATAGCAGACGCTCCTCTCCAGAAAGAACATGGCATTATAACCTGTTCTGAGACGAGAGTTTGACGCACACGCTTTTTGCTCACTGTACCTTTCACAGATGGGAAATAACCATTTGCATATCAGTCTTTGTCCCGCTACATGGGCAGTCCAGCACCGAAATGCTATGGCAATTCCTCTCTGAACAAGAGTACCAACAGCAGCCCCATACACGTGTTGTTGGGCCTCATCAGTGAGGTGAAGCTGTGCCTCTCTGTGCCCCCCAAGCGTGGGGGAGGGTTTGCCATTATTTTCAGGGACAAGTATACTATCACCCAGTTGCTATGCTCCCACACACTTAATATGGAAGCCCTACTTTTTAGATGTGCGATTGCACCTTCCTGTATTATTCACTTTTTGCTCATATATAGTCCTCCCGGGCCCATAGGGTCTTTCGGGAAAGGTCTAGTAGACCTCGTAGCTGACCTAAATCTACAATATACCCATCTAGTGATATTGGGTGACCTTAATCTTCACTTTAATCTACCAAGATCCAATGAGATGAATTATTTTTTTGATAGTCTCTCTGATCTGCACTTACATCAACTGATCCAAGCCCCCACTCATTCTCATGGGAACACGCTTGACTTAGTATTCTCCAAGGACTCCTTGTTATGTCCTGGCCCTATTGAACCAGTGGTATGGTCCGACCACCACCTGGTATCCTGCACATTTATACTAGCGAATCCACCCTGTAAACTCCTCCCTCCTAAAACCCTGCTACGCTCCTGGAACTCGGTTGATACTAAGGCACTTAGTGCCCAAATAGCTACCAACTGCACCCCTCTGAGACCACTAGCTTTAAAATAACTTTCTCAATCTCTCGTGGCCGCTGCAGATCTTTGCGCCCCATTAAAATTGACTCAAGATCACAGGCTACCCTCCCAACCCTGGTTCACGGATCAGCTTAAATCTGCTCGCCTGAAACGTAGACAAACGGAGCGCTAATGGCAAAAAAGCTATAATCCTACGCTCAGAGATTCTTACAAACTTGGTCTCTCTACTTATCTGGCCAGTGTTAAAATGGCTAAAGTCACTTTTTTTCTCTCAGAAAATCGAAAATGCCTTATGTCAGTCCAAAACCTTGTTTTCTATTGTACACTCATTAGCCTCTTCTGAGGCCCTTACTTCCAAGGTTAAGCCCTCTCAAAAGCTGTGCTACGACCTTGCCTCATTTTTATCAATAAAATTGAAGTGATTCGCTCAAATATTGCGAAACCTCATGCGAGAATGGCTCTGGATGCCATCATGTCATTACCTGCACCCCTCATTGATCCCTCAGCCAATTGGTCTATTTTCCCACTTTTTACTGAGGCAGAGGTCCTAGCGGCTATCTCGAGAATTAAATCATCCTCTTGCGAGGATGCTATTCCCGCCACCATTATGAAGAAGATCGCCCCAGACCTACCAGCAGATATTATGTCGGCCATCAATGTCCCCTGCCAGTCAGGACTGGTTCCTTTAGAGCTGAAATCTACAAGGGTTATACCCCTTCTTAAGAAGCCCTCACTTGACCCCACGGTCCCCGCCAACTTCCGCCCTATCTCTTTGCTTCCCTTCCTGTCCAAACTTTTGGAATCTCTTATCACTCCCCTTCTATCCTCTTTCCTGGAATCTTCTAAAATCTTCAATCCTGCTCAGGCAGGCTTTAGGCCAGGGAGAGGTACTGAAAGTGTGCTGGTTTCCGTGCAGGACGACATGTCCAGGCTAGTTGACTCGGGCGGAGTCGGTGCTTTGATTTTGCTAGATTTGTCAGCCGCTTTTGACACGGTTGATCACCCTATCCTGCTGTCACGCCTGGCTCAGATCGGGATATCTGGCCCAGTCCTTGCGTGGTTTACCTCCTTTCTCTCAGACCACACACACTCTTGCTATGCCCCCTTTTCTTTCTTCTCCCTGTTCCCTCACCTGCGGTGTCCCACAGGGATCCTCACTTTCCCCGATTCTGTTCAATAGCTATATTTGGGTGTTGGTCTGCCTCATCCGTTCTTGCGGCCTCAACTGTTATTCTTATACTGACGACAATCAAATTCTGATCCGATTAGACCAAGATCAAGCTGAGGTGTCGTCATGCCTTCATGACTTTTTGAGAGCCGTCGGTGACTGGATGGATCAGAACTGGTTTAAACTCAATGGCGACAAAACTGAGGTACTGGTGGTGGGTTGCCCTCTGGATTCTTCACTTTGGACTTTTGCTTTCTGGCCCACCTCTCTAGGTCCTCTTCCTAGTCCAGTTAGTAAAGTGAAAAACCTGGGTGTCATTCTCTCTGCCTCCCTCTCTCTGTCCAACCAAGTGACTGTTGTGTGCCAAGCCGCCCACCATCAGATCAGGGTTCTTAAGAGGGTTCTACCCATGATACTGGAAGCCATTCGCCCCCACGTGGTGGCTGCGTTAGTTCTCCCGCGTTCGGACTACTGCAATTCTTTATATTTGTCACAGCCGATTGGCCTAATAAAGCGGCTTCAGTGCATGCAGAACTTGGCGGCCAGGCTAGCCACTGGCACACCCCATGGAGCTCATATTTCTCCAGCGCTCTGCCGACTTCACTGGCTTCCTCTGGGCCAGCGTGTCCTTTTCAAGTCACTATGTATTGTCCACCGGGCGGTCCATGGCCAAGGAGCTGAGTTTCTGCAGACAAAATTCTCCCGTTATATATCTCATCGTGACTTACGTTCCTCCACCACTAATCTTCTTGTTGTTCCAAGGTTCAATCGTGAAAGGGTTGGCGGTATGGCTTTCTCCATTGCAGCTGCTAAACTCTGGAACAATCTTTAATTGGTACTAAGAAGTGTTCCCAACCAGCTTGGTTTCAGAAGAGCCCTTAAACCATTTTGTTTTAGCTTTCCACTCTTTGACTCTCCCTTCCGTGAGCAGCTCTCCTCTCTAATGCCATGATGCCCTTGGGCGACCGTGCGCTCTACAAATATAGATAACATAACATAACATAACAGTGAGCAGGGAGTCCATGTCTGGTTGCCCCCAGGTAACTCAGGGTGACCAACCCCAACTTCCTTGCACATATTTCAAAAAAGGTAGCAGGCGCTCCTCTCCAGAAAGAACATGGCATGATAACCTATTCTACACTATCATAAGATGGAAGAGGTGCAATACAACTTTCCTGCCAATCAATAATCTTTTGGATTGGCTCAGCGTTTGTGCCAAAGGCATTGATGTCTCTTTCTGCACATAGCCTTCTTAATGTTTCTGATCTAGAAGCATCCAACGTAATAGCAGTGACTGATTCCATTTTATAAGCTAAGTGGTTTACAAATACTGCCTACAAAAGACACTTTGTTACTGTGTAAATGTAATCCAGTGCCACACCCAAGTAATTCAGTTCCTATCCCACCGCTGTACAGCAATTTGTTAGAATGTATTTCTGAACTCTGCTCTGGTGAACAGATGTTCAGGAGGCCACACTTGTTGGTGAAACAGGGAACACTTCTGTGAAGTTAGCTAGGACATTTCAAGGTATCTAGGAGAGCAGCCAAGTTTAGGTCTCGGGAGTAGTGGCGGTGATCTGAGGTCTTGGATCACCACAAACATTAGGACACAAGAATTATCCTTAGACAGTAGTATATCAAACATACACAATTTATTAGGCCCAGAACAAACACAAGTGAAAAATGGAAAACACAGTAATATCACTGCTTAAACACACACTATGTAAAATATAAACAGTCACTTTCTGGTCAAAACATGTGAGGAGGGAAAGCAAACCAACCTTATCACAACGGCCAACTCCAGAAATTGATATCCCCAACTTAAGAAGTCCATCCCTATGAAGACTGGAGCCTTATGATCAATGTTATGTTTGTGAGTAAAAGCGCTCAGTGATGCATAAAGCAACAAAGTAAAAACTTCAAGGGGGAGAAAAAGTTAGAAGAGGAGACTGGAGTGTAGAACATTCAGATCCGAAAGTCAGAGGAGGGTCTGCTGTGGAGAACAAAGCTGTCCCCAGCTTTTGGACGGCTATAGAAAGCAGAGGCCACCCAAGCCAAAGCCAGGACCACCCGGGATCCTTTGTGCATAAAAAGGGATTGGATGGACTGGGGGCCACTGGTAAGTGTTATGATTACTTCTCGCCCTTAGCTCACTCCAGCGGTCAAACTTGGCAGGTTTTGGACAAGGTCACCCAGACTACGGAACCCCCTCCTTGGTTCTGCTTCAAATTGCACCAGTGCTGCGGGTGCGGAAGCGGGTCCAGTTTACAACTGGAGCTGGATTTCTTGTCACAAATGCAGGACAAAGACAAAGCACTGATGCAGCTGGTCTCAGGACACTTGAAGAAAGGTGGAACAGTGACACAGGGGCACCCTAGTCTCGCGGGCTGACGCACGCGTCTCTCTTGCGGTCCAAAGCAGTAGGGATAATGAGATTTGGGAAGAAGGGGCTCCACAGTGCAAACTATGGTTCCCCCAAAGCACGAGTGGAAACCCAATAAGACATCACTTCAGCATGGGTGGCAAGGTACAAACTGGTCTGTCCACGGGAGGGCCCAGGGACACTTCCGAGATGGCTCGTTTGCAGGGCACCAAGGAGGCATCAAGAGTGATTTGTCCCACCACTCCAAGGGGTTGAAGCACCTTCGCAGGTCTTGCGGCACGGCCATGACGGACACTGGCTGCAATCATGAGCCAAATGCGGTATGTGCGGTATGGCTTGGTAAAGAAATGTAAAAATACATGAAAAAGCTTCTGCTGCCACCAGTCTACTCCTAGGCACCTTGCCCAGTTACCAAAAAATCCTTAAGGGATGTCTGTGGCCCGAAAACGCAAGACCCCCAGTGCGCGGTACAGTAATGTTCTTTGTGCACTGAAATACAGTTGCCAAAAGTTACAACAAAGTCCTAAGACTAAGAGACAAAGTTTCTCAGTACTGACTGCCTCAGGGACAAGTCATTTTCCCCATTAGGATGAGCGAAAGCCCAGTGGGGTGCATCTGGAGGCTGTGGTTCACTGGGAGAAAGTCAGGGCAGGAGGCTGAAACAAACGCTAAAAGTTGGGGGGTCCACAAATATAGAGGTAAAATAGCAGTAAGTGAAATTTTACCTAACAAATGAAGTCGAGTTGCAATATTACTTTTGTGAAAGGTTTTATAGAACACTCTTCACAAACCCTTAGCATGGAATAATATATGTATTTGTTGAGTATATCTCAAACAAATCTTTGTTGAGCAATACAAAATACCAACATAGGATGCGTATGCCTTTTCTAGCCCCTGCACTTTGCCCCTTAGTCTCACCCGCTTAATCATGGTCAGAATCACCCTAGTCCATTTTTTTCAACTTCTTCGGATTCTGTGAGTAGAAAAGCGTACTGTGAGTAGCTCTTGCCCACTTTTCTCATCCTGCTTAAAGAACTAGCTGAGTGGTTGGGGCAGTGGGTTTAATATATATTTGGTTTTACCGCTTAGGCCACATTTTAGAAATATATAATGCATAAAAATGGAGCTTTGCATACTTTGAGCAATGGCGCTTTGCATACTTTGAGCAATGGTGCTTTACGTACTTTGAGCAATGGTGCTTTGCATACTTGTAGCAATGGGGCTTTACGTACTTTGGGCAGTGGTGCTTTGCATACTTTGAGCAATGGTGCTTTACGTACTTTGAGCAATGGTGCTTTGCATACTTTGAGCAATGGTGCTTTGCATACTTTGAGCAATGGTGCTTTACGTACTTTGGGGCAATGTGCACCCTGACACGGACTATGGTGCTTCCTGGATCCAATGTGGATGCTGGCCTGTCTGTGCAATGGTTCTTTAGGAAGGGGCGAGGGGGGCATTATTCATGCTGCCATGATAATCGCGCATTATATATGCTAGGACAATGTGGCCAGTGCCTGGAACCTGCCATGCAATGGAAGCCTTACTTACTGTGTGTTTGGGCAACCTGGGCGTTGTCTCGGGAGGATAGCTCAGTGGCAACGTGCTCGCCCTGAAAGCAAGACGACACAGAGCAACACAAGTTTGATTCCCGAGTGCGCGCTTAGAAAACCTCTGGGTATTAAGCGCGTTGTAAATAACCTATCACATCATATCATAACCAGGGTACATTGTGGATGCTTCACGGGCAACGATGGATAGATGCACCGTCTGAGCGGAGCGCTGGACGGGTAAGGTCTGAAGCCTGAGGGTACTAAGTAATCGGCACCAGCCCTGGCACCTAGAACAACCCTTGGCCCAGTAGACCTCCAGCATCCACAGCACAACGCGCCACCCTGGCTCGCGCCTCAGTGATCACCACTGGGCATGGTGGCATATTGGGCAGCAATCTGGCATAGCTGAGGTCTCCTTTGCTTCCCTCCTGGGCCTGAACAATTAGGCCTCATATTATTAACAATGCCCTTAAATATTTCAGACAGTACCTTGATGTGTACTACCATCACTTTGACTGGCATTTTGTGTTTCCTGGCACAGACGTGTTGATCTGGTGCTCTCTCGCACAGCCAGTGATGTCAAATTGATGTTATTTGTACTAGAAAGGAAAGGCATTAGATGGGATTGTTTCTCGTGGGGGTTATAGTATCAAAAAGGCACTGCTTCTCCTTTGGCATACATATTTGTGCTGCTCTACGTCAGCTGTGTTTGCATCGGGGATGCAATTTCCTTTTAGGCCTCTGCGTGATGTGTTGCTACCCAGGAAAGATGCAAAGGGCTCCTGTGGGAGGCCCTGCAGCGCCGAAATGTTTCATTGGTTACTTCTTACAACTTCCTGGAAAACCTCTGGCCTTTTTCCTCATTTGCATTGTGGGTTGAGCGTGTGCCCATCCCCTCTACAGGAGACTGGCTGGAAATCATTCCCAGTACAGCGTTTGAATGGCAGCCCTGGTGCATTCCACTCGCTGCAATCCGTTATATCTCTCTCCCTCTCTCTGTCTCTCTTTGCCTTTTTTCCACAGTCCCCTTTCCTCCTTTAATTCCCTCCCCTTTCTCATCCTCTGCCCCTTCTTCCGCTCCTTCACATTGCAGCACCACTTGCCTCTGTCCCTCCTTCCGCCCGCTTTGTGGTGGTTATTAGCCTGATTGTGTAAAGAGGCTTTTGTGGGATGAAGCTTAGCTTCATGCCTCGGGATATGTGATAATCTCATCATTTCGAGAAGGCCACTAGTGACCAGCAACAGTCGCCATTGATCCCTTGGAGGCACGCGTCAAGCGCGAGTCACCGACTTCCGGTCCACCACAGATGCATGATGCAACCCACTGCCACAGCTCCATTCCCCACAGATATCCCTGTTACTGGGGCCGCCATCACAGTGCCACACGTACAACCTAACCCGTCAATACTTCCAGCGCCTGCAAGCCCCCACCCATAACCCCAGCCACTGCAAGCCCAACTTCTATGCACCTGCCATAACCATTAACCTTAGCACAAGCACCACCAACCCAACAACAGCCTCTAACACCCGCCATGTACATGTCAACATCACCAGACTGCTACGATACTGCCATCCCACAGCTGCTAACCCAATCATGACCACCACCATCCCAACAAACACCACACATGCCATCACTTTGCCACAGCACAACCCCCACCACTTGCCAACCATCCCCGCCATCTCTCCCCGACCACTCCACCCTTACACAAGACTTACACGCTACAACCCCTTGGGTCCCATAACCCTCCCAATCTCACCACCAGTAATACAATGAACACCATCATCACCTCCTCCACTATCAAACCTCAACTGCCAACTCCAAAACCGCTACCCCACAATCATAATCGCCAATTTCCTACCACTTAAAACACTTAGACAGCCCCCACCATCACATCCATAACACTACTGCTACAACCACCGCCATCACCCCCTTTATTTGCGGAGCCACAACACTACTGCCACAAAATACCCTCCACCAGCATGACCACTAGCTATCTCAACAGTACCACCTCCAATCGTTTTTTTTTTAGGTAAAACTGCAAATGATCACGCAGCGGTCCGACCAGAGGAGAGAAAATAACCTCCTCTCGACCACAGTTTCCACCACCATCCCTGCCACAAATAACAATTGCCCCGCAGAGGAACCCAGACCACAACTACCCAATCTCCAGCACTTTAACCCCCCTCTCAAGGTTCTGTGTGCTCGGGGCAGGTCGTGTTGTAAGCTAATGTGTGTCGGCATTGTGCATATGTGTGGACACACCATTTCTCTAGTTGACATCTTAACTGTATTTCTTTGTTGTCTGAAGCATGATGGGGAAGTATATGCTTTATCTTTGGGTCTTCTTACTGGGGTTCTTAGATGGGTGCTGGATGGGCCACAGGTGCAACAGGATTACCGACGTCATCAGTAAGTTCTGGGCTGTCATTTTCTCCTGCCTCCGGCCACCAGGTGTGATCATGTTCTGGCAAAGATTGCAGGAATAGGGGTCAGGTATCTGAGCCGATGGGCTTTCCAAGCCGACTCCACCCCGCGTTAAATTATACACAGAGAGACCTAGATGCCAAGTTTGCGTATCCCTCGTGACCATACAGCCTAGCATCTGCCCCTGCAATATCTCTGTTCATCTGCAAGGGGACGTGGTCGAGCACCTTCAAAAACGAGCAGTTGCCACTCGGGACCTTCTGAACCATCATTTAACAGCAAACCATTGGTTCCTGTGGGCAGATTCCATGGAAAGGACCAAGCAAAAGGCTGGATAGTGCTGATGTCCAGGGACATCCACTAATGGCAGAGACCCAGTACCCAAAGTGAGGCGCTAGGCCAGGGTATAATGGAAACCAGGACGCTGTTACTCGGAACAGACAAGCTACAGACCACACTTGCAGTATTCACTGGGGGCAGTGGTGAGATATTTAGCAAGTGTATATTACATTTTATCACCAAGTATGTGGCATCGAGACCCACACTACAAATTCACAACAGCATGAGTTCAATGTGTTATCTCGTGTTGGTCGTCTCATCTCTAAGGGAGAAAGGAAAGCAAAGAGCCCTTCGTGCCAGCAGGTATTTGCCAAGGGGGCGCAAGAAGGATGCTCTGTTGTTGGCAACCAGGATAGCATGGCTTCACAGAAAGAGCAAAGTCTCTGAGCTGCACACTCCATAAGAGGTATTCAGAGACAAGGAGTTTTGGCATCATTCCAATGGCGTCAAGGCCTGGTCCCTAACTACAAGCCGGGTCATCCCAAAAAGAGGTCTTAACCAGGATGGAGTCGAGTGGATCTCACCCTTCAACCATCCATGGTGAATGATGGAGTCGCAGAAAATTGAGCCATCGTCCAAGAAAACCACCATGTATCTGTCACCACCTTAGGGTCATTATTTTTGGCTTGCAATAGCAGAGATACAAGTGTTATGGTCCCCTGGCCACTATCGAGTAGAGATCATAATGGAACTGATTCATGCCTGTGGTAGGCCATTAAATCTCGCGTGACGCAGTGTTCTTTCTGCTTTTCCTTGCCGGTCTACGGTTGGCACACATTTTTCTGATTGGCACCAGACCCCCCTTCTTTCCCTTTCAAAGTCGCCCCCACACCAATGGGCTGAGGTCGTCAAACAAAATGGCGCCTGTAAGAGGGGCTGGACATTTCATTAGGGGAAGGAGAGTATGCCTGCCACTGCAGAGTGAGATGGCAGAGGCTAGTGGGATGCCTGTGTTGGCAATGCCAGCAGCACGGCCACAGTGAGCAACAGAGGGCATACCTGTACGCAGAAAAGTGTGCGTCATGTCCCAGTCACTGACACACTCATCCGGCAAGACAGGCCGTGAGACATCACAACAACACCGGGAGGACTGCAGTGACACATCAGCAAGCATGCCGGAGAATGAAAGCTCAAGTGCCAACCGAGCAACCGCTACTGCAGTGCCCCTTCCAAGAGATAGACCCTGGCAGCCAGGGTATCCGGCCCGTGGGAGTGAGAGGGTTCTGTGGTGGAAGGAGACATGCTGAGATGGATAGGGCACAGAGCGGGGGAGGCCAGCACAATGAAGCCCCGCACCATCATTGGGGGTGTCAGGGTCCCTCCCATAAGGAGCTTGACCAGGTTGGAATGATCTTTCACAGTCAGCCTGCCCAGAATCCTTACTAGATCTCCGCCCAGCGGTATTCACTTAGTTGCTGCAACCAGAAGGATTAAGGGCTGCCCCAGATGGTCACGTGGTTGCACGCACTCTCCCAGCCGCAGTGTGGAGTCTGCTTGTCATGTGGCAGACCAGGCAAGACACTCTGGCAATGGTTTCACTGTAGAAGGGCAGGGAGTGGCTGCAAGGCAGGAGGTGCCATGGCTCAGGTGGGGAAATGGGAGGCCTGGAAGGGATCATGGCGCTTTACTGAGGGCAGGACAAGAAGAAGAGCTTCCTCAGTCTTATCGAAGCGATCTGGTCAGGTGGCCTCCAGGCCGGGATGCCATATGAATTAAGCAATCTCCAGAATGGGAAGGCAAAGATACAGCACAAACTGTTGTGAAGGCAGGATTTTTACAAACCATTGCCGTTTTACAACAGTATGTATTTTGTATTTATATTTGTTTATTATTTGTATCGCGCACCGAACCCAAGGCTAACTGGGCGCTTGAGAGACTTAAGAGTTACATAAATGTGAAGCAAATTACGACGACAAGTAAGAGGAGACCAAAGTTACAAAATGGTCTAATATCACAGGCCATTGAGCAGTATCATAGATAACAGGTCCACGGTTATAGATGGGCCATGAGAACAAAAAACAGTACATTGTCATACTAGAAGTGACAAAACTAAAAGACAGCAGTGCATCAAGTAGAAGTGCTGAAAAGAGTGACAGGATTTGGTGTGTAACATCTTAATGAAGCGGCTTGTTGCTAAGCCAGTTTTTTATTCTAGCTTTGAGGGTGAGGAAGGAGGGTTCTTGTCTGAATTGGATGGGAATGGAGTTCCATCGTTTGGCAGCTTGTACTGGGAAGCTGGCTCCTCCAGCAGTCTTTAGATTATACCTTGGTACCCCCAGGGTGAGTGAGTCAGTTGATCTAGTGGTGCGTAGGGATTTGTGTGTGCATATTTTGTCAGACAGGTATTTAGGGGCTGTGTTCGGGAGACATTTGTGTCTGATAGCCAAAGTGGGTAATGTGATTCTCTCACGAATGGGCAACCAATTAGCATTGTGACGCAGAATGGAGATTCGGCTGGATCTGCCAGAGACTCGTTCTAAGAGAAAACCTTGTGTGTAGTCGCTTCCTACATGCACCGGTTTTATATCGTAATTGAAACAACAAAAATACTTCCATACTAACATTGACACTAAACATATTTATAGCAATAACATAGACATCCACTTAATAGCTAAATACCTGTCAGGCTCTTGCCATTCTGCCACTAAGAGAAGCTCCGTGGGAACCTGCCTTTCGAAAATTAGGCTCCAGCACTCTGCCAGACTTGCTATGGGGTCAGTGTGCCTTGTTCATGAATTCCAGTATTGACTCCAGATCACAACCTGTTCTCCGGGTTTGCTTTCTTGTCCTTGAAGTTCTTCATATACTCAAACCATGCACAGGTGGAGTCGTATGGCCTTTCTGAACTATAGGATAACCCATGGACCTGCTTTTTTAAGCACTATGACTCTGGGCCTCATGACTATTTTGCAAATCATGACCTTGGACTGCGATCAAGTGCTTGAGCTTTTCTGAGTGCAGCTGCCGTTCCGTGTAAGCTTTTCACTCTGCACTCTAGTACTCAGAAGCGCATTGCTAGCGGGCTGTTGGGTGCTCATTTGCTTTTTACAGTTTCTTTGAATACAGGTATGTGTACTTCACCACCCCTCCCTGTTTTGCTTGGTGAGCACAAATATCCAGCTATTATAGCTCACATCAAAATCAGACTCACCCTGTTGCTTCTAGAGTTCAGGAAAGAGCTCACAACCTTCCTCCTCAAGGAATGTTTCCTCCCTAACACCTAGTTCCACCACACACACTACCTCCACACCCTGCCAGAGCCTGGGTGATCTGTTCCTCACTGTTTCCTCTCCTGGTTGCTTGCAGATCCCTTGCTGCCTGCCAATTGCCCACCATCTCCTGTTATTAGCTCCCCGCTCCCTTTTTTCTGCTTCCCTCACTGTGTTCTTTCCCCTAAGATTGTAAAGTGCCTTGTTGCTTCCCGAAGCTACGTCTGTGCCCCATGAATATCATAATAATAAAAAAATAACATTTAGGCTATAGTGGTGACTCAGAGGAAGTCATATTCTGCCATCTTGTTTTACTGTTTGTTCTGAGCTTGCCTGGGCATGCTATCTAGAAACCCTGGTCCTGCATCTGTGGTCCCTAGCACAGTTCACTGTGTCCAAATGTCGCAATATCAGTTCCATTCCAGGTCTTTCGTGTCTTATCTACTTTGCCCTGATTCATGAGGCATTTGTTCTGTGACTTGCCCTGTTGCCTGTGCATTATCGAAGGTGATTTTGAGTTTGGCGATCCTCTATAATGCTGCTCCTTTTGCATTCTCCTGTCCCACGTATACCTCAATACAGTCCACAGGTGTTAACTATTCCTGTTATCTTCCTATCCTCTGCATATTGGGCTTAGTCTTCCATATGCAGAGCTATCACTCCTTCTGAATCCGAGTGATTAGGCTCAGCATCAGACAAAACCATAATATTGACATGTTCAAAAACAATCAATATTTATTTCTATGCCTGATTCAATTTACTCTTCAAACTTGCACCATAACAAATTTGGGAGCACGTGCTTGATGGTGGGATGGTCCAATTCTTCTCCGGTCACCTAGATACTAAGCACATGTCAAGATCATTGTTGTTTGTTTGTTATTTTGTCGCTATTTCTGGCATCACTTTACGATGGTGGTACTAAATTGGGAGTAATGACCAGATAGCTGTAGACCACTTATTTACAAAAATGGTTTTCAATGGATGGTTTGCAGGAGTGGAGTAAAAGGTTTCTTTTTTGTATTGTTGTGGTTATTGTATATTGGTAGTCCGGGGTGAGACTGGATCAAAAACACAACATTGTGTGTTTATATACCCAGGCTTTTCTTTCATTGATTTGTAAAAGGTTTCTATAGCATCTTAGAATTGATTGTAGAACTATGGTTTCTGAGAGCAAATGACAAAGATATGACACTGTTTTGGCCTGAAAACAACACTTTGTACACTTACAAAAACGCAGACCTCTGGAACAGAACAGACATTCTCAGTGTTTGCACAAAACATTTAATAAGCAGCCCTGTAATCCCCCAGGTATCCCCCATGAATCACCAGAAATTGCGTCCAGAAAAAAGGAAATCCACAGGAAAAGAGAGCACACATTGAAACCCTGGGCAGATAAGGGCAGAATTTAAATGAAGAAAGAGAGAAACACACAAACCCAAGTGTGAGATCAAACACAGCAACCTTTGCTATTGTTAGTGGTGCCCTTCCCACCATCACCTACATCTGAAAATGAGATTGCAGGTGGTTAACATGTCTGAGGTGATGAGCGGGTCCCTCGGGATTGAATCCTAACAAGTTGAATTGCTGTGTTCAGGTGCTAGTCCTCAGTAAGGAGACCTGAGTGCTGCACATAACTGGACACAGTACTGCCAAGGTTGGGAAGGACCCCTGGCAGATGGATGGGGAATCTTTTGGTTTGACCTTCATGAATGGGCACATGGAATGGATCCCATCTGTGGGGTCTAATCAAAAGCCCTAAACCAACAAAACTGAAGGGCCTTGTGAAAAGGGCCTACCTGTGATGACCAAAGGAAAAGCAGCATTTTAATTTGCAAAGGCAGAAGAAATTCAAAGTTTCCTTTCACATGAAAAACAGGATGTTTAAACACTGACAACAAAACGGCTTTGCATGTGTGTTTGCAAGTTAAAGCAAGACATGAGAAAAATATCCCCCAGCCAACATAAGGATGTCAGGGAAAAGACATGGTGTGTGTTGACAAAAAGTAAGGTAGATTATGCTTCACATGCAAAATACTGGCAACAAGGGGAAGCAAAAAAAAAACTTTGTTCCATGGGTCACATGAAGATTTCATGTAGGCCCAAGAGAGACCCTTTTGGCTAGTTCCTCTTGGCAGATCTAGGAGCAGTGGCTTACTTCTAGTGATTGCACTGGCCAGTCAGGCATCAATGCTGGGTTGACAGGATGTCTTGTTTGCAGTGTGAGTGGGAGATTGTGCCTTGGTATTGCTCCCAAACAGGTGGTTAAGTTGTTCAGAGACGGGGGAGGTCTAAGTGAGATAGTGACCTTTGAAATGGGTGATGCTTCGTTTTGCATGAGAGACCAATTTAGCAGGATTGGGTGTGAGACAGAGGTGTTTTTCATGCGACGGGAGTGGTGTCACAGGGTTCGGTGTCCTACTTGGATTTGCTTGACTGAGAGAGGGTGGGGTCACACGAGGTCCGGCTGGTACCCATTGGGCAATGGTTTGTGGGGGTTGCACAAGGTGAAGCCAGTCGATGGTGCATGTGACAGAGATGGTGGTGTTTGGAGTCCATGGCATTGATTGTGGCTTAGGAGGTCATAATGGGATGGCGTGCAGTATAATTTGCTTGTGGTGATATGAGCAACCAAGCGGCGCCTGGTAGTGTGCAGTTATGCACTGGTCTGGACATATAGGTATTTATGCAGTCAAGTGTGGTCAGGCCTCAGGGGAATTCTAGTTGCTATTTGTTGCCCGGTGCCCAGAAGCCTCACAGAGTGCAAGCAGAGTGACTGATCACTAGATCTGCTTTAACTGTTCTGTTTTTTCTCCCTTGGATGATACAGTGGACATGCTGATCATTCCCTGACAGGGAACAAGGTTGTTAGGGGTCGGGGTGTGATGGGGTTTAATAGGCAACTGGTGATCAAGGTGCTCACGGTTTAGAAGAAGAAAGGGGTGTGTGGAGGTGGTGTCCAGTGCCACAAACAAAGGACTATTAGAGACCCGGTTGGCATCTGCCACGATGGGCAGGAAACAACAGGGAAAACCAGGTGGTGGCCAGGGCCTTGGAAAAGGTCAAATAAACCGGTTGGCTTTTGCCATGGGTGGGAGCAGGAACCAGAAGAGGGGAGAAAGGTGTGTTTAGGTGACTCTGATGGTGGGGTGGGCACAACTGCCAAAGAGTGACCAGAATTCTGAGTCTTTGGGGGGAGTTCCTCTGATCGGTAGATCAGGGCCCCTCTGGCTGTAGGTTTAGCACATTATAATGAATTTATACTGGTCCCAAACATTTCCAGACACTGGTAGAGTGATTCTTATCATAGTTGGGGGCTGATGCTCGGCGCTCTAGGATGAAGCATTGATGGCAGGGTGCCTACTGAGCAGTCCGTAACTGACAAATGCATAGGTGTGGGAAGAAAGGGTCTTGGAGATTGATCGGTTCATGGGGTCACCTCATTCCCCCATCAACATTCTTTTGGTGTGGGGAGATAGGCAGAACCACTCCCCCATATATAAGTTGGCAATATATGGAATTGGGGAGGTTGAATATGTTTGATGGTTTGCATTCACTACTGTTTCATTTTGTAAATAAATGCAGCCTAAGGCCTTGCAAAATAATAATGGGTTGTTTCTCTCTCCTTGGCCTTGCCGCCTGCGCCGCCCATTAGTGTGGGTTGGAATGGACTGTTACACAAGCGTGCAAATCCCCAGTCAAGAGGGCTTTAATACACCAGTACCCTCAACATGCCTACCAATAACACAACCCCTGCTGCAATCCACTGCTGCCACCATCACCACCCACTGAGCACCCTCATTGCCACCACCCTGTTATAGCCACTTAACACATCCCTCAAACATAACCCACTCTACTACAGCCTCCACTGTCACCCCCGCGATATCCATCACCGGTGCTTTCATCGCCCTCATGACAGTCATCACCCTACTGCAGCCACCAGTACCACTTTCACTACACTACCAACCCGTATCACCCTCACTAGCAGTACTACAAACACCCGCTTCTACTCACATTACACTGGCCGCCCCAATGCAACCCTCATTGCCAACGCCCTGAGAAAAACCTGCCATTTCTACTCTAACCCGCACATCACCCCACGACAATGAGAACAATAACTACTCCAACAGCAGCTCACATCAACAGGTCACTGCCCACCCTCACAGCAACCATCGCTGCCATTGCTATGACCGCCAACAGGCTCGCTGTAAGCCCTGGCACCAATGCTACACAGCGATCACCACCCCCAATGCGTCCTTCCGCTATATCACCATGCCCAGGCACTCGAAGCTTCAAACCCACTACAGCATCAATTCACCACCACCCCCCACGCTCATAACATTCGCCTCCTTTGATGGCAAAACTGACCCATAGCACTTCAAACGCCCCTACAACAAATACTACTGCACCACATAGTGAAATACCGCTACGCCACTGTCTCCACCAGCCCAACAGAACCAGATCAAGCCTTACGACCAGGTAAAGTCACGGCCATCACCCCCAACTTCCACCTCTGGTGCAACCAACTTTCAACCTCGGTCACTCCCCCCACTTCAATCGCTAGCAATGCCAGCACGACAAGCACCGCGGCCAGCATCCACGCCACCGCACCTTTCTGTGTTACCGCCACCACCTGTCCACCTCACAACCACATTAATCACCAGTCGCACCGGTTCACCAGAGCAACCTCTCCTGCCACATCCATGTGCAACTATGCCCCCGAAAGCCGCACACACCCACGCTAGGAAAACCCCCGCCACAACCACAATCCCTCCCACCAGTATACCTGCATCAGCATAGCTGACACCGCGAGCACCACCACCTAAAGTATAACGGCACACAACAGGGACCCACGATTCCGCTCCCTCCCACCCAGCACCATACTACTAGAACTGGCCCCGACAGCGGTGCCCTCCAGAAATGACCCATCTGCTGCCCCCACCATCGCGCCCGTCTTGCCCTGGCAGCAAAACCAGCACCCACACACACACGTGCACGGCTCTGCCGTGATTACTACAGTACCACCTGCTCTGGCCACGATATCAGGTCTGTTAATACAGCGATACCTCACCCGAGAGTGCCACGGGGGCACCTCTTGATAACCGAGTGGCATCAGCGGCGAGTTCTCATCTATGGACAACCTTCCCCCCCGCCGCCGCTCCAGCCCCACGTCTAGTGATAGTACAGCAGTGACCCCGATTCTGATGCGAGTGACACCCGGTCTTGGGGAAACAATGTCACTCTTCAGAGCAGAACCCGGGGTCCCCTTATCGGGCAACTATAGTGACACCTCTTTTGGGGGCAACACACTCGCACCTGTTCTGTGCATAACAATGGCCACGCTTTTGAGTGTGACACGGGAGCGTCTGCTGAGTAATAACCCCCCCCCCCTTCTGATTATAACAGCGTCCGCCCCCAGAGAGGAGCTGTGTGTGTGTGGGGGAGAGGGGGGGGGGCGGGGGAATAGCAGCCAGGCCATTTTACCAAACAGGACATATAGAGGATCGCCTTCTCCGGCTCTAACCAACACATGGGAGCAGTCCTGGGTTTGCAACTCGTACCATTCATTATATAAGCCAAGGCAGCATTACTGTATTGACGGCTTTCCGCGCACCCCTCCCATCTACGCCTCATCCCCTCCCCTCACCCCCCTCCCCCCCTCTCCGAGGTGCTGAGGATGCAGAGATGAAATGGAGAATGTGGTTGGTTTCAGTTCAGAGGAGGGGAGCAGGTGGGGGGAGGGGAGGAGAGGGTGAGAGACAAGGGAAGGGGAGGGGGGAGGAGGGAGGAGGGACAGAGGTGAGGAGAGATGAGGGGAAGGGGAGACAGGGAGTGAGCCTGGGAGGAGGGGGCGGTGAATGGGAGGAACAATACCCAGCCGGGAGGCAGAGTACTCCGGCGCGGAGAATACCCGGATGTGCACTCTACCCAGATGTGCAGAGGGCCCACGATGCCGAGTGCTCGGAGGCGTGGAGTCCCCGGATGTGCAGCAGCTCCAGCTGCGGGGAGCAGCCAGCGGCACATGATCCCCACATGTGAAGGCTGAGCAGATGTGAAGACTGCGCGCACGTCCATAACACCCACATGTGCAGCACCTCCAGCTGTGCAACGTGCCGGGCAATGAAGTTTACCAACATGTGCGGAAAGGTCCGCTGTGCAAACTAAGCAGAGCTGCCGCAGAACAGGCAGGGTCGCAAAGCACTCCTGTGCACGGAACCTCCAAGAAGCGCGCCCACATGCACAAGACCCTGCGGCGAGGCGCTAACCCAACCTCCCCCACAGCCCCCAAGCGTCCCCAGGCCTCCATCCCTCAATGGTGCACAGCTCCCCAGCGATACATGGGACTTCCTGGCAAACTGCAGAGCGCCAATTGCGCGGAGTGCCACAATAACACACAAGTGGGCCCGGGGTGAGGCGCAGAGTACACCAGTGTGATGCAGGGGCCGAGTGATGTGCGGGTCTCCTCGAGGATGCAAAGCCAGCCCCGATGCTGTGCGTGGCACCCCCCACTTACGTGCACTGTAGCACCCCAGTGATGCACACGCTGCACAATGATATTCACTATGCCTTGATGGTGAGCAGGCAGTGACCCAATGGTGCATACAGCCCCCCCCCCCCACCGCCATGATGTGTGTGTGAGGCTCCAGGGTGATATGTAAAGCCCCCCCCCCCCGGTTATGCACAAGAGGCCTCGGTGACTTTGCTCAGCACCCAGACGATGCCCGTGGCCGCCCGGCACCCCATACCTTCCAGGCAGCAGGTCCTCCAGAGCCCGGAGTGGGTCATCACCTCCTCGTTCTTTTTGCTGGTCTCGTTCTCGCTGACAGTCTTGGACTTGCAGACTCCCCGGGAGTAGAGCCAGTAGTCGGTGCCCACCGCGATGGTCATCAGGCTGAAGGCCGCGAATGCACCCACCGTGGTCAAGAGCATCTGAACACCTCTGTCAAAGACCCCCATGGTCCCTCATTCTACAGCGCCCTGGGCCGCCCTCCTCGGATCCGACCAGGGCGGCGTGGGCACCGAGGGGGCCGGCTGCTGCGGGTGCTGAGCGGCTGGGCACCCGACCGTGCCGGCAGCAGGGGTCGTGTGTGAACGGAGAGCAATCGATCAATCGCAAAACATCCAGGGTTTGCTGCAGGGGGTTCGGCGAGCATCCACAGCGGCTATTCGGGGAGCGGGGGCCCGTTCTAGTCCGGTGCTGGCCCCAACTTCCCGGCAGGGGCGACTGCCGCGGCTCGGTCCCACTCCCAGGGACGGTTACTGGAGGACGACGGGCGGCTCGGTGAGCGGTGCGAGGGGCTGCCGGTCCAGCGTCCAGGGACGGTAATTGGCAGGCGATGCGACGATGAGGATGCTCGACCTCAACCGGAAGAGCCCCCCCTCCGCCGACGAGGATGGATATATCGATGTCTGTGGATGTGCCGTGTGTGTGTCCAATAAAAGGGCCCGGGCGCCCCCGCCGCCGCCGCACCCCTGCGGGAAAAGCGACCCACCGCTGCTCGCTGCGTCGTCGCCCCCCACCCTGCGCTCAAGGCTCAGAAGCGCGGTGCCTCGTCTCGAGGTGCGAGGGCCGCGGCAGCGGGTGGAGATGGCGCCGGGCGCGGTGCGGCGCGGCGATGATGCCGCATCCTCAGCAGAGCGCCGCAGCGGCGCCCGGGCAGCGCTGCGCACAGGACGCGCAAGCGGCGCGCAGCCGCCACCGCAGGGCCACAGCCTGCGCCATCAACCGCTCAGAGTCGGGGGGGCGGCGGGGCCCAATTCACGTCCTTTGGACCCCCTCCTCCAAATGATAAGCGGGTGGGTGGGGGGGCTAAGATCTGTCTTTTCAATCAGAAAAGGGGAGGAGGGGGGGCTCTTGATTGACGGTTCTCCAAGCTCCTCGGGGCGCGGCGGCCGGAGTGGGCAGGTGGCGGGCCCGTTGACCGGTCCGGTGTCGCGGTGTCGAGATGCAGGTGGCCCCCCCTTGCTCTCTCAGCGCCGAGGGTGGGGGGCAGTGGGCGGTGCGAGGGATGGGTGGCGCTAGGCGCGTCCAGCTGAGAGGAAGGGGTGGCGGCGGCTTAGGGCGCTTGCATCTTGCGGCGGAGGAAGCGGAGGTCTGTGGGACCCAATGAGACACCTGCAGGATGCCGAGAGCTGTGGTACCAAACGAGACACCTCGAGGAAGCGGAGGTCTGTGCTGCCAATGAAACACCGCCCGGATGCTGAGCTCTGTGGGATCAAATGAGACACCTGCGGGATGGAGCTGTCTCTGGCTACTACACACATCTCCATCCCGCAGGTGTCTCATTTGATCCCACTGACCTCAGCCCCTTACAGATCTCTCATTTCGTCCAAGAACCCTGCGGGTGTTTTATGGGACCCCACAGATTGCGCTCACCAGCCCCCACCCCACCCTCCGCCCCCCCTCGATCCCCTGTGCTCACGCGGAGCTCCGGGACACCCGATTTCTGGTACCCAGTGGAACACCTCCAGGAAGCTGAGATGCGTGCTGCCAAATGAGACACCAGCAGAGTGCTGCGGTCTGTGGTATCAAATGAGACACCCTCAGGCAGCTGAGGTCTGTGCTACCAAATGAGACACCAGCAGAGTGCTGCTCTCTGTGCTACCAAATGAGACACCAGCAGAGTGCTGCGGTCTGTCCACAATGAGACACTAGCAGAGTGCTGAGGTCTGTTCTACCAAATGAGACACCAGCAGAGTGCTGCGGTCTCTGGTATCAAATGAGACACCCTTAGGCAGCTGAGGTTTGTGCTACCAAATGAGACACCCTCAGGCAGCTGATTTCTGTGCTACCAAATGAGACACCAGCAGAGTGCTGCGGTCTCTGGTATCAAATGAGACACCCTTAGGCAGCTGAGGTTTGTGCTACCAAATGAGACACCCTCAGGCAGCTGATTTCTGTGCTACCAAATGAGACACCAGCAGAGTGCTGAGTTCTGTGCTACCAAATGAGACACCAGCAGAGTGCTGAGTTCTGTGCTACCAAATGAGACACCAGTAGAGTGATGTGGTACATAATGAGACACCTTCAGGAAGCTGAGGTCTATTGTACCCAAAGAGAAACCTGCAGGTTGCTGAGTTCTGGGGTGACCGATCTGTGGTACCAAATGAGACACCTGCAGGATTCTGAGAGCTATGGTACTAAATGAGACACTTACAAGATGCCGAGGGCTGTGGCACCCTGCGAGACACCCGCAGGATACTGAGGTCTTGGTTACCAAACGAGACACCTGTAGGACGAGGCACTCAATGAGACACTGGCAGGAGGCTGAGCGCTGTACTAGCAAAGGAAACACCTGCGGACATCTTAGATCTCTGCTACCAACGAGACATCTGCTGAGTGGGGAGGTGTGTGGTATCCAATGAGACATCTGCTGGGTGGGGAGGTGTGTGGTATCCAATGAGACATCTGCTGGGTGGGGAGGTGTGTGGTATCCAATGAGACATCTGCTGAGTGGGGAGGTGTGTGGTATCCAATGAGACATCTGCTGGGTGGGGAGGTGTGTGGTATCCAATGAGACATCTGCTGGGTGGGGAGGTGTGTGGTATCCAATGAGACATCTGCTGAGTGGGGAGGTGTGTGGTATCCAATGAGACATCTGCTGGGTGGGGAGGTGTGTGGTATCCAATGAGACATCTGCTGAGTGGGGAGGTGTGTGGTATCCAATGAGACATCTGCTGAGTGGGGAGGTGTGTGGTATCCAATGAGACATCTGCTGAGTGGGGAGGTGTGTGGTATCCGCTGAGTGGGGAGGTGTGTGGTATCCAATGAGACATCTGCAGGATATTGAGAACCAATTAACGCAAATACAAAATAAATAAATACAAAGACATTGAGATTGTGCCATCCAATGAGACACCAGAAGGATGCTTATGTCTGTTGTTCTCAGTGAGTCACCTGCATGATGCTTAGGTCTCTTGCACTCTGTGACACCTGCAGAATGCCAAGGTATGCGGTATCCAATGAAAAAACAGCAGGATGCTGCGGTCTGAGGTACCCAACTAAGCCACTCTAGGATGCTGATCTTTGTAATACCCAATGATACATTTTCAGGATGGTAACGACTTTGGTACCCAAAAGACCACCCTCAGGATGCTGAGGTCTGTGCTACCTAATAATACACCAATGGGATGCTGTGGTCTGTTGTATCTAAGAAGAGACCTGCAGGATGTTGTGAGCCGTGGTACCCAGTGGGGTACCTTCGGGTAGTTGAGTTCTGTGGTACCCAATAAAACACCTTCAGGATGCTGAATCAAAAGGGGGGTGCTCTCGATTGACGGTTCTCCAAGCTCTGTGGGGGCGTGGTGGCTAGAGTGTGCAGCCGGCACCCTATACACCGGTCCGGTGTCACAGTGTCGAGATGCAGGTGCTCCCCCCGCCCCTCCTTGCTTTCACAGCGCTGAGGCTTGAGCAATGCAAGACATGGGTTGCGCTATGAGAATCCAGCTGAGAGAAAGGGGGGCAGTGGCTTAGGGTGCTTATCTATTGCTGCAGAGCAAGGTGAGGTCTGTGGTACCCAATGAGGCACCTGCAGGGTTCCGAAGGCTGTGTTACCAAATTGGACACTTACAGGATGCTGAGGGCTGTGGTACCCTATGAGAAACCTTTTGAAAGTTCAGGTGGGTGGACCCCATCAGGACGCTAAAGTCTTCAGTGGCAAAAGCGACACCTGCGGGATGCTGAGTTCTGGGGTACCCAATCTGTGAGACCCAATGAGACACCTCCAGGATTCCAAGAACGTGGTATTAAATTAGACACTCCACATGATGCTGAGGGCTGTGGTCCCCAGTGAGACACTTGCAAGATAATGAGGGCTGTGGTAACACATGAGAAACCTGCAGGATGCTGAGGTCTGTTTCCACCAATGAAACAGCTACAGGATGCTGAGGTCTATTTCACCAATGAAACAGCTACAGGATGCTGAGGTCTATTTCACCAATGAAACAGCTACAGGATGCCGAGGTCTATTTCACCAATGAAACAGCTACAGGATGCTGAGGTCTATTTCACCAATGAAACAGCTACAGGATGCCGAGGTCTATTTCACCAATGAAACAACTACAGGATGCCGAGGTCTGTTTCACCAATGAAACAGCTACAGGATGCTGAGGTCTGTTTCACCAATGAAACAGCTACAGGATGCTGATGTCAAACAGCTACAGGATGCTGAGGTCTGTTTTCACCAATGAAACAGCTACAGGATGCCGAGGTCTATTTCACCAATGAAACAGCTACAGGATGCTGAGGTCTATTTCACCAATGAAAACAACAACAGGATGCCGAGGTCTATTTCACCAATGAAACAGCTACAGGATGCCGAGGTCTGTTTCACCAATGAAACAGCTACAGGATGCTGATGTCTGTTTCACCAATGAAACAGCTACAGGATGCTGAGGTCAGTGGTAATCAAAAGGACACCCGCCAGATGGCACCTGCTGGATGCGGACCTCTGGGGTAACCAATCTGTGATACAAAATTGAACACCTGTGGGATGCTGCTTCCCATGGTACCCAAAGACACACATGCAGGATGCTGAGGTATGTGCTACCTAATATGTGGCACCTTCAAGTGGCTGAGGTCCGGGGTACCCAATCTGTGGTACCCAATGAAACACTTGCAGGAGTCTGATGACTGTGCTAATGAGACACCCACAGTATTCTGAAGGTTTTGGTTCTACCTTGAGAGATGTCAGAACGCTGAGGTCTTCCTTGCACAATGAGACACTGGCAGGATGCTGAGGGCTGTACGACCAAATGAAATACCTACAGAAATCATAAGTCTCTACCAGCAATGAGACACTTGCTGGATGTTGAGGGTTGTGGCATCCAATGAGACAACTGCACGATATTGAGAACTGCGCTTTGCAATGAGACGAAAAACAAAAGAGCTGATGTCTGAAAGGTTTGGAATTAGTCCAAACCTCTGGCATTGCTCTGGGCAACCTTCCAGACCATCATTCTTCACCTAGCAAGCCATTACAGAAGGGGAAAGACCATATGCAAATCATGCTTGGTCCCACCCCCAAAGGGGCAGTCCAGCCCGAACTGCTAGGTCACATCCCTTCTGCACGAGACCACAAGCATCCCCAGAAATGTTTTGGCCTAGTTAGGCATCATCAGTGAGGAGTAGCTTATGTATCTAGGCCCAGCAGGTACAGGACCCACGTCTGGGCATATCGGTCCCATTTGGGGCGACTTACGCAAAACAAAAGAGGTGATTCAGCAGTGGCTTCTTTCGATTAAGTCCCGGAGTTGGCAATATATGCATTTTTCCTGAAGTTTCCCAATGAAAGGCATGTTAGAGTTGGGGAGGACAGCTGGCTGGGTCATATGAGTCTGCTCTCGGCTTTTTTGAGCAAAGGTCTAATATATGCAGATTTCAACTAGCTGGGACTCTTCCGGTGCGGATGGAGTCATCGAGGAGGGAAAGGAAGATGGGGGCTAAGTCTGGAGATTTCAGGATTGATTTGTAAAGATTGGGGTGCATGAATCCTCAGGAGATCCTGATGGGGTTGCATGAGTCAATGGTAGCTTGTGAGTCCTCTGCAGACAGAAGACAGAAAGATAACAGAGTGGAGGTAGTGGGAGCTATAGTGGGGTCTCAGTGGTGTGTGGGTGGGAGCGCTCTTTATTGTCAAGGTGATCCTGGAGGTCTAGGATCTTTAGGTTGAAATATGTAGCAATCGGGTCGTAGAACTCTTGTGTAGGGGTAGTAGTGGGATTACAGGCAGTAGGGTTTGTGAATTCTCTGCTCTTATACATTTCCCTTTCACTCTGATGTGCTGAATCAATGCATTTGGAGTAGTGTGCTTTCTTTGGTTTAAGTGCTTCAGCCCTGTAAATACATAGCTGTTGATGGTAGGCAAATTTGCTAGTCTGTAGATAGTTATTTTTCCAGATTTTCTCCAGTTTCCAAATTTCCTTTTTTTAAAGAGATTTAGTCTGGGGATGAACCATTTGGATAGTTTCGTTTTTTGAGAGTTTTTGAAAGGTTCTTTTACGGGCAATGCAGTCCAAGGCAGAAAAAATCCAGGGAATGTGGTCGAGTTTTGCATCCATTGTGGTTGTTGGTCCATCTGTGGGTGCAATAGATTTGGTTGCTTCTGGTCTTTCTAGTAGAGAGTTGATGTGTATTTCCTTCCATGATCTGGTCATGAACGATGGTTCTTTTTGAAGATCCTGTGAGGCATGGTGTCTCTGTGAATATTGTGAATGGTATAGATAAATGATCCCCCCAGGGGAGGTGCACTGAGGAGCAGACAGTGATTATGTTTTCATTACAAAAAAATCCATCCAGTGTGTGCCAAGCTATGTGGGCGGGACCCTTGACCATCTGTTTGAGGTGTAATGCAGCAAGGTTCAATCCAAGTGACTTTGTAATAGCGTTGTCTTCTTTCTCGAGCCAGATGTTGAAATCTCCAAGTATAGCTAGGAGTTGACGATCAACAGACAGGAGGATGGTGTCAGCGAGATTTTCAGCAAAGTGAGGGCTGTCGGACGGAGGTCTGTAGAATAGGACAACGCTTATTGTAGGTGTGGGAGAGATGGAGCAGTTCAGAGCAAGAGATTCACAGACTGGGATGGTGTCATTGGGGGTGTTGAGACTAGGAAGGAGTCTCTGTGCACCAGCTCTATGCCGCCTCCTCACCTATTGTTGCGATTAGCACAGATGATCTTGAACGCTGATGGGATACTCTCGTGGATAACTGGGGACTGATCATCTGAGAGAGAAGTTTCTGTGATGAGGAGTAAGTATACCTGGTTTTCGGAAATAAGGTAAACAATTTCAGAGGAGTGTTTGGAGACAGAATGTGCATTCATCAGGAGGCATATTGTGCCTGTCATTTCTGGGTGGGATCAGCTGGTTGGGACATTGCTGTTGGGTTGTTCAAGGTTGTTTTCATTAGTTTCCCAGGGCTCCACATTAAGGCTTTCTGATTAAAAGTGGTGTAGTAAGGTTATTCTTGCGGTCCGGCACATCTCTTAGTTTCTTTTGTGTGGTTGTGGTGGATGGTGCAGGTGTCTAGTGATGAATGGAGTAATAGGTATTGTTCCTTGCGAGTCCCATCCCATGGTTGATCGAATGGCTGTCGGGCTAAATGTAGGCAGCAATCTTAGGTCGTTGGTGAGCACTGTTTCTCGGATCAATGTTAGGTGGATAGTGTGGATTAGCTGGATGCTCCAGGAGGTATCTGGAAATAAAAGTTGCCAATGGTCTGTTGAGGTGAGGTGCTGGGAAGCCTGTAGGGTCTCGAGATGCCTTATCAGAAGAGGTAGTAAGGGTTGCGTCAAAATCTCTCCTTGTTCTTTCTTCCTTTCTGATTGTGCTATTTTTGCAGATTCTAGGCATCTTTCCACCGTGTGGTTGTTGAGAATTGGTTTAGGGTTGGTTCATTTAAGGATTTCCTTTTCACTCTGTGACAATGTTTAGTTGGGAAATTATCAAAACCTTCTTATCATTTTATAGGCCAACTGGCTGCTATGGTGGAGGCGCAAACATTGATCCAACCTCCCTAATACCTAGAGTTGCAGGCACTTAATGGAGCAATGCAGCTATTAAGCAGGCTTAGAAGTCAGTTATTCTATCATGAAGATGTTATGCGCAAAGAACTATGAGAAAACCCCTAATGTATTTGATTTAGAGTTAAGTACAACAAATCAAATCTGGCAGTCTACTTGGTGTTCATGTAATCACATTAAGGTAAACAGTTGTTATGGACACCCGTATAAATACAGCCACATCAATCTCACTATCTGCTGGCTAGCAGGCAAAAACAGTGAGTCAACCATGCAGTAGTGGTTTAATATAATTCATTTATATTATAGCTATGCATGCTTGTAGCATAAAATGCCACAAAAGTGTAATATTTCAAAGTAGCTGCATGTTGTGTTTATGTGCACACCAACAGAGTCTATGCGGTTATGTGATTGGTATGCAGGCAGTTACAAAGGGGGAAAATCAGCTATGTGTTAGGTATGCAGTAAGCATTATGGTGAGAAATGAAGTTGTGATGCCCAACTCATTGATTAGCAGCTCGTGTGGTATGTAAACATGCAGCAATAGTTAGCTGTGCAGATTTAGTGGGCGGTAAACACAGATTTAGGGCCTCATCACGAGTTGGGTGGTATCCCAGTGGTATTACCACCGGGATACTGCTGGGGCTAATAGCATTACTGGCAAACCACCTGGCGCTATTAGCGCCGGATCACGGGTTTGGTGGAACGGGAATTCCCCATTCCATTTGGGCCATTCGGGAATTCCCCATTCCCCATTGGGCCCAACGGGGATTTTTCGGCACGACTACCATCAGCATTATTACAGCACAGTAATTGCACCAAAAATCAGCAAATTCGCAGTGGATTTACACCCAGTTAACAGCTGGGGGTAAATCCTGCCAAACCCGTGATTTGGCGGACCCTTAAATGTGGCGGTAATAGGATTACCGCAGCATTTAAGGATTACCACCAAACTCGTGATGACCCCCTTAGTCTAGACAATTGCTAGCCATGCGGGCTAAACACAATGAGCCAACCATTTTTTGCTTGAATTTCAGGCAAACAACTGTGATTCTAGCTATATGTTATGGGGCCAGGGGTATGATGAGCTAAACCGATGTATGGGTTGCTAGACAGATTCACTCTGGATGATTGCAAATTCAAACACAACATCATTGTTATTCTAAACACAAGATTACAGTTTGAATTACATACAAAAATAGGGTCAATCTAGCTTCGTTATGGGGTCAGCAGTATAGTGAGCTATACAGATGTAGTGGATGCTAAAACAAAAAGATACATTGTAGATAATTGCTACTCATGCGGTTTAACATAATGGGCCGGTGAAAGATTTTATGCTAGGATTTCAGACAAAAAAGAAATAATATAGCTTTGTGTTCTGGGCTCAGTAGTATATTTAAAATAAATGTTTTAAAATTATAATCCAGAAACAACAATGACATTTTGCAAACTTTAAAATGCATGTGATAACCAATACTTCCCAATACCAATTTACCAAACAATGCATTAATTACTTGAATGCATCTCCCACCCAGTTACATGTGATTTTATTGAATGATAAAACAAAGAATGAATTCTGAATGAAGAAAAAACATCTAACATTTCTCATTGTTTTTGGGGGTTTTCCTCCAAGACCCCCTTTTTTGTTTTAATACTGTCCCCCACCCTAAAAACGACTATTACTATTCCCAACCACATATGTATAGTTTCAAAAAATTCTTTATTTGTTTTTAGAAGTTTTGGGTTTGTTTAAAAATCCATTTGTTGTTTTCGATTCGATAACAATACTGCATACCCTCCCACCCTGTTTCTTCCCATTAAGCTATCCACAGTCTTCTCACCTTGTAACTCCTTTAAGATCTTTTTAACAGAGATCCACAGGGTGGTTGAATGATAGAGGAGCGGGATATGATTCCCCTTAAATAGAGGCTCCACATTTCATCACCCTTCTGGCTAGTAGTATTCCCATTCCTGTTGCTCTAAGACAATTTACTCTGACTTTTTGTGTGTTCTTGCAATGGCACAGCAAATGTTTGGCAGTCCCGATCTTTATCGTCCCACACAATCTACACTGGCGTTCACCGCTTGGTTTAAGACTCCGGGGCCGATGATTTCTAGGGTGCCCACCAGAATAGAGTTCACCCTCTTCCATGTGGATGTAGGTGTTGGGAAACCCATTTAAATGTAACTCTAGTTCTTCTGGAGGTGAATTGTGTTCAATATAATTTTGACCAGTGGATTTAGAGGATACATTGACCCAGTTTTGTTCTGTATCCAGAGTGAGTACCCTCCTCCAGTGTGGATTTAGAGGATACATTGACCCAGTTTTGTTCTGTATCCAGAGTGAGTACCCTCCTTCAGTGTGGATTTAGAGGATACATTGACCCAGTTTTGTTCTGTATCCAGAGAGTGAGTGCCCTCCTTCAGTATCATTTTAAATCTATCTCTAGTGATGCAGCATGCGTCAACATTTATTCAGCCTTTGGCACCTGATTTCCCCAACAGCCACAATATTAGAACTTATTGTCTTAATGCAAGATTCCTCAATTTCCTAGATTCGATATAAAGGAGGTTCAGCAATTGTTGTCCCTCCTCGTTTGTTAGCTTCCACTAATACATTGCTCGCTGATACTGAAGTTGCATGGTAACAGAACAAATGTTCAATTCACTTTCAAACATTCTATTGGCGTTCTGGCTTGTAAGCTCAACATAGCCTTAATACAATGGGACTCCCGGTTTTGCAGTTCCCTTTCTTTCTTTACACCCCATTCTTTTGCCCCGTATGTCAATTTGGAAATTATTTTGGCCTTATAAATCTCTATTAGAGATGTGATAGAATAGTCTGCATGTTGTTTCGCAAAGCATTTAATATCTCCTATCTGTTGTCTAATCGTCACATCCAGTTTTTCTAGGTGCAGGCCCCAATTTAATCGATGGTCAATACTATGCCTGAAATAGTTCATCATCATCAAATACGTTTATTCGGAGTAAAAACATCCATAAACCATATTACTAAAAATAAGAAGAAAATATACACAATCAGTACAAAAGACAGAACCAATTTGATCAATAAGACAAAAAAAACGGTTAAAAACCGGGTTAAAAGAGGAACATATTATCAAGCAAATTGCATTAAAAAAGTTGGATCCACTAGGCTTTAATTCATACATTCTTAATCATTTTGCAGAAAGAAAAAGTTTGTTCTGCCGGTACCAAGCTTTTCTCAAGTATTCCACAGAGCCCCAGGCCACAGGTATGGGAGCAGCTGACAATAGGTACAACAATGCAGGTCTGGCTTGGGTGAAGCCTGCATTCTTGAGCAATGGTAATAGTATTGTTCTTCTCAAGTCCCTATAAGTCGGACAAAATAATACAAAATGCAACAAGTCCTCCTCGGGCCATTGACAACCTGGGCAGGCTATAGGCTGTTCATTATGCGACCATTTCTTGGTTTGTGCCCCAAGCCTGAGATAGTTATATTTCGTCACATCTTGAACCTTCTCCCCATTTAATAACCATCTACATAAGCTTTATCAATTTTTTCCTTACCCTCTGAAAGCTCATAACATCAGTATACGAAGAATTGATTTTGAGGTGGCGTTTACCAGAAAATTAGGCTAGTTGATCCAATAGGGCTTGTAATCCCCTAGGAGTCAGATTAATGAGTAGTAAGCCATCAGTGTTTCCCAGCCAAGATATTTGTGTGGTACCTATCTGGGTGGATACGAATGTGCATTATTTAGATATTCCGACAAGTCAACCAAGTAGAGATGAAATAATAATGGAGTCAAAATACAGTCTTATTTAGGCCTATTTATATTGGGATGGGTGCAGTTAGTGTTCCCTTGGTATCTAAGATAACCAACTGTGTTCCAATATCTATGCGCTTGTCTACAGTAAGACTTTCCCGACAAATAACATGTCAGGTTTTTTGCCAAGTGTTCCATTCATTGTTATGAATTTCTAGCAAATAGTTGAAACTGTTCTATCCTCTTGCCCTTGCCAACACAAGTTTTGACCGATCTGGTCTTTTTCAAGGCAACATTTCAGAATGAATAACCTAATTCTCCAAATCAATATAGCATGAAATGTTAATTAAGTACCGAAAAACCAATGTTAATATTACCATCACATAGAGCAATTGCGGTGTTACCATATAAGAAAATCCATTCCACAGAAGGAAAAAACCAGGACCGAAGGCAAAATAAGGGAAGGGAGGGAGACATAAAAGGGGGGGGGGGGGAATAATAGATCATTAGTTCATCCGTTGCGATGTAACACCAATAAAGTTAATTGAAATAAAGTGTTGATTGCACCAACTCTAAAGTGCTCATTAGCTTGACATTAATTTATGCTTCCTATTGAATGGTGGACGTTATTGCATTGTCTCAGCAAGGGGGAGTCCTTGTCTTAGCATCATAGGTCGAGCTCAAATACATTGAGATGTAACAGTAATAAAGTTCATTGAAATAAAGCATTGGTTGCACCAACTCTGAAGTGTTCATTGACTTGACAATCATTTCTGCATCCTGTAGAATTATAGACAAACTTGTACCTACTCTGACAACACTCAACTAATTTTCAGGCTGCCTCAGTCACCTCCTCCCCCTCTCTCATCTCTGATTGCCTAACTGCCATTCAAGATTGGTGTGCCGCCAATGATCTCTGTCTGAATGCCAGCAAGACGTAGATCCTCCTCATCGGCACACCTTCACCATCCTTTGCCCTAACTCTCTTGCCGGCTTCCCTTGGCTCTCCTCCTACCCCCACCTGCGAGGCTAAGAATCTCGGAGTCATCTTTGACTCCACCCTTTCCTTCTCCGCCCACATCTCTGAGGTCTCTAAAAAGTCAAACTTCATACTGCACCTCCTCAGAGGTACTCTGCCTTTCCTCTGCTTAACCCAGAAGCTCATGGTATCCCAAGCTCTGGTCCTCTCTAGGTTGGACTATTGTAACAGCCTCTTTCTAAATCTACCTGCCTCTACTCTCTGCCCTCTGCAACTAATCCAGAACAGGACTGCAAGACTTGTCCTTGGCCTCAAGCCCTGGGATCGTATCTCTCCAGCTCTGAAATCTCTCCATTGGCTCCGAGTGGATGCATGGATTAAATTCAAAACCCTCTGCATTGTCCACAAGGCTTTCTGGGGCCTGGGTCCAAAATACCTTCAGCTATCCCTCCGCAAATACCTCCCCTCTCAAGCTCGTCGCTCCTCTACCTCTAACTCCCTCAGAGTCAGTTGTTTTTCAAAGAAATGAGCTGGGGGTAGATCTCTGTCTTTGGCTGGGGCCTCCCTCTGGAACAGCCTCCCTGCCACTCTAAAACTTGAGGAGAACCATATCCGGTTCCGGAAGCACCTCAAGACCATCCTCTTTTCTTCTGCCTTCGCTCCCCCTCTCCCCTGCTGATCTGTTCTCTCTTGGCACCGTGCACCTGGCCACCCTCTGTCCTCCAAGGCCAGGTACCTGCTCACCCTGCCACCCCCCCCGCACTGCCTCCGGGCCACCCCTTGCCCTGGGGTCTGTATCTGTACCCATACAGCCCCCCCCCTTTTACTGAATATGGGACTATCGTATGTACCCACCACAGAAACTGACATGATCGAATTTCAAATAGATCTATACAAATTCTTGAGGGAACTTAAATTAAAAAAATGTTTCCACCACAAGGTCACAATCTTTGATCCCAAACAAACAACTGAGCCAGAAAGCGCACTCACAATAGCAGACATAGAGAACACACATGTATTACTCTCAATCACCACAGGCACCTCCAAGACCAAGGAAGGAATATGTCAAGAACTGGGTGTACATCCCAAGAACTTGGAGTTAGAGGAAAAGTAAAACAGGTCCAGATTCACTGCTCAATTGTCTACAGAAAGCGTCATTGAAACCTTTTACAAAGCAGTGACGTTAGACATTTACAACTACATTGATCGAGCAAAGTGGTAATTCAATAGCAATAATCACAATCTAAGCCATCCTGAAAGACAATCCCTCAAAAACCTAGCAAACGACAATGAGATTGTTATTAAAGAAGCAGACAAGGGTGTTAATATAGTCATTCTCAACAGAGGCAACTACATTAAAATGGCATATCTAGACTTATCAACTCCGGGATGCTATACCAAACTCAAGGGCAATACTACAGCGCTGAGAGTTAAATAATTATCAGATCTAATACAAAAATGGCATAGGAAGGGCCTTCTCACTGATGATGAAAGATCATATCTCTTAAAGAGCAACCCAGTGATACGCACCATGTGTTTCCTTCCCAAAGTTCACAAGAAATTTGACAAACTTCAAGAGGTACCGAGGTACGTCCAATTATGAGCGGTTTAGGATGGGCGACGAAGGTCTCTCAGAGTACATTGGCAAAGCCATAAAAGTACTGGTTCCCTCTATTACGTCCTACCTAAGATATCCCACAAAGACCCAGCTAATTCTACAGGATCTTCAATGGGAACTACAGTTCCTATTAGCAACCTTAGACGTAACGGCATTATACACTTCCATAGAACACAAACTGGCGATACAAACCCTGGACTTTGTGTATCGAAACTTTTCGGCATCCAATAAAAAACATGTGGAAATAATTAAAGCTTTCTTGCAATTTAACTTGGATCACAACCAATATCTATTTAATGAGGACTACTATGTACAGAACAAAGGGATGTCGATTTGGGCAAAATACGCCTCAGCACTGGGCAATCTATTAATAGGGTACTTTGAAACCAAATATGTCTAGAACAATAAGAAACACAATGCTGAGATTAAGCTTTGGAAAAGGTATATTGATGACGTTCTACTAATTTGGAATGGTAGTAAGGACAATTTTGAGAAATGTGTGGATTATTTTAACAACAGCACTTTTGGTTTGGAATTTACGGAGACACCAAAGCTATTGATTTGTTAGATCTCAATATATATATATATTGACAATGGGAAACTGTAAACTAGAACTTTTAGGAAACCCACTGAAGTTAACTCTAGGTTGTTTGCAAACAGTTGTCATAGGAAATCCACTATTGACAGCCTTTCAGTGGGTGAGTTTTTCCGGGCAAGAAGGAATTGTAGCACCAATGAGATCTATGATAAGGAATGTGATTTACTTAGTCGCAGGTTTCAGGTACAAGGGTACTCGCATACCTGTGTCACAAGTGCACATGATAAGATTGAACCCAAATGGATTGAGGACATGTTGCAACCCAAAAGGATGGGCTCTAGCACTGGCACAAGGGGAGTCAACTTTGTCACCAAATACTTGGAAGCATTGGCATTTGTTATCACTAGACCCTGATCTTCACCAATATATTGAAGCCAAGCCTAAATGTGTGTTCAGCTGGGCACCCACAATTAACAAACTATGTCCCCCGTTCCTCAAATCGGACAACAATGAAATGACTGTGAGTAACTGGCTCAAGCTCACACATACCGGTTTTCACAAATGTGGGTCATGTAGTGTTTGCAAATGTGCTCATCCGGCCACTACCACATTTTTAAGTCATTGAAGGATGAAAACGGAAATCAAAGACTTCATTAATTTCAGTTCTAAACACATTGTGTACGCTATCATTTGCAAAAAAGTGTACATTGCTCGCACCATTTGGGAATTGCACGTACGGATTACCGAACATTTGTCCAGTCTAGGCAGCCAAGACCTGAAACTGCCGTTAGCGCTCCACTGACAAGGACAACACCAGATGGGAAACAAGGTGGATAGTCGATTTATTGGCATCCAGAAAGCACACTGCAATAGAAGATGGGGTAATCAACAACAGATCCTGATACAATTAGAATCAGAGAGGATCTGCAGACTATGATGCATAACTCAAGGCCTAAACAAGGAACACAAAATTAACGTTTTTCTATAATATCGTTTTGAAATGGATCAATGACTTTGGTCAGTGCCTAGACTCTAGGGTCACCACTCTCCTATCATATTGTCTTGTAGAACTGCATGGAAGTGTATTAACTCACAATAATGACTTATTACATTCTGATACCTGATGAATCTCTAGGCCCATCGTCGGTCCTGGATAGTGAGTAATGTCCCCCATGTAGACAGTAATCAATGTATACATTAACTATGCTGCTTATCTTGTGATGTAATCTTTAATTAGTTATTCATGTAAATTGTTTTGATGTTTTGTATTGTAAAATTGTACTTTGATGGAGGCGGGTCTTCCAAATAAAGTTAAAGTTAAAGTAATGTTTAATTTAATCAACACCAGGTGTGGACCAGCCTGACCAAATTCTTGATCTGAAGCCAAGATAAATCACAAACCACGTTTTGAATGGGCTTACAACCCACCAACAGTTAAAGAACAGAAACTAGGGCAACCAACAGACTGCCTTCATTCATTCATGTAACAAAATGAATTACAATGAACAATTTTTCTCACAATGTCAGCAGACAGTTTACATTAAGTCTCACTGGCACCTTCGCTACCAGGAGAAACATTAGTTCTGCACTGGGCAATGAGCCCCACGAATTTGCCCCGCTGGCTGGTGTTATTTCCCACAAATCGCAGACCTCTTATTCATTGAGGCCATCTTACTGAATAATAATCTCTCCTCCCACCAATATATTATCTCACAGAATATTGTATGGACCAACTTGGCATTTAAGATGCCTACTTTGGGCACGCAATATACCAGTTTTTTATTTTGAAACAGCCCAATAACGATCACAAACCGTAGGCATACCATGCACAGTGCATGAACGACGTCATGATGCACGCGCCATGCTCATGACGTCACGATTAGAATATAAACTAAGGAACCATGGCACCCACGAGCAACTACACGCTAATGCCAGACGGAGGCAGGGTCACCCACCAGTAGGTACCCGAGATGAATGCGGACATCAACTGATAACAGTAAGTCAATTAGATGGACTCTGTCCTCTGACAATGGGCACCCCATGTATTATCTAACTATCTGTTCACCTATACAATATTCCATTAATGTTAATTTGCATACCATTGTAGGGACTTTAAATTGAAAACCACACAGGACCTGTGGTCATCTGCATTTTGGGAAATAGACCCTAAAGATTAGAAAATTAGTTAACCGCACCACTCACTGGGCCTCATTCCGAGCTGGATGTTAAGGGGTTAACGGTGCCGGTAATGGTGCCGACGCCGTTAACCCCTTACCGCCCTATAACGAGTTGGCTCGCAGGACCCGCAAAGGGCGCCTGGTAAAACCAGGTGTCCTTAGAGGGTCCCGTTGGATACCATGGAGCTAACAACGGGCCTGTGTCATGAATCAACCCGTAATCCGTAATAGTTCACCACTATGGATCTGGAGACAGTAGAAGAAGAATTCTTCCTACAATTGTAACCCTCTGTTGTTCTAAGCTTACAAGCAAAGGGGTCCAGTAGTCGGAAGATAGGACATCACTCTGGAGCACCTGTTGTAAAGAAAATATAACAGGTTACTAATCAATAGTATTAGAAGATCTCCCTGCCATGTTATCAGATAAGTGCCCACCTGTCTGTTTCTAGTGGAGGCGTGGAGAACAGGGAATGAACAATGAAATGACGTCCCAAGGCACACCCGAGAACCTATGCAGTATAGGAGGAGCCAGCATTAATTCAAGAATCAAACATAAACCCAGAAGGATAATCCAAAAAACTGGTTAGATCTTACTGTGAAACAAGGTCGTGGACAATGGGAGTTCAAAGGGTGGACCAGTCCTGCAGTATCACATGGAAATCCAGAGAGAAATCACAGTTCCAAAGAGACACACCCATCCCGCCGGCACGCGGATACCTACGCAAACAGGAGAGAGCCTCTAGTTCCAGGCTGCTGAAAACAAAACCTATCCCAACGGCACGAGGACGCCTAGGACAGGCAGGAAAGTGTCTTTAGTTCGGGCTGTTGATGAGTTGCGGGAAAGATGCTTGTCGAATTCCAAGGTAAATATATCCCAGAGTGTCAGTCATCAACACCACAGAGAAACCAAGATCCAAGACAAAACACTAAGCAGGTCAGAGTGGTTACAAGTCAGCAACGGAGGAGGCAAGGAAAGCACAGGGCAAACCAATATCAATCCAGTAAGAAGTCCGAGGTTTGGTGCACACGAAAACACAGCATCCGGAAGGGTAATCCAAGAGAATTCCAAAGACAGGCCAAGGTCAGGTAAACATGAATAATCCAACAAGAAAACGAAGCACCAACAGATTGCACAAAAAAACATGCTCAACCAGAAGCACCGCCGTGTCAGAGTTTTCCGGCTTTACTTTCAGACGCGAGCGTCACCTTGTGATGCGGAATGTTCCTGTTGCATCCATGGCAAGCAAAATAGATCGATTGCCCACAGCGCCATGGCAACTGCCAATGCTGAAGAAACGGTGCATTACTACAAACCCTGCCCGTACCACTGACTGGGTACATGGGATGCCGAGCAGATAATCTTAATAGCTTTTGGTGGCCAAGCGGAAGGGCACTCCTGACAGTTCCCTCCCCTAATGGAACATGCACCGCCCGTGACTTAAGGAAACGATCCAGCAGCAGAGGTGCGTTAATGTTTCGCAGAGGTTCCCAAGTCTGATCTTCGGGACCATAACCTTTCCAGTCAATCAGGAACTGAAGCACACCCCGCCGCACTCGCGAATCAAGGATGGCCTTCACCTCGAAGACATCAAAAAGGGGCGAGTGGAGGAGCAGTAGTAGCGGACAAACGGGTACCAGGACAAAAAGGTTTGAGTAGTGAAACATGAAAAACTCAATGTATCTTCCAAGAAGACGGAAGAACAAGCCTGACAGTCACAGGATTGATAACTTCCCTTATCACATAAGGCCACACAAAGCGAGGTAGCAAAGCCCTGCATCCAGGGAGATGCAAATTCCTGGAGGATAACCGCACCTTCATACCAGGGCAATAATCTGGCTTAGGTGAACAATGCTGATCGCCAAAACGCTTGGCGGACCCCTGAGCTTTATGCAGATGTTCCTCGTTCCTCAACACTCCTGTGAACGGCTGAAACATCCCGGACACAAGCCAGAGCAGCCGGATTGTCCATGGACACAGAGGGGTCCAGAGGCAAGGCCCTCGGATGCTGACCATAGAGGGCATGGAACGGGGAAGAGCCTGTAGAAGTATGTATGGAGTTGTTATACGCAAATTCCACCGCCAATAGTACTGACAACCAGGTCTCTTGATGTTGAAGGATTATGCAGCGTAGGTACTGCTCGAGAGTGGCATTCAGCCACTCAGTCTGGCCATTAGTCTGAAGATGATAAGAGCTTGAGAACCGGTCGTTGATACAAACAAAGCCGTAAGGGATCTCCAAAAGAGCGAGTTAAACTGCATTCCTCTATGGGATACTACGATGGACGGCAATCCAAAGAATCTGAAGACATTCTTCAAAAACAAATCAGCTAACACTGGGGCGGAAGGTAGACCGCGACAGGGAACAAACACAGCCATCTTCATAATATAGTCAATGACCACCCATAAAGTGTTCTACTCCTGTACAGCCGAGAGGTCCACAATGAAATCCATGGATACCATAGCCCAAGGGCACTGTGGCACTGGCAAGGGACGGAGCAAACCTACAGGCTTGGCTGGTGTGGACCTGCACTGAATGCAGACTGCACAGGTCTTGATGTAATCAGCCACGTCTTGATCCAAGGTAGGTCACCAACACCACCGGCGCAATAATTCAACAGTTTTCCTGCGACCGGGATGTGCGGAAAAGACCGAATCGTGGCACCACTGGAGTGCAGTCTGATGAGTCCTATAGTCTGGTATATACAGACGGTCTTGTATGTATGGCAGCATATTCACCACATCAAGATGCAAGTCCGTGATCTCTGCAGGTGTGCCTTTGACCCATTCACTGAGGGCAGCTTTTAGAGATGGCTGCAGGGTACAGCCACAGACCACCTGATACGTCAACAAAAGAGGCTCAACATGACTAGTTGTATGAGGTGTGCAATGTAGACGTGAAAGTGCATCCGCCTTTGATTGCTGACTGCCAGGACGATACGTAATAGTAAAGTCAAACATAGAAAATAACTCATGCCAACGAGCATGCCTGGAGGTGGAACACTTAACTGACTTCATGGCTAAGAGGTTATGGCGATCGGTAAAGACCTGCATACGATGTATGGCCCCTAACAAATGATGCCACCACTCTCTGAATGCATCACAAATCGCCAATAATTCCTTGTCAATGACTGTATAGTTCTTCTTGAAAGAGTAAGTTCCTGAGAGAAGAAGGCGACTGGATGAAGCATACCCATATCCCTGCACTGTTGGGACAGTATGGCGCCTATGGCTATACCCGATGCATCAGCCTCCACTTAAAACAGGGAAGAAGGATTGGGATGTTGCAAAATAGGTGCGGAGGTGAAGTAGCGTTTTAGAGATTCAACAGAAAGGCTGTTTGGTACTGGTCAAGTCTGAGAGAGGCGACACAAACCCTGAAAAGGAACGTATGAAGCACCTATAAAAATTGGCGAATCCTAAAAAGGACTGCAGCTCCTTCAATGACTTAGGACTGGGCCGGTCCAAGACCGCACAGACTTTTGCTTTATTCATTTGTATCCCTTTGCTGGTTAGATCATAACCCAAAAATTCCACCTCAGTGGTGTGGAAAACACATTTTGCCAATTTGGCATAGAGGTGATTCTCGCGAAGGCGTTGGAGAACACTGGTAACATGCTCAACATGTTGTTGATAAGACATAGAAAATATCAAAATATCATCTAAGTAGACCACTATGTATCGATCCAACATGTCATGGAATATATCATTGATAACGTTCTGGAAAGTGGCTGGTGCGTTGCATAAGCTGAAGGGCATTATGCAATACTCATATAGCCCGTATTTAGTTTTGAAAGCCGTCTTCCACTTGTCACCCTCGCGTAGGTGCACCAAATTGTACGCACTGCGCAGATCCAACTTGGTGAATAGGGTGGAGTTGCCTAGTTGGTCAGGAAGCACAGAAATCAGAGGAAGGGAGTACTGATTCTGTATAGTGACGGCACCCAATGCCCTGTAATTGATACAGGGCCTCAGGTCCCCCTCCCTTTTAGGTACAAGTATGAAGCGCATGCTCAATATAGTCCTTCAGGACTGTGTCCTCCTTTGGTGTAAGGGAATATATACAGCCGTTAGGGACTGTTGCCCCAGGCTTCAAATCAATGGGACAGTCATAAGGCCTGTGGGGTGGTAATTGTTCCGCACAGGCCTTGTAAAACACATCCTGATAATTGCTGTATTCTGCAGGCAGAGTGGACACGGACACCGACCCCACAATGGGGACGGAATCAAGGGTGCCTTTGAGCAGTGCCTGGCAGGGACCCCTAGATGGCGACTGTGCCCGATCGAAACAATGTGCCTCACAAAACACAGAGAAAAAGCTGACGTCTTGCTTTTGACAATCAATGCATGGGTTGTGTTGCGTTAACCATGATAAGCCAAGAATGATCCTGTATTGCAGAGCGGCAATTAGATCAAAAGCAATGTCCTCAGTGTGATCGTCTCCCGATATCATGGTTAACATAACGGTCATTTCTGTGATCAATCCAGAAACCAGAGATGTGCCGTCTACTGCATTAACCACCTCAGGGTGTTCTTTGGTTACCGTGGGTATGTTGTTATCCCGGCAATATTGTATGTCCAGGTAATTGCCAGTTGCTCCAGAGTCTATGACAGCTAATGCTGCCCATGGTACGCCAGAAGGGTAGAAAAATGACATAGCAACAGTGAATGGGGAAAAAACGCCAAAGGTAGTGAAGTCCTTGCACATAAGGCTCAGCACACGGACCCCGTCTACTGCCGAGCTTTGGAGTTTCCCCCGGGCCTACTGGGCTTCTTGGGGCAAGATTTAATGTAATGTTCTGAGGACCCACAGTAAAAACACAGGTTGTTCTTTCTGCATCTCTCTCGTTTGTCAGGGGACAAAGGACCCCGTACAGCCCCAATTTGCATGGGTTCAGGTTCAGTGCTACCCCCAACGTCTGAACGCTGAGCAACGGGAAAAGGTGACTTGCATTCTCCTTTTCTCTCTATCCGTCTGGCATCAATTTGTAATACCAGATCTAGAAGGTCTGCGAATACAGATGGTAGAACTGGGACAGTAGCCAAAGTATCTTTTAGAGAATCGGAAAGCCCCTTATAAAACAGAGCAGATCTTTTTTCCTCTGGCCAGTTCTTCTCAGCTACCAGCTGATTAAACCTGGCAACGTAGGACAAGATAGGGTTATTACCCTGTTGGAAGTTAAGCAATTCCAGGTCGGTAGCTTGGGACTTATGTCGGGTATCAAAAACACTACCCATGGCTGAGAGCAGAGCGTCACAGTCGTACAACATAAAACTGTTCTGTTCTAGCAAAGGATTTGCCCAAGCTGCTGCTGTTCCGCCCAAATAGGACAGGACAAATGCAGCTTTTGTAGTAGAGTCAGGGAAAGAAGCATGCCGGCATAAGAAATGAAGCCGACATTGGTTGACAAATGTCCTGAAATGCTTTGGGTCACCATTAAATTTCTTGTGGGCTCGAATGGGAATGGGATTGGGTTCCCTGAATGGGGAAATATCGGGTCCTCCAAGGTTGGAATGGCCCGGTATTTCCCCAGTCAGGGAACCTGGAACCGGTATGCGGTAAGGTTGTAGCCATGGTGCTGATAGCACCATGGCTACCTCCAACCTCGGAATGACCTCCACTGTAATGTAAAAGGGTGAGTCATCCTCACACACACACTAACATTAGTGACCCTTTGTGCTACAAGAGATAGCGATTAAAATCTGACGCACAGCAGTCTCATTGTTTGCAGGATGAATATCTTGGAGACCTAACAGGCAGCCACATAGAAGTGGATCACAGTCACGACATTGCTAAATAGCAACCCAGCTCCCCTGAAGTTAGTAATCTCACTCTTTGATATTTATATCCTGTCTAATAGGCAGTAATAGACAAGCGCATAGATATTGGCACACATTTGGTTATCTAAGTTTATTGCTGGGCAGGGGGTAGCCTAGCAGTGCCATAATCTGCAGCTGTCTAAAATACTGAAGTGGTAGTACACGACCTAACCTTTAGCCTTAGTGCCCACACACACCTGGTCATAGCCCACGATCCCTTTGTATCTAGCCTTACTCTGATGGTGGTGTTTTGATAAAGGGAGCTAATGATGCTTAATAGTCCCTTTGGTACACCTCAGACATTGAGCTTTTGCCAAAGCTTGTGTCTATCCACGGTATCAAACTCGTGCTAAAATCAACATACACCACATAAATTGTGTGATCCCATGCCCTTTCAATCAGAGTGACTAGTGTTGTGATGTCATCAAGTGTCGAGAAAGCCTTAGAAAGCCATTCTGGTTTAAATGTAGAATTTGACTTTGATTTACCCAGCCTGTTAGTTCCGCGAGTAACACGCTTGCGAAAATCTTAGCCGGTGCGTCCAGTAACTCTTGGGGTCGTCGTGGGAACCGCGTTTATAGACAGGAATCAAAATGCTCTTTTCCAGGACTCCGGGAGAGTGTTAGTCCTACTAATTATGTCAGAAAGTAGCTATTAAATCTTTCCCCAGATATATGGGTCGATTTTCATCAATGCATTGCAAACGCCATCAGGCCCTGGAGCTATAGAGTCCTTACTTTTTTTAATGAACAGGGCCAGGTCCTCCACTTTGTTTAAATATCCAATTATGACCTGCCTCATTTTGCTTCCCGGCACCTGGTTCCTTCCTGGTTATCCTTAGGCCCAGAGTGTCATTAGTAAAAGTCACCCAGGAGTCCTCCAAAGCACCTACGGCCAAATTATCATAATTAGTTGGACCATTCACTAATTGTCAAAATGCACGTACATCTTTGTTAAAATATATCTGAATTAAGATCTGCCAACTTTCAAAACACTGTCTACGGCTATACATATGGAGCCATTCTCTACATCTAGCTTTTTAGGGTTAGACTGCATGTTGCCAGTTTGTGGAGATCCGAGTATATCTTAGCTACATTTCTAAATTCTCCTCTTAGTTTCTTTTTCTAATCTCGGATGCAAGAGTCAAACCTATGGCATGATATCTGGGCTCAATGGTCCTGTTATTAGTAAGTTTGCAGAGTCTGATAGACGGCCGTTGGAACGTCAGTTCAATCAATGGCCCAGTACAATTCCCATACTCTACTAGGTGAGTAGAGTAAGTGCTGCTGGGCTTCATCGGCCCCCTCATTTCTGCATCTTGTGGGGAGATAGGACCCCCCTCTCCCTCTAGCTTAACTAACTCACTGCTCCTCTCCATTTCAAGAGCATTGCCGGTAGCCTGCCCTCCAGGTAATACGATTGATTGCCTGCTGGATTTTTTGTTGGCGCTCCAATGTAATCCCGCACACCATTACGAGCTTGGGGAAGTGGTCACTTTCCTCTTTACAATCCACTTTAATTTGCATTGTTAATGAGAAGAAGCGTGCCTGGATCAGTCCAATTTAGATGAACTTACACTCGTTACTCTTGAATAGTTGCCCGCTATATCCGCTTTCGTCCTGCCGTTTAACATGCAGAACTCATAACCAAGGAGATATTTGAACCATTTGTTTCCCCTTGAATTATGCGTGGTTTGATATTAAGTGTAGCTGGAGGTATATTCAAAGCTTTTTCAAGATCATCTGTATCAAAGTCCAGCCTATTGTCGTTGAAGTCCCCAAGATGATAATAGGAGAGCCAAGGGACATTTCACCCATCTCCAGAAAGTGGCTGATTGTTTTAATAATGTCTTCGGTATGTTTGGGGACCGGGCCTGGAGGGGGGAGGCTCATAAATATTAATGATAGTCGCCTCTAGATGTTTGCCCAATGAGTTCCCTGCTATGAACCTCATCACGATTTGGCCGGTAAGGATCGGGGTTGAAAGCAGTGGTCGAAGTGTACGAATAGAAGTAGTGGAACTATGTTCCCTGCTGGCCAAACCCCATCACCACACCCCTCCCACACACAATACAAACTCCCAAACACATGCACCTGCTGTTTGTGGGAACGTTCAGTGGAGAGCACTGAAAGTGCACGTTTCAACTACTTCCTATACTTTCATATTAAAATGAAACCAATCTGGAATGATTTCTTTTTACAATAAAAGTATAGGAGCTGTAAAACGTAATTTTAAAACGTAGAGGAGCACCGCTCCCAACCGCTCCCGCTCACTTCGACCACTGGTTGAAAGCCAGAAATGGAAATGTTCGAGGGAGAAAAGACCAAAGTTTTTTTTTCTGAAATAACCTTTGATCTTTTCTCCCCTGAACAGTTACGACTTGGCCCCTGCCTCCACTCACAGCCCCACCCACACCCTGAGCACCCTACCTACCTTGCCGCCGACTCGCTGTGTCCCTGAGACTTCTGTTCGCTTTAACTTCCCTGATCGGGATCTGGCGCCGCAGGGGCCGTTCCTTTAATTTTCTTTTTTTCGGGATTTGCTGCGGGAGACACCCCCGCAAACCCCAATCACAGTATAGTGAGCAAGGGTGCAGGGGACACCCCTGCAGCCCCTGCCACCGAATGGGGGATTTGGCCAAAACTTTTTGGCCATTCAGCAATTTCCGAAATTTGGCCAAATCTCCCATTCAGTCTTTCAATCTCAGTCTTTTTGGCCGATTGAAGGCAGTAGCCCTTAAATGCGTTGGTAACGGTATTACCTCAGCATTTAAGGGCTGGCCCAATCACAAGTTGGCCGCTAAATGGTCTGTTTTACCTCCCTTCTGGAGATGAAAATTCCATTTGGTGCCCTGTGTGTTCCAGGATGGAATAAGGGACTGTAAATGAGGGCCTCATAATGCTGTTGGGTTATAGCACTCCTGCTAACCATGACCAGTCCTTGCTAGGCTTACAATTTGTATTATTTTTCACCTCGGTATGCAGGTATGTAGGTTTGTTTTCTTATTACCTTCCCTTGTAACTGCTATTATCGTGTGCTCATCCTGCCTAAGTGAGTGTGAGAACTCAGTGGCATCTGAGTTCAACTGCATAGGAGTGGCAGCAACACACCCTAAAGATGCAAACTCTTTACTAATTTCATAGCCCATTTTTAAATACCCTTGTTGATACAACAGCTCCATTGATGATACTTATTCAGAATAGAACTGCACAATGGCAACAGCATGTGTACATCCTTTGGCTGTTCCACGATCTTAATATCGTCTGACGCAATCAGTGGGCATAACACAATTGTATGGAGTAAGTTCAAAATCACGTGCCAATTTACGGTGTTGTTTTGTATTTTCATTTATAAAGCACAAACCACGGCCCCGGAGGCATCTGGTCACGAAAAAGGCTGTAGAAAGAACCCCTCTCTGAATGCTACCTAAGCAAACAAAAATGTTTTCAAAGCCTTGCAGAAAAAAGATGATCAGATATCTTTTGCAACTGGCAGGGAAGGGAATTCCACAACTTCAAAGCAAGGACTGAAAAAGACCAGCCACCGACTCAGGCTCTATAAAACCTAGGAATAACCATCAAACTTTGAGAACATGAACACAGAGCTCTAGAAGGTATCTAGTGAATAAGCTTGAGTACAAGAAAAGATAGGCCAGAATGTCGAACTGCACGGTGCACAATGCATTATTCAATCCGCCTTTTAATAGGAAGCCAATGAAGCTGGCAGATCAATGGAAGAGTATGTGTGAGCCTCGGGGCATTAATGGCTAGACGAGCAGCTGACATTTGCAGGACTTGAAGACAGTGGCTCAGGAAGCCTGGTTGAGCGAGGTAAATACCATTACAGTAGTCAAGGGATCCCATAATGGAGGCCGTGACTACTGTAGAACGCAGGTGCAGAGGCAAGATATTATTCAAGAGTTTAGGTTTAAGAAAGCCAGAATTGCATACTGATGCATGTGCTTGTCTTGAGCCCGTAGATAACATTTTCACACCAAGACTCTTGACTGAGACACTTGGGGTTGTAAAAGGGCCAAGAAACTCTGGCCAGAAATCAGTGTTTCACAATTGGCCTCAGCCTGGTGGACCCACCACCAAGACGTCAGTCTTCACTCCATTTAGTTTAAACCAATTTTCCGACATCCAGTCACCAATGGATGCCAAATAGGCTCTTAGCCTATCCGGGGGATCAGAAGTAGGGTAATTAAGTCAGAAAATCAATTGTGTATCATCCGCGTAGGTATATACATACCCTTGGGACATGATAAGATCTTCCAATGAACGTACATAGATAATAAAGAGAAGAGGGGAAAGGGCAGAACCCTGAGGGACATCACATGCGATAGGTACTGGTGCCGATTGGAATGGCAAAAGTGACACTTTGGAATCGCTCTGATAAAAAATAAGGGAAACAAGCAAGAGTTGAGCCCAAATTACCGGCCGATTTCAAACGCCTAAGAAGAACATGGTGGTCGATTGTATCGAAAGCTGCAGTGAGGTGAAGGAGAATTAACACCTCTTTGTGATCCTGGAGCATAGCTATATCATCCAGCACAGATATAATCACCAACTCTGTACCTCTATGGAGTCTGAAACCTGCTTCTAAGGGGTGAAGAAGTTTTGATTCCAGATAAGATGTGAGAGTTGAGGGGTAGAAATAGTTTCCATAAGCTTAATTAGCATGGGGAGAAGTGAAATAGGCCAGTAATTAGGTGGTATACTGATTGGGTGAGCAAATTGCACGTTGGATTTTGAAGGCTTTCACTAGGACGCTACTTTCAACTTTGTTTGTTTGTGGGTCCTAAATCTTGTACTAATCTAAATCCATTGCTAGATGTAATGCCCACAATCACATCCGTCCTGAGATTTTCAGCAACGCGTGGATCAGATTTGCTTCCACTGGTTCCCACTAGTGCTTCCGATCTGGTTGAATTTTGGTTGAACTCTTCTTGTTCCACAAACAAAAGGTCTATCCCTTCAAGCACAGAAGAGTTATTTAATCGACTTATTGAAGCTTTCTTCAATGTAGCCTTGGTGCTTGTCTTGGAGTTAACAAGAAAATTCACAATATCAGGGAATTCTGTTGCATCTCCTGCCCCTTCATTGGCAGTCCTCTGATTTTCTCCATCCTCCCCCTGCCTCTTATTAAGCTTTCTCCCTTTTTGTGGTATTTTACGTGCCTGCTGCCAACATCAAGTTTGAGCCACATCTTTGCATCTATCAGAACTTGCAGGGCATGATATGATGTGATATGATAGGTTATTTATAACACGCTTAATACCCAGAGGTTTCTAAGCGTGGACGGGGACTGAACCTGTGTTGCTGCGTGTCATCTTGCTTCCAAGGCGAGCACCTTGCCGCTGAGCTATCCACCTGGGACATGAAAAGAGATGATTTGAGTTTGGAGCTTTTTTCCCTTTGAGCCTTATTTTGTTTGCTCTTGTTCGCTGTAGTCCTCTTGCCCTTTTTAGAGTTTAAAGTGAGGCCTTGCTTAGGCACGTCAACAATGGAACAACCCAATTCCCGTATGTATGCTTTCCCGCTGGGTGCTTCCGTGAGACCCCTTTGGATGCCCTTTGGCTTTTGTATATCTTATGGACACAGACTTTCACTGGGCAGATCCTTCATAAATTCTGCCTCTGTTCTAATTAAGTTTGATATGTCACAAGCTACGTTTGTTCGTACAGGTTTAATGCCTATCTGTGTGCTGTGTGCTCACCACCTGTAACATTTGTGTATGCTCCATGAGTACTTTATAGGATCTTTCACTCTGTTTTACTAGCGAGGTTAGTAGATAGTCAACTGTTTGGAGTTTAAGAGTCGATGAAAAGGAGTTATGGAAAAAGGGCTTTCTCCTGGAGTTATGGAAAAAGGGCTTTCTCCTTGTATACGATGGTTCTGCGTGGCTAACTCTCAACGCAATGGGAGACAAATCCCCTCTTCCTCCATGTGCAGACTTTTTCACTGTGCTAGTTCCCTATTTGACCCCCAAATAAACTACCTTCAGGATCTAAAATGTAGTCGCTATTGCTCTCCATGATGGTGGAAATTCTGGTGTAAGGAGCAAGCTTTTGGCCAACATCTCTACCGTGTCCATATGGATTATAAGATTTGTTTTCATCAGCGCACTTCATTCTGTGTTAGATGATCTCTTAGTTTGCTCGGTAACGTGGCTTCTCAATTAGCACAATCAACACATCGGCAGGAGTTTGAGAGTGAACATGTGCTACCTCATCAAGTCCTACCTTTATTGCAGTGATGATAGACTCTGTTAGTTTGGGGCCGAGTCACGCAATGGAAGGGCTTAGATGCTTTCTTATGCTAGAACTCTACGATACAACGTTGCAGTTTGGGAAGTAAGTCGTGATTTTGAGAGATTTTATTTGATCCCTATCTCACACTTCTTCCATTGGCAAAACTGATTCTCTCCGTTTTTATTATTTGGCAAGCCATAAGTGTCAGTTAGTATAATTTCCACAGGGCAGCCAACACAGGTTTACTCACCAAGGCGTATGCTGCTTTCTGGGCTTCCCCCAGCTCCTCCAACTCCTTGCATGTTTCTTCCTGCATTGGTGCCCCCATGCTAAAGGCCTCCTGGCCTCCGGGAGACGGCTTGACAGCGACGTGCTTTGGATTTGTCGCGTGCATCGCTGAAGCACCGCTTCAGCATCTTGTGGTGCTTTATACTGCACTGAGTAACCGTTCAAAGGGCACAGCCCGCCACGCAGTTGCTGCTCAATCTACATGGTACTGGTATTTTCCCCCAAAAGAAGCTGTCAAGAAGGGAGAATCCAGGTAAACAAAACAAGCAGTGTTCCAGCGTCCTGGTGCTTTCTACTGCACAGAGTAACATTTCAAAGGGCACAGCCCGCCCCGCAGTTGCCGCTCAATATAGATGGTACTGGTAGTTTTCTCCAATGTGAAGCTGCCAAGGAGGGAGAATCCAGGTAAACAAAACAAAAGCAGTGTTCCAGCGTCCTGGTGCTTTCTACTGCACAGAGTAACATTTCAAAGGGCACAGCCCGCCCCGCAGTTGCCGCTCAATATAGATGGTACTGGTAGTTTTCTCCAATGTGAAGCTGCCAAGGAGAGAGAATCCAGGTAAACAAAACAAAAGCGGTGTTCCAGCGTCCTGATGCTTTCTACTGCACAGAGTAACATTTCAAAGGGCACAGCCCACCCCGCAGTTGCCGCTCAATATAAATGGTACTGGTAGTTTTCTCCAATGTGAAGCTGCCAAGGAGGGAAAATCCAGGTAAACAAAACAAGCTATACCAACAAAAAATTGTTGTGTGGGCTAACACAATGATTCTATACAATTTAGTGCCCGACAGCCCTACAGATAAGGGGTGTATTGGTCACTTTTACTCCATAAAAAAGGCAAATACTCCCAAAAAATAAAAATATGAAATACAAATACCCGCAACAAAAAATAGGATACAGACACGTAGGACCTTGTGCTCCTTTTTTCAGCCACACAGCTCCATGGATATGTTTGGGCCAGTAGTGCACGTATTACCACAGGAAGAAACTACTATTATTACTGCCTGATTGGAAGAAGTAAACATGTATCTTTTTAATGTGTATGAACAGCTAAGTGCAAAGGAATAATTATTACATAAACATTTCCATTTTCGAGTTAAAACATGTTTACTTGCTTACAAAATTCTCCCTTTGGGAATTGGAATTACATTATTACTCCCTAAAAAAATCATTTTACCCCCAACTTATCCCACTTCAAAATCTTATCTGGAGCACTAATGCCAAGTATTTAGGAGAAGATATTACAAGCTCAATAGTTGTGGCGTGCATAGAGGAAAGTATGAATTTAAAAAGGGCATGTGTACGCTATGCATGCAAAGAATACAGTGAGCCAGACCAGTGTATGTGCCAGAAGTGGGCTGCAGTGTATTTAGCCATACACATTTGTGGCTAGCATAATGAATTATTCTAGCTGTGTGCTAAGGTACTAAGGCATAGATAGCAGGATCCAACTAGATTTACTGATACAGATGCATACAGTGAGTAGATTCAGACAAGGCATGTGCCAGGAATGCACGAGAAACTTAAAGCGTAGATTACGGTGGTGTCACAATGGAGAGGGCAGAGGCCCAAGGCCAACAGGCTAACAGGAGACACCCTTTGCCACTGCCTTTGGCCTGGCTGCCCGGGCAGTGGATGCCCTAAGAGCAGTGCTTAACAGATGTAGAGTGAGTGGAGAAAGGGAACCATCAGAAACGAACAAAGGACTTACGCCCCAAGCACAGTGTCCTCTTGGAGCAGTCCAGGTTGAATTAGGTAGTAATGTTAATAACTTTGTTGAAAATCCAGATAAGCTTATGAAAAAACTGAAAACACATCATTGGTGTCAGCAGTTGCAAAGTTTGTATGATTATAAATTGTATTCAGAAAGTGTAAAGTTTTGGAGGCCTCCTGATCTATTTCCAAATTATTTGACTCGCTATCCTAACAACCATTACTGGTATTTATTCGGCACTTTAGAGAGATTGGGGCCCATCCATGGCCTGGAGATTAAAGGCACCATCACAAGTTGGGCAGTAGCCCTTAAATGCGGTGGTAACAGTGTTACCGCCGCTTTTAAGGGTCCAACCAATCTCAAGTCCAGCTCAAAGCTGGGGGTAAACACGCTGGAAAAATGACAATTTCTGGTGCAATTACCTCCGGCTGTATTACCGTGCAGTAATTACACCGGAAAGGGGAAATGGGGAGTAACAGTTAGCGCTCAACTCATGATCCGGCAGTAATATCGCCGGACGGGTGGGCGCTAACGCAAATAAAGTTGGGCGGTAGCCCAGCTGGGATAAAAAGTTCAACATGAACTTCATTGGTTCATGTTGAAGACTTACAGTTCATGGGTAAATAGGCCCCCAGATTATCCCGCCAACTGCCAAACTTCCAAACATAACAGCTTTCACTACATTCCATTCCTCAGCCATTTCAACATGGAATGGTTACTCATGTTCAACTATATACAATGTGCACTGTGGTGCAACCTAGGAAATAATAAGCATAAACAAAATAACACACCTCCCTCTTACACTCCTGTGAGAATGTCCATTGCTATAAGTGCATTGTAGCATTGTCATCAACACTATTCTGATTCTCTGTGGTCCCTTAAACCTACTTTGCCCCTTTGGCACAAACCCCTTATTTTTAACTCATATTGTTTTCTCTTCCAATACATCACTCTTCCTAACATTCCTGAGCATGTCATACCTCTCCTTCATCCACTCAGTCTTACTCCTTACATTCTCACTCAACTTCTGTTCATCCCTGTACATAAAACACACTCTGCCTATCCAGCAGTGTGTGCTTTTCTTCACCTCAACACTTCAACTGGGACTAGACAAGTGATAGCATGTGGCTTTAATCTGTATATGCAAACTCTGCTCTCAACCATATTCTCCCAACCACGACCTGCCTCTAGAGACATCCTAATACCTTGTATGAGGGTGTGGTTAAATCTTTCAACTGCCCCATTGATCTCCGGGTGATACAATGAAGCTTTGTGATATGCCACTCTAATGTCTTCTAAAAAAGGCCTCCATAATCCGTGAAGTTAGCTGTAACCCATTATGCATCTGAATTTCTCTTCCCCCTGCAACACCGTATCTAAGAATTTTACTGCAGCACGTGAATCTGCTTCTAGTACAACTCCCACACCTACCTATTTGGAGTAACGATCCATTAGCACAAATAGATATTTCTTTCTGCCTCACTCACCAACAACAGGGCCCAGTATGTCAGCCAGCACTATAAATTCCCAGGGAATGCTTGGCAGTTCTAGTGGTCTAAGTGGCTGTCTATAATGGTTGAGCAACTTATCCACCTCTCCACACACGCTGAAACCTTTTATTAATTCTTCCACTGACACATCTAGAACCAGTCGACAATAGTCACCTCTCAATCTCCCTTTGGTCTTAGTCATTCCAAGATGACCCTCATGACTCGCCTTTAACAATTTGCATTGCACACCCAGGAGGGGCACTATCGACCCAGCCCTGCATAAGAGCTCACCTCTAAACTCTGTTGATCCTTAAACTTATGATATGCACTCAACGTATCAGAACCAGACCAACCACTCCAATTTTCCTTCACATATTCAATGGCACAGGTACGTTCTGTGTCCTCCTTCATAGCTATTGATCAATCTTGCTCACTATCAGTACCTTCCATGCTAGGAATACCTGATCCATATCTTCATCCCCTTCTTCTATTACTCCTATTTGGCACTGTTGCCAACTCATGGATAGGAAATCTGCCAATACATTTTCCTTACTGGAACATGTTCCATTAGAAACTCTTGCCCTTGCATCGATGTGACAGATCTCATTATCCTGTGAGAAACACCATCAAGTCCTTTGTTCATAAACACACCCACCAAGGGCTTATGGTCGGTGTGCACAGTTAACTTCCTTATCCAAAGTAATGCCTTTAACTGCCCACACCACACTAAGGGCTTCCCTTTCAATGACAGAGTATTGTAGCTCTGCTCCTCTCAACACCCACGATGCAAAGCCTACAACCCTCTCAATACCACCCTTCTTCTGTATGAGCACTGCTCCCAAATCCGAGTCGCTGGCAAAAGTCATGACTGAAGTTGTGCCACATATCAAAATTGGCCAAGTCAGGTGCACATGCAATGTCATCCTCAAACTCCTGCTGACAATCATCAGCAACCCCAGTTATATACCTCTACCTTTTACCACAATTCCCTGCTGTTCTTACACCTATCCACGAAATATCAGACACACTTTCAGTAGTACTCAACTAAGACTAAAAATGACATGACCTCCTGCGTGTTCTAAGGAGGTTTCAAATCCGTGCTGTCCACTACCATCAGCTTTCTTCTTGGCTCCACACCCTTTTCACTCAACTTATGTCGTAGGTAAGCTATTGATCCCACTCTGAATCGACACTTTGCCTGAGACGACACCGCCAAAACCCTGGCAAGCCTCTGATCATGCTCAGCACAGTTACTCCCAGTAATCAAAATGGCATCCTGGAAGTATCCAACATCTTTAATGTCCTTCAATAGACTGCGCATTACCCTCTGAAATAATGCAGCTGCAGAAACGAGCCCAAAAGGCATGATTTTAAATATATATGTACCATAGCGGGTAGCAAATGTGGTAAGATCTTTAGATTCAGGATGGAGCCTCACCTGGCGGTACGCTGAGACTAAGTCCAGGGTAATCAAATCCTTGACGCCCCTGACCATGCTAACCAACTCTGCGATATTTGGAAGAGTAAACCTGTCCTCAACCACCTCCTGGATTAATCCCCTCAGATCAACCAACAATCGGACTTGACCATTCACTTTTCACACACCACTATGGGTAACACACATTTAATTTCCTCCACAGCCTCAATGATAACCTAAAGCTCAAGCTTTCTTATTTCAAAAGGTGACATTTCCCTCATGCACATCGGCATGGTCCTCACCTTGGCCAACACAGCCCCGGAACTGTCCTTCAGTCGTGTACAATGATGAAACCCTCTCAAGCATCCCCTGGGTCTCCTTAAACAAATTCCTGCAACCTACTCCGAGACACCAACCTCTTCTCTACCCACAACTGCCACTAGTCCTGGAACACTGGGATCTATTGTGATGCCCATTTTTCTCTGTTTATACCAGCCTAACAGGCTCCCTCCTTTCCTGGATACGTACACATCCGCAATGGTCCCTTTGACTTTGCATTCAAACTATTTATTATTGTATTTATTTATTTGTAATGTGCTGCATCAGGGCTCAACATATACACACAACAACATAGCAAAAGAGACGAGACAAAAAAGGCGACTGTTGGTCGAAGGGCCAAAAGATTACTCGAATAAGTGAATCTTCCATGATCTCTTAGTGGGGAGATATATTACCTGTCGCAGATCCAAAGGGAGTGAGTTCCATGCAAGTGCTGCTTGAGCAGAGAAGGAACGGATGTTCCCACTCGCCCGTTTGATACGCGAGCACACCAGGCGGAAGATGTTACTGGCGTTTCAGGCTCTTTTGGGTTCGCATTGCACCAGGCATTCTTTCACGTAGGAGGGGGCTGTGCCGTAGAGTCACTTATGGATAAGAGTGTTTAATTACACGCTCTCCCCTAGGGAAGCTTTTAACATTCCTTAGAGCTTCACATTGTAGTATTTTAAGTTTTTGGATGCTGGATTTGCTAGCTCCGCACAGAAGAAAGTAGCAATAATCAATTCTAGGCATGGTTAATGCTCTCACCAAAAGTTTTCAAATTTTAGCTTGAGACATAAGGTTTGCTGTGTCTGAGCAATCTGAGGTGATATTTGGCGAGCTTTTTGCTGTTTTCGGCGTGGAGCTCTATGCTCAAAGAGGCTTGAAAGTGCATGCTCGGTGTTTTCGCCTATTCTGCTACTGCGACCCTGTTGTTATCTCTGTTGAAGTGCGAGTATCTTGGGTCTAGTTTAGATCTTGTCTGTGCAAATCTAAAGATCAGCAGCTGGGTTTTTGATCCATTCAAACACATCCAATCGGACGACAAACTAGGCTTGGAATACCCCCAGTATGTCAATGTGTGCCCCTCCATGGGCATTCGCTTTCACGGGGGGGGGGGGTTGGGGTTAGTTTGCAACCTTTACATTTCTCAAAGCAGACGCTGCTATCGATAATGGTATGATCAGAGCCTGAATCCTGGAGCATTGGCACACAAACCCCATCCAATGGATGTGGCTCCTCTCCCCTTTTAGGTCTAGACCCCACCTAACTGACCTACCAGCTCACTCCTTCCACAACTTCTGCTAGTGGCTCCCCACCAACTTCACCTTCTCGCTGAATGTTGATTTCCCTGGCACTACCCTCAGAAATTTTTTCGCAGCAACACGCAAAGTGGCACTTTTGTTCCACACTTGTGACTGTCTGCCTTAATACCAGGACATGCCCCAGAGCTGGCAAAGTGGAACATGCTCCCACACCTGAAGCATCATTTTACACCCACTCCCTTTGTCCTTTCTCCTTCGGATGTACCACACACTGTGATAATTCACCCTTCTGCATTCCCGTTTGTTTCTTAGACCCAGGATTTTTTGTTTCCTCATATACCCCCACAGGACCACATTCTGTGTCCAATCCTTGCACCTCTTTTTTCCTTCACACAAGCTGCATGTGTTCCATCTTCTTCGCTATGTCAAGAACATCATCTAAGCGCGGGTCTTCTTTTGTGCAGATCTCTTTCGGATCTTGCTCTCCCAGACCGTCAGCATGACCTGGTCTCTAAGCCCTTTCATTATATGTTTGGCCAAAGTTGCACCTATTCACCAGTTCTCTTAGTCGCATAGTAAAATCTTCGACTATCTCGCCCTCCCCTTGGTCCCAGATCCCAAAGTAGTACCTTTCAAGGATAATGCTAGACTTCTTTTCGAAGTGTAAGTTCATCTTCCGGAGAATGACCTCATATGCATTGAGGGACTCACCTTCAGCAGATTCCTGTCCTCACCACCAGCAGAATTGTGTGCAGAAACTCAGGGAGACTCTTCCAAATGCTCCTGCCTTCAAATCCCAGACTGTGCTTGAGAAGACCACAGCGTCTCACCAAGCAGTATCAAGCTCTCTGTATTTCCAGGATGTGGTCTGCCCTAATACCTGCCATGTCTTCACACCTGACAGTGGTTTCCCCTGGGTTGGGAAGAGGTTGGGGAGGTAGGCTGCTCATGTTATGTGTAAGAGCATGGGAATCTAACTATTGAAAAGCGTTGGTGTTTACTAGTCTCACAGGACATTATTAGAATTTTCCTTAACCAACAGAGAATTAGCTGATCTGTGTGCCAGCTCTATGTATCAACGTTTCAGTTTCACCAGCAACCACTGTTATCTGGGCACGCAACACATTTCCTATAGTGGGCCTTCCGGTGCCTCAATATTGTCTGACACCTCACTGAGTCGGACCTGCCAGTGTCAGCCTCGCCAGCATACTGTTGCCTCAGGAACGGGTGACGCCTCACCATGCACCCAAAGGAGAACGGTGCTTTTCTCACCCCAGTTATCTCGTTCCAGTAGGGACTTGAAGACAGCTCCCTGACCGTTGTCCACATTGTAGGTCCTGATGCAACGGGATCCCCTCACTCTTGGGCACCCATGCCCACATCTCTCTGCCAGAGGATCCCTGTGGTATTTGTCAGAACCTTCGAGTTCCACTTCGGTGAGCTTATCAGAGTGGACCGGGCACTCCTCATACAGCACTCCGCTGTGCCTGGGTCGATTCGGTCCATCGCATGCGTTCACCTCCGAACTCTGGCTGGACACGGCACTGCAACAAACAGCGCTGAAAAACCCAGTAACCACCTGCCCTGCCAGCCGACACCGCAATGGTTGAGAAAGAAATATCCTGATCAGCCTCACAAAGCAGCCGCAGTGTTGTGCATCCTGGAGCCGCAGCTTCCAACTCATCGCCAATTTTAGAAAGGGATATCCACACAAGTTAGGGGATTACCAACGTTATTGGTTCATGTTGAAGACCACAGATCAAGGACGTCATTTCACCAAAATGCCAGGGGTATTGGAAGTGACATCACACGACCCTTTACCTATGATGGCATCACTGGGAGTGATGTTATCTGATCCCACCCAGAAGTGACATCACGGCAAGCGATGGAACACGCCTTTTACCCCTTGACAACACAGGAAGTGGCATCATCACATAGCCTTGTATCTAAGTACACTGAAAAATATGGTTACTGTACCACACAAGAATGGATCATCAAATGTATGGTTAATATCAGTGTGTCTAGGCCCATATTACCAAATTACTGTGAATGCAAGCAGACGTCCAAGGCCAAACGATAATGATGTGTTATTATATAGCACTTATGCTTAAGCACGTCATATAGAACAAATAGGTTTCGGACAAAATGACTGCACCGAAAGTTCCGACCTATACAAAAAGTCTGAAAATGCATACCACCAAAGGTTCGAACAGCAAAAGTTTGCCTTTGGTGGTAGGCATTTTAGGTAGGTAAAACATTTTTTTTTTAAAAGACTGTGGGTGTGCCCCCTGCAACACCCGCTCACCATACTATATGGTGAGCGGGTGTTGCAGGGGACACCCCTGCAGCTCACTGACAAAAAGTTACACAAAAGAAAAGAAAACAGAAAAGGACCCTCTGGCGCCGGTTCCCGATCACGGAAGTGAAAGGGAACCAGTGTCACAGTGACACAGTGCTCAGAAAGAAAGGTAAGTAGGGGTGTGGGGGTGTGTTGGGGGTTTGAGTGGGGGTATCTTGGGGGTGTGGGTGTGTGTTTGTATGGATGTGGTGTTTTTTTAATGGATGTCCGATGGGAAATGTACAAACAATTTTGTAGTGCGTACATTTCCCAGGCAGACTTTTTATATGCAGTGATTTCCGTCACAGGAAAATCACATGGATTCAACATATATACATGCAATATCACCCAACCTGTGTTGGTACTCATTTATCAACCTCAGCAGGAATAAAGGCTGAGTTGACCTTGCTGGGAGTCGTTCCTGCAGATCACACACACATTGCAGCAGCAAGCACTCTACCCACTGAGCTATCTTACCGGCTATAGCTACCAGAAAACCAGCCACTCCAGAAACAAAGAGCCACATGCTGCTGGCCACAGCCCAAGAGCCTCAATTTAAAAAAAAGAAAAAAAAATGTTTCATCATGGGAGACTTCAGGGGTCGCATTTGTGACCCCTGGTGACCCCAAATGACGTCCCTTGCCCAGATGATCCATCCTGCTGCTCACCCTCTTTCTTCCTCCAACTGCCCAACTTCCAAACATAATAGCTTTCACTACATTCCCAAACTCAGTCATTCCAACATGGAATGGTTACCCATGTTTAACTATATGCAATGTGCACTGTGGTGAAACCTAAGAAATAATAAGCATATTTATTCATTTTATTCATTTATTTATTTATTTGGTTTTTATAATGCGCCTTTATAATGCGCCTATACACAATGTGTTTCAAGGTGCAACAAGACGGGTGGGGGCAGGGATGACAAAACAAAATGGCCCTACTAGGTCTTGTGGTGACATTCGGTTGGGGAAGTGCAGTAACAGAAGTGCAGGGGAGAGGGGAGGGGGGAAGTGCCGGATGGTTGAAGGGAGTGCCAGGGGAAGCCAGGTGGACTGAGTCTGGGGAGAAGAGAGTTCAGGGCAGGAGGTCCACGTATTTAGTGCCAGGAACAGGGCTGAAGAGGGTGTGTGGGGCCAGCCAGGCGAGTGCAAGGGGAGGGAGCCCAGAAGGGCAAGTGCCGGTGGGTGGGGGGGTCAGAGGAGACCAAGTGCAGGGTAGACTCGTTGGGGAGGGCCAGGTGCCCTGTAAGAATCTGAAGCAACCAGGCATCCAGTCAAGAGGCAGAGGGTGAGCATTAGCAGGGGGAGTGGGAGAGGGAAGAAGGAAGAGAAAAGGAGGGTCTTGAGACGCTTCCAGAACTTAAGGAGATCCGGCTCAAGTCTGAGACGAGCAGGGAGGCCATTCTAGAGGGAGGCACCTGTGGAGGAGAGATATCTACCCCCCACTCTCTGCTTAGAGAAGCGTCTGATCTGCAGAGAGTTGGAGCTAGAAGACAGAATGGAAGGGGTCTAGCAGGGAGATATTTAGGGAGAGAGAGTTGGATGTAGCAGGGTTCTAGGCCCCAGAAAGCCTTGTGAATGATACATAAACAACATAACACACTGTGGTAACCAACAAGACATCTACATAATGCAGAGGTCTATTGTATCGAATGAGCCCAAGGTGCAGAGATGTTTGGTACCAATGAGGCACCTGTAGGATGCTGAGGTCTGCAGTACCCAATGACAAACCACCAGGATGCTGAGGTCTGCGGTATCCAATGAAACACCTGAAGGATGCTTAGTAAATTGATACCAAATCTGAAAGCTACTGGATGCTGATACATATTTTGCACAGAGACAACTGCAGTGTGCCAAGTGCTCTGCTAGCCAACGAGGCACCTGTGGGTTATTGAGAACTGTTATGACCAATAAGACAGCTGCATGATGGTGACATCTGGGGTTACCCAATGAGAAATATGGTGTCCAGCCAAAGGATCGAAAAAAAGGATCGAATGCCCTTTTTTCTAAACCAAAAGGACCGAAAAAAAGGGTTGAATGCTTTTTTATTTATTTATTCATATATTTTTAAAAAGAAAACAGGGGGTTAGGGGGGAACCCCCCCATAAAAAAAAAATCGACCCTTTTGTTTTAGATCCTATCACCTATAACCCAGAAATATGCATACAGTTCAGATCAGTATCCAGCATTGAGACTGCTGCATACTGACATCTGTGCCAACCAATGGGAAACCTGCAGGATGCTGAGATCTGTTATATCCAATGAGACAACAGCCCGATGCTGTGTTCTATGATACCCTATGAGGCCTGTATAATGCTGACGTTTCTGCTACTCAATAAGACACCTGCAGGATGTCAAAGTCTGTGGTACCCAATGAGTTACGTGCAGTATGTTGAGGTCTGTCAAACTCAAATAAACCCCTGCTGGAAGCTTAATTTAGAGGTACAAACAAAGTTACTTGCAGGATGTTGGGGCTGCAATACCAAATTGGACACCTTGTGGATGCTAAAATATCTGCTATCCAATTAAAAACCTACATGATGTTGAGGTGTATGGTACCAAATGAGATAGCTGCAGGATGCCAAGGTCTGTGGTACCCAATGAGTTAGGTGCAGTATGTTGAGGTCTGTCATACTCAAATAGACCCCTGTTGGAAGCCTATGTGACACATGCAGGATGCTTGGGTCTGCGTTACCAACTTGGACACCTACTGGATGTTGAGGTCTGTGCTACTCAATGAAACACCCACACGTTGTTGAGGTTAATGGCACAAATGAGACAGCTGTAGGAAGCTGAGGTCTATTGTATTCTATGAGATACCTGTGGATGATGACGCATGTGGAACTCAATGAGACATCAGCATGATGGCGACATCAGGAAGTTGCTGAGCAACACAGCCTCTCTGTTTTTTTTCTGGAAACACCACATCAGACATGGTTTTGTCTTGGAGAGACCAGCACCTTGCCGACACACGCTCATGAAGAAGTGTGATCGGTTAAAATATGAAACACGTGGAGATTAGTGCACATTTTGAAAATGAAAGACTGTGATCTCACCAAATTTTTTTTTAGCAAAGGAGAAGCCTGTAGTGTGCTGAAGCCCAATGAGACAACTCCAGATGTCAAGGTTTGCTAGAGCAAATTAGATATCTCCCAGATGCAGAGGTTTGCGGTGTATAGGGGTGGCCGGGGCTCTCTAGCAGTCACCCCAATTATCAGTAGAGAACACTTGGGCCCATCAAAGACTTCCCCTCACAAGAATGGAAGACTCGGCCATTGGGAAAAGTTACTGGCCCTCATTACAAGGCAGGCGGTGGACCATGGTGCTATTAGCACCATGGTCCATGCCGGATTCCGCCATGGTGGATGGTGGAATTACCGCCCCATTCAAGGTGAGTGGGGCGGTAATTCCCCATTCACCATTTGCCCTTCCCCATTCCCATTTGTGCCCCATAGGGCATAATGGGGATGGGGAAGGCGCTAATTACGGCACCGTAAATTACGGTGCCGTAATTAGCACCAAGGTCGCTTAGCGCCTTGGACTTTAACGCCTGCAAAAAGCAGGCGTTAAAGTGTGAATCAGGCATTAAGGGTTTAACGGCGCCGACGCTCTTTACGGCGCCGTTAGCCCCTTAACGCCTGACTTGTAATGAGGGCCACTGTCTTGGATATTATTAGCAAACAAAATGACAGGGATCACACCAAAAAAACAATTATCCTCTGGAGCATTCGTCTAATAAGCATATGTCACATGGTTTTATCCCGGTATGATGTCCCAGAAACCTATCGCACATTTACATTGGTCAGTTTGGATAAGCCACATATGGGAACTATATGGCTTAGTTCTCCTATTGGATAGCCATATCTATTGGCCCCTTCTAGCACCACCCCTACTAATATCAATCTAAATGTTGGAGGGTCGCAGAGAGACCATTAGCCCTTGCAACTAATTATAACCCTCTGTTTACATCCTTCATTTTCCCCAACATCTTTTTCGCCGTTATTCTGGAAACATAAAGGTGCTTCCATGATGGGCATGGGCCAAGCTTTGTTCTCTACCCATTTGAGCAGTTTGGCACTTGCTTCACATTTCTTGAATCACGTGCCATTTTGTTGCTGTACTACTTCCACTGGAAGTTTTAGAAGAACATGTGCCTTGCTCCCAAAAACTTCTTTCCATCTGCTGTTTTATATACTTGTCCATACATCAACATCTGCAGTCTTTCCCATCATCCTAGCTTTCCTCCTATTTCTATAGGTCCTGTCTTGGGAAATTATAACTCATTCTGTGTCACTGTCTGTACTTCCCCTTTATGCGGACCCTCAGTGATATATTGTATGCTTTTATCTGTATTCCAGTAATGGTCCAACATTTCTTTAGTCTATATGTAGTTGTCTTTGCACAGGAATGTCTTCTTGGACATCCATCTCAGTGGGGCACACTTCCCTTGAAATCGTCCTCTTGTGGTGCAGAGCGATAAATGCACGAGGCATTGTGCTCTTGCCACTGGAATTTCAGTTGCCACAAATGTTCTGGATGCACTAATGTACAGGGGATCAGAGAGCAGATACAACAGCTCTCTTTTGTCATTTGTTTCCGCACATTTGCCATGTCGCTATACCACATGTTGTGTGACACACAGTCCGAATCTGCTATATTGGAATTTACCTGGTTAAAATGTACTTCTGCACAGCGCCTAACTCTCTTTACTTCTTTCACAGTGCTTATTGCCTGCCTAGATATGGCTTCCGTAACAGCATGGATCGGGGTTACATTAGTGACGGTCAAAGCTTGTGCTTGGACAAACACCTTCGCAGAACAAGAAGTGTAAAGAGGAAGAGACAGCAGAAGACACAAAACATCATCACGATATTATGAATTACTTTTCCATGTTCTTATTCTTGGGTGCTTCTTAGTGTTGATCCAAGGGTTCGTGCAACTCTGAAAAGCCTGAGAAATGTGTTATTATCGTGTTAGTGTATATTAGATTAAGCTCTACGTCTATAGTATTGGGTGAGTGCTGTGAAGAACAATTGCTCCCACACTATACAGATTCTCGAAGCACGAAGCAGGATTATGATAGATGGATTTCCATAGGTCAATTGTGGGTATGTCTGAGCTACATGAAGCAGAAAGGCATAAAAAACAGTCGTGGAGGAATCATTTGTTCAATTTCTGTCCATATCACAAAGCGGAAAAAGCATTTGAAGAGGAAGTCTCAAGGTTCATCCACACTCCCGCCACCCCTTTCGTAGTACAAGGTACTTTCACGCCAAAGTATGTGACATATGGAGAACAAATAAACCAGCAAAGAACAGAGGCAGGGCTCTGCCCAGTGCCTATTAGAGTAACAGTACCTATTGAAGTACTGACACCTAAGAAAACATTGGCAGTAAGGTACCCATTGAGAAAACCATATCTACAGTCGTGACAAAATGACGGTTGTCAGAATGGAATACCTGAAGAAACCACGAAGATAATAAAGGAAAATGAATGGTGACGTTATACAAAGCTGAATCGACACCCAGATAAAAAGATAACCATACCAGAGAGGCAGACGATTTACGAAGAACAAAGAAGTACTAAGGATAAGTGATATCTTGGGACCAAGATGTAGAAACGTATGCCATATACACGATGAAGATATTCAGTTAGTTAAAACTTGTACAGATGCAAGAAACCGCAAGAAGCAAAGGAATCATGATGCTTGCATATGCTTAGTAGTAAAATAGATTGCAGCAAGCGCCAACTATACATACATATATACCTCAAAAGCACTTTGTCCATAATTATGATTCCACTATGCACATAAGCAGAAATGAACAAAGGTTACTTAAGGACTTGAGCGAAGAGTATTGCAGCAAACAAATTGTGAATTAAGATGAAGCGAAAAACTCAGCTAAAAGGTAATCATGTCAAGGTCATGTCTGGTTGGAAAGGGCCAACAGTGAATACAATTAAAGAGAAAAGAACAGAGTATCCTGTTCAGAAAGGTCAAGATAAGCCACAGATGGGAGAAGACTAGCAGAATTGAATCAAATACACGAAAATACATGAAAAATAGGTCGATTTCACGGGTCACAGTAACGTGACAAGGCAGGCATGAAGAATAAGACTTTCACACCTATGCATGGATATCTGCCATACCCATACTCCTAAATAATTCTCAGTCTAAGAAGCAGACTCGAGGCCAAGCTAGAAGGCTGTAATTGACACATGACCACTGAGGTGATGATTGATTGTAACATAATTAGGGGAAGCTGGGGTGCAGATGGGCTTCTCTGCACCTGGTTGTTCTTTCTGCATGCTGCTAGACGCGAGTGGAAAAGTATGAGTGGGGTTGATGCCAGCCCAATCATAGTGGACCATGTAATCTAGGGTCTTATAGAGAGTAGAGCCAATGCGACGTCATACTTTTAGTGATGTTCATAGTGGCCATGTTGAAGGAAGGGCTTAGTTGCCCCACCTGACATTGAGTATCCAATCCCCTCTCCCCGTTACCACATACAGATATATTACCTATGATAAAGTTACCTTCCTATAACCAATGACGTTGCATGATAGGTTTTTTAGGATTGCACGTCATTGATGATGAGTTTTCACCATAAATTCTGTGTTTTTTCTAAAATTGGGTGCAGTTGGAAGAGAGAGCGAGAAGATCAAGTGGTTGCTGATGTTCGTGTACTCCCCGTTTTTTGTACTTGTCATTAAACGGACTCCCTTTGCCAAACTATTGAGTTGTCATTGTTATTTGATGCATGAGTACGAATCTGCATCCCCATCTATCTCAAGGGTGCTGCTACCCATCGTAAAGGGCTGTTTGGAGATCCCCAGGCAGAGGGCTGGCTGGAGACCATCCAGTTCACTTGGTAGCAGAGATAAGATGGTTAGATTGGACAAGATGCCCATCGGCCGTTGACATAAGTAACTTTGTGTGCTCGGTAATATCACAAGTCCTTTTCCATCCGGCTGAGAGAACGAGGAGCTCCCCGTAGATGGTGGTTAGATTAATTAAAAACCCTGCAGGTTAGGTGTGAAGGGGCCTTTGCTTTCCCCCAATAAACCCTTCCCATTTCTGCGAGCAACGGATCGGAAAAGCGGCACGGAAAGGCGGTAACGGAGGCGGTGATCCCAAGCGTCCGGAGAGGAAAAACATGCGAACGGTGAGTAAAAAAGACTGAAGGCTTTGGCAAAAGAGCTACATGCCTTTAAAAACAAGTAATGGGAAGGTAACAGAGGGAGGTGGGACAAATATAATGTCAGAGAAAGAGTTTAATGTAAATGTATGTATAAGGCGAAAACATTGACTCGAGTGTGGCCGAGCAATATAAGGACATAACATGAGTGTGGCCACGATAAGAGTATACGCCCAGTGCCTAGGTTTTGAAGAGCGCTAGCAGAAGCTTTCATCTGAAATCCTGATTGATAGGAAGACGTAGGAGACCAGATCGATTAAAGACAATCTGAAAGAGATGGGCTTACATTCCATATTGGAATACAAATAGGGGCAAGATGCATTTGAAGAACCAGATGGCATGATATTTGTGTGGCCGGCCAGAGTCTGTCTGTTTGTTTTATGTGTTTTAATTAATTTATGACGTCATAAGGTAAAAAACATTTTAATATAGCATGAAAATTGTGGTTAATGAAGAAAAAAGTTGCATGACATGGATTGATGATTGTTGTTCACAAACGTGAAAAGTAAAATTATTGTTGGGAAAAACGGGATCGGAGCTTGCGACAATTGGTGCTTGCTTATATTGTTGATTGTAGTTGTGAAACGTAAAAGTATAATAAAGTGTTATATAAACGTATATAAAGATAAGATAAACAGGTTAAGCATGGAAGACATTACCCCATTGATACACATGTGCAAACAGTTGCCAAAGCATGCACCTAAGCTTAAACAGTAGAGTGCAGAAGGGGTTAAAGGGACCGCAGACAAAATGTTTATGCCATGGCCACAAGGCAGATCGCTATCTAAAACGGTCCTGCAGCACATGAAAAAACATATTCACATGCTATGTATACGGGGGAAAAGTTAGACCAACGCCTGGCTAGTTTAGAACTTTGGAAGATGCACCAACAAGAAAAAGAGGAGGAGCCACCGTTAGATTGGATGCTGAATATATGCACAGAGGTGGGTGAAGAGCCTTCTGCACCACCCGCCCCGTCTGAAATAAAAAGTGAAGCTAGTAAAAACAAAGGATTGTACCCATTAAGGGAACTTAAAGCAGCAAGGGATATAGTAACCTGTCATATGAGTCACCTACGCAAAGTAGTGATGAGAGCCTAGAAAAGGACAGAGATAGAGATATTACCTTCAAAGTCCCGAAGGACAAGCAGAGACACGAAAAGGAAAACGGAGATCAAGCACAAGCGAGTACATCTCGAGGTATAGAAAGAGAGGTGAAGAGATGGAAAGGAGATGAGGATAGAACTGATGAGATAGCATTCGCACAGAACGAATGGATGGGAGGTCAGATTCTATTGAAACTCGATGGTAAAGGCATTGAGGATATGAGACAAAGGGGAGAACAGGACGAATTAGAAGGAAAAGAGAAGGAAAAGGAAAGACAATTAAGAGACGAAGGGGTTAGGAAAAAAGATAGGCAAAAACAGAGCAGTTATATCGTGACGACTAGGTTAGAAAACAGGAAAAGGCGGAAGAACAAAGAAGACGTCATAATAAGCAGAGAACAGCTGATGATCAGGATAGAGAAGAGCAAAGGAGAATAGAAGAAGAAGAACAAAAAATACGGGAGAAGAGAATAAAAAGACGGAGAGATGAGGAAATAAGAAGGGCACACGAACAAAGAGATGCAAGAAAATTAGAGGAAGATAGAGTCAAAGAGGGAGCTAGGAAACATAGAGAATTTGATGATGACATAGAACGCAAGTGAAGACAGAGAGCACAGGATCTCGAATATCTGGAAAGGGAGGTTAAAAAACCTGATCCTGTAGTAGAATGGGAAGATATAGAAGAATTTTTTCCTGAGTACGATTCAGTACCAGGCACGTCTAGAGCAAATCTAGAAGATGACTTTGACACCAGAAGTGTGGGGACAGACAATCGATAGAATCTATGATGAGATGGGGCTAGAAAAGATACCCCACGGGAAAGGAGAGGAGGAGCGTCTTGAAAGCACTCAGTTGTATGATACTGAGGACGCCTCCCGAAGTAGCAGACATAGAGAACTGTCCTCATCTAGGCTGACACTGAATAAAAATGAGGGGGATGAGAGAAGGTGCACGAGTTGGGCACAGGCAATATCAGATGCAGAAAGGGGAGAATCTGAAGAAAGAGAAGACCAAGACCTTGGGACCAAGATGTAGAAACATATGCCATATACACGATGAAGATATTCAGTTATTTTAAACGTGTACAGATGCAAGAAACCACAAGAAGCAAAGGAATCATGATGCTTGCATATGCTTAGTAGTAAAATAGATTGAGGCAAGCACCAACTATACATACATATATACCTCAAAAGCACTTTGTACATAAGTATGATTCCACTACACACATAAGCAAAAATGAACAAAGGTTACTTAAGGACTTGAGAGAAGAGTATTGCAGCAAACAAATTGAGAATTAAGATGGAGCAAAAAACTCAGCTAAAAGGCAATCATGCCAAGAAGCCAAGGTCATGTCTGGCTGGAAAGGGCCAACAGTGGATACAATTAAAGAGAAAAGAACAGAGTATCCTGTTCAGAAAGGTCAAAATAAGCCACAGATGGGAGAAGACTGGCAGAATTAAATCAAATACACAAAAATACACAAAAAATAGGTCAGTTTCACAGTGTCACAATAACATGACAAGGCAGGCAGGAAGAATAAGACTTTCACACCTACGCATGGATCTCTGCCATACCCATACTCCCTAAAAGTTCTCAGTCTAAGAAGCAGACTCGAGGCCAAGCTACAAGGCATTAATTGACACATGACCACTGAGGTGATGATTGATTATAACATAATTGGAGGGAAGCTGGGGTGCAGATGGGCTTCTCTGCACCTGGTTGTTCTTTCTGCATGCAGCTAGATGTGAGTGGAAATGTATGAGTGCGGTTGATGCCAACCTAATCATACTGGGCCCTGTAATCTAGGGTCTTATAGAGAGTAGAGCCATTGGGATGTCGTACTTTTAGTGACGTTCATAGTGGCCATGTTGAAGGAAGGGCTTAGTTGCCCTTAGTTGAGTATCCAATCCCCTCTCCCCATTACCCCATACAGATATAGTACCTATGATAAAGTTACCTTCCTATAACCAATCATGTTGCATGATAGGTTTTTTTGAGATTGCATGTCAATGATGATAAGTTTTCACCATAAATACTGTGTTTTTTCTAAAATTGGGTGGAATTGGAAGAGAGAGCAAGAAGATTGAGCGGTTGCTGATGTTCGTGTACTCCCCGTTTTTTTATTTGTCATTAAAAAGACTCCATTTGCTAAACTATTGAGTTGTCATAGTTATTTGATGCATGAGTACGAATCTGCATTCCCATCTATCTCAAGGGTGCTGCTACCCATCTTAAAGGGCTGTTTGGAGATCCCCAGTCAGAGGGCTGGCTGGAGACCATCCTTTTCACTTGGTAGCAGATATTAGATGGTTAGATTGGACAAGATACCCACCACCCGTTGACATAAGTAACTTTGGGTGCTCGGCAATATCACAAGTCCTTTGCCATCCGGCTGAGAGAACGAGAAGCTCCCCGTAGATAGTGGTTATATTAATTAAAAAAACCCTGCAGGTTAGGTGTGAAGGGACCCTTGCTTTCCACCAAAAAACCCTTCCCAATTCTGCAAGCAGCTGATCGGAAATCCGTCACGGAAAGTGTTGTTTTGCAATGCGTGGATGACATTCTAATTTGCAGCACAACAGAGGAAAAGTGCAGACACTATTCTATTCAGCTATTGACTATACTTGCTGAGAAAGGATATAAAGTTGACAAAGAGAAGTTACAATATTGTCAACAAGAAGTCCTGTACATAGGGCAGCTGATATCACATGAAGGGAAAAGGGTTACCCCTGAAAGAGCTGAAGTTTTCTAGGATTATGTAATTATGTCAGAGCATGGGTCTTTGACTACATTTCTTTTACCAGACCCTTACTACAAGCCTTAAAGAAAGCATAGGTAACGAAAGAGAGAATTGTGTGGACTAAGACAATGGAGGAAGGGTTTGATGAACTAAAAAAGGCCATCTGCACAGCACCAGTCTTAAGGTTTCCCAATCATGCAGAGGAATTCTACCTGTTTTTACACACGAATGGCACTGTTATGACAGCACTCCTAACACAGAAAACCACGTTGGGGTACAAGCCCCTGGCATACTACATTGGGATTTTAGAACCAGTAATGAGAGATAATTTCCCGTGTGAACAAAGTTTGGCTGCCGCAGCGTTCGCCATAGAGAAAACTACAACCATTGTAATGGGATGCTCAACAACGTTATTCGTCGAGCATGCATTATTTGCCATTTTAGAGAAACGAAAAGGCACATTGTTTGTTTGTTTGTTTATTTATTTGTTAGGCGCACCTGACTCGTAAGTAAAAGGGCACAACAGTATGGAGGTGCAAAGCTTACAAAGGTTGCGAAATATGCACAGGATACAGTGTTCACATGATTGCGGGATATACAGTTTTTACATCATTACAGGATATACACAATGTACAAAATGAGTGCAAAGACTAAGAATGGCCAATGTAGTTACAGAAATGCAATAAGCACTATACAAAAATATATATGACAAAAGTGGGGCCCTTCGTATAACACTTAGGCTTCCAAGTAGACTAGATTACACAAGGTCTTCAAAGGTTAACGAAGTAGTACACTATTAATGCAGGTGAAAAGTCCCTTCAGATGTGGGCAGGTCCCCAATGGGTACTGGGAGACTAGGGGTCAGTAGTGATGATGTGTTTTATTACATTTTTTCTGAAATGTATTTATTATTTATTTATTTATTTATTCACATTTGTTTAGCGCACAGGCAGCCCAGAGGGCATCTCGGCGCTTGTTACAGATATGACTTGATGTACATACAGTGTATGTAGGTAGGGTTTGTCTGCTCTCAGAACATGAGGCAGTGAGTTCCAGAATTTAGCTGCCTTTACAGTAAAACTATTACCCCCGATAGAGGTGAGCTTATATTTAGGTATGATCAGACAGTTAACATTCCCAGTTCTGGTAGGTCTGAGAGAAGTTCTTCTCTGGAGTTTATCTATAAGTTAGCTGGGGGCTATGTTATTAAGGGCTTTGTAGGTCAAGGAAAGCGTTTTTAGTTGTATTTTGTTGGATGTGGATAACCATTTGTGTTGGCGTCTCAGGGAGGAGATGAAAGTTTTCTTATTTATGCCTAAGGCTGCTCTTAGGGCATTGTTCTGTAGTGTTTGGAGCTTTTGGATTGTAGATTTATTGGCACCACTGTATAGGGCATTACAGTAGTCAATTCTGGAGAGTATTATGGCTCTAGCCAGGATCAGGCAGCTATTGTCAGAGAGTAACGGCTTACCAGCTCTGAGTAACTTGCAGGTGTAAGCCGTGGCGGAGGAAAGGGATTTTACCTGTTTATCGAAGGACAATGTGGAGTCCAAGTGAAATCCAAGGGTTTTTACTTCCTTTGAAACTTTGATGGTTTTCCGTCAATATTAAAAGAGGAGAATTCTTGGCCTAGTTTTTTAATGTTGGCCTGCGAGCCCAGGATTATTAGTTGGGTCTTATCATAGTTCAAGCACAAGTCATGAGTGGCCATCCATGCTTGGATGATAAGGTAAACTTTGTTCACTAAGCCCGTGTCCGTACTGTAATCCCCAGAAAGCGGGAGGAGAATCTGAGTATCATCTGCGTAATTAGTGTAGGTGATACCCAGATGGTCCAGATCGTCAAACAGTGGCTTAGTGAAGATATTGTAGAGGGTTGGCGAGAAGCAAGACCCTTGGGGAACACCGCATAGGATAGGTGTCGGGTCGGCGGCTGCCGAAGGGGAGAAGACTCTCATAGTTTTCTCACTCAGGAAGGACTCAATCCATTTGATGGCTCCCGTGGAGAAGTGGGCCTCAGAATCAAGGTGCCGGCATAGGACCTTGTGATTGACCAGATCAAATGCGGCGGAAAGATCAAGTAGGAGCAAGAGTACTGTCCTACCTGTGTCTCTCTGCTCTTCTATTTGGGACTTTAGGTCGATTAAGGCTGTCTCTGTTCCGTGTAGTGGACGGAAACCAGATTGTCTGTTGCCTAAGAGTTTGTGCAGTTCAAGGTGTTTTTGAATTTGGATATAGGCGGCTTTATCCAGTATTTTTAGTAAAAATGGGACCGTGGTAATGGGCCGGTAATAAGTGGGAATAAGAGGATATAGCGTCTGTTTCTTGAGGAGGGGGAGCACCCAAGATTGTTTGAGGTTATCAGGTATGGTGCCTGTGGTAAATGAGGCATTTATCAGTTTAGTTATGAATGGGGATAGTTTTCTGGCAGCATCTTTTATTAGTTGTGCTGGGCAAATATCGCCTTGCAGTTCAAGGGCTTCAATGACAGGATCATTTTTTCTACCTCCAAGATAGACATTTTAGAAAAATGGAAGGTAGTATTGTGTGCCGATGGTGAAACGTTAGGCAGGAGGGTGTTGGGCGAGTGATGTAGGTTCAGTACTTCTTTTTTTGTTGAATTTTATTTTGGAGTGTGTTAATTTTATTAGCTAGGGCATGTTGGATGTCTGTACACCAGGATTTGTCCTTGGTGCAAACATCGGGTATAGCAATTGGGGACTCTAGTTCTTTGAGTATAGAAAAGAGTTCTTTCATACTCGAGTTAGAGTTAGCAATACGCTCATCGTAGGAATTACGTTTTGCCCGGCAAATTTCCTTCTTGTAATGTGAGGAGAGTGAGGTTAATTTGACTTTGTTCTCTCTGGAGGGGCAAAGACTCCAATTAGTTTCACTTTTGTTCTTTAAGGTGCGAAGGTCTTTAAGTTGAGGTGTGAACCATTTGTTTAAATGGGCTATTGGTTTGCTCTGTCTGAGTTTGACAGAGGCAATTTTGTCCAGTGTGGTGAGCATAATGTTGTTAAATTCCTGAACTAGGATGCTAGGATCAAGAGTTTCTGGTAGTGCATTGAGGGTGGGCAGAATGGCAGGGATAACTTTCTCTACAGTGATACTTTTTTTTACTTCTGGTTGAGCATGGTGGCGCTAATGGTTGAACCAGTGGAGTGGGTCTTATGGTAGATAGGTGGAAGGACACCAGAAAGTGGTCTGTCTACTATAATGGCAAGTGCAGGAGATGGTAACTGAACAGTTAAGGTCCACTATCCAATCCAGTATTCTCCCTTTTAGGTCGGTAGGTTTGTTAACTTTTTGCCTAGCCTAGGCCTAGTGCGTTGATTGTGTTGGCTATATCTGTTGCATTTTTATCCATTTGGTCATTAAAACCTAAGTTGAAGTCTCCTAATACGAGTAGTTGCAAAGTAGGTTTGAGGTTATTCATAATTATGTTATGCAGATCTTCCTCAAAGGTACCATTAGGGCCAGGTGGTCTATATATTAGGTGCATAGTGAGGGATTGTGAGTTATTGATCTGAGGTTTGGCAGTGAGAATTTCACATGATTGTGATAGATGGGTGGAGGCTAGTATAAGGGCAAGATCAGTTTTAGAAATAATGGCAATGCCGCCACCTCGGGCGTTGTCTCGGCCTTGTCTAACTATGGTGTAGCCATCACGGATAGCTAGCATAAGAGCGGGTCCTGCTGCATTATGGAGCCATGTTTCCGTAATTGCGAGGAAATCCAAGTTTAAGCATTGACATCTGAAAGAGCTTCTGCTTATGAGGTGGTCATATCGAATCCAACGATTAAAATAGTTTGATGCAAAATAGTGAACCCAACTATGTTTATAGCAGAGCAGTCACTGAAGGAGAGCCAAAACATGACTGCGCGAACTATGAAGAATTTATTTTATGATGAGATTCCCAGAGTGAAGGAAAATGCATTGGCAGAAGGAGAAATCGTTTTTGTTGATGGTTCTTCCAGAATTGATCAAAATGATGGATTAAGGTATACGGGTGCCGCTGTGATGAAACACAAGGCGAATGGGGAGTTCCGAGTACTTATTAGTGCATGTTTAGCCTCCCAGTATTCAGCACAGGCTGCCAAATTATTGCTTTTGATACTCGCACTTGGAATCACGCAGACCAGGAAGTAACGGTGTATATAGACTCTGCCTATGCGACGTCGACAGTGCACGCAGGCTTAGAGTGCTGGAAAAGGCAGGGCTACCTCCAAGCAGACAGCACGCCAGTTCAGCACATCACCTTATTGGATAGCCTCATTAAGGCACTACAGCTCCTAGTGGGCATAGCGGTCGTGAAATGCGCCGCCCACACGAAAGGGACAGATTTTTATCTAACGAGGAAATCAAGCAGCAGACACTGAAGCCAAGCATGTGGCACCCAAAGATGAAAAAATAATGAATGTGGAAATATTTAATGTGCATGAGAAAATGATTGTTGCACGAAGTAAGCCGGCAGGCTATAGCAATATGCAAAAAACTCAGTTATTGGAGCTCCAAGGAGAAGCACCGCAGGAAGAAAAGAACCTTTGGAAGTGAAGAGGGTGTTCTTTAAACCCCTCCGAGAGCCTGTGGCGACAAGACAGCACTGGTAAACCAGTGATGCCTATAGCCCTACTTAAGATAGCACTGGAACAATTACACTATCCAGCGCACATAACAAAGGAGAACCTAGCAGCCACAATTGCCGAAGATTGGTTTATACCGAGCTTGGCAAAGGACGTTGCATTTTTTATGATAAATTGCATGTGTCAGAAGTTCGCGGCTGGGCATATACTACGTGTTATTAGAGGAGTCATCCCAAGGCCTGATGGACCTTTTAAGCACTTGCATATCGATTATGTCAATATGATTCAAGTATGTAACGGGTACAGGTATTTATTGTTGTGGTGTGTCCATTCTCTAGATGGATAGAAGCAGGTCCATGTACACACCCAGACTCTACATGTGCGGCCAAATTCCTGGTAAGGGAGGTCTTTCCCAGACGGGGAGTGTGTGAAGTTATGAGGTCGGACAATGGTCCTCATTTTGACAATGCAGTATTTGAACAGATCAGCTTGTTGCTTGTTATAAAGCACAAGTTTTCATCGCCGTATCATTCTCAAGGCAAAGGGATATGCGAGAAGCTCAATGGCTTATTAAAGGAAAGGATAGCCAAGTTGAAGCTTACTCTGAACAAGGGATGGTTACACTGTCTTCCACTGGCACTGTATGCACTCAGAAACTAACCTGGTTCTGATCACCATCTCACGCCTCACAAAATCGTGACAGGCAGAAGGATGCGAATGCCGTTAACACCTCATACTTGAGCTAGATGTGATGCTCAGCCTACAGGAGAAGTGTGTTATGCTCACCTGGTCTCTGCGGAGGCGTTTGGGCACGGTTGCAACCCTCCGGGGGTGAGGTCAATCGGGTCCGACTTCGCCCTCTGCACTTATGTGGTGACTGGCGGTAATAGCTGATGCTGCTCGGGACTGCTCCTGCGTGGAGAATAGGGGACGTGAGTATGCCAGCTTGTGCACCTGATACCCTTCCAGACCCCTTCCCCCAAACTGTGGTACCAGTGGGATGCGCTGTCCCTGGAAAGCTCACCTGTTGATTTGTTTTGGCGAGCACTCTGTCCTGCTGCTTCTGTCAGGGGCGCTTGTATGATCCGGACCGAGTTCCTTCATTTTCACTGGTCCCTTGCACGTGGTAATCCAGTCCTGCTGCGACTAATCCACTATACTTCAGGCAAATGTTCCTGTTTGCCTTTGTCTTTCCTCGTCTGTTTTTGTTGTATTGTAAAGTTCGTTGTCTTGTATTGCTGTCCGTTCCACTTTGATGTTTGCTCTTTTGATTTCTTCCCTTGCAGGTGATGTTGTCGACCCGGCAGAAGCTGTGGAGCTCCAGGCGGCAGCCAGAGGGAATGAGGAGCGAAGCTACAGCGATACAGTAGCTGGTAAGTTTTTAACTAGGGGGCGCGCTGGGTTCAAATGTGGTGCGGCCCTAGGACGGATGTTCTAACCTTGTTTTTCTTCTTCTTCACAGGGTCAGAGTTTGTGGATGTGGAGCGCGGTGCTGTGGGGTCAGGATCAAGATAACTGGATGCCAGGAGATAAGTCCGCAGATGAAGCAATGAAGCACCAGTTTCCTGGAGGTGAGTATGCAGGAGAATGGGCCTCATTCCGAGGCTGGAGCTATCCATGGAGTAAAGAGCACCATGGTAAGCAACCATGGAGCTATTTACTCCATGGATATCCGGCATGGTGAATGGAGTAATTACCGGTCCATTCCAAGGTTGGAGGGACCGGTAAGTCCCCATTCACCATACCGGTTCCCCATCCCCATTCCTGCCCCCATAGGGCTCAATGGGAATGGGCATGGAGTAAATTACGGCACCGTAAATTACGGTGCCGTAATTTACTCCAAGGTCCCTTTGCGGGTTGGATTTTTAACGCCTGCTAAAAGCAGGCGTTAAATGCCAACCCGCAAAAGGGAACTCGGAATATGGTGGTAAGTGTTAACGGTCACCGTTGCCATTAACAGTGACCGTTAACCCTTACCTCCAGCCTCGGAATGAGGCCCAATGCCTGGTTTCAAAGGTAAGTAAACTGGTCCAAGCGGCGGTGAGTGTCACATTGCACGCGAGTGCACATTAACGCGAAGCACCAGCCTTAAGGATGGAGCAGCTTATATAGCTGAGCTTCTGAAGCCACGCCCACCAGGTTCAGCCTGCCTGCCACACCCTGCCACACCCAATGAGTCAGCACATGAAGACCAGGCCTAGGGAGCCACACCCGATGAGTCAGCACATGAGGATGTATCATCTCTTGGAAAGTTCTTGTAAAATAAAATCACTCCTGCAATGAAATAAAGTAAAAGCACTCCTGCACTGAAATAAAGTGTTTCTGCTCACATCTCTATATGAGCCTGGCGCCAAAGGCACCAGGACTGAGTCCAACCAGGGCCCCTGTGTTTATGGGTCCCAAAGGGACATAAGTGAGTCAAGTGACCCATTGCCCCCATCACTAGATGGTGTGGTTTTTGTGTGTTAGGGTTGGAAATGCAAAACTACTTGAATTGCAATGCATCTTGTTTTTCGGTTATTTCAGGACAGCTGCAGCGATGACGAGAAGGGTATAGGGCAGTACAGTACACAGAAGGAGATGATACAACAGAGCAAGTTTCAGAATTACGTACCTCAATTAGTCCCTGGGGACAGTGTCCTAGTAAGGAATCACACAAGAAAAAGGTGGGACGGGCCAAGGTTGCATGGTCCGTTCTTTGTAGAGGACATCACACCCTCTGCAGTCAAGTTACAGGGAAGAAGAGCCTGGATCCTCCTAGGAGATATCAAGCCATATATCGGAGAGACCCCTTTGGCAGGGCCCCATCGCAAATAGACTACAGACAACAGGGAAGAAGCAAATCACGTGCAGACAAGATCCATGAGGAGGAAGAAGGACGCATGACCAGTCGAGCAAAAGACAAGAAACCTTTAAGCACATTTGTGACTTAGTTTGGACATTTTCCTTTGAGGAAAATAAGTAAAGAGAGAGACACAAAAAACGAACACTCTGTGCATCCTAGTTGCAGGGTGCATGAAGAAAGTTGCATTTATAAGTCAATAAATAACTCATGGATTTTGAACTTTGGACTGAGGCACACTGAAGCCTTGATAAGAAAAGCTATGCCAAATTTTGATCGAGGATATGTAAATTGGAAAAGAATACAGTATCCTGAGTCCTTTGCCACAGAATCCTTATTTGGACTCACTCATGGTGTCACGCAGTAGGGACCTCACCAAAGACATTCTGATCTATTTTGAGTTAGTATTGAGGTCATACCCGTCATTGGTGGGAAGAATCACAAAAATAACAGAGTTTCTCAAGATCCTGAAAACGAAAGACAATAAAGAGGCTGCTCACAGTGATTGCAGAACAGTTTCTTTTACTTCCGGAGTACAGCGAGGACAAGTCAAATGTCCCTATCACAAGAAGATAATAGACTAGCCAATGCTGTATTTTTTCGCATAATTGAAGACTTTCCAGAACTTGTGGGGAGACGTGCCATAAGAGATCCAGCAAACACTACACATCTGAGTATGCTTTTGCACAGTATTGTAATCCAAGTACAACTTTCAAATCATCATCAAAATCTCAGAAGCGTGTAGAACCTTTTCTTTGAGGGACAGATCGTGAAGGTGTTGCCAAGGGCTTCACTTTTGTTCATGCTGACAAGAAAGCAACATGTTGTCTGGAGTGAAGCAGATTAGAGGCATGGACTGGGAATTGATTTATAAGGAATATGCAGTTTAAAGACTTACTGAACTTATTGCTTCATCTAGAACTTTCGTTGGTGGAAAGAGAACTGTTTCCAGACCAAAGAGACATTATTCGGATCAAGAGGATAATCGATCCAGCATGTATGGCCTACAAGTAGAGCAGAATCCAAACATAATGACACTGTTTAGCATGTATTAATGAAATTCTTTTTTTTTCCTTAAATGATCGAGATGGCAAGCCAGAACAGCAGCGTAATTCTTCCCCATGGGGAGAGACATTCGTATTGGCCAAGGAGCAAATGCTGTAAATTAACCTACAAATGTATTAGTTACACATGCATAGTATTCATTATCATACTATTGTCATTAACGGCTAGAACTGCATTCTTCATAGGGGCCAAAAGAGTTCAGGTTCCCTTACACCCACCTAATGATGTACACATGAGACCTACAAAGGTGCCCATACCTTACATAGTCATTCCACTTCCTAGAAAGAATGAAAGAATGACTGGACTTGAGATGGGTGTGATAAACAATAACACACACATGGTGCTTGTGTTAACAAAGGAATTGAAACGCCGGAGACAGGGTCGGCAAAGCAAGCAAAATAGGGAATTAACAAAGGGTGGACCCACACAGATAATGCATACAGACACACCTAATCCAGTGACCGAAAGCCCAAGCACAAGTCCATCAAGACAATCACCTGCAGAAATGATAGCAGAATCAATATGGCCGTTTATAGCTATTGCCAGAAAGAGACAGAGAGATAAAGAAAGACGTATTGATCTTTCTTCTACTCAGGGAACCCGGATGAATGTCCCTATAAATCAACCAGCCAGAAGAAGCCATACGGATTATTTATTATTTATTTATTTATTTGTAATGCACCGGTAACTCGCGAGTATCGGGGTGCAGAAACAAGGACACGAAAAGACAAAACATATATATGACGGGACAATTCAACTAGAAATATCTCAAGATCAGTCAGTCATAGGTGGCATTATCAGTCGAAGAGGTAAGTTTTCACTAGCTTACGCAAGCGCAAGTAGTTGGGTTCTTTCCTTATATTAACTGGCATATTACTCCAGATACCTGCTATGATAACAGGAAAGGATTTACCAAGGCCCAGCTTGCATTTGTATGGCGCTACTGAGATCCTATTTTGATCCATAGATCTTAGAGTGCGGCTTGGAGCATAATTCAGGTAGCCTGGGGCTTTCCCATGGATGCATCTATGAGCTATTTTAAGAGCCTTGAAGTGGGTTCTGCTTTCCACTTTAAGCCAGTGTAGCTCCTTCCTAGAGTTGCTGATGTGGTCAGATTTTGATTTGCATTTGATTATCCTAACCGCATTGTTTTGGATGATCCAATATGCCTGTAAGCTTTTTTTGTTAGCTCCTACCATTAATGCGTTCCCGTAGTCTAATCGGGATAGGATGGTTGCTCTGGCCACTGTGGCACAGTTAATCTCCGAAAGATAGGGTCTAATGGCTTTTAGGAGTCGCAGATAGTAATTGCATGTTTTTTTACGTACTGAGTTTGAGCTTCCCAGATTGTGGCCTAGTAGGTCAAATGCGGTGCTGAGATCCAACAGGATAAGAAGTCCTGTTTTTCCCCTGTCCATGATGCTGAGCATCTTTGTCTGTAAGTCCAGCATAGCTGATTCTGTACTGTGTGCTGGTCTAAACCCTGACTTTTGTGGTTGAAGTGAGTCTGAGGCCTCAGGGTGAGCCTGTAATTGAGCAGTAGCTACCATGACCATGATTTTGAGCAAGAAGTTACAGTTTGTGATTGGTTTTAGCTTGCCTGGATCTCTCGGGTCCAGTCCTGGTTTTTTTATCAAGGAGGTTACAGTGGCCTTTTTAATGGACTGAGGGACTAACTGGTCCCTGAAGGAGGTATTAACAATTTTAGCCAGTGTAGGGGCGAAAATATCTTGGTGTTGGAGAATTATTTTGGCTGGTAAGATGTTTTCCGCCCAGGATGTAGGTTTCATAGAGGCGAGTATTTTTTTCCTCTCTTCTGCTGTGATATACGAGAAGTTGAAAGCTTGTGTGCTCTCAAGAGGCTTTTCTGCCGGGTATTTTTATGGTTTTAGGTTTGCTTAGTTTGGCTTCTGTGATTTTGTCTCTAGCCTTTTCTAGTTTCTCAAAAAATGCTTTCTGGGTGTTATCGCATTCCTGTTGCGAGGGTGAGAAAAGTGGCGAGATGGCAAGGGGTTTGTCTAAGGACTTCAGGATGTTGAATAGTTTACTTGACCCATTGTCTGCTGCCAAGATTTGTTTATTGAAGTACTACTTTTTGGCCTCTATTATTTCTTTCTTGTAGCACGTTTCTGTGGTTTTACATTTTTCCCTATTTTATGCTGTGGGTTTTTCTTTCCATGCGTTTTCCAGTTTTCTTTTGGCTCCTTTTAACTGGGATAGTTCTTTAGAGAACCATTCTTGCAATTTGCTTTTGGTTCTAAAAGTTTTGGTCTGTAAGGGAGCATTTTGATCTACTAGCTTTTTAGATGATCAAGGAGGGTACTCATCATGGTGTCACAAGAATCCTGTTCTTCAATACTGGTGGTAAAGTCTTTTATACAGGATTTAAGTTGTTCTTTCTTAATATTTTTGAAGTTTGTTTGCATAGTTTTTCTAGGAGGGTTAGGTTTTTTCTCCTTAGGCGAGGGGAGAGATACATGAAAAGTGACACTGTAATGATCGGATCAGATACAGGGTTCGGTTTGGTAGTCGTGTGTCTCAAGGTTGTTGGTAATGATCCAATCCAGTTGATGTACATTTTTCATTGTTGGTTCTCTGTTAGTGATGTTGTAGTCTATGTTTTGTAGTGAGCTTTCTAAGTTGATGGCATCTTTGTCTGCCTGAACGTATGTGTTCAAAGATGTGGTTTTAGCAAATTACAGAAAGAATTTAAGAATTAAAAGAAGCACACAAGAAGATAACAACTAACTGAATGATTACCTGGATAGCACAGCACACTTGGGAAACAACATATGGTACCAACACATGAAGGAAGTTGGAAGACGAACTTCAGATGAAGAATGCTTTGTTTGTGCACTCCTACCGTACAGCATGGGGAAGTCGAAAATCTTCGTAGCTGTAGAGATAGATGTCAAAACAGCACAATGTTTAACACATTTAGCAATGTGCACCACCAGAGGCCAGTTCATGGGAAGTGATGCGTCACTCAAATGGGCAACTGAAGTAACTGACCCAGATGAAGATGATTATGTCCAAGACATAAAGACGAGAAATAATCGCAAAACGAAGAACATGGTGATCAGATATGAGAAACCTGGAGTGAAAGGAGCAGAGATCAGAAGAGCAACAAATAAGAAACTCAACATCAAAGCAAAATCTACAGAAGACGCTGTAATGCATCAACCATGGAAGGTATGGAGCCAATGGAGACACACCTAAGATGGATTGAGAGGTGCCAGTCAGCGGTCTATGCCTTATTCCAAGATGGCCACCGTGACGTATATACGTCACACGCATCTTTGCTCCGATGCGTTGTATCGTCACTTTCTCTTGTAGGAAACTTCTAATGCTCAGTTCTTGTACTTTTCAAGCCCTAAAAGTATCTTTCTACCTTTTTCCCTTTCATTGCTTTTCCATATTTCTAGCAGTTCCTAGGTGCTTTCCGCTATTCCGGTGAGGGTTTATCGATTTGCTGTCTAGACTCACGGAGGAGGTAAGGGTTATCCGGTCTCTCTCTGTTACTATCTACGCTACCCTTTCTCTTACTCCTCCTGTCTTCCCTGTTCCTCATCTTACTGCTACATCGGCTGCTTTTGTGTTGTTCTATCACGCTTCCCTGTAGTCCTCTTTCGGAGGAGATCGCGCCCCTGTGGCATACCTCTCCCTCCTTCTTTTAGAGCATTTCACTTACCTTACACACGGCTGCTTCCATCTGGGTCAGTCGGCAGGATTGCCGGCAGTATTCCTTCCTAGCGGGAAGGTGGATTCTCGGCGGCTTTCCTTCCCGGCCAATGGTGGAGCGGAACTGCTTCTTTCCGGCAGACCTAGACTTCATCTATATCATACTCTGGAACAATCATCAGTAACATCGTATTTACAATCAGAAGAAGAGTGGTATCATTCCACGCAAGCCACACTTTCAACCTCGGTCTCCTTACCTCCCATTCTTCAAGAAGAAAGAGACTTCTTTGCAGGGTTTTTTCCACCAATCGTTTTTTCCCTGTTTTAGGACTGGCTCCTCGGGGGTCTCCGGGACCTGGTTCCATCCTGTCACGACGGCCACGCCCCTATTTGCATCATAAGAAGGATAAGAAGGGGAGGAAGACAAGAAGACTACCTAAGAAGAAGGAGACAGAACAATCTGCTGACTAAACAGAAGAAAGAGGCGAGGAGGAATTAAGGGAAGAGGTTAAAGACATTGTCTTGCATGACAGTATACAGCGCCAAGGAGAAACCATGGCCTCTTTGGAGCATTTTCAGGAGATGTTCAATGCCATACAGAATCTATGAGTAGATATGCAAACACTCCAGATGGAGGACCAGGCCCTGCGCCAACAAGCCACAGCCAGAGATGAGTTAAGAAGCAAACTGCCTCCCATGCCCTTTTCTCTCAGCAAATATGATGGTAATCCAAGAGGAATGAAGGAATTCCTGGATGCCTGTCAGGTTTATTTTTCCGGTAAAAAATATATAGGGCACCTGGCGGAGTCCTGATCTACCCAGGTGGGTAAACGTATAATACAAAAATAATCAGGATGGAGAGATCCAACAAGAAACAAAGTGATTCTGTGTACGTGTATTTATTTTGCATTAACACAGAAGGTTTTGGATGACTTGACAATTTACTTTACAATCCTTTCGATAAGCACAAAAGTTTAGGAAGTACAAACGGACAAGGCTGGTTGTGGATAGTGGTAACACGGATGAGTGTCGATCTCTGGGGTTATTGAGGTCAAAACTTCATTAGAATGCACATTTCCCAAAATGGATGAGGTAGGAAAACCCTACTATGCAGGGAAATATGCACCTGAGACTTAAACTGGTCCAAGGCATGGTTTACACATGGTGCACGCAACAATATTTACATATAACATACACGAGGGAGGATGGTACAGTTGTGTCACGGGGATCCCCGTGCACCATGTGTAAACCATGCCTTGGACTTTCGAGACTGGCAGAGCTCGAGTAGGCTATCTGGTAGCTAACCTGACGGGAAGTGCTCTGGCAGGGGCCACTCCATTGGTTACCACAGATGATCCTTCAGTTAATGATTACGATCTGTTTGTTCAGAACTTTAAGCTCCGATTTGAAAGAGGTGAAGTATTCGACTTACGAAGCCTTTATGGATGTCAAACAAGGCAACCAGGACGTTCAATTATATGTGGCCCGTTCCAAGACCTGGCTACCATGGCAGCATGGCCAGACACGGCCCAACAAACAATCTTTCGCCGAGGGCTACACGAAGAGATAAAGGACGAGCTAGCTCGACCGGAGACATTTTCCAAATTAGTATCACTAGTCCTTCGGATAGAGTTCAGACTAAACGAAAGACAGAGTGAGAAGAGACGAAGTCGAGGTCATGCACCTGTTTATAATGCTCCTGTTACCCCTAAGGATCACACCTCAATGGAAGAACCGATGCAAATAGGGGCAACCAGAGGTCCACTAACTTCAGAGGAAAGAAGGCGCAGACGAGCAATGAATCTGTGCATGTATTGCGGATCCTCGAAGCATCAACTAAAAGATTGCACAGAAATACCTTCCAGACGCCAGGGAAACGCACAACCTCGTATCTATGCAAGGGAGATAACGGGGATATAAGCTCTAACCCTTGCAATACAACCAGAGCAGGAGGAGAAAGCATAGAGGACAACCGACTGATGGTGCTACAGGTTACTCTTGCAGTATCTTCCGGGGGCACGATTCCTGTTTTGGCTGTGTTGGACTGTGGGGCTGCAGGCAACTTTATCGATGTGACATGGGCCAACGAGAAGGGAATTCCGCTCCAAGAAAAGGATAAGATCATACCAGTTGAAGGAGTGGACGGACGTGCTCTCTCTTCAGGACCAATAACCATGGAAAGCCATCCTCTACAGATCACGATGGGTAATCATGTTGAGAAGATTGTCTTTGACGTCATAAGGGCAGCCCATTTTCTGTTAATACTTGGTATTTCTTGGTTACGTCAATGTAATCCCTGCATAGACTGGTGTGCCAACAGACTAAGTTTCAATTCTAGCTATTGCGAGGCACATTGCTTTAGGAAGACCGAGGGAGAAGTTCTCACCGCACTTCGGATAGGACAGTCTTGTGTTTCCGTCTCCTCGATTCCTGAACAGTATAATGAGTTCTCTGAGGTTTTTGAAGACAAGGTTCCCAAACTACTTCCACCGCATCGTCCAGAGGATTGCGGCATAGATCTCAAGGAGCTGTGCCCGGTACCCTTTGGTCGTATGTACCCGTTACCTCAGTAAGAAAGGATCGCTCTTCAGGAGTATTTGGACTCTAATCTCGAGATTGGTCTTATTAGAAAGTTAAAGTCATCTGGAGGAGCATCCTTGTTTTTTGTAACTAAGAGGGGTACCAGGGAACTGCATCCTTGCATCGATTACAGAGGACTCAACAGTATCACAGTTCGGGATAGATACCCGATGCCCCTGATTAGAGATATACTAGAAGCTGTCAAGAATTCTCAGAAATTCACCAAGATCGATCTCTGCGGGGCAGACCACTTGTTAAAAATAAGATCAGGAGATGAGTGGAAGACTGCATTCAGAACACCATTGGGGTTTTTTGAGTACTGTGTAATACCTTTTGGTCTGGTCAATGCCCCAGCGGTGTTCCAAAGATTCATGGATGGTATGTTTGCCGATATGCTCAACATATCGGTAGTCGTCTGTCTAGACGACATTCTCATTTTTTCTACAGCCCTTACAGAACATCGATCTCAGGTCAAGGAGGTGTTACAGAGATTACAGGAGAATCACCTCTACGCTAAGCCCGAGAAATGCATTGTTGAAGCCTCAGAAGTTCCTTACCTAGGGATCATCCTATCTTCCACAGGAGTTCGAATGGACACCAACAAGGTTAAGGCCATTCTTAGGTGGCCCGAATCTTCATCAGTCAAGGAGGTTCAGAGATTCCTTGGTCTGGCGAACTTTTATCGCCGCTTATTCCCCATTTTTCTGACATTGTTCTACCCATAACATTTCTCCTTAAGAAGGGAAGCACTTTTGAATGGAGCTCGAAGGCACAGGAGGCCTTTTCCAAACTATAGGAGCTGTTTACTACCGCCTCAATCTCGATACAGCCTGATCAGTCGAAGCCCTTTATTGTTGAGACGGATGCCTCTAGCGGAGCCATGGGTGCAGTCCTCTTACAGGTCCTGAAGGATCAAGAACGTCCTATTGCTTATTTTTCTCGGACATTCACAGCCAGTGAACTGAATTATTTGGTCCTGGAAAGAGAGCTGCTGGCCATTAGAATGGCTTGTGAGGAGTGGAGGCATCTGTTACAAGGAGCCACCTACCCATTTATTATTCAAACAGATCATAGGAACCTGCAGGTACTCCAGCAGATGGAGTGTCGCAACTCTCGACATGCCAGGTGGGCTTATTATTTTTCTACTTTCGATTTCCGGATTACCTACATGACGGGAACTCAGAACGGACTAGCAGATGCCCTCTCACGAAGCTGGCCTATGACAGAAGACCCGAAGGTCGAGGAGGAGGTCTTAATACCCCGGCAAAGGTTTATTGCAGTCATAAGCCGTTACCTCCAAGGGGTTAGAGAGGAGAGCAAGGCCTGGAAGAAAGACAACCCCCTTCCGGAACAGTTACAGGAGAAGGAGGGTCTGTAGTTCCACGATTCCGCCCTCTTCCTACCCACTCAGGAATTACAACATCAGGCAATGCACTTTTGTCATGACCTTCCGTTAGCCGGGCATAAGGGTCAGAAGGCTACCTATGAGCTATTGACAAAACGGAACATGAGTGGGCACCATTGGTTACAAAAATATTCCAAAAAATTCAAGTCAGTGTAAAGAAGAAAGTTAAATGTTCAAAAATGCAGTTTAAAAGGAGCTGGCTGTGACAAGTCTGGAGACATCCTGACTCAAAATTGCAACAAAAACTGGAGACCAAGTAATGATACTAGGTCACAAAGCCGCTCTCATTTGGGCCCAACCTGGGCACGTGATTATTCAAAGTTCAAAGTGGTTAAATCAGGTATCCAAAATATATAGTCCTTCAAAAATAGATGAGTCTGTTGGAGGTTTGTATCGAGGTAATAGTTTATCCAAAGAAATTCAAAATGAAGCAATCACTAATGAATCCTTAGTGAGGGAGCAATTGCCACAATCCATACGTTATTTAGACTAATTATGCCAATGCATTTCGGAAATCATTTCCTTCTTCAGGGCAAGTCAAATGATATAAGCAATAATACAGGCGTGTAACTTAGTGCATTAACATCATGATAATAGATTAAACAAAAGACACATTGTTGTAAAAATAAAGAATGACGATTTAACATACCAATCAAACGTGGTTCCAAGGTAGATAAATGAAAAGCAAAACAAAAAGACACAATGAGTGATAGGAAATGAAAATGAAAATGAATGGGACGAAAAGAATATGAAAAGCTAGGTTTTACCTTCCTAGTGTGGCAAATAGTGAAGAACAGAATGTTCAGAGCTCATGCCCACAGAGAAATGGGCCAACAGAAATGCTGTAGATGCCTTGGCTAAAGTACAAAACACAGTTGTGTTCGTGGAAGATCAAATCTGGCAATCAAAAAGTATCCAGTTAGATGCTGTGTCATTACAGGCATAAACGTGTGTGGATGAGGGTAAGCAAAGTGTATTGAGATAGAAACACTCACCTTGCAGCACACGGAGCGTTCGAAACGTACAGCTGCAGGGCAGGACTTTGACTGCCGTGTTAGGCGTTTCCAAGACAACGGCTCCTTTTAAAAGCCACGTGACCGCCTCGTATCTATGAAAGGCAGGTAGTCACGAACACATACATGCCAACATTCTGTGACCAAAAATCTGTAGGAATCTTAAAGTTTCAAAAATAGTCAGGCGAGGAGGTAATGATAGGAATAGGGCGCGTCAGCAGCCCATTGTCATTGAATGAGCCCGCCGCCGCGGGTGCATTCAATGACAATTAGGCGCCTGCCACGCCTTCTGCCATCACGCTAGCTCGGGGGAGCCCTTGAAAGACTCGCCGGAGTTGACGTGGTGGGGGGCTAATGGCGCCTTTTGTGAAAGTTACTCGCAGCAGAGGGGCGCCCATAGCCCACCTCCGTGGGCGCCTTTTACATCAAAGGCCTGCATGCTGCGCCTTCTCCCGCTACGCCAGCTCGGGGAAGTCCTTGAAAGACTCCCCCGAGCTGGCGTGGTGGGGGCTAATGGCGCCTTTGGCCAAAGACACCCGCGGTGGAGGGGCGCTTTTAGCCCACCGCCGTGAGTGCCTTTGACATTAAAAGCCTGCATGCTGCGCCTTCTCCCGCTATGCCAGCTCGGGGAAGTCCTTGAAAGACTCCCCTGAGTTGGCATGGTGGGGGGCTAATGGCGCCTTTTGCCAAAGGCACCCGCGGCGGAGGGGCGCTTTTAGCCCACCGCTGTGGGTGCCTTTACATTAACAGCCTGCATGCCACGCCTTTTCCCGCAACGCCAGCTCGGGGAAGTCCTTGAAAGACTCCCCTGAGTTGGCATGGTGGGGGGCTAATGGCGCCTTTTGCCAAAGGCACCCGCGGCGGAGGGGCGCTTTTAGCCCACCGCCGTGGGTGCCTTTGACATTAACAGCCTGCATGCCACGCCTTTTCCCGCAACGCCAGCTCGGGGAAGTCCTTGAAAGACTCCCCTGAGTTGGCATGGTGGGGGGCTAATGGCGCCTTTTGCCAAAGGCACCCGCGGCGGAGGGGCGCTTTTAGCCCACCGCCGTGGGTGCCTTTGACATTAACAGCCTGCATGCCACGCCTTCTCCCGCTACGCCAGCTCGGGGAAGTCCTTGAAAGACTCCCCCGAGCCGGCGTAGTGGGGGCTAATGGCTCCTTTTGCCAAAGGCACCCGCGGCGGAGGGGCGCTTTAGCCCACCGCCGTGGGTGCCTTTGACATTAAAAGCCTGCATGCCGCGCATTCTCCCGGTAAAACCAGCTCGGGGGAGCCCTTGAAAGACTCCCCCGAGCTGGCGTGGGCAAAAAAAAAAATGTAAAAAAAAAAAATGTCAGTATTTGGTGTCAAAAAATCGGTAGGCGGTAGGACTGCTTAAAAAGCGGTATCCTACCGCCTAAATCGGTAGGGTTGGCAAGTATGCGAACATAGTTGTATAGCAGGCAATAGCCTGCACAGAATGAAAAAGTAAATATTTATGAGGCATGTCGTGTCAATGCCCACAATTGTGATGGCATAAAATCACAAAAATAAAAAACGAAAATAATAAAAATGAAAGAAATACTCTGAGGTCTCAAACATAGTTGTATAGCACGCAATGGCCCGCACAGAATGAAAAAGTAAATATTTATGGGGCATGTCATGTCAATGCCCACAATTGTGATAGCATAAAATCACAAAAATAAAAATGAGAAATGAAAGAAATACTCTGAGGTGCTGACACGGGCCGGATGGCTACCGAGAAAGCAGAACGAAGCGGGTTATAAAAATAAGGGGGGGGGGGGTTTAGAAATGTCACATGGTGACATAATAATGTTGGTAAACATCTGAACCACTCAATTGTTAAGCATAAGATGCACATCATGTGTACAAAACTGAACTACTCAGGTTTAAACTCAAAAACATGAAAACCATAAGGTGTTGCGCTTAAGGTGTTGCACTTAAACAGACACTGAAATTCAAACCCATGTGGTAGGGCTACTCTTAGACCACTGGAGTATATAGATTCAGCCTTGTTGCGTAAGGTGTCGCCAATGAGCGGCACCTTGGGTCCCAGACAGCGTCCGGGACTTGCGGCAAGGTTGATGCTAGAAATGGTACAAGGTTTAGGAAACATATAGTCAATAGCAAAATTTGAGGCACAATAGAAGCACAAGGAGTACGGCAGGATATAAGGTATCATCAGTAGGAGAACATGCGTTTGCATATTGATGTGTATCAGACATAACAGTGGTAATTTATTTCTTCATTCAGACCATTCGGAACCAGGCTGCAGAGTTTGTCAATCCAAAATGTCTCCCTGCGATTGAGGCACGGGCCTAAATCTTCATGGGGGTTGTTCTGTTACAAAGTTGCCGGTCGTGCAGATATGAATACCTCCGTCCCCAAGTACCACACAGGCAATTATATGAATACTGCCTGTGCAATCCTTGGAGCCACAGGTGTGGTAGTTCGTCGAGGCTGGAGTCAGGAACTGCCGGAAGGACCCTTTGAGCGCTGTAAGGCAAGGAGGGATTAGTACAGGGCAAAATGCAATTCACAGGGTATCTAGAAATAGGAACTAAACGTTCTTACCTATGTGCACTGTATGTGTACTGTGGGTCCACCCGGAAAGGAAGGAGAGTGATTGGACCTGAACTCAGGTTAGGATGGGTTTCCACAACCTCTGGTTGATGACGATAAGCACTGGGATTTGAAGTGCTTGATCAGGCGAACGCCTAGTGAAGGGCCATAGGCCCAGGTTCCAAAGAATCGTGGTTCGTGGAGAAAATCCGTTAATCAGGCAGTGGTCGAGTAAACCAAGAGTTCCAGAGCTAATCAAGGCAAGTTCAGGATTAAGAAAACACTCCGTTAGGCAGACCGTTGTCGAGTAACCAAAAGTTTCCTGGTAGATTCGAAGCGTAGCAATGTCCAAGAAAAAGACCAGCTGTGAAGCACCGTGTCGGTGTTTCTGAATGCATTTAAACCATTGGGGAAAGTCACGTGATGTTCAACAAGGAACGTTGAGGCGTGGGGGTCGTCACGTGATACCGATTGCGTTTGGTCTCCTCACGTGACGATCAGATCCACATGGGCAACGGTGATTGCGGCCAAATGGGAACCTCCAATTACATTGCCAACGGAGAGAAGGGCGATAGACACCAAGTCTGCCATGGACCCCCCTGACATTACGAGTGCACTGGTGTCGCCTTGTCTGCGCGCCCAGAGGTAAGCCTCGGGGGCTACGTAATGTGGGTGTGTGGAAACGTGAGTCTGTGGGAAACATAGGAGTTCGTAAGGTAGAGGACGTGGACGTGGAAGATGTAACAGAGTCCCCCCTCAAAGGCCCACGACCTCGTGGGCAGGAGGGATGGTCCTTATGGAAGCGCGCAACAAGAAGCGGGGCCTGGACGTCCCGAGATGGAACCCAAGAGCGCTCCTCCGGACCATAGCCCAACCAGTCCACGAGGTATTGGAGCCGACCTCTGTGCAGACGGGAACCCAAAATGGCACTGACCTCAAAGACATCGGGTGTGGAGACTGAAACAGGAGCAGGAGGAGTATGAACCCGGGTAGGGGCAAGGTATGGTTTAAGGAGGGAAGTATGAAAAACCAGATGTATACGCCAAGCCGATGGAATAGCAAGGCGCAAGACAACAGGGTTCAGGACTTTAGCAATTCTGTAGGGGCCGACAAAGCGGGGCAGAAGCTTGCGACAGCCCGGGATGTGTAAATGGCGAGTGGACAACCAAACCCGGTCCCCTACATGATACACAGGTGCTACTGCTCGTTTCCTGTCCGCCTTCTTCTTCATAGTCGTCTGTGCCTCACGGAGATGGATCATGGTTTGGGCATGAACCTTAGTTAGATCGCGGGCACAAGCAGTAGCAGCAGGGGTGGCAGAAGGAAAGTCCGGAAGTGGAAGGGTGCGTGGGTGTTGGCCATTCATGGAATAGAAAGGAGAAAAGCCGGTGGCCGAGTGCCATGCATTATTGTAGGCAAATTCAGCGAGATGGAGCAGATCAAACCAGGAATCTTGATACTGAAGGGTCAGGCAGCGCAAATATTGTTCTAGAGCCTGATTCACCCTTTCCGTCTGTCCATCACTTTCCGGGTGATAGGCCGAGGAGAAGCGGGCATCAATACCCAGGAGCTTGGTCAGAGAACGCCAAAAACAGGACGTGAATTGTGTTCCACGGTCTGATATGATGACTTGTGGGAGGCCGAAAAGACAAAAGACAGACCTAAAAAACAAACGGGCCAAGGTCGGGGCTGATGGCACGCCAGTGCAGGGAATGAAACGGGCCATTTTACTATAAGAATCAACGATGACCCAGATGGTATCATACCCCTGTCTGCGGGGTAAGTCTGTGATAAGGTCCATAGAGACTGTGTGCCATGGTTTGAGGGGAACGGGTAGAGGTTGGAGCAAACCCAAAGGATGTCCCCTGCGTGATTTACATTGGGCACAGATCGCACAGGTGTTTACATAGTTCGCTACATCCCTTCTCATTGACGGCCACCAACGCCAGCGTCGTAATAACTCCAAGGTACGTTGTTGCCCTGGATGTCCGTTGATGGCAGCATCATGAGACCAGGCAAGCGCTTGATTGCGTACATCGCTAGTGGGGAGGAACAATTTCCCTTGAATGAATGGCAGTCCCTCCTGGAGTGTAATGTCCCATTCAGTGAGTATGTGCGGGTGTTGGCAGGTCCAATCTTTAATCGTGGTAAGCATGGTCGGGGTCGGTGTACATAGGCAGATAACATGGCCCTTTCCCAATAATGTGTCCGGAAATTTGGAAAGCGATACTCCCCCAGGAGAACGTGAAAGTGCACCCGCTTTACCATGAGCGAGAGCTGGCCTATGCTTTACCACAAAATCGAATGCGGCGAAGAATAAATGCCAACGCACCTGCCTACTGTTCACACATTTCAGAGAGGCAAGATCCTGCAGGTTTTTATGATCTGTGTACACCACCGTTTGATGCTTTGCCCCCATGAGATGGTGACGCCAGGTTTGAAGCGCATCCTTAATGGCCAACAGTTCCTTTTCTGTTACGGTATAATGGGACTCGGCTGTCGAGAATTTCCGTGAATGATAAGCTATAGGATGCAAAAGCCCAGTAGCAGAACAAGGTTGAGAAAGAATAGCGCCAAACGCGAAAGAGGAGGCATCCGCCTCTACAACAAACGGCACCTCCGGATCAGGGTGTTGTAGCACAGGGGCAGAAACAAACCTAGACTTGAGTGCCTCGAAGGCCTCTTGGTGGTCAGGTGTCCAGATAAAGGGGACATGAGGGCTGGTGAGGGCGGTCAGAGGAGAAACGATGGCAGAAAAGCCGGCGATGAATTGCCTGTAAAAGTTGGCAAACCCGAGAAACGATTGGAGTTGTTTGAGGTTGACGGGGGTAGGCCACTCCGTGATTGCACGTACTTTTGCCTGATTCAAGGTCAACCCACCGGGTGTAATGTGAAAACCCAGGAACTCTACTTCTTGAGAATGAAACAAACACTTTTCAGGTTTGGCGAACAAAGCGTTTCTTTTGAGGCGAGAGAGGACTTCTCTTACATGCCCGATATGGTCTTCCAGAGAGGATGAGAAGATCAAGATATCATCTAAATAGACCAGCACGAATACATCAAGAATGTCAGATAGTACATCATTGATGAAGCGTTGGAACGTGGCAGGAGCGTTACAGAGCCCAAAGGGCATCACGGTGTACTCAAACAACCCCTGTCGAGAACAAAAGGCCGTTTTCCACTCGTCCCCCTGCCGCATACGGATCAGATTGTATGCCCCTCTCAGGTCCAACTTGGTAAAGATAGAGGCGGCTGTTAACTTATCTAACAGCGTAGAAATGAGTGGAATAGGATACCTGTTTTTGATGGTGATGGCATTCATCCGTCTATAGTCCACGCACGGGCGTAGATCACCTTCCTTCTTTGGCACTAAGAAAATGGGGCTAGCAGCCGGGGAACAAGAGGGACGGATATGACCTAAATGCAGAGCCTGCTGTATGTAATCCTTCAGGGCTTGTTCCTCGGAAGGTTGCAACGAGTAGATCCTCCCCTTTGGTATGGGGGCGTCTGGAATGAGATCAATAGGACAATCGTAGGCCCTATGCGGTGGCAAACCCTCCGCGGATGCCTTATCGAAAACCATGTGGAAATCTTGGTATTCAACAGGGATGCTAACCGAGATGGCCCCTACGGTATGTAATGTGGTAACCTCTGCTGTGTCATCGGTGAGTCGGGAGGAGGCCATGGCGGCAAGAAGCGTGTCAGGAGAAACAAGGGAGTCTGATTCTATCAGGCAAAAATGTTGACATAACTCCGACTCAAACGATACGTGACCTGTTCCCCAATTGATCAAAGGGTTATGTTGCCTCAACCAGGGGATACCTAGAATGATACCGAACTGCGGTGTAGTGATGAGATCGAATGACAGAGTTTCTTTATGTGTGCCTTGTATTACCACCTCAAGAGGGGCAGTTTGATGTCTGATCGGGCCAGAAGTCAGGGACGTGCCATCGACTGCTTGTACGGGCTCAGGATGCTCCTTTTTGATTAGCGGTAGGTTAAGACTATGGGCTAAAGCGATGTCCATGAAGCAGCCAGTGGCCCCTGAATCGATCACAGGATAGACAGTGTGTGTGATTTCCCTGGTTGGTTTTAATAAGGCCTGCACTACTATGGGTCTGATTGGACCAAAGGCGGGTTCAGTGGGGGTCAATGAAGGGCTCGCCGGTGCCCTCTCTCTCATGGGCGAGCCTTCTGAAAAAGCGGATTCTTGTTTCTGGGACGTCGAGGGCATTCTTTCACATAGTGCCCGTTGAGTCCACAATAAAAGCAAGCGTTATCTGTCCTCCGACGTTCCCTTTCAGTCGGTGTTATTGGACTGCGGACCCCGCCTATTTGCATGGGTTCGGGACTGGTAGATGGAGGGGCCGGGGAAGAGTGACTAGTAAATGTCACTTCTGCCTTCCGCTCAGATCTGCGGGCGTCTAACTGCAGTGTGAGATCAACTAAATCCGAAAAAACAGAAGGCAGAGCAGGAACCACCGACAGAGCATCCTTAATGGGTTTGGACAAGCCCCGGTAGAAAACGATTGCTTTTTTTTTCCTCTGGCCAAGAACTTTCTGCGGCCAATTGGTTAAAACGGGTGATATAGTCTATCAGTGTTTGCCTACCCTGTGTGAGATCAAGTAATTCCAGGTCCCGTGCCTGGGCCTTGTAACGGGTATCGAATACCTTTGCCATTTCTGTGACCAGCAGATCGAAATCGTATAAGGCACGGTGATTGTTTTCCAACAATGGATTTGCCCAAGTGGCAGCTACCCCGGACAAATGAGACAGAAGGAAGGCGGCCTTAGTGACAGAGTCGGGGAAAGCCTGAGGTTTGCATAAGAAGTGTAATTTACACTGATTTATGAAGGTGCGATATTTCCGGGGTTCACCTTGGAAGCGTTCTGGAGCAGCAAGAGGGGGGGGTCAACGGGAGCAGCACTGGAGTGGGAACGGGAACGGTGGCTGAAGTCGGGGCAGGCTGGGCTGGAGGGGCAGGACCGGGTTCATCGTCATCACCAGGCAAGGGAAAACGTGTACTCTGGAGGGCATCAAGGCGGTGGTGAATGGCGGTCGTGGCAGTGGCCATATCGGTCCTAAGGGCCTCTAGGGCCTGCATTAACGCGGTCACAGGGTCCCCGGCGGAGGGATTCATAGTCCGAACGATTGCCGGTCGTGCAGATATGAATACCTCCGTCCCCAAGTAACACACAGGCAATTATATGAATACTGCCTGTGCAATCCTTGGAGCCACAGGTGTGGTAGTTCGTCGAGGCTGGAGTCAGGAACTGCCGGAAGGACCCTTTGAGCGCTGTAAGGCAAGGAGGGATTAGTACAGGGCGAAATGCAATTCACAGGGTATCTAGAAATAGGAACTAAACGTTCTTACCTATGTGCACTGTATGTGTACTGTGGGTCCACCCGGAAAGGAAGGAGAGTGATTGGACCTGAACTCAGGTTAGGATGGGTTTCCACAACCTCTGGTTGATGACGATAAGCACTGGGATTTGAAGTGCTTGATCAGGCGAACGCCTAGTGAAGGGCCATAGGCCCAGGTTCCAAAGAATCGTGGTTCGTGGAGAAAATCCGTTAATCAGGCAGTTGTCGAGTAAACCAAGAGTTCCAGAGCTAATCAAGGCAAGTTCAGGATTAAGAAAACACTCCGTTAGGCAGACTGTTGTCGAGTAACCAAAAGTTTCCTGGTAGATTCGAAGCTTAGCAATGTCCAAGAGAAAGACCAGCTGTGAAGCACCGTGTCGGTGTTTCTGAATGCATTTAAACCATTGGGGAAAGTCACGTGATGTTCAACAAGGAACGTTGAGGCGTGGGGGTCGTCACGTGATACCGATTGTGTTTGGTCTCCTCACGTGACGATCAGATCCACATGGGCAACGGTGATTGTGGCCAAATGGGAACCTCCAATTACATTGCCAACGGAGAGAAGGGCGATAGACACCAAGTCTGCCATGGACCCCCCTGACATTACGAGTGCACTGGTGTCGCCTTGTCTGCGTGCCCAGAGGTAAGCCTCGGGGGCTACGTAATGTGGGTGTGTGGAAACGTGAGTCTGTGGGAAACATAGGAGTTCGTAAGGTAGAGGATGTGGACGTGGAAGATGTAACATGTTCCTTGTCAAAGCTTCCAGGATCACAAATTTAATTTGTGAAAGGTTATGGTTGTTCACGGCCCAATGCCGGGCCACAGCTGAGTTTGGGTTGGAATTGCGAATGCAGGACCGGTGTTCATTCCACCGTATTTTGGCTGCTCTGGTTGACTGACCCACGTAGTATTTTCCACATGGGCATTTGATGCCATATATGATGTTGATACTGTCACAAGTCTCAAATGTCTTAAGGAGAATCTTCTTGCCTGGTCGTGGATGGAAAATAACATTTCCTTTAATAACAGAGTTCCAATTAATGCAGTGCAGACAGGGAAATGTGCCAGTGCATTGTGTGACCAATTTCTTCAAGGGTGGTCTCGTATGTACCAGTTCATCCCTTAGATTCCTGCTTCTCTGATAGGCAAACACCGGTAGTTCATTGAACAGTTTCTGTACTCTCGTGTCGTTTTTGAAAATACCCCAATGTTTCTTGATGGTTTTCTTGATTTTCATGCTCTGAATGGAGAATTTTGATACATACACTGGTGATTTGAGCTCCCTTACTGGTTTCTTCGGAGCAGATAGTAGAGTTTCCCGGTCAAGAATATTGACCCTTTGAACTGCAGAATCCAATTCTTCTTGGTGGTACCCTCGTTTGAGGAATTTCTCTTTCATTATAAGTTGTTGTGAGATGCAGTCCTCAGGATCACTAACAATCTTTTTGACTCCAAGCAGTTGGCTAAACGGAATGTTCCTCAGTAAGCTTGGTTGATAAAAGCTAAGGCGGTGTAGCAGATTGTTACAATCATTTGGCTTCCGGAAGAGGGTGGTACTGTAACCACTGTCCTTCTTTGTTATCTGTACATCGAGAAAAGTGATCTTGTCGCGTGATACCTCCCTGGTAAATTGAACTTGTTGATCAATGTTATTCAGGTAATCAAAAAAGTCATCAAATGCTGTCTCTGTACCTGTCCAAACGCCAAAAATGTCATCTATATATCGAGTCCACATGTGAATATCTTTCTTCTATTCTTGCTTGCTCAAAATGTGATCCAGCTAGAATTTATACATAAAGCAATTTGCGTATGTCGGTGCCATGGTGGCACCCATTGATGTACCCGAGATTTGCAAGAAAAACTGATTACGATATTGAAAATAAGAGTTCTCAGCAATGAACTGCAGGAGAGTTAGTGTAAATTATTTTTGTGCTCGAACATCTGGCGATTGGAGTAACAACCATTCTACTGCTTCAATTCCGAGGTTGTGTGGTATGGAGGTGTATAGACTCTTGACGTCTATGGTAAACAGCAACTGATTTTGTTGGAAAGTAGTAGAGTTAAGTTTCTGTAGAAAGTGAGTTGTGTCTCGGGTATAGGTCGGAGTTTTCTGTATTAGCGGCTGCAGAAAAAAATCAATGTAAACGCCAAGTGGCTGATTTATGCTGTCCATCCCTGCGACTATTGGTCTTCCCGGGGGTTTGATGGGATCCTTGTGGATCTTTGGAAGAGTATAGAAGTTCGGAATTCTGGGGTGATCATTAAGCAGGAACTTATGCGTGTGTTCATTTATCCAGTCCAATTCTAATGCCTTACCCAGCAGGATAACTAGGTTGTGTTTAATGGAGATGGTTGGATCCTGATCTAATGTGGCATAAGTTGTTTGATCTTGCAGTTGTCTCCAACATTCTGAGTCATAATCCACGGTATTAAGGATTACAAGGGCACCTCCTTTGTCCAAGTATACATATGAGCTATTGACAAGAAGTTTTTGGTGGCCTTCTGTCCGGTCCGATGTCATTTCCTTCGTCAAGACTTGCCCGGTATGTGCCACTGGAAAGGTATCCCGACAGAAGCAATTGGGTCTTTTGCAACAACCCAGTCTACCAACCAGTCCCTGGAAGGATCTTTCCATGGATTTTATCATGGATTTGCCACCGTCACAGGGAAAGACCGCCATCATGGTCACTGTTGACTCGTTCTCTAAATTGGCCCATTTTTCCCCTTTAGCGGGTATACCTTCATCAGCTGCGACTGCATCTGTCTTTCTTAAGGACATAGTACGTTTACATGGTTTACCGCAAGTTATCATTTTGGACAGAGGAGTCCAGTTCACCTCCCGGTTTTGGTCTATTCTCTGCAAAGGGTTAGGTATTCAAAGGGCGCTTTCCTCTGGATACCACCCACAGTCCAATGGGCAGACTGAGAGGCTCAACGCCAACTTGGAACAGTATCTTCGCTGTTTTTGCAACAAGGAGCAGGATAATTGGGCTACGCTGATTCCGATGGCAGAGTTTGCCTATAATAATACAATCCACACAGCAATCGGCATCAGTCCCTTTAAATGTACCTATGGATAACATCCACGCTGGTTACCAGGACTAGATCTGGTTGAAACCAAAGCTCCCGCAGTTAATGAACTGCTGGCTGACTTGCAAGAAACACATCAATTAGCTCTCCATACTTTGGAGGAGAGTCGAAGGGTCTATAAGAGATATGCAGATTCCAAGAGAAGGCCCAATCCCCAATGGGACCCTGGAACCTTGGTTTGTTTATCTACCAAATACCTGCCCAGATGGGCACATCTGGGTACATTTTCTCCAAGATACATAGGACCCTTGCCAATCGAGGACAGGATAAATCCGGTAGCTTACAGACTCAAGCTGCCCGCAAGATTCAAGAGAATACATCCGGTATTCCATACCTCCTTACTCAAGGCTTACGTGGAAGACCCATTTCTTAGAGCAAACAGAAGTACAAACAACAGGTCAATTTCTGAACCTGAAGAATACGAGGTAGACAGAATAGTGGCTATCAAGATTCACGTTATAAGCATTGCACCCTTCAGTACTTAGTACACTGGAAGGGGTATCCAGTGTCTGAGAGAACATGGGAACCCAAGACCTACGTACATGCTCCGGACTTGGTATACAAGTTTCATAGGCTCTATACAGGAAAGCCAGGAGGTCTGACTCATCGGAGGGGGCATACTGTAATGCATCAACCATGGAAGGTATGGAGCCGATGGAGACACACCTAAGATGGATCGAGAGGTGCCAGTCAGCGGTCTATGCCTTATTCCAAGATGGCCACCGCGACGTATATACGTCACACGCACCTTTGCTCTGATGCATTGTATCGTCGCTTTCTCTTGTAGGAAACTTCTAATGCTCAGTTCTCGTACTTTTCAAGGCCTAACAGTATCTTTCATCCTTTTTCCCTTTCCGTTGCTTTTCCATATTTCTAGCACTTCCTAGGTGCTTTCCGCTATTCCGGTGAGGGTTTATCGATTTGCTGTCTAGACTCACGGAGGAGGTAAGGGTTTCCGGTCTCTCTCTTTTACTATCTACGCTACCCTTTCTCTTAGTCCTCCTGTCTTCCCTGTTCCTCATCTTACTGCTACATCGGCTGCTTTTGTGTTGTTCTATCACGCTTCCCTGTAGTGCTCTTTCGGAGGATATCGTGCTCCTGTGGCGTACCTCTCCCTCTTTCTTTTCGAGCATTTCACTTGCCTTACGCACGGCTCCTTCCATCTGGGTCAGTCGGCAGGATCGCCGGCAGTATTCCTTCCTAGCAGGAAGGTGGATTCTCGGCGGCTTTCCTTACCGGCCAATGGTGGAGCGGAACTGCTTGTTTACGGCAGACCTAGACTTCATCTATATCATACTCTGGAACAATCATCAGTAACATCGTATTTAAAATCAGAAGAAGAGTGGTATCATTTCACGCAAGCTACACTTTCAACCTTGGTCTTCTTACCTACCATTCTTCAAGAAGAAAGAGACTTCTTCGCAGGGTTTTTTCCGCCAACTGGCTTTTTCCCTTTTTTAGGACTGGCTCCCCGGGGGTCTACGGGACCTGGTTCCATCCTGTCACGACAGCCTCTGAGGAGCCACGCTACTATTTGCATCGTAAGAAGGATAAGAAGGAGAGGAAGACAAGAAGACTCCGTAAGAAGAAGGAGACAGAACAATCCACAGACTCAACAGAAGAAAGAGGTGAGGAGGAATTAAGGGAAGAGGTTAAAGACATTATCCTGCATGACAGACGCTCAGAGATGGAAGAACAGACGTCAACTGCAAATTCAGGGAAAAGTGCTTTCTCCAGAAGGATGGGAGAAAGGTGTAGTGACCTGCAGAGCATGGATGATTATTGGATACTATAAAGAAACAATTGAAAATGCATAGATGTTATGCAAACCATTATGGCCAAAGCTTGCAAAACTACTGACATGGGTCGAAGATAGAGGAGGACCCCTGCAGATAGTGCCCTTGAATAGTTCCAAAGTATGCTTTAGAAACAATGGCGCAAGAAAAATGGGAGAGAATCAGAACTGTGGACAGATGTTTGATGCTACAGGAATGGTGCATGGAACTTCAGTGATCATGTATTATTATTGGGCGTGTGGATCAAAAGCATATATCAGATTGCCGACAAATAGGGGAGGTATATGTACATTGGTAAACGTCCATGTTCCAGCATTGGTGATTCCGAGAAGTGATCTAAATATTGACAGTTTCCCGAAAGCAGATGCTCACCTAAGGAAAAAGAGATCTGTGGAACTGATGAGCCGAATAAAGAGAGACAACTACTTCTCTGCAAAATCCATAGAAGCCTTTGATGCAATCCCATATGAACATAAATTGTTCCGCCAGATTTCTTCAGTATTCACATTGATCTTGATGCCAAGAATTCAGGTTGGAGCAAATACTAAGGGGTCGATTCATGGAATTAATGTGCGCCGAAAATTCCCGCGCAGAGGTGCCAAAACGTGCGAATCGCAGGAAAAGTATCACAAAAGTAGGCGGAACACGGGGCGTAACACTCGGAATGGGGAACAACGCGTGAAAATATGGGCGTCACGGGGGAAGTATAGGGAGCAAGTGCGCGGAACGCCCACACGCTCGCCTACAACCCGTATTCATGGAATCGAATAGGGCAAACCAGCGCACGGTCAAAGACGCGCACAGGGCCAAACAAGTACGCCACAAGAAAGCAGGAAAATGCGCGCCAAAATGTGCGATAACAAAAAGCACCCATATACAGCCATGATGAATGGTCCATACAGTGGCCCTCTAGGACAAATGAGATGCAAAGGGGTACCGACAAACACGGACACCCGCTGTGTGAAAAATAGCGTGTGCGTGTGTACCTGGGTGTACGGGAAGTCCCACACGTGTTTGGCCTGGGTACGTGTACTTCGGGGTGCGCGGGAAGTCCCACACGCGATTAGCCTGGGTACATGTACTACGGGGTGCGCGGCAAGTTCCACACGCGATTGGCCTGGGTACGTGTACTTCAGGATGCGTGGGAAGTTCCACACGCCATTGGCCTGGGTACGTGTACTACGCGGTGCGCGAGAAGTTCCACACGCGATTAGCCTGGGTATGTGTGTTTCGGGGTGCGCGGGAAGTTCCACACACGATTGGCCTGGGTACGTGTACTTCGGGGTGCACGGGAAGTTCCACACGCGATTGGCCTGGGTACGTGTACTTCGGGATGCGCGGGAATTTCCACACGCGATTGGCCTGGGTACATGTATTCCGAGGTGCACGGGAAGATTCACACGCGATTTCAGCAGGGTACGTGTATTTAGGTGGTGCCGGGGAATGCTACACGTGACTTGGCCGTGTGGGTCCTCCCAGGTGTTCCCTCTACACCCTCCACGGCCCTTGCAGGCAGCCCACACCACAGGGGACTACCCTGCACCCCTGCTCATGTCCCACAGGCAACCCATCCACCATGGCCATGCCCCCCAGCCAACCCACATGTCACCTTGCACTACTGATCACCAGCACATGTCTCCCTGCACCCCCACCCCCCAGCCACCAGGGGCAGCCTCCAACAGGCCCCCACCCATGTCTACCACCACCCCCACCCCCCAGCAGTGCAGGGGCAGCCTCCACCAGGCCCCCACTCATGTCTCCCACCACCCCCACCCCCCAGCAGTGCAGGGGCAGCCTCCACCAGGCCCCCACTCATGTCTCCCACCACCCCACCCCCCAGCAGTGCAGGGGCAGCCTCCACCAGGCCCCCACCCATGTCCAACTCATGTCTCCCACCACCCCCACCCCCCAGCCACCAGGGGCAGCCTCCACCAGGCCCCCACTCATGTCCCCTATCACCCCCACCCCCCAGCAGTGCAGGGGCAGCCTCCACTAGGCCCCCACTCATGTCCCCCTGCACCCCCACCCTCCAGCAGTGCAGGGGCAGCCTCCACCACCCCCACCCCCCACCCACCAGGGGCAGCCTCCACCAGGCCCCCACTCATGTCCCCTATCACCCCCACCCCCCAGCCACCAGGGGCAGCCTCCACCAGGCACCCACTCATGTCCCCTATCACCCCCACCCCCCGGCAGTGCAGGGGCAGCCTCCACCAGGCCCCCACCCATGTCCAACTCATGTCTCCCACCACCCCCACCCCCCAGCCACCAGGGGCAGCCTCCACCAGGCCCACACTCATGTCCCCTATTACCCCGACCCCCCAGCAGTGCAGGGGCAGCCTCCACCAGGCCCCCACCCATGTCTACCACTACCCCCACCCCCCCAGCCACCAGGGGCAGCCTCCACCAGGCCCCCACTCATGTCCCCTATCACCCCCACCCTCCAGCAGTGCAGGGGCAGCCTCCACCAGGCCCCCACTCATGTCTACCACCACCCCCACCCCCCAGCAGTGCAGGGGCAGCCTCCACCAGGCCCCCACCCATGTCCCCTATCACCCCCACCCCCCAGCCACCAGGGGCAGCCTCCACCAGGCACCCACTCATGTCCCCTATCACCCCCACCCCCCAGCCACCAGGGGCAGCCTCCACCAGGCCCCCACTCATGTCCCCTATCACCCCCACCCCCCAGCAGTGCAGGGGCAGCCTCCACCAGGCCCCCACCCATGTCTACCACCACCCCCACCCCCCAGCCTCCAGGGGCAGCCTCCACCAGGCCCCCACTCATGTCCCCTATCACCCCACCCCCCAGCCACCTGGGGCAACCTCCACCAGGCACCCACTCATGTCCCCTATCACCCCACCCCCCAGCAGTGCAGGGGCAGCCTCCACCAGGCCCCCACTCATGTCCCCTATCACCCCCACCCCCCAGCAGTGCAGGGGCAGCCTCCACCAGGCCCCCACTCATGTCCCCTATCACCCCCACCCCGCAGCCACGAGGGGCAGCGTCCACCAGCCCACTCATGTCCCCTATCACCCCCACCCCGCAGCCACGAGGGGCAGCGTCCACCAGGCCCCCACCCATGTCCAACTCATGTCCCCTATCACCCCCACCCCCCAGCCACCAGGGGCAGCCTCCACCAGGCCCCCACTCATGTCCCCTATCACCCCCACCCCCCAGCCACCAGGGGCAGCCTCCACCAGGCCCCCACTCATGTCCCCTATCACCCCCACCCCCCAGCCACCAGGGGCAGCCTCCACCAGGCCCCCACTCATGTCCCCTATCACCCCCACCCCCCAGCAGTGCAGGGGCAGCCTCCACCAGGCCCCCACTCATGTCCCCTATCACCCCCACCCCGCAGCCACCAGGGGCAGCCTGCACCAGGCTCCCACCATGTCCAACTCATGTCCCCTATCACCCCCACCCCCCAGCCACCAGGGGCAGCCTCCACCAGGCCCCCACTCATGTCCCCTATCACCCCCACCCTCCAGCAGTGCGGGGGCAGCCTCCACCAGGCCCCCACCCATGTCTACCACCACCCCCACCCCCCAGCCACCAGGGGCAGCCTCCACCAGGCCCCCACTCATGTCCCCTATCACCCCCGCCCCCCAGCAGTGCAGGGGCAGCCTCCACCAGGCACCCACTCATGTCCCCTATCACCCCCACCCCCCAGCCACCAGGGGCAGCCTCCACCAGGCCCCCACCCATGCCCAACTCATGTCCCCTATCACCCCCACCCCCCAGCCACCAGGGGCAGCCTCCACCAGGCCCCCACTCATGCCCCCTATCACCCCCACCCCCCAGCAGTGCAGGGGAAGCCTCCACCAGGCCCCCACCCATGTCTACCACCACCCCCACCCCCCAGCCACCAGGGGCAGCCTCCACCAGGCCCCCACTCATGTCCCCTATCACCCCCACCCCCCAGCCACCAGGGGCAGCCTCCACCAGGCACCCACTCATGTCCCCTATTACCCCCACCCCCCAGCAGTGCAGGGGCAGCCTCCACCAGGCCCCCACCCATGTCCAACTCATGTCTCCCACCACCCCCACCCCCCAGCAACAAGGGGCAGCCTCCACCAGGCCCCCACTCATGTCCCATATCACCCCCACCCCCCAGCAGTGCAGAGGCAGCCTCCACCAGGCCCCCACTCATGTCTCCTATCACCCCCACCCCCCAGCCACCAGGGGCAGCCTACACCAGGCCCCCACTCATGTCCCCTATCACCCCCACCCCCCAGCAGTGCAGGGGCAGCCTCCACCAGGCCCCCACTCATGTCCCCTGTCACCCCCACCCCCCAGCCACCAGGGGCAGCCTCCACCAGGCCTCCACCCATGTCCAACTCATGTCCCCTATCACCCCCACCCCCCAGCCACCAGGGGCAGCCTCCACCAGGCCCCCACTCATGTCCCCTATCCCCCCCACCCCCCAGCAGTGCAGTGCAGGGACAGCCTCCACCAGGCCCCCACTCATGTCTCCTATCACCCCCACCCCCAGCAGTGCTGGGGCAGCTTCCACCAGGCCCCGACTCATGTCCCCTATCACCCCCACCCCCCAGCAGTGCAGGGGCAGCCTCCACCAGGCCCCCACTCATGTCTACCACCACCCCCACCCCCCAGCAGTGCAGGGGCAGCCTCCACCAGGCCCCCACTCATGTCTACCACCACCCCCACCCCCCAGCAGTGCAGGGGCAGCCTCCACCAGGCCCCCACCCATGTTTCCCAGCCAACATGTCACCACAATGTAGATCCCTTGCCCTTATGGTCAGCCTCCAAATGGCAAACACCCACCCGAGTATTGCATCCACCCACTTAGAAATGGCGAAAAGATGATAGAAGCCCAATTGCAAGTTTGGAAATGAACACATGTCCCTCACATACACCCAATGGGTGTCAGTGAATGTCAAAACCCATATCATGATATGCATGAAACCAATGAGATGATACTACACATTGAACTTTGAAGAAAAAATATGTATTAAAAACAACATAAATTGAATCAAAAATAAACAAACAATGATAGAAATTAAAAAAAAAAGGAACAGCAGGTCCGCGAAATAATGCTAAACCACAAATCATAATGCAAAGGAAAGGTGTCCAAAGTCACAGTCCACAAAAGTAAATCCAATGGAAAATTAAAATCGAAAACCATTGCTCCATGGCGAAATCATAATAAAAATTGAAAATCCAAAAGTCAACTATGTACAGATAAACAATCCAGGGTCCATGATCCCAACCGAATAAATGAAACCTATCTAATAACACTACCTAAAAAAAATAACTATGTACAAAAATGTGGCCCATTGTCCAAAAGGTCCAAAAAAAATGCTAAACCAAAGGAAACCTAACACTAACTATATAACTATTTACAAGGGCAGCGGGCTAGTCCGACGGCTCACTTCGGGATGTTCCGGGCCAGGGCATCATCGAACTCCTGCTCAATGTCCCGGAGGCGCTCCTCCTCCATGGCCCCGAGGGTCTGCAGGGCCGTCCACATGTTCCCCCCAAACTCCCTGCGGATTGCCTCGAGGCATTCGGCACGCCTCAGGGCCCTCTGCATGGAGTTCTCAGCCCTGACCATCGTGAGCCGGGCCTCTTCCACCCGCTGCCGCTCCGCATCTATGGCGTGGCCCAACCGCTGCCACACGGAAGACACTTCCCGTCCTGGGTCCTCCTGCCCTCCGGCCGATGCCTGCCCCTCCGATGTGGAAGGCCCCGAGCCATCATGGCTCCCACCACGTTGCTGCTGCTGCTGATGCGCCTCTGCCCGTGCACTGCCTCCTGCTGCCTGCACATCCTCCGCTGGCTGGGGTGCAGTCGTTGATGTGGCCACCCCTGCTGGACGTCCGACTCCCGACTGTGGCAGGGATGCCTCCTCCACCAGCCTGGCCGCACCGTCAGAGGCAGCTCCACATGGCACCCAGGTGACTGATGGGTGGGAAGATGGCACGGAGGACGACTGGCGCATAGGGGGTTCAGTTGAGGAGGGGGTCGTAGCAAGCCCCATCAAACGGAAGAATCCGGCCTGGGTGACCTGTCCCAGTAGGCCGACGCGGTCAACGAGCCATTCGAGATGACGTGCAGTCTCCTCATGAAAAGACTGCAGGTCACCTCGCATGGCCCGTTGACGCAACGCCACACCAGTCAGGACAGGCTCAACCCGGACCCGGATAGCCACGTCCGCAGGCAGAGGAAGGCCAGTTGTCGTGATCTCATCCCCTGCCTGAAAACGGGTCTGGACGTAGGCATCCCTGCTGGTGCAAGATGATGCAGAGACAGGATCAGGGACAGGATTGCACACAGGCACCTCCGCGGTGACCTGTGCTGCCTCCTGTCCCTGGTCCTGCACTGCACCACTAGCACCAGTGGAATCCCCACCTCCAGACCCCGTCTCTGTTGCTTGCACGGCCTCCTCCTCCACCAAACCCCCCACCAACCTGGATGACTCCGTGCCATCTTCCCCCGTTGGGCCCTGTGGGGTCCCAGCTGCCCCGTCTGCTGCCGAGGAGTCCAACTCCGACCTCTGCCTCTTGGACCTCCCCCCGGCAGCTGCGGCCTGGGACGCGGCACCGGACTCCTCACTCCCCGACGAGATCACAACCTGGGAGGGGAGCCGGGCCTTGCGTCTCTGGCTGGCGGTGCGATCCCCGCCGCTGTGCTCCCCAGCACCTTCTCCGCCCTCTTCATCAGTTGACGCTGCAGACAGGGAGAAATAAAACACAGGCATCAGGGCACTGTACAATGGACACATACACACATGACAGTTGCACATGAGTGGCATTGGCAAACCTCAGACATGGCATCACAATTGGCAACACACATGTCATTTCAACTTGCACACATGAGCCATACCACAGCCACATTGCAACTGCCAGCACCATCCATACACATACAACAGCATGAGCAGGCAAAGGTGAGTCAGACATCACATGCAACACATAGAGTGCACTACACATGCACGCACACCACCACACTTGCATGCATGTGTACACCTCAGCCAACTGTCGCAGTGTTCCGATGGGCATCCATGTCACATCTGCCAATCAGGCTTCCACATCCCGCTGTCACATGCATCCATGTTGCATCACTGTTGCACCCTTGTCAAATACACACACATGCACATGTACACAGTGCTGATACATGCAGCTGAGAACAACATACATGCGTGACATCACGAACATGCCCACTTACATACACATTCATCCAAACATGTGTGCCCACGCACCTGCATTTGGCATGCAAGCCGACACACACAAGCACCATCCATGTCTCACACATGACAGCCCTCGCATGTGTTAGCCTCACGGTCCTGTACACCCCACCCATACTCGGCCCCATACAAACAGATGTGCAACCGGCACACTACTGACACATCACCACACGCACAGCTTACAATCATGATGCATGTACACTTACCGCTCGACTCCAGACGGGTCTGCCTCTCAAGGACCTGGACGTGGAGCGCTGGGGATATGCGTTCCAGGACCCTCATCTGATCTTCCGACAAGTGGCCCCGGCGCCCCTTAGCATCCGCTGCCTTCAAGAGGTGCCGGGCCTTGCTCAGGGTCCTGGACCTGAAGTCCTCCCAGCGCTTCTTGACATGTTGGAAGTCGCGGACTGCCACCCCCTCCGGGTTGATGGCAGTCACGATGTCGGTCCAGATCCGAGTCCGTCCTTCCTTGTCGGTGCGCACCCTTCCGTAGAGGGCATCATACTGCCCCAGGACTTGCTCCACCAGGACACCAACTTCCCTGGCACTGAAGCTGGTGCCCCTCTGCCTCTCTGGCCGGGGGTTGCCAGTGGTGTCAGATGTTGCAGTGCCCGACATGACAACCCCAGATGCAGGAGTGGGTGGGCAACTGGGTCCTGGGGCTGGGCTGTGGAGCGATGGAATCGCAGTCGGGAGTCTTCGGTTCCAGCAGGGGTGGTCACAGCAACAGCACCCCTGGCTGATGTGCAGGCAGCAAATGGCAGGGCACGTGGGCAGCAGGCAGTCAGGCAGCAGCAAATGGCTCGTGGGAGGCTGCTAGGGGGTCTGGGGGGCAGTAATTCGGCCTTGTGGGCAGGAGCGTGGTCTTCCGTGTGCTTATGCGTGGCCAGCTTGATACGGAGTGATTTGGCACGTGAAAATCCTGCACGTCTGCGTGTAAATCGAGGAAAGGCCCTTAGCGCGTATGCACGTCAGCACGCATATGCGATTTCATTGGACCAAAGGCCCTTAGCGCGTGAGCGCGTCTGTGACGTGATGCGCGCGGGTGTTTCCCTCATAACACGTGTATGTTTCAAGAATCACTTGAACATGTATGCTTATGTTCATAGCATGCGCCATGCCTGTTACTGCATGTGTTTTACCTGCACTGAGCCATGTGTTGTGGAGGGACATGATGGAAGTGATCTTTGACAGTGCCACTCATCTGCTATTGCTTCCTGTCTAGGGGACCATTGTACAGTACCCTGATGCTTGTGTTCTACCCTCTACACAGCGCCACGTGAAGAAGAGGGCGGAAACGGCTCTGTGGAGCAAAGCGGCGGGGATGCCCCTACGGCTGCAGCGGAAGGGGTGGGTGAGCCCCCACAGGGGCTTGCAACGGCGGAAGACGGGGTGGAGCCATCCAGGTTGGTGGTTTCCACAGAGGAGGAGGAGGCCGCTACTGAGGCGCACATGGGGCCTGGTGGGGGCATCCCTGCTGGTGCAAGTGTTGCAGTCCAGGGGCAGGGGCAGGAGGCAGCACAGGTCGCCGTGGAGGGGCCTGTGCATGTCACTGTCCCTGACACTGTGACTGCACCACCATGCACCAGCAGGGATGCCCCATCCCAGGCCCGTCCACAGGTAGGGGGGATGTCCATGTCATCTGACTCCCCTCCACCTGCGGACGAGGGGACCCCTGGCCGTATGGAGAAGGTCCTGATTGGTGTCGCGTTGCGCACAGGTGCAATTCATGATGAGGTGCGTGCTTCCCGGGAGGAGCATGCACGTCATCACGGAGAGCACCGTGCCGACGTGGCCCAGTTGGGATCGGCCATGGTCGGGGGTTTCCTACATTTGTCGGCCAATCTGGCGACCCTCTCCTCCTCTGTGGAGACTATGCACCAGTCGTTCTCCATGCCGTCTTCCGGCCCAGATGCCACCAGGGCCCCCTGTGGACCTGCCCCGACCAATGCAGCCGGCTCGGTGGGGATCCCATCCCTGCCACAGTCGGGAGTCGGAGGTCCAGCAGGGGTGGACACACCAGCAACTGGACCCCAGCAGATGGAGGATGTGACAGCATCATCGGGCAGGGCATGTGCACGACAGCGTCGGTGGATTCCATCAGCCTGGATGCCGTTGTGCTGGCACAGGCAGTTGCGTCGGAGGCAGCGGCAGGCTCGACGTCGGAGGCATCATGGCTCGGGACCATCAACATCAGGGGTGCAGGCATCGGCCGGAGGGCAGGAGAACCCTGGAATCGGAGTGGCTTCCGTGTGGGAGCGGTTGGGCCAGCAGATAGGTGCGGAGCGGCAGCGAGCAGAGGAGGAACGGCTCACAATGGTCAGGGCGGAGAACTCCATGCGGAGGGCGCTGAGGCGGGCTGAGTGCCTCGAGGGTCTTCGCAGGGAGTTGGAGCTGGACACTGCTTTATCCCTGCGAGACCTCGGGGCCAGGGAACATGCCCGCCTCCAAGCCATTGAACAGGAGTTCGATGATGCCCTGGCCCATGACAACATCCAGTGAGCCGTTGGACTAGCCCGCTGCCCATGTAAATAGTTATGTAGTTAGTGTTAGGTTTCCTTTGTTTTTGCATTTTCTTTGGACCTTTTGGACAATGGGCCACATTTTTGTATATAGTTATTTTTTATTAGGTAGTGTTTTTAGATAGGTTTCATTTCTTTTGTTGGGATCATGGACCCTGGCTTGTTCACCTGTACATAGTTCACTGTTGGATTTTCTTTTCTTTTTACATTTTACCCATGGAGCAATGGCTTTCAATTTTAATTTCCCATTGGATTTTCTTTTGTGGACTGTGACTTTGGACACCATTCCTTTGGATTCTGATTTTTGGTTTTGCATTTTTTCACGGACATGCTTCTTTTTACTTTTTTTACATTCCCATTTCTGTTAGTTTATTTTTGATTCAAATCATGTTTCCTTTAATACATATTTTTTGATCAAAATTCAATGTGTAGTATCATCTCATTGGTTTCATGCATATCATGATATGGGTTTTGAGATTCACTGACACCCATTGGGTGTATGTGAGGAACATGTGTTCGTTTCCAAACTTGCAATTGCTGTTCTATCATGTTATTGCCATTTCTGAGTGGGTGGATGCAATACTCGGGTGGGTGTTTTGCATTTGGAGGCTGACCATAGGGACCAGGGATCTAGATTGTGATGACATGTTGGCTGGGGAACATGAGTTGGACATGAGTGGGGGCCTGCTGGCAGGTGCCCCACAGTGCTGGGGGGGTGGGGGTGCAGGGGAACATGAGTTGGACATGAGTGGGGGCCTGCTGGCAGGTGCCCCACAGTGCTGGGGGGTGGGGGTGCAGGGGAACATGAGTTGGACATGAGTGGGGGCCTGGTGGAGGCTGCCCCTGCACTTCTGGGGGGTGGGGGTGGTGGGAGACATGGGTGGGGGCCTGGTGGAGGCTGCCCCTGGTGGCTGGAGGGTGGGGAAGGTGGTAGACATGAGTGGGGGCCTGGTGGAGGCTGCCCCTGCACTGCTGGGTGGTGGGGGTGGTGGGAGACATGAGTGGGGGCCTGGTGGAGGCTGCCCCTGCACTGCTGGGGGTGGGGGTAATAGGGGACATGAGTGGGGGCCTGGTGGAGGCTTCCCCTGGTGGCTGGGGGGTAGGGGGTGCAGGGAGACAGGAGTGGGGGCCTGGTGGAGGCTGCCCCTGGTGGCTGGGGGGTGGGGGTGGTGGGAGACATGGGTGGGGGCCTGGTGGAGGCAGCTCCTGGTGGCTGGGGGGTGGGGGTGGTGGGAGACAGGAGTGAGAGCCTGGTGGAGGGGGCCCTTGTCTGCCGGGGACTAGCGGGTGTAGGGAGACATGAGTGGGGGCCTGGTGGAGGCTGCCCCTGGTGGCTGGGGGGTGGGGGTGGTTTTTAGACATGGGTGGGGCCCTGGTGGAGGCTGCCCCTGCACTGCTGGGGGGTGGGGGTGGTGGGAGACATGAGTGGGGGCCTGGTGGAGGCTGCCCCTGGTGGCTGGGGGGTGGGGGTGGTGGGAGACATGGGTGGGGGCCTGGTGGAGGCTGCCCCTGCACTGCTGGGGGTGGGGGTAATAGGGGACATGCGTGGGGGCCTGGTGGAGGCTGCCCCTGGTGGCTGGGGGGTGGGGGTGGTGGGAGACATGGGTGGGGGCCTGGTGGAGGCTGCCCCTGCACTGCTGGGGGGTGGGGGCGGTGGGAGACATGAGTGGGGGCCTGGTGGAGGTTGCCCCTGGTGGCTGGGGGGTGGGGGTGGTGGGAGACATGGGTGGGGGCCTGGTGGAGGCTGCCCCTGCACTTCTGGGGGGTGGGGGTAATAGGGGACATGTGTGGGGGCCTGGTGGAGGCTGCCCCTGGTGGCTGGGGGGTGGGGGTGGTGGTAGACATGAGTGGGGGCCTGGTGGAGGTTGCCCCTGCACTGCTGGGGGGTGGGGGTAATAGGGGACATGAGTGGGGGCCTGGTGGAGGCTGCCCCTGGTGGCTGGGGGGTGGGGGTGGTGGGAGACAGGAGTGGGAGCCTGGTGGAGGGTGCCCCTGACTGCTGGGGGGTAGAGAGTGCAGGGAGACAGGAGTGGGGGCCTGGTGGAGGGTGCCCCTGACTGCTGGGGGGTGGGGGTGCAGGGAGACAGGAGTGGGGGCCTGGTGGAGGCTGCCCCTGGTGGCTGGGGGGTGGGGGTGGTGGGAGACATGGGTGGGGGCCTGGTGGAGGCTGCCCCTGCACTGCTGGGGGGTGGGGGTGGTGGGAGACAGGAGTGGGAGCCTGGTGGAGGGTGCCCCTGACTGCTGGGGGGTAGGGGGTGCAGGGAGACATGAGTGGGGGCCTGGTGGAGGCTGCCCCTGGTGGCTGGGGGGTGGGGGTGCGGGGAGACATGGGTGGGGGCCTCGTGGAGGCTGCCCCTGGTGGCTGGGGGGTGGGGGTGGTGGGAGACAGGAGTGGGAGCCTGGTGGAGGGTGCCCCTGACTGCTGGGGGGTAGGGGGTGCAGGGAGACAGGAGTGGGGGCTTGGTGGAGGGTGCCCCTGACTGCTGGGGGTGGGGGTGCAGGGAGACAGGAGTGGGGGCCTGGTGGAGGCTGCCCCTGGTGGCTGGGGGGTGGGGGCGGTGGGAGACATGGGTGGGGGCCTGGTGGAGGCTGCCCCTGCACTGCTGGGGGGTGAGGGTGGTGGGAGACAGGAGTGGGAGCCTGGTGGAGGGTGCCCCTGACTGCTGGGGGGTAGGGGGTGCAGGGAGACATGAGTGGGGGCATGGTGGAGGCTGCCCCTGGTGTCTGGGGGGTGGGGGTGGTGGTAGACATGGGGGGGGCCTGGTGGAGGCTGCCCCTGGTGGCTGGGGGGTGGGGGTGGTGGGAGACAGGAGTGGGAGCCTGGTGGAGGGTGCCCCTGACTGCTGGGGGGTAGGGGGTGCAGGGAGACATGAGTGGGGGCCTGGTGGAGGCTGCCCCTGGTGGCTGGGGGGTGGGGGTGGTGGTAGACATGGGTGGGGCCTGGTGGAGGCTGCCCCTGCACTGCTGGGGGGTGGGGGTGGTGGGAGACAGGAGTGGGAGCCTGGTGGAGGGTGCCCCTGACTGCTGGGGGGTAGGGGGTGCATGGAGACATGAGTGGGGGCCTGGTGGAGGCTGCTCCTGGTGGCTGGGGGGTGGGGGTGGTGGTAGACATGGGTGGGGCCCTGGTGGAGGCTGCCCCTGCACTGCTGGGGGGTGGGGGTGGTGGGAGACATGAGTGGGGGCCTGGTGGAGGCTGCCCCTGGTGGCTGGGGGGTGGGGGTGGTGGGAGACATGGGTGGGGGCCTGGTGGAGGCTGCCCCTGCACTGCTGGGGGTGGGGGTAATAGAGGACATGCGTGGGGTCCTGGTGGAGGCTGCCCCTGGTGGCTGGGGGGTGGGGGTGGTGGGAGACATGGGTGGGGGCCTGGTAGAGGCTGCCCCTGCACTGTTGGGGGGTGGGGGTGGTGGGAGACATGAGTGGGGGCCTGGTGGAGGCTGCCCCTGCACTGTTGGGGGGTGGGGGTGGTGGGAGACATGTGTGGGGGCCTGGTGGAGGCTGCCCTGGTGGCTGGGGGGTGGGGGTGGTGGGAGACATGGGTGGGGGCCTGGTGGAGGCTGCCCCTGCACTGCTGGGGGATGGGGGTAACAGGGGACATGTGTGGGGGCCTGGTGGAGGCTGCCCCTGGTGGCTGGGGGGTGGGGGTGGTGGTAGACATGAGTGGGGGCCTGGTGGAGGCTGCCCCTGCACTGCTGGGGGTGGGGGTAATAGGGGACATGAGTGGGGGCCTGGTGGAGGCTGCCCCTGGTGGCTGGGGGGTGGGGGTGGTGGGAGATAGGAGTGGGAGCCTGGTGGAGGGTGCCCCTGACTGCTGGGGGGGTAGGGGGTGCAGGAAGACAGGAGTGGGGGCCTGGTGGAGGGTGCCCCTGACTGCTGGGGGGTGTTCTGACTTGAGAGTCGTGTAGACCGATGAGACCTCCGTCCCCAAGTGACGCACAGGGGAACTAATAGAAACCCGCTGTGCGACCTTTGAGGCCACAGGTGAGAGATGTCTTCCCAGATCCACGGAACCTCTGGAACACCAATGCTGCTATCAAAAGGGAACGAGGTTAAGTACCAGGCAATTACAATACAATCAGGTAAACAAATAGGATCTAAAGAGTCTTACCTATCTGGTGTTGGGGAAACCCAGGTAACCTAGTAGAGAGGTTCGATACTCAGATGATGCGGCGGTCCCAGGAATAGTAGAACCGCAGGTGAGCGTGGATGTAGGGTTAACCACCTGTAGGAGAGAGGGCTTGACTTGAATCCCAAGAGGGGAATGGCGTAGAAGCTCAGCAAGGTATCAAGGGATGATCCGAAGACAAGTCGAGGTGAAGTCCAAAAATCCGGCAACAGGTAAACAGTTCCAAGCAAAGGTACAAAGGGGTGTCCGAAGGAGTCCGAGGTAGAGTTCCGAGATCAAAGTAACAAGGAGCAATTCGTAACGCCAAACAGGGTCTGAAGACAGCTGAGAAGCAATGAGCATTCTGTCTCTCAGACCTTTATACTGTGTGTCTCTGGGTCATGTGACGTCCACCAAGGTCACGTGAGGAACGCCACACTGGATCACGTGACCGACGTGAAGACGTAACGCCGCCCCTTCTGCTATACGTTCTCCAAGGCAATTGCCAATGCAGAAAGGGTTGCAATCGAGCCCGTACACCAAAGCTGGTACGGTGTTTTCGGTCCTTTGGGTTCACCGAATCACCTGAGCCTCGAACCGGGGGAGGAGATGTTGGGGGAATGTGTGCAGTGTTCTGATGTGGAGTGGACTGGTGTGCAGAGGATCGCCTAACAGGGGTTGGGGGTGCAGGGAGACAGGAGTGGGGGCCTGGTGGAGGCTGCCTCTGGTGGCTGGGGGGTGGGAGTGGTGGGAGACATCGGTGGGGGCCTGGTGGAGGCTGCCCCTGCACTGCTGGGGGGTGGGGGTGGTGGGAGACAGGAGTGGGAGCCTGGTGGAGGGTGCCCCTGACTGCTGGGGGGTAGGGGGTGCAGGGAGACATGAGTGGGGGCCTGGTGGAGGCTGCCCCTGGTGGCTGGGGGGTGGGGGTGCGGGGAGACATGAGTGGGGGCCTCGTGGAGGCTGCCCCTGGTGACTGGGGGGTGGGGGTGGTGGGAGACAGGAGTGGGAGCCTGGTGGAGGGTGCCCCTGACTGCTGGGGGTTAGGGGGTGCAGGGAGACAGAAGTGGGGGCCTGGTGGAGGGTGCCCCTGACTGCTGGGGGGTGGGGGTGGTGGGAGACATGAGTGGGGGCCTGGTGGAGGATGCCCTGGTGGCTGGGGGGTGGGGGTGGTGGGAGACATGGGTGGGGGCCTGGTGGAGGCTGCCCCTGCACTGCTGGGGGGTGGGGGTAATAGGGGACATGTGTGGGGGCCTGGTGGAGGCTGCCCCTGGTGGCTGGGGGGTGGGGGTGGTGGTAGACATGAGTGGGGGCCTGGTGGAGGCTGCCCCTGCACTGCTGGGGGTGGGGGTAATAGGGGACATGAGTGGGGGCCTGGTGGAGGCTGCCCCTGGTGGCTGGGGGGTGGGGGTGGTGGGAGACAGGAGTGGGAGCCTGGTGGAGGGTGCCCCTGACTGCTGGGGGGTAGGGGGTGCAGGGAGACAGGAGTGGGGGCCTGGTGGAGGGTGCCCCTGACTGCTGGGGGGTGTTCTGACTTGAGAGTCGTGTAGACCGATGAGACCTCCGTCCCCAAGTGACGCACAGGGGAACTAATAGAAACCCGCTGTGCGACCTTTGAGGCCACAGGTGAGAGATGTCTTCCCAGATCCACGGAACCTCTGGAACACCCATGCTGCTATCAAAAGGGAACGAGGTTAAGTACCAGGCAATTACAATACAATCAGGTAAACAAATAGGATCTAAAGAGTCTTACCTATCTGGTGTTGGGGAAACCCAGGTAACCTAGTAGAGAGGTTCGATACTCAGATGATGCGGCGGTCCCAGGAATAGTAGAACCGCAGGTGAGCGTGGATGTAGGGTTAACCACCTGTAGGAGAGAGGGCTTGACTTGAATCCCAAGAGGGGAATGGCGTAGAAGCTCAGCAAGGTATCAAGGGATGATCCGAAGACAAGTCGAGGTGAAGTCCAAAAATCCGGCAACAGGTAAACAGTTCCAAGCAAAGGTACAAAGGGGTGTCCGAAGGAGTCCGAGGTAGAGTTCCGAGATCAAAGTAACAAGGAGCAATTCGTAACGCCAAACAGGGTCTGAAGACAGCTGAGAAGCAATGAGCATTCTGTCTCTCAGACCTTTATACTGTGTGTCTCTGGGTCATGTGACGTCCACCAAGGTCACGTGAGGAACGCCACACTGGATCACGTGACCGACGTGAAGACGTAACGCCGCCCCTTCTGCTATACGTTCTCCAAGGCAATTTCCAATGCAGAAAGGGTTGCAATCGAGCCCGTACACCAAAGCTGGTACGGTGTTTTCGGTCCTTTGGGTTCACCGAATCACCTGAGCCTCGAACCGGGGGAGGAGATGTTGGGGGAATGTGTGCAGTGTTCTGATGTGGAGTGGACTGGTGTGCAGAGGATCGCCTAACAGGGGGTGGGGGTGCAGGGAGACAGGAGTGGGGGCCTGGTGGAGGCTGCCCCTGGTGGCTGGGGGGTGGGGGTGGTGGGAGACATGGGTGGGGGCCTGGTGGAGGCTGCCCCTGCACTGCTGGGGGGTGGGGGTGGTGGGAGACAGGAGTGGGAGCCTGGTGGAGGGTGCCCCTGACTGCTGGGGGGTAGGGGGTGCAGGGAGACATGAGTGGGGGCCTGGTGGAGGCTGCCCCTGGTGGCTGGGGGGTGGGGGTGCGGGGAGACATGGGTGGGGGCCTCGTGGAGGCTGCCCCTGGTGACTGGGGGGTGGGGGTGGTGGGAGACAGGAGTGGGAGCCTGGTGGAGGGTGCCCCTGACTGCTGGGGGTTAGGGGGTGCAGGGAGACAGAAGTGGGGGCCTGGTGGAGGGTGCCCCTGACTGCTGGGGGGTGGTGGTGCAGGGAGACAGGAGTGGGGGCCTGGTGGAGGCTGCCCCTGGTGGCTGGGGGGTGGGGGCGGTGGGAGACATGGGTGGGGGCCTGGTGGAGGCTGCCCCTGCACTGCTGGGGGGTGGGGGGTGCAGGGAGACATGAGTGGGGGCCTGGTGGAGGCTGCCCCTGGTGGCTGGAGGGTGGGGTGGTGGGAGACATGGGTGGGGGCCTGGTGGAGGCTGCCCCTGGTGGCTGGGGGGTGGGGGTGGTGGGAGACAGGAGTGGGAGCCTGGTGGAGGGTGCCCCTGACTGCTGGGGGGTAGGGGGTGCAGGGAGACATGAGTGGGGGGCCTGGTGGAGGCTGCCCCTGGTGGCTGGGGGGTGGGGGTGATGGTAGACATGGGTGGGGCCCTGGTGGAGGCTGCCCCTGCACTGCTGGGGGGTGGGGGTGGTGGGAGACATGAGTGGGGGCCTGGTTGAGGCTGCCCCTGGTGGCTGGGGGGTGGGGGTGGTGGGAGACATGGGTGGGGGCCTGGTGGAGGCTGCCCCTGCACTGCTGGGGGGTGGGGGTGATAGGGGACATGAGTGGGGGCCTGGTGGAGGCTGCCCCTGGTGGCTGGGGGGTGGGGGTGGTGGGAGACAGGAGTGGGAGCCTGGTGGAGGGTGCCCCTGACTGCTGGGGGGTAGGGGGTGCAGGGAGACAGGAGTGGGGGCCTGGTGGAGGGTGCCCCTGACTGCTGGGGGGTGGGGGTGCAGGGAGACAGGAGTGGGGGCCTGGTGGAGGCTGCCCCTGGTGGCTGGGGGGTGGGGGTGGTGGGAGACATGGGTGGGGGCCTGGTGGAGGCTGCCCCTGCACTGCTGAGGGGTGGGGGTGGTGGGAGACAGGAGTGGGAGCCTGGTGGAGGGTGCCCCTGACTGCTGGGGGGTAGGGGGTGCAGGGAGACATGAGTGGGGGCCTGGTGGAGGCTGCCCCTGGTGGCTGGGGGGTGGGGGTGCGGGGAGAATGGGTGGGGGCCTCGTGGAGGCTGCCCCTGGTTGTTGGGGGGTGGGGGTGGTGGGAGACAGGAGTGGGAGCCTGGTGGAGGGTGCCCCTGACTGCTGGGGGGTAGGGGGTGCAGGGAGACAGAAGTGGGGGCCTGGTGGAGGGTGCCCCTGACTGCTGGGGGGTGGGGGTGCAGGGAGACAGGAGTGGGGGCCTGGTGGAGGCTGCCCATGGTGGCTGGGGGGTGAGGGCGGTGGGAGACATGGGTGGGGGCCTGGTAGAGGCTGCCCCTGCACTGCTGGGGGGTGGGGGTGGTGGGAGACAGGAGTGGGAGCCTGGTGGAGGGTGCCCCTGACTGCTGAGGGGTAGGGGGTGCAGGGAGACATGAGTGGGGGCCTGGTGGAGGCTGCCCCTGGTGGCTGGAGGGTGGGGGTGGTGGGAGACATGGGTGGGGGCCTGGTGGAGGCTGCCCCTGGTGGCTGGGGGTGGGGGTGGTGGGAGACAGGAGTGTGAGCCTGGTGGAGGGTGCCCCTGACTGCTGGGGGGTAGGGGGTGCAGGGAGACATGAGTGGGGGCCTGGTGGAGGCTGCCCCTGGTGGCTGGGGGGTGGGGGTGGTGGGAGACATGGGTGGGGGCCTGGTGGAGGCTGCCCCTGCACTTCTGGGGGGTGGGGGTAATAGGGGACATGAGTGGGGGCCTGGTGGAGGCTGCCCCTGGTGGCTGGGGGGTGGTGGTAGACATGAGTGGGGGCCTGGTGGAGGCTGCCCCTGCACTGCTGGGGGGTGGGGGTGATGGGAGACATGAGTGGGGCCCTGGTGGAGGCTGCCCCTGCACTGCTGGGGGGTGGGGGTGCAGGAAGACATGAGTTGGACATGAGTGGGGGCCTGGTGGAGGCTGCCCCTGGTGGCTGGGGTGTGGGGGTGGTGGTAGACATGAGTGGGGGCCTGGTGGAGGCTGCCCCTGCACTGCTGGGGGGTGGGGGTGGTGGTAGACATGGGTGTGGCCCTGGTGGAGGCTGCCCCTGCACTGCTGGGGGGTGGGGGTGCTAGGAGACATGCATTGTTGATCTGTAGTGCAAGGTGACATGTGGGTTGGCTGGGGGGCAGGCCCATGGTGGATGGCTGCCTGCGGGACATGAGCAGGGGTGCAGGGTAGTCCCCCATGGTGTGGGCTGCCTGCAGGGGCCGTGGAGGTTGTAGAGCAAACACCTGGGAGGACCCACACGGCCAATTCACGTGTAGTACTCCCCAGAACCCCTGAAATACACGTACCCTGCTGAAATCGCGTGTGGAACTTCCCGCGCACCCCTGAAATACACATACCCTGCTGAAATCGCGTGTGGACTTCCCGCGCACCCCTGGAATACACGTACCATGCTCGCACGGGGCCAATCGCGTGTGGAACTTCCCGCGCACCCCTGAAATACACGTACCCTGCTCGCACTGGGCCAATCGCGTGTGGAACTTCCCGCGCACCCCTGAAATACACGTACCCTGCTGAAATCGCATGTGGAACTTCCCGCGCACCCCTGAAATACACGTACCCTGCTGAAATCACATGTGGAACTTCCCGCGCACCCCTGGAATACACGTACCTTGCTCGCACGGGGCCAATCGCGTGTGGAACTTCCCGCGCACCCCTGAAATACACGTACCCTGATGGAATCGCGTGTGGAACTTCCCGCGCACCCCTGAAATACACGTACCCTGCTGAAATCGCGTGTGGAACTTCCCGCGCACCCCTGAAATACACGTACCCTGCTGAAATCGCGTGTGGAACTTCCCGCGCACCCCTGAAATACACGTACCCTGCTCGCATGGGGCCAATCGTGTGTGGAACTTCATCCGCACCCCTGAAATACACGTACCCTGCTGAAATCGCGTGTGGAACTTCCCGCGCACCCCTGGAATACACGTACCCTGCTCGCACGGGGCCAATCGCGTGTGGAACTTCCCGCGCACCCTTGAAATACACGTACCCTGCTCGCACGGGGCCAATCACGTGTGGAACTTCCCGCTCACCCCTGAAATACACGTACCCTGCTGAAATCGCGTGTGGAACTTCACGCGCACCCCTGTAATACACGTACCCTGCTGGAATCGCGTGTGATACTTCCCGCGCACCCCTGAAATACACGTACCCTGCTGATTTTGCGTGTGATACTTCCCGCGCACCCCTAATGCACAAGTACACAGGACAATCGCATGTGGAACTTCCCGCGAACCAATGAAATACACGTTCCCCGCTTGGCGTTTGCTGTTTGCCAGCCCTGTGAACTGGTCCAGGGTTAGCACAGCCCTTTGCGATTATTTGGGGATTTTGAAGGCTTTTCCTTGCGCGAGGGCGTTCTTGGGGGCATAGCTGGCGCTGCTGCAGGGTCGCTGCGCCGCGCTGTGCCACGGCTGGTTTTGGATGCGAAAATCCATGAATACGCTGTGCACGGAAATCGATTTTAGCGCACGCGGCTGACGCAGACATTCGCACGGGCACGCTGTGCGCCAGTCGCGTGAGCCACTTTTGTGCAAATTTCTATGAATTACCCTGTATATGGTTTCAGATAACCAGATGGGAGTTACTGCAGACCATCAACACAACCATAAAAGGATTTAATGCAATCAAAGAAGAGTTAAGAGCAATTTGACTAATGATGCCCCAGAACAGATATGTCCTAGACATGATCACAGCTATGGATGGAGGTGTTTGTGCAAAAATTGGGGAATCATGTTGCGCATTTATACCTTCACACGATGATGAAAATGGCATCTTAACAGAAGCAATAGGTATGCTGACACAATTACAGAACCAGATGATAAATGAAGCTGATGAAGTTGATGATGACAGTTGGATTGGAACACTGTTTTCATGGGTTCCCCAGTGGATGCTAGACGCATTCAAGTTCCTAGGAGCCCTGTTGGTGATGATATTACTCGGATTCTGTGTGATCAAATTGATAATCTCTCAGTGCCAGAAAACTGCCAAAAAGGCCATAGGGATGAAAATCATGATTGATGTTGAAACAGGATGGAAGCCTAAATACCTGACTGATGAAGAAATAAGAGATTTTGTGAATGATGGCATTTACGCACCAGAAGGAACAACGTCCCGGTATCCTAGAAAACATAGAAAATATGTGGGAAGATGGATTTATTGAAATCCAAGAGGAGAATGTCAACTGATGACATGGAACAAAGATGAACATGTGAGAGCAGCAGGATGCTTGAAGGGAGTCATAAAGATATGGACCCCAAGGAAGCATTTCTTCATACCTAGATGTCTAGATCTAGAGGATGAAATGAAAGTGGATGAGAGGAAGGAAGTAAGAGTGGTCGATGAATCGCCCACAGGGGGGGAGTGAAGAGGAAGTGCCAAGGGCCATCCACACTCCAGCCACCCCTTTCGTAGTACCAGGTACTTTCACGCCAAAGTATGTGACATTTGGAGAACAAATAAACCAGCAAAGAGCAGAGGCAGCACTCTGCCCAGTGCCTATTAGAGTAACAGTACCTATTGAAGTACGGACACCTAAGAAAACATGGACAGTAAGGTACCCATTGAGAAAACCATATCTACAGTCAAGACAAAATGACGGTTGTCAGAATGGAATACCTGAAGAAACCAAGAAGATAATAAAGGAAGATGAATGGTGACGTCATACAAAGCTAAATCGACACCCAGATAAAAAGATAACCAGACCAGAGAGGCAGGCTATTTACAAAGAACAAAGAAGTACCAAGGATAAGTGATATCTTGGGACCAAGATGTAAAAATGTATGCCATATACACGATGAAGATATTCAGTTAGTTTAAACGTGTACAGATGCAAGAAACCACAAGAAGCAAAGGAATCATGAAGCTTGCATATGTTTAGTAGTAAAAAAGATTGCGGCAAGCGCCAACTCTACATACATATATACCTCAAAAGCACTTTGTACATAAGTATGATTCCACTATGCACATAAGCAGAAATGAACAAAGGTTACTTAAAGGAATGGTTCGGTCAGAAATATTATTGTCCCTATGGTTCGGCCTTGTGTTTTTAACCATAAGTCAATCGATCGTACAAACATTTCCTATGCACCTTACCCGAGTTTTCGTCTCTTGAACACAAGTGAAATCAGGCAGCAGGGCGTGGCCATATTCTGATAATCTTATCACTTGCCGCATCGCCCTGTGTGACCTGCGTTTGCGGCACTAAATCACATCCCCCGCCCCTGAGCCTGACATCACTAGACGCGTACTGCCCATTTCACAACACCAAAGCATGTCTCGTGTCAACATTCTCTGCGCTTCAACTAATGACGTGTCTCCATGGAAACGACAGGAAGCCTCTTTCCTCAATAAGTATAAACAGACCGTTTCACAACACACAACAGCAGATTTTCTTTTCCATTCCTCTCACTGTATTTCTTTGAGTATTCTGTGACTCGTTTCTGTGCTATGTTCAGCTACCTTCGTTGCTTGTAGCCCGTGTGAACAGATACCAGTACCACCGCTATAAATTATTTTCGTTTGTTTACCACACAATGGCAACAATAATGCCCTACCTGTACGAGCCCGAGTATTCCGAGGAGGAATTACTGGAAAGAGAAAGCTGCGTAAACGATGGGCCTTTGGACAACAGTTGGGCGGACGTTTCAACAGACAAAGAGCCTGGGCCTAGTCGCATGGACGGTGTTTCCACCTGATGTACCTGCAATCGGTGCGCACTAATGCCAACCGAGGAGGAGCTGGATGCTTGTCTTACATATCGCAAGGCGATCCAGAGCCGCAATGCGTTACCGAGCTGCCAGACTTCACGGCAGCCTGCCTCACACGGTCCGTGTTGAGGATTTTGATGGTGCTTATGCATGAACTTCGTGCAACAGTTCGCGCTCGTAATCCAAGTAATGAGTAAGTATAGTCTGGTTGTGATGTCAGTTAGGCCACTACTATTTCATGGTTGTCCCCTATATTCTCGTAACTTCAATATATCATTGTCATATCAGTTTAGTCTTGCAATTCTCTAGTAATAGTCGCATAAAAGTCGTTCAATATTGTGCAGTGTCTAGTTAGCACTTGTCCTGGCAAAAATGCCATTGCATACAAGAATTGTCATTGACAACTAAGGTTTAATACACTTATCTTGGTCATTTAAAAACAGTTTGTATCTTTCTCTTTCACAGGTGGTACAGGCTGGTGGCCTATCGTTCATACACATGGTGGCTTCATGGGAGGCTTGGACACCGCGTTCGACGAGTAATACCCGCCTGTGTTGTTGGTGCCATTAGACAAAATTTCCCCAGTGACAGCGGTCAGTACAGGGGATTTTCCCTCGCTGAGCTGCAACCAGATCTTTACAATGTGTAATATTTTTGTGCCATCAAAATAAGAAACCAAATAAAACACAACATATTTTTTATCAATTGTTGTTTCAGTTTTTAAGTGAATCAAGTGTGTTTCCATTCAGCAGTGTTCCGGTGCCTTGTCTGCACACCCCAGGCCCTTCCATCCCCCTCCACTATCATAGGTAGTTCGCACCAGTGGATGTGCGCTGCTGTTACACTACGGCAGCAAAGGGCTTTCTTACAAAGAACTTCCCGACCATGGAATTAGCCTTGGCATCGTTACAAGTTGCCTTGGAAACTGTTTAGGTCACGTAAACGTGCTAGTCAGCTGATCGGACGTGCTTCACTTACACGGAAGCCACGCCCCCTTGTTCCTTAAAGCCTTCAGCCGCGGGAACTTCGTTGCTGCTAATTGTACGTTACTACGTGCCTTTTCGTAGCCCGCCTACAGCACTGTTTGCCTTCCTCGGATTACCCTCAGTGAACCTTTGACTCTGAACTCTCTTTACCAGACCTCGGCTTTGTACTTCTGCTTCTGCTTATCTGGATTACCCTAAGGACTTGTTGCCACGGTAGTTTTCCTTTACTGCCGTTAAACCGCAGGAGCCTCCCCGCTCAACCTACGGGCTCTGCGGCTCTTCACTTCCGCTCAAAACTGAACTCCAGTTCTCATTCAACTTACGCTTGCACGAACGCTTCTGCTTTCCATCTGAGTTCCGGCTCTACGATCAAGATCTGCTGAGATCTGCTTCAGCGCGACGCTGATTGGTCCTTTTCTTCTTGTTCTTTCTGAATCATCTATTTGGAATATTAGTCCATTCCTACCAGTGCTGCTTATCAAGGACTGCCTTTGCTCCAACTATCTGATTAACTGTGTTTGCATACTGAGAGACTGTTTGTTTTTTCTACTGAAGTGCATTTACGAACGCTTTCCAGGACATGCACCAACCCGGGCCTAGTGCGTCCCTCATGCCGTTTGGGTTGTCCTCCCTATACTAACCTTCCCACTTTATTATTTTTTCCTGTCGTTGTCATCCACCATTTGGATTTTGTATTCCTTATCAAAACTGGTCCGCATACACTATCTCAGCATTGGTCTGGCAGTGCGCTCAATCCCGCTCTTTTGCATTATAGACTACTTTGTCTGTTCTTACATAAATAGCAGAGTGGTACATCGTGAAAAAGAGACCCTCTCGAAGAGGAAGCCTGATTCTTTGAAAATCAGTGGAACTGGGTTTTGGAGACGTCTACGGCTCATCCTACATCTCGATCCAGGTTGGGCTCACGCACACCTTCCGGCTCGGTGAGTAACAGAATTAGCAGCCTAGAAAGATGTCGACTGAGACTACCGATGCTTTAAACCAAATTGTGCAGATGGTTACTGACCTCTGGACTGACCTGACAAGTGCACAAGAAGCATAGTGCCAACGCATGGACGCAATTAAGTCTCTCGTCACTACTCCTGCAGCACAGGCAGGCGCTGGAGCTATGGCTTCTGGGTCTGGTTTTCCAGCACCCGTTCCAGGAAGCGCTCCTGTGTTGCTTACTACCCAGTACCCATTGGCTCCTCCGGAAAGGTTTATGGGAGATCCCAAACAATACAGGACGTTTATTAATCACTGCAAATTGCATTTCCTATGCCGTCCTACCTCCTTTCCCACTTCCACCACCAAAGTGGCTTTTGTTCTTTCTCATTTAGGTGGCACTGCCGCAGCCTGGGCCAATCCCCTACTTGAGTCCAATAGTCATGTACTGTACAATTGCGATGCTCTTCTTTCCATGATGAGCAAGGTGTTTGATACCATATACACTACCCAAGCTACAGATTTAGAGCTACTCAAACATCGACAAGGCAATTCTTCCTTGTTGGTTTATCTCGCCCGGTTTAACCAGCTGGCGGCAGAAACCGACTGGCCCGAGGAGAAAAAAGCGGCAGTGTTTTATCAAGGACTTTCGGAGGAACTTAAGGATATTTTGTTCACTGTTCCTGTGGTGCCTACAGCTTTCGGGAGTTGCTCGACTAAGTGCTACAAATTGATGCCCGAAAGGCAGAAAGATGTGGAGAAAAGAAGGCCACACCCGTACTACCGGCCTCAGAAGCCGTCTCGGCACCTCTGCCTCTCCCTGAACCCATGCAAATCGGTGCTGTTAAAAGTCCGTTAACGCCAGCTCAACGGGAGTATCGTAGGTCCCACAATCTGTGTATATACTGTGGTGCCTCTGACCATCTTTTACCAGAGTGTCCAAAGAAACCCAAAAGAAAGGTGGGAAATACCAAATCCTGACAGTAGACAGAGTCCCTATGTCGGGACATCCAAATCAGGACTCACCTTGTCTTGGATCGTCTCAACTCATCCATCTTCCTGTCACATTTTCTTTGACTCCTGGACCATCCATTGAGGCCCAGGCCGTTATTGATTCAGGAGCCCAGGCAACTACATTGACCATGGTTTGGTCTCAGTAGCAGGGATCCCTTTGATTCTCAAGAAACAACCTGAGACAATCAATTCAGTAGACGGTTCTACCCTTGTTTCTAGAATGGTCACCCATCAGACAGTGTCCATGATCATGTACATCAAGGAAGGACATATTGAGATCTTAAGGCTCCAGCTTATAGGGTCATTCTAGGTATTCCATGGCTTCGTTTCCACAACCCTGTTATCGACTGGGTCACACACCAGATACAGTTCCCTTCTACTGTATGTAACCTCCAGTGCACGCCCTTACATGGTATTATTCAGATAATGCTCTTGCATCTTGTTCCCTGCACATCAGAGCTATTTCTACTGTCACCTCACCATCTGTTCCTACAGATTATGCCGACCTCCTAGATGTGTTCGAAAAGGGCATGGCTGAAACCCTACCAATCCATAGGATCTACGACTGCCCCATAGACTTAATGCCCGGGGGAAAGATTCCTGTGGGAAGGGTGTATTCTCTTAACGTAAAGGAGGATGCTGTGCTAAAGGAATACCTCGATAAAGCACTTGCTATGGGGTTTATTAGACCGTCCAAATCACTGGAGGCGTCCCCTCTCTTCTTTGTGCCTAAAAAAGAAGGCAATCTTCATCCCTACATTGATTACAGAGCCTTGAATGCAGTTACCATAAAAAATCAATATCCACTTCCACTGATTTCTGTTCTTCTCGATCAATTGGGGTCTTCACAGATTTTCATTAAGTTGGACCTCAGAAGAGCATACAATCTGGTGCGCATGAGAGAGGGGGACGAGTGGAAGACTGCATTCAAGACACGAATACTTAGTGATGCCCTTCGGGCTTTGTAATGCCCCGGCCACTTTTCAGGCTTTCATGAATGACTTGTTTCATGACATCTCAGACCAGTATGTTGTCATAGATTTAGACGACATATTGATTTATTCACACACCCTTACTGAACACATTCAACACGTAAAAACTACTCCAACGTCTAAGGGAGAATCACCTATTCGTGAAACCTGAAAAATGCATATTCCACGCTTCTGAGGTGGAATTCCTGGGTTACGATCTCACCAACCAACGGGTGCGTATGAGCAAATCCAAAGTGAAGGCCATACTTGAATGGCCAGCACCCAAGACAGTTAAATCCCTCCAATCTTTCTTGGGTTTCGCCAATTTTTATAGACAGTTTATTCATGGATTTTCTGCTCTTTCAGCGCCTCTTACCTCACTAACCAGTGTTAAAACGCCCTACGATTGGTCACCTGCGGCACAACAGGCTTTCGACCAATTAAAATCAGCTTTCGTCTCTGCACCTGTCCTTAAACACCATGATCCTGATCTTCCCTTCTATGTGGAAGCTGATGCCTCAGGGACCGCTATAGGAGCAGTCTTGTCCCAAGAATGTCCACATACTGGGGAAATGCACCCCGTAGCCTTTTTTTCTCGCAAATTAACAACATACGAAAAGAACTACTCCATCACTGAACGGGAACTGCTGGCGATCAGGGATGCCATCGCTGAGTGGCAACATCATTTGCTTGGAGCATGTCATCCTGTCACTGTGCATTCCGATCACAGAAGTCTCTTGGCTTTCAAATCTATGAAGTGTCTCACGGTTAGACAGGCAAGATGGCATTTGTTCTTTTTGCAATACCAATTCCATATAACTTATCGTCATGCCAGGGCTATGGTATCAGGTGACGCGCTATCACGTCTTCATTCGGAGGGTGACCCGTCCAAGACGGAGCCTCCTATGCTTCTCCCAAACAAGGTTGTTTGTGGATGAATGGTACAGCCCTCCTTGCGTACTATCATTGAGCAATGGGCAATTGAACATCCAAAAGAGGTCCGAGAACTCAATATGGACTTGTCTCAAGGTCTACCCATCATTCAAGGGCGTATTTTCATACCTCCCGGTCAGGCTCGTTTATTGGCGCTCCAATGGGCACATGATTCTGTGGTTGCCGCACATCCAGGTCAAAAGAAAACACTGGAATCTCTACTCGATGGTCTTGGTGGTCTAACATGGCTCGTGATGTGCAAGATTACATCGCTACCTGTGCTATATGTGCCCAGTGTAAATCCGCCAGGTACAGACCAGTGGGCTTATTGCAGCCTTTACCGGTTCCTCATAAACCCTGGCATTTGGTATCGATGGACATTATTGTGGAATTGCCAGAAGTACAGGGACATGATATCATATCGGTAGTCGTGGATTACTTCACAAAATACGCCATTTTTGTACCTTGTTCGGGGTTGCCTTCTGCTTCCCGTTTGGCCAGACTGTTTATGGCTAATGTCTTCAGATATTTTGGTCTCCCTTCCATCATTGTGTTTCATCGGGGTACACAATTTACGTCAAGATTCTGGAGGGCGCTTACTACCTCTTTGGGAATCGATGACAGGTATTCTTCATCCTATCATCCTCAAAAAGATGGCCAAACTGAAAGACTTAATTCCACTATTGAACAGTATTTGCACTGCCTTTGTCTCCAGTTCCAACAGACCTGGTACACAGCCCTGCCTCAAGCAGACTTCGCATATAACAATTCCTTACATTCTTCCACGGGGGTATCCCCCTTTTTTGCATTATACGGTTTACACCCGAGGTCTTTACCATTGACTCTTCCCTTACCTGAGGCCTCTCCTGCTGCGTTGGCATGCGTAAGAGACCTAGACCAAGTACATCGGGATGTACGTTGCCATCTACTCCAGGCTCAGGAGCATGCAAAAAGGGCAGCGGACGCTCGCCGGCTGCCGGCACCGGACTATTGAACTGGTATGAAGGTTTGGTTGTCCTCCCGCAACCTGCGTATTGTGGGTAAGCGTTCCTTGCTGCCACGCTTTGTTGGTCCTTTCCGCATTTTCCCTGTGATCAATCCTGTCGCGATTAAATTGGATCTCCCGAGGAATTGGCATATTCACCCTGTGTTTCATGTTTCACTAATAAAGCCATTCCTTCCGTCCACTCGGATGCCTGCATGCCCTGCGCCCATCATGGTGGATGGGGAGGAGGAGTATGAGGTCTCCCGCATCCTTGACTGTAGGATCTCTAGGGGTTCTGCTCTTTATTTAGTGGACTGGAAGGAGTTTGGACCCGAGGATCGTACTTGGGAGCCTTTGTCCAATCTGCATTGCCCCGATCTCTTGCGGGAATTCCATGCCGCCCGGGGGTTGCCGGCGTTTTTGGAGGCAGATGCTGTGAGTAACAGCTGCCAAGGGGTGCTGTCAGGGGCGCGAACGGCCAAGGTGCCAAAAACCATGTACACTTCAAAAGGTATCTTACGCCCAGGGGCCATTGTTCACAAGGCCTACTCAGACCCCGTGTCTCCAGGCAGGCTCCCCTTGAAGCAGGGCGCTCCCCGGCAATACACATAAGTGTGTCTCCATTCAGCAGTTTTCCGGTGCCTTGTCTGCACGCCCCAGGCCCATCCATCCCCCCTCCACTTTCAAAGGCAGTTCACACCAGTGGATGTGCGCTGCCATGGGGTGCTGTCAGGGGCGCGAACGACCAAGGTGCCAAACACTATGTACACTTCAAAAGGTATTTTACGCCAAGGGGCCATTGTTCATATGGCCTCCTCAGACCCTGTGTCTCCAGGCAGGCTTCCCTTGAAGCAGGGTGCGCCCCTGCAATACACATAATAACACAACCTATACACGTAATTCATTCACAAACACACCCCTTTTTGTTATTCTTTATAAACCACTTGATATTTACCATGAGAACATCTTTGACCACTGCAAGTCAACTCGTGAACGTGCTACTTCGAGAGAACTCATCAGTGTGCTACCTGTGAACATCTCCATGTTCTTCTGCCACTAATTACTCTGCTTGCTGAATCCAACTGTTTGTTGGTCAAGGTAAGGGCATGTATCCTAATCATATCTCCTTAATTTGTTCTATTTCGAAGTAACATACTCAGTAGTGCTATGTTAATTTGTCTCTTTGCTATTAACTTGAGTTTCTTTTTGTTATGTTATCGATATATCAATTTTTATCAGTGTCAATTGGCATCGTATTGCATTCTTCGCGGACCGTGTCTATAGTATAAGCATGTTTCCTTTTCGTGCATGATAGAACATTCAAGGGACGAGTAACATGTTCTGATTTTGAACACATCAATAAATCGTTTGTGAAATTTATCCTATAATACAGCCGCCCACGCTGCACTGGTTTTGCTGTGGTGCCCAAAAGAAAGCGTGCAATGAACAATGTATGGTCCAATTCATTCTTTCTCACATCTTTATGCAAAATAATTTTCTAATAATGTTGTCCTTTTTTTTGCAGAATTTACAACAATGCCTGCATGTTCTATTTTCGGTTGCCCTTCGAAGACCCATGGCAAATCCAAAGGCATTACAATGCATGTATTCCCTAAGACTGTTGATCGAATAAGAGAATGGGTCAGATATTGCGGATATCCACCGGAAGAGCTTGAAAGTAGAGTCAAACAAGTCTTGGAGGACAAAAGGGGTCATCGATACCGCATCTGCAGCCTGCACTTCAACCCGGCTATGTACGACACATCCTTGTACACAAAGAGGAATCAACTGAGAACAACTCGGAAATTGCTCCCAAACGCTATTCCGACTTTATTCGTGAAAATGCCGCCACATGTGAGTCACGCTTCCAGATTTAGCTTTACGCCTGTATTTTCGGTGTAAATATCACTTATAATACTTTCAATATTTATGTGATTGAATAGCTGTTTAAATAATGACTATTTTGCTTAACATCAGTCCTTGTTTTTGAGAACCCACATAGAAAATTGATTTATGGGGACATATAACTATGCTATGTTATGCATTTACATAAGCATAATTTTCTTGTATTCAGTCTCCAAACATTCCACTTTTTAATGTTGGAATTTCTAAATCAAATAATACTTTCCCTTTACAACTCCATGACTATCCACTGAATATGAAGCAACAAGATTCAACATCCGTGTCTTGCCTGGAGTCATCAACCACTTCGAGTGCGTATCAGGTAATCTTACCTAGCTATTCTGTTCCAGACTGGTTTTATGCACGGAATTCTAGATAATGTGATAATATTTACATATCGTGTAATTGTTTTACACAATGTTTCATTCGTACTTTACTTTTGACATGTACCTTTGTCGTCTTTCCAAATTGTGTGTCCAGTTTCCAATATTTTCGTCCTTATTAATGCAAGTACTGTGTTTCAGGGAGATGCTGGAGCGTCCACTACAATTACAACATCCCTCGTAGTAGACCCGGTGCCAGAGGTATGGGTCTTAGCAGTTCAATTGGACGAGATAATCTGATCATATTTACATATCGTGTTATTGTTTTACACAATATTTCATTCGTACTTTACTTTTGATATGTACCTTTGTCGTCTTTCCAAATTGTGTGTCCAGTTTCCAATATTTTCGTTCTTACTAATGCAAGTACTGTGTTTCAAGGAGATGCTGGAGCGCCTTCTACAATTACATTATCCCTTGAAGTTGTTCCGGAACCAGACCTTGCAGTTGATCCGGAGCCAGAGGTATGCGTACTTACAGTACCATCTAACGAAAGAAAGTCGGTCTTATTATATGTGTAATGCAAATTACTTATTTTAAATGGATACTATTTTTTGTACGGATGTATACAAGATCCGTATATTGAACGGGCGGCACGTGGATCTCAGTCGGTGGGCCAGCTTGCTGATAGTGATGTTAGAGTAAAGAAGGTTTCAAAGAAAAGAAATAAAAATAAGGTTAGTTATATACACTTTATTTTTTTGGCAATTGTTTTTTGCTGAGGCCTTCATTATATGCTTTTTAAAATGTAAATTGTACAACACTGTATGTTGGATTTACACTGAACATCCATTTTCCTATCTGTCCTGTAATTGCCCGATGGAGTAGGGACTATGCAGACACAGACAGTGATACAAATGACAGATGGTGCTTGCCAAACTGTTTTCACCATGGAGGAACTATTAATTGAGGCGCGGCATGTTCACACTCGAGATGCCTATGTCCAATGGCCAGAAAATGAATTTAATATGACCAGCGAATCCAGCAAAGTGTTTTTGGACCATTGCTACAATGTGCCTGCTCCGCCAGATGAAGGTGAAAGTGAATTTATAGAAGATAGTTTTACATTACTCGATGAGCACTTGACACAATCGACACCCGCCAAAAAAATGGCCCCCAAAAAACAGACCACATTGATGTTTTCTCCTATCCATGGTCAAGTAACAGATGTTGAAATGACAGAGACTGAAGCATCAACACTATTGACCGACGAACTAGACAAAGATATCGACTATAGTATGTCCAGTTTGGCTGATATGTCAACAACGGTTTAGTCCGAAACAACATTGTTGCTGGATGACAATCTAATAAAAGAGGCCAAATACATAGTATTCCACAGCAGCTTGATGGAGATTATAAAGATGCTGAAATGTGTGCATTCAGTGGGAAGGGTCGTTTGTGGGAAGCCATTGGTGAGCGTGACTTGTCTAACACAAAGCAGTAACCTCAAAATACATGTCACCTGTGAAAAGTTCCATAAACATTTTCATGGTCTGCTCAACCGATGCTGGGGAAACTGCCAGCTGGCAATCTACTGTGTGCAGCAGCTTTACTTTTCATTGGCTCTAGTTTCACGAAGGTATTCAGTTTCTTTCAGTTTGTGGGACATCATTTCATTTCTAAAACACAATACTACAAATACCAACGTGATTATCTATTCCCTGCCATTAGTGAAGCTTGGAAAATTGAACAATTGGGTATTGAAAGTACATTCTATGACAAACGGTTCAGGCTAGCCGGCGATGGACAGTCTGACAGTATTTTCTGCTAAGTACTGCACCTACCATTTTCAGGACATGGAAAGTAAGAAAATTGTGAGTTTGGTGGTCGTGCAGGTGTCCCAAGGTAAATCCTCAGTGGCCATGGAGAAACTTGGTTTTATGAAATCACTGGAAGATCTACAATCGAGGGGAATGCAAATCGACCTCATAGCCACGGACAGACACGTTTCAATAGCCAAGACAATGAGAGAGCAGTATCCAAATATTACACATCAATTTGATGTATGGCATGTTGCCAAATCAATCAATAAAAAAATCTTGGCGGCAGGGAAAAAAAAAGGTTTTGAAAGTATTTCACAATGGTCCCAGTCTTTCAGCAACCATCTTTGGTGGAGGTCCAAAACATGTGATGGGTCTGTGGAAATTCTACTGGAAAAATTGCGGTCACTAATGCACCACTGTTCCAACGTTCATCACTGGACAGAAAACCAACATTTCCACCAATGTGAACATGGCCCTTTGTCCCCAGAGCGGGCACGGAAGAAGAAGTGGTTGATCCCATCTTCACCTCCACACAAAGCCCTTGAGAAGATTGCGTTTGATAAAACTCTATCAAGAGATCTGAAGGGACTCACAGAATTCTGTCACACAGGAAATTTGGAGGTGTTCCACAATATGTGCCTAAAGTACAGGCCAAAGAGATTGCATTTCGGCATCCAAGGGATGAAATCTAGGTCTTTACTAGCGGTATTAGCGCATAACGAGAACGTAGGCCGGGAACAATCTAGGACTGCAGGAAACTTAGGGATGCTTCACTACACTATGGCCTTTACGAAAAGAAGCAAAAAATGGATTGTGAAACCAGTATATGACAAAATGGAATTCGATTTTGTGAAAGATCTTATTGTTAATGTCGTAGAGATGCATACTCATGGAATTGCGCACAAATCTATTCCGAGAACATATACATTGCCACAAAACATTGCCAACGTGCCATGTCCACCCAAAGCAGAGCTCGTTCAATAGTTCAAATCCCGGTACAAATGACTACCATCTGTTTTTATTTTTGCCAAAAATGTTTTTATAAACTGTACAAATAAAGTATGCAATTTGTCTTTTGAAATCTATCCTCTTAGTCCTTTTCTTAAAAAAATAGTACAATTATTATGATTGCTTTCACATTTCACAGTTTAGTCGAACTACTGTGGGACCTTCATTTTTCGTGTAAATGACCAATGGATGACAGTGTGTAAGAATCTTTGGATTTTGTCAGTTGCCTTGCCATAAAGTTCCCCAAACAGCTGAATATCTGCTTGTCACACAAAAGGGATTATACCTAGGCTACAAAACATTCTAGGCACGCAAGAAGTACTGACTGTGAAAACATGCCATGGGGTAGGAGGCCATGAGATAAGCAGAGGTGGGCCTATTACTAGACACATTTCGACTCGGTTTTTGTGTTACATCGACTATAATTTGAGAGTAGGGGGCATTCTGTCATTGGCAAGTTTCCCCTATACACCAGAGCAGTGCAACAAACAACGACCAGTGACAGCCCCCAATTTTTTCATCCTGTGCCCGTGCTTCAAAATTCATGTTCTCATGGATGCGTTGACATTGGATGTTGCAAAGTAAGAAAGTATGTTCATTGTGAGTGAAGGTCAACAGCTTTCAATTTTTGCTTCGGAGGTGGGAGACCCACGCATCCCGCACACAGTATAAGGTTCTATTATTTTTTGACCTTGAGAGGCAGGGACCATTCCGAAAGGGATTGAATTGAAGGGGGCGTGTAATAACGTATGATATGATAAGGTTGCCCATTCCGAAACTGGACCTAGTAACATATAAATTCAGTTTATGAAAATTCGTTGACATGAACAGAGGAGTCTGCATTACGGTCTGCATTGCGCCAAGAGAATGGAAATGCCGAATATAATGTAAGTTTCTCTTTAGACGATTTTATACCAGAACTAGTCGAAATACGAATAGCTGACCGTTATTGCTGGGTCACATTGTACTTGTTTGTTCTGTGTGGCATATTGCAATGAAGTGCCAGCATAGGGACACATGTAGACCACCACTTGTTTCTCCCTGGTTCTGCACTAATAAATCATTACATTGTTTGTGCACCTCGAATTGTTGCCCCAGTTTACGCATTACGTTTAGAGCTCATCATACTCCATTGCACTATCATCCGAAGCAAATAGCGGAGTACTTTGATATTCCACGTTGTATTCTCTCGGTTCACATTGTGTCACCTCTGTGCTAATAAAGAAAATGATTAATTGTAATAAAGATCGGCTACTGAGACACATTTCTATTTTTATGTTTTGCAAACAGGTACATTGTGCCATTCTGCGATTGTCATCTATTCCAGACCCTGACCGATGGATTCTTCAACCGCCAGCTGCAGCTACATTTCAATCACTGGATCTACTTAACCGTCTTTTGGGACGACAGACAAGGTCCAATATGCCCGTACGCGGTACCAGCGATAAGGAGCAACATAAGAACCTTTACGGTGGTCTAGTGCCAGGTTCATGCACCAGCTTTGCAATTCACTGTGCAACCAAAGTGCTTCATTTAGACAAAACGAACACCCTATGTACCTAAAAGGAACAGCGCGTGACTCATGATAAACATTTGCAGATTTGCGGATCTAGAGCAAAGGAAAAAATTCCCATTTGATCAATTATGTCAGACGCCAAATGTTATTGAAACATTTAATGTGAAATAAATGTACTTTACCAATTGTACAGTCTTGCTGTTTCGTTTCAAAGTATATTTCCATATTCCTATTTGTGACGCGCTGTGCTGTGAGACGATGTGTGTTGTTTTCCGGGTTCCGCGTCTAGTCGCGTAGGTGACGACTGGGCGTGTTTGGCTATGCTGCCCAGTAACGTCACAGAGAGAGGCGGAGAATATAAATGATTTGGTGATGTCAGGCTCAGGGGCGGGGAATATGATTTAGTGCCGCAAACGCAGGTCGCCCAGGGCGATGCAGCAAGTGATAAGATTATCACAAGATGGCCGCGCCTTGCTGCCTGATTTCGCTTGTGTTCAAGAGACGAAAACTCGGGTAAGGTGCATACGAAATGTTTGTATGATCGATCGACTTATGATTAAAAACACATGGCCGAACCATAGGGACAATAATATTTTCTGACCGAACCATTCCTTTAAGGTCTCAAGAGGAGAGTATTGCAGCACACAAATCGAGAATTAAGATGGAGCGAAACTCAGCTAAAAGGTAATCATGCCAAGAAGCCAAGGTCGTGTCTGGTTGGAAAGGGCCGACAGTGGATACAATTAAAGAGAAAAGAGCAGAGTATCCTGTTCAGGAAGGTCAAGATAAGCCACAGATGGGAGAAGACTGGCAGAATTAAATCAAATATACGAAAATACACAAAGAATAGGTCGATTTCACAGTGTCCGAGTCACGTGACAAGGCAGGCAGGAAGAATAAGACTTTCACACCTACGCATGGATCTCTGCCATACCCATACTCCCTAAAAGTTCTCAGTCTAAGAAGCAGACTTGAGGCCAAGCTACAAGGCAGTAATTGACACATGACCACTGAGGTGATGATTGATTGTAACATAATTGGAGGGAAGCTGGGGTGCAGATGGGGTTCTCTGCACCTGGATGTTCTTTCTGCATGCTGCTAAATGTGAGTGGAAAAGTATGAGTGGAAAAGTATGAGTGTGGTTGATACCAACCCAATCATAGTGGACCGTGTAATCTAGGGTCCTATAGAGGGTAGAGCCAATGGGACGTCGTACTTTAATTGACGTTCATAGTGGCCATGTTGCCCCACCTGACATTGAGTATCCAATCCCCTTTCCCCGTTACCACATACAGATATAGAACCTATGATAAAGTTACCTTCCTATAACCAATCACATTGCATGTTAGGTTTTTTAAGATTGCACGTCAATGATGATGAGTTTTCACCATAAATACTGTGTTTTTTCTAAAATTGGGTGGAGTTGGAAGAGATGAGAAGATCCAGCGGTTGCTGATGTTCGTGTACTCCCCATTTTTTGTACTTGTCATTAAACGGACTCCCTTTGCCAAACTATTGAGTTGTCATAGTTATTTGATGCATGAGTACGAATCTGCATCCCAATCTATCTCAAGGGTGCTGCTACTCATCTTAAAGGGCTGGTTGGAGATCCCCAGCTAGAGGGCTGGCTGGAGACCATCCAGTTCACATTCCTGAAATGGGTTACATCTATTGAAGACTATATAGCTTGGACAGTACTTACTTTCTCGATGAATACTTATTGTAAGGAAAAGGGAGTGTGCCTATTCTAGGTGTGTGTATTGTCCTTCTCTAACTCTCTGGCTCTGGACCGTGTTGTCCATGGTTGTTGTTTGTCTTCTTTGTCTTTGCCTTCTTTTAGACAGGAAGAGGTCTCACCTCGGCAGGGCTAAACGTCTCCAATGTAGTTCTACACTTTCTTCCCATGTAATTTGACTGCATGCTCCGTTTCTTGCTCTGCTGTGTAAGGCCCCTCTAAGCTTGGTCTAAACCAGGGCCATACAAATTCCGGAGGAGGACAGTGTCCCCGGGAAAAGTAGTAGTTGCTTGAGGCGTTTTTCACTGGCAACTGGGATGATATCTTCCTCACTGTTGTTCAACATCTCCCCTGCGACTGCAGTTGGCGAGAAATAAAAGACGCACTAACCATCAAGGATTGCACATATTCATACATTTCATTTCCAAACACATCAGAGGCTGAATTTGCCTCTGTCAATGCCTTAGTGGGAGGGGCCTGGGGTAGTTGCATGCGCCGTCCTGTTACCCCTGTTACCACCTCATGAGGCATTAAGTGGTGGTCGGATCCAGGCTGATTGTGCAATGTGAACGGTGCTATGGGCAAACAGTGAAGCCAACCCTTTTTCAAAGTGCCTTTTATTGTCACAATCTTTTCTTTGAGCAGGCTGTTGAGGCACTCCCACACCCGTTCACTTGTGGGTGATAGCCACCTGAGAATTTGTGCTGTAACCCCAATAGGGTTGTGATGTGCTCAAAAGTCTGATTCACAAAATGAGGCCCATTGTCTGACTACAGGATCTCACACACCCCCATCATGGGAATACCTTTCTAACAAGGAATCTTTCTGCCCTGAGGGCACCGTGTTATGGACAGGCATACAACCACTATCACATAGCGGTAGCCTTGGCACACCTTGGACATAGTGACATAGTCAATGTGGAGATGTTGGAAAGCCCCAATTGGCAGGGGTATGGTTCCTCTCACTACATGTAAAGTATGTCCTGCAGTGAACTTTTTACAGATGACACAGCTTTCCATGAATGCTGATATATGCTCCGACTTATTCGGACAGAACCAATCTTCCCCAGTGTGAGCAGCAAGTATATCTTTACCCATATGAGTGGATAATGCAGTTGCATGAGTGCAATAATGCTGTAGGGAGTACTAGCATTCCTGTGCTTTCCTGTTACCACGAAGCATCTGTGGGAGATATTGAACATCCCCTTTTCACCCATAAGTCCTCCTCTGTCGTAGTCCTTTCCTGAAACTCCATTATCTCTGTGGCTGCTAATATATTATAGCCTTCCTTTAGAATCATTTTGCGCACACGGAAACATGTGTTTGATGGGGTATCGAAGTCTGTTATTCCTGAAAAATATGCTACATGCTTTGCTTCCGCTTCTGCTGCTTCATTGTCCCGGGAGACTGCATCCTCCCCCCTCGCCTGGCCCTGGCACTTTATGACCGCTATTGCTGCTGGGAGTTGAAGCGTGTGTATGAGCCTACCCAAAAGAGGTGCGTGCTGCACCGGCGTGCCGTCAGCACATCTGAAGCCCCTCCTCTGCCATTGTGACAACCCAGAGTGTACTGTAGACATCAAGTAGGACGAATCTGAATACATTGTAATTTTCTGGTCCCTGAACGATTCTAATGACATTATGAGAGCCACCAATTCTGCTGCTTGTGCCAAAAAATGTGAAGGCAATCTTGCGCTTGCTATTACTTTCCTATACCGTCTGTGTTTAGTCTCACCAGCGCTGTCCCCGTATGTCTTTCCCCTGTTGTTTGGTCTATTGTCGATGACCCGTCAATGAAAAGCACTTCTCCCCCCCTCAAGTGGCCTCTCCCCCATCTTGGGAAGGTTGTCATACTGTTCCATGTATGTAGTATAGTCATGTACATAGTCTCCCTCCTTTACTGGCTCAGCAAAATATTTCTCAGGATTGACAGTCTTACACCTCACTACCTTGTTTGCTGGATTTGAGATAATAACATCGTAACCAGAAGCTCGCTTTATGGTCAATGTACTCTTGGTCTTTTCAGGAATTGAAAAATGGGCGTGCTCCACGTAAAGGGTGGTGCTACACCCCATGATGATACTCGCTGACTTCTCTGCTACGAATGCGGCAGCAGCCAGCACTTTCTCACAAGGGTAATGTCCACTCATCACTGGGTCTAAACATCCACTATAATAAGCCAATGGCTTGTGCCTTAGGGTACTATTTTGTGTGAGTACTGCGACCATCACTTCTCCATTGGAGTGTGAAAACAAATAACATTTGTCGTGATATTCTGGGATTCCCTGTACTAAAGCTGTGCATATTACTCTCTTCAGCTCCTCAAAGACTTCAGTAATTTCATGTGTTCATACCAACTTTTCATTCCCTCTCTGTGCCTCCCTAAGGCCACTCAATAAGGATCTTGTGTATGTGCTATAGTCAAACACCAAGGTTCTGCAATAATGGCAAGGGCCCAAAAACTTCTGCATTTCTCTCACTGTCTTTGGCATCAGTGTTTTACTGATCACCTCAGCCCTTTCTGGGGTCACATTTCACCCTTCTTGTGAGATCAGCTGCCCTATATACAGCACTTCTCTTTGGCAATATTGTAATGTTGCCTTGTCCACGGTGTAACTTTTTCTGCCAATACTGTCAGTAAGTATACTCAGTTATTTCAACACTGTTCATCTGACTTGCTACAGATTAAAATGTCATCCACATATTGTATGACTGTGCTCGCTATCTGTATATTTCCTAGATCCATCTAAAGGACCGTATTAAAGATGGAAGGTGACTCACAGTACCCTTGTGGGAGTCTCGTGTGTTTCCACTTCCAGTTTCTATATAGGAAGGAGGTTAAGTCCTGTGGATCTTAGTTAAATGGTATATAAAAGAAGCCTATTACAATGAAGTCCGTAGCTTCTGTTGGGATGCTACACAAAATTGCTGCTGGATTAGGAACTAATTGGAATTCTGCTTTAACGATTCGGTTCAAAAGGCACAAATCCTGGATGAAATGCCATGCTCCCCCTATCGCCCTTTTCACCTGAACGCCTTGCTTCACTAATGCTGTAATCGTCTCATAAGTACCCTTGTCTGCTTCCCTGGATACAGCATACTGTCTTGCCCTTAGCAAAATAGCTCCTGATTTAAGCTTTATCTTAACCGCTCCTATCCCCTTTAACAGACCCACGTCATAGGGACTATTGGTCCATAAGACACTTGTTACTCACCCTAAGTCTTCCTCGAGAAATGGTGGTGGTGGTTTTCGCAACACAGCCATTCTCTGCGGCACTTCCCTGTAACGTATTTCCACCCACCGTGTAATGCTTATGTCGAACACCTCTCTATCCGATCAATTGTCTTGGAATAGCTCCTCACTTATCACGTCAGTCAACCTGTATCCTTCCCCCACTGCAATTACAGTTCTCCATGATCATCCTGTATTGTCAGTCCCATGAAGTACTAATCTCTTGTCTCTCACTATAACTGCCTTGAGTTCTATTGGTATCACCTTTCCTTTTTTCTCATCTAAGGGAACCTGTGAAATAGAAATTCATTGGTTATGCGTAACAGTTTATCCTGTATACCTGGGAGCTATATGATTAACACTTCTACCCCATATGAAAACAGTTCAATGTCTACTGGCACTCCCCTTTGTACCGTCAGGTCACAATAAGCTTGGAGGAGTTCCCTCACATGCATGTAATGAATCCCTAGCGTTGAGCACACTATCCCTTGGTCTGTGAATGGAATGCTCATGTTAAGTCGGCTCACCATGTCTCTATCCATTATGTTCACTGGCGTCTGTCAAGAATATAACAGTGGCCTGGTCAACTCATGTTCTCCCACAGAAAGTGGTAATTCACAAGTAAAAGTAACCAAATCTGTGGCCCCAGAGAATACCTGTGCATTCATGGCAATGCCTGACATTGGGTATCTCGCCTCCCTTACACAGGACCTAGTCGCCCCTGTATCCATGAGAAAGGAAAAGGTCTTGTCACCTGTAGTCATCCCTATACGTGGTTCCTCAGCCAGATTGGGTGTAACAGATACTATTCAACACATCAGGTCTGTCTTTGGGCTGTCCTATTGGGGATATAATGACATTCCCGTCTCCGTAAATGGGTTGCCCCTTTCAACAGTCACCCCCTCCCAGCTTTTGCATGGGAGTGGACATCGTGGAGCCCACATGTGTTGTGGTTATGATGTTCTGTTGAACCAGTGCCTGTTGTGCTGGTTGTGATTGTTGCATGTGTCCCTCTGCCTGTAATGCATGTGTCATGGGCTGATATTTCTCCGTTTGTATGTCTTGGGTATGCGTCTGTTGTGGTGCGTACATCTGTGCTTGCGTGTGATCTTGAACGTAATAGTCAGTCTGCTCTGTGGGCTGTTGCTGAATTCCCCCATTCCGAGGCATCCCGCCCCTGTATCTGCATACTCGCAGTATATGGCCAATTTATCTGCACACCCACCATTGTGTGGGACACCCTATCTGTCTTTGCTGTCCCCCCTGACACCGTACTGAATTCTGCTACATTTGGGGTCCAAACCCTCTTCCCTGAGCTATCCCTCCTCATCCCCTTGGTCACTGATTTATATCCCCTTTTCCTGCAAAACCTCCCCCTGTCATCTGTGGTCTGTTCTGCCCATACTGAGCAACTACTGCTTCCCCGCTCGTCAACATCGCCCCTTCCATTGTATACTTAGATAACTTCTTCTGCACTAACTTTGCCTCTTTTTGTTTCCTCTCCTCACGCTTCTTTCTTGCATTCTCCTGCATTAGCATGCCATAGAACACTATGGTTAGCTGAATTTCTGATCACGGTTTATCCTCCATCCCCACTAAGCAGCTTTCGTACTTGCTCAGGTAACCCCTGACATAATATATGGTAAAATAATCCCACTGATTTGTCCAACAGTTCTCTCATCTAAAGATGGAATTTTTCTTGAATTTGTTGAGTATATTGAAGTGGGTCTTCGTCCTCACGCATTTTGCGTGCCATGATCGCGCTTATGTGTGAAGTGTCTGAGCATTGTACCCTGAGAGCTTGCCATACAGCCGCTCAGCAGTTCTTGAACGGCGCACCATTGTGTGCCGTGTTCAGTGCAGTCACTTCAGGATACCCTCCTCTTTTCCATACTTCGTCAGGTACCTCCCCAAGAATGGTTGAAAGTAGACTCTTCATACCCCCTACCGCTAATGTCGTCCCTGCTGTCTTTCAAACTCATAAATCCACTGGCCGGCCCCCGCAGTTAACAAAGGCAGCTTACATCTTTTGGGGGTGGGGAGGGTGCTGTGCTGAGAAATGGCCACCTGAGTTCCGAGCTCTGCAGCCCAAGACTCTCACGCGGCAGAATACTTGTTGCGCTGGCCTTCCCTTGAACTCTCTTGAAATATTCTGGCAGATAGCTGTGAGGTTTCGAGCCTTGATGGGCTCACCAGGCTGCGCAGCTCTGTGCCTCCCGGACTCTGCCACTGTGATTCGGCCCGCCTCCCGGGCCCGTATCCTGCTGCGCTGCTCTCTCACTTGGTAGGCAGAGAGCATGAGATGTCTTCCCAAGTCCTCTGTTACGCGACCCTGCCACCTTCGGGTCTGCCCCAGTTGGTTGTTCCCAGGCCCCTTAACGGGGCATGCAACATCGCCCAGCCTCTGGCTCGAAAATTCCGCCATCCCCCAATGACCTGGCTGTGCAGCCCCCTCAGCAGTGAGAAGCAGAGTTGTCGGAGTAGCCTCCGTGGAGCCGGTGTGCGCAACTGCAATCTTCCTGTGTCGGACACTACTCACTGATCCTGTGGCGACGGATGAGCCTTAATGTCAAGACCGCCCCTGCCCGGGTCCCCCCGCGAGGTGGACCACGTGGTAAGTGACTTGTGCCCCCCACGAGGCCCTATCTAGTCCTGGGCCTGTGCCCTATATAAAACGCAGCCCCGTTGTGGGGGCTTTGGGGACCGGGTCGCTGAATCCCTCCTTGAGCACTACTTTGTGGTGCTGCACCCCTCCTAAGTGCTTATCATACTGATGGTGTCTGGGGGAAGGCCCCTGCGATGCACACACAATTTCTACTGCACACACAAGTCTGGACCCCCCCTGTGGCGGTCTGGATCTGGGCTCCTGACATCACCTGGCATCCAGCACAACGGCTGAAGCCGCCAAAGGTGACGTGTAATCCAATCACCCGAGATCTGCACTTTGCGTCCCCACTGGGTGTCACCTCTGTATCTGAAACATTGGGAGCACCTTGGCTCACTACTCTGGTTCCCCTCCTTTGTTTGGCTGATTCCTTATACTAGGGTCTGTACCTCTGCGAGGCTGCGGCCCGACCCACGTTGGCCCCTTCTGCCTCCGTATCGCCTTTGGGAACCTAGCTCCCTGAACAGAGGGGCTTGTGCAGTGTTGACAATCACCGGTGCTACCTTCAAGCACTGGTTCCCTCCCCTCACCCAGTGACACAACCTTGTGACACCCCTTGACATATTGCTGAGCAATATGACTAAAGGCACAGGAAAGAAGCAATCCTCTATGAGTATGTATGCCAAAGCCACCCCCAGGGCCCAGGACGGAGCAGAGGGCGCTGAAGGTGGGCTATCGTCACCTGAAGAACCTAGTGAACTGCAACGCAGGATAGTGTATATGCAAGAGGGGTTTACAGCTTTACACACTAAACTCGATAATATGAGTGGCACTATCAGCTCCATCAAGTCCCGCATGGATAAATTGGATGCTCGCATCACAGAGGTGGACAGTAGGGTGGGGGAGCTGAGGAAGAGATTGAGGCGCTCAGGGCCGATGTTACCTCACTGTCAAAACAAGTTTTAGCAATCAGCAAAAAGAATGAAGACCTGGAATCCTGCTCAAGGTGCAACAACTTGCGGATAAAAGGAGTGCCTTTATTGATAAGTTTGATGGCCCCATGGAAGACTCTGTTGAACGCACCCTCCTCACCCTATTGGATGCCCCTAAGCTGTCACCACAATTCCCTGTAGAACGGGCCCACCGATCACTTGCCCCCAGACCTAGACCTGGGGCTCCCCCCATAAATAATCACCCGAGTACTTAATCATCGGGATAGGGATGTGATGCTGCAGGCGGTTAGGGCTAAAGGGGAATTACTCCTGGGCTCCAGCAGGATCCAACTTAACCCTGACATTTCGGTTGCAGCACAACAGGAGCGAAACACCTTTATGGCTCTAAAGAAAAGACTCCAAGACTCGGGTGTCAAATATGCAATGTTATACCCAGCCAAATTGCAGATCGAACATGCTGGAAAGGTATATTTCTTCACCATACCTGAGGAGGCCATGAAGTTCCTTGATGACCACTTTCCTGGATAGGCTGCTGCGGCACTACTTCATCAAACGAGGGCCTCAGTTGTTGACCCCCGTTGGGACATAGATACGACTAAGACATTTGGGGGTTAATGTGGGTCGGGCCAGAGTTGACGTGCAGCTCCCTATGAAAAGCTGCAACAGTTGTTAGGTTGTTGGGGTCGGAGTATTCATTCCTCTGATTAGGAGAGGGATGGGAGTGGAGCAAGGTTCCCCAGGTGAAATACAAAATGTGCTTGACATATGCGTTAGAATTTTGAAATTGTATTTTCAACACGCCCACGCTGTGCTCAAGACATGCACAACACACTGGCTAGATGTCGGCTGAGACACTGCCATGTATGAGCTGGAATACTGTACCTGTCCATATACTGGCACTCCTGTCTTTGCCTGTTCTCAAGTGAAGCATTCTGTAAGAACACTACAATGCCCCAGGGCCGTTGTGCACTTTATAAATGCAAATAAATAAAATAAATAAATAAACCCAGTGGTCTGGGCAGCCTAGATAAAATGTATAGGCTCCAATTATATGTTGAACAGTACGTGGTCTGAATATTGTTTCTGCAGGAAACACATGCACTGGCGAGCGGCTGTGATGGGTTTGCCAAAAGCTTGGGTACACAACATTACTACACGACATATTCCACTCAAAGTCAAGGGGTCATGACACTTATCCATAGATCGATACCATATACACATAGAATTGCACACCTGGACCCACTAGGTAGATATGTGCTACTGTATGGCAAACTGCTAGGTCAAGAGGTACTATCAATGGAGTAACTTTGCTGAAAATGTTAGGGGGGACATTAAGTCTGAAGAAAAGGTGCCCCAGCCAAATGAATGGGGACAAAATGGTTTCCCATGAAAGTTGGGGGGGACAAACACCCCTGTCCCCCCCTAAAATTACGCCCATGGGTACTATTGATGAATGTTTATTGACCCAATCTAGATGATCTTGAATTCAAATGGCAGACCTCCTGGCATTATATCCCCTGGTGCCCATATTTTGGGGAGGGGATGTCAACACGATCATTCATATAAGTCTCGATAGATCTGGGAGTAGACCCCGACAGTTATCCACAGCCACCCGTGCTATACTAGAATGTCTCACCAGCCTGGGGATGGTGGGTGCCTGGAGACTACTAAACCTGACATTCCGTATGTACTCCTATTCCACAGTACACAACTCCCATTCACACATTGATATGTGGCTGGCTGGTCTCTGGTGACCTCGTATGGCGTATGGAAACTGCTAGTATACTACCTAGAACCTTTTCAAACCATTCCCCAGCCACATTGTCATTAACACTTAGTACTGCGGATAGAGTGAGGCGCCCCCTGAGACTTAAGCCACAAGCACTGTCTGACCCGGTATTTGCAGCCAAAATGGGGACATGCATGGAGCAATATTTTGAGACTAATGCGGGTTCGGTCAATTCCAGTGCAACCCTGTGGGAGGCCTTTAAAATCTATATCCATGGTATGGTCTTGGCTACGGAATCCGGGATGTTGAGGGCTATAAGGCACAATATACAGGTTTGTGAGACCACACTTCACCAGCTTGAGCAGCAATACACATCACTCTCTACCACTATCACATTGGGTGACATCAAGACAGAGCTTGACAACTTTTGCAACCATGCTGATAGGGAACGGAAGTTTCATGACTACCCTGGGTTGGCGATGAAATATGGTGAAAGGGATCGGCCTGGCAAGTTACTCACTAGGGTGGCAAGGCTTGAGAGTGGAAACCATCATGTTTGTTCAGTGCAGGACTCATCTGGGGCAATGGCTCACACGCAGTCTGAGGTGAATCGGGTATTCCACCCCTTTTATGAAAGGCTTTTCACAAATTGCGATGTGGCATCTATCCCCGACATTGAGGTGTTCCTAGAGGGCTTACAACTATCTGTGCTATCCAATGAAGCGAGGGAAGCACTTGATTGCCCAATGACACCGGAGGAGATGTCCCACACCATCTAGGCTCTACCCTCTGGCAAAGCCCACAGCACTGACGGCCTTACTGCAGAATTATTTAAACACTACAAATCCAGTCTGGTCCCCCAACTTGCTGCCCTATGGGATGTGTCCTGTGTGTTTGGAGTGCTGCCTCCCCACACTGCGTGAAACGTTTATCATTAACTTGCTCAAGCCTGACAAGTCACCAACACAGTGTGAGTCCTACCAGCCCCTTTCAGTCATCAATACGGATGTGAAGATATTTGCTAAGGTACTGGCCCTGCAACTTGCTCCATATATGGAATACATAATCCAACCGGACCAGGCTTGCGGTGTCCCTGGGCGGTCAACGGCGCTCAATTTGAGGCGTCTATTTAACATCCTTGCCCAAATAAACCAGACAGCAGAGGCAGTTGCAGCAACGCTAGATATTCAAAAAGGCTTTGATTCTGTATCTTGCAATTCCTCTGGGTTATACTGGAGAAATGCGACTTAAGTCTGTGCTTTGTTTCATGGGTGCGCCTGTTATATATGCTCCTAAGGGCCACGGTCAGCACAAATTAACAACTTTCTATGTTTTTTTTACTTCTGTAGAGGGACTGCGCAGGGATGGCCACCCTCGCCTTTGATATTTGCAGAAGTGATGGAGCCCCTGGCCGACTGGATCAGGCACAAGCATGCGCATAGAAGAATTAGGATTTTGGGCACACCCGAAATAATATCACTTTATGCAGATGACACACTATTATTTATATGTGATCTGGACATACACCTTGCTCCAGTTATGCAGGATGTTCTTGCCTTTGGGACGCTGTCTGGGCTTTAAGTCAACTGTGCCAAGTCCAAACTATTTCCATTAACAAATGCGACTACAGTCCCACAAGACCTCATGGGTTTTGCCTGGTCCCCCCAAGAGATTAAATACCTGGGAATTACGGTTACACAACACTCAGCCATGTTATACGAGCGCAACTACAGGATATACTTACCCCAACTCCTACACAAGCTCTGCGGTTGGGCGAGATTCCCCACCACTATCCCCAGGTGGGTATTCGGTCCTTAAAGTGACTATCATGCCAAAATTGCTCTATTATTTTCCAAACGTGCCGCTATGCCAGAGTTCTTCAAGACGCCGAAAAGTGTGATGAATAACATCATGTGGCACGCCAGAATGGTTCGGCTGAAGTGGGACACTTTGACCAAACCATACAATCAGGGTTGCCTTGCAGCACCCGACCCTGAAAAATACTGGATAGCAGCACAGGCACAAGAGGCAACCTATTGGTTCCAGGAAGCGTCCCCTCACCTGCATGTGAAGATCGAACGGCTTGTGGCCGATACTCGTGATATACGCTCCCTGGTGCTACCACCACCATGGAGGGGATCTGAAGTGACGGACCCCATTGGTGTGATGCTCTGGCTTGGGGTAAGATGTGGATGTTGATAGATGTCCCAATCTTCCATTACAGAACTGCCTCCGGACATTCCTGAAAATAAGCATGAGTTCTGAATGCAGATTGGCGTTAGATGCTTATGCAACATTGAAAGACCTGTACAATATGGTATCCTTTATTGCACTGTGTGATCTCCTTGGACCCCAGCAGATGCAGCCCTCACATTGGCTGCAGTATGTCAGGCTCCGCAGTGCAGTCCGTAATGCCTAGATAGAGTTCCCTGCACTGCCCCCAGACGAGCCATTGCTCGCCTTGACGTTGGAAGGTGGTTCGGTTCATGGTAAAGTGTCCAGGATATACAACTTGCTAAAGAACCGGGCAATAAACCACTTACTGAGCTCAGAGAGACCTGGCCTGTGGACATAGGCACAGACATCACAGATGATAACTGGGAGGCCATGTGTACACAAACCCGCACTATATCATTTAACTCCAGATTCCGCTTGATACAATTTAAACTACTACACAGGTACCATTATGCCCCTGTTAGACTACATCACATTTCACACAACCCATCGACCCTGACCTAATGACCTGTTTGTTCCACAAACTCACACTCCCCTGCAGTAGCCACCATAAACTCGCCAGTCTCTGTATGCTGCTGGCTGTTAGTTGCATACTGCTACTGTGGCTACACCCAGCAAACACCATGATCGCGCAGTGGTTGCGCGCTGTTACATGGGCCTCCGACCAGGAGGAACTCGGGTCCTCCCTGTAACTGTTGAACAGCAAGCTGGTTGATATTTGCCCCCCTTTTCGCGCTTATCTACAGTCACTACACGGACATGACTCTGATACCGAATAATTGGATAATCGAATGTTTGCTTCTAAATCTATCCTTACTGTTTGTTTGATCTCTGCATATTCCTGTACAGATCTTCTGTTCGTGCTGCCTTGTCCTATTGGCGTTGTGGGAATGCTCTGCATGAACTGGTGTAATGTACCCTTTCTACTGATGTGAATCAGGAAACTGTGGCATAGACGACTAAGGGCCTCATTCCGAGTGCAGCGGTAAGGGGTTAATGACACCGGTAAGGATGCCGGTGCCATTAACCCCTTACCGCCGCATTCCGAGGTCCTTCAGCGGGTCCCGTTAAAGGACCAGCGAGCTAATAACAAGTTATTAGCTCCCTCCCCATTCCCATTGAGCCCTATGAGGGCTCAAATGGGAATGGGGATGGGTAAATTGAATGAGGAATTACCGGGTCCTCCAAGGTTGGAATGGCCCGGTAATTCCTCATTCAATGACCCAGACCCGGACCCTAGTTTGGAGGCAGCCATTCCGCAAAAAGCAGCATTGGCTACCTCCAAGCTCGTAATGAGGCCCTAAGAAACCCAAGTGCTTGCACACAAGTTTGTTAGATCAATTGGCAGCAGGTGAGTGTAAGGTGTTGGTATATTGCCTAATACTCCACAAAGTGAGAACTGCATAGAGATAGATACAATCATTAGTCATAGCAATGTAGTCATTTCGCCTGTCTCCATGCTTTGTTTTACAATGATCGCTGTGGTTGTTTAATGTGTGGCTTGGATTTCCTACTTGATGATAATCATACTACCTGGCAAACGTTAATGGTGCCCTAGTAGCTCCACGTGCAGCAGCAATCGCAAAGAGATATATAGGTAACTTTTTGCATAGAGTATCTAATCGATATATATGATTTGGTGTTTAACCCACACTGCTGGGTCAATAAGATTAGTAATTTGAAACGGTCAACAATTCTTTGAGTGACGGCTAAATCCATGTACTATCTACTTGCAAAAACTGAATATTACATCATTACCATAATGGCAAAACGCCAATTGGTTAGTGACAGGTTGCATGACACAGCTACCATGGTTGCTGGGAAACACTGTTACCAGGTATGATATTTATCTTTCGTCAACTTTGACCTATATAAGTGTTTGGAGCATGACTTTCATTACCATTATTTTCATATAGACAGACCCAGGAACAGAAGAGCACTTAAGGTACAAAAGTTATTACATTGCCTTAATTGGCAGAGGTAATGTGACACACAGGGCCTCATTGCGAGGCTTGCACTCACGGAATGAAGGGGGCCGGTGCGGGACCGGCCCCCTTCATTCCGTCAGGGCTGATTACAGGGTTCCCATCGCGGGACCCGGATCGGACGCCTGGTAAAACCAGGCGTGCTTTCCGGGTCCTGCGAGGGGAAGAAGGAGGTAACAATGGGACACTTGTATTTGCCCATTGTTACCTCCATCCCCATTCCCATTGAGCCCTATGGGGGCTCAAATGGGAATAGGGAATGGTTCCTGCAAGGAGGACGTACCGGGTCCTCCTATGTTGGAATGACCCGGTAAGTCCCCATTGCAGGAACCCGGAAAAGGAGCCCGGTTTGGAGGCAGCCATTGAGCTAATAGCTCCAAGGCTACCTCCAAACTCGTAATGAGGCCCACACCACTTAAACCACCATATAGGCTATTCCTATACATGGCCATGAATAACCAATTGCTTTTCTTTATTGTCTCTCTCTCTTTCTTTGTCTGTATGTCCTATGTGATTGTTTCCTTTGGAATTGGAACTGTTTGAACTGTACAATATATTGAGGAATTTTCGTTTTTTTTAAATGTTACATTACATTGTTGTATACATATATGCACCTTGGTACGTTGTAACAGGCTTTTGAATAACCACCCATTCCTGCTTTTGGTTTGTGCTTCTTGGACTATTTTTATGCATCAATGTAATTGCTAAATGAAATACATATGACGTAACAATTCAGCCTCAAAAGAACAGCAGTGGCTTGAAACACGTGTTAGGCTGATCTTTATTTCAATAATTTACATGACAAAAACGCATGGAATACATGGATATGTGCGCAGAGTGATTGTATCTATCTCTATATTGTACTGATGTGTCCTACCATGTTCCCCCCCCCCTGCTGTAATGTCAAGCACTCAATAAAGAAAGGTTTAAACAAAAGAAAAATAAATTGTGTCCATTTGCTGCCAGGGGATATATTGAAGTCACCCCCCACCCTTTTCCAGTAATTGGAACATTTTCAGTGCCATCCCTCCATCCTGTCTCCCCACGTCTTTAGAAGTGGCCCACGCACTTGCCATCTCTATCCTTTTCTGTCCTGTTAGGACCCTGGGCCTCTGCGCATATGGAGTGATATTGTCCATGCTTCACGACCCATACTCTGGATGCAGTAGTCACCATTCAATGTCCTCCTCTCCTCTATCCATATTTTCTTCACCTCCCCATACTGTGTCTCTGTCTGGGCTTGCCTCCCTGGAGCAGAAAGAGTGTCTTCTCTCCTCCTCGTCCTCACTCCCCTGTGAATCTGCATTGACTCCATTGTCCCAATACTACTGTCACCGTCCCCTTCTCTGTCTTCATCGAAGCTAAGTTTCCCTAATGTTGTCTCTTCCCACTGCTTTCCCTTTGTTTGGTCTGTAACTTGTGCACCCTCCTCACCGAGGGTTCATTACTCATGTCTGCCCATGGGGCAACCATGCTGTTTCTCCTGCTCCTATAGAGTTCCCCTATCCTTCTCAGTATACCTTCCCCATCCTCATCATCTAAACGTGGCAAGTCCATCTTAATTTCTGCCACTTTCAAAGAGCGTCTTTCTCTGCTCTCGTCTCTTTCCCTGTGTCGGCGTTCTTTAAAGAGCCGCTCGACTTCTATCCTCCATTTCGCCTTCTGTATTTGCAATTGCCTTTCCCGCTCTTCTTCTGCTTTCCTCTTTGCTATGTCTTCTAGCTCTCTTTGTTTTCTTCTCTCCCTTTCCTCTCTCTCTCGTGCGTCTATTTGCTCCCTTTCTTTTTGCAATCTTTTGCTTTCCTCCTTCTCTTCCCTTTCCCTTCTATGCACTTCCTCCATTAGTTTAGCCCATTCTTTAGCTTCCTCCTCCGTGTCGTTGCTACTCAGCAATTCTTTCCCTGCGTGCCCTGTATCACTTACTATTTGCCCATCCAGTTTGAGCAATATCTTTCTGCTATCCATTCATTCGGTACTACCAATTTTTGGCCTTCACTAAGTTCTGTTTTCCCCAAGTCATTTTCATTTAGCTTCACTTGCGTCTCGCTGAGCTCCCTACATTTGCTGCTACTGTCTCGCACTATTCTACTCGCTTGCTTTGCTCCATCAGGTGCTCTTTCGCCACTATAAGTTGGAGGTGTGAAAGTGGGATTGGTGTACCCGCAACTGCTTTTACTTCCTTCATAGGATAAAATCCCTTGCTTTCTGTTGCTGTGTCTACGTCAGCTGTTTGAGAGAGAGGAGGAGCCAAGGGCTGTTTGTCCCCAGTGTCCCGTTGGCTCAGCATCCAATGCCGCCGAACCAAGTCCCCTTCCTCGTCCTGAAACATTTTCCATAACTCTAATCTGGCCAATCGTTTGCTTAATTTATTCCCCTTATAACCTGCTTGCAAATAAGTGGTCATCTGTTGCTCCACACATTTGGAAATACCTCTGTCTTTGGGCCATGGCTTTGCCAACTTGCCCTCTGTGTCGCAAGTCAATTCCACACTATACTTGCATATTTTATCTTGCTACCGCAGGGGCGGGGGGACCTGTACAAATGCTGAAGAGGTTTATCTCTCATTTTCATCACCTTATGTAACACTAGATCAATACTCATTTGACCTCAAATCTGGATTTCGATACACGCAATTTTAGTCAATACAATATAACAAATCCTTTCTTTAGCCTCTATGGCTCACCACCAAAAACACAGGCATGCTCCGTGTACCGCCCCGCTTGCGTCTTTCCGCTCTGAGGGCTGAAATCACAATTGCTGTCATAAGCTTCTCAAGCTCCACCCAAATGGTACAACAGTGATTTTCAGTCGCAATTGGCAAACTACCCACCAAGTTCTACCGCTTTCTGTACACTTCAAGTTCTATTAAAAAACCTCACCGGTGACGTCACCAATACCATAGAGGAAGAATTTGTAATACTCTATCTTTCAATAGACGTGTATGCTTATGACCTGACCCAAACACAATGACAAAACACAACATAACATGTATACGGCCGCCTTCCTGTCTAACATGGTAAACCAATAAATCTTGTGGTCCCTTTGCTGTAGCATTGCCTTATAGAAATGCACCTCAATGAGGTAAATCGGTCACCACCTTCCGCAATATAAGGTAGCTTCTTCCGCTAACCAATATACCTAGGTAAACCATTAAATAATCATCCATGAACCAAGCTAAATTGCCTAACTCACAGGCAAACCATTATATATTTATTTTCTTTTTTCCCAAAGTTATTTTCATCGAAAAGCTAAACTGTCTCAGCTGACCGTCCAAACTGATTGTCTAACAAACAGGTATCCTTGCATCAAACAAGGACTTCACAGACACTCCTTGCCACATTTGTCATATAGCTGAGTCTCTACTTCCACTCTGTGATTCGCTGAAGTTTCTCGGACCCTGACTTTTCCACAACCTGCCACTCTGCCGTCCGGTCTGATAGGCTTCTCACGGCAAGCGGGTGGGAATTTTCCCCCAAAGGTGGCTCCTGTCAACCTCTTCTTCATGCATGCATGATTGTAGGTATCGGTTTCCGCGGGTCGCCGCTCAGCCCCTCAGGCATGCAGCAGGAAAAGACCATTTTTTGCTGAAAACTCCCAACGACCCTCCTCTGCTACCACTTTGTATAGGTATGGCCGGGGTTCTTTAGCAGTCACCCCAATTATCAGCAGTGAACACATGGCCCTATAAAATACTCCCTGGCAAAAGAACGGAAGACTCAGCCATGGAGCAAAGTTACTGTGCCTCATTATGAGGTAGGTGGTAAGGGATTACCGGCACCGGTAAGGACACCGGTGCTGGTAATCCCTTACCACCCTATTCTGAGGTCCCTTAGCAGATCTCTTCCTGAACACCTAGTTTTACCAGGCGTTATGGAAGGGACCCGTTAAGGGACTTCAGAACTAATAACAGTACCACAAATTGCGGTACCGTTATTAGCTCCATTCCCATTGAGCTCTATGGGGGCTCGAATGGGAATGGGGAATGGTTCCCGGAATGGGGACTTACTGGGTCCTCCAAGGTTGGAATGATCTGGTAAGTCCCTATTTCAGAAACCCGGACCCGGTATGCGGTAAGGGGGTAGCCATGGTGCTAATAGCACCATGGCTGCCTCCTACCTCGTAATGAGGCCCACTGTATTTTATTAGCAAACAAAATGACAGGGATCACACCAGGAAAACAAGTATCCTCCAAAACTCTTGTCTTCTAAGCATGTGTCACCCGGTTTTATCCCACAACCTGGCACTCTGCTATCCAGTCTGATAGGCGACCCACGGGAAGCGGGGAGGAATTTTTCTCCAAAGGCAGCTCCTTCCAACCACTTCCTCATACACGCGTGATTTTAAGTATCGGTTTCCATGGGTTGCCACACAGCCCCTCGGGGATGCAGTACGACAAGTATTTCTTTTGCTGGAAAATCCTAGTGACCCTCCTCTGCTACCACTTTGCATAGGTGTGACAGGGGCTCTCTAGCAGTCACCCCAATTATTAGCAGAGAACACTTGGGTCCATCAAAGACTCCCTGCCACAAGAACGGAAGACTCACCAATGGGGCAGAGTTACTGGGCCTCATTACACGGAAGGCGGTACGGGATTACCGACACCGGTAAGAGCACCGGTGCCAGTAATCCCCACCGCCTTACTACGAGGTCCCTCAGCGGGTCCCGTCCGTAACGTGTGGTCAGACCACACGTTAAGGACAGGACCCGCTGAGGGACTTCAGTGCAAATAACGGTACCGCAAATTGCGGTACCGTTATTTGCTCCCTCCCCATTCCCATTGAGCCCTATAAGGGCTCAAATGGGAATTGTGAATGGTTCCCGGAATGGGGACTTACCGGTCCCGCAAAGGTCGGAGTAGGCCGGTAAATCCCTATTCCGGGAACCCGGCCTCCGACGGCGGTAAGGGGGTAGCCATGCCGCTAATAGCGCCATTGCTACCGCCTTCCGTGTAATGAGGCCCACTGTCTTTTATTAGCAAATAAAATGACAGGGATCACACCTCCGTAGCTCTCATCTTCTAAGCACGTGTCACCCGGTTTTATCCCGGTATGATGTCACAAAACCAGATTCCATCCCAGAAAAGTATCACACATTTACATTGGTCAGTTTGGACAAGCTACATATGGGAACTATATGGGTTAGTTCTACTATAGGATATATATCTAGTGGCCCCTCCTAGGACTACCTCTACTAGTATCAATCTAAAATGTTGCAGGGTCGCAGAGAGACCATTAGCCCTTGTAACAAATTATATCCCCTGTGAAAGGTAAATCTGGATAGGACAGAATGTGGCCTCCCATCACTGGGGGGTCCCAGGACAGTTACCAGAGTGAGTGTACCCTTTCAAGGCACTGGGAATTAACATGGAGTCGCAAAGTGTTTCCTAATGTTGCCATCTCTGATCACCTAAGCCCAGGAGAGTGCATTCGGTTAGCAGCTTGTGGACAACACTTGTAGCTTTTTCCCTCTGGTTCGATGGGAACAGTCCTCTTCGTCTACCTTGGTTGAATGGGCATTGTCCTGTTCGGCTGGGTCACGTGTGTTGAGACAACAAAATAGAGCTGTCCTGCTTGTAATTATGAGGGTTTTAGCCTGATTTGCTGCAGGTGCTCATTGTTTTGGTAACTGGAATTTTCCAGTCTCAACTTGTCCTTGTCTGAGTGCCTCGTTTCTGCTTGCATCTGGCTGCGGCGATCATGTCAGCTTTTCCATGTACCCAAAGCCTGTCTCTCCTCTGTCACTCATTTCAGAGTCCTATACCTTCCATATCATTCCCTATGGCTTCTTTATGTTAGTGGCAGTCAGGCATGCGCAAGCTAAATATATGAATACTTTGCATCTTGTGGTTTCAGCTTTGGTGATGGATCTGGATATAAACAAATATGTATGTGTGTGCGTCCTCTGTTCGTGCCTATGTGGAATAAACTAGTGCATGTTTGTGTAACTTCATGAATGGATGAATATGTACTTCATGCATAAATGCGGCTCTGATGTGATGTCAGTGATGACATCATTAGTCTTTGGTTTTGTAGTTAGTCGACTTGCTTGATCAATCTCACATCCATGTCATCCAAATCATTGACTGGGTATGGTCTGAACAGCTGTCTAAGCGAATAGCATTTCTCACATTTGCGATACATCAAGGATAGTGGTGAAGGGCCTAAGAGTGAGGCACATCTGTCGTTTCTCTGCCTTTGTGTTGAGAGTAGTGTGAGGGGCATGAGGGTTAGATTTGCCCCTCATCTACAGCGGTATCCAATGAGAAACCTGTAGTATAATGTCTGGTACTCAATGAAATACCTTTAAGAAGCTGAGATCTGTCATAGCCAATTGGAAACCTATAACATGCTAAAATCTTTACTATGCAATGAGACACTGCAGGATGCTAGGCTTTGTTGTATACAGTAAGAGCCCCAGAAGAAAGCGAGGTCTGATGTACCTAATGAGACACCTGCAGACTGCTGAGGTCTGATGTGACTAATGAGACACCTGCAGACTGCTGAGGTCTGATGTAGCCAAAGAGACACCAGCAGGGTGCTGAGGTCTGTGATACATAAGCAAGCTCCATCAGGATGCTATGGTCTGTTGTACCCAATGAGACACCTGCAGACTGCTGAGGTCTGATGTAGCCAAAGAGACACCAGCAGGGTGCTGAGGTCTGTGATACATAAGCACGCTCCATCAGGATGCTCTGGTCTGTTGTACCCAATGAGACACCTACAGGATGCTGAGGTCTTTGGTACCCAATAAGACAAGTGCATTGTGCTAAAGTCTGTGGTACCCAATGAGATGCCTGCATGCTTTTGCGGTCACTGTTATCAGTTAGACAGCGCCAATCGGATGGCCTATGTGGTACCAATAAAGACACTAGCAGTTTTACCCAGATCCGTGTCACTCAATAAGTAGTCACCTGTAGGATTGTTTTGGCTGTAGAGCTCAACAAGCCACTTAAATTCACTTAACATCTATGGTCCTCAAGGCTGGTTCTGCCCATACGTGCTTTGAACGAGACTGCTTTCGAGGACATGTTCTCAGAGCTGGAAATTGACAAAATGTACTGGGGACCCTCTCCTCCCCCATCCTTCATGCGTGTGGGAGGACGTAGCATGCAGGGAGCAGTTTGTCAGGTGGGGTGGCATGGATTGTCAGCGGTGCAGGTGGGACTGAGGGGTGGAGGTATGTGTCTAATAATGTGGGTGCTCTGAATATAGGAGGCTGGCTATTTTGCCTAAAAACAAAGTGCATTTTGGGAACATAAGAATGACCACCAATTCATCAAACATGTCTATAATAGTAATTCAAATTAATTAGCATTCCTTCTGGGCATGCAATGCACACTGCGTATGGTGCTATTTTCATCTGTCAGAATAGTCACACTGGGCCTCATTACGACCCTTGCGGAAAGCGAAAAACGATGGCGGAAATGCAATACCGCCATCGAATAGCGCTCGGTGCGACTATGACCCGTCACCGTAAAGTACGATGCCATTAGCGACACCGTAGTGAACGCCAACGCTAACTGCACCAAGTAAGCGCGCGCGCGCCATGCCAAACCGTAATCAGCACCATGGCGCAAGGGTACGCGAATTCCGACCCTAGGGGACATGTACTTAACGCCATCAAGCACGGCGGAAAGTACCATTCCGCCATGGTGAGAAGTATGGCATCGCGAATCAACCGTAAACGGCCCCACTGAGTGCCTGTACACCGCTCCCTGGCCACATAGTACAACTCCCCGTAGGTGCAACGAAGTCACAATGCAACCAGTGAAATGTACAAGTCACCCATGCATGCCAACGAACAAAAGAATCACAAGAGGGGCCAATGGGAGCTGCAGGGCACAGATGGCACGAATACAGAAGCTATACCAATGGACATGACCCCAGTCTCCCACCAAGAAACGCACGCAAACACAGGCACCTGTGACCAGCAATATTCCGATAATCACATCATTCCACCAATCCACCTGGCTGACCGGCATCTGTTACACAAAACCTAATCCCCCGCCCCTGAGCATGACATCATCCAAACAGTCATATTGGCAGCCCTCACCCCTGACCTCACTGGGCTCCGTAGGCAAACGCGCCCAGCACAGTACCACGCAACTATACTCCGAAGCTGGAACCCAATGCAGATCTCCTCACAATACATCGCTCCCCAAATAGGAATATGCCACATCACTTGCAAAGAAGAACGCTACACGGCCCATATCAGAATAGAAATTTAATGCACAACAAATTCACCAAGCCCATACAGCCATTAGGCCATGAACTCCAAAACACATTTCACCATTGTGGGCTGCATCCGCAAGAAATGACCAGCTACTTCTTGTGTGACGCCCTGTTCCTTCATGGTACACAGGGGCTACATTCCGTACGAAAAGGCAACATGGAAGCGCCTAGAACCGCAGGGCCGTCCCAATAGGGAGGCACTAGTCCAGCTGAAAGGCCGAAATGTTGCTCCGAGCCACTAGTACTGCGTAAGGGCATGTGGCCCATTGGCGATCGTCCCATAAGATCGTAATGCTGCTCCACTGATTAACACGAAGCAGCAGGTGTCGGGAGTAAAACCCATCTGCAGGAGTGGCATACAGATGGCAGTGGCAAAAGGGGAGGAGATACCTGTCAACCAAAAGAAAAGAAAAAGAATAGAATGGCCATCAGAACTACATTCGAACAACTCACTTCAATGACCACACTAGATCCACAGCCATATGCATGCTAGCCCACTCCAAAGGATCATCACCACCCCAAAACCACTTGCGACTCATAACTATCCATATCGAGGTGAAAACACCATCACAAACGAGTGTACCTGTGCATGCGTCTGTGAAAACAGAATCCATCAGATGGGATTGGTAACGTGCATGGACACAAGTGTCTGAAGGCGCGTCGAGACAGGGAGGGCTCAACAAGGCCAGATAGACGATGGTCCCACTATGGCAGCCCTGCATCACATAGCGCAGGGGAGGCGGACAGATTCCAAGAAGCCCTGTACATGGCAAACACCGTATCAAATCATCTGCCCATGCATCCATTCATCATTCCCTCATCCCGTAATGATAACGCCTGTTACCATACTCACATAACATGTGAGAATTCCATTGAGTCTGTGCGTTATGCAGCCTGCAAAATCCACTGTGCCCCAGCCCGTAATTCCAGTGTTGTGAAGTAACATGTATTTGGGAACGTCCGGCCTCATCATCCACTTCGCTATTGCGCATCCCAAACTATTCATATCAATCATTGCATCCTCGCCATGGCCCCTGTCCCAAGGACACTGAACAATAGAACGTTATATTTGCAGTCAGACCTGTGGGCATCTCCTAGCCGCTAGCTGAAGACTGAAAGCGCCGCCCTTCGAATTCCTCATTTGCAACATCACGTCGAAAAGGCATCTGTGGCCGCTTGAAATCACAAATTAATCCATCTAGTGCGGCTGTGTGTGAAAATGGCAACTGCCTTCACTCACAAATGGGCCCGTCGGTGAACCTCGGTACAGTGATGCATGAGGGTCCACCGTTACTCGAGTACTACGTTCCACTGACCCTTCACAAGTCTGTTCGCGACTGCATAGAATGCATGTGAAACAATGGGACCATAGCCGAATGAACATATCAACCAATGTTACACGGCCATCGGGTACTAATACATGATTGTAATAGCAAGATGCCATTCCTCGAATTGCAGCGTTGTGTGCGGGACGTGCTCGCCCAAAGGGGAGAGCAGCTTGCACAGGTGGAATGAATCACCACAGGTGGAGGCCATACAGCCTGAAAACACATAAATTGCACGCCCAGTCTCCTCCCACAACCACTCCGAAATGCTACCGGCAGGACTCGCGATGTTGGCCCTGGGGGACCTGATAGCACTGCAAGTACTCCAACTCCAAGAAGAAGACGAACACCAACTACAACCGGCCGCACGGAGGAGACGCAGGAGGAGGAGGGCAAGGCAGGGCCAGCAAGGGCTGCCAGCACAGCCACTACCACCACGCAGGCAGCCCGCAATCCCACGCCTCCGAGCACATCCGTTCAACCTCACTGATGAGCAGATCCACACCCTCTACCGTTTGGACCGGGACACCATAGCCGCCATTGTGGACATGACACAGGCTGACCTTGTCAGCATGATAGATAGCCCAACCGCCATCCCACCCCTACTGAAGGTGGTGTCTGTACTCCACTTCCTGGCCACAGGCACCTACCAGTACACAGTCGGACAGTTGCATGGCATTTCTCAGCCACTGTTCTCACGGACACTATTGCAAGTGCTCGATGCCCTCCTGCAGCACGCAGACGACTACATCTCTCTACCACGCTCGGAGCAGGAAATTACCAACACAAAAGTGGGATTCCATGCACTTGGCGGCATACCGGGTTGCATTGGTGCCATCGACTGCACCCATGTGGAATTGGTCGTCCCACATGCCATGGAGGCCCAGTACCGCAACCGAAAACAATTTCATTCACTGAATGTACAAATGGTGTGTGACTCCAACAGGATCATTACACATTGTTGTGCCCGATTCCCTGGATCAACCCATGATTCTATGGTCTTGAGGAACTCTACAATACCACGCTACATGGAGCGACACGCAGGGAACAGATCCTGGCTACTCGGTGAGTCTCATTTCATGCATGATGATGTGGGGTATGTGATGCGGCAATGACCTGGCAGGAAGGGGGGGGGGTGCGTACGTAGCAATGGCATTCCACATAATTCGTTTATCGTCCACATACAGGTGATGCCGGATATCCACTGAAGAGATGGCTCCTCACACCAGTCCGGAACCCACGGGACCAGCATGAGGCGGACTACAACCATGCCCACTCACGTACCCGTGTAGTCATTGAACAGGCATTCGGCCTACTGAAGACTCGTTTCCGGTGCCTCAGCAGGTCTGGCGGGGCACTCCTGTACCGCCATGAGAAGGTTGCAAAGATGGTGATGGCATGTGTCATGCTCCACAACATGTGCGTACGTAGAAATGTGCCCATGCCCCCTGACGCAGAACTGCAAGCACCTGAAGATGGTCATGATGAGGGTGGGGATGTGGCAGCACCTCAAGGAGTCTGCGAGGCACAGGAGGGCCGTGAAATTCGTCAGCATCTCATAGATGCATGCTTCTAGCACTCACGCCTGGTGGCTGATACATGGACACGGGACTCGTGGCACTGTGTGTGTCTGGTACATGCACAATATGGACTGTACGCCTATGATGGCCTAGTACACAAAGATCATTGTCCACACATCTCATTGTTTGATCGTGCATTGTTTATGGCATATGTGATATCATGTTGAACACCCTATCGACCCGCCACCCAAGTGAGCCCAACACACCCCCTCCACCCTCCTACCTCCCCCCGAACACCAGTGTCCAAAGATGCTCATTGTCAGTGGGCAGTCGCTATTGCAAGCCCCCTCTGCGGGTATCAGGGGCACCCCTGCCTGTGGAGCGCAGGTTCCTCCCAGATCTACGTTGGGGGCTGCCCTGGACGGAACTTGCAACGGATGATGTCTCTGCCTGCTCACGTCCATGCATGTCCCTAAGGGTTTGTGAGAGCTCAGTGAGCACACGGCGCACTGCGGCAAGTTCGGCACATACGTCTTTGGACGTCGCATGCAGTTCCCCCCTCAGGCTCTCGGTGCTTCTCTCCATTTGGACTCTCAGGCTCTCGGTGCTACTCTCCATTTGGACTCTCAGGCTCTCGGTGCTACTCTCCATTTGGACTCTCAGGCTCTCGGTGCTACTCTCCATTTGGACTCTCAGGCTCTCGGTGCTACTCTCCATTTGTGCCCTAAGTGTCTCAGTTGATGTTTCTATGTCTGCCTTAGTGCCCCCACATCCATCGGCATGGTCCTTGAGGAGCGTGGCCAGTTGCTGCTGTTGCACGATTAACTGGTCGAGGGACTGTTGCCTCTGCTGGGCCATGGCCATTTGCGGTGGTGCCACAGAGGGGCTGTTCGCCTCATGTTGCCCTGCCACAGGGCTTGTGGGGGATGGCCAGTCGTCGTCTTGTGGGTGCCCCTGCGTGGTATCCTCATGGTGTACGGGATGGAACAGACAGGGGGATTGGGACAGGTCATGGATGGATCTGACTTCGACATCCCCGTCTTCTGTGTCGGAGCATGCTGCCATTAATGGGGTGTCACCTATGGTGCTGCTGCCACCAGAGGCAGTACCTTCTGTGGCATCCATTGGGGGGACCTGTGGTGGTGCTGTTGTGGGCATGCTGGCTGCTGGGGTGCCTGTTGATGTTCCCTCCTGTGTGCTGCCACTTGATATGTGCTGCTGCCGTGTCTTGATGCGTGCAGGTGAGGTGGAGGGTCTTTGGCCGTCGGTCTTGGCCCTCTTTGCAGGTGTGCTGGTAGGGGTGTCCTGGAGCTCGTCGTTTGGATCGGACCCTGTGGTGGAGTAAAGGAGGGTGAGCGTTATTAATGGGTCTGTGGGAATTGGAATGGCAATGTATCACATGCATTGGGGTGGTACCTGAGGGTGATTTGGGTCGGGGCCTTGGAGGTGCTTTCATTTGTGTGTGGAGTGAGGGTGCAGTTGTTTGGCAGCCTGCAGTTAGGGTGTGCCTGCTGCACGTGTAGTGGGTGTTTTTGGGGTTTTTACTTATTTATGTATTTATTGTGGTTTTAAAGTGCGCTATCAGGCCAATGTGTGTGGACGTTCTCCTGGCCATGTGTTGCTGTTGCGCTATGTGGACACATGTGAGTCACATGATTGGACATTGTGGATTTGGCATGGTTTTATTTGGGCCACCTACCTGATTCTCCGGATGTCTGCACTCCTTTCTCCATCCCTCCGACTCCCTCTATGCTCTCCATTCCAATGGTGGAGGCACAGATTTCTTCCCAGGGGGTCAACTTGATGGGTGATTCCGACCCTCCCCCGGTGGCTGTGGCAATGTTGCGGTTGGCAGAAAGTATGCTACGGACGCGTATCCGCAGGTCGTCCCACCGCTTCCTGCATTGCTGTGGGTTGCGGGGTGCGGTCCCCACCGCACTTACCCGCTGTGCCACCAGGGCCCATATGGCCTTCTTGTTCGCTAGTGCCGTCCTGGTCATTTGCGTGGAGAAGACGGCGGCGGCATTCTCCTGGAGGGTCTCTGTGAGTACGGTGAGTTCCTCACGGGAGAAGTGGACCTGCCGCTTGCGGTCGCACGCTTTCTTCGGTACTTTTCCCATTTTTCTTGGTTTCACTAGGGTGGATGACGGGTTGGGATGTGTCTCAGGGTGGTGTTTTTAGTGGTTTTGTGTATTTTGTGGTTTTATAGGTGTACGGGGTGTTGTTTCCCGTTCCGGGCCCATGTTTTTACTTCCGTTTCCGTATATTTACGGTCGCCGTACTTTCCGGTTGGCGCTCACTGCGGTGTCCGCTATGATGGGTGGCGGTATTGCACCTAGGGCGCCGTACGGCGGCGGTGTGGGCCGTTTTGGGGTCATTTCCGCCATCGCGGACTTTGCACTTCCGCCATGGCGTGGTGCTCGTGCCCGATGGGTCGGAATGGGCCGCACTTTGCTCCATCGTGCAATGGCGGAAACGCTATTTACGCTGTGGTGGTCCGGTCAGTCGCTTTCCGCAAGGGTCGTAATGAGGGCCACTGACAGTAAAATAGGTGCAAAGCCGAGACATATATACAACTTTTGGCCATTTTATTGTTTGAGTTTGGGATATCCTGGTGACCAAAGGACGACTTTCAGATGTTGCTTGTTTAAGTGCTATTGAGATTCCAAATGCACATTCAGGAGACTTGCCTTTGGTCGGAGCACTGGCAAGATACACTTTAGGGAGCACAACCCTGTCTTGTTTTTCAGCCGAATTAATTCCCTGCCTGTTCCCATGTAGATGTATCCAGGGCTTCACGTGGACAGTCTCCCAAAACTTCAACTCAGCCAGGGCTCCCTCGGCTGCCACCATTCCGTCTGCAAGGAATGCCCCTTTTTTACCCTTGTCCCGCTGCAGGGCTCCACCACCCACATGGCAAGGAAAGCCACTTCTTTTTCTGCTGCCAGGGGGTCACACGGTTCCCACTACCCCAACAGCAAGGAGAGCCACTTTTCTTTCTTTCCCCATGCAGTGTATTGTAACCCGAACCCAAGCCCTGCTGATAACAAGCCAGTGTCACATCGCACTGTGCTATTCCGTAGGTTCTGGATTGCTTTTGTTTCATTCATTAGACTGCTTGACACATAAAGACCAGTTCTACAGATCGTTGTTTTTTTTAGAATGAGCTTTATGTGCCAATCAGTCTATTGAATGAAACAAAAGCAATCCAGCACCTACGAAATAGCTCAGTGCGATGTGACACTGGCTTGTTAGAATTGCTGTAGGTGCAGCAGTGTTTGCAGGTAATGGGAGGGAGGGGAGGCGAGGGGGGGGCTTTTTTACTCATGGCAATGTCCATTAAGAGATGCCAGTGGTGGGTGATTGGCAGGGGAGGCTGTGTGTCACTGCTTTCTTCAGTCTTGCTAGAACTGTAGGAAAGAAAGAATCCAGGCATGGGGTTTGAATTTGGAGTTCGGGGGTGACAGAGAGTCTGAGTGGGGGAAGATGGGGCAGAAGAGAGGGCAGACAGAGGGAATATTATTCCGCTACTATTTTTTTTTTTTACACTTCGACTACGGGCGCTAACGTGCGAGTGACGGGACAGCAGCACCACAAAAGAGATAGAAAAACATATGAGTTGGTGCCCAAGTCTATCAGCAAGAACACTAGCTTACTCGTTTTTGATGTTTCAAAATAGCATTAGACTTATGCTATTTTGTTAGTTAATTGTTAATGTGTCACAGCACCGCCAGCTCCCCCCCATTGGATTTCTCACTCCACTTAAAGCACTGAATGCAGCTAATGCCGCTGTGGGCTGTGCACTCTGATGAGGCATCCTGTGATTGAGTACCATTACACTGCGTAGCAATAGCACCTGTTATTGCAGTGCGCAGACAGTGTGAGATTCCAGCTTCCAATGCATATACATGTGTGCTCTCCAGGGATCGCAATGGAGATCCGTTCAGCAGGAGCTACAACCAGCTCCTGGGTCTCCAGCATTAACCAGTGACCAGGAGCTACCACTGGGGAACTAGCAGTTAGTACAGAGCGTTCCAGCGGCTAGATTACAGAAACTTTGCACCGGTGCAAGGGCAAAGTTGCACGGTATTAGCACTAGGGCAAAGTTTGCCCTATTTTTAAAAACACTAGGACATATTGGAAAACTATTGCACCTGGCAAAAATGTCCCTAGTGCAAGAAAGATACATTTTCGATGTGTTTTTTCACCAGGGCAAAGTTTGCCCTAGTGCTAATACCATTCCGAATTAGCACTAGGGCAAACTTTGCCCTGTTGCAATAATGCAGTGAAAATCTATCTTTTTTGGCCAAGAGCAATTTTTGCCCTGATCCCTATATCATGCCAAATTGCACTTGTCATGGTGCAATAGTTTTCTAATATGTCCCAATGTTTTGAAAAATAGGGCAAACTTTGCCCTAGTGCTAATACCGTGCAACTTTGCACTTGCACCGGTGCAAAGTTTCTGTAATCTGGCCCCAGAAATCTAACTTCCCCATAAAATGCATAGATATAATTTTGTCCATTATTTACCGCCCCTTATGATTTAAATGTTGTATAGATGTGCCCCAATGTTTATTTATAGATTGCCCCAAAGGCATAGGCCGTCATTACGACTTTGGCGGTAGCCATGGTGCTATCGGGTCTGGTTCCGGGTTCCCAGAATGGGGAATTACAGGGCCATTCCGAGTTCGGAGGGCCTGGTAATTCCTCTCTTCAGGAACCCGGGCCCGGACCTTCCCCATTCCCATTACAGCCCCCATAGGGCTGAATGGGAATGGGAGAGGGAGAAAACAACGGGCCGATTACGAGCAGCCGTTGTTTGCTCCCTCTTCCCCTCGCGGGACCTGCGCTGTACGTCTGGTAAAACCAGACGTGTAGAGCGGGTCTCGTGAGGGGATCTCGTAATCAGGCGGTATGGGGTTGACGGCGCTGGCACCTTTACCAGCGCCGTTAACCCCTTACCGCCTGAGTTATAATGAGGCCGATATAGTTAAATCACATAGGTGTGTGTGTTCGGCATCAGTTGCCCTGGGAAGCCAAAACGAGCTCTTGGTAGTTTCTGGTGCCAAGCTAACAGCCTCTTCTAGGCTGGCAGGAGCCAAGTGGCTCCCAGTTCCCCTCAATTTCGAACCCTGGCTCTCACAACCAGCTCCCGTCGATTTGCTTTACATGGAGACAGCGCTCGTGGATATGTGCCCTGGAGAGGGGGCTCCTGCTGGCAGACATCCTCGGCTTATCTGTGCTCTGAAATGACAGCTCACCCTGCTATACGTTCTGTAGAGAGAGCGCTGTATAACCAGCTTTTGCTGATACGAGCATTGGCGAGACAGCTTTCGATAGACTACAGCTCTACAGAAAGAGATGTTCTTAATCCTTTAGAGACAGCTCGCAATGATATGACATCTGCGAGCTGCAGTGAGAGGGCCCCTGGATCTGCGCTCAGCTCTTGCGAGGTCGGTCCCCTGAGCAAAGAGCGCAACTGTGCTCAGAAGAGGCAGCACTTGGGACGAGATAGCTCACGCTGTTCAGGACTCTGAGCGGGAGTGCACATAGGCTACAATTCCGGCAAATGTTGGGAGAGGTGCAGATGTGAGGGGCATCTAACTTCTCTACACATTCTAACTAGACTATTCTAGCCCAGCTTCAATGTTACAAGCAGTTAACTCTCTCCTTCATGTCTGAAACAACACACTTAGGGCCTCATTACACGTTGTGCGGTAAAATCCGCAAATTACCGGCATGGCGCCCTTAACGTGTCCGCCCTCGTAGGAGTGCGCTAATAGCGTACCATTACGAGTACGCAGACACGAGCTTTGCGCCATGCCGGTAATGCCCCTCCAGCCTTGCCGTTAATCTCCCCCAAAAGTCACTTACCGCCTTCCACGACAGTGCAGATAGCAACTCCGCCTTGACGCATCGTGCAAATAGCGGCCACCGCTAATAGGAGCTGATACGCGTCCGGGAGGTGCTAACACGCATCGCAGATGCTATGGAGCGCCAATTTCCACCAGGACAGTCTGCCACCTCTTCGACCACCAGTTCGCGGCAGACAAGCCCAATCAGACGCTCTACACGCACCACCAGGCGCACCTCCAGCCAGCCCCCAAATGCTGGCCCTGGAAATGAACAATAGGGCGTGAATGTCCATTGACCTCTGTGCATGCCTGGACACATACATTGTTGGAGACTCATGAGGGACAGTTGGGGGGGGGGGAGGGTGTGATGGGCCAGTTGTGGGGGGTGGAGGGAAGGGTGTGATGGGAAAGTTGTGGGGGAGGGTGGCGGGCTGGTTGGGGGGGAAGGGTGGCGGGACGGTTGGTGGGGGGGAAGGGTGGCAGGATGGTTGGGGCCTTGCACATTTTCCTGTTTCTGTTCATTAATACACTGTTGTTTGAGCAAAACACAGGCCTTGACTCCTTCATTGTGTATGATCAATTTATTGACGGCAAGGTCCATTGTGAGCTAACAAACAGACACCAGTGCATCACCAGCCATATACAGGTGACAGTTTTACTACATGTCACTCAGAATATTTGGTTGATCAAATGCTGTCTCACAGCACGTCCCTCCTGGCCATCCCCTCTTGCATGACCTGCATCCCCTTCACCTCCATCCTCGTCCCCGTCATCATCCTCATCAGGTGCTTCCATTTCAACATCAGGGGGCAGTGGCACATTCCGTCTCATACACATATTGTGCAGCATGACGCATGCCGTGGTGATCTTTGCAACCTTCTCATGGCCATACAGGAGGGCGCCACCAGACCTGCTAATGCACCTAAACCGTGACTTCAGAAGTCCAAAAGTCTGCTCGATGACGAGGCGGGTACGGGTATGTGCATGATTGTATTCTTCTTCGTGCCTGTTCTGTGGGTTCCATACTGGTGTGAGGAGCCACCTCTTCAGGGGATAGCCGGCATCATCTACATTGGGGAGGAATGGGTTCCTGTTACTTTTTGACACATGTGTGGCCTGTTCATGTCACATACTTTGGCCTGTCAGTTTTATTCATGTACACATTCAACTGCATCAATGAATATGGTCTGTGTGACTGCTTTGTGCAAAGGTGAGCACAAGCATGCAAGTAGACATGCCCCATGGATGCCTCCAACAGTGACTGCCATGTCCTGGGTGAGGCCAGGTCATTGGTGTCCCTGTGGGCAGGCACATTTGGTACCACACTGGTGGTGTACTGTCCTTCCGACATTGCTGTTGCCATGCTGAGAGGCAACGCTTCAGTGGTGCCATGGGTTTTTGGTGCATTGCCATAGCTAGGGGGTATACCTTTGCATGCATCCAAAGGCACAATGCATTGTTGATGTTGTGCTGTAGGAATGCTGCATGACTATGTTGGCGGCATGGATGACATTTGTGTATTTTGTGGCGTGGAGTGTCGTGCAATGTGGATGAGGATTGATGTTTGATGTCACCAGATTTGGGTTGTCAGCTCTGTCGTGTGGCATATACTTGCATGTCCGTTGATCCCAAGTACGTTGCTGCCCTGACAGATGCCCATTGGCGTACATCTGTATGTGAATTTGGGCAACGGACTACAGGCTACACCCAGTTGGAGTATCTATCTATCCCCCCCAATGCACACCCAGTTGGAGTATCTATCTACCCCCCCCAATGCACACCCAGTTGGAGTATCTATCTATCTATCCCCTTCCAATGCACACCCAGTTAGAGTATCTATCTACCCCCCAATGCACACCCAGTTGGAGTATCTATCTATCCCCCCCAATGCACACCCAGTTGGAGTATCTATCTACCCCCCCCCCCAATCACACTGCCATGTGCTTAGCATGGAACTCACCAAGTAGCCACAAATGTTGTCCCATTTGTCGCTCCATGTAGCGGGGGATAGTTGAGTTCCTCAGGACCATGGAATCATGGGTAGATCCTGGAAATCGGGCACAGCAATGTGTGATTATCTTGTTTGCGTCACATACCATTTGGACATTGATGGAGTGGAATTGCTTCCTGTTTCGGTAGACTACTTCATTGTGATGTGGGACGACCAATTCCACATGTGTACAGTCGATGGCCCCAATGCAACTTGGGATGCCTGCCAGTGAATAGAAGCCAACTTTGGTATTTGCAATCTACTGGGCAGTCCGTGGCATGGATATGTGTTCGGGTGCATGCTTCAGGAGGGCATCGAGTACCTGGTTCAGTATGCGTGAGAATACCGGTTGGAAGATGCCATGCATCTGCCCCACTGTATGCTGGTAGGTTCCTGTGGCCAGGAAGTGGAGCACTGTCACCACCTTGAGTAGAGGGGGGATGGCAGTTCGGATATCTATGAGGCTCACAATGTCGTTGTGTATCATGTCCACGATGCTGGTGATGGTGTCCCGGTCCAGACGGTACAGGGTGTGTATCTACTCAGGTACTAATACCCATTCACCAATTCAATTGGCTAAAAATGTATGCATAAGAATGCATGCGCTAACAATGAAATGCTTTACATGGTCTGGGAGGATAGCTCAGGGGCAACCTATTTGTTTTGGAACAACGCAGGAATGACGCGCAGTATAAAAAAAGGTCAATTAGTAATTGCCGAGCATTTGTTAACTGTGCAGCTGCAGCCACCATTTATTGGGGCTCAGTACAAGCTGGGCGGTGTGGGTAAAATGCAGTGGTATTACCGAATACCACCACATTACCACAACACCCAACTTTTGCAGAAAGCTGGATGATTCTCCACCAGCTATGAGCTGGAGGTAAATATGACAGCTTTCCAGCAAATTTCGCCGGAATTACCACAGTGCTCTGTTGTGGGCAGCTCCCGGTCTCCGTGTGGCACAGAAGGCTGCTGGAGATGTGCTTGATCTAAAAACATCTTATGCGTTTCTGTTTTCCGGAGAGATTGTCATGCTGCCTGTTGCTATAGAAAGATATCACCCGATGGTGTGAGCTGTATCGAGGCCCGTTGAGATATGCATCAGGGACAGTGCCTAGCGCCAGCCCCACAGTTTGAGGACCAATGGTCTGCAGAGCCTCATTATGACTTTGCCGGAGTGGGTATAACGTGCCGGTATTAGTACACGTTTGTCGATGCTGGAGGTAATTCTGACACCGTACCGGCAAAAAGTATCTGATGTTACCGGTGCTGGCAATACCGGCAAATCCCCCATGGGACTCCATGGAATGGGGATTTACCACCCTTGCTGGCCCTCAAAGTCCGGTAGTAATTCCGCCGGACTGAGTGCCGGTAATGGTAATACAGTTTGCCGGTATCCTGCATATTCACTGCCAGGATACCGGAAAGCTTGTAATGAGCTCCCGGCCATCCAAGCTGAAACGAGACTGCTCCTGACAATGCTTTTTCTATAGAGACATCTCCTACTGTTCTGTATAAAGACATCTCCCGCTGATTCGAGCTCTGAATAGACAGTCCCCTTGATATGTGATCTGAAGAGACAGCTGGTGCCGATCTGTGCTGCACATGAAAGGCTCCATCAGAGCTGAGCTCCCAGAAGAGGTCTCCTGCAGTGACGTTTCTTGAAGCGCCAGCGACTGCAACACATGTGCACTGATTAGGCAGCTGGCTCTTAATACAGCACATGTGCTCAATGGAGACGGCTCCTTCTGATAGGTGTTCCATGGAATGGGAGAGACAGCAATAGAGGGACAGCCCCTGCTGATCGGCGCTCGGGAGAGACTGCGCCAGAGCTGCGCTCTAGATGGACAGCTGTAGCTCCTGTTTCTCTGGCTCTGGTCCAAGCACGGGGTGCACACTTACCTCACCTCAGACCGGAGACAGTCCCCATGGGAACCACCACCCCCGCCCGCCAGGCCGGCTGCTGCTTTGCACTGTCTTGACTGCTAAACGTTGGAACCACCTCCCAGTAGAACTTCTATGACTGACAATACTACTATTTTGCAAAAAGTTGAAAACTCTTCTATTTGCATTTTAGAATTCCTTTATTTTGCTTTGTCTCTTTTCTTTGATAATGGCAGTCGAGCATTGTGAAACCTTTTGGTAGTATTGCCTATATCCATAAAAAATAGAAAAATTGCTATTAACTGTAAAATAAATTGTTATTAACAGGGGGTGGGCCTCACCCTGACATCCTACCATAAGCCTTCATAGACACAGGCACTGAGGTGAATTTTATAGGAATCCCATCAGGGACCCCTCTTTAGTTATAAAAGCACATACATTGTTTATTATACATTCCCTTTCTCTTATAATTAATTATTTTTCTAATATTCCCCTGACATGAATTGCCTCTAACTTGAGATCTGCTCAGTCAGCCCATCCTTCCTTGGAGGGGTCACTGGAGACCCGTAGGCTGTGAATGATGCAACAGACCCCTTGGTATCACCCACTGATGCTTGAGGCCAGAGGATGGCCTCTGCGGGTGGTCCCAGAAGCCTCAGGCAAGCTGCCACCTTCTTCTGCTACCTCACACCAGGTGTCCTGAACCCCCTTACGGACTCCCCATCTTATTCCTATACGTATATGATACATCATCTAACCTACCTAACACATCCCATACAATCCCACACATAACATTTACCCTACATAACATTTACTGTACACTGATATATATATATATATATATATATATATACTTACATATACACAAGAAATGACATGGAATATATAAAACATTAATGGGTCTGTGTTTGTGATGCAGTCCCATGATAAGGTTGTAGGCTGGGGGAAGAGTCTCTACCTGCTGGAATTTGGGGCCTGTCCCCCACAGTGTCTTTCTTCGGGGTAGCTTGTCTACTCCGTGGGGTCAGTCGGACACACCAGATGTGACCTGCACTTTGAAGTCTCTGGGTGGCCCACTGCCCAGTTCTGGGTCCTCCTGTCCTCACTGCATTAGCCACACAAGACTTTAGATGGGCTTGGTGGCCCCCAGGTGGATGCCTGATATCACTGCCACAACCCACAGCCTCTTTTCAACTTTCTGGGGGGCCGTATCCCTGGGGGCCACCAACATCACTGTGGCGCCCTGTGGCACCATCTTTGGTCCAGATGCTTTCCCCCGTTGCCATGGGCATGCCACCATTCTCACCGCCCGGGCTCAGCTTCATTCCCGGCTCACCACAATGCCCGTGGTCTGCTCTAATCTTCACAGCCCCACTCCCTTTGCATCGTGTCAGAGGGAATCTGAGGCTTGTAATAATTCAACCGACTCAGGAAGTTGGCAAAAGACTTTGGTCTGTTTTAATATCCATTATCTAAAACAGGGGGAGTACAGCTGCCATTATCCAATGTCTGGCAGTAAGGTCTCATTCGTATTTCATACAAAACATGATTATATAGTAAATATTCATCATCAGTGATGTCATTCTATGTGGCAAACTAAGAAACGTATGGAGGGTTGTGGTTGGGTAACGGGAAACATCTAGGTTATTTTCTATGAGGGTTGGTGCTGTGATTGGATCGCTACTGTCAGGTGGACAACTCCGCCCACCCCTAGTGCGAACCTCATAAAATACACTAAGTCCTATTGGGTTTCTAAACTATAAGGCTCTTTGGTACGTGCCTCTTTACAATTGGTTGGCATGCATTCGCCCTTCTGGAATATTCCACACGTTAGCAGCATGCATGCTGGTACCCCATGTGCAGTGGGTAGGGCTTGACCATGCCTAACCCACCCGATCATCATCCATCATCACTCAAGCTGTCTGCCATGAGAATGGTCTTTGTACTAGGACTTGTAAAGTAGCAATGCTCTTGGGAATAAAAGGGAGTGTGGGTATGAATTATCTTCTGGTCTCGGTGTAGCCTGCCCAAGAGTCTATTTTCATCTGACCGTGTGACTGCAGACTAAGTTTGAGGATCCTCCCTGCATTTAATAATATGAAATTAATAAAACTTGGCACCTAATGTCCTTTCGCCGTACCTTAACAGGAGCGTGGCTTCTCGCCTCCTCGTACATTGCGTCATTCCATTATAATTGACTAGTTTCTTGGCTGCTTCACCACTTGACATTTGACCAAGTAGGACTCTTGATGCTCCTTCTATTCTCAGTTGAGTTCATCTTGCTACGCCACACTCTTCCAGCCCTCCTATTTACGGTGGTCCAGTTTGCTTAAATACGATGTAGAACTTCCAGGTTCCTATACATATATATACCTTGGTGCCTTGCCGCAATCTATTCACTCCGTGTAGCCATCCTTATGATTACTTTGTCTACTTGTGTTACTGCATCTGTACAATTATAAAATGGTTGTCATTATTTTCCATCCTTCTTTACACGTGTGATCGACATTTTGCATGTGAACGTTTACTCGGTTTTTACTTCGTCATCAGATTCTATATGGTCTATTCATCTTTTCCCTTGTCATCTCTTCTGAGGTGTGTCACTTTCTTCATGTGACGTCACCATGTCTTCTTTCATCCGTCTTCATATGTTCTTCAGGAATCTTTCCCAAAAGGCTGTCAGTTCTTTGTGGGTACATAAAGAAAGGTCTTCTCAATGGATACTTTGCTTCAAAAGCTGCTTGTGATATAGGCATCATTACAGGTGGCTTGTTTGTCACTAGTTCCATTTCCCAACATATAGGCAATTTAGGGGCGGGACTTCCAGTAGAGTCTTTTGGCTCCTCCTCTACACTCCTTCCTATGGTTGATTCATCGACCACTCTCTCACCAGTCTCTGCATCTAGACATCCTCTCTTGAAGAAGTGCTTCTTAGGAGTCCATATCTTCATCACACCTTCCAAAGACCATGCTGATTTTACATGGTCATCAACACTCCAGGTTATAAGCCTGCATTGTCCACTTGGGCTGCAGTAGATCCATCTTCCCACATACTTCTTGTGGTCTCTCGGATACAGGAACTTTGTTCCTTCAGGTGCATGGATGCTGGCCTTTATATAGTCTCTGATTTCTTCACAAGTCAGCTCTTTGGGTTCAAATCCAGATTCAACATCGATTAGAGTCTTCATTCCTACTGCCTTCTTTGCTGTCTTCCCGCATTGTGTGATTATTATTTTGATCACACAAAATCCAAACATTATCATCAGTAAAAATGCTCCTAAGAACTTAAAGATATTCACCATTCACTGTGGTACCCATGAGAAGATTGCTGCAAACCAGCTGTCATAAGCTGTATCTTCTACTTCATCTTCCATCTTGGTATGTAAGTTCGTCAACAACGGTATGGCCTATGTCAAGGTCCCATTCTCGCCATCGTGAGAAGGTATGAATGTGCACCATGAATCTCCGATTTTGGCAGAAACACCTCCAGCCATAGCTGTAATCATGTTCAAGATATATCTTTTTTGGAGAGTCATCAGTCTTATGGCTCTCAGCTCTTCTTTAATCACGTTGAATCCTTTTATGGTGGTGTTGATCGTCTGCAGGAGCTCCCATCTGGTTACGGTTACCATTTGGCATTCACCATCGTCTGTATCCCTGTCATAAAGATAGTTGTTAATACTGATGCAGTCTTGCTGAACAACCTGTGCTCATTCGGAATAGGATTGAAAGCTTCAATTGATTTGGCTGAGAAGTAGTTCTCCCTTTTTGTTCGATTGAGAAATCCAAGCGACCTCTTCTTCCTCAGGTGAGCATCAGCCTTTGGAAATTCAAGTCACTTCTTGCGATCACTAAGGCTGGGACATGAATGATCACCATAGAACACAGTCCTCCCCAATCTCTGGGTAGCTTCTTATAAGCTCTGGATCCACAGGCCCAGTAGTGGTCCATTATTACTACTGTCCCATCCTTCATTCCTGGTACATCAAAGATTCGACTGCAATTTAGATTTTCTCCAACTTTTCTTGCACCATTGTTTCTGAAGCATAGTTCTGCACTGACTAGAGGCACTATCTGCACTGGGTCTCCTTTATCTTCAAACCAGGTCAGTAGTTTGACAAGCTTCGGCCAAAGAGGTTTACATCCTGTCTCCACATGTTCTATAACTGGTTTGTGATGTCCAGTTACTGCCACTGCTCTGCATGCGACTATGCCTTCTTCCCATCCATCTGGTGAAAGTGCTGTTCCCCAGATCTGCATTTGGCCTCTCTCCTTGCATCTTCATATCTTTTCTTCAGGTTTACCTTGGCAAATAAGCTTTTTATTTATCTCCCATCTGATTCCTGCTCCCTTCATTCCAAGCTGTTCATATCGGATCACATGATCCTTTGTGTGTGGCCTTGCTCTTGTTTTCAAATCTTGAACATAATCATCTTCTTCTGGCGCTGTCCTTTCTGTCACTCATACCAAGGATGCTGTTCGACTTTGGAATTGACCTCTCATATGGCAAAGTACAAGGTGCGTTAGGCAATGTGCGGTCTGAACATCTATTTCTATAGCTACGAATATTTTAGAATTCCCTAATGCATAGGGTAGGAGAGCACACACATAGCAGCTATCCTCAGAGGTTCTCTCTCCTACTTCTTTCATGTGCTGATACCACATGTTGTTCCTCAAATGTGCTGTACTGTCTAGATAAGTAATTCATAATCATCTTCTCTTGCACTTCTCTTAGGTCTCTTTCTTGCCAAGTGAGCCTTTATAAGCAACTCATGAAATAAATCAGTATACATTCTTCCTACAGGGGGAACCATAGGGACACGTGTCAGTGAAATAGGTGACCTTGCACGTGTCATTGGTGTAGGGATAATCACATATGATCTGGGCCTTCCTGCAACTGATATGTCTGTAAGGTCCACTGGTGTGGGGATGATCAGGGGGATTGGTGCTCATTCTGGACCGGCAAGATAAGCAGCATGCATTAGTAGAAATAGGAAAACAATAATAGATGCTCTGCAGACATATATCAGGCACCGATACATTAGTCCCCACCAACAGTGATTCCTTACACATCGCTGAGCTCACTCATTTCCTACCACTGCATCATTTTTCAGGATCCCACATTATGCCTGTGTACTATTTTTTGAGGAAGGAAAAAGCCTTTCTAATCAGGCAAATTTGTCAAGTGCCCCGGCAGTTGCAAAATCTCCTCAATGATTGCTCAGAGCAGTCTCCTTATTATTGGACCATTTTTAAGGATTGTTCAAGAACACACAAATGTTAGTACTTCTCCCCACAAGTACAGGATATGTCCGAAGAACAAAGACAAAGACAGTAAGCAAGAGCCGCTGAATATCGACATCAGACAGGACCATTGGTCTGTCCAAAGAGAAATTCAGTAAGGAAGGAATCGAGGAATTGTTCCGCCTTTCACTCACTGAACAGGAAATCCAGATTTGTCATATTTTGCAATGTTCCAAGACGTTCCTTTTAGTTCAGTTCAGAGATTCCCGTGGCTCAAGCAACAAGTTTGCACGCCTGTTATAATCTATAAGGAGTGTCCACAGTAAGCCACAGTACAAATGCACATTTGCATTTATTTACTCAGCACTTTCTGCGTCCTTCTTCCTCGTCATCGATCGAGTCTGCACGTGCTGAACTACTTTGTGATGACTTTCTTCCGAATCAACGGGTGGGGGTGGATCGGCCTCACCAGCATACGGTTTAATGTCGCCCAAATGAATCCAGCCACGTCTTCCTTGGACTTTTACTACTGAGGAGGTAATGTTCTCAATGATGTAGGGACCAGTAAAACGAGGCGCATGTCACTTCCTAGTGAAGTTATGAATTAGGATTGGGTCTCCGACAAATAATTTTCGTAAAGGTAATAATTTCTGTAATCCGGTTGCTGAATGGTGTTCATCTGCATCCTGAGATGGACATCCCTTGCTTCTGTGTTGATCTGAAAGGACAGCGATACTAGCGGTCATACATGTTAAATAAGCAAGTAACTCATTTCCTAACATTTCTGCTGTCTTCTGGGCATCACTTCTATTCCTCGATGGAGTCTCCCACATATCCCGTTCGCTTGCAGAAGAAAACATGTGTTTTATGTTTAGTAATAAGCTAATCTGTTTGAATAATTCTTCAACAAAATGTGGACCATTGTCGAATCTCAGCACCTCACATACTCCCCATCTAGGAAATACATCTCATACTAAAAACGTTGGTGTGCAAGTGGCATCGGGGTGTGTACATGGACAGGCTTCAATCCATCTCGAAAAGGGCAGCATATCAACATAATCAATATCTAAATGCTGAAAAGGACCATTAAGTCTAGGGATCACTCTCCTGATTGTTCGCAATGTGTGTCCAGCAGTAAACATTTGACATACGATGCAATTTACTACATAAAACGCAACGTGTTCTAACAGGTTTCGTACAAACCAATCCTCTGCAATAGCTGCTGTGAGCAAAGAAAGCATTCTCAACAAACAATGGGCCTCATTACACGGTAGGCGGTAAGGGTTTACCGGTACCGGTAAGGGCACCGGTACCGGTAAACCCTTACCGCCTTACTACGAGTTCCCTTTGCGGGACCCGACCTTAACGGCTGGTTTTACCAGCCGTTAAAGTAGGGTGCCGCAAAGGGACCTTGGTGCTAATTACGGTACCGCAATTTGCACCTTCCCCATTCCCATTGAGCCCTAGGGGGCAAAAATGGGAATGGGGAAGTGCCTTGGTGTATGGGGAATTACCGCCCCTGCTCACCTTGGAGTAGGGCGGTAATTCTGCCATCCACCAAGGCGGACACGGTAAAATACCGGCGGCACCATGGCGCTAATAGCGCCATGGTTACCGCCAACCGTGTAATGAGGCCCAATGTCATGGAACACCCCATCATTATGGACATAGACTTTTCAATGGTGAACGTGGCTGCAGCCAGCAATTGTTCGCTAGGAAAGGGTCCTCTCATAACTGGATCTAGAATCCCACTATAATATGCCAGAGGTTTATACCCAAGTGTGGTCCTCTGTGTAAGCACTGCTGTCAAAACTCTCTCATTTATGTGCAAAAACAGGTAGAACTCCTCAGAATAATTGGGAATTCCTAAAACTGGAGCTGTACAAATTGCTTTCTTTATTTCTTCAAACTCTTCCCCATTTCCTTAGTCCATTCTATTGTCTCATTATTCACTTGTGCCTTTTTTAGTGCCTGCAAAAGTGGTCTTGTGTATCAATTATGATCAAATACCCATGCTCTAACATAGTTGCATAGTCCAAAAAAATGCTGCATTTGCTTTACTGTGTGCGGTTTTCCTGTTTTCAAAATTGCCTCAGCCCTTTCAAGTGTGACCTTTTTTGCCTCATGAGAAATTAACTGGCCTATATACAATCCCTCTTCTTGGCAATACTGAAACATCTCTTTGTCCACTTTATATCCCTTGTCTGCTAGGATAATCATTAAATGAACTGAGTCTTGCCTACATTGGTCTTCTGTTGTGCTACAAACCAAAATGTCATCTACGTACTGCAACACAATGTGTTTCTCTTTAAACTAAATATTTAATTTAGGTCTGGAGGACCCTATTTAAGATTGATGGAGACTCACAGTACCTTTGAGGTAAGTGAGTGCTTTTCAGTTTTGGCTGATGGAACATGAATGACGTCAGATCTTGAGGGTATTTATGCAACACGATTGAGAAAAACAAATTTTTCAAGTCACCTTGAAATATTGTGCCTCAACATGGATACTACAAAGTATCACTGCAGGATTGGGAACTATAGGAAATTCTGCCTCTACAATCTGGTTAATTGGCCTCATGTCCAGAATTTTTTCACAGGATACACTGCGATATTGCACAGTGACTCTGATGTCACTAGATTAGCCAGCTCCATTAGTGCGGAAATAGTTTTAGAAATACCCTCATCCGCCTCTCAAGACATGGGATTCTGTCTTGCTCGAGGTAAAATTGCTCCTGGTTTCAGCTTAATCTTAACTTCTCCTACCCCCATCAACAGGCCTACGTCATCGGGTCCTGTAGTCCATAACAAGGCTGGTACTTTTTCTAAGTCCCCGTCAAAATATTCTGGACCCTGTTGCACTATCATCATTCACTGTGGGACCTCTCTTTTCCCTAGTTTAATCCAATAGGTAATATTAATTTCAAATGCTACTTCATCATCTGCTGGATTGTCTTTAAAAAAATCCTCATCTGGGACATCAGTCAATATGTGCCCTACCCCAATATCAATCACTGTTTTCCATGGCCTGCTCTTGTTCCATCCTTCGAGCATGGCCAGTTCCCTTTGTACTGTAGCTGCAACTAGTTCTAGAGGAACCATTCATCCCACCTCTTCGTCCATAAGTATCTGTGGCCTGAAAAGAAACTCATCAGGTATTCTCATAGTCTTTCCCACAAAACCAGGCAACCATGCTAACAAAATGCATATGCCATAAAGAAAGACTTCAGGTTCTATTGGCACTCTCCACATAGCCATGTGCCCTGTAAATGCCATAACAAATGTGCTAACGTTCAAATAGTGTATACCTGGAGTTGAACACACTATGCCATCCTCAGTGAAAGAAATTGTCATATTTATGTTTGTCATTAAATATCATCCCAGAATATTAATTGCCGTCTGCCGTGAATACAATAATGGAACAGACTTATCACATTCTTCTATTGAGACTGGTAATTCATCAGTAAACGGAACTCTGCTAGTAACTCCAGAGATGCCTTGAGCATTCATGGCATTTCCTGTTAACAGAAGTTTTCCTTCTCGTATACATGAGCAAATTGCAATTTTGTGTCTGCTAAAAAAGAAAAATATTTGCCTCCTATGGATACATCAACTTTTGGTTCCGCTTGAGAGTCTGCTGTAATCGATAGTACTGAACACATCAAATCGCACTGTGAGCTGTCCTATTGTGGATATATGCTCATCCCTGTACCCATAAAAGGACCCCCTCCCAAGACAGAAACACTCCCTACTCTACGAGTTAATAACTGTCCCGTGTTTGTATTTTGTTGTATCTGCATGGGTGTGTGCTGTGATTGTCCTTCCGGTGGATTCAATGGTACTTGTTGTGGCTGTTGTCCTTGCTGTATCTGTGGCGCTTGTTGCATTTGTGGCACTTGTACTTGATACACCGTCTGATCTTTGGCATACCCATTCCTCACCTGTAGGCTATAGGCAGAAGGCTAAGTTGTCCCCCTCTAGAGAATTAGCCATTTTGTACATACCCTTGGTTCCCACACATGCGCGCTACGTACCCTGCCATGCCACACGTCCAACATACAGGAGGTGGTCTTCTAACTTGCCCTACCTGCATATTCTGGTTATCATTCTGCATATTCTAAAAGCCACTCTGATTATTTTGGAAGTTACCTCTCCCTCTGAAGCCCATTCCACAGCCTCTCGGCATGAACCCACTTCCTCCTTGATCCATCTAGCGGTGATTATTTGCCTGTGGTGCACTTGCTACTTGTTGCTGCATTCCCAACCCTTCTCCACTTGTCAATACCGCACCTTCTATGGTGTATTTTGACAGTTTCTTCCGAACTAATTTAGCTTCCTCTAGCTTCCTAGCCTCTTCCTTCTTCTTGTTTTTCTCTTGCAATAGTCAACAGTGGTGCACTATGGTCAACTGTATCCCAGGCCAAGGCCTGGCCTCCATTCCCACTAATTTCTTGAGCTGTCTCTGTACTTGCTCTGGTAGACCCTGACATAAAATGTGGTAAATACTGCCACTGATTTCCCCCAAGGCTTGAGAATTTCCAAAGTCCAGCGTTCCTGAATACTTTGAAAGTAAGCAAGCGGATGTTTACCTTCTTGTATCTTACGTGTCATAATTGCAACCATATCTGACGTGTCAGGATACTGTACCCTAAGAGCTCTCCACAAGTCTGCCCTACAATTATTGAATGGCACTCCATCATGAGTTGTATTCTGCACCGTGAAACTTGAGTAACCTGCTCGTGTCCAAATTTCATCAGCCCTCTCCCCAGGAATGGCTGCTAAGAGACCTTTAATGTCCCCTATGGCTATGGTATTTCCTCCTGTCTTTTTTTCTAGTTCATAAATACATTGTCCGCACCCTCCATTAAGCTGGGGAGTTTACATCTTAAATTGTCCTTGTCCATCTGGGGCCAAGGGATATACTGCGGTCTGACATTTCCTTTCTTCTTTCTCCAATTCCACCCTTTGCTCCCATTGTCTGTCTATCCATAGTAGGGATAATGGTTCCACATCGCCTTCTACCTTGCAAAGACCTTAACCTGCTCACATATAGCCAGCCTTATGATTACTTCGTCTATTTGCGTTATTGCATCTGTACAATTACAAAATGGTTGTCATTTTCTACTGTGCATCTTTATACGTGTGATCTTAATTTCGCATGTGAACGTATACTCAGTTCTTACTACATCATCAGATTCTATATGGTCTATTCATCTTTTCTCTTGTCATCTCTTCTGAGGTGTGTCACTTTCTTCATGTGACATCACCAATCTCTTCTTTCATCCGTCTTCATTTGCTCTTCACAGATCTTTCCCAAAGGCTGTCAATTCTTCCGGTAGAGGCTTTCGACTCCTCCTCTACAAAACCATTTTAGCAGCTGGGTCATTTATTAGCCCCTCATCCATTTCACCAAAGTGGAAGTTGTCTTTTCCTCGAAGACCTGACGAGTCACATGACTATGTCTTGTCCCGTATTGTGAGTTTGGGATGAGGTGGCCATCTTTGCCCACCAGATGACTGTTTCCTGGTACTGGGTGCAGTTGTCAGCCAGACATCAGTTCTGAATGGCATATACAGATGCCTGTCTTGGATAGTGTGGATTTACTTTATTTGTGTGAGGGACCTTCCTGAGTGCATGTGTGGTTACAAGGATGGTCTGGCATTTGCTGACCACCTGTCTGTTTGAATGACACTTTGTGAGTGATTGGCTGCTGTTTCGCATACTGCTTCCTAAGGGGGATACAAGCCCACCTTGTCAATACCGCACCTTCTATGGTGTATTTTGACAGTTTCTTCTGAACTAAGTTAGCTTCCTCTAGCTTGCTAGACTCTTCCTTCTTCTTGTTTTTCTCTTACAATAGTCAACAGTGGTGCACTATGGTCAACTGTATCCCAGGCCAAGGCTTTGCCTCCATTCACACTAATTTATTGATCTCCGTATCTGCACTCTTGTAAGGCTTGCCGCTCGAGGAAGGACAGAAGCTCTTCACCAGCATCCTTTAAAGTTGAACTGAATCTGACAGCGAAGCTCTACCGTTCCAGCAGGCCAGAAGGAAGCAACTGCTGCACTCAAACCCCCAAATCTGATGGGGACAACTGGATAAGAGCTCCTGCCTCAAGGTGTCGGATCGCTGAAGCTCCAGACCCTGCTGCATCACTGTATCCAGAAGTGGGAGCCCCTATGATGCCAGGACTGCAGCGCAGCATGGCCACCTTTCAGCTCCCTTGGTTCAAGCGCTCGACTCGGGAACCACCAATTGTTAAATAATCATCCTTCAAAGGGTTTTGGGGTCCCTCCTGCACTGTTACAGCACTGCATTTATTTTGCAAAATGTATTTACCTGTTAGTGTAGTGCTTTATCTATCACTTTTTCTTACATAAAGGTTATAGTTTTATAAAAACTATAGTGTGCGGACATTCTCTCATTTGGTATTTGTGAAACGTGTGTTCTGTACCTGTTAGCCATCCAGTTCCACCTCGTGAGACTTAGGCCGGAGCTGCTCAGCCACACTAGCATTTTACGAGCCTTCGGAGATTGAGGGACTCACCGGTACCTAAGTCCAGAAGGCATACCTAAAGACCCTGACCACTGGGCTTTAGGAAAATCTCCCTAATTGCATTTATTTGGGTAATGTCACCCCATAATCAAGGAGAATAGAAACCTGTGGGTATGCACACTACTACTCAGGAAACACCCACCTTTACTTAAATGATCGCAAACAAAGAAATATCATCAAACTCTAATGGCAGAATTGCTTTACAAATAAGCGTTGTCACCCAAAAACAGGAAGCTCTCAAATACGTTCAACAATCAGAAATGGTGTTAATTTTTTCTTTAGAAATTATGGTAAAGATCAAATTGCGTTATGCAGTGAGTGGTCTACAGATTTTAAAAAACTAGCTTTGTCTTCTGCTGTACATGCAGATTTTTTAAACTAATGCTCAAAATATTCTTTTGGCTATCACCCCCCTTCTGGTGCACATTATGAGACTGTTGGTCTCCACCCCATGGACTGGTGTGCCTTCAGAACTTGTGGGCTGAATCTCCAAAGTGACCCATTGTAGGCAAATCCTGTGGGACTGGTGTGCCTTCAGAACCTGTGGGCTGAATCTCCAAAGTGACCCATTGTAGGCAAATCCTGTGGGTCTGGTGGGCGGAAGCCTTGTGCAACCTGGTGGCTGGTCACTACCGCCTCATGTGAGCTTTCAGGCTTCAAAAGAAGCCGAAGAACACCCTTAAATGCTGTGGTAGAGCTTGAGAAACAGCACATGTAGAGGCTAGCAAACCCTTCTACCTCTCAGAGGAAGGGAGTAAAAACTGTATATGCAGACATTAGTCAACTGGGGGACCTTTAGCACATTTACATTTTTATTATTTTACCTTAGTCTTATTTTAGATTTGAACAGAGTGCTACTGTTGCATATGGGGGAGAGGAAATGATAAGATAACCATCTCCAACAAGTTTCAATGAAATGATGTATGTTTTGTATTTCCCAAACATGGGATATTATGTTTTGCATCTCTCAAACATGGAATACAAACATTGTCATCTCCCCTGGCCAGCAAAGACATGTCTTCAGTGAATCTCTTCAAAACAAGTGCCAGCCTCCACCCACTGGCAATGGAAGGCACCCTCCAACCATTCCACCCTGCTATCTAAACTAACCCACAACCCAGCTCTCTTGCATCCCCCCACACCCCTCATGCTAACGTTATGTAATGTGTAAATATGCAAAGGCTGGCCTCAGGTTCTCAGTGTTAAAAACAGGGTTATGTCCTCCAGTCCCAGTTTCCGTCCCTGGTACATGTTCCCACTCTTAACCTTTCACCGCCTGGTACATATCATTCAATCCATCTATGCCCTTCTGTGATGGCACCTTAGCAAAGACTGCCGTGACTCTCTGTTATTGCCTACTTTGTAAGTCATTTGTGTTGAAATGACATCCTGTACTTACATTAAAAACAATGGCATTCCTCTTCAAATTACCAAGTACTCATGCCTATCACTACAGTTTGGTGTGTCATTGGGCCTCATTGCGAGTTACCCGGCACAGAAAGAATGCTGGCAAAGCGGTCGGTAATACCGGCTCCAAGCATTTTTTTCCAGGCCAGGTTACTCTGCGTCTGCCAGTAGGGGCCGTGGCCATTGTCAAAAAGGAGTTGAATTAATCTACACATTATTCTGAATATGGCCGTTTGTTCAGAGCTATGGGATCAGGCAACCAGAATGCCCTTTAATGCTTTCTTTTACGTCAATTCGACACTTGGAACTTTCTAGTGCTTTTTGGCATAGAATGCTTGTAAATATTTGGAATATGTTGTCACTTTTGGAATGGCATTTTATAATGCATGTCGTAAAATGAGACAAAAATATGCTGTAATATGCTTTCACTGCTTGGCTCATTACATGTTTTGCATTTTAAGATTCTTCTGTTGCATGTGGAAATTGCCAAGATGCCTGTCATTGGCTTGGCTCGCTCTTTTGATCTTGGAGCCAGTGTTAAACCTGTGGTGCGACCCTGCCTCTGAATTTTCTGCTTTGCCCACCTCCACAAATAACACAGTGGAATGTACCTAAGAGTACCGTTACTACTGTGAGCAAATCAGGCAGTGGGATGCAGCCAGGTAACACACGTGAAGTACCTAAGAGCAAAGTCACAGTGAGGTATTAACACACTGCTACGTACCTGGTAGCAAAGTCATAGTGAGCAATTAACACTGTCAGATGTACTCAGGAATAAACTCACAATTAAATGTACCATGGAACAAAGTCACAGTAGGAAATTAAGACAGTGGGATGTACGTAGGGGCTAAATACAGTCAACAAATAATAATGAGTGCTGCTCCCAGGAACAAGATTGCATCAGAGGTACCTAGGAGCAAAGTCAAAGTGCACAAATAACACAATGGGGTGTAACTAGCAACACAAATATACAGTGGAATGAACCTAGACGAAAGACCACCGTTTTATGTACCTAAAATAATGGTCAGAGTGGGCAAATAATACATGTGATGCACACAGCAGTAAATTCCCTGTGAAATCGCTTGATTGTCGCTGAACAAATTGACCAAGGAGAGAGAAGAGAATACGATTCTGGCACTTATTTCCCCTATGCAAGTGATTAGAAGAAAGACATGTGCACATTCACTGTGCCCACTGGTTGAATGTTACCGGCAGGGCCGGCCTTAAGGGCAGCAGCGCCCTGGGCGAATTGGCGCCCCCCCCACGCCCGCCGCGCACCCCTGGTTAACTGATGGCAGGGCGAAAGGGGGTGGGGCCAAGAGGGGCCACTTGCTTTTTTAATAATTTTTTTAACCTCCTCGCTCCGGCGAGGAAGTTAAATGGGGCGAGTTACCACCCCATTGTCATTGAATGAGCCTGCCGCTGCAGGTTCATTCAATGACAATGAGGCGCCTGCCACGCCTTCCGCCACTACGCCAGCTCGGGGGAGTCCTTGAAAGACTCCCCCGAGCTGGCGTGGTGTGAGGCTATTGGTGCCTTTTCTTATGAAAAGTTCCCACGGTGGAGAGGCACATTTAAATGCACCCGCCGCCACGGGCACATTTTACAGTAAAAGGCTGCCTGCTGCGCCTTCTCCCACAACGCCAGCTCGGGGGAGCCCTTGAAAGACTCCCCCGAGCTGGCATGGCGGGGGCTAATGGCACCCTGGGGTGCGTGGCGCTCCGGTTGGTCGCCCAGCTCGTCCCTCCCTAAGGCTGGCTCTGGTTACCGGGCCAAGGTGACACCGGTGGCCTGTATGCTCTTGAACTGTTGCGGTTGAAAAGTAGGAGGCGGTTTGAAACTCAAGAAGGAAAGATCTGGAGAGCTGTGTTGGGACTTCCGATCTCTGTCTCTATTACTGTCACTAGATTGGAACTCTCTCTCCAATCCTGGTGGTTGGCCTATAAGTGTCAGAGAATAGGGCTCCATTTGGAAATTAGAGATGCAATGGGTGGCTCTTTGTGTGATTAATTAAGGGAGTGGATTCTGGGAAAATATGATAGGTTACTTTGGGATTTTAGGATTAAGTATGAAATGTATTTGTCGGAAGCAAATGTACCAGGGGATGCAGTAATGACCATGGTTAAATCAAGGATGAGGGATTGGTACAGGAGATCGGATGAACTGAATCTCCTAAAATTAACCTTTTATAGAGACTCGCTAAAGCAATATACTAATCAGCGTGCCCTTAGACCCTATTTGATGACATTTCCATCACAAATGATAGTGCATGGCATCTTAGGTTTTGTTTAAATTGTCTTCATACATTGGACATTTTGGGGCCCAGATACCGAGGAATGAACGCACATCAAGGCTCTGCCAGCCCTTGGATAAAGAAAAGGGCTATCATCTTGCAATTGAATGCCCAGCTGTAGTGCGGAGGAGGATATTTTATTTAGGTTGTGCACTCTACTGCCGCAGTTATCCCGTGTAATTTATGGACAACAAAAACAGAGGGAAATAGGATATCAGTAAGTGTGTCTGAAGTGGTATTTTTAAAAGAAATCTTTGTAAAAATTGGTAAGGATTAAAAGTGTAAATGACATATGAGATCATGATTTTTAGAATTTCGCAGCGTCTCTAATGGCATTTTTAAAACACATTTTTGTAAAATTGGTATGGACTAAAATTATAAATTCACGACATGTGATAATGACTTATAGAGTTTTAGTGGTATTTTTAAAGTTATACTCTACTGATAGAATAGATTGTTAGATTGATACCGAAAATAACATGGTTAAATGCTTATTTTATTATGTGTATGTATTTGAAAGATGTAATTGTAATTGTGTATGGTTTGATGTAAACCATAAACACAATAAATAAATTAAAAACATATAATTCCCTGTGAAACGTACATGGGAGCCACATTTTAGTGGGTAAATAACACTGTTGGAAGTAACTAGACACATAATCCCAGTGTGGAAATAAAACAGTAAGATGTAGAGTCGAGCAAAGTCACAGTGGAATCAAAGTACAGGGGCATGAGCCAGAGAGTAAATTCTCTGTAAGATGACATGGGAGCTACAGAGGTGTAAAATAGATGCAAAGTAAAAGTGATCAAATAAAACAGTGCGGTGTAGCCAGGAGGAAAGCACAGTCAGATGCACACAGGAGCAAAGTCACAGTGAACAAACAGCATAGTGGGATGTACCTAGGAGCTAAATCACAGTGGAATCAAATATACAGGACCCAGGATTGAGATAACAGTGTGCTGTGCCTAGGAGCATACTCCCCATGATAGGCACCAAAAATCTAAATCACAGTGACCAAATAACACTGTTTTGGGTAGCTAGCCTAGGAACAGAATCACAGTGGGCAAATAACAGTACCTAGACTAGGAATAGAATCACATTGGCCAAATAACACTCTGGGGTATACCCAGCCTAGGAACAGAATCACAGTGGCCAAATAACAGTAGCTGGCCTAGGAACAGAATCACAGTGGTCAAATAACACTGTGGAATGTACCTAGACTAGGAAAAGAATCACAGCGGCCAAATAACACTGTGGGGTGTACCTAGTCTAGGAACAGAATCACAGTGGCCAAATAACACTGTGGGATGTAACTAGACTAGGAAAAGAATCACAGTGGCCAAATAACACTGTGGGGTGTACCTAGTCTAGGAACAGAATCACAGAGGGCAAATAGCAGTACCTGGCCTAGGAACAGAATCACAGCGGCCAAATAACACTGTGGGGTGTACCTAGTCTAGGAACAGAATCACAGTGGCCAAATAACACTGTGGGATGTAACTAGACTAGGAAAAGAATCACAGTGGCCAAATAACACTCTGGGATGTACCCAGCCTAGGAACATAGTCACAGTGGACAACCAACACTGTGGGATGTACCTAGCCTAGGAACAGAATCACAGTGGGCAAATAACAGTAGCTGGCCTAGGAACAGAATCACAGTGGTCAAATAACACTGTGGGATGTATCTAGCCTAGGAACAGAATCACAGCGGGCAAATAACAGTACCGGGCCGAGGAACAGAATCACAATGGGCAAATAACACTCTGGGATGTGCCTAGCCTAGGAACAGAATCACAGTCGGCAAATAACACTGTGGGATGTAGCTAGACTAGGAAAAGAATCGCAGTGGCCAAATAACACTGTGGGATGTACCTAGACTAGGAAAAGAATCACAGTGGCCAAATAACACTGTGGGGTGTACCTAGTCTAGGAACAGAATCACAGTGGCGAAATAACAGTACCTGGCCTAGGAACAGAATCACAGTGGCCAAATAACACTGTGGGGTGTACCTAGTCTAGGAACAGAATCACAGTGGCCAAATAACACTGTGGGATGTAACTAGACTAGGAAAAGAATCACAGTGGCCAAATAACACTGTGGGGTGTACCTAGCCTAGGAACAGAATCACAGTGGGCAAATAACAGTAGCTGGCCTAGGAACAGAATCACAGTGGTCAAATAACACTGTGGGATGTATCTAGCCTAGGAACAGAATCACAGCGGGCAAATAACAGTACCTGGCCGAGGAACAGAATCACAATGGGCAAATAACACTCTGGGATGTGCCTAGCCTAGGAACAGAATCACAGTCGGCAAATAACACTGTGGGATGTAGCTAGACTAGGAAAAGAATCGCAGTGGCCAAATAACACTGTGGGATGTACCCAGCCTAGGAACATAATCACAGTGGACAACCAACACTGTGGGATGTACCTAGCCTAGGAACAGAATCACAGTGGGCAGATAACAGTAGCTGGCCTAGGAACAGAATCACAGTGGTCAAATAACACTGTGGGATGTATCTAGCCTAGGAACAGAATCACAGCGGGCAAATAACAGTACCTGGCCGAGGAACAGAATCACAATGGGCAAATAACACTCTGGGATGTGCCTAGCCTAGGAACAGAATCACAGTCGGCAAATAACACTGTGGGATGTAGCTAGACTAGGAAAAGAATCGCAGTGGCCAAATAACACTGTGGGATGTACCTAGACTAGGAAAAGAATCACAGTGGCCAAATAACACTGTGGGGTGTACCTGTCTAGGAACAGAATCACAGTGGCGAAATAACAGTACCTGGCCTAGGAACAGAATCACAGTGGCCAAATAACACTGTGGGATGTACCTAAACTAGGAAAATAATCACAGTGGCCAAATAACACTGTGGGGTGTACCTAGTCTAGGAACAGGTTCACAGTGGACAAATAACAGTACCTGGCCTAGGAACAGAATCACAGTGCCCAAATAACACTGTGGCATATACATAAAATAGGAAAAGAATCACAGTGGCCAAATAACACTGTGGGATGTACCTAAACTAGGAAAAGAATCACAGTGGCCAAATAACACTGTGGGGTGTACCTAGTCTAGGAACAGAATCACAGTGGCCAAATAACACTGTGGGATATACATAGACTAGGAAAAGAATCACAGTGGCCAAATAACACTGTGGGGTGTACCTAGTCTAGGAACAGAATCACAGTGGGCAATTAACAGTACCTGGCCTAGGAACAGAATCACAGTCGTCAAATAACACTGTGGGGTGTACCTAGTCTAGGAACAGAAACAAAGTGGGCAAATAACAGTACCAGGCCTAGGAACAGAATAACAGAGGTCAAATAACACTGTATGAGTCTATAAAGTGAATTACAATGAGAGGTATCTAGAAGCGTAGTCAGTGGGCAATATATTAGTAAATTGTATTGAGGAGACAAATCATTGTGGCCAAATAATACAGTGGAATGCACCCAAGAGCAAACTCACAGTGGTATGTACCTAGGAAAAAAGTCACTGTACACAAATAACAGGGGAGATGTAATTAGGAACATCATCACAGTGGGTGAACAATAAGGTGTGATGCACTGAGGAAACAATGAAAGTGGTATGTGCAGAGGAGCTCATTCACAGTGAGCAAGTAACAGAAGGGCGATATACCCAGGGGCAACATCCCAGTTGTACATACTTAGGAGAATAGTCACAGTTGGCAAACAATAAAGTGGGATGGTCCCACGAGCAAATTCACAGTGTATTGTACCCTGGGGCCAAAGCACAGTGAGCAAATAAGACTTTGGGGTGTAACTAGATGGCAAATAAAACGGTGAGATGAACCAATGATCAAAATCAAGGGAAGGCGTTTTAAATTAAATGCAGATTGCAGGCGGGGGGAGGGGACGGGCGGACGGGGACCAACATTAGCACTTACATACTGCCGGATCCCCTGCATGCAATTTTAAACATTTACAAAGTAGTGTGTACTTGTGAAGTGTAAACCGATGTGAAATCACCTTTTACTTTTCACGTGTTACTCTTTGTATGAAAGTAAATGCCACCGGCAAACGATGCTGTGCAGGAGGCATTTACTCATGCACTCACATGGAACCTGCCTGGCCCTCAGCAGGTGCAAAGGCAAAGCGGACGCCATTACAGCTGCATGCAACTCTCATGCATGGGCAAAACCTGGTGCTATTCCGAAACTGAGGGGGAAAGCAAAGCGGAGATGCAAACTCGGCTATGAACCCTTCCTGCACCTTGGAAGGACACGAAAATGAGTTTGAGCTGTAAAAGAAATGGAAGCGTAAAAGCACTACACTCTGCTACTTCGAAAACGACCCCCTAAGTGGGCAAATAACACAGCGGGATACACCTGGGACCAAATCGCTGGAAGAGGTGCATAGTAGCAAAATCACAGGTGGACGTGCCAAGGAGATTAGGGGTGGGCTGGCCTATAGGGAACTCTGGAGCTTTCCCGGTAGACGCCTCTGCACCCTGGGCCTCTTTTCTGTGGTATTTCCAAATTTTCCTACAGGAAAAGGGTTGGGCTTCCTGAAAATGTGTAATATGGGGCCACTTTGCACATTATTTCCAGGGCCTCTTTTAGTTCCCAGTCCACCCCTGCTAGTAGCACATTTCCGGTGTAATGTACGTGTACCTGGGAGACCAATCACAGTGCATGGTCACTGGTGAAATAATACTGTGGCATGCGACTAGGGGCCAAATGCCTGCAAGGGGTGAAACAGTGACATGTGCCATCATCGCTGTGCCAGTCCTGCCTTACGCCACGCGTGCTCCAACAGCTTATCGCGACCTATACTAGTTTCAGAAACTAGTATAGTTTCTTAAAATGCCAGCTATGTTCAGCAGCAACACTGACTTCGAGTTAGGGAAAGAATTGGACTATGTAGGCATCCGTCTTACCTCGAAGGTGCCTCGGGCATCTCACATTCTAGACCAAACAGTCAGATCTAAACAAGCACTTGGGGCCGCAGCTATCAGAATGGCCAAAGCACGGGTGGGGGGCGCTGTTGAGCAGCCTAGAAAATGGCTGCCTAGCCCGTGAGCTCCGTTCCTGCCCGCTCGAATCCGCCAAATATCGGTGTTTATCCTTGGCATCCCCTGTCCATACTGCTACGATTTATCAGCGGACACCCTTCTCTCTGTGTGCCTGAAGTTTTGAGAGAAATTGGTGCCGGGGAACCCCTAAAGAAGACTTTGGACCCTGCGGCAGCCGTGCGGCCTCCCTGCAGAGCCTCGCCGAGGCCCTGCTTGCGGCCGTGTGTTGCGGCCCTCCTGGGCATGCCGCCTTGCCTGCTCCCCTCGCGCCAGCTGGCGGCCGCTCTAGCGCGGTCCCTTGGCTGTTCCTCGTCCGCCCGGGGACCCATGACTGGGTTGCCGGGGCTGCCTGGCCAGAAGCCCCCATATCCGGACTGCGGATCCTGCGGACTCCAGCGACTGCTGTGAGGGCTGGTGCCCGCCCACAGCCCTGCATAGGCGTGGCCCCCGGGACTGCTGAAGCGGGGGGTCCGCTCCTGCATTTATCAGTGCTTTGTCACCTGTGCGAGTGGCGCCGCTTACCCGCCTGACGCCTGCTTCATCTTGACCGCGGCGCCGACGGCAGACAACAGCCGTGGGGCATCGGTTGGCCCCCCACGGCCGTCCATGGTCACAGCCCCGCGGCCATACCGAGGATCTGACAGTGGAGTGCGCGCGTCCGCCAGCGTACCCTCCTGCTCTGGGATTGCCCACGGCTGGCCGCAGCCTCCTCGCCGCATCGGCGGCGGGCTGCCCCGACATTGGTGAGGGGGGCGCCTGCCCTCTGGGAGCTCCATCCTGCGCCGAGGGACACGCGGGTTGAGCCGCCCATAAGGCTATAAGGTGGGTGCCGAAGACTGCACACCATCTCCCTGCTCTCCCACCCACCCCGATAACTGCTCTGCAAATCCAAACACATCTCCAGCGATACTGCCTATAGGGGCCATCCTGTCGCCTACCGGCTCTCTCCACCCACTGTACTGGCGCACGCGGTGGAACCACTGCTAGAACCCACACGTATACAACCACTTCGACCATTCTTTGGCCGCAACTCCTTCATCATCACTGCCCTGCTACTGGCTGGCCACTCTTAACTCCCAGGGGCAACTGCTGGCGCTACCACGCTCAAACCACCAGCACACTGAAACCATTGCTCAGCTACTGCACCCTACTACGGGCCTCCTGTCTTGCGACCACCTCCGAAGTGTTGTCCCCCATCGCTGCAATGTCCAACACCAACAGATCGCGAGGGGCCGGCAAGGTTGGCGCGATGGATATGTTCGCTAAGGCGGCGCCCAGGGCTGACCGGGCGTCCTCCCCCGCAACACAGGAAGACCCTGTTGATCTGCCAGACCCTCCCCTGCCCGACCTGACTGCGATAATGGAATCCATGGCCATAAACTTTGCGGCCTTCCATGAAAAACTTGATGACATCAACGCAAATGTAGCCTCCTTAAGATCTAAACTCGACCAACATGGGGCAAGAATCACTGAAACAGAGCAAAGAATAGGAGCTAATGAGGACAATGTTCACTCCTTACAAAGCACGGTTACGGAGCTTGTCCGAGACATGAAGCAGGTCAAGGCTAAGTGTGATGACCTCGAATCAAGGTTGTGAAGAAACAACATTCGCATAGTTGGGGTGCCTGAATCTGCACTTAAGGGGCGAATGGAACTTGCGGTCGAACACTTGCTCAAAGACCTTCTAGATAACCCTGAGCTATCACCATTCTTCGCTGTTGAACGAGCACACCGCTCACTGGCACCCCGGCCTAAACCAGGGGACTTCCCCAGACCAATCATTGCAAAACTGCTGAGCTACAAGGACAGGGACCACATACTCCGCCTGGCCAGAGAGAAAGGGGAATTAAGGCTGGATTCACAAGTTATTAGGATTTTCCCAGACTTTTCGGTGGGGGTACAGATGGAGCGACGCCAATTTGGAGGTGTGAAGAAAATGTTAAGAGAAAGAAAAATTGAGTATGCATTGCTCTTCCCGGCTCGCCTAAAATTCACCCATCGCAACAAGCTGTATTTCTTCATGGTCCCGGATGAGGCAGTCAAATTCATTGAGGCACAAATCCCACTGAGAGAGCCCCTGGAGGAACCTATGGACAATGACTAAAGGCTATGCTACCACGGCTCTACTGCTGGCCCCTCTGGCTGCTACTGATCTATGAACTGCCCCTCTGGTGGGTTGGCTCTCTCCCTCCTGCCCTGGGCTTATTATGGCCCCACACCAGCATCTCGGGAGCACAGCCTCTGGAGGGGGTCACATCTGATCCATATGTTGCCGTACTACTACGACACACACCGACCCCTAACCTAGGAACTCTAACATCACTGCCAGGCAACGGCCTGCGGCAATAGCTGCTTAGATCTCGCTACCTGGAAATAAGCTTGCTTTTCCTGTAACCTTTCGTTTCATCAGCCGACCAAAGTTTAATGTTGTTTCAACGCAATATGTATGAACCATGCGGGTCAGACGGCAGCGGCAGGCCCCACTGCAGCTGCAATGCCTTTTAAGGCGGAGTGTTTATGTTTAAGCCGCGGTTGGGCTACTCGTTTAGCATTGCCGAGTTGGGGATGGCACGCATTGGTCACTCCGGGGGCAGATACTATCACACTGCTAGGCTGCACCGGGCGGTGAGGGTGGGGGGCGGAAAAGTTGGGGTATGTTACGTTAAAATCGGCAGGAAGGTAATGACTGGTTTGGATGAGAAACACGTACACGATATCGCAGCACACACGACAGGGTGCAGGGACAAAGCTTTTCCTTGGGATGTCCCGTAAATTGTCCCCATGAGTATTAAAATGATGACATGGAATGTTCGGGGATTGACAAACTTCACAAAGTCCCGTAGGATCACGGCATACGCACAAAGGCATGGGATTAAAGATCTCCTATTGCAGGAGACACACGCTCTGAAACTCCTATCATCAAACCTAGCTCAGACCTGGGGCCCCCACAGATTCTATACCCAATACTCCACCCAATCCAGAGGGGTCCTGACTCTCATTCACAAATCTGTAAAATTCACTCTCCACACATCTCACATTGATACAGAAGGTAGATACGTGATTCTCCACTGCACTGTCCCAGGAGGATAGCTCAGTGGCAGCGTGCTCAACTTGGAACCAAGATGACACGAAGCAACACAGGTTCGATCCCTGGGTCCGCGCTTAGAAACCTCTGGGTATTAAGCGCATTATAAATAACCTATCATATATCATATATCTCACTCTAGCCAACGAGGAATGCTTGCTGGTGAACTCATACGGGCCCAACACTGACTCCCCTGACTTTATAGACGCAGTTACCGCCATCCTTAGACATGAGACATGAATCTCATACTTGACAATGTCCTTGATAGAACAACCACATCCCGCAGGGTCATGTCGCGAGCTGCCAAAAGTATCCTCGCACACATGAGGTCCCTGAACCTACACGACGCATGGAGAACACCCCATCCCCATGAGAGAGATACTTTCTATTCAACAGTACATGATAGCTCTTCCAGAATAGACCTGTTCCTACTGTCAGGGCGTCAGGTGGGCAAGGTAACGGAGGTCAAGATCCTCGCACGCACGATCTCTGACCACTCCCCTGTGCTGCTGCAGATCCAAATGGGCAACGCCCGGACCGCCCACCCCGCTTGGCGCTTTAAACCTGATGCTCTCTCTGACATTGTCTTCAAGGCCGAGATTCTCTCGGACATCAAAACGTTTTTTGAGAACAACAACACACAAGACACTCCCGAAGGGACCCGCTGGGAAGCATTCAAGGTCTACATTAGGGGAATGTGCATCTCGAGGGAGGCGGGGGTCCTCAAAACCATAAGACAAGCTCTGAACAACTCTGAAATTAAACTCAAAGCACTAGAACAAGAACATGCTTCCGCCCCCGCGGCAGCAACCCTAGCACGGATCAGAACAGAACTGGAATTGTATGAATCTCTCGCCTTGAGCGAGACTCGGTACTATGCTCGGCCCACGGCGGCCCGCAGGTACGGAGAGGGAGATAGGTGCGGAAGAACTCTGGCTAAACTAGTGCGCGCGGAGGGAGGAAGGGCCCACTTAGATAGCATTTTAGATAGACATGGTTCACGACACTGGGCCGACCAAGACATCCTTGACACCTTTGCCAGCTTCTATGCCGGCCTATATGGCCCCCAGACGGAACACATAGCCCACGACCTAGACGACCTACTAGAACGTATCCCTATGACCCTCATTTCCCTAAACACCAGAGAACAATTGGATGCTCCCTTCACCTTGGATGAGATAGTCCAGGGGATTTCCGACCTTCCAAAAAACAAGGCCCCTGGTCCCGACGGGCTCACATCTGAGTTTTATCAGGAACATGTCGCCATTTTGGCCCCCATACTGTACGGGGTCTGGTCCGACTCACTCCGTTCAACTACTCTCCCTCCCTCCTTGAGAAAAGCCCTAATAACAGTCTTTCCCAAGCCAGGGATACCCCCAGACGAATGTGGATCTTATAGGCCCTTATCGCTCATTAACACAGACATGTATATTTGCCAAAATTATAGCGAACAGGTTCCTCCCAATCATGCCCCATCTGGTCCACGCAGACCAAAGTGGATTTGTCCCAGGCCGCTCTACTGCACTTAATATCTGCAGGCTCTTTAATGTGATGTCCAGAATTGACCCTAAAGCTGACGCAGTGGCAGTCACACTAGATGCCCAGAAGGCATTTGACATGGTCTCATGGCAATACCTATGGGCCGTATTAGAGAAAATGGGAATAGGACCAAATATGATCTCCTACATAAAACTGCTATATACGGGAGCGATGGCCAGGGTGCTAGTTAATTCCACTATCTCCTCCCCATTTGCGTTACACAGGGGCACCCGACAGGGATGCCCGTTCTCCCCCATCCTTTTCGCACTCGCCATTGAACCCATGGCGGACTACGTCAGGGATCGACACACCCGCAGAGGTATCCCCCTACAGGACACACCGGAAATCATCTCACTGTACGCTGATGATGTACTCCTGTACGTCAGAGACCCCTCTGTACACCTAGACCCGATCATCCGCGACATTACTAAAATTGGCACGTACTCCGGCTTCACCATCAACTACTCTAAATCGGAAATATTCCCCCTCACTGCAGCAACTCAGCAACCGTCATGTGAATTCCCCCTACGCTGGTCCCCAGGGGGTATCAGATACCTCGGAGTGCAAGTGTCACTAACCAAAACCTCCCTGTTGGCAGATAACTACGAGACCACGGCACAATTAATTGAATCCAAGATGCTCAAATGGCGCAACCTCCCACTGTCCCTGGCAGGCAGACTGTCTCTAATTAAAATGATTGTGGTCCCTAAGCTCCTCTACATTTTTGCCAGCGTACCAGTGTGGCCCGGGAAGCACTACTTCAAAAGGCTCCACTCGGCGGGTGCCCAGTTTCTGTGGCATTCGGGTGCTGTCCGGAAGAAGTGGCAATACATGACCCTACCCTATGAGAAAGGGGGTTTCAATGCCCCAGACCTTACGTTGTACTGGATCGCAGCACAGGCCCAACACGCCACATACTGGTACGCTCACTTTAATCCGCCCCCTCACGTCAAACTGGAGAAACTGGCAGGGGACGGGACCAACATCATGACTTTAATACTTCATCGAACATTCCAAACAGACGCCCCGTCAGACCCTGTGGCTACCACGATTAGAGCGTGGAATTACATTCTGAATTCGGATCAAGAACATCGCCCATACTATAAATGGCTCCCCACATGGCAATTTCCTGGACTCTCCCCCACACACGACCAACATTTTCTGCGTCCCCGGGAGAACCTTGGCTATCGGCCACTTACTGATGTATATCCCGACTGTAAATTCATCACCCTGCAAACGTGGCGGCCAGGACATTCCAACTCAGCACTGGAGCTGCTACAATACTTCAGGTTTTGCGCAGCAGTGCGTGCAATGTGGCCCTCCTACCCAGACGAGCCCCCTGACTCTCCTGAACTTCAATACATTGCAAACTCCGCAGGCGGCAGGGGCATAATATCCTCTCTGTATAAAATGCAATTGGGAAAAGTGGAGTATGGGTCCCTCAAACCACGGGAGGCATGGGCCAGGGAGCTAGAAATGGAAATCACTGATCCGATGTGGAAGAAGATGTGTGCTCACACGCGCAAAATTTCCCTGAGCCCCAGATTCCGCTGCATACAATATAAACTCCTTAACAGGCTTTATTATACACCTCAGAGGGTAGCGAAGTTCACACACACCCCGACCCACACATGCCCGAAATGTAAATCGGAAGCAGCTGATCATATACATATGTTTTGGTCTTGAACCGCGCTAAACGCGTTTTGGACAGAATTGACAACAGCGCTATCGGAGATAGTTGGGTCCCCTGTGGACCTCGATCCTTTGGCCTTATTGTTTGGTACATGGGCTGGTGAAAATGTAAATAAAATGTCAAGATTTTTATATGTAAGTGCTGCTGTCGCTAAAAAGTGTATATTACAGTGTTGGAAACACCGCTCCCCTCTACCATTGAGATATGGTTGAAGGCACTCACATGGGTACAGGTGTGTGAGGAGGAGATATTGGATCCCTGCCCATGCCATCCCGCACCAAAAATGTGTGGACTGAGTTTTGTAGCTCCCTGAACAATAGAGACGGGGTGGAATGGAGCTCCACTCCCCCGCCTGCTCCGCCTGATCCACCATAAGGACTGATCATTTCGCCCTTTTTCGTGCTATCAATCCTCCTTCACCCCTTACTGAACGGATTGTTACGGTACATAATGTAAAGTCTAAATATGTGATTGTAGTTCCTGGTTGCCTGGGTGCAATGTGTGCTATGCCTGTCTTAACTTTCTGCCAATAAACAAAAGTTTAAAAAAATAAAAATAAAAATAAAAAAAAAGGAATGGCCAAAGCGCATCGTTTACTACAGTAAGGTGGCGTCTGCAGCTTCATCAGAATGACCAAAGTGCATCATCAACTACAGTAAGGTGGCGTCTGCAGCTTCGTCAGAATGGCCAAAGCGCATCGTGTACTATAGTAAGGTGGCGTCTGCAGCTTGAGGTGGGGTCTGCAGCTTCGTCAGAATGGCCAAAGCGCATCGTGTACTACAGTAAGGTGGCGTCTGCAGCTTCGTCAGAATGGCCAAAGCGCATCGTGTACTACAGTAAGGTGGCGTCTGCAGCTTCGTCAGAATGGCCAAAGCGCATCGTGTACTACAGTAAAGTGGGTCTGCGGATACACACGGGGCCTCCTTATGGGGCCATGTGATTCCAAGGATATGCAAGTGGCAGAGAACACATGTTTAAATCTCTCTTCGGACTGCCAGGATCAGCGCCTAATTTTGGTATATGTATGGAATTAGGAGTCCCATTTGTAGAAGACGATCTAATGGCGCACACGGCCTTGCATCAGCTGCATATTTGGAGCAATCCTAAGGCTGGGTTGACCTATGGCTCAGAACATCCCCTGGCTCAGTTATGGTAAAACCCGCCTGGATAGTCTGAATGCAGCACAGCGCTTTTTAAACCCCTAATATTTGATCCTCCCAGTGGCAAGAGAAGTGAAATCATGCTTATCACGCATATTACTGCATGGAGGGAAGTGCTGCAAATGGCTAAACCACCTAATTCCAAGTTGCCTATCATCTCTGATCCCTCAATTCAAAGCTACTTGGTCTGGGCTAAGGCTCCTAATCACAGTGCTCGAGGAACGTCACCGCTAGAGCGAGATTTCATGGTCTTCCACTCAGAGCCAACTCTTCAAAATGGTGACGTGATGTTAATGGGAAACAATGACTGCTTTGCCAAGCACTGGTAGACGACATTCTGCACCTTATTCTTCTTTGCGCAGCCTACTCCACGATTAAAGCCAGAACAACCGGCCCAATACTACGCAAACTGATTTTTACCCAATACCGAGCATACCTGAAGTTTTTGCTGTGGGCCAATTCACCGACGGTTAGCTGGGTGCCATAGCTGTACTTGAAGCACGCTCTAAACAGAATAACACCTTTAATGGGTACTGTAAGTGTAACCTATACACTATTCTGTTCAAGTTATAACTATGGACGTATATTTTATGGGCAACTTCGTATCTGAATGCTCACTGTTTCGTGTTCTGTTCAATGTATTATTTATGCTCTGTAATGTTATCTTGTATTGTGGCTTGTCTTTATGGAAGTCATCTTCTCTTCGAAATAAACATTTTCCCTCAAAACAGTGAGATGTGCCCTGGAGCAAAGTCACAGTGGTTAAATAATTCAGCACCCTGCACCTCGGCACAAAATCACTGCAAGCCATACCTCGATGCAAATTGGCAGCGGGCAAATAAAGTGCGCGTATCTGGGAGCAAAGTCTTTGTGAGATGTACCTGGCAATGAAAACCACAGTGGGAAAATAAGACGGTGGCATTTACCTAGAACAGTGTGATGCTCCCAGAAGGAAACTCAGCATGTGATGCACAGAGGAGCATGGCCACAGTAGGCAAGTAGAACAGTGTGATGCTTCCAGAAGGAAACTCAGCATGTGATGCACAGAGGAGCATGGCCACAGTGGGTAAGTAGAACAGTGTGATGCTCCCAGAAGGAAACTCAGCATTTGATGCACAGAGGAGCATGGCCACAGTGGGCAAGTAGAACAGTGTGATGCTCCCAGAAGGAAACTCAGCATGTGATGCACAGAGAAGCATGGCCACAGTGGGCAAGTAGAACAGTGTGATGCTCCCAGAAGGAAACTCAGCATGTGATGCACAGAGGAGCATGGGGAATGTAATGCACAGAGAAGCATGGCCACAGTGGGCAAGTAGAACAGTGTGATGCTCCCAGAACGAAACTCAGTATGTGACGCACAGAGGAGCTTGGCCACAGTGGGCAAGTAGAACAGTGTGATGCTCCCAGAAGGATACTCATCATGTGATGCACAGATAAGCATGGCCACAGTGGGCAAGTAGAATGGTGTGATGCTCCCAGAAGGAAACTCAGCATGTGATGCACAGAGAAGCATGGCCACAGTGGGCAAGTAGAACAGTGTGATGCTCCCAGAAGGAAACTCAGCATGTGATGCACAGAGGAGCATGGGGCATGTAATGGCCACAGTGGGCAAGTAGAACAGTGTGATGCTCCCAGAAGGAAACCCAGCATGTGATGCACAGAGGAGCATGGCCACAGTGGGCAATTACTACGATACGATGTGCATTGGAACAAAATCACAGTAGCCAAATAGAACAGACACAGTGGTACTTACCGAGCAGCAAAGTAACAGAGCATATAAACACAGTGAGATGTAATAAGGGACACATCACAGTGGGCAAATAATAAGATGGGATGCACCCAGGAGCCAAATCACAGTGAGCAGGCAACAGATGGGGATGCAGCTATGAGCACAGTCACCGTTGGACATACCTAGGAGAGTACTCACTGTTATTAGATAATACAGTGGGATGTGCCCAGGAGTGACATACCAGGGTAATGCACAAAGAAGCCAAATCACAGTGGGCAAATGACACTTGCTGTTGCAACTGGGGCAACATCGCAGGGGGCCAATAAAACTATGAGATGGACCCCAAGAAGCAAACTCACAGCAATCAAATAACACTGTGGTGTGCACCTGTGATCACACCTCTACGAGATGTACCTAGGACCAAAATACAGTGGGTAGTACCTAAAGTCAAAATATGCAAAAAGGGGGAAAGCGTTCAAACATCGTTTTCGTAGCTTCCTACGTAGCTATAAAAGGAAGCAAGAACACACCTTATGTCTAACATTGGCCTCTCATGCCAGAGATAATGATAACAGAGGGATGTGGCGTACTCTTAAAGGGGCAGAAAAAAGATTGATACGAATTAATTGTGTCCCGGAAGGTAGCTGGCGTCAGCATATTCAGAATACCCTGGGTTCATCACCACCATAGGTTGAATGTCATTCATAGAGGGAAGCTACATGGTGCTCGAGTCAGTCAATCGACCAGCTCACCAGAATGATAGCCAAAGTACCGTCTTCACGTGCCATGGGCCCTGATGGGACATGTAATGCTCTTCTTAAAAGGTCGCCAGACGCTTGAGCTGCAGTAGGCCAACATAGGGAGTAGTGGCATAATACCTGACACTTGGAAGGAAAGCCTTATACTCCCTGGATACAAGAGAAGCACGTGGAAACTACCCACCAACTACAGAATGCTAGCTATGCTAGACATTCCTGCCAAAGTGTTTGCACGTGTCTTATTAAAAGAGCTAAATCAGTAGTAATTCCATTCTCCCGATTAATCAGACAGGTTTTAGAATGAAATCCAGTACAAGTCATAACTTGATATCTCTAGTATCCACAGTAGAATATGCGTGGGAGCGTCGTCAACTGCCAGGGTATGCTGACTTTGTGGATTTCAGCGCAGCTTTTGACACAGTCATGAGGAACAAACTATGAAACAAGTTAGTTGCATGGAATGTTCCTCATGGCCTGATCCAGTTGTTGTATTCTGACACCAAGGTGCGAGTAAGAACAGACAACACTTGCCATCTCTCCGATCCTATTGTAACTGTCTGGGGAGTTAAACAGGGCTGAGTACTGTCAGCTACACTTTTCAATCCATACCTCGCTGATTTGGTGTCAATCTTCAATTCCTCAAATGCCCATCCAGTTAAATTTGGCTCTCTGACCTATAGTTGGCTAGGCTATGCTGACGATTCGCGAATAGCCGATTATACACTGAAGGGCCTCCAGGCATTATTAGATGCCCTGAGTGAGTACTCGATAGCGAATGGTCTACGAATTAACATCAAACAAACAAAAATTGTGACCTTCTTGAGTAAAAGTATGAAGTAGAAAAAGTTTAAAGTGATATGGAAAATTGATTGGAAAGATCTAGAACAGGTGCAAAGCATTCGCTACTTGGGCATAGTAATTGACGAGACGCTACTTTGGGATGAGCAACTGCAAGCCGTTGAAAGAAAATGTATGGTGATTAATTTCATCGGCCACCAAAGTGGCATCTCTATCAAAACGATATTACTGTTATATTCCTCCAAAATTGCATCGTGCATGTTGTATGGCACAGAAGTCTGGGGATACAAATTTACAAGTGGACTAGGTAAACTAGAAGCAAAGATTGTGAGACTTCTGTTCTGTATGTCTGCATCCCTCCCTATAGAATTCCTCTTATTAGGATTGTCTATTATGAAAATCACACAAGTCTATGAATATAAAATGTCCATGATGTATGAGAAACTGCTATGTCTCAATAACAAGACCATTATGCGTGTGTTGATGAATGTCTGCGAAGAAAATGTCCACCCGACTCAGATAAGGACCCTAAATCGGCTCTTCTTGAAACATAAGAAATGGATAATCGAAAATCTGAACATAACTAATACCATGTCCATTTGCCAAATAAGACATTGCTGCAAAAACATCATACTAGAGCACTACCGCGAGAGAGATATGACACATTTAGCATCGTTGTCCAATAGTGGAACATTTATGGCATATTGTCTAGAGAGATCGAACCGAGTTGCATATATTGAAGCTTATAGTTGTACAGGGGGAGTGACCTCTGACCGGCCCATAGAATCAGAGCTTGCCCTCGAGTACTTTAAGACGAGATAGCTGCACCTTGAGGTGGATGGGGTACGGGGTTCTCTTACTCCAGCACCAATCAATAAGGACAAACCAATGGTTTGGCAAAGGGGAGTCTGTTTAATGACAAGTACAAAAAACGGGGAAACATGGAGATCAACAATGATGCGATGGCCCGTCTCGCTTCAACTCCCAACAATCTTCATTCAAACAGTAATAGTTATACTCAAAATTCGTCATCATTGACGTGTAACACTCAAAGGTTTGCCATGCAATTCTATTGATTGGAAAAGGTAACTTAAGTATAGGTGCTATATCTGTATATGGTAACGGAGTATGAGGATTGGATAACTCTTATCGGGTGGGCATCTACGCCCTTCACTCTAACATTACTCATGCGAACGTCACTAAAAGTACAACGTCTCATTGGTTGGTTTGACCTTGATTTCCCAGGCACGGCCTGCTTCTTGCTTGACCCTTAGTAACCTGGATTAGTTCTGCTTTTGTATAAAGTGGATTCGCACTTATATAATGTGCTTCGTTGAGGTAGATATATAGTTGGCACTTGCCGCTCAATTCTTCTACTAAGCATAGCAAGCCGCACTGTTTTCTTGGGCTTCTTGCGTTACAAGCATATGTACAGGCATTAGCTGGTTGAATATTTTCATCCTGCGTTACAGTTTAAATTTCTGTCTGTTTCAACATTGTCTCTTCTTCTAAGTTCATTACATCCTTATTCATAACATTTTGTCTTTGTGTGTCATCTTTTGGTTGGTGTTCGTTCATCTGTGAGTCTGTCTGGGCCCCTGCGACATCACCATTCGTCTTCAATTAAGGTCTTTTGAGTTTCTTCTGGGACAGTGTTTAAGCAATCTTCATTTTGTGTCATTTTGCTGGTATGGTTGTCTCAATGGATACCTTACTGTCCATGGTTGTCTGGTTATTGGCACTTCAATAGGTATTGATCTTCTAATTGGCACTGGACTGAGCCCTAGTGCGGCTCTCTGCTGGATTATTTGCTCATCGTATGCCACATATCTCGGTGTGAATGTTCCTGGTACTTCAAAATGGGTGACTGGAGTGCAGGCCATATTTGGGAGCTCCTCTACACTCCCCCCTCTGGTCGGTTCATTGACCAATTCCGCTTCCTCCTTGGGATTCGTCTTACGTGGTTCTTCTGTATCTATTTCTTCCTCGTTTTCTATGTTGGTACAAGATGGTTTGAAGGACTGTCTCTTTGGCATCCATATTTTTATCACTCCTTTCAGGTTTCCTGCAGTTTTCACATGTTCGTCTTTATTCCATGTCATTAGCTGACATTGTCCATTTGGGCTGCAATAGATCAATTTTCCTTCATAATTTCTGCGTTTCCTGGGATACAGAAACTTTGTTCCTTCTGGTGCGTACTTGCTGGCCTTCACAAAGTCTCTTATTTCTTCATCAGTTAGGTCTCTGGGCTTCCATCCTGGCTCGACATCAATCATGATCTTCATCCCTATGGCTTTCTTCGCAGTTTTCTGGCATTGCGAGATTATTATCTTGATAACACAAAATCATAATAGTATCATCAATAGCAGGGCTCCCAGAAACTTGAATGTGTCTGCGATCCATTGTGGGACCCACGAGAATAGTCATCCAAACCATCTGTCATCATCAACTTCGTGTGTTTCATTGATCATCGGTTCTGTACGTTTGTCAGCATACCTATGGCTTCTGTTAAAGTTCCATTTTCCTCATCGTGAGAATGTATAAATGTGCAACATGATTCTCCGATTTTTGCACAAGCACCTCCATCCATCACTGTGATCATGTCAAGTACATATCTGTTCTGGAGAGTCATCAGTCGGATTGCTCTTAACTCTTCCTTGATTGCATTGAATCCCTTTATTGTCGAGTTTATGGTTTGCAGTAACTCCCACCTGGTTATCTGCAACCATTTAGTATTTGCTCCAACTTGGAATCTTAGCATGAGGATTGTCGCAAACACTGATGAGGTGAGGCTGAACAGCATGTGTTCATATGGGATTGCATGAAATACTTCTTCTGATTTGGCAGAGAAATAATTTTCTCTCTTCACTAGAGTTATAAGTTCCACAGATCTCCTCTTCCTCAGGTGAGCATCTGCTTTCGGGAAACTGTCAATATTCAGGTCACCTTTCAGGATCACTAATGCTGGAACGTGGACATTCACTATTGTGCATATGCCTCCCCAGTTCTTCGGTAGTCTGATGTATGCTTTGGACCTGCACGCCCAATAATGATCCAAAATTACTGCAGTTCCGTGAGTCATTCCTGGAGCTTCAAAAATGTGTCTGCAGTTCTAATTCTCTCCCATCTTCCTTGTGCCATTGTTCCTGAAGCACAATTTTGGGATTTCCAGTGGCACTATCTGCAGGGGTCCTCCTCTGTCTTCGACCAATGTCAGTAATTTCGTACGTTTCAGCCATAGAGGTTTGCACAACCTCTGTGAGTTTTCTATTGCTTCCTTGCAGGCTCCAAGGACCATCCATGCTCGGCAGATCACCACTCCTTCTTCCCATCCGTTTGGTGAAAGCACTGTTTCCCAAATCTGCATTTGGCCTCTGTTCTTCCAAATTTGAGCCTCTTCTGGAGTTTTTCCTTGGACGTTCAGTTTCCGTTTTTTTCCACATCTTTTTCCTGCTCCTTTAACTTCAGGTTTCTCATACCTGATCACGTGATTCCTAGTGTGAGCTCTATTTCTCGTCTTAATGTACTGAACATAATCATCTTCATCGGGGTAATCAGTTTTGGTTGCCCATATCAATGAGGCATCCCTCCCCATGAACTGGCCCCTGGTGTTGCACATTGCTGCATGTGACAGACAATGTGCTGTTGGGACGTCAATTTCTACAGCCACGAAGATCTTGGATTTCCCCATGCTGTACGGTAGAAGTCCACAAACTAAGCATTCTCCTTCTGAGGTTCGCCTTCCAACTTCTTTCATGTGCTGGTACCAAATGTTGTTCCCTAGATGTGCTGTGCTGTCCAGGTAGTCGTTCAGTTCATTGTTATCTTCATGTAGGCTTCTTTAGATTCTTAATGTCTTCCTGTAGTTGGCTATAACTACATCCCTAAATGCATCTGTATGGCTTTTTCTTGCTGGAGGACCCTCAGGTATTCTGGTCCACGGTGCAGGTCTCTTTATCTGCATCGATGGGGTAGGTGGAGGTTTTGCAGTTCTCTCCTTCTCTTCTTGTATCCTTTTCCTGCCATTTATAAGTGCGTTTATCAACCATCAGCCTGTCGCTGGCCCAGTGTATGGCTGTATCATAGGCCTGGTACTTGTCCCTCGTGTTGGAACTTGTGTGCTTGTCAATACAGTCTCTGTTGTTCTGTTCTTCAGTTCCTCTTGTCGTTTTCTCGCTCTACTCAGGTGTGGAAATAGAAGGTCTACTAACATTTGAGTCCTTGCGGAGAGTCTTTCTGCAGCCGCTTCTGTTTTCTTTAGGGCTTCTGACAGGACTGCTTCTGTTGGCGCTCCTCTTACTTTGTCTTGTTTTTCTCACTTTGGCTATATTTGATCAACAGTTTGTTATAGTTTTTTCCTCATCAAGGCTAGAGTGTGACTTGGTTCAAAAGTTGGTGTCATCAAATGTGTTGTGGCTTATGTGTGCAATTGTCTTCTTCAACCTGCAACTAGGATGCACAGAGTGTCCATTTTTTATGTTCTTATCCCCTTTTTTCTCAGAGGAAGTGTCCAAGTTAAGCCACAGCTTGCAAAATGGTTCTTTGTCTTTGCTTTGCTGGTCATGCGTCCTTCTTCCTCGTCATGGATCTCATCTGCACGTGCTGTGGTTCTTCCCTGTTGTCTGTAGTCTATTTGCAGTGGGGTGCAGGCAGGGGGCTTTCTCTGATATAGGGCTTAATGTCATTTAGAAAAATCCATGCTCTCCTGCCCTTTAGCTTCACAGCTGACGGAGTGCAGTCCTCCACAATGAAAGGACCACTAAATCTTGGCTCGTCCCACCTTTTTCACGTGTGATTCTTAACTAACACAGTTTCTCCAGGGAAGACGAGTGGAACACGTAGACCTTGATCTGAGTCTGGTGCAGTGTCTCCTTCTGTGTTTTGTGCTGCGCTGCACCCTTTTCGTCGTCTTTGCAGCTGGTCTGGAATTACCGTAAGGCTGGATGTCATGCAGTTCAAGTCCTTTTGCATTTCAGATCCTAGGACCTCTCGGGTTGACTGCGCATCACATCTAGCTCTGTCTAGAGGGGTTAGGGGGGTCCTCATTCTTCTTCCTGTGACTATCTCGTGTGGCGTAAAATGATGGTCGGAGCCGGGTGGATTCCGAAGAGCAAACAATGCCAGTGGAAGACCGTGCAACCATCCCCACTTTAGAGTAAGCTTCAACTTGGCTATCCTTTCCTTTAACAACCCATTGAGCCTCTCACAAAGCCCATTACCTTCTGGATGATACGCCGACAAGAACTTGTGCTTAATACCAAGCAACAAGTTAATCTGCTCAAAGAGTGCATTTACAAAATGAGCCCCATTATCTGATCTCATTACTTCAAACACACCCCACCTAGGGAACACTTCCCTTACTAAGAATTTGGCCGTGCAGGTAGAGTTTGGGTGTGTACATGGACCTGCTTCTATCCATCTAGA